>NC_059134.1:70974512-80974512 GCF_020740605.2 Lemur catta | reverse complement strand
GTTTATATAAAAATTTATATAGAAAAGACATTCAACTATTTTATTCCTAATATCCTTAGAAGTTTGTTCTAAGAATACAAATATATCCTAGAATATAACAATGGTGATAATAATAACAGTATAATTATAGCAGCTAATGTTTATTGAGTGCTGAGTATGTCCTAGGTACTTTGCTAAAAACTTTATAGGAAAGTAGGTGCTGTTATTATCCAATTTACAGATGGAGAAACTGAAATTCAGAAAAATTATATAACTTGCCTAAAGCTATATTATAATTGGCCTAGCAGGAATATTATGATTCTGATTCATTTCAGATCACAGGCTCTTAACCATTAAGCTAATAAACAATGAGGTTAGTATATGAAAGTCTATTGGAAGGAATATATTTTACCTATGGTCTCATAGGGGATCATCTAATCCACTTACTAATTATTTGTGGAATGAGGTTTATTTAGTTTAGGTCTTTTGGCAAGTACCTGGAATTGAGAAAGAAAGACTTGTTCTCATTTTGGATCTGACAATTTGCTATATCTTCTTAAAAAATCATTTTGTGTATAAGTTTTTTGTAAATAAAATGATGATAATAACATTAGACTATTTCAATGCATTTGTCACCTGAATTGATGGGCATGGAAGATTTTGAAAAGCATCGTATAGAAGATGTTACAGGAAAGAATGCCTTAACACACTTCACAATAAAATTTCACTTTGACTTTGATATAAATCTTGAAGGAAGCAGTACCCTACCTTATATGTATACATAATTACACCACTGTAGAAAAAATACATTGTAAAAATACATTGTACAAATTAAACATTGCAGAAAAAATTTTGTATACAAGCCTACAATCTAACATATACATCATCCCCCAATATTCAGAGACTAACAACATGTTATGAAAAATGTTAACATGTCGAGAAGATGAAAATATTAATAATTTAATCATTGGATATGAATGTATTTAGAAAATATGTATCATGTCAAAATCAAACAAATCATTCCTAAAGCTTCAAAACCACTGTGCAGTGGGTCTAATCCTCCTGTTAAATGATTAGATTGAACACGAATAGGGATTAAGGATGGTTACATTTCTATTGACCCTGAAATAAATATCAAAGGACAGAGCAATATTAAATTCCAGACATAATAATCCACTGTAAAAAAATACCTGAATCCTGAGTAACTGTTTCTCTTTGTAATAAGCGATCACATTAAAGAGAATATGATGTGTCTGACAGATGTGAAAGCCACTAAGTCATCAAAGAAAACTCATCCCTTCCTCCAAACAGGTGAGTCAGTAGCATCGACATTTTCAAATGTCAGCTGCTGGATTCTTGTTTAATTCTCTTTGGCACAAAACAGCATTAGTTCATTCGTTCAAAGTGCCTTTTTTGAGCACCTGCTGTATACCAGGAACCATGGCAGGCTTCAAGGGGTGCCAAAGATAAATAACAGACAGGATTTTCCCTAAAGAGTCCACAGTCTAGTATAGCAGATGGATACACACTGAAATTAACTTCATATAGAAAAATTGCTAAGGGTGGTGTTGTCCTGGAAAGATGTGCAGAATGACTGGGATGGCATTCCTCTATGAGAGGGTGTCATGCGCAGAAGGAAGAGGCCACAGAGCTTTGGGCCAGCATGTAGGCACAATGCTGTGTCACTAATGCTGAAGGACTTTGAAGGGCACTAAAGAGACATAAAGTTTAAAAGAGGTTAGAATCATATTATAGAGGGCTGAGCTTACTTTTTGTTTTATTGCCAATGGGAGCCATGCTAGGGGCTTGAGCTAAGGGTGGAAGTTCAATCTGAGAGGGGCCTTAGAAGGATTCTCTGCAGGCTACATTTTTAGGACCTGAAGTTTGACACTGTTGATGACTCTCCTTCCTGAAACTTCCATGTCCTCATTCTCTTCTAGTCTTCTTCCTGCTGCTTGGACCACACCTTCTCTATCTCTTTCTCAGGCTTTTCCCCTCTGTCTCCCTCTGTCATTAGCTTATCTTATGCTACAAGCTCTCCTAGGGTGAGCTCATGCATACGTATATATGAAAGACTCTCTAATATTTACTTCCCAGCAAGCAGGCTATAACTGAACTGCAGAGAGAACTTCATATTTCCAAAAGCCTCTGAAAATCTCCCCCAGATGGATATGGCTGTGGGCTAAATTGCCCCCCCCATATTCATATGTTGAAGTCTTAATCCCTGCTACCTCAGGGTATGACTTTATTTGTAGATAGATTCTTTAAAGAGCTAGTTAAGTTAAAATAAGTTCATTAGGTGGCCCTAATCCAATATGACTGGTGTTATAAGAAGAAATTAGGACATGGACACACAAATAGAGAAGACCATGAGAAGACACAGGGAGAAGATGGCTAGCAACAAGCCAAGCAGAGAGGCCTCAGAAAATCACTTTGGTCTTGGACTTCGAGCTTTCAGAATTGTGAAAAAATTAATTTATGTTGTTTAGGCCTCACAGTCTGTGGCAGTTTGTTATGGCAGCCCTAGCAAACTAATGCAGGCATCTCACACTTAACATCTCTAAAATGAAACCCTACCATCACCTTCCTCCAAGGCACTGAAAATTAGGCACTTACAGAGGATAAAGTCCAAAGTTAGAGTATGAGGGCCAGTAGAACTTTCTCTAAAACATTCATCAGAACAGCCAGATGTGGAAAGGGTATTTGATTCATCAGAAATAGTACTGGTTTGGAAGTCAGGAATAACGCCTGGTCAATGAATGAAAAGAATATATGGATAAGATCTAGAAAAGATAGTAAAGTTACCAAAATCTCATCACATTCATTTAAGTCTTTCCCAACTTTCTGCTATATAAACAATATGTATTTTTTTCCTGGAAAACATGGAAAGTTACTATCTCACTGTTCTTTAACCTGCTTTTTTCACTTGTCAGTATGCTGTGAATATATTGCTTTTTCAGTATATACATTAAACTTATGAGATTTATTTCCAAGTCAGCATCATCTCTTGCTTGCATTAGTACAGCAGCTTATTATCAAGTGTGCCTGTGGTTTTTTTTTTACTTTCCTGCATAGCCTGTTCAGCAATCAGAGTACTATTAAAAAATGATGATAATATAGTAATATACTAGATCATCTTATTCCTTGCCTTAACCCCCCTTGCTCTGCTCTCCATCCATTGGCTGCTCATTGCATTTTGAATAAAGTTTATACTTCTTGCCATGACTACAAAGCCCTCGTTTCTGCCTCTCTGACCACATCTCTCACCACCTTGCTTGCTCTTCCCTAATACCACTGGGCTGCTCTTGGTTCAGGTAATGTTGTAAGGCCGCAGGGACTTTGCATTTTCTGATTGCTCTTCATGAAGTACTCTTCTTATTCTTTGAATGTTGATTTTTATTATTCATGTCTCAGATCAAATGCCACCTCCTCCATGATGTTCCTCTTCCTTTTCACTTTATAAAAAACAACAGTTTCTGAGTCACTCTTCATTATTTTCCTCTGTTTTATTCCTTCAGAGTGTTCAACACTTACTGAAATGAACTCGTTTGATTTTTGTCTGCCTTGACTAGAATGTGTTCTCCATTAGGGCAGTGACTTTGTAGGTCTTTTGCTTCTAGAAGAGTGCCTAGCCCTTAGCTAGTACTAACACTACATCTTAATGAGTAAATAAAACCCACTCTTCATTGTGGAGTTAAGATTATCTTTCTCATTTTTTCTATTTCTTAATAGGGAGATATTTCAAGTATATAGCAAAGAAACGAGTATACTATAAAAAATGCCTTCCTTCGTACCCATCAATTGACTTCATATTTCTTAATATTGTGTCATTTTTGTTTTTTATTCAGATCTTTTATTTTTTGTAAAGATTAAACATTATAGTTTTAGTCGATAGTCCCTGTAAACCTCTTTTGATCCCATTCCCTCTCCTTCCTTCTCAGAGATAATCACTATCATGTAGTAACTCTTTGATGCCAGGTGTACTTGTCAGGGTTCCCCAGAGAAACTGAACCAATAGGATAGATATGGATAAAGATATAGCTACGTAAGAGGAGATTGACCGTGGGAATTGGGTCGCAGGATCATGGAAGCCGAGAAGTCTCACGATATGCCGTCTGCAAGCTGGAGAACCAAGAAGCTGGTGGCGTTGTTCAGCCTGAGTTCAAAATACCTGAGAACCAGGGGGGCTGTGGGTGTAAAGCCCTGGAGTCTGAAGCCCCGGAATCTAGAGGTCTGAAGCTCAAGGGCAGAAGACATTGGATGCCCCAGCTCAAGAAAAGAGGAGTGAATTCACACTTCCTCTGACTTCTGTTTTATTTGGGCCCTCAAAAGATTGGATGATGCCTGCCCACATCAGTGAGGGCACATCTTCAGTCTACTGATTCAAATGCTAATCTCTTCCGAAAACACCCTGGAAGACAGACCCAGAAATAAGTTTTTACCATCTATCTGGGCACCACTTAACCCAGTCAAGTTGGCACATAAAGTTAACCATCACACCGGAGAAAGAGAATTTTTTTTTTAATAATTAACAATATAAGTAGCCTTCAACTTCTGAAGAGTTTGCAATTATGTGAAGCTTAAAACTTGTGGCAGAAGAGGAATTATATGCTGATTTAAGAATTTCAGAGGTAAGCAGGCAAAAGTCTAAGCCTCTTTCCATGTCCCCCTTCCTCATTCCTTAGAGCTGGCCTCATTCATAGTAATATCAGCTAGGCTGCCCTCCTTCAGATGCTCTCTGAGATAGAGTTGGAAAGTTACAAACTACTAGCATCCAACTAGTACTGACTACCTTACTTACTGCAGCCAGGGGAAAGCAGAATGGGAGTCTAGACTTGTATGTTTGCTCCCTAGGTGGATTTGGGCATAGCATTTAACCTCTCTCAGCCTAGAAGATATTTTCCTTATCTCTTAAATGGTAATGGTGACTTTTACCCTTTACATCTATTTAAAGTATTAATTCTTACACGTGGTTCATTGCATTCTAACCTCCTTGCTTTATAGGTTGTGTGCCCTAATTGGATGCAAATGGGTATGAGTGCCCTATTTGGATTCTTAGAGCTTATAGAAGTGAATAATTGTCCCAACACCCTTGTGACTTATAAACTGCTCGGACAGGCTAATGCTAGACCATGTGTTTGCCAATGGTTATTTAGCTCCTCATCTCCTTGCATCCTTTCCTGTTTGTTTCAGGGCAGCAATATACCCAGCTGCAAGCAAGGAATTATGGTTGGGTTGATCCAGTCTTGACAATGCTATTACTCTTTACCAGATACTAGATTTCCCTAGATTTTCCACCTTCCCTTGCAGCTAGGTCTAGCTATATAATCTATCTAGTTTGGACCAGTAAGACACAAAGTCTGACTGGCAAAGGGATAAGGAAGCTTCTGAGAATGGGAAGCCTAAGTCCCTCATGACCTCACTGAACAACAGAACCATCTTGCCACTGCTGACTCCAAATTTCTTGTTATTAAAAACTATAAGCCCATATTTATTGAAGCCAACTGTCTTTTTTTCCACTTGCAGCCAAAAGCATTCCTGCTTGAAATAAAGGCTTAGAGATTATTCTCCAGAGTGTCTATATTTTCTATTGATGCTTTAACAAAATACCACAAACTTAGTGGCTTAAACAACTCAAACTTATTATCTTACTGTTCCAGAAGTCTAAAATGGGTCTCCACAGGGCTAATATCAAGGTTTGGGTAGGGCTGTATACTTTCTGCAGGCCCTAGAAGAATGTTTTCTTGCTTTTTCCTGCTTTCAGAGGCAACCCACATCCCTTGACTTGTGGCCCCTTCCTCCAACTTCAAAGCCAGCAACATTACATCTCTCTGTGCCTTTCTTTTGTGGTTGCATCTTCCTCTGTCTGACTGACTGACTTTGGCCTTGCTCATCCACGTTTAAGGACTCTTGTGATTACATTCACCCCATCTAGACGATCCAGGATAATCTCCCTATTTCAAGGCTGTCTGGTTAATAACCTAATTCCAACTACAACCTTAATTCCCCTTTACCATGTAACCTAACATAATCTCAGATTCCAAAGATAAAGATGTGGGCATCTTAGGGGTGGGGAGAAGCATTCTTCTGCCTGCCACAGTGCCCAGCATGACATTCTGCTAGGAAACAATCACAGCCGCAGCAACCATGTAAGTGCTTCCTTGTGTGGTGTTGCAGTGTAGTGAAGGGAAAGAGGATCTGGTGTCCTAAGGCTTTAGTCTTGTTCTTGGCTTTGCCAGTAAATTGGACCATCTATTTTCTAGCTGAGTTTCATTTTCTTCATCTCTTAAAGAACAAAACTGCCCTATACCACAAATTTCCAAATTTTTTTAGTAGCAAATCCCCTTCATTTAATAATTTATTTTGAGATGGAGTCTTGTTGTGTCACCCAGGCTAGCATACTGTGATGTGATCATAGCTCACTGCAGCCTCAAACTCCTGGGCTCAAGTGATCCTCTTGCCTCACCCTCCCAAGTAGCTGGGGCTGTAGGTGCATGACATCACACCTGGCTAATTTTTCTATTTTTTGTAGAGACAGGGTCTCACTGTGTTGGTTAGGCAGATCTCAAACCCCTGGCCTCAAGTAATCCTCCCACCTTGGCCTCCCAAAAATGCTAGGATTAAGGCATGAGCCACTGCATCTGGCCATAAATCTCCTTCAACTAAAAGAGAAAAATATTAAGCCTTCATAGCTGACATGATAGTGTGGTTTATGTAAGAAGGGCCCAGTTCTTCCTTCTTCCTCGTATCCACACCCTTTACCATTATGCTGGGTTGAATAGGGTACCCCCCAAATTCATGTCTATCTGGAACTTCCAAATGTAACCTTATTTGGAAATAGGGTTTGCAGATGCAGTTAGTTAAGATGAGGTCATAGTGGATGAACATGGGCCCTAATCCAATGACTGGTGTCCTTATAAGAAGAGAAAACAGAAATGTAGACATACAAGGAGAACAACAGGTGACAATAGAGGCAGGGATTGGAATGATGGAACTCACTTAAGCTGCCCAGTTTGTGGTACTTATTATAGTAGTCCTAGGAAGCTAACGCAGCTATAAAACCCTGCAGTGCCCTCCCACTCTGACTCTGGACTCAGCCATGTGACTTTCTTTAGCCAGTTGGGTATTGCAGAGGCTTGAAAAAAGCGCTGTGTGGTTGGCCTTGCCTTTGCTTTTGTGCCTCTTCTTTTGATTAAAAACATGCCCAGGCTAGCCTATGGGAGGATAAGAGAACTAGGAGCAGAGCCAAGTTGCCTAGTCTTTTTCATCTGGGCTATTCTAGATAAGCCAACAACCATTCCTCTCTCAAACACATGGATGAGCCCAGGCAGGTCAACAGAATGACCTAGCCAAAAGCCAGTTGATTTCAGACCTTTGCTCAACAAATACTTATTTTTCCTGTGTGCTGCTGGGGCTTTGTGATCATTTGTTGCTCAGCATCATCGTGGTGTTAAGTCATTGATTGTTACAGAGAGTAATGATAGGAGTGAGGTGACCAGGACAATGAAGCACCTCTATGGAACCCAGATTGCAAACCCCTGCACTAAATGAGTTTGAGCTCTCCCCAGTTTTGACCTTTTTTCACCACCCAGGATACTGTAATGTAGTTCGTATGATATACTCTTTCAAAGATCATAATTTTAGGAGCCCATTTTTTTGGAGCCAGACTACTCAGACTAGAATCATGACTCCACCATTTACTACTGACTATAAACTGTGTACAAGTGATTTGGCCTCATTCAGGCTCACTTTACTCATCTCTAAAATGGGGGAAAATAATATTAAGTGACAGATCTATTGTGGCAACTAAGGAAGATGGTGAATCAGTTCTTAGCCTGGTTCTTCTCTACCCACACCCCATGCCAAAGACTGAAGGGCACAGAGTTCTCTTAACACAGTGCTACATTGAAAGTGGCTTTTTAAAGCAATGTTCTTGATACATCATAGACATGCTGCAAAGCTCCATTTACTGACTGTAAAAGTTAAACATTTTGTAATGTATGTTAAATATATACATATTTATAATTATATGTGTGTGTATATTGACTTGTGTATATGAACATATATTTACCAATTTTACAACAACCCTGTAATAAATAATATTTCCCAAGTTTTAAATAAGAAATAGAGCTTCTGAGAAATGCAGTGATTTGCTCAGAACCACACACTTTAAAATGCAAAAAAAAAAAAAAAAAGCAAATCCAGCTCTGGCCAGGAGCTTTCCTCCACATGGTTTGCCTCTTGACTTTTAAATGAAAGGTTATCTTGAGGTGCTAGCCCATGGATATCTTTGAAATAAAGCTGAAGATAATTTGCCTTTTCTTTCTTGACATGGGAATTCTACTCCCTTAAAGCCTGAGCAGTCAGGGCTGCTGAAAAAAAGTTGAGGAAGAAGAGTGAGCTTTGGGAAGGCTGCCACTAGGTGGCAGTGACGCACACCCACAGCCCAGATAGTCGTGCTGGGAACCAGCCCCTGGGCTCGCGGTGGTGGGTAACCTTGTGCACCACCCTGCCTCCTATAAGCGCCAAATCGCACTGAAAGAGCAAGGCTCTCGTGTTTTGATGCAGAACACTAATAACATAAGTGGATGAGAAACCGGAGAACTGAAAGTGCCACCTTAGCCTCAAGTCCCAAGCGTGAGACCGACTCACCAATTCCAAGGCTACTATTGCCCACAAACAACTAAGATTAACTGTTCTGGGACATCTGGGGAATCACTTTCCTGTGCTGGCTTCTGAATCCTTTTTAATTTGAAATAAAAATAAGCCATGCAGAAAAGCAAGGGTTTTCACCATTTGGAAGTGTATTCTCCCTTTGAGAAGGTGTCCCCTGTTTCTCCTTCCTTCCCTTCCATGAATGCATTCGGACCTGTCTGTCATTCCTTGCCTTGTTCCTGCTAGTACAGGAGTAGCTGAAGTCTGCACACTTTATGCAGAAATATGCACATATGGCATCTTGTCAAACGCCTTACCTCTCTCCTCTCCTTACCTCAAAGGTGCAGCTTTCCTGTAATAACAGCTGAGGGAAGGCACAGGGTGCTGGCTGAACCTTTCCAGCCACAGCCTGACTGCCTTATGCTTCACATTTAAGGCAGACCCTCCTAAGTACAGGGCCTAAGCAATAAAATAGTTGGCCAACATTTGAGATTGTTTGGTATGGTGAGTTTAAGTTAATGTAGCCCAGTGTTTCAGACTGTTATATGAACAGTAGTTTCTTTGAGGATGTTTTGTGTGTTATGGCAAAAGGAGTCCATTTCAAATACATTTAAGAAATGCCATGTTGACAGTAGTAGGTGTTTTGTGTTGTTGCTTCTGGACTTCTCAAAACCATCAATTTGTTCTTATGCCATGGCAATATTTCAGAAGGAGATACGGTATGCGTGACCACAGAATTACTACCCCCGCATCCCCAGCTTTATGTTTTTCTCAGAAAACTTAGTGGTACCTCCCATGACACCAGAGTTGCCCTGCGAGTCCTGTAAGGAATGATAGCCTAACTTATTGCTTGTCATATCCTTTTTCTATTGCTGTATAATGAATCACCCCAAACTTAGTGGCATAAAAGAACAACCATTATACTCAAGATTCTGTGTGTCAAGCATTGGAAAAGGGCACAGCAGGAACAAGTTGTCTCTGTTTCATGATGTCTGCATGCTCAGCTGGACACTCTGAGTGACTTGCTGGCAGGAATCATCTGAAGCCTCTTTCACTTACAGGATTGGAGGGGCTGGGACCTCAGCTGGGGCTGCGGGCAGAACACTTGCACATGGTGGCTCCACGTGGCTGTTGGGTTTCTACAGCATCTGAGAGACCCAGATAGAAGTTGTATCAGCTTTTACGATCTTGTCTTGGAGGTCACATAGTGAATTTCATCTGTAGTCACAAGCCCATCCAGATTCGAGGGAAAAGAACGTAAGTCTTACCTCTTGATGGGCAAATTGTCAATGTCACTTTCCAGGAAGTCCATGTGGGATGAAAGATGTAGCAATTTTTGGAAAATACAATCTGGCACACTTATCAACACTTTATCTTCAGAAAGCCATTGATGAGCAACTGGTGGGATGGCTGGGATGCATATTCTATAAATCAAGCATTCCTCTATTTGTGGTTATGTCTTAAAGGATAGAATATTAGAGAATGTTAGTGCTAGAAGGAAGGTTATGTAGTCCCACTGTCCATAAAGTATAAACTTTCATTTATGAAAGGAGGCTGTTCAACCATGCCCTGAGGATATCAAAATATATAAAGTTTTTAAACTCGTTTTTAAGGAGCTCACAGTTTATCAGGGGAGGCTGATTTATAAAGAAAATAAATATAAATGCAGAGCTAGCACTTTGGAGTTAGGCGAAGAACGTTTCAAAGACATGGTGAAGTATGAATTGGGATTTGAAGGATGAAAGTAGCTCAAGAGACAGCGGGGAGTAGGGAAAGGCATTCCACTCTGCAGAGACCTGCATGAGAGTGCGGGGGTGGGGGAATGAAACAGCACACTGTATTTTAGGAAATCCAAGTGATTTATAAATAAAGTGCAAGATGGAGAGTCAAAAAAATGTGAACTGAAGATGGTTTGTCCATCATCATACTGTGGAATTTGAATTTTATCCTGTAGCCTATAGAAAATCATGTAAGGATTTTGAACAGAGACGTGACAAGATCAGGTTTTGGTTTTATAATAAAAAGGTCCTCTACTCCAATGTGGAGGATAGACCACTGGTTGGGGTGGTCAGAGCAAGAGACAATGATTAGAAGATGAATGTCATAGTTCAGTGGAAAAAAGACAAGCCCTTGAATTAGAAAGTTGGCAGTAGGGATGGAGTGAAGGGAAAGGATTTGAATGATATTTAAGATGATACATGAACTAATGTATGTAAAACATTCAGAGTGAGGCCTGGTACATAGAAATACTCAAAAAGCATAGCTACTGCTGTTGTTATTATTACTGGTTGTTTTTTTTAGCAGTTGGGTTTTCTAAGTCCCTGGTTGTGTGGATGAGGAAAAGAGAGTGTCTAAGATGATACCACATCTCTGATTTGGTAATTAGGAGCAGTGGGTACCATTTCTCATCATAGGTGATAAAGGAGAAGCTGGGTTGAAGAATCTATAATGAGTTTGGTTTTGGACATGTGGATATTTAGAAGTCTCTGTAATCCCACAGAAATAAATTTTAGTAGTTTGTTGGAAATATGGGTCTGGAGCACAGGAGAAATGTCAGGGCTTGACCTAGGATTTGGTAATCATTATTGAATGACAGTGGCAGATGTAAGAAAGCACATTTCGTTAACCAAATGTTTCAGGACATTTGTCTGATCCCCCTTATTCTTTTCCTCATCCCTCCTTGCTGCAGAGGCACTTTATTTTCACAATATTCTTTTCAAAATATACTTTCTGATATACCTCTTAAAATATGATAATATTATTTAGAAGGGATCTTGGCATAATTTTAACCTTAATATGCTTGAATGTGAAAAACCATAAACTATTTTAATAGAATTCCCTTGCTCTTGTAACAGAGAAAAAAAACCCTAGGTTTTCTGTTTTATATTTTCATGATTTGTTTTGATTCCAGGTTCTGATGACTTTGATTACATTACTTTGGGTTTAGAAAATTTTATTAAACTATTGCTTTTGCTTTGTCGATATAAATAGTGCTTTGCTAAAGAAATTCTACCCTAACTAATCAATGCAACATCGCCGGGACTCATGCTAGGCATGGATAGATTAGGTGGCAGCAAGCCTGAAAGCTTCCAAATTTCTCTTTGACCCAGGATGTCTGCGAGGCCTGCCACTGGGCCAGGCAGAAGAAAGAGAATTAATCACTGCTTTGGGGTAAGGTCATGAGGCAGAATTATGTGTGACCTATATATTGCCACTCCTCCCTTTCCTATCTATGGCAGATACCACAGCTCCCAGAGGTGGTCTCCAGTGGCCTCCAGTGGCCACTCCAGTGGCCACCAATTGATTAGCAGGCACTTGTAATAAAACCAATATTCCTTTGGTATATTCTATCAAAGGTAATATTTTCATAAGATTCCTATCAATACTTGGAGGAATATTTTATTTTAAGATTTATCCCTACTAACACATTAATGAGACTTATTTTTAGGGTTGTTAGAAATCACTAATACAGACAATTAGAAAACAATCCAGAGCAGCACTTGCCCTCTCCTTCAGCCTGTTCTCCCTGATTACGTTTGCCACATGCTTGGAGGAAGACAAAATAAAATCAAGCAAATAAATTTTTCAGCAGATGAACCTGGAAGGAACACTTCATCATAAGATTTTCTCAAAATCTTATAAGCTAGATAAAAGACTAAAGCTAACAAGATAAGATAAAACTGATTAGAAAAAAATGTAAAGTTCTGCCAAAACTTTCAACAAACCAATAAAACAAGCACAAGATAGGGATGGGGAGGGAGGCTCAACAGATGTTTCTGAGGGGAAGTACAGCTCATGGCGCAATTTCACAAACTGATGTCTTTAAAGACACTGTGCAAATAGGGGGCTGCGTTGCCCAAAGTCTGTTCTAAATGAAAAGTGTCCATATCAAACATTCTGGAAAATGCTTAGTTCAATAAAATTCAACAGCTCTTTATTGTAGGACCTCTTAGAATTCTAAATATATTAATAACAATATGCAGTGCAACTCTAAAAGAGGAACATTCTCCCTTCAGAGAAAATGTGTCACTCATACAGCAAACTCTTGGAAATGCTGATCTAGGTATTTTAGTTGACTCGTTTAATTTTAGCTAATGGTATGGTAGATTGGTATGGAAGACTACGCTTGCTGCTCTCTCATCTCAGCAAAAGTTTAATGTACAGATAAAGGAAGAAGATAATCCCACTGTGTTTTACACTGATTAGGCTATTTATTTATCCAATGCTGACATGATGCTTACACTATACCAGGCATATAACAGCAGTGCTGTTAATTATCCCATTTTGTAATAGGACAAAAGTCACACAGCTAGCAAGTGGCAGAACCAGGATCCAAACCTGGACAGTTGGTCCTCAGAATCTGCACCTCTCCTGCCATAGCTAGAAAAGTACTTACCATGTTAAGAGCCACCCTAGTGAAACCAAAGTGGTAACAATATCACATATGATGTAGCAGGAGATGCTAAGCAGAGAATGAGGACATGCCAATGGCAAACTATATCTGTGGTTAGCCTTAAGTTTAATATCAAGTTTTCAGTGGGAATGATTTCAGACATCCCTGAGAGAACAACTGATTCTCACTGTGTTTAAAGGAACCCTAGAAATATTACTGGGGTGTGAATAAAAAAGAACAGCAGCTTCTGAGAGCTATGCTAGTGTGATTGCAATCTGCAAACTCCCAGGAATCCTTAGCATATTAACTAACAGCTAGCAGTTTGGCCTTTTTGTTTTTCAAATAGCTTTCTGTAGGGAAGCAAAGTCAACCTGAATTATGTTGCATTTCTTTTAGACGAAGAAGACACGATGTGTTTTCCACGCCAGATTTATTTTTTTTAACTGGCAATATCTTGTAGAAGTTTAAAAGTGTGTTGTGCTCTTTGACTCTGTAAATCATTCTAAGAATTTAAGATAATTATAAAGATGTTCAAGAATATTCAGTGTATTTTTGACTGTAAAAAACATTTGGGGAAAAAAAGCCATCGTTCAACATTTGATTACAGAAATTATAGTATGTTGATACAGAAAAATACTTTGCAGCCACCAAAATGATATCATAGAAGGCTGGATGTGTGAGATGTCCATGACAAATGAAGAAAAATATGAGGTTACAAACAATATGAACATTTGGTCCTATTTTTCTTATATATATTATATATAACATATATAAGGATGTATATAGATAATATAATTTAATATGGAAAAACATATTAAATACCAAATTTTCTCTAATGCAGTGCTATCCAGTAGAATTTCCTGTGATGATGGAAATATTCTTTCCTTTGTTGACTGATACAGTAGCCACTTAGCCACATGTAGCTGTTAACTACTTGGGATGTGACTAGTGTGATTGAGGCACTGGATTTGTAATGTAACTTAATTACAATTAATTTAAATTTAAAGAGCTACATGGAGCAAGTGGCTACCTTATTGGACTGCACAGTTCTTAAGGGAAGAAGAATAAGTATGTTAATATTCTTTCTTTTGTGCACTTTTACCTTCTAAATAGTCTGAAATTTTGTAATAATTATTAAAGATAAAAATTCCACTGTCTATCAAAATGAATTCTCAATCTGATGAAGGTAGGAAGAGAAAGAAGGATTTATATGGTAAGAGGGGTAAGTTAGGAAATGCACAGGTTAGAAGGTTGGGGGATATTTTAGTGTGTGCCAATAAATAATAACCTTCTTTCCCATCTGAGTTCTTAAACCAAATGAGAAACCAGGGAAAAGATTAAGCAACTGGAGGCCAAATATTACCTTTTTATGGATAAAGCTGATATTGAAAGATTTGGCTTATATCTGTTGCTGGTGTGCATACCCCCCTGTGTAGAGAGATTAACTGCCCAGTCACAGGCAGCACTGGCCCCTGAAGCCCCACTCCTTTGTGTGAGGCCATGGCAGCCCTGTCTCCTGCACAGCTGAGGCAGTGAAGGACACATGTTCTGCATATGGGCCACCTCCCAAGAAGAGGCTAAACAAGGGGCAGGGCTAGAAATGTGCAAACAGGAATCTCATTCCTTTTCCCTGGTGGACATGTAATGGGCAAAAAGAGTTCAGAGGTGTCATGCTAGCAGATCTCCCACCATGGGAAATGAAATCCAGAGTGGGAAGAACATCCCACTATCTTCCCCTCTTACCCTCCTCCAACATCAAGAAGATTTAGGGTGGAGGGTGATAGTTGGTTTCCAGATACATTTTATAGAGTAAATGAGGCCATGACCAGGGAACAAAATAGTCTTGGGCAAGATAGAATGATTAAACAATAGATGAATGCCTCCTTTCCCCAAAAATTAGCTATTATTTCTTTGAGTTAGAATAAAATAGGTTAAAATATTTGTAGGTTGAAATAGTATAAATTTTAACCTACAAAATTAAGGCTCCTTAAAATAATCAGGGTTACCTCAAAAATGTGATATGGCAGCACATAAAAAACTGTCAAAGAAATAGACAATAGATCCAAATGAAATAGCTAAAACCATAAAATTCTAGAAGAAACTGTGGAGGAAAATTTCTGTGAACCTGTGTTAGGCAAAGACTTTTTACATAGGACACAAAACCAAACTATAACAAAAATATAGAAAATTATATTTCACCAAAATTAAAAATGTTTGCTCTTCAAAGTATTCCATTAAGAAAATAAAAAAGGCAAGTCACAGACTGAGAAAAAATATTTGCAAAACATATATTTGATAAAGGACATGTATTTAGAACATATAAGGAACTCTTAACAACTTAATACAAAGTGGGCAATGAATTTGAATATTTTTCCAAAGAATCACCTTATGGCAAATAAATGATCTTCATTATTAGTCAACAGAGAAATGCAATTTAAAATCACAATGAAATACCACAGTGTACCTACTTGGAATGGCTAAAATTAAAAAGAAAGATAAGGCTAATAAGTGAAAGTATCAAACAGATATATATCAAACCCAATTTTGTTTAAAAATTGGACGGTGTCCAGAATAAAGATAAAATCCTTGCAAACTTTCAAAGTTTACATGAAACCATTCAGCTACTGGGACATGAGAAAGTTAACCACCCATAGAAATGACTTTATTTTGAGAAATCAGGACAAAAATTTCACTGCTACTACACTGATGTGAGAATTGTGTTGGCTAAGGTGTCCTCTGTTCTCAAGTCTTACAGATGCCAGGTGTCAAATCCTTCTGAAATAGTTCCTAAAGGACAGAGATCTGAATACAGTAATAGTAGAAAACATTTTTAGTGGAGACAGCAGTGGGTGGGAGCCTTCAGGGGAAGCACTTTGAGAGATCTCAGGAGACTGTAATAATTTTTGGTTTCAAGTAACAGAAGCCAACTTGGTCTTACCTAAGGAAAATTTATTTCAAAGAAATAGGGTTGGCTCTTGCAACTCAAAGGCAATAATGGAGCCAAATCTTGGGAAGTGCTTGGAAGCAGAAACGTGGAAAACCATGAGGCCTCTCTGGGTATGACTTTATTCTCTCGGTGTGTGATGATTTCATGCCTTGCTTACTCTCTCTTTATGTGGAGTGGTTCTCTCCATATAAAGCATGAAATTGGTCATGCTTCAGCTTCCAAATTTTTATGTTAGTGGCCTCAACTTGACTCATGGTTTCACTTACAAATGTCCAGGCATGAAACTGTATGCATCAGATGCCTACTTTGGTTCAATCAAATGTAATCAGTAGTTCAAAGAAATGCTAAAAATGCATTTCAGTGAGTTAGAGGCAGTGATATTTCCCTGAGAAAATGGGTAGGGTCATTGACTTACATATGAGACAGACACTTTAAGAAGATGTCCACTTCAGGGTTCCAGTGAACAGATGCCTATCATGTTTAATATTTTATGGTTATAGTATTTGGGTATAAGGCTTGGGGTTAGGGCACCAAGGTAGTCCTGGGCATGTCACCTCCAAAAGTTTCATCTCAGAGATGTTGACCTTTTTCATAACCCTCATCCTTGACCTGTGTTTTTATAGTCTGTCTCCTCCTGAGATTGGAGTGAAGATAGAGCAAGGAATTACAAGTCAAGGAATATAGGTGGCCACTAGAAGCTGAAAAAGGCATGGAAACAGATGCTCCCTTGAGAGCCTCCAGAAGGAATCAGCTCTGCTGACACCTTGACTTTAGCCTGAAACTAATATAACTGGAGATCACAAACTGAAAGTCAAAGAACAAATTCAATTAGTGTGTCTGTTTTGTTGGCCATTGTAGTATTTTGAGAAAGGAAAATAATATGAGCCAACCTTTAAAAATTTACATAATTCACATAAAATCTAGATTTCTGGTTTCTCTGGGAAAAAAAACAGAAAAACAAAACCAACCAACAAATGACCCTCTTCCCATCCCAGAGATCTAGAAATATAGGATCTGCGTTTCTGTGTGGAATCTAAGTTCAGCTCTTCCCATAGCTGGGATTTGTACTTGTTAACTGCGGTCTCCCTGCTTCCTATTGTGTTTCTAACTGAGTCTGAACTGTCAAGATTGCACTTTATTTTTCCTTAGTAGAAAAATATTCCTCTGTGCCCACCTCTGTAGATAGGCTGAGAGGGCTGCATATTTTAAGAAAAAGAATTGTGATAAATATAGAGTACTAATGTAAGAAGTTAACAAAAAGGGATACCAGTGTGGGGTATATGGGGACTTTTTGCAACCTTTCTGTGAATCTTAAACTATTCTAAAATAAAAAAGTTTATGAAGAAATGAATGAAATTGAGCATATTTCTTTATTAAAATGGAGAATATTATATATTAACTATGCAAAGTGTTTTTCTGTTGAAAGAAGATTCCTTAGTCTGTTTCACTCATTGCGTTACTCTCCGGGCCTCTCCAAGCCTGAATCTGTGACCTCCAGATATTACCACTTTACAGATAAAGATTCTAAGGCCCAGAGATGTCCAGTATTATAACTTGCCCAGGGTCAGAGAGCTACTCAGGAAGGATCTGTGAATGGAGCTCAGACTTGCTAACTGACATCCAGCCAGTGCCCTCTTTTCTTTCCTGATGCCCTGGGAACTAATAGAAATAGAGGAGTCATAATGCAGTTAATGTTCTGGGATGTGGGGAATCCCACTTACTTTCTAGAGTCCTCTATTAGAAGAGAGAAGCAGCACCGAATTCAGAGCAGCCTGCTTGCTTGCTTTTATTCCTTTTTTTTTTTTTTAAACTTAACTCATTTGTATTTCATGTCTGGCGTGCAGGGAAAACATGTGACATTTGTCTAAATACCAAATGTACTTTGGATTTTATCACTTACATATTAGCAAACTCCAGTGCACATAAGACCATTTCCTCTGAAAGCAGGAAGCTCTAGGTTTGGGAAGTTGGGAGCCAAGGCCTCATGAGTTCAGCAGAGAGGTTGTGACTGGACTCAGCTCCTTGCTGATGCTATTGGGTGGAAGCTGAGGCAGGCAGGCAGGCATTGTGTGGGCTCCCGCCTCCTGGGAGGTGGGGATTAAGGGATCAGGTGGATTTGGGAGGTTGTGACTGCTTCCAGAACACTGTGCATTTACAGCCTTGGGTCTAAAGTGCCTGTCGTGTGGCTGGCTCAGAGCTAGCCTGAAGGTCAAGGTCAGGCTGCTGGAAGACTAAACAGGCTCAGAAATGGGCTGGTGTCTGGCCTTCCTCTGGCCTTTCTCTGCAAGACGATTTCCATACTAACAGCTTTCTCTGGGATCTTGAAGTGATGAGGTTAACTGGGAGGTACAGCTTTGCTAACTTTTCCTGTAGCTGGAAACTCTGGAGGTGTGAGGGCTGGGAAGGGAAGGTGAAAAAGAAAGTAATGGTGATGGTAGCTACCATTTTATTGAGTGCTTTCTATGTGCTCATGTAATTTATGTACCAAATATGGAAGCAAAGTGGTTCTCTATACTTTAGTCTGCTTCATTCATTGTGTTACTCTTTGGGCATCTCTGAGCAATGAATTCATGACCCTGGCCCAGAGAGGTCAAATAATTCACTCAGAGTCTCCAGAGGGCTAGTCAGGAAGGAGTTGTGAATGGATCCGAGGCCTCCTTCTAGCCCAGTGCTCTCTATTTTTTCCTGTTGCTTAGGGGAATGAAGGCAATAAAGAAGGAATAATAAAGTTAATATTCTGGAATTAATGCTAGTGTCGGCAGTATAGTGTACTGGCTGTAGGCAGAGTCTCTAAAGCTGATTGCTTGAGTTTAAATCTCAACTCCCCGCTTAATAGCTGCATGACTTGTGCAAGTTATTTAACCTCTCTGAACCTCTGTTTCTTTTTCTAAAAATGAAGATAAGACTACATGAGGATTAAATACCCACTTCAAAGAGCTATATGAGGATTAAATGAGTGAATAAATCAATAGTACCTTACTCATAATAGCTACTGTATAAATTTTAGCTCTTACTGTGAGATAATTATAAGTGTTTTCCCTATTTTTATGTGGGTTATGAGGACACAAACAGAGTGGTTACATAGCTTTCCTAATAGTACACAGAAAGGAGTCAAGTTGTGATCTGGATTCAAATCTCTGCTTTAAATCATCTACAGTATTACTTATTAGCCACTAGAGTTTTCTCAGGCTAGTATTCCTTGGCTACCTTTCTGGATGGCCCCTGGTACGTAGACAAAGTTTCTGTGTTCATATTGGTAAAATATTGGTATTTCCATAGGTCTTAGATCTTTCACCTCCTTCTATTAAGATCTTACTCTGAATATTTTTCTGTTTTTTCTAGGTAAAAAGAAATTGAAGGAATGACCTATATTAAAATCTGAACTGTGGAAGCTTTCTGAATTCCATTGGCAGGCATTAACACTGTGTGCAAAAAAAGAATGCTTATTTTTGAAATGGGTGAAACACTATGCCTTAGTGGTTTCAAACTTCACTACTTAAAAAATAATTGAATTTTATGTAAAAGAGAGTGATATTTGACTACAGGCTCAATATAAAGGCCAATAATGCTGTGATGCAGGCATTTAGACACAGTCATCAGAGCCTACTATGTGTCAGGCACTGGAGCAGGTGCTTAGGGCATAAAGGTAAGACATTCTCTGCTTTCAAAGGCCTCCTATTCAAATCTATTGCCTGCAGTTATTCAGTGTCTTGAGTCTGGATCCATTCTGCCCTTTATGAATTCCCATACTTTATATAAGCCCTTAACACACAAAAGAATATTGGTCAGGATTGTGGAAGAGCTTGTCTGGAAACTGGATTATTCAAAGAACAGTTGAATGAACTGCTAATCTTCAGGCTAGAAGTGAAAACACAGTTGCTCTCCTTACTGGAATGGTGTTCAAGTAGAAAGGAGATTAATCTTGTTTTGAATGCTTCCAGAAGACAAAACTGGATGGGAATTTCAGGGAAAAAGGTTATCAGTTTAGTTTGAATCAGTCCAATTCAATTATCTCACTAATGGTATCTACTAAGTGCCAAGGATTTACCCAGAAGTGAGTGAAGCAGACAAAACTGCTATATCCACAGAGCCACTACTTTGTTATTATTTTGATCACCAGTGCTATAGCCTAGTTTTGGCATAAAAACGTTGTAAAGAGTATAGATGTATGCAGTAGTTTGGTTACAGATAGCCATAGACGGATGAGCTAGTTTGGTTGGCAAATTGTTTTCATGACATGGTGGTGGGAGAGTCCAAAGAGGAGCTCAAAATAAGGAGTGGAGGGTTCCAATTCTGATCCCATCACAAACAGCCTGTGTGATCTCGAGTCTCAGTGTTAACATCCAGTCAATGGCAACATTGAACTGCTGGCCTTCAATCCTCTCTCCACTGCAATGACTCTATATAAATTTTATTTTGTCCTTATATCTTTAGATAGCCAAAAAGTATAATCATATCTCTTCTTGAAGGACAGGGCAGATGATTCTTAGGAGAGGCCTACTGATTTAATATGTACTCAGTTTGAGAATTTCAAATTGGATAGAAAAAATGTCATTTGGAAAGAATAATCCTTGATATCCATGTGCTGGAAAATATATTAGCTCTAGTGCTTAACTAGATTTCAAAGGTTATAACGAAGACTTCCCGTTGAGGCTGAGCCGCAGGCAAAGAAGATATGCTAAGGGCTTTCTGAGAATAAATCAAATTTAATGTACACTGGGGGATGGAGAGCAATAGGCATAAAATAAGGAAATGATGACTTAAAGAAATGACAGAAAGTTTCATTGAAGCAAATTTTGGTGGTTGTATTTTAGGGACAAAAATAATGAGGACACTAAAATCCAGCAAAATTCATATTGATAGTTCCAAATAAACAATGGACTCAGGTTGCATTTACAGAAGCATTTTAAAACAGATTTCTAATAATGTTCCCACCAGTGTTATGAAAGTACTCATGTAATTGTCATGTGAAAGTAGTTCAAGAATGTGGAAAATAGAAAGTTGTGCCTCTGATAAATAACATTTTTGATTCTTAAGTACTTCAAAGTGAAGGTTAAAAAAAGTTAACATTTTTAAAAAGCAATTTAAGTCCTGAAGCATTTGTACGGTGTACCTTTTCGAAAGAAATCAGAGATTTGGGAGAACTTGTAGGCAAGTGATCAAACAGATGTAGAGAGAGCTCAGAAAATAGTTATTCCCCCTAGACTTCCAATTCTTTTTAAGAGAACTATTTCTCTGAAAAGTTAATTGCAAGTAAGTTAAATGTAGCCTGTTAAGTTGCCTGGAGTGCTGTCGCATGGACTTCAAGGTTCCCCTCCCACCAATGGAAGGAGACTCCCAACCAGATGGCAGAGCGACAGGTGATATATATCTTACTGCCTGAGAGGGAGTTTTGCAGGAGCCTGGAAGTTCGTAATCAAATTTATTGAAGTAGTGAAATATGTAGGGGCTAAAAATTCAGGAAAAGATAATCATGGGTTTTGCAATTGAATTTCCACAGACCCAAATTAACATCTCTCACCTGGGCTCTTCATTCAAATCTGAAATAGAAATTATTAAGATGTGGTATTTTGGGCTGCAAATCCTGAATGCTTGCACTGCCTCCTAGCTTACCACATTTTTTCATCCAGGATCCCACCCTCATAGGTCAACAACAACTTCTCTGCCAGAAAAACACAGGCAAGGTGGAACTGATGCCCCCACCTCCACGGATCAGCAACAAAGTGAGTGGCTTTGATTCAGTCACCCTTCCTTCCTGACTATCCCCTCACAAATTAAACAATGAGACATAGAGCTCCACAGAACTCAAGAAATACTGGCCCTGCTCTTGTAGGCCATCAAATCTAACAGGACATTGTGTTCCATTTAGTTCTCTCACCCAGTCATATTGAGACCTCTTTCTCCTAAGTCTAGGGTTATCTCTATAATCAAGGGGTTGGTCTAGAGGACCTCTAAGTCTATTAAAAATGGGAAACAAATTACAGTCCATGCATTCAGGTTGACTGAAACGTACAGAGCCCAGACCTAGGGATACAGGGCTGAGTGGTGACGGGGTCCTGGCCCCAGCAATGTCAATTCCTGGAGCTCCCCCTCTGCCAGTAGAGCAGGGATGAGTGGGTTCTGGCCCAGTGGTTTGCACCCTGGGCACATTGCGCACACCCACACATACACACACACACACACACACACACAGACTTTTTGGATATCTTGGTCCATCAGGACAATGGTATGTGGCCCGAAATGTCCACTGTTGTTTATTTTTTCATTTCACTGAAGGAGCAGTAGCTGGGCCCCAGGCCTCACATAGTGCAGTTGGTGCTATTCCTGTCACACTTGCCACAGTGACATTTGGTGGCCACTGGGTACGTGTACAGGGAGTCTGTGTGGTGAGCACAGCCGGGCAGTCTCACTGTCTCGTATACCAGCTCCTTGAAGGTACATGCTTTCTGGATGTTGGGCCTGGCTGGGTCCTTATACACCAGATCCTGAAGAATTTATGAAGGGGAGCAATAGGTCACAATATTCTTGAAGTTTTTGTTTGTCTTAGTCAAAATGAGACAGGGATTTAATAGGGCTTTCTCTAATATTTGTTCTCTGAAGACCAGCATCTAGGATCTCTAAGTATAGGAGACTCAACCTCATAAAGGAACTCTACGTTTTACCACTTTTCTGAACTGTACTGGGAATGTTATAGAACATAAATCTGCCTCCTACCACCCTACCTCAATAATACCCATATAGTTAATATTTCTAAAACTCTATAAAAACTTTGAATTTTTGTGGCATAAAAGGATAAGATAAAGGAATAAAGAAAATATGACCTTTAGAATTTTAAGATTTTTTTTTGAACTTACTAACCTAAGGCTATATTATGACAGGTAAAAACATATAATGCTTGGAGTTAGTTGCTCAGAAATATATTTCTTTCTTTTTTTTTTTTTTGAAATATTACATTTCTTTTTATCAATTTAAATGAGCCATTCATATATTCTTATTATATAGGCAGTCATTTCTGGTCAGTTTTCTGTTCAATACAATTATTATTATCATTTTTTTATTTCAGCTCTTCATGGGGGTACAAAAGCTCTGGTTATATACATTGTCCGTGTCCCGCCCATCCCCCTGAGTCAGAGCCTCAGGCGTGTCCATTCTCCAGACAGTGCGCCTGGCATACACCATGTAGTCATACCTCCATCTCCTCCCCCCCCCACCTCCCCGAGTCAGCACCTTCAAGCATGACCATTCCCCAGATGGTGCGCAACGCACTCATCATGTAGGCATGCATCCATTCCCACCCCCCACCCCCGTCTCAGTCTGATATCCAGTTGGTATCCTTCCCCAATGTGCATTTAGGTGATGATCAGGGAAACCAGTTTTCTGGTGAGTACATGTGATGCTTGTTTTTCCATTCTTTGGATACTTCACTTAATATAATGGGTTCCAACTCTCTCCGGGAGAACCAAAGAGATGTCCTATCATCATTATTTCTTATAGCTGAGTAGTACTCCATGGTATACATATACCACAGTTTACTAATCCATTCATGGATTGATGGGCACTTGGGTTGTTTCCACATCTTTGTGATTGTGAATCGTGCTGCTATAAACATTCGGGTACAGGTGTCTTTGTTATAGAATGACTTTTGTTCTTCTGGGTGTATGCCCAATAATGGGATTATTTTAATTGGATTAATACACATAGCTTTTTTGTTTCAGACTTTCATCTCATTCTGTACTTTTAATACAGCATGTCAACTTTGCAGAATACCACATCCCCTTCCATCATTTTCCTGCTAACTGGTGTTCCTGGGCTGGAAACCTTCCACACCTGGATCTCCATCCCCTTCTGCTTCCTCTATGTAACTGCCCTCTCAGGAAACAGCCTGATTCTCTTCGCCATCGTCACTCAGCCCAGCCTCCACGAGCCCATGTACTATTTCCTCTCCATGCTGTCCACTACTGACCTCGGCCTGTCCATATCCACTCTGGTCACCATGCTGGGGATATTCTGGTTCAATGCCAGGGAGATCAGCTTTAATGCCTGCTTGTCCCAGATGTTCTTTATTAAATTCTTCACTGTCATGGAATCCTCAGTGCTGTTCGCCATGGCTTTTGATCGTTTTGTGGCCATCTCTAATCCCCTTAGGTATGCCACCATTTTAACTGACTCCAGGATAGCTCAAATTGGAGTAGCAATTGTCATCAGGGGGACCCTAATGCTGACACCAATGGTTGCACTTCTTTTTTTTTTTTTTTTTTTTTTTTCAGCTCATCATGGGGGTACATAAGTTCAGGTCATATACATTGTCCATGTCCTGCCCATCCCCCCAAGTCAGAGTCCCAAGCGCGTCCGTTCTCATTCTCCAGACAGTGCGCCTGGCACTCATCATGTAGTCATACCTCCATCCCCTCCCCCCCCACCTCCCCGGATCTGCACCTTCAAGCATGACCATTCCCCAGAGGGTGCGCAACGCACTCGTCATGTAGGCATACACCCATCCCCTCCCCCCACCCCCCCATCCCAGTCTGATATCCAATTGGTATCCTTCCCCGATGTACATTTAGGTGATGATCAGGGAAACCAGTTTTCTGGTGAGTACATGTGATGCTTGTTTTTCCATTCTTTGGATACTTCACTTAGTATAATGGGTTCCAGCTCTCTCCAGGAGAACCAAAGAGATGTCGTATCATCGTTATTTCTTATAGCTGAGTAGTACTCCATGGTATACATATACCACAGTTTACTAATCCATTCGTGGATTGATGGGCACTTGGGTTGTTTCCACATCCTTGCGATTGTAAATTGTGCTGCTATAAACATTCGGGTACAGGTGTCTTTGTTAAAGAATGACTTTTGTTCTTCTGGGTATATGCCCAATAATGGAATTGCTGGATCAAATGGTAGGTCTACTTGAATCTGTTTACGGTATCTCCATAGGGGTTGCACTAGTTTGCATTCCCACCAGCAGTGTATGAGTGTTCCTGTCTCTCCGTATCCAAGCCAACATGTGTTGTTTTGGGATTTTTTGATAAAGGCCATTCTCACCGGAGTTAAGTGGTATCTCATTGTGGTTTTGATTTGCATTTCCCTGATGATTAGGGATGTTGAGCATTTTTTGATATGTTTTTTGGCCATTCTTATGTCTTCTTTTGAAAAATTTCTATTCATGTCCTTTGCCCATTTTTTGATAGGATTGTTTGATTTTTTCTTGCTGATTTTCCTGAGTTCTAAATAGATTCTTGTTATCAGTCTTTTATCTGATGTGTAGTATGCAAAAATTTTTTCCCATTCTGTAGGCTGTCTGTTTATTTTCGTGACTGTTTCTTTGGCTGTGCAGAAGCTTTTTAATTTAATCAGGTCCCATTCGTTTATTTTTGTTGTTGCTGCGATTGCCTTAGGGGTTTTCTTCATAAATTCTTTGCCTAGACCAACGTCTGTGAGAGTCTTTCCTACATTTTCTTCTAGAATTCTAATCGTTTCCCATTTAAGGTTTAAATCTGTTATCCACCGTGATTTGATTTTTGTGAGAGGTGAAATCTGTGGGTCCTGTTTCAGTCTTCTACATGTGGCTATCCAGTTTTCCCAGCACCATTTATTGAATAGGGACTCTTGTCCCCAGAGTATGTTTTTGTCTATTTTGTCAAAGATTAGATGGTTATATGAGGATGGTTTTATATTTGGGTTTTCTGTTCTGTTCCACTGGTCTGTGTCCCTGCCCTTGTGCCAATACCAAGCAGTTTTAAGCACCACAGCTTTGTAGTATAGTTTGAAGTCTGGCAAATCAATACCTCCCATTTTGTTTTTATTGCTTAAGATTGCTTTTGCTATACGGGGTCTTCTCTGTTTCCATACAAAGTGTATAATTATTTTTTCTAAATCTGTGAAAAATGATGTTGGTAATTTAATAGGAAGTGCATTGAATCTATAGATTACTTTGGGTAGTATAGACATTTTAACGATGTTAATTCTTCCAATCCATGAGCATGGTATGGATTTCCACTTATTTACGTGTTCTGCAATTTCCTTCCTTAGTGTTTCATAGTTCTCTTTATAGAGGTCCTTTACCTCTTTAGTTAAATATATTCCTAGATATTTTATTTTCTTTGTTGCTATTTTGAAAGGTATTGAGTCCTTAATTTGGTTCTCCGATTGAATGGTATTGGCATATATGAATGCCTCTGATTTGTGTGTATTGACTTTGTAACCTGAGACATTACTGAATTCGTTAATTAATTCCAGGAGTCTCTTGGTTGAGTCCTTGGGGTTTTCCAGATACAACATCATGTCATCAGCGAAGAGTGAGAGTTTGATCTCTTCTGTCCCTATTTGGACACCTTTGATTCTGCTCTCTTGTCTGATAGCTCTCGCAAGGACTTCCAATACTATGTTGAAAAGTAATGGGGACAGTGGGCAGCCTTGTCTGGTTCCAGTTCTGAGTGGGAATGCTTTCAATTTTTCCCCATTCAGTATGATGTTGGCTGTGGGTTTGTCATATATGGCTTGTATTAAGAAATATATTTCTAAACACTCTTTTCCATGTCTATTTAAAAGAGGAAGATGAGTCATAAATTTAATTATCGATACTTTGCTTAAAATGTTTGGGAAGTCTCAGATTCAGGATATTCTATTGCCTTTTGGGTTCTTCCTTAAATTCTGTATTTGCAGGTTCCTCATCCAAAAGTATGTGGTACAGTTTTAAAACCAGAACATTTAATCGAGGCCAATTTTTTTTCACTCTTCTACTGTCCAATGGGAAAAATAATTGGCTTTAAGAGAGAAAAGGGGCTGCTGGTTAATTCATTTCCGTAACTGGCCATTGGGTCTGTTTCCCACCAAAAGTATCATAAACTGTGCAATGAGCTGAGTTTTATTGATCAAACTCATTTAATATCAAATAAAATATATTCATTAAAATGTAGCCACTTTCCATTCCAGTTTATAGTGCTCCTGCACAATCAGCCAGATGCTATAGAAAAATGCCAAAAAGAATATTCCCCAGTTTAACTGATCTATTGTGAAGAAGCTGTGAGGATGCTGACACATGATTTAATGCCTCTACACCTTGGTGTTCTCATAAAGAGGGGAGTAGGTTCGCTGATTTGTTTTGGCTCCAATAGTCTATAGGGATTGATTGTTCTCAGGCTGCTTGTTGGCATTTGCATTCAAACAGGTCAAGAGAATGAATTTTATAATTAGCTGCTTCCATTTTTATTTGGCTTTGAAATGCATTTTGGTGTTATACCTATTGCAGAAGTATATGTCTTTTATTATTGCAATTGGCTTTTTGAGACTATTGACAATATTCCATGATTAAATATGGATATGTACCCATGCCCATGTTTATCTCTCAATAGGTAAAGCTGACATACAAATGCTCTTTTGAAATGCAGAGTTGGCACATTACTGAATCATTCATTTACATCAATCTGGGCTGCCCCAAATTTGTTTTACTAAAATCAAGCCCAAACCCAAACATCTGAATGATATCATGGTAATTAACCTCAATCACAACACAGACAGTGTTGGCTAAGAAACTCCTGGCTGTTATTTGGGAGAGACAAAATATTGATACAGTGAGACTTAATGAATGTCACATTGTACAGACCCTCAGTACCTTCACTTCCAGCAAAGCAACGTTCCCACCTGGGTGTAGGAGTAGCTTGTACACCAAGCAGTGTTGATGCTTATATAGAAGTGACTCTCCTCTTTCTCTACTGCAATGATGATGTTAGTCAGCTCACAGTTATTGCTGCAGATTGCTTTTTAGCAACAGTAAGGGAAACAAAACTTCCTCCTGGGCTGGGAAGCAAAAAATTAGAAATCCAAAGCATTATAACTATTATAGATGTTGTCACAGTCAAATTGAACTTAAATTAACCTGTTTCCCAAATTCTACAATCACATTTAGCTTTAGCAAGTGCTTTTTGGCAAAAGAGAAATAAATTACAGGTCAGAGATTCTCATATAATTCTTTAAGTGGAGATACATATATATATTTTTAAGGATTAAAATGTCACAGGGAATTACCTTAAAATGAAAGTGATTAGTATGGAACATGGCAAATGTTGTCATAAGTGACCCCTTCATTCTCAGTTTTAACGAACATTTTTATTTTACTAAAAGTAAATTTTGTACATGAGAATTTGCTTTTTGTTATTTAGGTCAACCTAAATATAGCCATATCTCTGTGTGTGCGTGTGTGTGTGTGTGTGTGTGTGTGTGTGTGTATCTTTTGTTCGTATTTGATTAGTAGAAGAATATTTTAAAGGCCAAGTTAATTGGCTTATAAAATTAGTTACTTGCTGTTATAGCTTGTGATATTAATATATGCATACATTTTATTTAAGAAAGCAAACTGGCATGCCTGGACTCCCTATAAAACAGTAGTGAAAAGCTCTTCACTGAGAGTCTCAATTTGAGGTTTTAGATCCTGTAAATCAGGATTTTCAAAAATAACCATTCCCATTTGAGAACAATAAAAGCAGAGACCTGCAGTCTATGGGCTTGGGCTAGAAGTTCACCACATATGCAAAATCATGTGTACCTTTGTAGCTATTGTAAAATGTGTTGAGTCTTTGGTTTGAGTCTCAGCTTGACTGTTGCTGGTGTATAGGAATGCTACTGATTTGTGTACATTGATTTTGTAGCCTGAGACTTTGCTGAATTTGTTTATCAGTTGCAGGAGTCTCTTAGTGAAATCTTTGGGGTTTTCTAGATATAAGATCATATCATCAGCAAAGAGTGATAGTTTGGCCTTCTCTTTCCCCATTTCGATACTTTTGATTTGCCTGTTTGCTCTGGCTAGGACTTCCAGCACTATGTTTGTTAGGTCTAGGTGGAGGGCAGACAGGTGGCAAGGCAGGTAGAGGAAGTGGCTAAAGGTAGAGAGCAGGAACCAATAAGAATGCAGGAAAGAAACCACAATATCAGATATTTGTGACCAGAGACTTTTTCTTGGACAGAGCATGCACAGTTAGAAACTCCTAGTGACCTTAACTGACCTGGGGCTCATTACTATCTAATTAGCATTATGGTTTTGACCCCAGGTGGGTTTTTTTGTGAAGGATTCTGGGAAAACACATGTTAGAGAGGAAACTGTTATATTACCCCAACCTATTATGTAACCTGTTGTATAACCCCATCCTGTCAATCACCCAAAGGCAGGAAATGGCAACCTATCCCACCCAGGAGAGGGGTGGGACAAACTAGTGAGCATATAAAAGACAGCGAGTGCATGCTAAGACTTCAGGGTCTTCTCCTCTCATGGAGAATGACCCATCTCTCCCTGTGAGACATACTTTTGTTTTGCAATAAATGCTGTGTGGGGGGGATTGCTTTGAATTTGTGGTCAGTCTATTATTGGCTCGACTTGGTACCAGTACTCATATCTGATACTGGGAACCAAGGACCAGGGCACATCGAGGCAGACCTAACATGTTGAACAGAAGTGGTGACGGTGGGCATCCTTGTCTTATTCCAGTTCTGAGTTGGGAATGCTTTCAACTTTTCCCCATTCAGTATGATGTTGGGTTTGTCATATATATATATGTTTTATAATTTTGAGGTATGTTCCATTTATGCCTATTTTGTTAAGAGTTTTTATCATAAAAGAGTGCTGAACTTTGTGGAATGCTTTTTCTGCATCTATTGAGATGATCACATAACCTTTGTTTTTCCTTCTGTTTATATGGTAAATCACATTTATGGATTTACATATGTTGAACCATCCTTGTATCCCTGGGGTGAAGCCCACTTGGTCATAATGGATTATTTTTTTGATGTGCTGCTGAATTTGGTTTGCTAGAATTTTATTTAACCAAGGAGGTGAAAGATCTCTACAAAGAGAACTACAAATCACTGAGGAAGGAAATTGCAGATGATGTAAACAAATGGAAAAACATATCATGGTTTCCCATTGTTTAACAATGAATCAACATTGGTAAAATGTCCATACTACTCAAAGTGATTTACAGATTCAATACAATTCCCATCAAAATACCAGTGTCATTTTTCACGGATCTAGAAAAAATAATTCTGTGCTTCATTTGGAACCTGAAAAGAGCCTGAATAGCCAAAGCAACCTTAAGCAAAAGGAAGAAATCTGGAGGCATCGTTTTACCGGACTTCAAGCTATACTACAAGGCTATAGTAACCAAAACAGCATGGTACTGGCACAAAAATAGAGACATAGGCCAATGGAACAGAACAGGGAACCAGATATAAAACCAAAGAAGGGACTAAGTACATTTTTTAGGTGAATGGATGAATAACATATGGCCTGCTAACCCAAAGAGTGAGGCAGTATGGATTTCTCAGAAACAATAGACAGGTGGGGAAGGGCTCAAGCCAGGGGAAGGTGAAGTTTCAGGGAAGGAAGCCACACAATCCAGATATAATATCAGAAATATCCCCACAATGTCAGTCTAAACTCCAGTAAAGGTTGGTACTAACGTGTCCAACCAGGTGGATGAGCTCAACAGTACCCACATACACCATGTGACCCAGTGGAAAGGTATAGATTTTTGGAACCTAACTGTTAATATATTTGTTTGCTAGGGTGGCTATAAGAAAGTACCACAAACCAGGTAGCTTAAACAACAGAAATTTATTGTCTCACAGTTCTGGAGACTAGAAGTCTGAAATCAAGATGTCAGCAGGGCTGGTTCCTTCTGAGGATGATGAGAAAAAATCTACTCCCTACCTCTCTCCTAGCTTCTTGTGATTTTCTGACCATCTTTGACATTCCTTGGTTTGTAGAAGTATCACCTCTATCTCTGTCTTCATCTTCACATGGCATTCTGCCTGTGTGCATGTCTATGTCCAAATCTTCCCGTTTTATAAGGATACCAGACATATTGGGTTAAGGACCTACCCTACTCCAGTATGACCTCATCTCAACTTCACTAATTATGCTGAAACAACTGTATTACCAAATAAAGTCACATTCTGAGGTACTGGATGTTAGAACTTCAACGTATGAATTTAGGGGGGAGGGGGCAAAAATTCAACCCATAACACCAATAGACCTAAACTTGAATCCTGTCTCTTTCTCTTACTGCCTCGACATATTTTTATATTTAAAAATGGAATAATGCTTACCTGGCAAGGAAGTTGTAAAGATTAAATGAGACAATGTTCACAAAGCACTTAGCTGGAACCCGACATGTGCTAAGCACTCAATACATGGTGGCTCTCACTGTTCTAAGCTAAATGCTCATTGATTGATTGAATATATTATACTCCTTCTGAATATAATTGAGAAATAAGTCCATTTTTTATTTGATTCACTTGGCCATTGGAAATAGATCTGGCCTTTGCAAAATGTTTGCTAGTTTCTTTCTCAGATTGGTTTCTGGGGAGGAAAGAAAATAACTATTGAATCACAAGTACTTAAATAATTAAGCCAAAGCAATAGAAAGTTGATAATAAACAATTTCTGTGCATTATAATTATAGAGCAATACCTCATAGATAGTTAACCCTAGAGGCTTTATCGATTTAACTGAAACCTAATCAACTAACAACTCACAAATACAGTTGGAAGCACTTCTCCAGAGAGCTACTCTAATTAGGAGCTGGCCCCTCCTTCTGAACTGTGGAGCTGCCACCCTGTGTTTGGTCAAGTAATTTTTCAGCCCAGTGGTCATCCCAGAGAACATCGTTTCCCTTAATAAGACTCGCTCTGTTTCACTAGCCACAGCAAATTTAGCCCCAGCTTTGCTCCTCAAAATGGCCAGGCCTTTAACATGAGACTCCCTTCCCTTTGGATGTGAAGGGTACACACTGAGAAATTGAAAGAGTTTGAAAAGGATATCATCACTGCTTCCATATGATCATGTTATGGCTTTCATTGCCTGGACCCCCTCTCCCTAGTGTAACTACAACTGGTTTTTATTTGTTTGTTCATTTATTTCTTCCATGATTTTCTGGAAGGATCATCTTGCAGGAGTGAGGGAATGCATTTTTCCCACTGCTGGTTTCCGTATGGAGGGATTTTTTCCCCAGGGACAGTCCTAGCCTCTTGAAATCTTTATGACTCCATCCTTGGGGTGCTGGAGTGTTTCAACTTAATTGTAAATTTGGAAAGAATCATAGGGTATGCTTGGCCTTGCTCTGCCCTTTTTTCTCATAGGATATAGACAAGATTCCCTTACTGTTCCTTCTCCTTCATAGGAGAAGACCAGCCTTTGCCTCAGTGAGTATCTGACTCACTTTGGGTAGGAACTAGCAGGCCAAGATGGCTTATCACACCACGAGCTATATCCCCCGACTTAGCCTTTATCAGTAATAATGGGGATATATGGGATTACTTCTGACTTAATCTTGGTTCTGTTTTTCAAAATTCTAGGAACTCAGAAAGGGATGTGGAATGCAATTTTGGGGTGCCTTGTAGGAGACCAATGTTGGCCAGACTCTGAGAGTCATCAACAAAGTGAGTCACTTTAGCTAACTGGAGATCCCCAGTCAAGAATGATTCCCATGTATTTCCAGTGATAATTTTAGCCAGAGATTAGAGAATCTCTCCTTAGAAAGGACAAGTCCAACAAAGCAGTTTGAATATTAGATACCCAACACCCCTAGAGAAAGCATGAAGAAGAAATATTTATTGAGCAGCCACTGAGTGCCAGGTTCTGTGGTGAAATTATTTACATAATTTCATTTGGTATGGAAGGATGTGGAAACTGGTCGAAAATTATAGAGTGCTACTTTGCCTTGTTGAGAAGGTTTGTGAGAAAAGAATGAAAAGCCAATCCTTTGCCATTAAACATAGTCTCCCAAAGGGAATGATTACTCTGAATGGACCGTCTTGACACACAGAATCAAGGGTTTTCCTAGTTTCTTTCTTGGGGGAATGACTCTTCTAATACAAATCCTGGGTTTTGCCTAGTGGACAGTTTATGGTTTAGAAATGGGAAGAGTGTTAAACATAATGAAGTCCTGGCACTGAATTCTTTTTAGAGAGGAGAAACGGATCCAGAGAAGTTAAGGAAATTGCCCAAGATCACACTGCCATCTAATAGGACAGCTGAGATGAAAAGTTCAGTCTATGAGACCTCACCTGGCCCTCATTCTGCTCTGCCCTGCAGTCTTCTCACCAGGTGGTTACTGCCAGCAGTCAACCACTTCCACCAACTATTTTTATCTGTCTTCTGGTGGATCAGAAAACAGTCAGAACCCAAGAGTAGCACTGTAAGGTGAGCCCTAGTCTTAGCAACTATTTATTTCTCAGTAGCTGCTGCCATTCTTACCATTCTTAAGAATTAGCTTCTAATGTCTTTCCTTTGAGATTTCAGGCAGCACAGAGCTACTTGATGGCAGCTATAACTTGTCTTTCTGACAAGATAGATAGTCTTTCAGCAGAATTATATTCTGTAGCATCGATCACCCTGACAGGATATATGATAATAATTGGGAGGCTCACCATGTGCCCCATTACACTTTTAAGTTGTTCATCGAGATTTATATTTTTCTTGTTACTCTGTCTTGTTGGCGATTTGTTAAAATTCTCCAATGGTGTAATCATTTCTTAAGTGCTTTGTCTCTGGTATATTTAAGGAAATTAGGCAGTGTATGTAGCTGCTGACTTACTTGTTTTGGAATGATTAGAGAATCATTTGGGGAGCAAGGCCCAGATCAAATGCCACATTCTTTGGGTGTTGAGAAGCTGTTCTTGATACCCCAGACTGGACTAGGCACTCACCTTTGGGCTCCTGTGCCTGGCTTTTCCCTCTATTGGAGCCCACACTATTTCTTTATGAGTTTTTCACCCTTGTTAGAAGGTGGGTTCCTTTAAAATGTGATTTTTTTGAATCAGATGGACCTGGGTTCAAGTCCTAGCTTTGCCCCTTACCAGCAGTGCATTTTGGGGCAAGCTACTTAAACTGTCTAAATCTCAGCTAGCTCATCTGTAAAATGGGCATAACAATATCCTATTGCAGGGAAAATTTGAAGATTGAATAACGTGTTTCAATTACACAGCATAGAATTGTACAAAGGAAGAATTCTATAAATGAGAACTAGTATTTATTTTTACTTTAGTTATTATTATCCCATGACAAAGCACAATGCCTATCCCATGGTAGGTGCTAAAAACAAATGCATGTTGCATAAACAAATGACTGTCAATGTTACTTCAACTCTTCTGATGTGAAGTTATTTCCCATATTGTACCTGATATTACAGTTGTGTTTACTTACCTCAGTCTCTTTCCTCTTGGAGCTTCTATTCCAGAAAGGGAGATGTTGATTTTATCCTTTCCAGATGGAGAGATGGATGTGAGATAAGTGAAAAAAGTTTAATGTATGTTTTTCTGGTCTCTATCCCAGCCTGTCCCTTAGCTCCAAAAGTTACTTGATACCTGTTATAAAGTCAGCTCAACCACCTTTCCTACATTTTAACAGTCAGAAGGCCCAGTTTATAAGCAGCAGGGCTCAGAATAAGTGCCAGAGCCTGTTTCTGAGCCGTGTGGGTAGATAATCCCTTCTGACAACTGATTGGAGCAGGTCTGACATTCTCTGGTACACAGTGAAATGGCTATGCTAGTTGTTAAAATAATGAAATACTTCTTTTCCAAGGTGAATAGTTCTGCTGTTATCTCCTTGAATGACCCCATGCATAGATACCCTGGCTACCTTAGATCCTCTCCAGAGCCTCTTGAATCTCTCCAAGATCCAGCAACTGAAGAGCTGATGCCTGGCAGGGCAAAGGGCCTCCAGCACTGCACCCATTTTGGTTGCTTGGTGCCTGCTAGCGAGCTGCTACATATGTTGAATACCACCCCTTTGCAGGGGGAGCTGAGCTGCTCCCTGGCCCCCTTCTTCATCCTGCAGGTTTCTCCTCTCCCTAGCTGGCTGATGTTCTGTTTTGGTTCTGCCAGCTCCAAGCCTGGGACCTGGGACCACTCTTCCCTACCTTCCTTAACTCCCTGCAGTCCTCCTCTGTCTAGTCTATCCCTGCTGCCCTCTGCATATCACACGTCTGGTAATGTTTGAAGTCTTATCCCTTGAACAAAGCTCCTCTCAAACCCCAGGTTAAGGGTAGACCTTGGCATTTAATTATGGGTCTCTCCCCTTAGGGTGGGTTTACCAGGCATTGTGTGTATATAGGATATGTCCTGTATTTAATGTTTTGTCAGGATGTTAAAATGTCTTGAATTCAGCTCCTCCCCCAAGAAAAGATAGAAAAATGCAGCAATTAGAGCTATTTTTCAAGTTTAACTGGGTGTCTTGCTTTTTTCTTCCCCCTAAAATCTGGCAACCTTACCTTCCTGTCATGAGGAACACAGTTTTGCCCTCATTTTCCTGCTGGTTTCTTTCTCTCTCTGGGCTGAGCTTTTTTCCTTTTGTTCTCTAAACATCCCTTAAAATGCTGTGTGTTATACAGGTTGCAGGGTGGGTCTGCACTAATTTTCTGATCATCAGCACACAACCAATAGTTACTGAATAAGTGAACAGATGAATGAAAGAAAATAGTTTGCCCCATGGGACTTTTTCCCTTTAGGTCCCATTCAGAATACAAAAGGGCTTTTGAGTCTGAAAAAATATAATAGTGACTATAATGGAAGCTAAACCCTGTTCTGAGGAAGCCATACTGCTTTTATACTGCCACCACTCCCTATATTTAATTACCTTTTGTTTTTCCCTTAGCAGTTAGTAAAGTGCCAGTCTGTCTCAGATGTGCTAAGGAGAACTAAGACAAGATGTTTTTGTCCACACTTGAGCCAAAGTGTTAAAGGAACAGTGGCATACTTGGAGTGGGGCTGGGGGAGAGTGGAGATGGGAAGTAATTAATATTTATTGAGCAACCATCATGTCCTTTTTTAGACATGATCTCATTTTGTCCTCATAGTTACCCTGCAAAGTATATGCTAAAGAAAGAATCAGATTTAGGCAGGCTAGGTAACTTGCTCAAATCCTGACGTTAGGAAATGGCAGAACTTGCATTTAAACTGAGGTCTTTCCACACAATGTACTCTGCTTCCCATCGCTGCAGCAGTGATCAAAGCCAGAAAACTAAAGGGGAAGGTACAGTGCCACACCCATTCATTCTCTATCTATTTCCCCCACTTCCTCTCCTTTCTGCCTACCATTCATTTATTTAAATATTAATAACATTTACTGAGGATCCCCTTGTGCCAGGTATAGTTCTAGATTCTCAGGTTCCTGATGAGCTGGTGAATAAGATAAATACAATCCCTGACCTTGTACAGTTATATTCTAGGATAGATTATAGAGGTTGAAAAAGTAATTTCAAGCATGATGTAACTGTTAGTTATTTTGGAAACATACAAGGAGACAATGGGGGATGACAGTTGTTGGAGAGGTGGGGATCAGCAAAGGCCTCGTGGAGAAAGTAATATGTGGGTTGAAATGTGAGAGATAAGAATTTAGCTGTGCCAACAGTTGGAGAAGTGTTGTTTCAAGCAGAGGAAACTGCAAGAGGGCAAAGATATGATGCATTCAAGAAAGTGTAATATGATTGGCTTGGCTTTCAAAGGAGAAAGCTCGAGGGTCCCAGATTTCTTTTATTAAGGAAGACAGCCTGTTACAACAGGGAGAGGTCATGAGTCCTAAGTGCTCAGGAAAGGACAGCACATGGAGAAATATTTGGATAGAGAACAGGGCAGTCATGCAGGATGGTTTGATGACAAACGCTTGAAGGAGGCAGAGACAGAAGAAAGGATAATGACATGAGCAAATGAAGGGCTGAGAAGGGACATTTAAGGTTGAATCATTTGATAAAAGAAAATTGCCAACTGCAGTGGCAGCTCTGACTTTGCTTGTTTTGAAACTGCATTTGGAATGAGGAAATGGGAACATTGTAAAAAGCTACTCTGCAGTGGCAAAGAATATACTGAGTGGCAGTTGGAATTGTGATCAAATCCAATCTCCCCAGTTCTGCAATTATAAACTGTTTTCCAAAAGTGTAGGTAGGTAGGCTGATTAAAGTACATGCTCTAAAGCAGCCAAATGCTTCCTCCAAATGTTTAAAATCCAAGCTAGGCCCTTCATTATGAAATACTTTCTGCATTAAATATTAATTGAAATAATTTCATTTTGCAGATTCAATATTTAAAATATCAATTCAGATGATGGATCATGAACTTTAAAGCTGGAAGAAACATTAAATGTATCTCTTCCTCTACTCCCTGCATTTACGGATGAGGGAGCTGGAATCCATAAAGGATAAGTGAGTGGCCAGGATCACAAAGCCAGGTTATGACAGTTAAAGTGGTATATTGCATTTTTCCAGTTTAAAAAAAAAATCAGGTTGATACAGAATGTCAGGTCTAACTGAGCTGTCCACTGATGATATATAGAACTTTCCTGATAATTTGTCACTTGACAAACATCAGATAAAGGACTGATAACAAGAATATATTTAGAACTCAGGAAAATCAGTAAGAAAAAATCGAACAACCCTATCAAAAAGTGGGCAAAAGACATGAATAGAAATTTTTCAAAAGAAGATATAAAAATGGCTAAAAGTCCCAAAACAATACATGTTGGTGTGGATGCGGAGAGACAGGAACACTCATACACTGCTGGTGGGACTGTAAACTAGTGCAACCCCTGTGGAAAACAATATGGAGATACCTTAAACAGATTCAAGTAGACCTACCATTCGATCCTACCATTCGATCCAGCAATCCCATTATTGGGCATCTACCCAGAAGAACAAAAGTCATTCTATAAAAAAGACACCTGCACCCGAATGTTTATAGCAGCACAATTCACAATTGCAAAGATGTGGAAACAACCCAAATGCCCATCAATTCACGAATGGATTAGTAAATTGTGGTATATGTATACCATGGAGTATTACTCAGCTATAAGAAATAACGGTGATATAGAATCCCTTTTGTTCTCCTGGAGAGAGTTGGAACCCCTTATATTAAGTGAAGTATCCCAAGAATGGAAAAACAAGCATCACATGTACTCACCAGAAAATTGGTTTCCCTGATCACCACCTAAATGCACACTGGGGAAGGATACCAACTGGATATCAGACTGAGGCGCGGGGTGGGGGGAGGGGATGGGTGTATGCTTACATGATGAGTGTGTTGCGCACTGTCTGGGGAAGGGTCATGCTTGAAGGTGCTGACTCGAGGAGGTGGGCAGTGGGGGGAGGGGATGGAGGTATAACTACATGGTGAGTGCCAGGCGCACTGTCTGGGGAATGGACATGTTTGAGACTCTGACTCAGGGGGATGGGCAGGACATGGGCAATATATATAACCTGAGCTTTTATACCCCCATAATAAGCTGAAATAAAAAACAAAAACAACAACAAAAACAAATATTTATTTATCTTTCTGGATTTCACCTCTAATGAAATTTTCAGACCAAATTATTGTTGCTATTAAAAATCTGAATGACATTCTCTTAAAGTTGTGTGTGTAGAGGGGCAGGTTTGTAAACATGGCAAGTGGAATTAATTGTAGATAGTGGAATATCCCAGAATCTTGTGCTTCCTTTGTGCCATGATAAAATGCTCCATAAGCTTCAAAATCATAAAGAAGTAGCATGCTTCTTCCCATTTTTATTCAACCCATACTAAGCACCTACTTTGACCTCCGTTCTATCCTGGGTACAAAGTGTTGGGGTGGTGGTGGGGTTAGGAGACACATTCCTGCCTTGGGAAATTTGCTGTATAGATAACGATTTTGGTAATGAGTAGACAAAAGCAGATGTCTGTATTGGAGGATCAAAGCATCCAGTAAAATTGCTAGTAGAGCTGGAATTGATATTTCTGTAATGCAGGCTTGGGAGAAAGGTGAGGCAACCAACACCTGGTACCTAGAATGATTTCTCTCTTTGTCAAAGAGGAGGGAGTTGAAAAGTGGATAAATAAAGCCAGGTAAGAGGGTTCTGCAGGGCTCTGACTTAAAGTTAAGGGGGTTGGAGGAGCAATCTGAACTTTTCCTAACTTCAGATTTCAAGATATTCCATGTCTCTGTACTAATAAAAGACTGGACAATGAGAATAGTGCAATATATTAGCCAAGCACACTAGAGATTATATGGACTGATGCCCAGGAACCCATTAGCAATGGCTACGTCAGTCCTTCTCCCTCTCCCTAGGCCTACTGGCACACATTGCTGATCAATCATGGCATTCCTTTTCCCTCTGAGACTCAGAATCTTTCTCGTGTTCCAGATAAACACTAATAAATATGATGAAACTGAGCTCCAATACTTATGCTGAGCTGTATGGTCCAGAGCAAAGGGACATCAATAACACATGGAGTATCCCGAGTGTCCGAGTAGAAGAGATGACTTGAGTTGGGCTTTGAAGGATGTGCACAATTTGAGCAAGTGGACAGTAATCTTGGGAAAGAGGCACTAAAGTGTGGAAAGGGTAATGAGTGGGCAGTTTAGGGGAAACTGAAGATGCTCACCTACGTAGAGGAAAGGGTGTGTGCAAGGAGTGGGAGGAAATAGATTTGGACAAGAAGAGTGATTCAGGTTGGGCCAAACATTCTGAAAACTTATTGATAGGAAATAAGGCACCATTACAGGCTGGTGCAGAATTGTGATGTGGTAAAAGTGGTATCAAGCTCCTTTGGAGAATAAGGCACTGGAGTTAGGGGAGCTATCTAAGACAGATACTAAGGGAATGCAGGTGTGAGGTGAGGTTGGCCTATTCTGGACACGATGGGCAAAGGCTGGAAGAAATGCAACTCATATTTTCATTCAACAAATATGTATCGAACATCGTTTCTCTGCTGGGCACTCATCTGGGTGCTGGGATATAGTTGAAAGCAAGACAAACATGATTACTCTTTACTGGTGTTTATATCATAGTCAGGGGAGACAGACAAGTAACACGTTGGTTTATTTCATGTAGCTGTTATCACTATGTAAAAATAAAACTGAGTAATATGGCAGAGAACCATGGAAGGGGAAAGAGAACCTTTGCTTTAGCAGTCATGAGAGGCATCTAAGGGGATGACACTTGAGTTGATGGCTTAATGATGAGAAGGAGCTACCATGCAAAGATCTATGTGTGAGCTCCACAGGGGGAGGACCCAGTAAATGGGAAAGCTCTGGGGCAGGGAAGAAAATGCTTGGCATACTAGATGGAGAGAGAAAGAGAGAAAGGGGGAGAGAGAGAGAGAGAGAGAGAGAGAGAGAGAGAGAGAGAGAGAGAGAGAGAGAGAGAGAGAGAGAGAAAGTGGGTACAGCCTAAGTGTAATAAACTAGGGGAACAAATAGATAGCCAAGGGCCAGATCATATAGGGCCTTCTTTTTACACCAACACTTCTCAAATATTTTGTTCTCAGGACCCCTTTGCACTCTCAAAATTACTGAGAACCCCAAAGAGCTTTTATTTATGGGGTTTATGTCTATTGATATTTACCATGCTAGACATTAAACTGACAATGTTTAAAAATATTTACTAATTTTAAACATATTTTTAATAAAAATAACTCCATTTTCCAATACCAAAAACAGTAAAAAAAGGCATTGTACATTTTCGCAAATCTCTTTAATGCCTAATGCCTATCTTGATGGAAGACAGCTGGATTCTCATATCTTCTGCCTTCAATTGGTGCATTCATGGGAACATGAATATGAAAAAGGTGAATGATGTCTTAGTGTTATTATGAAAATAGTTTGGAGCTCATGAATCCCCTGAAATGGTCTCAGGGATACCCAGAGAACCGCTGCTAAGGGGTTTGGGTAGGGAAACCACTGGGGTAGGGGAAGGTTAAAACACGAGTAGTGACATAATCGGACATGTATTTTGAAAATGACTTTGCGTGGTGGACTGAGGAAGGATTGTAGGCAAGCAGTCATGGGAGGAGAAACAGGGAGACTGAGGAGGTGGCCTTACCATCGTCTAGGAGATACAGAGTGGCTTGGATGGTGGTGGCATAATGGAATGGGGGCAAATGTGTGCCCAGTGGAATGTGAGAGACATTTCAAAGGAGAAATCAATGGTACCTACTTCTCGTTTATGTCCTATTTCCCTCTTCACTTCCTTGTTTCTTTCTTCATTCTCATTCTGTGAACTGGGAGGCCAGGAGATAGTAAGGAAAGGAGTATTTTAAAAAGAAGAAAAGGCAGAGAATTAACTTACAGAACCAAAGTAGGAAGTCTTTTCCTGAGTCAAACACTCCCTCTTTCTGTTGTTATTAAAAAGAATAAATAAAGAATTAACATTTTTTTAAAAAAATCAGGTGATCCATTAGTCTACCACCTTAACACAATGAATATTTTATCCTTTTATATTAGCTATCATATGCATAGGCATTTTTACAATATTTCAATCAATATACATTTTACTCTGTAGTATTCTATTTTAACCTATAATGTATCTAATTTTCTGTATTTCTACGTAATTTTAGTTTTGAAGGCTCATTTTCTTGTATCTTATTACTATGCCATAATTTATAAAACTCTCCCTAAGGATGAACATTTCTAGCATTTTCATTTTCTTCTCTTTTATATAATGCTGTTAGGATTCCAATAATTTTTGGTTTTGCTTCTGTTAAACTATTCTGTGTTTAGGAATAGATTCTTAGATGTGGAATAAGTGAGTCTAAATGTATTGCTAACTTTTTGTGAGCTTTCAAACCTGGAGAAACTTTCCTCTAGGTGTTAAAGGCTGTCCACTTCTATGAGAAATAGATGAACAACTTCCAGGTGCTCAGGCCCAAAACCTTCGAGCCATTCTTGGGGTAAAAGGGTAAAGGGTAAAGTATTTATAGACATTCTTTGTACTAACCACACAAGTTTTCTATAAATTTGAGATTACTTAAAAATAGAAAATAGAACCAAAATGATCTTCTTCAGGCAAAAAGTCAAGGTCAGACCTAAGCACCAAGAGTACATAGAGAAACTTAGAACACAGACGAGCTTGTCTCATTATTTTGCATTCCTACACCTAATCCATCAGCAAACCCTACCAGTTCAACTGTCAAAATATAATGAAAGTCTTCCACTTCTTACTGTGTATATCACTGGCACCCTGGTCCAAGGCACCTTCTTCTTTTGCCTGAATTATTTCTACAGTCTACCCACTGGTCTCCTTGCATTAGCCTTTGCATCTATCCTCAACCCAGAAGCCAGAGTGATTCTTTTAACATGTAAGTTAGATCACGCTATCCCTCTGCGTAAAATCCCCTAAAGCCTTCCCTTCTTATTCAGATCAAAAGTCAAAGCTCTTAAAGTCACCTATAAATAGGGCGATCATATAATTTATTATCCAAAGTGGAACTATTTGGAGAGAGAAAGAGGATACTATTAATGATGGTGTCCAGACAGTAGCCATAAATGCAAACTGTCCAGGGAAGCCAGGCTGTATGGCCACCCTTTCTCTGAAGTCCTTTTGGCATTGGTCCTGTCCCCTCCTTGATCTCAGCTTTACCACTCTCTTCACTCATCTTCCTGGGCCACACAAACCTCCTAACTGATTCTCTAATACAACAAACAGGATGTTCTTCCTCCAGATAGCTTCACAGCTCATTCTTTTACTTCCTGCAGGTCTTTGTGCAAATGCCACCTCATTGGAGAGGCCTTTCCTGACATTTTATGTAAATTGTATTCTCTCTTGCACCGACTCCCACACTTCCTAACCCTCTTCCATGTTTTATTTTTCTCCCTGACACTAATCCTCTGATATTCTTGCTTATCCATGTATTGTTTTGTCTTGTCCTACTAGAATGAGTGTTCCATAGTTCAGGGAAATTTTTCTATTTGTTATTGTATTCTCAGCACCAAAACAGGGTCTGGCACATGATAGCCACTCAGTAAGTATTTGATGAATTAATGAAAGAACAGAAGATGGACGTGCTCAGCTGTTTGGTTGTAGCTATAACCAGGAATGGAAAAGTCAATGCTCAGCTTCTTTTCCTAATGCTGCAGAGTCAGTGTTTATGTCCCGGGGTGGTGGCATCTTCAGCTTTTTCAAGTCTTCATGCCCTCTCCTAAATGTGCATATTTTCCTGTGTTCCAAGAACTGCTAAGACTTGCTTTTCTCCTAAGTACATCTAATTGGACAATCTGTATTTCTACAAGAGCCTTTTATTTATATATCTTGAAAGTATGCTATAATAACAAACAAACATTTTTAAGTGCCTCAAGTCAGGTTAAGAAGTATTTCCTAGGAGCTTTATGGAAGACAGCTTGACCTTACCTATCTCTCTATCTCATTCCCTATTATTCTACTTCATGTTTTTTATATTTATTGTACAGGAAAGGAGCTACTTAGACTTCTCTAGGAATGCCCTGATTTTTCATACCATGATGTCTTTCCAATGTTGTTTCTTCTGTTTTGAATATTCTTGGCAAATTCTGGCAGCTCTTTAATTCTTTAAAGCTCAACTCAAGCAACTCCACCAAAAGCTTCCTTTGACTCATTTAAAGAGAGCTGATTCAATTTTCCTTCATGTCACCACTGTGTTTCATCACATGTCTGACATACTCATCGTACTCTATTGCAAATGTTTCCTAAAATATCTCTCCATTACCCAATGTACTCTCTAAGGGCTAGGAATGCATGCCATCCCCTTTGCTTTAGCATCTGGAATATAGTAGGCAATAAAAGATCAGAAAAGAAATGAAATGTCAGGATGGCTTCAAGTTCTAGCAATAATAGAGATATTTCAGCCAACCTTGAATTTTATAGGTACCACTAAGTCCGATGTATCTAAAATCTGCCATGCCTTTTCAATACTGTTTGGTTGAGGAGGTGGCAAAGAGCAAAGAAGTGCTTACGTTTTATACAGTCTCTAATGTCATTATCATATAAAACCTTTGCCCTTATTGATCAGGCTGTTTTATTAGATGATTTTATTTTCCAAAGTGTCTTCATTTGCTGCTGTTTCTCTGTCATGGCTGAGCAAATAATATTTCACTTTCTTCCATGACAAAGTAGTTTTATCCCCTAATCTATGCAGAAATGGGGTAGTATATCTAAACCATAAGAAACTCAAAGTCTTAGCACATATAACATGGTCTGTAACTTCCAACGTAAAAGGCAGTGAATTCCATATCCATAGTTGGTGGGGAAAAAAATTAGAAAGGCAGTGGAGCACTGTGGTCAAACAAGGGCTTTGCAGCCAGATAGAGCTAGCCTCAAGTCCTGGCTCTGTAATTTTCTTGCTGTGTGAATTAGGAAACCTCTGAGCTTCAGGTTCCACATCTATAAAACAGAATAATTCCAATCACATAAGGCAATTATGAGAACTTGGTACAGTGCCGAGCACATAGCCATTCAGTCCGTGGCTGTTCTCATTATTTTCAAGGAGCTTAAGTTTTAATGACAAGACGAAGGTCATACCTAAAATATTTGAAAAATAATCACAGCATTATGTAACTAAATGTGCCACCCTGAGAAAGTTTGTTTGTGGGTTTGCAACAAACAGAAAAACTTTCCAAAAGAGAAGGATTAATTTGAGGAGGACCACAAAGGATGAGTAGTAGGACTAGACAGGAATAGCTAGAGCATTCCAAGGAGCCAATGAATAATTTATGGAAGTTGGGTGAACAGTAATTCATAAAACATTTACTTGCCCAGTGTACAGAAAACAGAGTCTGTTGCTGCCGTTGTCATTTCCCTTGCAGAGGACATCTGAGGCCAGCAGAGAGCCAGGCTTGAAGATGGAAAACAAATGCAAAGTTACTGGGTTCACAGCCTTGTCTGATTCCCTCGGGGCTTCCCTGGAAGCTTCCAGATCCCAGAGCATCAGAGCTGTACACTCTTCCAGCTGTCAGGCCAGATAGAGAATGCCTGAAGCTAAGGAGCAGTGGGATTTCCCTTCAGCCTGGCCTGCTTAACACATGAAACTGGCCTGAGTAAATGCGCTTTGTGGTTAGCTACAGGAAGCCCCCGTGTCTTAGGGAAAAGCTGAGACATTTTGAGAGTATCCTTCAATTCCTACTCAAAGATAGCAGAGACAAATTCGTATATATGTGTGGAAAAATGCAGCATTTAAACTGCTCTCTGTAGAGCTGAAAATAACGAAGGTATAAAAGCATATTTTAACACATTACAATGTTGTAGCCCATGAGGTTTATTAAAATGCAGTGATTTCTGACCAAATGACAACAAATTCTAAACTTAAGGTTGAGTGGAGGTGCATGTTCTCAGGTGTAAAGAGTTATGTATTAACCCTTTGTGACCAACTTCCATGGCAGTCTCTCAAAGGATACCAGTCATCTCCAGATTTGAAATCAGTGATTTTTTTTCTCACTTTTCAGCCTCCTTACTCGAGCTGCCTCATTTTCTCTCTCCTTTGAATTTCTCCTTTAGAAGATTATGATAATGCCTCTTAAAGCTGTTGTTTACTTTCCTTACCCAGTTACTTGAAGGTAGGGAATATACCTTACTCATATTCCTAACCTGCCCACCACAGTAAATTTCATGGACAAATGTTTGAATCAATGGATAGCTTTGGTCTTTACATATGAGTCAAGAACTTCAATGAGTTATGTTGCTTTGCCTTTCTAATTTATACTCATCATAAATTTCTGATGGGCCTCTTTGCTAAGCATGAGCTGGTGCCTTTAATTTCTGTTATTGTGAACATAGACTATTCTTATGACCACATGTTCATCTATGAGTCTGGAAGGGCAATACTGGATATAGCAACTCTGAGCCATCTGGAATTACAGAGCTGAATGAAAGTTATGAAGCATCTGTGTACCAGGAGCCAGTAGAATTGCAATCTCATGTTTATTCACTGAGTAACTTTAAGCAAGTCATTAATTTTCCTCGTTTTTGAAGTGAGCAAACAAAGCACAGGGAAATATTTGCCTGAAAGGTTTTTTGCAAGGATCAAATGAAGAAATATTTGTGAAAATGCCCTGTAACATATGAAGTGCCATATAAGTTGGTTTGATTATGATATTGCACAGGGCCCTATGTTGGACAATGTCTTAAGTTGGAGAAAATTCAATAGATAAAATGTAGAAATATCAACCTGTTCAAAATATATTTTAACATGTGTCAAAATATATATTATTTCCATTAAATATGGCTTCATATTTGTAGGGAAATCATATTGTTAGTTCCAATTGACAATGTCAAAAGCATATTCTGCAGATACATGAATGAATCCTACACCTGAAAGTGTTCTTTGATTATATATTTGAAAACCACTTAATTAATGTTCAACAAAATTCTATGCTATAATGCCTTAGACCTTGTAGTATTTCAATTTCATTGAGAGAGTTCCAAAATGGGGGTATGGAAAGGGTGTGTGTGTCTATATGTGTGTAAAATATATCTTGCCATATTTCTTAAATATATGTAATATAAAGTATGCCCCTTTTTCCACAGAGCATTTTGAGTCTAGAATTCCATACAACACATTTTAGAAAATGCTACTATAAAGGGTGGCCCAAACTTTTCCATGACTCACATATTTAGCTGGAAGATAGGCCTAGAGGAACAGTAAGTAACCTGTCAAAGATATTATATATTCTTGGGATGTGGCCAAGATGCTTCTTCAAGTTTCAATTTTATTTGGCAGGGTAAGTCATCACCATGGTACTTATTACCCTCAGGCAAATGGGCAGCCTGAAAAGGAGGTCCAAATAGTTGAGCAAGGATGCAGAGGAGACTAGTTAGAAAGACATACTAGACTTCTCAATGATAATTCCAATGCAACCATAGAAATAAGCCCTGTCAGCTACTCATGGCATCACTTCTCAATGCTTGGCTTTCTCCAACCAGACCTGAGAAGTCTTAAAAGAAGAATATAAGTTTATAGAATTCTATTTGGGCACACTTCTTTGTCATTCATTTTTACTATAAGAAATTACAAGATATTTGGCCCAATGGAAGTCACAAGTCTTGGGTTCTAAAAGGCCAAGAATAAAACTTGGGTTGCAGTGGCTTTGTCATACATTTGATGGGAAGGCCTCTCTGCAAAGACAAGCTGAGAGTAGTAAAAATGTTAGAAGAAAGGTCACAAACTGTCAGTTCACTGACTGAATCTAATGCTCAGATACTATCTGTTTGGGCCACAGGGTATTTGAAAATTAAGTAATTATACCATAATTTAGATTTCTACTTTCTCTTGAAGAATTCAGAAATTCAGCAATACAGAACTACCTTTCTGTGACATTAGTGAGGGCTACATAGTACCTGCCCAGTTTAGATGGGTTGTGTACTTCTAATTTTCCATAGTCCTTACCTCTTTGTATTCTTGGACATGAGTAGCTTCACTCAATTATTTTTGTCTGCTTGGCCCTATAGCACATTATAGTTGGTGTCCTCTGCATTGGAAGTATTGTTCTTTAGAGCCTAAACCTGTGGCCCTGGGGCCACGTGTGGCCTTCTGGATCCTTGAGTGCAGCCTTTTGACTGAGTCCAAATTTTACCAAATAGATCCTTTTTTTTTTTTAATTTCAAAGTATTATGGGGGCAGAAATGTTTTTGGATACATAGATAGATTTTATAATGCTTGAATTAGGGTTAAAAGTGTGCCCATTATCAAGATAGTGTTCATTGTACCCATTAGGTAAGTTTTTGCCCATCCCTTCCTTCCTCCTCCCCCCTACATGATTTCCATTGAGATTTGCTTCCTTCTATGGCACATGTGTGCTCAACAGTTCTATATATTTTCTATATATTTTAAAGAAATTAAGATGGATGGATGTCTGGTTTAAAACTGGCAACATAGAAGCAAGCTGGCTTCACTCTCCCACCACACACACAGAAAATCAAAAGCAAATTTGCAGCACTGAGATTATCACCAGCAACTGTCCCAGAACTCAAATATGTGGAAGAGATAGTTCCTGGGGCCACAGACAAGAGAAAACAGTCTGAGCAGGTGGTAAAAAAATTGAACATCTATATCTGTGATACCCCTTTTTCAAGTCTTCCCAGCACCAAGAACATGGAAAAATTTCCCCTGACTCATGGTTTATACACTAGGAAGAGTAAGATCTGGGTGGATAACCAGCTTCCCTACCATCTTGGACTTCTTGGCAGGAGACCTGTTTCTGCCTTGATGCCTGGAAAGCACTGGGAGTGCCTGAAGAGAGAAACATCCTTGAGGAAAGCCAGAGACAAAGGGGGGAGGTAGGGCTACCATTCCCTGCACTGGAAACTCCTGCTCTGTAACTTGGTCAAAGGAGATACCAAATCAGTGGCTGTTCAGTAGCACCACACTATAGGAGGTTCATTCCACAGGTCTCTTGTGCATTAACCCCTAGCCAGCCTTCCCACACTGCTGGGCTAACCCCTTGGGACTCCCCCCAATTCAGGATGGGTAGTACTCTGATCATTTACTAGAACTGAGGGAAATCTGGACTTAAGGCACCATCTAGTGCCAAAAAGGAGGCATCAGCCTAGCCAGGAAAAAAGGAAAGTAAATCAACAAATAAATTACAAAGACTCTCTAAGCAAACATATCTAATAATAACCAAAATAAGCCAGACAGAGAAGGCTGGAATAAATAACTAATCCTTCACTGCAAAGACATAGACATACCTCCACAATAAACAATAGCAAACAGGAAACCATGACCTTTCCAAATGGGAAAAAAGCAAAGAACCAGTAACTGATCATAATGAGACGGTGATATGTGAGCTCTCTGAAAAGAAAATCAAAATAGAAGTTTTAAGTAAACTCAGTGATATCCAGAATGACACAGAAAAGCAATTCAGTAATTTATGATAGAAATTTAACAAAGAGATTTAAATAAAAAGAAAAAGTAAAACAGAAATCTTGGAACTGAAAAAAAACATTTGGCTGAACTAAATAATTCATTAGAGACTCTCAACAGTAGAATGGATTGAGCAGAGGAAAGAATCAGTGAGCTCAAAGGCAGGCTATTTGAACATACACAGTTAGAGGAGAAAAACAAAAAAATAAATAAAAGGAGCAAAGACAGTCTACATGATAGAAAATAACCTCAAAAGACCAAACCTAAGAATTATTGGAGTTTAAGAGGGAGTTTAGCAAGAGCAAGGGGTAGAAAGCTTATTCAAATAAATAATAACAGAAGACTTTCCAAAAGTTGAGGAATATGTAAATATCCAGGTACAGGAAGGTCAGAAAACACTAAATAGATTCAACTCAAATAAGATTACCCAAACTCTCAAAAGTCAGAGACAAAGAGAGGATCCTAAAAGCGGCAATAGAAAAGAAGCAAATAACATATAAAGGAACTCTAATTCATCTAGCAACAGACTTTTCAATGGAAACCATACAGGCTAGGAGAGAGTGGTATGACATTTTCAAAGTGACAAAAGAAAGAAATTACCATCCAAGATTACTGTATTTAGCAAAGCTATCCTTCAATTATGGAAGAGAAATAAAGTCTTTCCCAGACAAATAAAAGCTGAGAAAATTTACCACATCAGACCTGTCTTATAAGAAATGCTAAAGGGAGTTCTTCAATCTGAAGGAAAAAAAAACACTAACAATACAAAAAGAAAATATATGAAGGCATAAAACCCACTGGTAAAATTAAGTACATGGACAGACCCAACATACTCTAATACTGTAAGTATGGTGTGCAATCTACTCATAACTCTATATGAAGCCCAAAAGACTAATTTGTCAAAGCCAATAATAGCTATAGCAACCTGTTAAGAGATAGAGAATATGAAAATATGTAAATTGAGAAAAGAAAAAGTCAAAACAGTGGAGAGGGAATGAAGTTAAAGTGTAGATTATTTAAAAATTTTTCTTTGTTTCCATTCTTTTACTTGTGATCTAAGTTTTCAACTCTTTAAAATAAATTGTTATATTTTTCAGATTTTTTTTGTAAGCCTCATGGTAACCAGAATGCAAAAACCTATAATAACTTCCTTAAAAATAAAAAGCAACAAATTAAATCATACTACCAGAGATAATATCTTAACCACAAAGGAAGATACAAAGAAATGAAGAAAGAGAGAAGCTACAAAACAACCAGAAAACAAGTGATATAATGGCAGTATTAAATCTTCACTAATAAATAATGACACAGAATGTAAATTGACTCAATTCTCCAGCTAAAAGACACAGAGTGGCTGAATGGTTAAAGAAATGAGATCCAATTATATGCTGCCTACAAGAAATTCACTTTACCTATAAAGACATACATAGACTGAAAGTGAAGGGATGGAAAAGATATAGCATGAAACTAGAAACAACAAAAAAGTGGGAGTAGCTATACTTATATCAGATAAAATAGACTACAAGTCAAAGACTGTAAGAAAGGAAAAAGGTTACCAAATGATGATAAAGGGATCAATTTAGTAAGAGGATATACAATTATAAATATCTATGCCCAAAACACTGGAGCTCTCAAGTATATAAAGCAAACATTAATATATCTAAGTGGAGAGATAGACTACAATACAATAACAGTAGAGGATGTCAACACCCCACTCTCAATAATGGACAGATCACTCATACATAAAATCAACAAAGAAACATTGCAGTTAAACTATATTCCAGACCAACTAGGCTTAATGGACATTTATAGAACATTTTCCCTAACTGCTGCAAAATACATATTCTTATCATTAGCACATAGAACATTATCCAAAATAGACCATATCTTAGGCTATAAAACAAGCCTCAATAAATTAAAAAAATAGAAATCATATCAAGTATCTTTTCTGACTACAGTGGAATAAAACTAGAAATCAGTAACAAGAGAAACCATGGAAAATACAGAAACACATGGAAATTAAAGAACTCTGGAACACCTAATGGATCAATGAAGAAATTAAGAAGATAATTAAAAAATCTCTTGAAGCCAAATGAAAATGGAAATACAACATGTCAAATCTATGGAATACAGAAATAGCAGTATGTAGAAGCTTATAGCAATAAATAATAAATGCTCATAACAAAAAAGTAGAAGGACTTCAAATAAACAATCTAACAATGCACCTCAAGGAATTAGAAAAGTAAGAAAAAACCAAACCCTAAGTTAGTAGAAGGAAAGAAATAATAAAGATCAGAGCAGAAATAAACAAAATTGATATTAAAATATATATTAATATAATAGTGACAAAATAAAAAGTTGATGCTTTGAAAAGATAAACCAAATCAACAAACCTTTAGCTAGACTAAGAAAAAATCTAAATGAATAAAATCAGAAATGAAAAAGAAAACATAACAACTGAGACTTCAGAAATTCAAAGAATTATTATAAACTATTATGAACAACTATACACCAACAAATTGGAAAACCTAGCAGATGTGGATAAATTTCTGCACACATACAAGCTACCAAGATTAAACCGTGAAGAAATAGAAAACCTCACCAAACCAATAATGAGTAATATGAACAAACTGGATGTAGAAGGAACATATCTCAAAATAGTAAAGGCTATATATGACAAGCCCACAGCTAATACTGTACTGAATTAGGAAAAATTGAAGACCTTTCCTCTAAGATCTGGAACAGGATAAGGATACTCATGTTCACCAGTAATTCAACATAACACTGGAAGTCCTGGCCAGAGCAATTAGACAAGAGAAAGAAATATAGGATATCCAAATTGGAAAGGAAGAAGTCAAATTAGCCTTGTTCAGAAATGACATGATCTTATACTTAGAAAAACCTAAAGACTCCACCAAAAAAACTGTTAGAACTGATAAACAAATTCAGTAAAATTACAGGACACAAAATCAACATACAAAACATCATAGTATTTATTTATGCCAACAGTGAACAATCTGAAAAAGCAATAAAAAAAGCATTTCCATTTACAATAGCTGCAAAGAATATAAACTACTTAGGAATCAATGTATCCAAAGAAGTGAAAGATCTACATAAGGAAAACTATAAAAACACTGATTGAAAGAAATTGAAGGGGACACAAAAAAATAGAAAGATATTCCAAGCTCAAAGATTAAAATAATTAATATTGTTAGTCCTTATCTAAATATCAATGACATTCTTCACAGAATTCTAAAATTTATGTGGAACCACAAAAGCCAAAATAATCCTGAGCAAAAAGAACAAAGTTGGAGGCATCATACTACCTTACTTCAAAATATACTACAAAGCTATATTAATCAAATCAGCATGGTACTGCCATAAAAACAGACACATAGACCAATGGAACAGAATAGACAACTCAGATATAAATCCATGCATTTACAGCATGGATTTCTTCACAAAGTTGCCAAGAACATACTATGGGGAAAAGGCAGTCTCTTCAATAAATAGCACCGGGAAAACTAGATAACCATATGAAAAAGAATGTAACTATACCCATATCTCTCATTATATACAAAAATCCAATCACAGTTGATTAAAAACTGAAATCTAAGACAAGAAACTATGAAACTACTAGAAGATAACATTGGGGAAATGCCCCAGGACACTGGTCTGGGCAAAAAATTTTTGTGTAAGACCTCAAAAGTGCAGGCAATGAAAGCAAAAATAGACAAATGAGAGTAAATCAAGCTGAAAAGCTTCTGCACAGCAAAGGAAACAATCAACACAGTGAAGATATAACCTACAGAATGAGAAAAAGATATTTACAGACTGTCCATCTGACAAGGGATTAATAACCAGACGACATAAGGAGCTTACACAACTCAATAGCAAAAACAAAACAAACAAACAAAAACCAACAAAAACCCTAGGTATATGAAAAAATGCTGAACATCACTAATATCAGAGAAATGCAAATCAAAATCACAGTAAGCTATCTTCTCACCGCAGTTAAAATGGCTTTTACCAAAAAGACAGGGAATAATATGCTGGGGAGGATGTGCAGAAAGGGGGACTCTCATACACTGTCCGTGGGAATGTAAATTAATACAGTCACTATGGAAAACAGTATGGATGTTCCTCAAAAGACTAGAAAGAGAATTACCCTATGATGCAGCAATTCCACTACTGGGTATAAATCCAAAAGAAAGAAAATCAATATATTGAAGAGGTATCTGCACTTCCATGTTTATTGCCGCACTATTCACAATAGCCAAGATATGGAATCAACCTAAGTGTCCATCAGCGGATGAATGGATAAAGAAAATGTGGTATGTGTGTGTGGAATATTATTCACCCATTAAAAGAATGAAATCCTGTCATTTGCAGCAACCTGGATGGAATTGGAGGTCATTATGTTAAGTAAAATAAGGCAAGCACAGAAAGACAAATATCACATGTTTCACTCATATGTAGAAGCTAAAAAAGTGGATCACATGAAGGCACAGAGTAGACTGATGGTTACCAGAGGCTGGAAAGGGTAGGGGGTAGAGGGGATGAAGAGAGGTTGATTAATAGGTACAAATACACTGTTAGCAGAAATAAGATCTAGTAGTGTTCGATCGATCAATAGGTTGACTACAGTTTACAATAATCTATTGTGCATTTCAAAATAGTTAGAAGGGAACAATTTTAATGTTTCTAGCATAAAGGAAAGATAAATATTCAAGGTAATAGATATCCCAATTCTCCTGATTTGATCTTTAAATATATGAATGTATTTTAATACATTATCACAAAATATGTATATCTATTATGTATCAATAGAGGGATATAATTTTTATGTGTTCCCAGATATTTACCATTTTTGATGCTTTTCAATTCTTCTTTAAAAACCTGAGATTTTATCCAGTATCATTACCTTTCAGCCAGAAGAAGTTCCTTTAGTATTTCTTGTAGTATGTATCTGCTGGTGAAAAACTCTGTTACGAGTTATCTGAATCTGACAGCTTTCTTCTCTTCTTTATTCTTTCTTTCTTTCTCTTCTCTTCTCTTCTTTTTTCCTCCCTCCCTTCCTCCCTCCCTCCCTTCCTCTCTTCCTTCCTTTCTTCCTCTTTCTTTCTTTGTGTCTTTTCTCTTTTTCTTTCCCTTTCCTCCTTCCTGCCTCCCTTCCTTGCTTTTTCCTTTCCCTTTCCTTTTTTCTTCAGCATTTTAGAGATATTGTTTTACTGTCTTTAGGCTTTAATGTTTTTTTAAATTTTATTTATTTAATTGACAAATAAAAATTATATATATTTATTTTGTACAACATGTTTTGAAATACGTGTACATTGTTAAATAGCTAAAATGAGCTAATCATCACATATACTTCACATACTTATTTTTTGTGGTGAGAACACAAAATCTACTCTCTTAGCAATTTTGAAGAATACAATATATTGTTATTAACTATAGTCACCATGTTGTACAACAGATCTCCTGAACTTATCCCTATCTAACTGAAAGTTCATATTCTTTGACCAACATCTCCTTCTCAAACTCTGATATCCACCATTCTACTCTATACTTCTGTGAGTTCAACTTTATTTTAGATTCCAAATATAAGTAAGATCATGTGATATTTGTCTTTCTGTGCCTGGCTTATTTCACTTAACATAATATCCTTTGAGTTCATCCATGTTGTCATAAATGACAAGATTTCCTTCTTTTTAAAGGGTGAATAATATTCCATTGTGTATATATACCACATTTTCTTTATGTATTCATCTGTTGACGGACACTTAAGTTGACTCCATATCTTGGCTATTATGAATAGTGTTGCAGTGAACATTGGAGTGCAGATATTTCTTTGACATACTGATTGCATTTCCTTTGGATATATATACAGCAGTGGGATTGCTGGATCCTTAGTTGTTTTGCTGAGAACTTGGCAGTCATTTAAATTGTTGTTCCAGTAAATGTAATGTTATTTTTTTCTGGTTACTCTAAATATTTTCTCTTTATCTTTGGCTTTCATTAATTTGATTATGATATGTCTAAGGCAAGGTTTTCTTTGTATTTAACCTGCTTGGGTTTGATAAATTTTTGGAGTCTCTAAATTTATGTTTTTCACCAGAATTGAGAAATTTTTCAACCATTATATTTTTTTCAAAATCTTTTTCTGCCCAATTATCTCTTCTTATTCTGAGATCCAATAAAATGCATTTAGACTTTTTGATGTTGCACACAATGCCATGGAATTTTGTTCTTTTTAACAAATCTCTTTTTCATTTTCTTTTTTTAGATTGCATAATTTCTATTGATCTATCTTTACATTCACTCACTTTTGTTAGCTCTATTCTGCTCATAAGTCCATATAGTGACTTAAACATTTCAAAAAATATGTTGCATTTTTCAGTTCTAGAAATCCCACTTGATTCCTTTTTTATAGTTGCTATTTTTCTTTACATCCTTAAGTATAGTAATAGCTGCTTTAAAGTCAGTATCAACTAATTCCAATAATGCGTCATCTCTAGAATGGTTTCCATCAGCTATCTTTTCTATTGAGAATTGTCCTGGCTCATATTTTCCTGGTTGTTAGATGTCAAGCAACTTTGGATTGCATCCTGAATGTTAGATTGTTGAAGCTCTGGCTGCATACTTCATATTTCTCTGAAGTATGGTGATTTTTTTGTTTTGTTTTAGCATGCAATTAACTTGGTCTCAATTTGCAAACTCTATTTCTCTAGTTGGATGATATCCTTTGCACATATGGCTCAGAGGTCACCCAGATATATTTGACCAGAACTTATAAATAAAATTCTTGTCTCTGGCTATCTCTGGGATTCCCTCATCATGTTCTAGTATTTATGCTTCCCAAAACTCTCCCTTCTAATTCTTAAGGTAAGAAAGACTAAGGTTTTCTACTGGAGTATTAGTCACATGAGTGATATCCAACTCATCTTGAACTAGAGCTAAAAGCCATTAAAAAATGGGAAACTCTCTGCATCCACACGGGGAGGGGGCAGAGGGGATGGAGGTATGACTACATGGTGAATGCCAGGCGCACTGTCTGGAGAGTGGACACGCCTGAGGCTCTGACTCGGGGAGATGGGCGGGACAGTGTATATAACCTGAGCCTTTGTACCCCCATGAAGAGCTGAAATTGAAAAAAAAAAAAAAGAAAAAAAAATGGGAAACTCCTTCCGTGCCTTTCTCTTTTTCCGAGTTTCAATTCCTCTACAGAATCTCTTCTATAGAATTCGCTCACCAAAGCCTTCATTAATTGTTTTGGGGTGGTTTTTTTTGTACTCTGTTGAAACTTTGTAGTTGTTTACCAGAAGATCATTCCGGTTGGAATTTATCTGCCCATATCAGAAGTGGAACCTTTCCCCACATATTTTCATTCCCAGTAAATCATGATATTCCAAGTCTCCACCTATTGAGTCAGTAATGTGCATTGGTTGTAGAGAAGAGCAGATAGACTCTAAAATATAAGAACCATTGAGCTATAAATTAGGCTACATTTTAGTCCATAGCAAGTCAATAATCTTGAAAGACTTAATTTTATCAAGAGAATGAATAATTTTTAAAATTCCAAAAGATTCCCTTTATAATCAGGGTCTAAGCTAGAGATCTGAACAGTTTTTTCCAAAAGCCATAATGTAAAAAGATGCGGCATATGATGACAACAGCTTTTCTAAGACTATGAAGGGAAATAAAGTATTAATTAAAAAAAAAAAACAGGCAAAAGCAAAGCTCAGAGGGGATCATGTTAGGATCTTAAAACAACCTGGGACCTGTAAAAACCCCAAAGATAGGTGGAAGGAGAATTCAAATTTATCAAGATGGTGGTCTGCATCCCTGCCACATCCCTGCTGCATCCCTGCCACATCCAAAACAGCACACGAGCTGTGGAGCAGCCCTGGAGAAGGGGGGTGGGGTGTTTATGCACATGAGACTGAGCTAGTGTTTCCAGTGTGCCCAGCCTGGGCATGGCATGTAGGAAATTAATATGGCCTTTGTACCTTAATGAAGAGGCATAAAATTGCTGTAAAGGACAAGTGGAATGAAGAAACCTGAGGTTAGGAGAAGAAGAGGGAACAGGGGAACTCATGGGAGAATTCATAACCAGAGGCAATGGTAAAGCCCATGGTTATCAGCTGTGGGCTCACACAATCGTTAAGGCTCAGTACAAAACAGTCACACCAAATCAGGTATCAGTGAAGAATGACCAGAGATAAAACCAGACAAGCTATACATCAGTGGAGTCAGGGAGGTTTAGGAGGGTAACACTCAGATTAGAGGCTTCTTCCATATTTATGAAATTGTCAGAGCTTTTTGACTATATTTCAATAGGGAGAAGGTAGGAAGAAAGGAAAATGGGAAAAACCTAAAAAAAAAAATTAAGCCCTAAAGATTTTTTTTTTTAAAATGGGAAAGAACTTTTAAATGACAAGATCAATTACTGGTTTTTAATTCTATTTATGTCCTTGAAAGATTGGACTGGATATATTAAGAGCTCAGCATCGAATTGTTAATTTGACTTGCATACCTATCAGCTGAGAAGGTTTGTACCTTCTTTCCTCCCCTCCTCATTACACTGACCCAACAATTCCAATGTTCAAATATATTGTGCAGATTTACCAATTCAAAAATGAAAAGATGTCTTTTAAAGGATGTTCTTTGAAGCATAGTTTGTAATTGGCATTTGCTAAAATTTCTGAAAAAATATCAGTCAGGATCTGAATAAATATATACACAAAGATTCATGATATACAGCCATTTAAAAATGAAGCAAATTTATGAATGTTGATATAAAAAGATCTCTATATAGAAAAAGCAAGGTAGTAGGATTGATGTCTGTAGATATGTACATGCATAAAGCTATGTACACAAAATGTGTCTGGGGATAAAGGTGAGGGGAGATTTTATGTTGTTTCTTTTTTAACCAGGATATGCATTGATTTTATAATGAAAAAGTAAAATTCATGTCTCAAGTCTCTTTCTCAATGTTCCAAAGGGAAAGAAAATAATTGTGAAAATTGAGCCTTTAATATAGCCTTTTTTAAATAACATCTCCCTCTCACCTTTACTACATTTTACCTATAAAGTCATTTTTGTAGAACCATTTGGGAAAACTAATCTGACGAGTAAAGAAGAAAAGCTTTTAATCCTACTATAACATAGATGTCAGTGTTTTATTCCATATCTGGATTCCGTATCTAGAATTTTCTGTTTCAAAGGCTGGAGTGAGGGGTGATTTCAGCAAAAAAGGTATACTTTATTATTTATCTATTTTTAAGGATGAAGGCCTACAATCTTCTCTGTTACAAAAACCCACAGCAAAGAAATGACAAAATGATTTGGTGAAAGACATCATCCTGAGAAGATAAATAGACTCTAAAATTGTTTTGGCTTGAAAAAATCAATTCAGTTGTCTATGGGCTCCATGGGAGGAAAACTACCTTTGCTGAGAAAAATATTATTTTTGCCTCTGAAAAGACCACACCAATATCAGGGGAGAAAAAAAGACTTTTTTTTTTTTTTTTTTGAAGTGATGACACTTCCCTCCAATGAAGAAGAATGCACATTTACAGATAAACAGGGGACATGTACTTATTTTTCTCAGCATTGTTCTCCCAGCTGCAGTAGGGCATTACTCACTTAGGTATATACAATAGAGAGACAAAAGGCTATGCCATCCTGTAAGGGCAACAGAGTGATACACTAATGTATACAAACAAAAACTTTGAAGGTGAAAGCAGAATACGAGGGAAATGTGGATAAAGAAGGATCCTCAAGCAAATTATCTTCTGGGTTAAGAGCCAGCAGCCTGCTGCAGCTTTCTTCTCTGTGTTGGGTAGCCTGTGGGAAGAACAACCACTATAGATTTTCTGTTAGGGGCAGACAGAAGCATAAATAGCCTTCCAGCAACTTCTGGGAAAAGACTAGGCAGAGATATCTGACTTGTCATAAACACTCTGATTGGAGCCAGTTGATTTCTTAGGGCGAAGAGTGTCAGAATAGGATTTGGAGGAATCAAAGCCCAGTTCAAATGGTCCAGTAGAAAAGAATGGATTGTTTGAGCTCTACAATCAGCGGGGCGTTGGATGGACAAGGTAGGAAGGGAATTAGCACCTATAAGCATCTCATATTGGCAAGTGCTCCCATTTTTTCATTTAATCTTAAGAATATCATGTGAAGTAGGTATAGCCATCACTTTTTCCTTTCTATAGATGAGGGGACAGAGAGGCAGCTTTTGACCCACCTTTATTTATTCCAAAGCACGTACCCTCTGCACTACACCAGGACATCTCTCTGTTACATTGGAGCACCTTAAGGAAGCTCAAGGCCAGCTCATCTTTACCGCTTACCATCTTTACTCTTTACCATTTTAAGAATTTCTCCCCTCCTCTTCTGCCTCTATTCTCCATTAACCAAGTATTCCAACTCCAGCATTTAAAAGTAATTTATTTTTATCTGCATAACAACCCTAAGAGGTAGCTCCTGTTTTTCTCCATTTTATAGTTAAAGGAGACTTACAGGTCAATGTAATGGCAAAAAATGATGTTTGGTGTTACTCACTGAACGAAATCACTCTGGAAGTGGCATTTTGGTTTGAGATGGTCTTGGAGCAAGGACTAGAACCCAGGCGTGAGGACTGTTGTGCAGTAATTTTAATATCCACTAGATGGCACTGTAAAAGACACTTTGAAAAGTGTGGCGGCTTCCTTGGGGAGAACTTTGTTTCCTATTCAGCAAATGTGTTACCCTCTAGGGAGACCTGGGGCGCAGTTCTCCTGAGTAGCTGGCATCCCGGGTTTTGCACAGACTGTTCTGATGCAAACTTTCATTTATCATTGTCGGGAAGGGGATCATAAATGATTTATCACTAATGACTCATCATTAATGAAAATTACCAATGATTAATCTTTAAAACCTCCCCTTTTGGGGAAATTTGCTCCCCCGTGGAGTTCCTATTCCTCATGAAACGTACCAAGCTGTCCTGAATACTATCCCTTATCAACCCACGGGGCAAACTCCGGACCTGGAGTCATTTTGGAAATTTGGGAATTGTCCCAAAGACAATAATGGAATATCCATCCGACTTTAAATTTAAGTAAGGAAGAGGGGTGATCCATGAGCTCTTCTCTCAAGAGATATGCCCTTTGTCAAGGGGTCATATTAACTGTAGCTCAAACTTCCAAGATTGACAGAGTCAGGGCTCAAGTAAAACTGTTGCTGCAGCTGTTTGTAATCAATGATGACTATTTAGCTGGTTCTCAGTCATGTGTAAAGTTGATTTGTGCTGTTTGTTTGTTTTCTATTTTCTATGATATGATTTTACAAATAAAATCAGCTTTTTGGCCATACAGTAGCTTATGCCCATAACTCCAGCACTTTGGGAGGCCAAGGCAAGAGGATCACTTGAGGCCAGGAGTTCAAGACCAGCCTGGGCAACCCAGTGAGACCCATCTCTACAAAAAAAATGATAAAAATTAGCCAGGTGTTGTGGTACATGCCTGTGGTTCCAGCTACTCAGGAGGCTGAGGCAGGAGGATCACTTGAGCCTAGGAATTTGAGGCTGCAGTGAGCTAAGATTGTGCAACTGTACTCCAACCTGGGTGACAGAGTGAGATTCTACCTCTAAAAAATAAAATAAAATAAAATAAAATAAAATAAAATAAAATAACCTTTCTCACCTTGGAAACTTTGCCTGGAATGCGCATGTTTTCCCTGTTTTCTTAGATGAAGGAACAGAACATGCAAATTTCTATGCCCTGTTCAGTTTCAGCTGGTCACATCTTTCTATACCTCCATATTAGGTTAAGACCCATTGTCATATTCTCCCACAACACTCTGTCTTCTATCTTCAAAGGAACTCTATACACTATTTAATTATGTGGAATGTTTAAAACATGTCTGTTTTTTCTAGTAGATCCAAATGGCCATTGGAGTAATAACCCTTTCTGTCTTATTTACCACTGATTCCTTAGAGCCTGGCATATACCTTACATATAGTCAATGGTAAAGAAATATGTCCTGACATAGAAATGAGTATGTGCGTTAGCTTTTTATATTCAGCTGTCTGGGAAATAAATATCACTTGAAGAGGTCTATGATATATTTAGCTTTGAAAAATAGAAAGGGGGCCTGACAGGGTCAAAAAGAGGTGCACATTTTTCTGGTAAAGAGATAGAGAAATTGCCTCCTAGATTGTATTTTGAGACCCAAAAGAAAAATGCTTATCTTTGTGTTATTTGAACAGAGCACCAAATAAATGATTATTTGTTGGAGCTATTATAATGCATTTTTGACTCTTGGGTTCTTGATTACAACAATAGTTAAGCAAATGCTTTATGATTTTTTTAACTACAGTTTTGATATGATAAACTTATTTGCTCTTGTTCCGTAGAACATGTTTTATTCTTTTGTTTTTAATTAATATATTGTTTGTGATTTCTGCAATTGAGGTCAAAAGGAAAGAATTTTGCAATGATGTAATAGAGTATTAGAGTTCTAGTTAGGGAAGTAGCCTGGGTATGTGATCTTATTTAAGCCTCCTGTTGTCTCTGAGCTTCAAATTCTTCATCTGTGAAATGAGGAGTTGGGTTCATATGAGGAATGTGGCAGGCAGCATCTGACGTGGGCCTCACTCATCCCCACTCTTGGTATTCACACCCTTACATAATCTTCTCACCTCGAAAGTAGGCTGAATCCAGAGGCTCACTTCTAGCCAATAGAACATGGCAAAGGTGATAAGATGCCACCTTCATGGACAGGTTACAAAAAATTGTGACTTCCATTCTGCTAGAGCACTCTCTATACCTTGATCTCCCTGGTTTTAGTAAAGCAAGTTATCTTATTGGAGAAGCCCACCAGACCAGGGACTGTGGCGGACAACAGGTAGTGAAGAACTAAGGGCCTCAGAGCCAGAGCCCTGCGTAACTGAATCCTGCCAAAACCCATAAGTGAACTTGGAGGCAGATCCTTCCCAGTCAAGTCTTCAGATGAGACTCTGCCCTCCCTGGCACTTTGATTGCAGCCTTGTGAGAGACCCTGAAGCATAGTATCCAGTTGAGTCATGCCTGGATTTTTGATGCACAGAAACTGAGATAAGGTGTGCTGTTTTGAGTTCCTAGGTTTTGGAGGAATTGGTTATGCAGTAATTGGTAAATAATACAAGTGGCTTCACACTGATTGATGACCTTATGCATGGATGACCCCCTATATAGCCTCCCTGTTCAGAGATATCTCCCCTCCCCTCACCTATCCAGGTACAAACATGTATAACACCTGGAATGCCTATAATACTGCTTTCTTTAAGGTTAATAAAATGAACATATCTGATGTGATATGCAGCAACAGGACAGCAGAGTGATAATGACAGGTGGGATCAGAACAGTTAATTATTGATGAATTTATGATCAGATCTGTTCAATTCTCTTGAGCCTCAATTTGTCACTAGTAAAATGAGGAAGCTGGAGAACAGCAGGGTTCTCAGAGTGTGGTCCTAGACCAGCATCATCGGTGTCATCTGGGAACTCAGAAACATCAATTCTCAAGTCTCCCCATGGACTTGTTGAATCAGAAACTCTGAGGATAGGGCCCAGCATCTGGCATTTCCGCAGTCCCTCCAGGTGATTCTGATGCACGTGAAAGCTTAAGAACTACTGGGCTAGAAGTTCTCAGAGACCTCTGACAGTAGTACTAAGCAATGATGATAGAAATAACAAGAAATGGTTATTGACCATGTTCTAGGAATTGTAAAAGGACCTTATATGCATTATCTCGTTTAATCATCACAATATTATGTGAAGCAGATACTTGTGATCCTCATTTCTAGTAAGAATTCTAATATTTTTGCTTCTTAAAGACAGGAACAATGCTTCATTAAACTCTGAAAACCTTGCATGAGTCTGATAGTTTCTATATATGTGTGTGTGTGTGTGTGTGTGTGTGTGTGTGTGTGTGTTTTAGTAGGTTGATACTCAGTAACTTTGAAAAAGAATAAATGAATGACCAAATTAATTTATGAATTAAAAATAATAGGAAGACATGGTTGAGGTCATAGGTGTCAGAGGCTCTCTAGAAGTTACCTGGATGAAAGTCTAGGGCAAGTTGTATATTCTTATTGCCTCTTAAATCAATGTTAGGAAGGTACCACCCATTCTGCTTACCTCTGAGGCTAGCCTTGATATCCGGGTAGACAACCTCTTGATTCCCAGTAACTTCAATTTACAGTCTTCAGCTATGGGAGAATCTAATATGACATTTATTCATTCATTTATTCATATGACCCTGGGAGAAAAGTTATTTTACAGAAATAAATTTATGTCTCGAGGGCAGGAGCAAAGATTTGAAAGGGTATTTAAACAGAGTGTGTTCTGTGCCTTCCAGAAACTAGAGAGGGAGAACCCAAAACAGTTAATAGCTACTGCTGCTCATTCCTTGGAACTTTTAAGAAATAATTATAGCAGGGAAATTGGGATGTGTCTCCGTATCTTTTCTAGACCTGGTTTCTTTGTCACCTAAAGGAAAAGACGGGATCTTTAATGCTGTCAAACATCTTAATAAACAAGTATACCATTAGAATTTACTCTAACAGTAATTTCTGAGCTCAGCAACATCTTGCACATTATTCAGAATTATTGTAATGTCACCCCTGGGTGTGTGCATATGTGTGTGTGTGTCTGTGAACATACCCCTTTCTTTCCTCTTTCCTCCTTTCTCTGAACAGTGCTAAAACATTCTTCTGATTTCATTGCACACCATTTCCCATAATTATCCTGTAAGAAAGGTGGAGTTACTGTTGTGATTTTGCAGATGAGAAAACTGTTGCATGGTGAAGTTAAAAGTATCTTACTCTAGGTCTCAGTGGCAAGTTGGGGTTCAAACTCAGGCAGTCTGACTCCAAATCTGAAGATTTTAATGATTATTTTGAGTACTAATTTGACTAGATCAGAATTTAGGACTCTTGACTGAGCTCTAATACCTAGCATTAATAGATGAAATCATTGTCTCAGTATAGGTTAGAAATCCACGTGTGACTCTCACTCTTCTTGTTTCCATGCAGCAGAAGTTACAGGTTTGCTCCCAAAATGCAATGGTGGTATGGAGATATGTTACCAGGTACAGTTGCATTGAAAAAAAGAAAAAAAAATGGGAGACAAAAGGGAGTCACTAGTCCCAAGCAAATTAGAAGTCCAGCAAGGCCAGAAACTCCATCAGGTTTCAAGGGTTGGGTATAAGCTTTTGTGACTTAAGGCTTTATTCTGGACCCCAAGACTCCCTGTCTGAGTCATCCTTTCATAAAGGGTAGCATGTATTTGCAGCAGAGTGGGTTTATTAGCGTGTTTCCTCCTTGTAGATTTTGGGGAGTCCAATAGCCTTCTTTCATTTCATCCTCTACATTTTTCAGTCTAAGCTTGGAAGTGTTTCTGCTGGTTATAACATTCTCAAGAGCTTTATGGGTCTTCTGTGAATATGTTGGGGATTCGCTTCATTAGATAAGAGTCTCTTCCATAAGTCTTTCCTGGATAGTCCCATCTTTATGCCTGGCTTCTGCTTAGATGGCTGAGGAGATCTGTGAGTCACATGACTAGTCTCTCCCAAGACACCACTGTGTGACTGAAATTCTGAGCTTTTGATCCTTTTGAGGCATCAGCAAAAGGTTGTCCAGCCACGCCCTAAGCTTTCTCTCCAGAGCAATCTTTCCTGAGAGTGAACTACTAATTTTAGGATCTTTTTGCAACCTGGATAGAACCTCGGATAATTTCCCAAGTCATCTAGTCCCAGTTTCTTTTTCCTTAGTAATTCTTCCACCAACCTATCTCTTTCCTCTTGCATTTTATTATAAGAGCATGACAAAACCACTCTGTAACTTCTATGATTTGCTTATAATACTTCTCAGCTAAATATCCAAGTTCATTGCTTACAAGCTCTGCTTTCTACATAACTGTAAGACACAAATCCAGTAAGCTTTCTTCTATAAAGCTAAGTTCCCTTTTCCTACAGTGTCTACATGGTTTTTATTTCCTTTTGTGTCTTCACCAGCAGTCCCTCTTATGTCCATATTTCTATCAACAGTCTTTTTTAATGAAGATTTAAATATTGTATAAGGTACTATAGATTTTCTCTACCATGCTCTTCACTGCCTTCTGTATCCACTAGTGTAGTCATTAGCATCCATATTTCTAACAGTCTGTTCAAAGCAGTCTAGGCATTTTTTGTTATGTTCCTTATAATTCTATTAGCCTCTGCCCATTGCCCAATTCCAACGCCACTTCCAACATTTAGTTATTTGTTACTCTACTTCTAGACACCTCAATCTGTATCAGTCAGAGTTAAACTGAAGAAATAAAACCAATAGGAGATATACTTTAAAAGTTTTATTGCAAGGAATTGGTTTATGTGATTGTGGGGGCTATCTAGGCAATTGCAAAATCCACAGGGTAGTCTGTCAGGAACGGCAGGCTGGAACTCTTGGGCATAGGCTACAGTTGAAACTGGTGTCCATAGATGGAATTTTTACCTCTGGGAAACCTCAGCTCTGCTCCTGGGGTCTTTTAGCTGGTTAAATCAGGCCTATCCAGATTATCTGGGAAAGCTGCCCTCTTTGAAAACCAACTGATTATGGACTTTATTAATTAATTAATTAATTAATTTATTTATTTTGAGACAGGGTCTCACTCTGTTACCCCTGCTAGAATGCTGTGGCATCATCATCACTGCAACCTCGAACCTCTGGGCTCAAATGATCCTCCTGCCTCAGCCTCCTGAGCAGCTGGGACTACAGGCACATGTCATCACACCATACCTGGCTTTTTTTTCTATTTTTTGAAGAGATGGGGTCTCGCTTTTGCTCTGGCTCATCTTGAATTCCTAACCTCAAGCAATCCTCCTGCCTTGGCCTCCCACAGTGCTAGGATTACAGGTGTGAGCCACTGCGCCCAGCCTTGATTATGCACTTTAATCACATCTCCCAAGAAATCTTCACAGTAACACCAAGTGAATAACTGGGGAATAACTGGGGAAGGTGACTTAGTCAAAATAACACATAAAACTGACCATAACAAGATAGTACCCAGTTTTCCCATTTGTAATTATCCCTTGTTAACAGTGTTTCTCTTAGAGTCTTGATAAGGAAGAACAAATGGCTAGACCAAAAGCAAGATACTAATATTTCTTCGGTACTCTATTCATGATATCATCAAAAATCTCACCATTAACATTGAACAACAGGCTAAATGCAAATATACTTAAAGTGATTAGAAAGTAACATAAAGTAATGTGTATTTAATGATTAAATTATATGGACGAGATTAGAAAATAACATAAAATAACCTGTATTTAATGATTAAATTGCATGGAAGAGTTGATAGGAAGGCTTAAGTATGGGTTAAATTAAGAAGGAAAGTCTTAACTGGGAAGGCAGACTATGAGCTGAACAGGTCTTGGTTATAGGTACAGGGAAGATAATATTACATATCAAGTAAGGGAACAGCTTCAAGGTAGAAACAAAAATGGCATGCAGAAGAAGCACTGAGTAGACTTCTCTCTCTCCCATGAATTATTTTTAGGACAATTGAGATTGGGTGTACATACACATATTATTCGTATCATTAAAACCTGTGCCACAGAACTTATATTTAGAGTAATATGTTATAACGAGTCATATGATGGAAGCATTCTATGAGGTGGGCAGGATGAGTTGGAAGGCACAGGGGTTGTTCTTATTGGCATGATGGGTCAGGAACCAAGATGAATGGAATAGAGAGAAGAATGTGTAGAGCAGATAAAAGTGACATTTTGAAGCAAGAAACTAAGGGCATGTGAGGGAATGAACACTGGAGATGAAGAATTGGCATGAGTCAATATTTATGTCAAGAGTTTTGTATTGACTACTTATGTTGAATTGGGATTTTATATCAGGAGTCCACAAATTTTGCTGTATTCCATACTAGCCTCCTGCTTCTGCAGCAGGTTAGTAACAAAGATACATGACCAAGGAGGCAAGAGAAAGGACAGTAAGACTATTATTAGCAGAAGCTTCTGGTTGAAGTTCCAGTGCAAAACTAGGAAGCTAGGGTGAACCAAATGGAAAATTCTATAAGACATCAGAGGCAGCCTATATATAGCTTAGATCTGAAGCAAGTCAAACAGCTTTCTATGTTTATCAAGTTCAGCCTGGATAGCAGATCTTCCACTGATGGTGTAAAAAACTAATTCAAGGTGTACCCAGTGCTGGGAGGAAAACGCTGGTGTCTCCATGCATAAGTGAGGAGAGAGTACTCACAGAGAAGGAAGGAAAGGTTGCACAGAGCAGCCCTGAGTCTTTAGCCTTCTGGTCCAGTAGAATAGAGGAAAAAGAAATTGTAGCCACAAAATCAGGGAATGTTATTCCATTTGAAACTCCACTCCTAGAAATGTGGCCAACTCAGTATATTCAAACATAACCAGTCCTTCTACTCTTTAGCAGGTGAAGTTTCTTGTTTTTGTTTTTTTTTTCCTGGTTTCTCATTTTTAGGGATGAGTGAGGGACAGGTATGCCATGAGAGTCTTCCTTTCCACTAGAGCACCGTCACGGTAAGGATGGTTAATTGGCAGGATAGTGGCACCATTGATTCAGAAAGGGAACAGAGAATGGATTTTGCTCTGGGGAGGGGCTAGTGTATTACACAATGCTCAGGCACAAGATGATATAGCACATCAGACGATGTATAAGTGAGTGGACAGGGTTTAAAAGAACATGAGACCTATTAACTGCCTTTTGGCCCAATGGGTCAACAGGAAAAAGTGGCTAATAGAAGACAAAGAGTGTGGTTGGCTGCCATGGACTGAATGTTTGTATTCCCCACTCCCCAAATAGATATGAAGAAGTCCTAATCCCCAATGTGATGGCATTTGGAGGTGGGGCCTTTGGAAGGTAATTAGGTTATGGAGGGGGCATGAATGGGATTAGTGAGCTCGTAAGAAGAGACATGAGAGAAAACTACAGACCAGTATCCCTTATGAATATAGATGCAAAACTCCTTAATAAAATACTAGCAAGCTGAATTCAACAGCACCTTGATCTTGGACTTTTTAGCTTTCAACTGTGAGCAATAAATTTCAGCTGTGTAAGCCACCCAGTCTGTGGCATTTTGCTGATTTTTAGCCTGAACTAATACATGGACTCTATGGAGAGAACAGCCTGAAGACATCTATGGCTTTAGGCCAGAGTCAACCCTGGTGACTTAGCAAGTGAGACACTGGGAAAATAAATACTCTGACCTCCCTCTTCTTTCACCCTCCTGTTGATGTCTCCATTGGCTAAACCTAATAGGGAGCCATAGGACAAAAATGCCTGTTCATGGAGTTCACATGAGGCATGCTACCTGGGTGCAGACTGGGCTGGAGAAGAGTGGAGGAGGGATCTGAGGAGTAACCAAAAGATCCCAACACAGGCTAGACTGTGAACTCAGTAGAGAGCAAGGTAATGCTGGATTTAAGGGAGGAAATGACTCTCAGCTTGTAAGAAATGCAGGGCTAATGGTAAAGATTTGAGATACAAGTTATAGAATGCTTAATCTGGAAAAAAAAAAAGACAGAATTTTTTACTAGACATTTATTATGTACCAAGCATAGTACTAGGCCTTTTCTTATGTTACCCCATCTTATGTTCTTCACAATAACTCTGTAAAAAAAAAAAAATACTAGCATTCTGAGAGATTTGCTACTTCAGGGATCTCAAAGTGGCAGTTCAAGGGCTGCGTTTTTTTTTTTTGGGGGGGGGCTACATAATGCTTTAAAAACAGAAAGATTTTTCATAAAAATCCAGATTTCTGGTTTCTCTGGAAGAAAATATGGCAGCAGTGAGCTCGCATTACTGCAAGCTAGAATAAAATGGTAACTTTCATCTTTGGGTGGATATGAGCTTTGCCATAATCTCCACCACTCCCCATTGTACTGTTGTATTATATCTTCCAGATTAATTCATTTACATTACCTGCCAAATATTTTAGTTTGTAACCTTGATCTACTACCTCTTGTTTTATAGACGAATGAATTTGTCATAGAGAATTTGTATGACTTGTTCAAAATTTCACAGCTATGTAATACCAAAGCTGGCCCTAGAATTTAGGTCTTAGGCCTATGGATCACGTTATCTGTTAAACCTAACCAAGAGGGGATTACTATAAATTTTACGGTAATCAAGGCAGTGTGGTACTGATATAAAAACAAACACATGGCCGGGCACGGTGGCTCACACCTGTAATCCTAGCCCCCTGGGAGGCCGAGGCGGGTGGATTGCTTGAGGTCAGGAGTTCGAGACCAGCCTGAGCGAGACCCCGTCTCTACTAAAAATAGAAATAAAAATTATCTGAACAACTAAAAATATATATAGAAAAAATTAGCCTGGCATAGTGGCACATGCCTGTAGTCCCAGCTACTCGGGAGGCTGAGGCAGTAGGATCGCTTAAGCCCAGGAGTTTGAGGTTGCTGTGAGCTAGACTAACGCCACGGCACTCACTCTAGCCTGGGCAACAAAGTGAGACTCTGTCTCAAAAAAAAAAATAAAAACAAAAAACCACATATGCCATCAGAACAAAATAGAGTCTAAAAATAAACCCACATATATATGGTCAACTGATTTTCAATAAACATTCCAAGGTAATTCAATGAGGAAAGGAAAATCTTTTCTACAAATGGTGTTTGAATAACTGGGCTAAACACATGGAAAAAAGAAACAACGTCTACCCCATCTCTCATTGCACACATAAATTAATTCAAGATGGATCAGGAGCCTAAAATTAGAAGCTAAAACTATAAAGCTTCTGGAAGAAAACACAGGAGCATTATTATCTTTTTGACCTTGGACAAAGCAAAGATTTCTAGGAGAGAACATAAAAAACACTAACCATAAAATAAAACAAGTATCCTAAAGAATAGATGCACTTTTTATGTGAGACAATGTAGAGAGTGTCTAGAGTGCTTAGTGTTGGGGTATAAGAAAGTAGAGGCATTTAAGCAGAAGGAACAAGAGAAGAATAAAAGGCGTTGAAAGAAATAATTGTAAATGTTTAGGATATTCTGAATCTTTCCGAAGGCTCTACTATCAGCCTATTTAAGTTAGGTCTATAAAGTTTATTTGGAAACTTTCTAAAAGCCTCTTCTCTTAGTAGACTTTAGTAAACTAATGATTCCAATTGGTGAAGCCATTTCTTTTTGAAATTTTGAGCCCTCTCACAGGCTTCGTTTAATTTTCTATGACAGCTCTGAAGGTTACAATGTTTTCTTCCTAGTCTGAGTCACACTGAGGTTTCTGGCCTTGGCCATAAAATTCTGTTAAGGCAATAGCTCCACACAGTGTTGGTTTAAAACAACCCTATGTGTATGATGTAGTGGACCCTGGACTCAGAAACGCCTGTAGTCCTTTCTCCTGATTGGATCAACTTGTAAGGTACAAGAAAGGTGAACACAAAGTTGAGGAAGGTTCTTGTTCATTTGCCTTCACTGCTTGGACACCAGGGCTCTTCAGCAGCATAAGCAAACATTTGGTTTCATTATGGTGCAAAGTTTCCTCTCTTTCTCCCTAAAATATTCATGTTAGCAAATGATCTTATCTTGGGTCTCTTTGCAGCAGACATTTATTGTTCTGTGTCACATGCAAAGTTAAGAGTAGAGTTCTTCTTTTTGGATCATGCTGCTTTGCTTCTGAAAACGTATATTAATGAAATCTTCTTTATTCTTTGTTCTCTTGTTGCTTCCAGAATATACTGGTATTTTTCAGTGGAACATCTACCACTTATCAGGCATCTTCTGTTTTCTTATTCTGACCCTAAATCTGTTCTCACTCTCCTCTACTCTTTAGATGTTATCTTTTCTATGTCTTATATGCCCTGAAGGTTAATAGACATCTGAATTTGGGCAGCAAGAGGATGACCACCATCTAATCTCCTTTTCAAATTCATTTCCCTTTTGAATTACTTCTTTTAAGATGGAAACTTACCTTAGTCCCTTGAAGGAACTGGAACAGCCAAATGGGAGTACAACTTCCAGGGTAAAAACACGTGGAAACACAGAACAGCAGGCTTGGCAAGTGTTCTCCACACAGCCTCACACACAGCTCTCATAGCATCTTCCCAACATAGTTCTCAGCTGTGTTCATGTAAAATATGTCTTCTGATGAATTTCACAGGGTGCAAAACCAGGCTGTATGCTGTCAACCTTGTCATGTCGTAGGGTAGGTTGAAGAAAACATGAACTCTATGAGCAAGGACTATGGATTCAACACAGTGGCATTTAGATACCAGAACTTTTTCAGAGGTAGGCTTTGTGTCTGTTGAGGGTTGTGTCTTCTATTTCAGCCTTTCTGTAGAGCTGCTATTACTGTTGTCCTTTGAGGTCTCAGAACTGTTTAGGATGTGATGGAAGATGCAGAGGACAAGTAGGAAGAGCTTGTGTAGTGAGTTTGCAAACAAAAAGAGACCAACCGTCAAATAAAGCTGCTACCCGCCCTCAGAACTTCTCCAGGTTTTATCCTCCCTCGTCAGAATCTGGTTTTCCTGAGACGTATTTTGTTGTTCCCTAGTTTTGGTAAGGTGATGCATTGCTTCTTTTTTAAAAATAATTTTTAAATGTGGAAGCACAAAGAGCAAATCACAGACCATTTGGAAAACTTAATGATGAATAAGCAAAAAATATTATCAATGTATTTTCAGCAAGTTCCAGATTGTGTAATGCCATGCACTTTAGACACATTTTGTCATTTTTGTTATGACAACTACTGTGAGGTTTGGTATTACCTTTGTTTTATGGATGGGGCTAGGAAAATTAAATAATGTGAATACAGTCTGCCAATGGTCAAGTGCAGGGCTGGCATGGAAAGCAGGTCTGTCGGACACTGGAGCACACGCTCTTACTGCTTTGGCTGGGCCTCCTCACGGAGGAGGTGAATATCCTGACCCGAGCTGAGTTCTATGCTGAGGAATAAGGACAGCTAGAGGAAGCTTACTATCTAGGAGTTGCAGCAAGCACACATTTAACATTTCCTGAGCAAAGGATAATAACATGATGACAGTAAAGTTCTGGAAGGTGAATTTGCCACCATTATGCAGAGGAGGGGTGACTTGTTGTAGGGACCCTGGCTGGGAGGACATCATAATCCAGGTGGGACTCCACCAGCAACTCAGCTAAGCATCTTATCACTTTATGCAGTTTTCACTTTTTGTTTAGAGGTCACTGCAATTTTCATAAGGATAATATTGCTCTGAGACATGCCATTTTGGATTTGCTTTGGTTCCAATTTCTTTTTTTTCCTAACATGTTTTCTGGCCTTGGGGTGACTGCAGGCAAAATACGGTCCCTTAGCCACTCTTTGCTTTTAATCCCCTGATCCCAGGCATCCTTTAAGCCTGTTGAGTTCACTAATTAGAACACAGGAGATTCCTTTTTAGCACAGGCTGAGGCCCCAAGTCCTCAGCCTGATAAGCCCTGTGCAGCTGGGGATAGAGGTATTTGGGGAGAGGTAGAGGGGTTTGTTTCTATGCTGGCTGAGACCTGGTATTTATCCTGCCTTGGAAATTGTAAAACAGAGCTTAGTTTCTTTCACTGAGGGGCTGGGTCTCCAGGAGCCTCTCTGCCATTCAAAGGTACTATTTCTGGCATAGCTGTGCAGGAACAACCAGATGTTTCTGGGGTCTCAGGGCCGCAGCAGACTGGCAGCATTACCTCCTTGTTTCTCTCCTCCCCAGGCTGTAACTTGGGAGCTCCACTTCCCTGCAGAGAATGGTGGTTCTTATGGCAACTGTCAGCCTGAAGCTATGCTTCTTCTGTCTGATTCCATTGGTGCTCATTATTTACTGTTCTGTTTAGCTGAGTATTATGTGGAAACATGGAGATGTTGCAGAGAATCAGCCAAGCCTTAAAGTACCTAGGAGGTGCAGATTCCATATAGCTGTTTCCCAGCCTTGCATTGGTTAGAGCCCGCCAGCACGAATATCTGCATCTCAGAGGAAACTTTAATATTAAGTTGAAAATGTCTTACAAGTTTGATAAAGTCTGAAGGTCAAGTCAGACTGTACACCCCCTCTTTGCTCTCCTTATGGCCTTCCTTTTCTACCAACATAACTGCTAATGTTTTATTAAGGTGCAATTAGATATAATAGGGTTAGGGTCAGAGAAATTTGAAGAGGAAAACAGTACCCCTTTGCAGAACAATTTGGGAAAGCAAAGTACAGCCATTATTTTTTCCTGCAGTTGGCGTTTATGAACTGAGGAAACGTCTAAGTCTCTGTTCTTTGCAAGTAACTTCTCCTTCTCCTTCATGGATGGGTTGCCTTCCCACATCACTGCCCTCCAGCATCATTACAGGGCCCCCACAAATGTGAGAACATTGCTCTAATTTATCAAATCCTGGAGACTGAAAAAAATTCCGTATTTGGCAATTGTTTGCCTGGTACATTAAGAACTAAGACAGTAGGGGTTAGCTCCCTCTGGAGGTGATCACTTGCAAATGTTGAGCAATGGGGTCAGCCGGTGATTGGAAGTTACCCAAATTGGAGCCTCTGAAGGCAGAATCTTCATCCCCCACTCCTCTGGGAGATCCCATGGTGATGTCAGATGGGCATAAATTCAGAAAATGAGTCAGCAGGGAGAAGGAAATTTAAGGCCAAAAGAAATGTAAGGTGATGTGCAGTCAGCCTGTTGCAACATCTAAGGGAAAAAAGAATAGCACTCACTCCCCATCAGATTCTAGGGTCAGGTTTTCCCTCCTCTATCAATGCCTCCACGTGCGAAATTTACCCAAGAGGTAGGAATTAAGTGGAAGCTTTTGGGAAACATTTAGTTTCATTAAGTCTTCAGGATGATGGACTTTCACCCTTGGGTCTAGGGCTTAATTACCATATATGCTTATTCTGCCATAATGGTCTAGATGTGGAAAGGGAGACATAGCAGATGAGCACTTTAATACATAAGACTTTCCAACTTGGAAAAAGGAAGCCTCATTTCTTTGTCACTAAAAAGAGAGGTTCAAATTCCTAACACATTCAGTTCAATCTGCTGGAGCAATTGCATGACAGAACTATTCCTTGACTAATTCTCCCCTCTAATTTCCATCATCACTCCAAGTCTACTGTCTTCCAAATATACATTTTTGAAAAGACTAAGTAAGTAAGAATAGTAAGGGGAGGTAGAATTTTTGAAAAGAAAACACTGAGGATATGGCCCAAGCACTGAAAAATGAACAAAGTAATCAAGTGACTTACCTATCATGTGAGTAGGCACTTGGGTCTTGGTGTCACTGTTATGTTGTCCTAATGGAAATTTCCCTGGTTATTTGCTTTAAAATATGATTTGACTTCTTATCAGTAGAAGGAAGTTCAGTAGGGTTGGGTTATAGACAGAAAGTCCCATGGCCCAGGTGGCCCCTTTGGTCTGCACCTGGCCTCCAAGAGACCCATTCCAAAGTCATATTATAGTCACTTCCTTCATGACTGACCCTGGAGTTGCCCTCCAACAGGGATAGCAAATAGGTTCCATTTTATTTTTTGGCTCTAATTGGGAGTGGCTGCCTGGTATGGTGTTGGGAGAAGAATTCTGAAGCTGTGTCCTGGCTAAGAGAGAATAAATTCCATAGTTGATATGGAATGTCTGCCACAGGCACAGGTCAGGGTAGTGAAAGCATAGATGGCCAGTAGTTACTGTGTTGGAACATCCTGTCCCTCTTTGAAGTGACCTCTGGTACATGCTATGCCTCACTTCGTATCCAGATTCTTGATTCCATTTGTCCCCTAAACTTACTGGAAGCTCCCCCAGAGTGGTATTAATAGCCATCACCTGTATAGTGTTTATTGTGTATCAGGCACTAATCTAAGCATGTTATAGACATTTACTCCTCACTACAACTCTGTGAAGTTCTTTTTTCTCACCTCCATTTTAAAAGTGAGGAAACTGAGGCACATAAAGCTTAAGGAAAGTTCCCAAGATCACAATTAGTAAATGAAAGACTCAATTTAAAGCCAAGCAGTCTGGATCTAGAGTCCCTGCATGTAACCACTAGTCTATACGGCCTTTCTAGTTAGTGTCATAGGTATTCTAATCTCTCCAAGGACCCCATTGGCTCTCACACACCAGCCTCTGCTTCTCCCCATCCCTCCTCCTTTTCCTTCCTCCCTCTCTTTTCTTTTTAGAAAGAAGCAAAAAGATACAGACTGTTAGACATCTCAATAATTGATTTTATTTTTTCCTATTAGAATTCCATTAACACTACTTTCTAAGACTAATGTTGTTTTAGTACTAAAGTACATAATAATGGGTTTATAAATTATGTGAGGGTAAAAGAGGAAATGTTCTAGGAAGGATGGATTCAGAACCCTGGGTAGAGAGAGGGGAAGAAAGAAGAGTAAGATGAAATAGCATCCAGGCAACATAATTGGGGGAAATGGTGGAATATTAACATTTTTAGAATTGGAAATTTTAGGTCATAAAATTAATTCAGCAATCAAGTCTTTTGTGTCTACTGTGTATCAGGCACAGAGCTAAGCCACCAGAGATAAAAAGGTGATTAAAGCACAGTCCCTTTGTCTAAGCACTTTGCATATATGACAGGGAAATAAATATGTGGACAAACCAAACTTTATGATTTAGACTCCTGGTCCTGGCCCACTCTTCCTCCAGGACTTTTGGATTTGGAACTGCACTGAAGGTGGCTTAGCCCCTTTTAGGATCTCCTTGGCATCTGTCTGCCTGGAAAGAGCATATATTTGGATCTGTTCTCTGGGCCATGAATAGGTTCACTGGGGTAGGCCCTACTCTTGTGGACTAGGCTGAGTTTTCCAGCTCTGTCCATGACTGGGTGTGTAAGGTGACTTCTTGAGTGCAGTATTAATAAAACACATGTTCCAATCCAACTTTAAATAGTAATGACTCTGATGCTTTGGTCACCATATGTATACCTATTCCTCACTTTCAATTTTATTTGAACTCACGAAGGATTATGCCTTGGACATTCTCAAGCCTCAACAGTTCACATAATGCTTCTGAGGTTTTAGTGAACCTCAGCAGTTCCTCGACTCCTCCATTATTATAAATGGCTGAAGAGATTGATCCAACCCTGGCCCAGAAATATCCTCACTGCCAAGGAGAAGGGATTAATATCTCTGATTCATGGATTGGCAATCACTATCAGGATTACCAGGAATGTATCTGGAATGTTTTGTAAAACTTAAAAAAAAAATAACCTTTAGTGTGTGTCTCAGGGTTTTTAGTAGCTTGTCAACACCTTGGAAACTGAGGTTCTAGCTGACAAAGCTCTGATGGTGAGTTTGCATTGAATTAGGTAACACCAGAGAGTGAATACCGGGATGCTTTTCATGGAGGAAGGGAAGGCTGTTGTGGCATTTCTCACTGACCTGTCAGTTTATCTGACTGTTCCCCACTCTATCATAACTAGTTCCTGGGTTCCTAGAGAACCTTTGACTTGTTATTCTGCAGAGCTCACTGGCTCACAGAAAATACTGTTTATTGAGAGAATGAAGATATGAATGAATGAGACATGGCATCTTCTATATGGGGGCATAGGATTGCATGTCAAGGATCTGGAAAAGCAAACGTCTAGAAATTACCCAAACTTATTGTTATATCTTCAATCTCAGCATGATATCTACCACATAGTCCACTCCATGATTTTTGCTGGTACAAATCTCCATGCTGCTGTGAATGTTATACCTGTTTTCTGGTATATTGGTGCAAAAATGTCTCCATGGTGTGCACTTAGAAACTTCTGAGCTAATTTCTTCAAGTTTACTAAGTAATGACAAATTGGTTTTTTTAAAAGGCTTTGTACAGATTTATGCTTCCATCATCAGTGAGAGAAATGAGAATTCCTGTTACTCAGAGTCTAAGTTTGGGTTCCCCTGAGAACAGATCCTGAGACAAAGATTTGGAGTTACAAGTAGTTTTTTGGGAGGACGGACCCAGAAATCACTGTGGACTGTGATATTGAGAAAAAGAAGAGAGGAAAGTCAATAAAAGTTATGGGAAAATTATATGAATAATTAATCTTACACATGGGCAATTGGGGGCTCATTCACACTGCGGATCCTTTGCGGAAGATGGCATATCCTATTCCTTGCTGGATGCGAGTTGCTCCTAAAGCCAGCACATGAACTGTTGTAGGCAGGAGACCTCTGGGGAGAGATGGCCAGGCACTGACAGAGTCTGCTACACTAAACATCCTGGCCAACGCTTGACATCATCAGAACTTTTATGTCTTGCCAATCTATTAGGGAAAAATGATATCTCAATGTGGTTTTAATTTTCATTTCTCTGATCACTAACAAAGTTAACATCTCCGGATACATTTGTTGGGTATTCATGTTTCATGTTTAATGCCTATTCTTGTCTTTTGCCCACTTTTGATTAAGTTCTTTTTGGCTTTTTCTTATTTATCTGTGGGAGTTCTTTATGTATTCTGGATATGTAGCACAGACTGGCTAAGCATTAATCAAATCTATTTTCTTTTCCTTCTGGGCACACAATTAGAGTATTTCCAACTTCTTTTGCAGTTAGGTGAGGTTGTGTGACTAACTTCTGATACTGGAATGTGAGAAGAAGTGAGGCACGCCAAGTTTCAGGCTGTCCAAGAAAAGTCTCCCCTGTGATCTGCTACCCTTTCTCTTCTTCCATCTGCTAGTTAGCGACTGTTGATTAGAGAGATCTTGGAAGCCAAGTATTAAAGATAGTAGAGCCTTCTGCAACCTGGAGTCCTGAATTACTGAGTTAAGGGAAGCTTTCTCAAGTGCAGACTGGAATTTACACAAGCAAGAAATTAACTGCTTTTATGTTATGCTACCAATATTTCAAGATTTATCAGTTAAAGTATTAACAATCTCTTAATAGAGGATACTGATATTTCATAAATTACATGAGGTACAAATATCTTGGATTGAAACATGGGGCTTATGTGTGTGGCAAACATGGCCTTATTAATCTCTGGGTAAAGAATTCATCTTCTCTACCCAGTCAGGGACAGAACTAGAAAACTACAGGCCTAGTCCACAGGGGCAGGGCCTACTCCAATAAACCTGTTCATATACCAGAGAGCAGATCAGAATGCAAGCTCTTTCCAGGCAGACAGATGCCAAGAAGATCCTATTATAAAAGGGGCTAAGCTACATATAAGGCATTCCAAATTGAAAAGTCACTCCTCCTGTCAGAAGAAGAATGGACAGGGGCCAGAGAGAAGCCAGGAATGGGAATTTAACTCTGATGTGGTCCCTCCTTTTGGAACATGAAACATAGACAGGAGGGCCCCCTCCACAAGAACCAAGGACCTTGCAGGACTTCCAGGCTGCAGGGCACCACTGTGATTGTGGAGGTTATGCTTGGCCACAGTGCTAGTGGGAGGTTAATTTCTCGTTTTAAGGAGTCTTTAACTCTATCTTTACACCCCAAAAGGGAGGAAAATTCTCTGATGGGCTGCAAGGCAGGACTGGATTTTTGAAATGTAGAAAAAGAGGAGGCCTGAAAGATTGGAAAAGGTCTTGTTTAGTGAGCACTGCAGTGAAGAGAGTTACCTAAAAATACTAAGTATCTTTATATTAATGAAATTTTAGGGGAATCTGAGACTATGTTATGATTTTAGTTTAGGTGATTCCTCCACTAAATAATTACTCCTGGGGTTCTCTGAAGCATTTAAGGATTAACATGGAAAGGAAAATAAAAACCTATTATTTTTGAGAGCAGGGCATTATTAAACTAAGGTCATTAATGACCGTAGTAGTTAAGTATATGGACTTTGAAGTCCTGCATAAGTGAGTTCAAATTCCAATTGTGTCACTTTCTAGTTATGTGACCTTGGGAAAGTTATTTAACTTCTCTCAGCCTGTTTCTACATCTATAAAATGAGAATAACATACTACGTACATCATACAATTTGTGGCCAGGATCAAATGAGGTTTAAAAAGGTCAATGCACTTAGCACAGTATCTTATATAGACATGGTAGGAACTCAATAAATGGTGGCAACTATTATTATCAGTACCATATCAGCTCAAATGAGATAACATATGTGAAAAATACTTTGTGAACTGAAGTAATCTAGCTCGGTGCTTGTGGAATACTGTGCTTCTACCTCTATGAAAGCGCTGGTCACTTCCTCACAGTGTAGCTGTCAGATTGACCTTGTCTTACCAGCCCGTGGGGTCTGGGACGCTGACACAGACTGTGATTCAAGGGAAAAGATAAGATCTAAGCAGGACTGTGCTGTGGGGCAGGGACCACAAGAATCATTGAGGACATCTGAAGAAGAGGAGGAGAGAAGGGTGAAAATAAACACTGGAAGCAATGAGGCTAGATACGTGATTCCATTCCAGAATGATGTGGAATGGACCAAGATGATCCTGGAGAGATTTTTGAACCATGTATATAAAGAGCTTGGAGCCCTAATTTTTGCAATGTGACAGAAAGGGAACTCTTATGGGCATTAAGCCCAGTTGAACACTGTTACACACCTTTGTCTACTTGTTTTTGTCTAACATCACCTACTCTTATATAGATGTCCAGTATCCAGCCCAGGTCTTGAGTTGGGGATATCTTTATAAATCTTTATAAATACTACTTTTTACTCTATCTTCAGCATCTAGCCCAGTAACAAGGAAATGGTGAGTCATCAGTACCTGCTAATTGAATCCATTACTTTAAACATATAAGAGGTGTTGTGTTCACCTTGTTTCCTTGCTGCTCCTAAAGCAGCCCTGAATTGCCAGAGCATAGGCGACAGAGAAAAGCAAAGGACCATAGGGATCTATCACTTCAGCAGTCAAATGACCCAGGGTTAAATGCATGGCCTGGTAAGAAAAAGAGCTATTCTAAACAGAATTGGCTGCCATACAAGAGTGAGCTGCAGGTGCAGAGTAGAAGGGAGTGGAGGTATGGTGGGCACCAAGCAGAAGCTCCATGGCCACCTGAGGGCGATGCAGTACAGAGATGCCTGCACTGGCTGGACCATCATCGGCACACGGGGCTAAATCAGAACCACCTGTGAATGGGATTTTTTTAAAATATACATCATTGCTCGGCCTTTGTCTCAAAAATTCTCATTTGGCAGATCTGAATTTAGATGCAGGAATCTGTTAGTCTTAATTAACATACCTTAAGAGCACCCATTAAAATGTAAAGTTTGATGCATTTTGACAAATGTACATACCCACATACCTACCATAATCAAGATATAGATTATTTGTATAACTCTAAAGACTTTCTTGGAAACTTGTAGTGAATGGTCACACTCCCATGTCTAGGCCACCACTGACTGATATGCTTTTTGTCAATATAAATTAGTTTTGGCTACTCCAGAATTTTATATATGTAATCTATCGTATGAACTCTTTGTATTTGGCGTCTTTCCTTCAGCATAATGTTTCTGAGATTCATCTGTGTTTCTAGGGGTATAAGTACTCTATTCTTTTTATTTACGTGTAATATTCTGTTGTCTGGATATTTCACCATTTGTTTATCCATTCACTCATTGATGGGTGTATGGGTTGTTTTGAATTTTGGGCTATTATGAACAGAGCTGCTATGAACATTTATATACAAGTTTTTGTGTGGACATTTTCATTTCACTTGGGTGAATACCTAGGAGTGGAATCATTTAATAATCTGGCAAGTGTCTATTTAACTTTATAAGAAACTGCCAAATTGTTTTCCAAAGTAGTTGTACCAGTTTACAATTCCCCTACAAGCAATGTGTGGCAATTCCCATTGCTTCATATTTTTGCCAATACTTGGCATTGTTAGTCTTTTTAAATTTTAACCATTCAATTAAGTGTGTAATGGAATCGCATCATAGTTTTAATTTTTGTTCTTCTTATGACTAAAGATGTTGAAGATATTTTTGTGTGCTGATTGGCCATTTGTACATCTTCTTTTGTAATGTGTCTGTTCAATATTTTGCCCATTTTTTATTGAGGTGTATTTTTGTTACTTTATATATTCTTTAAAAGTTTTTAAAAGTTCTTTATATATTCTGGGTACAAATCCTTTCTCAGATATATGTATTATTATTTTGTCCCAGTCAGTGTCTTGCCTTTTAAGTTTTCTTACGAGTTTCTGTTATGGATGAATTATGTCCCCCTACCCTCAAATTCATATGTTGAAGCCCTAACTCTCAGGATCTCAGAATGTGACTGAATTTGGAGATGGGACCTTTAAAAAGTGATTAAATTAAAATGAGGCCATTAAGGTGGGCCTTAATTCCATCTAATTGGTGTCCTTATGAAAAGAGGACATTTGAACACTCAAGGAGACACTGCGGTACATGTGCACAGAGGAAAAACCATGTGAGGACGTATCAAGAAGGTGTCCATCTGCAAGCCAAAGAGAGGGGCCTCAGGAGAAACCAAATCTGCCAACACCTTGTTCTTGGCCTTTCAGCCTCCAGAACCGTAACAAAATGAATTTCTGTTGTTTACGTCACCCAGTCTATGGTATTTTGTTATGGAAGCCTTTCAAGGAGTAAATATTTTAAATTTTGATGAAATTAATCACCTTTTCTCTTTACCATACATGTGTTGGTCAGTATCTTGGATCTTTGATCTTTTCCGTTGATCTATACCTAGGTGTCTATTTTTAATGAACTCCATAGGTTTTTCTAATACATAGCCAAGTTTTGAAACCCCTGGAAACTATGATCTCTAAGAAATCTATCTCTTTAACTCTGTGAGCATTCTTTCAACAAATTACTACTTCTATGAATAAGTACTAGGAAGGCAAAAACTAATAAATTAATAGATAATCTCCAAGAATCTTAGAGTACTTATCATCTCTCTTAGCACCTGAAGTCACCCAGAACAGGTATGGATGAAAAGAGATTCTCGTGAAAAGGAATTTGCCTGATTGTTGCAAGTCAAAATGGGAGCACTCTTTCTCAGAAGCATCTGTTAAATGGCATTAGAATTCATTCAGAAGCATCTGTTAAATTGTGTTATATCAATACAAGCTAAAATGAATATTGCTTAGACATAGAAAGATTTTCTTCCATTTAATGTAAGAGGAGGAACAAAAAGTGTCCTGGGGTGGAGTTAGAGGAACAGGGGAGGCACAGTAAATCCTAACACAGTACTTACCACAGAGTACATTCATTAAAGGGTATGGCGTCCCCAGTTCCTTGAATAGTACCAACACATATTTGATGTTGGCTGGTTGAATGAATGTGCTAAGGAGACAGAAAAAAAGGGTTTAGAAATTTGTAACAGAATCAAGTTAATGAAGCGTCTATTCAATAACACAAATCTATAGAGGGTAGCAATTTATTAATAATAGCATAGTTAAGAGCAAAATCATTATGGTCAGAAGATTTTAGGTTCAAATCATGACATTATTTATTAACAATGACCTTGGGAAAAGTATTTATCTTCTCTAAGCATTACTTTATTTTACTGTAAACATTGGGATAAAAAACATAGCATTGTTGTGAACATTAAGTATGCTAAGAATTATTCATTTAATGTCTCTGTTTACAGCTGTAATTTCCACACTTTACAAGTAAGGGCTGCATCTTGTCCATGACTTTATTTTAGAGCACAGAAAAATGTTAGACATTAATCCCATAAATATTTGATGAATGAGTGACAACATATAAAATACTTTATATTGTGTTTGCATATAATAAGCCCATAGTTAATAGTATGTCATTGTTATTTTGAGTTTCTTTCCATCTCAGGAAGTATAATATTGTTACAGTCAGCTAATTCTTCATTGATAACAGCAGCTATCTGTTATAAAAACAAACAATCCAATTAGGACTGGTGTACTTAATGTAGGTACAATTTGTTAACAGTCCACCCCTTGACGGATATTGATAGAGTCACAGACTCTGTGTCATATGCAATTTCATGCTGATATTTGAAATGACCAATTAGTGATTCAGATGACATTTCTCTCAACAGGACACATTTCCATGGATGACTGAACACACGAATGAATTCGAAATAGAATTAGCACCACATCTTGGTTGTCTCCATCACGAAATGTGAATGAAGGCAGACGTAAGTCTTTTCCCTAATGCATGTATGGCTCTGGTTTCCATGGTCATCAAAAAAATTTAGAGCAAGCAACCCATTCCAAAAAGCTAATTAGAAAATGGGCTGCTTGTGATTAATAATTGTTGGATTCTGAGGTCTCAACAGGTGCTTGGACATTCTTGGCTCTAGCTTTATAATTATTTATTAGCTATTAAATAATCAGGCCAGAGGTAAAGCTCAGAGGCTTTGTTAAGCCATGTTACCCTTACCTGAGGGCACACACACAAAAAGATTTAGTGTGTGTTTCTTTGACAAAGTAGTATAAACATTTTCAGAGAAATCAAAATATTAGCCTTCCACTCATTTCTTAAGTTAAACATTTGAGGATCTGCAATCCAAGGGGGGCCAAAATGTCAAACTCCATTTTCCCAGCAATTCACGGTATAGCATCTGCTGACACGTGGAATGTGTGGGGAGTGGGCCTGCCCGGCTGGTTGGTGATGTCACAGCAGATGCAGAAGGCTGGTTGCACACGTGCTGTCATTTGAGGGCTGACGTAGGAACTCAGTGGCAATCTCAACCTGCCCCTCCTCTTCTCACCTACTCTTCTCAGATTGGCACAAGCAACAGAAATTCCCATCTTTATGTACATTTGACTTTAAGTTATTGAAATCTCCTATTAGAATACAAATGTGTTAAATGAGGAACTATTTTTTATTTGCAATTAATTTTTTAGTTACTGATAATACCATTGTAGGGTTTTTTTTTTTTCTTTAAAGTAAAGGCATGGGCTTTGGAATTAGAAAGATCTGAATTCAGATCCCAGATTTGCTACTTTCGAACTTGGCACATCATCCAGAGGTTCACATTTTACACTGACAAGAATACCAAAATTGAGCTATTCCTGAGACAGGAAGCTTAAGTCTTTACCAAGTGATCAAATATGCTCTTCCTTATTGATTCCAAATGCTATCCATGCCTCATACCATGGAATGAACATTTTGGAAGTCTTAAAAAATTTGAAACAGGATTAACTTCAGCAGCCTCTGAAGAATTACCTTCATGAAATTCTGTTTTCATGTTATCTCTTGGTTTTTGTAGAAAGTTACTACATACTAAAGCTAGCTGTTACATTGGCTTGGGAAAATACTGTCTTCTCTGTCACTTCCTGTCTCCTATAAGATGAAACCACATTAAAAAAAAAAAATGTCTTTCAGAATCCAGTACAAGAAACACATTGTTTTTTTCCAAGCAACTGGTATGCTTACTTTTTCCTGATGTTGAAAAATATGTAATTTGCTTTTCATTTGGCTGCCAGGGATTTTAGAGTCACTGTTAAAGATAAATTCTATAAATTATGTAGCCCTTTATGACCAAGAAATTTGTTTCATTTGGTCTTAACATTTCTTCTTCTATTTTTATTTTTTTACCTCATTCCCATTATTTGTTTCTATTTATACTTATTGTATTTTATGAATTCTAGTTGTAAACTGCTTTAAATTCTTTATACAAATGAGCAGGAATCAATATATAACTACATTAACAAATATAGTAAATGGATTCTATTTTATCTGGTGTATTACAATTTAAAAAAAAGAAATCTTCTAACACTTCTAGGAAGTGGTAGGTAGGTGGGGGAGGGCTGTCAAACAAGATGTATCAATTGTCTGTTGCAACATAACAAACCACTCCAGTATAAGTAGCAACCATTATATTAATATTATTTCTCATGAGTCTGCACATTAGCCAAGCAGTTCTGCAGGCAGCTGGTGGATAATGCTGGTTAGTCTAGTGAGGCCTCGCTCATGTGTCTGGCAGTTGTCAGGCTGGGTGGGCCTCACCTGGGACAACTTGTTTCTGCTTCATTCACTCTCTCATCCTCCATGATGCTAGCTTGGACTTCTTCATAGGTGGTCTCAGTGCAGCAAAAGCAAATAGGTGACATTGAGCAAGCACTTTTCTTTCTTCTGCTTGGAACATTTTCTAATGTCCCTTGACCAAAGCAAACTATATAGCCAAGGTCATATTTAAAGGGTGAAGAAGTAGATTCTACTTCTTTATAGGAAGAATGGCCACATTTCAAAAAGACATGAACACAGAGATAAAAATAACTTGTGGCCAATTGTAATCCACCCCATGAAGTTATGATTAAATAAAAACTAAAAGCTCTTCAATAGAAAACAAATAGTAATCAGTTATCAGGTTTATTAAGCACCTTCTGTGTACAAGGTAGTATTTGTAAAGCATTTGGTTTAGAGGAAGGAGGTTGTTTTAACTACAGAATTTGAGAGTCAGTGACAGCATTTACCATGACATTGTCTGGGCAGGATTCCATGTTTCTGCTTTATAAATTCATCAACTCCAGTTCTCCCTTCTCTGTTTCAAGATAGGTCTTGGCATCTGGGCAACTGAGAGTTGCTAGAAGATTAAGTAGTTGGAGTAACAGACTGTGAAATTTTCAGGATACTATAGATAAGAGAAATCTGTTATGATTTCAGGAAGTTGCAGCTATGGTGTCTAGTCCATTTATGTGTTACTATAAAGGAATACCTGAGGCTGGGTAATTAGTTTGTAAAGAAAAGAGGTTTATTTGGCATATGGTTCTGTAGACTCTATAAGAAGCATGGCACCACCATCTGCTTCTGTTGAGGGCTTTAGGTTACTTCCACTCACAGTGGAAAATGAAGGGGAGCTGACATGTGCAGAGATCACATGGTGAGAGAAGAAACAAGTGAGAGGAGACATGTGCCAGGCTCTTTTTAACAACCTGCTCTCCTGGGAACTCCTAGAGCAAGAACTCACTCATTACCGAGAATTCACTCATTACTGGGAAAACAGCACCAAGCCATTCATGAGGGATCCACCACCATGACCCAAACACCTGCCATTGACCTTACCTCCAACACTGAAGATCAAATTTTTACATGAGGTTTGGGGGAGTCAAATATTCAAACTATAACATGTGGTTTTGCTTGGTGGACGATTAAAGGATCTGCCAGTATAGGGGTGTGGGAAATTAAAATTAACCATAAAGTCTATTGTCTTTTCTCCTTTTGTGTGTTAAGGAACCATAGGATCTCAGAATTGGAAAGAGTGTTAAAAGGTCCTAGAGTTATGCCCAGTTGCCTTGCTTGGTTTCTGACTAAAATGTGAACACCTGTTTCTTCTAAGTGGGCAGCAAGCCAGTTCTGGTTCCTGACTCACCTGAATCTCCCTGGCTTTGAAATTGACTGTACCAACACTGCTTCCAGACCATTTCTGGTGTTCTCACCCTCACTGAATGGGGTGGGCCTGGGAGTCTGCTGATGAATTCTTAAAGAACAAGGGGAAGGAAGGGAAAAAGGATAAGCTATCCCTTTATTACTGGGTCAGTCAAGGAGAACTTCTGGTTCAAATCCAACATTTACTGAGCAGTTACTCTGTGCCAGAAACTATGCCAGATGAATACACATATCTTCGTATTTAATTCTGCATGAACTCTGACCAACATCAAGTGGAAATTCCAAAGCCTAAGCTTGTCATTCTTAGACTTCCATACAAGAAAAAAATACATTAAAAAATAAGCTGCACCCAGCACTTTACATTTTAAAGTAATTAAAAATATAACCTTTTTCTCTTCAGATACTTTGGATTTCTTCTTTTGGGGTGATGTGGAGAGGTATTGCATTGTATTCTAGGGTGCAGAGAAAAGATGAAAGTAAGGCGTATACTGTGATAATTGTGAATTGGGTTTCTTTTGGCTGCATTCAATATGCATGAACAAAATCTTAACTAGGCTGTTCATTCAGACACAGAAACCTTGATGGATGAATATTCAAAATTCATTGAAGAGTTCCATACCCTTTTTCAAAGATAAGTAAGTGCCAAGTCCTTTCCTTAATTATAGTCTGAACAAAATAAGATATGTAGAAGAGAATGCATTTTGAATTTCTATTCACTCTCATCCCTTCTTCTAATTACACAAAGCATCTTTTTTATAGGAAATCCAGAGACAATTTTCTGCTTGAGAATGAGGCCAGACTTTCTTTTGCAAGTCAATAGCACAGTCCTTATGTTATTAGGTAGAGACAAAATGACATTGTGTAACAATGCATTCCTTTACTCCATGCCTGAGAAGTTCCAAGTCTCATATCACCTTCAAAAACTTAATATGGAGCTACGTTCATTTGGAGGGACTTCATGACTTACAGAGAGAGGGGTGAGATGGTGGCACTGGGCATAAGCATGGACCAGAAAATAAGGAGAGACCTCAAAAGGGTTGACAAATATAAGAAATTGCTCTAGAACAAAGTCCTCCAATAAACTATTGATCAATACATAGGGTGAAAGATCAACGGCTGTTCAGTTCCTGTGCCCTTTCATGGCTGCTCTGGTAGGGGACACTTTTAAATAGGAGACTAAGTTTCTGCGATTCATGGAACAAAGAGAGGGGCACATGAACCAAACATTAGAGAATCTTGATTAGAGCACCTATAGCAAGTAAGAAAGAGATGTAAAAAAAAATGAAACAACCTGACACAGAAAACCAAAGAGCAAACATATAAAGAAATAGATCCTTGGGAAGGGGCAAGGAATATGTAAAGGGTTGTAGCAAATTAAGGTTACTATCTGGCTTAGGCACCAGGGTATGTCTGTGCATGACTGGGATCACTGCTCCATGGAGCGGGAAGGGAGGAGGGATGCTTAGGTGATGCAAATCACCTTTAACATGTTATCAAGCAGATAATGGTAAGCAAAAAGGGAAAACACAGACAGTAAACTGGGAAGTGAAGCCAAGAATCCAGAGGGGTAATCTAGTAGGTCATAAATGGGCAGTGGAGCAGGTGAAAAACAAACAGGAAAAATGATGTGAGTTTCCAAACAGGGCAGATAGAGTATGGGGGAGGAACTATCAAACGCCCGTGTGGGAAAGAGGCTCACTGTAATAGCTAATGTTACTGAGTACTTAGTGCATATTAGGTTCTGTCAAAAGCAATTTACATTCAGTTATTCCTCATGAATCTGCCTGAGACAGATGCAATTATGGACTACCATTTATAGGCCAGGAAACTCAGGTGTAGTGAGGATAAATAGCCTGTCCAAGATAACATGGCTAGCTAAGATGAACACTTAAATAAACACATAAGCAAGTTTTAGGACTTTATTAATTGCTTTATGAGGAGCTATAATATCCCAGATATCTATTTTGTTCAGTAGGTTTTATCAAGGTTTGTGAGAATGTTTGTGAGGCAGAGCTATCCCATTAGGGGACCAATAGGGAGGAATGAGTTGGGAGTAGTGAGGCCAGGGTTTAGGGAACCAATGTGGTGGTGAAATGTCTACCTCTTTCTTCCTGAAAGGGTCATCTGCTCAAGTCTCTATGTCTAAAGGGATTTAGGGTGGTCATGGTGTCCCTAGGGGTTGGTCAGCATCCATGGATTCCAATCAGGGAAGTTGGATTCCTTGAGCAGTTTCAGTGCAAGGAGGCAAGGCAGCCCATCTGGGTTAATGCAGAGCCTAAGCTAATCAGCTGTGTGAAGGCACAAATCCACCCTTATAGGTAGAAAATAGGTAGAGATTCAGGGACACAGCCTGGTAAGAGGTGGCCAGCTGAAAGCAAAACACCCACATTTTAAAATCAGACACGGTTTTGGATTCCAGCCCTACTTATTATTAGCAAACTACTTAACTACTTGGAGCCTCAGTTCCTACATCTCTAAAATGGTCATAAAATGCTGATGTTGCAGATTTGTCATGAATATTTTTAAAAAGATAATGTGTGTAAAGCAGTTAATTTCTGATGCACAGAAGAGGCTCAGTAGAGTAGTTACTATATTATTCTTACTATATGATGATGATAATGTTGATCACTGTGACTTAGAGCTTCATGAAAAGCATTCTGTAAACCAGAAATAGAAGTGGGATGGTATTGGGAAGTGTGTACATAAATCTAGCTGTTCTGTTGGGGTATCTGTGGAGGGGTTTAACAGCGAGGTCAGCCTGGAAGACAGCACAGTGTTCAAACAGTGGTATCTGCACACTCAGCTTGCGGAAGCAGATGATTTCTAGCCTTACATTTACCTGCATCATGGGTAGTAGAGAATCTCCCATGATAATACTGGTCTGGTTCTCATTTGTTCAGAAATGGAGAGGCATTGGCTGCAGGCAATAGGCTTCAGTACCCACAGTTGGCCAGGGCAGGGCCAGGAGCAGGCGGGGACTAAAAGCCTTGCTCACTCACCTTTCCTGCTGTACAGCAGGCCTTCCACTAAAGAATATGTTGGCATTTAATAAATAATAACAAACAGTATCTCAGGTAGCATCTCTTGTGTGGCATTTTTAAATAACTCAAAGGACCTGCTGAAGGTGGTATGCTGGTCTGAGACAATTGCTTGCAGCAGGCTTGTATATCTTATCACTTCTTTTGGTTCACAAACAAAAAATTCTTCTTAAGGATGGATGACATTGGTTAACATTGCTGTAAAAAGGCACAGATAGTAACCAGAGGGATAGAATGGAAAAAGAGGAGAGAAATGATTTATATGATGAACCTAGTAAAAATTCAGATAATAAATAATAAAAGTAGCAATAATAGTACCAAATACTATTTTTCAATGCTAAGAAACCCATGATTGTGCTTATTCTAAAGGTGGCTGGTAGTGAAGAAATTATATACATCAATTTCATAAGTGGTAAAAGGGAAAATGTCTATCTTAGTAAATATGGTATCTAATATTTTTTGAGTACTAACTAGGTTCCAGGCACTGTGCTAAATGCTTTACCTGGCTCATCTTATTTAGTTACCACAACTGTGAGTAACGACTAATTTTTTTCTTATTTTACAGATGAAGAAGTAGAGGCTTGAAATGTGTATTAGTTAAGATAGTACTAAATACTGTAACAGATAAACCAACCCTGAAATGTTAACGGTTTCTTCCAACAGAAGTTTATTTACCATTCTTGTAAGGTTTAATGTCGGGGAAAAGTTTTGGTGGGTGCGGTGATGGTGGGGAGGTGAACCACGTAGTCACTCAGGGATCTAGGCTGAGAGATGTTCCACCATCTTCAACACACAGATGCTGTGGAGGCCCTGGGCGTCAATACCCAGCCTGGAGATGGGTGAGTAGAGCATAGAGAATTATGTGGGTGTTTTTATGGGCCAGGACATGGAGTGGCATTTATCAAATCTACCCACATTCTCTTAGCCAGAACTCATTCATATGGCCCTTTCTAGATTTAATAGTCTTGAAAATGCAGTCACTGGCTGTGCAGCTTCTTCCCAACAATAGGTCTACCCTATGGAAAAAGAATAAATCTTTCATGGACAGCAGCCATTCCTGCTACACAATAGTGAAGTATATTGTGAAAGGTCACCTAATTAGCAAGTGACAGGATCAGAATCTACATTCTTAGTATTCTGTCTTCACTAGAGGGAGAAGTGTTGATACAGGGAGAAGCAGGTGGGTTTGTTTGTTTGTTTGTTTGTTTTAAGTTGCCTTTATTCTCAGCTACAACTTGAGGAGCTCAGAGAGAAATGCTATGCCTTGCTGCCTCCTTCTTAAGAAGACAAAATTGCCTGGATGATGCATTGTTTTTTTCAGTGACTCACTCAAGATTGCTTTGGTTCAGCAAATTGCATCATATCATGAAATAGAGTGACATCTTGAAGCCAGAGCTTGGTACTTCTTGAGGTGACCCATGAGAAATTGAAAATGAGCTTCATTTTCTGAGGAAGTTGAGAAAACAATTTAAAAAACAACACCCCAAAGTTAAATGAAATTTTTATTAAAGTGTACCCTATTTAGTCATTCCCGCCCTGGTTACTTGTGATTCAGTGAATTCTATACAGATTGTTCTTCAGACTGATTCACATGACTTGCTCTGAGTGAATTTTTTCACAGAGTACTTTGGCAAATGTGATGTTAGGAATAATGATATTAATTGGAAATAATAAGCGTTCATATCCGAATCTTGCCTAATTGCTTCTCATGCATTACCCTAGTTAATCCTTTATCAACTATGATAAATGCTATCACTTAAAAAATACTTTGTGTGATGGGTACTGTTATTATTGTCACTGTGCAGGTAAAGAAATCAAGGTCCATCATTGTTAAATAACTTGCCCAAGGTCACAAATTAAGAGGTAAAGCCAGGATATGACCCAGGTGGTGTGATCCAAAGCCTACACTATCTGTTACACTCTTCACTCAGGGGCCCTCCTGCTGCTGGTGGACGGTATACCGTAAGAAAGGTGGAGAGATGGGGAAACTGAAAACCTAACATTTATGGAGTGCCTAGTGGGTTCTCGGCATTTATAAATGTAAACAGCTGCCAGGTGTTCTCCGTGGTCTCATAGTCTAACTCTGTTTCAACCCTATTTCCAAAGATTTGCAAAGTTTAGACCTTCACAACTTTCCATGAGAAATTAAATCACCCTGTAAACTTATTTGTCTGGAGAAAGTAGTTACACTGCACTTGAAAAGCACACATTTAGAAGCTCCCAGATCTACCCTGCCACCCCACCTCCCACCTTGTTTCTCTTATGTAGCAGCATTGGGCCTTTCTTTGTTTGAACTCTGGGCACCACAACTTTATCCAGAGCCATCTTCTCAATATAGCAGTCTTCTTTCTGTGATACAATGTAATTCTATCTATTACTAGTTGCTATAAAGGTAAGACTTTTTTGTTTTTACTAATCCTAATATGTATGTTATCTCATTCAATTCTTACAATTCCCTAAGGGCAAGAATTATTATCTCTATTTTGTAGACAAGGGAACTGAAATTCAATGAGGTTAAAAACTTGTTTCTAATCACATAGCTCGTTAAGTGACCAAATGGTGGCTTGAACCCCCATCTCTTTGACTTCAAATTCAGGACTCTTTTCATTACACCATACCTTACCTTAAATATTTGAATCCAGGCTGTGACTTGACCTGAGAGCAAGACAAACATAACCTAAGGGTCAGTCTTGGTTAGGACTGAATCAGAGTCTCTAGAACTAGGCCCAGGTCAGTCAAGGGTAAAAGCAAGTCAACTGAGGGAGAGGACACATTTGCCTCAACTAAGAAAGTTTGGGAGTCAGAAAAGGGTCAGTACTAGAGAGTTGTGGTAAGGTCGGGGGAATCTTAGGAAAGGAGTTGGACAGAAATATCAGATGAGGTCAGCCATGAGAACCTGGACCCAAAGCAGATCTGACTAGGCCTAGCAGGTTGGGTTATGAATCTAAGAGTCATCCCACAGTGGTGAGATGGTTGTGAATTTTCTCAGAGGCCAGGTATGATACTGCCAAACAGGAAGAGGTCAATGAAATTCCCTTGTCTATCCTTTACCCTTTGGATATTTTCCTCAAGTTCATGGATTTTTTTCCTACCTTAGTTTTTCCCTTCCTTACCAATGATTCTTTCCTTCTTTTATACCATCTTATAATGCTAGACCTTTATAATCACACCATAATCATATTATGTATATATAGTGCTACCTCCAATTCCAGTCAGGATTTCCTCTTCACCATTCCACCAAAACTTCTCTTGTCAGGATCAACTAGGACCTCTACATTGACAGATCCAGAATCAATTCTCCATCTTTATTTTACTTGATCTCCAAGTGATAACTGCCATAACTATTGTTCTTTTCTTGAAACCCTTTAACACTTTCTTCTTTTGGCTTCTAGAACTTTATTCTCTCCTGATTCATCTTCTACCACTCTGACATCTTCTTGGTTTGTTCATCGGTTTCCTCCTCCTTTCTGTGACTTCTAAATGTACCACCCTCTGGGAGACATTCTTGGATGTCTTCTCTCCTCTAATTAGACCAGGTGCTTAGTGATTCCATGTCTTCTTCTGGCTTTGAATACTATTATACAAACAGACAATTTGCTGATTTACATTGGCAGCCTTGAACTCTTCCCTGAGTTCTAGTCTCAAAACCAATTTCCTCCTTGATATTCCCACTGGGATGTCTATCAGGAGTATCAAAACTAAATGTCTCAAATCCTACTGATTTTCCCCTATTCCTTCCTTCTTGTTTCTCAAGTTGAAAACCTTAGAGTCACCCACCCATGACTTCTCCCTTTCCTTGACACCCCAAATCTAAACTCTTGGCAAGTCCTTTTCACCTGACCTCTAATGCATGCAGACCCTGACCACTTTTTCACCATCTCCAGTATTGCCAGTCTTGTCTAAGCCAAAACTACTTCACCTGGGTTTTTAGAGAACTTCCTAAGTGATATACTTGTTTTCATAATTAGTCCCCCCCACCACCCAAGTCTTGATATAGAGCCAGAATGGTCATTTTAAAACAAAAACTAAATCATGTCCCTCCTCTATCCAAAACCCTCTAATAGCTGCTTCCATCAAAGTAAAAGCCAAGTCCTTATAGTGGCTACATGGTCTGACAGTCCTGAGTATCTGTTGTCTTTCTGTGCTTACCTCATCCTCTTCGTCCTTATTTCCTCTACTCTTGCTGCATTGACCTCCTTGTCATTCCTCAAACACCAGGCATGCTGCACTTCAGGGCTTTTCACATGCAGTCCTGAAATGCTCTTCACACAGTAATCTACATGCCTAGCTCTTATTCTTCTAAGCAATTAAATAGATGAAACAAAATTCCATTTTAATAAATGAAATAAAAATGGGCTGAATGTACTTCACAAAAAAATGGAAATGACAGATGTCTCAATGAACTTGAAGAAAAGTTAAGGTGATCCAATCTAAAGAACAGAGAGGAAAATGATTTATAAATATCTAACATATATGTAATTGCTGTCCCAGGAATAGAAGAGAGAAAAGAATAGTGCATGAAAAATATTTGAAGAAATAGTGACTGAAATAGTGAAAAACAAGCACACACACTTGACGGACATCACAGTAAGATGCCCACTGGACAATCCTGCTTGTATTATAGAAGGGTTTTATGTGGGGGCAGGGACGATCAACAGAGGACTGAGTCAATCCTGAGGACCCCAGCCTGGAGGGAGGCTAAAAAGTCCCTTATGCTGGCACTGGAGGGTGGAAACTGCATTTGACAGGCAGTGCCATGGAGGCACAGTTGTCAGGAAGCACGGACCGCCAGGGCTAGGAATCAGGGGCAAAAGGATTGCAGTAGGAAGTTTAAGATGCTGAGTAAGAGAAAAGAGCATAGAGTAACTTTGCCAAAGAAACGAAGGCATTGTGAGGTGTATCGTGGAATGAATTTTAGAGACACCTAAGCAAGACTGTTGTTGGTCTTTTATGAAGGGTCAGGGAGGCACTTGCTGTCCTACTCCCTTCAATTGGTGTCCCTGAGTTTCCTCCATTTTCCTCAGGACTCTGGATACTGGGGTGAAACTCTGTCCTTTCCTTCAGCCAGCCAAGAGATGCCCTCCCTCTACTCAGCTGACAAAGGGTGCCCTGTGGTCTACTTTAGACAGACGAGGGGTGACTACTTTCTTGTTTGCATTCTGCCAGTGTGAACTGCAGCCTCCCATGCCTGCCCTGTCTTGTCTTGTTTTTGCATAGATCTCTCTGAGTGACCCAGCTGGGTCTGGTACTTCTACTGTTTATAAAGCTTGTGTGTGCATTGTCACACCTAAGCCTTCGCTCACCTTCTGTGAAAACAAGCTCATTTTCCTGTGTTAGTCTGGAGGTGAACTGGCTTTGCCATGCCACTCTGGATGTGGTCATAAGTTGTTGTTTTGTCCATGTTCTGACCCATATTCCTGCTCACTCTACTCCTGGACCCCTCAACCCTCCTTCGCTCACAGCTTGCTTTGCGTGATAGGTAATTGTGCTCAGGAGCCAAGACTGTCACTCTCTTTTCTACCTTCTCTTACTTGCTGTTGGTTTTCTCCAGGTCAGAAAACATGAAAATGCGGTTCTGCTGGGGAAGTGAAAGTGGTTTAACTCTTTTGTAGCTTACCTTGTGATCTGACAGAAGTCTAAACAGTTAAAGTTATTTGTTAAGTTGCTTTGAAACTGATAATTAAGATTGGAGATAGGATTGATGCTTTGGAGCTTGATCATTCCAAAATAATTGTTACATGAGAAAAATGAGGAAATATGAAATTTATTTTTAAAATGTGTGATTCTCCTAAATGCTGAGAAAAAAAAAAAGAGAAATGATAGCCTGTACACCAAGGGACCATGACCCAATACCACACCCAATTCTGTTTCTCTCAGCCTAACCAACAATTCCCTTCAGAGGCCTCTCTGTAAGAACCCTGGGATGTTCATGAGTTATAAGGCTGGTCTGGGCACCAAGTAGTGTGTGTTGCTATTTATCAGCCCAGTTTCAGCCCCTCTGGTTTGCGGGGAGACAATGGGCCACATTGCCCTTTGATTAGATGTCTCATGTTTCTGGAAAGGTGTAGGATAGATCAACTCAAGATTATCCTTCTCTTTGTTTTACTTCTGTCCTTATAGTTACCCTCTTCTTGTTCCTGCCTCTCCTCCCAGTTCTCTACATTGTTTCTCCAACCGGAAGTTAAAGTTTCCCTATGGATATGGTTCTAGGCCAGGAGAAAGAGCTGTTTTGTTGCTCTGAGGAAGCAACAGAAAAATCAGACTATAGTTACATCAGCCTATTGAGAGTCAAGACTTCCTGAGATAGCAAATTTAGGAATATCTGTAACTGCATTCCTATCAATATCTATTCCAATGCCTACCCAACTGCTTGTTTTTCTTGTATAAATGGCCAATTTACATAAGAAATTATGATAAGAACAAATTCATTTCTCTGGGGCATTTTGAACTTGTATTGAAAAAAAACATAGCTTTCCTTTTCTTCCTTTTTTATTTTTATTTCTTAATGTGCCACATAGTGTAATGGTAGGAACATGACAGCAAAGAGATTTAAGTTTTACACTTAAGAGATTCATTTTGGTACAATATGATGCATCATAGTGGACTGAGAATCATGTAACTGCATACTTCAGCAGCAATATGAAAAATTCTAAAAATGAATTTTCAGACACAAAATAGTACATCATAGTAAAATTGCTCTTATGAAAGATAATGTTTTCCATTTCCTAAATGAAAAACGTATGAATATCTGTTTCAATTTGTAAAAAGTAAAACAAAGATTTGTTTTAAATCAGTGCCACTCAGAAATAAATCTGAATAACTGCAATATTTGTGGGTATAGAGACATGTTAGTTTTCCAGTGGTATTTTAGCATTTTCTTAAAATCCCCTTTTTAAATTTCCCTCATATGTTAAAATGTTAAAAAAGATTCAGGGAACTAGGAAAGTAGAATAGATTCTAATGTATAATCTATCCCTCCCTTTTATTTCTAGCAATTTCTTCATAGATTTTGGGGTGACAGAAGGTGGAAAGGAACTAATTTTTATCAATAGCAGCTCTCTGCAGCAGGCTGTGTGCCAGGCCTTTCCCAGATTATCCCATTTCAGCTTCACAAATTGTTTAGCAGGTCTTATTATTTCCGTTTTTCATCTGGAGAAACCGAGGTGCAAGTCCACACAGCTGGTAGGTGAAGGGCTAGGATTTGAAACTCAGACTCTTAGATTTCAAAATGTTTTCTTAATACTGTACTGGTTTTTGCCCTTCTTCTATGCCAGGTTATAATTCACTGAAAGTTAATTTACTCTTCAGGGTGAATCCCAATTTAATGAGCTCCAAAGGACATCAAAATTGTTAAGCCGTAAACATGCCTCATAAAAATGGGGTTTAATGTGAAATAATACAGAGGGGAAATTCTCTTTTGTTTACGAATCTTTTTTTTTAATGTGGAGACAATATTTAATATTACTAGCATTTTGAAGTAGATTAACAGAAGAAGGCATATGGTATAAAAAACAATAATTTGTGACTTCCCTTATAGTGGTGCTTGAGCAGGAAAATGAATCGTTACATTACTTTAATTTCTTTATTTAAGTTTTATTGTGCCTCTATGCTCCAAAATATATCTTTTTTTTTTTTTTTTTTTTGAGACAGAGTCTCTCTCTGTTGCCCGGGCTAGAGTGAGTGCTGTGGCATCAGCCTAGCTCACAGCAACCTCAAACTCCTGGGCTTAAGCAATCCTACTGCCTCAGCCTCCCGAGTAGCTGGGACTACAGGCATGCGCCACCATGCCTGGCTAATTTTTTTTTCTATATATATTTTTAGTTGTCTGGATAATTTATTTCTATTTTTTTAGTGGAGACGGGGTCTCGCTCAGGCTGGTCTTGAACTCCTGACCTCGAGCGATCCACCCGCCTCGGCCTCCCAGAGTGCTAGGATTACAGACGTGAGCCACTGCACCCGGCCCAAAATATATCTTAATAGAAGTAAAATAGAATATATAGATAAACAACCATCCAGAGGAAACTAATGTTAACATTTTCTTCTAGGTTTGTGTATATATATACAATTTTTTACAGAGATAGGATATTTTACATATTGGTTTAAAATATGAATTTTTTCCACTTAAAAATCTCTCCAACATTTTTTCTATGCCACAAATAAATATCTGTGTTAATTTTAGAGATTAATTAGTATTCCATCACAAGGATGTTCCATAATTTATTTAGTCTATGTTGGAAATTTATGTTGTTTCCAGTGTCTTTTATTTACAAAATATACTTTATAAACAGCCATGTCCACACACGTCCCTGATTATTTTATTAGGATGAATTGCCAAGTGTAGTTGTTTTAGGTACCACTTTGAATTTTCTTATTTTTAAATAGTATAGGGGAAATATATTTTGGGGGCAATTGTTGTTCAGAATTCAAGCTAGTCTCTATAATGATACTGTTCAGCTTAGGGTAGAAATATCAGATCTTTGAGGGTAAAAATTTGAGACACTTATGAAATGTCCCTGTTAGAATGTGAATTCATACGCGGGTGGAGAAAGAGTTCTCGATACAAAGATTAGGAGATAAAGAAGTAAAAATTTTAGTTTACTTTCTTAGAAGGAGATATATTTATATATATAGAGAGAGAAGGGGAAGAGAGAGAGAAAAAGAGAGAAAGAATAGAAAGAAGGGAAGGGTGGAGAGAGAGAAAGAAAGAAAGAAAAGGCAGAGAAGGAGAGAAGGAGGAGGCGGCCACGGCACACAAAGGAAGAAGTGGAAGTGCTGGGCCTCTGAGGAAAAGCACTCAGTGCTTTTAAAGGGTAAAAAAAATCTTTTTCCTTACTGCAGACTGATAACAGGAGTGGGTGTGGAGTGGCTGTGTTTGCTGCTCCATTTTTTCTTTCTTTTCTCTGTGAGGCTGGCTTATCAGGGTCCTTGAAATGTGGTCTGGCAGAGCTGGAGTGGGGAGTTCACACCCCTGCTGTCCACTCTTCAGACTCTTGGAGTTGAGCCCCAGGTGTTTAATCAGACAGAACAGAGGGCAGTTATGCTGTGAGTTTTTTCTTCAGAGGTGCAGTGATGTGGTTTGAGTTTATTTCTCTTACTTTCTGTTTGATAGTTTATTTTTCTCTGTTTGGTAGTTTATCAGTAAGGCCACCTTTAAGTCCCAGTCTGAATCTTGAAATCACTGGCTTGGTGAGTTAGAGAAGACATTCTTACCTTACAGATAAAGACATTATCATTCACTTACATCTCTGTCATTCTTTATTATGTAAACTCCTTGAAAGCCAACACTACATTCTTTTCAAATTTATGTCTTAACCCAGATAGCACCATGCTTGCCTCAGAGACCCTGTTCAACAAAGGTTCATGAATAAATAAAATCTAGGTCTTGAGTGGATAAGGATTCCTTAAAGACTATACGGTTAGTTCAAGGTAGTGCTCACATCTGAACTCATAGCTCTTGACTTTTAACTCTGTGCTTCTCAGTTTTACCAGTGCCTCAGCCTGGGTTCTCCCAGGAAGCAAAGGCTGACACAAAGTGTGTGTGCTACTACCCAGTGAGGGAGTGTCATCCCTGGAAGGCAGAAGGGAGGGAAAGGGAATAAGGCAAGAAGAGAGGGAGCACAATTAAGGGGGTGTGTAACCAAGGATGCCACCTTTTGGTATCTAGGTCAACTGATTGCTTGATATTAGGGGATCATTTTCTGGGAGGGCTTATAAGCAACAGCACTTCAGGCTACTCCAGCAGTGGGAGAAGAGAGACAAATATATCTGCTAGTTGCAATCTCCCATGAAGCCTTAATCCACAGGTTGTGCACATGTAGGCACTGAATGTATTCCTATGGAATGGGAGGTGAGAGACAAGACACACTGTTGGGTCATGCCCACTTATGCCAGTTGCAGTGGGAGTTGGGATAAAACAAGTGGCTGAGGGCTTGAGAGACAGAAGTGGTTGAGCAGACCTACAAGGTGTCTGATACAACTAACTTACACATTGATGAACTTAGTGAATAAATATTAAATATACTCTTGTACATGGTGCTGGGTTAGTGCTGGGTGTATACTCGGAAACCAGATGCAGATCTTTTTTTCCAGGAACTTACAACTTTAGCTTAACATAGGCTCATCAATTAAATTCTCTTTTGTTCTCAGATCCATTCACAGCTCTTTCTCTACTGTACTTTGTTTTTCAGAGAACTACATTTTCCTAGGATGGTAGGTTTGGCCAGTGAAGACAGTGGGGGTAGGTTGTAGAGTGGGAGGAAGAAGGGAGACTTTTCCCTTTGCCATCTCTATGGCATCTCCAGCAGCAACTAAATCTCCTCTAGGATTTTAGCTCTCTCATGGCAACATTCTCTGTAGCTCTGACACCATGGTCAGGTCTGTCTCCTGGGATCCACTTTTAGTAGCCCTCAAAGTGGTCATAAATTCCTGCAGTTGCTAATCTATGGATTGCTTCATTGTCCTCTAATTCTTTTTAAAGCTCTTTTATCACCTAGTAACCAGTTCCTGAAATCAATTCCTTCTCCTTATGAGACCGAGAGTGGTTTCTGTTTTGCTAAGGGGACCTCAATGAAAACAGTTCTTCCCAAGGAAATCAGCCAATGACACTTAATGGTTTAATAGTTTTAATAGTTTCATTGATCATGAAGTAAATGATAATCTGTTAAAGTAATATTAAAAAGAATGAATATTTTACTCCTAGCCAGTTCATGAAAATCATCAGGGAAATAGATTTTTTTAAAATGTTGACCTCATTGTTAAAATCTTATTTTATTTGAGGCCACAAGGAGTTAATATAAAACTGATCTAGAGAGATGAGCATAATCTTATTAGGATTGACATTTTTCTTCATGAGCAGAGAACATTATTTCTGCCATGAGGACATTAAAAATCAAACACATATATTGAAATGCTGACTCTTACTTTAATTTTGAAAGAATGCTGCATATGTAAACTGATAAAAAGAAAAAAACCTGTATTATTTTCTCTTTGACTTTCTAATACTTTCATTTCCTTTTTCTGAATATGAAGATAGATGTGGAAGAAGAGATATGGAAAAGTTTTAGGGAGGTTGGCTCCCTCTCTCCACTCATTGTGTAGCATCAAGATGATCCTTCCGAATAATGCAGTGCAAGCATTTGCACAATGAGCTATGCTGTGGGATCTTAGAAAAAATATTAACTGTATTTGGAATTTTTATAAACTCTAAGCAATATCACTATTATTGTAATCATTATAATGCTTACTGCTTACTATATCCATCATGCACTCAATTAAGTGCTTTATATATGTTATCTCATGAATCTTCAAAATATCCTATAAGTTTAGTATCATTTGTCCTATTTTATAGATGTATAAAGCAAAGGAGGTGAAGTAATATGCCCAATTTTGCAGAAAATAAATAATAGAACTGGATATCAAATCCAAATCTGAGGCTAGCCCAGTGGCTCACACCTTAATCCTAGCACTCTGGGAGTCAGAAGCAGAAGGATCTCTTAAGTTCAAGAGTTCAAGACCAGCCTGAGCCCTGAGCAAGAGAGAGACCCTAGTCTCTACTAAAATAGAAAAAATTAGCTGGGTATAGTGGCATGCGCCTGTAGTCCCAGCTACTCAGGAGGCTGAAGCAAGAGAAACACTTGAGCTCAGGATTTTGAGACGGTGTGAGCTAGGCTGATGCCATGGCACTCTAGCATGGGCAACAGAGCAAGACTCTGTCTCAAAAAAAAAAAAAGAAGAAGAAGAGAAAAATTATTGTTTTCTCTGTCACAACCATTGTCCTATTACCCTAGACTATTTTCAACGTTGCAATCAGTTTGTTGAAACATGAGTGATATCTTGAAAATCCTCTGTGAGACTCTGTCTCCAAAAAAAAAAAAAAATCCAAATCTGTGAGACTTCACTAAATAAAACTAATTTTCTATTTTAAGGTCTAAAAATATGCATGATTACAGATATACATACAAAGACATTTTTACAAACATATTATAATTTAAATTTTTTCTATGTACCTTAAAAGTAGAATATATGAATCATTTCTCTTGACTGGTCTCTTCCATAGAAAGAAATTCTTAGAATTATGAAGTAAAGAGAGTTCATAGAGAATATCTGGTCCAACCTCCTAATTTAACAGATGAAAAATCTTAGTTCCAGAGGCAAACAATGGTTTAGGCAAGGAAACTGCTACCTCTCTCTCAGAAGGCATATGGTATCCATTGAGACTTAAATGGGGGAGAGAGGAATGGCAGGTTTAAGTGAAGACATCTGGAAGTTACCACTTGCCAAATGGAACAGATGGAAAATTTTTTTTGACATATAGCAAGGGACCCCAGTGTGGGCTTCTCCTGCATGTTCCTTTGGAAATTCTAAGATATAGGGAGTTTTGGAGAAGGTAAGGCCATTGAAGTTTTCAGTTTTATGCAGGTCCCAATAGGGTTCCTCTTAGGAAAACAAACACTAATGATCAACACTCATGAGGAAAAGTGATCTATAATTTTCTGAAGGCTCTCCTGGATTGATAGGACAACTGCCACAAGTTGCTGGAGAATCAAAGTATAATTCCTTGTTCAGTTCCGGGAAATTGGTTGAGGAGTAGGGGGTGGTTTTTAAGATGATTGTGTGAGATATTCTTTCATGACTCATCCCATAAGGAAATTTTTCTGAAAAACTGAAAGTAGAAGTCAAATATTACAATCCCAAGAAAGTAAGAGCCAAGGACAAATGACGGAAGAGTAAATGAAAGAATTTAAACCCCGATGAGTAAGGTTAGTTTGAGCCACAAAAAGGGACAGGAGGACAATTGCAATGGCAATTAAGAGACTCAGGAAAAGATGAAAAAGAGACCTTAGAAGGGGCAGGCTTCAGGGACTGCCACACAATCAGGATCCCAGAGAACAACAGGCTCAATTTCTTTCTCTCTCTCTCCCCCACCCTGCACATGATTTCACAGTGGACTATGCCATCCCACTGACCCAGAGTTTACATCATCTCACTTCTAGCCACACGAACAAATTGTCTGGCTTGCTATGAATCAGTATCAAATCCTGGGAGAGAAAACAATAAAGAAGGAGGTTGGACAAATGAGAGTAGAAGTTCTAAAAGAAAGGGAGTTATTTTGAAGTGAGCAGACGACCTAACATGTCAATGTCAGCCATTTTTTAAAAATTGAAACTCAATCACAGCAATACCCACTGAGGCTCTTGATAAACAACACAGAGAGATGGAGAATGACTTTTTCCTTGATTACGTATAACAATCAAATAATTTTATAATATAGTCATTACAAAACAATGGCCAATGTAAGAAGTTATGGGAAGCACAAAATATTTGAATTTGTTTATAATAAAGAAAACTAAAGCGACTTTGCATGTGGTATTTTGATTCGTGGATAACTTTGCCTGACCTAAGTACTTGTTTGCAACTCTGATTCTCAAGACCATTTTGTAGCAAGTTACTTCTGCCCAGCTTTTCCCCACTTTCCTACCTCAGGACAAAGGGAACCTGTTATTGTTTGTAAAATGCAGCTCTGTTTTGTAGACAGTAGCAATCTAGATGCAAAGGTTATATGTCATGAAACTCAATGTGGTGAAACTTTCCCTTTTTTCCTCGATGCTATTTTAATACATAAAAGTAAGACATGCTCATTGCATAATTTTTGGAATAGAGAATCATGTAACAAAGGAAATAAAATCACTCATAATCAGGTGTGGTCATTTTTAAAACAAAAAATAATGATTTGAATCTAATTCTAGGTTTAGAAGCAGTAAACAAACAACAAAAAAAGAAACAATGTTCTTAGACTTTCAGAGTCCGCTGCTCTGTTTGGTAATAACAGACATTTGATTGGATAACAATGCCTTCAAGTATTGAGAGTCTACTGATTGATTTATTTTACTGTTGCTCAATGCAGCATGTCCCCTTGGTATGTAGGTGCTCCCTTTGTAAGTATACCAGCTGCTGAGTGCATTGAAATGCACTGAATTAATCAAGTGTGACTGATGGTCTTAATTGATGGGGAAGACACAGTAACCTTTTTCTCAGAGCAACTACATCATGTAATTATAGAGGAAACAGTGTAGCGTTTGTTAGTTGGACTAGACACCTCTAATGACATTAGCCAAGTAAAGGGTATTATTATCCCCCATTTTAGAGATTTAAAAAACTGAGACTAATATCAGCTAAGTAGGTAACAGCTCCAAGGTCATACAAAAGAAATGAAGAGCAAAATCAGAATTTGGGTCTCTTTAACCTTAAATTCCATGTATTAATCACTGTAATACAGTAATCTTATAGATTAGGTTATGGCTTATGTATAACAGAAATAAATAAAATATTTATAGCTGGCTTCAACTTTTATATATTTTCTGGGGCTGCTTATAAATGTTGAAGATAAATTAACTCTAGAATGTAACTCCCAAGTAAATGAAGGAAGAAATTTGATGAGTTGTAGTATGGGCTTGAAATTATATCTGATGTGAAAGAAAATAGGAGAAATCAGTTATTTTGAAGAAACAGTATCTGTAGATAAAATCAGCATCTAGTTTGGGTAAAAATCAAAGCTATTGTAACTTATGCTTTTCAATCAGAAACAGGAATAGTCTCATCATGACTAAACCAAATATAATATACACTAAAATAAGTATAAGCATAGCCAGAGTATTAAGATTAAATTTCTTGCTTTTTGTATAGCAACATAGCTATTCAAATCAGAAATAACACATTAAGTACATTAAATTAAAAATATAATAGTTCACTTGTATAGTGTTCTTTAGGTTAAAAATACTTAAATTTGTTCCTGATAGTAGCCCTTTATTGTACTTAAGAGTCAATTATTAATATCATTTGTTATTTATTATTATTCCCATTTTAGAGATGAGGAAAATGAGATTTAGTCAACTATCCCAAGTCACACCACAAGTGAGAGGCTTCTCACTAGACTGTGCTGTATGTCAAGCTGCCACTTATGTCAAATTTCAATATGTTATAGGAATAACTCAGATAAATAAGACATAATTAAATGTTTTCCAACTTTTGTAATCAGAATGTTTTCTTCACCGAAGATGTAGGAAGAACCTAAAAGTCTAGAAAGAGCGTGCTTTCTCTCTGTATACATATGAAATGAAAAAGAAAACAGGGAATTAGGACTAATTGTTCCCCCATCACTCTTCCAATCTCTAATGCCTCTCAACAGAACCTCAAGAATAGTTTAAGAATTGTTCACATAATTTGATTTGTTTTTGCTGTTGTTATTTATCTGTTTGTTTTAAGTGATAGATAAAATATACAAACAGACAATGGCAAGACATATAAAAAATGGAACTCTGGCCCATAATATGTAGCAACCAGCCCAAGAAACCAACCCATTATCTATAGTAACTAGCCCAGGAGGCCAGCCTACTACCCATAAATCAGACTTATAGGACATCCGACCACTATCTCTAGCAACTAGCTCAGGAAGCCAAATAATAACTCCTGTGATAATCAGCCCAAAATGGCCAGTACTTGATTAATAACTGACAGCATCCATAATTTTAGTCCCTGTTTTAAATTCAGAACCAACCAGAGAAAGTCAAATACCCTTAACCAAGTACATAGGATATTCCACTTCCAATTACCCTGTCTACAGCTTTCCCAGGCCAACAGCCCCACATATGGGCAGAAGAAAAACCTTCCCTTTATTCCACTGTAAAGCTTTCCCACTTTTCTGCCTACCTTTGAATCACTGCCAAAATGCAAGTGATGGTGCTAACTCTTTTGCTGAAGCCTTTTCTTATTCTCAATTGAGTGGTCTTTTAAAAAATTTCTACATGATAACAGCTTAATTATTTGTATAAAAATGATACACAATCATTATTTTTAAAAGGCTTCAAGCAATACAGGAGAGAAAAACATCTCACAACTCAGACATAAATACCATCAGCATTAAGTGACCATAATAGCAGATATTTATTTGTATCTACAGATAGATAGAAGAATGGATGGGTAGATAAATGAATGAGAATGATTCTTATCAAATAACATCCTGGAATACACTCTATTTTAAATGGAATATATTAAATTTATTTTATCAAAGCAAATAAACTGAAATGAGAATAAAGAAACAGTTGAGGATCCAATAACTACTTCTTCCTAAAACATATATATACATATTTGTTCCCAATGGATTGTTCATGAGGTAAATAAAAATATTGTGAAAAAATAAGATGCAGCAGTCATTTTTTTTGAATTCTAGATTTCCAGTTTTAATCTGCCTGCTATGAAGAATAGGAAATATTCATACTTACATTTTTTCCACTTCCATTTTCCCTCACATCTTTATATTGGTTATTTATATTAGCATATTTATTTTGTCAAAATCAGTAATATATACATTATTTTATATAAAAATATCAATGGCTGACATTGATTGAAATCTGTAGATTCCAAGCACTATTCTAAGTCCGCTTGCCTGCCTCCCTCTTTGCCTGTCTTCCTCCCTCCCTCCTTTCCTTACTTCCTCTTCTTTGACCTTAGGTCCATGGAATTGGACCTTACTCATTCTTGGTTTACAACACCATATTTATTGGTCTGTTCGGGCTCTTCACATGTATCGTCTAATTTAATGCTTGTGAGAAGCCCTTAAAGGTAAGTGCTATTATTATGCCACCTTACAGATGAGAAAACTGAGGAAGTGAATGGTTGAGTAAACTGTGGAACACACAATTAATAAGCAATGGAGCCAAATTTTAAGCCCATTGCAATCTGTTATCAGAGTTTAAACTCTTGACTGCTATACTATAGCCATAATTTCCACAGTTGTTTAGTCTTATTTTTTATCATTGAATGGATCTATTGTTCACTTCTAGTACTTTGTCTTTCCATCTCTGAATTCTTTATTTTGATTCAATTCTTGGTTTGCTACATTTTGCTGTTCAAAATTTTTTCAAGAAAAGTTCAGAGACATTGAATTCCTTGAGTTATTTTTTAATGTCTAAGAATATTAGTGAGTTGTTTTTCTACTCAAAGAAATATGAGTCTGGATATGAACTTCTTGGGTCATATTTTATTTCCCATTAGATTTTATATACATTCCTTAGCTGTTCATGTTTCATTAATAGCTTTATTAGAAATGTCCTATTCAAATTTTAGTTGTCCAAACTCAAAAATTATAGTCTCATAATTTCTTTTCTTTTCCCAGGAAAGATTCTTGAGTATTTTATACCTTGTGTTTTTTCATGATTAAAAATGTCTGCCAGAAACCTCCATACTTGAATGACAGCCTGGCTGGATAATTACTTTTGAGCCACAGCTCTCAAAAATTTATGAAGTTATTATCTCCAGTATTGAATATTGCTGTAGAGTAAGAGCAGCCTGATTTTGTTGGTTTTCATATTTGGTGTGATTTTTTAAAATTCTGCCTATATATTTGAAGAAATCCTTCTTTTAGATCTTCAAAAACTTAATCAGAATTTATCTTATGTTGATCATTTTCTTTTGGATTTCCCTGAACACACTAGACATTTTATATCTGAATATCCATTACTTTGCTTCAGGTTAATTTCTTATAACTTTGAATATACCTTTTCTTCTATTTGTTAAGTTCTCTGATTGAGGAACACAAATTTTCTAATGTTGAATTTTCTTTGCCTGACTTCCCCATACAGTTTCTCCTGTTTTGTTCTCTTCTCTCCTTTTCTCTGAATTTAATATGCTAAACTCAGATCTGTCCTCTTTAACAATAATTTGCTTTTCAGTCAAACTTATTCTGTTCCTTGGTATTTATAGTCATTTATTGGCTCTGTAATTTACCTTTTAATCACATACTGTTTATCATCTCATCTTTGAGCTCTTGTTTTTATTACATGTGGTTTCTCATTGATTTCTTCTATAGTTCAATACATTCAAAGAGAATAGTCTTGTTTCACTTGAATTATACTTTCTTCCAGACTGGGTTCTTCATTTGTTGCAATAGAAGATTTATATCAATACAATTGTATTCCTTTTCATTTACTTGTGCTTACCATGGGTAGCTCTGCCAAAATCTTCCATTTGTTCTGATATTACATAGGTAAATTACCTTTGACCATCTTCCAGTCAATTCAAAGACCTTCCCACCACCCCATGCCTCCTGTACTCCCAACTAGCTAGCGCCAAAGAGATTTCTCTCCCTCCCTTTCTTCCTTCCACCCTCCCTCCCTTCCTTCCTCCCTTCCTTCTCTTCTTTCTTTTCTCTCTCTATTTCTTTTTTCCCTTACCTTAGAGCACAGGCATGAGCAGAGAAGGAGAACACCTCATCAGTTCCCTACATTGCAGTTTGCTTTGACAAAAACCTAAAACACTTAGTATTTGCTCTCCCAAGATGTTGTCAAATATCCTGCCCTATGGTTTTGTTTGACTTTATAGGAGGTATATCGCATTTTTCTGGTAGAATACACTAAGCCTTCAGTTAATTTATTCAATACAAAATGTAACTTCAGAAAATTATACCCCTAGTGGCATTTCCTTGCTCCTGCTCATTCATCATCTGGCGTGGTATTTACTCCTAAGAGTTTGCCTAGACTCTTTTTCCTATATTGCTGTTTATCCTTTTAGTCTACATCTCTGTAAATTAGAAATGCTAATGAAAACCTCAAGATTTGGAGTACTTACCTTATTACTTACCTAAGATGGCTTTCAAGGGATAATAATGCTAATAAGTGTTAGAATCTCTGTAAGCCATACCAAAATTTCCTAGTTCCTTCCCTGAGCTACTGCAATTTAAAGTTGCCAATTTTGAACTCTCTTCATTTTTTTTCTGTTTTTTTCTATTTTATGTGTATTTTTTTTTCAGCTGTAGGATGGAAGAGTCTGCAACCTTAAACAACAGGAGCACTGAATGAGAGGGGTATGAAAACTCTTTAGGGTGAAGGTCACTACCTATTGAGTCAGGAGTAGAGAACCTGATAAGAGATGCAGGGTTTTCGGAAGAGGTTTGCAACTGCATGTGCAAAAATTGTCTGCAGGCTGAATAAAAATAGTACTTATATATTACTGTATTTGAAATGAATTCAGGTGGTGTTTTATGGTGAATAAAATAGAAAGTAATTTAAATGCATTACTGAATTCTTTATAGCTCTTTGTCATTATATATATAGGTGAGGCAATATTGTGATGTTAAGAGGCTGTAGCAAAAAGCCATGTCACTATGCAACCTTGAGAAAGTTATTTAACTACTACTGTAAGCCTCACTGTAAAATGAAATGATAATAGTATCTACCTCATATGGTCATTATGAGGCTTCAATTAAATAACACTTGCAAAGCATTTGGCCTGGTACCTTATCAGCACTCAATGTTAGCTTCTACAGTTGCAATCAACAGATACTATCAGATAAGGATCTAATGATTATTTAGACAGGGATCTTCCTATTTTAATGTTGCAAATCACAGCAGGGCAAGATAAGCTTGAATCTTTGGACATGACTTATTTGCTTCTTCTATTAGGTTAAACCAAATAAGTACTACAAGTGGGAAGAAAATGTGCTGAGCACACCTACCAAAAAGCAAGGGTGATGTCAGTTTGACACATAGCATCCACTTGGATGCATTGGGTGTCCAGTTTGATTTCCACAAGAAGCAAATGCTGACATGAAGATGAAGCATGAAAGACCTTGTTTGTAGGGCACTCAGGATCAACACTTGTGAAAGGAAAGAAAAGAAAGCAGGGTTGGGCAGAGGGAGAAGTTGTGCTCTGATACCGTGTTAAAAAATGCCACAGCTGACCTCCACAGTGAGCTCAGAAGTTATGCTAGCCTGCCATAGTGATCCCAAGTTGTGTCAAGGAGAGCCGCATTTTTATATTCTCACATTGACCAGTCATAGGTTGAAGTCTGTCTCTGGGGAAATGGGCATAGCCTTATTTGAGGCTGCTTTCTCCAACCAAGAGTAATTTCTGGTGAGGGCTGAAGGCCGGGATTGTTGGCATACAGCACTCCCAGCAGCTGGGGGCATAAGTTCTCCAGGTCTGAAGGGAGATCTCAGTGGATCTGCACAACAGAATCGATCACATTAGCTATGGCATGCTCTTTAAAAGTCATATATTCCTTGCTTAAAATAGTTCTGAAATACCATTCAAAATAAATTCCAGAGCCAGTTTACTTGTTGTATTTAGAAAATCCATCTAATTACCATTTTTGTTATATATTCTGATGTCATGAAGAAAACATAATAGGTAATAAAAAAATCAATGCATTTAGGAATGTTTTTTAATATGTGATTGACATAGTTTGAAGCATTTAATATAGATATGTCCTGCATTTAATCTGATCAGTCCTGACCATCTATCCATGTTTTAAAGAGTATATATATTCATATGCATGCACACATGTAATGTGTGTGCTTTTATCTGCACACATATATTCAGATCTGTCTTGTGAGCAATGTTGATTTTTACATATTCATGTGAGACACATGTTTTTCCAAGGCCAGCATTGCTCACTGTGGGAAATATAAATGCCAGCCTTCGAGAAGGTAAGGGGAGATAAAACATGATCTGTGTCTATAATCCAGTGTAAGAAACATGACCTTATTTTAAAAAAACCCTAAATCAATGACTTAGAACCTCTCCCCTACCTCATACAAATTGAAATTCATGTTTTTGTGGAGAAGCTATGGTCATGAAGGAGGCACAACATGTAGAGAATATTTGAAGAGTAGCCTGCTGGTCTGCGGTGCATCTGGTCATCACTGTTCCATATGCTTTGTCTGCCTCCATCAGAGGGGCACTGAGATCTTTGCTGATGTCTAGGGCTTCAGTCTCCAGTAACTCCCCTTCTCAGGTATATCTTGCTGTCATTTGCATCTGAGCCCTGCCGTCTCCCTGGCTGTAGAAGATGGAGCAGCACATCATTCCCCATTGCTGTCTATGCCCCAGACTCCTGCTCTTCACTTCTCTGGAAAAACTCTTTCAAAACCTTTCTCCTCCATGGGCTAATTCACTACATTTCCAATTCTGAAGTCTCTCTTCTCAGATAATCTAATTCCATATTCTCTTATGAACCTAGATTTTTGAAAACAAATGTCCCAATTGGAACTGATCTTTTGGGTGTACTTGCATTTTTTCCCATTTCTGGGAAAAGGGAAGACTGCTTCCTTCTTTAGACAAAGAGGTATAAATTTGTTTACAGTAGTGATAATAAAATGCAAATTAATATTCCAATGTATTTTTCCACCACATATAGTTTGCTCTACATGAAATAGAGTTTATTTCTTCTTATTTAACTTCTAGTTGCACGCTAATATAAAACCCATTGCCTGTATGGGTTTGAAATAGAGTTTCAATGTTTGCAGAATGTGAGAGCAGTAACTCTAGCAATGTGTTGTTAACACAATGACTGAAATATCAAGAGCAACCTTTTTTTCGCACCCTTCCTCTTAGATCTGTTTATCAAGTTGTCCACAAATGGTTCATATCACAGGGTTTCAGTTTTTTATTGGAAAAGGCAAGTGCATTCTTTGAAATTGTATTGCTCCTATACCTGTATCCCATTTCCTAGTTATGTTCTTCAGTCTATTAAGATGTTCAGATATGCTTTTGTCAAAACGATGCTGCTACATTCCCAGAGATAGAATATTGAGCAGAATGTGCACTCAAAGGAGGTAAGTGTTTTATTGGGTGATAGGAAGCGAGAAACCCTGTAAAATAATGTTATTGAAGACAGTTATAACATCAAATGAAATCTTGAACTGCCCAGACACAACTCAAGTAGAAATAAGCTGAAAAATGAAGACTAAGTTTAGAAATAGCAGAGAGGGGTATTATTAGTGGAAGAGAAATGACAGAATCCTAAATATTCAGCCATACCTTACATTATGATTGTCACACCAAATACTTTGGTGAGTACGTGAAACACTGTATGAAAATAAATTTCTATTACAAGTGAACTAAATAATGTCTTTAGGGGGATGAATTTTAGAAGGAATAAGTTTTTGCATGCCCCTAGGGGAAATACAGTGTTAAGTTCTTACAAACAACATTCTCATTAACCTATCAATTAATAACCTCGGTTTTTGTGTGTTTCTATTTAAAGACACCTTATTTAATATGTATTGTTCATTTATTTACATTGAACTCAAAGCAACAGCACTGTAACTCATGCCTGAACAAAGCTAATCTAACATTTGTGTTCTTCATAAGGCGCATCACAGCCTTCATGGGCTTAGAAACATTAGATAGAACTTCAGTACTATTCTTTGGGGCCATTTTAGACAGCAAAATCACCAGCAAAAAGCAAAAAGTGTAAAAAACATGGCACTAAAGAGGCTGCAAAAAGGGTACCTGTTTACAGAACGAGAGCGGAAACAAGAAGATAGAACATTGCCTTATTTGAGCTCAGCTGGGAACATACACATTGGGTGACTTACATTTTTTTTCACCATACAGTTCATGTCCGTGAATGACCATGAAAACAATGCAAGTATTAATATTGGGTTTACAAGGAAATTTAAGTGAGTAGGTAAATCACAAATATGGAATCCATGAACAACGAAGATCCACTGTACCGGAAATAAGTGTTTGTTGGGTCACTAGTGCCCTCAAGGAGTAACATAACCATAGTCTCTTAGAGATTGAGTTATCTGAATCTTTTAAGGTATTTTAGATTGGGTCATAATTATTTAGTTTAGAACATTAATATTGGAAGAGATCTTAAAGATCAATCCTATCACTTTATACCTTTGTATCTTTCTTTTATAAGAAAGATTAGCACCAAAGAGATAAGGCAACTTTTTCAAAATTGCATTGTAAGTCACACAGTGGCAAAACAGGATCAAAATCCCTCAATACTAAGCCTGTGTCTTCTTCTACTATATTATTACCCCATACAATAAAGAGTGCATTAAAAACAATTAATGTTATGATTGAGATTATATCAATGATTATGCACATTCCTGGTTTGAATTCTTTCCCAAAAAAGTGGGGAGTTCAACATAGCAAAAGCAATGAACATTGATAGTCAAGCTTGATGTTTTCATTATTTTCAGTGGCAGATTTCTAAGTCTAATTTTTATGACTAACCGTATCATTGATTCACCATACCCACAGAGATGCATGCTCTCTACACACATATAAACCAATTTTAGTCTTCAGCACATATTATGAGTAAAGTCAAAAGAGATGATTTTTAAATGGATTTTTAAAATGATAAAGTTAAATTTAAAATCTTTTATAGCATAAGCAATATCAAAAAACAGATTTTTATTTTCTAACTTATTTTTTGTCCTGTATGTTCATTATGATCCAATCTAAGGTGCCTTTAAACACTCAAATAATTCAACCTCTAAAAAAAAATTTATGACATATTACTCCTTTAGGTCACTAGTGACCCGAGAAGCATTTGATAAAGCATAATGATAAAGGGCACAAAGTATGTCTACTTTAAAATTATTGATAGTTTCAATATTGGCAGGCTCATTCTAACATAGATGACAGGTAGATAGATAGAACTATAGGTATCTGAAACATTAAAAAATATTTAATCATTTTAATAACATATTCCACTAGAATGTCTTTATACCCAAGACAACTGACATTTTTATCTGTGGGATTAATGATTTTCATTTTGTTCTCAATTTGCTACAGTAACCAGAGATCAAATTTTAATATTACACTGAGTTAAAGTCACTAATTATTTCCACAGTGCAGAGGGAAGGATTTTGTCAAGGAATTAGTTTGTAAGACCTGAGCTATATTCTGGAGGAATCATAAATATCTCTCCTTTAGTGTCTTTTTTCAAATTTGACTGCAAGTTTAAATGGATTCCATCACTTTCTTTAATGGTTGGGCATGGATCATTAACTGTCCCAGGACTTTATTTCTTGTACTAGGAAACCAAGGATGTAACTGACAGACTGCTGGCCCAAGAATCAAAAAGTCAAGAGACCACTAATTGTTGAGGAAAATTCTATTTGAGGATGGGAATGAGCGAGCAATGGATAATTATCCATCTTACTTAAAGCCATGAATTGGTTTAAGCACAATAAATGATTTTTAAAGGCCTGGGTTCCAAAAATAAATGGCAATGATAATGTAGAGGTTAGAGTGAAGAGCTAGACTTAGGATCTATAATTTGATATTTACAAAAATCTTGGATTCTATTCCCTACAGCATAAATGTTAGCAAAATCTAGTGTCCTGCTGAGTGAGTTACTCTGCCTTCCAAGTTCTGGTTAAAATAAAGACCAGCAATATGTTTCAAAAGCAGATTGAAGCCATTCCTGGTAACTTCAGTAATTTTTACTTTAATTACTAAGAACAAAACTTACACAAAACAAAAGTAATCTCAAAGATGAGTCAACAAAGAAATTAATATCCTGGCTAAGAAAGAGCATGGGCTTTGAAGTCAGGCAAAATTCACTACCAGGCTGGTTTGGTCTTATGAATTCTCCAGGCTTCCTCGGTAAATCAGGACAACAATGCCTACATCATAGGGTTGTTGTAAGTTCTAAATGAGATAATGTCTATAAAGTACTTGGCACATATATAAATTTTCTATTGCTGCATAACAAATTACCCCAAAATTTAGTGGATTAAAACAATGAATACTTATTACCTTGCTGTTTCTGGGTCAGAAATCTGGGCCTGGCTTAGCTGAGTGCCTCTGGCTTAAATTCTCTCAGAAGGTTGCAGCCAAGCTGTTGGCTGGATGTGAAGTCTCATCTGAAAACTTGACTTGAGAAAGATATGCTTTCAAGCATATTCATGTAGCCTCCATTCTCAGAGCTGTAGGATCGAGGGCCTCGTTCCTTGCTAACTGTTGGCTGGAGGCCTCCTCCAGTTTCTCTTCCCATGGACCTTTCCACAAAGCTGCCTGATTCCATGGCAGGTGACCTCCCCCAAGAAAGAGAGAGAACATCCAACCTAATCTCAGAAGTGACATCTCATCACTTGTGCCAAATAAATCTACTCTAGAGAAGGGGGTTAGACAAGCGGGTGAAAACCAGGAGGTGGGAGTCGTGTACCATACATAGAAGAGGGCCAGGCACAGTGCTGACTTCTCACGGGTATTACCTAACCTGATAACTCACTTTCTAAGTAGACAGGCTCCTGTTGGTTTTTTGATGTCCATTGGTCATGACAAATATAATAATAGCAACCTTTATATGGAGCTTGTTATGTGCCAAGCAGTGTTCCAACTGTTTTTATACATTTTAACTCATGTAATTCTTACAAATTATCATGCTGCTTTTATAGACAAGAAAGTACAGTTCTAGAGAAATTAAGTAACTTGCCCATAGTCACAGAGCTATTGTGTTGTACTTGTGATTTGAACCTAGGCAGTTCCAAAGCCTGGGACCCTAAATTTTATGCTGTACTACCTCAGAATCAGTAGCCCTTAACCTTTATGGGTGTTGGATCTCTTTCATAAATCTGATGACAGCTAAGAACCCTTTTCTAGAAAAATATACAGAGGCATATTTTACATATCATTTCAGAGGGTTTTCAAAAACCCTAAAGTCCACAGATGGACACCTGATTTAGAACTCCTGTCTATAACTCTATAACTTGAGTAAAATTCAGTAAAGACTAGATTTGTACATTATGCAAACTGGTGCTATGAGGAAGAAATAGATTGTGAATCAGTAGAATTGGGTTTGGATTCAAGCTCAGTAGGTAGGCCAGTCATTTAACTTGAAGCCACAGGGTTTTTTTAATCTATAAAATGGACACAAATAAGCACACTGTTGGTGGGAATATAGATTGGTACAGCCACTATATTATGGAAAACAATGTGGAAAACAAGGTTCCTTAAGAAATTAAAAATGGAACCACCATACAACCTGGTAATCCCTCTTCTGTGTATATACCCAAAGGAGATGAAGTCACCATCTTGTAAAAATATTTGTACTCCCATGTTTATTATAGCATTATTCACAATAGCCACATATAGAAACAACCTACATGTCCATTGACAGATGAATAAAGAAAATATGTCTTATATATATGTGTGTGTATGCATATATATATGTATATATATATAATGGAATATTATTCAGCCTTGAAAAATGAGATTCTGCCATTTGCCATAAAAGAGATCAGATATGTAGACATAGAAAATGAAACAGTAGCTACCATGGGTGGGGTAGTGGGGAAGAGGAAATGGGGAGATGTAGGTTATAGGACACAAAATATCAGAAATGTAGGATGAACAATTTAGAGATTTAATGTACAACCTGAGGACTAAAGTTTATAAAATTGTATTAAGGATTTTTGTGAAGTAAGTAGATTTTAGCAGCTTGTGTCACAAAAAATAACTAAATGAGATGATGGATATGTTAATATGCTTCACTGTCATAACCATTTTACTATTTATATGTATCCCAGAACATCATGTTGTAAACCTCAGATATATACAATAAAATTTATTTTAAAAAATAAATATTTTGTAAAAATGCACACAATAAACCTTTCTCTTGTAAGTACTAACATACACTGAGTGTAAAAACCTACACATATTACCTTGTGCCAAGCACTGCTCAGAGGTTTTTCTTATAGTATCTCACTTAATACTTACATGTCCTCTCCTCTCCCCTGTGAGATAGATAGTATTATAATCCTGTTTTAGAGACACGGAGACTGAAACACAAAGAGGGAGATTAAGTACTTTGCCTAAATTCACATGCTAAGTGGCAAGTCAGAATTTGAACCAAAGCAGTCTGATTTTGAAGTCCGTATTCTTAAATTGTATACTGTCACCCCCTGGGGCTATAGTAAATACACATGTATGAAAACACTCCATAAATAGCAAAGTGCTAAAATATTCCAGATGTACAGTTGAAAGATAAATGGAATTTATTTTTATCACAATCATGTAACTTCACAGCTGTATGATGCTGAACAAGACATTTAACCTCTTTGGACCTCTCTGCTCCCTCAGGTGTGCAAAAGGAAAAATCATACATCTCCTCCTTTCTTTAAATGAGATGCCTATAGGAATTCACTTAGTAAACTGAATAAAGCATTAAATTAACATAGGTTCTTCTTATATACATTGATATTTTATTTGATTCAATTGACAAAGTTCCTAAAAATGGCTAAATAGCATTTCAACAAAATAAAACCTGTGATTTTTTTATATAAAAAAATTTCCAGAAAATAGCAAGTGCAGCACATTGCTCATGTCTGTTACATTTGAATATGAATATATATATTTTAACTAGGTACCACCAAGTGCTTGACTTGTCTTCTAAACATCCAGATCCACCTGGAGGGCAGTTAAAATCTTTGAGGATTGGTTTGGCTTCCTCCTTAAATTTTTTCTGCATTTTCCATCACAAAGAATATTTTTTAATCTTATTTTTTTATTTTAAAACATACAGTTTGTGTGACCTTTAGCAAGTTGCTTAAAGTGCTTTATACCTGTTGGTGTATCTGGAAAATGGGGGACCATAACAATGGTAACCTCAGAGGATTGTGACGTGGACTAAATGAGCTTTGTGCATGAAACATTTAGAACAGTGCTTGGCACATACTAAACATTCAGTACATAGGAGTCATTATTATATTGGTATGACTTGAAATCTTTTCTCTTTCCTTGTCTCATTTTAATACTCATAAAGCAAGAACACTATTGCATTTTATTTCTGCTTAGGATTGTAATACATTTTAAAGTTGCTTGGAGAATGTTTTGAACTACGTAGGTGCTATGGATCTACAAAGGGTAACTGTTGTTCCATTTTTAAAAGGGAAAAGATAATTACTATGTGGTCTTTTTTTTCTTTTTTTTTTCATGAGGAGCATTAGTCAACAAAGTTGTTTTTTTTCCTTAGCGCCCACAGAGGTGGTATAAGCTACTGTGGGATGATTCAAACAATGCGGAAAGCTCAGTTCTGGACTGAAGTGGAATGTTTTCCCATATCAAGATTTTTGTAACTGAGCAGGAGTGTCAGTTTTCATGTGGAGAAAAAAATCTGTTCATGGGAAACATGATATTTTACATAGCGTACATAAAGATTCTATTTTAAACTGACTCTCCCCTTAAGAAAAATAAAACCATATATTTTATTTTTCTTTGCATAGTCTGTCTGCAACTGTCTTCTGCTCTATATGAAGCTCAAAGGTATCCCAGGACAGCTTCCCACCAAGTACATTTCTAGTTTTGTTTTCTTGTAAGAAACAACAAAGCTCACAGGCTTGATTTGAATTAGAATTTTCCCTCTAGCATCACTGGGGACTATCTGAAACCTCCTGTTGCCAAAGCCCCTACCTTGTGACACTACAGAGACTGGCTCAAAGGAAAAATCAATTTGAGTTTATAAAATAAATAAATATCTGTTAGTAAAAGATTATGACTAATAGAATCCTGTCATTAGCTAGGCTCACATTTAATTAAATGAGGAAAATGTCATGGGATCACTCTGAACATCAAAAAAGTCTTTCCAAAAGCAAACTCCCCAACATCAAAAGTTTAAAATCAAACGGAAAAGGATGGTTAGTTTTTTACTAGTTGAATCCAACTGGGCTGTGATCCTTATTTAACAAGACTCCCTGAGAGGCTATGCCAAACTCAGGTGAACGCCAAAGAATGGACAGGATATATTTTGGGTGAAAATGCAGAAGGGGGGAGAGAATTATAATATTCTTAAGGTGAAACAGGAGCAGTCTCCACATGCTTGAGTGAAGTGTGAAACCTAGAAGTCTTGGGAACCAAGGTGCCTGCCATGTGTCTCTAATGGGTCAAAAAGATCCCATGGCAGAGACTAAGGGGATAGGTTCAAGGCACAGCTTAAGCAAAGGGTACGGCTGAGTCTTAGAGCTCAGTCATGTCAATGAAGGCAGAGCCATGACCCAAGTCAGCAAGGATGGGAATGAAAGGTTGTAAATGTTCCTGAGTGAAATTATTGCCTCTGTCCATTAAAATGGGCAATACACATACCACCAATGGACACCAGGAAAATCACTGGTTTTTCTCATATTAGCATGATAGTTATTCCTCTAGGAATTTAGATAATCCCCTAAGAGAAAGAGGGAGAGAAGAAACCCTAAATTTGACTACCCAAAAGAAAATAAGTTTGGATTGGAAGTGTTTAAGTTACAACAGATAAGCTTAAACTTTTGCCTCCTAAGCACAAGAGGCGAATCAAATTATGTCTCTACATCTGAATTTGGTGCAATAGGCTCCATTACAGAGGACAAGGGAAAAAGAAAGAGTGCTTACCTCAATGTGGGGAGAACCAAAGGGTACAGAGAAAGGAATTTGGAATTAATGTACCGTAGATTCTCAAGGGCAAAAGTCCTATCACTTTCCTTTCTATCATCTCTCCTTACTTATTATAAAGAGCTAAAAAAAATGACTATTGTGTTAGCTTTTTTACTAAACAATTCTTCACCACCCAGTTTTCTCTGCCATAGTGTTTGGACTTTAGCTAACCTACGTATTTTCTGGGAACATTCCCAGGTCTTTGAACATACAGAGTAAAAGCAGAGAATTCACATATTGATCCTTTGCTATTACTAATTTAATGGCAGGAAATCTGCCATCTGGCTTAGTTTCAGGTATCTGATGTCTCAGGGATGAGTAAGGCAGCTTGGAACAATTGCAAATGAAAAAAGACCACTAAATCCCACTTTGCTACTAAGGAGCTATAAAAAATGGGAGTTTAGGGATTGTGTTTTTAATATTTCTCTAACTTTTTGTGAGATTCTAGTATTTTTGCCATTTTGAATCCTAAGCTATATTATGGTAACTTATGGACACTTTTAGTCTAAAAGATGTTTCTAACAGATGATTGAGGGCTTAAGACCAAACATATTTCTGAGCAATCCAAGGCTATCTCTGAAGCAATGGTCAATTAAATTGATGAAGTTAAACAACTAGAAGAATAATTAAATCAATAGAGGATTTTTAACTTTGGAATTTAACTCTAATCTTTTAGAATGTTCAATGTTGAACAAGGTGAGGGTTAGGATAGGTTTGCAAAGAACACTGACTAGGAAATACTCAGGCTCTACCACTTCCTGGTAGAGGGCTCTGACAATTAACTTTCTGAACTTCATCTTCATTTTTCTTTTTTCCTTCTCCTCTTCTTTCCAGTGAAATGGGGCTAATGATCTATCAGTAAATATTAGGTTGTGTTTTTTTTTTCTCTTATTTTTCCCTTCCCCCTCATCTTAAAGTGGTAGCCACACTTTGTAATTTTTTGGCTCTGGAATGTTTGTAATGTATTCTGTAGAAAGCAGAAGTTTTGATGTGCGCTTATCTTCTGTTAAGCTTTAATTTTTCAGAATCTTAAAGCTATGAAAGATTATGTTAGTGTCCCAAAAAAGGGAGCGTTGAGAGCAGGTGCATGAGTCAGAAATGAGCTAACAAGAGAGGAAAGCTTCTAAGAAATTGTAAGGACAGGAAAGTTTATGTCCCCTGAAAAGAGAGGGCACCTATGCTTGGGGATCGGGTTGTCTTTGCAGTGACGGCAAGTCTTCAGATGAAAATGGCTGCCATCTCCTAGGCCTCCAAGACTTGCCTGAGGGTCACATGCCTCAAGCTTCACAGGAAAACAGCAGAACAGTCTCTCCTGAAGTGAGCATGTGGACTGGGATAATTCTGGGTGTCTGAGTGGGCACCAGTATGGATGGATGACCACCAGATGGGCCTCCCCACATTCTTAGTGCTATTTTGATCCTGGTGTTTTGCACAACTCTGGAGTGAAGGGTGGGGAATTCTGCAATCATAACAGGTTAGATTATTCTTCAACCCAGTAAACTGGGGACAAGATTCAGTATTAGGTTGATTGAAAATAAATTTCAATGAGATTGTTTGCACAGCTGATATTATGGGCTGAGAATTCCTCCCTCCCTTTCTTCCTTCCTTCCTTCCTTCTCTCCCCCCTCCCTTCTTTCTTTTCTTCTTTCCTTGGTATCTGTCTGTGATTGATCTGAGTCATAATTATTGCTGGCTTTGTAGAGTGATCAGCCTAATGGATTGCGGTGTGGTGTTAATGGAGTAGTGGTCCTCCTTTTATATATTCTTTGTCCAATTTTACATATTCTGTTCTTCTTTGAACAGAAAAAAAAAAGGACTACTCAATGATTGAAGCTGACTCTTCTATTCTTCATCAGTCAAAAATTCCACGAATAGGAATTGATTTGTCAAAGGGAATTTTATAATTTGATGCATTACCACAACTAAAAGAGATATGTCTTGATGAATATGAGTTAGTCCTGCCAGCCACAAATGCCCATATGTAGACATTACCACTTGACACTGTACTCAAGGCAAAACATGGTTTATAAGTTTCAGAAATGACAAATAATGTAAGTAGAAATAATGATGCTTTTCTCCTTACTGTTCATATCAGTTGAAACGGAATTAACTTTTGTGGATTGTGGCAGCTAAAGTTTTGTCTGCCCAGCAGGTTTGGGTTTAATTGCCACGCCCACCTTTCTACTAACAGAGCCCTCTTTCTCTCAGAGTAGCCTTTCCACGTGAGTCAGTGCAGAAGATCCGCCACAGAGGGGATCACAGCACCCAACCAATCAGAGCTCAGTATCTGCTCAGGACAGTGACTGGCTCAAAGAGGACCACAAGACATAGGACACTGATTCAAAAGTTCAAGAAAAAAACTTTTCAATAGCATCTCTAGCTCTAAGTATGATGTAAGCCTAGAAATGACAGTTGCCATTTTTACCACATGAGGAGAACTTGTCTAAGAAATGAAGACATTGAGTTTCTGGATCCAGCCTAGTTTAGGCTTTATAATTGCCTGAACTTCTTAAGTACATTAGCTAATATTAGTTACCTCCTCCACTTTTTTCCTTAAACTATTTTGAGTTGAGCTTCTGTCACTTGCTTTCAAAAGTACCTGATTAATACAGAAATCACATCAAGTCAGGGAATGACTGTAACCTGTAAGGGAAAACACGGGATTCCTTAGAAGCAATTCAAAACATTTGTAGCAAAAGGGATGGTCATGGTAATGGCATATTTTTAATAATATAAATATTAACTTTATTTGCTTGTAAAGGCTTCCAGTGGGGATCACTCTGTAAGAACTGAATGGAGTTTGCTCTGCTCTTCTACAAGTTTTGTAATTTCTGAAACAGGAATTATTTCCATGTAGATGGCTGCTTTTGCAGAAAATAACAATATATCAATTTGCAATTATAACTAGAAGTTTTCGTCTGTTAAGTCTGACTACATTTTGTTATAGAATGTTATACAACAGTACTCTAAGCCTACATAATGAAGGACTGCAATATCTGCCAATGATATTGCCAGTATTCTGAATTCTTTTACTGAGAGAGAAGACATTTGGTTCACTTGCTGGTCTTGCTGGATGAGTGATTATATCAAACCAACATATGCTAATTGATCACCAAAGCCCATTTCTTGTTGCTGGGTCATAGGATAAGTAACTATTTTGTACGTGAAGGCAGAACCTTGATAGGGCCTTATTCTTGCAAGTGCTAGCAAACTAATAAATTTACCACGTACTCTTTTTGGATTAAAGGAGGAAGGTATCCTGCTTACTTAGAAGAAAATCGAAATTATTCTTTAAAACATACTGCATTTCATTCTTTTGGCTTTGTTGGGCCATGATATTTAGTGACAGAAGCTCGGTCAGACTAGTTTAAGCAAAAAGAGGGGAACTCATCAGAAGGTTTAGGAATGTGAGAATGGACAACCAGACTGTAAGGCCAGGGAAACTATTAGATCTCAAAAATAGATCAGAATTGGAATTTTATCAAGCAGTTTTATAAAATGTATTAATAATAATTGTGTCTTTTTTCTTGTCATCTAGATGATTTATGTTAATAGATACATGTATTATTAATAGTTAGGGTAGGCTAACTTCTGCAACAAATAGAATGAAAGTATAATAGTTTAAAACTTTATTTTTATGGGACAGAACTAAAGAGATGAGTGGGTTAACAAGGCAATTCTCCTTCATGTAATCATCTAGAGACTCAGACTGACAGAGCCTCTACCATCTTCAAAATATAGCTCCAAGGTCCTGGTATCATTTTCATTTCAACCACCCAACAGGGAATAAGAGCATGAAGCAGTACCTTCTAAGGGGTACCTTCGAGTGTCACATGCCACTACTGCTCACATTCCACTGGCTAAAACCTAATCACATAGTCACACCCAATTGCAAGAATAGTTGGTCAATGTAGTTCCAGTTTGGGTAGTTAAATTCTAGCAACAAATATATACCATAGATAAAAGAACAAAAATTTTTAACAGACAGCTGTTCATCTCTGCCATAATGTCCTAATATGTGACTTTCTTGGATGAGCCATACCTGGTAATAATGTATTATTCTGTTAAGGTCCTATTTATGAGAATCAATTGGCATTACTATTCATAAGTCAGTAAACTTATTGTTTTACTTTTCTGTGCTAAATATTTTTAGGTTTTGTTATCAGTATGTTTTTGGCTTTATATAAAAAATTGGGAGAAGCTCTGGAAAAGTATAAAGTTATCTATTTCTTTAAGTTTTTATAAAAATTTCCTTATGAAATATTTCACCTAACTGCTTAAGAGTAATTTTTTTAAAAACAAAGTTCTTACTTTATTCCCTGTTGTTGTCCCATTTAGGATATGTATATATATGAGTCATTTTTTTTTCTTTTATCTCTTAAAAAGTATTTGTGTTGTTCATATTATTGTACAAAATATTCTCTAAACTATAATTTCTTCAGTTTATTTGGTACCTGTGTTCTTCTTGCCCTTTTATCATTTGTAATTTTGTGCTATTTGTCTCTACATTTTTAATTATACTAAGTAGTTATTTATCTATTTCATTGTTCCCCACTCCCCTGACTTACTGTACCTCCCTATCCACATCCCCACATACCCACTTCTGCCAAAGAAGCTCTTCTTGGAGTTATTTATAAATTTGTCTTATTGTTTTTGCAAATTTATCCTAAATTATTTCTGCTTTTATCATGGTTCCCTCCTTTTGAATTTCTTTGAACTCATTTATTGTTCTAAATTTTCAAGTTTAAATTTTAAATCCATTTTAATTAAAGAGGTTAGTAATAACTTTGATTGCCATGAAGTGTCCTCTGAGTACATACTTGGATATGACTCATAACTTTGAAATGTACTGGTTTTGTTATCAGAGTTTCTAATTATTCCGATTTTACTTTTGATTCACATTTAATGGAATTTGGCTAGTAGACAATTAGAACTTTTCACTTTCTTTCAAATGTTTTATTGCTGTGTTCATAGAATCTAATTTGTATTATCACTACTTTGGGAAAATATATTGTCATTTTCTATATAGCATTTGAGAAAAAGGTAGATTTTTTTGAAGGTCAATTAGATTACTCTACTGACTATATTATTTATTCCATTATCTGTTTATAAGTGTGCCCATCACCCAGGTAGTATACATTGTATGTTTTTATAAAATTGTGCAGGTGGAAGTGGGGAGGAGAAGACAGGTGAAATCATACTCAATAGGTACAATGTACCCCCTCCCAATTGCATGATTTCCATTGAGTTTTACTTCCATCTGTGCACATTAGTGCTGATTGATTAGCTTAAGTTTAATAGTGAGTACCTGTGGTGTTTGTTTTTCCATTCTTTAGATATTTCACTTAGGAGAATGGTCTCCAGTTCCATCCAGATTGTTGCAAAAGGTATTAATTCATTTTTATGGCTTAATAGTACTCCATGGTTTAAATGTGAACTTTTAAGTCATCTTTCACTGAAATTCTTATAATATAATTTTAAGTGAATAAAAAGGGAACATAAAATTGCATGGTCACTGTGATACATAAGCAAATGTATACATATGGGCAAAACACGGATGAAGATATGGAAAATTTAAGTGGTCACATTAAATCATAAAGTAGAAGTGTTTAATGTATTTTCTTAGGTGTGATTAGAATGGTATCTTAATAATAAAAGTAATCCCTGGAATTAAGGAATTGAAGATCTCACATGGTCTGTCAGATTCACTTGTGTTATATACAGGTGACATAAATACTTAATGAATCAATTAATCAGTTGAAGCAATTCCCATTAATGGTAATGGGGCTACGCCTGGTGTCAGTTTCCCGTCTCATCACTCTTGCAGTGTACCTGCCCTCAGAAAGGTTTGCTTTCACAAACTCACCTCTCATTCCTCCAAGTTACCATGTATTTTCTCTTCCACTCTCTTCTTATTGGAGCACCTAGCAAGAGCCCAAAAGGGTGACTCATGGTCTCAGATGTCCTAGTGAGGCCAAGAGACAGGAGACACTTTTGTTGAAACTATCTTACTTTTGGAGCAGGAAAAATTATCATTACAGTTTATACACAGAGAAGAAATCCAGCACATGCTAAAGTTGTTCATCTTTACCTACCTGACAACCCCAATTAGTTGCTTACTCCTGTGGATTCTAGGCCAAACTAATTTTCTTGGGAAGAACAGACACAATTCAAATTTAATCATATTCAACCACTGTGCCTTAGAAAGCTGGAAGTGTGGAAAATGGGATAGATGTACAGATAAATTAGAATAGTTCTGTTCTTGAGGGGTTGACAAATGCTGCTGGGAGTTCGACAGACAATAATTACCACTGAACAGGAATGTAGGTCCAGCTAGGATAATTAGGGAAGACTTCCTGAAAGAGGCAGCTTATGAGCTCAGTGCTGAATCTCAAGTAGGATTGAGGCTGGAGATAAGAGTAAGAAAACAAGAAAGATAAGTACATTCCAAGTAGAGAGAATAGTATAGGTCAAGAAAAATCTAATCCAAAGAAGTAGGGAAGAGTCTGAATTAGCATAACAAATCAAGAGGCAAGACTGTCAATATAAGAAATAACTTTGTAGGGAAATATTAAGAGTTTGAATTTTATATCATTGACCAGGGTTCCAAAACAGAAATGCCTGCAGGTGCCAACCAAGTTATGGGAGTAAGTAGAAGGGCTTATTAGAGTGAGGATGGGGGATGTGATAAACCAACTTTTGCTAATAGTGAGTTTTACTATCCAGATCTAGCTAACTATAGCCATGCTTGAAAGTAAGCTCAGGTAGAGTTGCCAGCTCTTGTGATTATTAAAAAAAAAAAATCTAGATTTTATATAAAATCTCCTGATTTTTAAATATTGGATTAAAATTTTTTAAATGTTCTGTGGGTCAAATAAAACACAGTTGTTTTATTTGTAGTCCAAGAGCTCTCAGTGGTGAGTGGAAGGCAGTAATTTTGGTAGAGGAAAAGGCTATGAATTGAATGGTGTCTTAGAAAGACTCAGTATTTGTGAACAACTGGACAGGATAGAGGGATAAAAGAAAAATTGCACCAGACCAGTTAAATAAGAAAGGAAGACCTTATTCAAGATAATTGCAATAAGGGAGAGAGATTTAACTCAACTCTGCTGAACCAAAAGTGGGAGAGTTTTTAAGTGCTAAGATGCACTAGTAGAAAAGTACTGAAGAAAGTTAGTGGGAAGATTGGTCAATGAGATGACACCATCTGTAATTGCTAACTGGCTCTTATTGAAGTTAGGCTCCCACCTTCCCACAGAGACTGGACCACAGAGGTGCTACGTGCCTTGATGAGTACATTTCGAAGGGATGCCTCTCAGGTCCTTGAGATGTTCCTGGGCTGTAGAAGATTTATATCTAAAAAAGCAGTAAAAGAATTTATAATTGCAAATTTTCTAAAGTAAATGGTCTAAGAAAAGGGAGGTCAGGGGCCTATAGTTAAAAAGAACCTTATGTAAAGTGTCGTCAAGCTGAGTGGAATGTTAAGGCCATCTCATTCAGAGGATAAATGTAGGGAAATGAGTTAGAGGCTATGGCAATAGTCCACGTGTGAGGTTCTAAAGTCCAAAATAAAGAACTAACACTTGAATCATGAAAATTTGTAAAAGACCTTGAAATGGATCCAAAAAATTACTAGGTGCTTTCAGCTGAAAAAGTAGGTGTTTTCTGGTGTGCACCCTGCTAGGTTATCTGAGTCTATGAGGTTTATGCCTTTCATTGTCTGTGAGCTATTTTCCAAGGTTTTACAATGTAAGTTGTAGTTAACTGATTGCAATACAAATTAATCTTTTTCAAGACATGCAAATGAGATCTGTCTGCTGTAGGAACAATTCATTTTCCTCCCTCTACTCGTGTAGTAAAACAGTTTTACATCTACTTCTAAATTATTTACATCTATTTGTAAATTCATTTCAGCATTTCTTATTGCTTCTATGTGTGTGGTTCTTTGAATGATTGGAATATCTTACTGGTTCCCTATTAATTAAAGAGTTATAATATTTGACATATCTTCATTTAATATTTAGAGGAGATTCTTGATTTTATTGTTTTAAAAGACATTATTCTTTAATACTTCTAAGAGAAGAGAAGATATAAATGTAAGAGGTTGAAAAGGTAGAATCAATATGACCCGTGATAAATGTGGAGGTTAAGAGAGAGGAAAAAATTAGTGATGCTATTGAATTTTGTACTGTAGGTTCTTGGATGGCTGATTTACCATAAATAGAAACGGGGGAAGCAGGAGGAAGAGAAGTTTGGGTGTCATAAAAGGAGGAGAGGCATTCTTTCTTTTACAAATACTGATTTTGAGAGGAGGTTATAATATACTGGTGACAATGTCCAACAGCCCTTTGGAAAGGTGTGGCTGGAGCTCTCATGGGAAGTCAAGGCTAGAGGTATCATCTTGGAGTTGTCTGTATAGGGGTGACCTATAGAGTGGATGATATCCTCAAGGGAGGAAGTAAAGAGAAGAGCTGAGGGCAGAGCCTTGGGGATCACTCACATTCAGGGACAGGTGATAACTTGAGGGAGCAGAACAAGATAGATCATAAAATGTGAGTGTTTACTAGTTTTCTCAGGCGTAGGAACCCTTTTATTCCCTTTCCTATTTCTCTGAGAATTTTGTCTTAATCCTCATAGCCTTATCTCTGTCTATAACCTCTTTTCTTCATTCATATTAATACATCCTGACCTCCAGCTTTCCAAGATTTATTAATATTTATCTCCCATGGTAGTTCTTTGCTAGCCTATCAAAGCACTTGAAAACTAAGGACATAGGCATGACTTTCAGAGCCACCATTTTAAGCTGTGCAACTAAGCACAAGTGAATTCAGTTCTCTGAGCATCAGTTTTCTTATATGACAAAAGCTGACAATGATGCTTTCTCCATACAGTAATTGTGAGAAATAAGTGAGATAACGTGAGGCTGTGTCTAGCACAGCACTTGGTATATAGTGAATGTTCTTGGAATCTAAGTATGAATTGCCAATAGGCTGCCCTATAAAGTACATCAGTAACTTTTGCCTACAGCTGAAAGCTTTACAATTGTACCACATTTATTGGAGAAGAGCTATTTATCACGATGAAATATTACTCTTTTTGTGTTCCAAGAGCATTAACTTTCCTCTAAATTTCATTTCCTATTTGCTTTTTTTTTTCCCCCCTTTTCTTGGCCTTAGTGTATCTCACGGGAAATTTTTTTTTTCTTGCTTATGCCTCATTTTATGATAGGCTATCATGAGCTCATAAACACAGACCACAAAAATATCAGGAAAATAGGAAATTGTAAAACTAGGATCCAGTCAAATTCAGAACTTCAGTTTTAATGTGAACCTTTGTACCTTTTCTCCATAGAATTTTCACCTTGCAAGGAGTAAATAGATGGTTTGCTGTAAGAGTTTAGGAATGATTAGGTAATTTATTTTCTGCATCTGTCCGTGTCTGCTTTTTTGCTACATTTTATTCATAAGCTTTTGTTAGACACATATTTATAATTGAAAGATTTTGTAGTCTATTGTGTGCCTTTTATTAGCTCTTGAGTTCACATGAAGCTTTCTCTAGGAATCAGCCTGAAAATAATGCTTCTTTATTTTTATCTCCAAGGTACCCAACCCAACTGAGGGAGAAAAAGAAGCATGTCTGTGAGATTTTGTTAAATTTCCATCTCTACCCCTATAGTTTCATCAAGATCAAACAGACTCCACACATTGGCAGCCACATAGAGCAGAAACTAAATCAGATGCATATGTGAGACTGCAATAAAAGAGAGCTTTATAGAAAGGAAATAAAGGCCTAGCAGGCATGGCTGGCTGGCAGCTAAAGAAAGTGCTACTATCATTATTAAGGGGAAGTGAATATACTGCCAAGGCTCAGAGAACTTAGTATCAAACATTGCATATGGACCCAATGCTGGGTGACTCATTCATTTGGTCTTACTGTAAATGGAAGAGCCAAGTGCCTATTTAGAAAGTTCTGTTGATAACAAGATATAATATAAAAAACTCTAACAGTTGTTGAGATTTGTCAGATCCTTTGTGGAAGAACTGTGCTAAGTAACCCAGCATCTATTGTCTAATCCTAGTTTTTAAATGTCCAATTTCTTTACCTATGAATGATTTTATCCTTCATAAAATCCTTCCTTTAATGTTAAGGAAGGCAGTGCAATCATTAGAAATAGGTTATGTCATCACTGAATTTATTAAATCAGAATTTAAGAATTTATTTTTAAGAATTTATTTCAGGTGTCTCTCTCATTATATTTTTAAGGTACTAATCTAGTTCCATGTTCCTTGGCTAGTCAGCCTGCTATGTCTAAGAATGTTTGTTGATTACTTATAGGTGGAGTACAATGGGAGTTTCTATTATAACTAGATCCCTCCCTCTCTCTGTCCCTGCCTTCTTCCCTTCCCTCTTTCTTTTCTTCCTTCTTTTTATTTATCAAATATTTACTAAACATTTATTGAGCTCTGAGGATAGAGTAATGAAAAGTTTCTTGCACTTAAGAGAATTTCATTCTTGAAAATTGAACATACACATATTTCAGATAATGATCAATGTCATGAAGATTGTGAAACAGGATGCTATGATGGTGAAGTTCCTTTAGATTACGTGGGCAGGAAAGGCCCATGACATTTGTCCTGTGGCCTGAATGATAAGGAGAAGCCAGCCATGCAAAGAATTGAGGTCAGGCCTCCCAGGCAGAAGGAACAAGACAGAGGTCCTGAGGGTAGAGAGAGCTTGGTGTATCCAAGGAGCAAAAAGGCCATTGTAGTTGGTCTATATGATAAGAGTGAAGATTGCTGAGGTGCAAGATGGAGGCATTGTCTGGTCACTTAGAACCTTGTGGATCTCCATAAGGAGTTTGGACACTGTTCTTAATACCAAAGGACGTCGTTTAAATGGGGCATTGTTGTGATATTATTTATGTTTAAAAAGATAACTCTGCTGTGAGGTGAGAGAAGGAATTTAGGTGATTAGAGTAGAAGCAAGAAGGTGCATTAGGAGGCTTTTAGAGTGATGCAGAATAGAGATGCTGGTGGCCTGGTACAAGGCCACTCAATTTGGGGTGCTATTTCTAAGGGGGAAGGGAGTAAAGGATGGTAGGTAAGAAACTTATTTCAGATAAAATATTATAGTAGAAAATGAGAAAAAGGAAAGAATCAGATATAGGAAGTGAGGAACCAAATAAGCTTGTTTATACTATATAATTTATTAAGATTATGGTGTATTATGACAAGAATGAGATTTCCTTGTGGATATATCCATCTCCCTAAATCCCTATTTTGTTTTCCTTCAAGTCTCCCACTGATGTCACAGCGGTGGCCAATGACATTACCCTTCTCCTCCTGCCCTCTCTCCTACACCCATTGCAGTTTATCACCCATTCAGAGTCTAGGGCAACTGAGAAGTTAGGAGAACACAGGAAGATTTCGATTTGAGACTCAATGCTAAAGCACACTTTTAATAAATGAGGCTCACTTTTCCTTCAGAGGGTGGGATAGATCAATGGTTAAAAATGAACTATCACAACTTTATATTTTGTAATGATCAAGGTTCTGAACATGTTTAGTTTGGGGTTTGACACAGTTAGTCATTTTACTAAAGACTGGGTCTTACAAAGAATTTTATCTTGTCTGAGATAGAAGGTCATGTATAAATACTCCTCCTGTTACTGAAAGTTTGGTACTTGTCCCCATGGCCAAATAAAGAATGAGGACAAGCAGCTTGAAAAGAAGGAAAGGAAGTTTATTGATTTGCTGGCAAGTGAGGAGGATGACAGATTCTCATCTTAGAAGAAAACCAACATCCTCTCTATAAGCAGAAGTACAGAGCTTTTAAAAGAAGTTTTCAGATTCCAGCTCTTGCTGTTTTAGCTATAGCATCTCCCCTGAAGACAATCTTGTGACCTATGCCCAGATAATTCCACTGAGCCATCTCCTGTGGTACAAAGAACAAAGAACACTCCCCCTACCCCTCTGATTACTGGCCTTGGGCAGGGATGCAGGTTTTCATTCCCAAAAAGAGTGTGCGTGGAGGGATTTAAAGAGACACACTTGTAAAACATTTTACCCTTTTTCAGGCCATTCCCTCTGTTACACTTCTGGCAGATAATTTCAAGCACAATTTTACAGCATACCTATAACATGCATGGCATGTGTCAATGGAAAAGAAGCCAAACTCTGTAAAATAACTTAAAAAGGTTTATTCTGAGCCAAGTTTGAGAAGCCTTGAGCAAGTGGACTTGCTGTGGTTGTGTCACAGTTTGATTTTATACATTTCAGGGAGACAGGAATTACACATAAAGTCATAAATCACTACATGGAAGGTGTATATTGGTTTGGCACCAAAAGGTGGGACATCTCAAAGCAGGGGCTTACAGGTTATAGGTGGATTTAAAGACTCTTTGATTTGTAATTGGTTAAAGAAATGAAGCTTTGTATAAAGGCTTAAAATGTTTTAAATTAAGATTAGGAAGTCTGTTAATCAGACTCAAGTGATTTCTTATGTAAATTGAGAACCTGCAGGTGTGATTTAAGCTTTGTCTTGCATAGCATCAGGACTGTTAATGAGTTACAAAGGGTATCTCCAAGAAGGGAGGGGGACATGATGAGGCATGTCTGACCTTCCTTCTCATGGCCAGCAACTCAGTTTTAGGATATACCCTTGATCAAGAGGGGGTCCATTCAGTCAGCTGGCGGGGAGCTTAAGATTTTATTTTAGTTCACACATGACATTTAAGATTTAGGAAGGCCCAAAGCAAGTTTTTTTTTTTTTTTCCTTTAATCAATGCTGGTGAACAACCTCACTAGCACAGCTCCCTAAAGTTAAGTTTGACTATATTTATTATTCTTGCAAATAGGTTCAACTTGAGAGGCCAGCCAAACATTTTCCTGCCACCTTCCACATATTCCATTTACACTGAAGCTAATATTGCTTACAGACTTCAATATTATTGTGCTCACAGGAGCATGGCTGAGTTTATTTTGATAACCCCTCTTCAAATTCAGTTAATTAAATGGAAAAATTTTAGTAAATTCAAACACTCATTACTACAGTAAAAAAGTTTATTTGACTGAAATTTTTTCTTTTTTTGAACTGGGTGTTTTGGCATCATAAATCTGCCTTCCAAATTCATCCACAAACACGTTTCTGTGGAAACAGAGCCACAAATAGAAGCAGTGGTTATTGATTTTCTTTTGGGGCTACCACCTGGTTTCTGCAAAACCCTAGAGAGCATATGCCAATTTCCATGTGAATTTTCTCTTTTCTTTTCTCTTCTTATCCCTCCGTGTACTCACATAAGTTTAAAATAATCTAGGTTATTTATTATTTATCAAAAGGCTAGTGGGTTGGCTGTGTCTTAGACAGCTTAGACTGCTATAATGAACTATCATAAACTGGATGAATTGTAAACAAAAGAAATTTATCAGAGTTCTGGAAGCTGGAAGTTTGAGGTCAGGGTGCCAGCAGGGCTGGGTTCTGCTGGGAATCTGCTTCTCAGTTCACAGGCAGCCGCCATATTCTTGTTGCACCCTCATGTGGCACAGGGGAAAGGGAATTCTCTGCATCTCTTTTATAAGAGGACTAATCGTATTTATGAGTTTATGACCTAATTACTTCCCAAAGGCCTCACCTCCAAATACCATCTTACTGGGGGATAGGTTTTAACATGATTTGGAAGGGCTATACAAACAATCAGCCTATAGCAATCTGATCAAACAAGGAAAGAGAGTCTGGCTTCTGCCTGTTATTAGAGTCTCCCAGGGATGGCCTCAACTGTGGCTAATCTCTTCTGACTCTCATTTTTGGGAACCCCACCTTAGGCTCAGGCTAACCCTTCATCTTGGCCCCCAGTGCCATATCCCAGCTGTTCTTCCTCACATCCCCCAGTGTTATCCAGCCTCTCCACAGTACTCAGTTTCTTATCTTTTCACCTGGGCCTTCCACCTGCTTGCCACGCCTCCCAGTTCTTGTGTCAGCTTATGCCTACCCACCCAACCAATTGCACTTTTGACATTTCTTCCTTTAAGAAGCTTTCCCTGACCCTTCCTTTAGATTACATTCTATGTGCCCATTAAATATTCCCATAGCACCTGTAAATGGTGAAGATAATAATACCTATATGACAAAATTGTAGAAGTCGGAGGTTAAATAAAGAAGAGATTTGACATAGTGTATTTGTTTTCTATGGCTGCTATAAAAAATACCACAACTTTGGTGGTTAAACTAATAAACAGAGATTCAACTCTTTCACAGTTCTAGAGGCTAGAATTTCAAAATCAAGGTAATGACAGTGCCTCATTCCCTTCAGAGGCTCTGGGGAAGATTCTGTGTCTTGCCTCTCCCAGCTTCTGCTGGTTGTCAGCAATCCCTGGCTTGTGGCAGCATCACTCCAACGTCTGCCTCTGTGGCCATATTGCCTTCTCTTCTCTGTGTGTATGTGCTATGTGTCTTTTATATGAACATTTGTCATTGGATTTAGGGCCCAAGCAGATAATCCACGATGATCTCCTCATCTTGACATCTTTAAATACATCTTCAAAGACCCTTTTTCCAAATAAGGCAATATTCACAGATTCTGGGGATTAGGACTTGGACACATCTCTTGGGGGGGTCATCATTTAGCCTACGTAGTAACTAGCACCTAAACACTATGAGGAATAGCACCTATTAATAATGAGGATGATAATGATAAGGACTTGTTGATAGAAAAATCAGAGCATATCTCCATTGGTTCTCTTTAGACAAGTGTCTTTACCTTAGTGGACTGTGTCATGCTAATTCCCACATCCATGACTTTTCTTCTGCTATTGTTTTCACAGGAGAGAGCCTTTCACAATTTTTTAATCTTACTCATTCTTTAAGGTTCAGCTCAAGTTCATCCTTTATGAAATCTACTGTGATCAATAAGTGGTGATAATAAAAGCACCTAACACTTATTGAGAGATGACTACTTGCCAGACATGGTACAAAGAACATTAACCTCCTTATTGATATCCCCACTGTTCTTCCTTCCTTTGACTTCCTATAGCATTTATATGTCTACCACCATAAATACTATGTAATTATACACTGTCAAATATGCTAATTGTAGGTTGTGCATGTAGCGTATATGTAAATTCTTTATTATATATAATACCTATGTAGTATTTTACTATTACCACTACTACAGCTAACATTGACTAAAGTACTTACCATTGGCCAGGAACTTAGCTAAGTACAATTAACCCTCAAACAACACAGGGATCGGGGGCGTGAACCCTCTGTGCAGTCAAAAATCCATGAATAACTTTTGTCTTTCCCCAAACTTAACTACTAATAGCCTATTGTTGAATGGAAGCCTTACTAATAGCATAAATAGTCCATTAACATATTTTATGTTAAATGTATTATATACTATATTCTTCCAATAAAGTAAGGTAGAAAAAAGAAAATGTTATTAAGAAAATCATAAGGAAGACAAAATATATTTATTTTTACTTTTCATTAAGTGGAAGTGGTTCTTCATAAAAATCTTCATCCTCCTTTTCTTCACGTTGAGTAGGCTGAGGAGGAGGAAGAAAAGGAAGTGTTGGTCTTGCTATTTCAGGGGTGGCAGAGGTGGAAGAAGAGGAGGAGGTGGAAGGAGAGGCAGAAGAGGCATGCACACTTGGTGTAACTTTTACTGAAAAACACCCTCACGTAAGTGGATCTGTGCAGCCCAAACCTGAGTTGTTCAAGAGTCAACTGTACTTAATTTTTTTCTTTTAATCCTCAAAGCAATTCTGCAATGCATGTGCTTCCATAATTCTCACTTTTCAGGTAAAGAAACTGAAGTTTATAGTTGGAAAGTTATTTGCCCACAGTCTATAAGTGATGTAATCAGAATTTGAGCCAAGGCCATCCAACTTTGAAGACTATACAAACCTATACATTGTTTTATATATTTGCTACTATATCACATAAGGGTTAGCCTTGTCTTCCAAAGCATTTAGATGGATTTGAGGCTTCTTAAGGGTATACTTCTGCTTTCCACAATTGCCTCTAATTTGGATGAGCCCTTAGAATGAATGAAAGTTTTGTCTTATTTTTTAATGTGTTAAATGATCTAAATGGTTCTTTAGCCAAAGGCTGTTAGTTTCATCACACTTAGAAAGCAAGTAATGTCTCTAAGGTCCTTTGCAATGCAGATGTAAATGGTTGAGAGATTCAGCATAAAATAACAAAAATTGCTCTCTTATCTTACCACCACTCACCACTCACCCATTTTAAAGCCTGTCCTCATCACTGGTACAGAGTCAAAGAAATCAGCATAAATTATTTTCTTTCTTAATACTGTAAAGGTCATTAAATTAGATAGTATTATTAGCATCAATATGTGACTGAGGACTGAAAGAGATGTAGACTGAACTTATGACAAATCTCTCCAAGCTTAAAGTAGGAGAGAATTACATGATTGTTCAAGAATTACTAAGACTGCTTTATTTGCTATTCTTAAATAGCAAAACCTCTGCCCTCCCAGAGTCATGTCCACATAAACAATGATCTGGTGAGATTTTCTTGCCATTCATTTCACTCATCCAAAGGAAAAGAAAATGGCAAAATTAAAAAATATATATTTTTCTCAAACTATCCTCAGACAGTGGTCTGGGTAGTTTATATCAGCAGGGATGGAAAACAGCAGAATTAAGGATTTTAACACAGCACAGGAAAACACCATTTAGTTTTCTCTGACTTTGATTTTGGTCTAATTTGTTAATATTCAATTAATTACTTAGGGACTACTTATCTTCCATTTACTCAGCAATAAAAGGATTTTTTTAAGAAACAAATTTAAAATTCCCCTCTATCTTACTGAAGCAATGAAAATGTTTAGTTATTATGTTAAGAATTATCAAAAATTTCTAAAATTACCAAACTAATTTGGCAAATAAAAAAGTGAGTCATTGTGTTATAAAAAATGTTTACTTTGTCAAATAGATTTTAGAAAAAAATTTATCTGCTTTCTTACAGCATTCATTTATTTCTAGATGATGATGAAGATAATAGTTATTGTTTCTAACAGCTCACCAGCTGCTAGAACCTTGTCTTAGAATTTTTCATCTCATTATCTTCGATTTTCACAAAATCTTTATGATGAGGCCACGGTTTTAATGCCCAGTGAACTGATAAGAAAAATAAAAATCAGAGAGATTATATAATCTTCCCAAAGTCACACACCTAGCAAAGGGTAGAGTCAGGATTTGACCCTAGGCAATTAGAATATAGAAAGTATAGAAAGTGTGCTACTAAGTACTAAGTCTACTGCTCTCTCCAACAATAACTGCCAATACTTTGTCCTTTATGAACAAATATTTTATATGACTGGCAATGTGATGATGTGGAGCTTTATTGGAGTTCTTTACTCCTAGAAAGGCAGCAATGGTTAAGAAATCCTCCCACCCTGTAAGGATCACCCTGAGATGTTGTAATTTGGGATAGGACCCACTTCCATCTTTCCTCATGATTCCCACAAACTCTTGGATGGCTCCCTTGCCTACCTGCCTCTAAAATACCTCACCCCCCACTTCCTTTTCTTTGAGGTAGTCCTCATTAATGGCTATTTTACTCGAATAGTCTAAATAAATTAATCTCCTTGTCTGCTAATCTGTCTTTCATGGTTTGGTGCTGTAACTGGGCTACAACTAGCCCTCATTTTTGGAGTCCCAGTGTACTCCACCCAGAGACTCAATACCATTCCCAATAGCTACAAACAAAATAAATACCTAGGAATATACTTAACCAAGGAGGTGAAAGATCTCTACAAGGAGAAGTATAAAGCACTGATGAAAGAAATTGCAGATGACACAAATGGAAAAACATCCCTGGCTCAAGGATTGGCAGTATCAACATCATTTAAAAATCCATACTGTCCAAAGTGATTTATAGATTCAACACAATCACCGTCAAAATACCAATGTCATATTTCACAGACCTAGAAAAAGTAATCCTAAGCTTCATTTGGAACCAAATCAAACAAACAAAAAAGAGCCCAAATAGCCAAAGCAGTCTTAAGTAAAAAGAACAAATCTGGAGGCATCACATTACCTGACTTCAAATTATACTACAAGGCTATAGCAATCAAAACAGCATGGTACTGCTATAAAAGTAGAGACATAGACCAATTGAACAGAATAGAGATTCCAGAAATAAAACTATATAGCTATGACCAACTGATCTTTTATAAAGCAGGCAACAAACATATGCTGGGGAAATGAAGCCCTATTCAATAAATAGTGCTGGGAAAATTGGATAGCCACATGCAGAAGAATGAAACAGGACCCCTCTCTCACTGTATACAAAAATTAACTCAAGATGGATAAAAGGCTTAATGTAGGGCATGAAACCATAAAAAGTCTAGAAGAAAACATAGAAAAAACCCTTCTAGACATCAGCCTAGGCAAAGAATTTATGACCTAAAGACATCAAAGACATACAGCAACAACAAAAATAAATAGATGAGACTTAATTAAATTAAAAAGCTTCTGCACAGCAAAGGAAATAATAAACAGAGTGAATAGACAACCTACAGAATGGTAGAAAATATTCACAAACTATATATCTGACAAAGGGCTTATATCCAGAATCTACAAAGAATTCAAATAAATCAGCAAGAAAAAGAAATCAAAAAGTGAGCAGAAGACATGACTAGAAGTTTTCCAAAAGAAGATAGACAAATGGCCAAGAAACATGAAAAAATGTTCTACATCACTAATCATCAGGGAAATGCAAATTAAAACTACAATGAGCTACCTCCTTACCCCTGTCAGAATGGCCATATTAAAAAGTCAAAAAACAATAGAAGTCAGTGTGGATGCAGAGAGAAAGTAACACATACACTGTTGATGGGACTGCAAATTTGTGCAACCTCTATGGAAAATAGTATTCCCCAAAGAAATAAATGCTGACCTATCATTTGATCTAGCAATCTCACTGCTGGGTATCTACACAAAGGAAAATAAGTCATTTTATATAAAAGACATTCAAATGTTTATTGCAGCACAATTCACAATTGCAAAGATGTGGAGTCAACCTCAGTGCCCATCAATTCAGGAGTGGATAAAGAAAATGTGTGTGTGTATATATTTATATATATATACATGTGTATATATATACATGTATATACATACATATATGTATGTGTATATATATGCACACATATATATACACACACACATATATAGTATTCCATACATGAAGTACTACTCAGCCATAAAAGGACTGAAACAATATTGTTTGTAGCAACTTGAATGGAACTTGAGACCATTATCCTAAGTGAAGTATCTCAGGAATGAAAAACCAAACATCATATGTTCTCACTAATAAGTGGGAGTTAAACGATGGGTATATGTGGGCACAAACAGAAATAAAGGACATTGGAAACCAGAAAGCAGGGAGGTTGGGAGGGCAGCTGAGGGATAAAAACTTACCTGTTGCCTACAGTGAACACTATTCTACTGATGGGCACACCAAAAGCCCTGACTTAAGCATTACACGAGGTATCCATGTAACAAAAACATTTGTACCCCCTTAGCATTTTGAAATAAAAAGAAAAAGGAATGACTCTCTTGGTGCTAACTAACAAAGAAGACTATGTATGTGTGAAACTATTCTAAGACAAAAGCAATGGTTTGATATTGTCTTAAAAATAACTTTAATTTTTGTCCAATTTTATCACACTCTTATTCAAATTATCTGCTTTTAAGTGGGGAAGATTTAGTATACCTGGTAAAATGTTAGCAAAAATATCATAATGTCTTAAAGAAACCTGCTGTTGTTTAGAAAACTGCAGGAGCAATTCCCATCTGCAAATGGTTATTTATTACTTAGTTATTTTTAGATTTCTTTTTTGGATGCATCGTTCATAGTAGCCTCCGGGTGCATTTGCAGAGTTTAATAATTAGCTTTCCCAGTATAGCTTACACACAACATAGAAGACAACATAAACACAGGATGCATTCATATACGTCAGTGCAGAGTCATGCACAGACAAACAGGTGAGTGAAGATACCTTTCAGCAGGAGTTTTTCAGCCAATGAGATGATTTAGTAATTCCTTAAAGGCCAAGAAGCTTAAGTGTTTGACAGTGATCAAAGAGCTACTTGTTTGTTCAGGGATTTCGGTTTGTTTCTGGGCTGTGCCTTATGCCTATAAGCTTTTAATGAGGCTACAAAATGTTTACATTCTGAAAATGAAATTATTAGTCCTGAATTACAGAAATAAAACCCCACGAAATACTGCAAAATTTCAGGGTAATACTGTACACTAGTTATATCAGGTTGTAGTTGTCTGTTCTCCGTTCTTGCTGTGCTCTTGGCCAAAGAATGACCAGATACACCAAAAGCAAGGCAAGTATGAAAAGAAGTTTATTGAGGAAGGACAAGGTAGGTTTACAGAGTAAGAGCAAGATACATTCACTACAGACCATGAACCGAACCCCTGTTGTAACGGGAGGGCCCCAATTACGGTCTGGGGTCCTGTTTTATATTGCCTAGGCTGAAACTTCCTTGTTCAAATGTCACAATCGAACCACTTTCATGGACAGTTGGGAGTTATATAACCTGAGTCTTACTGCACATGCAGATCTCCCATGAGCCTCTCTGAAAGCCCATTTTGGGGTGGGGTGGTGAAACACAATGTAGAGTTAGCCTTAGGTTGTTCTAGTTACCTTCTAGACTCTATTGGCTCCAGGGCTGGGCTAGGGAATCTTCTGCATTTTTTTGGCAGTTAGTGCAGGAAGTTCTGATTGACAGATTGTTAGCATGTTCTCTCCTTCCCCAGGTGTGGCTTCTGCCTTTGTCCCCAGGAGGGCCAGAGGTCCTTCACTGTCTACCTAACAATCTGTTGCAACTTGATCATAAAATAAACTCTAATGTGGGACGTGTAAATTTTAAACATGCTAAAAATGATGCTGGTGCCGGGAGGGTCTGACATAAGTATGAGTACTAAAAGTCTCCCAGGATCTTAATGCAACTGGGCATGTGGCTGTCACAATTAATGCACTGGACTTGTGTTGGTCCCTGTTCAGAAAATTCCATCCCACCCAAAGAATCAGCTGAGTGGCTCCCCTTTGGGACACTGGGGACTTGACTAGGTAAGCTGTGATTTAAGTGGTCTGGTTCAAAAGGATGAGATAAATTAATTAGATTCCTTTTTTTGGGTGGGGGGGGAAACTTTAAAATTTATGCGAAGGACTGTTGGAATGAAAAATCATGTAACAATGGGGCTAAGTCAGCCATTGTGGGCCCACGTGCATGAGGTTATGTGAAAGCAGAGACTGGGGCTGAGAGAGAAGCTGGGGTGGGCGGGAAATAGAGATAGACAAGGATGGAGAGAAAGACAAAGAGAGAGAGAGAAAAACCTGGTTTATCCTCTGTTTTTGTCTTTGGTTCCTCAGCTTTTTTCTGGATTCCTGTCGGACCTAAAACTTTACTACCGTTGTATATGAGCTAACGAACCGATTTCTATTCCTTGCTACCGAAAGAACGTGCAATGAAACAGAAGTAGTAACAGAGCACAGTACATCTTGCCTTTCAAAGAATAAGCAGCACCAGACCAGGGGAAAGAATCTGTTAGCTGCATTTACAAATCAGGACACCCAGGGTTAGCAATCATCGCTGCTTTTTATGTAAATGTAGCAGTATTCAGATGTAGAACAGCGAACACTCCCCTCCTCCCCAGGACTGTCTCTCTAACCTCCTAGGGGCACACTCCTATCCATTTCCAGGCACTTAGAAGAGTGAATGAGCCTTGAATTAGGTGCTTAGGGAAGGAAAGAGAGAGATGTGTTTCTGAGTTCCTGACTTGGAATGTGTTAAGTAGTGGTGTGGCAGAATTAAATTGTAATGGGGCTCTTGTGCATTAGATCCTGTGTGTTCACTAGGCTCCTTTTGGGAAAGCTTTTGCTATTTAACTACCCAAATCTCAATTTTTGAACCACATTTGCTCATACGCTGGCTAAGGGTTTTGCTTTCCTCTGCCCTAGATCTTCACATGGCAAGTTTTCTTGAATCCTTAGCTTAAATGTCACCTTGGCAAGGTTTTCTCCTTAGCTACCCAACTAAAGTTGAAACCCCCCTTCCCTAACACTTCATTACCCTATATTATTTTCCTCATTACATTTATTGTTGTCTGAAATTTTCTTGTTTATTTGAGTGTAAGGGCCTTGTCTTCATTTATCATTACTGCTTAGTCTTAGACTAATGTCCAAGACAAAGTAGATGCTCAGGAAAATTTTGTTGAATGAATAAATGATTACTACCGTTAACAATATTCTGAATATTTAAGCTAATGTCATCTACAGCCATTTTACGAGAAAAACTCCCCAAAATTCCAAATTGGTTAAGGGTAAGTTTTAGATTACAAAGACCTAAGAGAATTTGATTAGCATGTTATCAACTGGCAGGTTGATTATAAACCTTTCTATCAATTCCTTGAGAGAAGATTTAAGAACCATTTATGGCCAGCATGTTGTTGAGTTTCAGGTACCATAGCAAAATTTGTTAGTAAGAACAATCAATATCTAGTTCTGATGTTGTCTTAGCTCGGGCTGCAATGACAAAATACAGGTGGAGTATCCCTTATCTGAAATGATTAGGATCAGAAGTATTTTAAATTTGAGATTAAAAAAAAACATTTTGGGATATTTGCATTATATTTACTGTTTCAACATCCCTAATCCAAAAATCCAAAAATCCAAAGTACCTTCTCAGTGTTCAACAAATTTTGGATTATGGATTTTCAGATTTGGGTTGCTCAACCTGTAACATAGACTGGGTGGCTTAAATAACAGAAATCTATTTTCTTATAGCTCTGGAGGCTGAGAAGTCCAAAATCAAGGTGCCAACATAGTAAATTTTATTCTGAGGACTCTTCTTCTGGTTTTTAGGTGGCGGTGGTCTTGCTGTGTGCTCACATAACCTCTTCTTTGTGTGCTCCCAAGGTGATATCTCTTCTTATAAGGGGACTAATCCCATCATGCGGGCTCTACCCTCATGACCTCATCTAATCCTAATTACCTCCCAAAGGCCCCCGTCTCCAAATAGTATCACATTGGGAGTTAGGGTTTCAATTCAACATGTGGATTGGGGAGGGGGCACAAACATTCAGTCCATAGCAGATGGTTACTGCTTTAAAATAATGATGTCGTATACTTGTATTATATTTTTATGGTTGTAGAACACTTTCCCATATCTTTTCTTATATGATTCACACTCATGATGTTGTGAAACAGAACTGATGCTGTAGTTTCCATTTTTACAGATAAGACAACTGAGGCTTACAAAGGTTAAGTGTCTTGCTGAGGCTTACAAAGGTTAAGTTCAGCAGTCAAGAGGCTGGAGAGATAATCCTACCACACCCAAGAATCTGGTCTCTGCTCCAGCCCCTCAAGCAATTCAAGAGTAATTGCTTTGGTCAAATGTTTATATTCTTTTCCAAGGGCTGCTGTGAAACATTAAAATTTCATTGTAAATATATAAATTTACTTTCAAGTTTAAAACTATATATGAATTCAGAAAAGATCTCTTTGCTAAAAACCATCCAAAGGAAACAGGCAGTGTTTGCACCCGCACATGACCTCTAGCGATGACAGCCTATGATCTCTGTGCTTACTCAGAACAAAATTTGATTTGTGAGGCTGACTTAGAAATAAACTGGAGGAGCTTCAAGTATATAAAACCTGATGTGTTACGTGCTGTTCTCCGGAGTCCACAATGAGAAACCATAAGTTAGCATCCTTATGGCACCCATACTCTCAGCTTTGTTTGTTTTGGCTTTTTGTTTTAAAATCTATCAGTTGCCTAATTCCCAGAATTGTGTTTATATCTTTAGCCAGGAGTGGGAAAAAGTGAGCAAATGGCAGATGTAATTTTGTGTAGGTTTTCCAACTGATCCGTACTTAATGGAAATTTCTTCCACATGAGAATATACTTCCTACGAGTATGGTCCTTGTTTTGAGAAACATGTGCTAGACAAGGTTTTTCTCACACTTAACCAGACCAGAAAGAATGTCGGTCTAATGAAAAAGAAATAGTCAGGGTGCTGGAGGCCTGGAAACATTCCTGTGCTGGAGAACACAGGCTGTCTGTAAGCTTTGGGTGACGCCTGTCCTTGGGAGGTGAAAGGTTTTGATCAAAATCAAAATGGGAGAGGGAAGGAGTCAACTCTTAAGAGAATAGAATCCAGCCTGTCCTAATGTATTGACCATATTAAAGGGGCCTTCAGAGATTTGGAACATATTTTTGGCAGGACGTATACCGTGACTTCTAGTTTTTATGAAAAGGCCCACATTTAGGTATCTGGGGAAAACTCTTGAACATGAACTATTATATTAGGAGTAAATGCAGAAGGCATGGTGGTGGTGGTGTCTATGGAATTGAGATGCCATTCTACACCTAAACCTTGCCTTGATTCTCCATGCCCCAAGGTTGCTCCTGATTGGTGCCAACAGACAAGCCTGTGGATGATTTTTATCTGTACAGGTCAGTACTTCATTTTCAATAAGTCTCCACAACTGCCCTATTTCCTAACTGCATATAAGGAAAACAGAACAAAGAACTGAAAAAAAAAAAAAAAAGATTCTGCTTTACCTTGTTATAGAGTATCTGACAGAGTGGATCTCAACACCGTTGATACATCACAGTATGTGTTAACAGTGAGTGGTGTTGCAAATACTGTTACTTCAATTAAAGGGGGGCATTTTTTGATAGACTTACATTTAGAAAACTCAATCTGAGATGATTTAAAATGATGCTGATTCAATTTCACCTGATTGGTTTCTGAGATGCATTCATACATGGAGGAGAAAGGGATGTCATTGTAGCCAGGAGGCCCAGAAATGCCTGCAACTCAGTCTATTTAGTGAATGCTGCAGCTGCTAATCTGGGTTTGCCCAGGGGAGTGTGTTGTGCATATGAACTACATCTGTCCTGGGTGTAGAGGTGGACAAAGGTTGAGAATTCCATCATGCAGTGTGTTTTCATAGACCCTGGCTTAAGCATGGCATATCTAAGTCCATCCTCACTGCTTCCCTTCCCCATTTCATATTGGATCCTCTGCTTATTTTGTTTATTTTATTCTTGTTCAGTAAGCCTTTGCCATAAGACTCCTTTTGCCCCGAAGACCTTTCTTTATAATTTCAATTAGGTGCCCCTTCTCCCTGTCCCTTGTGTGGCTTCTATTAGGGCCTTACCATATAAGTGTATCGACTCATCTCTTGCTGTCTAGACTGCAAGTGTCCACACAGGGCAGGCAGCAGCTGTCTTACTCCCCATCCTGCCTGGCACAGCGCTATGATCAGACAGTCAGTGAATGGGTAGTCAGTCTTTCTCTCCAGGGTTGATGTTTCCTCACTGCTATGGTCTGCATGTATCCACCCTGAATTCTTAGGTTGAAATCCTAACCTCCAAGGTGATGGTATTAGGAGGTGGGGCCATTTGGAAGGTGATTAGCTCATGAGGGCAAAGCCCTCATCCATGGAATTACTGCTCTTAGAAAAGAGTCCCCAGAGGGCTGCCTTGCCTTTTCCACCATGTAAGGACCCAGTGAGAAGTCACCATCTAGGAACCAGGAAACGGGGCCTCATCAGACACTGGATCTGCCGGCATCTTGATCTCGGATTTCCCAGCCTCCAGAATTGTGTGAAATAAATTTCTCTTTATAAGCTACCCAGCTTATGTTATTTTGTTGCAGCAGCCTGAATGGACTAGGACAATCACTGTTGCAAGAAACAAATGTGCTTTTCTGATGTCTTGAGACCTGACCAATACCAACGAGCACAAGATGGAATGGGAGCTGGTGGTGAACAATCACTGAAACATCCATCTACAAGAAAAAAATAGCTAAGTGACTCACATTGTATGAGGAATTATGGGCTGCTCAAAGCATGCCCATCCACAAATTCGGGAATGGAAGCATGGAACCAAATCCCCCAGGTCTTTCTCAGTCTCCCATCACTTCAGAACATTAAAAGTCAGACAGCTGAGAGGCTGGGGTAAGCAGGTGAAAAAAGTGGTCTTTTCATTCTCTCCAAACACATTCGCTGAACTTTCTTGGCAAAGGGAAGCCTCCTCCATTATTCATTCACATTCCACGCTGGATCAAGTACAGCACTAGTTGCTCAGGAGAGAGTGCCTGTTTTCAGTGAGGTGTCACAGGCTTGTTGGGGAGATAGAGGAGGAGTAAATAGAACATTTCAATCTGCTGTGGCCCACAGTCCTCAAAGAGAACAAAAACATTGATAATGGGCCTAGTTTGTATCCCACATGGCCTCCTACTGTGCTTTGTACAAAGACAGATCTGCTGCCCTCTGCCCCTTTCTGTGTAAGCAAAGGCTTCATAGTGCGATCTGGAACATTTGTACCACCACTGAGAGGATTCAAAGCCAGGAATAAATTCATTGTGGTAATAGGTGTATTTGGGGGATGGAGAACTTACAGAATTTTGACTAGTTGATGAATAAGAAAGGCAAGAAAATAACTTTTTTTCTCTCCAAAGAAAAGAGGGTTTTTGGATTAAGACAAGGTAGTTTTTTTGGTCATAAGCAAAGAATCTTTCTGCTACTGCTTATTTATATGAATTTCTAGAAATCCCTAAAAGAATTTCAAGGAAAGAAATGGAGTATTTCTTATTTGTTTTATAAATAAATTGAAATGGGCAAAGAGGTTGGGGTGTGTGTGTGTGTGTGTGTGTGTGTGTGTGTGATGAGGGCAAGGTGAAGAGAGGGACATGCTATTCCCAGTTGGACCTAACCTATTTCTCTAGCTCCAGTTGCTTCTGTTCCACCCCAGGTACCATGTATTCTCCATGGCAGCTGCTCCAATTCTCACTCTTTTTTAGACATAGCTCCCTTTTCCTTGGGAGTTCTTGCTTACTTCCCCCAGATTAGATGTGGTCCCATTATTTGTGCTTGGGAACACCTTTCTCATACCTCCATCATAGCATGAATCCCCTTGATTCCTAATTTGTCTATGTATGTGTGACAGCCACTAGTTTGTACCAACCAATGGGCACAGACCACATGGTATTATCATCTCTAGCATGTGGTCTGTCCACATTGGAGAGAGTCAGATGTTTAAGGCTTAGTTATGAGACAGGCAGACTGGTTGGTTTCCTGTTTTGATGTGGTCCAGAGGAGAGGAGCAGAGGCCCCTTGCTCTAGCTGAGGCTTGTCCAAAGCCCCTTATTCAAGCTGAGGCTTGCTGAATTTCTAGTTAATTAGAAGCAAAAGACCAAAAAGCTGTTAACTACAAGTTCCTGCTTTAGAGAGCTAGAGAGTTTCCCACAGCCCCCATACACACAGTTAGGCTTAAGCTTCAACTTATAGTAAACTTTTCTTCATTTACTATTAAAATGAATTATTAAAAATTATTAAAAATCTTACCCACAGGTGGGGATTTAAAATGCTAATGCTACATACAATGCATGAAAAAGTATGTAAACCTATTGCACAGGTGCTCGAATAACCCCATTGTATACATACTTTGACATAACCCTTCCCTTTGGAAAAGCCCTAAAAACCAATCCCCACACTATCCTCAGGGAGTGGCCCAAATTTTTCCTTTCCCAGTGCTGGGTCCCTTGTGCACAAGCTAAATCAACTTTATTCTTTGCTGCTATGTCTGGTAATCTCTCTTGATTTCTATCCTGGGAGATTACAAGAACCCAGGGGCACTGGTAGCATCATGTGCCACCCCAGATGGGACTAGTCTGCCCAGAGGAGGGAGGTGACTGACCAGGCGTGAACAGAGGCAGCAGCTCTGGACCATATTGCTTTGGCCTTGGTGCCTGGGTGTCTTGGGTCCAGACCTGGACTGGTCTTTGTTCTTTTTATTTCTCTCCTCCTGTCTCTCCTTTTCTTTCCCCATCCTCCCTTTTTCTTCTTCCTTTTCCTCTCTTTCTCTCTTCATATTTTGTTTTGGCTTCTCAGTAGTCTTGGTATTTGGGTGATTAGCTCTTTGAGATTTGTTTTATTAATAGTTTTCTATCTAGATATCAGGAGTGATTCCTGTTCATTGTTTACCCATTTAGTCCTCTGTATGGGCAATTGGAATGACTCTGGCTGGCCCTTTCGTATTGAACTGGGAAACTGCCCCCTGTTCTTGTGTGGGCTGCAATCTGTATTTCTTTTTTATCTTGAACTTTGAAACCTCTCAGTACTTCCCTCAATTTCTGTCTTCTTTTTGGGGCTCCCAAGTTTGTAATCTGTCTTGTCAGTTATCTGAGAGAAAGTGTGTACCTGTAGCTGGTCCTTGTTGCATGTGTGAACCAACCCTCTATAACTCTTAATAGGAACCTTTACTTATTAGACCAATTCACCTTTTTTCTCTTTTTCTTTGTCCAACTTATCATCTCATTTCTTATTATGGAGTCAGTGTTAATGAATGTGGGTATAGAATGAGTTCTTCTTGGAGCTGGTATAAAATAAAAATGTTGGAAGCTTTTGAAGATGAGGGGGGAAAAGATTTTAAATTGAAGAACTATTAGGCCTCCCCCTTGGAAAACTCCTCTCTCTGTCTCTTCCTTGGCCTGTCTGGTCCTTGCTGGGAACTTGAGAGAGTGGGTTGAGTGAGACCAGGACCATTACTACAATCTCTGTGACAGCTGGAGATGAGGATTTCACCCCTCCCCAGGACAACCCCCCCCCCCCCCCGATTATAGGACACCGGCTTAGTCGTGGGGAACACTACAGGCATCCCAATAGATTCCACCTTAGGATGCATCCTCAGTAACTGGGATCAGTTTAAATTGGATAATCTAAAAAGAAAGAAGCTATGTTCCTTTGTAATATAGCCTGGCCTGAGTATTCCCCAGAGGACTAAGAAAAATGGCCTGAGAATGGGTCCCTAAGTTACAATACCATTTTACAATTGGACTTATATTGCAGAAATGCTAGTAAATGGATTGAAATCCCACATGAACAGGCCGTTATGAAATTATACCAGGGTTCCAAGCTTTGCAATTCCTGCTAACTCTGTGTGGCTTCTCTTAAGCAACAACAGCAGTTGAGAGAAGAGCCACTTTCTGTCTTGGTTCCCTGGATCCTGTCTTCACAACACCTTTCCAGGGCTAGCAGGGGAAGGAGTCCCTTCTACCCCATAATCCTTCCCACTCTGAGCTTCCCCCATGTGGGCCTGGAGCTGGGAGACCTTCCCCTTCCTTTCCCAAAAACCCCCATTGCTGTCCCTGATGGGACTTTGATTGGGCTCTAGGCTAGCACCCTCTTTCAGCTCCCCAGCAGCCCAGAGCTGCTTTCCCCTTTGGGAGGTGATGGATAAAACTGGAGGGACAGCTCAGGGACATGTGCCCTTTTCAGTGTCAGACATAAGTCAGTGCAAGGGTCTATTTGGCTGGAAAATCCAGATAAGTTTAGAAACAAATTTATCAAGTTGGGTCTAACTTTTTCTCTGACTTAGTCATTCTAGTTTTGACTCATTGCTGTATTCCTGATAAGAAAGCTCAAATCTTAGGAAAGGCTACGGAGTACGCAGAATAAATGGCCTGTTCTAATCCTGGCCACATCGTGTACTGGGCATCTGGTGAGGCAGTCCCCAAGCTAAAACCCCTAGTGGATTAATAAAAATGGGAGAGATCAGTTAAGGATGAGCCATTTCTTTAATTGCATATTGGAGGGAATGAGAAAATGCCAAACCAAGGCAGTAAACTCTGATAAAGTGAGAGAGATTACTCAGAAAAGGGACAAAAATCTGGCCATGTACAGTAACAGGCTTTTCAAGGTTTTCAGAAAATATACTAACATAGACCCAAACGCTGCTGAGGGTCAAACACTTTTGGCTATGCACTTCATAACCCAAGCTGTGCCAGATATTTACAGAAAGCTTCGCAAGCTGGAAACCTACCCTCAGATCCCTCAGGCGACATTGGTAGTGGAGGCCTTTAAGGTTTATAACAATTGGGACCAGGCAGAGAAGGAAGAAAAAGATGAGAGAATGAAAAGAAAGGCACAGATTTTGGCTGCCATAATTACAGGTCCACCTCGAGGTGACCCTAGGCAGCAGAGGAACCCTGGACAAGGAGCATCTAAACCCCAACCGGCATTAGCAGGACTGGGGCACAGCCAATGCACATGCTATAAGAACGAGGGGCTTTGGAAGAAGAATTGCCCACTCCTTTCTGGGAAGCGGGGATAGAGTGGGCCTCCCCAACCCACTCCTCATATTGCTAGCCTCTCAGATGAGAAGCCTACCCCCTCCTGCTGAGGGGGCCCGTGTGCTCATCGGGCTCCAGTCCTGAACAATTCCATCATTGTCACTACTGTGGAACCTCAGGTCACTCTTAATGTGACAGGTAGAAACACTGAATTCGTTCTGGATACTGGAGACACCTACTCTGTCCTGCCCCAGCCTGTTGGATCTTTCTCCAATGCCAACTGTACGGTGATGAGAATAGATGGCTAAGTGAAGGTAAGACAGTTTACCTTTCCTTTAACGCGTGAAATTGGATCTAAAGCTTTCGCATATTCCTTCCTATATGTCCCCGAGTGTCCCCTTCCTTTCCTAGGTTGAGACTTACTATGCAAGTTAGGAGCCTCAGTTTCCTTCCGTGGGACGCTGTGCAGGTCTCAGTAGCCCCTGAAAAGGGAATCCATTTGTTGGTCCTTTTGGCTCTGGGCTCGAGTAACAGAGTCTGTGTGGGACACTGACACTCCAGGACGTGCCATCAGTGCTGAACCTGTTAAAATAAAACTTAAGCTCAGCATACCATACCCATGCAAGCACCAATACCCTCTGAAGCCGGAAGCTTTATAAGGAATATGGCCCCTTTTGGAAAAATTCCTACAACATGGGCTAATCCAGCCTTGCCAGTCCTTTTATAACACACTAATCCTGCCTGTGAAGAAGGCAAATGGAGAATATCGCGGGGTCCAGGACCTCAGGCCAGTAAATGATTCAGTTATTCCCATTCGTCCTATAGTCCCTAATCTCTATATGCTCCTCTATCAGATCCCTGGGTCCACTCAGTATTACAAAGTACTGGATGCTTTCTTTTACATACTGTTACATCCCGACCTCACTTATCTGTTTGTTTTTGAATGGAGGGATCCAGAACCCAAGAAGCTTCCCAATACACTCGGACTACGCTGCCCCAGGGTTTTTGAGATAGCCCCCACCTTTTTGGGTGAGCCCTGGTGAAAGACCTTAGTGCCCTTAAACTAACAACTGGAGCCTTATGTTGACGACTTGCTTATCACCGGTGAGGATTTCCATAGCTCAAAGGAAAATACTATGAAGACCTTGAATTTCTTATGTGATTGGGGATATAAGGCCTCCTCTTCAAAGGCCCAAATCTTGCAAACAGAGGTCCAATATCTGGGATTCATACTTTCTCCAGGAGCTAGAATGCTTGCCCCAGACTGGAAGCAGGCCACTGCTTCACCATTGGTTCCCAGCAATAGAGGGAGCCGTGAGGATTCCCAGGGATGGCTGGCTTTGGACCCCAAGCTTTGGCCTCATTGCCAAATCCCTTTACAAAACACTCAAGGGTGGAGAAAAAAACTGTTCCACTGGGACGAGGCTTGCCAGCAAGCCTATAAAACCCTGAAGTCTGACCTAGGGCAGGCTTCTGCCCCGGGATTCTAGGATTTGAAGAAAGCTTTTTTTCCTTTTTGTGCATGACATGTTGAGTAAAGCCATAGGGGGCCCAGTCCAGAAACTAGGGCCTGTCCAGAGGCCAGTGGCTTATTTCTTAAAACGATTAGACCTCGTGGCTCAGGGGTGGCCTGGCTGCCTCAGAGCAGTGGCAGCCACCAGCCTCTTAGTTAAAGAGGCCTCTAAACTTGCACTAGGACAGCCCCTTGAGATTCAGACTCCTCACCAGGTCTGAGATGTGCTAGAAATAAAGGGGTACCGCTGGTTAACTGGAGGCAGGCTAACTCAATATCAAGCCTGACTACCATTAGACACCTCAGATTTGACCTTAAAGGTATATCAGACTCTGAATCCTGCCACTTTGCTTCCATTGCCCATTCCTGAAACACTGGAGCACACCTGTGTAGAGACTTTAGCACAGACCTATTTTAGCCGAATGGATCTGCAGGACACCCCCTTAGAAAACCCAGATGAATGGTTTGCAGACAATGACGTCCAGAGGGCAGGTTGTGCTATTGTTAGTCTAAACCGGACCATATAGCAAAAGCACCTCCCCCAAGCACTTTAGCTCAAGAAGCAGAGCTTGGAGCCTTGGCTAGGGCTCTTCAGCTTGAGGAAGGAAAAAGACTCAATATATATACTGATTCCAAGAATGTATTCTTGGTGCTTCATGCTCATGCAGTTGTCTGGAAGGAGAGGGGAATGCTAACTGCTAGAAGCTCCCCCATAAAACATAAGGAAGTGGTTTTGTCTCTTACTGAAGCAGTCTAGCTCCCTGCCCAAATAGCTGTTATACACCGCAAAAGGCATCAGAAAAACAATTCTTTGATCAGCCAGAGAAACAACCAGGCTAATAAAGCTGCCAAATAGGCAGCATGGAAGGGACAAGTTGACACTTTGGCCCTTGTAATAGGGGTCTCCACTTTGCCCTCAAATCCCCAATATAATCAGAGAGAGGGTACCATCTTAACGGTCAGGGGTGGTTGAAAGATCAGCAAGGACATCTCTTCTTGTAGGAGGTTCATCCATGGAAAATCATCAGAAGCTTTCATGAGGCAATGCATTATGGGAGGGCTTGCTATGGAATTTTATCCAAAATCCCTAGTGGTGAAATCTCTAAAGGCCACAGTGGATCAGGTAACTTGAGCATGTGAAATTTGCCTTAGAAACAATCCTCTGGCCCATCCACCGGCCCCCTCTCTAACTACCTGAGTGCAGTACAGGGGAACCTACCCTGGGGAAGATTAGCAAACTGATTTTACAAAAATGCTCTCTAAAGGTGGTTTCAAGGATTTTTTGGTTTTCATAGACATGTTTACAGGCTGGGTAGCTTTCCCCACACGAAAAGAAAAAGCCACTCAAGTTTACAAATGTCTGCTGAAAGAAATAATCCTTAGGTTTGGATTACCAATTTCCCTACAAAGTGACAACAAGCCTTCTTTGGTCACCCAGGTCACCCAGGAGCTGTGAAGCAGCCTTGGCACTCAATACAAATTTCACTCTTCTTGCCATCCTGAATCCTCTGGGAAGTCAAGAGAATGAACCAAATCGTTAAAAGAACTTTGGCTAAGTTATGTCAAGAGACTCAGGAATCATGGATCAACCCCCCGTACCCCCCATGGTCTTAGTGAGAATAAGGGAAACTTAAAACTCAGCCCCTTTGAAATGACCTATGGGTGACCATTTCTCAAAACAAGTTTCCTATTGGATAAAGACTTAAATCAGACTTTGAAGTACATTATTAATTTGGGACAAGTTATCAAGCAATCACACAGTATGGTAACAGTGTATTGCCTCTACCAGATAAGGGAGTCTAGGACCATTTCCCTGTTAACCCAGGCACGCTGGTCTTGCTCAAAACATGGTGAGAAGGAAGTCCAGAGGACTGGTTAACCGAGAAATGGAAGGGCCCTTACCAGGTTATTCTGGCCACTCGGACTCCTGTTGAGCTGGGAGGACTTCCCAGTTGGGTCCATGTCTCTAGAATAAAACCCTTTACTTCTCCCAAGGAACAGCCCTGGCTCAGAAGCAGCAGTTTATTCCTGTAACCCTGTAGAGGACCTCAAGTACCTGTTCAAGAAGCTGCCTCCAGAAGACAGCAAGAAAGCTAATTAACACACTCATACAAATGATTATTATGGGTGCAGGTATTTTTCTTTTCTTTATCTTTGCTGGCATTTTCTTAATAATCAGCTGGTCAGCTTTACTCTGCTTGCTTCCCAGGCTGGAATCAAGTCACTTGCTGGTGAATAGCAATTAACAAAACTTGCTTTTTGCGATAGTTATTAACCGTACTTACATAATACTCCCTCTTTCCCCTGGAAGATGGGACTAGACTGCCCAGAAGATGGAGATGACTGACCAGGCACAAATCGACACCTTGATGGATCGGGCCTGTTTTCTTTCCTTCTCTCCTTCTCTCTCTAGTTCTGCTACATAATTAGCTATATCACCTTTGGGCAAGTTAACTAACCATTGTAAGCCTTAATTTCCTTCTCTATGAAATAGTGGCAATAATAGTACCTACCACATAAAGTGTTTAGTTATGTAGATAAAATTAGACAATATACATTTAAACAACTTAGGGGAGAGCCAGGTACTAGGCGGACACTCAAGGAATATTACCTACCTCGATCCAGTCCTCAGTAAATATTCTTTTAAATATTCTTTGTGTGACCCAAATGAGTATCTTCCTGAGAGTAGTTTTTCCTCAGTTGTATGCTTGCTGTGCTTTAGTAATTCAGATTCCTGATACCTAAGAAATGCAAATATTTAAAAAGTCCTTAGGCATTTAAAACTTTAAAATTCTCTGGGCCATGATAGGAACAAACAGTAAATGGCATAGGGAAGTATAATTCATAAAGTTTTAACATGATCCAATTAAAATGTCCAAGCTTCAATATAACTGTCATCTTTAGTACATCATTCAATCTCATTTTCATCTCCTTGAAAGCATTCCATAGCTGCTCCAGATTGATTTCACAAATTGCTTTTGGGAAACTGGTCCCAAGATCCTGTGCCCTCAGCCTTGTCTTTTATCATCCCAAGAAATATCCTTCTGATGAGCCCACAATAAATAGGAATTATTTGTTTCTGGTGTGGATGAAACAGCACAGTGATTACATCATGTTGAAGAGGTACAGAGACTGTTCTGTGCCAGTGCACATGGCCGTTTTCACGTTTGGAGAAATCCACCCTCCCTACTTGCTGGGATGAAGTATAACAGGGAATGAATTGAGGCAAAGAGCCTGTCTGGAGCCAGTGTGGAGGTGTCTTTCTCTCAGTTCCTCCACCGCGGTTGAGGCCAGGGGATCACGGGTAAATTTATTCATGCCAAAAGTTCAAGCTGCCCTAGCTGGAAGAAGTTAGGAACGCCAGGGCCGGCGCCAGGTTCTTTATTTTTCCTTTCCTCTTCTTTCTTTTCTTCTTACTGAATACTATTCCATTTTGTTTTAAAGTTATTTTTAAAAGGTAAAAGAAAAATCAAACAGCAATGGAAAGCAGTCCCTCCAGGTGTCTGTCCTTCGCTGAGCCAGCAGCGGTTAGGTGAGTGAGCACAGGGCATATCTATAATTCAGCTCCGGAATATTTCCCTTAATAATTAATTGAGCGTCACAAAAGGAGGAGGCCCAATAGGGCCCTCGAACAAAGCTGCTGGCTGAGTACGACAGTGGCCACCCGGGCGCCAACCAGCCAGCGGTTGTCTTTGCTCCGGGAGCCCAGGCGCGCGCGGGCCACGGCTCCACTGGCCCATCGGGGGAGCTGGGGACGGTGTCCAGAGACCCGGTCGCCAGCCACCTGGGCTTCTGGAGGTGTGTGTGCGTAAATTCGCACTTCCCACTGCTAATATTTCTTTCTGTGGCTCCGTGGGCATTGCATATTCATATCCAAGTCCAGCCACTTAACAAGCAACCTGTGATTCCATCCCGAGGTGGGGACGCTGCCTCTGCGGGCTCCCTCGCCTGCCAGAGTACTTTTTTTTTTTTTTTAAATGGAGGTGGGCAGTGGTAGAGATCCCGCCACGAAGAGACAGACCTCCCGGAGTCAAACCTCTCGCCGAGTGGTATTTCATTTTGCAGCAACAGGTTCGCTGAGGGCTCCCCCGCCTTCCAAAGCCCCCAGCCCTGGGTCCGCCCTGCAAAACCTGCTCATATCTCTCCACCTCTCTCCCCCTCGGCCTTCTGCCTCGGGTGCGCAGCTCCTAGCCTGGGTCTGATTCCAATTTCTGCAACTCTTCCCGCACCGGGGTCGCATTTATGGCAAAGTCGGTCCCATCTGCGCCCCAGAAGCCAGTCCCGGAGCTGAGGCCGATCAACTCCGGTGAGCAAAGAAGGGATGAGGGCGCGCTGGCAGGAGAAGGGAGAGCTCCCAGCCCGCGGCCTCGCCGGGGATGGGGGAGAGGAGGACGGGGTGCCAGGGGAGATGTAAAGAAAGCGAGTCAGGGAGAGGGGTAGATGCCCCAAATGACCCGGTTTTCTGAACTGCCCCACCCGTCGAGCCCTCCCACCCCGCTCCCAAGCCTTCTGGCGGCTCCCGCGCTGCCGTCGGAAACCCTATTCCAGCCCCAACGGGGACACCTCTCTGGGATTTGCTCCTCGCCTCTGGGGGCGACAGCCAGGGGCTCCTGGAATCCTTCCCAGGGCCCAGGAGTCGGGGGACCCCGCCGAGGGGCGGGCAGTCGCGGCGTCGTGACTGCGCCCGCCCCGCCGCGCTGCCAGGCGCCCCTGGCGACTGCCGCGAACGCCACACCCGCGGCCCGGCCCTGGCCCCGCCCCCGCCAGGCGCGTCGCGGCCCGGGGAGGCGTGTGCTGCTCCCGCAGCCAGCGCGAGAGGGAGAGAGGGCTGGATGTTGGAGGAGGAATTCGGGCTTAACAAGTGATCGCTGCTGTCTAGGATTTTGTTTCTTTTCGGGGGAACCTGGACTTCCTTTCCCAGGCGAGCCTGCCTGTGCTGAACTCCAGAGGAACCAGGCGTCTTGGGGGTCTTCTCCGGGGCAGCCCCATCCCCACCCCCAGGCTCCAGCAGCGAGGACTCTGTGCCCCCCCTGGCCAGGCAGCAGAACTTGTTCCGTGGATATTTTGGAGCCTTCACCTGCCAGACCGGAGTGATTCCTTTTACCACTCCCCCCACACCCAAGATCATTCTTCCCCTCCTCCAGCTGTTGAAGCTCGAGGGGGGATAAAACAAACCAGCCAGGGGAATTTTCTTTATTTTGTATTTCACCCTGCCGGGGAACGGTAAGTATGATACCTTTCTTATCTTTCCTCCTCCACCCTCCTCTTTTGGTTGTTAAGAAGAAACTGTGGACATTTGAGGGGTAAATAATATCGGGAATGTAACAGAAGGGCATGAATGGAAGGCGGTTAAAAATAAACCAGGAGGTGGGAGCAGGGAGGTGCGGATGCTGCGCGGCGCTCCGGGGGGCCAACAGTTGTTATTTTCCCAACCCCGGGGATGGGGTGAGTGCGCTCTGCTTAAGGTGCTCGAGCGGGAACCCAGGTCTGGAGGCGAGGGCGCGATTAAAGATGTCGTTTCCCAACGAGGTGGGGCTAAGATTTAGCATCGTTTTGCCTCGTCCCAGCCTCACAGGTTCCGTTCCTTTGGGAACAGCTGGTGAACGGGTCTGAATTGCTGCCTCTCCCAGCATTTGGATTTGCGTGCATTTTCCAAGCATTTGAGCAACACATAGGAGCTGTGTAAATGGCGTGCGAGGAAGTGTATGTTTCTCACGGTGTTGGCCTTTCTGATTCCCTCTCTCTATCTCAATTTCTCTGTTTCTCTCTCTCTCTGATAAGGTTCAGGTACCACCCTAACACAGTTGCAGGAATTAGCACTGAGAGATGAAAACAGCCTCGTTGCTGGGGGGTGAGAGGAGGAGGGGCGGATGCTTGGCTGTTGTTTGGGGGTGCAGCGATTGGGGAATAGGTAGTCTGCAAAATCCTGTTAGTTTGCTGGTGTTAAAGAGGAAGGGGAATTCCCCCGCAAAGGTCTCTCCCGTGAAGGCTCCTTGAGTGGATTTTCCTAACATGAATATCTTGAGAAGGAAGAGAAATTTTTAAACCAGTGTGGTTTGCTGGCAGAAATGATTTGTTTTTACTTTTTTGCTTCTTTTTTGTTCATTGCATTTCTTTTCTTTCTTTCTTGATCAGGGAGAGTGAGGTAACTGGTGGTCAATTAAAATAAATTAATTTGCTTTTTGTTGCGTGGAGGAGGGAGTTAGATAAACAAAAACTAACAAACCTAAATAAATAAATAAATAAATGTGAATGTCTTTGGTGTAGAGCAGAAAGAGGGCAGGTCTAGATCTCCTGCGGAGTTGATGGTGAATTGGAAGACCCTCTAATTCTTGTCCTTCTGGGAGTCAGTGGGGCAGCATAGGGTATGCATAGTATTCAAATGTACAGGCACTTGGGTTACACGGGGCTTTATTTAAATAGTGTATTATAACTGTTTGGGGGGAGTTGGGGAAGAAACTGAGCAAACTCTCAGGCTGTTGGGCCTGTGCAAATCTCTAAAGGATATTGTTGGCCTGACACTCCACAGGGAATGTAACCCCAGGATGGTTTTGTAAGTAGGGATGTGGAGACACCCTGAGGGTAAACATTTCAGACTGTGAAATGGTGTCAGGAGTCAGGCAAAGAAAGGGGGATGTCATGTGAGACACCATCAGAGGTGTATTTTCTGGAGTTTGTGTCTCAATCAACTCCCGTGTTACCCTAGGAGAATGCAGGAGAATGTGTATGATGGGGAAGGGGTGTGTGACTGGGAAGCCGTCTGTTTGCCTCGTCCCTGCTTGTCACTTCATAAAATTCACTGTGTTTAGGCTGCTAGGCTGACAGGATCAGCAAGGAGCAGCAGGTGGTCAAGAGCTGAATCCTGTTAATGGCTTCAGAAAGCCATTTCTCTTATGCTTTCCAAGTGCTTCCAGTAATAGAAGCTGGTAGATGCCCTGAATTCTGACTGTCATCATCCTCTCCAATTCTCTGGGTCAGTCCTTGCATTCTTGGAAGTCCTGTTGGACAGAGTAAATGGAAGAAGCAAGAGGAGACAGGAGATTGGGGTAGGGGCTTTTATAGGTCCTGGCTGAGGACCTTGGGAGAGCAGACTAAGGAGAAGGAAGGGCCAGCAATACCAGGTGACAGTGGGAATAAATTGGAGCTGCAAGGGACACGTGATCAGGAAGTGGGGGATAAGAAATAAAGGTGGGCAGAAAGAGAAAGAAAGAGAGAGAAAGAAGAGAGGGAAAGGTATGGGAGATGTGGATTAAATGAGGGGGGAGGAGTATGATAGGCTGAGAATGAAGTTCGCAGAAACTGGAACTTAAAAAATAAGAAGATAGTCTCTTGAGTGTAGGAGGAACCACTGAGGTGAACATGTAGGAACCGCAAGGAGAGAAGATGATTATTAGAGATGTGGGAACTAGGCTGTGGGTGGTGGGGAGTGTTCAGGAATCTGGGGAACAGAAAAGCAATAGGGACATGCTTCAGGGAGTCAGGCAATGCCAACTTATACAGGCCATCAGTGAGTCTCAGTATGTCCTGAATGTCCTCGTGTTCTGTCTTTCCCCTACTTCAGACAGTGGCTTAAGGGCATAAACATTTGGGGCTGGGTAGACAGACAAGAAAAACGTAGGGTTCTGTCATGTTATGCATCACAGCCAGTGTTTACTGCCATTCATTTTGTGTAACACCCATTATCTCATTTAATACTTACAAACGTGGGAGGGGGAAGTTGTATTATTATCTACACTTTGTAGATGCAGTGTTTGAAGCTCATTCAAGTAGTGGATTCTGCATTAAAAAAGCAACAACAACAGCAACCACCACAAAAACCCCTCATTTTTCTGACTTACCCAATTCTGAGTTAAGACAGAGAGGGGTGGAAGGGAACTTAATTCAGAAACATTTTACGAGAGGAAATTTTTTAAAAAATGCCTTGAGGTGAATGATGGAAGCAGCTATAAAGTAACAGCAGTATTATTGTGGAATGAAGAGTGACAGAGAGGATTAAGAGCTGACATTGGTGAAGGGGAAGATAGAAACAAGGCCCGTATATACCAAGAGTGGAGAGAGGAAAATTAATTGAATTGCCATGAAAGTAAACTGAGCTGAAATAATAACCCAAGAAGAAGGAAAGAAGGGTGTTTAATGAGAGGGAAGATTTAAGAATAGCTTGCCCCATACTCTTGAAAATGTGTGGTTGCTTGGTGTCTTTTATGATTTGCTTAAAGAAAAGAGAAGGAAGTGTATATGAAATAAAATGCTCAGTTTGCTTGTTATGATTTGTTTCCTCTTTTTATTTTTCTCCTGTGCTTGTTTTCAATCCTTTTTCAGGTGAAGTGCTTCTTCTGCATGATTTTAGCCGAAGGATGCTCTGCATTTCCTTGATTTCTATGGAGACTTCAGAGCTGATTTTGCTTCTGCTGACACCTCATCTAGCACCTTCTTTACCTCCCAGGGTCTTTGCCTCTGTCTGTAGCTTGGCATTACCCCTGGGTCCAGGAAGCCTTTGAGAGACTGGAGAATCATCCTGATAGACTTTGAGCAGCAATGGCTGTACATACTTCAAGCCACATCTTAACATGGGTCAAGCCGTCTCTAGAAGGCAAGTGCTAAGACTAAAGGCATATTTGCATTTTATTTAAATTGAATGGACTCAGCTTTGGCGAATTTCCATGGCAAAAAAATATATTTCATTTTCTAGGCACAACTGCTGGCTGTCAGACACTGGCTGCCTTTGAATCTTGCAGCATCATCACCAGCTACATCCCAGCCATAATTTCCAAATTTCAACACCTACTCCAAAACATAGGTGTCTGGCAGACCCCATCGTTTTCTGACTTGGGCTTGAGAGTGCTAGGCTGTTTATCTCTGGAGAGCAATGTTGAATCCCTGAGAAGAGAGAGCATGGGGTGTGCTGATTTAAAAACAGAAAATGCAAAGTTGGACTGAAAATATCCTTAGTCTTCCAAGCAATCTGCTTAAGGGTTCCAAACGTACCTTAATTTGGTGAGAAAAGAAGCTGCCCTATTTTTCTTTCTTCTTCCACAACTGGAACCAGCCACTTCCCAAAACTACCACCATGGAGGTTGCGATGGTGAGTGCGGAGAGCTCAGGCTGCAACAGCCACATGCCCTACGGCTACGCGGCCCAGGCCCGCGCCCGGGAGCGGGAGCGGCTGGCGCACTCACGGGCGGCTGCCGCGGCTGCTGTCGCCGCGGCCACAGCCGCTGTGGAAGGCAGCGGGGGCTCTGGTGGCGGCTCCCACCACCACCACCAGTCCCGGGGGGCCTGCGCCTCCCACGACCCTCAGGGCAGCCGGGGCAGTCGGAGGCGGAGGCGACAGCGGCCCGAAAGGAAGAAAGGCCACCCCCGGCAGAGCAGCTTCCCTCACTGCTCCGACCTGATGCCCAGTGGCTCCGAGGAGAAGATCCTGAGGGAGCTGAGCGAGGAAGAGGAGGAGGAAGAGGAGGAGGAGGAGGAGGAGGAGGAGGGGAGGTTTTACTATAGCGAGGATGACCACGGGGACGAATGTTCCTACACAGACCTGCTGCCCCAGGACGACGGCGGCGGCGGCGGCTACAGTTCGGTCCGCTACAGCGACTGCTGCGAACGTGTGGTCATAAACGTGTCGGGCCTGCGCTTTGAGACGCAGATGAAAACTCTGGCCCAGTTTCCAGAGACTCTGCTGGGGGACCCCGAGAAGAGGACTCAGTACTTCGACCCTTTGCGCAACGAGTATTTTTTCGACAGGAACCGGCCCAGCTTCGACGCCATCCTGTATTATTACCAATCCGGGGGCCGCCTGAAGAGGCCTGTCAACGTCCCCTTCGACATCTTCACGGAGGAGGTGAAGTTTTACCAGCTCGGGGAGGAGGCCCTGCTCAAGTTCCGGGAGGACGAGGGCTTCGTGAGAGAGGAGGAGGACAGGGCCCTGCCGGAGAATGAGTTTAAAAAGCAGATTTGGCTTCTCTTTGAATATCCGGAGAGCTCCAGTCCTGCGAGGGGCATCGCCATCGTGTCCGTCCTGGTCATCTTAATCTCCATTGTCATCTTTTGCCTGGAAACCTTGCCTGAGTTTAGGGACGACAGGGATCTCATCATGGCACTGAGCGCCGGCGGGCACGGGGGGTTGTTGAACGACACCGCCGCACCCCACCTGGAGAGCTCAGGGCACACGATATTCAACGACCCCTTCTTCATCGTGGAGACAGTCTGTATTGTGTGGTTCTCCTTCGAGTTTGTGGTTCGCTGCTTTGCGTGTCCCAGCCAAGCGCTCTTCTTCAAAAACATCATGAACATCATTGACATTGTCTCCATTTTGCCTTACTTCATCACGCTGGGCACCGACCTGGCCCAGCAGCAGGGGGGTGGCAGTGGCCAGCAGCAGCAGGCCATGTCCTTTGCCATCCTCAGGATCATTCGACTGGTCCGAGTGTTCCGGATCTTCAAGCTCTCCAGGCACTCCAAGGGCCTTCAGATCCTGGGCCACACCCTCAGAGCCAGCATGCGGGAACTGGGCCTCCTCATCTTCTTCCTTTTCATTGGGGTCATCCTCTTTTCCAGCGCTGTGTATTTCGCAGAGGCGGATGAACCTACTACCCATTTCCAAAGCATCCCAGATGCATTTTGGTGGGCTGTGGTGACCATGACAACTGTGGGCTATGGGGACATGAAGCCCATCACTGTTGGGGGGAAGATCGTGGGGTCCCTGTGTGCCATTGCGGGTGTCTTAACCATTGCTTTGCCAGTGCCAGTGATTGTCTCTAACTTTAACTATTTCTACCACAGAGAGACTGAAAATGAGGAACAGACACAGCTGACACAGAATGCAGTCAGTTGCCCATACCTCCCTTCTAATTTACTCAAGAAATTTCGGAGCTCCACTTCTTCTTCCCTGGGGGACAAGTCAGAGTATCTAGAGATGGAAGAAGGAGTTAAGGAATCTCTATGTGCAAAGGAGGAGAAGTGTCAGGGAAAAGGGGATGACAGTGAGACAGATAAAAACAACTGTTCCAACGCAAAGGCTGTGGAGACTGATGTGTGAATTGCTTTCTCCACCCGCCACTGCACCCCCCCAAGCATCTCCAAATATATTTATGCATAGAGAGTGCAGTTATGAAAATGAAATATGCAAATGAGTCCAATGCATACAGTAGTACGCCACTTAATGGTTATACATGGCATAATTGTTACTAAACTTGTATTACATATGAATTAAATGATACATCTTGGAGAAGAGGGAGGCCTATATAGGAGGAAATCTATCTTTATATTTTTTATTAGAATGCAAGAATTTTGCACATTAACTGGAAAAGATGTTAACAGTAATGATGGTTCCATGGAGAGAGAGTGTGTGTGTGTGTGTGTGTGTGTGTGTATGTATGTGTAAGTAAATTGTCAACATTGTTAGTAATTGTGCAGTGATGGGAAAAGTTGGCATTTTGAAGTATTTACTATGTAAGAACTGATGAATTTGAGCAGTCATTTATCAGTGCTTTAATAGCATCTCATATGTCTTTGGATTCTGTAGTTGTTTTTTAAAAATTGTAAGAATTACTGTGTAGAAAAAAGAAAGTAAATTATTTAACAGAATATAGGTCACAATTTTATCTTGGATTTAATTAAAGTTTATTTTTAACTGGAAATTAACTTTTGAAAAGGCTGCAAGGTTTAGAAATTGATTATATTTTATTATTAATTTTGGGAAGATTTGACAGCAAATGTCTAACATTATAGAAGAAATGAAGTCAGAGAAAATGTAACAAATGTTGTTTGCAGGTAAACAGGACTGGATTTTTTTTTTCCTTTGCGCTACTTTATATGCTGGAGATTGAAAGAGACTTCATACTGTGAATGTTTACTAATGTAACAGTTCAATGACAATCATTGGAAGAATGATTTTTTTAGTCTTATTTTATTGTTCTCTTCTTTTCCTTGTGTGAGACTAATGGCCACGCAGATAACAGCACATGATTCTCTTTTCTTTTAAAATCTAAATAACTGATCTACAAAGGGACTGTGAAATCAAATTTAGCACCTGAATCTTTTGAAATTGGTCTGTTAAAATGATGCTTTTGAAACCATACTATTTTAAATATTCTTCTGCCTTTTAACTCCAGAATAATTTAACCAAAGTTAATGCATGCACTGAACGATTTTGAAGAAATAAGATGCCCAGCAGCTACAGTGATTATGGCTTAAGATTTTTCTATTAAATGTGCAACACAAATCATGCTAGATTTATTAAGGTTTTTTTTTGTGCAGCTACATAAGAGCAGAATATGGGGATTCACCTCAGATTTTAGCATTCTATTTGCTAAATGGATATAAGGAAGAATTGTGTCAAAACATTTGGTTTCAATATTACTATCATTATCGTCTTTATTAAAAGAATTTCTGACACATATAACTGCATTTAACTCATGACAAGATGTTCTGGAATATGAGGTAACAACTAGTGATTGGCCTTGCACTGTTAATTCATAATATAGGTTAGAAAACTCAAAATACACAAGAGGGCTTAACTCTCCAATATTTTAACTTCTGTTCTTTATAAAATGATTGTCCTGAGGTCCAGGAAAAAAAAATACTGCATAGACTATTTCTGCACATAATGAACTCTGACAACTGTGAGCCAAAAACAAACAAACAAAATGATCTAGAATAGCCTTTCTCAAATTTTTCTTTTTAACCCAGGCCATAATTTGGTAATACATAAATCTTACCTCTCCTTTAATGTTATTTGAAATTCAAAGTAAATCCAACATTAGGGTTAAAAGTAAAGCTATACCCTTATTTCCACCCTTTCCCCACGACTTGTAGAGAAACACTTTTCTAGAACACCATTTGGAGAACAAAAAGCAGCAAGCAGGGGCTTTTTTTTTTTTTTTTTGAATATGAAGACCAAAGATCAAAGATCAATAGTGGACAATACAGAATGACAAAACAAGAAAATGCTATCTTATAATAAGACTTAAAAGATGGCATTTTAACATATTTTGGATTTGGGGAAAAGTGTAGCAAGCATTAGACTGGGGGTAAGGTTATTTGGGCTTGTCACCATTTGTTTGGAAAAGTCACTTAACACCTCTGCACCTACATTTCTTGATTAGTAAAAAAGAGAGCACAGAAAGCATGTTACTTTACAGAGTCAGGGAAAACAAATGAGAACATGCAAAAACTCTGATATGTTGGGTTCCATAGAAATGCCTGATATTGTGTCTAAATTATTTAATCTTCTTCTGGGAGAAAAGAGTATTAAGAACCCATGAGCATACATCTACTTTAGTAAGATATTGTAAAAATTGTGGGTAATTTCTTTAACTTTGAGGTCTTTACAAGAAGTTGATGTGCAGACACAGGATAGTCTATCATAGATCTAGGCATGTCACAGAATAAAAACTTGACTCTGAACAAGGTATCATGTATCTTACGATATAGTCAACTAGGTAAGATTATATTTTAATATAATTTAAGGGCTATCTAGCATAGGATGCTTACTGAACTTTCCATAATAGCAATAGCAATGATTTGGCTATATTTGGAAGAGAAAATGTACTGTATTTCATTGTTTCTATGATACTGAGAATCCAGGAAATATAGTCATTTGGGGATCCTAGGGCTTGCCTTTATTTCACATGGCTTTTTTAGGGTAAGAAGGACAAGGAGTGACAGTCATGAATTTTCAAAGCGAGTATTAGTAGATTATCTCTAAACGCATGGTTTTTTCCTGCCTGCAAGACGCATTTATTTTAGGGTGTCTGGATCCTGATCCTACACTGAGAAGGAAGCTCTGTAAGCCGTCAAGGCTCATATAGGGACACTTCTATGTGGAACACTTCTCTTATAGAGAACTTGTTAAGGTAGGACATCCAGCACAGCTGTGGATTTACAGCATTTTTCCAAGTCAAAGCTAGGCAAAGTGCTTTAGATCCATTTGTGAAAATTTTATACAGAGGAGTATGCTTCTAGGGGCTATTTGTACCTAATTTAGGAAACTGTATCTTCTTAGAGATCACCATACATATTTGGTTGTAAGATAAAAGAGAAGTGACATCCTTTAGAGATCTGAATTTTGGGGATCTGGGATCCTTTCGTTGCTTTTCAGATGATAATACATCTTACCAAAAGTGCATTATTTGAAGGTCATCCTAATCAGAATCTTTTTAAGGGTGGATGCATTGTTCTGTCTTGCAAATGCTTGAAAAGGAAACAGTTATGCATAACAGTTATGGGGAAGAGAGGAAAAATAAATATATATTTTTAATTTCTGTGAAAGGGAGCTGGTGGGTGCTAGAGGAATGACAGCTGGTCTAGAGAGTCAAGAGCGCTGGCTTGCGAAATGTGGGCAAATCATTTCATCTCCTTGAATATCAGGCCGTTTTTTTTTTTTTTGTAGTGTAAAACCAGTATATTGGGCTACATTATCATCTGGTCCCTTCCAGTACCAAAATTCTGCTGTGGAGTTGAAGGAAGCATTAGACTAGCTTGGGATGTCCTAAGTACCCCTCAGGTTGTACTAGCCTTGATTTTGTATGTAAGTAACAAGAGTAAAACAGTTTGAAAATCTCACTGTCAGGTTAACTGTAGAACCAAGAGTTTGAGTTTGAGTCATTTAGAATGTAAACTAAGCTGAATGAATAGGATGTATTTTGAAGCTGTTTATTCTAACAACTTATAAAGTGAAGGGATTCATTTAATGAAAAGTAACTCCTCAATCCCCAGTTGAATACATGTGGTGAAAGTTGGTAAGTAAACATTTTGATGTCTTGCTTTGTTATTGTGCAGTCTTCTCATTAAACAGTATTTCAGCCTATCCTGGGGCACTTATTTTATGCTCAGACACTTGTAGCGTTTTACAAGTGCTACTGCTTTCCTTGTCATATTTGTTTTAAACTGGATCAGTGAAGCTTTGTGAAAATCTTTTCATTCAGCATGTGTTAAAATAGAACCCAATATATGAATAACAAATACCTAAGGAAAATACTCTGTGCTAAGATGTACATATTCCCATTTTTCAAAAGTCAGCATTAACCAATGGAAAATCATTTTTAATTGCATTAGAATCACAAACAGTAGCAACTCTACCTTCAAACGGAAATGGTGTTCTCCACTGTTGTTAATTTCCAGGATTTTGATGCATCTTTGGCACTAACATTGTGGCTAGTACTAGGTAAAGTGGAGAAATACATCTAGATTCAGTTTACATTTTTAAGCGAACCTGTGGTGATGTGCTCATGTGCAGGAAACAGAGTGTAACATCCTTCTTTATGTGTGTGTGTGTGTGTGTGTTTTTTTTAATTGATACAGTTTAGAATGATTACGGGGTGTCATTCAGTGACAAAAGGGCCTGTTCCAGGAAATCTTCTTGACCCAAAAGTCATTCTGAATTCTGCAACGGACATTTGATGTGGAGAAAAGGTACCTCTTGGTTTTCCTGCCTGAAAAGAAGCTTGACTGTGAGCACAGGATCTTCCAGACCAATGTAGCCACTGCATGTTAGAAGGCAATCCTACGTTCTCGTATGGAAATCAGTATTCCTTTCTGAAAGAAGGTTGATGGAGTATGGTTTGTGTTTAAGACTGAAGGAAGCAGAGCTATTTTTGCAGTAAATGGGAATATGTACTTCTGAAAAGTAAATTAAGATTAGGACTGTGATATGAGTTTTATTTCTGGCTTGGTTTTGTTTCCATAGCAGTCCCAATTTCTCACAGTATCTTCTTCGTAAAAATATGCTAATACATATCAGACCATATGGCCCAATTTGAGGTTTAGAAAATATGGTCACCTTATTTATGGATGAATATATTAATCCCAGGGCGTCAGTTGGTGGCTTTGAAAAATGTGGCACATTTTTAATGAGCTGTGGCTCTAAGTGAGACTCAAGCATCCCCCTTTTAGGCCTGTGGGACCAGAATAGATGTCTAAGGCAAATAATGTGCTAAATGTGGAGTCTTGCTGTCATCTTGGAAAGCATATTCCCAGATTCACTGGCTGTGGTGTTGCTGACCTAAAGTTAAAATTTTGATCCATTTGTTGTCACTGGTGTCTTGGAAGGTGAATTTGTATTCAGAGTACCGGGAGCTAAATGATTTTGGTAGTTGATCCACAGATAGTCAACTCTTGTTTCCTGACCTGCAAAGGATCTGTTTTGTAGATTATCTATAGCTAGTTTTGCATCTGAGCCTGGCTTTACTCAGACTCAGAACCCCATTTTCTCCTGGGGTTCAACAGCTGCCAGTCCAGAAAGGGCAAAATCATAAAAAGATAAAACAATACAGTGCAAATAAACAACAAAAACACCAGAACCAGAAAGCCGAGCAAAACCTAACTGAGAAGCCAAGTCTGTTGTTCAATCTGTCACATACATTAGAACTAAATATGAAGGATTTGTTGGTAGCCATTGTCATGGCTTCTCACTGTTAGCAGAGGTAAGCAGGAGGTGACTGTTGTGAGGGGTGACATAAAGCAGAAATAAGCTATTCAACAAACACACAACATTTTCTGTGAAAATGATAGAAATGCTGACTCACCTTAGCAGGGGTTTTAATAGTAATTAAGAAAAACTAGTAAATATGAAAAACTTGATGTTTTTTCTCAGTTATTGGCATTATGTGGAAATGTACTTGGATTGTTTTCTCAGGATTCTGTAGACCAAGGGCTATTTTCAAAGCTGAAGAGCATGAAGGGATTTTTATCTACAGCTTCTTAAGCTATTGGCTATTGAGGGGCCAGTCACCTGTTGCATCAGTCAAAGCATTTAAATAAATAGTCCCTGTGGATATCAACTAAAGCTGTGCCAGTTCTGAGCCAAAGAATTGTATTTGTTTCAAAATAATTATATTAATATGTAATATTTTCATGTATTTACATATATATTTTATGTTCTGCCTTTATTCTGGCAAAAGATATATAAGCAAAATGAATGGTCTGAGGTATTGAAGGAGACTTCTTGAAGTGAAGTGAAAGTGTATAATTCTCATTAGTAGGCAGATGCGTGTGTTTGGAGAAATGGTAAGACTTGAGGATTAAAAAGCTTTTCTTTACACTTTAGTATGGATTTTTGTGCCTTATAACCACAATATTACTATAGCTAAGCTCTGAGACATTCCATGGGGTAAGGGTATATATAGAGTTTTATTCCTAGTAGAAGGAATTAATTTTTATGCTTCATAGAACATTGTAATATGTTTATTTTATTTTATTTTTCGTGTACAATACTTCCGTCACATAAAGGATGCATATAGCATGGAAAGTAGACTATATGACATGCACCTCTACTTTGTGCTCTCTAGAAATAGACTTACCAAAAGCCATTATTTTTCTGTAATTTTGTTGTAGCTGTTGTTTGATGTGACTTCCTTAATTCTCTCAGGTTCAATTACAGCATTAAAAAGTTTCAGGTTTTTGTTGGTTTTGGTGAATGTTCCAATATCTCTTTTAGCTTCTGAGGGCACTCACATAAAAAAACCATTATGTAGTTGGAAAATACCATCTCTCTTGGAGAACAGGGCATTATTATATGAACTCTCTCCGTGATAGTAGTCACATTAGTTAACATGGAGGGTGCATTAAATTCTATTTATAAACTTAATACACTTGCACCTGAATGGAATGATGATTTTCCCAAAGAACACTAATGGTGTTGATAGCACCTGAGTGAGTCTTTTTTTTTCTCCTGTCAATTGGTAGGGATCATAATCCAAATGAGGCTTTCATTTGCTATGAGGCGGAATAGAAAGTAATTAATGAAGGTCCCACTGGGCTGAAATCTATCAAGAGGTGATGGAATCTCTAGGGAATGCATTAGGATTTTATTTATTTATTTCTTGCCATTCCTAGTTGGTGTGCTTGTTGGCATTCCTGTTGGGGCAAGATTTTAATTTTAGGATGATTTACCTACTATTAAAATGACTTTTGATTAAAAAATAAGGAATTATATGTAAGTGTTGTTCTATTTTATTAGGAGTATCTCTAGTTAAATATTTTAAGAAATTAATATGAGAGTTGAATATTACAATATTTATTTGGAGAAAGATTTACCCAATACATAATGATTCATTTATTCACATTTCTTGAGAAGATAATGGAATCTCTATTTTTCTTTTTTATGAATTTTCTACATTTATATTTAAATTTGTAGATTTCATATAAATATTACATCTTCTAGTAAACCAAGTGAAGGGCTTGGGTACAAGCTGATTAGAGGATGACAAGATGGTTTGATAGTCTTTTCTGCAACATTTGCTTTTGATTAATTTAAAAGCTGATTTCAGTATATGTGAATTACAACACAGTGAAATTCCTGTATAGCATATTAAAATCTGAATGATAAAGTAAGAATGTTAGGAATGGGTTTTCCTTCTGAGTTCTTAGAAGTGTTCTCAGAGTTCTTGACCCATGTCCTCCAGATCTGATCCAGCCAATGGGAAGTTGGCAAACTGCTTTTCTCTTGGAGTAGCAGCAAGATGCAGCAGCATCAGAGCCAATCGGGAACTAGTAGGAGTGGGAGGGAGGTAGGCAAGTGGCAAGGAGTTGTGCCTAAATGAAGCCATTAATTTGATGGTAAACGTAGATAGATCAGTCTAAAAACTGCTTCATTTGATAATTCTATTAATTTTTGTTAACCCAGAGGATGCAGGAGAGTAAATCGATCCCTTAGAGTTGGCATATGTGTGTATATGTCCTAATATCCTGATTCCCTTTGCCCTTAGTCCTAGAGGGCATTCATACACAAACCATAAAACTGCTGCTGAGAATTAAAGCTGTATCTTTCAGTAAGGATAAAACTCACCTTTCCTTTCAGCGTAAGGGACTCTTTCACATCTTTAGGAGATTACCACCTGGGTACTTCTATTTTAAATGGTGAGAATTCTCCCCTTTATTCTAATGTAGAATGCCATCGTGGTAGTGCATTAAAACTTAGACAGAATTAAACAACCAGTAGAAGCCCTGGAAATGGAAGTCACTAACACAGAGCTGGATGATGTGTTTATGTTGGTTATTGCTGGTGTGCAACTCGTACAGGAATGGAGAAATCATAAAATTTGTGCAACCTCATTAGAACTCTGCCATCATATGCTCCTTGCTGATTTAGCTGCTGCAGCTTTTCATCCACTGAGAGAAGAGGTGTCATTTCACTACTAGAATCCACATACTTCACAGGTTTCAAGACAGTGTGAGAAACAGTGGAGACAGAAAGGGTTAGATTAGATAGATAAGGATGAAGCAACATACAGTATTTTAAGGTGTGAATCATCTTGTGACACTAGACTATTTTTACTCACTCAAGGGACTGAGTATAATCTTTGGATGGGAGAGGTTCTGTTCAGGAATTACCATTTCGTTTTTGTATGTCCAGGGTATCGCTGTTAGCGATCAGTCTAGTCTAGCAGGGGGTAAATCCTGCTGTCACTACTAAAACAAGCTGAAAATTATATGCTGGAAGCACTTTTTTTTCCTCATTTCAGTTATAAAAAACTGTAGTTGTGTTATAAGCTTTCCAAGAGAGATAAGTCTCGTGACTTTTAAAATTTGTGTTGCATCCCTAAAAGGATTTGGGAAGGAAATTTGAAGTAGAAGAGTTTAATAGAAGTTCAGACCAAATATAAACTAAGTTCAAAGTAAAATATCCATTGATCTCATTAGTTCCTCTTTCCAGTATTTCCCCCCAGTTATTAAGGTTTCTATTTCTTTAACTGCAGAGATAGACATGTAAAATGCTTAGCTTTCCTACTTTCCCTCCACCTCACCTCATCCTACTCAGTCTTGCTTTGACAAAAGCCCAGATTAGGGAGGCTTCTGCAATCCCCTGTTTGCAGATTTCTCAGAGAGAGAGCTTTTTTTGTGTGATTCAGGTAGATGTCTTTCCATTTTATAAATCAGGTCATGCCAGTGCATACTCAGAAAAGCTTCCACAATCACCTGCAATGAAAGTCTGTTATGTTCTGTTATTATGCTATTTTTTGCCTATTACTGAACAGCTGGGATTTTACAAACAGCTGGATGATTAAGTTGTGTTTTTTCCATTTTTCACCCAGATGCTTTATTACTGTGTAGAAACAATTCCAGTGTGGAATGACCTGGGAGTATAAGAGCAAAAATCTGCTCTGATGCAACTGTTGTTATCAGGAATTGAATCAAGAAAATTAAGGGCAGTTTTGACTCTTGTTTGTTTTACAAACATGTTGTTTAATACAGCATCCTTATTTCTGTTCCTAGGCAAAGTGGTTGATTTACCAACTTTTAAAATGCCTCTTCTGTTAATCCTTAGGCTACCGAAGCTATGTTTTGGCTGTTACATTTATTTGCTTAAGGGGCAATGTCTACACACAATGAGACATCACCTGAGTTTTCCATTCACTGCTGGAAAGAGGAGCTGACAGAGGCAGGCAAGCTACAGTCCTCTCACTCACCAGAGTCTATTTTTAGGTTGGTCCCTTTGTGACTGACATCATCCCTGACTGGAGGGGTTGAAATTCAGAGATGATGAAATGTTTTAGTATTAAGATTTGCAGATTTATAAAACTGCATGATATTGTGAAAGTGACAAATTTAATTCAGGTGCTGTTTGTTGATTTCTTACCCAGCGCTAAAATTAGAATTAAAAAGAGTTCTTTTTTTTTCCCCACCAATTATTCTTTCAACAGATGTGTGTTAAGCTTATGCTAAGTGGCTGGGCTGTGCCGTGTACCCTGTCTCTAAATATACTAACATTTCAGAGGATCACAGTCCATGTAGAAGGATTTTTGAGATAAGGAAAGATTCCTTTTTCTAAATGGCAGGATTTTTGTTTACTGTTACTATTGCTTTTTTTTCCCCTCTCAGAATCTATATATGTGGCTAGGTCTAATTTCTCCTTGGAGAGTGAATTTGCCAGGCTCTCATGCTTTAATAATACTTTTAACAGATTCTATCTTATTTCTGTTATGTGCTTTGTTTTCTGTAATAGCTTCTGCATATACTGCATAGTGAATTTGTCCGAATCCAACTTGCCAATTTTTTTTATGATTCTTGCAGGAGCAAAACAGTAGTCAGTGTTTTCAAATAGCAGAGGTGATTATGGAAACGGTATTTAGTCCTTTTAATCCACAGAATTTATATGTCTTATATTCAATAGCATATGACTAGATCAGAGAGAGAGAAGCAAATTTAAATGAAATATTAAACATCTGTGAAGCAGTGAACAGTAATCATTTTTTTAAATCTCAAAGTAGTTTTCTAGGACCATGGTTATTCTTTCCAGACAAAAACGTTTTTTTTTAAATACTCATCTATATCTTTCTCTTTAGGAAAGGTGTGAGTGCCAGTGATACAGTGCTTTTACACATTCTGGCTTGAGTAAAGACCTGAATTTCTTTCTTGGATAAATATAAAAAAAAGGTTGTTCTTTTTGTGGATATTTCTACCTAGGCAAGCCAAATGGAATTGCATCAACTACACGGCCTCGTCAGGGCAGTTGAGGCAAACTTTAGGGATTTTTCTAAAGTGCCTTCTGTCTGTACTGATCCGATTCAACAGATGTTTGCTCAGGTTTCCATTTGCTTTCAAGACGATGTCTGATACCTATGTTTTGGAGTTCAGGCTTTAACATTTGAAATGCAGTTGTAATAACATTTTCAGTTGTCTCCAACTAGCTTTAATTTCTTAAGAACAACTCAGACTTCTCCTATGAAATCTATCTTAAGAACTACCTTGTTTGTTTTCTGAGTGTTTCAGAACTTACATTAGAGTCCCTGGCTTTTAGTCTTCATTCAAGCCAAACAACCATTATCTTTAATTGCAACTGCTTCTAGTGGAAGCCAAAACAATTGGTGGAGTCAGTGAAAAAAAAAAAAAAGGAAAAAAAAAAAAAAGCCAAGTTGCTTGTCTGGTATTATGAAGTCTTTGATTCAATTCTGCTTCATTAAAGCCATTAGAAAAAACACATCTGGATTCTCTTTAAATTTGGGCATTTTTCAATTGCTATCTATTCTGTCAGGGAAATATTTTTAATTGTAAAACCATTATCTTGGGGGATTCTTAGTCTTTAGTAAACTGCAACTAGTCCTTGTGCCTTAGAAATATGACATTCTGCATATTAAAATGCAAATGAAATCACGATTTATCTGATTTCTTAATTTTTTTCTTCACAATTTTTCACGAAAGTATTTGCAAACTTGAAAAAGTATGTTAGTCTTTATTAGGCGATGCATAGTTAATATTTGAAGATTTGTAGACAAATAACTGAGTGGCTTATTATTACTGTATGAAGGAGGAAATGACTTACTATTTTTTTTACACATTGAAAATTGAATATGGAAGGGCATATATTTATTTACAATTTCTTAAAGAGACTAAACGTAATGGTTATCAGAATGTTCTATGTGGTTCATTCAGAAGTCCTTTAACGAAAGCCAAATGGATTTAAAATATATCTGATAGTCAAAGGGTACAAAGCCTCCTGGTAGGAGGGATAAATTTGATGGTTTTTTTTTTAGATCAATTGCACAGTATGGTGAATGTAGTGAATAATTGAGTACTGTACATTTTAGGATCCCTAAGAGAGTAAATTGCAAATGTTCTCATCACAAAAAAGTTAAATATTTGAGGTGATAGGTTAATTTGCTTGATTTAATTATTCCACTTTGTATTAAAAAGATATAATACTGCTTTATACCCCATAAATGTATATAACTATAATTTGTCAATATATAATTAAAAATCAGAATTTTCTACACTTAAACAGAAAATGTAACTTAGAAATATGATATTACATTAAGTAGATTACATTTCTGAGATTTTAAATAAATTTATATTATATAAAATTTCCCCTTTTTAGGCCCTGTTTTTTTTTTTTTTTTTTTTGTAGCATACTAAATAGCCTAAGAGGCTATATGTGAATGTACTCAGAATGGAGTTTGACACTGGAAGTCTGTCTCCCTAGTAGGTCAGTTATGTTTTCAGAATAAAATGCCTCTTTATGTGCACATTTGATTATAAATATATTACCCTAATCATCTTTAACTTTTATGGTAGATTTTGATCTTATAATTTGGCTCTAGTTTTCACATTTTCCTGTAGTCAGATGGATGGTTTGTATGGCACTAAATAATTATTAATTAATTCTATTATAAGTATTATACTTTATATTAAAATAGGAGGAACTACTAATTTAATTTATACAGATTGACCCTAGAGAAACTAACACATAGAATAACATCCTCTTTTCACTATTTAGAGCAACTTCTTAGTAATCACATTTTTCTGCTTTTTAAACATTTAAAACACATTATTTCAGTAGGTATTTATTATAGCCTGGTCATACTATTTATCAAAATCTGACTATTTGCCATGGAGATGTAAACCTCTTGGCCTCCATAGAATAGTATTAAAAGCATCTTATAATAAAACTTTCACCAGAAAGATGGTTCCATGGCAGGTATTCAAGGACAGTATTATAGGCAGCCCCAGGGTATTTAATGAAAAGTATAGACAATTTAAGTGATTCCATTTTATAAAAAAAAAAAAATCTAGGTTCTTAGTAAGTTGAATGCTGCCTTAGCTCCAGTCTTTTAAATCACATTAGTTGCCAGCCATTAATTAACAGTGAATGGTAAAATGAAAAATTGGGGATGAAGCGTAGCAGTATAGCGGGTTTTGCTACTGAATGAAATATTTTTATCTTAATTTGATACCACTGCTACCCTTACAAGCAAGTCTTCATTATAGGTAATTCTTGGTTTTCTGACTAACAGATAACAAGAACAAGAAGTTCAAAGCTAGATTAATCATGAATAAGTAAAATTTGCCTTTGTGTATGTGTGCTAGTGACTATAACACAAATCTATTATCTTATTATTTTTATCATTAGCCTGTTAATATCATCACATTTTAATAATTTGTTAATTTCCAGGGAGGCCCAGGAGGTTAACTACAGCTAGCTAAGAGTTGGCTGATGGGCAGACATGGTCATAGAGCTTCCTACTGTCCATCACTGTATATTATAAACATATTTGTACTTAAAGTTTTTAAAATATTTTTTATTATTTCTCAGATTCTCAGAGAAGAAGAGTGGTTAATTTTTTTCTAGTCTGTGTTTGAAAAATGGAGATCATGTGGCAATAGAGTGTTTGGGAGAAGCAGTTGTATGTTTTTGTAGTTTTGGCCACTTACGATTTTGTCCATGTTCAAATCAGGACATACAATCCTTAACTGGACAAAGTAGTTAATGCATGCTTATCGGTGTGAAGTGTTTTAAAAGAGACTCATATATCTCTGAGACAAAGGTCTTCATTTGTATTCATGCTAGTGAAAGATAGGCTTCATCCTTAGCCTGGCTTAGGCTATTTAAGGACACTGGAGACCCGAGGGAGTGCGGTGTGCTCCATGCATTCCAGCAATTTGTAAGATGCTCTTCGAGCATTTGAATTGTGCCTTTATATTGATGGGGCTAACCAAATTATTTACTTACTGTTTTTGTGGATTCTGTACAGTTGCTTTCATATTTTTTTTAAAAAGCAGTATTGAAGTAGGTTTATCTTGTGACAATAATATAATAAATATTAATATAATGATCACTTGTAACCATGATGGCATGGGATCATAAGGAAAAACAGTAACGGTTCTTGTAATTAGGGCCAAGAAGTTATTCTAAATAATTTTTTTCTATAACAATATTACTATATTATGTTTTCAATATGTAAAATAGAGAAAAGTGGCAAAAAAAAAAGGTGTTTTGTTGCCCTAATTCTCTCCAACTCCTTTTTCCCTACTCATCTTGATCCTACATCATTATAATTGTAACATACTGTGGTCCCCCTTATCTGAGAAGGATACGTTCTGGGACCCCCAGGGAATGTCTAAAACTGCTGATAATACTGAACCCTATATATATGTACATATGTACCTAGTTGAATTTATAAATTAGGCACAATAAGATATTAACAACAGTAACATAATAAAATAGAACAATTATAACAATATACCGTAGTAAAAGTTATATGAATGTGATACCTCTCTTTCTCTTTCTCAATATCTTATTTTACTGTACTCATCTATTTTGGGACCTTGGTTGACTGTGGGAACTGAAAGAAACTGTGAAAAGCAAAGCTGAGGAGAAGGGGGTGACTGCCATATTTATAATCTGAGTTGTGTTTCTCTCTGAACATAATATTGTTACCTTTTCCTTAATGTTGCTACATAGCTTTTTATTTTTTACTTTTTCTCATGGTTGTCCACACCATATTTTATCCAATCAATGTACATAGTTTTCTCGATCATTCCAGTATGTTGAATATTTTCTAGATTGCTTTATTTATTATAAATAAAACTATGATGAATATCTTCATACACATAATATTTAAAACTCTTTTTTACTATTTTTCAGGCTAGCTTCCCAGAGGAAGTGGTTCATTTTTAAATAAAGGGATTTTGCATTATTTTATAACATAATGTAATATATTAATAATATATTTAGTGGGGCAAGAAATAACTTTGGAAAATCATTTATTTGCTGTTCTCTTTAGGTCAGCAAGCATTAATCATTCAAATGTTATCAATAATGTAATCCTATATGTTGACCTCAGCTTTGCCTATTCACGTAGCAAACTGTTTTAGATGATAAATGTTGCTTGAGGAGCGGATGACAAAGTGGTCCGTATTAGTTTTCTGCTCACCTATTGTAAGCAGACTCCTGTAGCTTTTCATTTGGCTCATAGTGATCAGGTTAATTATGTGTGTGTGTCTGTCTCTCTGTGTTAGCTGAAGGTCTTGCCTTTTAACTCTACCATCACTCAAGTCCTTGATTTGTCCTTAAGACCACATTACCTGTCCTGAATTACCTATCTCTGTATGGCTTGTGAATAGTTTCATAGTTATTTCACTAAGGGATATTTAATAACTGGATACAAGTTTTATCTCTAGTTCTGCTTCTCCTCTTCCTTCTTTTTCAATTCCTTTTCTTCACATTTTAAAAATTAAATAACTAAATTTTCACTACTTGATGTTTCAACACTAAGGGACAGATAACAATGGGAAAACCCTCTGCTCACTTCTTTCTTCTCACCTACTTGGAACTGGAAGATCTCTTAGAAGAAGAGCTTAAAGCTGTTCAGATAAAGCATACCAGACTGCTTCCTAGTAAGAGAATTGAGCTGCATAGACTACCAGGTTTTACAGGGGAAAAAAATATTATATTCTTTTTGGAGTTGTCGCTGGAAAGAATACAGGTTATTCCTGGGAATAATAATTCCTGCTCTTGAAGAATATTCTCTGCCTGACTAGCTTCCTGGGTTCACCATTTTAATAAAAAAAGGCTGGAAGGAAAGAGCAGATAATCATGTTTTTTCTTTCCCATCACAGTTATTATAAAAGCATATTTTCAGCTCCTTTTAGCCATAGCTCCTGAAAGGATTTTTGTAATCTTTTAAAAACTCTGCTTATTCTACACTCTGAGCCCATAACTCTTTACTATTTTTTTTTTATCTGCTTATCTTTGGGATTGCTGGTTTGGGGAAATTGATCCAATTTGATTACATCTGTTTCCAATTATTCCTGGAGCCACCTCTTATGCCAGGGAGATGCTGTAGAAATACACAAGAGGTTTTTTTCCTTTTAGATATTTGAATCAATTTATAATATTTTGTAGACAGCTTGCCAACTACATTTCTCGTAATTGTACTTTGCTTGTCAGAGAGAGTTCTTGGTATCTTAAACCATAACTATAGGGTTTTAGGGGTCAGTTATTTCAATGAAGAGGCAGTAAAGCCAGAAGCCAAATTTCAGTTTTTAAAATAAATATGCAAACAAAGAAATTAGAACACTTTAACTAGCTAAGTGAGACAGTTAAGTTACGAATAAGGCTTTTATTTTTGAATAAATGCTAGTTGTGTTTGGGGCTGATTTTTGTTCCCTAGAATGGTTGTACTAGTTGGTAAATGTTAAAATGCATTTGCATTGATTAATAGCAGCTGACGGTATGGAGCTTACCAAGCGGGCAATTTGGGCTGGGTTCAGCTGGGTGGTTCCTCTTCTGGTATCACCAGAGTGCCTGTAGTCAGCGGGGAGGTCTACTCCTGGCTCATTAGTGCTGGATGGCCTCAAACATACATCTGGAAATTGATAGTGTGACCAAGCATGTATCTCCAGCATCCAGCAGGATAGCCTGGGCTTCTTCACATGGCAGGTGAGTTCCAAAAGCAGCAAGAGAGGGTAAACATGATGCAGGCACTTCTTAAGCCTCTGTTTGCATCCTGTTTCTTAATGTTCCATTAGTCAAACAAGTTACATGGCTAATTCCATTTTCAAGGGGTCGAGTAATAGATTTTGCTTTTTGATGAGAGGAGCTATGAAATACTTTTGGCCATTTTTTTAGTTTACAATAGCTTGGGGCCATATTTCTTCTCATGAAGAATCTACCCCCAAACAAATATTTTAGAGATAGCTATCCCAATACATGGAAAGAATGCATGGGGAAAAGATAAAATATTTTAATTTAGCCTGTTTTTCAAACTCTCTTCTGCCTTTATGAACCTTGGGACATTTATGGACTCTAGATTATGTATATATGAAGATAGTATTTTATAAAATATTTAAAATTTGTTTTTATTTGTATTAGGCTTTTATTTTTAAATTTCTTTTCTTCCTGAGCAAATTATAAGTTTCAAGAGATGAAGGCTTCACTATTTCTTTTGGTATTCTTTCCTAGTCTAGGAATAGTCTTTGGCTAAATTATGGCTCCACTGGCTAGATATAGATGCGAATTTCACATTAAGTGTGATTACATTTTTTTGTTTTATTTTCATGTGACTCTTCATGCTTTTTAGTAGTTGTTTAAAACAATTATTTGAAAACATAAATCTTTGCATTAATAAATCTCTACTACCTCTTTGTGCCTTGAATTTTGAGCCAAAAACATTGCTTTCTCTTGTGAATTTAAATCTTATCTCCTGTGAGATTTGATTAGGACGTGCATGTCCAACTTTGGATCTATCTTTTTATATGTGGACCATTGAATGTCATCAACCAGTAGATCAGTTCTAGTATACTGACTATGAAACATCTGGTACTGCAATATCACACCCTGCAGGCCAGTTGAAATGTGCTGAATTTGTCATCCATTAAGTGCAATATCAATCTGGTAACACATTTTCAGGTGATTCTAAAGTGTTCATATTGGCTAATTGCTGACATCCATAATAATTATATTAAACCTGATGCTTCTGTTGCCATGTTCATAATAGATGTGTTATACTCAGGGAAAAAGAAGCTGATTTTTTTTCTAATGTACCTGTGAAGAAATGACTTGAGAATTATTATGTTCTTTCCCCTTCCCAAGGTATAAAGATGTCTTTCCAAATGCATCTTAACTATTAGCAAATTGTTAAATAATTTTTCAAGAAGTTTAGAAAGTAATTGGTGGAACAGATAAATCCATTTGATTAGAAAAGTCCTCATCACTACCGTACAGTCATGTAATAATTGCTTAATTATCTCCATTGCTATGGTTGTATCAACCTGTATGTAATTGTCTCTTTTTCCCATGGCTCAAAAGTCTAAACTCTTTGTTCCTATCTATAAAAGATTTTTAATGCTTCCTTTGTTATGTTTAAATTTCATACCCAAGAATTGCCTTTTCATTCCAAATAGCTATTAGATGGCTTTGAGTAACATCAAGCATCATTGATAACTAAAGGTAACCCTTTTTTGTGAATACCTTCCTCACTTAAATTTCTTGCAGAACCACTTCTCTATACACACAATGTAAAAGAGTTCTTTTAGTGCTTTCTGAGTATATATAGATTCAAAATTAGAATAAATATGGTTTCCTAAACACTTATTTGCTAGAAAATAGGCATATCCACTTCTCGGCCCGAGTGACTTCATTTAATGTTCCATTTTCAGGGATTCCTAGGGGAAGATCATTTTGTCAGTATAGATGAGTTTTCAACTTCTAGAATTTTGTATAAATAGTATAAGTTTGTGTTTAATGAGAGAGAATAGTGGTAGTTAAAAGTTACTTCATAAATTCATTTTCTGTTTTCTTCTTGAACATTGTTTAGCTTTTATAAAGGAACGTGGCACGTTTATAGGGCATTTCTTGTGTGATCTTTGCCCATTGATTTGGTTGCTAATATTAAAGTGAGAGAAAAAAACATCCAGGAAAGAGCTGATGGGGATGAGAATTGAGGGATCCAGTGGAGTTTGGAATATAGTATATTTGTCAACAACATTGGCCAGATTTAGACTTCTCTTTTGCATCTTTTACCATGTTGATGGGAACTTTAGATAAGTCTCTTCATATCACTGGAGAGTGTGAATAATCACATTCCAAAAGCAAAAAGGGAACAAGAAATTGTTTTCTTGAAATACTTTATTGCTTATAGTGCATTCATCTGCAGTGATTGCCCTGTTCATGAGGTCTTCTGTATGTTGGTCTCCTCCCTTCTGGCAGTGGGAATCAGTCATGTTCAATCCTCTTCCTTCCCCAGTAGGTGTGAAGTAGCAGAAATGACAGGTGAAGCTCTGGGGAGACAGGCCTCATCATGCAAATTCAACTTATTATGGTTATGACTTTTAAAAGTCTGCTAATTTATCTTGGAAGATATAACAAGAATGAAACCCTATTTTTTATTTATGATTTTTTTCTTTTAAAATTATCTTCATTGAAGTATAATCATAAACAATATCCATTTAAAGCATACAATTCAATGAATTTTGATAAAGGTACACACCCATGAATCCACCACTGCCGTTGACATAAAGAATTCTGTCATGTCCTAAGTTTCCTTTTCAGTCTATTCTATCATCTGATGCCTGGCTCTAGCAACCAATGAAAATCTTCATTTTATCACTATAGATGAATTTGCATTTCTAGAATTTTGTGTAAGTAGAATCATGCCCTATGAACTCTTATTCCTGGCTGCTTTCACTCAGCATAATGCTTTTGATCTATCCATGTTATTGTATCAGTTCATTTCATTGCTGAAAAGAAATGCATAGATACATCACGTTTTGTTTATCCATTTACCTCCTGATGGACAATTAGTTAATTCTGTTTTAATATTTTTTTAATCAATCTGGTTCTTAGTACCACCTGCTAATTGTTTTATATCCTTAAACCTAAATTTCACTTATATTTTGTCATTTAGTATATTACTTGGACACATAGTTTCTCTTTACACTACAAGAAAACCAATATGTGATTAAGAATTTATAAAGCCATGTATATTTAAGTAAAATTATTTATGATTTTTTAAAAAATTGGGTTCTTAATGATTTCCTTTCCAAAGTAAATTGCTTCTAATCATGAATGTGTAATTTTTTTTTTCCCCAGAGGACACTTTTTCTCTCTGGGCCATTTTGTCTCTTGGATGGTAGCAATGGTGAGGATTCCTGTAGAAATGTACGTTGACATCTAAGCAAACTAGCAGCCCTTCAGCATGGCACTTCCTTGGTTCAAAGAAACAGTACATGACATTTAGGGGAATTTCAGTTACAAAAGTTGATAAATGAGGCAAAAGGTTTTCTGTGTTTCCAATGCAAAAAGCTTTTTTAGACTTTCAATAATTTTTCTGAAGTGACATGTATCTGAGCAGGAAGTTGCATTCACCATGGAGCAGCAGCCTTTTCACTGAGGCAAATTTAGGAAGATCAATTTTGCTCCTGCCAACCTTAGCATAGCTATTAAAGTTAGGAGCAATGTAAGTTTAGGGAGTTGTTCTTATAAATCTTCAGACTTAGCCTCCTAATATTAATGTCTAAGTACATTCCCATTTTTAACTTCTATCGGGACATCTTCTTTCCTGTCCTATCTCCTTCTCTCTCTCTCTCTCTCTCTCTCTAGATTTCTTTCTTCCTCATTTTCCACCTGCATTTACATTTTTCTCCTTTAGCCACAAAGATCCTCCAGAGAAGGACTGGGCACCAAAAGAGAAATTCTTTTTTCGGCTCTGCTTTGACCATCTTGCCTATGAAATTTTGCTTTCCTAACACAGAAATCTCAATGATATTGCTGGAGCCAGTTCTGTATCCTATACCCTGGCAAAGTTCCTAGAACTGGTCCCAGTGGGATTTCTGTTTTAGAAGCTGCCTTAAGATCTTTGTAGCATCATTCAGTTTGCTTTCCTAAAAGAATTCTAGCCAAATGCATCTCCTTAAAATGTTTTCCCAAAGTACTTGACCACTCAATCAGTGTAAAGGTTATATATATAAACACAAACATAAGTGTGTATGTATATATACATATACACTGTTTGCATACATGTATACACACACGTACACACACACTCTCTTATCCCTCTGAACAACCAATTAAGCCCCCAAAAGCACCTTCCTCTTCTACCCAATAGCATTTTCTTCCTCCTACTCATAGTTGCTTTGACTGCACTGACTGTGTGAGGCTCCTGGGATTCTATTTCGTTCCATCTCATGCTAAACTAATCACAGCATACTTTAGCTTAGTCATGATGATATAACAATTAGACAGTTCTACTTGTGCTTCTAAATACAGGCTGGGTCCCTGGTGAACCAGTTGGCTAAACTGGTAGGTGAATGAGCAGTGGGAGAGGTAGCAAGCACAGGTATGGATAGGCTAGGGTGGTTTGTCTTGGAGCATTAGTAAAAGAGAATTGTCATTTGTTATTTGGTTTACAACCATATTAGCGGTGACTCTTCCAGTAGGGAGAAAATACATCAGATGGGCTAATAATGGACAGTTATGGGTCGTGTAAAATGGTTATAATTTTATAAGTGTCACTGATCTAAAAATTCTAAAACACTGTTAATATCATAGGGTATAATTGTTCCTTGTCTTTAACCAATATTTAGAGATTATACTATATGCAGAACACTGTGGTATATCAGTGACATCAATGAGACATTTTGTTGGTTTCAGTGTACAATTAGGTCAAAGTCTTTGGAATTAATTTGTTAATTCATCATTCAAAAAACTCTTATTGAGTACCTGTAGGCATTTCTTAATGCGCCAACAAATAGCTGATGTTATGGAGATGGACACATATCACGAAGACACTCATTCCTTCTTTGAGCTTACAGTCTTGTGAGGGAGACAGACATGGGAATAAATAATGACAGTACATTGTGAAACATGCTAATGGGAGTACATACCCAGTGCCATGGGAATCTTAAATTCATTGTGACTTGGCATTTCTTTATACCAGACCCTTGTGAAAAATTCATGGGGGAATGAAAACTAATGTAGTCTGTTAAACTCATTTGATTGCTTTAGAGAACCTCTTATTTAGGAGGAAACATGTAAATTTTGATCTTGTGGTTATTTTTGTTTTAAATTGTTACAGATATGTATTTAGAGCTGTTGTTTTGGTATTCCTTAAATAGTGTTAATTGTGTTTTGTAATTTGTCTTTGTAATGATGTTTCCTATTAGAAGCAGTTTATAGTCCATGTTTAGAAAGATGCTGGGAAGCAGTTTATTAGTATGGAGTAAAAACAGGTACTTTCTGACAAATGATGACATAATTTCTTTGCTGATGAGTCTAAAATCAGATATTGGTGTTTACAGTTTTGGGGAGCTCTATCTTTGTTGGTCTCCATGATTTCTTCATGCTGTCACTAACATGGTGTTCTCATGAGCTGATTATGTTGCTCATAGAGATAGTTTTGGTTGGTTTTCAGCATCTGTCTCTTTCACAGAGTGGCCTTGCAAAAGTTAGTAATTGATCATTTTAACAACAGTAGAATTCTACTTATGGCATTTTGCTCTTCTAAGTAATTGAATTAAATGAGAAAGCACCTAGCCCATTGCTGTGTTCTCTCTCCCTCTCCCTCTCCCCCCACCTCCCCTCTCAAAGGTAATATAAGGAGCCCCAATTGAAAAATAATATGATTGTTCTCACAGGAATTCCCAGATAAGCAGTTGTAAAATAGGCATTTGTTTTGAAGTTTCTGCTCTTGGCATATGGGGGATGGCTTTTGTACAAACTGTGTGTTTGAGTCTCAAATGAAAGAGAAGTTGTCTGGTACATTGTTGACTAGTGTCTGACTGATATGATGTGAGTCTAAGAGGGCTGTCCTCATATTTCATGGTGGAAACTTGAGTATTCTCCCTGAAGTACAGCAGAAGAAATGACCTCAGTTTTCTTTTTGCAGAACATTACCTAATCCTATCTGATTCTCCTTTGCCTTCTTACTCCATGGTTTCCCACCTGCCAGTGTTGAAGGCTGCTTTTTGTGGAGCAGGTGAGAAGGTAGAGATAGAGTGTCAGTGAAATCAGAGCATGCCACAAATAAGATGACACATGTAATGTGCCTGCCATGGTACCTAGTACGTAGTAAGTGCTCAATATTTGTTCATTATAGTGATGATTATTCTCATTACTCCACTTTGCTTTCACATGAATGTCTCATGCTTATGTCAGATTGAATAGTTGAAGTATTTCTCACTGTTCCCCATAATCATTAGCAGCAGAAAAATTTCCCCTTTGAACATATCAAACTGACAAATGGAAGAAAGATAACAGGATCTTTCCAGAGTTTTCTTTTTGTGATATATCTGCATACAGGTTGTACTGAAACATATTCAGGTATTAGTTTCCTATTGCTACTTTAAAAAAAATGACCACCCATTTAGCGGCTTGAAACAACACAAATTTATTATCTTACAGTTAGGGAGATAAGAAATCCTAGAATCTCAGTGTCAGCAGGGGCTGCATTCCTTTGGAGGCTCAAGGGGATAATCTCCTTTTTGCCTTTTCCAGCCTCTAGGGGCTGCTTGTCTTCCTAGGCTCCCGGATTTCTTCCATCTTCAAAGCCAGCAATCACATCACTCCAATCTCTGCTTCACAGCTCCTTTTCTAACTCTGACCCTCCTGCCTTCCTCTTATAAGGACCCTTGTGATGGCAGTGGGCCCATCTGGATAATCCAGGATAATCTCCCCATTTCAAAATCCAGAATTTAATCACATCAGCAAAGTCTCTCTCACAGGTTCTGGGAATTAGGACATGGACATCTTTGGGGTACATTGTTGTACCTGACACAAGGTCCAGTGAAAATCATGACCATTGCTTGTTGGGTGGAATCACAGAACTTTAGATCTACAAAGGACATTGGATCACTGCTTTTAGAGATGAAGAAGCTAAAACAGTGCAGGAGGATTAAGCCACCTAGGACTAAAACCTAGGTCTTAGATACCTAGTTCAATGACGTTTTCACTGTTTTTATGCAACATGTCTTAAAATTGTGCCCACTGGCTAGTTTTTATTAGGAGGTCACATTATAAAATTCCAAATAGTATTTTTAAACTGAATTTGAGGCCACTTTGAAATCTGAAGACAGTCTACCCTCTTCGACTTCATCTTTGACACACTTAAGAGCTGGATGCTTCAAAATTAGTGACATATTTTAAAAAGGGAAAAATACCTTAGAGGTCTCCCAATAAGCCTATAAAATTTGTAACTGTGGCTCCAGTTGAAATTGTGCAGCCCAGAATTATTCTTCCTCAGAGGGGAAAATATGATCTTTGTGGATACTTCTCATTCAGGCCACAATTAACAAGCATCCATACTAAAAAAGGTGAATGATTGATTTTTATGAACAGAGGGCATTATTAGAGCCATGACATTGCTTATTTTGATAGACTATTTAATGGGATGTTGAGAAAACTCTGGGTACCATTTGATTTCCTATGTTTCATCTGTCTAATGTACCAGGTTGCTATAGTCAATTAGAACAGCATGTTCTTACGTACAATACATGTGATTTTTACAGAACTCCCCCAAGGATAAATTAGAAACTGGCTCACTGCCTCTATTTCCTTTTCTTTTTTTACTCTTTTTACAGTTTGAATTTTTACCGTCTATACAGGATACATTTGGTCACTTTGATGCTGTTTTATTTTCTGGGCTGCATTTCAGGTGACCTGAAACATAGGCAACTGATCTGGTCATTCATATTCACTAGACATTTCTGAATTACTTAACCCAATAAGCAAAGTTTTGTAGAGCACCTTCTGTGTTCAGAGAACCGTGCTGGGGATACCAAGATGAATTAGACACAACCTTTTATAGTAGGGAAGACATCAACTTCAGATTGAACTTTAATCCTTATCTCTTTTTTAGCCCTTTGTAAAATAGAGACCATAGCAAAGAATTAGCCCCTTTGAGCCTGTTTTCTTACCTCCAAAAGTGGGAAAATGAGACCTTCCCACCTCACAGGGTTGTCTTAAGGATTAAATTGACGCAATGTCTGTGAAAACACTAAATACAATGCCTGGACAGAGCAAGTGCTTCATAAATGTTAATTTCCTTCTTCAAAGAGCTCGCAGGCTAGGAGGGAAAATGAGATGTCTATAAATAACTGTAGTACAAGGCGAAAGTGATAAGTGGAATGAAAGCAGTCCAGATAAGGAGCTGTTGGAGTTCAGAGATGAACTATGTTAGAGGGATCAGAGGAAGCCCCTTGGAGCATTGTCATGGCATTTTAGCTGGCTGCTAAAAAAGGAAGAGGATTTAGACTTGTCGAGATACAGGCCCTGTGATTTGTGCTCCTGTTTCCTGGTTGATCTCCCCACTCACTCACCTGCTATGTCATATTTCCTGCTTTGTCCAGTGCTTGGGTTTTCTGGTTTTGTCTCTTTCAATCTAAGCATCTTTGGCTTCACCCATATGTTATCAAGAGTTAATTGCCTTTCCTGCAGGGGCACTCTGGGTTACTGCTTTTACACTCCTCAAAGGTATGTGCACTGTAAATAGAATAATTTTATTTGTATTTTGAGAAGCAGGCCATTTTTTCCCCCAAAATAACTTGTGGTAGTTAGGTGGGTTGGATTAATCTCACGTGATTGGTTTGCAGAGATCTAGGCTAATTTTTAGAGGTGCTCTTGATGGGAATTATTCATGGCCCATGGAATCAAGATTTTCTTTTCAAGAACAAAAAGCTATTGTCAGATTTTTTTTTTCCCTTTTAGATTGTGTGGTTCTGGAAATCCTGTCTCTGACAGTTGCTCACACAGCTGGCTCCACCTGTGTGACTTGGCGTCATAGCCCATCTTAAGAGCAGTGTGACCTCCATTGGCCTCTGCAGACCTGATTTAGAAAATTGACTCATTTTGCACAGGCTACTGAGCAGCTATTTGGAGCTGCTGTCTTCTAGCGACTTACAGATTGAACTAGACTGAGAGTCTAAATGTGGCATTTCCCCCTTGTTTACTTTCAAAACCATATAACCTTTACCAAATTCTATTTAAAATATTTCTTATACCCCTACTCTTGCTGATGTTAGATTAGCCATATTTTCAGAATCAAAGCTTGGAATATGTTATATGACACAGGATATAATTTTGGGGCATAGTGTATCTAATGTATATGTGTGTGTTTGTGTGTAAACAGACATATATGTGTATATGTATATATGTGTGAATATATACAGCTCAAACTTGGCTAATTGTTGTACCTATATTACTAGTACTAAGTAGACCCTCTTCTCTTCTTTGAGTCTCAGTTGAAAAAAACTATTTAGTATCCTTTAAATTGTATCACTGAACTTTTGGCCCCAAGATGGGTAAATCTGATTAGAGTATAAGGTATTAAGAGCTCTTAATAGTTACTAATAGCTGTTGATGATGTAAGAGGATGTGTTTAGATTTAGGGGAATGTTCAGATAAGTGGCTGTATGGTTGTCCCTTCCTGGTTCATGATAAAACATACACAGGGGCAGTTTGCTGGCATGGCTTGTTCCTCCATTCTTGGCTGGGAATTCCCATTAAAGAGGTCCTCTACCATAAAATCACTGTCTCTGAGATCTTGGTGATGAAGATTCAGAGAGGCAACATCTGCCTCCCCAGGAAGAAGCCCGTGGCATTATTTTGTTCCTGTCTCTGCATTTGGGCTCCAACAAGTAGAGCTTTGTAAGGAGTGAAAAGATTCTGCCCTGGAGGACCAGGTGTTGCTCATCTGAGTGGGCAGATTACAAATACAGGGTTCTCCTGGGGCCCTTTGCTACTCCCAACAACAGGGAGAAATTTTGCTGTAGGTTAAAAGTCTACAAAATAAAGTAAAAATCAACAAAATGTTGAGGCTTTGTGAAATTTTAGAACTCATTTGATATATCTTTTAGATGAGATGGAAACTGAGAACTTGACAAATATATGGGAATCTATATAATCAAGTTTTGACATGTATTGGGGTGGGAGGGTTAGGGGGTGTGTCGTAAGGACCTGGAATGGTTTGTTCATTCTATTATCACCCCAGTTTCTCATTCAGCTGAGGTTTCACCCTGTATTAAGATCTGTCTGCTTTCTTTAAATATATGGATTTGGGTGGTACTGAACAGTTAGTCCAGTTGAGTGTTGAGTAGTACCTTATATTTAATATTTGACTAATTTTTTGATTATAATTTTCAGGGAGTAATTTAATTTTACTGGAGACCCACAAAAATATTCACAAATGAGGACAGAACTCTATTCTCAGTATTTGTGAATCATCTTGAACAATAAAATCACTCTAAGAACTTCTAACTCTAAAACATGAGTTGAGGGCATCAAAATCTTTTTTTCTCATGCTTTAAGGATGTACTGCTGTATTGAAGTGGGTCAGTTTTAAACTCTAGATCTCTGTACTTTGACTCCAGGCAACTATACAGGAGCCTTGTGAATACAGTCTAATGTAGCAAAAATTCACTTTGATAAGGTTATTCTGGGGCCCTGGCCAAGATTTTCATTTTTCTTTTACTTTTTCAGTTTTAACCAGATATACCAAAAGGTCTTCAGTATGCCTCAATCTCTACATAATATGGATCCCAAGGATGAATTAATAGAGGGCTCTATGTGTGCATATTTTTGTTAGCTGGAGGAAATTACAGTCTGTAGCAGTTTTCCCAAAGGATCTCCATAGGCAGTTAACAATTGTTAGTTGAAAAAAGGGATTATTTTTAAAAGATTGAGTTAAACAAAGTAAAACTGGTTTCTCTGTGGTGATACTTCTCAGAGCTTGCAATCTACTAATGTATATAGTGAATTTCCAAGAGTATGATGTGTGGACTTTCTCATACTTTTTAAACACAATCCCCCCCCCAACTCCTTTTATTTTGGGGTAGAGCATCTTATCAGATTTTTCTTCCAAAGAACAGAATTTGGTCCATGCTGTTTATGGAATTAGAAATGAGTATTTTTGAATGCTTTTTGTTAAAATCCTGTGAAATACCTTTTGGATCTAGGCTTCTAGGTCCAGATAAATGCTTCTGAAACTTTAATATGCCTGTAAATTTGTTGGATATCTTGATAATTTGTAAAATTTGCTTCAGTTGTTCTTAATGGGGGCAGCAAGATTTTTGCATTTCTAAGTTCCCAGGTGATATTGATGTACTGACGTTTGGACCATACTTTGAGTGGTAAGGATCTGGATGGGCTTAAGAGCATTCCCAGGTGAAAGGTGTTAAAGATGGTCTGTACCACTTGGAGCCTAGAGGTGAGCTGGTTAGAGAGGCTTCCCCTTAGCGCACTGGATGTTGGAACTGAGTAAGTAGTTATTATGTAAGCCAGATGATCCATTTATATATTGCTTACAATCTGTTTATTTTTCCTTCTAATTTTTCCTGACTGTGAGGGATACACACAGTCATAGATTCAGAATAAAATAGCACTTGCTGTGTGTGCCTGAAATAGTCCGTGGCCTTTTGAGAGGTCCCTGGTGGGAGAGTTTACATCTCTGTTCTGTAAACAATAACTCTGAATGGGAAATACAAGTGTAGAATGCTTAGTTAGACCTACCCATTTGATCCTTTACCTGTCTCAACAGTTGTGCACGCAGCCTAGGACAAAGACTTAATTGTCTTTCTTTATGAAAATTTATCAGTGATTCAGAAGGGGTTTCAATTGTTTAAGGCTGGAGTAACACATGAGACTTGTATTTTCATCTATTTTTTTCCCCTTAATATCTATAGGGATGTCTATAGAAAGATTCTAAGGCTATGGTCTGAGCTTGATGAGAAAGAGTGATATATTAGATTAACGATGCCCATCCTGGGCACGGGAAGGGAAATATCTTCACAGGAGCTGAGATGCATATTTAACATCTCTGATAAAGCATTAGTTTACACTGACACCACATTTTCAACAGATGGTCTTTTCACCCGCTGATTTGCTTAGCATCCGTTGTCAAACACTTAAATTTTGGTCAAGGCTATTATATAAATTGTTTGTTTCAAATGCAATTTTATTTTCTTTAGTACTAAAATTGCTTTTTAGGCTGCATGTTCAGAGTAACTGGGCCAAGATTCCAGTGAAATACCTGAATTGTGCTAAAAATAAATGCAATGTTATTCCTTTAAGCTCCTTCTCAGTGCTCAGATTGATTACTCCTCAAAGTTCTTGCTAACAAATTCTTCCTAATAGAGGTCCTGTTATAGTGAATTAATTAAGATTTATTTATAATTAAACACTTATTTGCATACAATTGATGGAATCATTAAAAGTCTTTTCAATAGGTTAAACATACTGAGATTTTGATTAAAAACACTTTCTTCATCATTGTTACAGAGTTAAGCTGTAGTTTAGTTCTTGGTCATATCAGATTTTAAATTAAGTCTAAATCATGATTTTTATATTTCTAGAATGTGTAATAAAGCATTAACAATAACAATGCTGCTTTTTATGTGTTCTGCTCAGTTTGCTGGTGCAGAAGAGAGTCAATAGATACCCAATGTAAAAAAATTAACAAATTCAAATTATCCAGTGATTCACTCAACTATAAACTATAATTACTAAAGAGTGACATAAAACTTGCTGGGCACTTATGTGTATTCTCGTGTATATGTTGTGTTGTTGTTGGTGTATATTGTTTTGCTTTGTTTTATTTTCTTGTTCATCATATAAATTCAACTAAGAGATTTTCTGACTTGGTAGTAGAAAGGATAAAGAATTGGGATGTGTTATCCCCCATTTGTGAGTTGTATATAATATTTTGGGCTTCTCTTGTGTCCACCATTTTTAAAATTTAGATGGCTGGCTCTGACTGCTATAACAAGGTATGTATCATAGCTATATAATGTAAGAATGCAAAATCCACTATAGTTGTACTACTGTAAATTCAGCGCCTGTTGCTGTATAATTAAGTACTGCATTTGAAGACAATAAAAAAGCTGATTCAAATATGTGTACAGAATATTGTTTTCTTATTCTTGTATTAGGAAAGATGAGAATGTAGATTACCAGGCGGAAAAGAAATAGGGAAGTTTGTGTCAAAGCTACTTGTAAGCTTATGCTTACATTCTTAACATTTGTGTATTTGCTTTCATGTAGCTTTATATAAATCACACTGTCTAATGCATGGGGAGAGCAGATCATAACGTGATGGATAATCCTCTTTGAGAGCAGGGACTGTGTCTTTTATATTTCTCTCCCTGCACACCCTGCACTGTTCTCTGTGCAGAGCAAGTATATTGATTGTGGAATCTCCAAATCATGTCTATGTGTCTTTGGGTTATAAATGCAAAATCAAACAAAGATGATAATCGAGGTCTATAACATGAAACCATTCAAAGGAAAATTCCAATCAAAAGCCATTTATGGTGAAGGAGGGAGAAAAGAAAGAATCAAAAGCATTAATCCAGTCAAAAGAGATGCTACGTCAATTAATGTAATAAAATGTTGCTTATTTGAGTTCATTCGGATTTTTTAAAAGTACATGCAATTCTTTTTTTAATTTGTAAGCTACTGATAACATAATTTCCTTAAGTATGTTTTCACTGTTTTGTGAGCCACTTCTGTAGGCCCAGCCTTGCTGCTTTTTAGGCAGCACTGAGAATTAGGGTTAAGACAAGTAGATTATCCACTTGTTCTCTAAGTAGAATCAGCCCTCAGTTATCCAGAAGTCAGTACTGACTGTGAACTATATGGGAGTTTTTAGCTTTAAAGAGCAAGAAAAGAGAGTTTTAAGTATCACTGTGTAGTACTTTATATAAATAGCAAGTTATTTTCACAGTGCAACTTGATGCTAGGCAGTTTATCATGCATATATAATTGGTGTTTATTGTCAAACCATAACATGGTTGTCTTCTGTTTGCTTCAAGGGTATGACAGGAAAACAAGATTAGAATGTGAAACTTTACTCTCGAATCTTAACTGTGTTTGCTAAAGTGTGTTTGTAGTAGGCCTCAACCAGTGCCACCACATTAATTGAGACATAAAACTCAGTGATTTAAACATCTTTTTCTAAAGTCAGAGAAAGTCTTTAAGGAGTTAAAATATGCCTTTATTCACCGTGAGTTAGTGAGGATGATGTATTTTGCTTTGTGTATAAGACAAAGGTAATGAATATCGTGATTATGTGCTGTGAGATAAAGTCCTAGACATTTATGTTGGGCTTAAATTAATCTACTGTAAACTTTCCTTCTTGATTAGCTACCAAACCCCATTTTGTGGGGTGAAAATTAGTGTACTGGGAGACTTCATTAGTTTGCTCCAAGTCAGTGAGTGAATCTGTGTTAATAGAAATTAGATTCTGAATCCTATGCTTGGATCAAGCTGTTCCTCAAGGCAACAGTGTGGTTAGCAACTTACTAAATATAGTTAACATTTATTAGTGTTGTTATGTGCCAACACTTTCCATTCATTATATCATTTCATTCTCAGAACAATATGATGAGGGAAACATTATTAATATCTACATTTTAAAAAGACTACAAACTGAGGTTAAGTATAAAGAACCTTTCCAAGGTCACATGTGTGAGAAATTGTAGAATTGGGATATGACCCCAATTTGTCTGCCTTCGGGGTCCTTGCTCCTGATCAATATGCTACACGTCCTCCAATATATTCATTCAGAGCCAGCCAAAAATTTAAGTGTTCTTCACAGAACCAAAAGTCTTCATTTCTGTTGTGATGGGTTGAGTTCCTTTTTAATGTGACATGTGGAAGTATAAAATACAAAATATTGCATCTATTAATAGTTTAGATAATCCTGAAAATACTTGTAATCTTGAAAATCTAGGAATTAGTAAAAAACAGTTTAAGCTATTTCCTACTAGGACATAATTCAAAGTACTTTACAAATAGAAAAACAAATTTAACTCCAAATTCAATTCCTACACAAATTTATCTTCTAAAAGAAATACCTAATTTTCTCTCCAGATGAGCTTATGGAATATATATTCAAAAGGAAGCAAAAACTGTCTTTTGAAAAATTTTCATATATTTTCCCAAAGGAATCCAGAAACCAATGACTGTCTCAATAAAATATGTGTTTGTTTTCTCCCTTCTTTTATAAGCACAGTGCCTTAGTGGAAAAGGGGGCTTAATTAATTTGAGAAAACATGCAACAGCACATTTACTGAGATGCTATCATAAGTAATTAAAACAAAATTGCTCTTGTCAAAATAAATGAATAAATTTGATGAGGCATTTTCCTTTACTTTGCAGATTTGTTACACTTTATCACTAATTCATAAAATCCACAAAGGATCTCTAGTCATCAGTGTGATTAGTTAAAATCTGCTGTTGTTACATTGTTATGAAAGGGAAATAAAAATCATAAGTGCGTACCAGGCCAAATGAATAGGGTGACAGCATATTTCTGCAAGTATTGTAAATGAGAACATATAAATCCATGCACTATCTGAGGCCAAAGCAGGAGTCATGATTATTGTTCAATATTTGTATGTAAATACTGATTGTAATAGTGATTTTTCAACAAAAAGGAACATTCGGAATAATGCTTTCACAGTATTACTCTGAATACTTAAACAATTAGAAAATAAAACTAACTTGTTGTCTCATAACATATGCTACAGGAAATAAAGCTTGACTATACGTTTTATCCTTGAGCAGTGATAGGTTTTTAGGGTGTTAGCGTGAGCATTGAGTGAAAACATCAGATTTGTAGGGAATGAAAATATAATGCATATTGCATAGCAGATTTGCTGTATCAAAAGAGGATTTTGGTGAAGAATGGGAAACATGGGAGTGCCTCATCCAAGATGATGTGAATGTCCTTCAATCTATAAAGAAAAGAAAGTAATATTGGAAGAGATAATACTATAATTAGTAATATCAATTTAAACCATTCAAAAGCTGAAAGTTTTCTGTTTTGTTGAGCATTTACTATGTTCAAGGCATTGATTTAGATAGTATGGGTGATGCAAAAATAAAACATCCATCAACCTACCTTCAGTGATCCTGTATTCTAGTATATTCGATAAGATATTTAAATAACTACAATAAGATGTCAAGCAATGTTGAAAGAAGTTTGGAGAAGCTTCTGGGAGTTCAGAGTAAGAAGAGTTTACCTCTGATTGTGGGGATCAGGATAACTCAAGGCCAGACCATAAATGACGGACAGATTTTGGATATATGGTCATAGAGAACAATTTCAGGCTGAGGGAATTATAAACAAAGACCCAGAGGTGTAGAACCACACATAAGTTTTGGGAACATCATATTCTTTTCTTTGGCTGGAGAAGAGTTATAGAAAAGGGTATAGACTGGAATGTTAGTGTAGAGCCTGAACTTGGAGGGTCTTAGATGATAGGTAGGAATTTTAACTTGTTTTGCGGGATGGTTGGTTGGCGGGTGTCAGGAAGTGTTACTTAAAAGGAGAGGGGCATTATAACTTTTGTGCTTCAATGAGAGAAATTGGGCAGTGAGATAAAAATCAGTGGGGAAGGCATTTAGAGTTGGTGAGAATGGGAGTAAGTTATTGCTCTAGTCTAGGCAAAAATCATTGGGGTTCTGAGATAAAGTAGTGATACAGGAATTGAGAGGTGCGTACATGAGAGGAATACTGGGTAGCCAAACTGACAAGATTTTGCATGTGATTTAGTGGGGCATATAGATGAGGAGCCAATTATAATTCTAGATTCAAGTCTGGATTATTAGGAGCATTTATTGGAAGAGAAAGAAGGAGAGAAAGGTAACATTTGAGAAGGAAGACGGTGACTCTTTTATTGCACATAGCAAATTTGAAGAGCCAAGGGGTACGTACATGGGGATGTTCAGTTAGCAGGTCCAAGGGCAGTGTTTGAAGTTCAGTAATATACATGCAAAACGTTTTATAAATATTGTACATCACTTAGAATGTTGAAATAAAAAATATAAGTCTTTGTTTCCTTAATCTGGAAATTCTTTTCTGAAAGCCAGGACTTGATTCTTGAATATAAATGCAATATCTGTTGAACTGAAGAGATCCATATTACAATGAAGTCAGGGAAAGAAACATTTAATAAAAGGGCTAAAGTCTCCAAATTTTACAATGTTTAAAAGCATTTGGGGCCATTAGAAGACAATAATGACAATGGTAGCTACTCTACATTGATATTAGTAGTCCTCCTAATACTTCTATTAATAATATTAAGAGTTATTAATAACACTTGTTGAGTTGTCATGTGATATGCCACTGTGCTATATGAGTGTCATGGTCTATCTCATCTACTCCAGCTGACACCCCAGTAAGTGGATTATTATTCTCCTCATTTAACAAAGACTCTATGGAGGAACCAAGAATAAGACTATTGCCTAAGCCACACAGCCAGGACGTGACGGGCCTGGAATCTGATGTTTCTAGGTGTGAATTAACGGACCAGCCATATAGGCAGAAACAGAGGCAGGAGGGGGCAAGTCCTTGTCCTCTGAAAAAAACAAACAAATGATTTTCCACAGAGCGATAGTGTTATTTTAAGGCCCTCAATTAAAAGAAAAAAAGAGTCTCTTAGCTGCACACAGAATCAACTTTACTGAATTATTTCGTTATAAATTCTTGCTACACTTAAAAATGAATTAGTTATCAGTGCTTCAGAGTATCCAGTAAAATAGGTGCCAGCTGGGTAGTTTCAGTGTATGGTAAAAAAAAAAAAAAAAAAAATGGGAACTGTGGTAAAAGAACCTGAAGTCTTAAAACACATTATTTGATGCTGGTCATTTCTGAAAACAGTTACTCATTTATCAAAAGTTACTTCCTCTCAGAGTGGGGCTTTCTTGTGGGTTGGCGGAAAGTCTCTTCCATTGTCCTTAGAAATGAAAGCTGGCGTAACTGACCTGCTCTTGCTGTAGGGGAGGCTCGTGACTAGAAGAGCATGCTTTTCACTCAGTTGGCCTGTGTGGACTGGTTTTTGCAGGGTCTCTTGCTAGTTGGGTGGTCTGTTGCTAGTTGGGATTCTCTTGCTAGTTACTGTTGCTAATTAATAACCTGACATTTTGACCACATTGGCCATCTCTAAGTGGATTGATTGAGTTACCTTCTAGGTTTATTAGAGGTAAGTTCAGTACCATAGCTTCAACCAGGGTATTGGAGGTCTCTTCCAGACATGTGTGACCTTGGGCAATCACTACTAATACTCATAACAGAAGGATAATAACATCTGCTGTACCTTCTCCACAGAGTGATTGGAAGGTTGAAATCAGATGACTGATGAGAATGTGTTGTATAAATTATGAATAACAATAAAGAGCGATTGCTTTTATGCTTTCTAAAACTTTTAATTACAAATTTTTTTTTTTCACACAAGTCCATACATGCTAAGGGTTAAAAATACAAACAACACAAAATACACATTGAAAGTGTAAGATTTTTCCCTCATCTATTCCAATTTAATTCCGATCTGGTTTCCCAGAGATACCTACTTTTAACAGTTTAGTATGTGTTATTTTAGGTGCGTGCATCCACATGAGTGTGTTTGTATGTGTGTATCATATTAAGCATATGAACTACAATTTGATTTTTTATTCATTAATATTATTTTCATCTTTCCATGACAGTTATATATATCTACCTCATTTTTTAACAGCTCCATAATATTTCATAATATGATGTACCATAACATATTCCATTAGTCTTTTACTGATGTACGTTTTGGTTGTCTTCCTTTTTTTCATTATTATAAATAGTGTCCCAGCAAACATCCTTGCAAGTAAGCCCTTGGGCATGCATGCAAATATTTCTGTAGAAAAAACATTCTGAAAACTAGAATATTTTAGTCAAAGAGTATGTCCATTTAAAGTGTGAAGAGTACTGTCAAACTGTCCTCCAAAAATGTTAGATATGAACTCTCATATCAAAAATGTGTAAAAGTATGTTTCCTGAATATCTTCACTAACACTAGATATTAATCTTTTAAATTTTGGCCTATCTGAAAGCCAAAAATCTTACTTGCATATCTTGTTTAATTAGCTTGAGTCCCTTTTCACATTTATTAGTACTCCGTATTTTTCCTATTGAGAATTAATAAGGAGGCTTTATTTTCATTTTTTCCCTAGGATTATTCTGATTATTGTTTGTTGATGGTGTATGTGGGAGGCCCATCAGCAAAGAAACCTTTGAAACTGGGGGCAATAACAGTGATGTTAGTGTGTAATAATTAATAATTCCCTAGATAATAGTAATGACTGCCAGTTGGTAATTGCTTGTGATGTTGGGTTCAAATCTGGGCTTGACCGTTTCCTGATTGGGCAAGTGGTTAAGCGCATTGGATGTTAACTTCTTCATATTTAAAACAGAAACAATTCTAAAACCCTCTCACAGGGTTGTTGAGAGTATTAAAATTCAACAAAACATAAGGGAAAAGTAGGTTCTCAGTAAGCCAAAGTCTGCTTATGTTTAAATTGTTTGAAGTTGATCTTAAGGCTTTCCACAAATACCTCATTGTGGTTCTGCACTTTTCATTCATGCTATTACCATCCTTCATGTGTATGAGACGACTACAGTGATGGCCCATGAATACAGAGGCGTTATTTTAGAACCATGTCTCTGATCATCCCAGGATTAAACATGTCTTTTGTGTGGTATGGTCAGAAAGACACAAAATTTCAAAACCAGCAGACATCTAGAATAATAGGACCTTAAAAGATGTGTGAGTTTGAGACTCGTGTCTCAGGAGGGTCACTGACCTGCGAAACTAAACATATTTTTTCCCCCAAAACAGAAACTCATATATCATCTTTAGGGATTACTTGTTTTGTGTAATAGTCACAGAAAACCTGTGATTTTGGCCTAACACAGTAAATACAGTACTTATAGAAGCTCCAAAAGTGATGTCTTTAAACTCATGTCTAAGGTTACAACATGAGCATTAGGAAATGTGATAAAATAAGCATGGTAAAAACCCGTGTCATATACTTTGAAGTTCAATTTAAGCATTTCTTTATTCATTCATGCTATTGAACACCCCACTGGGTGCCAGGCACACTACTAAATATTGGTAGTATGAAGATGAAGAAAACCAGTTTAGACCTGTGGAACAAGAAGACAAGTGAATAAACATAGGCGAAAAGTGCTAAAATAGAAGTATAAAATATCATGGAAGCAGTAAGAGTGATGGTTGGATAAAGCTTCCTGGAGGAGATGACATGGCATTATTGACTCTAAAAAACCGACGTTATGTAAAAAAGTATAAAGATTATTTCCTCCAAAAGCTGACACTATGTCAGAGAATATAAACTGCTATCTTTCCTTCTAACATTAGTAAACGCAGTTTTGATTAAAGTTAGGCCTATTTTCTTCTCCACTGATGCCTAGCACAGCATCTAGTTTGACAACTTGTTTTGGTCAAATGGTTGCCTATGAGATATAGAAGAGTAAACTAAAATACTGTATGAAGATTCAAGCTTCACATTTAATTCAATGTTATTGGAAATGATTCCTTGGAATACCGTGTTGAGGTGGCATTTGGAGTTGTATGTAGAATCAATGGGAAGATTATAGTGGTTGATTATGGAAGTCTGCCATGGACAAGGAAGGAGGCAATGGCATGATTTGCTGTTCTTCTTATCACTTCCCACCCCACCTCCTGTGCCCCACCAACCTCCAACAGTTTTATGATTCTATGATTTTATGCCATGTGTATGCTGAAAAACAAATGATAGTGGCTCATTGTAGCCTGTAAAATTAAGCATAAAATATTTATTGTAGCAGTTGAGGCTTTCTCACTCCTAGACCTTGTATTCCTTTTAAGTCTCTTTTGCCAGTCTCTTATGTAAACATCTTCATTATTTCTAACCTTCCCAAGGCCTTTAAAAAGTCACTCATCCTTCAATATTTACTTCATTTGCTACCTACTTTGGTAGCCATCTCTAATCCCCCAAATGATCACTAACTTAGATGTCCTTTTGCCTTTACTGTCTGTGTTATCACTATGGGGTACAACTTTATTGTCCTTTTTTATGTTTAATTGTACATTTCTTTGCTTTACCCCAAGTACTCATTGTAAATTCCTTTGGATCTTGGGATCTGTGCCATATTCATTTTATATCTTATATCGTCACTGGACACAGTACCCACACATAGAAATGCTCAAGGAGTATTTGTTGAGTGAATGAATACACATATGGATAATTTTTCATGCTTTTGTTTCTTCCCATTATACATATAATTTTAAGTTGCTTCTACCTTATTGAATGTTATATTTTTTGATATGAGTAAAATATCATTTATAAAAATTAAACTATATAGGAAATTTTTCTCAAAAAACAATGTTACTTTTTTACTGAGAATATGAGAAATTCCTATCACATAATGTTACTTGATTAGGTTTTTTTCTCCCTCATTTTAAAAGTTAGATCCTAATTAACCTAATTCATCTATTTGATCTCGTAAGAGCTTGATTTAATTTTAAAATTTGCATGGTATTTACATAAAGAAACTGGGAATATTTTAAAATTTTAATATTTATCTTTGTCTTCATTAATTCAACTATTTTTCAAAATCTTGATTTTACTGGCAGCCCATTAATAAAAAGAAATTATTGCTGAAGGTAAAATTCTACTAGAGTTTTCATATTTTATGAACACAAGTTTGCAAAAAGAGGATTTTATGAGGATAATCTGTCTCCTAGCTGTTACTGTGGTTGCTATTCATCTTACTATGTACATTTTATATTTAGGAGAAATTTATCTTTCAGATTTTTTTCTCATATTTTATACTTATCACTGGTCAACATCACTATAATCATGATCATTTGGGTTTAGGCAATGTTTGAAGTTTTAATCCTACTAACACTTGGATCTCTTTTCTAAACCTCTTTGCCATTTTTGTCATTATGCCCTTCATAAGAGAACTCTATTTCTGCAACTGTAACCTTCCAATTACATTCCAAATCCATCCCTATTAAAATGCACTACATTTATATTAACCTGGTCAACATGATGAAAATGGTTACTCAATTACTTTTAAGTTTTACCTTGATATCATTACTACTGATGTTTTAAATATTCTAAAACTTTCTATTACCTCAAAAAATGAGGCTTTTAGCATGTTTTGATTTGTATAATAAAACAATAGATAAATTGAAATTGGAATTATATATTATACTGGAATTATATATTTTGTTTTCATCTGTTTGAACAATAGTGATCCTATAATTAGATCATAATCTTTTTGAGAACAAGGGTGATATTTTCTTATTCTGTATGTTTGCTTTTCCCATGATGGGATTAAGTCCATGGGAAAGTTTAATAAGCACATATTAAATATAGAATCAGAGAATTGTTGAGGTCCAGAGGTCTACAAGATTTTCTGCTTCAACCCTTTCATTTTATAGGTGAGAAATCATTTATTCTCATATTATTCCCAACATCTATAATTTGCTGTTGAATATGAAAACATGCTAGCATTAATTTTTTTCAGTATGTTAGCTGTTTTCGAAAATATAATATTATGTTTTTGCTTCTAATTAAGGTAGTTTGAGATACAAAACAAATGCATCTCTCTTGTGCATTTTAATTGAATTTGATACAATTATTTTCGGTCAATTTTTTGTTTATTGAAATATATCCTGAATTCTTCCATTCTTTTCAACTCCAACTACCACTTTAATCCTGGCTAAGCAAACTACTCTTGTATGCCAGCATTAATTTTTAATTTCCTACATTCAAAGCACAATATTGTGATTTGTTATCATCAATCTAGGAACAGTTACCACAAAGCACAGGTCCTGGCAATCAGCATCATGCCAGAATGTATTTATTATATGAAGCTGTTTCTTGGGCCTCATGGCAGGTCTCTAAGTTACATAGAACACTAGAGCATGCAGCTAGTTCCAACTCCTCTTGACAAATAAAGACTCGAAGGCCAAGTAAGAGAGATAAGGAATTTATATTTGGTCATGCAAACAGTAAATGGAAGAGAAGGGGTCTGATTCCAGTGTCCTTGACTCTGCCCATTTCCCTTCCATACTACCATAGCTGTCTTTCGGGAACAACCTGCAGAGAACACGCCTGGGTCATCCTGATTGCTTAGGTATGTTGAGAAAGATATTTAAAAATAGCATATCATTACATTTCCCAAACTTGCCATCTTGATATGCTTTTCCCCATTTCAATAGCTCAATCTGTCAGAATCTCATTTTCCCCACCTATAATATGGGAATAATGATAGTATTTGTTCCATTGGGATATTTTGAGGTTTAAAATTACACACACACACACACACACACACACACACACACACACACATTTGCTTAGAATTGTGTCTAGCCAGTACGTAGGTGCTCAATCAGCTTTAGTTATTAAGACCTGCAAAGTAAATCTCCACAAAATTTCATACGCTTTTGACTTGCAGGTCCTAGAGGTAGAGGTGGAAAGATTTATAGGCTAGAAACAAAATAAAAACTTTCTCAAGAATTCATTAATTTATTCCACAAATATTTATGGAATGTTCACTGCGTGGTTGCCACTGTGGAAGGCTCTGGGGATATCGCGGTGAGCAAGGCTGAAATAGTTTTTGCTCTTACGGGACTTGTATTCTGGTGTAGAAACCAAGGAAAGAACAGATAAATGGGAGTATAAATAAATAGATGCAACTGTAACGTTCAAGGGGAAAAAAAAAAGATAAGAAATGGAGGTAGAGATCAACAGAAGGAACCTACTTTAAATAAAGTTTTCAGAGAAGGTCTTTTTTTAAGCTGATTTCTAAAGAATGGGTAGGAGCTAGTCATGAAGTGGGTGGAAGCATTCCAGGCAGAGGGTAATGTGTAGCCATCCTGAGGTAGAAAAACAAGCTTGGGTTGTTCAAAGTGCTGCAAGTAGACCAGGGGAATTAGACTGTGGTGAACAAGGGAGAGAATGACGAGGAATTAATTAAATGGGAGAAAGACAGTGGGTAGATTATGTGGGATCTTGTAAGTCATAGCAAGAAGTTTGTTTTTGATTCTGCAAGTTTCATGGAAAGGCATTGAATGATTACTAAACAAGGGGCATGATCTAACAAAGTAAGGCATAAGAAACAGAAGATTTCTGTTCTGTTTCACAGAACCTTCACATCATTTGTTTTCTGATTGAATTCCATAATCTATCTCTTTCCCTCCACCTCCCATCTCTATTCACATTTTTTTTTTCTTTTTTGCTAGAAGGAAGAATAGCTTCTTGGCTCAAAATTCTTCCCACAGGTTTCTTGCAGAATAAATTCCTTTATGACTCCAAGAGAATGTTAAACTCTCCATGAAGCAGATTTTTATGTTTTTCATTGTGAAATTATATCTATTTTGTAACAATTTAAAACTGCCTACCCCTTGTTGTATATTCTCAGATTTAACTAAGGATAGTTTTGTTCCCTAGAGCAAGGAGGTATTTTGTTTCAACATGTATTTATTTTCTCTTGCCTGTTCTAAAAGTGACTCACTTCTGATGAGAGTTCTTTAAAAATGGCATTCAATGTGTTGGGGCATTCAGGCTTGTGTTCTTAGAGTCTCACAGACTTTTTCTGTGCTCCTATATTTTTCTCCTTCACTATATAGATAAATATGGGATTCTTTTCATGTGCTATATGGTCATTTGGAAGTTGTTGACTGTGCTGAGAAAGATTTAAAGTTGATATCTCTTCTTGGCAAGAAAGAGAACTATTATCAAATAGTGATGTCTACTACAGGCATAGGCTAGGCAAGTGGACCCCATGTGTTTGCCAAACATTATTTAGCATGTTACACATTTCATAGGGTGAAGGTGAACTGACACAGCAGGTATGTGAATTGAAAGGTTGGAGTTTAGTATTTATGAAAGCATGGACTCTCATTTTAATGTTGTAAAGTACATTAGGACTACTATAATAACCTATATTGATGTTAAGAAAAATGTGATTAAAGTTGTCTGAGAAGTTGGAAATATTGCTGAGTGTTTGGAGGCACTATTCTCAATAACTTTATAGCATACTAGGAGACAAGACATATATTTATGGAGTAATAGAGAGGAAATCTTATTCAACACTAGCCTTGTCACCAAAGAGTTACATGGTTTAAAAGATTCCTGGAGTGCAAACACTGCTGTGATCAAGACCATAGGTTTAGCCATTAGATATCTGGATAATTCTGGCTCCAGCACTACGTAACTATAGTTACCTAGTAGATAACTTCAGTCTGCCCTTCCGGATCCACTCTCTGATCTTTTCTACCCACTCTGTGCTCCAGGGGTCTGGTCTATAGGGAATTCATTAATAGGCTCTCTTGTCTGATTCCTAGTTGTCTCAGCCAATGGAAGCCCTGGCAGGAGATCAGAGAGAAGGAAGAGAACAAGGATGTAGTGGATGTGTTCCTCTAGTTCTCTCCTTGTAGGGTTGCCTAGGGCTGGCTGTGTCTTTCAACCATGAATTACATTTTCTCTTCAGGAGGGCCTTTCTGTTAATATATGGTTCTCTCCTTACAAGTTCCTGTAACTGTCCCCTCTCTTCCCCTTTCCAGGCCTAAAGAACCAAGCCCAGGGCATTGCAGTATTCCTTATTTGTTTTGGAAACCCTGCCCATACGTTACTAAATAGTCTCTTTATTAACTCCTCTTGAAATTTTCCACATTTGAGTGTGCCATCTGTTTTTAAAGGGGACTCTGACTGATGCTCCAGCTGTATAATCTTGGCAACAATTTTTCAATTGTGCTTTCAGCATCCTAATCTATAAAGTGGAGGTAAAATCTTCTTCTCAAAGACCTTTTGCATATGCACAATCAGGGGTGGATTAGAATGATCATGTTCAAACACTATTTTCTGAAGCTCTAGAGATTCTGCCTGAGCTACCTTCCATAGTCTTTCTCTAGCAGTAACTTTTCCTTACTCAATTATATGAAAGGTCTGAACTATTTTTATTTGAAGCAAGAACTCCATGAACCTAAACAGCCTGAAAAGTGTTGGCCTTCGATGATGACAGGGTTCCTTCTAGTCCTAAAAATCTATTATTCTTGCTGTTATTTTATGTACGCATGCTAGCGTTCTTTGCCTCGTAGCCTCTGGCCAAGGCTGAAATTTGGTAAGCTCGGTTAGCTGCAGGCCATCTAGTCTCATGATTTACTATCTGGGCATAGAGAAGAGTCCAGTTAATTCTCCAGGATCATATTCTCTTTTACAAAATGTTTTCATGGCTTAAGATAGAATGCCACAGGGGCCAATAAATACAGTGCAAGGAGGGGATCCAAAAGCTGCCTGCGGTGGTGTCAGGGTGGCCTTTTCGGTTCTCAGAGCCCTTGGACCGTAACTGCTTTTCAGCGTGCTGAGCACTGAGAACCCAGCCCAGAGCGGCTGTTAAACTTTGAAATTTGTCCAAGTCCGGCAACGCTTTTGGAACATCCAACCTCTTGGCTTGTTGTTTCACCCCGTGTAGCAAACATTTTTTATTTCCTTCTCTGTATAAAGGAGTAGAGGAAAGGTACGAGAAATGTCTCGTGCCGTAGGCTAGACCCGTCCAGAGGTTTATCGCAGCGTTGCCTGGAATGATGAAGCACTCGGAAGCACTACAGATGAAAAAAAAAGGTCTAGAAAACTGTTATAATGGTTTAGAGTTGCTCTTTACAGCCCTGTAGGTGACTTGTTTGTTCTTTTATTCAGCATATATTCAGCAAATATTTCTGAGTACCTGCTATGTTACCAAGAGTGCGTTAGATTTGGAACATGAAAATGGATTTGCTAAGGCCCCTGCACTGAAGAAGCCTGTGTCTGGGATGTAGTCTGATAACTGCCATAGGATTGGCTGGTCAGAGGCGGCTTCCTACCCTGCCTGTCTCCCAGAGGTAGTCCTGAAAGTCTGTCTGAGTAAGCTGGGACGCCTAGTGGCTGGTCCGGGGAACTACTTGGTTTTGCATTTCTTCAGTACATCCTGGCTGAGTCTCCGGGCAGGAGTCTACACCCTTGTGCCTCCATTTTCTTGTAACTTGCATTGCTACAATCCCATTTGTTTCACTTCAGGCAATTTTACCGTCACAATACACAAATATCCTTTTTAGTGTGCTTTTCTCTCCTTTTGCTGTTTATATCACGAAACTCTTCTGCCTTCTTCTCCCCTTTTTATTCCAGTTGTGAGCCAATAAAAATCCCTAACATAGCTAAGTGTATAGGGAAAGGAAATTCAGAAGTTTTGAAGTAAAATTAGACAGAAAGAACCACTTGCCTTCCACTAGAGCCCTTGCGATCACCCTTAGAATTTCAGCAGACGTATTTTCTGCTTATCTTTTCGAGGTGTGAAATTTCAAGATTTTAAAACAAAAAGTAGAACTTTTTTTTTGTTTATTTAGTGGGAACTTCCACCACATTTGGGGGAAAGAAACGTGTGTGGTTATGAGGAAAAGACTTCATGAAACAGCATTTGAATCTGATTCTGTGGGATGGAGTTAGATGAAGATAGAGGTGTGGGTTGTCAAAGGCATAGCAGACAAAAAAAAAAAACAAAAACCATTTAGACTCTAAAAAAGTTCAGAGCTCCCCTTGGTTTCCACTGCATTTTGACCAGATTGAGGTATGGCAATCTCTTTGCTTGACTGTAATCACTTGTTTGCAAGACTATCTGTCCATAACTCTCTACCTTTCTTTAAGAAGGTGTGGTCTCTTTTATGTTTCTATTTTCAATGTTTAACACAAGGCCTGGCACGTAGTACATACTCAGTAAATATGGAAGAAAGAAGGATAAATTGCAAGGTGTATATTGAGAATAGGATGTGATCTGGTTTGACAAGAGCAAGGATTGATAGAAAAGAAATGGGAGGTAAATTGGGGTAGATTATGGAAGTCTTATATGTAAAGACATGAACTAGATTATGGGGAACTGCTGAAGGTTTTGGGGTAAGGATCTGGCACAAAGAAATTAGCCTTCAAGAAGGCGAGTGTGGTAGCAGTGTGCAGTATAGATTGGTGGAAGGAAGATTGAGACCAATAATGGAGTTAAGACAGAACAGGTGTCAGAGTGGTCTAAAGGATATGAAAATGTTATTTAACAGTTAAGTACACTAAACAACTTTCTGCTTCTCTCCAAGGCACTCTTAATCTGCCTGGGCTTGAATCCTAGTCTGCCACTTAGTATGCCACATGACCTTGGACAAGTTACCTGAACTCTCTCAATTCGTTTCTACTGTCTTTACTATGAGAATTGATGACAAACAAAAACAAAAACAAAACAAAACAAAACATAAAGTATTTGGCATGATGCCAAATGAATAGGAAGCATTCAATGCACAATAATAATTATAAGTATTATTACTACTATTACTTGTGGGGCTGCAAATAACAATTTAATGCTGTAGGATGGAATGAGGCTTCTGTACAACTTTTTTTGCCCTGTATATTCTAACTCAAAGAAGCAGACCTTGATTTATTGAATGGATTTGATGAAAATGGTATCTTTCTTTTGTCTGTTAGCAGAAGGACAGGCTCACAAACAAATATTATATATGAAGGAATTATATATGAAGAAATCATAGGTAGCAGGGTATCATGGAAAAATTCTAGTCCAAAATTTATCTCAGTGGAGCAGTGTGACCTTGGGGAAGTCACTTAATCAATCTGGATCTCCATTTTCTCAGCTATAAAATAAGGGAGGTTGGATTAAATGATCTTTAAGTTCCTTCCCAACCAGATATTAAGTGATTTTTCAAGTTTCCCATTAAATTTCCAAGCTCCATAAAACAGCTCATTATGTAGGTTACTTGCTCATTTGATACCTCTGTATATTTTTCATCCTTTTTTTTTTTCAGTCTAGATTTCCATTTGGTGTATTTTCATTAGCACTGTAGGTTTGGGGGCATTTCTTTCTGTAAATGATAGTTTCTCTCTTTCTCTCTCTCTCTGTATTATAGGGGATTTTAGCTAGGTCTAGGGCTCAAACTTTGTTGGTGGAGAGAATTGCTTTAACAGTTTTCTCAAATATCTATTAACTTCTGTGGCCTGGGTGCTGCAGGGTAAAATTGGGTGGCATCACTGTTACTGGAATTTATTTGCATCTACTAATTTACATGGGAAAGAAACCCTTCTAAAGAGAAAAGAGATAGGGCCTGACTCCTTGTTCTTTAAGGTTCAAAAGCATGGAAATATGTTTGATGGATTGGAGTGGCCTTGATAAAGGCCAAAATATGGGGAACGGCAGTGAGGTGCTAGGAAGGCAACTCAACCTGAGGGCGTAAGAAATGCTGTTCAGGGAGCCTTTCTCTCACCAGGGCCAAACTTTGAGGGAGGGGTAGTCCTGATTCCGTGCCCAGGATGACTGACACTGGAGCCACTTTGACACATACTGTGTGCTTGTATTGAAAGAACTTCTCCTCTAAAACATGGGAACTCTCAGGCCTTCAGCAGTTTTTCTATGGGACTAGTAACTGAGTGTAGCTGAAAGGTAACAGCATGGTTCCTTCACCTCATATCCCAGAACCATCACCACCCAGCACAGAACCATCTTTGCCTGAGGAAGCCATCTAACTCTCTACCAAGAGCAATGTGAGAATGTATGCAGCAACATCAGAGTCAGGGAGGGAAGCCCAGCTTCATCACTGGCCACTCAGCGGCAGTGATGTTAACCAAAACTAGCAAGCAGGACTGTTGAGGGCCAGCAAATGTGAATGCTAATTTCAGTGGGTGTCGAGTTTCATCTTAGGGTCTGGGTCCTCCTTTTGAGGCATGAAGCAGCAACAGGCAATGGCTCTTGGACACATGCACACCCTTGGAGATCCTTAGAGATATTTGGGAAGGAAAACTTGTAGAACAAATTGGAATAATTACTCAAAGAGGAGGTGAGAATGCAGAGCCATTGCGGCTTCTGTATCGATGTATGTGTGACTTCATTTCAGTGCAGGCCTGTATTAAATTCATATAAATGCACCCACCAAGCATAAAGAAAGCTTAATATATTTTGAGCATGAGTCATATTTATTAATGTAAAATAGTGACAGGGCATTCTGGTTTTACATAGAAGCCTCATGAACTTAGTTAACACGAGGCTGCCCCTGAAAGAGAGCCTCTCTTAGTATACTGACAGGCTGGATTTTTGAGTCTCTTCTATAAGGCTAAGAAAAATGTCTTATAGATCTGTCTGAATGGATAGCTAGTCTCTATCAGATGATATCCACATTCTCTCCATATCTTTCTCTTTTATCTGCATCAATAATCAGCTGAAAATCTTTATGAATTGGGAGAGTAGGCAGTATTTTTTATCCATTTTAAATGGAATTGAACCAGGGCTCATAAAGGACCAACAGTTTTCCCAGTCTCTTTGGGGTAAGTGGTGGAATGTGGACCCAAAATTTGGTCTTTGGACTCTAACTACTGTGTTTTTAGATACCTTCTCCTCTTCTGTGGTCAAGGTGGACAATCTGAAGCCTAGAGATATTGGTGAAAATAGGGAGGAAAGTTCCTCTTTTCATTGGAAATGGGCAGTAATTCTAGACAGATGGCCAAAACTAGAATTAACCCTTTTAAAAAAATCCTTCTTTTTCACAAACTATCCATCATGTTGGACTAGACTTCTTTAGAAGTCTAATTGTGTGTGTGTGCATGTGTGTGTTGGATGGGCAAAGCAGAGATCTTAGGATTATTTCTGTGACTTGATTAACTGTATTTTGCAAGTGGTTCTGATAAGCACAGCAAGACAATAATAACTCATCCCTTGTTGATTCTGTATGTAAAAGAGAATTTTATGGTCAGAGTTATTTAGTTCCCTCTTGAAGCTTGGACATTTAATTATCTTATTGTTTTCCACTCTGTTATAATCCAAGGGGCATATTAAGTTTCCAATGTATTTGTAATTTTTTCTCTTTGGAGCAGTTTGTGTCACATATGAGTTGAACTATCATACAGAAATCAAACAATGCTGAGTTTGGATGATGCTCTCTGCAGAATACCTGACAAATAATATTTGGATCAGTATCTTTGAAAACATGAAATGTAGATATATATATTTTTTCAAAATTTGTCTTTTTAAAGCTCATTTATTTCAATAAGTACTTTTGTGAATTAAGGGAATATATGCTGTTTGACTTCCTATTGCAAATAAATGCCCTTGAAAAGGAAAATACGTAAACCCTCTGTCAGTCTTTTATTCCATGGGAATTGGCTCTTGGTAATTTCAGGAGGCTGTGATAGAATCAGACATTAAAATGCACGTTTTACTGGGAGGACTACATCTAGAATGTGAGTGCTACTCTAAGAGTCAACATAGCAGAGGAAAGAGTATATGTTAGGGTTGGGAGAACTAGGTTTGAATCATGATACCACCTTGTGTACTGAACATGTGAATTTGGATGATGCAGTTAAATCACTGAAGCCTCTATTTCTTTCTCTATCAAATGGTATTGATAGGACCTCCCCACCTGACTTCGGAAGATTATTCTCGGGACCAAGTTAAATAATGAATCTGAAAATGCTTTATAAAAGCTTGTATCATTTAGAGTTCTTTGCATATAAGCAACAGACAGAATCTGTCTAACTTAGGCAAAAAAGTAATTTATCGAAAGGCCCTTGGGTAATTCACTAAGTGAAAGGACAAAACTGGGATACCAGGCACAGAAAGCACGGTAACCAGTGCTGCTGGACCAGGGATCTAAATTACAGCAACTAATGGGCAGTCTTGTCAGGATGTCAGGATGTCATCACTGGAATGACTCAGCCCCACCTTTCTCTTTGAGATCTTGTATTCGAGAGATTCAGAATCCCTGGGGAGAGGGGGGGAGAGAGAGAGAGAGAGAGAGAGAGAGAGAGAGAGAGAGAGAGAAAGAGAGAGAGAAAGAGAGAACACACCAGAGTGTGCTTGGGCAGAAGCTCAGGGGAAAACCATGAATGGAACCTGGATGGCAAATGCAGGGGTCTACAATTATTCTTTTCAGTGGGAGGGCAGTGTGCTGAGAGGATGTAATGGTGGCGGTGGAAGGAGGGAGAAGGATGTAGCAGTCTGGTTAGTTAAGGCCTTTCTGGCAGGGGTGCATACCTTGGGGAAAAGGGTCAAAGTGTGAAGGAGGTGGAGGACAGGGGAGTTGAGAAAATAGAGGTGGGAGGACACTCAAAAGACAGACACTGACAATTTTGCTTATAGAATCTTTTTGTGCCCTGGTGCTGCGGTCCCCAACCCCCGGGCCACGGACTGGTACTGGTCTGTGGCCTGTTAGGAACTGGGCCTCTCGGTAGGAGGTGAATGACAGGCTAGTGAGCGAAGCTTCATCTGTAGTTACAGACACTCCCCATCACTTGCATCACTGTATAAGCTCCACCTCCTGTCAAAGCAGTGGGTGGCAGTAGATTCTCATAGGAGCTCAAACCCTACTGTAAACTGTGCATGCTAGGGGTCTAGGTTGCACTGTTCTTATGAGAATCTAATGCCTGATGATCTGAAGTGGAGCTGCGGCGGTGATGCTAGCACTGGGGAGTGGCTGCAAATACAGATTATCATTAGCAGAGAGGTTTGACTGCACAATAAATGTAATGTGCTTGAATCATCCCCAAACCATCCCTCCCCTCCACCCTGGTCCATGGGAAAATTGTCTTCCATGAAACTGGTCCTTGGTGCCAAAAAGGTTGGGGACTGCTGCCCTTGTGGGTTTCATATAATGTTTCAAGATAAACATAGGTTTTATCAGTCCTTGTTTTTTTTTTTTTTTTTTTTTTTAGTTGGTTGTCCCCATTCTTCAAAAGTAGGGCTTTGAGTCTATCTTGCATGCATCCTAGGGTTGCAGGAAAGTTTTTCAGAGGGCTCAGAAGGAATATTTGGAATGGCTGGGCCCCTGCCACGTGTTAGCCAGAAATGCTGCAAGTTATATGCTTTATGTATTGGGGTTTCATGTGTAAATCATGTAGGGGAAAAAAAAAGGTTTGCTGCTAAAAATAGCACTAGAAAATCATTATTTGCTAAAGGAAAACATGAAGAATTTTTTTGAATGTTTAAGCTTCTTCACATTTTCTCATTCTCCAGTGACAGCTGGGCAGCTGGGTACACAACCATAATATTGCTTTATTGTTTGATTCATACCAATATTATTATACTTCAGCGTTGTTCCCACAATTTATGTTGTGATAGGCAGAAAGAGCCTCGGCCTGCAGGAAATGTTTACCTGTCAAGATGGTTTGTTGAAATAACCCTGAATCGTGTTTGATTTGTTTGGCCAACAGGGGAATTAATAGGCTCAGGCAGTTTGGGTTTCTTTGCTGAAAAATATCTCCTGCTTCCTTAGCGTGTACCCTGAAAGGCTGGAGTTCAGCTGCCATTGGATCCCTAATCCTCCTTGACATCAAGGAATTCTCTTGACTGATTCATTTGCCCCGTGGTATCTATCAACATTTTCGTGTGCTTCATGGAGTAAATGAAACTATCTTTGGTGGACTGAAATGAGATTAGAGAAGGTATTTGCTGGAGGGGAGGATGAGAGACTTCCGGGTGTGCATTTTCTCAGCTTTGCCCCAAGCAAAACAAATTGCGTACAAGTTCTTAGATTGCTCAAAATAAGCTGAGCCAACAGTTTCTTTCATGTAAGGCAAAGTCAATGACTGAAACAATAATTCCTTAGAATATACATTAGCCTACCATTTGGCTTTCACAATGCTTTATCATGTACTTGTTCAATTGCATATTTACTCTAATTATGTAGCTACATTTTTAGGATCAGAGTGGAAAGTAGTGATATCTAGATATCTATGCATCTATTATAGTGGCATATATATCTATATCTATAGATATCTCTATATATCTATACCTATAGGTATGTCTACCTAGATATCTATAGATATCTATAGATATCTCCTAAGTATACCACTATAATTATTTTAGTCTATATATTGTGTTAGCCTTATAAAATTCTTTGTAAGACAAATATAAATATGGATATATGGATATGCAGATATCATTGATATGGTGCTAAAAGATTTTTGTGTTATGATTTATACTTGTTTGATAAAGCCTGCCTGGTAGAGAAGAGAGATTAAAGAAATTATATAACAGAGGATGAAAATAGAAATGGAAGAACGGGAAAATCTTAGAACAGGGAAAATTGGAGAACACTCTAGGATATATAATACTCTTTATATTAAATAGTAATTTTTCTTATTTTTTCTGTGCTAAATCAAAAGCACATGCTCATTTTCAAAAATGGTGATGATATTAAAAAAGTATAGAGGGATGGCAAAATCTCAACACTGAGACAACTGATGACATTTTGTATATTTCCATCTAGGCTTTTATCTCTTTTGTTCTTTCATTTTTACATAGTTCTATTCACTCAACATACAGTTCTGTGTTTTGCTTTATTTGCTTAACAGTGTATCATAGAATCAATGTCTTTGTGAGTAAATATTTGTTAATATGTTGTTATTTCTAAATTTAGATTTCCAGAAATGAACTTAGTGGGTTAAACATGCTTAATTTTTGAGGCTCCTAACTTCCAGAAAGGTTCTGCTAATTTACATTTCCACTTTATATTCCAATTTACACTCTCATTTACACTTTCTAAAGCCCTCAGTGGGAATGTATATCCCATTGGGTAGCATAATTGACTTTCATCAACACTGAATTTATAATTTTTATTGAATTTATGAACTTGATCATCAGAAAGTTATCTTCCCCATTTTACTTACATTTTTCATGTGTTTATTGGCCACCAGTATTTCACTTTTTCTGATTACCTATTAATGTGTTTACATATTTTTTCTGTTCAAATATTTATATATTTTTATTCTGGTGTTTATATTTTTTATTTGAATTTATATATTTTATATGTTTTATTCTCATAAATTATTAAAGATTTTAACACTTTGTTAAATGAATTGCACATATTTTTCAGACGTTGCCATATGCTTTCTGACTTTCTTGTTAAATTTTACTTATTATTTATTATATTTTTAATGCATGGGAATTTTAAGGTGTCATGTGTTCACATATCTCTCTCAATTCCATTATGATTTCTGCCTTTAATTTTGTCCCTAAAAAGATCTCTCCATTCCCAAATCAATAAATAATCTTCTACATTTTTATAGTGTTTTTTTAATTTTATATTTAAACTTTTGATCTCTCCGGAACTAATCTTGGCATGTGGCGTGATGTAGGGATCCAATCTGATTTTTTCTTTTTTTCCCTACACTCCTTATCCTGGCCTGTAGGGCCCTATATGTCTTGGTCCTTGCCTATGTTGCTAACTCTATTCATTGCCCTCACTCCCCTGAGTCATTAGTCTCCATCCACACTGGAATTCTTGCTTTTCTTTATACCCCAAGCTGGTTTCTCTCAAGGCCTTGACACTTGCTTCCCCCACTTGGAAAGCTTCTCCCTCCCTCCCCGTTGGGCATATCCCTCATCATGGCCATCTGTTTCAAAGCAGCCTTCCTGACTCTCCATTTCAGAGACTGCTCCCCTGTCAATGCCGGTCCCTTGACCTTATTACATTTTCTCCCTAGGGATTAGCAATATCTAAAATCACTGGTCCATTTACTTGTATGCTTGCTTATTGTCTCCAACATTAGAGGCTCCATAGGAACACGGGCTTTGCCGGTCTGTTTCACCACTATTTCCCCAGCATCAGCGACTGGCCTGGCACATAGTACATGTTCAACTGATACCTCCCTTGGGCAAATGAATGAATAGATTTGGTGTGTGTTATTATCCAAGTACCATGCTGTAAAAATGATGAAAATACTACGTTTTACTGATTGCTTATTCTTGACAGTCTGCTTGCTAGATGTTTTATGAGCATTATTTTACATAATCCACCAAATAATATCTGGTTATTGAGGATATAACAAATTTTATTATTGAGAATGTTATTTAACAATAATAGTAGATGCCATTATATCCCCCACTTACAAGTACGAAGACAGAGGCATTGAAATGGTTCAGGTCAAATAGCTAGTAAGGGAGTGTGTCATAACTTTATAATATCTTTTGCATATTTATCTGCCCAATTCTTCTGGGGAAAATTTTTAAATTCATTTTAATTAGTTTATTCTACTAGGTAAACTCCTAGATGTTTCTTTTAGCTGCTTTTCAAATAATCTTATTGGGCTTTTGATTAGAATTTAAATTAAACGTCTTCATTAATTTGGAAAGAGCTTCATCTTTCCAAAATTGAGTCATTCTCTTCTAGGAAAATATTCTCTCTTTTTTTTCTGTATTACTTTATGATCTGGGGAAAAGTGTACTTTTTTTTCTTATGGGTCCTGCATATGTTTTCAAAAATTAAGTTTATATTCAGCTATTTTATAATTTTGTTTGCTGTTATAAATGAGACATTTTATGTTACATTTTGAATCATTTATTGTAAATTCTTATCCTTAAATGAAGTGCAAAGCTATATTTTAAGAAAGAATAGGTATTTGTTTTGGAGTCATTATGTGTTTTATTGGCATCTTCAGAGAAAAATGCTCACTGCCTTAGCAGATGGGTTAAAAAAATATATTAAAGTCAGAAAACTACCAATAGAAGGGTTGTTAAGAATATGGGTTTGTAGCAGGGGAGAGCTGGGCTCACATCCTAGTTCTTTTTTTTTTTTTTTTTTTTGAGACAGAGTCTCACTTTATTGCCCGGGCTAGAGTGAGTGCCGTGGTGTCAGCCTAGCTCACAGAAACCTCAAACTCCTGGGCTTAAGTGATCCTCTTGCCTCAGCCTCCCGAGTAGCTGGGACTACAGGCATGCGCCACCATGCCCGGCTAATTTTTTCTATATATATTTTTAGTTGTCCAGATAATTTTTATTTCTATTTTTAGTAGAGACGGGGTCTTGCTCAGGCTGGTCTCGAACTCCTGACCTCGAGCAAATCCACCCGCCTTGGCCTCCCAAAGGGCTAGGATTACAGGCATGAGCCACTGCGCCCGGCCCACATTCTAGTTCTTGACTCTGAATAAATTACTTAGACTCTTGAAACTTAATTTCATCTGTAAAGGTGGTATAATGATCATTTCTACTCATAAGATTATTGTAAGTTAGGTAGTGTCAAACATTTAACATATTGACAGATATACACTAAATGCTTAATAAATATTAGCAATTATTCGTAGGGCTATTGGACTATAAGTGATTTGTAAATCTTTTTCTCCAAATATTAAACTATAAAGGGACCATCGTATTGTGGAATTTCATGGTCCTTGGTCAGAGAAGGTGCAGGGAAGCCCAAAGGAGAAGCCAGTGATTGTACAGCTGCTTTTACTGTCGTGTCTTTGGCTATAAAGTCAAATGGAGATCTAGGGTTTAATTTGTATTTCTATCTTTTTCTGTGTTTATAACCATAATTATGTAGATACACAACCATCATTATGTAACTTTAAAAAAAATTACACGGCAAGATGTTTTTCATCTTATAAAATTTCTGTTGCTCCCTTGTGGACCCTGTTCTTTTTATGGCGATTATCCTCATGTCCTTAACTACTCCGAGAAACTTTTTCAAGCATCGCCCCACAAGCGTAGATCCTAGAAAAGGAAAGACAATAATTGGGATATAAGAAGAGTTTTTTCTTTGATTTGGATCTGATCCTGCTCCATCTCTCTTAGGGTATGTCTTGCCTCTTTGTAAACTTCTAATACTGTGGTCATAAACAAGTGCCTGTTGGTGGGGAGGGATATGGTGATGGCTAGATTATGATTGACTCAGTCCTTACCAGAAACTCTTGCTTTTGATCTTTTTAGTTGTTGCTTTTGCTTCAAAAAATTTTTTTCCATATTAAATGGGTCATGGGTTGGTTCACCTTTTTTTCTTAATAAATACTAGCTGATGAACATAATTTAACTTTCAAAATTTGAAGCCATTGCTATGCCTGAGAAGATCCTCTCCAAAATGTGTTCCTTTTGTCATGCAGCCACATCTTAGAGTTAGAGAAGACGATATAAGGGAGGGTTGGGATATCTGTGAAGATGAGGCCTTGAAGGAATGAGTTGAGCGGATTATTGTAAAGATCAGCCTAGTCCTATGGAACAAACACAGAATTTAGAGTAAGGCAGCCCTGGGTATGCGTTCTGCCTCTAGCATTTATAAGCTCATCTTAAACAATTTAACCTTCCTGAGACTTAATTTCTGCAGCTACTATGTGGGAGATAACAGTACCCACCAGTGTGCTTGTCATGGGAATTTAACAAGGCCATGTATGTAAAGTGCTTAGCACAGCACCTGACACAGGCAATGTCAAAGAGATTGTAACACTCATTATTATATTCACTCAAGTCAGGTGCAGGGAGAAAACAATCAGGCATTGATGAGGTGTCCTTTGGTAGTTTAAAATTTGCTCTGTAGTAGAGCTGTTTTCCTTAGAAGAAGATGCATCTTCCCGAACTGTGAATCTACTGTGTGTGAAGAAGGCAAGGTGACTTTCAGCTTTCTTATAATCTGGTAGCTTTGCTTGCAAATGGTGGCAGGTAAATGTTTTCCAGATTTTACTGCCACACTGACATTTGATGGTTTCTCAATAATTTTCCATTTCCTCAATGTGTTAAATCATAAACTATAGCCATTTTGTTGGTCCACGGCAGGCCTATCTGTGATGTTGAGTAATTGCTTGGCACACAGAAAAGATTGCCTTCTATATTTAACCATGTTTATCAATCATGCCTTCCAGACACCATCTGCCCAAGAAGGGCCACAAGTGGAGGTCCAGAGAAGGATGACTTTGGGAGGACGCCTTTCCCAGGAGCGTAGAACAAAACCCATTTGGCGCTAATGATTGTTCACGGTGGATGAGGAAGGGGAAGGGGAAACGTGTGCTCAGATAAAACTTTTACCTGCTTATTAATCGAACAAGGCAGGTGCCAGGCTGCTCTGAATTCTGCTGGCAGGCTGCAGAATGTGCCATTTCCCCTGCTAATAAGTCCTTCAGTGCAGGAGACATCTCTAGCAAGCTTTACAGCAAGAAATAAAGGAAAAATTCAATTAATATGAACCCTGAGATTAACTTAAAATTTTTCTTAGCCTCTTCTCCTAAAAGTAGAGAGTTGAAAGCAAAGATAAGAGGGGGGAACAAAAAGGAAAGGAAAGAAGAAAATGAAACGTATTGACATTAGAGATTAATTAAAGAGAATATTTGCTAGATTTAGTCCATATTCCTTAGCCTGCCATTCAAGGTCAGTTTCATGTCCACCTGGGACCCTGCTTCTGAAGCCTTGATACTAGTCACATGTGGGCCCACAGAGTAGGGCAGGAGCGGGTGGAGGCTTACTTCTCACTTGCCTATGATACTTTTCATATTCATATTCATAAGTATTCTAATTTCTATTAATATTATTAGCTGAAACTCAAACAAGGTTTGGGGAACTTGCCCAAGGAATACAGGTGGTGAGTAACCGAAGTAGGACTTAATTCCGCTCGCATCCTAATTATTTGCTTTCATGTCTTCTCTCTTCTGCTTATCTGAAAGCTCCTTGAGGGCAAGGTTGACTATGTATATAAGATTTGCTGTTTATTCTTTATTACTAAAAGTAATACATGCACTATGCAGAAAATTTGCTAGCAAAGAAAAGCCAAAGAAATTAAATACTTAAACTTCCATAGATTTTCACTAATGCTTTGGTTTGTATACTTCCATTCATGTGTGTATCGTTTGTGTGTGTGTGTGTGTGTGTGTGTGTATGATTACACTGTTTGGAAATGTACATAATGGCTAAGAGTGTGTTGACTAGATTCAGGCAAATCTAAACCTGGGTCTGAATCTTTTACTGTTGTGTTACATTGGGTAAATTTTGTAACCTTTTTGACACTCAGTTTTTTCATCTAGGGAAATAATAGTCTTTCTAACTTTCCATAAAAACTGAGAATAATACCTATTTTTTAAGTACTTTTTGAGAATTAAACCATTTTGTCTATGTAAAGCACATAACATGGGGCCCATTGGATTAGCTATTGTTATAATAACAAGGATGATTACTGTAGTTGTCATAATTATTTATCAGGAATATTTTCTTTGTCAGTAAATATTCTTCTACAATAGTATTCCTCAACATTTTGTTCACTATTGTCCCATGAAGGAGCTTTTTAAAACATTTTTTTCCCTAATTGCTACTCCCATGAAATTTTAATACCACAGATATACCGCTATTTATTTATGTACTGTATTTTATATCTGTGCTTTTTACATATGAAGAGCAAGATTGTTTCAGTTTCCCTGAAAGCACCAATGTTGGCTCTACTTCATGAAACAGAATGTACTTTCTATAATGTGATTTATAACAGTTACGTCATGTTCTATAACTGTTACTACATTATACAGATAAATTGTGATTTAGATAATCAAGACTATTATTGAATATCTGGGTTAAACGTTTCACTATTTTTAGCGACATTGCAACTAACATTATACATGATATCTTTGTATATACAAACATAACTTTGTGTGTGTCAGTGCTTTTTTTTTAGGATAAATTCCTTAAAATAAAATATCTTGACTAAAGGTTATGGAGTTTTACACTTATTTTTGATAAATTTTGTTAAACAACACATCTGAAATTTTGATACCAAACTATAATTAGCAATGTCTAAATGTGCCAATCGCATTAAATCTTATAAAAATGGGGTATTAAAATTTATAATTTTTCCCAATTTCTAGAAGTTTGGAGGAATGTTTAGTTTTGAATCAGTTTGCATCCTCAGTACATCCAGGGCTGTGCCTAACTCCACAGCGTGGCTCCTGTGGCTCATCAGGATTCAACTCTGGACTTTCTTTGCTCCTGTTCTGTGTTCCCCGTGTGACCCTCCACACCCCAGGATAATGAATGCACTGTAGTTCCCGAATCAATCCACGTGTTTCTTTCATTTGTTCTTGTGTGTGCTACTTAGTTGTGGGTTGTCCAGGGTTAGACACCGAGAATCCTAAGGAATTCAGTAAGAGCAATCATATTTCTGCCCAGTGGCATTCTGTTTTTAATTTGGATTCTAATTCAGAAGTATTTCTTCTAGACACAAAGAACAAAATGTAATCTTTCCCATTGACACCACACTGAAACTAGATTAAAGAGAGACACAAAGTAAGACTGTACAGAGATAGAAACCAATATTCTGTCAAGTTTAGTACTTTTTTGGGGTGGTGGTGGTGGTATTTGTCCATATATGAAATGTTTATTGAGTACCTACTATGTGCCAAACATATGGTCGTTCTAGTTTCAGCAAATATGATAATGAACGAAGCAAATGCTATCATGTTCATAGAGATTGAAAAATTTTCATGTAATATTAAGAGTAACAACTCCAATTCAAGAAAGTAACACCAGCTTAGGTTGGCAAATAAAGAGAACAGCGTGGAACAGGAAAATGTAGATCATGCAAAAGGAGAAATTGAAAGAGTTCTAAAACATTGATCTGCTAAGGATTTTCATTAGTTCCTTAGAGAGGGAGAGAAGTGAAATTTGTTATAAGATCACACTGTAAATCTTTTGCAGTTTGTTTTATTAGTTTGCCTATTTCAGCTCTCAAATAAAATGTAGGTCATTCTTATTTCACAGTGAGAACACAGTCACTCTTAACAAAGCCTTTTGTGGACTTTATAAATGTCTGAAAGAAATTTTTCATCTGTTTTTATACTTAGCTACCTGAGCTGAGAGTACCGACGTGAGAATCTGAGAGTTAAGATTCTGGTGCTTAGTGAGCCAAATCAGAAAGTAGTTCCTCACGTACATGTGACCTTAAAAAGGCTTATTTTAGGCTGAGTGTGTTATGTGTTGTATATGTAAGAGCTTTGAATGTCTATGTGTTTTACCTGGGCTCTCCTTAACCATCTCTGCTCATAAGACTTCCCCCAACCTCTCAGTCTGATTCAGCTGCCCTTCTCTGATGTTTTAGTAGCACCTTAGATTATACCTGTCTTAACACTGACTTCTTGCTTCATACTACCATTTCACTTCTCTCTTTTCCCCACTAGACTAGAACTTTCCTGAAGTATTAACTATATTTCTATTTCTCTGTCACTGAGACATGGCATAATCTAATCACAGTAGTTGCTAATGTAGACTTTTTATGAAAGAAGGAAGGAAGGAAGGAGGGAATGAGGGAAAGAAGAAAGAAAAGATAGGTTCTGGGCTTGATATTCAATCTGGTGTCTGATTCTTCTACACTGATAGCTCTGACTTAGGTCAATGATGATGAAAACCTACTTAGATCCTCAGCCACCAATATCTTCTACTTGCCAAGGCAGAAGAGGGTATCAACAGATTTTAGAACTCTTCCCCATATTGCATTTGCTTATTTGTTTCCTTTTTTAAAACCAACATTTATTGTGTAATTACTATATGCCAAATACTGGGCTCTAGATGCTATGATACCGCCATCTGCAGCTTACCTTGCAATAATCCTTTAAAGTTTCCTTATCTTCCTTTGACCAGAGACACCTGAGGTTTATAGAAGATGCATAACTAGCCCAAGTGCACGTGACTGTTAAGTATCAGGGCTGAAATGTAAGCCCCCACTCGTCCTGATCTAAGAGTTCACTTGACCAGTAAACAGGTGGTTGTCTTATTACATATACATTCCATTGGATCGATGTTTCAGTTAGCTTCTTTAAAAAGAGGGCTTTGGGAGCTTCACAAAGTATATGACGTATAAAAAGACATCATTATTATCACCTTGATGACTCTTTGATTGTGTAGCTGTATATGGTTCTTAAATTCTTTGGCTTCAGAGAAAATATAAGTATGTGAAGTAAGTGTGTGAGTCTGTGTGTCTGAGACAGAGAAATTAGAGAGGGAGGGAGGGAGGGAGAGGTAGAGCTAGGGGAGGAAATAGACTTTACACCTCACTTTTTTCTTTGAAAACATTTAGTTAAAATGAGCTTAAAAACTCCTTTCCTATTTTTTTCTTCAGCTGCATTTACGGTAGAGAACTCAATTATGGTTGTGACTAAATGAGTCAGTGTTAAGGGTCTAGCGGATACTGGAGCATTGCAGTAGAAGACCTCCTGGTCCCTGAGAGGAGTCCACCCAAACTGTGGGAGTAGAGAACTCTCTGTCTCTTTCTCTTGTTCCCAGTAGGAATTCTCCTACCTTCAACATTTTCCTGCTTTATAAGATCACAGATATGGGGGTCAGATATTTCAAGACCCTGTGTTCTACACAAAGGTGCTGTATTTTTCTTTCACTGCCAGATTCCTTTGTGGATAGATACATTTTTTTTCTTGTACTTTTAATGGAAATTCTGTAGGAAATTGTTAATAAAATATATTTAGTCTGCCCTTGGTTGGCACCTGGTATATCATTTTATCATTTATAAGGGTGGTAAAATTGACTTAACCTTTCTCTTTTTCCCAGAAGTTACTTTGTATATACAATGTATGTAGTTCCTCCATTTGGGGGTTTCAATCAACAAAGAAATAGAATTCTAAAATAGAAGTGTTATAGATCCTTTTTTTCTACTCCAGTTTTATGTACAGCTCTTTGCAGGCAGAGCCCAGATTCAGATCTGAATCTGTCACTATAGCTTACACAGAGCCTTTCCATATCAGGTGCCTATTTTTTTTTAAATTCGTTTGCAATGAGGATTTATTCAAAAATTTTATAATGATGTGGCAATTTAAAAAAAGTCATATATTTATGAGGAGGGTGGTTGTGAAAGAGATCATTTTATTTTATAGTATGATAAGTTGAGTTTCTCCAGATAGAAATGGTTAGGACTTCTGTAACCATCTTTAAGTTTCTTAGAATTATATGTTACGTATGTCATTTCTGTATAATAGAAATTATATATACTATAGAATATTCTTCAAGTGTAGGTGGAAAAATAATTTAAAATGGAGGCTTTGATGTCATGGAAAGATTTACCATTATATCAAGCCCTGAGTTTTTTCCCAGAAGAGAAAAATTGTGGAGAGTTTTGTGCAATCCAGAATTCTGGTCTGTTGGCAAAACTTGGTAATAAGCTTTTCTGTTGTTGTTTATAAAAGCCTTGAAGCCTTGGTGGCCACTTTCCTCAGGGGACAGTAGCACCCAGTCGTACGAAATGGAAACAAAATCGTGGTTAAAAAAAAAAAAAAAAAAAGCGTCAGTACTGGGGCAAGTGAACAATTAATTCAATTCAGAAAAGCACATTAAAACAACATTAGAAATATGACTCAACAGAGTAAGGTCTAAGAAGGTCAAAGTGTGACACATTATCTTCTGCTAATTTGTGAATGCAAAATTCCTCAGGCACCAGGGGACATTTCTGCCAGAGAAAGACTTTTTGGGCTTGAGTGTAGCACAGAGTCAAATGATTAGCTTTGAGTTCCTGGTTTTTAAATGACTCCTGTGACATTGTGTTGGTGGTTAATTTAAGGCTTATTCTTCCTGCATCTGTTTTCATTCATAACACTCTGTGTGTGTGTGTGTGTGTGTGTGTGTGTGTGTGTGTATTTTCTACAGACATCCAAGTTCAGAGGCATTTTTGATATTTTGTTTTCAGTTATGATAGCTAAGTTAATGTTTTGTCCTGATAAACCAGAGGTTGGAGTCTCCCCAAAAGAAGATGCAGGGGAGTTCCCACGAGCGATTGCCCAAACCGTCCTGAGATGGGGCCAGTTGGGATTCAAGAAAGAAGCACTAACTTCCAGGATGATTAGTCCAAAGCATTTATTAGGGGAACTTACATATCCTAATACAAAGAGCACTGCTCTGTATCCTCATATGGACGGTGGGAGAAAAGGCATAGTCTACGTAGGTATGTCCTCAGTGAGGGGGTATGGAGTATATAGGAGGGTTTAAGGAATTTTATTCAGGGCCAGGGCCAATTTCTTTCACTGTGTGGAGCAAGGACCTACATATCTTCATCAGAGCCTGGCAAAGTCTCAGTTTAGATTCAAGGCTGCTGGGAAAAACCTGTAGCTGGCTGGGTCACAGAGCAGTCAAGGCACTCTGTGATTTTCAATCAGGACATAGAAAGAAGGCAGAAGAAACTAAGGGACACTACAGATGTGCTTATGAACGAACACTGCTTTAGTGGAATTTTGTATTCTAAGGATAATATGTAAAACTCAGAACCAAGCAAACTTGAAATGACCTGGGAAAACATGTATCTTTAAAAAAAACTTACAAAGAAGAAAACCCCAAATTCTAACCCAGAGCATTTCTACTCTGAAGCATATACTTTTATGTTCACATATTTCCTAAGAAGATTCTATGATGGTTTCACTATTTGGGAATGAAGATAAGATTTTATTTTTCTTGAGAGAGGAACTGCAGTACTGTATATCGCCTTATGAAACTTAAAAGCAAAACAGAGAACTTATTCCTCTAAAGAACCATTTGTAGTTAGAGATTCGTTTTCTAAAATATTAATTTATAAAAAACATTTCTGACTATTTATAATCAAGTTTAGGTTTTCATATGGGGAAATAAATATGGGTCCTTTATCAAATCACTAGTCGGGATATGAAATAGTAAATTGCAAATTATAGTTTTTTTGAAGGAAAATTCTGAGATGTCAGGTACAGTTACCCAAACAAATGAGAGAAAATTTGTTATTATAAGGCTGGGAACAAAATTAAAGTTCTTGGATTAACCTTATTGGGGATGAATTGGAATATGTTGTTGCTGTTTTCTATGCTAGATGGTAGGGTCTGTATATGATATAGCCCTTCAAAATGGGTGTAGTAAAGACAGGAGCAAATAATTCAATACCACCTAATCTGATATACATAGACTTTGATCAGAATTAATAGCCCTTATTTACTATCTTAATTAACTTTGAGCTTCCCAACATTTATTGGGAAGTCTATAGAAGGGGAATGAAATTTAATATTTGCCTTTGTGTAACTTATAATCTGGATGGTGACAAAAAGGGAACTGACATGTATTGTGTAGCATATGTGCAATAGGCTGAAGATATCTATGTTATGTTACCTTTCATGGTAAAAGAGACTTTTCAGATGTGATGACGTTAAGGATCTTGAGTTGGAAAGATTATTCTGGGATATTAAGGAGAGCTCAGTATGATTACAAGGGTCCTTACCAATGAAAGAGCAAGACAGGTGAGTCAGAGAAGGAGACTGACTATGGAAGCAAGGGTTGGAGTGTTTTGGAACCATGACCAAGGAATGTGGACAAACTCCAGATGCTGGGAAAGGTAGGGAAATGGATTCTTCCCTAGAGGGTCCAAAATGAGCATAGGTCTGCCTGCCCATTTAAATTTCTTGCCTCCAGAACTTTCTTTTAAGCCACTAAATTTGAGGTAATTTGTTATAGCAGCAATAGTTAACTAATACACTGTTATAAAATACTCTTCCCATTAATACCATGAAAAGATTATTGGTATCCTTCTGAAGAAACGCAAACTATGTTCATGTAGGAGTATAAATTTTTGAAAGCCATGTATGTAGTAATAGCAAAGCAAAAATTTAAACTCTAGTCAGGCAAATTCTGAACTGTGCCAAAATGGAGACTAGTGAATTAAGGGCAAATATAATAATTCTTGAGTATATCATTATAAGCTAAATTACATCACAGAAGCAAAGATGTTAGATAAAGGAATATGACTTTGGGTTGGAATATTGTTTTGGGTGTTACATAGAAGAGATTACTTTTGGCCAATTCTAGAGGGATGGTAAAACTACACTACGCAGGCAGAGAGAGGGAGAGATTCATTGGCAAAAGTAAGTATGGCCAACAAGTGAATGGACAGTAAGGTGATTAACTGGATAATGGAATGTAAAGTATATCTTGTGGAGTAATAAGTTGACAATAGCTAGGAAGAATGATTTTAGTTTACATAAAAACTCAGCTATGGATACAAACGTTGAGATTTGCTTTATTGATAGAAGCAGTAAGGAGTAATGAATGGAGTTGTTCATGAAAAGTTTCTGTTGTTCATTTCCAATAATCATTTTATTAAAAAAAATAGGGCTTATAGCTTTCAAGGCATTATACTTTTAAAGATTGGCCTTCTAGCAGCTTGTAACAAAGCCTGAAATCAGGGAAACTAATCAAAGGCCATTGAAAGAATCCAACTGTGACATGATAAGGGCCTGAGTGAAGACAAAGTCAATGGAAAGTTAGGCTCCCTAAATATTTGTGGATATCATGCTGAAGGAACCAACAATAGATAAACCAAAGATAAATCAATGATTTTTGAGTCCAATTTCCTGGGTGGATAGTTGGATCAATGAAAAAAGTATGGAGATAAATTTTAAGGAAAGAAGCAGGGAAAATTAATGAGTTGGATTTTGAAAATGCAGTGTTTTTGATGTTAGCAAGACATGTAAATGAAAATATTCACTAGGCTTTCGGGGAAAAAAAAGTTTTGGAGGTCAGGCCAAAGGATATAGGTGGAGGTATGATTTGGAAGGTCATAGGCCATAGTGAACAGCTTTTCAAGAGCAAGACTGTACAGAGAAAAAGGGATAAGATAGTGCTTTGTCTTGGGGAACCCCACAGTGTAGATGTAGGAGAGGAAAATGGAGTGATGCACGGAGGAGCTGATTGAGATGAAGAGGAAGAATCAGATTTTTTGTAGGATAGACACCAAGGGATGGGAGATTTCAGAAACACTGCTCAAGCAGCACTATCAAATATAGCAGAAACTTCCTGGCAAAGACCCCTGAAAAAGGCCCTTGGATTATGGGATTCTCTAATATTAATAACAGAGTTGTTAGTGAACCTTGGGAGGGAAGTATGATGAAGTTGGAAACAGTACAATGGATTGAGGGGCATAAGAAAGATTTGAGAAATTTAGTGTAAGTTATTCACTTGTAAGTAAAACAAAGACAGAATAGTAATAGAGAAGGTGTTAGAGTTAACTCTTAAGCAACTTCTTTCATTCTTTCTTTCTCCCCTCTCTATGTGTGTATGTGTATTTATACACAAATATATGTGTGTGTTTATGTTGCTATATGTTTGTGGGTGTTTGTATATATCTACACATACACATACAAACACATACATATGTATGTACACATAAATACACATAGGCACATATTTCAAAGAGGAATTAGGATCTGGATGTGGTGGCCCGTAGCTATAGTCCCAGCTATTCAGGAAGCTGAGATGGGAAGATCACTTGAGGCCAGGAGTTCGAGACCAACCTGGGCAATGTAGAAAGACCTTATCTCAAAGAAAGAAGAGGAAAAAAAAGAAAAGAAAAAGAAAAGAAAACAGCAATTAGGAACTGTAGAAAAAGCTGAGGAGAAGAGAAGGAGCTGTAAATGAGGTTTAATGCCAATAGAAACAACAAAAATGCTATTATATTATGGGTATACCTTGGAGAACACATTCTTGAGGAACTTTCAGGGTCCAGAAGGGAATCTATTATTTTCATCTCTTTACTACATTTCCTGGGGGTAGGGACTTAGTATTTATTATAAGTCTTGGGACCTCCTACTGTGATCTACACATTTAATGCTCGTTAAAAACTTGTGATCTATATGAATAAGTGAATCATATTATTTCAAGTATTGCTTGAAAGGATAAAGAAAATGTATTCTCTGGAAAGGGAAAAAAACCTTTCCCGGTACTCAATGCATTTTATAATAGAGCTTTGAAACCCAGGAGGTTTATAGAAACATAATATAGACAGTTCATTGAAAAGTTTGAGAGCCATTTTAATCTGATGAGAAGGCCCATGAGTGGTTCTGTAGTTCTCTGGACAAAATATTTGGATTTATGTTTCCCATCAAGACAATATACTTTGACTCCCCTGGTTCCTCTCACCTTCTCTTTGCCATTGTAAATTAACACAACATGACTTAAAAATATTTGTGCTATTTTCTAAAAGGGAAGGGAGAAGGGGTTGGGAGGAGTTCAGAGCTGCATTTGTCGGATACCTATTTGTGCTCAGTATTTTTTAATATGGGGTATATAATCTTCACAGTTCTATGAGGCACATGCTTTTTTATTGTAAAATATATATAATATATAATTTACCATTTTAACATTTTAAGTGTACAATTCAGTGGCACTAACCATCACTACTTTCCATTTTGAGAACTTTTTCATCATCTAAAAGAGAAACTGTGTACCCATTCAAGAGCTCCCCACTACCACCCCTCCTATCCCGAAGTCCCTGGTTGTCTCTATTCTATGAATTTGTCTACTATAAGTACAATGGTACAATATTTGTCCTTTTCTTTGTCTGGATTATTTCATTTGGCATAATGTTTTCAAAGTTCACTCATGTTGTAGCAAGTATCAGAATTTTATCCCTTTTAGCAGCTGAATAATATTCCATTGTATGTATATACCATGTTTCATTTATTCATCACTTGATGGATATTTGGATTATTGGCTTTTTTTCATTTATTCATCACTTGATGGATATTTGGATTGTACCCTTTGGCTATTGTGAATATTGCTTCTATGAACATTAATATATAAGTATCTGTTTCGATTCCTGTTTTTGATTCTTTTGTACATATACCTAGAAGTGGAATTGTTGGAGGCAAGTGCTTTTATCTCCATTTTTCTGATAACATTTGAGACTCAAAAATATTATTTTTCTCTAAGCCACATAGTAAGTGGCAGAGCTGGGATTCCAACCCAGCCAGATATGTCTTATTCTAAAACTTATGTGCTCTTTTTCTAATATCATGTTTACTTGTGAGTTTTAATTTATTTTCATTCTGTTATTATGAAAAACATGTGTTTTTGTACAAGGCAAGTTTACCTTTCAAATGGCCCAGAATGCATTCACATGAAAAAAATGATCTTATTAAAGTGGTAGTTATTGATTTAATTGTCATCATTTTTATTATGTATTCATATTACAAAAGATGAAAGGAAATATAAAAAATGAAGAGCAACATTTCAGGCATTTGAATCTCTTAAGATTTACATAAATAAAAATTTAGACTTATTACCAACTCATTCAGATGGCACATTGTACTTCCTGAGGCGGGTTGCTTGACAATACCATTTATGTATATGTATAAATAATAGGATTAACTTTAAATCCTATAATTTACATTTGCTTAGTGTTAATCACTGAATTATTTATATGCAAGAAGAAACACAGACAAATAGACTGCCAGTAAATAAAACAGAAAAGGAAAAAAATGCATATGTATGTAATAATTGCCCAAGAGACCAGTCCAACACCAAAGTATTTTGTTATATACAATGGCACCTGCTCTCAAGATGCATTTCTCTCAAATACTCCTACAACCTTCTAGCGGTGACAGTGAGATGATGGGTGTCATACTTGTACAGTACATGTGCTAACTCTTAGAGCAGAAAATGACATTCACTCCTACCTTTCTGAATTACGAGGAGTCAACCTTGGAAAACCCTCCCATAAAAGTAAACTTTCCATCTGCTAGTCCTGAAGTGCAATGCTGCTTGAAGGTTTATTTCCCTCAACAAGCCATTAAAAAAACATATGCTTATTTTCTGAACAGCAACCTCTGTGAATTATATATTTTAAAAATACGTGTTAGATGAACCTAATTCAGACAAATCCAACTGATGTGAACATAATAGTTTTGATTGCAGAATTAATATCCCATTATGAATTGCACATTTTTAAAACTGATTCTGACCAACTTTTACAATGGTTAGAAATTTTAATTTTATTGTTTTGATTGTTTTTCAAGAGACATAGGGAATGTAAATGGCATTGGCAATGTATTATATCAGTTTGTGGCTCAATAATTGATAAGGGATAAGGGAGATTGTCTCTAGTCCGAGTAACACTGTTGTTACCTAAAGATTACTATTGCTTAATTTGAGATGCTACAGTGACAGTTGTCAATAGTTTCATAAATTGTCAATTGCTTCACATTTTCTCTCTGGCTTGATTTCAAGGCATCTTGTACTTTAAGGATTGATTGGTAATAAGGCCTTTTACTTGAGTGTATGTGCTTAAAATTCTAAGCAATCTCATTTTTCTGTGGAAACACAAAGATAAAAGTTTGTCATCAACAAACCTGCAGGGTTTTTTTTTTTTATATTGTGTTCAGAAAGAATATCAGTTGATTCTCTTTTACTGAGATATATTTCTAATCTCTTGGTGGTGAAATCGTCTGGACTACTTAAGTACATTTATATCAAAAAAAATTGCATCTCTTTTCCTTTGGGGTACGTTAAACATCTTCACATTAAAAATGAAATATATTCCCATACTTTATTTAATTTAACCTTCTCACAATAGTGGTTTGCATCTTACATATTTTATGTAATATCAATAGTTGTAACACTTTTTATGGATTTTAGGTCATAAAACTCTTTATGTTTATGTATAGAGAGTGGGCTTTTATTTATGATTACTGCCTTTAAATATTTATCACAGGGTAGGAATTATATATAACATTATATTGGGCACCAATCCTACTTGCCTCCCAATTAAATATACTCACTGAGGATCAGGATGACCAAAGAGTGTCTCTGAGTTCTTTACAGGAATTTAAACATGGCAAGGTGGATTAACTATGATATATTTAGATCATCATCATCACCACCTTAACTAATACATACTGAGTTCTTACTTTGTCTTGGTACTAGGCTACGTTATAGGCATCATTTCATTATTCTTCTCAAAAACTATGAAATAATTTAATTCCTTGATTTTACAACTAAGGAAAATGAGGCTTAGATTAAGTAACTTGCTAAGGTCATATAACTTGTAAGTGACAGAAACAGGATTTCAATCTGTATCTTTTGACTTCACAGAGTGATGTTAACCATTAATTTCTTTTGCCCCCTAATGGTCTGATGAGCATTGAGGAACATAAGATGATTGGTCAGGATAGAACCAAGTGATTAGTCTCAGGACTGAGACGTATCAAAACTTAAAGGCAAAACCTGCAGTGTTGAAATGACATACCAGATAGGAGGGAAACCCACTGCTAAGGCCAGAGTCTACCATCTGTGAAATAGCTCATGAACTGTGGTTGAGTATTGAGGTTCAAGGAAGATGATTTTGGGATGTCATTCTCTGTAGAGTCTTGCTTGTTTTGACTGTCACCTAGCTCCTCAGGAAACATGCCACCTTCCATGAGAGAAACAAGTAGCTGTGGGAAGTGACAAGAGCAAGGCAGTCAACTAATTTACGACTGCAGGGACGTGAGAAGAATCTAAAAGAATAAAGCTTTCCTGTTTGGGGCCGGATAACAATGTTGGGGCAAACCTTTTCCCTTCTCATTGAAGGACGACTTGGTTTCCATGGGGATGGTGACTTCAACATGAACAACTGCAGAAGCTCTGGGGTTAGTGCTGGGGACAAAAAGAAGAGTGACACTCTGAGAGGACAGCAAGTTCCAAAGTCCTGAAGGTGGAATGGAAAGAGTGGCAACTGTCTTCAAAGGCCCGCTTTAATTAGCCATGTTGGACTTTATCAGGGGAAATCTGGTCTTGGAAGTATTTGGGTACCAAAAATTAAGTTGGTCAAGATAGTAAAGCAGAAACTGCTTGTATACCTTCTCTTGTTATATCCAGACTACAGTTGTATTATACAAGTATTCTTATTGCTATCCTGGTATATGTCTCTTATACCACCTTTTCTGTTTGATATGCATTATTCATCTTTGTGTAATAGTTAAAACTTTCCTTCATTTTTGATAGTTGATGGGTTGCCATTTGGTGGGTGGAATGCATTAATTTCTTTAGCATCTCTCCAAGTTTTGATTTTAAATTAATCAGGCTTGTTCTGGAACAAAACAAGTCAGAAATATTTGTCCTATATCTCTCCTTGATGCCCAGTGGCCTACCTTGTGGACATTACTTGCTTATTGCATGACTTGCATTGAAGGCTCCTGTGTAAATACTATCTTGGTAGAGACTTTCATCGCATTCTTTAATCTTCCAAAGCTTAATTATTTCAGAGCATGATCTTATTTTGCCAAAATTTCTCTTTTTTGGAAACTGCGTCAAATAACAAGTATGTTATGGATTTGCAGCAGATACATATTGCTGTGATCATTATCTTTATTAGTACCTGTATCCATTCCTTCAGCCCACATATAATCATATAATGATACCATTGACAATTTTAAGTGCTCAAACTACTGCACTTTCCTTGATTAAACATCTAGTAAACTTTGTACGTGGAGCTGTAACTTCCCCTGGTACCCAAGTTGCAAAATCTTAGGTTTAAAATCTGAGGCTTCTGGGATTTAAGTTTCAGTGATGTTTTGATAAAAATGTCTTCAGGAGATCACCTAGACATGAAATGACTGTGATTGATTTCTATAGTCCTGATACAACCGGCTGAAAAGTAACATTTCAAAATATGAGTGAATATGAGTGCACAAGGAAAAAAAATGCCAGGGAAGGGAATTGACTGATTTTTAGCCTTTAGCATTCTAGTTCTTACTTCTCTTGTCTTAGTCAGCTCTGGCTGTCTAACAAAAAAAAAAAAAAAAAAAAACAACATAAAAAAATGTCATAGACTGGGTGGCTTAAACAACAGAAGTTTATTTTCTTACAGTTCTGGAGGCTAGAAGTCTAAGATCAAGGTGTCAACTTGGTTGATTTCTGGTGGGGCCTCTTTTCCTGGCTTGTAGGTTGCCATTTTTGCTGAGTCCTTGCATGGTAGAGAAAGAGAGAGGGAGGGAGAGAGAGAGAGAGAACAAGCTCTTTGGTGTCTCTTACAAAGGCACTAATCCCATCCTGAGAACCACACCCTCATGACCTCATCCAAACCTAATTATTTTCCAAAGGCCTCATCTTCAAATACTCCATCACATTGGGGGTTAAGGTTTCAACATATAAATTTTGGGAAGACACAATTCAGGCCATAGCAGCTCTCTATAGTAGCAAATGGCTCAAAACAATCAGCAAATATTCACTGAGGGAATAATATGAGCTCAGGACTATGCTGGGCGCTGTGGGAGCTATAAAGGAGGAAGAGGACATGGATAATAATGTGATTTGATTTTAGTAAGTTTAGCTACATCTCTTAGTGAAAAAGCATAGATGCAGAGACATAATTCCCTTTCTAGGACTTTTTACATTTTATTTGTTTTTTATTTTTTTAATTTCAAAATATTACAGGGGTACAAACACTTTGGTTACATACATTGCCTTGCTTTTGAGGTTCTTCTTTGAGGAGGAAAAGTTTGAATTTAAGGTGCACAAGAAGAAATGGTAGGAAAGTAGAATGGTTCTTCCTTTAAGACAATTTCTTTAAGATTGTTTGGAATTATCAGAACATGATCAGAGCAGCCTAGAGAGGCATATCAATCTTCCTTTTTCTCTGTGGTCCTTAAGGGGTTTAATGTGGCTATGTAAACCTGCATTAGAATGCCTGTTACTTGAAATTGTATGTTCTTGTTCAGTTCCTTTGAGGCCATCATCTTATCTGTAACAATAGAAAATTGCTTGCCAGGCACAGTGGCTCATGTATGTAGTCCCAATATTTAGGGAGGCCAAGGCAGAAGATCACTTGAGGCCAGGAGTTCATGACCTGCCTGGGCAACATAGCAATACCCCGTCTTTACAAAAAATAAAATTACAAAAAATTAGCCAGCCCTGGTGGTGCATGCCTGTAAGTCCTAGCTACTTGGGAGGCTGAGGCAGGAAGATTGAAGATTGCTTGAGCCCAGGAGTTCAGGCTTAAAGTGAGCTATGAGCATACCACTACACTGTCTCTCTAAAAAATAAATAAATAAATAATAAAATAAATTTGAAAATTGCCTAAATTAAGAATTAAAGTAACTCAACCAGGAAGGAAAAAGAGTAGTTATTTCATATCTACAATGTGGAGGGTATTTTATATACTATAGCTGATTTAATTCTCATAACCACTCCTACAAAGTAGCTATTTTTATCCATATATAAAGCTGTATTTTAGACATAAAGATGTTGAGACTTAGAGAGATTCAGTAACTTTCTTTTAGCCAGTTTAAAAAGCACTTGTTTTGCTAATAAGTGGTAGAAATAGACTCTATAATCGCATAATATTTTTTACCATATCAAAGTGTTTCCCTGAAATAACTACACTGAACTTGTGTTCAGTAACTAAATATCTATTGAACTTTGTGTGCTTCCTTCTCAAACTCTTCCACATCTTCATAGCATTTGATTTGCCTCTATCTTTTCTCATGTTCTTCGATAATCATCATTAGATATTTAAGCAGATTGAAAAAATAAAAACTCATCCCTCCGTTTTTCACCAATTGATCTAAAACAATTTCATGCAACGGGATTAGAATGGTGCTTGTCCTAATGTATTACTTGAAGAATTATATTCTACAGGAAACATAATAGAAATTGTATGAAGAGCCTATGGTCAGATAAATTTGGGAAATCCTGGTTTAAACACAGTTAAACAGATTTGTATCTTACAGAATTTTCTATATCTTTAAAATGCTATGGGCACAATAGATTTCCAAGAGAGTAAAATGAGCTGTTGTGTTTCTTGAAATTATTTGACCACAAAACTCTACTAAAAAACTATTAGCATCTTATGGAATCTAGAATACTCTAGAGTGTACTTTGAAGCACTGGCTTCTGGTAATGAGTGACACCTGTTTCATCTAAGTAGTTATTTTAAGATCACTATGGAAGTACATTTATCTTGTGAGTTAAAACTTAGAAGTCCAGAATGCATATGTGGGCGAGCTAGTTCTTTCATTTCAATTGGTAAAGCAGTTTGGGGAAGATGGTAAACAAACCACACAAATATGTGCACAAAATTCCATTTGTCTGTGTAGTTCAGAGCAAGGTGAATTCAAGATTTAATTGCTTTGATGAAGTGTGAGTGTGGATAGGGTGGGGGTGTGGGTGGGTGGCATTTATTTTAGGCTACCATTATGAAAGTAGAACTTGCTTGATTTTACTATTAGCACAATATGTGCCTTTGTAAACAGGACACAATCTGGAACCTGATTCCTGTACTAAACACACTTTTCTGAAGTTCATTTTTAGAATTTTGAGCTTAGCTTCCCATGCTGTTATAGAGCAAGCTTAATTGTGCCTACAGAGGGAAGTTCTCTTGCAGTCCAGGGGTATCATGAGAAAGTAATACATGAATTGGCATTGTTGGGGAGAGAGAAAAAGTGATTGCCACAGATCAGTCTCTCGAGCTTCCAACCATCTGGAGGATGCCATATGGAGGAGAGACAGTTCAGAGAGGACCAGTACTTAAATCATCAGAATCCATTTTAGTCTCCATTGGACTAGATTTGATTATAAAGAGCTGACTACAATTGTCTTCATTCTGGCTATTGGAATCACATAGGACTAGGTTAAAATGATGGGTCTACCATTTACTAGCTGTATGTCTAATTTCAAATTATTTAATTTTCCTAAAACTTATATTAATTTTCAGTAACATGAGGATAGTACTCACTTAATGGGCTTCTTGTTGTCATTAAGGGAAATAATGTATGTAAAGCATCTATACTGTGTCTTGCTCATAGTTGACAAATAATGAGAGCTGCTTTCCTTTTCATCCAGACTTTTGGACAGGTTTGGAGAAGAAAAATTTGATGAGTGGGACAAGAAGGAGCCTGGTAGAGGGAACATATGCTGGTGCTTTCCTATATTTGATACTGTCTTCATGTTTAGAAGGCTAGTCAGTTTTACATTCTAGACAAGAAATGGAAAATGCATTTACTTTTCAGTTACCTTTCTCTGGTTCTCATTTTCCTTTTTTCTCTCTGCAGCCTTTAAAGTGACGAATACTTTTCTCTTTCTTGAATTTCTTCCTTTGGCTCCCACAGAGCTCTCCCATCTTAGTTCTGCCTCATTATGTGACTGTGCCACTTCTTCTAGTGTTTGAAAAGTTTGTGTTCTGGTTATCCCTCACTGCATAGCAAACCACCTCCAAACTTCTTGGCTTAAAACAATGACAATCATTTTATTTTTATCCCTTATGGTTATGGAGGTTGATTGGCTCAGCTCGGTGGTTCTAACAGGTTCTCTCAAGCAGTTGCAGTCAGCAATGCTGGGCTGCAATCATCTGAAGGTTTATTCACTCATGTCTGGCTCCTGGAAAGAGGGAGGAGATGTGAATAGATGCGGACTGCAGAAGCTGGAGGTCTTTCTCTGACTGTATGCAGTTTATTTTCATCTTCTTTTTTAGTACAGCAGCTTCAAGGTAGCCATGATTCCTGCAAGGTGGCTCAGGGCTTCAAAGGTACATTCGAGAGAGAGAGAGAAAGAGGGGGAGAGGGAGAGAGAGAGAGGAAAAAGAGAGAGAGAACATCAACATTTTATGACATAACCTCAGAAGTCATGAGCTCTCACTTCTGAAACATTTCATCAAGACAGTCACAAAGGGCTGCTCAGGGGAGGAGAAAAGACTCCATGCTTGCTGGGGATGACTGGGGATGAGACAAGACTTTGCAAGAGCATGTGGAACCCAGAAATATTTCTGTGACCACATTGGGAAAATAAAACATACTACAGTCTGCCCTCTGGTCCCAACAACACACATGACTTCTACATGCAAAATAGACTCACTCTGTCTCCTAGTTCCCTGAGACCTCCCCCACCTCCTGCCAAAATATCATTCCATTTTGGCATCAGACTCTTGCTGAAAGACCAGGATCTTGGCATATAAGTCAGGTTCAGTGCAGATAAGGCCCTAAGGGTGGTTCCTTGTATATAGCTGCTGCTGCTGCTGCTGCTGCTTCTTAAAAACAGGTTTTCACTCTGTTGCCTGGGCTAGAGTGTGATGGCACAGTCATAGTTCATTGTAATATCAAACTCTTGGGCTCAAGCAGTCCTCTGGCCTCAGCTTCCTGAGTAGCTAGGACTATAGGCATATATCACCATGTCCTGATAATTTTTTATTAAATTAATTAATTAATTTGTGTAAAAGTGAGATCTCACTATGTGGCCCAAGCTGATTTTGAACTCCTGGACTCAAGTGATCATCCTGTTTCTGCCTCTGAAAATGCTGGGATTACAGGTGTGAGCCACCATTCCTGGCCTGTGTATAGCTTCTTGAGTAGCTTTCCTCTTGATCTAAGACCTTTGAACTAAAGTGACATGCTATCTGCCTCTCTGCCACACCCAGCATATGATGGTGGGACAGATAGAATAACTGCATTATATATCCTCATTTTATTTATTTTTATTTTTTATTTTATGTATTTCAGAATATTATGGGAGTACAAATGTTTAGGTTACATATATTGTCTTTGTTCCACCTGAGTCAGAGCTTCAAGTGTGCCCATCCCCCAGAAAGTGCACACCATACCAATTAGGTGTGAATATACCCATTCCCTTCTCTCCCCTCCCACCTGCCTGACACCCATGAATGTTACTAGTATATGTGCACATAAGTGTTGATCAGTTAATATCAATTTGATGATGAATACATGTGGTGCTTGTTTTTCCATTCTTGTGATACTTCACTTGGTAGAATGGGCTCCAGTTCCATCCAGGATAATACAGGAGGTGCTAGATCATCATTCTGTTTTGTGGCTGAGTAGTACTCCATGGTCTAGTAAGAATGGCTTTTATCAAAAAGTTCCAAAACAATAAATGTTGACGTGGATGCAGAGAGATAGGAACACATACACTACTGATGGGACTGCAAACTAGTACAACCTCTGTGGAAAGCAATATGGAGATACCTCAAAGAGCTACAAGTAGAACTACCATTTGATCCAGCAATCCCATTACTGGGCATCTACCCAAAGGAAAAAAAATACATTCTATACATCCCCATTTTAAAGAAGGAGAAATTGAAGGCACCTCAGTCATTGGTTCATAGCACTTCTGAAAAAGTAGCTGAGCATAGGTTGCTGATGCCTTGATTAAGGTTCAGTTGTACTGTCTGAGAATTGTTTTTCCACACCTCTTGGCTTTCCCTTTTCAATAAACTGAAGTCTATGTTTGTAGTTCTTTAGTTTTATCTGCCTGCTTTCTGATTGTAGAAGTTTAAGATTACAAAGATCTCTTTCATATGGCGCTATGATTCTTTCAGTCTAAACTAATCTCATAATTTTAAAAACTTTTTTTTAAATGTATCAATTTATGTTTCACTCCATTAGGCCAAAAGCCACAGCCACAAATCTCTTCAAGGTAATCCTTGTGCTACTTGGGACTTCCTGTGTGACTGTTCTGGGACAATGTGCTTCAGATGCTAGACACCTTATGTATAATGGATCTGTGAAACAAGCCTTAATATTCTTAAGTCTTTTGTGAGTTTGAGATACCTTCTTAAATTTTTCTTAGCAAAAGTTTTTACTCTTACCTCTATCATTAGGCCATGTTTTCTTGATTGTATGCTAGACTTTTTTTTTTTTTTTTCTGTCCTGAATTCATTTTGTAATTTTAGGATCATTTTTTCTTCAGAGAGGCTCAGGATCCAAATGTTTTATTTACCCAGCAAGTCTTGGCTCCTTTATATTTAACAATGTTTTATCTTGAGGTTATTTCTATCCTCTTGCACGTTGCTAGACCCAGCTAGAAGGCAGGCAGCAACTTCAATGCTCTGTCTGGAAATCTACTTACTTAGATCATCTGTTACATTAGGTACATTTCCTAGTTTCCACATTACAGCAGGAAATGTCAAAGTTGCTAAACTTTCCAACACTGCCTTCAGGCTGGCCAGACTTCCTACTCCGCAGCTCAGGGAGTCAAAGATATATCCATGTCTCAAGATAAGATCTGTTCTTGGAAGTCACACAGGCTTCTGCATTTTATTTCTTTAGGTAATCACAAAGTTTCATTCAGGTTAAAGAGGAGAAGAAATAGGCTCTACCTCTCCATGGAGGAAGTGGCAAGGATCCAGAGGAACATGTTGGAATAAAAATGTTTTCATGGCTATTTATGCAAGATGTAATCAAACACATCCTGTATATAAGTGTTCACAAAGGTTCTGTTGTTTTCCCCCTCCACTTTTTTTTTTTTAAATTTCAGAATATTACGGGAGTACAAACACTTTGGTTACATATATTGCCTTTGCACCGTCTGAGTCAGAGCTACAAGCATGCCCATCCCCCAGACAGTGCAGACTGCACTCATTAGGTGTGAGTTTACCCATGCCCTCCTTCCTGCACCCACCTGCCTGACACCTGATGAATGTTACTTCCATATGTGCACATAAGTGTTGACCAATTTCACACTCCACTTTCTTTTCCATAATTGTTCCTTGGTGATTTCATCTACACTCACGGCATTAGCTAACATTCTATGTATATGACTTTCCAAAATCATCAACATCAACAACATCATCATCATCATCAAATAGCTAACACATTTTAAATACCTGCAGTGATCCAGGCACTGTGCTAAGGATTTTATGTGACTTATCTTACATAGTCCCTACCACAGAATTCGGGGATTAAGTAAGGTAACCACAGCCACACAGCTATTATGTATTATGTATTAATCACAGATTCGAATCCAAACTTCACAGTAAAATTTGGATTTAGTCAAAAGTCGGGTACTCAAGAATCCAGAATGCCACTTGTGGTCCCAAGACCACAGGTTCCCCACCCCTGGCTGGGTTTATATCTGTGATTCTGACTTCTTCCCCAAGGCTAGCTAACTGCTTGCTGGATGTTGCCACCTTTTTGAAATCCTCTCTGGACAGGAAGGTGGGGCAAGGTGGAGTGTGGAAGACCTAGCATATTGGTGTGTCTTGGGAGCTGAGACTAGAGAAGGGAATATCCTCCTCCTAGAATTGTAGAGTTCAAAGACAAGGCAATGTTAGAACCTGATCAGGGGGCAAAGCAGACTATGTTTTGCAAACCAGAGAATAAACTTCTGTGTCTTAGAAGACAAAGACTTTCTGAGATGTGTTATCAGGAATGACTGGAGTCAAGCACTGGACTAGGAGATTGTCAGATGGGTAAAGTCACACCTAATGGGTGCAGTGCATATGGTCTGGAATGGGCACACTTCCAGCTTGGACTTGGGTGGTGCAAATGCAATATACGTAAAACATTTGAAATTAAAAAAAAAAAAAAGAAAGTTGGGAGAGGACCCTGGAAAAACATTGGCTGTTTGTAATAAGTGGCCAAAGTGCAACTGAAATACCTAGGCATGGAGTAGATACCACTGTATTTCTCATCATTTGATTAATGCCGTAAATACATTATCTTCTCCAGTAGAGATTCCAAAAATTTTACCACCAAATGGAAAAGTGCCTTAAAAGTAATTTATGTGAACAAAAATTTAGATGTTTTAGTTGACTAACTCTTCAACGTGAATCTATAGTATCCTGTAAAATTTTTTTGTAATGCTGAGGTAAAAACTAGGTTGCCTTAGAAGAGTCTTCAATGAGGGAGGTGAGAGTTCCATGCTAGTCTCAGTATACACAACCACTGCTAGAGTAGGTACAGTGTTCTGATCGGGGCACGCTCTTAGAGGTCATTGTTAAGGTCAGATCTCTTTTCCCTGGCTTTTCAATAGCTTGACTGGAGAAGCCACTCAAAACTGGGCCAAGTTAACTACATCTAAAGAACATAAAGCAACTTATCCAGCAGAAGCCAGGATACATGTATTAGCTTTTTATTGGTACCGTAAAATCACCACAAACTTAGTGGCTTAAAACAACATAAATATATTACCTTAAGTTAATATAAAAATATATGAATATATATATTTTAAATATTAATGTAAATTTTTTATTATATTAAAATCAGACCATGGTCTGACAATAAAAGGCTGTTTATGGAATACTGCTATATAGGTCAGAAGTCCAACATGTGTCTCACTGCGTGAAAATCAAGGTGTCCGCAGGGCTGCCTGCCTTTCTAGATGCTGTAGGGGAGAACCAGTTCCCTGCCTTTTCCAGCTTCTAGAGGCTGCCCACATTCCACGGCTTGTGCTCCCCTCACCTCCTTCATCTTCAATGAAAGCAGTGATGGGAGAAGTCCTTCTCATGTAGCATCTCCCGACAGGCAACTCTTCTGCAATTATACAATTTTAAGGATTTATTGGCCCACTCAGATAATCCAGGGTAATCTTCCTGTATTGTAAGTTCAGCTGATTAGCAGCCTTAATTCCATTTGCAATATCAATTGCCTTTTGTCATGTACTCTAACATATTTGTAGTTTCCAGGGTTTGAGGCATAGAGATATCTGGGGGGCATTATTTGCCTACCACAAGATTACATATTGTGTGTGTGTGTATACATAAATATATGTACACACATATACATACAGCTACATAATATACCTGTGTACGATATAGAAGATGGCACAATAATGGCCTTTATACATTTGAATGGCTGTCCATCTGAGTGTCTTCAGTGATCAAAAATAGGATCAGTGATTAGAAGAATTGGGGGAAATAATTATGTACTTAAAGTTTTTGATTGTCTGTAATATATCAGAGAGTTCCTTTAGTTGTCAATAATTATCTTGTAGGAAGGCACTATCTTTTCCTATAAGAAGAGATAGGAGAAATGGAGCATCAGAGATGCTGATGAACTTGTCCTTAGGGAGTGGTAGAATTGGAAGGTAAACCTAGAGTTGACTGTGCCCCATCTCTGAAAGCAGCTGATTTATTTGGGGGCGGCTCCACTGGCTAATTCTGAGATGAAAAATGCATAAGCTTTGAAGTCCCTGCCACTGAAGGTGGCTTGTTCAGAGACTAGATGCTGTTGTTGAAGGAACTTAAGTGTTGGATGGGGTGGGGGATTATGCAGAGTTGAGTAAACCTCAAATCTTAATCCTATTTATTATGAAATTAGTTCTTGCTGGAATTTTATAATAATCTCCCAAGCAGTTCTCATCTCTACCGACTCTTCCATCTCTGGTTCATATGAGATTTGTAATCATGGTACAGAACAACTTGAGTTTAAATCCCAGCTTCTCCATTTGCTAACCCTGAAGCCAGTAGGATATTATTTATTCTCTCTTGTTCTTCTCATCTGTGAAAAAGTGGAAAGTGGTAATGATAATGCAAACTTTTCAGGATAAAATGAAAACTAAATGGGCTGATGCAAGCGAAACCCTCATCACATTACCTGCACGCAGTGAGCATGTAATAGATTTAGTCAATTCTTACTTGGCTTGTTATTTTCACTCATAATGTGCATCTCTAAAGCACAGCTCCAACCATGCGATTTCCCTAAACATTAACCTTTAGTGCCCCCCACTGCTTATGGAATAAAAAGCAAGAAGCTTTAGGTTCATCTACAGTGTCCTCTGTATATGTCTCCCCTTTGCTTTCAGAACAATACAATCCAGATACACTGATTTCCTTTGAACATCTACATGTCACTAATTTTCCTGTTTAGTGTTCTTGCATCTCTATTCACTTATTTTAGAATCCCCTGGTCCACATTTCCAAAATCCAAACAATTCGTTAAGAACAAGCACAAAGATTGCCTTCTCTGTGACCTGTCTCTGATTCTCAGTGAAAGATGACTTCCTCCTCCTGTTATAAAACAATTATATATACATACATTTAAGGTGAGATTTATTTATTTATACATGGTAGAGCATATGTGTATGTGTTTGCCTCATATTTCCTCCCTATACATCATTTAGAACAGCATCATATCTTAGATACTGTTGTATCTTTAATATGCTATATATGTGTAGCACGATGGCTTGAACAAATCATGTGGCAAAATATGTTGAATGAATGAATGAATGAATGAAAGAAATGAAATTACTCATCTTTTTGGCTAATTCTCCATTGTAGCATTTGTATAAGACTTTCTACACTGAAATCAATAATAATCATGAATTTTCACAGTTGTCTTGATTCTTCTTTCAGGCGAAACATTCAAAATGTGAAGTTCAATAACTTGATAGATATTAATTAAGTTCCTAACATGTGGTCAATTTTCTCTTATAGTCTCTGTGTTGACAATCAGTGGGGCAGATATTTCTAGGACTTTGGAGGTTGGTTGTGGAGACAAATTGTGTTGTAGAACATCCACATGCAATACGAGATACAATAGTGAGTAATGTGGTATGGTGCTCTCCAGACCTAAACAGACCTGGGCTTGAGTCCTAGCCCTGCCACTAACTTGCCGTGGACCTTAGACAAGACTCTTCCTCTCCCTGAGCTTCCTTTTCTCATCTGTAAAACCATAATGATTACAATAATGATAGCAATGACAATGATAATGTTAATAATATCTATATCATATAGTTATAATTTAATGACAGAAATCGTAGTGGCAAAAAAATTAACATTGGGAATTTTTAGTCTCATAATCTCTCTCTCCCCAACTTCCAAGCCACCACAAATAGCCTGTGCAATCTAAATAAAATTAGCCATTAGTTTGTTATTCAAACACAACTTCAAAAACCCTAGCACCTCTAGCTATAGTCGGCCTTGATTGCTGATCACTATCCTCCCATATAGAAATGCCTGGACCATCTCTAGAGAGACTGTAATATTGGTCAATGTGTCTGATGTATAATGAGCATTTAGTGGATGAAACACAAGTGGTGTTTTTCTTTCCGTGGTAGAGAACCAGGTTGAGTACTAAGCACCATAGCACATTAAGCATACCAAGTCACCAGGTAGTGCTGACTTGAGTTAATAATTGCTGGGTGAGTAAATTGAACAAAGGCAAACTGTGGGTAAATTGAACAAAGGCAAACTGTGAGTGGAGGACTAGGTAAAAGGTGCAACATGGACAGCTCCATACTTCCTGTGGGTTCCCTCTACCACCTTGCCACACAATCCTTCCAACCTGCACAACCCCCTTTACCAGCTCCTATTTTAGACCTCCATGGCACTCATGCACTCCAGCATTGCAACTGTACTTTGATAATGTACTTGTGCTCTGTCCTCCCTGGGTTATCATGACATCCTCAAAGTCTGTGGCTTCATCTCATTCAAGTAGCATATTGCGCAGTGTTTGGCAGAAATGGTTCACTTGCTTGGCAGAAGCTAAGTGACTCACCTTCATTGTGTGTTGATGAAATGGGTCAGAAGTTCATTTAACTGAAGAAGCAAGTAGAAAATAAGGTACCTACATAGGATTAGGAGAAGAGTGTAGCCGTAAAGTTGTAAGAACTTACAAACCATAAAAGGTTTTTAAGTACAGGAGCAACATTATGAAAGTACTATTTAAGGAAGAAAATGCTTTGCTTAAAATAGATCAGATCAAGCAAGCTTAAAGTCAAGGAGGCTGTCAAGAAACCTCTGCTGCTATCCAGGTATGAGGGGATGGATTTGGGCAGCGGAGAAAGTCTGTATCCAAGAGAATGGACAGAAAAGAATTGATGAGAAAAGAAACACTTTGTACAAAATTTCAACAGGAATTGCTTAATGCTTATAGGTAAAAATTGCCAGATTATACCTGTGTGGTGTTTTCTCTTTTTCATAGTACTATACTCAAAATTTTACAGCCACTGGACAGACATGATATTATTGACAAATGTAGGGTCATTAAGAGTGGGAACTGCTATTGGAGGAGGTTAGTAAACTCAGTTTAGTTGCCTTAAATTTGTGGTGACAGCAAACTGAATAGTTAATATGCTATTTAAATTCGGAAGAAGCTAGGACTTCCTGACTGCCAAAATTCCTACAAATTATTGTTTTAGCAACACATAGATGTATCAGCTAGGCTTTAGTGGAGAAAATAAGTAAAAATGGCTGTATTAGATTGCTCTTTATCATTTTTCTTTTTGTAGTATACAATAAAATTCAGTGATATTACCAGTTTAACTATAGGCTAAGCTTTAATATTAAATACTGAATTTTAAAATACATGAGAGATGATTTAGGTGATTAAAAGTCATTGTCAACATTCTCAGTTTTTACCTTTTATATGAGGTAGCACATCATTGTCAGGCCTACATTGAAAAGTAGGACATATTTTATGTTTTCACTTTATTGCATATAGAGCACTCACTTTGGGAGAATATAGAATGAATAAGATAATCTTGCTCCCAACAAATTTAGCATTCTGAAATGGTTTTCTTGAGGCCAAGTCAATACGGCCACATTAAAATATCAAGTGTGCATAAACAACTCTGTAGAATGCCATAAGTACAAAACTGATAAGCTTGCAATGGCTTATAGATGAAGGGGCGAGGAGGGGGGACTTAGCAAAGAGAGTCATTTTGTGCTGACTAGGGTTGTCTGGGAAGGCTTTGCTGAAGAGGTGGCTTTTGAGCTGGCCCTGGGATAGAATGACTAGACTATCAGCAGGTGAGAGAGTATGTAGCAGGAGGTGGGGAACTTGTGGTGGCTCAGCAAGGTGAGAAGTATCCAGGTGTCCTTGGACAGCGTGGTGGACATATGGGTGTGAAGTTGTGAAGGCACTGTGGTTGGTGGGGGGCAACATTGGGGTGCGAAGGCTGTGGCATCGCAGTGACTCAGACCTGAGAGCGTCACGGCCTCCTGTTGCACACATCCTCTCTGTTTCAGAGCAACGCCTGAGTCATCGCTGGGAACAGTTGGCCATGTTGTGCCAGTACACTCCAAAGCAGTTACAGAATATTTATGCCTGTTGGCAAAGGGAGATCAGCTGAGGGGGCTCAGAATTCACTCCTGTGTAGCAGAGGAGTGTGTCTGAAGTCTGCTTTCCCCTTGAGCCTCCCTCACAAGGCAGGTGGAAAACTTGAGCGATAAGAATTTATATAAGAATATTAATGGTTCATCAGTGTTGGCATTTATAGATTGTCCTGTGCCCTGTTCAAAGCATGAAAGCATGTTAATACATAACTTCACTAAAATAAGTCTTTATAACCACCCTGTTCTCAGTAGTGCTAGTTTACAGGCCATGGCAGTAAGGTTTAGGAAGCTGAAGTAACTTTTCACAGCTATACAGCCTAAGAAAGGAGGGATTTGAACCCATGTGATTCTTACTCAAAATCCCATGCTGTTTAAACATTACTGCCTATTATGAGTAGCCAAGAGTCATAAGTATTCTTGTTGATGGGCCATGGAAATCACTCTTAATGGCACAGCACTTTATTGTTTTTTGTGTGCCAAATATTATGATTTATAGTAACTTAAAAGTGCTTTTCCTAAATAACATTTGTTCTTTATAATAATCCTGTAGGGCAGGGTTGAGGTTAATGTTCAGAGAAAGTTCTGGGCATGGCCAAGGTCACAGGTAACCCTATGAAGTCACTGGTGCTTTGACTCATATACAAATACTCTAGGACAACTACTTTTTCAAATGAAATATTATAGAAAAGCCCAATATATGATGAAACCAAAGAGAATGGGGCTGCTGAGGCTGAATTTGGGTTTTAGAACCTCGCCTGTTTGTTCAGATTCTTCCTCCTACACTTATTGGCCCACTCCCAGGAACCTCGGTAGAAACCTATGGCCTAAAGGGGTTGGGATCTAATCTTACTGCCTCTGATGGAAAAGACACAGCTATGGTTTAAGCTTCCTTTGTTTTTTTCCCTCCCCAACCTAAACCTGGCTTTATACATTAGGGGACATGTTTCCCGCTCTTTGGCTCTTGCCTTTGAATCTGCTATGTGAACCTTCAGGGTTCATTTTCATGAACTGGCCTCTACAGTTGTTCATCTCTAGAGCAAGAGCTTCTTTCTCATTTCTAAGGAAATATGGGGCATTTTTATGTGACATATTAATTATCTTTTTATTATTGGGGAGGTGTCAGTTTGCATGGGCCCAGATTCTAGTTCTTTTACTTAATATGTTGAAAAGTGACATCTCTGTGTTAGTCTTATCCATAAAATGGGAATAAAATTGGTAACTGGCACCTTGGACTGCTTTGCTAATTAAATTAGTACTTCATAGGGAGGGCTTAAAACAGTGTCTGGTACATAAAACATGCTCAATGAATATTAGATATCATCATGCATTAAAAGTCTTTGACATTTTGGCCTCAATAAGTCAGTGTGACTCAGACAGACAGACACACACACACACACACACACACACACCCTTCTTGATTTGAGGCTCCACTGATCAAAAGCATTGTATTAAAAATGAATCAGGCCAGGTGTGGTGGCTCATGCCTATAATCCTAGCACTGTAGGGGAGGCTAAGGTGGGAGGACTGCTTGAGATCAGGAAGTTTGAGACCAGCCTGAGCAAGAGTGAGAACCTGTCTCTACTAAAAAATAGAAAAAAAAATTACCCAGGTGTGGTGGAACATAACTGCAGTCCCAGCCACTCGAGAGGCTGGAGCAAAAGGATCACTTGAGCCTAGGAGTTTGAGGTTACTGTGAGCTAGGCTGACACCGTGACACTCTAGCCCTGGTGACAGAGCGAGACTCTGTCTATCAATCAATCAATAAAATAAAATAATGAGAATGAATCTTTCCTTTTCCGGAGTGATCATGTTTAAATATTGAGGATCGTTTTGGCTGCCACATTTTAGGATGGGCATTGAAAAATTGCAGTGTATGGGTAGGAGAACCCCTAAGAAGATGACCAGGCTTCAGAACATGAGGAGTAAAAAAATGTTTGAAAACAGGGTGTTTGAACTGGAGAAAAGGATATTTAGTGGAGGGCATAGTGGGGTTCAGGTGGAAGCTAAGCCAATAGGGTGAGATGAGAAGGAAGGAAATATTTATTCAGTACCTATGATGTGTTAGGGTATGCACTGACGTATGTCATCTCCTTTAGTTTTTAAAACTAACTCATAAAATAAGGATTATTGTCCTCATTTTTATGCATAAGAGAAGCTGAAGGTCAGGAATGTCACCTGCTCGAGTCAATTGGAAATGCTGCAATTTGAATATAGGTCCTTTGGACTCCACATTCTAAGCTCTTTCCTCTGCGTCTCTGCATGGAAGTTGGAGCTGTCCAACAAGGGATGGGTTGCCTAGCAGTTTTGAATTGTACACAGAAACCTGTGGGTGGGTTTCTTATCATGTTTCTAGTCCTCAGCACATGACAAAAAGACATTCCAGTCTCAATTTTCTTTTAAGTTGGATTTTGTCTTCCCTATTGATATTTTTTTCACATTTAAGGTCTTCACTTTCTGGAAATCTGTCAAGTTGGCACTGCGTTTCACTCAGATGTCTATATTAATTTCATCTCAGGACAAATTTCAGGAGAGAGAGAGCAGTTCAATACAGGCTTTGCCTTTTTATATATTGACTTCACAGATGACAATGAAACATTGAAAGATGACTTTGGTCATTAGAACAACCATATTATATTGTTCGAAAATTTTCAAGGCCACCAGGAGTGAAAGCAAAGACTACAGAATAAGCCCAATGTTAACAAGCTTCTCCAAGTGGCCTCTTCTTTATTTGCTTTTTTATTTCCTGAATCCATACCTTGCCAGAACACCAGGGGCTTCTCCCTTCGCTCTGACTTAAGTTTTTTCACCTGTATGATGAAGAAGGTTCAACTTCAAGATATTCTTGAAAATTTATTCCCATACAGGTATTTTGTGTCTAAGGGTTAAAAGAAAATAAATTACATATAAGTTATTCCCTTCTCCCCTCCCTCCCTCGTTTCCTTCCTTCCTTCCTTCCTTCCTTCCTTCCTTCCTTCCTTCCTTCCTTCCTTCCTTCCTTCCTTCTTTCCTTCCTTCCTTCCTTCCTTCCTTCCTTCCTTCTTCCCTCCCTCCCTCCCTTCCTCCCTTCCTTCCTCCCTCTCTCTCCCCCCTCCTTTTCTTTCTTTCTCTAATTTATTTATTTGGTTACCTGCCTGATAAATGAGACCTTAAATTCCAAATTTTTTTTTAAAGATAACCTTGAAGTGTGTAGTTTCTAAAACAAGCTGACACTTTACAAAGAAAAGAAATGATTCTCACTTAAGCAAAACAGCAAAGTTACAGATTGCAGCTATCATCGCTAATTAGCTACCCCAGATGGAGGGCTGCCCCACCCCAAAATGAAAGCTGAACGGCTTCCTACAGATAACTGGGACATAAATAACTCGCTCCATTCTCTCTCTACAACAACCATACCATATTGCTTCTCTTGTAAGAGATGTGCAACTGGTTCATTTTAGAATTGGGGCAAAAGAGACTTTTAATTAGTTTTAATAGAATTTTCTAGGTATAAAAATAATAAATGCTATTGCAGAGTGTTTAGTGTTAAAGACTGAAATAAAAATAAGAAAGCACCCACAGTTCTACTATAAGCTAAAACTACATTTAACATATTGGTATATATCCTTCCATTCCTATTTTGACACATATATATGAAATACTAGTTTACACTGCATATAGCATTTTGCAAGCCTTTTAAACTTAATGTTATCATAAACATTTCTTTTTTTTTTAAGCCGTTTTATTGAGGTATAATTGACATTCAAATAGCTGTATGTATTTGGTGTATTCAACTTAATGAGTTTAGAGATTAGTATATTCCTGTGAAACTGTCACCACAATCAATGCCATAAATATATCTATCACCTCCAAAAGTTTCTTCCTGCCTTCTTCTTATTATCTTGTGATAAGAGTATTTAATGTAAGAGGTATGCTCTTTGCAAATATTTAAGTACAGTAGACCCTTGAAAATATGGGGATTGTAGTCACCAACCCTCTGTATAGTCGAAAATACATGTATAACTTTTGACTCCCCCCAAATTTAACTACTAACAGCCTGCTGTTGCCTGAAAGCCTTACTGGTAACATAAACAGTTAATTAACACACATTTATATATTATATGCACTATATATATGCTATTCTTACAATAAAGTGACCTAGAGGAAAGAAAATGTTATTAAGACAATCATAAGGGAGAGAAAATATATCTACTGTATTAAATAAAAGTGGACCATCATAAAGGTATTCATCCTCCTTTTCTTGGTAGAGTATACTAAAGAGGAAGAGGAAGGGTTGGTCTTGCTGTCTCAGACGTGGCAGAGTCATAAGAGGTGAAGGAGGTAGAAGGGAAGGCAGGAGAGGCAGGCACACTTGGTGTAACTTTACGGAAATACATCATGATTTCTGTCTGACTGTTTGCTTTTTTCATTTCTCTAAAAATGTTTCTATGCAGTACCAATCCTTCTTCCACTATTTGTTTTAATTTCAGTGCCCACATCATAGAAGGGTCTATGTCATAAAAGGAGTTAAAAGTAGTCTCGAATAACCAGAACCCTTCTGCCAGATTGTCTAATACCAATTTGTTTTCTGGCACTGCTTCTTCTAAGTGTTCTTCCTCATCGTCTGGCGCTGGTTCCAAAGTACTCATCTCCACCAAATTGTCTTCTGTTAATTCCTCTGGTGTGGTGTCTATTAGCTCTTCAGTTTCTCCAAGATTCATATCTTGAAGCACTTCAACAGCCCACCCCCACCTTTTTGTTTGCCTCATCCACATCTCTTTCATGACTTCCCTGACTGACTGTCATAACTCCTGTGAAGTCATGTACAACACCTGGACACAGTTTTCTCTGGGAGGAATTTATTGTTTGGGGCTTGATGGCTTCCCCAGTTTTTTCTGTAAAAAAGATGGCATCTTCAATGGTGCAATCCTTCCAGACTTTCATAATGTTCTCTCTATCGGGGTTTGCTTCCACAGCATTGACAATCCTTCCCACAAGGCACCATGTGTAATGAGCTTTAGAGGTCCTATGGCCTCCTGCTCCAGAGACTGAATTAGAGACATTGTGTTTAGAGGCAAGCAGACCACTTGGACACCTTTGTTGTTGAACTTGTGGGGCTCGGGGTGGCCAGGGACATTGTCCAATATCAAAAGAACTTTAAACGCAGTCACTAATGAAAGGTACTTTCTGACTTCAGGGACAAAACGTTGATGGAACCAATCCAGAAAAAGTGTTCTCCTTGTCCCGGCCTTCTTGTTGTACAACAAAAAGACTGGCAGCTGGTGTTTATCTTTTCCCTTCAAGGGTTGGGGGTTGGCAGATTTATAGAAGGTTTATAGGTAAGGGCAATCCTGATTATAAACCCAACTGTATGTGCACAAAACTATAGAGTTAGCCTATCCCTTCATGGCTTAAATCCTGGTGCTTGCTTCTCTTCCTTATTAATAAATGTCCTTTGTGGAAATTCTTTTTCCAGATTAGGGTACTTTATTTTGCATTAAAAATCTTTTCAGGCAAATGTCCTTTCTCCTCAATGATTTTCTTAATGGTGTCTGGGAATTCATCTGCTGCCTTTAGTTGTCAGAAGCTGCTTCTGCTGTTATGTTGACATTTTAAAAGCCAAACCTCTTTCTAAAATTATCAAGCTATCCTTTGCTGGCATTAAATCCTACAGCTTTGGATTCTTCACCTTCTCTTTCCTTTTAAATTTTTAATTTATATGAATACATAATAATCATATATAAATATAGGCTACATGCCATATTTTGATGCAAGCATACAAGGTGTAATGATCAAATCAGGGTAATCCATCACCTCAAACATTTATAATTTCTTTGTGTTGGTAACATTCCAAATCTACTCCTTTGTGTAACCAAAACTTTGTACCTTTCGACTAACATTTCCTTGTTTTCTCTTCCCCAAGCCTTTGGCACCCACCATTCTCCTCTGTTTCCATGGATTTGACTATTTTACATTAATGGTATAAGTGGTATCATGTAGTATTTGTCCCTTTGTCCTTCTTTATCTGGCCTATTTCACTTAGCATGATATCCTCCAAGTTCATCCATGTGTCACAAATGCCAGGATTTCCTTATGTTTTATGACTGAATTTTATATATATATATACACATACACACACACACACACACATATACCACAAAAATATATATATAATATAGAGTGGGATCTCTCTCTACATATATCTCACATTATATATATATATATATATATATATATATATATATATATATATTTTTTTTTTTTTTTTTTTCCTTTGTGCATTCATCCATTGACAGACATTAAGGTTTCTTCCACATCTTGGCTATTGTGAATAATGCTGTAATGAACACAGGAGTGCAGATGTCCATTTGAGATTTTGCTTTCAATTGCTTTGAATAAATACCCAGGAGTGGGATTGCTAGATCATATGGTAGTTCTATTTTTAACTTTTTGAGGAACCACTGTAGTGTTTTCCATTATGGCTACACCAATTTATATTCCCACCAAAAGTGTGCAAAGATTCCCTTTTCTCTACATCCTCACCAACATTTATCTTTTTTTATTTTTATTTTTGATAATAGCTATCCTAACAGGTATGAAGGCATACCTTATTGTGATTTTGGTGGGTATTTCCCTGACAGTTAGTGACACTTAGTACCTTTTCATATACCAGTTGGTCATTTGTATATCTTCTTTGGAAAAATGTCTACCAGTTCCTTTGCCTATTTTTAAATTGGGCTATTTGCTTTTTTATTGAATTATAGGAATTCTTTATACGTTTTGGATGTTAACCCCTAATCAGAAATATATGGTTTGCAGCTTTTTCCCCATTCCGTAAGTTGCCTTATCACTGTGTTGATTGTTTTCTTTGCTATGCAAAGCTATTTAGTTTGATGTAGTTCCACTTGTCTGCTTTTGTTTTCTGTCCTTTTGTTGTCATATCCAAGAAATCGTTGCCAAGAAGTTTTTTCTTATGTTTTCTTCCAGGAGTTTTACCGTATCAGGTCTTAGATTTAAATCTTTATTTTGAGTTGAGTTGAATTTAATTCTTTTATATGTGACTATTTAGTTTTCCCAATTAAACATGTCTATGCTATTAATGCTCTTTCATCATATTATTTATTAATGATCAATAGCATCTCATTACTTGGATGCTTCTTATTTAACCACCTCTAATTTTTGACATTTAAATGTTTTCCATTTTCACTGTTATAAGCAATGTTGTAATTATCATGCCTGTAGATAAATCTCACTGCACATCGACAATGACTTCCTTGGGATAAAATCTTAATTATGAATTTACTAGGGCAAAGGATAGGCAATTAATAGGCCAAATTTCTTTCAAAAGTGGGGAATACTTTGCATTCTCATGATTTATGAATGTGGAAAGTTTTCTTAAATATTGGCCAACACTATATTTAGTTTTAAAATTTTTTTGTCAGTATGCTAGGTAACACAAACACACATACTTTACTCATTTAGGTAGAACTATTTAATGTGCTTATTAAATTTTATAATTTTATCTTAAAATGCCCCTTCCTAGTCTTTCTAATTTCCTTATGTGCTAAGGCTGATAATTCTACATTGTATATGTTAAGAATACTGTTTTCCAATATCTTATCTACCTTTTAATTTTGCCCATTCTATATTTAGCATAGTGTTTAAGAGCACAAACTCAATATTTAGACTTCCTGCGTACAAATCTAGATAGCCTAATGGCTATCTGATCTTGAGTGAGTAACAGAACAACTCTATGCCTCAGTTCACTCACCTGTAAAATGGGGTCAATAGTAGTATATACCTCATATGGTTCTGAGGATTATATGGGATGGCACTTGAAAAGTGTCTAGCGCAATCTCTTAAGATCATGAGATAAGGTCATTAGCTATATTTACGTTACTGGTTAGTTGAAAGGGTGCAAAATGGGACAGAAACTTCACCTTCTGACCTACTTGAACTTATGTAAGGTTGGAAATTGCCGATGAGTGAAAAGATTTGTGTGTATTCCCAGGCATCTCTGAAAGTTGTGCCCCTGTCCTTCTTAGTCTTAAAGTGATGTTAAGGACAAGCTAAGTTCCTGGTAAGGCCCCTCCTGGGGAAGAGTTAGGAGGAACTGTATAGTAGGATGAATCTACAAGCCCTTTCACTTTTCTGTGTTGCCAATTGTTGAGGCTTAATCATTTTGCATGTTTTATGATGAAAGATGTTGGCCCTGAGTGGAGAGGCAGTCGGCCAAGATTTGGAAATTATTGTGACAGTAAAAGAGAAAAGTTGATTAGAAATACTACAATAAATAGTCTAAACAGTAGGCCTGGCCAATCAGAGTCATTGATGCAGAGATAGCAAGTCAAAAGCAGGCCGATTCTATAAATGAGGGAATTAGCGCAACTCCCACAGTGTTGCACAGAATGTCATTTGTGTTTTAGAAGCATTTTAAAGTTCCTAGAGATTATAGTGATATATCAGTTGAAGTGCTTTTAAAAAGCCATAAAGTCTGAATTGCCTTAATTAGGGTTAGGGATGAGATCACAAAAGTGCTCAAAATGGCTGAATTGTTAGGAAGAATAAAAGGCTAATTTATTCCTAGGAATGCCTGTTGGTATCTGAAACTTGGTACAATAACAAGGGCTCCTTATATTTGGATAGCAACTATATCTGAAAAGCTCACGGTCATGGTAATGCCACTTTATACTCCTATTCTATGCAAGATGACAGATAAATTCCTGTTTCTTAGATGAGACAGTAAGAATGCAGAGAGATTATGTAATTTAGAATCAGATAATAAATACATCAATGGTGTTGCTAGCAAGAGAACCCACAGGGTCCTAGTTTCTTTTAAACATAGATAATTCAGGATTTAGCAAGTGTGCTGGCTACCACGCTAACAATAGAACTAAACTGATCTGGCAACAATTTTTTTCCCACAAACCATTTATTAATAGAGGTTTGCCAATAAAGACATGGATATTTCCTACAATATGCAAGGCACAACCCACATGAAGAATGATTATTTTAGCTGATTGGGAAGTAGATGCTATCTGACGGCAAAGAATCCTCACTAGCTAATTTTAAAACCTTAGTAAGAAAGAGTTAATACACAATATTAAAAGAGTTCTTTTATCTTACAAGTAAGATAAAATGTGCATTTTCCAATTAAAGTATGGACCAAGAATATAAACAGGCAAGTCAAAAGGAAGCAATATAAATGAACATAGTCTATGAAAAGATGAACCATCTCATTAATAGTAAAATTTACTTAAAAAATTCTCTTTTTACTTATCAAAATTGGCATTTAAAATGATATATATACTTTCTTGATAAGACAGTGATGAAAAGCATGTAAATGGTGGAATGTAAGGCATTTAAAGAGGATAATTTAGTAATGAATATCAAAATCTTAAAATGTATTAATATTACCCTTTTAATTCAGTGATTTCATTTCTGTGTAGCTATTTTTGTGTCTTAGTTTGGTTTCCTCCAGGAGCCATCTCAGAGATAAAAAATCAAATGGAAGTCATTTATTTGGGAGGTGTAGAGACCACCAGGAGAGAATTAGGGAAGTGAAATAGGGAGGAGAAGACAGCTAATAAGTGATGCATTAACCACAGCAGGCTGTTGGGGCTGGGGCTTGATCCCATGAGGAAACTCTTGAAAATAATACAGATTTGTGCCTTAGAATTATCCAACCTAAGAGAAGAAGGAATTGGGGCATTTGTATACCAACTCTCGAGTGTCATTGGTTCAGAAGTGCACTTGGGGGCATTAATTCCCTGGACTTCCAGCTTGCTATGAGCTTGGGCTTAATGGCTTCCACAGTTCTGGAGAAAAACACTCAGCCAGAGATGCAGAGAGTGACAGTTGGAAACAAATTATGCTCTTCAAGAAATGGGCAAGTGACCATGTGCTGTATTAAGAAAATAATCAAATTGCAAATATATGTGTATAGATGTATATTTACAAATTTATTCATTATAACATATATTACACATTAGAAACAATGTAAGTGACCAACACTTGAGGATACCATAAATAATAATACATATAATAATATATAATTTCTAAATAATATTTAATTAATAAAAATTATGTTGTAGAAGAATATGCTAGCATTTTATTCAGAGAAATAGGCAGGTTACAATGCAGCATGTACAGTATGATTACATTTCAGTTGAAAAAAATTACAGGTATATAGAAAAAGATTTGGAAGGACACAAAGCAAGATATTAATAGTAACTCCCTTTGGGTAATGCGATAATGAATGAGCATTTCTTCTCCTCCTCCTCCTGTTTCTTCTTATCTGTTCTTATTTCAAATTTTCTTACTGTAAACACTTATTGCTTCTGCCATAAGAAAATAGTTATTTGCAGATTTAAAAGTGAGTCACCAATGAGTTAAAAATAAAATGATTAAAAATGCCTCACTGAGTCTAGAAAATTAATTTTTAAGTGAATTAATTACTATTTACTTTTGTGAACTCAGTCAAGATTATGTATATGAATGTAATCTTTTTTTTCCTTATAGTCTGACTGATCATGCTTGTCAATGATCAGATATGGTATATGACAGTAGGCTGGATTTCAGCATGTGTACTTCAAAATCAGCATTACTTATTCAATTCATTATGTTGGCAATACAGAACTCGAATTCTAATGAAAATGTTCAAATTCAGGCACAGAGAATTCTATTTTTAAAAAACAAGTACTCTAATAAGCAATTACTAGGAATGAAAAAGTAACATTGAAAAATGAAAATGTCTCAATGTGTTCCCAAAGACAGAAGTGCTGGACTATAAAATTCTGTCCTAAAAGGGATTTAGAACTGCCCAGTTTGAATTACTAAGAGACACCTTTAGAACAAAGATGAGCTGAAGGCAAACTCTTTATGTTTTGCAACCTGAAGGTGCTAGTCATGGATGCTAATACAAATCTAATCAAATGTTAAGTAAATTAATTGTCTAGCACAGTGCTTTATGTACAGTAGGTCCACAGAGATACTTATCCAATAAACTAACCTTAGCTGTGGCAAAAAGTCTGCTAATCATTTACTGACTTGTTGGATGGTTCACATTAGTCAAATTGCCAGTTCTTTTTTGCATGAAGTTGTTTTTTTTCCCCCAGAAATCGTTGTTCTAATCTCTTTTTAAGAGCTCATCAATAATGCGCCAGATCAAAATTTAGAACAGGCTGTGTAACAATTGGCATATGGGGGATGAAGAAAATTAATTTGATAGAAGAGAACAACCAGGCATCTTCTTCTCAATAATCCTTCCACTTCTGCGCAGGGAAGATTTAGGAGGTGGTGAGGAGGGGTGAGAAGCAGATTTTTAAAATCTGCCGTATTTTATTAACCTCAGAAAGAGCAAACTGATGTGATTAAAATGGACTTTTTCTGCCCCCCTTCCAACTTGATAGCCAGTCAATTGTTTGTCATATTGATTCTAGCTCTGCAGTTTTGCTCAAATTTATCTTTTCCCCTCCATTTTGGCTGCCTTTCTCAGGTCCAGGCTTCCATTAGGTGTTTATGGCTTTATTCTACTGGGCTCTAACCGTTTTTTTCTTTTCCCACCTCCTGTCCTTCCCTAATTCATATCTATGTTTTTAATATTGTTGCCAGGTTAACCTCCAAAAACACAGTTCTCATCTTCATTCTGTTGTTGGGTAACATTTCACATTCCATTCTATATTGAGATGGTTTGCAATTTTTGTGTTCACTTTTCGTAGATCAAGGCTAAACTTAGGTTATTGGTTCAGAACAGCAAGGCTGGAGACAGGATACTGGTAGTGCAAAAATCCATATAAGAAAACTTGGAGGTTCACTATCCATAGGGCAGTACTTTAAAACATAACATCCATATGGGGTGAGACCCTTGAGGAAAAGCATCACTGTGTTGTAGACTTTCTGTGCTTGAATTCAAGTTTCACAGTATAATCCTACTGATTCCAGAGAGTCCTCAATTATTAGTAACAGATCAGGAATAAGAATCTTGGATTTTACTACCAATGTCTTTTCACAATAACCACAGCAGATTGAAAGATGAAAGGCTCATTCATTAATTTATCCTACAAATGTTTACTGAATGTCTCCTTGTTCCAGGAATCCTGTTAGTACTTAATAGGTTCCTAATAAAGGTTGAACTGATAGAGTTTAAGGCTCATTTGTCCACACCCTTCCTTTCAAAATGTGATCAATTAAGTGAACTGATCAAGATCACATGACAACCTCTAAAATAGTTATCATTTATACAGAAGGTAGAAAGTTCTTTCGGTGTTTTGGCCTGGGACTGTTAGTACACAGGATCTTCCCTCCTTCTGGAAACTCCATCAGTTACCTTTTAGCTCCTGCACAGCTCATAGATTTCCTTCAAATGTAATTTCCTCAGGGAAGTCTTCCCTTATTCACTGAGATTAGGTTTAGCCCTCACAAAATAAATTTTATAACATCCTACTTTCCCTTAATGGCACTTATCAGAATGTTTAATTATATAATTAATTCATAGCTCCCTGACTAGACTTTAAATACACAAGACCTTGAGTTTTGCCCATTGCTTTACTTAATGCCTGGAACAAGAATGTTCTCAGTGGACATTTGTAGGATGAATATATTATTATAATAAATGGATCCATTCATCTCCTAATATCTTACCATTATGGCAAAAAGAGATTGTCAGTGAAACCAAACAATATTAGTCTGTTACCAATAATTGAGGCTTCTCTGGGGTCACCACAGTCATACTGTGAAGCTTGAGGTTATGTATAGAGTCTGTAATACAGTGTTCACGGGTCTTGCCTTGGTCCACCCTGGCATACTGAGGCATGGCACTATGGAAAATAAGCATCTGAATGTTTCTTTTATATGGATTTTTGCACTGCAAGCATCCTGCCCCCAGCCTTACTTTTATGAACCCAGATATCCTGAACTTTAGCCTTGATCTATGATAAGGTAAACACAAAAATTGTAAACACTCAGTAGAAGTGAAATGTTACTCAGTAATTGAATATTATCTAGCTTCCCAAAGAGATCCCTCATATAATAGAACATAACTGAACAAAAAAGTAACCATTAAGGGGAGAGTGAAAATGTGGGCCAGAGTGGTGAAGTCTGCATCCAATGCAGAACTTTTCTGTCTTTCTTCCCTGTGCCCCACTCCAGGCAGTAAGTTTTGCCCCAAATTTGTTTTATTCTATTTTATGAGCCCTCTACACAAAATCTCTTTCCATTGCCACTGTGGAATCGTTGTCTTCACATTTGTTAAACAATCTATGTACATGGTTTGCACAGGCAATGGGAAAGTAATATAAAATCTTAAGAGGTTTCAGCAGTGATTCTTGGTAAAGACCCTTTCAAGGCATTAGGTAACAAAGCAGTGAACAGTGCAGATGAGCTCCTGACTCTTGTGGGTCTCATGTTACCATTGGCCAGGGAGAGACAGTCCATAAACACATAGATCAATAAATAGGATAATTTCTTAGAGTGAAATATATCTTGTTGTCTTTACTTAGGATGCTATAACAAAATACCATAGACTGAATAGCTTATGAACAATAGAAATTTATTTCTTATAGTTCTGGAGCCCTGAAAGTCCAAGATCAAGGTGTCAGCAGATTCCATGTCTGGTGAGGGCTGCTTCTGTGTGGTCACATGGAAGAAGGGGCAAGGCAGCTAATTATTCATAAGCCTTCATAAGGGCACTAATTCCACTCATGAGGGCTCCGTGCTGATGATCTGACCACCTCACAAAGGCTGCACTTCCTAATTCCATCACCTTAATGATTAGGTTTTCAGCATATGAATCTGGGAGAATGCAAACATTCAGACCTTAGAAGCTGTGGATAAAACTGAACAGGGTAATGTGGTGGAGGGTGACTGGGGCTGCTGGTTGTTGCTTGATACTGAGAGTCAAGGAGGGTTTTTATTTTTTCATTGTTTGCAGAGGTGCCATTTGGGCCTCTACCCTTTTCCCCTACAGCAGTGATTCTCAAGTAGGGAAGATTTTGCCCCTGAAAGGACATTGGTAACATCTGGAGACCCTTTTGGTTGCCACAACTTGGGGAGGCGGGGTGGGGGCGGGTGTTGCTACCTACATCTAGCAAGTAGAGGTCAGGGATGCTGCTAAATACTCTACATTGCACAGAACAGTGTCCAATAAAGAATTATCCAAAATGTCGACAGTGCCAAGGTTAAGAAACCCTGATATATGGCTTATTCTCATCATAACAGCCAGATTGATTCTTTAAAATACTGGATCAAATCACATTAATCATCTGTTCTAAGCCCTTCTATGAATCGTTGTGTCTCCCAGACTCTTCTCTGGCTTCCCATTCTCCCTCATCCTCTATTTTATTGCCTTCTCTCACTACACTCCAGCCTCAGGCCTCTGCACTGGCTGTTACCGCTGCCTGAAATGTTCTTCCTTCAGGTATCGGAATGACTGTTGCTTCACCTCTGTCAAATCTTTGCTCACGTGTCACTTTTTCAATGGTCAAAATTACAGCCCTCCACTTCTGACTGCCTTTCCGTGCTCCCCCTCCTCCATAGCACTTATCAACTCACATGCTATAGAGTTCACTTACACAGCATGATTATTGTTTATTGTCTGTCTCCCCCACTAGAAAGTGAGCTCCATAAACTCAGGGATTTATGATCATTTCTGGCACATAATGGGTGCCTTGTGAATATTTGTTGAATGAATGAATGAAGGAAAAAGCAGAAACTTCAATGATAAAAATACGGCTGCCAAGAAAAGGCATGGGGAATAAATCAAGTGCTGAGGCCCTAAAAGTGAATGAGTTTGGTGTGCTTAAGGGACAATAAGAAAGCCAGTTGTTGGAGTACAGCAAATGAGGGGCAGAGCATGCAATAGGAATCAGAGAAGTTGTCATGGTCAGATAACGTACAGCCTTGTAGAACACAATAGCGTCCAGTTGTATTTTGTAAAGGAAGAACTTTTGTTTCACATTTAAAAAAGGATATATGTGTGCATCTATACACAGACACATATTCATCTGTTTGTTCATTTTTATATCCAACTTAGATTATAAACATGAATGATCCAAATGACTTTTATCCATATGTTTTGAACTCCGTGGTTTTCCTTGGTATACTTTCCATCAGCCACATAATACCTTTGAGATGCTCAAAAGTCTGACTACTTGCAAAGTATTTTAACACTGACCCATTTAAAAAATGTTTTTGAATTGACAAGTAAAAATTATATATATTTATAGTACACACCATGATGTTTTGAAATATGCATGTACTATGAAATGGCTAAAATCAAGCTATTTAACGTTTGTATTCCCTCACATATTTATCATTTTTTTGTAGTGAGAATACTTAAAATCTATTCTCAGTGATTTTTAATATACAATATATCGTTATTAACTGTAGTCACCATGATGTGCAGTATATCTCTTAAATATTTTCCTCCTGTCTAACTGAAATTTGTGTCCTTTAACCAACATTTCCCTAATTCCCTCACCCTCCAACCTCTGGTCACCACCATTTTACTCTCTGCTTCTGTGAGTTCAACTTTTGTACGTTCTACAGATGAGTGAGATCATGGGGTATTTGTCTTAATTTTCCTGGCTTATATTATTTAACAGTGTCTTCCAGGTTCATCCATGTTATGAAAAATGACAGAATCCTTTTTTTTAAAGGTGGAATAGAATTCCATGATGTATATATAATACATTTTCTTTATCTGTTTATCCATTGGTGGACACTTAAGTTGATTCCATATCTTGGATATTGTGAATAATGCTGCGATGAACTTGAGATTACAACGCTTACCCGTTTTTTAAAAATGTTCATCATTGCTTTATACTTTAGCTATTGTTTCAGAGGCTGTTAGTCCAAAGCAAATATATAATTTGGATCATGTAACACATAATTCTACTAATACCTGTGATTTCATCAGCAACTGATTATGCCATCTTCTGAATAAGATAGAAGGAATGAAGGCAGAAGTGAGATCTTCTGAATGGAGGTATAACAAGAGGAGTTAAAAATGCCTTGGCAAGGGAAGAAAAATAGCATGTTTTGGTCAATTAGTATGCAACAAGTACTTTGTTAAGTAGTTTGCATGTGTTCTCTCATTTCAACATTAAAAAGATGTGTTATCTCATTTCAACAATGAAGAAATTAAGCTTCAGAGAAGTGAAGGAACTTGCTCAAGGTCATGCATCTAGTAAGAAGCCTAGCTGGAATTGGAATGAAAATGTTTCTGGGTCTAAGACTGTATTAGTCTCCTGGCTGCTATAACAAAATACCATAAACTGGAGGGCTTAAATGACATACATTTATTTCTCTCAGCTTTGGAGGCTGGAAAGTCTAAGATCAAGGTACCTGCTGATTTGGTTCCTGGGAAGGCTCTCTTCCTGCTTGACTATCTTCTTGCTTTGTCTTCACATGATGGAGAGGGAAGAAAAGAGATCTTTCTTGTGTCGTTTCTTATAAAAGACCTCATGAGGGCTCCACCTTCATGACCTAATTGTCCCAAAGGCCCAATCTCCAAATGCCATCATACAGGGGGTGAGGGCTTCAACACATGAATTTTAGAGGAGCACAATTCAGTCCATAACAGATGCCAATGCTCTTCCATGATACTAAGCTGCATTCCTACTAGAAAAATAAAAAGAAGACAAGAAAAGAAAAAGAAAAAAGAAGAAGATACCCACTTCAATATTTTGCCAAATATTGGCCCTTGATGAATCACCCCTGAGCCTAGGCCTAGATTTATTACCTTTAATTAAGTCAGTTCCTAAGATCTTTAGTTACTGCTTAGATAGTTTCTTTCATATACTTTTGTGAAAGAGGTTTTCATATAGTCCGAATGAGCCCTTTTATTCCTCAGTTCTCTAAAAAGTCAGAGGTTGTCCTAATATAACTTTTTTTCTGCTTGTTATAAAGGAAACATCTGGAGGCCAAACTCTTATATTTGGGCTTTTGGTACAGTTTTAGTGTCTGATAATAAAAGCTAAGATTTATATTGTTGACTAAAGAAATTCAGCCATTGCCCTTATATATCAAATGGACAAAGGGGCATTTGCAGCAGCCTGTGTTGGTTACATTTTCAAGTCCTTCCACATAAAGATGCAGAGACAGAATAATTTACACTTTTTAAAAGCTCCTGCTGAATGAGTTGTATGAGTTTGGACTATGCCAAAGAATTGCCCATCGATCTAAATAAGGAGCTGAAATAAATGTTTTATTGTTTAGAAGAAAAGAAAGTTCCCTTTTCCTCTTCAAACTTCCTTTGGAGGGCTTAGATTTTTCATTAGATCTATAATATAAATTTGTTTTAACTATGAAAATAACCTCCTTTCTATTAGCATAGATGAAGATTCTCTATCGATATGGATTACATGAATTGACTGCAGCTGAAATGTTCTTACTCAGAGATCCTTACAGTATACAAGACTATAATTTAACATAGAGAAACACATGTTAGAACCAGTTTGAGACATCCTTCTCCTGCCTCCCAACAATTCTGTTTTGTTATTTATCGGGGTATCTGGAACTCTAAAAAAATCTGTGTGCTGTCTATGGGTATGCTAAGCCAATTTGTAAAAGATTTTTCCCCCCTCAAAAATCAATTTATATTGGGTAACATTCTGACTCCCTCATCAAAAATCTAAATTTCTGCAGGCCTTGAATGACATAATGGTACACAGAATCCCAAGGCTTATAGTAAAAGCACTGTAAGTTTGAGAATGCCATCTTCTCATCCTGGGGAGAAGATGAGTAGTATAAGCTTTCATATGTGAGAGTGTACTCTATTTCAGAATTGTTAGAGTTAATGCATTATCTGAAATAGTTGCCTTTGGTTTTGTGCCAATTTTAATTGCCTATTTGAGCAGAAATGCACTTTGAGTTATTTTTAGCTCCAGAGATTGGATTTAGAATTCAGTGGATTTACTTTTCACCAATACAAATAACAAGATCTGTTATATTTGCAGCAAGCAGAGGGTGCAACATTCTATTTTTAACTTCATTGGTTCATCAAAATGATGCATGGCACTGGTTTAAGAAGCAACCAGTCAAGGAAACACAGTCTATGAAAACACACTCCAAGGAAACACAGTCTGCCTCTACAAAAAAATCACCACAACCCAGCATTTGTAAAATTCCAGCTTGGTAAATTTACACATTATCGTTAAATCTGGGAGAAGGAATGAAATGTCTTCCTTGGAAAATATGGCAGTTGTCATCAGGCTCATCTATTTCTTTGCATGAGAAAGACTGCCACTCACGTGTATGTCACAGTCTATGCCTGTCAGATAGGTTTAGACAGTTGTGGGTTGCAGTGAAAGCCTGTCACTCTGCAGGATATTTTTTCAGTACTTCATTTATATAATTCTGTTTTATTAAAAAATAAAGAAAATGCCTTGTCAGAGTGGATTCTTCCCGAACTGCTCCGATACAACATTTATGCTCCAAGAAATTCTAGGTTTTTGTAAAAGCAGGCGTATCTACAAGACTTGGGAACCTGGGAAGTGAGCATGAGCCTGATTCAATGATGTGGTAAGGTGGGTAGGCTGTCAATGTGTCATTGGAAATGTATGGAATTGATCATGACACATATGGAGTGAATAGCAAAAGTTGGATATAAGAATTGCACTTCTGGAATGGTGGCAGGAGGAGCTCCGTAGACCTGTTCTCCAGGGAAACAACACTATTTTTAACCATGGCTGGTGAAAATTATTTTAGAAAAAACCCAGCCATTTATTTAAAAGGACTTTTTGTAAGAACAGTAAATCTGTGACACTTGAGTCATGATATGCTGCTTCTCACACAGTCCCCCAGCTCAGCATAAACGAAGATTGCAGACAAGAGCAGCTGATAGGCTGGGGGCTCCCTTCTTCTACCCTGTTTGATTATAAAGTCTCTGACCTGGTTCATTTTAGGTCAGATACCTGCTTTTAGGTTTTGACATTGTTAGCTTTTCTTTCTTCCTGTTCCTCTTTGAATAGAGAGAAATACATTGCAATATTTTAGGCTTAATGTTGCTAATGTAGAGAAGATAGTAGTTAAATTCAGTCAGCAAGATGATTTTATGTTGGCAATATAAGTGTTTCATTCTTCATGTTTGCATTTTTGATGTTGAAGATTGATGACATTGAGGGTTATGTTGGAATTGAATATAAAATGTAATACTCCAAGTAATGAAACTAAAATGGAGAATATGGTATGATTACTAAGATTTTGCTGAACATTTGGAAACATGGTAAAAGAATTAACTCTACTTGATCACTGGATCCATCATAACTGTTTCTGAATGGGGCTTTAGATATATCAGAAATAATTTTAACAAAAAATCTGCAATTTCAGAATAGTGACAGCGATCGAACCTGTCTGTGCCATAATGTGCAAAGTACCTACAGCTGTGTGGTATATTTTCTGATAATTCATACCTATAGAATTGTATAATATATTCTATTATTTAATTAACAGCATATATTATCTTTCCAGCTTCTTTAGAAAGCATGGTAATTAATATAATCAACTGTTCTATAAACTGCGATGCATTACAAATGGAATCCTATTATGGGGCAATTTCAGTGTCATCCTTTAAGCTTAGCAGACTTCTAAAGTGAAACACGTCAATTGCTCTTTCCTGATATAAAATTTGAGATTTTTAAAATGTTTCAATTTTGTGTAGCTAGCTCTTTTTAACTGTTGTCATTTTAGTTATTTGGCTCAAAGTATATAGAATTCATTAAAAATAATTTGTCATGTACTTAAACCACTAAAACAGGAGACCAAAGGGAACTCATTTGAATGAAGTTTAAGAAGTAAAATGAACTTACATGCAAACCAAAACATAATCTGTTATATTTTAAAAAGGAAAATGTCCTATTCATACATAGTTTCTCTTTTCCTTCTGTAGTACATATCCTATCTCTATCCTTTGGTTTTCAGGGAAAGGGAAACCAATATTTATTTTCTATTTTATGACAAATATTTCTTTAAACACATCTGAAAAATTCTATGAGGTAGGATTATCACACCCACTTTACATAATAGATAATTCTACCTAAACAAGATGAAGTAATAGCTAATTGGATCTCCAGCAATCTCACATAATAAAATTAACTAATTGTCAGTACAGTTCCCCCATATTTAAAAATAATTTAAGAAATTAAAGAGAGAATACAAAACATAAGAAAGGAGAAGGTAGTATTTAAAAAGAAAGTCATATTTGAAAAAAATACTAGAAATTATAAAAAATATAGTCATTTAAATTAAAAATGCAAAGGATTGATTAAATAGCAGATGAGACACAACTGAATTGATCAACACCCATGTGCACATATGGCAGTAAAACTCAATGGAAACCAAGCAGGTGGAGGGGGGGTGGGTCAATGTGCACCTAATGAGTACAATGCACTCTATCTTGATGATGGGCACACTTATAACTTTGACTCAAACTGCACAAAAGCAAATCATGTAACCAAAATGTTTGTACCCTCCTAATATTTTGAGATAAAAAAATAAATAAAAATTAAAAAATAGACCTGAAGAATTCAGGATAGTAACATGAATAGATAAAAAGAATCTAAAATATGTATTCAAAAATATAGAACATGTAGATGGAGAAGATAAAATATATGTTTAATAGAAGTTCCAGAAGAAGAAGAAAGAGAATGTGAGAGAAAAACATGCAAAGAGATCAACAGTTAATAATTTTCTGATGTATCCTCAACTTCATCAGTTATAAGCATTCACAAAGAGAAAAGCTCAAAAGCAACCTGAGTAAAAACCTCAAATTACCAACAAGGGGATGGCAATTGGACAGTAAAAGAACTTCTCAATGAAAGATACAGTGACAGAAGCCAGAACACAGTGAAATTATATTAATATTTTCAAAGTTCTAAAAGAATATACATAACCTCTAATTTTATAACCAGCTAAGCTAAGTGAATAATGAGGGTAAAAAACCATATTTTCAGGTTTTACTAAACTAGTAGACATCACTTAGAGGAATGTTGAAAGAATATACTTCAAAAAGAAGGAAACTGATCCCAGAACAGAAGATCTGAGATAAAAGAATGACTACTGAGTAAAATACATATATACTATATGCATACAATTTTTTAAAAAAGGTAAACATGAAGGTACATTGGTACTAACACTGATCTTATAAAACAACAACAATAACTGATGAGGTTTGGGCAAAAAGGTCAAGATGTAACTTGATGGTTGGACAAAAATTATATGACTTTATTTGAGATAAAAATAGCACTACAGGAGTGCCTGTTTCCCTCTTTAATTATTCACTGATTGATTAATTCAATAATTATTGATTTCACACTTATTATGTACCAGACATTCTTTAGAAACTTTTCACAGAGCTGGAAGAAAAACAAAATCTGTCAAAAATTCCCACCATCACAGAGTTCATATTTTAGTGAGTGGAGCCAGGATATAAATATAATTAAAATGTAGCATATATAGTATTTTCATCAGTGATAAGTACTCCTGGGGTGGTTAGGAGAGAAGGGTGATTGTATGTACAGGCAGAGCATTTTTAATCATGTGATCAGGCAAGGTCTCAAGGAGGAGGGAACGCTTGAACAGACTCTGAAGCGAACCCAGGAGTGAGGCATGTAGTTATTTATGAGAGGATTCTTCCAACACAAGGATGAAAATGTAAAGTCCCATAGGCAAGGTGGAAGCATGCAAGATACATTTAAAAATAACAAAAACATTCCAATGTGTCTGGACCAAAGGGAGTGAGGAAAAGGGAAGATGAGATCAGCAAGGCACAGAGGGGCCAGGCAGTACACGGCCATAGGCATCATGAACCTGCCTTTTACAATGAATGAAAGGGGAGCCAGCGATGGGTTTTGAGCAGAGGAGAGATGTCATCTCTTCTACATTTTAAAGCAGACGTCCCCAACATTTTTGGCATCAGGGACCAGTTTCATGGAAGATAATTTTTCTGCAAATGAGGGTGAAGGGGTGAGAGGAAGTTTGGGGATGATTCAAGCATATTACATTTATTGTGCAGTCAAACCTCTCTGCTAATGATAATCTCTATTTGCAGTTGCTCCCCAGTGCTAGCATTACCCTCAGCTCCACCTCAGATCATGAGGCATTAGATTCTCATAAGGAGTGTGCAACCTAGATCCCTCGCATGCACAGTTTACAGTAGAATCTAATGCCCCTGCTGATCTGACAGGATGACAGGAGGCAGAGCTTATCCAGTAATGCAAGTGATGGGGAGTGGCTGTAAATACAGATGAAGCTTCTTCCCTGGCTTGCTTGCCCACTGCTCACCTCCTGTTGTGCAGCCTGGTCCTAGAAGTCCACAGATCAGTATTGGTCCACGACCAGGGGGTTGAGGACCACAGTTTTCAAGGGATCACTGTGCTATAACAAGGCAAGAATAAAAACAGGGAAACCAGTTAACTACTGCAAATAATCCAGAAGAAAGGTGATGGTGACTTGGATGTGGCAATGGAGGAGGTGAGAATTGTCTTGATTCTGGATATGTTTTGAAGTTGGAGGATATCCAGAGTGATTTGATGTAGAGAATGAAAGAAAAAGAGGTGTCAAAAGCAACCTCTTGGTTGAACAATGGGAAAAATGTAATTAACAATTGTGAGGAACACAATTGACGCGGGGGTGTGTGTGAGAGAGAGAAGAGAGAATACAAACTGGAAGGGAAAAGATCAAGAGTTCAGTTTACGATAGCTGGAGGTAGGTGATAATCCCTTAAAATGGATTCCATGCTGGATGACTCATAGATAAAAGTTTTAATGAATTAAATCAGCTTGATTTAAAAAAATGTATATAGTATTCTAAAGATATTTAGATTGGTATTACTTTTTCCAACATGTTTTATTGAATTTAATGAATATGACAAGGAACGAGAGGAAGAAAGACAGGGCAGGGGGCCAGAAAAGTAGAGGATTACAAGGAAAGAGAGGGAAAGAGAATCTCTAGTTCGACAAGCTCCTTCCTTGAGCTCCTGAGGCACCCACACAGATGGGTGGTGGCCCTTCCTCATGATTCTGAGCCCCAGGTCTGTGGAGATCTTTCTTTGAAACACTAGATTCTGATAACTCCAAATACAATACTTCTACTTCCTCCTCTAATCCAAGGCAGTGGTAGCTGTTTTCTAGTTATTATCTTTGTGGTTTTGCATTTTAAGTCTTCCAAAACCTGTTTCATCAATTCGCTGCGTTAAATTCTTTTTTTAAAATGCCTTGTATGGTTTCTGTTTTTGTGACTGGACTCTGGCTGATACACTCTATATATGTGATACAAACCCATCACAATATAAAACAAGCACATCCCTTTTCATTATTCTTAAAATTGATAGTCTTCAATTTTCCTCCACTGGCCATTTATTAAGAGGCAGTTTGCATAACAGACATATTGCATTCTATACCGATTGTATAATAGCTTTTAAAATATTTGAGCCATAACACAGCAACTATGTTAAAACAATGGATAGATATTACAACTGAGCTTTTAACTTTATTCCTTTTGTAAATTTTGGCATGTGAAATTTTTTAACATAGTATGGGGCTCACATTTTCCTAATGATACACAGTATTTTTGAACAGCTCTCAGGAGTTGAAATGCTATGTGGTTTTACATTTAAATGTGGACTTTTTGAGGGGGAAGACATCTCTCCCTTCTGTGGAGCTGAGTGACTGTTTTATTTCTTTGAAGTTGTTTTAAAATTCTCTTTATTTAATTAAATCTGACTTTCTTTTCTATGCAACTTTGAAAGAAAGAGTTGTTGATGTTCCTATAAATCTGCATTCTTCTTTAATGTACCCCATTAAATCCTGGTAATAAGGGAATCATTCCTACTGAAAAGTTAATCTTTCTAGATGGAATATAAATATTTAAAATTATACAAATTGCTATTTGGGATTTTGTGGAAAGATAACATTAAACACACAAAATCTTACAAGCTATGGGAAAATGGCTAGGCCTACATAAAACTTATAGTAGGTTTCCAAGTTAATTATAGCCAGGACCTTATTTAAAAACCCATGATAGTGAAATAACTTGCTTCTGACATCCTTTTGGTACTCAGGAGGACCCCCTATTTGATGTCATAAGAATTGGTCAAAACTAAAAGCATTAATCCAACAAATTCTTTATTTCTTTTTTTTTGACACCAAATTTACCAGTTGCTTTCAATGAATTAACCCAATTAACTAAATCTATTGTCATATAGATCTGGCAAAAAAAAAAGTCAAGATTTTACTAGAGTTTTAATTTCACACATTCTGTACCATTTTGGGGGTAGGAGTTATGATACTGTTTTAAATAGATCTCTGTGGCCTTAATTATCATAACTACACAAAAGGGATAATTTTCACAGTCTTTATTTCTTGTCTACAAAGATAAGCTCTTCTAGATTCCTAGGCTATGAAGACTGCCTGGCTATAGGGATACATCAGTTACAGCACGTGCTATTGGTTGCCTGTTCAGCAACAATTTAAACGTTTTCACTTAGTCTGAAAACCTGATTTTTATATATTTCAGGCAATAAAGTTATCCAATGAAAAAAAAGTACATGAGGCAAAACTTACAAGGATATGAGCCCTAGCGATGTGGCCATAATTTTGTGAGTATTAAAGGGTAAGAAACCAACATGCTGAGGCTCATTGTGAATGACAGAGTAGTAAGACAGAGAGACTTTGGGCTTTGGTGGTATTGCAGAACCACTGCAACAACCCTGGAACTTCCCTACTCTCAGGGCTCTTGACATACTAGATTATTAATATTTACTATTTAAATTGCTTTTCCTTGGCCATTCTTTGTTAGAACCAACTTCGAAAGAGTCTATTATATGACTGTATTTTAAAAAATTTATATGAATCCAAGGGGTACAGTGCAGTTGTTTTACATGGATATATTGCATAGTGGTGAAGTCTGGCCTTTGAGTATAACCACTCCTGAATGATGTTCATTGTGTTATATTGTAATTGATAATTTCTTATCCTTTGATTACAGGGCCAAACTAATGGCCAAAGCTGTTTATATCTCCTTTGCTGTCCATGTGTAAAAGTTATGTTACAATCCCCCAAGTACAAAACCCAACATCTGTCTTTTGCTTGCCCCCAATAGGGGACATCTCCACCTAACAATTTCCCGTTGCTATGGGAATAGAGGCTGTGGGCTATGCTGTCCCTTCATGTCTTCTGCCTATTGACCAAACCTGGTGCTTCACTATGTAGCCCTTCATGATGTAGCATGTCCTTTTCTCTTAAAATATAAGCAATATACTCTACTTTCAATGGCATTGACCTCTTCATGTCATCACTTAATCTTTTAATTAAAATCCTGTGGTTATAATTGAGACAGGTTACACAGCAAGCAGGATGACTCAGGGTTTGATGAAGGGACATGCCTCTAAATCGTTCTGTGCTTACTAACTAGATTCACCAAGCAGTGCTGTCTGGGAAGGCATGGCTGGCACCTGTGCTTTAACCACTACTGTGTTATGCTGTGTCTGCATGCTGCATGCTGCTATGGCGTTCCAACCTAAATTGTAAGAGGAACTCTAGGGCATGTGCCTCTATGGTACACCTCATATAATGTAATTGGGTTTTAGGGAAGGCTTAGCCACCTTCTGGGAAATAGAACTAGATCTATGAGGTCCCATTTGATGTCCTAGCTTGCACCAGGAAGGGGCAACTAGTTTGATTGAATAACATACAAGGCAAAGGATCTTTAAAAGGGGTAGAGGAGAGTCTTTCACTAGAAGTACTGAGTTGGGGGCAATTCAGGTCCACTGACCCAAAAACACTGAGATCGGTGTAAGGGTCACTTAGCCAGATTGGGTTTCTTTCTCCCTGTAAGCAAATTATTGCACTGGCCTGCCCTTTTGGAGGGCATCCCTTGGACAGAATTCACACATAGTATCCCCCAGGGAGTTATAGGGGCCTGCTGACAATGTGGTGAGGAGCACCCTCACAGAAGCCATAGCACCCAAAAGACTTAAATGTAGAGCCAAAGGCAAATCTCTGTGTTGTTGCTTGCCCTTTGCTGTCAGTTTGTCTCCTGATCTGGTAGGGTATGAGTGATACCATCCTTGGAGAATAGTGGCTCAATGCTTAATGAAAGAGGAAAAGGGGAAGGAACATTTTGTTCCCACTCTCCCTAAGACACCTGAGGATGTACTCTTAGCTCATCTGAGATTGCAAATCTCTTGGCCAATGTGCTTGGGCACTCTTAAGTGCTGCTTAGCAACATTCTAAGAGTCTCATCCTTAAAACTGAATTGTTACAAAGCAACATGAAAGGTAAAGCTGAAGTTACCATTACTATCCTAGATATAGACCCCAGCCCTTCTGATGTTGATTGGAATATGAGAGAGAGAGAGAGTGAGAGAGAGAGAGAGAGAGAGAGAGAGAGAGAGAGAGGTAGAGGCCTTTCAGGACCACTAGGAGTTTATCAGATAAACAACCCAAGAAAATAAAAGAGGGGCAAGAATATCTTGTAGTCATAAATTTTATTTTAAAAATTAAGTGGAGTAAAGAGATAGTGAGTGCCCTGAGGCTAGAGTGCTATTTTGTACAGTGCCTTTTAAGAGGTAACAATAAACAAATACTTACATAAGTAAGGCTAGGAACTAGGCATCTATCTGGGAAGAGCATTTCAGGTAGAGAAATTAGCATACGTAAAGACTTGATTTGTGATCTTTCTGTCTTTTGGATGAATTTGCCTCTCAGGACTGCTTTAACTGTATCGCACAGCTTTTGATAACTGTGTCCCCTTTATCATTTAGTTCAAAGAATCTTTTGATTTCCATCTTAGTTTTCTCCATAACCTGACTACCATTCAGCAGTAGGTTGTTTAGTTTCCATGACTTTGAGTAGAGATGGGTGTTTCTGTTGGAATTGATTTCTACTTTCATTCCACTGTGGTCAGAGAAGACGCATGGTATAAGTTCTGTTTTTTCAAATTTGTTGAGACATGCTTTGTGGCCTAGGATATGGTCAATCCTAGAAAATGTCCCATGAGCTGATAAGAAGAATATATATTCAGTGGTTTGTGGGTAGAATGTTCTGTAAATGTCTGTTAGGCCCATTTATTCTAGTGTTCTGTTTAGATCCATTGTTTCTTTATTTATTTTCTGTTTGGAGCATCTGTCATGTTCTGTCAGGGGTTGTTGAAGTTCCCGGTTATGACAGTGCTGCTGTTTATCATGTTGTTTAGATCAAGTAAGATTTGCTTAATGAATCTGGGCACACCTGTGTTCAGTGCATAAATATTTATAATTGTTATGTCTTCTTGTTGAATTGTTCCCTTCACCATTATATAATGACTATCTTTGTCTTTCATTACTTTTGTTGAGTTGAAGACTCAGTTATCTGATAAGAGAGCTGCTGCACCTGCTTTCTTTTGGTTTCCATTTGCACGGAATATTGCTTTCTATCCCTTCACTTTGCATCTGAATTAATCCTTGTGGGATAGATGTGTTTCCTGGAGACAGCAGATACTTGGCTTGTATATATTTATCCATTCAATGAGCCTATGTCTCCTTAGTGTACAGTTCAAGTCATTCACATTTATGGAAAGGATTGATAAGTGGGATGGATTTGTGTTCATCCTGCTGAATAGAACTCTGTTGCTTTGTTTTATCTCTGGAGCCATTGTGGGGCAGAGGCGATCAAACTGTTGCTCTTTGCTGATGGATCCATATGATCTTTATATCTAGATAACCCCAAAGATTCTGCCAAGAGACTACTGCAATTGATAAACAAATTCAGCAGTCTCAGGTTATAAAATCAGTATATACAAATCAGCAGTATTCACACATGCCAACAACAGTCAAGTTGAGAACTAAATCAAAGACTCAATACATTAAAAAATAGCAACAAAGAAAATAAAATACCTATGAACATATTTAACTAAGGAGATGAAAAACTTCTACAGGGCAAACTACAAAACACTGAGGAAGGAAATAGCAGAGAATGTAAATAGGTGGAAAACCATACTATGCTCATGTGTCAGCAGAATCAACATTGTTAAAATGCCTATACCACCCAAAGTGATCTACAGATTCAATATAATCCTTATTAAAATACCAACATCATTATTTGTAGATCTAGAAAAAACAACCCTATGCTTCATATGGAACCAGAGAAGACCCTGTATAGCAAAACCAAACTTAAGCAAACAGAACAAATTTGGAGGCATCAATTTACCAGACTTCAAGCTATATTATAAGGCTATAGTAACCAGAACAGCATGGTACTGGCACAAGAACAGAGACAGGTGCCAGTGGAACAGGACTGAGAACCCAGATATAAAACCATCCTCATATAGTTATCTGATCTTTGACAAAGCAGACAAAAACATACACTGGAGAAAAGAACCCCTATTCAATAAATGGTGCTAGGAAAATTGGATAGCCCCATATAGAAGACTGAATCAGAATTTGCACCTCTTACCGCTTACAAAAATCAACTCATCATGGGTAACAGACTTAAACCTAAGGCATTAAACCTTAAGAATTCTAGAAGCAAATGTTGGAAAAACTCTTATAGATATTGGCCTAGACAAAGAATTTATGACGAAGACCCCAAAAGCAATTACAGCAACAACAAAAATAAATAAATGGGACCCAGTCAAATATTTTTTATAGTTATAACAAATTATTTTATTTTTATCTATTTTTATTTCAGGGTATTATGAGTATACAAACATTTTGGTTACATTTTATGACTTTGCCTCACTCAAGTGAGGATTAGCTTCTATCAAAAAATCCCAAACAACAAATGCTCATGAGGATGTGGAGAGACAGGAACACTCTTACACTGCTGGTGGGACTGAAAATTAGTGTAACCTCTGTGGAAAAGAATTTGGGATACCCCAAAGAGCTAAAAATAGAAATACCATTCAATCCAGCAATAGCACTATTAGACATCTACCCAAAAGAGCAAAAGACATTCTATAATAAAGACATCTGCATCTGAATGTTTATGGCAGCACAATTTACTATTGCAAGGATGTGGAAACAACCCAAGTGTCTGTCAATTTATGAGTGGATTATCAAAATTTGGTATATGTATACAATGGAATATTACTCAATTATAGGAAACAACAGTGATCTAGGACCTCTTATATTTTCCTGGATAGAGCTTGAGCCCATCCTCCGAATTGAGGGAACCGAATCAAATTAAAAAGTTTCTGCACAGCCAAGGAAACTATTGCTAAAGTGAATAGACAACCTACAGAATGGGAGAAAATATCTGCATGTTCCACATCCAATAAAGCCTGATAACTAGAATCTATATAGAACTCAGGAAAATCAGCAAGAACAAAACAAACAACCCCGTTAATAAGAGGGCAAAGGACATGGACAGAAACCTATCAAAATAAGATAGACTTATGGGCAAGAAACGTATGAAAAAATGCTCAATATTTCTAATCATCAGGGAAATGCAAATCAAAACCACAATAAGGTATCACTTAACTCCAGTAAGAATGGCCTTTATCAAAAAGTCCCAAAACAGTAAATGTTGGCATGGATGCAGAGAGACAGGAACACTCATACACTGCTGGTGGGACTGCAAACTAGTGCAACCTCTGTGGAAAGCAATATGGAGGTACCTTAAACAGATACAAGTAGACCTACCATTTGATCCAGCAATCCCATTATTGGGCATCTACCCAAAAGAACAAAGACATTCTATAACAAAGACATCTGCACCCGAATGTTTATAGCAGCACAATTCACAATTGCAAAGATATAGAAACAACCCAAGTGCCCATCAATACAGAAATGGATTAAGAAAATGTGGTATATGTATGCCATGGAGTACTACTTATCTATAAAAAAAAATAGTGAACTACCTGTTGTATTATCCCGGATAGAGCTGGAGTCCATTCTTCTAAGTGAAGTATCACAAGAATGGAAAAACAAACACCACATGTACCCACCATTAAATTAAAACTAATTGTTCAACACTTATGTGTACATATGGAAAGTAACATTCATACGGTGTCAGGCAGATGGGAGTGGGGAGGAGTGGATGGGTAAATTCACACCTAATGGATGTGGTGCATGCTCTCTGGGGGATGGGCATGCTTGTAGCTCTGACTTGGGTGGTGCAAAGGCAATGTATGTTTCCAAAGCATTTCTATCATTGTAATACTCTGAAATTAAATATAAAGGAAAAACAAAAGACTTCAGATTTAGGTATAGCTGGAGCCATGGAATGAAGGGACAGGTGAGAGAAGACAAGATTCAGGAGTATGACTAGTGTAAGGGTTAAATGATATAATATACACAAAGCACTTAGCACAATGCCTTGTGTGTAGTAAATAATAAATGTTAACTATTATCCATTCCATTTTTTCCAACTTAGAACATACAATCTTGGTATTGGTTTAATCCACTGCATAATTCATTGGTCCACATTTTCTATGCAAAGTGGCTCCTTAGCCAAACTCTGTTGTCTTAGATTCAACCTTCTACAACTTTTTCCCCTGTCATTCATATGATAATCCTGACATTCACAGTTAATAGCTGAGCTTTTAATCTCACCAATGACATTTATTACACTCGTTAGAAAAAATGCAAATCCCCTTGAAGTCTGCATAGTTTTCCAATGACTTCTCTTCTTTATGGATCAGAGAGGTATATGTATGTTAATGTTCTAACCATTAGTATATTATGCCTAAAATTATTCACCAAAAAATGTGAAATATGGAAAGATATCCAAGACACATTAAGTGAAAAGAGTAGGTTGTTTAACCATATGCAGAGTATCCGTTATTTTAAAAACAAACAGTGTGTGTTTATGTATGCATGAAAAGATGCTAAAATGGTCTTGACTGGGAATTTTAGAGCTGAGTTCTGAGAGATGAGGAGAATAGATTTATACTTCCATATCTACATTGAAGTGGTTGACCATCAATGTAGGATATGATATATAATATAATGGGGGTGGCAAAAAAAATTCCTCCCAGGATTAGCCTATAACCCATGTCATGCCTTGGCTACGTAACAGACTCTTAGAAAGCTATGAGTTCTTGAGAGCAGTCAGAGTATGACTGATTTGGGACAGACTTGTGAGTGTACTGAGTGATTCCTGCATCCTGCTGAGAAGCAGTGCGGGACAGGCCTTCCCAACCTTGAAGCCAGGTGAAAGATTCTTTAAGAGAAAAATCTCGAGGGCTGGGCTTGTGTCGTTGAGATTTTTATGATGCAAGACCTGACATGTGACTCCTGCCTGAAGTGGTCTGTGGCAGTAGAGAAAGAGACAGAACTACACTCCAGACTTTGGCGGGAAATATGCATATGTAGACCCCAAGAGATAAAAGGAGGAGGGGATTCTCAAATGTCACCCAGAGAGACCACTTGGAGTGACAAGGAGGTCCCACAGAAGGGTGGGCCATCTGAAAACTGAAGCAGCAGGAGTAGGCATCAAGGAAGCTGCAATTAGAAATCCCCCAGAAGAGAGTCTAATTTAGATATAAATAAGCTTTCACTAAACCATCACTGAGGACTCCAATACAGATGATAACATCAGTCAAGCACGACCTTTCTTGACCCAAACTCCTTCTTTCCTTACTTCACTTATGGAGAAGGCTGAGAAGGCCTGGTGGTTAAAGGGAGGAATAGAAGAATTAGATGGGTAAATAATGAAGAGTCCACTACGCCCAAGGAGGAGGAGAGAAGCTTTAATTGTATGAGAGATAGCATTGATACAGACTGGATTTTATAATATTGTGTTAAAGGGTGGATTTAGAAAGGTAAAATCAGCCCTTTTTGCCCTTCCTTTGGCTCTCCCTTTGCTGAGACAATGGGTCTGGTTGTCATCTGTGGTGTATGTATCATGCTCTGTAAACCTGTGTCTTCCTCTTGTCCTATAATCCTATCTTTCTCTCCTTAATAAACCTCATTTTCATGCTTGCCTTAAAAAAAAAAAGTAAAACCAAAACTCCCGTACAAATGCAAAATGAAGCTTTTTCTAAGATTACTGTACATTTAATTTATAAATGAATAAGAAAAAATAGTAATATAGCCAGGTATAAGTTTTAAGAATACATATAACAAATGGTTCATTGTATGTCATCAGTCTTTATCATGTGCTCATGCCCATAGTTAGGGACAGATAAGCGCTAAGGACAGTGAATACAGTAAAAATTCAGGGGAAGGAAAAAGTACTTGAAGGCAGATAGATCTGGTCAGACTCTATAGAACAGGTACAGAGTGAGCTTGAGATAAACCAAGGGAAAACGGAGTGGTTCTTAGCAGGAATGGTTAAAATAGAGACTTAAAGATCATGTTTCCTGGCACTGAGGAAAAATTTAATTGCAACAGGATGAAGATTTTAGGAGTAATATGAAATGATGTTGAAAGTGTAGGTGAGAAGGGTGACACCTGCTTTGCTCAGCATTTTATTTCTAGCCTCTGGCTAGAGTAGTTGACATTTAGTATGTGATTAATAAATATTTTTAGTATGAATGATTGTTTGCATTATTCTAAAGTGAAAAAGGCCACTGAAGCTTTGGATCAGCCAACTAAGCAGAATGCTATTTTGGAAATATTATTAGAATAGTGGTCAGAGGCATTGGAATAAGAAAGATAGGGTTTGAAATACTGAGAGCCTGAAATGAGGGTATGGGACTCTGAAAATGCAAAGAAAGAAGCCTAAGTAAGGTATAAAATTTAAATAGGAGGAGTTAGTCGATATATACGTGTGTGTGTGTGTGTGTATATATATATACACACACACACACACACATTCAGACACATGCATATATATATGTGCTACTGTTGGCTAAAGTAAGCTGTGCTAAATTGTTCCTTTTTATTTTCGTTATAGGCCAAATATTTCAATTCATGTGATATTATTTGTAATATATCAATGTAAATATAAAGATTCCTCATATTTTTTGTAACTACTTAGCATCCAAGCTCTGTAGCAAAAGACAGTATAACAGAGTGAGTTCAAACGATTTGTAATTTCCACTTTTATCACTTGATATGTATTCTCATTAATTTTTTATTCATGTGTAAATCATCCCTATTCTTGGAGATTCCCCTTTTCCCTGGTTTTCAATTTCCATATGTAGGAAGCTCTACTGGAAAACCACTATTGGCCTCTCATCTGATGAGTGCTATGTTGCTCTGCCCACGTCTCCCCTTTAGGACCAAGGCTTTCATTTCTTCAACTGCAAGGCTGTTGACTGTCGACAGGTCACAGCCAAGTCACACTACAATAACAGTCTGCAACTGAAGGGAGCAGCCTTTTCCAAGTTATGTCACCTTCCAGGCTCAGCCTGCATCCAGTGACTAGTCAACATAGGGATACAAAGCCCAGACCTCTTGCCTCAACATAAGACAACTGTGGAGGGGCCTTTTGCTCCAGAGCTCCTTGGGGAATCTGCAGAAAACTCTGTTGCAATTGTATAACAGTTCAACTTCTCCCCGGCCCAATCCTGTGTCTCTCAAACCACACAGGTGTTGAGCCTCAGAGTATTTCCTGATAGACCTCCTACAGGTAAATCTTCATCTCAGAGTCTCTTTCCAGAGGACCAGACCTAAGACCGGGAACGTTTCTGACAGGTGAATAAGTAAGAAGGAAGGAGGCTTGCACGTACTGCTGAGCCCTTGGAAGATTCCCCTCATGGATCTTCCTGTCTTGAGGAAGCCTGTGTTCAGGCCTGGCTGTTGCTTTACCACTGAAGGGGCCTAACCCTCTGGGAGACAAGCATTGTGTAGTGAGGCCTGAGACTGGGTGGGGCTGGCTTGTTCCAGATTTAAAGTCATGTTCTTTGATCAGCTTGGTACATAATAATAATAATGATATTTTGATCTCCATATATCTGATTGCTTCATCCATCTTATAATTCTGAACTCAGGTATGACAAGACATTTGTGTAACTTATTGGGCACCTAAAACTCTAATGAATAGCTACATCAGGATTACCATGGTAATTAAATGAGATAATGCACTTAAATGTCTTAGCAAAGCACCTGGTATTTAATAAATGCTAAATAAATGTTAACTGTATTTAAAATAACATGACGTACAGCCACTTATATTTTAAAATTCATTCAGTTTATTCAAATCCAGATCATGTTGAATAGTCTTTGGAAGTCTTGACAGTAGTATGAAAAAATGAAGACAAAGGGGGGAATTGATATATTAAAACTTGAATTTTGGTCAACAGCCCCCAGACCAACCTAGATCTACCCACCTGACAATCCATTCACTTGCCTGTAATCTTCAATGTCTGCAGAAAAATAATTTGTATGTTTTGTCTGTGTGCTTATTAATAGCGCACATATTCGTAAGCCTTTCCAGACACGAGAATAAGTGTCTGAGATAATAATCTCTCTCTAAGTCTTTGAATCTTATTCATTCTTTTATTCACCTACCATGGAATGATCACTTACTCTGAGCCAAGCCTTGGGTTAAGTAAATCTTGCAAATACTATTCATTTAATCCTCCCAGGAAGATAACTCCTGTGCTACAACTGTCTCCAAATAGCATTGTTGAAATTATTCTATCTGGAGGCCTTAATAAAGGGAATGCACATCTTGACACAATTTAAAAACAATTATGTGCAAAAGCAGAGTAACGGGTTGCATCCATTTTCAGTGAGCATCCTTCTGCATGGAATTGGATAATAGGAATAATGCCAGCACTGAACTGTGAGGAGGGCTGATTTTAAAATCTACCCATGTGTAGAAATCTGGGTCATCACAAGAATACAATGTGAATCTTGAAATAATATAGGCCTTAGATGAAATCAAACACTAGCTATATGAATATTATTAGCTTTTCAAACACTTGAACATTATTGTGAATTAAGTAAAATAATGTATTTAGTATAGTGAATTGTCTGATAAAAAGTACTCCCTCAATGAAAGATATTGGTACTACTAGTAGTGGTAATAATAATAATGATAGCACTAATGATAGTTGTAAATATACCTGCAAAATAAAATTTACTTGTGGCAGATCCTGCTCAATAGTTACCATCTTTCTTTTCTTTTTTTTAAAAAGAGAATTCTTAAAAAAAATGTGTACAGTTAGCAGGCAGATGTTCTAGATCTCAGGAAAGTTAGCCTTTCTCACCCACCAGCTCAAGAATATCATCAGTATGACATTTGTTAAAATGTTGTCAATCTTCTTTATTTTTTGGCAATAATGACTGATAAGCAGTGACATTATGTAATTCAAGATAATTGTCATAGGATATTGAAGTGACCATTGATAAATGATCCTCCTTGTTACGGTGATTTCTACAAACATTGCAGCACTTTCTGCCACCCCAGTCTTTGGCTAGGTAAGCAGCTTCGCTGTGCTCTGTAGTTTTCCAGAAGTACTCTACTTTTGGAAGATCATATGGAGTCTATTAAATAACTTTGCCTCTGCAGGTTCATATCTGCCTAGATTAGAAGAGACCTCTTTGCAGGAAAGGTCCTTCCTGATTTACTCTGGAAGAAGAATAGGAGGTGCTGGAGTTCAAGATACCTCCCTTCTCTGCTTCTGTTCTCCACTGATACTGGCTGGGTGAGGGACAAGGTACACTTGGATTGCTGAGGCTGTCTCAGAGAAGGTGGGCTAGAATCCAAGGACTGGTGGACAACTAATGTTTACCTACTTGTCCTTACAGGGCAGGGCCAGACAGTCCTTATACCCGTGCTACCAAACCAGCTACTATTGGGGGCTCACTCTCAATGAGCCCTTTCTTTCATTCATCTCCTTTCTTCCTGCTCAGACTTCTGAGGCTGCAGAGAGAACATTGGTCCAAGGCTCACAGAGCTGCTATAAGTTAAAGCTATTGGTGAGTTTACAGAAATTTCTACTTATTGGGACTGTAAGTCACAGAATAAATATCAACTAGTTGGGGAAGTTGTTGGAATAGTTGATATGATTTATTACAATAAATTATGGCTGAGATAGTGACGTCCCTTCAGTAGTGACAGCTCTGTCAAAATTACATCAACAATTTCTAAAAGTCAACAAATGATTTGGAAATTATTGGAGGATATGACAAATGTATGTCACTTTGAAAATAGGTTACTTAGAGTTAAAAATAAATATATATTTAAATTGTTGAATCACATATTTGTATGCTTACTGTATTACCATCCTGGTTTGTATTTACTTGAAATATCATCTTTGCTTGCAAATAAGCATTTTTCTAACATATGAATTTTGATGGAAAAAAAGGAAGAATTATTTCATCCCAGGAGTAGGTTTAAAGAGTTGAATCTTTAGTAGAATTTTTGATTCTGGTAACAGATAAAAGCCAAATTCCATCCACATCGGTGAATTTCTGCATCTTTTGTAAATTGTCTTGTCACCACACTCCTTGCTGAGGCCTATGTCAAGTTTATTTGAACTTGTCTCGTGCTCAATCCAAAGTGAATGAGAAGACACAAAATCACATTTTCTATTAAATGTGAAGCACAGACATTGGTGGAATTCAATTACGAAATAAGCCGCCAGGGAAATTTTCCAGGTTTCATTCACCCTTAAATGAAAGAATTTCCATCACAAGTATAGCCTTTTTTGTAAGTAACCTTTGCCTTTTCCTGGATGCCAAGACTAATGTAGCTCAGATGTTACTTGTTGGGAAAACATTGCAGGCTGGTAATTTTATCTTTAACATCATTCTAGACTTTTTCCAAAAAATAATCTTTGTGGCATTAATTGTCTTTTTGAGATTTATTCAACTTAGTAATGTACATTATGATTAGATTCTATCGGCTATTATTCATATTGAAGAGAAATTTGGAAAGACTAAAAATAGCTAAATTTCTTTATGACCTTTCTTTATATAGACACTGTGGAGTATGGGTTTTCATTTTGGGTTCTGTCAAGTCCCTGTGATCCTTCCTGACTTCTTAAGGAACTTATGCATTCATACCAGACATTGAATCTCTGCTTTTATCTATTTATATATTAGGGTTCCACAGAAGATTAAACACTATTTTACTTAATAGTCAAGTTTATATATCTATGTACATATGTAAATATATACATTTATTGCATTCTAATATATACACTTATAGCATTCAATAAAACTTCCTATTTTAAGTGTGCAGTTTGTGAGTTTTTACAAATATATATAACTATATAACTACCACCCCAAACATAATAGCATTTCCATTGCCCTCAAAATTCCCCATGTGTGTTGCAGTCAATCTTTACCACTACTGGCTTTAGAAACCACTCTTCACCTTTCAGTTACTGCAGATTAGATTTTCCTGTTCAAGAATTTGTTATAAATGAGATGAAATAGTATGCATTCTTTTGTGCTGGCTTATTTCTCTCACCCATTTTTCTTTCCACATTCATCCAAGTGTTGCATGTGTGAGTAATTTTTTTTAAATTGACAAGTGTATAACAGTGTGTGAATATTGCCACAATGTGTTTAGCCATTTGCTGACTCATGAACATTAGTGCTTTTTTCAGTTTTTAGCTATTATGAATAAAGTTGTAATGGACATTTATGTAAAAGTCTTGATGTGGAGGTATTTTTTAAAATTTGGAGGGTGAATACTTAGAAATATCATAGCTGGGTAAAATGGTAATTATAGGTTTACCCTTATAAGAAACTGCCAAACTGTTTTCCAAAATGATTATTCCATTTTTATAATAATTCCTAACAGTTCCAGTTGTTCTAAATCCTCCCCAAGACATGATACTATAGACCTTGTTAATTTTAATCATTCTAATGGGTATGTAGACCTATCTTATTGTAGTTTTTTAATTGTTTGCATTTCCTTGATGATTAGTGAAATTGAGCATCTTTTCATGTACTTATTGACCATCTGTATATCTTCTTTGGAGAAATGTGTATTCAACTCCTTTGCCAATTGGGTTGTTTGTTTTTTAATTATTGCATTTTAGGAATTCACTGTATATTCTGGATATTAATATGTTATCAGATATATGATTTGAAAATATTTTCTCCCATTTGGTGAGTTGCCATTGTTGATATTATCTTTTGATGCACAAACTTTTAAATTTTAATGAAGTTCAACTTGCCTATTTATTCTTTGGTTGCTTGTGCCTTTGGTGTCCTATCCAAGAAATCATTGTAAAATCCAATGTTGTAAAGTTTTTGTTCTATATTTTCTTCTAAGATTTTTATAGTTTTAGGTCTTACATTTAGGTCTTTGATCCGTTATTAGTTAATTTTTATATATGGTGTTAGGTAAGGGTCCAAGTTTATTCTTTTCCATGTGAATATATAGTTTTGCTAGCATTTGGAAAAAGTATTTACTGAAAAACATTTGTTGAAAAAACTGTCTTTTTCCCATTGAATGGTCTTGGCATCCTCAGCAAAGACCATTTGACCTAATATGTGAGGGTTTATTTTCAGGCTGTCTATTCTATTCCATTGATATATATGTCTGTCTTCAGTACCACGCTGTTTTGATTACTGTAAGTTTGTAGTAAGTTTTGAAGTCAGAAAATGTGGGTCTTTCAGCTTTGTTCTTTGTCTTTCAAAAGTGAGATTATAATGTCTTGGTACGGGTCTCTTTGAGTTGTTCTTCCTTGGATCTCTTACTGCCATCCATTTTGTTAATTGCTTTCTGACTGTTTTATATTTCTTTTGTTCCATTTTCTTTTTTTGCTGTCTTCCTTTCTTGACCTTGATTATGTACAAAAACTCTAGACTTTTACATGCCTTTCCCCATTTTATATTATTGATGTCACAATTTACATCTTTTACATTTATGTATCCATTAAAAATTATTGTACCTAGTTATTTTCAAAATTTGTCTTTTAGCTTTTATTTCAGAGTTAAAAGGGATTTGTGCACCACAATTGCAGTATGAGAATATTGTGAATTTAACTATATTCTTACCCTTCCTTTGAGTTTTATACTTATATGTATGTTTTCTTTTTCTTAGTGTTCTTTTGTTTCAACGTGAAGAGCTAACTTTAGCATTTCTTGTAAGGAAGATATAGTGGTGATGAACTCCCACAGCTTTGGTTTACCTGTAAGTCGTTACATTTTCTTTATTTCTGAAGGGCAGCCTTGTCAGGTATAGTGTTCTTGATTGGAACTTTTTTCTTTCAGTACTTTGAATATATCATCCTACTCTCTACTTGCCCGCAAGATTTGTTGAAAAATCTGCTGATAGTCTTATGGAAGTCCTCTTGTCTGTTACAAATTGCGTTTTCTCTTACTGCTTTCAAAATTTTGTCTTTGACTTTTGAGCATTTAATCATAATGTGTCTCAGTGAAGATCTCTTTATATTTAATCTATTTGGGCTTCATGGATCTGGATATTCATTTCCTTCTCTGAATTTGGGAATTTTTTGACATTGTTTCTTTAAATAATTTTTTTGCCTCTTTCTTTTTCTCTGAAACTCCTGGGATGTGCATAATGCATATATTATTAATAATTCTTTTGATGGTATCACATAATGCCAGCAGGCTTTCTTTACTCTTTTTCTTTTTTCCTTTTTAGTCCTCTGATTGGGTAATTTTAAATAGTCTGTCTTCAAACTTACTGATTCTTTCTTCTACCTGATTGAGTGTACTGTGGAAGCTCTTTATGAAATTTTTCAATTCAACCGTTGTGTCATTTAGGTCAGGAATTTCTGATTTCTATTTGATTCTTTTTTTTATGGTTGTTATCTCTTTGGTTGATGTTCCCTTTTTGCTCATGAATTATTTTCCTGATTCCGTTTAGTTGTCTGTCTGTGTTCTTTTGTGGCTCAGTCAGTTTCTGTAAGGTGATTATTTTGAATTATTTTTTCAGCAGTGTGTAAATCTTCATTTCTTTTGCATTGGATATCAGTGTTTTGTTTTTTTGGTGGTATAATGTTTCCCTGTTCATGATTCTTCTGGGTATGCATTGGTGTTTGCACATTTGAAGAAGCAGACATTTATTCCAGTCTTTACAGACTGGCTTTGGCAGGGAAAGCTCTTCACCTGTCAGCGTATCTAGAGATTATGGGAAGGCCATCTGGCATGATTCATAATTGGGATTGAAAAGGCTGGCCTAGTGTTTGGGTAAGACAATTGTATTAAAGTTTTTTTCTAGTAGTTCTGTCATCAGGTCTTTTCCAGAATCAATTTATGCTGATTTTATTATTATTTTTTACTTTGAATGGGTTACACTTTCCTGTTTCTTTGTATGCCTTGTGATTTTTTTTTTTTATTTATTGAAAACTGGACATTTGAAGCTAATAATGTGGTAACTCTGGAAATCAAATTCTCCCTTTCCCCAGGGTTTGCTGGTTTTTTGTTGTTGTTGTTGTTGTTGTGCTTGTTTTTATTTTTTTGATTGTTGTAGTTTGGCTCTATGTCAAAGATCAGCCTTAGGTAGAAACTTAAGTTCTTCTCAGTTTTTTTTCTGAGCCCATGTCTTTCCATGAATATGCATGGTAACTTTCTAATCTCCCCCATATATCCAATTGCTTTTGAATGTTCTAGTCTATAATTTCTGGCTTCCAACCGAGGGAAAAGAAAAATGAAAGGAAGGGTAGAAGGGCTCTAGCCCTTTAAATTTGCAACAATGGGAGGAAGTACAAGAATAATGGCTACCACCTCTTTGACTTCTCTGTAATCTGAAGCAGATATCAGTGAACAGAGAACAGACTCCCAAAATTTGGAGGACAGGGCACATTTTGCCCACCCTGGCTCTCAAAAACTGTGTGCAAGTATTCCAGGATCATACGCATAGCAACACAGGGTTGGGGATGGAGGATGGGTGGCTGCAACTGTGTTAAGAACTCCATATTATCCTCCAAATTTGTTATTTTTCAGAATTAGTTTAGCTAATATATGTTCTTTGCATTTCCATGCAAAAAGTCTGCAGAGATTTTTATTGGGATTATTATCAGATATGTAACAAATTGTTTATTTGTCCAATTTTATCATTTTGGGGCCCATTGCTTATTTTTTATAGATTCATGTTCCTATCTGGTATTATTTTCTTCTGCTGAAAGATTTTCTTTCGTTATTTCTTGTAGGCCAGATCTGCTGGCAATGAATTCTCTTGGCTTTTGTTTGTCTGTCAAAGTCTTTATTTCACCTTCATTTTGAAGGATATTTTTGGCTGATATAATTTTTCAGTGCTTTTTGTATGTTTTTCTATTGTCATTTACCTTGTATTTTTTTGGGCTATGTTAATCATTCTCATTGATATTTCTTTGTATATAATTTTCCCTTTTCTATAGCTGCTTTTAAGAGCTTCCTTTATTAGTGGTTTATTTTCCTTGGTGTTCATTGAGAGGCTTATACATGAGAGTTTATAGTTTTTATAAATATTGAAAATTTCAGGCATTTTTGCCTCAAATATTTTTTTCTGTTCTTTTCCTTTCTTTTTTAGAACTCCACTTTTATGGATATTAAACTGCTTGATGTTTTTCCACTGGTCACTGAGGATCTATTCATTTTTTTCTTACCACTTTTAAGAATTATGTTTGTATTTTTGTGGGAACACTTAACATGAAATCTACCCTATGAACAAATTTTTAAGTGCAAAAGACAGTATAGTCAATTGTATGTACAATATTGTATGTAAGATCTCTAGAATATATTTATCTTGTATAATTGAAACTTTATGCCCTTTGAATAGCAACTCTCCATTTCCTGCTTCCCCCAACTTTTAGCAATCACCTAGCAAACAGAGAGTAGTAGTTCTATGAATCTGACTACTTTAGATATCTTACATAAGTGGAATTATGTAGTATTTATATTTCTGTGACTGACTCATTTCACTTAGAATTATGTCTTCCAGGTTCATCTGTGTCACATATGGCAAAATTTCCTTCTTTTTTAAGGCTGAATAATATTCCATTGTATGTATATATCACATTATCTTTATTCATTTGTCTGTTGATGGACACTTAGGTTGTTTTCACATCTTGCCTATTGCAAATAATGCTGCAGTGAACATGGAAATGCAGATATCTCTTTAACATGCTAATTTTATTTACGTTGGATATATACTCAGTAAATTATATATCCAATTTGAGATGTATAATTGCTGCATCATCATATCATAGTTCTACTGTAAATTTTTTGAGAAATCTCCATACTATTTTCCATAATGGCTGTACTAATTTTCATCCCCATCAATTTTCCACAAGGATTCCAATTTCTTCACATACTTGTAAGCATGTCACTGTTGTGTTTTTTCTTCCATTATTTACTTTTAATAATAGTCATCCTAACAGGTATGAGGTTATATCTCATTGTAGTTTTGATTTGGATTTATCTGATAGTTAATAATATTAAATATCTTTATATACACCAGTTGGCCATTTGTATGTTTCCTTTGTCAAAATGTCTATTCAAGTCCTTTGCCCATTTTTTTAATCAGGTTATTTATTTACTTTTTGTTACTGAGTCCTGTGAGTTCCTTTATATTTTACATATTAACTCCTTTCATATACATGGTTTGGAAATATTTTCTCCCATTTTATAGATTGCATTTTCACTCTGCTGATTGTTTCTGTTGCTGTGTAGAAGCTTTTTAGTTTGGTGTTGTCTCATTTGTCTATTTTTGCTTTTGTTAGTTGTGCTTTTGATGTTATATCCAAAAAATAATTGCTTAGCCCAATGTCATGAAGCTTTTCTCCTATGTTTTGTTCTAGGAGTTTTACAGTTTCAGTTCTTACATTTAAATCTTTAATCCATTTTATGTTTATATCTCCATGTGGCATAAGATAAGGGCCTAATTTTATTCTTTTATATGTGGATATCCAGTTTTCCTAAAACCATTTATTGAAAAAGCTATTTTTTGTTTTTTCTTGGCACCCTTATTGAAGACCAGATGGCCATGTATGCATGGGTTTATTTTGGGGCTCTCTATACTGTTCCATTGGTCTATATGTATGTTTTTATGCCAGTACCATGCTGTTTTAATTTCTATGTCTTTGTAATATATTTTAAAATAAAGAAGTGTGATACCTCTAGCTTTGTTTTTTCTTTCTCACTGGTGCTTTGGCTACTCATTGTCTTTTGTGGTTTCATATAAATTTTAGGATTTTTTTAGGTTGCTTTGGGGAGTATGGACATTTGTACAATATTACGTCTTCCAATTTATGAACACAAATGTCTTTCCCCTCATTTGTGACTTCTGTAATTGTTGATTATTTTCATCAGCGTTAGGTAGTTTTCAAGTCTTTTATCTCCTCAGTTAAGTTTATTCCTAAGGTTTTTTTTTTGATGCTTTTGTAAATAGAATTAACAATTTCTTAATTTACTTTTTTGATAATTTGTTGTTAGTAAATAGACATAACTGATTTCTGAATGTTGATTTTGTATCCTGTAACTTTACTGAACTTGTTTATTAGTTCTAACAGGTTTTTTTTTTTTATCTTCAGTGTTTTCTACATATAAGATCATGTCTCTGAAAACATATAATTTTACATCTTCCTTTATGATTTTGATGCTTATTGTTTCATTTTCTTGCTCAATTACTCTGGCTAGGTCTTTCAGTATTATGTTAAATAGAAGTATGGGGAGTGGACATCCTTGCCTTGTACCTAATCTTAGGGAACAAGTTCTCAGTTTTTCACTGTTAAATATGATGTTAGATGTGTTTCTACCAATTCATAATTGTATGCACTGGAAATAACTTATGGGATAAAAAAGATATTATGAAACCGACATGGAGATAAAGAATCATCCAGAAATAGACACAAAAATGTGTGTGTATGTGGCAGGGTGGGAGGTGTAAGGGTTGAGGAAAAGTACTGCAAATCTAATAGTGTCTGGAATCAGGCATACTGGTACAGAATCAGTTAAATATTCTAGGGAAACTAACTTTGTTGTGGCTATCTTGAGAATAAAATCCATTAATGAATTTGCTTCTGGACTATTTGTTCTATAATTTTAAGTGATTCTGTCAGTTGGAACCTCACTTGATGATGTAGTTGACCTTTAGTAAACCTCAGTGTACTCACTAATGTATTGAAAGAATTACTGGTAATGCATCCTCATGATAGATTAACACACTGTCATGAGCCACTGGGATAGAGTTATGTTCTTCTGAAGGACTGTCTAGGGAACAATAGGTCTTGAAGATGATTCCGTTTAATTATAGTCTGGAAAGTGCAATGATACCATGTACTATTTTAACCTTTTACATATAGGACAATTTGGAGATAGTCCTAGCATGGAGGAGTTAATATCTGTGGCCCCTTGAAAGAGATTGTCTTGTTCTCTGGAGTTTTGCAATAGGAAAGAGCTCATTTGGAATTACCTAGCTTTGAATATGTTCAGTAATCAATTTTGTTTTTTAAATTAGCAAATAACAATTGTGTGTGTGTGTATTACAACACTTAGTAATCAATTTGAGTGTGCTCTGTGCCTAGCAGTGGATTACAAGGATGTAACAGAGGTGTATATATTGGATGCGGTACAGTGTGTTAGTTTTATTCTATTTGCTAAGGGGTATGGGATGGAGAAATGGGGCTGACTAAATAATTCAGGAGTAAGACTGGGGGTGATGAACAGATTTCATTTTGTGTTCATTTCTGATAATTTGGTGGCAGTTACCTAAAAGGCTGTTTTGAAAGTATTCTGAGGTAATAGCCAGGCTCTGCAGGAAAGTATGCCATGATCAATTAATTAACGTTGGCTGCTCTGAGCCTGGGTAGAGCAGAGGAAAATAGAAACACTTTTTTTTGGCATCCCTTACAAGTGGAAATTAAGATGGCTATAATTTATATTATGAGAAAAGAGGGACAAAGTCATGGAGGCATGGGAAGAAAAGGGTCATATTTCTGTACTACACTGTCCTTGAGAATTCAGCTCTACTAAGTACAACAAGGGCCTGGAAAGAAGAAGAGATGCATATGTGCATTGGTGAGAAGAATAGAGAGAGTGTGGATGGCTTTATTGAATGAAAAGATATCAAAGTGAGGGTTTAAATTTCTTTGGAAGTGATTTTTGTGCATAGAAAATACTATGTTTGGTTATTTTAAAGTAATATTCAATTTATTAAAATTATCAATTCATAAACTTTATTTCTCCTTAAGATTCTTAGCTTACCTTATTATTCTATGGATAAATCTAGCACATAGCAAGTTTTGACTATCATTTTGATTAGTTTTGCTTTGTTTGCAAACTTTTCAAATATTTTAAACTGAATTCATCCTATTTCTTTTTTAAACAGTTCAAGTATATGAACAACAACCAAAACTTTTAGAAATACTTAAAAATTCCAGAAAAAAACTAACAAATTACATATGGTGACTTTAAAACCATTTACAAATATTAAATACCATTGTACTTTCAAACAGAAATATAACTCTATGATCAGTTACTCAATGAACACAAGGATAATCTGTTAGATCCTTTGAAATGTCACATTCTTTTAAACATTAGAGGCATTTAAACATAAAATATAGACTTCCAAGTTTAAGTTACATCCTTAGCTTATCATTTTGTAGCTCTTTTGGCTTAAAAGCGTATAAAGAGTGCTGTAAATATAAGAATTTCAAAAAACATATGGACAGTGAGCCATATGGCAGGTAGATATGAAATCTTACATGGGATAACAAGATGTGAAATAGAAAAGATAGCTGTCCCAAGATCCCGTGGGGTCATAAGTAACTAGGTTTCCATGAAACACAGTTTACAAACGTAACTTTTGTGCCAAAATTGTGCTATAACTATTAAAAATGACGGGGATGGAGTCTCGGCCCCTGGGACTTACTTTTTTTTTAAATTGAGGTAAAATTCACTTATCGTAGAATTAACTATTTTAAAGTGTACAATTCATTGGCATTTAGTATGTTCACAAAGTTATTCAACCATCACTTATACCTAGTGGCAAAACATTTTCAGTATCTGAAAAGGACACCCTAAAGCCATTAAGCAGTTACTCCCCATCCACTCCCCCAGCCTCTGGGATCATCCTTCCCCCAGTCTTTTCATCAACTATGCTTCTTTCTATCTCTCTGGGTTTACCTATTTTGGGTATTTCATATAAATTCAATTATAAAATACAATATGTGGCTTTTTGTATCTAGCTTCCTTCACTTAATAGTTTTGAGACTCATCCATGTTGTAGCATGTATCTATCTGTACTTTATTCCTTTTTATGGCTGAATAATATTCCATTGTGTACACATAGCACATGTTACTCATACATTCATCGGTTGATAAACATTTGTGTTGTTTCCACTTTTTAGCTATTGTGAATAGCACTGCCATAAACATTTGCACACAAGTTTTTTGGTTTATATACCTGTTGTTAACTACTTATTTTTGAGAAGATAAATAACTTATTTGGATTTTACAGTTAATACCAGAATTGGGATATGAATCAAAATCTTGCAGTCCGAAATCCACGTTTTTTCCAGAGAGAACAGTATGTCCCAAGGGCAAAACAGGCAGATAAATATCCACTGTCTTACAAGAGGATATGAAAGCTGCCTACTTGCTTACATAAAATAATTAAACGAAATTTTGTTATTTATCACATTCTAAAGAGGTCTATGATTAGGGAGGGATAGAAAAGGGTTAGAGAGGAAAAGGATATGACTGATTATAAATTATCCTCACATTTATAGATGGGCACTGTTTCGTCCACAGTCTTTCAAATTACCTAGGGTGACTTCTGCCTTATAAACATTATTGGCTAATATGTTAGTTAGTTTTAGCTTAGAAATTATTTGGAGGAAATAGGCTCTGAGAGCAAACAACACTGTGTTCTGTTGGTGTCCTTTTGTAAACGATTCCCTCTAGTGGTTTGAAAGTTTTGTCACTGTTGACAACATTTCTGTCTTCAAAACTGTAAGCAAGAGAGGCCCAGGGTATTTATTATTGATAGTAGTCAAAATCGTGACAACAATAATTCTGGATGTTTCTGGCTGTCACCAGGTGAGGGTGAGTTTTAAAAATATTTATCAGATCAGGATACATCCTGGCTTTACATTTTAATTAGAATAAACTCCACACTCTTTTCTATGCCTTTTAAAACCCTGAAGGCATGAAGCCTTCCTGTTGCTACAAACTTTTGCTGGAATGTCAACATAAGTGAAATATGAGCCTTTCTGTCTTCGCCATTGTTTTATCTCCAGTGCCTGAAATAGTGCCTAGTAAATGGTGGGTGCTCAGTAAAGGTGTGTGAATGACTGACTGAATGTCTTCTCATTCTACTCTTCTCCCAATAAAACTTTCTCCTCTCTTCTTTCAGTACCTTGTTTACATCAAACTCACCAACCCCAAATCAGGGTCTTGGCATTTATAATTCCCTCCAGCAGGAGTTTTCTCCCCAAGCCCTTCACATGTAGGGAAAACTTCTTCACATCCCTCAGGGGCCCAGGCTCCAAGAAGAGAGTGTAAAACAACCCTTCCCTCCTTCATTGTTCTCTGTCACATCACTCTGCATATTTCCTTCACAGTCACAGTTTGCAATCACTTATTGCTGTATTTGGTAACTTGTTTCTTGTTTGATTTCCTCCAAGATGGCAAAATGACAAAAGTCATTGCCCAAGTCTTGCCTATTCCTCAAAGTATGTTACATACCTGATGCAGTGTGTACCATGCTATAGTCCCTCATTAAGAATGTATTGAATGAATGAGCAAATAGCATAATATTGAGTGATTTTCAAAGTTTGTTTAAGTCTATTGGACTTACTAGTGCAACAGTCTATTAAGTCTGACTTAAACTTTGTTTGTTGGATTGTCACAACAGTCCCATTTCAGTGACCCAAGTATTTCTGATTTTATAATAAGTCTCTTTTGGGTCAGCATATCCATGAGTAAGAATAGGACAGAATTAGCTCTCGTGGCCTTCCTTTGCAATACTGTTGGGATGGATCATTTGATGGAAGGTATCCTAAGTACCTACGAAACTGCCTATATTTAAATAATATGAGGCCATAAAGCAGGAACTGTGATAAAAGTCTCATTTCTACAGAAGTAGAGACATAGCTAAAAGTTAACCAGGCATTGTTCCCTAACTTCCATTCCTGTAGTTGCTTACTGCTGTAACTGCTTACTGTGTCATGTAATGTGTCATGTATTCTTGACAGGGCAAGATTTGTGACATCTCCAATTGCTTCTGTAGATAACATTACTACTATAAAACCTAAGACTAGTCTTTTAGATAACTTTCAGTCTCTGCACTGGGAGTGAGGCAGGCTGATTTCAGCTGGTCCAGTGGCAGCCACACGTGGGAATTGATCCAACAGGTCCTGCGACCCTCTACCCAGGAACTGTCTCAGCCAAGAAGGCAATTCTGTTTTCCAAACCTATGAGTTCATCCCCAGCCAATCAGCAGACCCAATTTCCTAGCCCTTTGTTAGCCAAGCCACATTTAAAAATCGTAGCCCCCAAATTCTCAGGGAGATAGATTTGAGAAATTTTTCCTGTCTCCTCACTTGGCTCCTTGCGATATTAAACTCTTTCTCTGCTGCAACTCCTGCTGTCTCTGTGTATTGGCCTCTGTCTGGAGAGTGGGCAAGCAACCGGCTGAGTGGTAACAGCTAAATGGGGAGAGTTTCTTTCTTTCCTTGGCAGCACAAAACTTCAGTCTGTTTAAGAAAGACCTAAACCTAATGGCCTGAGATGCCCTAATTTTTAGTATTGAACTAACGAGCAGTAAGGGAAGGACTGGAAGTCCTTGATTTCTCTCCCCCCAATTTCGCTTTTTTTCTGTAAGAAAGCCCCCATACTGAGGCTGCAATTTGATGTTATCTAGGTTGGAGACAGCTTAGGTAAATGCAAAGAGCCTGAACTTTGGAGTTAGAACCCGATTTGAATTTGAGTTCAGCCACTCACTAGGAAGGGAACCCCGGACAACTGATTAAACCTTTTTGTACTTCAGAGTCCTTATCTAAAATGCATGGAGAGTAATGTGTACCATGCAGAATTGTGGAATCATGAAATTTAGGCCAAAGTGAAGGCCCCTGATAAATGGTGAAGATGCAGGATGAGGGATGGAGTGCAGTGGGGAGAGATACATTCCAGGAAATGAAAACAGAATGTGAAAAGACTCTGAGGTATGACAGAAATAATGGCCTATTAGAAAAATGGAAAAGGTGGTGGTGCTTGATCTAAACCAGGAAGCAAAGAGATGAGTGATAGGAGATGATGCTGCAGGGGCAGGAAAAGCAAATCATGACGGGGCTTAGGGTAATAAGGGTCCAGAAAATGGTCCCTGCATGTTGTTTTTGACCATAGCATAGCAAGTATCCCATGATACTTGAACTGCTGAGTTAGGTTTTGAACTCAGATCTTCTTGGCTTCAGAGTTTCACCCTTTTCCTGTAAACTACCCTATCACTCCAAATACATATCAACTTACCTAGATAAGCATTTGCCCTTTAATAAGGACCTTTCATGCTTAGTTCACTAGCTGTATGACCTCGGGTAAATTATTCAACCTTGCTATATATCTCTAGGACTATTGTGAGAATCAAATGAGATGTAAATACTTGGTACAAAGTATATACTCAATAACTATGAACTATAATAATGTTTTGTTTTAGGTGTAAGGTTAGGACAGATATAAGAGGCTTTAGCTAGCAAGCTGATAAGGGACCTATTTTTGTCAGAAGTGCATCTTTCTGTGTTTCTCACTTGAATTCTACCAAGCAAGCTGTTCCAATGGGGGCAGAAAGTCAAGAGATTTATGTCCTAATCTCACTTCCACTGGAAATTCACTTAGTCTTCCTGGACCAGTTATTTATCACTGATTCTCAGTTTCCCCATCTGTAATAGGGATTGGAGATTTTAGTACAAGTCTCTCTTTGGGATGCTATGAGGTCAAATAAGCTAAAAGGGATTAGAGCCCTTAGAAAGAAAATGCTAATATAACTTTAAGGAAGCTGGTGTCATTTTTAATGTTGTGGTTGAAAGGTGATGGATTTACCCAGCAAATTCCCCTTAGTAATTTGCACCATAACAGCAACATAAAATGGCCCTGAAAAAGTCTAGACATAGCTGGTCTCCCTGGTATCAGAACAGCTGAAGAAATGTCAATTAAGATAAATACCCCAAGGCAAAAAAGCCATTAGCTTTGAATCTAGGAAGAATCTAAATATCTTCCTCAGAACTCAGAATAGTTGTACATAAATTTTCTTCACTGCGTGCCTGTCACTTGGAGACAAGAATGCACTGCTTCCATTTTATGAAAGGAGAGTCTGAAACACAGAAAGGTTAAATGATTTGCCCAAGGTCACACTGTGAGTAGCCATAAGAATCTATTCGACACTGACCCTTGAGTCCAGTGCTTTACAGATTGATATGGGAATTCATTGGACTTTTCTATTAAGCCATGTCACAGACCATCATGGCAGGATAATTCTGAGATCTGTTTCCATTTAATCTACTAGTCACAGTCATTTACGTGATGAGCTTGCTATTTGCCAGTTACAATGCTATTTTAATGTTATGCAAATACTTGCTTTAGATCAAGTTGTGAAAGAGCCCAAGTTTGCTTTGCTGCTCAGGAACCCAACACCCCAGGTATTCCTGGCTTCCATTGTGCCCACTATTTCTTTATATCAAGCCCTGCTTTAGTTATTTCTTCCCTAGTTCTTTTATGTCCTAGCTTATCTGTCCGATGTTCTGTTCCCCAGGACCTATGGATGAATTCTTCTTAACATGATAATGGAGGTAATAGGTACCTGGCTGAACTACAACAAAAACTTTCTGGGCCTCAGATTTTTTATCCCTAAGGAGCATTTTATTTTTATATCCTCTGTGAATTTGCTGTTCTGAAAAAATTAGCTATTATGCCAACTGCATATATTAAGTAATAATTAATTTGTTTTCCCATTTTAATTAAGCAGGGACTTACACAGCTGCCAGATAGAGCTTCCGATCAGCATGAGATATAAGCTATGTGAACACCCTGAGATGATTATATCCAGTGAAAACCAAGAAAATTTCCAGCCTTGCCATATGTAAATGGAGAGCTTCAATTAGGCTTTAAAAATATCAAAAATTTGCTCTTGAAAATCTATTTTCCTCTGTTAAAAAAAAATACTTCAATTTTAGAGAACATAGGCTAGAAACCACTGACTTAACCTAAATCGCAGCTCTTGGGTTAAATTTTAAGATAAAACAATTTAGGTGGTTGCAAGGACTAGAGGAATGACTTTTATTTATTTTAAGTTTTTGGATAGGACACTTTCAGAATGACTTTGGTAACTTTAGGATGGGCTCCACATTAGCTAAATATCCAAGAAACATTTTTACCATGACACACAAATATTTGCAGGCACCTGCTAACTGCCAGAAATTAATGGGTTCAAGAGAAATGTATGTCTGCTCTTTGCCTCAATAAGATGACAGTGAGGGCTTTAAGCATTTCTTATTTAAGATCCTCTTTTGTTTTCTAACTTCTATTGCTGAATAAATGTGGTACAAAATATGTGATCAAAGAAAATGATGAGCAAAATGAAGAAATAAAATGGAAACTTCATTACCAAGAAAGAACCATAGAAAATTTCCTTCTAAAAATTTTCCACTGAGCTTCAGAAAAAGTTTAGTTTCAACCTTGATTAGGATTTCCTTTAGCATTGCTACAAGAAATGTTTATGCAATTTTTTTTTCTATCTAGACTGTTAATTTGTGAGAAAGACAATATTTTCTATCTCAAGTTTGATATATGGGAATGAAACACCATCATATCCCACACCAGCTGTTCCTTCTAAATTGCCTATTTTTCTCCTCTCCATCCTCCTAAGTCCTCAGATTTTTCCCCATTTAGTGGTGTACCACATTGTCAGATTTATTATCCAGGTATATCATATCATATTCACACTGTGACTCAAAAATACTGTTTCCATTAAGTATAGACTAGGCTCTTCAGCTGGACATAGAAGACCTATGATAATTAACCTCCAGCCTTAAATTCTTAGTCAGTTTAAATCAGAAAAATGCTTTTCCTTGTGACCCCTTATGGCATTTTGAATTTCTCTTACATGTTGCCTTAAATCATATCCAGGTGCTTATTTTATCTCTTCTACTAAATAGACTCCTTTAAGTGGGGGACTTTGTATAAGTCTATATTCACCAAAGGCCTAGATTAGAACTTTATAAAGAGAGAGTCCCAGGTTATAGGCAACTAATGAGTACGTGAATTAATTCAGTCCTCAGTTCTTAATATTGAGAAACTAAAGTACATATTTCTTTCTCAGTATTCAATGTATTATGAGTATATGTTTTGGGCCATAAGACATTTAGAAGAAAGGATCTGATTCCATTGAAAATGGTGATGGCGCTAATGAGGGCATTTAATTTTTTTTTTGTTTTGTTTAATAAAAAACTCGCCAAAAACAGTGGGAAGGAGAGAGAAAAGTTGCCATGACAACCTCCAACGCTGTACCTCTGAAGATTCAGCTTATACATTTAAAAAATGTGCCTTCATTTATTCTTTCCATAGAGATAGGGACTTAGTTAACTGCTAAAAGTTTTATGGAGGAGGTTTTAATGATACCTGTCAATTTCAGGTAAAGTAAAGAGGACAAAAAGCTTATCATAGCTGTTGAAATGCACTTAGACTTTTGTACTTTTTGACTTACCTGATTAAACATGTACGATGACTCATGGGGAGTGGGGTGGGGCTCAGATGTAGCCTAGAAGGTTTGCACTAGGCTGACCTAACATCATCTTCTGAACACAATTCCAACCCGATCACATTTTAAGCTGAAAAGAAAAGGAAATGAACCTTGGTAAAATCAAGTAGAATTGATCATCAAAGGCAATTTATTTTGGGTGGAGGAAAAGTAAAAATTCAATAAGTTGACAGATGTCTTTCAAGAGAAGCAGGGTATGTGAGGGGTGAAACCTGAAGTGGAACTTAGTTAAGAATTTCACCTGCTCTGGTATTTACTAGCCATATGGAATTGAAGATGTTATCTAATTTTCTACAAGCTTGTATTTGTTCACGTATAAAGTGAGGGCAAGTATCTACTTCAATGGGGTGTTGTGACATTTAAAAGATTAGAACAAGGATATGGTATACAATAAGAGCTCAGAAAATGTTAGGTGGTGATGAAGGCAGCGGTGATGATGACAGTGATTTCTTTCTGTGCATAGCACTATGTTATGGACCTAGGGTGGATCAGAAAGCTCTTACATAGAGATGGCTCAAGGAGATAGTGATTAAATTTGAGATATAAAACAGTCAAATGTTACCACTTAAATAACAGTAAGGTGCAAACTCCATAAGAAAACATCAAGGCCCCTGATTATGACTCCTCCTCTCCATCTCTTGCTCATCCCCTGCTGCTACCGTCAAGAGAAGCCAAACTAAAGCCATACCCGATACTTTCCCTCCTTTGAGCCATCATGTACCAAGCTCTCATTCCTCCTTCCTTTACACACACCGCTTCTTGGCATGACCTTCCCCTCCTCATCTATCTGCTGCCCCATCCTTCAGGCCTCAGCATTTGTAAAACTGCCCTAGATCTCTTTTCTGTCCTGGGTACTTAACATTAATCTCTATTAGGAAGCATTTCTTTTCACCAACATTTTTGATGCATGTGGCAGACACTAATAGGTACTGGGATACAAAGCTCAGGCAATCATGATATCTGCCCCCAGGGATATTTTTGTTTTTGTTGTTACCATTTTTTGCCCTAAACAGATTTGATGCATTTCTTTATCCTTTTTTTCTCACTCCAAAGGCTGAGTACGGGATCTGATATTTAGTAGATACTAAATGTTGATAAAATAAAATAAAGAGGTAAGGGGCACTGTGGTGCAGAGAGAACTTGAGCTAGAGATAGTCTTATGGTAGGAAGCAAGGAGAATTCTTATTATTTAAGTTAGATGGTAGAAGATGGAAATGACCTAAACAGAGACATTCATTAGGACATGGCTCTGCTCAATTTTAATGGATGAATAGTGGAATACTTCTTTCTCACAAACAAGTGGGCATAACAAATCTATGTTGTCCCATTTAATCTTGTATGCAACATTGGAAAGCAGAGGGACACAAGCCAATGGCTGCATAGAGAGACTATTACATGTATTTGAATGTGTCTTGATTCCATTTCAGAGCCAATTATATTTTTAGAATATTCATTGTTTTTATAATCAAGTAGAAGTTATTCTTCTATTTGTGTAGACAATGGAGGGGCGAATAAGATTAAAAGTCAATGTTTTTTATGCACAGTAAGTGACTGAATTGTACTTCTATTGCTTTATGCACAGTAAGCGATTATAAGTCTTTTAACAGAGAGGGGTATCCCAATAGAGAAAGAACAAGTCCTAATATTTGAAACACCAGATGTCTCCCTGGGGAAAGTGTCTCCTCCCAAGAAGAGTGGGTCTTTCATTTCTTGCCACTTGTGTGATGCTTATTTTTTTGTTGTTAATTTATTGATGAACTATTCAATAATATCAAAATATTTATTGATCCCACAGGCTGCACAAGACACCATGCCAGGCTTTAGGGATGAGGTGGGCTGGATGAAGTCTGTGCAGAGAAATTTAATGTAGATGACCAGTATTTCCAAAAGAAGATAATAGCAGATGTAAGGTTAGTCCGCTGTGTATACCCAGCCACAAAAATCTATTTATTCCCAGCCCATCTTTTCCAACCCCCAAAGCAATTTTACACCAAAGATGTGACCTATTTTGAACCTGAGTGGTTGGATGCATTTATCGTCGTTCTCTGTGTGAAAAAAGCATTCTGTTGGAGAGTTGTGAGAAACTCTTCCCAGACAAGAGGAAAAGTAATGACATCATCTCTCTCTCTGCCTCTCCCCCCCTCCTTTTCCCTCTCCCTCTCCCTCTCCCTCTCTCTCTCTCTCTCTCTCTCTCTCTCTCTCTCACTATCTCTACTACGAGACAAAAGAAAAATAAACCATTTTCCTTTCTTCCTATTTTATCAAATCTGGTGCTGTTACTTGCTATCAACAGAACTCATCCATTCTATCCTTAAGAAACCTTAACTAATGTCATCTCAAAAGAACCCAAGTAATGCAATTGTAGGAATTTGCAAGAGGCTTTAGGTTCTGCTTCTAGGAGACCTGTCCTAGGGGCAAAGTCCTATATGATCTGGCCACTGCATACCTTGTTAATCTCATTTCCTACTACTTCTTAAAATTTTTATACCAGCAGTGCTGGCTTCCTTGCTGTTTCTTTGCATGCTAAGCACCTGCCATTCTCAGGGTCTTAATACCTATTCTGCCCTCAACCTGAATTCTTGATTCTCTTAATAGCCACTAGACTTACTTCCTCACTTCATGAACATTTGTAATCAAATGCCACCTGTTTAGAGAAGCCTCTCTGAATTCTGAATGTCATTCTATCTAATGTAGTGCACTCTGCCCTTCTATCTCCTTGTTCTTCCTTATTTTTTCATATATCCTATTACGAGGTATGATCTGACATTGTACTATATATTTACTTCTTTATTTGTGTATTGTCTGCCACCCTGAATAGAATATAAACACCAAAATGATAGGGAATTTTCTATTCCATTTGCTGCAATATCCCCAGTGCTTATAACAATGTCAGGTACATGGTAGGTGTTCAGTAAAGAATATTATTTTATGACATTCAGTCTGCTCAATAAGTTGTGAACCTTGATTTCACACCAAAATCCATCTGGCTCCAAAGATCTTGTTTTCAGTCTTGAACCATGTCACTGCACATTCGTTCTTCCCAGTTCCTTCATTTGCCAAGTCACTTATTCCAACTCACTTGACATCAGAATTCCAGTGGGGCTAAAATTCTTGAAATTCCTATGTATTATTTAAGGCAATGCTATCTGCTATAAGTAATGGAATCCACAATTTCAGTGGCTTAACACAATAAAATTTATTTTTTGCTCACATAAAGCCCAATGAGTAGGGTTTGAGGAAAATGAGTTGGTGTTTTGTTCTATGTAGTCATTCAGAGTCCTAGGCTGATGGAGGCAGTCCATTCTTAACATGAGGCTTCTAAGGTTTCCCTGAGGTTCAATGAACCAGCACAATTAGAAGATGAGAGGGTGTGAAAAATATCACGCAGTATTTTTTTTATCTGCCAGGTCTAGAAGTGGTGTACATCACTTCCTCTGGCATTGAATTGGCCAGTAGTCAGTTATATTGCCCCAAATTAATGCAAGGCAAGTTATAAAATGTAGCACTTTGTCTGCCAGCCTATTCCTAGTGATAACTCTATACATGTAAGGAAGCAGGAGTCTTTGATGGACAACAAATTGTATCTACCACTCTCAACTGCCTCCAGTTATTCATGTGCACCTTTCTTTCCAAGACAGAACACACCATCCTTTCCCATGGAGGAAATATAATGTTCCATTTAGTTACTGCATTGAGATCACCCTAAAAACAGAATCTACCACTATTTGACTAACCTTGAGCCAGAAAAAAGAAGTGATGTAGGAGCTCTCTAATCCTGTGAGTTTTGTGGAGGAGCAAAGAGATTCTTGTCCACAATCTTCACTCCACTTGGGATGAATTTCTCTTTTGTAGTCATTATCTCTGTAAGCTTGAGACCCTGGCATTTCCCAGTAATATTTTTTTTCCTTTTACAAGAACAGATGACACTAAAAGTCCTAACCAGTGTCTTCCCAAGCAAAATATTCAAAAATTACCTTACCTCTCTAATTGATACTCTGTTTCTGATTATAATGCTTGCCAATCTTTGCTTAAAGTTTGTTTAGAAATATTTCTTGTTTTCTCCTTTGCTATATCACTACATACTAATTAGTGAAAAATATGTCCTTTGTATTTCAAATAAGACAAAGGGGAGTCATTATTTTGTTGAAACACATCACCTGCTGTTACTAGGGGAAGTGGCTACAGGCTGTGTGTTAGAATTCTCAGACATCCTCCCATTGCCAAGTGAGTTAGCGCCAGATCTAGCATTGAAGGATCCACTGGATAATTCAGTTGTCGTTTTTATGTTGACAGCAGTGAAGGAAATAGTTTTCACTTAGCCTTATATTTGATAATGAGTAAATTAGAGTGAAATCCTGTGATGATCGATGTTTTATGTTTTAGTATCCTGAAAATTTAGTTTCATTTTGATTGTAAGATTAATGCCTTTGGGAGGCATTGTGAAAAAGTTTTTTACATATATATACACACACACACACACAAACACACACACATGTGTGCACATACATACACACATGTATGTTCATTCTTTTGGCCATTATTATAGTAGATTATTACATCAATGAAACCCAACTAATGATACCTACCAATATCATCAATATCCTTACCCTTGTCCCCTCCTAAATTGACTCTGGGCTTGGTCCTTTGACTAGATTTGGCCAATAGGACACCAATAAACATAACATAAACAACAACCTATTAAGTTTTTGAATGTTGAGGATCACCCTTTGGAATGTTGTTACCACCAAGTTTGAAACCTAGGCTATCCTCCTGAAGAGGCCACACTGACTTACCAAAGTTTTTTGGCTGACAGACCCAGCTAGCCAATTGACATGTAGCTGAGGCCACATTGGACCATACAGATCCAGTTCAGTATCCAGATGATTACAGCTTCATGAAGGACTCCAGGAAAGACCCACCAAAAATCTTCCCAGCTGAAACTGCAGATTATTGAGCAAATAATTATATGAATCCTCTGAGTTTTGGGAGTTTGTTATATAGCAATAGATAACTGATACAGTTATGGCATATTTATCTGGATAAGATATATTCCAAACACGATAATTCTCAACATCTTTATTGCAACAACCCTAATCCTAGTCTCTGTCATCTGTCAATGGCTTCTTGCCACACTCAAATTAATTAAGAAACCAAGTCATTTGCTGCAGAGACTTCTGACTTCTACCTATGTTCTTTCGTCACTCTGTTTAAGTTTTCTGAGATATCCCATCTCCCTAACTAATTTCATCCTACTTTTTGTTCCCCACTTTGCACTATCTGCCCTTGATACCATGGTATTCTCAAGTTTCTTCCAGCTCTGTTGAAAGTTCAGACTTAGAAGTGTGGTTGAGTCAGAGGAGTAATTCAACAACCATAAGTAAATCTTACTTTGTAGAATGTAAAATCCATCCCTACCTCCTCCTCTCTCCCAATTACAGGAGAAGTACTTGTAATGAGAGAAAGAGCCTCCTTTCCTTTCTACTTGACATGGATATGGATTTAAAATTACAGAATTGAGAATCTCTTATAAATCGTCCTCTAACCCTCTCCTTAAATGTACAAAGAAATTGAGGCCAAGAGTGATTTTCATCACTCTTCTCATTGTTCAATGTCATTGTTTCATTCAGTCATTCACTCTTTCCTTGAACAAGGGTGGAAGCCTCCTAAGACAGTTTATATTCTCCACTAAAAAATATTGTTTCCCAGAGATCTGCGGGAGATTTCGGTCGATATTTCAGGACGTGAGGGCAACAGAGGCCTCACAGTCTGACACTAAGAGTGCTGTCATGTTACCATGACTTTTAAAATACCGCTATGACATTTTAAATAAAGTGACTCCTGAGGCCTTCCCCAAGCTTTTTGGTTTCCTATTTCTAAGGTGTTTTAAGACCCTTGAGTCACATCTTATTTCTAACAAAACAGTTTTTCTCAAATCCTAGTGTTTTTCAAAGGACATGTCAATTCATCTTACTCCTAGGGCAAAGGAAACTCAATGAGAGCTATTCAATGTATGCCATTTTGCTTAAGCCGTATTGCACTTGAAATTGATTCTCAGAAGGAGGGAGTAAGCATTTAAAACTATGGGCTTTGGGAAAAAATAATTCATTTTAAACAACTCACCAAAGGTCAGGTCATTTCAGAACTCCTGGGATCTAGTTGCCTATCATTACTTCAGCTATTTGAAATTTTCCATAGAGGAGTTTTCTACCTTATACTCCGACATAATGGAAGGGACAACAATGTTAAAGACACATTGCTTTCTTCTTTTCATCTGTACAAATCATTCATTTTCTTATAGTTTTAAGTTTTCAAGTTACTTTCTGAGATTCATTATTCTTAACTTGCATATGTAACGGAGTTTTTAAGTGTATTATCTCAGGGTAATTTAGTGCCACTGAGGCATACTCGCTATGTGAGAGCTTACTGTATGCTGGGGATTGTGCCAGGTATTTGAGATCCAAAGGTGAAAATATGGGAAAGGGTTCAATAGAATGATGGGAACTAAAAGTTTTGGATCATCTATTCTGGGCTAGACATTGTGTTGGACACTCCATGCATCCCCTTCTCAGCTGACTTTCCCAGCACTGTGGGGGATGTGCCATTCTTATTTTTCAGATATAGAGTTGAGACTCAAAGCTATGAACAAAGCTCATTCAGTTTAATAAATATGGCAGGGAGAAAATACAGTATAACAGTAATTATTTTATGTGTCTAAGTTATAAAATAGAATTATAAACAAATCATCTAGGAACACAGGAAAAAGCAAATTGTTCTCTTTGGAGTGTTGCCCCAGGAAATATTTTAGTTGGGCTTTGGGAGTTGTATGAAAAAGAGATGGGAGTAGAGGACTTTTTGATTGAAAGAATGAAAAGTTCTTAGAGAGGTGAAAGTACATGAAACAGGGAATAATTAGGTATCTCTAGGGTAGAGGGTATGTAGCAAGATACAGGGCAGAGTGGCTGTAGCACATGCTGTTAATGAACCAACCCATATCCTGGGTTGACTTCTGAGTTCACCTGAACTTCTTATAGACAGTTTTCCAATTTAAGCACCTGAGTCTCTCTACTTCTCTCCCTGGGGACTTTCTCTGGACCCGGGGAGTTTGCTCAACTGCAGATAGGTGCAACCTGGAAGCACGGGAGAGTGAACAACCCCAGGAGCAACTGCCAATGGGAGATGGAGTCAGTGGTTAGTGCTTTAACCCTTGGTCCATTGGTGAGGAGATCCTGAGGCACAATCTCCATAGTTTCACAGAAGCACAGCAGTAGAACTGAACTCAAGTTGTCTGGCTTTTTAATGCACATTGTATTGTCTTTTCTCACTTTCCTAGTCTTCTTTCCCCCACTTCCTGGGATCATCTCTCAAATGAATCATATCCATGTGAATTCTTGTTTCAGAGTCTGCTTTGTGGGTGGGTGGGGGCATTCACATTGAGAGGCCAGGAAAAGTGGAAGGCAGAGGAAGAGATAGAGTAGGTCTGTGGCTTCATATGCTAAGAGATGTTGACTTTAGCATGAATGAGATGGAATGTCACTAAAGGTTTAAAGAGGAAAATAATATCAGATTTGTAATTTAGAAAAATTACTCTGCTGCTGGGTGTATGATAAACTGGAAATGCTGACCATGGGTAATTGCTGCACTAGCCCAGAGGGCCTCAATTTGGGCCACTGGTGTAGGAATAGTGACAGAGTGAGACTTTAAGGTAATATATAAAATCTGGTTATTTCATATATGTATCAGTCAGGGTATCAGCAAGAAATAGACATAGTTTCAAAATAGGTTTATTTAAACAGGGCATAATTAAGGACCTATTAACAAAAACTTGTGCAGGGTAAAGTGAAAGCGTGAGAGAGTATGCCAAGGTAGATAAAAGCAGAGGAGCTAATACCACCCTAGGCCCAAAAGAACGTGGAGGAGTAGTTTCCAGAGGCTAAAGGAGAGAGTTGTAGGACGCCCTGGTGAGCAGCAGTGTCCTTTAGTCAAGAGATGGAACTAGTCCAGGGAGGCTTGGTGGGGAAGAAGCAGGAGAAATAAATATCCACTTTTTCTCCTCTCTTTAATATCCCGATAGAGCTGTCCACTGGCCAAACCAATTGGAAACCTGAGGGAAAAAGCCACAGGTTGCAATAAGTCACACACAGATCAGCCACCTGGGACAGAGGGTGAGGAAGCCCAGGTGTCTGGAAGGACAGTGAAAGACAGAATGCACTGATCATCCCCAGGATCTAGCGACTGCAAAGCAGAACAGAACAGAAACATTTAGGCAAAAATTAGAGGAAAAAGAAGGGAAGACCCTGGGTGCCTTGCAAAGGCATTCTGAGTGTGATCCATAAAGCATCATGTGTATGTCAAGTGCAGACAGGTATGCCTGGGTGGGGCCAAATAACAGGAGCACTGCAAAGAAGTAGACTGACAAGTGCGAGGATGTGCCAAGTGGGAGATGGGAACAATGTCCTCACTTGGTCCACAATGGCTGGGTCTAGGGCTTCTGAAACTGGTGCCTTTGAATAAAGCAAAGCTCTCTAAAAGTTATTTTTTCCTCTGAGAAATAACACTTCCACTTTCCGTAGCTCCACTTGTCAGTCCTGGAATGCATGTGAACACACGCATGCACACATACACATGCTCTTACACTTTCGTAATGTTGGAAAAGATGTTGGTTTTGATGATATTTCAGTTAAACATATGGTAATAGGTGCTACGGAAGTACACTATTCCTCTTCTTCAAGGATCCTTGTAGACCAGGGGACATTTAGCTGTCTGAGATCTTTCCATGCTATTGATGTGAATAGTTCAACTGGATGTAAGTGGAAACTGGACCAAGGTCAGGCTGATGGGATTTCTGAGCAATCAGTGCACTAGCTGAGATTCCTTCCATCGTGGACAACCCTAATTCATCAGAACCAAGTCTACCTTACCTTGCTGCACAGGTAATGTGTTTGTGATGAAAACCTTGATTCTGGAGTCAGAATCACCGGGTTTAAGTCCTGAGTTTATCACTTAACTATATGAGATTGAGTTAATTACAGGCACATTCAGTATCTTTTTTTTTTTTTTTAAGGCAAGCATGAAAATGAGGTTTATTGAGGAGGGAAAGATAGATTATAGGGCAAAAGCAAGATATAGGTTTACAGAGAGTGATGCATACACCACAGATGACGACCAGACCAACTGTCACAGCAAAAGGAGAGGAAGGGGAAGGGGCAGAAAAGGGCTCACCTTCAGTATCTTATCTGGAGCATGAGGAAAATGAGCCCTGCTTTTTGCAATTGTTAGGATAAGCCAATGTATGCAGAAGCACAATTGCTTGCTTTATATTTCTGTATGAAGTAAAATATCATTTTATTTTCTAACTTTCTACTAGAAAGAGAGAGTTCTGTGTTTCCATGGCCTGAAGACTTTTAGAGGAATATAGTAAATTATGGATGGAAACATTATTATGAGCATGGGTTTTGGTTCAGATGGATATGGGTTTTAAGCCTGTCTTCTCCACTTATCTGTGTGACTTTAGGCAACTTAACTTATATTCCACTCACTTTCTGTATCTGTAAATTGAGAATAGTAACATTTATTTTATAGGATTATTATAAGAATAAATTAGATAATGCACAAAAAGTAGTAGCATTTACCACAGATAGTGAACACTCTGCTAATGATAAGTATTATATTTTATCGGCTGGGTTAGTTTCTTTTCTTTTTCTTCCACTCTTTCTTCCCACCTTGCTTTGTTCCTTTTCCTTCTCCTCTTGCCTAAGCCTAAATTCTGAGGGATGCTAGAATAAGCATATATGACACTTTGCGCAGTGACATACCTAAAGGCTTTACATATATTAACCTATTTAATCCTCCTAGGAACCTTAGATATTGTCCCCATTTGGCACATGATTAACCAAGGCTCAGAGAGGTTAGGTAAGTGCCACAAAGTCACACAGCTAATAATTGGCAACACTGGAATTCAAACATGCATTCGACTAGCTTCACAGTTCTTTCCACAACTCTATTCTGGCACATTCACAATTAAGTGTGATAAGGTACTAAAGAGTTTGTAAATTTTGAAGTGCTTCCCAAATGTGAAATTCTATTATGATTGTTGTGGATTATTCAAATAACATTTGTACTGCTAGCATGGCTCAGAGGCCTTTAACATTTAGTGCGGTTCTCACTCATCTGCCAGATGGAGCTGTTTGGGTCCATATTGGCCAACATAGTGGGCTCAGAAAAAAACTCCAGGGGTCCATTCAGCTTTCCCTATCCTTCCAGGCACAGAGATATTAGGGATGGACAAATAGGACAGGCCAGCAGTCTGTTTCCTCCTCATTGTGGGGATGGGAACAAGCTTTGAGTAGTGAGGGGAGTGGGTTCACACACTACCCAAGATGCATTTTCCATTGATAAACAAGGTAGTTTCAAGGAATTGCAACCCCAGAATGGTTATGGAGAGTAATAATGGGAAGCATATGAGATATTGGGCTCAACAGGGCTATGGGATGACTGTTACTTGGGCCTGCACAAACCATTTATACAGCTGAGAGAGTATCGGAAATACCAGTTTGAAGAACTGATGAGTACAATGGATGGATTTTTAATTTAAAAAGAAATTCTTTACTAGCTGCTTTCCAAAAAAAAAAAAAAAACCCAAACCAATAACCTATTTTAAAACTCCCATGTTACTGACAGAGCAAGCATTCTGGTTAAGAAGCATTAATCTGACATTGGTACAGGTAATGAAGGAAGAAGATAATAGAGAATGTCTGAATAGAGAAACCTAACCAGGGACTCTTTGATTAATTTCATCCTTTGTTGCCTGCCTTCCATCCTTCCTTTCTTCCTTCTTCTTTCTTTTCTTCCTTCCTTGTTTTTCTATTAAGAAACAATAATTAATGTTTTCAGGAGAAAGGTGGATTTTTTTTTCTCCAAGACTAGGAGTGATATTGAAACTTCTTTCTAAGCAGTTCGGAAGGCCTAGGACAGCCCCATATGATCAACTCAGTGACTCTTTCAAAAATCTGCAGGTTTTTGTTTCTCCAGGGCATTGTCCAGAATCCAGCAGGGGGAATCTGAACATTTCTCCTCGAAGTTTCTTATAATCACTTACCTTCCTGCCTCCTACTTTTAAATTTACTTAAACAAATTTACCATTTTGCATAAGTTCCATATAACCCATGGTATTTTACAGTGAGTCCAATTATTCTTAATGAAAAATGGAAAGAAAATTGTCATTGAGATTAAACTCATAAGTGATTTTTACTGTGAATTTAATTGGAGTTTGTGATATTCTTGGTCATTTAATCTATTGAGCTACTACATTTTTACTTATCCATATGAATACATACATATATCAGAATATAAACCTTATTGTCGAGAATATAAACCTTACTGTTGGACTCTCAAAGTCTAATTGCCACTTTGTCTTGAGTGCCTGTTATGTGTTAGGTTCTATACTAAGTATTTCATATAAAGGGTCCTCACAATTTGTTCTCACAGTGATCTTGCAAGGTATGTATTGTTATTGTATTTTATAAAAGAAGGTTTAGTAAGTTTTCCAAGTCAGAAAGTAGTTCTTGTATCAGAATTAATTCCCAAGCCCAAGTTCTTTCAAATAGGCATGCTATTTGCCACTCCTTCTCCTTAGAAGACTAAAACTTACTATTTGTTAGCTAAGTGAACAAAGAAGGCATCAATACACCTGGTATAGATGAAAAAACAGATTTTAAAGTAACTGATTCAAGGCAGCATTGGAAACTATAGTGCAACTTTAGAAATTTTTTTAAGGTTGAGTATAAAAAATCCCTACATTTGTGAGATGGCGTGTATAATTACCAAAGCGAGAAAGAGAGAGAAATGGTTTAGCAGCAATGATGAATTGTTATATTTATCAAAATATTTTAGTAATTTAAATTAAAGAAAGGCTTTTATTCTTAGTCCAAGAAAACTCTCTATGGGAAAAGATGATTTTCAATGAAACCTGTGGCAATTCATAAGTGCAATAGGGAAGTGAAATGTAAATGCTTTTCCAGGATTGAGGACTATCTTCATTCTGCTCTGAACCGGGAGAGGACATTCATTTGTATTCTCCTGCTTAGTTTGCCTTTAACTTTGCTTCAATGAGTAGGTCTCTTTTTCTGTGATTACAACTTAAAATTACTGTAAACAATATCCCCACTCCCATTGCACTGTAGGAAGTCTAAAAAATTCTTACTGCCAATAGGACTGTTTTTCCTGTGACAATTTTCCATAGGTCTTCAAGGCAGGTTGTTAAGATGCCAACCAAAGCTCTGACAGACTCCATATATGATGTCCTCGTAGAAACTCTGATACTCAGCTCCCAGTCTCTCTCCATCCGGTCTTAGGCTTTACCACAGTACAGTTTCCTGGACCGTGTATCATTTTGATACATTGACTCAGCATGGCTGCAAATGAATCTCAACCTAGATTATTTGTTTCTGGCCTTTACCTATGAAAATGACTTGTCTACCTTGTCTCAGTGCTGCCTAATAGAGATGTAGTGTGAACCACTTATGTCATTTTAAACATTCTACTAATAACCTGCCCAAACAGTAGAGAGAAAAGGTAAAATTAATTTTAATATGTTTTGTTTGAACCAAAATATCATCATATAACATGTAACCAATGGAAAATGTTATTCATGAGATACTTTACATTCTTCATACCTAAGTGTGTGAAATTTGTCTGTTTATACGTAGACCGCATTTCAATTTGAAATAACTACAGTGAAGATGCTCTCTAGCTACAAATGGTTAGTGGACATTGGACAATGCAGGCCTGGACTTTGCAATGATGGATATAAAAGTAGGTTTTGTTTGATTAAAACTTACATTAAAGACTGTTATGGAAGCTGTCATAAAAATTACGAATCAGTCAATCAAATATTTGTGAAGTACCCACTATGTACTGTCTAGGGATGTGGTTAAACTAAGGTTGTTAGAAGGGAGTATAAAATGCAAATGATCTCTTATTATATCCCTGAGAAGCTTCAATGCCCCTAAATGGCTGCATCTGAGACAGGTAGTTAAGACAATGCAAATATTCTTTTGTCTACTAGGAATAAAATTAATATTGCAAAGAAATTTGTTGTAGCATTCATGTTTCTACCCAATGGGAGAGCTACTTTTCAGAGCCAGGACACTAATGAAGAAGTCACTCTCCAAGCACATCCCCTCACTGCCCCTCCAAAAGAGAACTAAATAAAATTCCTCCCATCAGGACAGCTTCAGAATAAGAAGTTCGGAAGCAGAGGAGCAGGCTGCCCCCAGCACTTCACGTGCCCAGGGAGAGCTGTGGAGACCTAGCACCGCACAAAAAGAAAATCTGGTTCTTGCAGCTAGGCATTTTGTCGGCTGTATGATTCAATAGACAGGAGATTTTTATTTTAAATCTCAACTTTGGACATTTTTGATGGGGTGAAAAGATGCCGCTGTCATTCCAATAATGGCCTTGGCTTGAGAAAGGGACACCCCTGCAAGGCCTGGCATGGGATAAGAACAACATAAGGGAAAGACAAAAAAATTCAACATAACTGGGAGAACCTCCCCAGCTAGATGAAACTTTCCTGGGTTAAGGGATGGCTTTTCAATAGCCCTTCACTAAGAAGAATCTGGAAATCTAAATAAGGACCTCCCTGCATACCATTGATAAGTCACAGTATAGTAAAATCCTTCTAGGGTTGGGTTTCAGAATGCTCTTTTATCATATCCTCTACCATAACCCTTATTATTTCACTTTCAGTAGTCTGAATTCCTTCAGAGCAGGGTCTGTATCTTCTACATTTATGTCAACAATGCCCAGTGCAGAGAAAATGTTCAATAAACACTTGCTGAATTACTGAATAAGCAGCACTTCTTTTTGTTGTTTACATCTTCATAAAGTCATGACTGAAAGCATCTCTCTGGACATTGTTGTAGACAGACATAGGTGAGCCTTAACTGGCAATTAAAGTCATGATTCTCATCCTCAGGACCATGTAAGCAGAGCCTTATACAGCAGCTGGCTTAACAAGATGTGTTTCTTTCTGGTGGGCTGTGAAGTACACTAATAGGCTAGATAAGATGACAAAAAATGGTCATAGAAGAAATAAATGCCAATGCAAGGCAATATGAGGAACAAATACGTGGAACAGAGAATGTGTGAGTTCAAAGGCAGGAGAGTGGATGTGGGTATTGTGGTCAGGAGGTGAGATATGAACTAGTCTCTAGAGAATGAGTGGACTGTGTATAATCGTAAGATGGAAAGTCATCAAGCAAAAAATAAGAAATTTTTGCTTGTTGTTTTTATTTATGGACCAAACATCCACTTTAGGGAGCCCACACAGCACTTTCACGGACATAGATAGTCTCAGGCTGGTCTTAAAGGTGCTGCAAAAAAAATGGCTTCAGACTCTTGCTCAGTTTTCCTCTCTGGCATTTTCCACTGTTTGGAGGAACTGGGAAAATACACCCAGCTCTCTGTACTCTAGAAGGTACCATGGGTATTGCTGTAATTCAATAAGTGTTATTACTGAAAAGAGTAATAAAACAGCAGGAGTAATAAAACAGAATGATAGCCCAGTACCTGAAGACAGAAGTGAGGCTACCCAGAAACAGCATGGCTTTTGATCCTTTTATCAAAGCACTTTTGGATTCAAGGCAGGGACTAAAAAAAAATCAGAAAAGGGTAATCCATATTTAGAATCCTTTAATAAATAAATCATTTTAAATGAAACAGGGGAGACTTGTTTCTTGGTTGCTTTTCTTTTGTTTGGCAATTCACCAGAGTCCAAACCCTATCAATCCATTCTAATGAGTTCTTGGTTTATATGTTTAATTAGTCCCTAATGTCATATTAGCAGTGGATTTGGGGAATCATATTATTTGTAAGAAAACGTGCAAAGAAGGAAGAAAAATATCTTTTGTCTAGAAATAAATCTCTACTGCTTAAAGAATCTAGATATTTTCCTTTCCCTTTCTCCTTTCTTCCCTTTTCCTTCCTCCCCGCCTCCCCTCCTTTCCTTCCTTCCTTCCTTCCTTCCTTCCTCTTTCTTTTCCCTTCTTTTCCTTTTTCTTCCTTTTCTTTTTTCTTTACTTTTTTCTTCTCCTTCCTCGCTCCCTCCCTCCCTCCCTCCTTCCCGTCCTTCCTTCCTTGCTTCCTACTGTTCATTGTTTTGATTTGGTTCCTTTTATTTGTTAGAAGACAATGATTTTGCTCAATCATAATAAAGAACTTAGGGTCATTTAAAAAATGTTTAATTATTCTTTGAAAATAGATTCAGATGTTCTTGATATATCATGTAAGTTGCATTTAGTTTAAAAAATACCAAAATCCCCACGCAATTAAGTATTCTATATAGTGTCTTTGATCCTGTATTATTTGTGAGAAGATCTGGATTCTATCCAGTTCCACTGCTGTGAAATTTCACTTTGTGAAATTGACAAAATCCCTTATTTCCTCTGTATCTAGATTCACACATGTATATGTAAGAACCAAATGCAACAATGTCTGCAAAAGTGCTCTAAAACATATTTAGCATCAATACTCACAGAAGGTGATAGTCATGCAAGACTTATATCTGAATTTTGTAGGTTAGGATAATGTTTTTTATTCTTTGATTGTTTGGCTTAAGAATAGTATATTTTTTCAGAAGTTAAAAGTTCTTTATATAACTGAGTCTGTTTCCTTTTTTTCATTATTTCATGTTTTGTTAATCAGTATCCAGATATTTTCTGCTGGGGGGTAATCCCTGTACCTCTGATTGCATAGGTTGAAAGGCCCAGGAACTCCCTCCTTGCCTTTGGAGAGCCAAACCAAAGATACATGACCTAAAATTAGTTGATTGGATGCTCCCACCAGGGATGGAAGTCTTGCAGGAGTAATGCAAATACCCAGTGACTGGAGTGCAGGGTAGAGGCCCAGGCCCTGAGTCTGTTTCTCAAAATTCTATTATATAAATAGTGTATTTGGAAACTTCGTAAAGATATAAACCATTAATTTTTTACTAATCAATTAGGTGGTTTAGGCAGTTGATATATCCCAGTTAACTATTTCAATACACATTCACGTCATAAAATTTAGACTTTGAACAAGGAAGAAGAAAATGAATTGCCTATAATCCCATGCATTTCTTAACCACAGTTAACATTCCAGCATATATACTTCTGGCAATTTTATATACATATGTAGATATATGCATTCCCATATATATGTATATGCCTGTACACCCATATAAATATATATAGCATATAAATATGTATATATTACATATAATATATCATAAAAGCATATATAGACATGAATATGTGTATATAAATCTATGCAATATGTAAATATGTATATTAGAAATATTACATATTAATATATAATTATATATGCATGCACATTAATATAAAGTTCAGCAACAAATAATTTACCATACAATATTTTCCTCTTAGTAATTTTTACTTACATGCAGGTTTTGAAGTTTTATTTTACAAAAAGTGAACTGTGGTGACCATTCCCATTGCTAAATTTTACAGATAGTAATTTTTTATGCAGTGTGCTATTTTCCAAGTCCTTTCTAAATCATATTTTAAACTATGCTGATTCTCTTTACAGCATGGGCAAAGAACCAAATGAAAACACATTTTAGCAAATCCAGCCCTATTCGCATAAAAAGTCCTGAACCCTGCTTTTGGTCTTTGATTCCACTCTGATTGCTTTTACTACCTCCAGACCTTCTTGGCTTTGTCTATCATTTCTGATACCAAAATTAGCCCTTGGTCCTGACAACAGATTTGGCTTCTATTCTCTAGTTTTAAAACTTGGCATTCTCCTCTGGATGCAGCTTACGCTCCCCAGCTGGCTTCATTCCCTCCTGACCATTTTGGTAAACTGTGAAACTCAATCAAGCCTAAGCTTGGCTGTGTCATTCAGTCTGGCTGCAATTTAAATGCATGGCAGGGATAGAACATTTACAGCAGGAGGTTGTGGTCAGATTACAGAGGCCTTGAGTGCCAAAATAAAGAGTGTAGACCCTTTTCTGTAGACATCGTGGCCCCAATAAAGATTTCTAAATAGGGTGTTCTTTAGAGAGATGAATTTGGCATTTGTGTACAAAATGAAACAAAGAGAGGGAAGCTTAGAACCTAGAGGTTGTTAGAGCTGACCAAGTGATAGATACCCTGGGTATGTTATAAGATAGAAACAGAGAGGAAGGGAGGATGTGACTTTTTTTTTTAATAGACTCAGTGGAACTTGTAAGCCACATGGATATTATTATTGGTAATAATATCAACAATAATATTATATAGACTTTACTGTGTGACAGGTACCACACTATGTATTTTATAAGTCTTAGGTCATTTAGTCCTTTCAACAATCTGAAGTAGATAAAAATATTTTCCTAATTTTATAAACAAAAACCAGAGGATTAGAAAGGTTAAGTAAGTTGCCTAGGATCATAGAGCTAACTGGCCTTCAAATCTACGTTTCTCAAACTTCAGTGTTTATGCTTTTAACTAAGTTAACCTGGAAGGTAATAACAGAAATAAGGAACACAGAACACTGAGTTGTTGGTATTGAATATACAGAGCAGTAACTTCTTGATTGCTTGACCTCCCTCCCTCCCTTCCTTCCTTCCGACAGGATCGCCCAGGCTAGAGTGCAGTGGCATCATCACAGCTCACTACAACCTCAAACTCCTGGGCTCAAGCAATTCTCCGGTCTCAGCCACCTGAGTAGCTGGGACTACAAATGTGAGCCACCACGCCTGGCTAATTTTTCTATTTTTTGAAGAGACGTTTTCTCACTCTTGCTCCGGCTGGTCTCAAACTCCTGACCTTAAGCAGGCCTCCCGCCTCGGCCTCCCAAAGTGCTAGGATTACAAGTGTGAGTCACTGCGCCAAGCCCAGAGGAGTGATTTCTTAGGGGTAATAAATCGTTTTGTCTATAAACTTCAGCGACTGCTTCTGATTTTCAGGAAATAATACTTTTTATTCTATAATAAGTTGGAATAATCAGCCCACCTTTTCTCTCCTTTTCCCTCACAGAGTTTCCTATTCCTGTTTACACGGAATGGAGCAGCTTGCATTGTTAGAGCTCTGCCTAAATTGTGATTGCAGAATTAGCCTCCTGCTGTTATAACTCTGGTGTTGTCAAATGAGATCTCATGATATAGTTACAGTCACCCAGTTGATGCTGATGCTTTTCGGTTGCTGTTTCTTCCCGTACAAATAAAACTGCTGCCAAAAAATATTTATTAGTTCCTGATATAAAGCATCCTTCTGAGTTTAATCCAATACAATGCACTAAGTTAGATGTTAAGGTGATGGCAATTTTGCCACTGAAGGGTATGGCCGTATAGGAGACCATACATGTCTGTTAGCTAAGTACAAAGGGTAGTTCAGGTTTGTAAATGCAATATAAAGGATGTCTTCTCCCTAACAGTAATTTCCATTGTAGCTGAATATATGCTACAAAATTTTCCAGCTAGCTGTACCAAAAATAATAAACATATATCACAAAGGTTAAATTATTGAGAACAAAGCCTTTATAGCTCTCCTGGTTGGAATATAAAATATATTACAGCCAGTTCTTTATCACTGCTAGCAATTGCTCTGTAAATAATTGGAGACTTGTCCACAGATTTTTTTGTTTTGTTTTGTTTTGTTTTTAAAATAACATTTCCTTCTCTAATTTCCTCCTCTTTCAAATGCTGGGAGTGACTTTTAGTCTTTTTTTCTTTTCTTTTTTATGTAAGCATCACCAACCCAAGGCACAAAGAGAGAAATGACCTGCAGGGTTTAGAGTTATCTGTGTGTGAGATTCACTTTCCTCTTTAAACCTGGTTGAAGCCACTCTAACCACATGGACAAAACAAGTCTGCCAAATACGAATTCCTCCTTTTTCGCTGAAGCTCAAGAATCAACAGCTTCTCCAGGAGCCTTTCCTTGATTCACTGAGTTACTAAACTAATGGAAAAATTAAGAACACCTATTTTAAAAGTTAGAATCTGGTGGTCAGGAGGATCGGAGTAATGTTTTAAATGGCCTAGTGAATATCAGAAATTGTTGGTGATTTACAACTTAATACCTCCGCAAACATTATAATTAAACAACTTATTTGATAGAGCTGGTTGGCTTTCTAGTAGGCATTTCAAACTTATTGTGATCAGCACTGAACTCTTAATATTTTCCTCTTAAACCTGTTCTTTCACTTTGTCATTCTTGTCTCAGTGAATTGCACTGCTATTGTTCAGGGCAAAACTAGATTTGGGCTTCTTTTAACTTTTCCCTCATAGCCCATTTTTAATTCAACATTAGGTCTTATTGCCTCTATCTTCCACATATATATGTAGAACTCTCTTAATCTTCCCTTTGTGTGGCTTCCCTAGAAAACTGTGTGTGAACTAAGATTTATTGCTAATTAGGACAATGAGGGCTCAGGTAGCAATCAAGCCAGCCAGCAAGGAGTCGGTTGTAATAGTGGTGACTTAGGGAACCCAGTGGCCACAGTTGAGTGAAGTAAAGTAAGACTGAGAGGACTGAGGGAATTTGAAGCAGAACATAAAATGTATTTGTTAGTCCATTCATAGACTGTTGAGATCCACCTGTGCTCTCCAATGTTTGGCTTTCATATTTAATAAGCAGGCAGTTACTATTTTGTACCCTAGGGTGGAAGGCATAGTATGCTTGTTAACCTCCAAGTGGGTGGGGGGAGATCCCTGATTTGTAGTGTTAGCCAATTTTTTCTAGTTCAAATACTTCTACCATGGTCAATTTTAAGGCACCAATAATCATTTATATGAATACGGAGTTGGGGAGAGATGTAAAGAATTGGCTGTCAAGTGCCAGCATGAGCTGGTGCCTCTGACATACTACTACTGGGGGTAATATTCTAATTAGTCGTAATAGCTCTTTAAGGTGGTGGCCAGTAGCTATCTCCTAAACAAGTTAAGGCAAGAGAGTTAATGAAACAAGTTACAATCTCATGCCATAACTGATATTCATCAATTTTTTACTCTATTACCCTTATTAGATTTTTCTTCCCTTGGCAAAGAGTTTAGAGACATTACCTGCCCATGAGGGCTTTCCCTTCAATTCAGTGTCTCATTTTTTTTAATCACCAAGGGGCTGTGAACATGGGCTGAAAATCCCTGTGGAAATCAACCTGTGGTTATGACTTTTCTCAGGCACTGTTCCATGCATTCCCTTAACCTGACTATCATTGTTTTCAACACCAAGGAAATTCTCCCAACATTACCCCAAGGAAGAAGGAGTGGGGATATTTAATTTTGGTCAGTCTTATATTTAAGGTATTATATTCTGATTTCCCCATTTTACTTGAGGAAAGGATGTCCATTTTAACTTTCTCCTTTACTGGGGCCTCTAGGCATTGATGTCTGAATCTCAGGGCTCATTAGGCAGTAAAAGGGAAGATCAGTTTCACTTGTTTTGCAAATGCCTTTCAGGAAAACACTGTTTCCATTCTCTGCTAAACTCTGAGATTTCTGCTTTTGCTTATATCAATGGTGGGAAAACTACTGGCTTTTTAAATAAAGTTTTATTTGAACACAGGCATGTGCACATTGATTTATATATTGTTTATAGCTGCTTTTACCATGATGGTGTTGAGTAATTGTGACAGAGATTGTATGGCCAACAAAACCTAAAATATTTACTAGCTAGTCCTTTACAGAAAACATTTGTCAACCCCTGGCTTAAATTATAAATTCTGAAATTCTTTTTACCGTTGGATTCCTTTACACTCTTTAAAATTATTGGGATCCCCAATATCTTTTTAAAAATATATATCTATTGTTATTTATAATATTAGAAACCAAAATTAATAAATTAAAAATGTATTTTAAAAAATGAATTCACGTTAACACAAATAATATATTTTTATAAAAAACAACTAAATTTCCAATGTAAAAATAGAAGAGTGATATTATCTTACAGTTTTGTAGTTCTCTTTAAGGTCTGGCTTAACTGAAGATAATTACATTCTCTTATTTGCTTTGCATTCAATTTGTTTTGATTTATTGTTTTGATTGAACTGTAGAAAGAAATTCTGGTATCACACAGATATATAGTTGGAAAAAAGGGCAATATTTTACAGCCTTTTTGGATGATTGTTGATATTCTCCTTTAATACTATACCTAAACTTGTGCAGTGATAACTTTTTAAAGGTTAATAGTAATATGAAGTTTTAATGCATACCAGTAAATTTTTTTACTCTGTAAATTAAAATATGCCTTGTTTTTTGAACAGATTTTTTACAATACATTTTGTAAAAATACATTTTATAACATTGTGCATTAGTAATTTGGAAAATATTGATTCATTGAGTTATGAAGATATTCCAAATGTTGACACAATTGTCTTTGTCATTTCAAGATGTTATAACAGAGTGCCGTAGATTGGGTGGCTTAAACAACAGATATTGATATTTATTTCTTACAATTCTAGATGCTGGGAAGTCTAAAATCAGGGTGCTGGCAGGTCTGGTATCTGGTGAGGGCTCTTTTCTTCATTTGTAGATGTCCATCTACTTGTATCCTCATATGGTACAGAGAGATAGGAATGAAGCCCTCTCACATCCCTTCTTATAAGGGCACTAATCCCATCATAAAGGTTCCACCTTTATGACCTAATTGCCTCCCAAATGCCTCATCTCTAAATACCATCAAATTAGTGGTTATAGTATTAACATATGAATCTTCAGGGACACAGACATTCATCCAATAATAACAACATTTAAAAATTATGGGCTGGGGGCGGTGGCTCATGCCTGTAATCCTAGCACTCTGGGAGGCCGAGGAGGGTGGATTGTTTGAGCTCAGGAGTTCGAGACTAGCCTGAGCAAGAGTGAGATCCCGTCTCTACTAAAAGTAGAATGAAATTATATGGACAGTTAAAAATATATGTAGAAAAATTAGCCAGGCATGGTGGCACATGCCTGTAGTCCCAGCTACTTGGGAGGCTGAGGCAAGAGGATTGCTTGAGCCTAGGAGTTTGAGGTTGCTGGGAGCTAGGCTGAGGCCATGGCACTCTAGCCTGGGCAACAAAATGAGACTCTGTCTCAATAAAAAACCAAAACAATTATGTTTGTTAAGAGCCACATAAATCAAAGGCAAGCAGAAAAAAAAAAAAAGAAAAAAGAAATAGTAAAACACTAGAGTGGAAATCAATGACATTGAGAGCAGGAAATCAATAAAAAAATTAGCAAAACCAAAACTACTTCTATGAAAAGTTTAGTAGAATTAATAAACTAGGCTAACCAAGTCTAAAAGAAAACACAAATTACTAATAACAGAAATGAAAGAGGATCTAATAGTACCAATCCCATGGTCATTAAAATAATTAAAATACTATGACCAACTCTATGTCCATAGATTTGATAACTGAGATAAATGAAATGGGCCAATTTCTTGAAAGACATACACTTTATCAAAATGCACACAAGGAGACATATATAGCCTGAATAACACTTATCTGTTAAAGAAATTGAATTTTTTAAAAATCAATAACCTTCTGAAAAAAAAAAAAAAAAAGAGCAAGGCCTAGATGGCTTCACAGGTGAATTCTACCAATCATTTAGGAAATAAAGGATTTCAATTTGCTAAAATCTCCTCCGGGAAATATTAATAGATACAGAGGGAGCACTTCCTAATGAATTCTATGAGACTAACATTATCTTAATAACAAAATCAAATAAAAACATTATAGGAAAGAAAAAGTACAGACAGATATCTCTTATGAACATAAATATGAAAATCTTTGACACTTATTAGCAAATTGAATCTAACAATTTATAGCAAGAATAATATAGCACAACCAATTGGGATTTATTGCAGGTATACAAAGCTGGCTCAACATTCAAAAATCAATTAATGTCAATAAGCTAAAGGAGAAAAATTATATGATCATATCAATAGATGCAGAAAAAACATATGGCAAAATTCAACACCCATTCATGATTCAAACTCTCATCAAACTAGGAATAGAGGAGAACTTTCACAATTTGTTACAGAAGCTACAAAAAAAAAAAAAAAAAACACCCTACAGTTAACATAATACTTAAAATTGAGAAACTAGATGCTTTCCCACTAAGATCAGAAACAAGGCACTCCCACCACTCCTATTCAACATTGTAGTAGAAACCCTAGCTAGTGCAATGAGACAAAAAGAAGAAAGCAGAAGGAAAGAAAGAAAAGTTATACAAAGTGGGAAAGAAGAAATAAAACTGTTTTTATTTGCAGATCATATGGTCATCTATGTAGAAAATCCCAAAGAATTGACAAATAAGTTGGAAGACTGACAGACTGACTCTATTTGACTTCAAGACTTATTATAAAGCCATAGTAATACAGACAGGATGGTTATGGATAAAGACTAGATAAATAAATCAATGGGAAAGAACAGAGGGTCTAGAAAGAGACTTACACAAATATAGTCATTTGATCTCTGACAAAGGAGCAAAGGCAATTCAATGGAGAAAGGCTAGTCTTATCAACAGTTGATGCTGGAACAACTGGACATCTACATTTATAAAAGTGAATATAGACCCATACTTATATGTTTCACAAAAATTAACTCAAAATGGATTGTTGATATAACTGCAAAGTACAAAACTATAAAATTTCTAGAAGATAATAAAGGAGAAAAATCTACATGGGCTTAGGTTTGGCTATGAGTTTTTAGGTATAACACCAAAAGCATGATCCCTGAAATAAAATTGATGTTAGACTTTATTAAAATTAAAAACTTCTATCCAACAGACACTGTTAAGAGAATGAAAAGCCAAACCACAGACTGGAAAAAAATATTTTTGTAAAACATATCTGATAAAAGACTTAGATCCCACAATTACAAAATTGGCAAGAGATATGAACAGATACCTTACCAAATAAGCATATAAAAACATGCTCAACATCACATGCCATTAGGGGATTGCAAATTAAAACAACAATGACATACCACTACACACCTATTAAAATGAATAAAATCCAAAAGCCTTATAATACCACATGCTGGGTAGGATGTAGAACAACAGGAATGCTCATTTGTTGTTGGTGTGAATGAGAAATGGTGCAACCCCTTTGGTGGAGAATTTGACAATTTCTTACAAAGCTAAACATAATTTTACCATACAAGCTAGCACTTGTGCTCCGAGGTATTTATCTACATGACCTGAAAATATGTCCACACCAAAACCTGCACACAAATGCTTATAACAGCTTTATTCATCATCACCAAAAATTGGAAGCAAACATCATGTCCCTTCAATAGGATAAAAAACTGTGGTCCATCTATAACATGGAATATTAGTGATAAAAAGAAATGAGCTATCTATCTGTGAAAAGACATGAAGGAAACTTAAGAGCATGCTGCCGAGTGAAAGATGCCAGTCTGAAAAGGCTAAGTACTATATGATTCTAACTATGCGACATTCTGGAAAAGGCAAAGGCAAAACTATAGAGACAATAAAAAGATCAGGAATTTAGGGGTAGCAGACAGGGATGAATAGGTGAAGCACAGGAAAGTTTTATGATGGTGAAACTATTCTCTATATTACTCTTATAATACTATAATGTATATACATAAAATTTTACATTTGTCCAAACACATACAACTGTACAACACAAAGAATGAACCCTAATATGCACTATGGAATTTAGTTAATAATAATGTATCAATTTGATTCATCAGCTTAACAAATGTACTGCTCTAATATAAGATGTTAATAATACAGGAAACCGTGGGGGCAAGGAGGGAGTACATAGAAACTCTGTCTACTCTTTGCTCAATTTCTCTATAAACCCCAAATTGCTAAAAAAAAAAAAAAAAAAAAAAAAAGTCTATCAATTAGTAAATCCATGTTTATTAATATTACCACTCATTTCCTCAGAAAAGTATGTATAGGGGAGCTGTCATTTCATGGTGGCAGATACAATTTTCCAAGATTTAAATTTTGCTTCAAGTTCAACTTTTATCATTGGTAACAAATACTGTCGGTTGTTTTCCTTTAAATGACAGGCTGAGTTCATTCATTTTTAAGAAAAATGTTGGAAAATACCCAAGTCTGAATAACCATGGTTTGTCTCTCAGTTGCTCTGTCAATTAAAAATGGTGCTCCATGCAAACAGTGGTTAGTAGAGCCCACTGAGGAGAGTTTGTCTTAAGGAAAAGCACACATACTTTTCCTCAAGACAAATATTATACTTTGGTGTGTAGCAGAAATGCTTTATCTGTCCGTTTTATCTCACAAAATATTAAAAAGACATGTACCCAATGGTTAATATTTTAAAAAATTAATTATTTTACTACACAGTTAAAGGTATTCTTAAGTGAAACTGGCTCTCCCTCACTTTTTTTTTTCTATGAGTCCATGATAGTCACAAACACTCTGAACACCAGTTCAGTTTGGGCTACTGCCTTGATTTTGACTAAGGAATTGGCCGTTTGTAAACTCCACTCCCCCAATTCTTTTTTCACCGTCAATGCAAATGTCAACCCAATAAAAAAGGCAAATAACATCTTATTATTCTTATGAAAATAGCTTGACGTCAAAGACCCCTGAATGGGGTCTCAGGGTCCCTCAGGCCTTGGTGGACCACAATTTGAGAAGCACTGGCTTAGATTTTTGGCCTTTATAATCTTCTTTATATTTTCAAGTTTTAAAATGTTTCTAAGGACATTTCAACATGATTTTTATCATTGTTTCAGCAGAGAATTGGTCTGAGTAACCTAGCTCACCACCTGAATAATTGAAAATTGAAATCTACTTGAACCTTTTTTTCATCTGCCTGATCATTTTTGATAGTATCTTGTTGCTTACATATTCTTTATTCTGTCTTTTAAGTTTTTTTAAATATTTCACGTACTTTGTATTCGGTGGTTATAATTCTAATTGAAGTCAAACAAATCTTATTTGGTTGAACTCAATATGTGGAAGTTGGAGGATATTAACTGGAGATGTTCTTCTTTAGGAGATATTTGTATTGTTGCTTCTTGCATAGAGCCAGCTGGTACCTCTCACTGGGGGGCCATCTTCTTATCCTTGAGGCTTCTGGTTTAATGCAGGGGTGAACACCATTCTGGCATCTTCTCGGAACAACTTCAGCCTTCTCTTCGGCATATTGATCACAATTCTAGTTTCAGTTTCCTTTTTTTTTTTTTTTTCATTATGTCATTTCCTTACTTCCTCATGAAGCAACTATATTAAGCATGTTTATTTTTCTCTATTCAGGGATCTAATCATATTTCATGGATGGGAGGTGATACGATTTGGAAGGAAGACACTGAGTTTGCCTGGGCTGTGGTTCCCCCCCCCATAAGTTTTCCCTGAAACTGCTAGCAATGGAAATCTTTATTGTTTTCACAGAACTTACTCCTAGCTAAAATTATATTTTAAAAATTTGCCTGTTTATTGTCTATCTCTTCCAACAGAATGTAAACTCCAAAAGGATGGGAATTTTAGTCTTGTTCTTTATTGTATCCCTATGCCTAGAGCAGTGCCTGGAACACAGTAGATTCCCAGTAAGTTTTTATCAAATAAATGACCATGTGAAGTTGATGGTAAAGTTAGTCAGTAAAACTGCTGCTCAGTTGGAGCTGGTTAACAATACCTAATATTCAGGGTTTTGACTCTTGGTTTGTCCCAAGAGCTTTTGTGCTTAATACCTTTATATATTCCTATAGGCATTTCAGTTGATAGTATCTAGTCTACCTTTTCTTATGAATTAGACAAGTGTAACCCAGAGAGTAAAAGTAGCTTTCCAAGGATCACCTGTCTAGTTTCTGGTAGAGCTTGAACCACAAGTGCCTATTCATGTATCACACATAGATCTTCCCTTCTTGTAACTCTATGAGGCCGGAAGCATTCCCTAGCTGAGTAATATTAATATTAACCCCCAGTGAGGAAAATAAACAGGGAGCACAAACTTGGGATTCATTTGGAGCTTCAGGAGATTTCCAGGTCAAGGTATGAGTTAAACAAAAGAAATTGTCAAGAATTGGTTCTGAAACCACTTTTAAAATTACACTTTTCTGACCCCTGACAAGGTTTATTCTTATTTATAAACTCTGGTCAGAAAATTTGAGCTAGGTAGGAGACTAATGGATGCCCTTCAAAATGAGTACTACTTCTCCAGTTTGTGCAACACAGCAGTTAAGCAAATAACAACCTTTCAGTGCTTGATGCTGGTGTAAGGATCTGTATCCACCTCTCACTTCTCCTATAAAAACCTCTAATAAATAGGACTCATTTTATATCTGTGCCAGATGAGCAACATCAGACCTTAGTGTCATTTGTGTGCAATCTCTCTCTGAATTTCCCTTGTCTTGTCAAACCTGACACTTTAAGGATAAATCTTTCTTTTTAGCCTTGTACAGTGAAACAAGTTAATTCACAACCATTTTTATTTTCCTTTTTAACATTTGCTTTAGAAATTGCTTATGTGTTCAGGCACTCATCAAACAAAGCCACAATTTGACACCCACATTAATATCCAAAGAGACCACTTAATGAGCAGTGTTCTTATTGAAAAGAATGAACAACTCTTGAATGGCAGAATCATCTGGACTATACACCAAGAGAAATGTTACTTGTCATGGGAAAGAGAGAAAAACCTTGGACCTTAGAGGGGTTTGGAATCTGTATGATGCATGGACAGGGATATGTGTTCCTGCTGCTGTGGTCTTCCCAGGATGCTCTCCTGTTCTGCTAACGTCCTGGTGCATGGAATGGAAAAGTCAACATAAAATGTTGACTTGTTTGGGGGAGAGACGAGGAAGCTGGCCTCCTCCCCCATGACTCACACAGCTGGATGTGAGGTTGAAGGAGTCTTTTTTAAGACTGGGAGGAGAGTGGAGGAGGCAAGAGGAAAGCTCTGGAAGGCTATGCAGAAACTGACTCTTCTAAGTAGCGCAAAGGAAGGTGTATCTGTGAATTAGATGGAGACTCTGTCTTGCCAGAAAGCATGCAGTTTACAGAAGAGTGATATTTGGAGAGATGTATACCTAAAACAGATTGTAGGGGACCCACAACGGTTGGCTGAAAGGATTTCTCAGGATCCATCTGTGCTTATCCTTTCTAGCCCAGGAAGTGTCTGGAACAGGACCTGTAGCCTGATAGACATTCAATGAACAGCTGCTGCCATTGCTGTCACAGATCACTTGGTGGCCTCAATTCTACTTTGGAGGTGTTGTGGCAAAACACAAGGAGCATCACCTTAAGAATCCAAAAAGCACATATATCCTATCCGCCTCTTCCTAACTGTTTGAATATAGACAAATTATTGAACCTCTCTGGGCCCCACTTTTTTGATCTGGAAAGTGGAGGTAATTTCTGCCCTTATAGATCTTCATAGTACCCAGGGTTGAATCAAGAAAAGTGAGATACTGAGTGTAATAATGTTTTGTTAGGAAAAGAAAACAAAGGTTGATGGCAGGGTTGATGATGATGATCACATCACTAGCTACCTCTGAAATCTCATTTGTAAGGCATAGAGCTAAGGAGATTTTACACAGACTATATGATATATTCTCACGGAAACCCCATGAAATAACTGTTGAGGAAATTGAAGCTCATAAGAAATGTTCACTATTGGGTTGGACAATTATGCGATAAAATTAGGTTTTGAATGCAGGTCTTTTCTTTATGCTATGCAACCTCTCATTATTATTAGCTAATATTTATTGAGCTTTTACTATGAGCCAGGCACTACTGAATGCACGCTGTATATTTCACTTCATTTAATCCTCACAACACTACTCCAATGGAGAAATTAAATATTGTTATCATAATTTTACAGTGGGAAATAATACCACCACTATTATTATTCTATTCATTGTACAAGAGGCCAGCTCCATCCCTCGGAAAGCTTTCTTCTAACTAGGTCACAGAGGGTTCCAGCTGCCCACCCACTACCAGCCCCACAGGGATCCAGGAGAATGCTATTTATGTCTCTTGCCCATCCCACAGAGCCTGGCACCCAGCTCCCTGGGGGAGGACTGCTCTTTGGAATTCCTGGCACGGTCTCCATTCTCCTCCTCCTCATACGCTGCTCATCTCTCCCAGTAATGCCTGTGTTTAGTTTGTCTTTTAGCTCAGGCATAAGCAAGCATGGCCCATGCCTCGGGGGCCCAAACCAGTTCCTGAAATCTAGCCAATGCCTCTGGCATCTCAGGCTTTGGAAAGGGGACTGGAAGTGAGTTACCAGAGGCAGGAGCTTCACCTGCAGCCATGCCTTCGGGAAGGTTTGTTAGAAGGATTTCTCCACCTACCAAGACCATGTTTTCTGTGCAGCTGGGTTTGCTGTGTGTCTGTGGGCCATTTCCTTCCTCTGTCTGCAGCCCCTTAGGTGTTGGGGATCTGGTAACCTAGGACATGATGGGGTGTGGGGGAAGAAGGCTTTGGTGGCGCTGAGTTGCCAGTGTGATTGTCAGCCCTGTGGGCTGACTCTGAGGGGGGTAGGTGTGTGAGAGGGTGGCCGAGGGTGCGGGGAGCGTGCGTGCCTGTGGCTGCTGGCGCGCTGGCACACGGTGTGGGTGTGATTGCAGTGTGAGCGATGCACACGGAGGATAATTGTCAAGCAGCTCAGGTTTTTTTCCTCTGTCTTTTTTTCTTCTTTCTTTTTTACCCCCTAATTTATAGTAGGTAAAGAAATCCTCCTCTGCATCAGTGAGGTGATATTTTTGAAAAGTTTCCAAGGGAAAGAATTATGTGCTATCTCAATCCCTCGGTGTTATTGATTCTCCAAGGCTTTGTGACTCATATTTCTTAACGAGGGGACCTGGGGTCTAGGCGTAGCTTGAGCAGCCAGCTTTGCCTGCCTTTACCATGAAAGGGATGCAAGGCTGACGGATGCATCCTGGGGAAAGGTCACCTGTACCGGCCAATGCAGGTTTTTGCATCCAACCTCCACTGCTCACCCCAACCTTTTGCTAATCCTAGATCCAAATTTGCTTTAGGAAAGACATCCCATCCTTATTGTTAATACATGGGCTGGCTATGACTGACCCCGTGCCCATTTAGCGGTGGGCTCATAACCCAGACCCAAGCCCATCAGTGTATCTTATACAACTGCTCCAATAGCTAGTTCAGGAATGGGCCTGAGACTCAAATCAGTCCAATGAGGGTCAGACTTAAAATTGACCATCGAATATAAGAGGAGATCTTTGTGATTCTCAAAGAGAAAGAGGCAATTTTAGAATTATTGATAATAATCTTATAGAGAGAGCCTGCATGAAAATGGAGTTAACACTAAAGAAACCAGGAAAGGGAGAGGGACAGAGCCTATGTGATGTCATCTGAGTCCCTGGATGCAGCTGCTCTTGAGGTGGTTCTATGCCTAAACTTCTTCAGCATGTGACCCAATAAGCTCCTTTTGTGCTGCAGTCAGTTTGAGATGGGTTTTCTGCCACAGGAAAAATGGTGCTTTTCAATCGGGAGAGATTTTACCAGCAGGAGACATTTAGCAGTGTCTAGAAATATTTTTGGTTGTCACAACAGGGAAGAAGTACTGCTGGTATTTAGCAGGTAGAGGCCAGGGATGCTACTAAATGTTCCACAAAGCACAAGATGGCCCCCTCCGCAACAAATAATTATCTAGTCCAACATGTCAATAGCACCAACATTGACAAACCCTGCCACACACGAAGCTATAAAAGTCTGCTGATAAGGTAACCAGTCTGTGTTTCTCACTTCTCCTTTCCAGGGGAAAGTTCCTCTTACTATGGATGAAACCTTGAATTAGCAATTTACGGAGGATGCTGAATCCTCTTTGATGCCTCAGAAGTGATGCTGTGTGCAAAGCCAGCCCTCCAATGGCCTTGGGTTCCATATGAAGATTGCAAATAGATACAGGCCAAACAAGGGCCCTGGACATTCTATATCTTGGCTGATAATCTCATTTCAAAGTTTTGGAGTAAGAAATTCTGTGGATTTTGATTCACGATCCATAATTCATTTAATACTTCTGAGCTCTGTACCAGACATACTGCTAAGCACTTTGCAAGCATTCCTAGTGGTAGGCTCGCTCTTTTCTTGAACCACAGTGGGGAAGGAAGCTGAAGAAATGACCTCATTGTATCTCCATCTGGGTTAAGGGATCTAAAGGTACATTGGTTCCTCAAAGTCCCAATGTCTACGAAGTGGTTCTGTAGACTTTTCCATCACGGTGAGCAGGTCCTTTATCTGTTGTTCACCTTATGCATCTTTCCCCAAGTAAAATACACTTTGGATTCTGGTAAAAGTCAGTATTTCTATACTAGAAGTGGTGATGGAGTGATGTTTTCAAACCAGGTGACGTTTGCTGGTATGTGACTTGGGGGAGAATGGCCAATGTGTTATGAGGTGCTTTAACTCAAACTAGACTATTACTTTTTCCTGTTCTCGATCCTCTCCTATTAATATACTTTTCATGCAGTGTTCCTGTCTCTTCTCTGCACCTGGGACCTGCCACCCCTCCTTTTAGAAGTGATCCAGTCTCAGACCCCCTCACTGCCATTCAGTACAGTGCAAATCCCATACTTTTTGGTGCTAGTTCCAGGTCCAAAGGACTATGTGTGTGTGTAGGAAGTGACTTTAGCCTTCCATCATCTCGATCAATCCTGTCTCACATTTCTGACATAGGTAAAAGATGTTTCTCAATTTTTCATGAAGGTCACATGTCAATTCAGCTTCAAGTAACAATGGCTCCACTGCTATCAGGTTGTCTCCTTCTCACCTGTAGACATTTCAGAGTTTTCCCTGCTCAGCTTCCATTGTCAATGGTTCTTCTTCCCCATTCAGTTATTTTAAGAACACAGAACAGAGAGGTGGATGCTTGGGCTTTTGGTCTTATGATTAGATGGATGGGGAAAAATGGTAGTGGTCTCACCCTTTGGGCTGTTGCTAATTTTTGTATAGGGTATCTAAAACCAATCATCTCACCACCACAATAACTATTTTTCCTTATTATTCTGTTTTACAGGTAAGGAAACTGAGGCAGACAATGGTTGTTACTTTTCTAAGTCTCACTTCTAATAATGATAAAGGCTAGATGCAAGTCCAGCTTAATCTGACACCAAAGACTGCTTTTTAACACTGTGCTAAGCTACCCCCTGTCCCATAAATGGGAGTGTTGGACTTTATTTACAATTGATCTCTCCATATTGCCTGGTGAGAAGCTTAGTACTTTCCACTTATAAAACCCATTGTAGGCCAGGTACAGTGATTCACACATGTAATTTCAGCACTTTGTGAGTCTGAGGCAGGAGGATCACTTGAGGTTAGGCATTCACGAGCACCCTGGGCAACAAAGAGACACCTTGTCTCTATACAAAAAAATTTTAAAAATTAGCTGGGTGAGGTGGTGTACACCTGTGGTCCCAGCTACTGAGGAGGCTGAGGTGGGAGGATCATTTGAGCCCAGAAGTTCAAGGCTACAGTGAGCTATGATCATGCCGCTACACTCTAGCTTGGGCAACAGAGCACGAACCTGTCGTTAATAAAAAAATATATATATATATTATTAAAAATAATCATTTATTTTTATTAATATAGAAATCATTATAATTATTGAGAAAGAGATTGAGTGAATAGAAGTCACTGTCCTCAGATATTAAACCTGATTTCTGTGTGACTGATTCATTGAATGAGCTGAGCTTGGTAAAGTTTAATCAGTTTAATCAGTTTAATCTATTCCATGCATTTAATACCACTCTGTACTATTTATATATTGCTGCATAATAAATCATCCCCAAATTTGGTGGCTTAAAATGATAAACATATATTATACCTCACCATTTCTGAAAGTCAGGAATCTTGGGATGGCTTAGCCAGGTGGTTCTGGCTCTGGGATTCTAATAAGGCTGTAGTCAAGATGGCAACCAGGGATGCAGTTATCTCAAGACTTGACTGGAGCTGGAAAAATCACTTCCAAGATGGGTCCCTAATATGTCTCTGGTAGAAGCTCTCAGTTCTCACCACATGGACCCCCATAGAGCTGTTTGAGTGTCCTCATGGCACAACATCTGGCTTCCTCTCAAGTGACAGATTTAAGAGAGAAAGCAAGGAAAATGACGTGATGCCTTTCACAACCTAGTAATACACAGTCACTTTCTACATATTCTCTTCCTTATAAGGGAGTCACTAAGTCTATCTCACACTCAAGAAGAAGGAAATTACACTCTACCACTTGAAGGAAGGAGTATCAAAGAATTTGTGGACATGTTTTAAAGCTACAACATACTGCTTCCCTGAATAAAATCACAGGCATAGCTCATAACTCTTCACATCATTCTCAGAGAGTAAAACTGTCAAGCCCAGTCTAATAAAAACTCTCACTTTTAAGTTTCTCACTTCTCCCAACTTGGGCTTAGTCACTAAAGGGAAGGAAGAATTTGGTTAACTCTTCCTCTCTCCATTTTTTCCTCATTCATTTGCTACTACTGGGAGGCCCTCTAGAGTCAGGCTTTTGTGGGTTGGGCAAAAGAGATTTTAGAAGGCACACTCTGATTTTGTTAATATCTGTGTTTGGTGGTGCCAAAGCTGAGGGTTTCTCTTATTGGATCCTCTTTGGGGTCTTCAAGGTTTCTTCTTATAGGGACCTCTCCCAATGCCAATAGAGCAGTGAAATTGAGATCTCCTGTTTGGTCCCTCACCTTACAACTCTTTCTTCAGCCTCTGATTTCCCTTACTCTGGCACTGCCAGGCACGCAAACCATTTCAAACTTGAGAGCGTTTCTCCTAAAACTTCTCATTTAGCTTAGATGAGAGAGAAGCACCCTTCTCCTCCCAACATTGGTGGTGATGGTTGATTATTAAGAACACTTATAGGCAGTGCAGTAGAAAACTTCCTCCAAGCATTCTGCACCCACACCTTAAGCCTTCAGCATCAAGGCGGTTGATGAACTAAGGGTTGAAAATCCATTATCATCATCTTTAACTTATCCTAATTATGAAGCCTGCTGCCTATTGTATTGTCTTCAACTGTTGAGGCCTCTGTAGAACTTTAAAAGAACAAAGATTGCATTTAACGTGCTATTACATCTGTATAAGATGACTAATAATCCTCATAGCTTAGGCTCTTCAATATTAGCTCAGATAATTTCTCTCCTAGAGATGGGGCAAAAACTTTATCTCCATGATCAAGAGCAATAAAGGTTTGATTCTAAAACTCTTAATGCAGTTTTCAATTTTAGACTCAAATTGGATCACAGGTGTGAATTTGGCTGAGGAAGTATAAAGTGCTGTACCAGTATAATACATCAAAAAAATCTCAGCTCCATTCTTACCAGAGCAGTACTGTCCTGGCAAAGATAATCATGTTTCTGAAGAGTCCTACTGACTCTTCAGAAAGTCTGGTTTAATTACAAGCCATAGAGTATTGACACGTTTTTTATTCATACAGCACTTAGCTTCCTGCCTTCCCAACACTTTCCTGGATGGAAACGCATTACCTCACCTGTTATGTTTACTTTTCTGATGGGAATTAACTTTGCAGGATATGACGCAAAGGCAAAATCCTACCAATGGCTTGGAACTTTAATTCTATCATCCATCTAAGAAATGAGACTAAATATATGATTTATGGAAAAAAGTATATATCTTTCTCTTTGTGCTAAAATACTCTATTTGTGTCCCTTTTATGGCACTTTCCTCTATATTATACATATTCTTTCATTTGAGTTCTCTTTTTCAGTAGAGTGTGTGCCTGCATATTTGTAACCCAATTCTGTACTACTTCTCACCCCACCCCCTGCACCCAGATAAAGAGTAACAGGTATATAGTGGACTCTTTAATTATGTATTAACTTGGGTAATGAGTAGATAAGTGAATAATGAGATAAACCCTTGGAGAATTAAAGAACAGAATGTTCTTAGCAAATCCACTTTACTAAACTCCATATCCCCTTTTTAGAGAGCCAGTGTTGTCTTCTTCTTGCCTTGTTTCATGAAGACCAGAGTCTGGGAATCTGCCCAATGGGTGATAGATGACTGAACCAAACCTGGTCACCTGGCTCGAGTTGGATTCAAAAAGATTCTTCTTGAAATTTGAATTTGTGATAAATAGCAATTCTGATCAATAATCCACATGAACTTTTGTTAAGTAGTGCTTATGTAGCTTGTTTGTAGACAGAAGTATTAAGGATGCACACAGAGAAAAGCAGACAGGCGTGGTTTGGCCCATGAGAGAATGGGCTGTTTCAGTTTCTGATGATTTTTCGGTGCCTGGGTCTGGGCACCACACTTGTACTCTTGAGTTCATGAACACTCTTGTCTCGGTCTTAACATGGCTAGCTTCCCCTGTCACACTCATCTCAGCTTGAATGTCACTTCCCTTAACAGCTCCTGTTGCCATTCTTGTTACCTCAGGTCACTCTACTTTATTTCTCTCACAGCACTTAGCACAATATGAGGTTTCACTGTTTGAGTTTTTATTGGACTTGTTTATTATCAGATTCCTGTGCTAGAATATGCCACATGACAGCAGATACCTCCTCTATTTAGTCCACCACTGTTTTCCCAGTACTGTAAAATAGCTATGATAAATCCTCCCTGTTATTTCAGCCATTTTGAGTAGGTACCTATTATTCCAGAGAAATATCAATACCTAGGGCACAGCAGCTGTAGGGATTATTATTGCCTATATTAGTGAAATGTCTCCTAAGATGATCATCCACTTCAGTTTTTCCACCAATTCCAAAGATGTCCCCCTATAAAAACAGATCTTACATCTATCCACATCTGGTTTGTTATGTCTGTTCAACCTTGTCATTCCAAATCTACTCAGATCACTAATTTTAGTGCTATCCTCATCTGCAGACAACTGGGGAATGTTCCCACATTTCTGCATATTATTGTGCCCTTCAAATCACGTGTCATCTTTAATATTATTCAGGTACTTTGCACATGGTGGTGGGGGGTACTGAGCTAACTTGATCTGAAATCTCTTTTATGTAATAGGAATAAATTATGACAGTGTTTGAGCACAGTTCTCTCCTGTTTAATGTTAAAAACCTTCTAAGACAGTTTCAGGGAGATTAAAGAAGTACAGCCAAGTATGCTTCCCATCTAGGAAGGAAGTGAGAAATCCTACCTTGTAAAAGCCTTCCAGAAACCCAGAAGCACTCAGAGATCTGTGGTATACACGTGCTGACAACACATGACTCATTTTTGCAACATATTTGGTCCTATTGATCTATTGGCAGTAAGAAGACTGCACATCTCAGGAATGAGGTGTGGGAGTGCATTGTTCAATTCTAAGGTACCGAGCGTGCGGGGGCCATGTGTGCTGTAGAGCAGGTTCCAAATGAGTCATATGTCTGTTAGGAATGTTCCTTTGGATCTGCTTCCTTTGTTTTCAATCTCACATTACTCCTAAGTACCTTTCCGACATCACAGCTCATGCTCACACCTCACAGCTTAGAATGGCCCAGGCTCTAGAAAACCGATGCAATTGAGTCAAGCCCAAAAAGATCACATGAGCAAATAGTTGTGTCCATGCTGTCATTCTTCTTGGCAAAAGAAAAAACAAAAGGTGTCACAGAGTGGAAGAATGGGCAGACGTGTAGAGAAGAATTTGTCTCTAGAGTCAAATAGACTTGACTTTGCATCTCAGTTCAGTCATTCCCTAGCTGTGGGACCTTGGGCAAGATCTTTCACTTCTCTGAAAGCCTTGATGTTCTTTATGTCAAAACATTATTGGCATACCAAACTAAATTACCTCATAGGGTTGTGATGATAACTGAATAAAACAACTTACATACATAGCACTGTTTATCCCAGGGCTAGGATACGGTAGGCAAGCCCATTTCTCCTAGAGCCTTGGTTTTTCTATTAATGATAATAATAATATCTCATATTCTTGAGCATTTGCTATGTGCCAAGCACTGTGCTAACCACTTTAATTGTTAGAGCTGATATGGTCAATTGTCTTTCCTATATCCATGTTTCTGTATTAGTACACTCCTAAATTCTGTGCCTGGCTTCAAAGCAACTTTTCTTAGCCGCTCTTAAACAGCCGCGTGACAAAGTTCTAGCTAAAGATTTAGATTCAGAATTCTGTTGCAGATTTCTGGGAAAGTTCTGCTGTTCTCTTGTCACCTCTTCTTTCTGTTTTCTTCCTGAAGTTCATATATGAACCTAGAGTGGAGCTGCCTTTTGGTTTCCCTCAGGCAGCCAGGAGGATGAGAGAGACTCACTTAAAGGACAATGGAGCAGGAAGATGAAAGGAGCCCAGGACAGTGGAGAAAATTTTCTCTATTTCATTGAACTTTGTAAATGGATTTTATATATAATATGTGTAGCCAAACTCAATCCCTAAACAATATATATGCATTATTTTATTTAGTACTTTGATCACATTTTTGACATTATTATTATCAAATACATTTTAAGGATATTGAGAATTAGAAAGGTTAAGCAACCTCCTCAAGGTAACATATGATGCACCTAGTAAGTAAAACAGAGATTTTAATCCATGCTTTAACCAGTAAAATATCAAGTTGGGATGATAATGTTTCTTTCATGGCCTTTCTAACGACTTCACAAAACTTGGGCCTTACTTTTCTATCCTATAAACTTGTTCTGATTACTGTTCTTTTTATAAAATCTTCTTGAAATTCTTGCAGACTGCAAAGCTATTGGAAAATTTTTGAGCTCACATGGAAGTTTTGGCATCGGCTAGATGTGTGATCCTGACTCCAGTCATTTAGCCACTCTGGTCATTTAAAAAAATGGCATGATTTGAGTTGATTTTCTCGAATGTTCTATTTCTAATTGCCTGTGATTTTGAAGGTACAGTTAACCAATTTCTAATTATCCAGTTAGCTTATCAAAAAAATTTTATCTAGGTCCATCTCACATGTCCAGTATGCATTGAATATATATTAATTGATGACAGTGCTAAGGGCAAGGCAACCTTTGTCCAATTTGTTCACTTTTCCTTCAAGTCATTGGCTTATTTCTATTTCCATCCAAAGCCTAAAATCTCATTAGGTGGTTTAGAAGAGCTGATCCTGTTGATATCAAAGCCATTGCTTCAGTCAGGTCTGAAGCAAAAGGAACAAATCAAAGGATCCCAAAAAGTCATGTTTGGGGAAAAAAAGAAAATAAATACAAACCATCTCTTGGGTGAAGAAATGAGGTTGACATACGGATTCAGAAAAGCAATCTTCAAATAAGAAACAGAAAATCAAAGCAACTTTAGCTGGAAGGAAGATGAAAGAAAGGTGATAGATAAAAGGGAAAAGTTGTGTATTATTTTTGAAGCATTTTACAAAAATATGAAGTGGCCAGAGCATTAAAAGTATTATAAAAAGATCTGAACAATGCTAAAAAGATTATATGGTATATTGTGAATGATCTAAATATTTTCAATGATAAAGCAAGTAGAAAGTGCTGTGACTTTTCTCCAGGGTAGATCATGTCAAGAAATAATCTTGGAACTTGTTAAATAGTTCTGTAATATTTCTATGAGACAAGGTCTTCATGAGTCCTTGCAGGAGATTTAAAGTTTGAGGTTTTAATAATAGGAGTTGCCATTAGCACAAAGAGAATCAACAGGAGATAAGGAAAACAGTATAGGCCTTGGAGCCAGAGTTACTCTCTGAGTTCTTACACTAACTAGCTTGCTGACATTTCTGAGACTCAGTTTACCCTTCTAAAAATGGAGCTAATAATATGGACAGCAAGAGTAGCTCGCACTATGTCTTAGTTCATTTTGTGTTGCTATAACAGAATACCTGAGGCTGGGTGATTTATACAGAAAAGAGGTTTATTTGGCTCACAATTCTTGTGGCTGAAAACTCTACAGTTGGGCAGCTGCATCTGGTGAAGGCCTCGTGCTGTTTCCACATGTAACAGAAAGCAGAAAGGTGTGTGTGAAAGAAGGAAGCTATGGCAAGAGAGGAAACATGAGAGAGCAAGAACCAAGGAATACAGTCTCTGTAACAACCTGCTTTCTCAGGAACTAATCCATTCCTGAAAGGGCAAGAGCTCAGTCACTCTGGCAGGAGGGCATTAGTCTATGCATGAGAGATCCCCCACCCAGTCCCCATAACCCTACCTCTCAACACAGGCACACTGGGGATTTAATTTCAACATGAGTTTTGATGGGGACAAAACCATATCCAAGCCACACAGCACATTACATAAAAATAACAATGTAAGGCTTCTTGTGAAATGACTAATATGTAGTAACTACACAATAAATGTGAATTCTTTTCTTCTAATAATAGTGGGTAAATTTCTTCTCTTGGCTAATATAGACTTCAATTTTACTTGCAATAAGTCTGTTTTTTAGGAGCTGATTTTCATGCAAAGAGAATCTGAAAGAAGAGTACATTGTGCGCACTTCTATAATGAAAGTTGCACTAAACACAATAAATTTCTTTTTACATGGCCTTTGAAGACTGTATCATACCTATAACTTTTGTTATAGGTACTTTGTACCTATTTGTACTTTTAAAGGATTTTGATGTTTGTTTAGTGAGCCTCGACCTGTTTTGGGGGGGCTAGATTGGACAGGATGTGAAGTACAAACACTCTTCAGAGCAAACATGTTTATTGTGCTCTATATGGAAGGAAAGTAAATCACCTTACTAGTAGCACTATAAGCATTCTGGATTTAATTTAAAATGTGGAAGAGCCAGAGAAGTCTAATTGAGTTTCTTAGGTAAACTTCAGAAAGTGATTTCTTTATTTTATTAATTGCTCCCCAGGAAATTTACCATGTCCAGATTCTAGTCACAACCTATATGAAGAAACAGAAAGGTTTCAAACACTTGGAATGTCCTTTGGATAAATGTCTTGTGTTGTGCATTTTTTAGGGCATTTTAATGCTGCTAACGTTCCTCAGGGTTTCTAATCAAATTTAGATGATATCTCTGTTGTGGACAATTGTGCGACACCAAGTCCTGGTTCTGGGATGCAGTTTTAATACATGTATAAATATGGAGAAATTGGGTGAGGAGCTCATAAAGAAGAATTTGGGATTTTTATCAAGCATTCTATATACTTTAGACTCTAACCAGGGGAATTCTGAACTGGAAGCTTCTTGGGTGTGGTGATTGGTGTTCTTCATGTATATACAAGAGAAACATGGAACTCAGCCTCTCTCAGTGGTTTAACAAAAGGAAGCTGAGAGGTGTTCCAGAATCATGGCCACTGTTGTTTGTTTTGCTGAGTTCTTTTGCTAATTAGGTATCAAGAAATATGAAACATATATTACTTCTTATATGCATTTAATTTATTACATTTTCTATTTTATGTCAGCCACTTTTGAGTATTGGCTGTACTGCTATGACCAAGATGGACAAGTGTCTGTGCTTTCACTGTGAAAACAGTACAGTGATGGGAAAATGACACTGATGCAGGAAAAAGATATATAAACAAGATAACTTCAGCTAGGGGTACCTGGTGTAAAAAAATATTATAATACATGATAAGGGGAGAATGAGGAAAGGAGGCTTTACTTTCAATGGCTAGTTGGAGAAGGCTTCATAGAGAGACGGGATACTTATAATCAATCAAGGCTTTAATAATGAGAAGGCAGAGACATGACTACGAAAGGTGGAGATATTTCAAGAAAAGGATAAAGAAAGTTCCAGAGCCATGATGGGAAGTGAATTTGGTGTGCTGGAACTATGAGCTATCACTGACAGTCACTTAAGTAAAATTTGTTTCATGGGAAAACACTGTAGGCTAGCATTGGAGCCAAGGTTCTCAAACATTGGACTATTGTCCTAACATATTAGAATAATACAATTCTCAGTCCTTTCCAGATCTTTGGGGGTGGAGCCTAGAATTCTCTATTTTAAAGAAACTTTCAAAATGATTCTGATGTGGATCCAGTAATAGTCATTACCCTTGAGGTCTGCAGAAATCCTACCATGAGAAGTCTTGGAACTGATATGGAGAGAGTTACACAGTGATGTCCAGTTATTAAAGAACTTAGACACTGTTTGAGGATGTGGGATACACCAAAGGGACAGTGGGGACCTACAAAAGCCACAGAGTGAAATCCACATTAGGACCCACTGTGCCTAATAATTATCATCTTTGCTGAGGGCAGAAGTTGTGTTCATCAGAGACTGCCAGTCACTGGGACCACCATCTTGAGCCATGATGATAAGGACCCCCACCAGGACTTTTGGGACCTGCCAATAAAGGAGAAAAGCTGCCTAATGCTACTGGTTTGGGTTGCTGAAGAACCTGGCACTACTTATGGATGGGTACCGTCACTGGGATCAGCAGACATTTCTGTTTTATTAAGATGGGATGAATTAGGAGAATTGCATTTTGTTGATCTTATAATAAAAATAATAATATTAATTTTAGTGATTCTAATTCAGATTTCTTCAGATTTGATATCTCAGGAGAGTAGAGTTTGCCAGTCTTTTGATACACTGTTCAGTTAGGAAAAAAAAAATATGAAAACAAGGGAGGCTGTAGAATTTCTGGGTACAGATTCTTCCTAACTAGAGAAACTGTGAAATTAATTCCATCTTTTGATTCCTGTTGTGACTTGAGTAGAGATGGTCACACTAAGTAGAGATATAATCACAGGTTGTATTAATTTCTGATGGCTCTTGTTACAAAGTATCACACACTGGGTGGATTAAAACAATAGGAATCTATTCTCTCACAGTTCTGGAGGCTAGAAGTCCAAGATCAAGATGTTGGCAGAAACACACTCTTTCTAAACACTATAGAAGAGGATCTTCCCTTGCTTCTTCCTAACTTCTGGTGGTTGCAGGTAATTCCTTGGCATTTCTTGGCTTTAGATGTATCATTCCAATCTCCTCCTTCATCATCACATGGCCTTCTCTGAGTGTGTATCTGTGTCTCTGTTTCCTCTTTTTATAAGGGCACCAGTCATTGGATTAAGGCCCACTGTAATATAGTATGAACTTATTTGAACTTAATTACTTATATTTGCAGAGACCCTATTTCCAAAAAAGGCCATATTTTGAGGTTACAGGTAGACATGAATAGTGGGGGGACACTATTCAACCCAGTACTTAGGCAATTGGTAAAATTATGTCTTTCCTTCTTTCTCTAAAATATACAATTGAAAATGAGACTAATTCAAAGACACCGTAGTCTTTAAAGTTGAAACAGTTGCCATTTACAAAGCCCCTTCCTATTTCTTAAATGGCTGTGGCAATTGCCCAAGTCAATGTAAATGAAGTCTTCTTGGATTCCAGTATCAGAAATCATTTCTTGATATCCAACCATCTCTTTGGATCTCCTAGTCTTTTCATTAAATCAAAACACCAGAAGTTGATAAAGATGCTGATTGGGGAGTTAAAAATTTATCCCATCATCACCCATTGAACAGTGAGACAAACAAATTGATGAAATTGGTTGGCCCTCTTTTAGTAAGGTTCGAAAAGAGTGGATCATAAGGTGGGATCTTGAATGATATAAGGCTCCAAGAAATTTTAAGTCTGGGTACAGTTTGGTGATAAACTTTACATAAATCTCAGTTTTTCCTGGTATTATTATATTTTATTCATATTCTGATTACCTGAAAAAACCTTTTATTGGCATGAAACTTTGAACCAATAGTGTAATAAGTATATATTATTCTAATGTTGCCCATATTTGCACAAATCATTTTAGGCATAAAATGGATGGTTATGATGATTCAACTGCAAGGATTCAGTACAGCAGATAAAAGTCCCCAGCCCACGGTTCTGTATTGTAGTGGCAAAAAGTAGTTGAGCATTGTTCTCAGCACAGGAAAGGATCTTTAATACCAAAATAAGGTGAAGACTTTATACACTTGCCCAGTAGGATACAAGAGTCACAGCCTAAGGTTTTAGCAGAGACAGAAGTGGGAAAGAAATTAATAAAGGTTGACACAATTTATCAAGTAGAAAGGAATTGATCTGAAAACAAATCTCTTTAACAGCATATTAGAAGCACAAAGAGAAATTCCTTTGCACATTTAGTACTGACATGAAATTTTTTATAGTTCCTTTTGAAGATTTTTTACAGGTACTTTTGCCCTGACATTAGTAATTTGTGTGACTCTGAGGGTATGATAGCTGTTAGAAATGCAAAACTGAAGAAAATATGATAAAATACTATTTTTATTTTTTGTGTAATTTTTATTATAGATGTATACGTTTTTTTCTTAAAATAAGAAACCCCTTTATATCCATTTATTCTTTCTCCAAGGGGATGCACTGATATATTATAATTCCATGTCATTTCTTTGAGAGAATCCATCCCACGTCTCCCTTTTGCTTGGTTCAGGTCTGTGGGCTTTCCATCCTCTGTCCCCACAGAGCCAGCCTCTCTGGCAATAGATTGGGGGGGGATCACTAAGCTAAATGGTCCAATGTGCATTGTCTGCTAACATGGCCTCAGAGGATGCTATCTTAGTGTAACATTCAATCAGAGAAGAGTACATGTTTGAAACCAGTTCCCAAACCTCAGAGCAATCTGCTTGCTGCTTCTGAAAGATCTATCTGCCTTCAGCAATTGAGCCTTAGCGGCAGAAGCAGCACAGGAGAGATGATAGGATTCTTGTTCTTCTTTAACCTCCAGCTGAATTTTATTTTAGGTCAAATCTATTTCTTTTCTGAACTATAGGCTGATGCTAATTTGTGAAGTTAAGATCTGGTTTACACTAATCACTTATTCATGTCAGGAGGAAATTCTTCTCTACCTCTGATAATTGAGGATTATATTGAACAATTACATGCATTAGGATATTTAACTCCCTCCTTTGGAGCAGACATTTTTGGCTACTGGAATACACCAGATGTTTTGGCAAAGGGGATAATGGATGACATTGGTCCCTGATTTGTATATGGAAATGAATTTTTGTAGGTCAAAATATGAGACAAAACAAGAACAGGAAGGGAGAAACCTACCAGGATATCAATAATAAGTAAATATTAATGCCCATAAATAGTTGCTATAACTAGAATTTTTTTTAATGCTCTTGAGTTGAAATGTTAAGTAGGGAACAAGCAAAATCAGGTGTTATTTTTCAGGTAGAGAATTACCTAAATTATAATTGTGTTATGTTATGGAATGTTAACTGTTCCTTCCATGAGGACCACACATGTATAGAGAAACAAGCAATAAGTAACTATTAATAGTAAATATGGCATGCATCTCTGCCCACTCCTAACCTTCTATTAATCTCATTTTTGGTCATTATGCACTACTTGATGTTTTATTAATACATGGTGTCTATCCCACTTTGGCTTGTAAGATGGATAAAGCAATTACTAATTATTAGTCACCATAGGTGTGTGCATGTAGGATGTATTTTTAGAGTCTGTATTGAGAAATCTATACTGTAGGGAGCTCTTCAAGTTTATAATTGCAGACAGAAAATTCAGGTCAATAGAATAATGTTGCTTCCACCAAAGTGAACTAAATGGTTGTTTTGCAGATTTTCCAATAACCTCATGTTATAGCTATGGGCTACTAGAGTTGATATATACTTCTTTGCTCAAATTAAGATATGTGTTCCCAATTAATGCTATTTTCATGACTTGAAAATCTAGTTTAAAGCCTGTGTACAAACTGATAATTTCCTTTCTAATCCCAGTTAAACCTCTCAAACTTGTGTTTGTGTTTATGTGTGGAGGGACAAAGGAGACCTCACTCTTTATTTCAGTCGGGGTAGATTTTGAGTTCATGGCTGACTGTCACTGACCAACTTCAGATGTGGAGAGATTTCTCCCATCAAGCACCATGCTCTTGAATCTCAACCACTCTGGTGTCTTGCGTTGCTCTTTTTTCTATGCTACTTATAGCAATAGGCCCACTTGGTCACTTCAAGATCATAACTAATTCATTAATTCATGCAATTAAATATTTGTTAAGTACTGTATTGGATTTAATAGTGCCCCTCCCCCCCAATTCATGTTCATCCAGAACCTCAGAATACAACCTTATTTAGAAATAGGGTCTTCTTATCTAATTAGTTCAAATGAGATCATACTGGATTAGGGAGGGGCCTAAATCCTAAATGACTGGTGTTCTTATAAAAAGTGGGAAATTTGGAGTGAAGCAGCTATAAGCCAATGAATGCCAGCACCCAGAAGAGACAGGAAGGGTTCTTCTCCTGGGCATTCTAAGGTACCAACACCTAGATTTTGGATGTCTAACTTCCAGAACCATGAGAGAATAAATTTCTGTTGTTTTAACTCACCCAGTTTGTGGTAATTTGTTATAAAAGTGCTAGGGAACTCATACAAGTACCCATCACAGGCTAATAATTGTGTCAGGCATTGAGTGTGCTACAGGGAACAATATCATCAGTCTTTGCTCTTGTGAACCCTGTTGCTAGAGAATATCATAGTTAAATTTGTTTGAAAATGTGAAAGCACAGTCTAATGGCCAACATTTATTCAATGATGATTTTCATTGTTTTTAAGGGATTTATGTGTATTAATTTATTTAACTTTTATAATAGCCCTGGGTGGTATATGTTGTTTCTCACCCTTATTTTAGGAATGAGAAAACCAAGGTTAATTAACTTTTTTGAGGAAGGATGAATCAACGTTCTCAAAGACAACCAGGTTGTAATTCCTGGAACGTGTGACTATTATACAGAAAAAGGGACTTTGTAGATGTGACTACATTTAGAGTCTTGATATTAGCAGATTATCCTGGGTTTTCTGGGTGGGCTCAGTGTCATAACAGTCATCTTTATAAAAGAGAAGCAGAAGGAGATTTGACTTTAGAGGAGAAGGTGATGTGATGATGAAAGCAGAGATTTGAGTGACGTGGCCATGAACCAGGGAATGCCAGCAGCCACCGGAAGCTGAAAGAGGCACAGAACAAAATCTCCTCTGGAGCCTCCAGAAAGAACCAGCAATGTGATCACCTTGATTTTAGCTTCATAAGACTGATTTCTGACTTCTGGCCTCCAGAACCGTAAGAGAATAAATTTCTGTTATTTCAAGCCACTATGTCTGTGGCAATTTGTTACAGCAGCAGTAGGAGACTAATACATCTCCCAAGGTAACACAGTCAGTAAGTGGCAGATCAGGGGTTTGAATCCATCTGGTTTTACCATCTGTGTGTTTAGCCACTAAATCCATTTCCTTTCAATAGATGAATTTGAGATAATTCATTATAGTTTACTGCAACAGAGGGGTTTAGTGCCATGAACACAAGTTTTGGAGTTAGACTGGGATTCAAATACTCTCTTTCCATTTTATTGGTTGTCTTACCTTAGACAGTTTATGCAACCTTTCTGTGTCTGAGTTTTTGCAATTCTACTCTGCAGTAGCATCATAACCACATTTGATTTAGGAATAGTGCATCCAAAGTGTCCAGTAAAGCATATATTTTATACTACACACTCAACTGATGTAGCTGTTATTACTATCGTGACTTGAACACACAAAATCATCCCTGTATGAAGCTCTCTGTAGATGTTTCTGGGCTGATTACTTTGCAATTATGCTTCTTTAAGGCAATCACCCTATTTTCATTATCAATTCTTGGATTAAGAAGGGATATTTAATCACTTGTATCACTTTACATTTCTGAATGAGTTTTCTTCTTGTTTCAGTATTCGAATCCATGTCTCTGGATTCTGGTTTAATCTCCTCTGATTGGTCATCCACTCTGCCAGTAATTTGCCATTTGCTTTCATATCCCTACCCTTCCTGTCCCCTGATCTGCTCTGAATATCAGAGGAATAATCTTTGCTGTTTCTCAACTTACTTGTCAGCTGGCTTCCTGCTAGGTTCAGCCAATAGAATTCCTGGCAAGATATTGGAGATTTAGAGGAAGAAAGAAACAAGAATGTTCCTTCCCTTACTCCTCTGGTCCCTGTGACATCTCTGCCAGTGCCTGTGCCTCCTCAGTGGTTCCAGATCCTGCTGTAAAGCCTCTTCTTCTGGCCCCAGGTCCTGGGTTCTGCTAATATCCCCTTCTGAATACTTTATATTTCCATTCCTAGGTGTTATTGTGGCTGTCTCGTGTTGTTCATTTGGGGGTTGCCTCATATCTGCTAGTTGACTTTCAGTTTATCCTAGACCATTTAAACTAGTTAATGGTATTAAAGTCCCTCTACTGAACTGCCATGCACGAATTCTGTTTTACTGCCTGTACCTTGACAAATAGAGCCTCCTGCCTCTCAATCCTGACTCGAATTCAAGCTCAAACCATGATTTACCTCCATGTCCTCAGCTTGTCATGCACCCAGGCCTTACTTCTGCTTGTGCCTGGTTTTTGCTTTTTGCATTCAATATCATGAAGGCACCTTCCTTCTGCTTCTTGCTCATTCTTTTTGAGTCTGTCTATCTCTCTATCCCTACCTGCTTCTTTTATCATATTATACCTACCTCGCTTAGGTAAGAGACAGGTGAGAACCACTCTCTCTGACCCATTTCTCACACCTGAATTTATTCTGCTTCCAAACCTTTTGCTTGCCACCTTTGGACATTTTGATCACCCGCTGTTTACCTGGTGATGAAACTTCATGGTGAGTTCTATGCTTTGTTTCTGTTCTTTCCATGACATTCCATGCTCATCTCTATCCCAGACCTCATCGCATTTAGGGGGTTTTTCCCCTTATTAGACTGTGAGCAACTAGAGTTTAGTGACTTTCTTTCACCTCAATGTCCCCTGAGCCCTTTGTAATGCTTGCCACATGGCACACCCTAAGTAAATGGATGCAGCATAAAGGTAAGTGAGAGAGGCTGAGGGTAGTGCAAATTGATATGGAAGATGTTGAGTTTAATGGGGATGTAAAATCTGAGAGTTGGAGGGAATCCTAGAGGCCCACTAGACATCTGGAAGTTGGTTGTTTTCTTATGAATGGAAACTAGAATAAAGCTCAACAAATTAAAAAAAAAAGTGGTTTGAAATGGACATATAGAGGCCTATTCTGCCTATCAGAGTGATAACAGCCCAAGATACCTGACTGAAGGTTATCTAATCCTGTAATTTTGGCACCTACATGAAAACAATATATAATTCTCAATTCTGGGTGCCTAAGATATTCACTTTCTGGAAGACTGAGGGCTGGACTCAATAATTTGTCATGGTTTGGTTATAGGTTTTGCGAATTGGTCTGAGTTTGGCCGTGTTGGGGCGGGGGAGTTGGAAAACAAAAGAACTTGATTAACCTTGTAATTCACAAACATTTAAATAGAAATATGTGATAATTAAATTGACATGTGATCAAACTAGCTTAATTGGGACTAGAATCAGGAGATAGATAGGAAAGAGGATGGAGGTAGCCATCTAATCAGTAAACAATTCTAAGTTTTTGAATAGGTTTTGCTACTTGTTTATATTCTTAACTGAGGGCCTTTTGGGGTTAGAAATAGCCTTTTTTTTTTTTTTTTTACACAGGCATATAGACAACATTTACTATTTCAATTTCAGTTCTTTTCTCCTGCTGTTTGGAGAAACATTATATAAATGAAGCCCTTTATGTGTCCAGTACCCCTACCCTGCTGTCCACTTAGCCAGGCGCAAGAGGCGTGGAGTGTTTCCATCTGCTGTGCTCATGCCAGGGACGATGCTCACAGCCTCCCAGTCAGCTCCCTGGATCCAGCTCTTCAACCCTGCTTCCAAATGGGAAGGGCTGGCATCTAATGAAAGGCTCATTAAAGAAGCTCTCAAGGCATCCCTGAGTCAGTTAAATCAGCCCTCTAGGAGGCAAAAGAAACCCAAGATGTAATAAGGAATAAAGAAACTGACTTTTCAGAGACATGCAGCACTATGTTGTAAAAGGCTATAGAGCCTGAATGTTGGCTCTGCTGCTCAAGAGCTCAAGCTGTGTGAGCTTGGATGAGTAACTTGACTGCTCTGTTTCCTCATCTATACAGTTAGGGGATGGGTGGGAAGGAGATTAGACTGTCTCCAAGTTCCCTTCCATGGACAACACTCTTTGATACTATGGAAACATTTTCTTATCACGATAATCATGGAGATGACTAACTGAAAGGAAACCAAAGGAAAAGGATGCATTAGTATGTAGTATGAATTTCCAGAGTTGTTGTTATTATTATTATTATTATTATTATTATTATTATTATTATTATTTTTGGTGTGAGAACATAACTACTGTGTAACAGAAAGAAGCCTTAGGGCTGCTAGTGAAATCACAAGGGTTAGTTATCTCTGACTCTTTTTGCCGGTAAGTTCATTGTGAGGGGTCAGGTTGATGAGCATCGAATGTGGAGTGATTGAGCAGGTTTGGGTGTTGGAAACTCACCCATAGCCAGGGATGGAAGGACATAGAGTATTTATTTTATTCCTTTAACAAAGATTATTTGAACCCCTACTATTGGCCAAGCTCTGTAAGAAGATAGTTAATCAAAGATTTCTTTGGAAATTTTTATTCTCTCTCCTATTCCACATTCGATCTTGTTTAACTAAATTAATAATTGTTTATCATGTACCTAAGATGAGAAGTTCTAATGAGGTGGCTTTTTTGAAGCTCCAGTTAGAATTAGCTACCTGGAACATTGATAGCATGTTAACATGATTTTTAATTCTATCTAACAGTAATTTCACTCTGCTTTCTGTTTTAGTTAATTGTTTATATATTTTCCTATCCCACTACATATTATGTATTTTTGAGGGTAGGGACTGTCTTACTCATTTTGATATCTTCTTTCTTTAATTCTTAACATAATGCCCAGCATATAACGAAACTTAACAAATATTTATGAAATATGTGCACAACGCTAAGAGCTAATACTTATTGAGTCCTTGCCATATATTAAGAATAGTTTTAAGCCCTTTATATGTATTAACATACTTACCATCATAATTCTATGACACAGGCACTATTATTATCACTTTTACAGACAAAGAAAACTGAGGCCCAGAGAGTTTCAATAATTTTACTGAGGTCAAATACCAACTAGAAAGCCTGTACTCTTAGCCATTATGTTATGCTGCCTCCCATCTAAAAAAATAAATCAGCAGTGATTAATTCAAATGGAGGGAAATGTAAGTAGGTATCATGAGCTATATTTTCAGAATAGTGACGATGCATGGCTAGAGATGTGACTGACATTCAGAAACCTGCATAATATGAATTGTGACCTATTTCTCCATGTGGTTGCTTGTTAAAGCAGCCAAGATTTAAATCATTATCCTTCCTACAGTTCCCTATATGGCTTGGAGATAAAGTGACTCACTGGGTAAATGGAAAAGTGGCCCAATTTTCATCTTTTTATGCACCCTAATAACAGTCAAGAAGAATGTGAAAGATGGATAAGTTTAAAGCTGGTGGTTATAGCTGTTATGACAGGGGTGGCTTTACTCACCGCAGTGATAAGAATGGGACTCTCAAGATATCCATGAGACAGGATAAGTGTAGCTTGTGGACTTGGAAACATTTAATATCACATCCAAGTGGTTGAGCATTTGCATGGATAGTGTGGCTTGCAATGGAGAGTTTGGCTGGCATAAGTGTTCACATGCACATATTGCCACCTGGAATTTATTTAAAAAATCATATCTAACCCAGGAATTGTCAGCTGAATCTGTAATATGTGTCAAACATTTTATAGTGGTAAGAAATTTTACCATATTAGAATATACTCTCTTTCCATGATTATTTAAAAAGAAAACAGGCTAGTTTTTCCTCACATATAAACCAAAGAAAAGCATCTGGGATTTATTGAGATTGGGGGGGGGGGTTCTAATACATGATTCTGAAATATTGATATCTCTCAATCACACACTCATTGGGATGGACATTTAAGTGAGAAGAAATCAGGTAAGGTCTGAGTATTCTCAGTATACTTGGCTCCCAAGGGAATTTGCATGTAGGTGTTTACTTTGTTGACTTTATTCAGGGCCAACATTGTGATTAGGGTGGTTTGTGAAAACTTGAAAAAGTCACCACTTGTACATAGGTGCTGCCTCATACCAAGTTGCACGGCTGGATTTTGTCCTGTGCACCTCACCTTGGCTTGGCTGTGGGCCTCTTGTACAGTGAACAAAGTACACAACTGTATGTAGCAGTCCTGAGTTTATTGTTACATATTTAGTTGTAGAGTGACAGATTCATTAGTCAGTAGTCTTTGGTTGAAACCAAATTTGAAATAGCTTTGGCCTAAAACGAGGGTGATCAGAAAGCCAACTTACTTGAGGACAGGGAAGCCATACAGCTGGGGCAAGAAATAGCTGTCATCCATGAAAACTTGATCTTCTCATTCTTTCATCTCTGCTCTTTTCTATGTGTTTTTTCGTTTATTACTATACATTGGCTTCTTCCACAGGATGGGGACTGTTTCTGTCCATAGCCGTAAAGTCACATAGCACCATTTTGGGAAAGATTGGTAAATGTACTCTGTCTCTCTAATCACAAGTTAAATAGTCCTGGGAGAAAGTTCTGATTGGCTCCATTTACAGCAGGTATAAATCTCTGAACTAGCAATTTGGGTAAATTGGATAATATTATAAGTTCATCATGAGTCAGTCGCTGACCACAGACAGGGAGATTGGATATGTAAGAATATGGAAACTTCTATTCAAAACACATTCTTAGAGTAAGAAGAAAGAAATATTCCTCAGAAAAGGGATGATAGAAGTTGGTTCCTAATTCAAGAATATAAAAACAGTAGATGCCCATTTAAGGATTTTGTCCTTAAATCCAAATTTATTAGTGTTCCATTTTTAAGTCATGTAAGGAGATCAGCTCACACTAATAACTCATAAGAGTCTGAAGCAAATAATTAAAATGCCAGTAGATCTGACACACCATTTCCCTGTAGGGAAGCTATTGGGTTATTAAATATGAAATGTCTGATTCCCTTAAATACTAAGCTTGACCGTTGATAACTCTGACATTTCACTTTGACACTTCTTGTTTTATTTTTATTATGAAGGTATATTCTCAGTCTTTCAAAGGCATGTTATGGCTTGTGATTATCTATCAAAAAAATTTTTTAGAGCAATTTTTGTGAAACCATGGATAAGTCAAAAATTTGTGCTATTTTCGAATATGAGTTCCATCATGGAACAAATGCCATGCAGACAGCTCAAAATATCAACAGTGTTTGGAAAGGATATGGTTGATAAATGCACAGTACATTGATGGTTTGAGAAGTTCTGTTCTGGTGATTTTAATCTTGAAAATGAGCCATGTGGGTGACCTGAGACCAAGGTGGATAATGATGAGCTGAAAGCTGTAGTGGAAGCAAATCCATCTCAGCCTAAGCATGAACTAGCAGCAAAGTTTGATGTTACTATTCCAACAACATTGGACCATTTGAAACAAATTGACAAGGTAAAGAAGCTGGGTAGATGGGGACTGCATGAATTAAATGAGCGTCAGAAGAGAAATCATCTTGAAGTTTACTTGGCTGTCACAACATAAAGGCAAACCATTTCTACATTGTATTATTATGTGTGATGACAAATGGATTCTTTTTAACAATTGCAAGCATTCAACACAATGGTTGGGTAAAGACGAAATGTTGAAACACAGTCCAAAACAGCATATTCATTAATAAAAAGCTAATGGTGTCTGTTTGGTGGTTTAGCGCTGATATCCACTACAGCTTCATGAAACCTGGTCATTCTATTACAGCAGATGTTTACTGCAACCAATTGGATGAAATAATGAGGATGCTTGGACTTAAACAGCCAAGACTGGTTAATAGAGACAGGCCAATCTTCTTGCTTGACAACGCTTAACCACATGTCACATAAACAATGTTCCTCAAACTACAGAGACTGAAATTGGAAATTTTCTTTTATCTACCATATTCACCAGACCTTGCACCAACTGACTACCACTTCTTCCAGGCTTTGGACTACTTCTTTCAAGGAAAAATATTCAATTCTCTGTGGAAGATGCCTTTCATGCTTTCATTGCCACTTGCTCTCCGGGCTTCTTCACTGTTGGCATAAACAAGCTACCATTTGATGGCAAAATTGTGTCGATAGTTTAGGCACATACTTTGATTAATTGTACTGATTCTTTTTTGATATATAATAAACTTTGATTAGAAATTGAACATTTCATATTTAATGACCTAATACAAGAAAAGCCAAGTTATTAAAGCTTACCTATAAGCCTGGAACTAGAGTAGGGCGAGTCAGCTGATTGCAATATTTAATAACCTCAGCCCTAGACAGGCTACCATTTCTGTTTCCACAACAGGGAGATATCTTCCAGGGAGAATGAGTTCACTATTTTTATGGGCTGTGCTACTTTATGTGGGTCTACCAGCACGTATATGCCTGAGTTTCCATTGTCTGTACTTCCTCTTTGATTAGATACATACACTATAGTGATTCTAAAGGTTCAAGTCTTAGCTCTGTTATTGACTGTAAACTATGAAAAAGTAACCCTCAGTTTTCTCATCAGTACAACAGAGCCATAATAACATTTTCCTCATAAGATTTTATTAGAATTAAATACAATAATCATGGCAAGTGCTTTGCACAGTGTCTGACATGTAGTATACATTCATTTAAATTTTGCCAATTTGCTACTCATTTTATTAATATTATTGTTTTCATTGTATTTTTACTGTTGATAGCCCATTCTGTCTCTCTAATCTGAATGCATTGTTCTGCTTTGATGCCATTTTGTACTGGTGGCATAGTTTAACTCTCAAATGACAAATCTTATTTCCAACTTTTCATTTTCTTAGGAGGCACTAAATTGTTGCCCACATAGTAAATGTAATTTTTTATATTTTTTAGAGAAGTCACAGACATTAGTTGAAATTTTAGCTCCTGAAATTATAGGCAATTTTGTCACCAAAGTTACTTGGAAAGAATTATTGTGCAATACTTTTCCCCAAAGGCCCCTTCCTGTCCAGCATAGATTGTCTTGAATATATGAGCTATACAGGTTGGGTAGAAGAGAGGTCTACAAGAATAAACTTGGGATCATTATTTTTTCTAGTCTAGTGGCAAGAAATTTATATAGAGAAAGAAATGACCTTTCTGTTTCAATTAAATTCAAACAAGAGAAAGACTAAAACTACCTCCCTTGTCAAAAAAAAAAAATGTAATTCACAGCGTTGGCTAGGTGAAAGCTTGAAATGCTCCAATTATTGATAAGATAAACTGTAGTAAGAGTGATCATAATATCAGACAGAAAACACTTAAAAGAATAAGTATGAAAGCAAGAATTACATAGTGGCTTGATGGAAAATGCATGCTGCAGTATACAGTAGAAGTGAGGGGAAAAATTGAAGAGACTTATTTTTTATCAAGAAAACCAATTATGGAAAACTCCAGGTCTTTTCTTCAAGGAGGAGTTATTATCAGTTCAGTCTTTGCTTGGTCCCCAATTTTATGTGCACAGCAACTGCCAGGCCTGACGTGATTTAATCAAGATGAAAAAGACTTTCAACAAACAATAGTATGGACTATTTGAGGTGAGCTGGAAAAATGAAAAATAGGGAAGACGGTTCATGATAAAAATGCCAAGGCTGAGAAATAAAAATTTAATAACAGTGAAGGAACTTTTGTCATATAATCCAAATCGGTTTTTTGCTTCTACTTTCTATCTTAATGAAGTCAGAAGAAAATGTATTTACTTAGAATGTCCTGAGGTACAAACTTTCATCTTTGAGGGACCCCCTTGACTTTTGTTCTCACCTTTCCCTTTTGTGGTGGAGGTTTGGCATTCGGCCAGTTAGATTTTATATTGATAATTAAAATATGATAAATCTTTTTTCACTTACCCCTCCACACCCCCTCTCTATTCTTTTCTAATTTTCTCTATGCCCACAGGCCAACTTTCATGGATCATAGCCATAGTCTCTCTTGCCCACTGGTTTCCATGTGGATTCATGAGGAAATCACTGGGCAGAAAAAAAAAAAGTAAAGATGGGGAATTTTTTCCCCCCAGCTTGCTATCTGCTAGGCTGAGAGATGATTGTTGTGATTCTCTCATGAAGGCCCTATCTCCTAGTGGATGGGTCTTTCCTGCAGACACAAGCCCATGCCTGGATCTAAGCATTCAGCCAATGCTTCCTAATACACATAGATGAAAAATTAGAGGTATTGTTAGGGATAGGTAAGGAGAATTGGATACTAGAATGGCACCTAACACATATCTAAGACGAAAGCCAAAACTCCAATTCTGAAGATGAGAAAATTGATCAGAATGATACAGAAGGTGCCCAGGGTAACATAAAATGCAGTGAAGCTGGAATTCAAGCCCTTATTTTCAGACTTCAAAGACCATACTTCTAAAAAGTACAGCCTTGATTTGAATTTCAATGTTCTTTGCACCACTCTAGGGTTCCAAGTACTTGTTTTTATTTAGAAGGTACTATAGCATTCAGGTTTACAAGACTGGAGCCAAGCATCCTGAGTTCAATGATCCCACCTTCCTTTCATAGTTCTATGGTCTCAGACAAAGCAACTTAACTCTTTGTCCTTCAGTTTTGACATTTGTAAAATGTGAATAAAAATAGTATCTACTTCATAATATTGTTCTAAATATGGATCGAATATTTGTATCCCCCAAAATTCATCTGTTGAAATACTAACCACTAATGTGGTGGTGTTAGGAGATGGGGTCTTTGGGAGGTAATGAGGTCAGGAAAGTGGAGCCCTGCTGAATGGGATTACTGCCCCTATAAAAGGGACCCTAGAGAGCTCTTTTGCCTTTTTTTCCCAATGTGAGGATTTTAATCTGAAAACTTAAGTAGACCCTCACCAGAACCTGACCATACTGGCACTCTGATCTTGGACTTCCAGCCTTCAGGGCTATGAGAAGTGAAGATTTGTTGTATAAGCCACCCAGCCTGTGGTAATGTGTTTTAGCAGCCTGAACCAACTGAAACATAGCTCAGTTGCTTAGAATGGTGCCCAACGTATAATAAGTACTAAATGTTAACTCTTTCCTCACCCATGTCAACATTCTCCTCTTCCTCCTTCTCCTTCTCCTAATCCTCATCACTGTTATTAATTCATAAGGTTGTTGTGAGGATTAAATGGTATATGGAAGGTTTTGAGAAATGGTTGCATTCAAGATACATAATGGATTTATGGTTTTTAGATGTGGAGTAAGAGAGAAAAAAAAAATCAAGAATGACTCCAAAATCATTGGTTTGGGCAACCAGAAGAAAGAAGCTGTCATAAATTAAAATATAAAGACATTTGATTTTTATAAAAATTCAATAGGCTAAAGCAATTTAGTCTCTTTTTATAGTAGGAAATTGAAGCTCAGATGGGTCAGGTAACTTGTCCAAGATCATACAATAAACAAAAGGTATAGTTGAAATTCCAACTCAAGTCTGTCTGATTTTATAGCCTGTTCTGTAGATTTTAGGTTGGGGGACTAAGGAACACTCAAAGGTTTTTCTGGTAGTCTTAGAGTATTTCAAATCCAAATAACAGGCTTCTCTTTTGCTTCTCAATTTATAAGTGAATTCATTTAATTTATTTCTCATAGCTATAATATAAAAGAAGTTTCCATATTCTTCCCCTCTTCTATTCTCATTTCAGGATGAGAAAACTGAAACTACAGAATAATAAGTGATACAACCCATGTCATACAAAAAGTTTATAATTGAGCTGGATCTTGAATTCAGATCTTCTGGTTCTGAACCACTTTGAGTATCTTGCATAGAAAAGGACCAAATATATTTTGTCTTGACAAAAAAGAGACTTATGTCCAATGGGTTGAGGAGAAATATAGTATAATTTATTTATTTTCTACATTAAGATGAAAAGAAGTGCCAAATGGAATCTTCTGAGGTGGTTCTGTGGCTCATTGGTGTTAACCTTCCACAGAAGGGAGGAACATACTCATGGGGTTAGGATGATGCCATAAGAAAAATGTTCAGAATTAAATATTGAAGAAGCCTTTAAATTTGACACAACATGCATTGATAATAGCATTTTTATTTCAGAGCAAAGTCAGTACACTAAAATCTATTACTTTTTCTCTTCCTATGGATCATTTAGCAAGATTTTTAAAAATCACATGCCAGTGTAAAATGAGAAACAGGAGAAGGACCATTAATTCATTCAATCATTTATTTACCCATAAGTTCCACAATATTTATCAGGTATCTATTATGTCAGGCTCTCTACTAGGTACTGGAGATCTATATATGTCTAAAACATCTAAAATATCTAAAACATGGTTTACTCTCAAGGAACTCCCAGTGTCAGAAATGCCAAAAAAGAAAAAAGTAAATGCAAGAAATCTGAGATGGTATGTTAGTGACGAGAAGTAGGAAGAGCGTGGTTACTTGGGTTGCTCAGGGTTGGTCTCTTATAGCAGGTTTACTGTTATAAGTGGAGGAAGAAGTAAGATAAAACTGAAACATCTTTGTCCTCATGATTCCTCCCCAAATTGTTTTCATCATTAACTAAGTTTTCTTCCTCCAAAACAACTGAAAATTGCTTGGCAAGTAACTTAACTCCTTAGAAAAAGGCCAAGATTCACCCTGTTGCCCAGAAGCTATCCTCTTGCAAACACTAGTCCAATTCAGCCTCAAGGCTTTTGGCTGCACATTGTTCCCTTCCTCCTTCTCTTTTGTGGTCAATTATACAGTGTGTTACTCAAGAAGTTGCAAACCAAAATAAAAGGGAAAGATACAGCACAGAGAAAATAAGTTATTTTCTGCTTGAGAGAACCATGAGCCTGTGGATTTGGAAATCTCAGAAGGAAAGTCAGAAGCTGGTATTTGTTAACACTGAATCCAGTGTTCATTTTTGTAGAAGAGAAAAGCAGAATGAAGATATTAATCTTTTCCTTACATCTGTGCTTCTCCCAAGACCTTAGATGTATGGGCTATCATTCTAGCAAAATAGATTAGCATTTGGGTTTTGCAAAAGCAAAGGACTGGAGAGAAAGGGACTTGTTTTAGGCAACTTCCTAGTAGTTTCCTGTAAATAGAATAGGTCACCCCAGGAGAAGTAGTATTAAATGTGACTTGAGGCCCTCCGTAATTCTGTTGCACGGTCCTGTCAGTCACTTTTGTACAAATATGGTTTCATACTTTGTGCATTCAGTGTCACTTGATATTGACTGGTACGCATTTTGTAGATTAGGGTTTATTTTCAGGGATTTTGCCTATTTGCAGAGCTTACTATAAGAAATTTTCAAAGTCAAAGAATATTTGGGAATACATTCACTTATCTAAGTTTATTGAGTGCCTGCCTACTTAATCTCAAGTGTGTGTGGATATGATAAGGATATCGTGGTAAACAAAAAGAAGTAATTCCATATATGGTGCATATGTTCCAGTGTGTATTAATTCATTTAACACATTCAGCAATATATATTATCTGCTATGTGCTAGACTCTGTGCTAGGTGAGCCAAAATGGATGAAGTTCTTGACCTTCAAGAGCCTATATGGTATTAATGGCACAGAAATTTAATCTACAAAATTAGTGTTGTCAACAAGAAAGTCCATCTTTCATTTATTCCACACATATTTTCTGAGCACTTCTAAATCTCAAGGAAATGCAGGGGTTGGGGGCTGGGATACAAAGAAGGATAGGGTGTGATCCTTGGAAATCTGTGGGGCTTATAGTCCTGATTAAATGAGTCAAAATATTTTAAAGATATTATATAGTATGTTCCATCAAAGAGATGACAATAATTATAATCATAATTATGACAGTAGTATTAATAGAATAGTAGCTAACACTCATTTTGTTCTTATCGTGTGCCAGTCACTCTTCTAAGAGCATTGTATTTTAACATCTTTCCTCTTACAATAACCATACAAGATACTTACTTTCATCTCTACAGTTGAGATAAGGGATGCTATCTCAGATAACTGATAGGTTAAATGTTTTGCTCAAGACCACATGGCCAGTAGGTGGTAGGGCCAGATTTTCAGTCTCAATGATAAGGCTACCAGACCAGAATGCTTAGTAACGCAGCAATAAGTAGGAATTTTATTTCATAGGCATAAATAGGGACTCTTCAGGGAAAAGTAATACTAGGTTACTTATGGGAGCAGGGAAATGAGAGTTATTTTAGACTAAGGTAATCAGAGATGCTGGGAGAAGAGGATGGGATTTGAAGTAGGCTTTATAAAATGGCCCTAAACTATGACATCAGATAAATTACTAAAGTGACCTCTTAAGCATCTTTTAATTGTCATTTCAAACATCCTTTGTACCTATCTTCATGGGTAGGAAAGTGTAATTGAATTTGGAGAATGTCTTGCAGGAACATCTGAGTGAAATATGAATAGTCCTACCTTCCAGAAGGTTTTCTGTTAGGAGCCTCAGAGTGTGAAGAGATTTCACTATAGAGAGAAGATGATTCCAGGTTTGCTAAATTTAGAAATCACATGAACTGCTGAATGTGGAACAAATTTTGATTCCTCTTTGGTCTTTTATTCCACTTTTTATTAAATCGGTGTGAACTTTCTTTGTTGTGTTCTGTCCTTCCTTTTCCTTTTCATTTGCTTTTTCATTTTCTTTCTTCCTTCTCCTCTCTCTGTCCTCTTCTAGATACCCTCTAAACACAAGATTATATAAAAAGACAAAATAAACTTTTGCATATTTAATTTGCAATGGATCAGGTTCTAATTTCTGAACTTGATTTCCCTAGAAATGAACAATTACTTTTAAAATAAAATTAGAATAAACGTATAATTTCACAAAGCCCACAACATTTTGGCCAAAAATTGGATTCATGCCAGATTTGGTTAGAACTTTATGTTCAGCTATAGGCCACTAGTTTCTGTGAAATTACACTTAACATCATTCATTTCTTTGAAAGTTCCAGAGACTTAAAATAACCCTTGAGTTTTGGTGCATTTGTATGACTACACTGCATAGCATTTTCTCTGTATTGCACAGCACCATAAATGCTTGATATTTATGTAAGCAGTATTGTATATACACATTTTTTTCACTCACTAGAATTGCAATGTGTTCAACAGCATAGGCCTGTCTACTTTGGGAAAAACTAAGATAGGAACATATGAACTTTCAGTACATATAAACTAGAAAGTTCTAAAACAACATTTGGTTTTAAAGCAACTCTATAATGGAACAACTTTATATGCAATGAAATATTCACAATATGATTTAATTTCCTAGACATCATTTTTTAATTTTTATATACAAGTTTTTTGTATCCTATGACATAAAATGAAGAACATGATACATACAGCAGCTTTCTACTTTAAATTGGCTTAAAAATAATTATGTGATGTTCTAAGCTTCAGGGCAAAAAAAAAAAAGGTAAATGAGAGCATTATGGAACTTTATGTTTTAAATGTGATTTATATGGCTAAGGATGCAATATGTATAAATAGAAAAGTTTAATCACAACTATGGACACAAAAATCTAACACCAATATAAATTTCTGTGGTTTTTATTCCAGGAAAGGGGAATTTAGCCCTTAAAATAGTATGTGTATTTCCCAAACCAATAATTAACTTAGAAAAAAATAGTTGAGGCAGATTTTCTGAGTCACTGTGATATGGTCTTCGAATCTTCTTTCTATTTAGCTAGGGGCATCCATCAGCACACTTTGCTAAGTTCAATGGTATGGTGCAGTGTTGGGAGTTTGGCAGGTCACTCTATTACATTTCTAGGGGAACATTTTAACAAAACAAAGCTTAGCTTTAAAAGATAGCATTTTTTAAAAGTGGGGTGAAATCAATAATCAAAAACTTCATAGCTGTACTTACTGGAGAAAAACATAGGATAAATGTCTGCCTTCTGAATGTTTGTTTTTAATTTTACTTCCAATACATGCAAGGTTATGTGGAGGCAAGATGGCTATGGAATGAGGCTAACTACATTCTATAATTTCTCATTCATTCTTTCACTAACCTGCCCAGTTATGTGGTTCTGTTGCCTTTTTCCCCATGAAACCTCACGGCAGCAGCACTCCAGGTAGGAAGGTGTAGAGAGTGGCAGTGGAAGAACATTGGTTAACACATGGCAGTTTCCCAGGCATTTTACTTAAGGAATGGATCACTGGAGTTGATTCCAGAAGCATGGTAACAATAGAGAGTAATTGATAAGCGTGCAGTCTATAAAGGTCAGACAAACCTGAGGTTGAATTCTCTTTCTTCTACTTATTAGTGGTATGACCTCGAGGAATTTACCTTTTCTATGCCTTACTTTCTCTAATTGTGCAGTGGAGAAAAATAATATATACTTCAGGGATTTTTTGAGGATTAAATGAAATAAATACAAAGCAGCATTCTTTCATCGGTAATACTAATATTACCATTATCACTTTTGCTTTTATTCAAAATTGTGGTTGCATATGACTGCTACTCTGAAAGACCAACAAAGTAATCTAAATTCATTATCAAGAGTTGTTAATGCAGTCACATATTTCTCCATTTCCTTTTACCTCGTCAAGGGAATATGTATGCTATAACAATCACTTCTTGTTGCACCTATATACTACAAGACAAATAAAGGCTGAGTTAAGAAAAAAGAATAGTCATCTGGTTCTCTAACACAGACCCAGCTGGATTTACTGCCTGAGGTTTATAATCTACACCCCTAGCTTTGAGACTGGTTTCTGATAATTGGCTTGTGTTGCAGTTGGCTGACACTTCTGCGTAGTCACTGGCACATCAGAGGATTCAACTACTCATCCTGCAAAAAAACCACATACAAATGGCCAACAGATATATGAAAAAATGCTCAACATTTTTCACCATTAGGAAATGCAAATTAAAACAACAATGAGATATCACCTCACACCTGTCATAATGAGTATTATCAAAAAAAACCCAAAAGATAATAGAGTTAGTAGAGAAAAAGAAACTCTTGTGCATTGTTAGTGGGAATATAAATTAGTGTAGCTATTATGGAACACTATATGGAGGTTCCTTAAAAAACTAAAAATAAAATTACCATATGATCCAGCAATCCCACTTTTGGGTATTTACTCAAAAGTTTCAAAATCAGCTTGTCTAAGAAATGTCTGCATTCCCGTGTTCAATGCAGCACTATTCACAATAGCCATGTTATAGAATCAACAAATGAACAAAGAAAATGTGGTAATACACACAATGGAATACTATTAAGTCTTTAAAAAGAAGGAAATTCTGTCATTTGTAACAACTTGGATGGAATCAGAGAACATTATGCTAAGTGAAATGAGCCAGGCACAGAAAGACAAACACCATGTGCACTTACTTATATGTGGAATCTAAAACAATAGAATTCATAGAAGCAGTTTGTAAAGTGGTAGTTACAGAGGCTTGGCCCTAGCTTTCTGGATCCTTGAGTGTGGCCTTGGACCAAATCCAAATTTTACAGAACAAATTTTACAGTGGGATTTGTCCTGTGAAGTTTGGATTTGGTCATGGGACACACTTGGGGATCTGGAAGGCCACATAGGGCCTTGAGGCTGTAGGTTCCTCACTCCTGGCTGGGGTGGGGGGTGGAAATGGAGTGATGATGGTCAAAGGAGGCAAAGTCTCAGTTATACAGGAGGAATAATTTATTTTTGAGATCTATTGTACAATGTGGTGAATATAGTTAATAATTGTATTTTACATTTCAAAATTACTGAGAATAAATTTTAAATGTTCTCACACAAAAATGATAAGTACTTGAGGTGACAGATATGTTAATTAGGTTGATTTAATTATTTCATAAATTATCTATAAATCATAACAGCACTTTGTACCCTATAAATATATACAATTATACAAAGTCAATTTATAATAAAGTTTAAAAGACAGTGGTATGACATTGATTGAATGAGGTGTGATATGTCCAGGTCTTTTGGGTACTTACATCTTAGGGTGTAATTTTGAAAAAAAAAATCATATTTTAGGATAAATGTTTGCTTGAGCAGTGATTAATTCTATTAATTCCAAAGGCATTCAGCCCCTCCCTTCTGAGGTGATTCCCATATCTACTTTATATGGAGGGAATTATCTACATTTAAAAACAAATAAGTATTGACCAGAGAAAAATCTTTACCAGGGCTCTTCAGTTCAAAAAGTAATTGAACATAAATTTAATATTAAAAAACTGAGCTCAGACCTTATGGGTAGTTTCAATAACACTGTCAGAAAAGAAGAGAAGGAAATCAATGAGCAATATATCCCTAGCATATACTGTGGACCTCACCTGTAACCAAGAAGCTGGCTTCTTTGGTAATGTGATACTAGGAACTTCCAAAATTACCTAAATATTCTGCTTCAGTGAAGTTCTCACATGACGCTGATGCCCCAAAGGCTTAGATCAGAATATTCTACACATTTGTTTATTTTGATTGGTGATGTTTTCAAGACATTTACATTATATTCAGTATGGGCACAGAGTGCACAGGTTAAGATAGAACAAATAATGGGTGTCCAACAAATTGCAGGCTAATTAAAACAACCCAAATATCACATATTGCATTTGGTTGCTTATCCTTGGCTAGTAATATCCTATATTATTTTTATTTCTATAAAGTTGAAAACAGCATATAAAAACACATACAAGTAAGAGAGAGAATTAAGGATAATAAGTAAGTGAGGTAAACAGTTGAAAAGGATCCAGGGACAATTTTAAGCCAGCTCTGAGTTCTTACATATTCTTGCATCCAAGTTTTTAACAATCAAGGAAAAGACAAGAATATAATCAGTTACACCAATTGTGAAAAAACAAACCACCAGTTCAGGAAGAGCACAGGTAGATCTGGTTCTAAGGCTTCTGGAACTAGTTCTGAGTAGAAACTTACACTGAACAATAGCATTAGAGTAAATAAGACAATGCATTTCCAAAGGGTGTTTCTTATAGCATCCTTTGCCTTAGGCCAAAAGCTTTGTGACCAATGCAAAATAATCAAATACCTGTCATGGAAATAGATTGAATATAGAGAATGCAAGATCCATAAAGTATATACAGCGCTGCTAATTATGCAAATTTCTTCCTTAAGCTATTTTGCTATAAAATTTAGTTACTTGGCATTGTGCATCATGGCATGCCTGTTTTTAATTGTCAGAGGATTCAGGGAGCATAATCATGCTAGGCATTAAAGAAACTGTAAGCAAGAGGCTTAGAGGAAAGCATTCTAATAAATCCCTCTAAAGAGCCTCTGCAGCTATATTGTTTATTTCACACAACAGGTAGAACTTGGAGCCTCCAGGCAGTATGCCTTTGCATTTTCTGGTCCTGTGATTATAAAGAGGAGAGAAGGTCTGTCCTGAGTGCTTTGATGTCTTTTCTACCATTTAACAAATTCTCTTGGAAGAAAGCAATGGGTGCATCACCAGCTATGAAAAGAATACTCTCCATTAAATTGCCCTCATTCAGAGGCATACCACATGTTATGGGGGAACGAGCTTCACTTTTGGGATCAGGTACACCTATCACCATTGTGTAGTAGCTACGTGAACTTGGACATGTTTTTAATCTCTCTGACCTTTAGGTTCCTTGTGTATAACATTATGCTGATAATATCTATTGTAATAGGGTTTTTTCTAGCCAGCAGCAATAGATACTCATTGGTGAGATTAATTGAAAGGAAGTTTATTGGCAGAATGTTGGGGAAATTCACTGAATATATAGGAAGACAGTGAAACCTGGATTATAGATAGGCAGGACACTGGGCTGCCATGGGGATTTCAGAGGCAGACGTACTGTATGATCTCCTCAGACAACACTGCGGTAATGAGTGCTCCTCACTGCTTTTCCATCCACCTTTAAATTACCCTGATCAAGTTTCAAGGTTCTTGGGAGGAGAGTCCAATTGCCCTAACATGGCATTTTGGCTAGGAGAGAACAGGACCCTTCAAAAATTACACACATGGATGAGAGGTAATTTCGAAAAAATGATGGAGAATTGCCACAAGACGGGGAAATAAATACCAAGCAGTCAAAAAAGGAAAAACACCTGCAACCCACTTATCATGATGGTATTGGTGAATATGAAATGATATAACATTCATAAAACCCTTGGCACATCAGAGAGTACCCTGGAATAAAGCTCCATGAGGGTAAGAACTTTGCCTTATTCAGTGCTGCATCTGAAATGCCTAGAACAATAACTTGCAAAACTAAGTGCTGAATTAATACTTGTTGAATGTGGACTCATACTATGTGTTCCTTTCCTTCTTTGTTTCTGCCAGCCTGACTCCCTTCACTGATAGGAAATGACAGTTTTTAATAAAACACCTTCCCAATCAGTGGCGTTTCATAGCATATGCTACTTATACAACATGGTTATTACATTATCATATGATCTCTGGATTTTCTATTGTCCATTGAGGCCAAAAGGAAACTGTCAGCAGGGCATTAGAGTGTGGTGACATTTCCCTCAACACCTTCAGGAGTGAGCCTATATCCATTTTGCAATTTGAATGCCTGGCTCTGTGAGTCAAAGCTCTTTTGTTCTGTCCTCTCTGTCTTGCACACCATTTCTCATGATTTTAAATCCCACTTTCCTGTGAATGTTTTGCATGACTCCATAATAATGCTTTATTTATTTTCCTAATCAAAGCTGCTGGATGGAACTGTGTGTCACAAAAAGATCCTGAGTTTAAAGATTGGGGCTGCTAGTAAACTATCTAAAATTCGTCGCTTACACAATTTATATTCATATCATCTGTGCTGCTAAATGTTATGACAAGTTGTCTGCCTTTTAATGGTGCTGGACAGGCAAGAAGCAGGTCTTTAAAAAGAATTAAATGTTACCTTGACATATCCAAATGAGTATTGGAAGAACTTGGAATTGTATTGTCCAAACTGCATGTAATAAATGATGCTGACTTATGCACAGTCAAAAGCATATGAATGATCTTAGTTGATTCTTTGTGCATATGAAGGGAAGTGGGAGGAAATGAAATGAGCCCAGGCTTAGAAGTATAAGAAATCTAGGTTTGAATCTTGCTTCTATCATTGCAAATTGTTTGAGTAAATAATTTCTGTCTCTGAACTTCAGTTTCATTTCTTGAAAAATAAGCATACAGCTGTCTCAGTGGTTGTTAAAGAGATCAATGAATTAATGATTATAATTCACCAAGAACAGTGGTAAACACGGGAGGTGTTCAGAAATATAGACCCTCAACCCTGCAGGATAGAGACTCTTGCTACTCTGAGAGATATTTTCCTATAGGCAAAAAAACATCCACTTATATTGAGAATACTTAAGACTGAACCCTGTCTCCGTCACAGAGTAGCTGTGTGAACTTGGATAAGTTGTTTGAACACATTTTAGTCTCAAATACCTCTTATGTAAAACAGGATCAAGAATCCCCATTGTGTCCAGCTCACAGGGTTGTTATGAGGATCCTCTGGAATATGTGACATAGTGAATGGGGAGTTCTTACTAATGTTAACAACATTTAGAGTAAACAACATTTATTTTGTGCCTATTTTGTGCTAGACCTGCTCCCTACCCCATGTTAAACTCTTAATATATATTATCCCAATGATCTCATGAAGTTGATAATCATATTCTCTTATTTTGTATTTGGTGAAACTGGAGCTTGAACAACTAAGGAATATTCCCTGTTTCCTGGGGCTGCTGTAACAGAGTACCAGAAACAAAACAGCTTAAAATAACAGAAACTTATTCTCTCACAATTCTTGAGGCTAGAAGTCCAAAATCAAGGTGTTGGCAGGTTCATGGTCCCTCTGAAACCTGTAGGGGAGAATCTTTCCTTACCTCTTTCTAGCTTCTGGTGGTGGTAGTATTAATATTAATAAATCTTTGGTGCTCCTTGACATGTAGATGCATGCCTCCAGTCTCTGCGTCTGTCATTACATGATGTTCTCCCTGTGTGTCTGTGTCTCTGTTTTTGCTTCTTCTAAGGACATAAGTCACATTGGTTTAGAGCCCACCTTCATTACCTAATACTAACTTGATTCTATCTGCAAGATCCTATTTCCAAATAAGGTCACATTCATAGGTACCAATAGTTAGGACTTCAACATATCTTTTTTAGGGATACAACTCAACTTATAATATCACCCAAAGTCAACTAAAACATGTTATAGTTGATATTTTTTCTCCAGTGTGCTGTTTCTAGAACTTAAATTCGGAAGCAGTAGGACTTGCAGAAATACATTTATTTAGATAATAGCTGAGCCAGAATAGGTACCCAAGTTTTATGATTCCCAGGTCACTGGCTTTCGTATAGTGCTTGGCTGCCTCTCAGAAAGGAAAAAAAAAAAAAAATTACAAACTAAAAATAGCCGCAATTTCTATTTTAGTAGACAATGGTTTTCTCTTGTGTTTGAGATCCTGTCTGCTAAAGAAGGTAGAGTGAATAGTGAGCTACTTTAGTAAACACTGAGGATGCACACCTCCTCAACTCTCAGTTTATGATTTTGGATGAGGCTGGCCTATCCTCAAGCCTCTTCTGAGGATGGTCTTATGGCACAGGCTTGTCCAATAAAAGTCTATTTCCCTGGCTTCAGTAGTAGGTTGAAAGATGGGCAAACAAAACTAACCAGGTCAATGAGATTCAAATACAGAACTAAAATCCAAAAATGTTCAGAAGAAAATATTAAAATATTTTTGCTCCCCATCCCAAGTGGAGTTGCTAAACTATGCAGTGGTAAACATGGAGATATAGTGGTGACCAATATTCTAATACAGTGTGAGAAACCAAAAGAAATTTTAATTTTTCTTCCTAAACCATTTTAAGCTTCTATTATTTGCAATCAAAATGTCTTTGTTTGTATATTTTTGTTTATATACAAGAGTTATACATATTTGGGTGGTACCTGTGATATTTTGATACATGTATGCAATGTATAATGACTAAATTATAGTAATTGGAATATCTATTACCTCAAATATTTATCTTTCCATTGTGTTAGGAACATTACAACTCTTCTAGCCATTTTAAAATACACAATAAATTATTGTTTATTATAGTTTTCCTACTAGAACTTACTCCTCTCTGGCTGTATTTTTGTACCCCTTAACCAACTCCTTTTCATCTCTCTTCTTCCCTTCCCTCACCAATCTCTGGCAACCACCATTCTGCCCTCTATCTCCATGAGATCTACTTTGTTAGCTCCTACATGTGAGTGAGAACATGTGATATTTGTCTTTCTGTGCCTGGCTTATTTCACAATGACCTTCAATTCCATCCATGTTGATGTAAATGGCAGGATTTCATTCTTTTTTATTGCTGAATAATATTCCATTGTATATTTACACACCAAATTTTATTTATCCACTTATCTGTTGATGAATACTTAGGTTGATTTCATATCTTGGCTATTGTAAATAATACAGGAATAAATATCTTAATATAGTTGTTTACTGGAATTTGAGGCCTGCACATCTGGAAGTTAGGGTAATCATTTAGACCTGGTGCCTTCTTTAACACCAATTTCCTGTAGGAGGGAATAAAGAAGTGGATTCTCATTAAAAAACAAAACAATACCTGATCTTGATATATTAATAAAAAAACACAAGAAAATGCCATTATTTGACATGTAACTTGAATATTCTTTGGGTTACATATATATCTTGGGGGTAAAATTTGGTCACATTCACAATTTTTACGTGTGCTCAAGCAGACAGCCCATCAGCCACCATGAAATCTCCCATACATGCTGATTACCTTGTCTCAGACACAGACATGTCTTGGAGCCTCATCATAATGGACATATCCATGAATCAGTCCTTCAGTAGAAACTACTTCTTTTCATATCCACTCTCTGATTATTTCCTGAAAGTTCCTAAAGCAACTTGCTTTCCAAGTCACATGAGTTTCACTGGAGAAAAGAATTGGGGAAAGATGATCAATGAATATGTGCTTAAATTGCTTATTGTTTCAATACTTATTATAGCTGATAGATAAGAAGCAGTCTCTCAATTGCCACCCAATCTGACAAATTGTAATAAGAAAACTCAGGCAGTATGATGGGGCTTCCGAGGAGATATGCATAGTTATTAGGAAGATTTATAGTTCACAGCTCTAAATTACAGATGAACTGTTCAGAACAGTGGAGTAATATGAGTGGAAAGATAAAAGTCTCACTACAATAAAGCCCTAGTCTGTCTATTTAGATCAGAATGAAAACAAGACAAATTGCTAACTGAATGTACATTTGAAATGGGTCTCATTAGGGCAAAACCCTGCTGTCTTTACAAAGTAACTTGGCCAAGTTTAGCATTATTAGTCTTTCTAACCATGTGCAATAATTTGGAGAATTGAGATAAAGATTGAATAACCCCCAATTTTTCCCAGTGTAAGAATAGTTAAGAATATAGGCTCCAGAGGAAGATCCACATGAGTTTTAGTTCAGGATGCTGCCAGTTTTGAGCTGTGTGAGCTTGGTTAAGTCACCTAACCCCTCTGTAAATCAGTATTCACATTGGAAAACTAAGAATAATCATATATCTACCTCATAGGATTTTAATGATTTTAAATGATGTACACACAAAAGGATGAGATTGTGACCTATCTGCATATAGTAGTTTCTCCCTAAATTATAGGAATTATTAATATGAATAATATTATTAAGTGTTCAAATAATGCTGGCCAAGTTGTTTTTAATCATACAAGTAGTTATCGTAATTTTTGTGTTATGCATAATACTTGGAGGACATAGGCCATGTCAATGTTCAATATTTATCCAGCATCTACCATGTGTCAGGCATTGTTTGGAATGGTTTTTTTCATTGCTACAAATCAGTGAACAAAACTGACAAAATTTTCTGCCTTTAGGTATTTCTTTCTAGTGGGTGGGAGATGGTAAATAAATAATAAACTGAAAAAAAGTAAATTGAGAATATATTCTAATGTGAAGAATGCTATGGAGAGAAAATTAGTATGGAAAGATACAGGGGATTGGAAGTTCCAGGGAGTAAAATTTTAAATAAGTTAGTGTGTCAGAGTTCTCCTACTGGTTCTGTGTACACACACATACATACACATATATACATGCACATATATTCCTTAAAATTCCTCTTTCATTTCATATGTTTAATATACATAATATATATCTGACTGACACTGTATGTATATATAAAATATGTATCCTATTGGTTCTGTGTGTATACATAAACACATATTATTTACATAGTGTATATTCCATTGGTTTTATATAATATATATAAATTAATATGTATATAATTGCTTTTATATTCTATTGGTTATAATTGGATATAAAATTCATTATACATATTGTGTGTATACAGTATATATAAATATTACATATCTCTCTATATATGTACAAAGAGAGAGAGATTTTAAGAAATTGGCTCACATGATTGTTGGGGCTAGCAAGTTTAAAATATGTAGGGTAGGCCAAGCAGGCTAGAAACTCGGGCAGGACTATGTTACAGTCTTGAGGCAGCATTTATTGTTCTCCAGGAAATGTCGGTTTTTGCTCTTAATGCCTCAACTAATTAGATGAGTCCCATTCATATTACCAAATGTAATCTCCTTTATTGAAAGTCAACTGATTATAAATGTTAGTCAAACCTACAAAATGCCATTCACAGCAAAATCCAGATTAGTAGTTGACCACACAACTGGACACCATAGCCTAGCTAAATTGACACATACAATAACCATGTCAGGTAGCAAGTCTTATAAAGCGAGATCTTATTAAGACAGTGACATTGAACTAAGATTTGAAGGATGTGAAGGAGTTACTCATGTGAATATCTAGAGGAAGAACTTTGTGAGTATAGGGATTACTCAGTGTTGAAGACCTTAATGTTGGAGTATACCTGGCATGTCAGAGGTGGAGCACTAGCAGATGAGTGTGGCTGAAAGAATAACTAGGAAGGGGGTAGATATGACACTACATTTGTGGGAAATAGTGATGTAAATCTGTAGAAATATTTGAAACCAAGACATTTCTCTAAATGTTCTTGGACAGTACAGCTTTGAAGAAGGCCAAGGAAAGGACAAGTACTGTAATAGAAACACAAAACAAACATGCTCTCCAAGAAGCAAGATGACAAAGAAGTCATCCAACCTATGGAGTGTGGGCTTCCTAAGGGTAGCCACTAAGTATATTTTACTAACTCTTGTATCCCCAGAACCTGACACAGTACATGGTATATGGTAGGTGGTTACAAAATATTTGAAGGATGGAAGAACCTTGTACAGTCCAATTACTTACAGATGTACCTCAATTTGGAAAACCATTAATGCTAATCTATAGACACTGAGTACTTTCTTGATCTTCTCACAGTACTGTCATCATATTCTTTTCTCATTTCCAGTGTGATCTCATTTCTGCCTGGATCTTGATCCTTTTTTTTTTATTTCAGCTTATTATGGGGGTAAAAAGTTCAGGTTATATATATTGCCCATGTCCCGCCCATCCCCCCTAGTCAGAGCTTCAAGCATGTCCATTCCCCAGACAGTGCGCATTGCACTCATCATGTAGTTATACCCCCATCCCCCCGAGTCAGAACATTCAAGCGTGACCATTCCCCAGATGGTGCACAATGCACTCATCATGTAGGTATGCACCCATCCCCTCTCCCCACCCCCCACCTCAGTCCAACACCCAAGTGGTGTTATTCCCAAATGTGCACTTAGGTGATGATCAGGGAAACCAATTTGCTGATGAGTACATGTGGTGCTTGTTTTTCCATTCTTGGGATACTTCACTTAATAGAATGGGTTCCAACTGTCTCCAGGAGAACAAAAGGGATTCTATATCACCGTTATTTCTTATAGCTGAGTAATACTCCATGGTATACATATACCACAATTTACTAATCCATTCCTGAATTGATGGGCATTTGGGTTGTTTCCATATCTTTGTAATTGTGAGTTGTGCTGCTCTAAACATTCGGGTACACATGTCTTTTTTATAGAATGACTTTTTTTCCTTTGGGTAGATGCCCAATAATGGGATTGCTGGATCGAATGGTAGGTCTACTTGAATCTGTTTAAGGTATCTCCATAATATTTTCCACAGAGGTTGCACTAGTTTGCAGTCCCATCAGCAGTGTATGAGTGTTCCTGTCTCTCCACATCCACGCCAACATGTATTGTTTTGGGACTTTTTATCTGGATCTTGATTGTTTTTTTCAGCTTCCATTTGTGGTCCCTGGCTCAGTTTTTATTTTTTTTATTTCAGCATATTATGGGGGTACAAATGTTTAGGTTACGTATATTGCCTTTGCTCCACCCAAATCAGAGCTGCAAGCGTGTCCAGCCCCAGACGGTGTGCACCACACCAATTAGGTGTGAATACACCCCCCCACCCGATGAATGTTACTACTAAATGTGCACCTAAGTGTGGATGAGTTAATACCAATTTGTTGGTGAGTACATGTGGTGCTTCTTTTTCCATTCTTGTGGTACTTCACTTAGTAGAATGGGTTCCAGCTCTATCCAGGATAATACAAGAGGTGCTAGATCACCATTGTTTTTTGTGGCTGAGTAGAACTCCATGGTTATACATATACCACAATTTGTTAATCCACTCATGTATTGATGGGCACTTGGATTGTTTCCACATCTTTGCAATTGTGAATTGTGCTGCTATAAACATTCAAGTGCAGATGTCTGTTTTATAGAATGTCTTTTGTTTCTTTGGGTAGATGCCCAGTAATGGGATTGCTGAATCAAATGGTAGTTCTACTTATAGTTCTTTGAGGTATTTCCATATTACTTTCTACAGAGGTTGTACTAGTTTGCAGTCCCACCAGCAGTATATGAATGGTCCTATTTCTCCACATCCACGCCAACATTTATTGTTTTGGGACTTTTTGATAAAGGCCATTCTCACTGGAATTAAGTGATATCTCAGTGTAGCTTTGATTTGCATTTCCCTGATGATCAGAGATGTTGAGAATTTTTCCATAAGTTTGTTGGCCATTATTCTGTCTTCTTTTGAAAAGTTTCTGTTCATGTCCTTTGCCCACTTTTTTTTTTTTTATTTCAGCTCATCATGGGGGTACATAAGTTCAGGTTATATACATTGACCATGTCCCGCCCATCCCCCTGAGTCAGAGCCTCAAGCGTGTCCATTCTCCAGACAGTGCGCCTGGCACTCACCATGTAGTCATACCTCCATCCCCTCCCCCCTCACCTCCCTGAGTCAGCACCTTCAAGCATGACCATTCCCCAGATGGTGTGCAACACACTCATCCTGTAGGCTTTGCCCATTTTTTAATGAGGTTCTTTGATTTTTTCTTGCTGATTTTTCCTGAGTTCTGTATAGATTCTACTTATCAGTCCTTCATTGGATGTGTAGCATGCGAATATTTTCTCCCATTCTGTAGGTTGTCTGTTTGCTCTTGTGATACTTTCCTTGGCTGTGCAGAAGCTTTTTAATTTGATCAGGTCCCATTTATTTTTGTTGTTGCTATGATTGCCTTTGGGGTCTTCTTCATAAATTCTTTGCCTAGGCCAATGTCTATAAGACTTTTTCCAATATTTTTTTTCTAGATTCTTATAGTTTCCTGCCTTAGGTTTAAGTCTGTTATTCACCATGAGTTGATTTTTGTGAGAGGTGAAAGATGTGGATCCTGTTTCAGTCTTCTACATGTGGCTATCCAGTTTTCCCAGCACCATGTATTGAATAAGGATTCTTTCCCCTTGTATATGTTTTTGTCTGCTTTGTCAAAGATTATATGGCTATATGAGGATGGTTTTATATCTGGGTTCTTAGTTCTGTTCCATTGGTCTATGTCTCTGTTCTTGTGCCTGGCTTGGGGTTGACAGTGAAACTCTCCTCTTGATAGAGATGCCTCCGATATTGTCATAAGTCTCTCTGGGTTTTGTAGATTCTAGACTTTGAAAGTATCAGTGGATAATCTGGGAAAATGCTTTGATCAAGTGGATGTATATCATGGTCTTTGATTAATAGGGGATTTATAAATAACAGAAATAAGCAAAGACAGAGGCCTAATCAGTTGGGTAAGGAATCTTCATTTTGGAATGATGGAACCTGGGAGGGGATGTGATTGAGGTAGATAGAGTCATGAATGGGAAAAATATGAGTAGGATGAAATAAATTTATTAAATTTTTAAGTACTATAGGTAAAGTATTTCAATCAAGCCAAGGAAGCAATAACTTATGCCATAATTACTAATCCCACTAAGGGCAAGAAGAAATTTAAGTTAAAAATGTAAATATATTCACAAATGAATTGACTAAATTCTTGGAACACCAAGTCATACTGAGTTATTTGGGTAGCATACTTTTAGAGGAGTGCTCTATACAGTGGTTTACTGGAGATGTTTAAAAACAGGCAGTCTGGTAAAAGAATATGCATATGTATGGAAACTTAAGTTTATAATAAACTAATGATGGAAAGATTGCATAGCACAAATTTTATAAATAATAATGAAATATACAGTGCTCTTCATTGTAAACTCCATGTAATAAATTGATTCTCAAAGAATGCTTTTGTTGGTTTTATTAAACTCTTCTAGCTGTATCCAAGGTATGGTTGCAACTCAACAATGATCTGACAAATCAGACTACAAATGAATGCTTGATTATTATAAGATTTGATGAAAGAAATCACTCATGACACTGATAAATGAGCATAGACTCAACATGAATGCTGATTGATATTTTCATTTACTTAAATAAGATAGAAGTGAAACATTGAGGACATTTGTTACAACTTTATTTATTATTCAATCATGAAAGTAATTTCTTTGCTGAATTGAATAATAGTTTTGGAATACTAGAAGAATATTTCCTCATTTTTTGTGAAATTTATAATGTAACAGCTAGAGACATGAACCATTTTAAAATTTAATCTTCATATTAACATTTTCTACCACATTAAAAATAGACAATCAACAAAACAATAAATCACCACTTTATTCATAGCATTTGCTGTTTTTCATGATGTAGATGCTCACAGCATGGCCAGTTTCAGGCTACCAATGTACCATCATTGAACATGGAATTGGGAAGAGATGTACAGAATTTACCATTATATAGTATTTACAAGTAATATAGATGTAAATAACCTCAAGAACATAGTTAATGGTAAAATACGGTATTGTAATTAGGAAGTGATAAATTCTGAGGATTTCTTAACTTTGTTTTTAATATGATTTTTAATCGTAAGTTTATATAATCCATTTTTTAAAAAGTAGTAGCTGTTTTTAACAAATAGTTGGCAAAATTCCTAAAAATTTAACACTTGGTCTTGGTATCAAGTAATGGAAGCTCCAGCATACCACTGGACATGACCACAGGCAAGAAAGCTCATCCTTTATGCTCATCATCTTTTGATAGATATCTTAAACAGAGCACATGTACTCAGGTAGAAGAAAGATTTGATCCTATCTGCCATTGCTTATATTCTTCCACAATGGAATCAATTGATTCTTATGTTATAGGTCACACTGTGCTTTTAGATTATTTTCTTGAAATGGCAAAAAAAAAAAAAAATGAGAGCTTCTTGTCTCAAAAAATATTTCAAAAATAGGGAGAGATAACCATGTATACTAAAGTGTGTTTTTTAAAGTCCTTTTGCAATTGTCAGGATTAGGTGCTTTATGAAAGAGTACATAAGAACACAGCAGAAAACATGATGAAAGCTGGTTTTATGAGTCTTCTTTTCTGCCCTTTACATGTATATCAGTTTCTTCTCAGTAACCAACTCAGGATTGCAAGTCCTGGCTTGGGTACAGTTTGCTTTGCCTTCCTTTAGCTTTCCTAAAGCTGCCTTGCAAAAATATCCACAGTCTCTCACCCATTTTGCTTCTATTTATTGTTCTTAGCATCTTTCCCCCAATTTTTTGAGAGTGTTTTCATAAAACTCTAGCATATTTATAGTAAGTCCTTGAAACATCAGTGACCCTCATTGTAGCTGGTTTTCTGATGAGATAACTAATTTTTGGAGCATTTGCTTATAAAAGTCTAATTTTATACTTCTGGCCATTCTGAATATGAACCCAAATTCTTGTTCAATATTAGTACCACAAGCTATTTCATTCCTAGGGCAAGAAATAACAAAGCTAGCCATGTAATTTTCAGAGCATCTCTATTCTCAACTGGAACAGGTGCCTCAATTTCTGAAGATATTATTGATTGAATTTCAAGTGATTTTGTTGCTTTGAGACCTGAATATTTTCAATAGTTCACTTCTGGCAAGTTTTTATTCTAAGTATGTGATCTATGTGACTGAGTATATGTTTCAGTGATGCTGAAATAACGGTGCATTAATCACATCCCAAATAACGAGTTTATTAGGCAGAAAAACAAATTGGAAACACGAACTTTTGTGTTTGTTCAGAAAGAATATTAACAGGTGACATTTTTCAGGCCAATCTTTTATAAGCATGACTATTTTTATGGCCAGTATGGTTACTTACCATACTAAAAACACAATATTCTACTTTAAGCTTGTGAATAAACACCATATATGGAAATTAGGTAAACTGGAAATTTCTTAGTTTGGGAGAACAAATACATATGATTTTCCCAAACCAAAATTCTTCTTATTTTTCCAAAGCCGTCATTGCAGTGGGTTCTTTTGAGGCAAAGTATATTTTCAGGTTGATATTAATGCTAAGTAGTGCTGGCATTCTGCATAATGAAAATGATACAGCCAATAGTTGGACCAGGAAAATGGATTTATGATTTCAGTGATTCCAGTGACCTATGAAGTCTTTATTTATCATGTAACCAATTGATATTCTAGGTAGAGTTTGTATGTAACTCTGTATTTATAACAATAAGGTTGTAAAAAAGAAAATTTGTTGATTGTAGGATTTTGAAAAAAACAAAACTTTTGTAGACTGCCCTATGGTCAGGATACTGTATACTTTTAAGCCATTGTCACACATATAGGAGGTAAACAATGGGGATTACTAATCAGAATGAAAACCCTGTCACTGTACAGATTTAACATTAAATAAAGATGGAATCATTTTAACTATAATATTAACTAAGGCAGCAAAACTGGCCCAGCCATATTTTTTTTAAGAACTGAGATATGAAAATATAATAAGACTAAAAAATGTTTTATAGTTACTGGTGCTGAGAGAGAAACTTTGGCTCATTAAAATCTTACAGAGTTTGAGCAGACAGAAATTCATGAATTGGGAAACACCAAACCACAAGCAGTAAGGGCTCCACTGAGGGAATATGAGGAAAAACTTTTATAAGGTATTTTTGGAAATGAGACAAAATATTTGATTGGTTAAGGTATAAAGTCCCTAGTTAGAGATTAGTTAGTGGGTTTCCAATTGGTAAGCTCTCTAGTTAGATGTTAGTTGGTGATTTTTGATTGGTTAAGGTTTATTTTTGTTTTACTGTTTATATGAAGTTGAGTTTTGGTTTGCTCATGCAGGAACCCAGGGCACTGGAGCCATCTCAGCCCAATGATACACCAACTAATTTTTTTAACACATGCAAGTTGAACAAAAAAATCAAAGTGTGCAGAAACTCATTCCATAAGCATTTTGTTCTACTGATGGAGACTAAATTAGAATTTGATTAGAAAGGTTATACTTGGTTTCTAGAAGAGAATTAGCAAAGGAAAAGTAGAAAACCATTGTAATGATATTTATTAAAATAAAGTCTAGTATTACAGTGAACGTTAAAGAGATTTTCTGTAGTTTATTAATAATAAGTGAATTTTGGCCCTAGACACTGAAATTTTTATTATTCATATTAAGCAATGGCAAAATTTAATTAACCTTAATAATTAAGAATATTAAAATAAGATAGCCAGAATTTATTGAGCACTACATATATTCCACAAATGGTATTCAATGTTCATATACTATAGGGCAGACTGCTACTTACCTTCCCTTTTTCTTTATCTTTCAGATAAATCTGATTCTTAAAAAAAAAATCTAGGCATGTTTCCATTTAGTTAAAAGACTATAATAACTGCCCCTCTTAATCTCCTTCATATTAGGTCATGTGGTCAGGTTTGCTTGCTGAGATGCTAGTAAGACTGTAGTGTGGTGTGTTCAAGAATTGTCCTTTGCAGATAGTAATACTTTCTCTTTTGCCCCTTCCTCTTGCTTACTGAAATGCAAATGTGAAGTCTCCAGCTTCAACAGCTCCCTAAGATAATGAGAATAGAAGCTAAGTACTATAGAGAAAAAGCCTGGCTTCCTGCTATCGTGGAGCCACCATTCCAGATTGCTGATCTGTGGACTTCTTTCTTTCTCTGGGTCTTTGTTTCTCACAGCTGAATCTAACTGTAATCAGTCCACATACATTAGATCAGGTCGATTAATTCTTACAAACAAGATAGGTACTGTTACAAGCATTCTCATTTTACAAATAAGAGAGTTGCAGGGAGAACGGAAGTAACTTGCATGATGTCACGTATCTCAGTAGGAAGTGAACAAGGACCTGAGCCCAGCCATTCCTCTTCTAGGGCCTCTTAAGTGTTGCTCTATATGAGAAACAAACACGATTCAGCTCAGCCTATCTGCAAAAAGCAGTGAGCATCCGTAATACTAATAAATATAAAGTGACAGGTATACATTCTCTGACAGGACCTCATAATCTTAATGGAACTTTACAAACCATTGTCTAGTTACCTCATCTAGGCACCAATGTGAGAAATTAAGCTTGGTAGTACTGAGGATTTAGATTTTAATCTTGTCTAAAGTGCTAGGGTCAGTCTTCAAAATATAAAAAGAACAAGAATTGTGCTGTCCTCAAAGTGATTCAAATACTGTGGTTAGTAAACGGTCATAGGGGAAATTCAAAATTATTAGTCATAGATGCTCAGGGTACTCTTACTCCTAGAAGTTCTTAATAGGATGGCTTGGTTTTTAGAGCATAAAAATTGGTAATGAGATGATTGATAGCTGAATGAAAGCATTTGGTCAGAATGCTAAGCTATTTGATACCAGTTCAAAGAGGTGAGATGCTACATTTCTGGATGAAAAATATGTTATTCGTCTCACATATACCCTCTATTTATTCTTTTTTGGCTTATCCTTTTTATTTTAACTGCTGCTTCTGCACTTATGCTATTTCCCTTGCTAAATTATGTCCAGTTAACTCATTTTTCCAGATCACTCAGAGCTTCCTTTTAATACTTCTTATTCCATACAGCCTTTCCTAATTAATACAATCAAACATTAATTATCTCTGTACTCTCTGAAATACGACGATGCTCTACAAGTTTCACTTTTTGCAAGGATTATATTGTTTAATTTGAAACCTTTATCAATGGATGTCTTTTCAAATGCATAGAGCGCTGGGGCTGTGCATTATTCCTTTTTTTCCCTCTGCTGTGGCTCCAAATGTTAACCAGGACTTCTTGGCTTCTCAGAGATCTAGATATGATTGATTTCAATCCCAGTTCATTCCGTGCCTAAGAAATCCAAATTTCTGAGGATTGCTATTCATCTCTGTGGATTTTTGCTCTCATGCCCTTCTCTGCTTCTCAGCCTTGCAGATGAAAATGCTTACCCTTTATCATTTTCTCCAGTTTCCCCAAGAAATATACTCAAGCCACAAATTTTGTGAATCAGTAATCTTAACTGAAGATGAACAGGCTGGGGGATGGGCAAAGGGTGGCACCTCCTTGAGTAGCACCCAATTGTGTACCATCTTGCTGGCTTGCTTGAGTCTCTCATTCCTTCTCCTCCTTTCCAGATTGTTCCCTCTAGCTCTTTTTTTCTTCTATTGTGCATAGATATTTAGTTCTTCTCAACTCTTGAGGAAAACTTGCAAACCCAAGCATATCAAAGTGCTGCAGAACAAAACAAAGAAACTTTGAATTACCAGAATCTATGTTCCTTAGAAAATACTTGATATTATAATAGGATTTTTTTTCTATGAAAGGTTGCTTTTTTTTTTTTTTTTTTTTTGAGACAGAGTCTCACTCTGTTGCCCAGGCTAGAGTGCCATGGCATCAGCCTAGCTCACAGCAACCTCAAACTCCTGGGCTTAAGCGATCCTCCTGCCTCAGCCTCCTGAGTAGCTGGGACTACAGGCATGCGCCACCATGCCCGGCTAATTTTTTTCTATGTATATAATTTTAGCTGTCCAGATCATTTCTTTCTATTTTTAATAGAGACGGGATCTCGCTCTTGCTCAGGCTGGTCTCGAACTCCTGAGCTCAAGCGATCCGCCCGTCTCAGCCTCCCAGAGTGCTAGGATTATAGGTGTGAGCCACTGTGCCCGGCCTGTTTTATTTCTATTTTGTGGCTTACTATCCACAAGTATAAGCTGTGGACAAGCTAAGTACTAAGAGAGATGTTGTCTGAGAATGTGGTTAAGAATGCCTTAGGTTAACACCAGAATCCCCATATTGCATATGGTGTTCTGAAGAAATAAAAGCATATATTCAGTTCAGCTTTATAAATAATTTTGAGCTCATATTATGTTTTAGGCACTGGTAATGCAGAAATAAGAGATGGTCCTTGACCTCACAAAACTCCCAATCTAGGAAAAGAAGCTGACAAAAAGACTGGTCATATGAATATTTTATGGTGAGAATAAATATGATAAATTAAATGTAATGATTGAGTTCTAAAAGGGGCCTGAGGCTAATGTGAAGGTTAAGGTAAATCTTATTCTACAAGAACAGACCTGAGTCTTGAAAAAAAATAGGAATTACTTGGCCAAATAAAGGTTGGGGTTGGGGAATGAAGGGCATCCTAGACAATTTAGAGTGCACAATACGTGGAAACCCAAAGAAGCATTATGGATGTGAGGTACATTACAGAAAAATGAGTATTTCAAGAGTATAATTGTTAGGGGAAAGACAGGAGATGAACCCAGATTCAGGTGATAGAATACACATGGTATCCCATGCAAAGGAGCTCCAACTTTATCTTGAAGGCCATGGTAAATCACAGAAGAATTTTAGGAATGTGGCTCTAGTTTATGATCAATATTGCCTTTTAGATATATAACTCTAAGAAAGATGGATTAGAAGGAGGCGATAAAAGGCAAGGACAATCGCAACTGTTAAGGTAAGAAGTGATAAGTACCCAAGTTAGTAAAGTAACAATAGACATAATCACTGAATTGACGTCCTGATCATGTGATGTGTAATTCCAGGGGACACGGCATTCACGTATATCACAATGTGCATCAGGGCAAATTGGAGTAGAGAGACAGCAGGCAGTATTTAGGGGTAAAAATCAGCAGTCCTTGATGAGCAGTTAGTATTTGGATGGTGAAGGAGAGGGTGGGTTCTAGGGAGGCTATGTGATTTCTGCTGTAGAGGAATGTAAAAAATATGAAAATTATACTTCCATTGTTTGGTGAGTGTTTTATGGACAGAAATGCCAACACCCTGCATTTTACCCTGGTAGACTGGATTATATACAAAATCAAAAAACAAAATGGATTTGAGATCATGGGGTAAGAGGAAATGGCCCAACAAAAGTGAATAACTAGAATGTTGTTGTGGCTCTAGGCATCTTTCTCATCTTTCTATTCTCGGGTAATGTATTAATCCAGTAGTTTCTAAACATTTTTGATAGCATGCCAATACAAGGAAGACAGTTTTGAGCATCTGTCAATATTTGCACATTGATTTATTTATAAATTATCTATATTTACCACTTTATCAATATTCTATGCATATACAAACAATACACATACAAAATAAAATTTTAAAATGGTAAGACAAAACAATAGAAAAATAAGTTGAATATTTCTCCCATATTTTATGTATGGTCTTGCCTTTACTTTAAAGAATACTACATTAATCTCAAAAATCTGTTCCAGTGGATATGGCATCCTCAAAAGTCATTCCAGAATTTCTCTGCTATCTAAAATCCAGCCAAAAGCTAAGCTTTATATCATTTTCTCTCTCTCTCTCTTTCTCTCTCTCTCTCTCTCTCTCTCTCTCTCTCTCTCTCTCTCTCAGTATCTGTCTCTCTGTCTCTCTTAAGGGTAATTGTATGATATGGCCACAAAGAACAACCAATAGCAGCCAGGGGCTATTTTAAACAGTATTCATCTAGTACTGGGGAAACTATAAAACTGACTCAAATAAGAAAAATGGTGATAGTTGTTTTTGCCATGAACAATAAAAATCTATGACATGGTGTTAGCAGAACTCTAGTTCTGAGTTCCTTTTCTCAGCTATGCTTGCAAGACCAAAAATATGCTGGTCAGAGATGATGGCTTATCAATCTCAAAAGAGGGAGTGCTATTGAAATCTGATTGTTTCCTATACCCTGCACAATCTGAGGCCATATTGTTGCTGATGAATAGTATGATTATCCTGTTGCAACATGTTCCCTTTTAGTTTAAAGAAATAGATCCCCTCCAGTTTGCATGGCACAATGATTGAGATTGTTAGTAGGAAGGGAAGTAGTAGAAAAATAGCATGAAAAGGACCTAATTCCTTAGCACCTAGGCAGGTATTAGGAAAAGAACCAGCACAGTTGAATAGAGACCTTTGTAGGGATCATGAAGTGACGCAGTAACTGATAGATCCTGGTGTTAATAACAGAGGTAGGAGATACTAATACTAGAAGAGCATCATACTAAGGAGGGTTAGGGTAAGGAAGTGGGATGAACATGGGAAGAGTAGACAGCTGTTGAGTTCAAATCAGGGGTAATTTGTCATCTGTTTATAGTTACAATTAAAGTCAGAGATCAAATGGGATATAAACCACTTGGGTCATTGCTTCCAGCTTGAGCCACTTGCATTTCCATCCCTGCAATGAATCTCTACTTACTTTGAAGGCAGTCTGCTTGTTTGGGGACTGAACTTGAGAAAAGCTGGCAGAGGGAAGGCTACTAACAATTAACTTCTTATTACAGTTAAGATAATTGGAGTTGTCTCTAAAGAAAGGCATGTCTGTTGCAGAAAGCTGTTAAATTTAATTTTTCCCCTTCTGTCCGTAGAGTCTATGCAACATTTTTTATTCCTCAGAAAGGATGATAGATCATAAATAGTGCTAAGTCATTTATTAGATCCCTACAAAGGTCTCTATTCAACTGTGCTGGTTCTTTTCCTAATACCTGCCTAGGTGCTAAGGAATTAGGTCCTTTTCATGCTATTTTTCTACTACTTCCCTTCCTACTAACAATCTCAATCATTGTGCCATGCAAACTGGAGGGGATCTATTTCTTTAAACTAAAAGGGAACATGTTGCAACAGGATAATCATACTATTCATCAGCAACAATATGGCCTCAGATTGTGCAGGGTATAGGAAACAATCAGATTTCAATAGCACTCCCTCTTTTGAGATTGATAAGCCATCATCTCTGACCAGCATATTTTTGGTCTTGCAAGCATAGCTGAGAAAAGGAACTCAGAACTAGAGTTCTGCTAACACCATGTCATAGATTTTTATTGTTCATGGCAATAGCACTATATATCTTTTGAAGTCAGGATACCAGCATTTGCTATTAAACTGGCTTCATCTTCCTAGTCAGAATGAATCAACGATGTTATCTTTAAGCATTTTAAAATTTGCCATGAAATGACAAAAGCAAGGGACTTCAAAACAAAGGTTGGTTATTTTTCCTAAGCTTCTGATTCTGAAGTGGAAGAAAATGCTATTTAAAAATTGAAGTTGCATAACAACTTGAATTTTCTGGTGCTAGTTAAGCACATAAATCGTTTTCATTTTTTTTCATCACAACTTCTGCTTTAAATAAATGAATAAAGATGATAGAAATTGAATTTCTGAATGTTACTAAATATGTCACAGGCCAGTAATGAATGGATTTCATTTCTGTTTTTTGTTAAAGAAGCAGGTGTGATTCTTGAGATCAGGTTATAGCTTCAGGCTCTGTTGGTTTCAGCCCCAGCTTGGAAATGAAAAGTCACTGATTTTGGTTCTCGATTTGAAAATAATTTTCACCATATCACTGAACCTTCTGAAGACTTAGTGTTCTCTGATTTGCAATGGGAGTCTAAGTATTCCTTTCTAACTCACTGTAGTATCAAGAACAATAACAATAATAGCAAAGAAAAAAGACATAATTACCATTAACATTTATTGAGCAATTATGAAGTGTAGCTAGCTACCAGGTTATGTACTTAGCTTAGTAAAAGTTAAAAAAAAAAAAAAAACTAAATTCACAGCTGAAAATGCCTCTGAAAAACAATTTTTTTTTAGTAGAGAAGGCTTTTTTTTCTTGTTTCATTTTGTCTCAAACACTGTTATCCCTGTGTAAATGTCTAAAGATGATTTGTACACTCTTTTTAAGCAAATCTTCACTTAGCACTGATTAGACCCAAAGCATGATATTGGGCACTTTGTAAATTACAAAGTTGTACCAAACTAGAACTATTTTCAATGAGCTTATAGTCTGTTAGAGTAGGGAGAATAGTGGAGCATGGATGAGAATGAGTTTTGGAGTTCAGACTGCCTAGGTTTGAAGGCTAGAAGTGTACCCTTTGCAAGATACATTCTGATTGTTACCATTTCAGATTCTTCAAAATAGTATAATAATAGTTTAAAAGTTACAGGGTTGTTCTGAGAATTAAATAAGACAATTCAATTGAAATGTTTAGAAGTGTTTGCCATAGGATAAACATTCAATTGCTATTGATTCTACTATTATTATAGGAGAAAAGTTGTGTATTAAAAATAATACAACTAGATAAAATAGGGTAAATTGGCAGTGGGAAGTATAGCAAAATTATGAATAAAGCTGAGAAAATAGATTTCATTTCTACTGGGAATAATTAGGAGTAGATGAAGAGGGTTGCATTTGGACTGGTCCTTGACAAATAAATATGGTGTAGATATGTGGAGATTAAAGTGGCATTCCAGATATAGGTACCAGTGTAATGAAAAGCACAGAAGGAGGAAAGTACTGGACCACAAAGAGGAAACAGTAATTGATCCAGTTTGGCTATAATACAGGTTGATGGAAAGGTAAAAGTTGAGAGACCAAGTTGGAAAGGCAAGGTGTGTCCGTTACATGGAAATCCTTGAATTGGATCCACTGAAGAAGGCTGAACTTTAGTTTGTAGACAATGCGGAGTCATGGAAGCTTTTTGAGAAGCAATGTGATATAAACATAGTACTTTTTAGGAATAACCCAATAGGATGCAACCTAATGACATACAGGATGGACTCGGAAGGGGAGAGAAAGCTCAAGGATGATCATTCAGAATGATTTAAACTTGTGCCTGAGGAGAGACAGTAAGGAAATGGAGGTGACAAAATCCTGCTGATTTAATTATATTAATGTTTGCATTTATTTATTATCACTCTAGATTCAAATAGGATTTCATAATTGCTCGGAATAAAGCAGACAATAAGGTGAAGCAGAAAAGTATACATGGGTTAAAACATAAAAGATGAAGGGATGAAAATGATGAAAGTCAGAACAGAGGAAATAGAGAGGGAGTAAAATGGCAAGTTAACACAAAGAAGTCCCTGACATAATTTCTCATGTGCTTCCCGAAAGTGAGTCAGATACGTGGCTCAAAAATTCCTGATGGCTAAAGGCAAAGGGACCATGATCAGTTTCAGGAGTCACAGGTTCCCTAGGTAAAGACATACCAATTGCCAAGGAAAATTCTACTTTTAGTGACTAAAACGTATCAGATTTCTTTCCTGTCAATCCTTGTAAAGGAAATCGTGGGACCACTGAGAGGTGGCTATTAATAAAGAATTTGAAAAGACAATGAAAAACCAAACAAGTTGCACAATTGTACTACCCTAGAAAGATTTGTAATTTCATATTTACAGTTTTTATTTCTTAGGTTTCATCTGCTCCAAAAAACCACAACTTACTACGGGCCTTTTCTCTGATATCCCCAAGGTGGGTTAAGTATTGTCTGCATTTCTATTACTTGCCGTGGATATATTTATTAGAACCTTTATTATACATATGTAATAACAATTATTCCTGCTTTTAAGGAAAAAGATGATATATTATGTCTGTGTTCTGAGTTTTTAGTATGATTTCTGGCATATAGTAGATTTCAATAAATGAGAATGAGCAAATGAATGATGATCTAGTTCAATACAATCTACTTCTTGATAGACGTAGTCTCAAGTCATCTGGGCCTTTCTTTACATGTCTTCATAATGGAAGGCATATGTGTATAACATTGAAAATATAGTTTATTACTAGGACCTCATTTAGTTACCAGTAACAGAAATCCAGCCTGAACCAACTGAGGCAAAAGATTGGAATTTATTAAGTATTAAAACATATGGGGGTATTTCAGTTGAAGGCTCAGCAACAAAACTATAGGTAATGAAGAAATTCTGTCAACCCTCAAGGTTATCTAAAGCCAGGCTGAAATGCTGGTGGGTCTCTGGGTCCATAAGTCTTCTCTCTCTTTTTTTTTTATTTACTTTATCTGCACTATATGTATAAAGCTCTTTTGACCATACTAGGGAAAACATGACCACCAAAGATTCAAGGGCTTAACATCTTCACAAATTATATCCCCAGAGAGGGGCTGAATAAATCTCCAATTTCAACTTGAAAAAACATTAAGACAAACTCTGACAGGCTCAGCTTGAGTCAGGAAATGCTCCCTGTTCAATAGACTACATAAAAGTTTTAGGTGCCATATAAGGGAGTTTGGATTATATCCTATGGAACAGAGTTTTTTAACTTATTTTTTTGTGCCATGCACCTATTTGGTAGTTTAGCAAAGCCTATGTGCCCTTCTCAGAATTATATATTTAAATGATATAAAACAAGACTAATAGGATTTCAAAGGAAGGCATCTGTATTAAACCAAAATGTCTTAAAACTTGCAATACCATAATATATGCTCTTCTTTATTAATGCATTAAATAACAAGAGTTAGTGGTATGTCTAACAACTCAAATAATTACAAAAATGGTGATGACAAAATTTTGATATATGCAACTATAAAATGATATGAAAATATCTTTGGTTTCTATAAATGACAAAGATAGAGGTACTGTTGATACTACTGTGGTTTTGACCGACATTCATAATTAAAATATATGCTAATGTGCATGAGAGGTTGGTGAAAATAAAGATATGATTTTTTCCTGGTTCATGTTCATAGACACCCAAAATTCTATGCATATTCAGCTTATAGAAGAATGAGGAATCTTGCTACACATAATGGAAGCTGTCAAAAATTTATATCAAGGATGTGATGTGATTGTAAAGACATTATATCAGAATAGTTAAGAACAGGAAATTTGGCATCAGAAAAATATGGAATTGAATACCAGTTCTGTAACTTTGCAGTTGTTGTGGATTGAACCAGTGTCTTAACTTCTCTAAGGATTTCTTTATCTACTAAATGATTATAGCTATAACTATACTCCTAGATTCCTTGTAAGGATTAAATGAAATAATGCATGTGGAGTGATTAGTGAAGGTTTGGCAGGGAAATTTTAGGTTAAAAATAATCATTGTGGGAATTGCTACTCTTTTCTACCTCTTTGCTCTTTGGATATTGACATACTTTGATATATATTTGCAGAAAAAAAATCTTTGGTTATCTTCTTGGAAAGAGTGCTAGACTTTTGCACATTAAACCTTTCTTGGAAGGAGATGGGGGAGAATGATATTTCCTTTTCCTGTTAGTTTGGGGTTATAGGCATAAATTCAGTGACATCTTGGAAAGAGTGATTTCTCATATGGATGGCAGATGGGGCTGTCATGTTTCTTAAAATACCAACAGCATAACCAGGAAAGGCTCTATTCTAAGTTTGGGATGTTAGCTCAGTCTCTTGGATATGGCAAGCTGTGCCTTCTAGCCTCCTGAAATGATTCCTGCTAGCTAAAATAACACTGAAGTTGCTAAAATTTTAGTTGATTTTGCATCCAACACCTGGCTCTTGCTTGAATTGTTTATACTTGTGGGTTTAATTTTAGATTTAAGTTTCATATTTTTCCTACTACTCCAGATATTCTTGATTTTCTAACTGAATTTAAAATGTTTATGATTTACCAGCAGAGTCTGTAGTTTTAGACCTTATTGTAAATATACAAAATGCTTCAGCAGCCCATTAGCGTGAACTTGTTGATTTGCTCTGTGCCTCTTTTGCCAGGACACAAATCTTTATATGCTTTACCCGTTCCTTTTATATTCCACCCCTTATTCATTGACAAAGTCAGTAAAGATATAGGTAATGAAATGAAGTGGGTTTAATTTGTTTGGTTAGCTGGCTTTTGGCCAGTTGTTGTTTTTATTGTTCTGTCTATTTGGAAGAGGCTCAAATATGTTCCAACAAGGCTAATAAGTTAGAATACAAGGCCTCCTAGTATTCGGTAAAGTCCCTCTGAGTTTTTAGCAAAGCCATTCACTCTTAGGAATGTCAGATCTTTTTGGCTTTTCGGGGTCTCTATGATTGATGAAAAATACCAAAAGTAGCATTTTGTACAACATATCTGGGGTCCTTTTACCTTTTTAACATTCTTCTCTTCTCTTGCTCTGCCAGATTGAGATGAACTGTGACTTTCTCCTTTACCGTTTCGCTGTAGGTGAGTTTCTTTCAAAAAGACACCAACTCACTTTTTATAGTGGAACTATTGAATTCGGAACATCAGTTAGACTTTCCCTCCCCTCAGCCCCCACAACTCTGCATTTATATCACTATTATCACACATACTACAGACATTGTAATTATCTCCACCAGACTGTGAACAATTTGCAACCAGAGAATATTTATTCTTTCATTTGATCAATAAAATATCATTTATTTATTAAGCACTTGTATTAGGTAAGTGCTAGGCATAGAGTGTATTACTGGTGAATAAGAGGACAAGGTTCTTGCTCTCACAAAAATTAGACTGGGATGGACATTGACCCCATAGCCCTAACATATTCCATCAAGTCTCACATAAATGAGATAATAAATGTTGTCAGAATAAATAGTGAAAAAACTAAATTTGTAGTTAACAAACCTTAGTAAAATAAATTACTGAATTTGCCATTATCTAGTTATAATAAATAGAAGTTATCCAGTGAAAATCCTGGGCAAAAGAAAAAGTACAAGACAGGTGAACTGTTTTGAGAAAACCTTTCTTAGGCAAGGCAAGATTTAACTTTGGAGAAGGCCACTGTATTACCAATGAGTTTTGAGGGAAGCAATGCATCATTTCTAAAACTTTCCTTCGCTGACCTAAGAAAAGCCTGCCTGCAGGTATTTCAGGCCTTGGAAATTTTGAATGCTAAAAATTATGTTCAGATGGTTGCCCATCAACATGCACTGACATCTTGTTATAATGGAGTATATTTCCTCTGCCTGAATAGATTTCCATCCTCCATTCATTTGATAGTTTTATTCATAAAAATACCCAATCTACATCAACTTTCTCCTATTTCATTATCTTTGAAATAACAACCTGTAACAAAAGATAGTGCAGAATGGATATTTCTAATAGAGCATGTTATGAGAAATGCAGTGAATGTCTATCAGGGCTAGGAGCTTGTTTATTTTACTATTTAAGTGCAAAACCAGGAGGAGAGAAGAAAGCTTATATATTTAGTTAAGACAAGAGAAAAAAAAAGCTATTCACATTGCAGGGCACAGAAGCTGGTATCTTGGGAGATAAAGAGAAAGTGGAGTGAAGAGTAAGGAATGGGATCATGGACAGGAACAGGAAGCTGTTAAAACAGACACAGACATTATGAATTAAGGATCCACTGAGTAAGATGGTTTGCATTCTCTTATGGTCAGTTAAGGGAATGGCTTAAGAAATCTTCTTTTAACAGGACAGGAAGTCACTGACTCTGAGGGACTTCAGGCAAATCACTTGACACCTCTGGATGTTAGTTTCCTCAGTTACCTCCTCCAAACATAGAGGAGGTAGTTCCTAAAGTCTTTTGTTAATCAAGAGTCTGAAAGTTTTTCACAGCACCCAAAGGAATTAAATATTTACTTTGGCTACTAAGCTTTACCAATAATAAAACCTATATATCAAAAAATCAATCCGTATTGGTTTTAAACTAATGATACTAATGCCTTTTTGAGAAACATATTTAGCAACTCTGTCCAGAGCTTTGCAGCATGTTTGAGAATTATGGCATCTTTGTATTAGTCAGGAAATGGAGTTATTGTAAGTTTTATGGAAATTGGAGATTTAATATAGAAATTAGAACTTGCACAAATGTAGGAGAAAATGGGGAAGTAGAGATCTGAAAAGGAAGAGTCAGAGGTCAGAGTAACCATGGCTAATCAGTCAGCCTGTTACACTGGTGTGAGTGGACAAATCAGAGCCAATATGGATGCACAGCAAAGGGGAGACTTTTGAAGGATCCTGGAAATTGCTGCCTTGGAGGAAGCTGTTGTCTCTACAGATGTAGAACTGCACCTTTGTGGATCTACAGCCAAGTCTCTGGTGTAGGGCCTGAGGTTGCTGTTGGCTAGAAAAGCCTGTAGTCAGGCACTAGCTGGATATGGGGTAAAAGAGAATCTGGACAAGCCTGGATTTGCTGGGTACCTCTTCACCTGTCCTTACTGTGTTGGTCTTTACCATGTCTGACTGCAACAACTTTCAGTCAAGTAGTGGCTCACCTTCACTTCTGCCTTCTAAATCACATGTGGGTTTCTCTTTTGGCCAACTCTGACCTGGAACCATATGGTTGACATAGCACATAGGGACAGAAGAAAAGAGACTTGAAACAAAAGTGTATTTGCTTTAAGTCTTTTTCTGATATCAAATTTAAAGTACTTATGGCATTGGATACTGTCTTTAAGACTTTTCAAGTAGGGGACTGAGCTAAGATAGATTTCTAAAAGCACCATCAAACCCATAAGAAGATCAATAAAGATACAATCTGTAATTTGCATGTCACATTACAGTGTACAAAATGCTTATACATTGTACATGTTGTATATGGTTTATTTATTATTGCATATAGTTTTATAATTCCTTTTAGAAATTATTAAGGCAGGAGTTATTAATCCTGATAGATGAAAAACATGTGGCTTAACTCTAAATAATTGGCCAAGATGATACAAATAGGAGCCAGGGATGATGTTGGTTGATTTTAGAATTTGCTGAGTAGGGAATCCTTTCTGCAATTCAAAGGATTCCAGAAAGTGCACCTCACTTCAAATGTCTTCCCATTATATTGTTTTGGCCATGAAGATTCAATCAGTGATGATGTACTTCTTTGGATTGTATGTAATAGTATTATCAATAATGACTCCATTCCACACATAATCCATATCAGAGTTTACAATGGACTTTTACATCTTATATCTCATTTTGTCTTCAGAAAATACTCATCTGGTGGATTTCTATTCCCTTCATTTTGTAAATATAAAAGTAAGTCTCAGGAAGACCGGGTAACTGCCTCACTCTCATGCCAGTTCGATCTCTTGAAGCAGAACTCAAACCCAGATAATCTCACTTTAAGTTCAAAGCTCTTTCTAATCTTTTCACTGCTATTCTTTCTGCTAGTCACAGAGGAGGCAGTAGGACTATTTTGCATGCATGGATTTACGAATGAGAAAATACTTTACAGTGGAGGTGTTAAATAAACATTTTAGTAAAAGTTTCTGAGCCTTAGTAAGTGAGGCTCAGAAAAGAGAAGATTATGTTTAATACATGAGTACCAGGAGGAGACCCTCAGAAGGGGACTGTGAATCCAGAATGCATGGAGAGAAGTGACAGTTGGGAGGGGAGAGGGTACAGATGTCCTGGGAATGGAAGTCCTTTAGCAAGCTTAAAGAAGAATATACTAACTAGGAAATTGGGAAAATGTCATAGTTCCTCTGGAAAAATGAGAATGTGGGCAGATGGATCATAAAGGAATGAATGACGTATCTTATTTTCACCTGTATCATGTCCTTTCAGAGCACTGATGTTGGAGAAATGGTCATTTGTATCCCAGGAAGCCCTTGAAAATAGATACTTTGAAAAATGTCTCATACTATTTATTTCATAATATGTATTTGAAATGGTCTGAGAGAATAAGGCTACTTGATAGTTTTTTGCCAATTTGTTGTTTTAATGTACAAATTTTCTATTTCAGACTGAACTCAGCTCTCTGTGGTTTAATGGAAATAGACTTGCACAAGAAGAGAGTGTGATCTGGTAGAATACAGTAGTTAATGTATCCATAGATCTTTCCTCTGTTTGTTTTTTACATTTTTTGCCATTACATTCTTGATCCACTGGGATACTTTATATATCTCCTCTCTGAAACTTTGGGATTTGTAGATTTAGAGATCTTGGTCCCCAGAGGAGGAACACTCTTGCTAGAGGACAGGGCAGATCTCATTGAATTATAAATTATGGCTGCTGCCTGAGAACTTCGGACTCTTAAATGGAGACTAACAGGTAAGGAAAGCCACCATCTTGGCCACGGTAATTAATCCTGATCAATAGAAGAATTTGTTTCATACCTTGAGGCAAAGAAGAATGTGTATGGGACACCTGTGATCTACTTGGTAGTCTCTTGGTATTCCCTTGTACAACTGTGACTGTGAACTATCATATGGAAGTCTACTAGCCTGAGATGTGTTTGATCACCACCCACTTAGACCCCTCAGAAACAAGGGTTTAGTTGACAACAGGTAACCTGCCAAGACCTATGGAGGTAAAAGAACTTAGAATGGATAGAATAGGAGGGAGGGAATTACCAGTTGTAGTACCAAGACAAACTGCAGTAATAGGGGATATAGTTCATCTACTAACATCTCCCTTTAAAGTTTCCTTTTATGAAGAGAGGGTTAAAGGAGAAATGGAGGAACTACTTTAAAATTGTATGGAGAAGTGAATCTGTGCTGAGCAAGGTGTGGTCTGGGGCAGCAACAGAGTTCTGCTTCTCAGATTTCACTTTAGGAGAGAAGACCCTATGAGGAGTGTAGTGGTCTCCAGCTACATTGTTATTGGAATCTGCTGCATTGTTCACACCACAGCCATGATCCCCCCTCATCCAGTAACCAAGTCCAGTAGGGATACTAGATCCTGGCCATTTATGCTAAATGCAGGACTCCTGTAATGGGCGATTTCTGCTCTGGGCTTCTCATTGAGCTAGTAGAGACTTTCTCAGAACTGTAATGTAGTATGAGACTCTTTCTAAAGCATGCCCCTTCTTTCCTCCCTCCCTTCACTCATATCAGAACTGTGTCAGTCTAAAGGTTGTCCCTGCCTACTCTTGTTCCTACTTCTCTTTATTTTTCCCTACTAAATCTCTTTCATCTCTAACTCTGTCGCAGCATTTGTTTCCTGAAGGAATTGAATAAATACAAGGATGTAGTTTCCTTTTTTTCCCCTCTCTTATAGGCCTTCTTATTGAGGCAGCATTCATTGACTTAAGCCATGGTGTCAAAAAGCAAGACAATGCAGTCGAAAGGTAACCATGATAGTGCTATTGATAGGTCTGGCCTCTGGAACAGTTTTTTCCACTGGCTACTCCTCAGTAGTTTCTGATTCCGGTACATTAGAACCAGAGGGATGTCCAGACAGAATTTGTTCTCCCTCTGCTCCTGACAACATACACAATTGACTCAATATCAATCTGTTTTGGTTCATCTACTGATCTTCACTTTTAAATCTGACAGTCACTCCTTCATATGACATGACACGTTTCTTATATTCCAGTTTTTTTCTTCTACTTTTCTTTAATAATGTCTCTCTTTCAGCTGACCCATTTACATGAATAGCCCTTACAAAACTCTACTATGTTTCTCGTTCTTCCAGGCAAGTTCTGGCCACCAGAAACCACCCAATGACTCCTTTGACTTTGTCCCCTAGTGATCCTTTAGTTGGGGTTTTGGCATACACTTAGTCTGGTTTTAGCTGAGTCATGATATTTATCTATAACATGTCTAGTTACAATAATAGATAGCATACGATAGTTGGTGTTTGTAGTTCCTTAGCATTTTTAGATGAATTATGAATCATCTCCACAAAGAGACATTCTTAGTCTTCTAAACAGAATATAGTCATGTAACATCATTTTAAATTGTCCTCTCAGGAAAACCCACCAAGTCTAGATAATCGTTTTCAAAGACTTGAAGAGCCCTATTTTTTTTTTTTTTCTCCTAGTCTCATTTCATGCGTTATTTTGGTGTCACAGCCCAGTATTATAAGAATGGTTAAAAAGACATTTGATTGGGCCGGGCGCGGTGGCTCACGCCTGTAATCCTAGCCCTCTGAGAGGCCGAGGCGGGTGGATCGCTCGAGGTCAGGAGTTCGAGACCAGCCTGAGCGAGACCCCATCTCTACTAAAAATAGAAATAAATTATCTGGGCAACTAAAAGTATATATAGAAAAAATTAGCCAGGCATGGTGGCACATGTCTGTAGTCCCAGCTACTCAGGAGGCTGAGGCAGTAGGATTGCTTAAGCCCAGGAGTTTGAGGTTGCTGTGAGCTAGGCTGACGCCACGGCACTCTAGCCTGGGCAACAAAGTGAGACTGTCTCAAAAAAAAAAAAAAAAAAAAAAAAAGACATTTGACTAAATAATTCACATATTTGAGACTCTGGGTATTCTTAATCTGATAAATTTTATGATATTAGAAGGTACAGTCTGTACTACCATTGCCAGTTGTCCTACCAAAGATATTTCAGATGCATTTTTGTCTCTAAGCGTAGTGCTCATAGGAAGTATAGGAAGTAAAGCCTTCTTTTCCTTTTCTGGGAAGGCCCAGATTCAAATATGATGATAATTACAAGATTGAGAGAGATCAACATAAATTTTATTAAAACACAGTGCATCTCGCTGTGTCCCAGATTCTATTATTTGCTCCATAACTGACATTGTCTTGATGGCCATAGAAACCTACTAAAATTGCTTGATGATAACAAATACCAGGATGGTGAATAATTTGTGTAATAGTAAACCCAATTCCTAACTTTCTGCTAGTGCATATAATGAGTAGAGGCAGACAATTCAGTACTATGTTTTTCTGAAACAGATTGAAAAGTTAAAAATTCCGTCTCTCAGCTCTCTTGTTTAGGCTGTTCATGTCAAACAACAAATTCTCTGTTAGTTTTCCTCCCTTTTTAAACCTCTTCTCCACTTAATTGAATCTCATCTGCATGTGTACATGGTGACACTCAGGTGTTCCTTCTGAATCAATCTGCCTAAAAGAACCTGTCTGGTACCTACCATTCAAACCTCTTCTATCTTGGAAACACACCAGTTTGTTCAATATTGAAAACTCACTTAGTAGATAATTTTTTAAAAATGGAACCAATTTTTCATTTCAGTAAAAACTTTCAAACTGATTGTGGATATTGTACAATTGTTATAGATATAAGACCTGGCCATACTGAGACATAACCTAACTCATGGCACCCAACATATTTTCAAAAGAAATTCACTGTTTAATAAATATGTTTGAGATTCCTTTAGAAAAAATATATTCAAAGACAACATTGAGTCTTGTGTAAAAATGGACACAGCCGGGAGATATGGTCCAGTCATTGACTTAAACACTTTGGTTTTTATTTATTTGTGGTAAAGAGCTAAGTTATATTGGACTCTAAGCCCTTTGAGAAAAAGAAATTTTCCTTGCCATTTTAGTACAATAAAGTGTTCAATAAATGTCTACTAGATGGGATAGGATAGATGATTCTTGCCATAAAGCCTTGATAAAAAGGAATAAAAAATAGCTAGAAAGCATGGGGTCTTATGTTGAGTAGTGACTTTTATTTATTTTATTTATTTTTTTATTTATTTTTTAATTTTTTTTTGTGACTTTTAAAATGACTTTGATTAAACTCATGACTTAAATTGTGGCATCAAAGATGTAGCCTTGGTATAAAAAAGTTGCCATTTTCTCCGTTTGACTGAACCTATGCTTTGGATTCTTAATTTCTGAGACTACTTCTCAGATGTCATTCCTTGACTGCTTCCTGGAAAAAATAGTTTTGTTTCTTGGAAAGTTCTAGGCATCACTGTATGTCCCCTTCGAGTCCATCTTCTCTCAAACTTGCCTTTGACATCACAGATCATGCTGGTCAACAGCTTGTAAATATCCAGAATCAACCTTGTAGGCATACACTTTTTATCTTTATCTAATTCCTGTGTCACTGGGCACTCTCCTCAGGAGAAGGTATTTGAGCAAGTACAGGCTCCTGATGTCAGGAAGCAGGAATGAGGGTGGGTGTTGGTACTGTTACTTGTTCCTTATTTCCAGCCTTTTCCAACTGCAAGCCCTGACATCTTCAACCTGAAGCTACCTATTCCAGTTGCTCAGTCAATTGAATCTAAAGTGGACAGCTTATCACATCTATGAATAAATGGGGCCTAAATCAGTCTTGCTGTAGTAAGCCTTATATAAATCCTGATCATTTGAATTCTTCAGGTCAGCTTGAAAGTGATTTTATAGTTAATAAGATGCAACCTTCACTAACCACTGCATCAGCCCTATTTGCATAGTGTGAATGAAATACGTCTTTCTTGTTTTCCTGATTTGGCTCTGGGTCATAAAATCTTGAATTTTTTCCTGAATGATGCATTCAACTGAGACGTTGATGACCTCTCCAGCTATGATCAGCTTCTCTTCCTAGGACTGTCTGCTGGGTAAACTAGTGTTTTTATCATTATTATTTTTTAAGTATGGGACATGGGATACCTACAAAGTCTCCTAGACTGATTAATATAAGCACATGTTTTAGAATCCAGCTTTAGACTTATGAAATCATAATCCCCATGTGCAAAACCGTGGACTTTGGAAGTGAAGAAACTTTCATAATTTTTAAGTTTGAGAAAATACCACACTAAAGTTCTAGAAATATGACTAGCATGTACATCTGGCACTGAAGGTTGTATTCAAATGAAGATGTAATTATGTGAATACAGCATCATTGACATATAATTCATCCTTTTAAAAAGTATAATTCAGTGATCTAATTATATTCAGGATGTGATCTTGAGATTTTTTTGTTTTCTTTTTTCCTTTTATTTTTAGTTGACATGTAATCATAAATATTTATGGGATACAGAGTGATATTTCAGTACATATATACAATGTGCAATGATCGAATCAGAGTAATTAACTCATCCATCACTTTGAACAATCATCCTTTCTTTGTGTTATGAACATTCAAAATCCTTTTCAAATAATTCATTATTCTAGGAAGTCCTACTGTAGTACTTGATCTATCAGGTTAGACTTATTTAAATTTAATGAGTGAGTTTACCATATCTCTGAACATTCTTACTTAGCCTGTTGATTACTCACCTTGGAGTCCAAGTCTACTTGCTGGGAGTATTTCCTTGACACAGGATTGCAGATTATTTTCTTCCCAATCAGCTTCTGTAGAACTAGCAGACATTGCAGTCAAAATCACTCAGAATACAGATGCTCCTTGACTTATGATGAGGTTATGTCCCAATAAACCCATTGTAAGTTGAAAACATAGTTAAGTCAAAAATGGGTTTAATACCCCTAACCTACTGAACATTGTAGCTTAGCCTAGAGTTGAGCAAAATCAGCAAATGCAAAGCCTATTTTATAAGGAAGTGTTGAGTATCTCATGTAATTTACTGAATACTGTACTGAAAGTGAAAAACAGAATGATTGTATGGGTACTTGAAGTACAGATTCTACTGAATGCATATCACTTATACAACATCATAAAATGGAATAATTGTAAATTAAACCATCAGAAGTTGGGGACCATCTGTATTTCACACAAAATTATTTGGAGACAGCCTGTTGTAGAATAGCAGATACATGTTTAAAAGAATATATCATTAGTTTGGGTAGAAAGGATGGGGCCATATTAGGAAAATGAGGAACTTAAGTTTACATTGGGTTTGGTAGAAAATGGAGATCCACTGGGAAATCAACTAAATAATATGAAGGAATACACTGTGGGTGTTTGTGTAATATAGGTCTGGGAAAGGTGTGTAAATAGATCATAGAGAAGTGAGCCCACTATCAAGAGAACCACAAAGAAGGGCACTGAACTGAACCAGGAGTTAGGTGATGAGGGCTGGGTTGCACAGTATCAGTAAGAATGGAGAGGAAGTGTTACTAAGCTTTGTTGAATAAATGAAGCTGAAATGGTTAAACTGTGTAATAGCATGGCTTGGTGGCCGAGAAGCTGGTGATGCTGCTGAAAGTGTCAGCAAAGTTGATCGTGGAGCTGATAAAGATGAATGAAATCTCCTGTATCTCACAGCTGAGCCCAAGTTGCCATTGTCATTTCTCAACTACAAAGTATGATTGATACTAGCATGGAGAACTAGATGAGGGTGGTTATTAGATGTTGTGGGGTGGTATGCTGAGGTGCAAGAACATACTGCTATAATGTTTGAGCAAATATTATTATTTCTGGAAAGCAGAAAAATGGATAGTAGCTAGTGTGCATCCATCAGATAAGTCATACTAGGCATTTATACAATATTTCTTTTAGGACATATGCTTTCCAAAGACACTCAGTTTTACCCTCCTCACCACACTTCATCCTCATTCCTTTCTTTGTCAATCTTTCTAGTAGAGAATTATGAGAAAAAATATCTATAATTATCTTGAAAAATATATTTCAGTATTAGGAAATTTTTGGTTAAAAATATCCTAAAACAATTTTGGTGGCAGATAGTATTGCTCAGTGTTGGGTTTTCCCATATTTTTTGGATATGAAAGCCATGTGACAAGTTTTAGCTAATGAAGCCTAAGCCGAAATGATGTGTATAGCATTTAATCCAGAGGATTCAGAAACAATGTGTTGCCTCATGCTGTCTCCTCCCCTTTGGTGGCAACTTTGCAGGCCACATGTTGAATTAGCCTGGATCCTTGAGTCACTGCATGGAGAAGTACTGCCTTGGAGAGTTGTCTGATCCAAATTAAATTTTGTGTCAATGAGAAATAAAAATCTTTGTTCTGTTAAAACACTGAGATTATATGGTTTACTTGTTACCACAGTCTTGCTTATACATCCTGCCTGACATTCTAAGTCAACATGGCTTGTACAAAAAAAAAGTATGTAGCCTAAAACTCCAAGGGTAATGGACTTTAAGAATATCTGGACTTAGGTGATTACTTATTCTTGTTTTGCATTCATCTGTGTTGACTCCATTTCTAGACAGGCTCTCTCCATGAAGCATCTCAGCCTCCTTACTCACAGTGTAGCCATCCAGTGAAAAAGGGGGATTTTTAAATTCTAGTAGTTTCCTCACTCTAAACAAAACAAACCTGGAATTGAATAACATTATATTGGTTTGAATTACAAATTTAATAGTTACCTCACTATCCATGAATACAAATTGTGGCCATAGATTTAATGTGTTGTGATTGGCCTGGCCAGGGACCAAGAGGTATGGCTGGTCCCATTGAAGGCATACAAACAAACAATAATGAGAAGAGTTTCCCTAAATGAAGTAGAGTTGTGGGATATTAATGCTGAGAGGCAAAAAAAAAAAAAAAAAATCCACATAAATTTATATATTTTCAGCATAGAGACTATCTCCTTATAATTCTAGGCAACATTGTACAAGTATGCCCTACAGAGAGTGTCCTTAGTTAATATTTCCTGATGGAATGATACTTTTTACTACTTATTAATAATATCCAAACTTCATAGAGCCTTGAAAACTCTCAATGCAACCTTTTTCAGCCTATATTTACATCAGAAAATTTATAATTTTGTCCCCAGAGCACAATAGAACATTTCAAGCAAAATTATGTTTACAAAAAGTCTTGAGTTATATTCCAAAACACAATTAGTAGAGTGCCAAAAATCATGATAAATGTTTTGAAAACTCCAAAGTATTCTGAATGTCAACAAAGGGGATATCTAGCTTGGATATGTCTGGTGCTATGAAAGGCATCACAGTGTTACACTCAAGGTGAGCCATTCTCTGCCACTGGGTACATGTCCTGAATATCTTTCATATTGTTGTCAAGTTATTGCCAACAATTGTACAATGTGACCCCCAAACACATGAAAATTGTGGAGAAGTAAGCAAAACAAATGAGAAAGTGATTGCAATGGGACTAAAAATGTTTTGGCATAAAATGTAATTATTTCTTTTTAACCCCATATGAATTGATAGTCACAGAGTTATATTTGAAGTATTTTTTCTTGGTTTTAATCATATTTTAGAAATAGGTTGTGAGCTTTGGGTTGAGGAACAATACATTATATGTTTTCCTAAATAAAATAATAGGAAATAGGCTACATGGTGTTATTTTATTTTGTTTTTTCACAGAACATCTGATTTCAAGAGCATGTTACCATCCATAAGCAAGAGATCTCTGCATTTATAAGCTGTTGTCCTGGTAATCTACTTGAATATGTGTTAACCTGTCTTCTAAAGAGTTACCTCCTCTGCTGTTTTTCATTTTCTAGGGTAATAGAGTGTCTAGAACTCTTGCACAGTGAGAGGGGCTGTATGAGAGTGAAACCCAAAAGGTAGAAATGACATGAAATACTTGCATCTTCTAGATATCTTCTTAGGCTACAACATCATTAAATGACCCAGAGGCTATTATGGATTCTGAGAATGTTTCTTATACAACAGACTTGAAATTCAACTCCTTTGCATACATTCATGGATCATACCTTTTATAAGATGATACAACATGGAGCATATCACAAATAATTTGGTTAATGATCATTCAGTTTGTGAATGAAATATAAGATGTTGGTAACACATTATAAAGCATAGAGCATCTGAAATGATTTTTCCCCATTTTCAGGTGAAAGTAGCTGTGCCTTCTAGTTTGTTCATTTATTCATTAATTCAACATATCTGCCTTGACTTTCTACTACTTACTGGGCTTCTGAAGACCAAAATACTTCTGTGAAAGAAGAATCTTAGCTCTTTGACAGAAACTCTCTTTATATTGATCTACTCAGAGACAAGATTTGAAGGGATAAAAAGGAATTCACTCACGTCTTTGGAAACAGAGTTGTGGACATGGGTAATCACTCAGCTAAAGAACACTAGATTAAATAAAGATAAATACCATTTAAATGCTTGAAATGGGTCTCAATAATAGGTAGTCTTTATTGACTATTTACTGTGGGCCAGACATTGTATTAATCCATTTATAGGCAACGTATCATTCAATCTCCCTTTAAGAGATAGTTACTATTCACATTCTACAACATAAACTAAAGGTTAGAGAAATAAAGTGATTCATCCATGATTACTTAATTAGGATATGGGAACTATTATAGAATGTGCAACCAGCTCTGCTTCGAAAGATGGTTAGAATTTGCATAGGTGCACAGCACCTTTGGAAAACCATCACGAGCAAAGATATGGAGAATACACATGTGATGTCAGATGAGAAACTCAATACTAGATAAACCCAACTAAAGTAAAAAGTTTGTATGGGGAAGGTATCACAATCCACATGCCATTTAAAGATAATGTATGTTTTGGTTATCTATGTCTGTGTAACAACTCACCTCACAACTTGGTGGCTTAGGACAATAACCACTGTTTTTTTATCACTCAAAATTCTGTAGGTGTTCAGGGCTCAGCAGGTGGTTCTGCCACTGCATGTGGTATCAGCTGCAGCAGTTAATAATCCAGAGGCTTCAATCAGTTGGAATGTCTGTGATTACTTAAATAGTTCACAGATGTTGATGCCTGTCAGCTAGGAGCTCAGCTGCGCATTGACTTGAGTGCCTTGGTCATCCTGCTCATGGCCTCTCCACATGGCCTGGACGTCCCACAGAGCGGACCCTGGAACCCAATAGAAAATGTGTGAAAATAGAAGCTGCACATATCATGCACTTATACAACATCACTTCCCACTGCGTTCTATTAGAGCAATTCACAGGTGTAACCCATATTCAAATGGAGAGGAATAAACTCACCTGTAGCATGAAGTAATGTCAAAGAATTTGTGGCCATTTTTAATCTGCCACAGTGTAAATGGGTAAAGCCTGACAGGTGTGAGGGAGTGGTGGGTATCATGCAAATCAGAGATCTTTCACCTCCTATACACTTTAGACTTCAGATATTTAAGAAACTTGTGTTTAGACCGTATGGAATGTATGTGTGGGTTGGGTTTTCACCATTGTCCACTTGTTTGTGAGCCCTGATATAGGAGAAGTTGGGAGACATAGACTATACAAGTAACCTAGAAAATGTCAAGAGCTAGAATAGCAGGAAAAAATATTGAATGCATCCTGATAGAAATGTGCCTATGAAGAAAAGGAAATGGAATTTTGTTTTTGATGAAATATAGAGGATTTTCATTTCTACTTTCATGAAATAGGCTAGTGGTCTAAAAAGTGGGATATTAAGATGATCTATGAGGTAGTATCAAATATTGTTCATTATAACTATCTAACTACATTTTTGTACCCATTAGCCATCCCCACTTTATCTGCCCTCCCTCTACCTTTCCCAGTGTCTGATAACAGTCATTCTACTCTCTAACTATAATCAACAGTAAGTTAGGGTGTACTTTAAAATAACTAAAAGAGTGGAATTGGAATGTTCCCAACACAAAGAAATGTTAAATGTCTGAGGTGATGGATACCCCAGTTACCCTGATTTCATTAATTCACATTGTATGCCTGCATCAAAATATCATGTGCAGCCTATAAAGATATACAACTATTATGTATCCAGAATAATTTAAAAAATTTTAAAAAGATGATCTATGAGAGAACTGAAAATATAAGACCTTTCATTAATATTTATTTCATCCTTCCTTAACATACTATTTTTGTTTGTGTGTTGTAATATTCGTAATGCATTTAACCAGTATAGCGTATGTGTATGCTTTATAAATAAATCAATGTATATTTATTGGGAAATGTATGGTCCAAAAATTTTACTGACAGCTGTGTATGATAGGGTTGCTAGAGTTTGCAGATCATTGGTCTAAAAAATGAAAATAACCAATGTAACATTAAAAAATGAAACATATTGTCCACTTGGGGAGAAAAATTTTCTTTTGTTAGCGTACAGTTAATGTTGAAGTGGAGAACTGTGCATGACGAAGATAAAAAGAAAAAAGAAAGACATTGTGTTCATTACTGTTTATGGGGAAAAAGTAACAATTTTAAGGATAAATGATCCAATTTTATTGTTAGGAAAAAAATTAGTGTCCTTTAACATAAATTATATTCTCTTTACCTGGAAGGCCTATGTGGCTGTATTTGCATTGGGTGATTATCAGAACATTCATTGTTATGTTTGAGCCTGTAGCCAAATACCTGAGCAAGAACTTTTCATTTCTAAAATTGATTAAGTACTTGATTGTCTAGGTCATTATTCTTAGTCATAATTTGTTAGCAGCCTTTTTCCTCTTTATGCAAAATGTCTTAAAAGCATGCATTCTTTTCTTCTTCAGCACCATTTACCCCATAGGCCATCTTCAAATTCCTTCTCATTTTCCTCAGTTGTAGGTGCTGGAGCTCTGCAGACAGTTGCTGCATCTGCTGTTGAGGCTCCTTATTTCTTTGGGAGCGCAGTACTTCTTTTCATCCCATTTCTATTCTGTGTATGACTTCAGGACACTCACTTGGTATCTTTGTCCTTGGACTTCTCATTATAAAAAGCCAAGATTGGAAAAGCTATTTCTAAGCTCCTTCTTTAGTCCAGCAATAAAGGATTTGTCTCGATAGGTCTTGCTTTTAATAAGCACCATTAAGAAACATTAAGCAATCAGGAATCTCCTGATTCTTACCTGATGTATACAGACCATTTTGAAAGGTTACAGTGAGGCACAGAGAGCCTGGGCAGTCACTGGGAAGTTCACAAAAGGGGAAGTACTAGTTCTCACAGTAGTCTCTTTTGGGTGTGGTGAGGGGAAATGGTGTTGCTGATCAAATTAACAGAATCACTGACTTCTGCAAAGGGAGATGCTATTGTAACTTGAAATGAGAGCAGAAGACAGAGGCTTGAAAACTATTTCATGTGTCTGGTTGATTGGGTTTATAATGAATAATTGATAGAACAAGGTGAAAAACTAGAGCCGGGAATGAGGGTAAGGCAGATAAACCCTAGTAAGTCAGGATCTATGGAAGTCAATTCTGTATCAGTTTGGTTCCTCCAGGACATAGGTGCTAAGATGGGATTTGACCGCATTTATTGGAGGAAATGTCTGTGAAGGATCAAGGGTGGGGAGCAGGAGGGGGAAGGGGAACCTTCATACCACACCATGCAGGTTCGACACTAGTGGAGGAGAGAGTGAGGAAGGAACATGGGGCAGGAAGGGTACCAGTGTGGTGAGTTTTAAGACAGTTTTGGCCGAGCTAATGAGACATCCTCAAGCCAAAGGTACTTTGGTTAAAGAAAAAATTTGTGTCTTTCAGGATGAACCTTTATTAGTATTCCTATCATGCTCAGTCATTTGCTGGGAGCAGCCCACAGTAAGCAGGGCCTTGGCATGAGTCTGGAGACTAAATCCAAAAGGGCAGCTTCTGGGGCTGTCAATCAATTATGCTCCCCACAGCAAGAGATCTGAGCAGCATGTTTTCAAGGCTGCCACGGTATCCAAGAGAATACCATATACCTCCTTTAGGAGCTAAACTGTCTTGAATAATACAGGACATACTCCTTTATGATAAAGACTTTGGGTAGCAGAGACTTCTGAGCTCTGTGGGGGAAGATAAGATGATAATAAATACTTTTTTAAAAAAATGTATAACTAGCCCCATGCTATGCAGTCCGCATGCATTATCTCATTTACATAGCATAATAATACAATGAAACAGCCATGATTATTTGAATACTTATTTTACAAATGAGAAAATTAACTTATAGAGATAATGATTCTTACTCAAGGTTAAACATATTGTAAATGACATAACTCTTAACCACTATCACAAACAAAAGCTTTTTGAAACCACTAGATTCCAGTTCCACCTGGGAATGATGAATGTCATTGAGGACTTATCATAAAAGAATTTAACCTATTGGGGATTATGAGGCTACCACAATTTCATGACCTTAACTAGAGTCATTATTTTGTATTGCAGTTCCCCGATATTTTTCCTGGTAGCTTTGGATTTTATGTTTCACTTCAGAATCATGATATTCTTGTTCTTTCTCCACCTGAAATATACCCTCTTATGTTTCCCTCACTATTTTCAGGAACTACACATATGAGGCTTTCTGTAGATGCCACTGGAATATAAGAAGGAAGGAAAACGTATTAAGGCAACTGTGCTTATGCTGTTCTAATGCATTTGGCACATCATTTCCCTAAAATCACCTTGAAACAGCTCAAAGTACAATGGCTACTAGATTTTAAGTTTCTTAAGGGCTGGGACTTTGTCTTATGCAGAATAACCTTACAGAAAAACCTTTGTCCAGGGAATGAGTTCAATCAACATTTTCGTACTAAAACAAAACAAAACAAAACAAAACAAAACAAAATGTTAAGAATTGTTTTCCCCACATTGTTTAATAAAAGTAGCTAATCTTTATTGAATGTTTGTTATGTACCAGGCACTTTTCCAAATTCTTAACATGCAGATATTAACTCATTTAATTCTTACTAAACCCTATAAGTTTAACAGTTGTCTTCCTTTTATAGACGTGCACCTGAGACACAGAAAAGTAAGTTAATTTTCCTAAGGTCATATAGCCAGCATGTATCAGAGCCAGGATTTGAACCCAGATGGTCTATCTCCAGTGTCCATTCACTGCATGATATAGCCTCTCTACTTAGTAATGACTGATTACTTAGTCATGAAGCAAGACATTGTAATAAATTGCAATCAATTGATTATTCAGTAGTTCTGGTGCAGTAACTAATAGTGAGGTGGAAGAGTTGGTCAGAATTATTGGCGTCTTCCTGTTGGGATGACCATGTAAAGTTTTCACTTTGAAAGAATATGTATTAATTTATTTTCCCTTCTTTTGTGATAGGAAATGTAAAAGAGATAACAAAAAGGTGAAAGGGATGGAACAAATACACTTGCACTGACCTAGCTTTGTCCAGACTGAAAGGTTGCTGGTCAAAGCCTAATTCTCTATTGGCTCCATTTCTAGCAAGAGTAAACATTACAGCTTCTTCCTGCAGGGATTCTAATGCTACCTTAGGCCAAAGGAGAAGGTTTGGGTGCAAGGGGGTGAGGGAGGTGGAACCTTCATTAAAAACCAATTTTGGTTTCAAATTTAAAAGAGGAAATCCCTGATTACTTTCAATGCAACTCAGTGTATTCATTGTCTTGAGTAGGGCTGGGCTCTGTATCTGCCCCTATTTGCTGTAAATAAAGTTTTATTGGAACGCAGCCATGCTCATTCATTTACATATTGTCTGTGGCTGTTTTTGCGCTATACCTGCAGAGTTGAGTGGTTGTAACAGAGACATTATGGCTCTCAAAGCCTAACATTTCTACTGTGAGGCCTTTTACAGAAAAAGTTTGCTAGTATTGAACTCATTCCGTGGCTGTGGAGCCAGATAATCAGTGTTGGAATCCTGGCTTTGCCACCCACTAGTTGTGGGACATCAGACATGTTGTTTATCCTCCCAGAACCAGAGTTTCCATCTTCGATAAAGTGGGATGAGAATAATATCTACCTCAACTTTTCTCCAAATTAAGTTCTTTAGTACATCTTACTCCCTTAATATGATGGATTATATGCAATGAACACCTAGCAAATGTAAGCCATAATTATTTTTATTGTCATTATTTTTAACTTACCATCAGTAAGCCTTAAATGATTTCTTTAACTAAATCCGTGATCCCTATAGTTGGGGGGAAAAAAATGGAAGCAGCTCCCTTTTGAATTGGGCTATGTGTCAGGGCCGAACAGTAACATTTATTCAGCTATTCATAAACTACCAACACATGACTTTCCTGGACTGTCACCTGTCTTTCTTTTCCCAGGGAGAAATCAGAATGCAAATTTCCTGACCAGCATAAACTGTTTTTCAGGATGGTTGTGAGCTTCTTGTAATTAGTCACTTCCTTGAAATGAATGAATTGATTGATCAGTTATCATAATCATGGCCATGGTCGTTTCTGTGAATTCGTCCCATCTATAGAAGAGTGATATATATGTAGGGTATAAGATGAAAGGAGTAAGGAGAGCTGTGAGGGATGTGTGTCCTGACAGAATTTTATTGGATTGAAATTTAGCCCCTGTGGTCCTGTAGGAGGTCAAAGAGCAAGCTGCAGACACAGTGGTTCTGTTGAGCTGTGGTGGCTTTCAGCAAAGCTGTTAATGGAATAATGATAGATCCTGACACAAAGCAGAAGGTGTCCTATTTTTAGGCAAGAGGAGTTATGTGCCAGGGATGATACAGATGCATTCTTATCTTAGAGGAAACCGAAAAATGCCCACACCTTTTCCTAACACTCTGTTGCCATATGTAAGGTAATGTACTCCTGGAGAAGATTCATACAGAAAGAGAGTCCTAACAATACTAGCACTTATCAAGAATTTACTATGTACCTGGCACTGTGCAGAGCACATGATCCCAGAAAACCTTAAGATGAATTTAATGAAGAAATACTAATATTGTTTCCATTTTACAGGTGACAGTAGAACTTAGAGGAATTAAGTAACTCTTTTGGTACAAATGCCAGAGGCAGGTTTCAAGTCCATTTCTGGTTGACTTCAAATTCTTAGCACAACTGGAAAGGAAGAATGGGATATAATTAAATTCTCAGGTCTCTAATCAAATTAGAGAAATGATTTCCTAGCCTTCCATGGTTTGCATTGCATTGCTCTCTAGTCCATGGACTAGAAATGAATAAAGCAGTCAGTTCAGAATGTGACCATATTCCATGTCAGTGGAAGGGTTCAGCTAATGAGATCTGGAATCTGACGTTGGGCCTATATGTGAATGGTGGAAGGAGTTAAGACATGATATCATGAGGAAATAAGAATAGACAATGGTTTCAGGCCAGCAGTTACTTTCAGGAAGGGCTGGTGAGTAGACCACAGAAGTGGGCTGTGCAAGAGTGGGCACTACTGGGTTTGAGAAGGCGGCCAGAGAGCCAGGCAGCAGTTTAAAGAAACCTGAACACTGGGCTGGGTATGTTTGGGTCAGGTGTCCTACCGGAAGATTTTGGTAAGAGATTGATAAGTCTCTATACAATGGGACTGCAGTCATAGATATTTTGTCAGAAGAAAAGATTAACTAAAATCTCAGTTATCAGAACAGAAACTCAACTGCTCAGAGAAGATTATAACAAGTAATAGGAAATAGAGTAACAAAAATTTCAAAATAAAATATTTCAATAACTGTGGGTTAACCATCTATCATGTGCCAGGAACTGGACCAAAGTATTAGGCCATATTTCTAAAATTTTTCCTGATCATAGTTAGAAAGGGCTGGTGACAATATTTGGGAACGGACATCAGTGAATTTAGTGAGTGTGGAAACAAAGAATAAAGCTGCAGGTATGCTTGTACCTGGCAGTTATAAATGTTGTGTGTTAGGTTCCATTTAAAATGCATATCTAAACTGAAACAGAGACTGATGGGACATGATAGTGTTTAAATCTCAGAGCCCTACATGGCATTCATGTATCATTTACTCTTCCATTCACACCTCTCTTTGAGAAAAAATTGTTGAATCCCCATATATATCAGGCACTATGCCAAGGGCTGGAAATACAAGCACAAATACCATTTTGTCCCTATCTTTGAGGAGCTTAGAGTAAAAGGCAGAAGTTCTCAGACCTTAGTGCACATAAGAATGACCTAGCAGACAACTCAAACATTCATATATGTGTACCCACTCTGAGATCCAGGTTTAGTAGGTCAAAGTAAATGGACTGGGAATGTGCAAGTTTTTCCAGCACCACAGGAGAGGCTGAGCAATCTAATCTGAGACCAACATTTGAAGAACTCTGATTTAAATAAATATGAGTCTTTGATGAGATTTTTTTCTGTGTGGACTTGCAAGATTTCAGTGAAAAAGAGGGACAATCTAACCTTTTTTAACTGTGTTGAACTAAAATATATCCCTTAGGGAGAAAGCAGGTTGTTTCTGAATGTGTGCAACTGAGCCTAGATACTCACTGGCCTGAATTCTTTATAGGAGGTTGACTCCCATGTATGTCTTTTAAAACCTTTCTAATGCTGATACCTGTGCTTCTGTGACATGAAGGTTTAACTCGCCTTAAACATTATACTTCAGTAAAAAATAATATTTCTATTAATTTCAGTCAATTTCTTTGGGTTGATACTTCAGAGTTAATTTTGGTTTTCTTCTCCCTCCCTCCTGTCCTTCCTTCCTTCCTTTTGTCCCTCCTAACTCTTCTTTTGAGTTACTCACCACTTTCTTACTACTATTGATTCAGTTGTTTCTTCTGAGAAATTTGTAGCCATGATTTATAAATAGTGAATAATATCCTTTAAATGTAATGTAATTTTGAAAAATAAAAGAAACAACATAAATTAAAGCATTGTTTTCAGCTTTACTCAAATACTCAGGATCTCCTTTAATTATCTTAATATCCCTGGAAAGAAGGTAAAAATGATGTTATCATTTTTCTATGATAGAGGAGTTAGAAATAGATGAAAGCTAAGAAATTTCATATGTGTCACATGGGGTTTCTACCAAACTAAACCCTAAAATTTAGTGGTTTAAAAAAACAATTTTTTTCCCTCATGATTCTGTGGATGGATGGCACGGTTTTACAGGTTTCACCTGGGCTTACTCAGGCACCCACAGCCACCTGATGGATGAGAAAGGGTGGATAAAATGACCCAGATGACCTACCTCTTTTTTCCACGCTGCTTTTTAATCCTGATCTTTTTCACAGCATGGTGGTTTCAGTTTGAGAGAGGGAAGAAACTGCAATGCCTCTGGAGGCCTTGGCTTAGAAGTCATATAATGTCACTTCCTCCATATTCCGTTGGTCAAAGCTAGTCACAGGACAGCCCAGATGCAAGAGGTGAAAAAGTAGATTCCGTATCTTGATGAGGGAAATGGCAAAGTCACATTACAAAGAGGCTTGTATGATAGGAATGGAAGAATATGGCTATATTTTGCAATTTATCACAATTTACTGGTAAACTTGGTAAATTTCTGGCTCTATGGCCACAAATTATTCACATTTCTTCCACATGCAAAATATGCCCAACTCTACTGCAGAACCCATAAATGTCTCATTCCAACTGTGGCATCAAGCTTAAAGGGCCCATATATTTGGGTTCAGGTTCTTCTACCCTAGGGGAAAAAACATAGACTAGGGTCAACTTCTGCCCCCCCCGCCCCGAGAATAATTCTTTTGTCCTTTGTTTTCTTCTGCTCTTGGTTCTGAGCTGTGGGCTTCTATCTGTGAATACCAAGATGTAACTAGTTTTCTATGTGAGGTAGCTTTGCTTCTTTTGAAGTGTGGGGAGCTACTGGCCTCTTTTCATTTTGAATTCTGTTTTTTTTTTTTAAGTGCAAGTCAGTAAATCTCACACAAAAATTTTATGGGTTGAATTTTTTATTAATCTGATTGAGGTTAACTCTGGTCTTCAGAAGCCATATACATAATTCTGTGTGCAACAGACAACAAAGTAAAAATAGCTACCTTGCATTTTTCTTATGAAGATTAAATGAAGAATATATGCATAAAACACATAAATGTCTGACATATATTGCCACTCTCTCTCATCACCAACATCATTATCATAAAAAAAACAACAATAGCAGCAATAGTAATAAGAGAGAAGCTCAGGCTTGGGGAGAAAAATGAAAAAATTCTCAAAAATGGCAAAGAGGGGGAGGTTAGCTAAAAAATAAATAGGAACGAAGTTCATTTTCTAAGGCAGGAATATTGGATAACAACGGAAAGAAAGTAAAAATGACTTACTGATAAATCACCCAGGTTATTGAATTGGGCTCCTTGCATTCTGTTGGCTAAGGACATACTGTACCTCAAAGCTGGTTCCCAAAGGCGCCTGTGGGGGTCAGTAATAGAAGGAAGAAATCAAGAGGGAGAAGCCAAGCAATGGAAGAATGGGCGGGGCAAGGTATTAGGGAGCCAGTCAAAATATTACACTAAGGAGAAAGCATTCTGTTGGTCAGTTTTATTTGTGTGTTAGAACTTATTCTACCAGCATGCTGGTGCATTTTTGTAACTACTTCAGTTATTGAGTAAAACAGCAGATCCTTCTAATTTCCTTCCTTACTTCCATTCATTAAACTGCAAAAAAGAGGTATCCTGGTTAGGGAATATCAACAGGAGTCTTTCATCCAGCTAAGCAACCTGCCAACCTCTCTTTTTTGTTTTTGATTCCCACCTGAAGGAAGAGATTTCATTCCAAAAGCACACCGAGACCCAGAGACCCAGTGTGTCAATCCTTTCCAGATGGGCAAATTCTGTAGTAAATGCAAATGGACCAGAAGAAAATCCCTTCTACAAAGAAATAGAAAGGTGGTTTTTGTTTTTGTTGTCTGTTGTAGGAAATGGGCTATTCCTTTGTTTAGAGTTATCATATGGTAGGTTGCCATTTCGGGGTCACCACCATGTCCATTTCTAACACCTTGTAGCCTGGATTACAAGACTGTGACTCCATGGCAGTTTTCTCACCTCAAATTTGATGTATGTCTCAGAGCTTGTCAGTTTATACTCATCATAATAATTATAACTTTTATTATTAGAGTGAATTATATTTTTTCACAAAAAGCAAAAAAGAAAAAGATTAAAAAACCCAAAGATTAATTCCTCCTATAAATACACTTTGATATAACTATTAAGTATGAAAGATTTTCCCTATGGGCGTTCTTTCCTGTAGATTTTTACAATTGTCACTGTGTGTGCTATGAAGTAGCTTGTGGGCATGTCTTAAACGTTTAAATGTAAATTTGTTCCTCTGTGCTTCTCCCACTCCCTACCAACTTCTCTATGCTTTGTTTTCTTCGCACTTACATACTTTATCATATTTTTTTTTGATTATTTCTTTCTTATCCGTCTCCTAATCACTACTGCCCTTGTCACCACGGGTAGAAGGTGAGTTTTTTCCCCAGTGTTCTCCCAAGTCTAGGCTTCCCTTTAATGTTGTTATTCATTTTGGTGGAGATGATATTGTTATTAGACATGTGTCAGGCACTTTGTTGTACGCTTTATGCACAAATCTTATTTGATCCTTATAACAAAAATTCAAGGTAGCTATTATGCCTCCACTTCTTTACAAGTGAAAAAAAAAAAACTAAGGCTCAGAGTAGGTAATTTGCTTTGTTCTTAAAATATCACCAGTGCTGAGAAATGCATCCACCACACAGAAGGACCTCAATAAACATTTGTTAACAGAATGTGTGAATAAGGTAGAATATAGAAAATTATATTTAGCCCCTCAGATTATAAAAAGAAGAGATTAATAGAAAGAGGAAAGTGCTATTTATAAACATAGCCACGTTTTAAGGGCAGTAAGATCTATTGTTAAAAAGTTCCCTTTGTTCAGCTGAGTGTCTTGATACCTTATTTGCTGTGTGCTATGTGAGCCCTTAGCCATAACCCTCACATCTTCCTGGAAAGGAGAAGTGCAGACAGGCTGGGCAAGTGCTGTGGTAAGAGTCAGACCAGGGAGCCAATGTAATAACAGACTCAAGAAATCAGTAGCAAAAGGGAATTTTAGAATGTGAGCACCCTGGAAATCTTCATTCCCTTTAAGAGATACTCTGGGGAAACTGGTCTAATTTCATTCTTAATGAAGTGGAAGGCATGAGCTAAAATTAGTGTTACATATACCTGGCACAAAAAGGCATCCTCCTTTTTGAAAAACAAAAGACAAATATATATGAATTGTGTATTCAGCATGGTTTAAAGGGGGAATGTAGTTTTTTAAAAAAAAAAATTTAAAAACAGCACTAAAATTTAGAATAAGAAACTGAAATAGCACATATAAATATTAAAGACAACTGTAATTCGAAAAGGTGTATGTGTTGTCAGGTTGCTCTAACAAAATGTTGCAAACTGTATTGCTTATAAGCAACAGGAATTTATTTCTTACAAATTCTGGAATCTGGGAAGTCCCAGATCAAGGCATTGGAAGATCTGGTGTCTAGTAGAGGCCTGATTTGTGTCTCCTAGATGGTACCTTCTTGCTGTATCCTCATGTCATGGAAGGTGCAAGGTTGTCTTGAGCATCTTTTATAAGTGCACTGATTCCATTCATGAAGGCTCTGCCATCATGACCTAATCACCTCTCAAAGTTCCCATTTCCAATACTGTCACCATGGGGATAAGGATTTTAACATATGAATTTTGGGGGGACACATTCAGACCATAGCAGTGTGCGAACGAAGACACAGCATTAGGAAAGGCATAGAGAAATAAAGAAATTATCCATTTTCATTGGTAATTAGCCTCTTCAGATGCTACATAGTTTCCTTTTAAAATCTTGGTCAAAGTGTGGATTGGGACAAAGTTAAAACAAGACAAAAGTAACAACAATAATTTATAGAGGCCAACAGCCTTGTGATGTCAATGTTCTTAGGGAAGACACTTAGGGATGAAGCAGCCAGTTATCTCCCAGGACATTTATCAAGATGGTTAACAGGGGTGTTGGGCCAGTGGGTGGGGGGAGGACGGGATGGTACATTCACACCTAATGGGTGCGGTGTGCACCGTCTGGGGGATGGACATGCTTCAAGCTCTGACTTAGGTGGGGCAAAGGCAATATACGTAACCTAAACATTTGTACCCTTGTAATACACTGAAATAAAAAAAAATTAAAATTAAAAAAAAAAACAACAGATGATTAACAGAGGGACATACTGTCAGCCCTGGCTGCCAGTAACTTGGATTTACAATTTTCCACATGCCTGGCATGTTTTAAGGACTTATAAATGGCAATAATTTTCAGTGATATAACTTCTCTGCCTTGTGAACTCCTCTTCAACCTCAGATGTCTATTTCAAAGATTATTTTCTATGTGAAACATTCTCAACTTCCCTCTCTCTCTTTCTGGCAGGAATAATTTCCCCCTTCTGTTGTGCACCCATAGTGTCTGTTACACATCTCTCTTTCAGCTCTAAACATTGTCTATCTTGAGTATTATTTGTCTTCTTTGTTGGACTGTGTAATCTTTGAATGCCAGACATACATGTTATTGATCTACGCCATGTGTTTTCCCCAATGTATGCAGTTGGTTAATAAATGAAAGGGAAAGAGAAACAATGAATGGATTAGTGAATTAAAGAATGAGGTTGTGGGGGTGGGGGGAGTGAGTGATAGACAGGTCCTGTATCAACTCTAATTTACTGAAACTGGGTGTGTAACTTGCACCTGTAATCATTTGAGCCCAGAAGTTTGAAACAAACCAGGGCAACATAGCGAGACTGAAAAAAAAAAAAGCAAAAAACCCCCCCAAAAACCAAAAAAAACAAGAAAAGAAAAGTGATGAGAGGTGTTAAAGTGGTCATACTTATAGCCAAAATTTATTGAATGCCTACCATGCTCGACCTCTGATAAGCACTTTGAGTGCATTATTATCATCCTTACAGTGGCCATTCCAAGTAGGTGGTGTTAGCCCCAGTTCACATTCAACTTGGTAGCAATCATGAAAGGTATTTATTATTGTCCCAATTTTGCAGATGAGTAAGTAGAGGCTTGTAGCGATCATCGACTTGCCCAAAGTCACATAGCTATTAACTGGTAGAGATAGGATTTTAACCCAAGTCAATCCAGCTACAAAGGTACAGTTAGTTATAAAATTAGGACCACGACCTAGAGTCTTTAGCAATGAGTCCACTATTTAATTTTCACTCTCATTCTCATTTTTGTATTTCAAAAATTTTAACAAGGCACTTAATTTCAAAGATAATTATGTATAGACAAATCAGGTATCCATATACATTGTGGAATTAGAAAAATAAACACCTATCTTGTTCATTATCTCTCCCAACAATTTGCCAATGTATCTGTAACTCTCAGCATCATGGAAAGGTGGCAGTTGCCAAAGTAGGTTCTGTGGGCTGTTAATAGGTATTCTGTGTTCAAATACTTCAGGAAATGTGGGGCTAAATACAGTTTGATTTATTTTTTTGAGTATCTTGTGCAGGACTCCTTTGATATACTAATGTATATGTAAATCTACAACAAGTGGTTAGTATATAGAGCAATTTCAAATTGAGATCCAGACACCAACACCCTCCATCTTTCCCCTAAGTATCACAAGAGAGTTTTGTTTCATAAGATATGCTTTTGAAAAGTGCTTAAGACACTGTGCCTCTGGAAACCTCCAACAAAAATGTCAACATATTAGCTGGGATATTTTGCACACAGACCTATGAAATTTCACTACCAGGCTGTGGCAGGAAAGGGCTATTTTCTGCAAAGCAGTTTTGCTTAAGTGGAAATCGAACTGCTTAAGAACCAGTAGATCATCATCTGAGTTCTGCCCCATAAGAGGCTGTGTGAATGTGTTCAAGTTATTTTTCCTCTACTAACTTCAGTTTCCTCTTCAATAAAGTGAACATAGCAAGTAATACCTCATGTGAATGTTGTGACTAAATGAGAACAACAATAATAAAGCTATTAAAAGAGCAACATTTATTTTGTTCCTACTACTGTGAGGCACAAGGTTAGTTGCTTCATATGGTATCTTTTTTAAGCCTTGCAGCAATCATGAGAAAGAGCTATTTTCCTCATTTTGTAGATGAGCAGACTGTAACTTAGTGTTACATAGGTTTTTCAAGATCACATACCTAGAAGGTGGAGGAAACTCATTTCAAATCCAATCCATTTGATGCTTTTACCTATGGGTCACTAACTTCAAATTCCAAATGCAATTATTACTATGATCAATAATATTAATGAGAATAGCAAACCTTTCTTGATACTTTATTTCTTCTAGGCATCATTCTAAATAGATTATGTGTTTTGTTTAACAATCACAATAATTTTATTTATGCAAATTTTCTTTGTATATTTTATGTGCTATGCAATTGCAGATTTTATTATTGACACATGAATAATGCATAGCTATTTATGTATTATGTTCTTAATATTTTCTTTTTTTCAAAATTTTTCTTTAACAATGTTATAGAATATTAAAGTTGAATAAGATGTTAGAGGTTATTTAATGTTATTACTCTTCTTGAAACTATTCTTTAATTTTCTAAACCACTATGGGCATGGATGGTGCTTAGATTGGATTGTTTGTGATTCTGGATTTCACCTTGGTCAAACTATTTGTGAAGCATAGCTCTCAATGACATGCATTTCAAAAGATACATGGAACAGCAATTACCAGGTATTACCAAAAATGCTAGACCACAAGTTTAACTTGAAATAAGATAGGCACCCTTCTCATGCATATTTACCCAGAAGTAAATTTAATAGGCCTCACCACTCTTGGTGGGCCAGTCTTTGGTAGCAAAAACCGAGTTATAAAACTTAGGGACAGGTTTTTTGGCACAATAGAAAAGACATGGTGACAGGAAGACTGGATTTTAAGCCATGCTCTGCCAATGGCTCATTTTATGACCTTGTCTGTAATGAAACAGTTATTCATTCATGCCATATGTATTTACTGAGCAGCTACCAAATATCAGGCACTATGCTACACAATGAGGATAAAAGGAGCAGAAATTGAAACAGCCCCTTGTCCTGGAGGAGTTGGCCTTGTGACGCTGCTTTGTAACACGCAGCATGCATAGATAATGTGTCTGGCACACGGCAGAAGCTCGATACACTGTATTTTCTTCTCAGTTTTTTGGGACAGTAACTTCACTTTTCTAATCATCTTTGTCTTCAGCTAGGAAATGGAAATGAGGAAATGACATGATGGGGATAGGAGCATAATGGAGAGGATGATTTCCAAGATTTCTTCTTGTTCCAAACTTTATAGATTCATTAACTCCAGGGTAATAACTGGACACAAATGCAACATTTAATGTGCTTATGCTAGGTGTAGTTCAGCAATAAAAAAGCAAAAAGTTGCTCTTTTTGTTTACTTTTCACTTCACTTTTATATTCTAATACCATGAATTATATATTCAAGCAATATTCAATCCTGTTTACTAGCTCACCTTGTGAGGAATCTAGAGTTTGAGACTTGAATACAAAGTGAAATATCCCTGAAAATATTCTGTGGAGCTAATCTACTTTCTCTGCTCCTTGCAGGTATCCTGTACTCAAGCTGTGCTCAGCCTTTATCAGAAATAAGAGGTGAATTTCATTCTCTGTCAATAAGCAATCTTACTTAAAAAGCATTTTCTTTCTTGGGGATGAGTTTTATACACAAACCCTAAGAAGTTTTCCACATATGGCTGCAATGGGAATGCAACTCAGAGTTGGTATGAAAACTATATCTCTTTTCTTGAATATAATCAGAATTCAAGTGTCATCTGGATCAAGGCGAAAAGGAGCTACTGCTTACTGCAGTCCTTTCTGTTATAGACCATTTTAAATAATCAGGTTTTAAGTGGCTGAATATATTTTGTTGTGTATGTTTCCTGACATATTTTAAGGGGCTGGTTATCTATCATTTCTCAGAGAAAATTGTCTGCCTGAAATGTTTTAAGGCAAATTCAAATTCTGGTGGCAGAATTTTCTCCTGTGAAACCTAGTTATTCAACTTCTATAATTGGAGGGAACTTTCTGAGATTTTGGTCAATGAATCCTGCTTATATTAATTTCTAGATCTGAAAGGCTTTGCTAGTAGCTCATTTGAAATGTTGAAGCCATGATGCCATAACTGTCATACCTAAAGAATAGTGTTAGTATCTTATATTGGAGTATCTAAAGTTTTTAATTCAGAATGACTTTTACAACAACCCTATGGAATAGTGTAACATTATTACCATTCCTCTGATTTAAAAAAGAACTTACAAATTAAAGAGTAAGTAGAAATCGAATTCAATTTCTATGCTTTATAGAGCTCTCATTGCAGGTTAAAGAAAATGTCTACTTTTAACTCTTACCACAGTTTATAATTATTGTTTAATATCATGTCTTCCTAGATCATAAGCTTCTAAAGGTCAAGATCCTTTTTATGTCTTTATATGCATTGAACCTAGTACACTGATTGGTACATTGTTGTTGCTCTAATGAATGTTGAATCTCATCCTAACACATGGATAATTGTGGCTTGGTTGAATAAAGTTTGGTTTGACTTGAACAGGTAGAGGATTGTTATGCATATAAAATTGTTTGAAAAATATGGATATAAACGATTGAGGAAACATTGCTGTCGCCTCTAGAACTTTGTTCCAACAGCTCATTTGTTAATTGATCCAAAGACCCATGCCCATCTTTCATTAATTTATTCACTCCCTTATTTATTCATTTGTTAATTCATCCATAATGTATTCAGTGGGTGCCTATTATTTGACATATACCTTATAAGAGCTTGAATAAGCTCCTGCTTTTTCTGTTCTGCTTAGACTTGTTTTTCTTCATTGATATCCTGGGTTATTATCTTAGCCCGTACCTGAACTTTGAATGATAAGTGAATTTTAGAACTTCTCACAGCCTCTTTAGTTCTTGCTGTAAAATAGAAATTATGATTCATGCACTTGTTCTTTAGGGTGAGAGATGACTAAGGAGCAATTATTTTGAAATAAATGTTTTGAAGACAGACAAGTGGAAAGCAGAATGAGTTCATGATAGATAACCTCATTTCTGAGAGAAAGAAATGATTTGTGGAGCTGAGTGATCCAGATTGGTCCTCTGCCTTTGTCAAGGTCCCAAGACTGTTCTTCATCCTCCTCTGCCTTTTCCTTAGGATATACCACTTACGTTTCTTTTCCTCAGTGGGCAGTAACTCCGCAAATTGCTTTCTCCCTAGCACTTATTTACTGGTCTCTGCAACTCCAGTCTGTCCCTGCCCTGCCTAATACAGTAGTACTCCAAGTACAGCCATAACCCTAAACTGTGCCTGTTCACAGTCATTCAGTCGCTCCCATTGTCCACACCTATTAGTCAGGCATTCGCTGCATTCCACTCTCAGGATACGCTTTACTTTAGCAAAATTATTTCCAATGACTTTCTTCGCATCTATCTCAAATTAAACTGATCACTTATCATTTCACGTTCTATATCCCCTAGGGAGAGGATTCTGTTTCTAAATTCTACCCAATCTCAAAGACTCAGTTAATATTTCAACTTCTTCATTGAATCATTTTTGATCTCCCAAACTAGAGGTATTTTTTTTCTCTCTTTGAATTCTAAACTCCAAAGCACTTTATCTGCAACTGTCTTATGACACTCATACATTTTGATAAAACATAATGATTCATATGGAATATGATAAAATTCTAATCAGTTATACAAGTTTGTTTCAATTTCTAGACTGAATTTTCTTTTATGGTGAGGTAAATGTCTGATTCCTTGTTATATTTATTATACTTACAGTTTACATTCAGGGCAGGCATATTTGTTCAATGAATAAATGAATAAATGAAACATTGAGTGAATGAATGAATAAGGTATCTATAGAGGGCTGTCTAGGTGCTCTCTTTCTGCCCCATCTTCCTTCATGCTACAGTCAGTGTATAGCATAGCACTACTTTTAATGAAATGATCAGATTGTTGGCATTCCCAACTATTCAAATATAACTAAGAATCAGAAATTAAGTGAAAAATTCCTCTGAGCAGCAAAGAAAATTGCTATCACAAAGCTTATTTAAGTTGGTGCATACCCTCAAGCTAGCTGGAGCTTATTTGGTTAGTATTAGACGTTTACTTGGGTTACTGCTTTAATGAGCTTAGTTATTTAGTTGCCATAGAAACTAATAGAAATAAGAAGGGGCCATGAGGGAGAAGGGAGAATGAAAGCAAATAGTGTGACTTATCTTATTAGCCTGGAGATCATTGCTGTTGTGCTGTTACGGCTCTGAGAAATAATTTAGTAATTTTTTTATAAAATACCATTTATTAGGGATTTGAATTTTGCAAACATTTCCATCAAAAATGCTTCCAAAAAGTTAAGTTTGTTATTTGAAGTGGTCAGCTCCAGTTATTTGGGCATGACAATTGATAGAATATCTTACTATAAAGCATTTTGCCATCTTCAAATTACTTTACTATAAAAACCATGAATGGTAAATATTATTATTTCCAACTTAATAAAGTGAGAAGAGAGGCTCAAAGAGACTACATGACTTGGTTAAAAAGTCATAAACTAGTAAGTGATGTAGTCAAGATTCAAAGATATAAATTCTGTACTCCAAATTATTTCTATTTTCTCTATATTATCATGGCACTTATATTCAATATTTCATCTCTTACTGCTATTGAAAAAAATGATATAATTCTCTTCTGGGTCAGTGAATATGCAAAGTGACAAGCTGGCTGGAAACTACCATGTATGATCATTTCAAAGGCCACTTAAATCTTAGGGTTACTTAAGGAAGTCACATGCCATAGTCCAGAGCTGTATCCTGAAAGCTGTTGTCTTTAAGTCCATGAGTTAATTTCAGATGTCTATATAGTACTCTGGACATTGTCCAACTTCTAGTATATGTATCTCTTTGAGTAAGGGCTTTTTCCAGAAAGTGGCTCTGCCATGGACAGTAGGCTGGAAATGCTGGGTAATGAGTACCCTCACTCAATTCCTGAAGCAAGTGAGTGTATTGTTGCACCAACTCACTTGATCTTTAAATGATACATCACCATCTTCTGGGGATTCTCTGCAGAATTAAGATTCAGTCACCTGGCATGGTGGCTGATTTATCTTAACTTGTATTCACTGCCTTCCCTCCTCATATCACTTTTCTGTTTCCTTGCCGATAATTTCTACATCTTCCACACAAACCTCTTGCACTCAAATCCTTCTCTTGGCCTACTTTTAGGGAAACCCATAAGAAGACAAACTTATCTGGAATAATTACTGTGCTTAAATTACCTCATTGCATGTATTAACTCATAATAATAATAGTAAGTAATACTATGACAATAACTGATACTTTTGAGGCTTATTGTGTGACAGCCACAATTTGAAGGGTTTTAATAGTTTTTCTTATTTAATTATCACAGCAACCCTGTGAGGTAGGAACTGGTATTATCCCCATTCACAGGATTAGAAATTGAGTTTTGGAGAAGATAAGTAACTTGGTTTAGGTCCTTCAGCTTGGCAGTGTTGCAGCCAGGAGTTGAATCTAGACCTTCTTATACTAAAGCCTATTTCTTAATCCTGCAGAAAATTAAATTGTTTCACGCTCATGTGAACTTAATGAAAGAGTAAATGCATAGATAGATAGAGAATATATATTTTCTTTATCCTCAAGGGGTTACACTGTGGTACTATAGTAAGTCAAGAATTTTAGAGAAAGAGTAAAGTAAAATTTCAATAAAATTCAAAGAAAAACTTAGGTTTGATTGGGCTTGGAGCTTGGGGCTTGGTGATGGGCAGAACAAATCCAAGAAGGAACTAGCTCTTTGGTGGCAGGCAGTGCACAGAGATGGGTTTCTTGTCTGAGACACCCACCTGCAACTACCTAAACTCTCTACTGCCCTGAGCCGTATCATTCAGAGACCCAAGAAACAGCAACTACTTTTAGTGTCAGTTTGAATGTGTAAATATTTAACTGAAATGATGAAGCTTGGAAAAGCATGGTTTCTCTGCCATTCTTTTCACTGTAAAAAAATAGTGATTAGAATAAATAATTGCTCTGAAAATAACTCCATCCCATTTGTTCAAACAATTAAGGCCATCGATGTAGTTAATTTATGAAAGAAATGACATGAATGTTGGCAAACCGTTCTGTTCATCTTGGCAGCCTTCATATTTTCTCGTTCGCTCTTTTTTTTTAACCTTCCTTTCTGCCTCTATTGTTGTTTATGCTGTCACTTCTCAGTGTCTTTTGGGAGCTGATGGTTTTCTACAGCAAATGTTGGGTTTTTTCCATTCCCAAATTCACGTAAAAATCTATTTATCTGCTTGCTTCTAAGAACATGTTTCCTATCCCCTCTCCTAATTTGGTGATGACCATTTGATTTATCTTCTGGCTTTGATAGGTTACAGTCATTTTTTATTAAACATCCCTCATAATTCTTGCATTTTGGTGTTGATATGGAATAATCAGAGAGAGTCAGGTGAGGACAATAGAAGCAAATAACTCTGACACATGTAAAGGAAAGAGAATAATTGCTATTTTAAAAAGTGACTGTATTTTAAACTGCTTGGCTAGGTGGAAGAAGAATTGTTATTAGGAAGAAGCTTGCCCTTTTGCTTAGGACAAACTCCTCTCTTGCCTTGTTTGGTTACGAAAAACAAAGTTTTCCATCTCAAAGCCTGTCCCCCACTGCATTGATATATATGGCAGAGACTTAGATAAATGGAAGCAGGAATTGTAAGCCTGCCAATGATTGCTGGTGAGGGGCAGACAAGGACTTGGGGGATCCTGAGACCCTTGAATAAGATGGAGGAGAAAAATTACAGTAGATAAAAAAGGTGTTGAAGCAAAATAGCAGCGAGTCAGGGCTAAAGGTAAAAGGAATATGGTGAGAAAAACCTGATAGAACTTATCCAGAGAACTTAAAGTCTAAGGTTCAATATTCAGTTTTTGCCTCTTCTGTACTCTGCTGAAACTCTTTTCTGTAATCCTTAAACATGAGTAGTGTTAGCAGTGTTTACAGGACTAAAGAAAATAGGGCAAGGTCCAGTGTGCAGACCAAGAGATGAAAGAGAACTGGATCCACAGGTTGCCTGTAGGTGAGTGGGGTGATAGAAATTCAGTGAGAATAAAGTTCAGAATGCAAGGTGGGCAAGTGAACTTATTTGTGCCCCTACCACACACATAACCCGCACAAAGAATCAATTCTTCACATCTAAGCAAAAGTGTGCGTTTATAAACACAAACCTGGTCGTATTGTCCCTTCTGTGGCTTTCATGAGAAACTCCTTACAATAATTTCCATGTCCCTTTATGGTCCTACTCATCTCTTCAGCCTCATCTTGCTACAGACTTGCCCTCAGCATTTGCCCTTCATCTACACTGGCATCTGTTCATTCCTTCCAATTTGCCACATTCTCCTCTGCACATGCTGTCCCGTCTGCCTGAAACCTGTTCCCTACCTTCTGTGAAAAGTTGACTGCTGCTTATACTTTAGATCTTAACTCAAGTGTCCTTTATTCAGGAAGCTGCACTTGCCCTCCCCTACCGATCTGTCTCCCAAAGCCCTGCACACCTCTTCTTTAGTACGTCTGCAGCACTTGCGATCTCACAGTGGTTTGTGTGATCCCCTAGTTAATGCTTATCTCCCCTACCAGTCACACAGCTCCACTCAGTGAGTATGTTAGGCTTGGATGAGAGTTTCATCCACAGGGCCTGAGGTCCAGTGTTGATCACATCACAGGCACTCAGAAAACATTTGCTGGAGGAAGGGGAATGGAGAAAGAAGGAAGGTGCAGGGAAGCGGGGAAGACATGATAAACAAATGCATTTATCAGAAGCAAGAGTCTTCTCTAAAAATCCATTCTGGTGAACTTAGTTTTTCTATCTGGTTCTGCTTGAAAGACAAGCATTTGGAAAAATCTGGTTCCCTTCTGGTTTTCAGAATGGCTTGAGTCCTGTTACCAACACTATAAAGCCACTGAAGACAAAGGAAGAATTTGTCAAAACTGCTAGTTAAGAAAACTCCTTACCTATCTATTTAGTTAAGCTTTGTCCTGCGATGATGATGATCATGATGATGATGAAGGTAATGATCATGACAATGATGTTAAGCACAGAAAATTCATTTTGATTACCCTTCCTAAACTCTTTGATGTGTGTGTGTATCTGCTTGTATATATGAAAAAGGGAGAACTTTCTCTCCAGCTGTAATCCTTTAGCACCGAGCTGAGGACCTTGTGAAGATGAAGAAAGTCTCCCTTGATCAATCTGGTAGCTACTGCTGCTTAGGAAAGAGAACAATTTGTCAAGAGCAAGGACCACAAGTGAATGATGATCTAATAATCTCACTTTGTTTTCTGAATTTCATTTTGGCAAAACAAGCTCTTCCTCTAGGGCTCTCTTCCTCTAGGGCTGACCGTGAAGGTATTTTTATCCCTAGACACAACCTACGGAGTTGAAGCCTGAATTAGGATTGTTTTCCAGGTTAGAAATCCTAACCTGACTTCACCATTTCGTAGCCATGTTATCTTGGGCAAGCTGTTTAACCTGTTTGAGCCTCAGTTTTCTCATCTTTCAAATGAGTATAATATGTGCCTTTCATGGGGCTCTGATGAGTTCTACTTGAGATGGTGCCTGGAAAACCAGCTGCAGAGCGAACGCTTAAATGTTTGCTTCCCATCTCCTGTCAGGAATCCTATTTTCTGAGGATGTTTTCTTCCTTTCCAGCTTCTGCCAGAAGTGAGTTGGTTCTTCAATTATAATTCCACAGTGCAAGTGGGTTGCTTTTTTGTACTGTGAAAGATAGAGAAAAAGTAACATCAGTAATCTTTCTTTAATAGACCCTCCTAAGAGGGATCAAGTCCTAGGGCTGAGTTTTAGGAGAATATTCAAATATAAAGAGCTGAAGTTAGATATTAAATTCTTATGAGTACAAAGAAAGGATAACTCTGTGACCCAAGGCAACTATGGATGAGTGGTCTCACACAGCATCTCTGAGAGTAACTGCATCATTTAGGTTCCTGTCTGGGTAAGAAAAAGGGAACATAGCATTTGTCTGCCTTCTCCCTCCAGCCATACCCTCCTCCCTTCCTTTCTGGAAGCTGCCAGTGGGAGCTCCCCAGTGCCTGTCAGAAGATGTAGAGAGAGAACCTTTCTTCTTTTTCCCATTTTTGCTCTTCTTCTAGGGTTATTACCAGCAGGCAAACACCTCTGAGAAGACCTTTCTCTTCTATTTTCCCTGCTTTGTCCAACCATGTGAAATAGACAAATGTCACTTTGTGCCCATTTCATTTCTACTTCTGCTTCTCTGATTCAGAAGCACATAATTCCCCAAATTGAATTTTAAATGAGACACTGTTCATTGACCATGGGGACAGAGAGTATATGCATAAATGGAATCCAATCTCTTTTCTCTAGTAATTTGTCTTTACTCTAGCCTGAAATTGTCTTTTAAAGCTGGATAACAGTCTTAGTCCAGACTTCAATTTGATAGTTAGTCCCTAGAGATTAAGTAACTTAATGGTCAGTCAGAGAAGTTTATTTTATAAAAATAAAATGAGGGAGAGAGATGAGGGCATTATATCATTGTCCACTAGTGGTCAGGAGAGGAGTTGCTTAAGGAGTATTTGAGCAACTTCTTGGAAGTTACACATGAGATCTCTGCGAAATACTGTTACATTTCATTCTCTACTCCAAGAACCTGTTAGGTTAGTGACTATTATTACCCTCATCTATTTCACAGATTAGTTCTAAACAGAGTTCAAGGAAATTAAGAAGTGAGAGAAACAATTTGAGAGTTGCCTTTTTCTTGAAGCCCAAGCTTCTAACTAACCATTATGTTACAATGTGAGGCAGCATTTCTTAAAAGTATTCATTTGTGGAGACATAGATACAATGATAGCTAACAATACCAGGTGATTTGGGATGAATGTGAAACAAACAGAGAAGTCCACAAACACTTAAGGCATCTCTTGACAAGGATCTGTTCAGATGGCGGCCTATGGCACCAGACCCTGGAGACTTGTCTGAAGGACACTAGGCTAATGCAAGCCTGTCTCCTTTTTTCAATTCACCATATCAATGAAGGTGCATGAAGCTGTATGTCAAATAGAAATTTTGGATCCCACTCATATTTTTGTCCCAGTGTCAGAAGTGTTCCACTCACTCTATTTAGTGAAAAATGTTCCTTAACATGGAAGCTGCCAGGATTTGTCTTACAGAAATCTCTTGTCATCAGGGCAGGTTTTATGATGGCATATTTGGAACTTCATGAAAAGACTTCAGTTGTTTCTGCTTCCACTTTTAAATTTGCGTTCTTTATTCATTCATTCATTTATCGAGCATCTCTCTATTGATTGCTTACTATATCCAGGCACTATATATGCTGGGCCCCTCGCTTAGTCTGCTTGTTCTGGGCACCGTTTATTCTGCAGTGGACTCTAAAACCTTCTGAAATGAGCCATGATGGCTACCACTAACTCCCTCCACATTATGCAAAAAAGTAGATACTGTGATGCAAAAAAAGATCAGTTACTTAAGCTTCTTAGTGGCCATAACTGTAAAATAGATGCAAGCAGAAATGAGTGGCTTCAACTAGATGAATTATCAGGTATCTTCTAGATATAACGTTCTTTGTTTTTTTTTTTTTTTGTTTGTTTTTTTACTTTTTTGATATATTTTTTTATTTCAGCTTATTATAGGGGTACAAAAGTTCAGGTTATGTATATTGCCCATGCCCCTCCATCCCCTCCAGTCAGAGCTTCAAGTGTGTCCATTCACCAGACAGTGCACATCACACTCATTATGTAGGTATACACACATCCCCTTCCCCCATCCCCCACATCTGTCCAACACCCAAGTGGTGTTATTCCCAAATGTGCACTTAGGTGATGATCAGGGAAACCAATTTGCTGGTGAGTACATGTGGTGCTTATTTTTCCATTCTTGGGATACTTCACTTAATAGAATGGGTTCCAACTCTCTCCAGGAGAACAAAACAGATTCTATATCACCGTTATTTCTTATAGCTGAGTAATACTCCATGGTATACGTATACCACATTTTACTAATCCACTCATGTATTGATGGGCATTTGGGTTGTTTCCACATCTTTGCAATTGTGAATTGTGCTGCTATAAACATTCGGGTGCAGATCTAACGTTCTTTAATTCAATAGCTTTGGTCTTAGCTACACTCAGCAAAGTAATCATGTGAGTTCTCTCAGGTTTGAGGCCTTGGGATTTTTATTTGTAAAGTAAAGAGTTCAGATGCATTTTTTTTTCCAGCTCTGAAGTTCTATGATTCAACCTAGTTGCTGCTCCACTTTGTTCCAGTGCACCTCTATCGGGGAACAAAGAGTGTATGCATCTCCAAAATCCCCACTGATTTTGAGGACATCATATTTTCTCTCACTGGAGGATACAGTAGCTTGAGAAGACAGTGTTTCATGAGACATACAGCGTTGAGGGGAGGGACTAAGGAGCATAAATCCCAGCTGCAGACTATCTGGGACTGAATCATGACTTATTCCTTGCCTGTGCCCTCAGGCAAGTTATTTAACCTCAGTTTTTCCATTGTAAAATGAAGCCGATAGCAAGATTTACAGGGAAGGGATGACAACTAGAGGGAAGAATATTTGTGGCTCACTTGGAGCAGAGCCCCTATCATAGGGGACAGTCAATGGCTAATAGCTCTTTCTTTGTCAAGCAAGAAAGTGTTTGGACAACTATTGTCTCCAAGTTTGGGAGCCTGTGAATACAAGAGGGACCCAATAGTTGGGGCATCACTGGGGATACTGGGTGAAAGTAGAGGGAACTGGAGGGCTTGTAGAGGGGATAGGAAAGGGCTTTGGCTGTGGCTTCTGGTTCAAGCCAGTGGGAAGAATAATTGTGTGTGAGCCTATTTCCAGAATAGAGAGATATCTCTTTTGTCTTCCTTTGTGTATTTATTCGAGTAACTCAACAATTGCTTCCCTTTTTGCGCCATCCTCTCCCTCCTCTCTCCATTTGTCTTTCCATTCTTCCTCCCCATCATTTCCTCTTGTTTCTACTCTCTCTGCTTTCCTCCCTTTGATGTAAACACTAGGTTGGGAGAAGGAAAGCACCTCAGCATGGTGGAGGGCGGGAAGGTGTGTGAGGAATGCCAGGTAAAGGTAGAGTATTTATTTTGGCCTTCTTTCCTTTCAACTTCAAGCCATGCTTCTCTCATGGCTGGGGAAAGGCCAAACAGACTTGTGACTTATCAATCAAGAATGGAAGAAAAACCATGTTGGCCGGAGGACGGCTGGCTGCCTTGCATCCAAATGAGCCTGGGCCTCATCATGGGAGGCCTGGGAGGGAAACACAGGCTATTCCAATGGAAGCTGCAGAGCAGTTGTAAGCTTTGGACTGTTCAGAAGCGGGGGAACCACTGCATGGTGGCTGGTGGTCTTGGTCGGCCCGACATCCCACCTCCTCCTATTCCATGGTGGAAGTATATGGGCACCTGGCTGGGATGGAGAAGGGAATCTCCAGAGCAGGAGTGCGGCAGGCTTTCAGGGAGAGCTCAGAGGCTCACCTGTCAAGAGGTGCCCTGAAATTCACAAGCTTTGCTCTGCTTGTTGTGGTTTCCAGTGAAAAACACAAGATGCAGTTTTGTCAACTAATCTCAAATATTATTTTGAATCAGTACTCAGATTCATACTGACATTAAAATAAGCACTCCTATTATGTATTGGGAACAGCTATTTAATAGGATGGCTGTGCCTGGTGACAGGGGCAGAAATAGGCTGTGTGCTCACTGTGTTCCTCTCTTCCTGTTTCATCCTCCTGTACATCACCTCTTTGATTCTCAGAATAACCATTCATTAGCAGAGCTTTGAATAACAGGAGGACACACACATACCCACACAAATACACAGATACAATCTGACATAACTGCATCCAAAGGGAAACAGACTTCACAATTTCATAGATGTCAGAAGGGACCTTAGGCATCCTCCACAATTTCTTAGTCAAAACAGGGAGTTTTCTACAATAACCTGGGTGAGTTTTCTACAATAACACAGTCTTTCCTAAATGTTTCCATTAGCAAGAATCTCACTACTTCTTGTGGCAGCCCATCTATTGCTGGTAGCTCTGGGAGCATTGCACTATGCCCCTGGGCCTCTTCATGTCTGCATGTCCCAGGCGTAATGGTGATGGGAGAAATCAACCTTTTAACACGTTATCACTACAAATCCAGCTCAGTTGAGATCTTGGCTGTCTAATTCTTACTTTTCTGCAATGCCAACGCCGTTACCACCATTGATTCCAACTTCAGCTTGGTGGGACGAGTTCCAGAAGAATAGCTGCACCTTAAGTATTACTGCTGCCTGCCTTATAGCTATGTTCCCTGAATTCCACAATTCTTTCTGTGCCAATTAAAAGTGTTTTTCCTCCATAATGAATCTTTAGTCCTCAAAAGATACTTTGTTCTGCTTCATAATTCTATGGAAATTTATACTAGGTTCCAGGGAGAGGATTGGAGGTATTCTGGTGAAGGTGACATCTTAGGTTAGGTGCTCAGGTTCTGTTACCTATACCACAATTGTGAGTCAGGATAAGACATGTCATCCCCAATCTGCCCATCCTAAATGATCCAGCCTCACTTTCTCAGGGTTCCTCTCACTCATAGGCATTGGTAAGTTTTCATCTCTTCTTCTTTAGCCAAGGGTCTTTTAGTCAACAGTTCCCTATATATCCATTCATTCCTGGCTCCTTTAAATGGTCTTACTCTTTACATACAGTTAGGAAAAAATCCCTAGCTATAAAAGTTAGCATATGAAAGTAATTTGTCTAGTTCTTCCATTCTGACCTTGATCTCCTCCTACCTTTTCAAGTCTCTTCTGGTTCTCTTGCCTAGAAGATACTTTGTGTCTCTTTTTCTAACAATGTTCCTCAGATAAAAGCCTGAGACTGACCTACCTAACTATACCAGAGAAGAGTAGAAAACAAACTCTCTTCCACAGATATGGCAGGTAAGAGATAGGCTAACCTATCTTTCAGGACTCTGGTAATCTACTAATAGATCAGGCCATCTTACCTTCTTGCCAGGGGGGGAAGAATGGGCTCAGAGCCTATCCTCCAACCCCAGAGTTCCCTTCATTATTTCTCCACTGTCAATAAAAACATAGATTAGGCCTCAAATAGACTTTCTCCATAATAAGAAGGCAAAACCCATCTCCCAGTAATATCCATTGGTTTTATTTCTGCCTTACTGAATGTCACCCACATACCAGCCCTCAGGTATTAAGGTATTTGGCCAAGGGTGAGAGCCAAAGCAAATTCAGCCCAAGCCTAAGGTGATTCATGTTTGCAATCATGAGTTCAATAGCAGTCCATCATACACTGTAGTCCTCTATTGGAATTTAAAGACAATGCAAAGAGCCTTAAATGGTTTCATATTCAGAAGAAGGTATATTTCCATTGCATTGGTTGTTAGCAGGTTTTTCTCTTACACACACATTTAAAGCTGGCTGAATTTCACATGTTTTCCCTGCCTCATCCCTCCTCTTTGCAGTGCAGAGAGGCCAAGTGACTACTTCTGGTCAAGGGGCTGTCAGTTTGAGTAATGTATACCACTTCTGGACTAATGAATTAAGGATTTGTATGGAAACTCTCTGGATACCAAGAGAGTTTCAGAACTCAGCTTCTCCAGAGTCACACAACTTACAGGAGACTTTGTAAGAGCAAGAAATAAATCTTTGTTGTATTACAACACTGAGATTTCATACCTAATTTTTGGCAGAGCACAGCCTGGTTCTCCATGACTGGTATAGTACCTTTGTTTGTAACACTGCTTAATAAAGATGGCCATTTGGCCTGTGTCACTGCAGTTAAGTTCTCTGGAGCCCCACAACATGCTTGTTAGATAGGAACGTCAAACCCCAAAAAGTCCTCTCTGCAAAAGAAAAGCAGAACAAGGAGCAATATATGGGCAGTTTTTTAGGTTTATGGAGAACTATTGAATACCCAAGGACCTGAATTCAGAAGCCTCCTTTTCTGCCACTGTCCTTGCCATATACTCTGGTTTATCTTTGGGTTGTTATGACAAAAAGGCAAGTTTAGGGGAGAAACATCCTATCCTTAATTTCTGGGCATAAGCTGTGAACTGATGCCACTGGAAGTAATGAGAATGCTACCCACTTGATAAAGGATCTGGAATTGAAAAATTAACAGACACGTTTCTCTGCGCAGACTTCCTGGCTGCAGCCAGGCTTCAGTTCTCAAGCCCTACTTTGCTGCCTGTCTGAAACTGCTCTTGCATGAGAACAAGACAACTAGTGAATTTTCTACTCAGAGCTATTGATATTATCTGATAGGTGTCTTCTCCCTTCTCTTTTCCCCTCAGGAAGATTTATCAGGCTGCCTTTCCAGTGATGCCATTAATAAGCCTTGCGTAGCACCTCTAGGGAGGGAAGGAAAACCAATGTTTATTTAGTTCCCACCAGAGGTCACAAAATGTAAAAGTCACCTTTTTGCATGCTGTCTCTTTCCTTTCAAGAAGTATAGTGAGAACCAGTGAACACAGATTAGAAGGAACAAAAACCTTTGGAATCTCAGAAACGTTGGTTCAGAATCCCAGTTCTGTTTGGCTAGCTGTGTGACACAGAACTATTCTTGCTGGACCTATTGCCGTAATTCTCCAAGGGCCTAATACTGTCTCCACAAGTGGCTGTTGTAAGGAGGTAGCTTGTGAAATTGCATGTCCCTGCCACATACTGGGGACTAAATAACAGTCTTTCCAACAAGCCTAAGAGAAAGATCTTGCTGTTTCATTATGCAGATGAATTACGACTCAAAGATATTAAATAACGTACCCTAAGTCACATAATGGCAGAGCTATCACATCCCGGCCCATCTGATTCTGATTTAAATGATGCTGTGATGGCAGAGTTGAGTAATTATGACAGAGGCCATATAGCTGCAAATCCAAAATATTTACTGTCTAGTCCATTAAATACATCGTTTGACATATCTTGAATTAAAAGCAAGAGTGTAGAACCTTTACATATTGAAGAATTCTCACGCATAGAAAGCATTCTTCAAGGGATCCATACTAGTAAGACAAATTTTGTTTGTGGCAGAGAGAAAATATCTTATATTTTAATTTGCTTTTGATATTAAGAACTAGTCAATACATGTTGCAATTAACAAACAGTAGTTCAATTCCCTAACAGATCTGGTTAGGCTAGAGAAAGAGAAGAAACTTTATTTTATGGACTGATTGTTTTTCCCTGTGGGAAAATGGCAATGGGAGTGTTATGAGACAGCTTCATGAGCTGTCACAGTGCAGCTGTGATCCAGAGGGGACAGTACCTCGTCAACCCCAGGAGGCCTGAAAAACCGTGTTTGCTTGATCATCAGAGACTGGAACATTTTGAGCAGACACGTTGTGCTTTACACAGTGTCAAAGGAGGTAGTAAATTCTAGGACTCTGAATTCTTTCTGGGTAACCACAAACAATTTGATGTTTTACTACAAAAAGCAGAGCTTTCTATTTTGATTAAATCAGAATGGTTCTTCATTCCACAGAATCCCATGGTGTATTTTACTTCCTCTGTCTTTAATGTCTGCTTAATAAAATCACACATTCAATTATTTAAAACAGCCAAGAACCAATAAGAAATTTGCTGACCCGGTGCTTAAAGCTCAAAAATCCAATTTGCCTTTCCTTCACTGCTAGCAGATCAGACCCAGGTTGAAGGTGACGAAAGCTACTGGACATTTTAGAATCATTTTGAAGAGCTGGGAGAATTGGCTCACATCTCATCTCTACCTGAATAGAATGAATTTCATTATTGATGTTATCACAATTGACATTTCCCCAGGTTTTCATCTATTCTATCCCCAGATTCATTGCCTTTTTCAAATCATTAATGTACTAATGTACTGAGTTCTGGCAATTTCCACTGTGATTTTTATCTATATAAGAATTTTCAGAAATGCTGAAGATTAACCCATCACTAGCTGTTACAGTAGCCTAGAAGGGCAATCAGTGAGACTTGTCAGAGTGTTTGCACCTTCTTTAAAGAGGTGCAGCTTTCCTAAAACAATCCCATGCATTTTGCATAAAGAAAATAGTCTCATAATTATTAAAGACACCTAGCGAGACTCTTCCAAGCAAAGCCTCAAGAATATGGAATTGACCATTTTCTTCCATAATTCAACTTTATTCAATATTTAAAATAAACTTAACCTTTTAATTGTATATACAAGTATGCTGATTATTTGTAAGTTTTCCTGAATTTTAATTTTACCACCAAAGCAATATTTCTTATTCATTCTTGTAAGCATATAAATGTAAGTATTTTTCTATACCTTGATATATTTCTTTAATTTATTTTTCTAATTTTTAAACTTCTTTTTGTTTCAAAATATTAAGGGGGTACAAATGTTTCCTAACTTGGATACACTGTATAATGTTGAAGTCGGGGCTTTCAGTGTGCCTGTTACCAGGACAGTGTTCATTGTACCTGATAGGTAAGTTTTTATCCCTCACCCCATCTCAACCTACCCCTTCTATGTTTCTAATGTCTGTTTATGACTCTTTGTGCCCGTGTGTACCCATCATTTAGCTCCCACTTATTAGTGAGAGCATGTGGGGTTTGTTTATCCATTTCTATATTTTACTTAGGATAATGGTCTCCAGTTCTATCCAAGTTACCACAAAACATAATTTCATTCCTCTTTATGGCTGAGTAGTACTCCATGGTGTATCTACATATACAACTCATTTTCTTTATCCACTCATGAATTGATAGGCACTTAGATTGATTCCATATCTTTGCAGTTGTGAATTTTTCTGCCATAAGCATTCCCATGCAGGTGTCTTTTTGATAAAATTATGTTTTTTTTCCTTTGGGTAGATACCCAGTAGTGAGATTGCTGGACCAAACGGTAGGTTTACTTTTAGGGCTTTGAGGAATCTCCATACTGTTTTCCAAAGGGGTTGTACTAGTTTGCAGTTACATAAATAGTATGTAAGTGTTCCTTTTCCTCTGCATCCACACCAGGATCTGTTGTTTGCTTGACTTTTTAATAATGACCATTCTGATAGGGGTAAGGTGTTATCTCACTATGGTTTTAATTTGCATTTTCCTGATGATTAGTGATTTTGAATATTTTTTTTCATGTGTGCTGGCCATTTGACTATCTTCTTTTGAAAAGATTCTGTACATGTCTTTTGCCCAATTTTTGATGGGGCTGTTTGTTTGTTTCTTGCTGATTTGTTTGAATACTTTGTAGATTCCGGATATTAGTCCATTGTCAGATGTATAGTTGTGAATATTTTCTCCCATTCTGTAGGTTGTCTATTCACTCTGTTGGTTATTTCCTTTGCTGTGCAGAAGGTTTTTAATTTAATTAAACCCCATTTATTTATTTTTGTTGCTGCTGTATTTGCCTTTGAGGTCTTAGTCATAATTCTTTGCCTAGACCTATGTCTAGAAGAATTCTTACTATATTTTCTTCTACAATTTTTATGTTTTCATGGATTAAATTTAAGTCTTTAATCCATCTTGAATTATTTTTTTGTGTGTTGGTGAGATATAGGGGTCTTGTTTCATTCTTCTGCATGTGACTATCCAATTTTCCCAGTACCATTTATTGAATAGGACATTCTTTCCCCAGTGTATGTGTTTGTCTGCTTTGTCGAAGATCAGCTGGTCATAGCTACATGGTTTTATTTCTGGGTTCTCTATTCTGTTCCAGTAGTCTGTGTCTCTATGTTTATAACAGTATCATGCTGTTTTGGTTACTATAGCCTGTAGTATAATCTGAAGGCAGGTAATGTGATGCCTCCAGATTTGTTTTTCTTGCTTAATTAAGATTGCTTTGGCTATTTGGGATCTTTTTTGGTTTCAAATGAAGTTTAGGATTATTTTTTTCTAGGTCTGTGAAATAAAACATTGGTATTTTGGTGTGAATTATACTGAATTTTAAGTCACTTTGGCCAGTATGGTCATTTTAATGATGTTGATTCTACCAGTCCATGAGCATGAGATATTTTTCCATTTGTTTGTGTTGTCTACAATTTCTTTAATCAGTGTTTTGTCTTTATCCTTGTAGAGATCTTTCTCTTCCTTGGTAAAGTATGTTCCTAAGTATTTTATTCTGTTTTTCTGTATCTTTGACTGGGCTGGCTCAAAAGCCTTGTTTTCAAGCTCTGAGAATTTTTTTTTTTTTTTCTGCTTGGTATAGCCCATTATTGAAGCTTTCTGCTCTATTTTGAAATTCCTTAAATGACTCTTTCATTTCTTTAAGTTCTGTTTTATTCTTTCTTATATTGTCTATCTCTTTAGTAACTTTTCATTTTTTTCATGCATGTCCTGAATTTTTTTGTGTGGAGGGGCTTCTTTGTATTAGTTTTCAACTTTCTCTTCAGTCCTATTCATCATGTTTACCATCCATATTCTGAATTTCATTTCTGACATTTGGACAATTTCCTTTTGGTTGGGATCCATAGCTATAGGTTTAATGTGATCCTTTGGAGGTGTTGAACTAGCTTGTTTTATCACTTTGCCAGAGTTCTTCTGCTAGTTTCTTCTCATCTGAAACCTCTCAGCTCAAGGGAGATAGGTTTGTGGTACACCTGTTCTCCTTTGCTAGAAACTCTCCCACTTAGTGAGAAGAAGGAGAGGTCCATAAATGGTGCATTTGTTTCCTATTCCAGAAGATTGATCTGGCAGGAGAGGGGTGGGTGCACTGACATCTTATAATGTAGCTGTTCTTCATTGTCCCGTTGTGCTATGGTTGTCACAGTCTAAGCCAGTGCTGGTGGATCTTTGTGTGGAGTGGTTGTTGGTCCCTAGGCTATGGCTAGAAGCCCAGGCAGGGGGTAAAATGAGTCTCTGTCCATGGAGGCAAGTTTTGTGGGAGATTTCTCTGCCTGCGTCTCCCCATTGCAGGGGCAGTGGCTGCAGGGCAAGGCTATCTGGTTGGTGGCGGTGGTGTTGGCTGTCAGGGTTGTGGGTGTTCACTCAACCCAGGTCCAAATGTAATGGCACCATGCAGTGGGGAATGGCTCATAGCTAGCAGATCTGTGGCAGAGCACTGAACCACAGGCATGGTGCCACACAGTGCCATGGGGGCATGTTTCCCCAGGCAGCATGTGGGGCAACATGGGCCATGCTGCCAGATAACTGAGTCTGTTTCTCCAAGCAGGTCCCAATAAGGCTATTTGCCATGGTGCTTCTCAAGTGGTGTCAGTGCCTGCTCTATTTGAATTCCCCATTGTGTGTGGGCTACTTCTAGTCCACATCCACATCCACATTCCACCATCATGACCCCTTCCCTTTATACCTAGATATAATTTGACTTTTTCTCAGCAGACACTTTTATTGAATCATTTCCCTTGAGAGTAGAGAAAATTTGTTCCACCTAGATTCATTATATCTTAAGTGATTGTTCAACTAAACCCTGTTCCAGTAATGTGGATAGTGATTGTCACATGGTATATCATAATTCAAATAGAATGCTGTATAGTGATTTTGTTATTTACAATTATTAATATTTTAAATTATTATGGAGTGTTGTTAATGGCTCTTAAACTAATCAGCCTGAAGTTTAGTAGAATTATTCGATAGGAAAATTGCACTGTTTATGAATTTATGGAGAAAACAGCATGATGCTGGCTCAGGACAAATGATTTATAAAGTAATTATACCTCTTACTAGTTGCATGACCATCACATTTCTTAGCAAATTAGAAATTTCTTTCTTATTTCTAGTCTCAAATTATTTATGATCCTACATGCCAGAACTCCATACTCATGTCCTATGTTTCAGACAAATGAAACGCATTTTAATTCTTTGAAACAAGCACTTTTTTAAAAAAAATATTCAATATTGCCTATTAGCTGTAAATTACACATTCTTTTAATATTCTTTTAGTGGTTATTCTATACTAGTGGTTCTCAAAATGTGATTCCCAGACCAGCAGCATCAGCTGCATCAGCATATCTGGGAACTTAGAAGAAATGCAAATTATCTGGCTCTACTTCAGACCTACTGCATCAGAAACTTTGAAGATAGAGCCCAGAAATCTTCATTTTAAACCCTTTGGTTGAGTTTAATTCAGATGGAGTTTGAAAACCACTTCTATCTACCAAACTTTTTGTGTCCTCTCCCATATAAAATGTCTTCCTTGGTTTCTTTCTTCTTTGAATTTCCTTAGAATTAAAAATATATTAAAAAAAAACATTATAAGTCATATACTTAGTAAACATTGTTTTATAGTTATTTGGTAACATCTCTTATCTCCTATTCAGTGATATAAGTCATAGAAGCCAGATACTGTCTCCTTACATCCCACTGGAGTGTAGCCCTGTAGTTGGTGCTCAATCAATAATTGACTGCCTATCAAATCTTGTCTCTAACACATACCCTCTACCCCTATACACTTAATTTTCCCCCTGAAACTTTTCTAACTCTGTTTAACCTCTCTGCAATATTTTTCACTATCTCTATGCTACATAATTCTATTAAACTTAAACTCAATTTCCCTCCTATCAATTATAATTTTCTGAATTTATGGTTCCAGCTATGATGGACTAATTTATAGGAGACCAACATACCCATTAAAAACAACTGGAAAATCTGGATAGTATAATTAAAATAAATGGTTTTAAGGCATAAGAGAACTATCAGGACATCTGGATAGAGGGATTAAATCTCAGAGAAAGGAAAAATATTTTGCTGATGAATGTCACATACTATTATACATTGTTTTTTTTTTTTCCTGAGACATTCACTGATCCCTAAGAGTCAAGAAGTTGAGATGTTGAGGAGTAAGCTGCTGCTAAGATGCTAAAAAGTTCAAAAGAGCATTTTGACAGTCTTATGTGCCTATAAAGGTTAAAAAAATGAAATTCAGGGCTGCCTCAGTAGTTCACACTTGGTGAGTGAAGGCCCAGAACAAAAAGCAAGTTCAGAAAAGTGAGATGAACATCCTGAGCCTCTCTCCTGCTTGTAACATTTGCTAATCATAAGCAACATGGACTTCTGTGTGAAGAAGATTATTTGTAGTTCTCTATGGTATGCCTATGTAAAATTGCCAGTTAAGCAAAAATCCACTGTGTAGCTGAAACAAAGATGCCAGTGTGTTCAATTCACGCATAGTTAAAATGATATTCATAATAAGAGCAAGCATAACAGCTAAAACAGCTAGCATTGCTTGAAGTGGCTATCCTCTATCCTCCCTTCTGGTTCATTTTCCAGTCTTCCCCTCTCTGCACCAGGAATCTGATTTGTATGGACTACATCACGCAACTGGAAACTGTAGCCTCATTATGTAAATAAAGTTTTATTGAAACACAGTCATACTTATCGTTTACATAGTGTCTATGGCTGTTTGCAAGAGAGTACATGTCTTGCAATCAAAATATTTACTATGTGACTCTTCACAGAAAAAAATTGCTGAACCCTGGACTTCCTTGCCTTCATAGTTCCAGTTGGTTTGGTCAATAGAGCACAGAGCTAGAGATTAGGAGGGGGAAGATTGAGTTCTATGCAAGTTCTCCTTAAGCTAAGGAGTCCCTCTGTCAAAGCTCCTAGCTCTTCTTAAGGCAGCTCACTCTTTCTTACTCTCTTCCTCTGGGTTAGGTAAGCTTCATCCTTCCCCATGTAATGATGCTAATAGCTCTGCACTATCTCTTGTAGTTATTCAACATCTTCTGCACATTTTGCAAATTGTCTTTATTGAACACTCCTCAAATTATCCTAAACTACGTGAGCCATATGTTTGCCAATGGAATCCTAGCCGACAATTTATTAAGCACTTATGTTTTGCCAGGTGCTGTGTTAAGAGCTTCATTTCATTATGTAATTTAAACCTGGATAATATAACTCTGTGAGGTGGAATTACTGTTATCATTCCCATTTTACAAATGAGGCAGCCAGTGTTGTGGTTCGGAGACTTGAAAAATTTCACACAGCTAATAAGAAGCAGACCTAGGACTTGAATTTGATGCTACTAATTACAGTCTCCAGAGCTGAAGATCTTAACCGTCATTCTCAACAAATTTCATTTTAAGATTTTCTTGATAATGCCTTATTGAGTTGGTGCTTACATTAAAAAACTTTCTTATTTATAATTTCATTTAATTATTGGCACAACAGTAGATTTCAAATTATTGTCCTATTTTTGCAGCTAAATAAATTGAAGCCAATAGAATTTAAATGACTTTCTCAAGCATACTAGAAGATACAATTTAACTCAGCTAGGTCCCCATATTATACATAACTGTATAGTCATCCTTTATCAAATACATATATTCATCTATTTTGAATGATATGTAGAATTTTACTTGTTATAAAAACTATAAAAATGTATTTTTTCACACTTATACTAGTGAATTATCATCAGGGTACAGTAATGTGAAAATGTAGTGAATGTTATGTATATGAGATAGAGAGGTGAAGGGTAAGGAGACAAAGTTAAGCTGAAAAAATTAAATTTTTTGTATGAATTAGGAGTTGTTAGCTTTTATTTCTGGTCCTAGAGTGTTATAAGTTAATTGATTCAGACCAAACGTGAAAAGCCAAGATGAAATTCTCTCCCATGCTGCTGGGATTTGATCGGTAAGAAGCAATGTTTCGGCCGGGTTGCCAACTGGTTTCTGTCAAGCCCTTGGCTTCCTATAATTCACTCAGTCCCAAGCGAAGACTCTGGCCAAGAGAGCTGCTGGAGACACAGATTCTGCATTCCTTGTTTATTTGGCCTTCTGAGAACATAAAGGGCCACAGGCTTCCAGCAGCTCCCCATTACTTCCTCCAGCCCTAAGGCAGGGCACACTGTGGATTCTAACAGGAATCCCTCTCCTTTGTCCACGGAACACATTTTATGTTGCTAGTTCCCTGTTGTGGGCACAAGTGCTCTTAGTTGCCTCTCCCACATTTAGAGAACGTATATTTTAGAAAAATTTGTTTAAAACCAAATATACAAATCTCTACCCCTATTTGTTTTCTTCAGTCTAAAGATGGTACGTTTGAAAAGGATCTGACTTCTCTTGAGATAAGAACTCAGGGTATATGATGTGTTTGTATGTGTGTATTTAAATCCCTTGTCTTTGATAATATCCTCCCTACCAGATCCATTTTTGGGGGGGTTTGAGTAGAGTGGGAGGGGTGGGTGGGGAGAGCATCTGATTTGAGCACCTTTTTGCAGGGATGACATCATCTTACCCTACACCAGGACAATCAGCCTATTGTCATGCATCCATACCAACGGCTTCTAAGGAAGACACATTTGTGTGTTAGTTTAAGTCCTGGAATGGATCAGATCAAATCAATCACCATAGATAGCCATGATATTAACATTATACTTCCCACCACATCCCAGAAGCAAATGGATGTCAATGTTGGGTTTTTAAAAAAGCTAATAAGATTCTGCTTTAGTATCTAGAGAGCACTCTTCTTTCCACGACTTATTAAATATACCATATTTATATATATTTCTATTACATTTATATATTTCCAGTGAAATTTGCCAGTTGGCCCATCAAAAAGTCTAACAGCCTGTCTGCCTGCCAGCTGAACAGCCGGGCAAAAACGTAGGTAGTTCAGAGTTCCCTCCCTACCTGGTGCAGGAGGATCAGTCCCTATCTGGATGGAGCATATTAAATATGGTTGTGCAGAACTGGTCATAGGCTTAAAGAATCAGAGTCACTGGGTCCCAATATGTTAAGAACAAACACTGGTATTCTATAAGCTATACTGAGCTATCCCATATATAAAATCTCTTAGAGTTAGCATTTCTCTCCAATTCCCAGAAAAATATTGAAAATGACAAAGATTTATTCATTAGCTTAAGCTTTTGTTACACACTTTTTTCCAAAGCATTAATACCTCTACCTCTTATGTGTTAACAAGTTCTCATTAAAGACATAACAAATGAACCAGCAACCATATGTTTAATAGAAAAAGCTAGAAAATAGAAAAAGCTGTCATTTGACAGCTTATTTTGTGAATACATATTTATGGTTGCTTTCCTATATGTATTAACTATATCATCTTAAGTTTGATTGAGGTTTCCTTTTAGTCCTAGAAACTAGATTATGGAGGAATGCTGAGGGAGGTCTTTTTCCACAGAGGAGATTGCTGTGGAGCCAGTTCTGAAAGGACTGATAGGATTTTGAGAACTAGAGAGGAGGGAAGATCAGAAGGAGTCTGGGCTGAAGAGTAAGACTGTGCACGTCATATATGGAGGTCTGCCCCAGCTAAAATGGTTGGAATGGAAGGCTTATTGCAGGTGGTATGAGATAAGAATTAAAGGTTTTGCTGAATTCTTGTGTAAGATAGCTTTACTTGATTTGGAACCTTGTTAATGTTGTGAAATTTAACTATTTTCCTCCTGACATCAGGACATATTTAAGCCTTCCCATAACTTTGGTGAGTGACTTTGGCTAAGAGGCCAAAACTCAAATGATCTTCATTAATGCAAGAGCCAGATGTCATCCAGTATGATGACCTTGCCAGTCCTCTGAACCCTGAGATCACACTAGCTGGCATCTGAGCCTGAGATCAACACTCTGGGCCAAACTGTGCTTTCAGAATGACAGGATATACGGAGAAGTCTGCAGATGGCACCATCCAAACGTCAGCATTTCAAGGACCCTTATAAATTCTCCACTTATCACATACAGTTCTCTCCATCAGTGGAAACAAGTAACCATCTCCAACTTCTCCTTTGAGGATATTATTAAAACCTACCTCTGCTTGCCTGTTAATTTCTGCCCAGCTGACCATTAATGGGCTTGAGTTTCCTTCCAATCTGTCATAATATAAAATATCATCAACTCTGAAACTTTCAACAGCAGAGATTTCCCAAGGGATGTGTTGGTGAGAAGGTTGGAGAAACCAACATGTACACTGGCACTCTCTACAGTGGCATGAATATAATCTAAATTTACTGTTGGTTTTTAGAATTTTATTTCATAAAATTACTGTTGTTTTACAATAGTGACCCAGATTGTAGGCATTTTGCTTGCACTGAAAATGGAAACATCTTCTGATAAGATGTGAGTCAAGCCAAGGCCTCATTTTCTCTTTTTTTTTAATTTCAGCATATTATGGGGGCATTTTCTTTCTCTTTATGGAAATGTTGCTATGTATATTTCCCCCCTCATTTTCAAGGTGTGGAAGCTTCCTTCAAGGTTGGGTGAAGTTTCCCTTCCTTTTGATCTACAACCCCTGTTCCAATTTCTACCATAGCTATCATACTGTGCTGCCATATCCATTAACTTCCCTGCCTACCTCACTGAAGAAGGAACCTAGTTTATTAATATTGGTGTTTCCTTTGGAATAAAATTGAATGTCTCAATAGGATTGCAAGGCCTACCTGATCAGGGTCCTGCTACCTCTACTGCCTCATCTTAGCACTTTCTAATTTGTACAGCACTTTAAGCCACACTGGCCTTATTCAAGATCCTAGAACTTTTCAGATGCTTCATTTTGTTGTTGTTGTTTGAAGTTCTATCCCATTTATCAAAACTCTGTACTATGAAGGTCTACCTTGATAATTACAGAATGCAAGTAGAACTATAAAAATGGTGATGATAAAGATACATACTGGGTTCTGACTTTGTGTAAGACACGGTGCTAAGTATTTCACTAGATTTCCTCATTTATTCCTTGTATCAACTCTGTGATATAGATATTAATATTATTCTCTTTAATTTATAGATGAGAAAACTGAAGCATAAAGAGAATTAGCCAGGTTCTCAGTGACATAAGCTTGGTGCTAAAGCTGTGTGTCAAACTTAAGAAGTCTGCCTCTTTGACATTTATTCTCAAACTGTTCTCCAGTAGTACCTCTTATATTTTACGGGACTTTCTGGATTCCAGAAAATGCCCTGGCCTAACCAAGTCTCTAATCTACTGGGAAGTCTCTTCCCTGAATCAGAGGTGAATGATAAAACTTTTTATTGATCTATCATGCATAAAACTTCTATCTGTCTCTGGAGGCAGAGTCCAAACCAACTCGTTGTTTTCTACACAGGGATCATGGGTCTATGTGTCAAGGACTGCCTGCAGAATCTCTCTGCCTCTCATTATTCTCTCAACTATAATAACTTGCTCAGTCTTACTGACACCAATTGTTTTATCTTTAACTTGAACTAAAATTTTGTCTCATCGTCTAGTCTTTGTTTTGGTTACATGCTCTTTCTGATTATCTTGACTATTTTTTTTTCCTAACATCTTCTGAAGATACAGGCTAAATAATCTCCTATTCCTTAGCACACATATAGCAATTTAATTCTGACTGCTAAAATCCCTATCTAAGTCTGAGTTTCCATGTCCTTGCCTGCTCAGGAGGGGAATAAAGATATTATTAACAATTACATATATTTGTCATTTTCAATAGGGTTGTCCTGAGTTCTGGAATGCATTCATATTTGAGTTCAAATATAATTGACATTCCAATTGACAGTTTTCTTCAATGATTTTCCTAATTACCAGATAGGATAGTTAGGATTGTGACATTTCTCACATTACTCTATGAAAAAGGGGGCAGGATTAAATTATTAAGAAAAGTATGTTTTGCAATAGGACAGATCTGGGTTTGAAGCCAAACTTTGCAGTTGCTAACTGTGCATCCATAGGTAAACTACTTAACATCTTTAAACCTCAGTGTCCTTATCTGAAAGGTAAGGGTAATGTTAGTATTTACCTCAAAGAATTATGATAAAGTTAAATGAGATAATACACATAAAGTGTTTATAAGGGCACCCTGAAACCTATTGAATAAATAGTAGGCATTATGGTGTGGGGTTCTATTTTAAAAGGTTCAAGCCACAAAAGATGTTGGTCCAAAGGGGCTAAGATCTCTTTACCTTTGTAATGTTGAACTATTGTTTTTGTCTACAGACAACAGCTATGTGAGCTAATGTTCAGTTTGGAATCAAAATTACCTAGATGGAGAGGGTTTCTATTTTTGAAGAGGCACTTGAGACTCCCAAGTCACTGTCATTATGTATTATATTTTTGGTAATAAAAGAAGGAAATCACACCAGCTGCTTCTATCAGTGGTGTCACCTTGAGGGAATTGCCTCAGCTTTATAGGTTCAAAAAATCAACTTCATTAGCTTATTCTGGGGTGACCGAAGGTATTTATCAGTTTCTCTTAGGGAAATTATGCATGCTTTTCAAACTAACATGGCATAGTGTTAAACCAAAGTTCTTTTTCTAGAATGCAGACACGATCACATAATTCCCTTCCTTGACACCCATCCATCAATGGCACCATCAATGGCTCCCCGTTGGTCTCACGAAAAGGTACCAATGCCTTAATATAGCCTACAAGGCCCTTCCATGCTGTCTCTCAGGAGCCTTGACACTCTCCTGTCTTTCCACTTTCCCTTTGCAAATGATATATCAAACATATTCAATTGTTGACACATTGTAAAATATATCATACTTTCAGTAGACTGGGTATTTTCTGATTCTCTTTCCATATCTTAGAACACTCTTCCACCTGCCTGTTTCCCAGAATCACTCCTATTAATCCCTTAGTCCAAAATTAAGTACAATTTCACCTAGGGAGCCATTACCAAGCCCCTAGCTCTGATTAGGTCCTCTTGTACCCTGCACTTATCCCAAATCTGCTATAATCGACTGTTGCCTTTCTTGCTTATTCTAATTGGTTGCAAGTTCAGTGAGGGCAGGGATCTTGTCCTTTATATTTCCAGAACTCAAAATATACATGAAAAATAATTCCCGCCTAATAAATAGAAATAAATACATTAGTGCAATGGGTGAAATCTGCCTGTGTCAACCAGACCTTGGTGTCTGCATGCAAAACCCTGCCAGCACATTTTCTACTCTCCCTTATTCCTGACGCACTTCTCTGGGGGAAGGGCTTATTCAGCAAGGCTTAATTTTGAAGCAGACAGTTGCTTGCTTGCTGAATGAAATTTAATAGATGTATCCATTAATATAAAGTGTTATAAGCCTGTTGATTTAACCTTATCTACTCTAAGTATTTGTTTCAAAATCTGAGCTCATCTAATTTAGAATAAGAGTCTGTTTCCCTATATTGCAACAATCTTTTAAATGCTTTCTCATGTCTATGAGGCCTGTCATGTCCTCCATATCAGCTTTGTTTCAGCTCTTCTGTTTAGATACAAAGGCAAAGCTCAGTACGTAGGCCTGACTCAAGCTTTTCAAAGCAGTCCAGGACTTCTAAGATTATCTTTTGATTTTACGTAGGACCACTCTTCAATCCCTCTACTTTCACTACCTAATTTTCTAAAGGAACCCATTTCTAGCTACTTTAATTTTTGTCATTGCCAGTGGACGATTTCATGAGTTCTTCCTTCACGTGGCATGTTCCATTTGGACGCCCAATAGTTGACCTTGGCTTTGATCCTCAATTTAGCCTTTGCCTCTGAGACTAGACCTGGAGATGAATACTGCTTCTGTCCCTGTGTACTATTTGGTCATGCCCCATTGCCACTACCCAGCCTATTTTGGCATGTTCACCTGTGTGTTTCCCTATCAAATCGCAGTCTAAGTGGACAACCTTCTTAGATTATAAAAGAACCTTTCTTTAGTAATGAAAGAGGATGAATTTGGCATTAATGTTAGAATTTCTAAATAGGACTTTATCTCATGCACATTTTATACAGGCTTATTCTCAGTAGGAATCATTGTCTCAATCATGAAGAAGTTAAGAGCATTGGCCCTGAAGTAAGGCAGGCCTACAACGCTAGCTGTGTAACTTTGGGAAAAACACTCCTCCTCTCCAAGCCTCAGTTTCTTCATAAGTAAAGTAAAGATGATAATAATAATACTTATAATGTTGGCATAATATTAGATAATACTTATAAACCTCTTATCCCAATTCCTGGAACAGACTAAATAAAGAGTACAGGTGTTACTGTTTTTATTGTTAGTAGTAGTCAACTGTGTTCAAATACTACAGGGTATGCAGTCTTTAACCCAGAGTTACCAGTCTGGCAGGATATCCTGAAAACTAGTTTGGGTGAAGAAATTATCAGTAACATTAGAACTGAAACAACAGTCATTATGAAAAACAGAACTGGTTGAACATTGATTAATTGCTTAAGGCAGAGGATAACATGGCCTCTATGGTGACAACTAAACTCCCAAGGAGAATTCTAAAATTCAACAAAAATGACTCTTCTCTCATACTTGGGTCTAAACTCTGCCTGTGGAATATGGTGCCTTTATAGGATGACATTGAGAAAAATATAACTCTGGCTTTCCGTTCTGAAATCCAAGGACCAGATGTCAGTGTAAGTGATTTGTGTTTATTTGTGTGTGTATGTCCCTGAATACAGGACATGTGCTATTGATTTTTGGCCATCAGTTACGCAACAGCTTCTGAAGCCTGACCTTGGATTATGTGGGTTGCACATAAGAAAGTTCCTTGGACTTTTTTTTATCAGATCATGACTCTACCCAGACACAGGGAGGAGGGGGATGAGGAGGATGTGAGGACAACTTCAAAGCTCTGTGGAGAGTTAATAGCTTTTTACATATTTCCTTCTTACGGTTGACAAGAGGAGAGATTTCTAATCAGAGAACTGGAACTGAGGAATGGCAGAGCTGTAGAGGACCATTACACAGTTGAGACAAGCCCTTGTTTTGCAGAGGCAAAATCTCAGGCCCGGGAGAATGGGCTCAAGTTCATGGGATAGAGAAGAACCAGATCTGCAACTTATCTCTTCAGACTTTAGCTTTGGTTGTTATTAAAAATTTATTTTTTTTTAATTTTTAAATTTTTATTTTTTTAAAATTCAGAATATCATGGGGGTATTACTTCTCTTAAGCCTTGAAAGTACAGTACCCATGGAATATATTAGTGCAAAGCTATCAGTCAGTTACTTTTATAGGACAGTGGTTCAGAGCATAGGCCTTGGCATAAGGCAAACCTGGAATCCAGTCTTGGTTCTACCATTTGCTAACTACATAACCTCAGACAAGTTACTTAATCCCACTTGGTTTGATTTTCTTCATGTGTAAAGAGGATAATTATAGTTGCATTTCTTTTTATTTTTGTGACAGTTAAATGGAATAATGAAGACAAACTATTAAATATACATAACAAAATTGACTATTTTAAATTATTTTTAAATTGTGACATTAAGTATATTCATGTTGTGGGTCACTAGCTTTGGATTCAAGATAATTTGATATAGATGTATTGCTATGATCTGAATATTTGTTTCCCCCCAAAATTCATATGTGGAAATACTAACCCCACTGTAAGATGGGGTCTTTGGGAGGGGATTAAGTAAAGAGGGCAGAGCCCTCATGAGTGCGATTTGTGCCCTTCTGGAAGAGATCCCAGGAAGCTTGTTTACCACTTCCACCCTGTAAGGAAACAACTAGAAGGCACTAATCTATTAACCAGAAAATTGGCCTTCACCAGACTCCCAATCTGCTGGCACCTTGATCTTGGACCTCCCAGCCTTCAAGTGAAATAAACTTTGTGAAATGAATGTCATTGTTGGTAAGCTACCCAGTTTATGGCATTTTGTTATAGCAGCCCAATGAAACTAAGACAGGTATATTTTCAGGGAAAGCTTCTATATGTGGCTTCTATAAAGGAACTTGGGGTCTCTTAAAGTACTGAATTCCATAAATATAAGAAGACAGTTCAAGGACTCTGTACATCTAAATATAAAAAAGAAATCCTCCCTGTTTTTGCCCAATATCAAATTATACACTTAGAAGATATTTAAATGTCAAACTACAACAGTAGTTAACAGATGTTTCTGCCTGACATAATGTGATTATTCTATATACAAAATAAAATGTGCTTTCCTTTTCCCATAAAAGGCAGAGAGTGTAATATTTACAGCAGATGTCTTACCAGGGGGTATTTCAATTCAATGTGGTAGCTGGTCCAGCCTATAGGCAAGCACCTCTCTTAGCTGGCTCCAGTGGGCTGACAGATCCAGCAATAATCAAGATAATCTTTGGAAAATCAAGTCGTTTCATGGAATCCAATCCAACTTTCGACCAGGGTCTCTATAGCACTGTAATTGAGATTGAAGATTTTGGAACCAGAACTTCCTGGGAAAAACTTGAATTCCTTCACATTCTTGTTTTTTGACCTTGAACAACTTACTAACTGCTCTTTGCCTCTTTAATTTTGTCGTTTATAAATACCTACTCCCTAAACTCCTTAGAAAGAGTAAATAAGTTGATATATATGAAGTTCTTGGAAAAAAGATTGGCATAAAACAATTCCTAACCTATTATATATTTATTCCTTAATCTGTTAACTACATCCATTCTGCCTTTAGTTCCACGATGAGCCCTTTGATGTTCCCTAACTTCGGGAGTAACATGTAATGATAACTGCCAATAACCATTCTGATATAAAATAGTAGGGTAACGGAAGAAGAAAACAGAAGAAAGTTATTTAAAGTAAATAAACGGTAAGAGAGAAAACGTGAGTAGATATAGGGGTCCTTGTTTCTCCTTTAGTCACAGGGTCACAGCTGGTATTTATACTTCCTACCTCTACTATCAACCCCATGTTTCCTTTAAATCAGCTGCATGGGTGTCAAGGTCATCTGGTATCCCAAGAGCGAGTATTCATTCTTTACCAGTGGATAGTAGCAAATCAAAAGTGATTTTAAACATGAAGAGTTCATGCCTTTGCTTTAAAATGCAAGGTGTCTGAACCATGGTCTCTTTAGATTCCTACTAAAGAGAACATCCTGATTTTTTATTTACCTTACAGAGCTTATCTCTGCATCCCAGCACCAATGGACTCATATAAAACCATTAATAATATTTCTTGAAGGGAAATCCTCAATAATTAAAATGTAAGCCACGTGAGGGTCAGCTTTCCTTGGTTTCAGTTACTACTACATCCTCAATGCCAAAATAAGAACGAGGAACAAAATAGGTTCACAAAAAATACTTATCAAAAGAACAAATAAGCCATATATAATAAAGCTTACACATAAATATAAAAATTATTAGATAACATACCATTTCAGGAGAGATAATATGGGTGAAAGTGAATATAAATAGTTGGGACATTTCTTTTTCTGAATCTTAATTACTGAATACTGTAAGAAAACGTGATTTGGTTATAGTTGATTCGAGACCTTTATGCTATAGTTAAAATTTTACCCTAGATTCTGGTTCTAAATATTGGGTAATATTTTCAGAAGGTGATTCATGGCTAGAAAGATGGATATAGGATGGAATTCTGTAGGTGACCTTGATAGCATCTTTGACAGGGGGCACTCAAATTATATTTCATTATTTAATATTGTGTTCAAAGTTCAAGTTGGTAGAAAGGAGATTGTCTTAGTCTGTTTGAACTGCTATGGTATTACAAAATACCATAAATTGAGTGGCTTATAAAGAACAGAAATTTATTTTTCACAGTTCTAGAGGTTGGATAGTCCAAGATCAAGACACTTACAGATTCAATGTCTGGTGAGGGTCCACTTTATGGTTCATAGATGCCACACCTTTCACTGTGTCCTCACATGGTAGAAGGGGCAAAGGGTGTCTCTTGGGCCTCTTTTATAATGGCACCAATCTCATTCATGAGGGTTTTGCACCCACAACCTGATTGCCTTCCAAAAGCCCCACCTCCTAATCCCATCATCTTGTAGGTCAGGATGTCAATGTATGAATTTTGGGGGGACATACAATTCACACCATAGCAGATGTCCTGATGTGATTTATGATCCATTTCTAAGGGAGTTAGCAGAAGGCCCAGCTGCTCTGTGAATGACTTGTTGGCTTCATCGGGTCTCATTTTTTTCATATTTTAAATATTCCTATTTATATGAGTGAGAAAAAGGTATCCTATAAAATCTAATACAAAATATCTTTCTGTCATTTTTTAAGACAATTTCAGCCCAAATTTTTATATAGAGATGAAAAATAAGTTTTGAAATACTCTTTAGAAGACATGAAAGTCAGTTTTGAGTTACCCAGAATTTCTGAATATATATAAGAATTTATAAAATTTTCAAAAGAGGCCATCTGGATTAAGGGGGTGTAACAGAGGAAACATTTAAATTTTACCCAGGATGCGTTACTCATTTTTACATATCATGTCTACTTGCCAAAATGTTGGAGGTGACTTAGAATATTATATATCTTGAATGTTCTCTGACTTTCCAAGCCCAAGCCCAGGTTAAAAATTGGAATCATATTAACACTAATCACTCAAGTTCAGTTAGTTCTTGTTAGTACTGGTATCACATAACCAAGCTAAGTAACATCTTCTCCAGTTAGAAAGCCCAGATTGTTTCTCACATTTGTTCACAGATATGAAATTTCTTAAAGCATAGACTCCCCATTGTCCCATAGCAGATGTGACAAGGCCTATGCAAAGGCTTTTTGGTTTGCTGAGTCATCTCTTCTTGTGGATTCCCTATACGCCTGTACCCACATTTACTTAAGCTATTATATGTGTGAGCTTGATGGGTTATCTGCACTCAAACGAAAGACACTTACATACATAATATATCCTTTACTCTCATCCATCATTCTGATGGATAGAATAAGTTTCTTTTTGTACTATCCTCAAAGTCTCAAAAAGTATGAAATAGTAAAAAAGTAATCATATCACTTCTCCAAAATAAAAACTCTGAGAAGATAGCAAAATAAAGAAAACTGGAAGGGATGTGACTTGAATTTAACCAGTCCTGGGTTTCCAAAAAGAGATCCCAGCATCCTGTAATCCTGAGTCTCACTCAGGAAGGAAGCTAAGATGATAGAAAACCAGACAGAAATTCAAAATTGATTTAAGAGGAACCTTGTGCTTTTCCAGTGGAAACATCAGCATCCAACTCTTGCTCTTGCTGTTTTCTCCAGCTCACTCTCTGTCATCCCTCTGTCATTCTGTATCTATGTCAATTAAATAGGAACACAGGAAAGAAGCAGCATTCCCTTGTTTTCTTACTGTGCTCTTCATCTCTTTTCTAGTTGGTAAGATGTATCTATAAAATTTAGGTGTTCTTCTGATATATTGATGTGGACTTGAGGTATTAATCTGCGTAAAGTTTTTAGGGCCAAAATGCTCACTTTATTTTAAAGCTGAGATGCTTTAGTGATTATGGTCAGGTTCTGAAGGTCACACAGTTCTATCAGAGAATAAACAAAAGAGGAAAGGCCATTGGAAAGGTGGTGAAGGTCCGGTGACAGGCTGACAACACTTATCTTTCTTGACAATGTGTTTTCTCTACTCTTGTCATGTTCTACCATGTGCAATGGTATTTAGAAGGGGCTGAAAGAAAATTGGGAGAAGATGAGAAATGTTGCAATGGGGGTTTTATATAATCCTAAAATCAACTTTATTGTGATACAGCTTAAATATAATGAAAGGCATCTACTGTAATTGTATATTGCTATGAGTTTTGATAAATTTATAGGGACATGTAATCTCTACTACAATCCAGATATAAAATATTACCCCTAAAAGTTAATCTGTGCCCCTTCATAGTCCATCCTCTAGCCTGGCTCCTGGTAACCATTAGCCTGATGTCTGCCATTGTGGATGAGATTTGTCTTTTGTAGTTTGCAAATAAATGAAATCATATACTATGTACTCATTTGTATATGTCTTATTTTGCTTAGTGTAATATTTTTGAGATTTATCCACGTTGTTGTGTGTATCAGTAGTTCATTCTTTTTGTGTTGTTAAATAATATTCTATTGTATGGATATCCATAATTTATCTATTCAGCAGCTGATGGACATTTGCATAGTTCCCATTGTATTATAAACAAAGCTGCTGTGAATACTCACAAGTCTTTGTATGAATATGTGTTTTCATTTCCCTTTCATAAATTCCTGGGAGTGAAATTTCTGGAGAGTATAGTAATTGTACTTTTAACTTCATAAGAAACTGCAAACTGCTTTTGCAAGTGATTGCAACATTCTACATTTCTACCAGCAGTATAATAAGAGTTCTAGTTTCCACATATTCTCGCCAACACTAGGTATTGTCACTCTTCTAAATTTTATGCATTCTAATATGTATGCAGTAGTATCTCATTATATTAATAGTTTTAATTTATATTTCTCTGACAAATAAGGGTTTTGATCATCTTTTTTTTTGTTTATTAGGCAATTATATGCCCTTGTATAGGAGATATCTATTCAGGTCTTTTTTCCATTTGTTTTTGGGTTATTTGACACTGTAATGAGTTGAAAGAGTTCTTTATGTACTTTGGATATAAGTGCTTACCCGTTATATGTATTTTGAATATTTTCTTCCAGTTAGCAGCTTCTATCTCTCAATGAGCAGATAACTTGAATTTTGAAGAAGTCCAATTTAAAAGTTTTTTTTCTTTGTATGGTTTCTGCTTTTTACATCCTAAAATATCTTTTTTGACAATAAAATCATCAAGACTTTCTCCTATGTTTTCTTTTAAAACTTTTATAGTTTTAGGTCTTACATTTAGGTCAATAGCCCTTTTGTATTAATTATTTTCTGTGTTATATAAGGCAAGGTTTGAGGTTTGCATTTCTTTTTTTCCATATGGACATTTGCTTGTTCCAGCACCATATGTGTACTTGTGCAATTTGTATTATGTATCATTGATCTATATGACTCCTTGGGTGCCAATAACACACTTTCTTAGTTATTGTACATTTATAGTAAATTTTGAAATGAGGTAGTATTAAATCCTCCAACTTCATTTTTTTGCAAAGATTTTTTGGTTAGTTCATGTCCTTTACATTTCCATATAACATTTAGAATCAATTTATTAATTTCTACAAATTTATGCAGGGATTTTGAATGGTATTGTACTAACCCTATAAATTGCCTCGTGGAGGATATGTTTCTGTATCCATGAGGATGGCCTTCATTTATTTTGTGTTCTTTAATTTCTCTCAGTGATGTTGTGTAGTTTTCATTGTACTAGTTTTGTTAAATTTATCTCTAAACAATTTCATGTTTTTAATGCTGTTATAAATGATACTTTTTTTAAATTGCAATTTCCTAGTGTTCATTTTAGTATATAGAAATACTTCTCATTTTTGCATATTGACTTTGTCCCCTGCAACATTGGTAAAGTTCATTACCATGCATTATTTTTATTAACTTTTTCTTTTTATAGATTCCTAGGATTTTTCACATATAGTTGGGGGGTATAGTGAGGGATTGGTATCTGTGGGGGATTGGTTCCAGGGCCTGCACACATACCGAAACCCATAGATGCTCAAGTTCCTTATATAAAATGGTGTAGTATTTGCATATAACCTACACATATCCTCCTATATACTTTAAATTATCTGTAGATTATTTATAATACCTAAAATAAATGCTACGGGAATAGTTGTCGTACTGTATTATGTAGGGAATAATGACCCACAAAAAGTCTGTACATGTTCAGGACAGAGGCAACTATCCTTTTTCTTTTTTTCCCAAATATATTTGATTTGTAGGTGATTGAATCACCAGATTAGAATAGGAATGAGAGGGAGGGGCAGCACTACAGATCCTACAGACATTAAAAGCACAAGAAGGAATATTATAAGCACCTTGATGCTAATGCCAACAATTTAGATAAACAAATTCTTTGAAAGACACAAGTTATTAAAACTGGCTTAAGAAGAAATAAAAGTCATAATCAAACACCTTATTAGAAAGAAAACTCCAGGCCAGATGGCTTCAGTTGTTAATTCTATCAGACATTTAAGAGATAAATAATACCAATTCTTCACAGACTTTTTCAGAAAATGGAGAAAAAGGGAATGTTTTCCACCTTGTTTTAGGAAGCCAGAGTTATCCTAATTCTGAACTATACAAAGACATTATAAGAAAAGAAGATTACAAATTAATGAATTGTCCTCATGAACATGAACATAAAAATCATTAGCAAATCAAATTAGTAGTACATAAAAGCACTCACAAATAACATTTGGTAATATATAAAAAAGATAATATATTTTTACCTGGTGGGGTTTATCTTAAGTCTTAGCTTTGTCTTAATAATAATATTCTTTGGGAATGAGCTTATGGCAATGTGTAGTTTGCTCCTGTGGTACCTGTTATCTTCAGCAGGTTAATAAAATTTCTCAGTGTTCTACATATTCTTATGAAGTTAATTTCATGACTTCAAAAACTAAAACTATAGAAGAGAAATCTCTGTACTTACAAAAGTTGTGCCCACCTCTGTGCTATGAGCTGATTGATGTCTTCAATGCAGTTCTTATCCAGCTGGATGGAAGACACATGAAATAATTATAAAACTTTAAAATGGTTCATATTCCTAATGTATGATGTATGTTGTGTGATTCAGAGTACAAGTACAATAGGTCTTTTTAAAGTGAAACATTAAATCAGTCTAGTCAGAGATAATCCATGAAGTTGATGAGTTGGGATCTGGGTTTTAAGGCAGTGACTCATTTTCACAACAATCATATCAGAATATAATTTACATCATGATCAGTTATGAGTGTGTCACATAATAAAGTTGCAAAATAGGAGTATTTAAATTTTACATATATTAGAGTCATTTCCAAGTTATCTTCATTACATTACTCCCATTCTCACTGGTATTTTTAAGTGGGAGAAAAAGTCATAAAGTTACAGACAGCGCTTGGAATAGTTCAAACCTGACATTGTGTCTCATTTATTATGCTTCCCCACAGGGTCTTCTACCAACTATCATGTCTGACATTTATCTGGATTTTGTTAATTCACTTGCTTTTGCTGTGGTGTATTGGAAAAAGGCTTAATTTACCCACATTTTGAGACATTGAAAGGCAGACTAGCTGAATAAAGACCTCCCTGTGTTTCCAAATGCCACCCTTGATTTTGGCCATGTGGTGATTAGTAGAAGTCAAGTGCTGTCTTGAATTTTTCCTGTAAGTTTAATTTATTGGTGGTTTTATTACATATGTATATAATGCAACCACTATCTTATGAGGTACCTTTTGCTACATCTTTAACAGACTTTGTGCAAAACACATCGGTGGTAAGGGGTGAAAGGTGTTCTTTTGTTTTAATTAGGAATGCCAATGTCATAAAAATTGATTATCCCAAAACTAGTCCATAATATATTTAAGAGACCATGTTTAAGTTGTATTAATGACATAAACATTGGCAAAATGTGATATAATGAAAAAGTCTTAAGTTTTGTAATCCCAAAATCTTGAATTCCCAATTCAAGCCCAGTAAGTTAATGGTTGTGTTACCTTAGACATGTATTAAGCCTTTCTGGATCTTAATTTCCTCATCTGTAAAATGGAGATAATAATACCTATCTCATAGTTCAAGCTTCACCTGAAATTTTTCTCCCTGATCTCGGTGAGATCCTTGTGCTACTTTTGTCTGTAGAACATAGCTGCTTCTCTTCAACCCCACTTGGTAACAGATCCTGCCACCTTGAGCACAGGCTGGCACATATCCAAAAATAAGTCAATCAGATAATTCTATTCCACTCTCCTACATGAGAAAACATAGAGACTATTAGTGGTTGGAGCAGTCATGTAATGGCAGGATCCTCTGGTAGATGTGAAATCCTGGGATTACACTGTATGTAGCCCATCCTCTAAAAGACCTCAATACCATATTCTTTCTTGGATTCTATAAGCTATCGTAATAGTTCTTTAATGAATCCATTTCAGCTTAAATTTAATCGGCAAAGTTTTCTGTGTTTTATACTCTGAAATCGTACCTGACACTGTCCCTTGCCATATGCCCTTTGCACTTGTCAATATAACATGTCACACTTGTAATTAACAGTTCCAACATTTTTTTCCCTTACCAGACGGTAAATTCTGTGAAAACAAGGAATATTGTCTTCCTTGTTTCTGTGTCCTAGGACTTATTATCACAGTGCCTGACCCCTAGAAATATTTAATAAGTGGATAAATAAGAGGTTTATATGAAGTAGTTTCTCACAGTGCTTAACAAATATGAGTGCCTTTCCTAGCACTTTCCTCTTTTCCTTTTTTGCAACACCAGAAGCACATCTCTTTGGAAATACAAATACTCTGATACCCACATGTCCTCTGTCCTGCAAATTGTGCACAAATTTCCCTCCTCCCACTTCCCCAATCATTGATTCCAGAGAGCACTTCCACTTCTAGTTTCTCTGACAATGAAAAGAGATTCAGAATATGTTTTGAGAGTCAAATCAAGGGTTGGCGTCTTGACAGTTATGACAGATATGTTCCACATCCAGGTAGTGAGTGGAGTTTTTAAAGAAGAGAGATGGTTTCTGCTGAAACCTTGCCCTCTGAACCATCTTTCCTATGGCCACTGCTGAACTGGCTTGAGAAGACTGGCCCAAGTCATACTCCCAAGGAAGTCTCGTAAGAAAGTGAACAGAATGGTCCCACACAGGGACTGAATCTGTGACCCAGTTCTTGTTAGCAAGCTCTATCCAGCAGAACTGACTCTAAAGTGGTTGCTGAATTTGTCTGAGATAACTCTTGATGTTTTAGCTCCAAAGACATGTGTCTGACCCAATAAAGGCACTGGCTAGTTAACTTGAAAAAGTCTTTATGCCATTTTTAGACTATCTGGGGCAGAACGACCTTTGCATTGGTCAATGTTTGTAAAGGGCATTTGGTTTGTGAGAAAATGAACACATTGGTATTCCAAGGGGCATACAAGACAACTCCCATGCTTTTTTATTTCTGATCCTGGGAGGTGGTTTTGCAGTATAGTTATAGGACAACAGAATCAGCCTTCTAGCTAAATACATATCAAAATTAAAAAGAGTACTGTGAAAATAAATGTACAGAGAATATAGGGCTATCCACACAGGAGAAGATAGCTATTTTAAGAAAAAGAGAGATATTTTTAGCACAGTGCCTATTACATGCCAGACTCTTAGCTACACATTTTTCCTTACAGTATTTTTGTTATTGTTGTTCCTTTGTAAATGTTATTTTCCCCATTTTACATATGAGTAAACTCAGGCTTAGAAAAGTAATGTATTTAGGGTCACCCTTAAAGTATGAAAATTGGTAACTTACTTTTATCTTATAAATTCTTACCATCCATTCAAAAGTACTGACCTTTCTCCATTGACCTGTTACCCTTTGTCTCTATGAGTAATTGTGGCATTTGAGGTGATTGAGATTCTCCTTTGAAATTAGTCTTTGCTGCCATAGATAAACAATGGACTTGTCTTTCATATTAGTGAGATCTGAAAATATCAGTAATCATTAATTAAAATTTCAGTTAACTTCTTTCAGTTTCCTTCTAGCACAAGGAGTGTTTTATTATTATTATTATTATTCCAGGGTTATACCTTTCCTCATTTTACTTCAGTAGGTCTGAGGTGAGTTTGCATTTTTGCCAAGACCTCTCCCCTTGCCCTCGCCTAGCTCTGAAGGTTGTGAAGCAAGAGATTCCAGGATACAGAGAGAGAGGCTAGGCTTGTTTCTCTCACTGCATTTCACTGGAAAACTGTAGTTAAGGAAAATTGATGTTTTGGAGACATGAGGATTTTAAATTCTGGCTCCCTCACCTTTTAGCTGCATAAACTTGGGCAACTTAATCGCTCAAAATATCAATTTCTTCATCTATAAAGTAGGCATACTAATAACACATTCTTCATAAAGCTGTTGTGAGGTTAAAATGAGATACTATGCCTGGCACACAGCAAACAGTCAATAACATTTTTCTTAAAATTTATTATAAATATTGCACTTTATAAATGAGACAGGATAATTCCATAGTAGATTCAGGGAAAATGCACAGAATAAAATTAGAAAAATGTTGGAGAAAATGCATGAATGAATTATTCTTAGAATGTAGAATTGTAATTCATTACAAAAAACCTTGTTAAATGTCTGCTTTTCTGTTCTGTTCTAGGTACTGTACTAGGCATCCAGATATTTTGTGGACATATCTAAACCTTGAGGCTCATGTGCAGGTAGGCAAAACATTCTACTTGTTTCTTTTTTTGTAGACAAAATATTTAACAGAGAAAATGATGACTCTGAGCTAATATGGGCAAATTTAGGGATGTTTGTCCTAAGTGTCTAAGGCTTTAAAATATGAGTACACTACTAGTAGATGAAAAGATGTCTCATATTCTCCAAGAAAAAGAATAAGATAGCCCATGTTGGTTTGCTCAATTGGAAGGTACAGCACTTTACCTTGAACATTCTCCCTCTTAACTTCCCTTGCATGACTTCAACTCTCAGATTTAAACGAAGCCAATTTATTTTGTGAGGATTTTAATAACATATTAATTATGATCAGATTGGAATCTAATGACTAGCTCCCTGAGGCTGACAGACATTGAACTATTTATATATACTCTCTGCCCTTTCAATCTGACCTACTTTGACAGTTCAATTAAACCAATTGACTTTTGAAGTTTGTTTATGAAATGGCTAGGGAACACTGAATATTTGGGGTGCTTGGCATTTGTATAACATACGGTTTAACAAGTTCCCTTAGTATATTTCTGAAGTCCAGGAAAATGCCACTCTCTTACTTGATAGGCAAATCACAGTAGAGTCACAAATGGAGAAACTGAATGTGTTAGAACGTGTATATATAGTGCACACACATAATTTCCTCATAAAAATAGGAGAATCCTTTCTGTATGTAACTTGTTTGTTGTCACTCTATAGATCTCAACCTTACTTATGTAACTTGAATGAGATTTGTTCATGTGCTTAATTGTTTTAAGTACTTTTCATCCAATGTTCATTCATTCATTTATTCAACAATCATTAACCAACTGAGCACCTACTCTGTGTCAGGTACTATAGTAGACCTTGTAAATCTTTATGCAAAATTCCCAGGCCTTGTAAAAATAGTAAGGTAGATTAGAGAAGTTCACTTTCTGTATTTACCCGATATTTATAAGGCCCAGTGAGAGGCAGTGTATTAAGCAGGATTACAGCTGTCTCTTGCTAAAGCCAAAGTTTCTAGATTTATATCCCAGCTTTGTAACTTAACAGTTGTCACTGGATAAGGTGGCTAACTTACTCCTGCTTCAGTACTTAGTTGACTGTATTTTTCTGAGGATTACAAGTGTTAACGAACATGTAACATTCAAACAGGCTCATGATGAACTCACTGTTGGCCACCATTGCCATTACTAGCATTGCTATCATTGTTCAACAGACATTCAAGAGATGGGGTTTTGATGTTATTATAATACTTCCAAGGTACAGACAGATCCTGCTTCCATTTACTTTGCCTCGCTGAGGAATTCTGGGTTGAGAGAAGCATGCACATAGAACAAAAGAATGAACAATACTAAGACAGTACCCAGTAATGTCCAATGCAGTGTACTGTGGCTAAAGTTGAGTTGTTATATGAAGTTAAAGGGTTTACTTACCTCTTCATTTCTAAGAAGAGGATAATCAGGAAGAGAAATATTGAGGTGTCAGTGACACACATTTAAGACTGTGTGTGGTGAGAGAGAGAGAGAGACAGAGAGAGAGAAAGAGATGCTGAATACAAGAGAAGCCCTGGGTCTGCTTACTAAAAGAATGGTAATCAGAATGACAGGCTTAATGAAAAGTGCTGCCTAGTAAAAAATGCTCCAGTCCCAGACTTCAAACAATAATATTGGCAACTTATTTCCATCTATATAATTGTTACAAAGAAGACAGGCAGAGGTATAACTGTAGAGAAAAGATACACAAATATTCTATGCTATATTCAGGACTTCATGCCAAATCTTGTGCAATGCTGTATGTAGTCTGAGTATTTGCAATCTAGTATTGACAATAAAACAAACCACATAATTCTCTATTATAAAGAGTTGAATAAGACATTTTCTATAAGAAAAAAATCAAACAAGATCACATAGGTGTTCTTAGCAGAGTTTCAGGTTAGGCAATCTAAGAAGGCTTCATGGTGACATTATCAAAAGTCAAGGTTTACTGTGCACTTATTTTGTGTAAACATTGTGCTAAGTTATATATTAATACACACATTATCCCACTTTATTCTCAAAACTACCCTACAGGAGAAATTGTTTTCTCTATTTTACAAATGACAAAATGAGACTAATAGAGATTAAGTAATTTCTAAGATCTCTAAGTAATAACTGCCTAAATCTGGTTCGAAGCCAGGTTGTCTGACTCCTGAGTATGAGTGCCTGGCCTCTCTGTTCTACTGCCTTTTTCTACTTTCTACTTTTTCCTGCTGTTTCCTGAAAGGATGTGGGAAGGTTCCAGCCAAAGAAATAAGGGAATGTGTCCATTAACAAATACTTTCTACAAGGATTGGGGCTATTAATGGAGACATTTAGATTACAAGCCATGGTCATTTCCACCAAGGTGCTTACCTTTCACTTGGGGACCAGGCAATGAATAAATAGTGCCAGATGTATAGTGCGAGGGTAAGTAGTGAACGTTTAACCAATTATTATTTATTAAGCACCTACTAGGTGCTAAGTTAATGAGATTGTAAAGATGAATATAATCCCTGCCTCTAAAGTGTTTTTATAATTCATTAGGCAAAATAATAAATGTACATAAACAACTATAATGGAGGGCAAGATGTGGGAAGCCCTAGCAGAAAGAATTAGAAAAAATGCGGCTGGGGGAAGATACGGGAATTAGAAAAGTGAGAATATCATCCACTGTGCACGGAGCACCTATTATGTGCTAGCACTCTACCTGAGAGTTTAGAGTTTTTACCGTATTCAATTTCACCACAACACAATTAGCGCGTAAATATTTACCCTAATTTTACGCATTAGGAAATTAGAGTACATATAGCCTAAATGTTTTAGGTAAAAGCTAAAAAACAAAGACACTAAGAAGCACAGCAGCCCAACTTCCAAGCCTGTTTTCTTTGAAGGTAGCTTTTGACATTTGATGATATGAGGAAGAGACACAGATGTAAAGCAGTATGGTGGCAGACTTCAAGATAGTCCCCAAATGGTCTCACCTTCCTGTATTCACACTCTGTGCGTGCTTCTCTCACACTGAGTTGTGGCTGGCCCTGTGTGACAGATAGTATGTGGCAGAAGTGATACCGCTGACTTCTGAAACTAGGTCATAAGAAGCTCTGTAGCTTCTGCTATAGTCTCTTACAAAACTTTCTTTTGGAGCCCTGGGCTTCCAAGTTAAAAGTCTGATTACTCTGAGGCTACTATTCTGAAGACATCATAAGGCGAGGACACACGGAGAGACCATGATAGTACACGAAAAGAGAGATACTCAGTGAGTCCCCAGCTATTCCCACCCTCAGCAAGTCTAATCATTTTAGTCGATGCCCCAGACATTGTGGAGAAGACATAGTCCTACTTAATAAGATCTGCCCACATTGAAAATTCTGGAGCAAAATAAGTGATTGTATTTTATTAAGCCATGAAGTTTTTGGTGCAATTTGTTACATAACTGTAGATAACTAGAACAGAGAGTACCTACACATTAGTTATCCATTGCGGTATAACACATTACCCTAAAAGCAGCTTAAACACACACACCTCTACTATCTTGGTTTTCTGTGTGAAGAATCTGGTCATGGCTTATCTGGGTCCTCTACTTCAAAATCTCTCACTAGGCTGCCATCCAGGTGTTGGCTGGGACTAGAGTCATCTCAAAAATGAACTAGGAAGAATATGTTCTGTAGCTCACTTACATGATTGTTGGCAGAATTTACTTCCTCACAGAGTGTTGGACTAAACCATAAACTGTTCACACACTATTGGCTAGAGGATTTTATCTCTTCCACAAGGGCCTCTCCATACAGAATCTCAAGTCAGAGCAAGCCAGCAAGAAATCAAGAGAGAGTGGCAAAAAGAGAGAAAGATTACCAGCAACACAGAAGTCATGATCTTTTGGAACTTAATCATGGAAGTTACCTCCCCTAACATTTTCTGTATTCTATGCATTAGAAAAAAGCCATAGGATGTAGCTTACTGAAGAGGAGGGGATTACACAAAGATGTGAATACCAAGAGATATGGGGTTCATTGAGGACAGTCTTAATTCAGATTGCTATCACAGAAACTATACTTGGAATGTTTTATAAAAAAATAGGCACTTATTTCTCACAGTTCTGGAGGTTGGAAGTCAGAGATCAGAGTGCCAGAGTGAGGGCCATCTACCGAGTTGCAAACAGCTGTTTGCTTGCTGTATTCCTCACAAGCTAGAAAGTTGAGAGGAAAAGCAAGCTTTCTCATGTCTTACTATAAGGGTTCTAAGTACTCGACCCCCATAACCTACCTGATTGCGTCCCCAATACCCCCTTCTCTAATACCATCACCTTAGGAGTTAGAAATAGAAATGAGGAGGGCACAAACATTTAGTTTATAGCAAGGATCATTTTAGAAGTCTGCCTAGCATAGATTTCCAAATACTTGTTGGAAACCATTCTTTTCATTTGATAGAAAATAATGAAGAAATATATTCTTTTTTTGAGAAAGAGCATTAGCAATCATGATTCCAAATTGTAATGGATGTGCAACATAGGAAGGATAATTATTTTAGCCTCTTTGTACCTCTGTTTGCTCTTCTTTAAATGCTGATAATAGTTCTTAATTTACAGAATTATTGGGAATATTAAATGACAAAATGTAATTGCAAATTTCTATCAGAGTATCTGAAATACACGAGGTTCTAAAAAATTGTTGAATCTGATTTTGAGACTGTGCATTAAAAAGTTTAAAGAGGAAATCATAATTCTGGTAGAAATTTAAAAATTATAGATAGGACTGTTAGAATCCATGCATTCTTCAGGTACCTGCTAGCATGGAAAAAAAAAATTCTCTAAATGCAAAGAAAAGAAAGAAATGAGTTAATTTTTACAGTTTTCAAATGTATCCCTCTTTCCATTGTCTCCATTTCATGTTTTATGGAAAATAAATCACTAAAGGATGCTGTCTTATGATTTCTATATCTCTGAATTTAACATTTGGCCGGCTGGTAATAATACCTTAGAGGAGTCCTGAGCCCATCCAAAAGAGAATGAAGTGGAAGCAACTACGAGTTCTTCCAACATTTGGGCAGCCAGTGGTCTTTTGTGGCATAAACACCAAAAACTATGGACAAGAGGTTTTGCTTTGTTTCATTCTAGAGTGAACCAGAAACCAAACTAGCAATGTAGGGTCCCGAGCCTCTCCTGATACCTTCCTGGCACAAGCTATACCATGGAAATATAAGATAAGGGAGCCTTCTTGGGTCTGGTAACAATGCTGGTGATCCAGGAAAACAAGCATAGGCTGCCAAACAGGCCAGAGGTACTGCCTTAAGCCAGTTAGGTAAACAATGGGTATTTGAGTATCAAATACATATTGGGAATCTGGGATATAAAGGTGTTGCATGAAAAAGTAAAAAAACAAAATATCGTTAGTAATATAAACTGTGATAGACTATAATAGAGAAAGAATCTGAATGAAATGTTGTCAAAACATACTTGGAAAACAGTTAATCCCACTTGAGAAAATTAAGAAAACTACAGGAAGACCTAAAATACAAAATACAAACAAATGAAAAATATCATATTCTTGGTAGGTCTCACATACTAATGCTAATAATTCATATTAAGTTATTCATTCTATAAATTGATTATGATATCAATACCAATTACATCCATTTTTTCTTACTGGATAAATTTCATATGAAAAAATAAACAAACAGTAGTGTCCATGACATTGATTGATTTGGGGAGATTAATATCAAACAGTAATATGAAAACATATTATAAAGCTAAAATAATTAAGACAGTATAGTGCTGTTTGTTACATATATAGATCACTTAGTGGAATATCATACAACTTGCATAAATATAATCAAATATGTATGAGATTTTAAGTATGTGGTAAATGTAACGTTTCATGTTGGTGAACAAATGATAGATTATTCAATAAATGTTGTTGGAATATGTGGGCACCCAGAAAAAAATAAAGTTGGTTTTGTAATTTGTACCTAAATGAACTTTAGATTTAAACATAAAATACAAACTGTTAAAAATATTGTCCAAATAACTCTTAAAATAATTTTCTTAGTATAATATAATGCCTAGCATGGAAGAAGAAAAAAATAGGTTAATTCCACTAAGAAGGTTTTTGAAATTTATATAGGAAAAATACAATAAATAAAGCTTTAACACAAACATGGAACTCTGAGAAGCATTTGCTAATCAGATCATGGACAAATGGCTATAGACTCTATAAGAAATAGGCCAACAGTTCAATAAGCAAATAAGCAAAAGATATGAACAAACACTTCACAGTAAAAGAAATATTCCTGGCTCTTAATCTTTTCAACCTCACCTATCATAGAAGGAATATAAACTAAAACTACACAGTTTTCTTATTTACCTTATTCTTAGGTCAAAAAGTTTGATTACACATTGTGGATTGCCACAGTGTAGGGAAACAGGCCTTCTCATAATTCACTCATGGAAGTATAATTTTGTACAACCTGTACAAAGAAAAGAATTTTCAATCTCTACTAAATTTCTTTCCAAATTTACTAAAAGGAAAGCCTTGCAAAAGTCTGGTAGGATCTGTGCAGATTCCAGTTGTGGTTCATTTATGCCTTCAATTTATTTTTGTTGGAATTTTAACATAAAGGAATCAAATAGTTTCAGGGATGGCATTGATTCTCTCACGTACCGTTTGTAACAGCTTCATCCACTCCCAAAGTAGCTCATTCTGTGCATCTTAACTATTAAAATACTCTTCCTTAAGTCAAGGCCTAAATTCCCACCCTTCATTCTGCATTCTGAAGTTGCCACAGATTTCTAATTCTACCAATTCATAATGCTATAATGCTAGATGAGACATTATCATTCATCTATGATTTAGTAAACAGCTTTTTTTGTCCAGATTTCATTCCAGGAAAACATATCTAACATGACTTTTTCTTATGGGAAAGTGAATATAATCAAAGTTCCCATGAATCTTTGTTAAGGAGAGATCATTATTCCATCTGCCCTGCATTGCTAGTGATTGTGTGGGGCTTATTTCATTTTCAAGACTCCTTCATGGAAAGCACATAAAGAAAACTGGAAGAAGCAGAAGGCTCACAGTTTCACCTGAGGCTGGATAAGGGACCTGCCCAGGGCAGCACATTAATCAGAGTTTTTACGATTTAGCAAGAGAGATGTCAGCTGTGATGCTACCCTGGGAAGCAGCCCATAAAGAGCACGTAGAAGAATCTCGTTTATGGCTGCTTTTATATTGGAGTCTTTGATGATGAGAACAAAGAGATGCAAATGAAAACTAGGGACAACCTTCTGCCTTTAAATGTTTTTGGCATCTGAGATCTTTTTCCTCAGTGTTAGTATCAAAGAGATACTTTGAGCAAGAGCCCCACAACCGGTTGTCCCTTAGGTGCACCTGGTTACGTGCTGAAGTGGCCAGACAGATGCTTCGCAGAAAGATGGAAAATAGATTTTACTGGGCAACTATGGAGATGGAGTGGGAGGGTACATGATCATATGCACAAGGCTGGCAGTTTATTTTTCCCACATGACACAATTTAAAAACTGAAAATACTGACCAATATCATCATAGGTGTGGAAGATCTATTCGCAAGCTGTGATGTCTTCCTGAACATATTTCTATTCCTAGGGGCAATTGTTAAAGTAGATCCTCATCAGATGAAAAACTGTCCAGTGTGGCTATAAGAATGTCACAGGTAGTATTGAAACAAGACAGTGGGCTCTTTTTTTTTTTTTTGGAACATTGCATTTTACATCTCAATCATGGGCCTTAGTGGTCTTAGTGATCTGGTCTTGGCAAGATGGTTATCTATTGTGAAAGAAAAATTGCACAGGCAGAGTGAAACAGGCAAGGAGGAGTTCTACTGCAATAGGAAAGAGAGAGCGAATCCAGCTCCCCTTAGACAAAAGGCAGGAGAGATTTTGAGCCCTGGGTGAGCAAGTGAAAAGTACTAGAGGATGTTAGGGGGAAGGCTGTCAATGTGATGAGGCCATTTGTGTTTGCTACGTGGTACTCATTGAAGTTAGGCTCCCACCCTCCCACAGAGGCTGAGAGATAGAGGTACTATCTTTTTTGAAGATTTCATTTCAAAGGAATGGCTCCAACGTCTTTGAGAAAGACATTCCTGGGTTGTAAAACTAGCAAGAGGCAGGAAGAAGATTTACATTTCAAAAGGGCAGAGAATGGATTTACAATTGCAGGTTTTTTGAAGTAAATGCTCTAAGCAAAGGGAGGTCAGGGGCCTATAGTCAGGAAGAAATTTATCTAAAATTTATTCAGGCTGAGGGGAACATTAAGCTCATCTTGGTCACTTTAAGGCATAGAGAACTCTGTCCTCTAACTCCTGATATGACTAGAAAGAAAAAAATGCTATAATTTTGAAGAACTCAATGAAGTCAATCTTCCTACTACATATGGAAGCTCCTTTTGAGCTTTGAGCTAGACTGTGAACATTGTTGAGAGCAGTGAGGATTCTGAGAATGAAGCCTTCTGTGTTTTAGCAGAGAACAATCTCTCACCTGGTTCCCCATCACTGACTCTGTCACTTTACCTAAAATAAGTCCATGTATAGACAGTTAAGCTGTAGAGACCAGCCTGAGAGGAAACAGAAAGAAAGGGAAGAAACCAGTGATGGACATCTAAAGTTAGGGGTTTATGAATACTAACTCATTTGATTCCAACAACAATCTTAACAAGTCTTCATTACTAACCCATATAACAGATGGGAGTGTTGAGGTTTAGAGAGGGTATTTTTCTCATAGTTGCATAGCTGTCAAGTATCAGAGTCAGATTGTAACCTGGTTCTTTCTGGCACTTAAGCAATCTGTGTTTCTGAGTGTATATGTGTGTGTTTCTTGGAAGGTTTAGGGAGAGGCGAGGCAGGTAGCAGTCCTGTCTTTGTTGCTTTAAGGAGAATAATCATAGTAGTAACAGAAGGGAAGTATGGGCCAATCAACCCTCAGTCTACGCCCCACCTGGCAGACAGAATGATGCTTTCATAATGCAGCTCATAGCAAATTCCTTACTCAAAACCAATGGCCTCCCACCTTGCTCAGAATGAAATCCTTAGTTCTAACCCGAGCCTGGCAGGATCAGTGCAGCCCCTTCTTCTCAGCTGCTTTTCCCCTTGCTGATTGTGTTTCAGTGTTTGAAACCCACACACTATTTCCTTGTTTATACCAAACATGTTTCTGCTTCAGAACTCGCTTTCCAAGATAGCATCATGTTTGCTCCCTAAGCATTTTACAATGTTTAAGGACTGTTGGTATTTCTTTTTCTGTGAGATGTCTATGTTTTATTTATTTAAAATCTTTTTTTTGTTTTTCATTTTTTATTTTTTTAGGAGCTCTTTTTGTAAGATCGCACTAGTTCTTTTATTTCTGGAATATTAATTTTCCCAAGAAAAGTTAAAGAATGTGTCGTAGAATGTATTCATCTTTCTCATAGTTACTTATAGATCAAATCTAACATTTGCTCACTTAGAGATTATAAAGTGATACACTGATTTTTTTTTTAACTGCTGGTATGGGATGCTTTTATTTTTACATTTAGATGACTGATCAATTTGCATTTACTCAGTGTATGGTATAATGTGTGAGGTAAATATTCAAATTTATACTTTTTTCTCAAATAATTATTTTTCCTAATACAATTTCTTCAAACATTCTCTTCCTTCCTTTATAATATTAAACTGCCATATGTACTTTGGTCTATTTTTGGATTTTCTATTATATTCCACTAGTCTCTCTTTCTGATAAAATAAGTGATACATATTTAAGGTATTTGCATCTGCTGAATAGCTAAGAAGTTGGCAACATCTGTTCTTAATTAGCCTAGAATCCCTTGAGGAGGTGCCTCAATGCATAGCTTGCTTAGACATTATGCCAAGTTTCTTTAAAACTAAAGATTCCTTGGTCCTGATTCCTAAGAAACGCTGCACCAGAATCTTTGAGGGTGGGGTCCAGGGTGCTACATTTATAAATAAGTTTACCAGTCAATTCCCAGGTAAACTTTGGAAATGGAAAGAAGAAAAATCCATACTTTTTAATGGATACCTACTTTACTTTTTATTTTTTTTGCCTAAATGCACAAAATGACATTTGATTTACCATATAAACTGAAAAACCAGGAAAAACCTACTATAGTTAAAAATGCAATACTTTTTGACTACCATTCAAATCAATAGGTCTGATTGCATTTGACATCACTTAATGACATACCAATAGAAGACAGTGAGACAGACCAGGCTGGAGACTTAGCCAAGAGAAAAGAACAAGGTGAATTTAATAAATTTACTTCCTTTGTTTCAGTTCTGGCTATAGCATTTTAGCAGCACCAACAAATGAAGAGCATCTAATTTGTATATTCACAAAACCAATGCCAGATAAGTAGGATCATTACACTAACACATTCATTTAACCATATTTAGAATCAACAAATAAAGATTAGTTACTTGCACATAAAATCACAGAAAGGTGAAAACAGAACCGATCACAGGAAGGTAGTTTCTCACAAGAGATCCTAAGAACCTTGTGCTTCCATAGTTCAGTGTCACTTATTCCAGTGGAAGAAGTCTTTTCATTTTTCTTAAGCTTGAAGTCACTGGCTGAAGGCTCTGGACATTGCTCTAACAAGAGGCTCACTATTGGAATTGGTTTGCTATGGCAGTCTAGTCACTGGAGAAGGAGAAATATCATCCTTCCTACACAATGCTTAATGGACCAATTCAAGACCATACGTAGAAGTCAAGGTTCTGTGGCTCTTTCCTACACACTAAAAGAATATCTAGAAATGGTTTATTTGTTAACAGAAAATATTGATTTACATAAATTAAATAATTTTGCATTCAGTTTTTAAGTGTTGATTCTATAATATCTACAAGCAATCTAGTATTTTGTTGTGTTACAGTCATAGAAACCAGTGGAAATAGATGGAAGGCAGAAGAGGGCTATGTTTTCTCCAAGAGTCACAGAAATTGTTTAGAATCATAGGGAAAATTTGTATCTTTATTCTCAAAACCTGGGCGCAATGATTCTTGCTAGAAAAACTGTATCAATCATCAAGTTTGAAAAAGTGGGTAAAACAGAAACAAAAAACATCAGAAGCCAGGGGAATGAAAAGTCAGGAAAGTTAACAGGAAGCAAGGCAGAAGGCAGGTAAGAGAGCTGGGGCAAACTTGGCCAACTGGAGCACTTTTAGTTGGTGGATCAGCTGAAGGGGAAAGTGTAGAATTGGAGCAGAGACATTCAGCCTTGGGTCTTCCACTAGTCTCAATTATTCTTACCATTCTACAGAATTTCATCACCAGTACACCCCAATGAATAAAATAACAACCCTGATCAATTTTAAACAGCCACCATCTATAACTCATTAATACGATTTACCATGATCCATTTTGCTTCACCTCATTCTGGAAGGCATTCTGGCAGAGCTAACAAAGGTCAGTTTTTGACTTTTTCCATCTTCCCTTTAGAAAGTATCTAGTACTTCTTAAAGGGTATGATGCTAGACAGGATGCCTGGTACAGCACCAAGAATAACCTCTCATCTCCTCTGTCTTCTTCATAGAAAGGTGCATGGCAATGCTTACAGTGGATTGCAGTCAGAGAAGTCGGACTAACGAAAGCCTAGAAAACTTTGAAGGGCAGGCCAACGTCACGGCACAAAAGTAGAATAAAGGTTGAATATCTCTCCTGTGTCTAAAGTGAATCAGAAGAGATAAACCAAGGCATGGAAAGAAGAGATTATCCTCAGATCTGTCAGTTGCATGATTGTCAAGGGTCAGTAGAATAAGAGAGGGAGTGAGACCAACAGAAATCAAAGCAGTTGTGGAAATAAGCTGGTGGTGGTTTTCTATAGTACATTGGGATGTCTTTCCATGTCATATTGGTGGTATCGAGGAGGACAGGGTTGCAGGCACAGATGAATAAGAGATGCAATTATTTAATAATAGGTACAACACAGACACTGATCAAAAAGAACAGACTCTAGCACTAGCACCTGAGGAGGACTTGGAAGCCCAAATGTGTCTGCTTGCTGTGTTGTGGTGACACACAGAGGGTTCCGGGTGAAGGGTAAGTGGGAGTTGGAGCATGCTCACAGTAGTAGCTAGCAGCTGGCTCCTTATCAACTGTAGAGCAGTACTGCAATATTTACTTATTTTGGTTACTGGTACGGCTCTATTAATACATACAGGCAGAATATGAGAGTATCATGCTGTGTTGTGCTGGCATATGTTGTGTCTATGAGCACACAGTACTATAATACCAAGGGGAAGGGATGTTATTATATCCATGGGTCTCAGAAGATGTTGGCTGGAGGTGGGATAGAAGAGCAATTTGATTTAAAAAATTCCATATCAAAATTCAATTTCATTCTCCAAGAGCAGAAGAAGCTTATAGTCCCAAAATGTATGAAATACTAGCTACATGAATTGACAGAAAATAAGTTCTAGAATAAACCTAGACTCATAGATCAAGTTTGTACAACACTTTATTTCTCAATGATACTGAAAACAACTACCGTGGTGTCTCAGGGTTATCAATTTCAAAAAGCATATGGGTATTCACATTACACCCTTTACTGTATTTTAATAGATAATATTTATGTTTTACTGTTTATGTGCACACATTTTATCTCCTTTGATCCTCTTAAAAATACTGTGAGCTATTTTTAAAATAAGAAAATAAAAAGTAATAGCTCACAATATGTGTTGAGTAATGTTCTAAGTGTGTTATATTTTCCCATTTTGTTATTGTAAGAACACACTGAGGTAGACATTTTATAGATAAGGATATTGAAGGAGCTGAGGCTGCTCTGTAAATAAGTTGCAAATTAAGGGTTAAAAATCTACTTGTCTGATTCTCTTCCTCTTACATTCTGCCAGAAGCTAGAATATTTAAGTATTTTCAAGTGTGGCTCATGAAACCCAGCTGGTTAAAGTGAACTTGACCTAGATCATCTCAACTGTTCCATCATGCTCAGTAGTCGTTGAAAAGTGAAAACTTTCAAAAGCTTCTCCATCTTTAGAGGAACTTCTGAACATTTTATTTATTGCTAATTGTAAATGTCTATTCTATCATCCCCAGACACTACACTTGATAGATCATCTCTTTGTCTATAAACTTAGGAGGAACATGCTTATAGCCATAAAGGATGCCTTTGCACAGGCTGCCTATAAATCCCTGACTGAGATGAGGAGCCACAGGGAGAAATGTTTCCGCTGAGAGAGACATTAAGAACATGATCAAAGTGACAGTATTAGTGAATTTACCAATGAGCATTTCTTGTTGCCTTAGCATGAAATATTCCTGGAGAAAGTGGAACAAATGATCGAGCCCCATGTAATATTGAATTGAAAAGGACACATGACATGATACAGACTTATTTGAATTAATATAAAACAAGGCTGATCCTATATATAGCTGATTATGTTATCTCTAGCACTAAGGTTGTACATTTTACACTATTTAATTCATTCACAAGTTGCATTTCAGGGAACTATACCAGAAATATTGACTAGTTATATCTTTAATAGCTGACAATGAATGTTTTTTGGGGGGGAGGGTAGAGGAGATAGGATCTATTTAAGAAAATTCATCCTCTTCAACAAGTTCTTACTTTTTGTCTGGGGCTCTCTCTTTCTCTCTCTCTCTCCCCCAGCCCATACTTTCTAAAATGAAATTGACAGCTGTACAAAGTGGGCACTACTGTCCTTCTTCCTATACCAAAGAAAGCCTTGCGGATCACCCTGCATTCCTCACTGACGGCTCATTTCACAGCAGGTTTAAAAGATGTTCTAGGAAACGTTGTTCCTGCCACATCTTGTTGCCCTGCTCACATTCTGTGGCCACACTTTCCAAAAATCAGTACCTCCCATGGAAACAAATTCATCGTATACCTCAACATACCTGACATCCATGACACTTTTAGGCTGAGGTCTAGTCATAGATTGAATATAAACAGACAGCAGTTTACACCCAATTAGATATGAAGGCAAATCTGGGGTTGCAGGAAAATTTCCACTCGGTCAGTATGCAGGGCCTGTGTAATCGCTGAGTAACTGATGTAGCTGCCATTTGTTAAGGTTGCACCTTATTTAATTTCCACTCAGACACTCCTAATTTGTGTAGCACCTAGGGAATGACTTAAGACAAGGTAATTAATTGGAGCATAGCATCGTTGAGAGAAAAAAATAAGGACAAAACTGTTTACTTCTTTTCTTTCCTTTTTTTTTAATGCCTAGATGAGACCAGATTTTGCTCCTGTACTTCTCCTCCAATTGCAATATTCTGATTAAATTAAAATTACCACGAATGTGTCTTCCATGACTAAGAAAATGTGATCCAAATAATAAGCTGCATGCATTGGCCACCCCTAAGAATCACAAATTTGTTTCAACCTGGGCTGCGTGAAATGAGCTTGTGGCTTTGAAGAATGAGGGAAAAGCCATATTGCAGTCAATGGGGAACTTTGATCACGTAGAGTCTAATCACTTCTGTTCAAAAAACCTCATCTAAAATGAGAATATTAAATCCCTAAGCTTCTTCAGGATCTAATAGTGATTAGTTCAAATGAATCCAAATTGCTGCTAAGAATTGATTATTATGAGGAGAAATCTAAAGAGAATTTGAGAAAATTAATGCAATGAATGATGTTATTCACCCCTAACAGAGGAAGGTGACATTTACCTAATCCAAAAGTTTCTTATAGAATCCCACTTCTGTACACACATATTTATCACTTGAATTTCTAGTTTTTGAAGAAATAAAATGAAAAAGGAATTTACCCAATGGTTCTGAACCTAGTTTCATCGTGCCAAAAACATTTTGAGATCTCGGAGAACAGTACTTTTCAAACTTTAATGTGTACTGAATTACCTGGGGATCTTGTTAGACCGAATCAGAATCAGTGGGGCGGAAGCAAGGCATGAGATTCACAGTTTTAAGATGATGTCTACGCTGCTTGCTGGCTCTTGGACCAACTATACCTTGAGTAGTAAAGTCATAGAGCATTGGGGGCATGGCTATGTAAATTAATTGCCACTGTGTAAGCTAGTGGGATAAGCTAGTTAATAATACGTGCTGATTTATACAATGTCTGATAACTAGTATAATATAGTCACTGATGCAATAGAGGAAGTTTAAAAAGCAAAAGAACTAGGAGATAGAGGAGACTTCTGTTTTAGTCTTGCCTCAACTACAAATAACAAGCAAAACAACCCCAATATGCATGTAGCATTTCACATTTTACAATGTAATTTGATATAGTTTATATCACTTTATCCTCTCAACAACCCTGTGAATTAAGTCAAGTAGGTATTTTATTTTAATGTTCTTATTAAATATCCTGAAACTGGGAGTTCAGTGACTTGCATAATTTCATGTGATTTACTCAGTAAGAAAGCCATGAGTCAAACGTATATCTTCTGGTCACAAGTCCAGTGGTCTTTCTGCTGACTAATGGGATGACTTTGCATAGATCACATAACTTCTCTAGTCTTTTTATCAGCTATAAAATGGGTGATTCAAGTTCAATTAGACCAGTGGTTATCAGCCCTCATGTGCAACCAAGTTACCTTAGGAATACAAAATATTAACAATACCAGTGACCAGCCCCATTCTAGGGCAACTGAACCAGAAACTCCAGAAGTGGGATCAGGATATGTTTTTCTTTTTTTTAACCTCCTAATCTGATTTTGATACACAGTAAAGTTTGAGAACCATTAAAAGTAGATATTTAGTAAATTACCTTTATATGTTGGAATTCTACCCAGCTGTGAAAATAGATTTTATCTCTATCTTCTCTGGGAAAAAAAACTTAGTCCCAATGAAGTCTGATAAATAAGTATAGATAAGACTATAACTGACTTTGTTAAAAATGTTAAATTGTGATTTAGCCAACTGTCACTATTGTCTTGTTACACAGGCCTTGAAGATTTAGGTAGATTTTAATTGATGCATTAAAAAAGATCACTTCCACTCAAATAAGTGGAGACTATAGTTTGCTCCATGTACCCTTGCTCTGGGCAACAACAGTATTTCTTTTTTTTTTTTTAATTTCAGCTCATTATGGGGGTACAAAAGTTCAGGTTATATATATTGCCCATGCCCCCCCATCCCCCTGAGTCTGAGCTTCAAGCGTGTCCATTCCCCAGACAGTGCGCATCGCACTCATCAAGTAGGTATACACCCATCCCCTCCCCCCAGCCCCCACCTCTGTCTGATACTCAATTGGTGTTATTCCCAAATGTGCACTTAGGTGATGATCAGGGAAACCAGTTTGCTGGTGAGTACATGTGGTGCTTATTTTTCCATTTTTGGGATATTTCACTTAATAGAATGGGTTCCAACTCTCTCCAGGAGAACCAAAGAGATGCCATATTACCATTATTTCTTATAGCTGAGTAATATTTCATGGTATACATATACCACATTTTGCTAATCCATTCATGAATTGATGGGCATTTGGGTTGTTTCCACATCTTTGCAATTGTGAATTGTGCTGCTATAAACATTCGGGTGCAGGTGTCTTTTTTATAGAATGACTTTTGTTCTTCTGGGTAGATGCCCAATAATGGGATTGCTGGATCGAATGGTAGGTCTACTTGAATCTGTTTAAGGTATCTTCATATTGTTTTCCATAGGGGTTGCACTAGTTTACAGTCCCACCAGCAGTGTATGAGTGTTCCTGTTTCTCCACATCCACACCAACATGTATCATTTTGGGACTTTTTGATAAAGGCCATTCTCACTGGAGTTAAGTGATATCTCATTGTGGTTTTGATTTGCATTTCCCTGATGATTAGAGATGTTGAACATTTTTTCATATGTTTGTTAGCCATTTTTATATCTTCTTTTGGAAAATTTCTATTCATGTCCTTTGCCCACTTTTTGATAGGGTTGTTTATTTTTTCTTACTGATTTTCATGAGTTCTAAATAGATTCTTGTTATTAGTCCTTTATCTGATGTGTAGTATGCGAAAATTTTTTCCCATTCTGTAGGTTGTCTGTTTACTTTCATGACTGTTTCTTTGGCTGTCCAGAAGCTTTTTAATTTGATCAGGTCCCATTTATTTATTTTTGTTGTTGCTGTGATTGCCATAGCAGCCTTCTTCATAAATTCTTTGCCTAGGCCAATGTCTGTAAGAGTCTTTCCTACATTTTCTTCTAGAATTCTAATAGTTTCCCACCTAAGGTTTAAATCTGTTATCCACCGTGATTTGATTTTTGTGAGAGGTGAAAGCTGTGGGTCCTGTTTTAGTCTTCTACATCTGGCTATCCAGTTTTCCCAGCACCATTTATTAAATGAGGAATCTTTTCCCCAGAGTATGTTTTTGTCTGCTTTGTCAAAGATTAGATGGCTGTATGAGGATGGTTTTATATTTGGATTTTCTGTTCTGAACAACAGTATTTCTGAGTGTCCTTCTTCTTTGCATCTGGTCCTAAATATCTAAAATTCTGTTTGTGGTTTCTGTAGGGTACGTATCTAAACCCTTCTGATTGACTTCCAGGGTATCTCCTATTTCCTCCTGTGACCTCAATCAGGATTTGGACACAAAGCATGCTTACACAGGTACTAGATTACTTAATATTTCTGTGTCATAAACTGACTGTGTAAACAGCCTGGCAATATTCCCTTCTAAGAGTACTAAGCACAGTACCCCTTGAAGTAAATTTTTAGAAAGTTCAGGTTGTTGGAAGCAGATGGTTTCTGTCTTTCTAATATAACATCCTTTACTTTCTAGTAGTTGTCATGAGATCAGGAGGACAGGATTAGTCAATGGATTACCATAGTGGATTCCATCCTGTTGGTCATCTCTCAGAGTTGAATAAGACAGGAGGAAAATGAAGACTTTGAACACTTGGAAGGACTCCAGGGGGATTTTGGTCTTCCTTGAGTGATCCTAGAATATTTGATTACCTGTGGCCTAAGTGGGCTTTCAATAAAGCCATCCTTTCTGAAAGTATCTGATTTCTGAGCGATGTCAGTGGTCAGTGATAAGTCTCTGAGGTTCTCTTGAGTCCTAACAGATAATGCAGCTCATTTAGTTTTGGTAGTAAAAATTCAATCACATATATAATATTCTCAAATGGAACTTGCAGTCATACCTTGATCCTCAAATTTTCTGACTTGGATTTTCTATAAGTTTTCAGACTTAGATTTTTTATAAATTTTCTAATTCTGACTTGGATTTTCTATAAATGGATTTTCTATAAATATAATTCAATAAGGAAATAAAAAATATTACTGTTCCAAAAAAAAGCCTACAATATGGGTTTATTGGGGTAATATGTGTTAAACAATATTTTGACAGTAGATAATCAATACTGGTTCCTTGGTGTGTTTGCCTGACTGCTTAGTCTTTCTTATACTATTTATTTAGGCATATTCATGAGGTCTAGAGATACTTCCCTCATTTGATTTTATTGTGAGATTTTCAGATCCTATGGTGACTTATCTGATGGTCATCATAAAATACACTTTTACTAATGACAGGTAGAATGGTCTGTGGCATCCCATTGCCTTTGCTAATTTCTAGATTGTTCTATGTATTTGACAATGTCTTTAATAACATTGTTTTTGTATCCCAGGGACCTCACATAAAGAAATTATTTTTGTTCTGGAGATTTCAGGTGTGTTTCATTTGTCTCCCTTTCTGATGGACAGTGTTACCTGAGCCCAGCTATGCCTGGATTCCCAGAAAACATTTGACTATCACTGTTCTTAGGAGATGGTTATTGTGTTCAGCAGATATTGGAAATTTCTCCTGCTTCATTAACTCCTCTGTTTGGATCTTGGAACTTTATTTCTTAGTGGAATATTTCTTCAATCTGTAGCTATTTCCCTACAGAGGAAAGTATGGAATCAGCCACTGACATTAAATAATCAACCTTAGTAAATTGGTTTGCTCTCATTTGGAATTGATAATATATTGTAAAGTTTCTAAGAACTCTTGACCGTTAGCATCAGAGCCAATTGCTCATGTGAGTGCTGAGTGTGTCTTCTCAATTCGATGTGTGAAATAACTTCCTTTTTGATTTAAGGAAAATACATTTTTGTAATGAGCTTGAGGATCCAAGTTTTAACTCTTCTTGTGTAAGTCCAAAGGACTGAGATACAACATAAATGTTTCACTAATAAGGAGAGTAGAAATTTAACTTTTTTAAGGGAAAAATTCAGACAGCAGAATCTATCTGACAGATGGTGTCACGGATTTATTCAAATTCCAGAGTATTTGCCTTCTTGTAAGGGTTTAAATCAGAGTACAACCTAGGTCAAAACCATTTTTAGATTTGTTTGGTATCAGAGTTAAATATGTGATAGGTGACTGAGGTAAAAAGAGATGAGCTAGTTGTACCAGTATCAACTTTCTGCCTTTCCAGATCCACCCTCCAGCCATCTCCATTCTGTATTATGCTTTAGCAGTTTGAACTTTATGGACTACATAGAGGGAAGCACGCTTGTCTTCTGGCTTCTGACAGAGTCTGGCCAACAACTAGCCTTGCCAAGAGAGCAGAGGGAGGGAGGAAGAAGGTTGGATATTATGTCCCCTGAATTTCTCCCTGGGAGTTTGTGTCAGGCTAGCTGTGTTTTTTCATGAAATGTCACTGCTCCTTTCAAGATGACCTTCTCTACAGGACTTCTCCGTTGAGAGGCTGGGGACCTTTTGTCCCCTGTTTCTTCAGGCCTTGGGGAGGTAGCAGCTCTACAGCTACAAGCCTTGTGGCTCTGTAATCCCTTGTGATTTTCTTACAAATGTGACTGTGCTATTCCTGCAGAAACCCTGCATGATTCACTAGTGTTAACATACCATGGGCTTCAGTGGATGGGATATCCCTTTGTATCTTATCTTTAAGGTAAAGGATACATGCCTTCTAACCTTTGAGAAAACTGGACTTGTAACACAAACAATGAGTAATATGAGTGGTGAGCATTAATGAGAAGTGAGAACGTATCTATTTGTAGCATTTAAAGCTGATATTCAATTGATATGCACTGAGACAACCATATGATTGATCATAACTGGCTTCCATTCTGATTGGTCAGGAATCTGTACTGAAAAGTATTTTTAATATCACCCTGATTACATTGGTACATATTATTCATGTAGATAAATTGGTCACTTGAGTACATTTGTTTTTCCACATGAAAATTGATAGAGAAAATCTTTATTCAAGGCTTAGAAAGCTTACAGGATAACTGAATGGCATTTTCATGAATTAGAAAACAGTTGATTTGAAACTCAAACATGATGGGTTAAAAATATATCTTTTGGAAATAAGATTATAAATGATTGAATTATAGTACTGCAATTTTAAGATGATGTTTTATTTTTAATTCACAGTATTCCAGTTTTTCAGAGAGAATATTTCAAATTAACTTTGAAATTTTATCATGTCCAGACTTCATTTGGTTTAGCACTCATTTGCAAGAAACAGTCCATTTACAAATACACTGCATGTAAACTCAGAAAGGAAAGTAAAAGGCCATAATTATAGCTTTAGCATGAAACTTACTATAGCCACCTATGGAATAATTTTGATGCACCGCAGACTTACTGAATTTTTGTATATTAATAATTCTTCACTCAAAAATTATTTATTTTATACTATTATATTCTAAGTTTTCAGGTAAGGAAAATAGGCTTGCATAGATTTAGTAACTTATCCCCCCAAAACATTTAATTAGCATTGAACTGGGCTTTGAATGGAGGCCTTTTTAACTCTAAAGCCCATACTTCTCAACCCTCATGTTAAACTGCTTCCTGAACTTTTCTGTAGCTTAAAGCAAATCCTATGTTTTTGTACCATGTTGATCAAAAATTGTTTGATGGTTAATAAATAGGAAGGATTACTTTTAATTGTATTAGTGTATGCTTATTCCTCTACAATATCTCTGTATAGGCTTAAGAGATACATTTGGAGGTATGGGGCAGAATAGTCCAAGCATGAACTAAAGGCGTGGCTGTAGGAGTGTAAAGAAATAACTTATGGGAGGGTTATGGTGATGCAATAATTGACATAATTATATAACTAAAAATCTAGGCATATAAGAGAAATTAGATATTATTTGGTCCAATCCCTTCCTATATACAATAGTAAATTGGAAACCTAGATAAGTTGAATGGACTCCCAAAGGACATCGTGGAAAGTCCAGGAAATTGTCACCATCTGAGCGCAGTAAGGAAGAAAAGTTTTCCTACCATGATTCCATTAAAACAGAAACCAGCATATTTTAGTAGATTTGACATAAAATTATTAGTATTTTATCTTTAATGTTATTAGCATAAATATCACACAATAAGTATATTTGATTTTTTATTTAATGAAATTTAGATTCTAAATTTTTAGAATGAAATGTTCTTTTTTTTACTTTCATAGCATTATTGTAAGAACGTTAATTTTTGTTAAATCATTAAAGATTTTGTCAATTTTCATTTGATATTAAAATTATTCCTCTTTTGAAGTATCTGCTATGTTATCATTCATGTCAATTCTTTTTTTTTTCAATTGTTAAATGATAGAGTTCTACCTGATTTGAATTTTTCATTGAATCTGTAATTAAACAAACCCAACAATCATATCCAACATCCCATGTGGTGATTTTATAAAGTTCTGTATTTTTACAAGATTTGACATTTTGCTCTGAAATTAGTTTGACTCACATTTGCATTGTATATCCAAATGTACAATATCCATTGTATATCCAGGAGAGTCTGGCCTACAGAGGTGATGCCATATATGGGAGACAGAATCTGTTGTTAAGTGTGGAGGGTTGTGTAAATAGAGATTAATTTTATAACCGAGCAGTCCTTGGTGAATTTTTTATGTATATTTGTTTCCACTCATAATCTTGTTACCATAAGAACCTGAAAATATTTTCTTGCATAAAAAGGATCTCTTTAAGTGTGTATGTGTTTATAAATTGGATACTTTTACAAATATTTATTTATCACCAACTATTGATACAGTAGTATGTATATGTATTCATATGCATATTTGACAGGGAGGTTTTTATCAAAATGTCTGTTAAAATGGAAACTTCAGATAATGTTAAATCTCTAAAAACTAGACACAAGTTTTCAGAATTGTTGTCAATATATAGCAATGTCTCTTTGCATTTTATCTCTGCTTGTCTATTCCCCAGCTCAATCAATGAGCAAACATTCCCTATTTTTTATAGCTGTTGCTATTGATTTTGAAAATACACTAATTGTAATGTTAAGGTCAGATCATTCATGTTGATAGGGAATAATACTTAGCCTTTTTTTGTGCTTAATTTTATAGCAAACATATAAGGAGATTTAAATATTTATGTTGCTACTAGCAGAAGCTGCTCAATGTGGTTCTCTCATTTTCTGCCTGAGTTTAGTTAAAAATAAAAATGAAATTAAAATCTTTCAAAATTTTTCTCGGTATTAGCACTTCCTCAAGATCTGTAGAATGACATTTGCTAATGGAAAGTAAGTTTAATATTTCATTTCCTTTAAAGATATCAAAGTGAATGTTTTAACAGCTGAGTATCAAGTATGTTCTAAGGGGTTCATTGTTTTATTTATTCTCCTTGGCCTGCTTCAAGGATAAAGATATGTATGTCTGAGTGTGTATGCACCCACATATAAACATGCTCATATAATATACACACAGCACACATGTATTTAAACTTTCCTGACTTTTATGCCCATTGTTTTTGGAAATTAAAGCTGTTTGTAAAGTAGGTGTGACTATCAAGGAGCAATCTGGATGAAAATGCTGTCCATCTAGATTATTATTTGAACTCTAAGCATTGTGTTTTTCATAGCTTTATTGTCATACACACCCAAAAGAGCAGACCTGGCCTTAAAGGTAGTCTATTCCACTTCCATTGGGACAAATTCTCCCCTTCTCATTCCTGCCAGCTCTTAAAGGATCCACAAAGTATGTGTCATCTTCTAAACAGTGGCTCATAAAAATAGGGGAGGAAGGAAGTCAGTAAGAGAGGAGGTATCTTCCAGGGACATGGGCAGCTGCCTAGAGGACACTTGATCATGCATCATGACTTTGGCAATTGAATATTGTAGGCATATCTCTGTCACTTTATCAGAAAGAAGAATACCTAAGGAAATGCGGTATAACAGCTAAATATTTGTTGGATAACATTACCAACCGTTTTAAATAACCTTATATCTGGGAATAAAGGGATAAAAGAAAACAGAACTAGAAATTTCAGCTTTGCTTTTCATTATATATTTTATTTCTGAAATGGTAATTTCCATGTTTTAATACTGTTTCATCTATTATAAATGGAAGTAGCATGTGGGAACCTGGATTTTTCTATTAAGGACTTAGGTGGTCCATTCTCTGCAATTAAAAAAAAAGTGCTAATATACATTTTCCCCCCATGACATTCTTGAAGCCTGTGTGCCTAAACAGATGAATGTTCTATTCTCAAAATGCTCATTTGGAAGATAGTGCCCATTCCCTGAGTGGGGAGAAGACTATGAAGACTGTAAGCACGGAGGCTGAGAGAAGAGGCATTTTATAGCTAATTGTTATCAATTGTTAGATACCACATTTTACAGAAGTAAAAAAAGATATATTTTCTCACTGTAACAAACTTAGCTTCTTCTACTTTATCCAGGTGGGGTTTGAAAACGCCATCTGTGAAGATCGTGGGAAGATGGCAGAAGTGGTAGGACCTAGTTTTTTTAATTTCTTGAACTCCTGCATAAATACAGAATAAAGGAGCTAGATATCAATGTCAAAAATACATGGGCACATGACAAAATGAGGCATAGGTTATCCCCATAAACCTCAAAATACAAGTGGTAAGGGCAAACCAACAATAGTTACAAGACCTATTTGGTATAAGAAGTAGAACAGTACAATGAGGAATATTATGGACCTAAAAACAAGCGGATCCCCCAAATAGCCAAGAGGAGTTCACTGGAAAGGTTGGTGGGCTAATTTTCATATGTCAGCTGAAACTGAAGAGTTTTTTACTCCAATAGTGGGTACGTGTATGGGGCCCTCAGCAAGGATTGAAGGGGCTGAATCAGTCTAAGGTCTGTGAACTCTAAAAACTGACCAACTGAAACTCCCTTCTAAGACATGGCCCACTCAGCAAAACTGCTGGAAGTGGAATAAATACTGAGCAGGAGGACAACAGAGATGGAGTAAAGAGAAGGTACAGATTGGAGGAGAAGAGAGCCAGGAAAATTCAGAAAGCAAACTGCTGTTTTTTAACTACATGAAAAGGAAAGAAGATGAACTTCTGTACAGGCAGAAAGCTACTTTGAGTCTCCTTTTTAAAAGTTCAGGAAAACTAATTTCACATAAAAATGATCATCAGATGAATATCAAGGTCAAATTCTATATAAGTTTATTATAAAACGAGAGAGAGGATAAGGAGCAAAATATCTTTTTAGGCAGCATGAATAAAGTCATGACTACAAAGCAGATTAAAACCGGAACCTGCGCCAAAATGACTAAAGGACATTAAGGAAATTATATAAAACATAAAGAACAATGTCAGTCACAATTACAAATATGGATATGAGGTGCGCAAACATGGGGAAGGAACTAGAAATAAAAGAAAAGTAATTCAGAAACGAATACTAATGTATATGAAACCCGAGATTGACTAAACACAAAAAATTCTAAGCTTATCCATTCTATTGCAGGTCTTAGGTTTTCTCTGGCTGTTGGCCTGAGACACAAATTCCTTGCTAGGTGGGGCTATTTAAGTGAACAAATGAGAGAGCAAGAGAGGACAAGGAAGGTGGAAGCCAGTCTTTTTGTAAGTTAATTCTGGAAGTGACATCCCATTATTTCTGGTGCATTCTGTTTATTATAAGTGAGAGGTCACTAGATCCAGCTCACACACCAGGGAAGGGGATTGCATAAGCATGTGACTCCCAGACGTGGGGATCATTGGGAGTAAACTCAGAGGCTGCCTATCATTATGCCTTATAAAAACTAGGAGAAAAAATTAAAATGAAAAAGAAATGAAGAAAAAGATAAAAAGAGAAAATGACAAATATTAAAGATAGGTGATGAAAATTCAACATATGGCTAATAGACCCCTATAAAGAAGAAAACTAAAGGGATCACAACAAACACCAAAAGCTATAACCTAAGAACATTTTCCTGAGTTAATGGATCTAGTCATGAATGATTCCCCAGCCTTTAACCTCACTAAAGTAGAGACAGCCCCTAAAGAACTACAGATGGAATTTATTGAGCTCTCAGTAGATAACATTTTAAAGTCATTAGTTGGTGCTAAGAAAGATCCAATCGAAATATGGAAAAATGCAGTAGAATACACATGTCCTCAGCAACATGCCCAAAAAATGCTTTCTTGCTTTTCAATCACTTATTGCTGCAAATCTACATTCTCTTACCTAATCCAAATCAAGACTCCCTTAAGGTCACAAATGACTGATTCCCATCTAGAGGATCAACTGAAACTGTGGACCTCCACGCTGCAACCAAGTATTCAAATGCTTTCCAACAAAAAGCAGATACAACAAAGTCATTAAAAGGTTAGTTAACTTTAAAATTAATAAATAGTTTTCATATTTTGAAATTATTAAGTACATAGTGTTAGATTTTTACAAAACAATGTATATTTTTATGTATATCTAATTGAAATTTCTTGAATGCGGCCTTCCAACATGAAAAGGTTGTCACCCCTGGTAAAGATGTATGGTGTTTGCTGAAATCTGGTATTATTGGCCTTTTCTAGCTTTGTGTCAATTTCCAGTATGCAAGACAGATATATGATATGCAATACTCATTTCTAAATTATTTCAAATAATTTGTTTTTCTATTCCAGAATGAGTCCCTAACATCATTGTGATAAGGATGTGAATGTTGCTATTAATAGGTGCTAGCATATGCTACTTTCTTATCCAATTAATAGGTGAATATGTAATCATTTGTCAAACAGTACCCTTTGCTAAGCTGACATTTTCATCACCAATAATTTTGCATAATTAGGCTATAAATAGTTCTTTTGTGGAATTATAACAACAACTAAAGTTTAAGGGTATACGAATATATAAGTATATTTTTTTTTCACTGAAAATTCATCCTAAACAAAAAGGAAGAAAGACACTGGTTAGAGAAATGTGGTATTTGGGAGAAAATTATCATGTCTAGAATTTCTAATAGTGTAGAAAATAAATGCTAGACATAGAAAGTCATAGAGTTTAGACTTCAGAGAATGGAGAGTATCGATAAAAAGTAACTTAATTAGAGTCAAAGTTTTCTGGCCCCTAAATAAAGTGGAAATTGACAAGGAGAAAGAGGCATAAATCTAAGGCCTGTGGCTTTACTATAAGAGAAAACAGGACAAAAACTACTGTTTCCCCTTAGCAGCTGGCAGTTTTGCAAGTCCCTGATCGTTGGAATTGCTGAGACTTTAGTGCTTGGCCAGGTTATAAAGAAAATTGTTTAAAAAATTCTAATTTAAAGCATGTATATCTTTTTTATTCTTCTTTTGCACTGTTGCTTCATTTTTCTTCCAGTTTTTAATCTTTTCTCTGTGGAAATCCAGAGGAAATTAAGTCTTCACACAATGTTCTTATATTCTTAAGTAAGCTAGCTTACTTATTTGTTCCCATTTCTCTATCTCAAGGTCCCACAATAGACATCTCTACTAGACGGTTTGCAGTGGCAAGATGTGAGTTATATATGAAATTTAAAATGTCTTTCTGCAATGAGGGGAAATAGCTGTTCCAGGTAATCACTGTTCCTGGGTCTGAAGAAGCAGATCAACATCATGGACAGATAAGGGTGGCTCTTTGGAAATAGAAAGTGGAGTAGAGCTTTTTTCCATCGGCAGGCATGGCCTAGCCGCTCTTTCATTATAGCCCAACAGTATTTGACTTCATTTACTTCTCTAATGTACGTCTCCTCTAGTGTGCGAGTCTCTTATGTAAAGCTGTTCATTATTCCTGAAAAGATTCTCTCTGTAACCATATCCTGGAAAGTACCTACTTGTCATTAAGGTCTTAACTTAAATGTTCCTTGAGGCATCTTATCATCCTAAACCAAATTAACTTCCCTTTTTCATACACTCATGCATTCTATGGTTGTTTCAAACAAGTTATTAAAATTGTAATTAAATATTTCTTTTTTTTAATTTTAGAACTTTTTTATCAACCCCAAAAAACTTCATAGGGTGTAGATATCTTTTCCAATAAGCCCCTAACCCCAGGTAAATACCAATTTATTTTTGTCTCTATGGATTACCCTTTCTAGAAATCTGACATAAATGGAATCATACAATTTATGGTGTTTTGTAAATAGTTTTATTTTCCACTAGGCATAATTGTTTTTAGTTTTATCCATGTTGTTGCATGTATCAGCATTTTGTTCCCTTTTATTGCTGTGTAATATCGTTTGGTATATGAATATACCATAGTTAATCCATCCATTTATAAGCTCATGGACATTTTGTTCCAATTATAAACATTGTTATACATGCTTTTGTGTGAAAATATGTTTTTTCATTTTAATCTATTTATAAGAAGGGATACTGCCTTAGACACGTCTGTGCGTCACTCCTCCCTCAGTGACTATGTCGTTGAAAAGTAGTGATCTGCTTGCATAAAGCCCACCAAAGCTGTCACTTTACGAAGGGGGGTTCTTGCTAACTCTTTAGTGTCTCTTGAATACAACTGTACTTCAAAGTGTTTGCCCGAGTGTCCCTTCTGTCTTTCTTCTTCTCCCCCTTTCTTCATCTGTATTAGATTAAAACCACTTGAAGTTCAGGCTCTCAGGTCAAGGACCTTTTATTTTATGCAAGCCAGACCGGAGTGTCTGATAGTTAGTATACTTTGAGTAGCGATACAGAGACAGCTGAAGCAGGTCTAGGGCTCCTTTCCCATACAAGAGAATGAGCTCATTTGCCTGTCAGAGAAGCCTTGGAGGGCTCAGGCTGCTTCTGGAAGCAAAGTGTTACAGTGACATTGGTGGAAACCAAGGGATATTGGACTCTAAGCTCTAGAGGGTAATTCTATTTTTCTTTCCAGTCTGCTCTTTATCAAAATTTACTTTTCCAATCTCACTTCATCATGGGATTCTATTTAAAGATAGCATCCTGTTTGTTTATATTTATATTTATGTTTGTTTATGATGGTTTATTGGTTCAGCTGAAACAAGATTCCAAAACATTGACTCATGGGGCAAACCTTAGAAGATCTGTTTGATTTGCCTCTGGAGTGTTAAAAATAAATAACTCTGATAGGCAGCGAATACAATCTCAAGTTCACTGCATTTCCTATTATTCTCTAATACTCCTGCCCACAGCTTTACACATTTGTTACCCACCTTGCCCCTAAGCCAAATATTGCTTTTCCTAAGAAATATCCTCAAATTTAGCAGAGACTATCTATTAAGGGGTGGAGAGAGCCTTAATCAACAGGGGATAAATTGAAAGGTAGAACTAAAATTTCAATGGATAGTGGATTTTTGATCAGGGGAAGCATTTTTGAGTTGAAGTACATTTTTATGCTTAAACATCACATCAAAATAGGTAACCACCTATTACTCCAACTGTAATAGGTGGCCAGATCTCTGGAAATATTGTGAGTAAATTTAAATGAAAAGGATATAGATAACTAGGCAATATTAGAAGCTGAGCTCATCGTTGTTCATGATGTTTATGCGTAATAATACATACACTAAGTTTATAAACCATATCACAGCTCGTAAAGCACATATACATATATTTTCTCATTTGTTTGTATTTTCTTTATTCTGACGAAAATGTATACAGAAATTTCAAAATAAATTTTGAAACATATGTATCCTCAACCCAAAATTGATAAGGATTGCTATTTTAACATATTTGATTTGTATTTACTTTATTAAATTTAATATTTTAACAATGACCATTTAGGAATAAATGAATATGTAAGACAGTTAATATTAAGTAGGAATCACAAGTATGATTGTATAATAAAAGGACAGGAATGCTATTGGAGAAGAAGGCTCCCAGGGGAACAGAATTCCAGGTCAAAGTCTGGCCTCAGTTTCCCTGGTAATTTGTAAAAGCCCCTGGGAGAGTTAGTGGTAAGGTTCTAGGGAGGCCTGGGGACATGGGCCGACTGCAATCAAGTCAGTGGTGCAGGACAACTACAGGACACTGGGGAGGAATATGAGATGGGAGGGGGTACTGTTTGGTCTTTTCAACTTCTAATCTTCCCTTGGCCCCTGCCTTCAAAAGTTGATAGGAAGATAAAGATGAAACAGTTCTATTGCCTGGAAGGAGTCTGTCTTCAAGACTTATCCAAGCAGCAGGGCCTAGAGTAGAGACACAGGACTCCACCCACATGTGGTGAAGGCAAGCTGGGTATAGACAAGGATCTGGGTGAGGATCACCTTGATATTCTATCATCAGGCTTGAAAAATAGTATTAATGATGACAGCCCTCAGGATCCACCTGTGCTTTCTCCAGTCACTCTGCTCTGATATACACCACTGGCATTCTAAGATGTGTCGTCAAGTTCTGCTGTATGGGTTCTCCACTTACGTTTATCACATACCTTCTCTTTATAGGTTTCCTTTATCATTTGGTGGAGCAAAAACCTTCAATAACTTCTTGAGAAACATACATAGATGGTATTTTTCGGGGAGGGGGGGTTAGCTTTGCATTTTTGAAAATGTCTTTATTTTGTTCTTTATTGCTTTTTCTGCCTGGTTATAGAATTACACGTTGGAAATACTTTTGCTTTAGAATTTTGATCTCTCTCTCTCTCCCTCTCTCCCCCACCCCCCTTCTGAAAACTTATAAAATTTTCTTTGTACCTGGGGTTTTGAAATTTCACAATAGTAGACTTTGGTACGGACCTGTTTTCATCCCCTGAGATTCGCGTGTCCTTTTAATTGTTCAGTTCTGGGAAATTTTCTTAAATTATTTTGTCCATTTTATATCCTCTGTTATGTTTTTTCTTTCTGGAATTCCTGTTTTATAGATCCTGGACCACCTTTATTGGTACTCCAACTTTCATATCCTTTTTCCTCCCATTTTCCATTCCCTTTTCTCTATTGATTCTGGGTTGTGTTCTCAAATTTATTTTCTAGTTCTTCCATTTTTTAAAGTATTTTATTTTGGCTATCATGTTTTCAAATTCTAAGAATTCTTGTTTTTGTCTGAGTATTTATTTTCGCTAACATTATATATTTTGTAAACAAATACACCATCTTCTCTCATTGCTATGAAAATATTAATACTTAACAAGATCTTTTTAAACTTTTCTTCTCCCTGCATTGATTTCTGTTCTTTCATGTCACTTTAATATCTATATATTTTGATCCCTATCTTTCATGTTAGAAGCTTTCATCTACCCTGAAAAACACTGTTAAGAAAATATTTTATTTACCACAACAGTAAGAAAATATTTACAAATCATATATCTGATACAGAACTTCTATCCAGAAAATATAATGAGCTCTTAAACTCAATAATAAATAAATTAAAATGAAACACCTATTTGTACAGATACTATATATATATATATATATAAATTTATATTTTAAAACAGGTATTCAACATCCTTAGTCATTAGAGAAATGTAAATTAAAACCAAAATTAGGTGCCACTGCACACCGACTATAATGACTTTAATAAAATACATTGGCCATACCAATCTATTTTAAGAGAATATGGAGAAAATCCACTTTAACTTATTCCTGGTAGAACATGTACTTTGGAAAATGATTTGGCAGATTCTTAACAAGTTAAACATACATCGACCATATGGTCCAGACACTCCACTCCTAAGTTTGTACCAAGATATACGAAAGCACATCTCCGTAGCAAGACTTTCGTGCAATTCTTCAAAACAACTATTATGGTAAGAGCCAAAAACTGGAAAGAACCCACCTGTCCAACACTATGTAGACAGATAAATTACGATATACCCATACAATGAAATACTACTCAGCGATAGAAAGAATTAACTGTTGATACAACACTATTGGCAAGAATGTTGATGGATCTCTTATGCTGAGTGAAATGAGCCAGACCAAAAAAAAAGTATAAATTGTATGATTCCACTTATATAAAATGCTTAAAAATGCAAACTAGTCTATAATGATAGAAAGTAGATCATTGGCTTCCTAGGCAGGGAAGGGTTTGAGGAAGGGATTACAAAGAAAAAGGAGGAAATTTTGTGGGTGATCACTTTTTTGATTGTGGGGATTACATGTGTATATGTGTGTGTGTGTGGGTGTGTGTGTATATATATTTATAACTTAAAACATCAAATTATTCCTTTAAACATGTACAATTTTTGTATGTAAAATATATCTCCATTAAAGCTGCTTAACAAAAACACACTTTATAAGCTTGAGTCTCTACCTCAGCTCTTAATTCCCTCATATCTATTTCTGAACCAATATTATGCTGCCTTAATTATTATTATTTAATTTTTTTTTCTATTTTCTAAGGCAGGTCCTCTACTAGACATTTCACTTATTTCTGGATGTTACATATTCACAATCATGTAAATTTTAAAATTAGTTTCTTGTATGCCTTATAAGTTCATGAGAGAGGATGTATTTTAATTTCACAAAAATTGACAGCCTTAGTGTATATGAGATATCTATAATGAGATTTTTACCACTTGCTTGCATTTTCATGCATATATTTCACCAGTATTTTACAATTATTTTTTCCATAATGGTTTTACTTTTATTTTGTTAGATTTTTTTGGCATTGTAATGGTTTTTCTGCTATTATAAATATTTCTTGTAGTTCTGCCTTTTTAAAAAATATTGCTGGTGACTTTTCTTTTCCATTGATCTTTATACATTGATCTAATTTTCTTGTAATACTAATGAACTGTAATAATGATTCAATAATTTCTCAGCAGCTAAACAATTATAACATAAAAAACTAAAAAACAATAAAGTTTGTTAGACAGCTTTTCTTCTTTTTATATCTGGAAGGGTCGTAAGGTATAAAGGATTATCTGTGCCTTGGAAGTTCACAATTAGCATCAGCAGGTGAATTTTGAGGCATTGGGAATTGATTATTTTGACTATATATTTTTTATTGTATTTGTTTTGTTCAAGTTGGCTATTCTATCATTTTTGATACTCATATTCTCTCCAGAAAATGTTCATGTTACCCACATTTTCAAGGTTTATGATAAAAATTTTTCCTAGAATTATTTTCCAAAGAACGAAGAGATCCCAAAGATATTATAATTTGTGAGCATGAACTTCAGCATAACAAGGCATTTAAAATTTTGTCTTAATTCTACTAATCTTTTGGAAAAAACCAATGTTTTGATTAAATAATTTTAATATTTGTTTCATGTATCACTTGTACTTATTTTTCCAGATTCTTGCATTAAATGCTTAGTTCATTTTTTTAATTCTCTTTTAAAATGAACATAATTAAGGCTAAAATTTTACTTGTAGGTAAATGTGTGAGGGATAGTCTCAAAACAGATTTATAGCATTATTTGGCCACATTTCATTTGTTCTTCATAACCATACCACAATATTGTCAGGAGTTAATATTCTTGTTTTACAATGGGGTGACATGCTGTGAAAGGTTTAGTTGTTTCCCTGCCAATACTCACACATTTGTGAATGTTCAAGCAGAAAATAGAACTCTGTAACCACTCATTCGCTGTCTAGCCAATGCTCTGTATAAGAATGTGCACTGTGAATGCAACTAGGCACAACAGCAAATTTTCAAAGCAAGTCCATACCTGGAAATATTCTTTAAGATAATTCAATCACAGCCCTTGGGATTTTTTTCAGATTTGTTTCAAGCAGGGGATTCACTATGAAAAATACCTTTAAGTGTTTACTTGTCTTTGCATCTCAGGTGAAGTATGTGTAGGAACATGATCGAATTTAATCTTCTTCCTTGCATAAGGTGGCCTGTGGACAGGAGGGAGTTCCAACTTGCCTGTCTGCTTGGGTCTTCATGTGTACAATATGCAAATTCAACCTGAGAACTAATTAGAAATGTAAAGGTTGGGACCCAGGATTGGGATGACATTATGAGTTTATGCTTGATCTTTCTATCATCTCCAAATACAGAAATGAAAGAATAGTTTTAAAGAATGAAAAAATGACTATGATACAGTAAGCCAAAAAGGAGAAAAATATCTCTATAGACCAGAAAGGAAACAAAGTCACAGTGGTAACTTAGTGATCAGGGACTGGATCCAGGGCCTCCTCACACTAGTCTAGTTGCATGTAGGATTTATATCCCACAGAGTAGTGGGAGTTAAAGCTCAGTGTGTGTGGCAGGAGACAAGAGTCAAGTTAATTGCATGAAACTTGGGGCAGGTTCAGGGCTCAGTAGCCTATGAAATATGGGTGAGATAAAATTATGGCTATGACTTATGTACAGGTACATTATCTGCAGTGTCAAAGGATACAAAGTCTTATACACAGGATCTAAAATGAAGCCACCCTACATTTAGTGACTGATTTTGAGATAGATTCGTGGTTACGAGAAAGCTGGAACCTTGAAAATTGTTCCAGGGATGGAGTTCCCTTGGGAGCCAGGTTGCGTCTCTGAAAGCAAGTTGAATTTCTGTGGCAACCCGGAAACGGATTCCCCTAGATTGGGATAAGAGTGATGGGAGCAGGCTTGATCCAGAGAGTGAAACTGTGTGCCTGCCCACCAGACAGGGTCCCAGGTATGTGATATGCCACCCCCCCAGGATGTAGCTGTGAGGTCCATTTGGCAGATGAGTTCTCAGATAGGTTGCAGATATTTTCAGGCCCTCATGTGTATTATGGACATAGCAGAGAAGATCTTCCAGATCCACAGAGGTCATAAAGACAAAAGTGATCTTGAGACCAGTGATAAATGATTATTTGGGATGATGGACATCTCAGAGAATACTGACAAATAATCTCCTTCCCATTTCCTTCCCACGCCCAACACACACACCTTGTCTTAGAACTAGGTAAATTCCTTAGGCACAATCCCATTCAAAAAGGCTTCAATTTTATTGACATTATTTTCTGCTGTTCTGATAAATTGTGAATTTAAAATAGAAATTATGTTGGGTTACAGAAAAAATGTTATCTGCTGTGTCTACTAAGATTATTACCGGATAATAATCCAAACATGTCCATCAAGTAAAATCTAGGACTGTGCTACTATGAGGTTAATGAAATGAACAAGGAAGCCTGAGAAATTTACCACTCAAGACTGCCAGGGGCCAGCTGTGTCATTGAAACCCACTCCTGCCCTGGCTGGGATTTGGCATTGTTTGGTGGTGGTGGTTGTTCTGGCTTAAACTTTGATGAGAATGTCTCTCATCCTCTGGCTGGCTGAGATTTTCAGAGTGGCAGCAAAGATAGCAATTCTAGTTATGCCATCCTTGGGGGATCACTTCTTATTATCACAGGGAGCCATGATTTTTGCATGTCATTTCTCAAGAAGGCAGACGTTTCCTTCAGGTTAGCTCTTAGCTCACTATCTTTCCTGAGATAGTATAAGGCAAACAATCAATTTTTATCAAGATTTGTGTTATTGTGGAAATTTTCTTCAGTATAAAAAGAGTACTTTGTCCCTTAAACTTGCAGATGGGGTATAACTGAGATCTTCCTCTTCTAAATCCTTTGTCACCCTAGATATAAAAAGAGATGGCCAGTATTAAACCCCTAGAGGGCTGATGATTTACTGTGATGTCTTTAACAAGTAACTTTAATAAAATGGACGCATTAATTTGAGCAGGTCCCATTTATTTATTTTCCAAGAAAACTATAACAAGAGCAAACAGACAACCTACAGAATGGGAGAAAATATTCGCATGTTACACATCGATAAAGGGCTGATAACTAGAATCTACATAGAACTCAGGAAAATCAGCAAGAAAAGATAAAATAACCCCATTAAAAAGTGGACAAAGGACATGAACAGAAGCTTTTCAAAAGAAGACAGACTAATGGCTAACAAACATATGAAGAAATGCTCAATGTCTCTAATCATCAGGGAAATGCAAATCAAAACTACAATGAGGTATCACTTTAACTCCAGTGAGAATGGCCTTCATCAAAAGGTCCCAATACAATAAATGTTGGCATGGATGCGGAGAGATAGGAACACTCATACACTGCTGGTAGGACTACAAACTAGTACAACCTCTATGGAAAGTAATATGGAGATACCTTAAAGAGCTACAAGTAGAACTACCATTTGATCCAGTAATCCCATTACTGGGCATCTACCCAAAGGAACAAAAGACATTCTATAAAAAAGACATCTGTACTTGAATGTTTATAGCAGCACAATTCACAATTGCAAAGATGTGGAAACACCCCAAGTGCCCATCAATACCTGGGTGGATTAATAAAATGTGGTATATGTATGCTGTCGAGTTCTACTCAACCACAAAAAACAATGGTGATCTAGCACCTCTTATATTATCCTGGAAGCTGGAGCCCATTCTACTAAGTGAAGTATCACAGGAAGGGAAAAACAAGCACCACATGTACTCACCAACAAATTGGTATTAACTGATCAACACTTATGTGCACTTATAGTAGTAACATTCATCGGGTGTTGGGCAGGTGTGGGGGGAGGAGGGGGTGGGTATACTCACACCTAATGGGAGTGGTGTGCACCATCTGGGGATGGACACGGTTGAAGCTCTAACTCAGATGGGACAAAGGCAATATATGTAACCTAAACATTTGTACCCCTTTAAGATGCTGAAATAAAAATAAAAATACATACAAACCCACTTATAACTGCTGCTAATAGGAGCGTATATTCAGGGCAACTTGAATCTATGTTCTCGGGTTATAATACTCAAGCTTGGTCCAAATAATCTTTCTACTTATATTAAAAAAAAAAGGAGGCATTAATGATACCACCATTAGACTTGACACAGATTTCCACTTTTTCCTCTCGGCCTAAATCCAGTATTCCTTCTCCTGCCTGTGTCCAACTTTGCCTGGGAAGAAGGAGAGATTAGACTCATGAGGGATCCTTGAAGAGCTTTTGATATTTCTTTGACAATCATAATTTAACAAACCAAAAACAAGGTGGATGAAAGGATCTCTGTAAAATTTTTATAATCATGAATAATTTTATATTTTCATTTTCATAGTATTATTAGAAAACATCATTAATAGAAAACACAGGGTAAAATATGTCAGAAGATGAAATTTTATGGTAAAAATTACCTTGGGTTTTTCCATTTTCTTGTGATGTTAAGTCAACATGGAAAAGATAGACTTTTTAAAACTCCCATATTCTGGGAAAGGAAAGATAGGCCTGAACATGCATGTGTATATAGGAAAGGAGATAAAAAATATTTTGTGTTTCAGGGCTCACAGAAATAATTTAACCAAACTAATAGGTTAGAAAGGTGGGGGATGAAGTCAGGTGCTTGGAGTTAGGGTGACTGTAAGTTCTTTTTTTTTTTTTTTTTAATTTCAGCTGATCATGGGGGTACAAAAGCTCAGGTTATATATATTGTCCATGTAGCGCCCATCCCCCTGAGTCAGAGCCTCAACCGTGTCCATTCTCCAGACAGTGCACCTGGCACTCACCATGTAGTCATACCTCCATCCCCTCCCCGACCCCCCACTTCCCTGAGTCAGCACCTTCAAGCATGACCATTCCCCAGACGGTGCTCAACGCACTCATCATGTAGGCATACACCCATCCCCTCCCCCGACCCCCCCCCCCCCCGTCTCAGTCTGATATCCAATTGGTATCCTTCCCCGATGTGCATTTAGGTGATGATCAGGGAAACCAATTTTCTGGTGAGTACATGTGAAGCTTGTTTTTCCATTCTTTGGATACTTCACTTAATATAATGGGTTCCAACTCTCTCCAGGAGAACCAAAGAGATGTCGTATCACCATTATTTCTTATAGCTGAGTAATACTCCATGGTATACATATACCACAGTTTACTAATCCATTCGTGGATTGATGGGCATTTGGGTTGTTTCCACATCTTTGCAATTGTGAATTGTGCTGCTATAAACATTCAGGTGCAGGTGTCTTTGTTATAGAATGACTTTTGTTCCTTTGGGTAGATGACCAATAATGGGATTGCTGGATTGAATGGTAGGTCTACTTGAATCTGTTTAAGGTATCTCCGTAATGCTTTCCACAGGGGTCGCACTAGTTTACAGTCCCACCACCAGTGTATGAGTGTTCCTGTCTCTTTGCATCCACACCAACATGTGTTGTTTTGGGACTTTTTGATAAAGGCCATTCTCACCGGAGTTAAGTGGTATCTCATTGTGGTTTCGATTTGCATTTCTCTGATGATTAGGGATGTTGAGCATTTTTTCATATGTTTGTTAGCCATTTTTATATCTTCTTTTGGAAAATTTCTATTCATGTCCTTTGCCCACTTTTTGATAGGGTTGTTTGATTTTTTCTTGCTGATTTTCCTGAGTTCTAAATAGATTCTTGTTATCAGTCCTTTATCTGATGTGTAGTATGCGAAAATTTTTTCCCATTCTTTAGGCTGTCTGTTTATTTTCGTGACTGTTTCTTTGGCTGTGCAGAAGCTTTTTAATTTAATCAGGTCCCATTTATTTATTTTTGTTGTTGCTGTGATTGCCTTAGGGGTCTTCTTCATAAATCCTTTGCCTAGACCAATGTCTGTAAGAGTCTTTCCTATATTTTCTTCTAGAATTCTAATCGTTTCCTATTTAAGGTTTAAATCTGTTATCCACCGTGATTTGATTTTTGTGAGTTGACAAAATAGACAAAAACATACTCTGGGGACAAGAATCCCTATTCAATAAATGGTGCTGGGAAAACTGGATAGCCACATGTAGAAGACTGAAACAGGACTGTAAGTTCTTGCTTTCTGAGACTGCCAGGTAGGAGCAGAGAGTATGATGTTTCTGAATGGTCCCTGTGAGCCTGGGAATGTCAGCAGTCAGAGTACATGCCTGAAGACTGGAATTCTGTCTCCACATGTTCTGGGTGATGTAAACCCCAGAATGCCCGTCCAGGGTCCAGTCCTGGAAAGGAAGAGATGTTCACTAACAATGATTGGTGTGGATAACTTGTTAACTTTGGCAAGCATGGACACAGAGCTAGACCTAGATAGACAGATTTAAATTTAGAAAAATAAACCAACATAACATTTGTGCACATTCATACTTAAGATAAACAGAAAACAAAGTATCAAGTATACGGTTTTGAATATCTACTGACAAATTACATTTTTTAAAAAAAAACCTCCAAATTTTATAGCTATAGATATCATTACTATGAAATGTTCATTTCTAGCTCTCAGTTCCCTGGAAAAATTGGGACTTTTCTTTGAATTTAACATTTTATCTCTGACTTAATCTCCCTTTGTTGGATTTACTTTTATTTCTGAAATAACATCCCTGCAGACACTTTGAGATCCTCATGTTTCATAAAAATCTCTGAAGTCTTAAAATTCAGTTAGAAACCACTGAGGGTAATGGCTTGTTCATAAGTTCTGTCTATGCTAATTTTTTTTATTATGGTTATTTAGAAATGGATACTGCTATTGTCTGAATGCATCTTTCCAAAACTCACAGTTGAAATTTAATCACTAATGTGATAGTATTAAGAGGTGGGACCATTAGGAGGTGATTAAGTCATGAAGTTGAACCTTCATGAATAGGATTAATGACCTTATAAAAGAGTATCCCAGGGGTCATTGGCCCCTTCTGCTATCTGAGGATGCAGCAAAAGGCACCATCTAGAAAGCAGAGAGCAAGCCTTCACCGCATGCTGAATTTTCTACTTGAAGCTTAGAATTCACAGCCTGAAGACCATAAGCAATAAATGTCTGTTGTTTATAAATTACTTAGTCTAAGATATTTTTGTCATAGTGGCAGGAGTGAGCAAAGATAGAAATTATGACCTGAAACTATAAAACTCCTAGAAGAAAACGTAGAGGAAAACTTCATATTAGCCTTGGCAATGATTCCTTGGATATGACACCAAAAACACAGGCAACAAAAGTAAAAATAATAAAAATAGACAAGTGGAACTACATCAGACTAAAAAGCCTTCTGCACAGCAAAGGAAATAATTAGCTGAGTGAAAAGGCAACTTATGGAAAAGGAATAAATATTTGCAAACCATATATATGATAATGTATTAATATCCAAAATATCTAAGAAATTTCTGTATCTCAATAGCTAAAAAATAAAATCTAGTTAAAAATGGGCAAAGGACTTTGAATAGACGTTTTTCAAAAGAAGACATACAAATGACCAGCAGGTATATGAGAAGATGCTCAACATCACTAACCATCAGGGGAATGCAGATCAAAACCATAACAAGGTATCACCTCACACCTATTAGGATGGCTATTATTAACAAAACAAAAAATAGTAAGTGTTGGCAAGGATATAGAGAAATTGGAACACTTGTACATTGATGGTGCAAATTTAAAATGGTGCAGCAGCTATTTCTATGCTGTATTTCCAACAATATGGAGCATGTAAAAAATTAAAAATAGGACAACATATGATCCAACAAACCCACTTCTGGGTATTTACTGAAAAGAATTGAAATCAGTATATTGTGGAGATATTTGCACTCCCATGTCTATTGCACCATCACTTACAATAGTCAAGATGTGCAAACAACATAAATGTCCTTTGATGGATGAATGGATAAAGAAAATATGGTATATGTATACAATGGAATGCTATTCAGCCTTAAAAAAAAGAAGGAAGTCCTGCCATAAAAAACAGTTTAAGATAAATGAAATAAACCAGTCACAGAAGAAAACAATACATAATCCCACCTATGCAAGGTATTTAAAATAATCAAATTCATAGAAGCAGAGAGTAGAATAGTGATTACCAGGGGCTGAGGGCAATGGGGAAATGGTTGAGTAGCTATTCAATGAGTACAAAGTTTCAATTAGACACAATTAATAAGTTCTTGAGATCTGTTGTTCTACATTGTGCTTATTGTTAACAAAACCATATCGTACATTTAAAATTTTGTTAACAGGCTAGACCTCATATTAAATGTCTTTACCACAATTTAAAAAGAAAAAAAAAAGAAAAAAAAATTGATACCATGAATAACACGCATCCTTAAGTAACTAGGCTGGTATTTTAATTTAGTTTTCACATTTTCAACATGGACTTTGTTTACTTACCAATCCCTCACCTGTTGGGTGAATGCTAAATTGGCCCAGCCAGCTCACAGGAATTTTTCCTTGCTGCGAAATTCCCCTGACTTTTACTTTCTGAATCATTCATGGCATTGTATTGTTTGTTACATTTTCAGTAGCTTGTTTATATACATAACTTTAAAACTTCTTGAGGGACAGAGAACCAAGGATCTTATGTTTTTTTCATCTCTCTCACTCAACCTTGCCTGCTTGAAGTTGCAGCATTTTGAGGATTGATTTATTAAAGAAACAATTTCAATTCAATTTCTGTTAACTTCTAAGCCATTTACTTGATAAATCTCAACTAGATATTTCTGGCAATTGATGGAAGATTTTCAAATATTTTAAGTTAATTTTTAAATTGTTATTTATAACAAGTTTTAACTCTACTGGAGAAAAAAATATATGACATGGTTCATTGCACTAAAATTTATTTAAAAATTTGGAAAATAGTATGGCTTCTCTCTGGGATTCTGATTCTCTAACATGATATATTGTGGTTTATAAAGTTGGTACCTGCTAAATGAATACTCACAAAATGAGTTGGTGAATTTTCTCTATTTTATGAAATATTCACTGGAAGTATTTATTAGAAGTATTTGTTCCATAATTATTTGGGAAACTAAACCATCTAGTTGTCATACGTTCTTGTGAGAAGAATTTTCACTACTAATCTATTTCTTTAATGATTCAGGTTTCCTATTGTTTCTTGAGTCAGTTTTTGTGGTTAAGGGAATTTATCCATTTCACCTAAGTTTTTAATGTTATTCGTATAAAGTTCTTCATAGCTCAGGATAGTGGATACTAAGTAAATTTTTCATGAATGAATAAATCAGTAAATGAAAGGTAGGCTCAAGCATCTGAAATGAAGCCTGTATACATCAACCCATAGTTCCAATTCATAACTGAAGCAGAGTAATATTAAAACAAAACACTGAATAAAAAGTAATACACAGTAAATCATAAAGAATGAGCTCTCATGAATAAGAGAAAAATGTTTATATATAATCATTCATTTTACAGAAAATACTAAAATGATATAATATTAGAAGTTGTTCCTTTTTTACTATTGTTCATAATTATCTTTAAAAGATATCATTGCTTGAGCGTTTACTATGAGCCAAGCACTGTGTTGAATACCATCAGTGTTATCTCATTTATTTGTCGCAAACTTTCTTTTAAGTAGGACTGTTTCTAGTATCCCTCTTTCTATTTTCTTACCAGTTGAAGCTGCTGCTTACAGAAATAAATCACTCACTGAAAGTCATTTGTTTGCTAGCAAGTGACAGAGCCAGAACTGATGTGCAAGCTAACATTGAACAACTTTCTTAAGGGTTTCTTTTTCTTATGTCCTTCACTCTGCTGTGTACATAGTCAGTTCTAATTACTGTCAATTAATAAATGACATCTTTTGGTGTCTCATAGAAGAGATAGTAATTCCTGAAGAATAGAAAAAATATTCAAAAACAAAACAAAACACACAAAACAAAAGTCAGTATTGTTTATAAGACTTTAAAGAACCCCTAACTACTATCATTAACAAGAACAATCAATAGCCACTGAAGGTTCAAAAAATTTGTCATGGTTATATTAATATATTAAAATCTACGAATCTATGCTGATATTCATGTTTTAATTACATCTATAGATAAAGACAATGATCCTTTTGGTCATAGAATTTTTAATTATGTATGTGAATGTCTTCATCTTCAGCCTTAAAACTCGCCATGGCTATTCCTCTTTTATTTGGGGTTATTTGGGTCATGTGAAGAGCCCTGAAGTATAAGAAACCACTTTCTTTCATTCATGATTTTTTGTATGATTCTGAGCTAAGTTCCACAGGATTTATCTCAGTATAACTGAGCCTCCAAAGTCCATTCTAATGTTATGCTTAATGACCTCTTTCTCTCTTTTCAATAAATATGGATGAAATGAATTTCCAGGCAACTGAGTTATTCAGGGAAACAAACATGTTAAATATAGCAGAGCATGATGGTAGGGCTGAGAATTTAAGAAAATGATCTAGTTCATGCACATGTACATGAAACAAGACCCCAGAGTCTGCCTTTCAATTAGAATGAGCTAAGAGCCACATTGTGCTGAGTGCTGTCAGCACAATTAGCATTTGTATTTTTAGTCCAGGCCCCATGAATAGTGCCAGCATCATTTAAGATAAACCTGCTAGTCAGTTAATTTGTGCTAAAAATAGTTAACTAAAGCAGAGCAATTTCTCTTTTTGACATGCAGTCAAGTACCTTCTTATACAGGGTGATGGGTTTTTGGCAGTGGAAATAGTAAGAAAAAAGTATTCCACAGTGAGAATCTATTCAATTGGGTTCAGCAGGTAGGAGAAAAGGAAAGGGGTTATTAGATCAGAGATGGGTCAGGCATTGTGACTGAAAGACTTTGGACTCCATAGAATGGCCCTCAATTTCAACTTCAGCTCCACCTCTTGAGAGCTGAATGAGCAAGTTATAAAACCTATTTTAGGCTCAGTCTCTTCATTGGAAAGTGGGGTTAAAAACACTTACCTCACAGGATTATTGTAAAGGAAATGCTGAAGGACCTGAGCATAGGTAGTACCAATGAGCATTGGCTGCCATCTTCTCACCCTCCTCCTTGCTCCTCCATCACTACTTTTTTCTCTCCATTTAACATTATACCTAAAGTAAGAAAAACCACATCCAAATTATATCAAGGCACCATGGGCACTGCCACTTTCTCTTGCTCCCTGTGCTGCCTCCTAGTTCTCACTCAGCGAACTCCGTACAGACTCCCCACCCTTGACACCTCTGTCCTTTGCTACCGTGACATTTCCCCAAAATTCATCTCATGATAATCTGCTTGTCCTGTCCCATTCTCCATACATACTTTAATTACACAAGTTATTTTGTGATCATGGGTTTATGGGAAGAAGAGCTTCATTTGATGCCTCAGTAAACAGCCTAGATTTTGACCGTGGCCTTTAGGAAATATTAATATTTCCTCCACTCAAAAGCCCTCAAGAATACTGTCCTGCTCACTCTTAGCCTCTGGTGCTAGGAAAGCTTTAAAGCCCAAGAAGTCTGCTTGCCAAGTGCCTAATCTGGTTCCAAGAATGGGAATCTTTCATTCAGCCTGACAGGAAAAAGAGAAGAGCTAATGGCATCTTTTCATGGCTGACAAATGTTGAGGATGCAACATGGATTGGGAAAAGATCTGGAATAGCTATTAAGAGCTGGAAGTTCTAGGCCTCGCTCTACTTGTATTTCACTTGTGTGACCTTGAGCAAGTCAGTTTTCTCCAAAGGAAAAATGTACATTTGGATTCAAGGATTCCTAAGAAAACAATTTATATTTTTTTATGATTCCATAAATAATTTTATTGTTGATAATTAATTTTATTTTATATAAAAAAACAAACATAGCACTTATAGTTGCCTTTTTTTTTGTTTATTTCATTTTGTTCTCATTACATTGGGCTGGGAGAGGAAGGAGCCATGCACTAATGAATAGATTGTGCTATTTTTTGTCTTTCAAATAGATCAGGATCCAGGTTCTAATTATCTCTAAATTCAGGATCTAGATCAGAATCAGAAGGTAGGCCATTACTGTTGGGGGATGGGGGCTGTCAGGAAAAAGGGAGGGGACAGGCATGGAGCTGCCTATGGAAGTTCATGTTCCAGGGCTTCCATCTGGGTACCCGAGGATCCTGCATGTAGCTTATGGGTAGAGGAGCCCACACCGGCCCCTTGAAGTGAAAGGGGAGGGCACAGGCTCAGGGCTGGTATTCGGGAACCAAGAGATCAGCCACATCTGCAGAAGGAGGACCTGAAAAGATGTTGGCCTTCCGTCTGCATCCCAGAATCCTGTGTAGGGCCTCTTCATGAGGACAAGGCTGGTGTTGGCTCCTTGGCCTCTGCTTGGCCTCATGGGTAGTGTAGTATAAATTCTGCAAACTTGCCGGCAGATGCAAACATTCCTGCCAGTTCCTCTCTATGCCCCTCAGCTTGAGATACTGGGCAATGGCTTTAGATCATTCATGATTTTTCTCACTCAACTCTTCAAATTTAAGAAATTCCCATGCTTGCAGGAAACTCTGGATTTGCTTGTCACTCCATGGTTTAATTAATGGGTCTGATGATGTTTCTGGTTTCTTGGTTTCTTTTACCTTCTCTTCTTCCTGAGGGTTTCTATTAATAGTAATTTTAATCTGATGTCTCTCTTTCTCCATTTTTATCCCTGAGTTTTCTCCTGGGATTTTTCTTTCATTTTTTTTTCTTTGAATTTCAGAATATTACAGGGCTATAAACACTTTGGTTACATATATTGCCTTTGCCCCACCCTGAAAATTTCTCCTGGAATTCTTCTCATTGCAGCCTTAGGGCTTAATCCTGGGTTGACAGAGAACTAGCACTTACTCTTCCCTAATGGAATCCAGGAGTCAGGAGGTACCTGAGTGTGGAACTGTGTTTGCCCTTCTCTGCTTCTCGCATATCTCTGTTGTCACTTTTTGAGGAACTTTATAAAGATGAACTTATTTGGTCCTCATTAAACTCCACAAAACAAGCACTATAATTATTTTCATATTATGGATGAAACAAATTAGGCCCAGAGAAGCATAGTAACTTGACCTAGATCACACAGCTTTTAAGAGGTAGATCCAGAATTTGAAAACATCCAGTTGGCTCCAGCATCATTCTTCTTGACCACTATACTTGGTTGCACTGAAAACTAAATATTTATCTATCATTTTATATATTTTTAGATATACATCTTAATCACTACACTAAAAAGAAATATATTTTTAATCAATTCTTTCACCTACCTACTATGCTGACATCTGGAGCTGCCACTGATGCTAGGGAATCATCAACTCTGATGAGGAACATTAACAGTACTTCGGTTGTTCTAGTCATTCTGTATCGCTGGGCCTCATTCTTTTCAGAAACGTGAGAGAAGCATTTAAAAATAATTAGCCTGTATTTTCCAAGATTGCAAAAGTCAATTTGCAGGATCATAGTTAAATACTTTTTTCATCATAATATTTGAGAATAAAACCCATATTTAAAGTGTCTCCAAAATTACCTTAATACAGATGTTTTTCCTTTGAGGAAGCTCTTAGAAAAGAAATGCTTTCCATGAAGCAAACTTGTTGCTTGGCATTTAGCCCCTTGGGGGACTCTATTCCATGTCACCAAGCACCAAGATTGTCTTTGCATAGACATGTGATGGTTTTCCTGTTGATATTTTATTTTTATTCTAGTCCTTGCATTCCTATGTAGGATCCAAAGGTGTTTTCTGGATCTGATCCTTAAAATGTTTTAATACGTAATGATGAAAGAGAAGGGAAAACATAGTATTAGGCAAGAGCCTTTTACTCAATCTTGTTTCTTCAAGAATCTCTCTGACCCTCAATTTCCTGATTATTAAATTAGGAATAATGACCCCAAACTCAACAAGTTACTCCTGAGGATGAAAAGAGATTACATATGTAAATTGATTAGTGCAGTATCTGAAACATAGCTCAGTGGTTCAATAAATATTAATTCTTTTTTACTGTCTTCTACCATCTGGGACAGACCAAGATTTGCACATATTCTTTAGAAAAATGGAATCGGCCGGGCATGGTGGCTCACGCCTGTAATCCTAGCACTCTGGGAGGCCAAGGAGGGTGTATTGCTCAAGGTCAGGAGTTCAAGACCAGCCTGAGCAAGAGCGAGACCCTGTCTCTACTAAAAATAGAAAGAAATTATCTAGCCAACTAAAATATATATAAAAAAATTAGCCAGGCATGGTGGTGCATGCCTGTAGTCCCAGCTACTCAGGAGGCTGAGGCAGTAGGATCGCTTAAGCCCAGGAGTTTGAGGTTGCTGTGAGCTAGGCTGATGCCACGGCACTCACTCTAGCCTGGACAACAAAGCAAGACTCTGTCTCAAAAAAAAAAAAAAAAGAAAAATGGAATCCCATGATTTGCCCAGATTTTGCATCTACAACTTAACAGCATTTTTTTTTCCATTTTACCATTCCCTAGACTTCTTTGTCATCAAATCAAGTTAAAATTTTGTTGACCAACTACTGTACACTTCACCATGCTGTGCACTGAAGAGAATAGTAAAATTATAAAATCCATGTAATGTATAGTACCTACCTTGAGGAATTAAGAATCCTATTGAAAGACAAGAAAAGGCTACCATCTTCTCTCCACTCCATACCTCCCATTTACACACACCCCCAAATATAGCAAACACCAGATAGGAATACAAAGTGGTTAGAAATAAGAGCTGCACAATCAGATCTCATGGAATGGTTGATCTTGATTACAATAACTGGCAGCGTTTTCACAAAGGAAGTTGATTAGATTATCACTTGGGCCTTGAAGTTTGGATTTGGATGGACAAAGAGGAACAGGGGGAATCTTTAGATTGGAAAAACATCATCAGTTATAAATATGAAAATAAAATAGGCATTGTATTAGGATCAAAAGACTGATCAGAATAAAAGTGGTCTGAGAGGCAGGATTTAGAGAGATTAAGCCCTAGAGGCCAAATTGAGAGGTTAAAAGTATACCTGTCAGGAGAGATGGTAGATCCATTAGCTATTATATACACACAGTTTTTCAGGCATTAGAGCCTCAAATCTGGATTCAAACACACAGGATTAATTTGGTAAACCGCAAAAGCACAACTACTTCTTACTAAATAATGAACTTGATGATTAAGATTCCTCTTGGATCCTCCCTGAATTTGAGAGTCAGCACACAAATACTCCACTTGGTCATTCACTCAGCCACACTGCACAGCCCCTGGGCTCAACACTATCTTACCAGCTTTGGTCTGGGCACAGTTGTTTGAAGTCCTGGGTTCAGCAGCATTTTAAAAAGTGGAGACAAATGGGACATGGCGTTTGTTGTGATTTCTGAGGTCTGTACAACAGAAATTCTTACAACAATAATATAATCTCTTTTCAGTGGAGTAAGGTAAGAGATGTCCAGATTTTCCTGTCACTAGATATGGGGACTATATTAGTTTCCTAACTTTTCATGAGAAAGTACAAACTGGATAGCTTCAAACAACAGTAATTTACTGTCTCATAGTTCTAGAGGCTAAAAGTCTGAAGTTAAAGTGTTGGCAGCGCCACACTTCCTCTGAGAACTGTAGGGAAGAATCCTTCTTTTAACTTCTGAGGTTTGCCGTGAATCCTTGCTGTTCGTTGGTTCGTAGATGCGTCACTCCAATATCCTTGTGTGTTCCTGTTTCTGTGTCTCTTCTCTCTTATAAGGACACCATTCATATTGGATTAAGGGCCACCCTACTCCAGTATGACTTCATCTTAATTTGATTACATCTGCAAAGACCATATTTTTGAAAAAGATCATGTCAACAGGTCCCAGGGGTTAGGTCTCCAGCACAGTTCTTTTTGAGCAACACAATGCAACCCAGAACAGAGACCGTTTACCTGAGAGATGGAAATGAGGTCTTCGTGAATCAACAGAAACAGCTTCATCTGAAGCTGAAGGGCCCTAGGAGTGCTCTTGTACTGCTTGAAAATTTCTGAGCCTCCATCCTATCCTTCTACTCTTATTTATACTTTTGAACATTGAGTTTTACCCATAAAGTTTATTGTTAGAGTAAAAAATGCACATGATTCTACGGAGATTCGCATTGCCACACCTGTTTCAAATTCATCATCACATTTGAGTCTCACAACAGAACTGTAAGTCACAAATTACTATTGGTGAAAGTTTAAATAAAACTTGTCTTCCCTGCCAGAGTCTGAACCAATTTAAAAATGAAATAAAATTCTAAGGAGATCAGCACATTATTGCCTAATTAAAGTCATCTAAGAATATGAAGCTTCCTAACACTGACCGACTGACCCGCCTGGCCATCAGCTCTTCGGTGGGGCTTCCCCCGTCAAAGACCTGGCCCTTTTGCAGCTTCTTCATAAAAAGAAAAGAGATGAGTTGTACAGAGCAGCTCCAGGTTATTCTCCATAAATTTACCATTCAGATGACACTAATCCAATTTTCCTGGAGTTGAACAAATAAAGAGGTCGAGAGAAGCCAAGATTGTTACCTTACCTGTGTTCTCTTTACCTAGAAAGAAACATCAGAAACAGCAAAGAAATATTTGTTCCCAACATTAATTACCCACATTTTTTTCATATAAGAAAAATAAGGCTTAATAAGATAAAGTTATTGACTTAAGCTTTTTTGGCTATCTCCAAATTCTATAAATCTCTCCATTGTACCACACTTGCCTTGTCTTTGTATTAGATGTACTTGTTAGACATAACCTGGTCTCTTTATACTTGTGATATGGACTGCATCAGATAAGATTCTTATACCAGTAAAACCTACTGTCATGTATCTTAGATGATATAATTAATTCTTATGAATTATGCTTTGCCATATTTTCCCCATTGAAATGTAACAGGTTGGCATCTTGAACTACAGTTGAACTCCTAAGTGCTCAAAATAACTGACTCTTGGGAAAATAAAGCCTTTCTATTATTTCAAGAACAAAAGTTGAACCTTCTCAAAAGATGTTAAGGATGTCGAGTCGCCCCTTCATAGCAAGAGTCTAAATACAATTGGCAACGAATAATGATCCCCTTAATACTGCAGCTATTTCATCTCATGTCCAAAAAACTAACCTGTAAACATACTATTAATAAGATGCCAATTCTGCCTAAAATTATCCCTGTTTATTTCATAGCACTTAATTATAAATTGTATTGTTTTATCTTTTTGTTCATATCTTCCAAGGAAACGTAAGCTCAGTTAAGGCAGGAATCACATTTGTCTTGTCCATCCTTGTTTCCAAGCATACTTTCTAGCAAATAAACACAAAGTTATGAAGAAGTATATGGATTAAACATTGCTATTTTTTGCACTTGTTGAATAATATAAAAGTTCTTTCATTTATACTTTACATAGGTGATTCACTTATCTTTGAAGGTCTTAAGGCACTAAAACATTTATGACAGTGTTAATTTCCTCTCTCTTGGACATCAGAATTCAGAACTGAGAGTGCAGATGGTCTTTAGGGATACACATTCCGCATCTCCACTACTCCCCTGACTGTATTTATCTTCCACGTTCTGTTTTCTTTCCCTCGATTCTTAGCATAGTTTTTAATCCTGTTTGGAATTAATCTATTCATGACTGAAAACAAGCATTTGGAGATACTTGACTCAAGTTAAAACAATTTATTGTATGTCTACAACATTCCAGCCACTTGGAATAAAGTATTATCCACAAATATTTGTATAATGCTAAAACACAAGTGGAAGAAAATTCTTTGCACTGTCATTATCGAATATTATCATGGCCTTGAGTATTATAATTAATTCCTTGGAAAAAATAAAGACACTAAGCTCAAAAAAATTTGGATACCTTTTCCAAGGTTCCACAACCTTCTGTTCCTAATTTCTGGCTCACAAGTCATTATAAATAGGAACTTACATATATACATTATGTACTTTATATAAGTAGGAACTTACACGTATACATTACTGACTAAGAGAATTGACTTTGGAGCTCAAATGGCTTGGATTTGCAATTGGTTGGCATCACCGCTTGCTTTATAATCTCTCTGGACCTCGATTTCTTCATCTGTACCTTGGGGAAATGGTTCTTTAAGTATGACCTATTGTTGTGGGCCTTACTATTGACATTGTGCCTCTATAAGAGAAGATCAAACTCCTGTGGTGTCATTTTGTAAGTAAATCAGTGGTAATCTGAGAATTATTGGAACTATATGGCAATTGAAGGCAATGCCATTCCATAGCGTTCTTACAGCAATTTGTAAGAGTTCACCTTCTTTCCCCATGGATAGCTTCTTGTGAATATAGCCACCTGACATCTTCTGTGGATCCTTCCCATGACAACAACTGTGATCTTTAACTTTTCTAGAAACCCCCTGTTCTTGGCTATTCTCATTCCCATTTCAGTATACCATCCACAGGCATTTTACTGCACCACTTTCTGCAGGAACTACTTTTCCGTAGAATGCCTATTATGCTGCTGTCCTTGGCAATACATAAAGATGCACTGCCAGCTGAACTTTAATCTTCGTGTTGCATAGACAGCCCTGCCCACCAGACACAATATCATTATAAAATGTCTTGCTGCCAAGGAGTAATATTTTATGCTTCTTGAGTCTTTCCCAAGTTTCTAGTGTATTTGGTTCCCCTTGAAACTTTCAGTGAATAATAAATATCATACTAGAATTACCAATAAACATGCAAATATTCCATGGGACAAAAAGAGAATATCATTTGCCTCACTGTAGGAGCCATGATTTTTGATTAAATGATCATTGGTTCCTCGGATCTAAAATATAAGAATGGATAAGGGGAGGGTGGGCTTTCTACGCTGGGGTCTTGGACACTATGGAAAACTCTCTCTGTCTCCTCTTTCTCATTCTTCTGTTCTCTTTATCTTCACTATCTATTGCTTTTTCTTGGCTAAATATGGTTGAAGGCACTGGAGGGTAACACATGAACATCAGGTCCCAGGTAGCTGAATCCAAACAACACAAGGAAGAAGGTAAGATGCCCGTAGAGGAGGACCCGAAGAGGTTGTATTTTCCCAAGGTTTTCATTTATGGCCTTATCAGTCTTTACAACTTCATTCACTACCCCTATTAGTTTTTAATTGGTTTTGTCTGCAAGGCTGTATTTCTTAACATTATTTAAAAGCCTTTAATTATGTAATCTCTTTGCCTCTGAAGATAATGATCCTAGTTTATGTTACAAAGAGCATTACATTTTGTTTTCCCCACAGCATTTTTAGATTCATTGTCCCATTTGACCCTCATATGACCCTTTGTAGTATGCAGGACAGCAAATATTGTTCCAGTTTTCCAAATGAGTTTTGGAGAAGCTAAGTAACTTACATGAGCCCACGGAGCTAGTGAGGGGGCCTCATCTGCTCTTTGCCATCTGTTCACACACCTTATATTCTGAGGACACTTACTTAAAGGGATGTTAATGTCCAGAAAAGCATCTAGGGAATCACAGTCTTGTAGATTGATCTGTTTTTCTGCATCTGGGGATCGGGAAGGGTCTGAGAAGCTTCCTTCAAAATATGGTAGCATTGCTTATACTCTACATTTTCTTAACGGCGCAACACTCGGGTAATAACCGCATCTGGAAGCATCCACAGAATAAAATTGCAGCCTAGAGGATGATTCATTCTCATAGTCCTGCGTGAACTCTAGGAAGGGCTGTTTAGGCCAGTAGACCAAAAAGACCAGAGTGTGGGAAGGGTCAGTAATTGCCTTTACTGTTTTAGATTTTTCTTACTGCCTAATATATTGAGGTATTAGTTTTAGCATTCAATGTCTATCTTCAATGAGAGAATTTTATTACAGAGTTGCTGTGAATATTATAGAGGGAGCTATGATAATTGGACACCCACAGGTGTCAAATATTTGGCTAGGTGCTTTAAAAGCATTATTTTATTTAATATTAGTAATATTATCAGGAAGTTATTTTTGCCTACAGCTTATAATATTAATATTGAGCCAAGGAGGTGACTAACTAGTATAACTCAATCAACTTATCAACTTAGGATTAGCAAGGACAAAATTTCACTATAACCTGTTGCCTAAAATATAAGTGCTTCTCTCATATTAACCAATTATGGCTTATTAATCAAATGGTTGTTAAATTTAACTATCTATTTATATATCTAATTTCCTGCCATTTTCCTATGAAATAGACTTTCCTTCTTATTTCAGCTTTAGTAGTCAGCATTATAATTTGATAGCAAACTTTACTGCTGCCAATCATGTCATCTTTTCTCTAGTTTATAATTTCTTAGTATCTGAGCTTGAAGCCAATGAGTCAATGCGAAAATCCATATTTGGGCAAGTGTTTTCTCCATCAGTGGGCTCTATTAGTGCAATTGTTTCTCACTGGGTTCTGCAAAACTTAAATATGTTAATGGTGACGTTTTAGGTTATAATGTGGGATGTCACATCTCTAGACAATTGTGATGATAATTAAAATTTTAACTTATTGAACTCCAACTATATATTTTCTAACATTATTTCATGGAATATTTGCAACAAGACTACATGTTAAGGAAGATTATTCACAATTCGAAGAGCTGTAAGCTCAAATTTGGAAGAGGTAAACACCCAGTACAAAGTTGCACAGATGGTAAATGATAACACTTCCATTTGAACACAGTTCTGACTGACTTTGACCTCCATTCTTGGTCCAGTGCTAATTTCAGTTTTCAGAATCAAACAGTGTTTTCATGCAAGGATGTGTCACCATCTTGTTTGTTTAATAAATATAAGTTCTGATAAAGACTCAAGCTATAGACAGAATATTAGCACAGAGGAAGTTTTAAAATCTCAGAAAATGTGTCATGAAACTCAACATTGTAATGATATTAAAATATTTTGAGGCCAGTGTGGTGGCTCATGCCTATAATCCCAGCACTTTGGGAGGCTGAGGCAGGAAGATCACTTGAGGCCAGGAGTTTGAGACCAGCCTGGACAACATAGCAAGACCCCATTTCTACAAAATAATTAAAAAATTAGCCAGGCATGGTGGCACACATCTGTGGTCCTAGCTACTCAGGAGATGGAGGCAGAAAGATCACCTGAGCCCAGGAGTTTGAGGCTACAGTGAGCTATGATCATGCCACTGCACACCAGCCTAGGTGATAGAGCAAGACCCTATCTCTAAAATAAAATATAAAATAAAATAAAAATAAAATAAAATATTTTTGGTAGATTCCAATTTTCATCAGGGACAAGAGGTAGTAATGGGAGGAACCAAATGACAGCACTATTGCATCCACTATGTTTTTAAACGAGAAAAATTCTCTAGCAATCCAGAGAATGTAAATTTACATTAATGGTTAGGACCTCCGTCCAGCCTACTTATAATTGAAATTTATTGTAGGCACATTTAATGAGTGCTTACTCTAGGAGTAAATTGGCTGTTCAGCATAGGAATCTGCCTCAAAATTTTAGGATCTATTTGGAAGCTTAGCTAACATTCGTGTATTTCAAGACAGGCATCAGCATAAATCCTAGGTTAATATACATGGGGAAGAGAAAAGAACATAAGTAAAAGACAGCAAGATTTTGATAATTCAAGGATAAAAATTATTCCATGCTAGCATTGGAAGGAACATTAGGGAGAAGTGGGGCTGACCTTCTTATCATATCTATATAAATTATAAACATTAATAAATTCTCAGGAGAGAAAATGCAAAAACTCAGAAAAGCAAACCTGGAAAAAAATAATTCATCCCTAGTTCTAACACTCAAACACAAACACTGATAAATTGTGCAGAGATTTTACCTTTTCTATGAAAAAATTATTTTAATGCAGTCTAAAACAAATTGCATGTATAACTATATACAATTTGCATGCTATTTTGCACTTAATATTATGCTATAATATTATTCTATGGGACTATATAATTTTTCAACTACAAATTTTAATGCCTAAATAATATTCTACTTGGTAAAAGCATCAGTTTACTTAGCTAATCTCTTAGAGTTAGACATTTCCACTGTTTCCCATATGGGGCCATCAAATCGAATTCTACAATAATCATTTCCCAAACTAAACTTCTTAGATTCTTAACAATTATTTTTAAAAATTAGATTCCCAAATGTGTAATTACAAGCTATATATATGTATATAGTCAAATTGCTTTTCAATAGTTCTTCTACTAGTAATGAAATAAAGATCTCATTTTCCACACTCTCACTGGTATCACAAAACACAAACACACATACACACACACACACGCACAGCCAAAACACACAAATTTGATAAGCAAAACAGTTTTGCTTTACTCTTTAACACTACTGCCTTTAGACTCAGGCAAGGACAGCCTCACCGGGGCCTCACAGTTATGCTTCATAGGACTACTCTGGCCTTCCTCAAGCCATGCCTTGCTCCAGGAGACAAGGATCTCACAGGGCCAGTTGGACTTTCTACCCATGCTACCCCTTCTTGAGCATGCTCTGTGTACATTGCACACTGAAATACCATGCCCAAATAAACCTAAACTCATTTCCAGAGACTTTGGGAGCCCCTATCCCAGGCTGGTACCCCTAAGAACAAACTGCCCACAGAGTGGGCAAGAGGCAGCTGTTTGTGGGGACAGTGATGTGAGGAGAATGTAGACAGAGCTCAGATGTACACACACATCTGCAGCAGGTGGTGAAGGTTAAGGAGAAAAAAATCAGGACTCTGTGATCACCTCTCTACGACATTATGATCCAGAAAAAAAACAGTAAGGAATGTGAGAATTCTAAACTCAAACTTGGCTTTAGAGGTCCTTATGAAGACATATTTATCAAAGCAGAAGGATAAAACACGTTTTTGACAGTTTGTTTGCTTGTTTATAACTCTGAAATACTTAGACATAGTATGTGGATCTCCATTTGTGTTCCTTCCCTGGGCCCTAGAGATCATGGGGGCTAAACTGGCTTTATAGGTTAAATGGATGATGTATTAGGACTATTTTAACAAACTTTCTAACTTTGATAAAGAAATAGAGAAAGTTAAATAATCCTAGATGAATGCACAAGTAAATTCTACCAAATCTTTGATTTGATGAAGGCAATATAAAAAAGAATATTACATATCAATATCACTTATAACATGGGTATTTCCACAGATGCTAGAGAGATAAAAACAAAAACAAAACTTTGACATATTCTAACCTAGTTGCTGATTTCAAAATAAGAGACACAGGAATGTCTCTTACTTCCTTAGCATGATAAAGTGCATTTATCTCATTCATAAAGCCAACATCTGAAGATCTGGGGAAATGGGAAAATGCTAACAACATTTTCACTATGATCAAGACAATATTAGCATGCACCGCTATATCCACTACTATTTAACACTGAATTAGAGTTATTAGCCAATTCAGTTGTACATAATACATCAACTAGAGATATAACCATTGAAAAAGAAGTAGTCAGGAGTGGTAGCTTGTGTCTCTAATCACAGCTACTTGGCAGGCTGCAGCAGGAAGATCACTTGAGCCCAGGAGTTTGAGGCCAGCCTGGGCAGCATAGAGAGACCCTGTCTCTACAAAAATGAAAAAAAAATAGTGTGGCATGGTGGCCTGTGCTGTTAGTTCCAGCTATTTGCGGGGCAAAAATGGCAAAAAGATGTTCAACTTCACTCATAATCAGAGAAATGAAAAATTAAACAACACTGTGATATCATTTTTCACTTCTCAAACTAAAAAAAATCTAAGCTTGAGAACATCTTCTGTTGGCAAGGCTGTGGGGAAGCAGGTACTCCCATATGTTGCAGGTAGGAATGCAAATTAGTACACCATTTATGGAGAGAAATTTGGCAAATTTATCGTAACTACTTATGCATTTGACCCAGCAATTCAGCTTCTAGTCATTTACTCTGTAGATACATTTCAACAACATGAAAATAGATCTATGCAAGGTTATTGAGGCATTGTTTGGAATTACAAAATATCAGAAGTAACCTAAATGCTTATGTGTGGGAGTTTGGTTGAATAAACTCTGACCGTCCCAGACGATGGATTACCATGCAGCTGCCACAAATAATGAGAAAAGAAATGATGTGATTTCCCTGATATATTGTTAAGTGAAAAAAGCAAAGTGCAAAGCATATGGGCATATATAATATTAGCTATTATGTAAGATAGTGAAAATAAGAAAATACATATGTACATTTTCTTATATTTAAAAAAAAAAAACACCACCACGACAGCGCACCTGAGGGATAAATCAGAAAGTAAAGTTTGTGATTATCTTTCAGGAGTGTTTGAAAGTGAGGTGGAAGGATTTAGTTGGGGCCCTCATAACCTTTTTGTATAATTCTTACTTTGGAAATATGTTAATGCTTTACATACCCCAAAAAATAAATAAATAAATCAGTGTAGATATCGGGGGGACTTAAATGGAATAGAAACAGAAACTCATAAACCTAATTATGTTTCAAATGAATAGTATCATAACAATTGAGGATGTAAAAATTAATTCAAAAGGCAACTTTTGAACATTTTTTTTTACTGTATACTCTCAGACTAAAGGTTTAAAGAACTATAAACATGTTGAACTCTGCTAGATTTCTTTGTAGCAGTGGTATGGGTTAATATTTCTGAAACTACCTCTTTTCTATATACTAAGAATGAATAAATAAATAGTATATATAGTTAAGCACATGGAAGGAAAGAAGACTCAAATTAAGCCTCAATGTTGGGTTCATATTAAAGGTGTCAGTAAAAATGGATGATTTTTGAGGTAGATTAGATAGATATGTGCATAATTGTGTGTGTGTCTGCATTGCATATACTTTCTAGCTATATCTCCCCAGAAAGGTCCTAGAAACTATGCCATCTAAGTAGCAATGAGCACTTAGCACCTAGGACTAGGTTTCTTAATTATAAACACATAAATGGTAGGAGAAAAGCTCCTTTCTATAGTCAAATGCTCACTGTCAAATGTAGAAGAAACAACTGAGTTAGAAAATATTAAAATTTATCAACCATCATGGCAATAACTGAATTACACAAAATCATCAAACTATTGGGTAAAATCTGATGAGGAACAGGATAGTTACATAGTCTCATAGCATCTTCTCAAAAGTTACTTATTAATGACGAGGGGAAAATCTGGTAACTTCACAGCAGAGATATGATAGACATCACCTTAACCATGTGATTGAATTTAACATCATCATTAATGGGACAAAATGACATCAGGGGCCTTCAGATAGGATATGCTGAGAGGGTTACTTCATTACCTTTGGAATATTTCTTCTAAAAATCTTATCACAAGAAAACATCAGCCAAGCCCAAACTGAGAAACATTCTAAAATACAGCTGTTCTGTACTTTTCAAAAAGTTAATATCATGTACGACAAAGAAAGTCTGACAAAAATTTCTCTATTCTGGATTGGATCCTGAAATTCAATAAAGGACATTATTTCTGAAGATTGATGAAATTTGAAAAAGATCTGTAGATTAGATAATAGATTGTGCAACTATTAGTTACCTCATTTCGATCTTTACATTGTGGTTTTATAAGAGAATATCCTTGTTCTTAGGAAAATACACTAAAATATTTAGCAGTAAAGTGACATTATGACTGCAACACTTTACCAATTTATTCAGGAAAAAATTACACATAAACACACACAGAATGATGAAGCAAATGTGACAAAATGTTACTAACTGCAGACTCTGGATGACAGTATTATACAGGAAGAGTTCTTTATACTATTCCTACAGCTTTTCAGTAAGACTGAAATTATTTGCAGGTAAAAAAAAATTACAATAGCGACAACAAAGAACAAATTAAGATGATATTGAAGTCTTCCAGAAAATAACATTCTTCTTTTACTTCAGATTCCTGAAGCTTGAGTTTTGCCTCACTGAGCACCTGCAAGTCCTGAAATATGGTGCCCACAAATGAAAGGAAAAAAAACAAACAATGTCTGGTGTGACAGGAATGGTGACGTTGTTGCCCAGCCCCCTTAATAACTGCCTTTCTTCAGATACTATTTATATGGGACAGCAAGAGCAACCACGTGCTTTCAGATAAGGGCCCATTAAAAGCAGTCTGGAGCTAAGAAATGATATCTCATCAGCCTGCCACACCATGGTGGCCCATGGGTCATGGCAGAGTTGGAAGGTATGATACCTGAGGTAGAATAGTGTTACCCATTCACCTCCAATGATATATTATTGTGCACTTCATTTGTATGTTGTCTTTTGGAAGCCACTCTTTTATAATTATATGGTGCAAATGGAGGAAGGTTGAGTCATTGGCTTCTATTTGAAATCTCAGTACACCAACATGTTCAGAGACGATGTGGTCTGGGAGCCTGTCTTCTTTCAGGGGAATCACCAGAATTATCACTGTTCTAGTAAATGGAGACCATCCAAATAGAATCTGTGGGAGCTTTGCCTTGAACTGAGTCTTTGATCTTAAATAAGGACAAAATTAAGAACTTTACCACTTTAAACATTAAAACCACAAATGTATTTTTACCACCCTGGCCACAAGCAGTTTATTTCAAATGAAGACAAAGCTTTAAAATAAGTGTACAGAAGTCAGAGTACTGATTTTAAATGATTTTATGTAAAAGTTTTTTGTTATAAAAAATTATCAAACATTGAATATTTTTTTTCTTTATACTTTGCCGATGCGGGCCATTGGCCTAAACTAATGGTTAGTCTGCCTATTCATAAGATAGCATCATACCAACCTGGGGACATGGACCTTCCATATATAAGACTCTCAACACAGGGCTTGGAGAAGGAAGCAGTGATGCACATCTCTCAAAGATGTATTGGAATCATCTGGAGTGTGGTTCATGTTCTACTCATGACTTGCTGTGAGAACCTTATGGTCAAAAGTCAAGATAAGTACCCTCAATCTCTATAAGAAGAACTGCAACTTTTGAGGCACCATTACCAATGGGTTTGTATGTGATTTCTTAGCTGTGTGGATGCTGAGATGGGAAGAAAGTTTAAGGTTTGCTGTTCTGAACACGCCATTTTAATGCCAAGGATAATGTAGACATGCATTCACGTCTAGCAGGTTTTCTAACTGCATGATACCCTTGTGAGCCCTGCAGGCAAGCCAGAAAACATGGTAAAATGAAGGTGACACCTGAGTGCCAAAGAAATCATGGGCCTTCTTTAAGATTCAAGATACCTGGAAACAGGAGTATACCTAGGCTTTAATGATAAAACTCCCTCTGATTCAAGTTCTTTCTGACACAGTGAGAACCTTCTCCTGCAACCTGTTGCTTCTGCCAGACTTGCTTGCACTTGACCTCAGACCTCTAGTAACACTGACACTGGCTCCCTGTCCCATCTATGCCTATCTTGACTTTTGAACTTGTGTGGAAATCTGGTTTTGGGGAAAGAAAATGACTTCTAGGCTACAGTTCATTATTTGTCTTTCTGAGTGAATATCATTTAATCTGATATAAAAATAAAAATTACTATTTCCCCTAAATTTCTATGCTTATACTGTCAATGTTAAATACCACAGATTTGCTCTTTGATGAAACAAAGTGTTGGTAATTGTTCCAGATGTGCTTTAATAAGGACCATAGTCAATATTCCCAGATCAATTAAAAGAATTCCATTGATTATAATTATAGGAACTGATTTTCTTTCTTAATATATTGATTAGCTGATTCACTAATCTGCACTCTCTTGTGAGCAAGTTAAATCCAATGTGAGTCAGATTTTTAACAAAAGGAGAGAAATTGAGGACTTGAGTGTTTGCTCCAGTGTCAACTTTACCAATGTTAGTCTGTTTGACAGTGTTCTAATAAAAAAAAAATAAAATGTATTAACATAAAAAACATCAGAAAATTAATGTAGCACACTCTGTTTTATATTTCATGTTATGACACTTTCTTCAACTTTAAATTGTTTAGGAGAATATTACCTTTTCCAAAACAAAGAAAATGTAGACTTCTCTATAATCACAGGCTTTTTTGTTGAGTTAATAATCAACAACTTCTAAATCATTAGAAAAGTAGACCCTGCTATTGTTTTTTTAGGTCAAATGAGTACTACAGATTTTATTAGTATGTGACAAAGCTTGATTTAGACAAAAAAAAAAAGAAGATTTTCCTGTAATTTGACTTTTAGAATGTAAGGTAAATACAAATACACAAAGATCCACTGGAACTATTACTGTGATATCATTGCCATCCCTGGGTCCTTTCAACTTTAACAAATAACATTGGGAGGCATTTTGAATCAGGAGCACTGAAGTTATGTTATGGTACACTGAACCCTTATGGCTGTGTCCTGCAGACCTTCTCACTTTACAAGCATCTCCATACCTGTTGCTGTATAATTATTAAAGTTGTGGTTTTATTCTCCTTTTCAAGCATGAGCTTTATCCCACAGTGGAACTACTGTCAAAAGGCCCTAAAGATGTTCCTTTTTTTAAAGCACAGTTTTGTGTTCCTTTGCCTCATGGACATAGATAAGGATTTTCTGCTGGATATAGATATGAAAAAAGGAAGAAAGGAAGAAAAGAAGAAGGGAAGGAAGGAAGAAGGGAAGGAAGGAAGGGAGGGAAAGAGGGAAGAAAAAGAAGGAAGGGGAAAAGAAAAAGAAAAAGAGAAAGAGAGAAAGAAAGAAGAGGGAGGGAGGGAGGGAGGAAGGAAGGAAGGAAGGAAGGAAGAGAGAGAACTGGGTAAACCAAAAAGTTGAATAGAATTTGGTTCTAAGTCTATTCTGAATTTTGTCACTCCAAAATGGCCTTGTATATGTTTCCAAATACAGATATAGTCCTATTTTGGGGAAGTGATGGGATTTTATTTATTCTTAAAATAATCCTAATTATAATAGTAGTAGTAATAAAACTTTACATTTATTTGAGATTTGCATTAGTTCATTGATATGCCTAGGCTTCCTAGTTAGAAATTTCTAGTAAATTGTCAAATATTTTTCCATCTTTAATACATTTTTAGTATAGTAAATTCAAGAGACAACTTTCTATAACAAATATCTACAAATTTAAACAGCACACTGGTGAAATGTTTCCACAGCAAGGTTTCATACATAAATTTAATCTATGTATGATGTTACATAGATTATGCATGGCGATGGAGAAGACTCCTTCTTTTTATGCCTTTATAACTTTATTTATGTAATTTATTATCATAGAACACCTTGTATTCCTACCTTTAAGTTTCTCCCATCCTTCAAGGCTTAGTTCAGATTCCACATTTTCAGATCCCACAAAATTTCATCTCTCTGCCTAAACACACAGTGGCACAACAGCTATATTGTCTGAGCCATTCTCCTTTTCTTCAGTATTAAAATCACAAGCTCTGGAATCAGACTGGTCCAAGGTTTGAGTCCTAAGTCCTTCCACTCACTGCTGTGTGATCTTGGGCTTTTAAATATTCTGAGCTTCCATTTCCTCTTCTGTAAAACAGTGGTAGTAATATTTATTTGATGATAAATGAGATAATGCATATAAAGAATTTAGCACAATACCATAGAAAATAAAGATAGAAATAATAGAACATAGAAAAGGAAATAATAAGTGTTGCCCTTATCATTATCATGACTAATAGTCTGGTTTTACCAAGTTGGAATGCAATATATGGGCACATTTTTTAATGTTCAACCTAAACCCCCAAGCTCTTTATCCTGTTTGAATGAGACTGTTTCTTAGCATGTATTTACCCTCAGTTATATAGCTTTTACAAACTGCTCATAGTTACTTTAACCAAAGAGACTTTTCAGTCTCCCCACAGTATCTACCTAGAATGCACCCTTCCCTGGTATTCGGGAGTAACAATAGTTCCTCTCTGAGTCAGACATGAGAACCACCATTTCCTACCACATGATGTTCAAAATTTCTTGCAGGATAAAAGCCCACCTTGTAACATTACTAGCAAGTGGTGGTAATGAGCCTTATAGCTATAATTTGTTGCTTTCTTCCCAGCCAGTCTGTAATAAACTCGACGTTCTTACAAATCTCCCACTGCCTTGATCACAGTAGTTGTACAACAAATATTTTGTTTTCATGACTGTTAGCCCACTAACAAGATCTTTCTTCATTTCACTTTCTGTTTCTTCCAGTACCTTCTCTGGAGTGAAGTTGTTAATCTGCAGTGAAATGCCCAAAGCTGAGATTCAAAAAAGAAAAGCCTAGGGCTTGGATAAGCCATGTTGCACAGGAGAAATCCCTAAGTAATTCGCAATTGGCCTTGTTTCTAATATGACTCAACTCTATTTATTTATTGACTTTGAGTTGGGATGGAATTCTACCTTGGGAGAAATGTTTCAACTTTTAAAGATAGAGTGATAAATCCATGCTCACATATCATTGATTGTGGACAGTACACTTTGCTAGTCTGATGTCAGTAGTCAGAGGTTGAGGTCCAATTAGAAAATAAACACACAAAAGAAAGAAGAGTCTAAGAATGTTTGTTGATTAAGGCTGTCATGCAGTTATTACCAAAAGAAATAAGTAATAATATTTAAAAAAACATCTAGTTAGATTTTATTTAAAAGGAGAGAGAAGTGAGGAGAGAGGAGAGAGTTAAAAAAGACACTTTGGCAGCCTGCTGTTTTTTCTTATAAAGTCATAAAGCTTAATTCAAAAATTTCCTGGAATTTATAGTGCCAGAGGCTAAGCTAAAAATAATTTTCTCTCATTAGATCTTGTAGTTTAACCTCTGAAGTGGAAGGTTTGTGACAGATACATCAAGACTCCAACTCACAAAAGCACCATTCAAAAAGGAAGAGAATAAAGAGGAACTGTTGCTATTAAATGACCCAGAGAGAATCAAAGAGACAAAGAAGACTATTTCTGTAGCTTTCTGGGACTAAGCATAGAGGGTTGCTGGGCCATTCCAGGTGGATCACTCCTGTCAGCTCCAAATGTACCATGTGCTAAACGAGCATGAAATTTTATATGGGAGCAAAGCTTCAGAAGTTAAACTTTACTAGACAATGATGGGAAATTTGGTGGGGGGGGGGAGAGAGATAGGGTTTGCTAAATAATCCTAGTCAAAATTAATAATAAGTAATTATCTCCTGATCTCTTTTCCCTAAAACTGAACAAAACTTTTGCATTATTCCTGTATAATAGAGAAAAACAAAGCCACAGAGCATTAAACTCCAGGCTACTCCCAAAAAGCTGGAACTAAAAAGAGGGGTGGGTTTAATTCTTGAAATAAAGACTTCTAAATGTTTAATATCATTTTTATTTTTCTTTATTTAACTTCATTATCCAACAAGATAAAATGCTTGTTACATTGTTCTAGACTCTCCATTCGTATTAACAGATTCTAATATTCCATGTTATATTCTCAGTCATATATGTGATCATATTACTAACAAGGAAAGAAGAGAAGGCGACCTGTGTATCAGTTAGGTTTCAATCAAGTAAGCAGAGTTACTATGAGTGATAGGGAATAAGGGAATATAACAGGAATTAGACCATCCACAATTGTGGAAGCCAGTGGAAGAGTCTATGGAAATTGCCTCTGTTTCTGGCGGGAGCTTGAAATGCCATATATCTGCAGAGCCGGTAATTGGGAAGAAATCCAAGAAATCCTGGACATTAAGTTGAAGAGCATAAGGACAAACTGGAATCCATAAGGACAAATAGGAGCAAGTATCTGTCTCTCAGTGCTTTCAACCTTGATGCTGTGGGCAATTTGCAGAAGTTGGCAGCACCCTTGCACCTGCCCTACAGCTCAGAAAAACTAAAGGAGAGAACTGGTGGAAGCTGGAGAAACTATGGGTCCAGATGCTGCCCCGTCTCAACAAGGCGAGTCAGCAAATTAATATAAGGATGTGTGTGATCTGCAACAGCCCCTGGTCCTACACCTATATTCAGAGACAAAATATCTGCTGTTTTATTTCTGCCTTCCAAATCTCATGCAAATTTTTCTTCGAGCCAACCCCTAACGAAGAATCATACAGGGAAGAAAATCCAAGGAAACAAGGTCTAGTTTAGGTATGTCAATATGTTCAAAACCACTGCAACCCATATTTATTTGACATCATGTTTTCCGGGCACTATATCAATCTCTATCCCATTTACCCTTTATATTAAAACAGTTCTCAGAGAAAGTATCTTACCTTTTAGAAAATTGAGGTTCAAAGGATCAATTTCTCTAGAAACTGGCAGAAATCAGATTCAAAGTAAGACCAATTATTTTAACTTCAGTTTATGATTAATCCTTAAATTTTCTTTTATTAATATTAGATCATCCACAATTGAATATTTTTTATACAGTCTTTCAAGGCCACGTGGTACACCCATCCTGGGTTAAGAGAGTTCAATAAAGGAATTGTTTAGAAGGATTTATGGGCAGGCATTAGGGAAACTGAAGGAGAAAGATCTTTACAATCCCTGAATCTGAAGATATAAGGAAAGGAAGTTACTGCTACCCAAAAGGGATAGCTGTATAAAAGGGCTACCAAATAGGAATCCTAGATAAAAGAAACAGGGAGAATAAATACCCCAACTCGCTTTCTGTCAGCCTCCTATTTCCTGTGCTGTCCATTTAGTGAACTGTCTTCACTCAACCCAGCTAGAAACCCATGAGCTAAGGAGTCCTTTTATGCAGTCCCTAGCAGTCAGTATCCTGGGGACAGGGCACGATGAAGAAAGGTGGAGACTGATCCAGATGGTCCAATGGAAATTATCTAGCATGCACTAATCACTCCAAGAGTAAATCATCAGTGAAGAATTTAGGAAAACATTTTGTTTTATACACAGACTCAAGCATCTACTAAAACATTTATTAAGATAATGCTTAAACTTTCTTAATTACTCTCTGACAAAACATCCCTATACTTTTCCTCATGGGCTATTTTTCAAATTCTAGATATATGATGAGCTAGTGAAAAGAGCCAAGGTAAGACCAAACCTTGGCCAGAGATTCAGTTTCTAGTAGGGCCAGTTGTGTAGACAGGGGAGGAGGTGGAGTGCCAGAGGAGCAATCTCTGGGCCCATGAGTAGCTCGTCAAAGCATTTGCTTTTTAAATAAAACATCAAAGACTCCTGCATGCTCTGGGTGTATTTCTGGGGCTAAAACTAAGGTGAATGGCAACTGCTTCACAGCAGAAAACAGGAAAGGGAATATTTTGGGAACCTTTAGATTCTTCCTGGTAAAACATTGTCACTCTTTCCTAAGCGTTCATTAACAGGCTTTCTACATTGGAGAAAGACATATTCTAAGATCTGAAAATTCAGATTTTCTTATATTTTCCTTGGGAAAGATTTGGTGAGGTTTTTGTCAGGATCTCAGTAGTACCTGTCTATTGTCTGTGGTAAGCAGGCCTTACAGGTAGCAAGAGGAAGAAGAGACACTATCCTTCTGGGGCCTAGGCTGTAATTCATCATTGAGTTGACTGCAAGAAAGAGGACATGATTAGCAAGCATAGATATTGATGCCAAATTAAGGGCCTCCTTAGGCTCCAGTTGCAGCTTAAGACAGTGCTTATGCCAGACTTAACACAATGGCACAACCCAGATTTATGGCATACAGTAGAAAGAGAATGAGGAAACTGAAACTCCTAGGCCTGGGTCCAGAAATTATTATCTGTACAACTTTGAAAAAATTGCTGAATCTCTTAAAACTTTTTCTTGTCACCTATAAAATAAGAAAAAAATATTGTTGCTTAATTGGTTTCCTGTAAGTAATAATCAAAATAATACATATAAAACACATATCAGAGCTAGGCAGTTAAAATGGGAGCAACTGGGGCACTGTGGGGAGATGGTGGCTTGAATGTTTTCAGGATGCCTTCTGCCAATGCAAACCTAATTAACAAGCATCTTTTCTGAGCTGAGCAGCTGCCAGGGCCAGAAGGAAAGCTGAGCGTCAAGCTATGTGGGCATCTTCAATCTCTGTTAGGGTCTAGGAAGAGAAAACTATAGTAACAGGGTTACTCTAGGTGGGAAATTTAACAACTGTCTCTGCCTTCAGAGAATACACTCAAGAAAGTTATGGAATTAGGACTCTAAGGAAATACAGCAAATATGAAATATGTCAAAGAAGCACCAATCAGTCCAGTTCTAGGGTTGATGTCGGAACAGTCCAGGATAGGGCTCTCTAAATCAGGGAAGTGAAGAAAGATAGGATTGTTTTAACAGAATTCATTGATTTCATATATCATACTGTGGGAGAGTACATATTTCAAAATCTAGAGGCATATATTTGAAGAACAAATATATTCTCCAGAAAACTTTAGAGAAAGGCAAAATTAAAAAGGCACTGGATTCCAACAAACAGTGTGAATTCTAGGTATAAGGAGAAATGGAACAAACTGAACAAGATTAAATTGCTAAAACTTAAGTCAGATTTCTTCAAAAGGAACAAGAAAACAGACCATACTGTTGCCAAGAGAAACACAGCAGAAACAAATGTTGCTCAAGGCACATAACAATAGCTGAGGTAAGCAAGCGAAGTGTCTTTAGGGGTACATGCCAGATGTATTACTCCTCCGTAGGTGCTTAAAATACAGATTTCAGGAGCAACTGCATCTTCATTTCAAGAGTCTGTGAAGGGTGATTCTCCAGTTGAAACAAATGAAAGATGTTGGTAAGGTTCCCTAAAGAGCTGGTTTCACAGGCCTACCAATTCCAAATTAAATGCCAGTGTCAGAAGGCACAGTAGCAACCAAGCGAAAATCCTTGCTCACAGGGGAAGGAAGAAGATCTGTGTATTAACCAGGATGGACTAAATTGTGCTGTGCTAACAAATTAACCCCTGCATCTCAGTGTCTAAACACAAAAAAGGCCTATTTTGTACCATTTAATAACATACAATGGAAGGCTGCCAGTGTTCCATATTTACTTTCAGGGATCCTGGTTGAGGTTGCTCATTGAAACAATAGGAGATAGTCGCTAGAGTTTCTCTTGGTGATTTTTCACTGCTTCAGGCTGGGAATGACTCATATCACTTTTCATTGCCCACTGGCCAAATTTAGTCACATGATTCCCCTTAACTACAAGGCAACTAGGAAATGTTATTATCTATGTGCTCAGGAAGGAGAGGAAAGTCTAGTTTGGAGGAGCACGAACTAGTGACATTTGGCATACCATATTGCCAAGGTCATCTCACGCTCAATTTAGCATGGGTGAGCCAGGATCACAGAACTCAAAGGGAAATGAAAATGAAGAAAAATCTTGAATATGATGGATGAAAAATAAAAGACACATCGATAATTAATCCTAGTGATGAAGGCTACCATCATTGTAAATCATCTGATGCCACTTGCTGAGAAAAGAAAAAAATTATGTAGGTGGATCCTCAACTTCCAGTAACCATATGGTATACGCTCTACCATACTCCCAACAGCCATATGGTATGTGCATTCTGCCAAATTAACTTCTTGACCAATTTAATTTAATTCACAGATCACGGACTCCACAGTTATCATAGATGACAGGTGTCATGGAGAGGTGAAAGTCAAGAATAGTCTCTCCTTTCCGTATCCCTCATTCAGTTAGTAACGAATCACTCTTACAGCTTTTGTCAACATCAATTACAGGTCTCCAAATACTTAATTTTGTCTAGGACTGAAGATTGGTTCATTTAAAAAATTTTATTGCTATGGGATTATTGGCATGATTATTCACTAAACTGTGGATTCTTTAACAGATGAGACTATTAAAAATTTTAATTTGTACTAATCCAGGTTGAAGTTGCTAAAATAACCATAGATTTACTAGTAGTATTCACCTCATATTGCAGCTTTTGAAGAAATTAAGTCTACCCAGTCATGAAGAAGTTTTTTGACCATGATTGAGGAGAATAAGGAATTATATAGAATGTTACATTTTTTAGACTTCCTTTATATTAAAAAAATAGCAGAATACTTTTCAACTATTAATTATTAAAATTTCCATACTGTGAAAGAATATGACAATGAACAACATACACCCTTTATGGTCCATTTGACACTTGTTAATGCTTTGTATTCTTCCTCTCCTTTTCTGGCTCCCTCACTCTCTCTCTTTTCTATCTCTACCTTTCAAGCTCCTTGTTAATGATGGAAGAAAAGTTGCACACATCATTATATTTAACTTCTACACATGTTGTGTGAATGAGGACATACTCCTTAATAGCCAAAATAACATTATTATACCTAAAGAAATTAAAAATAATTACCTAATCATATATTATCAATTCCTTTTCAAGCTAGCAACCAATCAAGTTTCCACTTTGCATTCGGCTGAAATCTCTTTTACTCTAAAACAATTTTCTTTCCTCTTCCCATTTTAAAAAAAACAGTATTGGCTTTTCAAACCACCAGGCCAATTTTTCCTTTAGATATCTCACTGTTTCCTTAGAGGGTCATTATATCTCTTTATAGATTGTTGAATTTCTTTTAAAATGGAAGCCTAATATAATGATTTGATTATACTCAGTTTAATTATTTCTTTTGTCAAGAATACTTAATAAGAGGTGTTTGTTTTATACTATAGCACATCAAGTGGGACATATTATTTGATAATTTCACAATTAGTGATACAAAATATGGTCACTTGTTTATGGTGGTTACTGCCAAACTTCTTTATTATAAAAATGAAAGTTTCCCTTTGAAATTATCAAGTAATCTGTGTGGTGATATTTTGGCAGTGTACAAATATTCTGTCCACTTCAAATTTTGCATCCTTTTGTCATCCACTGATGAACTTTGCCTCACACAATTATTTTATTTGATGTCAAAAATGGTGCTTTTAAAAATGTATCATACATTATTTATTAGCTGTCATACTTCTGTTATAAAAAAGTTTTCTTTAAAACCATTTATGAGCTACATTTTCTATTAGGAAGACAGGATAAATGATTAACTCTTTTCTTTCTTTCATTTCTTTTTCTTTCTCTCTTTTCTTTCTTTCTTTCTTTTCCCTCCCTCTCTCTCTCCCTCCCTCTCTCTCTCTCTCTCTCTCTTTCTTTCTTTCTTTCTCTATTTCTCTACTTCTTTCATTTCTCGCTCCCTTCCTCCCTTCCTTCCTTCCTCTCTTTCTTCCTGGAAAGAAGTTGGTATGACAGTCACCTTTAAAAAGAAATTGTTTGTTGTTTTTGTTGTTCCTTTCTCTTTTTTTGACATTTCCCCCCAAAAACTGACTTACTATATATCTTTGTCAATGTGGTCTGTTTCACTACAATTTTCCATTGGCTCCTTCCTTCATTTCTTTCTTGTATTTAAAAAGTTTATATTTTTGTTCTTGTTATTATTTTTATATTTGTAATTTTATACTATATTTTAATTCCTTTTACTTTACTTCAGCTTTTATTATTTGGTTTACACATTTTAAATTATATCACTAGATTCTCACCTTTACTTAAGAGCAGTTCCAGACTTTTATTCTACTTTCCTGTTTCCATTTCGAATCTCCACCCACTTTTAGTGATGCCATTTCTAATTTGTGAGAGCTTATAATTTTTATGTATTCTTTGTGTCTATATTTAGCATTACTTTGTTTTTCCTACAAATAAATGTATTCAATTCTTAGTCTCACTTTGTTTTTCCTACAAATAAATGTATTTAATTCTTAAGATATATTTGAATATTCGAATCTTCAAGTAATTATTTGTGTACAAATAAACACATACAATTCTTAGAATCATTTTGCTATTTTTTCCTAGAAAACTCAATTAAATGAAGCTTATTTTTTAGTAGGTTCCATAGAACACGATTGTGAGTATAATTTTTCCACAAATTTTCTGCATTATGCATATTTAAATCTTTTCTATTTTAGCCTTAATACTTTAAGGACACTTGGCTGAATATAAAACAATTGTTTTACAGAGTTTTCCTTTGTGTTCTTAAAAATGTTGCTCCACATTGTCTTGCTCTGTATGGTGACATTAATATGGCTGAGGCCAAATTGAATTTGTTTGTTTTGTTTTCTCATTTTTTAATATTTTGTTCTTTTTGGCTGAATGCACAGATAAGAGCTTTTCTTTGTTTTAGGTTGCTGTTTTTGTTTTGTTTTGTTTTCCTTTTCCATTAAGTTGAATTAATGTATTAGTTAAGCAGAAATAGATAATATTCTTTTACCATATATACAGGAATGTATGTTTCTCTTAATATTTTTTGGCCATGGATCAGTGATTTAACCTGATGAATCTTAGAGTGTTTTATTAACAATTAATACAACAACATGATTGAAGTAAGTAATTTGCCAATATCATCAGACAAATATGCATTTACAAAGGCTTATGTACTCTGAGACTCTCTTAGCTTTATAACCACTTTCTTGTGCCTTCCATCTTACCTCAACATTGTTTCGATCATCATGAAAACCCATAGCCATCAATAAGCAGGATAGCATTGTGGTTAAAAAAATAGGCTTTGAATAGAACTATTTGATTTCAAACTCTTAGCCTGATTAAATATTAGTTTGTTCATTTGTAAAACAGGAGTATATTTATAATTACTTTATTATGTTGGTGTGAACATAAATGAGAAAGTACATATAAAACATAGTGTCATGAACATGATATCCACTATATATCTTAGTAATTATTGTAAATAGTATTGGTCCACATTTTTCTTTATAAATATACCATTTAATTTTACCTATATAACTATTTATTTTCTCTTTATATATATATATGTGTGTGTGTGTGTATCTCAAATTACTTGCTCCCTTAATTATATGTTAAAAATATACTACACAGTGGTCTGGTTTGCAAACAACGTAGTAGCTTTCATTAATAAGCAATTTATAGAAGAATATCAAGTAGTTCACAGAATCGACAGAAATAGTGCTGAACCAGTTTTGGAAATAGACAATTAAGGACAGAGTATTGTTCAGAGGAAGACAAGGTCACAAAAAGAGTTTAATTAATAATGCCATCATTGGACACTTACTACTCTGAAATTGCATCTTTATATTGATATTATATTTCTGTAATTCAAAGTCCTGAGGAAAAGCTGAAGTGGCCAACACCAGGTCAACTAGCTGTGTTCTACAACACCAGTTCTCAAATTTGGCTGAATACTGAGATCACCTGGATGGAGGGTTGTGTTAAAAATACTACTGTCTAAGTCTCATTTGCAGAGCTAATTTAACTGGTACGTAGTGCAGCCTGGACAATGGGATTTTTTGAAACTCCTGAAATGATTCTAATATGTAGCAAAATTAGATATTTATCCTAGACAGTAGAGTCCACTTGCTGGAGAAACAGATGCAATATTCAAATGACTCCTACATGAATGTTAACTAGTTAATTGGCTAACAAATTATTATTTTTCAAATATAATTTGTTTCCTTTTAGAAAGTAAAAAAAAAAAGATAATTATCTTATGAAAGTTACACATAATCTCCTACCCAAAGATAACTTCTGTAAATGTTTTTATTTGGTGTATGAAATATGTGTGTATACATAGATATGTATACACATATAACTTTGATTTCATATTTCATATTGTCAAACATACTTTGGTCCTTAATAGTTGAAGTTTCATGGCTGCTATCTCTCTAGAAGAGAGATATTTCTTTGTTGAATTGCACCTTCAAAAGAAAAGGCCTCCAAAGGTTAAGGATTAATTCAGTTGATGAACTGTGGATATTGGTAAATTGACATTTCAAAAGGCAATGACATTCAGTTATGCTCTAAAACTCACTATCTCAGTGAATTAATACTTGGATGTGTGAAAACATCAGTTTCCCTAATGCGAAGACACATCAGACCTTACTGATTTTTTTCATTTGTCCCTTTCTAGACATTTTTTCTTCCATTTTGGAATCTTTTTGCTCACTATATTTATTTATTTTAAACTTTCCTAAATGAATAATAAAAGACATTTTAAAACTGGTGCTTTATTTGAATTCTAATAGACTCTAAATGTCAATAAAACTGGTATGTACTTTATAATTTAAAGTATTTTGTTATCAAAACAATTTAAATTTTATACTTTTTAAAAAGTTGTTTATGTAAAAATAGCCCTATTACATAGAGTAATACTTCTCTCCCTTCTTCAATGCATAACCAATTTGTTAAATTCACAATCAGTGTTCGGCTAATTTAGATTTTCCACATTTGGATAGCTTTAATGTGTTCATCACTGCTCTGACTATGTTTTCACTCCCAAGAGAGTCCTTCTTTTTAGGATGCTTGTTGTGAGGTTCTGTAGACATTCTGAATGGTTTATACAGTAGCTCCATACCTTACAGAGAAAAAATGTCAATGCTGGATATGAGGAAGGAAAATGTATATTTGAAATATAAGTTAAAGCAAACCTAGGCTGCTCCTGTTTCTGCCAGGGCCAACACACAACATGCAACAGGAAGTTAATCAGCCAAAGGCACATTGGAGAAAACATTCAACCTCTCACTTGATAGATGAAGAAATTAAAACTCAATAGGATGAACTAAACATCACTTATGACATATATTGTTAATAATAAAATGGAACTGCACTCTCAAATTCCTAATTTTCAGTTTGATAATGGTTTACTACAGTGGTAACCCTAATTACATTATCACAGATCCGTATTCTATTGTATTTGCACCATTGAAAAATTTGGATTGTAAAACCAGTTGCACTCATTAATTTGACAGTGAACTATTGTCTGACTGATTTGAAATTCCAGCAAAGATGACAGAAGAAGGAGGGGAAGGGAGCATGTTAAGGTGATTTAGTATATTGATGGAAAAGAAATTGTACATAGTCTATGAATATTTTTTTTAATTTTTAGTTTTTTTATTTCAGCATATTACAGGGGAAAAATGTTTAGGTTACATATATTGCCTTAGCCCCACCCAAGTCAGAGCTTCAAGTGTGTCCATCCCTCAGACGGTGTGCACTGCACCCATTAGGTGTGAATATACCCATCCTCTCCTCCCTCCTACTACCTGCCTGATGCCCAGTGAATGTTATTACTATATGTGCACTTAAGTGTTGGTCAGTTAAGTCAGTTAATACCGATTTGATGGTGAGTACAGGTGGTGTTTGTTTTCCATTCTTGTGATACTTCACTTGCAGAATGGGCTCCAGCTCTATCCAGGATAATACAAGAGGTGCTAGATCACCACTGTTTTTTGTGGCTGAGTAGAACTCCATGGTATACATATACCACATTTTATCAATCCACTCATGTATTGATGGGCACTTGGGTTGTTTCCACATCTTTGCAATTGTGAATTGTGCTGCTATAAACATTTGAGTGCAGATGCCTTTTTTATAAAATGTCTTTTTTTCCTTTGGGTAGATGCCCAGTAATGGGATAGCTGGGTCTAATGGTAGTTCTACTTATATCTCTTTGAAGTATCTCCATATTGCTTTCCACACAAGTTGCACCAGTTTGCAGTCCCACCAGCAGTGTATGAGTGTTCCTATCTCTCCGCATCCACGCCAACATTTATTGTTTGGGGACTTTTTGATAAAGGCCATTCTCACTGGAGATAAGTGATATCTCATTGTGGTTTTGGTTTTAATTTCCCTGATGATTAGAGATGTTCAGCATTTTTTAATATGTTTGTTGGCCGTACTTCTGTCTTCTTTTGAAAAGTTTCTATTCATGTCCTTTGCCCACTTTTTGATAGGTTTTGATTTTTTCTTGCTGATTTTCCTGAGTTCTAAATAGATTCTAGTCATCAACCCTTTATCACATGTGTAGCATGCAAATATTTTCTCCCATTCTGTAGGTTGTCTGCTCTCATGATAGTTTTCTTGGCTGTGCAGCAGCTTTCACAGCAACAACAAAAATAAACAAATGGTGTCTATGCATATTTTTTAGAAACCTCAGTAGCTGAAGATTTGATGAACAAAAAGTTGCAGTGCTCCCAATGCCAGATAAAAATCATGAGTGTGAATAATGGAATGGTAACAAAGCAGTATTTTTAGGGCTCTTATTTAGTAGGGGGAGATTCTGTGACTTGTCCCCGATTGGATTCTACCCTAAGACAACTTTTAGCATAGTACGTAGTGGATTCTGGATTGAGCTATGCGACAAGTTAAAACATAATTTATCGATTCAGAGACATAGAGTCTGAGAATTTATTAATAATCTCTTTTCCCTAAAAGTAAATGCTGTTTACTTCAACTTTATTCAAATTTCATTTCCTCTAAAATGTTAGAGTAAAATTATCATTGAAATTAATTGTTTAAGGCCAAAAAATTCGAACTGTTTCTGTTCATTAAACCACAACTTTTCTTGAAACAAATGCTATGATTACAAAACTATATTGTAATATTCATTATGGTTGGGCAGAATATATGAGCTAACTAATGATCAGCTGCAGATTGAATAAATTAATACATTCAGTCCCGAGAATCATAAAAAACAAAGGAACATGAAAGTTATCACTAAGAGAGAAAAGACATGAGTTTGTGCCAGTTCTGTATGATACTGAAACGTTTGGATACTAAGTGTTAATTCTGATGGAGTATTTGGATCCTGGACTTGTCCTGTGACAAACATCTGTATGACTGAGAACTGAACGCTTCCCATGCAGCTGTTTAGGCAGCTTTAGATAGGAACTCGTGTCTTCTGCAAGTACTGTAGTGCAGCTTCCAGCTTCCTTTTGTTCTCCTAGTTTTACCACAGACCTAGGAGATGATTGCTGTTAGCCAAAAGTGCCCCTTTTCCAACTGTGGCATGAACATTTTCAAGACTCGATCAACATCTGCTGTAAATCTACAGTCTGTACTTAGTGGGCATTAGCTGGGCTGTGTCTCAGTGGAGATACTGGTCTGCGTGCCTTGATTCAGGAGAAACACAGAGATAAAATAAGGTTTTCCCATTTGACAGGTGGCTAAAATGAGTCTGAATGATGGTAAGTGATGCCCTCCAAAGTTCACATTTTAAATGTGGCACCAAGGCATGATCTCAAGCCTACGGTTTCCTTGCTAGAAAAGGCATCATCATTTAAAATAAAGTACCACAATTTTGTATTAAATATTTATATGGTGAGTTTCAATTTGCAAATATTTTCTTATTCATTTCAATTTCTTGCTATAATGCACTCTTTCTATTTATAGCTATCCATGTGATATTTATTCATTTCTGCTGGTGTGCTTTAGACAAGCCCCAAACTTATTAGGTTTAAATGTATGCAGAAGTCTCTCCTTATCTGAGGGAAATATGTTTCAGGACTTACAATGGATGCCTGAGAATATGGACAGTATCAAACTTTATATATACTGTGTTATATACAGTGTGTTTTTCTTTACAAACCTATGATAAAGTTTGAGGTGTGATAGCAAAACTAGCACACATTTCTTTTTCTTTCTTCAAATTTCATGGCTAGATTTGTTCTTACATAGGTCTTAGCAATCTCAGCATACAATTTTTTCCTTTTTCTAATTAAGTTGAAAAGTTTCATCTTTTCACTTAAAGGAAGCAATTTACAGTCTCTCTTCAGCATATTTGAATTGCCAGCCTCACTGACCTTGTGCTTTGGGGCCATTATTAAGTAAAATAAGGGTTACTTGAACACAAGCATGATGATACCGAGATTCAATCATATAACTGATGACTACTAAGTGACTAATAGGCAGGTAGCTTCTATAGCATGGATACCCTGGACAAAGGGATGATTCATGTCCCAGGCGGGACAGAATAGGACAGTGGGAGATTTCATCACACTATTGAAAATGATGTGCAATTTATAACTTAGGAATTGTTTATTTCAAGAATTTTCCATTTAATATTTTCCAACAGTGGCTGACTAAGGGTAACTGAAACTGTGAAAAGCGAAGCCATGAATAAGGTGCACTGCTGTATATTCAATAGGGAAGTAGATACATATTTGTGTGTATATAGAGAAGACAGAAAAACAAAACAAACAAAAGAAAAAACAATTTATTAATTCTTAGGAGTCAGCAATGTTCTCTGTGAATACAATGATGACACATAAATTTCTACTTTTTGAGCCAGATTTAAAACAATGTACAAGCTGATTAAATAATATACTTTTTAAAGTTTTCTGATGATTAAGAAACACATATTTGTCTTTAACTGGAAGTCATCTACAATTCTTGCCACAATGTTAGGGAGCTTGAAAGGTAAGGCATATCAAATGCCATATGGGAATTTGGGGATATTAAGTTTGCAAGTCATGGGCTTCTGTTTGTAGACCAGGTCTGCATGTGGAATGCAAAATTTCCGTGCTCGTGATTTTTAACCTGAAAATAGTTATCAAGTTATGCCTATATCTAACACATTGGAATAGGCACTGCTGAATTTGCTATAAAACAAAATAAAAAGAAATATAATCAAGGAAATAAACAAAGTCATATCCCTATATGTTTTGGAGAATTGGGCGTATACGTATGAAACAAAAGTAAATATTGTATGACCAATAAAGAAAAGGAGTTTACTACCACAGACATTTAGAGATGTCTAGTGAGCCAGGCCATGGGGAGTGGGGAGAAAGGGCGAGAAGGAAAGGGAGAGATGAAGGAAAAAAAGGAAAGGAAAAGGGCCCCTGAAAGCTCTTTGTTTGGAGCTGAATCTGAAAGCTGAATAATGAGTAAGAAAGAGTGTGTTACATAAAGGTGAGATTTTCCGAAAGGAAGGTTGGTTCAAGCAGAGACTCAGAATCAAGGAATCTCAAGCTTTATTTGATCCCCAATAGTGATTTACAGCACTAAAGTGTATAGTGTGTGCTAAAAATAGGAAGAGTGAGGTTTATCTTGGGCCTTGTTCAGTGCAAGAAACAAAGCACCCTCTAGCAATTTTAAGCAACGAAGGAGTGAATGTAGAGTAATATGTGCTTAAACTTTATTGAAAGGTCTGATGTGGCACATCATGAGTAGTATAAAGTTCAGGAGCATACCAGAGAGGACAGCCATGATCTGAAAATGCTGCTGCCACAGTTATCAGCCTGCATCTGCCTCTTAGCCCCTCCAAATCTGGTGAATAGACACTGGATGATGGAGCCTGTAATTACCTCTCAGCACTCAGTTCTCACCTCCTTGATTGAACTCGAGTTCAATGGACAGCCAGCAGCATAAATAAAGATGGCCTTTCACATCATGTCTATATTCTGGATTTTACACATGTGCATTCATCAGTGGAATCCATTTGCATCCAGAAGTTGCAGTGAGTCAAGGACATTTGGTTTATAGCCTTTTAGGCTCTGCATTAAAGGAAATCACACTGAAAGGTGGATGGAGTAGAGATTGAATAAGCCAATCCATAGTATTTATCCAGATCTCCGAGGCAATTTGGAGTTAATTGGTTTAGAGATTGAATGCCAGAGAAAAGATGTAGAGTACTATAGTCCTTAGAGTACATTTGAACAGCTGACAGCACCACTGGGACACAACCTGGAGATAATAATCCTTTGGTTTGTGGTTGAGTTTAGCTAATGAGAGATACCAGCAGGAGATCATTGGTAGGAAAATAGAAAAATTAGCGATTTTACTCTCTCGGTCCCGTCCTGCCATGGCATAGGTTGGCACTGGCTATGCCATGAGGAACATCGCTCCAGTGGAGCAACCATTCTTTAAAGCTACAGGTCTCACCTCATTCTGGTAACCACTCCCTCTCCTTGTACCTAGGGAAAGTAGGGACTTCCAGATGTTGTTAACCTGAGCATGTGTTACCATCCATCATCCTAAATTTGATTTTCTTTACCAGCTTACACATTCATAAATAGTCCTCCCCCTTCAGTGATCAGTTTTGAGTGAGTCATCTCATTCCTGCCAATGCTCTGATTGTGATAATGTGCCTAATTATTTCTCGTAGTATTACATGTGTCTTTTAATTAAATTCTTATATAACATAGGTATGTAGCTGAGAAAACCAAGAGTGTAGCCATATTTTTATAATAAGCTGAAAACAGTCAAGGGTCCTAATGAGGCAGCACATCTGTTTCTTCCTTTTTTCTCCCAGTGTCTTCATGCCACCCTCTGGATGCCTGTCACCACCCCTATCACTCATACCACTGTGATTCATCTCCCATGGTCAAAGGGTCCATGCTTCAATACCATAACAGTAGCAATGCTGTGATAACACCTATTGGATATCTGGCAGGTATTTCTAAGGATTTTGTGTATTGTAACCCAATTAATCCTTACATCAACCTTATGAGGGACATACTGGTATTATCATTCCTTTTCACAGATGAAGTCACTTGGGCCCAGGGAAGTTAAGTAGGTTCTACAGAGTCACACCTCTAGCAAGGGAGGAGGTGAGATTCCAACACAAGGATTATGACTCCAGAATCTCTTTCTTTACCACTATGCTACATTAACTTTATTTATTTACAGAACCAGTAGATAAACAATTTTCTGTTTAAATTGTGGGGCTTTTTTTTTTTTTAATTAGCTAAATCCATAGCCCATAGTCCTACCAAGACACAGTTATTTGAATGGCAGCTTTAGGATAATTCATCTCACTGTGTAATATTGTGATATAATAAGAAATATATATTTGGTCTTCATTCCTATTTCTGGCACAGAGCTCCTAAAACCTTTGGAATTTTCTGAGTGATAGGGGTGAGAAGAGTGTCTTTTGTTATTTATGATATATCCCTTCCAACCATACTTGAGATTTGCTTATGAGGTGTCTCTTGGAGGATGGGAGCTGGTTGCCAGGGAAACCAACCATGTGATTAGAGGGTTGAAACTCTTAGTTCCCCTACCCCCAGCCTCCAGGGAAGGAGAAGGGCTAAAGATCTGAGTTCAATCACCAACAGCCAATGATTTAGTCAATCAAGCCTATGTCATGTACCTCTATAAAAACCTTAAACAACAGGATTTGAAGAGTCCCCAGGTTGTTGAACACATGGAGGTGCAGGGAGGGTGGTGCCAGGGGAGGGCGTGGAAGCTCCAAGCAGACCCCCAACCCCAGACCTTGTCCTGTGCATCTTTTCCATCAAGCTGTTCCTGAGTTGTATTCTTTAAAATAAACCAGTAATCTAGTAAGCAAACTGTTTTCCTGAGTTCCATGAGCCATTTGAACAGATTATCGAACCTCAGGAGGTGGTGGGGGGGGGTATCTTTGATTTATAGCTTGACAGAGCACAGAGGACAACCTGGACTTGAGGTTAGCATTTAAAGTGTAGGGCAGTTTTGTGGGACTGACCCCTTAACCCGTGGGGTCTGCACTAACTCTGAGTAGTGTCAGAATTGGATTATATTGTAGGACACCCACCCAGTTGACATCCACAGAGAATTGGAAAATTATATAGTGTGGGGAAAACCCCCACACACATGGTGTCAGAATTGAAGTGTTCTGGAGTGTATAGAGAAAAACAGAATTTTTGTTGTTTTACCACGACTTTTGGCAAGTCATTTAACCTCTATGGTCCTATGTCGTTTATCTGTGAAGCAAAAGGGTTAAATTAAATCCATTAATGAAAGAGAACAAGACTAAAGCATGCATAACAGAGTCAAGAAGCAAGAATAAAGTTGAATAAAATTAATAGATTATTCTAGCAAAGGTAATAAATTTAAGAGAAAATGACACTATGGAATTTCAAGTTAAATTAGAAATAGCAACATGTACAAACAGTAGTAAAAGATGGAATTTGACTTGAAGCAGTCTAGATTTTAAAAATCAGAAATAAAGCAAAGAACAGGACAAATGATGGAGATCTACAATACAGTTAAAGATAACTGAACAAATGAAATACAAAAGCTCCAAATCTGAATAGAATAAAGCTTTTCTAAAATAAAAAAGTCAAAAGCCTAGAAAATAAAGACTCATTGATTTCCATAAAAGAATTAAACATCTATGGCCATACCACTCTGAATGTGCCCGATCTTATCTGATCTCAGAAGCTAAGCAGTGTCTGGTCTGGTTAGTAGTTGGAAGGGAGAATTAAACAAGCAGAGAAATAGGTAAATATATCCTAAAGTTCTTTAACTTCATATAGAAAACCCTAAAACTTCAAAATAAAAAGAATACTGTGTCAGAGGGTAGAAGCACCTATCATAGAAGAATATATAATGAGTTTGAAATGCACACTTTTAAATAGACCTTAAACATCAAAAATACTAATAAAGCATTATATTAAATTATTTAAAAATCCAAAAATACTTGAGAAAGCCAATAATAACTAAAAATGATTTAAAAAAATAAACTGTAAACTAATTGGCTATACAGTCAATATGTTGAAAAATAATATTTAAGAAAAATATTAATGTTAAAATTGTGGGTGACTTTCTTCATGGGAAATTTTTTGGTTTATTTAGAATGTTTTAAAATGAGTTTTATCAATTCTTACATAAAAATAAACTCATTTCATAGTAAAATATGAAATAATAAAAAGAAATAAAAGGAAAATAATTTTAATTATACTATTTTTAAATGTATGATAAGATGAGGTTTGAGATTATGAGGACATACATAAGATGGCAATTTACTTACATTGTAAGAAAAGTACATTCTTGTGAAAACTGGCTTTGAAAGTCTAGCCCTAAAAATCCAAATAAATCAAATGAAAACAAATCTATATAAAATATTTGATATCATCCATGTTCTGAAATGCACTTAATATATTTAATTTGTGGTGTTCTATGTAGAACATATGCAGTTAGGAAAAACTATAATTAGTAGAGATAATCATATAAACAAAACCTCTCCTGCGAGTTGCCTGAAGAACTTGCCACTCATATCAATAAGTAGAGTTTCTGAGAAAGGAACAGCATTTCCTTACCTAAAATATTGTTATGAAGTGTTACTTGCCTGTCTCTTTCAGAGCATTTATTAGTCGTTTTTTTCTCCAAGATTTTTGTTAACTGTGGCTGTCAGTAAGTCATCACAATCACTGACAAAAACTGTCAGCTCTCAGGACTCATAAATCTGTTTGTCAGTACTCTCATCAGTGAATGCACCACTTCAGCAATTCATTTTTTTTTTTTTTTTTAGGGATAAATTTGGAGAATGTAGGAAACAGACCCTTAGTGGTTTGACCTTCCTGAATCACTTTCTCATACGCCTTTTCATTGGGGAATAATTCTTTCCCCATTACATCCAAATATTTCCTGGTGGGTTTCCAATCACCATCTACCATCCCTCCTCCCCGTCATGATTTGCTAATTTCAGACACATGAAGAAAACCAAGTCAGTGGAGCCCTCCCTTGGCATTTTTAATTCCTGGGATGATAGAAGGCTCTAAGGAAAATAAGGATTTAAGAGCTATATTATTTGTCCTCAAATTATATTTCTGTGTTCACTTTTAAATAGCCTGTGGCTGAAAGAGTTGGATGATCTTGAAGTCTGATTTCAAAGACAAAGTAGTGCAGAATTGGGTAAGTGGAAGCCCTGGAGGTCAAATTTGACTGCAGTCTAGATTTCTTAACTATGCACACTGCTTAATTTTTGTTTGAAAATTTGCACTTTAGGTGGAACATATAATCCCCAGTTTCAGTTTCCACAAATATTATACTATGCACAAATTTTGTTTCCTTCCAGGCCCAATAAACCTTTGATTTTTAAAAAAATATTTGGGTAAACCTTTAATTTAAACAATCACACACTCATGTCCTCATCACTTCCTGAAGACTCTACCACTAACTTAAAGAGATTTCTCAATATTGTAGATACAGAAATAATTCTGTTCAGACTGAATTTACTTGGTATTTTTCATCACCTCAGGGAAGGCATAGAGACATTCAGTAAGATCTGAGCATTACCTGGGGAATGACCATTTTAAATAGATAAACTCTTCTAAAGAGAGTTTATATTACATCCAAGCTAAAATGATGTACAACCCACTTAATAATACAATGGCCAAAGACTATAATTTTCCCAGATTTTGCCCAAGTAAGCATGCGCTGTAGAAGATAGATACTTCTGAAGAAAAGGTTATGACTGTTGGTGACTCCATATGTTTTGAACAGAGTTGCCTTTGCTCATTCTCTATCATGAACTTTGTATTTTAGTTCAAGAGCCAGTTACAGACTAGGGTCCAAGGAATTTACTAACACTCTTTCATAAACCTGTCTTCAAAGTATAGCATGTGAGGATACACAGAGCATCACCTGAAGGAACCACTGTATTATGTCACATCAACTCATATTGGTGGGTATGAACCCAAAGTTTTCCTCTAGTTTTTCTCCAGCCATGAGTGACCTACTAAAACACGAAGTCACACTGGAGACAAATGAGGGGAGAAAGTTAAAAGCCAATAAACTTATCATGAAAAAACAGCAAATTATGTTTTCATGTTTTTGCTTAATTCATAAAAAGACAGTTGTATTTGGTAAACATTTTAAATAATAAGGAAAGGACTAAAATTAAAAGTTAAATTCTTCCTCTCCTTTGTCAGACCTCCGCTACCATTTCTCAGAGACAATCGCCACTAACTACTGCTTAGCTGTTTCTGGTATATTCTTCCAAAAACCTTTAGCATTTATCAGAATTTTATAATTTTTAATTAAACAACATAAAATGTACACGATGCAATTTGTTAACTTGCTGTTTATTTTTGTTTAACAATATAACTTACCAATCTTTTAAAATCAGCATAAGCAGTTTGAATTCATTATTTTTAATGGTCACATAAAATAGCCAATTGAGAGGATCATTTCTGCATATCAGGCCTTTTGTACAGTGTTTTACATAGATTATCTTAATCCTTAGAACAGCTATATGAAGTAGGTACAGTTGTATTCCAATTTAAAAATGGGAGAAAAGTAGCCAACAGAAGTAAAGTCATGTGTTAAGATTACATCACAGAAGTAGCTGACATTTAAAGCCAGGGAGATGCACTCCCACCCTGTCTCTCATAGTAGTCTTCTATTGATCCCATCAGTGAACTGCCAGTCTGGGGGGGCTATGTGTTTGTGAAAGAGCAAGAGAGAGTACAAGCTTGTATTTTGTTATTACAAGTAATGAAGCAATGAGCCATATGGTATATCTATTGAATTAATTTTTAGAATTGGAATAGCTGGATCAAATGCATATGGATTGCATATATAATGTATGTTATATATGCAGATTATATATGTAATAATTACATATGCATAACTTAACTACATATATTTATAACACTTTATATATATATATATTCACACAAAAAACATGTACCCCAAATATTGTACAATTGTACAAATTAACACTCCTGCTGGGAACTTTTGCCATAGCACCAGCTTTTTGACATAATTTTGAAATCTTTCCAATCTGACAAATAATAAAGAATATATATTGTCTAATTTATTTCTATTTAATTACGGGCAAGGTTGAGCACCCATAAAGCATAAATTATATGATAAGAGGAGCCAAATGATGCCCCACTATATTACTACACGTAGTCACACTTAGCAAAGCTAGCTCAGCTCCTAAAATCAATCAATGATGCTTAAACAGCTTCTGAATTTATTTCACAGACGTCATCTAGTGCTGTTTCTCTTTGTGATGCTAAGTAAATATTTTGTTAGCAAAACTCCCTACAAAAAGTATAGTGCATTTACCCAAAAGCAAGATTTTTAATTAAGTTTTTAGCCTAGGCCTCTTTGGCGGCTACAAATTGCTTATGTTCTGGCTGCTTCTCTCTCCTGATCTGATCCCAGAGCACATACAAGTTGTGTCTGCTTCCCCACAATGTCAGGACACGACATACTGCACTCGAATGGACTGAACAAATGTAATTCCATTAGAACAAAGACAACTTCTCCAGATGGTTCAAATCAACCAAGGGCACTTGGAAAGCTAATATAAAGACCTCAATCTTTGAAGAAGTAAACTGCTTACACATGCTCTGGTCCAAGCTGATATTGTGAGCAACAGAAGCAGTTGGCAATCACAGTGACGTAGGACAGAAATCCTAGATCAAATTGATTCTGCTCAAGGCATATTTGACATAGGACAACTCTTCTACACGGGGAGGTTGAAGAAAGAGATTTGTGGGCTTTCAAATTGGAAGATTGAACCTTCATGAAACAACCTTTGAATAGGTTGCCAAATTTGTGCAGAGTCAGCATGCATTGAGATCCTCTTTTTTCTGAGAATCCCAGAGTTTGTATATTCAAATACATATGTATGTGGCTAATGGCCCCAAAGTTGTTCTCTACTTAATACATCCATGGCTGCATTCTTCTTATAGTAAATGGTTTCTTGTTTTAAACTTCAAGCCTTATTTCAGGCTTTCACTATTTTATGAAGCATTTCGTGAAAAATGATAGATCACACACATTTACATAACTAAGAAATAATTTTAAGTTTCAAACTATTAAGCCGTCGAATCATGCCTGGTGTAGGAAAGATTGACTAATAATCCTCGCTATTCTTTTGGTGGAGTTATTGAATAATTCAAATAAGAGATTATTTAAAGTAATGCTGCTGAAAGGAGGAGGCTGGGTAAGTGACTTGTTGATTCATTAGCCTGTAGTTTCTAATCGCTGCATATGAAAATAGTGAAGCAAGAAAAATGTAATTTTCTAATATCTGTAGGGGAGATACTTTTTCAGGAGATGTCACCCAAAAGCATTAACAGCCAGCACACTTTGTCTTGTTATGTTGTTAGATAATTTCAACAATTTCATTGTTAAAGATAATTTCATTGTTAAAGAAGCAAGTAATCACTCAAAATTTTTTTAACCGAGAAATCGCATGAAAGTTTGTTGAACTTGTCTCTTCAACAGCTACAGAAAACCTCAATGTCCCATGTGCTGCTCCCATGTTCCCTATAAGGTTAGCATCCTTTCCCTAATAATAATCATCACCCTCTTTACATACGATGTGTTTTGCCATTTTTAAAGAACATTCATGTGCATCATCTTATTTTGTTTGCCTGACTCCTCTTCAAAGTAAGTATCTAAGGCTCTGACTTCCATATTGCCTTGCAAAGTAGAGCTTAGGCATTTCCAACACTTCTCTCAACTGGTCAAAATAAAGGTGGTCTTCACTCTTCACAAGATAGTGGGTGAAACTGTTATGAGACATATAGAGTGAGCTGTATTTACATGAAAAGTCTTGCTGATAGGGCTCCCTTTTTATGACAAGTCAGATCATAGAAAAATGTCATTAAATGTTGGGAGAATTATAGATTTTAAAACCATTTACTGAGTCCATACCTTGTGCCAAGTAGTGTACAAAGACCTTTGAAGGACTAGTTTTATTAAGCCTCTCAAAAACTATATAAGGAAGATACTATTGTCATCTCCTTTCTTAAATGAGAAAATTGAGGATCAAAAAATTTTAGTATTGTCTTCAGTTATATGTGACCCAAAAATTATGGAAATAAGAAAAATGAAATTGTTTTTTTGACATTTATACTGTAAAATCAACACACAATTAATGAGAGCTGGGCAAGGAGAACATTTTATAAGGGGAGAGAGTTACTCCTGGCAAGCAAGAATTGACTACTCACATGGAAGACGTCAGTATTCCTGAAGGAAAAAGAGGTCAATCTGCCAGGAGGTTGAGATAATAAAAATTTAGTGATAGAAGCAAACAAATGGAATATCCATCCAACCAAGGATCTAAGGAAAGAAAAAATTAAACAGTAAAATTTAAACATTCCAGGCTTGTTAACGAAACAACCCATGTTGTTATGATGGATTTGTTAATCTGCATAAACCTGATGGTAATTAAAATGCTACTCGTCTACTGTTCCTTGTTCAGATTCCACATAGCATTCTAATTATGGTTTTATTTCCCATGATGTCTACCAACAAAGATAAAATAATAAGGACTCACATACTTCAAACTGAATGACAATTATGTTTTAAGTAGAAGGTTAAGAAACTACCATTCTGATTTTTAAATATCAGTATCATAAGTTTGGTTAATACAATTTTTTTCCTGAGAAAATTATTAGTTCATTCAATTTAGTTTACTGATCTTCTATACTTGAGGGGTAAGCATTAGGCATTGGACAACTCACAAAGCTATTACATTAATAACTATGTGATAAAATTTCCACTAAAATATGGAGAAAACTTCGTGAAATCATATGCCCTCTCTCAAATTTTTGTAAATAATAATATTTGAGCACCTAATATGTTCCATGCATTGTGCCAGATGCTCAATATGTAATACTCATGTAAGTTGCATTATAATGTGCATTTTATAAAGTGAACATCAGGCATACCAATTAATGTACATTAATTTCTTGTGGCTTAATGTACATATGAGCTGGGTACCTCAATGGCACACTTCAAATCAATTATATTTCAGTCCTAACACTTGAGTGTCCCTGAATTCTGTCCCTTCAATTACTATATCTTCGAATCCATGGGTCTGGTACCAACTCTTGTTTAGCGACCTACCACAGAAATTGAATTGTCATCTTCCTTGCCATGTCTGAAGCCTTCATGCCAAACTCAGGAATGTTTGGAAAACTGATAACAAATCCCAATCTTGGAGCACCCCAAGAAGAAAGGACATCTAAATAAGAGGTCTACAATAAACCACTAACATTCATCTGGATGGTAGATGCTCCTGGTATAAGAATAGTTATGAACAAATAACCAAAAAAAAAGAGGAAAATTGCTCAGAAAATACACATATACACACACACAAATAGTAGTTCTTAGAGTATCATTTCTCAGATAGATCATATCTCACAATTCTCCATCCAAGGATTGTGTATTACCAAAACTTTACTTGCTATCGAAATGAGTAACCTCATTTCCTTAAGCAGAGAAAGGGAGGCTGAATGATTCATTCACAAAACAATTGCCACAGTGATTGAGTGGTTCAGATGTGGTGTTTGACCATCCTCAATTATCACTCAATTTGTCTAGAAAATTAAAAACAAAAAGATCTATGTTCAGTCACCAGCAATAACTAGGCAACAAATTGGATCTCACTGCTCAATACAAATTACACACCAGCCAATATGGGGCAGGGGCTGTGCTTAAAGACCAAATAAACAGGTAGTTTATCTAGATCTTCTCCTTCTTTCAGTTAATATGTATAAAATTAAAAAACAGAGAGGAAGGAGGTAGGAAGTGGCTAATTTATACTTCTTTAATTATATCACGAAGCTTATTTTTTGAGTATGTAAGCCTAAGGAATTGAATTTTCATACTAAATATCTCTGGAAAGAGATTACCATTTACTGTTGAATTTTGATAGCCTTTAGGTAAAACACCTGCTAAAGCAGATATATTTTCTTTTGATATGGATAGGGGCCATGGCTGGTCATTGATAGAGGACTTGCTGGTGCTACTTCATGCATTTAATTAATTCAGCAATTGGTTATTTAGTGCCTAGTATGTATTAAAGGCCAAAAGCATGGCACTGGAAACATGTCATGGAATAAGCGTCACAACCATCAAGACATCTAGACCTAGATAGGGTACAAATAAATAAATGAACAACTAAAATTCAGTGAGACAAGTTCTGCTTCTATTTAGGATCCTAATCCTACCACTCCCAATCTGTGCAACCTTAGGAAAATTGCTAACCTCTCTCATTCTCAGCTTATCTCTATATTTTTATGACAATTAGAGAAAATGTAAGTGGAGTGGGTTGAATGGTGCCCCCTCCCAAATATGTCTATGTCCTAATCTTCAGCCCCTGTGAATTGTACATTACTTAGAAAAATGGTCTTTGCAGAGATAACTAAGATAAGGACGTTGAGATGAGATGAGGGAATGGGCCGTAAATTCAGTGGCAGTTGTCCTTATAAGAAACAAAAAGAGGAGGAAAATGGAGAGGATAAAGCCAATAACCAAGGAAGAAGAGATTGAAGTCATGTAGCCACAATCCCAAAGAAGCTAGTTAACACTGGAAGCTGGAAAAGGCAAGGAATAGAATCTTCCCTATATCCTCAGGAGGCAGAGTAACCCTGCTGATACTTTGATTTTGGACTTCTGGCCACCAGAATTGTGAGAGAATAAATTGCTATTATTTTAAGTCCCCAAGTATATGGTAATTTGTTACAGCAGCCCTAGGAAACTAATACAGTTAGAAACGTCCCCTTCGCATTATCTGATGCTTTGTAGGCATTCAATAAATCGCATCTAGGGTGATGAAGATGATCACTAAAATGTTCATGATAATTTTCTTATATAAATCAATAGATATAAAATATTCATTCAACATGCATAGTCCTATAAGAGACTTGTTTTTAGATTGTTTTGATAGGCTTGTGAAATATGTTTTAAAACATTGACATTAACGTGCTTTCCAATTCTGTTGGCAACTTGATCTGGGATGGTTTTTAATCTATATATACATATTGAATTATCTACTAAATATGTTTCATTTTGCCTTTAGAGTAAAAGACAAGAGAGAGAGAAAAGAAAGATAGAGAAAAATATTAAAAATTACTTAGCAACTCTATTTACATTAGAAAAACACATCTTGAATATCAATAGCTGGTGCACTGATGTAGGCAAAGACAAGCATAATATTAGCACGTACAACTCACAGAGTCAGAGAGTAGGAACTGGTTAGTTTAGAGCCTAGAAGAGTGATTACAAATATAATTAACATTGTTTTCCATGGGCTAATAGAAACTCTTCAAGGTTGCAATTCATTCCATTCCCAGGGACTGCTAAGACAAGGGGATGACGTACTATCAAGGCCACCAATATCTCATGTTAGACTGCAGGAACTCTTTTGTATATATAACAAAATTTATGGGTGTAAAATTTCAAAGATCAGCCCTAAACCTTGGCATTCTAACTTGAAAGTGTACATAATTGAAAAATCTGGTGAAAATAATACTCTGCTCGCAAGGGACCCGATGTGAACTTTTAAATTTTTTTTTAAATTAAAAGGTTATGATGTTTTTGTGTGACACATTATGAGTATGCTAGTTATATTTACAGCAAGTGATACAAGTATTACGATAATAATACAATAGTTATTTTACCATGGAAATTGCTTAATGAAGAAATTATTTTCTTGCGATTAGGAATAGAATTATCTATAAGCAAAAAACAGGACTGTCTACCTAAATACATATTAGGAATCCAAACTGTAGCATGAAGTACATGAGACTTCATATCTGGAGAGATGTGCCATATATATTGAAATATCATGGACACAGGAGACAGTGGTTTCAAATGTAATTCTCAATTCAATAGTGCTAAGGAATGTGACTTTGAATCAATGTTTGAAGATTTCCATTAATGTCAATATCTGAAAAGATGAGCCTAAAAACATAAGCTATATCAATGGATAGGTTATATTTATAGTTGGTCATTAACTCACCAAAGCCACAGAAATAATTAATGGGGATTGTACTTAAAAGGAGAGGGGGGCTACAAATACACTAAAATGAGAAACAAGAATAGACAGGAATAAGCATTTATCTTTTACATACCTTCTCGCATTCAATTACCTACTGTTCCTGATGAGTGTCATATTTGCCATTACTAGTGATAAGTCACATTTGCCACTCCAGATTGCAAGCATTGATTTGTAATTGTATTGCTTTTCATGAGATAACTGTATGTATTGTGCTCCAGGGTGACTGACAGCAAGGATTAAATCACAAGTCTCAGAAAGAATAATAATTATGGTATAAAATAAGATTAGTTACAAAGTAACTAAAGTAAAATTTTATAGTTCTGAATTAATTATTTTAATTATAGAAAATTATTTCAAATCCAACTATTTGTTTCTATTAAGTGTTTTAGATGATTAATAATTTTCATAAGGAATATTGGATAATGCATCTAGTTTGAGGTGAAAATAAAAAGAATTAAAATTTTACATATCATAATCACATCTTTATTAAAATTACATAAGTGGCTGGAAGAAATACATTAAAATATTTTACTTGCAGAGATTTCTGCTTCTGGCAATGATGCAGTCAGTGGTACTAAAGTAATTTTCCTGCCACAATTAGCTATAAAATTGGACAACTAAAATATAAAATAAGGCAACTGTTGTCAGGCAGTGGACAAGTGGTGACACAAGACTGTAATTCCTAAGAAAAATGAAATGCTCAAGGTAAACATTAGAATTACCCTGGCCCAAGGAAAATTTCATGACTTCAGTGCAACAATTCAAGCAGAGCTAGAGTCCAGAAGGCAGCTAAAACCATTGGATTCAGCTAGCTAGATCACGATAAAGGAAGCTCTGCACAGAGGCAGACTCCAGAATTCAATGTGCGAATTCTCCACAAGTCCTTGAATGAGCACTAGACTATACATACTTAGGACAAAACTACCAGAGACTTGTCAACTGCTATAAGATTGTGATTGGAATAAAATACTAAATCCTGAGCAGCCTTTGTACCCATGGGGACATCGGGGTACAGCCAGAGTGAAGAGTCCTTAAGTTCTCATTAAAATCTTTAGCATCCCGTTATAGTCAAGACATAAGAAAAGTATGCTTTAGGAAGAATAATTATGCCCTAGAGTGACATCAGCTCTAAACTTCCCCCTAAACTGAGAATAAAATTAAACTCTGACAAGATCCACGTGAGAACACAGAGCTTGAAGGGTAAATCCTTACAAGGTTAGAGATGCTTTAGTAAACATCTTGGGTTTTACCAAGCCTATTCAAGTTCCAAGTAAACACTTAGTAACTTAGTAATTGCACTGTCTACTAGAACAAAAGTCAATACTCTTCAGAGAAAGACAACACAATTTCTGGTCTCTGCAATGTATAATTCATGATGTTCTGTACATAATCAATAATACCAGACATGTAATGAAACAGGAAAATATGATCCATGGATTGAAAACAATGACAATTGATAGAAAAATAGAAACTAACTCCATGATGCTACGAAATTAGTTATACTAGACAACAGCTTTTGAAATACCATCTATAGTTACATTAAACAAATTAAAAATATGTTTAAAGAATTGAAAGAATATATAATATTAAAGAGTAGCCAGATAAGAATACCAGTAGTCCTACATCTACATTTTTAAAAATTTTCCTACATTGTTCCGTAAAGCAAAGGAACCAGTTTCTCTTAGAATTTATCTGAAACTTTTGTTTTGGGAGAACTCAGTAATCTCAGGCATAAGAATCTAAGGAGGAACTCATTTTCACAGCATAGAAGAAAAGGTCATCTTTATTTTAAAATTATTTCCAGAAGATCTAGAAAACTGCCTGAATAAGATTCTAAATCTTTTTTAAGAGAATAAAGAGAAAAAGAAAATTTCCTTAGGTGGTAATGGTTGATTTTCTGTCTTTAGGTTAACCAAAGGAATTGTAGCATATGGAAAGAGCACATAAATCAAAGTCAGAAGTTGGCTCAAAGTGAGAGTCTTTTATTTTACTGATTTTACAATCTGTACACTTAAACTTTCAATCTTTACTTCTAATCTATAAAATAGAAATAGTGATATCTACTTAAAAGATAAATAACAAGATGCATGTGAAAGCATCTTCATTCTATGTTAGATGTTTTCCCATAATACTCAGAGATAGTAAACCCTTCTGTTCTATGAAATGGTAGTTGGACAAAAGATGTTGCTGTCAGAAGCTAAATTTACAGAGAAGTAGTTTACATGTTTACTAGCCAGAGGACTCATTTACATGTTGAACAACCTGGTTCTATCATTCAGAATAGTCTATATTATACCATGGTAACAAACAATCCCCTCCCACCAAATTTCGGTGGCTTTTAACAACACAGATTTATTTACTGCACATTTTTTATGTATGTCACAATTCTATAATACCAGAGCATTTGCCCTCTATCTCCCTGTGGGATATTGGAGCAGTCACTATTTTCAATGTTGCTGGTGACCACAGCAATAGAAAAGAGGGAGTATGGAAAATTGTCCCCTGGCTATGAAAATATTCCAATTCTAATGACAGATCTCTTGTACTTACGCTTCCTCAGTCACATAGCCACATTCAACCTCAATCAGGAATATATGTTCAATTCTATTAATACATTCATCACTGCCATTAAGGCCATAAAAACATTCATCACTTTCCAAAGTTTCCTCCAACCCCCTTTATTTATTTATATTTTTTATGTTTTTGTAGTAAGAAAACATAAGATCTATTTTCTTTGCAAATTTTAAATATACAACACAATATTGTTAGCTATAGGCACTATCCTATGTGGTAGGTCTCTAAAACTTACTTATCTTGCATAACTTTGTACCCTTTGACCATCACCTCCTTGTTTCCTCCACCCCCAGCTGTTGGCAGCCACCACTCTACTCTCTGCTTCTATGAGTTCGACTATTTTAATTTCTATGTGTGAGATCATGCAGTATTTGTCTTTCTACTCTCATTTATTTCACTTATCATGATGTCCTCCAGGTTCATCCATATTATTGCAAATGGCAGGAATTCATTCTTTTTTAAGGCTGATTCCATTGTATACAACATTTTCTTTATCCATGCATCCATCGATAGGTAAATCAATAAATGTGATATATCACATTAACATAATGAAGGATAAATACCATATTTTCATCTCAATAAATGTGGAAAAAGCATTTTACCAAATTCAACATACTTTCATGATATAAAGTCTCAACAAATTAGGTACAGAAAGAATGCACCTCAACATAATAAAGGCTGTGTATGTAACATTGTACTCAATTGTGAAAAGCTGAAAACTTTATGATCAGAAATAAGACAAGGATGCCCACTCTTGTCACTTCTATTTACCATAGTACTGGAAGTCCTAGCCAGAGCAATTAGGCAAGAAAAAGAAATAAAAGGTATCCAAATTGGTAAAGAAGAAGTAAAATTGTCTTTGTTTGAAAATAACCTGGTCTTATCTATAGAAACCCTGAAGACTCCTCCAAAAAATTAAGTCTTTTCTTAACAATGCATACAGTCCCAAAGACATTCAAAATATAAAATTTAGGGACATTTTCCTATAAGTCATGCCTATTGCGCCAAAATTTCAGATAGGCCCAGTGGTTTACAAATAACATGGAGAAGAATGTACAATCTTCCCTCAGTACACAGGGGTGATTGTTTCCAGGACCTTTGCATAGGCAAATCTTCACATACTCAAGTCCTTCAGTGGCCCTTTGGAACTCACTTATGTGAAAAGTCCACCCTCCATATATATGGATTTTGCATCCAGAGAATATTGGATTTTCAATCTGTGTGTTGTTCAATGGTTGACTGTAATTAGCACAACAAAAATACCTTTTGCTAACAAGGCATGGACTTGAGAACTGTTGGATTACCCTGACTGCTCACAAAGGTCCACAGATGTATACTGACAGCTAAAAATAGAAAACAAACAACCAAAAAGGAAGGGTCCACTCTTCTGGGCTCCACTGACCTGGTAGATACCTCACTGAGATTAACTTTATCCTTTGGAGAGCCCCAAATTTTAAAAACATGCTTATTAGGATCAGGAGAGTCAACAGGAAGCTGTATCCACTTGTATTAGGTGCACTTAATTGTAGTAGGTTATTAAATATGAAATGTCAGATTTCAAATCAAAAGCTTAGCTTATTATATCTCAAACAAGAAGCAGTACAATTAATCAAAGTATGTGCCTATCAATACAGTTTTGCCATGTTAATGGTAGTTTATTTATGCCAGCACCAAAAAAATCTGGAGAGCGATGGAGATGGAATCATGAAAAGTGTTTTCCACAGCTTGTTGAGAATTGGATATTTTTTCTTGCAAGAAGTGGTCCAAAGCCTGGAAGAAGTGGTGGTCAGTTGGTTCAAGGTCTGGTGAATATGGTGGATGATAGAGAGTTTCCAAGTCTAGCCTCTGTAGTTTGAACAGCATTGTTTTTTGCGACATGTGGTTTGGCAAAAGGATTAGCCTGTTTTTATTGAGCAATCTCGGCTGCTTAATCACAAGCATCCTCATCACTTCATCTGATTAGTTGCAATAGACATCTTCTGTAATCCAATGACTAGGTTTTCTCAAGCTATAGTGGATAATACAAGTAGATAACACCAAACAGACACCATTAGCTTTTTTGGATAAATGTTCAGTTTTGGACTTTGTTTTGGCACTTCATCTTTATCCAACCATTGTGCCGACCTCTTGTGATTGTCAGAAAGAATCCATTGTTCATAATATGTAACAATATGGTATAGAAATGGTTCACCTTTATGTCATGACAGCAAAGAAAGGCAAGCTTCCAGAAGATTTCTCTGCTGATGCTCATTTAATTCATGTGGTACCCATCTATCCAGCTTCTTTACCTTGCCCATTTGTATCAAATGGTCCAATATTGTTGGAAAAGTAATATCAAACCTTGTTGCTAATTCACATGTAGGTTGAGATGGATTTGCTTCTGTTACAGCTTTTAGCTCAACATTATGCATCGTGATCTCAGGTCACCCACGTGGCTCATTTTCAAGATTAAAATCACCAGAATGGAACTTCTCAAACCATCAATGTACTGTGCATTCATTAGCCGCATCCTTTCCAAACACTTCATTGATATTTCTAGCTGTCTGCACTGTGTTGGTTCCAAGATGGAACTCATATTCAAAAATAACACAAATTTTTGACTTATCCATGGTTTCACAAAAATTGCTCTAAAAAAAAAAAATTGAAAGATAATTACAAACCAAAACATGTGTTTGGAAGAATGAGGATGTACCTTCACACTAAAAAACAAAAACCAAACCAAAAAAAAAAAAAAAAGAATCAGAAAGTGTCAAAGTGAAATGTCAGAGATATCAACTGTCAAACTTAAGGAAATTGGACATTCCATACTTAATAACCTAATATATAATTTTCTCATTGCTTGCTGAATGAAGGAAATCTCCAAGAAAAACAAATTCAGCCAAGTTGTCATTCTCACCAATTCTTGTATCTGAGCCAGTCTTTATGGTTTGGATTAACTACCATGTGCCTTCTAGAAATTATCCTCAAACTTTTTTTTTTTTTTTTTTGAGACAGAGTGTCACTTTGTTGCCCTGGCAAGAGTGAGTGCCATGGCATCAGCCTAGCTCACAGCAACCTCAAACTCCTGGGCTTAAGCGATCCTACTGCCTCAGCCTCCCCAGTAGCTGGGACTACAAGCATGCGCCACCATGCCTGGCTAATTTTTTCTATATATATTTTAGTTGACCAGACAATTACTTTCTATTTTTAGTAGAGACGGAGTCTCGCTCTTGCTCAGACTGGTCTCGAACTCCTGACCTCGAGCGATCCACCCGCCTCAGCCTCCCAGAATGCTAGGATTACAGGCGTGAGCCACCACGCCCGGCCTGAAAGTTTGTATCCTTAGACCAATATGTCTTCTTTCTTTGTCTACCCTCCCACCCAGGCCCCCAGCCTCTGGTAACTACCCGTCTACTCTTTACTTCCATGAACTTGACTTTTTTAGATTCTAATTTACTAACTTGTTGATATAAGTGAGATCATATGGGATATGTTTCTCTGTACCTGAATTTTTTCAATTAGCATAATATCTTCTAGGTCTAACCATATTGTCATAAATGACAGAATTTCCTGCTTTTTTTTTTAAGGTTGAAAAATATTCCATTATGTATATAAACCACATTTTTAATATTCATTCATCCATTGATGGACACTTAGGTTGTTTCTGTATCTTACCTATTGTGAATAATACTGAAATGAGCATGGTGATGCACACATCTCTTTGACATACTGGTTTTAATTCCTTTGAGTCTATACCCAGAAGTGAAATTGCTGGATTGTATGGTAATTCTATTTTTAGGTTTGTTTTTTTGTTGTTGTTTTTGAAGAACCTTCATGGTGTTTTCCAAAATGGTGTAACTAATTTACATTCCCACCAACAGTGTACAATGGTTACCTTTTAAATACATCCTTTCCAACACTTATGCTTCTTCTTTTTGATAATAGCCATTCTAAAAGATGTGAGGTGATATTTTACTGTGATTTTAATTTGCATTTCTCTGATTTGAAATTTTGAATATATCTTCATATATTGGTTGTCCATTTGTATTTCTTCTGTTAGGAATGCCTTTTCAGTTCCTTTGCCCATTTTTAAATAGGATATTTTTTTGTTATGAGCAGTTTGAGTTCCTTGCATATTTTTATATTAGCCCTTTATCCAATGTATGATTTGCAAATATTTTCTCCCAATCTGTAGGTTGTCTCTTCATTTGTCAATTATTTCCTTCACTGAGCAGAGGCTTTTTCATTTGATGCAATCCTATTTGTCTGTTTTTGCTTTTGTTATCTGTGCTTTTGGGATCATATCCAAGAAATCACTGCCCAGACCAATGTCATGAAGTATGTTCCCTATGTTTTCCTCTAGTAATTTTACAGTTTCAGGTCTTAGGTTTCAGTTTTTAGTATGTTTTGAGTTGATTTTTCTGTGAGGTATAGCATAAGAATCTATTTTCATTCTTCTACATGTGGAGATCCAGTTTCCCAAGTACCATTTATTGAAGAGACTGTCCATTATGTGTTCTTGGTACCTTTGTCAAAAAGCGGCTGGTTGTAAATGTGCAGATTTCTTTCTGGGCTCTCTATGCAGTTCCATTGGTCTATATGTCTGTTTTTATGCCAGTACCATGCTGTTCTGGCCTCTTTCAGTTGCCAATATACATTTAAGATTCATCTATGTCTTTGCATGGCTTATCCTCAAGGAATGAGGATAGCTCATTCCTTTTTATTGATGAATAGTATTCCATTGTTGGCTATGTCAGTTTGTTTATTAATTCACATATTGAAGAACATCTTATTTGCCTCCAGTTTGGAAAAATTATGCATAAGGCTACTATAAACATTTCTATGTGGGCCTTTGTGTAGACACAAATTTTATAATTAGTTGAGTAAATACGTAGTAGCAAGATTTCTGAATGGTATGGTAAGACTATGCTTAGGTTTGTAACCAAAAATCATGGTACTGGCACATGTGTCAGAAACTGACAAACTTTCCTCCAAAATTACTACACAATTTTCATCAATACCAGCAATAAGTGAGAATTCCAGTTGCTCCATATCCTTACCAGCAATTAGTATCATGAGTTATTTTTTCTATTTTATCCATTCTAATATGTGTGTAGTCTTATGTTTGCACATTTAAAAATATGTTACTTTTATATTTATATGAGAATTATGGTGCTTACAGTTTGCAAATTATTGTTTGACAATTTTATTTCTAGTATCTCTTTGGTATATAAGCTCAATTTTCAAAATGATATGGGAAATTGTCACAATATGAAATTATGTGATTTTTATAAAATAATATGAGTTTATATCTATGTTTATATATTGATATGAAGCTGTTATTTCACATATTCAGTTAATGCAAACCAGTAGGGATGTGGATTTAATTAAAAATCAGCAAAGTAATTTGATTTTGCTTTATTTGCTCTGATATCCATGAATTAGAATAGGAGACATTGGAGATCAATTTACTAACTCATTGATATTATTTTATTTTCCTCCAGAAGGAGGAAAATTGATATTATTTTGTTTTCCTCATAGAAGAGTGCATGTTTTATAAGATTATTGAAGTTAGTATGCAAAGATGCTGCTGAATATGAGATACTTGGCAGCCAGAGAATAAGGAGAAAACTCAGCGTGATATGTGATTTTTGCTGAGATAAGGTCACTTATTTTCACATCCATTTTATTCCAGTTGCTATTTAGGGCTTATATAATTTGGAAACCCACTGTTGGGGGCTCATAAATTAATGCAAAATTCATACAGTTTAATTTATGGTGCAAAATGTCAAGATATTATAAGCTCATAAGAAAAAGTTTTTAGGCTGATTATTATGGAATTAGGATCAGTAGGGTTTCAAATGAAGAGTGATTAGAGTCCATATGTTTTTTGGAGGAAAGGGAATAAGCCAATATGAGATTTAGAGGAAGCTCTTACTTCTTTGATGAATATTTCACCATTCCCATATGAGCTTCAGCACTAAGATATCCATAAAGTAGTTCTACCATTCTGTTCACCAGCAGAGTCTGAGATTTATTTAAAGAAGTAGCTCAGCAACAGGTTGCATTTATTATAAAAATACTTTGTAAAGTTAACTAATTCTTTAGCAATTTGCCAAATTTGAATGCTATGAAAGAGATGACAGGATGATTATACGAGACAGCCACTCAGGAGAGGGTCCACCTGGCCTACGTGTCCCTGAACTACCAGCGAAGACTCTCTCTATTTTTCATGCTCCCAAGTTAGAGGTCTCAAAGCCTTGGGGGTCTTAATATGCCCTTCCTCTTGTTCAGTGAGCTGATTGCATGCTCGTATAGACAACAACCTGAGTCACTATATAAGTTGTTGAGCATTTATTTGATTTTAAGCATCTTAATAACTAAATCATAGTCATGCCTCCTGATCTATACATCTGGAAAGCATGAAAGAGGAAGAATAGTGCAATTTATACTGTTTGGGCTTTGTTGTCATAAAGACAAGGTTTTGAATCATGCTCTGCTGTTCATGTTCTTGACAAAATTACAGAATTTCTTGGAACTTCACTTTGCTCACCTATGAAATTTAGACTATGATATTTATCTAATTGAGTTTTAGTAAGAATTAAGTGGAAGGGTTAACACTTTATAGTCACCTTATAAATAGTCTCCCTCTTCCCCAATTTGATAATCAATAATCAAACCTCCATGGTATACATATACCACATTTTATTAATCCAGTCATGTATTGATGGACACTTAGGTTGTTTCCATATCTTTGCAACTGTGAATTGTGCTGCTATGAACATCCCGGTGCAGATGTCTTTTCTGTAGAATATCTGGAGTACTACTCAGCCACAAGAAACCATGGTGAACTAACACCTCTTGTGTTATCCTGGATGGAGCTGGAGCTGATTATTCTAAATGAAGTATCACAAGAATGGAAAAACAAGCACCACATGTACTCACCATTAAATTGGTACTAATTGATCAACACTTATGGGCACATATGGAAGTAACAGTCATAGGGTGTCTGTCACGTTGGGGGAAGAGAGGATGAGTAAATTCACACCGAACGGGCATGGTGTGTGATGTCTGGGAGTTGGGCATGGTTGTAGCTCCAACTTGGGCAGTACAAAGGGAATGTATGTAACCAAAGCATTCATATCCCCATATATTCTTAAGTAAAAATAAAAAGATTTGAAATCAAGAAACAATTCAAATCTTAGATGCTTCACCGTTACTCTCCTATGACTTATTTTCTGTTCCAAAAATTATTTAGAATGAGAAAATAGTGTGGTTTACAGACTTGTTTTCTTTAGGAAAAAAATAACAAAGGTAGTATAAGAAATAATTCACCTCCTCCCCCCAAAAAAGAAAGACCCCAAAACAAGCCCAGATGGCTCTATAGGGAAATTTTATCACATCTTTAAAGTTCAGATAATTCCAATGACTTTATCTCTTCCATAGTAGACAGATTGGAATGTTGTCTTGAACATAAAAGGAAAGGATATTTTAAAAGTCTCTTTAAAATTGCTACTAAAGTGTAATAAATACAGCACATAAAAATAAAACTATGGATTTATTTCACTGATACATATAGATTAAAAAAATCACAAAGAAAATACTTGCAAACAAAATTTAGTAACCCATTAAGAAACTAATATATCTTGACCAAATGTATTTTATTACAGGAATATAATATTGGGTCAATATTAGAATATATATTAATATGTTACACATATCAATATATCAAAATAAATCATATAATCAAATATTTACATGCTGAAAGGACATTTTTAAAAATTTCATACTCATCCTTGATTTTGAAAGTCTCAATAACGTAGAGATTGATTGATATTCCCTCTGTATGATAAACTATGTGTATCTCAAAAGAAGAGCCAGTGTCATACTCAGTAGGGAAACACTAAAGTCAGGAATAAGGTAAAAATTCTAGACATCATCCACACTATGTAACATTGTATTAATATTAGGGTATTAACCATTAAATATAGATAAAAGAAATGTTAGAGCTATAAGAATTGCAAAGAAAAAGGCAAAGTGACCACTCTTTTCAGATGAGATTATTGTATACCTAGAAGACCCAAGAGAATCAACTGAAAGATATACTATAAATGATAAGAATTCAAAAAAGTTGTGAACACTTACTTTTCAGTATATTTTCTCCTACACTGAATTTCAAAAAGGTTCCTTGTTATACTGCCTTTGGTGCTTTCCAGACATCAAATGCACACTAGAACTACAGAGTTATTTTTTATAAACAGATTGAGGTATAGCCCACCTCATCTCTCCAACCACCATCTCCTTTCTGAGAGGCCAGATCTTTAAATATCAAGAGACGATGAACATGTTGCTGATGTTAACTACTTTATATGTCAGCTACTTTATAGGGCTTAACCATACTTGGTCTCAAGTATAAAGTGAAGGACTAATCTGAGTATAGTCTAAAGGAAATAAGCACTTAGCCATGAAGGATGCTGGAACCACTACATAAAGCAAAAGAATCTGCTCAATTTGGTTTCTTAGTTTCATTTCAAATTCCTTCTTATTCTGTATGAAATTAGAGTAGAGAGATTGAATAAAATGGTTGTGACACTTCCTTTAAGAGTTCTTTTTAAGAAAAAGATGCCTGAAACAATTTTTTTTTTTGTAATTAATCATGGAGTGCACCAGAATTCTTGCTGAATTTGCAAGAGCAGATACTCAGATATACAGACAAAAAACTAGGGTAAAATTACATAAATATTATAATAGACTCATTTACCACTGTCAACATAGAAAATGCAATACAGATTTTGATAAAATTAGGTGCCATGAACAAAACGTTCCTTAGTTTCTCTGTATCAGTTAGGGTAAATCAAGGAAGCAGCTTGCGATGCAAGATCTCCAGAAATTAAAGTGGATAGAATTTTGGGAACAATGGGGGATTTCATTAAATGGAAATTCTTGGGTCATTTCTAATTCATCATGGCAATTAAGAACACTCATACACTGTTGGTGGGAATGCAAACTAGTGCAACCCCTATGGAAAGCAATATGGAGATACCTTAAACAGATTCAAGTAGACCTACCATTTGATCCAGCAATCCCATTATTGGGCATATACCCAGAAGAACAAAAGTCATTTTTTAACAGAGACACCCATACCCGAATGTTTATAGCAGCACAATTCACAATCGCAAAGATGTGGAAACAACCCAAGTGCCCATCAATCCACGAATGGATTAGTAAACTGTGGTATATGTATACCATGGAGTACTACTCAGTTATAAGAAATAATGATGATATGACATCTCTTTGGTTCTCCTGGAGAGAGCTGGAACCCATTATATTAAGTGAAGTATCCAAAGAATGGAAAACCAAGCATCACATGTACTCACCAGAAAACTGGTTTCCCTGATCATCACCTAAATGCACATCGGGGAAGGATACCAATCGGATATCAGACTGGGATGAGGGGTGGGGGGAGGGGATGGGTGTATGCCTACATGACGAGTGCGTTGCGCACCCTCTGGGGAATGGTCATGCTTGAAGGTGCAGACTCGGGGAGGTGGGGGGGGGGGGAGATGGAGGTATGACTACATGATGAGTGCCAGGTGCACTGTCTGGAGAATGGACATGCTTGGGACTCTGACTCAGGGGGATGGGCGGGACATGGACAATGTATATGACCTGAACTTATGTATCCCCATGATGAGCTGAAATAAAAAAAAAAAAGAATATGTATGGAAGTTACTCAAGGGAGCTTAAGGATAGAGAAGCAGCTCAAAACTGCAAAACAGAAATACTGCATGATGAGTTAAATAGTTAAAAAAAAAAAAAAAACTGTTTCAAAGTAGAGTCTCCATGCCCTTGAAATATATCATTATTATGCAGATAAGAATCAATGAGTCTTTTCTTCATTCTGAATTTCTTTTTTTTTCTTTCATCATAAGAGGCACCATTCCTTGCTAGTTACCCTTAACTCTGTCTGCATCTTTGCAAATAGTCTCCTCATTACACTCAGAATTTCTAACATTGACATTTCTAGGTAGGGGTGTGACCAGCAATCTCGTCTTCTACTTTTTTTTTATTTCAGTATATTATGGGGGTACAAATGTTTAGGTTACGTATATTACCCTTGCCCCCGACTCCTGCCCCAAGTCAGAGCTTCAAGCATGTCCATCCCCCAGATGGTGCGTATTGCACTCATTATATATGTATATATCCATTCCCTCCCCCCGTCCCATCTGCCCGACACCAAATTAATGTTATTCCTGTATGTTCACTTAGGTATTGATCAGGGAAACCAATTTGATGATGAGTACATGTGGTGCTTATTTTTCCATTCTTGGGATACTTCACTTAGAATGGGTTCCAGCTCTATCCAGGAATACCATCTTCTACTTTATTCAAAGGTGCCCTACTCAGAGACACATTCAGGTTTGTGAAGCCTCAAGCATATACAATTTTGAGTCCCTCTTTGAGAAAAGGAATGTAAAATTACAAACATAAAAATAGGTTTGAAAATGAATATTAATGTAAAATAAAAAAAGACATCCCAGTAAATTACTGTGAACTAAATAACTCAAGTCCCTTCCTTCTGAGACCTCTTCAGGCAATTCACAACTAATTCTTAGATGGAAATGCTTTCTGGCTGCTGCCTTACTTATCCTACATGAACACTGTATAAATCTTAGCAAATTCCAACACTCACAGAGGTGGGAGCAATTGGAGATAGTGAAGCTTGAGCTTTGTCGGGTTCATGGCAAATCTACCTCTGGTTCTACTCTAAGTCACTAATTCAGTCCTTATTGCATTTTCATGTTTCCCTTCAAGTATTACACATTGAAATCAAGTTTAACATAAATGCCTAGACCACTTTTCAGTAACTTCATCCTCCTAGAAAAGTGGTTTTCAATATTAGCTACACATCAGAATGATCCAGGGCACTGTTAAAAAATAACAATTCTGGCCAGGCATGGTGGCTCATGCTTGTAATCCTAGCACTTTGGGAAGCTGAGGTGGGAGGATCACCAGAGCCTAGAAGTTTGAAACCATCCTGAGTAATATAGCAAGACCTGTCTTTATAAAATAAGAGAAAAAAAGTAGCTGGATATGATGGCAGGCACCTGTAGTCTCAGCTACTCAGGAGACTGAGGCAGGAGGATCACTTGAGCCAGGAGTTTGAGGTTGCAGTAAGCTATGATGATGCCACTGCACTCCAGACTAGCTGGGGCAACAGCGTGAGATCCTGGAAAAAAACAAACAAAAACACCAATACTTGCATCTCGGTCCAAGAGATTCTGATTTAATTAGTCCTTACTGGGGCCTGAACATCCATACCTTTTAAAAACTATTCAGGTAACTTCAATGTGTAGCCAGAGTCAAGAATCATTGGCCTAAGGAGGTGTAAGATTCTTAAATGTTTATCGTATTTGGCCAATAAAATCTGCATTCTGACTGGTGGTTAAAAAGACATAGTATATTTATCTCTTGATTTCATATTATAAAAAGGTTCAAACTATATATGGATACTAAGTGCCCATTTAAGAATACCCCAAACAGAAGAGAGAGGAGTGTCTGGAAGGGAATTTAGAGAATCTCAACTTTTCTTTTTCCTAGAAAAAGAGGGATCAGACAAATAATAAAGAATGTGATCCATACCGATACACCTTTGTCGACTATAATAAAAAACCAAAGAAGGGAAAAATTAAAAATAAATGAAAAAGAATAGCACCAAGCAAGGTAATGGAATATGAGTAGATGTTAAATATTCCTGGATGACTCAAAATTGCTAGTTGTAGCACATCTGTAGGTGTGGGCTTTTTTTTTTTTTCAGACATCAAATTAATGATTCTGACAGCCTGACATGTTATGACATGACAAGTTCTGTCATTTTGATATTCCTTTCTTTCTCTTCTATCGGTTTTATTTAACAGAAAACACAAATTTTCTTGGACACTATTGTAGCAATTATCATTCAGCCATTCAGTCTACCAAGGGGAAGACAGAATGGAAAAATAAATAAATAAAATAAAACTGCTGACATCAGGTAAGAAAAATCATTTCCCCCACTTTAAATAAAAATGGAAAATGTCAGTTTGCCAAAAAATTAAATCTTATATTTTGTTATTCAACATGAGCTAAATTCCATTTAGTTCCAGAATTGGCAAGAGATGAAAGTGAAAATGGTGTCTGTACAGATCAAAATAAGTTGAGAGTTGAGAAAATGACCTCATTTAGTTGTTTTCAAAATTTCTTTTTTGCTCTGGAATTCTTCCAACAAAATTGTACTCAAAAGTTGAATATAAAAACAGAAATAGCAGAGATGGCCTGGGTGAGAAGGAATTTGGGGAAGTTGGGATAAGACCCTTGATGAATTGGGATGAAAGTACCTCATGGCTTTTCTCTTACTCTTTCAGCAACTCTTGTAGTACATTTTCAGAACCACAAGAAGGATATGGAAAAGCAGTTTAAAGCCACTGATCCAGGCCAGGCACAGTGCCTCACACCTGTAATCCAAGCACTTTGAAAAGCCAAGGTGGGAGGGTGGATTGAGCCCAGGAGTTTGAGGTTGCAGTGAACCATGATGATGCCACTGCACTCTAGCCTGGGCAACATAATGACACTTTGTCTCAGGAAACAAATACAAAAAAACACTAATCCAGGGAATTCAGATCCAAGATTATACTGCTGACATGATAGATTTAATAATAATAATTATTATTATTATGTAGAGATGACTTATTCCACTGGTATAATAGATATAAGCAAATAGTGCTTTGTTTTCTATTTTACTAATGTGCAAACAGTATGGCTCTAAAAGAAGCCATTGAAATGTGGAATATAATTGAATTCATGCTACATTCACTGATAATCTTCACACATAAAGAATTCTACTAGAAGCTATAGGTATCAGGTACTAAGTAAAATAAGAGAAATTATTCAATTTCATTTATTAATCATTGTTTGAGCATCTATGGTGTGCCAGACACTATTCTAGGCACTTAAGAAACATAAATGACCAAAACAGACAAATATGCAAGCCTTCCAAAGATATTACATTCCAGCAGGGAAAGATAGAAAATAAACAATAAACATTGTAAATAGCAAATGTGAAAATGTAACATGGGTAGAGAAAGAAGGACTGGAAACATGGGGGATGTAGTTGCAATTTCAAACAGGGGGAGAACAAGAGGTCTTACTGAGAAGTTAACATTTTAGAAATACTTTAAGTAGATGAAGGAATAAACTGTCAGGACAACAGCATCCGAAGCAGAAGGAACAGCAAGTACCTAGGTCTTGTGATGAGAGCGAGTTTTGCTTGTTGAGGGACTAGCCAGGAAGCCAGCATGATTTAAGAGAAATATTAGCAGGACCTGGGGTCAAAGAGATAGGTGAGGCTGGAACACAGCAGATCACACAGAGCTGGTACACCATTATAAGGTCCTCGGCTCTTACTCTGAGTAAAGCAGTGATCTAATGGAAGGATTTGAGTAGAGGAGTGATATGCTTTGACTTTCATATTAAAAGGATTGTTCTAGGTGCTATGCTGAGATTAGACTTGGGCTTGGGGAGAGAGGCAAGTATAGAAGCAAAAGGACCATTTAGAAGGCTGTTTGTAATAATACAAGTGAGAAAAATGACAGTGATTTGGACTAGAGAGATGAGAATTAGAAGTATTTTGGATTTTGAAGATAGACATATCCTCCTGTTTCCAATTGAATGGTTGAATGGCGTGAGAGAAAGAGAAGAGATTACTCCAAGTTTTGGGGCCAGAGAAATTAGAATAATGGACTTGACATTAACTGAGATTGGTTGAGCAGCTTTGGGGAGGAATATTAGAAATTCATTTTGGACATGTTAGGTTGTATGTCTACCAGTCATTCAAATAGAAATGGTGGGTGAGCTGGAGGAATGCATCAACAGTTTAAGACATAGGTCTGGAGCAGAGATATGTATTTATGAGTCATTGTCAAAAATGGGTGAAATAGGTGGATAGAATGAACACTCTTTCATTATTCATAGCAAAGTGACTATACTCAACAATAAGTTAGTGTATATCTTAAAATAACTAAAAGAGTGGAATTGGAATGTTCCTAACACAAAGAAATGACAAATGCCTGAGGTGATGGATAACCCAATTACCCTGATGTGATTATTTTGATTAATTCACATTCTATGCCTGTATCAAAACATCATATGTACCCTACAAACATATACAACTAGTATGTACCCATAATAATTAAAAGTAAACATTTTAAATATGAAAAAGGCAAAAAACTGGCGATATTTAAAGCCCTGAGTTTAATAAGATAACCAAAAGAGAAAAGAATAAAGGAGAAAATCTTAGGGACAACATTAAAAGACTAAAAAGTGTTAATGAAAGAAGTGGCATTTTAGGTGGGCCTTAACCAAAGTTTATACAGCTAGGTACATCAAGACAAAAGCCTGTTTTTGCCTATTTGCTTTCAAATAACTAATTACATAACTGATTTGGTGAAGGACTTACTTTCTCATTTCATCACTGTTTAAGTTTTGGCTTTAGAAATACTCAAAAATGGTATTGACCCAGATCACAGTGTTCTCAGTCCAGTTGTTTAGGTCATCCATTGATGTAGTTCAATATATATATATATGCTCAATCCAGGTTCTAGTCAGACTGTGGTCAAGAAGAAGTCATCTTTAAACCAGAAAGTATTTTCCAATATAGGGAAATACATTCATAACTTCAAATTATTTAAGGCCAATTAAAATGCCCACTAGGATTTTAAGTGGCATTATCACTGTGCTCTAAAGTTTCAGTACACATGTGAAACTAATCCTTCTCAGTTCCAGTGAGCCACTTGTTCCAGCAGAACTGAATTCTCACTTCTCCAAATACTCTCATTGCTTACTCCCTCATTTTTTATGTTACTATTTCCATAGAGGATGCTTTTTTTCCTCTAGTTTCTCCATTTCCAAATCCTAGTAATCTTTCATGCCATTGTTAATATTCTACTTACTTCCAGAATCTTTTACTAGTCTCTCAAAAAGTAAAGAATGCATCCTTTTTTGAATGGCTACAGTCTTTGTCTATGACTCTTTCATGTTATATATTCATGTCAGCTTCATACTGGAACTTTTCATGATAATGTCTAACCTCCTACTAGAAAGCCAGTATTTTACAAAGAAGAGTTAAGAGTTAATAGCAACAAACATAGACCTACATGTATAAAAAATACACCAAAACAATGAATGTAAAAATGACAGTTCCCAAAATGTATTTGTGAATTAATATTTGGCCTTTCATTTATCTGGACCTTTCTGATATTGACATGAGTTGTTTTTCACAGCAAGTACAACCAGAATATAGATGCAATGGAGGATGAGGCTTGGTTAATAAGTTTTACAATTAGACAGAGAAGAGATTGTTATGGTAGCTATTTTAATTTTGTGAAAAAAAGGACAATCACAGGAAGTGGAGCAAGCCCTATTTTATTGAACACTTACTGCTATATGTCAAGTGCTTTGTAGCTGATCCTCTTTAACCCTCAAAAGTATGTATAAGCTATGTGTTCTGTATTTCCATTGTGCAGATGAAGAAGATAGGATTCAAAGAGGAGAAATAACCCGAAAGTTATACAACTAATGTGGTACTGGGACTTAGGTCCTTTGATGCCCAAATTTATACTTTTACCTTTTGCATCACACTGCCTCTCCAGATCTTTGGCTTTTATTTCCATATTATAAATTCAATAAAAAATATTTTGGAGATTTATTTAAATGCAGATTTATGGAACATGCAAATTCAGGTAAACAACTCTGTAGTACAGGGCCTGGAGCAACTGAAGGTGATCTGAGAGCCTATTGTAAAGGGCACTGCAGGCATCGGATCAGGAAGTGAAAGTGAAGATGTTATGGCACCTGGAAAACATGCGGAATTATTTAAATAAGACCCACTTCTCTGCTCAAAAAGTCACCATAACACTGAAAGAAAATGACTTCTATTTAGAAGCAATAAAATGGTCCTTAAAGCAGTTGACATGTTTTTCACACTCCTTTCTAGGAAATATCTCTAGAAGCATCAAAGCTGTTTTGATTCTAAATGTGTTTATTTTAATAAGGCTACTTTTTAAATGATCTTGCAGAACAGTCAGCTCTGAAAGACAGAGCCTGCTCTCTCAGAGCCCTGAGATTCAAAACAAAGCCTAGCAGTAAATTGATTATTCAGAGAAGGGATAAAAATAGAACGTTGGATCCCTCCTGGGCATTAGTACCACATTTTTTTTCCTAAAGAAGAAAGAAACTTCTGTTACTGCATAGTCTCTCCATCAGCAGCAGAGATCAAAGGAAAATATATATATTTTTTTATTTGACATGGGAAAGGTAGCCAGAAATTTGGCCATCGATTCATCTCCTGCTGAGGCCAATCTGAGATGTTGAGAGTTGGGGAAATTTCTGTTTTCTGCAAACTCGAACTGGAGAAGTAATTCATTATTTAACTCCATGCATTAAGGGCATACTGTGCGCTGAGCCCTGTAGTAGATAACTGGGATCAGAGAAAAAAGCAACAGCCCCCATTCTCAAGGGGCTCAGTCTGTCTGCCAAGTGACACAGAGATAAAAGTAGGGGTGGGCAGTGGGGGAGAGTAGACTAGAGGTGATTTAAATTACCAGGGTTATACAATGCAAGGCTAACACGTTTTATAAGATGAAACATTTAACCCATTGTTGAAGGACCAGGGAGCCACTAAATGCTCAAGATGTGTTTATTAAATAAATTATTTAGCTTTCGGATTTCACACTTGAAAAAGGTAATGCTGGAGCTGCCATCTTGAAGCATTACAGAACCAGTGGATCTCACCCCAATCTGAAGGAGAATCAAAGATGCTAAAATAGAAGCTGCACAGTTATAACTATGGCATCTGAATTTTTAAAAATCTTCCAGATGATTCTAATGCTCAGCTAGAATAGAAAGCCATTGTTTAAGCCAGACAGGAGAAAGACAGAGATAAATGATTTCGGTAGGTAGAACAAACACTTTCAGTTTTACTGGGGGTTGTAAGCAAATTGGGAAAAAGAGAAAAGGAGGAAAAAAAGTGGAAGAGGGTGAGGAAAGACAAGGAAAAAGAAAGGAATGCACCTTCTTGCTCCTGAAACAATGGGAAGATTGCTTCTGATCCTTTATTTTTGTGACTTCTTCTGACCAAGCAGATTACCATATCAGGTTAAAGTCAAACCCATGTTTATTCTGCATGCTCACCTCTTTTAGTTGTAAGAAAAACAATATATCTCTCTTAAACTTTTCTTAAGCGGGGGTTGGAGGGGGTGTTCTGTAGATTTGCCTTTGTATTCCAGCCATTTCTCTCTCTTACCCCCACCTCCCCTGGAGAACAGCATAGCAATTGGAATACGTAAGATCCTCTCCCAAATGTTGACCTATTTGTTACACACACACACACTCTTATCTGTCTAGTTATATAAAGAAAGAGAGAAAGCATCCATTTATTATGTATTAAGCTTTAACACTATGAGGAACAGGTTGTGGATGCGACAGATGCACAAAAAAGACATTAATCCTACTGTTATGTATTGAAGATACGTCAAAATCCTAACCTTTCCTACCTATGAATATGACCTTGTTTGGACATAGGGTCTCTGCAGATGCAATCTAGTTAAGTTGAGGTTCCTAGGGTGGGCCCTAATCCAATATGACTGGTGTCCTTAAAAAAGGGAAAACAGACACAGACAGACACAAAGGAGAGTGCCATGTGACACAAGGCAGAGATTGAAGTGCCATCACTGCAAGCCAAGGAATACCTGGGGCCACCAGAAGCTGGAAGAGGCATGACCCAGCCAACAGCTTGATCGGACATTTAGACTTCAGAGCTGTGAGAGAATAGATTTCTGTTGTCTTGTGTCACCAAGGTTGTGGTACTTCATTACAACAGCCCTAGGAAACTGATACACTTACTTTACACATGTTAGGAAATGAATATTGTCTACTTTATTATATGGTAGATACAATTCATAGAGTCCTATAATTAAAAAAGGAAGAAAATATATCCATTGCTCTCTCATTTTTATAGTGCATCGCATGGAGATGCAATTAAATGAGCAATCACATAAGGTGAGGCATCTGTTAAGTGGAGAACTTACAAGGTATTGTGGGAGCACATAATAGTGATTTTGAATTTAGTTGGGAAATGCAGTGGGCAAGGGAGGTCAAATAAAGGCTTCCTGAGAAAGGGCTATTTAAAGTTATACATGAAAGATGAGAAGAAATCATCCAGAAGGGAGAGTGTTTCAAAGAAAAGAAAAATGTGTCCGTGGACCTAGACTTGAGATATTGATGATACAATTGAGGAACACACAAATGCGGTTTTAGGCTAGAATCTCTCCAACGTATTCCTGGTAGAGGATGTCATTTACTTACCATGACATTGGCCATTGTCCTTTGGTCCCTTGATCTCTCCTTGGAATTCCTTTAGCATCTCAATTAAGATCAGGAGTCCCTTGTCTTTCATTAGCTTCTTTTCTTTTGCAAACTCTGATCTAAGTTCTGTGAATGGATTCCAAGACTTTGGTATTAGATATAACCCTAGTTGAAAGGGGAAAATGAGGCTATTTGGTTTCTGCATCTAGTTTGCCATCTCATGCTGTGTTTATAAAAGGCTGAGGGAAGACATAGATAAGAGGTCTGGAGAAAGCTTAGGAAAACAAATCTCAAATTACAATTCAAGGAAAAATGTGAGAAGTATTATTCCATTCTATAACCAAAGACACAATGTCCAAATAAGTGTAGGGAATGGAGAACTGTAAAGCCAGCAGGCTATTTTGTGTGCGTTGCTGTAAGAATTCTCAGAGACTTTGATACTTAAAATTAATTGTGAATTTCCAAGAGGAAATTATAGTATACGGTACTTCCCACTTATTTTTTTGTTTTGTTTTTATACATTTGTTTTCTTAAAAAATATTGAAGATTGTAATTTTAGATGAGTCTTTATGTGCATCAGGGGTCTGCTCACAGCATAGAACCGAAACCACCAGACATTAGTTTTCCTTGCGAGGAGGCAGCTGGAGTTTGGTGAAGTGACCTAAGCTTGGCCAGTAGGATTCTCCTACAAGGGACTTTGAATCTGGAACAAATGATGAAAGAAAGCAATCAGAAGGACAGTTTAGAATTTTCCCCTGCAGTGTCAACAATATCTGATGACCATGTTGGTACTAGTGGCAGTCAATGCCCAGTGGCAGACAGCAGCTTCCCCCTGACCAGGCTGTGAGCAGACAGTCATCTTCTCTGGGCTTCCAGATGCCATTGGATCCTGCCATTAACCAAGCAGACCCTCAGCTCACTGTCAACTTAGAAGCTAGCCGCTATCCTTCCAATACATTCCTTTCCATTACCAGAGTCAATTTCTGTTGTTTACAATCAAAAATATATTCACAGCATATGTCTGATAGCAGCGCTGAAAGGAACATATTTTGGGGAAAAATAGTTCATGAATGCATGTATATACTCCAAATAGTATCAATGGCCAGCTCCTTTTAGCCATCTCTGACCAAGGCCCAGATATTCTTTCCATAGCCAATCTCTTCATATGCTTCCTAGTGGCTTCAAGAGGGAAGATCTATGTCACACGCATCTCTCATACCTTTTCAAAGTGTGTGTATTTTAGGCCCACAAACCTTAATCATAGAGCAATTCTAACCTTTCCTCCTATGACTCACCTGTTCTTATCTTGGCTCCACTGAGTAATCAAGTTTTTCATGATAGATAGAATGTTATCTTTTATTGCTCCTGCTGCATGACAAAATACAGTAGGGAGTAGGCTATAGAGTTGATTAGACTTGGGATGAAATCCTACTTTGACATGTACCTGTACGAAAAACAGCAAGAAGAGATGTCAGGCCAATGTCCTTTAAAGTATGTTTCTTTTGATGAATTCCCTGAACCAGTTGATGGTTAATTATCTTCAGATCAGACATGGGGGAATTTTGCACTCAGATTCTCCAAATGTTTGGGTATAAGGCTTAGCATTTCTATTGTTTGATAAGGGTGTTGCTTTAAGTTAAATTACTTGACTTCTCTAAGATTCAGGGACTTATGTGTAAAATGAAATGTGACAGGGAGAATTCTGTTGCAGATGCCAGAAAACCTAGCCTAAACTTGCTTAAGCTGAAAAGGCTTTTTTTTTTTTATTTTATATAACTGAACAGATCAAAGATGGACATTGATTTCAGATGAGGCTTCATCCAGGATTCAATCATCACCTGGATCCAATTTGTCTCTTTTTCTGTAGCTTTACTTTACCATTTTTCTGGCTAAGCAGTTTATTCTCTTAAGGTACCCAAACCAGAAATTCTCAGGGATATATCTCAGTTGAGGTACAGAGGAAAATATGGTGCTTTTTTCTGAGAAGTTCTAGGGAAAATATCTTTTTTTATTTACATTGTTTATGATCAGCTGATTGACTCAGACTTGTCACAAGCTTCACTTCTCCTGTCCATCCACAGGAAGTTAATTGACAATGTGGAAAAAGAGATGGTTGCCTAGAAGAAAATTGAAGTTTATTAAACAAGATCAGAATGAATGGATATTATCACGCAAAAATAGCAGACATTGGGAGGCCAAGGTGGGAAGATTGCTTGAGGTCAGGAGTTCAAGACTAGCCTGAGCAAGAGCAAGAGCCTATCTCTACAAAAAAAAAAAAAAAGAAAGAAAAATTAGCCAGGCGTGGTGGTGCACTCCTATAGTCCCAGCTACCAGGGAGGCTGAGTCAGGAGGATCACTTGAACCCAGGAGTTTGAGGTTGCCATGAGATATGATGATGCCACTGTACTCCAGCCTGAGCAACAATGTGAGACCCTGTCTCAAAAACAAAAACAAAAACAAAAGCAGATAGCCACAATATCCTGGGTTTCCATAAGGCTTAAATAATGTAATATGGTAAAATGGGCAGCACAGCACAGTAAAGGACACATGGAGGAAATGGAACTAGTTCAATAACAGTATTATTATTTTTTTGAGTGCATAATGCTTAAGCCTATTCTATATTAAAATAGTAACCACTCATATTAAAGACCAGAAGGTGTGCTAATATTATGTTATAATGCTAAAAGATGAAGGCTGTTATATGCACTGTGACGTGTGTAAAGAGGAGAAGTCATATGTGACCATGAAAAGTTGTTCACCTGATTCTTGTTTTTGACATTTCTTTTTGGGAGGATAGTGCTGTTGGTCTGTGTTCTCTCATGTGGCTGTAGACGGACCTGGGTTCTCCTACTGGGAGGGATGCATCCTCCCATCCCATATTGGAATTCCATCTTGGAAACTAGGGAAAAGAGGTCTGGTTGGCCTGCTTGACTTGCCTATTTTATAAAATACATTCCTGTGGCTTCCATGTTATCTCTTCTAGTTGACTAGGAAACTATGCTAGGGCCGGTTGCCTAATTTCAGCGACAAAGATAGAATGTTCATAAGCCTGTAATATCTTCTGGGCCTCTCTTATAGGTTTTCAGCATTTGAGGCTACAGCTATTTTTCAGAAATTTCACATTCCACTTATGTCCTTCCTAGAGATCCAGCTACCTAAAGAGATGGCCCCTCCTCCTTCCCGGGCAGAGTAGGATTTACACACCAAACGCAGGGGCAGAAAGTAGCTATTTCCTTACATCGTCCAGTACTCCAGGCTTTACTCCTAACTCCCCCAGATGCTCTGTGGTCCCAGTTCTGAGCTGAGCAAGGGAAGGGGTCCTGGCACTGTCTGTCTGATTCCAGTCTAAGAAACAAGGCAGGAAGAGGACACAAGTCACATCAAATCATTCTGCCTGAGAAGATACAGCTGATCACACAGTTTGTTCACTGAACTGAGCTTTTGCTACCACAAAGATCTTTGTAACTTTATTCGCCAGCTCAGGCTTCCATAAGACAATACCACAGACCTGGTGACTTAAACCACATAAATTAATCTTCTTTCAGTGCTGGAGGTTTGAAAACCAAGGTCAAAGTGCTGGCAGGGTTGGTTTCCGGTGAGGCTTCTCTTCCTGGCTTGCAAATGGCTGCCTTCTTTCTGGGTCTTCATGTGGCCTCTCCTCAGTACACAGGGAGAAAGGGGGAGACAGAGAATATGTGAGTGCTCTTGTCTTTTCTTTTTATAAGGACCTTAGTCCAGTTGGATTAGAGCCCTACCCTTATGACCTCATTTAACGGGCATTACCTCCTTAAAGACCGTAACTACAAATACTGTTCTATTGGTGGGTTAGGGCTTTAACATATGAATTTTGGAGGAACACGATTCAGTCCATAACAGTTATAAACAAGCAAAACCTCGAGGTCACTCGAATCCATTCTGGTAACATATGGTCCCTCTGCTCGTTTTTGTGTGGTGAAATGGGACCACTGATCAAAACTTTATGGAAGCAGAAAAAATGACAAAGAAAATTATGACACTTCTTTATTTATGTCTTCTAAACATTTCACAGGAAAGGACACTTATAAAATATCCATTGAAATATATCAATCAAAGAATATAGTGTGAAAATACGAGGGCTGTCTGGAAAGTATCCATCCTTGTAATATGGAAATTACATATTAACGATGGCTGGATACTCTCAGGACAGCCCTCTTACTTTATAGCATTACTGTTCATCAGCAGACCCTACAGTCTTTCCCCACCAAGAGCCCAAGACTGTCTGGGGCCAATGCCAACATGTCTATGACTTGCTTTCAACTCTGCTTTCTGACTGGTGCTTTCTAGTACTGAGGTCCCTGTTAAGTGACATCTCTCTCTCTCTCTCTCTCCCCCGGACCCCACACTTCTCTTCTACTCTCCTTCCCTCCCTCCCTCTTTCTCTCTCAACACCTGCTCCATAATGCTATATATGTTTTCTCTTCTACTCAGAAGTGAGAACATTCTAAATTAATTCTTCTCTTTTTCATTTTAATTGGATAATCATGTTTACTTTTAGATTAACCAAATTGTTTACAGACACAATCTGAGTGCTTGCATTTGATTTAGGGATGAGGATTCCATGGGAGGCTCGTAGGAGCTTCTATCAGAGACTGGCCAGCCCCTTTTATATGCCATTAGGCTCCAGAAAATACCATGCATTTGTGCTGGTGGAAAGTCTTTTATTCTTAAAACATAACCAAAACCTGAACAGATCCTGAGATACTATCTGACTTTATTTCTGAGGATTCAATTATTATTATTGAAATTACAAAGAAAAGAATGAACTTAGACTTTACTGAGATCCTATTATATGCCAGGTACTAAAAATACAATAGGACAAGATATAGTTCCTGAGGAAAAGAATATCACGGTCTAGCAAGGGAGAGGAATAACAAAACATTTGCTGCTCAGTAGCAGATGGGGTAAAAACAAGGTGGGAGTCCTGGGGATCTAAGTATGGATATTGAAGGGGTAGAAGGAAACTTCCAGAATGATACAAGTAACTTTTTCTAATAGTACTCATGTAAGCAAAGAATATAATATGAATCCAATAAATACTTGAATTCATAAGTTATAGTGGATTTAGACATTTCAGTAAAATATAGCAAAGATTTTAAAAATAATGGGTAATCCTACAACATTACCAGGTTAACATTTTAGTGTATTTTTAAAAATTTTTCCCAAATATTTCTGTGGGCATGCTTATGTATGCTTTTTAAAATTATATAAGTGGGCTCCCTCCATATATATATACATATATACACATATGATACATATATATGTGATATATTTGTAAATACTGTTTTATTTAACATTTTATCATCAGACTTTTACTGTTTCATTAAATAATCTTAAAAAACATCAATGATATTTATTAAATTTACCATTATATGAAATAGTTTGTAAGTAACACAACAATGATTTCTTAGTATCATTTATGGTTGTGATATTACCAGCTAGAGGGATTCCCAGACTGATTTAGCAAATGAGGAAGGCAGGATCACCTGATGGCCAGTCAATGTGTCCTTTAGTACATGCCAATACTTTCTCCTACATGCTTTAAGTCTTTATTTTAAAAAATAAACTTTAAAAATGTGCTAGAAGGCTTTCTGTCAACTTATGGTGAATTTTTCCCTGTTGCATGACTTTCAATGTTTTGAAATATTGAAATACTTAAAATATTTTGCTCTGAATTTGCTAGTATTTCCTTTTAGAAGCAAGCAAGCTTAGTGTATGAGAATTCAGGATTCATTTTGTCTAATTTTGAACCTTGGCTTTTCCATTGACTTCCTGTGCCATCTTGGACAAGTTACCATACCTATCTGTATCTCAGGTTTCTCATTTTAAAAACAAGGATAGTTGCTACTTCATATGGTTGTTATGAAAATTAAATGAATCAAATTATATTAGTTTTCTATTGTTGTGTAACAAATTAGCAAAAATGTAGCATCTGCAAACAACACCCAGATATTATCTCACTGTTTTTGCAGGTCAGAAGTATGGAATGGCATGATTCAGTTCTATGGGTTTCACAAGGCTGAGATCAAGGCATAGACCAGACTGAGTTCTTTGCTAAAGGCTCTGGGAGGAAATTTGCTTCTAAGTTCATTCTTGCTGCTGGCAGAATTCATCTTCTTGTGGTTATAATACTGAGGTCCTTGTTTCCTTGCTGGCTTTCAGCTGGGGGCCACACTCAGCTCCTGAGGCCACCCATATTCCTTGATACATTCATTGCCTGCTCCTTCTTTAAACCAGCAATGGCATATCAACTATGTCTCATGCTTCAAATCTTTGATTTCCTTCCGTGACTACCAAGAGAAAAATTTCTGCTTTTAAAGAGTTCATGTGATTTTTGTCAGGCTAACCCAGAAAAATCTCCTTATCTTAAAGTTAGCAGTGCCCTACTGTATAATATAACCTAATCACAGAAGTAAAATCTATCAAATTCACAATCCAGTTGGGATTATATAGGACCTGTACACCAGAGGGTGGGAAATCTTAGAGGCCATCTTAGAATTCTGCCTACTACATCATGTAGGTGCTTTACATCATGTAAAGCACTTAGAAAATTTACCACATGCATAAACACTTGACTAGTATTGGTATTTTATAACTAAAGAATCAATGTATACCACTTTTCAGTTTATAGATTCATCCATATTTAGAATCATCAATACGTAGTAAAATTGAAACACATACATATTTTTTTTTGTTTTGTTAAAAAAATTCTGAATGAAGACTAAAACACTCAATTAAGGTTCAGCACAGCATAAGTAAGATACTGTCTAAAAGCCTACTTTATGTAACAAAACCAGAGTTACTCAGGCTTTCTCAACTATGTGCATCTTCTGCCTTCTTCTGGTGCTTTGGAGCATGGCATGAGAATTCTTTTCTTTTATAAGGAAGAAAACTAAAAACAGGCTGATTTTCTGTAAGAATATCACAGAATCTTTGCTGGTCCTGATTTCTGAGTATTCAGTTTAGAATTTTCAGCATTACTAGCCATGTCCATTTTAGTTAATGTTTTTAAGTAAGTAGAAAGAGAATATTCAGTATGTATGTGTCATTGTCTTGAATGTCCTGCAGCTACAGGGCCTCCATAATTATAGGATTGATTTACAGCTGCTGCTATAGTGCTTGTTTTAAGGCACATAGATTGGATAAGCAAACCAGCATGGAATGGTTCAGTCAAAATAGCTGGACCATCAGACTGCAAGGGTGTAGTGGGTCTCCAAAAAAGTGACAGAAATTTAAATATTTTTTCCTGAAAGACTCAGAAACTTTCTGTGATGATGAAATAACTTTTCACTCTGTTTACAACTGTTCCTGAAGTGATGCTTTCTTTGAAGAGTTTGTTGCATTTAGATAACCGTTTCCATAATTATCTCTGTGTCACCACATCATGACACTTCTACTCAATATATTTCTTTGTATTATGGTCATTCAGTTGTGTATTTCATTGGCCTTTTCTCCTTTCCAAATTGAGATTCTGTAGAGCTGGTTCAATTACTTCATTTTCCTCATAACCCCTCTATAATCACTCTCTGGGGAAGTACCTGGTTAATAGTTCATAAACCTGGTAACTTGATGCTTTAAAAGGAAACATCCAAAAAAAGGGGGGGGTGGTTGTTGATTTTGTTATAATCACAGAATGATAATGTAGGGAAAGAACCTTAGAATCTCAACTTCTCATCAGAAATGAGAAAACCAAGTATCAAAACTTAGAATGCTATATCTTGGATCATGTAGCAAATCGTCCAAAATATTTCTCCTTATTAATTCCTTCATTTCCCTGGATTCTAGTAAGCCGTTTTTGTTGGCTTTGTTTGTGGGAAACTGACTTTGTACACTGGTGTTGTATCTTTATTGGTTCCCATTTATTGTATGGCCCTGCTCATGTTTTGGGGCATTTGTTCCTGAGAATGAAAACAAAACAAAACAAAAAACACTCAAAGTTGATAATGCCTGCTTGCTTATGAACTAGTTTGATAGACTAGACTCAAATGAAAAATCAAGTCCCTGTACGAGGAAGCCAGTAGATTTTAAGCTCAAAGAAAATAAGAAAGAGTGTGTGTGTGTGTGTGTGTGTGTGTGTGTGTGTGTGTGTGTGTTAGGGAAAGAGGGCCCATCTGAGTGGGAATACCCAAGATAATCCCTTTCATGGGACCTGAGTCCCCCCTAAGCACTGCTACTTTGTAAGGAGATTTTTTTTTTTCATTGATTTCTTTTGGGGAACAGAGACCTCTTAAACAAATGCTACTTTGCTACAAATCTTTCTTTCTTCAATCAACAGATTGTCCCTGGACAATAATATACATATTAAATGAAAAGGCCAATGAGGGGTGGGGAACCTGCAGCTTTTAAGGCAAAATGTGGCCTTCTATGTCCTTAACTGCGGCCTTTTGACTGAATCCAAATTTTACAGAACCAATCCTTTTATTAAAAGGGGTGCAGCAGAGAAAGATGAAGCTTTTCTTGTCTCCTTTGGTGCTTAAAAAGGAACAATCTGGGAATCAGGAGGCCACAGGTTCCCTACCCATGCTTGGTGTGGCAGGTGGCATTTTGGTTTCTATGTTGTTTTGCCCCCTGATGTTATAACTGTGAAGATATTTTATTCCATGTCAAAAGGAACTTAAGGTTGCTAATTGGCTTGCCTTGAAATAGGAAGGCTACCAGCCATTATCTAGTTGGACCCAATGTAATCAAATGGATCTTTAACAGTAGAAGAAGGAGGCAAAAGAGAGAGAGAGATCAACTGGAAAAAGGGCAAAAGACTTGAAGTGTGAGAGGGCCTGACCCATCATTGCTGGCTTTGAAGACAAAGGGAGCCAAAAGTCAAGGAAGGTAGGCAGCTTCCAGAAGCTGGCAATAACCCCCAGATGGCAGCCAGCAAGGAAACAGGGTCCTACAACTGCATAGAACCGAATTCTGCCAGCAATATAAATGATCCCGGAAACAGATTGTTCTCTAGAGACTCCAGAAAGGAACACAGCCCTCTAGACATCTTGATTTTGACTCTCTGGAACCTAGAGCAGAGAAACAAGCTGAGCCTACCAGACTCTGACCTATAAAACTGTGGTGTTGATAAATGGGTATTGCTTCAGGCTGCTAAATTTGTGGTAAATTATTACACAGCAACAGAAAACTAATACAAAAGGCTTTTAATGAGTTTTCTTAAGAGGATTGGTGGATTGTTTTTGTATAGGCATCCCAGTCCCTTAATGTTTGCCCTTTCTGGGTAAGAATCAGTGTTACACATAGCTGGTTATAAAAAAAAAAGAAAGCATGATGATTTGATCTCTGGGAGATAGATTAAAGCAACAGGATACCAACTGGGGCCCTGACAATTTTTTTCCACCTCTGAGAACTGCTGATCAAAGTACAATTTCTCCCCCAAGCAAATGAGGTTGAACCCAGTTTTTTAGGTGAATAAGAGATTGTCCCTTTTATTTCATCTCATCCCTTCTTTGTTATCAGCACGTGCCAACCCCTTTCTGTATTGATTCTAATACCTCCTTCTCAACCTTCGCTAGGACTCTTCTCTTTTTTCTCCCATCTGGTCTTACGAAGATGAGAGGATACATCTGGGCTTGCTTGTATTACACTCCATCTCATGAGATTGTGTCCCTGGGAAATAGCTCAGTTAGGTAGAGATTAAAAATAATGATTATAATCTGAATCCAGAGGTAGAAAGGAAATCTTTGATGAAATGAATAGATGTTGCTATAAAGGTTAATTATTGTAGAAATATATACAGTATACTCATTTGTTCAATCATTTCAGTAGCCATATGAATTAGGTATGAATATGTTCACTTTTTGTTTTTTAAAGTATTTATTTTCATTTTTATAATTAATTAGACTTTTTGAAGCTTTAAATTTATGGAAAAATTGGGCAGTAGTACAGAGTTCTGTTTACTCACCCTACACACACTTCCAACTCCCCACTCACAGTTTCCCCATTATTAACATCTTACACTAGAATGCTACATTATTACAGCTAATGAACCAATATTGATACATTATCATTAACAAAAGTTCATAATTTACATTAAAGTTTACTCTTGGTTTGTACAGTCTTATGTATTTTGACAAATGCACAATATCATGTAGCCAACACTACAGTATCATAGAGAATTACTGTATCATATGGAATCATATCATATAGGATCACCACCCTTAGGAACCCCTGTTCTTTACCTATTCATCCTTCCTGTTCCTCCCACTGAAAACCCCTGGCAATCACCAAACTTTTGACTTTTTCTGTAGTTTTCTCTTTTCCAAAATACAAGACAGTTGAAATCAAACAGCATGTAGCCTTTTCAGACTTATTTCCTTCACTTGGAAATATTCATTTAAGGGTCCTTAATGTCTTTTCATGGCTTAACAGTTCATTTCTTTTTATCAGTGTATAATACTCCACGGTATGGATGTATCATGATTTGTTTATCCATTCACCTTATTGATTGAAATCTTGGTTGCTTCCAGTTTGGGGTTATTATGAATAAAGCTTGTATAAATATTTGGGTGAGTGTTTTGGTGTAGACAAGTATCTTCCTTTTTCAGCTATGGGATTACATTGTTGAGAAGGGACGTTTTCTTGTTAATTAAAGGCGGTTTCACAGGTGTGACACTTCCGGCATATTTTCACTCCATCCATCCCTCAGACTCCTTAGAAATAGAGGCACTTATCCAATTGGCACATATATGGGCATGGTTGACTCAGCTTTCCTTTTCTTTCTCCTTAGCAAAGGTGCATTTTGTATTATGAAGACCACCAGGATTGACAGACTTTCAGCTGTGTCATAAAACCCGACCTCTGTTAGTGATAAAGGCCCTCAATTCTTTTTTCAGCTTCTTCAAAACCTAGGCAAGGAAGAAGAATACTATTTACCGTGAGCATCCTCAGAGACCCCACCATAAACTAAAGCTCAGCAAGGTTAAGTAATTCCTACAAAGTCAAGAGTTGGAAAGTAGCAGAGCCAAAAATTCAGTCTAAGATGGTAGACTCTAAAATCTATTCTTGCTATCATACCATCCTTTTCAAAAGTACTTTTCACACTAATTCTTTATTGTTACTACTGGGTGAAAAAGGCATTTTGATATTCAAATAAGCTTTGAAAAACCGGATTAAATTAAGTGAACTGGCTTATTTTCATCATGTTAACTCTCTAAGAAAGTAGATATAGTGTGCAATGTTTCCTAAATTTATATGGCCATGGAGCTCCTTTAGAGAGTATTTCATGGAACTAATATTTTAGTTTCTGAATTTTTAGAGTGGTCTTCCTTCGCCCCATACATTTCAGAAAGCATCATTTTGTCCACATCACCATTTCTGTGGTGCTTGATCCATCTCATCCACAAAATCACTTTAAAGCACTATTTCTTATAGCATGTGCCACAGAGCATCCTTCCATAGGATGGGAAAGGTCATATGCAAACAAGAAAGTCAATGGTTGAAAATGCCGGGTTAAGTAAAGTTAAGGATGCTTCCTTATTGCAAAAATTTCAGAGGCACTGCTATGCTACTCTGGTATTTCTATTTCCTGCAAGAGCACATAGAATAAAGTATTTCTCAACAATACTTTCAACAGATTCCCCCCGCCCCCCCCCCCCCCCCCCCGCACACAATGATCTCACATTTTGTCAAAAACAATTTGGAAACTTCTTCTTCATAGAAAAATTACCATTTCTCCTAGTGGCACCGTATATTCTCATCTCTTTGCAAAAGAGAAATGAATTGAAACTCTCAATTGTAGTGACTTTTTAAAATGTGCCACGCAGACAATGTGACCTTGATTGCAGAGGGTCCTGTGCTTAAACTATTCCTCTTACAGAACCACTTTGGACTTGGAAAGTTATTCTGCCTCCAGAGATGTGATGAAATGAAAGTTGCAGTGGAGCTCTGTGTTGCTGGATATGCTGAGAGCATCGATTTGGGGTGATGCTCTACCGCGAACTCTCTTTTGAGGAGCCTTTGTAATTGAGAGGTCAGAAGTGAAGGGAAGCAAAGGCATCATTTTATAGCCCTATTGATGTGTTCTAGCCTCGCTCTGTCCTGCATCTACCCTAAGTGAATTGTAAATTTATTTATAGAAGCTATTTGACACTTTACAAGGTATTTCACTGCTGGCCAATATCATTTTTTATAACTAGTACCTGGGAGATTATTTAACAAATCCCAGAATTAATTCTATTTTAAATTAATTCATTTGGGTCATATCTGTACTGAACAAGTGTTTTTGAACCTTGTAAAAAATATTCTCCCCTTTTAAATAAAAAAAATTATCTATAGCATGTTAGAGGGATTCTTAAATAAGAAGCACAAACTGCAGCAGATGAGAAGTAGAAAGGGAATGCATTAGAACTTAGTTTTCCATATCCATGTTTAACACTTTGCAGGCATGCTTATCATTAATATACAGTATGCCATAGCATTTTCAGTACCATTATTTGTGGGTGATGCCAAAAGTCCATGATCTGCATTCTGTGATTTTGCTGAAGCATCTGCTTGAATTGCTTGCAGAGAGAGACTAGGGTGTGGAAGCAGGTCACTTAGGTAGTGTGTTGGCCTAGTATCTCCTTCCTACCACTGACTAGCAAAGGAAGTGTGGTAGGTGTGAATAAATGGTCCCCCAAACGTATCTGCAAACTAATCCCTGAAACCTGTGAAAGTTACCTTACAAGGCAAAGAGGACTTTGCATGCATGATTAAGTTAAGGATCTTGAGGTGGAGGGGGGGATTATCCTGGCTTATCTAGGTGGGCCCAATATAATCTTAAGGATCTTTACAAGAGGGAGGCAGAGGGAGTTGACGTAGAGGAGAAAGTGATATCATTATGGAAGCAGAGTATGGACTGATGAACTTTGGAGTCACAGAGAAAAAATATAGCCATTCACTAAGGTTGAAAAAGGAAAGAAAATACATTTTTCTCCTATAGACTCCAGAAAGAATCATCTCTGATTATACCTTAATTTTAACCTAGTAAAACTGATTTCAGACTTCTGACTTCCAAAAGTGTAAGAGAATAAATTTATGTTGTTTAAAGTCACTAAATTTGTGGCAAATTTGTTATAGCTGTCACAAAAAACTAATACAGGAATCAGCAACAAATCATTTAAGTGGACAGTGAATCTCTGCAGTTATACTGCTAGAGATGAGCCTGGCTCCAATACATTCTAGCTGTCAGCCCTGGGAGATTTTGGCACTAGCCCTTACTGTCATTTGCCCCATTGATTATAAAATTTTAGAAAACGTTAGTATATACCCTAATCATAGAGATGTTTTAAGAATTAACATACTGTAAATATAAAGTATATAGCCCTGAGCTTAGCACAGAGGAATCAAATATTATTTGTATTTGTCATTGTTAAGAGGCTAGAAACAACAGTATTTTTTTTTGTTAAAGGGTCATTGGGAGAGATATATGTACTCAAGACTAAAGATGCTACTTGCTTGTGATATGAGAATTTTCACAGGGAAAATGAGTTATTCCCAATGACTGGGATGAAGACCAAAGATCAATATGATGATCCTGTTTCTCATTGTGATGTTGGTATACCCTTGTAATCTTTAAAGAAAGATCCAATCCTACCCAAAATTCACTTGAAATATACACACTATAATGAATAGCTAACATATTTCTGGCTTAAGAGACATATTGTAGTGAGAAAAGATAATAAACAAGTAAACAAATGAACAAACAAGATAATTCAGAATGGTAAGTGCTGAAATGGAAACAAATGAGGCTAATGTGAAGAAAGTGGCCGTTGTCATTATAGATGGTCTGGGCAGGTGAGACTTCAATGAGCTGGGACTTGGAGGATTAGAAAGGGCCAGTCGTTGGTAGAACTGGAGCACTCTAGACAAAGGGAAGAACCAATCCAAAGCAGGAGTGATTGGCATGCATGTGTGTGTGAAGGGCGAAAGAGTTCAGTGCTGTTGGAGTAGAGTAAATGAATGTGTAAATTTTATTATAACAGGAGTAGGCAGTCACTAGATTTTGCAGAGATGTGTAGATCATGTCATAGAGTTTGGATTTTCTTTTATGGACAATGAGAATCTTTTGGAGGGTGTCAATTCATTTATTGTTGCTATAAAAGAATACCTAAGGCTGGGTAATTTTAAAGAAAAGAAGTTTATTGGCTCATAATTCTGCTGGCTGGAAGATCGAGCATTTGGTGAAAGCCTTGGGCTGCTTCCACACATGGTGGAAGGCACAGGGGAGCCAGTATGAAGAGAGATCACATGGCGAGAGAGGAAACAAGAGAGAAAGGAGGGAGGTGCCAAGGTCTTTTGAACAATCAGCTCTCCCTGAAATTCATAGAGCAAGAACTCACTCAGCTCCCCAGATTCCAGGGAGGGAGTTCATCCCTTATGAATAGATTAATGCCCTATGACCCAAACACCTCACATGAGGCCCCACCTCTAACATTAGGCTCAAATTTCAACACGAGATTTGGCAAGACAAACATCCAAACTGTAGCAGAGAGTTTTAAACAAGAGAGTGGCATTATATGTATTGTATTCTAAACTATCACTCTGGTTAATGTATGGAACATGAGTGGTAGAGGAGGCAAAAAGAAGGAAGGAGTCCAAGTAGGTGGCTTTTGAGTTCATTCCAGCAAGAGAGAATAGTGGCTTGGAGAGCAATGGAAGCAGTGAAGATGGAAGTAAGGGTAGACTTTAGCGGTGGGATTTGGGATAGAGTCAAAGCATTTCCAATGTATGGGATGTAGGGTGGATGGAAAAAAGAGAAATAAATTACGGTTCCTAGATTTTTGGCTCAGCAATGAGGGAAATATTGTTTTCATTTTTTGAGACAGCAAAAGCTTGACAAGTGTAAGGTTTAGAAGAGGGAAATTAGGTTCTGTTTGGCTGTGTTTGGGTACTTATTAGACATCTTAGTGGAAGCACTGAGCTGGTGGTTGTATACACATGCCTCAACTTCATAGAATTAATACATTTACTCTATGAATAATAAAAATTTAGACCTTATGTCAACGTATTTCATGAAGGAGGTTAAATAAATTATTGCTGTTGGACATTTTACTGAGGTAGCAACGTGAGTTGACGTGAGTTAGAAGTGGTTTGTTTTAATCATTGTGTGCTTTTGATGTTGTTTTTTAGTTGTGTTTGAGGTGGTGGTGGTGTGGTAGTAGTATTCTCCAAAATGATTTCTACTCTTGCAAAAAGACTTTTGAAAACCAGAAAACTAAGGCAAAAGTAGATATTATTTAATTCCTGCTGCCACCTAGTGGCACTACTCAAAATTAAAAAGAGAAGATAAACTGGTTGAGAATCAGACTAAGGGTTGGTAGAACTCAAGAGAACAGTTACTTACCCAATCCTCCCTCATTTTACAAATGAGAAAAGAAAGACCCAGAGAAGGAAAGTGAATTGTCCCAGGTCTCATAGCTACTCAAGAGTCTGGGCTCTGTTGCTGAAATCTATTTTAATGATTTCTTCACTGAACTCAAACTAGCTTTATCTGAATGAGTTAACATTTGTTTCAAATTTTGTTTCAAAATTTACTCATTTTTAGCAGTCATTTAGAAGTTTAGAAATGTAATCAATTTTGTAATGGGCCTTTTAAATAGTCCCATACATCTTTCCATACTCTCAATCCCCAAAAGGAAGTATATTTTGTTGATATTATGAGAGAATGCATTGAGAATATATAAACATAAAATTAAGACATGGATACCTTAAGTCAGTATTTTAGCACTCAGGCAGCATACCTTACTGGACATGTCTTAATCAACCCCGTGGAAGGAGACAGCTGTGACTGAGCTGAGACAGGCTGTACAGGGCAGCAGCCAAGAACACAGGATTTGGAGACAACAGAACTGGGATTTGAAGTATGGCCATTGCTTAGTAGTCATGTAACCTTGAACAAGTTACTCAACCTGCCTGTGTGCAGTTTTCTCATCTCTATTAAAAAACCAACCACAGATGGTTAAAGTAAGAAAATTTCAGTGATTTTTAAAATTAATTCAAGAGTCTGATTTAAAATATAAGTTTTATTATTCAGGTGTGGCAAGGACAACAGATCAGGACATAACTGCCATGGAAAAGATGGGCATGCCACACCCGCAGGGGAAGTGCCAGGCTCAGTCAGGAGGCAGAGTGAGGAGAAAAGGTGCCAAAAGATCTTATTCTGGTTTCCCCAGGAAGAAACGGGAAAGACAGAGTGATCAGGTTTAGGACTGGCCATGCTGAATAATTTTGAGAGCTCCAGGGAATAGGGCCTGTTCCTGTTTGTCTGGTACCTGATCCTGAGGTTATTAGGGCAGAGGAATTGGGGGCCTGGTCTGTAAGAGACACAAAAAAGAAGTGATTGGGGGTTTGGGCTCTGGATCGGTTGGTTTGCAAATGAAAGACATGCTCCCAGGTGAGCCATTTACTGTGTCCAGAAATTCTCTAGCCACGAGAGAGGGAGAGGCAGTGTCTCCAGGGACAACAAGGCCCCATATGTCAAAGCGAGAGAAACACATGGTTAATACGGGGTCTGTCTCATGGGGACCCAGAATAAATAATGGCCACAATCATGACAATAATGATAATATAAAGACAAATTTGCATGATGCCTGCTCTCAGAAATGTCACAGTCTTGTCTGGGCACACAAAAACGAACATAATTTTAATTTAATGTAATAAATACTAGAGTAGTGGTTCCTACAAGGTACAGCTGAGAAAGAGGGAGAGATGGACTCAGCTTTAGTGAAGGGAGGTTAAGAGAAGGATTCACGAAGGCAACATAGGAATTGTTTCCTAGAGGATGAAAAGTTAACCGAATGAACAAAATGGTGGTTGAGAGTGAAGAAAGACATTATGGAAAGAGAGGATAATGTACAATGACAAGGCAGAGTCAGTGTCCATGGCATGAGGAGTAGCCTGGAGTTGGCTCAAAGGGAGTTTTGCAGTTAAAATAACACTGTCATTGATAATGAGGAAACTGTAGAGGAAAACAGACATTTACCAAATACTTTCAGCCATGCACTGTGTTAAACCTTTGTCCTGTATCATCTCATCTAAAAAATCTTAACGAAGCAAGTACTTTTGGTATCTTACTTCACAGAAAAGGAAACTGTCCGTCAGTGAGTTTAAGTGTTTTGAGAGAGCCATGTGGGCAGCTGCAAGACCTTTTGAGGCTAAAGCTCAGACATCACGCAGTGTTACTTCTGACATATTCTGTTGGTCAAAGAGGAGTCACAAAGCCAGCCCAGATTCAAAGGATGAGGAAGTAAAGTCCATCACTTAACCAAAGTTACTGCAAAGAACTTGTAGCTATTTTTTTTACTTGCCACAAAGATGACTATATCATCTGTACTCATTCACTGAAAGCAGAATCTCAAAACCAACTATAATAGAAAAATCAGATACCTAATTTCTCTAGAATCCATAAAGAGATAAAGAAGCATCTTAAGCCTCTGACCACACAGAATTATGTTTAATCCATTTTGGACTCGCAATGTATAGAATACCTTGGCTTTTCATATTCAATCATCATGACAAAATTATTAAATCAGTATTTTTAACTTATTTTAAAAAATAAGGCAAAAGAGACTCAGACTTGGCATCCTTCTTGAAGTTTCACAGCAATTAATTGGCTGAGCCAAGATTGAAAACTTGATTTATTACGAATCATTGTCTATTTTTACCGTGGTCTCACATCATGGTGCAATAAGGAGTACGGTTATGGTGAGATATTTGGGAATGTGCACAGTGGAGCTATTCTTCGACAGCAGGAAGTATGAGTCTGTAAGCCAGGAGAGAGTTTTGTCATAGATATGTCCATTTTACCATTGTCAACATGATAGCAGTATTTAAACTTCAGGAATATATAGGACTCTGGGAAGAAGTACAGAGAAGAAGAGTAGGGAAAAGGGAAGATAAGAAAGTTAAAGAGTAGAGGGGGAGATTAGAAAAAAAAAAAAAAGAAGAGAAAAAAAAAGGGAGCAGAGGAAATGGGGGAATGGAAGAGAGAGAAAAGAGTAGATAAAAGCAACAGCTGAGTGAGGGAGAAAATGCCCTCCAGTTACTGCAGAGAGGTAAAGCAGAATGAGGAAGGAGACGAAGCTATTTTATTTTAGATGTTTGTTAGAAGAGTGTTTATAGGTCTCTTTATAGCATTTAAACTCTCGAGTCTCTGGATTTTAGGAAATAATGTGGAATTGAGCCCTATATTCTCACAAAAGCTTAGAGATGAAGACTCAAGGATGCACATGAACCATTTCAGGACTTAAGTTGAGAAAAATTTAAAAAGGAATAAAGAAAAAAACTCAGCTGTTAGACGTAAAGAGTTTTTAAGCCTGTTTTTCCACTGGAGTCATGAAGAAGATAACACTTACTTTTTCTCTTTAAAGAACACTTTCCACCTTAACCCTCAAGTTTTTGATTTGTGTGAGAAAGGAACTGTAGAAATTAGGTGGTAACTATAAGCTAGCTGAAGGTCACTAGTAGGAATTATCACATGAGAAAAGAATAGTTCATAGCATTTTATAGTTTATACCATGCTTTATAATCTTTTATTTTTTTTTCTGGCCCCATAGACCCTAACATGCATTATCCTTGAGAACAAGGATTGAGTCTTTATCATTGTATCTCTAGAATTTGTACAGCATGGGGCAGGCCTGAAATAAATGTGTGCTGAATAAATTTGTAAGAACCAATAAGATTCATATGAACATTCCTTGTTGGTTAATATATGTTATGCCTAGAAAGATCTAATTTATTAAACTAGGCAGGCAGTAGTGTCTCCCGACATTCTTAATCCAGTGAGCAAGACAGGCACAGATTGAGGTAAGGTGTAACCCACATTCATCCCAGGGACACTAATACCCCAGTCTAGGTACTATCAACTTCAAAAACGCAGTTCCAAGAAAACAGGTAATTAAGGGCTCGTCTATCTTTACTGTCATCACTGACAAACTCCAATTCCTAGTCCAAGGTAATGTCCTAAAATTCCCCTGTTCTTTATTGTTCATCACTCTGTTCCTTAAGGCATAGCTGCTGGAAAACCTCTTTGTCTCTCTGTCTTTACCTCACACGCCCTCTAATTATCTCTGGCACCTGAACAGGTAGGCCTGCTTTTTCCTTCCTCCAAAAGTCATGAAATGCCACTTCCATGTATCCTCAAAGGTGGCCTGAGGAAGGAGCCTTGCTATGCTCCTGTCCTCTGTACGCCACCTACTTTGAACATTCGTTCTTTCTTTATAGTGTTTTATCTTAGAAACTAAACAAAGAGTTTATAGAATGGAGTAAGAAATGGTGAAATACTGACCATAGGTCAAGAAAAATGAGCACCAGGAATATATAATTAGCCACTGTGTGGGGATTATTAGTAATCTTAGTGAGATCAGTTTCAGTGGAGTGGTGAAGAGAGTTTGAATGGAGTGGATTTGGAAGAATGGAAAACAAAGAACTTGGGCAAAGATAATAGTTTTGAGAAGTTTTGCTATAAAGAAAAATAGAAAAATGGCAATTTTGTCATTGTGCAGACATCATAGATTGTACTTCCATCAACTTAGGTAGTATATATATTTTTTTATTTATGTATACAATATATAAATTTTTTATACGGAAAACCAAATGTCCCAGCACTGCTACTGAATATCAGTCACTTCTGCTACTTGATCTGCAATGCCTATACCAAATGCCATATATCAAGTTTCTATATATTCTCCATTATAACCTTATGGGACCACTGTCATATATGCAGTCCCTCATTGGCTAAAACATTGTTATGCAGGTCATGAATGTATATAGTTCCTGGCTACAATACAAGGCCAGTAATATTGCCTGTTTCCACCAACCAGACTGGATAACCTCATGATTCATGGAGCATTAAGTCCAGTATTCAGAAGGCCCTGCCTGAAATGGGCAATAATCAACCCTAAAAGAAATACAAATCTGGACATAAAGAAATCTGGGGGAAGGACTTGAAAGGATTGAATAATTTTCAAGTAACTTAGCAGCATCCCCCAAACAAAGCTCAAAATATTATAAAAATACAAAAATATCAACAACCAACAGTATAAAATTCATGATGTCTGACATCTAATCAAAATTTACAATACATGCAAAGAAACAGGAAAATGGTATCTCTAATGAGAATAATCAATCAAAACAAACCAGAATGGACACAGATACTAAAAATAGTGGATGAGTGTTAGGTAGGGATCAAATCTGCAGGTGGTGGGTATAGGCCAGGAGGGTGGTTCCTAGGTGTAGAGAAGCTGGTACCAATCAAGGGAAAGGACTGCAGGAAAATATAGAACACCTGATAATCATCTGGTAATATCCCACACCTCCTGCAAGCCCACCCCCGGACCAGGCCAATAAAAGGAAACCACCGGGGAGTCATCAACATTTTCCTCCACATATGAAGACTGGCCCGTTCCTTTCTCTGGAACACATTTTCACTCCGGGTAGCTCTGGTTTTTTTGTTGTTGTTTTTTCCCTAACTTTCATGTTGTATGGTTTCTTTCTTTTTGGTAATAAAGTGTTCGTGGGGGATTGCTTTGTATTTGTGACCACTCCATCATTGGCTCAACTCAGTACCAGCACTCACTCCTGACACTGGGAACTGAGGACCAGGGACTATCAAGACAGACCTAACATTTGGTGCCAAAACCCGGGAAGGAAACGTCCTGCAAACTCCGGTAAGGTAAGATGATGGAGTGACGTGTGTTTGTTGGAGGCTGCTTTGTTGCTCTGTCTTTATGGCATCTTGCTTCCCCACGTTTGGTCCCCTGAGTTTTCAGAACCTGTTTCTCTTCCCTATCTCCACTGTTGGAGTGGTAAATTACAAGCGCCCTGGGTATTCCAGAGTTTCTCTTTCTTTGCTCATTCCTTTTCTGGTGCTTCCCACTCACCTTACCTCCCTACTGGGAAAGACTGTACTCTGTATGTTGCAACATTTTTTTGCTGTGTTCTCATTTCTCCTCTGGCCTTTGTGCGTTTTCAGCTGCACCAAACTTGACTTTGCAAAGTTTGGCCACTATTACCTTGTTAACTTTGTTAGAGGATAAGGGAAGGTGGAAACCGTGTACTTCTTAGTTCTTTCCCAGGCTTAGGGAAGCCTCTGTGTCTAACAGAAATCCTATTCAGAAATGGGGGGAGCTTCCATATATTCAAGCTTTCATGGTTCTTTATTAGGATCCTGACTTGAGGGACGTGCCTAGCCTATGTAAGCCCCAGACGCCAAGAAACTGTGCCAGACATCCTAGATGATTTCCTTTTAGCTCTCCCAGAGGGGCTGCAGTCCATCCTGGAGCCACCTCAGTCCCCAATTCAGATGGGGGGAGGGGTTCTGCCACCTTTCCAGCATGGATTTTAGCCACTGTTTGCAGAGTGGTGAAATTGTGGTATTGTCTCATGGCTGGAATCGGGAAATAAAAATATATTAGATCTGGGTTTGTGTGATTTTGATAAGTAGGACTAATTTTGGGTATTGTTCGTTTGGTGAAAACAGCTAATATGTTTTGAGTTGTCAGTAAAGGTGCCCATGTGTTTAAGGGCCTTACTGAGATAAATATCTGCTTCTCATAGGCTGTAAAAATGATTAACACAAAATAACTTAAAATAATAACAAAGATATAAGAAAACTACTGAACTCATTGGAAAAATATAAGTAACATAGTTGTTTATAACAGACAATTCAAAATTTCTTACTTCTTAGATTTTCACTAAAATTTCAAGTTACTAAAAGTAGGAATTTAGGTCAATGCATCTGATTCTATATATGGCATGTACAAAGAAATAGGATGTGTTGTGGAAGGAGGCACAAAGCGTGTTCTTATTAAAAATGTATGTGTAATTTTGTCTAATTTAGAGGTTATTTTGAAGCCGATTCAAAGCATGGATTTAGAAGAAAAAGCCAAGATAAAAGGTAACTAATAAGGTGAAAAAAGAGATATAGAAAGGCTATGAGTATGGAAACATATTTTTGGTAAGAAAAGTTAAATAGAAAGGAGAGTAATATTGTATAAGAAAGGGTCTTGTAGGGAAAATTTTTGTCTTAAAATGACTGGAAATTTAAGAGAAGGAAAACTTGGGACAAAAACAGAAAATCACAGATGGTCTGTGTAAGTTGTGATAGGGTTTGTGAAAGAATTTATAAAGAAATTTGGTACATAATCAAGTTGTTTATAATTAAAAGGGAAATTTATGATCAACAAAATATATCAAAAGTTCAGAACTCAAATGGTCAATCTGCCACTATAGAGTTAAAATGGAATCTCGGTCTCTCTATTCTCTGCCTGCTTTAAAGCTGTGGTTACTGTGTCTGTTATCACTAACTTAAGGTTACTGGGAATAGCCAGTCCTGGCAGCAGCATGAACACTGAAAATTCACTTAAAACTAAAGAAAAAAAGGGATGGGGATTGCACTTCATCCCTGAACCAGCAGGAAAAATGACAGAAAATGAGATTTCCATTCTATTTCCTAGTTTTATTAGGCAGAAGTTTTAGCTTTACCTGGAAAAGAACCTCAACATCCCCTCACACTGAGTCAACGGGCTGCCTATTCACCGTGGAAGGTCGTGTGTTTTAAAAAGCTGAAGAGGTGCCAGAGAGCTCTTAGGAACTGAAGGACGCTTGTGGGTGTGCTCTGCACCTGGAATAGGAGGTGTGTGGGTTGGACATAGACTTTACTGCCTGAAGTCCAAGGATAAGAGGCATTGGTGCCCTAAGTAAAAGGTTGCTATTTCTGACCTAGGCTGGGCATTCCTTTCCTTGCTTTCCCTTCTTACCTACCTTTCCTAATTGGGTGATTGAGTTGAAAATTTGCCCTTGAGAGAGGCCAAGGGGGTGGGGATTGGGAATCAAGGGCAGAGACCTCACCATGGCTGCCACAGGTCATGGGGACAAGGGGACTAGCTGTGGTGGGGGGAGGGACTGTGACGCCCCTCTAGTCAGGGTCAGTACACTGGGATTGGGGGCACTTGGTCTAGTGGCCAGCTGTGGAGGTGTGGTTGCAATTTAATGAAGCCGTTAAAATAATGAAGCCGTTAAAATAATTTTTTGGGGGTGATGAAACAGTCTATCTTGACTGTGGTGATGGTTACATAAAACAAGTTATTAGATAAAATTTAATAGAATTACAGGCACATGTACATAAATAAATGTAGGTTATTTGGTTAAATGGTTAAATGGTTAAAACTAAATAAGATCTGTAGTCTAGTCAAAAGAATGGATCAGTGCAGACCCGGGGAGGTGGGGGGGGAGGGGATCGAGGTATGAATACATGGCGAGTGCCAGGCGCACTGTCTGGAGAGTGGGAGCGGACGCACTTGGGACTCTGACTCGGGGGGATGGGCGGGACAGGGACAATGTATATGATCTGAACTTATGTACCCCCATGATGAGCTGAAATAAAAAAAAATATATTAAAAAAAAAAAAAAAAAAAAAAAAAAGAATGGATCAATTTCCTAGTTTTGCTATTGTGTTACAACTCTAGAAGATGTAGCTATTAGGGGATGCTGGATGAAGGGTACACAGGACTCTAGTTTTGTAATTTCCTGTAGTCTATATTTATTTCAAATAATAAAGTTTTTAAAGATAATACAGGATAATATCGGTAACTTCATGCCAGTAGATTTGACAATGTAGATGAAATAGGAAAATCCTTGAAAGACACTAAATACCAAAGCTCACTCCGAAGAAATAGATAACCTAAATATTAATAATTCTAGACCTTAAATACAAATTAATAAAAATTAATTTGTAGTTAAAGTCTGTACTACAATCAAATGGGGTTTATGTAAAGATGACAAGATTAGTGTGGCTGTCAACAATTAATGAAGGTGATTCACCATATTAACAAATAAGAAAACAGCATGATTCTCAGTAGGTACAGAAAAAGTATTTAACAAAATCAACCATCCATTCCTTTTTGAAATAGATCAGCAACGTAGCCATAGAAAAGAACTTGCTCAACCTGATAAAGGGCATCTACAAAGAACTATAGCTAATCTTATACCTAATGTTGAAAAACGTTTTTCTTCCTAAGATTGTGAACAAGATAAGAAGATCTCCCCTTACCACTTCTACACAATACTGTACTGGAAGTTCTAGTCAGGAAAATAAGGCAAAATAAGAAATAAAAAAAAAAATCGCATTACAAAAAAACCTCTGATATTATTTATATAATTGTATATGCAGAGAATCTGATGAAACCTACAATAAAGTCACTAAAACTAACAAAAGAGTTTAGCAAGGTTGCAGGACACAAGATGAAATATTTTTTTTGAAAAAAATCAATTGTATTTCTATGTACCAGCAATAAGCATTTGGAAATTAAAATTATAAAAACAATACCAGTTACAATAGCACCAAAACATAGCAAATACCTAGGGATAAATCTGACAAAAGATAGGTAAACCTATAGACCAACCACTCAAATTGTTGAAAGAAACTAAAAAAGGCCTAAAAAATTGATATATATATATATATGTGCATATATATGTGTGTGTGTCATATTTATAAGTTGAAAGGCTCAGTATTGCTAAGTTTGATCTATATTTTCAGTGCAACCCCAAGCAAAATTATACCATGCCATTTTTTGTAGAAAGTGAAAATCTATTTCTAAAATTCATATGGCAAAGAAAAGGACCTAAAATAACCAAACCTTGAAAAAGAACAACAAAGTTGCAAGACTAGAACTATTTTGTGCCAAGACTTATAATAAAGCTACAATCATCAACACAGTATGCTTTCGGTATAATGAATTTGTAGACAAATAAATCAATGTAACAGGATTACAGAATGTGTGTGTGTATGTATTTATTTTAGGATCACATTCCCCAAAATACATTTTTCTTTCACTGCTTTACTGAGGTATAACTGAACTAAAATAACTACATATATTTAAAGTGACAGTTTCATAGGTTTGACATAGGTATACATCTGGGAAACTATCACCTCTATCATCTATCTATTTACCTATGCATGTCTCCTATCTTTAGATAAGTGAAATTAAAACCATAATGTGATACCACTAAAATGACTAAAATTAAAAGAAAAAAATTAGCCATACCAAGTGTATTTGGGAATGTAGAAAAAAATGGAACTCTCATATACTTCTGGAAGGGAATACGAAGAGGCACAAAACTTTGTAAAAAGAGTCTGATAACTCTGGGAGGCTTAGGCAAGAGGATCACTTGAAGTCAGAAGTTCTAAAGCAGCCTGAACAAGAGCGAGATCCCATCTCTACTAAAAATGGAAAAAAATGATCTGGGCATGGTGCTGTGAGTCTATGGTCCCAGCTGGTCAGGGGGCCGAGGCAGGAGGATCACTTGAGCCCAGGAGTTTGCCATTGCTGTGAGGTATAAGGATGCCACTGTACTCTATTCAGGGTGACAGAGTGAGACTCTGTCTAAAAAAAAAAAAGTTTGATAGTTTCAAGATACTCAACGTATACCTATCTTATGATGTATCAAAAATAAATAAAAGCTTATGTCTAAATAAAACCTGATACACAAATGTCCATATCAGCTTTCTTTTTAATAGTCCAGCACTGAAATAACTCAAATGTTCATCAAAAGGTGAATCAACTTTAAAAAACTGTAGTTTATCTGTGTAACGAAACACTCCTCAGCAATATGAAGGAATGGGCTATTGAATTGTGCTACAACATTGGTGAATCTCAAAATAATTATGCTGTGCCAGAAAAACCAAATCAAAGAAAATAAAGCAGCTACTTCGTGATGATTCCCTTTATTTAAAAATACAGAAAATAAAAACTAATCTCTAGTGAAAGAAATGAGAGCAATTGTTGCCTGAAGGCAGGAAGATGTGGGGAGGAGTGGAATGAGTTATTGAAAAGGGGCTCACATAAACTTTGGATGTTGCTGGATATATTCATTATCTTGATTATGGTGATAGTTTTCTAGCTACATAGTTATGGCAAAACTTATGAGGTCCATTTTAAATACGTGCCATTTATTATTTGCATTGTATAGTGTGCTTCAATATAACTGTAAAATTAAAGAGTTGTATTTGGGGGGAACGTGATTCTACAGTGATCTCTGAACCATTCCAAGTATGTTTCACTGCAGCAGGCTTTCTAGAGCCTTCACTGTTTCTTTTTCTTTAGATAAAGGAAGCAAGTTGTATAGATTCAGTGCTATGTCATGGAACCAAACTGATGGAAGTAGAGTCGGGTCTCCCAGGACTCCAGAAGGTATCATATTGTTCATCTTTCTGTCTCTGAGTCAATCCTTCTGGGTACCATAATTCTTTCTTATGTCTGCTGTGCAGCTGCTTCATTCTTGTGTCTCTAAAGACAGACTTTTAGGCAGGAGTCTCAATTCTTTCCCCCCATAACATCAGCCTCCACTTTGTTTTGGGTTTCTATGGCATCATTAGCGGTCACAATGCCTTTACAATCTTATATTTTCCAAACAGCATCTGACTCACCGCAATCCTTCTCCTGCTTAGTTTGGGTTCTCAAGAGAGAGAATCTTATTAGTTGCTGGTTGGGTAGATCCGCGGGCTCTAAATCTTGTACGCAGCTGAGTTGAGGTGGTGTCATGTGGATCACAGCCTCCTTCACAGGGACTATAAAAGCAGAATTTCTGTGCAGGTAGATTGGAGAGTAAAGAGGAGTCATTGGAGTATCCGCTACAGAGGCATTTGACCATCATAGTTTATTACATTTATTGCAAGTCTAGAAAAGGGTACCCCTGTGTTGAAATACATTATTTAGATACTGTATAATTTTAAAAGCTTCCAAATTATAATTAGAAAAGTAAATTAAAGGAGTTTAAATCATTAATTGTGAGCTGCTTGTATGCATGATCATATCTGGTAACTGATAAATGGGGTTTTCAGCAAAAAAATAAGCAGATGTCAAGGAAAAACCAATCTCTTCCCTCAGTCAAGGCCTTTTCTCTCCTCCCTCTTTGCCCTTGGATTGGTGTTTGCCAATGTTAAGCTCTTGGTGTAATTGTCCCTTCCTAAGGAAGATCTTGCCTAGTCATTCTCTATAACTTGAGATTTTATATCACAGCGTTTTGTCCTCCTCATAATAGTTATTGCAATTTGAAATACCTCTTTTTTCTTGTGTGCTATCAGTCTCTACCACAAGATGATAAATTCTGTAAGAGCACAGGCCATGCATGTCTTATTCTTTGACGGAAATGGTAACTGACTTGGTGAATCCTGCTCATCCTGTCACCATCAAACTACAGCTAATTACTATGACCTTGTGCTATTTTTATAATTAATGTTTTATTATAAAAGCAAATGCACTAAATTTTTAACTAAAAAGTATAAAGTAAATTAAAATTCTTCCATATTGCCATCCCACTCCTATTGACCTATTGGGCATATTTCTTTTCATTCTTCTACGTACGTTTTACATTTTGAATCATAATGTAAATTTTACATCCCTTTTTGTTTGTAGCTTTCAATTGTGTTTTAACCATGTTCCCACTTTCTCTCTGCCCAGTTTCAACCAGATTTACAGAAAAGTAAATAATTCCAAGATATAGCATATTCAATAATTTATAAAGTAAGAAACACTAAGTGTCAGAGAAGGGTCTTGTGATTTATATTGAATTCTCCACACTTTATTGGGTAAATGTATTTTCTGGCAATATTCACCAGACAACATGTTAGTATGTCATTGAAAAGACTTAGACATAAATGATACCGTTAGAAAATCTAGAATCCCAGCAGAGAGCTAACTTGACCTAGGTTAATTAGCCATACCTTCACAAAGGTGATAATATTTAAATTAAATCTTGAAGGATAAACTGAATTTGGCAAAGCTAAGAGGGGAAGAAAGAGTGTTCTAGGTAAAAGAAATAATGTGTAAAGGTAGAGAATAAAATGGTATACAACAGGGACATTTTCCATGTCACAAGAGGGAAATTAGCATGATGATAAGTGTACAGTTGGTAGCATCAGGGGAAATGGATTCAAATTCCTTATCTGCAACTTACTATTTCTTTGTGGTCCCATATCCTTGACTATAAACTGGACACAATGATGATATCTATATTATAGAGTTCTTCTGAATATTAAGTGCTATGAAGCATAATCTGGCTTCCAAACTCATTTCTTCTTCTTCCAAGGCATTCAGATTGATTACTTCTCCCAGCATGCCTTGCAGTGACCAAGTGGCCATGAGACAGATTGGTGCAGAATGTGAGCAGAACAGATGTGTGCTGTTTCCAGGACTGATTTATAGAAACTTCCCACATGTCAACTTCACACTTCCCTCCTGATGAGCAAAGTGACCTTGGAAGCCTTATATTGAAGTCAGCAGAGCTAGAAAAGGGAAAGAAATTTTATCCCTAAATAATCTCCTCATGGAGAGCCACCAGAAACACACTTTCTGGACTTTACATAAGCAACAGAAACTTTTATTACATTAATCCACTGAGATTTTGGAGGTGCATTTGTCATATCTGCTAGCATTTACCTTAACTAAGTATATAGTTGCATAGTTGTCACAGTGAGTCCTCAACACATTAGCCTCTATTGCTATGAACTTCCTCTCTATGTCTATTGTATTATGGGTTTCTGACATTCTTGTTGAATGTGGAAGCTCTCAAAGCCAGACTAGCCTGGAAAGAGAACACGTCATAGTTGGAGATTACTGAAATATTTACAATATTCAGTAATCTTCTTTGTGGTCTTTTAAAAAACAAAACTTTCTCTCTCTCAATTTCTGGAGACTCTAAGAGAAAACGGCCACTTTCAAGAGATCGGACTCTGCTAAATTGAAAGCTCACCCTTGTAGTTTCCAGAAGCCACACGCTAGCAGGTCCAGCCTTCCCAGGGGAGTGCTAAATTGTAATAATTTTTCCACCAGGAAGGGTCTGAGAGAGCACTTTATCCAAGGATTTTCAAATGGCTATTTGGGTTAGAGTCTTTTTCTAATAAAATCTATACGATAAAATAGATAAAAATCCTATCTCTTATCCTCCGAGGTAACCTGTGAGCTACCTCCACAGAATACTTTTTGAAAACTGGGGGCAACCACTTTATTGTACAAACAATAGGGTTAGAGGATAAAATTGCATATACTACTGAATAGCCAAGTAATTACTAGAATCCAAGACTCTGACTTCCTACTTCAGGGCTCTTAACTTTTTGCATTGTCCTCTAGGAAGGCCTTCCTTCCTTGTGTTAATCATTTCCTCTCTTCCTTCTTCCCTTTTTGTGTTTTTTCTTTTTCCTTTCTGTACAACTGAGAATGCAAAGTAGGAAAGTGACAGGTCCACTAATGTCATTTTAAACCATATTGACTGGTGAGAAAGAAGAATAGAGAATATGACTTTGTGGGATATCCTGTGGCTCAAAATGAAAACCAACCAACCAACCAACCAACAACCTTCTTGACATTTGATGTCCCATAAGATGGGACTTAGAAAAACAGGAATCATAATCCCATAATCCCTTTCTGCAAGACCACCGTTCACTATCCTTTCATTCTTGATTGCTCTTAAAAAGAACTACCTTCATTTGTTTATTCAAGGTAGTAGGCTATATTTACCAACTTAATTCCTGCTATTTCTCTTTGTTGCTATGAGTTCTCTAAAGCAAAGTTCTGCATAGTTAGCACCTCTTTCTGCTCTGCATGTTAAAATCAATAAATTGACCAGCAAGTTGACCAATAACAGTAAAAAACAGCAACAACAAAAAATAAGTCTCTGTAGGCAGGTATTTCAAACACAAGTAATTTAGTCTTGATTTCACAAGCTGTTCACAGGCAGACATCCAAAGAAAAAGGGACCTAGAATATATAGACCAAAAAAAGAAGTCTCAGTTTACTAGTTTTATGAATAGTTTATATATATATATATATACACAAAAACATATATAAAGCATACATATATATAACATGCATATATAACTAACATTCACATCTCAATGAATCAAATGCAAAATCACAAAAATACAAAAAATACTCATTTTTAAATAATCAAATTTAACATTCTTATGTTTACTAAACCTTGTGTATCTGTGTTCAATAAAATAAACCACCTCCTCTCTATATATTCACCTACATGTTACCTTCTTGTTGGGGAGCAGATATGAGCAACCAGCACATTTTTGCTTAAAAGTCTTCCACCTCATTCCTTTTTCCCATTTCTGATGTGTGGCATGATATATAATCAGGGTACAGAGAGCATGAAGAGAAGACTTCCAATGTGGAGAAAATACACATATTGGATGGCTGACAAGGGAAGATAGACAAGGACTTCTCTAAATAAAGTAAAGGAAATATTTTATACACATATATTAGGTTACTAAGTATGAAATACCTGATATCCTTAAGTACTAAGTTTGACAGTTGGTATCTATGACATTTCACTTTGACACTTCTTGTTTTATTTTTATTGTGAATGTACATCTTCCTTCTTTTAAACACACTATTTGGCTTGTGATTATCTGTCAAAAGTTTTTTTAGGGTAATTTTTGTGAAATCGTGGATAAGTCCAAAATTTGTGTTATTTTCAAATATGAGTTATGTCGTGGAAAAAATGCAGTGCAGAAAGCTCAGAATATCAAAGAAATGTTTGGGAAGGATGTGGCTAATGAAGACACACAGTATGTCAATGGCTTGAAAAGTTCCATTCTGGCAATTTTAATCTTGGAAATGAGCCACATGGGTGACCTGAGACCAAGGTGGATAATGATGAGCTGAAAGCTATAGTGGTAGCAAATCCATCTCAACCTATGTGTGAATTAGCGGCAAGGTTTGACATTGCTATTCCAGCAGTATTGGACGACTGAAACAAATTTTCAGGGTACAGAAGCTGGATAGATGTGTACCTCACGAATTAAATGAGCATCAGAAGAGAAGTGGTCTCGGAGCTTGCCTTTCTTTGCTATCATGACTTAAAGGCGAACCATTTCTATACCATATTGTTATGTGTGATGAAAAATGGATTTTTTTTTGACAATGGCAAGCATTTGGCACAATGGCTGGATAAAGATGAAGTGCTGAAACACAGTCCAAAAGTGCTAATGGTGTCTATTTGGTGGTCCAGTGCTGGCATTATCCACTATAGCTTCATGAAACCTGGTCAACTAATGTGGATGTCTACTGCAACCAGTTGCGTGAAATGATGAGGATGCTTGCAATTAAGCAGCTGATATTTGTCAACAGAGACAGACCAGTCCTCTTGCAAGACAACGCTCCACCACATGTCGTACAAACAAGGCTGCTCAAGCTACAGAGGCTGGACTTGAAAACTCTCTGTCATCCACCTTTCTCACCAGTCCTTGCACCAGCTGACTACCACTTCTAGGCTTTGGACCACTTCTTGCAAGAAAAAATATTCAATTCTCAAGAAGCTATGGAAAATGCCTTTTGGGATTTCATTGCCACTAACTCTCTAGGCTTCGTTGTCACTGGTATAAACAAGCTACCATTAAGATGGCAAAACTGGGTTGATGGTTTAGGCTCATACTTTGATTTATTGTACTGCTTCTTGTTTGAGATAATAAACTACACTTTTATTCTGACAAAAATGATTGTACAGTGTAAATAAAACTCTGAAGTTTACTTAAGAGAAGAACTGGTTTATAAGGCATCAAAGGACTAATTATATGCAGATGTTGCTACTAATTACTGATGTGCCTTATCCACTCCATTAAACATCCCTCTGGATTGTGAGAAGCAGTATGTGAGCATTTCTGATTTCTGTTTATATTTAAAAATAATAAAATCACAGTCCTTTGGAGCCCTCTAAATTAAGATATTGTACTTTAGATGGATCCCTCCAGGTAGGTCAATGAGAGTAGCTTAATCATTTGTGACTGAAGGAGTCAGAGAATTACTGAATATCAGTTATGGAAAGGAAAACACTGTTTTACAGAGCACAAAGTCCTACACAGTCTGTTCCCCGTCTATACCACAAATCTTACCTCAGCCATTTGAAACTTTACTTAATGCTTTTCAACCAAGCAAACTCTTTTTCTGCTTTTCCAATGTGTCATTCTCATTCTTTTCTCAGGATATTTGTGCAAATAATCCCCTTTGCTTGAAATTGACTTCCTCTTCCTTACCAAGTTTATGCTAATCACCCTTCAGCGTCAGTTCAAACATCTCTTCCAAATTGAAGATCCACACAACTCCTGAGCAGTCAGGTCCTGTAGATTAATTTGTACTACATCTTGATGGTCCCTAGAACTCCCATGCTCCAACCCTTCTTAACATTTTACATTACTATATTTTATATTCTCACCTGCAGTCTATACATGTTCTAATTTCTCCACATCCTCATTATACTTGTTCGCTGACTTTTTGATTCTAGCCACCCTAGTAGTTATAAGGTGGTTTCTCATTGTAGCTTTGATTATTTCTCCAAAGACTAATGATGTAGAGCCTCTCTTCATGTGTTTATTGTTTGTATACCTTCCTTAGGAAAATATCTATACAGATCCTTTGCCCATTTTAAACACTGAGCTCTCTTTTTATTATTGAGTCCTAAGAGGTCTTTATATATTCTAGATGCATGTCCTTTGGATATATGATTAGCAAATGTTTTCTCCTAATGTACAGGTGGTTTTTTCATTTTCTTGATGGTGTCCTTTATAGTGCAAGAGTTTTTAATTTTGATGAAGTTAGTTTTTCTTTTGTTATTCATGCTTTCTGTGTTACATCTAAGAATACTTTGCCAAATTTAAAGACATAAAGACTTACCCCTAAATTTTCTTCTAAGAGTTTCATAGTTTTAGCTCTCATATTTTTAACTTTCTTTCAATTTCAGTTATTTTTTGTATATGGTGTGAAATAAGGGCCAAAATTCATCCTTTGCATGTGCCAGTGTAGTTGGCCTGCCACCATTTGTTGAAAATGCTATTCTTTCCCCAGTTGAATGGTCTTATCGTGCTTGTCAAAGATCAGTTTTCCATATTTGTGTGAGTTTATTTTTGTACTCTCAGTTCTATTCCATTTATTATCTATCCATGTGCTAAATACCCTGTCTTGATTGCCAATGCATTGTAATAAGTTTTGAAATTGAGAAGTGTAGCTTCCCCTACTTTATTATTCTTTTTTAGGATTGTTTTAACTATTCTGGTTCCCTTACAATTCTATATGTGTTTTATAGTCATTGCTGTTGGTTCCTTCCCATCCATTTAAATTCAACATAGCAGTGCTCTACAACTCTAAATATACTAGAAATTAATTTGTTCTGTTAATAATCTCATCTAATTCCTTGATACAAATATTTATATTATGTTCAATCTCAAATTTATCTTTTTGACTAGGCTCTTTACCCTGAAATACAGTATATCTTGCATATGCAATTTATGTGTCTGAATGCTTAGTTGACATTACCACTTTAATGTATAATGAGTGGCTCAATATTAACAAGTCCAAAACCAACTCATAATCATTACTTCTAACTCTTTGGTCATCCATGTATCAGAAATTGCAGCTGAGTCCTTCCAACCACTAAAAACAAAACCTTTTAATTGTATCTAACTCCTTTCTTTTCTGTTACCCTATGTCAATTCTTCTTTTCTTTCAAATATCACATATTGTGTATGTTCATTCTCTTTTTTTTCTTAACATATATACAAAGGATTTATCTGTTTTATCAGTCATTGGGAAAAAAGAGTTGAATTTATTTATCCTTTGGATTTGTTTATGTTTTCTATTTTATCCATTTTGGTTTTAATCTTTATAAATTTCCTCTCTCTAATATATTTTGTTTATTCTTTGTCCTTTTTCTAACTTTGTAAGATGGGTAATATTTTTTTTTATTTTCTTCTTTATATATGAAGAAATTTAAAGCTGTACAATTTGCTTTGAAAATATCTTTTGCTGTATTCCATAGATTTTGGTAGAAAACATTCTCTTTTATTGCTTATTACATCATTTCTGTTTTATTCTCTTTTATCTATGGGTTGTTTAAGAGCATAATTTTTAATTTTTCTGCACTTGTATCTTAGTACTTTTTGGTTAACATTCTTGTGTTTCCCCTCCAAAAGCTCTATCTCATTGACTATTTCTTTTGATTTTTCTCATCTTCTTTCTTTTTCTAGCTGTTTGGCCTCCTTAGGTATTATGATATTTTTATTTGTCCATTTGGTATATTAAGTAGAAATAGTTCTATAACTGGTGAAAGGCTGGGTGGTCTCTGACAATTGGGCAGGCCAATAAGTCGTCAGCCTTATGTTCACTCTCTTTACACTTCATGCATCACTCCTGTCCACCTGTGTAGCTCTTTCTAAGCTCTCTGGAGGCCAGGAAAATGCTGAATGCTAATGTTAATTGTTAATTTTTTTCCTTCTCCCTCCTCCCCAAGCTGAGACCCAAGCAACTTGTGAGATTTTCTCTCCCTAGGACTCTGCTATACTGGTTCCCAGGCTTGTATATATGCCAGATAGAAGAGAGCCTTCATCTCTAGATCACAACTTCCAGGATTTTGCTTCATATTAGCATCAGATGATATTTAGCTATTTAGAGCAAGTGAGATGATTGCTTTGGATTTCATACTGGAAGTGGAAGCCAAGCTAGAGACATTAATCTGTCATATTTCTAGATTTCCCTTTATACTTTTTATTTTAGAAGGTTATAAACTTATTATATGGTTTACAAGGGAAATGGAAGAATTTAGTAAATAGAGGAAAGTTGGACATTTGAATGCCTTGCTGTCTGCACTTTTAGCTTTATCCTTGATTGGCACTTGTCTCTAAATCTAAATTTCCCCAAATTCTGGTTTACACAGCTTGTCTTCCTTGTTGCAACAGCTAAATCAAATAAGCTCAGATGGGAAACTTCAAGGCCACTACACTGCAGATATTCCATTATAAAGTACCAACACTTCTTGTACCATGACATTGATAACTCCTTTGCCTACCTGGTATCTAAATACAAGCCATTGATAATTTTGAGCTGTTAAATGAAATGATCAGTATTGCATTGACACCATGATTGACCTAATCCAGTCTGTCCCTTCTTTTAATGATCTCCTAAACCAATCCTTCATGCTGCTTTTTAGCACAATTTTCCTAAAATACAAACCTACTCATGTCACTGTTCCATGTAAAACCTTAAAATGCTCAACAAGTAGTTCACCTAAAGCAGTGGGAGCAGTTTTTCTCACCTTGAAGATAGCAATTGTGTCTAGTGCTGTGTGTCTAGCACCAAACTTGACACATGCTATGTGCTCCCTAAATACATATTTAATGAATTCATAGATGGATGAATAGATATGCATTTTTTCCTAAATCTTGAGGAAAATTATCCTTATGGTGGTATTGATACAATATATATGTTCATATTGAACAATACTTAACTTTAGAGAAACTAATTTTTTAAAACTTATTTCTTCTGGAATTTCCAGAATACAAAATATTGTTTTCAACACAATACATGAAAGCATAGTCTATACAAAATTGCATTTTTCTCACCACCTCCCTCAATAGTCTTACGTCTTTTTAGATGGTTCAACTTGTCCCTGAGGTGCTAATGAGTACAAAGCCTTACAAATGATAATATTCAATGAAATCTTGGGAAGTACTTAGGTAAACATTTTATTTTTTTCTCCTTTATTTTTTTTTAATTCAGGATATTATGGGGGTACAAACATTGGTTACATAAAATGCATTTGCATCACTCAAGCCAGGGCCAGAAGTGTGTCCTTCCCTATACAGTGCACCCCATCTCCATTAGCTGTGGGTTTACACACCCCACCCACTCTACCCCTAACCCCCTGCCCACCCCCGACCTGACCAGCACCCAGTGAGTATTACTACTATATGAGCACTTAAGTGTTGATCAATTAGTACCAGTTTGATGGTGAGTACATGTGGTGCATGTTTTTCCATCCTTGTGATACCTCACTTTGAAGGATGGGCTCAATCTCTATCCAGGATAATATAAGAGGTGTTAGATCACCATTGTTTTTTGTAGTTGAGTAGCATTCCATGGTATACATATACCACATTTTATTAATCCACTCATTTATTAATGAGCATTTGGGTTGTTTCCACATCTTTGCAATTATAAATTGTGCTGCTATAAATATTTGAGTGCAGATGTCTTTATTACAGAATGTCTTTTTTTCCTGTGGATAGATGCCTAGTAGTGGGATTGCTGGATCAAATGGTATTTCTATTTTTAGCCCTTTGAGGTGTCTCCAAATTACTTTCCACAGGGGTTGTACTAATTTGCAGTCCCACCAGCAGTGTAAGATTGTTCCTATCTCTCCACATTCACACATTCACATTTGTTATTTTGGGACTTTTTGATAGAGGCCATTCTCACTGGAATTAGGTGATATCTCATTATGGTTTTGATTTGCATTTCCCTAATGATTAGAGATGTTGAGCATTTTTTTTATATGTTTGCTGGCCATTAGTCTGTCTTCTTTAGAAAAGTTTCTGTTTATGTCCTTTGCCTATTTATTGATGGGGTTGCTTGATTTTTTCTTATTGATTTTGTCAAGTTCTATATAGATTCTTGTTATCGGCCTTTTATCAGATGTGTAGAAAGGAAATAGTTTCTCTCATTTTGTAGATTGTCTATTTGCTCTAAGGACAGTTTCCTTGGCTGTGCAGAAGCTTTTTAATGTGATCAGGTCCCATTTGTTTGTTTTTGTTGCTGCTGTGGTTGCTTTTGGGGTCTTCATAAATTCTTTACCTAGGCTGATGTCTGGAAGAGTCTTCCCCACGTTTTCTTCCAGAATTCTTAAGGTTTCACATCCTAGGTTTAAGTCTGCTATCCAATGTGAGTTGATTTTTTTGAGAGGCAGGGATCCAGTTTCAATCTTCTGCATGTGGATATCCAGTTTTCCCAGCACCACTTATTGAATGGAGATTCTTTTCCCCTTGTGCTTTGAAGATTGAAAGTCTGGCAGACTGATGCCTCCCAATTTTTTCTTTTTGCTTAAGATTGCTTTGGCTATACGAGGTCTTCTCTGGTTCCAGACGAAGCATAGAATTATTTTTTCTAAATCTGCAAAGAATGATGGTGCAATTTATATAGAGATTGCGTTAATTCTGTAGATCACTTTAGGTAGAATGGACATTTTAACAATATTTATTCTATGAATCCATGAGCATGGTAGGGATTTCCATCTGTGCATATTGTCTACAATTTCTTTTCTCAGTGTTTCATAGTTCTCCCTGTAAATCTCTCTCACCTCCTTTGTTAAATATATTCCTAAATATTTAAATTTCTTTGATGCTATTATGAAAGGTGTTGTGTCTTTGATTTGATTTTCAGCTTGACTGTTATTTGTATATATGAATGCCACTGATTTGTGTGCATTAATTTTGTATCCTGAGACTTTACTGAATTTGTTTATCAACTCCAGGAGTCTCTTGGCTGTATCCTTGGGATTTTCTAGGTATAATAGCATATCATCAGCAAAGAGTGAGAGTTTGACCTCTTCTGCCCCTATTCGGACACCCTTATTTCCCTTCTCTTGTCTGATTGCTCTGGCAAGGACTTCCAGCACTATGTTGAATAGAAGTGGAGATAGTGGTCATCCTTGTCTGGTTCCAGTTCTAAGAGGGAATGCTTTCAATTTTTCCCCATTCAGTATGATATTGGCTGTGGGTTTGTCATATATGGCCTTAATAGTTTTAAGGGATGTCCCATTTATGCCTATTTTGTTGAGGGTTTTTATCATAAAATGTGTTGGATTTTATCAAATGCTTTTTCTGCATCTATTGAGAGAATCATGTGGTCTAGGTAAACCCTTTCATGGAAAGGTAGAATAGAACCTAGGTAGAAAGGGCTTTGTATTTACTCAGCTGTTTATTCTCAGTAGGATCTTGCTGTGCCACCTCTCCAAACTCACATCTTATGGTTCTCCTATTCACGCTTACCACCTCCTGATCCTTAACTGTCCAGACTTCTCCCACTCTATGGCTTTGCACTGACTGTTCCCCCTCATCTTGCTAAAGATACCCACATGGCCAGTTCCCTTAGTCTTTTCCCACATATCATGTTCTCCATGAACATTGCCCTGACTATTCTATTTATAACCCATTTACCAGTACCATCTTCTCCTTCATAATAGCCTTATCACCTTCTAATATTCTATATACTTTACTCATTTGTTTTACTTTTTTCTATCTCCCCAACTTCCTCCAGAATAAAACCTTACAATAGTAGAAATCTTTTTTTTTTGACTGATATATCTTAAGGATTCAGAGGCATGCCTTGCCAGTAGCAGGCATTCAATACAATCACGTACTCCTGGGTATAGATTCTGACAAATGTATTGTTAAGTGGTTTCATCATTTTGCAAATATCACAGAGAGTACTTACACAAACCTAGACAGTATACCCTATTATGCACCCAGGCTATATGGTATGGCCTATTGCTCCTAGGCTACAAATCTGCCCAGCATATTACAGTACTGAAAACTGTAGGCAATTGTACCACAATGGTAAAGTATTTGTGTATCTAAATTTATCTAAGCAAAGAAAAGATAGCAGTAAAAGCATAGTGTGATATGGGACCACTGTAGTATTATATGCTGTCTGTCATTGACTGTTAGGCAGTGCATGACTGTATTTGTTGAAATGAAATGAGGTTGCAGATCCAGGGTCTTGTCTATGACCTCACAAGTGCCTGTAATAATAATGAGGATGATAGTAATACTTATAATTGTAAATCATGCAGAATAACTTTAGTTTACATTGGCATAAGTAGTCTAAGTAGGCCAGAAATTGTGCCGCTTTGCTCTGCTAGCTTTATTTTTAAAATGAGAGCTATCTTAACTGGAACGTCAAGTGTTAATGGAGCAGCGCCTGTTATAAACTGCAACAAGCTATAAACTGTGAAGCTACAAAATTAGTAGCAACACTTTTATTCTCTGGGAATTTTAGATACATTAGGAACCTGTAATTACTGACTCCATCTGCCTACTCTGTCTTGAGCTTAATTATGTATTTCAGAAGGAATGTTTTTCATGTTTTCATTTTTTGTATATATAAATATTTAGCTACATCTCTTATCATTTACTGCCTCCCTTTCCCTCTGCTTTTGCTATTTACAATCTCCTGAGCTATTTTTACTTCCAAATTGCCATGTCTTTCCTCAGAGTCAACATGACAGAGATTTGAGCCAAGTAATGTAGCTCTGTCAGTGTCCCCATGACTTCTTTGAAGAAAGGTTACCGAGCCCCAAACATGCATTTACAAATGGCGGGGAGGCGGCAAAGGAAGCTCTAGTATCTTTTTCAAATTGAAATGTCCAAAATGCTGACACAATTCCTAAAGTCAATATTGTGCGGGGTTCTTCCTGAGGGTGTGGAATCATAAATAAAACTGGAAAGCAATGGACTAAACAATATTTAATAGGGTTCTTTACATCAGGATCTAGAACAGTCTTTAAAATATGCATGTGACTCCCTAGGAGGAGACTACAGCAGAAACTATCTCCTAGAATTATCTGAACAGTAAAAACAAACCCTTTCTTGGGATGAGACATACCTATCAGCATTTACCCCAATGGTATGTTGAAAACTGATGATAATAGTGAAAGTAATGACGTAACTATATTGGATAAATTGATATAGTGTTGGTTGGTGTTAGCTTCATCCTTAGTAATTTCAATATTCCTTCCATTTTCATGAGACACTGGAGAGAAATGCAAATATAGGTTGGATTATAAGTGTGGCAAGAAGATAGATGGTGAAATTAACTTCTATCTCATTCTTTCTGGAAGAGATAGGAAAAAATAAAAATGTGATTTTTTAATTTTTTATTCCTTTCCACTGTCATCCACCAGGTCAGCTAAGCCTATTATGCTCTAACACATTAAATTCTTAATTACACACCCCCTCACCAGCCTCTAAGGATGTCCTGAAGAAAACTCTACCCATGCCTGTGTTTAGTAACGTAGCACCAAAAAACAGAGTTGTTCCTGAAAGCAAGGTGGAATGTCTCATGCTTGGACATAAAAAGGAATAGCCTAATTCAGGAGGAGTGAGTGAGTCCCAGAGATCTGAGAAGACTAAACTGTTGTTTATTATTATTTTGTGTTGGGATAAGGATGGGTACCTGCTTACAGTCCCTTCTACCCAGGTGAAATCATACCTGTGTCATGTCCAGGGAGTAAGAAGGCATACCTTACCCTGTAGCAATGAAAACAATAGGACTTACCCTGATCACTGGGTAAAGGAAGTGGCACTAAACATTGCTTGCACAAAGAATTAGTGCTAGTTCTACCTTCAGGACTAGAAAGTTCATATTTAATAAGACTAAAAAGTCACTAATTTCTATTTTACTTTTAGTATAAGGGAATTATGGCACTGCCCACAGTGACTCTTAAAATCCTATGTATTGTTTGTAATATCACTTCTAAGAAAATATTAATTTGCAAATCCAGGACAGGGTGATATTAGTTACTGGCCTTGGGATTCCAATGGGGTTAGGTCAGCACGACCACAGGCCTACAAGCAATGGGGAGTGGAAGGAGATTGTGGGCAACTAGCTGTGGAAACTGAAGTGGGGAGGTAGAACCAGTGACAGATTCCTGGTGGCAGCAAGGCAGGAAGCTCTTGGAAGAAGTACACACAGTGCATGAATGATGTTATATCATTAGTTGATTATAAATGACTTGGATGGCACATATTATGCAGTATTTTGGTTTAAGTGGAATTATTATTTGATATATTTTGATGGAAATGCATTTTACTAGAAAATGGATTCATCTTATGACTTAGAGTCTACGAAAGCCAACTGTTTACATTAAAAATATTGGGCCTGGGCCTTTACAGAAATTTTGGTCAGTATTAAAAGTTGGTCTGCTTCTGAATGGACTAAAAGTGGCCTTGTGATAAGAACCACCTCTCTACCATCACTCTCTACTATTTTATAGATCAGGAGATAAGCGCAGATTAATTAATTGGCTGAAGTCATAGAGCTAACCCATCTCTGAGCAAAGACTCAAACTCACATCTGATTTCAAAGCTGGTGGGCTACTAGGTAGCTCAGTAGCTCCTAACCCTTGATCATGATAATCACCCTAGGATCTTGTTACAAAATGCCAATTCCTTGTATGTATTCAGCCCTAGGGACTAGGGTTCCATAAAGTCTGGCCGTAAGTAGCTATTATATCTAAAAGCTCAGGTATTTGTGCTGATTAGGGTTTGAGACTCACTGCCTTACTTTCACTGTCTTTGAAAAGGATGAACAAGCATCATTTTAGGCAGAGCATAGCATGGTTAGGAAAATAAATAATAGTGAGCAAATCCCAAGCAGTGTGGTGGCACTTGGGGATATAAAGTCAGATTCTATGAGGACTAGGAAATGCAAGATAGAATAAGCCAGTCCTGGGCAGCACTCCAACATAAGGAATCAGGGACAGAGGGCCCCTGTTTCTGAGACTGGTGATTGATGGCAGGAATGAGGAATGGTCCAGAAGTTGGTGAGTGGCCATTTATTAAAACAGAGGATAAGGGAAGCGTATGATTAATTGGACTGACTCTCAGTCTTCAGCAGAGATAGCACTGCCATCAATTTATTCACTCATACATTTCATAAATTTTTTGATTCCACAAATATTTGTTGAGCATTTGGTATGTGTTAGACCCTCTGCCAAGGATACTATAGTACCCCAAACAGACGCGATACCTGCCTTGTGGAGGGTACAGTAAAGTGGAGGTGTGATTGCCACTAAACAATAATTAATTAAGTGACACATGATAAGCACAATGAGGGGAAAGAACTAGAACTGTGATGGAGGATAATGAGATGGACACAGGGCCATTTAGCAGGAGCAAAGGGAGGCTTTCTCTGATAAGGACCACTTCAGCTGCCAGGGCCTACTCTCTGGAATGTGTGAGAGCCTGGTGTCAAACCACAACAAACATTCTCCTAATCTCACGTTGGAATCACTCACAAAGGAAAATGTTTGGATTTTTGTTTGAACACACAAAACTGCTTGGGAATGTGAAATATAAGACACATCACATCAATAGATCACTGTAACTTGGACTCTTGTGAATATACGTCTCCATGTGATTTGGGGACTGTTCAGGTCACAGGTGTATCCACATGGGAATGTCTTATGGAAAGCTTGAACTCTAAGTTTAAAACTAGGATACAGGTTTGAAAGCCAGAGCTGGATTTGAAAAATGCTGATGGCCAAATCATTTCTGTAAAACCTCCTTACTTCTGACTGCTTCGCCCACTCTCAATGGACTTCTGGGAGAAATCTGACCTGTCATTTCAGACAGTGATGCTAAATAGCTTTCACCTCCACTGCCAATTCTCAACTGATGATGGAGGCCCTCTGAAGTAGTGTGTTTAGTGGTGCATTGAGGCTCTAACCAGGCTCAGCAGGAAAGAGTATAGACACAATAGGAAAGGAGTAGTGACAAAGACCCAGCACTAGCAATCCATTATTTAGCATTTGCTTTCAAATAAGCAGTGAGGTCCAGAGGAAAGGGAACATGGAGTTAGTTAGGGAGAGGGGTTAGAACCCCAGACAGTACTTTCAGCCAAATCTGTGACCTTGGTTATTTGATACCTTGAGCCCCAGTATTCTTATTTGTAAAGAGGGGACCATAGCCCACCTCAAAGGCTCTCTAAGTAGATAATATGAGATAATTAATGTGCTTGTCTTTTGCAAATTCTCAAGAGCTAGTCAAAAGTCAGAATAATTTAGATGTCAGCTGAGATTCCTTACTCAAGGATAAAAGTTTATGTTATAAATTAATTTCTTCTTATCTGTCTGCCTCTGATTTTTGGCTTCTGCATCTTACATCTGGTTCTCTGTTGCTGTCTTGTCATTTACTCAAATGTTGATGACAACATCTATTTCTTGAGCTCTTTCCCCACAAATTCATCTTCAATGAGGCAGGCATGTTCATGATACTTTTACTGGATATTTGAAGGTAAAAGCTAGGACTTTACTGACTGTGATGCACAGAAAATAATTTGAATATAAAACTCAAGAGATCTTAAAAATCCCCTTGGCCATTTCTTGCCAATTTCATTTCTAAGTTTTCACCTATGTATACTCCCTAGTTCCTCTTCTCTCTCTTATTATCTTCCCTACATCTAAATTCTCGTTCCTCAAGCCATTGCCTTTTATTCTGCACCATCTCCTTCCTTGTAATCTTCTTATCAAAATATTAAGAAGTTGCTAGGCACATGGGAAGGCAAAGTTCTTACTCAGGGGTCCTGGACATCCAGGGAGTTCTCCTACAGACTTCTTTGACTACACTGGCCCTAGAAAACCGTATGCAGAAAGTTGCATATATGCGTATCTGTCTCTTCCCAAGAAGAGAATTTGTAGTTTTTATAGGATTCTCAAATGAGTCTCTGGTCCAAAGAATTTAAGTGCTATGATTGTGCAGTTTTCTTTTGACCATGTTTTTTTTAATTGACAAATACTAATTGTACATATTTATGGAGTACATAGTGATGTTTTAATACTTATAGTGTATAATGATTCATATCAGGGCAATTAGTATATCCATCATCTAAAATATTTATCATTTCTTTGTGTTAGGAACATTCAGTAACCTCCTTCTAGCTATTTGAAACTATATCAGACTGTGACTTTTAACTGCAGTAAAAAAAACTACAAAGCCCTGTTCAAGAGAGAAAAATTGAAATATACAAACCTATAGCATACATGAGAGGTAAGACTCACCTTAATAAATGCAAGGCTGATATAAAATTATTTGTGTTCATGAAAAAGATAAAGTATGAATTCAATAAACTAGAAGTAGATTTTGCTTCACAGAGTGAATCACTTTAGGATTTACTTAAATAATTATTTTCTTTGTGCAAACACATATTTCTTTGTGGACCCAGTAAGTAACTGAAGAGTTTGAAAAGAAGGTAGAGCAGTGTATCAAAGACATATATCTAAAGTAGTGTACCAGCTGTTCATATCACTTAAATTCTATTAGAAAACAGTGTGGTAGATATAGCACAGGACTGAGCATTTGGAGATGTGAGTTATGGTGACCTTGGGCAAGTCATCTCAACTTCTGAATCAGGGACCTCCCATTGTATATTGACAATGTGCAAGAAAAATGATGAAAGCATCTGAAATGAGAATGAAAGTCAACAAGAATTTACAAGAGACTTTTAAGCAATGCCTGGAGAAGGTGGTACGACTGTGCTCACCTGTCAAAGAGAGTGGGCTGCGGTGGAGCTGGGCACGTGGGGGCTCTTCATGAACACCTGCTGCTGGTTAGTCAATGAGGTGTGGGGGCTTTCACACTCTATTGGGTAGACCCTTCCCTACATAGATCATGAGTCCCTCGTGAGTCTGACTGTAATCTCTGGTAACCTCTTAGTCAACATATTGACAACATATACTAGTAGTTAAGAACAATGGATGACTTGTATTTTTGGAGCATGTAACATATATTAAGAAGAGGTAATAATAATTGTTAGCTGTCATTTCATCAGCTGAGAAACAATTCTTTGTTCCCTACTTTCAACAATGCCCCCTGGTAATATTATGACATTTACAATACAAACAATAATTTCTACTTTCTCTTATTGGACATTTTTAGAAAACTATTGCTAGCTGGGTAGAATTAAACAGAAAAAAAAAAACATCTCTTTTGGGTTTAAGTATGCAATTTAATTTAAAGATTACATTTCTAGCCTTGTACCACAGCTGAGCTGCTCCTGACAGCTAGCAGGAGTTACACCCAGGACGACTGCTATGCAAAGAGTGGATGTTCTCTTAGAGTCAAACAGTGAGGGTCAATGTGATTTAGGACTCTTTTATGGATATTGAGTGTGGCAGAAAAAGGCATGGAACCTGTGGAGTTGGCTTTCTCACTGCATGTACCTGGTCAGGTATCTGTAGGAACGTGGTGTAGAAAGTGTACATGGTGAAGTCAAATAAGATTCCAAAGCATTTGAAAGGTATAACTTGTAGGTCTCTCTTGACTACCTGTGGCATTGAGAGGAAATTATTGTCAAAGTGCTGTTATGAATGGCATAATATGGAATAATTCATTGGTCTGTTAGCCTGTGCTTTAGAAAGGCTCACCTCTAACATTTTGGAAGGTCAGAGACTTGAGTACAAAAAGAAGTCTACATATCATAAGTCTAAACATCTAAAAGTTACAAATAAACTAGCGACTGTTGAATATGATGTTTTGCCTCCTATTTTGACAAATATAGCTTTGTGACAACATCAAAGACCAGGTTTAAACTTGGAATTCTCAGATTCCCCTGTGTCATTCAGCTGTACTCTACCTTGTTTTCCCACGCTAGCTCCATTGCAGTGTGTGAGAAACCTTATCTGTGCGTGTGTGGACACTACAGCCCTGCTGTCAAAGCCCCACTCATACTTCGCCACAAACAGTGACTGCACCGATGATGGCTTCATTTTTGGGAGAGTCGGCCCTGAGAAGACGCACAGGCCATGGGCCACTTGGGCAGGGCATTCTTGGGTCCCAGGTACCTGTAATGTGGACCTGAGGACTTACCTTGTGGGAAAGGGCTTCAGTGGGGAAGGGGCAGAAAAGTGCCCTTTAAGGCCAGCGTCTGGGGAAGAGGTCTTTCTTGCTCTGGTCTAAGTGTGTTATTCTCAGATAAAGAGAACAGACTGGGAAACTGGCCAAAAGAAGCAAGGCAAAGACAAGGGAAGGAAGTACTGATACCTGTTAAACAGGAATGAACTTTGAAAACAGTATGCTATTTGAAAGGAGCCAGACACAATAGGACACATATGATTCCAAGATTCCATTTATATGAAATGTCCATAACATGAGAATCTGCAGAGACAGTAAATTAGTGGTTGTTCAGGGTAGAGGGTAAGAGTACCAGGATGGGAGGTGATAACTAAAGAGTATAGTGTTTCTTTATGAGATGATGAAAATATTCTAAAATCGACTGTGATGGTTGCACATATCCTATGAGCACACTAAAAGCTATTGAATTGTACACTTTAAACTGATGAATTGTGTTTTATGTGAATTATCTCAATAAAGCTGTTAAAATAAAGAAGCAAGGCAAATGCGTTTCAGTCCAATTAAATGAATTAGCCATTTCTTGTCTGCAAAATTAAGTGATTAAGCACACGAGACTTAGAGTCAGAGAGAGTGTAGTTCATTTGCAGGCTTTGCTATGTCTAAGTTTTGTGACATAGCAAGTATGGTATGGTATTCTATATTTCATTTTCCTCATCTATAAAGTGGTAATGATGTTACTTATGTCATAGTGTCATGATGGGATTAAATAACTTGGTGCCAGATATTAGCATTCCATAAATAGTAGCTAATAATCATCATCATTATTAATCATCATCATTAAAATATGTGTCCCATCTACTACCAGACATTCTGTGTATCCATTGAACAGTAAGATGAGGTTCTCTGAGGAATTCACAAAACCTAAGAATATCTATGCTGACAGCAGCACTAAGTCATGGAAGTCAGCTGAGCAAATCCAATTTACATGAGCTTTCAAACATCAGTCACTGACCAAAAGCCAGATAGCAAGACAGGCATCCAATCTGCCTCTTTCTTTAGGAGGTTAGAGGAAAGGAAGCAGAGACTATGTGAGAAGACAGAACCCCAAACAGATAATCTTGACCACATAAATGAAGCAACAGTGGAATGAATGAATAAGATGCTTGAGGACTGTGGGAGCCCAGAGGAAGAACTCAAATTAGCCTGGAGATGTTGGTGAGGCTTAGAGCTGAGGGTTTTGAGCCACCCCATACAGGATGTGTAGTCAGGAAGGAAAACATGGCAAATGCATGGGGGTAGAAAACAAGATTGTTTGGGGAACTGCATGTGTTTCTGTGGTTCATCAAGGTTGAAGCTCATAGTGTGGGTAGGTGAGCACAGCAAATGAGGATGGAGGGCCAGGCTGGGCCAGATCACAGAGGTTCCATATACAAGGCCAGCAAGTTGAGCTTTTGTCCTGTGGGTGACTGGAAGGGTTCTAGGCCATTCAGAGACATGATCATATTTGTGCTCTGGAAAAATGGAGAACAGGAGAACAACAGAGAAATTGAAGCAAGAAAAACCAGTAGGAGGCTGCTGCTATGGGGCACGGATAGATGAACATAGGAAGGATTTGAAAACTATGAAGTAGACACAATTAGCAGGATTGGACTTAGGAACTAAAAATATAGACAGAATTAAGGATGACAGATTTTTAACTTAGGTGATGAGTGTGGTCATGGTATCATGTAATAAAAATGGGAAAATTGAAGGTATAAAGAAGAATGCAACCCTTAGGTTTTCTAACACTTAGTCCTTTCCAGTGTTCCAGTATAGGAAAGAATCAGGGATGCAGGGGAGAAGATTTTCTCAGGACTAGAAGGATTTTGATGTGAGCTTGCCCTGTTTTTTTTTTTTTTTTTGTATCCAAGCTTTATTGGTGGCAGGATGGTGAGCACATCCTTGTATTTACCCATGGGTAGGGGCTTAGTCTAGGTATTTGTATGTAAAATAAATGGAACATGGAATGGCGGATGGTCTTTGAAACTGGTGACTCTATAGATTCAGGTGTAGTAAGCCTGGTGCAGGATCTAATTGAACAAGATTGCCTTCCAAGTAGAGGGAACAGTTTGCATAAGTCACACTGACTAGAACAGTGGTAGAGATAAGAGTAATAGGTGATGTTACTGGATCTTTTTTTGTGGGAAGATCATGGATGCCAGGAAGGAGAGTTCCTACTTCAGTTGGCATCAAAATTAGAGTTGTCAGTTGTAAACAGTAGCATCCACTCTGGCTAGTAAAAGCAGAAAAGGAGTTTATTAAAGAGTATTTAGTTTATAGGATCTCCAGGAGACAAGGGGACCAGATGATGAGTCCCCCAGCACAAATCAATGTGCAACCCCACTTCAGGTGCCATGGCACACCGCCTGAGATGCCCAAGGTTGGAGGCCACAAGCACCAACACTGTCATCCCTGAAGAAATAGACTCATCCACCGTTCTGCTTTCTTAAAGCTCAATGCCCCAGACACATGACTTCCTCGGGTTATGTAGTTCTCAACAAAATCTTGCACAAGTGAGTATTATTGGAAAAGTCCAGATCAAAATTTAAAATATTACAATAAAATAGAGGAGGTTTTTTTTTTTTTAAATAGTAGGTAGGCTCAAATGAAAACATTGCCCTAGCATAGGTCAACAAAGGCCAGTAAAGTCACATGATACAAGTTTTATTTTAGAAAGAGTTCTTAATTCAGTTCTATTTTTTTAAAATTGTTAATATAGTGAAGAGAAAATACAAGTTTATCTACATATTTTGCAAAATGCAAATGACAAAATCTGGGAATTTGGGTTCCTTTGAGTTAGGTGACAGTATAGCATGAAACATGAACTTGGGAGTCAGAAAAGTCTGATGTTTAAATCTTCACTCCATGAATTTGCTATTGGGTCATTTTAGTTGATTTCTTTATCCTCATCTTCTTCATTTGTCCAATGAATGGAGGTAACAGCAGACCAAATGAGGCAATGCATGCAAAGCACCCAGCCCAGAGTGATGAGAAGGCAGATCCTCTGACTTCCTATTCAGGGCTCTGCACCTCGGAATTAGCACCAGAATGATCTCCCATTATTGTGAACATCAAAAGACCTGTTTTTTATCCTTCCCTTCCACACCTTTTCTTTCTGCTTCCTGTCTCTAAGGACAGCAATCAACCATATATGGAAGCTCAATTAGGCATGCACAACTGCTGTCTCTCTTATCTTAATCCTGCCAGTAATAGAGCAGTAATTGTTCACAGGAACTACAAGGGAAATTGTGAGTGAGGAGAGCGGACAGTGCTCCAATTGATCTCAATTACTGTCATGAAATTGAGTCTTCTGTCTGACATCTAAATTTAATGCTGCTTTTCCCTGAGGATCTGTCCCTGTTTGTTGCCTCCTATTGTCTCTGCCGCTGGCCTGTCGCCATTTGCATTGCCCACTTCCTCAGAACGACAGAATTGTTTTTGTTTACCTAATGTTTCTTCACTATGCTGTTTGCTTCCTAGATCCCTGCTCTAGCCCTCTGACATTCCCACCCGAATCTTTTCATTTTCTCTGGCTCAACATCCAGGGAAGAGCTATGTTGTGTTTTTGGCATCCAAAAGAATTAATTTTCATTTATGAGCAAGAAGACACTTTTTCAAAACCTAAACAAGATGAGTGTGAGCTTTGCCCAAAGGATGAAAACATCATGAAGTGAATTATTTCCCTCTTTATTTGGGTGCAATTAGGAAAGTTAATGATGGGTAATTTTCAGCATGCATATGCTTTCACTTTGCTGATTTATAAGTAGGCATAAACATAATTAGGTGTGCATATGCATCCTCACAGTTTAATGGGCCCCGCATTCCTGGTAATGAGGAGGCTCAGCATGTCGTTGATGTGTCATTTTTCAGGCTAAGGTATAGGAAGCTTTTTGGATTGACTATCCCCAGGAAATTACATGGAAATGCAAAGTATAGAGTTATATGAATTCAGAAATAATGGTATCTTAGGATACATTCACCATCTGTTTTTCTTCTTAAATAGATTCAATAGATTTAGAAAATGTGTCTCCCTAAAGTAGGAGTTCCTTTTTTTAAGTTGTAAAGTTCTCTGCATTTAGAATTAACAAATTTATAGTATTTTAGAACTAGAAATACATAAGAGAGCATCCAGTTAAGATGAGGTTTTATAGATGTGGTTGTTCAGACTCAGCAAATTGAAGCGCTTTTCCCAAGGTTATATAGTTTTTGAGAAACCTATAAATGAGTTGGCAAAAGATGAAAGAAGCAGAATTTTTTGATTGTTGATGTAGCATCCACATCTTCCTGGAAATCCAGGTTTAGTGCCAGCAGGACTAGCTACAAAATATGTGAAGCCCAGTGCAAATTAAAAATTCAGATCTTTTATTCAAAAATTAAGAATTTAAAGAAGGCAACCACGGGGAATTAAACCAAGCAGAGAGCCTTTCTAAGCCTGGGGCCCTGTCTGACTGCACTGTATGAAACACATCTATGGAGGTGGCCCTGAGCGCTATGACAGTATTGGATGACACACTATGGGCCACTAAAATGTAGTTAGCAGGATGACATTGAGATCAGGGGTGTGGAGAGATGCAAATAGCATTTCCATGAGCACTGGTCAGAGAACAAAAAGAAAGGTCAATATCACATCTGCGAAAATTTCTGTAATTCTTTTTGTACAACTGCTCATAGGCTCTAGAAATAGGGCTTGTTTGATTAATCACTGGTATGTGAGTTATGCTTGAAAAAGGACAAAATTATTCCAACTTCCTAACTATTGGAACTTCCATCTTTTGGAAAACAAGCAAACAGGTAAGATGATGAAGGCATACAGTATCTCTAGAAGGATTCAGTTATAAAAAAGAAAATACACGTATATTGTGGGAGTATCTATCATATCCCAGGTACTGTGTTAGGCAACCAAGGTAGAAACCCTCAGGCTTCTCTTGAGGAGCTGTCAAGTAGAAAAGATGATCTTATAAAGTTACATTCATAAAATTTAGAAACTACTGAAAGGTTTAGATAGTAATTCAGAGCTCAGAGGAATAAAGACAGACTAAAATGAAAGAGTTAATTTACATTTATTGCTTCTCTAATATATACCAAGCTTTACTACTGAGTCTTCTCAAGGCAGTCCTGTGAAAATGTAGATATCGTTCTCCTCAGTTCGGAGATGCGTGATCAGAAACCTAGAGAAATTAAGTTACTTGCTCATGACCATGGTTATCATAAAGGATGGCTTTGGAATGAAATTGCAAGTATTTCTGATTCCATAGGCCAGTGGTTCTCAAATGCTGTTCCTGGACCAACAGCAGCAGCATCAGCTGGAAGCTGCAAATTCTTGAACATCACCCCAGACCTACTGAACTCGATCCTCTGGGGTTGGAGCCCAGCAGTTTGTTTGACAAGCCCTCCAGGGGATACTGATATACTCCAGAGTTTGAGACCCACTACATTACCTAACGCTCTTTTTTTCCTGCCTTATGCTGCTTTTCAACACTTAGAGTCTTATGAGTTACACATTTCTGCCAGGTGTTTTATGTATTTTAACTATTTAATTCTTAGAATCATCTAGTTAAACAGATATTGTGCTTAATTTTTGTCTGATTTAGTCTGAGATTAGAAAAACTAAATAATTGGGATAACTAAGCACTTGCTTTTCTCTATCCTATCCATTAGAAAGATGAATTTCCTGATAAGAGAATTTTTAGCTGCCTGATTTATTATCACATACTTTGTGCCTGCACAAAGCTCAAAAGTTACTATGTGCTCAATAGGTGCCTAGCAAGTGAATGAATGAATGAGTGAATAAACTTGTCCAAGGGGAGACACACAGCAAAGTAAACATTTTAAGTCTAGATCTGTTTGGTTTTGAAGCCCAAGCTCTTCCACCACAAATTGAGAGATCCTTTATGAAAACAGTAGCATTTCAGCTCTCTATTAATTTTCACTCATACACAGATAGATGAATTTTTCTAGAATTTATGGGGAAATCAGAAACCGAGCCTGATTCAGACATATCATATCTGGACATGGCTGTGGCATTGTCAGGTTTGGATTAATTTGTTCCTTCAAATCTGATTTTGGGCATGTGCCATGAACTCTAACACTGTGCTCCATGCTAGAGATAAAGTAATGAGCAAAGCATGAGTTGTATGAGTTGTATGCATGTTTACATAGCAAGGAAGAGTTTAGGGTTGTAGATGTGTGCTACAGAGTCCAAAGGCAGGGACAGGATGAACAAAACAGCATTTTGCTTGGTTCTTGGCCTGCCCCCCAGGGCTCATGCTTTAGCTCTCGAGACAGTGATTCTGCAGGCAGAAGTCTAAGGAGGGAGTTCTTTCCCTGGGGACTGGACTGTGAGATTCCGAAATAAAGAAATACTTTTTCAATGCCTCTAGTGACAAATCTCAATAGAGTGTAAGAACTGGTGTGTTCCCTTTTTGGCATAAAATACCAGTTGTCTCCATTTAGAGATGATTTGATGATATGGTTTTGAGTATATTAGTAATTATCTCCTTGGCATGGCCTCTCCTCTAGTCTCAACAGTACTACTAGCCACAGAAAGGGCCCGTGAATCCCCACATGCCCTCACTGATACACTATTATTCCACTGATCTTCGTATAGATAGACACCTGACTTGCTCCCTCATTTCAAGCAAGTTTCTGCATAAAGAGTTTTCCCCAACTCCCTTATTTAAAAGGCTTGTCCTTACTTCCATCACCCTGCATTTTCTTACTAAGTTTCATTTTTCTTTATTGCATTTATCACACCCTAGCTAGCATATCTATTTGCCTACCTATTTATTTCCTGTCTCCTGCCATGTGCACTCTATGAGAGCAAGTGCATTTCTGTTTTACTCACTTTCTGTTTTATACAGTAACTTGAACCGAAGATATATGGAAGGTATTTAACAAATATTTGTTGAATGAATTAATAATCCCAGTGTCATGAGGAACAGATATTAGCAGAAGTGTCAGAATCAAGGCGCTATCATCGCTTCACTCTTTAATAGTGTAAAAAGATGACGTGAAGTTTAATGGATTGTGAATGACTCTCCTGATGGCGTTTAGAGACGACTGGGGCAGGCTTACAAAGGTGCTGGAGGAGTGGGCTGGCGTGATTTCAGTTATTACTATTAATGTGATTCATTTGTATTTATATCTTGGTGAGGCCTGGAGAAACCTCAGTGTTATTTTCAGTCCTCTCTATGTTTAGTGTACAACAGGAACGAATGGTATTTCTTGGTTTAGAGCTGATTGGTATATGTTTGGGAACATAGGAGTGCCATGTAACCTGGGGCTCAGTCTGAGTTCTCCAGGTATCATTGACTTCATGAAGGCTTTGGATATGCAAATTACTATGATTTTCAGCTCACCATTTCTAGTTTACATTAATTGAATGCAAATCTTCAGTTCAAGGGAACAAAGTTTGTTTCAGAGTCCTGGAGATGCTTTCATTATTCACACATCTGTCCTGGTTGTTGCTTTTTGCCCTTATTGGGAATTTGGCATTTTGTCAGCTGTCTTTCTTTTCATCTAATAGACACTGCTCTTCTTGCCTCAGGTAACCTCTATAACTCCGATATAGTACTTAGATCATTTTCTTAATTCCCCATGGCACAGCTAAGACAAAGCCATGGTTGATTATTATAGGTTCAATGATAACAGAAGGGAAATTAAACAGGGAAAGTCATTTATTTACAATTACTGCAAGATGTGGCTATTCTTAGAAGCTACAAACTAAGACTTTTCCATATCATGAAATTACTTATCTGCCTTGAATAGCCCTGAAAATACTCCATTTATATGCAAGGTTACCCTCAATCACCATTTTATGTCCACCATTGATACCGCTTCTCAGGATGATTTACATGGAAAAAGTCAAATTTCTCCTAGGCAAATTCTGCCCTTGTGATGACTTGTGATGGCCATTAATAGTACAACTTATTATAATACTGTAGTCTCTCTAAATCATTATAATTCTCCAGATACATGCAATTACTATTGAATAAACTATGACAAGACTAAATTTAGGCAACCCTGATACACTTAACTTTTATGAATTCTCTTCCTATATCTGACCATAGAGATCACTGCGTTTTCCTCCATACTTTTAACCCATATGCAGATCCCAAAGAGGCTAGTTCCCATTGACATTGAATAATATGTCCTCATTTGCTTCCGTGTTTTTCATTTTTTATTTGTTGACAGCAGAAAATTCAGAAGATACAAATGAATAAACTGAAAGTATAAACTATCACCAAGTAATGAGCACTGTCAAAATAACAATTGCTGTTTCTGTTCATGTATATTTATGTACATATTTTAAAGGGCTTATCTTGGAATATTATTTTACATTACATAATGTAGCATTACCGATGCACATATACCATGATGTTTAGTGACTTCATATAATTCCATGGATCAGTCATCCATGCTAAGGTTCCAATGATTCACTATTATCTGAGCTCTGTCTTGAATATTTGTGTGTATCCATGACTATTTTCTTAAGATGAACTTCTTGGGAATTACTGGGATAAGTTATATGGAAATTTTTTAAAATTATCATATACGGTATCAGATTGATTTCAAAGAAGACTGCCAATTTGTGCCAACCAGTAATGTATGTGAATGACTATCATCCTATCATTGGACCAACACCTCTCCTCTTCCTCCCCCCTACCCCCCTTCTACATCCTCCTCTTCTTTCTCTTCTCCTCCTCCTCCTCTTTCTGTGATATTTAGGAATTTGCAAAGTTAAACGTGATTTTTTTTATTTTTTAGTTTGTGTTTACATTTTAAAAATATGTATTAGTCACATGCACTTTTTCTTTTGTTATTTGTTTGGCTACATCCTTTATTTAGTTTTTAGCAGGGTTGTTTCTCTTTTTAATTACTGAACTCTCCTTTAAATTACGCTTAAGATGGGAAAGTTTCTGATTTGTTTATAGAAGATAAAGTGGTATATAGTCAAATATCGATTTTATGGGAAACACGTTTTCTCTCATCTAATATTCTAAAATATGTTTTTATGTCTTCATACTTGCTGAAATCCTTTGTCTGCTTGGAGGGTTTCCACCTAATGTTCCATGCCTAGTTGATTCTTACCAACCCTTTCATACCTAGATCAAGGCATATCAAGGGTGGAGTGACTACCAGTCCTGAAACATCTGCTTTTTGCACTGATATTCAGGGAAACTCATGAGAAGCGGCTCACTACTTTTGAGTGGGCTACATAAAATATTGCTCAGTTTATTTTTCTTTTCTTTTCTTTTTTTGAGTAGAATACAACTTCTTTGAGAATAGAGACCACACCCCTGTCCTCAAAGAACTTGAATCCAATTTGACCCTCTAGTCCAATAATCACATTGCAGAAGTGAGATAATTAGTAATTACTGAGCCCCTTTTCCATGATAGACACTGATTTTCACTTTTTAAAAACTTCATAGGAATTATGCAAGATGCTTTATGATTATTTCCCGTATTTCTCTAAAATGGAAATCATGGTTCAGAGAGGTCAAATAACTTACCCAAGATCACACAGTCAGTGCTGGAGAGAGAGATCACACTCAAAACAGTGTGACTCCAGCACTTTTGTTCTTGTATCACTGTCTTTCTAGCCTTCTTAGCATGGGGCTTCCTTCAACCAGACAGCTAAGTACACACTTGACAACTTGATTTGTTATTTATCCAGGAACAGCAAAATCTTGCAAGAACAAGTATTTTGTCCATTTCTGGCTCATTCCAATTCCAAGATAACATTCTGGCTTTTATTTCAATGAATAATGCTGGTGAGTATACACATAACTTCAAAGCTGTAATTCATATCAGCCTTACCTCCTCTTCAGAGGCCACTAAAATTGCCGGCTATGTCAGCTCACTTCTAAGGCTAGAAATTATATTACCATTTTCTATAAAAATGTTGAGACATTCACAGACCCCAAACCAAAAGAAGTTGTTATATCCCATTTTCTAAAATTGCAGCAAAGAGAGTGAGTTTTCTCCCTTTGGATATCGTGCTATTTTTTTTTTTTTTTTTGCTGTGTTTTTTTATCTTTTTATTTTTCATCTTTTTATAGTGTTGTTTCAGTTTAAAGAAACTGGTTATCTTTCACAATAGATTTCGCTGGTGGTAGAATGCTCTGCTCACCAGGTGTTGATAAGTTGGTTGTTATCATTATTATAGGAATAAAAAAGGAACAGTACAGTGAAATAAGCTGAGTGACTTGGAAGCAGAATTTTGAATGCTGCATCAACATCAGGGCATTAATGCTGGGAGGTGTGATCATATCAGTTATAACACTGGATCAGAGGATGTATCTTGCTTTTTTAAAGAATTTAAGTATTTCATTATATATAAACATAATGCACAGATACAGACACAATAGGACTTTACTCGTACAGTTGAATATTTTATTTATATATATATATACATCCAATATAAAATTATTTTTTGCATTTATATTTTCTTTGTATTTACATTTTTTTCTACCTCTGTGGTGGGGGGAGAGAGTTTTCTTCTGCACATCCTCTTAAAAAACCAGATTCAAAGCTGTTTAATAGTAGGGACTGTGGAAGGTTTAGTTACTTATTGTCTGGATAAGTAAGTGAATTGATAAAAGTGAGTGCCATTTGATCCTTTTCTGTACTTCACCCTCTCTACTAATCAATTGCAAAATTTTGGTCTTTCCATGTCCTTTACGGAGTATTTTTCTCTCTAATCCCAGCACCATGACAAGAATGAGGCACCACATCTCTCTAGGGGAGAAGGTCTATCAATACGAAAGTCCTCTCAATCCATCACCTCTTTTGCTCACGTAAAGTTGTCTTTCCAAAAAAGTAAATTTCTGTCAGATTATCCCCTTTAAACATTATTTATTTATTCATTGACAAATAAAAACTGTACATATCATACACAACATGTTGATTTGAACTATGTATAAATTAACATATGCATTACCTCACATATACCTCACATAGACACCACTAAAATTACTGGGCATGTCAGCTCACTTCTGAGACTAGAAATTATAATTTTCTAGAAAAATATTGAGACATGCACAGATATCGAACCAAATGAGATTCTTATATTCTGTTTTCTAAAATTGCAGTAAAGAGAGTGAATTTTCTCCTTTTGGATGCTTATTACAGCTTTGTGGTAAGAACAATTAAAATCACTTTTAGCAATTTTCAAGAATACAGTACATTGTTAACTGTGGTCACTATGTTGTACAATAAAACTCTTGAACTTAATCCTTCTGTCTAACTGAAATTTTGTATCCTATGAGCAACCTCTCCCTTCCCTTCCCCCAATGTTTTTGAAGTTTTTTAAAAAATTGATTTTATGTACAAAGAGCTAGCATGGTTTTTCATTGGGTATTAGATAATCCATTCAAGGAAGATCATTTAGTCCAACTTGATGAACTGGTTCAAAATCTTTAATCCAAAGCTGAACAAAACATCTAAAATGCCCCTCTACCATCTCTAGGCAACTAAGGGCAGCTAAGATCTGCCATGGTATGTCTTTCCCTAACTTACTAACCTCACTATTGGGAACCCCATCTTCTTAGTCCAGAATTTTTCACACTTATATCTCACTAGGGCTTCTACCACCAAAAGTCTAATAGTCAAATAAATATGAGAAAGACAGGATTAAACTGATCTTTATATTGTAGGACTTCTCAGAGCCTTTACTCTGCAAATTTATATAGTAATTTGGGGTAGGGCATGCCATGTTTCTCAAACTAGTTTGACACTTGAATACTTTCTCTGTATGCTTCCTCTTTCATTTTGAGCAATACCTGTCAAATGCCCTGCATCCTGTGAGAAATGCTACTTTAGTCATTTTATACTAATGTACACATCCCTGACTCAGTCTTTGCTCTACTACTCTGCTTTGAATATTGTCTCTGTATTCTGCCTTTTCCATCTACTTGGACACTTTTCTGCTTATTTGAGAAATTTAAAAAGTTGTTATAGTTTAAGTTTGTGTTTACATTAAAATCATCAAGCTTACATATTCATCTAGGCCTTGGAAAAGTGAACTCTGGTAAAAATTTGAAGATTTTCCATGGAAAAGAAATAGGTTCTAGTGAAAGAGGAAAAAGTCAGAAATAGGACAAAAACAGGAAAGCACAATGTTACAGGGACAAAAGAATAAAAGTTTCAATCAGTGAAGTCCACTGAAAAACTTTGATGATGCTAAATTATACAGAGAAGCCAGTAATAACAAGGACCACTTTGTTAAAGTGGAGAAGTTTCAACTGTAATTGCAGGTATCTTACTTATAGTAGTCCTTTTTCACTGCTGTAATGAAATACCAAAGACTGAGTGGCTTATAAACAACAGAAATTCATTTCTTACAGTTCTGGATGCTGGGAAGTACAAGACCAAGGCAGGATCAGGAGCAAATGAAGCTGAAAATCTTACATACGGCTTATGAAAAAAAAAAAAAAAAAAACCTGATATAATCTTTCTAGAAATAAATTTGGTAGTAGGTACTGACTTAAATGTGTGATCAGATTCTTTGATATAACAATTTCATTTACAGAAAACTCACCTACAGAAAAATGTAGAGATGTATGCTCAGATTTATAACCAAGGCTGTTTATTACAAGAGTTAAGAGTAATGAAAAATTGGAAACAATCCAAATTCTATAATATGCATACAATTAAAGAATGCCAGGCATTTAATGGAATATTGTACTTTCAAAATAGTTTAATGGCATGGGAAAATTCTTGATTAGTAAGTAAAATGTTAATCAAAAGCTATATATTCAAAAGGATTGGAACTATGAAAAACACATGCACATACAAAGAGAAGTAGAAGAGAAAAAGTTAATAGTTATCTCTGGATTGTGTAATTTTATAACAGATGATAAATTACAACCTTTTGGTCAATGTCTTGTATGTAAAGTTTCTGCATAAAAAATATGTTTATTTTATACTCAGAAAAAAATATTATTAGGAACATTGGCTCTAGTTACAACTCTGTCACTGTTTACATTTGAAGATTTTTAATCTTTCTTATACTTAGGAAGTATCTTTCACAGTCATTCACAGACTCTGCTGTCAGGCTCCCAGAGTTCAAATTGCAATGTCCTGGCTTAATAATTGTGTGATTGTGAATCACTTACCCTCTTTACACCTCAGTTTCCTCAGCTGTGAAAGAGGGTTAATAACAGTTCCCATGTTTTGGGGATTTAAGGGAGTCAAAGGTAATGAATATATCGTACAGTGGTTGACATAGAATAAATCCTCAATATTCAATATTAATACGAATAACTTTAAAATAGGTATATCTACCTCAATAAGTAGTTATGGGAATTGGAATTAAATGAACTAATATATTTTAAAATTTCTATATTAGGACCTGGCATACGAGAGGCCCTCGAGAAATACTAACATTAATTCCGCTCTCTGCCCTTTCCTTGTCCCCTCCCTGTTCAGGGGGGTCGTGCTCTACTCTGCAATGAAGCTGCAGGAAGCCAGATGCAGAGTGTGCTGCCACCTAGCGGAGCACTGTGCATTCACTGAGTCAGCTTGTTTGTTTATTTATGCATTTGTTTATTTTTAAGACCTCAAGAAATCAAATAAACCCATTTGTCACCACACACACGCACGCACGCACGCACGATTTCTGTTGCTCAGCTTTTGCCTTCTGGCGGACTGGCTTACTTTTTCTCCCTAATGCTGTTTTGTGGAAGGTTTACATTTTGAGCCCCCTGAACTAGAACCAATGGCATTCCGTTGTGAAGGGCCAGGAATACAAAGCCACACTAGCATTCCTTGAACCCACTCCTTGCAGAGAGGTCTGGGCAGCCTCCAGTTAGAAATAAACAGGACTCACACCCTGGACGGGGCCACAGCCTATCCTCTATCCCTGGGGGTGGGGCATGTGACTTCAGGAAGCAGAGTAGCTGCTCTCCTGGTTTTGCCTCTTTTATCTGGTCTCCCAGGTGAAAGGGAAGGAAGCTGCTTTACCTCCTCTCAGGGTAGAGGACAGAGGAAAAGATAAGAACAGTGCAGACACTGTGCAAAATGAGGTTCTCTGTTTATCCTTTTTGGGGGGCTAAGGACATGCTCGGGATGGGCTATAAATTGTGTAAATTAGTAAAAGCTCTCATAAGTAATGACCCCATTTCTTAGTGTTCCGTGGAGGAAATCTTGGGACAGGGAAATAGCATGGAATTTAAATCCCATTTTAGCTACTCTTTAGCAGTGCAGTATTGGAAAAATCATTTCACCTCCCTGTGCCTCAGTTTCCCAAATTTTAAATTGAGAATAATAATGATCATGACATACATTTGGAGGATATGAGATAATGTGCGAAGACCATAGTGTTTGACACCTGCAAAAAAACTGTCAGTTCTTTCCTCTTTAGGTTGTATTTATTTCCTATCTGGGCTGCATGCTGGTAGCGGAATGCTGGTGGTGGCTGGGGACTACAAGGCATTGATTTAGTGCTCTCAGGGTTTACCATTTGAAGAAAGAAGGTTCTGTGATCATCAAGCCTGGGAAACAGTCCAGGGGTCAGGCTGCAGGCAGGTAAATTAGAGAGCATTAGTCAATTAGTTGGGGTCTACTGTGGGTTATTTCATGGTTAGCAGGGCAGGCTAGGAATCATGGATCTGGGTTTCCATGACCTTACAGTATGTCTTTGGGTAAACATATATCTTAGACATTTACCCCTATGTCCAGAGAGGTGAAGTGAATTTTTCAATTTTACTCGTCTGGTCAGGGATAGTTTTCAAACCTTCTGTCTTTCTGATTGCAAACCCTGCTACACTGGAGTCACAAACATCGTGAAGAAATATATCCCTTTAAATCATCTTGAAGTTGAGTGCCTGCCTGTTCAGTCTCTCATCGAACTAACCCTGCCAGCACTAATATTCCCCTCACATTGTTCAAAAATTGAGACAATTTCTAGAGAATTTGTTTGCTTTAAATAAAGAGATCCTAAAAGTCCACAAATCACCCAATTCCTGAGATTTAGTTACTCTCTACTTTTTCTTTAGCCTGCACATATTTTATAGTCCAACCTAGCTAGAGAAGAGATTGGATTCAGGAGAACAATGTGGGCAACACAAGGAGGAGAAGAAATAAACTCTTTGGGGTCAACATGGTTTAGGGATAGACAAAAATTTTAACATTCATCGTCTCTGCTTTCTTCCATCTTCTTCTTTCTCCCCCACACCACACACTCCTGCCTGCTCATGGAGAACTACTCATACCCTTGTAAATGCTTTTCCCTTTTTCTGTGAAGTCATGGAATAGAGTTTGGAGTCATAGGCCCTGGCCTTAAATCCCAAATCTGCCACTTACTAAACATGTAGGTAAGGAAAGCCATCCATATGTGAGTGGCATTATATGGATTAAGTCAAACCTGGAGCTTACATACCAGTTCCTGAGAAGTCATTTAATCTTCAGTTATTCTGTCACTTCCTAATTCTCTACAGTGCTTCGGAGCAATGTCTGGATGTCATTCTCAGTCTTCATGCTCTTCACCTCTTGGGGAACTGTGAACAATTTTGAGATCAGAGATAATTCAATGTATGTGTTTAGTTTTTAGTGAAATTACATCTGCTGAATTCACCTGCCTTTTTGTGGGTCTCTTGAGAATTAAGTATACTATGTAATATAACACTCAAAAAAGAGGTATATTATCTCTTGTATGCTATGTTGTATAATAATGCCTTGTGGTTCATCCACTGAGTTTATTTAGGCAGAATCAATTAAAGTGGGCATTGGGTGTGAGAAAAGCAAATCCACAGTGGATTGAGATTTTCTCTTTGAATAGACTTTTGCAGCCTAAAAATAATTTTGTGGAACTAAGGAGAGGAAAGTGTAGTATAGAAAAATACACAGTTGTGACATAGTAATACAAAGATTCAGGCACATTAACTTGTACACACACACATATACACACTGGGAAGATATTACAGTACTCAGACAAATGAATAGGATTTTAATTTTTTGTCAGTTTTCAGGTTATAAAATAGCATACACTTAATTCTAAAAAGTTAATAAAAGCAAAGAAAAAAAACCCCGAGAATATGTCATCCATAATCCTGCAATCAAAAGACATATTCTGTTTACATTCCACAGCATTTTCTTGGAAAAATGAAGGATTTTTATAATCACAGAAGCATAATTTAAGCTCAGCATTCAAACACACAGGAAAAAATTCTTGTAGTAACTTATAGCAGTAGACTGAATGTTTGTGTCCCCCTAAATTTCATGTGTTGAAACCTAATACCCAACATGATAATATTTGGAAGTGAGGCCTTTGGGAGGTGATGAGGTCATGGAGCCCTCAGGTATGGTGGCAGTTCCCTTATAAGAGACCTCAGAAAGCTTCCCTTCTCTTTTTGCCTTGTTACGTGAGGCTGTCTTTGAACCAAGAAATGGCCCCTCACCAGATACCAAATCTCCTAGCCTCTTAGTCTTGGACTTTCCAGTCTCCAGAAATGTGAGAAATAAATTTCTATTGTTTATTATAAGCCACTCCGTCTATGGTGTTCTTCATAACAGTTCAAACTGGCTAAGACACTCATTTAGGAATGTATTGCTTTCGACATCTTTTATACGTTCTCATATAGCCTGTCTGGTTTCAGGAAAAAGGGTAACAAATAGGCTTTGTGGCAGGTACCTGGCTTGGAGAGGAAGAAAGGATGCCTAATACTATATGGCATAGTAAAGTCAGACCGTACTTGAAGGATCTCTAAGATTTATTTCTGTGTTGATGGTGCCTTTGTCTTTTTAAGTAGCAGCTCAAAGACTACCCTGGGAAGGGCTTGAAAAATCAAGCCTGACCAGTCTTGCCACACTCAGGTAGGCTGCCTAGCAATTGCCGAGTAGAGGACAGCCTGGAAAACCAGGCTGTCTTTCTTCAAGTCATAGAATCTATACACAATGTGTTTATTTCCTTTATTCAGATTGATTCATTTCGACTGGTTGAAGAATGGGCATAGAGTTGGATGAAGGGAAAGAGCTAGAAAGAGTCTATAAATTGCTTTGGTAATTTCCAACCTCTTGAAGTTCAATAATGGGAAAGAACTGCTGCCTAGTTTCCTACTGGGCCATCAGGACAACTTAAGTAAGAGAGGCACCAATAGTGGAGGGGTAGAGCAGAGACTCTTCAATTCAGGACCACCCAGGCACTGGGGTGACCCTGAAGAGCATGTACTCAGGGCATCTTGCGAGAGAAATTGTGCACTACGGGAGTAATCGGGACACGTCGCTCCATTAAGACTGGAGTGGTAACAATTAAGACAAATCATGTGGCTTGCTGATTTGTAAGATTTTATTGCCCGTATAACACTAGAATCTGAAAAGATTTCCTGCCTAAACCTAACTCCAAGACAGAAGAATTTATAATAAATTTTAAACTTCCCCAAAGTCAGTAACTTCTCATACCTTCTCTCCCAAATTCAAATGCACTATGACACACACACTGATTAATTGTATTCATGGGGTAGGAGAGACAGTCTATAGTGGTAACCATTGCCTTTTGTCCAGAAAGGTCTAACTTTACACTTTAATTTTCCAAAGAGTACTTACCAGGCTACTTGGCATCCTATGCTACTCTTAAAAATATTGAAAGTATACATTTTGTATCTAGGAAACTTGTCATTTTATTTTTCCTTCAATATAGATTCATGTGTTACAGGGCTGCTGTCCAGAGTTTGGTGAGGTGTTCATTTTTGCTGACATATTCCAAACGATTGGTAGACTAAGGAAAGTCTCTATATACATGTCTGATCAATAAAACCATTTTAACTTCAAGAGTTCTGGTAGAGATGGGGAAAGTTAATTTCCCATTCTATTTCAACAATTAGACCCCTATGTATTTATTATTATTCAATAAATTCAAGGAAGACACTCAAGGATGGTTCTAAGAAAGCAGTATTGAATATCAAGTCTAAAGTGTGAGATGTAGTAAAGTTAAAGATGAGAAAGTCAGTAACAAGGTAAGAGCTCAAGGATTAAGGAACAATTTGAGATTATAGCATGATTAGAATGAGTTGAGCCAACACTAGGATTGAGTCTTTAAATGGTGGAGGAGTACTGGAGTCCATGAGATTTCACCTTCCTTTCTCCCTTCATGAAAGGAAGACCTGGACAAGGGTAAATAAAGACAGGGACCTGCTCCTTTCCACAAATGTAGAAGAAGGGATTTTGGGGAGATTCTTTGGTCAAGATCCCAGATGGTAGTAGTCTGGCCATCATAAAAGTCTCTCCAAGGCAGTGCAGTGGCCTGCATCAGAGCTGTCCTCCATCTGGATGCTTCAGTAGAAATCTCATTAGCAGTTCAGGGGCTTCATATCAAGTCATATTGACTTTTAGCCCTCCTGTGCCTTGTGTTTTAGTCCTAGTGACCAGGTTTATGCCTGGTTTCTGAAAACAAGACACCATTTTGTATGTCATGTTTAAATTGAGGTATAATTTTAATCCTCAGTTCCAAATATGTTCTGACAAGATTGAAGCCTGGTGTTGTCAATCCCATTTCTTTCCAAGGTAGGGATCCTTCCCCACCACTGACTCGGTTGGGACTCACATAATTTGCTCTCAGGTCTCTGTGTTGCCTTCTAGAATCCTCCCAATGCTGCTCCTGGGACTCCTCTTGGCCATGCTCAATCTATTTCCAGGGAAAAGTTCCTTATTTTTCTAGTTCTCAATAATGCTCTCCAAAGCTTTTTCTAGGTAGAATCCCTGACAGCTAGCTTTCTGTTTCTTTTTCCTTCAGAGCTACTTGTGATGTTGGTCATGACCTACTTTCATTGGAACACAGAAGTTGGAAGGGAATTCTCAGTATAATTTGCCTCACACCTTAAGCCCAGATGGCTTTGAGCACTGTTTGAAGAGCACTGTGTAGAAGCATAAGTCCAGAAGTAAAGCATTAATCTGGTTGTGTTAATCTGGTTGCTCCAGAGGAACAGAACGAAGACAATGTATATGTATTCTTTCTCTGTATCTCTCCCTCTCTCTGTATATATGTGTACATATAGAGAGATATAGAAAGATGGAAACAGAGAGCAAGCATGTGCACTAATTTTATTATAAGTAACTGATTCACATGGTTATGGAGGCTGAGAAGTCCCAAGATCTATAGTCAATAGGCTAGAGAACCAGAGCAGCTGATCATGTAAGTTCCAATCTTAATCCGAGTCAGGACAGGACTAGTGTCCCAGCTCAAAGACAGCCAGGCAGAGAGAGTGAGTTCTCCCTTACTCAACCTTTCTTCTGTTGTTGTTTTATTCGGATCTCCAAGGAACTGAATGAGACCTATCCACCCTGGGGAGGGCAATCTGTTGTACTTAGTTTACTGGCTTAAATCTTAATCTCACCCAGACGCACCCTCACTGCAACACCTAGAATAACGTTTAACCAAATTATCTGGGTACTTCCTGGCTCAGTCAAGTTGACCCATAAAATTAACCTTCATATCCTACCCTCTTTTATTCCCGAGGCTGAAAAACTTACTTTCCACTACCACAGTCGCTAAATTCAGGGTCATCAACATGAGTATGATTTTCCAGGAAAGAACTTTGAGTGTTCAGCCTTGGAGAAGAAGTAGCTTAGGGGGAAGAAGTCCTTTTGTTCTCTCAGCAGTTTTGGTCCCCATTTTCTTCATCGTTCCCTGAGCACTCACCTACCTGTCTCCTCAGACTCTTCCCTTGCCCACCCCACAGCCTCCACCCCCACCCGTTTGCCATAGAGCTACATTCCTACCTTATTGTTTGCTGAAAACAAATTCTGTAATACATTACAATGGTTACAACAACTGTCCTCTCTTCCGTACTTACTGTGTGCCACATTTTACATATATTAGCATGTTAAATCCTCATAACAACCCCATGAGGGATGATGATGATGCCTGTTTTGCAGATATTGTGACTGAAAAGCAAAAGGATTAATGAACTTGCTCAAGGCCACGCAGCTATTAAAGGGTAACGCCACAATTCAAACGCACATATGCCTGACGCCAAAGTCTGTGCACAACATGATTATGCACTGTGCTCTCTGCCCCTCACCCCTCCAAATTGTTTCACAAAAGGCTGAGTAGCTGGCTCAAATGGAAAATTTCATCTCTGATTCAGTCTGGTAGCTCGACATAGATCCGTACCCAGTGATCTTTTCCAAGCATTGGCATAAACAGAAGGATTGAAAATCCTATGTGACTTCTCTGTGAGCAATTAAGGGGCTCTATTCTGTAGCATGCCATTCCCCATTCACTATTCATCATCACAAACTTTCAGACACACTGAAGGTCATGATTGAAAACAGTTATTTTAAGAGATGGCATTGTTCTCAAAAGCCACAGTAGGACCATTGCAGAATGATTTTAACTCAGATCTATATTCAGAGATGAATTCTTCTTTCAGCTCAAATGACGCAGGTTTGTTAGTTGGGGTGTGAGTAGGAGGTGGGGAGATAAAAAAAGGGGGGACGAGTGTTCATTCTTATCCATCTCTTGCTCACCTTCTGATAGTTGCTTATTTCCCCTGTACTTTGCAAACTCTTTCAAATTCTTTGCTTCAGCTTAGCATCTCCATTTTATTTAATTTGTTATAGGAATGTTTCTCAATAAGGTCAAACCTTTAAGAAAAATTGAAAAATGTTAGACACCTGCATAATGAAATGTTTTTGCAAAAGATGTAAGATTTTCTTTGGGTCATGTTTTTCCTCAAATTTGCTTTGGGGAATATGTTACAAGCATGCTCCCCTTTCTCCTGGGATTTTGCTTTTCTTTTAAACACTAACTAATCACCATCAAAGATCTGAAGATTTGGGACAAGGTATGGGCAAGGAGAGCTACAACATATACAGATGATGGATGATACGTTATACTGGATTGAGTCATTGGTCTTAATCCTTTACTTTTCTGTAGTGATATTTTATATCCACCCTCTTACTCTTTCTGGGCAGTGTATCTTCTACCTCTTGCCTTTGGTCTTGCCCATGTGACTTGTTTAGCCAACGAGATTTTCGCCAAACAAAAGTGTGTCATGAGCAAAGGCTTGTCTTCTTGCACCTGTGCCATCACCAGAGAAGAACATATCATTCCAGAATAAGGAGAGAAAAATGGATCAGACCTGAAATAAACCCATAGCCTGGATTCAAGCAGTCAAACCCAGCCCAGATCACTTGAATTCCAGCCCTGTGCAGAAGAAGCATGAGACCTAAAATATTATCCATTTCAATATGTTTTTTTCAAGAAATAAATGCTCATTTTTGTAAGACATTGAGGTTGAGGGTGTTTTCCTATATCACCTTTTTGTGAAAATGTCTGGCATTTTCATAAACCAACAATAATCCCACAACACAGAGCTAGACTATGTGCAACTCCAGCTTCTACTTGTATTTGCTGATTGCCAACATTGTGCTGGTAGCTGTACATGTTCTCTCATTTAAATTTTACAACTATGAGAGGTAAGTATTGTGCAATTGGTTTAGTAAGGTTCAGAAAGATTAAATGAGTTTAGTAAGGCCCCTTGGTTAGTAAGTTATAGAGCTAAACCCAAACCTATGATTTTCTATTAGACCTGCTCTGCTTTGGAAAACATTTTTCCTTTTTCAACTTAGTTCCTTACAGTTGAATTTGTACATATTTTAAGAATAGGATGGAGAGAAGTTGTAGCCATACTATAACATATACTGCATTTTTTGGGTTTATAGCATATTCATCTCTCTTTCTCTCTCTCTCTTTTTTAATGCTCACATTCACTCTTGTATATGAGCATAGTTGTGATTACTCCGGCCACTTTACACTTTAGAAGACTGTGACTCATCAATATGGCCTTAATTCCCCTCAGCTTGACTAAACTTTAGACAGATTTCTTCCTGACTTCAGTCTCCTGACCTCTTTGTTCTTAGATCATTTGCTTACAGAACTTACAACTGTGAATTCTTTCTCTGTCCTTTTGAGATATAAATCTCCCAAACTCTTGCTAGTTTTACAACCCAGGGATATCTTTCTCTAGGACCTGGGAGCCATCCCTTTCAGATATAATCAAGAAGGGTAGCACCCCTATCTGTCAGTCTTTGTGGAAGGGCAGGAGCCTGACTTCCATAAGCACGAATTGTGAAACACTGATGGCCTCACCACTTTGACCAAACTTTCCCCTGAAGTGCTCAGTACTTTTCCACTAGCTCTCAATCCCTATTGTGATAGTCTTGAATAATGTCTTCCGTACTTGTTTAACTCCATCCGGTGCATTTTTTCTTTTCTGTGAATCAAGGAGTGATTCATTTAAGATCACTCAATAAATGATCTCCAGGGCTTAGAGTCAAATTCTGTGACCGGCTACAAATCTAATGCTTTCTTCTAGTGTTTCACTTCTACTCATACTCATCTCTTATTGATATCTATGTCTCTAGATTTTTCTTTTTTGTCTCTAGTCTAAACTTGAGAGGGTTTTGTCTGTGAGCTTTTCATTGTTTGTACTTGACCAGTAAGACCAGGCCAAGCAGCCCAGGTCCGGAGCCTCACACTTTCCTTTGAATAAGAGAGGTTTGGCCTCAGGCCCTTAGAGACTGTTAGAAATCTCAAAGGATTGCTTTGTTTAATACTCTAGAAAATGCCTCAAAGCCTTTTATTTGAAAGAGTAGTGTGGGCTCCAAGATATTGTTAATTAAATGTGCGTAGTCTGAAGCCACAGCCTTTGGCCTCTTATTTATCATTAAGTTTTCTGCAATTGTTGCAGCTAAGGCACTAGAATAAAAATTTCTCCTTTTGCCCACACGATGGCAGTATGAGTTAATGGTAAACCTCACCATGCACATCCTTTCAAAATCTCAGAGTGGGGTTTTGTTTAGAATTGGCCACTCAACTCTCCTTTTCCCATGTGCCCACAGCCTCCTGCCACTGCAGCCCTAAACAGTTCTCACTTCTCCCTTTTTCACATCAAACAAAGGCAGCCTCTTCAGTTCAAAAAGGACGTCTATGAATGAAAATCCATACAACAGCTTCATTATAAAAGACCCCCAGACATGGGAGGCCAGAGTCCAGCCGCCACAAAACCACATGCAACTTAACTCTTAGTTCAGGGCTGCTGAGTAGTTGTGTATAAATAGCAGTGGTCCGTTACACATTGTCAGCAACCTTGACCTAATCGCTGTTAATCAATAAAGTCATTGAAGTATAATAGCCTCATTGGCAGTGGATTGGCTCAGGTCCAGGCTGGAAGGAAATAGTCTTCATGAGTAGTCAGATGGTAATTATTTAATCAGAGCATGGTGGCCTCATTCAGATCCAGTATCAAGAAATGACTACAAAACATGCTCGAGACATCTTTTCTACACTCCAGAAAAGCGAAGGAGACAATATCTTTTTGAAATTTGGACAATTGGATACTGCTTGAAGATTTTTAAATAGCAAGGAGCAAGGAATTTTTTTTAACAAGTAATTGGAATAGCATCCCTGCTTCGTAAGGGTGGAGTTTTAAGAAACTACCTTTTCTTCTTATATCTTTAAATAGTGAGGCAATCTTCTAAGGTAGACATAGGTCAAGTATTAATTACATCCTTCTGGGGAAAACATCTACTCTGTGCCTTAAGCTTCTTCAATTCTCATAGTATTATGACTTCCAAAATTGGAAATTAACCAAGGAAAAGGTAGACTATAACTACAAACTTGTCCTTTTTTTAGTCTTTTTTTCTACTATTCCCTGAAGTAGAGACATCCTCTTTCCTAATATTCCATTTCCTTTAGTCCCTTTTTTGGAAACTGTATTATAAATTATTGAAAAGCCAGTGCTGTCTCTTGTTCATCTTCCACAGTGCTCAGCACAGGTTCATGACAATTCCTCCTCTCTAAATGTGCATTGATGAAATCTTCACTTAACCAACATAGCATGAAAACAAGTTACTAGAGGTCTTTACCTAACTTAAGTGGAGGCTTAACATTTCTAAGACTAAAATCTTATCAAGGACAAACTAAATACCACCACTTAACAAAATCATTGCCTGGTATCGTCTTCAACAAAATCTTCAAAAAAGAAAAAAAAAAAAAGAATCCTGGGAAGGCATCTGGCATCTCCTAAGATGACTATGGAAAGACCTAGAACTGGACTGGAAAAAAAAAATGTTAATGTGAAACTTTAGCCTTTCTTTCAGAAAATAGAGGAAAACCATTGTGATATTACATGATAGAAGCAATTTTCCTAATATTACTTTCTAAATCTCTAATGTGTGTGTTTGCAGGCTTGAGAAAAATGATGTATTTTTGAATGCAACTGGAGAGATTTAACAAAGAAAACCTTTTCTGGTCCCTGTGGGGGGAAATCAGCTTCAGACTGTTAGCACACACATCTAAAAGTTCAATGAACTTCAGTTAGTTGCCATGCCAACCAGCAGAAGACCTGTCCAGATATGAATTGATCACACAAATAAAATCTCCCCAAAGATGAGGCTTGTTTGGCTTAAGGGCATAGTCTTTGTAACAACCCTTGACAAATCATAGGTCTGTCAGTTTGGAGGATTTATTTAGACCACTATCCAAATTTCCTCAGTGCACTATAAAATAACTTATTTTTTTTTTCCATAGGAAATTGAACAGTTGTTTCTAGGGGGGAAGTACCTTTTCTTGTTTTCTTCTTTCTTTTTTCTTTTTTTGTTTTTTTCCTTTCCCAAATATAAAAGTAGAAAGCCAAGAGAGTTGCATGTAGTTTCTAATTATGTGAAAGAAGGGTGGCTAGAACTAGAACAGTAAATCCTGGGAGATGTTTTTGATTTCACTATCACCTTGTAATATGCAGTTGGACAATTTATCTTCATTTCTTAATGTCACACCTCTCACCCCATGCCATGGCCAGGGTCCCTAAGCAGTCTGTGTAAAAAGCCCTTGATGAATGCCTTTGGAAGAATTTCTTTGAGGGTTTGCCTTCAGCTTTTGTGTGCTCCATATCCACAGAGTAAACTAATTTGAGACTAAATAAGCAGTCAACTTGAGTAATGTGATAGTTTACACCAACTTCTAAGGGGTTGGAGAGAAAGACAAAAAGATACTATCATATTTTTTCAAGTTTATCCTATTATTATCACCTTGTAAACTTAATTTTTGTTGTTTGACCCCCCTCTTCAGGCTTTTGGGGTATGTCTAATCTTAGAAAAGAGTGACAAAAACATTTTGGGAATTGTAATGACAGATATTATATGTATATTCTAAATATACAGCATAATATATTTGCCTAATAATACAAACCCATGAAATAGAGTCATCAAGAATGTGTTGTCTGATTTGTATAATATGACCTAGACCCACTTATATAATTCTTACTCTAACTTCTGGATCTACCCTTTATGATCGTGAACTTTTTTGGACCTCTTTGAGAGAGCCTCCCCTTCGTTGGAGCCAATAAGGAGATCCAACAAGGTGTGGAGTAGACGTTATTAATAGTAGTGATTTTAAATTAGTCGTCTTATAGTTCAGGTTAAGAAACAGATCCTTGATAAGGTATAAGGACTGTAATGTAGATTCCTGGAGAAAGCAAATTTACTATCTAAAATATTCTCAATGAAATTCATATTCAGTCTAGGAAAATAAGAAAATGACAAGGCAAAAGTGAGCACATGCCTCACAGTGGTTTTATTTTATTCTGAAACTCTACTTTGTTAGGAAATCATAGCAAAAAATGCCTGACTTTAATTGGATTAGTCTATTTGTCCTGATTGTCAAAGTGAGTCATATTTCCGACAGTAAAATTATGGGACTATTTCTCTTTGGTCCCACAGAAGGTAATACAAATATCTGTAGCCTTAAGTGGATTGATCGTAGATTTATATTCCAAGGCAATCCTAGCACTCAGAGATACAGAACCTTCCACTTTTCTGTTTTGGTGTGGTGGTTTAGAATCAAGAACTCATTGGGAGAGGAAAAAGAGAAATATCTACATTAGGAAAATATTCATAGGGTAACATATTCCATAGGTAGAATGATAAAAGTGTGACTCAGAACATCTGCAAGTTGGCGACCATTCTTAACCTACTTCCTCTCTCTCTGCTCCATAATAAACCAGCTTTGAGCTATTGAAGGAGAGAATTATGAGTTAAAGGGTGTAGTTCAAAATTGTTCCCAAATACACTTTCATAGTTGTTTGGGATAAGTTACACATAATATATCAATAAAATTATCTGCTCTGTAGCTGTTGAGTAGGTTGTCAGGAAGCACGGTGGTGACCTGGTAGTAGTGGCAGCGTCCAGGGCAATGGGGACCTTGGTGTCATGCTCCCAAAAGTGCTGAAGAATCAAGCTGTACAGAGAAACTCCTCATTCAGTATGGATGTTTTGTACCATTCTCAATATCTCATGGACTTGAATTGTGAAACAAATTTTGTAATCAAGTGTTCTCCTGAAAAGAAAAATGTATGCTCTCCTATTCATACCGTAACTCTCCATCCAACGCAATGGAATAGTATCGGTGAGGTGCATATTTAGGATTTTAGAGAAAATGGTATTTGAGCCTGGGATAGAACAACTAGGGAGAAAAATCTGGATGGTGAACAGAAACTTGTGAGAATCTGGTGACCATTTAAAGGGGAGCTAAAGAGACAGCAGTCATTAACACCTGCTCCGGTTTTCCACCTGCTCTGTGATGGCTTTCTGTCAAGCTGGTTCCAGTCCCTGCTATGGAAATGTGTGGGGAGTGACGAAAAATAGATGAGCTGCTGTTCCCTCACTTTCATTTTAACCAGAGACACTCTATTTTTACCTGTCTTAAACACTGAGGTTCTGTGAAGGATTTTATTTGAACAACCAGATCTACTTAAAAAAAAAAAATAGAAGGATTACCTACCTAGAAAACTATTGCTCATTGGAGGGCTCTGAAAGAATGTTTTGGTCTTGTCTTTAGTGAAACAATAAAGGGTGAACTTTCATGCCTTCATTTTCCACAATAGTTTACAAAGTACAGTACCTCAGTCCACAGTGTCAGTATCTCTTGGGAACTTTTTAAAAATGCAAATTCCTGAACCCTGCACCAGACCTATCTGAAGAGGAAACTCAGAGGGTTAGAGTCCAGCAATCTGCATTTTACCAGTCCTTCAGTTGATTCTGACGTGTGCTCAAGTTTGAGAACAAGTGCCCTAAAGATTAATTTAGTTTACCAAATAAAAGAAATAGTGCTGTTTCTAAAGAAAACCTCTTCTAAGTATTGCAACTTCGCTCCAGTCCAAATCATCATAGAGAAGTTTGGCTTTCAGTTTCAGGAAAAGAAAAAATGTCTCCAATACTTCTACTCTTTAAGCCCTGTAAATATTAGTAATGGACTATAGAAGTGATCCTTGAAAGTATAGTCTTAAGCCCTGTAAATATTAGTCAAAATAAAGCACTACCCTAACAAAACCATTGAATAACCCTTTGAAACCCAATTTCAACCCAGAAGTACTTATTTGAAAATAGGTGCTGCCAATTAGGAGTCAAAAATAAAGTCACCAACATGTTATGATTTATACTGACTGTATTTCTATTGTATCTAATGGAATCATTTTAAAAAACAACTATTGCTGATAAATTCCACTCCATCTAAGTCACCAGGTGATATACACCTTGGACCAGTGCTAGAGGAAGTTCTAGTCAAAGAGAATGAGGCAGGATGAGAGGATGTCAGTTACCTTCCTACGACCAGGGCATTTGCAACAGTAATTGTCTTTTTGAAATGAAGACATGCCTGTGTGAGATTGTTCTGCGAGATAGCCAGATTCCATTGGAGTTGCATTTGGACTTTTCCTCAAGTCTAAACACGGGCTCTTCTCATTTTATTTCAATGATGTGACACCACTAGATGGCTCCAGAGTGTCTAGGCTGCACATGAAAGGCCAGAGATCTGAAAACTGGAGTGCACTTGGTGAGCATTCCCAGCCATCTTCCTCTGCTGTTGACTCATTCATACTCAACCAAAGGCTACGTCTCATTTTTTCTCCGCCATCTTACAGGAGTGGTCCAGTAATGGTGATTCCAAGGCGAAAAAAAGAGATGTCTCAGACCAATGATGAGCTTGTCTTCTCCATATTCCAAACATTAAAGCCTAGCTTCAGGCAGATGATATATGTATACTGAAAGTGGACAGTAGCATTCTGTACTTAAATTTCAAAGCATTTCATAGCTTAGTTGGTTGGTGGTGATTATGGAATGTAATAGCATAAAAAGAGATCAAAGATCCCCAGTGCTGAAATCGTGTTCAATCAGGGAGGCTTAAAGATAAATTGTTAAGCATTATCTTTACCTGAGTTGCCTTTTTTATATCCTTTTCTAGAGGTGTGGGTTAGGGTGGAAACTCAATTTTTTTTGTTCTTTTTCTTGTTTCTTCTGAGTTTTTAGGATTATTGTTGTTGTTAACATTTTAAAAAATCTGTGATGTGAACTCAGTTTCTTCTAAGCTGAGCTTTCTCTTCTGAAATAATCTAATTCAACTACAGCCTTGAAAATAAGTAGTCATGTTTACCAAACTCTCCCAAGTATGATAATGAATAGTTTCTAGGGTAGGCACTTGAACCAAGTGAAAAGCAAAGACAGGGAAAAATTACACATCAAGGTACCTGAAAGAGACCTGCAACCAAGAGACAAGGGACTGAGTTCAGAAGGAAGAGGGATCCAAGGTTGAAAAGTCACTTCATGCCAGAGTGGGAGGTTCACCATGGCAAACCAAAGCCATAAGTAATCTGAAGTATGGGGACACTGATTTTATGAATAAGCAGAGGAATTCAGTCTGCAGAGAGAACAATGGAATGTATATAAAGAAAATACATATATGAGAGGAAATGTAGACTCAAAATGATACACAGTGTAGACATCTGAAAAATTTCCAGTTCCTGTGTGCACTGTTTATATTTCCTTCAATCAAATTCCACACGTGGTTCTCTGAGTCTTTTCAACCACTTCTTCCCTGTCGTCTTATATTTCCCTTGAGCCAATTGTCAAAGATTCCTAAATAGGTCCTTTGTTTTTAATGAGCTAAAATCTAGAAGGCACATTTTATTGTAAGTCAACACAACATACTAAATTGCTGACAGTTGAGTTAATGAAGTAGGGAAAATTTCTAGATTAAAAAAATAGTAAAGCCTTCTGTGAAAAATATTTTCAAATTCTTCTTGTTCCTTGATATTCATACACCTAACTTGGCTATGCAGAAGTCAGAGACCACGTTAAGTCATTCTCTAGGCTTATAGCCAGGAAACACGCTCCACTGTTCCCCAACCACCGTCTGGTTATACTATCTGTGGAGACAAAAGAGGTGACTGAAAAGAAGACTGTGTCTCTGTGACTTTGTCCCCAGTAGCTTTTTGGGTCTTTGTCACTACCATCTCTTGACAGGATAACAGTCTTGGTTTCTGACCTGGACTATTTTCTTTGTTACTCTCCACCTTCCCATAAGAGTAAAAATTTAAAGCAGAAATCTAATTTTTTTTTCACTCCTCCATTTAAGCCATTTTGCCTATAAGAAAAAAATAAGTCTTACCATGGCCTCCAGGGTCCTTGGTCTGGGTCCTGCCCACCTCTCTAACCTCATCTTAGAGCCTCCTTCTTTTCATTGTCTGTGCCCCAGCCACTCTGGCCTTTCAAATTCTAATACAAATCATTTTCTCTTCATCTTCAGGGACTTTGACTATGCGTTCTCTTCTTCCTGTTAACTCCTTCACCCTTCATCTTGTACCTCAAATGTTACTTCTTCAGGGAAGAAATTCATAAAACCATACAAGAAAAAGGCCTTGTCTGTTTCCTGCATAGCACTTATTTATTTGAAACATTTACTTATTCACTTGTGTGCTGTCACCTATTTTCGCTCCACGCTGCAAATTTTATGAAAACAGATTTTTTTAAATTGTTTTTTTCTTACATTTGCATGCCCAGTTGCAGGAAGCTCAGTACATCTTAGTTGAATGAATGAATGAACGAATCTGTGAGTACCTGAAGGAGTACTAAGCCCTGTAGCCTGTTCTGTGGAGATTTTTTATTGTTGCTCTGCTTGATACTTCAATTTCCTTTATTTTTGCTGCATACTTATTCTTTTCTGTGAATATAAGTCTGGTACAATGTGTCTAGCTAGCATTGTATGGTTTTTTTTTTTAAAAAAAACTTTTAGAAGCAAATACAAAAAAAACATTCAATTTGAAGAATGTTTTATTATAATTGAGGATCTCAAGGACATATGCATTTTTGTGAATTGAAGAATATTTCTACTTGAAAGATTTCTACATGAGCATAAATGCATAACAGGAATAGAATTGGAGGGTGTTGGCAGCAGTGATAGAAATTCTAGGCTATTCCAAGGTTTTAGGAGACAATTGGCCCTTATCAAGTGACTTTAAATATACATTTCTTCTATTACACGAATATCCTTGGTAATTTTTCAGTAACTACCACAATAAAATTTGACCACTCAAATGACTTCAAAGGATGTTAAAACCAAGATGAGCATTGCTGGTAATTTGTAAGATTTTAAAAATAATTTTCATAACTTTTCCTTATGGGTATGAAAAAATTCAAGCAAACGTGTTCAGACATAGCTTTAAAAAATGGAAAAAGAATATAAATAGAAGTATTCTGAATTCATGATTTTTCATGTTGCTTTCCCTTTATTCCATTTTTGATCTGTTAAAACTTTTTCTTAACCATCAGCAAAAAACAAACAACAACAACAAAAAAAACATAGGCCTATGAATACTTACTTTCCCACCATCCTCAATGTTTAAATTTTGTCAAAGAATTTTTCCTCCATCCCTTTCTTTACTGTGCTTTTTGGCATTCTGAAAACCCAGTGCCATTTCTGAGTTTATAGATATTGCCGTATGTTTATAAGTTATTGCTGGATGTATCCTCACCTGTTGGGAAATTCCTCTACTTTGATCCAGCTGGGCAAGTTTGGTCTTCATTTTCCACTCTCACTTTTAGGACATTTGGAATTTACAATGCTGGTTTGAACTATGTGATTTATGTGTGATATCATTAATATGTCTGACAATGTTTGATCATTTGACCTACAGAAAGTATAATTTCATGTGGTTCAACAAAATATAAAAATAGCTAATATTGTTGTATTTCAAGTATTTACTTACTTTATATAGATTATTTATTTAAACTTCTCATTTTATAAACTAGAAAATATCAGAGAAGTTAAAATAAATTACTGATAATCAAATCACTTATTAAATAGGGCAGCTGGGATATAAACCTAGGTCTGCCCCACTCCAAAGTCCAAGATGTTAAGCACAACACTGTCTCTTAAGGGTAGAATCTTATTTCTTTACTTTTTTCTTATAATTTTAGAATATTATTATTGAAAACTCCTTTTCAGGGAAAGCTATTATTCATTCAGGAAAAAAAGTGGTAATTTCTTCATGGTTCATATACACAATGCCAAATCTAATATGTTTTCAAGAAGCCGTACTTGGACAGATACCTAGATGTTTCCAAACCTCTGAATAAAAAAAAATGCATTTTTACTTTTCATAGGAATAGTTTGCCGTTTCATAGATAAATTTTTTCACGTGTTCCTAAAGTAATTTTTTTTCTTAGAAACACAGGGACCTGCAGTGTCTAGAAATAGGGTTCAATTCCTAATAACTGAAAACATTTGATTCTCCCTAGTTTGCATTAAAAGAGACGATAAATGTTTGGGGAAAATAACCATTAATGCCAGATTACTTGCCCTCACAAGTCATCCTAGAAATAAATCTGCGTTCTCTGTCTGTTTGAAGTTTTTTAGAAGCCTTTAAAAGTCATTTTTAATTACTGAGAATGGGGTCTATGTGTGGCTTAAATAAAATTCTTTTCTAAAATGTGGAAACTGTAAGTTCAAAACCCAAATCAAATGTACTCTGAGAGCTTTGTAATATGGGATTGTGTAGCCATCTGGCCCCCAGGCCATCTCTGCATATAAAACATTAATAACATTTTTAATTTAAGTAATAGATAAATCTGTTTCAAGTGCCTCGGCATCCATTCTCAACATTGCCTGCAGATCTGTTGATCCTAAATAATATTTTCAAGCTGTGGTGAGGTTATTGGCGTTCTGAAGCAATCTGGAAATACCAAGTTCTTATGCCAGGAAATGGGTCAAACTGTAATCTCTTCATGTTGCTGTTTTGATTTCAGAAATAGCTCTGTCCTTCACACACTGGGAGCCTGTGTATTTTACTCTTCCCATGGATTTGATTACAGCTGCCATTCTGCTGTTTCAATGTAAACTTTATTAAGTATCTACTTTTAATTAACCTCCCTGGCACCGGAACCTCTCGCCAACTTCAGTCCATTTTTGGTTTCTCAGAACACTTTCACTTTTCTCCTTAAATAGCCGTTCTGTAATGTGCTATCCCCTCATCATTATTATAAAATAGCCCTGTACTTGTTCAGCCAACAGAGACTAGACAGCATGTGCTTTAGAGTGAGCGATATCTGTGTTTGGATCTTAGCTCTGCCACGTTAGGCCTAATGCGATTCTGGGCAAGTTCCTGTCTATCTCCTAACGTCCTCACTGTTGAAATGGAGACCTCATGGGTTGTTAGGGAATCTCACTGCGTGAGCAACTTCAAGTGTCTTCAGTACCCAGAACACAGTGACACGCTCTGCATGCTAATTCCTTCCCTTTCTGTTCAGGGCACCCATATATCTCATAAAGAAATAAATGAAATAATTCTTTTCTTTTCTTCCCTTATTTTCTCATTTTTATCTTTCCTTTTGATAGATGCTGATATTTCTTTTTTGCATTTTTAGTTGACAAATAATGTATATATTTATGGGGTACAGAGTGACATGTTGATATGTGCATATTGTAGAAAGAGGAAAGATTGCCTTATTACATTCTTTTAAGATGCAGAAATGCTTCTTTCTCAGACCATTCTGAAACAGTGGGCCAAACATGGGCATATATTCCATAAGTGTCTCTATCTGGCAGCATTTGTGGTTTTCTCTTTGGTTTCTTTCTTCATGAGGCTGGTGGGGACTAAACGTCAGGATCCAGAGTTAAGCAGGGACCGGAGGCACGTGGACAAGGAGAATTAATTATTTTGTCCAAGCAGGAAAAAAACAACATTCTTTTACTTACCTATTTTTTTCTTTTAGTAAATGGCACAATAAAATCTCTGGCCAATACCATGTTTGATATATTCATCATGCCCATGATACCAGATGTGACTGAATTTTTCATCCATCCTTGGATTCAAAGAACATTATGTGCCAGGTCCTGTGCTAAGCAAATGGGAAACGATATAAAGTTGACCCAAACTTAATCTTTGTTTCCAAGCAGCTTCCAGTCGGATAGGGAAAATGAGACATGCTCCAATGGTTTTCATGGAAAACAGAATGTGAGAACTTGAGAGAGCAATCCGAAGAGCTTTTGATGATTTTTAGATAGAAAGGTTACTCTCAGTTGCAGAAAGAAGATGGATATATCTTTAAAAAATGTCCCAAATTATTGGTATTTCAGTTTGGCCTTGAAACATTATTTTGAAACAGCTTAGACATAGTTTACAAGTAGTGATTAGAGGAAGGTTAGCTGAGAGGGTGCCCCACTTAGGTGAGTTATTTGGGGTTATGTTTGCAGAAAAAGCACATATTGCTTTATTTATACGAGAGGCCACTTCCCAGCCAGTTATAAGCCCGGTGGTACAGCAAGAAGTCAAATGTAAGAGGATGTAAATCTGGCATAGTGAAAAAATTCAGATATGCCAATAAGTGCACCCTTCACTTTAGACATGGACTGTCCCTCAGCCACATATGTCAAATACTGGTGGGTCTGTGTGTCTAAACTACTCTATCAGGCAGACTTCTCACTGTCATGGGAGCCAATGGATATTACGGGAGATTGTGTGTTGACTCACTTATGGGCGCCAATGGATATTATGGGAGATCATGTTGGCTCACTGGAGCCCTACCTGGTGTTGTGACTGCCTTTCAGGATGGATAGGTTTTGGAGAAAATGATATGTGGAATGAGCAACATAAGCAAATGACAATATATCAAAATAGAGGCCACATTTGAAGGGGAGAGTGAAAGATAATCTTGGTATGGAAGTTTAATGCTAAAGGATCTTGAATATCAACCCCCAGTGTGTGCTTGGTGGCGAGGGGCAGATTTGATGAACTTCTCAATAAGAAGTCCCTGAAAGATTAGTAAATGTACATGGAGTAATATTATCTGAACGAAGAGATAAGAGTTGTGTTTCAGAAAACCAAACCTTAGAATTAGGACATACAGTACTTGGGGAGAAAAACCAACAACAAAACATAGCTCATACTCACTTGGTAAGAGCATAAGCAATTTCATAATCAAATGAGAGATTGTCATGTTGTTACCTGGACAAATTTTGTATTTACCACACATAATAAAATAAATTTTAAGGCTTTGTAACAAAATAAGTAACAAAACTTATTAACAAACTTTTGTTTGTTTGTAACAAAACAAAAAGTAGCTGTCAGACAACAGCATTTATTTACAAAGTCAAACTATACACATACTTTACAAGAATCAGTAATTAAGGCAAGCTTAGGCTTATTTTGATAGTTGTTTCCATGATGTAGTTATACATTTTTTTCCATCTTGAGAGCTTGAGTTTTGTTAGGTGGGTTCAATTTTATTGTGTGTCTATTTTTTTCCCAAAATAGATGATTTCTATGTTATCATGCAAATGACCTAATCAGTTAACTAAATTAAGCAGTTTTAAATGATTTAGTGACTCACTTTCAAAAACCAACTCTTTATTCAGGAAAAAGATTACAAAAAGATATTATTGTTACTCCTGTTCTGTAAACCCCTGACATAAGGTTTACAGTACAACAAAATTCAGTTATGTTTTTGAGAGAACTGGTCACGTTGTATGTTCACCAGTTTGTGCTGTAGGCCATGCACCGGCTTCCAAAATAAGCACACGACAGAAGCTTTATTTACTGTTGGAACCACTGTTGGTTTGAAATAACAGAGTCATGAAGCTGCTTTTTGATGGATTTGTTGATTATAAGCTTATTTAAATTTTTTTTATTTTACCCTCTTTCTGCCTATTTATTAGGGTCTAGAATAATGCTAGACAAACTATAAGCACTCACTAAATTAATGTATGTTTGAGAAAAGGCACCCCATGTTTTTACAATTGTTATGATGTTGGAAGATGTGCCTGCTTTAAGAAGGAGATCTACAGCCCTGGCAGGGTTTTGTTATCCCTCAGACCCCGTTATTCAATTCTTACCATCCTTTTAATTTAGGAAAGAGGAGATCAAGTTTTGAACTAACGAACTTAAAATTCAACTCTGGAATTTTAGCTGTGAGTGCCTGGGCTAGTTGGTGAACCTCTTTGAACATCCCTTTCTTTTGTCTTCAAAATGGGGGTAATAATATTGTTAGGGCTGATATAAAAGTCACATGGAATAAACATACATAAAGTGCCTAATGTAGTGTTTTGAATATAGAGTACCCAGCAGATAATTCTGTGTCTTAGTAAAACAATGTTTAAGACTAAAACATATGGGTTCCCAATTCTATACTTTTGTTCAATTTCTGCCCATATTAAAAATTCACACTTGGAGGGTGAGATCAACTAGCCTTCTTCAGCCAATGCATGCTGGAGATGTACCACAAAGGCTTTGAGATTTTCATTGATGCTCAAATTTATCAACCCTTTAAAAATCTTAAGCACAATGAACTAGATCTCTTCACACTGTATGCTAATTATTTTGTTATGCCTAAAACTGTCAATAACTGATATCTCTGGTAGCTTTACTAGTGTTTAAAAAATCATTTTGGGCGTGCTAGGTAGCTTTTGATTAGAAGCATCTCTAGCAGTACAGTTGGAAGAGAATAGTTTCCCACCAGATTACACTACTCTTTGAATAGTGCTGCCTGACTAGTTATGCTTGGGTTGAAGTGGTGCTGTCGCCACATGCAGATAAAAATATTAGTAGAGCCTCAGAGTGTATGCTCCTTCCTGACAAGCCTTAGAGTGTGGTCTGTAGTAAACTGGGGCAACCTGGTAATGGCCAAAGCCCCAGTACGCTAACTGATGCCCTGTTTTAAGTTCTAAAACCATTTGAGGATTTCTTCCTATCACCTGTGAAGCCATTTCTTGATATCCCTACTTTCCCTGTGCACTATTAGTTGTTCTGGCATTCAGGGCTCATCTCCATATCTATTTGTACATGAACAAAATGCCATGTATTGTCCTTCACATGGATATAAAATAAAATGATGCCATAAACTATCTTCCAAAATAAATATCCAATCTCAGATGGCTCTATAGAAATAGGAATGAGTACACTCTGATTTTTGATCCTGTTGGTACATTTGTTGCATGCATATGTTTGGAAGGTGTAGCCTAGAATTCCAGAGTGGGTGTTTTACCACATAAAATTGCATGATTCCCCAAACAGTGGGCTTTGCACCCATTAGTTGTGAATTTACACATGCCCTCCATCCCCCCCCTCCCACCTGCCCGGTGCCCAGTGAACATTACTTTCATGTGTGCAGCCAAGTGTTGATCAGTTAGTGACAATTTGATGATGAGTACATGTGGTGCTTATTTTTCCATTCTTGTGATAATTCACTTCAAAGAATAGGCTCTAGCTCCATCCAGGATAATACAAGAGGTGCTAGTTCATCATGGTTTTTTGTGGCTGAGTAGAACTCTATGGTATACATACACCACATTTTATTAATCCACTCATGTATTGATGGGCACTTGGGATGTTTGTCCAGCCTTCATGGATATCAAAAACTATATGTAGTTTAACGCATACCTAGGCTTTGTGTTAACTTTCAACTTTGAGTTGAAAAGAGGGCTGTGATGCTAAGGAATTGCTTTACTGAGGTCTATTTCACATGAGACTTCTCAGCCTATGGTTTCACTTATCTGTGGGTTTGTTCATTACCTTGTTGGCCAAGAATATTTCTATAGCATCCTCCAGCCCCAAAGAAATGTAGCTGAAGGACTCCTCCCCAGCTGCAGAAAATCAATTAATTATTTCTAAATCAGCCCCCTCACATTAAACTCTTGCATGAACATAATAAATGACAAAGGAGTTTGAATCATCCACAGTGCATCTGTGGAACTTGAGAAAACTTTGCCACAAGACAGCACAGACAAAGCCAACCAGCATCCCTGATTAAAAATGATTTCTTCTTTAATTGAAATGATCCCTATGAACAGCTGCCAGGTGAGTTGGGTGAGAGTGGGTGAGAGGTGACTAGGAAAGTCTTCACAGCTGAGACCGTATTCATTTCTATTTGTTTATTTCTGCTTGAGGGGGAAAAGGAAAAGCAAGTATATATTGCAGAGTAATTTATTGAACCAATGAAAATGTCATGAAAACATTTCAGAATTGGACTGTGTGGGAGACAAATATGACTTTAGATTCTGGGAGAGGCTCAATATTCAGTTTCCACATAGGCAAATGGAAATTCTTCATAAAATTTAAAATAAGCAGATGAAGAATATAAGTTACATGAATCTTAAAATAAAAATCTCTGGGATGATTAATTGAAAAGGAAGTTTAGGTACACATTATTTTTGGCTAAGAAAAAGATATAGATAGAGCCATGCACTGCATAATGACGTTTGTGTTGATGATGGACCAAATATATGATGGTGGTCCCATAAGATAATAATACTGTATATTTACTGCACATTTTCTATGTTTAGATATGTTTAGAAACACAAATACCATTGTGTTGCAATTTCCTACAGCATTTAGTACAGTACATGCTGCACAGGTTTGTAGCCTAGGTGCAATAGGCTACGTGATACAGCCTAGGTGTGAGTAGGCTTATACCATTAGGTTTGTGTAAATACACTCTAATGTTCACATGACAGAAAAACCTCATGCATGAATGTATATATATTCTTGTCCAGTGGGACTAGACACCTGGCTTTCCTTAGCTTGATTTTCCTTAACTTGAATGGGTAATGGAAACTTAGAACTACAAATGGTTTCAGACGTCATCTCATCTGACTCATTTTGTAGAAGAGAATACTGAGGCCACAAAAGAAGGGCAGAGACATAGCCACTTGTATAAAATCCTCTGTGAAACAAGGAAGAATAAATATTAAATAGATTGAACCAATCAAAATGATTTGTTCTGTGTCACCATGGTGACTTTGTATGTGCCCTGGTTTTCTTGCTCTTCTTTAATTAATTCCCTGCTCGTGAATTATGCTGTCTCATTTTACCATAATTCCATTGTTTCTCCAGTCTGAGAAAGGAAAAGTAACCACTCTAGATTAGTTGTGTTTTATTTTTTTGTTTTCTGTCATGAATATTTGGAATTTGCGGTCCTTTGTTTACTAGTTTATCTTCCCAGGCTAATAACCTATTATTTCATTATTTCTGATAAGGTAAAAACACTGGAAGAAAAAGTATTAAATTGTAATTTGAATATAATTATAGTTAATAGCTGGCATTTATTCAGGATTTACTATATTCTGGTCCTTGTGCCAAATATGTTTATATATATATATATATGTGTGTGTGTGTGTGTGTATATATGTATGTTTTAAATCCTCATAGCAACTCTGTAATGTATGTGTAATTGTTCTCTCCATTTTGTAGATAAGAAACTCAAGGCACAGAGAGGTTTAGTAACTGGCCATGGACACATAGCCATTTTTTATTAATGGTAGTCCAATTTTTAAAGTCTGGCTATAGAGACTGCAAGGGTGCCTGAAGGGTGCTCTACCATTTCTCCAGTGTGAGCTTATTTTGCAGAAGAAACAGATGAAAAATTTAAATCATTTGTCAAAGCCATGGAGCCTGGAAGTAGCAGCGCTAGGGTAGGAATCTGGGTTTGTCTCTTACTGTGAGCATCACAAGCTCCTGCAAGAATCATATGTTGAGTAGACAGAGCTAAAGAGTAAGGCCTGCAAGGTGTAGACTGGGTCCTCACAGGGAGTATATGCTATGAGAGCAGTTTCTTCAGGTGAGGGTGTAGTTCTGGCTTTGGAGGCTCAGGTCCTAGATTTTGTTAGTGTACCCACGACAGCTGTTTTAGGCTTGATAAGGCAATCAGTCCATTGAGACACAAATAGGCTTCAAACTTACATAAGCTTAGTTAGCACTATAGGACAGGAGATTCAGCATTTATTCTATCTTCATTTCATGGGAAGGCCCTCAGCTACCTGAGTTCACAGATTCTTTAGTCCCCACGCCCATGTAGGACATGCACAGTTGCCTCAGTTAAGAGCCAGAAAGTGTCAGGGTCATTTTGACTCAGAAGAATGACTCCTTAATTTCCCAGACATCATTTATGTGTCTATTGACATAGGCCTAAGGTCTTCATACCAAATCCCAGCTGCCCCTATCCAGGTGTAGTTCCATACAGCAGACACAACATTTCCACATTTATCTTAACTCTGTAGTTTCCAAGGAAACAGTACTGTGAGAAGACAGACACAGAGTTCCCAATTCTGTATCAGCCCAGGCCTGGTGTTAACCCTTTACATATAGCTAGGCACACCAAAGAAACACTTGGCACAATGCTGGTACCTAGTAGGCACTCAAGGAAGAAAAAAGAACAGACAAATGTGTGAATGAATGGATGTGGAAATGGATATTGCCTGCTCTGGATTATCATCTCACAGTAACTAAACTCAAGGAACTGATTTATAAATCAAATAATACATAGTAGAAGATGTTTCTGAAAATTGACCTGGCTCTGGGTGTCTGCACAAGATATTCATTCTTGTTGGATATATTAATCAAGAGGACTAAATTTCCTATGAGAAGGTCTCTAGGTGACCAGGAATCTAAAGCAAACAATAACAAGAAAAAAATGTACTCTTACTGGATCATTTACACCAATTTTTAAAGTCTAGTGAATTTTCTGTCATATTTCTGTGTAACCATCATTGGTCAATAAAATATATCTTATTCCCAGGAAAATGAAATTTGCATATCATTGGAAATTTATTACTCTTTAAATCTCATATTTGATTTATAAAAAAGTAGTCACTTTTTAACTCAGCAAATCATTATTGAACTCCCTTGGTATAGCAGGCACTCTGCTAAACCCAGGGGATATGATAATTAGCAAAATCATTCAGGTCCCCTGACATCATGAGCTTACTATTTAGTAGGGGAAGCATACATTAAATATTTATACAATGATATATAAAATGGTAAAGGTTAAAGTGCTGTGAGGGAGGGTAGTGACTATATGAGAGCATGAAATAGGAGAAATTTGGATTTGTCATATGGTCAAAGAAGGGTGCCTGAAGAAACGCTACATCACCAGATGTTGGAATAGGGAGTAGCAGCTACTAATGAAGACACTGAAGAAAGAATACCAGGCTTAGGAAATAGCATTTATAAAAATCTTGTGGCAGGACATAAAATATGGTATATTTGCTAAAATATAAGTTGCTATGAGGATTTAAATATATCTGTCATTAGAATGTGACATCAGAATTTGCATGTACTATTTCTAAGATTATAATGTATTTTACAGGTAATATTTTAATCATTCACTCAACTGTTCATTTTTTAAATTGAGAACATCCTGTGTCAAGCACTGTGCTAGCTGCTATGGATACAGTGTCATTTCTTGAAAGTATAATGGAAAAATCAAACCATGATGATGGCAACTACTGGGAACCATAGAAGCATAAAGTAAAAGGTATATGATCTAGATTAGAAAATTTAGGTAAGTCTAAAAGGAAGCGATACCACAGTTGAGATGTGATGGTAAATTAAACACTGGGCATCAGAAAGCCCCCAGACCTCCCACATAGGCTTAGGCAGACCCCTGCTCTTGTGATCTACAGTCTTGCCAATCACATTTTAGATTCACTTTTGATTTGATTTCCCCAGTGAATGTTTTCACAGATGGTTAATTTTATGAATTTAATGTTGGTTTGATAGCCTTAGGCATAGCAAGAAATATTTTCTGACTTTGTTTCTAAATACATAGCCCATAATTGTTCAATGTATTGACATATATGTGGATATATAAATGGACATAAAGACATACAGCCATAGATCTGATATAGAAACAGATGCAGAGACAGAGACAGACATATTGTCAAAAACATATTTCAATCCACATAATTTGTCTTAGAAATAGTCATATATAGCCATTTCATTTTGGAAATGTTGAGTGACTGCTGGTTAATGTCTAAGCCAAGACTAGAATACTTGGTCTGGTGTTATAAATGCCTCATCTCCAAAGGAGAAAGAACAGGCCCCTTGGGGAAAAAAATGCCATTGATTGGGTCTCATCTTTGAATTGCTTAGAGACTGAAGTTGCTAGCAGGGATGTTAGGAAGGATTTGCTGGAATCAACTTTGGTGAGATTTTCTTGGGAGAAATTTTGCAGCATATTTAATCAGGCGACCAAGAAACAACAGCTGCTTGTGTATGAAGCATCAGTAAAGCTGCTAAGATTTATATAATCTTTAGTGTTCAACAGATTGCTAGCATTTATAGGACAGTCAATGTATGCCTATGCTCATATGCAGTCATATATGCTACCTTCCCACTGTCTCTGAACAGAGGGGCTTCTGAAGAGAGAAATGCTTTGAAGAGAGTTGGAAAAAGAACTAGGAGACAGAAGACTTGGTAACGGAGTTCCTAGAAATCAGGCATAATAAGCTTTGCCCAACAGAAGGCAATGATGGCAGTGCCTACTTGCAATGGAAAAAAGTATTCAATGTAGCCTATAGACAGGTTGATATCTATCATTATAGCAGCAGAATTGTTCCTGACATTACTCTTTGTGACAAAATCAGTGTAAAAATCTTTACATGTTTTGGTCTAAATAGGAGAATGTTTCTAACTCTAGATGATTATTAGTCACTTCATTAAAAAGCTGATGATTATCAATGTCATTGGTTCTAATATTCCCTAAATAGTACAACTAATGAATCCATACAAAGGAACTTTGAGATGTAGACTTAAAGAGACATAAAACTGCAACAGATCTTAGAAATTATCCAGGACGCACCTTGTACTTTAAAAGGGAGGTAGTTGTGGTCAGCGGAGATGTAGGTACGGTAGAGATTTCTACTTTGGAAAATCCCTTAACTCTTGGTCTAGAGCTTTCTCGTCCATTTCCTCTGTCCTTACATCTAAGTTCCTTAATCTGGCATTGAGAGTCTCAAGAAAATAGCTCCTCTTCTACACTGATGTAATATTCTACTGTTTCCCAATGTACACACATATCTATACTCCTGATACAGGCCATTCCTGTGTCCATCTCTAAGACTTGGTTTTATACAGTATCCATTCCTTTTTATTGATAATTCCCTACCTTCTTCACCATTCATTTCAATGGCCAAGTCAAATCCCACTACCCTACAATTTTGTCTGACCCTGAGTTAAAATTATATGCACTGTATTATGAATTTATTGAGCTTGTAGAGTCTTGGTCCATATATCACCACGTATCAGCTGTGATTTTACATTATTCATTAGAGGAAGTATGATAGAGTGGAAAAAGCATGGCCTTTGGAGTCATGTTAATACATACTTCGATATATAACTCTATCCTTTGCCCTCTGTGTTACCTGATAGACGTATAAATCTGGACAGGCTCTGATTTGATGTAACAGCAAATAAACTCTGAAATATCAATGATTTAATGCGGGAAATATTTATATCTTAAGCATACTAAGTCCAACGTGGATTGGGCAGCTCTTGAGGGTTGACAGCTTCTCCAAGCAATGACTTGAGGATGCAGATTGTTTCTGTTTTGTGGCTCTGCCATCTTCATATGATGGCTCCAAGTTTGTTCTGAAGAATAAAAGATATGGAGATATCAAATGAGCTTATCAACATCTTGTTCAGAAGTGGCCCTTTTCATTTCCACTTGCATTTCTTTAGTTAGAACTGGTCAAATGGCCCTGCCTGATTTCAAGATATCTGAGAATTGTAGTCTTCCTGTGCACAAGGAAGAAGACAAGAACTGGATATGGGTGAGGATGCTGTTTATTATAAAAGCCATTTAAATTTTCTGAGATAGCCCTGATTATTTCTGTGAGAATACAATGAGATAACACATTGTAAAGTGCCCCGAATCGGGCAAAAAGAAGTTGGTAGATAAGTGACAATTGATTTCCATCTCCTCTAACAGAGCTTCTTAAGACTCAGTAGATTTTCTTTGTTTGCTTCTTCTGGTGTTGAACACATGCCTGGCTGGATATTACTAAGTTTGCACATTAAATTTCTCTTGCTTCTTCCTAAGACATTACACATCTGCTTTTGAGATGCTTTACTTAAGGGCTGTCCTAAAACCTTGCTTCCAGTATAAAGTCTCTTCTTAAGATTATGAACATAATTACATATTTTCAATTTGTCTGTGTCTATTGTTATCTGCATATCTTGGAAAACACAGTCATATGAGTTCTTTGTATAAGATTTTGATAAGTACTCTAGGTCTTTAATTTTCTCAATAGTCTATCTTCTCTGACTCAAGCACTAGATACATTCAATAATAAATTTGGTTCCACCTACATATATATCTCTCTGTATATTGATTTTTTTCTACCACACAACAGAGCAAATATTTAATTCCGTACATTGTTTATATACAGACTTTACGTTTGAAGATATTACTGTGAATCTTATTTCAAATACAATGTAACCTAGGAATCATATCTTGCCCTGGCAGTCACTAGGCTTGATTTTTATTCAATTAAAAAAATAATGATAAAGGCATAGAATTTAGGATATAAAGGATTCACCAATAATTCCTCCACTCTGATACAACTGTTTTAAAATTATTATTATTTATAATTTTCTTGTTTTTTTTTTTTCCAGTCTCCATTCCTAAGATGGAACAATTTTACATTCCGATCAGAAATGGTCTGAGATTAGTTCATGGAGGACCCAAGGTCAAAGGAAATTAGGAAAATATTCTGTGCTTGTAACTTCTTTCCTTTATTACTATCTTCACTTTTTCCATCTTTGGATCATGCCTCACCCTTCTTTTGAGAAGTTCTTTAGTTGGAGAAGACCTCCAGAATGTCTAGGCCCTTCATGATCTCCAGAAGAGAGAACTCTAGCTGCTTCTCAGCTAAAGGATATCCTTCTCTTGCCCTCACTTCATCTTTCTTTGCTCCTGCAGTTCTTTACTTCCTTAGCCCATAATCTTCCCCCTTTCTTCCTTTTCTCAATTATTTTAATTTTTTCATTCTCAGCAACTATGCTTCAGACAAAATGTAGCAGGGTGGGGAGAATCATAGAATCAGAGAGAGAGATTTTAGGAATTTTGCTGTTACAGTTTGGACAGAACACAGCAGGCCATTCCTAGCCACGAAGCGGTATATATGTCTCTATTTGAGCCGAAAGATAAGGACATTTTCATAGCATAGAGAGATTGCTTTGAGACTTTCCAGGAAAGACACTATATTAAAAAAAAAAAAAAGTATTAACACAGAGTGTAGTGAGAGAAGCCTTCAGCATTTCTGCTGAATAAAGAGCTCCTGAGCTCAAATCATATCAGTGATCACGTTGGCGCCCTCAGTTCAGAATGGCTTAGAGGTGACGGATGGGTCATGGCCGGAGTCTGCGATCTGTTACCTGTATCCTCAAAGCGGAGGTAGTTTATTTCCACATTTTCCTCTGCGGGAGGGCTGTTTTATCCAGATTCTCAACAGACAGAGAAGCCCTAAGGCACTTAACAAAAACTATTTCTAAATATATCATTAGAAAGGATGCTGAGGGCAGGTGAATTGTTCTGACCGGACTTTTCTGACCCTGCCCTTCAGCATTGCTTGACTCACAGGGAGGCTTCTCAAGCTTCTCTGTTGCCCCGACTTGAGAGGATACAGTCAGTCTTCTCAATAAAGGAGATGCCTACTTATTTCAATATAACAAAATAAGAATTAGGGCCATTAAATAACACAGGTCATGTAGTTCTGATAATATCCCCCCCGAAGTCTTCTGTTTCACTACACAGTACAGTCTCTATCAGATTCTAAAGGCTTCACGTTACCTGGCCCCTACCCATCTCCCACTAATTTGCCCAACTCTTCATCCACTCTGGTCAGAGTGGCTTTCCTAGTAGGATGATACATGGGTCCCTGTTTTCCTAGGATTTTCCCAGTTTGGGCACTGAAAGTCCAGTATCCTGAGACACTCTCTCAGTCCTGATCAAATCAAGAAGTTTGCTCACCTCGCTTTCAAAAGCTGTTGGAAAATCCATAATCCTTTCTCTGAGTCTTTGCACTTATTATCCTTTCTACCTGGAATGCTGTTTCCCCATGTCTTCCTGTGATATGTTCTCCTAAACTTTTTTTTTTTAAATTAACTCTGCTCAAATGGCATCCCTTTCTTACCAATCTATCTCAGAATAGCGTTTCTACCTACCACTTGTGTCCCCTAAATCTCTCCTTGTCCCTCACCTTTTAGCATCTATTATAAATCATGCTCTGTTTTATATTTATTTGTTGGTTTTCTCTATGAGAAGAAAAGTCCTGTGAGGTCAAGAACTTAGTCTACTTGGCTCACCTCTGTATTCCCAGCACCTAGAAGAATACTTTGAGTTTAGTAGGTGCCCAACAATTATTAGTTTAAAGAATAAGTGAAAAAAATTAAGAAAAAATGCTATTTGTTATTTGATAATGAAAAAAATTAATTTCTTATATTCAATTTACTTTCACATGCTGTGTGGTCAATTTGAATAAATTACATAATTTGCAACAAATAGGAAACTTGAAATAATTAAGAGAAGATTATCTCACAGAGATGACTAGTAGAAAATCCTTCAAAATTTTAGAGTATAAGGGATTCACAAATTTAATATGTGAAATTTTTTTTTCTCCAAACAATTTTGTCATGCTGGTAGAATGAATGACCTTTATTGTATGGTATTTCTGAGACTACAGATGGCAAGAGTGAAGCCATATAAGGCGTTGATATTGTATCCAGAGTTAGTCTCCCATTCTGAGTCATATTTTGACCAGTAAGTAACAAGAAAAAAAATTCTAATTGTATGTAACCCTCTGTGTGGAATGGCCTGGGAGAGAGTCAGGAAAAGAAAATTAAGTACAGGTACTTTTGTTCTAAGTGCCTTGGCAAGTCTCCTTTAATTGCAAAGCTGGGATCCTGATAAATTGATTTTAAAAATGTGGTAATGGTGGTGATTAATCTCTTCCTCCCCATGGTCCCATAGCACTTGGTGTGTGCCTTTATCAGAGCACTTAACAATCTTATGAGATACTTATGACAGGGTCTTCCGCATCCCACAGATTATGCATCCCAGAAAACAAACAGGGCTGACTCTGATTCACTGTTTTGTTTGAGATTTTTGCTGTAGCACCTATAAATTTGGAGACACAGGTACTCAATAAGTGTTGATTAAATTAATGCGAGTAAATGAAATCAAGAAGATAGAATGGCTTCTGTACCAAAAAGAAGAGAGTGATTTCCATATGCCATTCTTATTTTCATCCTTCTCTCATTTAGGAAAAAGAAAGGAGAGAGAGAGAATGAGGGAGACTTTTGAGTCTTTGGGGTTTATAGGGAACATTCCAAAGTGAGTGGCAGGGGAATCATTAAATAAATGGCTTCAAAAAGTCTTCACCTCCTACATTGGGGTGTATGACATATTTCCATTTCCCCACACTTTGGCAGTGTTCAATCTTGGCAATCTTTTAAACTTTTTACTTGTTGGATGTGTAAAAAAAAAAAGTGCTGTATCTCTTTCAGTTTGTATTTCCCAGATTATCAGTGAAACTGTCTTTTCATATGTTCATCTTTCTTCTTTTTATATAAACTATATTTTCATATATTTTGCTCTCCAGGAGGCTTGTCAGGTTTTTTTTTTCTCCCTGATTTGAAGGAGCTATTTATGTAATCTGGATATTTATCCAGAATTTTAATTATGCCTGTGCTAACCTATTTTATTTTGTGTTTCTTTTATGAGGGCCCAGGAGGTAAGTCCTGAGACTTTCTAGGTTTTGTGTCATTCTTAAGAAATACTTCCCTACAATAAAATTATGAAGGATTCTCTTACATTTTTCACAATATTTTTATAGTTTAGTTTTAGCTCTTTGCTCCATGAGAAATTGAACTTGGTATTTGAGTCACAGAGTCTTACTTCATTATTTTCTTAATAAATAGCCAATTACCAGAACATGATTTATTTAATAATCCCTCTTTTCCTGAGAGATTTGAAATGCCATGGATCTGATCTATTCTCCTACTAATAATATTATATATTTTTGTTGTTATTTTCTTATCATCTTTGGTAGAAATATATTGGATATATTTAAATTTTTTCCATCTGAATTTGAAATAAATTGTCAAATTCTATGAAATTACTTTTTATATTTTGAATAAAATATATTAAAATCATTAATTACTTAGAAAAAGTGTATTTCTATAATAGTGCATCTTTCTGTTCATGAGCTTGGTGTGCTACTCAATTTATTCATAACATTCAGTTTGATATTTTTCTTCATGTAAATCTTGAATCTTTTATGTTAGATGTGTTTCTAGGCATTTTATTCTATTTAATGATATTGCAAATAGGATCCCTTTCTGTCCATGACTTTTTCAAAAATTTTGTTACCATTAGTACATAGAAAAATTATTAAATGTTAAGAAATATATATTCAGTGCAAATTTTTACGGAATTCTTTCGTTAGTTCTCCCAGATATCTTTAGGTGACAATGATTTTGTGATTTTTCATAAGAAATATCTATTTGATCTTCCTCTCCTTTTCCTGGCACATAGCTTCTAAAATCCTTGGAATTTCTGAAGTGATGTGTTTTTTTGTAAGAGAATGAGATGATTGGTAATTTGGGCCTCTTGTATAGCCTCGGGATGAGGTCTGGTTGTCATGGGAAAAGAACAGGTGATTATGGTTGGAAATTTCAGCTCTCACTTCAATCTCCAGGAAGACGAGAGGGGCTGAAGGTTGAATTGATCACCAATGCAAATGACTTAATCAACTATGCCCATGTAGAGAAGCTTCCATAAAAAGCCAGAAGGATGTGGTACAGAGAGTCTCTGTATTGCGGAACACTTGAAAGGGGGTGGGAGTGGGAGTGGGGCACCCTCAAGAGGACAAGAAAGCTCTACATCCTTCCCCTATACCTTCCTAAGAAAATCTTAGATTTGGCTGTCCATTTGTATTCTTTTATACTAAACAGGCAAACATAAATAAAGTGTTTCTCTGAGTTCATTTTTTTTTAATTTCAAAATATTGTGGGGCTACTAATGTTTTTGTTAAATATATGGATTTTGTTATGCTTTAATCAGGGTTATAAGTGTGCACATCCCCCAGATAGTGCCCATTGTACCCTAGAGGATAGGTTTTCTCCCACCTCTGCCTCCCCCCTTCCCCCTGCTTGATTTCTGCTGAGTTTTACTTCCCTCTATGAACATGTGTGCTCACGGGATATTTCCAGTTTAATAGCGAGTCCATGTGGTGCTTGTTTTTCCATTCTTTAGGTACTTCATTTAGGACAACGGTCTCCAGTTCCATCCAAATTGTTGATAAAGGACTTAACTCATCCTTCTTCATGGCTGCATAATATTCCACAATATACGTGTATCGTATTTTGTGAATCCACTCATGAATTCATGAGCACTTGGGTTAATTCCACATCTTTGCCACTGTGAATTTATGCTGCAATAAACATTTAGGTGCAGGTGTATTTTTTATAAAATGACTCCTTTTCCTTTGGGTAAATACCCAGTACTGGGATTGCTGAATCAAATGGTACCTCTACTTTTAGTTGTTTGAGGAATCTCCATACTGTTTTCCATAGAGGCTGTAATACTTGGAAGTCCCACAAAGAGTGTATAAGCATTCCTTTCTCTCTGCATCCATGCCAGCATCTGCTATTTTTGAACTTTTTGATAAAAGCCATTCAAACTGGGGTAAGATGATATCTCATTGTGGTGTTAATTTGCATTTCCCTGATGATTAGTGATGTTGAGAATTTTTTCATATGTTTATTGGCCATTTGTCTATCTTCTTTTGATAACCTTCTGTTCCTGTCTTTTGCCTACTTTTTAATGGAGTTGCTTTTTTTTTTCTTGCTGATTTATTGAGTTCTTTGTAGATTCTGGTTATTACCCCTTAATCAGATGTATAGCTTGTGGATATTTCCTCCCATTCTCTAGGCTGTTCATTTGCTCTGTTGATTATTTCCTTAACTGTGCAGAAGATTTTTTAATTTAATCAAGTCTCATTTATTTATTTTTGTTGTTCCTATGATTGCCATTGGAGTCTTCTTCATAGATTGTTTGCCTAAGCCAAAATCTAGAAGAGTTTTAAAACATTTTCTTCTAGAATTATTATGGTTTCATGCCTAACATTAAGTCTTTTATCCGTCTTGAATTAATTTTTGTGAATGGTAAGAGACATGGATCCTGTTTCAATCTTCTGCATGTGGCAATCAGATTTTCCCAGCATCATTTATTGAATAGGACTTCTTTTCCCTAGTTTATATTTTTGTTTTCTTTGCCGAAGATCAGCTGGGCATATGTGGATGGTTTTATTAATATATCTCAGTTTTCTGTTCTGTTCCCTTGGTCTGTGTCTCTATTTTTGTGCTGATACCATGCTGTTTTGGTTACTGTAGCCTTGTAGTGTAGTTTGAATTCTGGTAATGTGATGCCTCCAGGTTTGTTCTTTTTGCTTAAGATTGCTTAGGCTGTTTGGGCAATTTTCTGGTTCCAAATGAAGCACAGAATTATTTTTTCTAAGTTTGTGAAACATGACATTGACATTTTGATGGAAATTACATTGAATCTGTAAATCACTTTAGTATGGACATTTTAACAATGTTGATTTTACCAATCTATGAGCATGATATGTTTTTCCATTTATGTCATGTGTGATTTCTTTCCACGTTGTTTTATAATTCTCTTGGTGGAGATCTTTCACTTCCTCAGTTAAGTGTTCCTATGTATTTTATTCCCTTTATAGCTATTGTGAATGATACTGAGTCATTGATTTGACTCTCAGCTTGACTGTTATTGGTATATAGGAATGTTACTGATTTGTGTACATTGATTTTGTAACCTGAGATTTTGTTGAATTTATGTATCTATTCCAGGAGTCTCTTGATGGAATCTTTGGGGTTTTCTAGATATAAGATCAAATTGTCAGCAAAAAGTGATAGTTTGGCCTCCTCTGTTCTAATTTGGATGTCCTTTATCTCTTTCTCTTGTGTGATTGCTCTGACTAGGACTTTCAGCACTATATTGAATAGAAGTGGTAACAGTAGGTACTCTTGTCTTGTTCCAGTTATTAGTGGGAATGCTTTCAATTTTCCCCATTTATTATGATGTCAGCAGTGGATTTGTCATATATAGCTTTTATAATCTTGAGATATATTCCTTCTATGCCTAATTTTTGAGGGTTTTTATCATGAAGGGTGCTGGATTTGGTCAAATGCTTTTTCTGTATCTATTCAGATGATCATATGTCTTTTTTTTTTGCTTCTGTTTATGCGGTAGATCACATTTATTGATTTACATATGTTGAATTATCATTTTATCCCTGGGATGAAGCTTTACTTGGTCATGGTGGATTATTATTTATTTATTTATTTTTTTTTTTGATTTGCTGTTGAATTCAATTTACTAGTGTTTTATTGAGGATTTTTGCATCTATATTCATAAGAGATATTGGTCTGTAGTTTTCTTATTTTGTTGTGTCCTTTTCTGGCCTTGGTATCAAGGTGATACTGGCTTCATAGAATGAATTGGAGAAGATTCCCTCCTTCTTGATATTATGGGATAATTTCTGCAATTGGGAACCAGCTCTTTGTAGGTCTGGTAAAATTTGGCCGTGAATTCATCTGGTTCAGGCTTTTTTTGTTGGAAGATTTTTTATTACTGTTTCAATCTCATTGCTAGATTAACCAGGAATAGAAGAGAAAGGACCCTAATAAGCTCCGTAAGAAATTATAAAGGAGGAGATATTACAACTAAAACCACAGACATACAAAATATAATCTGTGAATACTATGAAAATATCTATACACATAAATTGGAAAACATAGAGGAAATGGACAAATTCTTGGAAATGCACAACCTCTCAAGCTTTCCTGAGTTCTGTGAGCAATTCTAGCAAACAATGAAGTCTGAGGAGGGGGTTGTGGAAACTTCTGATGTATAGCAGTTATTCAAAAGCATAGGTAAAATAACATGGGGCTTGTAGTTGGCCACTGAAGGGGGAAGGGGCAATTTTGTGGGACAGAACCCTTAACTTGCAGGGTCTGTGCTAACTTGGGTGTGTCAGAATTGAATTGACTTATAGGACACCTAGATGGTGTTGGAGAGTTGGTCAGTGTAGGGGAAAAACACACACATCGTGTCATGGAAGTGTTCTGTGCTGAGTGTGAGAACAGAAAAATAAGTTTGGTTTTCCCTAACTTTCAGATTGATTTTCATGGTTTTATATGTAGATAATAAAATTATATGCACATAGTCACAATTTTTACTTTCCCTTTTTATTACTTACAACTCAGTTCCTTTCCTTATCCTTTTGCTTTGATTTGGACATCCAGTATGATACTGAGTAGTTGCAGTGGTAGCAATAAAACTTGACAAGTTCCTATTTTTAGCAGGAAAGTATAATTTATTTAATAAATATTTCTCGATCTCCTATTATGTGCCAAGAAGTGTTCTAGCTGTCATTAAATAAGACAATATGTAGCTTATATTCTAGTGATTGACTATATAATGCACATAAAAAAAACATGTTATATAAAATGTTAGAAGATGAAAGTACTATGGTTAAAGAGAATGCTGCACAGCATAGATAAAATGAGGTTTGGGAGGGCTTGGTGGAAGTAGGGTGGTGCAGGAGCGACGTCATTGAGGAAGTGATACTTGAGCAGGATCCAAAGGCAGTAAGAGAGTTAACTGTGTGGATATTTGGGAAAAGAATATTCTAGGCAGGGGAAATGCCAGCATTCACAACTTGGCTAACTGCTTAGCACAAGAGGCCTAGCTTTGTTTTATCTTGTCTTTTAACATGCCTTCCTCACTAAGCTTAGTAATTTCTAGCTTTTGATTTAAAATGAGAGACAAGCAACTCTTCCTTTCACTTGAACACTTAAGAGGCCACTGTAACATTTTTAATTGGCCTAATTTCAATATTGTTGTGTTTCAGGGAATAGAAAGATCCAAGGAAAAGGGTGAGAGGCACCAGCCGATCAGTGGAGCAGTCAGAACACACACAATATTTATTGATTAAATAATAATTAACAGCACCCCAAAACAATTACAATAGTAATACTAAAGATCCATGGTCACTGATCACCATAAGATATAATGATAATAGTGAAAATGTTTAAAATATTGTGAGAACTACCAACATGTGACACAAAGACACAAAGTGAGCACGTGCTGTTGGAAACATGGTGCTAGTAGACTTGCTCAATGAAGAGTTGCCACGAACCTTCAATTTGTGAAAAACACAACATCCGTGAAGTGCAATAAAGCACAGTGCAATGAAGTAAGTGTGCCCATATTCTAAAGGTAGACTAAGCAACATGCCCTTACTTGGGTTAGCAGTAAAAGGTGATGAAAGAGGGTTATCAAAGCTGACACTCCAATGCCACTTTTTGTTCACACAACTGGAATCTTGCATTTCAACTAACTGACATGATGCAAATCAGGAGGTGGGATAGAAGTTCAGTTTTTGGTATGGTGAACTTGTGATGACTCAGGATAACCAAATGACATCGTCATGGAGGCAGTTGCATACATGGATCTGGAATATAGTTGAAGACAAAATTAAGAGAATCATCAGCATAGCTGGTATTTAGAACTATGAATGTGGATGAAATCTTTCAGAAAATGCAGGTAAGAAAGAGAAGTGGCCCTAGGAATGATTTACATGGCATTCTAATGAACAAAAGAGCCCAAGAGGAAGTGACTAGTGAGGTATGAAGAAAACCAGCAGAGTGTGGTGTCTTGGGAGCCGAGTGAACAAAGTGTATCAGTGAACAGGAATATCAATTGTGTCAAAGTCAGTTGATTTGAAATGCATTGTAAATTTAAAATTCCTATTTCAAAAGAAATTTTATTAATTTCTTTTACAGAAACTTCTCATGGTATAGAACCTGCCAGCAGACAGATGAAGACACCTGTCCCTATCTGCATGTAGAGTCATAAGAAGTGATTTTCTGACTTGGCTCTGCTCCTTCGAGTTGACATTTCCAACACCACCTAGAGGACCAGAATATTCAGTCAGGCTGGCAGCACCAGAGGTGGGCCCAATCAAATCCCTCTTGGCAAATTCTTATTCAAGAAATAAGAGGAAATATAAGATCCTGGGCATAAGTCCCAAAATACTATAGAGAATTTTTTTGGAGGTAACTGCTGATTTCCAAATATAGAAAGTTTTCAAGCTTTGATTTATTTGGACCTGGAAGAAAATTGAAAAAATAAAAAATAAAGACAGGTTCATTACTTTCCTACTCTAACTACCCACGCAAAATGAAGAGGAGACTTGAGGAAATTAATCTCGATGATTCAAACCCCTCTCCTCTAAAAACATATTTTCCTCTATTATATGGGTATTTCAAGTGGAAGTTTTTGAATCTAAACAATCAGATTCCAAAAAGAATTCTATTTCCCTCCTTTTCATGGCTGGGTAGCTTTCCCCTTCCTTCCTTCCTTCCTCCCTCCCTCTCTCCCTCTCTTTCTTTCCTTCCTCCTCCTCTTTCTCTCTCTCACTTTTTTTATTTGAATGAATACTTATTAAATACATAGAATATTCCTTATTCTAGGTCCTTAGTATACATCAATAAATTTTGCAGACATAGTCTTTGCCTTCATGGAACTTACAGTCTGGTAGGAGATCAGACATTAAATTAAAATCTATACAAAATGTTATATAATTGCAGTTCTAATAATGTATGATATAAAATGTGAGACCATATTGTATCAATTTTTAACAGGTCTGTAAGTTCAGGGAAGACTTTTCCAAAGGAAACAGTATTTGAGATCAAAAGGATAAATAGGATATAAAGTAATCCTAAATATAGAGGTTGCCTAGGCAATGGGAACAGCCTATGTGAACCCATAGAAAATGAACAAAACTATGCTTGATATATCCTTGATATATTAATAGATTGATAGCCAACAGTATGTCAAAAAGTGAACAATATTCTTTTCACAGTAATTCTTTCGGAATCTTATACCAGAAGAAAAGGGCCTCCTGGTAAACACCACAAAATATGTTACTGATATAAATAATCCAAATGTATTTTTACCCCAAAACTTAGATGATCTATAAGCCAAAAGAGAAAATTACAATGAATAATATCCAGAGGAGCACTAATGTGGCTGCATCAGTTAATAAACACACTGATTTAATTTATATTATATAAAACAGAATTAAATTCTGTGCAAGATAATTATTTACATCCCCAGTGTAAAAGTACGTTTTTTTTAGGGTATAATTTTGACTACTGTGGCAGAAACTCAAAGCAATAGAAGCTTAAACATGGCAGAAGTTTTATTTTCTCTCATGTAGCAGCCTGAGTATAAGCATCCTGAAGTTGGAATGGTGGCTCCATGGAAGGCTCAGTCTCCTTAAATCATGTTGTTTCATGATTCCTAGGTTGTTGCCCTTATCTGGGTATTTCAAGATGACATACAAAGAAGAGAAAAGAAACTAGGGAAGGGAACAAATTTTCTTTTATGAGACACTATTCAGAATTTTCTTATATTATTTATGCTCTTAAATCAATACGTTAAGAGTATTGGCCTGTCTTGTGGCCACATGTAGATTTAGAAATACAACTGTTATTCTGGCAGCCACATGCCCAAGCGGAAAATATGAGAAAGTAGTGATATCAGATAATTGGGGAAAACTAACATTCACTATCACAATCAGAAAGGATGAAAAGCATTATGATAACCCAAAGGATGCAAGAATGAGTGAGACTAGCTAGGTTCCTGACCTGAAGGCTGTCAGCATCAGGTAGCATAAATGTTATAGAAGAGAGGTAGTATTTGGGGAATGAGGAGAGGCATTAAATTGATTCTGATTGGGGAATTGCCATTATAGAACAGGGAACAGCTTAGCTAGACTCTGAAGTATGTGTCAGGATTCAGTGGGAAGAGGAGGAGATGAACATTACAGGAAAAGGAAACAGCACGTTACGGTATTCTCCTTGGTGGATCTGTATGTGCTTAATGTGCTTACTGCTGTACCCACACTTAATCCGTTGTCAGAGGATTTAAAGAATAATCTTAGTTGCAAAGGATTTAAAGAATAATCTTAGTTGCAAGTCTTGGTGCAAGTAATCAGTATTATCCATCTTAATTCAAAAATGAATTTAGAAAGTTTTTTAATCACAACTAGTGCATTCCTGAATGGTGAGATCCTTCTTGATTGACCTAACTAAATGATAAAGCCAAGATTCTTCTTAGAACCGTTAATCCACAAAGTATGTAGCCATAAACATAACTTTTCCTTTTATATTCTAAAGACATTCTCAAAGTAAGGTAAACAGTGAAGTAGGATCTGTAAAATAATCCATCTCAAGAACATCACAACTCATAAAAATGGGATTAACTAGATTCTGGTCTGATGAAAAAATAGTAATCATAATTTCCATTAGTATATCAATTATAGTTTTGAAGAATTATTTGACATATATTATCAGTTTATTCGTAATATAAATCTATGGTGTAGGTATGGAGGTATTGTTATCCCAATTTGAAGAAAACTATACCAATTTGAAGGAAACTAAAGCTAAAATAACATGCTTTCATTGCTGTAGGAAAATAAAATTTCCTATGTATGTATTTTTAGGTGGAGAAGCCAAAACTAAACATAAATGATTCAATGCTTTAACTGAACATAAAGATTAACTAAGTATATTCCCCAGTAACTCTTTCTAATCTTACTGTTATAAAAGGCACCTAAACTTCCTTTTATTCTCATTGACACAGATGCATTTTTTTTTAATTTCAGAATATTACAGGGGTACACACATTTTGGTTACACAATTTGCTTTTGTACAGTTTCAGTTAGAGTTATAGGTGTGCCCTTCACCCAGATAGAGTTCATTTTACCGGTTACGTATGGATTTACCCATCCCCTCCTCACCCCTCCCACCAGCTTGATTTTTGTTGAGTTTTACTTCCATATGTGCACATAAGTGTTGATTGATAGGTTCCAATTTAGTATTGAGTACATGTGGTATATGGAGTACAACTCAGCCATAAAAAATGGCGATCTAGTATCGTTTGTAACAACCTGGATGGAACTGGAGACCATTCTTCTAAGTGAAGTATCACAAGAATGCAAAAATTTTTAAGCAAAGATGATGTAGTTCCTGAGAATTGTAGAAACAATGAGACTCTTTCTCATTGTCTTAATTTATGTATCATTTTTCCCAAGAATGGAGGGCTAGAATATTATGAGATGTATTATAAAAGAAGATAGTGTAATGATCCATTCGAGTTAGTCCTAATATTTTAAAAATTGTGTTGCTATAGAGGCTATTGACAGAAATGTAATAATTCATAAAAACTATTAAATCAGATCTATTGAGGATGGCTATTTTGTTCAATTGGTTAAAATTTGTTAAAACATTTTAATAAAATATTAATTCTCTAACATTTTAATAAATGTATAATCTAATTGGAAATTCTGGGTATATTTTAACAAATGTTTTCAATTTTCAGTGTGTACACAATGTCTAAAGCTTTATTAAATAAGTCTTCTATATTCTGATTTAAAATACTCATTTGCTTAAGAAATCACTGTTCTTTTGACTTTTAATCTCTGTAAAGATAAATTTTAGCCAAGGCAAATGTTTATATATAATTTAAATTAGTGGGATTAGTAAAGTCATGTATTGAAGCCAAGCAATACCACAATGCTTTTGAAGTCTGTATGATTACCAATGCTAATAGTTGATATTCCTGAGCAACTATACGTGCCCACCCATATACACACATGTGTGTGTATGTATGTGTACACATATGCCAACCTCACAGCTTTACTGAAAAGCAGATTTTATCATTCTCATTTTACAGAAATGGTGTTAAGGACCAAAGAGATTAAGTGAACTTGGCCAAAGTCACATAGTTTGTAAGTGAGGGAAACAAGACTAATCCCAGGTCTTTGTAGTTTTTAACAACCTAAGTCTTTTCCATTATATCACAGTTCATATGTATATATGTGTGTGACTATCTCTAAGAAAGGGTCTACCCTCACCAGAACATCTATGTTAATAGCAATGTTCTATTTCTTGACTTAGGTGTTACACAATTGTTTGGATTATAATTATTATTCTGTATAATTTTCTTTATTTTTCTCTATGTGAAATATAATTTTATAATATGGTAACATAAATAGTGCATATTAAAGAGAAATGTCTTTGTGACAAAGTCACTTTCCTATTGGTTTGATTTAATAAATAATCTTCTAAGTAGATAGGGAGGCAGCTTCAAGCTTAAGTCCTTGGCTATTGGAGGAAAGCAGAGCATTGTGGGCAGACCTCATTTGTGTTAATTTGAGAGAGGATCTGAGCTGAGTAACATGGGGAGTGTGTGAAAAAGGGAAACATTTATTGATCGTCAATAGTATGTGTCTAAATGCATTATCACTCATTTAATCCTCAAAATAACCATTAACATCAGTTATTATAAAACCCATTTTAAAGACACAGAGGAGTTTGGTACATTTCCTAAAATTAAGTGGCTAAACTTTGATTTAGATATAGATCTGTCTACACAGTTATTGAGGTGAGCAAGGATTCAGGAATTGGGAGCTATCAAATAAGTTGACATGTAAATGGTGGTGAGCACCAGGCATTGGTCCCACGGCGACCATACTGCATTCCTCTCTGAGATTTTACTTACCAGGGATCTGAAAGCTGTGTTATATGGAGTGGTAATGTGATGTTAAAACAAAACCAGTGGCAGAAAAGATGGCTGCAAAATGATGCTGAAGGAAAAACCGTCATCTGTATGTGGGCTGCCACTAACTCATGATGGAGTATAGTGGTCATTTGGGCAAACTGTGCTGTGTGATCAGCTCTGTGTCTAAGTTCCTGTGTGGCTTTGGCCACTTCAACGAACTTCCCTGGAAGTTAGTTTCTTCCATATTTAAAAATGGGACAGGACTGCATGTGAACAGATTTTGACAATGTAAAGACCTTTGCAGACACTAGACATTCTGATTTTAGGATTATAGTGCCCAACTTGCAACAGGGTCAGCCACTTTAACTACATTGTTGCTTTTCTAATTGATTTGTTGAGATTCATTTCACTTGTGACTGCTGCCCAGGTATATAAAAGATAATAAAAGGAAAATGGAGCTTCATATATCTAAATTAACTTTGGTGCAATCTTGAGGAAATACACACACTGGCTATAATGAAGAGTGCAAATATAAAATTAAAAAGCTAAATTTCAGATTATGTATCCAGCCTTTCATTTGCCTTACATAGTTTGCCAATTTGATTTAGGTCAGGTTTACTGAGTATTTGTGGAGAGAATTTCTGGATAAGAATCCAATATAATGGATACTAAGGTCTCTACTTCCCTGACCTATTCTTATTTATAGTTTGTAGAAGTGGTTTTTATTACTAGAATAGCATCATTTTTCATTATTTCTTTATATTCCAGCTTGTTCCAGACAGGATGTAAATAGAGATCTTAGAATATCAATTGAGGAGAAAAGAAATATGGAATGACCATCTTAAGTATTTCTTCTGTCATTCAAAAACTCTAGCCAAAGGAAAGTGGCTGCAAAAATGGTTATGTTGTTTGTCACCTCCCTTTGACTCACTGCCTATGGAGAATAACCTTGCAATGTGACTAAGATGTCATGAAATGAAATTTAGAAATCTGTTTGTTCAAAACACCAACTGGACAGTAGGCTGAGAGTCATGGGCACAGATACCTGCAGAGCAAATTTGCTTTTTGAATCAGCAGCCAGCATTCAAATACACCAGGCCGTCTGAAACATCTCTAATATTTACACAGTAATCTGATTTGGGAGCCTCCTTACTTTTCTCTTTTCCACTAATTTGTCACCCCCTAGCAACTTCACGAGTTCCAGCAGGGGTCAGGAGCCCCAAAAGCAATTTGTCCTGAAATCACAAAGAATCAAGATGGAAAGCCTTTATTGGTACAGCCAGTTCATACCCAGGGAATTGGGGGAGCAGACTGTTCACCATGATGTACTTTCTATTCCTTTGTGCAACCTGGGTTCATAAACCTCCTGGGAGGCTGACTCACCTTCTTGGAAAGGGTCATCATTTTGGTAGACTTCCTTGCCAGGAAGTTTTATTTTCAACTGACATTTTGTTTTCTTTAGTTTCTGGCTAAGTCTCCTTGCATTATTATTATTATTCTTTTTTGGGTCTAGAGAAAGATGCTACCTTCCAGATAGGTCTGAATTCATATTTAGCATCATATTGGCTCTTCCTATGCTCCAAACTACTTGCAAACATTTTTCTACCTGTAAGGTTTTCCCTGTAGTTTGGGTCTTGAGTGTTGTTATATTGGCAATAGACTTTACTAGTCTTTTAAATGAAATCCAAGTTTTCTGGAACTTATTATTGTCAAACTGTATGGGAATATATTGTTGCTATTTCCTTAATGGGATGACCTTACAACAACAGACCCTGTGCCTAGTTGCCTTGTCACACGTTAAATGTCTCCCCTTATCTCCTGAATATCCCTGTTGTTTTGTACTCCAGATTTGCCCTTCGTTTAGGATTTGTATTCTTTAGTGATACCCTAATAATAAATTGTCTTTTCCATTTCCACCCATTCCCAGGATGATGAATCTGAATAAAATTGGAAGAAGACCCATTATTTTTGAACAAAAGGAAGTTTAGAGTATAAGAGAAACAATCTATTGAGGGCTCTTACTGTTTGCCAAACCTAGGGAATTGGGGGAGCAATACCTAGACAGCATCAAGAAGTTGGAGGTATGGAGCTCACCTCCTTTCACTTTCAGGTAAGCAAAGCTTGAATGTGGTGTGCCTTCACCTTTCCATGTCTGCTGAGTATTCGTCCATACTAAAATTTCCTTCAGTTCTCACTAGTCCCATGTGTTTAGAGGAACCTCTAGGCAATTGTTACACTCAGTTGCCATATGCTACTCTTAGGTTCTGAGCCACTGCTTCCTACAGTTCAGACCTAATCACAAAAGTAACACAAAAAGTTTTCAGGGGAAATTATAGCTGGAGTTAGAATTTCATAATATATATTACATATAAACTATAGCTTATATTCTTTTCTAGGATGATTCAGAGTACCCACTTGTCCCAGCTCAAACAGATACGGAATAGATAGCGTGGCAAAACCTAATGAGCACTGGTCAATGCATCAGGGCTTCTAGGTTCTACACAGGGAGCGTATGAGCAGGGAAAGTTCCTTAACTTCAACCGGTCTCAGATGAGGTGGTTGGATGTTACTATTAGTGCTCATGGACCTTCCCTTGAATAACTGCTGATCCCTATGGTCCTAGACTGGAATCCATAACACAGGAAGTGCATTTGGAAAATTATATTGAAGCCAACAGATTTACCAAGTGACAAGAAAGGAGAGACAAAAGTAAAACAGAAATGGGAATAGAAGGATAATCCTTAAAATTTTGGCACAAAACTGTAATTACTACCTTTTCATTTTCCCAGAGCTTGGCTGGTATGGCTCCCTCGCACGGTCCCAGAAGAAACAGCTCCTGTCATCCCTTCAGCCACTCTGGCCTGGGAACCAAGGAGGAAACGGAAGAAAAAGCTATTGCTATTCCTCTTTTGTTTAGGGTAAGAACAGCTTTTGAGATAAGGACACATTTATTTTTACTATCTCTGTGGGTTCCATAATTTTGTTATTCAGTTATTGTGTACTTTTTATCATAAAAGGCTTTTGGGAGAGCTTTGCGGTTTCTGTGAAATCATGGAACTAGTTTTAATTTAAACTCAGTCCAAATACAACCTGTCAAAATAGAGACCTGTTTCTGCCAACACCTCTTTTTATTTATTGTGTGTAGTCAGAGGAAAAAGAAGATTAGATGACTTTGACAAAACAGTCATGATTACAGGTAGACATTAGAGAAGTATAAACTTTCCCACTTGAAGATTCAAATGCTCTTTCATATGAATTATGAGAGTATAAAACTATACTGACTTAAAGAGGGAGAGTTAATGGGATTTGACTAGTTGATACATGTGCCTCCTTCAAATTGTTTTGCTTTTAGTTATCTACATCATGGAAAGCCACTACAAGGTTTAAGTTATGCATATATAAGTAGATACCAGTATAAATATATATGTATGTATGTCTCTACATAGAGACCTATACTTATTAGTCAAACAGTAAAAGAAAATCTATTCCAGTTATAAAGTGCTCAAGCCAAATTTGTCACAGAGTTGAGGGCTTACTTTATTCTTTGAATCATCCCTGAATGACCTGTGTACAAATTACAAAATCCTAAAGAGTTAAAAGTGTTTGTTTCACAGGAAATTGGAAGAAATTTATGTGCGCAAGTGAAGCTGAAAGGTCGAATGTGTGACTCACATCTATTGACAGATGGAATGAGCATAACATAAGCAGACAGTGACTAGAAAACAAGCCGGTTGTGTGAAAGTATTTTTGGAGACTAATTTCTACCCAGCTGTGTCATCTATGAATGGGAGAAGTTTGAGAAAGTTACCTAGGGGTGTCTGAACTCAATCAACTGGAAGTTAATGATGCTGATTTGGCTTAAATATTCACTTCAAACTTTGATATGCAAATGGAGGTAGTATTTGAACTAATTTCCAGGGAAGTTGGATTGTTCCTTTATCAAAATGACATAATTCTCTGTATCAGGATCTCTCATGATACCTAAATTTTTAACAATGTAAACAATAATGGCTCATATTTATAAAATACTTCAGAATTTTGATAACATTTTCATATACCTGTGAAGTATATGGCAGTGCTAATACCATTACCTCATTTAGAATAGAAACCTAAAGTCAAGGGTCCCTAAGTCACTGATAAAATTCAGAATGCTACCAAATGGTAGAAGTAATATAAAGACTGACATATACTGGCAACTAGTGTAAAGGGCAATGGCTAGGTGAATGATCTCTTTACTCAGAATTCCTGGTATGAATTACAGCTCAGCTACTTAATAAATACATAATTTTGGACACTTTACTAAGCATTTCTATGCTTCAATTTTCTGTTCTTATTCATAAATTGTGAATAATAATATATGTTTCTCTCAGCGTTATTCATTGATGAGCCCTTCCTAAAGGTCATGCATTTTGCTAGGTTAGGGGATAAAAATCCCTGCTCTCATGAAGTTTATGTTCTAGTTGAGAAGGAATAAAAAATAAATAAATTAATATATGAAAATAAATATATCAGATAGCAATAGATGCTATGAAGACAAATAAAGCAGGAAAGTGATTTATTTACGGAAAGTACTACCCAAGGTGCTGTTGCAATTTTAAATCAATTTGAGAAATTGATACATGCTACATTAGTAACAGTAAAGTCTGTGGGAATTAATATTTACCTCTTTAGTGGGGTCTGGGCAGTTAAGGTAATTTATCCCCCAGGCAACAATGATTGATTAAAGAACAAGAGCCTAAAGCCAAAATGCTCTGGTTTCTGTGAGTTCTCAGAGATGTACTGGAGATACCCGGAAGATTCTGGGAAATCTGAATCTTGAATAACTCATGACTGAAGGTTTTGGCATCCGTGTTAACCCCTTGTGGAACCTGAAAATAAATTCAACATAGAGACAAACAGAATCAAGAATAGAGGCTATGTTCTTATGACACTATTTGAGTCTCCACCTCAAATGTTACCATATTTGGTCTTTTTGGTTATTTAAAACAATAGGCTCCCTTTATTAATTACTTGGTTTTGAGCTGTGTTTTCCATCATTTGCCATCATAAGAATCCTAGCAAGCATTAGCACAATGAAGGGTGGGCAGGGATTCTCGACAGATAGAAGATGCATCTCAACTGTGTCAAGTAGATCACTGACAATACTTGCAAGGAAATTGATTCATATTTCCAAATAGGTGGCTCTAGAACATGGGTAAAACCTCTTGGCTTTTCCCCCTTCATTTCCAAGTTATGTCAGTAGACATTTCAACTTAATTTAAAGAAGACTCTAAAATGAGAAAATATTTGTACTAAAAAGGAACAAAAATTATTAAGTCCAACATATTCTTGCTTCAGATTAGAAAACTGAGACTTAGAAAAATGAAGAGACATTTTCCCCAAGTTACAGGGCTATGTTGTAGCAAAATATGCTCAGCTTTCTGTCCTCCAATGCATTGTTCTTTCTACTTCAATATTAATTCTGCCCCCATTTTCTCCCATATCCACCTCCTTATTACAGCAGTGTATGATTATATTTTACTTACTGAATTATATTTCCATAGAAGCAGGAACTTTGAAAAGACAAGATGATGAGTAACTACTGATATCACTTCTATTACTTGTCACATTATCTTTTATAATATAGTCTACAACTAACTTCACTAGTAGTGTATGTCTCCATATGACTCTTAATCTATTTGATTAGCAATAAACTACACCTTCTTCCTTATATTTTCTTCAAGAGCAAATTTTGAAAGTTCTATGATTTTTCTTCTTTATCAGATATTTTGTGATTTTGGAAACTTATTCTGTTTCTAAACAAGATATTTAACTCCATGTCTTTAACCTTCATAAATCAAATAGTCACATTCATGTTTTTTATTCTTTTATTTAATAAATATGAAGTGAGGTATGTTTGAGAGAGAAGCAATATGAATTACATTCTTCTCCTAACAGCTGTCTGTCTGCACATGCTTGTTAATACCTTTGAGGTTCAGTTTCCTCATCTATAAAGAAAAACTAATCATGTTTTCCCTACCAATCACTTAATTTATATTTGCTGTTCAGGTGCAAAAAAGAGACATTATATAAAATAGACTTTCCAGTGCTATGCAAACTCAATGCCTCATTGTGATTAATCACTGCAAACTTGTTAATTTCTTACCATTGTTTTGAAATTATGGATGGTGGCTGAGGTCTTGAGGAGCCTGTGAACAACATAGTAGAACACTTTAGTGCCTGCATAGAGTGAAATCTCTGTGCCTATGAATTTTTGATGAAGAAAGCACCTCAGGAATTACTTTTTCTAGCATTATAAAAATCTATGTCCCTTGGAGCTCTCATAAGTTGTTACAGTATAGGAGGTGAGGAGAAGTCCAATAGAACAGGTTATAGGTATCTTTGCTTCCCTTTCAATCAGTACAGCTCTCACTTTCATCTATTTTTTCCCTTTTGGATTTCCCCTGAGATACAGTTAGAAGAAAGAACTTCTGGATATTCTCACACATGCATACACCAAAGGTTGAAAACTCTGCATGGAGTCTAACCTCTTCATTTAACAGATGATAAAACTGAGCCCCAAAGGAGATGAGTAATCTTCCAAAGTTAGCCAAGCCCACTTTCAGTGGCAAAGTGAGGATTAAAACCTAGGTCCTGACTCCTCTGCCTTCACTATCTCATCACACAGCCTCATCCTGTGACTCAGAAAATTTTCAAATTCAGGAGTGTCACTTTTGGTTTTGTTTTATTTGGTTTTGGGGGACACAGTAAATGAGCTTAATTATAGGATTGATCCATATGGGACTAGCAATCCCACAAATTTGACCTCGAATGATTCTCTTCTCAGTGTTATTTGCTTTTACTAAAATAAATATGTCTAGTTATTATGCAGGTGAAAGCATCAATCTAGAAGTTTCTATTTAGGAACAGTTCTTCAATATTAAAATTCAGATAATTTATTCTGTATATTATTAGCAATTTTCCCCTCTCTTTTACACAATACCTAAAATCATATAGAATTTAATTTTTCGCTTTAAACTTTTTTTTTAAACTTCCCCAGTCCCTCACTAGTAAGGTGGCCATAGAAAGTATTGTCAAATAAGGACAGTTTTAAGAATTAAAAGAACTATAACTAATAATTACTCTGGGAACACTGGTATAAATTGGACCTCTTCTGAGAAAACTGTTAAGTTTGAGCATCTTGTTCATTAACCCTCGTATGGATGTGTTTGAGATGAGGGTGAAATATCAGTTAATTGAACATGATTTGCAACTATAAATATTTAAGAATTCATACTAAGTATTTTCCTTTTCCAGAAAGAATAGTGGATAACAGTTTCAGAACTAAAACACAAGAATAATAAGTTGATTCATCTCTCTCCCTCTCCCCCAACCAATCTCTCTTTCTCTTTCTCTCTCACACATACACACATGAACACACACACACACACACACACACACACACACACACACACACAGAGGCTCATTTCTGAACATTGTTCCTCCTCACTTTGGATACAAACTCTAAAAGCCATTCATTCTGAGGAGCAGGAATACTTTTCCTTTAGAAACAAAATGTTATCAAAGAATACCCTTGATACAAATTATATAATTTGTTTAAACTAAGACTAAGATACAATTCATAATATCCCCACAATTATCCTTTCAAAAGCATAATGAAACAAAACAAGGCTGGAAAATGTAGGTAATAACAATAAATGATGATGGTGACTTATAATCAAAGTTTATGAGTTGATGCTTTGGCTGAAAAGTTCTTCTCTATAGTATTATCAACTATTTTGCTGATATTGATCCATTTCCCTTAAATTACTTCATAGTTTTTAACAATAAAATGAAGCAAAAAGATGTTTACATAACTTCTTAGTCTATCAGAATACATATACATACACACAGTGTCACTCTTGCTTACTTTATGACTGCTTTGATATAAAATATATGGGATAATAAAATTTATGTGTACCAAGAGGTAAAGAAAAAAAACACTTGAGGTATTGCACAAATATTTCTTCTTACAGTTATTCTCTGCACTTGAGCTTTCCAGTGCAAACTTCTTGAGAGTAAGGAAATTACCTGTTTTGTTTACCATTGCATTACCCAGGTCTGGAGTGGTGCCTGACAAGCAGTCAATCAGTAAATATTTGACAAACATATAAAGACGTGAATGAGTGACTATATTAAATAGATAATTCATATGTTCTCTTTCTGAGGGTCTCACTAATCCAACTGGATCTAGAGTAGAGTTGATTCCGTCTTGGGAAAGACCAACTCACTAATCTTTCAGTCATGGTCTAGCAGTTCTTTTAGACATTTCTTCCGAATGTAGGACAGCTACTTAACAGCAAGTTTTAATCTAGGAGACTCAGGACAATGTTCTGCATGATAAGTAGGTTGGAACTAGACATAGGTCACCACAGACCAATTTTAAAATGTTTCTCATGTGAAAAAGGCCGTGAGGAACACTTTCAACTATATGTAACATTCACTGATGTCTTTTCTCCTTTAGCCCTGGACAGGATTCTCTTATGGGCTGAGGTGCCAAAACTCACCATAAGATCCCCATTGGTAAATGCTCATGCAGAGTGTGTCCTAAAATATCCCAGCAAATAGGAGATCCTGTAGGAATGGCCTTTCAGAAATAATAAAACAGGAACTGTTCCACCACCATTTTAACTATTTAGCTACTTTCAAAGGGTTGCTTTTATCTTTTCTCCTACCTCCTTTCCCTTATACAGAGAGGAAGAAGAGAAGAATTGACATCTCTAGAAAATTTGGCTTTATCACTTAAAACCTAGGGCATCCTGAAGGGATAATAGATCCTTTCTGTGTTATCTGTAGAAGGAAAGATATGATCTATTTTAGAAGTAAAATAATTTTTATTGACAAATAGTACCTTAATTTTAACCAGTTTATAAGCAACAATCTTATTTGATTAATAATTTTTATTTTTCCTGGTTCATAATTTGCAATTTTTATCTAGAAGTCTCTTACTATAGTTTAGGGAAGCAACTTCCAACTTTTTTGACTGAAAATCAGGAAGACATATTTTTAATTCATAACCAAGTACGCAAATATACACACAATTGAAACAAAAATTCATTGAAGCAATAGTTACCTTATTGCTTATAACTTCTCACGAAGAAAGCATCCCGATATTTCCTATTTTATTTTAACATATGACATTTCAATTATTTAAAGTACTGGTCTTTAAGTTGCTAGCTACTAAATTAGGTTATGATCCATTAATGAGTCATATAAAGCACATATTTAGGGTAACTCTCCTACCTATAATCTAAAATAACAAAACATTAATTATATTTATATATTACTATACTATATTAATTATTGTTAAGTCCTTTAGTCTTGCCAAAAAATCCAGCACAACAGAATGCTCATAAACAAAATGTGAGGAAAATAAAAGACTGTAATCTTCAGTTTTTTCTGTGGGAGATCGGAATTTTCCAACTTGGTCACAAGGAAATATCTCATTCTCCATGTTCTTCTGACATTGTGACATTCACATCCTGCTATTAAGATATGGGGTCTCTGGTCCCTTGGGTCTGTGTAGGTCTACATCTGTGGCATGAGAGACCATGTGACTAGGTTATAAAAGGAGAAAGATACAACTTCTGCCTGGAAGCTCCCTCTTGGTATCCAGTCACAAGGCTGTAAAGACATTGACATGGAAAGACCACGTGCCTCTGGTCTGTCTGACAGCTCCCATGAATTCCTGTCAAGAGCTGACCTCAACACCTAGACCTCTGAGAGAATGAGCCCTCAAATGATTGCAGTCCAACCTTCATGTCACCTCCTATCTTTGAGTCTTCTCAGACACTGTAGAGCAGAGCTGAGCCATCTGCACTGTGCCTTTTTCAAATTCCTGACTCACAGAACACGAGTGTAAAAAAATGATTATTGTTTTACACAGTTCAGTTTGGTTTTGTTTGTTATGCAGTGATAGCTTATGTTAACAACCTATAATTCTATTCTATTCTCAAAGTATTATATATTGACAGTCTTTCCATAATAATATTATTGGAATGTGTAAGGAAATAGTTACTACATTGAATCAAATTTTAGGAGTAGACCATGAGCTAACTATGGCCAATTTTTAACTGTAAAATATCCTTTTCAAATGCTAAATTTTCTTATTTGAATTACCCAGTTATCATTAGAAGAATCTTCTAGCTTTCCTTAAATAATGGGACCATAGAGACAATTAGATACACATATGTGTGGTGAAAGAGTTAACATATAGCCAATATTACTGCTGGAAATAAAATGTTTATGTACTCCTGTGTTCCTAGTATGGGCATACAGAAAGAATAATTGGTTAATTCAAAATCAAGAAACTGTGTCTGTATACACTTTGAAGCATAATCATTATTAATTTAATAATGGCCTGATTTTGATCGTATGAAGGATTAGACTGTGTCTTATTCACAACTATATGCTTAGTAACTAACACAATAAATATTTACCAAATAAATGAGGAAAACACTGTCTGAAGCAACCCACAAACCACTTCTCCCTCTCTCCCAACACTGGCTTATTTCTGTAAGGAAGTGTAACACAGATAAAATGCAAGTGTAATGCCTAATCATTTTATGAGTACAAGTTATTCTAAAGAAAGCATGATACCTTTTTTGAAAAGTGAAGTTTGTTTACCTACAGATGTATAAACAAAGGCCTCAATTAATGTTTCAGCTATTTGTAGATTTGTTTTACTTTTATATTACTTGGCTTAGTCTTTTCCTCTCTATACAGAAAAAGCTATAAGCATATTAAGCATTTTGACATCCACATGTCCTCAAAATCAATTATAGTTTACTCTGTAACTTCAATATTTAAACAAAACATTGGTATACTTATTTTTTAAACTATTCATTTGATAGTAACTCAACATATACCGATTTATAAGTATAAACACTCACTTTTAGAATATGCAGAAATCAGAAAGTACTGTTTATTATTATTAATCCAGTGTCTCAATAATCTCTGATGTTTTTCAATCCTTAATTCCTACTATGCAAATATATTGGACTTTTACTTTATGTTGAAGAATATTTTTGAATATGATGGGAAATATGAAAACACAAGATGTTACATTACAGAAATACTCCATTTAAAGCATCTTTGTGGATTTTAAACACTGTACTTTCCTGTACAGTTTGTGTGTTAAACAATTCTGTTTGTAGTGACTGTAGAAGGCTATTTTAACAACCATGTTTCCTTTTCTCTACTGTAAGTCTTTGAAATGCCCAGTATCCAGTATCGAATGATATTTGGAAAGGGATATGTCTACCTGACACCAAGAAGTTTGATTGCTTTAATTAATCATCTGGATAAGTCAACGGCAAATCAGTCACTTCAGGAAGAAAATATCACACCAGCTTGTTCAGCTCCTGATCTCGTTAACCAGGTAATTGAGGGGAGGGAAACAATGAGAGGAAAGTTCAAAAGGATCTCAGCCAATACAACTATGGATGTTGATTAAATAATTGTTTTTTAGTGGTTATAGTCAAATTGATTTGCTTTCTTACATATAGTTTAAAATAAATTCTTAAGCATTGCATGTTTGGATGTAATGCTGATCTAGTGCTAGTTCATGGCTTGTATGGTATTGTTCAATAAAGGAAACTCCCCCAAACATTTTCAGAATAGGGTTAATGAGAAATAAACTTCAAAATTATACAGCATGTAAGTTCCATATATAACGAAGTTAACAAGAATAATGTTACATTTCTAAAGGTCAAGGAGGGAGAAGATGAGCTGGACAGATAGAAGGGAGTGCTTTGAATAGGGGAAGCAGGCAAGGTAGAAGTTATCATCCCAAAGAGGAAATTTTATCCTCTCCTTAGATTGAGGAGAAGATAGATGATGGGGTGGCAGAGACTGGTGGCATGCCCCAGCACCCTAGATAAAGGAAGAGCTGTTGGACATCAGGTCAATAGGGGGGTTTCTACAAGGATCATCTCAGAGCAGCAGTTTTGTTCGGTTTTTTTGCCAGCTTAATTGAAGTATAATTGATAAATAAAAAATGCACACAGTCATATCCTACATAACCTTTCAAATAAACTCTGCACGTACGATGGTAGTCTCATAAGAGTTTAATACCATATTTTCACTGACCTTTTCTAGTTTAATTATGTTTAGATACACAAACACTATTATGTTACAGTTGCCTACAGTATTAGGTACAGTAACATGCTGTACATATTTGTAGCCTGGGAGCAATAGGCTATACCATATGGCTTATGTGTGTAGTAGGTTGTGCCATCTAGGTTTGTATAAGTATGTTTTATGATGTTTGCACAATGACACAATTGAGTAATGACAAATTTCTCAGACTGCATCCCCATCATTGACACATAATTGTATATTTAAAGTACAATGTGATGTTTTGATACATATATATATTGTTAAATGATTATCACAATCAAGTTAATTAACATGCACATCACCTCATGTAGTTACCTTGTGTATGTGGTAAGAATCCTTAAAATCTACTCTTAGTAAATTTCAAATATATAATACATTACTATACATGGTGACTGTCTTCACCATATTGTGCATTAGGTCTCCAAAACTTATTCATCTTGTACTTAAATATTTGTATCCTTTGACCAATACCTCCCCATTTCACCCACCTCCCTGACCATTAGTAATCACCCTTCCCTTCCATTCTGCTTTTATGAGTTGGACTTTTTCAGATATCACATGTAAGTGAGATCATGCAGTATTTGACATTCTGTGCCTGGCTTATTTCACTTAGCATAACGTCCTCAAGGTTCATCAACATCGTCGCAAAGCTGGAAGAACACCAGCAGCTTTAAAGGGCCAGATGGCAGTGACTGCCAATGACCACAGCATCATGTGGTCAAAGATGCCACCGTTAACCTGACAACCTCCACTGATTAGCACTTCAGTTACTTCCATGTTTCGATCATTATAGGTAAACAAGCTCTCAAATCACTTAAAGTTAAATCCTATACAGCACTGGCGAGAGCTCTGAGATACTAAATCTACTTTAAAAAAAAAGAACTATGATATCTCTTGCAACTTTTGATTGTGAACTAAAATTTATATACCTGCTATATATATTTACATGCATATCTATATCTGTACTTCTCTGAAAATATGATTAAAATATATGTAGATATATATCCCTAACCTTAGAGGATCAAAGTATAAGTCATTATTAATAATGAAGATTCTTCAGAATATAAGTGTAAAACATACAGCTCAAATCATAAGTTTGGTCATTTTTTTTTTTACTATGTTATAGTTACTTCATATTATCTATAACAAAGCTATTGATACGTATTTCTTTAGAATTATTTTAATATGATATAAGGAATTCCACTTATCTCCAACTCAACTATCTCAAGACAACTTGGTTCTGTAATTTTATTTCTCCAGGGGAGCTATTAGTCTATCAAGGCCATCAAGAAATTAGAATTCAAATATCATACCAAACTGCAAAAATATGAAAATGTTGTTAATTGATATATGCATCACACTTCATATGTCAAATATAAATATGTTTTTCAAATTCTAGTTTGGAGAAACAAAGGCAAGAATCCTCTTTTTTTTATGATTACGTGCTAACTGAATGCCTTATATGAGTGGATGAATTAAAAATTACTCTACTTTCAAAAAGAATAAATTCTCTGCATTTCCAGAATGTTAAAATTGCAAGGGCCCGTTTCATAATAACCAATGCTGGCATTCCTAGGCCTTAATTTTTCACATGTACATTGTTTAACAACCTGAGGCTTCTTTAAACACCCAGAATTGGGACTTCCACTGGTCAACTCCCAAGTGAACATCTGAAATTGTTCCACTCAGGTATTGTGTTTCTGGCCAACACAGTAGTCTCTGATCAGTGTCACCAACTTTGGCTATGGTGTCTTTGTCATCATTTAAATGCTTCATTCATGCTTTGCCCTTAAAAAGAGTTAAAGGAAGAGGGCAAGTTGAGGCTAGTGATGAAAGAGTAGGTTTCCTTAATAAAATAGAGACAAAGGTGAAAATCATTAGGCTTCCTGAAAGTGGTGATTCTTTAGCCTCAATTGAACTCTCATTCAACTTACCCTGGTTGACAGTGTTCAATTTGGGATCAAAAGAAGAAATGAAAACATTTATTAAAAAAGTGTTACTAAAAGTTAAAGCCAAGTAGAGATTCTATATTTTAATTCTATACACATAGAAATTCTCCAATAACATGCACACCTGTTGCCTTTTTGACTTTACTACATGCTTTTAAGACATTGGGGGAGTTGAAGCTGCCAGTTTCTCAATGTATCTGTCTTAACCTAATAGATACAGTATAAACACTAAGGACTTTGAAGTCAGAAATAATTTGGTTGCAAATCCCGACTCTTTACTCATGTGTTAGGTTGGCCATCCTAGAGAGTGTCTTAGTAGCAGCTTTTCAAGGAGTTGTGGGGATAATAGGAATGTTTTAAAATGGATCACATGGTACTTAATTGTTGGTTAAAACCAGTATTCTCTTTGTACTGCAGACTTACTTGTGTTTCAGTGTGAATAGAGTGTTCCTTCTTCCTTTCTGTCTATCTAAATATTACCCATTTTGAAGGGATTCAGGGTCATCCATCTCTGTTTTAAAACACATCCCAGATCTCATACACACACACACACACATACACACACACACCCCTTTTATATGTGTGTATATATTTATATATTGTATATGTTTATTTAAAATGTTCTTGCTACTCCTGTAACATTGTCTATATACTCTCAGAATCAAAATAAACTTTCATTTAATGGTTATCTTTGAAGGTTATATGTTTACATATTTTATCTTACTGAAAAGACTATTCATTCTTTGAAGGCAGTACCTATGTCTTAGCCAATGACATGTTTTAGTCGCACTGGCTGACTAAGCCCAGCATTAAACATGGCAGTCGAAGACTGAAGCAAGCTCTTTGGGGACCCAAGGACTTGCTGAGGGGGAGGTCGGGGGACAAAAGGTGCTCTGTGCAGACAGATTGTTACTCACCCAATAGTGGTGATTTGGCCAGAAGGGCACATGGATAATTGCATGGATTCTTTATTGAGGAGTCCCCATAGCATGCTAACTATTGTCTTGGGTATAGTTTCTCCCCAATGTAGACACTAAAGTGGGTAGCTCAGGAGAGAGAAAAGGTCACAAGCTGACTGGGCTAATTCATTAAGAAAAATTACAGTTAAAATAATAATTTTCAAAAACCCTGAATTTTCTGGCTTATTTATCTACCTAGGCAATGTTCATAGGAGGCCCCATGCAGGGGAGATGGACAAGGAGGCAGGGACGTGAGTTGAGATCTGATTCTGAAATGACTCAGCCCCAACCTCAGCCTTGGCTTTTGTGGCAATGCTGAGTGACTCATTTTTCTGGCACTGTATTTGTTAACTCCTGGGATCAGAAGTGTCCTGTTTACATAGCCTCACATATGGCTGCTCGCTTCATTAATTTATTTTATTTTTTTTAAAGGTGCTATCTGCTTCCATCCTGCAACTGTTGGGTGGTGTCATGGACCAGAGAAATGACTTGGTTGTGCTCCCCTCCAACTCAATGACTTGCTCCCCCTCTTGCCAATCAGCTGGCCTTTCCCCACACTGTTTCCTGCAATCCCTCAAGGTAAAAGTAACTATTTTTTTTTTTCTTTTCAAAGAATGTGTTGAAGGTTTGGATTGTTTACACTACCTCCTGTATCATGTTCTTAGTATGTAATTATTTCCTAAGATACAGAGGTGGATATGAACACAATTTCCAATCCTTGCTGTCTGAACAGTACCATTATTTTTTTAGGAATGATTCCTAGGCTTTAATTCGGATGTCATACAAACTTTGGACCTCTACTAAAGTAATATTCACTCTGGGAATGAGTAACAGGCTGGTAGCATTGGGGTCTCTAAGGACAGCCCCATCAAACAATCTAGTCAGGGAGAGTAATTAAGATCCCTCCCCTACTCCTCCCCTGACAACATGCTCTCCCTGAAGCATTCTGAATTTGCAGTTCCTTGCTCCACCCTCCACCCCCCCCCCCCCCCCCCCCGCCACCCTAACAGAATAAAAATGACAAGCAGTAAAGTGCTCCAAGGCCCCCACCCACCTATAGCGAACTGCCTCTGATCATTCTAGCTCACTCTCATCCGACATTGGTCTTTGGGGACTCTCTCCCTATTGCAAAGTCATTATTCGAGCCCCCTGTTGCAGCGTTTCCAAGGTAAAGAATACCTTTCTCCCTGATGCTTTGGACAAGCTGTCCTGATTCAGCAGGAGAAATCTGAAAATCGTGATGTTTGTGTACTTCCTAATCCATTATTCAAATCCATAGACACTCGTAGGTAGCATTTAGAGAGGAGCTTCCTCCCCGCACCCTCTGGAGAGAATCACTCATTCAAGTGATTGATGTAAAAATCAATCCCTTCACTCTTTTTAAAAGATGTCATTTATTCCCCCTTCTGGCTTCCTTTGCATTCTGATGGTTGCCAATTGCAGTGGGTTAAAGACAGAAATTAAATAACATGATGTGTTTGAGGCTATGGGATACCCTGACATTCTAAAATCCACTCCCCGCCCCCTGCCACCACCTCCATTGGCCCTTTAATTAAAATGCAAACTGTTATGCTCTATCAGAATAAAAGAGTGCAAGTGCTAATGACAGCCTGGCTTCAGCATTAAAATCTGAGGGATAAAGCTGCAAATGTGTGATCACACGGCAACTCTCAACAACCCCGGCATTGTAAAAGGAAAAATAGATTATTTATAAAAATCAGGCTTCTGTTTAATTAGTCTTACCTATGAATATACCTTGTGGAGCATAGTAATGGTTAAGTGCCATGTCACAGTCAGGGTATTCACATGCAAGCACCATCTCTCCTCTCTCTCTCTCTCTCTCTCTCTCTCTCTCTCTCTCTCTCTCTCTCTCTCTCTCACTCACTGACACACACACACAGAGCTTTGGCATTTGCTAAGATGCTGGCTGGTATACTTTCAAAGGGGTTAAGAAACAAACAAAAAACTAAAGAAGGGGAAAAAACACAGTTATACTCTTACCTAGCCACGGAAAATACCACCTGCTAATTAATGTGAAACCAAGGTGGGTTTCTTTAGTATAAATTTAAAGAGAGTCATTTCTCTCTGTCTTTCTCCAGCCCAGCTCTCACAATGGAGGGGCCCGTGAGATCTTGCGTTAGAGCACGCATAGAAAAAGATAAAATCTTTTTGAAGAGAATATCAATGTCAGCTTGCTTAGCGGAATAGGTCTTGCTTATGAGAATATGTGAATATATCCTTATTTCTGTGACTAATTTTTAAAAATCAGGCAGCTGAAATTTTTCCTTTTTTTTTTTTTTTTTTTCTTTTTTCAAGTGTTCCATCCTCTTGACTATTGTAAGGCCCAACCTGGACATACTGTAGAATTTTCTCATTTTTTAGTTTAATATCTTATCAGACACTTTCTTTAGTATCTGATTATAAACTTAATTCTTATCTAGCTGAGGTAATTTATGTTGATGAAAATAATAAACACACACACACACAGACCCCCTCTGATTTTGTTATATACTATCTAACTGGATGAGAAAATAATAGCTGTGGACATTGTAAAATCATTTAGCTAAATTCTTGCATCTTTTTCTTGCTCTTTTCTTCCTAGACATTTTGCAAAAGCCTCTCCTTTCCATTGCTCCTGTCTTCTAGGCTTACTTGGAGGCTTCTAGGCTTACTGTGTTTCTTCAAAGTCATATGCTTCATGCTGAAGTGTCTTTTATTTAAAGAAAAGAAAACCAGAATAGAAAAGATAAGGGCTTAGGGAAAGTGGCTACAAATAGAAGTTGAAAAGAAAATTTAAACAATCATTTTAGAAATGGTTAAACATCTAAATCTGGCAATGGTGCAGAAAATAGCAGTCTCATTCCTTGCTAATGGAAATGAAAATTGTTACAGAATTTCTGAAGAAAAATGTGGTAATCCATTATCAGTGTACTGAACTTGCATACCTCTTGACTCAGCGATTTCTCTCATAGAAATCAAAGAGAGAAGTAAGACTTTTGGTATACAAAAATATGGCCACAAGGGTATTCTTATAGTTTACTTCTTACAATAATGAAAAAAATGAAATTAAATTTAATGTACAGTCATAGGAAATTAATTATTTAAATTTATGATGGTCCATATCAGGCAACATCATATAGCCTTGGAAAATTATTCCATGAAAAATATGTGATGGCATGGAAAGATAAACACTGTATATTTTATTCACAAAAAACAGTTCACAACATATTACTGTTTTATCTAGTACTATAAATAAAGATTATCTTTGCATAAATGAAAGGATGGAATGATATAAATCAAAACAAAATGTTAGTGATGTTTATGTTTCAATAATATATATATGAACAAAATTTAAATTTAAAAAATCATTTATTTTTTAGTTGTTAAATAAAGAACTCATATTACACCTATAATAAGGAAATGCAATTTTTGAAGTGAGGAAGAAAAGAACTTTTTGGGTAGCAAAACGTTCATAGGTTTAGGTTTTTAAGACTTGAATTATTAGTATCACATATTTGTCCTTTTTATTATAAGTATACATGTAATTATTTCAATTGCAATAATTATACACTGTGCCATCTAGCTTAAAATTATATTAACATGCATTTAAAAATGCAATGTTAAAACAATAATGGAGAATATGGATATAAAGCATCACTTATTAACACTTGACACTAATGAATTGAACCTGGCAGGTACTCCACGAGTATTATATATACTTATGTATGTTTTTAAATTAGAAATATACTTCTGAATCCCCCATCCTCTGTGTGAAGCAACTGCGCAGGTTTCTAATTTTCTAGATTTGTTTTCTTTTTACTAATCTTACTGTGAGCATGTTTTTTTAAACACAGCTCCTGTTTTGCATCTCAGTGGCTTTTTGGTTAGCATCCTGAGCAACAAGAAAATCATATGTAAGACATGTAGTTCTGGAGCAAACTAAATTAGGAAGTTGAATCACATTTGATTGTTTGGATTTAGGATTTATGTGGGGATAGGGTAACAGATGAATCTGAAGGAGGATCCTAACTCAGTGTGCTCCATTACTTTCATGATAAGGTCTAAATTCAAAAGGACCATGGCTCACTAGTAGCTACATCATGGTCGTAGCTACATCATGGTCCTTTTGAGTTTAGATCTTTTCATGAAAGTAGTGGGTTTTAAGCCTTAGAGTAATAAGATCCTATTTATATTCTAAGAATATCATTCTGGCTACCGAAAGGAGAAACCTTTGATGACTGAATTGAGGAAAAAACAAGAAGGCTATCATCTTAGTCAATTAGAGCTTATATAACAAAATATTAATACTATAAACTGAGTGACTTATAAACAATGGAAATTCATTTCTTCCAGTTCTGGAGGCTGGGAAGTCCATGGTCAAGGCAGTGGCAGATTCTATGTCTAGTGAGGATCCACTTTCTGGTTCATAAATGGTGCCTTCTAGCTGTGCCCTCACATGATGGAAGGGATGTTCTAGCTCTCTGGAGTTGCTTTTATAAGGGCATTAATCCCAATAATCAGTGCTCCACCCTCATGACCTAATCACCTCCCAAAGGCCCCGTCTCCTACCACCAAGACCTTGGGAATTAGGATTTCAACTTATAAATTTTGGAGGGATACAACATTCAGACCATAGAAGCTATTAAATGAATATAACTTAAAAATGATGGGACTCATTTAAGGCAATACAAATTGAGGTAAGGATACAGATAGGAGAGAAATTAAAAAGTATAATTATATGCTTTTACATTCTACCTGATGTGGGGTGATGAGGGAGAAGAAGTTTAGATATAATTGCCAGCTTTTTGGCTTAGGTAAATAGCTTGGGTAGATGGGAAATCTTCTCATAGTCCAACTGGTTTATAAATATAATTTTAAAATGATTTAGGATTATATACCCTCTTGATTTTCTACTACAACTTTTGCTAATACTAAGCCCTATGTAAATTCCAATATTTACATTATGGAGAAAGTTAAAAAAACTAAGTTATTCAATTGTACAATATTTGTGCTCCAAATCTAGGGTATTAGTGCTTCTCAAAAGCATTTGATTTAGCTCTCATTGACTCTTCATTCATCTCATCACAACAGCTACTCCAAGTTCCTCCTTCTCTCAAATTGCTAAACCCAAATTCCCCGAAATGGTTTCTGTATAACACAAGTTTCACAGGACGCTTTGCAAAAAAAGAGTTCTATGGTAAAATAAGTTTGAGAAATACTTTATACACAATGAAATATAATGACATGCCTGGTAACTTTTTAGAGAAATTCTTATCTTATAGATAAGATATTGGCTTATCTCTGTGTTTTCCAAAATTATTTAATTTCAGTGCTTGTATAGGTATGTACATGTGTATATATGCATATGTGTGTAAATATGCATGTATATGTTTAAGTGTGTGTATCAGTCAGGCTTCTTCAGAGATATGGAATCAATACTACACACATATCCTATTTATGATGATACATAGAGATAGATAGATGAATTGCTAGCTAGCTAGAGATAGAGAGATTTTTAAGGACTTGGCTCACTCAATTGTGGGGGCTGGCAAGTCTGAAATCTGTATGGCAGGCTGGCAAGCAGGAACTCAGGCAGGGGTTGTATGTTATAATCTTGAGATAGAATTCCTTCTTTTCTGGGGAGGTTAAATTTTTGCTCTCAAAGCCTTCAGTTGATGGGATGAGGCCCACCCACATTATTGAAAATAATCTTTAAAGTCAGCTAATTGTAGATGTTAATGGAAAAATACCTGCATAGCAACATCTAGACAAACATTTAACCCTCACAGTGTATGTAAATGTATATACAACTTATATCTACCTTGTAGGAACTATTATTTTGTAAAGCACAATTTAGAAAAAATACAATTCAAACCCAACTATGTCTTCATGGCAAAAGTCAGTTTCACCTATTCAGGTCAAGAACTTGCAGTAGAAAATTTGTTAGTTTCCTTCTCAATTTCAAACATTTCTCTATAATCATATTCTCATTTGTCTTTTATTTATCTCTTAAGACTCACTTTCCCATTCTTTCCTATCTCCTTGGAAATTCTATAGAATGTGAATAGTGTCCTGACATGAAATTTTCTAAATGGTCTGCTTGAAATATTTATCAAGTAGGTCATTTTATAGAAATAGTTTCTTATTTTTTAACTAGGTTAAAACTGCTGAGAATTACCTGATGATCTCAGATATTCTCCATCATTAACTGTCATTCCCCTAGAGGGAATGGGCCAGGACGTATGTTCAGTTATCTATTGCTGATAACAAACCATCCAAAACCTTAGCATAAAATGACACTATTTTATTACATTCATGGACTCTGAGGGCCAGAATTCAGCTTAAGCACAGTAGGGATGGTCTATTTCTCATCCACAATGTATGAGATGTGAATTATAAAGTCTAAGAGGTAGAGTGATTGACATGGCTATGAGCTGAAATGTCTGAAGCTGGGGGATCCATGTCCAAGTTGGTTTCTTTACTCACATGAGTACCCCCTGTGCTGGGATTACACAAAACTGGATAATCTGTTGATCAGAGCAACTACCCCTGACCTCTTGATGTGGCTTGGATTCTCAGTTGGAACATCTCCAGAGGGAGCATCTAGAAATGAGCATTCTGAGAGATAAAGCAGGAGATGCATGGCCTGTGACTTAGTAATGTAAGTCATATGGGATCACTTCTGACAAATCTATCAGTCAAAACGGCCACAAGCCCACTCAGATTCAAGGGGAGGCAACATAGACCCCAATCTGAAGGGAAGACATCAAAGAATTTAGTTCTATGATTTAAAACTAAGGTCCCAACCTGGGTGGTGGACCAGTGGCCTGTTAGGGACCAGGCAGCAGAGCTCTACCCTCCCTCCTCCCATCCATGAAAAAATCATCTTCCATGAAACTTAGGAATGGAGCGGGGAAGGGGGGTGGTGTGGGCAACAGCAGGAGGTGAGCACCAGTGGGCAAGCCAGTGAAATTTCATCTGTATTTACAGCTGCTCCCATCACTCCCATCGCTGCCCAAGCTCTGTCACACCTCCTCCATCCATGAAAAAAATTGTCTTCCATGAAACCGGTCCCTGGGGCCAAAAAGGTTGGGGACCACTAATTTAAAACATCCACACATACATTCATCGACAATAAGCTTGAGGCCAAACTATAGGTTAACTAAATAGGAAATCTGCTGAAGGAAGAAGTTGTTAGGAGAATCTGAAGAGTGTAAGGATCCTGGATGCTTTTAGAAAAAGGATTAGAGGAATCCTTCAATATAAATTTATAACCTGTTCTTGTAAATGTCTTAGCTATTGAATTTTCAGGTATTATAAATGGGAAAATAATACAGTATTTCCAACCCATCCAAAAACCCTAAACAATTTCCCCAAATAGCACTAAAACTCTCTTCAATACTAGCATCGAATAATCAATTATTTAACATTTCATGAACTCATATATCCATGCAGTAAGTTACAATATTGCATAATAGCAGATATTAGTTAGGTTTTCTTTTTTTCCCCTGCACTGCAAGGATGTTTAAGGAATTAAAAAATGTTTATGTAAACAATGATATAATATTAAAGATACTAAAGATATTATATAAATTGGAACTGGTTGCTAGTATTGTTAGGCCTGGCAGAAAAAAACACCTGGTACCCAGAAGAATAGTCTTGAAGGAAGAGATGGAGATGCTGATAGCAATGACACAAACATGTTAAACAAAAGCTTTCCTTGAGAAAGCAACAACTGAGTTATGACTGCAGAGGACTCTTGTCTGAACTGGAGGACAACTGAAATGTTTTTATACTGTGACCGTGTGAATCCATTAGAGCTGATTTTTCATTTCAGATAGTAAATATTCAATAAAACCTTCTGCAAATCTTTATAGTGTTTTTTAAGAAAAATATGTTGAGGTATATCTGTATTAGATTAAAACCTGATTTCCCACACATAAGTCTTAGCAAGGCAACTTAGCAGATAAGAGGTTGGGGGCAATATCTTATCCTATGTTCTTCATTTATAAAATAAGAATAGCAAAGATTTCCTCCTGAGGATCCCTGTAGTGTATGTAAAGTATCTTGGCACACAGTATATACTCATTCCCCATTTCACAAACTCTCTCTTTTCAGGCTTTAGTTTTCTTATTAGTAAAAAGGGAGAGCATGATCTCTAACTCTTGTTCTAGTTCCAAAGTCCAGGGCAATAGTACAAAGAGCTAAGTCTTGATGAGGACAGATCAGTGGTTCTCAATGGAGTGATGTTGCTCCCCAAGGAGACATCTTTGATTGCCAGGGGCGAGAATGGTGGTGCTACTGACATCTAGTGGATAGAGGACTGGATACTGCTAAACAGTCCACAATTCACAGAACAATCCTCAACAAAGAATTGTCCAATGCCAACTGTCAATATTGCTGAGATTGAGAAGCTTTTGGTTAGGAAGTTCTTCATAAGGAATCTAGATAATGTCTAAAGCAAATTTGATTTTACAAATCTGTGATTCATATGTATTGGCATAGTCTCCTGATCCAAAAAGATGAGTGAATCTTGATTTGGGTCTTAGTTCTGCTTGTTTCTAGGCTTTCTCTTTTAATACCAAAGCTTCAGTACCTGCCACCAAAAAGGCTGGTGGTAATATGCAAAGAGGTACTAATTGAGTCCTCTTTATGTTCTTATTAATTTGTGAATGAAGTAGATGGAAACCAACAAGGCAGAAAATGGTTGTAAATGTAAATGCCAATGTGCTTAATGATCTGGGGAAAGAAGTTCAATTGCAGCTTGTCAGACAAAAATTGTTCTGTTGGTTGACCTGTCCATAAACACAAAGAGGCTGGAAGGCTGTGGAAGGCTGGCGAAATACCAACACTAGCTGAGGAATGACTTAATTAAGTAAATGAATGTAAATTCTGTGTAATGAATCTTTAAAGTGATGAAAATTCCCTGCTCAAATGCTGGTCTAAAAAGCAATTATGGAGTTACTGTTACTTGGAAGAACTACTGGCCCCTATGTGTCTTCTGGCACAATGTTAGAGAAAGAACATAGGTTTTAGAATGAAGGATCTGGATTCAAAATCCAGGTAAATATTAGGTTATTAAATATGAAATGTCTGATTTCCTTAAGTACTAAGTTTGACAGTTGATATCTCTGGCATTTCACTTTGACATTTCTTTTTTTTTTTTTTTATTGTGAAGATACATCCTTAGTCTTGCAAACACATGTTGTGGCTTGTGATTATCACATTTTTTACAGCAATTTTTGTGAAACCATGGATAAGTCAAAAATTCATGTTGTTGTCACATAGGAGTTCCATCATGGAACCAATGCAGCACAGACAGCTCAAAATATCAACAAGGTGTTTGGGAAGATGTGGCTAATGAATGCACAGTACGTCAATGGCTTGAGAAGTTCTGTTCTGATGATTTTAATCTTGAAAATAAGCCACATGGGCGACCTGAGACCAAGTTAGATAATAATGAGCAGAAAGCTGTAGTGTAAAAAAAATCCATCTCAACCTATGTGTGAATTAACAGCAAGGTTTGACGTTACTACTCCAACAATATTGGACCATTTGAAACAAATTGGCAAGGTAAAGAAGCTGGATAGATGGGTTCCGCATGAATTAAACAAGCATCAGAAAAAAAATCATCTCAAAACTTTCCTTTCTTTTTTTTTTTTTTTTTTTTTTTTTTTTTTTTTGAGACAGAGTCTCACTTTGTTGCCCCGGCTAGAGTGAGTGCCGTGGCATCAGCCTAGCTCACAGAAACCTCAGACTCCTGGGCTTAAGCGATCCTACTGTCTCAGCCTCCCGAGTAGCTGGGACTACAGGCATGAGCCACCATGCCCGGCTAATTTTTTTTGTATATATATTTTTAGTTGGCCAGATAATTTCTTTCTATTTTTAGTAGAGACGGGGTCTCACTCTTGCTCAGGCTGGTCTCGAACTCCTGACCTCGAGCGATCCACCCGCCTCGGCCTCCCAGAGCTAGGATTACAGGCGTGAGCCACCGCGCCCGGCCAAAACTTTCCTTTCTTTGCTGTCACAACATAAAGGCAATTCACTTCTACACTGTATTGTTACGTGTGATGAAAAATGGATTCTTTTTGACAACTGCAAGCATTTGGCGCAATGGTTGGATAAAGATGAGGTGCCAAACATAGTCCAAAACTGAATATTCATCCAAAAAAGCTAATGGTGTCTGTTTGGCTGTCCAGTACTGGTATTATCCACTACAGCTTCATGAAACCTGGTCAATCAATTACAGTGGGTGTCTACTGCAACCAATTGGATGAAATGATGAGGATGCTTATCATTAAGCAGCCGAGTTTGGTCAATAGAGACAAACCAATCCTCTTGCAAGACAATGCTCCACCACATGTCAAACAACAACGCTGCTCAAACTACAGCGGCTGGACTTGGAAATTCTGTTATCCACCTTATTCACCAGATCTTGGACCAACTGACTACCACTTCTAGGCTTTGGACCACTTCAATTCTCAACAAGCTGTGGAAAATGCCTTTCACAATTTCATTGTCACTCTCCAGGCTTCTTCACTACTGGCATAAACAAGCTACCGTTAAGATGACAAAACTGTGTCCATAGTTTAGGTGCCTACTTTGAAGAATTGTACTGCTTTTTGTTTGAGATATAATAAACTACACTTTTGATTCAAAATTGGACGTTTCATATTTAATGACTTAATGTTTCATGGCACACAGTGTTATTGTAAATATTAAAGGATATATTAAATGTAGAATGCTTAGCACTTCTCATATTTCTGGCCCATAGAAAAAGAGTTAAATAACTGATATTAGCTCACACATATCAGGTGCTTCATGAATGTTAATTCCATCCCTTTCTCTTAGACATCTCATTCCCTCAGGTCCCAAATTATTTATTTAAGATCTTCAGATCTGGCTATAGCTTTTTAAATTTTGCTGGGGTGATACATTAAAATATTATTATTCAATAGTTTTGCTTACTTCATTTATTGAGGAGTATGTGTACTCTGTTCACCTACTATGTATTTAAAAGATGAATGTTTTCTAAATTCAGTTCTGTGTAGCCCCAGAGACATAATCTTACAGCACTGTATCAGCATAGTGGGAAAAGCATAAGTTTTGAAGTTCTAGAGATGAAATTTCAAATCTAGCTCCACATTTAATTTAACTCTGACTGCAGATCTAATTCCATAAGTTCTCTGAGCTTTCCATTCACAAATTGTGGATAACATTTACTTCATAGTGTAATTGTAAATATTACAATAGTTTAAGTATTCAGTGTGCTATGTATAGTGTTAAGCATAAGAGAGATGCTAAATTAGCATGCTTTCTCTCATTAATTGTCATGGGAAACAAAATAAAAACATCTGATGTCAAGTAAGGGTTTAAGAACTATCAATTCCTTTTTCTCCCTTCAACTCTAGATGTTATTTAGGGCACACTCTAGTTACTCTATATTTTGCAAGTTATCAACAAGATGAAAATAAATCTGTGGCTAGGTTTATATTGTGACAATGCAGCCAACCCATAGACGTGGTGAATCCAGAGATAGGGAAAAAAAAAAAAAAGGCAATGTCTTTAAAGGAGCCGATCAATTGACTAAATTTTTACACTGTAATCAGATGTTTTAACATCCTATCAACCCGGCTGAGCATGGTAAGTTTTCTTTAAAATTATTTTTTAGTATTTTATTCAATATATAACACTAGAATCATTGTATTTTTTTTTCTTTTTGAGCGTTTTAAAACCAAACATGGGAACTAAACAAAGAAAGAAAGAACTAATTAAATAAGTAAGAGAACTCACATATAAACCAGGGGGTGGGGTATCCTACAAGAAGAAATGGCAGACAAATTTAAAATGCCTCACAAATGTGGAAGTGAGAATATGGGGGACAGATTTCAAATGTATTTCCTGAGCATCTTAACAAGCCCATATTGCCCAGCGACAGAGGAAAGCATAGAATTTGTTTTAGACAATTGCAACCAAACTTTGAAATACTGAACTATTAGAAACTTAAGACAGCCAGTAAGGAGCTGGTTGCCATACTCTGGCTAACAGGAGAAGAGTAAAGCAGATAATGGAACATTTGCAATGTATTTTTAGGATAGAGAGGCATCAAATATGCCAGAGGAGACCTAAAATGCCCCATGCGTAAAATGGATCAAGTTTGTTTTCTCTCTTTCTTTTTCTTTCTTCCCCTCTTTCTCTTCTAGATTGAGGCTGGGGAGAAGGTACGCAATCTGTCCCAGAATCTGTCACTCTGCTTCCCCTTTGTTCCGTGTTTTTCTGTTTTCCTTTAACCTTGTGAGTTGTAAAGCAGTTTTTACAATCTTGCTTAGTCCTGGAAGTAATTTATTAACCTACTGCATTTGTGTTAAAGAACAGAGCCTCAGTGAGATACCTTTATTTCCTACCTTTGCTTTCTTATGAAGAGACACTGGAAATGCGATGGAGTGAGGATAGCTGTGCTCGGAATCACCAGAGGGAACAGAGTCCAACAGAGCTGGCTGGAAATCCTGGCTTTGTCACTTAATAGCTGCAGGATGTAAGCAACTTTCTTAACCCACCTAAGATTTGGTGCCCTTATTGGTCACCTGGTGGGAAGAGTAAGTACTTAGCTCCAAATTTTATTTTAATGAATTAAAAGAATGAATGCAAATAGTCTTGTCTCATAATTACAACAGAGCAGATGCTAAATAAAAAAAATGTTATCTTTTTATATGATAAATGATTAACGTATTTTCATTTTAATCTTTAAATAAATCCAACAATATTTATATCCCAATTATAGTGGAGCTGGTCCCTGAGCAGCTAAAAAAGAGAATGGTAAGGGTCATCTAAATGAATGAGGGTTAAGGAATTAACAACCAGGTGCATTTGTTTTCAGGTTATGCTGTATGTCCTAACATTTTATTATCTGTCTACATTGGTCTAGTAAGTAGTTATTTGCCCTAAGTGGAGACACAAATACTACCCTCTCTTTCAATTCTCATACTACCCCCTCACTAAAAAACATTAGAGAGAAATTTGCAGCCAAATATTGCAGATTTTTAAAAATATGTCAACTGGTACAAGGCTACATTTTTGGAGGGAAACGCCTTTGTCAGGAAGAGTGCCTGGCTAGGTGAGTTAAGATGTGGAATTGAGGTTTGATTATAATTTTAAAAACTAAATTTAAATGGTGTACCGAAAGCACAAAGTATGCATAAAATGCAGAGAGAAGGCAAAAGAGGAGAAAGGATGAAAGTACAGAGTAGGACTTAGGTAAATGAGTCTGTAAAGCACAAGGATCTTGATGGACTTTTATAAAAAATAATATAATAGTTAATTTTATGTTCTCTTCACTGCTTAAGAAAAAGTGTCTCCATCATTCCAAAACCTCAGTAAAATAGTATATGCATCATGTCCCTTTTGTCAGAAATTTATACAAATATCACAAAGGGGCCAATTTTCATATCTGGCACTAGCCAGAAAGAAGAAAGCATTATTTCATGGAAGTGACAGAATCCAGGAGAATTAGCATCTCAAAGCTAGAAAACATCATGAGATATCTTGGAGAGGGCACTAAACTTCTCAGAGGAAGAGAAATAGGGTATCTAAGCCATTTTGATCAAAAACTTGAAACACAGACCTTACCTGGCATCCAGAATACAGACACAATTCTGGGGAAAATGGTAATTCAAGGGCAGCAGAGTACTCCACCCACATTTGGATGTAGATATTTACAATGGAAATAGTCTTGTATGTTTTAAACATTAAAAACAACTAATCTAAGAGCAATGTTTTTCCTGTAAAAAAATAATTAAATAGGTTCAAATGGAAGTACAATGACATTGTCTAAACATGGGGAAGTTCTTTAAAACTCACTGAATCTAAAATTCTCTCAATTTCAGAGGGGGGATGCCATACCACATTTTCAAATGGGAATGATGATAGTGAATAACTTTAGGACCATACGCAAGATGATGTGTAGCACATAGTAAGAGTTTAGTAAATTTTTATTGAAGAAAGGATGATGATTATTTTTAGTTTTATCTTAAAAAATGAGGCCCAAATCTATCTTTGGGAAGAACCCATACATATTTTTAAAATATCTTGATAGAATTTTAGAGTAGAAAAGGAGATCTTTAGGACAGAAGAATCTCATGACAAATATGATTAGAGGCTATAGTGACAGGGTTATAATCAGCAGTTCTATAAAGTCATTGTATATCCAACTTCTTTCCATTTTTCTGCATAGTAAACTCAGGATGTTGGCCAGGTTTTTTAAGGTTGGATAATGGTTGTTAATTTTTTTTTCTTTTTATTTCAGCATATTATGGGGGTACAAATGTTTAGGTTATGTACATTGCCTTTGCCCCACCTGAGTCAGAGCTTCCAGTGTGTCCATCCCCCAGTTGGTGTGCACACTGCACCCGTTCAGAGTGTATATACTCAACCCCTCATCACCCTCCCCCCCAACCTGTCTGACACCCAGTGAATGTAATTACTTATATGTGCACTTAAGTGTTGATCAGTTAAAACCAATCTGATGGTGAGTACATGTGGTGCTTGTTTTTCCATTCTTGGGATACTTCATTTAGTAGAATAGGTTCCAGCTCTATCCAGGATAATACAAGAGATGCTAGATCACCATTGTTTTTTTGTGGCTGAGTAAAACATCATGGTATACATATACCACATTTTATTAATCCATTCATGGGCACTTGGATTGTTTCCATATATTTGAAATTGTGAATTGTGCTGTTATAAACATTCTAGTGTAGATGTCACTTTTATAGAATGTCTTTTGTTTTTTTGGGTAGATGCCCAGTAATGGGATTGCTGGATCAAATGGTAGTTCTACTTGTATCTCTGTAAGGTATCTCCATATTGCTTTCCACAGAGGTTGTACTAGTTGGCAGCCCCACCAGCAATGTATGAGTGTTCCTATCTCTCAGCATCCACACCAGCATTTATTGTTTTGGGACTTTTTGATAAAGGCCATTCTCATTGGGAATAAGTGATATCTCATTGTGGTTTTGATTTACATTTCCCTGATGATTACAGATGTTGAGCATTTTTTCATATTTTTGTAAGCCATTAGCCTATCTTCTTTGGAAAAGTTTGTGTTCATGTCCTTTGCCCACTTTTGGATAGGGTTGTTTGATTTTTTTCTTGCTGATTTTCCTGAGTTCTATATAGATTCTAGTTACGAGCCCTTTATCAGATGTGTAACATGTGAATATTTTCTCCTATAAGTTGTCTGTTTGCTCTCATGATAGTTTCCTTTGCTGTGCAGAACTTTTTCATTTGATCAAGTACCATTTATTTTTATTGTTGCTGTGATTGCCTTTAGGGTCTTCCTCATAAATTCCTTGCCTAGGCTAATGTCTAGGAGTTGTTAATTTTTGTCAACTATTAAAATAACCTCTAACTTCTCTACACCCTGAAAAAAAGATCTGTATCAGCTGTATTTTCTTTTAAGCAATATTTCATTTAAATTCAAACAGTCTAATTATGAATGTGTAATAATTGAGAAATTGATTTTGCTTATCAAAAGAGTTACTTTATCCCACTTTGAATGCATGAGTTTCAAAAGGTTTTCTGTTTCTATGAAACCTCCAAAATGTGACATCAAACCTGAAGATCAAAATCAAGGGACAAAATGTGCTTACTACTTAGGTAATTACTAAGTTTTGTTGTGATCATCTTCAGGAATATTTCAATTTAGGGTCTTTTGGAAAAGGAAAATAACAAAACAAAAGCACAAAGCAAAAAGCAACCTGACAACGCATTGCTATTCACAGTAATAAGGCCAAAGGAACACCATAGGAAACACCCCTGCAGCTTAATCAATGATCAGCCCTTGCACGTAAGTCAAAGAGGCACTCAATTGCTCAAAATTAGGAATAACTGACGTCAAAAACTGGCTTGATTTCTTACTGGTTTCACACCCTATTGCCTGCAGTGACAAAGTAATAACAAATTCTGTTCCTCCCAAGGCACAAACTTTATTTTGTGTTATTTTTGCTACTTGTATTCCTCCCTAATTTATGCCAAAGGCAAACAAATATATCCAGAGAGACTTTAACAGCAGGGTTAATCTCTATGTTGTTATTAGCTAGAGATGACAATAGTGTAGTAATTAATCTTGCATCATTCAGTTCCTGTTCTCTACGCAACTTGGGGCATCTGATGTTATATATACTACTGTACCACAGAACAAAAATAGTTATGTCATATAAAATTGAATCGGGGCTTTAGACTTTTACGTATTATTTTCTTGATCTGTAGATTCCCTCATAATAGCCCTCCTCATGTCTTTGGATATTATCAACTATAAAAATGAAATAATGATTTCTTTTTAAAAGTTGAACTTCTGGGGCAATCTTTTAGTGACACAAAATAATGGGTGTTGGGGGAGAAAACTTGTGTGAGATTCACTGATCTTGCAATAAGCAGGAAAGAATTATATATTTTCCCTTAAATATTTGTCCAAAATTGAATATGAAAATGTATGCCTTCACTTTCCCTGATTCTAAAATTTAAAGAAGTGGCATTTAAGGCACTAATTTGATATCCCCGTTCCCCCCAAGAAAATAGTTATATAGCCAAAGAAATTGTATGCTAAGGAAGAAAAGTAGAATGTTAATGTATTCATTTTAATAGTTACTCCCTTAATAGTTTCTCTCAAGTTGCTGAGCAGTGTTGAACAGAATAGGGGAACACATTATGTACCTTGTTCTTCAGGGTGGGAATAAAGGCTTGCTTTAGGAGAGAAGCTGCTGACGTGAATTAAATGGGAATAGAGTATTCCCTATAAACCATCCAAAGTGATTCTTCTTTCTAGTTGCCCTTCTAGTTGTGAAATTTAATTCGGTAAGCCCAGGAATCTTAGAATGGGATTATTTATCATTGGAAGACTGATCCTATTTCATAGTTTTTGAAAGAAGTGTCTTAAGATAAAACATTTGAAGAAAGACAGGAAATAGCACAGAATCTAGCTTGAGAGTCTGACATATTCTTTCTGAGAAATTGTCAAATTATCAAAAGTTAAAGTTTTAGAATAAAACTTCTAGAATACCTATCAGTTAGAAAATGCTATGCCATTCTCCATATTTTCTATATATCAATGACTGATGCTCTTCAGATACTAAGTAGTTCCTATTTGTCAAGCCAATTTGTACTGTCAGTAACCATGCCTTGGGTTTATACCCTTAGCAAGTTGTGAACTAATTGTGGTCAGGGCTATCTCACTCATATTTACACATTCCCAAATGATTATCATTGTGTATAAAATATAGCCAAATAATATTTGTTGAGCAAATAAATGTTTGAATGAAGAGGGGAAAGTTTGGTAAATGTTAAGCAGAACTTTCATGATGGGTGTAGCTGATGTATTCCTATTCTTGGAAGGCTGAGAAGACTTATATAACATATGTGGAAACTCAGTCAGAATGTTGCCTAACGAGAATGCTCCATTACCTTGCCAGATAACAAGAGTTAGACAGATTTTGCAAACTGGTGACCCACATGCTACATTTGGCCTACAGACATGTTTTGTTTGGCCTAGAGAGGCTTTTTAAAATTTTCAAATTAGTTGCCAACATGTAAAAATTGGTAGTTTTCATATTTTAAAGATCCATATTTCCCAATTCTCTTAGAAAAATCAGAATAACTGGCAGGTCTGGGCTACTTTTCTGCATAGCAATAGTTGCCTGGAGTACCAGGGCAACACACCCCTCACACAGGTCATGAAATTCTGGGTTTCATAGGCTCATTCTGGCAAGCACTCACTATTTATCTAGGTTACCAGCTTGTTTCATGTAGGCATCTGAGTTTTCAAATCCCTCAGGTAGAAGCTTTATACGTATCTTTTACAAAAGTGGTAGTGGAGAAAGGAAGACAAAATGGAAGATCAATTTTGATTTTGCAGTATCCATTCAAAAAAATCCAATCCAATACTGACTCAAACTGTTATATTTATGAATTCACTTCAACATATATGTTTATTCCATTGTTCATTCCTTCTCACCTAGTAAAGCTCTGCTGTACATTTAGCTTGGGCTATGCAGAAATCCCCTAACTGGTGTTTCTATTAGTATTCCTGTTTCTTTCTTTTACAAACTATTCTACAAGACAGGTTTTTCCACAGGCCCTCAGAGATCCCTATTGTTGACAAAACACATTTTATAGTGCATGGCTTGCTATTCAAGTTCTTGCATGATCTGCCTTAACCTGTTTGCAACCCTGTCACCTATATGTCTTCCCATATACAAGTGGGGGAACTATCCATAGTCTGTATGGCATTTTGCTCACATTCTTTTTTCTACCCAAAGGTCTTTTCTTGACCTTTACATTTGGCATTTATCAATACTCTCCTACTTCTTTGAAATCTTTCATCACCTTTCAGCCTAAAATAATACTTTTTATAAGACCCTATAGTTATTTATCTTTAGATCTCTACTGAAGTTCACTATTTTCTGTTTTGTATTGTGTGTAGATTATATTTAATGACAATAATGAGAACAACAATTTTTCTCACTTATAAAAAGTGATAGAAAACACCTAGGTAGCACTAAATTATGGGCTAAGCATCATTGTAAGTTTTTGTATATATTAACTCATTAAGTACTCAATTTCCTTGTGATACTAATGCTATAATATTATCTTCATTTTATGGAGGAAAACCTTGAATCACAAAGAGGAAAACTGTCTTGTTCAAAATCAAGAGGTGGAAGTGATTTGACTTCAGATTCTCCTCTCTTTATCACTAGAATAATTCTCATTCACTTTATAAACATCACCTAATGTGATTTTCCATACAACTATTAATATAAGGGCTCCATCCAGGAAAGACCATTAGTTACCCAAATGCTCAGAATGTTAAATGATAGAGTTTAGATTTGAACACAAGTCTGATATCATGAGTTTAGTATAAGTTCTTTAAGATAACTTTGTCTATTGCCTCTTTTATCCAAACCTATCATATTTTAAAATGAATAAATAAATAAACAAATAAATATATAAATACCTAAAATAATCTTAGGGTGTCCCTTGCTCTTGGATAACTGAGTGAGCTACAATGGAAATTTTGTCTAAGTGTTTTGTACTTTAAAAAGTTTTCTCCTCATATCTCACTCTTCCTTTCCTAATTTCCAGCAGTATCTGAAGATTGTGGTGGGGAGCCTTCATGTCCATTGGCTTTCAATCTATGGCATAGATTTGATACTCATTTCTTTTTTAGATGCTGAGAGGTTAAGAGAATCTGCTGGTTCTCCAGTATCAGCTTAATTCTTCCCAGCTACTTGAGTAACAAAACCACATCACATGATTTTTGAGAAGAAATTCTAGTTAATGGGTAAGGATGGGTGAGTGTGACAGATCAAATTTTTATGGCAACAGTACAGTATAAGAAAATCTCTGAAGTCAAGAATAGCATCCTTGTTTTCATTTTTTTATTTTTTATTATTTCACCATATTGTGGGGGTACAAAAGTTTAGGTTATGTATATTGCCCTTGCCCCCCACACCCCTGAGTAAGAGCTTCAAACGTGTCCATCCCCTAGACAGTGCGCATTGCACTTATTATGTATGTATACACCCATCCCCTTCCCCCCTGCCACATCTGTCTGACACCTGATTAATATTATTCTTGAATGTGTTCTTAAGTGATATTCAATGAAACCAATTTGATTATGAGTACAAGTAGTGCTTATTTTTCCATTCTTGGGATACTTCACTTAGTAGAATGGGTTCCAACTCTATCCAGGAGAACATAAGAGATGCTAATCCCCATTATTTCTAATGGCTGAGTGATACTCCCTGGTATATACCACATTTTATTAATCCATTCATGTATTGATGGGCACTTGGGTTGTTTCCACATCTTTGCAATTGTGAATTGTGCTGTTATAAACATTCTAGTGTAGATGTCACTTTTACAGAATGTCTTTTGTTCTTTTGGGTAGATGCCCAATAATGGGATTGCTGGATCAAATGGTACATCTACTTGTATTTGTTTAAGGTATCTCCACATGGTTTGCTACGGAGGTTGCATTAGTTTGCAGTCTCACCAGCAGTGTATGAGTGTTCCTGTTTCTCCGCATCCACGCCAACATTTACTGTTATGGGACTTTTTGATAAAGGCCAGTCTCACTGGAGTTAAGTGACACCTCATTGTGGTTTTCATTTGCATTTCCCTGATGATTAGAGATGTTGAGCGTTTTTTCATATGTCTGTTGGCTATTCTTCTGTCTTCTTTTGAAAAATTTCTGTTCATGTCATTTGCCCACTTTTTGATAGGATTGTTTGATTTTTTTCTTGCTGATTTTCCTGAGTTCTAAGTAGATTCTAGTTATCAGTCCTTTATTGGATGTGTAGCATGTAGAAATTTTTTCCCATTCTGTAGGTATTTACTCTAGTGACAGTTTCTTTGGCTGTGCAGAAGCTTTTTAATTTAATCATGTCCCATTTATTTATGTTTGTTGTTACTGTGATTGCCTTTGGGGTCTTCTTCATAAATTCTTTGCCTAGGCCAATGTCTATAAGAGTATTTCCCACATTTTCTTCTACAATTTTAATAGTTTCATACCTAAGGTTTAAGTCTGTTATCCACTGTGATTTGATTTTTGTGAGAGGTGAAAGGTGTGGGTCCTGTTTCAGTCTTCTACATGTGGCTATCCAGTTTTCCGAGCACCATTTATTGAATAAGGATTCTTTTCCCCAAAGTATTGTTTTGTTTTGTTTTTTTTTTGAGACAGAGTCTTGCTCTGTTGCCCAGGCTAGAGTGAGTGCTGTGGCATCAGCCTAGCTCACAGCAACCTCAAACTCCTGGGCTTAAGCAATCCTACTGCCTCAGCCTCCTGGGTAGCTGGGACTACAGGCATGCGCTACCATGCCCGGCTAATTTTTTCTATGTATATTTTCAGTTGTCCAGATAATTTCTTTCTATTTTTAGTAGAGACGGGGTCTTGCTCTTGCTCAGGCTGGTCTTGAACTCCTGAGCTCGAGCGATCCACCCGCCTCAGCCTCCCAGAGTGCTAGGATTACAGGCGTGAGCCACCACACCCGGCCCAGAGTATGTTTTTGTCTCCTTTGTCAAAGATTAGATGGCTATATGAGGATGGTTTTATATCTGGGTTCTCGATTCTGTTTCACTGGTCTGTGTCCCTGTTCTTGTGCCAATATCAAGCTGTTTTAATAACCACAGCCTTGTAGTATAGTTTGAAGTCTGGTAAGTTAATACCTCGCATTTTGTTCTTATTGCCTAAAATTGCTTTTGCTAAATGGGGTCTTCTCTGGTTCCATACAAAGAGTAAAATTATTTTTTCTATATCTGTGAAAAATAATGTTGGTAATTTAATAGGGATTGCATTGAATCTGTAGATCACTTTGGATAGTACAGACATTTTAACAATGTTGATTCTTCCGATCCATAAGCATGGTATGGTTTTCAACCTATTTATGTGCTCTGCAATTTCCTTCCTCAGTGTTTCATAGTTCTCCCTGTAGAGGTCTTTTACCTCCTTAGTTAAATGTATTCCTAGGTATTTTATTTTCATTGCTTCTATTGTGAAGGGTATTGAGTCTTTGATTTTGTTCTCAGTTTGACTGTTATTGGCATATATGAATGCCTCTGATTTGTGTGTATTGATTTTCTATCCTGAGACTCTACTGAATTCATTTATCAGTTCCAGGAGTCTCTTGGCTGAATCATTGGGGTTTTCTAGATATAATATCATATCATCAGCAAAGAGTGAGAGTTTGATCTCTTCTGTCCTCATTTGGACACCTTGATTCTGCTCTCTTGCCTGATTGCTCTCACAAGGACTTCCAGAACGATGTTGAATAGCAGTGGGGACAGTGGGCAACCTTGTGCTTCCAGTTCTAAGTGGGAATGCTTTCAACTTTTCCCCATTCAGTATGATATTGGCTGTGGGTTTGTCATATATGGCTTGTATCATTTTTAGGTAGGCCCCATCTATGCCTATTTTGTTAAGCGTTCTTATCATAAAAGAGTGTTGAAATTTTTCAAATGGTTTTTCTGCATCTATTGAGAGGATCATATGGTCTTTGTTTTTGCTTCCATTTATGTCATGTGTTACATTTATAAATTTATGTATGTGGAACTATTCCTGCATCTCTGGGATGAAGCCCACTTGGTTGTGATGGATTATTTTCTTGATAAGCACCTGGATTCGATTTGCTAGAATTTTATTGAGAATTTTTGCATCTATATTCATGAGGGATATTGGTCTCTAGTTTTCTAATTTTTTGTGTCCTTTTCTCGTTTTGGTATTAGAGTTAAAATGTGTTGGGGAGGATTCTGTAGTGCTCGACATTGTGGAATAACTTTTGTAGGATAGACACCAATTCTTTGTAGGTGTTGTTGAATTTGGGTGTGAAACCATCTGGTCCTGGGCTTTTCTTTTTGGGAAGGTTTTTTATTGCTGTTTCTATTTCAGTTCTTGATATTGGTTTGTTCAGGAATTCTATTTCTTCCTGGTTGAGCCTAGGGAGGCTGTGTGTTTCTAAATATTTGTCCATTTCCTCCACATTTTCCAGTTTGTGTGCATAAAGGTTTTTGTAGAATTCATAGATGATATCTTGTATCTCTGGGGCATCAGTTGTAATTTCTCCTTTCATGTTCCTAATGGAGGTTATTAGAGATTTTTCTTTTCTGGTCTTAGTTAGTCTAGCCAAAGGCGTGTTGATTTAGTTTATCTTTTCAAAGAACCAACTTTTTGTTTTGTTAATCTCCCATATAGTTTTCCTGTTGTCCATTTCATTTAGTTCTGATTTTATCTTATTAATTTCATTCCTGTTGCTGCATTTGGGGTCAGTCTCTTCTTTCTCCAGCTGTTTGAGTCTATTCATTAGGTTGTCTATTTGTAAATTTTCTGTCTTTTTGATATAGGCATTTATGGAAATAAACTTTCCTCTCAGGACTGCTTTAGCTGGGTCCCACAGATTTTGATAACTTCTGTCTCCTTTGTCATTTAGTTCAAAGAATTTTTTGATTTCCATCTTGATTTCCTCATCTATGAAATGATCGTTCAGGAGAAGACTGTTTAGCTTCCACAACTTTGAGTAGAAATGAGAATTACATTAGGGTTGATTTCTACTTTTATCCCACTGTGATCTGAGAAGATGCATGGTATAATTTCTATTTTTTTAAATTTTTTAAGACATGCTTTGTGTACTAGGATATGGTCAATCTTAGAGAATGTGCCATGAGCTGATGAGAAGAACATATATTCAGTGGAGTTTGGGTAGAATGTCCTGTAGATGTCAGTCACGCTCATTTGTTCTAGCGTTATGTTTAAGTCCATTATTTATTTGTTTATTTTCTGTTTGGAGGATCTGTCCTGTGCTGTCAGCAGGGTGTTGAAGTCTCTGGCTGTTTATCATTTGGTTTAGTTCAAGTAGGGTTTGCTTTATGAATCTGGGCACACCTAAGTTGGGTGCATTACGTATTAAGTATAGTTATGTCTTGTTGAACTGTACCCTTCACCATTATATAGTGACCATCTTTGTCTCTCATTACTTTTGTTGATTTAAAAACTAAGTTATCTGAAATTAAAACCACCATGCCAGCCTTCTTTTGGCTTCTGTTTGCTTGAAATATCAATTTCCATCCCTTTATTTTCAGTCTAAATGCATCTTTACAGGTTAGATGAGTGCCCTGGAGATAGCAGATACTTGGCTTGTGTTATTTTTATCTATTGGGCCAGCCTATGTCTCTTGAGTAGGGAGTTCAAGCCATTCACATTTATTGAGAGAACTGATAGGTGGGGCAGATTTGTGTTCATCCTGTTGGGTAGAACTTCTTGCTATGTTTTATCTCTTGAGCTATTGTGGTGTCTGGCCTTTGATCTTTAGCTTTTGAGTATTTTTACATTCGTGAGTGCTTCTTGTGCTGGTCCATGTGCAACTCTGTTTTGAGTACTTTTTAGAGGGCTGTTCTTGTCTTGGTGAATTCCTTCAGCCTCTGTTTATCTGAGAATGTCTTAATTTCTCCTTTGTATACAAAACTTAGCTTTGCTGGGTACAAGATTCTAGGCTGGGCATTATTCTGTTTCAGAAGAGCGAGGATGGGGCCCCAGTCTATTCTTGCTTGTAAGGTTTCAGTTGAGAAATATGGCATTATTTGGATGGGCTTTCCTTTGTATGTTACTTGTTTCTTTCACCTTACAGCTCAAAGAAGGGCCTCTTTAGTGGATATTTTAGTCAGTCTGATGACTACATGATGTGGTGTCTTCCTATTTGCAATGAATCTCCCAGGGGTCCTTTGGGCTTCTTGTACCTGTATATCTAGAATTTTAGTAAGGCCTGGGAAATTTTCCTCAATTATACCTTCAAATAGCTTATCCCACCCTTGCGTATTATCTTCTTCGCCCTCAGGAATGCCTATAACTCTCACGTTAGGCCTCTTCACGTAATCCCACATTTCTTGCAGACTCGGGTCTTTTCTGTTATTTCTTCGCTCTATCTCTGTGACTGATTTATTTAATTGTAAGGTATCATCTTTGATCTCTGAGATTCTTTCTTCTGTTTGATCTACCCTGCTCTTGAGCATTTCCACTGTGTTTTGTAGTTCCCTGAATAAATTCTTCATTTCCAGGAGTTCAGTTTGATTTGTGAATTTTTCTTCCAAGTCCTGGATTTTTTTTGTGGTTTCTGTGTGTTGGTTATCCATTTTTTCTTTCAAATCATTCAGTTTTCTGATGATCCATGTTTGAAATTCTTCTTCTGTCATTTTTGTGTTCTGAGTTTGGTTAATATCCATTGCTAGAGAGCTGGTGTTTCTCTTTGGGGGTGTGCTTTCCGTTTGATTCTTCATACTTCCAGAGTTCTTTCACTGATTCCTTCCCATCTGGATCAGCTGCTGCTTCTTGCCTTTAGATTTTTGTTTGGATGATGATACACCCTGTTTAGTCTCTGAGCCAATAGGTGGTGGTTGTGGGTGAGATTTGACCACACCCTATATGATGAGTCAGTAGATGCAGTAAAGGGTGTGCAAAATGACCTCCCTGTCAGTAGGTGGTGCTTGCTGGGAGGGGCAGACTGCAGTGCTGTTTTTGGGTCCTATAACCAGCTCTCATTCCTCCTGAGAGGCACTCTAGTGCCTCACTTGGTGGGTGGGTCCCTGGGACTTCCAGGTGTGTCCTTATTCTGCACCTCAATGAGGCAGGTTAGGGAGTGAGCTTGGGCAGAGATGGGTTGGGTGAGCCTGCCCTCAAGCTCCACAAATGCTGTTAGCAGGGTCAAAGGTCTATTCTTTGCCTCTGGGTAAAGGTGCTAGGGAGGGGCTGGAATGGCCCCTCTCAGCAGAAAAGTCTGCTTGTGGAGGGTGGGGCTGTCTGAGACCTACAATCTAGAGCAGGCCTTGCTCCTTTCCACTTTCCCCTATTCCCCCATTACTCTGGGGCCTCTGTCAGCAGGCAGGACCTCAAGCCAGTGGATCTACCCTGGCTGTCATGCAGGCCAGGAGGTTCCTTTCCCAGGATCCCCACCTGGGCTGGGCACACAGCCTTCTTGTGAGAGGAGTGTTGCCCCTCAGGCACATTGATCTGCCCCTGAAGGCACACACTCAGTAGGGTAGTTCACAAATAACCCTTCTGTGACCCAGGGCAATGTGGTTGAGGCCTGGGTATGTGGGATCTGGTCTGCAGGCCTGTCCCCTGGGCCCTGGAGAGCAATCCCTGACCCTTCCAGGGAGAGAAGTGCTGGTCTCAAGTCACCCACGGGGTACCTGAGCTGATTGGTATCTCTCCGCCTCAGGATTTGCCCTGCTCTCCTGGAGTCACCAGGCAAGCAGCACCTGGGAGGGCGGGTGAGTGGCGAGCTCACAATCTGAGTACCCCTCAGTCTGCTGTAGGTCCCCAAAAGGAGAGGTTCCACTCTCTGCAGATGCCTCCAGGTGGTCGCTAAATTGTCTCTCTTAGCAGTGGCCGAAAGGCAAAGGGTGAAGGGAGAATGAAGGAATATGGCGCCTGCCGATAGGCTCGGGTCTGCAGACCATGAGGTGCCCCAAGGGAGATGGGAGCCTGGTGCTGTGTCTGCAAGAGGCTCACGGCTCACTGGCAGTGGCCATCTCTGGGCTGGTATCTCTGCTCAGGAGCCCACCCGCAGTCCAAAACGCAAGGGAGGGGAAATGTACCTGCTCCACCTACCCTTGTTGCTTGTCTCCAAGCCTCTCAGGGGCCTTTCTCCTTCCAGTTCTCCTCCACAGCTTCTTGATGTGGAGTCTCCTGTAGTTTCAGGCACTCTTCCTTCAGACCCTTGTCTGATCTATGTTTGTCTGCCTGATTTCTTTTTTCTCTTTCTTCTAAAATCTGTCTTTCCTGCAGAGACACTCTGTCTGGTGGTTTGTCTCGCCCACCATCTTGATTCTCCTTCAGTGGTTCTAGCACTCTTGTTGATTAATCAAATGACTTAAGACAGAATTAGCAGAAGAAATGTCAAAAATAGTATCATAAGGAGGCAGAGTTGTCTGATACGTACCTAATATACCCAATATAGGTCCTCCTAATGATCAATCATTGCCTGACTAAATAGAATAAAACCTTTAGAAAGGTATTCCTTATGATTTAGAGCAACATTCCCCAATGTTTTTGGGACCAGGGACCAGTTTCATGGAAGACAACTTTTATATGGACTGTGGAGTGGGGTGAGGAGGATGGTTCTGGGATGATTCAAGCTCATTACATATATTGTGCAGTCAAACTTCTCTGCTAACGATAATCTGCTTTTGCAGCCACTCCCCGGCACTAGCATGACCACCTCAGATCATCAGGCATTAGCTTCTCCTAAGGTGCTCACAACCTAGATCATTCACATGTGCAGTTTATGATAGGGCTCAAGCTCCTCTGAGAATCTACTCTCACCATTGATCTGAACAGGAGGTGGAGCTCAGGCGGTGATGTGAGTGATGGGGTCTGGCCGTGAATATAGATGAATATTCGCTCACTCACTTGCCTGCCACTCACCTCCTGCTGTGTGGCCCGGTTCTAAACATGCCATAGGCTGGTACCAGTCCAAATCCCAGGAGTAGGGGACTGCAGGTTTAGAAGATTTTTGTTCAGTACAATTATCTGAAGAGATATTTAAGACATTCTTAACAATTGGCACAGTATAAGTTAGTAGAACATGAGGGAAAGAGATTGATTTGGCTCAGAGCAGTATTTAGGCATGTTGGTCTTGTGAGAAGTAACACTGAAGTAAGGAGGGCAGGCATTGTGAAGACAATGCATGTTTTATTTGAGGAGTAACATAAAGTTGAGAAAATGGGTGAAAATTATCAGAAAGGATGCCAAGACAAGGCTGGGTGATTTTCCAGTTTTGCACAAGTCTGTGGAGGTTTGCATGTGAGCAAGCTGACTTCTCACTTTCCTACCATCTTGGCCTGTCAGAGTCTTTAGTTACACATGGAAGTATATTCTATAATATTTTAGTGTATTATAAAAGTTAATACTTTTTAAAAATAGAAACATGATTTCTTTGTTTTCCCTTGAATTCATATATGAACTCAGAAATCACACATCTTATTCCTTCCCTGACTTCCCACCCATTTTTAATCAACCAGGGGAGAGCCCATTACCACCTGAGTGCTTGTTTTTTTTAACAATTTATGCATATTGGTCACTCATGATTCTCTTTGTTATTTTTGCTGGTGTTTTTCCTAAAGGCAAACCGAGAACTTTGGGGATTTATCATGTGTGATAATCCTGTTGCCTCTTTGTCACAGGTTTAAATGTTGCCCAGCCTCTGGGGGAAGGCAATTCAGCAGCAGCAGATGCTGCTGTCAGCCTACTCATTCCAGTTTTGACACATGGTTCAGAATATGTGCCAAATATTAACCATTAGCTCACCCATTTCCAAATCAATGGTAAAGTCATCAGAACTATACTCTTCATTTAGCAATCTTTTGTTTAAGGTCTGTTCCTGTGATCTTTACTGGAAGAAGGAGAAAAGAGAGCTAGTAAGTCTTTTTGCTTTCCTTTTATACGTTGCAATGTTGTTTCCTTAGCATTCTATAAGTTTCTACCATGCAAATCTATACTTTAAGTTTATTTATTCCTTAATAGGAAAGAAAGTTGTATGTAGAAAAGTATAGTATTGTCTTAGATATTAAATTAAAGGTCAAATGGAAAGATGTAAAAGAGTAAGAAATAAGACAATCCCACAACCACAGAAGTTCTCATATGGTAGTGTATTGGATATATCCTATTATTTTCATCTTCCCCTTCTCTACTATGTACTTCCTCACCAAGCTCTGTGCCCCAGGAGGCTCAACCTTATGGGCTACTTCAGTGAACTCATTTGTCTCTAAGCTGCTTCTTGGGTGTAGTCAATGGAAAGCATAGGAATGGGATCAGATGGCTGTAGGACATTTGGTTGGGGTAATTGTTTCCACTGGAATTCTCTCTGCTAGTTTACCATGGGAGGATAGCTGTATCCCTCTCCTGAAATGCTATCTATGATAGCTAGATTTATGTAATAAATATATTTATTTTCCTTGTTAAAACATGCATCATTGTCTCAAAATCTTGCCTTCATCTAGCTATTTAATTGGGAAGTTATTTAATAAGCTAATAAATTACTGCCCTATAATGGCTGCATTTTTTTATCTGTCATTAATTAGTTATGTGGCCTTAAGAATGAAGAATGACTAGCTAACTTTTGAAGGAGTAGGGTCTCACTTTCTCAATGTAAAATTTAAGAGTAGGATAGAAGGTAACTTTTTGGAGAGTTTCTCATTTTTTCAAGTATGGAATTTAGGAGTAGGATAGACACTCTCTAAACTATCTAGCATCAAAGATGTGTGGTTCTTGAACAGTGCCTATGCATGCAGTCATCTGAGTCCATGTACTATGCTAAAGCTATCAGAAAAAAGGACACAAAGTTGGGTGTTACCAATAGGATCCTCTTGTTACATCCAGAATCTGAAGATGGAGAATTCCTAAGAACATTTGCCTTTTTGTATTACTCTTAAGAAGATGGTTAGTTGAGGACATTTCTTGGTAAGAATTGTATCTGGGCTTTACTTCATAGACACTCTTCAAACACCCCAGGCAAAATTCACTGGACTGTATGATAATCCAATTTGATGATTACAATATGGATCCAGTGGGAAAACATTTGATAATATCAAAAAAAGAGTGAAATATATAGTCTAAACTTTGGAGGAACTCATAGTAATCCTTGCTGTAAAATTGGCTTACTAGTAAAGGGTAATTTTGCATAGGTTACAAAAATACAGTTCTGTAACTAAGCCTGATAATAATCCTCTCCCTAAAATAGACATACTTACTAGATGTGTAGGAAAACACTCAAATTGATTTTACTGGTTTATGTAAAGATTTTGGCAAACGGTTTACAATGTTAAAAAAAAAGCATTGGTGATATCAAAACAGAATATATTTCTCAATAATGGTATATAAAGATTAAAAGCTCTTATTATGATCTAATGCAATGAACATTCTAGTATTTGAGTATCTTTTATACTATCCCTTTTCAATGGTTATATTCTACAAGCTTATATAAATCAAATTTGAAGAGAGCTCAAAATCAAAGTTTCTAGTGATGGATCTTTTTAGATAGAATATATATGTGTGGGTGTGTATATATCACACATATATACACACACACATACATGAGAACTTCTGTAATAATCTTAGATCAGTGCCATGTATAATCAATAAAGTAAGCCAACTGAAATTGGATAGATGTCAATTTGGTCTTCCAAATTCACTGTAAACATTCATTGAGAAACATGATGGTAATTCATACCTGGTGCACTGGAGAACTATCTGTCTGTAAATGCTATTCAAATAAACAAATGCCTATGACTAAGAAAATTCAAGTACTATAAATGAAATAAGAATACATTTGTTATTTTGTAAGCATTCATTTCTTTTGTACAATTGATCATGTTTTATAACCAAAGTATAAACCCAATCCATCTTTTGGGGTGGCAGATCATACCCAAATCTGGAATATTAGATCTAATTTAGACATAATTTTAGTCATAATACCCTACATTCCTTTTTCAACATTCTAACCTAGTCCCCTTGGTTAGATTTCTTAACCTTTCTAAGCTTCAGTTGTGCCTTTTATGAAACAGGCATATCAAATAGTAACTACTTGACAGATTATTCTAGAGATTAATTGGGAAATGCACACAAAGCTCAGAATATAACACTTGGCACATAACAGATACTCGAATATGGAGAGTTGCTGTTTTTGTTTATAGTTAATCTGGTCCTAGTAACATAAGAAGATTTGTTTTTAAATAAACTCTATTTTTTTGAGCAGTTTTAGGTTCCCAGCAAAATTGAGCAGAAAGCACTGAGATTTCCCATATTTACTATTCCCTCACATGTGCATAGCTTCCCCATTATTAAAATCCCTCACCAGGGTGTTACATTCTTTACAACTGGTGAACTCATTGACACATCCTTATTACCCAAATCCATAGTTTATGTTAGGGTTCACTCTGCACTGTTGTGCAGTCTATGGGTTTGGACAAATATATAATGACCTACTACATTAAGAGTACCATACAGAATACAGAATACATTCATTCCTCCCTCCTCCCTAATTTTTGGAAACCACTGATCTTTTTACTATTAAAGTTTTGCCTATTCTAGGTCATATAACTGAGATTATACAGTGTGTGGTCTTTTCAATTTGGCTTCTTTCTCTTAGTAAATATCCATTTAAGTTTCCTCCATGTCTTTTAATGGCTTGATGAGCTTATTTTCTTTTAGTGTTGAATAATATTCAGTTGTTTGGAAGCACTATAGTGGTATCCATTCACCTATTTAAGAACATTTTGGTTGCTTCCAAGATTTGACAATTATGGATAAAACTTTCATACACAACCATGTATAGGTTTTTGTGCAGATATATCTTTTCAACTCCTTTGGGTAAATACCACATAGCACAATTGCTAGCTTGTAGAGTAAGAATATGTTCAGTTCTGTGAGAAACCCCCAAACTGTCTTCCAAAGTGCCTGTGCCATTTTGCATTCCCTCCAGCAATGAATGAGAGTTCCCGTTACGCCACATCCTTTCTACAATTGGTGTTAATGTTCTGGATATTGGCTGTTGTAATACGTGTGTAGTGGTATCACATGGTTGTTTCAGTTTGCATTGCCCTGATGACAAGTGATGTGGAGCATCTTTTCATATACTCACTCGTCATCTGTATGTCTTCTCTAGTGAGGTGCTTGTTTAGATCTTTAGCCCATTTTTTAATCTGCTTCTTTGGTTTCCAATTCTTGTGTTTTAAGTGTTTGTATACTTTGAATAACAGTCCTTTATCCATACCTGTGTGTTTGGAAATATTTTCTCCTGGACTGTGTCTTCTCTTTTTAGTCTCTTGACAGTGTCTTTTGCAAAGCAGTTTTTTTAAAAATAAAATGCAGCATATTAATTATTTCTTTGATGGCTTATGCCTTTGGTACTGTATCTAAAAAGTAACCAGAAAACCTTAGGTCATCTAGATTTTTTTCCTATGTTACTTTCTAGGAGCTTTATAATTTTGTATTTTATATGTAGGTCTGCAATCCCTCTGGAGTTAATTTTTGTAAAGAGAGTAAAGTCTTTGTCGACATTCATTTCTTTTGCACGTGGATGTCCAGTTATTAACGCATCCTTTGTGGAAAAGATTATCTCTTTGACATTATGTTGTCTTTGTTCCTTTGTCAAAGATCAGTTGACTAAATTAATGTGGGTCTATTTCTGAACTGACTCTATTCTGTTCCATTGATCTATTTGTCTATTTTTTGCTAGTACAACACTGTGTTGATTACTGTAGCTTTATAGTAAGACTAGCAGTTAGGTAGTGTCAGTCCTCCAACTTTCTTCTTCTCTTTCAATATTTGTTGGGTGTCCTAGGTCTTTTGCTCCTCTATATAAATATTAGAGTAGATTTGTCAATATCCATAAGACAAACTGCTGACATTCTGATTGGGATTGCAGTGACTGTATAAAGCAAGTTGGGAAGAACTGACTGACATCTTCACACTATTGAGTCTTCCCATACATAAACATGGAATATTTCTCCATTTATTTACTTATTCTTTGATTTCTTCCATCATAATTTTGTAGTTTTCTTAATATATAACCTGTACTTTTTTTTAGATTTATACTTAAATATTTGAGTTTTGGGGTGCTCATATAAATGATGTTGCAATTTTACATTCGATTTCAACCCGTGCATTACTGTTACTCTGCCCTGTGCTGTGTTCCCCTGAGCCAAGAAGCCCCTGAGTCTCAATTCAAAGCCCCATATAATCACTTCATTCTTCCTCTCCAAAGTACATGGATTTTATCTCCACTGGAGGATGTGCTGGCATGGCACTGCTAGGGGATAGAGGAGGGATGGTGTAGGCAATGCAAAACTGTCTTTTCTGTTCTCTTCAGTGCCCTTTTCCTTGGTGTATAATGTTACAACCAGGTAGTATGATTGCTCACCTAATTTTTGTTTCTTAGGAAGTTGCTTGCTTGCATGGATAGTGGTCGAATTAGGTTTTCATGCAGAGGGACGATTGCTGACAGTTTCTATTCAGCCATCTTCTGGGTTTTCATATTCTAAGTGGGTTTCTTTTAGATAACATAGTTGGGTCTTGTCTTTTTATTTACTCTAACAATTTTTGTCTTTGTTTATTAATTTCTGCCAGAACCTTTGGGGTTTTCTAAATGTAAGATCATATTGTCAGCCAAGAGCAAGAGTTTGACCTTTTCTACCCCCCTTTGGATGCCCTTCACTTCTTTCTCTTGCCTGATTGCTCTGGCTAGGACTTCTAGCACACTTAACAAAATAGGCATAGACAGGACTTACCTAAAAATGATGCAAGCCATCTATGAGAAGCCCACAGCCAATATCATACTGAATGAGGAAAAATTGAAAGCATTCCCACTTAGAACTGGAACCAGACAAGGTTGCCCTTTATCATCATTTCTATTCAACATAGGGAATTATTCTTAAGAAAGACACAGGAAGAAAGAACCTTTCTTCTTCTGCCTTTTGGGAGGAGTAGATGTGAATTGTAAAGGCATCACTCCCTTGCCCCATCTGAGGATGAACTCAGCACACTGAGCCGAGAAGAGTCAAGGAATTTACAAGAAATAGTGCCAGAGCCACTGGGATAAGTGGATTTTAACATCAGGTCTACTTCTCAACTTTCTGTTAAATTAGCCAAAACATTTCTAATTTTTGAACCAGTTTTATTTGAATTTTCTATCACTCACAGCCAAAAGCCTTCTAACATAGCAGAGAGAGTCATGTCAAAGTCACTATGTTCTTTCTAAAGCACATAGTTGGATTGCCTCAGAGCCGCTCATGGCTATTGTCTTTCTTTCTCAACCATTGCTTTCTAAAGTTGGTCTCATTTTTTACTTACCAGCTCTCTTAGCCAAGATGATAAAAAGAATGGTCATTGGGAGTTTCTGAAAATATACCTTTGTCCCAGTCATAAAAAATTGCCAATTTGAACACCTTTAGTGATATGTATGTGTTAGATATCTATTTTGGCATCATGGGCTATCATTTGTCCCCTCCCATACTTTTGTTGAAATTTAATTGCCACTGGAACAATATTAAAAGGTGGGACTGTTAAGAGGTTATTAGGCCATTTGGATAGAGTCTTCATGGTGAGATTGGTGCCATTATAAAAGGGCAACTTTGGTTCCCTCTTGTCTTTCCTTGGCCCTTCTGCTTTCCACTTTGGGATGATGGCAGCAACAAGGGCCTTGCCAAATGTTGCCACCTTAATATTGAACTTCCCAGTTGAACCAGTAATTTTTTGTTCATTATCAATTACTCAGTCTGTGATATTCTATTCTAATAGCACACTGAGTTGATGCTGAAAGGAGTTAAGGCTTTTGGGATGGAATGACTTATTTTGTATGTGAGAAAGACAATTTTTGGGAGAACACGGGTGGAATTCTATGGTTTGAATGTTTGCCCCCTTTAAAACTCATGTTGAAATTTAATTGCCCTTGCAACAGTATTAAGACATGAGACTTTTAAGAGGTGATTAGGCCATGAGGGATCCTGCTCATGGGAGGGATTGGTGCCATTATAAAAGGGTGAGGTCAGCTCCTTCTTGACCATGGAATGATGCCTCAATACATCCCTCACCTGATGTAGCACCTTGATACTGGGTTTCCCAACCTCCAGAACTGTGAGGCAGAAAATTTCTGTTCGTTATAAATTATCCAGTCTGTGGTATATTATAATAGCATAAAAAGCAACATAAGGCATCATGTTTCCCAGTGAAGCTTTGGATAAACCAAATTGGCATCTGTCAATGTTTTCCTCAGGGAGATTAAGCTGCATTGTCCTTTAATGTGGGGGGGGGGTTGTGAAGTAAAGTAATGCAAATGAATTCCATCTTACCCAGTTGCTAGCTATGTGCCCTGAGGAAGTTATATATTCTTTCTATTTTTAGGAATATCCATGTTATCAGTGAGAATAGTACCTACCCCACATGATTGTACTAGTTTAAGTGAGTAACATTAAATTTAACATCTCAGATCCCAGCACTGGCCATCAACTGTGTGTTCCCTTTTCTTCTGTCTTTGCTTATGAAAAAAACCCATATGAATCTCATCACCTGGTCATGCCTCTACTTCAGAAACATAAAATCCACAGTGCTACAGTCTTCCAAAATTAGAAAACCCAACATTTGATTTCCATATTTTTTGTGTTTATAATTCTTTCTGAACTTAAGGTAAATTACTTAACACCATCTCTAGGGTAACTCAGAAACTCCAAAGGAGTTCTAAAGCCTCACAGGGAAAAATAGTTTTTTGAGCAGTCTAAGTAAACAGAAGTGATCAATAGAGAAAAATCTCCTCCTATCACTACCCTTTGACAACAAAAATCAAATTCCCAAGGCCTACCTACATCTGCAAGGTATAAAGATACTTACATTTTTCTGTCTTGTTTTCAAGAATCTGAACCTTACTGTTTTTCAGGAATATTTTGCATATTTATATGCAAGTCCTAAAGTTTCCATGACTTTGCAGTTTGCTATTAACATTTTGTGTAGACTTTGTCCTAGCTAAAGATATATGAACACGTTTTACATACAGCCCAAATGCTAGCCAGACCTTCCTTATGCATAAAAGACAGATCTTTCCCTTGGAAGTAATTTTCCCCTATGATATATTACAGAATGTGTTACATTTTTCCTGGCCAGCAAGCAAACCACACTCTATTCAATATCAAATGAGTGGATTGATACACTAAGAAATTTTCAATAATCTTGAGTTTCTAGACTAGTAAAGGAAATGGAGCCATTTTCAATTTCTAAAAATCTACTCAAGTTTCCAGTCTGGCATATAAGAAGCTTGAAAATTATGACTCCATCCTAACAAGTAGAAAGATGAACAAACTGAAAAATCAACAACTCATTTCAGATCTGTAACAGAAGTAAGGTCATAGTGCAAACCACTATCCTCAAAATTGGAAGAGTCATACAGAGAATCGCCAATTACCTGAGCAAAAATTCACAAACAATAATTTCTGTGGGAACCCTTGTCAAGGTACGAATAATGAAACCGTAATTGATGAATTGCTGGAGGTTCAGTGCAGTGTAATAAGTCTTAAAGTTAGACCCAGTAATAAGGGTATTTTTGAGTTTTACCTCCAGGAGCCTGACCAAGTTCTCACAGTAAATATCAGAGGAAAATCCGTCCATGCTTTTGGCAGGGGAAAAGAAAAAGGAATCATTCTGAAATACATCAGAGCATTCTTTCCTTCTTAAGAGGGTCTGCCCTTGGAAGACACCATTTAACCAGAACCTAAACTCCTGAAGTTTTATCAGAGCCTAACTGGGAAGAAGGCAAATACCCAATTCCAGCTGTCTCTAGCCATCATGTTCCACATAAGGGAGGGGATGAGAAGCATGTTTGAAGTTTACAATCTAGAGGCAGAGGCTGACTAAAACACGGAGACCTAAGCATTGGATGATAAAATGCTTTTCTTTCCCCCACACACCACCACATGACTGCCATTCATTTTACCCAATATATCAAGAAAAAAATCATGAGACATATTAAAAGACAACAAGCACAGTCTGAAAAGGCAACGCATCAAAATTAGACTGAAATATGAAATAGATGTTAGAATTATCAGAACTTTTTTTAGAATTATGATTAATATGCTAAAGATTCTAGTAAATAAAGTAGAGGGCATGTAAGAAAAGATAGATGATGTAAGCAGAATGATGGGAATTCTAAGAAGGAGCCAAAAGGAAATGTTAAAGATCAAAATCACTGTAGCAGAAATGAATTTTTCTGATGTGCTTATTAATAGACTAAACACAGCTGAGGGAAAAAACTGAGTTTAAGAATATAGCAGTAGAAACCCCCCAAAAGAGAAAAGGAATGAGAAAATAACTGAAAAAAAGAATATCCAAAAACTGAGAAGCAACTACAAAAGGTGTAACACACCTGATTGGAATCCTAGAATGAAAAGAACAGAATACATATTTGAAACAATAATTACTATAAATTTTCATCAAATTAAGACACCAAACTACAGATTAAGATAGCTTAGACAACACTAAGCAGGATAAAATTCCAAAAAAACTAGATGTAGCCATATGTTTTTCAAACTATAGAAAATCTACAATAATGGAAAAAAAAAATCCTGAGGGAAATCAGGGAAAAATCCACCTTACCTATTGAGAAGCAAAGGTAAATATTACATCTGACTTCTTCTCAGAAACCAGGCAAGCAAGAAGACATTGCATGAAAACATTTTAAAAGTTGAGGAAAAAAACCACCACCATCAACCTACACACTTCAGTAGCCCGCAAAAGTATTGTTTAAAAGTGAAGAAGAAATAAAGACTTTGTCATAGGAAAACAATAAATTGATTTATTGCCAGTAAACCTGACTTGCAGGAAATGTTAAGAGAAATTCTTTAAGGAGAAAAAAAAATAATATAGGTCAAAACCTGGATCTGCATAAAGAAAGAAAGATGATCAGAGAAAGAGTAAGTGAAGGTAAAATAAACATTTATGCTTCTTATTCTTCAATGATCTAACATATAACAATTTGTTCAAAATAATAGCAATGATGTATTCAACTATACATGCACGTGTGTGTGTACATAGATATGCTTATGTATGCTTATGTATAAGTAATATGAATGATAGCAATGATACAGGAATGGGGGGAAGGAATTAGGATTATTTTGTTATTATAAGGTACTTACATTACCAGTGAAGTGGTATTGTGTTATTTGAAAGTGGACCTGGATCCTTTGTAAATGTGTATTGCAAACTAGGACAATCATTTTAAAAAGTATAATTGATATGCTAATAAAGCAAAGAAAAGGGAATCATGTGAAATGCTCAATTAAAACCACAAAAGACTGAAAAAGAGTGGAAGCTAAAAATGGGAATGAAGAGCAAAGGCAACAGAAACAAAGCAACAACAAGTAATCCAACTATATCAATAATCAATAAATGTCAATGATCTAAGTACACTAAAAGACAGAAATTGTGAGAGTAAATAAAAAGACAAGACCCAACTATGTTATCTAAAAGAAACCCACTTAGAATATGAAAACCCAGAAGATGGCTGAATAGAAACTGTCAGCAATCATCCCTCTGCATGAAAACCTAATTCGACCACTATCCATGCAAGCAAGCAACTTCCTAAGAAACCAAAATTAGGTGAGCAATCATACTACCTGGTTGTAACATTATACACCAAGGAAAAGGGCACTGAAGAGAGCAGAAAAGACAGTTTTGCATTGCCTACACCATCCCTCCTCTATCCCCTAGCAGTGCCATGCCAGCACATCCTCCAGTGGAGATAGCATCCATGTACCTTGGAGAGGGAGAGTGAAGTAAGTGATTATGGGGCTTTGAATGGAGACTCAGGGGCTCCTTGGCACAGGGGGGAACACAGCACAGGGTAGAGTTCTGCTGGTGACCATGGAGGGAGCATTTTGACCAGCCTGGCCAGAGGAAAGTCCTCTGGCCTGAAGCCCAAGTTCCTGGCAGAACAAGCCCCACCACCTGGTAGAAAAAGAGGACTGGACTAAATTTGTAAGGTAGTTGGGCCACAGAGTTGCAGCCCTCGGGCAATTCCTTTGGCTGTGCCGACTCAGAGCCAGTGGTCATGGGGTGTACATGACCCAGTGAGACACCAGCAGCTGTGGCCAAACCAGTGCCTGTGTCACCCCATCCCCCAACTACAGGCAGTGTGGCTCATGGAGCATCTTCTCCCACTTGAGGATAGGAAAAGGAAGAACTCAGAGGACTTGTTTTGCAACTCAGGTACCAGCTTAGCCATAGTAAAATAAAGTACCAAGCAGGCTCCTAAGGCCCCTGAATTCCTGGATGGCATATCTGGACCAACCCTTGGCCAGAAAGAAACATGCTGTCTTGAAAGGAAGGATCCAGTCCTGGAAGGATTCACCACTTGCTGACTAAAGAGCCTTTGGGCTTTGAATAAACAACACAGGGAGCCAGGTAATTGTCACTACTGGCTTTGGATGAGAATGGGCTGGCTTCAGGTGTGACCTGGTGTGGGTGGCCATGAGGTAGTATCCACATCACTTCTAGCAACTCCCACAGCCTAGCACAGAATGTGAGGGAAGAGAGTGAGACACTTTGCCTGACAATCCGGGAATCTTCTTTTATCTTATGCAAGCTCACCATGGCAGTACCACCAGGAGTCTTCAAGAGTCACACCAGCATTACTAGGCTTGGGACACCCTCAGTGGTGATATAGCTACAGTGACAATAGACTTAGAACAAAACACTCAATTTCATTTGAGTATCTGGAAATCCTTCTCAAGAATGACAGGTTCAAATAATCCCAGACTTTGAAGATTAAAATAAAAATCTAATTCTTCACTATCCAGACATTGATGAACATACACAAGTATCAAGAACATTCAGGAAGACATGACCGGACCAATATCAAAGTGATGGAGATAGGTGACTTTTTAGACAAAGAATTCAAAATAGCTGTTCTGTAGAAGCTCAATGAATTCCAAGGCAACATAGAGAAAAAAATCAGAAGCCTATCAGAAAACTTTAACAAAGAAATTGAAACAAACAAAAAAAACTCAGAAATTCTAAACTTAAGAATTCAATTGGCAAAATGAGAAAGGCATTAGAGTCTCTCAACAGCAGAATTGACCAAGAAGAAGAAAATTGCTGAGCTTGAAAACAGCTATTTGAAAATACACAAAAGACAAGAAAGAATACATAAGAATGAAGCATGCCTAAAAGATACAGAAAACAGCATCAAAAGAGCAAATCTAAGAATTATTGTCTTTAAAGAAGAGATAGAGAGACATAGGGGTAGAAAGTATATTCAAAGAAATAATAAAAGAGAACTTTCAAAAGCTACAGAAAGATATCAATATTCATGTACGAGAAGGTCATAGAACACCAAGCAGATTTAACCCAAACAGGGCTACCTTGAGGCATTTAATAATCAAGCCCCCAAAGGTCACAGATAAAGAAAAGGTCCTAAGAGAAGCAAGTAAAACAGTAACATATAAAGGTGCTCCAATATGTCTGCCAGCAGGCTTCTCAGTGGAAACCTTAAAGGCCAAGAGAAAGTGTCCTGACATATTTAAAGTGCTGAAAGAAAAAATACTTTAACCCTAGAATATTATATTGGGTTAGCAGAATCAAGATTGTTAAAATGTCTGTACTACCCAAAGTGATTTATGGATTCAATGCAATCCCTATTAAAGTACCAACATTTTTCACAGATCTAGAAAAAATAATTCTACACTTCATATGGAACCAGAGAGGACTCTGTATAGCAAAAGCAATCTTAAGCAAAAAGAACAAGCTGGGAAGCATCAATTTACCAGACTTCAAGCTTTACTACAAGGCTATAGGAACTAAAAGCATGATACTGCCACAAGAACAGAGACATAGACCAATGGAACAGAACTGAGAACCCAGATGTGAAACCATCTTCATATGACCATCTCATCTTTGACAAAGTAGACAAAAACATGCACTGAGAAAAATAATCCTTATTCAATAGATGGTGCTGGGAAAACTGGATAGCCCCCTGTAGAAGACTGAAACAGGATCTACACCTTTCACTTCTCACAAAAATCAACTCATAGTGGATAACAGATTTAAACCTAAGGGATGAAATTATAAGAATTCTAGAAGAAAATATTGGAAAACCTCTCATAGACATTGGCCTAGGCAGAGAATTGATGAAGAAGACCCCAGAGGCAATCATAGCAACAACAATAATTAATAAATGGGACCTGATCAAACGAAAAAGCTTCTCCACAGCCAAGGAAACTATCATGAGAGCAAACAGACAACCTACAGAATGGGAGAAAATATTAGCATGTTACACATCTGATAAAGGGCTGATAGCTAGAATCTTTATAGAACTCAGGAAAATCAGCAAGAAAAAAATCAAACAACCCTATCTAAAAGTGGGCAAAGGACATGAACACAAACTTTTCAAAAGAAGATGGACTAATGGCTAACAAACATATGAAAAAATGCTCAACATCTCTAATCATCAGGGAAATGCAAATCAAAATCACCATGAGATACCACTTATCCCCAGTGAGAATGGCCTTTATCAAAAAGTCCCAAAACAATAAATGTTGGCGTGGATGTGGAGAGTTAGGAAGACTCATGCACTGCTGGTGGGACTGCCAACTAGTATAACCTCTGTGGAAAGCAATATGGAGATACCTCAAACAGATACAAGTAGAACTACCATTTGATCCAGCAATCCCATTACTGGGCATCTACCCAAAAGAACAAAATAAATTGTATAAAAAAGACATCTGCACTTGAATATATATAGCAGCACAATTCACAATTGCAAAGATGTGGAAACAACCCAAGTGCCCATCAATACATGAGTGAATTAATAAAATGTGGTATATGTATACCATGGAGTTCGACTCAGCCACAAAAAAACAATGGTGATCTAGCATCTCTTGTATTATCCTGGATAGAGCTGAAACCTATTCTACTAAATGAGGTATCCCAAGAATGGAAAAACAAGCATGACATGTACTCACCATAACATTGGTTTTAATTGTCTATATAATAATAACATTCATCAGGTGTTAGACAGATGGGGGGGAGAAGGAGATGGGTATACACACACCTAATGAGTGTGGTGCGCATCATCTAGGGATACACACACTTGAAGCTCTGACTCAGGTGGGGCAAGGACAATACACATAACCTAAACGTAGGTACCCCCATAATATGCTGACATAAAAAAATTTTTTAAAAGAATGTTTTCCTAAAATCTCTCAGTAAACTCTCATTCTATTTGTCTCCTGCTGGGCCAAGTCATTTTCTCAACCTATGGTTATTGCCAGGAGAAAGAACTGTTAAATGCGTAAGTCAAATGGGAACACCACTGGATCAAAATCAGAATTCTTTCAGGAAGGAGGAAAGCAGTATATGATCAACATTTTCCCATTAGTAGCCACTTAGCATACTACATATATCCCAGAATAGTTTGAAAAGAGAATTTAAATTCAGTGAATTTAGGTATACCTTACAGTCAAGGTCAAGATGTGAAATTAGCATTAGAATTTGAAACTGAACAAAACGTCTGAAGGCAGAATTTCTAAACTCAGAAGTGAAATCATTGTTCATTGTCACAGAATAATAAACTATCAAATAAAATTTGATTCTCAGATCCTCTCAAAATTTAAAAATACTAATTAAGTTCCTTTTCTAAAGCATGATGGTATACTTAAATTCACTGATAATGTAACTGCAGGATTAGCCCAAACCGTGCCTACTCTATTAACAAAATGTTCATTTACCTTGTAGGTACAACAAAGCCAAAACCGCAAGTCAAGTAGCCTGGGCATGCACAATAAAAAAAGCTTTGACTTCTAACAACAGCTAGAAGCAACAATTTCTTTCCATGGAACCAAGAAGACTGGGACATGACCAGAACCCGACCACTGGAATTCCTTCTAAAAGGATAGTCTGTTGGCTAGGAAGATCCAGGAACAAAATTCACCTCAACATACCTTACTATAAATAGTCAAATTTGAAGCCCTCCAATTAGACCATGCCAAGCCACATTCCTAAATCCTTTCCCTTGTCCTGTGAGCCCTTAAAACTTGCCCCAGAGCCCAAATTGGGGAGACAGATTTGACCCTAACTCCTGTCTCCTTGCTGGTTGGCCTTGCAATAGAACCTTTCTTTTCTCAAAAGCTGTTGTTATAGTATTGGCTTCTGTGGGAATTTTGCAATGAACCCATTTACTCAATAATAATAATCTCTTAATTTTAGATTTTAAAAATTCTAATTATTTACAGATACTTTTAATTTTACAAAAATTCTAAATATCTAGAAAGAGAAGCTAAAATTAAAATATGTAGCTATCTTACCATCCAAGAGATAAGTACTTGATATTTTGAGTACATTTTTAACTATATTTTTCTTTGCAAAGAAATTTTAATCATACTTTATATTTGTGTATTTTCTATCTTGTAAACAATAATTATGATCACTTTTTCCCCCAATAATAGAATATTTTAAAATACATTTTAATTATTGCAGAGTTTTTCAATTTGTCTCCTTTTTAGAGCTATGATTAGAGTCTCAACATCACAGAAATTACTTGGAAATGGATTTACTATTTCAAGACAATTTGTAAGAGCCACATGGTACTGCCACTTATAATATGATTTGATAATATGATACCAGAAGTCAGGTCACATTTTCTATATAAACCTTTTTTAAAAGTCTAATTGTTAGATTTTTCCCTCTCACCAATAGGGTGGAATATTAGCACTTTCATCTAAGAAACATTGATTCTCACTTACAGCTCCCCTGAAGATTGAAAACAATAAAGTCATGGTCAATAATTTTCATGTTAATGATGATGTTTTATAAATATAATTTAGTAACAAGAAGATAATTTCTGGACCAAATTGGGTACTATAAAGTCTTTTTCAAATCAAGACCTGCAGATATTGTCATAGTGTGTTCTGTATAAAAGTTTTCTGCTAGGTAATTTATTTGATATACCGAACTTATTTGAGATACTTCTTCCAAAAGGGAGTAACCTTAAGATAATATGTTAGTTACACTGCTTTTCCACACCTCATTCTGATTCTTTATTTCATCCTGTGCCCAGTGTCTGTTCTTTGCGAGTCAGCAGTTAGGAATATTTCTGGAATCTTAGCACCTTTTCATCTTTTGTAGAAAAAATGTTAGAGATTCTAATGGAAATATTTAGCTCTATCTTGACTCTTAGACTGATTCTAGCCATGAAAACTCTGCTTTCAAACATAGTAAAATTAAATGTTGTAACATGGTTATTCGTATTCTTGTCACACTTATTTTATTCTTCCTTACATTATAGATATTTCCTTGAATTTCATCTTCCTTGCTTGACTATAAATGTCTCTAAGGCAGTGATCAGTTCTTAGCTATAATCCCTGCTATCCTATCCTTAATAGTGTTTTGCAATCACAACAGTAGTTATTAAGTTAATAGAGATAAGGGTCAGGGGAGAAAAATTCATAGCCACAGAAGTGTAACTCAAATTTATTTATGATTCTGTATCTCTTCCTTAAACACTCAGTAGATCTACTCCATTTAAAAGATCATTTAGTTTTCCTGATTTGTTTTTAGCATCTCTTCTGTATTATTTTAATTGAAAACATAAACTCTATCACCTTTTGAAAAACAATTTAAGCATACTTAGTACAGTAAGGCTACTAAAGTTAGAATTATCAAAATATAATTTATAAGACTTAAATTCCAGCCATAATGGAGTGATAGACTGGATGTATTTTCAATAACAGAGACATGACAGAGAAAATCTGTGAAAATAAAAGCTGGTTCTTTGAAAAGGTGAATAAAATGAACAAATTTTTAGCAAGATTAATAAAAAAATTATAACAACCAAACAGAAGAAACATTGCCAATACCAGAAATGAAGCAGAGAACTTTACAATAGATCCTACAGTTAGTTGTTAAAAGTATAAGGGGCTATAATGAACAAATTTTGATAAATTTCTTGAAAGATTAAGAACTATCAAATCTTCTTAAAGACAAGAGATAATCAGAATAGAGCTAGACATATTAAAAATTAGTGTGTAGGTAAAAACATTTACACCAAGAAAAATTCAAGTCCTTATGGTTTCACTAGTGACTTCTCTCAAATCTTTAAGAAATAAATAATTCCAATTCTATACAAATTCTTCAAGAAAATATTAGTAGATGACTTTCCAAATTACTTCATGAAACCAAGATTTCCCTGATATAGAAACTAGATAAAGATATTAAAAGAAAGTAAATACCCATTACAAAGAAAAAACTGTTTGCAGAGATGATGATCATTTTCATAGAATAAACTATGAGATTTACAAAAATGCTTCTAGAATCAATAAGTGAAGTTGTAAGCTTGTTAGCCAAAACAATATAAATCTCTCTCTACTGGTGAGTGGCTAAACAAACTGTTACATCCCAACCAATGGAATACTACTCAGCATTAAACATTTATGAACAACTGATACACAAAACATATGTTAGAATCTTCAGAAAGATCATGCTAAATGAAAGAAACCGCATACAAAGGATAATATATTGTATGATCCCATTTCATATCATTTTAGAAAAGGCAAACTACAAGGACAGAAAGCAAATTAGTAGTAGCTAGGAGTTGGATCTAGCAGTAGGGATTGACTTCTGTAGGACAATGAGAGAGCTCTTTGTGGGCAATAAAAATATGCTATATGTTGATTATGGTGGTGGTTGTATGGCTATAAATATTTACCTTAACTTATTGAATTATACACTAAAAATTATTAAATATTGTATGGAAATTATACTTTCATGAAACTATTTTAAAAAAATCAAGGAGAATGAAAAAAGAAATATTATCAACCACGTTGTCTAAAGTAGTTAATATGACTGAATATAACATTTATCTCCAAGCCTCCTGCAGTCAAAATAAAAAGAAAAGCAGTATGTTAATAACTAACGTATGATACAAAACTATATTCTACCCATGAAACCAACTTAGGAAAGTAATTTATCACGTGAGTTTTTACAGACTTTCACAATGATTTAATATAGCATTCTTTGTATGTTATATATTAACCTTTGATAAAAGCAGAGCATATCATTAACACGTAACTCCCCAATTTCCTCATTCATTAAAAGATTAGAATAGATTTGAATTATATGTTATTGCAATTTCCAGAAGCACATTTTATCTCAGAATATATACACGTGTCAACAGGAAACATTCCTCAGACTCTACCTTGAATGAGTATATTATATGGCTATTTGGGGTGTGATGCCATCTCCAATGTGGTTGCATTGGTGCTTGCCACTATTTGAGGTAGCTCTGGAGTTTGCAGGCCCAGATGATTTTTTTTTTTTTTTATTCGTCTTGTGAATGGCAGGAAGGAAACCCCCAACCCTCACTTTTGCAATCACACCTGTAGTCAATTAAAAAGGGCTTTTTCCAAGAGCAATTACATCTGAGTTTCATCTGCCTGGGCAAAGTTTTGAGCATGATTAGAGTCCCTGAACTATTGTCATAATTTCCAAGACAAAACAGAAAAGTTTGTGCTACATTTGGAAAATTGCTTTCACCTATGACCCAGATCTCATTAGTAGCACTACATAAACATCTTCTAATAGCCATTTCTCCTTCCTTGTTCCAACCAGACGACATCGTGTTGGCAAGAAAAAAGAAGACCCAAATCTGACCCTGACTTGCTTTTTCAAATTCCACTAGTTGGTTTTCACTTTAATCTCTATTTCCCATCACTTCATGTAAATAAAATTCACAAAACAAACACTTTCCACTCTTGGGAAGCAATTTCATCTGTATTCATTCTTTAACTTTTGCTGTTCTTGCCTTTTGTTCTCAGTCAGCATTCCTGGAAAGTCACAGATTGATATATAGATATGAACTGTTGAATAATTGATTCTTGCATTTGGCAAATACATATGGACATTCTATGTTTTATGCTGCATATTCAAAGATAAATAAGACAATTACTACTCCTAAAAACTAGGTATTGTAGTAAGGGAGATAGACATAGAAACGAATAATTAGGAAACCATATTGCAATGTTCTGAAAGACAACTTTGAATACCAGAGTGCTGATAGACAAAAAGCTATCGGCACACAACAACTAAACCAATCCACAATTGCTGAGGGAGCTAGGGGTTTCACAGTGTAGATAGCACCAGAGGTCTCGAAGTTTGAGGTGGTGGGAATGGCTCTTCAAGCAGAAGCAGCAACTTGCGTGCAAATAACAAATTAGAAAGGTCCCTAGTATGTTCAGAAAATAGTGAAAGCTTATGTGGCTGGAGCTCAGGGTACATTTATTCATTCATTTATCAACTTAATCTAAACTTATTGAGCAACACCTGTGTTTCAGGCATCATTCTAGACACTATTTTGCTCACTGCAGTGACCACAACATAAATGTCCCTGCTCTTATGGAGCTTATATTCTAATTGGTGGTGAAAAGCAAAAAACAAAAATACGTAGAATATGTCAGATGGTAAAAGTCTCTCTGAAGAAAATTTAAAAAGGGAAGGTTTATAGCCAGGGATGTGGAATGTAGTGAACAGGATAGTCACCGAAGACCATGTGGACAAAGTGACATGATCAGAGGCCTGGAGGAAATGAGGGAATGCGCTATTTGGCTATCTTGGAAAAAACATGCCAGGCAGAAGAAACAGCCAAAAAGTCTTGGGGCTTAAACATACTTGTTGCATTGGGAAAATAGCAAAGGGGGCAGTATGGCAGGATCAGAGTGGGAGAGGGAGAGGAGGGGGAAGAGAGTGGTAATGGGGACCAGATAATTAGGGCCTTGGATGCTGTTGGAAGGACTATCTCTTTTATGCGGAAGTGATTGGAGTGTTTTAGGCAGAGATGTTTACAGAGAGGACTAAATGATCTGTCTGTTCTGTGGAGAACAAGAGTACAGGGTCAAGGAGGCCTTGCCAGGCAAGAAGCCACAGTGGCTTGCATCAGGGTATACAAGGGTAGTAGAAGTGGAGGTGGCAGGACATCTTTGGACTTTGGATTCCAACCCCACATTTTTTTTTTTTAGGTAGAACTGTCAAGTTTTGCTGCTGGATTATTAAAAATGTACTCAAGGATGACTAAAGTTTTGGGCCTCAGCAACTGGAAAAATGAAATTACCATGCTCTAAGTTGGGGAACACTTAAGGAGATACAAATTTTGTGTGGGGTATGTTTGGCTTTGGGCATACGATATGAAATTCTTGTTGTCTACTAGAGATCCCAGTTAAGATCCTGAGCAAACAATTAGATGTAAGACACTAGAATTTAGAGAGTGTGCTGGGTTCACAGTACGATTTTGTGGGTTTTCAACATTTTAGTGGCATTCTAAGTCATAAGGGTTGGTGAGAGCATTATGTGATATGAGAGAATGACAGTAAATTAATAGAGAATGAGGTACAGAGTGGATATGAAGAATAGTTTGTACCAAGCCTGAGTGACTATAATCCCACTGAAAGTGTGAAATCAACCAGAGCTTTAAAGGGAATGAGTGATATGGCATGAGCTACTTTATTTTAAAGAGAAAACCACTGGCAATGGGACTCAGGGGAGAAACCTGGAGGAAGGAGATAAATTTACTGCAATTGTCCAGATGTGAGGTAGGCAGGGTTAGTACAAACAGAGCACTACCGGGCCCAGGTGTTCATTCTGAAGTAAGATCACAGGCTTTGATGACTGACTAGATGTACAGACGATGTTGTAGAGAAGTAATTTGCAAATTACTTAGCATTCCATGGACACAACTTAAGGAGAGTATTTGGAAAGAAAGTAGGAGGCTAAAATGATGAGGCTTTGAGCCCCCAAATCCATAATGGGGAGTTTTATTTTTATCTGTTTAGTATGTTGGTAAATATTATGTTTGAGATAAGTATCTTTAAGAAAATGTTTGCAAAACACTTGAGTAGATGATATCTCCAATAAGTTCTAATTTTGAAACTGTGCTTAAGGCGACAGCATTGAGGAGGAACATATTTGGGGTTAGATGGAAGGGCAGTCAGTGTTGGTTCTGTACAGTGTAAGTTCCAACGGGGCATTACCCTAGACATATGCGTGAGGAAGGGTACCAGCTAATATCCTGATTCAATATGGTGCAGGTGGTTCTTCACAGGAAGTTTCCATGACTTATTGTTGGGAGTCAGAAAACAGAAGTAACCAGAGATGATTACATGAAATCCTATGGAGGAAATACTTTCATTATGGCTCTTCTTCTCTAATACTGGATACCCTGTCCACAAACTATTCGAGGTAATTTTAGCATGTGACTGTCCAAATTAATCACTATTTTCCTCTCATTTGTTAGAATCGACAAGTTAACTACCATACCAATGGAAAGGTAGGGAAAGAAAAAGTGCAAAGCAAAGTGACAGAAGACGCTTTTTAAAATTTATCAAGATACGTGTATCTTTATGCTAAAGCATGAAAATACAGCCTTAGAGGCTTTGCAAGGGAGGAAGCTTATTCAGAAGGTATTCTTAAAAGAATGATGTTTCTTGCTGTCTCAAAGTTGAGCAGCAAAATTGGAGAGGAAAGGGTGAGGTAATGGATAGGCCAAGAAACGCTGTAAACGTTACCAGTGATATTTGTAAACTTAGCACATACCAATAATGGTTCTTTAAAGAAACAATTTGGGAATGGTAACTTTAATAGGTTTCAATCTTCAGGCATATTAATTTATTTTGGTTGATGTTGTTTAAGGCAATATAAAATCTGAGTGCCCTGTACCCATTTAGGAAGCCAAAGCTTGACAGCAATTGTGGTGGTTTTCATCTATGATTGCATATTAGAATCACCAGGGGAGCCAAAAAAAAAAAAAAAAATCTGTGCCCCGGCCGCCAAAATCCACAGCTTTTGGGGGTCAGGTGGGGTGGGGCAAAGCTCCCTAGGTGCTGATGGTCTGTAGTAAAGTCTGAAAACAACTACCCACTAAAGCAACTCCTCGAGTGACTTAATCAGAGTGTGCTGAGTATTCGGCTGGTTTGGTTGCAGCTGTTCTCCATTTATTAATTCCTGTGTTAATGATGATAGGGTGAAGGATTTAACCAGTTTTATCAGGGAGTGGGAGAGTAAAGAAATTCACAGAACCATCAAACCAACCTTCAAAATTTTCAGTGAGTCTCCTTTATGCTTACAAACCTGAACATCTAAATGCAAACCCCATTATTACCTCTGCCTCTCAGGTCAGTGCATATGTGTGTGTTTTATGCGCACAGATGTGGCATGAAGCAGGCAGAGAGAACAGATGCAGACAGAAGGGATGTTTCATGGCCTTTGGAGACCTGAATTTTCATCTCCAAGGCTAGAAGCAATTTCAATTGGTTGGCCAACTTCCTACCAATTCAGATGACAGCTGATGCCCACTAACTGATCCCAGGAAGGCTTGTTCTTTGATATTCAACATTTGTGGAAAGGATGTGATTGAAACAAAGTCGATGCAGCTAAAAAGAATTATGTTGTCAGTGGTACGCTACCTTTGGAATTTTTCTTTTTCTTTTTCGCAACAGGAAGAACTATATCATCTCATTATTTTAACGTGATCTGGCACCCACAACCTTATGATTTCATTTCCTATCACTGTCTCTCTGATACTCCAGGCTTACTGGCCTCGTTTTGGCAAATTTACTTCGCTTCACATTGAAGGCCTTTATCTATGTCTCTGCCTAGAATCACCACCTCCAGATGCCTTTTTCCTCAAGGTGCATCCTCTCACCCTCCCTTGGATGTCTGCTCAAAGTCACCTTATTGGAGATTATTTCCCAGATCATCCCATATAAAATAGTAATTCTCCAACAACCCACTATTTCCTTTCCCCATTGTATTGCTTTTCCATTTTCCCTAACTCTTGTTATCATCTGATATGACACGTATTTATTTTTTCACTGATTTTATTCACTAGAATATAAGCTTCACAGGGTTAAGGATTTTCTATGTGTGTGTGTGTTAGTGTGTGTGTGTGGGGGGGTGTGTTTTACTGTTGAATTCCAAGTACTGGCGCATAGTAGGCATTCAATAAATATTTGTTGCCAATGAAATCAAGTAAAAAATGTGTTGTTCAAACATGTTAGAAATAATAACATGTATCTGTGACAGACTGTCGTTTCTAAAATATGGCCACAAAATATGTACTCTTTTTACATTGTGGCCTGGATGCTTCTCCCATCCAGAGATAAGGTCTTCATTCCCTCCTGAGTGGCCAAAAGGACACCATGTGACTGCCAGAGCTAGATCGTAAAAATCAATACAGTCTCTACCAGGTTCACTTGTGGTAAGAAAGTCCAGTCCAGCCCTGGAGAGGCCTGCAGCCCTGCTGGAGTCCTCAGATGACAGCCAGCAAAACTGACCAGCCACGAGAGTGAGTTCCAACCCAGCTGTGCCTGCCAAGCACTGGCAAAATTTCAGGTTTATGAACAAAATAATTTATTCCTATTATTATAATTACTATGTCTGGGGTAGTTTTTATTATATAGCAAAAGGTCATTAATATAAAATTTGATTACTGATGAGAGAAGAACACTGAATATAAATCAGCATTCTTAGACACACACACACCTTATGGTACATGCAAGTTGAGCATCCCTCCCAAAATCCTAAACCAAAATCCAAAATGATCCAAAATCCAAAATTTTTTGAGTACCGACATCACACCACAAGTGGAAATTTCCACACCTACACCTTATGTCATGAGTTGCAGTCAAAGTACAGTTAAAACTTTGTTTCATGAACAAAATTATGAAAAATAATATGCAGAATTACCTTCAGGCCATGTATATAAGGTTATATAAAGCATAAAGAAACTTCACGTTTAGACTTAGGTTTCATCCCCAAGATATCTCATTATGTACATGCAAACACTCCAAAATCTAACCAAAAAAAATTCGAAACAGAAATACTTCTAGTCCCAAGCATTTTGAATTAGAAATACTTAACCTGTATTTAGAAATCTAGCTTCAGTATTATATATACACTCATATAGCCAGTGTTTTATAATCACATTTATATCTACAATTATAAAAATGAAAACATAAATGCATAGTTACGGATGTGTCTTATATAGTGAACACATATATACATACAAATGTTACTTACAAAATGGTGCAGCCTCTATGCAAAACAATATGATGGTTCCTCAAAAAGTTAAAAATAGAATTACCATGTGCTCTAGCAATTCAACTTATAGGCATATAACCAAAATACTTGAAAGTAGGGACATTAATAGATGTTTGTATATCCATGTTTGAAGGAACATTACTCACAATAGCCAAAAGTTGATAGCCAAAATGTTGTAGCAACCCAAGTGTACATGTACAGATAAATAGATAAACAAAATGTGGTATATATATACACAATGGAATAGTATACAGCCTTAAAAAGGAAAGAAATTCTGGCACATACTACAAAATGTGTAAACCTGGAAGACATTATGCTAAGTGAAATAAGCCAGTCACAAAAACAAAATACTGTATAAATCCACTCATATGAGATACTTAGAATAGTTAAAACTATAAAGACATAAAGTGGATTTGTGGCATGGGCTGAGAGTAGGGAGGAATGAGGAGTTATTGTTTAATTGGTAAAGTGTTTCAGTTTTGCAAAATGAAAAAGTTCTGGAGATATATGATGGTAATGACTGTAAAACAATATAAATGTACTTAATGCTACTAAACTGTACACTTAAAATGCTTAAAATGGTAAATTTTGTTATGTATATTTTACACAATTAAAAAATAGTTCTCTACCTTCCTTGAAAGGAAAATTTATTGTCTTTGCCTAAAAAAATATTTCAGGCAAAGAGAACATATCTGTAGTGTTGTGCACACTTTCTGTGTGGCAAATATTTATACATGTATCTCTAATATTATAAACATGGTCACACGTATTTTCAGTATTGTGTATACCACATGCTTCCAACATTGCATATAAATATAAATTCATATGGATACTATTCACAGGGTTAACATGTAGGACTTACATATTTATCTCAAATGTTTTATGTATACTCCTGTATAAGAAGGGGTATATCCATACCTACATTTTAGTATATCTTATATAATCTATTTTCATTATATATATAGTATATATTACTGTCTACTGAATATATACATTATATATAATTTACAACATATGTAAATTATATATAAAATATACACAAACCATTTGCACACATCCACGTAGAATTTTTGAATGTTGTGAAAATGCACACATAAATGCATGGTAGTATGGCAGTACAATATACATATATACACACACATACATATAACTGAAGTCTCAAGTTGGACACATAATATATATGAAATATTTGACAAATGGATGAAACTTCAGTTACTTGTATATATATTTATATATACACAGCTCTGTATATGTTTGCATGCTGTAAATAAACACATCTCTGGCAATCACACATAGATAGATCTCCAGTAGTCTACTCAAAAGACATACAAACACATCGCCAGGATCAGCATAGTCTAACTCTAAAAATAGACACACACACACAAATCTCAAATATTGAATACATACAATACAGTTTTATATACACACAGCTACATTTCTAGTGTTGTATATACACATACAACTACTATGCTGTCCACACGTACATGCATATTTCTTTAGTGCTGGATATACACACATGAATCTTCAGAGTTCATACATATAATAACATGTACATGACATATACTCAATCATGTATACATATTTCCTATATATCCATAAATTTTTAGAAATGTATATTGCACATACATGTCTCATGTTATACACTCACACTTATGTCCACTATAACATATATACACAGCTATCTCCAGGGTTTTACACACACACACACACACACACACACACATACACATACACACACACACAGATGACTGATCTCACATACACACAGAGAGTCTGTATCTTGAGACTCTTTTCCTCCTGTGATTTGTGGTATGAGCTTCATTGCTTTATAATCTTAAAGTGTGTACATACAAATTCTTTACCCTGTGGCAAAAGGTTTTATTTTAATCAAAACCTTGGAGATTAAATAATTAAACCTGCCACCATCCACAGTTTTCATTGCTAATTAGTCATGGTGAGGTGCCATTGTCATAGGATGCAGGATTTCTAAATTTAGCAGTAGAATATTACATTGCTCACACACAAAAACAGCCTTGAGTCTCTGGGGATCAACAGTACGTCAGCAAGCGCGTTGTGGTTGAGTTCACCCTTCACCCACTGAAGGGGTGCTCCTCGAGTTGTCAGGAACAATCTGCTTGTTCTCTGGATGCACATAGCAACCACAAAAAAAAAAAAATCTACCATCCTTAACCCTTTGAGGATCTTACATTAGCAACTTGGAAGGGGATGATTTTCTTGATCAACTCTGCGCTGTTTACCTGCCTGCCTCGCTAAACTACAGAGCCGATGTCCTGCAGAAAAACAGCTGCTTCTCTGTCTAGAGCCACAGGCTCTCTCCCTGCCCCTTTCTGACACGTTGGAGACAGGGAGACAACCAAGCATGTTTCCTTCTCAGTGTGCCAGATTAGGTGCTTCTTTCTGCTCTTCTCCAAGGAAAGAATAAGACAATGCATAACGTGAGGCTTTCTGACATCCAGCTGCCATATTCCTGTGTATGCCTTCTCTGGGCCTGAAGACAGGTCTGCTAAATATCAATATTAATTAACACAGTCACAGATTTTTTTCTAATCCTCTTTCTTTCGTTGGGCTTCACCCTAGGAGTGGCATTCTCCTGTACCTGGGAGAGAAAGGGCTTTGGGGACATGCGGACTCAGGTTGAAAACCCAGCTCTGCTGCTTAACTAGAATTATGATGTCTTATTTTTTATTCTAGCTAAAATTTCCTTGTTTGTAATACAGGATGCTGTGAGCATGAAGTAGGTTTCCACTGATTGTTTATTTTCTTCCCTTTCCAATCATGGTTGGGGGGGGGATGTCCTTCTTTGCTATTTTCTTATCTGTTTCTTACTTCTTGAGTTGGAGAAATTTGATTCTATTCCCCAACTGCTGTCAGTACCATTTGGTGGTGGGCAGTGCACAGGGGCATCGGGATTAGTGACAACAGTTGAGCCAGCAATCATAGCTCAGGTTCATTTAATTAAGGGTTGTAGGTGTCTTGATTTACCTTGTAGGTAATAAACAGGTACTGAAGAGGTTTTAAACTAAATATTTCTGGATGTCAATGAGGCATTAACACAGGAAAGAGGATACCTTTTTTTAAATGTTATTTTTTTCCTGTTCCTGGATACCAGAAGCATTGTGGAAGTGATGGGGTAAGAATACTGAGAGTGAATAGGGAGGGCACTAAGGTAAGAGGGAGGCTGGAAAGGTAAACTGGCATTAGTCATTCTTTGTGTTTTTTCCTCTCACTTTCCTTTGCAGACACGCCTGCTTTTAAGAGTCTGATGGTATTGCACACTGCCTGGGTACCCAAATCTCCATCATGCATGGCTTTCCCTGTGGTACTGAGCACTTGTATAAATTTTGCCCATCCTTCCTACAGAAGCTACCATTTAGTGAGCTGCTCTCTCACCTTCTGATAAAACCCATTAATGCTTCCATATGAATGACTACAGTCAACCATGTTCCAGGCACTATTCTAAGTGCTGGGCCTAAAGCAGTGAGCAACATATCTAAGAGTCTTGACATCATGGAACTTTCATTCAAGTCAGAGAAAAATAGAAGAAAGGAAAATACATGAATAAGATAAATCTAGAGAGTTGTAAATTGCTACTAAGAAACAAAATAATAGAATGAGTAGGTGAGATTGAGAGGCAGTAGCAAGAATTTGCGTTTTATTCTACATGGCATAGGGATCCACTGTAGGCTACAAAAACAGAGTAGTGATGTGAACCAATTTGCATTTCTAAAAGATCTCTGGAACAAAGACGATATGAAACACTGAGAGAAGGAGATAGTATTATGTCAACAACCACAAGGGCAATTAAAAAACAGGCTTTTGACTATTGGGTTTCGCCTCTTCTCTTAACAGTGCACACTGTATTGAAAGATAAAACACACACAAAATGGATCACTATTGAGATATAAGTAAAGGAACCTATTTAATATTAGCAAGTTCAAGTCTCAGAAGGTGGTGGTTAAGAAATTGTAGGGAGTTTTGAAGAGCTATTAAAATGACTTTTTAAAATTCATCAACTCATTCATTTATTCTGAAGTCATATATTGTGATCTTACTCTGGGTTGAACTTGTGTGGACAATGAGAATTCATGGATGAACATGGCACATTCTTTACTCTTATGGGAATCGCACTTTGGTGGGAAGATGTACAGCAGAGATTAATTTTGAAGGTTTGGATCCTGAAAGTAAACTTCTAAGTCCTTGGAATAGTCTGCCTAATAAGTGTGTCTTTGTGTAACTGTATGTCTTGGGTCATGTCACATAACCTATGCTAACAATATGTTTTATGGCAGGGGGTCTTGGGCCATGCTGTATCAGCTATACCTCTGGAAGGGCTAGAGACTAAGGGCAGCCATTGTGTGGTCATCTGTGTTTATGTGGATGACTCCCAGTAAAAGCTATGGACTCAAGGTTCAGGTGAGCCCCCTGTTTGGTAATTAATACTCAGGGAGAAGTAAGTGCTGTCTGCACAACACCAAATGGGAAAGGACAACTGCAAGATTATGCCTGGAATTCTCCTGGACACTGCCCCATGTGCCTCTCCTGCTGCTTATTTTAATCTGTATTATTTTATTGTAATGAATCGTATCTCTGAGTATAATGTCTTTTCTGAGTTCTGTGAGTCCTTCTAGCAAATCATTGAATCTGAGTTTGGTCTTGGGGACTTACTGAACCCTCTAAAGAACAGACATGGAAATGGCTGATTACAGGGCACACAGATACATTCCCTTGTGCCATAGGGTCCAAAGGAAGGGCCTGAACCCTAGTCTGAATGGTCGGAGGAAAATTTATTAGAACAATAGAAGTATAAAGTGAGTCTTACATATGAGTAAATAAGAAGAAATGTTATTCTAGGCAGAAGGAAAAACAAAAGCAATATTGGGAGGAGAAGATGGAAAGGTAGAGGATTGAAAATAGTTCTAGGGAACTGGATAAATTGATATAGGATATAGCAAGAGATGAGTTAAAAATGAGAGAAGGCAATAGTTGAGATCTTCGACGTGTCTTGTCCCACAGGTGATAGGAAGCTATTATATAATGTTAAGAATGGAAGTGGCACAGTCAGATTGCATTCATGTAGACCATTCTTAGCAGTGGTGAGGAGTAAAGATGTGAGACAAAGACATTACTCAGGAGAATATTATAATATTTTAGGCTAGAATGGTGAAGGCTTGGATAAAGACAGTAGTCACAGAGATAGAAAGGAGGCAATACATTTAAGAAATGTTTACAATAAGGAAATAACACATCTTAAGCTCCAACTGGATTTAGAAATTAAGAAGAAGGCTAATTCTATGATGAAATCTACATGTGGGTAGATTGGGTAGAGGATGGCAATATCATTTTCTGAGATACAAAATGCAGTATGAAAAGCATGTTTAAGAGGAACGAGAAGTTCTTCTTTGGAAGTGTTGAGATTTAAGCACCAGTGGGATCTCAGGTAGAAATGTGTACTGCCACTTAAACATAGGGTGAAGAACCCAGACAAGTGGGCTAAGCTACAGGACATGCCAAAGAAATGTTGACCTCAAAAACATAAATTTTATTAACTATTTCAAGGAATAATAAAATAATAGGTCTTCAGCATTAGAAATCAAACATCTCTGTTAAAAATGGCTGCAGAGTGGAGAGTAGAAAGCAGTTATTTGAAATGTGCAATATATTGTAATCATTGGTGATAAGGCAGATCTCTACTCAATACTAACAAACTAGCAGATTTTTAAAATAATTTTGTTCACAAAAAGATCAGATGATAGAATGAAGATGGCTCAGGAAAGATTAATACCCATAACTAGCAAAGCAAAAATTCACATTGCAGTTTCTGTCGAACTAATGCTACCATCTTAATATATCATCCTATCTCCCTCAAAACCAATGAATTTTTTCCTTGAAATTCTAGCCAATTCCCATTTAGTAAGAAAGTGTGGTTTAGTGAAAAGAGGGCTGTTCTGGAGTCAGGAGATCTAGGTATTAGTATTAGGTGTCAGAAACAAAGTTCAAAGAACTGCAAGGCCTTTCTCTGTAAGTACCAGAGATTTATATCTTGTAGGAATTGGGATTTGGATCTGCAAGGAACAAGTTCTACTTGATTACTTTACTTTGAAGAGCCCAGAACTCCTGGTCTTCCCATGCTATGAATTATAATTATATAATCTACTATTTGACTATGGGTATTGCTGCTTTTCCTTACCCTACACCATTTTGTGTATTTGATTATCTAAACTTTTTGTGGAACTTCATTTGACTCTTAGGGGGTAACATCCAAACTCTTGCCTTTTGCTCCTTTGCTTTAGGATTTCTCACCCAGCTGTGATACTCATGGAGGCCTGTATGAGGTCCAGTCAGTATGCCAGTTTAGCACTCCCTTCCTATATGACCCGGAGGATGTTATATCATCTCCTCTGAATGTTTCTCATCTAAAAGAGATTTGGACCAGAACAATTACTGTGATTTTTTGCAGTTCTGTCATCCTATAAGTTCAGGACAGACGCAGTGATATAATATTTGAGTCGACATTTCAAGGATAAATTGAATTTTGCCAGAGTGAAAAAGGAACAATGATTCTGAATGGAGAAGCACTAGGTTGATATGATGTAAATAATAATATATGCGTGATGATGTGGACCTAGATGATTGAACCTAGATACAGGCTGAGTGTGAGATGAATGGAGATATGTGGTGCACTTGGGCCATGGTAGAACATGAAACTCCCAAATCACCAAAGATCCAGATAGGAACCCAAATTTCCCTACCAATCCACACTCAGAAGTCCAAGAGATCAAGGCCAAGAATTGCACTAAACAGAGGCATCCTAAGGTATTTCACACCAAATAAAAGAGTTCAGTGGCCAAATAAACCTGGGAAACAGACATTCATTATCTTCCTCCTAAACATGAAGAATGCACTTCGATGTTTTTTAAAGAATAGAGAGAATTTCTACAGTGAAAAAGACCATCAACTTTGTTTAGCTTAGCATTTCCCAAATTATTTAGCCTTGAACTATTCCTTCTCTATTTATTTGCATTCTGTCAATTAACACACGAGGGCATGTGCTGTTTTAGCATGGTGAAAAGTATACTTATATTTATAGAATCTAGGACTTCAGAAATGTTTGGATGCAAAATCGGGTTTTACGTGCTAACACAGAGAATGTCCACTGCCTTGTTGTTCAGGACTTTCTATCAAAGGTAAACCCTTAAAGGTGGGAACCCACCCAGGCGAGTTTCTTCCCAAAAGAGAGCCTCCTTGATCCTCTACCCTTATTCCTTTTATCTTCCCAGTTAGGGATGTCATGGCAGTTTAGAAGGCTGTGGATAAATAGAAAGTAGCATCAGCTGTTTAAAGAAAGGACTTATTGAGGATAAAGGGGCAGGTGGAGTCCAGATAAAAACATCTCAAGCCACCTTAGGCAGACCACAAAGAGAAGCCACTTTTTCAGAGTTTTAAAGTTTGCTGGCCTTTCTCTGTGCGAGGCACTAACATAACAGGTTTGACTCACCAGGAGATGACGCAAACAACTGCTTAACCTTGCTAAGAAATGCTGGTTTTAAGAACAGCTGGAATATTGCTTTCTGATCCTTGACCATCATCAGCCCAGCAAGGACAAGAGATGTTTTGATGAACAGAAAACTATACAAAAAAAAAAAATACTTCATTGGGCAAATAAATCTGGTGAATATTGACAGCATCGGGGAAAACAACTTGACTGAAAACAATCCTTTTGTATGTAAGTAAAGGTGGCACCATAACTGCAGGAATCTAGAGATGCGCATTGTATGAAGAGACCATTTCAAAGTATCTTTTTCCATTGACATTTTAAAGAAATATTTTTAATCTGCTCTTGTAAAATCTAGTATTCACGCTTTATTACTGACGACTGAAATAACAGGTTGAAGGAGCACATTATCAATCTGGTGACTCAAACATGAATAGCCACTGCTTCTATTTGTTGCATGAAGTGCTTGAAGTAAGAAACAAACAGATAATAATGACCTTTGCAGGCAAACACTGAAATAATTACTAGGGAGGGGAAAGTGTAGATTGTAAAAAGATAAACACAATGCCATAGATTTATTGAACCCTACTATGTGAAAAGCACCTAGACAGACTTAAAGTAAATGAAGTAGTAGAGAATTTAGTTTCTGTGGTTTCAGTTTCTGCAAGAAGCAGAAATCCACTGGAGCTAGTTCAAATAAGGAGGCGTTCACTGCATGGAATGCAGAAGAATCTCATATAACCCAAGGGCATAAAATAAAGTACAAATTAGCCTTCTGGGAACTGGAAAACCGTTAGGAATAAAACAAACACTTCTCTATATGATTAGGATTTGTCCATATGAACTATACAGTCTTTTTTCTCTTATAACATTGGGTAGCACATGACTTTGCCTTATAATGGTACTGATTCTAGCATTGGCTTCACAAAAACATTAGGTTAGAGGAGAATGCGTCATAATATCTCAGTTTAAATTCTCTCCTCAGAGAAAATTTGGTGGTTCCTGGACAAGAAATGGACTGAAGGATTTTAGGATAGGTGTCCTTCTCTGTCCAGAGAGCAGGGACTGAGTTGCAGATGTGCTTGGTTTGGTTTGGTTTGGTTTGTGAGGAATATCTGTGGCTCTCTTTGAACTATGAAAGGGCTAGGTCTTTAGATGGAGCAGACTATTAAATGTGTCTACTATATTATACGTATCCTTAGAAAGCTTATTTTACATGAGAAAAGAAGGCAAAAGATAGCGAGGAAATATATTCAAACTACTAGGTAACACAGATAATAACATCCTGTGGGATACAGATATGGAAGTACACTTCAGGTAGGATTTTATCTTAGACTTGGAGGATAGGGAGAGTCAAACAGATAAGAAAGTGAAAGGGAGAGTGTTTGGAATAGAAGGAATGGTTATGAGACTGATTATACAGATACTAATGCGTAAAGAGTCTTAAGGGAAGGTAATGATTCATTTAGGTGAAACAAATATTTTTTGAGAACTTTCTCAGCTCTGGATAATGCAATATATGCTATGAATATTACATCAGTTCAGAAATATTTATTGAGCATCTACTCTGTGCCAGGCACCATTCCAGGGACTAAAAACACATGAGCAAAACAAAGTCTTTCCCTCCAGGGAACTTTTATTTTAGTAGAGGGAGATAGAAAATAAAATTTTAATTTTTTAGGTATTGTTAAGTGGTATACAATGGTTAGTTAAATGAATAATTAATATAAAACCTCAGATTTATTCTTCAGAACTGCTTCCTCCATGAAGCAGGAAACTTGATTATATCTGGAATTCTGGGTTTATAGTCTCACATTTTTATAGACTAGAGACCATAATTTTTTGAAAATTACTGTTGGAAAAATCTTAGCAAAAAGTCATAATATCCTTATTAGAGTTATGTCTATTCCTCATCTCTTCTTTAAACCAAACACTGTAGTTAGGAGAATAGAGTATTATGACTTGTGTGTCTATCTCTCTCTAGTGTCTGTAGTCATGTGGATATCTTTCCATCACTTGCTGTGGTCTAGGAAGTTTTACTGGAATACTCCATGACTCCATCTGGGACCCAAACTCTAGCTACACTCTCTTCATACGTAATTCCATTAACTCTGAGAGTTTTAAATAATCTTAATACTGCTGAGTCTGAAATTTTTACTTATCATTTTATGCCAAGCTTGTATCTCTTTTAACTTTACTGGATATTTTATGGACGTCTTAAACGTGAGCCCAAAACTGTATTCTTGAGACACCTTCCTTTGTCTTCTCATATAAATAAATGATCACACTTTCCACTCAAATAACCAGGCAAAATCAAGTCTCTACCTTGGATTTCTACTTCCCTTATTCTTCCTTCCCACACCAATTCATAAGCAAATCATGGTCACTTTGCCTTCAAAATATATTTTGAATTCATTAATTTCTATCCATCTCTAATGCACATCCTATTCATAGTCATGGACACCTTTCACTAAGAATGTTGCTACAACCCTGAACTTGGTCCCTCTGTTTCTACTCCAACCCATTTTTTCACTTAAGTCAGAGTAATCATCAGGTTGTATCATTTTTCTGCTTTCAACATTGCTTAGTCTTTCCTATGACACTCATAATGAAACCCATGTCCTTTACCTGGTACTGTGCACAGTACCCAACTGAACATTGATCATAGGGAACGTTGCTGACGAAGGAAAACACATCAACATAAGATAATAGAAATAAAACAAATTAAATAAGTAGATGCATGGGAAATGTACTCATCTGCAAGGTATTGTAAAGGATAATAAGGAATTGCTGAATGTTTACAGTCTTCTGACCACAGAAGTAGAGGCTAACCAAATAAATTTGGGTTATCTGCAAAGGTTGAATGGCTTATGTTCCACATCTTGTTGCCTTGGTGATGAAGCACCTGCACAATGATATTTATGCAATAAGTAGAACAGCCACATGCAAATTCAAGGCAGGTCAAAGCCTAGCCTATGTATCTGTACTTTGGAGGAATATACATATACATACACACACACACACACACACACACACACACACACACACACATATATGTTTGTAGAGATTCTGCAGCAGAAAAAAAATACAAACAGGAACATAATGTAATTTCGAGGTGATCTAAAGGCTTTAACATCACTCCCCTTACCTTAGTCATAGATACTGTAAACTATATATTAATATTTTTTAGCATCTGTGTCACAATTCCACTCTTGTCTGATTTATCGCTGAATGAAATTAAATCTTGGAATGAGTAAGGAGTGAACAATTTTCTCTGTGAATTTATATGGCATTGAGATTTTATTTCATATTCTTTTGAAGACATTCATATAATTTATTGTCCCAAACTAGAACACGATTGAAGGTCAAAAGGGGTACTATTGGCCAGGCATGGTGGCTCATGCCTGTAATCCTAGCACTCTGGAAGGCCGAGGTGGGCGGATCGTTTGAGTTCAGGAGTTCGAGACCAGCCTGAGCAAGAGCGAGACTCCGTCTCTACTAAAAATACAAAGAAATTATATGGACAGCTAAAAATATACATAGAAAAATTAGCCGGGCATGGTGCCGCATGCCTGTAGTCGCAGCTACTCGGGAGGCTGAGGCAGGAGGATCGCTTGAGCCCAGGAGTTTCAGGTTACTGTGAGCTAGGCTGATGCCATGGCACTCTAGCCTGGGCAACAAAGTGAGACTCTGCCTCAAAAAAGAAAAAAGAAAAGAAAAAGTAAAAGGGGTACTATTAGAATTACATTAAGGTACTATTGAAATTAAATTATAACAGGTATAAACTGGGGCTACTCTAGAAAAATGGGGATTTATGTATGGTCCCATAGTTATTCTCCTCCTTGGATACTATGTTTCAGATGTGTTTGTTTTCTTCTGTTTCTGCAAACATATCACATTCTTTCTTGTCTTGGGTTATCATAGCAATTTCCCTTTATTTTGAATATTCTTCCTTTAGATTGTTATGTAGAAAGCAGATTTTGGATATTTATGCCTTAAAAGTCACCTCTGAAAAGAGTCTTCACTGGCAGCCTAATCTAAAGTATACTAAGTCATTCTTCATTACATGAATTTTTCCATTATATGCATATTATAACTTCATTTTTATACTTTCTTTTGGGTTTGTTTAATACATATCCAAACTAAAAAATAAATTCCTTAACACTGTACCCCAGCTACCAGAAGGGTAAGTACTTAATTAATGTTATGGAATAAATTAATGAATAAATTAAATCAAGTAGTTATCATGTTGGGGTCATATTGAAAACAATCACTTATATTAAGTTCCAAGATTTTTAGATTTGAGACTCACACTTTTTATATTGAAAATCCTTATTATTATTTTGTTTGCTATCTCCTCATTGCCTGAAATTTATGTCGAGTACATTTTTTGTTTTTCCCAAGGAAAAACATGTCCCTCATTGTTCTTAGTCCTTGTATGGCTTTTTTTTTCTTTTGATTTCCTTTCCATATGAAATAAAGTTTAATTGAGCATAGAAACTCTCTAGCGGTTGCTCCATTGTCTTCTGGAATTTAAACATAGAGACACAGAAACTTTATTCTTTGGCAAACCCAATTTTCCTTCCATAGTGTGTAATTCGCCCCACTCTCACTCCAATTCCCAGGCCTAAGCGGTTACAGGTGAAACTTCACTCTTAATCTTCAAAATATTCTTCTTTGCGCTATTCCTAGGATTGCTTACTTTACATTAGTTTCTCAAATGGGTAGCTGTGATTTAGAGACAGTCTTTTTTAGCTTGGAAAAGGTTAATTTTATTATATTCAAGTTACTATTTTTTAAAAAAATTTATGAATGTCTTCTATTCTTTTCTTTAGAAATGCAAATTCTATCAGCTGAAATCCAGCTCTCCGTTACCCCATTGCCCTCTGTTACCTCAGTACTGTTTCTCTCCCTATTCATACTATATTAATTAATTAATTTTGTATTTTCCCTCCTTATTTTGTGGGAGCTTCACAGACTTATTCCTAACACCATTTTTTTTCCTATTGTGTAGATTCTGGATCTTTCATCTTCTAATGCTCATTTTAATCTCATAAATAAATTTTTAGCTCCTTTATATTTCCTCTATAAAATAATAGTTTGTATTTTATTACGTCCTGTGTCTAAGCTAGCTCCTTTTATTTACCATGTCATATTATCTGATTCTTCATCTCTTTCTTATTCAAATTTTGTTTTTCATTCATAACATGCAACAGGAATATTTTTTAAAGTATGTATTTTTACAGTATTTTTAAAAATATGTCCTTCCTCTGCATCTTGAATGCCAACATCATTTGCTCCAGTACAATATATCTAAACCTAGATACCAATCTAATGCACTAAAAAAGAGAGTAACAGAAACTGAAATAAAAGTAGAGAATAAAGGAGGACTGGTGACCTGGAAATCTCTGAATAGACAGATGAACTTTGAAGAATCTGAGGCAGTGTGAAGATTTCAATGAAATTTCTCCATTTGTTTAAGTGTGAGTGAAAAATAGTAAAATAAAAGAAGTGAAAATGAAACAGAAGCCTTGTAGTTTCCGGAATAGTGGAGGACTGTGAGAAGTAAAAGAAGTTGTAGATTCTTCCAAGAATTTTCCAATTCAATTTCCAGAGTTGGAGCAGAGTTCTTTGTTTCTAGTGGCCTTAATTTAAAAGAAAAAGAAAAGAAAAGGAAAAAAATGGAAGCAGACAATGAGGTCATATTCAAAAGAGGGTGGTAGTGGGATTGATATCTGGGGATGGAAAGAGTCTCCTGTGGGCTGCTAGTTCCAAGAAGTCCAGGTAAGGCAGTGCTTCAATTTCCATTTCAAGGAAACATTCATTAATTGATAATAGATGCACTTTCCCCTGAATATCATTCTTCTGCTACTTAAAGTGCTTCACAAGAGATATCATACCTTAATATCTATGGACAGGATTTAAAATTAATTTTATATATCTCCCCAATAGCTGTAGGTAAGCTAAACATCTACTACTTAAGTTGTTATAATCCTTAGTGGTCACAATTTAGGTTGTGCAAACCCTTTTGTTGGTTGTGTTAAATAATTCATCCAAACAGCAGTCCTTCAACAAAAAACATAAGTGGTTACTATCATAGACTTCCTATGCTAGGTGCTTTTGAGATTCACATAGAGATTTCTGCCCTTCAGGAGATCACAACCTATTATAGCAGGAAGGACAAGCATAACAGTATAGGACAGTGTGACTTTTAAATTGCAAGCAATAAATCCCATAAAACAATGACACTCATCTTCATATTCCATACAATAATTTGTGCAGTGCCTAGAACATAACAAGTACTCTATAAACGTCAGAATTTCCCCTATTTGTTTTGGTCTAAGCTTGATCTCTAAGGACTTAATATCAGCTCTTTGAGGCTATAGGATTGATTTTTTATCAGTATCTTTAGTCTTTCTCAACTAGCAAATGATTTGGCACATTGAAATTGCTGACTAGGTATCTGCTTATGGATTTAATGATTTTCCAGCAAATGATAATTTCCTTAGGAGAGCATTCCAATAGCATTAATGGTCTCCTAAGAAAATTTTAGATAAGCCCACCTACTAATATGAGCCAAAAATCTTAACACAAATGATTAGATAGCTTGCTTGTGTTATTTTCAAATATTCAGCTTAAAGTGAAGGGTTATTTTCCCTTTGGTGGGAACACAAAATCTATTCTCTTAACGATGTTTAAGTCAATAATAATAAACAAGATTCAATAACAATATATTATTTTAAAACATAGTCACCATGATGTACACCATGAACTCATTTCTCCCATCTAACTAAAATTTTGTGTCATTTGACCAGCATCTTCCTAATCCCCATACCATCCACGCCCATTCTCTGATGACCACCATTCTACTCTTTGCCTCTATTAGCTTAACTTTTTAAGATTCCACATATAAGTGAGATCAAACGGTATTTGTCTTTGCATGTGTGATCTAGTTTGCTTAACATAATGTCCTCTAGTTTCATCCACGTTGTCACAAATGACAAAATTTCTTTCTTTCTTAAGGCTGAGTACCATTCTATTGTGTGTATATACCATATTTTCTTTATCATTCACCTATTTATGGACACTCAGGTTGATTCCATATCTTAGCTATTGTGAATAATGCTGCAGTTGATGTAAAATGCAGACATCTCTTCTACATACTGATTTTGTATCCTTTGGATATATAGTGGGATTATTGTATCATATGGAAGTTTTATTTTTTAATTTTTTGAGGAACCTCCATGCTGTTTTCCATAATGGCTGTCCTAAGTAATGTGAAGGTTTTAATCATTAGTGAGATATGTTGGGAAAAGCAGAAAATATAGGAAACAATTATCTTTGATATGTGAGATCTAAACACCATATTTTGATAAAAGTGCTTAATGCTTCTGCTATTGTTAATTATGAAGATGGTTATTGAGATGGTGTTGATGAAGGTGGTGGTGAAGCAGGTAATGGCAACAATGAATACTGTGATGTTAATACAGTGCTGTTACTAAAATTAACAATGAAAATGGCATGACAATATGGACAATGATAAGGTACTGCTGATGGCTCATATTGGTGATACAGCAAGGACATTTGTGAGGATAATGGTTCTTCATTCCTTCATGCTGTGAATCCTACCTGGGCAGACTGGACATGCTTACCCCAATACAGTGATAACTTGTACTTGATACACATACTTAATTCTTGGGATGAGTGTTAACAAGCCTGCTTGCCAGCAGATTAAAGCCACATACTCAAACTTAGCCTCTATCAGTTATAAAGGTGATACTTTCGTATCCCTATTTAATTTTTGATGTTATCCTCATGTTTTTCAGAATTCAGGAAGGGAGAAGGGGGTTTCATTTGTTAAGGCCTTTTTTTTGAATCTCCAAATTAACTAGGAGTTATACTGTACTTAACACTGCAGAATAATTAATTTAACACAGGTAATTATGCTTATCTTTCACATAAAATATATTACACAGGTGAATAGTGTAGGTATTATGGTGTAAATTATTCCATTCCACTAAAACCAGATGTCCAAGGAACAAATCAAGCTTTCTATTCCAAAGAAGGAACCAATAGATTCAGATCGCAATTACTTTTGCAAATGAGAGTGGTGACATTTGTGTCACATATCTGCCTTCATTGATATGACAGTAAGCACACTAAATTAGGGCACTAAAAAACGGAAAGGGGGGCATGTGGCTCTGAAATATATTTACTTTGCTCTGTCAACGCAAATTCATACCTCATGTAAGACCTCATATGGCCCAAGTTATTAACAGGCTCTATTTGGAGATTCTTGAGCTTAAGGGGAAAGTCATTAGTCTTCTGAAAAGAACCTACTTCTCATCAAGTCAGGGCAAAGATTCACTGACCCAAAGCAGTTTCGTGGCCTACATATGTATGTTCCAATGACTCTGATGATCTGCAGAGTGAGCTAGAATTCTAGGGGAAGAATTTACTGGGTACACAATTAAATTCAATGCAATACAACCAACTTAATTGTGCTTTTTGGCATGCTTTAAGAATAGCTCTGGGGAAACAGATATACGTAAGACATGGAATTGACTCTAAAGCTCTCACCAGTCTAAGAAATGAATCTAAAATGTCAGCAAATGATTATAGTTGGTGTAATAAATGCAATAAGTATGCAGGAGCCACAACAGAAGCATCAAAAAGAATGATTTACTCCAAAGAGATTCATATGTTGGGCAAGAGAGAAGAAAGGCATTAGAAACCAAAGTAATAGCAATGGATAAAACACAATGGCATTTTCAGAGGGCCACACATATTGTAATATTGCTAAAATATAAAAAGACAATTAATTTTGAGGGGAAATCAGGGTCCAGGGTATGATAGGCTTTGTCTGCAATCTTAACAGATGTATAATTTATCCTGTAATGAGGCAGAGCCATTTTATGGGTTATAAGCGTAAGATTAAATATCCTATTTCCATCTTAGAAAGATTATAGGCAAGGCAGGATGGAGAATGGCTTGAATGGGGTAAAGACTATAAGTAAGAATATGACTGTTAAAACCTTTCAGTTAAGAAACGTCATGACTCTTCACGTAGGAGATTAAACTAGGAGTCAGCTTTTGAGAAAAATGCATGAATGGAAAAAAGTGATGAATGATGGGTAATGAATCTCTGCCCAAATGGTATCTCCATATTTTCTTATTTGGACTTAGTTTTAAATTAATACTGATCACTTGAATTTGTCCATTTTTAGACATGTATGTAGTTTTAGAATGTGGATGAGAAGGTAGAAGAACAAATAACCTTGTACGGCTGGGCTTGGACAGCAAACCAAAGTAGAAGAGCAGACAATGAAGTATCAATGGAGTTTCAATTCAAGAACTCCAGCAATGAAACAGCCAAAAGACTGTAGTTCAAATGCTGGTTTGGGATCATCTATCTGATCCATGACTTGTGATCTTTTGACCTGTGACTTGTTCATCCTGACTGAGCCCTTCAAAGCTCACTGTAACAAACAGTGATTAAATGATATCCCTATGCAGACCTGGATTTCTGAAAGACACATACCTCATGCTACTTCCTGAATTAGCTCTCCATGTAGGCAACTCTACTCCGTTACTTGTCTCAACCTTAGAACTTGTTGTTATCTATTGAAGCATTTGTCTATGTATACTGTTTATTCAGTCATCCTCTGAGTGCCCTGAAATTAGGCTCTTAACAGTTACACTTCATTTCCAGACCTTTTTCCCAGCTAGTCATGACCTTCTTTAGAATCATTATATTCATATTGTGATTATCATGTCAAATTATTCTAATGTGAGAAAATATTATAATTATTATAGTGGCATTATGAATATTTTAATGTTACACTGTGTTGGGTTAGGCAGCTCTGGTGTAGAGAAAAGAGCACAAGGTTTAAAGTCAGACTTATATGAGATATAGTGCGCACTGATTTCTATTTAGTTGTGTGATTTGTGTAGCCAAACACATGTGAGCATACTTCTCACATGTAATACAAGAAAATGAATACCTGTCTCAGGGGAAGGATGCCAGAAAGCTGAGGAGCTTAGCAAAGTACCTAGCATTCTTTTGTAATTCTTATGGTCATTTTATCTGAAAACTTTTCCCAGTGGGATTAAAAAATATTGAGATCACTATTGAACACTCTGAAAATAAAGCATCTGAATTATTACCGTGGTCAAGGCTATGCTGAATATTACTTTGTATTTGAATAATCCATTCTCAGATAGTTCCAAGAATTAAACAACAACAAAAAAAGAAACTATTTCACAATGTCTTATTTATCTTCATTTTTTTCCATGCTTTACAGACACTTACTTCCTATTATTAGAGATGTAATTGTTGACTGAAAAATATGTGGTATTGTTGGCTACATTAGTGTTCATTTTGAGAGCAACAGACACTTGTAAGGGAGGTCACATCACTAACTTCTATTTCAATGATGGCATAGGATTTTGAAAATATTCACTTATGTCCCCAGTTGAAAAGATAACCGGGAAAATACTAAGCCCATCAATTTGTTCACAGAGAAATACTCGACTTTGCTATGAGACTTGCAACCAGCAATAAGGAAATGCTGTGAATTTCAGCTGAAAGTGCCCCTGGGAAGCTACGAGAAAGGTAAACATGACAGGAAAATGCGAGCAAAAGATTTGCCAGTCAGCTGCACGCCTTTTTAAACCATTTCAGGAACATGACACATTTCCCTCTTCAAATTGGGATGTTTTGGAAACGTTAGGGGTCTCTCTCTCTCTTTCTCTCTCCTTTGTTTGAGCTCATCTTAAACTCTCCTCTTTGATATCAAGTCGGTTTCAACTTCCTGTTATGGGAGATTGGGAATTGAGAACCAATGTATGGAAAATTCTGGCTATCAAAAAGAGAAGCTACAAATGGCCCGAGAGCCCTCCCAGCCCATAATGCTGGGGATGAGCATAAACAGGAAAGCGGCTTGGATGACAGCGACTGACTCACCCTGCGCGCTTGGGACTTGTTTTGCAGTTCACCTGGCAGGTGCAATTATGTCGGCAAAGAACGGGATGAAAAAATGACCTTTGAAGGCAGCTCTGGGGTGTGGGAGTTATGTGTGGAAACCTTATTAGACATCGGAAGCAGAGCTTCTGAAATAATAATCCAAGTGTAAAATAGCACCTCTGGATAATTGTAGCATAATACAATAGTTTTGGCAGGAAAATTTGAAAAGAGATACTGGGTAAAATGTGAATTGAAACTCTATATTCTTACAGGAAGTTCATTTAACTTCCTGAGACTTTCCCCATTTGAAAAATCCAAGAAATTTAGTTGGATTTTAATTAGCTGCATTTCTATGGAGTTTTTTGACTTTATATCAGTAAAACCAAATATTAGGTTGAAATAATCAAACAGTCTATGTTATATGTCTGCTACATAAAATATACTGGATTGGACAATAAGGTGTTATAAAGGTAGATTGCTTATTTATAAATTATTTATAAGTTTTATTTCACCTACTTCCAAAATTTATTTTGCAGTAATACACATATAATGTTTCTTTAATAAAATAAAAATATGTCATCCAAATTATATTGAAAGAAGGAGAATAATTTGTACTAATATCCTGGCAAATGTTCACTATTGTTTTTAATCTGATCTGATTTTATTCTGATCTTTCTGACACATCTAAGGTAAAGAGTGAAACATAAATGATAATATCATTCCCATGACCTCACTAAAGAAAACATACAACTTTTTCAGTATAAGTAAGCTTTTCTATGAGGATTCATTCTTAAAAGATTTTACTGTGCGTGGCTCCCTATATAAGAGCAAGAACACGAAAAATTCTAAAGCACATATAATCTAGTGGCTGAATTATATGGTGGCTAAGGGTATAGGCTGTACTCTAACCACTGTATTAGGCTCAAATTTCTACTCTACAGCTTATCACTAAGTGACCTGCAGTAAATTTTAGCTTTCTTCTCTGTAAAATGGATTAACAACAATAACAGCTAATATTTGTAGAGTGCTTATTAACTCTTTTAATCCTCACAACAGTCTATATGGTTAGAATTATTATTAAACTTCATTTTACAGTAAGAAAGCTGAGGTGCAGACTGATTAATTAACCACACATATCACAGTTAGCAAGAGATGAAACCAGGATTTCAGTAACCACTTTGTGGAGTTATTGTAAAATTTAAATGTGGTAAGTGCTTAGGAACAATGTTCAAAAGGTGGTAAACATTCAATAAATGTTAACTGTCATTTTCATTATTATTAAAGAGACAAAAGAATAATAAATTGGCTTAAACTATAATTCAACAATACAATTGCATTACATGTTCTGGTTTCAAATATACAGATGCTAGTTGAGACAGATGACACTGCTCATAATAGTATATGAGAAACTGACAGTACTTGAGCTAGCCCTCATTAATTGGATTGTATTTTCAAAGGCAAGGCAAAGTGGTCATCGTAGGGAAGAAAAACAGAATGACCAAGATGCAAGGGTAGAAAACCATAGCAGGTTCTCCAATGAAAGAATGGCATAAAACATAAGGATAAGAATACATTCTAGGGAAACAGATAACCTAAAATGCCAAGTTAAAAGATTTAGGTGATTTTGAGGCAATAGGAAGCTATTGAAGTTTGAACTGGAGTTGATAAAACAGGACTGATCTAAGAAGATTAATTTAATACAGCATATAATGACTAGGGATAGGGATTTGATACCTTGGTATATGGGTAGGAGGAGGATAATAAAGCCAGTCTGTATGATGACATAAGGACATGAGTTTCCCAAGGTTTAGTTTGGCACCCTATGATATGATTTTGTCAGGCTTTTTTCTTTGTTTCCTTTGGTTTGTTCTGTTTTTACTTTTTTATTTATAGTATACATTTACTTTCTCATTTGTATTAGTTAAGGTCCCACAGGACATAGGTGGCATGCTAAAATTCAGAAGAATTTAATAAAAGGACTCTTTATTAAGGCATGGGCAGGGTTAAGAAAAATGTGCAAGGAACTGTGTGGTAGTCCAGGCTTAGCTATACCAAAAAAGTGCATATTTAGGCCTAAATTGTAAAGGGGAACAAATAGTTACCAGAACCTGGTTCAAGTAGTTGTGGCTGAGGAGAGCATTGCCTACAGAAGCAATGGTTCTCAGCAGAGGAACACTTTTAACCCAAGGCCACACGGAGGAGAGAAAGCTAAGGGAACAAATAGCCCAACCTCACTCTCTTCCGCCTATCAATCCATCTCTTGCAGGTGTCTTGTACTGGATAAGCTCAGCCAGTAGCCAGATGACAGAGAGCCTGTGGATTGTAGTCCATAAAGATGAGCCTCTTGAAACACAGAGCAGGATCATAAAAGGTGAGCAATAGATCCGGAGGGGAAAACAGAAAATATCTAGTACAACAATGAAACTTCAAATTCAAATTGATGTCCATCTTTGGGGATGGCAAGGGCCACCGAGATCATAGCAGTTTTAAAGCTGAAATAGACTTTAAACATGATCCAGTTTTCCTTTTCCTGCTCTTATTCCTATCTAAGAAATAAGAAAATCAAGGCCCACGTCCTTGTGAAGGTTACATAGTCTATCAGTCAGAGTACAATGCAAGAAAAAGAAGGAACTCTCCTTATTTCCAGCAGAAAAAGATTTTGCACAGAGAATTAATTGGGTGTTTACAAAATTGTCGGAAATGCTAGAAGAGAGAGAGAGTAATTGAATTCAGATATATATGATCATGGATGGCTGGTGTCCAGAACCACCACTACCACTAGCGCTCAACACCCAGGAAACAAACTATGACCATGACCTCAGATGCTACAATTGTCTCTCAAGACTCAAGACTCTTTGATTTTGCTTACACAGTTGTGGCTGAAGAAAAATGGCTTCTATCTTACTACCATCTTCCAAATTTCAGGCAAATATATCCAACTTGTAGAATGCAATCTCCATCCAGAACCCCAATTACAAGAGAAACTAATAAACGTGGCTTTTATTTTTCCAGACTTGGAAATACGACGAGAAGCCACTTAGAAGAAGATGGATGCTGAGTGCCCGGCTACTACATTCAGCAATCACAGCTTGTACTGGGTAGAGATGAACTGCCTATTACGTCTCCACAGATGGAATTCCCAGATTTCAGGGAAAACTAAATTAAACTAACACAATCGATAACTAAATGATAATTCAAAGGGTATCCCTTTCAAGAGTATTTTAATTTATTGATAAAATGTTGACTTCTATAAAATTCTGGGATGTAAGTGCTGCATATCACACAACATAGAACTCCAGTTTCTGTGCCAGAAAACTCAACGCAAAGACAAATGACTTCCTAAGTGCTTGTGTGTAGATGGATCACATCTCAGATTAGGCAACGCAAGCTGAAATTTTAACACAATGCTAAGCACTTAACTTTTGTTATCTAATTTAGTTATTATAAAATCCCAATAAAGTTTGCATTATTATTCTTATTAGGAACATGAATCTCAGGGAAATGAGGTAATTTACCTAAACGTAAACAGCTGATAAGAGACAGGGTTAAGAATTAAGCCTAATTTTGTCTGATGCCATACATAACATTGTAGTATTTTTTCTTGTTCTCAAGAAGTTTCACTTTCCTATCAACAAACTGCTGGCCCAACAGGCACTGAGAAATCAGGGTACCTGTAGTAAGTGTTATATCAAAGGTGTTCTGAGTATTTCACCAGTGGTGATACCAGTACAGCGCTTCTCTTTTCAACCACATTTCCTATGTAGATTCTATGCCAGTATTTCCCATCCCCCAAGCCTCTTTCATTTTTAATGAGATGGGATCCCCCCCTTTTTTACTTGTTCTTTTCTATAAGTTAATAATTTGATATTGGTTTTTATATATTGAATGAGAAGTTTGTGAAACCACCCACATGCTTCACTTTTAATTCTATTGTGAGGGACTGTGGAATTGGAAAGTAAAAGAAATGATGTTGACAAATGTATGCATAAGGCTGTCCCCTTCTGGGCAGAGTAGCAGGTTGGTGGGGGTGTTGGTAAAATAGGTAAAATTAAATTCAAGAGAATTTTTTTCACATTATAGAATTCAATCTCCAATGCCAAGCCAAGTAAGCCACCTACACTATTTAATATTTTCCATCTGTTCAACTGTACAACTTTGAAAACAGTGACAACTGATACATTAAAAAAATGTTTATATATTAATATGAGTTATGAGTTACAAATAATCTTGCAGTCAAGAGGAATTTTAAGGTAATATTAGCAATACTCCTAAGTGCATTAGTTTCATTACTGTTAGTACTAAGGACAATTGCTTTCTCCATCCTCTAAACACTATATTTCTATTTTATATCCTTTCTGTACAGTCTCAATATTTTGTTTTCATTTTATGGTTTTACTGTTTATGTGTCTTTTATTGTATATCCTTTGAAATTGTTTTGAAAGAATGTTAAAATTATTAATGATTTGTAATAAATTTTAAATGTAGATGATCTGTAAACAAAATTTGGAATAACAAATAGCTGTGCCTAGAGAAATATTAACTCTATCAGTTGTAAATAAAAGTGCTAATTATATACTGTCTTTCAAATTGGGAAGAATGTTGATAGAATATTATGTATTTACAACAGCTGAAGATATCATTTTTAGTATATTTACTTTTTAAAATAAGCTTTTAAATTTAGGACAGTTAGATTTACAGAAAAATTGCCAAGATACTACAAAGAGTTTTTGTATATCAACCTGCACCCAATTTTCTCTATTGTTAACATTGTACATTAGCATGTTATATCTGTTTCAATTAGTTAATTTTGATTTCCTTAGTTTGACCCAAGATTCTTTTTCTGTTCCAGGATCCCATCCATAAAACCATACTACCATTTTGAACTGTCATTTTTTTTAAAGGTTCCTCTTGTCTGTGACAGTACATTTAATTTTTAACCATAGAGAAATGATCAGTTTCTTTTGAAACCACATGGGAATCAAATAGCAAAGTATCTTGAAGAGTTATATAGACAAATACAACCTAGCTCTGTTGCCTCTAATTTTTCCAGTGATTTATTTTGCTGATTGAATCCAGATAAAGCTGGCCTCTACCTGTGTGACTTCCTTTGATTAACTGTTGGGGCTTCAGGGCATTGGTTTTCAACCATACCTGTGCATCAGTGTTACCTGGGTAGCTTTGAAAAACAGCGATGCCCAGGTTCCACTCAAGGCCGGTTAAGTCAGACTCTTTGAAAGAGCAACCTAGGTAGGGTATCACTATGGTTTACAGTTCACCAGGTGATGCCAATAAGAAGCCAAGGTTGAGAATTACTGCTTGAGCCTTCCCTCCCAAGTTATAAGAGTTCTCTGAGAATGAATCTGAGTCCAGTTGGCATCTACTGGTTTGATCTCTTACAGTCCTAGATCTAAGCCACGGCAGAACCAGAAATCAAATCCTCTGGTGTCTTTTAAGGGAGACAATGTGTGTAATAGAAAGTCATTGATCTAAGGGTTGGGAGATGTGGTTTGTTTTCCTTCTGAGTGAATTGGACCATGTGTTCCGTAACCTCTGATGGTCACAATTATCTGTTACAAGATTGGTCTAGATGATGTCTAAGAATAATATGTGTTCATAATAGGCACGAATATTCTAATTTCATCATATTACTGCTATTAATATTCCTAAAGGTGACAACAGTGGTGGCTTCTAACACTCAAACAAAATATATAGAAAAGGAAGGAGAATAATGTAGGTACTTCTAATGTATCATTTCTCTTAGGTCAAAGAAAGGTTCCATTTATGAAAACTGCAATGGCAATTACAAGATCTGTATTCCTAGGTGAATTTGAATTTCTAGGAATGAAAGTCTCCATGTAATTTAATCCCAAAGAGTTTAGTTTGCAATCACTTCTTATTAGTGCATCCTCTTCATTGATAGAGCCTGAGAGTTAGTTATAAACATTCCAATTTATGATACTTGCTATTTGGCATGTGGGTGTTTCAAATATAAATGTGGTAGAAAGAAGGATTATTTATGTTCTCAATAGTTCATTGTGAGAAGGGGAGTTTTCAAACATTTACGCTACATATCCCAGATTTTTAAAATATTAGATAGCTGTTTTGAAATATTGGTCATTTAAACACATTGACCAATTCAGTTCAATATAATATACATTTATTGAATACCAGTTATATGTTACCCAAGGATAATAAAATAATAAAACTAGGGAACATCTAGATGTCTATGGTGTCATGAACACAAATAAGCCATGAGAAAAATAAGAGCATTGTCTAAAATCAGAGTGTATATTTTTATATGTTATAGAATCATGCCATCCACAGAGTTGAATAAATTTTTTTCCTTAACTTGTTAGGCTTTGCATCAAAAGAATACAAACACAACATCACAGACTGTGTGTGTGTGTGTGTGTGTGTGTGTGAATACTCATGCATATTCAACTACATTTATTTATTAAGCCACAGGAATAAGCACTCCTTATGATTTCCTTTAATAAAAACCATAATATTATGAGATAATTACAGCTTTGGCTTTTACAGATGAAGGAACTAAGCCAAGAGAAGTGAGATCAATTTATCTGAGTTGTCAGAAGTATTCTGTAGTAGACTCAAGTATTACATTAATATGCATTTGACTCCAAAGCCCAATCACTATATATGCTATTTTGGTAATTTTTGAAAGAAAGGGTAAAAAATTTTAATTGTTTTGCCTTTTAATTTGGTAACTAACACATTAAAGATACTCTAAACTTAGGAATAGGAGATAGCTAAAGCTCATGGAATAGAGATGTCTCCCTTGAAGAGAGGAAATGGGTATAATACTAGAGAAATATGGCTAATGAAGACTTGACTTGAATGTGTATTAACAATTTACATGAAAAAGAAATATAAATTAATAATAACAAATTCTGAGTGGTGAGAATATGAATATTTGATATATTTTCTTTATATGTTTGTTCACATTAAAAATATAAGAATGCCACTGTAAAATTTATAATTTGTAAAAATAGCTCATTTTTGAAAAATATATTCAAATTATGATTGTTAGTAATCAACCTTGTTCCAAGTCTCACAATCTCAATTGAGGAAACCAAGAAAGGCCCGGAGAGTTTAACTGACTTGTGGAAAGAAGTTTATATAGTACCTTGACTCAGGAATTAAATGCAATCAGATTTCTACAAATAGAATCACAAATGAGAGGTGCCAGTAACTACAACCTGATTCATGGTTACTAACTGCTTTTGTTTGAAAACTCATGATGTTATTTGTTTTGTTTCATTGCTTGTTTTGACTTTTCCTTTAAATGCATTAAAAGGAGGCTTTGGGTCCTTTTATGAAATATGGAAACCTACCTCAAATTTGAAACAAACTCTCCTCTCCAGAAATTGAACCTAATGCCTTGAAGTGTAAACCAGTTTGTCTGTTGCTAATGTCTTAGGCCAAAGTTTCAAAGATAGTTCCTGGTATTCACTTATGAGTCAATGGGGTTTTTGGTATGGGAGGATAAATTTGGTATGGTGGAGACGTTAATGAAGTGAGATGGGAGCTGGGGATTGATTGGAAGTGATAAGAGGCTTCAGTTTGTAGGGAGAGCACCCCTGAGAGTAGGCCTGTTGATGAAATTCTATTATATTGGGTGAATGGGATAGAAAAATAACTGTTTAAGTTCCAGAGACATGTTGAACTAGAACCCTCAATAGCAACATAGTTTTATGATTTGAAACATTATACCATTGTACTCAGCACCTGTTCTAGTTCAGTTTTTTTTTTTTTTTTTTTTTTTGAGACAATATCTCACTTTGTTGCCCTGGGTGGAGTGCAGTGGTGTCATCATAGCTCACTGCAATCTCACAGGCCTGGGCTCCAGCTATCCTCCTGTCTTATCCTCCCAAGTAGTTGGGACTATTGGCATGTGCCAGCAGACCAGCTAATTTTTCTTTTTTTGAAGAGACAGGGTCTTGCTCTTGCTCAGGGTGGAAGTTCAGTCTTTACATAATTAACAACTTCACACTTACTATACCAAGTTTCCGCTATAGTTGACCATTCAGAATAAATGACATCTAATTACACCATGAGTTTGAGTATGTGTATTTATTTTGCCTCTCTAGTATCATCTCTGAAGCTTTCTTTAATATAGCAGTGTAAGGAGAGGGAAACCTCGGATACCTCTTAAAGTTGTGGCAACAAGTTTTAGCTTTTCTACTTTGTATTTAGGGGTTGGATTGAGTGAATTACAGGAGTCCATGCTGAAATAATGAAAAATGAGTCCTTCTATGGTATATAAGAAGGAAAACCATTAATTTTTTTTGACAATGTGAATTTAAGCCCTCATTGAGTTGTCTTTTTCTTAGTGTCTATTGAAAATAGGATCTTTGATAGTAGTAAATAGACATATTAATGGAGTTTTCTCACAAATATAGAAAGTAGGAGCTTTAGAATTTTAGTTCCCTGAAGCAGAGCTTTTAAGTTAAATTTAAAATAGTGATATAAAGAAATGAATTTAGGAGTAATTAAATGTGCACAGTATGTAGACTTTGAATTACCACTGTCAAGGTTAAAAGCACAAGAGACACTTCAAAACCTGGGATGAGATGCCTGTGCTCCATTTTATCCTCAACTGCTTGCTTTTTGGCACCCTGCGACTTAACTTTCTCTCTATGGATCTCTCCTCCCTCCATACCAGTAAGGCAATTCCCAGTCTCTCTGTCAACTAGACACAAACATGCTTATGATATTTTATAAGATTTTATTTTGTTTTAACTGCTCGTGTACTGATAAACAGTCAGTATTTATACTAGACTCATAGCTGGTGTACTACATACTAATTTCTCACCACCTTCCTCTTTGTTTTTCTGGACTTAGAAGGTAGAGAGTTCAATACTTAATTTTTCAGTATCCCTTATGGTAAGGTACATGTGATAGTGTAGATAAGAGTTATTCTGACAAGAGGACTTCTGGGCAAGCGATCACTTTTCTAATAAAAAGTGGCAGAGATATAGCCACTGTGGCTTTATTCCTTTACTCCCAGCCTGGAATATATAGGTAATGCTTGAAGGAGTAAATCCATCTTATAAAATCACATACCATATTAAAGATGGGCCTTTTATGATATAAGTTAAAATACGTGACATCTAGGAATGCTTATTTTCAAACTTCTTATTATGTGAGAAAATATACCTCTATTTAATCACTAAGTAATCTTTTTTATTACTTGTACTTTAACATATTCCTAACTGATAACAGTGACTAACTCTAGTACTACAAAATGTTACAAGTGATAAGGCACCTAAAGTGGCTGTAGTGGCCTTTCAAGACAAAATGAAGCTCTTGTAAGTATGTTTCCATCCTTCCCCCCCACATCCCACTGGAATCACAATTAAAATATTCAAAAGAGAATAAATACATAAAGGTTACAAAAATAGGAGGGAGGGGTAAAATAACATAAGAGAGGGCAATTCAGACAATTTCTGCAAGAGTGATGGTAATTTGCATCTCACTGAAAAATAAATCAGAATGGAGGAAGCTGCAGGCCAGCACCACATAGGTAATAAGTATTATAGAAGTGGAAATCATTCTTTTTCCCAGATCTCCATAAAGATTCCAAGTTTGGAGGAGGCAGTTATAGACATCAAGAATTGACTCTAAAATCATATTCAGCATAATGAATGAAGAACTATACATAGAATAGTTGAGTCAGATTTCCAACTAGAGCCACTCTGTGATTATAGGAAAAACTGGCAGGGAAACAATGGGCTCTACAAATATCTGAGATTTGTTATATAATAAAACATAGCAAATGATCCAAAATGGAGACCAAAGATCAGCATTTTCTAAAAACTTTCTGGATTGCACAGCTCAGGATTAAGAACCACTTGTTCAGAGAGGAAGAGATATATGAGTATAATTATATTATCATACAGTATGATACATTATTGATGTCAGCTAATATCAGGTACTATAGGACCCTCTTAAGCGAGCTGTGAGTATAGGAAAGGATTCTCTAAAGACATGAAATCTGAGAAGTCTCTGATTATGTCACTGTCTCCTATTCTTCATGATTTATGTTATCCTCTTCTAAGCTGAAGAAGGTTTGAGGGTCGAAAGAAAGATGGTTCTGACAAATTAGCATATTGTAAGTCATACAAAGCGAAAGAGAGTGTGGCGCTGATGGATAACTACCAGGCTTTGGGTATGGCTAGGGCATAAGGTATATAATTGAAATGACAAGAAAAATTACCAGAGAAGTAAATGGGGGCTAGATTGTAAGGGACATCTGGGGAATTACAGAAGAGTTTTATTCATGGGCGTGACATGATTGGGTTTGAATTTTAGGGAGACTGCTATAAGTACAGCATGAAAGTCGGTGAGATCTGAGGCAACAGTGTGGAGACTTTTGCAAATGGCCATAAAAGTGATAAAATGTCCTGAAGTAGAACAATTAGAGAGGAAGAAGGTGACGAATTCCAAATAATTTTGGAGAAAAAATTAAAATTAACTAGTTTAGATAACACAATGAAATGGGAACGGAGTGAAAAGATCACAAGGAGCACGGAGGCCTATCAGAAATAAGAAGAAAAATATTACAGTGGAATAGATTTTGAGTTCAGTTTTGAAAACATTGAGTGTGAGATGACTACAGAAAATTCTTAGGAACTGCTGATCTGAGTTTTCCTCTTTCTCCTGCAAAAAAGATAAAGAGTTGTCTTCTACAGTTTCTACTTGTTATTGAGAATGGATATTGTCTTCTGTCAATAATAATTGAAAGAAATTAATAAAAATCTCAGGAAATCTCCTTCTTGCTCTTCCTTTAGTCTTAGGTCATTTTCAACACATGACTCTTACCTGATGACCATAGAGTAGCAAGATTCACTTTCATAAATCACACAGTCAAATTCTTAACTTGCCTAAGCTAACCTCAAACATAGGTCAGCAAAGATATATTTCAGGGGTAAAGGAGTTTACTTTTTAGACCAAAAACATATTCCTCACTAGTTCAACTTTTCCTTTATTATCATACTCCCCCCCCCTTTTTCTTTTGGTTAGGAATTTGAAGCCAACATTTAAAATACAAATGCCTCCTGAGATAATATAACTCATTAAGCCACTATTAACCATTAATGCTTTGTGCACAAGAGAGTTTGCCAGTTTAGTCAGAGGTAGGTTCTGAGGCTGTGGGACTAGGGGAATAAGTACAGTTCCACTTAGTCTGGACAGAGGAAAAGTTGTTTATCTGTTACGAATGCATCTTAGCCAAAGGTAATGGAATATCCTACAAATGATGGCTTAAACAACTGGGGGTTTATTGATTTCACATAATAAGAAATCTGGAAGTAGGCGGCTGCTGGCATTGATTCAGCTGTTCAACAATTTCATCAAGGCTCATTTCTACATTTTCTTTGCCATTCTTTGTGGGTTGGCTTCTCATCCTTAAATTATTGCTCCAAGGTCATAAGATGATTGCCCCAGCTCCAGGAAGTATGACCACAGTCAAGGGCAGGAATTGAGGGAAAAGGAAAAACCTAGGCTAAGAAGCTAGAAAAGGATGCAACTATACTTTTTTGAAAGAAGAAGATATTTCTCAGAAAAACCTTTAAAAAGGTCCTCTTGCATTTTAATTGTCTAGAAGTTGAGGTTGTGCCTTACTTTACAAATATCAATGATTTTGCCCTATTATCTGAATAAAATAAGGGTCTATTAACAGGTAAATAGGGGTAAGTGGAATTCCTGTTGGACAAAAATACTCATTTGAGTATCTGTGTTCTGGAGACAGTATAAGAAAAAAAAAAGTCCTCTTCATAGTTTTTTGATTCATTTTGTTTTTGTCAAGGAAAGAAACGTATGTAGGTAGTGGGTCCAGAGAATGTAGTGTTTTTTAACACTTCATGGGGGTAGGATTTGAGGGTGGAGAAGGACAGCTTTTTAGTTTGCCTATTAGGATTGGTTTCCTAAAATGCATATTCTAGATATATTCTAAATTGGGTATTCTAGATATATACCATAGTCATGCATACTGTTCCGTTCTCTTTGAAGAAATGGAAGATTAATTGGCTGATCAAAATATGATGCTTAAGGGGTACACAGTAGATTTGGAAAAGTAACAGAGTTTGCTTTAAAGTGGGTAGAAACTAATGGAGGCTGAAGAATTCAAATGGGAAGTACACCGAGGAGCTTACAAACATAGTCCAGCTCTTACTGAGAGATGCAACAAAGTAATCCTTCTATCTAATCCTGGCAATAAAATGTAGTAGAGGACAAAAAGTATGAGTATTTTTTAAACAGTGGCCTTTTCCCCTATAATCAGTGTGAGAAACCAGGAATGTCACCACAGAGTAGAATGAAATAATTATGTCAGCTAACAGCTGCATTCTAAACCATAAAGCTTATGTCAGTTTATCTCATGTCAGACACTGCTACTTGAGCTGCACATCAACATTATTTATTTTTTTTCTAACTCACTGATCAGCTATAGCCATGCTTAGAGGAAAACATGTAGCCTTATATGCATATTTTAATAAAGAAACCCCGAAGAATTCAGAAAAATAACTGCAAATTAAACCCAAAAAATTAGAGAAAGGAAGTAACATGGATAAAAGCATAAATTGTTGAAACAGAAAATAAATTCACAATAAAGAAAACACAAGGGTCCATAGTTGGTTCTTTGAAAGTATGTTAAAAGTGGCAAATCGCTATCTGGACAAGGAAGCCGTTTCTGTATTGGAGGCAGAATATGAAAGATTCACAACATTCAAAATAGTTTTTTAACATCAGGGGCATGGGAATCATAGCAATTCTCCATAACATCTCATTTATAGCACAGGAAACAAAATACGGCCACGCTACCAAATAGTTGAGTTTTGTTTCTGGCATCTCAGTTTCCCTTCTCTTTCTGATCTGTTTGTTTTCACTGCCAAATCATTTGGGGACATAATAGAGTCTTAGCCTAATGGGCCTTTTGGATGTCTGGTCTTCACCCTGCACGGTCAGAGTATTGCACTAGACTCAGATGAACATGTTGCTTCATTGGAAAACAATGGCGTCTGGGCAGCATGTATACCTACTTTATTCAGATTCAGTTCTCCTCATGACTGTGGTATTTGAGTTAATATTCTAACACAAACAAAGGGAAGTGTTTAGGCTCCTAAATGAAGTTGGAGTGATAATGTCATTATCAAAAGGGTAGAGGTTTAGAGAATAGAAAACTAAAATAATCACAATGTAGGGATTTGTACTAGCCTCATGTACATAGATATTAGAAGAAGGAAACTAAAATGCACTTTGCTCTTAAGGAGCAAGGCCAGTTAATGTATTCATTATTGCCTTGAAAAATACCCCTGACTCATAGAGCTTTATTAAATTACTGACGCAGTTGAAGATTAACAGTTCTTTTGAAAAATTCCTTGTGAGTGCAGTTTGCACATGGCTAAATTTTCAGAGGCAGCCATTCTTGCCCTTTAGGGTCAGCTAGCTGTCTTCAGATTTCTAACTTGCGTGGGCCTGTTAGGAGTAAGAGGGTGGCATGATAAAGTCTGAGCTAAACTTCCATTTCTAAAGGGAGATTATCAACAGTATGACCTGAGGTAGAACAAGGAAAGACTGTAAAAAAGTTGAGGCAGGATCTTGCCTTAATCATCTCTGTAACACTTTGTAGAAATCACATGATTTGTTTTTCTTTTAACTGAATTGAATTGAATTGGATTGAACTGGATGAGGTTCTGGATCATGAAAGACAGCTTAAAACAAAAGTCAGATTTTTGAAAACACACCAAGTGTGAAGTGAGCCAGGGGAAAAAGTGATATATACAAGAGTAGTGACACAAACTAGTCCATGACCAAACTGCAAAGGCATAAAAAACAATGGGGGAAGAATGGATAGGATGAAAGAGGAAGACAGTACGCAAAGATCACATAAGCTGAAATAAATAAAATACCAACTACCCTGTTTTCTAGCCACAGTAGTCCTGTACATAGAGTTCAATTAATATTAGCTGCTTGGTTTTCCTGTTCTTATGTTTTCAACCTTAGTAAAATCATTAGTTAAAACAAATTAATAATTGACCTATACTATCAGTCAGACTGTGCTTATGGTTGACATGTTACATCTCAATTAAATTTCACAAAAAGGTTTTATTTACTTTTAGTATCTCCATTTGAAAAATGAAAAAAGTCTTAGATTGGAGACACTTTTTCGAAGTGGTATATGTAGTTGGCATGTTCTGAGGGAAGGAAAGAATAGATAATCAATAAAGATATGAATGCACAAATTCATCCCCCAGTCAGCTTGATAGCCATTGCCCACCTACCTATAAGGCTTTTAGAAGAAATAAAAGCAAAAAACTATGGGAAAAAATCTTAAATGGTTTTCTTAAGTCCTAGGTTCTTATTAGGGCATCACCATCCTGCTCTCTCTTTTGCTCTTGTTTTCTCTCAGTATTCTTTGCATATTTAGTCTGTTGTTAATCTCATAATGATAAATATCCGTTTTTTTTCTGCTTTTAAAAGTATGTAAAATAGATGGATTTTCTTTTCTACTTAAGTAAGAAATAGCTACTCTACAGTCAGTGCTTATGTGATTCAAAGAATATTTATGTATTTAATTTATTTTAATTTTTATGTATTTATTGTTATATATATGTATATATATTAATATATTGCATCCTTTGTTCAGCTCCCATCAGTTATTTATCTAGATCCTTCCATTAGCTAACTATACTCATTAGCACAAAAATCTTTAGTAGCATTAATGTAGTACTTCAAGAAATATGCCAACATAATAAGTACATCTTGTATGTCTTTATACAAAAGCTGCTTAGAATATACCCTGGAGTCATACTACCTCAATTTGAATACTAATTATCTGATATACCTCTATGAATTTAGGCAAATTTCTTACCATTTCCGTGCCTCACCTATAAAATGAAGACAGAAATAATATTGACCTCAGGGTTGTATGTGGGATGATGGAATAAGTTATTATAAATAAATTGCTTAGAAAAGTACATAGGAACCATGTTATATAAATGTTAACTGTTTTTTACGATTTTCCCAAGCCTATTGCCCTACCAGAGTAATGTTGTACCAACTATTGTTTAAGACCCTTGAAAAATACATCTTTGGAGAAGAAGATGGGGAGTGGAAGAGAAGAAACAATGTGAAACCAGTACGTTACCCCCATCTCATTGACAGACTTGGTGTCTGATCTATCTCTCAGCTGAGAAAATCTTGGCACTGGAATTAGATTTCCCAGGGAATCAAATGTCTAATTCTCTCTCTGAAAGTAAAGTCCCAAAGTGCAGGAGGGAAGCTTAAGAAACTAAAGTCACATAGGTTCGTTCCCCTTGGCTGTAATGCAAGACAACAGCAGTCTACGGGGAGAACAGAAATTCATTCAGACCCATGACTTTACATTCCATTGTGGTTTTCCTCTTGGGGAGAAAGTTTGGAATGCATAGCAACTCCGTGATCCAAAGCAGCTTGTTTGCTCCATAATGTGATACAAAATGGTAATAGTCAGGAGTCTTGAGAAATGAGTCAGAAGAAGATATTGCTCTTTTGGTTTTGAGTTGTGGAAGCTGGGCTGGCATCTACTGCCTGCAAAGCTGTTTCAGTCCCAGATAGAGGTCAGATAAATGAAGTTGGGGGAGAACACAGAACACAGCATGGCATTGGCACTAATCTGATCAATGAGTTCGGTGAAGGGTGCCATCTGACTACAGAGCTGTCCGGCAGGAAATGTGTAAAAGCCCCACAGTGAAAACAATTTCTGTTAATCACCTGCTTTCATCATGCAGATACATTGAGGCAGCCTCACTGGCATCGGAAAGGCCTGTCACCGGCTAAACTGCTGCCTAACATCCTTCCCGGGAGAAATCTGGGCTTCAGATTTACCTACAGTATGAAACACCATTAACTGCTCTGTTCCCTTATTAATTCAGTGTAGGACTGAGAACCATGGTTTTTCTGATATTTCTTCTGTTGTCATTCAGTCTTCTGCTGCTCAACATGTGTATCTGTCAGTCTCTTGCCATAAAAATGACCATGTTTGAAAATACAGAAAAAGAATGATGTGACCTTGAGTGTGGGCCACATTCCTATTCATTACTTGCTTGAAATGAAAAAAAAAATAAATGCAAACAAGAATTACTCTTCATAAACTTGGTTTAATTCTTGCGAGCAAGTTTGTGAGTCATTTTATGAATGGCTCCCGCTTCAAATTAGGGCTCCTGTTTCCGCTTCCAATGAGCCTCTAGTATTACATCTAATATTGTTTCCTCTCAGCAATTGAAATGTACATCCCTGCTGGGTTGGTAAGAATAGAATTTCTTTCCGGAATTCTTTCTTCTTTCTGAATTGCTTCATTTTACTTCCCCCAAAACTAAAATAAAGTAATTTGTACTTAAGACCAGACAAATTAACCTCGTGGCTTGTTCTCCTTTCAGTTTGTAACCTGACTGCTTGGCAAAGAAGGCTGCTTTCGCTCCTGGCCCTACTCCCTCACCCCTCCTCACCTCTCCTCACCTCTCCTCACTTCCTTTGGGTAGGAAGAAAATGGCTACCATGGTGGCAAATGAGCTCAAACAGCTGTAGAGTTCACCACTGTGAAGGTGGATGTGAAGGAAGGGTGTAGTATCAGGGCTATGCTGCCTGTGCCACAGGTGCCACCCTATTACTTTGTCCCTGGGCGAGTGTTCAATGTCCTTAGGTCTATCTACATAGACCAGCAACTATGTAAGGTAGGCTCATGCACACTGGGAAAAACTATCTCATCTTGTTTCTGTGTTCTTAAGTATACAAAACTATGTGTCAAAGGTTCTCTTCACTTTCTTTGTTTCAAAGGGAAAGGTTCCATTATGACGATAAAAAACTTTTTGCTTCAAATCCCCCCTCCTATGTACATGGCAGACATCATTAAAAAGCTGATGTTCTTTCCACTGAGGCTGGATATAGATACAGAATCCTTCTCAACATAGTGTTTGGGAAAGCTAGTGCTGATTGATCAACACAATAAATAACAATAACCAAAACAACATCAAAAACACTGTATTTATCCTGCTCTCAACTTGATACACTCAAATCTTCCAACATTGTTATTTGGGTAGTGGATAAAAGGCAGAGACTACAGCAATGCAATAGGATGAAGAACCATGCCATGCATGAGGGAACTTTTGTTTATATTTCTATTGAGCTATTGGGTGGAGATTGGGGGAAGAGGGAAGAACACATCTAAGTCCCATAAAATAATAATCAGTAATTATTATTATGTATTAAATTTTAAAATTCATTAGTGTTGTGCAATACAAATATATATATTGTCATTAATTCTACCATTATCACAGTATCACATGTACTAGACAGGGAGAGGAAAACATGCAGCAACAAGAGACTATAATCAGGAAAGCAAAACCTTGCTAGAAATGTCCAGCATCCTTCCACTGTTATATTTTCGGCCAAAATTGTGTCACATGACCATTCCTAACTGCTAGGGAAGCTGGTTAGGATATATATATTTTTAAAAGCTAACATATAGGTACCCCAAACAAAACCAGAGTTTATGTTAGTGTGACAGGAAGAATAGATTTTAGACGAGTAACCATGTCTGACACAGTCCCCTTTAGTACACACTCTCATAATATTAACTACCTTTTTTCTTAGAAATTATCATAGTCAAAATTATGCATTTTGCTTATATGAATACTATCTTCACCACGAGATTGGAAGCTCTGAGAGGGCTGAATATGTGTTTTTTGCTGATCATTTTATCTCCATGAGTCAGCTCAGCGTCTGTAACATGAAGGGTACTTTATATATTTGTTAAAAGTAAATAAAATCCCACCACATTTTCCTAATTCTGGAAAACAATAGATCCTACGTGGTTTACTACGTTTCTGCCTAACATCTCAGTCTCTTTGCTTTCACTCTGCTGACTGAGTGATCCCTCCATATGATTTGTAACCAAGGTAAACCACTCAGCATTCACCATTGTCTTAAGGATAAAGTTAAGATACCCGAGCATGATTTCCAAAGACCTTAATGACCTGCTACCTACATGTCTTTCTTGCTTCATTAACAGTCCCTGAATCTCACTCAATTTCTACAGTAACTATTTTTCAGTACTTCAAAAGAACTGTCTTTTTTTTTACTCGAGATGTAATTTACATAAAGTGAAATTCACCTTTTTCTACATACAAATTTATGAGAATTGAAAGATGAATAGAGTGGATGATTGCCACCATATCAATATATATAACATGTCCATCACTTCCCTCAATTCCCTAGTGACCCTTTGTAGTCAACCTCTCTTCCTACCTGCAGTCTCTGGAAACCAATGCTCAATTCCCTGTGCCTATAGTTTCCTTTATTCCAGAAAAACATATAAATAGAGTGAAACAGCATGGAGCCTTTTGAGTCAGGATATGTGTACTTTCCATAATGCTTTTGAGATTCATCTATGTTGGTGCTTGTATCAGTAAGACGTTCTTGTTTATTTCTGAGTAATATGCCATTGTATGGATGTACCATAATTTTTCCATTCATAATTAAAGAACATTTCCGCTGTTTCCAGTTTGGGGCAATTATGAATAAAGCTGCTATAAATATCCACATACAGCTTTTTCCGTGAACATAAATTATTATTTAGCCTTAAAGTGGGATTGGAATTACTAGATTATATGATAAGTGCATGTTTAACTTTATAAAAAACTGCCAAACTATTTTCTAAAGTAGCTATATCATTTTGCTTGCTCATATATTCACTCTCTCTCCCCATGTATATATATACATAAGATCTTTATTTCAAAGTATTACAGGGGTATATACATTTTTGATTATATTGATTCCTTTGCAATGCTTGAGACAGGGTTAAAAGTATGCCCATCACCCAGATAATGTTCATTTTACCCCTTAGGTAGGCTTTTGCCTGTCCCCTCTTTCCCATTCCTTCCTGCTTGATTTCCACAGAGTTTTACTTTCTTCTAAGCATATGTGTGCTCATTAGTTAGTTCCAATTTAATAGTGAGTACATGTGGTGTTTGTTTTTTCATTCTTTAGATACTTCGCCTAGGATAATGGTGTCCAGTTCCATCCAAATTGTTCCAAAAGCCATTAAACCATTCTTCTTCATGGCTGAGTAGTATTCCATGGTATACATACACCACATTTTGTTAATCAACACATGAATTGATGAGCATTTGGGTTGATTCCATATCTTTGGAATTCAAATGCAGGTGTCTTTTTGATAAATTGGTTTATTTTCCTTTGGGCAGATATATAATACAGGGTTTGCTGGATCGAATGGTAAGTCTACATTTATTTCTTTGAGGAATCTTCATACTGTTTTCCACAGAGGTTGTACTAATTGCAGTCTCACCAGCAGTGTATAAGCATTCCTTTCTCTCTACATCCATGCCAGAATCTCTTGTTTGTGGACTTTTTAATAAAAGCCATTCCAACTGAGGAAAGGTGATATCTCATTGTAGTTTTAATTTGCATTTCCCTGATGATTAGTGACACTGAACATATTTCATATGTTTATTGGCCATTTGTCTATCTTTTTTGGAGAAGCTTCTGTTCATGTCTTTTACCTACTTTTTAATGGGGTTGTTTGATTTTTTTTCTTGCTGATTTGCTTGAGTACTTTGTAGATTCTGGTTATTAGTTTTTTATCGAATGTATAGTTTGCAAATATTTTCTCCCGTTTTGTAGGTTGTCTATTTGCTCTGATGATTATTTCTTTGGCTGTGCAGAAGCTTTTTAATTTAATCAAGGCCCATTTATTTATTTTTGAGGTTGCTGTGATTGCCATTGGGGTTTTCTTTATAAATTTTTGCCTAGGCCAATATCTAGAACAGTTGTTCCAACGTTTTCTTCTAGAATTCCTATTCAATAAATGGTGCTGGGAAAATTGGATAGTCATATGCAGAAGAATGAAACAGGATCCATATATCTCACCACTCATAGTCTCTTTTAATGCTGGCCTTTTACTTGTCTCACTATTGCTCCACTCTACTCACACTTAATTGTACTTTTATACTTTAGGTTTCAGTTTAGAGAGTGCATCTTCAGGAAGTAATTCCTAATCCCAGGTATGGATTGATGCATCTCCTGTGTTTTATCATACTGTTGTATATCTCAGCAATTAATATTGAATAATGTAACCAAAGGCAAAAAACAAGACTATGTCAGTCTCCATTTGAGCCATCCTTGCAAGATAACAGGTGCCACCTACTCTGATATTCCAAAGGTATGTGCTATATACTGCCTTAATAGAATTTACAAAGGAAGTATCCTATATGTATGATTTCAACTAAGCTTAGCACCCTTTCAAAGGTAGATAAGAGGACTGAGATTAAAAGCCCAGAAGAAAAAGTTTCTCTGGGAAAACAATTTGCAATGAAGCTACATCTTTGTTCTTCATGTGGCATGAAGAAGTTGCTTCCATTTCCCTTCAAGACCAGTGAGAGAAGATTCCAGAAGACCACCTGGACAGCTTGATCTTTGTTCACTAATGTCTGTAGGGACATAGCATCTGGTGCCACATCTTTTTCTAGAAAGGCCTAAAATTGTGATATTTGGACTAGGTAACTACTGTGATGGTGGAAAAAGGAGAGGTAACTTCATTGGGAAAGTCATAGATATCTAAATTTTCAGGGCAATGAATGTGTATTTCTTATGGACCAAATGTGGGTCATATAATAAATAGCCTTCTGGCACCCTTAAAAAATGACACACGTGTATTGCCTGGAAAGATAATGGGATATCCAACAGAGAGTCTGTGTCAGGTGGACTTTTAATAACTATATGCCCTTCTAGAGGAGGAGACATTGCCCACAGTGAAAGAAGGAAAGGTGCAAGATACCTTAGAACCCACAAATGCACTCCACAAAAGATCAAATGCAAATCCTGGCTGTGTAAGTAGTGTAGGACCTTCCTTCTATTTGCCTCTTTTTCTCTCGGATAAATGTCAAATTAGAAGAGTTAGTAATACCTAGTGAGTGGAAGGGAAAGGGTAGAAAAACTAGGGGGAAATTAAAGGAGAAGAAAAAATAATAATTTATTTGTATCCTATATTTGGCATTCAACTGTGGTCAATTATTTACCATTATAAGTGATGACACAAACAAACATTGTGATATATAGATATTTGTAAGATTTCCTATCATTTTCTTAAACAACATTCCTAGATGTAGATTCATTGTAACTCAAGGTCCTAACAGTTTTGAGGCTCTTTAAATATGATATTCAATTTATAGCTCAGACAGATTCACAGTTTACATTCTCACTAGTAATTTATAAAAGTATCCACCTCACATTACCCTCACCAACAAAATCAGTTTAAGAAAAATCTGTTATATTGTTAAATGCAAAGAGAAATAGTATTGTTTTAATTTCTACTATTAATAGGATTAAATTTGTTGTATTCTTATTCTCCCCTTACGGTTTCTCTGGATGACGTGTTGGTTAATATCTGTTAATGTAATTTTTCTCATTCAGAAGACTTTTTCTTTACTTAGATAAGCTCAGTTTAGACAAGGAATATACTTCTTGATAACTGTAGGTTTCTCAATATCCTATGTATTTATTTCTGAGTAAACGGTATTTTGAAACACAAACAATTGTGTTATCCTATCAACCTTTCTTTAACGCATATCTTCTCTCCTTGCCTGTCCAGAAAATCAATTCAACCAATTAATGTGTTGGAGAACAGAAAAAAAAAAAAAAAGATGATGCTTTCATATGGTAGCCCTTCCTGTCACTTGGAAATGCATCTTAAATGTTTCAGAGCACATTAGCATGAGTATATGAATGAGTATCCCCAGAGAGGGAGAAGAAAGGAAGAAGGAAGGAGAATATGTGGATGTTCACGCAGGCTGTTTTAGGGATAACGAATGGAAGACAATTATTACCTCAATGCTTCTCCTGTTCTACTTCAATTATGGCATTTCAGGGTGTATAAAGAGGGAAAGCAAAGCCAGATTTTTAGACACTACCTATTTTCTGAGATGGCTAATATAAGTGTAATATAAGAAACTACAATTTCCTTGAATCTGATTGAACAAATAGAAAAAAATGAATTTACGTGTTTTTTCTTGGTAGGGCCTGAAGTGTACAGTGAGGGATCCAAAGGGGCATCCATTTCATCAATCTTTTCTTCTTTATAGGGCTCTGGTCAAATCATTACAAAAAAACCTGGCCCTACCCCAGAGAGATATTCAGTCAAGAAGAAAATAAAAATACCTATTAAAAACCACATTTATCCAGGGTTCACCGTGTCCCAGGCATTGGTAAAAAAATTCTCCTCACACACTGTCTTATTTTACCCTACCTCAAGCTCAGAGTGTAATTATTACGCTAAGTTTATAGAAGAGTTAATGGAGATTTAGAGAGAGTGAGTTGCTTACCCAATATCATACAACTAGCAAGGGACAAAGCTGGGATTTATAGTAAGGATATTTTAAATGCTGGAACCTATGGTTCTAAACCCTGGAGACACATTTTCCAGCCTGGGTCCTGTCAAGCTAAGGTAGCCTTACCTTGCCTTGGTCCTTTCCAAACACACCAAACCAACCTCACCCACCCCCTCCTTTTGGGACTGTTTTGTATTTTGTTATCCATTTTCATCAGGGATATCTACATAAGTTGAGGGGTTAGTGTAAAATAAAAATGCAGGGATTGAGCTGGGGTTGGGGAAGTCAATCTTCCCTTGTCATGGGCATACCAGCCCAACTCACAGCAGAAATTACAACTTCTGTATCAGGAGGTTCTTGGTAATTGGAGAAAGGGTGGATAAGAGACCCTGTTAAGTTACTTGCTGAATGATCCATGGCACTTCCAGTCACAATTGGGAATAACTGCCCCTTGCTTTGCCCAGAGATACCCAGATTCAACTCTCTTGCATCCACATCTCAGGCCCTTGGCAGAGGGTGATATGAAATACAGGCCTCCTCCCCAACAAACATGACCAAGACACCAACTTGGTATGAGAAAAGGAGCAGTAGTGGAGTGGGAACTTACAGGGGGAAGCTAGGTGGAGCCCAAGACACCAAGGGGTGAGAAATAGGTGATAAAGAAGCCATCCCAGAGAAAAAATGGGAAACAGAATGTGGGTAAGTAAAGCCTCTGAATCCCTAGTACATCCTCCATTGTCCTATCAGATTTCACTTAGAGAATATAAATTCAAAGACAGAATTATTAAGAATTTCAAGATGCCAGTTGCAAAGAGTTAAATCCCAAGTGTGAATCCCTAGAAAATTAAATCTCAGTATACTGTGAGAATGGCATCTTGTATGACTGCACTGCATGGTTATAACGCCTAGGTAGATAACCCTGGACTTTATTCTCTGAATTTAGTCAGCGTGGGAGTGAGAAAGGGTGCTTTGTTTTAAAAGACTGTGTAAATCTTGCATAGGTCTGTTGCTGTGGTTGCCATATGGTGCAATGGTTAAAAATTTGAGTTTAGATTTATACAGATATGAGTTTGAATCCCAACTCCTCATACTAGATGATTTAAGATTTTATGCTCTCAAATTATGTATCTTCTGTTTTATAAACATGTTAAAGCATGTTTAAAATTTTTGAGGTTAAAAATATAATTTATGTAAAATACTCAACACAGAGCCTGCCACATACTATTATAGTTAATAAACGTTCTCAGTGATTATCATTGATATATATAATATGTTTGAATTTCGAAATTTAAGTAAAATTTTAGCCAGTAAAAATGCTTGCCTCCTGGCTAGTGTATTACCTTAGAGACACATCTCAAAATCCTGAGAAATATAATCATAGTAAAAAAAAAAAAAAAAAAATGGAGCAATAACTAAGAACTAGGCATTCCTTAAGTATGGTATGTTTTTGATCTTATTCAGTTTCTATAGCAACTTTTGAGTATTTTCAAGCCATTTTATAGATGAAGAAATGGAAGCTGAAGAAGGTTAAACAAATACCCAGGATTTAATAGCTGATGAGAGAGCTAAGATTGAAACTTTAGTCTGGCTAAAAAGTCTATGTCCTTAACTCCTGTGTCAGATTTTCTAGATTAATTTCTGATCCTGTTTGCACATTTAAAATGTGAAAAAAATTACTTATGCTGGGGCCCCAACCTAGATTATTTGAATCAGAAGCTTAAGGAATGAGAGACATAAGTTAAGAAAAAAAATGTTTTTATGTGACTCAGGTGATTGTGATGTGCAGCCAGTGTTAAGAACTAACTGGTCTAGATTTCACAGGCACTAGAGAGCCCTTTTCAAAAAATATTATGTGTTAGGTCATATTAGCAGGCCATTTTGAATTCATGAACAGCTATGAAAACTCTAATATATTCTTTTAATTTTTTTTTTTACCCCAGGAGTATTTTAAGACAAATGCCAAAGAACATCCATTATAAGAAAGCAAAGTTATTCTTTTTTGCACAGGAAGAAAGAGTTGTTATTGTCATGACCTTGAATAATCTTTTATAGATGGGTGTTGAAGTATAATTTATTTTTTCAAACTCAGAGATGTAAAATCATCTGTGTACTGACCTGAAAGAATGTGTGGAAAACATAGGATGAGGAGAAGAATTACTACACAGTTTGGATCAGGAAATGTCAAGGTGGGCGGACGTGGGATGATGGAAAAGAAGTGTGTTGTGAACACTTCCTAAGTGGGCTCCTCCTTCACATTTGTTAGTAACATTTACAATGGGATGAATAATAGTGTTGAGAGGTATGCTCCATGATTTGCTCCTTCTTCCAAACAAATACAAGGCAGCTCACATAAAACTATTAACCAAGTTCAACCCATTCAAGTCAGAGATGTGGTTTTGGTGATTTAAGCCCCAGTCTCAATTGGAGGGTAGTTTACTAAGATAATTGCCTCATTTCTCCTACTTTATTCTGAAAAGAGATGTTTATAAACAAGGCCATAAGTCTTTCAATTGTTCTACCTATTAATTTTATTTTCCAGTATGTCTTTCTAGAATGACATTAAACCAAGGAACTGATGTTATGTCCAAAGAAATATGGGCTGTTGGCTAGAAAAGGATGCTTTGATCAATTGAAACTGATAAAAACTGACCAAACATGTCAAAAAGCCACCAAGCTCAACAAAACCCTACTGTAAAACTGCCACCATTATATAATTTATATATCTTAAAGTTAGAGGAAAACTGTAACGATGAGTATGTTAGGGAACTAAGAACTAATCTCCATAAATGTTGGTAATAGATATTAGAGTAAATTCTCTATGTTGTTTTTGACAAAGTATTACTGCCAATACATTAAACAAAACTATAAGCACATTGGAATTTTTTTCTAACACCATTAAAAATAGAGCCTAATGCATGATAATGTGGAAGGCATCATGATGTGGTAAAAAAAACATAGGTTTTTGAGTGAAGATTCATTGAATTCAATTTTGTTTTTTCTACTATTAACAATATAGTTTTGGGCAAGTGATTTAGTATATTTGAAACTAATTTTCTTTATCTTCAAAATGGGAATAATAATGGCCATTCAGGTTTATTGTGAAGCTTACCGATAATATCTGTGAAACAGCAAGTACAATTTACCTAGGAATTATTCCATCAATTATGATCATTATTCTATCATATTTTGACTATTAAAAATCAATCTCCTCTCTTAATATCTTGTCAAAGACTTGTGCTTTCATGCCCTGGGACTGAACCATACATTGTTTAGTTTCTCTCAGAAGAATAAAATATTACTGGCATAGAGAAAGTGTAGCCCTGAAATTAAACCTACCCACCAGAAAAGGACAGGTACTAGGGGAATTGGCCAAACAACAGTAGTTAAGAGAAAGTTTCTGCTGGCAGACAAAGTCAAGTGTCCAAGAAATATGGCAGTAACTAGGCACAATCCCTGAGTTATCAGCAACCTCCCTGGAGCAGAGGGGTAGGTCAGTATGCAGGAAAATTATTTTGGGGGGCTGTTGCCTTACTGTCTCATAGCTAGGGCAAGTTTTACTTTGAGCTCTGTTTCCAGAAAGGAAGGGTTCCAAATACAAGGGAATACGGTTCCTAAACAGATCAACAAAACAGGTTCATAAAGACAAAAACCCACATGGAAGGAGCCCATTTATAAAGGACCGAGGTATGGCTTAGAGTTCAGAAGTTAGACGACATCCCGACTTTCATATTCCAGGAGAAGATTTGGTCTAGATACAGTAAAGATAACTGATGCAGAATTGCTATTACTACTACTATTCCGGAATTGTTTTTATTCTTCCCAAGAAACCAACAAGAAAAGAGTTGGCATCTCCACTTGGCAGACTAATCACTATAACTCAGAAAGGGCAAGTAAATTTCCCAAGGCCAGGTGAGTAGTGATTTCCAAATCTGGTATGCAGATTCAGGTTTATCTGAATTTCAAAGAATGGGCTGAACCAAGGTGAATTATGTTACTGTTAATAGAAGGAAAGAAAGGGGGTTGAAACACAAAAACAACTCCTGCTTGAACTCAGACTGTTTCTGGCAACAGGTGTCAAGTTTAAACCACATCTGATGATTTAACCACAAATTCTTGCTGTGGGAAACCAGATCCTAAAATCCTGACATGGTATGAGAGTTTGTTCTCTCACACAAGGGACTTGAATTCATGCAACAGCAACTTCTTGTTCAGATTGTCAGTAGTGGTTTCCGTAATCTCCTGTCTCTCACCATCGTTAAGGACCTCTGGAATAGCATGAAATCCAATGGAGTTCATATTTACATATTGCATAGCACTACTGTACTATCACCATGGTCACTGTATTTCTCACCACAATACATGAGACAGAAATTGTCCTTGACTTCATGATTAGGGAAGATTCAATGATTGGTATCATCCACTAAACTGCTTCCTTTTCAACATATTATAAGTCATTTGTTGACATCCATACTGCCAAGGGTTTATTTTACTCAGTCTTCCTGGGGTTTCTGAGCTTTATTTGAAGGATCACTAGAAACACTTCCCCTCCACCTCACTGCAATTAATGCTCCATGGTACCTTTGGCTCTTCCGTGTATATTCAGATGCATGGGCAAATGTCCAAAGGCAGAAGGCTGAGAACTCTTCTCACTGTTCCACCCAGGAAACGTCAAGGAGGCATTTAATTTCCTTTTGGGTTGGAAGAGGAGCCAGAAAGAGGAGTTTAAGTATTCTCCGTTCTGTGAAGTTAGGGGAGGGCAGTGGAGGTTTGAAGAGAGAGGGAAATAGCCTTTCTTACCTCCTATCTGTAACTCTCCTTTAAAAAAAAAAACTCTTTGTGAGATTATGAAAAAAGTGGTAGGGTTGGAAAACAATACCTCCCATCCACTAAGCAGAAAACCTGTTTAATAAATGCTAAGAATAAATTATCTTCAAATATTTTGTAACCATACTTTTTGGCATAGGAATATTCATTTATTACATTTACCATTCTCTAGTTCATCTTTTTTTTTGTCAAAATCTATAATTCTCATCCTACCTGAGGTTTTCTTGAATGAGTTATATATAATAAAATATAACTATTTTAATTTAACTGGGTACCACCATCAACTTTCCGTTCAATAGCTCTCTCAACCTCTTCTAATCCTTCCAATGGCCTGAAAAGACTTAAAGAAAAACTTCCAATGAAATATTTAACTTTTAATATCAGAAAAATACCTACATAATAGAGAATCTACTTCTGCAGGCAAACTGAGGAGCAATAAAAAAACCTACTTTCTATGGTATATTAAGGAAAGCAAGACAGCACTTCCCACCAAACAAATAATTTTACAGAGTAATTGACTCATAGTTTGTTTCTTTTAGGAAATATTTTTTTCCATTTAAAAACATATTGAAGATAGCTGTTCTCAGTGGTATCCAACATTAGCAGTTAAACAATTTATAAGAGATGAATTTTCCACTCTGAGTTCTGTAGAATGGTAAATTGGTAAAGGCCTCTTGAAATTACTGAGGCTGTCACACACTCACAAATTCACTGAATGCTATTTATGTGTCTTTGTAGCTTGCAAATTTAATGAGGCTGAAATCTGAAGAATAAAAATATTTCCACTACAAAAACGAAAAAATGTTGGAATGAAATCTAGGTTCATTGCATGCCTAAGATCTCAAGACCCAAATAACATTTTTCTTCCATAAGATCACATGAAGTGAAAGTGAGTCAATGTTCATTAGGATTTTTGTTTAAAAGACATCAAAGCAACACTGACAATCTCACCATTTCACTCCTCTTGCTATCATCTGTGTAGACATAATATTCTCTACTTTCAGGAAGCCCAGAGCATCTTATAAATTGTTGGTACTCCTCATGGAATGTGGATTGTGTAGTTATTGGCCCTGAATATATAAACTATGAATTAAGTGTCACTTGAATGGAAAATTATTTGAAGAAAGTACACTATGATTCATTTCTAATGAATGCTTTCATACGTCTCTGCAAATGTATTCACCCAAAGTTTTCATAGAAGCAGGCCAAGAAATTATTCTTTCCTGTGATATTTTATCTAACAATTTTTAAAGTCAAATAATTCACTAAAGCTAAGAAGTTTCCTTTCATTATCAAGTAGCACACATAGAAATTCCCTGTGCCTGGTTAAAATCTTACCAGAGAGCCAACTGAAATTAAACTACTTTCCAACCTCCAAAAGCATATATTCCACAAAAGACAACGAGAATGCTTGATAGAGACTCTAAAAACATAAACTGAATGCTTTGCTATTCAACTTAATTCATGCAACTGCTGCAGACTTTACATTTTTTTTTAAAGTGAGTGCTACCCAAGTAAACTTTCACACTTTGATTTGTTTTGTTGCTGTTGTTGTTCTGGTTCAAAGTGTTAGTATTTTTTGATAAAGACCTATAAATCTTGCATATAATAAAGATTGAAAAACAATCAAACAAAAATAACAGTATATTCTTCATTCCTAGACTTTGGGACTCAGCTCAGTGTTGTTGGCTGATGGTTGTGTATTTGATAATGACTTATGGATTTTATATATAATATAGATGAAAAAAATCAGACAAAATAATCTGCACATCCTTGACTTCTAGTATTTGGGACTCAGTTCAGTGTTCTTGGCTGATTGTTATATAACGTTACCAAGGACAGATTTTTGTGCTGTGCCAGATTGTCGAAGACCTTCCCTGCTAATAAGAGAAGTGAGGTCTAATCTGAAAGACAGAGTCAGTAGTAAATATTGTTCAAATGATGATGTGATCAGCTTTAAGGATCAAAAATGTGTGACAATTTAAGGATGGAATTGCATCCAGAGCATTTGGATATAGTTGCAGCTTTTCAGGTGATGGATGATGAGGGACAGGATTTAACACAGTGGCAATTGAGATAGACATGGGAAATGGATCTAAAAAATATCTAGCTATAACTGACTATAATTTGCTTAAATGGGGAGAACTGGGGTTTCAGTGTTTGTGGTTTGTGGGATGAAAAGTGTGAGAGTTACTCAACACTCATCAGCCTTGGGAAGAGGATTATCACTGGTGTTAGCATCAAGAATGACATCAAATTTCCTGGCTTGGGAGGCAGAGTTAATGATTTTAAGAGAACAGGGGAGGTAGAGAATGATTAGAAGACGAGAAATTCTATTTTAGAGGTGCCCAATTTCAGGTGCCTATAATTAAAGGCCGTTGCATCAAACAGGCAATTAGAACTCTGAATTGTGTAAACCAAGTCTGTACTATAGTAACAAGAGCTATTTCCTTTCTATTTTCTCCTCTTTCTCCCTCAGAAAGTTCATAAGACGACTTCAGGAGATGAAGCTGACATCCCTGAAGAAGGTGAACTATGGCCGCAGTGGCTCTACAGATGCCTACAGCCTCTATTATTGTTTCAGTTAGACTAATTCAGGGCCCCACATTCAGGCCCATCTTGCTCTGCCTTTTCTCTGTGTGTACAAACATTTGAATGTTCTCTGATCATATTTCCTCAACCAATATCACCAGAGAAGTGCACCTTAATGGAAGAGGCCAAAGAAAGATTTAAATATCCTATTACCTTGAGTCCTAAAACCCCAGATATTTCCTTTTATACCATTATTGTCATAATCTGAGATTTCAAATTCGTTTATTCCAGTGTGGTTGAATGGAAAGAGTACCGAATTAGTACTGAACCACTTTTGTTCTCAGTACTTTTACTAATAAACTATGCTATTGAAATTTTGTTTTAGCATATTTTTTAACCCTTTAGCATGTACTTGCACCGTAAGAAACATACCTTTTATGACTTAATACTCACAGTGGTATTCGCATTTAGTAACTTTTTAAATTTTTGTTTTACAGATGGAAAAATAAATTAAAGGATATTAAAATGTTAGGTAACTTCTTTAGGGACATATAACTAGTCAATGTAGGGTTGGGATTTAAACCCACCATCTGAGTAATATCTACTTTGATCTGCTTAATTGTCTAATTGCACAATACTGTACTGAGCTTTTACTAAAACCAGATAAAATCTAAGGAACCTTCCAAGTCTAACATCATGAATCTACAACATCCACAGCTATATAAGCAAAAAATTCATAGGAAAGACACAAACTAATTGAATAAACATTTTCATTAAGGAAAGAAAGCTTCAATGTTTGTGGTTTGTGGGATGAAAATTGTGAGAGTTACTCATCACTCATAAGCCTTGGGAAGAGGATTATCACTGGGCTTTATTTCTAGAAGACTTTATTGTTGCAGATGAGATTTAGAAAACCTTTAAAAAAAGAGGAAAGAAGGTAGACATAAAGTAAAAGGTTATTCCAAGAATAATGAATGATGCAAGTGAGAATATAAGTGAGAAAGGCATGGCAGGGAATGGGATAGAAGGTGAGAGAATAGGGGCAACACTGGATTTTTTATTTCCCCATACCTTGTATGTGATAATCTAGAAGGGCAGAAGAGTAGGTGCTGGGAAGGAAGGGTGGGCAATTACATAGGTGATCTAGAGAAGCCCTTGACTTAGAGACTGGGCAGAGAAACCAAAACTTCATGGTCTTTACTACAGTCGTCGAAACAGGTTCTGAAAGAAGCACTTGGGCCTATGAATTTGATTGGGTAACCAGAAGGAAGGAGCAGTTACAGGACATGTATGAAGTCCAAACATTAGTCCACATGCACAGACCAACATATAGAACACATGAAGTAGGCTGTTCTTCCTTAAGGGACTGAATTGCGATAGGGTACTACGGAAAGGAACTTGGCTGTGGGAAAGTGTAATACTCTTTTTACAATGAAATAGAACTGGTTAAAAATCTGTTATACATATGTTATAAGCAGCAGCTTTGCACCAGACAATTTTGGTCAAGTCTCTTAATCCCCAAGGCCAAGTTCCCTAAAGCTGGAAGTTTGTTCGAAATGCAGAATCTCAGGTGTCGCTACAGGTCTGGCTCTACTTTGAGAAACACTGTCCTACACATTCTTATTTTTAGTTTCCTCACCTATAAAACAGTGATAATGGTTTCATTATAAGGTTATGTCAGTATTAAATAAAATAGTATTCTCTAAGTGCTTAGCAGAGTACTTGGCAAAGTGGGTTCTGAATAATTGTAAATTAATATATTATTATTATTATTAGTAGTAGTATATACTAGAGAATTATTTTATAAATCTAAATTAGAATGTGTGTTGTTGAAAAGAATAGTTAAATCTCACTTCAGAGTTTGGCATTTTAATTTCTATTCCATATACAAAGCTTGATCACGTAGGCTGCTAATTGTATGCAATTAGACCTATGTTTAGTAGAAAATGATCAGGTGGATGGATGTATTTTGAATGATGCCTCAATTGGCTGAATTTTGCTGAGAGATTATTGTTACATGAGGTTTCTGATCATTTTCCGTATTAGCGCCTAAGAAAGGGGATTGTGAGCAGGAAAACCAATTGTTGGATTAATATAATTCTACTATGTAATGCAAATGTTATGCTAATGAAATAAAAGTTCAGACCCGCCCTTAATTTCTCAGACCATCTCTTCTTAGGATATGAAAGCGTTCATTTTTTTTTTTGCTTAGGTTTAATTTATTCTAACTATTCTTGATCAGGTTTGCACATCAGTTCAAAAGAACTTTAGGCCTGACAACATTTTAATCAACCCCTAAATCTTCTTTCCTGTCCCAGTAGTATTTCATAAAATTAATGCATTCTGTATCCTCATTCCACCTTCATGTCTGCTTTTTCTTAATTATTTAAATACAAACAATTTTCTCCATCACAATCTCTATACTACATTGTATCTCCAGAATGAGCATTGATTTTGATGTCCTTACAAAAGAAAACAGGGCTAACATTATGCTAATAGTGATGATGGTGGTGATTAGTAATGATCATGACAATGACAATGACTACTACAGCAATATCAACCTCCAGCAATTATGGAGTGTTTAATTCAGTCTTCAGTTTGGAATACCATGTTCACTCCTTATTTCCATCCTTCATGGAAAACCTCTCCTATGAATTTCAGAGACACAAATCCAACTTCTTACTAAATTTTTAACTTGGATGTAAAAAAAATGAAATCATGCTTTTTTTCATCTCCCATTCCATTTGTCAGCAAATCCTGGCATCCCTGTCAGTCTGACGTTAGCAACCATCTTCTTTCCTGTTGTGCAACTCTGCTTTGTAGGAGGAATTATTACTAATGTCTTGCGTGCAATTGAGCAATAGAGATATCAAAATAGATTTTTTAAAATTTTTTGAGTTGGTTAGAACTTACTGAGGAATGGAGGTATCTTTACTAGTCACAATTCATAAAACGAAAAATATAGAATGTGTAAAATAAAGGGTTAACATTTAATAGTAGAACAAAGAAATTAGATTTATAGTAATTTAGGCTTCAAAAATTCCCCTTAGGTCCAGAATAATTTGTATATGTACACTCATGTGTGTGTAATATTAGACAAAAGTATAGAAGTGTATGGGAATTCAACAACAGTGTCCAATGATAAGCGTTTATTAAATATTTATTTAATGCATGTCTGGTACTAAGCATTAAGGAAATGGGACTACAAAGATGAATGAGACACAGTCTATATCCTCAAGGAACTTTTATTCTAGTAAGAAAGTGAAGGAAGCAAATAGCGTAAATAATCATTGACTCAACTTCCCAAACTTACTGTAACAGTAATGACTCAGAGCACTATTCACCTGTTGGAAGCAACCCAAATGGATCTGATAGGAAACAAAACTTGTATGATGTTTTCCCAAACCCAACACCATAAACAATGACAAACATTGCAGGACTTGGATTTAACAAATCCCATAACTCTCATATTAAGAAAACTAAGACCAGAGCTATGGAAATGGCTAAGGAATTATCTTTTTAAATCTCTGCATACCTGATGTGACAATGTTGTGCTACAAAATGGCACCTCATGGCGAAAGGGTTTCCAGAACTGATGTAGATAAAAGTCTCTATGAGGTTTATCTCCCAAGAGTGTCTGTGTATTTGGGTGATCCATTCTTTAAAGACACGATGAACCTTGCATTGGGTTATTCCAGTAAATCAAGTAAGCTAGTGAGTGATATATATAGTGCTGGGAGCACTAAACTGCTTGTGAGTTCAATTCAAGAATGACATAGAAAAGATGGAGCACCAGAACACAAGCCAAGCTTTGGAAGCTTTTCTCAGACACTCAGTTGTGCTTTAAAATAAATTTATCATTGACAAGAAAATGTTTCTACTAAAACACGATCATCATTAAAACTAAACGGAGCCCTAACCCAAAGCCACTGTTCAGGTTAAGTGATCATTTACTCATTTATTTTTATCATCAAATACTTATTGAGGACCTACTATGTACTAGATACTCAGAAAGGATACAAAAAGACTTGGTTCCAATCATCCAAATGTGAGATTAGAGGAAAACATACTGCTAAACAAACAACACATCAAATACTTGGATGGATGTAGGCACAAAGTGTAATACATGGTTTGTCTCACAGCTACGGTGAAGCTGAGTTTGAAAAGTGGAAAACAGTTAAGCAGGTAGACAAATGGTAGAGTGAGTGATCCAGAAAAAGACAGCCGTATTTTTAAAGACATCGGGAATTGGAAAATTTGCTGAGGGAGCAAGTTCTCTAGAATCTGGCATTCCTTTTTAACTGTTGCCTAATTATGACATTTAGCAGAAATAATAGCCACTGGGAAGTCAGAATGATTTATCATGGTAAACAGTGAAATGGGTTCTTAGTTCCTGGCTATATAGCCAAGACTATAGTTTCAGTAGTAAATTCTATTTTTCTATCTTAAGTAGTATAAGAGGCAATATTTCTTAGAAGTATGATTTTCATTATTTTTGTGGATTGTTGAACCCAAAGTATATAAAAGAATAATAACGCAAATATCTTAACATTAATACTGTATGTACAATAAATAGATTTTTTCATTTATTTATTCATATCACAAACATGATTGAAAGACTTACCACATATCAACCACTATGTTAGACTCTGGAGATACAGAGATAAATCAATACAGAAATACATTCTCAACTCCCAAGACTCAAAGTCTAATGGGGTTTTCAGATACGTTCAAACCGATAAATCTTTTATTTGCTTATCTCTTATCATTCGGATAAAAGAATGTAATCAATGCAATAGTAGAAGTAAATGGGTAATAGAAGCATGAGCAAAGGTGACCTATCAAGAATGCATAAATATGAGACAACTAGTAAAATCTGACCTAGCTCTGAACAATGAGAGAAGAGTAGTGAAAGTTGAACTAGGGAATAGCATAAACAAAGACAGAGGAAATAAAACGTCAGGGAAGTTCCACATAAAATTTGGTGTGCTAGAGTACGAGGAAGACTGGTATAACCCAAAATGTAGGTAATTATTTAAATGTATTTTAACTGCCAATGGTTTGTGTCCTTTTTGTCTTCACTGACAACCAACTTTCAGCCAAGTAGCATGATAACATTGTAGGTTGCTTTATATGGCTCTAAGCTGTTTAACATCCAATAAAAAAAGCAATGCTTTTTGATATAGTGAACAGCTTCTGTTAAGAACAAGATTAACAAATAAGGCAAAATGTGCTGCTAAGGGTTAGTTAATGCATTATATCAGTGTTAATTAAGGTATTATTAAAAGGATGACTGTTGTCTCTCGTATTCCTAGAATTTACACACACACTTTAATCTTTGCCCTCCCTGCGGGATAAGCCACTGCACCTGTTCCATCTTCATGAGCATAAGTATTGCCTGCCAGATAGCTGGTGTGTGGCCTATGACAAGCATTGATGGCACATGGCAGATCAAAGAGAAAACACTGTGGCATTTGATAAGGATTCTACTTTCTCTTCATTTTGGTGAAAGCCTTTATTTTTATTGTTTACAAGTATAAAATTGTAAGATGTACTCATTATTATTTTATACCAAATATAGCTGATCAGACAGCAGATGAAACAGAGAAGTAAAATATTGACAATGCATGTGAAGAACAGCATCATGTGCAGAGGATTATTTGCAGGCATGGGAAATAGAATCTATCTAGAAATTCTAGGAGTTAAGATTTAAGAGCTTTGAGGCATAAAGGAAATAAAAACAATAGCAACAATAGCTATTTTTATGGAAAATCTATTCCATCAGACACTATTTTGTGAATTTTTTGGATATATTACTACATTTTTGCCTATTGGCATTTATTTGAATTCAAAATTATCCTAATTTATGGTTGAAAACCCCAGACTCCAATGATTAAGATACTTAACCACTGTCCCACAGCTACTCAAAGACAGAACTGGATTCACACGTAGGTGGATCACCTCTATAAACTGTGTTCTTAGCCACTATCTTAAATTATTTATATATTTGGTAACAATTGGCTACCAGAAGAATTCCAACCATGATGTTCGGTCAAGGCAATTGATGGCTATCAGGGATTGTAAATATCAATCACATCGATCATGATATTTTGCTTCTGAGTTGATTGGCTTGTTAGAAATTCATTGCTAGTAGAATGGATTTCTAGGTAGATTGGGAGGCTAAGGGATAAATGTTTATCATTTAGAAAAGATTTACAGGGAAAAATATTAATACTTGAGTTTCCCAAGCCCCAGAGTCTGGCCTTCAGTCCTGTCATATCTGGTCAAAAGTGATTACTCTTTTGAGGTCAGAGGGACTCATCATGAAATTAAACCCACGAGAGAAAACTATATCCATTTAATAATATGTTATGGTAAATACAACTGTAAATCTTATGCAAATGACTCATTTCAGCTGAGCAGCACGTTCTTGTCCTACAGGTTACTATACAGTAAAACAAATTATAATTCAAAAGCTATTTAGTGATCATGGAATTAGAGCAAAGGAGTCATATGAACATATCCATCTGTGTGGAAATAGACCTTCCAACTAGATTGAATGCAAATGGTCAGGGCATAAGGCATCTCCTCAAACAAAGGGAAACACACTGACAAAAATCTTGCTTTTAGCCTGCTCTTTATTGGATGCTTTATATCGGTCACTCCATTCTTTTGAAAAATTGTAGTTTTCAGAAACACGTTCAAAGTCTAATTAAATATTTTTGAAGCTACATTTTCATCATTATGATTGTACCCAAATGGTTGCACACTTTCAACTTATTATTAGGTGCATTCCTTCCTCAGATACCAAACGCCATTGATTTCTGGGTATTTTTTTTTCATATGATTTCTTGGAGGTGATTCTTATGTTGTTTACCACTCATGTACTTTAGACATGTTAAGAAAAATGACCACTAGGTGTACCTGCATCATATGAGATGGGCATGACTATAAGAGCTTCCATGTGCTCCTGACTGGTTTCCATGAATACTGTCTTCCTATTGTAGCATTATTTTCTCTACTAGAGTCACAATGATTGTTTAAAATATTAATCTTAAAACATCAATTTTCTGCTATATTTTCTAAAATAAGTGGCCTCTCTTTGTGCTCAAAATCCTAACCATGAGCTAAAGGCCTTGCAGTACTTGGCCCTCACCACCCTTATCTCTGACCAAAGTCACTTTGTTCTTTGTTGGCCGATCACACTGGTTGTCTCTCAATCATTAGAATGCACCAGTGTATGTTCTACTAGAAAGCCTCATCATGTGCATTTTACCTTACCTAAGCTGCTTTTTCTCCTTTTTAACCATTTAATTCCTACTTATCCCTTATATTTTGAATAAATTTAATTTCATGAAAAAAGTCTTCTCTGAGTTATTGACCTAAGTCCTATTTCCCTCTTATATACTCTTATATTATCAGAGGCTCCTCTTTTATAGATCCTAAGTTATAATTTGTATTTGTTCATGCAATTATTTGATCAATATCTGTCTCTCTCACTATACTTCAAACCACACAGGAGTTCTATTTGAAAAGTAGCATTATCACTGATGACTAGCACAATGATTGATGTAGCCCAGCAGGTGCTCTCAAACATTTGTTCAGCAAATTAATGCAAGCCATGGTAATTTTCTGTCTCCCTGTGATTTTTTAAAATTTATTTTTCAAAATTAAACTATTTTAATTATTTCCCTTATTATAAAATGACTTCATACTCATTATAAAAACTTCAATATAGAAATATATTAATGCAATGTAGAGAATAAAAATCTGACAGAATTCCTGCTCCACCCCTAAGAGATGACTACTTCCACTTACAGGAATATTCTTCTAGTCTTTAATTTCTCTGTGGTATGTGTATGTGCATAATTTTTATGTGACCAAAACCATATTATCTGGGAAGTTTCATTTTACATTTAATATGATGTGGAGACATTTCAATGCCAGTATGTATAATCAATCTCATATTTTTAGATACCTGTCTAGAATGACATTGTGTACATGTGTTATACTTTGTTTTATTACTTCTTAACTGAAGTATGTTTAACTTAATCCCAATTGTAAACAATGTCTATCATTGCAGGCTCATTGGTGTGAAATTTTTCAGTATTTACATAGATTCCTAAAAATGGCAACATTGAATCAAAGGAATGCTTGTCTTAAATGTCATCATAATTTTTTTTCAAATTTCTTCCATAAAGATTTTGAAATGTTTTTTTTTTTCTTTTTTTTTTTTTTTTTTATTTCAGTTCATCATGGGGGTACATAAGTTCAGGCCATATACATTGTCCCTGTCCCGTCCATCCTCCTGAGTCAGAGTCCCAAGCGCGTCCGCTCCCACTCTCCAGACAGTGCGCCTGGCACTCACCATGTATTCATACCTCGATCCCCTCCCTCCCCACCTCCCCGGGTCTGCACTCTCAAGCATGACCATTCCCCAGAGGGTGTGCAACGCACTCGTCATGTGTATGGGTGTATGGGTGTAAGATTTTGAAATGTTAATATCCACTAAGAGTAAAAGAGTATCCTCATATTAAAGTTGAATACTTCCCTAAATTGAAAATTTTCATTAACCTGTGAAATTAGCCTCGATATTCCCCTATGCTTAATACTCTTATCAATGAGATAGCTCAGAGAGAAATTAAAATAATTGTATATTAGAAGGTAACAGGATACATCCTTTTGATTTCTGGGTAGGTTTTTAAAGACATAAGTGTTTAGAATCTCTGAGGTAGCAATTGATAAAAATCATTGATAAGTAAGTCCCTGAGTTTGAAAACATAATACTTAAGATTAGAGTGTATTATGCCATGGAACTTTAGGTTTCATTATAAAATAAGCTCTGTATAAGGTAAGAGTGATCTAAAATTGTTAAAATAAAGGGGAATGATCAACTATAACCATGAAAATAATGGAAACTTCCACTTGGATGGCTTTGGGCCCAGATTTCTAAGAAAATTTACCCAATTATTCTTTGCCTTCTACTTCTTCTGTTGATTCTCTTTATGAATATTAAAGTAATCAAAAAAAGTAATTGCAAGAAGTTTTAGAAACATTTTCCATGCATCAAACATATTTATATCCTTTTATCCTTGTGTTTTGAAACCTTCTGTAGACTTCCATGGATACATAAAATTTGGCAATAATATAGTGCTAAAATCATATGCTGGGGAAAAAAATCAAGAATTATTTCAAGTTAATAAAAAGGAAAAAATTCCAGTTATCCAGAATTATGTTATGATGATAAAGTACTTTGTTAGGAAGTCAAAGTGTTAAGATGGTATGGTTTACAACAAGCATCAGCTAAAGAAAGTTTATGAAAGCCACGTCAGGCTCCTTTGCCATCTAAGTAATTTCTCTGAATGTCCATCTTGCAATTGGAAGATATGATGACCATCAAAGTGAAATAATACAAAGAAAGCAACACACAGTCTCTCTTAAAATTCCAATGCCAAGTTTAACAGCATTGTACTTCCTTACTAGGAGGAAGCTATTCCTTAGTTCAAACGAGGCTTCTTGTATCTCAGACCTATTTTCACTTGATCAATCCTGAATGGAAAGAAAGCACAGCTGGTCACATCTCTACTCAATAGCCATGACAACCCCTCAGACTTTATAAGCCTCTGGCTGTTTCTACATGACATCAAAAAAAAATAAAATAAAGGCATTTCAAAGTAGAATATTTCAAACTCTTGGATGGAAATGGTGATCTTATCAGGCTGGAGTTCCTCAATAGCAACGCTATTAAAATTTCAGGCCAGACAGTTATTTGTTAGGCGGGGCTATCTTGTGTATTGTAGGATATTTAGCAGTATTATTGATACTGGTACTACCCCTCAATATTTTACAATCAAAAATGTCTCCAGACATTGTCAAATTTCCCTTAGAGGACAAATATGGCCCACCATCCAGTGAGCATCTGCTCTATTCTTGTTTTAGGGAAGACTACTCAGTCACAATTGGCAAGGGAAATGTTTATATGCCAGACAAGGTCTTGATATACTTAATTTGTCAGTTAGATATACCCAATAAGGGATTTCAATTATTAAAATGTAGGAAACATAATGTTTATCAATAGGCTGTTTCCAAGTCTGAAAAATAGATTGCTCTGGGAAGCTCTGCATTGGGATGTTATGAAGGTAAGTACCTTCCAACACATCTTAACATATACACTATGATTCATTTGCCTACTTTATGCCAGAGCTGAGTTCATGAAAAATAATCCCAAGAGTTTTAAGCAATTAACTCCTAGTCCACATTTAGGATTGTACATGTGTCCCCAGACACATGCAAATACACACTTAAATCTTCATATCAGAAATGGGAAATCTACAAATCAATTCATCATCCTTTTTGATAGAAGATTTTTGTTAGCACTAAAATATAAAAGCTCTACATCTTCATATTAGTAGAGGAAGTAAGCGAGACTAACATTTGTTGGTCCTCTACTGTTTCACAAGCTTTAAATATATTAACATATTTAACCTTAATATCAATGCTGTCAAATCACTGTTAGTATTTCAATTTCATGAGAAGGTAGAGAAATGGAGACTGAGTAGGTTTAAATGAATTGGCCAAGATGAGACTGTAGGAAATGACTAAGGTATGAATCCATCTTAGATCTAATTCCAAAGCCAACATTCTTTTTCCACAATATTATGGAGAAATATTTTCTTCAAAAAGTTAAAAAAAATGCCAAAAATCTTCCTTGAAGTGTCCCATTTGTGAAGAAAAATATTACACGAGATAAAAATCAAAATCACTTTGCTTATAAAAAATAGTTCTTAAAATATAAAAAGAACATTTATAGATCTGAATGATATGATAATGAACACACATTTTAAGAATTGAAATTTAGAACCATTTAAAATAGAAAATGAATTCTTAGCCAAAATATGTGCTCCTGGAAAATAAAAAAGGAACATAACCAAAAGGCATTGAAACTAAATCACTTCCTGAGCCATAATGAGCTTAGGTTTTTAATCAGACTAATGAGAAAAGATCTGTAATTCAGCACAGCTCATGAGTCATACCATAAAGTTTCTCCCTACAGTTTCATGGCAGGCCTTGATGTATCATTCATTAGGTACTTGGAAAAGTAACATTTTCAAGAACACAATGAACTGCAGACAGACAGGAAAAACAATGAGGAAGCAGCCCTGGTCCTCCCTTCCAAACTGCCCTTTGGTTCTGTCAGTGTGCTCTCATTCACTAATCTCCAAGTTGTGATTACTACTTCTGGTCTGTATTAATTTGGTGAATCACTGGTGGCCTTGGAAACTGTGTTCCTCAAGACCCTTATAATAGAAGTGTGGGGTGGTGTGGAAACTCCAGTGGGGGTGAGGGGTGGGGAGTGGGGATGCAATCAATTAATTCTCAGTTAGGCACCTCTCCTTACCCACTCCACAGGAGAGCAATGACACAGCTTAAACTTCATTGATAGATCTCTTTGCAAGGCCTGTCCAATATGACCTCAAATGTTCTCAGTATGCATCATCTGTGGGTAGGACAATCACGGTGCTAGCGGTCTGCATGTGAAATTTACCACACATAAGCAATTACCTATAGTTTAAAGACTAAGAAGATAAAACTAGTATCACAAGAATGGGAAAACAAACACCAGATGTACTCAGCATTAAATTGGAACTAATCAATCAACAATTATGTGCACATATGGAAATAACATTCATCAGAAATCAAATAAGAGGCAGGTGGGAGGAGGGGATGGGTAAATTCACTCCTAACAGGTACAATGCACACTATCTGGGGGATGGGCACATTTATAACTTTGACTCAAATGATACAAAAGCAATTTATGTAAACTATAATATTCTTTAAAAAAAAAAAAAAGCCAAAAAGGATCCAGGAAACCCAGAAAACCACCTAGAGAGAGAACCACTTGTGTAGGAGATCCTTTAAAAATGAAAAATAGGTACAACAGAAAGTTATGATATAGCAGGAAAAGCACAGAATCTAGCATCAGAAGATCTGAAGCACTACCTGGGTCTGACACATTTTAGCTGATTGACCTTCGTGGAAAGTCTGAATTTCCCTAAATCTCAATCTCCCCATCTGTAAAATGTTGATGATGAGAATCATGCTTCACAGGTTTCTTTAGATAATAAAATATAATAATGCATCTGAAATAACATCAAAGTTCATTTTACTATGTTTTATAGTTATAGCTGCTATTTTATAATTAAGTTTTATTGAGTACACTGTTATCATAAAGAGGCATGTCTAGTCCTCACTATTTAGTAAATGCTTGGTTTTTCTATTAAATTTTCATGTATTCTTTATATGAGAAGAGGAAGGTTTATTTCATTAATGCCTGTATGATTCTTGGAGCAGTCCTAATCCTTCATGTAGAATGCACTTCCCTAATTGCTGAATAGATTTTCTCCTGGGCAGGACTGGACAAAAGATAAACTGATCTGTACCAGCATTTCAGCTTCTGATCTGACCACAAGCTTTCTTTCTTTTTGTCCTCCCTCCCCTCCCACCTGCTTGACTGCCTGCCTTTTCTCCTCCTCCTCCTTAACGTTCTCCTCTTCCTTCTTCTCTCTCTCTCTCCCCCACCCCACATTTGCAAATTCTTTATTTTCTTGAATTGCTGGTTGATGCTTTTGTGTTCTTTCAGACTTCTGTCTTCCTCCCTTCCTTGGAAACCTTTTCCAGGGCTGTAGGGTTGGCTGTAATTACAGTTATGGCCATTAGGGAGCAGCAAAATGCAAAGGAGCATCACTGGATCTTGGAAAAAACTCAGTAGAATAGTCCAACTAAAGCAGAAACCTGGTCCACCCGGCTCCTCTGGGGAGTCCCTGACTTCCAACCTATGTGACATCCCAGAAGATAATATATGACTGTGGAAAACAAACAGTCATTAAAGTCAGAAAAATCGGGTTTTGAATCATTTCCAACTGTATGATCTTAGGAGATACTTAATTTCTCTGGGCCTTGGATTCCGTTATTTAAAAAATATCATCCAAATAAGAATGTAAAAAACTTCCGTGTGTGTACAAAACAATACACGTAGAGATTGAGTCATAAAGTGTGTTTAATAAATGTTATTTTCCTTCCCTAGTTTTTTACTAACCCACTTGTATTGACTTTGCCAATCTTCACTTCAGGGCAGCCTAACTCAATATAACTATTGGTATCTAGGGCCACATCTGAACACTCAGCTAGCTTACCAACTACCCGTCAGCCTGATTGATACACCTCCACTCCCAATTCCTGCCTCTTGTAGACTTTGAGCCTTCTCTACAGTTAACTCCGACTGTATTGTGACCTACCGAATGATGAGACGTCAGCTTTATAATAATCTTGGATCAGATATATACAAAACAGCAAGAAGACCAGAGTGATAGACTGGCTCTAATATAGCCCTTAGTGAACTCCACCTTTTCTTCCTCAGAACCTAGTCAAATGCCTTCCCCTTAAGCAGACTTGCTTGTAACCACTAAAATACACCAACATCTAGGAGATATCACTCTCTACTTAAGTCAAAAGATTCTGACTTTTATTTTGCTAGTAGATTTTCTCTCTTCTTGTCTCACTAATCTTGATCAAACAAGAGGCATATTGGAGAGGGCTTTGTGGCAAAGGACTGAGGGTAGCTTCTTGCCAATAGCCAGCAAAGAACAGAGACTCTCAATCCAACAGCCCTTATAGAACTGAATCCTCCCAAACAGCCATGTAAGCGAGCTTGGAAGCAGATTTTTCCCAACTGAGCCTTCAGATGACACGCCTGGCTGACAACTTGATTGCAGCCTTGTGAGAGACCTTAAAACAGAGGGCCTAAATAAGCTCTGCCCAGATTTTCGCCTTGCAGAAATTGTAGATAATAAATGTATTTTCTTTTAAGCTGCTAAAGTTTGGGGTAGTTTGTTGCACAGCAATAGATAACTAATACAATGAGTGGAAGAGTGTAGGTGGGAGCTGCAATATGCAGGGCCTTATAGGGCCATAGAAAGGAAATTGAACTTTATTCTAAGTGGAGTGGGAAAGCAGTGGGGATTACTCAGCATAGGAAAGCCATGCTCTGAATTACATTTTAGAAAGATTTCACTGGCTGCTGTGAGGTGATTGGACTGTATGTGACTGTTTCAGTGGTATTTTGCATGTGTTCTTACCCAAATTAAAATTATTTATTCTGTCTTCTGAGAAATGGAAACACTTGTTCCCTACTATATCTTCAATCAAACTCACAAACAGAACAACTTGTTCTTTTTTTTTTTGAGACAGAATCTTGCTCTGTCACCTGGGCTAGAGTGCTGTGGCATCAGCCTGGCTCACAGCAATCTCAAACTCCCGGGCTCAAGTGATCTTTCTGCCTCAGCCTCCTGAGTAGCTGGGACTACAGGCATGCGCCACCATGCCCAGCTAATTTTTTCTACATATATTTTTAGTTGTCCAGATAATTTCTTTCTATTTTTAGTAGAGACGGGGTCTCGCTCTTGCTCAGGCTGGTCTTGAACTCCTGACCTTGAGTGATCCTCCCACCTCGGCCTCCCAGAGTGCTAGGATTACAGGCATAAGCCACCGTGCCCAGACTTAATTTATATTTTTCTAATGATCAGTGATGTTAATATCATTTTGTGTGTTTATCTGCCATCCATATATTCTCTTCAGTGAAATGTCTGTCATGTACTCTACCCATTATCTAATTGGAATGTGTATTTTTTTTTTTACAGTTGAGTTTTACATATTCTTTATGTCTTCCTAGACATGATTATTTTGCCAGACATGTGATTTGTGAATATTTTATGCCAGTCTTTAGCTTTCATGCTCATAGCGGGTTCTTTCACAAAGCAAAAGTTTATGATTTTGATGAGGTCCAGTTTAACAACTTTTCCTTTTATTAGATATGTCTTTCTGTCAAGTCTAAGAACTCCTTGCTTAGCTCTAGATATCCAAGATTGTCTCAATTTTTTTTCATAAAGGTTTCTTAGTTCCACATTTTATATTTAAGTCCATGATCCATTGTGAGTTAATTTTTATATAAGGTGTAATATTGGGTATGAGGTTCATTTTTGGCCTATGGATGGCCAATCGCATAACCAGAATCATGTGTTGGAAAGTCTATCCTTCTTCAATTGAACTGCTTTATCACTTTTGTAAAAAATCAGTTGGTAGATATCCACATTTAAAAAAATTATGAACTTAGACTCCTACCTCACACCATATGCAAAAATTAATTCAACATGGATGACAGATTTACATGTAAGAGTTAAGAATATAAAAATCTTATAAGACAACATGAGGGTAAATCTTAGTCTGTATGACCTTTGATTAGGCAGTGCTATCTTAGCTATGACATCAAAAGCACAATTAGTAAAAGAAAAGGTAGATAAATTGGCCTTCTTCAACCTTAAAATTTTGTGCTCCTAAGGACACCATAAAGAAGTGAAAAGACAATAGACAGAATGGAATAATATATTTGTAAATCATATGTCTGATGAGGGATTTCTACCTACAATATATAATGAACACTAACAATTCAAAAACAAAAAATAAATAACCCATTTTTTTTAAATGGGCAAAGGATTTGAAAGATACACCTTCAAAGAAAATATACAAATGGCCAATAAGCACAAAAAAATAATACTGTAAATCATGAATTTTTGGAAAAATGCAAATCAAAACTTTGTGTGATACTTTACACACATTAAAATGGCTAAAATAGACAGTTAATAACAAATGATGAAAAGGATATAGCGAAATTAGAACTTTTGTTCATTGATAGTGGAACTATAAAATGGTATAGCCACTTTGGAAAACAGCATGGCAGTTCTTCAAAATGGTAAGCATATAGTGACCATATGACCTAGCAATTCTACTCATACGTATATATACTCAAGAAAAAGAAAACATGTTCACCTAAAGACTTGAACACAAATGTTCATAGCAGCATTGTTGATAAACAACAACAGCAACAAAAACAACAAGCCAGAGCATGAGGAACAGAATATCAAAAATGGAAATAATCCAAAATGGTGGATGGATCAAGAAAATATGATATATCTACACAGTGATATAATTTTTGACAATAAGATGAAATGAAGTTCTGGTGAATGCTACAACATGGACAAACCTTGAAAACATTATGCTAACGAGAGAAGCCACTCATAAAATACTACATATTGATTGCATTTATATGAAATGTTCATAATGGGCAAATCCATACAGAAAGAAAGTATATTAGAGTTGTCAGGGATTCAGGGGAGGAGGAGATGAGGAATAACTGCTAATGATTATGGAATTTCTGTTGAGGCTGATGACAATATTTAAAAAATGGATAGTGGTGGGAGTCATATAACTATGTGCATATTCTAAAAGACAGAATTCTTCCACTTTAAAAAGGATGAATTTTATGGCATATAAATTATATCTTGATAATGCTGTTATTTTTCTTAAAAATAAAAACAAAAGAATCAGTTGATCATTTTGCATGAATATGTTTCTGACATCTCTATTTTGTTCCATTGATTTATTTGTCTACTTTTCTGCCAATACCATCTTATTTTGACTACTCTTGCTGTAAGCTTCAACATCAGGCCAAATAACTCCTCCCACTTTATTCTTCCATTTTAAAATTGTTTTATTATTTTAGGTCCTATGCATCTCCATATAAAATTTAGAATAATCTTGTCTACATCTACAAAAAAACCTCTCTGCTGTTTTGGTAGTAATTACATTAAATATATAGATATACTTGGAGAGAACTGACATATTTACCAGTCGAATCTTCCGATGCACATACATGATATATCTCTCCATTTATCTCGGTCTCCTCATATTTCTTTCATTGGCATTTTGCAATGTACCACAAACAGATCATATATGTGCTTTGTTAGGTTTGTACCTAAGTATTTCATTTTTTTGGTGCAATTATATTATTTTAAATTTTGGTTTCCACATGTTCATTATTAGCATATAGAAATTCAATTGATTTTTGTTTATCTTATATTCAAAGACCTAGCTGAACATACTTATTAGTTTTAGGAGTTTTCATTAGATTTTGGGGAGGGATTTTCTACATAGACAATCATGTCATTTGCTAATCGAGGCAGTTTTATTTCTTCTTTGTCAATGTTTAGGGTTTTTGTTTCCTTTTCTTGCTTTATTGTACTGACTAGACATGCAGTAGAATATTTAACAAAGGTGCTGAGATCAGACATTCTCACCTCATTTCATGATGTTAGGGAGAAAAACTCAGTTTTTCTTCATTAAACAAAGATTTCAAAAAAACTTATGAAGAGGTTCCTGCCCTGGCCCGCTAAGTCTGAACCAAAGGCAAGAAAGATCAGAAGCATGTGGTGCCAACACAGGTCTCAGTGAGTTTGAAGACAAGCATTCAAATGGGCTATTGGCAAACTGGAGCATGAGAATCAGAAACCAGTATTTGGGAACAGAGCAGAAAACCTGGGCTGAGAAACACTTCTCTACAGTATTTACAGGTGATACTAGTGAATAATCACTAAGATTTTCTGATGAAATACCTTATTTATTGTGCAATTTGCTTATTTTCTTAGTGGTTAGGAGTTATGGCTCAGAGTCAGGAAGACATGGGTTTGAAGGTAGTATCTGGGATTCTTAGCACATTATCTCTATCAGTTGTTTCACTTTCAAAATGGAGACTGTATGAGGACCTAATATTGTTGTTTTAGAGAACTGAGTAAAATATATTAAAAAGTATTTCTATCAATTCTCTTTCTGTAATCTAATATTAAAAGTGCTAGCAAGGTAGTGGGGGAAAGGTTGCTTATTCTGTGTTGTGTATTTTCCCCCAGATAGTGTAGCTAGAAAACAAATCATTAAAATAAAAACCACTAACATTACTCTCCTGACCTTGTTGGTAAGATATAGCTTAATCGAGAATCATATTACACCTTGCTAAATGTCATAATTATTTAGGTAGTTGTGTCTTATATTATTTTCTGGATTGTAGCATTTGGTGAAAGGCGAATCCTCTATAATTTTTAGCTGCATTGCTGACTCTTCTGATTTTGACTCGATATGGTATTACGGAAAATACTGATCAACTTGAGAATACTTTACAGTATTTCAAATTATTTTCTATTGAAACTTCCTACTCAAAAGACCCATAGCAACGACATCACTAATGCTTTCTAAGTTGTGCAGAATCTCTAGCCCAGCCTAGATCCAGTGAATCAGAATCTGCACGTAAACTAGGTTCCTGCTAATTCCTAGCACATTAAAGTTTATAAAATATTGGACTATAACACTAGATGCATGAAACTACTAGTTTTTGACAGCAATGATAGTAACAGCAAAGACTCTATGATCAAAAGTTTGGAAAACAACAGATTGAATAAAAAATGTTTCTTTACTTTTGGATTTCTCAGACACTTTAGCATTTGAATATGAATTATCAGTCTACACAAATATACTATATTTTCCAAATACATTTGGCTCTGAACTTTCTTTTTAGCAGAGCAACTAATTTTCTGCAGAATAACTTCAGAAAATCCTCATTTAAATAAAATTTCCAATGAGACAGAACTATAATTATAAATGAAATTTTTAAGATGTTTGGCATCTCTAACTTCTGAGGACTGGCCCAATATTCAAATTTTGTTACAGGTGAGATGGTTTATTTAAAATCATGACTTTAGCATATGTATGCATTCTATAACTGTGTACTTGATCCTTTAGAAGTTCATCAGTTTATAATTTTGCTAGCTGGCAAGGTTAGCAGTGGCACTAAAGGCCATTGTCTGCTGGAGAGAGGACTAAGGCAGAAATCATGACTTCTATGAGAAGTCAGCATTCCTAAGTTTCATCAGCAGAGTGTCATTTGGACAGAGTCTCTCTAAATTTGAGAACTAATGAGCATCAACCAAGAGCAATGAAATGAGAAATGTGGCAGAGAAATAATTGAACGTTTGTTGGATGAGAAGTCAAGAGACAGTATATTTATTAGTACCATTCCTGTAACTAACTAGCTGTGTAAATTTGGGTCAGCCACTTAATTTTCAGGATTCTCAGCTTCCTCCTACATATGAAGATAGTCAGCATTTAGTAGTTATTATAAGCATGATTTAGGAATTAGAAAGATTTAAGACTGAATCCTGGCTCTGCTACTTATTTATTCTGTGACCCTGGACATGTTACTTGATCTCCTTAAGCTAATGTTCTCTTAGGGTTCTTGTGAGGATTAAATAAAATAATGCTTATAAAGTACTCAGTGCTCTCAAAAACTGGTAGTTATTATCATTTGGAGACTGAATTCAGAGTGATTAAAAGTACATGCTCTGGGATCAGACTGTCTTGGTTTTAATCCCATATCCATCATTTCTTAGCCACTGAACATTGAACAAATAAATACCCTAAGCCTCAGTTCTTTAATCTGTAAAATGGAGATAATAAAGTTTTTGTGTATTGAAATTTCTGTAAAGATTAAAATAACACATACAGGTAAAGATTTAGCTTGGAACCAGACACAGATTAAGCACTAAAAATGTCAGGAATAATCTTTATTAAAAGTATTCAAGTAAAATTAGGCAGTTGCCACAGATGGGTAGGATTAGGCCTACAATCTAGTTACTGTGTGGTGACATCTTAGATGTAAATCTTAATATACTTCTTTGGCCAATTAATACATGAGGAAACAAACACAGAAAGACACAGATGCCCAAACTAAGAGAGATTGGGAATATATTAAAAAACTAAAAGTGGTAGGATTAATTAGGTAGGGTAGAGAAGAATAGGGATAACTTTAAAATTTCTGGCTTGAGGGACTCCTTTGGAAGGAAATGTCATTAACTGAGAAGGAAAACCATGTGAATATTGGGTGTGGTGGCAGTTAGGTGTGGACACAGAGATCACGTTGATTTTGAGGTAACTATAGGACAACCATTAGAGATATCCAGAAACCAGTTGTCTGAATGAGATTATAGCTAAACAGAAAAGATTATAATAAAGATACGTAGTTGCCATCAGCATATCTTGTGATACGCTGTGGAACTGAAAGCTATGGAATTGAAAGCAATTTCTCAGAGAGAATATGTTGAGTTTGATAATTTAAGGACTAACACTGGAATCTGAGACTATGTCAACATTTCCACCACGAGCAGAAAAACACTATCCCTCAAGATAAAATAAAAAAATAATAGTGAGATATGAGGGGAATAGAGAGAGAGTCGTCTCATGAATCAATGAAAAACATTTTCAAGAAAGAGAAAGTGTTCAACAGTGTCACATGTCACAGAGGAGTCAACTAATACAGGAATTAAGAAGCCTTGGAGTGATCACATGTATATTATGTGTTAATTTTGGAAGATTAGTTTTACATAACTGGTAAAGGAAGAAGCCTGACTGTAATAGGTTGGGGAGTAGCATCTGTGATGAAGAAGAAGAAATAAGTACAAACTATGCTTTTGAGAAGTGTGGCTGTGAAGGTGAGAAATAAATCTGTAACCAGAGGTCACAGGATCAAAAAGAATGGAAATGGTACCTTCCATAATTTTATATGCTCCAGTACACAACACAGTTTTATGCTCAATAAAACTAAATAAGATGTGAATTCCTGACTTACATACTTAATTGCTGGCATGGCATGTTCATTCAATGTCCAAAAGCTACCTTAAATTTAGCAAACTTTTCCTTAATTCCAGTCCTCCAATTCTTGTCTCCCACCATTTTTTTTTCTATATAAATCGATGGCAGCAGCATTCATCCAGTTGGTTAGTAACACAAATAAGCAAATGCATTAGAATCATCACTGACTTTCCCCTTTTTTCTTTCTCTCACACTTCATGTCCCTCAATGAATCTTATTTCTGAACTTGTAAAATATGGAGAGAATATTACTAGCCCTTACCATTTCCTCTTTGACTATCCTGTTCTGATTCACCAGGGTCTCTCTCCTGGGTTACTGCCGGGGCTTCCAAACCTGCATCTCTGCAATCTTTTCCTAATATACAACAGCCAAAATGTGTCTTAAAAAATATAAGTCATATAATGTCACAGACATGCACAAAACCATCCAATGGATGCCCATTTCTCTCAGATTAAAGTTAAGGTAATTACAATGGCCTGCGTAACTCTGCATCATCTGACTCCTGTTTCCTTGCTTATGTGGCCTCATCTCCTGCTATGTTCTCCCCTCTTCACTCCGCCACAGCTGTGCCCACCTCCTCACTGTTGTTTGAATGGTTGCCAAAACCTCACCTCAGAACCTTCATACTGCTTAATCCCACGTCAGGGAATTTCTATTCTTCCAAATATCCATAAAAGTAAATCTCTCACACCTTTCTAGTAATTGCTCAAATCTCACCTTCTTCATGAGGATTGTGTTACCTTGATCACCTTGTTTAAAAGTGCAAAAAATCGGCGGGGCGCGGTGGCTCATGCCTGTAATCCTAGCTCTCTGGGAGGCCAAGACGGGTGGATCGCTCGAGGTCAGGAGTTCGAGACCAGCCTGAGTGAGACCCCGTCTCTACTAAAAAAAAAAAATAGAAATAAATTATCTAGACAACTAAAAATATATATAGAAAAAATTAGCCGGGCATGGTGGCGCATGCCTGTAGTCCCAGCTACTCAGGAGGCTGAGGCAGGAGGATCAGTTAAGCCCAGGAGTTTGAGATTGCTGTGAGCTAAGCTGACGCCACGGCACTCAATCCAGCCCGGGCAACAAAGCAAGACTCTGTCTCAAAAAAAAAAAAAAAAAAGTCCAAAAATCTCCCCAAGATTTTTTTTTGTCTATTTTATTCTCTGATGTGTTCTGAGTGCTTAGGACAATGCCTGGCACATAAGAGTTACTCTCATAAATATTTAATTATCGAATGAATCTATGAATGAGCAAATTTAGTCTTTTCTGATCACTTCCAGATTCCAAAAGAATATCACTCTTAGTGTGGCATTGATGACATATGTGTGTGTGTGTGTGTGTTGAGATATCTTTATGCTTTAAGATAAACACAATTTTAAGTACCAAAATGCCAATGCAGTGTCACCTTAGAAAGTATCTTAAAATAATCATTGGAGACCAAAGGCTGTTTCTGGGGAAGAGACTATTCACAGGAAATGGAATCAATTCCAGTGCAGTAATATACATCCTCTTCTCCTGCCCCAAAGGACTGTCTGACTCATCTTCATTCAAAAGAGTCCACAGTTTCAAGGCAAATAACTTTGTGTTCTAGAGTAAAGCTGCAAGACCCACACCATAGGATACTAGTCACACTGAGAAGCTATTATTATATGCCATATTTCACAACTTGAGTACCTATTACATTATTTAGCTAGGTGGATTTGGAAACTGGGAAAAAGTTTATATTCTCTTTTTCTGCTCAACTAGGATTGCTGCATTTGTTCAGAATGTGTTATGAATAGGACGTTTATAGGAATAAGTAAATTTATTCTACTTGGAGAATTTTTGGGGGATTGAAAGGGGGCACTAATAGTAATTATATCAGGGTACAAACTGGGACTGACTCCCTACTTATGGCTACCAGGACCCCAATGCAGTAGTGCTACAAAAGGTCCTAGTCATCATCCCTTCATTTGCTGTATAAATGGTTAGTCTAGAGGGTCCTATGGGAGGATTTAAATGGTTCACAAAGCACAGAGGGATATTTGGGGGACTTGGGGCAGTGGGCATTTTCTAACTGATATAGAAAAAGAATGTCTACATTTTAACAACCATACTGGCTGAATGTTCTCCCTGTGACTTTACATCCCAATTTGCCTATGATAGTCCTATTTTATGCCTATTGTCATAGTTTGATTATTAATAAGTCTCCTATTATTTTAAAATTTTCCCAGGTAGGTTATGTATTATTGCTATGCTTTACTTCTTGCAAAACTCATGATTCTCCAAAATCTGCAAATAACAGTGGCGTGTGTGCATTAGTGACCAAAAGAAAATAGAAAAAAAGATTCAAGATCTGCTTCTGTACTAGTTCCATAGAATTAACTGTCCATCCAAAGACACCTAAATAGTACAAAATTGTCCATTTCCCACCTCAGTTCTGCTAAATCCATGCAGCCCCAATACCATTTCCACTTCTACTTATTTTCTAATATATATTATCAACCATTTATTGGCTTTTAAACTTTAAATACTTGGGTTTAATCCTAAAGCATAGAACCATAAAACCCTTAGGTCAGTTTTATAAAATCCTCTTTGATATTAATCAAAAATTGTTATAAACTGAAACCACTTCTCCATGATGGATTATGGTAAAATTTTATTTTACTTAGTAAATCTTATGAATAATAAAAAATAATGCCTTCTAGAGACATCAGCATTAAATCATTCCCTGTGCCCCAAGTGGACAAGGTCAAGGCTACCTTTCATCGTGAATCTATGTCATAACTATAGATTATTTGTCTCTACCATTATTTTGCTCCTTTTCTAATTTTTTAACTTACTAATTATGTGGATTTATTAAATTTTCTATATATAAGGAATGCACATATATATAAAATTTGGCATGATTTAAGTACTTATGCAAAAATAAGAACATATATATTAATAGTCACAGATTGACATTAAAATTTACTTAAAATAGTACAAAATTTCTTATTATTTTGGACCAGTGACTAAACATGTCTCTCTTACAGACCTCTGTACTAAATGTTCTCCTGAACCATCTCAGCTTGAAGCCTGGCCTCATCTTTTACAAGCCGTATGCTATTAGGCAAGTGGCTTAATCTATTTTGCCTTAGTTTCCTTTTCTATAAAATGGGGAAAACAATAGCACTTACCTTTCATAGAGTTGCAGCAAGTATTAAATGAGTTATAACACGCAATCATCTTAGAATGGTGCTTGGCTCATAATAAGCACTTTATAAAGCTTAAAAGGACTTGAAAAGTCAAAGTGGTATAGTATAAAGTGAATGAGGTTGGCAATTTGATAATATGGATTTGGGCTCACTTCTGAATTTACTAGCTATGTGATGGTAAGGATGCTAAATCTCTCAGAATCAACTCTTTTCCATCCCTTACTCCCTTCTTTCTTATCAATAAAATAAGAACAATAATACCTGTGCCAAAGTGTTGATATGAGACTTGGGATCACTTATTCAAAAACAATTACTAAGCTCTTAATTTTAGTTTTCCAAATGTGTGCTCTTGGAATCATAGGACTTAATAGGGGTTGGGATTTCTTTAATATAATCCTCTGCAACAAAATCCTTCCAATTGCATGGTTTGATGGATCACTGACTCTCTGACCTGCAAGTTAAAGGGAATTCAGCCACCTCCCTTAAAAGTCCATTTCAACAGTAAAAACACAACTGTCACATAACCAACTTACTATTTTTCAAACACTAGGTCATGACGCATCAGTGCTTGTAAAATCAATCTGGTTAATGGCCATAATCAATAATAATATAGAGCACAAAAAATACTTTTTAAAGAGTATATACAGCACAGTAGAGGTATTTTTGTAAAAACTTTCGTTTCTCTCATATACACATATACATACATACATGCATATATACGTGTATGTATATGTACATGCACATGCATCCACACACCCATGTGTACAAGCTTAAAAACAGGTAGAGGAAATTCACTTCTAGGCTAAGATACAGGGAAGGAAGACAATGGGGAAGGCAGACAGCATCAGCTTCTCAGTACCTTCCCTGAAATGCAGTAAAATCCAAGAGGGGAAACAGTTCAGTTGAGACAGATGGGATCTCAAGAGATGCACAAGAGTCTCAAGACTGCCACCAGACTGACTGTGGATGTGGACATTTCAGTGATTACTTGTGCATCTAGATATCTTTATGATGGTATATTCTCTCTCATCTACAAAATGCTGGAACTAGACATGTGCTCATGAATATCATGATATATCCTAGATATAAAATTCTTTCTAGCTCAGGAGTATAAGAGCTTAAAATAGAAGCTATTTGAGTTAAAATTAAGACAGTTACACATCTGTACACCTGCATTTAAGAATTGAGGAGTTTCCCAGATGTAAGACTTACAAACTTGTTGTTTTATTCCAAGAATATGCCTGACTAGTGGCCCTATGATAAAAGGTAGAAAGTTTAGGTAAGAGTTAGAAAAAAGAAAAAAAAAGTCATACTTCCACAAAAGGGGAGTAGTAATTCCTCTTGACAAACTATCCTGTGTGGTTTCCCAGTCAGCTCCTGGATTTACCCAGGTCTAGAAAATTATGTCTGTTTTCCAGCAATGTATCTAAGGTATGTACAGTCCTGAGTGATTTGCAAATGTGGTCATCCTTAGACAACACAAGTCAATAACTCCTATGTCTGTGAAGAAATGTTATGAGGGTTATATCTATTCAAATAAAAAAGAACAAACAACTCAGATAAAGTCTCTCTGTCCTTTATAATGTGTTCACTCTATCTTTACTTCCCAGAACCACCAAATTCTGGCCAGAATCAGGGAGAAGAAAATTTACTATGGAGATCTTGAGTAAAGCCAAAGGCCCTAGGTACAGGCAAATGATCTCCAAGGAGAATACTAACCCAAACTGACCCAAGCCATGAAAAAGAATGCCATCAACTGATCCAAACTCAAATCAGCTTGAAATGGTGTTAGCCAATTGTACAGTTAAAGAGAACGTTCCCCATGAGACCACCTTCACTTCTGACACCAAGTTCAGGGGGATCCCAAAACCATTCTCTCAGGTTTGATAATTTGCTGGAGGAATTCACAGAATTCACTGAAAGCTATTACACTTAGGGTTTTACTACACAGAAGAAATGAAAGTCCAAATTAGCCAAATGAAGAGGTTTATAGAGAGGAGTCTCAGAGGGGTCCAGATGCTAAGTTCCCAGTTGTTCTCTTCCTGTGAAGTTATAGAGAGTTACCTCCTCCTGGCTGTGATGTCTGACAATATGCACAAAGTACTGCCAACCAAAGAAGTTCTTCTGTGTCTTTGGTGTCCAGTGTTTTTACTGGGGCTTGATCACATACCATCCGTGGTCTCTTAATTTCCAAGCCCTCCCAGAGCTCAAGTTAATCCCTTTAGTCATCAGTCCCCCAAAATGTGGTTGTTGAAACTAATAATGTGTGTCCCAAAGCTCCCATCGTAAATCATATCATCAGGGTGTCTGGTGGCTAAAGCCCTTAGGCAAACAAAGATACTCCTATCAGAGAGGACAATCCAGGGACTACCATATCACTTCTCAGTAGCTGAGGGCAAAGGCCAGTCCTCTATTTTGGTAAGCTGAATTCTCCACTGCACAGGACCACGTATGGATCTTGACTCAGCTGTCCTGAGAACAAAAATCTCTGCTGGACTCACATGAATGATGTTAATGAAGAGCAAGCCCGTGATGATTTGGGGAAAAATAACTTCTAATGTTTTTCTTCCTTTGACTAGTTAGTTAGGCACGCTTTCTCTATGACAAAAAATATTTTAGAAAGATCATGAAGATTACTCACTGAGAGGGAATTTTCAATAATTAAATTATACAAACACATGGGAGCCAAGCAATTTGTTCATGGTAAAGATTCAAAAAATAAATGATACAAGATTCTGCAACCAAAGAGGTCGTTTCAATAAAAGAGAAACACTAAGCAGATGATTTTAATAGACTAGGATACATTATGAATGGGATAACATATCTGTGGAATCACAGATGAGGGGAGCTTAATCCATACTGGAGGTTTAGAGAAATTTTCCTTGAATTGACCTATGAAGGATAGTATCTGGTGAAAAATGAAAGTAGCAGTAGCAGCCATAGCAGTAATAGTAAAAATAATTAACAATTATATAGAATTTATTATACTAGACACCACTCCAAGCCCATTGAATAGATTAATTCACTTAAATTATTAATTTAGGAGAAGTGGTAACATCTATTACTGAACTCTGAGCCTCTGCTCTCCCTGAACTCATGTCTTAAGGTAATGTTGTCTTGAAAATTTGTCATCTTTTACAAAATGGAGCTAGGGGAGATTGCACACCCCTGATCCAAAAGAAAAGTACACCATTGGGCTAGAAAGATTACTCTGAACAAATGCAAGTACAAAAAGATTAAGTGTTTTCAGATTTCACCTGCCTTGCAACAATTTTACAAACCAGGAGAGCTTTCCCTTAAGCAATAACATGTCTCTTCTCATTCCTCATTCACAGACTCCCTTCTCACTGTAAAGTAGGAAGCTTCCTTTGGAGGCAATGACAAATCCTGGGGCCTGCATTGCACTCATCTTGCATGCGGTGCTCCCATTGAGGCCAGTTAATCCGATTGACGTCAGCCAGCTCTCCGTGCACAGAATGTGCCACTCAGAATCTAGGGGAATCGATCATCCCTCAACTCACATTGCCATGACACCCATAGCCTCCAATTTATTTCAGCTCTGTTTCTTTTCCTTCTCTTTCCTCTCCAACTAAAGGAAGTATATATTTTCTTTCTTCACAAACAACACTTATTAGAGCTCCAGGTTCATCATTGGAAAATTCAGACTATCGCTTTGCACTGATAATTGAGGTTTTCTGAGTAAAGCTGCTGTGGAGAGCCAGGTAAGGCTGCAAAATATACCACACATCTCAGATGAAACATTGACTGGGAAGTGGTTATTACTAGACATAAATATTTTTTTCTGAAAAAAATCTTAATTTGGAATTTCATTAGTCCCATTAGGGAAGGGAAGGAGGAGGAGATTCATGAAACATTTACTATATTCTGGGCATATCACAAACAGTATAACATATAACTTGGTTCTCAACTAGCTGTAATCACTCCCCACCCACCTCTCAGGAGACATATGACAATGTCTGGAGAATTAGCTGCCATCCCTGGGGTGGGGTGGGTGCTACTGGCCAGCATCTAGTGGCTGCTAAACATTTTACAGTGCCTAAGACAGCCTCCCATCACCAAAGAATTACAGAGCCACAAATCTCAATAGTATCAATGTCAAGAAATGCTGAAAATGAATCCCTCAAAGCTGTATGAGACAACTGTTAATATCACCAATATGGATACAGACCCTGGAAGAAATTAAATGACTTCCTTTTGTTCAAAAAGTTAGTAAGTAGCAAGATTTGAATTCAGACTTGTCTAACTGCAAAAGCTGGACCCTTGTATTGCACCAGGTTATGCTGGACAAGAGTTGGTAGCAAAGGAAATTAGAACTCTGAAGGCTAATTCTAGGATGCATTTGACTTTTTCCTTGCATAGCAGTCCTTTTTTAAGAAATTCTTTTTATAAGAATATAAAGGCACCTTTGAAGGCTGAATTACGTAGAATTACTTGGCTAGTGATAACTCCATGGAGTTGCAGGATTTATATACAAAAGATAATTTCACTTAATACAGCGACTATTTATCAAACCCTGCTCTGGCTACATTTATACTGGCTACACTTAGGCACGCATGCATGATTATATATATGTGTGCATGTATACATGATACTTTTTCCCTCTATCATTCCAACATGAATAAAACATAGTACTCCACTGTACCTTGCCCAGTATAGTGGAGAAAGATAGGCAATACAATGCACAATTATACACCAAGGGCAAGGATGCCAGTTTGCTGACTTTCATACTGGAAGACTAATTCCTTCATCAATCATTCATTTGAAAAACATGTATTTATTAAATTCTTAGTATAAACTCAGTCATGCAACCAGACCCATAGCAAGTAATTATAACAATGTGATAAATGCTAGCACAGAGGCGAGTGCTGGTGATGTGGCAACACAGAGGAAGAGGCACTTGACTCTCTTTGGAGGTGATGGAGACAACCTCCTAAATCTAAGACAAGGCAAGTGAAATACTGACGTTGGAGTCCACCAGGTGGAGTGGTAGGTGATAGGGCTAAAGAGGAACAAAGGAGCCAGACCACGAATCTTGTAGACTAAACAGTTTGAATTTTATTCTCAAGGTCAAGTGAAGCCAGTAAGAATTTCATCATGAAAAGAACTAATCATTTCCATTTCCATTTATGAAGAATGGTCGCATCGTTAGAGTGGATTTAGGGAAGTGTGGAGAGTAGGGGTAGACAGACACATTTTGAGGCTGTTGTAGTAATCCACTTAAGTGATAAAGGCCTGAATTAAGGCAAAAACACTGATAACAGCAAGGAAAAGCTAGACTCAGAATAGAATTAGAGTTAGAATTTATGGGTCTTTGAAGACAGAGGGAGGATTTCTCCCTTGGCAAATGAGAGTACAGAAAAAGCAATTTACGTTTGGACACAGTTACCTTTAAGGTACCTATGTTGAGTAAAAATATTATGGGCTAACTAAATGTGAGAAATGCTACTGGACCCTTCATATGTTAATCAGCACAAAAGTCCTGTGATATAGCATTATTCTTTTTATTTCAAAGGTGAAAGTTCACAGAAATTAGCTTGTTGCATTTAATATGGTAAGCGCCACAGTCAAAGCGTTACTACATCTGGGTAACTGCTATGCCTCACTGCCTTCCACTGTAAAGCTGATGCTCAGTAGGACTTAAAATACATATTCAGCTAAAAAAACAAAACAATCCTAGAGATATTGTTCCTACAAATGGCAGCTGAAATCTCGGATGTATGTATAGTCACCCAGGGAGAGTGTTAATTAGGAATGAGTGAGAAAGAGCCGGAAGTATGGAGGCTATAGGACAGAGTCCCAGGAACACAGTAACTTTTAAAATGAGTTAAGGAGGTTAACTGAAAAATCGTCAAAGAGGCGGATAGGGAGCCAAGGGGAGGATGGTGTCATAGACGCGAAGGGGAAATTTGTGAGCAATCTTGAGTCAGATATTTTCCTGTGTCGCATTAAGAAAATGCCTCATCACAAAGGCACAATTAACATCCCTCCCGGGAAAACCTCAGTCTAGGGGAAATGATGTGGTGCCCATGCACTCTTTCCATGGCCACTGCAACTGTTCTCATTCAAGCCCCGTTGATTAGGCAAAATGGTCCGTATAAAGTCACTGACACATAGCAGGCCCTCAAAAATGGTACACTGTTCCTTTTCGACTGGCCAGGGTATTAGCAAGTCCGATGGCAAGGCACTTAAACTTTAGCTGAGAAGAACATCTGAAACTCCAACAATTTATTACAGAGTACTGCTACTGTGCAAGTTAATCATTATTATTTGCACCGTACAGATGTTGAAATTTAGTCACAGAGAGGTTAAGAACATTTCCTAAGGTCTTAGAACTAGTAAGTAACAGACCAAAAATTCAAATTAGGGTCTGTCCAGCACCAAAATCATCTCCTCTTCTTCCGCTGACAAACTTCCTCTTTAAATTAGGAAAGTGATATAATTTAACCTTCAAAACAGGTACCACTGGGTAGAAAAAAATATTAGTATTACCCGGGGTTTACAGATCTCAATGGCTCCCCTCATTGTGGTCCCATAGTTCAACCTCTATTTCTAAATGGAACGGGTCTCCTTTTCATTTTAGAGCAGGCTTTCTCAACCTCCATATGATTGACATGGAACAAGATAATGTTTTCTTGTGGAAGGGCTGTCCTGTGTATTGTTGAATGCTTAAACATAACTCTGTATGTCTAAGAGATATCTGTACTCCTGTGATTATTGCAGCATTATTCACAATAGTCAAAATACAGAATCTAAGTGCACATCAACAGGTGAATGAAGAAAATGTGGTATAAATACCCAACTGAATAAAATCCAGCCTTCAGAAAGAAGGAAATCCTATCATTTGCAACAACAAGGATAAACCTGGAGGATATTACGCCAAGTGAAATAAGCCAGGTACAAAAAAATAAATACTGCATGATCTCACATATGTGGAATCTAAAGAATTGAAATGCACAGAAGCAGAGAGTAGAATGGTTGTTACCATGGACTGAGGAGCAGGAGTAGGGGTTGAGGATTGGGGAGATGTTCGTCAAAGGATATAAAATTTTAGTTAGGTGGAATCCATTCAGAAGATCTATTGTGCAACATAATGACTGTAGTTAATAACAATGTATTGTATACTTTAAGATTGCTAAGAGAATGATTTTACATGTTCTCACTATACAAAAAAGGATACATGTGTGAGAAGACGGATATGTTCATTAGCTTGATTTAACCATTCCACAATGTATTTCAAAACATCGTGTCTTATACTGTATATATAATTTTTATTTGTCAATTAAAATACAAATAACTAAGTAAATTAAAAAGTATCCCTGGCTTCTATCCATTAGGTGCAAGTAACACCCAAGCAACAGTTGTGACAAGCAAAGAAATGTTTCCAAACTTTGCCAAGTACCCCTTTAGTGCTCCCTGATTGAGAATGACTGATTTAGGTATGTGGCCTTTTCACGCTAAGCATTAGTGTGCAGCCTGAGCTCCGTGCTTATGACCCCTCTTCCTGTAGACTGTGTCCGCCTGTCCTCAAGCCCCTCCTCCCCCCACCCTTCCTGCCCCACCCAGCCATCTATTGTGCCCTGCAGTGGAATGAATGGCTCCACTACAGGGGTTCAGTCAAAGCGTCCAAAATCCCTTCCCTGACCTGGTAACTGAAACCTGTCCCTGATCCGGAGACCAAGGCAGTGAGAAGCAAGCTTCTGTGATTGTGTATCATTTGGGTGGAAAGGGCCTCATAAATCACTTTATTGTTTTGTACCCTTAGAGGGTACTACTGGGAATGGCAGCGAGTGTGACTCACCATGCTGTACTGCTGTAATATTAAAGAAAATAAATAACGGAACTGAGAAGGCATTAAGTGAGGAAATGAGGCACGGATGCATGAGGCAGAGGTGATCCTAGTGCACCGCATGTAAGTGGATATTATCCAATTACTCGGGAAGCAGAACTTAGGAAGAGAACTGTGGAATCACAGTTTTCTGAATGAACTGCAGAGTGTACAGTAAGATTGCACCAAATTCCCCAGGCAAGTCTTTTCCTCTGAGCTCCCTTTCTGAATAATAAGGAAGTACATGCAACTGGGTTGTCATGGTTTGTTCTCTGTCTTAAGTAATCATGGTAATAATCATGCCTTGTGTTTGTTCAGTGTTTCCTGGTTTACAGAGCAGGCTGCCATATGTTATGTCATTCCACTCACAAAGCCATCCTGTAGACACCCAGCCAGGAGGAAGACAATGTCCTATAAGGGGTGTCTCTACAGGTCTGAGAGAGCAGAGCTTGCCTATGAGAGAACAGTAAGAATAAAAGCTGAGTTTAGCTCTGGAACCTTGAACCTTAAACTGCCAAGCTTCGTTTTCCTCTGTGGGAATAATAACACCATTACAAGGTATTGAAATCAGGTATATAAATGCTGAATGCTATACCCACGTCACGCTAGGCAACAGGCTCTTAACCGCCCTTGCAGAAGAAATCTGTAACTCAGGGCAATCTGAAGATTACTAAAGTATAAATAGCATATTTGTATTAAACTGTGGTCAAGAGTAAAAGCTTTAGAGTCAACTCACCAAGGTTTGAATCTCAGCTCTGCTTCTTCTAACTATAACTTGAAACAAGTTTCTTAACCTCCCTGTGCCTAGGTTTTCTCATCCATAAAATGGATGCTTTGAAGATTAAACAGGTTAATACGTGAAAATTTTTATAACATCCAGAGGACTTGTTAAACACAAAATTATTGGGCCTCAGCCCCAGTGTTTCTAACTCAGTTGGTCTGTGATGTGGGAAAAAATTTGCATTTCTAACAAATTCTCATGTGGTGCTGGTGCTGTGGGGCTGGGAACCACATTTTGAGAATCATTGATCTAGAGGAATGCCCAGATTACTGTTCAAATTGTCTCACTTAAATATAATTTCACACTTTTGAAATTTGAAAAACTATTTGGTAGCTGTGCATCTGAGCTTATACCCTTTAAGAAATACCTGAAATAAGATTTTTCTATTGCTTTAACATTTATTGTATAGTCAATAAGTTCTACTGGTTAAAAGCACAGACATTGGAGCAAGATCATCTTAGGTGTAAATCCTGGCACTTCCCTCTGTCGTATGACCTTAGGTAAGTACTTATATCCTCTGTATTTCTGTTGTTGCCTCATATGTAAAATAAAATAATAATAACATCTATATTTCAGGACTGTTGCTAGGGTGAAACTGGTAAGAAGAACACTCAGAATAGCGCCTGGCCTTTCATTAAACATTCAATAAATGTTACTTACTATTATGTCTAGAAGTCATTTATGAGTAAAGGTGCTTTAATAAGAACATTGTACTAAATTGAAGGAGCACAGAGAGATGAGCCAAGGATATCTTCTTTTTCAATAATTCCTGATGTGCTTTTAGGTATGTAGGCAATTAGCTATTCTGGGCTCACAGTAATGCACAGGACCATAAACGTTTTAGTCTGAATGTTTTGTTTTGTTTTTTTAAAGTCAAATATTAAATAAAATAAAAAAATTTTAAAAAAAGGCAAATATTACCAAATTCCCAAGAAGACATTCAAAATAAAATAAAGTACCCATAGGTTAGCTAAATTTAAAAGCCTCTAGATTGCTAATTCTGTTTTGGTTTATTTGCCTAATAATTATTAAGCATCTACTGGTAAGGTAGTGTGCAAAGAACTAGTGACAGAGAAGAATGGCCAATGAGACAGGTGCAGTCTTTGTATTCAGTGAAGACAAACTTCAAGCAAATAATCATTCAAGTAATTAATTCCTTACAATGGTAATAAAAATGAAGAAGAGAAAAGGTTATGAAGTGACATCACTGAAGGAATTACTCTAATCTGGAGAGGTGTGGGTCACAGGGAAGCCTCCTCTGAGGAATAAATCTCTGGTTTGCTGGCTCAGAATTTCAGAGACATTTACTAAAATAATGATTTCTGGAAGTATCTGACAGACATCTATAGAGAACGCTTAATTTTCTATTTTCACAGTGGGCATAGAAGAAAGGATCATGCATTTTGTTTATCAAAAGTTTTCTCAAGTCATTTATGTACAGATTAGAGGAAGGGGTGCAAGAAGGAATTTCCAAGGGCAGACATATCTATTTTTTAATTCTACTTGAAATAATTTTATTCACTAAGATATAATTTCTACCAAACCTGACTCTAAGGGTGCCATTGATAGGCAAGTTCAGAAAACATATTCATTTCTAGGGGTCATTTTGCGCTATGCATCTCATCTAGTAGTTAATACCTGACTATGTTCTGATAAAGGCTAAATAAATGTCCATAAATGCGTCACAGTTTTCTTGAGATATTTTTTCACTATGTGATAAAATGCACAAAAATAATCAAGAGAGAAATAGCTGTGCCTAAAACCTCCTTCCTTCTTTGGTACAATATTGACCTGAGAAATTTGTATTTAGGTATGTGTGACAGAATAATTGTCTTCTGAAGATGTCCACATCCTACTCCCTGGAACCTGTGAACATGTTATGCTACACGACAAGGAGGAAATTAAGATGGCAGATGAAATTGTGGTTGCTAATCAGCCGACTTTGAGATTGGGACATTATCCTGGATTATTTTAGTGGGCCCGAAAAGAAAGGGAGAGACAGAAGAGTCAGTATGAGAGTGATGTATTTTGAGAAAGACTTCATCACCATGGCTGGCTTTGAAGATGAAAGCGGGGCATGAATCAAGAGTGCCAGCAGCTTCTAGAAGTTGAAAAGAGAAGAAAATGGATTCTCCCCTAAGGCCTCCAAACATGAATGCACCCCTAATGCCACCTTGATTTTAGCCCAGTGAGACCCATTTCAGACTTCTGGCCTTCAGAACTGTATAATAATAAATCTGAGTTGTTTTAAGACACTAAGTTTATGGAAATTACAGCATCAATAGGAAACTAATACAACATGCCATTCAGAACAAATGTTTAAAGAAACTAAGCACTCTAAATTTTGAGGGAATAAGTGTTTCCTTTATAAAAAGAAAATACCCTTCAGAACATTTCAAAACCTACTCTAAACGGTAGCTCTGACTCCTGACAATAAATAATGCTCCTGAACTGAGTCACCAGGTTGGCTTCCTCTTCTGGACCCACCAAACATATATTTTTATCTGCCTGTATAAAGACAAGAACAGAGAGAATGTTTTATTTTCCAGTGTGTTACACAGTAGACACTTAATAAATGTTAAATATATAGGTTTATTTATTAACTACCCTTTGACATGTACCTATTCATTGATATATATGAGATATACATCCTTATGTTACCACATCCACTTATTTTATGCATTAAGAGATAATTTCTACCAAACCTGACTCTTGGGGTGCCATTGATAGGCAAGTTCGCAACCCGTATACATTTCTAGGGATCATTTTGAGCCATGCGTTTTATCTAGTAGTTAATACCTGACTATGTTCTGATAAAGGTTAAAGAAATTTCCATAAATGGAATTGTTACATTAGGTTGATGCAAAAGTAACTGTGGTTTTGCATTTTAAATCATTAGAACTAGCCTCAAACACATCTTTATTAATCAAAATAAGAACCATTATAATCAACACATTTTTGCCAACACAAAATAAGTTTGTTCATTTCTGTAGCATAAAAAATCCATGCTTTGGGATTCTACAAACTCTTGGAAAACATTTTCTGCATCCTACTGGTTGTGGAAGAGTTTTCCCTGCAAAAAGTTGTCAAGATGCTTGAAGAAGTGGTAGTTGGTTGGTGAGAGGTCAGGTGAATATAGTATATGAGGCAAAACTTCACAGCACAATTCGTTCAATTTTTGAAGCATTCATTGTGCCATGTGTGGTGAGGCACTGTCACGTAGAATATTGGGCCCTTTCTGTTGACCAACGCCGGCTGCAGGCATTGCAGTTTTCGGCGCATCTCATCAATGTGCTGAGCATACTTCTCGGATGTAATGGTTTCACCAGGATTCTGAAAACTGTACTTAATCAAATCAGCAGCAAACCACCAAACAGTGACTATGACATTTTTTGGTGCAAGTTTGGCTTTGGGAAGAGCTTTGAAGCTTCTTCTCCATCCAACTGCTGAGCTGTTCATCACTGGTTGTCGTATAAAATTCACTTTTTGCCATACATCACAATCTGATCAAGAAATGGTTCATTGTTGCATACAAGAAGAGAAGATGACACTTCAAAACAACAATTTGTTTGATTTTCAGTCAGCTCATGAGGGACCCGCTTATTGAGCTTTTTCACCTTTTCACCTTGCTTCAAATGCCTAACGACCATAGAATGGTTGAACTTGAGTTGTTCGGCAACTTCTCAGCAACTTCTCATGTAGGTGTAGCTGTAAGAGGATCAGCTCTGATGATTGCTCCCAGTTTGTCGTTGTCAACTTCCTATGGCCAGCCGCTGCGCTCCTCATCGTTAAGGCTCTCATCTCCTTTACAAAACTTCTCGGACCACCACTGCACTGTACGTTCATTAGCAGCAGTTCCTGGGTGAAATGCATTGTTGATGTTGCTGAGTCGTCTCCGCTGCTTTACGACCCATTTTGAACTCAAATAAGAAAATCACTGGAATTTTCTTTTTGTCTAACATCATTTCCATAGTCTAAAATAAATATAAATAGCAAGCAATAAGTCCTTAGCAAAGAAACATAAAGCAAGAAATGCACATTAAAATGACGTATAACATAGCCACATTTATTTAAAAATGTATTTCAATATCAAAAGCAAATTTCAACAATGCTAAAACCGCAATTACTTTTGCACCAATCCAACAGTTTTTCTTGACATATTTTTTCACTATGTGAAAAAATGCACATCTAAAATAAAACTCCTGATTTCTCTGGCCAACTTTTCTTCTTTCATAATTTTCTCCAACTCATGTCAGGTCTAAACCTAAGAATGATGCTTGCCCCTTCCTTTTCCCTTTCACCTCATCACAAATTCATTTATTGATTTTTTTTAAAAAATCTATCAAGGACCAACTATGTGCCTTGTCACTAGATGGACTCATGAGCAAGTCCTTGGTCGATCTTTAAAATGAATTAGAATCCAGTCGTTCCTCACCACCTTGCCTCTGTGGCACCTATCTGCGGCACTACCATGTCTCAATTAGAACATTTCGATAGCCGCCTATCTTGTCTCCTGATTTGACTCTTGAACTCCTATAATCTATTTTCCACATAGCAGCTAGAATGATTTTTTAAAAATACCAGGTTCTATCATGCAATTCTCCTGCTTGTAACATTTCAATGGCTTATCATAATCAAATAAAAACCATTCTTTGCATTGCAATCCTGTCCCTACATAATTTGTCTGTCCCTTCTTATTTTTCACATCTCTCTCCATGCCATTCATGTTGGCATCCTTGTTCCTTGAGTATAATCAGCATTTTTCTCATCTCAGGACCTTCGCTCTTGCTGTCCCCTCACTCGAAGACACATCCTCGGTGCCATATGCTGCACTCGCTCACATCATTCAGGTTTCAGTTCAACCTGTGATCAACAGCGCCAAAGTCTTCTCATTTTATCAAATATTTTGACGAACTTAAAGGACTTTAGATTTACAGGACATGATGAACACAGTAGTTTTAAAAGTTTTATTTGCTTGACATAACTTTTCCTAGTGAACCTATGTTGACACATTCTGTTCTAAAAGCTTATTATGCAGGTGTTTACTAATCCAGTCTGGAATTTTGTTGAAGTTGGGCATCAGGTTTCCCTGTTACACATTTCACCACTTCTACCTTTGATTAACTGAGACCTCTGCCTGTCTACAATCACATGGCAGCTTTTTAGTTAATCATGATTTCTCCAAAATTAAACATCGGCGATATTGAGGTTTTAACTGAAATATTATTCTTCACACTATAAGGGAATATATTTGAGCCTTTAAACTTGAGTGGTCACATTACTTTATTAATATGGTTTCATTTACATTGGGTTTTATTGAGGGAACTTAAAAATAAAGGTATTTGGATGAAAACAGAATTTTACGCTGTCCAAAGACTTTGAAAGACAACAATGTTCTTTAGACTTTTTAAGTCTGCCTCACTGGCTTGACCTCCCTTGTCTCGGCCTAGAGACTATCCTTTGTTCTTGGATGTTATAGTTATTATTGCTGGTAAAGTCCTACATGTGTTATATCTGTGGTTAAATGCTATTTTGTGACATTCTGCATTTCATTTCATTTCAGAGCATTTTAGAGTTCTAAATTGTTATTATAATATCATTAAATTTTTTGCCTTCCTGAAATGTGCTTTGTGGGACATATTTAAACTTGGTGTTTTATCTAGTCTTTAACATAGTGAGGTACTGGAATAGAAAAAAAAAAAAAGCTTGCTTCTCCTAGTTGAGCTTCAATGTCCTATTGTCTATACCTGTGATGCAGACAAACAGCATGATGTCAATCTATTCTGAAATCTATAACACTACATTAATCTTTGTCTTCATTAGTAAACTGGTCCCACCAGGGAAGCCACAGCTGCTAGAAGATCCCCTATACCATTGTAGCTGTCAATTATTTCTTCATGATAATTATTCTCATCCTTTACTTCACAGTTAGAAAATTGTATATTTATATATTCAACAAATATTTACTGAGTATCTAAGTCAGAGACTAGCTAGATGATGGAAGAATAGAAATAAATAAAATCATATTCATAATAAGATTAGTAATAGTATTCATAAGAGTAGAAGTAAAAAAAAAAAGTTGTAACAAAAGCAATAAGGTATCCTAAGAAATTCTTGGACAGTAGAGTGACCCACACATGATTAACTTGAAGTTATTGATTTTACTTCTGCAGGAAGAATCCCTGTCTCTTTTCAGAGTGGATATTACCTCATCCATATGTAATGTGATGCGCTGCTCCTTCTATTTGGAAAGGAAAAATTAGACCTTGTGTCTTCCAAATATAGTACAGATTTATAGTTATTTAATATTACCTTATTTGGTTGATATGACAACCAAATATGGTAGACATTATCATTATTCCTATTTTATATAGATAAAGGTATTGAGACTAACAGAACTTAAGTAATATGCTCTTGGTCACATGATCCAAAGCACAGTTTCTCATAATAAAGTTGAAACTAAATAGACTTGCTTTTCCACAGAAATCTCTCAACATTATCTTCATCAAGCAATGGAACTGTTACTTCACTGGCCAGATTATAACTTACAAAGTCAGTATTTTTATTAGTTATTTTTCCTTTAGCATGCAAACTTCATCAGTTCTGGCTCTTAGCCTCCCTGGATTGGATTGTGCCAATTATACATATATATATACACACACATACATATATATACATATATATATATGTGTATATATATCTCACCTTTATTCCCTAGTCTTAAATCAGACTTTCCTTAAAAGCAAAGCCTAAAGCAGGGGCTTTTTTTTTTTTTTTTTTGGCAGGTAGATTATTGAGAGCAAGAGTAAGGGGCCAGTAGGTGTGCAACAGGAAAGGAGGGAAAGATGATTCAAACAGGGAGTCATGAGCTGATCCTATTGTGGGCAACAGAAGCTCAACAATGCTGCTAGATTTCTCTGAGGATAACCATAGGTTGCACTTCAGAATTGCCTGCCCAAGGATAAGAAGAGCAGAGTATTAACCAGTGGATTCTATTTCCCACTGGTCAAGTCTTGACCTATAACTACCTTATATTTGTGTGAAAATGCATCAAGTGGCTGAATGGAAACCTGGAAGCAGAAAGTGCAGAGCACAGCTGAGGGGAGATGCTCTAAGGTTACAGCTGTGCACATCTGGATCCCCCAGCACAGGCTGGGATAAAAGAACAGAGAGTATGGGGATGAGTACGAGACTCATCTGACACGCACATCTTTTATCTTGACTTGAAATCTTGGCTTATCTGAGCTTTGCCTATGTAATCACACTGAAATCTTCAAATGTTTATTGATTATCCTCATCTCCATAAATTTTGTGGTAGAAAAATACTTAATTTTAAACACTACTTAATAATTAGACTACTTAATTGCTTTGTTGATAAAAATGCTACTTAATTTTTAGTCCATCTCCCATGACCCACCTTCTTTATTTATGGTCTCTTGCCAGTGTGGCTGTTTAAGAATAGTTACTTGTTCTCAGATTAAAGGCAAATGAGGTAGCAGGGATGGGTCATGACTCTGTGGACGTTTCTCTTGTGCCTGGAGTGTTTGTGATTCCTGGCAGATTGTGATGCAGAGAGTTACAATTAACACCTAAGATTCCATATGTCATTTCTGTCTCTCTCAATCAGAAAATTCTCATATCTCCTCAGACCATAAATTTTGTTTGTTTTCTACTAACAGCAAAGCAAGTAAGTTTGTAATCTGAGATCTACCGATACAAATTTAAGCATTCACTAAGCTGTAGTGTTTTCAATTTCTTAATTCCTTCCTTCCTTATTGCCATTCAGTTAATAAATCTTGATTGAATTTGTCTTATCGACGCTTCACAGATCTGTCAATTGATCATATTCTATTTAATGAACTGTGGATTCAGTCTATCTTTACTCTGCCTTTTAGTTTTGCCTCTTTGTTTTATCAGAACATTTTGGTCATGTTTTTTCATTTCCAAGTTGCAACAGACATCTTCTGGTTTGGGCTGCAAAGAACTCTTCCTCCCTTCTCCTGGTAACCATATGCCTATTATTTTAGTGAAATACTTTCCCCTTTCTCCACTCATTGATTTCATATGGGAGCTAACAATCTTGGAATCCCACTCTCATGGTCAAAAGGACAGACACTTGACACATCTTGTGCCAACAACGAGACTCTGTGTCTAGGACGAAATACTGGTGCTGGTGGTTGACACATGACCCCAGCCTGACCAACTGGTCCTTCCCTACCCACAACCTCCACTGAAATTACTAGGGGCTATGACCTCACTTTCATGATAACAAGAAACCTGAGAGACATAAAGTAACCTGTGGAGAAAATCAAAGATGAAAAAGACTGGGAGAGAGTGAGGAAAATTGACTGGCATTCGGTTCTTTTAAGGAGGATTTGTTGGCACCCCAAAGCAAACCACAAACAGGGTGAGAGTGCAACCAATAAATTCCACCTTTTTATTAAATTACAAGAAGCTGAATGTTTCTTGGAACCAAAAAGTTCTAACTACTGCACTAAATATATATATCCTCTAAATTATAAGTGTCAAAGACCTCTAAAAACTTCCAGCTCCTATACCACAAACATTTAGTATTCCCCTAAGTATTCACCTCATATTCACCATTTGGAAGCTTTAAACTCCTGCTTTAACTGAGGAATAAAAATAGTTATTTTATTCTAGGAACACAGTCAGCTTTGGAAATTTATAAAGTGTTTTGACTCCCCATGCCTGGGGTCATCTGTGCACACAGAACTGTGAGCATTGCATCTTTGGCAGCATGTGATCTCTCATCTCCCAGAAACTACCTATCTTCATCTCTCTCTGCAGAAACCCATCATTGCAACAGAACAGGCTTCCATTTTTCCTTCTGGTCTGGAAGCAATTGCTTTTTTTTTTTTTTTTCCTCCTTCCAGTGGCAGTATTCAGATTCTTCTTCTCTGGGGTTATAAGCCTGAGACTATCTTAATGGTAGAGGGCTTCAGGAAAAAAAAAAAAAATTACTAAGAAGGGACCATTTACCAGACAATACATTAAAAAAATATCATCTCACTACATTTGGATATCAGTTAATATGTTAATATGAATCCCACTGATTAATAAAAAGTACCCTATGGTTATTTAAATAACAAAAAGGAATTTTATGTTATTTAATAGTCACTTCTGGGTGAAAAGAAACATGTAGAAATACCAGAATAGAAGATTACTTCCTTGACATGATAAAGAAGCTTTTAAACCAACCGCCAACATCATACTTAATGGTGAGATACTATAGTCATTCCCATTAAAAATCAGGAACAAGACAAAGACATCATTATTTTTTAACATTGTCTGGAAGTTCTGTCCAAAGAAATAAAGCATGAGACAGAAATAAGAGATATAACTATTGGATATGAGACAAAAATTAGCATTATTTGCAGGTGATAGAACTGCCTATAAGGAAATGGAATAGAATTGAAAGGTAACCTCTTAGATTGAATTTATCTTCAGAACAGTGGCTGTCTGCTACATTAGTGTAATAAATTAGATGTTTTACCATACTTGAAATGAAAAAAATATTTCACTCAAACATCCTAAGCCCAAAATCTTACTATCCTGAAAATACATAAAACAGTCTCTCCTTTACATACATATATATGCAACCACTGCATAGGAATAGTACTGTGTGAATCAATATGAAGAGAATTTCAAAGTATTTATATTATTTGGGATAGGCTGGGTTATGTTGTGGTGGCAAATAATCTCCCCAGGCAACCTTGGTATATTTCTCACTCTTGTTACATGTCCTTGGTCAGCTGGAAGGGGACTCTGTTCCATATGGTGCTCATTCAGGGACCAGGTATTGATATGCTTTGCATCTGTGGCAAGGGAAAGGAAAGTGAAAAATTGTTCAACAGAGTCCTACACCACTTCTGCTTACATTTCCTTGGCCAAAGCAAGGCATATGCCATGCTAATTTCAAAAGGGTGGGGTAGTGTAATACTAATAACAATCTAACTGAAAAATACAGTGGCTGAATGCAATACCCAACCTAAAAATTAATCCAGACCCCAGAAATGGTGACTGGGTTCAAATCCTGGCTCTAACAATTGTGGCTACTTTACCTTGCTGTAATTAGTTCTCCTCATCTAAAAAGTAGAAAGAATAATAGTATATTCTTTACTGAATTATATTAAAGTTTTGCGCATTTATGAAAAATATTTGTCAAACAACTATTTTGTGCCAAGAGTATAGCATTTTGGGTGCTTAGACATATCAGTGAAAAAAAGCAGGCAAATATCTCTCCTCTGGGGAACATACATTCAAGAGGGAAAGAGTAAATAAACTATGGGAAAACTACATAAGTAAATTGCACAGAATTCTAGGATAGCCTTTTAGGTTACCATAAAGACTTTGGCTTTACTTTGAGCAGATGGGGTGCCACAGAAGGTTTTCCCACAGAAGCGACATCATCTCCATCACTCTTCTGACTACTCTGTTGCGAAAAGACCCCAGTAAATTAAGGATCAAAGCAAGAATACCCCTAAGCAGGCTACTACAACAATACGTGTGAGAAATGGGTTGGACCAATGTGGTGGTAGTGGAAATACTGAGAAATGCATCCAGCACTAAATATATCCAGAAAATTTAGATACATATTCAGAATACATATCCAGATATATATTCTGGAAATGTCTTGAATGTAGAGTTATTGATGAATTACATGTAGAGTATGAGAGAAAGAGTCAATTAGGACTATAATGCTTTTAAACTGAGCCATTAACTGAAACAGGGAAGGCAATAGAGGAGTCCAGTTTGGGACATGTTACACTTGAAATGCTTATTAGACATCCAAGAGGTGTTGAGTAGGAAGGTGATACGTTTGATACAGTTCAGGAGGATGCTCTCACAGGGAATGCATTTAAAACCTTAGAACTCAATCAGATCTACAAGGGAGTGTATTTGTTTTTAAATGAGTTAGCAAATGGGAATGGCTTGGAATAACAGTATAACCAGTAAACACCCAGTAGATGTTAGTAATTGTTATTATTATGTTCCTTGAAGAGACAATTGTTTCAAAATTCTCAGTTCTTACCAAATTAATTTATAGTCCTAATGCAATATCAACAAAACTCCTTTTGTCAAGGAAAGGTGTTGAGAAAACCATTCTAAAGGTGTCTGAAAAATAAATCAACAGTAAAACTATTTTGGACATTTATGCATAATGAAAGGTGTTGAGAAAACCATTCTAAAGGTGTCTGAAAAATAAATCAACAGTAAAACTATTTTGGACATTTATGCATAATGGATTGAAGAGAGAGGTTGAGGGTGGTGGTGATGTGCCTGTCTAATATTACACAAGTTGGACAATTTTACTAAGTGTGGAACTGGTTCAACAGCTAACAGTAAAGTAAACCCCTCAAACACATCATATATCTATATATAAAATTAATATGTTAAAAAATATTGCAAACTAAAGTGGGAAGGGATAATCTTTTCAATCAGTTGATTGTGTTTGGAAAGCTGCTTACCTTAAATTGTTAGATATTAGACCCATACCTCATATTTTATGCCAAAATAAATTTTGAATGGTTCAAAGATTTTTTTTAAATGGCATAAATCACTAGAAGTTTTTAGGAAATATCTACCTGGTTTTGCTAGGGAAATATATTCTGTGCATATAAGCAATGAAAAAAATAACAAAATATTGAAATATTTGACTTTACGGTGTATCATGAACCGTATTATCACAAAAAGCAAATGAGAAACTTGGAATGTTTTTTAAAAAATAATGAAGAGTAAATGACATTAATATAACAAAACTTGATGTAAATCATTAAGAAAATGAAATCTATTAGACTACCAGAAAACTGAGAAGAGACATGAGCAGATAATTCATGGAATTAGAAACACATATGCTGCCTCTTCTAATATAAAATGCTAAAATTTCCTAACAAGTGCAAATTTTAAGAATAGTCAAAAATTTCAAAAATATTGAATGTCTGCAAATTTATAGTGAGACAAATATTCTCTTTTATTCCCAGAACAAATTTAATTCATATAAACTTTCTAGAAAGCAATTTGGCAAAAAAATCCGGAGACCTAAAAGACGCATATGCTTTAATCAACTAATTACACTTTTTGGAATTCATCCTAAGAATGCATCAAAAATGTAGAAAATAATTTTACACTAAAGAGTTTTTGCTGCAGTGTTATATTTATAGCAGTACACACTGAAAAACAATCTAAGCCTTAAACAATAGGGAATTGCTTAAATAAGTAATGATCAATAAAAATCATGTTATACTATATCTAGCCATTGAAAATGATATTTTCATATTATTTTAATGATTTTCCTCTGATATGTGGAAGAAGTGTGCATAACTTTAAACATAATCTATTGCTATATATGTACATAACATTTATCTATAGGTCTATATATATTCCAAATTATATACATATCTCATAGTGTTATTTCTGTGTGCTGATATGATTATTTTTTCTTTAAATTTCTTATTACATATGAAAAATGTCCTATGTTGCATATGTATTTTTATAAAATAAAGCACATACAATATATAATAAAATATATGAGAGGCATCTGTATAACTGAAGCTATGTATTTGTTTGTGTCTGTGTGTTCTTACACCGTTTCAAGTATATAACTATTTGAAATAATAGAGAGAGAAATAGTTTCTAATTTGCTGAAAATTCAATGTTAGGAGAACATTTCTTTTAGTTGGTCCCAGTCATTAACTGTTGACATTCCCATAATGATTGTTCCAATTAAAAAATTCTTTTTAATCTGTACACACTTACAGCCCCATTGACTCCCATTTCACTTTATAAGGGTGGCTTGACATCCCACACCACTCATAAACTCAAGCTCGTATTGAACCAGGATCACTCCTTAAATATGAAAGTTAATATCATTCGATCATGCATGTATACTGTTTCCTCTTTAGTTGGAATACCAAATAAAATACAGTCCTTCCAAGGCATTCTATATTTTTGCTTGCTATATCTGGCAATTCTAGGGCTCTTCCCTTTCTCCCCATCTACCACCTTCTTTTTCTCCTTGTGAAGCCCTACTCATGATTTAAGACCCAGCTAAACTAATTCTTCCTTGCAATCCACGTATAACATTTCTTGCGTGGTGTCATCGCTTGTGGAATAAGCTCTACTTAAACATTTGAATTGTTTGTCATTTATATGTTTATCCACCCAAAAGTACATTGAGTCTTAAATAAATATACCACATCCTCTTCATCTTAGAATTCCCAGGAGACAATTGAGCGTCTCCCTTCTGTATGTAGGTGCTTGGTAATTATAAGTTAGAGGCAGCAGAATGTGCTGGATGAAACACCTGACCTCTGACTTCTGACTAGATTCTATGAGTAATAGTTCAGAGCTTGTTTTGCTATTACACCACGGTGCTTGATTTAGAAAATAATTCCTAATGCTCCATATTTGAATTTGCAATAAAAGTGCCCATAGGTCTGCCTTGAAGCTACTTTAATGTCTACTTATTTATTTTTATTGACAGAAAGGCAGGAGGAAATTGATGACAACCAGTAACAAATTCCAAAAGTCAATAATATTAAAACATCTCTTTGGTATCCTCAGTTGCAGTTTAATACTGATTTTTTATGTTGAGTCTCTGAATTGTTCAACCTTTTCAAAGGTCAGAACGTTCATACCAATAGCAACGACAAGAACATAATGGAAGAATTTAATGAATGTGTTCTTTAGAATTTATTTGGCAATATAAATTAAAACTGGCCACATTTCTTGACAAAGTATCTTTAATAATTAATATAATTCAATGCTTGAGCTAGGGTTCCTTGAAAATATCCTACTTAATTTCTTTAGATTTTAAGTTTTATAAGTTGTCCATTGAAAGACACACTCAATGTTTAATTGTATGATGAAGTACATATTTGGAAGATTTTCAAGATCATGAAAATATAGCCTTTGTGCCATCTGAATTCAACCAAGTGTTACAGTCAGGTGCGTGTGTGTGTGTGTGTGTGTGTGTGTGTGTGTGTGTGTATATGTGCATGCATGTGCGTATGCATGTTTCATAAAGGACTAACATCTGAAATTCAGAGCTCAGTTGCAGGAAATGAAAGTGCACAGAGTATATCTTTTTCCATTTAGCTCTAGATTTGAAATATTTTCTCTGCTTGTTTAAGCCTGAAATCCCCATTTCATCTTTAAAAGAGCTTAGCTCTGTTTCTTTCCCTTCTTTAGACATGTTCATAAAATTATAAATCTAAAACATAAAATATACAATTAAAGAGATGAAATTATACCCATATCAGCATCCCCAGGCATATTCTTTGAAAATTTCTTGTGTAAAAGAATTCTGTCCAGATGAATTTATTAAATTCAGTTTTTATTATCCTCACCTTAAGAATCACAATAAAGATTATTAAAAACTGAGAAACTTAGGAATCAAGAAACCAACTTAACTTTAACCCAGAAATGCACAAAATTATTGGTTAACAGAATATTTTTATTACATATCACTAGTCTGACAACATTTAGGCTCTGTATTTTACTTTAAAATTAACTCCATTTGTAAAAATATTTATAGGTATTAAATATCCTCTTAGTTATTTCCTACTTTTAATGAATTTAAGGATTTCACAGTTTTTTTTTTTTACCAGCTGAGTTAATTAGAGCTAGATTAGTGATGTCGGCTAAATTAATTATCACTAAGTTTATTGGGAAAATCATCCTGTGGCAGATATGGTTTATAACTCTAAGTAAACAACTAATATTTTCTCAAATAAACACTATAACAAATGTAGTTTTCCAAAACAAACATACTGTGTGTGCTATGGACAGTTGTGTATGTCTCCTTAAAATTCATATGTTGAAGCCCAAATTCCCAATGGGATGGTATTTGGAGGTGGGGCCTTTGGAAGGTATTAGTCCATGATGGTTGAGCTCTCCTGAACACAAAACCAACCTGGGACTTCCACACAGGATACACATGTAGCGGTCTAGTAATTATTAAAATATGCTAAATGTACTACATGGATTATCTCCTCCATTCCCCACAGCAATCCTATGAATGAAGCTCAGTAGCTTTCTCAATGTCCCACAGTGAGGGCTGTCCCTTATTTACCAGGGTAAACTACCTAATATGTGCCATACTTACATTATATCATCATGGGCAGATGGAAGAAATGAATGTTTCAAGTAAACACAGCAAATCCGAAAGTGGTACAAAGTAAATCTGAATTCAGAGGTTATTTTTTGCATTTTTGCCTCTAATCTGAGCCATTCCACTTAGTATGTTCCAATTTTAGTATTAAGATGGGAGACAGGAATTTCCCTGAGCAACCCAGGGGAAGTCAGCTAGTATATAAGTCATATTTTATGGCAGTAAAATGATTTCTAGTTCATAAAACAGGTAAAATATATCTATATCGTGGGTTCCACTGAAAGCACAATGACTCTTAAGTGCTTTGTTTCCTACGGTTTGAGAAATGTTATTATAGGGTCTCTCTTTAGAGTCACAGATCCTTTTGATACTTTGAAAAAAAATCTAGAGAATAAACATCTTTTGAGAAACTTCATATGCCTAGTTAAAAACACATATTTCTATAAGATTTTAGGATGTTCAAAAATATCTTAACCCTAACCTGTCCCTTCTAGAACTCCATGGATAGTCCATATCCCTCATTATTCTATTTGACCATCTTACCATTAATAGGCACCTTGTACACAGCTATGGCGTATCTTGATTTGATTGACCAGAATTCAACCACCCCATGATCCTCAAATGGCTGAGGTAGAGATAGATATAAAAAAGAAATTATTCAAATGAAATTTATTTAATTTAATTGGGTTTCAGTTTAAGGGACAAATGTAGGAAGTGAGTGGATATCTCAATTCCAATTTTAAAAACAATGTCTATTTCCCCCTTATTTACTTCCTCCACATAGTGCTACCATTAGTTTGAATTCCAACATTAACTTTTATCTTGGGAATTTTCTTCTTTTATTTGCTTTGTGCATGAGAATAAACCTACCTAGATGAAGGGTACAGTGTTGCAAGAGATGTTATTATTTTTAACAGTGTCTTCACAGAAATTTAAAAGTGCTGTGATTCCAGTAGAACATTTCTAGTGCTAACGGGCTGGTGCTTCCCCTGGGTATAGCAAGAATCAGTTCCTGGAGGGCAACATCTCTGAATTAAGGGCTAAGGGCCACATTTGAGTGTTTTTTTTCTCTCATTTCTGATGAAATTATCACTGTTTATTATAGAATATTGTTGCAATAATGATTCAAATTGAGAGAGACATGCTAAACAGGGAAAAGATTAGGAGACATTGCAATGAATATATATTATAATATCTAATATAGAAAGAGTAATACATAATATATAAGGAAGTAGGAAATCTGTAAGCCTTTGTAAGTCTTCACTTTATGTGTTGGTTAGAGATGATGAAGTAGACTTAACGAGATCAGCTAAGGATTTTGTGATTCTCTTTGCCAGACTACTCTCAGCCTTCTATACCTTACTATAGGGAATCCCACGCGATGTGTTAGAGGAAATGAGATAGAAATTACTGACAAAATTTTATTGGTCGTACTTTATTATTTAGGGCAGAAAGATAACAATCAAGAAAAGAAGATGTTAAAAATGGTTTCATTAAAAAAAATTATCTTGCTCTTGGGTCCCTTACCACTTGTACACCTTTAGCTTAATCTATATGCCTTCACAGAACTAGAAATCAGACTCAGAATCAAGACCCCAGAGCACTGGATAGTCTTTGAATGTCAAATAAAAGTTTATATATGATCATTGGATTGACACTTGAAAATGTATTCTCCAGAGTTTGGACCATTCAAAATTATTCCATAGACCATGACTTTTAGCATTGTGTAGTTTTAATAAACCACATATTTGAAGCACAACATTAGGAGAATGCTACAAAGGCTAAATTACCTGCCAACTTCATTTTCCAAATACTCATTTTCATCATTCTACATTCATTGATAACTATTTTATGGACTCTCAAGGAATTATTTTTAAAAAGTAACACATACTTGTATTCATAAATTTGTATGTTTGTGAAGGACACTGAATTTACTAATTTCAAACGGCAAGATACATTCTTCTTCATAAGGCAGGAAATGAGATTGACGTAAGAATAGAAAAAGATCCCAATGTTATTTTCTAGTTCCAAATTGTTATAATTTTCCCAAAAGACATTATACATAGTAGAAAGAAATGGAATTATATTATGTGAAGATTCATATAACTCCTGGTAACTACATTTTTTCATCTGTGAAAAATAAGAATTATATGTATCTCATAATGCTCTTGTCAGTATAAAGGGGCATGACTTATGTTGAGTGGTGAAAAAATAAATTATTATAAAATTACTGTTCAATGTAATTGAACAGTAAAGAAATATAACTGCCCAGAACATTCCATTCCATGAGCATTCTAATCATGAGAAGATCTTAATACTTAATTCAAGGAATGAGAGATCTAGGCATATTATCATTATTTGCACAGAAAGAATTCTGTTACCAACGAATGAAAAGTTTTAAAAATTTAATCTTAGTGCTGACTCTGCCAGTTGTTACCTGTACAGTTAAAAATATGTATACCTACTGACCTCACTGGAGTAGGAAAGAGGTAATTTACACTTTTTAGCAAAGTGACAGGAACGTCTTTGTTCCTGATTCCAATTCTCCTTGTTGTCAGAGCCTTCTGTGACAACAGGATGTGACTCTCATCCTATAATAGCCGTAAGTCATCTCTATTTTACTTACAAAGCCCAGTCAAAATACCACTTTCTTCTGAGGAAAAACCCACCAAACATTTAATGCCCACTTATTACACTCTTGCTGCATGCCAAACAGAGTGTTCTGTACTCAGTTTCAGAGAAGAGTAGGACCTGTGCTTTCAAGGAGTTCATATCTTTGTGATAAAGAAAGGCAGAAAGCGTGCTACAGTAAAATAGCAGGACGAATGAGTTGCACACAGAATGTGGCTTGTTTGTAAAGGAGGAATGTAGAAGGTGATGTCTGAGCTGTGTCTGGATGGATGAATAGGCACTGCCCAGGTCAAGAAGGAGAAAAAAAGTATTCCAAGTAGAGGAAACAACATGACAGAAGACCCAGGGTTTGATAAAGAGTCTTATAACCAAAGAACTACAAACAAGTGATGTGTGGCTGGAGCACAGGGTACATATGATAGAGAGGAGGAAGATGAAGTTGGAGAAGAGAAGCAGATATAGAAGACCTTGTAGGTTTTGACTAACCTAACTGGGGACTTTACTTAGAAAATGATACACAGCCCTAAAAGGTTATACTTTGATTAAATTTGTAATCTCTCAGGTAGAGGTAGAGAGATCCCTGGGTGAAAATTTTCCATTTTCTGTTGATGACAATTATTAGGCAAATAATGCCATATGGCATTGTGGCAGCATTGGTATTATTGCTAGATTATCACATCCGTTTTCAATTCTCAGGTGTATATGCCTTCATCATTTTAATTTGAGGGTGAATTTTCAAAAAGAAGAGTAATAATTATGCTTCCTTGCATTTTCAATAAAAAATCTTGTATAGTGACTTCTATACAATATGTGTCTGCCAAGTACATCTTTTTATTTTAACTGGAATAGGTTTATGGTTTAATTTTAATCAGGATAAGTATTCTGTGCTGATTTGGGAAAATATGTGTGTGTGTGTTTATTTATATTTATCTGTTGGGGGAGCGATCATTGTTGACTCCTCACTATTCTATACACTATCTCCATATGGTGTGCATGTACAGATTATATGCTAGATATTAATTTTCATAAATACCAGTTACAAAAATATTAATAAGATAATTTTATACATCTTATAAGATGAGAAAACAGATTCAGAGAAGCTAGGTAAGTTGTCTGGAGTCACATAGCCAGTAAGTAGCTGAACTGGAAACTTAGCTAATTAATTTGTTATCTGACTTCAAACCTCAAACTCAATCCATTTATCATGCAGTGCTCCATGCCCTTGTTTCAATCAATTACCTTTAAAATGCTCAGATCAATGATATAATAATCATTTTGTACATAGTATTTGTTAATACCTTAAAAATCTTTCATTTATTTAATAAGTAATATTATCAAATCAATTTCAACCAGCATAGAAAAAATTAGAAAATTAGGAAAACAAAAATTAGGAAAAAAGACCTTTTTCCATTTTACATTATCCCATAATTCTACTCCCCCAAAACAAGCATCACTAGGTAACATTTTGTTATGCATCATTCCAGAAGTTTTCTAGGCTTATAAACTATATTGAGGATAGCCTTCCTTGTCAGAATATACGTATCAACCCAATTCCTGATTCTTCATATTGCTATAGTAAATGGATAAAACTTAAACAGTTCTTTTATTAACAGACACTTATTGTCTGTTTTCCACCATTATAAATAAAACCTTATTTAAAAACATTGTCTATGTATCTTTTCATATGTATTTATAATTTTTATAGGACATATTACTAGAAATATAATTTTTGAGATAAAAGACAAATATTTTAATTTTAAAAATTATTTCTAGGTTGTCCTCCAGAAAAATTTACAACCAATCCTGTATGAGACTATATGTTTCCAACAAATATTGTTAATCTTTTACATTTTTTTGCCAGTCTGACAGGTGAAAAATACTATTTCACTGTCATTAAAATTGGCTTTCTCTGATAACTAATAAGGTTGAATATCTTTTCATATGATTTTAAACATTAAATGAACTTGTTAAATCACCCACTAAGGTGATTTTTGATTTTTTTAAAAAATCTCTCCCTTCCTCCTCCTGAATCACAACTATGATTTTGCTTTTTCCAGGATGTAATATAGTTTGAATTATGCAGTATCTAACATTTTCATATGGACATCACTTAGCAAATATGCACTTAATTGCCTCCATATCTTTTTGTGGTATGATACCTCCTGTCTTTTTATTGCTGAATAATACTCCATTTTATGAATATACCCAGTTTATCTAGTCATTTATTGAAGAACATCGTGGTTGCTTCCAGTTTTTGATGATTATGAATAAAGCTGCTATAAACATTTCTCGTGCATGACTTTGGGTAGACATAAGTTTTTTTACTCATTGGATAAATAAATACATGAAAGTGCAATTGATGGATCATATGGTGAGAGTATGTTTAGTTTTATAAGTTTCTACCACATTGTCTCCAAAGTAACTGAATCATCTTTTATTTCCAAAAGCAATGAATTCACGTTTCTGGTGTTCTACACTCTCACCAGCATTTGATGTTGTCAATGTTTTGTAATTCAATCATTTTAACAGGTGGGTAGAGGTATCTCACTGTTTTAATTTGCAATTTTGTAATGACATAAGATATTGACCATCTTTTCATGTAATTATTTGCCATCTGTATATCTTCTTTGGGAAGATGTTTGTTCAGATATTTTACCTATTCTTAATTGGGTTATTTGTTTTCCTATTGTTGTTTGAAGAGTTATTTGTATATTTTGGATATTATGTTTTATAAATGTTTTCTGGGGCTTGTTTTTTTACTATTTTAGCAATGTCTTTTGCAGAGTATAAATGTTTAATTTTAATGAAGTCCAACTTACCATTTTTTTTTTTTTTGGTTGTTGTATTTGAAAACTCATTGCCAAATTCCAAGGTCACTTAGATTTTCTCCTATATTATCTTCTAGAAGTTTTATAGTTTGTGTGTTACATTTAGATCTATGATCCATTTTGAATTTGTTTTTGTGAAAGGTGTAAGGTCTGTGTTTATATTCTTTTTTTTTTTTTTTTTTTTTAAGACTATCCTTTTTCCACTGAGCAGCTTTGGCTTCTTTCTTAGAGATCAGTTTACTGTATTTAAGTGGGTGTATTTCTTACTTATTATAGTAAGTTTTTTTTAATTTTTTAAATTGTATATATATATATATATATTTATTTCAGAATATTATGGGGGTACAAATGTTTGCCCCACCTGAGTCAGAGCTAAACATGCGTCCATCCCTCCAACAGTGTGCACTGCAATATGACCATTAATTTTTGTGGCTGAGTAGAAATCCATGGCATACATATACCACATTTTATTAATCCACTCATATACTGATGGGCACTTGGGTTGTTTCCACATCTTTGCAATTGTCAATTGTGCTGCTACAAACATTCTAGTGCAGATGTCTTTTTTATAGAATGTCTTTTTTTCCTTTGGGTAGATGCCCTGTAATGGCATTGCCTCTATCTCATATTTTAAAATAGTCCTTTCTGAAACTTTCTCCTATGCCTGCTCTAGATTGAGGTTAATGGCCCAGGCCCAAACAACAAGGTTACTCCATTTGTTTTGGCAAAGTGAAGTATTCATGGATGTGTACCTGATAATGAGATATAGGAAAAGATGTTTTTTTCTCTGATATTCTTGACTATAAGAATAATATAGGATTTGAAATTGTGATAGATTGTATTATTGTTCATAAACATTCATTGTCCATCTTTGATGAAAATTTATATATTACTACCCCAATGATGACAGAAATGGTCATGAGGGCAGTGTCCTCTGATGAAATGTGAAATGAAATATGCATCATTTCTGAGCAAAAGAATTAAGAAACATTGCATGGTTTGCACATTTTTTCTAGGACATTCAATGTCCCAGATAGGCAACTTCACTGACACCCTATGTTCTAGAGTCAGCATGAAATGAACCTGCAGCTGACTTGTGATGGACATGCAGCATCAGAAAATATAAATCTTTGTTTTTGTAAACCAACGATATTTTGAGATTGTTACCACAGCATGAGTAAACCAATCCAGGTCAACAGATAAATTGGAAATGAGAATTAGGATGCTGTTATCATAAAACTCAAAATATTCAATATTGATGGTGGGCTGCATAATAGATTATTAACAAAGATGACCACAGTAATCCTTCCCATTAGGTGTTTGAGTTTCCATGGAACTTCATTACACTCACAATTAAGTCTAGGGAGAGTGGTGCAAGTAGTGAAAAGAATGTTGGCACGACAATTGTTAGAGCTGACTAGAGTCCAGTAGGTTACCATTTGACCAACGTTTTGAGACCAAAGGACTATCTAAAGAGGTATCTGAACTGGACTAAAGAAACTGACTATTTAAGATTTAAATACTCCTTGGGTTCCCAGCCACCTATGGTCATGTAGCAGGCTGAAAAAGCTCCTTGGTCTTATAAAAGGCCATATTCTTCATTGTCCTCTTCAGATATATTCAAGGGGAATAATGAAAAAAGATGGAACTTCATGAGGATAGAACCAAAGTCCATGGATAACAATGAGTAAGGAACCCCTACTAGGGAGCAAATGTGGAACCTTATTAAGAAACATTCTTGGCCCCGAATGAGGAGGCTTTCAGATCACCTATACATGAGAGGCAAAATAGAGCTCAGTTATTGCTGTCTGCCTTTCTTTGTTTTAGAGGAATTATATCTCTTCCTCCATTGTATATTGGAAATGGAGAAGCCTTTTCTTTTATGTTTATAGGGTACGTAGTGTAGACAAGTTGTAACCCACTGAAATGTGGTAATATTTGTTACTGAGGTATATACTGACTGATACAAGAATGGCATGGATCATCTTGATACAACTGGAGGGAGCCAATAAGAAGAAAGTCAAGCAGAATCAATCAGACATGAGATGAGAGAAGTTTGATGTATTGTTTTAACTATTAGAGTCAACTTAACTTGGGTGAATTAATCATTGCATTTCCCAGCTAAAATTTGTTCTTCAAAATGAGACTCTATTATAGTCTTTTCTCATTCTGCATTTTTTTTATTGACTAGAGCAACTGGATTATAACATATATATCTGACTATATTAAAATTATTTTACTTCTACCTTTCTAAAGTTAGTATTTAAAATAAATTATATTTTCATTGTCTGATCTATTCAGGTCAAAAATGGGAGAGAATGCAAATGACATTTGATCCAGGACTATTATTTAGCCAGCGTGTACTAGCACAGCCATACTATATGTTTACATCCAGTGCCCATTCCGATTACTTTGTAGGATTAAGCTAAATTACACATCAGCAATAAAAACTTGAAAGATAATCAAAATCTTTTTTTCACATAGTCAAAGTCCACTGCCAATTCAGGCAACTCTTCCACGTTCATTTGAAGCTGCATTGGTTGTTGCAGCCAGGGAAGTAATAGCAAGAAGGTTAGAAGTGACACATCAGTTGTGAATAGCCACAAGCCTCACCTCACTACGAGATGGGTGGTGGGAAATAAGAGTGCGCACATAGGAACCCCACTATTCTGCCATGGGTTATTATTACACTGTGAATAGGTGGTGCCATTTCTTATTGATTTTTAAATATTTTGAACACTATCCTTCCTTTGGTACTTAGATATCAAGAAATTTGTAGGAATACACGTGAGTGATACAAAATGCCAAGGATGCCAGAAATTCACAGAAACAGTTGAGTACCTACGGCAGACTCCCAAGACAATCATGTCTAAGACTGAGGTTCAATGCATAGATTTGTTCTTTTTATCTTTCCTGATATAGTTCTTATATTTGTCATAGCATAGAGATTACTATTATAACAAGAGAATACTAAAATTAAAGTTAATGTAGAAAAAAGGGACTAGGTAAAAGATCATTTATTATTTTATGTGCCTTGTTCAAGGTCAAGTGTACTCCTTTGAGCTAATTTTGAGAACAAGCACTGTGATGTCAACAAACTGCTAAAAACATACGAACCGGACTAATTTTTATTGTTTCTGTGCTAGCTGAGGACACATGCTCCCACAGCTATTGAATAGAGACAGACAATATTTCTAACGGTGATAGCCCTCTATGGAAATGAGTTCTAAGAAACCTAAAGTAGAAATAAAGAGTACACTTTTTCTCTTGAGATTCTGAAACAAAAATCACATTTTTAATGAAATAGTAACAAAATAATAAGATCATTGCATGTAGATATGTACATGCATGAGGACAAAGAATTTATCCTCTGAGCCAAGACACCAAGATGAGGCATTCCTGTGCTCCTTATATATTTCTGGACTCTTTCTACATTGTATCTTTGTGATACTTTAAGGGATTAATTGACACACTGGTCTGTTTTTGACTTTAGTTTCCAATTTTTGTATTCATTAGTCTTTGACATGAGAGCCTGTAACCAAGGTTTAGAGATGGTTTGTCTTGCTCAAAGAGCCTGGAGATAATTTTTATATGGATGATGATAACTATAATAACAATTGTTCTTTTTATACTTTGTGCTGGGTATTTAGCTGAATCCCTTACATGGGTCATTTCATGTAATCTTTCAAAAGCTCTATGAGTAGCTATTACTAATACTCAAAGTTTATAGATAAGGACATTAAAATTTAGAGAGTTAGGCAATTGCTACATATTATATAATAAGGAAATGGTAGAATTGGGATTTGAACAAGGAAGTCTGATTTCAGAACACTTCTCCATGGTTCTTTATCCTCTGACAAGAGGATTAAGGTATTCTAGGCATGTGCAAATGTAAGAAACACTATAAGATATTTAAGAAATTCACAATCATTTAATGGTAGGGAAGATATTTTGGCAAAAGAAAAATATATTATCTCTTTAAATGGTAAGAATTTATCATAAAATATCACTCTTTCCTGCCATTAAAGTTCCAGTGTATATAAATAAAACTCAAGTGTACCACCACAATTCAAAGAGCTTGTTGAAGGAAAGATGAGACTTGCCGCAGCAGATATTCTTCTTCTAAAGGACTAGGAAATTGAAACAAAACAAAACAAAAAAACAGAATCCAGATGACTTTAAAAAAAAAAAAACTGCTCAGTTTTTCAAAGTGTTCTCAGTTCTAAAAATCCAGTATGAATAATAATTCAATGGTGTTACTGTCCTTGCCTTTCTCTTCTTAAATGGTTATTATACGTTACACACCTGTCTCTAATCAAAGACATAAAGTAATTGTCCTGAGATGCATCCTAAGACTTGTTTTCTCAACACGTATTCACTTTGTGATTCCATTAATCTCAGGAGTGCTTAGAAATTCTCCAGAAATGAACACTGGAAAACCTTAGTATGATAGTCCATCCTTGTTACATCTTCATTAAGTGTTAAATGAAGCTTAGTCTCTGTTATTGCTCCATTCGAGTAATTCAATTCCCTCTTACTTAGAATAGCCACTGCTATAACAACTCTTGGTTGACCTCCCATCTGGCATTTCTATTCTGCTACAACTAACTAAAGCAATCCTATATCATTCATTTATGTATTACTTCTAGTCACTGAAACCAAGGCTTAATTGCTCCATGACCTGTCTATATGTACTATAACGAACAATGCTTTTTGGTTTTGGTTTTGTTTTGTGGTAATCTGCACTGTCCAGCCTCACTTATAAGGTGGAATGTACTGAAATAGAACTCATTCTGAACAGAATAAGCAGAAAGATGCTTTCTGGATCAAGATTCTGAAAAATCACCTTATAGAAGGCAGATGATATGCTCAACCCAGAATTATCATACTATGATCATTGCAGTGGTAATAAATAATAGTAGGAATATTTATTCCTAGATTTTGGCTTCTCATTACTTTCCCTACTCCGCGCTAAGACTTTATTTTTAAAGGTCATGTGTTACAGACTTAGCACACACACAGAGCACTCTCAAGCATATAGCAACACAAATCAAGTCCTTGTTTAATTGTATTCTTAGAGGGCCACGAAATTCTTGCTCACTGGAATTCCTTAAAAAATCATTGTGTGTCAAAGCTATCCACTGAAAGATTCTAGAAAGCTATTATTTTTTTCCTAGTCACTTGTACATTTGAAGCAGGAAACTCTAAAACTGTGATTTTTTTGACCGTGCCCTATTTATTATATTTTCATGACAATCCTACAACCATTTCAAAGAGGAAAGATAGAGCTGGTAACATGGTGGCCTTTGAGATCAAAATATGAAATGTTGATCTTAATTATGCCCATCAATTTCAACATATTTTTACTTAAACATAAGGGTCTAGGCTCATAGAGAAAATTCTGTTATTTTAAATCCTACCAAAGCCTGGTGTTCACAGAGTCATATATGGCAATGGAGAGAAAATTGCAAGCATCCTGGTCCATCTTACATTTTTTGAGCCACAGACACCTGTGTCACTGAAGTACTCCTAAATTGTACCATAGTCCTTAACAACCCAAATTAAATATCTTTTAGAGGCAGAATATTTTATTGGTTAAAAGCAGGAGCTGAATAGTCTTGGATTCTTGAATCCAGTTCTTAATAGTTTGTGCTCTTAATATTCAACTTATTTAACTTTTTATGAGTGAAGATAATAAAAGTACCTATGCAACAGGTTTATTGTGAGAATTAAATAAGAAGATGCATATAAAAGTTTGACACGGAGCGTTACGATTGTAATAAATTTTAGGTGTAATTATTATCACAATTCATAAAGCCATCAGAAGGACATAATTCAGAACATAATTTCAAGTCTTTTCTTCTTTTAGCATATAAAGGGACACACAAACACTACACACACACACACACATACCTAAAGACTGAATTTTCTCACTTTAAACAAAATTTGAGAAAATGGTCAGATGCCTTGGTTAGCCACATAATCAAGCAAAACAGAACAAAATATGTCATTGTTTGAGAAGTGGTTTTGGTTTTGTTTGCAAATCATCAGAGAAGGTCATCAAACCAACATGCAGTTCCATAACTGATTAGGTGATACTTTTCTACCATCAGTGGCTGCTCCCATTTTATTGATGAAAACTAAACTTCAGATAACACTTTGGAAATGGTAACTTTCCAAAAGAGTCAGAGAGAAAGGAAATGCAAAGTTCTGGTAATCTTGTCAGAAAAGCTAATTCATTAATATTTGCTAGATAGTTTTCTAAATAATTTTAAACATTATTAGTTGTCTAAGTGAATTTTAATAAATTTCCTAATTCTTTATAAATGTTTATTCCTTAAGTCAATGTTGTTAATTTTTCCTTAAACTCGGCGTTTTTTCTCTTAATTTTCAACAAGAGCAGCTGATCTTTATTTAAATCTCATCCAGCCACTCAACTTCACCACAAGAGAGTGATAAAAGCCGCATTTTGAAAATTAGATGAAATTTTTCTTGGCAAAAAGGAAGAGAAGAGGTGAGAAATCTCACCATGGTTAGTGTTGATTGGAACAGAAAAGAGTGGCAGGCAGTGGCATTTGTACAGAGAAATGCTGAAATGACGTTTGACTTAAAATTTTGCTGAATTTCCTGTTTTTGATTCAATATCACCATCATTGCTTTTAGAGGTTTTGCATTGAAAGGCATTAGAGTGAGATTTGGAAGGTAAAATACAGGGACAGCCCATCAAATTTGACATTAGAAGCCCCATGTGGTAAAAGTTGAGATTCACAGTTGGTGTCAGTAGTTGACAAGGACTCTTGGCTTTTGCAGTCTGAGTCAGCCTTTGAATTTACTGAGTTAGAATTTACTAGGTGACCTTATGACTCGCAGTAGCCTCTTCAAGCTCTTGAGAACTACCTACTCTATCTAACGTGCAGGCTGAGATTGGTGTAGGTAGAGCCTTAGGGCTTATCAGAGGCAAATCCTGAGTTAAGGATTCAAATGCAATCAGTTTAATAGGACAGTCATCCTAGGAAACACCAATAGGGGAGTGGAGAAGACAGGGGAGGCAAAGGGAAAATTAGAGTACACTAAATCAAGTAATCCCTGTATATTACTGGAGATTAATTCAGTTGAAAACTCTGGGAGTCAGCGTGGAACTTGCACCTCAACGTTAATCTCCCTGAGGGATGTAGGAACTGGGCTATTCGTATACCAATTCCCATTTGTTATTGGTTCAAAGCTGCTGCTGAAAACTATGAATGTTTTGGTCATATTTGGCCTTCTGTGAGCTTGGGCAGCATGGATCTGGTGTAGCAGAAAATTCTTGGGTGTTTAGAAGTCAGCTCTTGTTTACTATCATGGTAAGGCCAGAGGCAATGTGGCCTTACCGCATATGTTTGTCAAAATCCTATTCATGAGGCTCGCAAAAAACATTTTGTAACCAATCATTTTAAACATATGACAATTCTGCTTATAAACAAGCTAAGAGAAATCTAACAAATTCTACACTTTAACTCCACCCTCTCTCCCCACTTTTTAACTTTTTGCTGTTTCCATTTATATCTTTTTATACTATCTAGCTCTCAAAAGTTGTTACAGTTATTTTTAATAGGGTTGTCTTTTAGTCTTCCCACTCAAGGTATAAGTGGTTTATACACAGCAATGTAGCATTAGAATATTCTCTATTGCTGTCTTACAGTTACCAGTGAGGTTTTATACCTTCAGATGATTTCTTGTTGCTCATTGATGTCCTTTTCTTTCATATTAAAGAATTCCTTTTAGCATTTCTTGCAGGACAGTGTCCTCAATGGCCACCTCAAATAATCTTCATGAAATCATCCCTAATTTCTGCTATTTGGCATTAATTGTATTCTTAGTTCTGTTCCCCTAGCACTTACCTTAAAAACTGTTGTAACAGATTGTTTACTCTAATGGAGTAAAACTATGGATGTGTCTGTTGCCCACGCCGTAACATGAATATTTTGAAGTCAAGGACTGTAAGACAGGGTTCCATCTCTCAAGTCACCTAGCTAATCTTTGCATGAAGTACTGAGCTTGTTGAGTTGGAAGGCCTTGACTAGATACGGAGCCTAGTGGGTGGGAGCTCAGTTTTCAAGACAAACAGAGCTATGATTCTTATCTCAGGTCCTCCACTTAGTAATTGTATGTCTTAGGCTTGCAATTTACCTATTTAAGTATCAGCTTTTTTATATCTGTAAAATAGGAATGCAGAGCACTGTAATGATTAAAATGCCTTCCATATGTCATATATTCTTGCTCATATTTGATCTAGTAGACAGAATCCAGATCAATGGGGAAAGTTAAAGAAATTCTATGCACGAGCTGTAAGGGAGAGCATAGAGGATGTCTACTGCTCTTTTCAACTCCAAAATTCTACAAAATAATAGAATGCATAATTTCCAGCCTCTAACCAGCCCAAAGGAAAAATTAATGTAGATTATATTAATGACATTAAATTAATACTTTTAAAATAATTACTTTGAATCTAACCTTATTAGCAACTGGGCAAACTCCAGTCTTTTCCCCATTCCAAAAGTTCCCTTGATTATTTCTGGCATGTATCCGCCCTCAAGTCTGAAGGTGAGAGACATTACTGTCTTGTTCAATACTGTGTCTTTAGCATGTAGAATATTGCTTGGAACATGATAAGTCTTCTACCCACCTGTACTTGCTACTAAATGAATGAGCATGAGAGGGAATAGGGTTTGTGTGTGTTCAGATGTTGAATATATATTTTCCTGGCCAATTGAATATATTCTACCCAATTACCAAACAAAATATGCTACTAAATGTATTGCTCGTTTTACTAAAGGCAAATATAATTGAGTCTGAGCTCATCTCAAACTTGCTGAAATTTAGAAAGATGCTATGAAACTATAGAACAATCTTTGAAAATGCTGTGGGAACAGTTCCATTTCAATAGGAAGTGGAATCAGGACACTGCTAACAAGGAGTTACCCAAAGGTATCATAACTTAGAGTCTGACATAGCAAATACACATAAAAATGGCATTTGGGTATTGAGTTATAAGATTAGACAGGATATCCAAAGTCTGTTTGGATTCTAGCATTTTATAATTCTAAGTGTATAATGTGCTCATTAAAAATTTCTAAATAGATTGTTGAAGAATTTAATGAAGTTAAATACACACAGTGAACAAATCACATTTTGTTGTATGCTCATGAAAATATAAAAATTTAAGGGTTAAAATGGTATCTGTGGAAGTTCAGAGGAGTGATTAAGAAACTGAGATTGAGTGTTGGATATGCCTTGGACAGTATCTTGCTTCTGGCTTTTGTCAGCTAAGACGTTTTGGACAATGTAGTCACCCAAAGACTCAGTTTTATGAGATGTACATTACGAATAATTTCTACTTCACATAGCTGTTGTAAAGAAGGATCAAAAGTTATAATGAGTGACAATATCTCATACAATCTCTGAAATATGGAAATGCTCAATAATTGGCAGATCATTTTGTTTTATTTTGTTTATAATCAGATTCATAGGCAGAAATCCCAGGCAAAAGATGCAAACTTTGGCCATTAGAATGCTATCAAGGGATCTTCGCTGTGTGTGTTGCATCTTGCGATCTAATATGTGAAATAAAATGGATTTCTACAGCTTCTTCTATTCCACAAAATTAATTTGAATCCAGCAGATTTGAAAGCAGATTGTCTTAATTAAGGCAAAGCATTTAGGACAGTGCCTGGACTCATAGCAAGAATTCTTTTTGCTATCATCATCATTAAAATAACTTATTTATGTTTGATCTCTCAAAAACAATTTTTTAGAAAGTAATTTATTTCATGATCAATTTCTTATCCTGAACAATGGTTTATTATTGCTTTCAAATATTCACACTGATTTACCAAAAATAAATTGGTAAATATATCTAAGGAAGAAAAATTTTTAAACATACATGAGTATCCACAGATATTCCTTCCTACTATGCTAGAATTTCTCTCTAGTTCCCCTTGCATATTAATTTGCTTATATTAATTGACCTTTTACTTTTTAAAGCAGCATATTTATACAGGTTTGCCTTCATTTATAACAGCATTTATTCCATAAAATTTTTTTATATTACTAGTTTTCAAAAAAGCAATTTTTTTTTATTCAGAGTATTCTACACTTTATTTAGTCATTACCTTATCTTTGTAATAGTAAGGTGTTTCTAATTGTTAGAATAAATTCACTGCAGTTATGGTATGCTTATACATAAATTATTTTTGCATATCTGATTATATCTTCAGGGTAAATTCTATGAAATAGAATTACTAGAACAAATATGACTGTTTTCAAATCTCTTGTTTCTCCTTATTAAATTTCTCTCTAGAGCACTAGTGCTTCCTCATCTCAATCAAAGTAAAAGCCAAAATCCTTATAAAGCCTACATATATGACCCACTATTAGAGCTCTGACCTCTCCTTCACTACTTTTCAGGCCTTTGTCTAGCTAGTTTCTCCTGTGTATTATTCTTTTCTCAGCTATTTGCCTGGACTCTACCATATCGCTGGAAATATTTTTCTCCAATTTCATCTCCTTAATGAAATCTATCCTTATTTCTTCTGCAACTTAGACCCTCAAAGTCCTGACTACATCATTTAACTATTTATTACGTTATTTGTAATTTTCTCCCTCTCCAGGCTATACACTCCATATGCATAGAGATCTTTAACTGTTTTGTTCACTGATATATCCCAATTGTCTATAGCAGTGCCTCATGCATTTATAGATGCTAAACATTGGTTGTGTAAATGAACATATTGACTAACACTACCAGCGGCTAGATATCAGCTTGTCGATTGTGCAACAGTCCCATAACCTATGTGTGTTTTCTTCTGGGTCTTCCATATTGATTGTATTTTCTCCCCATTTTTCCCTATTGTGTTACCTTTACTTCTGTAATCTAGAAGTGATTGCAAAGTTATCTTACAGATCATCAAAGTTGTTTTCTCTAAAATTGATTTTGAAATTTATTATTTTTAATAACCTAAAAAATCTTGTGTGTATATCGGTTTGTGTAAATACAGGTGATCCTTAAATAGTGATATTTACTATAGTAAGCTCTAATATTGACTATATTACACTATATAGTATATATTACTATTTACTATAACTAGTAATATTTATTATAGTATTACTATTTACTATAACTAGTAATATTTGCTATACTAAATTGTAGTAAATATAGTTGACCCTTAAATAATACAGGGGTTAGATATGTCAAGAACCCAGGCAGTCAAAGGTCTATGTGTAGTTTTTGACTTCCCCAAACTTGACTACTAATATAGTCCACTGTTTACCAGAAGCCTGACTGATAACATAGTCAATTAACATATATTTTGTAATCTTATATGTATTATATGCTGTACTCTTATGATCAAGCAAGCTAGAGGAAAGAAAATGTTATTAGGAAAATTGTAAGGAAGAGAAAATATATTTACTATTCATTAAATGGAAGTGGATCATCATAAAGTTCTTCATCCTTATGGTCTTCACACATTGAGTAGGCTGAGGAGGAGGAGTAAAACGAGGGGTTGGTTGTTCTTGCTCTCTCAAGCAGAGATGGAAGAAGTGGAGAAGGTGGAAGGGGAGGCAGGAGAGGCAGGTACGCTTGGGGTAATTTTTACTGAAAAATCCATGTATGAGTGGACCTGTACAGTTTAAATCCATCTTGTTCAGGGTCAACTGTATTATTTTATATTTCTTATGATTTTCTTAATAACATTTTCTTAATAACATTTTCTTTTCTCTAGCTTTATTGTTAGAATAATGTATATAATACCTTTAACATACAAAATACGTGTTAATCAGCTGTTCATGTTATTGATAAGTCTTCTGGTCAACAGTAGGCTGCTAGTAATTAAGTTTTGGGAAGTTAAATTTATACATGGATTTTCAACTGCATAGGGGAGACAGTCAGCACCTCTAACCCCCTGTGTTGTTCAAGGATCAACTGTAATGCTTAATTTTCCTATTGCCAGAAAGCCTAAATAAAAGCTATAAATTCAAGACTGTACCACTCCCATGACGTTTTCTGACACAAATTATTACTATTCTGACTTTAAATTCCAGAATAAAAGTGCTAGCATCTACCCATCGATACATTTCTTTATTACATTGCTAGAAACAAAATGAACAAATACATGGAAGGAGTATAAGCGTGACTACCACTTAGTGAAGATCCTGATATCTGAAATAAATAAATTCATTGCAAAGGTGCCTCCTCATCTCTTTCCCATGTTTTGTTTCCTTTTGGGACAAACTTGTGTTTCAGCTTCTATGGTGGAGATTTTCATTTCATATCTTCATGTCCATAATTGGTGAAAATTTCTGTTTGATTTTCTTTTCATGATTGTGTATCTTAGTTTTACAAAGAGATGTTTAGTTTCTATTTGATAGAATATATTCTGCTATCTTAAACTAAAAGGACTATATAGAATTTTATTCCAGCTTTTTCAATGATCAATTCTTACATTCTTGTATTATTATAGTATTTTATTTTATCTTGGAATCATATTTTCAATAACTTTTATTTTTTATCTCATACTGTTTTCTCTACATGTCATCCTATACTCACTCTAATCTCCCATTATAAAGGTCAAGTTTTCTTGTATATTAAAGAGGATTCTATATAATCTTTGAAAACTATTGATTGATAAATTATTTGAGCAGAATGTCAGTACTTTTTTGGTGAGGAGACAACCGGCAGAAACTCAAATGTAGAGCAAACTGTTGGTATACCTCCAGATCCCCTTTACTCTGCTCACTGTGGTTGCTTCTCCAGGGAATTGCCTCTGAATATGACCATATGAGGAGGATATGCCTCCAGAGCGCCACCCTATGATAAGGGGAGAGGACAGCCCGTGTATACATAATGACTGACCGATGTTGAAAACATGTTAGACTGCTGCCTTAAGGTGGAAATGTCTTACAGAGATCTTGCTCATCTTTCTTTAGATCTATTCCTAGGTATCTATAATAGAATGTCTATTGCTAGAAATAAAAAAGAAACTGATTATTTTATATTGACATTGTATTTAGTAGCATTGCTTAATTCAGATACATACATGCATATATATGTATATAGACATATATGTATTCTAGGTAGACAATTATGTTCTCTATAAACGGTGACAATTTTATTCCTCCTTGCACAATCCTAATGAAATTCATTCCTGTTTTTGTTTGCTTATTTGTTTTATTACTCTACTCGAGAAGACTTCCATTAAAATACTGAATAGAAGCAATGATTGCAGGCATCCTGTATACTTTTTTTTTTTAAAGAAAAGTAGCTTTTCAAATGCAATTCCAGGGTAATTTTACTAAAAAAATGATAAAGTTCTAGAAACAAAAGCAAAGCAGTCCACTCTTACCAATAGGAGGTTTGTGATCTCAAGAAATCTCACATTATGAAAAATCACATTATAAATACAATGGTTTCAGGTAACTAAAATATGTCAGACTTGCAAAGCAAAAGTTGTGGGGTCTTTTGGCAGAAATTTCAATTTGTAACAAAGGTTCTCTTTTTTAAAGCAGATGTGTTTACTCTGTCATTGCAAGCTGTAAAATTGACAAAAATGAACCTAGACATCACTGAGCAAACTCTTAACAGCACTTGAGTTTAGTCCCCAAATCAAGGAGCTTCCTGAGTGGTGGCTCTCAACCCTGGCTGCACATTAAATCACCATAAGAGCTCTTAAACATGCAAATTAAATAAGAATCACTGTATATTTTTTTAAATCTCTGGACAAGAGCTTTTAATATTTTACCATTAAATATCATAATTGCTCTGAATTTTAAGTTAATCTTTAGTGCTTAACAAAGTTTCATTTTATTTCTAGTTTGTTAAACTTTTTAGCATGAATGACTGTCTAATTTTTATCAACTGCTTTTTGTATCAATTAACAAGAACATATAATTTGTCTTTTTTTCTACTGTGGTGATATAAAATAGTTTATTTTCAAATAATAAACCAATTTTACATTTATGGGAAATCCAACTTAGTTGTGACATATATTATACTTTAACATATAATATATTGCTGGATCCAGTTTTCTAATAATGTGTTCATGATTTTTATATTTAGGTTTTTGAGATAGGTCTGTAATTTTCCTTTATTGTATTATCCTTGTCTGTTTCTACAATCTAAGGCTCTTTATATCTCAGAAAATGTATTGGCATATGTTCCATTTTTATCTATTGATATTTTGTGTAATATTGGTGTTATTTCATCCTTAATTATTTTGAAGACTTTTTAGATACAGCCATTTAGTCTAAAAGTTTTTTCTCTGGAAAAGCTATAAATCATGATTGTATTTTTCATAGGTATAGAGATATTTATATTTTCTATTTCTTTTGTGTCAGTTTTGATAAAGCTTTTTTTCCCCCTAGGAATTTTTCAATTTCAACTCAATTTTTAAATTTTGGAATGAAGTAGTCCATAATGGTCTCCAATTAGCTTCTTATAAATCTGTCCTTTAATTACTTCTTTGATGGTGGCCCTAAGCATTATAACATGCTCAGATTATAAATGCTAGCATAAAATAACACAATCTACTTTTAATTAGTATTTTTTTCAATTCCTGGACATGCAAACTTACAATCTTTGTATTGTTGTTGTTATATATTTTCATTTTCAAAAATATTTTTATCAGAGATTTACTATTACGATGGTATTCTTTACCTTAGCACTGTAAAAATGTCATTCGTGTATCTTCTGACTTCCATAGTTTATAGTGGAAAGTTACCCCTGAGTTTTACCATTTGAAGATAGTGAATCTTCTATCTCTGACTAACTTTTTCTTGTTTTAGTTTTAACTAGTTTTACTATGATGTGCCGAAGTGATGTTATTCATTGAATTTTTTTCTGCTTTGGGTTAACAAAGCTTCTTGAATGAGTTGATATCTCATTAGTTTTGAAAAGGTCTTTATCATTATCTTCTTGATATCGCTTCTGATCTACTCACTGTCTATTACTTCTTTACTGAGACTCAAATTATATTTATGTCAAAACTTTTTACCAGGCCCTACATAATTCTTGGTTTTCTCTTATGTCCTTTTTTCTTCTGCATGATTCAAATTGACTTTTTAACCAATATAATTTATAGATTATACTAATTATCTGTTCTACATTATGTAATATGCTGAATCTTTTAAGTTCTTAACTTCAATTATTCTCAGTTTCATTATTTCTAGCTTTATTTTTAATATAGTAAACTTCCCTGATGAAATTCTTTATCTTGTCCATCTATTTTCTCAAGTATATTAATCACAGATATTTTAAAGTCCCTAGATGATAATGCCAATTATTTGGATTTAGATTTTATAATTTTCATTTGTTTAGTTTTTGGTAATTTAGATATATTTTTATTAATCCTATCAATTTGATTTAAGTTTGGAAATTTACATGAAACAATTGTGGAGGCTCTACATGATGTAACAGGTTAATTTTCTTCTGGCGGCACATAGACTATGGGCAGCAGCATCTTCATTAGTTTATTTCCAATTTGCTATTATTATACTTCTAAGTCCTACCCTTTCCTGGGTTCATAATGAAAATGCCTTTGATTATTTACCAACTTCTTTCTTTCTGGATGGGCTCTCAAATCCAATTTTTTGTATCTGTAGCATAAGAAATCTGCTAAAATATCTGCTTATTTTTAGGCACTGAATAACTATTTTCCATTTTCCATTTTGAGCACCTTGCCCTGCCCATGTTCAACTTAAGAAACTGTCTCAAGAGGAAATTGCATGCAGAATTCATGGCTTACATCTTTGTGCTTCACTTTTCTTTGAGTTTGGTCCCTCAAGTTGTGAATGCCTCGGCAGCCTGAAATTCAAATTTTAGTTTCACTTGTCCAGGGAAACTGCTGCAATATCTCTATCACTACTTTCTGTTCAGCCTCCATATCTCACTGTTGAAAGCAAATTCTCTGAGGAGAAAATTTCGGCATAAATACATTGCTCCTCTCAATGTGTTTTCATTATCTCTGACTATATCTGGCATCTTGATTCCACAAACCCTCGCTTCTGTCTGCTTTCTAATATATTCAAACATATGCTATTTTTTCCCCTTAAATTTTATCCAGCTTTGATAGTTATTCTTAGGGGGAAGGGTAGCTTAATACTAGCTACCTTACCATAACTGGAATAGAAATATTCCAGATATTTTATATTTAAAATTCCATGCCTCTAAAATCATACATATAATCGGTTGTGAAGATGAGATTCAAACCTGTGGTTCATGTTTGTTGGTTTGGTTATATACATAATTATATATTTAGAAATTGAGCTATTTACATTAAGAATTCTTCTTTCATAAAACTTGATAATAGAAGTTTGTTATAAACAAGTAACACCATCAATTGCTAAGTAAACAAAAAGATTCAGAGTGTGTGTACATTTATTAAAAACACACACACACAGTCTTCATTTACAATTTTTGAGGAAGTAAATTTTACATCTACATGGAGACCCTGAAAGTCTCCAAGAATTCTGCTATAGAAGGCTCCAAAAAGAAGATATGACTTAAATGCTTTAGATTTTTACATAATAGAATTATTTTAAATATGAAGCATTTGTACTCTAATTTTCACTTAAATGTAAATTTTATTTATTGGAATATCACTCCCAGAATACTTCTGTGACATGAACACTTTTTTTCCTCATTAATAAAACCAAATTTCTGTTGAAGGTATAAAATTCAAATGAATCTATATACCCGTTAAACTAGTAGTTTATATTACATGAAGTATTTCTATAGGTTTCTTTTTTCTATTGTTTTATAAATAATCCATTCCATCAAAATTAAGTCCAAAGTCTTTTTAGAAAATATTTACTGTGAGTTAAAATTAAAAAGGAAATTCTCCTTTCTACTTGATAAATTTAATACAACTATTTAGTAAGGTTTTATGTGCCAAGTTTGATGATAGTTATTTTGAACAATATAAAAAACATTTCTCAAAAGACTAGTATGGTTTAATTGTGGAGGAAAAAGAAAAAGAAACAATGAAAGAATTACATATTAGTATTCACAGCATGATGGTATAAAGTAAATAAGCTGAAAAAATAACGAGGGTTCTTATTTTTTTTGCATTTTATTCTATTTAACATACTGTAGAAGTTTAAGAAAAATAAATATTGCTACAGAATGGAAAACTTAAAGAAATCTTCAAAAAGCATAGTGCAGGCCGGGCACCAGTGCACTGTAGCCCAAGTGACAGAGTGAGACCCTGTCTCAAAAATAAAACAGTCTAGTTCAGATTGGCTTTAAGAAATTTAGGCAGACAAAAAAGGAGATTGATTCAATTCTCATATTTTCAGTTTCTTCTCTATCAGAAAGAGTAGGCAATGTTGAGTGGTAGGTTGAATAGAATCCAATCAGAGTGGTGGGATGAGGGTATACAGTTGGTCCTTAATATGTAATACTTGATTGCTGCACTATACACCGATTTAGGAACATTCCAAAAATCAACACGATTTCTTTATATTCAGATTGGAGAATCTATATATTATTTCACATTAATTAAAAGTACCAAATGGAGTTTCACTGTAATTATAATATTTTAGAGGAATATCAGCCAAATAAACCTGAATACTGAAGATCTGATAGGCTTTTTTCTTTCCTCTTTCTGGAAACAAAATGAAAACAAACAAAAAGTACAAAACAAGTAAAAGCCTAACTGAAAAAAAGATAGAGGATATTGGCTAAAATTTCTATCAATAATAGTTGCTAAGCAAATGTATTTTTATTTACCATCAAATTAAAAAAATGTATGTGTAACTCATGAGTAAATCAATAATTTTAAGAAACTAAGGCAATTGCATTTTATATTCAATTACATCACTTGAGTTACACAAATCATAGATTCATAGAATACTCCAGCTTGAAGGAACACTGAAGATCACCTAGTTTAGGGTGGCAAATGATTTTCTCTTTGCATGCCAACTCCGCCTTAGTGGACAAGAGGCCAGGGACCCTGCGGCAATGTCTAGCATCATCCTGGGAGAGAGAAACTGAGGCAGTATGTAACATTTCTCTTTCAACCTAATCTCCCCCTGCTTCCCTTCGCACCCATGGAAACCTGGGACTCAGAAGGCAATTAAATGTTCAATAATCCATTGTTCAATAGATTCTAGAGGAGCTAGAACTAAAATCCAGTTTTTTCCTTTTGTATAATATTTCCCTTGTATCAATTTTGATCTTTATTTCCCAAAATTTGTTTTCAGCTACCCCTTTCTATGAATCACATAAGATTATTTTCTGCAAAACATAATTCTTGCAAACTTGATAATGCTGTATACAGTAGGTCTAATTCATTCAGGGCTTATTTTCAAGCCTGTTATTTTAGCCATGCTGTAAATAGTATAAAAGTTCACAAATTTATTAATAATATTGTTCATAGAATGTTATTTGTATGAGGTAAAAATATTACACATATATTTTTTGAAATAATCAATGTAGCTAAAAATAACAATATAATGATTTTAATATCAAATTATCGCTTATTTAAAGTATTTCCTCTGGAAGGCTTCCTTGACCATTTTAATCCATTGAAATTGATTCAAAATGCTTTCACTGAATGGACTTTAATTCAGTTGTTTTCCCTCAATCTATCCTTCCAGAATACTTGGCTCAATGTTCTACCCAGGTCCTCCTCTAGGGTATGCAACGTCCTACCCCCACTGAATATATTTGTGTAGCCCCTTCCTGTAGAAACTAGAGGTTGAGGGATCCCTGTTCATCCAGGACTAAAGATGATTTTATATCTATCGATAGTGAATTTTTTCTGCTCTTTAAGATAATGATTTTCTTTAAAGTTTACACTCATTTAAAATTAAACTTTACACATCAAAAAGTTTAAAATACATTTTTCACTCTTTTTTGTATCCCCAACATTTGGTACGGTTCCTAAAATAGAGTAGGCATTTAATTATTTGTTAAATACAGTCATGCATCGCTTAACAATGGGGATATGTTCTAAGAAATGTATCGTTAGGTGATTTCATAGTGTGAACATCATAGAGTGTACTTATACAATTTTAGATATTATAGTCTACTACACACCTAGGCTACATGGTATAGCCTATTGCTCCTAGGCTACAAACCTGTACAGCATGTTATTATACTGAATATTGTAGGCAATTATAATACAGTGCTAAGTATTTTGTGTACCTAAACATAGCTAAATACAGAAAAGATATAGTAAAAATGTGGTGTGAAAGATAAAAAAATGGTATAGCCATGCAGGGCATTTACCATGAATGGAAACTGCAGGACTGGGAGTTGCTGTGGGTGTCAGTGAATGGTAAGTGCACGTGAAGGCCTAGGACATTATTGTTTACTACCACAAACTGTAAACACTGTAGACTTAGGCCACATTAAATTTAGATTAACAAATTTCTCTCTTCATTAATTAATCAACCTTAGCTTACTATAACTTTTTACTTTATAAACTTTTCAGTTTTTTAAACTTTTTTACTTTCTTGTAATAACACTTAAAACACAGACACATTTTACAACTCTACAAAATATTTTCTTTTTAACAGCCTTATTCTATAAGCTTTTTTCCTATTTTCATAATGTTTCATTTTCATTCTTTTTTTTCGCTATTTAAACTTTTTAGTTAAAAACTAAGACACACACATGTGAGCCTAGGCCTACCCAGGATCAGGATCATCATCATCAATATCACTGTCTTCCACACCTTTTGCCACTAGAGGGTCTTCACGGGCAATAACAGGCATAGATCTGGCACTTCCTAAAGCAATATACCTTCTTCTGGAATATCCCCCGAAGGACCTGCCTAAGGCTGTTTTATAATCAACTTTTTTATATGTAAGTGGAAGGAGTACACTCTAAATATCAATAAAAGTATAGCATAGTAAACATTAATACATAAACCAGTAAAATTATTTATCATTATAAAGTGTTATGGACTGTACATAACTGTATGTGCTTTACTCTTATGTAACCGGCAACACAGTAGGTTAGTTTCCACCAACATTACCACAAACACGTGAGTAATGTGTTGTGCTATGACATTGCAATGGCTATGACATCCTTAGGTGATAGGAATTTCTCATCTCCATTATATCTTACGGGACCACCATGGTATATGCAAACTGTCGTTGACTGAACCATTATTATGTAGTCCATGACTGTAAATTAATCTCCACAAATTGACAAAATAAATGAATAACTCAAAATCCCACTAACATGCCGTCCTTCCTAAAACCTTTAAGTTCCCAGCCAAAAATATGTGTTCTTCCCTAACCTCCTTATACAATGAGGCTACATAATTTTATTTGATATTGATCTGCTTACTTTATTTTAATTATTTATTCTATTATCTTGTATCGCCTAAAAGACTGTCAGCTTCTTAAGGGTAGGATCCTATATCTATCTGTCAAGGGGAACTCTCAATATTTAGAACATAATCAATGCCTGTTGAAAGAATAATTTATCACATGGAGAGGTGTGAACTGGAGATACTATTCTACTTTCTTCAACAGTGTTGCTGTGAAGCTCAAATGAAAACAAAAAAGCCTATAAAAGTACATTGTAGTATGTAAGGTGTTGTACAATTTTAAAGGATCAAGATGATTATGATGATTTTTTCACTATACAAATGGAACCACAGAGTCAGAGATCTCTGGTGCTCTACCATAACTGCTGCTCAGAGGCTATTGAATGCTTCTTCCAATTCAACATCTTGTGGGTTAGAAATCAATAATCATTGGTGGATAGAAAAAAACATATTTCTTATAAAATTCACACTTATAATAGGCTCAGGATTCTTAAGCTAAATATATTTATGAGACTATATTGAATTACACTGAGATTCACGAAATATATATCCAAGAATGTCTAGTATGAGCCAGGCAACATTAGGTGCTAAGAGCTAAGGATGTAGTGAGGAACAAAATAGACATGGTCACTGGCCTCAGGGAGTTTATTTTTCAAAATAATTTATCTTTAACAATATAGGTATGCTTTTAGAGATTTATAATTGGAACTCTTTGAAAAATTTTAGGATAAATACTTTGAGCTGCTTCATCCCTTTGCCTCTTATGAGATTTGGTAAATGCTTTAAAAAGAAATCCCTCCATGAAGATTTTTGTAATCAAGTTTAACCTTTTAGATCCAACAGAATAATATCCTTGTCATTCAGGAATACGCCATTAACATTCATCTGGTTAGTAAATCTTTTGATTTTCAGTAACAAGAGATCTAATTAATTTAGATGGATTAGAATCAGTCGATATGTTTGAATGCAGCAAAGGCAAGTTGTGTGCCTCGTCCACCCACATTCTATGTCTTAGAACGGTGTGTCTAACTAAATCAGAGCTCTGAAATTTTGTACCCTACTCCTAAACTAATAAAAGGAGGAAGCTGACAACTTTTGAAAAACATTTGGTTGATAATGCAAGGCCAAAGCCCTTCAGCACTGTCAATCTAATAAGAAATATCTTCCCTAGTTCTCTGACACAGCAATTCCAACAACCCCTAAATTTTCTATCATATATGCTGGGTAGTTTTTATATAGGCAGAACTCAACCAAGGAAAATCATATACACACACACACACACACACACACACACACACACACGACTTAATATACTATGCTATGCTGTGTTATAATATATGTTACATATATGCATGTCACATGAAATACATATTTGACATAAATAATATATTAACTTTTTGTGACATGTTCTCTATTCTGTCATTGTCCTCTCTTTTTGTTCACACTGGCATATAAATGCTTTCTAGTCAAAGGAGTCCTATGCACTGATGCTGAGAAATACAATTTTGAGTAGTCACATAGCTCCAGATAAAACAGTCAGAATTCCATATAGTTACTAAAGTAACCCTGTGATAGGAACTTTCTTGAACGTATTTTTTACTTATCTTGTAGTCTTCTAGTGACGTTGCTAAAGGTGGTGGCTTATACATCCAAATCACTCTATAGACACTAAAGCAATAAAAAATAGAAATTGGAAGAAAAGACAAAAACCTGTCTCTCCCCTAAGGCAACTTCTATCAGCAAGAACTCTGATCTGTCCCTCATGCCACTGAAAAGTGATTATGGTACATGCTGCTGTCAAAAAATAATTCTTTTGGAAACACTCTCTTCTGTAAAGCTTTTTTTTGACACCACACTCTTCTACATGATCTCCTACCCTTCTCAAGACGGTTCTCAGTGTTTGGCAAGCTCCTCTTCATCTGCCCATTCTTAATTTTTTATGCTTTAGGCTTTTTTTTTCCCCCTATCAGTTCACACATTCTCACATAACCTTATACTGGCCAGCAGCTTACTTACCACTCTTGCTGACAGCCCCTAAATTTAGAAGTCTGGCCAAAAATTTTCACAAGGAATTCAGATTCATGATTTCAAATACTTACTAGCCTTTTACACTTGAATATATTACAGGCACCTCAGTCTCAAATATTTAAATTTAAACCCATCTCTCCACACTCAAAACCCGTTTCTTTTTCCATAATCTCTATCTCTGTAAATGGAACCACTGATCATTCAATTGCCAAATCATAACTGAGGCATCCAGGTGTTAAAGTATGGCTGCCGCAGACTGACAAAATGGACTCCCTGTGGCTAAGGAAGGTGCTCAAAGATAAAACAGAACCAGGAGGCCAGGGTGGGATGATGGAGCAGTCACACACTCTATGTAATCAGAAAGATGTAAAAAGAATCAAGGACCACTCCTTCTACAGTCCAGGCAAACCAGTTGCCCCTGTCAGTGCCAAGATAAACTGGAACCAGAATCCCCACCTTCCCCACAGGCCATTTGAAAGAAACAGCTGAGACTGACTTCTGGCTTTGGGCTTAGAAACCATGCAACTAGAGCTCACCTGTTCTGGCCGATTGGGGGAGCCTCAGGTGTACCAACCAATCAGAATTAAGCAAGTTTTAATCTTTCATTTGCATAAACAGACCTGATTGGGAACCTGGGCAGGAACTTTTGCTACAAAACCCAGAGCCCTCCCATTTGTTCTGTATCTTCCTTTTACACTGGAGGCTTTATCTCCTAGGTTTGCAAACTGTTCATTAGAATAAAGTCTCTTTCCTTCAAATTCTTTTTCAGAGAACTTTTGTTCATACACATGCACCTCTCTTTCATGACCCCATCCAATCATCCTCAATCTAGATAAGTATAGGTTTTTAAAATTTCTGAAATTCATCCAGTTCTTTCATTTCTCCTCCTACAACTCCAACTCAGGTCATAATTATCTTATTTGGATTACTAGGCATTAATTGATCATCTAGCTCCCTTCTAATCCACTCCACTCATTGGAATAGTCTTCAGGCTACTTCCCTTCTTAAAACCCCTCAATGACTTCCAAATGCCCTGCAGATAAAATAAGACCTTCCTTTTTCTTTTTTCTTTTAAGAAGTGGGGTCTTGCTCTGTTGCCCAGGTTGGAATGCAGTGGCATGGTCAGCGCTCACTGCAGCCTCAAACTCCTGGGTTCCAGCATCCTCCTACCTCAGCCTCTCAAGTAGCTGGGACTACAGACATGTGCCACCACATCTCGGCTAGTTTTTTTGAATTTTTTTGTTTGTTTTTGTTTTTATTTATGTAGAGATGGGGTCTCATTATGTTGCTCAGGCTAGTCTCAAACTCCTGGCCTCACACCATCTTCATGCCTCAGTCTCCCAAAGTGCTGGCATTACAAGCATGAGACATAGGGCCTGGTGGTGATATTTATTCTTATGTTCTCATCACAACCTGGCCCTTGCTGATCTGGCTGGCTTTAGCTCTTTGCCTTTTCCTTAGCTCTGGCCTTCCGTTTTGAACTCCAGTAATGTGAAATCTCTTGTCTTTCCCTATAAGCACCCTTCTAAAACCATTCTTAGTCTCTAGAATTTTATATATGTCACTCTCTCTGCCCGGAAAATTCTTTCTCTCTTGACTTCTTTGTGTGTATTATTACCCTTAACTCATCTTTCAGGTAAGTCTCCCTCTGTAAAGTCTCCCTTGACCTAAGTACCCTGAGCTCCGTGTTTGTCATTTTCAGTTCCCCTACCCATTCTTCCATAGCACCTCTACTTCCTTCATAATGATTCTATCAACTTGCACTGCAATTGCCTGGCCACTTATCTGCCTTTCCCACTAGATTGTTAATTGCACAAAGACTTAGAAAGTTGTATTAGTTTTCACCATTATATCTCCAGTACCTAGCATAATGTCTATTACATAGCACTCAAGAAAACATTTGTTCATTCCTAAATTTTCTATTATTTTCTTATTCTCACGTAATGGCAGATTTTTGCTCTTCATACACACAGCCTCGACCCACCCTTACTTTAGCCAGTGTTTCTTTATCATCCAATTAGCATAATGGGTTTTTTGGTTAAGATTTGATTTAAACCACCACAAAATAAAATTTGCAATATTCCTTAGTTCAAAAGAGTTTGCATACCAGAGTCTTATCTCTTAATGTGTTAAGCATAATATGCCCTCTTTTAAGTTACCCTCCTCCATTTTCTTTCTGTACTTTATAGTACAGTCACTTGGCTACTCGTCTGGTCCTTTAAAGATAGAGTCTGAGATTTATTCCTCTTATTATGTCTTAAAGTGTGCAGCACAGAAGTTTGTACCTGCTTTGTTCTGGATAAATATTTGTTCAATTTAATTGAACACAAAACCAGAGAACTCCCAGGCTGACCTTTCATTTGAGAGGATACTTAAGATGAGTCTCCAATTTGACCGTCCTTACGTATTCTCACTTGCTGTGTGTGCAGACAGGCTGACCTGACGGACTGCATCACCGGCCTCCTTGCCCTCTGGCTGGGTTGGCCAATAAGAGGCCACGGCATAAGATCAGGGGTATGGAGGTTAGTGAGATAAGCATGTCTGTTCCGCTGGAGCCTTTTGTGCCAGGTTACCACTCAGTGAGTTCCAGTAAATACTTCCTCCCCTAACCGCTTCAATCTCAAAAGTCCTAATGGCTGCTGACTGTTGTAAGGATATACACACCTAGGATAATGTGCTGGTCTTCGTTGATTCTTTAATTCTGCCCACATCTTTTTAACAGGCCCCTTATTAAATTCTTCTCAAATTATCCAGTTTGAGCATGCTATCTTTTCCTGCTGAGACTTCAACTGATGAACAGACTTTCCCTATATTCTACGTCCACCCCCTTCTCAATCTCCAGGTTTTAAGAAATAATAAGCTAACTGGATCTCTTCAGCCAGCCTATCAATGGACAATTGTGGGCAGTTACTGAGAAGGCACTACATTTCCTCTGATCTAGTACCCAGATCAGTCTAGCATAAAACTACAGATGAGCCCAATGATAGGAAGAAACCACGTGCCATCTGGAACTTTCAACTAGTTCTCAGTAAACACGATCTTATACATTTTAGTCTTGGTGCAGTTCTTGTCCCTGAGGGTTTACCAGTCCCTTTAAAGAATATTAGCCACTATAAGCATAGTAGCCATCAATAGCAAACGAGCTGTCTAAACTAAAGTAGAAGTTTTCAACTTTTTCCCCTATTTTTGACATTTCAGAGGCCTTGTTTTTTTTGGCCACCACATGTTTTCATGAACTTGATTGTTTTTTGGTTGTTTTTACTGTTATGCTCAGATATTCATGTGAGAATAAATGCTTATTTACAAAATGTACCTTTATGTGGGGGCCAACAATACACAGACTATCTTGTTGAGGCCGGTGTTGAATAACCATGTTATACTCCAAGTAGAATGACATAGAAAGAGAGCATTACTTTCCTATATTTTTCAAGCTTTTAAATAGTTCATTGTTTTTCTAAATTGATTCTTAACATTTTTCAGAATCTTCTACAGTTTTACCCTAAGACTAGTTGATTTAGTGTAGTTGATGTTCTAGGTCCATTTTAAACCTACTCCTACTTAGTTCTCTTTAAATATTGGATAAACCCAAATCTTATATTTTCCTTAATTTACTGGTGGGGTACAAATCCTTATTGCCATTTTCAAGAATGGGAACTACAGAGAATGTCAATTTTGTAGATGTGTCTCCTCTCTATTAAAATGAAGCCTGACATAGGTCATTAGATCTTCCTAATTTGTTTTCTCATTTGTAATTACAAATGAGATAAAGCAGGTATAATCCCTAACCTAAGCCTGCATGAATTAGCATGAAGTACTCTCACCTTCATCTCTGCATTCTAGCCACACTGACCTTAGTTTAGATTCCTGAATGTACCACATGCCTTACTCCTAGCCAGGCTTTATACATGTTATTCTTCAATTCCAATGAAATGTTCTTCCAGAAAATCCTAATCCCCTAAGACCATTTGGATTCTCTGGTATATGCTTTCATATATCTGTGTATATTTCCTTCATAACCCTTGATTCATTCATTTATCCATTCACCAACTATGGGTTTACTATATTGCTGTATCAGGTCTTAAGGATAAGGTAATGAATGAGATAAATACTCTTTCTGCCGTCACTGAGTTTACATGTTAGCATTTACAATTTGCAATTAGAGTTTATGATTTTTTTATCATCCTATTGAGTTAATATCTGACTCCTTCATCGAACCGTTATCTACACATCAGGGCAGAGGCTTCTTTTTCCTTTTGGCTCCAGTTACTCTGGCCATATAACCCAAAACTTAGTGGCTTAAAACAATAACTGTATTTATTATCTTTCCTAGTTTTGGTGGACCAGGAATTAGAGAATCAAAGACTGAGGGCATCAGTCATCTTAACTCTCATTAACTTATGCTGAGTCATTGATTCAGACTGTTGGCTGGGAATGTCAGTTCCAAGGAATCTCAGTTTTGGTTCTCCTGAACTTCTCCATGTGATCTTTGTGTCTGCACTGGGTTTCACAGATGAGCTTTCTGGGAGTGTCAAATGGATCTATATTGCCTTGTATGCATTAGTCTTAGATGCCATGTGGTGTCACTTCTGTTGCATTTTATTGATTGAAATAGTTACAGGAGTTTACTCAGTATCAAAGGAAGGTACATAGACCTCCACATGTCAGTGGGAAGAGTGTTGGTCACGTGGTAAAGAAGAACATGTGGAATGGAATACACCCATACACACATTCAGCTTTGTAAAACACAAATATCCACACACATTATTATAATCTTATTATTTATCACTTACCTTGCATGTAGTACTCATTAAAAATTATTGAATGGAGAAATTAATAAATGAAACTAAGAAGAGGCCAAATAATAAGAGTGAGATTGTAAAATGCCCCATGTATAATTCATACATTAATTCCACAAATACTTTTAGTCTTCTCTCAGGAGTTGTGTACCCGGATACATTCCTTTGGATTTCTTATAACTAAGTCACTATCAAATGTGAGTTTTTCTGAGATATCAGTATTGAAGCCTATGAACTAAAGAAAGAGAAAGAGACAGTTGGAAATTCCTCAAACCAGCTTTTACCCCATGAATTTTAATTTGAGGATTACATATAGTTCAGCTTTTAATTGTTCCAGCTTCCTCTGTGTTCATTCTAGATGTAAGAGGCAAGTGCTTTGGAGCAGTGGTCCCCAACCTCTTTGGCACCAGAGACCAGTTTCAAGGAAGAAAATTTTTCCATGGATGGTGGGGGATGATTCAAGCTTATTACATTTATTGTGCAGTCAAACCTCTCTGCTTATGATAATCTGTATTTGCAGCTGCTCCCCAGCACTAGCATCACTGCCTCAGCTCCACCTCAGATCATCAGGCATCAGGTTCTCATAAGGAGGGTGCAACCTAGATCACTCGCATGTACAGATTACAGTAGGGTTCATGCTCCTATGAGAATCTAATGCTGCCACTGATCTGACAGGACGTGGAGCTTATTCAGTGATGTGAGTGATGGGGAGTGGCTGTAAATACAGATGAAGCTTTCCTGACTTGCCTGTCATTCATCTCTTGCTATGTGGCCCAGTTCCTAACAGGCCACAGACTGTGGCCTGGGTGTTGGGGACCACAGCTTTGGGGGACAGAGTAGGGGTTGATTAGCAGAAGTTAGTATTGGTAAATGGCATTTGGAATTGCCTCTGTCATTTAAGATTAGATGAAACAATGATGCATCCCACAGGAGTCACCTGCAAACTAAAAAGATTTACAAGTGCCATTGAAATAATGGGCATTGTCATTTCCCTGTTGTACAGTCGTAGGGAAAGAAACAAAACTGGCAGTTCCTGCAACACTGAATTTACAGCTAACCAGAGCCAACCACAACTACAGGATTCGTGAGTGTTTCTGAAATGTATTCTTTGCTAGGCTTTGTGAGAATTAGTGTTAAGAAAATTTAAAAATGGTATTTTATGCAAGGCTTTAGATAGTTCCTGCTTCCAGTTCATTGAGATTGTTACAATCTTGTCATCTGGATGAGTGGAGTTTCTCTATATTTTGACAACATTTACTTTTACTGTCTTATCTATGGAGTCAGTGAAGACGGTGACTTAACAAAACCCAGTCAGAGTCAGAGAACTAAATTTTACCTGGTTCTTTGGGTGGATCTTTAAGCAGTCTAGTCTTTATGTTTCTCTAACCCAAACAGCAAACCAGTATTTGGCTAGAAAAATCCTACATCAAAATTAAGTACTATAACTCATTCTCTACCTCTTTACCTCTTGCAAACACAGCATATTCTTGGGGAATTTTTCCCTTGTCAGATTCCTCCCAGCTATTCCTGGACAGTCATGATAAGTTTCCTATGCTTGTGAAACTAGGCATTTTTTATTTGCTGTAAACTCAACAGAGGTAAATTAGAGCTCACTTAAGTATAAAGAGTTTTATTAAAATCCAAATACAGGAGTATAGGCAGGCCTAGAACGAAGAATTGGCCAGTTGTCTCATCTGTTCCTGCTTTTATCTATTTCTTTCTGAAAATTAGTGCACTCTTTCTCATGCACTCTCTCTCTCACTTTCTCTCTAGACCACACTGAATGTACGAATTTATTTTTGTTCGTGGTACATAAGAGGTGGCAAGATATGACTCCCCCTAGTAGCAGTAAATAAAATTCACGTATCATTGTTAAAATCACACAAAACTTAATGAGTTATCTCTCAGTTCCAATTCCAAGGATCCTTATTAGCCAGAAGTTTTTTTCAAACTATCATTAATCAATTATTCAATCTATTGAGTCTGACAATCTGCATTTTAGAAGGGAAAGCACATTAGAATAGAAATATCAGGCTGTAAGACACATAAACGATGTTAAGTATATGGGTGTGGATGTGTGGTCCCGATACACAACACACTGTGCATCTTAGTCAAAAAGTTTGAAAAACATTCTTAAGACCAGTTTGTGGGAGACGTTTATGCCTACGTAATGAAATCATGTATAACTTCTTCATAAAAGGACCTCAAGTATATTAGTTATGAACATAGCTATGAGATTGCACCTCTGGGGAGGAAGTATAGTACAGTTATCACAGAAGAAGAATATCACACGTGGATCATGCAGAAATCCCCTGGGTCCTCCATGGCTCCTGCTCACCACCTCCATTTAAACCTTGCCTCTGCAGCCACCCTCCGTATGACCTTAGGCAAGATAATTAACTCTCTCAACCTTGGATTTATTATATCTTAAATGGAATCTTAATAAAGTTTATTTCTTTTCTGTCTTTCTTACAGACTTATTGTGAGGATTAAATAAGGTAGCCCATATTCTTAGCATACTATGGTGAAGAGTTCAAATATTTATAATATGACCAATCATTACTATTTATTATCATTACTATTATTCCTATTGACAAACTTGTATTTACCACGTTTTTCCTCTTTCTGTGGGGCTCTCTACTGTTACCATTAGTAGCAAAGCTCCCGTGTGGACACCAAGAAGCGCTAAAATGTTGCACTAAAAGCATTAATACCGCCCAAAGAATGAAATAGTATCAAAGTTTCTTCTCTGGGTTGGATGAAGGCTGCTAACTATATCAATTTCATATTCCAATATTAATCCTCCAAGAACTTCAAGGATTCTTCCCCTTGGTGTGGTACTACTCTTCCTTACACAGGTGACCAACAGTGGGGCCTTACGCTTCTAAAGCATTACCGAGATTACATCAAATCCTACACGGGTTTGTGCTCACTCCTTGATATGTCATTCTTTACTTAGGGATTAGAATAAGTACATTGACACTAGGTATGTTTAACCTCTAACATTTTTTTGAGCAGAATTCATTTGAATTAAATTTATTCTTGATTTTTTTTTTCCAGAGACTTCCTTTGCGTTCAAGCAAATACATTGGAAAGTTTATCCTTATAGCTTTCTTACTTACATAGACACCATAGTGTCTTCAAGCTTGGTTCAGGTTATTGCATATTGGAGAGTTTTCTTCTTTTTTAAGGCTGAATAGTACTCCATTACTTCCTCATGCTAGTCCACAACTTATGCTGAAAATAATAACATTGAAAAAAGGAAAATATGATACAACCCATAGCTCCTTTTTCTTTCCATCTTTCTTTCTTTTTTTTTTTTTTGCGACAGAGTCTTGCTCTGTTGCCCAGGCTAGAGTGAGTGCTGTGGCGTCAGCCCAGCTCACAGCAACCTCAAACTCCTGGGCTCAAGCGGTCCTCCTGCCTCAGCCTCCCAAGTAGCTGGGACTACAGGCATGCGCCACCATGTCCGGCTAATTTTGTTTCTATATATATAGTTTTAATTGGCCATATAATTTCTTTCTATTTTTTTTAGTAGAGACGGGGTCTCACTCTTGCTCAGGCTGGTCTCGAACTCCTGACCTCGAGCGATCCTCCCACTTCGGCCTCCCAGAGTGCTAGGATTACAGGCATGAGCCACCGCACCCGACTTCTTTCCATCTTTGTTTACTCATCGGCAAGCCAGAGAGTATGGGATATATGCATGTATTAAGAAGTAATACATGTTACAAAAGTTGAGTAAATTCTGTGACATGTTTCTTACTGTTCTGGTAGGAACAAAATACATATGCATGTATGAGCCACATAATACAAATTATGCAATTTTAGAATTCCACATAAACATTATTCTCTTATAACTGCATTTAATATTGGCATTGCACAAAATTAAAATGAATGATAACATTCATGATAATAATTATTTTTATTTTTATTTTCTTAGAAGGACATTAAGTAGCCAATAATAAATACAGCCAAATAATAAACACAAGCATAAATTGAGAGGAAAGGAACAACTTTATATTTTAATACATTTGACATAATGTTTTCTTCTGCTTTTGCACAAGGAAATCAACATTTTCATTTTGCACTGGACCCTGTGAATTATGAAGCTGCACTTTAGAGTAGAATCAATTAAATGAGAATTTTGATGCAGGAAATGTGAGCCATTTCTTTACGCTTATCTTCCTTTCCTAAAATTCCTTTAAAACAACATAGCATTTTGCTTTTCCAGACAATTATGTTTCTTGGGAGATTTTACTTAAAGAGGACAGTTGTTGTTTATTATTTAGATGCTAATGTAGTTTCTTTGTTGGCATGGGGAAAAAGAAACACCACTGTATCTCTCCACATTTCTATTTTGTTTTGTTTCCTTCCCACTGGACTCTACCCCCACACTTCACACTTAGAATTTCATGGGTGATGACAAGTCAGATGGCATTTCTCACCAAAGTTCCCTTGGGTATCCTAGCAGTTTAGATCACCTCCATTGCAGACAAAGCTGCTAGAAACACATGCAAAACTCAGTTCCCCTCTGAGTTATTCTGAGAACCTTAATTCATTTGAGAAGTTGAGGGGTGGCAAAGAACTTCAGCCCACATTTGAACTTACAAAGCAGAGAAAAACACTGACTTTTTCTGTCATGACAAATCAGAATAAAAGGCAGTAAGGAACACCATTTTAGCATAGATGGTCAGAATATGTCAATTCTCACATGTCCCAGGCAATGCCATTTCCTTTTTGATAGCGACAGTTTTCCTGAGGTGTGGTTAGAGGTGCAAGGAGTGAAACACAATGTGTGGAATAGCAAGGAAGTGGATGAGAATGTTGATATTGAACCAAATTATGAGATGCACGAGCTCCACAAGGAGGAAACATATGGCCATGCATATGCATGGTGATGTGGATCAGAAGCACGTGTGGCTAGATGACACCATGGCAATGCTCGGGGACAGCAGTGGGAATCAGTCCTAAAAACTGCTTACTGTCTACTGAGTGCTTCCCCATGCTGGGAACATTGTTCTCAATTATATGAAAACAGATTTCTTCACTCTCTTTCAGGCTGGGGAATATCTGAATCTGAATACAAGTACAAATCAAAAGTACATTGCATTGTGCTTGTTTTTACATTGAAGAAATTGAGTTCTCTCATACATATATGTATATAAAATATTGATTGATCCAATCCTTGCCATCTGTGTTCTTTCTAGCTGAGCAATTCTTCTCACATGCCTTAAAAATACTTTTAGATTATAATTATGATAATGATGATGATATAGCATATCAATTTCATCGGTCTAGCATGACATCATCTTATTGAAAATCTGCAGGAACATACCATTATTGTTGGAACTATTATCATGAGGAGATCACATTCATCTCAATATAGTGCAGTACTATTGGTGCCATAGATGAGAAACAAGGTCTGTGTTAATAAAATGCCAACTTGGTGCTACTTGTACAATTAGTTTTGTTATACGTGGAAGTAGAAAATATAGTGGAGTCTAACTGAATAACTGTTCTTTAAGGAGGAGATAATTTAGCATCAGTGATAACTATAATAGAGCTCACTATTTGCCAAGGACTTACAGTGATATAAAGTGCTGTTGCATACGTGACATTAGAAACATTTCCTTATAGAAAATGCCTCACGGTAAATATAATTTTAAAAAATCATTCTCTATTTAAGCGCTAGAACATACCTCATGAACACAGTGCTTATTAAAAATTTACAGCTCTTATTCAGGCAATTTGCTTTTTAGAAAAGTTACCAAATTAGATGAATGACCAAATGAAATTTCAATATTGACAAATTGTACCATTATTCTATTTAGAAATTCAAAATATTTCTTGTTTAATTCTCATTTGTGGAATCATTTCCTTGTGTGCTGTGTTATGATTGTGAGCTCTCTGGGATAATGAGGGTATTATTGCTTTCTGAGTACCTAACGCCTATTATAATACTGTCCTCAAAACAAAGGATGTGCATCTTCCAATGTGGTTTAAAGGATTCTGTATCCAACAGAGCCTTAGAAGTATGGAAGGTTCCAAATTAATTTTCATTTAACAAATATTTATGGGGCACCGTAGTTTTTGCTAGGTATTTTTTGAGGCCCTAGGAACACATCATAACAAAATAGTAACATTTCTTCTTTCACAGAATCTACAGTCTAGTGAGGTTACACAGGCAGTGAATATATGAACAAATAAGCAAACAAGGCAATCTCATATTAGAGTTGTGAAGAAAATAAAACAGGATAATAGAGAATGACATTGTATGGGGGCTTCTTTAACTAGGCAGTGTCAAAAGTCCTCTCAAAGTCACACTTCGGTTGAGGATCAACTAATGGGAAAGGAGCTTGCATGTGGAATCTGGGGAGATGCGCTTCACACAGAGGGAGTAGCCAGTATAAACAACTTGGGATGCAAATCACCTTAGAGTGTTTGAAGCTCTGAAGAAAGTTCAGCTTGGCTAGAGCACAGCAAGCAAGGCACAAAGATGTAAGTGCGAGCCAAAGGGGAGACACCATGTAACAGGGGACAGATGACAGAGGGACACAGCAATGCATTTTGACTCTATGGCAGAGCCCGTTATGACACGTTGTTTATGTGCTCTATGCAACTTTTGATTTCTTGAGAACAAAGCCATCTGACTCATTCTAATGAAATCCAGATATCAACTAGATTGCTCTATTCTTTGGTATTTAAGAGTTTGGCTCAAAATACTCAACATCAGGTAGTAGAAAAACCAATAACTGTTCCAATTACTTCAAAGATTTTTGTGGGAGTGAGGCATGCCCACTGAATCAGTTTAATGTGAAAATTAATTAATTGAATTAGAAAATATGAACATCTATCAGGACAAATAATTAAGAAAGAAAAAAATAAACCTCCATAATCCCCATGTGATAAAAGTAAAAATGAAAGTTAAAGTCAGAGTTCCAATTTAATATTAGTCTTAATGGCTAAGACTGCATGTGAGCAGGAGAGATGGTCTTAGGCCAGAATGACATAACAAAACTACAACTGATATCACTACAAAATGCCATATGTACATATCCTGAAAGTTTTTTCCCATTAGTGAAAAAGATTATGAAGATTATAATCTCTTTATGGATTATAAGGATTATAAAGACTCCATTCATTGGTTCAGGAGAGGAAAGTATCATTGTCATCCATCTGACTGGAAAAAATATTTAATATGAGAAATTATAGTCCCAAGCCCATATCACATATCAACTGGATCCAGATGTATATAATCCGAATGATTCAAGATGAGATTTAGTTAAAAAATGGTGTAAGACTGGGGAACAATGAGTACACTTCGCAGAAAGCAAAATAGATCTCCAAGGCCAATCTTCCTACCAAGGATGCATGAATCTTCCATAGAAAAATAAACAAATCAAAATAAATAAACAGGAAAAAACCATCTCTACTGCCACTGAGCTCACATAAAATGTGAAAGACTTGCTAAGACATGATCCCGCAAGAAGTAGGAAAAAAATACCAGGATTAGCACTATGGATATGTCTAGAACAGACTATAAAATATCTTTGTCATGATTAAAAACCTTAAAAAAACACTAAATGCAATGAAAATACAATTCAAAACTTAAGACAGAGGGAAATTTAGAAAATGTCCAAATGGAACTTCTATAAATGAAAATGGTAATTATTGAAAAAGGATACAATAAACATAATAGATAGAGTTAACAAAGAGTTTTTGAAAAAAGAAATTAAGTGAGCCTGAGGAAGTTAAACAGAAAGTAATATAAAAAATATATTAGATGAAAGCACAAAACCTTGTGAGATACTTTCAAAATAATAAATTCCTAGATGTTTACTGGGCTGAGAGAAGAGCAGTTATCCAACAAAACAAAGGGAGGGCTAGGATCCTGAAATCTAAATGCTTATCAAACAGCTTCATCTCAATCTTATTTTAGGCTGCCCCTTTCCTCCTGGTTTGAAAGGTGTCTGGTTCTTCCAGTTCCTATGAATTTCCTGTTTTCTCTGGTGAAAATCAGCTTCATCCCCAGCTGTTTCCACTGCTAGCTTACAATTTTGCTCCATTGGGGTCTTTAACTTGCTTGTCATTCACCCTTCTGCTTTTTTTCTTCCCCATTGTTTTCTTCTCTTCTTAAATATTAAGTATATTTAAGTATTAAATATATTTATGCCTTAAAAGGACTGCCATTAAAAAAAAAGAAAGAATGAATATACAACAGAGACCTTACAAAAATTGGTCTCATATTATGGCAGTGGATGAGAAAACAATACAAATGTCAAATATCTTCAAGTTAAACAATGAATTAAATTAATTCTAATCAAGATCTTAATATGGTTTTTCATAGACATTGACAATCTGATTTTTTAAATCTTAATATAAAGGTCTAAGACAATTTTTTTAATGAGAAGTAGAATGCAGAATTGCTCTATAAGATAGGAAGACAGCATAATGCTATAAAATTGAATTGTGCTTATATATTGCAGAAATGGAAAAGTAGATCATTGGAACATAATTGTGAACCTGGATATAGACATATTTATATACAGTTGATGCTTGAACAACATGGGGTTCAGGGGCTCCGACCCTTTGTGCAGTCAAAAATCTGTGTGTAACTTTTGATTCCCCAATAACTTAACTACTAATAGTGACTGTTGACCAGAAGCCTTACTTTTAACATAAAGAGTCAATTGACACATTTTGTATATGTATTATATACTATATTCATATAATAAAGTAAGATAGAGAAAAGAAAATGTTATTAAGAAAATTATAAGGAAGAGAAAATATATTATTGATAAAATGGAAGTGGATCATCATAGAGGTCTTCACCCTTGTCTTCACATTGAATAGGCTGAGGAGGTGGAAGAAAAGGATTTGGTCGTCTTGTCTCATGGGCGGGAGAGGGAAAAGAGGATGATGACATCTTCAGTGGAGTAATCTTTCCAGACTTTCATGATATTCTATCAGTATCTTCTTCTGTAGCATTGACAATCCTTTCTGTAGAGTATCATGTGTAATGAGACTTTAATGTCCTTATGACTCTCTGATTAGAGGCTGTCTTAGAGACACTGTGTTTGGGAGCAAATAGACCACTTGGACATTTTTGATGTTGAACTCTTGTGGGTCTGAGTGTTCAGGGGCATTGTACAATATCAAAAGAACTTTAAAAGGCAGTTCTTTACTAGCAAGGTACTTCCTGACTTCAGGGATAAAGCAGTGATGGAACCGAGAAAAAGTGTTTTCATTGTCCAGGCCTTCTTATTATACAACCAAAATACTGGCATATGGTTTCTATCTTTTCCTCCCAAGGCTCAAGCATTAACAGCTTTGTAGATAAAGGCAGTTCGGATCATAAACCTGACTGCATTTTAACAAAACAGTAGAGTTAGTCTATCTCTTCCTGCCTTAAATCCTGGTTCTTGCTTCTTTTTCTTACTAATGAATGCCCTTTTGTGGCTTTTTCCTCCCAGAATCAGGCACTTTTGCCTGGATTAAAAGCCTGTTCAGGTAGATTATTTTTTCCTTCAATGATTTTGTTAATGGCATCTGGAAACTCCTCTGGCTGCCTCTTGGTAAACAGAAGGTTCTTCTACTATTACCTTGATTATTATTTTTTAAAGCCAAACCTCTCTCTAAAATTATCAAACCATCCTTTGCTGCCATTAAATTCTTCAGTTTTAGATCCTTTACATTCCTCTTGCTTTAAGTTGTCATACAATGACTTCACTTTTTCTCAAATCATGTTAGAGTCTGCAGGTATACCTTTCTTATAGCAATTCTGCACTCACATAGAAGCTGCCTTTTCAATAGGAGATAAAAATGTACTTCACAAAAAGTACAAGGCTTTCATGCCTGCTGACATTGCTTCAGTGACAGCTTCATGAATTTCCTTTTCTTTTTTTTTTTTAAATAGTCCTTACACTGGATTCGTTTATCTTGAAATGGTGGGCAACCACAGCTGCAGACCTCAATCTATGATACATATTAAGCAATTCAATTTTTTCTTATAATGTCATGACTTTTCTCTGCTTCTTGGGAATACTTCCAGAATCACTAATGGCACTTTGTATGGGTCCCACGGTGATAAATTCAAGTTTACAGTATTGCACTAAATGTGATGAAAATATGTGAGAACATGGAGCCATAACTTTTTACTACAATATGTAATTAACTGCTCACATGCAGATTAGTGTCACAGGGCATTTTAAGCAGGTACTTGCAACACTTGGAGCTCACACAATAGCAACAGGAGGTGGTTATGAATTATTACAGTAGTCCAGTATGTACTACAATTTTATGCAGTTATAATTCAATACTGCATCTTCATATTTATTTATATTTCTCTAGACAGGAAATGGCACCATATACAAACTATGTTTGCATGAAAAAGTTCTGATGAATTTTAACTTTTTATAATATATTTCTGTATATTTTATTGTAGTAAATGATAAAATAGACTAGTATCTACATGTTTTATGCATTCATGATATACTTAACTTTTCTTAATTCTTTCAAATATTCTAGGATACAAACTTGTCTACAGGTTTTTTTCAAATTGTCACAAGTCTCCAAAATTTTTCCAATATATTTACTGAAAACCATCCATATGTAAGTGTACACACTGTACAAACCCATGTTGTTCTAGGGTCAACTGTTTAGGAAATTGGCATATAACACATTTGGCATTATAAACAAGTAGAGGAAAGAAAAAAAGTACTTATAAAATGTTCTAGGATACATAAATAGCTAATCATATGATAATAAGTAAAACCAGATTCCCTACTTTGTACTGTACTTCAAATTACCTCAAATTTAAATTAAAGATCACAATATTAAAACTTTTAAAAGAGAATGTTGTTATGAATTAGGAACAGGGAAGAATTTCTGGAAAATGTTCAAAAGCACAAACTTTAATGAGAAAGACCTTTAATGACCAGAGTAAAATTAAAAGACTTCTGCACTAGAATGTTTACAGCAGCACAATTCACAAATGCAAAGATGTGGAAACAACCCAAGTGTCCATCAGTACATGAGTGGATTAATAAAATGTGGTATATGTATACCATGGAGTTCTACTCAGCCACAAAAAACAATGGTGACATAGCACCTCTTGTATTATCCTGGATAGAGCTGGAGCCCATTCTACTAAGTGAAGTATCACAAGAATGGAAAAACAAGCACCATATATACTCACCATCAAATTGGTATTAACTGATCAACACTTAAGTGCACATATAGTAATAACATTCACCAGGTGTCAGGCAGGTGGGAGGAGGGAGAAGAGAGGAGGGGATGGGTATATTCACACCAAATGGGTGTGGTGAGCACCATATGGGGATGGACAAGCTTGAAGCTCTGACTTGGATGGGGCAAAGACAATATATGTCACCTAAACATTTGTACCCCTGTAATATGCTGAAATTAAAAAAAAAAACTTTGCATTACAGATGATACTATCCACAAAATTAAAAGATAAACAGTTTTGTGAAAAAAGGTGCTTCCATAGCATGCAATCAATGAACAATTGGTACCTAGATTATACTTTTTAAAAGTGCGTTTCAATTAACATTAGAAAGACAAATCATCCAAAGTAAAAGAAATTATAATAAAAGAGAAGCTAATTTGAAGAGGTGGAACCCTGAGTGGCCAATAAATGTAAGAAAAAATAATCAACTACAGGTATAATAAAACATGTAATTTGAAACAATGAGCTACTACGTCATACACATCAGCTTGGCAAAAATTATGAAAGTCAGATACTCATAATTTTAAAGCTATAGAGAAACAAGACCTTTCATGCTTTGAGAATTGAAAGTAAATTGTACAACCACTTTTGCACCATCCGGTAAATTTAAAGATGCATTTCTCTGTGATCCTGTAAGTCCAACCCTAAGACTGTGCTCTAGTGCTGTGGTGTTTAAACTTGCTTGGCTGTATGCTATAAAAAGAATCATATTTTATATTGTGACTCAGTATACACAGGGCATTGCTGAGAGAAAAGTTTAATGAAACAGTCCTTATTCTATCTATGTGTGATACTGCTATGAGTTGAATTGTGTTCTTTAAATATTTATATGTTGAAGCCTAACCCCAGTATCTCAGAATATGTTTTTACTGAATGTGAAGATAGGATTTTTAAAAAAATAATCAAGTTAAAATGAGATCATTAGAGTAGGCCCTAATCCAATATGACTGATGTCTTAATGAAAAGGGGAAATTTGGAGACAGACATGCACATAGGGAGAATGCCATGTTAGATAAAGGCAGAGATTGGCGTGAAGCTGCAACTAGCCAAGGAATACCAAAGATTGACAGCCAACTACCAGAAGGTAGACAAGAAACATGGAATAGACCCTCTCATAAAGCCTTCAGAAGGAACCAACACTGCTAACATCTTGATCTTGGATGTCTAGCTTCCAGTATTGTGGGACAATAAATTTCTTCTGTTCATGTCATTCAGCTTGTGGTACTTTGTTACACCCTCCATAGCAAACTAATACAGACATGCAATGACATTTCTAGTCTATTTTATTTTTTAAAAAGTTGGTCATGATTCACTAAATTGATTCTACTACCTACAAATGAATTGTGACCTGTAATTTGAAAAATTTTGCCCTAGAAAATATCTTGCATACACTAACAAGAGTCCATTGAAGCATTATTTATAATAGCAAAAACTTGTAACAATGTGAATATCAATCAAAGGGAATGAGTAAAATTGATTATGGTATATTCATATAAAGATATGCTCAATAGTAATTAGAATGAATTAACTAGGGCTACATATATGGATATGGTAAATGTTAAATCATAAGGTAAATAATAAAAGTGTAATGTGACAAATATAACCTAAGACCATTTGTGGAAGAAAGTTGAGGAAAGAGTAAGTGTTTTGTTATGGTTACAAATATATGTTGTAAAGTTATGAAAGCCTGAATGAGAATATCACACCACTTTAAGATAGTGATTATTTTCTCTCTGTTGAGAGTGCAAAGTAGTATATGAGGGAGAATTTGTTTCTTCTCTACATTGTATTTCTTCAAAAATTAGCATTTAAAGTAAATTTGGACTTATTAAAGTTCATGGAACTTGTAAGGAAAAAAAATAATTAAATTCATGGTTTTTTAAATATAAGTCCCTTGCTCTTTCCATTCAGCCATTATCTTATCACTTGAAAAAATGCATGAAGTCAGTAGTAATAAGCGTTTTTAGAGGCAAATATAGAAACTTCTTTAATGCTTTCATCCACTGTGCATAGGATATTAAAATATCAACTCAATTCAGAAAAAAAGTTAAGTAAATCCATTTGTTTGCTATTATATTCGAAAAAAGTAACATTTATTAACTGAATGCTTTCCATTTGGTTTCCTTTGGTTACGTAGATCTTGTTTTTAAAACAACAATGATTTTCACATATCTGTAATTTATTTCACAAATCTCTCCAAAATTCTCTTTGTCATATTTTATATGGCCACTATCCTCATATGTTTGTATACATGTATGTGTTCATGTATCTAGTAGCAGAGACCATAGGCTGGACTGTATCATTATTGTGAGGTGTACTTTCAAGGAAAAGACACAGAAATGCAGCAAGTTTTTCATTTTGAGGAAACTGTTCCCTAAGGGTTGGTATTTGGAAGAGCTTTTCAATGAAAAGCTTGTATAAAGAAGTCCTTTGGGTCTTAAAGCCTTCAGACTACTCAGAAAAGATGACATATGTTTTATTTAAAAAGTCCATAGTACCTTGCAACATTATATTTAATTAATTTCATTTTATTCATTATTCATTTTTAATTAATATTGATTAATAAAAATGTATATGTTTGTGTCATACTCATCAATATATTGGGAAAAACTAGAAACCAGTAGCTGGTCTCATCTCAAATGAGATCTGCATAGAAAGGAAGAACAAAATCGCTCATTTGTATGGCCAATGAGATGCAGAGCTTAGCATGCTCTTATAAAATTATAAAATACCATCCTATTGGCAATTCCTAACAGATTATTATCAGATATCTTTAAGGCATTGATTTATTTCATGTTGCCTTATATGTTTAATGATCCCAAGATTTACACAGAATGTAGAATGCCCTTCAGAATACTCCATCCATCAATCTCCACTCTTTAGAGTTAAAGAAATATTTATTTCTTCATCTGTATGATAAACACTATGTCATCTTTAATGTCATGCCACCCACGAAAGATGGGGAAATATATAACAGCATCCAATACTTCTGGCAATGCCAGCATAACACTATGACAAAAAGAGAATCTGAAAGCTTCTGAAATGTCAATGCTAAGTGTTTAATAATAAAAGAAGTTAGCATTTACCCCGCATGTGAGATGAAGAAGGTATAATTACATTCTACCCCCATAAACAATGGGAAAATAATATAAAATAGATTTCGGTTGTACTGAAATACACAAGTCCATGAGTGTTTGGCATGTTTCCTAGCACAGTTCTATAAAGGCATATCAAAAAAATATTTATAAAATAGATGAATGAGTAACTAACACAATGGGGCAGTGCAAAGAGACCTATAATATTTTTAAAAATAAAGATTTTTTAAATTTCCAGGATTGATTAATTCAGCCATTGATCCATTAAATGACTGTTGAGTATCAACTAGGTTTCTGGTCGTCTGGATAAAAGCAGTGCATGAGAGAGAGAGAGAGAGAGAGAGAGAGAGAGAGAGAGAGAGAGAGAGAGAGAGATTGCTGTTTTCGTACATAGGTTAGTAAGAGAAAAATAACTCAATAAAATTATAAGAATTAAGTAATGTACACACTATGTTGAATACATTCCAAAGTCATCTAACCTTGTTTTGGATAAAGAAAAACATTTATGTAGAAGTAATATTAAATAGCTTCCTCTAAAAGGTAGAGGAACAAACTAGATTAAATATTTAATATTTCTTTTTCAGTTATATTTCTAAGAAATTGTAACTGCTCATTTATTTTGCCTACTGAAATAAGCCAGGCTGTACAGTATATGCTGAAAACAAGCAATGAAACAAACAGAACTTAAATATTACAAAATATATTGATCGAAGAGTAGACAGTCTCCCACCTAGTCCCACAAGCCTCCTTTCTAGTTACAACCACTATAAATAGTGTCTTGTGTATTCTCCCTAAAAATGTGTGTGCCTATGGAATCATAAATTTTATATATAACTATATATACACACATATATGACAAATATATGTGTATTTTAAGCAAATATAACTTATGAGATATATTATTATATCACATTTTATATATACACATATATACACGTATGTATATAACTTAAACAGAAGTGAACATTGTACCACACTAATCTTCCCCTTGCTCACTTAGGATAAAAAAGTCACCTTGATATAGACTAAAGTCTAAAGGATAAAAAAGTCATCTTAATATAGACTCTGCTTTGCCGAGAAAACATAGTATCTGAAAGTATCCAGAGCTGAGTCTTTGTTAAAAAAATTCGTTTATGAAATTCACACATATTTGTGAAATTCAAGTCCATGCATTCCCTTTCTTAGAGGAACTTCAAATAAACAAACAGCATAATAGAGAATAGATAGTAACCATCCCTCAGTTAGTTAATTTGCCACAACTTTAATAGTCTTTGCGAATATTAGTTCAGGCTTGATATTTAAAGTCATTCAGGTTTAATCATTCATCTTCCCTATTATTGCTGCAGGTTGGATGATTTCATATGCTGAGATTTGTATGCAAGGAAATTAATGAGGAGTATTCTACAAACAGAATCCATGTGGTTACCATTTCTAGTGCTTTTCAATACCTTGCAAAGATCTGTATTTCCATCTGGCTTAATTTTCCTCTGACCGAAGGACTTCCTTTAACATCTTATTTAGTGCAGGCCTACTGGAAATGAATTTTTCAACTTTGACAAAATTTTTATTTCAACTTCATATTTCAAAATATTTTATGCTATACATAATTAAAGTTTAACTGCTTTTTGTCCCTCAGTACTTTATTTATTAAATTTACTTTTTTTTTTTAATTTTAGGATATTACCGGGTACAAATGTTTAGGTTACGCATACTGCCTTTGCCCTACCTGAGTCAGAGCTTCAAGCGTGTCTATCCCCTGGACAGGTTGCTCCACTGTTCTCTCGATTGCATTATTTTGGTTGAAAAATATGCCATTATACTTATTTGGATCATTTTTATTTTTGATCTTTTGACTCTTCAGTTTCGTTTAAAGATTTTTTCTTTATCACTGATTTTGAACGATTTGGTATGATATACCTTAGTGTTGTTTTCTCCATGTTTCTTTTGCCTGGGATTTATGTAACTTCTTGGAGCTGCGGGTTTATAATTTTCAACAAATCTGGAAATAATTTTCCTAGATCAATTTTTCCAATCCCATTCCAAACACAATCCACATACATGTACACACTCCTTCAGGAACTTAAAAATACTTTAGGTCACTTGAAGTTGTCCCACAGCCCAATAACGCTCTTTTAATTTTTAAAAAAAATATTTTTCTGTGTTTTATTTTAAATAGTTCCTATTGCTAGCCTTCAAGTTCATTAATTTTGTCTTCTACACTGTCTGCTTTGCCATTAATCCCATTCCACTCATACATTGTATCAATATGTATTTCATCTTACACATTGTAGGTTTCATCTCATTAAGTTTGACTTGGATCTTTTTTATATCCTTCATTTTCCTACGTAACTTTTTAAACATATGGAATACGACTATGGTAACAATTTTAAAGTCCTGGTCAGCTGATTCTAATATCATACAGCTCATATCTAAAATGATTTAATTGATTGAACTTTCTTCCTCATGTGGGTGATATTTTCTTACATATCTGGTAATGTCTGATTGAATTCCAGGCATTATAAATTTTACCTTATTGGTGCTGGGTATTATTGAATTTCTATATAAATTTTTGAGCTTTGTTCTGGGATGCAATTGAGTTACTTAAAAAAAAGTTTTATTCTTTCATGCCTTGTTATAATGATGTGTTACTTGCTTCTGGATGAATGCTTATTCTAGAGATAATTACGGCCACTGAGGCAAGACCTTCTTAAGTACCTAATTCCTGTTCTGTGTAAATGCCAGACACTGTTACCTGTAATCCTTCTGAGTAGTTCTTTTTCTAGTCTTTAGTAGCTTTCTCATATGTTTGTGCTACTGATCGATATTTAGCCAAATACTTGAGGGAGACCCTTTCTAGATCTCTGGAGCTCCTTTAACATGCACCCTCTCTCATAATTTGTCATATATTCTAAGTAGCTGCCTTAGTCTGCCCACACTCCAATCTCTGTCTTCTAAATTTACGAGTCCCCTAGAACATATATACCTGTTTCCCCTCCCTGTAATATGGCCTATGTATTCTTTTAAATTAGGAATCTGGGAAATTTTTTTGGCTTCCCTCATTTGTCTCTCATCTGATGTCCAGTATCTTAAAATACTATTAATTCATATATTGTTTCTATGTTTTGGTTGCTTAGAAAATTATGATTAGAACCAAGGCATTTTCTCCCACCAATTAACAAGCATTTATTTTTTGTCTCAGAAGTTCAAATAGGGTTGAAGCAATGAATTCTTATTTTCATGCCTATTTTATAGGGAATACATACAGCAAAACAATTAAAATTATGCAATGGCCCTGTACCTTGGCCCTAGGAGTTTGAAGAAGTTAATAAATCATATTATGCCTCATTTCATGTATAAACTCAAGGTAATAGTAATAGCTATTACACAAATTTTATTAAGCAATAAAGAAGTTAATATATATAAAGTTGTATACTTAACAACCACTGTACAACTTGTCAACCCATCTATGTTACACTTTGAAGCAAGGCAAATTTTGTACACTAAGCCCATGTTTAGGGTACCATTAAGATAGACACCAACAAAATGAGAAAAGTTCACTCTAGAAAGAAGCTAAGTTAATAATGTGTTTTAAGGTTTAGTATTATGTTTAATTTTGATTCTATGTGACAAGTCTAGGACAGTAGGCAGTGACATGTTTTTATCATTTAGGGCTTCTTATAGTTTAGAGTGTCTTAATCTGGTCCTGACAGAGAAGTAAAATAGACTCACTTTTGCAGGCCATTTTTACAAATAGATCATATTCTGGGCACCAGCAGCAGCAGTCAGAAAGCTATGTTTGTTCACTGCCCTCCTTCATTTCTCCACGTAGACATCCATACGGATGGAGGACCCAGAATAACCTTTTTCTTTAAATTGTTTCTTTTTAGCCATACATTTTCCATCTCGCCTTCTAAAATGGATTAAATGTACTGAAATTTCATTTCTGAATCACTGACAGTCAACTGATATTTTCACCTTCCCCTAAGAAAGAGGGCAGTTTGCCAATTTCATTTTCAATATGTTGCTAGTTTTGAGAATCTTCTTTCTCTCTCTTTCTCTTTGCCAAGAGAGAAAAGGAGGTGAGAAAAGAAGGGATCACCAGAAAAATCACCATGGGCATTTTTTTTTTTTATTTTCTGAAACATCTCCCATAATTTCCTAACCTTAAAGTTTATATCCAGAAGCATGATGTCTGACTAAGCAAGGAGAACTGTCTGTATCAAGGCTTACATCCATCGAAAAAGTAATAATCTGGTTTAATCCCATTGAAATAATTATTTGTCCCCTGTATGGCTTGACAAAGAAATTCTAACATGTGTCTCCCCACCAGTCATGTGAAGACTGAAAACAAGAGGCTTTACAAGGGTTGGCGTGTTGCATGAGGAGGATAATGATATACGCAATAGTTTGAATCCTCCTCTGTTGTTTCTTTAATTTGGTTAAGAGTGTCTTACAGTGGTCATACTTTTTCTGGTCTGTCTGAGAAATCAGCCTAAGGAAAGACCACTTTTGTAAGGAGCTAGGTGGGTAGAGGAATAATAGAAAAGCTGGCAATGCATAATTCTGAAAATATGAGCAGTGGGCCTACATGAGACAGAACTGGGAGTGTGGGGGGAGCGGGTGGGCAGGCATCTTGGCTGGGGATGGGATAGAACATGAATCATGCCTAAGGCTTGACAAAATTGACTACAAACAAATAATCGTCTCTTAAGCATAAGAAAAAAATCAAACAGCATAGGAACTTGCTTTCTCAATATTACTAAATAAATAGCCCCCCTACCCTGAGATTTAAATATCAATAACAGGAATAATGATTTGGATTGTCTTAGAACCCTTCCCATAAAAGCACATCATGGTTATATGAGGATGTAGAAATTTAATTTCCTGGTATTCTAGTGGATGCCATAGGCACATTTTAATTTTTCAGTTGAGAAAATGGGAGGGGCTGAAGTTGGAATTACTACGATTATGTAGGGGAGAAACTGTAATGTCTTGTTATCAGTAGAGATTCATGGCTGACACCCCTATACCAAAAGACAGATTAACAAGAGAAAAGCATAAAAAATTTACTTAATAAAATTTTTACCTGACACAAGACCCTTCAGAAATGAAGACCTCAAAACCCAGAGAAAATTATATATTTTTGTGATAAGTCTGATGAAAGAAGTAGATAGTAGTAGAGAAACATGATTGTACAAAAAGGGGTATGACCTGATGGTAATGAACTGAGGAGAACGTCACTGAGTCCTGTTTGTTCAAATTCTTTCCTGTGTCTCAGTATGATGTTCCTTCCCCCTGGGCAAGATAGGTCAGAAAAAGCCTTTCTCTCTTCAGGGGAGAAAGGTGGAAGAAGGGCAGAATGACCTTCTTGCTTTTGTGGTTTTCACAATTGCCAAGGTGCCGTATTTTGAAGTACTGTGTTTTGAGCCCCAACAATTATGACAATGATCTTCACTATTGTGATAACAATGACTTGCATACTCTGTGCAAAGCACTGTGCTAAATTCTTTATAATCATGGAAGATATTTAGTAATTCAAATAACACCAATGAGTGGGTATTATTCATTCCCTTGTAAAAAAGATGTACAAAGAGTCTTACGCAACTTCTAAGGGGTGAGGGCCACATTTGAATCCAGATTCCTAATGTTCTGCAATCTTCTTGTTAACCACTAGGAAGGAGTGCTCCCATTGAAGGCCCTTTGGGATGATATATACTGTAGGCCATAGTGGGCACTGACCCACAGAATGCCCATGTGAAATCTGGGGATCTGTACCCAAGAAATAGAGCACCCTGTATTTTCCCAAACCAGCTGCAACATGCGGTGATGACCACACTGTGGAGAACAGGCTGTCATCCCCTTCATCAGCACGATGTGTCAGGAAAGATGAGTGGGGGCCGGCATAAGGGGTGGAAGAAATGGAAGGTGGTGAGTCATGCTCTCATCTCAACATCTAAAAATAATCGCAGCATATTAAAAGAACATATTTTTTTTCCTATAAAAATGAATATTTTTTTTTTACCTATCTGTCTGTAATTTTCCATTTCCAAATAGTATTCTATTGGCATGGGGTTGTATTCCTCGAAAATATTAACAACCATTCTGAGAAGCCAGGGAGCCAATTTAAATTGTGGCACCTACAAAGGCCATTGATAATGCCGGCCGAGCAATCAGTTGGTTGCCAGGGAAGTCCTTTGAAATAACTTTAAGAGAAATGAGCATAGTTCAGAGGGCTTTTAGACACAGTTAGTATTTTTTGCCCACAAACTCACCCACCAGAGGTCTTTAGGAGGTAAAATAATTTTGTCTAGCTCCATCAAAATCCACATCTAGGTCTTCACATTTATATGAAGGAGAAGCAGACAGATTTCCCCATTCCTTGTTATCACAGCAATAAATCTGCCATTATTGAAGAAGATCAAACCCTGGGTGGTTTTTGAAGGGGCACCAAAGGGACAAAGGAATATGTCTGGGAGTATAAAAATACATCTAAGATCTGCATAGTGAATCACTGGTTATTTTTAAAACTCAAACTGATTTGATCTGAAACTTAGTTATACATGCACTACAGACATGGAAGTGATCTTGAATTTTTTGCTGACATCTGTGGAATTGGACAGAAAGAAAGAAAAAAAATATGTGATGTACCCAGTTTTTCTCCTATCTCTATGATTAGAAATCAAAAACAGCACTGATATTCTGACCAATTAAAGCCACAGAAAGTACAGCTTTCAGTCTTTGCTTTATCCTGACACATCACCAATTGGTAACTTTGTCAGAAGAGCATCTTGGGAAATGTTCGATCAATAAAAATGAAAGTATTTCAGTATGAGGAAAATGTCAGAACCTTGGGGAATAGACAGGAGGATGCAGATGTTTGTTAATTAAGTTTACAAAGGCAGTAAAATTAATGAAGCCAATATCTCATGTGTGGCACTACTAAAGAAACAGCTGTTGCCCCACTCCACTGACTCAATATATATCTCTACCACCCCCTCAATGGCTGTCAGGGTCTGTGAATATTTGCTCCACCTGTAACCTTTAATCATTCTATAGAAGAATCCACCAAAAAGGTTATCAATAATTCACACCAGGGAAAGTGGTAGATAATACATAGAAATGTAGTTATAGGACCTCCTCAACCGTCAACTGTAGAAAACAAATGACTCATTGCCTATCTAATATTTGCTCCAGGGGTAGATAATGATTGATTCCATCATGGATCATTGCATTCATTTGGAAACTTCCTTTTCATAGACTTTCATTTTGAGTTACTGGATTCCCATTTTGTTTTGGGAAAGTACATGGAGAAAGGGTTGTGTGAGTGAAGACTGCCACAACCCAATTGCCAAGATGTAATGCCTCCTTGGACATGCTTTCTTCTCAGAAAAGGAAACTAAAAAAAAAAAAAACCAAAAAAATAACTTACTGACAGTCACATCAGTAAGTGAGTGGCAGAACAGGGATCCAAGCCCATGCAGACTATTAATAGTTGTAATCACTAGAGCATGCTGCCTTTATCTACTAGAAACATGCAGATCAAGGAAATCAGACTGTCTCCATGCTGTACTTTACTTAGACATCATCAGGAATACTGTGTCCACTTTAAGAGATTATTAATTATTTGGAACATTGACTAATTTGAACACCCCACAAAAGGTATCTAGGTTGGTAACAGACTAAAACTCATTTCTTTTTACTAATTTCAGCCATGCTAACATTAAGGAGCTATTTTAAGAGCAATCCAACATGAAAGATGTGAGAATACTTTTTAAAAATGTAATATAATAATGACTCTCATCATCATCATGGTCATCACCATTAATATACTTATTTTAATATTTTATAGGTGAGTCATAATTATATATATCTCTTAATTTTATTATTCTAGGTGAGATTTATAATTATATAACAGATATTGATTAGTTCCAGCTCTTGGGGGAACAAATTGAAGTCATTACTTTCAATATTCAAATTTTATGATTCAGTTCCGGTTTGGTCTAAAATCAGATTTTCTTTCTTCTCTTCTCAGATTCTCTCCTTCAATTCTGAAGCTCAGAACTGGTTACAATTTTTTCAAGGAGAAAAGTGGGAACACTAAGCTATCTACAAAAGAATAAAAAAATAAATACTTAGCTTGGTATTATTGTTGTGACATGGTGACACTGTGAGAACAGATCACTAACCACCATATGCAGATATTTTTTCACCTCCTAGAAAGATGGCAGATCCAAGTAGATTCTGCCAATGAAACAAGACCTTCTCGTAGTTTCAGACAGCCACTGCCTACTACCAGAAGTATAGTGACGTCTCAGACATCTGATAAAAACTTGCATTCCAATAGGCATCTCAAAAATCTCATAACTCTTCATTTCTTCCTCCAAACTCTTAACCTAAGTGTTTTCCAGCCTAATAACTTGCATCACCATTCATCTAATTGTTCAGACGAAAATTCTTAAAGCCTTCCCTGGTTCCTTTCTTTCCCTCATTCCTCAAATCCAATCTATTAAAAATCCTGTTGGCTCAAGCTTCTAAATATTCAACTGCTTCTCATCCCCTCCACCACTTTCATCCTACTCCAAGCAACCTTCATCTTCAACCTAGATTTCTGCAGGAGCCTACTACTCCCTGCTTGTTTTTCTACCTAATTTCTAGTATAGTTTCCATACTGCTGCCAGAGTAATGCTATTATATTGTGTGTGAGATCATAGCAGTACTTTTCTTGCAACTCTCCAGAGACCTTTTATTCCACTGGGAATAGAAGCTAAAGTACTTACCATGACCTAAAGAAATCCAAAATTTCCATATTGGTGATGGCCTGGGCCTTCCCTTCTTCCTATTCTGTTCTCATCTGACTTCTGCAGGCTACCCTTTCACAAGTTCCTTTGTCAACCCATCAACTCACTTCCAGCTCAATGCAGCCAACTGAAGGCACTGCCAGGAGGGAAGAAGAAGGGGAAGGGAGAATGCTGAGTATTTCTTCCCTCCTAGGCAGCTTCTCCAAGTCACAGTGGCTTTATCTACTTTGTGGCTCCACCTTCCACAGAGTATGCTTTCCATCATCCTGGCTTCTGCCAGGCCCTGGGCTCTGTAAACACTGCACCTTCCTTTGGATATCTTGGCTAGAATGGTAGCAATTCCTTGCTGATGCTAATCTCTGGTTTATCTTTCAGTCTCATATTTGATTCTCTTCTCTTCCATCATCTCTGTTAACTAACTCCCTGAGTTAATTCCTTCTACTGTAAATATGTCAAGTGATTTCTGTTTTTCTGTTTAGATTTTGACGGATAACAATGGCTTAACACAATAAAGTTTTATGTTATGTTTATGCCCCAAGAAAAAATAGGATGTTTAGAAGAGAAGCCCTGCTCCAGCAGATATTCAGGCCCAAGATACTTTGCTCTTGAAACTCTACCCATATCTAAGTCTTTGGGTTTTCTCCATTCAGTGGTACACAGGGAGACATTGAAAGAAAGGAGGGATTAGGTAGAGTAATTATATGGACCAAGTGTACAGTTGGTGGGGTATCACTTCCATTTATGTCCGGTTGAACAGAACTTAGTCTACCCACACAGCTGGCTACACACATCTAACTGCAAGGAAGCCTGGAAAATATAATCCAGCTCTAAGCCCAGAAAGAAGGGAAGAATACAGATACTATTGAGTATTAGCAGTTTTTTCCACAGTGTTCCAGTCACCTTTCTGTATCTCACGGCTTGACAGGTGATGATAAGTACCATAAAGAAAAATGAAGCTGCTACTTTAGACAGGTCACTCAGGGAATACCATCAGAGACCTCACAGAGTAAGAGAGCAAACTGTGGGAGATAGGGGGAGACGGCTCCAAATAGAGCATGTTAAATGCAAATACCCTGAGGCAGGAATAAGCTCAAGAATTAGTAACGAGCTAGTAAGGATGGCATTAACAATATTTAATTTTTAAAAAGATATCTCAGGGAACCTTGTTTTCAATCTTCAAGACTATTTTTGGAATAAATAACTTTACTTAAATTATGGAATACTTTTATCTTGCATAGTCAAAATTATATACCAAGGCACATTCAACATTAATCTTACTTCTATTCCTTTCCAATCTGATTTTTTCCTCCTTTCTTGTAAGCAATTCTTTTCACTAGTTTTCTGTTTCATATAGCCAGTGTTTCTTTTTGAAAACATAAGCAAACATGTTTGTATATAGATATGGATATATGTGTATGTGTGTACACACAAAAATATATAAACATATATATCCATATTTCTCCTTTCTTATACAAAAGGTAACATTAAATAAAAAACTTCCATATTTCCATATCAGTGTTTGAATCCCCCTGGTTACTTTTGGTCACTGATTAGTACTCCATTATGTGGATATAGCTTAGTCCATTTAACAAAGCCCCTATTGCCAGTCACTAGTGAGTTTCAGTTCTTTGCTGTAATGGAAAGTAGAGTAGCCTTCCCTAAGTCACTTACTTTTATCATTGTTTCATTTTCCTCAAAGCATATATCACTACAAAAATTATCTTGATCAGTGGTTTATTTCCTGTCTTCCCACTCTGGCTTTATTGGCACTATTAAGCCAGATACCTTGTTTGTTTTGCTTATTTCTATATCTGCATTACCTAGAATAGTGTCCAACACTTAGTAGGTCATTTGTTAAATGTGTGCTTTTGTTTAACACCTTTAAAGTACCATGATGGTGGTTAATGTTTTTTCAAAAGGAAGACAGAGAAGCAGACTGTGTTGGTCAGACTTGTCCCAAAAAATGGAACCAGTAGGATATACAGATAGAAAGGTAGGTAGATCGATAGACAGACAGAGAGATAACATGACTTATTATAAGGTACTGACTCACACGATTATTGAGGCTGAGAAGTCCCACAATCTGCCATCTGCAAACTAAAGACCCAGAAAAGCCAAAGGTACAATTCAAAGACCTGAGAACCAAAGGGTTGATGGTATAGATTATAGTCCAGGTCTGAAGGCCTGAGAGTCAGGAGCCCAGAGGGCAGGAGAGGATCAGTGTTTCAGCTCAAATAGTCAGGCAGAGGGAGCATGAATCCAAATGTGCTCCTCCTCGTTCTATTCAGGCCCTGGACAGATGGGATGATGCCCACCCACCTTGGGGAGAACAATCCACTATATTGTATTGAGTCCCCCAATTCAAATGCTAATCTTCCAGAAACATCCTCACAGACACACTCACAAATAATGTTTAATCAGATATCTGGGCATCCCACAGGCCAGCCAACTTGGTACATATAGCCCTTGGTTGTAAAAGGAGACAGGCTGCAAGGGTACTGATTTTCTATCTAAAGGGTGAAAGAGATATCCTGCCAGATACAGGTTGGCAACAGGCTGGGCAGGTAATGTGTGGGTGAAGGAAGAAGACCACTCAAGGACTGATTGAAGCAGAATATCCTAGTAGTTAAGAAGTTGGGTTTGGATTCTATTATTTACTAGCTATGTGACCTTGAATAAGTTGCTTAACTTCTCTGACCTATGGATTCCTTATTTGCAAAAATGGAATAATAAGTTCTTCATGGAATTGTATGGATTAAATAGGATAACCTGTATAAAGGGCTTAGCAGTACTTGGGGCATAGAGGAAGATATCAATGAATATCAGCCATTGCCATCATTATTGTTAAAGAAAATGCTTAAGCCTTTCTAGAATCTCGTTAAACATACTAAGAACATTATGCTTTGCTGTTGTTGTGGATACAGTGCCAGACTATTACTAGACATAGAGCTGACATTTAAAAAGAGATAAAATACAAGACACAGAGCTACTAAGTGTCACAGGTAGAGAAGAAGCTGGCTCCCAAAGTGAGGCCTTGTGCCTGCTGGCCTTGTGCTTTTTATAATAGGAGAAATGACAATAATGATGGACTCATGCTTTGCTTTTACTGAGGAAACAAATTATTTTTAAATGTGTATGTGTACAATGATCTCTGAATGAAAAACTCTGGACATATTGCTCTGATTACAAGATGCCCACCTTCTCATACATAGGGCCTGGTGGACAATACACCATTACTGAGGGAGAAAAAGGTAGGAAAAATGTGACAACAGTCGAGGACACAAGAGAATAAAGGGAGAACACAGAGCAAATGGGCTCTATTGTTCTCGATTACAGTAACAGAGTCTACTGCTCTCCTATGAGTTTCTTAGGACTGTACTTAGAACTGCAGAGTTCTAAGAGCGCCTTTAAAACATTTTATTTTCACATTGTTATGTTCAAATGCTTAATTAAATGTTTACTGGTAAACAGATGTCAGATGTTCAGAATCTCACTTAATGTAATTAAAATACATATACTGAATGCTCAGATAAATGTGCCTTGGCTTTGAGAATTCTTCAGATACTCATCAAAATCCATATTTAGCATTCTAGCATAGCTGTTTAAAGTAGTCTCTTTGTGGCAAGAAAAGACTTCCATTTTTTAATGTGTCCCTGAGAGAGAAAAATAATTAGGGAAAATTAAAAAATGTATACAAGAAGGGACATGGAAATGTTGATTGTGTCTGTATTCTCCACTAGTGTTTTGTCAACTCAGCTATCTTTCCTGGCATTTCCTGTGTAATTTCACTGAGACTGCCTTGTTGTGGCAACAAGCGGGCATGTCATTTATCACATTTTTTTATATTATTGGATGGTTAAGTATCTGTGCAAGTGCTAACCACTTCAGTATACCACCAAAGAATAATACTGAAAAACATGGATAGTACGATAGGAAACATGAGTCACATTTGTGTTGCGCTTTTTGTAATTTTTTCCTCATTTTTAATTATTGAAGAAATGCAGGAATAGATTCCTTATGTAAAAAAAAAAAAGAAAAAGAAAAAAAAACATTGAAACAAATTTTAATAATAGGGGAAAGTGAAAGCCCTGTGAATTCTTTCCTTTTCTTAATTGCTTCCCCAGAACTGCCATTGTAATCATTTTGCTTTTTATTTCTCTACAACTTTTCCCGTGCATTTATGAAAACAAAACAAACACATGCATGCACATATAAGCTCTTATAGCTTATTTTCTTTTATAGAGAAATGGAACACAACCAGATATATTTGCTCTGTAACTTACAATTTTCACATTCCAATATTACTTATGGATGTTTTTATGTTATTACATATAGAATTGCTACATTCTTGGAACTCTACAATATGGAGACATCAGAGTTTGTGTTACTACTTATGAACTGGTAAACTTAGATTATTCCAAATTTTTCCTACTTATTAGTTAAAATCTATGTGCGTGACTAACTGTGAGTATGTGCATATAAACTTACAGATGAGGCAACCTAAAAATGTCTCCCAAAATGCTGTATAAATTTACACCCCCATCTATTTTTCCACATACAGGCCAACCTTTGATATCGCCAATCTTTTTCTTTTAAATCTAATATTTTAGTTTGCATTTTTCTAAGTAATACTGAAGTTAAAGTTATTTCTATATGCTTATTAGTCAATTATATTTCTGCCATGAGTTGCCTTAATCACAGGTTTTGACAGTATCTATTGTTTTGCCTCTCCTTTTTAAAATTTGATCTGACAATGTCTATTGCTTTGCCTTTTCTTTTCAAAATTTGATCTGAAGAAATTATTTCTATAACCTAGATAATAATCTCATGCTTTATTCTATTTTGGCAAATATTTTCCCAGGTTACCACTTTGTCTTTCATTACTTTTTCTAATGAACTTTTTATAATAACTTTTTATAATTTCAGGTTTGTAAAGGCAAAATTATTATTTCATTTTATGCAATTTTCAAATTCCTTAGGAAGGCCTTTATGACAAGATCATAGCCTCAGTACTCTGTATTTTATGCTAATATATTTTACTAAAATATAAATATATACAGAAAATTGAATGAACTATGTAAACAGTATATAGTTCAATAAATGACCACAAAGTAAACATGACCACATGTCCACAACCCAAGTTAATATGATTCTGCCACTGCACACTAGCTGTTCCAGCCTGGGCAAGAAAGGGAGACCACATCACTAAAAAACTAAAAGCAAACAAACAAAAATGGAACATTTCTAGCTAAAGTGAAACCCTTCTTGATCCTTGTAATCATGTGCCCATCTGCCTTCTGAAAGGTAACTACAGCATAGCTTCTAAAATCATAGATTTGTTTTGTCTGCTTTTTGTTTTTATGAGTAAAACCATACAGTATATATTTTTGTGTTCTTTTATTCAAAATTGTGTTTATGAAATTTATCCATTCTGTTAGTGTGGGAGTAGTTTTTTCAGTTTCATTGATATGTAGATTGCATTATATAAACATACCAAAATTAATTTCATCTATTCTCCTGTTGATAACTGATTTGGACAGTATCTGGTTTATGCTCATGATGAATAATACTGTTGTGAAAATATTAAGTTGCAATGAATGTCTTGTAGAATTTTAAAGACCATTGTATTTTATCCTATTCAACAGTATTTTTGAGAAGTCTGATGCTGCTCTCACTCCTCACATGTTGTTAATGACTGGGCTTTTGTCTTTTAGATTCTTCTTTGTCAAAATGCCGTTTGCCATTAGATATGCCGGACTGAAGATTTGAAATATTATTGGTAATTTCATGAAAAATCCTTTGAAGATATTGAGTAGGATTGCATTGAAAATGTTGACGTGGGAAAAACTTACATCTTTATGATACAGAGTATTTCTATGTTGAAGCATAGCATGTCATTCCTTTATTTGTGAAAATATGCTTCACTGTTTTCTCTCATGTAATATGTATTTCTTCAAAATTTCCTTTTTATAGAATATGTGGTTCATCTTATCCTTGAAATAATATTGAATATGTTCATAAATGAGCTTTTATTTTTTGTAGGATTTCTACCACTTTTTAATATATCTTCTCTATTTATTGTGCTAATTATGTTTTTACTTGACTCAATTTTCAAGAAACAAATGAAAATGGATTCTACTTATTCTTGAATTAGTACGTCCTAGAGAATTGCCCATTTCATCTGGATCATTAAATGTATTAAAATGTTTTAAATTGTATCTTCACATGGGCACTTTTTAAATGTTTTTTATCAATAATTTTTCTTGATTCTTTACAGTAGAAGTCTTGTCAATATTGAATGTAACTTGTCAGTGTTAAAAAATTTGTAGTCTTCTTGACCAAATTTATTGTGTTATTACTTTATACTTTACTTTCATATTTATTGCTATTTGACCTATCCAAAGTACATCCTGTTTCTGTGTAGTGTAGTGTGGTTTATCAAGTTTGCCTCACAGAAAGTACATCTTTATTTTGTATTCATTTTGAGTTTCTTTTTTTCCTAGTTTTTTTAAATTTAAATGCTTAGATCTCTTACTTTCAATTAAATCTTTATTTCTAACAGAATTTATGGCTATAAATTTTCTTTTATTATTTTGTTTTCATTGCAGATATTGGTTATGTGCTATCCTCATAGTTTTTCACGTCTAAATATGGTTTAATTTCAGTCTCTTTCCTCTGTTGGCTAAGACACGGCTTTATAGATTTAAATTTTACTATTTTAAAAACTCCGCTATATATGTTATTCAGATTATAGAATGTCCCTCAAACTGGGGATTTGTTGGATGATTTCTCACTATTAGACTGAAATTATTCAAGTTTGGAAATATAACACAAAAGTGATGTGTTCTCATCAATACATCATGTCAGAAGCCACGTATCATCAATATATCATTTTACTGGTGATAGTAACCTTGATTACTTCATTAGGGTACTAACTGCCAGATTTCTTGTCTGTAGAGTTACTCTTTTTCCCTTTGTAATTAATAAATATTTGAAAGGAAATTCTTTGATTCTATACAAATACCCTGTTTCTTCTCACACTTAACGTTCACTGCCTTTAGGACCCACTGGTAGGTCCTGGCTAACAATTACAACTGTTAAATTCTAATGAGACTTCTCTCAATAATCCTACATTTTTATTGAGCTTCTTGTCTAAGAGAAAGTTACCACTTATACCCAATTATTTATTTATTTTTTATTTTTTTATTTTTTTTGAGACAGAGTCTCACTTTGTTGCCCGGGCTAGAGTGAGTGCCATGGCGTCAGCCCAGCTCACAGCAACCTCAAACTCTTGGGCTTAAGAGATCCTACTGCCTCAGCCTCCCGAGTAGCTGGGACTACAGGCATGCGCCACCATGCCCGGCTAATTTTTTCTATATATATTTTTTTAGCTGTCCAGATAATTGATTTCTATTTTTAGTAGAGACGAAGTCTCGCTCAGGCTGGTCTCGAACTCCTGACCTCGAGCGATCCACCCGCCTCGGCCTCCCAGAGGGCTAGGATTACAGGCGTGAGCCGCTGCGCCCGGCCTACCCAATTATTTAGATGAGCATTTATTTATATCAGCATATAAAAATGAATATTTTAGCCTGTTATAGTACAATATTACTATTATTAATTTTATGTCTCCAATTGTTTGAGCACTGGACATTGGGACATTGAGAGATTGTTCATATTTTCTCCCCCAGAACAAAAATAAATAAACAAAAATTCAAATAGCTTTGCAGAAAAGTATTGATACACCAAAAATGTTATGTAATTTTAAAATTATTAGTAGGTGAATGTATAATAAAAAAGTAGTTGATATAAAATTTTCAAAATATATATCAACTAAGCCCCTTCTCTAAATATATTACTCAGGTTTTCTGAAAACAATTGAAATTAAAACTTAAGCAGGTGTTAGTCATGGCTGTTGGTCCAAAATATATGTGAGCACTGAAAAAAATTAGTGTATAGTAGAAGGCATAAATGATTTTAATAATTTTTAAAATAATAGAAAATTGTATTTGAAAGAACAATGATAATCTGCTACATAATTCCAAAACTTGTAAAATAGGATAAATTTAGTTGGGAACAAATAATTAAAAGTGCACAATCTCCTATATTTTACATGGAGAAGCCAAAAGTTACTGTTTTGTTTTTAATTTGAAATTAGATTTTTTTTTTATTATTTCAGAGTATTATGAGGATACGAACATTTGGTTACATAAATTTCCTTTGCACTGCCTGAATCAGAGATACAAGAATGCTCAACCCCCCGACAGCAGGCACTGCTTCCGTTAGGTGTAAATTTACCTATCCCCTCCTCTCCTCTCCTACCTGCCCAACACCTGATGAATGTTACTTCCATATATGCACCTAAGTGTTGATCAATCAGTACCAATTTAATCGTTAATACATGTGGTGCTTGTTTTTCCCATTCTTGTGATACTTCACTTAGAAGAATGGGCTCCAGCTCCATCCATCATAATACAAGAGGTAGTTCACCATTTTTTTTTATGGTTGAGTAGTACTCCACAGTATACATACATCACATTTTCTTAATCCACTCATGTATTGACGGGCACTTGGGTTGTTTCCACATCTTTGCAATTGTGACTTTTGCTGCTATAAACATTCAGGTGCAGATGTCTTTTTTATAGAATGTCTTTTTTTTTTCTTTCAGTAAATACCCAGTAGTGGGATTGCTAGGTCAAATGGTAGTTCTACTTTTAGTTCTTTGAGGTATCCCCATACTACCTTCCATAGAGGTTGATTCCCACCAGCAGTATATGAGTGTTCCTATCTCTCTGCATCCATGTTTTGGGATGTTTTGATAAAGACCATTCTCACTGGAGTTAAGTGATATCTCATTGTGATTTTGATTTGCATTTCCCTGATGATTAGAGATGTTGAACATTTTTTCATGTATTTCTTGGCCATTAGTCTATCTTCTTTTGAAAAGTTTCTGTTCATGTCATCTGCCCACTTTTTAATGGAGTTGCTTGATTCTTTTCTTGCTTATTTCCCTGAGTTCTATATAGATTCTAGAAATTAAATCAATATAATCTTAATAATATATTAGGTAACACACAAAGGTTGCTAATAGCACAATTAAAAACAGATTTTACCTCCCAAGAATATAAAAAAAATTCAAGGAATTAAAAAAATATAAACAATACAAAGCTGAAGGCATAAAACAAGAAAGAAAAAAAACACGAAACAGATTTTTAAGGATAAATATAAACAGTGATTTCCACTATTATAAAGCATAATCTCTTTAAATAGACTATCTCTTGCTTTCTTACATTGTAGTTTTAAAAGAAAATAAAACTAGTCAGAAATAAACATGCATTAAAGAATAATGTACAAAATTCAATAGATAAGTTAGAATGTATGACAAAGGGAAGATGAGGATCATTCTAAATTGATATGAGCTATTTTCAAAATAAAGACCCAAGAGTAATAAATATCTATGTGCCAAAAATAAAGCACTAAAATGCATAAAGAAAAAGGGTTAGAAATGCAAAGATAAAATGTTTGATGGGAATACAAGAGCAGTAGATGTTTATAAAAACCAGTATCTGCATATAGCAGAAAAATTACTCAGGTATATTAAATATATATAACAGTGAAGCATCTCAAAATCAAACTTTGAAAGAAGTTACTAGTGTTTTATACTGATAACAACACTCCAGAAAAGTTGGGTCAAATGTCACTTGTGGATTTGTGTATTCTTCATTAGAACAGTTGCTCCAGTTTAAGATAGAAAGCAAAAAGGATAAGAGCAATATGATTAAAGTAGAATTGATAAATGAAACCTAAAAGACACATTCATTTTTTTCTCAAGTATTAATGGATTGCTGAGAAATATTGAACATATGTAAAGGAAAACCTCAATATATCTCACACAGATATAAGTGTTATACCCAATAATAGTGTAGTATATTTTCCTGCTGACCTTTGTACATAGTTTAACGATCTCTTTGATATTTCTGTGTGTGGTTTCAAATGGGAGATACTAGATTTCACTGTCATTAGCAGAGTGCTACAATATTCACCTATACAGCTCTTAATTTCCCTTGCACAAATACTAGCACATATGTTTTTTTTCATATACCAAGTCATGCTCACTTTAAATATTGAAGCTGTTTTGGTTTGGGGTATTGCATAGATGAGGCATGTTTGTACCATAAAAATAATGAAGTTCAGAATAAAATTTAGAATGGTGAGACAAATGGTCATTAATGCCTTATTACTTACAAGTGAAATTAGAAAGGAAAAATGAGTTTGTTAGAAGAGAGATCAACATGAATATCACTGGTTATCAGCAAACTGAACATAATCTTTGTTTGCTGATGACATGATCATATGTATGGAAAAACCTTAAAACTCTACCAAAAAGTCTGTTGGAACTAATAAATATATTCAATAAAGTCGCAGGATACACAATTAACAAAAAATCAGTTGCATTTCTTGCATTTCTTTCACACTAGCAATAAAGTATCTGAAAAATAAATTTAAAAGCAATGTCATTGATAATAGCATCAAAAAGAATAAAATCATTAGGAATAAATTTAAACAATGAGGTGAAGGATCGGTACACAAAAACTATAAAATACTGATGAAAGGAAATAGACACAAATAAATGGAAATATAGCTCATGTTCATAGTTTGGAAGAATTAATTTGTTAAAAATGTTTGTACTACCCAAAGCTATCTACAGATTCAGCATAATGTCTGTCAAAATTCCAATGGTATTTTTTACAGAAATAGAAAAAAAATCTTAAAATTCATATGGAAGCACAAAAGACACCAATAGTTAAAGGAATCATGAACAAGAACAAAGCTGGAAGCATCACATTTCCTGATTTCAAATTATATTACAAAGCTACAGTAATCAAAATAGCATGTTACTATGGTACTGGCATTAAAACACTGGTACATAGACCAACAGAACAGAGTAGGGAACACAGAAATAAACCCATATATTTAAAGTCAACTGATTTTTGACAAAGATGCCAAGAACGCACAATGAGGAAAGGACAGTCTTTTAAATAAATGGTGTTAGGAAAACTGGATATCCACACACGGAGGAATAAAATTAGACTTTCATTTCATACCATATACAAAACATAACTTAAAATGAATTAAAGACTTAAATTCAGACCTTAAACTGCAAACTATTAGAAGCAAACATAAGAGAAAAGCTTCATGACATTGATCTCAGCAATGATTTTTTTTGGATAGGACCCCAGAAAGCATAGGCAACAAAAGCAAAAATAGACAAATGGGATAACATTAAACTAAAAATAACAACAACAAAAAAAAACTCACAAAAACTTATGCACAACAGAGGAAACAATCAACAGAATGAGGAGACATTAGACAGAATAGAAAAATATGTTTGCAAACCATACATCTAATAAGGAGTCAATATCCAAAATATAGAAGGAACCTAAACAAATCACTAGTATGAAAACAAATAACCTTATTAAAAGTGGCTTGAAGACCTGAATAAACATTTAACCCAAAAAAATACATACCAATGGCCAACAGGTACATAAAAAAAATGTTCAACAATACTAATCTGGGAAATGAAAATTAAAACCACAATAAGATGTCATCTCATACCTGCTAGAATGTCTATTATCAATAAGATGAAAGATAACACGTTAACAAAGGCATGGAGAAGATGGAATCTTTGTACACTGTTCGTGGGAATATAAATTCATATAGTCATTATAGAAACAGTATGGAGGTTGCTGAAAATACTAAAAATAGACCTACCATAGATTCAGTAATCTTACTTCTCAGTACATATCCAAAAAACCTGAAACCAGGATCTGGCAGAGAGGTGTTTGTACTCCCATGTTCCTTGCAGCATTATTCACAATAGCCAAGATATGGAAACTGCCTAAATGTCTATCTATGGATGAACAGATAAAGAAAATGTGGTACGTACATACAATGGAATATTATTCAGTCTTAAAAAAGAAGAAAATGGCTGGGCAAGGTGGCTCACAGCTGTAACCCTAGCAATTTGGGAGGCCATGATTTCAAGACCACCTTGGGCAACACAGTGAGATCCTGTTTCTACAAGAAGTAAAAAACTAAATAAATAAAAATAAATACACAATAATCAAGCATAGTGGCACATGCCTGTAGTCCTAGCTACCCAGGAGGCTGAGGCAGGAGGATTGCTCGAGTCCAGGAATTCAAGGTTACAATGAGCCATGATTGGGCCACTGCACTCTCCAGCCTGAGTGACCAAGTAAGACCCTATATCTCTAAAGAGGAAAAAAATAAAAGAAAGAAAAGAAAAAAAAGAAGAAAGTAGAAGTCTTGCCATTTGTGACAGCATGACAGCATGGATACATGGATGAACCTGAAGGGCATTATGATTAAGTGAAATAAGCCAGACACAGAAATATAAATATTACATTATTTAACTTATACATGGAATCTAAAATAGTCATAGAAGTAAAGAGTAGACTGCTAGTTGTCAAGGGCTGGAGAGGAAGAAATAGAGAGGTGATAGTTAAAGGGTGGAAAGTTTCAGTCATGCAAGACAAGTAAGTTCTGGTGATCTACTATACAGCATAGTGATATAAAGGCTGCATGACTAACAGCATAGCTAACGACACCGTATTGTATACTTGAAACTGCTAAGAGGGTAGACCTTATGTTAAGTGTTCTTACCAAAAAAAAAAAAAAATCTAATAGTAATAAAGGAGGTGGGAGGAAACTTGGGGAAGTGATGGATATTTTTATGGCCTTGATGGTGGTAATGGTTTTGCAAACTTATTCTCAAATTCATCAGGATGTACATATTAAACATGTATAGATTTTATATGTCAAGCAGACCTCAACAGAATGGTTCAAAAAAAAAAACATAAAAATGATATGTTGATACGTAATTTTATCAAGAAAAAATATAAATATGTACTCATATACCTTGTTTGTAGAAATGTATGAGAATTGTACAAACTTTTGGCCTGTAATATTGAAATATCTGTCAAAGTTCAGATGTGCATATCCTTTGACCAAACATTTCTGCTATATTGTTTAGACACATCCCACAACCACTAGGAATTTTTCATTCATCAACAATAATGATGAAAAATTGAAAGAATCAAAAGATCATTAAATAGAGAAATCATTAAATAAGAATGGTAGATACATGAATGGAATATAATGTGGCTATTAAAAATGATAAAAAGTTCCATACGTGTTGATGGAAAACTATCAAAAACATAAGGTAAAAAACAAAAACAAAACAAAAGTCCATAAGCTCTAGAGGAATATATTTAATATTGTCCTATTTTGTTAAAATAAGCCAAATATAATATATACAAACGTATGTGTATCAAAAAGGTAGAACAATATCCAAAATCTATTGACAATGTATATTTCAGAGAGGGTGAAGTAATTGAAAATTTTATGTTTTACAATTTCTATTTATATAATGTTTTAGTTTGGTATAATTTTGTGTTACTTTTACTATCAGAAAGAATATGAAAAGTATTTTTACAGAAAGAATTAAAAAGTTAATGGCTCTACACTGAAAAGATAAAAAAAATAGTGGTGGTGATTTTGTTCTCAAGAATGTTCAATAAGAAGACATCCTAGTCTTACCAGAGTCTGGAAATCTCATTTTGTAAATAATGAAAAAAATATGTAAATGCTGATTTAATAGATTTAAAGAACCTCCCCCGGGCTCTTTATATGCTTGACTCCTTTATGTTCAGCAGGTGTTAGCTTAGATATCATCTCCCAGAATCATTCCTTGAGCTAGCTAACTTAGGTACCCTGTTTAATCTCTATTACAAGAGCTGCTTTATTTTCTTCATATCACTTATTACAGTCTGTAGGTTTTTTTTTTAAGTTATTTGTTTTCCAATCTATCGGCTCCTCTTCAGAATGCAAGTTTCAGTAGGACAGGGACTTAGTCTGTTTTGTTTTTTTTTATATTTGCATAGAACATGCTTCTTGCAAGGCACAAAGCAAACACTCAACAGTGGAATAAAAGAATGGATGAGTAGATGAACAGGTGTTAAGGTGAAAGGCATATGAGGATTTAACTAAATACAGTACCATCCTGGTAATGATACTGTGATTAACCCAGTTTGCCAGGTTAAAAACCTAGATTCTTCTTAATTTCTCTTTGTCTCACTTCCAAAGTTCAAGTAAGTTTCTATCTTGAATATATCCTTAATCTAACATCTCTTTCTCTCTCTCTCACTACCACCATCATTAATGTCATTATCAAGTTCACAATCAATGTACTACTAATGCCTCATATTTTTTTTTCTTGGTTGAAACCTTCCAAATACTTCATGCTTCCCATGAATAAAATCCAAACTCCCAACAAATCCCTGTCAGCCCGCCATATTCCAACCACACTGTCCTCTCAGAATGAGATATCTGGTCCAGAGATCTTACTGGTTACTTGACATATGAACCTTCCTCCACTAAGATTTTCATGTGAACCTTTTCCAATTTTCAGATCTTTCCTTTAATTTTAGTTATTTTCACGTAACAGTCTATCTAAAATTACCCACACACATACGCCAAATGCATACGCACACAGCTTTATGTGCACAAAAAAAATTCATTTCTACTTCATTTATTCTCATCCCTAACCTAGGTTTATTTTTTATATAGCATTTATTAATATATAGAATTATTTTTTATTGTTCCACTTGTTTGGGGCTACCAGAAGTTAAGCTCTATTAGATGATGGACTTTGCCTTTCTTGTTTCTCACCACATTCCCATAATCTATATGATTTATTGCTGTAACTAGACAATCTTTACTTGTTCAAAGAATAGTGAAATGGAACTCATCAAGGTGAAAATATTTTTACCTCTTTAAAAGAACTCACAGAGATAGAGAGTAGAACAGTAATTACCAGTGGGGAGGGGTTGGATAAAGAGGGGATGGTTCATATGTACAAAAATGCAATTAGAAGAAATAAGATCTAGTATACAGTAGCACAATAGAGTGACTATACTTAACAATAATTTATTGTATGTTTCAAAATAACTAAAAGTGGAATTGGAATGTTCCTAACACAAAGAAATGGTAAATGTTTGATGCGATGGATATATCAATTACCCTGATCTGATCATTATACATTATATGCTTCTATCAAAGTATCACATGTAACCCATAAATAATGTATACGTACAACCATTATGTATACATAATAATTGAAATATTTTATAAAGTTTTCATGCTTTCATTCATATGCAGTTTTCATTTAGAATGCAATAGCAAAGACAAAATTTTAAGCTTATTTCTTTAGAAATTCTTCATTTTTTTCTTAAACTAATTACCTCATCATTCTTTATCTCACTGTTCAACCACCCCTTCACTGAGAAAGCTTTCTTTTACCTTCCTGATTAGGTCAAAGGCCCGTATTATACATTCTTAAAGCGTCATGTAACTTCCCATATAGTGCTTAGCTGAGTTGCAATTTACAGCTATAATTTTTAAAAATGAACTTGTTTTTCCATGTCTATGTCTTCCATTAGACTCTAACTCCATGAGGACAGAGATGATATCTATTTTGGGCAGTTAAATCCAAAGTTCTTATCCCAGCACCTGGCACATATTAGGCATTCAAAAATATTTCTTGAAAAAATAAATCAACTCAAGTGTTATTCCTCATTGTCTAACATAAAACACATAAACACAGATCCATACCTCAGGCTTAAACTATCTGTCAACAACCTGAACCATATATATATTTCTTAATGGGATAGTATTTGTGTCCTTTATTTTTCTCCAAAATGGAATGGTCAGAACATAAACTGAATGCCCCTTTTAGTTGAATTCTATATAACTCAGGTTATTATTTCATGCAACCCAAACTCATTAATTTATAAGAGGGATGAAGTACTTTCTCTTTTCTGTTGAGTTTGATTCCTCTTATTGAGCTATGGAATGAACTTCGTTATTTCACTTTATAAGACATTTCTCATTATATTAACTAATAAAAAATGTATCCTCCCCACTCCATCTACATTTCATTCCAGTCACCAAAATTTGATTCTGTAAGTACAAAAAATGCTTGTATAAATAAATTCCAACAATTGACATATATGCACACATATAATGACATATATATGATCTTCTTATATCCTAGCTGTTGAAATATATTCTAAATATTCAAAGATTTTTTTTCCCTAAATGTAGCACTGGAAAAAGACAGTTTGTTAAACATTTTTCTTTTAATCTTCCTCTCATATTTAGTGATTCATTCTTAGCAGTGTTAGCATTGAATACAGGAACATAAAGTTAAGTTCTCTCAAAAGATTGAACATTTTGTTATTTCCTGAAAGAACGAAGGAAATCAAACCCAGCTAGCCACCCTTACCTCCTAGGTTGGCAATGTTTTCACTTATACCTAAGTCTTCACAATAAAGTGAGAACTCAAAGAAATTAAAATATTTTTAAAATTAAATATCTATTATCATACAATTTTATTGTTTTTTAAACTTCAGCACAGAAAGGGTTTGTTCACCTCTTATAAGCATTTTTTTTTTGGTTTATGTTAGAAAATAAACCCAAATAGAAAATAGAAGAAGTGTTTATTTTGCAAGTATATGCTCATTACAGTATTGTGTACCGTAAAAAACCAATGATTAAATCCAAATGTCCAAAGATTTTAGAAATAGCCAAGTAGTTACATACTAGAGAAAATTGTGAGGCATGAACACTAATCTTGCAACAAGACAGACATGGTCCTTGACCTCATACAACTCACTGCATATGGGTTCAACACATCCATCTTCAGGTATGTACATTACTTTAAGTATATACCTGCTGGGATGTACTTCAATTTAAGTGCATACCATAGAAAACTGTGCACATTATTGTTTGATTACAACCAACAAGTTCCCAAAAAGTCTCCTAAAAGAGTTTTTATATTAGTCAAATTTAACTAGTTTGTGTTTCAGAGATGCCTTTCTAAAAATATATATAATATATATGTAACATATAACATATATGTAATATATATATGACATTTCAGAGGAACCATGAATGATAAATGGGAGTTTAAATGACAAATGGGGTGGAGATATAGGTCAAGGGAATGGCATCTTCAAAGGCCATTGTGTTGCGAGGAATTTGGTGAGTTCCAGGAAATGAAAAGAAATACAATGTATAGATTGCATGGAACAAGGTAGGATGGTAGAAAATGAGACATAAGAGGTTAGGAAAAAGAAATTACAGATGCTCCTTGACTTAGGATGAGGTTACCTCTTGATAAACACATCATAAATTGAAAATATCATAAGTCAAAAACACATTATTAATATGCCTAACTTACCGAACAGCTTAGCCTACTGTATCTTAAACTTGCCCAGGACACTTACATTAGCCAACAGTTCAGCAAAATCATCTGACACAAAGCCTATTTTATAACAAAGCATTGAAAATCTCATGTAATATACTGAATACTGTATGGAAGTACAGTTTCCACCAAATGGGTATCACTTTCATACCATCATAAAGTCAAAAAATCATAATTTGAACCATTGTAAGTTGGGAAATGCCAGGATCTCAAGAGATGGTAGATTTTAAACTAAGTGATAATAAAATACCCAGCCACCCAAGGGTTTCAAGCAAAGAAATGATACAAACATTTCTTGGTTGACAAATACTCAAATCCATTATGTCAGGCAGAAATATTCTTAAATGAAAGTGGGTACTATGAGACATTATATCACATAGCCAACTACAGTGGCTCAGAATTCATGCTCAGAAGTCACACTTGGCTCTCCTATGTATATTTTTCATTGCAAAATGATATTGTTTTTTGCCATTACTGTGATCTCATCAAGTATTGTTGTCTTGGTGAAACTGGGTTCACAGGGTCAGTTAACATTCTGTAAGTGACCCCTGCCTTGAAGGTCCCTTTTATCATTTAAAATAGAAGAGTACATCTGCCCAGTGGGCATTATGCAACCATTAAAATGTGTCTTAAAGTGCTTATAAAAAAGAAAAAAAATCTATTATAGAATTAAGCTTAAAAAGAATATAAAGCTGCTACTATGATCATACTCTTCAAAAAGGAGACATAACAAAATTTATATTTTCTGTGGCTCTATATTTCCATGTTATTAATCATAATTACATATTATATTTAGAAAGATAAACAAATCAAGAAAACTTTTTTTTTTTTTTTTTAAAAGAAATCTTTTCTTCTCTACTAGATGCCCATACTGAGTTAAATTGATTGGTAAAATTTCGGAATTCTCTTAGATTAGATGCTACCTAAAACCTTAAAGTTTTATAGTAAATAAATCTATACTATATCAGAAATTAATATTTCTATTCAGTCATCACCTGAGGCAGCCTCAGAATAAAATTAATTCCAAATTTAATGAACTTAAATCTCCACATGTAGGAATTTAATTAAATATTTGTATTCATTATTGTTCAACTTTTGTCCTTCTTGAAAATTTCCCTTTATTCAAAGAGAGGTGCAGTCACTTACTTAAATTTCACTCTACAATCCTTCCTGAATATCGACTCTGCTTTAGGGTCAACACTTCTAAAGCTTTCTCCATCAGCCCCCTGTTGGGAACTCTCTCTCCTTCCAGAGTCCCCCAGAAAATGTGTTGGACTCCCACTCTGGACTCCAAATTTTTTCACCTGCAGACCTAGAACAAAATATTTCGACTTCCTTTATTTCCATTTCCTTAGCTGAAAATTGCGGACAATAATAGCATGTCCCTTAAAGGTTGTGAGGATCAAATTAAATTATCCATGTAAAGTAAACACACATGGCCCCTAACAAATGACATTCACTCAATAACTATCAGCACCAGAGAAATAATTTCACAGGTTGTTACAGGTTGAATTCTCTGGGAAGCAGACACTGAGGTGGAGTTTGGGGTGAAGTTTATTTGGGGACAGTCTCAGGATCAGCACCTGTGCAGGGAAAGCAACGATAAGGAAGCAGAATTGGATAGACTGAAGTTCATTCAGTCCTACCAAATGCCACAGATCTCCCCACAGGGAAGGGAAACCGGCCCTCTAGAGTCAGTCTGCATCATGCCAAGGAGTCTGGGGCTCTTGACTCAGGAATCAACCTGTCATTGCATACGGGCTGCTCCTACCTTGAGGCAACCCTTTCCAGCCTAGGACAATTTCTAGAGAGGATTCATAGTTAAGAGCTGTCAGCAGCCAGCACTTTCAGCAGCTAGGGGCATAATTCCTACAGTCCGGAAGGGGGATCAATGTGGCTCATCACAGTATTCCTTACATTGGTTGAAGAGAAAGACAACATGTTCCCATGTTTGCCTTTTCTCTGGGTTCCTATCCAAACTTTCTAACAGCAAGGGATTGCATTTCATACAATTTAATAAAGATCTTTGGCCATACTTTCAATGGACTTTCCATTCTTTTTATCTCAAATCTTTTTTCTTCCCCATTCCTTCCATGTATATATATTTTTTGGACTTGGTTTGCTATTATACTTTACATAAAACAAAAAAACTATTCTTTTAAAAATGTGATTTCCTTACGCTTTAACCAATTTTACCAACTGCCTCAGAATATTAAAAAATGATACATTCTCACTTTGAGGGAAATGTTTAAAATGAAGTTTGAATAGGTAGTTTAAACATGTTTCCCTGAAGGTTTATGTTATTTGATTATTTCATATTTTAATAGCAAATGTTAGTTATTGACTTGGCCTGCTCCTTCCCAAGGAGACCCATAAAAATAACACGTGCCTCTGAATAATTTCCTAGCTGAAGCAGGTTTTGCTTTGTGTCTCAATTATTATTATCTTCGTTGCATTGTAGAGAAACCAGTGTCATACACTAAATCATCTATTAACGATCACAATGTGTACAAAATACCATTGTTCCAGGGCATCTCAAGGGTCCAGGCTGTTTGTACATGATAACAGCTTTATTGTGATCCAAATTATGGAGAATTTTAAAAACTGAATTGGAAAAAATACTGCTGTTTCACCATTTTTTTTAAGGAATCTGTTATTATATATGATGCCAATTGAAAGATGACTCTTGGGAAGTAAATAACTCTACAGTTAGGTTAACAAAAAAAAAAAGAAGGAAGAAGAGGAAGAAAAAGAGGAGAAGAGAGAAGAGAAAAGGAATATATCCCAAGGGAAGTGTGAGTGAAAGTATCCTGGATTTCTGCCTCAATAAAAGGAAGAACTTAGTAAAAAGTTCTAAAACTATATAGACCCCTTTATGTTATTAAGAATAATTAACAAATGGATAAACAATCAGATTTAAATTTATAAACATATGCTAATAAACTGTCATTCTTTTAGTAAGCTAAAATTTAATTTTGAACTAAACACAAATTTTAAGTGCTGATGCTAAGATCTTAGCAGATGAGGAAGCCATCCTTTGATATTTAGAACACTGTACTTCTCAAGTCCCACTCACGCACAAGGAAGACATCTATTTTCATTTCAGTCTCAATTTACTAGGCCTGTATCTTTTTGGTATATTTAAAGGTATAAGTCAAATGACTGGATTTCAGATATACCTATGAAAGAATATGTTAATCAGATCAATACAAAGAACTTTTAGCAGAGACATAATGATCTAAAGACGGTATTAGAAGTATGGAAACACAGAAGCGTGCCTACTATTGAGTAACTATTTTTCAGGGTATAGAGAATAGAGTAAAAAAAAAATTAAAAAGACAAAAATAAATATAACATGAAAATGAGGTCAATAAGAAGCAGCAATAGAGACAAGTCTAAAAGTATACGTTTTTTATAAAATGGAACAACACACAGTTAAAAAAAAATATGCTTTTCAGCAATCGAAGAGATGTTTTTGCAGGAAAACGATGTTTAGGCAGGACTCTTTCATTGGGAGAAATAGGAAACTTCCCATCTCCACAGACTTATGCAAAAATAAGCTTTAATGCATTATGTAGCCAAATTAGGGATAATTGACTTCAGGAACAATTGAATACAGGTACTCAAAAGTTGTTACCAGCACTGAGACTGGGTCTTTTCATTTCTTGGCTATGCTTTGGTCCACATGCACTGTTTTTTTACACTGCATACTTTCTCTTGCTGGCAAAATGGATGCCAGAGTCTCTAGCCTTTCACCACATGTTCTCAGCAACTACATGAGAAAGTGCCCCTTTTCTATTCCTTCTATCAGAAGCCTTCAAGATCAGGCTCTAAATGGACCAACCTGGGACAAGTGTTCATTCATCCTTGTGCCAATCTCTGTGGCCAGAGAGAAGCCATTCCCCTAACCAAGTTCCATCTGATCCCCACAGAATGAGAGAATGGCAAAGCAGAACTTTCCCAAAGGAAGTCAGGCTGCTATAACCAACTAGAAAACGGGACATCATTATGGGGGAACCCAAAGAGTATTTGTTTACTATTAAAGATAAGAAAGAAGGAATTCAAAACAAGTGAGGAAACTGAATTCATGGAAGGATATTTGGAGGAAAGACAGGAAAAAGTTAAATACATTAAATACCTTCTTTCCTACTGTTGACTCTCATTCACTTTCATGTAAAAAACGAAATCCAGATTTTTAGAAGGAAAAAAGTATATCTAGATAACATTTCATTTTTTATCCTTTCTAGCCAACTTGTAGATGAGTTCTGCATGTTGGTACTTTGTGCTTTGTATCCGATGCTCCAGCTAAACTGTATTAAAACTAAATAAGAAAGAACATGGTTATATTCCAGACCTCTGAGCAATGGCAATGAGTGGTGCTTTATCTGCACCCACCTATAAGCTGGGGAGTAGGGGGCAGATGGGGAATAGCAAACGGAGAGGTGAAGTTTGCAAGATACAAAGGGTTATAATAATGAAAGGCAATTGCACTTATCCTAAACTGCAGGTCACCTGAAAGGGTAAGGGAAGAAAAAACCACACAGTCTAATGAGCAGGAGAAAGTCATCATAATTCTTCCTAATGATAACTTTTAAAAAAATGACTTTCCTTGGGTTATAATTTTATTTTCTCCCAATTGGCTCTTAAATGTGTGTTTCACTAAAGTTCCATGTACAATTAAATGCTGCTGCTGCTGAGATGTCTGAAGCACTTAGCCTAGACAGAGAGGCACTGACAATGTCTTTTCACCCCTTGATTTAATAAGGCTTGCTGAGCTCAAGCTACAGAAGGCAGAATTTTGTGATTCAGCTAAGCAAATCCCAAAAAAGTTTGAAAGCAATAGTTTGTAAGGAGCATTAATAAATTAAGAACTGTTAAAAAATAATTATTCTGTTCCCTCAATTAATAGAAATAATTATTTATTATAATAATTAGCCATATCTTACCTTGAATGAATGTAAATGCTTATAAGGTAAGGCCTCTACAAGCTAAGCTGGAGTGACTTTCATAAGAGCAGGAAAGAATATATTTGTCTAAATTCTATCTGGCACGATCAAATTATTAAATTGAATGTGGAAGGGAAAGGGGAAAAAAAGCACAGATAGATCTATGAAACTGATTGCTATTATGGAGGGCCGCAGGCCTGATATGAGAACAAAGCGTAGGCAGTGCCCAGTGATTCACACATGAAACCAACTGGGAGCTGGCAGCAAATAACACTTATAACCTCAGATGCATGTATACCAATTTTCAGAGTGTGGGAAATAAAGTAAACTTGAGATTTTGACACTAAATGGTATCATTTATTGTTTATTAACTTATAAAATATATATATGCTTATATATAATTTTTAATGTGTTAAAGAGAATGCTCTTCAGGATAAAAAATAAATATAATGAACATTGTTGATAAGAAGGACTTCGCACTATCGGTAGCTGAATGAATTATAGGAAAGTGCCCAGCTGAGTTAAATGAGGCTACATGGTTTTCAGTGGTCTTGAAACATCAAGGAGAAACAGGTTTGGTGCCACAAAGCTGCAGATAAATGGTGGTAGTTACTCTTTTTAAAAAGGACTGTAATTAGCCACCCAAAAACATTATGACTTATGAGCTTGTGGTAACTCTTCAACACAAATAACAGATTATTAAAGAAATGGTTTGTGAACATTTGGAAATGGAAGCAGAAATCAGCAGGATGAGTTTAAAAAGAATGAGTCAGGTCAGACTGACTTTTTCTCTCTTGGATAAGAATTTTAAAAAGGTAGATTACGTCGATCCGGATTTAGCCAGGTATTTGTCATGATCACAACAGAAAGATAATCTGGATGATTGTACAGGGAAAGACATCCATAAGTGCCTAAACAACCATATCCATGATCTTAATTAATGAATTGATTAAATCTAAGTACACAATATTTTACTTTTTTTCAAAGTCCTCTGCCCTTGGGCCTTTTCTTTTTAAAAATTACAGCTACTATATTTGAGCACCTACTATGTGATAGACACTGGGCTATTCTCTTGACATGAATTTTACCCTTACAAATGACCAGTGAGATAAATAGTCTTCAGATTTTACATCAGAGAAATTTAGAGATTTGCTCAATGTCATTAAGCTATAGAAAGGAAGTTTAAATTTTCAAATTACATGAAGCTAGAGAAAGAACAAATACATTCGATTACAGAATCAGTTTCTAGAAGAATCTAACCTCATTAGTATGTCAGATTGAATATGAAATTCATAGATATATTATTTGTTAACAAACTCAATGTGAGTTGGTAGTGCTGATATGGCTGACAAAAAAATTATAAGATTCTCAGTCATACTGTAGAATAAGACTAGCTGAAGAAAGGAAAATGGCATGCTTGCTCTTTCAGTATTTTCGGTTCCAAGCATCATACATTCAATATTGGGTATATCTATTAGGATCCTTTCCCTTGTTAATGACAGAAATTTCTCATGCACGAAAGGGATTTTGGGGATCACAGAGCTGAAAAGAGTTCTCAGATAACCTACAGACCTGAAGAATGAACTACTGGAACCTGTAATTTAGGAATAAAAAATAGAGTTTCAGAGCCAACAAGTCTCATCCTTTGTTTGCACTGTTTCTTTTCTCTTGATCATTGGTTTACTTTGCATGTTGGTCTGATCCCTTCCTATTTCATACAGGCTTGGGAGGAAGCATGGTCAACAAGAGTCTTGGTTTAGCTATTCCAGCTGAAAGAGAAAGCTTCATTTCACCTAATACTTATCTATTAATCCCCTAGAAGAATTCTGACTGGCAATGTAGTCATATATTTTTTAAAACTTTTGGTCCAATCACTATTGTCAGGGGATGGGACAATGTGGTTGGCCAAGAATTGGTCATGTAATTGCTCCTGTGGCAGTGACTGTGTAGTGTGGGGTAGAGCAGAACCTGTTACTAGAAGAAACAGAATGGAATTGCTGACTGAGCAGACCACACGTGACACATTCATTTCAGACATGTTCAGAGAGGAATAGACATAGGAAAGAAAATTAAAACTGTACCATGAAGATCAGATGAAGAACTAGGAGGGGCTATTCTGGAAAAGAGAAAGTCCACATAAGACAAAGGATTACTGAAAAAGAAAAGAGCAAACACATTCTTTGTGGTTCAAGGGATAGAATCTGAACCATCTTCACTGGAACAACGATTTCATGTTTTAAAAAAGTTCAACTTTGTAATAATTTAACTTTTCTATTACTTTATTTTTTATTTCAGCATATTATGGGGATACAAATGTTTAGGTTACATATGTTGCCTTTACCCTACCCTAGTCAGAGCTTCACTCGTGTCCATCCCCCAGACAGTGTGCACCATACCCATTAGGTGTGAATATATCCATCTCTTCCTCCTCCTCCCACCTGCCTGACACCAAATGAATGTTACTACTAAATGTGCACACAAGTGTTTATCAGTTAATACCAATTTGATGGTGAGTACATGTGGTGCTTGTTTTTCCATTCCTGTGATACTTAGAATGGGCTCCAGCTCTATCTGGGACAATACAAGAGATACTAGATCACCATTGTTTTTTTTTTTTTTTTTTTTTTTTTTGGCTGAGTAGAACTCCATGGTATACATATACCACATTTTCTAAATCCACTCATGTATTGATGGGCACTTGGGTTGTTTCCACATCTTTGCAATTGGGAATTGTGCTGCTATAAACATTCAAGTACAGATGTCTTTTTTATAGAATGTCTTTTTTTCCTTTGGGTAAATGCCCAGTAACGGGATTGCTGGATCAAATTGTAGTTCTACTTGTATCTCTTTGAGGTATCTCCATATTGCTTTCCACAGAAGTTGTACTAGTTTGCATTCCCACCAGCAGTGTATAAGTGTTGTTCCTATCTCTCCACATCCATGCCAACATGTATTGTTTTGGAACTTTTTGATAAAAGACATTCTCAATGGAGTTAAATGATATCTCATTGTAGTTTTGATTTGCATTTCCCTGATGGTTAGAGATGTTGAGCATTTTTTCATGTGTTTGTTGGCCATTATTCTGTCTTCTTTTGAAAAGTTTCAGTTCACATCCTTTGCCTACTTTTTAATGGCATTGTTTGATTTTTTTCTTGCTGATTTTCCTGAGTTCTATATAGATTCTTTTTATCAGCCCTTTATTGGATGTGTAGCATGTGAATATCTTCCCCCATTCTGTAGGTTGTCTGTTTGTTCTCATGACAGTTTCCTTGGCTGTGCAGAAGGTTTTTAATTTGATCAGGTCCCATTTATTTTGTTATTGCTGTGATGGCCTTTGGGGTCTTTTTCATAAATTCTCTGCCTAGGCCAATGTCTGTAAGAGTTTTTCCAACATTTTCTTCTAGAATTCTTATAGTTTCATTCCTTCTGTTAAAGTTGCTTACCCACTGTGAGTTGACTTTTGTGAAAGGGGCTGATCCTGTTTCAATCTTCTACATGTGGCTATGCGATTTTCCCAGCGCCATTTATTGAATAAGGATTCTTTAACCTTCCTAAAAAGAAAATTCCCAGACCACATGATTTCACAGCTGAATTTTTCCAGACCTGCTAAGAAGAACTGGTTCCTATCCTGCAGAAATTATTCCACAACATCGAGAAGGAAGGAATCCTTCCTAACATGTTTTGTGAAACCAACATCATCCTGATATACCAAAACCAGGAAAGGACGCAACAAAAAAAGAAAACTACAGACCAATAACCCTTATGAATATAGATACAAAAATTCTCAACAAAATCCTAGCAAATCAAATTCAGGTGCTTATCAAAAAATAATCCATCACAACGAACTGGGCTTCATCCCAGAGATACAGGGATGGTTTAACATACACAAATCTATAAATGTAATTCAACACAGAAATAGAAGTAAAAATAAAAACCATATGATCCTCTCAATAGACACAGAGAAAGCATTCAACAAAATTCAGCACCCTTTTATGATAAGAATGCTTAATCAAATAGGCATATACAGGACTTACCTCAAAATGATAAAAGCCATCTATGATAAGCCCACAGCCAATATCATACTGAATGGGGAAAATTGAAAACATTTCTGCTTAGAACTGGAACCAGACAAGGTTGCCTTCTATCACTGCTTCTATTCAATATAGTGTTGGAAGTCCCAACCAGAGCAATCAGACAAGGGAAGGAAATCAAGGGCATCCAAATGTGGGCAGAAAGCAGTCAAACTATTGCTCTTTGCTGACAAATACGATCTTATATCTAGAAAACCCCAAAGATTTTGTCATTAGACTACTAGAATTGATAAACAAATTCAGCAAAGTCTCAAGTTACAAAATCAGTGTACACAAATCAGTAGCATTCCTATAGGCCAACAATAGTCAAACTGAGAACCAAATCAAAGACTCAATACCTTTCACAATAGCAACAAAGAAAATAAAATACCTAGGAATATATTTCACTAAGTAGGTGAAAGACCTCTACAGGGAGAACCATGAAATGCTGAGGAAGGAAATAGCAGAGAACGTAAACAGGTGGAAAACCATACCATGCTCATGAATTGGCAGAATCAACATCATTAAAATGTCTATGCTACCCAAAGTGATTTACAGATTCAATGCAATCTCTATTAAAATACCAACATCATTTTTCACAGATCTAGAAAAAATAATTCTATGCTTCATATGGAACCAGAGAAGACCCCGTATAGCAAAAACAACCTTAAGCAAAAAGAACAAATTGGGAGGCATCAATTTACCAGATTTCAAGCTATACTATAAGGCTGTAGTACCTAAAACAGCATGGTACTGGCACAAGAATAGAGACAGAGACCAATGGAACAGAACTGAGAACCCAGATATAAAACCATTTAATCTTTGACAAAGCAGACAAAAATATACACTGGCGATAATTTAACTTTTAAATCTCAGAGCAGTCCAACGTGACTCAAAATGAAACAAGAACCCTGTCACTTTCATTTTGAAGACAGAAACTGACCATTTCCCAAGGCAGTTGCACATGGATTATGACAATCAGATGAGTGGTTGGTGGTGGGACTGAATTACTTTAAGAGAGAGGCAGTGACAAAAATACAGATTTTAAAGTCTAACAGATATGACTATAAATTTAAGAGTTGATACTGACTAGCTATGTGATCTTGGACAAATTGCTTACTCCCTCTTAGGCTCATTTTTGACATGAAGATTATTATTCTTATATTGCAGAACTACTATGAGTAGTGGAGACACCCTAGACAGAACTCACAGTTCATAGATAGCTCTTAATAAATTACTGTTTATATGTGTATACACATATGCATGCATGTGCATACATAAGCCCACAGAAGTATATCCTGAGATTTTCTGACGTCTTTGAAATAAAATCACACTTCACCTGAACAACAGCAAACCCTTAGAAATGCCCAAGGTTGTCTCTATGTAAGTACCTATGGGTTTGGAATAAGAAAGAAACCAGTAATGGAAAGGTTCCTGAGTGCATTTGGTAAGAACATATAGGGATTTATCAAGACGGTCTAACATCTTGGAATTTACCGTCTTGGAAGTCTAGCATCCTTATGGAAAAATTTGAAAAATTTTGGTCACTATAAAGTCTAGTCATGTATTTCATGTGGGCTGAATGAGATATTAAATGATAAAATGCTAAGAGTATTTTCTCAAACCCAGTTAGTTCTCAAATTTTATTGTTTTAATTAACAGTTCATTGTACGGCCTTCTCCTACTAGAATGTGAGATTCTTAAGACATAGACCATATCATATTGACCTCTTTTTCTCTAGACTTTAGTATAATGCCTTGTGCTTTATAGACACTTTAAATAAAAGATGGGAGAAAAGGAGTTGTGATACCATGAAATAAAAGGCCACAAAATAAAAACTATAACATAAATCTGTTTGTGGATTTACATCTGTACACTTGAAACAGAATCAAGACAAATGAAATCTAATAGTTATAAAAAAGTATAGCACTCTAATTCTGTAAGTTTCAAAGGCCAACATTTGTACAACTCAAATCAACAATGTTATAAATAACTAATTCCATGATGTTTGTTTTCTATACTACACTTTTATGTTGCTGCCTTCAGGATTAAAGTTTCTGTAACCAATTTCAGCTTAATATAATGTTTTCATGTTCATCGCATTTACCTTTTTAAACCAGGGCTAAATGCCACCAGCTAGCAGGCACTTATACCAGGGTCAGCTCACTCAAGTTACATGCCGGGTTCCTATAGACATTTTTGTGTTCATTACTCTTGCTCTAAAGAAGGGCTTTTCAACTTTTTTCATGCCATAGCACACATAGAAAATGAGAACAATTTATTGGTGTAGCTATTGAGCTAATGGAAGAAGCTGTTAACAGGTGGGAGATTGCTATCAGAGCTTCAGCTGCCCCAGGCCCTGCCCTGCTGCCCCCATGGCTGAGGGGGACAATATCTCAGCAGGTCTTTAATCAGATGGGGCTATCAGTGAATGGGTCACTCTGAGAAGCACTGCTCTAAACACTGTGGAGAGGTCGATAGAGTAGGTTTTAAAGATTTGTTCATTCAACTAATATTCATGATAGTTACCCTTCTAGACACTAAGATGCAGATATGAACAAGGCACACTCCCTGCCTTTCTGGAAGACAGTCTTAAGGGGGCTAAGTGACCTAGTCAAGTTTACAGAGCTCAGGACAAGGACCAGAAGCTGTATGTATCGCCTGACCCAATGCAGAGTTCTTACCAAGGAAAAAAAACCCTTAAGGGTCTATACCAAGTAGTTGTATTCATCATTCCTCAGTGAAGAAAATAGCTGCCAAGTTTTCTAACTTATAAGTTAGTCAGCTTGTGCTCTACTCATTTGGAATGTGAGAGGATTTTGGAGGAGTTAAAGTGTACACTTGAAATTTTCTGAATTAATGGATCCATTAAAAGAAAAAAAAGATTTTGGGGGTCAGCGCTATTCTGATACATGTTCATCTTTTTCTTACGGAGACTTCAGCATCTACCAACGTTTTTAGCATGGATGGCACTCCTGCTCACAACAGAAAAGTAGAAGAGACGATAGACTGTCGCCAACATTAACCGGGTGAGAAAAAAATCCCGCTATCACTAAGATGAAGGATGTTTGGCAGAAAGCACATTTAAACTGCTTAAGAAAAACATGTTAATACATGTAATTGCTAATTACAGAATCATCTTCAGTTTTCATTAAAGCAAGTCCCTGAAGATCTCCACTTGGGAACACTTTAATGATTTATTTGAATCAATATATATACTTGGAAATAATAATCGAACTGCGTTTATTTATTTAGTAATTCAGGTTTTTTCCTAATCCTTGTAATGAGAGGTGATGAATGATGGATTATGGAAAACTTTATGTAGTAAAGTTTATGTATATTTGTACATGGATCCACGTAGACAGACACATGTCCATCTAAACCTTAATTATTTCTAAACACAGTAACAGAGGGGAAGATATAACTCTATTCTCACTGCCCTGGATTAGGCAGGTCATATTATTAAATTTCTATAAATGGTAGCAAGTAACTTGTTAGAGAGAGTCAAAGTCAGGAGTGAAATATGACCCAAAAGCCCTCAAACACTGCAGACTGTCTCTGTAAAATTTTGGAATTTACCCAAATATCTCCTCATGTTTCAACTTACTTCCAAAATATTTAATTGTGATTTTAAAACAAGTATGTTCTCTTAGTCTCCATTGCTCAGGGTAAAATATACTGTGTTATAAATTCCTCCAAAACCTGAACATTTAGATTAGACAATGATGCAGATAGTTTTACTTATTAAGCACATTTTGGGTTTGATGCTAGATTAAAGTATTCAACTGCAGAGAAGAATATCAACCCTGTGAAAAATCCACAATGTCAAAAGGAGTTGAATGATGGCAGCTCAGGTTGTTAATGCAGCCTTCAAAATAGGGCTCATCTGTTTTTGAAGCAGAAGTAAAGTCTTGTCTATTAAGTGGATGAAGAACAGGGATAATCAATTTTTGAGCACCTGACATGAGCCAAGATGTGATATCAGGATCTCCATTGGTGTATTTCAAATTATAATGTGCACACAAATCTGAGGACCTTGTTACAACACAGATTTGTTAGGTTTGGGGAATCTGAGACAACTTGAGCTGGGTTAAAGCTGGCCTCTCCACTGGAAACTTTTCTCAGTAAACTGCCAGGGCTGATGCTGTTGGATGACACTTGAGGACCACATTTCGAATAGCAAGGTTCTCTACACCACATGATAGCACCTTCATTTCATTTCATATATGAGGAATTGTGGCTCAGAAGGCATAGTGCTTTGGCCAACCTCTCTCAACTCTGTAGAATATTCAATTTCATAGTAGGGTGATTTAAAACCCCAGCCATTTCTACCATCCCATGCATTTCCCCATTCCTAGAAGTCAGTGAGCTAAACAAATAAATGTAATGAGTAAACTCCTCCCAGGGATTTTTAAATATGGTGACCCCAATTTGATTTTGGAGTAGAGTTTAAATGCTTCTCATAGTATCTCAGTTAGTTGGTGCTTTTTACTTGGCTTTTATGAAATCCTCTCCTGTTTCTAATGTGTTTTTTTTTTTTTTGAGTTGTTGTGTCATTTAAGGAAAGAAAAAAGAAAACATAATGACTTGAGAAAACAATGTAACAGAAGTAATTATGCTATTCTAATGCCATCTACCAAAGGCATGGAGAATGTGATCTATACTTAACATGATTTAATTTTCCCTGGCTCTGTGGCAGAGTGCAAGAGAGTAAAATAACAGCTTTGTAGATGCTCAGTAGCTTAGAGGGTTGCCAAGGTAACCGTAACTTTTGATTAGTATCAGAGTAAATAAGAACCAAAAAATTCCTCGATTTTCATTTTCTATGTTTCATGTCACTTGGAGTCATAGTAATGTAGGCTTTCTCCTCCCTCTCCATCTTCCAAACAGTTTTCCCAACATCACTACATTTAATAATATGTTTTTCAAGAAAGGACATTACAAACAAGAAGCATCCAGAATCCTTTAACCAGGGGAGGCAATGGTTTTGAGAAAGACAGCACTCTGCTCACAAAAGTGTTCCAGTAAATAAGCAATTTGCTTTGGCTGAGCAATGGGGGTAGTAAAATGTGATGAGAAGCAAGGAAAAAAATGCAAGCTAGAGCTGCTGAACACCAAGTTCCTGAATGGAAACATAATGAGGTAAATCAAATTCCAGATAAATAAAAGCAATGACTTTATTGTTTCTTATATAATATAATAGGAAATAAAATGCTAAAAAGTAAAATTCAAGGCAATTGGAACAGTCCCTTAGATAGGTGAAATGTGACTAAATATTTAGGGATTTGGTTGGGTTTGGTTTAGTCTGGATTTTAGTTTTGCAGCTCCAGAATATCCCTCATCTCATTTGTTCCTCAGAAATACAATTCTGCCACATAAAAATAGTGCAGAGAATTTCCTAATAAGCCACACAAGATTTATTAAAAGAGCATAGGCTACTTTTCTCTACTAAACAATTAACAATCTTATTATAGAAAATTTAAGGAATACAAAATAGAAATATCCAAACCTATCTAGATTGCTAATACAATTATGATTTTATTGTATATATTTAAGATGTTAAAATGTGATGTTTTGATATACATATACATTATTAAATGATTACCACAATCAAGCTAATTTATATATCAATTATATCTGTTGGTTATTATATTTTGTGTGATGAGAACTACAAAATATCTCCTCTCTTAGCAGATTACAAGTATGCATAATTATCAACTAGAGTCACCATGGTGTACGTTAGATTTCCAGAATTTATTCATCTTACAACTGAAAGTTTGTATTCTTTGACTGAAATCTCATTATAATATTTTTATATATACCTTTCAGTTGTTTTCTAGTATTTTAACACAATTAAGATCTATTATTTACCTAGTGTGTTAGAATTCTTCTCTAACATGTTTTGAGGCAGCTATATGCATTTATACTAATTTAACCATTTCCTTACTATTGGATATTTACATGGACAAAATAGAAATGTTGTTATTTTGAGGAAACACTGAATTGAGCATCTTTGTGTTAAAAGCTTTCTCCTGCTTTTTGAGCTTTGTTACTTTAGATATATTTTTAGAAGCAGAATTGCTGAGCCAAAAGGACTATACAGTAAACTTCTTGATAAACATTGCCATATTTTTTTCAAAATAATTTTTTATGCTACATCTCATGAATTTTAAGTGCCTAAGTGTGTGTGGTAAAGGTTTTTTAACATATGGAAACTGAGGCAGTTGAGCATAGTGGTAAAGAACATTGTATTTGGAGTTGAACCTACCTAAGTTCAAGAACCTATGAATAGAACTTTTAGCTTTTCTTCTAGACATTGCCACTCACAAGATATGACAAAAGTCTATGACTATAGGATCTATAACTACTGCAATAAGTTCTATTAACTCCACTTTATAGAGGAAAAATAAAATTCAAAAGAAAAAGGTTAACCAAGTGGTGGAGCCTACTGCCCCCCAGATCAGGTGCTATTTCCAACACCTGGTGCTTCTGGCGTATGCATACAGACTTCAGATGTTGGTTTTCTGATCTAATCTCCCAGAAACTATTTTAAAATAGTTTTAAATTGCATGCTTTATGTAATTTAGTATTTAAGTTCACTAAGCTTTGATGAGACAAATAGTGCTTTCCTCTTGTCATGATGTCATTACCTACTCAATGTATTTTCCCCCCTTTTTGGGGGAATCATGTCATGTACATTCAAATCCCTAAATCCTTTAATAAAAGCTTTTTATTTTTTAACCTGATGTGTGCTCTACTTCGACCTTTTATCATGAAAGCCTGTTTGTTCACCTTCTGACAGCTCTCCACAGCTCATCACCTTGCCAGCTACAGCTAAACCATACCATTGTATGAATTTCAATATATAGGAAAAGATGAAAGATGGAAAAAAAAGGAGAATAGACAATGGATCTATGATAAGTCAAAGAATTAACAAAAAGGGGTCAAATTACCTGAAGTTCAAACCAAAAGACATCAAAGAGGGAAAGCCAAGTACTAAAATAAGAGATAATAGGAGATGATTAGGGGAAAAAATCATAATAAAGGGAGATAATGGTTTGTAACTGGGAAGAGAAATTGTAAAGAACTAGAAATAAATGGGTAAGATAGAATTAAAGGTATAATAATGAGAACTGAAAAATAATAGTGGATGTAGTGAGAGATAAACCTGTCACATTATCACAGCGAAGATGGGAATAGAGGGAACTGTTCCTGTGGGAAGGTTCCAAAGCCGCGGACTGAGTTGTTATATTCAGATGTGGAGCAAAGTCACAGGGATATGAAAGTAAATTGGGATAACATTGAAACTGGGTAATTATAATGGTGGCGAGGCAGTCTTGTGATTTAAAACAGTACCATTGTGAGAAAAATCCTCAGGCTTCTTTTTTCATAAAGAAAAAGCAGTGCACTTGCAAATCTATATGATCTGCCTGTCAATTTATCTTATTAAAACTAGATATTCTGGACCATAAATATCTTTGTTTAAATACAAATTATATGTGTGTGCATGTGTGAGTATCTTTCTTTCAAAATATCATTATTAGAGCTGTGTGTCCTGCTTCTGTTCCCATCTGTGTCCTTCATCATTTGCCCAGTGCCACTAATCATGAGCTTTATTATTCAAAAATTTTATTCTTACTTGATCTGATTGATCATTTAGTTCACAGGTTTTATAGTGCAATTGCATTTACAGAATTACCAAGATACGTACGTAAAACAATATAGCTTACATTTGATTGTAAAAAATCATGTTTGCTTTATTTGAACCTTGGCTTATTAAACAGTAGAAGGACTTTCAAATGTACCATTTTATTATGCAGCTGGGGGCTTACTTGGTCTTTGATGTGAAACTGATCCAGTTGGAATGGGACAACAGAATTTCAGCAAGAAACCACATTGCACTATCCTGGAGGCATTGAACTCTGCCCAGAATAGAATATATTCTTGGCTACAATAAAAGGTACAATTTGGGAACACAATACCGTTCCACTCCGTAAATGAATGGATGATTAAATGAACGTATTAATTAATACAAAATTTTACTCCTAGCAAATCTGGACTCAGCTATATGATAGAGATTGGCAATAACCCCAAATTCTTAAATTTCAGGAAAATCCCTGAGTACTACACAGAAGCTCCCACAACAGTGGACATATCAAATATACCCATCTACATGTTTGTATCTAACAATCCTGCATACAGTTCACAGTGAAAGGCCATTTTTATTAATCCATTAATTCATGAGCATGTAAGTGGTTTTTATACTTGGCTATTTAGTTCATATTAATCATAAAACAATAATATCAACTTTATTATCTAAGGTGGTTTATAAGATTGATTTGATTTAATCACTTATAAATAAAACAGAAAATGTCAAACAGTTGAACTCAGTAAGATTTTTAAAAAATCAGGTTTTTTAAGAACAAGACCTTTTCCCACTAATACCACTGTTTTTGAATATTTTTATTTAAATTCTGGTCAAGCAAAAATAAATAATATAATATATAAATACTGAAATGAGAAATCAAATTATTAAAATTGTAGTTGATTTCCTATTAGAAGTAAATACTGTAAGTTTGCTACAAAATACACAAATTACACAAAAAATCAATAGCTTTAATCTATTAACACAGGACTCATTTTAAAAATATAAAAGGAAATCACAGACATATAATCAAGTGTATATGAGAAATAGAAATATGATAAAGATGGCATTACAAATCAGTAATTACAAAATGAATTCTAAATAAATATTAAAACATTTTGATTAATATTTGAAAAATGTATATCTGAACTGTTGCTTCATTTTTTATTTCATGAATCTCTTCTCTCTCTCTCTTCCCCTCATCCCGCCCTCTCTAGTTTAAAAAAAATTAAATATACAATCATTAAAATAAAATGGTATTCTTTAAAAAGTTCAAATTGAGAAGACCTTTCTAAACATGAGATGAATGCCAAAAATCATAAAGGAAAAGATGATATACTTGACAGCATGAGTATTAGAAACCAAACCAAATAAAATAAAATGATTCTGTTTAGCCAGAATCATCAGAATCAGAGCTAAGAAGTCACATAACAAATTGAGGGAAAATAAACACACACACACACACACATACATTCATATCTGTATACAATATGCATATGTACATATTTATGATATAGATATAGATGTAAATATAGACATATATATGTCAGATACATCTCTGCAAGGATAACTACAAATCACTGATGAAAAAAATCATACACAACACAAATGAATGGAAAAATATCTCATGTTCATGAATTATAAGAATCAATATTGTTAAAATAATCATACTGCCCTAGGCAATCTACAGATTCAATGCAATTCCTGTCAAAATACCAACATCATTTTTCACAGAATTAAAGCACTTCTAAAATTCACATGGAACCAAAAAGGAATCTGAATAGCCAAAGCAATCTTAAACAAAAAGATCAAAACTAGAGGCATCACATTACCTGATTTCAAATTATACTACAAGCCTATAATAACCAAAACGTCATAGTACTGGCATAAAAGTAGACACGTAGATCAATGTAACCAGACTAGAGAACCCAGAAATAAAATCATATACCTACAACCAACTGATGTTCAACAAAGTAGATAAAAACATACACCGGCAAAGGACATACTATTCAAGAAATGGTGTTGGAAAAATTGAATAGCCATATACAAAAGAATGAAACTGGATCTCTAACTCTCACCAGTTAATACAAAAATTAACTCAGGATGGATTAAAGACTTAAATGTAAGACCCAAAACTAAAAACCCTAGAAGAAAACCTAGGAAAAACTCTTCTGGACAAGGCAACAAATTTCTGAATAAGACCCCCAAAAGCAAATGCAACAAAAATAAAAATAGACAAATGGGACTTAAACTAAAAAAGCTTCTGTAAAGCAAAAGAAATAATCAAAGGAGTAAACAGAAAAATCTATAGAATGGAATAAAATATTTATAAACTATGTATCCAACAGAGAACTGGTATCCAGAATCTGCAAGGAACTCAAGCAACTCACCAAGAAAAAAACATTGGAAAATCACTCTGTTCTGGTGCTCATTTATTTTCATACCTACAGTGATCAAGTGTGTAATTTTTAGGGTTGCTCAGAGTTTCTGTTACTTCTGCATCCTTAAGAATGTATATCAAGGGCCTCAACATGGGTTGTAATTATGCTGTCAAGAACAAAGATGGGCTGGTCTTGTTCTGCAGTTCAGAAGGAGCTGAGAGTCATAGTTGAAATGGCCTTACCATTGCAGAGTAGCAACACACTCAGATGGAAGGAAAAGTGGCCAAGGCTTTGCTACTCCCTTTGGGGGAGTACACATGTTGGATACTGAGGACAATACTCATGTAGGATGAGGTCAGGATAAGAAGCCGGTGAGCAGCAACATACGTGTGACCAACAACACTACCTTGTATTTAGGGGGATTTTCACATAGGAGCTTTAGAAGAACTTGGACCATACATAGTAAGTGGCTAATCTCCTTGGCTTTATAGTTTGGGAAATTCAAAATGTAAATGGTATCAGCCAAGGGAGAAAGTTATCCTCCAATTCAAGACTCTGTTGCCAGTTGCTGGAGGATCCAGTGGTTGGTTACCTAAAGGCACAGACAGCTACATTATGGTCATAAGCCAAGCCAGTGAAAAGGACATGTTTGGACATTGTAGTGGCCAGGAAAAAAAAAAAAAAGATCTGAGCTTCACAATTGACATGTGATAAATTTCCTTTTCCAAAGAAAAAGTCAATACTCATTTTGAAAACAGAAGTAGCCATCAAAACTATATCAATGAGGGTTTAGGAAAAGTACACAGACTTGTGAACTCAGGAATCTCTTCAAATAAAAAAAAAAAAAAAAATCAGAAAAGATGTTCCTGTGAGGGCCACGATGTACATAAGAAGTGTTAGAAGGTGGATAAATACAGCATTTTCCATTTGGGAAAGAGTTCCAAGAGAACATAGTTTGCCATCAATGTTTAACTTTCATTTTCTTATTCCAACTCCAGCTTTATTTTTCTGACCCACGTAGTTACCATTTCTGGAACTTTTCCTTGCTTTTTATTGGTCCATATTTCCAATATGGTATCATTTTCCTTCTATCTGAAATACTTCCTTTAATAGTTCTTGTAATGTGTGTCTTCTGGAGATGAATCCTTTTAGCTTTTGTATGGCTGAAAAAGTCTGTTTCCCTTTCATTTTTGAAATATATTTTCAATAGGTATAGAATTCTAGGTTTAAGTATTTAAAAGATGTTGCTCCACTGTCTTCTTGCTTATAATTTCTGCCAAAAAAATTCTTTTTAATTTTGTTTCTCTGTATGTAACATGACTTTTATCTCTGGCTGCTTTTATGGTTTTCTCTTCATTATTAGTTTTGAATAGTTTGATCCTAATGTGTTAGAATTCTCCAGAAAAACAGAACTAATAGGATGTATACACATACAGAAAGATTTACTATAAGGAATAGGTTTATGTGATTATGGAGGCTGTCAAGAGCTAAAATCTTTAGGGTGAGTGGGCAAACTGGAGATCTAGGAAAGCCAAGAGTATAATTCCAAACTGAGTCTGAGTCCTGAGAACCAGGAAGTCCATATGTTTCAGTTCAAGACCAAAGGCAAGAAAATGCCAATGCTTAAGTTTGAAGGCAATCAGGCAAAAGGAATTCTCCCTCACTCATGGGATGGTCAGTATCTTTGTTTTATTCAGGCCTTCAGCTGATTGGATGAGAACCAACTACATTAGGGAAGCCAATCTTCTTTACTCACTGTAATGATTTAAATATTAAATCTCATCCAAAAATTCCCTCACAGAAACACGCCAAATTATGTCTGACTAAGTATCTGGCCACCCAATGGCCAAGTCCATTGATAATCACTATGTGGATTGGTACAGTTTTCTACATATTTCTTGTGGTTGGGGTTCATTAACCTTCTTGGATCTCTAGGTTTGTAGCTTTCATAGAATTTGAAATATGTTTGGCCATTATTTCTTCAAATATTTTCTGTATTCTTTCCTTCAGAGACTCCAATTAAATATATATTAGACAAGTTGTTCCTCAGCTTACTTATGCTCTTTATTCTTAAAAATGATTTATTTTCTGTGTGTTTCATTTTGGTAATTTCTATTTTTATGTCTTCAAATTGACTATTTTATTCTGCAATGTCTAATCTGTTGTTATTCATCTTACACATTCATTTTTTCATTTCTAGAAGATTGGGTGTTGTCAATACCATTCATTTTTCTACTTATTTTTAAACATATGAAATGTAGTCATAATAGCAATTTATTGTCCTTATATACTAATTCCAATATCTAAAATTTAGAATGGTTTAAATTGATTTTTCTCCACATTATGATTTGTATTTTCTTACATATCTAGTAATCTTTGACTGGATGCTAGACATGAAATTTACCTGTTGGATGCTAGATATTCTATTTCTACAAATAATTTTCATCTTTATTTTAGGTTGCAATTAAGCTTCTTGGAAACTGTTTGATCCTTTCAGGTCCTTCTTTTTAAAATTTGTTAGGCACAATCTGAGCAGGGTTTAGGCTAGAACTAAATATTCCCACTACTAGGGTAAGACATCACTGGATATTTTCTCTAATGCTCCATAATCATAAAATTTTTCAGTCTGGCTCATTGTAACAGGCACTATTATCAGCCTGTGTGAGTGATGAATACTCTTTTCCCTAATCTGTTGAGCTGGTTCTTTCCCTGGACTTGAGTATTCCTCTCACAAGTATCCACTGAGAAGTACTTTGCTGAATACTCAAGTGAAGTCTTTTGCAGATCCCTCAGGTTCTCTCTCTCTCTGAATTGCTCTCCTTTCCAGTACTCTGTCCTGGTATTCAACCTCCTTCATTTCTGCAGACACTCAGATCCATCCCCTCATTTGAAGAATCTTACAGATTTTGTAATAAATTCTTATGATTTTATGTTGCCTCTGCATCCATTGTAAACCTAGGTTTAACTTTCTCTTAACAGAAGCAGGGCTTTGTCACCTTTGACCCAGTTCCTAGCTCTCCACCTTCTCCCAGTTCCTTGATGTGGTCAACAAGACATCTGCCTGATACTACTGCCTCCTAGGGACCACCTCCCTATATATGCAAATGCATCCTACTCGACCCACTCAAATTACCCCAATGCCCCACATGTACCACACAGATATGTTACAGAGACCACTCTCAGTCACATCATATCCTCATGGAATTTGTTTCTGCTTGCCCTAAACCCACCAATTAGAACTGCCTATGGGAAACTTTCTTGGATAATACCCCAGACCCCAGAGGCCTATAAGTCCATCTCTCTCTGGCTACTCACCTACACATTCAGCACATTGCCCCTGAGACCTTTCCATCAGCTCTCATCAGTACCCCTCTTCTCTCGTGACTCTGTGAGTAATAAACTTAATTCCGGTATTTCGTGTTTTTTGTTGCGCTGCCTCCTCTGTGTCTCACCTGACCGAAACACCCATATCTCATATTCCTTCTGGTCAGGGATCTCCTAGAGAGTGGGTACTGTGGCAGAAATCAACTAGATACGGGTCAGACAAGAGCCACACAGGCATCTGCCAGTATAAACAAGTTTCCTTTAAGAGGGACACCTGGGCACAGGTCAGACATTTCGGCATCAGGCCATTCACCAGTATAAAGAAATATTCTGTGAAAGGTACACTGTAAACATCCCCAAACCAAGTCCTCTGGAGCCTTCTCAGGGCAGGGCTAGAGTTTATAGCTCCTCTCCAGAGAGAGAGATGTCGAGAGCAAATTGGAGAAAAATACATTTCTTCTCCTCAGTTCTTCCTCATTGTGCTGTGGCTTATAAACCATTCCTGGGCAGGAAACCAGAACAATCACCCCTTTTCTTCCCCATATCTGGGGATTGCCCTTCCTTGACTAACCTCCAGTGTCTCAAAAATCCATTCTTATATATATTTTCTCTGTTTTTTTTTTTTCTTTTTCAGGCAACTGAGTAAATCCAGTCCTGTTACTCTATCTTGCCTAGAACAAGAACTAGTTTTTAATTTTTTTAAATGATTAGCTTATACACGGGGTGGCCACTGGAATATTTGTACTCACACATGCACACATGCATACACACACACACAAATATGAGAGAGAGAGAGAGAGAGAGGGAGAGAGAGAGAGAGAGAGAGAGAGAGAGAGAGAGAGAGAGAGAGAGAGAGAGACAGCACATCATGTGCTGGAAGTTCCCAAAGAGAACATTACGGTTATTTTCTTATGACAATAGGATTACAAATGGAAAGATAGTGGGCAAGATAATATAATGTAGACAAAAAAAGCCTGTTGTAGGAAAGCCTCAGGGAAATCTTAAATTTTTCAAGTCAGCCTTAAGACATAGCATAATAACTTTTCATCCTTTTTGGTGAAGGGCACCATCAAGTCAATAGAATATCTTAGAACTCTGAGCCAGACTAGCTTTTAACTCTCTATTATCTCTCAGCTCCCTTAGTTATTTAATATTATAGGCACACAAATGAAAGGTACTTGATCCATCTTGCAAATGTAGATGTCAACATACTGGGCACCCACACAGGCCCCACCCTACTCCGATGTAGGATATTTACATCTCACAAGCAGGAATATGTACATATTTTGCAGTTGATTTCTTAAAATTGTGAATATAAACCTCACAAATTAGAAATTTTGAGAGAATTTGAAGGAAATTCGGGTCAACATATTTTGGATCAGAGTAAGTGCTAAAAGCAATGGTAGAGACAAAAAAAAAAAAAGAAATGTAGAAGCATGCTTATACATCTCAGTCTCAGCATATATGCCACAATACAAGTATAATTGAATACATTGCAGAAATACAAAGTAAACAATTCATGTCTGTGCTACTGTATCAGGGTACGAGGAATTCATTAAAATATATGCAGCTTTTGAATTCACTAATTATCAGGAGTACAAAGTAAGAAGGCTCTTAATATGGGAAGGATTTTTACCAAGTGACTTGGAGTAAAAATTAAGTCTCTCAGATCAATTCTTTGATATGGGCCCTAAAAGCCATGTGTAAAAGTCTAACAGGTTAATTTATACTGTTAACTGAGTTTGAACTTAGATCACTTATCTATGAATAGGTTGGACAAAATAAAGTCAATCAGGATTCCTTTCCCTCTTTCCTTCCTTATTTTTATTTTACTTCTTTCTTGGAACAAGGACAGTACTGTGACTTGCAAGTCATTTATTTGTTTGTAATATTAATTTATCAGTTCATAATACAGATTTAAGAACAACAAAGCTTGAGTATTTTTAAATCTAATTTAAATAATGCTTAGCTTAATGCCATAAACAAAACAGCATATAACATTTAGTGTGTGCATGTATGTGTATGTGACGTAACTAGCTATATAACATTGAGGCCCAGTGCAAAATGAAAATGTACTTGTTTTCCCCAAAAATGATTTAGAATTTCAAGATACCAATAGTAGAGCATTAAAGCAAGTATGGAGCCCTGTGAAACTGTACAGGCCACATGCCCAAGAATCTGGCCCTAGTATGAGACAATTAGGATCATGACAATGCAAAAAGAATAACCATTCTAAACTAAATAAGCGTACTTACACTGAAATAAATCTATCTGGACTATACCATTCTATACCATTATACTAATCCCCCTGCTCCCAAATTCAGAAAGGTATTATTCTTCTAATTTTGTCACTGTGGACTAGCCTTATAGACCAACTGATGGGAAAGAAAACTGTTTGAAAATTAATACCGAGAAATTGAAAGAGAAACTCATTCATTAAGCAGGAAAATGGCAATAGACAATGCTTTTTTTCCCCTCTTTTTAAGCAATGGCTTTGAGATTAAATTGTAACAAAAGAAGCAAAACAAAACAAGTAGAATCTAAAGGACACACAGGATTATGTAATTACTTCTGTGGCTGATGAAATGTAAATGCCTTAAGCTTATGAAGTAATTACGAGGCAATTATAGAAAGAAGAGCTGTTTTGTTCACTCTTATTTCAGGTACATGAAAAAAGTTAGTGTGTCAGACTATTAACTTTGAGTAAGTTAATTTCCATTCCAAAGGCTAAAATAAGATATTTTGGTGTCTTGCCAAAAAAAAAAACAAAAAACAAAAAAAAACCTATAGCAACTCCAATTCTTTTCAACTTCTTTAACAAGAGTTAAACCAATCTCTTATAACAGTTACTTTCTGTGGTGAAATAGCACAGATGAATGAAGTATTGGCAATGTAAGCAGATAAATCTTTCTCCTTTGGGATGATTCTTAAGTAAATACCTGCCACATCACCTAAGGAAGTTCGTGAAGGATGGTGCTTGAAACTGCCAAAAATGACCCCAGGTGAAAATAGACAATCACTTTAAATCATTTATGACCAAATCAATTATATAATTCTAATCTTTGAAATTGTTTTATGATGCACATTTACCTTTTTACCACAAATACTCTTAGAATATGGTTTGAGAATAATTTTTTATGATACTGTCACATATAATTAGCTACATCAGAAATTTCTAAACTATTTAGGTTTACACATTTTTCTCTAAATTATATGTGCTATGTCTAAAGGAGGATGGTCATTTTGGCTTAGTGCTGTGACAAGTCACCAAGTATGTATTTTTGATGATTACAGGAAATAATTGAGTTTTTTTATGAGTATACAATCTTTTGTGGTTTCTAAATGGTTTTAAGTCAAGAAACATGGAGGTAGGGGGTCTTCATAGACCTAAACTCAAATTATTTCTTGACTGTTTAGGATATGTGTAACTGTACCAAAGATATACCTCCGTAAAGTGAAGATTTCATTCATTTTCATAGGATGCTGATGAAAGGTATGTTACATAATTTTTTTAAAATCACCTTAGAGATCCTATCACATAGTCCAAGTTTTATAAATATTATTACTCTTTCTATTTCTCAGTAGAATAAAATGCCTTTATTTCTTAATACATCATTTATTAGTCATTTATCTCCCTATATTTTACTGTGGATTACTCTTCTAAGGACCTACAATATTGGCTTCTGATATATAGCATGTACACATGTTAAAGATTTATATGGAGATCCTATAATGGATATGAAAGGTTTAGAAGGAAAAAAAATCACTTCTTACATCTTTGAGGGTAGATATTGACCTTCTATAAGAAGAAAACCCTGGGTATCTTTACCAGAAAAGATTATCTGAAGTATACTATTTTTCCAAAAAGAATATATATAGTATCAGATATACAACATATGTGGTCTAATACTGGCAAGATCTATAATCCATATTTAATATCAGTCCTTGTCATGAAATCTTCAGAGAAAGCATAGTAGAAAATATAAAGTGGTATATACTGTTTTAAGATGAAAATATTTTAGCTATGATTATGGTGTATGCACCAACACTTAGAACTTAAAATAGCCAAAACATTTTACTTGACTGAATTGAATTTAATAATTAGAACATTTTTACAGTGTAGTATTGAGTAAATTGAATGAGTTCAAGGGCACTGAATAATGCATTCCACATCTTCATTGGGACATTCATTCAACAAATGAGTGCTTACTATGGATATGTGTCCCACACTGTGTTGGGCAATTAGGATATATCAGTGAATAAAACAAAAGGACCTGCCCTCCTGTGAATACCTTGATAGCTGGATACAGACACTGTACAATAAACATAGTAATTAAGTCAACTGCATAGGATAGTAGAAGATGATAAGTGTTGTATAAATTAAAACTAGTGCCTGAGTGAGGAGGTACTTCTCTTTCTAAGATGACTCAACTAGTATTAAATTCACTTCCACTATAAAAGAGAACAATATATATGAAGAAACATGCCCAGACATTAGACAACAGGCAAGACGAAAGTGAACTCAGAGAAGGAAAATAACTATAGAGACTCCCAATTGCCCAGGATCTCTGCCTCAGGAGAATTTCTGATTGACTGTAGTTTAGCAAAGTAGAATCAAAACAAAGTATAAAAGTGTTACTGAACCCACAAGGTGATTCCAGTCTAGGTCCAGTTGCTTGCCACACAGAAAACCAATTACTGAGACAACAGGATTGCCAAGGAAGAAAGGAAATTTATTATGAACGACATCAGCCAGGAGATGGGAGAACTGTCTCAAATTCCTCTCTCCAAACAAGTGAGGGTGGGGGTTTTTATAAGGGGTTAAGGAAGGTGGCTACAGGTATTGGTCCAGATTGTGTTGAAAGCAACCTGTGCAGGAGGTCTAATTCAGAAGTCACAGGTTAGTGATGAATGGTCAGTCTCAGCATTGTTTTCTTGCAAAGGATCCACCATTTATGGGAGACAATTCAAAAGATAAAAAAGTTAGCCAAACAGAAAAATTATAATGTTCTCATCATTGAGTGCTACTGGTCTACAAATACAAATCATAAAAAAGCTATAGGGAAAACATCTTGTATTTGTTTAAGGAGCCAATTATAGGAGCACTGCTCATACAAGCAAGCAGAAATCAGAGTGAGGGCAGCTGAAGTGGCTAAAGTCTACAGGTAAGGCACTGGAGAGCAGGCAGACGTGCAGGATAGGAGCTGAAGTGTATGGCACCCTACCGTCAAGAACTCACAACAGACCCTCCACAGACTTCAGGTTCCCCCTCTGCCCAGGACAAACACAAAGAAAGCTATACCTAGGCCAGGGAGATCATACTCAAACTACCCAAAACCAAAGATAAAGAGAAAATCATGAAAGTAGCCAGGAAAAAAAGAAACATTGCACAAAGGGGAACATGGGGAAAAATGGTTGTTGATGGTTTCTGGGTGGGCATGCCAGGAGCTTGGAAGTTGTCACTCTATCCTAACAAGTAAAATGGTAAACAAACTGAAAAGTCAACAGTGCTTCTTAGATCTGTAATAGAAGTGAGGTCACAGGGAAAACTGCTGCCTCCCAAATTGGAGAGACAGGTAAGACAGAGAACCTTATTTTACTAGAGCAGAAAAAAATAATCCATCACAACCAAGTCGGCTTCATCCCAGAGAGGCAGGGATTGTCCAACATGCACAAATCTATAAATATAATTCAACACAGAATAGAAGTAAAAATAAAGACCATATGATCCCTCTCAATAGACACAGAAAAAGCATTCAACAAAATCCAGCACCCTTTTATGATAAGAATGCTTAACAAAATAGGCTCAGATGGGACTTACCTCAAAATGATAAAAGCCATATATGACAAACCCACACCCACCAGCATACTGAATGGGGAAAAATGCAACCATTTCCGCTTAAAACTGGAACCAAACAAGGTTGCCCTCTATCACCACTTCTATTCAACATAGCGCAGAAGTCCTACCCAGAGCAAGCAGACAAGAGAAGGAAATCAAGCGCATCCAAATGGGGGCAGAAGAAGTCAAACTATCACTCTTTACTGATTATATGATCTTATATCTAGAAAACCCCAAAGATTCTGCCATGAGACTACTGGAATTGATAGACAAATTCAGGAAAATCTCAGGTTAAAAATCAATGTACAGGAATCAGTAGCATTCCTACACGCCAACAACAGTCAAACTGAGAACCAGATCAAAGACTCAATACCCTTCAAAATAGCAAAAATGAAGATAAAATGCTTCGGGATTTAACTAAGGATGTCAAAGACCTCTACCAGGAGAACTATGAAACACTGAGGTAGGAAATAGCAGAGGATATAAACAGGCAGAAAACCATACCATGCTCATGGGTAGGCAGAATCAACATTATTAAAATGTCTATACTATCCAAAGTGATCTACAGATTCAATGCAATCCCTATTAAAATGCCAAGATCATTTTTCCAGATCTAGAAAAAATAATTCTTAGCTTCATATGGAACAAGAGAAGACCTCATATAGCAAAAGCAATCTTAAGCAAAAAGAACAAATTGGGAGGCATCAATTTACCAGACTTTAAGCTATACTAGAAGGCTATAGTAACTAAAATAGTCTGGTAGTACTGGCACAAGAATAGAGACATAGACAAATAGAACAGAACTGAGAAACCAAATATAAACTATTCTTAGATTGTCATCTAATCTTCAACAAAGCATACAAAAACATACAGTGGGGAAAAGAATCCTTATTCAATAAATAGTCCTGGGAATATTGGAGAGTACATGTAGAACACTGCAACAGAATCTGCACTTCTCACCTCTCACACAAGTCAACTCATGGTGGATAATAGACTTAAACCTAAGGCATGAAACTATAGCAATTCTAGAAAAAAAAGTTGGAAAAACTTTTATGGATATTGGCCTAGGAAAAGAATTTATGAAGAAGACCCCAAAGGAATCACAGCAACAACAAAAATAAAGAAATGGGACCTGATCAAATTAAAGAGCTTCTGCACAGCAAAGGAAACTATCACAAGAACAAACAGACAACCTACAAAATGGGAGAAAATATTCCCATGCTACACATCCAATAAACGGCTGATAACTAGAATCTATATAGAACTCAGGAAAATCAGCAAGAAAAAAATCAAACAACTCTATCAAAAAGTGGGCAAAGGATATGGACACAAACTTTTCAAAAGAAGATAGACTAATGGCCAATAAATATGAAAAAAATGATGAACATCTCTAATCATCAGGGAAATGCAAATCAAAACCACAATGAGATATCATTTAACTCCAGTGAGAATGGCCTTTATCAAAGCATCCCAAAACGATAAATGTTGCCATGGATGTGAAAAGATAGGAACACTCATACACTGCTGGTGGGACTGCAAACTAGTACAACCTCTGTGGAAAACAATATGGAGATACCTCAAAGAGATACAAGTAGAACTACCATTTGATCCAGCAATCCCATTACTGGGCATCCACCCAAAAGAAAAAAAGATATTCTATAAAAAAGACATCTGTACTCGAATTTTTATAGCAGCACAATTCCCAGTTGCAAAGATGTGGAAACAACCCAAGTGCCCATCAATACATGAGTGGATTTAGAAAATGTGGTATATGCATACCATGGAGTTTGACTCAGCCACAAAAAACAATGGTGATCTTGCACCTCTTGTAATATCCTGGATAGAGCTGGAGCCCATTCTACTAAGTATCCCAAGAATGGAAAAACAAGCACCACATGTTCTCACCATCAAATTGGTATTAACTGATCAATACTTCTGTGCACAGATAGTAGTAACATTCATTGGGTGTTGGGAAAGTAGGAAGGGGGAGGAGTGGATGGGGATATTCACACCTAGTGAATATGGTGTGCTCCATCTAGGGCATAAACACACTTGATGCTCTGGCTCCAGTGAGACAAAGGCAATATGTTACCTAAACATTTATACCCCCGTAAGATGCTGAGATAAAATAAATAAACAAACATGAAAGCTAAAATTATAAATCTTTTGGAGAGAACATAAGAGAAAATCTTTGCAACTTTGTATTAGGCAAATATTTATTTAAAAAGCTACAAAAAACATTAACTGTTTTTTAAAAGGATAAATAGAATTCCACTAAAATTAAACATTTTTACTCTTCAAATAATATCATTGAGGGGAAAAGAGCAAGCTATAGGCTGGGAGAAAATATTTGCCATATATAATACACAATATATAAATACATATGCACATATATTTGAAAAGAATAAACCATTTGTATGCAAATATATAAAATAACTTTATAACTTAATATGAAGACAAACAACTTGACCAAAATATTCACAAAATATTTGAAAGACATTTCACAAAAGATATAAAATGAACATTTATTACCTGAAAAGCAGCTCAATATAGCTAATGACTAGGGAAATATAAATTGAAACCAATAGGAGATAGTAGCTCAAACTCACTTGAAAGACTAGAATTAAAAAGACTAGCAACACTTAGTGTTGTTAATGATGCAGAAGAAGGAACACTCTCATATATTTCCAATGAAGGTGAAAAACTGCACAATCACTTCCAAAAATAGTATGGCATTTTTCACTAAAGTTAGCTGTACTATTCCCATATAATCTAGCAATCCTACTCATAGGTACTAATTGAAGCAAAATAAAAATTTACATCTACACCAAAACTTGTACAAAATAATTCATAGCAATTTTATTCATACTAGTTATGAACTGGAAACAATCTAAATGTCAATTCAATGGAAAAGAAAAATTCAAAATAAATTTAAAAACAAATTGTGCAAATTTCATACAATAGAATATACTGAGCAATTACAAGGGACAAAATACCAATACATGAAAGAACATGGTTAAATCTCAAAAACATTATGCTGATTGAAGTCACACAGGCACAGAAGGAACATGCTGTATGATTCAATTTACATGAAAACCTAAGATAGGCAAAACTAATATAAATCAGATAAATGATAAGTAGTTGTCATGAATAGGGGTGAGTTTAACTGCAGGGTAGTATTTGGGAATTTCTTAGTTGATTGACACATTCTTATCATGGTTATGATGATGGATGCACAAATGAATACATATCTCAAAATTCTTCAAACTGTTTATTTAAGATATGTTTATTTTACTTAATGTAAATTATACTTCGGTAAAGTTGATTAAAATATTCCCAGTCATAAAAGAATAAAATAATTTCACTGACAATTATGTGTTCAAAAGAAAACAAAGATTAAAGGAAGGGCTTGCTATTAGAGTCATCAAGAGTGCTGAAGTGAAGATACAGTTTGGTTGTGGTGAAGTTGGTGGAGGTGGCAATATTCCTCACTAAGGATTCGGTAAGACGAAATTTGACCTAAGATCTGAAAGAGGTGAGAAAGTTACTGAGTAGATAGCTAGGAGGGGTTGGGGGTGAGAATGGTTAAGCAAAGGGAAAGCTGGAATCCAGTCTGATGTTGAACATGCCTGATGCAAATAGCAAATACAAAGGAGGTTACTATGACTGTCGCATAGTGAACAAGTGGGAGAACAGTAGGAGATGTGCACAGAGATCGGTGAGGGCAACACTTTGTTAAGGACTGGTTTTCATTTAGTTAAATACAGAGCCACTGCAAGGTTTAGAACAGTATGACATGATCTAACTTTGCAATAAGTAATCTGGCTACTGGCTTCAGTTTAAATTGCACAGATTAAAAGTGCAAGCATGGAGATCTGTTATGAGGCTATTTCAGTATCTAGAGGGGAAATGAAAGTGGCTAAGATCATGGTGGTACCAATGGAAGTACATGGAAATGACTGGATTCTGGATCTATTTTGAAAGTAGTGCTAGCAGGATTACCTCGTATATTAGATATAGGATGTGGAAAAAGGAGAGAGTCAAAATGACTTCCAGGTATTTTGACTTAAGCAACTGGAAGGATAGATCTGACGTCAGCTGAGATGAGAAAGACTGAGTATGGAGCAGACTATGGAGAGAAGATCAAGATTTCTGTGTTGAACATGCTGAATTTGTAAAGTCTAATTGCCACCTAGCTCCCAAATTAGAAACTTGAGCACTGTCCTTGGTGCCTTTCCACACTGAATCATTCTCCAAGTCCTGCTATGTTTCCTCATTAATAGCAGAGGGGAGGTTTCAGTCTGTTTGATTCTAAAAATCTTGCTCTTTCACATTAACTTGCAACAGGTAATAGAACATCATATTGAGAATAACTTTTAAAGGATATTTAAATCAACTTTCAACTCAATGCTTGAATTCTGTGAACAACATTCTCAAATTTTGAATTTTTTTTAAATTAAATTACTTTGAGTACAGAAAACTCACTTTTCTTGAGGAAACTCATTCCAACTTTGTTTTTTATTATTTAAAAAAAAGCTAAAAAAAAAAGCAAACTTGATATATTGGCATTTTAGGCAAACTTAGTACCTCAAAGTTCTTAGAACAGCTTAAAATTAGCCAAACCATTTGAACACAACCACTTATTGAATAATTAATATATTTATTTATTTATTTAATTACGGATGCTAGTTACAAAGATTTTGCCAATAATCTATGAAAGGTCATGTGCCTGAGGTTAAACTGTGGGCCTGAATTATAGCTGGACAAACTAATGACAATAGAAAGTTTCAAGTGTTTCAAACCGGGTTATGAAAATGAGAGACTATGTATGAAGTTCTCATCAGATCCTGGGGTCCTGCCTTCCTACAACTCTAGAATCTATTTACCATTGTTTCATCTTCCCATATCCTTCAATATCATCCACCTGACCACAGAAACCTCTGTCTTCAACAGTGTATCACCTCAAAAACCTCCATAATTTCCCCCACTATTTAAGAAATGGTCTATCCCTCAATGCTAACACAATGCTGAAAAGACTCCTGACTATTCAGTCATTTGATACTATTACAAGTCCAATCAATGTGAGTACATAGGTATGTACGAGTGTATCACACACAGTGTATTTGAAATATCAGCTGCACAGAGTCCATACAGAAAAATGATATCTTAATTTATGAACATATATCGAGCGATTAGCCATAAAATTATATTAGCCATCAAACCATGCTCACATGGTTACACAATCAAAATCCTTGCTATATATTCTACTGTGTACCCTCCAGTTCCCGTTAATTACTAATGCTTCTTCATATCACACACCACCCTCTCTCTTTGCCTCTGTTCTCACCCACTGGTATGTGTCTTAGGAAACTTCTCACAGCACACGAATGTAAGAGTCAAAAGACTTCCTGTTTTGTCCTGTTTTAACTCAACCTAAATGGAAACACCCAGATTAGCCAAGCAACTCATTTCCCACCAATGTTGAAAGGGTGTCTGCTACTGAGAGACAGCTCAGCCACCCAGGTGGGAAATATTGCTACAGACCAGACAGCTGCTCTCAGTGCCAGAACAAACAGGTGCAGATTTTATTGATGTAACAGAAGTGAGATAAATAAGGAAAAATAGAGCTCCACTCATAAATACAGATTTCCCAGAGTAAAAAAAAGGGAAGAGAACTTTCAGAGTAAGTAACAAAGCACCCTTTCCTGACCCAGCTCAAAGTCATGGCCTTTGCCCCCGATCATATTCCATGGTCTCAGAGGTCTTATGGCATCTCTATTTCATGTTTGTTGCACTGAGATGGGATTCTTCTTTCAGAACAGAAAGATACTTAAATAGAAAGAGACAAATTTGTAAAACCTATTCACTAATTTGGAATAGAGAGATGATGTGGTAAATTTTTAAAAAATGGTTGCAGTATTTTACAGCATATTTTATCAAGTGATTGTTTATCTTTACCCCTTGAATCTGGACTTGGCCTTGTGACTTGCTTTAGCTAAAGGAGTATTAGCAAGCATCATGCAAGCAGAAGCTTGGAAAGTGCTTATGCACTGGGATTTACTGCTGTCATGTGAATAGCTCAAGTTATTCTATGGGAGACATGTAGCTTATTCACGCTAGCCAACAGCCAGATAATAAGGCCATCCAGAATCAAGAAACTCATGTAATTCACAAGCCAACTGTAGTCATATGAGTGAACACAAGCAAGACAAACAGAACTGCTCCACTAAACCCAGTCCAAATTGCTTACTAAGTCAGGAACCAATAAATTGTGTTTGATGTGTTTGTTACACAGCAACATTTAACTGATACAGATGGCATAGCCAGTTTAAAGCTGCAAAGGGATTAAAGTGAGCAGGAGAATTTTCTGCTGAGTTCTGTTTCATACTGCAGATCATATTCTTAGGGGAATAGTGACATGATTCCTCATGGTACCTTGAGTCCTATTCTAACAATTCCAGTAGGTTGAAAACAAAAGAAGTCTGTAACACTACCTGAGATCATGCACCATACCAAAGAACATATATGTTTATTTTGTTCACTTTTCTATTTATATTGGCACCAAGTACACATAGCCCCAAATCTCATCTCCAAAGAGGCATTTGAATCTGTGAACTGCAGAAGGCTTAGAGATCTATGTGTCCTTCATGCAGTATCCATAGAGCCCACTACATTTCATTGTAACTCAAAACAATTGCACCTTCTTGCCAAAGAACTCATTTAAAACCAGGTGGAGAAATCTACCAATGGTGGGAAAAATCTGTATAACACGGAAACTTCTAGACAGAGAGGGAGGAAAGTAGAGGTGATAACTTACTCATGTCCTATAGAATAGTGCCCTTCAATCTCTAATATTCACAAACAACTTGGAATCCCATTAAAATACAGATTTTGATGCAGGTATACCCAGGATCTGGGCTGAGAGTTTGCATTTCTTATAAGCTCCCAGGTCATTCCATTACACAGATCATACTTTGAGTAGCAAGGTACTAGGCTTTCTCCTGGTCTTTGAACAGCATACACAACTCTGGCAAAATTCATAACGTAACACAAGGCCATTCATTACAGAAGATCAAAATTATTATTTATCAGAAAAATATATGAAAGTACATAACTCCCCCAATACAAAACCCAATAAAAGCTACTGACTTCTTTATCACATAAGTGACTTGAGAATGAGTGTTTTCTTATCTCAGGGATTATTCCTATTGAAGTCTAACTTTCTATGCTGTCTTTTTGGAAATGTTGATAACTTGATGAAATAATATTTGTGTGTAATATTGGCATCAGAGGTTGAGCTAGAAGCATTGAAAATGCTTGACCTTGTTGTTCTTGTTTATTTTGTAATTGTTTTTCTTATTTTATTTTTACTTTAATTTTACCTTAAGAATATTTTCCCTTAAAACTTATTAGATGAAGCTTGATATTTGGGGGCAGAAGGAAGTATGCGAGGTGTTTGAATGTGAAGTTTACCTACAACCTCTTCTACTACCTCTAGAAGCACTAATGCCAAAGCTGTATCAATTTAAAACCCTAAATATATAGCATTTTTTCCTACTTAGCTAACATCTACTTATTTCAGGATAAATTATTTGTCACATTTAAACCTACAGCTTTCTATATTCTTTTTTTAGTACATTGTTGAGAGGTTATTAAATGAGACACTTGATTTCTTTTTGTCTTCCAATTTTTCTTGGAGATTTTTTAAGGAGGGACAATAATTTGCTGGGAATCTTAATTACTGTAAAAATTCTCCCTTGCATACTGGGAAGTACCATAGAAAAGAGGAACCATTCAAAGCCATAGAATCCAAATATAGAAATTATATTCTTGCTCTCAAATCCCAAACTTGATCCCCTAATAGTTAACTTATCGACTTGACATTTTCCTAATACCCCCTCATCTTGAGCCTCATTCACTCTTTAATGAAATATTTTCTCTTTCTTGTTTGAAGATCATTGTCAATAATGAGTAAGAACTGATATATTCTACTTTCTTTTTCTCATTTTGCAGCACTATGCCATCTTCCCAGTCAATATACCTATCCTGTTTTTTCCTCATCACGAGTGCAAAACATCTTATTTACATCATGCCAAGAAAATGTCAAATCCTTCTAGCTTTTGCCTTCTTGATGTTCTCTGTTTAAGACTCTTCCATATTTTTAATTGTATTTAACTTCTTCCAACTTTAGATTATTTTTAAAATCTGATCTCAATTAAAAACATCCCTTTGTACTAGATTAGGTATACTTATAATGGCAAATCAATTTTATCAGATCTCTAAATAAATACTCTTGAGCTAAATTCCCTTTGTAAGACTTCCCTTCTCAGAACATAGCTATCCTTTTAATACTTTGTATTTTTACAATGTATTTTCATGAAGATGAGAATATCTTTTAGTAATGTTCAATAATTTCTCCATTGTTGTATAAATCTCCAGTATATCATGACTCCATTCTACTAAGAGCTCCTGCCTGTCATCTAGGTTTCTAATCACTTTTTTCTTGATTGTCAAAATTACCCCCAAGTGGCTGTTTTTTCAATGTTTCTGTTATTTTGCAAGAGAAGTTAAGTATTTATCAAATCCTCTTCCTTTAGTAGAATGATACATGGATATGCTTAAGTCCTCCATTCCTATTATCTCTTGCTTTTGTGATGCTGCCTTTAAAATCCTTATTATTAACACAAAAGCCTTAAACATGTCACCATCTGATCATGCAGACTATAAATCCTCTAACAATACCACCATTGTGTCTTTCTTTTTATCCTGATTTGTGTGAGATCTGTCAATTACCCTTAGATCCTCAGATTTCCAATGAGGAGTATGACATTAATACATATTTCAATTCCTGGCCATGATCTAGCACTTATTTTACTTCTTTAAGAATATCTTATTTTCTATGGTTATCTGACTTTCTGAACCACTCTAGAAAATCTCCATTTGAAGAAAAAGAAGAATAAATAACTTCCCATGTATTGATTTGTAATTACACCTAATTATCCAGGTCATTCATGTGTACTTTAACAATGCCTCCCTGTCACTGGTTTCCTTAATCTTTTTTTCTTAATTTTCTACTACTCTTCATTCTGAATATTTTATCTGATCTTCAAGATCTCACACCGATAGCATGTTCTCGAATATATCCTATTTAATATAATCACTTATATTAGGGTTGTGCACATAGGTTATACTGCCCTGTGTTTTAATTGTTTTATCTTGTAGCTCCTACTAAGTATAAATTCCAAAGGGACAGACAATTGGTTTTCATTTGCATACTCTTAACACTCAGCACATATTCCAAGTGCTTTATAAATATTTTTAAAAAATAACAAATCTGTAACAGTAGCTCTAACTTCTTCCTGTCCAACTATGAAATCAATTGTATGAGAAATAAAACATCAGAAATTTTTTTCAGGAAGGTCATCCCATAATTCATGTGCACTGAACCCAGAAAATAGTAATCAGAATAATTGATTAAAATAACTGAACTCTGAAACGGTGTTTTAAACTAAAATATTAGGCAGAAATTTAAATTGTTTCCTGTATTTAACGTCAACACAATTACACGTAGATGTGATTATGTTAACATCTTCAACGTATGAACAGTCAGATATGAAAAACTGCTTGAATCATTTAGTTTGGTTAATACTTAAATAGGAAACTGACTTCCTAAAATGTACTCCTTCAATTTTATATTTGCATAATTAAAGCTATGGAAGAAGCTCATTTGCACAGTTTGTTTTCCCATGGTAAGTAGTTACCATGACAATGGTTATTGTTTGAGGATGATCAGGATATTAGTATGAGTATTATTCATTCAGTGCAAAATTATCAGAGAATGATGCTACTCAATAAGTTAGTGTATCTGAAAAAATAAAAGAACATAACTATCCTGAGCTTTTCTTAAATGAGATTATTAAAATTACATTTTAGAAAGGATGTAACTTTTTTTCCAAAAAGCTCAGTATTATTAATATATTCAAATATCACAAAACACCAGCTTAGATCAAGTAATTCACAGTCTCTGTTCCCTATAGGACAATGTCTTCTGTTCAAATTACGTGCTGTGACAGTGTCACAAAAATAACATTTCAACAGAAAATGCACCATCAAAAAAATTCACTGTTAGAAAATTATGATTATAGAATATGTTTCATTTTTCCTAGTTAAATAAATCAATTCTATAGAATGAAGTATATAATATGTAGCAGGGAGCAGGCTTTAAAGCAACAACAACCTGGGGGTTTCTGAGATTTACTCTCCTACCTCTTTGCAATTTGAACATGTTATATAGAGGCTTAATTTGAGATTCTTCTCTATAAGTTGAAAATAATTCTTAACTGATTCCACAGATGTTTATGCTATACCTAACATATGTTTAAAATTGTGTGACTACAACATCTCTCATATGACTGTCACTAATTATATCTCCTTGTATCAATAGACAAGGATGTCATATATGGTTACACAGGATGTTCACTTGCAATTACAAAATTAAATATCTACATAAAAAACAGTTGTGGTTGCCCTACAATTTGGCTTTCCCCTATCCTTTTGAGGCTTGTTATCAGTTATATAGTAGATCTTCATTCATCAGGATATGAAACGGGGTCTAAATGAAAAACAATGTTGAATTTTAACTTATTTGCTCTTTGAAGTACTTAAGGTTTCCAGAAGTCATGTTTCTGCTCTTTCCAGAGTATGTTGTATTATTTCTATATTTCAAAACAGCTACCGAGTTATTAGTCTAATTATTATATGTGTTTTGAAGTTCTGAAACTGAACAACTTTTACTTTTGAATATAAGTAATCTGAAGCAAAAGTCTAAGAAAAAGTGTGAAGCATTACTGTCAGGTTACAAAAAAATATACTTTTGTATGATATCTATGATACATAGTAGAATACAAATGTCAATTAACATTCAACATAAAATGTGATTTCCAAGAAATCCTCGATTTTTGATGGGTTTAATTGCTTTCTGCCCTACCCACCAAATGGACTCACTGTTCCTCTTCTTACAGTTAGAGATAGTTCATTTGCAAAGTTAGAGAACTTGACCCAACCACAACTCCTGAGAACTGAATGGTCTTGCTATGACTTCCATATAATTCATTAAAAAAAAAAGTGTTAGTTAAAAATTAACTTTCCTTTTTGAAAATAAGCTTCCAGTTTTGCCTCAATATAGAAGCAATTTTTAAAAATAATAATAGTTAAGTCTAGCAAAGTTTATATGAGGAAGAGCAGACTATATAGTTCCAACAGAAATAAAGTTTACTCATATTTAGAAGGTACTTGGAAAATGAGTATCAAAAGTCTTTAAAATATTCACTTTTCTTAGCATACTAATTTCACATATAAGAATCTCTCTCATATTTAAGAACTCCATTATTAAGACTCTATCTTGAATCTGTCTTTGGGAAATAATCCTGAAATCCAAAGAAAGATTTCTATACAGAGACATTATGTTAGCACTATCAATGTATTTGAAAGACCTAAAAGTCTTACATTATTTTAATAATTGAGTCAATTATGTTGAGTTCATGTATCAAGATACTTTCCATGTGGCAGAACACCCAACTAAAAATTTAAGCCAACAAAAAAATATATATATCAATAATAGAAGAAATAAATTGTCTTCAATAGCTAAAATTATGAGGGGTATATCAGAAGGACATGCAAGCATTGGGAGCACACTCTATCAGTTCAGCTTCCTTCGAGTTGTCTGGTCCCTTGAAGTGTCAATATGGCTGCCAGTAGCACTAGACCTACCATTCAAGTCCAGCATACAGAATAAAAGGATAGCTTGTAGATTTTATATGCTACAGTTAAGTATCACTATAGCAGTCATTGTGGCTAGGAATATAAAATTATTCCAACTGGCCAAACTTCAGTCAAGTGCCTACCCTTGAATGAATCAGAATAGTAAGAGGGATTCTGTGGTTTTGTTTTATTTTTTTGTCTTCTCAAAACTGCGTGACTACTTCAGTCCATTTTCTGTTGCTTATAACAGAATACCTAAAACTGTGAAATTTATAAAGAAAAGAAAATTATTTTTTACAGTTGTGGGCCTGAGAAGTCTAAGGTCAAGGGGCTGTATCTGTTGAGGACCATCTTGCTAGGGGGAACTATCCGCAGGGCCTGAAGATGATGCAAGTCATCACATGGTGAGGGGGCTGAGTGTGCTAGCCCAGGTCTCTCTCACTCCTCTTATAAAGCCATCAGTCCCACTCCCATGATACTCCATTAACCCATTAATCCATGAACAGATTAACCACTTCATGAGGGCTGTGCCTCATGAGTGGATTAAAGGTCATCTTTTAAATTCCCCACCTCTCAATACTACCATAGTGGGGATTAAATTTCAGCATGATGCTTTTTTTTGGGGGGGGTGGGTGGCAAATATTCAAACTACAGCAGCAACCTTAGAAAAGCATGCTAACTTCTTAGAAACTAGTTTCCTATTTATTAAATGGGAGATTTGGGCTAGATCATTTCTGAAATTCTTTTAACCATAACTATTTATGATACTACAATGTTGATGTTGGGCTGACTTGTGGCATAAAAACATTTCCTAGACAGGAACAAGCATTTCAGGACAAACTTGATAAACTTGGAGAATGTAATGTTACCCAGAATGTCTTTCAAAACATGCTTAAAAGTTGCTTAAAAGAATTGAGCCAAGGAGAGCAAAAACCAATTTTTTTAACAAGTTATTTTAAAATATTGCTTTGATCATATTGAACCACAACATTTTTGGTGAAAACATAATAGATAAATTTATCAAAGCCTAAAATGAATCCAACCTATGGATTATTCCAGATGTTTACAAGGGTGTACCATAAATAAAACATAATCTCATCTTGTAATGTTATTCTTTAGATTTGTATGAAATAGTACAACAATCTGCAACTCATATGGCTTTTTACATGAATTTTATGTATCAATTCATGTAAAATGATACATAAAACATATCAGTTCATGTCTCCACCCTTTCCCACTGGTTGGGGAGCTGACTATTCAGGGGACAAGCAGTCTAAGAGATTCCTCTGTTTCTCTCAATCTGGTTTTGTCTCCTGAAAAGGAAAAGTTAAACTTAAGACATATTGTTAGGAGCCTATACTTTGGATACACAAATATGAATGAGTTCTTGTGCTGATGTGATAGTCTTACCTCCCCAATTTTTTAAAAAAATTTTTCTCATTATGTTAATAATTGATTTTTCTTCTATTGCCAATGTATACCAGATCTCATAAACTTCCAGGAAGTGAGGGTACAGACAATAAGGGAAGGAGACAGTGAAGCAAAGAATAAAAGAAAACTAAAGATTTAATCTTCCCCATCCTGAAATTCACTTGCTAGTTTAATTTTTTGGTGCATAGTGTACTGTGTGTGATATGGTACAGTTGGCATCTTTATTCCCTTTTTATAGATTATGTGATGTTTTATATAGTTATGTACCATGATTTACCAAAAGAGGAGTCAGAGATATAAAAAGAAAATGTCTCAAGTGAAAAATTACAGCCGGTATCAAGTCTACGGGGGCCCTATTTTTAGGAATGAGGGTTTCTTCACAAGCTTTTGGATGACAAATGACTCATCACATGCATACTACATATTCGGCAAATCTTTCTAGAAACTGTATTGGATAATTAGAAACCTTTATTAAAAAGTCACTGTAGTTTATAAAATATTTAAAATAATTACATATGATTATGAAATTACTTCATAAAGCACAGAGCAAAATCATAAAGTTCTTACATGAGTCATTCAACCTTAGGCCCAAGGTTTTTTTTTTGGCAAATGATTCTTATTCACCAATGACAAGTTTTGATTAAGTTGGATGAATGAAGAATGTCTAGTTAGTCTATTGGCTTTGCCAAAGATTCAGGTTTTGTTTTTTTTTTTCCCCCGGCATAGACTAGACACAAAAGCATACAGCTTTCATTCCACTGCTGAAAAACTAGTAGAGAAATACATCACTTAAGAGAAGATTTTGTTACAATATCTATAGGAAAATTTAAACTTCTAGAGAGATGTATACTTTCCCCCCTTGAATTTTTTCTTTTTTTCTTTTTGTTTCTTATTTCTTTAAGAAAGTGTATAGCTCTGTCACTCTGGCTAGAATGCAGTGGCATTATCACAGTTCACTGAAACCTCTAAATCCTGGGCTTAAGTAATCCTCCTGCCTCAGCCTCCCTAGTAGCTGGGATTACAGGCATGCGCCACCATGCCCGGATAATTTTTTTATATTTTTAGTAGAGATGGGATCTCACTCTTGCTCAGGCTGGTCTCAAAGTCCTCGCCTCAAGTGACCATTATAAGTGTGAGCCACCATACCTGGCCTCCCTCCTGAATTTAATGATTTTTATCAAATATATCTATAATGTAATGCAGCTAATTTTACACCAAATTGTTAGAATTTGCTTAGCCAAATGATGGTGGCCCTGCAAAGTAGACATCTTGGTAGGCTAGACATTGACTTCAAGGATATTATTCTCAGAATGTCATTAAGAAGAGAGTGAGAAAGGAGCAACAGAGAAAAAATTAGGAAAAAAGGAGTGAAATAGAAGATATAAAGTAAGAACATATTACTTTTTATTAAGAACCTGCTATATGCCTGGCACTACCTGGAATAACAGTAGTAGAGTAAATGTTATTAGCTTTATTTTATATACAGAGAAACTGATCAAGAGGGGTTAGGGAATATCCCTAAGGTCATATGTATGTATTCAAGTCACTGTGTAACAAAAGTTCACCCCCAAATCTAGTGGCTTAAAACAGCAACCGCTTTATTCAGTCAAGTACTCTGGGTTAGCACTTTGGGATGGGCTCAGCTGAGCAGACCAAGTTGATCTGAATTAGCATCACTCATGTGGTTGTAGTCATTAGGTGGCCCATCTGGGCCGAATGGTCTGTGATAGCCTCACTCCCATATTTGATTGTTGGGATGACTGTTGGCCAGGCCACATGTCTTCATCAGTCTTCATGTGTTATGCTTCCTTATATAGTGGCTATATTCTAAGAGAGCAAGCTCCCATGTACAACTCTTTTTAAAACCCTGCTTGTGTTATGTTTTCTGATGTCTCATTAGTCAAAAAGAGTCACAGGCCTGAGTGTAGGGAAAATGCGGCAGACCAACAGGCTTTTAGATACAAGGGGGCCATTAGTGTAACAATTTGTCAGTGTGACAGTGTCTAATGTAAATATTACATAAAGGCATACCTGGAAGATATTGCAGGTTTGATTCCAGTCCACTGCAATAAAGCGAACAACTCCATAAATCAAGTCACACAAATGTTTTGGTTTCCAGTGCATATAAAAGTTATGTTTACACTACATAGCAGTCTACTAAGTCTGAAACAGCATTATGTCTAAAAAACATCACATATTAAAATATACTTTAATAAATATTAATAAATGCTAATGATCATATAAGTCTTCAGCAAGTCGTAATCTTTTTTCGGGTACACAGTCTTGGCTAAATGTTCATGGGTACTGACTGGCTGATCAAGATGGTGGTTGCTAAACATTGGGGTGGCTGTGGCAATTTCTTAAAATAAGACAACAGTGATGTTTGCTGCATCAATTGACTCCTCCTTTCACAAAATGTTTCCCTGTAGCATGTGATGCTATTTGATAGAATTTCACCCATAGTAGAACTTTTTTTTCAAAATTGGAGTCAATCCACTCACCTTGCCACTGCTTTACCAATTAAGCTTATGGAACATTCTAAATCCTTTGCTGTTATTTCAATAATGTTCACAGCATCTTCACAAGAAGTAGATTCCATCTCAAGAATCCCCATTCTTTACTCATCCATAGAAAGCAACTCCTCATCTGTCAAAATTCTATCCTGAGATTGTACTATAGCAATTCAGTCATATTGTAATGCTCCATTTCTAATTCTAATTCTCTTGCTCTTTCCACCATATCTGCAGTTACTTCCTCCACTGAAGTCTTGAACCCCTCAAAGTCATCCATATGAGTTGGAATTAACCCTTTCCAAATTCCTGTTAATGTTGATATTTTGATCTCCTTCCATGAATCATGAATGATTTTAATGGCATTTAGAATGGTAAATATGTTCCAAAAAGTTTTCAACTTACTTTGTTGAGATCTATCAGAGAAATCACTATCATTGGCAACTGCAGTCTTATGAAATGTATTTTCTTAAGTAATAAGGCTTAAAATCAACACTTTGATCCATGGGTTGCAGAATGGATGTTATGTTAGCAGGCATGAAAACAATATTAATCTTCTTGGACATCTACACCAGAGCTCTTTGGTGACCAGGTACATTGTCAGTGAGTAATATTTTGAAAGAAGTCTGTTTTTCTAATCAGTAGGTCTCTTAAGGGGGCTTAAAATATTCAGTAAACCATAGTGTAAACATATATACTATCATCCTGGCTTTGTTGTTCTATTTATAAAGTACAGGCAGAGTTGATTTAGCATAATTCTTAAGGGTTCTAGGATTTTCAAAATGGTAAATGAGCATGGGTTTCAACTTAAAGTCACCAGCAGACTGGTGGCTAACAAGAGAGTTAACCTGATCTTTGAAGCTTTGAATCAGGCATTGACTTCTCCTCTCTAGTTATGAAAGTCCTAGGTGGCATCTTCTTCCAATAGAAGGCTATTTCATCTACATTGAAAATCTGGTGTTTAATGTAGCTACTTCCATCAATGATCTTAGCCAGATTTTATGGATAACTTCCTATAGCATCTATCTCAAAACTTTAGGCTTTATTTTACAGTTCCATGTTATGGAAACAGAGAACTTTTTTTTTTTTTCTTTTCCTTAAGCCTCATGAACCGATGTCTGCTAGCTTCAGACTTTTCTTCTGAATCTCCCTCATGTCTTTTAGCCTTTCAAAAATTAAAAACAGTTACAGCATTGGTCTGGATTGGGCTTTGGCATAAGGGAATGCTATGGCTAGTTTGTTCTTCTCTCCAGACCACTAAAACTTTCTCCATATCAGGAGTATGGTGGTTTCATTTTATTATCATGTGGGTGTCCACTAGAGTGGTATTTTTAATTTCCTTTAAGAACTTTTCCTTTGCATTCCTTTGCTAACTGGTGCAAAAGGCCTACCTTTCAACCTATCTCAGCTTTTGACTTGCCTTTCTCACTAAGTTCAATCATTTCTAGCCTTTGATTTAAAGTGAAAGACATGTGACTCTTCCTTTCACTTGAACCATTGTAGGGTTACTAATTGGCCTAAGTTCAATATTGTTGTGTCTCATGAAATAGGGAGACCTGAGAAGAGGAAGAGAGATGGGGAATGGCTGGTAAGTGGAGAGTCAGAACGCACACATTTATCCATTAAGTTTGCCATCTTATGTGGGTGTGGTTCGTGGCACCCCAAAGCAATTACAATAGAAACATCAACAATCACTGATCACAGATCATCATAACAGATATAATAATAATGTAAAAGTTTTAAATATTGTGATAATTACCAAAATGTGGCTCAGAGAAGAAAAATGAGCGTGTGCTGTTGGAAAAATGGTACTGATAGACTTGCTCGATGAAGTGTTGCCACAAACCTTCAATTTTTAGAAAGCACAATTTCTGAGAAGCACAATAAAACAAGATATGCCTATATTTAAAGAGTGGCAAAAATCAAGTTTCAAATGCAGGTCTTCCTGTTAACAATCCTTCTACTCTTTCCAATGTACCATGCTATTAGTCTTTGCTGGTGTGTAGTGAGGTAAGCTTCCACCTTTTAAGTAAATTATTGCAAAGACCAAAGTCAGCAGGGATAGCTGTGCATGGTGTGGCTGTGGTAAAAGCCTATCTTATTAAAAGTCTACTTTTAAAAATATATTTAATATTTCTTTCATTAGTTAGATTTTGCTATGGCAACAAACTCCAACATCTCAGTGGAATACTATTATTACAGTTACAAGACTGTTTCCTGGCAATAAAAAGCCTGAAGGGTCAATTTAGATCTCAAAGAATCATAGTGTCCTTCAATCTATTTTGACAATACAATTCTTTCAAAAATTGTGTTGGCTTTTTTTTTTTTATCTGTTCTATTCTATTTATTTCCTTTTCCAGGAACCACATCAACAATGCTTTTTCTGGTATTAACTCTCTAGAGCTATACTGTTGAATACAGTAGCCATTAGTCACATATGGCTATTAAACATTTGCAATGTGACTAATAAGAGTTGAGAGGTATTATAAGTGTAAAGCACATATCTGATATTGAATACTAAAATATGGGGTTCTTTTTACTATTTTTATATTGATTACATGTGTAAATTATAATTTGTACATATAGGATTAAACAATACATATTTAAAATCAATAAACATTGAACAGTTTTCATTTGTTACTTTTTAAAATGTGGTTACTAAAAACTTCATGTGTGATAGCTTGCAGTAAATTTCTGCTGCACAGTGGTACTCTATAGTTAATTTTGGCCACTTCAAGTTTAACTTTATTCCTTGAGATAGCAAGACATTTAGGGTCTTTTCTCTGAGACATTTTATCCAACAGAAAGGATTTTCTGAGTCTATCTTAATCCAACCAGAGGTCTTCAGAAAGGGTGTGATTGTCATCCTTAATCGGTTCTTTGCCCTGATATTGTTGTAATTTGAGAATAGTTTATTGGTAAGAAATAAGAAAGCTTCATGTCTTTTAACCTGCCAGTTCTAGAAAGTTGGAATTTCAGTATCTCTTTTCCCTTTCTTCGTCCTTAAAAATAGACTAATTCTTCTGTTAACTCGTTCTTTATTATAATATCTAATCAAATTTAGCTGGTAACGATCAACTCATGCTATGAAAATTCTGCTTCAATATCTCTTTGCCCAAAGTCACAAGTTTATTAGATGCATTTTCTGTCTTCCAAATTATTACAGTCTATCATTTTACCAAATGTTTTACCAATGCATAAGACAGATTGTTAGTTTTCCTTCCTCCTGTATCAATTTGCTTGCTATCTACTCCCCTGTCCTGTATTGTACAGTTCTTTTTGGCATTATGACACTTTCGGCACCATTTATTTTACTGGTCAGTTTTTGTGCAGTAATAACAATTCCCACATCTTAGGGGCTAACAAAAAAAAAATAACTTTGTGCTAATATAATATGAGAACAATGGCTGATTGTGGCTCTCATCCACTCTCCTAAAGCATGAGTGGACTCAATTAGACTCTATGTGTCTTCTCGTTCTGGAACTCAGTTAGTGGGGCATCCACTAACTGAAAATGCTGTTCTTTCATGGTACAGGGCAGCAACTAAAGAGACACAGAGCCAAACCATGAAGGCACATTTAAAGCCATTCCTTAGGTATGGTTAAGGTCATTTCTGTTTGTATTCCATTAGCCAAGCCATGTCATATGACCAAAACCGATGCCTACAGGGAAGCAAAGGAATGGTGGAGAAAAAAACAATCATTATGAACTTATAATTTAATCTAATCTACCACATTAATCTTTCAGAATTATTTCCAAAACTGATTTTCATGCTACAGAAAAAAAAATCAATACTTTCATAGTCCACCAAATATTCATGCCTAAATGAGTATTTCCTGGCTTAGTCGATCTCTTCATCCATCAGACATGAGTCTGGGAAGAATTTATCATTATGCAAAAGTAAAATGTAACCTTAAGAGTATTGCTATTTGCTATCAATACCCCTCTTTCCCCCCCAAAAAAGCTATATCAAACATGTTTTGAGCATTGGAAATACAACAGCAAAAAAGATTTGGACCTCCCTTAAAGTTAAAAGTTTAGCTCTGTTAAAACATTCACTGTTTTGCCTTGTACTTGCATCTCGCCTCACAAAACTTCAGGCTGATTTTAATTTCTGAACAGCCTTTGAACATATTCAATTAACACAGACATTTCCTTTTCCCAGTCCACTTCCTTTCTCTCTGACATTCACATATTAATAAAACGAAACCATCCTAATTTGAACTCTATCTAAAAACTTGAACCTCCGATAATTCAAGGTAATTTTAACAATCTCAAAATAAGGTATTTGCCTTCCTTCAGAAAGAATGATCAATATTCTTTCTTCTGCTTCTTCACTGTGTTCCCAGAAAAACGTACTATGATATTCTTCCTAGAAATGCCTGTACTACTTCACAGCCTTTTAAAAAACTTTGTGCACTTTTACTTTATGATTTCCAACCTAAAATATTCAAATAAGAAATAAAATATTCAAACAAGAGTTCTCTGTTTATACATTACCCCTTTGAATGTAAGTAAAAATTATTCAAATCTCAGCTTCAAGATTGAGGGTTTAGAAAGCCAACAATTAACTCCACTAAAAAAATATTTTTTTAATTTTTGTTCATTTTAAATCTGTTGACATCAAAATGCTGGTGAAGCTTTAGCCAATATGACCTTTATATAGTTGAATAAAAATTAAAATCTTAAAACAAATTTTATTCCACCAAATATAAATACCACTTATTGGGCTCTTCCTATCTGCTAGGCATTTTCTAAAGCATTTAGATGAAGTCAATCTCTAAATGTTCTGTTAGATTAGAATATTAATTCAAATATGATGTAGCAAAATGGAAATTATAGGAAAGCTGAAAGTCTGAAACTAGTAACAGCCACAATGTCACCACTTAGAAATCCCCTCTGTTAATTTATTAGGGTATATTGAGGTTTTCCTTATGCTTTTCTTTAACGTGATATAGAACTTCCTTACTATGAGATGAGATAAATATCCATCCACATCTTTTTCTACATATTTCACACTGTCAGTTTTGCTTCATTTACCACTTTACAACATCCTATGGACTGCATGTTTGTGCCTCCAAATTCATGAGTTGAAGCCCTAACCCCCAGTGTGACTAATGTCAGAGCCAAGGCCTGTGAGAAATGGGTAAAGGTTAAATGAGACCATAAGGGTGGGACCATAAACCAATAGAGATGGTATCCTTATAAGAGGAAGAGAGATCTAACCAGAAATTGTATTGGCAAGCACCTTGATTTTGGGCTTCTAGCTTCCAGAACTCTGAAAAATAAACTTCCAATCTGTGATATTTTGTTATGGGAGCCCACAAATACACTAAATTTGTAATTTACTTTATATCAAGTCATTTTTTGCAGAGTCCTTTATTCAGTAAGTCTTCTACTCCCCCATGGATTTCATTTGCCAATAGTTTAATGTAGTCTATTCCCATACATAGTAGAATGGAAGAATGGATTCTGGAATTTTCAATGTATTTCTGCACCTACTATGCCCTGCTTTAATTTTCACAACATTTTAACATATTTTAAAGTCTAGTGGTATAAGTCTCCTCCATTATTCCTCCAGTTTTTTTTTTATATTTTTCAAGTATTTCCAGGATATTCCTTTAAGCAGACTTTAGAATAGTGTCAATAAATTATAATTGAGGTTGATTTCAAAGTACAATTTTGTACTTTTTATGCAGTAAATTACTTTAGAATATTGAGTTTTTCTAGTCAGGAAGAGAGTATTTCTTCACTAAAGCTTTTTGTTGTTGTTGTCTTATCCTGAATCACAGAAAGTTTTGAGGTGTTCTTCATCTCATCCATTATATTTCTTGCTAAATTGTTCCCTTAGTATTTTATATTTTTGCTGCGATTTTGAATAAGAGCCCTTCCCCAAAAAAGGAATTATCATTAAATTTTCTTATGTTTACTTAGATTTTAAAATCTCTGATCTTAAGCTTCAGACACTTAAATAAATCAAAACCACAATGAGATACCACTTAACTCCAGTGAGAATGGCCTTTATCAAAAAATCCCAAAACAACACATGTTGGCGTGGATGCGGAGAGACAGGAACACTCATACACTGCTGGTGGGACTGTAAACTACTGCAACCCCTATGGAAAGCAATATGGAGATACCTTAAACACATTCAAGTAGACCTACCATTCGATCCAGCAATCCCATTATTGCGCATATACCCAGAAGAACAAAAGTCATTCTATAACAAAGACACCTGTACCCGAATGTTTATAGCAGCACAATTCACAATTGCAAAGATGTGGACACAACCCAAGTGCCCATCAATCCACAAATGGATTAGTAAACTGTGGTATATGTATACCATAGAGTATTACTCAGCTATAAGAAATAACGGTGATACGACATCTCTTTGGTTCTCCTGGAGAGAGTTGGAACCCATTATATTAAGTGAAGTATCCAAAGGATGGAAAAACAAGCATCATATGTACTCAGCAGAAAATTGGTTTCCCTGATCATCACCTAAATGCACATCGGGGAAGGATACCAATAGGATATCAGACTGAGATGGGGGTTGGGCGGAGGGGATGGGTGTATGCCTACATGATGAGTGCATTGCGCACCATCTGGGAAATGGTCATGCTTGAAGGTGCTGACTCAGGGAGGTGGGGGGGAGGGGATGGAGGTATGACTACATGGTGAGTGCCAGGCACACTGTCTGGAGAATGGACACGCTTGAGGCTCTGACTCAGGGGGATGGGTGGGACACGGACAATGTATATAACCTGAGCTTTTGTACCCCCATGAAGAGCTGAAATAAAAAAAAAATGTATCTCCAGCTTAATGTTCTAGCAGTAATTTATGAGGATTAGAATAGCTGCTGAGATTGTGGAATCATCACTTACGCATAGACTCTTTTTTTGTGCTTGTTGAATTTGCTATTCCAACGAATTGCATTTTGTATTGCCTGTAATGCCTATAATGTGGCCATATATATCCTCTTTTTGGGATTACTTCTATCAATTTCAGAGAAGAAATCTCAAGAGTAACCAAAGAGAACAAAGTCCTAAGTTTGAACAACAATATAATTTATCATTTAAAGTGGGACATTTATGAGACAAAGAACATTAAAAATTTTACTAGGATAAGAAGCATAAAACAAAACTATCCTGAGGAAACCAGATGAAACGACCTATGGCCCATTGGCTCTCTGCAGGTGGATTATTGAACCTTGAACTGAGAATTCAAAGTGGTACCTGCCCTGTGGTTTGTTGCTTCCCCGTGCTGCTCCTGGGCCTGTTTCCCCTCAGAACTGGTTCTCCCCTGTCTCCTGCGGCTGCATTGCAGCCTCCCATATCCCCTGACCTGTGACGGGGTTAGGCTCCTGGGAGACATAGGCAGGGCGGAAATCAGAGGGCAGGAAAAACAGGACTCCAGGGTATTTCCATGCGTCTCTCTCAGCCTCAGGCAGCAACTCTCAACGGTTGCAGTTCCTGACAGACAGACCTGCTGTGGTCTATCTTTCCTAATTGTCCTCCTTGGCAAGAGGGTTGGTATAGTTGATTTGGGGTGGTGTTATCAGAAGAGGAAGAAGATACTTTTGGAACATGAGCTTTATTCCATTCAAGTGATGGAAAATAAGGCAACTTCTTTACAGGGATGTTTTTGTGTTTTTGTTTACTATGAAGAATCCAGGTTCTTTATAGGAAGAATACAAAATACAAGCAAAAAGGAGTGTCACAGAGCAGCGGTCCCCAACTTTTTTGTCACCAAGGACCAGTTATGGAAGATAATTTTTCCACAATGGGGAAGAGCTGGGCGGAGCTCAGGCAGTGATGCAAGCAATGGGGAGCAGCTGTAAATATGGATGATCTTCCATTGCTCACCTGGCCCGCTGCTCACCTCCTGCTGTGCATCCCCCCATTTCCTAAGTTTAATGGAAGATAATTTGATAATTTTTTCCATAGATGGGGGTGGGAGGCAGCAGAGCTCTGCAGCTGGTCCCTAACAGGCTACAGACTGGTATCGGTCCCATAGTCATAGAGTACGTGTTTTTTATAATTTTTTCTCATATTGTAATTGGACAATTACATCTCCATCTAAACATACAGATATACTTATCATTTTTAATATCTGGAACTTATTTCATTAAAGGGTGTGCCACTGCATACTAAATACTTAACCTTTTCCATTTTTCCCTATTACAAACAATGCTGTAATAAACATATTGTGATCAACATATATAAATATGCACTGTACAACTACTTGCCTATGATGAATTTCTGCTAAATGTTTTACCTTAAAAGTCATGAGTTTTTAAAGGCTTTTCACTCACATTGCTAATTACTATCCAGAATATTTATGCCCATGTTTTTTGCCACCATCAGAAAATGAAAGCGTTTCTGTCCTCAGTCCTTGTTAACATGGTATTATCATTCTTTTTCTTTTTGTTGACTTTTAACCTATGAAAATGATTTCCATTGCCTTTCCATTTTCCAATTATTACTTGCAAAGTTTGTTTTTACTAAAAATATGTTAATTAGCTATGTTTTTTCCTTTGTTATTTGTCTATAAATATCATCAGGCCATATTCTCTATCAAGGTATTCATGTTACCCATGTTATTCTTTTATAGTTATGACAGCTAATAACCTGTCTTTGATTGTCATATATGTTTTATATAATATATTGTTTTCAGTTTGTCATTTGCCTTTCAAGTATGGTTTTAGTCTTTTTTGATAGACAGTTTTATAAAAATAGTTAACTATGGTTTTCTTAAACTGGAGTCAACAGTTCTTTTATTTGCCATCTGTGTAGGCTTGGGCATGTTAACCTTCTAAAACCTAATTTTCTCATCTGTAAGTTATGGGAGATAAGAGTGCCTATCTCATACAAATGTCATTAGGATTAATCATATTATATGTAAATTAGATCTAATAGGTAAATTCTATATAAAACCTGGCACATAGTAAGTCTTCAATCTATTCAAATATAGCACCTTCTATCTCATAGTTTTCTTTTTTATATTATCTCTGTAGTCTAGAATAGCTCATGTTTCTCCTGCACATAACCAATTTTACTTTCTGTAGTAGTACATGTACTTGCTCCAATGTAGGATTTAATTAAGTTCTTTCATTGTTAATTTTCCAGAAGTTCTTCCCTACTCATTCATTTATTCATTCTCTATCTTAACAAACTTTATCTTTTTTGCTCTTCACGTTTGTTACACTGTTATTGAATTTCCCTGAGTCTATAAAAATATTTTCTTCTATTTCCTGCAATAGATTATTTTCAAAGGCATCTACTTTCTCTTGGTTTTAAGGGTAAGTTACTATTTTATTTCCCTTATATAATATTTTCCTCTTGAGCCCCACATTTTCAGTTGCTTTATTTCTTTATACTTTTCCTCAAATAAAGTAAATTCTACCCATACTAAAAATTTGTGTTTGCTTTTAGGATTGCTCTTGTCTCTCTTTGTTGTGCCTTTGGGTGTTGTCTCAATCTCTTTCTCAGAGAGCTGGAGAATTTTCTACAACTAGAGAGCTGGAGAATTTTCTGTTGTTAGAAGATAATCTTCTAAAGCAACTCTGTTCTGTTTGGTATCTTTCATGTCTAATACCTGGCTCTCTGATTTTATGAACTTATAAAAAAGTTTTTAAAATCTAGATAAATTGTTGCCAGGGGTTTTCTGCCACACCAATAGTATTTCAATTGTGAAGTCTTCACCTGCCTCAAGTTTCCACATGACAACCTACCATCCATTGGTCATGTCCATACCCATTTTTGCAATATTTACCACGTGCTTTCTTCCTAGTGCCCTGAAAGTTTCTATAATTGGACTGAAAATTTTGACAGAGGAAGAGAAAGAAAAGGGATGAATTGATCGTACAGTAGTTACCTTATAAAGCTATTCCCTCATACTTATCAAAGGGATGGCTGCCAGTTCTTAGATTGCTACAGTCTGTGGTACTGAGTCAAGGCATATAAAATAGAGGATGGAATTCATTTATTTTTCTTACTTTTCTCATGTAGTATTTATATCTGAAATTTAAAACTGAGCATACTGTAGAACAAAAGGTGTCTAATAGATGGGGAGAGTCCTTCAAGTATCTGGAAACAAAGGTGAAATGGAAAGTCACACCTGTGTCTATCAGGTATCAAGGAAGATGACTCCAGGAAAGTAGGTGGGAACAAACTGTAAAAGGCTTTGTGTACCAGGCTATGCCATTTGTATTTATAATGTAGGGAATGAGGAATAACCGAAGATGTTAGCCCAAGGAAGATCGTAATCACATTTCAGTTTTACAATGACCATCCTGTTGGGGTAAGATGGATTGGAGGAGAGCAGAGTCTAGAGTGAGGGAGATAAATTTAGAGGCTACTACCATATCTAGGTGAGAGATGAGGAAGGCCAGAACAAAAACTTCAAATGTTGGTACAAAGAGGAGAGAATGAAAATGAATTTCAAAAATTACTGATAAGCCTTCAGTTTAATGGAGCAACTGGAGAGAAGCCTCAATTGCCTTTTCTCCAAATTTCATGTTAATACAACACATAGGACACAGGAAACAAAATAAATGAAAACACACACCTCCCACAAGAGCAGAGATATACTGACGGGTCAGAACAATTTTCATTCTGATGGGAGAAGGCAGGGTTCTCAGAGCACAGATGTCCTAAGAGGGGATTGGTCACAGAAAGTATCCAAGAGGAGTAAGGTGCAGGCAGAGAAGCAAGCTGTGGGTACAGGAGAGGACCAAAGGGCATCAAAGAAAGGCAAGAGTGATTTTCGTCATTGCTTTACACCAGGGATTTATGGATCAAGATTATAATATCCTCCAAAAAGTTTTAAGTAGTATCTGACCTAGCCTAAAATTTAAAATTTTCTGAAAACTTGATTTATTGGTACCAAAATGTGATGTGTAGGCTTTGTGTGTGTGTGTGCTCTCATGTACATGAAACAAGAACAACATAAATACCTTAATAAAAATGTGGGCCGACAACATTTACAGGTAAATCATAAAAGAAGGAACATGGGCAATTAACATACTTTTAGTAAATCCTCTACTTGTATTATTTATAGTGTGACTAGGGAAAAATCAGCCCTATATAGAAAATTGGTATAGTTATTAGACAGTTCCAGTACTAGCAGATTGAACATGTGTCTTTTAACCTGAAATTTTAAGAAAATTTATAACAAGAAGTTGTATCTGACCCTTTTTGACTACAAACATTTTCAAGCATGCTTAGAAAGCAAAGTTGATATTCATGTCAAAATTACACACACACACATTTTGATTTGTTTCTCTTTGAAATTATCTTCCACAATTGGGCCCTATAAAAGCACTAACTTCTCAAGTTGTAAGTGATTCAAGTAAACTTTCCCCCTTGAAACTACAGGTACCGTGTGCCCTTTTTTAAACAGTCATTCTCCAAAGAGAAATGCCAACTATTCTGGGTTGCCAGATACTTTGAAGTTATTGTCCTTAAATGTAGTATAGAGGGCGTAGGTGAATAAGAGACGATTTTAAAATCTATCTTAAACATCCAATTCTTCAAGCTCTGTTCTGGCTCCTCATCTTCTAACTAGCACTGTCCCCTGCAAGTGAAGCAGGCTTTTATCTAATTCTAGCTGAAACTTGACAGTCTCATTAGTTTTTGATGACATTTCCTGTTCCTTCCATCACGGAGGCCTTTTGCATGACAGACAGCGTCCGGCTGGGGCCCTGAAGTTTTCTTCAGAACTTCAACCCTCTGGTTTCCAGATGGGAATTCTTTTATATGCACATCAGCTCTCTGACCAATTGATCTGTTTGAGCTATTTCTTTTGTCCTGTTTAACTATTTTCTTTCTCAGTATCATTACTGGCACTCCCTGGAAATAATCTTTCCTATTGTACCACGTCCTGCACTGTTAGGTTCTATAATGAGTTACACAGAGCAGAGGAAGGTGACAAAGGCTCCCTCCACGGCACACATGATTCCAGAGATATTTCTGGGAAAGACTGTGAAGAAAGAAAGGATTTCAGTAGCTCTGCCATCCTCCTTCTCAGGTTCCATACCTGAGATTTTGTGGCTCTTCTCTGCAAGTGCTTTAGGGACTCAGGCAAAGTTCTGAAAGGAGGAGTTAGGAATTCAGGAGCAGCTTAGCCAGGCAGTGCTGACTCAGGGCATCCAAAGCAGTCACGATGTCAGCTGAGGCTGAAGTCATCTGAAACCTTCTCCAGGTTTCAAATGGAGGATAGTAAACTGGAGGATCTCGTTCCAATATGGCTCTCACACATGGCTGGCAAGTCAGTGCCGGCTGTTAGTAGGAGGCCTCAATTATTTTCTATGTGAGTGTCTACCTTGGGCTACTTGAGAGTCTTCATGACATGGGGGACAGCTTTCCCCTGATTGGATGATCCCAGAGACTAATGTGGATGCTGCCGTGTCTTTTATGATATTAGGAGGAAACTACAATTCCATTTACGACCTAGCACCAAAAGTCTCACATCATCACTTTCATGGTACTTTAGATCACACAGGTCAGATGTTATTCCTGTGGGAGGGAACTACCTAAGGGCATAAATATCAGCAGGTAAAGATCATTGGTGGTTGTCTGGGAAGCTGACTGCTATCCTTGTCTAGCACTGGTCCTAGCCTATAGAATTCTTTATTAAATAATAGTTCCTTTGGTTAACAAAATTATTTTATTAACATATGATTTTAAAATATGCTTCTAACTAGTTTCCTTCATTTGTTCCTCTTGTAAATGGCCCATTCTTTATAACACCACAAAATGAGAAGTTCCCAAAACATTGCTTTCTATCTTTCTTCATCTGAAACCCAAATAGCAAGTCACCAGTTCTTAGCTGTCAGATGTTGTCAAGTTTAAGATTTTTATGACACTCCCATTAAATGTAGGATAATAAGCTTTATGTTTTATTCTGTTATCAAAACTGCTTTTAAGATAGTTAGCTTTTCTATTTGTGGTAGAGATGGGGGTCTCACTCTTGCTCAGGCTGGTCTCGAACTCCTGACCTCGAGCGATCCACCCGCCTCGGCCTCCCAGAGTGCTAGGATTACAGGCGTGAGCCATGGCATTCACTTTAGGCCGGGCAACAGAGTGAGACTCTGTCTCAATAAAAAAAGAAAAAAAAAAAAAAAAGATAGTTGGCTTTTTAGCACAAACATTTCTAGAAAAAGTCTAAAACAAAACTAAATAGACAATGTGGATATCCTCTATCGTGATACATTTAATCCTTGTAAATTTCTAAATGGGTTTCAAATAATTGCTAAACAAGAAGAGATTTATATAATACAAAGATATTATATATTATTTTTATCACCTTTTACTTTTTACTCTTTATTACCTTTATTAAAAGGCAGAATTAGGCCGGGCGCAGTGGCTCACGCCTGTAATCCTAGCCCTCTGGGAGGCCGAGGCAGGTGGATTGCTCGAGGTCAGGAGTTTGAGACCAGCCTGAGCAAGAGCGAGACCCCGTCTCTACTAAAAATAGAAAGAAATTATATGGCCAACTAAAAATCTATATAGAAAAAATTAGCCGGGCATAGTGGCGCATTCCTGTAGTCCCAGCTACTCGGGAGGCTGAGGCAGGAGGATCGCTTAAGCCGAGGAGTCTGAGGTTGCTGTGACCTAGGCTGACACCACGGCACTCACTCTAGCCTGGGCAACAAAGCAAGACTCTGTCTCAAAAAAAAAAAAAAAAAAAAGGAAGAATTAAAGAAACAGATTATCTAGAAATGTATTTATGTATGTACGTTACATATACACATATATATGCTTGTAAATAACAAAGTTTACTCAAGAATGTGAATTTTTCTATATTATGTGGTATTAGATGATCTGGAAATTTACTTTCACCTACACAATCATTTAATAAAGATACATTTTAGGGAAAAAGATATTCTCCTTTAACTTCTTAGAACCATTGCACCATTAACTATAGAGTTATTTCCATTTCTTCCTCCAAGTCAGTTCCAAGACTTTACTCTGCCATGAAGTCTTCCATGGTCACTCCTGCCTAGCTAAGTCTCCTTGCTGAAAGCTTGTTGTTTGTGCTATTTGTGTCACCCAAGGTATATGATATTCAACATGCATTGATGTATTGTCATCAGCTTTTTTTCTTCACATGTCTATTGGTAAGCTACTCCAAACATACGAGATTCTGAAATTGTTTTCTATGTATGAAATGAGTGGAAGGTAGTAAAGGTCTATGTATGAAATGAGTGGGAGAGTAAAGGTCTTCTCACATACCAGGTGTTCAATTAATTCAAGTCTTCTCTCCTTCTTATGTGTTTCCTGCCTAGACTGCCAAACACAGAGCCATACACATAACAAATGAAGATTAAATGTTTGTGGACGGATTGAAAAGCACAATATGATAGTCTCTATATGGGCATATTATATTATACTCTGTATGAATGAAATCAGCATGTACGATATTCACATTAACCCAAAGATTCCAAAACAATCAACCCTGCCTCAGAAAGTTAATGAGGGGCATGAAAGAAGTGTGTGTGCTCTATCTCCGACTAGACAGATGTTTATCTTCTGTATGAAACACATGACTTGCACAGATCCCATGGAGACTCACTTGCACGTGGCCCACGGAGAACCATGTGGTTAGAACAGCTGATAAATGTTAAGAAACCTCTTCTCCAACCCATGGGTGGGAAAGTTGGCTTATATACATGTGAAAAAAAAAAAGCGCACACAGATATTGAATGTGCAGCCTTGGAACGGAAGAGGAAAAATTTCCATTCAATCTTTTTCTTCCTTCTTTTTACAAAGATGATCTAGACAAACATCTTAAAGTGGAAGCCCATGAATCCTATCTTGCGGCAGATTTATTTTAACTTATACAGTGGTGATTTTTATTTAAATTAAAACATCATTTCATAATAAAGAGACTCATATAAAAAGTCTCACCTGCAGCTTTTCTAGAAAACTCAGAAGATTTGTCAGCATGGGCTCTAATACCTGCATGGTGGCCATAGGGAAGAACAGAATAGCAGCTGCCCTTGCCAGAGGAAGATCTCTATAAAACAACAACAACAACAAAAAATGAGGTATCATATTAAAGGTAGATGTCTTAGGTGCTCTGAAGCAGGAGGATCACTTAGAATTTGTTGAAGAGATGGCATTGGCATGGGGCCTTAAGATTCGGGATGGAATTGACGGAGAAAGTAATGTAGGCAGAAATGGTAAGCGTGAACCACTTTTGTGGCTAGCTAATCAGCAGTTTTGGCTGGAACAAAATCTTCTCATAGCATAGTGAAGAGAAAAATAGCTTGGGGAGGAAGGGACAAATTTTTAAGGTAATTTGAACACCAAGTAAAAGAGTTTACACATGTTTTTACAGGCAAACAACAGCCATCCATGTTTTTTTCTTCTCTCTCTTCATTCAGTATTTATTTTATTTGTAATTTATGATGTTGTAGTTCTTTATATTGACATATTTTCTATTTTGCTATAAATTTTCTTTTATATACAATCTCTTGCCACCTAAGAATGGGTAGAAAGTGGATCTATGGTATTAAGTATTATAAAGGTTATACTTAACTCCCTTCATAATTTATATTAAAATAACATCTTGGATTGAAGCCAACTTAGTTTTTTTCCAAGTCCAGCTCAAAACCAACAATATAAGATGCCAATTTATCAGGCAATTGGACTATGTTGGTAGAGACCCAGGGAGAAACGGGGAGCTTGTGTCACAATTATTGGGCATTTTTGTTATGTGATAACAATAAAGAATACTCTCAGATTTTAGGACATAAATATTTCTAGCTTTGATTTTTAAGATTCCTAAAATTTTAGATATCATAAGCAAAAATCTAGCCAACTCTCCACACCAGGCTGTCCTTCTGTCATGAAATGGTCAGTCATATGACCAGTGAAAATTTTATAAGTCTCTATGATTTGTTAATTAGGATTCAAAAAAAATGAGTCTATGTTTCTATACTTTCTGCTTTTAGTTTGTTGTTATAAGTAATCTTAAGATTGTGTAGTTTCCAATCAGGTTTTTGAATGTTATCTGCAGAGCAATTTTGCAGTGGAGATTTCATTTTTCAAATAGATGAGAATTATGCCTCCATCTGTCCAGGGTCCCCCATGACAAGGGATGATTCATCCAGACAGGACCAGGTGATGTGCAGCCACCTCTGGCCCTTCAGGTTGTGACTTGGACATCGTTCTAAACAGAGAGTTCTATAAACCTCCTTGCCATATGTAGGGCCTTTTCTGCTATGTCTAGGAGCTGAGGTTTCTCAGCCAGAGGCCTGCTGACAGATAAAGTATGGTGGTACTACAACAGTCTCTCCTACAAACACACATACAGTTTTTGATGCTCCTCCCATCGAGAGGCAGAGTTTATGTTCCCTTCCTCTTAATCTGAGTAGACTTGTGACTACTTTAACCAAGAGAATACACTGAAATGTTAAGTGGCTTCTAAGAGTAGGTTAGAAAAGGCCATGCAACTTCATGCTGTTGGGAGGTTTGCTCTAAGCAAAGCCACTTATAAGAAGTCCAACTATGCCCTGAGGCCAAGATGCTGTCACTTCAGTTCATCCTCACTAATGCACATGACACGTGAGTGATGCCATCTCACTCCCTCCAGACCAGCCCATCCACCATATGGACAACTGACATCATCCATAGATGCCACAAAGAACAAAACATGTGCCCAAAGAACATTCCTTGAATTCTTCACCCACAAAACTGCAAAATACAATGTCTGCTTTGCACTGCTAGGTTTTGGTATGGTTGGGTATACATCAATAGAGCCCAGAACATACATTGACTGCTATTTTTCATATAGCTGCAAGGATAGAGATAAGAATAATTAGTGCAAATGATGAAGAAGCATGTATTAATGCAATATGAAGAAACACTTTCTAATATGTTCTATAATGGTATGGGTTGCTATAAAAAAAAAAATTCTTGACACTAGAAGCAGCTAAGCAGAAGCCATGTGACCATATGCTTGAGATGTTTCCCTAGGAATGAAAATATCAGATAAAGGGAAAATAAGAAAGGCTTCCAACTCCGAGAGTAGGTGTTATATCCAAAGCAGCACTAAAATAATAATATCTCATTTTACTTAATCCTCATTTATCAAAATGGTCTAAATATACATTTGTTTAATTCGAACCTCAGAACAACTTTGCAAGATAAATTGAGGCATCTGTTTTTACTACTTTATAATAGCTATTGCTAATATATTTGTTAAATAATTACTAAGTATCAGGATTAGACCAAACACTTGAGATGTATAATATACTTAAATTTCAGAATAACCCTATGGGTTACATTCTGTTGTTATCCCTAATTTATCCAGGAGGGAACTCAGGCACAGAAAGGGTAAGTAATGATCAAGGACACTCAGTATGTGAGGTGAAGGCAGAATCAGGACTGAATTGTCTGACTCCAGAGCGCTTGATCTTAATCACTAATATGAGGCATCTTAGGCTGGGTGCATCAGAAGATATACTACCTTAGTGATAATAATGATTGACAGAGTTGGCTTCGTTTTAGAGTCTAAGGGGTTTTGGTTTGTTCTGTTTTGTGGTGTGTGTGTGTGCATTTGTGCACACTTACGTGTGCATATGTTTGATTAAACAACAGAAACACAGATATTTAATGAGAATTGAGATTCATTAAAAACTTCTGAATTTTTTATGATCTTGGATTTTTCATGTCTAGAGTATGTATTTACTTAGCTAACCCACTTAACACTAACCTGGAGTTTTCTCAAAACCATGTCACAGTACTGTAGAATTAGAAAAGACTGAGAGAATTCTCTCTCTCTTTCTCTACCCCTCTCGCTCTAGCTCTGTCTCCTTTCTCTCCTTCTACCACCCTCCCTCTCTCTCTTTCTTTATAATAAATTAATATTTTCTCAAGTGCATGTTCTATTACCAGGAACATTTCTGAAAGATTTAATTCTTTCGCTCACACCAGTGAGATAGGATGAAATCATGCACAATTTCTAGATGAGGAACTGAGGGTCAGACTAAAACAGAGAGCTTTTAAGTGACAGCATCATAATTTGAACCCAATTCTTTCTAGAAAAAAAGATTTTACTTTTAACCACCCCATAGTGTTACTGTTAAAGTAATCCAAATAAAATTGAATCCCCACCAATCCTTCTAGAATGAGCATACATTTTTCTCAACAGCCCATTCCAGCATAAACAAATCCTTACATGAACAAATTCCCTGTATATTTTAGTTAACAATCTCATATTAAAACAAATATTTCTTTTCTCTGATTTAAATGGAGACTTAAAAAGGTTAACTTTCCCCATCTATGAGACAATCTTCTATTCTTCACATTGCTGAACAACATTAATTTATTAATTCGTTTAATGTGACACTATACTTTAGTGGAAGAAACACTCAGGTAAGCCCTCAGTGTAGTTGACTGTGATCTGAGCAGTCTTAGGTTAAAATCCCATCTCCAGTATTTTCTAATCTGTGGCTTTGTACCAGATGTGTAATCTCTTGAAAACATAATTTCTCCTATCTAAAAAATGGGGATTATCACTGCCTGCCTCATAGGATTGTGTGAGAATTCAATGAGATAATGGGAGTTATTTGCATGGTGTCAAAATAAAAATAGCAACTGGGCTCTATCCTTTATACATATATAATCCTCAAAATAATCCTATGAAGTAAATACTATTACTATCACTATTGCAATTTTACAAATAAGGAATGGAAGCAGAAAGACTAAGCAAGTTGCATAATATTATCCTAGTAACCAGGAGAGCCAGGATTTAAATGCAGGCAATCTGGCTGCACTTAATCACAATGGTATGTTGACATCTTAAGTAGGTAGATCAAACATGTAGCTATTTTTAGTCACTAATAATAGTACAATTCAAGAATGCAAACTCAATCTGTCTGTAGCAACATGGATAACTGACATTCCTTCATTACCTGTAAATATAACATTCCTTATCTATAAAATGAAAATTAGAACATTTATATCTAGGAAAAAGACCTTAGATAATGCAGGTTCATAAGTGAAATACTGAAATGTGTTTTTGTAAATTAATATAATTGTATAATCAGTGAATTTCTTTTGATATTCTGTTTCAGTGAACAATTAAAAATAATATTGATGCCAGTAAGAAAAATCAACATTAAGCACTTAGCACCTAAAACTTCTAAACAAATCGTATCTTATTTAATCCTAACAACCCAATAAACTAGGCACAGTTTTTTAAAAAAAATTCAAGTGAGAGAAGAAAGGAAACACAGATGTAAAAATGATGAGCCATTATTCTACTCAGTAAACATGTGTTTCAAAGGGAACACAATTTTGCAGACATTTATATACTTTTCCCTTGTTCAGTCCCAGTTCCTTTGTTCATCTCGTAACATTAACATATGACATGTTAAAGATACTCCTTTGAAGTATATATTTATAAAATGTCATCTGTAAACATAAACTAACTTATTTATCTGTAGTTCAAATGAAGAAACAGTGATCCATTCTGATATAGAGGGAAAATTGTTATGTTGAATTTATTAAGGAACAGTATGTTTATTTATAATAGGCATTTAAAACATTTTTAAGGATAATATTGATTATATGGGATCTTTATCATTTGTATTTTAGAAACTAATCCCCAAAAAAGACAGAGTTCAGCTATTATATTTTAAAAATGAGAAAACTGAGATTTTAAAAGTTTATGCATTCTTGTGGGTGGCAGAGCTGGGATTTAAATCTAGGCCTAATTATTCTGTGTGACTTCCCAAGTAAAGTGCTAACTGTTAAGGAAAATTTGATACGATTTTATGGAAAAAAAAGATTCACTTAAGATATATATGTCAAATCCAAATCCCATTATGGAAAACAAAGATGAAAATCACTTTAACCCACTTACTCTACTTCTCAAAAGAGGCCAACTTGTTTTAACCATTTTCAGGGAACAGCACAACAGCAAGGTGATCAGTAGGTAAGACTAATCTAGCAATGGCTCTTTTCATTCTGATTAATTATGTATTATATCTGATAAATGTTATTGTGATCTTTTGTTCTTTCAGGAAGAAAACTACCCACTTTTACCATTCTAAGTAATTAATCTTCTGTAGCATCCTCAAACTTTGGTTTTACATTGCTTTTAAAACTCATTAAATCTACCTTTTAAAAAAAATTATGTTCTTAAGGTGACTGCTGCTGAGAGAAAAAAATGCCAAATTGTATTAACTAAGTCATCAAGAAATGAATCCATAGTGGTGCACTGAGTATCTACATTGATCTCACCCTTCTCTCTCCAAATCTCACAGACATGACAGGGAACAGGAATAAACCAGGGAACAAAATCATAACAGTGTGAGAATGGAATAAGGGTTATTGGAAGATAGAAATGTTGACATGTTTCTGGACGGTGGAAAGCATGAAGTAGACTAGAAGAAGCTTGAATGCAGGAAACACACAGCAGAAGCCTTCAACAGATGTGTGGGCTGCTCTTCCTGACAAAACCATAGATTCCAAGCTTGAAATTCACAGACATGGGGACCAGCAATAGGAAATGGGGCAAATATCATGGTAACTAATTTTAAAAACTGAATGTGAAATAACTAGATAAGCAGCTTCTACCAACAACTCTCAAAGTAAACAAAATGTAATGTGAGGAGTTCCTGGGGTAGGCGATGGCGTTTGAGAGCAAATAACACCTACGGATGTAAATGACTTTGTTCCATATTACAAAGTTATATCACAAAGTGAAGCCTTCTTCACATGCCTGCCCAAGGACAAAGCAAATTTCCTTCCCTCTTACACAGAAAAATAATTTGAAGAAAGATATTTATATACCAAAAGAGCAGGCTTATACAAGCCACCTATATTGACTAATCTAGCCCTGCATTCATAAGTATAAAAAGAAAACTAAAAATCATCAGACATCTGAGAAAACCAGCTACATGAAAGAGAAGACTCAGGTGGAAAACAAAATAACTAACCCAGGAGAAGGGAATGAAAGATTAGAGGACAAAACAAAAAGTAAACATGAAATTAAAATGACTATTTTCAGAAAAGTGTAAAAATACAGTGTGATGAAAAATGAAGAATAAGCTTTCTGGAAAAAACAAAAAAGGACTCAGCAGGAAAGAGACCTTGGAAAATAAAACGTATAACTGCAACTTCTTTTTCTAGCAAAATGACAGACTAGATCTCTCAAAATTGCTCAAATAATGTTAAGTAAAATATTTTTAAAATACTTTGATGGTTGATGTGTAAGAAACAAGAGTAACAGTCTGAAACTAGGCACACAGCAAGAGCTATTGCCCAGGGAGTGAAGTCAGCAGTGAGACCTCTATGTGGCCTGGGGGCACACGCAGAGACTAAGGGCCTAAAGCTTCAGAGCACCTTGACAGGCTGAGACCTGATTAGCATCACTAGGAATTAAAAATAACTAAGGAAGGGCTGCACCCTCATGGAAGGAAAGAACTCATATAAAACATAAAACAAATCCAAAAAATGCCCCTTGAGGCAGACAATAAGAAAAAGTATTGGTTTCTACTAAGGTTCTTGACCAAGAAACCAAAAGGCTCTCCTTTGAACTTGTATCTATTAATTGGTGTGAAATTGGATATGGAGTCTAGCTTTACATTAGTCATGTGGTGTACACAAAGCCAAAAGCCTGAGTTTTTTAAATTTAATGTAGCACTTTAGATGCTCAACAGAAGTAAATAAAATATCTGTCCTGAAGAAATGCTTCTTGTACTCAAACCTCAAAGAAAGTCACAATAAATATGAACTCAAAATAAATACACTCAAAATGTATAAACATCCCAACAATTCACAAAGAGATAAGATACCATGGGCAGCTGGCAAAAGAAATATCAAATAAGAGAATCGGAACAGAATAATATTAAATAAATTACAAGGTGAAAAAATAAATATAAGAGTAGAAATTAATGAAAGAGATATAAAAATGCAATTGAAAAGAATAAAAAATGTTGATGTTATAAAAAGAGTAAAAATTTACAAACCTTAGACAAGTTTAAGAAAATAAGGGAGAAATATCATATAAATAATATTAGGAATGAAAAGAGAAACATAAGCATAGGTAAAAAGAGATTAAAAATGTAGAAAGAGAATACTATAAACAATTTTGCATGAGCAAATTTGAACATTTAGTTGAAATGGACTAATTCTTAGGAAAATATAGTTTATAGAACTGACTCAAGAAGAAATAGAAAATCTATAGTCCTATAATTACACATGAAATTGAAGCTATAGATAAAAACACACAAACATACACAGACAAACACACACACACACACACAATCTGAGGTCTTTCACTGGGGACAGGAAGTATTTACCAGGTAATTCCAAACTTCTAATTTTTTTATAAATTAGGTGGAAAGAAGAACACTTTCCAACATACTCTATGAGCCTGATATATGTGATTACAAACCAGAAATGAGAAAAAAGAGAAGAGAAGAGAAAGAAGAGAAAAGAAAAAGAAAATTATAATCACTCTCATACATGTAGTTATAAAATAATAAATAAAATATTAGCAAACCAAGTTTAAAAAGGTATTAAGATATATTTAAAAATATTAAAAATATTTCAGGACCAATTGGAGTTATCTCATTTGCAAGGATGCTTTAACTTAAAAAATGTATAAATATAACTTAATTTATTAATAGATTGAGAATAAAGAATATAGTTTTTAAAAGAGATGACACAAAGCTTTAAAAAACACTATTGTATTATATAAAAAGCTTTTAGCAAACCATTAGTTACCCTATAGGTCTATTGAAATAATTATAACAGTTAATATATGTACAAAATGTCATAATTTTCTCCATAAAGATCTTGCATACTATTTGCTAGATTCATTCATATGTACTTATGGTTTGGTTATATTCATTCATATGTTTTTTGCATTTTTGTAAAATTATATTCTCACTCTTTTGCTCTTGTATAGAAATACAGTTGACTTTGGGGAAATGACATTATGTCCATGAACTTTGATGAACTTCCTTATTAATTCTGTATTCTTTTGAGGCTTATAATAGTGATTGGCACAAAGCACTATATTCATATTTATAAGATAAACAAAATAAAAAAAAGACCTAAATAATGATTAATGGTCTAAAAAGGCAATTAGAAACAATTTAAAATGCAGATCCAGACAAAAATACCAAATTTTACAACTTTTATTTAACATTATCCTCTGCAGACACTAAATAGCATGGAAAAATGCAAAAAATAAAGCTGAATATGTTAGAATTCCAAAATAATCATATTGGTAGCTATTCACAGATTTCTTGGTTGTGTACTTAGAAGCCTCAAAAGTATACAGAATTAAAAAGAAAGTCCATCAAAGTTTATGTACATAATATCATTTCCCCAAAGACAATTGTATTTCTCTACAAGAGCAAGAGTTAAATATTTTTATAAAAATGCAGAAAATGCATATGAATGAATATAACCAAACAATGAGTATATATGAATGAATCTAACAAATAGTATGCAAGATCTTTATGGAGAAAATTATGAAATTTCAGAGCAATAATAATAAAGAAGACTCAAATAAAAATGTTAATTACTTCTTTGGGTAGATTGACTAAATGTAAGATATCAGTTCTCCCTAAAATGATCTATAGATTAAATGGAGTTCTAATAAAAATTTCAATACTTTTTTATGGAAATTGATATGATGACCAATTTTTTTAAATTATAGTCAAATTCAATAGTAATTAACAAAATATTAAAATTATGGCAGCATATAGGCAGCAAACTTATGAAACAATGGCAATACTCACAAACTGTTGATAGGAATATAAATTGGTAAAACCTAATTTGATATTTTCTTGAAATGTTGAACATTTACATCCCTTTTCACTTGGCAATCCTACTCTAGAGATGTTTAGTTGGCTATACATAGAAAGAAAACATGCACATAGAAACATGTATTTCATAAAATATTTCATAAAAATGTTCCTCAAAAATAGAAGCAAAAACAATATTAAGCAAACAAAACTTGACACAAACCCAATAATTTAAGAATTTTTGACAGGAGAATAAACAAACCGATTGTTTTAACCAATTTATTCTCATTCATTTCCTACCCCATATACAACTAAATGGAATATTATTTAGGGATATGTACTTATTTTTAAAAAACCACCAAAAAAGCACAGTTCCATTAAAAAGAAAATTTATAATCGTCATTTCCTCTACAAGGAGAAGAGATGTGGGCTGAGGACCACAGAAAACTTATCAGAATTGGTAATATTTTACTTTTTCAGTTTGGTCTTGAGTCATCACTATGCTTCAAGCTTTACCTCCATAATACACATAGCTGTAATGTATCAAATATTCAATTGATTATAAAAAAAAGTGTAAGACAAAAATAGTAGAAAAAGCTAGGGATACTCTCATATGACATAAAGTATTAGAGAAATCTGAAGAGACAGATCAATGAAAAAGGCCCAACATCCATACTGGAGGTAATTCACAAAGAGAGAAAAGAGAAAATGGAAAAAGAGAAACTAATACAACTACCTAAGAAAAATTTCCTCAGTCAAAAAAAAAAAAAAAAAATCACCCTACAAATTCAAAGCATTAAAACATAGACTGGGGGAAAAGGTAATTAAACATTTTAATGCATCATTTTGAAATTTAAGAACACCACAAGTAAAGAGAAGCTACTAAAGATTTACAGCAGAAAAGAAAAATGAGGGGCTAGGTGAAGATTACATGTAATGAGACTAGAATCAGATTAGCATTGAGACTCTCATTAGCAACACTGAATCCAAAAGTGGTAATAAAGTTTTGAGAGAAAATAGTTTTGATTTGGAAACTTATACATAGTCAGACTTTCAATCAAGTTGGCGGGCAAAATAAAATGATCTACAATGCATTCTTATTTTATTTTTACTTGAAGATATATTTAAGCAAACGAAAATGAATACCAATAAAGTATAAGAAGCCAAAAGGCAAAATAGAAAAGGAAGAACAGACACTACCCCAGAATAGATAACTCTCCATCTATGATTATCTGATCTCTCACTCTCTTTTCACTAGGTGAGGTTCCCTGGTTACCTGCTCTCACAGTACACACATTTTTCCTTTGTAATGGTGATCATAATTATACATAAGTTTTCGTCACTTGTCGGTCTCCCAGGCTAGATATCAATCTCCATGAGAGAGGGGCCTTACCTATACTATTTATCCCAGCATCTTTAAAGCTTAGCTCAGAATTGACCAGTAAACATTGAAAAATGTAACATGTTCATAAAAACTCCTTTCAACCAAGCCTCAGCCTCAAACAGCTAATGATTTATCTTTCCCTCCACTGCTTGTATTCTGGAAACAATTATAACCCAAATATCTGTGGGTCTGAATGAAGCCACATCAACTTCTTTACTTCCTTCCTCCAATGCTCAGTTTTGAAATGCATTCTTTGGACATTTCCAGTCCCTCCAGGTTCAGTTTCAAGTTAGTGAACCTTATCAACATTTTATGTTCCTTACCTCTCAGCAATGAAGTCTTAGTTTTGCTCCCTGTCACTGAACCTGTTTCTCTGACCTTACTCATGAATTTCCATGGCAGATACTCCTGTGTGTCCCTGTAACCTGCCCTTAGCGCACACTGAACTTCCACAGCAGCTGGATGCACTGTAGCTTCTGTGCACACTGATGGCATTCTGCCTCAAGAGCCTGCCACGTTTTTCTGCTTTCTGCTTCAGGGCTTTTCTCTGAGCTGTGCCTGCCTCTCAGTCCCTGCCTCAAGTTTCTGGGAGTTAACAGCCCCCAGAAGCAACCTGCAACCACTGGCAGTGGTAGCACTCAACTGCCAGTCCTCTGTTGAGACCATTTTGGGGTGCTTCCTATTTGCTTTCCTCAAAGGGCCCCCAGCATAGACCCTCAATGAGCCAGAGCAGTCATTTTTAGCGACTTCTCCTCTTTGCCTGTCTTATGTTGTCTGCACCTTCTATATGGCTTCCTGGGATCATCTTCCAATAATCTACCTGTAACTCAAGTCCTTATATCTCAAGATTTGGCTCAGAGAAAGTCAAATGTGAACTTCTAATGAATGATTGCAATGAATGCATTTCTGTCCTTGTCACTTTTGCAAGATTTGACCTTATGCATTACCTTGACTTTTCTCCCAATATGTTCCTGGTCGGTTCTCATTTTCTAGATCCCTGTTTTGTTGGCATCTACTCTTACCTTTGAGCTGGGAATCTCCTGCATCTGGTCTAGGTCTCCTTGGTTTGTGTTCCATGAACTCTTCCTGTATGCTACTCAATTTTATGAGTTCAACAGTTACATCCATATACTGATGGCTGTCAAACTACATCTATAGCTCATTGTATCTCTAGAGTTTCAGAAATATATTAGTATTTTTCACTTACCTGTTGTGTATTTCCACTTAGATATCCCAAAAGACACTACTTAATATTCATTTACCTATAACTATACTATTTCCCTACCCCAAATATGCACTATTTTGTATATATATTTTCTGAGTTAATTATGTCCCCCATCATCCACATTCTTACCTATCCTTGTCACTCTTTTTTCTTTTGTCTTCCTCATTTTCTATAGAAATCAGCTGTACAAATTCCAGGTACAAAATGTATGTATGTGTGTGTGTATATATATGTGTGTGAACATACATATACACACATATATGCACATGTAGCATATATATTCCATTTATATATGTATATATTCCATATGCATAGATATCTATATTCCATGGATATATTCCATATATGCATTCCATATATGGAATGTATGTGAGCGTATGTGTGTGTGAATGTGGGATTTATAGCATTCTTACTGTCTTTTTCCTGGCTAATGCCTTCATCATCTCTCACATGGACTATTACAACATCCATCCACTAGCCATACTGTTTAATGCATCCAGGCCACTTCCATAAAACTATCTAAAATTAAAACATAATCATAGAAAACTTCTAAATAAAATCATCGCATCATGCATTAGCATTTTTTCATTTATTATACTAATTCCTTGTCCAGGAATCAGGAACCTGGGGAAATGGTGCAGGTGAGTGAAATGTTACAATTGGTATAAATAAGGCTGTTTCAGGAGGGACAAAGTATGATACCTGAATGATGATCCTAAGAAACTAGCAAGTATAGGCACCTGGAACTTCAGGTGGAGAGAAGATTTCTATTTTTATTTTTGAGTGAGCTATTTTTATCATAGCTGTTTCTAAGAAATGGGATTTGTAAAGAGATCTAATTAATTCTGTGCATTAAAAAATTAAAATCATACCAATATACTTTCCTAATGCCTGGATAAATAAGCAAATGGCATTTACAATCTACTCCTTAGTATTAAAGAATTTTTCAAGCACATATTATTCTAGTATATAATGATAAACTAGCAAAGAATCAAGATTCTGACTTTCCTTGCTCCTTCTATACTTTACACATATTTGTTTGAAATAATTTCAGTTCTTTTTATTTAGCCCTTTTCTGATCACTACCCAAGGAAGGTAGTTAAAATAGGCCATTGACAGAGTGATAATACTTATTTTCTCAACAATGATCTTTGGTAGGTGATAAAATGCTACTTCCCTTGTAAAGGAAAAGGGCAGCTGCCTACAAAACAACAGTGATCTTCTAAGGTGTGAGCAAAAGAAAATGTATTGTGCAATAAATCTATGAAGCAAGGAGTTATTTCAGGACTACTGGATGACGTCAAATGTGGTCTTTTGAAGGTCAGCAATTTCGCGATCTATGTTATTAGAAATTTCAAGGAGTACTGCAATATCTTAATACGATCTTTTTAATGTAAATTACTTTGTTGATCTTTACAACTAAATTTTAAAAAAATAGTTTAGGGCCATGTATGTTACTACCCATCTTGAAATTTTCAGAATTGACTATAGGACACCCCTGAGATTATCTGAAGAAAATGGATAACAGTATTTAAAAGATCTCTCACTGATTATAAGATGAAAATCAGAATTCTTAGCACGACAAACAAGGATGATCACAAACTGGCAGCTACCTACCTTTCTTAACACTCTCAACATAAACCACTCAGCACAAGCCACTCAGCACAAGCCACTCAGCACAGTGCAAACATGCACCCAAAGTCCACGATAGCTAAAACATTGTAAGGTCTTCTTTGCATCAGTGTGTTACCGCATCAATATCTTACTGTTACTCACAAAATGAGTAACAGTAAGACAATTTCTATTCATTCTTCAAGATGCAAGAAACATGTAACTTGTTTTGTGAACTCTTCACGACTCCCCAGGAAGTATATAACTTTGTATATGTCTAACATAGTCATACAATTCACATGTGATCGTGTATGCAAAGGCTTTCCAGTTCTCCTAGGATTAGCCACACAATCCCAGAAATGATTTTCAAGCTCTTCAGCCTGAACCACCGTTATCCTGATGTTCACTTGGAATTTCCTTCAGTTCCTTGAGTGTACTTTACTGCTTTCTCACTGCTCCCTTACCTTAACTGTGTATTCATTCCCACAGGGCTTAGCTTAAAAGTCAACCTGGCAAGAAGTCTCCCTTGATCCCCAGACTAGGTCAGGTTAATTTGCTCCCAAATTCCCAAAGTTCCTTTTGGTCTTTGTTATAATTCTATTCATTTATATGTATAAATAGTAATAAATCTTTCCTCTTCCATTTATGTCCAAGTGGTATGTATATAATTAATTTCAGAAGTAAGTATAAGTCCACCTTGTCCTAGCATGTGATCATGTTTTCTTTAAAAGGGTTCATTTGAGGGTTGGGTTAAAAATGGCTGGAATAAGTGCTAGGGACCAGACAAGGCATTAGATAATGTAGTTTTCCCTAAGTAAAAAGAAGTGTAAAGCTGTATCTCATTGTATCAAGTTCATTTGAGAACTATGAGAAATCTAACCATGATGAAATATGAATTAACACTTGTTACATGCAAGAAATCAGATGCAAATGCTATAAAAATAAGGTTGTTTGTTGATTCTAAAGAGAACATCTGCAGGTCTTTTGTTTCCCCCAGTTGAAGTGGCCACCTGTGGCTCTCAAGCCTCTTGGTCATTGAAATAATGAATCAGATATGCATGGATCAATTTCCAGAACCAGATGAGGGGGAATCAAATTGGTTAACACCACATTGGTGTGAGTCTGCCAAGTAGTTGGCCATATAGAACAAATGGAAAGACTGCAAAAATATAAGGCAAAGAGTAACAGCTGATACACATTTGCACTGTTGATTGTTCCTTGGGCACAAGCCCAAAAGCTAGTCCCCTGGTAGAGAAGCTACCTTTGGACTGTAAACTTTGCTCCAGTAAACTGATGAGAAACAAGGAAATTTCTCTTCTGGGATGGTCATCAGGTTGCTTCACTTCAGCTTTCCTCTCATCCCTCTCACCTGCCTTATGTTTCAGAGATCTGGTGGGAAAATAAGGGAATAGAGCTATTTAAAGATCTGGGAGTACTGGTTAGAGAAAAAGGAAAGGTTATAATTAAGCTGCTGTGCAATGACAGGAGCAAATGGTAATGAATCTTCAGGGAATCCTGAAGATCGAGACATTAGGCTCCTTACATAAGAACCGAAGATTTGGCCTCAGACACTCTAGTAGCCTATTGGTGATGTCAGGTATATTTAAAAATTGAAGAGTGAGATGAGAAGAGAGAAATACAGAGAGAAAAGAATGGAGAAACAAGAAGGGAAAGGAGCAATAAGAGACATCCTAAAATAATGCATTTACTCAACAGATATTTGAAGATTCATTATGTGTACATCCTTATATTAGGGACCAATGGTAGAAAGCCAATTAAAATCCCCATGAATTCTTTGAGGAATTTCACTAGGAAAACAGATCAGTACAATATAAAATTTTATGGGTTATGTGTCCAAGACATAAATATCAAGAAATAGACTATAATTCAGGGTATTATAACATAAAACAAAAAGAAAAAAATTATCAGAAAAATATAAGTTACTCAGAAAAGGTCAAGTAAAATTTGATGACTTGTGAATCATAGTATACAAAGTTTAATCATAGTACACAAAGTTCATGGTTTTTCCATAGATATTATGGCAAGTTTTGTTGTTTTTATTCTGTGAAATGATGCAAACTCGGGCAATAGATCAAAGTCAGAACTTATTTTACCTACAGTTTATTTTTTAAATGTAAACTGAAATGCATCCAAATATCACTTAATTATCAGATTTTCAAACAGTGCTTTATTGTAGAATTCCTGCTTGTATTACATCAAATAACATCTCTCATAAGATAAAGCCGTTAATGATGCGCTGTTATAAAGGTAGAGAGGAACTTTCCAGAGGAAAAGTAACTTCTGCTAATAGCACTAATCAGTTGATAATTTATGAATCAAGAAATGAGATGTATTTTAAGCTGTATCATAACGTATTGTTAACTATAGTTACTTTGTTGCACTGTCCAATATTGCTCATTATATTTAACTATCTAACTATATTTTTGCACCCAAAGAGTGGATTTGGAATGTTCCTAATGCAAAGAAACGATAAATGTTAGAGGTGATGGATCCCGAATTACCTTGATTTTATCATTACACATTGTATGCCTACACTAAAATATCACACATATCATATAAATGTACATGACTATTATGTACCCATAATTAAAAATAAAATTAAAAAATAAAATGTAATTCAATATCTGTGACAGATGTAACACTACACCTGAACCACAAGAAAAAGTCATTTAAAACTATATAAAGGTGGGAATGCCCATAGTAATTTATCCTCTCGAGTGACACAGAAGACAGAATGGTGACAAAAGGCAAAGAGTAATAGGAATAAACCTCTGGAGGCTAATGTGGATGTTATTTTCTTCTGGCTCTGGTTTGTCAGTGGCCAAATCGTCATATTGTGGCTTGAACTGAAATCATTAAGATCAAAAGTATTTATTTTGTAAAGAAAGAAAAAAAAAAACCTATAGAAGTTGGTTTATAAACATATGTTCACATAACCCTTTACTCAATGTAATTTTTACATACTTTGACCTACTATCAAGTGAGTTAGCAATGTCTGACTTTAAAGCAAGGGTCAGGACAGAGGTCAGTTTTAATGAAAAATTGTGTGTAAAATGAAAAATAGTAAGCCTGATAAGAATCAAATATTTTTGAGGTTTAAATGTTAACAGTGGTGCAAACCACCGGACATAAAATGGAGAGAAAGGAGGGCTTATGAGGCAATGATGAATCCATGAAGAAAGAGATATAATGTATCTTCCAAAAAGTTTTATTAATTGAAGGTGAGTTACGAGTACCTTGGTATCTTTCACAGGTTCTAAATTATGGACAATAGACAAAGCATCCTGAATTGTCCTAGGCACACTCTGTAGGAAAGATCTGGTAACCTGTAGTCAACTCTGCAAGGAGCTGTAAGTGAATAAGGTAAAGCATCATCTGGATAATGTCCCCCGTGATCTGAGCGTTATACAAGGGCTTCCACAGTGGGTTTCCTCTTTGAAACTTGAGACTCTAATTCTGAAACACAATAACATGGTGGCAAATAACTCAGGGTTTGGACCCAGAAAAACTCAAGCTTGAGGCTAAGTCTTGGCTCTACTATAGACTGGTTATGTGGCCAGAGGTAATTAGTTTATGTCAGTTTCTTCATATGAAAAATGGTGATAGTGGCAATATCTATGTTATAGGGTTGTTGGGAAATTTCCATGGGCTAAAAGAGAATAAAACACCATGTCAGGTCCAATTACCTCTATTAATATGAGCTTTTAAATTCATTCTAAAATAACTGAAATAATGATAGGCAAGTCCATTGGACTCCAAGTCATGTTTTGCTGTGAAAAATATGGGAATAGCATTCTATATCATAATTGGATGAGACTTTCATATTAAATTGGCAAATGGTACCCCCACCTTATCTATGGAGGATACATTCCAAAACCCCCAGTAAATGCCTGAATTCATGGATAGTACCAAATCCCATATATAGTATGTTTTTCCCATACATATACACATACATACATAAGATAAAATTTAATTTATAAATTAAACTCAGTAAGATTAAAATGATTGATAACAAAATAGAACAATGGTAACAATATTGTGTAATACAAGTTACGTGCATGTGGTATTTTTCTCTCTCTCTAAATATTTTATTGTAGTATACTCACCTATTTTAGGATTATGGTCAATCATGGGTAACTGAAACCATGGAAAGTGAAACTACAGATTAAGGAGAATTAGTGTAGTTGCTTAACAGGGAATTTAGGAAAAAAACGGTTACACTTTAATGTTGTAAAAGCAGAACAATAACAGCCAATGTTTCAGAGCTTATAATCTCTATTCATTTTCATATTTAACCTGGAGATATATTTTACAGACAAAGAAACTGAACAGAGACATAGACCAATGGAACAGAACTGAGAACCCAGATATAAAATTACCTTCATATACCATCCAATCTTTGACAAAGCAGACAAAAACATACACTGGGGAAAAGAATCCTTATTCAATAAACGGTCCTGGGAAAACTGGATAACCACATGTAGAAGACTAAAACAGGATCTTCACCTCTCACAAAAAAGCAACTCACGGTGCAAAATAGACTTAAATCTAAGGTGTGAAACTAAGAATTCTAGAAGAAAATGTTGGAAAAACTCTTACAGACATTGGCCCAGGAAAAGAATTTATGAAGACCCCAAAGGCAATCACAGCAACAACAAAAATAAAGAAATGGGACCTGATCAAATTAAAAAGTTTCTGCACAGCCAAGAAAACTACCACAAAAGCAAACAGACAACCTACAAAATGGGAGAAAATATTTGCATGTTACACATCCAATAAAGGGCTGATAACTAGAATCTATATAGAACTCAGGAAAATCAACAAGAAAAAAATCAAACAACCCTATCAAAAAGTGGGCAAAGGATATGAATAGAAATTTTTCAAAAGAAGATAGACTAATGGCTAACAAACACATGAAAAAATGCTCAACATCTCTAATCATCAGAGAAATGCAAATCAAAACTACAATGAGGTATCACTTATCCTCAGTGAGAATGGCCTTTATCAAAATGTCCCAAAACAATAAATGTTCACATGGTTGCTGAGAGATAGGAACACTCCTACACTGCTGGTGGGACTGCAAACTACTACAGCCTCTGTGGGAAGCAATATGGAGATACCTCAAAGAGATACAAGTAGAACTACCATTTATCCAGCAATCCCATTACTGGGAATCTACCCAAAAGAAGAGAACATTCTGTAAAAGAGATATCTGTACTAGAATGTTTATAGCAGCATAATTCACAATTGCAAACATGTGGAAATAACCGAAGTGCCCATCAATACATGAGTGTATTAATAAAATGTGGTATATGTATACCATGGAGTTCTACTCAGCCACAAAAAACAATGGTGATCTAGCATCTCTTGTACTATCCTGCATAGAGCTGGAGCCCATTCTACTAAGTGAAGTATTCCAAGAATGGAAAAACAAGCACCACATATACTCACCATCAAATTGGTTTTAACTGATCAACACTTAAGTGTACATATAGTAATGACATTCATTCGGTGTCAGACAGATGGGAGGGGGGGAGGAAAGGATGGGTATATATACACCTAATGGGTGCGGTGTCCACTGTCTGGGGGATGGACACGCTTGAAGCTCTGACTCAGGTGGGGCAAGGACAATATATGTAACCTAAACATTTGTGCCCCCATAATATGCTGAAATAAAAAATAAAAAGAAAGCTGAAGTTCAAGTAGGCAAATTAATTAATTATTTCAAGGTCATACAGCCCAGATACTATACAGATGAAATCAACTCAAGCTTTCTAAGTACCATATCCTTTACTTACAAATTCATTTAACAACCATTATTATTAGTTAACTTTTGCTCTGTAACAAATCATCCCAAAATTTAGAGGCTTAAAATGACAATCATTTTTTTTTTTTTCTTATGAATGTAAGTGGGCTGGGATGTTCTTCAGGTCTATGCAACTTTAACTGGGGCTGGATGATTTAGGATGGCCTCACTCACATGCTGGAAGTCTGGTTGCACTAAGAGATGGCTCATCTTTGTGTGCTCCATCATCCAGCAGGCTAGCCTGGGTTTTATCAGATGGCAGTCTCAGGAAGCCAGAGAACAGTAAGTGAGCAAGTTCCTAAGCACAAGCAGGTTTCAAGCCGCTGGTTGTGCCATACATCCTACTGTCCCATTGGCTAAAAGAGTTCATATAGCCAACTCCAGGGTCCCTGGATAGAGGGAGGTATGAAAAAATTAAAGGATTGGTATTAAATTTGCCAACTTTTTAACATCCGTTATCTCTGAGTTGTAGGAGTCTAGGTCATTTTTATTAATACTTACATTCTTACTTTTCTGTATTTTCCAAATGATCATTTATTACTTTCATAGTATTAAAATAGATATTTCTTAAATAATTTAGAAAATTGGCCATTTTCTGGAGAACCACAAGTCCTAGTTGTGAGCTCACTTCTTTTTGAAATGGGAATTAAGACTGCTCTCTAAACCACAATAGATAATGTTACTGTTAGTGTTTCTCAGGGTTCTCTTTTGTCTTTCTCATCGTATTGCTCTACAGAGTCTTGTGACATGATCTCATGAATTCTTGTTCCTTTGGTTATACTTTATATGCTGATAATTCCCAAATCCATATACCCAGCAGAGTTCTCACACAAGTGCCTCCAACCTGTCTCTCCAAATTCCTACTGAATGTATCACTGAAAGGGTGTCTGCTTACTCCTTTAAAAATGCAGATGTGATTATAGCCCTGCCCTTTTTGCTTAAAGCGACTTACAGGGTTCTAAACATTCTCTCCTCCTCTGCATGTCTCCTCTGTCTTTCACAGTCACTCATTCATTATGCCTATAAGCACCTTTCTTGCAGGGTTTTTTTTTTTTTTTTACTTGTTTTTCCCCCCATTTTTCCAGAGCTACAAGCTCTTTTTTGCCACAATCTTTTGTTTCTCCTGTTGGAAACGCTAGTATTACCTTCCCATCTTTTAATGGAAACTCATCTTCATGATCTTGGCAAAAGAATCAATTTCTAACCACTCAAATAGGTTGGGTCTGCAAACTTTAGAATGTTTATCTCATGATATCATTAGAAATGATTAGCTCCTTTTCATCCTCCATATCTCAGATCATATGTCACACAAACATGGGTCATATGTCCTTCTTAAGTGTTTTGAGAGTACCTCAAACTTCCTCTCCTATGCAATTTATAAGACTATATTATATTACAGTTTTTAGTTAAATTTTCTGATTTTCTCATTAAACTACTAAATTAAACTGAAGTTAAGGGCCATACTGATCTTGTTCATCCTTGTATTCCCATTCCCTAGAACAATACCTACCTAACACAGACATATATGATACATTTAATAAAAAATATTTTGCTTAACTGCAATATACTGCTTAATAGCTATTTCAGTGGAAAGGAATGCTGACAAAAAATGACATTAAGAACATGCCATATAAATTTAAATGCATCATCTCTTTTGGAGAACATTTTATGTCCTTGCTATATTGGTCTAGGCTATTGTTAAGGCAGAATTTTACAGGTGATACTAAGAACATATGCCCAGTTCATTCACAGTTACAAGCCTAGAAGTGAAGACTATGTAAAGACATGTCAGGAATTGACAACATTGACTGTAGAGGCATAGTTTCCCAGAGATCTGCAGAAAACAAATTTCTTAAACATTTTGTTCTTTATGTTTCCAAAGTGGCAAACGCAATGAGTTTATTGGCATTTCCCTTCTATTCATTCTTGTCAAAGACAAGAGTAGACATTCTTCAGATAGTTTTATCTGAAGATAATTCTAAAATTCAATAATTATAAAATTAAATTATACATACATATATAAACTTAATTTATTAAATATATCTAGTCATATGGAACTTCATATCTTAACAATGAAAATAATAAAAAGCAACATATATGTGTAAAAAATACCAGTAAACCACAGCCTTTTAAACCATTTATTAACACAGAGTTAATCTGGAACAACTGAGTAGCATTCTAGATGCTTTTACTTAAGGAAACTTTTAGTAGGTTACTATTTCATAAAAGAATAAAGAATTATGTGTGAATATTAGGATCTTTTTTCCACAAAGGAATATATTTAATTCAAAATTCTATTTAAAAAAAGTATGCCCCTGGTGAATATTTCCATCTAATTATAATGTAATTAAACACATGGTCTTTGGAGTAAGGATGAGCTTTGGAAGTTCTTTTCCAACCGAGAGACTCTCGGCTGGGCACAGTGGCTCATGCCTGTAATCCTAGCACTCTCGGAGGCCAAGGCGGGCTTACTGTTTGAGCTAAGGAGTTCGAGACCAGCCTGAGCAAGAGCAAGACCCCATCTCTACCAAAAAAATAGAAAGAAATTAGCTGGACAACTAAAAATATATATAGAAAAAATTAGCTGGGCGTGGTGGCACATGCCTGTGGTCCCAGCTACTTGGGAGGCTGAGGAAGTAGGATTGCTTGAGTGCAGGAGTTTGAGGTTGCTGTGAGCTAGGCTGACACCATGGAACTCTAGCCTGGGCAACAGAGCGAGACTGTCTAAAAAAAAAAAAAAAAAAAACAATGAGAGACTCTCTAAGTCTCATTTTTCTCATTTTCACAATAAAGACAATTATGTCTCTTTTATAAGGACATAGTGGGATTCATTACTTCACTCAACTAATGTTTGAATTTGTGTTTTATAACAGGCATTATATCTAGTAACAAACAAGATACACACAAGCTAGCTCTACAATAATCTTACCACTGAATGGAGGAGATCTTATTAGTGAAAGAGTGTGACAAAGCACTTAGGACAGCACTTTGCACATAATAATCAATAAATGTCAATCATTATTAGTATTACTATTACTTCTTAAATAAGTAATAGAGCATGACATCATAAAACAAAAAGGAGGTGGGCAGCAATTTCATTGCATTCATATATATACATACACATGCATTCATACACACAAATATACATATACATTATACTAAGATTTCCAAATACACACACATACCAATGATTCTGCAATCTCCACTAAAATTCTTTATTTTAGAAGTATAAACTCTGATGTAGTTTCTCTTAATACAGAGGCTTAAGATTCAAACTGATTTAATAAAGATTTTAAATGAAGTTGGAATAGTCAGTGACTCATAGGGCAGAAGTGGGTGGCAGGTGACAGAGGGGAAGGCTCGGGCAGAAAAGAGACTCTCGGGACCAGTTTCCCATTCAGAATGCTATGAGGTATTATTTCCTGTTATTTTAACCTATGGTTGATGTATAAATCACATTTTCCTACACGTCTATACATGAAAGTAGTTGTGTTTAAAGACTTTCTGAAAAGAAATCCTTCAAGCACCCCCCCAAGCACCTCCAAAACCAACAAAACCAAAGGTTAAGTAATTTTTTTAAAGAGTCTTAAGTTTATGCTTGAAGTTTTTTGGTCTTATCCTCCTCCTCCTTAAATAAGCTGTAGCAGAATCTACTGCCTCTTGCTTTATAAAGAACTATATAATGTTTATAATTTAGCTTAATACCCAAGATTCTGTATTATAAAAACAATAATTCTGTCTTAATTTTAAAATGTTTATTGATTGTCCTAAGTAATTTGCAATAACACAGAGAAAATAATGTATTTTTAACCCTATAACACATTAAATCAAAGATGTTTATAGTCTTCTGCTTTTCTAAGAATTATGTTTATGAATGCATTAACATATAGGCAAGAATCCTCTGGGCTCTGATTTCAATATAGCAGTACTGGGTTGTCTTCCCATCTTTAACTGTTGTAAATTGAATAAAATATATTTAAAGAACACAAATTATTTATCACAATAAAATATCTAAACCTAATAACCTACTTGAAAGACTTCACAGGCTGAGTATTTAATAGTAATGATAAATAATAGTATCATTTATTGAGTAAGGATTCTTGACCCCAGTGTATGTTTTTGTCTGCTTTGTCAAAGATGAGATGGCTACATGAAGATGGTTTTATAATCTGGGTTCTCAGTTCTGTTCCACTGGTCTATGTCTCTGTTCTTGTGCCAGTACCATGCTGTTTTAGTTACTATACCCTTGTAGTATAGCTTGAAGTCTGGTAAATTGATGCCTCCCAATTTGTTCTTTTTGCTTAATATTGCTTTTGCTATACGGGGTCTTCTCTGGTTCCATATGAAGCATAGAATTATTTTTTCTAGATCTGTGAAAAATGATGTTGGTATTTTAACAGGGATTGCATTAAAGTAGATCACTTTGGGTAGCATAGACATTTGAACAATGTTGATTCCACTGACCCATGAGCATGGTATGGTTTTCCACCTGTTTACATCTTCTGCTATTTCCTTCCTCAGTGTGTTATAATTCTCCCTGTAGAGGTCTTTAACCTCTTTAGTTAAATATATTCCTAGGTATTTTATTTTCTTTGTTGTTATTATGAAGGGTATTGAGTCTTTGATTTGGTTCTCAGTTTGACTGTTGCTGGCATATAGGAATGTTACTGATTTCTATACATTGATTCTGTAACCTGAGACTTTGCTGAATTTGTTCATCAATTCCAGCAGTGTCATGGCAGAATCTTTGGGGTTTTCTAGATATAAGATCATATTGCCAGCAAAGAGCAATAGGTTTGACCTCTTCTGTCCCCATTTGGATGCGCTTGATTTCCTTCCCTTGTCTGATTGCTCTGGTTAGGACTTCCAGCACTATGTTGAATAGAAGCGGTGATAGAGGGCAACCTTGTCTGGTTCCAGTTCTAAGTGGGAATGCTTTCAATTTTTCCCTGTTCAGTATGATGGTGGCTGTGGGTTTATCATGTATAGCTTTTATCATTTTGAGGTAAGTCCGTCCCATCTATGCCTATTTTGTTAAGCATTCTTATTGTAAAAGGGTGCTGAATTTTGTTAAATGCTTTTTCTGCGTCTATTGAGAGGATCATATGGTCTTTATTTTTACTTCTATTTATGTGTTAAATTACATTTATAGATTTACATATGTTGAACCATCCCTGCATCTCTGGGACGAAGCCCACTTAGTCATGATGGATTATTTTTTTTGATAGGCAGCTGAATTCTGTTTGCTAAGATTTTGTTGAGGATTTTTGTGATATATACTGAGCACTTGATAAATGGCAGATGTAGTGCTAAGCACTGAGTATTTAGCAAGAGGCATAGTAAAAAATCTTTACCCACTAGGTGTCTGGTAAGACCAATGAATAAAAAGGAAATTGAAAATTAATGAGATACATACTGTAGTATGGGATATGTATGGGATAGGGTTATGTGGACAAAGATGAATAAAATCTATATATTAGGAGAAAAGTTTGAGGTACATATAAGTTCAGATAGAAGTTGTGAGAACACAAATTTGTCTCAGACAGAGGTTAGAAGCTAATGTTTAAAGAGAAAATATTAGCTAGGTTAAGTGAAATAAACTCATCAGAATATTAACTTCAACCAGAAAGTATGAATTGATGTGTAGGCAAGTCAATCACAGGAGTGACAGGTGGAAAGTTTCATTTAATAATGTGATATGGTGATTACCAGCTGATAAGAAAACAGTGCAATACAGACAATAAATCAGTGTGACAGTATCCAGGTTATGGTGTTGAAAGTTTGGGCTCTTCATTTTAGTGGACAGTGGCAAGGGGAACAAAACGAATCCTAGAGATTTTTCAAAAGAAGAATCCGAAGACAAAGTGACATACTGGGTGTTTTGGATGCCAGAGAGAAAAATGAAAGGTAATTGTACAATTTGAGTTCAGGGGCCTGCAAATGTAAGAGAGCTACTGCACATGGTTTTATCTGGAAAGGAAAGGTAGTTTGATGAGCAAATTTCTAAATTCATTTGGAAAGCACTGAATTTAACATTATATCCATAATTCAATTCAATCTATACAATTGTGAGTTGAGAATAAGCACAAGAAGAATGCATGCAGGAAACTAGGACTGAAGGTCTCATTTGGGAATTATATACTTACAGATCAGCAATGAAGCCATGAGTAAGCTCTAAGAATAGGAAAGGCTTGGGACAGAAGCTTGAGTGCCCTCCTACCTAAAGACTAGGAGAAGAAAAGGAAGTCATCAAAGACATACAGAAAGCATGAGCAGAGGGACCAGTGAATCTATGCAGAAAAAGCAGAAAAAAGATTCAAGAAGAAGGTATTCTCAAATATCAAATATCTAAGTGCATCCAAGGAACATAAGAGCTAAGGTGCCATTACTGGCTGTAGGGGCAAAAAGTTCACTGGTAGTACTTTGATAGTATTTTCAGAAGTTCATGGGGCTAGAAGAAAGGGAAATCCTATTTCACATAGTTAAAATGGGATAAGTAGATAATGAAGTAGAAACAATGGAAAAGTCTCTTTCTTCAAGATTTTAACATAAATGGAAAGGTTAAAAAGGAGTCGGAAGAAGCAGTAGGGTCAAGGAAGGTGGGTTTTTTTCTGTTTTAATAATGCATATACTTGAGTAAGTTTGAAAGCAACCTTTACATTAAAGAAAATCAATGGGGCATCAAAGATATAAAGGTGAATAAATCATGATGATTACCTTCAAGGAGCTCACAGCCCAATATACTTTCTCCAAAGAGGCTGAATGAAAATATGAGGGGATGAAGATGAGGTAATATGAGATAGTTTTCAGTAAAATTAGGTTTGCAGCGTAAATAAGCAGCAATATTTTCCCTAAGAATGAGGGGGAGAAAAATGGAAGATAGTTGGAGGTTTTAAGAAGGAAAGAGTCATAACCAAAAGAATAGCTTGGTGACATTTGAGAGGTGAATAAAAGGGTTGTTGTAATGACAGGTATAATCATGATGAAACTCCAAAGAATTAATCTGTAATTGTCATACTCTTGTGCATTTTTCTTTCATCAGCATTCCATAGCCTGACAGAAAAAGCAGAGTGAGTAGGCAGTGGGGATGATAGATATATGAGGAATGATGTTTAGGGGAATAAGCAGCATCTTTGAAGAATAAAAAGAGCATGTAGTGATCTAAAGTTAGAGTACACACATAAATTAAGCAAAGTGCAGCAATTCTAGTCCTATAATTCTAGTCCTTAAAGACTAATAATATAACAGGCTTAGTATCATTATTGCTAATTGACATCAATAACAAATATGAAAGATATGATTATGGCAGAAATTTTAATGGTTAATTTCTGGCATAAATCTGGCCTGTTATTTAACCAGAGAACTTGGGAAAAACAAAATTGTCTTTCAATTCTGCTTAAGAGGTCATACATATTATTCTTAAAGTATGTCTTAGTTCTCACAAGGCAATTGACTCCATGGCTAAAAATAAATACAAGTTGGTTAACCAAGGGTCAAAAATCTAAAATGGTACTTGATACCACATTTTGGCATTTGTCCCAGGTCCTTCTGGAGGAAGGCCACAGCCAGAATCCTCCATATCAAGATCAGATGTGAGAAGAATTCTCTTACTCACAGGATTTCCAAGTATTGAAGGGCAAAATGACTCTATCAGCCTTGTTCATTCACTTTAGTTCCAACCAAACTAAACTGCATAAAAGATGTACTCTGTGGGAAGCAGAAATGAAGAATCTGGAGGGTAGAAGATATAGCTCTCTTAGACATGTTTCATGGCAAAGAGCTAAAGCACATAAAAAATAAGTTAAAATTAAAGATAGATGTTCTTATAAGTGTACCATAGTCAATCACACTTTTATTTATGATCAAGAAACGAAAGGAGGTAGATATCATAGCTACTGAGTCAGGAACCTGAAAATTCAGTGGTGGAAATTTCTTTCTTTCTCTCTCTCAGAATTCTTTTATTTCTGCTCCTTATCGCATATCTCCTCCAAACTTGTTTATCTTTCTGATGGCCAATTTTCCTGCTATCCCTGAATATGGTCAGTCCTGAGTAGAGAACGAGCTCCCAACTAATTCACATTCCGTATGTCCAAACTCCCTGTAGCTAAGAGAGATCATCTAATTGGCTTCCAGAGCTGTGAATAGAGTCTTCAAGACGGCATTGGTTAAGAAAAACATTTTGCATCCCTAGAAGTATGGTCTAGAACTTCAGAAAGAATATATAGAATCCAGACCAAGTCTAAATATTGCACCTAACTCCAGTGTTTTATGTAAAAACATTCTTGAACAGATAGTCCACAGAGCATCAACCAAAAAATTTTCATATGTAAGTTATGTTTTAGGCTGCGCTAGAAAAACAAGCTTAGAATATGGGAAGTGATTTATCCTGTATTTCTCTGAGTTGTGATGCAAAAGTCATGAGAATAAGCTGGGAATGGGTAAAGTTGCAAACTGAGTACACATTCTTTATGGAATTAGCTATCAATCTACTTTTTTGAGGATTCTAATTTTATATTTTCCAATCAAGAATTATCATTACACATTTTAGGAAAACCTAGATCAAGTCATTTTGGCTTTCAAGTGTGGCACATTAAAATAAAGGATAATACTGGTTACTCATCTGTAGAAGAAACCAACAGAATATAACAATATAGACTCGAGTACTTCAGGCTTCTTCCTCCACTGGGACTTCATTACTATATGAATTGACAACCTGCATCTATATTTATAAGCTCCTAACTAAATCAGACTCATATTCATCTCTCTTCAAAGCAGGTATGACTTATTCTATAAAACTCATTTGTGCTTTAAAAAAATAAAATAAACTGCTGCCACCACCACTGTCCCTGCCTTCTCAATTCTGATCCAAGCAAGGATCAGAAATTTAAATTGGATCCTCACACTTGAGTCAGATCTTTATAGGAACACAGCAAGACAGGAAACTTGTCCTGTATGAATCACATCTTCAGCAACTGTGTTAACCTGTAAAGATGACAAAAAATGATTTCGTGTAATACATTGAAATTACAGGTCAAATCCCTTTACCAACTTATTTCAGAGAAAGGTATTTTATTTTTAAATACACTTGCTTTGTACAGAATATTGCTCCATGCAAGAAACTCATTAGCTATGGAAGGAAATCTTTTTATCACATGAACATCTGAGATGTAACAGACTTGTTATAAATTTATAAACCTATGCTGTGGATTGAATTGTGTATCTCCCAAATTCATATGGTGAAGCCCTAACCCTCCATGGGACTGTATTTGGAGATAGGGCTTTTAGGAGAAAAGTAAGGTTAAATCAAGTCATAGAGGTAGGGTCTTAATCCTATAAGATCGGTGGCCTTAGAAAAGGAGGAAGAGAGTCTATGGCCTTACCACCCTGAACATGCCTGATCTCATCTTATCTCAGAAGCTAAGCAGGGTTGGGCCTGGTTAGTACTTGGATGGGAGAAAAGGAGAAAGAGAAATCTCTTCCTCCAAACACACATACTGAGGAAAGACCATGTGAATGCACAACCAGCAGGCAATTGTCTGCAAGCCAAAAAGAGGGCCTTCACCGGAACCTGACCAGGCTGGTACCCGATTTCAGACTTCCAGCCTTCAGAACTGTGAGAAAATAAATTTCTGTTGTTTAAACCACTTAGTTCATGGTATTTTATCATGGCAGCCCAAGTCAACTAATACACAATATAACCTCAGTTGCTCTAAAATCACAAATCTGATGCTAATAACAAAATCAGAGATCCTTAAGCATAAAAGAAATTGTGGACTTGCAAATTCTATGATAGCCTTTAATTAATTAACTAATCAATTTCTCAATTATAAATATGTGTTGCATTTGGCTACTTTGTGGAGTTATTTTATTTTCTTATAGTTGCATAATAAATGCTAAAATATAGCTCCAAATATAATTAGATCTTGAACTGACACTGTATGAAAATAATTTTGATTTATGGGAAAATCCGATAGCTCTTAACTTGAGATAACAGAATTAATCATAAATTTATTTTATTATGGAATGATTAAGCATGAGGATGAAGTCATCATTACATTATTAATTTATATACTACAAAGATGCAATTTATGTTTGTGATTTTCTAATTTACAAGTTTCAAATACCAATAAAGCCTGCTGCTAATTTGGGTCTCTGGTTTAGCACTTCAGTTGCCTCATTTTACGTAATGCCACCTAACTTAATTCAGGAGAGAATTTATAAATATAAATAGAGAAGGTAATTTGAGAAATTTAATTAGTGATCCCTCCCACACTACTGATTAAGTCTGACTTTGGATCATTGATTTTCAAAAAAAATTTTTTTCTCTAAAAATTCCATGAGCTAAAGTGATTATTTAATATCACATTCCTATATGCTATATACTTTGCTTTTTAAAACAAGTCAGGTTTACCTCTGCTATTTTTTAATAAAAATGGAATAATGGAGGCATCTCAGCTATATTGGCAGTTTTGAAATGGGAAATTTCTTTCCAAGAATGTGTAGTATTTCACTGAAGACTTAACAATGTTACAAGTCTGATGGCAGATGAAAAGAAGACAAAATATATTTATATTATTTGTGATATTTAGATGTGTTTTCATATTTTCCTGAGCTAAAATTATGAGCTTTAGGTATGCAGCAACTACTTTATTCTTAATTCCTTTTATTTAAAAGAAATGCATTGAGCTTATAAATGTTGAAAAATAGTTACCCAAAGGGCATGTTAAGATATAGCAGGTTATAGTGGTTACCTCATATTGTCCTTCAAAAGATAAAAAGAAGAATACACCATATTCTTTTTCTAAATTTAACAAAATATTTACTGAGTAGTACCTACTAAGAGTTAGGTTATATGCCAGGAATTAGAGAGTCAATGATGTCTAAAAACAGACTTTGTTTTTATTCCTACAGAGCTTAGGATCTAGTGGGGGAGAATGGCACTAATACAGTAATCACCTAAATCACTGTAAAATTACATTGTAGTAACATGCTGTAAAAGAAAAAGTATTGCTCTAAGAGTGCACTGTTCTAAGAGAAAAGCATTGAAATACCCTGAAGTAGAAAAGACCTGGAAGAGGGAACTTCCCAGAGCTGGGGAAATAAGAGGGAGCTTGTTGAAAGATAATAGTCAGCAGTTTACTTTTACCCTGAAAGTAATGAAAAACCTTAGAAGAGTTTTAAATAAATGGGGATGGAGGATTGGAGTAATTACATTTGCATTTTCAAAATATGTCCAGTCTACTGGAAGAAAGACTGGCTTCAGGCAGACCACTCAGAAGGTTATTCTGTAAATCCGAAGGAGAGCTTTTATTGCAAAGATTGGAGTATTGCTGAAGAAGACAAGGAGAAGCAGAGGGAAAAATCAACGGAATTTGGTAGTGGACTAGATATGTAGAAATCATAAAAGTATATTTTGCTCCCATAAGAGATTATAACATTAACATTAAGGTAGAGGAAGCAAAACATCTACTCGGGTTATGGTATGGAAACTTCTCCGGCTTTTGTACCAATGAGGGGAACATTCTACAATGTGGATAAAACATTCCTCAATGTTGATATTTCTAAACCTGTAAGAACTCCAAAAATAAATATCCTTTTCTTGGCTAACTATGGTGGTACTTTGGTGGTCTACAGGAGTTCCAGTATGTGGTATTCATGTGTAATTTTTCTATCTGAATTTTCATTTAAGTCTATTTCTGTAGAAGTCCTCTCACATCCTAGATGAAAATAATCCCAAATTTGAAGGGCACTGCTTAGGGCTTATCATTTATAAGGAGACTGACACTTCACCAGGGGAACACTATCCTTAAATGCTTAGGATTTTAGGCTGCTAGGCAATCCAGCAAAGTAGCCCAGAAGCTCTTAAAAAAATAGATTGTGTACACTAACCTCTTCAAATGGGCATATATCCAAAAATGACTTGAAATCCCTATATATTTTCTAGGAAACTATTTCTAATTCCTTCTACAACCCTTCTTGGGCCATGATGAGGATGTCCAATGTGAGATGAGAATCTACTCACAAACATCAAGAAGGTAACATGATGAGTAGTAACTTCCACAAAATTTGAGATTATATTCTCTTTTTAATAGAATAACTGTTACCTAAATAATTTAATACATGATCTCAACTGTTCGTATCACCCAAATTATCTGTTTTTCCTAAAACTCAAATATAGACTTTCAACAATTTTTGTATGAATGGTCCGAATACTAAAGAACCAACCATGAATTCACAAAGATGAATTCTCCTATTCACTTTGAGTTTGTTCAGTTTGACTTTTTCTCTCAAGACAAAGCCTCCTACAAAATCAAAGGAAGTAATAAAACTGTCAGATGTCAAATTGTTTTTTCTTGTCAGTCTATTCCCCTGTGTCCTTTTTCCTGAATTTTGATTTCTTCTGAAGAAGTTGTTTGGAAATTTGAATTCAAAATAGTAACACTAAAATCTTATTGCAAAGCCCTCAACTATCAGCATATAAATATGTGTATAAATGCATAGATAAGTATATGCTTAATGTACAAATATTTTCCATTTCTTCTTTTTAAAAGAACAAGGTATGTGCAATTCCATTTATCCCAGTTTTTTTTTTATACTTGTGTCTTCTTCTAAGAACGCCCACTTCCTGACAATGCCGTTGACAATGTCACCCCCAATATGACAGTTTTATTATTTTATACATCGTCTGTGGGTTAGAGAAATTCAACATTAAGTTTAAACAAACTTCAGCTTGGAAACCTTAAGAGAAAATGTCATTTAACAGTAAAAGAATTTAAATCAAAGATCTTAGGCAAAATATAAAATCAGAAGAGAGGCAAAGAATACTGACATTGAAAACCTAACACCCCCTCTGCTTTCATATCAACTTTATTCCCCTATTTTGAATTGTACATGCACTTATACGTGCTTTGACTTTCCTTTTGCAGTTTTTTCCCTTTAGTTTTTTCTTCAGTAATGGTTGAATTATTTTATTTATTTTCATCTTAATCTTTGCTTGTTAAATAAAAATAGAATACATATCTTTCTTTTATAAAAGTAATATTTGCTCATTCTATACATGTGAAATATTGGGACAGGTAATAGAGAAAAGCCATCTATTGTTCCAGCACTTAAACACCGACAACTTTTTTTTTTTTTTTACAATCTTAGAATGACGAGGCCAAAAAATCATTTCAAATATACCATCTCTTCTATAAAGACCAAAAGAAGGAAATCTTACAGCCACACCCATGCATTTTAGAGACAATGATCTTGAACAGGAAAATAATAATTTTAGAACTGATTATCACTCATGTTATCAATGAAGAAACAAGTTCAGAATGATTAAGTGACTTGGGAAGGTAAAACAGCTTGCACTGGAATGAGAAATGGATGATGGTTCCCTGCATGGTTTCTCTGTCATTTTCCAATAACCATAAGTCATGGAGTGTTTCCATGTTTGACCAAAATATGGAATTGTCTGAACAAACTGTCTGTGATATAGGCTCCTGAGTCCCCTGATGATTCAATGAATCAGAGCTTCTCAAGGAGAAACCCTCATTTCTTTTTTCAAAGGTTGCAAAGCATTGCTGACTACCAGCAAGTTTTACAAACCACTGGTATAGACCAACTCTTCCTTCTTGCATAACTCTCACATTATTCTTTGCTTTCCTTCTTTCTATCCTCTGTTCCATTTATATTCAGTAAAGGAATATTTTCAGGAAACCTGCTAGCTGCAAAGGCAGATAAAGAAAATTAAGAAATAGACCTTGACCTTGAGGGTTGGGCAGTAGGGAATGGTGCGGAAAGGAAAGAAGAATACACATCATATGAACTAGTTATTACAAGTTATGTGCCATAACCAGATGTGAAGTGCTATGTGAATGCTGCGAGTTGAATTTTATCTCCCCCCAAAAATATCTTGAAGACCTAACCCCCAATACCTGTAAATGTGACTTTATTTGGAGATTGGTTTTGCAGATGTAATCAAGGTAAAATGAGGCAATAAAGGGTCAGGGTGGGCCTTCAATCTGATGACTAGTGTCCTTACAAGGAGAGAGGGTTACAGAAATACAGAAACAAACACAGAGGGAAGAAGGCCATGTGAAGACAGAGGCAAAAATTGGAGAGATTTAGCTACAAGCCAAGGAACCACAAAAATGCTGACAAGCACTATAAAGCTAGGGAGAGGTCAGGAGGGATTCTAGAGCCTTCAGAAGGATCACTGCCCTGTGACATTTTGTCTTCAGTTTTCTAGCCTCCAGAACTCAACAGAGTAAATTTCTGTTTTTCTAAACCACCCAGTTTGTGGAAATTCGCTAAAGCAAGAAACCAAAACAGTAAGTATCCCTTAGATGGCTTCATTTTGAAGGAGAAAAAGAGATTGGAATAGTCAGTGAAATTTATAAACACTGGATAAATTGAACTGTTTTACATTTTGTATTTGCGGCAGCCAAGTCTTCTGGGAAAAATAAATTATATTAAGGCCGTGCTTATCTTTTCCTGTTTTTCATCAACATGAAATAAATAAGGCACAGAAGTATAAATTAGCAAAAAAATTATTTTAAAATTTAGTGAATACATACAAAATACTTGAAAAATAAAGATTTTTTTAACCATATACAATAAGAGACTCAAATAGTTTTAATTGTTAGTGATACAGAATATTAGTCTCAATTATGTTACAGAAATTACTCTGTCCCATACATATAGTACATTTTCTTTGGGGAATTTTCAGAGATATTTAAGTAATCCCTAACAGTGAATAATAACAAAAGAAGACTATGTGTTCTGTATCATGTTGACCTAAATCACACAGCAACTAAGTGTTGAGATCAAAAGAGAGAGAAGAGTCTAGCACAAGCAAAATGTAAAAAGAATGGTGCCAATTAACAAGATGTAAGAACTAAGAAGTAGACATGTTAACAAAAAGAGGAGTCCAACTCCAGGAATGAAACCTTTAAACCAAGGTAAGAAGACATAGGCTACAGTCACATACCTATCTATCACCTAAATTAAATATTACTTCTGGGCTCTTAGCCATGAAACTCTCATCTTAGGGAATGAAAGTGGAACAAGTGATAAGGAAGATTCATTAAGAAGATACTAATTACAACTAGAAGGAAACTGAATTCAGATTCAGTTGCCCCAGTTTGTAGCAAGCAGCCTAACCCTTTACACAGGCAAACAGAAACTTGTGTTGGGTGTCTATCTTATTTGTTTTGTTTCACTTTTCAACCAGATATGAAACTTGTAAATACAGTATAACCAGATTTATAAGCTATGGATGGCAAATTTTATACATGGAAATATGGAAAAGTTATCTATTATTATTATACATATATATGGTAACAGTAGGGACTGTTATTCCATTTTCTAACACAATTTTTCTGCCTTCCTTATTTCCTCAGATGTACTCCATTCGATGATAATGACAATGGTAACCAACATGGATTGGTCATTATCACCGTTATAAGCTAGTTCATGTTGTGCTCTTGCTATAAACCAAACATTAATCTCCTTACATCTACTCTCTATTTTATCTCCTTATTGATAGTAATAATTAAATAGATATTCTTAACTGAAGTTCAGGGAGCTTAAGTGAATTGCCCTAACATCCCTCAGTGGTAAATGACAGAGTTAGAAATCAAATCCAGGTATGCCTGACACAATTGCTCATGTTATTAACCTCTAACGTACATGGTCTCCCTTTCCCCTCATTTTTATCTCCTCTTTTAAAATTAGCCCAGTAGCAAGCCCTAGGATATTCCATAGTCTAGACTGGTGGAATGTCAAAAATGGAGGAGAAATCTCTTCTGGGGCTTTGCTGAACCACTTGCTGGGTTCCCTCATATCCTGGGTGGCAGGAGCCATCAGATTCTTGGATCTAGACAGTCTTTTCTAACATTACTCACTGGGTGACAAAGTGGGATGAAACAGAATCTCTCATGAAGTCCTCAACCACCTGCAGCTGAAGAATTTGGCTTGCTAATACTCCAGGATCAAACTTTGAATGACTATACTTTGAATGAATAAATGTGTGTAGTAATAGAAAAACACCTTTCAAACTCAAAAGGGGTGAAAACTCAACCAGTTAATGGAAGGAGAAAAAAATCAGAGAGAAATCAGGGAGCCATTAATAAGAGGCCCAGTTTGATTCCTAACTCCACCATTAAAAATGTGTTTTACATGCATGTAAAAGGGGAGGGATAGATGTATAGAAATCCCCATAGGATTACTGCTGACTTATGTGTGATAGAAGATGACAGGTGTGATCCAGACAATTTGCGGCTTAGATAGATCATTCCTTCTGCCTTTACCATCAAGAAGACAGTGCCATCCCAGAAGGAAAGTGGAGAAAGAATTCAATGAATAGCCTATATTTTATTAATTTTAATTTCTCTATGTAAGCGTTCCTATTTGTTTTAGAAAAAAGATAAATACAGAGAAGATCAAAAGGAAGATAATTTTTGAAGCCATCCATAATAACAGAGATGACTATTTGAACATTGTAATAGCTTTTTTTCCTATTCATTTGTATCTAATAGACAATGTATTTATAACTGGCTAAGATATCTCTATAACAACTACATATCTATCTATCATATGCCTAACTATAAATAAACTTATTTTTATAAGTTATATATACCAGTTTTCTGTAACCTCCTTTTTTCACCTCTTAGCAACCTACTAAACACTGTCTGTATCAAAAAAATAAATTTTCATAATTTTGACATAATTTATTTGACACATCAGTATTAACATCTTTTAAATCTTATAAGAAATTTTAATTACTTCATTTTTACTATTATAAATAATGTTGTGATGAATATGCTTATAATTTGATTAATTCTTTGGGGCAGATTTCTAGATTTAGATTCCAGTTCAAAGAGTATGTCACCTTTTGATACATGTTGCTTTCTGGAAATGTTGTACTAGCTTACTCCCACATGCTATATATGATGTCCATTTTCCAACACCCTCACCCACACTAGGCCTGGTTAATGGCATATTTTAAAACTATTTTATGGCATGATGCTTATGTGTAGGAAGGAAACTCTACATTAAGTGTTAATGTTGAGATTATTCCCTGCTTTAGTAAAACAATGAAACAAGTTATTCACTGTTGATAACAAATAGATTTAGTGAATATTAATAATCAACAGTAGATCATATTAATGATGGGAATATAAACTATGGTAGATTACCATAAATGTTTGTTCTCTCAACATACTCTTGGATGATAGTTTCCAACAGCATCAGAAACTTCAGTTTTAATGACTTGAATGACATTTATTAACTTTCTCATTATTAGCACAAAATAAACCAGCATCATTTTATAGCCAAAAAAATAATTAATGTGCATCACAGTTCCTCTTTTTATGAGTCATCAAATACAACCTACCTGTGATAAGTTTCATGAGCCATTAGAAGGGATTTTCCGTCCTCTGCAGTGGATCGCTGACAAAAAAAAAAAAAAAAAAGTGTACAAATTAGTTTTTTTTCCCAGAAAAGGGATTATATTTAAGGTGGGTTGTATTTGAGTCATATGAAAAATCTGTCTTTGCTTCCCTTTCACACACATGGACTCATTTCCATGATTGAAAGGCAAGCCATGTATTTTACCTCAAACTTTAAAAAGTAAAAGAAAAAACCCACCCCACACATTATGTCAAGTGTAATTATTAAGTGTTTATCAGTCGCGCAAGGGCAGTAAAAACTCTAACTCCATCTCAACATCCCTATATGTGCACAGACGTTGCATATTCAGCTTCAGGTTCACGTAAGCAAAGGTACATTGGTGGCAATGTGCCCTTGCCTAATTTGGCTTTGAGACACTGCCGTGAGATTATCAACATTTTAGAACAAAATGATTCTATTTTAAGAATTCTAAATAGCACTTTATTTTGTTTAAGATTCCATTTATAGTGGCAGTTGGAACAGTTTTGCCTCAACTGTTAATTTAAGAAAAGTTAAAATCTTCAAACAGTACAACAATGCCAATAAAAAGAATTCAAAGTACGAAGCTAAATGGAGGTTCTACCTCCCTGATCCAGCATCATTTCTTATATGTTGCTCACATTAATTCTGATTAGAATCTAGTTTAGGATTGATTAAACGTGGAAAAATGAATGATGTGTATATCATTTCTGGAAATTTCCTTCTTTCCTTTTATTCTTTTTTATCATAAGAATTAAATATTTAGAGTTTTCCTTTTTTTCCAAAATGGTGTTTCAAAATTTCAGGTTGCACAAGATATATCCAGACCCCTTACTTTTATGTTGGCAGAACTTTGAGGTAGAATAACACCTAAATCCTATAATCCATGAACCCTTCCTAGGGAAAAATCAGGTAAGTTTCCTCTTGGACATTTCTCCCTTTTACAATTAGTTCATAGTAAATGTCTTAGGACCTATTGACAATGACTCAGGCTGATGTGAAATAACAAGATAATATATCACACATATCATTGTTGTGCAATGTTAGCATTAACTGTCTACTTATTTGGACAATTGGGCAGATGGGTGCATGCAGCCAACCATCAGGATCATTACAGGAATCAATATCATTCCAAGCAACACCTAGAGCATAAAGACCATTGGACCTAAATTAAAACAAATGAACAAAGAAAGTCTTGGTTTCAATTCCAGAATTTACTAACTGTGTAATACTTGGCTAATTCCTGAGCCCATCATAAAGTGTGCACAATAATTATTTCTTAAATGGGTGACCAATTCCCAGTAATTCAAGAATTGACAAAATTTTCATTCTATTCTACTGCAGATGAATGACCAAAAGATAATTTTATTCTTTGTAAAGTATTGGCATGATATTTTTCTTTTTTTTAAAAAAAAAGAAACTTTAGATGTGGATGCCTATCTACTGAATGCTTCAGGAAATTCATGCCTGATATTGTTTTCCCATCACTTCATTTATGCCAAACTACTAAAGAACAAAAGGGAAAATAATTGGACCTGATTTTTACTATATGAACCCACACATTTTGCTTTCTGCTTCCTAATTAAGTGCCTAAGCAGTGAATGTCTTTACAATCCTTTATTCCTTGAGAGACACCATAACATTAAGTATAGTTAGCGTACCTTACATCCTCCTATGTATGATGACATGGAGCAGTTTCTGGAAACATGTGACCTTACTTAGGCTAGAGGAAGCATATGGTGTTGAAAAGTTCCATTTGCACATACTTTTCATTGTGATATCCCCCCAAAGCATATCTAAGCAGACGTATTTTTCAAGTCTATGGCAAGTCACCTACATCAGCTGGCTCAAAACCCATTTCAAACCATTTTACCTTGCCTCCTTCTATTTTATCATTCCAAGTTTCCCCAAACCCAGGGTGACTCAGCTATTATCAATAAAGTGTAGGTGTGAGTTGCTGGGCAACCTTTTCCTTTTTCTCCATTCCTGTAACTTGGACTAAATTGCTGAAGAAAGAACAGCCATCTTTTAGCCAAAAGGACAAAAACACACCATAAGGACAGCAGGAATTGAGTTAGCCAGAGTTCTTGATAGTGTTATTGTGGTATGTACATTGCTCAGCTGTTTTCTAATGACAAACATAAAACCCTTACTTCTTTAAATCACTAAAGAGATTTCTGTGCTTGCATTGGAATGCATCATAGCCTCAAGTCTGACATCAAGTACCCCCTGAGATGTCTTTGATGTCCAAAGTCAGATACAGACACTTTTATTGTCTTCTGTTCCCACATAACATTTTGCATACCACTTTTCAATGAAAACAGAAATGTTGTCATGGAAGTATAAACCAAAAGTGTACAAATTAAAGGATATAGCTTGATGGAGCTATTACTAATACAAAATGAGCACAGATGAAGTGAAGAAATAGAATATTCTGAAATCCTGAATGCCCTCCTGTGCAGCTCATAGTCACTATCCTTCCTTTTCCCCAAAGGTAACAACTTCAGCCATCGGTCTTTCCTGTTTTTTGAATTTATATAAATATTATCACACAGTATGTACTCTTTTGTGTCTGGAGTCTTTACAAAAGTAATATATTTGCTCAATTTATCCTGTCGGCTTTGTGTAGCAGTAGTTCATTAATTTTACTTGTTGTTTGATATTCTATTGTATAAATATACTACAATTTATTTATCCAATTTACTGTTGATTGATATTGGACTGTTTCCAGACCTTGGTAATTAAGAATAATACTTCTATAAACACTCTCATTCATGGCTCTTAGTGCACATATGTACAGGTTTCTGTTAGGTTTATACATAGGAGTGGAATTACTGAGTCATAGAGTATGCATTTGTTTAACAGTATTATCAAACACTTTTACAAAGTGCTTATACAAATCAGGCTCCTACCAGCAGTGTGTGAGAATTCCAGCAGCTCTGCAAGTAGAACAGTATTTGGTATTTCAGGCAATTTTATTTTAGTCATTCTTATGGGTATAAAGTAAAATTTCACTGCTGCTTAACTTTGTGTTTTCCTGGTAATGAAAAGAGGCAAAATAATTCATATGCATATTGGCAATTTGGATAGCCTATTTTGTGAAGTTATTGCTGAAGTCTTTTTCACATTTAAAAATTTTTAAATTGATATGTCTTCCTTTTTTCTTATTGATCTGGAGAAGTCATTACATAGTCTAGATATAAACACTTTTCAGTTACATGTAATATAAATAATTTCTCCCACTCTGTGGCCTACCTTTTCACTTTCTTAATGGTGATTGTCTTTTTAATGTAGTCTATTTAATGCTTCTTTATGGTTATTAAAGTGTTTATATTCTACTTAATATTTTTTCTACTTCCAGATCTTATCTTCTGGTAGCCCTATTGTTTAGCCTTTTATATTTAGATTACAACACCCCTGAATTGATGTTCATGTATGCTGTGAGGTGAAGTCATGATTCATTTTCTGAATTATGAATATCCATATAGCATTGTTTCTTTCTTAATGGTACACTACATGGCATCTCAGATTGAATGAAATATGGTAATATTCTAAATTAACCATGTTATTTGCAATGACAGAATACAGCCTAGCATATTAAAATTAATAAAATATTTGTGATAGAGATAATAGAAGCTGATAGCTTTTAAAAACCAAAGATGATTTAACTTTTAAAATAGAAGAGGATAAGAAATGACTTCAAAGAGTTACAATAATGTAACAAATTAGATATATTAACAAAAATTTATGAGTTTTCATAAATGTTACCAGCCCTATGATCTAATCTAACATACACTCCTAGAACACAAAACGTTGGTCCCTAATACTGTTTTTCACTGACATTAGTGGAGTCCATGTTTTGCATAGAGAAAATCAAGTTGCACCTGAAATATCTTGATGGTAGATGGCAAGCCTGCTTTTAAAGATATCTAATAATGTTAAAGAGTACTACAGTCCCAAGTAAAAGGATAAAAACAAAAATAATAATTAGAGTTTACTGGACACTGTTGAGCCTTTGAACTGCCATGGGCCCATGATATTACTCAAAAGACAAATTATATAAATTATGCTAATGTAAAGTCATAAGAGTTGTAAATATTTTAATGTCCTAAACTGATAAACCCAAGTTATTTGAATACTATCTTGAAGTTTTTATAGGTGCCTAAGTTGACTGTCACAAATGTTAACATGTATTATACATATTGTATATTATGTGATCACATATAAATGTTAACATACTTATTCAGAATTATCCTACATATGTTTATATTTTCGTCAATGGTGGTCAAAACTTCCTTAAAATAAATTGGTTGCCCAGCAATTTCACAGACTAGAAAGAAAAAAAGACAAGGAAAAATCTTTGTGAACATTATGTAAAGCAGAGGTTTTCAAAAATGCAGTCCCCCACCTAGAAGCATCGGCATTACCTAAGAATTTGTTAAAAATGCAAATTCTCAGCCCTTTCCTAGACCTTCTGAAGCAGCAGCTTTGGAGGTAACATTCAGCAATCTGTATTTTTCAAACTCTCCCGGTGCTTCCACTGTGCATTACTGTTTGAGAACTACTGATCTAACGCAACTATTTAAACTACTGTAACTGTCTGAGCTTTAAAGCTAAATTTTGTTGGATATTTAACACTGACCCCTATATCTATCAGAAGGACTTGACTAATTATAGACCAAATAAAGAATCTATATTTGCTCTGTACTACTAAATTAGGGCCAGTCATTCTGAGACCCCACTATAGATGCCAAAATGCTAAAGCATGAATTTGAATCTAGATATATCTGAATATTAGACTGAACTCCATATTATACCATTCTTTTTCTTTCTTAAAAGTTATAGCTTTCTAAAAAGAAAATATAAAAGAAAGTAGTATGCATGATATCTCTAATTTTCATATATATGAAGATGAGATATAAAGAAACTGAGATGCACCAAGGTTAAATATATTGTCCAAAGCCACATGGCAAGCAAGGGCAGAATCAGGATTCACAGCTCTAAGTCTTCCTGGATTCATAGCCCATCTTCTTTCCACCAGTACACTTGTTCTTGAATATCATCGACTTCTAATATGTATACCACATGTGTCCAACAAAAGTTTATTAGGTGAATGGTGAGTGAAAGAATGACCTGAATTTCCTTGTCACTGTATTTTCAGTGGTTGCTACTAAGAAGAAGCATGCTCTCAGAGAACAGTTTCCAGATAGCTTCCAGAAGCTGAGAATACTCAGACCAACATGATGGTCCACTTAACAGAGAAAGCAAGTAAAATGTTGCTGTCATTGACAAGAATGGTGTCGTTAAAATGTTTGGATCCTTACGAGAAAAACATTTCAGTCACTCCGTAATCTCAGGCTGTGTTTCTTCAGTGCTCCTCGAAAACACTTAAAACACAGAAGATGTTGTAATAAAAGAATGTTTATAACTTTTCCAATGAAAAAATCTGAAATTTAACACCTTACAAAGTATATTATACTACTGTGAAGGGTTCATGGTGCATTTCATTTAACTTACCTTCCAGATAACTCAATTTAATTTTAAAATTATTTTAAAATTACATGAAATGACATAAGGAGATGAATGCAATAGTTGCTAATGTTTCTTGGAGGAGTCATGGGGCAAGGGAGAGAAAGAAACAGATTAAAACGCTGCAGACATTTGTTATTTGAACAGCAGCAGGAATGGAAAACACATAGGGGTAACATTTTAAAGCTGTGTGTGGGAGGCACTTGCACAAAATATTTTGTCAACAGGATTTTTGCGTACACCTCTCACACACTGCTTAGGAAATTTACCCCAGAATAGAGATTCTTTTGTTTTTTCCTCTGCAAGCTGTCTAGCCTATGTAATTAACACCAGCCAGCAAAATAGTATTCAGGTGCTGACAAAATTGATAGGTCCTCAGCCTTTGCCATGGAGGGACAGAGCTAGGCATTTTCATTTCACTCACCTGCAGTTGTGAAAAATCATCTCGCTCATCTGCATCCTAGAGCAATCTCCACCGCTAGTCTCTCACTAGGTTTCTCTGCCAGCTCTCAATGACATTTCCCCTCTATTTTGCTGGTACATATTCACTCTCTCCAAGCATATTTATTAATATTTAATCAAATGCATGCTAACATCTTGAACCTCTGTTCATGGTAATAATAAAAAATTATGTTAAAGTTCTCTAAAAGAGCACATTGTGAGGCTGAATCTGTTGTGAGATGCTAAGAGTCACTGATTCTCTCTTTATTTATTTATGTTACCTGAATGTCCCAAGGCATTACTGTGTGTACTTTTCAGATCCTGCTAACATTTGGACCCAAATTTGCAGATTGATTAACTCAAATCTGATTATATAAGAATCAAAGCTTCTGGGCCACACATACCCAAACACCCTCCCGGCAAAGTCTGTTTCAATTATTTCAGGACATATGCATAAAGTATCTCACCTGTCCTCCAGAAAAATTGTACCCATGATGCCATACCACTGGGTATGATCTCTATACTCAAGGGGGCACTTTGGCTTTTGAACTGGTGATGGTACCTCCATAAAGTTGCAGAATGCTGCCTGGGATATTTCGTCTCAATACAGGGAAAGGTACAAAATCCTTGTTCACCATTATTCTTTCCTTAAACCTTCACAAAAATGGGGATAATACTACTTCCAGATCTCTATGTCATAGACTGGATAATGAAACATAAGAGAAAAACTAGACAAGACAAATATATGCGATCAGTTGAATTTGAAGAATATGCTAAAATAATTCAATGGAGAGAGGATTACCTTTTCGACAAATTATGCTTGAATGATTAGGTATCCTATATAAAAGTGACTCAATCCATTTAGCTTTTCTAAAACTAAATCCTAGATCTAAATATAAAATCTAAATCTATAAAAGTTCTAGAAAAAAAAATCATTGTGACGTTGCCTAAAGCAAAGATTTCTTATATATGATAGAAAAAAAAACTAAAAAAATTGATAAATGGCACTTAAACATTTAATATTCTCATTCTTTGAAAGATAGTCAAAATAAAAAGACAAACAACAGACTGTAATAAAAAAATTTGCAAAATTCGTATCTGATAAAAAAAACTTAGAGTATATGTAAAGAATTCCTATAACTCAACTAGGATGAAACTAATTAACTAAGAAATGAGCAAAGATGTGGATAGATGTATTACATAAGAAGGTATACACAGGGCAAATGAGCACAAAAGGCTAAATGTCACTAAAAAAATGAAAATTAAATCCACAGTATGATACTGCTATCTAATTGAATGGTTAGAGTAGGAAAAAAAATCTGACATTTCCAGGTACTGAAATGGATATAGAGCAACTAGAACTCTGACAAAGTACTAGTGGGAATGCAAAATGATACAGCCACTTTAGTACACAGCTTGGCAGTTTCTTATAAAGTTAAACATAGAATTTACGTACAACCCAGGAATCCTGACCCTGGTATTTATAGAAGATAAATGAAAGCATATATTTATCTAATATCTGTACATCAATATTTACAGCAGATTTATAACTATCTACATCTAGGAACAGCCAAATATTCAACTACTGAATGTATTAAAAATTTATGGTGGTACACCCTTACAACGGAATACCATCTGTCAATGATGAGGGTTGAACTACATATACATGCAGCAACATGGTTGAATCTCAAATACAGTACACTATTTGCAAGGAGCCAAAGACCACATATCTGGCATGAAATTCATATGACATCCCAGAACAAACAAAACTACAGATACTAAAATCAAATCACAGGTTGACAGTGGATAGGGTTAGAGGAATAGATTGATTCTAATAAATCAGGAGAGAAATTTTCAGTTATAGAGATATTCTACATCTTGTTTAACATGTTGGTTACATGGCAGTATATGTTTATCAAACTCATAAACTAAGCATATTTAATGGATAAATATGTATCTATTTTATGTAAATTATATTTTAATAAACCTGATTTTTTTCAAAATCTTTTCAAAAATCTTTCTAATAGCTCTTACTTTATTTCTGCATATTGTAAGAGGAAAGGATAATATTAGCTTCATCTCTAAATCTTCATAAGCTTTAAGAAAAATTTAATGCTACACACTTAGAAAATACTGTCTGGCTATTGCTGTTTGCTTCTCTAAGAATTTTACAATTGGGCATATCAAGACAAAATTTACTTTACTGTAAATATAAAATAGCAAACTCAAAAAGGAAAAAAAAAGATGTTCCAGGAAGCTTCTCAAGAGAAAGATTCACACACTAGTTTTAAGTGAACAATGGGTGGGAACATCTAAGATCAAGAAGTTAGCACTGATGTAGCATCCCAACATAACACAAAGCTTAGCCTTACAAGACAGGTGAATATGAATGTAAGCCACAAGACATTTCTCTCTGTACAAAGGAAAGGTGATTCACAACTTGAAAGTGTCTATCTACTATGAGCCTTAGCCAAAATTTCAAGAGTCATGTTGGTAATAAAACAAATAATAAAAATTATATTAAAATGATTAATAAAAATTAAATCTATCTTCTAGATCTAAAATTGATTTCTATCTCCCCCAAATCTTAATGTCTAGAGTATGAAATATATATTATTGATATCACCATTTTTTCTCTAATTTGATAAAATAATATTGAAAACTATTCAATCATCCATTCTTGTTTTAATTTAACAAATCTGATGAGTATATTCTAGGTACAGTTGTCCAGATTATGAGTGAAGCTGCTCTGGACTATGATGTTAGAGTTAATTTTCAAGAGACCTTTGTGACATTCTACAAAATGTTTTTTTATCTGTAAGAGTTACTGACATCAGCATCTCTCTGAAGAAATTTTTGTGTTACAACATTGTTAGGACTTTTTTGGTTTTTGCAAGAAAGGCATAATCTCTCATGGAGTCAACCATTGTTAGAGCAGCATCCATATGGATATCAACTTACTTACTACAAGTTTAAATTTTTGTTTCCCTACATGAACACAAAATATTACATTTATGCTGACAATGCTTGTACGCAACTCTTTGCAGTAGAAAAACTTTTTTCTTAAATATCACTATCACTTAGAAATCTTACATCATGACATTTATTGGTAAAATCTGTTGACTCATCAATCTGGAGAGAAATTGTTCCTTTTCATGTATTACAAAAAACCCTCTTCAGCCTGATGTGACACATCAATACGTCAGCTGACTGTACTAAGAATAGAATCTTCAATTTCTCATACTGCATCTTGTCCAAACATTTGGCTCACTATAATTTTATGTGCTGATGTTATTATAATAGTTTTTCAACAGCTGGGTAACTTTTCCTTTTCTGGCCACTAAATAACTTAATTCCTGAAGCTTTTGACTGACAGGACTTTTAAAAATAAACTTTGTTCTGTTTTGAGAATACAATAGCCATTTAAAGTATTCACTAGCTTTACCTGTCAAATGGTTGTGAGTTATATATTAGTGACATAAAAAATTTTTGTTGGAGTCTTTGCTGCATTTGTCAGCTGTGATTCTTCATAACTATTCTACCAGAATTGCCATCAGCCAAAAATCTTTTTCTTCCATGTGTTAAATAATTTTCAAATATCATTGTGCTGGATAGCCAGATGTGATTTTAATACACAAAGGCTAATATAAAATAGAAGGGCATAATAAATAACTAAAGATAAAATTATTTTTAAGAAAATTCACAATACAATTCAATTCTAATTCACACAATTCTTATTTTGCCAAGTTCACAACAGTAGAACAACAGAGGTGTTGCTAAATCACAGTGTGTAAAAATTCCTTTTTTGTACTGAAAATTTCCCTTCGATTTTTGGTTACACCGGCAGAGCTTGTTCAGTCCTATTAACTAGTCAGCAGCACATAAGGGTAGGTGAAGGGAAGTAATTTTGAGGGGGAAACTGACATTATCACACTGTCCTACTCTCTTCCCAATAGGGTCATCAATAATCTGTGGCCTCCACTATCTTGTGTCAGAAACAGAGAATGAATTCAACCAAATGAGATGACCCATCCTCTGTGTGCTGCATTAAAAGGCTGAAAGCCTTTCCATTCCCCAGACAGTGCGTGGGGGATGGGCGGGACATGGCCAATATATATAACCTGAACTTTTGTATCCCCATAAGAAGCTGAAATTAAAAAAAAAAAAAAGGCTGAAAGACCTATAATAGAAATTCTAATGGTGAATGCTCAGTCAGTATTCAATACTGGCAAAGTTAGCTTCGAAAAGCACTCAAAACTTAATTAGTTTTCTAATCATGATTTCTCATGAAACCTGTAAAAACTTCTTGTAAAACTTCAATTGAGAAAATGTTACACAACCATTGAAATAAAATCAATATACTACTGCTTTGGTGTTAAACAGAATTTTTCAAATACATTGTAAAACTTAGATGTCTATACAAATAGGATGTTAATATATGATAAATATGAAGTATAATCCAATGAATAAAATATAGACTATTTAATGAAAGGTTCTGGCAAAACTGGCTAACCATTTGAAAAGAAAGAATAACCTCTAATATCCTAAATAAGATTCTAAAATAAATTTCCTATCAATGAAACGTTTAACAACAATGAAAACCAAAAGATTTGCAAGGAACTCTAAAAAATATACTGTCTAGGAATCAGAGAGGCTTTCCTATTTCAAACCTGCATAGTGTAAAAGAAAAGATAGATAAATTAAAACTTTTGTATAGAAAAAGATATCATTAAAAAACTACAAGAATTGCTTCTCAGCCTTTTGGCCAAGATCAAATGTAGTAATTGTTCTTATCAGTGTAACATCTGACATGTCCTCTATCCGAGGACAGTATCTTAAATGGATTTTTGGAGCAGGGAGATGGAATAAGAGCGTGTGCGCTCCACGTACTTCATGCATCGACCTGGTATTGTAGTACCTCCAGGAACAGTGTAACTCCTCAGGGAATTTCAGAAAAAAAAAAAGCTAAAATAAAAGTAATTATTATAAAATATATAAATCTGATGATACAGAATGGGTTAATTTGTATAACATACAATAGCTCTTACAAGGTAAATGTAGTCATCCCTCGGTGTCCATGGGTTTCAGGATCCCCTTGGATATCAAAATTCAGGGATGCTCATGTCCCTCATATCAAATGTTGTAGTATTTGCATATAATCTATGCATATCCTCTCATATACATTAAATCATCTCTCGATTACTTATAATATCTAATACAATATAAATGCTATGTAAATAGTTGTTATACTGTATTTTTTTCTTATTTGTATTATTGTTATTATTTTTTCCTACATTTTTGATCCATGGTTGATTGAATCTATAGATGTGAAACCTCCCCACATGGAGCACTGACTATACTATAGAACAAAACAAAGTAATGAAAAAATGTGCAAATTATAGGAATAGATAATTCACAAAAGAGCAAATCCCAATGAACATGTAGAAATGTGTTCAATAACACTAATAGTCAATGGAATGGATATTTAAGTGACAATTATATGGTATCTAAATTCTAGTGTCTAGAGCTCTTTCTGATGGGAAAGAATTCCAGGTATTGTTATTGGAACTGTGTGGTGCTATACCCCTCCTTTTGGAAGACAATTTTAGTAATATCTATCTAAAAATAACTCTCATGTAATCTACCCCATGGAAAGAAAAGTAATCATAGACAATAAGAGCATATGGCTAAGGATGTTTATTCAGACTTGTTCACAGTGGCCAAGAACTGAGAAACAAAGAGACCGTTCATCATGGGAGAAATCACCAGCTCGACTGTGGTGTTCCACATCATACCATATTACACAGCCGTTAAAAAGAATAATTTTAAACTATAGCACATAACAGTAAGGGATTTCTGAAATGTTTTGAAGGCTGAGAAAAGAAATATACAGAAAAGTAACTGATATGGCTTTGCTTTGTAAATCTATTATGTAAATGATTATCATTTAACATTAATCAAAAGAGAAAAAAGTGTATGGGGGTATTTATGTGTGTGTATCACAATAGGAAAAATAAAGACGTGCATACATTGTATTATTAAGATTATTTATCTTAAAGGGTGAGATTAAGCATGCTGATAATATGGTCACAAAGGAAAATAGAAAATTTGTCAAAGATAAAAAGAACATGTAGATAAATTAATAATTATATTACTAATATAACATAAAATAAAGTGCCTTTAAAGAGCATAAAGAAAGAATAAGAACATGGAAAGAAAAGTAATGTAAAAATAATTATAAAAATGTTAATTCTCCCTAAAATAATTTTCAAGTTATTTGTAATTCTAATCAAATAGTAGAGTTAACATTGGAAAATAGATAATTTTAAAGCTTATATACATAAAGAAATAAACGTGCCATAAAGAGCCAAGAAATTCTGAAAAGAAGAGTGATTGAAGAACACTTGGTTCACTAAAAATTAAAACATGGCATGAAGACAGTCATAAAAATATTTGGAATTAGCGTATGAACAAAGGTAGATACATAGGGTAAGTGAAAGTCCAGAAATAGACCCAAACACACATGGGAATACAGTAGATATGGTAAATGTAGCATTTCACATCTATGAGTCAAATGAACATTTTTTAAAAAATAGTGTTGAAACAATTGTACAGCCATCTGGAAAAAATAAACTTGGATTCTTATGTTGTCTCTGCTTCCCAAATAATGTCCAGATGTCTCAAATATTTAAATGTATAAAATGAAATCATAAAGGATAAAGAAAATATATGGTAGTATTTAAATTATAACTTCATAGTAAGAAATGCTTTATTTAAAATGTAACACAAAGTATTAAAATTATTGATAAATTTGACTTATGAAAATTAAGATCTTCTACAAAGAATATCATAAACTCAATCAAAACAAATTACAAAGTGGGGTAAAATATTTACCACACTAGAATAAAGAGCAAATTTTTATAATATATCAAGAACATTTGTAAATCAATAGAAAGAAGGTAAAGGATATGAATATGAAACTCACAGGAAAAAAAAATTGAAATTTAAGCATATCAACCAAGGCTCAGAGTGAGTCGTTTAAGAAATTCAATTAAAATAATCTGGGGTAAAATTTTTTACCTATTCAAAGCTTTGGTTAGATGTGTCAATGAAGTCAACTCTGTGGCAATATAAAAGAATATCCATATTCTTATGAAGTAAACACCAAAGTATTAGAAATAAAAGACTATGATTTATGTAACTTACCCTTAAAATTATGTGTATACACATATTTAAAATTATATACACACACACATATAAATACACATACACACATACAGAAAGAGAATGATAAAGAAAATAAAATAAGAACATGAGGGAAATTGCTAATATCTGTAAAAAGAGTATTAAATATTTTTGTATCATTTTTCCATTTGAAACTTGTAAATTTAAAATTAATTTTAAACAAAAAAGTAAAGTTTTGATTAGAGTGAGAAGCACTCATATATAATTTGTTGGAGTATAAAATTTGGCAATAACTATCTTATATTAAAATGTACATATCTTTTTATCCAGTGATTTCTGAAAAATTTTCTTATGAATGTACTCCTACTCCTATATATGCAAAAAGAAACGTGCAAAAATATTTACTCCAGCATTGCTAAGGGTGTAAAATGACTGGAAACAATGCCTATCAATGGAAGATGGGTTAAGTGAATTACAGAGTACACATACAAGGGAACGCAGGAAAAATACTGAAGTATGAGGTAAATATAGACATACAGATATAAAAACATGGACTAATATTCATCACATATCATTGATGAAAAAATAAACTTCCACATACTTATATAGACTCACTTATTCATGGAATATCTTCAAATAAATACATATAAACTGGCCACCCTGTTTTGCCCCTAGTGAGGGCAACTGGATAAATGACTACCAAATGTAGGAAGAGACTTACTTTCCAAAGCACACAATTTTGTGCTTTTGGAATATATAATTTATAATAAACAATATAAAAATAGACAAAGAATAACATTTTTAAATACTTTGGTAACATATTTAAACTACACGTGATATGCTTTGAAAAAAATGAAGGTGATAATGTTCCTCCTCTATAAAACATTTTTAAAGTAGTCAAATTTATACTTATACATCAGACATCTCGCCACCAATAGAATATGTTTGGATGCTGACTAGAAGGATGTTTCTACAGGTTTGGAGAGAATTTTCTTCATCCCTCAGGAAAGGCAGCAAAATGCAAGGCAGTGACAGCAGGATTGGCAGTGCTCACCCCTGTGGCACCAGAATCCTTCTCAATGTCCCTACCTGTTGGCAGTTGGCACGCTTCATGCAATTAGAATGCATTTCAAAATTTGACAGACTTCAGTTTGCATCTAGATGTACAATTTATAAGCTGCATGATATTGAATAAATTAATTCAGCTTTCTCTGTTACTTCTTGTGGAGATTAAAAAACACATTGAAAAATATTTAAAGTATTATAGCATCTTACACATATAGCCAAAATTACATATTACAATGATGATTATTGATATCTTTGCGATTGCTACTGCTATGGACTGACTAATTCTGGTCTAAAACCTAGACTTTAGTGCAAAATTCCAATGTTAACTACCTTTTACAACATTCTTAATGAAGCGATGTGTGAGAACACTGGTAATTAAGAATTTAATGTCCTGACCAGAAGTACTAACAGGAGTTGGGTGCAAAGAAACTAAACTATTCGGGGAAACAGAAGAGAATTCATTTAACAACAACTGACAGATTAGTTTTTCTGTCTTTGTGTTATTTTTAATCAAATTTGAAAATTCAATTGCTAATAGTTTTGTGAATGTCTTCAGGGTTGGGGGAATTCATGATTAACGATATTCTGCATCATGCTATAATCTTACAGGCAAATTAGCCTATCAAAAAATAATCACCATGTTGGCCAAATATCTGTTTGTTTATCTTAACCACTGAAAAGATTTACCATCACACCCTGAAGGCATTTTGGCATTAAGTTCCTTGAAGGTGAGTACAATGTGTTGCTTTGCCATGTTAGATCTTTTGACATCTCGCAAAAGCGGGCATTTAATAAATATTGGTGAAATAAATAAATCAGGTAGCAAACCTAGAGGATTTCCCTTGTTTCTCTGAAGGATAGGGTATAGAAAAATAAGTCTAAAGTGGATCAAATATGAGATTCAGTCCTCATGTGTCACAGACTGATTCAGCTATACATGTTCCTGCCTTGAAATTAGGGTCAAAATAAAAACTATCCACTGTATGGTGAGATGAAACATATGCTGGTGTAAAAGTCAATATTGCAGATCTCATCATTTTGTATTGCTTTGATTTGCTGGGAATCCCAAAGAATAAAGTGCTACATTAAATCATGCAGAAAGTGTCAGTGGATTATACATGCCTGTGTATACCTTCCCCTACATACATAGTCTCTCAGGTGTGAGAGTGAAGGAAAGGGGGAGGATCTCACAAAGCACTGGAATCATCCAAATCTCTCAGGATGTTCCTCTGCTTTGGTTCATGTGAAGAACTGAAAGCTGCTCTCATTTTCCTGGTTGTGTTTTCACAATAACATATTATTTGAAACATTTTTCGGGCTTGCAATTCAGCATTCATTTGTTTAAGTAATTATTTTCTTTCCTCACTAGAATCCAAAATCCAGGAAGGCAAGGAGGGACTCAGACAAAATAAATATGATTTCATTATGACATCCTCAGTGTTCAGCAGAATGTCTGTCAAAGAATAGGTATCGTAATGTATAAATGAAGGGAAGTGCATTTTTGTTATATTTGTAGATGATAATAGCTGGACTGAACATGTATTTTATATCTGTGAACACATAAATCATACATATGAATATATATGTCATACATATTATATATTCACAATTATATATTCACAATACTCTGTTAGGGTTAACAATATGGGTATGTAGTTATAAGCAGAGTGTGCTCTCTGAGAAGCTATGAAACACAGGCTGAGGAACAGATAGAATGTGGCCTCATTAGCTTCTGCTTTTCCATTCTTTTAACTGATCCAACTGAAAATACATGTGGGAAGAAGATTTTGAGACTTCAAACTATAGGGTTTCTCCAGTTGCCCAGTAGATATTCTTTATAGTCTTTGTATTAAGTAACTTTTGCATTTGGTGTCCCTGCCTCAAAGTAGACCACCATTGCTACCCAGTCTTTTCTTTTAGTCTCATAGATTGAAATCTTTTGACTCACTCAAATCTCACTTTAAAAGCTGAGTGATCTTTACTGGGGGCTTCTCTCTGATCTCTTTTCTTACATTCAACATATTGCATACTAATAACCTAGTTCTATCAAACTACATACAAGGAGTTAAATGTACTAGTTAAATGAAATTTAAAACTAAAGTGAAAAAATGGTAAGAGGACTTAAAAATGATCTAATTCCACTCCCATTGTTAAAGAGGAAAAAGAGGTCAAGACAGTGACTTGACTGATGTTACAGAGTAAGTTTGCTGCAGAGTTTGTCAAAAACCCCAAATTCTCTGATGCCCAGGGCAGAACCACTCCACCATAATGAATGGCTTTTTGTTCTCCTAATTTCTAATGCTCAATTACCTTGAAGACCAATTTAAAGCAAATATTTGTCATTAACTTAGGCAAATAGCCACATTTCTAGAACATTAATGAGAAAAACCTGGTAAGTTCTGAATTGAGAAACCACTGGTTTGGGGAATCTATTTCACATCTCAATGTCCAAGATGTTGACTGAGTTCTAAAGTGAATAACCTCCTGGAGCTATTTTTATTTTCCACATAGTGTAGGATTTAGCTGGTAACAGCCATTTTATTTGTTTCCCTATGATTGCTACAGTTCAACCAAAAAATGTATAAAATGTCCAAATATTTTAAAGTTAATCTTTTGCTTTCAATAGGAAGATTTGAATGCACAACATATCCTACGCAAATTAATCAACAAAAACCTTTCTCTCTCAGTGCTCACTTTTGCCATAAAGTCACATTGGCAGAAGAGTGGACAGATGGCAATGCAAGAAGATATTGTTTCACTGATTAATTGCCTGGCCTTGAAAAAGCTCTCCCCCTTTTAGTGTGGGAGTATCCATAAAGCAGTCATTGCTTTATAAACTTTATTCAATAGTACACTTGGGGTTTAAAAAGATTCATCAGTTTTTGAAATAATCTAAATGCCACAAAATAGGAGGAAAGTTAAATTATAATATATTCTCATGATGCAAGGTTTTCATAAAATTCTTACTTACAAATATAATAGTAACAATGAACATAGCAAGCAAAACAAATGGAGTCCACACTATATACTAGTCAATATGGTAAGCACTAAATGAGAATTATAACAGCCCTGTGAGAAAAGCCAGTTGATCATCTCTGAAAGAAAAATAATGCCCATACTTAAGAAGAAATGTACAAAATACAAACAAAAGTTGTTTTATGGATAGGTGATTATTTTTTTACTGTGTGATATCATTTTGTAAATGTTCTGTATTGTGATTATTCACCTTTAATTATCTAAACTAGTTGTTTTCAAAATAGAATTAGTTAAATGAGATCTATCAATTTCCATAACATTTTGAGTATATAGGAGAAGTCCATAATAATCAAAGTTATAATAATTGGCACCACTGTGTTTAATTTCTCACTTCTTTCACATTATATTAATATCTGCGGCAACAATTGCCTTGTGACTGCTCAGAAAAAAATACGTATGATTTCCAGAGCATCAAGAAGAATCTCTTGCACCCACCCTACACCTAAAATTACCTTCCATTTTGTTTGTGGAAATGTCTAAAATTTACATTTTTATGAAATAAGTTATTTGATAATCCCCCTGGAAAAAAGTAACATTTCTATTCCCAAGAAGCTAACATTTTCCAAGAAGGTAGTTCAGTAGTTCTCAACCTGGACGATTTTTCCTTCAGGGAGATATTTGGCAATGTCTAGAGACTTTGTTATTATCACGACTGAGAGAGGTGCCACTGGCATCAGGTAGGTAGAAGATAGGGACGCTGCTAAACATACTAGGATACACAGGACAACACCATTCCCCCTCAACTCAACAGAATTTTGCAGCCCAAAATGTCAGAAGTGCACATATTAAGAAACCCTGAGTTAGCTTAATTTTTGACTATAAGAAATAGTCTTCCTTAGGATACAGACCAGGTTTCTAGATCAAGCTGGTGAAAAAACTAAAATGCAGAGTAGAGAGGGAAAACAAGATTCAGAAAGTCAAACCTTAGTAAAAAAACAAAGCAAAACCTAGATATTCTCCTCCACAAAGAGAAAATATGACTTTATATGAGTTACCTAAGGCTCATTCCCACACCTGTTAAGTGGGAATAATTATATTTTTTTCTTGTAGTGAGGCTATGATAAAACAAACATCTGTAAAGATTCTGGCATGACTGCAACTTCAGTTAGTGAGCTGAATAGTGATGATAATGATGGTAGTGATGATGACAATGACAACAATGGTAGTGGCGGTGATGGTGAGTGTTACGGACTGAATGTGTCCTCCCCCAAATTCATATGTCGAAGCCCTAACTCCCAGTGGGATGGTATAAGGAGGTGGTCTTTGAGAGGTAATTAGGTCTAGAGCAGGTCATGAGAAAGAAGTCCTGTGATGGGATTAGTGTCCTTATAAGAAGATACCAGAGCCCTTTCTCTCTTCACCAGGTAAAGGCACAGCAAGAAGGCAGTCATCTGCCTGTCAGGAACTGGGCCCTCAGCAGACACCAAATACGCCAGCACCTTCATCTCTCTGGAGGAGATTTCCCATCCTCCAGAACTGTAAGAAATAAATGTCTGTTGTTTAAGCCATCTACTTTATAGTATTTTGTTATAGCATCCTGAGCTGACCTAGACAGTGATGGTGATGACAATGCCATTCGTGGTGTCATGATAATGGTGATAGTGATGACATCGATTATTTTTATCATGCCTTAAAATGCTTGACTCTTTGCTGAAATAGACTGAAGACCATCAGAAATAGAGATGACAAGCCTGCTCAGTTTTTAATTTCTCAAAAATTGAATTTATTTCATTGGTTAACATTTTGGCTGTAGGAATCTAAAGAAATTAACCCATTACTCAAGAGAATGATGCCCAGGGACCAACCAGAAAAACTCTGTGGACAGAGACAAGAGCAGGAATACATCAGAAAATAGATGCAACCTGAGCCTAACTCTCAGCATCTGATACTTCCACCAGGAAATCATTCTACCAGAGAACACTGCTTAGGTAACTACAGCTGTGGTGAATGTCCTCCTAAAATAGGACCTAAGTGGAGACAGAAAATAGAGCTTCAGTGGAGTCCTAAAGACAAACAGAATTAAAATTAAAAATGAAAAGCAGCTATCCACTCAACTGTTCAGGACGTAAGACGGTCACTGGACTAATAAACTAGCTTCATGACTTTGCACAACCATTCCGAAACCTTGAGTATGTTAGAGAGCACTGCCATTTTCATTATCGGATTCCTTTGGCCTCTTCCAATACATTTTTTGATGTGAATTCATTTGTTAATCCTGTGAATTCTCATGTGAAGTTCAATGAGCTTGTCACCTAAGGATGCCCTTTGAAAGGATTTCAAGAAAAGTAATAGATTTGAGCCAACTCTACCTGTCAATCATCTATTTTTTCATATGCTATCGGCCCACTCAATTCCTCTTCCAACTTGAAGGCTTTGGGGATGCTTTTCTCAACAATTCTGTCTGTCCAGGTTGCTGTTTTGGTGTCCAGACACACAAAGGGCTCAGTTCTGTTATAAAAGTGGTTATGTTGCAAACCTGTTGTTTGATCATGTTAGCCCACTGCTCATCTTGCTCTTTTCTGTTTATCTACTTTTTCTCCCATTTTAAAGGTCTAGCACAAGTCCTGCCTCTATTCCTCACTTAAATTACTGTTACATATATTGACTTCTCCATCCTTTTGATGTTACACACAATACACCTTACATTATCATATATCTGTGTTGTAGAGGTTGTATGTCTTCATGGTTAGCACACAGTGTTTTAAGCCATCCTTCCCAGGTTCAAATTCCAGCTTTGGGATTTTTGCGGATACTAATTGTATGAATCTAGGAAAATTACTCGAATTTTCCTTGCTTTAGTTTCCTCATCTGTAAATAGGGATAGCGATAGGATTTATCTTACAGTGCAAAAGCGTATTTTTCAAATGCCTGTCACGTAGATCTCAATTGTTAGCTATGATGCCACTGAATTTATTATCCAATTGAATGTTTGTTAGTTTGTTTTTCTCCCCATTTGGGTTGTAAGCCTTTGGGTACAAGGACAGCAGCAGCTGCAGTGTGACATATCTAGACCCTAAAACCACTACTGGCTAGAATCTCAGTTTCTTCTCTATTCTTGTTGCTCCAACTTTATTGAGAAGACAAAGGGAATTAACTATTACCCATATGATATTTAGCATATTATCCGGGTCACAGTAGGAGCTCAATACATTTACTTATAAAAACTTTTCAAGCTATCATTTATCAAGTGCTGCATGATGTGAAAGATGTGTTCACATGCATTATACCATTAACCTTTTAAGGCTCATATTCTCACAGTGAAATAGCTACCATTTTTACCCCCATTTTGCAGAGAAGGGAACCAAGACTCAGGGACATTTAGGGTTGAAGATCACACATCTCTTGTGGCAAAGCTAAAAGTTAAATCCAGAAATATCAAACTTCAAAGACTTGGTCTCCTAACTCTTCTGAAACTTCCTCCCCTTCCTTTTCTTCATATCCCTGCATTAAGTAGATCAGGTGTAGAATAAGTGCTTATTGGTAATTATTATGCAAACTGTGTTTATTTATTATAATATTGAGCAATCAAGAACAAACATATACTACTTTGGTAATTTTTTAATATCTGAAAATTCATTGAAAATAGATTCCTACTCAGATATAATAGAGGTTTCCTCAAATATGGAATGTTTTCCCACATGAATATTCCTAGACAGTATTTATAGATCAAAACCACTTATTTAAAGTAAACATTTGAGCAAACCTCAGTCTTACTGGAATGAACCTTTTGAAAAAACATATTGTAGCAAGAACCATAAGGAAAGTGCTAAAAGCAATGGTTGTTTTGCTTAATGGAGCAAGTCAAAAGTGTTTGACGCTGCTCTTAATAGTAGTCAGTAAAACAGTTTCCAGTAAAAACTTAAGTGAGGAAATTAATCCCATAATAACAGCATGCATGCAGATCCAGCTCAAATAATAGCAGTGTGATAGCATGGAAGAAAGAGGCTTTAATTTGGGTTTTAAAATGTATTCAGTAGGTGAATTGCACACTCATAAAGTAAGTTATATCTTAATGAATTTTATTATTCAGAATTGTGAAAATATAATATTAGGTAAGTCCTCTGTAACCTAAAAGTATCAATTAATAGTTTTTCAATCTGGATACTACTATAATCAATCATTCAATAAGTATTTATTAGGCACCCACTACTTTATACCAGGTACTTTGCTGTTAGGCTCAGAAGATGTATTATAAATTGAAGTAGTCCTCATTCTCAAGCAGTTCACAGAACAGTGGAAGAGATCATCAAATAAATAAGATTTTAATAACATAATGTAAAAAGTTCTATCTGACATAGACTGCTGTGTGTGCACAAATGCCCATTTCATTTTCCTTCGGGGAAACTAACTAAAGTACATTTCCCAACCTCCCTTGCATTTAAGTGTGGTTGTGGTAGGTAACTGAGTTCTTGCCAATGAAATACGGAAAGAAATGATGTTTAACACTTCAAGACTAGACCATAGAAACCATCCACAGGTGATATTTCATCTCATTTCTTCACCTGCCCGAGAAATGGAGATGACTCTGAAAACTTCAAGAATGCCAGAACCACAAGGTCGAAGAATTGAGAAACTCAGAAACTCTGCTTACCAAGCTGTCTGCCATATACCCATGCTGAATGCTTACCTGAGTAAGAAATAAATATCTATTATCTAAAACTGTTGATATTTGGGGGTTGTTTGTACAGCAGTTAGCCAACTCTAATACATACTCTCTACAAAGAAGATGCACAGGAATGCCAAAGACACAGAAGAGGTAAAAACTATGTCTGCCTGGGTCACACCCTAAAGGTGGTAAAATTCAAACTGGATCTTTAGGAACACTTTCCCTTTATAGTGGACAAGTTAAATGTACTCAGATATAGCCTTCTCCATCCTTTAAAAGTTTTACACCAAATTGGACATGGTTCTGTTTTACTTTCTAGATTTGAACATACCACAACCAAGAATTTGTACTTAAAAATTGACCAATCAGAGGCATGATCTAGTGAGCTAACATTAATATGAAAGGTGATGAAGTCATGGCTTGCAGGATAGCAGACCCCTTCCAGCAACAGCTTATGTGAGGTGGTTAGAGTAAGGTCACTGATTATATGTTCTGATTTCTGGTATGTAAGAAGGGAGACCCTTCATACTCACACAGATGAATGTCTATGTCTATGTAAACATGACTGTACTATTCCCTAGTCTTCTTTGCTATAATTGACTATTCCAGGAAATTCTTGCCCGGGAAGGTAATAATTGAAAATAACTCTATTGTTCATGACCTATCAACTCTTCATTAGAAAACACAAATGACAGTTTATACTATACTCCAAGATTCTTTGACCCTTCACTTCAACTTTATCACCTTGCTGTCCACCAATCCTAAATGATTATATCACAATCCTTACAGGGTGCTAATGGAGCCCACCCATGGAAAGGCATACCTTCAAAATGGCAACTAAAATCCTGAGGACACTCCCCTCCTCTCTCAAAGATGATACTAAAACTCCCTCTGTAGAGATAGGAGATAGTATTCTTCCTTACTGCAGTATGCAATAAACTCAACTTCATCTTATTAACAGGTCGTTCGGATGATCTGTTAGTTTCCTAGGGCTGATATAACAAATTACTACAAAGTATGTGCTTAAAGGAACAGAAATTTGCTCTCTCACAATTCTGGAGGTCAGAAGTCTGAAATCAAGTTGTTGGCAAGGCCATGGTCTCTCTCTAAAGACTCTAGAAGAGACTTCCTTGCCTTTTCCTAGCTTCCAGTTATTGTCAGTAATTCTTGGCATTCCTTGGCTTGTAGCCACAACTCTAATCTCTGCCTCTGTCTTAATGGGGCATCTTCCTTCTCTGTTTTTCTGTGTTCAATTTCTTTCTTCTTATCAGGATACCCATCATTGGATTAGAGTCCACCCTGATCCAGTATGACCTCATCTTAACTTGATTACATCTACAAAGATCCTTTTTCCAAATAAGAGTACACTCACAGGTTCTGGTAGAAAAGAATTTGGAGAGTAAGGGGAATAATATTCAACCCACTACAGATGATATTTTGGAGATCCAGAATTTGAATTCCATCTACACTACATTAGAGTGACTAACACATCTTTTACTATGGTCAGAACTTCTTGTTTTTAAATTAGACTTAAAATTCAGAAACCACTGGAGAGAAATACTGGTGCTTAAATTAACATTAAGCTATAAATGACTGGCATTGGAGTCTTTCCAGAAGACAAATTTTGCAAAAGAGGTGCAGAGAGCACTAAAAGGTAAAGAGTGCCAAAGGGAATTCTGGGACTATTACACACACACATACACACAATGCCTCACAAATTTGACCAAAATAGTCATATTTATTCTAATACCAAAATTCTGTCCTTTTTTGGCCTACTCTGATGACTGCGTTTCTACCAAGTGATTAGTCATTTAGGACAGGGCAATTAGTCCTTAGCTAGTCCAGCCTTTACATGTAAGTACTTTGGAGAGAAGTGACACATTAAGACATATAACATTAACATTTTGGTGGGATTCTTTAACAAACAACCAGTTATCAGAAACACAGAGTGAAAAACCAGAGAATATAGTAAGGATAAGTATATAGTAGGTATATCCTTATCCTTATATACTTATAATAGGTAGATATATATATACCCACACACACATACACATATATACACACACCTAAGGATATACACACACACACACACACACACACACACACACACACACACACACACATCCCTAAGGATGTAGTAACCCCTAGCTAGGAAGGTACTGGAAGAAAAATCCCTGACCACTCAGATACAGGCAATTAGTCTTAGAGTTCTGGTGTCATAAGGAAAATCAATAATTTATCAATAATTTTTGTAAGTGTCTAACCAACTATAGGAATAATTAACATTGCCTAGTGTTATCTTTATTTATTCCAAATATTTCTATATTTTCAGAACTTTGGCATGAGCAGTGTTGCCTACTAAACTTCTGAAATCTGTTGCAGGTGGCTACCAACTTTACCTGTGAGGTCAGCAAAACTCAATCTTACTGAAGCTAGGAACCCTGTCAAATAATCCCTGAAAATAAAGGGAATTAAACACTCAACATCTCCTTGATTAACATGTTTGTTCATTCCACAACATGACATTTCTGCTTAAATATCTAAGGCAGATTTGCTATTGATTAATATATGCTTAATAACATTTAGTGATTTCCACTTTATCTGAAACCTGCCATTTTTGTCTTTTAAAATCTAAAACATGTTACTTTCTCCAGGATTTTTGAAAAGCCTGCTATTTTCTGTAAGTTATCAAAGTTTAGTGAGTTTTTCTGAAAGCATACATGCAGAGTTTTATTTTAAAATCATTGTCTTTGTATTATGTATTTCATATATCTGGGCTCATATATGAACTTATTTTATGTGACTAAAAAAGGAATTATAACTGTCTTGGGTTTCAAGCCTCTGGTGTATTTATTTCACCTCCAATTAAAAACAAATTCTTCTCTTTTGCAGGGTTTTAAAAAATAGTATGTGAGAACATATAAGTTTCATCAATATAATTCATGGAATAAATGTATGTATGGGTTTGCAATTTATAATGCCTGAAAAGATGAAAACCACCTATTTTAGCTAATGAGTTAGTGATTAAGCATCTGAGTTCCACAAGCAGACCACTTGAGTTCAAATCATGAACTAGCTCTGTTACTTTGGACAAAATACTTAACCTCTCTGTGCCTCAGATTAGTAAGAATTTACTGAATCAATCTGTGCAAAGTGCAAAAGCAGTGACTGAGACACAAATGCTCATTAAATGCTATCTATTAATATTATTGTTGCTCTCTAAACCAACAAAAGGGAAAAACAAATTGTTCCTCCCCTCAAGGTGTTTGAGGCCCAGTGGGGAAAGGCACACAAAAGGTAACCAATCAATTATACAAGACTTGTTATGCTATTTGTCAAAGGAGGTGAAAAGACTGGAGTTAGCAAGGCTTCACTGTGAACTTGTAACTGGAATTAGGTCTTGAAAGATGAGTAGGTACAGGTAAGTGGGAGAATGAAAAGCAATCTAAGGCAAGGATATAGCATGGAAGATATCATGGAGGCAAGAATAGACAATGCATTCATTAGATGGGCAGATAGGATTTTTTGGCACAGACATTTCCTATTGAAGACAGTCAAAGATCTAGGTAAAAGTAGCCTTGGTGGGAGACCCCTGAAAATAAGACTAACATATTTTGTTCTTAAAGATTCACATCCATGCAAAACACATGCAATAATAGTAGGCTTGAAATGGAGAGTCAAGGCTGCTCTTTGATAGCAGATCCTTATGTAAAATACTAATATCATTAAATCATATTTTCCATCATTTGGCATATTTTCAACAAAATTATTTTTTACGAAGTTGAACTCAGCCACAACAGTAAAAGTAACCTTTGATTAATAATGTATGAAGACTTCATCATTCAGTCATTTGTTGTTTTGTTTGCTCAACAAGCATTAATGCTCTAGAATGAGTACTATAGATGATAGATGTATTATCTGTACTCTAGATGATAGAACAATGAGTAAAATTAGGCTCTGACCTCAAGAATCCCAAAGTCCAGTAAAAGTGATTAAACTGGCTTTAACTATTATTCAATATAGAAAATGAGCCATGCCATAGGAGTGATATCACTAACATACAATTGGAGTTCAGAAGTGGGAGAGGACACACGTGCCTGGGAAGATCACAAAAGAGGATGGGATGATACTTACACTTAGAATTGAAAGATATTTGAAAATGGTGGGTGAGGTGTTCCAGAGGAAGAGTATGAATGGACATAGGAAACTGCAGCTCAACAGTTCAGTGTGGCTAGATCAAGGTTTTCCAGAATACATTTTACGAAATGCAACTTTTCCCTTAGGAAGCAAAAAAAAAAAAAAAAAGTTCAAAAGGGAACATATGACCAATTAAGCTTGGAAAACATTGGGTTAAACAAAATGGATCCAGTTTCACTATGAAAAGACTTCTCAGAGCTATAAATTTGCTAATTTGCATTGTAAATTTTCAGTTGTTGATAAACTCATTTTACTATGGAATCCACCTCCTTCCTAGAATATTTCAAAGGACTAATATGCAATGAATATACATGGTAAAGTGATTGGTTAGAGCATAGAATAGAGAATGCTTAGAGGATCGGATGACAGAGGATTTAGAGAGCCAAGCTAATGAATTCTGGCTTTATTTGGTAGATTTCAGAAAATCAAATCAGTAACGGAAGCCAATATTTGCTTCTGTAAATTGATTCATTATAGTGTGTATTCAAAACATAGCATTGGTCAATTGGGAGTCATTCTTATTCTAAAGCATACTAGACAGAGGAAAATTGAGAGGAATTTGCCAGTATACCCATTGTAATATTCAAATGATTATAAGCCAACATTTTTAATGTGGGTGGGACAACATGTTTCGGAGAGCATAAACAAGAGAAAAAGCCTGGAGGCCTCACTGAACAGAGTATATTGTATTTTTTATGCCTCGATGTCCCCAGCTACTTTATTTCTACGTTTATATTATGTTGACTAAACAAATAAATACAATAATATAGCATATGGGAAAGAATTTTCAGTTCTCTAACTATAACATGCTATATAGAAATTCAACTTATTGGTATATATCTGAGTTTATTATTATTTTCCTACTATACTACTGAGATGTCTATGAAAGCAGAACAAATGGATTTTAACCTTTGATATTCCTCCCAAGCTACAAGGAATTATCAAATCTGGAAACTGAAGCCAATCATATGAGGTTTTAAGAATACTTTAAGACTAAGGGACCAAATATTTGTGAAGAGGCCTGAGCTCCTTAAAACAAAGATGCAACATGTTTAGCTCACATTTCAAAAAATGTGGAAAATTAAATTGACTTAAAGAGGAATTTTCTCCCCAGGAGAATCTATTTACGCAGCATCTACTTTCATTGCTCTTACACTCCATGAGTCATCAGGAAGTAGCACAAAGTCACACAAGAACACAGAGTCCTCCTGGGATTTTGAAACAAATGGATTTGAAACTGCACAGTTGATCCTACCCAGAGGATGATATATACAGGAATTCAGCTTAAGGAGAGTTTGATCAGTGCAATTAAATGTAAGCATTGCACCTGTGGAATCTGGAACACAATGTTGCTGTGTGATTTATGAGGCCAGAGTGGGTGGATTTCATTAATTCAAAGCCTTACTATCTTGCATCTTTATCATGTGGCAAATGTTACTATCATTGTAACGATGCTTGCAAATAATCTACTGATGAAATAAGAAATATATTTTTCAACTTTCCACAAATTTATTGAGTGCCTGTTAATGTGTCAGCTACTGTGTGAGCCTCTGGGGGTTCAAAGGTGAATGGGAATCAGTCTGGCTTCTTTAAAAGACAACTAAAAGTAAGTGTGATAAGTCCTAAGTTAGAAGCAAGCACAGAGGCCTATATGGGCACATGGTAGACAGACTATAGCTTCAGTATTTGGAGGAGATGAATTTGAAGCAAATTATGAAGGACTAGACAGATCTAGCTAGACAGAGCTGGGTGCAGTCCTGGGAGGTAGGAGGAGTCAAAGTTCCTAATCCAGAGGAGGACATGACTTGTTAGGAGAGTGGTCTGACTGTCCTGCTGATTTTGATGACATAGTGTTCTACAAGGTCAAGGACACAAGCAGAGCTCAGAAAAAATTCCACCTGTCATGTTAAGGAATATGGAATTTGTTCTGAGACGCATGAAGAGATACTAAACTGTTTCTAAGCAATGTAAGAAAAATATAGACAAGGCTAATAATCATTTAAGTGTTTGGGACCACCCAGCACAATTTTCCCTTCCTATCTACACTCTCATTTCTTCTTGGGAATAACTTCTATCTCATTTCAATCTTAGTGAAATTATAATGACAGCTCTTCTGGCCTCAGAAATTGAATCTTTGGGGGCTCCAATTGCCACGTCTTTTCTTTCATTACTTTATGACAATCACACTGAACAAAAGAAACACATAGCTAATCAAAGAGGGAAAAGCACCCATTTTGTTTGTTTGTTTGTTTTTACTTTCCAGCAGGTACACCTAGGAAACCTACTGAGAAACTCCTACTGCTAGGAATTGGTTCATATCTGTTCTGAGCCTGATTCCTTAGAATTTCCTTCCATCTTTAAAATTCCATGTATCTTTCCAGTTCCAGTATATCACCAGTTTGCTTTTAGTTAACAGATATGGTTTCTCTTGCTTGCCACAGAGAAACTTGATTAATATAAGTAATTAATTTGATATAAATGGGAAGGATGACTTGGAGGAATACAAAATTGGAGGCATAAAAATCAGTGAAAAGCAAGCTTAGGAATCTAGGCAAGATACAATAGAGAAGTAAAATAATGTAAAGGCCAGAGGGTTTGAATGAAGTGAATGCAAATAAAATATACTAAGGGATATAACTGACAGGACTGTGTGGTTAATTAGATATAGGAAGTGAGGAAGAAAGAAAATTTAGGTCACCCAGGTTTTCTGGCCTGAGACACTGGGTATGTGATACCATCATCCACTGAGCCAGGAAACACAAGAACCGGTACATATTTAAGGATAAAGATGAGGAATTTGTGTTTAGAAATATCCAGTGAGGCATGCATGTTGAAGTAGCGCATCAATTGTTAAATATTCTAGAGCAAAGGGGGTTCGTGGGAGAATATGGAGATCTGGGCAGAGATTGGTAGACAATTGAAGTAAAGGAAACAGATGTATCACAAGCCTAGTATATAAAGTAAAAAGAGGATCCAATTAAGAATGGATAGAACCTGGATTTAAGGAACAAGCCAAGAAATAAAGTCCACAAAGAAAAGCTGAGAAAGAGAAACCATAAAGATAGGCAGGTAGAAAACAAAAAGGAAGGTGGACATGGTAGTCATATAACAAGAGGAGGACATTCTCAAGAGTGTCAAATGTTGCAGAGAGATTTAGATAAAGAAGTGCTTATTGAATTTAATAGACAAGAGATCATTGGTGGCTATCAGTTAGCTATTGACACACAAATGAAACATGACAAACAGCCCCCAAAAATCATTGGCTTAAAACAACAGTCATTGATTCTCACTGATTTGCAGTTGTTGAAAAATCAGCTTATCTAGTCTGGACTCAATCGGGCCTATTCAGATCTTCCCAATGATTTCTCATCCTCTCTCTGCAACCATCATGCTAGCCCTGAAACATGGCAATATCAGGGGTCAAGAGGATAAACCCAAACCGATAAGCATGGGGAAGCATTTTGTCTTATCATATTCAGTAACATTCAGTTAGCCAAAGCAAGAAATACGGCTGAACCCAAAGTCAAAGAGACAGGAAATACATTTGCCTCATTAGTGATACGAACTACAAAATCACAGAGCAAAAACTTGGACATGAGGAGGGGTATAGCATTAGGGCCAATAATGCAATCTATCACAGTCTATCTTTCTAGCCATAATTATTTACATCTCTCTCCCATGTAAAATATCCTTAACTGTCTCAGGAACCTCACAATTTCCATCCAGTCATGCATTAAACTCTACTAGGATCTTGTGATCTTTTTCATCAGACTGAAATGTGGCTTCCCTTGATTTGAAGACTTTAAGTAAAAAAGGTCAGTTATCTGCCCCACACAAACTAACATACAGTAGTGAAACAGAGGCAATATAAGAGCAATAAAGACTTCTGTTCAGAGAAGAAATTAGATAGCAGCCACTAGAACATTGCAATTCTAAAATAATGCTGCAAAAATGTTGCCTGGTTCTCCTATTTGGGGGGCAGGGAATGCCTTTATTAGGCACTAGTTCTGCTCTCTGAGTGGCTCCCCAGTGCATTGTTCTTTATTGCTCATTGCTCTGACCTCTGAAACATCTTTCTCTTCCATCACATCCCTTTGGCTACTTAGGAGAAGGCATTGAAAGATATGTCATCTCTGATGGCTAAACAATTTCCTGCTTGAAGAAGGCTGGGAGGGTAGTGGTCTTGTTACATTTTCAATGATCTCAGTATCTTTTAGTCCAAAATGGTAGTAAATAAAGTTATTGAGATGTCTAAAATATTTAGTGGATTTTTATTAGACAATTCTATCAGAGCTCTGTGATAGAACTTTCTACAATGATAGAAACATTCTTTACATGTGATGATGTTCAATAAGGTAGCTACTAGTCATCACATGTGGCTACTAGGTGCTTGAAATATAGTTAGTATGACTGATGAACCAAATTTTACGTTTTAATTAATTTAAATTTAAATAGCTACATGTGGCTAGTGGCCACCATGTAGGATAACATGGCTAAGACTTAAGTGTGGTATGTTGGGCACATTAGGCTGATGTGGGATCATAGTGTTAACCTTCTTAGCAGCTCTTTTGTCTAATTAAGAGAGTCTGCTAGGTATCACTGTAAATTTTCAGAGGTCTTATCAAAGGAACCTATAGCCATATCATGTTGTTGGTCTTTATTCTGAGGCCATATACCAGTCAGATGTTCTCTAGTTTGATCTTAACCCCAAGGATTTATCAGAATTGAAGTTTCTTTGACTATCTGGAAGGGCTACAGATATGAACCCCTTCTATTTTCCAACCCAATAGGTATGAATTCTACACTTACTCCAAATTTTGCTTATAATCCACTTAGGATTTTTCTAAGCTCTTCTCTTTCTTAAAGTATTGTATCAAAAACAGGTAAAAGAAACAAAAATACACCTTCAACGTTTTGCCTAGAGTTCTACTCATGCAAATACAAAAATCTCTTAAATATATTCTGTATCCTCTAATTATTGTCACAGACAATAGTAGTAATGAAATTAATCACTACATTATGTGGATTGCCATTTATCCACCTTCTCAAATTGTTCTCTCATCACTGACTTGCTGGCTATTGCCATAAATTTTAAGTGTTTAATATGGTAGCACCACACTTTTAGGTACCAAGTTTTGTATCAGTTAGCTACTGGCTCAGAAATACTGCATAAGGAACCATTCTAAAACTCAGTGGCTTAAAACAACAATAGCTGATTTTCAAGAAATGTAGCTTTGTTGTGGATCAGCTGATTTACGCCAGATTCAGTGCAGATATTCCAGATTCAGTGCTGATATTCCAACCTGCACCTGTCTTTCAACTTCCTCCTGAAACCCGCAGGCTAGCCCAGAAATGTCATTCTCATAGAAAAATTAGGGGCACCATAAGGTAAGCCTGATGATAACACAGCGATTTTTAAGATTTTTTCTGAGAGTATCACATCAGCAAAAGCAAGCCACATGGCCAAAGTCAAAGTCGAAATGCAGGGAAATATATTCCTCTCTAGCTGTAGGAACTGCAAAATCACATGGTAAAGGGTGTAGCTATACAGTGAATGGAGAATTAGAGCCATCATGCAATCTAACATAGTAACTTTGGTGAGAGAGAAATAAATTGACCGATAATGAGCAGATCCAGATCACAAAAGGTTAAGGAGTAAATGCAAGGAAATTGAAAATAAGAAACGAGTATCTCATACCTCACAGAATCACAGATTACTAAGGCTAAAAGGAAGTATGTGGACTATTCACTATTACTGTCATTACGAAGCTTAATTTTTTTCTATAAGAGCCTCAGAAAATACTCTTCATTCACATTACTTCTTAGATGCCTGGATTGACCCAAAAACTTACTACCATTCCTGCTTATTACATTGTATCCTCTGAGAAATCTACATCTCTCATGTATCTTTTAAAACCCTTCATGAAACAAGTCAAGGTATAAAGAAATAATTCTATTGATACATCTGTCACTACTTGGTATTGTTTCTGTTCTTTTGACAATGCAGAGTAAGATTTTCATTTGTAAGATAGCATTCTAAATGACTGAAGTCAACCATAATAGCCATTCCCCAAAAGGCCCACCCTCAACCTATCTCTACCTAGTTCCATTGGCTAGTTGTCATAAAATTGAGTGTACTTATGTATCTGATTTGGGCTTTGGAGTATTGACAAATTTAGTGTAATGGCAGAGCTAATTACCTAGTGTTTTAAAAAGTTGTTTTACCTATTGGAAGATACTGCTATAGTATTTTGATGGTTGGCACATTAGCAAGATAATCAGTTCATGAGAAATTTGATGAAGGCTGGTTAATTTGATTTTGATGCCAAATTATGGGTGTTGCATAAATGAATAACTGTATGCCAAGGAACGTTTTCTGAATTGTCGTCTTTGGGAAGAAATGCTCCTACAACACATGTGGTTATTTTATGTTGCTGTAGGACCTCAATAAAACATTAAAAGTATATTCATACAATCAGTAGGTGACATTAAATTGAGTTGTCTGTAATTCAGTGTAACAGAACTATAATTCAAATTAACCCTTGATTAATTAGAGAAATAGGTTATCATAGAAAGAATAAAATTCATAAGGGATAACTGCTAGCTTTTGCACTGAAGGGCTTGAAGCCACAGGAGAAAGGAAAGTCAGAATGTCTGGTTAGACATAAGCACAGAATAAAAGATGGAGATACCAAGATGGCTGACAATCTGGGAGGGAACTAGTGCTTATTATTAATTATTAATTAGTTATAATGGATAATTAATGATAATAAGTAATAATATTGATGAAATAAATACAAGAGAGGAACTGAAAATAATAGAGCTGGCTTGTAGACTAGCACAGATTAGAGATGAAGTTGGCAGGCAATACCCTTGCAACAGAGGTCATGTTTGCTGTTGATTCTTGCTTTAATTTGTATTACAGCTGCCTATCAAGGTAGATGAAGAGATTTTTAGAAGAACTGGGCTCTGTTGTCTACTTTTTCATGAATTATCTAAGCATATATATTTATACTAAAAGCATATAAGACAGATTCACAGAAGTGAACGAGATGGGAAACAGATCCACATTTTTTTATATTAAGAAAAAAAATCACTCAAGACTGCTTACCAAAAGCAGGGCTCTTTTCAGATTCCTATTAGTGTCTGCATGGGATGCAGCCAATGGAATATTTAATATTAATTTTATTTCTTAAGAGGGCTATGGATTTTTTTTTTTTTTTACAAGGAAATAGTACAAGTGTGAATATGCTGGCTACATTTGATACTTTTTTCCTGCAAGAAGGTATTTAGTGCCAGTAAATGGCTGACATGAGCTGCTTTCATTTCTGAGAAACAGGAGAGATGCTCTATCCCCTTCATATTCTGGATGTTGTTTCATCTAATGTCAAATTCACCTGGGACCTTATTATTAACATTTATCACATTTTGGTTTCATTTATTTATGCTAATTTTTTCCAAGGCCTCTTGTCCATCATCTTTGCAAAATGGATTATTTCCTGTGAACTGAGAAGGGTGTGAAAGCAAAGGGAGAAAAGGCAAGTTATCACGTGTCTCAGGCCACACACAGTGGTGGGGGCTGATCGTTGCCCAGAGAGACCCAACATAGTGAATCCTCATCATGAGCACATTGAACATTTCACAGGGTTACTATTCTCAACCTACCCCAAAGATCATGGATGGTTAATCTGTGGTAATTTTGCCAGAGATATAAATTTGAATCATGAGCTTTGTGAAGCAGGTAAGAAAAAAATCAAGTCATTTACTAGTGGGTCCACCGAGCCACTGCCCAGTAAACATAGAACATATGTATAATGGAGCAAAAGAACGCATGTTTGTTGTGTATGTAAAAATTTGACTACTTAAATAGGGAGAGTATAGTGAATAATTTATTGTATATTTAAAAATAAGTAAAAGGAGAGGAATTGAAATGTTTTTTTTTTTTCTTTTCCTTTTTCTGTTTTTTAAATAGAGACGGGGTCTTGCTCTTGCTCAGGCTGGTCTCGAACTCCTGAGCTCAAACAATTCTCCTGCCTTGGTCTCCCAGAGTGCTAGGATTACAGGCGTGAGCCACCATGCCCAGACATTGAAATATTCTTAACCTGAAGAAATGACAAATACTTGAAGTTATGAATACCTTGATTACCCTGATTTAATCAACACATATTGTATGCCTGTATTAAAACATAACATATCCCAGAAATATGTATAACTAGTATATACCCATAATAATTAAAAATAAAAAAAATAAAAAGTATCAGGATTTATTACTAGATTTATCTAACTAATATTTATTAAGTGCCTATGATGGCCGTCAGGGTGTTACTCAGCCTCTCTAATCTTCACATTTCCATTCTATAAAATGAGAACAAAAAATTTGTTGGTGCTTTGGATAGGGGATTTCAGAGAAGGAGTAGCAACACAGATCACTCCAATCAGATGGAGTTATTAACTATACGGGAAAAATATTGGGCAGTAGACCAAGAGTTTGGTTTTGGAAATGTTATAATTGATACATCTACTAGACATCCCAGTGTGGAGGATGAACTGGCATTTGGATATATGAGTATGGAAGTCAAGGGAGAGGTCTGGAATACAGATACAAATTTTATAATTATCCTCATAGGGATGGTATTTAATATCATGAACTGGATGACACCACCAAAAAAGAGTTTGGATACAAAAGAAAAGGGCCCAAAGATTGAGCCCAGACTAGTCCACATTAAGAATTGAGGTAGATGAGTAGGAAACACAAGAGAGGGTCCAGCAGATGGGGTAGAAAAATAAGAGTAAACTGTTTTTAAGTACATAAGTTAGTCAGTTTTTATTTGTTTTGAGAGAAGTTTAAGCAATTAAACTATTCAAGAATGTGTAAGGGGAAAACTTATGGTGAAGGTTATCATGTAATCCAATCTTCAAAACATGCTGAACAACGAGGTCTCAGGCTAGGTGAACTTGATACCTCCAGGGACTCCTCTGGGAGAATTTAAGGGCTTGCCTTCTAAAACTCTACTGATTGTACAGATTGTACAACTCAACTCCCAACTTTCCTTTAGGGAAAAAACTCCCAAGACTCTAAAATATGATTGGACCAGCTTATGTCAGGGTCTATCACTTCTCCAATCAATAATAGCCAGGGGGTCAGGGCTACATCGTACACATGTGGTTATCAGGAAAAAGGTGTCAGTTCCTGGAGAAGAGGAAATTGTAAGCTTGGTAGACAATCTAAAGAATGTCTACAATCTAAAAATTAATTGTGAAAGCACTTGAAAATATTGTTTTCTTTGTTGTCCAGATATATTGGTTTAGATATTTAAACTTATTAGCAAATTTGTTATGGTTGTTATTATAATAAACTTTCCCATTAAGTCTAAACAATTCAGAGTTGTGATTTAATGAAATTTCCCTTTACTGCCTGTCTCTTGACAGTTTTCATAGTAACACAACAATAGCACAATGAAGAATTTCAACCCCTTTCATACATTATTTTAATTAAGATATATGGCTTCCTGAAACCCTCTTTCACTTAGTTCTTTTGTTAAATACATTTGTTCCTTAGTTTGCTCAATTTCAAAGACAAAACATTCTTGAATACCCCATTACAAGTGAATAGGCAATGCGAAAAAGCAGAAAATACTAGTCCAGACATCTAATTGTTGAGTATGTGCCCATGCCTGACATTGCATCAGGCAAGGGGAAAGACAAAGACAGACTGGTAAGATATGGTCCCTTATCCTGCTGAAACTCAGATTCTATCAAGGGTGGTAAGAAATAGATTGTTTCTAATGCTTATTTTAGCTTTGTATCTGCACAAATTCCTAAATAAGTATATAAAGAGGGATCATTGCATGCAGATAGTCTCGTGGATGGGCGGTGACTCTGTGGACAAGAATGACAAGCACAATACACTGTGAAGCTGGTCAAGTGAATACAGCACTATTGTTATTGCCTCATAGGGCTGTCTCAGCTCCTGTGCACACCAATGAGGTAGAGCATAAAAAACTGCTGTCTTTGGACCCTGGATGTGGCTGCCACCAAAGCTAATACTCTAGAATGGATTTTCCACAATTCCTGGTCTTGCACTATTAGCTTCTTATTCAAAGTCTAAGTGGGAAGCATAGATAAAGTGTGTACTAGCTGCAAGGAGAATGGTAACTTCAGTTTCTGCTGTGTGCTTTTATTACTTGGGAGAATCCTAAAACTCCCCTAATTCCTTCCTCCCACCTAATTGATATGTACGCTGTCTGGGACTGTGCTCTTAGTTTTATTTTTATCAATTAAAGTGGTTTTCTTGTTTGTATGTCAATCTCTTGTGAGATTAGGATACCCATGTCTGATCATTTCTGAGATACAAAAAAATAAAATAATAAATAGAAGCGTTTCCCTTGCTATGTAGCAACTTCATCAGGGAAAATTACTACCTGTGGGATCTCTTGGAAATCATTCAGCTGGACTTCTAGTAACACCTCTGCATCTCCACAAGCTGGACAGTATTTTTCCTTTTTCAGACTTCAAAAATAGACAGCTGTAAGTATTGTTGAGTGAAATTAGGTAGAGCCATTGACATGCTTGCTATCTTGCAAATTGGAAAGAAGGTAAAAGGGATAAAGGAAACACTTGATAGTTTTGCATACCAAAGAGTTACCTTTGGGCCAGGAGTAGCACTTTAATCCCTTCTAGACAGCACGATATAGGTTCTCCTATGGTAGTCTTTCTTCCATTCGTGCCTCTAAAGTAGCCCAATGTCTCTGTTTTCTCTGCCTTCTACTTAGTGGAAAGGAAATTTCCAGAATAATTTTTCTAAAGCACTGCTTTAAGCATATCAATCTTCTACACTGAAATTTTTCTGTGACCCATTTGTCCAATGAATTAAGTATAATCCTCTCAGAGTGGTGTGTAATGTCCCTCATAATCTGGTCCCTCTGCCTCACAGGTGGCCACTATGACTTCTATCATAATAGTTTTGCTTATCCTGAAACTTAATATAAATGGAATAGTATGGTATGTACTCAAATGTGTCCAGTTTCTTTCATTCAGAATAATGCTTTTGAGACTCTTCTGTGTTACTAGCTATACCAATAGGGTGTGTTCTTGTATTGCTGAGTAGTATCCCATTGTGTTATTTTTCTTCCCTGTTTTTAAAATTCCTCATTTTTATTTGTCCATTACCTCAGTTTATCAAAAAATGAAGTCTACCAATATTTTTACCTTTCTTATGAATTACTGCAATAATGTTACACTGTCTTATTTTCCCTCTCTATTATATTTTTATAAAAGGAAATGAGGAGGAAGGCATTTATTTATTTCATTCTTGCTATAGTCCAGGTGCCATGCTAAGCTGCTTCATTTAATCCTTCCCATATTCCTAAGAAGATATTATCCTAGTTTACAAATGAGAAAACTGAGACTGCAAGGCATTAAGTATCTTGCTTCAGTTTATACAGAAAATGAAGGAAGCACAACTTTAACCTGGATACTCCCAGCTCCAAAGCACTTACATTTATTTCTGTGTCATGCTTTGTATCTTGTGCAAAATCCTACAACTATGCTCAGTACATAGCTGTTTGTTGAAGAATATAATCTGTTTTTTAAATACCCTTAAAATGCATTATATTAGACAAACAACAAAAGAAACAAAAATACACAGTAAACCCATGTGATAAAATGTCCTCACTAATCATCATTGCCCAGTCCTTTGGCAGACAAGAAAGTGATGACTGACAACTTTCTCAGAAAAGCAGTAGATACCTCTTCCTCCCATGATATCCTGGGATGCATTATTATGGCTGTTTCCCAGATTCTACCCACTGGATGTTCCATAATTTCAAATCATTCTTCAGTTCCATGTTTTCCAGCTACTCCTGTCTTTATGTGGTAGAAGTAATATAGATTCTATATACAAAGTTCATCTCTACCTACTTATTATCTTTGTGAGCTTGGATAAGTCACTGAATTCTCTAAGCCTCAATTTCCTTGTTTTCAAAATGAATGTATTAATAACAACATTGACTTCTCCATATTGTTGAAAGAATTTATGCAAATTCGTATGGAGTTCTTAGCACAATGCTTGACACATGGTCAGTAAATATTCTCCATGATCAATATTGTGATACGCAGAAATCAGTTCTATTATTCTGATCACCATTGCCTGGTAAATATGACCTTGATTCTCTATTAACAAAGAACAATCAACCCCATGAACATACACAATAATTTAAATACAATGCTTGAAGACTTACCAGCCATAGTCCTGTGTGGGGGAGGAGCGAGGGGGCGGGCAAAACGTTGTTAGAAGGAATGACACTACATGAGAGGATACTGAAGTGGTTAAGTGTGACTGTAGAGTCACCATCTGTATTGGAATCCTGGCTCTAATGTTGCCAATTGTGTGGTCAGTGCCAAGTCACTAACTAAATCCCTCTACGCTTATGCTTATGATTCTAATCTGCAAAATAAGGTTGGTAATAATTAGAAGCTACTCAGAGTTATTTGAGAATGAAGTAAAATCATGGATGTAACATGCATAGCGTATTGCCTAGCACACTGTGAATTCTCAATAGTTGGTTTTAATTTTTACAGGATAGTAAGCATTACTGTTGTCAGTACAATCAGGCTTATGAGTGAGGATCAGCCTGAGCCAACTGTGAGTTATTAATAAAATGATAACTGGTGGGAGAGGGTGGGAGGGGGATAGGCAATGAGAAATTATTTAAGGGGTACAATGTTCATTATGCAGGTGATGAATACACTGAAAGCTATGACATCAGCACTACACAATACATCCATGTAATAAAATTGCACTTGTGCCCCCTAAATTTATACAAATGTAAAACATAATAACTGGAAAGTGTGTGTTTGGTTTTCCCCAGAGGACCTGCTCTCATGTTTCTTCCCCAGGGACTACTCTTTGCTTCCAGAAAAGCACAGGGCAAATAAATTACCTATCGTGTTAACAGGGAAAATGATTGTTTTCCACCTGTAGATGAACTGACCTCCTACTTTGAAAACTGCAGTGGCTGGATAGCATTGCAGTTGGGGAAGCAAAGAATAGGCTGCTCGCCAGGTACTAAGGATTGCATACAAGGATATTACCACAACTGGGCACTGAGGAAGAACACACAAGTTCTGAAAGTGTTCACAACTAGCAAAAAAGAACCTCCAAGGTACTCACTAAAAGAGTCACGCACGTTACAAATAGAAGCCATGGGAAATAGAAGACTGCTATCTGGGGCTTCCGATTCCTCGAGAATTAGGGTTGGATCACTCTCCCTGAAGCCTTGAGCAGATAGAGCCTGAACTCTGCCTGTCTGATATACATGTAATTAACTGTGAGAAAGGACCTAGTGTAACGGTTAACGAGACTTGCAAATAGTTGATCACACATGTGGTAACATTTTTCCTCACTGGATTTTGTGGAATCTAAATTCAAATGATAAATGTCATTTAATGCTCTTGCGCAGCAAATATCATTGTGTTGGCCAAGTAGCTGTTACGCAAACCTATGGTAAAGTCATCACTCAGAAATAAACTATTTCACAGAATGCCATTTTAGGGTACACTGCAAAAACTTCATTCTCAGGAACTTTGAAAGGAACATACTTGGACAATGGTTTTCTAAGCAAACATACATTAGAGTTCCGTTTTAACAAGATGAATATGTAGACTCAAAATGTAAGCACTGTTTTGGTTAAGAGATAGGAAGAAGAGAGAATCCCCTCTCATTAACTAGCTTATTCTACTCCTGGAAGCAACCCCTCAAGTCATTAGGATTAGTGCCCAGCTCTGGGTCTCGGGGAAAGAGCAAACTTGATGGTGTGTTGCCTGAGGAAAGGTCCTTGCAGGAAAAGCCCCAGAAGGTAAAACAGAGAAGCTGCTTGTGGAGAAACCCAGGATTGTGCAAAAAGGGAGGTCCTGACCCAAGAAGCACAAAAATTGTACCCAGGGGGAAAAGAATAAGTGGCAAAGGAAAAGTCTCATCTAAAAAAAGAGAAGGAAAGAAATAAAGAAGGAGAAAGAAAGGAAAGAAAAGAAAGAGAAGAAAAGAAAAGAAAAAAGAGAAAGAAAGAAAGAAGAGGAAGATGATGAGACAAGACGAGAAGAAAAAGAAAGAAAAAATGCAATAATATAAAGACAAGGAGAGATGAAATTAGCTGCAATGAAAATAAGGCCTAAAGCATGGAAGGGCTAGAGTGTATTCATTTAAAAACTAATTTTTGATCCTTTACCATGTGCCAGAGATAAATTAATGTACAAGATAGACAAGGATCCTATTAGCATGAAACTTGCATTCTAATGAGTAAAAATAGAAAATGAATGAGAAAATAAAGATCAGTCTGTTTTCTGTTGCTATCACAGAATACTCAAGACTGAGTAACTTATTAAAAAAAAAAAAAAGGTTTATTTCGTTCAAAGTTCTGGACATTGGGAAGTTTAAGATCCAGTGGCTGCATGATATCCTGGCGAATGGTCTCATATGGCAAAAGCCTGTGCAAGAGCAGCCACGGAACATGTTGCAAAAGAGACAGGAGACAAAGGAGGCTGATCTACTTTATAACAACCCAGGCTCTCCCAAGAACTAACCCAATCTCTTGAAAAGTAAGCACTTTTATAATTTCCATTTTATAGATGAGGGAAGTGAGGCATAGGGTGGCAAAGTAATGTGTTTCACCCAGTGAGCGCTACAGCTGGTGTAAACCGAAGCATTCAGACTGCAGGGTTTACAGTTTTAACCTCTACTATGGATTGTGCTCGTCTGCCTCTACTGCATGAATTGTTATGCTAATGTAAATAAGCCAGTAGGCAGAGAAAAATTGATATGGCCAGAAACAAGTCACACTACAGAAGTGAAGTCCTTAGGAACACAAGATTGAGTGAGATCAGAGCAGATGGCTTACATAAGGATGAGGAGACTCCTCTACCTGAAGGGAAAGGAGAGAGTGTGGGCTGGGATGTAGATAGTTTCATAGCTTTGATGGAGGAAAGATGAAGGCATCACGAACTACATTTTTCCTTCTTACCAAACTATGAAGTGAGGTCTTTCAGATCTTTCTAAACTAAACTATGAAGTGAGAAGAAAGGAGAGTTGATGCTCTGGGACTAAAGAGAAATAGAAAAATGTAGAGAGTCACAGAGAGCACATCCCAGGGAAGCAGGATAAGTTGGCCGTGTAGAGTGCCCATCTGAGATTGGTGATCGTGAATTTAGAGTGAGTCAGCCTGTTTGTATTTTTTTCTCCTGACTCATTTACCTGCTTAGGAGCAGACAAAAAGTAAGTAAATGGTTGGGTTTACCAGGATGACGCTTAATAAGCCATGTAGGATGGAGGGATAGTGGAAAAAGCAAGCCGGGAGTGTCACAAGTTGAGTTCTTCAGGAGCAGGTGCTGAGATGACATTTGGGGTACAAGATGTTTATTGAAAATCAACACCTGCAAATGGAAGAGGGAGGATGCAGGGTTTGGTAGATATAGAAATGAATCTGAAATTCAGATACAACAAAAAGTTTGTTCAACCTGGTAGAGAGCTCTGAAGCAAATGTTGCCCCATCAGGGCTTTCCCAGGTGGCACGCCAAGTAGAAATGGGTGGGTATCTTTGATACTCCGGCCTGTGCAGTCCACAGACGCAGGCTGTTGTGGGAGGGGTGAGACTTCAGGTGGTGTGATTCTGCAGCTGGGCCCAACTCTAAGGGATCTGAGAGCTTGAAGGCTTCCTGTGATGGCACTCCCCATACAGGGCAGCAAGTCTTTCCTTGAAGGGGGATCTGGACAGCCCCCATCTCTGTGTCTGTCACAGAAAGGTCTATAGTGATAGACCAAGGAATTTAAGGCTGGTAAGGATAACTATCAGAGAATGATTTCTTCCTCTTATTATATGGAGGTTGGTGTGTGCCCACAGTATGGAAGGAGTACTGTAAAAGCACCAAAGAGGGCTGGACGATCCCAACTGATGCAGATTATGTCCAACCGCAATGTCACTTTGGAAATTATCTCAAAATATCTAAAACCTAAAAGCAGCCTTAGATCCTCAGACCCACCTTTGCATATTATAACCTTTCTTTGAACATCCATTCCTCATGTTTATCCAGACCTCCATAGAGATCCTCTGAATGTACAAATGGTCCCTATGAGAAGGCTTACACTGTCCTTTATTACAAGAGGTGAGAGCTATTTTAGTTTAAGGAAAGTTTCAATGACCTGAGTTAACTGTGATTCAGTAACAAATTAAGGGGACAAATGAGATTACCTTCTAAACTATCTTTCTTCCTGATGATATCTATGATTGCATTTTAATTTTGTTTAAATGTCTATGAGTTTAAAGAACTAGAAAGAAAGTATTATGCTTGAAGTTCATTTAATTGTAAATTCAAATTCACACTTAGAGGGTAAAGTGAGTCAAGAAATGGTATCAAGAAATCCTTTTATTTTCCTTTATTTTACTTTCACATTTATAGGGGACAATAGAATATGCACCACATCACTTTCTCCTCACAGAGATATCAATCCCCTTGGAAATAATTGCAGTGGCTCCTAGTTACAGGCACATCATCTGATGTAATCTCTGCCAATTCTTCATCCACCATTCCTTTAACTGGAGATGCTCATGTAACACCTTATGGCAATGTTATCTGTTAAGGTGAAATGTACTGTACTGCCCTCCTTATTTTCTGGAAATTACACGGCTAAAAGCAATGCCTTTGGTTGCTAACAAAAGACTGTTTCATTTTACTCTGTGATAGTTTTGCACTCAGGAAAAAAAGAATTATTATAATGACAAATTTAACAGTGCAGGCTATTAGTGGCTAAGTTTAGACTAAGTCTTTACCCTAGTTACTATGTTTAGACTTGAAAATGAAAATATTATTTCAAGATGTAATGGAAATGCTCACCATGCTTCTCACATGGGAAAGAAACAGTTGCTGAAAAGAGTTTGAATTGGTTATGAACGCAATGCAATTATTCTATTGAAAACATTGGCTAGGGGAGTATTTTTCCAAAGATAGGAACCAAATAGGCTGGAACTACTTCAGTGAGGTTCCTCCTCCCCCAATGCAGACTCCAACTACCCCCAACACACACAAAACCAGATGGAAAAATTTAATATTCTTAATCAATCAATTGCTGACAAGTATTTATCACCGAGCACCCACATGCTGCTCAGAGAAAGGAAGCATGCTGAATTAGGAGTTGGGACTAATCCTGCTACTGCCACTTTTATGACCTTGAAGAAGCCACTTTTTCTTCTCTGAACCTGTTTTCTTATTTGTATATTGAGGGGTCTCCCGAAATATGCATAGGCCCCTTCCAGATTTAAAGTTCTATGATAATATCCCTCTCCATGGGAAGAAAATAATCATCTCTGAGATTTCTGCATGTGACTCTCAAAGCAATGCCTGTTTTGCAGGATGAACAAAGGGTCTACTCAGCAAAGAAGAGGTGGGAGTCAGGCAAATGAAGAGTCAACAATTTGGATGTTTTCTTTGTGCCAGACATGATCCAAGGCACTCTTCAAACCTTACATCTCCTCTTATCCTCCTCAAAAACACCATGAGGTTGTATTCACGATCAAATGGAACTAAAGGTCAGATTGTTAGAATACCAAACATGTAACCTACTAGGACATTTGAACCTTGGGCAAGTTCACATTGGTTTTATGATTCCAAGCTTTCCTAAACACATGCAAAACGTTCCCCTACTTATAAAGTAATTAAGCCATGAGAACTTCATATGAGAAATTTATTCCTTTCTGTTTTAGTCTTTCCAAATATCTCCTTTTGAAATGAAACATTTCAAATTTGAAATGTAGCATATACTTAACAGTCAGCTTGAGTTGGAATTCCAGCTTTGTGATAATTCATTTAAATAGTCTGAGTCTTAGTAGCCTATCTGGAAAATGAAAAGAGCAATGTCGTCTTACATTTTGATAGGAATTTAACAATTTCATGTGTGTAAAACATTTTCTTTTTTTTCTCTACCTCTTTCCTTATGAGCTAATATTAAATATATTAATTCTATAATATGAATTCATTGTCAGTGCACAGTATGTGAACATTGTGTAAAGACAAATTTCCAGTCCTCAGGGACGTACAGTATGAGTTATAGGGGAAGCATTCATGTAAACATGAGCAGTCATGTGCTGCAGGTTATGTAGGAGAAAACAGGGCTCGCCCACCAGTCCATCTGCACTCCTACATCTCCCAGCCTCCCTCAGAGTTAGGTCAGTGTCTTGTCATGGATTCTGACCAATAAGCTAAGAGCAGAAACGACTTTGTTGCTTTGGTTCAGGGCATTTAGAAGCGGGTATTAGTTTTCCACACATTCTCTTTCCTTGCCAAGGGAATCCTGTGCGCCGGTTGTAAATATGGTATCATCATAAGATGGGGTAGAGCCTTTTTCAGCCCAGGTCATTGAATCATTGACCTTATGAAGGAATGTCCCCCAACAAATACAACAGATAGGCAAGAGATTGAGGAATAAGCTTAGTGGCCAGGGATAGAAATGAGGCAGTTCTGCCTAGAATGTCTAAATCTACTTGGATTGTCTACTAAGGGTTTATAGAAAGAAGGATGTCCTTGTTTCAGTTTTGAAAATTAAACAGTTATATTCACCAGAGAGGCCAGGCAGTTTGGGGTCCAGGCAGCAGAAACAGCACAAGGAAAGGCATGCAGCTGAGAATTTGCATGATATAGAGAATTGCAAATAGTCATGTACAGTAGTATTATTGTATCCATCTCGGTGATGTTTATTCCTGTTTTAATTACAACCCTAGCTGGATATTTTATGACCAAGAAACTAACCTATAAAGTTAACCAATACCTGCTCTCCTTATAGAAAATTGTTGAAGGAAGGGCGTTAAAAGTACATGCATGATCATTATATGTTATATGCTTGTATCAAAATATAACATGTACTCCATGAATATGTACAGTTATGTATCAATAAAAAATTTTTAAAAATAAATTTAAAGAATTGGAAAAAATAAAGAAAAATGCAAAATCAAAAAAAAAAAAAAAAGTTTCACTTTCCTCAGTTTCAGTTACCTGCGGTCAACTGCAGTTCAAAAACATTAAATGGAAAATTCCAGAAATAAACTACTTATAAGTTTCAATTGTGTGCCATTCTGAGTAGTGTGATAAAATCTCACACCATCCTGCTCTTTCCTGCCTGGGATGTGAATCATCCTTTTTTCCAGCATATCCATGCTGTCTATGCTGCCCACCCCTTAGTCACTTCATAGCCATCTAGGTTATCAGATCAGAAACATAAAGTATATGTACGGTTCCATATTATCCAATTTGGAGCACGTACTGGGGATCTTGCAATGTATCCCCTGTAAATAAAGGGGACTTCTGTAATTAAGGCTGCAGTGATATTATGGTAGGAGAGCCTCAATGAAAAATGGCATCTCAGAGATAGGTGCCTTTTTATTCCTCCTGAGAGTAGATGGAAAAGAAGGAGAAGAAACACTGATAGAGATGGAATTCCAATGAAGATATTCTTTATCTACCTTATAATTTTGCCTCAGGTTGGCCCCAATTAAAACAAAGAAGAAAGAATTCGGTTTCATCACTGCTATTTATTTTCACTGATGCCCCTATAAACTTGAACACCCATTCATTGCCACCTCAACTGATTTTCAAGCTAAAGCTACCAATTGTCCAAAATGGCTGCTTAGCATGCAATGTCCATATTCCACTTGGGGCTCCCTTATCCCATAAAACTCATTTAATGTATGAGCTTAATTACATGGAGATAGAGAAAGGGCCTTAGAGGTGAAAGGCTAACTAGGGCATTAAATCCTGAACCACTTAACAGCTTCCCCATCACTTGGCAAAACTGTATTTTAAAATAGTGTTTGAAATATATTTAAACTGAAATAAATAAAACATATTTTCCCGTAAATGATGCCAAGTCCTGCCAATTAAATTCGTATCTATTTTAAAAAAAATCTTTAGCTCTCAACAAAATGCTGGCTGCTTTTTCCCACTAAAAGCAATTCTGAGCATTCATGCTCTCACTTTTTCCCTGTATCATTATGCTGTGTTCCTCTTGTTAATATTTAAAGCTTCTGAAACTGTTTTTCCCATATGCTTTTGGACTAGAACGCAAAACTTAAGTTTTCCATTTTTATGAAGCCTTGTAAAAAAAAAATCTCATGTGCTGTTTATTAAGAGAGGATATTACTAATATCAACAAGCATGAAGTTTTTACTAAATAACAAGAAAGAAGAAACAAAGACTTGGTAGAAAGTCATCTATCTTTATCATACTGTACTATTAACCATTAAACTTGATTAATAATAATAATACAGAAATAATCATAATTTTTAAATGTGAAATGCCAGATGTTTTCCCAAGCACTTTATATATATTGTTTTATTATATACTTATACTACTGTACAAATATTTTTCAGATGAAGAAACTATCAGTGACTGAAGAAACTTGCCTAAGATTTCAGGGTATTAAGCACCTAAACTAGCATTTATACCCACATCTGTCTAAGATCAATTGCAATCACTATGTTACTTTGCCTTTAAATTTTATAGTTGGTTTAGTTAACAAGATATATTAATTTTTGAAGCCACAAAACATACATACATATATAAACACATATATATTAGTCTAGGTGCTGCAGACTCAATGAAAAGATGACTACTATATTATTTAAATCATAGATCCCAATTTATGGGTTGAAATTATAAAGCAATCAAATCAGGGGAACTATCTTTTCTGACTAGAGAGACATAGTTTAATACAGGAGGTTTTAAGGACACAGATTATGAGCATTAAAGAAGATGCATTTTGTCTGCCGTGATACAGTATGGATCCCAGCTGAAATTTAATACATCCAGAAATGGCTGGGCATGTTTAGTAAGCTGCTAGGAGAGTCCTATCTAAAGTTAATTTTTATGAGGTGCTTCCTACAGAGCCATGCACAAAAATGTGGACCCAGTCAGAAAGCCAGTCATCAGAGGAGAGGAACAAATCTGACTGTAACAAGCTGTTTCTGAGATTTATCTCTAAGCACAGCCACCTCCTTAGACTCCTTGCTCAGTGCTAATGAGAATGTGGGTGAAGGGGAAGGGAGGGGGCTCTATATAAAACACTAAAGTCTTCTTTCACTTAAAATAAATTGTGCCCCTCTTTAATCAACTCTCCACAGCAGCTCATAACTTTGATAAGGACACTTATCCCTCTCACCACCCAGCTTATAATACTTTACTTTTGGAATAAAAACATCAGAGCTTAACAAGGCATATTCTGGCTCTTACAGGCTTTTCCAGCATCAGGTACACCATGCTCTCTCTTACTCTCTGTAATTTAGGCACTGCAGATTTTTTTCAGATCCTCAGAAACTTCACCCTAAAACTGTCAGAGTCTTTGGACCATTTCTTGTTCCCACTCTATCCATCCCTACCTTACCTGGTTAGCCTTTTACTGATTCTTCGAATCTCATAGTAGCCTCTGCCTTTGCTTTAGAATTCGTCTCATGATTACAGTTTTACAATTTTTGTGTCATTATTAGATTTATATGAGTAAGGTCTGGCTCCTCTACTAAGGTGGCTGCTTTTGCTCACTATTTTATACCCAGCACCAAGCACCATGCCTGGAATGAGTCAATATTCTTTAGAAGTTTGCTCTAGAAATAAAGGGACTTTAGTACGCTCTAACAGGATGTAACACAAGAGAATGAGAGATATTCATTCCTCTTTTACAAGAGGAAATCATGCAGCCTAGTGATTACTTTTTGTTTACCATCAGAGCATGAGTCTGGCAAGAGTTGGCAATGCCCTGCAGTGTCAGACTGCTGTGGAGGTTCCTGGAAAAGTCTGCCAAATGCAGAGACATCCAGTAGTGGGAGCCCAGGCAGGAGACAGGTGGAATATCAGTAGTATCACAAAGTAACTAATCAAACTGATGGAGATATTTTCCTGAGCATATTTGAGACACCTCTGAGAACTCCCAAAGCATAACTCTGTACGATTTTTAATGATCTGAATTTCCTGATTTGATAGATTGAGGCTAATCTATTTAAAATTTAAAGAGAAGAAGCATGTCAATTCTCCTATTAGTCCAGACCAAAGCATGGCTTTATTAGAGGAAGAAAGTCAGTCATTGCTGACTCATGACCAGCAGTGAGAGTGTGGGTACTGGCTCTTTGCTCATAAACCACATTATTTAGGAAAACTAGGGGATACTGTTGTTTTGGGGTTTCTACACTTAGCATTTAGTCCTATCCTCTTGTTTTATTTTCCCTTAATTATTATTCCATATTTGTAAATGTGATGTCAGAATTTGTTGAGCCTCAATATTTAGAATAATATACTGCTGTTGATATGATGTATAGCCATAATCCCAAACTTCTCCATCTTTCTATTACTTGGAAATGACGTTAGTTAATACATCAATTTCATAACATTCCAAAAAGATTTAAGATATTAAGCATGTTATATATACTAATTTGCTTCTTAGGGTAATATGTTAAGATTTCTCCCAACATTTTTTTTCCAAACAATTCCAGATCTCTATGGCTGTACTTTGTTCCCAAGGGGACAGACTGTGGTGCTGGACCACTCAGATCCTCTTTGCTGAGCTAATGCAATGGGAAAGTAAGTCGTTTCACTGCCTTCAGACCCTAAGCCTTCCATTCCTTTTCCTTGTCCCTTAAATTATTACGAATTCCTGTTGTTCATTTTTTAAAGGCACTTTTATGGGTTCTTTGTCTCTTGTTCATCTCTCCCCTCATGTCCTTAATCCCAACAACATCTGCTGGTCCTGAAAAACTTGCTGGCTAATATACCCAGACTATTAATATAGTACTAATATTCAGATACTTGGTGACTCATGATCAATCTATTTATTCTCAGCTCTTGTTCCTCAGTTTGAAACTGAAAACTTAAACATATCATGTGTGAACTCTGCAGACAGGGAGAGCCTCTTGTCTGGTGCAATCAAATTTCCCTGTGATCTTCTTTTCAGTGAGTCCTCAACCTTTTCCCCCTCCAGCCCATTTCCTTTTACCTCATTTTCTGCCAAGGATGTTTGCCACTGTTTTTCTCATTCTTCTGAGTTACCTAATTCATAATCAGGAAGCCTCTCTCAATTCTATATTTTTAATGATGCTCTCACTCAGGAATGTAAAGCTTATAGGCTTCATAACTACCGGGCATCTCCGTCTGGACTGATTGACAAGCAATTGAAGTCAACACTTCAAAGTCAAATCCACAATTCCCTATACAACCAGCTTCCATTCCTCATTGCTTATTTCCATGAGCATCACTAATGTTCACATAGTTGTCTGACATTCTTTTTTGCCGCTATCCTTAATATCCTTAATCAATTGATTTTTACATCCTAGCATTTTAACATTTGTATTGTTAGAACCAGTTCCCCTTGGCCCCAGGAACAGAAAGGCAGAGTCATCGAGGCTGCAAAAGGCAAAGGAGTTTATTGACTAGCTCGAGCTAGGGCCCAAGTCCCAGAGCACCAACGCAGTGGCCTCTCCACGAACTAGGACCCTGCCCTGGGGTAAAGGTTAAGCTTTTATACTTTTCTGTATGTTAGTTTCCACACGACACGTTAGTCTGCACCCGACACACTGGGCTGCACATGACATACTGGGCACTCCATCCCCCTTTAGTTTATTTGTTCTTTTAAAAGTGGCTGATCGTGTTGGCTCCTGATTGGTTGACTCTACGCCTCGGGCTTTTCACCCCGGTGCCAGTTGTGGTCAATGTCATTTTGGGGAAGAGGAGGGTCTGAGACTGGGGGTGGGGTGGGGGGGGCTGTTGTTGCATACCTTCTAGTTTTTGGTTACAAGCGATACTGGGAACACACACCCTGCACAAGCTGTTCATGCGCTGATCATGCCTTGCCCTTCTTACCTGATTAGTTGGTTGGAGGCCCCGGGACTCTCCAGCCCTTTATCAGGAAGTAACTTGCAGTTACCTCCCCGGGGCCTTGTTTTCCTTAACTTTAGTGAAGCCTGTCATGGCTCCACTTAAGCTAAGCGCCAAGCCAGCAAGCCATGTATACAGAAGCAACTAGGCTGTTAGCTTCTCACATCCAGGAAGCCTAGCCTGTCATGGAGTTACCCCTGCTCTTATGCCTGTTTTTCATTCTGATTAACTATATTTATCAAACAACTAAAAACAAGCACAGTCACAGAAGCAAATAGCATCAGTTAGAATCAAAGAGAGCACAGATTTTTTTTTTAAAAACCAATTCATCACACACACACATTTTCCTACTATCAATTCCTGTTCTTCAGTATCTTTTTCCTCCATTCTATTTAGTTCTATCTTGCCACTTCCTACTGTCAGGCTTTCATCACCCACATCTTAATTTTTTTACAAGATACTCAAAAGATTTCTCCGTGTATTTGGAAGTGCCTTGCTCAATACATTCTTCTCAATGATTCTGGAATAATTTTTCTAAATTGGACAATATCATTATACCATGTCCCTGCTTAAAATCCTTTAACACTCTCAGGAAAAAAAAATATTCAAATGCATTAACATAGCTCTCAATTCCCTTCCAAATTCAACACTTGTCTATTCCTCAACAATGTCTCCCCAATCTTCTCCATTCAAGAAACGGTCCTATGATTCTGAATGACTTACTCTTTTCTCAATGTTCCATGCTCTTTTATTCTTCCCAGACTTTGCACGCAAAATTTTGTTTGTCTGAAACACATTCACTCGTTCTTTTTCTAGGTAAATTCTATTCAGTCCTTGAGATCTATACTTCTTCCTCCAGAAAGATTTTTCTATTACTTCAAACTTCCATCATACTCTTTATGCCCATCTCTCTTCTATGGTAGCTCCCACCAGTAGTTCATAATGTCTCATCATATTCATTACAATCATCTGTGTATAGGACTGATTTTCAATTGTAGAATATTATCTATCTTTGTAAATGCTATGACTTACATTATCCTTTAAATAGAGTCTTCACCAAGGATACTGATAAAGGTAGTTTCTTCAGTATAATTTATAAATTATCTATTGTCAATTATTAAGTAGAAATAGATTCTGTTTGAGCCACCCAGTCACTTTCTGCTTTTCTCAGGCTCTATGTTTAACCTATACGGTGGAGATAAGGTGTGTTTGGGTGGACATAACAGTTTCCTGACTGTACAAAAAGGTATCTTTTACTTCCAGAGAAAAATATGAATTCTAGATCTGCTCTTGTGTGTCAACATTAGGTATCCTACATGAATACTTCTGTTTGGCTACCTCCTATCCGTTATGCAGAGAAGCTACTGCTTTTGACACATGTGACTTTCCTCAGGAAGAACTCTTTTGGATTTGTGCCTTTTACTGAGCTGACTCAAATATTTGAAAAGTACTATTGACTTTTTAAAAATCTAAATAAATCAATGAATGTAAGTACTTAATAAATAACAGAATAAATTAAGTATCTTTTGATTTAATGCAGTTTTAAAATTATTCTCAATAATCCAATATGATTTTATAGTGTAAAGGATGACTTGTATACATTTTAATAGGAGTAGAGACATATGGGGGCCTTAAAACCCTCAGGTACCCCTCAAATGCTACTACCTGAGAGCATATTTTTATGCTATAATAAAACTCAATCTGTTTAGGGATCACTTTAGTTCAGAATCAATTTCATCCATGTGATAAAATTACCTTTTATTCTCCTTTTGAGATACGTTTATTAAAAGATAAGGACATCTGAGTTAGGATGCATAGTTTGCCTAAGACACATTTTTGGTTAAGGGGATTTTTTTCCCCTTAGTAATACTGTGATCCTATGGTAAATATTTAAAGTTATACATGCTTTTACCTGTACTTGAGAACAACAAATTTTCAAATGCCAATCACATCTATTTCCTGTGTTCCCAAAAGGAATCCTATGGTGTGAGAAAATTTAAAAATGGTATTTTTTCATTATATAGAATATTTGTCCACCAAGAACCATTAAGCAAACCCAAACAAAATAATCATTATTTTAGAAATAGTATCTCAAAAACTTCTTTCAGTATATTTTTTGTGTTGTCTCAGCTGTGATGAAATCAATCTTCTGAGGACACCAACATAATCAATTAATGTCCTAATAATTTCCCCAACTGCTTAATTTTTCTGGTGATTTTACAGCTAACTGATGTCAAATTCCATTCCAAATAATAAGTAACCATAGATTTCATGTAAAGGGAAATGGAAGTGGATGTAAACAAAAGATGGTAGTATTTTTTAGTATGAAGAGTGTGGACTTCAAAGTCAAGAAAACTGGATTAGAATCGGGACTTTATTACTTATTATTTATAAAGTAATAAACCTTGGCAAGTTACTTAACTTCCCTGAATTTCATCTACGAAATAAAAATAAAAAAGTATATGTAATCTATGAAATATTTTATATTTCTATAAAATATTTCATAGATTACATATACTTTTCTTGATACATGTATATAAATATTTCTTGATACATGTATATAAAGCATACAACACGGTACCTAGTATGTACCAAATGCTCATTAATTGATGAGTAGCAAAGTTCAAGGAGACTGTGTTGGAATGTTATTGTTAACTTATCCTTTCTACTACTGTAACATCACTTTCTAAATTACCCTCAGTTGCATCAGTAAAATATCCAAAGGCATAATTCATTTCTAAAATAAGAAATATTCCTTTCAAATAAACCTGTGGTGTACAAAATGACTAGAAGTTTATAATTTCAAAGTCACTCTTGTCCCCCTCCCCTAAGGAATTTAGGCAAGAGGGCGACATTAACCCTGATTTATACTATATTTGCTGAAAGAGAGCCTCATATCTAAATTTTGGGGTCAGACATTAAGGAGGTAGGTTTTATAAATCTGAACTCAAAAGGAAGGTTTATAAAGCCTCCAGTGATTTCCTAAGAAACCAGACAATATAACTTTAATAATGAAAACGAAGCTCATTGATCCCACTATTACCGAAAGTGTTCTTTCAGTACACAAAGAAGAAAACAAAGAGGGCAGGGGGGAGTGTTTAGGGGGAGGGAGAGAGAGAGCGGTAGAGAGAGAGAGAGATATTGCCAATCTCAATGTGGTCTCCTCTCTATGGCCAGAAGACAGTTCTGTCACTTCTGCAAAAGATCAGAAAAGCTTAGAGTCATCATACATAGAAAAAATAGCTGGGTTTGAAATTGTCCTCTACTTTAAGGATTATAGCACTTCTCAAATAGATGAATATTATCACCAGATGCCATTAATGGAAATGAATTTTACAGACACAGTAAATTCTACTTTAAATAATATAGCAATGCATCAATTCCAGAGTCTCTTAAGTTGAACTTTTTCAGGGATGAGAAATCTACTTTAGATTTAGAGGGAAAAAATGACCTAGCAAAAATCAAACCTTCAGTCTGTGAATGATCCATGGTGATTGGGCATCTATTAGTTATGTCCCGCACTTTCGGCTGGAAAATCCAGTCATGTAAATGAAAATAGTCACCTAATCGGTGTGATGTGAGATCATCTGAAAGGTTCCTCAATCCCCTGAACAGTGTGATATTGCTTGTCACAGTGTCTGAAGTTCTACCATTTGGATATTTCTTCTTTTTCCTACAGAAAGATTGTATACTCAAAGCCTACCTATTACAGCTCCAAAACCTCTGTGGTAGAGATAAGACATTTTGCTGAAGCTTATTCATCTATTTACACATGTATGTATTCTTTTATGTATATACCGGGACCATTTTATATCACTGGGGATGGAATATTGTAAAAGAGGGAGGCATAATCCTTGCCCTCAAGAAGATTATATTAATAGTGCATCCTCTGAGAACTCAAGGGATATTACTAAAGGAATGGATGTTGTCAGGATGGGCAGCTGAGAACACTGTATGAGGTGGGGATGGAGGAAAAATGTGACAGTGAGGAAAGAAGGATACTTTGAAGGCTTTTCAAAGATATTTCTACATGTTTCCAATGTTTCTACACATCAGCCACATTGACAACATACCTTTGATCTGCAAAGTGCTCTAGTATATAATCCACAGATTTGTTTCTTATCCACACTGATGAATGCCTGTTATCCATGGGTCTGTGGCCTTATTGTAGATTTTAATGCTATTCTCATAATTATAAAAAAGTAAGCATATTGAAAGTACAAATGACATTTTTAACAGACCCCTAATATTCACATATCACTAAGAATGTATGCTAACATTTCACTATATCTGTGCTCTCCATATCTGTGTGTGCTGTCTCTTTCTCTCTAGTCCTCTCTTTGAATAAGTACAGATAGAGTTAAAGACTCACCCTTATTTCTTTTGCCTTCTTCCTTTCTACTCAAGAATAACTAATATTCTGAGGCTGGTTCATTCATTTAATACTTTGACAAATATTTAGTGAATGCCTCTGTGCTAGACATTGTTCCAGGTATTTGAAATACATCAGTGAACTAAAAAGACAAAGGTTGCTGCCCTTCCATAGCTTACATTTTAGATGGGTGAGACATATTACAATCAACAAACACAATTAATTAGTAAGTACATTTTATGTTATGTGAGAGAGTGACCAATGATGTGAAAAAATAAAATAGCAAGAATAGGAAAGATTGGGAGGTAGGGGGAGAAATTATAAATTGAAAGGTTACAGAGCAAAAATTTGAAAGAGGTAAGAAAGTAAGGAGTTAGCTTAATGGATATTTAGAGGAAGTAGTTTACAGGCAGAGGGCATAGGCATTATAAAGACTCAAGCCAGTTTACCTTGTATGTTTTGGGAACAAGTGGGGCTTCAGCAGAACGAACAAAGAAATGAAGTCAGAGAGATTAAGAAATGAAGTTAGAGAGATGATAGGAGTTGGATTATAGGGGCCCTTTTAGCTCACTGATAGAGCTTACTTTTAGAGAAATGGGTAGCCATAGGAGGGTTTTGAGCAGAGACAGCGTCATCTAACCTACATTTTAAAAGAAACATTCTTGTTTTTTTAAGCCAGTCAAATTTAGCAGTGGGGGGGAAAAGAACTGTTCTGATGTTAACAGACTGAAAGATAGCAAGGATTGAAGCAACAATACCAATTAGGAAGAAATTGAAATAATCAAAAGGTAATGGTGGCTTGTGTTGGTGAAAGTACTAAAAAGTTGTTGGATAATGCATATATTTTGAAGCTGAACCTAAAAGAACAGCAGCATTCTTAGTCTTGCTACTGTTACTTCACCATTTCTATTTTAATTTGCTAACCCTGATTTTATTGCATGGATTATTATACTAAATGCAATGTATCCCATGTGCTTATTAACTAGATGTGTATCTCTTAAAAGAGGATGACCTATACACTCTGCAACTATGAAATTAAGATTTGCTGAAGACAAATTAGAGTAATCAATCATATTATCTTGTGTTATTCAGATAGGCAAGAACAAGACTGCAATGAAAGCAAAGATGGAATCTAGTTATGAATTTGTAATTTAGGTGAAAATTTGATACCTGCTGAGCAACATTCAGATTTCAAACGTGACTCAGAATCCCTTTATTCCTTTAATTGGGCAACATTATTATAAAGTTTTAGTAAGCAGGCAAAGCTAATTTTGAAGAAAACATTGTTGCTAGCAGTTTGGTTGTCTTTACATATAAAATATGTTAGTCTAGGAAACATAATCATTTCTGACCTTCATAGATCTAGTAAATTTTCAGTTCCTAATCTATTTTATCTTTTCTTTAGTGATTTTCAAAGATTTTTTCTTTCCTTTTCACTCACCAATGCATGTGCCTAGAATGTTTCAACCAATTGATCAAGGTACTATACTTTTTTACTCAAGTAATTAGTTCATAATTACTTCTGAATCCTTAATCTCCTACATACGTCATTAAGGCCACTGCCACATTAAATCCAAAAAAGCCATCTCTTCTCTCCTTGATTCTATAAAATTGTATGAAATGTGTAATTCCTTACCCTATAGTGTAGTGATTTGAGTCTTTACAAAGACATTCCAAATCACTATAACATCAGAGAGTATACAAAAAAAAAATAGCTTAATAAAGGCAAGGAGAAAATAACTCAATCTCTGAGAGATAATTTAATATAATTCTCTCATAGTTTATTAGAGAAAATATTTGAAAAAGAATAAGTCCCCAAGAACATAAATGATAAATTAATAAGATCAAATTAAAGCATATGTATCAAATTTGGTACCTTAAAGGTATTAACATAGGGAGGGGATGGAGGTATGACTACATGGTGAGTGCCAGGCGCACTGTCTGGAGAATGGACATGCTTGGGGCTCTGACTCAGGGGGATGGGCAGGACATGGACAATGTATATAACCTGAGCGTTTGTACCCCCATGAAGAGCTGAAATAAAAAAATATATATATATTAACATAAAGTACAGCATATCAGCAAGATGGATGTAAGCTCCAAACCTTCCTTCCCCCATGGAGGCACATGCTCAACAGCCATCCATGTAAAAATTTTACAAACCAGTTAAGAGGCTCCTACACCTTAGACAAGAGTGAAACCAGCCACGTCAAACTGGCAGAAAAATAGAAAATATGTGTTATGAACAAACTATGCATGGATTTAACAAATTTTTTGCACCAAAATAAACTCATATTTACTTGTAATAACATATAAGAACAGAGTCTAGTTTGAGGCACTAAGAAGTATAAGACATAAGTTTAAAAAGAGCCCCTATCAGCACCATGAATTCTGCTAAAACTGAAATAAGAACAAACAATAAATTTATGGTGAAGCTCAGGTGAAAGAATGGCAAAATCATTGATGCTTTATAAAAAGTTTATGGGGACAATGCCCCAAACACATCAGCAATTTACAAATGGATAATTCATTTTTAAGAAGGGATGAGACAATGTTGAAGATAAAGCCCCTGGTGGCAAATCATTCACATCAATTTGCAAGGAAAACATTTATTTTGTTCATGCCCTAATTAAAGAGGACTGATTATTAACAGCAGAAACAATGGCCAACACCATAGACATCTCAATTGGTTCAGTTTACACAATTCTGACTGAAAAAATAAAGTTGAGCAAACTTTCTACTCAGTGGGTAGCAAAACTGTGCTCAGATCAGCAGCAGACAGCAGAAGAGCTTCCAATGGAAATTTTAAACAAGTGGGATCAAGATCCTGTTGTGTTTCTTCAAAGAAATGTAACCAGAGATGGAAAATGCCTTTACCAGTACAATCCTAAAGATAAAGCACAAAGTGATGGCTACAGTAGGTGGCAGTGGTTCGGTGAAAGCAAAAATGGACTGATCAAGAGCAAAGGTCATGGCAATGGTCTTTGGGAATGCTTAAGGCATTTTGATCATTGACTTTCTGGAGGACCAAAGAACAATAACATCTGCCTATTATGAGAGTATTTTGAGAAAGTGAGCCAAACCTTTAGCAGAAAAATGCCCAGGAAAGCTTCACCAGAATCTTTCACCATAACAATACCTCTGCTCATTCTTCTCACCAAACAAGGGCAATTTTCTGGGAGATTCAAGAAGAAATCATTAGACATCTACCTTGCAGTGCTGATTTGGCTCCTTCTCAATTCTTTTTGTTTCGTAATCTTAAAAAATCTGTGAACGGCACCAATTTTTCTTCAGTGAATAATGTAAAAAAGCCTGCATTGACATGGTTAAGTTACCACGACTCTGAGTTCTTTAGAGATGGACTAAATGGCTGGTATAATTGCTTACAAAAGTGTCTTGACCTTGGTGGAGTTTACATTTTTTATTTTTCTCTTTTAGTTCCATTTTTCTATGAACTTTTTGAAGTCTCCTCACATAGTCCTTCACCCTGGCTCAGCACAGCATAACTGATAAAAAATTACCAGCCCTCAGCTTCTCCTTGGGGAGGGAAAGAGAAGATTGAAGCACGTTGCCAATGTCCAGACTTTTTGGGTGGAGGGCTTTCTAAGGAAATCATTTCAGTCTTACCTGAATCTAATTACCGGCAGAAAAGGGTGCCAGGCTGGTGGGCCATTAAGATTAAAGGCAAGAGTTTAGACTAGCACACACCCACTGACATAGTTCCCCACTGCTGGCACTGCACAAAATAAGTGGTAGAAATTCCCAACTCCCAGCTTCTCCCTGAGTAGAGAAAGACTTGCTTGGAATATGTGTCCAACCATCCAGCCTTTTGGAGAGCTTCCTGAGGTACTTGTTTCTGTCTCACCTGTCTTATAATGCTGACAGGACCCACTATATGCTAGACTCCTGGGGCCCAAGGAGAACAAAAAGGAACTGAGTGGCTTGTAGGTGCTCCAGAGGATCTGTGGTACAGCAGACAGCTTAGCAGCCTCTCTCTCAGTGGAGAAAGGAGAATAGAGCTTACATCCCATGTTCTGCCTTTTTTGGGGCTTCCTAAGGCAATCGTTTCTGTCTTGTCCAACTCGGAGCACTGATCACTGATTGGACCTGGTAAAATATAGAATTCTGGGAGCTACTGAGAAAAAAATAGAACTAGGTGACTTGGAGCAGCTCCAGAAAACCTGCAATAACACTGAGAGGCACCAGAGGGAGCAAGAGATTTTGAGCTCCTTAAGTAATAAATAAACAAATCATGCTAATTGTATACATATAAGTCCAGAGAAGACATATCCATACAGAAGGTATAAGAGGCCCCCAGAATCTCAACCTGGGCTGACTGGTGAAGTCTTTTCTTGTGTGAAATCAGTCCATAAAGACAGAGAGATGTCTGTTTTATCAAATATGTTGATTCCAACACAAAGTTACAAGGCACATGAAGAAGCAGAAAAACATGACCCAATTAAAGGAACAAAATATATCACAAGAAACCAACCATAACAGAAGTATTTGAATTACCTGACAAAGACCCAAAATAAGCATTATGAAGTTGCTCAGTGAACTCAGGAAAATGATGTATGAACAAAATGAGAATAACAAAAACATTTTAAAAATATAAAAAAAAAAACAATCAAGCAGAAATTTTGGAGCTGAATAATACAGTAACTGAATTGAAAAATTCACTAGAGGGGTTCACCAGAATACTTAAGCAAAAGAAAGAATCAGAAAATATAAGGAAAAGTCATTAAACATAATCCAATCAGAGGAGTAAAAAAAATAAGAGTAAAGAAATCAGAAAGGACTTATGGGAAAACATCAAGTAGAAAAATATATGTGTTATGATGTCAAAAAAGGAGATGAGAGAGAGAAAATAAAACAAAGCCATTGCCTAAAATATTCCAAATCAGGGGAGGGGGGAGTGAACATCCATATTCAAGAAAATGAATGGATTCCAAATAGGATGAACCCAAAGTAGTCCGCACTCAGACACATTACATTGAAATTGTCAAAAGTCAAAGACAAAAAGGGGAATTTTGAAAGCAGCAACAGAAAAGCAACTTATCACACACAAGGGAGTTCATAAAACTATTAGAGATTTTCTCAGCAGAAACCTTGTAGTCTAGAAGAGACTAGGATGATAATATTCAGAATACTACATCTGGCAAAACTATTCTTTGAAAATGAAAGAGAAATAGATTTCCCAAGAAAGTAAAAGCTGCATGAATTCACTTCATCAGCACTACAACCTGCCTTACAAGAAATGCTGAAAGGAGTCCTTCAAGTTGAAATGAAAAGATGCTTGATAGCAACACAAAAGCAAATGAAAGTATAAAGCTCTCCGATAAAAATATATAGGAAAATACAGAATACTGTAATATAGCAACCATGGTGCATAAATCACTTAATTCTAGTATAGAAGTTAAAAGACAAAATTAAAAAAAACCTAAAACTATAAAATTATGTTAATGAATACTCAATTGTTACAGACTGAAAGTTTGTGTCGCCCCAAAATTAATATGTGGAAACCTAATCCCCAATGTGATGGAATTTGAACGTGGGACATTTGGATGTAGTTAGGTCCTGAACGTGGAGCTCTCACATAAATTTGATGAGTGTTCTAAGAGGATGGAGGGAACTAGCTAGCTCTCTTTCTGTCATGTGAGGACACAGCAAGAGGATGGCCATCTGTGAACCAAGAAGATGGCTCTCACCAGAACCCAACCATGCTGGCACACTGATCTCAGGCTTCCAACCTCCAGAACTGTGAGAAATAAAGGTTTGTTTTTTTAAGCCATCCAGTCTATGGTATTCTATTAAAACAGTGCAAACTAAGATAAAAATATAAAAAGATGTTCTCATTTATGTGTGGAATCTAGTAAAGTTGAATTCATCAAGTAGCGAATAGACGATGGTTACCAGAGGCTTGGAGGGGACTAAGAAGGGAAGGAGTAGGGGAGTGACTGGTCAAAGGGTACAAAGTTTTAGATTGACAGAAGGAATAGATTTGAGATTTGTTGCATACCAGGGTGCCTATACTCAATAATAATGTATTATATATTTCGAAATAACTAAAAAAATAAATTTTAAATGTCTCATCATAAAAAATAAGCAAGGTAATAGATATGTTAATTAGTTCAATTTAATCATACCACATCATATACATACACCAAAAAAATCACATTATATACCCATAAATGTATATACAACTATGATTTGTCAATTTAAAAAATGAAAAGAATATGTTTGTTAGCCATTCTTGTATCTTCTTCTGAAAAATTTCTATTCCTGTCATTTGCCCACTTTTTGATAGGGTTGTTTGATTTTTTTCTTGCTGATTTTCCTGAGTTTTAAATAGATTCTTGTTAAAAATGCTCAACATCCCTAATCATCAGGGAAATGCAAATCAAACCACAATGAGATATCACTTAACTCCAGTGAGAATGGCCTTTATCAAAAAGTCCCAAAACAACACATGTTGGCATGGATGCGGAGAGACAGGAACACTCATACACTGCTGGTAGGACTGCAAACTAGTGCAACCCCTGTGGAAAGCATTATGGAGATACCTTAAACAGATTCAAGTAGACCTACCATTTGATCCAGCAATCCCATTATTGGGCATCTACCCCAAGGAACAAAAGTATTCTATGACAAAGGCACCTGTACCCGAATGTTTATAGCAGCACAATTCACAATTGCAAAGATGTAGAAACAACCCATATGCCCATCAATTCATGAATGGATTAGTAAATTGCAGTATATGTATACCATGGAGTATTACTCAGCTATATAAGAAATAACAGTGATATAGAATCCCTTTTGTTCTCCTGGAGAGAGTTGGAACCCATTCTATTAAGTGAAGTATCCTAAGAATGGAAAAACAAGCACCACATGTACTCACCAGCAAATTGGTTTCCCTGATCATCACCTAAGTGCACATTTGGGAATGACACCATTGGGTATCAGACTGAGGTGGGGGGTGGGGGGAGGGGATGGGTGTATACCTACATGATGAGTGCGTTGCGCATTGTCTAGGGAATGGTCACGCTTGAACGTTCTGACTCGGGGGGAGGGGAGGTGGGGGGAAGGGATGGGGGTGTAACTACATGATGAGTGCAATGTGCACTGTCTGGGGAATGGACATGCTTGAAGCTCTGACTCGGGGGGATGGGCAGTACATGGGCAATATATATAACCTGAACTTTTGTACCCCCATAATAAGCTGAAATTAAAAAAAAAAATGAAAAGAATAAAAACCTGAACTTCCACAAATTCTGTGTATTTGAGGATATACTTTAGGAAAATTAAGGAGAAAATTATTAGATAGGAACACATGGGATCTGCAGGTTAGAAAGAACTAGAGGTTAAAAGGTTCAAAGAAGAGAGGGGCTATTTCATGCAACAGAAAAACATGGTTAGACAGCTGGATAAATTTGACTAGTTAGATTAATATTAATTAATTAATAATATTATTATATCAGTGACTTAGTTGAATCTATTCACTAAATCTGCTCAACCCATAGACTGGTGACTCTCATACATCCATTAGACTTAATATGCATTATTATACTTTAATATACAAGCAATGTTGCTGCAGCAGCCCAGGGACAAAGAGTTAGAAAAAATTCCTATTTCTTCGTGAAACTCAGCATAGAACTGGTAGGGCAGAAAGGTTTGAAACAATCATGGAGACATTTGGTATTCTGAGGCTTTAAGCTATGGGAAAGTGTGACATCAATCCACAGTAAAGAAAGCACGTTTTCTCAGAGGGTATCTTTCTTACAGAGGGTACCACCAGCTGAGAAAATAATGTGACCACACATATTTCTCAAGAGATTTCAACATTAACGAGTCTAGAGTGGAAGGCCATGTGATTAATTCTTTCTGAATACCTATTAAATGTCTTCTAGAAACAAAAATTAATCACGAAGATTTGGGATGGGGTAGTATTAGTAATACAACTATCAGTGGGGCAGGGTTTCTGAGTCACCAATCTTTAAATTACTCAAAATATATCTTAAATTATATCCACAAGATGACAGAGATGAGAAACATTCATTTTACATTGGAAACTTATTAAACATTATCTTGCAAAAATAATTAGAAGGACAAAATACATTTTTTTTTTCTTTCAGGTGATGCCAAAAAGACATTTGATAAAAATTAAATATCTGTTCCTGGTTAAATCTCTTAGAAAGCTAAGGAAAGGATATTTAATTATGAACATAAAATCATAAAATAATACCTAAAATACTACTTAATAATGAAACACTAGAGTCATTCTTACTAACACCAAGAGTAAGATAATAATGTGAACTATTTACATTATTATTTAGCACTTTCCTAGAAATTCTATTCAAATGTCATAAGATGTTAAAAAGAAAGGGATTAAAAAATTACCACTATTTGAAAAATATAAGATTATATGCATAGAAATTCAAAGAAAATAAATTGAAAATTCCTAGAATCAGTGAGATTACAATATTTTAAAATTAACATATATCTACATTTTTATATAAAATGATAACCAGTTAGGATTTTTTTAAAGTTTTGAGTTGCATAGCTATAGAAAATAATCTAGAAATACAACAATGAAGAAATATGTAAGACCTTTATGAAGGAGGCTATAAAATTAACATGTATGAGAGAATTTTACACTTAAATATGGAATGTAGTTATTCTATACTCTTGGTAGGGAGATTAAATATTGCAAAGGGCTGAACATGGCATTTTTACCTATTTTCTTGACGTATGTTTTTCAATTTTTCTAAATTGAGTAGGTAAAACATTTATGACCCAAAAAGTTAATAAGTACACTGAAGGGAAAAAAAAAGGCCGAATGAGACCCAGTAGTGATTAATGATCCACAGTGTGCTTTGTCAAAAATAATGAACAGAAACAGTGATGTAGGAAGATTTATCTAAGGATGTCTGTGGGGTGGAATTGAGTAGAAAGAAACTATGGTATGAAAGAGCATCAAGAACACAGCTGTGCAAAAAGAAATATGAAAGCTCACCACCTGTAATCCTAGCACTCTGGGAGGATGAGGCAGGAAGATCACTTGAGGTCAGGAGTTCGAGACCAGCCTGAGCAAGAGACCCCATCTCTACTAAAAATAGAAAAATTAGCCAGGCATGGTGGCATGTGCCTGTACTCCCAGCTACTTGGGGGGCTGAGGCAGGAGGATTGCTTGAGCCCAGGACTTTGATGTTGCTGAGCAAGACTCACAAAAAAAAAAAAAAAAAAAAAAAAAAAAAAAAAAAAAAAAACCTATGAAAGAGAGAGGAAGGGAAACAGTGAAAAGGAGTAACATCTTTGAAGAACTGACAGGATTTTATGATAATATTAATAGAACTGAAGCACTGAAATGAGAGGACTCTGAGACCACAAGTTTTTCATCCTTATAGATCACAGTATGGAGGGGGAGAAAACTGACAAGAGGAGCAGGGAAGAGAGGCAGGTCATGATCTCCATTTTGGACAGAGTGTGCTTCGGAAGCAGAAGAGCATTCTCCACAAGTTCAGGGAATAAATTTGTTTTCCATGTAGATGTATACGTTAACTATGATGATGGCAGTATTTGGGATATGAACATCGTGCAACAAATAAATGTCTTCAAAGAAAAAGGGCAATGAACATGATGAGGGGTAGGTAATAGTGATAAAGACGGATGGTTAGTCAAATATAGTGTTCAAAAGAGAAAGGAAGAATAGTGAACGTTAAGACAAATATGTGGGTTATTGCCCAATTTAACAAATGATTCTGTTATTTCAAAAAATATTATAGCATTTTTCTATATAATGAATAGAAAATATGTTATGATTCTGTATTTTAAAATGTACTCTTTGTGGGACCCTGAACAAGAGTATGTCTAAAAGTTAGTCTGTTTCAAAAAGGTGATGGGAAGCTCCTTGAGACGAGGATAATTCTATTTGAACTTCATAAATCCCATATTCCATAGCACAGTGCTAGGTTTCCCCCTGAATCTTCATAAAGAAAGTCTGCCAATGTGAAGTGCCACAGTTATAAAATCTTTGAGTCATCACAGCAGAGATGCACAAAGTTATTTAGCACAGGTGTTCCCAAAGTTAAGATACATTTGGGGAGTAAAAGGTACCTATGGTTCTCACACTTCTGGTGTGATTCTGTGCTAATGTTAGTACACAGAAATATAACATTCAATGTGCCATATTTCTGGGTGACTCATTAGCTGGTAGGAATTTGTTATAGGAGAGCCAAAGCTTTCCAACATGTCTATCTTTATTTAGTAATTTCTATGTTTGTATTTCCTCATTTAGAGAAAATTCCAGAGATTTTGGAACCACAATATAGAAATACAAGAATGGCTTAAAGCTTTATATATCACATATTATTTTGATATACCCCTATAATGGAGAGAGAGTAGAAATTTCTTTATCTGTGTTTCTAAAATATACACCTACGTCTGCATTTACGTGATCCTGCAACTATTTATATCTGCATCTATTGTCTTCAGTATACTGAGAGATCCTTGGCACAGACACCAAGCTTCATTCATTTCTGTTTTATTAATATTTACTAAAATAGTGTTTTGCACATAGTAAACATTCATTAAATGTTTCTTAACCAAATGGATGAATTAATCAAGATGATAATTTAAAATTGAATTCTTATGGAAGAATACAAACAATTCAATGAGAACCTCCAAGATAAACTATATTAATTATTCAATTTACAGAAATGTGGGAGTTTGATTAAATAGTTTTCCAGTTACCTCATAATTTTAATATCTATGTTTTGAATCCCAGTTTAGAAATTCTTTATGTTTTCTTGCCTTCCACTCTGAGCAAGAATATATTGAAAGTAATTATTTGTAAGTATAAATTTTATAGAACTCAGAATTCATTATTCTATATGCCATTTTTAGTTGGAGAAGTTGTGAAATAGAGATACAGAATGTGAAAAAGGAAATTTGAATGACTATATGCTGTATGTAAAGATGTTATGGGAAATCAATATTGGATTTTTATAAATCTCATTTTTCTTCTAAAACTTATGCAGCTCTTTCTTCCAACACATTACCAAACAACAGAAAAAAGGGAGAAATCATACCATGACTTTAGAAGGTAAAAAAATGTGTTTTCTTGGTATTTATACTGCTCTGAATAAATTTGACTGTCCATATGCACAGAATGGAGAACCTGAGGTCAAATGTGAGTTCAGCTCAATAAACCTTCATTCAGCACCCATATGAGCAGGGTCTGTGCTTGGTGCTGTTATCTGTAAAGATGCAAGTCCTCTTCGAGCTCAAAGTCCATTGAGGAAATCAGACGTGGATAATTACAATAAAAGCAAATAAGCACAACACAAAATGTTCTATCTCTGAAACTGTAAGTGAGTTGTTTAAGATCTATGATTCTCAATTTCCTCATCTGCAAAATAATGGAAGTAATAGAACCTGTCTCAGATTATTGTCATGAAAATAAATAAGATAATGTATATTGGCCATTTGTGGTGGCTCATGCCTGTAATCCTAGCACTCTGGAAGCCCGAGTCAGGAGGATTGTGCTTCAGCTCAGGAGTTCAAAACCAACCTGGGCAAGAGCAAGACCCTGTCTTTACTAAAAATAGAAAAATTAGACAGGAGTGGTGGCACATGCCTGTAGACCCAGCTACTCAGGAGGCTGGGGCAAGAGGATCATTTCGAGTTTGAGGTTGATGATGACCCCACTGCACTCTATCCAAGGTGCCAGAGCAAGACTCTGTCTCAAAAACAAACAGACAAAAAAAGATAATGTATATGAAGCTCTTAGTGTAGCACCTGGCATATTAAAGCCACACAATAATGCTATCTATTACTAGTAGTAATTTTATATGATACTAAATATGATACTCAAAATGTTACATAGATTAAAAAGTGTTCAGCTCTATATGTAAGTTAGAGTTTGAAGATTGAATCAAGTGGGAAATAATTTATGGGAGAAGTGATGTAGCATCATAAAAGAGAAAGAAATCAGATAGTTATGCATAGCATTAATTTTTCCATTGACTAGCACAAGATTCCATAAACTCCATGAGACTCTACTTTCTAACCTATAAAAAAAATTATAGTATCTACCTCTCAGGGTTTTAATGACGATTAAATAAGATCATGTATGTGAAAATATTGCCTAACACATATCAAGCATTCAGAAAAGGGAAGGAAGGCAGGGAGGGAGGGAGGCTAAATAATATTGCTTCAGTGTTGTATCAGTTATTATTACTGTGTAACCAATTGCTCCCAAAACTTAGTAGCTTAAAACATCTATTATTTCATAGTTCGAGTGGGTCAGGAATACATGTATAATTTAATTGTGTTTAGGTCCTCTGGTTCAGGTTCTCTCAGAAGGCTAGGATCAAAGTGTTGGCTGAATCTACAGCCCTTTCAAGTTGGGAAGGATCCACTTCCAAGCTCATTTGTGTAGTTCATTGGCAAGTTTCAGTTCTTTACAAGATACTGGACTGAAAACCTCAGTTCCTGATGGCTGTGGCCTATAAGCCACCCCTAGAGTTCCTTACAAGTGGGCTTCTACATAGGACAGACAGACGACATGGCAACTGCTTCATCAGGAGAGAGAGAGATACAGACTTTTATATCCTAATCTCAGAAGCGATCTCTCATTGCTTTTTGTTGTATTCTATTTATTAGAAGTAATTCATTAGATCCAGCCCTCATACAAAGGGAGGAAATTACACAAGAGATGAATACCAGGAGGCAAGGATGATTGGAGCCATTTTAGAAGCTGCCTACTACAAGTGCTCGCACTGATGGCTGGCATTTATAAATATGGTTAAGGGTACAGGCTCCTGCCTTACTGCCTGCATTCGGATCCTGGCTCTATTACTTAATAGTTTTATCATTCAGAACCAGTTAATTAAGTTAACCTCTCTATTCCTCAGTTTCCTCATCTGTAAATGGCAGATGAAAATAATGTCTATAATGTTAAGAGTAAAGAATTTAACAGTACTTAACATGTGAAGTACTTACACAGGGCTCCAAACAAAATAAACCTTCAGTAAATGTTAGTCGTTGTTGTCATCATCATTATTTGTAAACTGCTGAAAATAGATCCAAAATGCATCAAGTCAGAGTGACAGAAAATAAAGGAGAAAAATGATTCAAGTGAGTCTAACTGTTCTTGTAACACGTCTCCCCAAGGCATCTTGAGGAGATACGTTGGCTGGATCAGGTTTGCAGTTTGAAACAAGCCCTGCAAATGAGGGATTGCACTATATTGTTTTGCAACAGCAAGTCACATACAGGCAGAGAGGCAAAACTCCCCCACTGCCCTGTAATGGGGTGAGCTATGTCACCATTGGCGAGGGAGAGCTTCCCTGGTAATTTCTCTGAGATGAGCAATCAATTTTAATCAAATACATCAAATCAGAATATCGGATATTCCCAGTCTCCTCCCCGAGAATAGCAAACCTAGAAACATAGGAGAGGCAATTCCAGTTTTTATAAATGGCAAAAACTGTTAATTTTGCAGTGAATTTTATACATGTTTATTCACAGCAGAGAAATTGTGTTATTTCTAGCTCCTCTTTTTATTGCTCGTAAGCTGCAAAGAATTACAACCAGTGAAATACTCCCCTTTTCTCTTGGGTGATAATGAATTTCCCAGTAGAAAAGGGATAGTTTTGTGTTCTTGTTACATAAAAACTTAAATATTTGGACAGACTGTAGTGTAAAATTTTTAATTGCCTAATCAAAAATTTTAATATGCTTAATATTTTAAGCTTAATAGTTTAAGCTTAGTATGCTTAAAAATACAGGTATTATGGGTCCGAGGTCAATGGGACCCTTGAAATGAAATAGCCTATTGTTTTCATTTTAAAGATGAGGTAAGTGAGGCTAGAGGGCTAACAATCTTGCCCAATTTACACAAGTATTGGACTATACTAGAATTGTAGCACAGGGACTTATAAATGGTAATGCCAATGCTAGGTTGAGCGCTCTGCAAGATCGTTCTCATTTCTATCTCATGCAAATCTCAAATCAAGTATTGTTATTATATTCTGTATAGATGAAGAAACTGAGGCCAGTTAATTTGTTTTTATGTATTGCCTTAATATTTTTGAGCTCCTTCTATATGTCACTGTTTAAGATGTTGTAGTGAAGGTACTGAGACAACAGACCTAGTTTCTACCCTTGAGGAGTTTATCTTAAAGTAGAGGGTAGAGTTGGGGAACGCACAACCATCAAGTAAATAAACAAATATGTTAATTCAAATTTTGATTGGTGGCAGAAACAACCAGAAAGCTGTATTACAACTGAAGAAGGAAGAGGAACCAACCTGAAGCAGGTGTCTTTGAAATAGTAATACTTAAACTGAGACAAGCAGGAGTAGCAGTGAATCAGGAGAAGAGAGGAGGTTGGGTATTCCAAGAGAGGAAAAAAGGACCTAAGATAGGAAAGCCTCTGACTGGTCTAAGAACTGGAAGACATCTGCCATGGGCTAAGCAACTTGCCTGAAGTCACTGGGACAAGCACCAGAGGGGGTCATACCCAGACTGCCTGACTCTAATATCCACAACCTTTCCCTTCCTCTGTTCTCCTAAGTGAACTAGGTGCTAAAACAAAGGGCTGAACTGACCATAATCTTATCCCTCTGTCTGTTCATAAAACATCTTCCTTTTAAAAATGTTCAGAGTTGGTAGCAATCCAAACAGAAAACTTCACCTTTAAAATTGAAGAAGCAAAGAAGACAGCAGCCATTTATGTTGTTTCCCCAGGAACACAAATTCCTAACATAAAAAAGGACCAAAAAGGAGAAAGGGGCTTCCTTCTACACATCTCAAAATAAGATCATACAAGAGCTAAAAACAATAGCTGAGACACCTCCTACTCTCTCCCTGAGGCACTGCCAGTTGAAGGTAATGCTGGCTCCCCCAAATCCAAGGCTGGAGCAATTGCTGTACATTTTTTTGGGTGCCTCACTGGCAGTTCTATCTACGAGAGTAGCAAGTAAGTCCTATCTTAGCATCCAAGGGAGAAGAGAATGAATAGTTCTTGACCACCTTCTAAATGCCAAGTAATGTTCTAGTCCCTGTGCTTATATTATCACATTTTTTCCTCATAGCAAACTGAGATATAGTTATTTTTTAAATGTAGTTATTTGGAAAAGGCTCAGAAAAAGTAAGATGCTTACTCAAACACAATAAAAAATTTAAATGTGTGCTTAATTTACTCCAGATGACAGTTTTTTGTTTGCTTTTTTCTTATTTTCCCAAAACCACTGCATCTTTTGAGGTAAGATATTGGAGTAGTTCATAGCATGGATGGAAGAGGATTTATCACATATTATGATACAAAATAGCCTGCAGTTTAGTATTATGATTGTTGGTGCATTAACAAGAGCAGGTTAGTGACAGATTATATTCTACCTAATTGGAAAACAACCAGATATATTTTGGTGTATCATGATCATTGGTAAGTTATTATACTGGGCAGCCATAAATAAAGTGTAGAGAAATCCTGTGCTATAATTTGGCATTTAAATAAAGTTTCCCTGAATTCCAATCTGTAAGCAAAAGCAGATTCAACAAATCTCTCAGGACAGCCTCTGGTGTAGGCAAACAATCTGGCACCAAATGCAAACACCCCCATACATCCCACATTTGTGTGCTGAGTCAAAATGATATAGGAATATAAATTCCTGCCCAGCAGACTCTGGGGCTCCGTGCTTCCTTTCAGAAATCATTTTGTGAGGTGCTGTCCCAATTCCCTTTTTCTACACTAATGGGCAGATTGCCTTACAAGTACAAATCGTTATCAAAATAGACCAGGTATTTGACAGTACCTTTCATCAGCAATTTCAAATGCACTAGCTGGATGCTAAGGTGAAATGAATCAACCTATTCTAAAAGCAGGTAAGTTGAGCTACAAGTTAGCTTCTGGAAAAGGTAAATGTAAATGAGACCCACAGTCCTCTTTACTGAAGGAAAGGACATTTCACTGCAGGAAGGTGTTACTTTTCTCCATTCCCCCAAGCAATTCTTAAGATTTAGATTTACTTTTCTTTTTCTCTTTTAGCTCTCTTGCTCATTTAAAAAATGCCAGACTATGAATGTTAGGTTTAAATGCCCCCTTAAAAAGTTACGTAAGTAGTGGCATTACAGGAATGCTCTAGTGAACCTTTGCAAGTAAAAATAAAGACAAAACTAACATTTGTGAGCCCCCTAATGGGCCAAGTACTGTGCTATGAAATTTATATATAAGCTTGGATATAAAGTGGAAAAATTCTTGTTGTCTGAGCGTTTTGGCCAAAGTTACATATCGGCAGACAATGATAGCTAAGTCCTGCTGCCTTCTAAAGGCAGCAGTCAAAAAGGCTTATTAGACAGTCACCGGGGAACTAGAAGAGGCCACACCAGCCCTTCAATCTTGAGCTTCTTACCCCATCCAGTTCATATAAGGGTAGATGGAGAGTTGCCAGCCTAGAAGGGAATGTGTCCTCCTCTTCTCTCCTCCCTAGTGGAAGAGAAGAGGTAGGTAGTTCTGCACTGGCCACCAGTCAAGAGATGCAGAGCACCAAAATAAAAACTCACATCTGGAATGCCTGGAAGAAAAGATGGCCATCTTCCTCCAAGGCTAGATGTTTGGTGACCTAGGGAAACCCACAGATCTAGCTCAGTGTTTTCATGAGACTGCAGTGTGGGGAGAAATAACCTCAACATGTATCTTCTAGAGTTTTATCCTAAATCAAGATTAGTACTTGCTTTTTATCAGAAAATTTTAAGGTGGGAGGATGATGAGAGAGGCCTTGGAAAGCAAGACAAGAGGAAAGGGTAGCAAGGAGAATGATTACAAATGTTGACATTTGTCATGGAAAAGATGAAGGAGTTTTCTTTGGGCCAAATGATTCCATACAATTGAGACTGCTCAAGGTGAAAGGGTGCAATAAGTACCTTGGGACAAGAGGTAGGCTGGGTAGCAGATACAATAGAGACCAGGGGTAGAAAATATCCTTTGTTTCATCTACCGCTCAGTGTGGAAGTCTATAATGGACATTCAACCAAACCACGCATTTGTGCCTTACAAAAACATGAATATTTGAACACTTGCCAAATCAAGGAGAATGACAGATAATATGAGGTAAGATAGAACTTCAAATAGGACAAGATAAATAAAAATAACTTTTATCCTTTTCCTCCTCTCCTCCTTAACCCTGGAGGAGTTTGAAGGGTGAAGATGGCGGGGGAGGGGAGCAGATGGTGGAGAAAAGAAATACTAAGGAATACTAAAAGGAGAAACCATGCTACCTCCCCAGTGTAGGTGGAATGGATTTGAGACAAGTTTAGAATTTACAATTGAAGTCTAGACAAAACCTTGTAACTACTTGCAACTGAATTTTTATGGCAAGAATGGAATTATTCGTATTAAAGTGAGCTAAAGTTGTAGAATCTTCCCTAAGTATTGTTGGAGTGGGGAAGTCCAACAGAGCATGTTTGAAGGAGGTAGAAAAATAAAATACTTTCCTGATTGAACCACACCATGCTTAGCATATTCAATAAATAAGTTAGTTGCATGTTATTTTAACTCTCCAGCATCCCTGCAGAATAGGGTTCAGAACAATAAAGCAATTCATCCAAAGTCACATGCTTTACTATAACTGCTCTGGAATTCACACTACGATCCACCTGGTTCCCAAGCCTCTTCATTTCCCGTTACACAGTAGAATCCATAAAGGGCGATATGAGATTAAAACTGGGATCTATAGAATTTAGGTTTGTATGAGCAAGTAGTTAAGAGATTTGGAGAAGCAAGAACTATCATAAGGAGCGTATGTGTCACGTTGAAGTATTAAGACTTTATTTTTTTCCTCATCTTATTCCTTCTAATTCACAACAAAACAGAAATGGGAATTCAACAGGTGGCCTGGGAATGGGGAGGAGAATAGAGAAGGACTGTATGTGGCAGGGGGATAGGCAGGACATTCCAGGAAAAACAAACATCAAGAACAAAAGGCACACATAGGTCTCCATTTCTGCTTGTTCTTCCTTCTGACTGAATGCCATCCCCCGACCCCTACCCATCACATCCAAAGTGCCTATTTACACTGAAGATTTGCCAACTTTCGTAGCCAGTTATGTCCCTTGTCTGATTTAACGGCTCATAGTAATTTTACTTTATAACATATTATTTTTCTTTAATGTTATATCTCATTCTGTCTCCCCTTCAGATTCTGTTTAAAGAATAGTGACTATGTATTATAATAATCTTTGAATATCTCGTACCTAGTAGAGTATCTGACACATGGTGGACTTGTTGACTATGATAAGGGATGGATAGGGGTGGAGGTGGGAGGGATTGAAGACATGAATGTAAAATTATTGAGGCTGTCAAATTCACCTGTGAAAAGCAAAATATCCCTTATAAAAGAATTCAAAAATAATGAATCCAGAATGAACTCCAAGAAAAGCAGGCATATTTTTGAGAAAGGTAGATGAGGTTAGTTGGTTGACTGGTTGGTAGATTAAGGTTTTAGAATCAGAGTAAAGCAGTATCTGCACACATTCTGAAGCTTAGATGATGTGGTCTACTCTGTGAAGGTCAATTTAAATTAAAAATACTTTTCATATAAATGTTAATTTAATATTCAATTAGATGTTGTGTTAGTCAGAATAATATCCCTCCCCAAAGATGTCCATGTCCTAATCCCTGGGTCCTATGAATATATTATGTTACATAGCAAGGTGGGATTAAATTTGCAGATGGAACTAAGGTTGTTAATCAATTGGCTTTAGAATAAAGAAATTATCCTGGATTATCTACATGTGCCCAGAGTAATCACAAGGGTCCTTTAAAGTGGGAAATAAGTGATAGAAGAAGAGGTCAGAGTCAGAAAGAGATGAGAAAATTCTATGCTGCTGGCTTTGGAAATGGAGGGAGGATCCAAGAGTCAAGGAATGCAGTTGCCTCTAGAAACTAAAAAAGGCAAAGAAACACATTTTTCCCTATAGACTCCAGAAAGAACAGAGCCCTGCTAATACCTTGAGTTTATCCCAGTGAGATGCGTTTCAGAATTCTGAGCTCCAGAAATGAAAGATAATAAATTTATGTTGTTTCAAGTCACTAAATTTGTGCTAATTTATTACAGCAACAATAGGAAACTAATATACATGTTAAAGTCCACATTAATGTAATTGAGTGATACTGTTTGATAGAAACCTAAAGACAAGGAAATAGCCCATCTCCCATATTACTAATTGATTTATGAAGCTAATCATGAAAAACAACATCTCAAATGTTAAAAATGTTTGCACCTTGATGTTTTTTTGTTCCTTTGTTTTTTGCATTTCCTTCATGGAAAGATTAGTCATTGCCTACCCAGAACCCTTCTCTCTTATCTACAACACCGAATCTGAACAAAGAACCTGGCTTTGCTGCCTCCAAACAATGGTATCCTTTTCCTTGCTGTACCCGTAATCATTAACTCACTTGCTGGTTTATGTAATGCTTTCATTATCTCCAAATCAACATCCACATGTTTAGCTGAACATTAAGAGCCATTTTCCAGACTTTTTCCTTATTTTGCTCTAGGAAACAGTTCCTGGAATAACTGAAGTCCATTGTGTATATAGAACATAGAGAGATGATCCCAAATTAGGTCATGCTTCATTACCATAGGCATGAACTAAAATTTATTGGCCTATTCCCCTTCCATTCAGAGGACATGCATCCAAAGGACCTTCAGGAGAGAAAAGCAAACTAAAGCACAACTTGGTAGAGTGCACAGCTAAGTCCAGGTTCTCTACACTATATGAAAAGGGAACCCTAGGAGAGCTAAAAGGAATGCATTATTTCCGCAACAACATCTAAGCACCTAATACATGTTTCCATTTATTCTGATCACCTAAAATCCAAACTATTCCCACACAAATAATATATCCTGAGAAAAGCATGCTGAGTAGTTTCTTTTCCTTTTGTTCAGTAGCTCACTGGAGTCATTTTGAACCCTCTATATATTTTCTGTTGTCATTATAGCCCTCTGACGATATTTACTCTTACTCTGGACAGTCACCACCTGTAACATTATGTCATGGTTCATGTTGGTTTGTGGTCCTGTTGGGAAGCCTTATCAATCATTTAGGCTTCACAAAGCATCATCTCTTGAGCTGGGTTGAATATAAAGGTTGGCAGAAAATGACCTGAACAGAAACGTTTTGTCCCTGTCTTGCCTCTCACTTCCCACCATGCCCACTCTTTTTCCCATAAACATGTAGGATGCCTGAGTTAAAACTGTCTCCATCATGTTCCACCAATGAAAAATTCATCAAATTTAAAATATTAGTATCTTCTATACCCAAGTGCCCGCATTCATTCTAAGTGCAATAAATGGTCAACTCTCAGAGAGTTCCTATTCTAGAGTTTGTGGAACGAACAGTTTTGTGACAGCTGAATATACGGGCATTTTCTCCAACATGCTTCTGACCTTTACACTAAGACAGGCATTTTGGTGGTAATGAAATCTTTAGTCTCCATTGACAGGAAAAGCATCTACAAATGACAATTTTTATCACATAGTAAATTGTCCCAAATGCAGCTAAGACAGTAGTACTTTTGTGAAGTAGAAGTCTCAGAATTGAATTTAAGCTGCTAATAAAATCTTTAAAAATAAAGTAAAAACAGCAAAACCATTCTTCGCATTTATTTAGTTTTATGCCATCTCCTCTGACGTTCAAATACTGAAAGATGCTTTATGCTAAAAGAGATTGCTCCCTTGCCACATATGGAAGCTCAATATCACCAACTATTTCCTTCATGAAGACCTCTATGAGTACCTACTGAAAAGCAGTCTAATATCCCTCCATCTGCATCACCCATACTACATCTTATGCACTCGTTATTTATTAATATATGCATGTCTTATCTTCCCTGCTAAACTTCCCCTCTCTTTTTGGGCTAGGGACCAAATACTGCGGTAGTGATTGAAAAATAAATTTTGATCATATGCTTAAGAGACTCATTTTCAAACCAGGCTGAACAATTTATTAGCTACATAAACTTCTGGAATCATGGTGCCTCTCTGAACCTTACTTTATCCTATTTATTTTGTAGGTCATTTTAGTCAGAATTGAGGGAGGTACCACGGTGTCCCTTACCACTCAGTGCTAATTTGCATTCACTTTGCACTAGGATATCTGTCCTCAGCTCTTTTTTTCCTAGTTGGTGTATATAATCTATGTAATACTGACTTTATGTTTTATGTTGCTAGTAGGCATGGGGAAAGACCCAATTATACCTTTTTATGGGAAATGCTAATTAAAACCTGGATTCCTTAGTACTCTGGGGTTTATGCTAGTGGTCACAAGATGCCAATACTAGCCAGGAGACAATATCAGGAGAGATGTCTGGGGACCAATGTCTCTGACTCAGCAGCAGACAGCAGAGTGACAGGTCTCATCCCTCTTACCTCTGGCCATAACGGTGACGGGACAGAGCTAAAACTCTGAGCAGAGCAAGGAATAGTACCATGAGAGAAGTTGTTGTGGTTGTTTTTGTGGTTATTTTCATCATATAGCCTTTGTTCAAAATTGAGAATTTTGAACTGGGCAAGGGGAATCCTTATCTTAGTTTCTAAGGTTCAATTGATTTAATGAAATCATGTTAGCCTCCATAAGCCAGAGAAGTCTCTACCTTTACTGCTCGCCCTCTAGTTACCCCCAAAACCCATGATTCCTGAAAACAGGGTATTGGTATTTCCATCAATGTAAAATACATTTAAGAATATCTATTAATATTTGCAGGTCTCATGATGTGGAGTAGTTGAATTCATGTTCAATTTTAAAAATGCTTTATAAGCGATTAAGCAGAAGATGAATTTATAGGAGCAGTGTTAGAGTAATCCTGTTTCTCCCATGTTGCTTCATACCTTATAGTACTTCAGTATGTTTAATCACTTATAAAGTGTTTTGTATGCTTTTGTATGTTGGATAAATGAACAGACATATACAAATGTTTACTTTTACCTTGTAAAACACATACCACAGAACATCTATCATCATTTGACCTAACTGCTGTACTTATCACAATTCCCTGACCTAAGTTCCTCATTTTAAATGTTGTCATAGTAACCTGTATTTTTCCGTTCTAGCACTTTACACAAATATAATTTTGTTGGATTATCTGTTTAATAATTATCTTTTGTACCAGCTGGTTTATACCCTGAGTGCAAGAATTATGTACATCTTCAGTGGGAAGATTCCTCAAAAAAACAAAAATAGAACTACCATATGACCCAGCAATCCTACTGCTGGGTAAATATCCAAAGGAAGGGAAACCAGTATATCAAAAACACATCTGCACTCCCATGTTTATTGCAGCACTATTCACAATAGCCAAGATTTGAAATCAACCTAAGGGTCCATCAGTGGATCAATGGATAAAGAAATTATGGTATGTATACAGGGTGGAATATTATACAGCCACAAAAAAGACTGAAATCCTGCCATTTGCAACAACATGGATGAAACTGGTGAATGTTGTGTTAAGTGAAATAAGCCAAGTATAGAAAGATAAATCTCACATGTTCTTACTCATATGTGGGAGCTAAATATTAAAAACAATTGATCTCATGGAGACAGAGCATAAAGTGAATGATAGTTACCAGAGGCTGGGAAGGGTATCAGGGAGGTGGGGATAAAGCAGTGATGTGATCACTATTAATGATTGGTGAAAAAATATAGTTAGATAGATAGGATGAACAATATGGGACAAGACAACAAAGTGACTATAATCAACACTAAGTTAGGGTATATTTTAAAATAACTAAAAGAGTAGAATTGGAATGTTCCTAACACAAAGAAATGACAAATGCCTGAGGGGGTGCATACCCCAGTTACCCTGATTTGATTGATTCACATTGTATGCCTGTATCAAAACATCACATGCACCCACAAAGATATACAACTATTAGGTACCCACAATTAGAAAGAAAAATATTTTTGAAAGAATTATGTTCCTCTTGTTACAACTAATAAAGTGCCAATATATTGTTAAATATTTATTAAATGCATAAATACATGTACAATTTGATCCTCTGCAAAGTAATGCCAAAAGATATAGTATGTTGCTTCTGTTTTTGTTGGGCATTTTTTATTAGTCTCTTAAATCCAATTAATACATTTGTACTTAAGATATTCTGTCACATTGGCATGAAGTCTTAGTAAGAGAAACGTTAATCCTCCTAGCACAGCATATAAATCTTCACGAATACATCCTCAACTACCCTCTTCAAACTTTGACTTCCCATCACACATCCAATTTTCTACCCAGACCAGACTAGTACTCTCCAAACACTTCATACATTTGTTGTACTTCTGTGAACTACTTTAAATTCTTTGTGGAAGGCAGAGTGTAAATAAATAAGTGATGTTATTTAAATAAATCCTTTGGTGCCCTTGTTAGGCGGTTTCCTCTGCTTTCCCTCCCTCTCTTCACTAACCTCTAAGGTCTAGCTCAAACACTCTCTCCTCCGTGAAGCTTTTCCTGATATTCAGCCCACACCACCCCTGGCAAACCCAGTAGAATGAATCATTCACATTTTCATGTTTCCACAGCACTAAGGTACTTCTGTATTTTATCACATCATGTTGCTCGCTGTTCTTCTGTCTCTCTCTCCCTAGGATTAGGGAGCTCATGAAACAGAATGTGTTATATCCACAATACTCACAAAATCTAGCACAGTGATTGGCACTTACTGGTGGTCCAGGCACTGCTCATCTGGGTCTTCTGCTTCAGGGTTTCACAAAGCTATAATCAAGGTGTCAACCAGGGCTATGGTCTCATCGGAGGCTAAGAATGGGAAAGGTAAGCTTCCAAGTTCACATGGTTGTTAGCAGACTTTAGTTTCATACAGGCTGTTGGAAGCAGGGCCTCAAGTATCTTGCTGGCTGTCTGCTGGAGGCTTCCCTCAGTCTCTTGCCACATGGCCCTCTCCATATTGCAGCTCAGAACATGGCAATCTTGTTCTTAAAAGCCAGAAAAGAACAAAAAATAATATCAACAAGTTTGGCACTACAATCTTATGTAATGTAATCATGCATACATAATATATATCCCTTCACCTTTGCCATATTCCATTGGTTACAAACAAGTCATGTCCTGCATACTCAAGAGGAGGGTATAAAAGGGTATGAACACCAGGAAGCAGAAATCATGGGAATCACCCTAGGGACTGTCTGCCACGGCCTCCTTAAGTAAGGAATAGCATGGGACAGAGGACATGTTTCTGGAGTCTGAATGATCCAACATAATGAATCCAAACCAGGCCAAAACAAAGATGCCCAAAACCAAATAAGGTAAGAGTTTTCCACCTTCATTGTATAGTGCTCATATTTGTATAGTCATGTTTAATTTAGATGTAAACAATATGCAGTTTCATTTCTTAGTGTAATGGGTAAATCATTACTTAATCAGTGGCTTTCTTCATAAAATTCTATATTAATTTATAATTGTCTTATATTTATATTTTAGTATTTATATTTATAATTCAAAATTTTTATTAGTTTAATTAAATAACTTTCCAATTCCATGAGTAGAACTATAAACAGAGAAGTAGAGCTATACTTTTTTCCCTTAAATGAAAATGAGTTATTGATTGGGAGCACAGACCAGATTGATATCCCAGAGAATAATTATTTGGCTCTTCTTCAAGGGACCCAAATAGGTATAGTTCATAGGTGGCTTGGCATAGTGCTGGACCACCTGGACACAGAAATTCACAGTCCTTTGAAAATATGTAGCTATATGCTAGTCTCAATAGCACATTTCAAACAAAGCATTTATGCCTGAAACACAAACTACTGTGCGATAAACTGCAACTGCTAGGTTTTTTTATTAATGTCCAAAACCTTTAAATTCTTCAGGAGAGAATCTGATGGCCAAACAAAGCCAGCTGTTGTTAAGAAGAGGTATTTTCTTAAGAGAGAAGATTTTAGATTGAGGATTTCTCAAAAGATGTTTGTCCCTGGGAACCTCTTACCAAGGCAAGCACCACATTAAATATTCCTCCAGGTATTACAATAAATAGAAATAAACATCAAATATTATTAGTCCCTAAATAACTGTTGCAATTCAGAATGTATGCTGAGGTGAATAACACCTGATAAAATATGTATGTGCATATGTATAATTTGAAGGCCTTAATTTCATCTAGATATACTATGTTAAAATTAATTGACTTCTTCATGGTAGACCAAGGCCATTTAAAAATCCAAAGATTTCTTCCCTTTGTTCCCTGTTTGGTGGAATTATTCTTATATTTTAAAGAGTGGTTGAAACATAAAATGTGCAGTTGAAAATTCACTGGGCTTAGAATAGGTACTCCTGGATTTGACCTCCATCTCTTCTATAAACTAGTCTTCTGATTTTATCAAACTCCTCGGAAAAGGGGAAAGGAAGGATTGAACCTGAAAAATCTCAAAACCATTTTCTCCTCTAAAACCATGTGTTAAGTCATTGGTACATTTTACATCAACAATTATCTTGGAAAGACCCAGATATAATCTTTTGAAATATGTAAATATTTATGAGACTTCAAAAGGTATCCCACACATTGCATTTTAAAATCTGCTTATTTGATGAATTCCATGACTCACACTTGCAATAACAACATGGTAATAAGAAATCTTTATTTATTCATTTGTTTGTACTTTTCCCAAGTAAATTTTCTTTCCCTACTGTTACCCTACCCTTTTAAATAAAGTGTCCTAAATGGAGTTTGCCTCATAACCAGTTCAGAAATACTTTTCACTTCAAATTCTTTGAAGCATATCTGATATAGAATTATTGGGGCATTTTTTTGCCTCTCCCCAAAGCCATTCCAGAGTAATTCACCAGGGAGCAATCAGCTCATGTGAGTGGGTGCTTTCTTGGCATCCTCATTGTGGGTCATAAAAATGTAGGCACATATAACAGCCATTTTAGAAAAAGATGCTCAAATGGCTTATTATTAATGTATAAGAAACCAGTCTATTTTAGCCCCTAAAAAAATGTCATTTTTATGTACTTGTCATCTGCTTCAAAAATCCAAAGCCAAACAGCAGAACTTGACATAAAGCCAGAGAAAATTAGCTCCACTAATTGAATGGCCTTTGGCATATAGAAGAGCAATGCTTGATGCTCAATTTATAAAAGAAAAAAATTATATGTACCACCTGTGGAGAAACACAACCTCATTTTTTTCCTATTTTAAGGTTATTTTGATAATGTATTTCTGAAGAAAATAAACTACTAACTGATACATAGTAAAATTGCTCTGACCCCAAATAAATGACATGATTAGCAAATGAAACTTAGAAATATTTAAATGTTCATGGTCAACCCTCAAGGTAAATACTGAAGATGTAGTCATTTTAAGAAAGTGAGTCCCATTTAACTGAATTCACAAGGTCTGAATAAAAAGTAGACAGTTCGATGCTGATAGTATGCATTTATTGTTAGAGTGGTCAAACATTTTACACCTCCTGCTACGAGCATCCCTTCTCATCGCAAATGTGCCAATACTTGAGTGCTAAAGTATAGGATTCACCGGTTTATAATTGTCAAGGCCTTATATGACAGCAGCAAGCAAAAGTTACAAAAAGTTCTTAGGCATTAATTAGAACATGTTTTCATGAGCTGCTTCTTTGTTTTGATTGCCAACCTTTAAACTGAGTAGCACAAAATGTCAAAATTAGTCATCAAGGTATGTATGTGAAGAACCTACTCATGAATATGGAAATGAAAGATTATAATCACAGGTCCAACCAGAGATCTTCCTGGCCCAGGTTGTTCTCGTCATGGATACTAAGGCAGATGCTACTAACTGGCAGCCTGTGGGCTGAAAAAAAAATCCCATAGGTACTTCTTGAGAGGCTTTAAAACATTTTTTAAATTGGCAGATTTTATATAAAAATATAGAATTTCAGCTTTTCTTGAAAAAGCCAAATATCTGGCAACATTGACCCAAATTCCCACAAGGCAATAATAGGCAGGACCTAGATAGCAGCTGCCTCTTCTCTAGAAGATGCTCTTTGGCATATGACAGTCCCCCATCATTATCCTACACCAGAGATTCTCTACTCATTAAATTACCTGCCCGGCTCCCACAGGCATTTGAATTTTCCACTTCAGGGTTAGAAAGTAAGAGTAGCAGTTACCATAAGGTTTGCTTGATGTTCTTCTATTTATTCCTGTTTTGCCAGGCCTTGGGCTAACCCTCTGATATTTCTTACACCTTAGTGGCGTTTTTTCCCTTTATTTTTATTTTTTACCTCTTAAAGTACAGCATTCTCTAGGGCTTCATCCTAAATCATTTTGCTCTTCTCTACCTCCGTGGACAAATCTAATCATATTTGTGTGCTCAGTTCTTTGTGGATGTCTTTCAAATATATACCTCTATCCCAGACATCTGTTCTGTCCTCTTGGGCTAATAGATCCAATTTATACAGATGACATTTCAATGGAAATACCCTGTAAGTACTGCAAGCTAAATAGGTCCAAGCATTTATTTCATTATTCTTTTTACAAAACCTGCCTCTTTTTCTGTATTTCCCATCTTAGTGTGTACATTATCATCTACCTGAAATAAATCCCTAACTCTTCTCTTTTACTTCATGCTACAGGTTCTGTTGATTCTACATCTGTATCTTTATCATGACATTCTTAGTCATGTCTGTTTTACTTATCAACTGGATTACTGAAATATTATTTTACTTATTTTCCCTGCATGCAGTCTCTCTAGTATCTAATCCAGTCTTGACATGCCACCAGAGTGAATTTTTCAAATCACAGATATGATTAATTCCTCATACTTTAATGCATTGAATACAGGATGAAAATCAAGTTCTCTGACTTGCCATAAAAAACTACTTACAACTTACCGCTAGTCAGCCTCCTAGCCTCTCTCTCTTCCATCTTACCATATAAAATGCTCCCTGGAAAAGTTATGGTATTTTAGTCTTTTGACTATGATATGAACTCTCCCCTCCTCCATAGAGGCAAAAGCTACTTTCCCTTGAAGTCTCAGCTCAAGCATTATTTACAGAAAGCCCTATATCCTTGACCATTCTGATGTTAGGTCTTCTCATCACTTTATATCCACCCCCCATTCTGGATATTATTGTATGTCCTGGTGTTGCTTCTTTACTTATATGACCTCCCAACTGAACTCTAAAAGTCTTAGAAGAGTAGAATCTTACTTATATCTGCATCTAAAAACATTTATCACAGTTCTTGGCACTTAGTAAGTGCTCAGATAAATATTTTCATATGATTAAATAAATAGATCCTTTACAATTAAATGTTCAGTTCCATGGTCTTTGAAAATTGATGAAACTTAACTCATTATACTATTTAATTAAGCCAACATGCCCATTCTCTAAAAATTCCAGTTTACTGAGAGAGTTCACTTTTTTAAAAATTATTTTTCTAAAATTACTTCTTCTGAATTTTACGACAGGGGATGGTGCCTTTACTGATATAGTAAGATTTAGTGATGATATTTATGGGCTCTCTATACATACCAAAAGTGGTTTTATGGAGATAAATCTTACATCTCTTCTAAGTTATCTTTATTAACTAAATAACACTAGTTAGTTATCTCTTCACCTGTGCAAGCTAATCTCTCTATGGTCACGTTATGTCCTCAACTCTGGCCTTAGAGTGATTATGAAGTCTATAACCTTGGATTATAAACTTGGATTATAAACTTTTTTTTACCCATTATCACTTTTACCCAATATTATACTGGAAGCTCTAGCTAGGACAGCAGTGCAATATGACTGAAAAAAAAGGAAGAATAAAAAAGAAAGGACACAAAAACTGCTGTTTAATGATTATTTGCATAGAAAACTCAAAATAAATTATTAGAAAAAAAGAATTTCTGGATATGCAACCAATATGTAAATTATCAACAGCGTTCCTATCGCTAACAGTACACAGTTTAAAAATACAGTTTTTGGGGAGGTTATTCCACTTCTCAAGATCATACAGCTCTAGTAAGGGGTGAGCTAGGGTGGAAGGTGGGCACTCTTAGACTTAGTAGTCCAGACTGATAGTCATGGGGTATACTGTCTTTCTAGCATGGCTAGCAAGTCTGATGCACCATTTTTCTATCCAAAAGACGTAATTATATAAAACTTCTCTAGGCTGAAGCAAAATTATCTTTTGTTCTTATTGTTTGTACAATAAAAACCTAAAATATAGGGATGAGGATAAGTGGTCATCTGACAACATTTTTGAGAAAAACACTTTCAAAAATGTAGCTTAATTTTGATTCAACAAAAAAACTTTAATGAATGTTTACTCTTATTAAAATTATCAAGTTTTCCTCTAACACTGTAATACTTAGAGTCAAACATTTGTTGGTTCTTGCTATGTTTAGATGATTACTTTATCCTAAGTAAGCATCTTTCTGGTAATAAAATTGGTAAATAACAAATACTGGATCTTACAGCAGCCTTGATGAACAAGTATGTAGATAGAATGAAAGATGAAAAAGTATCAAGAATTTTATCCAAATTTTCTGTCTTTTAAATTTATGGTATTTAGAAGGTTTTTATAATCAAAATAATTATTTCTTAATCCAAACCTTGTGTTGTAGGCTGAAAAATGCCCCTTTAAAATGTCCATGACCTAATCCCTGTAAATTTTGAATATGTTACCTTACATAGCAAAAGGAACTTTGCGGAGATGATTAAATTAAGGATATTTATATGGAAGATCATTGTAGACTATCCAGTGTAAGTATCCTTAATAAAGAGGAGGCAGAAGGATCAGAAAGATAGAAGGCAATGTGACAATGACGGCAAAGATAGTCGTGATTCACTTTGAAAATGGATGAGGGGGCCACAAGCCAAGGAATGCAAATGGCCTCTGGAAGCTGGAAGAGCCAAGGAAATGGAGGCTCCTCTAGAGCCTCCAGAAGGATCCCAGCCCCACAGATATCTTGTCTTTAGCCCAGTAAATCTGATTTCAGATTTTGGCCTCCTGAATTATAAGACATATAAATTTGTGTTGTTTTAAGCCATTAACTTTGAGATAACTTATTAACAGCAATAATTGGAAGAAAAATACAGATCTTGACACCTGAAAATCAGATGCTGCTGTAATAAAATCTGAAAATATACAAGTATCTTTGGAATTAGATAACAGGTTAGAAAAATTTCAAAGAATATAATAGGAAAATCTTATATTGACTTCAACAAACTGTTAAGTGTAAATATGTATGTTAAAGACACTGCCAGTGAAGATGCAAGAGGAATTGAGGTGAAATCACAGTAGAGAATACCTATGTCACCTTGTGGAATATCTAAACTGTGATTTAAAAGACTGTTGGTAGAAACACAAACACTAAAGGTGCTGCTGATAATGCCTTAGTAGAAAGTGAAAAACATGTTATTGGAAACTGATGGAAAGGGGATACTTGGTATATAGCATCAGAAAATTTAGCTGAATTGCATCCTAAAGTTGCATGAGAAGCAAAATTTTTAAGCAATGACTTGGATATTTGGCTTAGGAGAGTTCAAAAAAGAAGTATGGAAAAGTATGGAAGGTGTGGCCTGGATTATTCTTGCTGCATATACTAAAATTTGAGAGAAAATAAATTAAGGAAGAATTTTTAAGCAAAATATACCAAGACTTGATAATTTAAGAAGTTCTCAGCCACTCCAGATTGAAAAAGATGTTAAAATTAGGAATTTCTCTGTTAGGAAAGTATGTTCTAGGGACAAAGCCAGGGTATGACTGGAAACCCTTTTCAAGTACCTCTGAAGGAACAAATAGTTATCAAACTTAATCACACAGAGGGCTATTTGAAGAAATTAGGCATGTGACTTATGTATCTCTTCAACCTTCTCAGCAGGTATCAAAAATAGTGATGAAATTATCACAGAAAGCCCTGTGGCTGAACCTCCTGCCTAATGGGGTGAAAATCTTTGATATACATAGGAGACTCACAAGATTTTACAGAATGTTTTATCAGCAGAAACACTATGAGCTTGGACTGAAAGGGACAACAGAAGATGAAATGAAAAAAGGATGTCAGACTCCCTAAATTCTACAGAGATAAAACAGACTAATAAAACTACCCAGCTACCCTTCATATAAAAGAAAGAATGCTTCAGAGGGCCAAGCCTTGACTTCAGAGAGCAGAACTTTAGGCCCAGAGGTTGGAGCAATGCTCCAACATCCCAGAGCCAGATCCACAGATGATTATTCCTAAACCTTGAAACCTAATAAGGTTTTCCTGGTTGAATTTAAAAATTGCCTTGGGTCAATGACTTTTTAAAAAAATTCTCTCCCTTTTGTAAATGGTAATGTCCGTAACTATTAACCTATGCCTACTCCACCATTATATTTTGGGAGCAGATAATTTGTTTTCTAGTTTCAAAGATTGCCCAGAGAGAGAAGAATTTTGTCCCAGGAAGGACGATACCAAAGTTGTATGTTTAATCTGATTTAGATGATGAGATGTGGGTCTCCAGAGATGATGGTATTTAAATGACATTTTGGGCTTTGAGTTGACACTGTAGTGGATTGAGAATTTTGGGATGTTGGGATCAGTTGAATGTATTTTTCATGGGGGAGAGACATGGCCAGAGGGCGGACTATGATAGGCTGAATAATGACATACTCCTCCCTCCAAACATGTACATATCTTAATCCTCAGAACCTTGTGAATATGTTACCTTATAAAGCAAAACAGATTCTGAAGATATGATTAAGTTAATAAATTTGAGATAGAGAGATTATTTTATATTACACAAATAAATAACCAAAATGTAATTACAAGGGTCCTTATAAGAGGGAGGCAGTGTGGTCAGAAAAAATGAAGGTAATGTAAGGACAGACACAAATACCAGAATGATGTACTTTGAAGGTGAAGGAAGCAGCCACAAGACAAAGAGGATAGGTATCCTCTGTAAGCTGGACATGGCAACAGATTCTCCCTAGAGCCTCCAGAAGGAACTAGTCTTGAGAAACCCTGACTTTAGCCCAATTCTTTTCGCCTCCAGAACTGTTAAAGAATAAATTTGTATTTTAAGCAACTGAATTTCTGGTATTTTTATAGCAGCAATAAAAATGTAATAAACCTAGTTTACCCTTATGTGTTTAAATAAAACTTAGCTAGCTTAAACCTTAGTATGTAAAAATTACAAATCAACTTTTAAGAATGATGTCATGATCTTATTTTATTAAAAATTAAAATTAGAATATTAGCTAATTTGGTATTGAATGAATCATAATATAAGTGGCACATGATAATATTATTTTGTACATAAAGAGAATCTCAAAGCAATATCATGTAGAATATATATTTTGGAGTGAAAAATCACTGGGCTCCTTTTCTGGTTCTACTACTTACTTGCTGAATGACCTTGTGCAACTTATTCACCTTCTGTAAATAACATTAATTACCTCACAGTAAGGGGAAAATTAAGTTAGGATGATAATTTAAACATACATACTAAACAAAATGGAAAAACAACAAAAAAAAATACACAAAGGATCAATGAAAAAAAAGTTGGTTCCTTTAAAAGATAAACAAAATTGAAAGACCTCTTGCTAGATTAGAATATAAGAGAAAGGACCCAAATAAGATCAGAAATGGAAAAGATATTACAACTGATACCACAGAAATACAAAGTATCATCTGTAAATACTATGGAAATTTCTATGCACATAAACTCAAAAACAGAAGAAATGGACAAATTCCTGGAAACACACAACCTCCCAAGACTCAGTAAGGAAGAAACAGAATCCTGAAGAGACTAACAATGAACAAAAAGATTGAAACAATAAAAAAAAAAATCTTCCAGTGAACAAAAGCCCCAGATCAGATAAATTCACATCCAAATTTTACCAGACCTACAAAGAGTTGGTACAACTGCAGAAATTATTCCATAACATCTAGAAGGAGGGAATCCTCCTCAACTCATTCTACAAAGCCAGTATCACCTTGATACCAAAGCCAGGAAAGGACACAACAATAACAAAAACTACAGACTGATATCCCTTATGAATATAGATACAAAAATCTTCAATAAAATACTGGTAAACCAAATTTAACAGCACATCAAAAAGAAAAAATCCACCATAATAAAGTGGGCTTCATTCCAGGGATGCAAGGATGGATGGTTCAACATATGTAAATCAATAAATGTTATTCACCACATAAACAGAAGCAAAAACAAAGACCATATGATCATCTCAATAGATGTAGAAAAAGCATTCGACAAAATTCAGCATCCTTTCATGATAAAAACCCTCAACAAACTAGGCACAGAGCGAACATATCTGAAGATTATAAAAGTCATATATGACAAACCCACAGCCAACATCATACTGAATGGGGAAAAGTTGAAAGCATTCCCATTAAGGACTGGAGCAAAACAAGGATGCCCATCATTGCCACTTTTATTCAACATAGTGCTGGAAGTCCTAGCCAGAGCCATCAGGCAACAGAAAGAAATAAATTATATCCACATTGGGAAGGAGGAGGTCAAACTCTCACTATTTGCTGATGATATGATGATCTTTTATCTAGAAAAATCCAAATAATCTACCAAGAGACTCCTGGAATTGACAAGTTCAGCAAAGTCTCAGGTTACAAAATCAATGTACCCAAATCAGTAGCATTCCTATACACCAATAACAATCAAGCTGAGAGTCAAATCAAAGACTCAATACCATTCACGATAGCTACAAATAAAATAAAATACCTAGGAAAATACTTAACCAAGAAATATCTCTACAAAGAGAACTACAAAGCACTAAGGAAAGAAATCACAGATGACACAAACTAAAGGGAAAACATACCATGCTCATGGATCATTGTTAAAATGTCCATTCTACCCAAAGTGATTTACAGATTCAATGCAATTCCTATCAATATACCAACGCCATATTTCATAGATCTAGAAAAAATAATTCTATGCTTTGTCTGGAACCAGAAAACAGCCCAAATAGCCAAAGCAATCTTAAGCAAAAGGAACAAATCTGGAGGCATCACATTGCTAGACCTCAAACTATACTACAAGGCTATAGTAACCCAAACAGCATGGTATTGGCACAAAAATAGAGACATAGACCAATGGAACAGAAGACAGAACCCAGATACAAAACTATCCACATATAGCCAACTTACCTTTAACAAAACAGGTAACACTATACACTGGAGAAAACAAGCCCTATTCAATAAATGGGGCTGGGAAAATTGGATAGTCACATGCAGAAGATTGAAATAGGATACGTATCTCTCACCACTCACAAAAATTCATTCAAGTTGAATAAAAGACTTAAATGTAAGGCCTAAAACCATAAGAATTCTAAAAGAAAATGTTGGAAAACTCTTCTAGATACCAGCCTAGGCCAAGAATTTGTGAAGAAGATCCCAATGATAATCACAGCTGTAACAAAAATAAATAAATGGGACTTTATTAAATTAAAAAGCTTCTGCACAGCTAAGGAAATCAACAGAGCAAACAGACAACCTACAGAATGGGAGAAAATATTCAAAAGCTATACATCCAATAAACGGATTATAACAAGAATCTACAAAGAACTCAAGCAAATCAACAAGAAAAAATAAACCCCATTAAAAAGTAGGCAAAACACAGTAACAGAAGCTTTTCAAAAGAAGATAGGCAAATAGCCAATAAACATATGAATAAATCCTCAATGTCACTAATCATCAAGGAAGTGCACATTAGAACCACAATGAGATATCATCTTATCACAGTCAGAATGGCTTTCATTGAACAGTCCAGAAATAATTGATGTTGGCCTGGATGCAGAGATAAACATTTATACACTGTTGGTAGGACTGCAAATTAGTACAACCTCTATGGAAAACAGTATGGTGATTCCTCAAAGAACTAAAAGTCAACCTTCCATTCAACCCAGCAATCCCACTACTGGGTATTTACTCAGAGGAAAAGAAGTCATCTTATCAAAAAGATACCTGCACTTGAATGTTTATTGCAGGACAATTCACAATTGCAAAAATGTGGAATCAACCCAAGTGCCCACCAATTTATGAGTGTATTAATAAAATGTGGTATATGTATGCCATGGAATACTACTCAGCCATGAAGAAGGATGAATTAACGCCTTTTAAACAATTTGGATAGAGCTCAAGTTCATTATCGTAAGTGAAGTATCTAAAGAATGGAAAAGCAAACACCACATGTACTCATTATCAAATTGAACTAACCGATGAGTGCACATGTGCACAAAGGGAAGTGAAACTCAATGGAAATCAAGCATGGGGGGCGGAGGGGATGAGTGTAAACCTACCTAACGGGTACAATGAACAATATCTGGGTAATAGGCACACTTACTACCCTGACTTAAGCATTATAAAAGTGATCCATGCAACCAAAAACGTTTGTAGCCCCATAATATTTTGAAATAAAAAAATATATATGCTATTTTTTATGTGGCAAGGAATGTTCTAAGTAGTTTCTACATATGAACTCACTTAATATTTACAAAAACTCTGTCAAGTAAGTACTATTATTACTTACATTTTACAGTAGAGAAAATTGAGATGTTGAGTAACTTATCTGAGGTCATACTACTAGTAAGTGGCAGACCAAGGATTCTAAACCTGGGAGTCTGGTGCTATTGTTAGCGCTACTTAACCACCAGCATTACATTTAGGCCAGTGCCCATAGAAAGAGAATAACTAGTAACATTATTAAGACTTCTTGGGTCTAAACTTAAGAGTCCTTTATCTTTTTTACCTCAACTCACTTTAAGTATATAATATCCAGAACTACAAAGTTCTTTCAATAATCTCTGCTGGATTGATCACTAAGCTTCTTACAGGCTCAAAGAGTCTATGAAATGGTCACTATTGTTCCCCAAAAGTATTGGGTGATCTAAGTTCTTGCTCCAAGAAAATAAAATGAAACTCCTGTGTGTCCAGATATTTTGGCTAACTGACCACTTCTATCCCTTCCACACCATTGAATCTATAATTAAACTACCCAGAGAAAACAGTTTTTTTTAAAAAAAAAAAAAAAAGAAAGAAAGAAAAACTCATTAAAATATCTTGTTTCAAAGGACAAAAATAATTGCTGTTGGAAAAGTAGTTGATTACAAAGTAATCCCCACCTGTCCTTTCTGGGAATATATTTATTATGTCACAAGTCAAAGGTTTTCCTTCAGTACAAGATGTAGAAGGAAAAATGCAACAACCTCTAAAAGGTCTTAATGGGATGTTTAGCATTTTATTTTTATCCTCAAACTGAGAAAATATTTCTAAAGAAAGCCGTAAAATGTTTCCCATTCTACCCAAAGCATTTGCATTTTTTCAGAGTCGCACTTTATTTAGCCCACTGTGTTCGTATTAATTTTCAGTGCTGTGAGCAAGCATGTCAGTGTATATTAACACCTGATCTATAAAGGGAACGCTGAGGCCTTACTCAAAGTATTAGTCACTGCACCTTGGGAATGCTGTTTTGCTTCTACTGTTGGCTTCGACGCAGAAGGATGTGCATGCTTTGATTCTTAATGAAACATGCATACAATCAAATTTATCACCAAGAACCCTTAAACTTCAACAACTTTTCCCAAGTTCAGAAGGACTTTTTAGGCCTCAGTTTTTTAACTGCCAGTGATCTCTGATATATAAAATACCACTTTTCAAATAGGATGCTGGAAAGAGAATTGTACCATGGAGGGAGGTTTTCTTAAGGTTTTTGTGTGTTTAGCACCTTTGTCAGCTTTAAACCTGATATTCCTAAGGCTTAAGTTTCAGAGATCAGAATTTAAAAGTCAGTTTGGTTTATTTGTCTCCATAACCTTCTAGGCTGTCAGTCCAATACCATACCTTATTCACCGGGGCATCCCAACACTAAGTATAAAAGATAGAAGCACCAGCACCATAGTAGGTACTCAAAGCAGCTCTGCCTCTTACTAGTCGTGTGACCTCAGACTGGTTAATTAAAACCTTAGTTTCCTCCTCTTTAAAATGGGAATACTAATAGTATCTACTTGACAGTTTTTGGGACTATTGAGTTTATAGACAAAAATTATTTAAATCAAAGAAAAGTTCCTTCCTTGGGTGCTTATCTCTCAGATATTGGTTTATACTTTTTTTTGGTTTACTCAGTTCGTTTGTTTCCACTATCAAATGCCTGAAGAGTAATCCCAACTCTTTGTTTCCTTTTCTTCAAAGCGTGTTTAACTCTTAGCTCCTTCAAACTGTTTTATTCTCCCAATTTTCTACTTCATTTTTTCTATCCTGACTTAATCATTCCCTGGTTACCATATATTCATATGCACTGTTCAATCACTTCATAGCATTTTACACTGTTACATACACATTTCTCTTAGAATTATTTCTCTTTGGCACTTAATTTGTGTTCTTTCAGGTCTCTCTTTCGCAATTTTCATAAAATAGCAATCCTTCTCCTGAAGTCAGACTTTTCCCTCGGCCTTTTTTCCTTACTCTGTCATCTCTCCCTTGGTAACCTCATTTATTGTCTATTTCTCGACTTTTTCTACCAAGATTCAATACCATATTGTGACAGAGACCATATACTTCTATTTTGCCTTTCCTTGTTATAGAGGCTGAAACATTAAAATATTCATCTTGTGTAGTCCAGTGCCAGTTACATAAGCAAAAGTCACTAGGTGGGATTTTCTAGAAATATTTTCTAAAGTGACAATCTTTGATGACACACAGTTTAAGTTTTTTGCATCCTTTTCCCTTTTTATATCCCAAAAATGGATGTGATACCTGAAAACACAGTAACCATCCTGTGGCCACAAGGACAAATGCTTTATTCTAGGAAATGGTAGAACAGGGAGAATATAGTACCTGGGTGCTTGGTAGTATCAAAGAACAATGATACAGCCTGAAATTTTCATCTCCAGGCTCTTTCTTTTGTCTTATTTAAGGCTATTCAAGCCAATAAGTATTAATTTGACTTCTGCATGACTGTCTGAATGTTTCACCTTCACCTCAAGCATAGTTTCCAAATAGAACTAATTATCTTTAACACCAAGCCAACTTCCATTCCAAACATCCCTATATTTCTGCCCATGCTGCTATCGTTTTCCTAATCATCCAAACTTTAAATTCCTCTCCCTTTTCCTCTACATTGTCAATCTCTGAACATTATGTATATTTCTTCATAAAAACTGTCCCATAAAACTGTCACTCCCAATCATTACCACTGCTCCATCCAGTGCACTTAACATCTCACAACTACACTGATGCCTCCTGTTTCTTATCAAGTCTACATTAAAGACCAGCTTGAGTTCCTTTCATCTTTATGTGCTCAGTTTTGTTCCTAATATAGAGCTGTTATACCAGAATTATTCAAATAACAATAAATTGTGACAATTATAATGATGAACATACACCAAGGACTCTTTGATTCTTTGAAGGTCATTTCATCAAATACCACTTTCAAGTAGAATATTTAAGCATGCCTGACTTTGCTAATGTTTGTGATTTATCATCTTGAACAGCACAGGATTTCAGATTCACATTTCATAATCCCTAGGTTTAATTGACTTTTTATTGCTCTTTGAATTTCAGAAGTCCAACCGTTTGGACCTTTAATTCAGCAGATCTTCTCCCCAGTATAAGGGCAGTATCTTATGAAAGTAGGATACTGGTACATTTGAACAACTTGTGGCATCACCCTTCAGTTTCCTGACCTGCCTAAAATTTAACTTTACGTTCTATTCCAAACCTTTGCAGATAAACATAAACTCTCTATATCCAATTGCATTCCAGTCTTACATAGCCTGAACATTTTTCAATAGCTTTGACCTTTTGCTTTCTGCCTCATTAATGATTTATAATCTCTGTATAGTTGTATTTCTTATATACACACACAATTAAATGCATTCCCTCTTTCTGGTCAACCACCCAGGATTTTCGTTGTCCCTAAATCCATGTAAATATTGATAGACCTGTGGACACGAATTGAAAAACAGTGTTTTCCAGAGTTTTTCAGACTGCCCCATTTACCCTCTAAGCCACATCACAATTATACTAATTAATATCAAAACAAAAGACAGTATGGGTGATTCAGAATAAACCCATTATCATCATCAGGAAAGAAAATCTGAAAACAGGCCAGGTGCAGTGGCCCATGCCTATAATCCAATCACTTTGGGAGGCCAAGGCAGGAGGCTTTCTTGAGGCCAGGAGTTCAAGACCAGCCTGAGCAAGAGCAAATCTCTACAAAAAATAGAAAAATTAGCCAGGAGTGGTGGTACATGCCTGTCATCCCAGCTACTTGGGAAGCTGAGGCAGGAGGATCACTTGAGCCCAGGAGTTTGAGGTTGTAATGACCTATGATGCCACTGTACTATAGTCAAGGTGACAGAATGAGACCCTGTCTCAAAAAAAAAAAAAAAAAATTCAAAAACAAATCTTGCAACATGAGGACTCTTAGAGAAAAATTTGTTTCCATGCAGTCCTTTAAAATAGTCAAGAACATCAGAGATTGTCTTCAGTGAGTATCCCTCAACCATTTAAGCCAGATTCATGTAATTCAAAGCTTTTCAATTCATAAGTCTAAAGTAAAGGTTTGAACAGGCAAAAGTGGATCAATGTCAAGGCATTGATATCAGGTACAAAGAACTTTTTTAACACAAAAATTAAAAAACTTGGTGATTTTCCTTTTCTGGACTTGAAACCCAACCTGGGGACTGCACTGCTCTGGTCTCCATGTAAAACAGGTAAAAAATCATATGTTGTGACTACAGATGACACCCATACCCAAGATTGGCTTTTTTGAATGTATGTGTCTTTGGCTACAATGAGTGCTACAGATTATTTGTAGGTCGCCACGTTCATAAATTTCTTCATCTAACATCTACTGAAAACATGCCGTTAGTCAAGTATTGTACTAGGTGACGTGAATACAGAGATGCCGGATAAAACACAGTCTCTTTGCCACAGTGGGAAACCTGCTTTAATTCACAAACATATTGATAAAGTGGTAAAGGGTATTACTGAATGATAGTTGACGTGATTATGAAAGTTCTGGGCTTAGTAGATGACCATGAATAACCCAGTACTGTTAAGGAACCCTCATGTTTCCTCACATGACATTGATTCTGCCAGATAAATATAAACTTATTATGCCTGTTTACTTGTTTTGTGGCAACACCACGTTCAAATACCAATAAAAATAAAGAGTTTGGTTGGGAAGAGATTTTTGTGGGAGAGAAAAAAAACACTTGTTTTTATGACGATCTGTCTATTTATCTAGCTACTTGCCTATCTACATGCCAATCTCTCCTGTAACTTCTTGGAAGCAAGATCTTTTATTCGCTTCTGAACATAAGAATCTCGAAATCTCCCACACTATTTTTTTTTTCCATTTTCCATTTTTTTTCCCATTTTCTTCATCTCTTCTACCAAATAGATTTGCTGCCTCCACTGGGTTATTAGCTCCTATAGACAAGTTCACTCAAAAATATAACAAGAAAAAAGATCTTGAATATACCATAACCTTTGCATATATCAACCCACTAATGTAGTGGCTTACAGTCTAGAGGAAAAATGGAACAATTGATATGTTATATTCCTTGCATGGTGTCTGTGCATAAATGTATCTGCCTTCCAGTGTTAGATATCTTGAATTAAAATAAGAATTAGAAAATGTGTATGCATTAAAATTTGCAGGTAACACTTCATTTTTGATAATGGTGAAGAAAATGATAATCTTTAAAATAAAAGCCTTATGCATTGCGATTACATAAGCATCTCAACTGTTCACCTCTTCCATAAGGCCTACCAAATCACTTTAGTTCCAAGTTTTATCTCTCTCCCTTGAATTCTTATTACAGGTTGTTTATAACTCTTCATTGACAAACACAGTATCACCCTCTCTTGACTATACTTCAGACCAATGCACGTATGTTCATTGTTGGTTTTAAGCAAGGCATTTTGTTAGGCATTGTGGGGAATCTGGGAATGATTAAGACATGGTTGACCTAATCAAGGAGTAAGGTGACATACTCATAAAAAGTTAACATAAGATAGATTATGAAACACACTGTAAAATATACAAAATGAGCACTCAACTTTATAGGGAAAAAGACACTGAGAAGTCAAAATATATACTTAACAAAGCACATTCACTGTTGATACAAGATCCCATTTCCTAATAGCTTTACTTCAAGCATATTTAGTCTTATTTTAAACACAGCCATAAATAATGGCTCATATGATATTTGGACTGGCCAAAACTTATAATATCTAGCAATACCCCAACATTGTCCTTTTCTAAAGAGTTCCATCTCACTGAGTAGCTAAATTAGTACCAAACATAACTGGCTTTATAAGTAACCAAATTGTAAGCTAACCAGGGACTTCTAAAATGATTGGGCATAAAACTTCCACGTAAGTTATAGGCACAAAGCGAACTAATTGAAACTTTTATAAATGGTTTTTAGGAATATTAATTACTAAGACAAATAATAGAAGTGGAAAGAGAGTAGGTGAGTGGGTCACATTTGCCAAGTTGCTTTGCAAGAGTCCTGAGGGGGGAAAAAAAATAAAATAAAAAAAGGTGAGGAGATAACCTAGTCATCTGAAGTGCATTGTATCCTAGTATCCCAAATGACTTTCTAGTTCCCAAACCACTTTGTAGTCTCCTTTGATTGTTGTTGCTAGATTCCCTCAGGCATGATCATCTGGGAGACATTCCTGACTTTGTTATTTCCACGTGCATCCTACTGGAAAATCTTCTAGCATTTTAGGTCTAACTAGCGTTTCTGTTTCTTGGACTAAGGAATCCAATACACACAGACATACACAAATAAACACACTTTCACATGCATACATACACACTCGCTCCCACACCATACTTTATGTCACTGTCCAAAGAAAAACAAGTAGAAAATTCTTAAGTAGCACATTAGAAGACAGAAAAATAATTTTTTAAAAAGGGACACCCACTCGCAATTTTTCATTAGGGTTCACTAAATGTAAAGAATATATCTAAAGTATCCCTGTTTTATAAAAATTACAAATGTCAACTGTGTTAATCACGAAGAAAAATTTAACTTAGTTATTGATATAGTTACAAAGGGGAGGGTGTATATAAAGCTTCAATTAGACTATCAAACTATTATAAAATTAAGAATACTCAATATTTAAAATAATAAATATCACTTATACTTTTTTGCCAACATGTCAAGAAGAATCACTATTACTTTTATAATAGCCTCTTATGCTTTCTTGCCAGATGCCTTTGGAGCAGGTGCTTTCTGGGCTGGAGCTTTTTGACCCTTTGGAACTTTCTGGGCAGGAACCCTCTGGGCTGGAGCCTTCTTGCCTGCAGTAGTCATCTTTTTTTCTGGAACTTTACCAGCAGCACCCTTAGCAGGTGCTTTTTTGGGAGAAGCTTTCAGGAGAGCTGCCTTTTGAAGCTTCTTAACTTTAATTCTTGATTATTCTGTGCCTCATTTTCTTTGCCTTCATGACTTTAAAATGATCAAAATCTGTCATCTTGGCTTTCTTTTCTCTGGCTTCAAACTTCTTGGCCCATCTTGTGGCTGCCCATTTTGCATTGATATCTGTCTTCTCCCAGGCTTGTCGGACATAATTCTGGTGAGCACTGTGTGGAAACTTGATGATCAAGTCAGTGAGCTGCATGCATTTGAGAGGCATGGCCTGTCTTCTTATCTGAGTGCAAGGTCCGTCAATCAAAGCCCTGTTCTGAGGCCGGGCGCGGTGGCTCACGCCTGTAATCCTAGCTCTGGGAGGCCGAGGCGGGTGGATCGCTCGAGGTCAGGAGTTCGAGACCAGCCTGAGCAAGAGTGAGACCCCGTCTCTACTAAAAATAGAAAGAAATTATCTGGCCAACTAAAATATATATATAGAAAAAAAATTAGCCGGGCATGGTGGCTCATGCCTGTAGTCCCAGCTACTCGGGAGGCTGAGGCAGTAGGATCGCTTAAGCCCAGGAGTCTGAGGTTGCTGTGAGCTAGGCTGACGCCACGGCACTCACTCTAGCCCGGGCAACAAAGTGAGACTCTGTCTCAAAAAAAAAAAAAAAAAACAAAGCCCTGTTCTGATCAATAACATCTACAATAGCAAACAGCTTTCCAGCACGAGGCTCAAAGGAGATGTAGGCCACTCAGCCAACCTCCACCATGTCGGCAGCATTTGGCAAGAAGGAAGAAGGCCTGCCCAACCATGCACATGCAATTTTTAGAACATTATCCCCTAAATTTTGCCAGAACAAAAATAGTTTTTAATGTATAGCTTTTAAGCTTATAATATCATTTTGAATTTTTACTCATCTCCTGTGTTGTCCACTGAGCGTTATTAATATATCTTGACTGTCTCAAAAAGATTTTGAATTCTCTGGTCAGGAAGTAATATATATTTGCATCATTCCTCTTGATGAGAAAGTACAGAAACATTTACTTTTTAATATTCTCTTATAAAGATGTAAAAAACTAATGCTTATTTTATATCATTTTAAAGCAAATAATTCTGAAATAAACTCCATCTCAAATATAACAGAGAGCACTTTTTAATCATTAGATTAAGCCTGTTCATTGTCAGTGACATGAGGATGAGATTGGGAAATAGAATATCATTAAGTCAATGACTTAGATGAAGGATAATAATTTGCATTTGAAGTGCAGAGCACATTTCATTCACGAAGAGGATGAGTAACTAGAGTTGTTTTCTTTCCCCATAAATTACTAGAATTCAAGAGGCATAGTAATTATGAGTGGCCTGATTGCTTTCCATGTTTGCAGCCTTGATTTTCAGAGCTACTTACAGCATTTAATCTAGCGTTTACGCAAGCTCCCCAATTTGAGTTTCAATAATGCTTTCCATGCTTTGAAAATCCAGCTTTAAGTCCATTGTATAAACAACAAAATATTTGGTCCCGGGTATTAACTAAGTGCTTTGTATATGTGTAATTTTAGGCTGGCCCTGAGTGGTTAAAGAATAGCGCCTTATGAGACACAGTGCTCTACCTCATTGGAAGGGTAAGGATTGATAAAATGAGAATACCAAAAGCAACAAGATAACCTCTTGTAATCCGAAAACACTTTCCAAAAGGCAATCAGAACATCTCTAAATTTTGAATTGAAAGTATATGCCTCCTAACTTTATTTTCCAAGGTGATTTGGATGTTCAGATGATACCTGGGAACTTCTGCCACAGTTTTACTCCTGATTATTTTACCAAAACTTCACTTCATATGACAAAAATTGCAAGAGTTTTTGGATATTTGATTCTCTAGAGCCAGTCAAATGGCATTGTAGGACATATCTGCAAATAGTAGCACAAATTGAGATAATGTCTTGAGGTTCTTGCTTCTGAAATGATTCCTTAGCTTCTCTAATAAAGAGAAGCTACATAAAAGTTTTTTCAGTTTTCACAGTACTTCCCTGATTCTTATATTACTTACACATATAGAATACCACATATTATGGAAAAATATGTTAATATAGAAGTTATTTTACTAAAATAGAGCTTCATGACATGAGAATTACTCATTTTCCTTTTCTCTCTCCAAATATACATAATTGATTTCATTTTCAGAAACACCACTTTCTTCTTTGAAGGCCAACATAATAGCTCTCAAATAGCTGTGATATCTGATCTCAACTACCGATATCCGTGAAAGTCATGAGTGAAATAAATTTAAAGATGACGACCAAACCTTAACGAAAGAAAATCATTGCAAGAGAATCTATTCTACTCTAGCTTCACTGAAAACAAATGTAAAATTTATATTTTCTCACCCTTTAATGTTTAATAAAAAGAGAGAAGAATATCAATCTAAGAAGAAAATATTTTGAAAACAAAATCCATGCCAGTGGGACAACAGTTAAAAGTAGGATACCATCATCAAAAAGGACGATCATGTTTTAAATTGTAACATAAAGATCATGCTGTATCATCCTTAAGATACTGTCCAAACTAAAAGGGAAGACATGGAAATGTAATTTATACCTTTAATTAAACTAAAACAAATTTGTAACTCCCACTGCATGAGAAAGGGTTGCCAAATGCAGTGAAGGTCAAATAGGGTAACTAAAAGGCACAAAGAAAGCTGTACCTGTAGCTGGAGATCTCAGGAGAAAAGAGGCATCAGAACATGATTCTCCAAAGTAAATGACTTATTGTGAAAGGAAAAAAACTAGTGATTTTTTGTTTTATACAATAGAGATGGAGTTTACCAGTGTCATCTTCTAAGACCCAGTTTAGCACCAACCTAAAGCATAAGGAGATGGGTTGAAGGAGAACTCATAAAGACACCCAGGTTTACCCAAAACAGTGTCAATAGAGTAGAGGATAGAAAGACTGGGAACATAGTTGCCCATATCTTTGGACTGAGGTGGAATAAAGGCTTAAAGAACTCACTCACAGTCAGTGCTCTGTCATGGAGAGAAGGTGGGTTAAAATACTTCCTAGCCTAAAATACAGCCCTGGCCTTGAAACAGGGACTTTCTGTAATACCTGGTCTAAGAACAACATAATTTGTTAATTTAAATATGATGAATAATTTTTAAAAATCATGCCTCTTCACATACTAAATTAAAAAAAGACAACAAATGACAATTCACAGGTGATTGCTTGAGAGATAATGCCATGGAGTACATAAAAATTATGAACATAAAATAAAGAATACAAAAAATTTAATAAAGTAATCACTCTGTAAGAGTACAAAGCAGAGAAAGAAGCATTTAGGGACAATATGGCAAGATTAAAGGAGGTAACATGTTAGCACAGTAAATATGGAGGATAGACTAAGAAAATTACAGCAAATGTAGAAGAAAAAGACATTTAAAAAGTTAGAGAGAAAAGTATGGTTATCAGAGCAGATCCAACGTATTTATAATATCCCTGAAGTAGAGACCAAAATAATGCATCAGAAAAAAATAATGAAGAAGTAATTTGAGAATTATTTAAAAAAAGACAAAGCTACAAATTGAAATACAAAGCTACAGGATTAAGGCAAAAACAAATATGGGCTGGGCATGGTGGCTCACACCTGCAATCCTAGCACTTTGGGAGGATCACTTAAGACCAGGAGTTCGAGACCAGTCTGAGCAACATAGTGAGACCCTGTCCCTACTAAAAGTACAAGAATTAGCTGGGCATGATGGATCATGCTTATAGTCCTAGCTACTCAGGAAGCTGAGGCAGAAGGATCACTTGAGCCTAGGACTTTGAGGTGGTTGTGAGCTATGACAATACCACTCACTGCACTCTAGCCTAGGCATCAGAGTGAGACCCTGTCTCAAAAAAAATTTTAAAAACCAAATATGGGTATTACAGCCCCCAAACCAGGGGTCAGGAAATGTCTGAATTTCACATTTTTTATAGGCAGGAGTGATCAAAACATATAGCATGTTGTTGATTAATCAAGTTGCATAAAATAATTATACTTTCAAATAAAATAGTAAATACTGATGAAAATATATAATCAACTAAAACTGAGTAGCAGAAGAGAGAAAGATAAGGTTTAAAAAGTGAGAATATACTGATTTTTTTATTGCTCATTGTAGGTATAACATAAAAATTATATATTTGGTCTCTGTTCCCAGTTCTTGACAACTCTTAAGACCTTTGTAAATTTCCTGAGTGATAGGTATGCTAGGAGCACTTTTTGTTCTGATATTTGGTCTTTAACCCTGGTTCCGGATACAGAGCTCCTTAAACCCTTGTAATTTCCTTAGTGATGAGATTGAGAGGAACACATCTTACACAGAGCTCCTAAATCCTTTGGAATCTCCTGGGTGATAGGAGCATCTTTGGTTCTAATGAAACAACTCCTGATGGACTCCTACATGATATTAAGATGGCGACTGGTCATCAGAAGACCAGGCTATAGTTAGAAGCTTGAAACTTTTAACCCCACCCATATCTTCTGGGAAGGGGAGAGGAGCTGCAGATTGAGTAAATCAATCATGCGTATGTGATGAAGCCTCCACAAAAATCCCTCAACTACGGGTTCAGGAATTGAATTCAATTGTGAAGCTACTTGGAGTTATTATCAGATCACAAGTTAAGGGCTCAGTCCCATAAGACTGCCCCCACTTGACATTCCAATGATAAATCCCAGAGCTTCCAACTGGTGACCACATTATCTATGTGCTGGGAAGGTGACACAATCCAACTGCATGGGGAAAGAAACTCTTGCATCCAGGACCCGTTAGGACCTCACCCTATGCAGTCCTTTATGTTTATCTGTATCCTTTTAACATCTTTTATAATGAACTAGTAATAGCAAGTACACTATTTCCCTGGGGTCTGTGAGCCATTCTAGGAAATTATTGAAACCAAGGAAGGGATCATGGGAACCCCTAATATATAGCCAGTTGGTGATAACTGCAGAAGACCTGGGACTCATCTTTGGCATGTCAAGTAGGGGCAGTCTTATGGGACTGAGCCCTTAACCTGTGGTCTGATAATAACTCCAGGTAGTATAACAATTGAATTGAATTATTGGATACCTTGTTAATGTCTGCAGAGAATTAGAGAATTGCTTGGTGTAGAAAACCCACATTTGGTTCCAGAAGTGTTCCAAGTAGAAAAACAAAGATCTTCTTTAGTAGGAAATACACACACACACACACACACACACACACACACACACACACACACTAGTTTTTCTTAAATTGCTACTTTTCTAAAATTACTATTACACCCTTATTTATTTTTAGATGATATATATGTATATAGAAATATATCTGGCATATATAAGTGATATGCACATACCATATATATTTATATAAACATCCCACATATATTTTTATATATTCATACCATGTATTTATATATACTATATATAAATTTCTAAGAATATTTGTTAATATCTAAGAATTAATAAGGATGTATTAGTCATTTTAGAGAAGTACAATAGGAAAAAACACATTTCCAAACACATATAATATAAAACAAAGTAAAGCAGAAGGGAGAAATTTTTTGAGTAGCACTCAAAAGTAATAGCATAGATAATATAAAAAGCTGTGTAACAATATGTGTTTTAATAAGCTAAAATCCTCTATTAAATAAAATATCTGATTCATTTCAACACAAAATCCAGCCCTATGACACCTATAAAGACATCTAAAACAAAGTAACTCAGAATGACTGAAAATAAAAAGCTTATCTATAAAATATAAGCCCCCCCAAAAAAGCTTGCATTATTCTCAGTATCAACCACATTTGTTTCAAGATAAAACACAGTAAGTCAAAGAAGTGTTCTGTAAAATGATAGAGTGCAATCTAGTAAATAGTTTTTACTATTATCAAAATACATAAAATAAAAACTCAGGAAATACAACAGAACTATCCAAAAAGAATATTAGAAGTGAAAAATTTTATTTTACATCTGTTTGTCTGCGATAAATCAATGAGAAAAAATAAGTAAAAAATAGATGATCAAATAACAGAATGCACATGTAGATATGAAAAACTTTTATATGGCTTAAAAATAAAGGCCCCATTTATAAGCACTGATGAATTATTCACATGCAAAAAATATTGCTTATTAGTAATTACCAAAAATACTTCAAATTCTAAAACAAATAGAAATAGTACTAATAAATTTTAAAGCATCAATCACAAAATTACAAACCCAACAACGAATACTATATTGAAATTTTCGTACTCTTCTAAACAGCTCATTGTTCTAAGAAAAGCTAAAAATTAAAGTCATGTTATTTCTCAAACTAATTATAATGAATACCAAATATGAGTTACAGTTTAAAAATTGTCAAAAGAAAATTCATAGCCTTAAACACTTATGTTCATAAATAGTGTAGAATAAAAACAAGTGAAATAGTCATCCAAAACAAAACATTTTTAATAAAAAATAGTAAAACCAGAGAGAATAAAATGAAGATCTTAAATAACACCAAATATGAATACATTAAGGAACAGAAAATCTAACATACCTAATAATTTTTTGATACAAAAATACTTATCTAACCTAATTAAAAAATGAAAATATACAACATAAAAACTAAAAATAAAAAATTATGGAATCAAGTCATAGGGAAATAATTTTTTAACTTTATATAAATAAATTCTAAAACAGATGATTTTATAGGGGAAAATAATTACTAAAACTGACTCTGTACTTAATTTCTTGAGAAAACAAAACTGTCAAAGAGCAACAGCACCTCCAGCATACCCCTACACATTAGAGCTAGGTAGTTGGACAGAAGAATTACACCAATTGTTTAAAGAATATGAACTCCAAAGCTATTTTCAGAACCTAGAAAAAGTAGTGACACACTTTCAATTTTGTTTTTGTGAAAGTAGCATAACACTATTATAAGGCCACAAAAAGACAACTATAAGGAAATCTCATCTATGAATCTCAATATAAAAGTCTTAAATATTGACAAAATACAACAGAACATTAAAATATGAGTGCCCCATGATCAACATATAGGATATATGCTAGGAAAGCAAAGATGGTCCAGTATTAGGAAAGCTAATTATGTAATTCATCACATAGATACATTTAAATGTAAAATTATGAGAACATCACCATAGTTGCTAAAAATATATTTTATAGAGTTTAAAATATATTCTTATTTTGAAATTTAACAAAGCAAAGGAATATAGAGATACTTTCTAAATATGATAAATATATATATTTCATTCCCAAATTTTAACAAGAGTACTGCAACTATTCAGGGAAAATAAATTTTTATACACTACTACCATTATTAACATTTTTCTAAATAAAATATGGAAAAATGTATAATCATTGTTAACATGGCTAATCTTAGGAAAGGGAGTCTGTGAAATAGGAGAGACAAAAAGATGACCAAACAAAAAGGAAAAGAAGAAGAAATTTACAAGGAACATGGGTATGATTATATATATGTATATGTATACATATTATTAAATGAAACAACTATGAAGCAATAATATCAACCAAACTGGTATAGTACTTTACACCAGTGTCTCTCAAACTGTATTGGTGAAGGATCGACGTTTTCATGGTTAATTTATCAATTTTTGAAAAATATGATCCATATGAATTGCCAAAAGTATGTGACAGCTACAGTAGATGCCAAAATCATGTCAAATTCTCCTGAAAGTTCCTAAATATTTAGTCTTCATTTTTATTCTTATCCCATTGCAGAGTAGTAACCAGGACATGGACTGTTCTAAACAAGACTCAAAAGAGTGTAAAAACATCCTCTCATGTAGATAGGAGTGCTAAATTTGAAAATGATATGAATTCTTATGAATCAATAAACATTATAAAATCACCAAAAAATACCAAGAGTTTTTGGAATCATATAGATTCTAAAGTTTACATAAAAAAAATAAATAAATAAACTAATTTTGTCAAAAATAACTAAAAATAAAGGCTGATAAAAAGGGATTAAACAAACCAGCAACAAACTTATTTAAGGCTATAATTGAAACAGTAAAATAATGGCACATGAAAAGACACAGATCGAAGGAACACAACATAAGGTCCAAACATAGGCTCAAAATTATTTGGAAATTTAGTTGATGACACTTGAAATAAGGGGATAAAAATTGGACTATTCAAAAAATGGTGCTATGACAACTAGATGGCCACATTGAAAAATATAATTGATTTAGATATCAATTATTATAGAAAAATATATCTTTGAATCAAATATTTCAATGTAAAACATAAATCCATAAACACTATAAATGTGATTTTTAAATCTCACAGTAGGGAATTCTTCCCAAAAATAAACTCCTATAATATAAGAAGGTTGATAAGGTTTACTACATTAAATAATATACTCTGTAAAAATAACCACTTTAATCAGTTAACAGGTAAACCAAAACCTGAGGGAAAATTTGTAACTCATATCACTAAGGTTTCAATTATTTAATATAATACAAATAGTGCCTACGAATCAATATGAAAAAAATACTCGAACAGGCAAATGCCATTCCTAGTTCATGAAAATAATATACAAATAAATATTAAGTATACAAAAATATACTCACCCTTACTTTTAAAAGAAAAATCCAAATTAAAACATTGAATTATTATTTGGTCTTTGGAAAAGAGCAAAAAATTTGGTAACACATTCTGTTGAAGACAATGTGGGAAAAGTAGCAATCTCAATCATTGCTGGTGGAAATATATAGATTTAGCTTCTCACTAACATTTATTAAAATTTTCAAAATTGACACACTCTTTGAATAACACTTCCATCTTTAGGAATACCTATACATAGAATCACACATGATATTATATAAATATATTTATTAAAATATTTTTATCATGAAAACATTGAAAAAATAAAATCCCCTCTGATGGTTATTAAATAAAGGAATATCCATGAAATTGAATGCTATATAGCTATTAAAAGAATGAAAGCAAGATGGCAGAATAGGAGGTTTCAGGACTCATTCCCTAACAGAAAAATCAATTTGAATAACCATCCATGCATAAACATACCTTCATAAGAGCTAAGGAATCCAGATGAGAGATTAAAATACATGGGTAAAACAGAGGAGGAAAAAATAAACTACGAAACGAACCACAAAACAGAAAGCAATCTTAAAAATGGCAATAGTAAGGTCTTACCTATCAATAATTACTTTAAATGTAAATGAATTAAATTTTCCAATCAAAAGACACAGTGAATGAATGGAGATTAAAACAAGGTTCAACTATATGCTGTCTACAAGAGCACTTGCTTTAGCTTTAAGGACACACATACACTGAGAGATAGAAAAAAGATATTTCTACAAATGGTAACCAAGAGATAGCAAAGGTGGGGTCTTAGTTTGTTTTGTGATGCTATAGAAGAATACCTGAGACTGGGTAATTTAAAATAAATGGAAATTTATTGGTTCACAGTTCTAGAGGCTGGGAAGTTCATTATCAAGGTACAACTGGGATGAGCCTTCTTGCTGTGCCATAATATGTAAGAAGGCATCACATGGTAGAAGGGCAAGAGTACAAGAGTGGGACAAACTTACCCTTTTATATTAGCACCAAATATACCCATTACAGTAAAGCTCTCATGTACTAATCACCTCTTAAAGGTCTCACCTCTTAATACTGTTACAATGGCAATTAAATTTCAACACGAGTTTTGGAGTAAACATTCAAATCATAATATTCCACCCCTGGCCCCCAAAACTCAAGTCCTTCTCACATACAAAATACATTCATTCCATCTCAATAGCCCCCAAAATCTTAACTCCTCCCAGCACCAACTTAAAAGTCCAAAGTCAAGAGTCTCATTTAAATCAGATATGGGTAAGACTCAAGGTATAATTCACCCTGAGGTAAATTTTTCTCTAGCTGTGAGCTTGTGAAATTAAACAAGTTACCTATTTCCAAAACAGAATGATGGAACAGGCGTAGGGTAGACATTCCCATTCCAAAATAAAGAAATAGGCAAGAATAACAGAGTAATAGGTCTTAAGTTCAAAGCCCAATAAGGCAGATAACCTTAATTTTTAAAGCTCCAGAATATCTTTCACTCCATGTACCACCTCCTGGACACACTGGGGTGGGAGTGGGCCTCCAAGTCCTCATGCAGCCCTGCCTCTGTGGTTTCGCTGAGCTCAGTTCGTATAGCAAATCTTACGTATTGGAATAATATGCCTGTAGCTCTCCCAGACTCGAGTCACATACTGGTAGCTCTACAGTTCTGGAGACTCAGGGTGAGCCCATTCCATGGCTCCACAAGACATCCTAGTAGAGATTCTCTGAAGTGGCTCTGACCCCACAATTCCAGTGCACAATGCCATTCTGGGGGCTTTCTGGAGGGGCTCTGTCTCTGCAACACATCTTTGCCTAGCACATCCTTTGAAATTTATGTGAAGGATGTCATGCCTCCACAGCTCTTGCATCCCTCATGCCTGTAGAATTAGCCCATGTAGATGCCACCAACTTTTATGACTTGTACTTTCTGGAGCAGCAGGTCAAGTTTGAGCCAGTTTGAGCCAAGGCTGGGGTGACTGAGGAGCACTGCACGAGAATGTGGGGAGGAAATACTTGCGGGCAGTGTCTTCTAAAATCCAGCAGGTGCCCTAGCCCACTCTTTTGACATATTTCTTTCCTCCAGGCCTTGACACTCTGGACCTGTGATAGATAATCTACCAAGTACCTTTAGAGTAATTTCCCACTGTCCTGATAAATAGCTTCTGGCTTCATTCTATGCATACTATTCTCCTTATCAAACAGTCACTGGGAAATTACTCTAATTTGATCATTACACATTATATGCTTGTATCAAAACATCACATGTACCCCATAAATACATGCATCTATTATATACCCACAATTTTTTTTAAATTTAAAATCAAATAAAAACAGTCACTGACCCACACCTTTGGTTTTCTTTCATGAAAATGCTTTCATTCTCTACTACCTAGCCAAGCTGAGAATCCTTCAAATCCTTAAATTCTATTTCCCTTTTAATTATATCTTCCATCTTTAAATAATTTTTTTTCTCACCTTTTACTATATGTGGTTAAAAGAAGCCACATAGCACCTCTAATTCTCTGGTGCTTACTTATTTTTATGGCAGATATCCTATTAATAGCTCCTCTCTCACACTCTACCTTCCACAAAGCCCTTGAGGATGGACACAACTCAGCCAGTTCTTTGCCACTTTATAACACGAATGGCCTTTCCTCTAGTTTCCAATACCTTGTTCTTCACTTCTGAGATTTCATCAGAATGGCTTTCACCGTCTATAATTCGACCAGCATTCTGATCACAACCATTTAAGTAATCTCTAAGAATTCTAGACTTTTCCTACAGCTCTCCTTATCTGAGCCCTCACCAGAATTTCTATTAATGCTTCATTCATGGCAATCAGGCTTTTTTCAGCATTCACTTTAAAATTTCTTCAGCCTCTAACTATTACCCAGTTCCAAAGCCACTTCCATGTTTTTAGGTGTTATAGCAGTATGTCCTCACTTTTCTGGTACCAGTTTTCTCCATGGAGTCCCTAGATGTCTCTGTTGTCTCTCTGCAATCCACACCTGAGCCGTGACTCTTCTCTGCTCTATTCAGTCTGATATTCTACCTTCCAGCCAGGATGGTCCAACAAGCGATGTCTGTAGTTGGCCATCTTGGCTCATTCCACATTTTTAAAGAACATTATATCTTATATTTATGTTTCAATAGAAAAATTACATAAAATATATAAAAGCAATAATGTTATAGGTAAATTTTGTGAAATATAAATTAAGTGATATTCTCTTTCAAGGTGGCATATTCCTCATCCATATAATAATTTTGATCCCCGTGGGCAGTTCCAACTATAAAAGATCATGTATATGTTATTGAATGTTCCTGAAAATGATGCATGTATATTTTAGAAAAATAGTTATATTCAATATTCTAAGGAGCTTATTATAAAATCATTATTTTTGTCGTGTTTTATATATATAAGGCAAGACAGTCAAATACAATAAGGGTAGTTTCAAGTGAGTTAAAATTAAATTTAAAATCTCAGTCCTGAGCTCAATTCCATGAGTATGCCTGTCATATTTTTCTCCAAAATAGTGCAGTCTCATTGTCCAATTTAAAATTGATGTCCCCAACACATATATACACAGTCACTACCCAACTTTCTTACCTCATTTTTCTCCATTGCTTTTCTTCCATTTAACTAATTATTATATATTAACCTCATTTTATTATCTGCCTTCTCCCAGTTATGAAAATTTCATAGGGTAGAGATTTTTCTCCATTTTGTTCATTGCTGTATCCCCAGAGACTAGAACAGTGCAAGGCACATAGATACTCAATAAGCAATTCTTAAACAAGTAAATGAATACTGGTAGGTACTCAATAAAAACAACTGTATTGTGAATGAATGCATCAGACCAATAGGGAGGACTGAGAAGTGGTCTATAATTTAAGGATGAATTAGTTTGGATGCTCAAGTCCAAGTGCCATATTCCCACTTATTCAAAATCTAGACCCTCCTTGAGCACTAAAAGGTGTTTCTCCACTTCATGCCTTCACTTTATTCTACTTGAAGGTCACAGCATTGATCTTACTCCTTTTAAACCCCCAACTGCACCAGCACAGTACTTTTCCAATACTACACAAGATGCTCAGTGAATACTTACAGAAAAAAAAATACATATATATGGAATAACAATTTTCTGGCATCATTATAATTCCAGGAGCTAATGAAACAAAATGATTTTCTGTTCGATAGTTGGGTGGGGAGAAGGCGATTCTACACTTTGGCCCCATCTGAAAGATCCCTTGAGGGCAGCTCATATTCTCATAATTCCCATGCAAACACTGGAGATGCTTAATTACAATGTAAGACTGATTTTGATTTTATATAGTTATATAAGTATATATATATAAGCAAACATTCTTCTAGGAGGTTACAATCATGTTGAAAGCCAAGGTGTCACTGACTTGTCAAGGAAGAATTGGAGATTCTGAGCTACTACACCAGGTACAAGATTCTTGTCTGCTGCTGGAATCAGCTTTTACTGGATATTGAAAAAAAGGCACAAAGCATTAGAACCCAGGTTTTGAGTGTCTCTTTAATAACAGACAGAAACAGTTATTTCTCACAGATCCTATCAGCTTATTATAATCAGCTGGGGTCCATTTTATTCCAAGATCCCAGATGCCTCATTCTTTTTTGTCTGTTGTCCCTCTGAGAAAGAAGGGATCCCAAGTTACTAAGTATAGGTTACAATTTGCTTTATCCCTTGTTAACACAGAATATCTTTCTCTTAGCACTTTTTTCTATTGATATAGCCAGTCCCAACTGGGAAGGAGTTCAGAAAATGTATTTTTGTGAGTTACCTCTGCTTCCTGCTGCCTCTATTTCAGAAGTCAATGGATTTTACAAGACCTTGCTCAGAGTTAACAGAAAGACTTTTCAATATATACTCAGTATGCTTATTTTGGAGGGGAAAATTTGGAGAAAGAAATTGAAGAGCACTTAAACCAAATTATTCAGAATAAACATTCACAAATGCTACTGACTTGTAAAAAAAACACTGCACATTATGTGTCACTTCCAAGGGGTGGTAAAACCAAAAATGATGAGACCTTCTGTGTGAGTCTTATCCTTGATCATGCGAGATCATGTGAGATCAAACCAAACAGAATTCTTGCCAGTACCTCTTCAACACCAGCTGCCATAAGGACCATTGTGACCCTATTCCCTCTTTTGCAGAGAACATTGGTTCTATGTTCAGTCTGGATATTTTAATTCTGAAGAACACAACACCAATATTACTATATGCCTAGTCATGAAACTGGTGCTTTCTGTCAACTTCTCCATGTTCCCTAAGATGCAATAATTGACATAATACTAGACTTAAAAATTTCAGAACTGCACAAACAGCGTATTTGTATACCCTAAAGCACTATCACATTACTGAAATATGATGAGAAAAACAAAAGAGGATTTTTTGTAAACCCAAATATAATATATCATTTAGGCACTATCTCTGACCATAGATTACTACCCTTTGTTTTGCTATTCTTCCAAACATGTCTCTAGCCAATTTTCCACTAGAAAACCATTTCCAAAGTGAAAAGAGAAACACTAGAGAAGTATAATATACATACATAAACTAAGTAGCTAACTTTAAAAAGGGACAAGCTACACAGTTAGAACAAATGAAAATTCTGGAAAGAACTCTGCATGTGAAGACAACACTTCCACAGGAAAACAGACTGATGTATTAGGAACAGCTGGAGGGTAGAGGAGAGGAGACACGAATCAATTGGCCCTGGAATGCAGGATAAGATACAGCTGTCAATGTTAGGACCTAGAGCAAAATTTCTCAAAGAACTTTATAAACTCTACAAATAAATTTATCTGTAGCTCTGAATAAGAAAGATATTGTGTTACTTAAATACCATGGGTCTCCTTTTCTCTCTGAGATCACCTTGGTTTCTTTTGCCTTTTTCACTTTTCAGTGCCGCACTAAATTCATGTGGCATATTAATCCTGAATAAGCTGAGACATTATTTTTGCAATAATTGTAAATTAGCTAAAGTTATGAAGTTTTCATTATATTAAAGCACCTTGCACCTGTGTCATTGCTAGACCTAAAATGGAACTCTAACACATGATGTTTGTTTAAAAACATGCCTTAAGCTAAAGTAATGAAAACCTAGAAGTCCAAAGTAAGTTTTAAAAAAGAAATATGGAAAGGGTATCTCTATTCTTCCAGTGCATCTAAAGATGTATTCCATTTATTGTCAATCAGTGGGAAGACCTAAGGAGTTTCTGAAGATTACCCCTGCTCCATGCCTGTGAGGGTAGCAAACCCATCCTGAGTGAATAATGGAGAGATGAAAAGCAACCACTAAGGCTGTATGTTGCTACTGAAAAATAATTCACCCCAAGATTTAATGTCTTAAAACAACTATTTATCATTTCTTATGATTGTGAGTGTCAACTGGGCAGTTCGTAGTGGGCTAGCTCAGATGCGGCTGAATAGTGTTGGAAGACCTCACTAACATGGCCAATGATTGACTAGATGTTAACTAGAGTGATAGAGAAAGTTTGACCATGTGTGCCTCATCATCCAGAAAGCTAGTGCAGGCTAACTCACATGGTGGTAGTCTCAGTGTTCCCAGGAACAGCAAGAAGATAAGCCTCAAAGTATAAATACATTTCTAGGCTTTGCTTGAATCACATTTGCTAACAACCCTTTGACCAAAGCAAGACGTGTCCAACCCAGATTCAAAGAGCAGAGAAAGAGACTCCATATCTCTTGATGAGAGAAGCTGCAAAGTGGAGTTGTTAGGGGACACATACACAGGAATGAAGACAATTTGTGATCTTTTTGTAGTCTACCATAGGTACCACAGAGGAAGGATGGCCTGTGAAACTAACCTTGTTCTAGGTACCCTACCTAAAGTTAGTGTCCAAAAATTGTTTTAGTAATTGCTTTTTGTGATGTTGATTCCATAAATTTCCTTTGAACTAGAAATATATTTCCCTGGCATGGTTCAAGGCTATATTCAAGTTCTTATCATTCCAGAACTTTCAAGTGTGGACGAACACAAACACAGCCCACTTGCAAGAAAATGGAAACCTACTGGATACAGAAAGGATGTTTCTTGCCATTGGAGACCATTAATTCCTGGATGCTATCTATCATCATTCTGTCTGATATCACTTGCCCTAAATTGCAAATCAATCCAGCCTGAATAGCTTGACGTTAAAAAAAAAAAGGTCTACTTAAAAACAGTATGTTGTGATTTTCCTCTGATTTAATCTTGAGGTCTCTTTCTGGAGAGCAGCTATAAATTCTAACCCTGCCCTGATAGGGCTCCAAGGGAAGTGGCCTTGGATATTTGTGGTGTGCATTTCACAGGATACTGCTTAATCTGAGTGGACAGACTAATGCCTATGTGTCCAACCCATTACCAGGTGTCCCCCTCACAAGAAACTTGTTTATACTGGCAGAAGCCGGTGTGGCTTTTTTTTTTTTTGAAACAGAGTCTCACTCTGTTGCCCGGGCTACAGTGCCGTGTCATCACCCTAGCTAACAGCAACCTCAAATTCCTGGGCTTAAGTGATCCTACTGGCTCAGCCTCCCTAGTAACTGGGACTACACAGGCTTGCACCACCATGCCCAGCTAATTTTTTTCTATATATATGTTTTTAGTTGTCCAGCTAATTTCTTTCTATTTTTTTTTTTTTTTTTAGTAGAGACAGGGTTTCACTCTTGCTTAGGCTGGTCTGGAACTCCTGAGCTCAAACAATCCACCTGCCTCAGCCTTGCAGAGTGCTAGAATTACAGGCGTGAGCCACCGCACCCGGCCCCCATGCTGCTCTTGTCTGGCCAGTATGCAGTTTATTCCTACCAAGATAGCAACCCTCTAGGAGAGCTCTGGCCAGAAGGAGAGTTAGCTTAGGGTGTGTTGGTCACGTGAGCCAGAGAGGAGGCTGCACAACAAAACTTATCAATTAACAGAATCAGTTTATTACTCACAGGTCCACGAGAGGCGAGGGATGTCCACAAGGGCCAAGAACAAATCCAGAGACAGCAGCATTCTCAACCAACAGGAAAGGACACGAAAGAAAGAAAAGACCTGTGGGATCAGGCTTTTATTAAGGTTCATTAGTGTTCGGCTTTACACTTTCTCAGGGGTTTTAAATCAGCTAGTTTAAAGAAAACACATGTGAAGGGGGAACTTTTTATATGACACTGGTGTTAGCCATTGGGTTTATCTTGGTCAGCAGCTGTGGGATGTATCAACTTTTGGGTCAGTGAATGAGGAACAAGTGGACCATATTGCAAACAACCTCACAGGGAGGGGAAGTTTTAACTACACCAAGGTGACGGGGTCTGACTGAGTTTCAGATGACTTATGTGAGGCCTAAAAATGAATGCTGAGGTAACAACTGTATTAAGCAAATTTATGAAAATTCACTATTCAAATAGATTAGTAAACAAAAAAGATGCTACATCTTGTATTATCCTGGATAGAGCTGGAACCCATTCCACTAAGTGAAGTATCACAAGAATGGAAAAACAAGCACCACATGTAACTCACCATCAAATTGGTATTAACTGGTCAACACTTAAGTTCATATACAGTAATAACATTCATCGAGTGTTGGGCAGATGGGAGGGAGGAGGGGATGGGTATATTCACACCTAATGGGTGCTGTGAGCACCGTCTGGGGGATGGACATGCTTGAAGCTCTGACTCCAGTGGGGCAAAGGCAATATATGTAACCTAAACATTTGTACCCCCATAATATGCTGAAATAAAATAAAATAAAATAAAAAAGGTGCTAACCAAATATATTTATTTGAACACAACAGCTAAAACTGCAATTAGGTTTAATAACTTATATTCTAGTGAAATCTAGGATAGATTTTTTCAGCCATTATAGGTATTATATTCTATAAACTTTAAAAGACTACTTAAATAGCAATTCTTTTACCATTAATGATATAATTCATGATTAATGGTAATTTCTTTACCATTAATAATATAATGTTATTTATTATCAACAATATAATTCATGGATTTAAACCTTAGACCAATATCTTTTGTCCTACGAATAATCTTTATGATCTCAAGATTCTCTTTGGATTAATGTCAGAGGATGAACAGCACATTCCATAGTGGAATAAACTTTTCCTTCAACACCTCAACACTCATAATGAACACTAGTCCAAAAATATTTTCTTTCACTTCAATTAGATATTCCTGGATTAGCTACTTTATGAGTCTATTCCCACCTCTTCTAGATTTTTTCTAATTTTTCTAAAATAATTCAACTAACAATACTTCTTATTCCTGGAACTTCAAAGAACATTGACACTCTAAGGAAATGTAATTAACCTCTAGTTCAGAGATGTTTGGAAGGTTTTATCTCATTTGTCAACTCTAATAATTTGGTCGTTGCTGCCAGAGCACTATATTGAGAAAGATTCTGAGGTCGTGTCTGGACTCAGGAGGGAAGAATACAATGATTGATTGGTGAGGTCTGCTATAGGAAAAAGAGGGATGACAGTGTAGTTGCCACCTACTTCCATTCCTGCTCTAAGTGACATTTCTCATTTTAAACTGAGAAAAATACAGGGACTTAGCCAAGGTCTCACAGTCATATAATGATAAAATCCAGTCTAGAAGTCCATCATGACTTCCAAACAATATTTCTTTTGGAACAGACTTTGTCAATTTCCGGCTGACTGTCATCCACTTCCCAGTGATATTTCTATCAGTCCCTCACTGTGTGCCACCATGGTTGGAAGGCAGTTCCAGTGCTTTCCTCCCTTTGCCTTTCCCATCTCAAACCACAGAAGCTGAGACCTTCTTCTCGCTATCCCACGAAACAGGCCAGTGAGCTAGGCTTTGCCGATTAGGCATTTGTTCTGGAACTCTGAATCTTGAATGGTAAATGCAAAGAATGAGGAAAAGGGGAGCAGGAGAAGCAGATGATCCCAACCATAAACAGAGCTTATAGATCAGACAGTAGCTACAGCATGGCTTTGACTAAATTTCCTGCTGGCAGACCTACAACTCTCCATTTTCTAGATCTTAGACTACCAACCAATTGTCCATTCTGGGCAACCCTGATATCTTTCCAGTGCACCTCCTTTTTGTTAAGGCCAAAGATATGTTCTGTTGTTTTAAACCAGGAACTTTGACTGATATTTTGTTCACCTTCACACTCAGGAGCAAATGTTAGCGATGTAATACTTTCCTCAGCCAAATCATACACTTATGTTTTCAACCCACAAAAATTGAGTGAAATGTGTTCAATTGAAAAATATAGAAAATATGGTCATTTGACAAAAACATCTATAGCCATGTCATCTTAGATATAGACCAACACAATTATTCCATAATATTGATCCTTTTAATCATGTTTCGTATTGCATCAACATTATCTTGTTCTTTCAGTGGCAATGATACAAAAAGCAAGGCTTAAATAGCTGAAGTGAAACAAAGACTTGACTTTATACATTTAATAAGAACTGACTGGGAAAATCTCCTTATCTGTGTTCAGAATATTTCACATCTGGTGACTGTAGGTTGCAAAGAACATATATTTCTAAGATTAAAGGCTGTTTTATAGACCTTTTATTCATGCAAGCTGTAGCAAACCGGTAAAAGTCTTGTTACATACAAAGTCTCCACTAATGTACATTTGGCAAATTTTCTACTCCTAAGCCCTGGTTTACTTATCTGCTGTCAAGAAGAAAAGGTAAGAGAATATGCTGTACTGGAAACTTAAAATGTACTTCCATCATACTGGTATCACTTTGAGGTCAACTCATGGGGTATCTATCACTTTTCTTGGCTATTTACATTGACTCCGTTTAAAATTTTTTTTCTTCGGGCTTTCTGTCTTCATTAATGAAAAACGCTACATTAAGAAATTTCTGCTTGCTTTTCCTTCCTGTTTCATGTAGAGACCCATGTGTAATCTGCAAAGCAGTCTGAAAAGAATGGCACAAGCAGTCAAAATATTTACATATTTCTCTGTAAAATATTTCATAGAAAGATTTAACAGGCATAAGTAAGCTATGACAAGCATGTTCACTTATCTGAAGAAAAATACTTTGAGCTGATTTCCTGACACTGAGTGGAAAGCTGGTTAAGTGACATCTCCCTTTGGAATGCAACGATTAAACCAATGAGTTGTGCTTTACTTCTCCAGGAAGGTCACTATGATATGGAGCTGCTTTCAGTGATGCTCAATATATTACACTTGAACTTGCAGAATCTGCCCCTAATAACAGTAAGTAAAGCAAGGCTTAATGTTGAGGTTAAAACAAAAATGAAAGGAAAAGAAACTAAAAACAAAACAAAATTGCATGAGAATGTAAGTATTCAGAAAACAGTGAGTGCTCAAATATTAAGAACTGTCTTAGGTTCAAAGATGAGAAATGGCTTATCTCAAAACCGGGTTTTATGAAACGATTTCTCTATAGACTAAAGGCAGTTTTTTTCTCCTCCTGAATTGTCAGGGGAATATAACTGAAGAATGTTGCCATGATCTCTCGCAGAATCTTTCTTCCAGCTATTGGAAAAAAGATAAAAATAAACAAGAGATTTATTGATCCCATGTGGTAAGTGCCCAAGCTCAGAATCCCCTCTTCCTGTGCTTCACAGAGGAACAAGCTGGAATCTCACTGGCTATGGAGAAGTCCCATGGATTCTCCTATGAGGAAGTCATCTGCAGTTCACATCAGAGAGCAGTGGGGTGAAGGGTGTAAAATGATGAATACTGGGCATCGGGAAGACCACATTCCAGCCCAAATTCCTAACCCATCATGATGACCTGAATTTAACCTCTACTTCCCACTCTTCCTTACCTGGCAATTGAAGAAAATTCCTTTCCTTTGACATAATTACAGAAATGGGGTAAGAAGTTGATAGCACATGCAAAGTATCCTATTGTGGATAGGAGTGGTAACTTAGAACGGTAAGACTGGATCTATTTATGCAGAAAAAAGCTGGCTACCACAACCTCTCCACCAAGACTACCATAATACTGTGTATTGCTTATTGGTGAGAAGCTTCCTTGTCAGCAGCTCTGATCACAACTTTCACTCTAATCTAAATTAAATTGCTCAGCTTGAAAATGCATAGGCAATAATTCTTACATAACAGGATTTCAATAGCCTTGTAAATTCAACCTTTGGAAAATATTCAAACCAAGACATCCCATTCACATTCTTTATCACTGCCTAATTTACACAGAATAAGAAGTCAAGCAGAGTTTCTGAGAAGACTCAGTTCTGGTTGTTCAGCATCTATGATTTGATTCCCTATCAGTAAAAAGATGGCCAAGTGAGGCAGGACTTCCATCCTAACTCCACTGCTCAGCATTTAGGAGATGACACTTTGCTCCCTCCAAAATGACTCCCAAAGGAGTTGGTAATAGTTGTCATTTTTGTCTTCAGTATAATATGTTTTTTAAGGCATTTTTAAAACCAAATGGAATTGGCTCCAATTTTTTTTAATTTAAATGTGCTTTTCTCCCTGATTTTAGAGATATCTGACATTAATAAAATACTAGTTTTTTTAATAAAAGAGGAGCTTAGAAAACAATGTGCACTTCTCCATTCCACCCCAGAAATGATGGGATGGATGGAATAGACTGGGCTGAAAAAGAGATTTGACTTTTGGGAGACATCTCAATTTTTCATGTGAACAAGGTAACATATTTTTCATGAAAAAAAAAAAAATCTCTGGATCATCTGAAAGGCAGTGTACCTGTGGGATCAATTTAGAAGAGGGAGTACAGAGTTAGAAATCAGAGGGGTCAGGGATCTAATCCCAGCTTCAGCAAGTAATAGCTGTGTTATTATTAAATAATACTTAATTTTCTGAACCTTTTTCTTCATTAATAAAATGGGACTAGTAGTAGTGTATATTGCGTGAGTTTTTGTAAATATTAAATGTGATGGCAAATATAAAGTGCCTACCAGATATTTTTGATAAGGCACTTAAAAATATGAGTTTTATTATATGGCTCTATGGCAGATAGCTAAAAGGGCAAATAAATATTGCATATGGATCTCTGCCAGGACTGCATACCTACCTTCCAATTCTCTAAGTCCCTAGGCTTCATTCACATTATCTCCCCTGGACTGCTATCCTCTTAGTGGCAGGATCTTTTTTTTTTTTAACATTTAATGAAAGCCATCTCTATACCAGGCATGGTGATAAGTGTTCAGAGAACAAAAAGTGTCAGATATTCTCTATTCCCTGCTCTCAAGGAGCTACCCTTCAGGTGGTGGTAAGGAGCATGGGGGTTGCTGGTAGCATTTATGATGTGTATAATAATGTGTCATAATAGAGGTGTGCAGGTGTACAGAAGCTGCTAATCTGCCTTTTTTGGGGTAGGGGTAGGAGAGAGTCAACTTCATGGTGAAAACTTTTGCTGAGCTAAATGTTTCAGAATAAATGCCCAGCAACATTCAAAGACAATGACTCTTACAAGAACAAGGGATACAACGTAATTAGAATGCAGGGAAGGTTCAGGAAAACGGTAGTAAGTGTGTGAAGAGGCATGTCATCTTCTGGAATTACTGAATTACAGAGCTATAATGAACTTGACAGATAATAATAAAAGCAATAACAACAGCAATCATATATCATTTGTTATGTGCCAGGACTTTTGCATATTAACCCATTTAATGTTTAGAAATACCCTATGATGTAAACATTATTACATATTATCCTCATGGTACAGATGAAGAAAACCGGAGGGATAGAAAGGTTAAGCAATTTGCCCAAGGATAGCCCATCAGCAAGTAGCAGAGCTTAGATTCAAATCCAGTCAGTCTGGCTCCTGAGCCGCAATCTCACCCACAACCATGTTCTGCCTCTTTTGTTTTTGTCTTTCCAGTTATGGAAGCTTGTCCCCAAAAAGACAAATGACTGGAGCTCTTGGCAAGTGTGTGACCTCTAACTACAGTGCCTTTATCAGCACTACACTGACAGGCTGCCACTACAGAAATAAAATTACCTAATTGCGTAGCCGTCTGTACTTAAAAATGATATTAAATTCTTGTGGCTAAAATTAGCTCACAGAAAGTGCTCATGGTGGTTATGGAGTAGAGACAGGAAATAATGCCCAGAAATACAAACCAATGAAGAAAGGAGGTGTGGAGGCTTTGAGGTAACTTCATGCTAGGTGGATCAATCACCCTTTGGAATCAGATATTCCTTCTATGGATGCTGCACAGGCATGCACGTATAAAACAGAGAAAATTCCTGCCTCAGAAGGGTGCAAGGATCCCCAGCCATGTGTAACCCCTCAGCCTGAGACATACTAAATAATGGTTGTCACTTTCTATTCCTTCTTTACTCTTTCTTCCTCTTTTCTTTCATTTTTTCTTCCTTTCTTTTCCTTCTTTCCTTATTCTCCCTTCCTGCCTTCCATCTTTCCTTCCTCTTATTCTTTCTTCCCAATTACCACCTAGTAACTCTTCTATTCTCCTGAATACTCTTTTGTCATTGCATCTAATAATAAAGCTTTAATGACAACAATAAGGAGAAATCCACTAATGCTAAAAATTGTTGGTGATAATTCACAGGACTACTGGATGAGTTAGGAAACATTGTGATGATCCAATCTCAGTCAGAATCATGGTCAACATTGAGCTATATCCATTTGGGGTTCCCACTGTAAAAATTCTCAGGCTCTCAAGCTATAGGTTATTTGTGATACTATATCCCCATACTACCACTTAAGTACTGTTTGGTAAACAATGTAATAAAATTATTATTTAAGAAAGAATTTCAAGAGAGTTACACTTGTGAAATATCAGGGTTGAAAGACATCAAGAAAGAAATGCATTCCCAAAATTTAGCTTGAATTTCCTCTAGAATAAACCAACTAAGTAGTGGTTCTTTTATAGAAAAAAAAAATGCATTCAATATGAGAAGTCCTCTCTTTACCTAAAATTTATACATGCATTTTATGTGGGGGAAGAGGAGCACTTTTTATGCTATGCCATCCTCCTAATTTTATACCTAGTTATTTAATGTCCCATGAATACACAGTATATCCATATTTTCATTCATACACACACACACTGGTAACAATTTTCACAAAATTAATCTTTAACATTTGAAACCATCTTGATTTCAACAGAAGTCCTAATTTACCTATTTTTGACATTCTATCCATTTGCTGTTTGTCTTATGAATGAAACTATGATGCAAATGAGTAATGTATCCCTGCACCATCTCCTTGGATGTATAAAGGTGAAGGAAAACTGATTACAAATAAATGAGATCTATGAAAAAGGCAGAAGAGTAAGGTAGCCAGCCCCCCAAATTAATCAGCATATAAATTAATCTTGCTTCCAAACAAAAAGTAGGACAGAAAGCATTGTCATCAATAATCTACTATGCCAAGATGTTCTCCAGGATGAATACTAATGAATATAAAATAGTAGCTGGAAGAGAAATAAAAATTCTTAAAAAGTTAAGAGACAAAGTCTGAACATTTCTAATCTGTAAACCACAAATATTTTAAATATATTAGTATCAACAATAGTGCTATGGCAGTAATTGATTACCATTTTTACAGAACACCTACTGGGTGCCCCACACTCTGTGAAGAACTTTCCACATGTTATCTCTAGTTTTCACATTCATCTCGTGAGGTAAGTATCATTTATATTTTACAATTCACACAACTGAGTTTAAGTAACTGAGATTACTTAAACCCTACCAAGCTGTGACAATGGAACTAGGTCTCTCCATTTTCAAAAGCTAGGCCCTTTCCACAGTCTAGAGAAAGATTGAAAATACTTTTTCAAAAGCATATAATCTTAATCATATCATCTGTGTTTCTGTAATCCTTGTGTTTATTAAATAATTATAATCTTCAATTTATTTTAGAGGTTATACATATTTTTCTAGAAAGTTCCACATTGTCTTTTGACCAGTGAATTTTTGAGGTTGCCTAGAAATGACCCTCTACAAAGGATCTGGATGAATGAAGGACAGAAATGATCTTCTGAGGTAAAGACAGTGTCTGAGGATGAACTCCCCTAAGGAAGAAAGATTCTTTGATGGGACCTCACTCTACTTCACTCCATAAAAAGAGTGTTTTCCAAAGTCCCTCTTGTCCTTCCTCTCTAATTGCCCCTCAATTTTCTTCTTCCGTTAAGGACAAGAACATATAGAAATCTTACATTTTCAAGCCCAACCAACATGCATGATTATGAAATGTTGTGAGAAAAAATAGCCATGCATATATAGCTAGTAATTCTTAAATAGACAGTCATGCATTAGGGAAAAGAGTAGGAAATTAGCAAAGATTTCAAACGTTGATAATTACATATGCTGTGATTAGGAAAGAAATTACATATTTGTGTGACTTTGAATAAGCCTTCCCTCTGAATCAACTGTCATACTTCGCAAAACATCAGGTTTCAAGGCTGTTTAAAATATTCTTCAGTAATATCTAAAAAACATTATGTTTAATAGCTAAAAGCTCAAGTAACCTAAAAGTCCAACATGACACATTATGGTATCTATACGTGCTCTACTAAACTATGTAGCTACTGGTAAGTTACTATAGAACTATATCTATAAACAAGAAAGAAATCTACATTAAATTGCTAATTGAAAAAAGTGATTATAAAAATATCAAACAGTATGAGCCCATTTTAAAAAGTATATTTAAAAATTATACATTTTTCCATAAGAGGAATATTATTTTTATGAATTTTGGAACGATATACTGTTTTCATAATTTTTTAAAGTTAAGATCTATTGAATTTACATATTAGAGGGAATATTAACATGATTGTATCAATATTAAAATATGCCCAAAAGACATTTTATAAAATTCAGTAGCCATTAATACAAACCTTATTTTAAGAATAAAAGTAATTATCAAGGTTAGATGAAAACTGTTTCCATTGTAAAACAAGCAATAAACATTATATTAACTACTGAAATGCCAAGACTTTTCTCATTAAAATGAGAGGAAATATTGGAATGACCACCATCCCCAAGTATTCGGCATTGTGTTAATTTCTAGCCAATGCAATAAGAAAACCAACTAGCTGTATAATTATCAGAATCAAAAATACAAACTTATCTCTATTTGCATACAATTTTACAGTCTAGATAAACTCTACAAAATATATAAGTAAAAGAAAACTCAAATGAAATAACTAAAGGAAAACTATTTTATATACATTTTCTTTTTCTAAGAACCCACTGAACTATGTATATTTCAAATATGAAATTTATGCAGATATATGTAACACCTTGTTGATAATAGTAATAAAACTATCTTATATCTTGTAATAAATTTCAAAAGAAAAGTTATTACATATTTACACAATTCATAAGCAAGTGGCTTGAATAGAGACTAAATGATATCTGTACAGTATTCCTGAGTCATAAGACAGTATCACTAAACTATAAATATTTCCTGAAATTAATACATATATTTAACAAGATTCCATTCAGAATTCAAAATTTTAAAAAGACACTAAAAAGATTTATTTTTAAAATTTACATGAAAAACATAAATATGCAATAATTTCTACAAAAACTTTTCAAGAAAGAGATGAGAGTCAATGAACTGCCACATATAAAACTTACTATGCTGGTTATTGAAATCAAAATAGTACGTTATTAACATAAACGAAGACCCAAAACAAAGCAAAAGAGCAGGATATAAATTGAAAAATAAATACACAAATCCAAGTATTTGAGAAAAAATATAATAGTTTATTTAATCAAAGATCTTAGCATAAGTAGGTACAGATCTTAAAATGAAAGAATTAAATTCTTATCTTGCAGCATAAAATATAAATTCCAGAAGGATTAAAATATAAAAAGCCAAAATATTACAATAAATATAGGAAAATGTTTATATAACATCGGGCAAGGAGCCCTTTATCAAACAATAAATCCAGATGCCATAAAAGAAAGCACTGATAGATTTGACTGCATAAAAATCAACATTTTGAATAAAAAAGACTATTAGAGCAAAATTCAAATAAATGTGGTAGACTATAAGAAATTTTTTTAAATGCCTTAGCAATCCTTAGTTTCCAAAAAGATCTTATAAATCAATATTTATAAAATAATATTATTCAATGTGAAAGAATAAAAACAAAATAATCACAGAAAAAGAAAGAAAAAAGGCCAAAAAACTTCAGGAAGATTCTCAGCTCAAGAGTAAAACCAAAAATACAATCAAATCAACATTGAGAATCCATTATTAACCCACTTCAGTCTATTGAAATTTTAAAATGTTGATCACATTTTGTTCTGGAGAAGATGTGGGAAAGCAGTAATTATATATTGCTGGAGGGAGGGGAAAAAAGCATTGTGTAAAGTAATATAGCAGTAGCTGATAACCTTTAAAACACATGCACTTTGACTCACAATTTCTATTTTGGCAAAGCGATACTACAAATGAAAGCACATGATCATTATAACAATCATATCACTGTGACATGTGATCATTGTAAAATATAGCTACATGTATTAGCATTCACAATGATTACATGTTATTTTTATAAAAGCAGTAAAGTTTTAATAAAGAAAAAAAACTTAAAGATTTTGCTTAGGAGATAGAGGTTGAAGTTTAGGGCTGCTAAGGGAGTTGTCATTTGAAGGGAAAAAGCCTGAATAGTAGGAAAGTTCATAGAAGAAACCCAAAAACCTACACTCACATCTCCACTTCTCAACTGCTAGCTGATTCCTAAATTGTGTGTGTGTGTATGTGCTCTCAATTGTTTTTAAAACTGCATATATATATATATATATTCTGTTTTCTTCTGGGTTATTTGTTATAGTAAGAGACCAAATAATCCAGAACAACACAGCAGTTGAGAGGCTTATGAATCCCCGTAGCCACATGGTATCAGGGAGACAAAAGTTAAAGTTCCATTTTTGCCAAAATGGAGAGGCATTTGCAAATGTTTTAGTATTTTTCAGCTGAGACCTCAGAAGAGTACTGTTCTAGAAATAATGTGGCACTTAGTGCCATACTTTAGAAGCAAGGACTATGCCATAGATATAAGGGCAAAACATAAGTAGACCTTTGCTAACAAAGCCTAAAACCTAGCCTTAATATGACTATGGTAAACTGCCAGTAATATGTATTCCTGATAGAAGAAAACTTAACCCTCTTTAGAAAAATTCCATCATCAAGAGCCCCTGCAATCTTCCATGTATCAAGTCAAAAATTATGAGACATACAAAAACTCAGACCAAATGATTGAAAATCAAAGTATGAAATAGACAATAGAAATAGACCTCCAGATGATTCAGATATTGGAGTTACCCAACAGTGGTTTTCAAATAACTATGATCAATATAGTCAAGAAAATAGAAGAAAAGTTGGGCAAAGTAGAAGAAAAATGGTGGTAATTTATCTCCCTAAGGAAAAATGAGGAGTTTAGTGTGGCTTAATAGTAGGAGTTGAGACTATTAACTATTGGAAGAGCTTGGGATTTTACTTTGAGATGAGATGGTATTGGAGGATTTTTAGTGGAAGAGTGACATGATCTGACATATATTTTAATATTTCACATTTGAGATTAAACTCTAAGAGCTACGAGCAAAAAATAGGTAGAATACTCTGGAGTCTATTGCAATTTTCCAAACAAGAGATGGTGACTGAACCAAGATGATAGCAGTGGATAAAGTGAGAAATGTTTATATTCTGAATGTATTTTGAATCAAGGGCCGACAGGTGATATAAGAGAGAGAGAGGACTCATGGGTGACTCCAAATGTTTTGCTTGAGCAGCTGAAGGGATGAAATTGCTGTCGAATGAAACGGAGGCAACCTTGAGTATAATGGGTTTAGGAGTGAAGGAAGTTCAGAAATGGAGATTTATATTTGTTGAGTAAGAGATAAATATAAGACATCTAAGTAGAGATGTTAAAGGCAAAATAGAGTTGAGTACATTTTGATAACTGTCCAGACAGGAAATATAAATTCAGTAATTATTGGCATACAGATGATATTTAAAATAATGAGACTGGATAAGATCCCCAAGGTGTAATGAGCAGAGGAATGTAAAAGTTTTTAAATTATTATTTCCTAAATAAGAAGAATAAAAACATGTATAAAACATTTGCTTCTAGAAAGTGAAATGGTTTACTGGTAGGAGTTGAGAGAAAAGGTGGAATTACTCAAATTCAATTTTTTCCAGCCTTCTCCAGTAATACGAATATAAATATAATAAAACAATAAAAAGATTGTATTGTACCATAACATAATAGTAATAAAAATAAGCATTTGTCCTGTGACAATTTACAACTTTTTAAAGATATATTCTCTTATTTTATCTGACAGTACTAGATGACCTGTATATCATTTCATTACTGAGTGATTTTTGTAAGTGACAGTCATCCCTCTAGGTTGCTAGTGAATCAACTCATTATTTGAGACCTGGTAAGTAAAGTGGGGAATAAAAATCAGGCATCTATCTTGTTTTTCCTATCAAATGGTATTACAGGGGAACCAAATGATAAATGAAGGGAAAGTTTTCCTTAGCGGAAGTATTCCAACTAGTAATATAGATAAAAAATAGAATTAGAATATCAGCATTTGAACATCCCCTAACTAATGGATCTAGGCATTGAGAATCAATGACTGCTAAATTCATAAAAAGAGAGACAAAACAAAAAATACATGCTCCTAATTGAAGCAGCCTTGTCCAAAAAAAAATTCTAACTTGAATCTTTTCAAGCTATAATATCTAACTACCAATTTATGGGAAATTCAAAAGTCTGAGTTACATTGATAGTTTAGAAGGGAGGAAGAAAGAATTAGTTTCATCTGAAATGACATAAGCAATTTTGATAGAGAAGGTAGCATTTGAGTTGGACTCTGAATAGTAATTCTAATTTCAAAAAGAGGAGAGATTTGAAAGGCTTTTTCATGTTGAGGGAGCAGTCTGAGCAAAAGCAGGAAGAGTCTGATAATAGTTGTGAGGCGGCCAGTTGTCTGTGTGCCTGAGAAAGCAGCTTGGCAGGAGAGTGAAACCTCACTATAAACCGAGGTTGGGAGTGTGCGTGTTGTTTCTTATTTATAGTTTCTAAATGTTCTAACATTGGCAAGGCATGATTATGTAATAGACATATTTCTATTGTCATACAAATCCAAGTTTTTTAATGTGATTAAATAAAGGGAGTTTTCAGCCAAATAGTGGAAGACTTGAAATGCCGTGATAGGTTGTTTGACTTTTTTCCCCTCACCAGACGTGGTCGTGCAACTAAAGATATACTTGGCTGCAACTCTATTCTGTTAAGTGTTGATGCTAAGGGTGGCACCAGTCATCGATTTCAGAAAAAAATAAGTAGCTTTTTTAGAAATATGAAAATCATTACCATTACTGATATGTTCAATTTGAAGCCCAATGTAAGAAGTGCAAAATTCCTAGTCTATCTTCCAGGAGGTCTTCCAAGCATATTTAATATTCATGCTAATAAACTTTAAAATACACTGTAAATGTAAGTAGTTAATATAGTTTAGCATAGGCTCCAATTAAGACAGATATTAAAGGCATAGATTCATTTCCGAACTGTTATTTGTCCTCCAAATTGGGGACAATTTAATGCATGACAGTTGATAAAACATGTCCAATTGAATGGACCAAACAGAGACAAACATGAAGAGAGGATGAAAATGGAAGAAGTGATTAACTGAGAAGAGCAGGATCTTTCATTTAAGACTTGAGAACTACAAGGATTCGAGAAAAACACAGAGCTCCTAATCTCCGGTTCCTGATAGAGTGAGGCTAACATAGAGCAGACACACTCCAAAGGGTATGGACAATTTTTGCTGAAGAATGGAACCAAGATCTGTTCAGAGGAACTGTGTCAAACCCAAGAGCAATATTTAAATCAAGAAGTCTGGATCCCAGGGGATCTAGATCAGATGCAAAAAAAGAGCAGGGAGACCAGGAGACAAAAGGGATTATCGCAACTGCAACTCCAGAGGCCAAAAAGAATGCTGAAAACTCTTTTTCTCTGGGTATTTCTACAAGCAAAGCAGTTTTGCTGATTTAAAGAGGCAATACATTTAAAGAGGGAGTAAGCAAACTCATACATTTTGGATGTTTTATTTTAGGAAAATCCACCCAAATTTTGTGCTTTCTCCACCTTCCTTACCCTTATTAATTAATATAAATTTGAGGCCAAGTAATTCATTTTTGTAAATATCTCTCCATGTACGTGTTATTCATGTAACATGAAATTATTCATGGACAAATGCAGTGTATTCCCTGTTAAGAGCAACATACATTCCTTCATCCAACAAGTATTAACTGGGTACATACTCTTTGTAAACTCTGGTATAACTGTTCGGCATGCAAAGGTGAAGAATAAAGCAGATGTATGTATCTCTGTTCTCAACATACTCTAGTTGAGAGATGCGAACATTAAATCAATAAATAAACAAGATGGTAACAAACTCTAGAACAACGGGATGTGGCAGTGACTGGGTGGCTACTTTTGATTGTGCTGGTTAGAAAAGATCTTTGAAGAGGTGGCATTCAAGCTGGATCCTGAATTTTAAGAAACAGCCAGCTGGGAGGATTAGGATTCAGTGTCAAGATAAAGGACAGGAAATAGAGATAAGACAGAGGTTGTGTAACCTGATACCTTGAAAAGTGTTTGGGGAAACCACAGGTGTTTGAATTTAATCTCATGTATATTTTTTTGCCTTCCTTTTCAGAAGCCTCTCTAAAAGAAAAATGCCCAGAGGGAGATTTTTTAAAGTTTGGAATCTTCTCTAACAGAGAAGCAACAAGAACTACTACTAACTTGAAAGGAAAATGTAGATTACTGTAGTAGGGGAAAAAGACATGAAGCCAACAGGTTTTTATCATACCAGCTGAGCTTTATAGGTGAATTTGACACTTGCTACATCCCCCCACACACCTGAGTGAAATAAATGAGAAATGCAGGAGATGAAGGTACAAATCCAATTTCCCTTTTGCAACAAGACACATTCAGTAAGTCTTTGCTGCTTTCTTCATTTGAAAACTCATCCATATTGTATCCCTCTTCATAAACAATGTTTAGATAAACCCAGTGAATAATGGAGTTGAAAGGAAATTTTAAAGGTCATCTTGTGTATACCCCTTGCTTCAGGTAAGATTGCATTCATGCCCACCCAAGAAGCAGTCTTCTCATGTCAGGTTATGTTTTGGATAATGTTTATTTTTTCCAGGGGGGATTTGGGTTAGAGAAAAGAGTAATGAAGAGTGTGTTTGCCTTGAAAGCAAAAGCAGAGTTATTTTTAATGTAAGTGCCCTCCCCTTTCTGTAATGCCAGGGGCAGAATATTCTCCAAATGCCTCATACGCTTACTTTCTGGTTTAAATGTATTTGTGCAAATCTCATGAATCATCAAGGCTTTTGAAAATATTTATAGGGAGAGAAACTCTACCCTTTTCATTAGAGTGAGTAAAACTCACATTTGTATCTTGCTATTGTTTAAGGAGAACAATGGATGGGTGGATGAAAGGGAATGTCAGCTGGATCAACAAACAGCTGTTCCAACAGAAGTCCTGCTATCCTATACAGTAGAGCAGTATTAATTGCTGCCTTCCCTGGAGTCTCTAAAGATGCTCAATAAGTATAGAGTACCCTGATTAACTGTAGTCAAAAGTTAGGGCTGATTTTTGACTTTGCCACAGTGGACACTTCACTTCCACCAAAAAAGCTGAAGGCCTTAAAAGCTTGCTTTATTTGATCTACAGAAAAGACTCCACCACCTTTAAAGGCAATGTATTCTAAAATCTTCCAATGATCTAATTGAAACTTCTGCAGCATAATTCAATGTCCTTTTGTCCAGGCTTCAATGGAAGCAGGGACTCTCATTTTGCACGTAAATATATCCCTTACAATATGTACAACCTCTTGTTATATTACTTTCTCTAGGTCAATGAAATAAAATTTCCTCTGAAGGCAGCTTGGTATTCAGTAAAAGTTACAGTAATTGGTCATAATTCTGTATGAGAATCTCAGCTCTAACATTGACTAATCGTATGGCCAACATATTTATTAATTGTGATATCTTGTTTATTCAGCTTTCTCAAAGGATTGTGGTGAGGATCTAATGTGGTAATGCATAAAAATCACTTATAACAACATATTAGATGATAATTTTTATCTACCTTATTTTCCTTAACAATGGATGTTTTTACTTATTAAGTCATAGAGTATAGACATATGTTCAGTTATCTAAGAACTGTAAGTGCTCCAAGTAATGGAAAGATAACTTTATACTTCCTAACTAATTCATATATCTAAACATTTCATTAACAACAAAGTGTAAATATTGTGAATTCATATTTTGTTTATGACCCCAAATTACCCACAAATCTTTTCTGGAATCTTCTTAAAGGCTGTTCTGTCTAACATATATTGAGAGATAATTTTTCTTTTCTTTACATAGTAATTACAAGCAGTATTAAATTATATCTTCATGTTTCTCAAGTTCCCAAGGCATTTTAAATATTAATTTTTTTCTCTTAGAGTCAGATAAAATATTATTAGCAACAACTATATTTCTGGTGACCATTCTGTCACCCAAATTATAAATGAAAAGAGTAAATAGGACCATTGTAAGTACCAGTTTGGGGAGTAAAACACTTGATACACCCTACACACACAACACCTCAAAGTGTGCTTTCAAACAAAATTATCTTGTACGCATGAGTCATGCCTCAATATTTTTTCTCACCTATAATGTGCCGGAGGCCGAGGTAAGAAACCTGAACAACATGTTAGTATAGACTTCAAGTTAAAAAGGGGAAAAAACATGCAAACATGTAAGTTATATCCCAATTTGGCAAATGTTAAAGCAGATGTAGAAGACAGTTTGGGTGCTGTACTGGATTTACCAGCCACATGACTCTAGGCTGTCGGCTCACATCTGTGTGATTCTCAGTCTCCTCATTTGTCAAGTGGAGATTTTCTAACAGGGAGGCCATAGGATTGAGGTTTCAGGGTATGTTACAGAGTTTCTCTCATTTCAGATATCTCAAATTCCTGATAATAGAGGGGAATCCCAGATGGTATCCCCTGAAGCATTTTGATTCAAGATCATCTGTGTGTCTAGTTTCTGTGCTTAGGATAAAGTGCAAATTCTCTGCCATGATTTCACCAGCTCTCTATTGCTCCCTTCCACGTATCTCTCCTGCCCCACTTTGCCCTAACCTCCCCTAACAAAGAAGGAGGCAAAGCATTCTAATCAGGGGAAGAACATATGCAAATAAAGTCTCAGAGACACACAAAAAATCTTAGCATATTAAGGAATATGTGGAAATTTAAGGTAGCTGGAAAGATGGGACCCATGTGAGGAGCAACAGGAGGCAGCCCAGAGAGATGGGTCAGAATGAGATTCAATACCAAGATAGACAGCTTCTGTTTTATAGACAACAGAAAACTAACAGAGGCATTTGGTACTTCAGTTGTTTTGTTTTGTTTTGTTTTGTTTGTGTGCAGAAGCAAGATCTCATTCATTTATTTTTGGAAAATGATTGTGGTCATGGTGAGGAAGGTAGACGGGAAAAGTCATAGGTGGGAGCTGAGATCAGTCAGTGGTGGAATAGTTCCAGGTGACACATGACCAAGTCCTGACCCAAGTTTATGTCAAGTTAATCTTCTTATTACAGGGTCAAATAATGAAGTGTTTGGGCAATTATGTGTAACCACAGAATTAACTTTAATTTGTCACAAGAACATATCTCAGAAACACAAGGCTTGAAGGAATCATAAAGGCGTTCCTTCAATTTCTTATGTCGTGATTTAATCTTCTCTACTTTGGGATGTCAGGTTGCAGAACCCAACTCTTAGGTTAAATGATGACTGCCTGAATTTACTATCTAAATTTCCAAAGAAGATACATAATCTGATTAATTATTTTTAAAGAATCTCTTTACTACATTAGCTTGGAGAGCCCTACTCCATCCATCTCTTGACAATGAGATTAAATCCCATTATATTTTAACCCTCAGCTCAATTTTAAATGTTCTGCACTTTACTAGCGAATTGCCTTAATGAAGACTCAGAAACCCATGCCAGGTTTAGCCTATGGTGGAGGCTATGTTATCTTCACTTGGCTTAGAATGGATGACTATTAAATGCCTTGAGACTTCAGAACCTGGGGCTCCTCTTAGGTAAAGAAATATACCCTAAAGTCTGCTGTATTCAAGGCTCTGTCAGTTGCAGATAAAGCTAAGGGAATACAAAGATCATCACAGCCATTTCACTCCCCCTGAAATAGTAGTCAAATATTATCTAACAATAGGCTACTGAGATTAGTGTAGATGGCTTGCTGAGATGGTCCAGTCTTAGCCTTGGTCTAGTCAATATCTTTTTTGGCAGCTTAACTCCAGTGGTGTCAGAACAGTGCATGAGTCTATTAAGATTTACCAAGATATTTACTCTTTACTCTCTGTTAAAATAAAAACTTCTTTTCTAACCTTTTCCCTCTATTTACTAGACATTCTGTCCCAATAAAGCACTAACACATTCCTCAGGGACAAATGTCAATTTAATTTTTTCCACTACTAACCTTTATGACAACTATAGATGTTTGACAGCGTGTAACTTAAACATTTCAGCAGAGCTTAGCATATTTCCCCAAGAAGCGATTGGCAGAAGAGGAAAGGAAACAATATAGTTTTCAGTAATCAGTATGTACCTAACTGCCTGTATCTCTCCCTCCCTTTCCTCCTTCCTCTCTGGGATATTGCTATGGTGACAAATTACTTGTACTATGAGTGCTGCTGTTTACAATTTCAAACCAGGTATATACCTATTATAGAAAATCTGTGAAGAAATATAGAAAAGTAGAGTAAGAGAAAAATCAAGCTATAATAAATCAATAATTACTGTTTTAGAACAGTTCCATAGAGTATTTTTTCTATGAATAAAATTTTGAAGTTTGTTGGATTGTTTTGTTTTGTTTTCAGTGTGTGTACATCATTACGATCCATACTAACTTGTTATGGTCAAGAGTCTTTTGGCTGTAATTGACAAAAACCCAAATCAAATTAGCTTAAGTAAAAAAAAAAAGATAATTGTATTCACTCATGTTACTTAAAAGAACAGGTGTAGATCAGGTGTTTTCTCGATTATTACAAACAGGAAATATTCACATAATGTGTTAAGAAGGGGGAGAGTTTTGAAGTCCTGCCAGCTTAGGACCCCAAAGGAATGAGAACTCTGGTTGACCCTGGATCAGTTTCAGTGCAGAATACTGTGACTGACACCCCTGAGAACTATAAGAAGTTTGAGAGCAATTTCCAAAAGAAAGGTAAGGTGCTGTTTCTAACTGTGTAGCTAGGAAGAATAGTAGATAGTCAAAACCAAAAGATGAATATTTTCTAATATCATAAACCAATAATTTTCCAGGAAGCAAGAATATTCCCTGTTCTAGGAAGGGGGAGAGTAGCAGGACTTCATAAGGTAGATTTTAAAGTAGACCTTTTTCCCTTCCTCAGATTTTAATTTATCTCCTCTTGCTTCTTCAGCTGTCAATCTCTGCATTAGTGAATCAATGCTACCGATAAAAAGGTTGTATGTCTTAAGTGTGTTAGAGTAGGAAAAAGATTAAGGATCAATTGTTCATCTACTAAGTGATAAATCAAAATTTACATACCAATTGATCTATTGCTGGAGACTTAGGTGGTCTCTATTCTTTTAACAGTTTAAATAATGTTACTCTGCACGTAGGAGTTTTCAAGATTTAGTATTATTTAAGACCAGTTTGTCAGAGTAGAATTACTAGTTCAAAGGGTATAGGTTCATTTTAAGATCCTTAATGCACACTCCTTGGTATCACTGTAATAGTATTTTAATGGTTATGGTTTCCTTATGCTGGCTGGACCAGCTAGCTTACTTTGGCATTAATTGTCCGGCTTTCTGCTTGTATCAGCTCTCTTATTTACAAGTGTTAGTACTAAGTATTATACAATGTTTTGCATATGAAATGCATTCAACAAATGTTTCTCAATGATGAACAAGAAGATGCTGATGCTGAGAGTCCAGGGATTTTCCTAATTAATCTGTATTTAGAATAAAGGAGTGAACAGGAAATTCCTTTTATACACAAGTAGGACACCAAAGATTAATCACTGACTGAGGAAAGTAACTCACCTCGGTCATTAAGTATAAAGGGTAATTTAAGTTTTAACTGCCCGTCTGCTCCTGGAAGGAGTTTAACCCACTCCGTATGTCTAAAGAAGATTAAGCAAACCAGTATTTATGGAAAGAAGCCATTTGGTGCATAGAGTGGAAAGAGCTCCAGCTCTGGAGCTGTTATATATAAGCTCCAGTGGAGCCTCTTAACCTCTCCAAGTGTTAGTTTCCTTATTTGATCAATAGAGTTAAGAACGCCTGCCATAGCTGCTTCTCGGGGCTGCTGTGAGGAGTGAAAAGCCTAATGCATGAGAAAGTTCCTTGTAAGTTGTAAAATTCTGCACAAATAAATTACTCTTGCCATTATTGGTCCAAGTCCAGAAGAGGTGTTCTTAAATGACTTGAGGTTGTAGAACTCTTTAAAAATGTAACTCAAGTTATGAGCTCTCTCTCCAGAGAAAAAAAAATGCTCGTACTTCAAAAATTATATATAATTTCAGGAAGTTTATGAAATTCCTCAACTCAGGGGTACATGGTTCTCAGATCAAGAATTCTGGGCCTGAAATATTGGGATATTTTAAAATTATATTCTTTTACAAGTATCAGAAAATTGTATCACAGACTCCTGTGTATCCATCCCTGATATGTAAAAAATGTTACCATTCTGACATATTTACTATAGTTCTTTTGTTAAGAAATATATCATTACAGATATAGCCAAATCCAAACATGCCACTTTATTCTAAAGCATTTTATGAAAATAAAATCTAAAATGTGGCCCCTGCTCACAAGCCACTTTCAAGCTAGTCAGATGGATATCTATAAAGATGAGAGAGAGAAGAAAACAGGAAGTGGTAATTATGAAAGACCGTAAAGAAGAGAGATCACTGGGAATGCTGAAGAAAACCAGACAATCATCATGGAAGGAGTTTCATTTGAGACAGCTTTTAACAAAGGGCAAAAAGTTGTGTGGCTAAGAGATATCAGGCATATAACAGGAAGTCAAGCAATATATGTTAAATGAATAATTAAATATATGCATGAATAAATGGATGGATGAATTTATTTCTTGAATGCCTATTATGTGCCATGAACTATGCTATGTCTTTGACATATAAATAAATTAGACATGTTTGCAGATCTTAAGATGGTCCTGCTATAGAGGAAAGATAAATAAAGATCAAAAAAGAGAATGTGATAAATTCCACTACTTTTGGGCAAAGGGTGCAAACAGAATCACTTCCGAGGAAGTGATATTTGAGTTTGAAGAGAGAATAGAATTTAGGGTGATACAACAGCGTTTGAAAAGAAATAGAGATCTGAAACAGTAGGCTAGTAGTACTGGGATATGATGGGGAGACACAGAAAATAAGCCCAGAGCCAGGAAGTAGACTTGAAGTTCCTTTTTCAGGAAAAGCACTTCATCCTGAAGACAAATCCAAACTTGCTTGATGAGAAGAATAACCACATGTTTCATTAAAACACAAATTCCCAGTCTCCTCCTCCCAAGATTCTCATTCAGGAGATGGACAGAAATTCAATTGTTTACTCATGACTCAAGGAATTATTATTCTTGGGCAAGTTTAGAAAAGAATCCTGGGAGTAATAAATACCTAGTGAGGGGTTTCAAGTTATAAAAAGGTATTATCAGTCCTGGAATTTGTAATCATTCCTTACATGGCAGTGTGGAGTCATGAGATGAAGGTGGAGGCAGGAAAATATTATGATGCCCCTTAGTAACTCATAACAAGATGTAACGGCTTTTTTATGTCTAGTTAATTCTTTCTTGTCTCATTTCTTCTGGCTCATCGCAGCGCAGATAAACCACTACTGATGCTTCATGGGTTCAGCCTGTTTTCCAAAGCCTTGGTTCTACATATTGTTTGCTTTAGCTTATGCTGTGGTCTTCTCAGATCTTCTTCACATTTACCAAGCTCTGGGGCTCCACTAGGAGATGCAAGAGGTTATTTACAACCCTAGGCCAGTTTCTTAGTAATCCCTGCACCTTTTGATGGCTCGATATTCCTCTTGCATTCACCTCTTAAACATCTAAACAAAAGTGATGACACATGGTCAACCAATTCTGTTGTTTATTCATGCAATAAATATTGATTGCTTATTATATACTAGGCACTATGCTAGGTACCAGGACCAGAACAATGAATAAAAAGAAAAGTTTTTGCTTTTGTAGAGTGTAGAGTTGGCAGGGGAGGGGAAGCAAGAAATAAACAAAAGTATCAGAAAATGTACTTACTTTTAGAATAGAGGGAAATAAAGTATTTGGGGAGCACAGAGGATGGAATTATCTAGTACTGATTAGTGAGGTCAAGGCAACTTTCACAAAGAAGGTGATATTTGAATTGAATCTGGAAGAAATAATAGAAGGTTTCAAAGTGTAAGTGGTAGATGGGGAGAGGAAGCAATGTCTGCATTCTTGATATTTTCTATAAAATAATTGTATTTACCAGCTTTTTTCACTTTTATGTATCCCTGATCCTTGATAGACCTTCCCCCAGATATTTATGACCATTTATCCTATCTGCTTCATAGTTTTAACTTACAGCGAGGTAGGATCACTAACATTCCCCTGGGTTTAAGCCAGGAGAATTATACAAACACTCCCAGGTTCACCTGAACATTCTATCACTATTGTCTGAGTCTTGCTTTGAAAACCAAACCTGAAACCAGATAATTTTCACATAGTTTCAAGTTTCACCATCAACAATTCACATGATACTAGGTCCAATTCATGTATAATATAAGCAGGTGTAAAATTTCAGCCACAAGTCACTATAGACATATGTTGGATGAGCCTTGAACTTGGCTTCACCAAAATGATTGGAGCTTCCACAGAGAAAATATTTCCATTTGTCATCACTGCAAGTTCCTCACCTCCAACACATCCACCAATAGCCACTAGTCTAATTGTGGAGAAAATGCTTCCTGATTTGCAAAGCACAGACAACAGATGCACCATCTCCAAACTGACAGCCTGGTATGTCAAGACATAACAATGGCCAGCCACAAAGCTTAGTGAAAACTAACACAACGTTTTAAAATATTGGGAGATGATGAATTGGATCTGCAATGAGGACTTAATATGTGATTTTTAAAACCACTAACATATGAGAAAACTTTCCGACTTACAGCAGTGTGGAAAGTAATGCAATAATATGTTTGATTAGAAAGTACTTCAGGATGTATTAATGTAAGCACTTAGCAATTCTCTCAAACATATCATTCTGCAGCGAGCGTATAGATTTTTTTCAAATATATCCATTTCCACTTAGGTTGTGCTCTAGCTGATTGCTTTAAATGCAGGGGAAGTTCTACAAACTCTTCTATTTTATGTACACTAAATTCAAATCTCTTGATCCTGTTTTTCTTTGATATTTTTAAATTGAAAAAAAATACTTGAATCTCTGTATTTCTTCATAAGCTGTGCCTGTTAGTCTGGTTCTGAAAGTATCTTTCCTCTTTGAATCTCTGTAAAACAGTCATTTAACACTATACTCTTTTCCTCTGATTCTCTTGGGATCCTAATTTACTTTAAATTCAAAAGGGCAAAACATTTAATCAGATAATAAGTCAATAGTTAACCTGAAAAGACTTATGTTTAACTAGTCTTGGCAATGTTTGAGTCCAGCTGTTCTGATACAGGGAGCAGCAGTTGAGAGCCAGGTAAAGAAAAAGAGAATGCATTCAGGGAAAAGAAGAAAAGAAAAGAAAAGAAAAAAAAGGCTTATTTCCTTAAATAAAAATGATAGGAAATCATGATACACTTTAGAAGTTTTATCAAGACTGAGAATATGTGAATTTGTGAAAACAGAATGAGAGGTAAACTAAAAATGAGAAAAAAGTTGCAATTGTAAAATTAAAATAGGTTTATCATCAGTGAGCAGAACCTCATCAGAAAATGAAGCAGAGGGGGCCCGTCTCACTCCCACTGCAATCTGACCATTAGCAGAACGCACACAGAGAAGAGAGAGTATCCCAGAGGGAGGCAGTACAACCCTGCAGGAGCCAGCCTGCATCAGTGAAAGAAAAGGTCATTACCTCCAAGTCACTAACTTTGGGCATACACCCAATTCACCTGAGGAGGTATTTGTAAAAATACACATACCTAGACCACTGATCCAAGATTCTAATTCTGAACTGTAACGTGCAGGCTGCCCCCACCACTCCTAACACAAGAATCTGTATCTTTTTTCACCCACAATAATTCTCCCACGAGCCATGGTTAACAATGATTCTTAAACTTCTGCCTCCACTACATCCACAAGTTCCATTAATAGCTGCTGTAGTCTTCCAACAGATTTATACCAGCCCTTGAATATGACGAAAACATATAAATCTTTATCCTTAGGTGTATAGTTTTCTAGATCTGCCATAACAAGTACCACAAACTGAGTGGCTTAGAACAATAGAAATATATTGTGCTACCGCTTTGTAGGCTAGAAGCCCAAGAACAAGGTGTTGGTAGGGTTGGATCCTTCTCAGAGCTGTGAGAGAGAATTTGTTCTATGCCTTTCTCCTAGCGTCTTGTTCATTTGCTGGCAAAATTTGGCATACCTTGCTTTTGTAGCAGCGTAACTCTAATCTGCACATGGCGTTCCCCCCTTACGTCTGTGTCTAAACTTCTACTTTTGACAAGGATGCTGTCCTGTTGGATTAAGGCCTACCCTCCTGCCTTCATCTTAACTTGATCACCTACAAATACCTCATTTCCAAATAAGGTCACATTTGCAGGTACTAGTGGTTAAGATTTTAACATCTTTTGGGGGATCACACTTTTTAACCCATAACACTAGGTTCTTTCATTCATTCAAGCAATGAGTATTTATGGATCAAAGTCTATGAGCCAGGGACTGTTCTCGGCAATGGATATGCCAAAGTTAACAAGACAACTTCAAGATGACTGAACTTTTCTATAAGATGTTGATATCAGTATGTATTATACAATGAACACACTGTATTCCTGGAAAGAAGTAGCTCATTGATTCATTCATTTATTGATAACTCCTATCATGCAGAGTAATATGCTAGGAGCCATATATGAAAAGATAAAACATAGTCCCTGACTTCAGGATGCTTATTCCCTAGCAAGGGAAACACATGCACACATGCACAGAAGAGAGAATTGACTATTAATTGCATAATGCATGCTAGACAAGGGGAATGTATGTTATCTGAAAACAAAGGAGGAGCATCTAACTGAAGCAGGAGGAGTCAGGAACTGCTTCCAAGCAGAGAGAATGCTTGATATGTGTCTTCAAAGAAAGAAATTGTGCCAAGGGCTAATGTTGTAAGGGTGGTCCAGGTATAGTAAAGAGCATGCGTAAAAGCAGGGAAATGGGAAAAAGCACTAAACATTTGGAGAATTGTGAGTGAATCATTTAGTTAGGGGAAGGGGCAGTGTGCACACGGGGATGGGACAGGAGAAGAGGTCCTGAACAGTGACTTGGAGTCTGCCCTTTATCTAGGAGTTAGTGGAGTCAAAAGAGGAGAGTGGTGATGGGGCTGGACATGTGTTTCAGGAAACTTGTTTTGAGAACAGTGTAGATAATGAGGTGAAGAAGGCAAGGCTAGAGCCATGAAGGCTACCATGCTAGTCTAGAGAAGAAAAAACGAGGACCTGAACTAAAGCAGTAGCAGCAGGGCAGATAAAAGAGAAAGGGCAGAGCTGCAGGAGATATTTGTGGGGGATCAGATTGACAATGACCAATTAAATATGAGGGCAGGGATGGAGGAAAAGGATGAACCTAGAACACATGTTATTAGAGAAGTTAAATTTTGTTCCCTACTTATGGATGCTTCAAATATTTGCTCTCTGGGTATGTATTTTCTTCCATGAACAAGAAAGAGGTCATCTTTTAAAATTCAGTCCAACATCGCATCTAGAAAGCTTCTCAGTTCATCTTTCCCTACTCTGTCCCCATAGTACTTTTTATGCTCATATTCTCATGAACTTTGTATATACATTCTTTTTAACAGCATCCCTTCAAACCACAGTAGATTCTCAAAATATGTTGATTGGATACTTTGATGTGTTTGATATACTTTCCACCTAGGCCATGTAAGTTTGGCAATTTGAACAGCTTTCCATTAAAACAAATAAATAGTAAACTCTGCATTGCTAGACGAGTTAAGCCATGGTTATCTGGAAAATCTGATAATTCTAGCTAAATGCAGGATCACATTCTCGTGTATTGTGTATAATTTAATTAGTCTTAGTACACAGTTATTATGTGTTAACACTACAAATAATTACAACAAGATTTCTCGCTCCCAGTCCTTTAGCTGTTATACTTTCTCAAGCAGGAGCAGGACTCTACTTGTATTGCAAATGGAGGTGGGTTGAACACACCCATTCAAAATACAACAGCAGCAACAGCACCATTCTCCTTTCTTTCATGTATTTATTTTTTCTAGCATACCATCCACAGGAACATGGCTTCATCCATGCCCCTGTATTTCTACTTCAGTTGGGCTTTTAATGTGTTAATGAAGTTAGTTAGTTGTTGAAGAAACTAAAACATTCTTCCAATGGTTAATGCTGGAAGTACATTCCACCCAGCTTCTTTAAACTTTGGTTCCAAATGCATTACAGGAATCTATGAATGAAATGAAAATGTTTTGAAACCCAAGTTTCTTTAATAGCCCAAGCAATCATCAGTAAATTGCAGACTTTACAGGTATCATTTTCAGTAAGGGTCAGGAAAATTCATTCATTAGAATTACGGGAGATAAAAATTTAAACGTCTCTGTAATATTTATAGGAAAAGTGTCATCAGTATAAAGCGGCCTTAAATCACATTCATTCATTATTAAGCACTCCTCTACATTTCTGAGTGAAGTTTCTAATGGGATGAAATATCCTCAGCTGCAATAACATCATAACTATCTATTTATAGCCAAGTTGTCTTTGGTTATGGAAGTGCCTTTTTAGGTTAGGTATTAAAACAGGTTTTCACTTTCATGGGAGACATCTAACCTTAAATGATTGTAATCCATTACTTAGTAAACAAGAGAGTTCATGAAAATTGGAAATGCCTACTAATTATAATTATATAATGTATTCAAGTACAGTACTACAGGTTGTTTGAAGTGCAGCCTTTGAATGAATTTGATTTTGTTTTGTTTTTTTAAGGTCTAGAGTTCCACATTCTATTAAAAATTTTTTAAAAAAAGCAGAAAGACTCATGCTTGTATGTGAAAATCAGGTTGAATGTGTTTCCCCTTTACCATTAAGCACTCTGGAGGTTAAGTAGACCATTCTCTCTTTATATCATTAAAGATCAATTATCATCCTATTAATGTTCATTTCCTTCCCACACATACCTGAGCTTTTGACAATAATAGCCCCCTTAGAACTATCACTCATAAATTGATAACATGCTGTTTAAATACACAGAACTGAAAACATACCAAAGTATCTGTTCATTTCCTATTCATAAATGATATCACCTATGTAATTATTTGCTATTCAATTTGCAAAATTGTTCCTTTTGCTAAGAAAGCCTCAGGGTGCAACCAAATCATTAATTATGATATGTAAAATATTTAAAGCCAGTGACAGCACTAGTGAAACATAAGAACACAGCAGGAACACAGCTTAAAAATAGCAATAGGCAACATTCTTTGCCTGCACTTCACTGTCCCAATTACACAGATAATTCAGGCATGAACAAGGATAATTGAGTCATTCCTCCACTTTGTTCTGAAGTTGTAGATCTGGCCAAATACCAGCATTCATCAGGGTTCCTGAGGATCTTCTTTTAAATATGCCCAGAGGCTAACAAATGATAAGTGAGAAGAGTCATGAAATATACCCTCATCAATTGGTAAAACATTCAATTTTATACTACATGTATTTATTCCAGGTATAACTTTCTTTATTAGACTGATTTAGTGTATCTGCTAAATGTTTATCTCATGGAAATGTTTGAGAGCCAACAGCCAAATCAAAGAAATTTTGAGATGCACAATTATAAAAGGGAAGAAAAGCAGATTGACGGGTCTGACTATAATGTAAAAAAAAAAAAAAAAATGGAAACCAGAGCATCTAAACCTTAAACTCTGGAGAAGCAGAATCAATAGAGGTTAGACAATACCTTAATGAAACTTTGGATGTTGATGATTAATATGGATTCAAATGATTTTATTCGAAATGACCTGGTGACTAATTTGAACCCTGTAAACCATCTGGCAAAGAGGGGCATCTAGGCAATAGTCTGCCCAAGTCGCATAGGAACAACACCCGTGGTGGATGACCTAAGAAACAAAGATCAGAAGTCAAGGAAACTGCAAAGAAATATATATATTTTTTGCATGTAACCTTTTCTAAAAACCAAAATGTGTCAATAAAATGGCCCATTCTCCTCTGGTAACTTTTCACCCTTTATACCCAAAACTAAGTTAATAGGAGTTCTCAAAAAAATAATAATAATAATTTTAACTTGAGAATCATAAAAAGAGGATAACCCTTTAACATGTATTAAGCATATCCTGGACCTAAACATCAATATCTTACATAATCCTCACAAAAACCCTGTCAAGTGAGTCTTCTTGCACATGAGGAGCTATTTAGAACAGCAGGAAGATTTAAATCGAAATCTGAGTCCAGAACCCTATAGATTTAAAGTAATTGGTTTTCATAAAAAATTAGTTCCCTTTTTCTATCTAATAGCTGATACAAGATTTTTATTGGCAATTATCACCCTGGCAAGGGATTGCCCGAACATACGAAATCAGTAATTAAGGCTCAGAACTCAGTATGTTAGTGTTCACTGCCTTGAACATTGGTTTTCTACCGTGGTCTGCCATCTCCCCATGTGAGCAGAACCAGGCACACACGCTGAGGCCTCCACGCCCACCTTGCACTTCCCCTTCTGTGCATGCAGCTGTCAGCATCCCTCACTCATCCCAGTATCCCAATACATCATCCTCATACCGAGTTATTCTTGTTGGTTTATCTCAGCTCGGGCTTATACTGTTGTTATTCCTCTAAAAGCTCCTTCTCTAGAATAAACTTTCCTTTAACACCTCCGTCTCCTATTCTACCATCTCTTATTTTCTCTTCTTAAGAGATCCTTTCTACTCACTATTCAAGGCTCACATCTATTTTACATGGCAGTTTTTCTTTCATACCAGTAGCTTTTCTGGAGGCTGTACAAGGGATGAAGGATGAGGTGTACAAGGGATGGACTCTGAGGTCCCATGTTACATAATAAAGAATCAGGAATCCATGAAGACTGGGGACTCTATATTATAACATTATCTATGCTTTGCCCAAGTCAAAATTTTCTAAGCTTAAATGAAATACAACGTTCCAGAATTATTCCATACCAATATGAAACCATAAGCTAATTAATACACCACCTTCCTCTTCATATCTTCATCTCCATTTAGAATTAGTTCTTCATCTGAATATTTCCCTACATAAATGTTACTAAATTTGTGCATTCTGCAGCTTTTTTTTTTTCATTTTTGGCATTTAAAAACCAAATCATATCACACAATGAGTCTGGAAACCATGTGTTTTAGAGAACAAACACTTCTAACTCAGGGTACACAAAATCACAGCTACAGATGACCCACCATACAATTGCCAAATATGTTAGACGAAGCCCATACTTGTTCACACAAGTATGCTCATACACTGTACATACCATACAGTGTATGAGGTATAAATCCTGAAAACATTTTGAGCCAATTGGTTTTTTTCATTTAATACTGGGAAAGTTTAGATGGAAACAAAATATCCACTACAAAGATCTCTGAATTTCAGCCAAGTGCAATAAGGGCCTTTCATTCTTCTCTAGTATTTGTGCTGTTGGTCAAGCTAATTCAGAGTTGGGTATTTCTCACCTCTCCCATAGGCACTGAAAGAAGTATTCATTCTCAGGCTACTGAGTGTGGCTCCACCCACTGGCAACAAAATCATTCTATAGAAGGTGGTGCTTCTTCTACCTAAAAGCTATTTTGAGTCTTCTTCAGGGCTGAATTTTATCAGCCAAGAGAACGAATACTTCATTCAGGCACTGAGGATTCACTTAATGTCGTTAAGGGAAGATCCCTGAAGGTTTCATAGATGGGTCCCAGCTAGTGAATGAAACACAATGGCCTCCATGGTGAAAATGCTATCAGAAAACTCAGGCAGTAATGCCTAACAAGCAACACAAAAAGAGTTCAGGGACAGCAAGACCCAACCACATGAAAGGCAAACCAGAAAGAGAACCGAGCCTGGCACTCAAGCTAAAAAGCAAAAGCCTTAAATAGGCCTGGGAAGGGCAGGAGAGGGTTTATGGTGAGCTGTCCAGTGACTAGAAATGAATAAGGCAGGTGCTTTTGACAGTATGGACCTCAAAAGACCAACGATGTAGCGTGCATAGAGAAGCATTCAGCAAGCACTTCTGTTTGGACATACTGCCTGGAAAATGTTTTAATCTCCCACAGGTATGAGCAAATACCTTAAAAGCTGGCACTGATTGAAAACTTTTCAAAGAGCTTTGCCAATCTGGACAAAATCAATTATTATAGAATTAATAATTTCTCTCAAGAAAAATCTAATTTGACAAGGGAAATATAGAAAAATCTAGGTAGAAAAAGAATTAATGTATTGAAATCTTTCCCAGGGCACACGCACACACACACATATAAATATTTTATGAGACTTGAGAAGTAGAAATCTAATTGATATGATTTTTATGAATATTTTAGACTAGGATATAGTCTGTATGCTGATTCACCTTTTATATATTTTGGAAATCATCCTATACTTTCCACTCCATGATATCAATATTTCCTCCACTCTTTTAAAAGAGATCTAATAACAATGGTAAGTTGATCACAATCATTTTTTTAATGCTTCTACTTGTCCCACTTATCTTTATCAAAATAAGTGATTATAAAGTCTGTTATATAAGATACTCTTCTCTAAAATATCTGTATCTTTGAGGGATTTTTAATTTGCAAATCCACATCTCCAAATAAAACAGTAGTATATTCAATCTTCCTCATAACTCTCACCTCAGATTTATTAAAAAAGCAAAAATATAGCAGGCAAATGTCTCCAGTCATAATTTTTACCATAGAGAAAATATATGCTGACCCTTGATCATTTTCTTCTAACCTGCTCTTTCCCAGTATATCCAAAGAAAATCTTCAAAGCCCTCAAGTAAACTTTTGGCATGGATATCACAAAAAACCCACCATTCCCTTCTATAACGCATTCTTTCACATCCAATGAGGCAGTTTCAATTTTATGATATTATAATTTCATATTATAGACCTAATGTGATTTCATCAGTGTTCTGGTTCCTACCTTGGCACAGTAAAAAAAAAAAAAAATACACTGGCACCAGAGAAAAAGTAAGTGCATAATAAGTGTGAAGATAGCTATCCCCAGAGGTGGGAGGATTAAACAGGATAACTTGTGAAAACACCTTCTATAATGCTAGCATAGTGAAGGCATTCAATAATTCCCTTCTCTTTGATTTTCATAACCCTTTTTATGTGTATGTTACTTGAGGCAGCATACTGCAGATTAGTGGCTAACAATATTTCCTTTGTCAATAACACATCTGAATTCAAACTTTGATTCTACCAAATGACTTTGTGCAAGCACTTAGTTTATTTGTGGCTAAGCTTTACTGTCTTTATCTATGAAAGACGAACAATGTTTACTGCCCAGAGTTATAGTGATTATTATATATAATAACACATATAAAGTCTCTAACTCGGACACTGCCCATGGTAGATACTTAACAAGCTATACCTATTATTCTTATTTTTTCCTTAATGCTCTTGAGGTTGTTGTCTGTATTTTATGCCTGAGACACTAAAAGCAGAGAAGTTAAGGGACTCCTCAATTGCTAGTGGAAGGTAAGACAAGCAACTTTCACCCCTGGCTAAGCCACGTCATCCCCAGTGCAGGAAGGGATATAATCAGGATGGTCTAGATACACAGATGTAATCTGGGCTGCATTCTCCAGTGCTGGCAAAACCAGTGGACTCCAATACAGCAAATAAATGTATTTATCACATTAAGACATTCCGTTCAATAAGTGAAAAGCCCAAAACTCATTTAATGAAAGAATTTCAGGAAGGTACATGTTCAAGGGAGAAAATTCATTATAATTTTTAGTCTGCTGTGTAATCAGAGACTTGAGGAAGAGCAACGTTGACTCTTTTAGACAAACTTTGCAGTCAGATGATGGGATATCCTCTGCAGTGTCATTCAGGTTGACATCATTATAGGGCTGATTATGTAGATTGTATATCATTTTTGTCTTGGTGTCCTTTTTTCAGACTTTCTCGCTAGTTTACTTCTCACCCCTATGAATGTAGAGGCAAGAATCTATATTTGAATTATTTTCAGTACAGCCTAAAAGAGGGCAAGCAGCATCATTTTTTTAGGCTCTTATTAAAAGCTGGCTCCATGTTTGGATTAATAATAATCTTATTAAATTTAATGAAGTAGCATATGTAAAACACTGATTTTCCCGTCATTTTGAATCTAGTGTTAGCTGTGAGTTCACCGATTAGGCAGATAATAAATTGCCCCAATGAAGATGTCAAATAACAAATTACATAATGGCAAGAACCAAGTATCCACTATTGATTCAACAAAACTACCCAAGAATATCTATACATCATTCTTTAATATGGCCTTATCACTTTTATCATCAGCTCATAAACTATCTTAGCATGAACCATGGTCAAATAAATCTTTATTTTTTAATGGTTTCAAAAAACTATCAAATGCATAGACTGAAGTTAAAATATATACATCCATTCCTACTAAATTACAGCCCAAGCCTCTAACTCCCAGTGGTAGATTTAATCAAGTATATTTGGCTATTTGTAAACCGGTTTGACAATTATTTTAAATTGTATTCCTTTCAAGCTGTCAACAGATTGTTTTCTTTCTTTTTTCTATCTTTCAACAGTAGCGAATGCCCTGGGCAAGTTATGCTACAACTTAATGTGGACAACCTTGAGAAAATTATATTATCCCTCAAACTCATTTTCATAATCTCTAAAATGGAGGCATTGAATGAGATAACCTTCAAAAACCAGGTCCAATACTCTTGGATTTTGCCTCTATTGAGGAAGACAAGCGTAAGAGATTACTAGGAATTCTAAATCCACTTTTGGCCCCCCATGTCCTCTTAGGGCCTAAGTGTTCTATTGCTTCAAGACTTTGCAGACACACTTCATAGGCTTGTTGAATCAAGGAACTTCTTTTAGGTTTTATATGACATAGAGCATACAGACAAGTCAATGCTTTGAGTAGCATTGATGAGACAAATAGGTTTTGGGATCAGAGAGACATAGATTATAGTCCAAGCTATGCCATTCAGTTGGCCTATGATTTTGGGTAAGTCATTTAATCTCTCTGAATGTCAATTTCCACATACGTATCTAATAATAATACTATCTACTTTAGGGTTTAAGGATTAAATAAGAAATAAGGCATAAAGTTCTCAATATGGCACCTGGAAAAAGATCCCAGTTAGGAATACTTTTAATATATTTTTTATTACAAAGAGGTTTTTTTTTTTTTTTTTTTTTTTTTTAATTTCAAGTCTTTCTAACCCAAACTAACTATCATATCCCTTTTTGGGGATTATTGGAAGCCCCAACAATTTATTCCAACAAGTGATCTATTTTCTTTTTTTTTTTTTTTTTTTTTTTTTTTTTTGAGACAGAGTGTCACTCTGTTGCCCGGGCTAGAGTGAGTGCCGTGGCGTCAGCCTAGCTCACAGCAACCTCAAACCTCAAACTCCTGGGCTTAAGCGATCCTACTGCCTCAGCCTCCCGAGTTGCTGGGACTACAGGCATGTGCCACCATGCCCGGCTAATTTTTTTTCTATATATATATTTTTAGTTGTCCATATAGTTTCTTTCTATTTTTTAGTAGAGACGGGGTCTCGTTCTTGCTCAGGCTGGTCTCGAACTCCTGAGCTCACACAATCCGCCCGCCTCGGCCTCCCAAGTGCTAGGATTACAGGCTTGAGCCACCGCGCCCGGCCTCTATTTTCTCTGGTGTTACGCTTTTATGTGAAACCTTATAATGTAGGACTTGTTGGGTAAGAACTCACCTCCATAAATAGTCCTAAAAGTGGCAGAGAATGGTCCCATAGAACCTTGAATTTAAGCTAGAAAAAGATGTTACTTGAGGTGATTATGTCTTGGACAAACTTTTCCAAATTTTACTAAGTCTCAGCACTCACTAAGCAATTGCTTTGCCAACAATCCTGGTCCCTGGCTTCACGGAGTATATATTCTAGTAATTTGTGAAAAAATATCAGAGGAATATGATGTATGTATCATGGGTTTGTTCACTGTAATAGGAAAATACATGAAAGTGACACCTGTTCCCAACTTCAGGGGTCAAATAAAGTTTCCTGGGAACCTAAAAGATGCATAGGAAGAGTCTAGGAAGTAGAGGAGAAGTGTGTGTATCTGGGAGGAGAATTAATGTATTCCTTGTTCTTGTAATCCAATTTCCCCATTCTGTAAGAGCTAAATTCAAACAAGTCACCTGTTCATCTAATCAAGTGATTGTTTGTTAATTTATCTAATGTATAGTTATTGAGTGTGTCCTATATTCCAAGCTCTGTACTTGGTGAACAAAGCAAAACAGTAGTGAACAAAGCAGACAAATGTTCTACCCTCTTTTTTTAATGAATATATACTAAATTTTATTTATTTTTTTATTTCACAGTATCATGAGGGTACAAATGTTTTTGGTTACAAGGATCACTTTTGGAATGCTTGATTCAGGGTTATAAGTGTGCCTATCACCCAGATAGTGTTCATTGTACCTGTTAGGTAGGTTTTTTCCCATCCCCTCCTTCCCCCTGCCCCCTGCTTGATTTCCATTGAGTTATACTTCCCTCTATGCACATGAGTGCTCATCGGTTAGTTCCAATTTAATAGTGAGTACATGCGGTATTTGTTTTTACATTCTTTAGATACTTCACTTAAGATAATTGTCTCTAGTCCATTTTGTTGCAAAAGGCACTAAGTTATCCTTCTTCATAGCTGAGTAGTATTCCATGGCATACATATACCACATTTTGTTAATCCACTCATGAATTGATGGGCATTTGGGTTGATTGCAATTGTGAATTGTGCTGCAATAAACATTCATGTGCAGTTGTCTTCTAGATATCAGCCTAGGCAAAGAATTTATGAAGAAGACCCCAGTGACAATCACAGCAACAAAAAAATAAATAAACGGGACTGATTAAATTAAAAAGCTTCTACATAGCTAAAGAAATAATCAAGAGAGCAAATAGACAACCTACAGAATGGAAGAAAATATTCACAAGCTATACAATCAATAAAGGGATAATAACCAGAATCTACAATGAACTCAAGAAAACCAGCAAGAAAAAAATCAGGCACCCCCATGCAAAAGACATGAACAGAAGCTTTTCAAAAGAAGACAGACAAATGGCCAATAAACATATGAAAAAATGCTCAGCGTGACTAATTAACAGGGAAATGCACATTAAAACCACAATAAGATATCACCTTAACCCAGTTAGAATGGCTTTTATTAAAATGTCCAAAAACAATAGATTCTGGCATGAATGCAGAAAGAAAAGAACACTTATACACTGTTGGTGGGATGGCAAATTAGTACAACCTCTTTGGAGAACTGTATGGAGATTCCCAAAGAACTAAAAGTAGACCCACCATTCTACCATTTGATCCAGCAATCCCACTATTGGATATTTACCCAAAGGAAAAGAAGTTATCCTACCCTCTTTTTTTAGAGACAGGGTCTCACTCTGTCACCTAGGCTTGAGGACAGTGGTGCAATCATAGATCACTGAAACCTCAAACTTTTGGGGCTCAAGTGATCCTCCCACCTCAGCCACTTGAGTAGCTGGAATTACAGGTGTACACTACCATGCCTGGCTAAATTTTAAAATTTTTTTTTCTTTTTTTTTAGAGATTAGGGTCTCACATGTTGCCCAGGCTGGTCTCAAACTCCTGGCCTCAAGTGATCCTCCTGCCTTGCCCCCCAACAAAGCACTAGGATTACAAGCATGAGCCACCGGGGCCCAGCCTGTTGTGCCTTCTTGAAGTGGAATTTCTAAAGCAGGAGACAGACAATAATGAAACTAATTAGACATCTAGCACAAGGTTAGCTATGTAAAAGTTTAATGAGGGAAAATACAGTTAGGAAGAACATAAAACAGTTTTTGATAATACAGTCAGGAAAGGCTTCAGAAGAGATGGCAGTTGAGTAGAGATTTTAGAGATTTGTCAGAAGTGTGTCAGCTCCACAAATATCTAGAGAAAGAGAAGTCTAAGCAGAGCAACTTCAAGTGCAGAGGTTCTAAGGCAGGAATGTGCTTGGTGTATAAGAAAAATTGAGAAGGCCATGTGTCTGAGGCACTTTCTGCATGCTGTGTACTGTGATCAGTCAAGGGGAAGATGCAAAGCTGTGGTGCTCACAGGGCCTAGAGACCAGGCTAAACAGAGTCCAGCAGACAGAGACAGGCATTAATTGAATATGAACAAATACTAACATGAGTACGTAAAAAACTACAAGGGAGATAGGTACTTAGGATAATGATCGCACATGGTAGGCAATGACAAAATCAGAGGATTCATGGCAGAACTCCCCAGGGAGGGTAAAAACAGACTTTGCCTATTTCTTCCAAATTATGAGACCACAGTGACAGAATACAGGAACTACATCTACTTCAAATAGTTATCACTTAACATATAACTATTTAACTATCTATGTGTTACAGAATGAATAATGTCCTCACAAAATTCCTATGTTGAAAGCCTAGCCCCCAGTGTGACTGTATTTAGAGATAGGACCTTTAGAGAGGTAAAGTTAAATGAGGTCATGAGGATGAGATCTCAGTCTGATAGAACTAGTGTCCTTATAAGAAAAGGAAGAGACACCAGGGCTGTCTCTACTCCCATCCCCCATGTGCACAGACAAAAGGCCATGTAGGAATAGCAAGAAGGCAGCCATCTAAAAGCCAGGGAGAGGCCGCACCAGAAACCAAACCTGCAGCACCTTGATCTTGGACTTCAGCTTCCAGAACTGTAAGAAAATGAATTTCTGTTGTTTAAGCCATCCAGTCTGTGGTATTTTGTTATGGCAGCCAGAGCAGACTAATATACTATGTATTCATCCATCCTCATACATAATTTCTCCCCTATTTCCCCATGCCTTTGGTTACCTTCTCCTAATAGCTGCTTCACTTAGCTACTTTGGATATATTAATGAATCATCTGTTCTTGCTTTCATGTTAACAACGATGGTCTCCTAGCCTATGCTACAGTGGATGCAGCCATCAGTAGCTGCTGGAGGTTGTCTTCAAATGGAAATTATTTGAGCCTCTGTTTACGGACTGCCTGAGGGTTCACAATGGGAACAAAAAAGAAAAAGAGAGAAGGAAGAATACTCCGTTCTGTATCCAGGTCGAAGTACGAACACCAAAGAATTGTTTGCAGAATTGTTTTCTGTGGTTAGCATGTTCTCTCTAGTGAGGCAAAAGGAAGGTAGGAGAAATCCCTTCATCTTTAGATGCCTCCAGAGGGATGAAGAAAAATATGTTTCTTCAAACCAAAAACACTGTTGAAAAGTTTAAAAATAAAACCTTACCTTCCTGCAGATGACAATAATAATAATGAATGGGTAATGTTTCTTATTTGCTTTCTATATGCCAGACACGGTGCTGGTGCCCAACATATATTATCTTACATAAAAATAGCAACAGCTAACATTTATTTAATGCTTAAAATGTTCCAGGAACTTTTCTAAGCTCTTTACCTGTGTGACCTCATTTCAGCACGCACCATTCCTGTAAAATTGGAAGACTAGTCCCATTTCACAAGTAAGAAAGCTGAGCCTTATTTAGAGAACAAGTGATATGTTGAGATATTAATATATTCCTGGTACCCTGTGGAGCTGGGATTCCACCCCAGGAGCCTCTGTAATATGTGGCCTCAATGACTTAGCAGAAAGTGAGAAGGTGAAGAGACACTCAGAATGGGCTAGTAGTACTCACTGTGGGATACCAGATCCAAAAAGAACTATTAGACAAAAAAACATCTCATCTGAATGCCTCATTCAATGAGAAGGCAGACTAAGGGTTAAAGTCGGGAAAAGCATTTCCCAACCAAAATCACACAATCAGAAAGTGACAAATCTAGGACTAGTTGTCAGGTCTCCCTACTGTCTATCATGCATAACAGAGAGCTCCTTGCAACATAGAATCCGAACGGAGTCACAGTCCTTAGAAGGAAAGGAGTCTTTGCTCAGGGAGATACAGAAGGCTGAGAAGTGCACAGTCCCATCACTTTTTCTTCTCTTTCTCTCCAAAATAAAATAGCATCCCCAGCCATATTATCCAAGACCTAAATATAGCCACATGATCCCCCACCTGTACACTGGAGGCATTGAAAGGGCTCTGTTTCCCTGAGGGAATCTGTGATTGTCTATTAATGTGAAAAGATGGGGGGCTGGACTACAAACATCTGGTGATGTTTGGTGTATGGTAAATCAAAGAGAAAGGTGTTTAGACTCTTTGGGAGCAGATGCTCCTGTAGGAGTTAATTATGCCTCCTCAGGTACAAAGATGTTATCAAGTTTTGTCATTATGTTGCCGTTTTGGGGGGCCCAGAATCAATGTAGCCCAAGTCTAGGGACAATAGCCAAGAGAAGCTCTGTTTTTTTTTCTTTCTTTGTTTTGTTATGCGCTTTTTCACAAGCCCAAGGCCTCTGGATTCCAGCCAGAGGACACCTGCCCACCGTTGCTCCAAGCCTGGCTTTCTAACTTCCCAGTGCTTTATGCCACAGTCTAGTGACTAACCCAGGACCCACTGGAGCTCCTGCCACCTCTCGGGACGCAGCTTTCCTCCCCTGCCTGGTACAAGGAGATTCTGGTCATGGCCCAAATGCATCAACATCTCTAGGAATTTACTATTTTCAATCATAACAGCAATAACATTTTTCCTCCCTACATTAATTCTGAAGGCAGCTTCAGAAGTACATTGAGAAATATATACGTGGCTTTTTTTTGTGTGTGTCTTTAATAGCTCCTCCAAACTAGGGGCCAAATATAAGCTTTCCTTTCACATTTGGTCAGATATAAAATGCCATAAACAGCTGAAAATACTTATGGGAATTACATTAGTCCTGTGAAAATGGATGTCAGAGTTTGCCACTAATTATGTCAAAATTTCTATTGCTTCCACAAGAAGAGCATTTTCAAAATAATGAACATTTGTATTGAAGGCTGTCTAGAAAAAATAGTTTGTTGTTGTTGATGATCATTTTTGGTTTGTTTCTTGTGCTTTTAATAAGCAGAAAATTGTGTATATCCAGACTGTTAAAAAGACCCTTTCTGACCTCAGTATATCTTTCAAAGAAGATACATTAGCCCTTTTCAAAAATATCCTTGTTTACTTTTTTCAGTAATCCACTCAACAATAGTGATGGTATGGAAACATTTTTGCAAAAATAAACTAAGAAGAATGAGTCAAACTGACAAAAGCCTAGGAAATACAATCTCAGAAGGTGGCACAGAGGCTCCAAACAGTAAAGAGAAAACCCTCTTTGCATAAGAAAACAAATTTATTTACATTATTAAAGGGTGTGTTAGAATTAGGATATAGATAACATCTGCTCTGCAGTGGCTGGGGACAAAAAATTACATGAATTTACAACCTCTCTGGTAAGATTAATATTTTTTTTTTTTTTTTTTTTTTGAGACAGAGTGTCACTTTGTTGCCCGGGCTAGAGTGAGTGCCGTGGCATCAGCCTAGCTCACAGCAACCTCAAACTCCTGGGCTTAAGTGATCCTACTGCCTCAGCCTCCCAAGTAGCTGGGACTACAGGCACGCGCCACCATGCCCAGCTAATTTTTTCTATATATATTTTTAGTTGGCCAGATAATTTCTTTCTATTTTTAGTAGAGACGGGGTCTCGCTCAGGCTGGTCTTGAACTCCTGACCTTGAGCGATCCACCAGCCTCGGCCTCCCAGAGATTAATATATTTTAACATCTTATTTGCACTAAAGAAGTTTTGAACACTCCCCAAACCTAGAACATTTGGTGGAATTTGGTGTGTTAACAGCTGTGGTTGAGTTCTTGTTTTGCCTAGTATTGCTGTGCAATTCCATATGTTGTATATGTCAAAACTGAAGATAATTTTTCTTTTGATCTAATAAACAAATCGTTCTTCTGAAGGAGAGAGTTTTATAACACTGGGCAGACTGAAGCTTTGTGTCTGCTGAGAAGTATTAATAATCTGATAAAACACACCTGTGGATTGTGAATGGCAGCATATGGCATGCATATTTACGAAGTACCACCTCCCAGGGCATGTTTTATTGCCGTAGAAGAGCAAAGTAGATGCTGACTTACCTGTGTAAGGGGGAGAGCTTGGATTTTCTCTCAAGAAAGAAAGATCTTGCCAATAATAGCAGTAAATGCAACTTTAAATATGCATGTGGACATTACACTGACCATCAGATTGTCCCATAGCCTCTTTGTCTGAGTCCTTGGAAAACAGTATGGAGAAAAAAAAAAAAAATCTAAACCCAGGTTATTGCTCCAATACTGCTTGAAAATCTAGGTTTGATTTTCTAAGGGCTCATCCCAGCTCTGCCCTTACTAGATGTTTCCTTGTGTAAGTTACTTATCTTCCTCAACTAAGAACAACAAATAATCATAGTACCTATTCCCTGAGTTAACAGGGAGACTAAATGATACTTTTATTAAAATATTGTTTATACTATTACATATTGAAAACAATCTAAATAGCCAAAAATAGGGGACCTATCAAAAATACTATGATTTATCTATGTAATACTGTAATTACGCTGGTGCTTATAGATCACAGTTCAATTTACAACATGTACACATAAACTTGTACATTAATAAGAACTTCTAGGAAACACATCAAAATATTAACTGGGCTTGTGTCTGGGTAGTGGAATTTTGAGAGAGTTTAATTTTTCTTTTTATTTGCCATATCTTCTATAATGTTCTTATAATATTTTTAAAATCAGAAAAAAACATCATTATATAAAATGAATGAAGGAAGTTTGCTTGCCAGAGACGAAAGAATGATATTTGCAAAATAATCCCCTATATAATCTGAAGTGAGTAGAGCAAGCAATTTAGGTAGCACTGTACTATGTTAGTTAAAAGACAGACATCGTATTTGAATCTTTCGTGTACTTTATACAACTTACTAACCTCTCTCTCTCTGTTCCCTCCTCTGTAAAATAATACCTAGCTCATGAGGTTTTCTGAAGATTAAAAGAAAACAACATACGAAATCTCTTTATATAATGTTTGTCAGAAAGTATATTCAATAAATATTTTATAAATATTCCACACTTAATATATTACATCATTTTTAAAGCCTGGGAAGATCTTCCCCCAAGTATCTGTCTCCATAGTTTTGTTTGTTTGGTTTATTGTTTGTTTGTTTTTGCCAATTTAAGAAAAACAATCCAAAACTTGGAAGTAAGGCAAAAAGATTACAGCAATTCTTTTCAAAGTCATACAGCTACAGCAGTATTATTGAACAAGCCCACAGGAGGGTCAATATTTGCTCTAGGGAAAGGCAAGTCTATTTGACTTTCTAATTGTCTTTATTAGGGACTGTACTTGGTAAAGCTAGATCTTAACTTGTAGAAGATGGATAAGCTGCAAATTATTTTTGTCCAGTAGTGATGCAAATAATTTCTGTCCAGAAGGAAATATAACTCCACAGGTTAAGATTTTATTGTACTGCAGGACATTAATCAGTTTCGAATCTAATTTTGCAGCTTCATGTTAGCATTCCTTTTTTCTACTAACCATATATATATAAAATTTTCCTCATTTTTCCTTTGAACTAGATTTACCATACATGCCAGTTCCCTTATTAATGAGGTAAATAAATCTTTGCTACTGCTCAGTATATATTCGTATGAGAGCCATGTTTTTAACTTATTGAAAATTATACTTTAACATTGATATTAGATATTTTTTATTAGACATTCATTTCTTGTATCAAAATATTAACAGGTGTTTGCCTTTGTGAGCATAACATCTGAAATTTTACTAGTGATGAATAGCTCAGTCAGAAAGGAAGCTGTTAACATGAAATCTTAAGTCAGGATGCCCACATACTTCCTGGAGATGTGCATCCCTGAGAATGAGAGACACAGGAAATATATTTTCAAATGGGGGAATGCTCATAACTAATGATTCCAAAGGTAGTATTCTCCCCAAAGATACTACCTGAGATACTGTGCCTTTTGCTCTACCAAGAGTTCTGGGGGGTATGGGAGGGATGTCCAATGAAAGAGGCTGGGTACCAAAGGCAATCCTTACCTACTTCAAAATTTAGCCTGGAGCTAGTCATGCCGTAGATATGGAGGTTCTCAAAGTATGATCTGAGGTTCCAGAGAGGAACCTAATAACTTCTCAGGCACAAGGTCAAAACAATTTTCATAAAAACATTATTATGTTATTTACATTTTCATTGTGTTGACATTTGCATCAATAGTGGAAAAGTAATAGTAAAACTGTTTGCACTTTAACATGACGCTAATCTGCATTAGTAGTTATATTCGTCACTAAATGAATTCACAAAAACAAAGCCAGTTTCACTTAATACTGTCCTTGATGAAGAAATAAAATTTATCAATCTTATTAAAATGCAACCCCGAAATATATATATTTTTAATATTCTGTGTGATAAAATGGGAAGTATGCATAAAGCCCTCATGCTAAATACTAAAGTTATCTTGAGAAAAAGTACCTGTGTAATTGAGTTGCAGGCTAAATTACTTTCTTTTTTTCCATGAAATATTATTTGCACTTGAAAGAACAACTGACGAACTATGGTTATCTAGACTTGGGTATCAGGCAGAGATTTTCTCAAAAATAAATGAAGCAAGCCTGTCACTTTAAGGAAACCAATCAGTAACATTTGTTGTCAATTAAAAACCTTTTGGCTTGCAAGCAAATATTAGAATTTTAGAAAAGTTGTATCCTCCATTCTGAGCTTGAAAGCTTCTCAAAACTTAAAGACTTTTTTTCTAAATCAGTGGTAACATTCATAGATATAATTGTTTATGTTTCGTAATGGAATGAGTCAATAGTTAGGAGAGCCAGCTACATAACTCAGTAAACTAATATTTACCAAATAGCCACTGAATGATGTTATAATATTATGCATAGATAATGGATTCACTCAAAGATAGAACAGTAGATTTTAATATACAAAGTGCCACCTGTCAAGTTTTGGTGTAGTATCAAAGAGGAATATCTTCCATTATATATGTAAAATACTTAAAGCAAGTTATAGCACTAGAGGAACAGAATAGCACAGCAGGAGCAGAACTTAAAAAATAATATTAGGCATTAGGCAAGAATATCCTCAATAATCTGAAAAGTCTGTTACGGTACTCTTTCTTTTTCTAACTGTGTGATGCAGCATCCTCATAATGCAATCAAAACCACATATTGCAATAGATTGAGTGCAGAACCAACTATGAGAACTCAGTTTTCTTCCATTAAGCAGGTGTGAAAGAGGATAAGAAGATTTTAAAATAGTTCTACTCTTCTCACTATTATTTTGTTTGTTTGTTTGTTTTGGAAAATACATCCTTATCTTATTTAAAAATTTTATTAATGTTAACATATTTATTATTGTAATTTTTAAGTGAATAAATACATATTGTTATTCTTAGTTTTAATTTATACTGTAGAAAATATCAATAGATATGACCCACGTAACAAAAGCTCTTTGAGGTCTTCAATAATTTTTAAGAATGCAAAGAGGTCCTGAAACCAAAAAGTTTGAGAAACATTGCTTTAATATACTGAAGCAATAGAGATATCAACATGCTTAATTAGATTCTTCATCTAAAGAACAAAATAATCTCAACTGATTTAGGCTAAAAAAATAAGGAATTTAGGAACTTGAGGCATTGCAGTGTTTGGGAATTATTTCAAGTACAAAAGTTCTGTGAAGTTTTCATAACAGGTTGGAAAACAAACAATGAAAGTATGATTTGATGAATATTTTTTATTTGTAAGGAGTCTGAAAACAGCTCATATGAAGGCTTCCATTTAAATAAACACGATGCTTATTTTAAAAAGCATTTACTTTATGAGTATCCACATAAAAGGCTCTCCTTCACAATACCATTCATATTAATTCTATTTCTGTGTGTTAAATCTATGGCCAAACATACAAGCATACCCAATGTTTACACAGATGTCTTAAATGAGAGGCCAAGGGGCTACATTTGATTTTCAGTTAGGTCCAACGTGGAAGCAACATCTTTATCAACACGGCACTAGAGGGTTTCTAAATCCTCTCATTAAATCTCCTTTATTAGCTGTATTTAATTTTTTTTTCCAACATGAAATTCCCATCACAGTAAAGAATCACAGGACTCCATCCATTTAGGTGCCAGGTGAAGTCATGAGATAATGAGACGGTCAAAGTAATTTCACAATTTGTGTTTGGAAAAGCCTCACATAATTTCTGTACTCCTGAGTACCCAATGACCCTAAAATATAGGCTCAGGCCAAGGACTGCAGAACTACAGGCAAAGGTCTCCTGAGATGAGCTCTCCTGATTTGTTGGTTATCACCTTGTAAACTGATTTTGATGTGTTCTTCAAAAGCCAAGAAATAATTTCTGAGAATCTGAATCCAATATGCTGACCCAATGCTAGTTAACAGAGAAAAGTGAGGAAAAAGCACAAAGGTGCTCAGTCTCACTGATTAACTGAAAGTGTCTTCATTCAGTATTCACAGTCAAGTCAGATTAAAAAATGATTGGTGATGATGGTGATGATGGTGATGATGATGGTGATAAAAGGAAGAAGACTATGAGACAGTGGAAAAGAAAAATAGACGATTGCCTAATTTTCACTTTGCCAAGTAAGGGAGCTATAAAAATCCCCTACTATCTTCTATTAATATTTCCACTATTTAGGAAAATAAAAGGCATTTTAACACCAAGAGAGAAAATGGGAATGATATAATCTCAGAATAAAGGAGTCTTCCCTAAAATAAGCCTGCTAGCAATCTTATACTGATTAGATACAGAGAAAGACTTTATATATGTATATGTATTCAAGGTATAAAAGTACACACCCATGCACACATGTGCACATACATAGCACAACACAGTGCCTGGCACTAGCAACCGTTTGATAAAATGGTACCTATTTTAATTAGGTTTTACTCAGTTAGCTTTGTAGAAGAGGAAGAAACAGAAGGTATACATTAACAGGAAAAAGTTGCTGTAATTTTAAAAATTGCCTGCCTTCTTGGACTTTTGCTTCATTTTGTATTCTTCCACATCAGAAAATGTTTGAAAACATTGAAGGTAAACCTCTCTGTTTCCCATGAAATCTCCTAAATGGGCATCCAAAAGCACAGTGAGGACCTAAAACAATATGAAATAATATTTCTAGGTGTGCCTGCTACTACTTGAGAGACCTTGTACTTAAGTCAAAGCAAAAGCTCAGTTTGTACTTTCTTTAGAAATACTCCCTTTCAAGAGATTACAAGTCAAGCAGAAAAACTTGCTCAGCAATGAAATTAGCAATAGGTCCTCAGCTGAATCACAGTGGCAACTGTTTATATAAATAAGTTGATAGTAGGCATTTAATCAGAATATAAACTTTCCATGCAAGTCTTCAGAGTTACATGAATTCAGCCCAATATTCATGCCAGGGAAGTCAACTTAAAATGAATGCCTTCACTCCTCTTTCTCATACAGCACAGGCACGACCTATTAACCATGCCTTTCTTCCAACCAAGCGCAGAAAGAGTCACAAAAATACCTTTTTCATTTGAAACACGAGGCTGTTACTATCAACTGACCAGATTTGCCATAAGAAAAAAATTATATTTTCTATTTCTGCTCTAGATTTTCTGTTTCAACACCTGCAAACATTGTCAGCAAAGACTTCTACTCAAAATAAATCATTTACTTATTAATTCAATACATATTTATTGAGTTCCTTATTTGTGTAAAGACTTTCTTAGGTGCCTGGGCTATGGAGGCAGTTAGGATGAAGCAACCTCCAAAAGCTTACAGTCTAGTGGGAGAGACGGAAATTAAATTACTAATTACAAGGCAGGATGCTAACCGCTGAGCAAAGCATACTAAAGGTACTATGAAGTCCCAAAGGAGAGATATTAGACCCTCAATGGAGAAATCATTTCGGAAGGCTTTTTAAAGAGAGATGGCCCTCATCTGAATCTTGAAGGATGAGCAAGACTTCATTAAAGTTAACAGAAGTTAGGAGCAAGACATTTTAGAAAAAGAGAAGAGCATTTGGGAGTCTGTGATGCTATAACCCAGAATGAAAAATTCTGGGATCCAAAGAGTTGGTTAGACTGGAGGAGCAGGAGTGATTTAGATGAAGCTGGGGAGGAATAAGGGGTTCAGATCATATAGGCTTCAAATGTTGAGCTGAGGACAATACTAAGAAATTAAAAGTTTCTCCATAATTAAAAAAACAACAAAAAGATCCAGTTGTAGTCCAGGATCTTGCATCTACAAAGGAAACTTTCCAACAGGTTTAAAACAATGTTTTTATACATAATATATACTAAAAATTTATATTATATATAACATACATTTTATATTTATTCTTATATAATACATATATTAATATATTATATAGTTTATATTTATTATATTGTATATAGTGTGATATTTAGTAATATGCATATTATAATATATTAATATGTAATATAACATAAAAATACATATAATCAAATATAATGCATATAAGTATATATGATACATGTAAGTTGCTACCTTAATATTGATTTACAATATTAAAATGAAACCCCAATTCATTCTACTGATCTGGCTATGTGCCTTGACCTGGTATACAGATATGCAGGTATACATGGCCTAGATTTAGGTGTAATTTTTACATTTTGTGGAGAGCAGTAGTGCTAGCAGTTATTTTACACTGATGTACTTGACAAGAGCTTTAAGTTCTTTTTTAGTGGCTTTATATCAGATACCCCTTTAAAAATTCTGCATTGGGAATTTTACTCATAGCTAAAGCAATTTAGCCTGTATGATATAAAATTTAGAAATACATCAAAATCCACTTAATCAGCAAATCATAAGAATAGAAGGAATATGCCTTGTAATTTTCTGTGTATCATATCTCTCTTGGAGTTAGGAACCAAATGATCTGTAACCATTTCCCTGGATAAGCCACTTAACATTACTGAGAATCAATTTTGTATTTTTTAAAATGAGTCTAGTAAGGTATTCTTAATAGAGCTACTGTAATGATTAAATAATAATAGTATTAAAAGTATTAACACTTAAACCATTTCATTTTGTAAGTGCTCATCTCAAAGTTTCCACCTCTTTTAAATTAAAACTTCATCCTGACTTCCTTCATATTGGCACTGAAATGTCACCTATCACTGAGGCCCTCCACAACTGCTCTGTACAAAACAGTTATTCTCTCCCCCAGCGCTCCCTGTTCCCCCCTATCTTGCCTAATTTCTTGTCCAGGCCTTCTGTCACTGTGATCGCCCTCAGGGCAATTCTACACTGGTTTCCAAGCATGCCAGGGGACCATTGTACTCCCGTACCCCCTTTGACATTAGGCTCAAACATGTGACTTGCTCTTGCCAGTGAAACGTGGTGTGTGTCTTCTGGGTTTAAGAGTCAGTACACAATTCCCCATGTTCCTTTTGAGGATGGTGGCTCTTGGGTCAAGATGAAGCCTCTTTTCTAAATGCTTAGGTAAATGAATTTCAGACCCTCTCTACTAATCTGCTTTAAACATGTAGTGTGAGTGAAAAATAAACTTTTATTGGGATTTGGGGTTATTTTTTATTGCAGCACTGAGATTTGGGGTTCTTTTTATTGCAACACGGAGATTTGGGGTTATTTTTTATTGCAGCACAATCTAGATGATCCTGATGAATCTCTCACCTGTTATACACTTACTTGCTCACTCAAGTATTGTCTGATTCTTTTGCTGAAACATAAGCTTCAGGAAGGCAGCGCCTTTGTCTATTTTGTTCACTGTTATATCCTCAGCACACAGAATGGTGCTTAGCACACAGTGCATGCCTAATAACTATTGGTGGAATAAATAAATATATGGATGAAGGAAATCTTAATGTGTGGCCGGCACTGTTCTAAGTGCTTTGCAGCTGTTATCTGCAGCTACCACTGTGTAAGATTGGGACTATTGTCATGTCCATTTTGCATATAAGAGAACTAAGATAGAGAAGGGCATGGTACCTGGAACAAAGTAGAAAATCAGTAAATATAATTTCTGTGTCTTTTCTATGAAGAGAGACTAGGAGTAATGAGGTTTTAGCTCCCTCATGTAATAAATGCTCAATAAATAATGTCAAATAGATTTGGATAAATGTAGTATCATAGAATCTATTGCATCAAACTAAAAGATGATTAATGTTTACCCTCATTACGTTCTAAAAAATGTTTGCATTACTGAAAAAAATTTATAAACTATTCCAATGGTACTATGTGTTTGTATCAATATTAACATTTGCCCATAATATCCAGGGCCTTTCTTCAAGGGTGCAAATTCCTTTTTTAATCTAAACTCATCACAGAAGGAAGAATGGATGAGTTAATAAAAAGCAATTTCAGGGATGAGGAGGGCAGAGGGGAGAAAAAAGCAATTCCTGAATTTTAATCCCAGCTTGGAAATTTACTAGATGTGTGACCTTAGATACATGACTTTAATAGTTCTGTGTGCAATTTTTTATATAAAATAAAGAAATTAATATCTATTTTCAATGGCACTTTGAGGAGTAAATGAAATTAGATATATAATGTGTTTGACAGAAAGTTAATCAATAAAAGGTAGCTATTAGTAGTAAAAACACAAATAAATAAAGGTGAGTTCCTTTCCCCTCTGCTTCTCTCTATGACACTGTTTCCTAAAATGTATTCTGGGAAACACTGATTCTGTGGAATTTAAATAGCTATTACAAGAAAAGATATTTACTGTGACCACTACAGTAAACTTGGGGGAAGTATGGCATTGTTTCCAACTGCATGAATTCTGCAGGTGCACTGCTGAGTGTCCATCCCATCTACTAGGAGTGCAATTCTGGGCCATTTTATTAACCTCTCAGTGCCTCTGTTTTAGCACCTGTAGAGTGTAGCTAATAATTGTATCTAACATATAGGGTGATTTTAAATACTAAACGAGATCATTCACAAGTTGTGTAACCACATAATTTGTCATCCAAACCAGGATACTTTTTTCCTCAGCATTTTATCATGAAAACATTCAAACATACAGAAAAGTTGAAAGAACTTTTATCTACCAATATACATACCTACCGATTAGATTCTATTATTAAAATTTTGCTAAATTCTTCACATGCCTATCCATATATCTATTCCTCTATTTTTTTCTGAGATTCTTTTGAGAATGCAAGGAGACTTTATTAATATTTATGCAAGAACAGATAGGTTATATTGACATTATCCCAGCCACTCGTGGATATATGGTCTCTCTACATATATGTTACTGAGCACAGTGGTCAACACATGCAAACACACAATAAATGATAGATATAACTGATAGTTACGTCTGAAAGTTCTGGATTAAACAAAAATATGAGGTGTTCTGTGCTGCAGGAACAATCCTGAATAATTTCCCAATTGTTCAGTTCAATGGTTATTCGAAACTGCCTCCATATCACTACAACTTTTATTTTATAGTACCCCAAAGACTCAAAGGTTATTAGTGGTCTCTGTGGCATCTTTGCTCCACCCCTGCATCCTTGAGAAAATTAATAAAACCTAAAGACTATCTTGGTTAGGAGGCATAAAATGATATTGCCAGAGTTCACCACATTGTAAAATAAAATCCACTTCTGCTTGCAAAGTTTCCCAACTGATCACTCAGTAAGTCGTCTACTCAAATTCAGCCTCCAGCATTCAGACTTTTGTTTAATTGTTTTCAGTCACGTGGTTTATTAGGAAGACTAAAGAATGGGCTCACTGGCTAGGTTTGTAGACACCAGCCAAGTTGGCCAAGGAGAGGTATATTTACGAATCAGTTTGATGTAGAGAATATCAATAAAAGTAATAAAGAAATACAACTACCATGTATTAAGCACTTAACCACATGCCAAATAATGTCTTCAGCACCTTACACAGAGAATCTCTGGATTTGACCCCTAAGACCCCTTTTATGTCTCTTTTTTTAGAATCTGTGATTGTGCGACTTTTACTAGGTCACTTAACCAACTGGTCTATAAAATCTGGACAAAGATTCCTGACCACTTGCTTCCCAGGATTGTTTGGAGGATTGAATATGACACTGTAAATAAATGTACTCTATCAACTAAGGATTGCTATAGAGAGTATATTGTTTTATTTTGACTATTAGTTCTCTGTGAGTACCTGGAAAACCATTTATGAATTCTACTGGTTTAGCAATCAATGCTAATTACAAAATACTAAAGTTGTAAGACCTGGGGAATTTCTACCTGGGAAGGAAAAAATATGCTTATCATAATAAATAATATGATATTAAGAAACAATTCTCCCACAACATATAGTCCTTATGACACATCAGCTTCAGGTTTTATAAAGTTGGATAAGTCCTGTGATCCGTAAATTCCTCATCTTTAAAGTGAGAATCGTACCACTTACATTACAGGATTGCTATGAGAATTAAATAAAACGTGAGATAAAAATGCAAGTTATAAAAGTGAAACACATTCCGCAGATATATGACATAATTATTCTTTCCATGTACCTGAATATTCACAGTTTCTGTAATGTAGAGAATTTAGACTCCAGAACTTATAATTAGTACTTAAGCTTCTCCCAGAATGGATATATTTTATATTCCATTGAAGAAGGCATTTCACCTAATTTTTAAAAGTCTGCAGTATTTCTAGATAAATCTAAACTGGGGTACAAAATAATGTAGTATGTCATAAAATGTTCTGCAAAGACCCTCCCAAAGTAATGTCTGCAGCCTGATTCCATTAACACTACTAAGTGACACCTGTTGGAACTATACCCCCATCCCACAAAGGGGTGTTAGAATTCTGAGACATCCTGTGTGCAGGAAAAAATAAAATTAAGAAATAGTGGTTGCTGTCTTGTGTCTCCACACTTGTTAAGGCTATAAAATATGCTTTCAATGAAAATCAATCTTGCAATTCAGAATTAGCTTCTAGAGGATCACTCTGTTTATTAGCTGTTTGCTAATAAACACCTTTAGAGTTGTCTTGTACTAACATTATAACTAGTAACACAAAGATATAAAGAGGGTGGGAGAGAGGAGAGAAAGAGAAGAGATAAAAGCTATGAGTTTTGGGTACATAAATTAAAAACAATTCTCTGAACATATTTCTTTACTTCTATTACTCTGATATTTCTACTCCAAAAGAGATCTGATATGGTGGAAAGAATGCAAGCTTCAGCATTTGAGACCCTTGTTTGAATCCTATCTTTAACTTGAGACAATCTATTAAACTAACTAATTTATTTATTTATTCATTTTCTATAATGCAAGCAAAGAGCAATATTTAGGGACACCAATCCTAGTTTTGTTATTGACTACTCCTATAAACAGCCTCTGAATTTCAAATTCTTTATTTGTATAATTGGATTGCCCAGAAGTACCTCTGGTATCACCCTAGGGTAACAATGGGGTGTCTGAAAGAGAAGGTTGGACAAATGGTAAAGCTCTAGGCTCTTACCTTCTCCCCTCAACCATAGCAGCTCTATATTTATCTACTTTACAAATTAAGATTTCTTGAAGGATTTTGTTTTAAAAAAATAATTCCACTGATGTGAAATAAAGGAAATAGCTAAGAAAAGATTTCCGTTTTTACTCTAATTTCTAATGATTTTAAGTATTCCTTGGAGGCTTATTAAGTGCTTGATCCTGAAGACCTAGTTTTTCAGGGAGCTACAGAATAGAGTTTAAAACATGGTTCCAGCTCTAAAGGAATTCAGTCTCATAGAGAAGATGAGGCATTTGGCATGTGACTTTTGAACAATTATGAGACAGTGTAAGTGCCACTGTGAATATGGAGTGGTAAGATACGGAAACTCAGACAGGAGAGTACCTCAACACCTGGCATGGTGAGGGTCTTCAGCTGGCCAGAGAAGAGAGAGGATTGGGGTTATGAGAGAGGAATGAGAAGGTCATATGCCATGGAGAATATAGTATAAGCTAGGATGCAGGGTAAGAAAAGAACATGGGAGATGCAGAAACCTTCAAGGGACCAGCTCCCTACTGGAAAATGATGAATGGAGATGTTTTAGGAAGTCCCTAAATGGCAAACTCAAGCATTTCAGGCTTAAGTGTATGACAATTAAAGCCAGTGAGAGTTTTTTTGAGTAAGACATGATAAAAACCATGTTTTAAGAAGTTAAACCTAATAGCATCAAGAAAGCTGGGGACACCAGGATTGTGTTCAAGAAACATTTCAATTATCCTCATCCTAATTTGCAGCATTTAACAAAATCAATCCCTTTCTTGATATGCTTTCTTCCCTTAGCTTTTAGGACACTACAACCTGATCTGGTTTTCCTTCTACCTTGCTAGCTAGTCTGGTTTGCTGGGGCCCCTCATCTCTCCAGAGTCTTGACCTTAGAATGCCTTGGGGCCCAGCCACTGAACCTCTTCCTTCTTCAGTCTTTATTAACTCTCCTGATTATCTCATCCAGCCTCACAGGCTTTTAATACCCCCAAAATGCCAACTTCCAAACTTAAATCTCCCACCCAAACCTCATCATAGTCTTATAAACAGCTGCTACTTAATATTTCTAATAAGCATCTCAAAGTTGAGATCCTGGAACATATTCTCCTTACAAAATGGCAACTCCACTCTTCCATCTGCTTAGGCCAAACACCCTGTGGTCTCCCTTCTCATACCCCATGTCCAATCCATGAGCAAATCCTCTTGGCAGGACCTCCTATCACTTCTCCCAACCTCCACCGTTCCTACTCTGGTCCAAGCCACCATCACCTCCCACTCTGGTTATGGCAATAGCCTCCTAACTGCTTTCCTTACTTTTTTTACATGCCCTTTAAGAGTCTGACACAGCAGCCAGAATAATTCTGTTAAAATATAAGTTAGACCATGTCTCTCCTGCTCTCAAAATGCTCCAGTGTTGGTGAATCTCACTTGGCATAAAAGCCAAAGTTAATGGCCTGCAGGCCCCTGGCCTTGCCTCTCCACTTCCTACCTACCTTTCTCATCTCCACCTCAAGATTTTGCTATAAATCACTCACTCTCCCTGGAATGTTCTTCCACCAGAGGAAGCCACAAGACTTCCTCTCTTTTCAAGTCTTTATGCAAAGATTATCTTCCCTTATTATCCACTAAAACTGCAACCCTTACCACCACCAGAACTTCCTGTGCACCTTCCCATTTTGACTTTTCCCCATGGCTCTTAATCCATACAACATCTTCTCTTTTTTTTTTTTTAAGTTATTTATTTATTTTCTGAATTTACACTAGAAAATAAGCTTCATGCAGGCAGGATTATATCAGAGTCTTATTTTATCTTATCTGTTTATTTATTTGCTGCTGTACCCTGGTGTCTAGAACAGTAACCATAGTAAGAACTCTATAAATACTTGTTGAGTGAATGAAGATTGTTAAGTTGATAAAAATTTGGACTATGGTGGCAACAATGGTTTGGAAAGGAAGGAAATAAAAAGCTCAAACGAAAAGAGAAACAAAGAAAAAAAAAATCACAAGTACTAAGTGGCCTGCTAGAAACAAGAAGCAAAGGAGAAGGAGAAAGACAGAACTTGTCACACGAGCAATGCATTGTCACTCAAAAGTGACGTCAACCATGATACATAATACGACTGTTCACATAGGAATCCACCTCCTATGCGTAAGAATGACATAAATGAAGAGAAGAAAGCTTTCTATCATCACAAAAAGATCACTTTCATAGGGTAAATCCTGTCAACACGTTGCAGAAGACAAGTAACTCAACACTCCTTAACTTCAAAAAGCTTTCCATGTTTTAGCAATAAGGAATTATTGGTAAGAAAATAGGTCTGAAATTTAAATGACTTGCTCAGAGATAGAGTAACCATTCCTTGAGTGCAGGGAACCTGCCAATTTTCTTGGTATGTTTTCTGGTACTTAAGATAGTGCCTGGCATTTAGTTGACACCTAATACATGCTTGGAGAACTGAGTAGGACTAAAACACATGGAGAAAGTTAAGAATTCAGTCTAAATCACTAGCTTAAACCTCCATGACCCCCACTACTTTGGTTGTTTAACAAATAAAACTACATATTTTTCAGATAATGTCATATACTATTCAATTAGTTAACAAAGGTTTTAGGTAACACCTAAAATTTATGCTAAGTATGGCACAAAAGATAGAAATAGATTATAATGTGTACCCTACCATAAAAAGAGTTCAATAAATATGTATCTATTAACTTAAAAACCTGTAGTCTCTTGCCCTCAAGAAATCTCCAATCTGGTGGGGAAGCTGAGATTGCACACTAGAAAAAAATACTACAGAAAAATCTGAAACATCCCAATTAAATTATGTTAAAAATGAGAAAGCTTGGCTGGGCGTGGTGGCTCATGCCTGTAATCCTAGAATTATGGGAGGCTGAGGCGGGAGGATTGCTTGAGCTCAGGAGTTAGAGACCAGCCTGAGCAAGAGTGATACCCCATCTCTACTAAAAATAGAAAAAAAATTAGCCATTGTGGAGGTATGCAGCTGTAGTCCCAGCTACTTGGGAGGATGAGGCAAGAGAATAGCTTGCTCCCAGGAGTTTGAGGTTGCTGTGAGCTGGGCTGACTCCATGACATTCCAGCCCAGGCAACAGAGCAGGACTCTCTCTAAAAAAAATAAAAAGAGAGAGAGAGAGAGAGAGGAAAAAAAAAAACATGTTGTACAGAAAAAAATAATATAGGCAGAAAAGCTTTCTTTAGGTAACAAAATAAACTAGCCCCCTTGGGGGGAAGAAAGGGTAGGGGATAGTTAGGAATTTACAGAATGGCAGATGCGGGAGGAGGGTTAAGATTAGAACATTCCAAATGGTAGGATCATCCAAAAAGAGTATTCCAGAGCATGTTACAAACAACACAATGAAAGAATATGACTCTTTCTCAATCCCAGAGGAAGACACAATCTCCCAGAAGACACAATAGCCAACACTTACTTGAGAAACAGTCTCAGCATCCTCAAGTCTTGACCGTCGCCTAGGAGGATAGATGACAGTCAACTCTTTTCAACTTCTCCATGATACAGAGAAGAGCCAGAACCACCGAGAGACAGAGGGAGCAGCTCTCTGAGAGCCCTCCTACAAACTAAAGGAAATGAAATCATTGAGAAGGGAGAAAAGGAGAGCTGTATACTCCTAAATCTTGACATTGCTCAGCAAAGCACCTTGCTTTAATAAAAATGAAATCTTCACAAGTTATACATATTTAATTTACTGATTCAAAGATGAGTCAGAAGAGGAAAACAATAGTTGTGAACCTTTCAGTGGCAGAGAGGGATGTTTTCTAAAGTGTTCCCAAAGCCTCTCCGAGGTCAAGCTCTTCCTGAGGTTGCAGTAACGCGTAGGATTTGTATTCATAGATGTGGCTTGATGAGACCAGAGTAATCATAATTCTTATGTAGTAGTTGTCATTAATCAATAGAGGGGATATATAAAGTCGCACTCCTTCCTCCCTGTGCCAGGAAAGAGGGTGGCAGTCCATTTCTGGATGTATGCCACAGCCAGCACAGTGACTCATCCTGTGCCAGAATACCACAGGGACGTGAGGGGGAAAGGAGGAAATGAGGACTGTGGCAGGCCAAGAAAGCACTGCCCACCACAGTCAATCTGACACAAGCCTTTTCTAATAGCTGCAATGGGAAGGGTTTTGCTGAATCAGAGGGCTTTGGAGCTGGAAGGGGCTTCAGCAAGCATCTAGTCCAAGCCCCTCATTTTATAGATGAGCAAACTGAGTCCCAGAGGAGGATAGGACTGGTCCAAGGTCAGAAAGCAAGTGAGTGGCAGAGCTCAACACAGAGCCAAGATCCCCAGAACGAACATTTCTTCTGTCCCACACCTCTAGTTATACCAACTACACTAATGATGAGAACATTCCAACCATCTGAGGTCTGGAAACCATTTGTTTATTGATTGTGGAAATTAACCACTGCCCCCATAGAAATCAAGATGTGTGTGATGGGGTCTGGGGAGCAGTGATGGGATGTTTAAGGGGACTGAAGTTGTGGGTGGTGGCGATGACAGTTTCTAGATTAGCCCTGAAATGCTTACATAACTCAGAATCTATTGGGATAACAGTTCTACAAATAAAATCTCATTACAGCCAAGCCCCTTCTATACCATTTCTATGGAATAATACAATTGGAATACGGGTGCAGGAGACAAGCATATACCTTGTGCCCTGAGTGCCAATGGCTCTTGCCAGAGAATCATGGATGGAGGAATGGTGGAATTGATAGCCATGTTTTTCAGCAGCGTGTTAACTCTTTGCACCAACAACAGGCAAGGCAGCTCACTCCTTTTATTCAGTCACTCCTTAGTTGTCCTAGTAAGGGGGTAAAAGGGATGCCCACCAAAGGGTAGAGTCTGGCTATGCCAACTCCCCATCCAGATGTAGGCTTCATTAATAAGTATGGTTCTTGAGATCCAGGTGTTTGGTTGACCCACCACAGGACCTTTGCACTGAGCTGGATTCTTTCATATGGTCCAACTTATAAACATGGGCTGGCAGTTGTTAAATGGCTAGGAAGGATTGGGTGTAAGTGTACTAACAACAAAAATAAAAAGAATAAATAGCTAAATGTTATTGTTTATATGCTATTATATGCTAACCATTAACCATTTGGTATACATTATCGATAATTTTTATAACAACCTTCAGGTTGATGATATTGTTCTCACTTTATAGAAGATGAAACTGAGACTTTGGGCAGTAAAATAGCTTATTCAGCACAGCTAATAAATAAGAAATCTAGGATTCTGACTCAGAACAATCTGACTCAAAAATCTAGTCTTCCAAACATACCATAAAGTAAAGCCACTCAGGACACATTGGATTCCATGTCCGACATAATTAGCACTGGGTATCAGTCAAACGCCACAGCCTCCATTTAAACCCAGAAGTCACTGAGCTAGGATGTGGCAAGACTAGAATGTGATATATGTTCATTCATCAAATACATTTATCAAATGACTATAAGGAACCACACACTGTGGAAAGTGCTAGAATAACAAAATGGATAAAGTTCCCAACCTCATAAAGTTTCACAGTCATATCTTTGCTATTCTTCCCCACCAATACTGTTAACAAGAACACTTAGACCATGTGTTGTTATTTTTCTTAACTGACAGCAACCATATACTCTGGATCTTTCAGGCCAGTCTCTATTTTAAAAAGTACCATTTGGCCTGACCATTCACTCAATGTCCTCATTTAGACCTTTATCTTTTTTCATACATTGCTGTCTCAACAGGTCTCTCAACCAGCATTTTCTCTTTCCCCTCTAGTTTATCATATTTACTTCTGCCAAATGTATTCCCCTAAAGCATAGCTCCTTCTTATCCTATATTTACAGCTGAAGAAACTGAGGCTTGGAGGGTTTCAGAAGATTGGCAAGAGTATCACCATCAAGAAATGGTGGAGCCTGATTCAGAACAAGGTTTATCTGACTTTCAGTCTATACTCTTCCTCCCACTCCCTGTCCCCATTTTGGAAGCTGAACCCGAATGGTCATAAAATCACTAGATCATATTTCTTGGGGGAGCAATGTGTATGAGGGAGTCTATTTGTAGCTAATTGGAGGAAATGCATTTATTACTTCTAAACAGGCCCACCATCTACAGGGAAGGTGAGGCAGGCACCAAGCTACAGAGTGGAAAGGTAGAAGCTTCTTGGAGCAATACAGAAGGGGCAATGGATCAAGCACTCTCAGACAAAAGGGGACACAAGACAGCAGCCAAAACCTGTCTCTGAAAAAAAAAACAGTCCACACAGCCCTGTTAACAAGACAGCAGAGCTCTCTGTCAGAGCCTTCATACCCAATAGCCCACCCTGAAAGCTTCCGGAAGGAATAAATCCACTATAGCCCCTGTAGCCTCTGAAGTCAAGGTCCTAAATCTCTGAGCTATGCACTCGACTGCTAAACACAACTGCTCTGTGGCTTCTAATGTTTGTTTTGTACTTACTGGGATATGATCTGTGTCGTCTTCCTGAGACTGGGAACTCTATCTTTCACTTCTTTGAAACTCCATGATGAGTAGCTTGCACATAGTGAGGGAGAATTCTCACCAAATATCTGTTCCCTGATTTACACACCGATCTATTCACAAATCAGTCAACATATGGAGCCAGATTATGCTCTGAATAGAAATACAGAGGTGGCCTACCAGTGATTATGCAACAATGGCCCCCACTTATTTAAAGATCAGGTTTTTGGCCACGTCATCTCTCTGAAACATAGCCGCAAAACAGAACTTGGTGGAGGCAGGGGAGGGGGGCGGATAATTCTCACAAAGGCCATGGGCTTTCTGCCACAGGATGAAGTGGAGCCAACCTCAGACTACCAAAAAGAGCTAGAGGGTGTCAGGATTGTAAACATTTTTTTGTTTAGTATTATATAAAATAAGCACAGATATTGGTTTCCCAGACACAGAAGTTTAGCATCAGCAAATATAAGTGGAAGATGAGTAACTGGTACTGGAGACGTGAGAAGGGAGAGCTAACAGCTTATCAACTGAAGAGGAGGCTGAAGTCATAAAATTACTAAGCAGAGATATAAGCATCAATAAAAATCACGCCAAAAAGTATCACTCAAATCTGAGGTCATTTAGCATTGGTACAACTACTTCTGCCCCACTTCGTAATATCTGAGAACATTATACCTTTGTTCAGTGAATTTTAAAGTGTCTTAGGACCTTGGAGACCTGCTTCCACCAGTTCATTACATAGGTGATAAAAATGAAAGCCAGAGATATAAGTATGTTATCCTACTAGTTACTAAAATTCAATGAACTTCTAGCACAAATATACCACAGGCTGCTATACATGTTAGATGGAGAGAGACACAAAAAAATTTTTAAATGAAATGCTGTCTTTGCCCTTAAGGGGCTGCGATTTTTCAACTGAGCATTTATACTACTATACAATCCTCTGGCTGACATTGCTGTTTCAGCATGGATGAAGAAGGGATTGATGATGCAGGGAGGGAAAAGCTATGAAGAAAAGGAAAGGAGTCACAAAGATACCAGCAAAGTCTAAATTCCATACAAAACCAATATGATCAACGTCTGCAGATTTTTCCTAATCCAAACTAGGAATTCTAATCTAAAAGAAGAGGGGGTTAGTGAGGTTAGTATGTTTCACGTGTATTTAGTGGTCTGCAAGCCTACATCATCATTAATTTTGTTTACATGCTCCCAAACCACACCTTCAATAGTCCACTTTAGGATTTTGCTGGGAATTAATGGGGCATTGTTTAATTTACACTTTCCAGAATTTATATTTTCTTCTGTTGTGAGAACTAATACAAAATGTGAATATGAGGGACTATGCAGGCAACAAAGGGTTAAGGAGAGCGGCGGCACCACCACCACCACCACCACGACCACCGGAAAGGTACTGTCATTGGGTACCAGCAGGGGGCAGCAAATAGCAGATGAGGCTGGAAATTTAGTGCGCATTTTGAATGAAGTGATGGGTATAGAGACTTGGGGTACCCGGAACACTGTAGCTATTTCATTGCAGGGAGTAAGATAGAAAAAAAAATAAGAAAACAGAAATTCAGAGAGGTTAAAGATGTGCCCCAAAGTAATAACCTTTCAGTGGTGGAACCGGAAAGGTTAAGTTTATTGCACTTTAAGAAGGAAGAAAAGTGTGCCAAACATTTTAGAAACATTTTCACTAATGGCAGCTACACTTTGTATAAGGGTTAATAATTATGAAGAACAGAATTTCCTGTTATCCAGAAAACTTTTCTGGAACAAATGCCAGGGTTGCTATTTAAGTGCGGTTTCACTGAACTAAGATGCTATATACGTGTAGATAAGTGTGTATGTGCCTGTGTGATGGGGAACGAGGGGAAAGGGCCGTAAAGAGAGAGAGCAGGAGAAATAAAGAGAGACAGAGTTATAGACGAGAGAGAGAAAGAGCGAGTGAGCGAGAGAGAAATCTTTTGGGAATAACATAGCTAAAGTAAAAGAGGTGATACAGTCTATTTTCCAAGCTTTTCTACAGTCTCCTTAAAAATAAGTCCTTCTTAACCTAAAGGTGCCCACACTTCATCTGAACTCGAAGGTGAATTTCTTTAAAAATTTTATGGGAATCCATTCAGCTCCTTTTCCGGCTACATCAGGATGAATAAAATAAAATTTTCCATTCTATTAAAAAAGCCTGTTATGATTTCTCTCTCCACTCTTCTAACTTAACAAATAGTCAAGGCTAGAAAGTTCAAAGCTGGCAGGATCTTAGCTCTCCTACAGGAAGGAAAACCACATCAAATATTCAGAAAAACAATGGTTAGTTATTTTAAAAATTATTAATGCTTGACGTTCTAGGTCTGCACGAAGGTAGAACACTTTCTTCCCAGTGTTGCGGGGACCTTTTGTAGAGGCAGTTCTGCTGAGACGTTCTACGGTGAGGGTGTCAGCTATTCCAGTAAAGTGCTACTAAAAGAAAAGGACAGAGATATGAAAAACAAATAATTTTAGGAAGGGCTGTCAGTTGTGGATTTGCTGTGATAAATTGCCTTCATTTGGTTGCTTGAAATTATGAAAGCAGAAACATCTTGGTCATTAAAGATTTAGGGAGTTGTGGGGAAGGAACAGAGGTGAAAGGGAATTTGAAGTTGTTCAAAGGAAACCCTCCACTTGCCCTTTCAGTTCTCTCTCCTATCACTTGCCTATGCACTCTGCATTCTAACCACATTCCTTTTTCTTCCCAGACTATCACGAACCTTCCTGCCTCTCTGATTGTGCTCTTGAATCAATATATAATGCTCCCACTCCCAACATACTCACAGAGCTCTATTTGGAAAACCCTAGGAATTTCTATTTTTATTTCAAGGTCTAGTCTGTCACCTCTTCTGAAACGATTCCTTGATTTTTTTGAAGCAGAAATAATCACAGAACTCTAAACACACTTCTGTTCTAATACCTACCATAGGTTATTCTAATTATCTCGATATATTGTCTCCCCAGTTAACTGTGACCACCGTGATGTCAGGGACTTTATCTCACAAATCTCTGTATCATCAATATCATACCATGTGGAGTGGCACATGGTAGGTGCTTAACAACTTTTAAAATTAATGAATAAGTGATACCCTATTAATTACTTAGTATAAGTATATAACCATGCACATTCTGTCAACCAATAATTCTCAAACATATTGGTAAGATTGTGTGGGTGTGTGTGTGTGTGTGTATTTTTTTTTTTTTTTTTTGAGACAAAGTCTTGCTCTGTTGCCTCAGGTAGTATACAGTGGCATCATCATAGCTCACTGCAACCTCAAACTCCTGGGTTCAAGCAAGCCTCCTGCCTCAGCCTCCCAAACAGCTGGGACTGCAGGTGCACACCACAATGCCTGGCTAATTTTTCTATTTTTAGTGGAGATGGGGTCTTATTCTTGCTCAGGCTGGTCTCAAACTCCTGAGCTCAAGCAATCCTCCTGCCTCGGCCTCCCAGAGTGCTAGGATTACAGGCGTGAGCCACCACTCCCAGCCAGATTGTATATATTTTTAATAAAATAAGAATTAATACTCAGTATTTTGAGCAGATTTCATTTTTTCTCTTGAGGTGCTGGATGGCTTCTCAGAAGAGTCAGCGGTGTTCTTGAAAAGTAGATGATTGTATTCTAGTATTTAGAAGACTGAGGTGACCACATTCAGCCAAGATAAAACACTAAGCCATATATTTGGAACATCACTGGTGAAAGAGGGTGGAAACTCATTTGCAGAGATTGTCTTGAGTCTATATCCCATCTAACAGATGAAGCCCTGGTGTCACTTCGGATTGCCCTCTCCCCGGGGGAAGTGGCCACCACTTCCTTCACTTACTTTACTTTCTTCCATCTTTGTGCTTTCAATACTTCTCTACCCTTGCTAGTTTGCCCCTCTTGTCTCACCTCCTAGACTTAACCTGACACATATTAAGGGCTCTACAACTAATGAAGGAATAGATGAATGATTAGAGAAGAATCTGAGAAGGAGGGCTGTGCCCTCCGTATTCCCTTCTTAGATAGCGTCTAGGGAAAGACTGCTGTCATGGTCATTGCACAAAAGGGCAGTGAATGGGACTTTGGCAAATATTTTGAACATTTGTCTGGTAAAGCTTTAGAATCAACTGGAAGGACTCGATCCACCAACTGAAAAGTCTTCAATATACAATAGGTCTGATAATGAAAACATAGGATGATCCAAAATAAACTATGCCAGAACCAAGAAGAAAGATAGAGAGTTTCATGTCAAAGTATGAACTTGGGCAAGTCATTAACATCTCTGAGCCTCAATGTCCTCAAGTTCCAAGAGAGAACTAAATGATAGGACCATTCCATAAGGTTTATTGAGAATTAGCTGAGAAAACTCATATGAATAAAACAGTGCCTAAAATACAGTGACCACGCAAATATTAGCTAGTCTTATAATAACAATAATAATAAATCTCAGCTCTGAAAAATGCCTCTGATAGCTGGTCTGTCCTAAAGAATAAGGTGCAATTATTTTTGTTTGGTATCCGTTAATGATATAATCTCAACTCTCCTATTTTTCTGGGGTCTGCTGGACTTAGAATTCCTCCTCTCTTTTACTTTGATTTTTTTCCATTGACATGAACCTGAAGTTTCATTATCATCAGTGGGTTGAGACATATCAAACAGTTTCACAAGTCCTTGATTTTCTATCAAATGTGATTCCAAAGGCCCCTTTCCTTAATTAATTCCACTCATAAGAAGGTGAGAACCTTCACTAGCTGGTATGGTTCACTTCATAGCAGTTAGGGACTAGTAAACAACACATACAGTTTTGTCTGCAGCTTAGAGCTGAGTCACTCTAGAGAAGCCTTGGCTATCTCTCCAGCAAAAAAGACAGAGTGTTTTTAACCCTTTAAAAAACTTTCCTTGGGGAAAGGATTATGGACCCATAAACTGAATTTTGTTTTTACCTCCTATGGCGAGATTTTATTACAACTTCCCTTTAACTTACAGGCTTGCCTCGGAAAAATTGCAGGTTCAGTTCCAGACCATCGCCACAAAGTGAATCACACAATTTTTTTTTGATTTCCCAGTGCATAAAAAAGTTATGTTTACACTATACTGTAGTCTATTAAGTATGAAATAACATCATGTCTAAAAAATGTACACATCTTAATTAAACATACGTCATTGCTACTAAAGGATGACACAAAGTGAGCACATGCTATTGGAAAAATGACGCAATAGACTTGCTCAATGCAGGGTTGCCACAAATCTTCAATTTTTAAAAAATGCAATATCTGTGAAGTACAATAAAGTCATACACAATAAAACGAGGTATGCCTGTAGTTGTTTTATATATTTGGGATTCAAAGAAACTGATGCTTCCTTAATCTACTTGGGGAAATGCACATACTGAAAAGCGCCTAAACAAAGGTACCTCAAGGAAGGAAACATAATATGTTACACATTCTCCTTTAGTGCAGTTATAAGCTTGTGGTACCGGAAAAGACATAGCAAATGTGGCCTGTTTAGCTGAATGTATCCGTTAAGATGTTATTCAATTGCATGAAACAGAGACCCAATGATAGCAGGTTAACCAAATAGGACTTTATTTTTTCTTCTACAATAAGAAATATGAGGTAGGCAGTCCAGTGCCTGTACTACTTTACAAACATTCAAGCTCATTCTAGCATCTTGCTCTAACATCTATGGTGTATGACTTCTGTCCTCATTATATATTCCTCTTGGAATCGTTCCTGTGTTCTGGACAGAGGCAGGAAGGGTTGGGAAGGGATGAGGGAAAAAGCTGCTTGCCATATGAAACTCTCTCTCTCTCTTTGTCAGACATATATTATAATTGGTTGCCCAGACACCTCTCCACCCACGCTAAAATTTTGCTTGAATTTCACTGGCTGGGAACAGGGTCATCTAGCTATCTCTAGCTATAAGAGATCAGAGGAGGGAGCATTTTTAACTGGGCACATTAACACTCTTTACCAAAACACAGTTCTTGTGGTAAAGGAAGAGAAAGAAAGGGAATAATGAAATTAGGTATGCAGCTAATAGCATCTAACACACTTAAGAATAATAATAATCCATTTATTCCTGTAGGAAGGACAAATTGTTAATAGTGTAAGTGCTACTTGTGAAGTTTCCCTAAGATCCCCAATAATACCAATCCTCTATTCAGAACAGAATGACTAAATGATACCTTTTCCTTATCTTGACATTCATAATACCAACTCCCTCCTCCCGGGAAGGCTTTTTTCTCTTATGTCTTATGTTCTCTCCATTGAAATCTTTCTCCTGCTTCGTGAGCCAAATCAAAAACAACTCTGAAGCCTTCTGCAAACATCTTACCTCACTCTATTCGTAGGGTCAGTATAAAGCTTTTCATCCTCTACTGTAACTACAGAAGAACACATTTCAGCCACATTGAGATTTTGTCATAATCATTTGTTCATAATTAATTATTAACAGCTCATATTTATTGAGTGCTATTTTCTACTGTGCTTCATATGCATTATGTTATTTTATTTCACACACACAAAAAATGGGCATTACAATGTTCCTTGCTGCACTATTTCTAAGAAAATAGCGGAAACTATTTTGTGGAAACAATCTAAATGTCCACCAATAAGTGAATGGATAAAGAAATGTAGTACAGGCACATAGTGAATACACTCTTCAGACTTAAAAAGAAGAAAATCCTATCATTTGTGGGAACATGGGTGATCGTTGAGGACATAACGTGAAGTGAAATAAGCCAGCCACAGAAAGACAAGTGCTGTGTGATTCCACTTACATGAGGTATCCAACACAGTCAAATCCACAAAAACAAAGAGTGAAGTTTGCCAGGGATGAGGGGAAAAGTGTGATGGAGAGTCTCTACTTAAGAAGTATAAAGTTTCTGTCACATAAGATGAATAAGCTCTAGAGATCTGCTAAACAACATTGTACCTATAGTCAACAATAATGCATTGTACACTTAAAAACTTGCTAAGAGGGTAGATCTCATTTTAAGTGTCCTTACCACAATTTTTTTAAAAATAATGTTTGAGGTAGCCCATTTTACTGGTGAGTGGTGGGTCTGAGTTTTGAACTCAAGTCAAACTGACTCCAGTATGAAAGATCCTCATCACTATACTCTTCATAAATGTCTCTCCTAAGAGATTATCATCCTTTTTGAAGACAAAGATTACTTCTTAAACTTGTATTTCTTCACTGTATCCTTCAGATCTCACTGAACTGAGATCTGTTCACTATAGGGGCACAACTAATGTTTCATTTTATAGATAGACAAATTGAGAGTGAGGGAAGTTATTAGTCACAGAGCCTGAGCAAAAGCTATGTTATTTTTTTCCCTGCTCTCTGTCCATTTGTCTTCATGCTACACCATAATATGATAAGCAATCTTTCAAACACTCTTTATGGAATAACTATTGAGGGCTAGGCAGACGCTATGTTTTGCCCACGTTGAGGGTCCTAGCCTTAAGGACTATAAACAAAACCAAAAATCTTAGAAAGGATGAGATGAAATGTTTTCATCTTTCAGCTTGGGGCTGTGTGAAACTGTTGCTAATTCTGGGTCCAAGGAGTGCTGGGATGAAATTCATCATTTCTGCAGTCATTTATCATTTTGTAGGTTTTTCTGCCCCTGGTTTCTCCTCTGCTCCCTACAGACCATTCCTGATGTCATAACAGCAGAGCAGCCCTACAGAAAACATATGTCTGGAAATCCTCCATTTTCGCTCTCCCGAGCTCTGTGTCATACCACTTCTCCCATCAGCCCAGGGGTAAGTCTATCGGAGAACCTCACAAGACTTTTGGTATGTCAGAATTGTCATCATTTGCTGTCCATGGTTTTTTGGGGTTTTTTTTTGTTTGTTTGTTTGTTTGTTTTTGTTGTTGTTTTTGTGGGCTCTGTAATCTTTGAAACCATTTGCAAAAAAAGAAAAAAGAAAAAAATTAGACAATGCAAGCTTTTATGCTAATGCCAGTGTAAAGAAAATCCTTTGCTCCTTGCCTTCAGATAAGCAGCCAAGCCCTCCATCTCCTCTGACTTCCCAGAGTGCCCCGACCAGAAAGTAACTAGCATTGAACTCTGTCTGCAGCAAACTCTTCACTGCAGGGAATCTTGCTGACATTGAAGTAAGCACTGAGGTTATTTATTTCTTCATATCCATAGTAAATGGCAAGGTTCACAGATGCCCTCAGTGGGGAGAAGGGAGGAAGCGAAAGTGAGCCATAGTCAGTGGCTACTTGTGGCCCCAAACTACCTCTAGAGAAAAGAAACCAACCTGGCTGGGTGGGCTAAATCGATCATAAAGATGGCCTCCCAAGATCCTTTTGTGGCCATCGCTTAAGTGATAAAAATACACTTCCTCCTTCCACAACATGGATAATCTCTTACTTCGTCTTTCTGCCAGCAGTTTTGTTGAGAAGCTGAGGTGATATAAATGTCCCTGGATGAAAGCATATTTAGCATGCTTCCAGAAACTCATTTTAACAGCCATTATTTTCTTCAAATCTTTACATCCACTTCTGAGCACGCAAGGGTGTTTAGGCAAGGCTAGTGAAGATGGTTTCCTTCAAAAGATGTAGTTTGATTTGGCACTCACTGTGAGGGAAGTGTCATGTCTAAAGATAAAAGGTCATGTGTAGAAGAAGCCTTTGTGGCCCCTTTTCCCATCCCCTGGTCCTACTTGTGACTTTTCAGCTGTCGCTATAGTGGATAATTTCAAGAAAATTGAGACTCACTTTCCTCTGTGAACATCCTCTGTCTTTAACTCTGTCTAGAGGCCTTTTCTAAGGTGACAGAAGTCCATTCACCTGGAAGATCAGGCCAGAAATGCAAGAGAATTAATGCCAGTGGGGGTAATCCTCAACCAATGGGGTTGAGTTGGTGGGTACATACTCCAGCTTCCCTTTGTCAGATGGACGATTGGGAGACACTTTCATACCCCTCAGGAAGCCTCAACAACTATGTGAATAACATATCTTACGTTGGCTTTTCCTTTTTCCCTGTCTCCCTCTCCTGTATCGTTCATTCCTACTTCCTGGCACCACTTCCCAGGTTCAGAATTCCCTGTATTAGGTGTTTTCAGTAGAATCCAAACTCAGATGCTACCTATTTCAAAGCAACTGATTAGTAGATTCAGGTCAGTCAACTACATAAATTTGAAAAAAGAAAAAAAAAATCAATTCATACTCATTATTTGATATTATATAGGCTTAGTGAGAAAAGTGTTTGATTAATTTTTCAGTGATTATGTTGACAGCACTTGAAAGCAGATTATAGGTGATATCATGCTTGAAATAACTGGTCTAATGTAACAAAGAATTATGTAAAATTTATTAGCACAAAGATTTCCTACACTAAGTCTCCCTGTCTTCTCTCTGTTCTTACTCAACACAGACCTTTCTGCCAGGCAAGATGTCCTTTAATTTGGTGGTCAATCAATAACAAAATTATAGCTTCTGAAATGTAACTGATTTGCAAAAGTAGACTATCAAGGTATTTGCAATTCAAACAAGAAATTGCAATAGGCCTCACTTTGCCATAATCAGGCTTTTGTCACATGCTGGCATTATGCACTAAGACTATGATTTAGCTGCAGCCTATCTGACAACATGCAATAACAGAATGATTATGGTTGAGCTGTACATTGATAATTATCCTCATCCAGTCTAGTTTGACATGGTACAGAAATATCATAATTGTCTTATTTGTCTTATTTCATTGAGTCAGAATAAGTTGGAAATTGAATGGATTATGTATTTGTCAGTGTTCTCCAGAGAAACAGAACCAATAAGATACACACACACACACACACACACACACACACATATGCACACATATGTGCACACACACACAAATAATCCTTGAAAAACTGTACAACATTGATTTGAACTGTGTGGGTTACTTATGTATGGATTTTTTTCAATAAATACATTGGAAAATTTTTAGAGATTTGTAACAATTTGAAAAAATTTGCAGACAAAACGTGTAGCTTAAAAATATCAAAACAAATCAAGAAAAAATTAGGTATATCATGAATGCATAAAATATATGTAGATACTAGTCTATTTTATCATTTACCACTATAAAATATATACAAATCTATGATAAAAATTTAAAATTTATCAACACTTATGCACACAAATAGTTCCAGATCCTATATGGCATACTGTCCATAGTTGGGAGAAATGTAAACAAACATAAAGATGCAGTATTAAGTCATAACTGCATACCATTAACTATAGTACATACAGGACTACTGTAATAATTTTGTAGCTAACGCCTGTTGCCATTGTGGTGAGTTAAAGTGTTGTGAGTATGCACTTAAAACCTCTTGTGATGCTAATCATCTTCAGTAAATTGCATATTGCAGTAAAAAGTGATTTCTCATGGGTCTTGCATATTTTTCATCATCTTTAGTGCATCTCGAAAGTCTTGAATAACACCCTACGATCCATAAAATGTGCCACTAGTGATGCTGGAAGTGCTCCCAAGAATCAAAGAAAAGTCATGACATTACAAGAAAAAGTTGAATTGCTTGATAAGTACCATAGATTAAGGCCTACAGCTGCAGTTGCCTGCCATTTCAAGATAAATGAATTCAGCATTAAAAAGAAAGAAAAAAAAAAGGAAATTCAGGAATCCATCACTGCAGCTATGCCAGCAGGCATGAAAACCTTGCATTTTTTGTGAAATACCTCTTTATCTCATATTGAAAATGCAACTTTTATATAGGTGCTGGATTGCTATAAAAAAGCAATATGATAGAGTGATATCTATCGTATTCTAATATGATTCGAGAAAAAGTGAAGTCATTGTATGACAACTTAAAGCAAAAGGAAGGTGAAGGATCCAAAGCTGGAGAATTTAATGCCAGCAAAGGATGGTTTGATAATTTTAGAAAGACGCTTTATTTAAAAAATGTCAAGATAACAGGAGAAACAGCTTCTGCTCTGACTAACAGGCAGCAAAGTTTCCAGACGCCATTAAGAAAATCATTGACGAGAAAGGATATCTGCCCGAACAGGTTTTATAATACAGACAAAATGCCCTATTTTGGAAAAAAATATCCACAAAGGACATATTTAAGTAAAGAAGAGAAGCAAGCACCAGTATTTAAGACATGAAGGGACAGGCTAACTTTACAGTGTTGTGCAAATACAGCTGGGTTGATGACCAGGACTGTCCTTATCTATAAACCTGCTATAAATCTGCTAACCCCTAACCCGAGAAGGGAAAAGATAAACACCAGCTGCCCGTCTTTTAGCTGTACAATAGGAAGGCCTAGAAAAAAATAACCCTTTTTCTGGATTGGTTCCATCAGTGCTTTGTCCCTGGAGTCATGAAGTACCTTTCCAGTAAGGAACTGCCTTTTAAAGTTCTTTTGATGTTGGACAATGTCCCAGACACCCAGAACCCTATGAGCTTAACACTGAGGATGTCTAAGTGGTCTACTCACCTGCAAACACAATGTCTCTAATTCAGCCTCTAGATCAGGAGATCATGAGGCCTTTTAAGGCTCATTACAAATGGTATTCTATGGAAAGGACTGTCAACGCTATGGAAGAGAACCCCACCAGGGAGGACACTATGAAAGTCTGAGAGGGTTACATCACTGAAGATGCCATTGTTGTTACAGAAAAAGCCATGAAACCCATCAAGCCCAAAACAATAAATTTCTGCTGGAGAAAACTTCTCAGATACTGTGTATGACTTCATAGGATTTAAACAAAGCCAATCAAGGAAATCATGAGAGATTGTAGATATGGCAAAAAAGTTGGAGTGTGAAGGGTTTCAAAATATGGATCTTGGAGAAATTCAAGAGCTAATAGACATCACACCAGAGGAATTAACAGAAGATGACTTGATGGAAGTGAGTGTTCAAAACCAGTGCCAGATGATAAGGGAGAAGTCATAGAAGAAGCAATGCCAGAAAACAAATTAACATTAGACAAACTGGCAGAGGGGTTCCAATTATTCAAGACTGCTTTTGACTTTTTTTACAACATGGTCCCCTCTGTGATACAGGAACTGGAACTAAAGCAAGCAGTGGAAGAAGTATTGGTACCATATAGGAATATTTTTAGAGAAATAAAAAAGCAAAAAAGACAAATATCACGAAGTATTTCTGTGAAGTTACATGAAGCGTGCCTGACCCTCCTGCCTCCCCTTCCAACTCCTCCACACCTTCTTCCTCTACCACCCCTGAGGCAGCAAGACCAACCCCTCCTCATCCTCCTTCTCAGCCTACTCAATGACAAGCATGAAGAATTTTATGATAATTCACCTCCACTTAATAAATAGTAAATACATTTTCGCTTATGATTTTCTTAATAACAATTTCTTTTCTCTAGCTTACTTTATTATAAGAATACAATATATAATACACTTACAAAATATGTATTAATTAACTGCTTATGTTAACAGAATGACTTTCAGTCAACAATAAGCTGTTAGTAATTAAGTTTTGGGGAAGTCAAAAGTTATATGTGGATTTCTGACTGCATGGGGTGTCAACATCCTTACCCACCACATGTTCAAGGTTCAACTGCATATACATGTATTTGGAGAGATTTATTATGGGAATGGCTCATGTGATTATATGATTTATGATATAATCACATGATAAATGATTATATGATTATATATGATTTCCTAGTTATTTAGGAAAGGTAAATAAAATTATTTATTGTGCTATGTCATTGACAGGAGGACCTGGAAGAGAGTAGCTAACCTGGAAAAAACAGATCTTAGTGCCACATTTTTAATCTGTGATGGTTAATTTTGTGTGTCAACTTGACTGGGTAAAGGATGCCCAGATACCTGGTACATTATTTCTGGGTACATCTGTGAGGATGTTTCTGGAAAAGATTAGCATCTGAATCATCAGTGATCCATCTTCACTAATATGAGTGGACATGAGGCAATCTGTGAGTGATGTAATCACATGATAAATCATATGATATAATCACATGATAAATAACTAGATACATGCTGAGGGACAATATGCTTCATGTAGAGTTGGTGCTCAATAACTATACATTAAATGATACGTTGATCCATCAAATATTCAATAAACCAAAATAGAATTAGAGAAGTCCATTTCATTGGAGACTTGTGAAATCTCAACCAATTTCTGAACAATAAAAAGAGTTAAAATTGTTATAATCTGTGTATTTCTCCTCTTCAGAGTAGGAGGCAAAGTCCTAAGAACTGGTAAAGTTTCTCAGTCAAAGCCCCATTTCCCTGCATCCAGAACTGCAAATGTGTGTTCTCATCAAGTCATTGTCTGCTGCCAGGCTGCTAAGAGATCCTGCCCCACCACACTAGGAGCCTGTCTGTCTGGGACCAAGAGTTAAGTTAAATGAAGCCAACTGGCACTCCATGCTGTTACAGGCATGAACAGCTTTGTCATGTCAAAATGGTTTTTCTGCTTACTTCTCCTAAAAATTTATTTCCTTAAGATTTTGCCAGCCTGGCCAAATCTGCTGAGCTGGGAAATGCTTGCAAAAGACCAGGAGGAATGTTTCAACTCTGCCATTGTTGAATTTTGTCTCCACTTAAAGAATCAAGTGGTATACCCCAAAATGCAGCGTGTTCATGAGCTTCTTGTAGCCACAGTATAAAGTCTGCTCTTGTAATCAACTAACCAAATCCTAGCAAGAAGCACAAGGTCCAAAAGGCTCAAAAATCATGATGCTTCATTTTCTTGCTATTATTTACTGCTAGCCATAGCTCAGAGCTGAATGAACTTTGCATGGCTTATTTTATTTAATCTTTACAACAATTTTGTAAACTTGTTTTGTGCTTATTATCTGCCTTTATAAAATCCAATCTGACAAAAATTAAGAGATTTGCCCAAAATCATACAGGTATGAAGAGGTAAAGGTAAACTCAAAAGCCAAATTTTAAATATTCTGTTTTATTGTTACAATATCACCAAAATAACCTAGGGATCTTGCAAAACTGAGTTTATTGCTCACAGCTTTGAGAGTTTTCTACCTTAACAGAGAAACAGTAATGTATCAAGGTAGGAGGGCAAAGCTGGGATATTTATGAGGTTGGGGGCAGGGTTCTGGTTTAAGTTAGTTCCTTTGCTTTGATTGGGTAAAGACTATGACATCATACTTCAGGATTGGTGGATAGAGCAAAGTAAAGATTTTAAAGCAAAGATTTCAAGGAATCTTGGAGAATAAAGTCATTTCATGCTATCCATTGAAAAATTGAGCAGTTTTAAATGACTTTTCAGTAAGATTCTAAAAGAAAGAGGAGTCATTCTTTGGAACTTTTCAGTTCTTGGGCAAAAATTTTCTGGAGCCGTAAAATTGTGTTGGAGAAGACAGTGCAAGGAAAAAGTCACGTTAACGTAGAATAGTAAGGTATATGGATGCAGATGGTTTGGGTTCTCATCACTGTCAGATGATTGGTCATAACTGGTATTTGGAAAATATGGTTATAAGACTTATCCTCAAAGGGTTAAAGAGAAAATGGATATGGAAGTTTCCCAGGCTGAAATCCCCCCTAGATAAAAATTAGCCACTTTTGACTAGAATCTATTTGAATAGCTTCCACATTCACACCTACTATTCTGCCTAAACTTACCTACCAACCATCAGAATGTAGATCCTTTCAAAAGAAAAAGGTCTCCAAGACCTAGAGACTAGGAAGGAGTGGACTTCTGAGGGAGAAGGAAGAATCTAATGTACTCATTGAGGACCTACAGACCCTACCACTGTGCCTGCCATATAAGATGTGCTCAATAAAGATTTGTTGAATAAATGTTGAATAAACAATACTATATATAATATTAAATAATATAATTATTAATAAAAGTTAATATTAATAATAGTCCATGAGCCAGGCGCAGTGGCTCACACCTATAATCCCAGAACTACGGGAGGCTGAGACAGGAGGACTGCTTGAAGCCCAGGAGTTCGAGAACTACTTGGACAATATAGCGAGACTCCATCTCCACAAAAAGTAATAAAAATTACCTGAAATGATGTCACACGCCTGTAGTAGTCCTGGCTAATGAGGAGGCTAAGGAGTGAGGATTACTTGAGCCTGGAAGTTGGAGGTTGCAGTGAGCTGTGATCATGCCACTGGACTTTAGCCTTGGGGATGGAGCAAGATTCTGTCTCTATTAAAAAAAAAAAAAAGTTAATGAGTTCCTACTCTGTACCAGGTATCAGGCTGGCACTATTTAATTCCCATTATGCAGAGGTCAAACTACCAAAGCCCACAAACAAAGATGCAGAGCCAGGATTGGAACCTGAACTGCAGAGCCGAGAATGCTAAGCTAGCATCTTACTTGCCATGCTATGAAAATTAAAAAAAAAAAAAAAGAAAAAGAAAAAAAAAAAAAAGAAAAGAGAAAGCAAAAGAATGTTAGGTTACAAATTGGGATGAAGAAAATTATAGAGTGGAAACCTTGACTGTAGGGTTTCTAGAAGTGTTTGGAGTGTGTATAAATTTCCAGCCTTGCTGTTTCTATAATGACATGTTTGGGTTTTGTTTTTTAACTTCCCTTTGCACTTTATACAAACTTCTGTTGTCATAGCAAACATCACAGTGCAAGGCTCTTCCTACTTATGTGGGGTCCTTCCTACCAGACCATAAGCTCTTTGAGGGAATCTTATCTTTGTATCCCTAGGACCTGCCATAATGCTGGGCACAGATCTGGCACTCAATGAACATATCTGCTAAATAAATAAATAACATGACTTTCTCATATTAAATAGCAATAAACACTGCAAATACAGAGGCCTAGGGTTTTCTGTTTGTTGGAGCTTAGAAGAGTCCAATAAAACTGGGTGTGGTGGCTCATGCCTGTAGTCCCAGCTACTTGGGAGACTGAGGTGAGAGGATGGCTTGAGGCCAGGAGATTGAGACCAGCCTGGGCGACATAGCAAGACCTTATCTCTCTTTCAAAAAAAAAAAAAGAGTTCAAGAAATAATACTACTTTTTTATACATCCAAGTTCTGGACACACTGAAATATAGACAAATTAATAAGGCAGATAGAGACCAAAATATGCTTATAATTGAAAAAGCTGATTTTGGAGAATGTAGCTTACAACTGTTGGTGAATAGGTTTCTTTATATTAATACTAAACTCGAATTAGCAGACATCTATGTTGTCATTCATAGACAGTTCTGGAAAGCTGCCATCTTCTTCCTGTAGGAACAGGGCCTTTCTCACTAAACTTCCGTCCTCTGCAAGCAGCTGGGTTCCCCTGAAGATAAAGGAGAGGAAGAGCTGAGTTATTCAAACTCCCTCATCAGAGTCAGTCTCTCCTCCACCCTGGGAAGGAGTCAGTGAGAGGCAGGAGGACTGCATTAGTGAAGTTCCATCTACCTGGATGGAAGAAAACATTAGGAGAAGGATGTCTGTGGTATCTCCCAACTGTATTTCAAGACAGCAAGATAGAGGGCATCTTGAGACTGTAATAAACTGTGCAGCTAGCCTGCTAAATCGTAAGAAAATCGAGGAGGCCGACAAATTTTTAAAAAGAAAAGAAGCAGCCACTGAAATCCTAAAAGTTTGAAGAAAGAAAACAACAATGCAGGGAACCTTTCATGAATTGGAGACTTACTTATTTTCCTGATAAAACTAATTATCCATTAGGGCAGTTTCTGACACTATGAGGCTAACAGAAAAGAGTTTCTCTATAAGGTTTTATATAAGTTATATAAAAGGGTGCCACACCTGCCCCTTCAAGACTATATTCTCCCCAAAGTTAGGGATGGTTTCTCACTCATCTTTACAGTAGGTGCTAAAGGAATCCAGGAACCAGTCAATCCATCATTCACTTGGCCAACCTTGCTTGTGATGCAAATGATTGCAGACTAGCCTAGAGCTTGTATTTTCTCACAGGAGATGCTGCACAAAGAATTTGTCCACCCTGCAAGATGATTCCCCACGTTTTCACAGCAGTGGCTTCAGTTGGGGAAAAACACTGATACCATTTACTGGCATTTTAGCGAATAAATGAGCAAAGGAGAAAAAAAGCAATTTTATTTTTAAGTTAGAAAATCCTAAAGCCAGCATCACAGGGAGACTTAGAATTCAACTGTTTCCCTTACTGGAAACCATCTCTTAAATAATGCAAAGGGAAAGCTGCATGTACATCCTCAAAGAGTGAGTGTTATGAAAAGGCAAGCAAGCAGGCCGACCAGATCCCGGAAAATCCCAGTGCTGCCCCAGGGCACACCCAGGCTGTCGGGTTGGGTTCTGCCTGGGCAGAGGGCTGTGCCAAGGAGAGAAGCCCAGGGCTCCAGCCTGGAAGTAAAAGGTTCAACTCAAGCATTCCTATCACCCTGAGGCGCAAGAGATGCGTGAGATTAGGACCACATTTTCAATGCATCAGCCTTTGTTCTAGGGGTTTGTTTCTTTGCTCAGAGATTGTACATAACACTTTAAGAAGGGAGATATAATATATCAGCATAGAGAAGGGAAAAAAAGGAATTTTGAACTCACGATCTAAGGTCTGACTATTTGTTGGACCTTGGGCAAATTCTTAACCTCTTTAGCCTCAATTTATACATCCATAAAGTGGGAATACTAGCCCCACCATACACGTTTATTGAGATGAACAATGAGGTAACTATGTGGCCACACTTTGCAAATTGGGAAGTTTATTAAGACTGTTCACAGTGTTCAGGGAAGGCCAGTAAGGCAAGCTCCCTGGGAAACTGCCTGCCAGTAGGTCTGAAACCACAGCCAGGTCTGCTTTTAGGGAGAGACGTATTAATAGTTGCAGAACTTTAGTTTTGATCTTCCTCCCTTTCACTTTCTGTGACCCTCCCCACTTGTCTCAGCATTCCTACACCTCCCTCTTTTCTTTGTGTACCTCTCCTCTTTCAGGATCTACTGCCCCTACAGTTTTCCCTTGGGGTTTGCCTTAGGTGATAGCATCTTATTTTATTGTGTGAGTAACTTTTACTTCTTCCTTTTCTTCCCTGATCAAATCTTAACTGTTTGTTATTCTATTCCCTGAAGGCCTTTATCTTTTGTTTGGGAAGGAGAAAGTGATGACTTACCCTAAATAAACTACTCACCAAACCAGGCCTTGTATGTATATTATGTAAATGTGAAGATTCTCAAAGTGACCAAACAACTCAGTATCTTCTGGGAACTTGTCAGAAATGCAAATTCTCAGGCCCCATTTCTGACCTGCAGAATCAAGAACTCTAGGATAGGGCCAGCACTCTGTGTTTTAACAAGTCTTCCAGGTGATTCTGTGAACGCTCACATTTGAAAACCACTGATGTAATGCAATCCTTCTAACAAGATAAGCGTGATTAGCATTATACAGGTAAAGAAATTGAGTTTGAGAGGTTAAGCAACTTGCCTGAAGTCATGCTGCTTATAAATAGCAAGGCTGGGATTCAAATTCAAGCCAGTCTGGCCACAGAGCCTGGCTCCAGTCCATGCTGCCTCCCATAACACCATAATGATCATGACTGAAAACGGCATCTTATTCCTAGGAGATAACAGTTGTATTCTTGCAGCCACATGGTACTGGGGCTGGAACATAGGGTTTGGAATCTCTAAGACAAACATTCAAACCCTGACCGTGAGTTTCTTTGCCATGTGACTGGGAAAGTCATTCCTCATCTAAGCCTTAATTTCTACATCTGTGCAGCTTTAACTTGATTTTATATTTACAAACTTTAGCAACAAAGATTCCAGATAGTTCTCTTGTCATTCATGCAAGAATGAATGACATTTGAGGCATGGAGGACCTTACCTTACCTTCACTCTGTAGATAAACCTTTTGTGATTTGAAGCTCTGGGCCTCTGGATTCACTCTGAGTTCTATTGTCCAAGAGGGGGAGCGTAACAGCTGCTGTGTTTAAAGGAAAAGGAGGGGAAGCTGTAAAATAGATGTATTATCCAGCCCCCCACAGCCGGAGTTACGAGCAAACAAACTCAGGTCCTTCAGAACCCAAGGTCAATTGGAGGCAACAAGATCTCTTATCTGAGATGAGAGGAAGTGGAATGAACATTTTTTGTGTTTAGAAACTGAAAAGGAAAATAGCCCAACTATTAAGGAAATAAAAGAAACCGTGTGTGTGAGTCTGTAGTAGACAGACACATGAACAGAGTCTGACATATTATTTCCCAGATGGCTGGACCTGTGGAGCTTGACCCCTGCCTGGGACTGAGACTCAAGGACTTAAGTTGTCACCTTGGGAGAATAAGCAGGAGCACATTTTTCTTAGCTCGGGTCTAAGTGACAGAAGTATAATCTTCCTTCTTCAGTGAACCTTGATTTCCTCATCTGCAAAATAGGGGTGAAATGCAAGAATGTTTCCTAAATGTCATTGGTAATAATGACATTTATAAACTCAGCTTCATTGCCAACTTCTATTACTAAAAAGTAATAGAAGTTGGCTACCTAGAGAGCTATGTTAACAAGGATTCTTAAGTGTCATAGTTGATTAATAACAAATGGCATGGGACGTGGGGAGGGAAGAGGTGCTGCTTTTAAGGTAAAATCCAAATCCCTTAACCTGGCTTAGAATAAAGACCTTTGCAACCTGGCTTCTGTAGGCTTCTCTAGCCTCATCTGATCTCTCAATCATTGACTTCACCCTTAACCACCCAATCTGCCCTAACCAAAATAAATAGTGTTCACTGCCTCAGAGATAACATAGTGATATTGTTTCTCCAGCCTGGAATATTTCTGATCTCCACCTCTTCTTCTCCCAAGCTTGATCAGACCCTCACTCCCTGTGGCCACACACGTACGCACACACACACATTCTCACCACATTTTGCAAAGTTATATCCTCAAGTGCTACGCTCCTTAGCATCCCGTCAAAACCCCGAAATGTGATTAAATGTGATTGTCAGCTTGTGTGTCTTTCTCTTTCACTGAACTACAGTCTCTTGTGGTCACTGATCATACACCTGCTGTTAACCAACTGTGCAGCACTATGCTGCAGCCAGAGCAAGGACTGGGTAAAAATTGTTGAATTAACCAAATTAATGAATTGCTTAGAAACACCTAAGGTGGTCAAACATACAAAGACAGACACTGGAATTTTTTAAACTCTCCCTACACGAGCCTGAAGCTGTATGCAATTAAGTTATTAATGAAGTTTTTGCATCAGTTACCTTAACTGTAAAATGGAGAAATTGCAGTACCTACCTATGGGGTGTTGTGAGAAAATATACACAGAACACTTAGTGCCTGGCACGTAGTAAGCACAACATAAATGTCAGCCATAACTATTACTACTGGTTATTAACTAGTTGTTTTGAAATCACCATATCTGGAAAATGTCTTCATCTTGATCATAACAAAATGAGGTTAAATATGTAAAAGTGTCTTTAAAGTTAAGTAGTATAACCAGGAATAGCAACTTTAGCACTTAAGTCAGAGCTCTCTCCACTGATATAAGAACTGGAACACCTCATTTCATAAGCACTTACATCTGTGTGTATGGATCTTATGGTAAACAGGAAATGATTGCAACATAAAGTATCACAGGCAATACAATCAGTGCATGCCATTTTATTAATATTGAAACGTATGTTGTTTTCTACATTTGCCTGTTCTAGGCTGGTAGAAAAAAACCACTTCTCCCTTTTATACACACTACACTGACAAATCAAAATGTTAAATAATTGTGATTGCCTATGATCAATAAATTGTTTTGTCTGGTAATTACACATTGTTTATTTTCACTTGCATCATCGGGATTTTGATATTGTTGAAATACAACTTAATCATATTGAATGTATACAGGTTGGGTATAGGGGCTCACACCTGTAATCCTAGCATTTTGGGAGGCAGAGGCAGGAGGATTGCTTGAGTTCAGGAGTTCGAGGCAAGCCTGGGCAACATAGCGAGACCCCATCTCTACAAAAAAATAGAAAAAATAGCCAGGCATAGTGGTGAGTGCCTGTAGTCCCAAATACTTGAGAGGCTGAGACAGGAGGATTGCCTGAGCCCAGGATTTTGAGGTTGCTGTGAGCTGTCATGATGCCAATGCACTCTAGCTAGAGTGACAGAGTAAGACCCTGTCTCAGAAAAAAAAAAAAAAAAGATCTTGATCCATCTATCTATCTGGTCCTAGACTGTGAGGAAAATAGATATTGAGGTCATAACTGAAATCTGTCCCACACTTAACTCTCTGCAGCTCTCCTTGCTTTAATGCCCAGATTCAGAATAGATCAAAACTGTACTAATAACATGTTTTCATCTCATTAAATACAAAGAAAATAACATCAATTGAGGAGTATTGAATATCAAGGTCTTTAATAAGCCTAAATTCAGATTGAGATTCTCATTGTCTCCCAAACCTGTGGAAAATTACACAATATCCAGGTTCTTTGCAGAATTAAAAGTCAATATTATCTCATATACCAACAATAAGTAACTCAAATGTAGATCTATCGTTGTAGATCTACAAAGACTGTAGACTATAAAGAGAATGAGAGAAGGAAAACTCATGTTAGCCATATATACCTGATAAAGCATGAATTTGTGCACTCAACAGTATATTTGCTTTCAGTAAATTTCATTAGAAATTAAATCCATTGCCATTTCATGTAAGTCAAGGTGTGGGAAAGAAACTCTAGTTTCAAAAAATTGATGTATTCATCCCATAACTCTTGAACAGAAATTATCTCAATGATCTTTTTAGCTTCATACCTAGCAAAGGAAGAGGCACATAGGAGGCCCTCTGGAAACATCTGTTGGGTAGATCTGAGCTGAAACAGAGCTATTACAATGGAGGATATCTATCGGATTCCTCACAAGTTTAGTCATTTCCAATCACATGTGTAATTTATTTCACAACATTTCTCAAACGTGCTTAGTGTCATATACAGCTACATTTTCTCCAGGGAATTGCTTTTAATTTGAAAACCCAATAAGTCTAAATCCAAAGTCCATAATTTCAGGTGAGTTTTCCTTAAAACAGTATAAAATGAACCAGAACTCATTGGCAAATAAGCAATGTAAGCAAAATTCAACTCTCAGAATAATTTCATTTTTAAAGGAAAATGCCTCTGCACCTGTACACTACTAGTTAAAGCAAATACTGTCAGATAAATAAGCAATGAGCAGGGAATACTGATAGCATCCATGGCACCCCAGGAAGAAAGAATATAGAAGAGGAACGACTGCACAAGTTCGCTCCCTCAGAACCCTGCATATGATATTGACACCAGCTTAGCAAACAAGAGGACAAAAAAGAACAAAAGACTGGGTTATTAAAAAGGATCTGTGAACCTACAGAACCCTGCAGATCCTACAGAATCCACTTGAAAGGGTGCCGAGTAGTGAGTCTGTCACAGCACACACTCCAATGACATATGGCCAATAGGTTGTTGGTAAATATTTAATACTCTGAAACTTTGAGACTCTGACACCAAACCGCTAGGGTTACAAAGAAGTAGAGCCATCATGACAAAGGTGGGGCCTGCTGGTGACAGTGGTGCTGTGTTACAGGGCTCGTATCTGCAGAATAAAATTAAAACTCACTTCATTCACATAACACAACTCCCTGCAGGAGACCTTGGTAGATTTTCTCTTTAGTTAAAACTGTCCTCTACAGTCCAACAGCTTCAGCACAGAGGGAAATTATATCATTGAACCTTCACATCTGTCTTGCACACTGTACAGTGACTTGAGTTGCTACTAGGTCTTGGAATTCCCCAGTCCCCAACCCAATGGTAGTGTTTACTTTTAGTCAAACTCATCATGCTTCCCTTATTCTGGGAATGTGGGAAAGATTCTGTGTTAGCTGGTCCAGCGTGAGGGAAGCAGGATATCTGATTAGTGATGTATTTTAATGTTTTTTTCATCAAAGGTCTGAATTTTGGATGATTATAACCATGGCCCAATTGTTGTATAGACCTGAAGAAGTTTAAGAGTATTCAACAATCCGCTAAATTGGAGCATTTGTTTCTCTACCATCCAATGCTGTTGACTCACACCAAAAATTCAGGTCATCGGCAGAGTCACTGAAGAAGGAGAGAAATGTTAATAATACTATTAGTTCCTATTTTTGACTGCCTATTTGCACCGGGTTCTGTGCTAAATGTGGAGTGTGTATTACTTCCTTTAATCTTCACGATCACCTTGTACAGTAGGTATTATTATATACATTTTGTAGAAGAGAAACTGAGACTCAGAAAAAGTCATCTGTCCCAAAGGGATAAGCCCAAAATTAGAACTTAGGTTTGTCTGATGTGAAACCTGTGCTTTTTGTCACCAAACTGTGATAACAGATTTTCTGAAAAGTCCTTCTAGGGAAAGGGTCCTCTGGGACCAGGCAGGTAATACAGTAATAAGTAGACTGAGAATAAGATAGAGACATAGCTGTAAGAACTATTTTTCTCCGTTTGATACTAAAGGAAAAAAAATTGTACTCATGCAATTAATGCAAAATGACACTTGGCATATATATAAGGGATAATTCAAAGGGGAGAAAAGTTGGGAAGTTGGTGAAGGGACTGCATCTCACCGGTAATGAACTTTGGCTGTCCTCGAGGGGCTGTCTGCATTTGAAGTTGTGGGACTGTGCTGCAAACTTTATGATCTTGCATTAAGGAACATCTTTTAAGGAGGCCACTGGAGACGGGTGGTCACATAGCACATGAGATTTTTCTTTAGATTCAACCTTCCCTTATCTCCTGCGTACAAAATATTTGTAAGATGCACATAAACACATTTAGCTGCTAATGGATTAAAGTCTTTACTAATTATTTATGCCCATGCTAGTGTCTGGCCTTGGCATCTGTTCTGATCTTATTACAAGGCAAAGTATCCCCCACCCCCACCTCCTCCCTGCCACCAACACACACACACACACACACACACACACACACACACACACACATGCACGCGCACAAATTCACATAGTCATGCTGGGACTGGTTCAGAGCACAGTTTGACTCACAGTTTCAAGGTTTTCACAGGGAACATAGCTCCTAGCCAACCAGCGTGTCTGCCCGGAGGTCAGGTGACCAAGTCTGTGTTGCATTACTCATTGTCAAAATTTCAGCCAAACAAGGAACATATGTAAAACTTATAGGCATTCTGGCATCACTCTTAATTAGTAACCACGATCTGAGCATTTGTTATTTAAGCTCATTTAATTCCAGCCAGATTACAGTGTGTTGCAATGCAAGCTGTCTTCTGCATCATCATGCAAAGTTCCATTAGCAGGTTCAGGGAAGCATGAAAAGCCACATTCAATCAGCTCTCGCAGCCGTCCTGGGCTGGAGGTAATGTGAGCTCCCAGGGGCCGCAGCTCTGGCCGTGGGGGACCACCAGGCGGCGCCATCGCTGAGAGGCTGCTGGCGCGCGCACCTCCGTGACTGCCACAGGCCTTTTTAATTTTCTGCCATATGTTACATGATAAACATCATTTAGGAACCATGCTTTTGTGAGTGTGTGTACTCACTCACCCAAGTAATCATGGGAAAGAACTATTTTTTTTTTCCCCAATCTAGATTGTGAGGTCCGGAAATGCCATCGTTGACCTGGGTGGAGAATGGCATGCTTAATGAAGATTAATGAATTTTTAAAAATAAAAACAAGTGTCAAGTTGTGGGTTTAAAGGCTCTCACTTTGGCCATGTGGTTGCATGTCAGACGGCTTGATGTACTGTGGTCAAAATGTTACAGCTCTTTCTAATAAACCTAAAACTTTTGAATGCAAACGCTGGCAGGCTTTGTCTCCCCACAGTCACGCAGGGCAACCTGTGCCAGGGTGTGCACGAAACCAGGGGGGTCCAGAAGGGGTCAGGAAAGGATAGACATTCAATAAACATTCTCTTCTTTCTTCTCAGTGGGGAAAGGAGGTTATTTCAGGACCTTTGCATATCAGGGAGGACTTGACTGCAAGGTCCATATTTTAAACTAAAAAAAAAAAAACCAGAACTGGCGTGGAGGGGAGCCCAAGGGAAGGGGATGAGTCATCTAAATGTGGTCAGGACCAGTGCTCTGTCATCCGGCCCAACTCGGCTCTCACCTGGGAAGTGCCAACCCTGGATTCTAGTCCTAATTTCACTCCTATAGGACTTAGGCCAGTACTACATTTCTCCGGGTCTCATTTTCTTCACTGGTCCAATAAGGAGTTAAATTACATGACCTTACACATCTTTTCCAATTTAAATATTCTATCATTATTCTAAGTGATGAAGTCTGACTTCTCTGTCATTGTTACTGTTTGAAATAAATTTCTGTTTATTTGGACAAATGCCCTCTACTATAAAGCAAAAGCAAAAATATACGTTATCTCAAAAACTAACCTTTAGAGAAAGCATTTTTATTGAATTTAAAACTTGTTTCAACGGATTGATATGAATTTCGGAACTTCTTTGTGCTCAATGCTCTGATAAGAGCTGCTAGAGACATGAGACACATACAAAGTAATTACTGTCCATAAGGAGTTTGCAGGTCATTGGAGAGAACACAGGAATGCACACAAAGCCGTGAGTAAACAGGACAATGTAGGATACAGTGGTTAACTGTGAGGGGTCAACTATAATGCAATGGATGTCAGAGAACTGGGTGGTCAGCGAGAGGGGAGTGATCTTAGATCTTGGAGGAGATAGAACTGACACTTTGAAAAATATCTACAGAAGGGCGAAGGCAGGGATAGCCTAAACAAAGAAGAGGAAGTCATTTATAATTTACATGCTGTACGTGAGCAGAGAGACAGGCAGAGGGGATGGAGGAATAGCAAGGAGACAGCCTAGTTTGTAGAGAAATAGTCATGGAATGAAGCAATGGGAAATATCAGAATGATGCTGTGGAATCAAAAGGACGGTCTTAAAGGCCAGCAAAATTTAACACATACGCTATATTTACCTATCTATTAATATGGAATATGTGTTTGGTTTTGAACACAGCTTTTAATTATACTATAGTCTTACATTATATTGAGCATTAATGTAATATTTTCATATGCAGTTTCATATATTATATATACTTTATAAACTTATTAAATGCCTGTGAAATATCTCATTGGTCTAAGACCAGCTAAATATGAATCCCTGCCTTACCATTTGCTACTTTGCTGACCTTGGGCAAGTTATTTATCTTCTCCATCCCTCAGTTTTCTCATCTGTAGAATTGGAATAGTAATAAAATTTTCATGAAAATTAAATGCATTAAGATACCAAAAGTGTCTAGAACATTTATCTGGCAGAGTGTAAGCACTCAATAAATATTAGCGCTTAAGTAGATTTATCATAATTTATTTAATCTTTCCCTAGTTTCAGGAATTTACATTATTTTCAAATTTTCACTATTGAAAGAGGCACCATTGTGTACCTCTTTGTACAAAAAGCAAAAAGCTTTTTTTGTTATTTAGAATTAGCTATTTCTTTAGGAGAAAGGTTCCCAGAATTGGAATTACCAGAGTCAAAGGGTGTGAATATTTGAAGATGTTTGCTACATATTGCCAAAGTAACTCCCCAATGGGCTGTACCGCCTTGCCTGCATGAGATATTGTCTTCTTTAAAAAGAAATTAAAAAGTTGCTAATTTGATAGAAGGGATTAGGATATCAGTGCTGTTGGTTTGATGTTCATTCCCTTGATTACTAGAAAAATCAACATCCTCTCATCTTTGTAAATGAGTCACATTTTCACTTTTGTGAATTATTTGTTCTTGATTTTTGCTTATATGTCTGTTGAGGTCTTGATCACTGTAACACTGCTTCCTCTTGGCATTATGTATTCAGTCTGTACTTGGATGATATTTAACAGGCACTGATACATTCCTCCATAGTTGTTCTCATGTCATTTAATCCATATGTGTTTCCTTTTCTGTATAACAAGAACATTATCTCATACTTCCTTAGCATTCATTCCTGACAATTCTTGGTGACTCAAGCAATGCTCTGTATACAGCAGGTATTCAATAAATACCAGATATACCACCCAAAGAATGTCATTTTTCTTCACCACTTTAATCAACAGTGCTGAATTTAAAATTCAACTATATGTTCAGATATACATACATATACTCACACATACATATATATATTTATAATGCTAATCACATGACTCTCAACTATAATCACATGATTTTATTGGTGTAAATGCCAGACTGGCACCTTATTACAGAGTGCATTATTGAAGCTTCATCAAGGAAGAATGGTATTCATCAGTAAGTCTAAACAGTATAATCAGACCATCTTGACCCAGGGAAAAATTTCCTTTCAGCCCAAAATCTTAACTCCATTTTTCAACAAGCTCTCAGCCATGCATAAAGGGGGGAAAGAGAAAGCCCTCCCTGCTTCCCCCTAATACTTTTTGGGCATGGAAGTTTTGATGGATAGCAGAGGAATAATGAAGTGCATATTCTCCTGGACAGTCTGACGTAAGCAGGGGAAGCAGAGTGGCCTATATTTCACGAAGTGAAACATTGACAAGGGCCAAACTGCAAGCTCTCAGCACTCAGGTCATTTCATTAGCATTTGTTATTTTTATACATTGGTAGTTATGGATGTCAATGGCATTTTAATATCCCAGAATGGTCATAGCATCAGTACACTCACTCCCACTAATATTTCATGGCTCATGGATCATTTCCAAATCAAGAGACTGGCTGGTAATATGTTTTAACACTTTCCACAACAGAGCTAGGAGGAAGAAAAAAGGATACTCTCTCCTGGGTATACAATATACTCTCTCCCACTTAGTTTATGATAACCAACATTATTTTTCATTTATTTGTATGAGATTTATAAGGGCGCATTTCCTCCAGAGAATTCTATTCAGAATTGCAAGTACTTAGGTGATTTCCTTACATGCTATTAATTTTTACTTACTCTGCTAAAGCTTTACAGTATTTTAGACTCAGGGATTGCTGCAACATATCCTTCTTAAAGACCCAAACCAATTATCAAGCCCCTTTATAAAGTATTGTATGGCCAACACCTCCTAAAAGTAGAATTAATATAAATTAAGATCTCTTCCCCACTTCTATCATACCGTTGCATAACCTATCATACTTTGTTGTGTAGAAGAAAGCCATTGGATTGTCTGCCCAACTCCTTCCTATGATAACTGACATCTGGAAAAGCAACAGATCACAGAGATTCCCAAGTCCACCTTTTAAACTATAGCCCACTCCTGTCTACAGCTGATTGGCTCAAAGGTAACAACTTGACATGTTGGGCTAAGCAGAGCCTTTCTCCTAAGCATTTGAAATTAAGAGCAAGAGAGAGAGGAGGGATTGCTTCTTGGCCTTTTGGCTAAGATCAAATGGAGAAGGGGAGAAGAGCGAAAATGTGTTTTAAAGATGGGGAGGTGGAAGACTAGAAAATGGAAGGGTAGAGAGATTCAGAAGCCCAGTAAATTGGACTGTGATGTAGAACCAGAAGTGGCGTGAGATGGCCACACTTTTCTGTCACAGGTATCAAAGAGGAGCACAGGTACCCATGTCCAAGAAAAGCAAAAGCAGCAGACAGGTAGCCAGGAGAGAATCCAAGGTGGAGACGGTCTTGACGGCTTTCTAAATCCTGTCTCCAGACCCTTCTCTAGTCCCTGTTAGGCTCTTGCTTTTGGCCTCAATGAGACAAGCTTTTCTTTTTTTCCTAAATGCCCTCTGTTTAACTTAAACCAGATCAAATTAGTTTCCACCACTTGCAATCAAAGCATCCCAATATGCATGATTGTAAATGTCTCCCCAGTTAGACCATGAGTTCCTTGAAGTCAGGGACACTATTTTCTCTCAATTTTATCCTAAAATGTGTAAAATAGTGCCCATTAATACTATATGCCCAATTAATATTGGTTAAAAATGTTGAATCATTGAATCCTTCAACACATACCCAGGAATATCACATGAAATAGATCCATTGTAAACATTTTGAGGTATATTTGGCAAATATTTAATAATTACCACTTCAGCTTGGGATTTGATATATTCTATGTACCTTTGAATAAGATAGAAATAAACTTCAGATGATTTCAAAGTTTTTTTTCTGGCAAAAAAAAAAAAAAGAAAAAAAGGCACAGCATTATAGCTTTTGCTTGTTTCAAAACACTCCTGTCTAGTGTGAAATATTTAAAATAAATATAAATTTTTTATAAGACCTCAAAATTTTCCCATCATAATAGGTGGATATCTACTCATTTATTCTGAAAATATATGCTGAGCCCTTTACCTCATACTAAAAACTATAACAAGCACCAAAATTAAAAGGAAAGAAATTAAGAAAGAGTCTTTCATCTTGAATCATTCACTGTCTAGTGGAAAAGAGAGTTATACATAATTATATTATTTAACAAAGTTCTAGGGTGGAAGTCTCTATGAAACATAATGGAAAGCAAAGCTCAATGAGGGAGAAGGATAGAGAAGCCTTTTCAAAAGAGAGAAGTTTTGAACTAGATACTGGATGATAAATAGGAGGTAACCCATTCCAGCAAATGCAAATTTACATTTAGTTGTACTAAGTAGAATACAAAATAGCAAAGGTGGAGAGCTTGTTTGGGTCATGCTGTGAAGGCCCTTATTATAAGCCATGGTTAGGAGTTCAGACATCATCTTGCAGGTCATGGTGCAATGAAAAAAACTGAAGATATAAGACTATTACACATGTGTGTAATTATTTAATAGATGCCACTACTGAGAACTTACTAAGCACCAAGTACTGTGTTAAATATTTTACAGATGTAATACTATTAACCTATGGGGGAAAATAATTCTTACAGAACATAAGAGGTGTTATCTGAAACTACATACATATTAATACCTAGCATATGCCATCCCCAAAATGTTAGCTCTCTTTTTCTTGATCTTAGCTTTAGAACCAATCCACTCAAGAGCAGATCTTTGAGGATGAGGGCTATGTTTAATTCTGCTTGGAACTGGAGGCAAACAGTAGGAGAGTGATAAAAGTGTTAAAGACTAAGGTGATTAAGTAATTACACAGTCGTTAGTGAGCAGCAGCGGCAGAGGGACAATGGAGAGTGATCTTATTTATAGTCAGAAAACTCTCACATCCGACTTGAAGCCCTCTCTTATATCTTCTGCAGTTATCTCTCTAATCCTCTCCAAGAAACACTGCCGTCAAGATGACAGCAATGAAGTGTAAAAGAAGGGGCATAAGGGACCAGGACACCAGGCTTTAAAGGTAATCAATAACATTGGCCATGTTAGTAACCTCTCCAAAAGTGTCGCTTCACTCACAGGGTGCTGGGGAAATTTAACAGTGTGCAATGTAAGCGAAATATAAGCTACTGTATAAATGAAAACAAATGCATGAGATGGTAAAGAATGAGTTACAATAGACAGAACCATTATTAACAACACAGCGTGTTGCGTGATATGGGAATAGAAAAAGAAAATGATCATGATTGGGAGGAAATCATTTTTTTTTTTCAGTAACTTCCCAAAACCTCCACTACCTGTGTCTTTTAATTCCTCCTCAACTAATAGACTTTAACCAGTTCAGACTCCATCTTCAAGGATGAAGTTTAACAAATATTTCTCTATAATATAGACAGTAGCATCTTTTAGGGGAAAAGTCAAAATTAAAATAGCATGGCTGATCCACCTTTCAACCCAATCATCCTCAGTCAATACTTGGGGCTTACGGATGGCCGCTGGCTGTGGGCAGAAAGTGTCTTTTCCCCACAGAGCTGGCATATTGGGCCAGGTGCACGAGAGGAGGAGAGGAGTCATCTTCTTTAAAACGTCTAAAATAAGCATTAGCCAGAGGCAGCGCACCAGGCTGCAAGGCCTATTAGCCTCTGAAATATTTTGAGAACTGATGGCAATTGCATTTACAAATATGAAATTGGCAGAGAAAGAGGTGGGTTTTTTTTTTAATCCTATTGGCCTAACTTTCAAAAGAATCTAGAAGACTACACTGAGGTTAAACAGAAAACTGAGGAACTGTTTGATAAAGGCAAACCACTACTCTCTGCTCATCCCTGAAATCAAGAGACCTAGATTCCAGGCCCAGTGCCATCACTCATTCACCATGTGTCCCTAGGCAAGTCACTGAGGGTCTATGGGTCTCTGTCACCTCTTCTGTAAAATAAAGGTGTTGGACTAAAAGGTAGATATCAGAATAAGTGACAGAAGCAGACTCTGGCTAAATTAAATCTAAAAGAAATTTATTGGAAGGATTCAGATTGCTCACAGAATTGAAGGGAGGCCTGGAGAGCCAGGCAGGGAAATGACAGGGACCAGAAAACCTCTGGGGACCTCAAGAACAAGAACTTTTACACAGCCTAACCAGGATGCTCATGCCAGAGCAAATGAGCATCAACTGTTTTTTTTTTTTTTTTTTTGCTTTCTATTACTTTATACAAAGTCTAAAGGGAGAGAGCCCACTGACCTGGTTTCTAACTGCCTTCCTGTTGGCTATGTGAGAGCAAAACCAGTGAACAATAAGTCCAATTAAACCACATATGATGGGGAGAGATCATTCTTCAAAATGGAGCAAGGCCATTGTAATCAATAAAAGATAGAATGGTCTCTGGGCTGCTGAAAAACCACAAGTGCCCACTTCAGTGGGCATAAAGTTTTTTTTCAGCAATAACATCCTGGGATTTCCTTTAGATTTTATTATACCATAAGAGAATACTGATCCATGAGTGACAGAAATTGACAACACAAGGGGGGTGTATTCTTAAAGGTAAATAAATTGTGGTTCCCCCAAAGAGTCTGTTTTACTGAGTCTTGGGTGGGCACGTGATATTTTCAGAATGTTCCCAAGGGAATTCTGATGCCAGGTCAGATTTGAGAGTCCCTACTGTCTTTCCAATGCATTTAGCAGAAGATAATATGTGTATATATATATTTTTTTCTCCCAGAGTACCTCTACATATTATCTATTGACAGCCAGACATAACAACCATATACCCTAATATCACAGTTCCCTAACCTTCTTTTTTACCTTACACTCTGGGCACCTGAAGGGCAAGAGAGAGGGGTATTACACCACACAGTTTAGCCCAAGCAAAAGCAGCAAATACTCTCCCACTCTCCTTTATTAGAAACACTCAATTTAGCAATCCTCCTCCCTCCTGCTGTGCTCACTGCTCCTTCTCCCCACCTCATACGCCATATGCTTTTAATCATGCCCCCACGGTTTCTCTTCCTGCAATGTCCCGGGCAAATTAAACTTGAAAAACAGAAATCTGAGAACTTGGAGCAAACATGGAAACTCGTGACAATGGTGGTAATCAGCAACCAGGCTACATTCTCTAGCCTACAGGCGAGGAGACTGTTTAGGCCCTCAATATAACTAAACCCATAGTATATAGACTGCCCTTGGGGGGGTTAATTGCACTTGTGACTTTTCTTAAAGATTTTCCCCATGAGCCACTGAAAGTCCATTCTGGAAGGTCCTCTTAGAACCTAACTCAAGATTTGGAGATTCTCTTTTTGTATTGCTTTTTTATTCCTGAGGTTCCAATTAACTATGTTTTAGGAGGCCTATGAAATATGACACTGCTTTCATAATATTGAGTGACGTAATCATGTATATTCTTCTAGGAAGAGCAAACCATAACTTACATCAGATTTTCACAAAGACTTATGCACTTCAAAAAACACAAAATACAGTCCAAATCAGTCATCTTAAAGCAATAAATATAATGGCTAAAGTCTTTAAATCTATAGGTCAGAGAGATCTGCTTCAATTTCTTTTGTCACCACTTCTAAGGTAAGAGACCCTGGGCAAGTTAATTCTATACTTCTGTTTCCACCATCATTTGTGGCAATAAAAATATTTACTTCATGACAATGATTTATGAATTAGAAGAACTAAAAATACAAAGTGATCATACAGTATCTGGTACTCCATAAATGTTGGATTTTATTATTATGATTATGCATTATTACAATTGTTGACAGATGGAGAAGCTGAGAGGCAAAGATGCCCAATATCATCTAGTGATCATAGAATCAGATCATGAGAACAGGTTGTTTTTTTAAATTCCAGAAAAATTCACCAATAGGGACAAATTCCTAGTTCTACTGGATTTATTAGGACCCTCTGGCCCAAGAAGGGAAAAATCTCATTTTAGAAGAAGCATGTTGGCAGCATCATCAGTATCAAACCTGACAGGCTGTGCTTCTGTTAAGAATGAATTCAACTAAAGTACCAACTAGTGAAATTCACAGATTCACAGATCCGCAAAGATCCATAGGCCCTCGGGAGTCACTGATCCCAAGCACTTCATTTCATAGATGGGAAACTGAGGTGCAGATTGGTCAGGCAACTAAAACACAACCGAAGTCAATTGGGAAGTAAGCCAAGGGGCTAGTTTATAGTGGCTGAAATGTTCATCCTGTTTCCTTGTTGCATTGTCTAAAATTGTGCCTGAGAGTCAGAAGAATTGGTTTTGAATTTTTGGCCACAATATACACACTAAACGTTTATTCACGGAATTTTTAGGAAGCGCCAATTAGGTGTGAGGCACTGTAAGCATGAGGAATTCAGGAGTGAGTTAAACAGATCAGGTTTATGACCTTATAGAACTTACATTCTGGAAACAAAGACATACACTAAGCAGCAATTTACAAATTGATGATTTCATTACAGTCCTGCTGTCACAGCTGTGGGTGTCCAAACACCTGCCTCACACACTGGGTTAGGTGAGTGTGATTATTATGCAAGCGAATGAACGTTGGGCACGTGACAGTGAGAGCTTCACACACATTAGCTATTATGTCATCACATCAGCTTCTCCGCTCCCTACATTGCCGATTACCACTTGATGTGTAAAATACTTCAAGTCCAGAAATTGCATCGCACAAAATGAGTTAGGTTTTGACTCCAGTTTGGTGGAGGTCACCAGGATTTTTATTTTTTTCACGGGCACCATTGAAACACTTTCATGTTTTAAAGCTCTTCAGTGATCTTCTCCAGGTTTTATTCATTTTTTTCCCCCAGTTCTGAAAAAGCCTGTCGTCCTTTGTCAGGTTAAATCATGAGTAACTTAAAATGAAATAGCTTTTTTTTTTTATTTAAACACAGAAGGATGTTTCTTTTTCTTCACTATTTAAAGAGGTGGGGCATAGAGCAATGTTCCGGGAGGTTCTTTTCTTCCATGCTGACCTAAAAGGCCAGGACTCTGTGAAGTTAAATTGTATCCTCACTGTATCTCTGGCAGCCAGGCTGAAGCCCAGCCATCCCTGGCTCTACTCACCTTTAACCACCTCCCAGCGTTTCCTTTCTTCTCTCTGCCCCACACCGACACCATATATTCCTCCAACGCTCCTTTTGTGAAATCCTTGCCCTGTGCAAGCCCCCAGTTATCTCCCTATTATTGAAGGATCAAGTTGAACTTCTGCTGACTTTCTAATCCCAGCTCTGCCTTGTACTCACTTCGTGGCCTTAGGCTACCTCTTAATTGTTCTGAGCCTATTTTCTATGCATGTAAAAGGGGCAAATGCCTCGGAGGGAGATTGCAGGATTAAATGAAATGCCATGAAATAGTTCCCAAGGCCTCATTCAGTAGGTGTTCAAAAATGTCATTTCCTTTTTTTTTTTTTTTTTCTTTCTCAGGGACACCTCACCAAGGATGAGGGTTTTCTGAGGGTGTTCTGTCGTGGTTTCCACTAATGGGCCTGAAAAATGCAGTAAATGAGAGGAAGGACACAGAGAAAGGTGCTGAGCCGGTGGCCCTGCTGCAAATCCAGCGACTCCTTTTACATTTGCTCTATGCATTGGGATTCTAAAAGATATTGAAAGACAGCCAACCACAAAGTTAGACGGAAGAGTCCACAAAAGACTTCCCTCACTTCTGATACCAACTACAAGTTCAGGAGGTTCTCAAAACCACCTTCAGCTACAATAATTCACTAGAAGGACTCACAGAACACACTGAAAGAAATTATATTCACAGTTACAGTTTGTTACAGCTAAAGGACAAAGATTAAAATCAGCCAAGGTAACTGGCAATAGGGCAGAATCCGAGAGGGTTTCAAACATGTAGCTTGAAGTTTTTCTCTCCCTGTAGAGTCAGGACAGTGTTATTCTCTTGGCATCAACATGTAACAATACCCCTAGCAGAGTAGCTTGCTCAAGCCTTGATGTCCAGAGTTTCACACAACCACGATTGATCGCCCATGGGCTGATCTCACTTTCCATCCCCGATGGAGCTGTATTGATATTTATGATCCAAAACCCACACTCTAAATCCATCATTGCTCCCTGACGTGGCCAGTTCATACCCTAAATCACATTGTTAAACTATCCAGTGTGACCCAAGGCCCCTAAGCGAAGACATTCCCATCAGGCGTGACATTTCACATGCCTGGAGATTAACTCTCAGAAGCCAGGAGCAAAGGTCAGGCCTCTCCTTGAGCAAGGTTAAATTCTTTACTATTTGCAATGCTGCTCTCTCAAATGCACACTATCCACTCTAGCTAAGTCTGTCAAGATCTGTCCACCTTGATTTTTTATTCCTTCCCCACCTGGAATTCCCTATCTTCTTCTTTCTATTTACCCTTAGTTCAAGGTCAACCTCAAGGCAGACCAGCTCCATCAGAGCCTTCCCTGACCACACTGGCCCATACTGATCCCTAACTTGCCCTATTTCCAGTGGTACATTTTATTTACATACTTTCTAGTACTTCAGTTTAACAAATTATTTATTATGCACACAGTGTTAGGGAAAAGAGAGAGAGAAATGACCAACACATTAATCCCTGTTTTAAGGGAGCTTAACATCTAGTAGGGTAGGCAGGTTATTTTCATTCATTTAATTAATGAATATTTATTGAATATCTACTCTGCACCAGAATCCAAGTAGTTGTTAGAATATGTAATTATTCTAAGAATTACAGATGAAAAAAATGTAAGACCCAATGACAGAAGATGTAAATGATGGAATCAGATTCTAGTGAGTCTTGGTATCACATTAAGGAGTAAAGCTTTTATTCTAGAGTCCACTATTTCCTGAATGGTAAAACATCTATCCTCAAATGGTTTTTAAAGTTAGTAGTAATGTATTTATTTTAATGAATCTCTTACAATAACATTATGTGACCAGTATATTCCAACCTGTCATTTCAGTTACTGTTGCTTAAAACAAGGCAGATTATAGAGTGAGTCATTTTAGATTATTTAACAAATACTCTGGCCATATTGCTGTGCAACAGCTGAATCATCCCTAGGCATAGATAATCTTCTGCTGTGACTAAAATCAGGTAATCATGATTAGAAGGGCTGGAGTTTGGGAATTGCTGCTATGGTAAAGGGAAGGACACACTCAGATGTGGCTTTAAAGAAAGCATGAAAAATAGATCAAGTTGAGATGAGGCTGGAAGTAGGGAGACCAATGAAGATGCCATTGGAACAGTTCTAGTGATAAATGAATAAGAAATGAATTAGAGTGGAGGAATAGGTTTAGACAGAAGGGGATAGATTTTTAGCAGTCTTTAGGACTTGGAGGATGGACCAGAAGTGGGAGTTGAGCAAGAGGTGAAAATCTAGGATGACTCCCAGGTTTCTAGCTTATGTGACTCAAAAGATTATGTGGCAACCAAGACAGGAAACACAGAAAGAGAAACAGGTTTAGAAGAAAATAAATTGAGTTTGGTTACAAGATATTAATAGTATGAGTCTTCACTGTATTTAAATGTATGGGATTATCTCATCGCTTCATATGTATAAATTTTCTTTCTTCAATTAAAATTCAATCAAAACAATATATGTGATATTCCTTTTTATAGTGATTCCCATTTTTGTCAAAAATAAGAAATGGCATTCCTTTTTTATATTTGCCAGAACATGATTAGTGGAAGAGCATCATCTTTTTATTGGAAGTCTTTGAAGGCCTCAATCCCAATTAGCTGTGTGATCTAGACCAAGTTGCCTAACCTCTCTGAGTCTCAGTGTCCACATCTCCAAAGTGGGATAATAAGAGTAACACCTGCCAACACATTGTAAAGAGTTTCACAACTTTTAGCTGGGTGGGGGTTTGAAAGTTGTCTTATGTTGAATCAGAATTTCTTCTTGAATTGATTCAAATCACTTACCAAAATATCAGTAGTGAGAAATTATCTGTGAGGAGACCATGTTTAATAATGAAATGTATAATATTTTTCTTCCAATCTAACTTTCAAAAAGCAAAGCTTCCTGATGACTGTATCCAGTCATCAAAAAGGAAACAGATATTTTCCTACTTAACCTCCAAATTTCTTCACCCTTAAGAAAACTAAAGCTCCATACCTCAAATTTACTTGTGTGGTCAAAAGGGCTTTCTCCTTTCCTTCTCCCTCACTCCCTCATCTCGGGCATCTGAGGCTATGCCCCAGCTTGGCTGTGATCTGCATTGCATATTTTAATGCCTAACTGAGTAAGTCTGCAATGTACAAGAAGGTCAGGCTCTCCAAGCACAAAATGAAATCCACCCGGGCACAACTTAAACAGTGTGTTTCCAACGTGGGAAAAATGTCAATAAAAGGCTTCCCAGAGCCTCTGCAAGAAGACAGAAGGGAAACATCAGACTACCCAGCAAGAACAAGAAGGTTTCTATTTGCATGTTCCCTCTATAGGTCACAGACCTCCTTGCTGGAGAATACAAGTTATTTCTAGTTGCCAGGTAACATGCACTGGAAATCTTCCACTTGACCCTCCAGATCCATGGTCTACCCTTCTACACCTGACCTTGGCAGATTACATTAACAGGCTGTCTCGCCCTCTGACTTCCTTTTTGGTCCAGCCAGTGGGAACCCGAAGGGGAGATCGGAGGTGAAGAGGAGATTAGTAAAGTCAAGGTTTTTGTTCTTGCAGCTTCCTCTCTGCAGGGAGGGGTCAAAGTGACTGAATATCTCCACCAAAAATCACAGCTCTTGTCAAGTGTTCTTTTCTAAAGCATTCTCCTCTGCGACTTTTCATTAATCACTCTCTCCTCCCTGGTCCTCTTCAGGCCTAGGGGTGGAGCTGTGCTCTCTGTGACCAGCAATTGAGTAGTGAGTAGTATTTCCTGAGGAAAGGCCCTCATCTTCATCTTTCTGCTCTACCCTTCAGTCACTTACCTACTTCAATTGCCATCGCTCTATCGATAACTCCCAAGTCTGTCTCAAACATAGTCACCATTCCTTTATTATTCCTTCAACAAACAATTTTGATTATCTACTATGTAGCAGGCTTTCCATAACACACAGTTTAATAACAACATCAACAATCACAATGGCTAACATGTATTTAGTGTTTTTATGTGTCAGGTGTGTTCAAGGGCTTTACATGTAAAGCTCGTTTAATCTTCATACAACACTGTAAGTTAAAGGTTATTATAATTCCCATTTAAAGGTAAAGAAACAAGCATGGAGAAATTCAGTAATTACCAGAAGCCACTCAGCTAGTAGGTAACAGAGCTGACATTTGAACTCAAGTATCCCAGCTCTAGACTGTAAGCTCTTTGACCATTCCGCTATACTGCCAGGGGTCCTGCTGGTAAGGGGAGTCCCCATCTATCTCATGCCAGAAACTGCAGTTTTATATGAAGTATATTCACAGTGACCAGAATCTGAAGACTAGGACTCCTTTTACAACTGTCTAGAAGCCAGAATGTCTGAATTAAGTTTAAACATCAGAGCTTTTTCTTTTTTAAGTCATTAGTGATAAATATTACTAACAGAGATCAAATACATTCTCCTAAATTCAGAAAATAGTATCTGGACAGAGAAGTCAGACGTTAAAACAGAGTGGTAGGATAGAGTGCCACCTCTCCCTACCCTGGAAGGTAATTTGCAAAATGTATAAGAAGTTTTAAAAATATGCATACCCCGTGACTTAGAAATTTAATTCTAGAAATATATTCTAAGGAAATAATCAGATAAATGTACAAATATCTATAAACAAGAATGTTCATCTGGAGCATAATTTATAATAATGTCAAACTTGAAATAACTGAAATGTGTAGCAAAAGGAAATTAAATAATTTTTATATCCATAAAATGTATATTAAATAGTGATTAAAAGTGAATATATATACATATTCATAGAGAAAATGCTCATAATTTGTTTATTTTTTAAAGTACTTTAAAAAGAGTACATATAGTATAATCACATATTTTTGTTTAAAGAATTACACATATGTGTAAGATAATTTTAAAAATCTGGAAGCATATATACCATGTGTTCTCTCCAGATTGTAGAGTTTGTGGATGAGTGATTTTTATACTCTTTCCTATTCTTAATGCTATTTCCGTCACCTCAATTAACAATTTTCTTTTAATAAAAAGTCACTAGTTTCCTTAATAAAAAGCATATTAATTTTTTCTACTGAAACCAAATAAAAGGTAGATATGTTAGTATTTATTTACTAGAACATGATTATTTCTAAAAGTCATGGCTCTGCAGAAATCAAATACAAATCTGTTATAAATTTAAAGCCACCAATTTCATGATAGATTTCTTTTCTATTTAAATTGTCAGAATCTAATTTATGGAGAACTGTTCTTGTCTTTTCTCTTAATTAAAATTTGATAAAGGAAGGCAGACCATTCCCTGATTGGATGGATGATGAAGGAAACAAGTATACACAAATAAATAATAACAACTGGAATGCAGATCTCTGTTCTGCTATTTCCTGGATGGATATACGATCTCAGAAAAAGTTACTTAATCTTTTCTAAACTCAATTTCCTGTATGTGGGGATAACAATAATAAATAATTTGAACAAATTTAATAAGTGTTAAAGAAGACGTATGGAAGAGGCATTCTGTAAACTTAAAGTGTCACATAAATGTTAATCAGGGATGGGTGATGACGTTTTTTGTTTGTCCTTCTCTGTCACGAACTAATTTTGAAACCTTGAGTGAGTCACTTAACCTCAATGATCATCAAGTTCTTCATCCTTAAAACAAGGGGATGGACCGAGCTGGTGACCTCGTAAGTTGTTTCTAACTCTGTCATTCTATCATTTTGTAACCCTACTTGCCTGTGTGTGGGTCACGACAGCTTCCTGCAGAGCCCTTGAAAATGATATGGAAATTGAGCTCACGGAGTTTGGCAAGAAACACGAGGCTAACTTCAGTGCTGATGTGATGATGGGTAGGATGGCTTTAGAAAAAATGCTCTGTCCCAGCATCCTCTGAATCATTTCCTTTCCAAGTTGAGGACAAAGATGAAGAGTAAGGAGATTCTGTAGTAACTATATATGTGGAAACTGACCTAGAGTTGAATCCCCAGGAAGCTCTTGGAGAAAGCCATGCCCTGAGGGTGTGCCAGCCCCCCTGGAAGGCTGCCTCTACCTTTCCAAAAGGGTCTGGCTGACTCTCCTGAACTGCTTATCTTGGAAAGCCCTGTGGTGAAACTCAGTGGTTATGACTCTTTAAATGTATTTATGGTAGCAAAAAAAAAATGAGTGTGTGAACACTGAGCAGAAGAATGCTTCTGACCAGAGAATGTGTTACTTATAGAAAATAACTTCTGGAAAAAAAATGTCATTTATCTCAAGTGAAAGGTTCAAAAATGGTCAGAAAAACAGAATATCAGAGGGGTAAATGTATTTAATGGTCAGTTGATTCAGCCAAGTCTTCTATAAAGGTGAATACTGAAAACAAGTGGGAAGAAAGGAAAACAATAAGGGAATTGAGTTACTCAATACCTACTGTGTTCCATTGCTGAATAGGACCTTAATATTCACTCTCTCTCTCATACACACACACACACACACACACATACATGCATATACACACATCTACATATATAATATATATAATATATTAGTGGATATGATACTGAGATACATAAATAGATTTCATGATACCAACTCATAAAATAGATACAATTTACTCCCCATTTCTTTAATAAAAAAACAGGGATTAAGCTAGATTGAGTGACTTCTCAAGGTCACAAATCTAATTAGTAGAGGAGCTTGGGCCTTTTGTCCTTGACAATCAGATTCAGAGGAAAGGCAAACTTTTTTTTTCTTTTTCTTTTTTTTTCCAGCTTAGAACATCCGGCCCAGGGATGAGTAAGCAGACACTAAGGTACTTTTTTAACTTCCTAAAGATATAACAACTTGGATGCTTCTAAGTATCACCAGTTATTCCTTTATAGTCTTGCTTTCTATCCTGGCCACTGGCAGAGTGGCATTATTATCCTATGAGTCATCATGCTAATAAATATATCTAATTTGAAGATAACCCCTTCTTTGCTTTCCAGCATGATTTAACCCTCCCCTTCCCTTTTCTGCATCTCTTTCCACTCCCAGCCACAGTCCCTGGTGTCTAAAAACAAAATGTCACTGAAGCCAGTTGCATGAAATGAAGAGAGATTGAAAAGATCCTAAAATATTACAAAACCATGACTTTGGAAAGGAACTTTTGGAGATGTTTGAAGTGACTTAGAGAGTGAATGTCCTTCATGACAGAAAGGAGGCAGGAAGGAGTATGTTCAAGTACATACTAGAGTTTGCAAAGAGACTGTCTTCTGAAAATTACTGGTAGTGGTCAAGGAATGATACAGAGGGGAAGAGGTCAGGTAACAAATTCATTTTTCTTCAGTTATTCTTCCAAGATTCCAAAACAATTTGCACCTTGGTTTGTAATTTCATTTATCTCTCTGCATTTTGGCTGTTTCTTTTCATAACTGTATCTTCAAGGGTAAAGATTATTGATTGAAAAGATAATACCCAGGGCCTACCCCAGAGCTTGGCATAGAAAACATTTCACAAATATTTGCTTACTGGAAGAATAAGGTTCACAGGAGAAGGAGCTCAGTGAGTTGCTGAATAGTTTTTGTCTGTATGGCATTTCTTCCTTCAGGGATTCATCTCTCTCCAATTCTGCAGTGATTCTTCTCACTTTGAAAGATTCAGGTGGGAATAACCCTCATCCACACTGGCCCCAGGGATGAGCATCTGAACCAAGCCTGACCTTTGAAAGCTAGCTCTCTCCCAGGCCTCCCAGGTCAGGAAAATGTGTGTGATCCAAGCAAGGCCAATCAGGGCTCTCCCTCAACATCCTTCCCACACACTCAGGAAAGTTCTCTTTTTCTGACTTCATGCATTCTAAAGATCAAGTAACTTAGGACTGTCACGGGGTCTTTTGCTAATGATAAAGAACAAGAGAGAGAGAGAGAGAGAGAGAGAGAGAGATTTGTTATGTGAATATGTAAGAATAAAGCCGTGTAAAGGCTCACAGTTGAAAGACAGTGAGAGCCTTGGTGCCATCCTATAAATAGTAAAATCGAGCTTTACATGAATGTCTACCTTTTTGTCTTTCCAGATACAAAAGCCAATAAATTCTCTTATAATTTTAGTTGAGGTCCTCTCACTATCAATGAAAAGAGACCTGGTCAAGACAATAAATTATATGGCTTCTTACAGTTCCTTTTCCAAATTTTAGATTCTGTCATGCCATTCAGAGATAAATGCAAAGGATGAGCTACTGGCTCATAAAAACTCAAATAAAAGTAGCAACCAAGGGTTTCACAGTGATCTATGTTAAAGAAAAATCCATGTTAATGAGAGTTTTGTAGGCCTGTGAGGAGAGTCTCAGCAAAAGCAATGAAATGCATTTTCTTCCCAAATTTCAAGGATGGAACTTATATATTTAACCTGTCACCTGCTTTCCTCGTTGCAGGACAGTCCATGTGTAATAGAAAGACTACTAGGAGTGGACTCAGAAAATCTGGGCTTCATCATCTACTGTGATGCACATCACTGTAATCTTGAATAAAGTCATTAATCTTTGTATGTCTCATATTCCTTATTGCTAACAAAGAGATAATAATAGCTACTTTATGGGTGGTTGTGGGAGTTAAATGAAATTATGTATGAATATGGAGGCCTGGTCCAATGTCAGACACAAAATATCTTTTGTGTATCTCTATCATGGCAATTGAGATACAAATATTTGCTGAACGCCTACCAAGGCTGCTGCCCTTGTCATCCTTACATACAAATGGGGGAGATATAAAAAGGGAAAAAAACAAATAAATATATAATAGTCTAATATGTAATATAATACAAGGGGATTTGGAAAATTTCATGGAAACTGCTTATTACAAAAACCTATGCATGGATTTCAATTTTTTTTGCCCTAAAATAAACTCAGACTAACTTGTTTTAACATGTTTGAACAGGATCTAGTTTCAGGCACTAAGAAGCATAAGACAGCAGTTGGAAAACAGCTCCTGTCAGAGCAACATGAATTCTGCTAAAATGGAAGCAAGAACAAACATTAAGTGTATGGTGAAGTTTGGGTGAAAGAATGGGGAAATCATTGGCTGTTTAAGAAAATTTTATGGGGGACCATGCCCCAAAGAAATCAGCAGTTTATAAACGAATAACTGATTTTAAGAAAGAATGAGACAATGTTGAAAATGAAGCCTGCAGTGGCAGACCACCCACATCAATTTATGGGGAAAAAAATTAATATTGTTCATGCCCTAATTGAAGAGAACCAATAATTAACAGCAGAAATAATATCCAAAAACATGCACATCTGAATTTGCTCAGCTTACACAATTCTGACTAAAAAATTAAATTTGAGCAAACTTTCCATTTAATGGGTGCCACAACTATTGCACCCAGATCAGCTGCAGACAAGAACAGAGCATTCAATGGAAATTTTAAACAACTGGGATCAAGATCCTGAAGTATTTCTTCAAAAAATTGCAATAGGAGATGAAACATGGCTTTACCATTGTGATGCTGAAGACAAAGTTCAATCAAAGCAATGGTGGAAGTGGCCCATCCAAGCAGAAGTGGACTGGTCAGGGGCAGAGGTTATGGCAACAGTTTTTTGGGATAGTCAAGGTATTTTGCTTGTTGACTTTCTGGAGGCCCAAAGAACAACAACATCTGCTTATTATGTGAGTGTTTTGAGAATGTTAGCCAAAGCTTTAATAGAAAAATGCCCAGGAAAGCTTCACTGGAGTGTCCTTCACCACAACAATGCTCCTGCTCATTCCTCTCTTCAAACAAGGCAATTTTGCTTGCGTTTTGATGGGAAATCATTAGGCATCTACCTTATGGTCCTGATTTAGCTCCTCTGACTTCTTTTTGTTTCCCAATATTAAAAAAATCTATAAAGTGCACCCATTTTTCTTCAGCTAATAATGTAAAATAGCCTGTATTGACATGGCTAAATTCCTAGGACCCTCAGTTCTTTAGGGATGGACTGAATAGCTGGTATTGACACTTACAAAAGTGTCTTGACCTTGATGGAGCTTATGTTGAGAAATACAGTTTATATTTTTAAAATTTTTATCTTTTAATTTCATTTTTCTACAAATGTTTTGAAGTCCCTTCACATATCAGGAATTAATAAGTGTCATGAAAGAAAATAAAGCAGAGTAAAAAAAAAAATACCACTGTACTAGATCGGCCATGGAAGGCATCACTAAAGAGGTGATTGAAGCACAGACCTAAATGAAACGAAGTGATAAGTCATATGACTATCTGGGGAGGATCATTCCAGGTAGAGAAAACAGCCACTGACATACTTGAGGACCAGCAAGCAGGTTGATAAGATTGAGTAGTGCAAACAGGGAAAAGTAGTAGGAAATGGCACATATATCTGATTTTAATATAATTCTCCTTTTATTTATCTGTTTACCACGCTCAACTCTAAACTCCTAGAAAGCAGGGACAGTATATTCTGCATACACATTCCCAATGCCTAGCATAATAAAAACGAGGAGTAAATGCTAAAATGCTCGGTAAATTTTTATAATAAATTATACATGTATGATTGAATTATTGGGATCTCTATAAGTGATTATAAGACTTGGAACTGAATGATGCAATCTGGTTAGGCCAGATGTAACATGCTTTAAACACTCATAGCTACAGAAGCAATATTGCAGAGATAATGGTGAGCCTTGTGTTTTAGTGCTCTACAGTCAAATGAGAATACCCGTGTGAAAGGCACAGAGGTGTGACAGAACTGCTACTGGGCATATTTTTGTATGAGACCCCTAATTACTTTAATGTGCTAAGAATGTTATCTTATGACTTCTGTGACTGAGAGATGCGAAAGACAGAGAAAATACAGTAATGAAGGGTTAGGAATTGAGGCAAATCCACTGTTGAAAAACAAAAACGGTAATTACGCAAGTAAATTATTTGGCACTGAAATAATCAAACAAATTCTCACTTGCCTGATTCTCTTATTTCATCTAGATATCACACACAGATGTTTTCCTAGACATGCTGGGGAATAGAGAATCTTTTATGTAAACAAATTTTGGATCCAAATTACAACAATTTGCTTCTATTCAGGATCTCATCAGAATAGACTAAAACCCAATTTTAGTTCATTCTCAGTACATTTTTATTTTTCTTATCTATGCTACACTTTCATGAATTTACATGATGTCTAAACAAAGAGATGCAGAAGGTCCTCTTTATGTCAATATACATAATTTAAATCCCTGGAATTACCAGACTGTACAGGAAAGAAAATCATCATAATAAGGATATATTTCTTTATGATTTCAGGTAAACATTTTCTCCACCTTAACATCCCTTTTTCTTATGATTAATATTTTTTCTACCCATTACATTATCTATGTTGGTCACTTTATAGTGTTTATAGGATATTAAAGACCCAAAAATACAATGCAAATACATTGCAAGTTAACAACAAATAAAATTACAAATCTTGCAAGAGATTCATGGCTCTATAAATTATGTTAAATTCTCAATGTAGAATTTCTCAGATCTTCCCTAAGTCATTGACTCAGAAGAATCTGGTAAAATTAGATCAGTTAATTAATACAGAAGAAAAAATCAGTAAGGATGATGAGATATGCATTCCAAAGAAGAGGTGAAATACCAAAGAATTAAGAACAGTCCTATGGAAAATCAATGCCATTACAGATTATTTGTGTAAAAGTGACCCTCTTATTTATAATGTTATGAAAATTAAATGTGAAGTAAATGTTCTAGTGTCATGCTATCATACAATTATGCTAAAAAAATTGCAAAATGAAATTAATACTCAATATACATTCTTATTCTGAGCATAAGTTGCAATAATAATTTAAATGTTGTTACATGTAAGATAAAATGAATGGTTTTTAAGCTTTAGAATTATAGAAAAGATACATCAGCAACTTTCTGATTCTTTTAGAAATCACTTCCAAAGTAACAAGAGTACCATGAAACAAGAACAAAAAATTCTTCTTCACCAAACTATAGCTACTAAAATGTAAATCATAGTATGTAATACAAGGAGGACAGATACATTGAAAATTATACTAGGTTATGGAAAGATACCAGATGAGGATAGCCATAGCTTTAGATCTCAGACAAACCCAGCACAGGTTATTTGTCCAAAGTCTGTGACACATTTTTGGAAACAAAACTAATCAGAATAAAAGTGGGGGAGCATATAGGTGGTAGTGGGAGCTCCCTTGAATCAATTTAAGCATAAAGTCCAGATAAGCTGGGAAGGCAGGACCAAATGTAAAATATATGGAAAGCAACCTGTCAGTTAAGCATAGACAGAGAGACAGATTCTATATTATGAACAGCACTAGAGTACCAATTTAAGACCAAGAAAATTTACTCATCCTTCTGGTCCAGACTAGAGCTTTTATCTCTTCTTCACATTAATCACAGGCAAAACTCTCCTATTTATACATCTAAATATATTATATAAGAAAAAGAGAAAAGGAATAGGAAAGAGATGGCAAGCAAATATCATGAGCCTGAAATTTTGGAGCAGAAGAAAAGTGTTACAAAATATATCATGATGAATTTTTAAAACATAATATAGCAACAACTTCTATAAAACAAGAGTACAAAGGATATCTAGGAGAGCTCAAGAATGCTATAATAAGTCAAACAGAAGATGAAACATTAGTATACAAAGTTCAGAAGAGAAGTGGAAGAAAAATTAAAGTCAAATTGTGTCAACAGTAAGTTTCTATGAATTCCAAAATGCAGAAAAAAGTAAAGATAATATTTCTTAATCAAAATGCAAAAATACAAAAGGAAGGAAAGAAAGGAAGGAAAGGATATAAAGAAGGAAGGGAGGGAAGAAATGAAGGAAAAAAGGAAGGATGGAAGGAAAGAAGAAAGGGAGGGAGGGGAAAAACTAGAAATCATCAACAAAAAGAAAACAACAGACATTTACCTCCTGGAAATTCTAAACTTCTCATTTGAATGAGTATTGGATCAAAGAAGAAATCAAAAGTGAATCCGAAAACTTTTGAAAATAACCATACTTTATACACTACATTTTGAATTTATGAAATAAAGCTAAAGCAGTGCTCAAAGAAAAAAAATAGTTTTAAAAACCTATGTTCATGAATAAGAAAGAATGAAGTAAATGAATCATGGAAAAATCTGTGATTAATCATTACTTGATAGATAATAAAAGTAAAAACATATAGTTATTTCCACAAATGTGGCAAAGCAGTTCATAAAATTTAACATCCACTCTTGAAAATACCTCTTAACAAAATAGGAATAGGACTCAGAGCCAGCATCTTAATTAATGGGTAAACCATTATAGGACCAATCCCATAAAGTAAAAAGCTAGTTAAGAATGTCTTTATCATCATCAGTATTTAACATTTTGTGGAGGAATTAACCAATGCAATTAGGAAAAGAAAAAAGAGGCTTACAAACATTGAAAAGATGGAGGTACAATCATTATTACTTGTTCACACAAAAATGATTTTTGTAGAAAATCCAGAGCATAGATAAAAAACTATTACAAATTAAATAGCATTTAGTATGGTAACTATATACAAAATTTATATACAGAAAACAATGGCCTTAATATATGCCAACAAACGCCATTAGATGAAAATATCCCCATTTAAAAAGCCAGTAACAGATAAATTCCAAACTTAAGGAAACACATGGCCATGAGCCATCATTAGAGGAAGTACAATGGGGTTTTTGTGAAAAGACTTTTCTCTCCCAGATAAGAACGTGGTGAATGAGGAAAAGGCTCTCACCACTGTTACAGTCCTCTTGCTTTCTGGCTTTGAATGCAGTCACAACTATGGATCTGTTGCAGCCATCTTGAGATCATGAGTGATAACACTATGGAAGAAAAGCCTGAGAAGGGTAGGTCAGAAGGATCAGAATTGCCTGGGTCCTTGTTAACATTGTTGACTAATTGAACTAGACCAGCAGCTGCCTATTTTGAAACTTCTTGGTATATTATGAGAGAAAAATACTCCAATTTAGTTAAACTACTCTAAGGCATTCTGTTATTTGAAGTGGAATGCATTCCTAGCTGAAAAGGTAAAATTAAAAAAAATAAAAACTAGGTAGATACAGTTTCTGCTTTCACAGAGCTTAGAGTAGTGAGAAATATTGAAATACACTGTCAAAAATCTATTCCAATCTTATTATTAACCCTTGTTTATAATTGGTCTCTTACTGCCCATTGTTTAGAAATCATTTGTATTCACTGATTTGTTTTAACTCATACAAAATCCACAAATTAGTCTAAATGGTGGGCTTGTGTGTATGTGTGTGTGTGTGTGCATTTACGTGTATACAGCCATGCACTCGTGCCATGGAACACTGAATTGAAAGAATGGGTAAGAGGTAGAGTAGGTGTCTGTACTCCTGATGAAAACAGCATGGTGGAGATTGCCTCTCTTAGGTTCTGAAGGATGAACTCCAATTCTGTAGTTAGTGGGTAGATGAGGAGTGGCCACCAAATTCTCCAGAGGAAATAACATAAGCCACTTTACCTTTGCATTTCATGTCTGTCATTGAAAAGGCATGAGTGGGCAGTTCCAGCTTCAAGCTGGCTTTCCTTCTCACATAACCCAAGGCTCCAACTAAGAGGCTACAGTTGTTAGATTCATGCTGGACAAGAGAATTTGCCCCCAACAGTACAAGAACAATCACTCACACATGTGGGCAAAGCCAACCAGAATTCTCCATGAAAAAGTCTCTTCACCATCTTTTGTCATGTTTATTAATTATTCTTCTATCAGCCTAAAGACAAGGGGCCCCCTGGAATGCCAAGGTGGCTGAGGTAGGCACCACATTCATCATTGGACAACTGGCAGAGGTTGACATAATGTATACAGATCCGATTCCAGACAGAGATAACCTTCCACCGCAAATGCTCACAGCCGTATGGTTTCCCAGACACCCAGTGCCTAAAAGACAGGTTGACCTTTTCAAGTTTAGCTTATCAAGATGCATGTTCACCTCACCAGGAAAAAAAGAAAAAAGAACACTCTTCTTGAGTTCAACACAGGAAGTTCCTGCCTTACCTGTGTATGCACCATCTGTCTTTAGATTTCTAGTATGAAGTGGATACTTCCTTGCATATTTAGTTCAAGATTTAATCCACCTACTTGCTAAAGCACATAGCAAATGAGATCATATATTTGAATACAGTGAAATATTGTATCAATATATTATATGAGTGCTATGGATTCAAAGGCTTCCAATTTCTGCAGAACTAAGTCCTAACTCCCTATCATTAAGTCAGAATAAATATTCCCCTTCCTATAAGTCTCTATAAAAAGTGTGAGGGTATGTCAGGTCTACTTTCTGGATGACAAGTAACATTGGAGGCATGTTTGCTGCCCTTCTCTAGTGAAATGATTAATATAACCAGAGACTGAGACCATCCCACTGACCAGCTGGCAATGGACCCTGGAACCCAAGAGGGGATCTCTGCTTTTCTGTTCCAGCTTCTTCCCCCTACAAACAGATATGGGGAAATCCAGGTCAGATGGCCTGAAGATATTGGCTTCACTCTTTTCTATCCATTTCCAGAAAGTCCTATCTAAATGTGGTCCCTTGCCCCATCTGGTTCTTCAACCCAGAAACTTGGAAGCAAAAGAAGTGAGTAGTAACATCCTTTGTAATTTAAGTACCAACCTACACCTCATCACCCTCAGGGTCCTTCAAAATCCCTATGTTTCCAGCCTCATCCCTCACTGTATGTCCACAGGTTTCTGAATGCCACAGTCACACTGGGTTAGTCACCATTCTCTAATCATGCCTCTTCTTTCCTGCCCTGTGCCTTTTGTTCATGCTGTCTCCTCAACCTAGAATGCCCCTCCCTCCTCTATCTATGTCTTTACAGGATGTGATTCTCAACCCTGGTCATGCATTAAACTCACTTGTCAAGCTTTGGAAGAAAACCACAGATTTCAGGACGTGCCCCCAGAGATTATGACTCAGTAGGACCAGAGAGGGATCCAGGAACTGGGAGATGTTTTTTAAAGCTCTCCAGATTATTATAAGTTGAAGCTAGACTTGAAAACCACTTATCTGTCTTCCCTCAAATCCTATTTATTCTATGAAACCTTCCCCAAAATTCTTTTAGCCAAAAATGTAACAACACTTACTATAGGTAATGTGTGTTGACACTTACTGAGCATATACCATGTGCCAGGCACTGCACCATGTGTTATTCATGCAGACAAGCTCTTTAAAGACAAGTATCGTAGTGTAGTCAGTAAGAGCTGGGATCCAGGTATCTGGGTTCACATCTTAGATCTTCTGCTTACTAGTTACATGATATTAGGCAAGTTATTTAACTTATCTGTGCCTCAGTTTTCTCATTTGTAAGTGAGAAAAATAACAGTATCCATCTCATAGGGTTGTTATGAGGATTAAATGAGTCAGTATCTGTACAGAGCCTAGAAAGAACATGGCAGGAAGTAAATACTATATAAGGGCTTGCTGAAGAAAGAAATTACATCATTTAAAATTCACAACAATCCTATAATTCTGAGGCTGGAGAAACTGAAGCAATCTAACTTAAGAATCTGTGCTCTTAAACTGTAGTTAAACTATTCCATACATACTGACTAGGAGTTCTGGGCTGGGCACCTAAAGAGAAAAAAAAGAGTAAGGAAAGGGGAAAAAAATCAAAAAAGAAAGAAAAAGTGGGAGAGAAGAAGCAAAAAGCCTAAAAATTAGTAGAATGCGTGATCAGTTTACTGGTTGCAGTCTCAAGACAGGATAGAAAGCCGTGGGAATGACTGGGTCTTCACTGTAAACAACACATGAATCACAATGGTGTGATGAACTGACTTAGATCTTTCCTTCTCCAGAAGTTCTCCAACAGTGCAGTGATTAATACTAGAGGATCCTGTTGAAAACAAATTCACAACATTCTCCCAGTTCAGAGTAGGCTAGTTTTGAGGATTCAAATTTCTGGCCCTGCTTCCTCTCCACCCTAAGTACAAAAGAAGCTGATACTTGTTTGACAGCCTTCTTCCAAGAGAGACATAAGAAGCGGTGGGAAGCTCAGAAGGTTGCCATTGGAAGAAATGCTATTCACCATCTGGGAAGAGATGCTTTCTTCTGTCCTTTGGAAAGTGTCTCAGTCATTTTGGGCCGCTATAACAGAATACTGGGTGGCTTAAACAAAAAATATTTATTTGTCAGAGGTCTGGAGGCTGGAAGGTTAAGATCAGGGTGCCAGCATGGTCTAATTCTTAGTGAAGGCTCTCTTCCTCGTTTGATGGACATCTTTTTCTATCTTCACATGGTGTGGAGAAAAAGAGCTCTGGTCTCTTCACCTCCATATAGGAGCACTAATCCCATTCATGAGGGCTTCACCTCATGACCTAATTACCTCCAAAGACCCCACATCCTAATAGCATCACATTGGGAATTTAGGTTTCAATATATGAATTTGTGGAGGGACACAAACATTCAGTCCATAGCAGAATGGTGAGGGTATACATTACAAGCTCGTTCTCAGAGCCACTTTAGGAAAAGGGCCCTAAAAGAATTGTGCATAAAAATGTGAGTCAGAAGAGGAGCCTGAAACCTCTGGGACTGGGACATTCAGCCAGTGTCTGGTTTTTCTAACCTGCTCCTGAGTTATTGGGGTAAAGAAAAGAGCACAGAGAGATGGCGTGGTGGTCCAGTCTGGCAGAGGGCCCAGAGGTGTAAAAAATAGATTTCACCTTTGCGTTATGGAATCTCAGATGGTAAATGCTAGACAGGAATGGCAAGCTTGCTGGGGGCCACTACTTTGTGGAGCAAAGAGAAGCACTCATCAAAGGACTGTGGTCACCTGAGGTCACCAGCTGGAGGTTGCCAGGAAGACCAAGTGGAGCTTCCTAAGTGGCCACAAATGGCAAAATTTCCTTAGAAAGATGAACTTTTGACACCCAAAGAGCAGAGCTCTAAAGCTTGTAAAGCAGACACCGTTAGAATTCCTATCCTTCATACCTGATTGCACCAATTCCCAGGGAGTTCAATGACTCCAACCAGGTCGTGGGGCCACCCAGAGGCATTGCTAAGCACGTCTTCTGATTCCTCATTTAGTGCTCACTTGTTCCATCCCTACAACTCCAGGTCAGAGCTATAGGAAGAATTTAGTATTTCAGGTTATTGTAGCAAAGTTCTAGAGCAGATATTTGGCCAAGCCACAGCCACTGCCTAGAAATAGGCTCCTCAAAGCTGATTCTGGGCTGTTGATTATCTGGTCATACCTACACCTCCCCATCATCCTGAATTACAAAATACAGCAGCATGAGCTATTTTCCTCTTAACACTAGCCACCAAGGGCTAAGTGGCAATAAAGAATAGGCTCCCACCATGGCCATCACTGTGAAAATGCCAGCAGCTGGTGCAGATGGGCGAAGCTTATCTGAAAAAGACAACGGGACCAGAAATTGAACTTCGGCTCCAGAGTGGTTATGAGAGATTAATCTCTATATTGAAAATAAGAGAAACTTTCACAACATTGCATTATACCCAAAATCATGGCAGTCTTCTGAGCTACAGAGCCAAAGAGAGAGGAGGAACTGGATTCCTTCAGGCACTTCAGTATACCATCAGTCATGCATTGCCAAAATACCTGTAGATTGTCTTCTACACTTCAGGAGGGTAGGAGGGTGGGGTCAAAGATGAGGGTATGAGCCACATCTTAATATTTTCATTTTTATCTCTTATACTATCTTTGAGAAAACTTTGTAAACCAAAGCTACACAGGGGGCTTCAATGATATTTTTCCCTACCCTGTCCTGTGTTAGTTCAGGTTGGCCAAGAAGCAGATTCTTAGATCGTATTAGGCATGAAGGAGATTTATTTGGGGAAGGAGCAGCATAAGGTAGAGAGAGCCCTCAGCTCAGAATATAGGGCCTGACAGCAGTAAAGGGGATAAGGAAAGATGGAGAAGTGGGTAGAAAGAGTTTCAAACTGCAGCACGATTCCAAGAATATTTTACCCAGGGCAATGAGGAGTTCTTGAGCCAAAGTTTCCCATAGGAGGAGTCTCAGGTCTCTGCGGAACCTCTAGAAGCAGCCTGCAGGAGGCGTAGCCGAGGGGCCAACACAGTGGTAGAGTCAGAGGGGCAGCAGCGACAGCCATAGTCAATTGTGCTTCTCACAAAGGGAGATCTGAGTCAGCCATTTATATGGCCGCTGAATTCCCCAAGCATGGTAGTCAGGGCTCAGAGTTCAAATAAACAGAAATCAACTCTGGCTAACTTAAAAAAAAAAAAAAAGGAAGGAATTTATAAGAAGGCATTGAGTAGCTCACAGAATTTATAGGAAGGGTGGAGAAAAGGCTTAGAAAGTGGGCAGGAATCAAGGTGATGCCATAGCAGTCTGATCAGGACACTGCTCTGCTGCTGCTGCCTCTGTACATCGGACTCCACCCCTTTCACTGCTAGTGGACACGACCCCCTGCCTCGTCACTACCACAACTGCACATTGAATGCCACGGCCGCCGGCTGAATAAATTCGGAGCTGCTGCTGCTTCTCTGTATCACCCGATTTGTATTCAAAGTTCAGGAAGAGAACATCCAATTGGTCAAGCTTTAGTCACATACCCCGGCCCCCAGGTCAGGTTACCAGATTTAGCAAATTAAAAAAAATAAACACACAGTTAAGAATTTCAGAGAAACGATGACATTTTTTAAAGTAAAAATTTATCCCATGTAATATTTGTGACATATTTATACTAAAAAATTAATATGTGATGTTTATCTTAAATTCAAATTCAACTGAATGCCCTTTAATTTAACTGGTAACCCAAACCCCAGGTGCCAGCAGGAGGGAGAGGGCTTCTCGTGTCTGGCACACAGGGTGCTAAACTCCGACTTCCACCTGGACGCACACAGTGACAAATTCTCCAAACTTAGAACAGAGATTATTATGTTGTGCTGCCAATAACAGGGATATCTACTCTTCAGTGTCAAATTAATATGGCATCCCTTGTCATAATCAATATAAAAGGAGACTCGGTTATCCTAATTTCTCAGAGACACATTTTTAACCCAAAAACCTCAAGGACAGGATAAAGCAGGCAGAAAGCCACGTTTGTTTTTGCTTCTCATGAGAACTTGTTTTTTTGCAGATGTGTAAGTTCAAGGCGTTGGATATTCCACATATTTTTTTAATGTCCGAGTCTGGGCTTTATCCTGGGACAATGACATGCAGGGGGCACAGACATAATTGACTACAACTGCATTTGCCAAGTCTGTTGGGCTGCAGGTTTTCTTAGACACAGACTTTTTAAAGAATTTCATAGATAGAGAGAGTGGGTGCTTTGGGTAGAGGCTGTCACGCAGGAACTTTGAGGAGGAGGTTTCAGTGAGCACTCCCGGCCTAGAGTGCTCCAGCGGCCCCAGCAGAAACGTGGCCTTCAGGAACACAGCTCAAGTCCTAATAGACAGGTGCTTCCACTAGACCCCGGGACTGTTGTCTATGCCTGTGCTTTTCAGGTGGATCTACCGCCTGGACAGGAATCATGCCTGGGTAGGGCCAGGAGCCCTTATAAAATACACCCCATGTAAAGGGGCAGTATGATTGTCCTTGAAAAACATAGTCTCCCAGATAACTAGAACCATGTGTCCCGTGCCTGTGGGGCTTTGTTCTCAGCGGGTGTCAGATGCTATCCAGCCTTGGCACATGCTTTCTCTGAGCAACCAGGACCAGGCGGGAGGGGCATCTCCCTGAGCCCCTCCCCCAGGGCATCTCTGGCTTCAGAGTCTCCCCAGGGCAATCAAATCACTTCAATCTCCGTCTTTTACACAGCCCCTCATCAACCTTTTCCAAACAGAAAAGAGGAAAATGATGTTTTCAAAGTGTTGCTTCTCCCCAAGTGGCACCTGGTCTAGACAGTTTCCAAAAGAGCCTCTTTTCAGAGCCCTCTTTTGTGCGCTAGATGGGAAAAGGAAAAGTGTTTTCTAAAAGTCTCACTGTGATTTCACAAAAATGTCAAAGATCATTCTGTTTTGTAATGGAATATTTTGTAACATTCAGACACCCACCGGATTTTAAATCATGTGTTAGCTTACTTTCATTCAAAAATATTGATTAAGTAGGTTTGTCATTAAGTGCCAAGTATTACGCTAAGCACTAGTGATATAAAGATGAAAAAGATAAAGCAGCCCCTGACTTCACAGCGTTTCCTTCTATATATGCCCCACAGATATAAGTATAAAGCTTTAATACGTTCATTTCCATTAAACTAGTATTTAATGAGTAAATTGGAATTCCCCAGGAGAATAAAGTCAGTAGGAGAATAAAATCTTATTGGGAAGATAGATGTGCTTCCTTCTTTCCTTCCTTTCACCCAATAAATATTGACGAAATGGTCACCATGTGCCAGGTGCTGTGCTAGAACCTGGGCATCCCAGAGGGAACAAAACTCAGAGGAGTCAGTCTCGGGGCGATTACAGCCTGGCGGGGCTGAGACACGTTAAAAGGTCATCCCCCAAATGAAATCATCACTGCAAACTGTAATAACATTATGTTTATGATGGTCTATGTTGACTGAATGAATAAATGAAGAGGGGTGCAATGTAAGCATTCAACAGGAGTGTCTGATAAACCCCACAGGGCCACGGGGGTTAGGTTTAATTCTTCACATAAGAGTAAGGCCAAGTGAGGGAGAGGAGGGGTTCGGGGAGAGACTGCCATAGACCAGGCGTCGTGCTATGAATTGATGAATTTTGTCTCAGCCTTTTAGGGTATTCATTATTATCCTCATTTTGTGAACAAAGAAACTGAGACTCAGAACTTTGAAGTAATTTGTCCACCGTCATAGGGTGACTTAATACTGATAGTGGTTAGATTGGAGCCGAGAACCGCCTGACTCCAGAATCTTTTCATCATACCCTATTCTCTCTCCCTACAACCACTAGGGAGCCACTGAAGACTTTTGAACAAATAAACAATATAATGGACATTCTGGCCTCGTTTCCTAGCAGTCTGCGCCTCACTCACTTGGCTCCACATTGGCCTTTGTGTTCCTCAAACACCCCGAACACATTCCCATCTCGGGGCCTTGCACTTGTCTCTACATCTGTAGAGATCTCTCCCTCCGTCAGCCAGATGTTTGCTCAGGTGTGACCTCCTTAGAGAGGCCTTATGTGACCACATTCATTACAATAGTGCCTGTCACCCTGTTTACCCTGCTTTATTTTTTTTATACAACTATCACTACATGAAAATGTATGTGATATTCATTTGTTAGTTGTCTCTTCCCCACTGAAATGCAAGCTCCAAGTAAGTTAGGGACTGTATCAGGCAAGGTCTCAGCAGAACATGGGTTCCGCTCTGATGGTTTAACCGAAAGGATTTAAAAAGAGAGGTGGACATACGACAGAGGTATGTAGGCAGGTTTAAAGGAAACCATGAGGAAGGTTAAGGCATCTAGAAATGAGCGAACACCGGAAGCCATTGCCAACCCTAGGTTGAGTGGGAGGGGCTGGGAAGGAAATGATGTTCCTGGAATAGTGACTGCTGGAGTTTGAAGGAGGGGCTGGCCCAGCCGCAGCTGTGGTCATGGAGGAGACAGCCAGTTCTGGGACTGTGAGCTTGGGGCAGGAAGGAACCACAGGTGAAATAACCCCACCTCTCACTCTCCCGTCTTCTGCACTGCCTCTCACTGGCTGAAGCCAGCAAGGTTGCACAGGTGTAGTCTGCAGTAATCAGACTCCCAGGCACAGAGCAGGGCAGGAAAGGTGGAGCATGGATCTGAGAGTAGAAGCAAACAGAATAATCAAGTACAACAACTTCACTTACCTCATTCTCCTGCCGTCTGGAACATTGTCTCCCACATCTTGCATGTTCAATAAATAGTGTAAACGAATTCTCAAAATGCCCTGTGAAAGAAAAGGACGTGAGACTGACATCAGAGCAACCAGGAGTCACACAGGTGTGCTTCAACAAGGACTTCTAACCAGGTGACAACCGTGAGCCTGAAAAGGAAAACCATACCTGAAAGGTCCTTCTGCAGAGGTACTAGATTTCTGTTTATTCAATATTAAACACATCTATAACGTCTAAAGGTCATATAAACTGGGAGACACAAATCATATCTACAAATGTTAGGGAATGCCTTCTGCATGCAATATAAACCTACGTCCATCCACTCGGGGGGTCTGAGCTGGTGTCCAGGTAGGAAGTGGGGAAAGGGAGGAGCTGGGGTTACGTGCTCATGCTGGCCGGTGTCTTAGTTGTGGGTTGTCAAGGCACAAGGAATAGAAACACGCTCAAATGTGCTAAATAACAAAGAGGGGAATATACTGTGAGGAGACAGGGCTCTCTCAAGGGGCCTAAAGAAATGAGGTGTAGAGGAGGGATGACTGAAATTCCTCTGTCCATCTCTCTGAGGCTAGGTGGTTTAGGCCACCATTCAGCCTGAACCCCAGCTATGCTGCTGTGTGCCAGGCACTGGGCTGGACTGTGAAGTGGACACAGCTAAGAGAGTCTCCTCTCTGCTTCTCTGGTCATATTTGAATATACCCTTGCTCTCTCTCACTCTTTGTCTCTCTCATTCATTTTGCCTGATTCTTTATGCAGACACCCTAAGTGAGCAGCTCTCACTCCCACCATGACTTTATTGCCTTTTGGAGTCTATTGCCTCCAGAAATACAAAGTTTCTGAGTTTTGATTCTAAACTCCAAGAAGAGAGAATGCAAGGAGCTGACTGGGTGGTCCTATCGTTCAATCAAGCCGTCAAGCGTACCAGTGGCAAGAGTCGTACAATTCTCTGCCCACTAGGCAAGGATGATAGAAGCAAACTCCATGAAGAGAACATGAACAGCCTCGCCAAGAAGGGACTGGAGGGAGGAGACATTGTTAGTACAACGGACATCTCTTCTCCATCTCTACCCATTCAGCTATCCCATGCCTTCTTCATCCATTACTCCATGGAAAATACACAAGGACAGGACTTGAAATAAGAAATGGGAAGGTACATAGGTGAATGTAACATTCTAGGTCTGTTTATGAATGTCCCATGAGCAGACTGCACAGCCTGCGAGAGTTTATCCTTCCAGCATGTTTGTAGGATGTTTGAGCCTAACTCATCAGATGACCCATCTACCCACAGACTCGGCCTTCTGGGGCTGCTGCAGACAATAACCCGCATGAAATCTGAGGAAGGAGAAGGGAGGGCCTTTGTTTCTCTAATTTTGTTCTGGCTAAATGAGCAACTACAGTGAAGAAAAGAAGATCAAATAGAAATTCCTGACATTAGTCCATACTAATGAAAATAGCTATAATGTAATTAAAAGTACAAAAAAAAAAAAAAAACCTCTTCTAAAATGTAGAGCCTGTGGAAAGACGGGGTGATTCACACTGAATCAAATATAAAGCAGTTTAGAACCTGAGTCATGTGGTGCTCAGTGGATTATTGATTCTTGCCAGGGGCAATAGTGGTAATGTTCAGAAATTTTAAAATATTAACTATTTGATTCTTTTACGCCTCGCCTTGACAAAGCTGGAGAGAGGCAGAAATCCAGGAGGGGATCAGAATCGCGTGCGATTGTGCCAATTTCACTATTTGAGTTTATTTTGACTGTTATAACAAAATGCCATAAACTGGGTAGTTTATAAACAATGGAAATTTGTTTCCCACTGTTTTGGAATCTGGGAAGTCCAAGTTTAAGGTGCCAGCAAATTCAGTGTCTGGCGAGGGCTGCTCTCTGGTTCATGTACGGTGCCTTCTCACTGCATCCTCACGTGGGACATGGGGTGAACAAGCTCTACTGAGGCTCTTTCATAAGTGCACTGATCCCAATCCCATGGAATGAGAAGAGCCTTAATAACCTAATTACTTCCCAAAGACCCCACCACCTAATACCATCTCATTGGTGATTAGGTTTCAGTATATGAATTTTAGGGGGACACAAATATTCAGACTTTGACATAAAAACATGGCCCTTAAGAAGCCCCTAACCATGAAAGATATTGTCAGGATTAGAAAAATCGGAGCCATGGATAGACAGAATGGTCCAAATATGTCTCTGCCTCTGAGAGAGTCTTATGAACACACAGGAAGTGAGCAGTGAAGCTGGAAACAAAGGGCTTGTTGAACCTCGTGTGGTACAAAATAGGCAAGAGTAGCCCACCCCACCACCCCCCAAACCAGCCTGCCCAGGAAAACCTTCAAGAGCTTCCAGGAGGCAATGGACACAGACGTGTTTTATATAAGTTCTAAGGACCCGTAGAACCAGCAGCAACCTTAGCCTTATCAACAACAGCTCTTTCGTTTTATAGGTGAGAAAAATTGGGATCCACAGTGGTGAAAGCATGTCACCGAAGGTTATAGGTAGTCATGGGTCTGCCATGCGTTCTAAATACCGCTGCTAGAATATGCCCTCTGGTAGACACAATTCTCAGATGACACCCCATGACCCTCATCTTTGTATAATCCTCTTCCTTTTGGGCGTGGGTAGCACCTGTGAATGTGATGAGACATCATTCCTGTGATTATGTTATATTTTATGGCAAAGAGTTACTATCCTGGATGGGCATGACCTAGTTAAAAGGCTGGTCTCTGGCTAGTTGCGAAAGAAGAAAATCAGAGAGGTGAACTCTGGCTTGCTTAGAAGAAAGAAAACATCTACTTTGTGGACTGCCTGTGGGGACCATATGGAAAGAAAGTGCCAGGTGGCTCTAGTTGTTGAGAGAGGTCCCCAGCCAACAGCTAACAGAAAAAGGGGAACCTCAGTCCCACAGCTGTAAGGAAATGAATTCTGCTAGCAACAAGTAAGGTTGGAAGGGGCCCCAAGCCCCAGATAAGAACTGAAGCCCCAGCCAACACTCTGATATCAGACTGGCAAGACATTAACCGGAAAAATCCAGCCATCTGGTGCTCAAACTTCTGATCTGCAGAAATTCTAAGATAATGAATGGGTGATGCTGCAAAATTCTGAGTTTGTGGGAATTTGTTATGCCCTAAAAGAAAACTAATACGGTCCCAAAGAACTTATCTGGGTGGGGCTCTTTTGATGTCAAGCAACTGAAGCTTTATCAAATCAGCTTGAGTAGAATGGAAAATGGGAGGGGGCTGCAGTTATTGTAAAGACATAGAAATTGCATAGAATCTAAGGACGAAAACAAAACAAAAAGCTAAAGACTGGGAAAAAAAAACTAAACTAATAAAAGACTGAGCCTGGGTTCTTGCAAAACTTTTACAACTGAATCAGCCACCTCATCCACTCACCACACTGTGGACCCCATGTTCCAGCCACAGGAACAGTTATTTAAACAATTGTTTAACTTATTTTAAACTTATTTAATGTTATTTACATTTACTTTCCTGCCTCTATGCCAGGGTAACAAATAAGATTCCTCTTGGGTGCGCAGCCTACTGGACTCCCAGAGCTGTATGGAGTGCAGCATTATGGAGGAAGGTGACACTGGTGTTTGGGATCAGCAATAATAATGAGTTAGGCTACAATAGCAGGCAGTGGCTGAGTGGGCGAGGGAGGGTGATGGCCTCTGGCCATCTATTTGCCAACCCAGTGGTCTGTCATTTTTCATGCTGTCTCTTCAGCTTGACGTGGCTGTTCCTTATTCTGCCCCTGCTAGTCCAAATTCTGCTAATCATTCCAGGCTCCTCCAAGAAGCTAATCCTGATCATTCCTCACCCTATCCACCTACAATTAGAACTATTCTCTCCCTCCTCCTGGGCCCAGAGTACTTTCTTCATACCTCTGTTTTCAAATTTAATACTGTTATGGGTTGCATTGGGTCCCCCACAAAGATATACTGCAGTTCTAACTCCCAGTACCCCAGAATGCGATCTGATTTGGAAATCAGGTCTTTGCAGATGTAATCAGTTAAGATAAGGTCATACTGGAGTGGGGTAGGTCATTAATCCAATATGACGGGTGTCCTTACAAGAAGAGAAAAGACAGAGACACAGACATTGTTATAAAAAGATGGCCAAGGGAAGAGGGAGACAGAGATTGCAGTTATGCTGTTACAACCCAAGGAACGCCTGAGGCTACAAAAAGCTGGAAGAGGTAAGGAAAGATCTTCCTCTGGAAGCTTCAGAGAAAAAAGCTGGACCCTGCCAACACTTTAATTTTGGACTTCTAGGCTCCAGAACAATGAGAAAATAAATTCCTCTTGTTTTAAGCCACCTGGTTTCTGGTACTTTGTTATCGCAATCCTGGAAAACTAATGCAGAAGCAGATGAGTTTTGCGTAAATTTCTGTTTCCCTTATTAGATTCTCAGCTCCCTGAATACAAAGTCTGTGTTGTATCCACCTTAATTTCTTACACTGTAGATATGCTCAGTAAATTTTGGATAGGTGAAAGGATTTATTAACCCATTTATGTAGTCAGAAAATATGTATTGAGTGCCTACTATGTGTTAGATACAACTCTAGGCCTTTGGGTATGTAGCAGGGTACAAAATAAATTTTTAAAACCCTGATCTCAAGAAGATTATAAATGAATGAATTAAAGATGGATGAACAATGAACAACTACTAGAAGGAATTCAAACCTTCCAGTCTGACCAGGATTGGTTCAGGCATTGGAAGTAAGTTAAATCTGCAAAAAATTAGTTTAATAAATTCAGTTTCTAAGGTTAAAGCAACTTTGCCCCCCAGGGAATGTTTAACATTGTATGGAGACATTTTTAGTTATTATTATACAACGGGAAGAGAGGGCTACTGGCATCTAGTTAACAGAGGCCAGGCTTGCTGCTAAACATCCTACAATGCACAGGACAGACCTCACAGCAAAGAATTATCTGGCTCAAAATGTCAAGTGCAAAGTTGAGAAACCTTAAATTAGAGGTGTGCAGTATACAATAGGAAAGCAAATGAATCTGCGGCATTTCCCATAACTAAGCACTGCGCTGAAATATTCACATATGTTAACGTACTTCATCCTATTTGACAGATGAAGACACCGAGTCTCAAGGTTTGAACAACTTTCCCAAGACTTAACATTTAGTAAGAGGTAATGCCAACATTTACTCAGGTCTGACTCCCAATGTTCCTTCTTCTACAACACAGCTGCTTTGTTCAGTACAACTTCTCTGACTTGAAATTGGAATTGAAGTTGACCCCCAAGAGTGAGAATATTGAATCCCAATCAATAGACAAAAAGAAGACTCCTGGGGCCATTGTTATACTGCCAAGGCCTTTAAAAGAGCTCTGCTGGGATTATGGGTATCATGGGGTAGGCAGCACAGTAGGGGGAGGAAAGAAAAGGTTGGGGGGAGACCTGATCCTTCCCTAAACCCATGAATCAGAGAGAGACACAGGTAATGTAATACAGGAGCTCCATAAACTAATGAAGACAATTGGGAAGGGGAAGGGGAACATCTAAAATGAAATCGTGAGAATATAAGAACTGCGGCAAATAGAAAAAGGTAGCTATAAGAAATAACCTGAGAAAAGCGGTTAGAAACATAGCTTATGTATTCATCCATTCAGGTGGTATCTATTAAGTGCCTACTTTGTGCTTAATAATATGTAAGCACCAGATTAGACATTGGTGAACAAATAGATGTGGTCCCTACTGTTACGAAGCTTACAGTCTGATGGCATGTGTCAAAACAATCCCATAATAGGTGTGTGTGCGTGTGTGTGTGTATATGTGTGGGTGTTTGTGTGTATGTGTGTGTGTTTGTGTATACACATAGAGTTAGTCTCAATGAGATTTAGTGGCAGTCTGGAAAATCAACAGGCCATTATGCAACCTTGAATTTCCATGTTTTCTTAAATTATGCATCCTCTGCCAGCCTCTTTACATGCTTTCTTCAAGGGTAACAGCATAATGATGATAATGATCTTCTTTCTTGTGTTCAAAAAGATTGCTCAGCAGCCTCTGATGAGGCTTAAGCAGTAGGGGGAAAAAGAAGAAAGAGCACTGGGTCTGGAGTGGCACATTAGAGGAAATTATCCCGGGAGGATTAAGACTCTTCAGAAACCGAAAAGGCTCTTTTGAGAGTGACCTAGTTGAAATGATTTAAAATATATCATATCTGGCACTCTAATTATATTACAACCCTAATTTTCTTGCTGTTGTTCCCATCCTCATGTCCCCCCTCCCACAGAGAGCTTCCTAACATTCAGTTTTAAAAACAAGTGACTACAGCAAATTACAGATTATTTGAGGAAGGTTTCCGATAAATCTTTGAAGTAAATTCAGTCTCCAGGGTCTGTTCAAGCCAAATGCCTAGAAGAGTTCCAGCCCATAGTAAGTGCTCAGCAAATATTTGCTGAATGAATGAATGAACGAATGAATGCTCTTTTCCTTCAGGAGGCCCTCCCATCTTTGCAAGGTACTCAGTATCCTCTTTCTTTGATAACTGTGTGGGTCACCTTTGTAGTTCCTGATACCAATCATGTAATTACCTTTTTGACTACTTGCTTCAAGATCAGTATCTTAATTTTTATTCAAAACCTCAGCCCTTTACTTACAAGATGAATATTGTAAAATGCTAGGTAGGTCGAGCTGTGGAAGAATAAAGAGTTTGTTGTTCCTCAAATCATAGCACACAGAGAGGTGGTCATGCTGTTACTTACAAAAAGAATTATCAATGGGCAAAGCATCTTGCCAACATCTCCAACATTTTGTGTTCTCTTTATACACAGCTACTTGCAATTCCACAAACATGTATGTACCATTTAGGGTTTCAGCTCCCTTTTCCACTGCAGCAAAATTGTATTTAGAAATCACTTCTCTCTAAGCCTTTCTCAACTCTCCAATAGAGTCTATTGCCCCTTCTTTTCTTTCAATTAATGCTGTTCCTTTTATGTTCTTCTCTAATAATACCTAATTCACTACAGCATAGTTTCTGGTTGAGATGTCCCTCCTTTCCTACCACCCTATCAGTTCCTTGAAGACAAAGATCATTATGGGTCACTCAACTTTATATTTTCAGTACCTATCACCTTGTCTGGGACAATGGCAGTGTAGAGTCTGGACAACAGAGAGAAATTCTTGAGCCAGCATAATTGGTCAACAGACAAAATTTAAACAACAAATCCAGGGTCACAAATAATCCTTTCTCCACCCACTCTGAGTATCAAAATCTCATATCAAAGTTCAAATATTCTAAGCTATTATAGTGTGTGTGTGTGTTTTTTTTGTTGTTGTTATTGTTGTTGGTTTTTTTTTTTTTTTTTTTTTTTTTGAGACAGGGTCTCACTCTGTTGCCTGGGCTAGAGTGCCATGGCGTCAGCCTAGCTCACAGCAACCTCAAACTCCTGGGCTCAAACAATCCTTCTGCCTCAGTTTCCTGAGTAGCTCGGACTATAGGCATGCACCACCATGCCCAGCTAATTTTTTCTATATATTTTCAGTTGTCCAGCTAAATTCTTTCTATTTTCAGTAGACATGGGGTCTTGCTCTGGCTCAGGCTGATCTTGAACTCCTGACCTCAAGCAATCCTCCTGCCTCGGCCTCCCAAAGTGCTAGGATTACAGGTGTGAGCTAAGCTATTGTGTTTTAAACCCAATTATCAACCCCTCTGCTATAGTTTGGATGTGTCCCCCAAAAAACACGTGTTGTAAAATTAACCCCTAATACAACAGCGTTGGCAGGTAGGGCCAAATGGGAGGTGTTTAGGGCAGGAGGGCTCCATCCTCATGAATGGATTAACACTGATTATGAAAGGGCTTGAGTCTGTGAGTTCAATCTCTTGCCCTCTCTTTGCCCTTCTGCCATGCGATGGCATAGCAAGAAGGTCCTTGACAGATGCTGGCTCCACAGTCTTAGACTTTCCAGCCTCCAGAACCATGAGCCAATATATTTCTGTTCATTATAAATTACCCAGTCTCAGGTATTCTGGTATAGCAGAACAAAATAGACTAAGGCACCCTCCTATACTCAAAACTCACAAACATATACCTATTTCTGTGGTTCCAATCTCAGCAAATGATACTACCAGCCACATAGTCACCCAGAAAATCAGACACCACATGAGGTAGATGTCTACTATTTATCTGCCCAGCAGCAATTTACTCTCATTCTGATGACTATGCCACGAGTTCCCTTGGCCAAAACTCAGCCCAAGTGCTTTAGGAGAACACAGTCTCCAGGAAGGCACACATGACATGGTCTAGGCAAAATCAGGCATATTTATTTCACCAGCCACAGTGATTCCAGGAAAGACAGAAATCTAAGTTAGACAGACAGTGTCGATAAGGTTTAATTCTGTGACTGTTCTTTGACCCATTAGAGAAGTGGCATCTCTCTTTCATGAGACTGCATGCTAGCCTAACGTCAGCCTGAGGTTTCTAGGGGCATCACAATGAGCCCAAGAATGGAGGCAACCTACAGCGAACAGTGGAAAGATGGTCCCTGAGAACAACATGAGAACCTAAAGGAGGCTACACCTGAAGATTGTTCAATTACTTGAGTCAAAACATTCCCTTTTTGTTTAAGCCAGCTTGAGTTTCTGGCATTTGCAACAGAAATTTACATCCTCATGGACGCTCTCTTTCTCTTATCCAATCAATCATTAAATGCAGTCCATTGCAACCCCTTAATGTCTCCTAAATCTGTCCTCTTTCCTCATATCCACTGACAAGAGATGCTATCATCATTGCTTACTGATTTTTTGCCTCAACCTTCTTTTCCCTCTCCGAGCCTACCTCTATACCAGGGGTCCTCAACCTATGGTGAGTTGTATAATTATTTCATTTATATTACAATGTAATAAGAATAGAAATAAAGTGCACAATAAATGTAATGCCCTCGAATCATCCCTAAGTCATCCCTCCCCTCCTCAGTCAATGGAAAAATTGTCTTCCATGAAAATGGTCCCTGGTGCCAAAAAGGTTGGGAACTTCTGTGAGTCTATACTATAATTGAGAAAATTTTTATAAAATGAATAATATGATCATATTACTACTCTGAAACCACTACCTATGTAAAACTGTCCCTGACTCTTCTGGTCCACAGGGATCTTTCTCTCTCTCCTATCAACTGGCATTCATTGGTAGTGAGTGTAGGCAACTTTGCTACAAACAACTCTAGCAGTTGCATGTCTTTTGCCTCAGCCTTCTGCCCTGGCCTTACCCCTCTTCAACCAAGTCTCTACCCTGTACCCCAGAGGATTTTTCTAAAATGCACAATATGATCATATTACTGCCTTCCTTAAAATCCTTCCATGTCTCCCTGTTGCCTGTAGTATAACATTTGAAACTTATATCACATAAGAAATCTCTACTTACTTCTCTAACTTTATTACTATTCCCCTAATCAATTTCCTAAATGTACTATCACCTCTGTCATCTCCTCCTTTTGTCCATGCTGTTCTCATCTTGAAATGGTCTCCCGACTGCCTTTCCTTTCCCCATTTAACTCCACCTACCATCTCCTACTTATCTTTTTTTTTTTTTGAGATGGGCTCTCATTATGTTGCCCAGGCTGGTCTCAAACTCCTGAGCCTCAGCCTCCCCAGTAGCCGGTATTATAAGCACACACTACTGCACCTAGCTCTCCTACTTGTTCTTAAAACTCTGCTTAGACATTAGTGTATCTGGAAGCCTTTCCTGTTACACATTACCCAGTTGGGTGAGGTGTATTCCTCCTGGGTGGTGCATGATAATTTTGTGCATACCTCCTTCGTAGCACTTAACACTGAACTGTAATTGCCTGCCTTAATTTGTCTGTTTCCTGCCTATACCAAAAATCCCAAGAAGGCAGAAACTGTGTCTTATTCAGTGTCATATCCCCGAAATCTGACACAGGGATTGGCACAAAATCGATGCCTGATAAGTATGTGTCGACTGCATGGCAAGTGTACAGTAACTAGAAAAAATGTTCTATGTGAAAGTTGATAAATATTTTCTCCTAAAGATGGGAGTCAACCTTAGCTGCTGCCTCCCCCAGAGCTGAGAACAGGTCTCATTGCAGCAGAGGGAAAAAATAAGCAGGAACAGATGATGCGGCATATGCAGCTCCTTGCTCTTTTCCTGCAGCAAGAATCCACTTTCGCTTTCAGGTAGGCCCAGGCTGCTGTGGAGTTTATGCCATGGCCTCCTCGGGGACGCTAGAGGAAAGACAACTTGGCACTGAGTGAACGGACTGTGTTCTGATGAGGAAGGGGGGATTTTCCACCACATTATCTGTTCATCCAGGCTGCTAAGTGGCCGCATTTGTTGGATGATGGGGAGGAGGAAGGAAGACTTATCGACCAACCCCAGCCAGTGTTGCAATGCAGCTTCCAGGAAAGAGAGAGTGGTGGACTTTTCCTGGCCACACACTAAAAGAAGGAAAGGCGGGGTGGTGCAGGGTGGGTCATTTTGGGAATTAATGTCATCCCAGATCTGAGTAACAGCTTTTCCATGGAAGTCTCTGCCCTTTGCTGGGTGCCTATCCTAAACTCACCACCTCAGTTAAACCTTCTCTATCTCTTCAGTCTCCCGTAATCCCTCTGGCTCTCCTATCAACTACCATTGTACTTACTGACCATATGTCCATTGGTACTAAGTACTGACCACTTTGCCACAAACTGCTCTGAGTTGCCAAGCACTTTCCGTAACTATGGAAGCAGGTCTAGAGTTTCCTCCCAAACTGGATTGAAAGGTCAGGGATTACATTGTGTACTTCTTTATATGTCCTTCATAGATTCCTAGCATTAAGCACAGTGCTGTTTGTGATTAAGATATCACGAGTCAATCAACAGATGAGTGAATAAAGCAAGTCTGGTTTATTCATTCATGCAAAGGCTCACTATAGAGGAATCTACTAAATGGACACAGGTAAGGCTTCCTACAGGAATCAGCTTCTCCTGACCTGAAAACACTACAGTATCAGTGGCAGATCTTCACTTTACCCTCAACCAAATGACATTTGATAGATTGGATCAGGTGCTGGAAAATATGAGCTTCTCCATGGATCCTATGTCATACGTACCTATCTATGTCCTCTTATGTCTACAGCTGATTCATAATCTGCAATGTTATCCCAGAGCTCCTTGGGTTAGTGGTAAGTACCACTGCTATTAGTCCCTATCTAGTCTAAACAGGATCGAGACATAGGTTACTTAAGTTGTAGTGAGGTGTCTGTTGCTTTTGACAAAGAATTTGGTCTCTGTTTATTTGGCAAGTATGAGTGGACCCACTCTCCTGTGATATGGGAATTGATATATAATATTTACAGCTACTACCACATTCAAGGAAAGATGTTATAACCCCTTAGGGCTTCCAGGACAATCAAGATGTAGGTCTCCACTCTCAGGGAGGTTGCGGTTTATAACTTGTATTCGGCAAAGGGCCAGTTTATGAGACAACAGGAGTTCAGAAAAGGTAGCAAACATGTCAAAGGAAAGGGACTTGAGTTGAGCCCCAGGGGATCCAAGAGAATTAGTTAGTGAAAGAGGTCAGTTAGTGTGAGGTCATTTGAGGCTAAGGAAACTGAGAAAGCCAACTTGTAGAGGCAGGAATGTGCCAGACTCTTTAAGAAACAGTGTGAAAATCAATCATTTGCCATACAGGTAAGTAAATGGATGGTTATTCACATAACAAAAATTCACCATAGGAGTCTCTTTAACAAAATTTGAAACCTATTACTACAGTTGTTTTAGGCCATTATTGGAAATCTGCACTGCATCTTTTAGGTTTTGCAGTATGATGCTGCTTGTGAAACACTGCATTCATTGCTGAGTGCTGGAACAGCACTTCTCGAATTTTAATGGAAATATGAGTCATCTGGGGATCCTGTTAACATGAAAATTCTGATTCCATGGATCAGGGGGTAGGTCTTGAAATCATACATTTCTAACTAGCTCCTAAATGGCATGGCTGCTGGTCCATGGACCACACTTGGAACAGCAAAGTGCTACATCTTTCACTGTGTTGAAGTAACTCCTATCTGTCATTACAGATTTCTCATTAGACATACTAGATGATGAATCCCTGGGAGAAAAGATCATACGTTTTAAAATGTGTGCAATGATAACTACAATCAACTTTTCCTCCCATGCTGGCTCACGGAGAGGTTGCTCACCATCAAACTATAGCTCAGTCACAACGACAATGTAGGACTTTTATGGCCTATAACACAAATCAGCAATCTACTGCTCATGGGCCAAACCCAGGCCACTACTTTTTATAAATAAAGTTTTATTGGAATACAATCACATCCATTCATTTACATACTGTCTATGGTTGCTTTTATGCTACAATACCAGAGTTAATTAGTAGTCATAGAGACCATATGGCCCTCAAAGCCTAAATTATTTACTTTCTGGCTCATTTTCTATAAAGTTTGCTGATTTCTGGCCTATAAATTTAAGGACATGATTTCTGAATGTCTCACAGGCTCTGAACTTATGCACTAAAGATGCCCTTTAAGCTTCCTGGGCTAAAATCCAAATGCCCAGGACACTGCTTAGAAGGGACCTAAAGTCATCCCAAATTCTCTTGATGCAGAGACTGGCCTTGCCCAGGAAATTCCCACACCATCTGGCTGGTGGGAGAGGTCTTGAAAGATCTGAACCAGGAGGTCTTGGAAGATCTGAACTCTCAGCAAGTGCAAAAAACCCTTTCTGCACACCTACACCCTTGATGTTGGGTATAGCCTGGGAAGGGAAGTGCACTAGAAGTAAATCCAAGCAAAGGCCACATTAAACTGCAGGTGTGTGGTTGTTCTTACCCATCCTAAAATCCAGACCAGACTTTGTGGTCTGACCCACCTTACTTGATAGAAAGCCAATCCTTTGGAGAATCCTTGTTTCAGATAAGATAGTGTCCATTCCAATCTTGGCACAAAATTATGAGAGCTTCAAAACATAGGAAGCAAACCTGGGGAATTTAAACTGTCCCAGAAAAGAGGCATCTGCCTGGATAGTCTCCTAGCCGGTCCCTTGGGCCTGGATTGGTGGATAATGGAGATCAAAAGAAATTAGGAAGGACGCACATGAGGGAGTGATGAGGGCAAAAGTAAGGTGCCCGTAAGAGTTTGGTACAAGGAAAGTGGATGCCTCCTGAGAATTCAACTATAAAATCAACAGAAATGAATCAGAGGAAAAATATGAAAAGTCACGTTAAAGATTCAGAAGAGCTCTTCCAGGCCTATAAGACTTGATACTAACTCAGATGAAATTATTAGCACATTTAAAGTGGAAAAAAATGTGTCTGACAACAGAAAGGCTTCTCGGCAACACAAGCACGGGGTGGAGAGGAAGCCGTGGGGAGCTAACATTGCCAGTGCCCTTCTGCACCCAAACCACACGGAAGGACACTCACTACGAGGGGCTTAACTTGTCTCTTAGGGGATTTCTTCCTTGCTTCCTCCCTCCCTCTTTCCTCTACCCTCACTTCCTCTTTTCCTTTCTCCCATCTTCCTCCCTCCACTCCCTTTATCTCTCGCTCATCTTCCCTTCCTCCTTCCACAAATCCGTATAAACTGTGTATTCTGCATCAGGCTCTATGCTATGGAGTCTGGGAATACAATGGTGAGAAAATCGACAAGGTCTCTGCTTTCAGGAAGCTTAAAAGTTTAGTAGGGGAGGCAGGCATTAATAAAATGGTCCATATAAATACATCATTGCTATGAGTAACGCATGCAGTAAATGCTATAAAGCAAGAGACAAAGCACAACCCTACCTTGGGGTCTTTGCATTTGTTGTTATTCCTGTCTGGAATCTTTTTTCCCCAGATATCCTTAAGGTTCTCTCCTCACTTCCTGCAGGGCACTGTTCAAACATCATTCTGTCCGTGAGACCTCCCCCAATAACCTGTATATAAAACAACAACTTCCTCCTTCCTCACCTCCCACGTGTGGCTTACGTTCTCCCCACCACGTTCAGTACTCTCAGATATTCCAGGCATATGTATATGTACACACATCACATGGTATTTTCTTTTGGTAGTTGTTCTCCATCGTGTGTCTCTCTTCACAGGACAGAATGTAAGCTCCCTGAGAACACATGACTTTGTTTTGTTCACTGTTACGTTGTACCCTTAGCACCCACTGTAGACACTGACACGTGTTTGTTAAAAATATGCATCAAAACTACAGGCGATCTGAGAGTAGGTATTACTTAATTTTTTAAAGAGTAGTAGGAGTTAACTAGGGTCATGGCAGGAAGAGAGGAGCAGGTCACACCTCGAAGAGTAAAAGCAGGCCACGAAGCTGGAGGGAAGATGAGGCAAAATCCTGTCAGACTTTACGGAACAAGTTGTTTTTTCCCCACTTATTCCAAAGGCAATTCAAAACCACTGAAGGTTTTTCAACTGAGTAAGGACATGTTCAGATTTGCATTTTTAAAATGTCATCCTGGCTACCTATTGGATAGTGGATCAGAGGTATCAGCAAAATGCCATAAAGCATTTAAATCATACAGCAAACTCCCCTTTCTCTGATTCCATGCTCACCAAACTCTTCACTGATTAGAATTTGGCTTTCTAGAATTTGACAAAGAGAGATGGTGACATGTGCTTTCGAATGAACATGAGGGATATGTGAGTCAATATAAAGAAGTAAATGCATATTCTATGTTATCTGTCAATCTCTTTAAACTCAGGTTCTGTGCGACCCTCCTGTGAGACAGGTCCCTGTGAGCTGACAAGCCAAGTGTCTACAGCAGTAAAGCCGACGGTCAGCCCTGGGCCGCAGCCACTAGGCTAAATCAGGTTTCCATCTTGCAGCCCCGCGGCAGCCCACTAGCAGGTCTGCCCTGATAAATCCCCAACCTCGAGTCCTGCTCTCCACTCAGATCTTTGGGCCACTAAGCAGAAAATCAGTGTTTAATTTTGAACCAGGCCCCTGAGGGCTTGCAGGAAACTCTGAGCCAGTACGAAACTCAGTTTAGCTGGTGGCTGACCTCAAAGAATGAGCGGTCACATGGAAGGAAATGCAGTGTTTTGACAAGGGCAGATTTTGGGGGGAGCCCCAAATGAGCATCTATCAAGATCATTATTTGGGGTGATGGCAAAGGTAATAAACAAGGCATTTGTGTGAAAACAAATAAAACTAGTCGCTTTGAGTTTCTGCCAGTGAGCCAACCACACCCATGAAAGAACTAAAAGGGACTTTCAAACCATGAAGTGCAAATGAAAGTTCTGAAAAGTCAACAACTTGTTCTCTTAATGCAACCCATTCAACCAGGTTTCTGCCCAGACTTCAAAACAGACAAGCCATTGCAAAGCTTCCTGGATGCCCCAACACCCACCCCAAATGTGGCCCTGAAACCAAAGCTTTCCAGGTCAGCAGGACAACCATATGGTCTCCAACACAAAGTAAACAAAATAACATTATTTTAGCATGCAATCCATGACATTTATGTCTGTGCTTTTTTGCCTTCTAGTTTCTAAAGAAAAAAGCCACTTCCTCCAGGACTGACGTTAATTCTACTCTGTGTTGCTACTGACTGGCTATGAGACCTTGAAAAAAATCCGAGCTATAGTACATGATAGTCATTTGTTTATTTATTCCACAGCCTTTGATTCTTTACACAATGCCAGGCCCCATGCTATGTTCTTAAGAAATAAAGATGAACAAGAGAAATCCTTCCCCTAAGTTGTTCCAAGTTCCTTGGGGGAGACAGACAAAAAAGCAGCGTAACAACAGCAGCACAATAAGCTCTATGCCAGAAATATGTACAGGGTATTAAGTGGGCTTAGAGGACAACACAATTCTTCCCAAGGGAGGCTGGGAAGGCATCCAAGAGGAAGTGGTAGCTGAACTGAGATTTGAAAGAAGAGTTGGAGTTCACTAGGGAAGCGGGGTGGGGCTCAGGGGATGGAGGATATTCCAGACAAAAGGCACAGCACAAGCAACATCGTCATTGAGGTAAGAAAACGAATGTTTTGTTGAGGAAAGCAGCAAATCTTTAAGAGAACCAAGGTTGTGATGAATTGTGAGGGATAAGGATGAACAAAAGACAGGGGGTAGAACATTGCACCTTATGCTGCCAGGCCTCTGATCATAGCCACTCAGCACTCATTGTTCCTGTGCACGCTATGCTATGTACAGACTATGCCACTTCTTCTGCTAGCACCTGTGACTCTTCTCCTGAGTGCTTTCTCCCATCTCATGAGCATGTTCTTCCCATTCGGAGGGTCGACTGAAGCACTGAGGTGTTAAAGGCAGACACACACCAACGATGGAGGGTAGGTGGTTGATAAATACTCGACACACTTAGCTTCTGAGACAGTTTCTATATAGTGCCCTACAGTTCCTGGTATGCTCATACACACACATATTAGCTTTCTTCCCTTCCCTACTTGCCTAACATTTCCTGGGATCACTTCCAAATATATAAATTACTCGCGCTGAAATCCTTGTCTTACTTTGGGTTTCCCCTAAAGAGTTCAGTGCAAGTAATTTATTTGGTATGTGTACAGCATGTTTTACATCACAATTACTAAAATGTTCATCTTCTGAGGGTTGGGATGGAATGCAGGTGGAAGGCTTATGCAATAGCTCTAGTATTTTAAAGACATGGAGATAATATTAAGTATAAAGATGGTGAAGCTGTTTGTCTTGTTTTAATGGCAACAGAAAACTTGAAAATGCAACGACAGATCAGCCAACTACCAACTCAGGGCACAATGTGAAAGGTAGAGGGTCTCCGTGGCAGTGTGTCAAAAGACTTAGTTTCCTGCAGCTTGAGGGCAGACTATGCTAAAGACAACACTGGAGGTTTGATTGGAAGAATGACAGAGTTACAAAGGAGGCTAAAGTCGCAGCTCAGCCAAGTCTCTTATATGATAGTCAGGGCCGTAAAGGGAAGGACTGGAACCATGAACACGGATGAGAATATTTAGTGGACCTACTTGAGAACATTCAAGCCTCAGATTCCCCTTTGCCCTCTGGGCTGGCAGAAGATGTGTCCCCATGAATAGAGAAGAGTAGCCCTCCGTGGCCAGGAAATGCTGCAAAGCCCCTCATTTGAGATAGACCTATTGCTAGATGATCTTGTTCCCTTCAGGATCTGCCCTTACCTCCCCTCATCACTTTGAGAAGTGTGAGAAATATACTGGACAAATGAGAAGGTTTATCATTAGATTAATTTTTAGCATATTTGTGCCTCTTACTACATACAGTTAAAAGAATCCTTACACTTTTCAAGTATTTTGTATGAACTCACTAAGTTTTAAAGTGAATTTTATTATAAAGATTTATGCCCCTGTGTTTTATATATTTAGTGAAGGTAGAAAGGCAGCAAAAAGAAACATGACCTTAATGAGTTTTTTTTCCAAATAAAATAGGGCAATAATGCCAAATACATACAATTTTTAATCACCATAGAAAATTCTTTTGGCAGAACGGACTCTAGACATATAGGATGTATAGGACCAAGTCACAGCATGGCCCAAGCAGAGGCTTATTGAATAGGAAACAAGACCACAGGCCTTGAGCCATAGCGATCTGAGGCAATTGCTAATCGACCACAAATGTTCCAGAGGCAACGTAGATAGGCTGCTGACAAGAATAAAGCTTGACTTATGTAGCAAAAATATGAAAACGAAAATATAACTCTCAAAACTTGATAACTCTCAAAAAAACAATACAAATGCACAGGATGGAATTGGAGAGTAAACCCCCAATGACGCAAGCACCCCTTGACAAATATGGGCAGAAAAATATCTCATCTTCCTGGTCCCCAAACAAAAACATCTGGTCCTGCAATTCCACCTGGTCTCTTGAGATCTACAGCATTGAGCACCAAGTGCCCACAGCAGTAATCTTCTCATTCATCAATCTTATATTGTCTTCCTTCCCTTCCTTGTCTTATTTCCTCACTAGGTAAGGAATGCAACAGGCTATAGGAAGAATGTTGGACTGAATGATTTCTACATTCACTTCTACTCTAAATTTCTATACAGTGAAGATCAAATCTAAGGCTCAACCCCTTCAGAATTTTTCCCCTCATGGGCCCATAACCAATGGAACACATCTTAGTTCTCCGGCTTTCTCAGTACTGGCAGTGTGGACTACTTTAATACAGACTTATTTTGTTTTCTAGTTGTTTTAGAATTGTCTATCTGGTTGCCCCATCTAGACACCTGCTTAAACCATATCATCTAAAATAGTGAGTTTTCAAGTATTTTACCCTCAAAGTAATACTAATAATTTCACCCAAGTACTCACAACAATCTCGTGAAGTAGGTTCTATTATTATTGTTCTTATTCTGTAGAAGCATGAACTAAGACTCCGGGATATTAAGTTATTTCCCCAAGGGCACTCAGCTACTAAGTGGAAGTACTAGGCTTTGAACTCAGACACTCTGTCATCTTAACCATTATCTTCAACCACTTCTCAAGGACTTTTTTTAATCATGATTTTCCCTCATGAAAACCTTGTTTTGAAACATTTGTCTGCATTAACTAATTAGCTACAAATTACCTAACTTTATTAGGTACTAATGAATTTATTTTCTTTTGTTTTACATTAACCAAAGACATATAGAACTTCCAGCCATAACGTTGAACTAACCAGTGTGATAACTAGAATGTAATCTCTATAAAAGCTATTTGTTGAGTGAATGAACAGAAAAAGTTAGTGTATATAATTCCAGCCAGATTTAAACACACTTAGCATTTAAGTTAGCCTCTGCTAGCTTGGAGGTAGATAGTTTTGTATTAGGCTGTTCCAAGTATAAAATATCAAAACAAATTCAACAAACTCCATTATCACCTGCTGAACTCTAAGTGGTCTAAGGATTGCAGATGATAACTCCTCATCTGTTGGACTTTTTATTTGGAGGGGTTCAAGGGAGAAGTTGTTGGCTTTTTTTTGTTTTGCTTTGTGTTTTTAATCTTTTATTGTATTGGAGAACCTTGAATCTTTTTGCAAAGGACAAAATTGATTCCTCAGGAATATTCAGGCCCCAGTGGTAAGGAATGGAGCACTGAATCGCATTTGGACTATGGCTAGTGTAAGTGATATCCTTGATTTCCTACTTGTCTCCATATACCATGGTTAAAATTATCACTTAAAAATATAAACCAGATCATATCACTCTCCTACATAAAAAACTCATGGGACTGCCATCATTTTGGCTAAAATTAAACTTTTTGCCATGGCCTACAAGACTCTATAAGACCTATTTTCCAAGCAAAATACTACTTGAGTCTTTTTTCTTTTAGAAAACTGAATGACCCCCAGAAAATCCATGACATTTGGTGGATTTTTCTATCAAAAGGTGTTGCTCACCAGTCAACCGTTCAATAGTAGTCCACTGATCCATTCTTAGACACAGAACTTTGAATTGGTCTCTTGGTGCCTCACACTTGAATGTGAATTGACAGCTAAGGATTAGCAGGCATTTTAGGAAAGCTTCCAACATAAAAGAGAAAGATTTAAACAGGCAAACAAACAGAAACAACAAGTCTATGCTTAATATCCTCACAATGAAGAAAAGATAACTGAAAATTTTGCCTCCATCAAATAAGGAGAGGATGCCACGAAAATAAAGGAACAAGAAGAAAGTACTCTGGGTAATTAACAGTAGCCAAAATAAAACATTTGATAGGAGGTTTAGACGAAAGAGTCAAGAAATCTCTTAGAAAGTTCACAAAAGAACAAAGAGAACATAGTAAAGGAGGAAGAAAAATAAACAGGAAAAGTGAAGTAGAGGGTTGATCAGGAGGTTTAATGTCACCCTAATGTGGATAGCAAGGAATTCAAAAAATACAGAAGCGATCAATGCATCAGAGAAGGTATGTAAGAAAATGTCCCAGAACTAAGAAACATAAATCTCCAGAAAGAAAGGGAAGGGGGAGCCATCAAAAAGATAAATCTTTATTTACTTTAACACAGACAGCTAATGTCTAAAGTTAATAAGCTTAGAAGCAGCAGTATAAGCATGTTATTTAGAAATTTGGACTTAAATACCAAAACGGGTATGGGAGTTGAAATAAATCCCCCTGAGAAGTAAATCTGGAGAGTAGGGAGGGGCAGAGAAGGGGCTGCTGTTTTTATACATACATACCTATATACGTAATGTACGTATTCTTTGGTATCTTAAAATATGCACACATATTATTTAATACTTTAAGATATAAAAATAAAGCTACGGCATAGAGACTATTTTAAAAATATTTGTTCCAAGGCATGGTTTCTTTCCTTGACCTTTTGGTAGCACCTTTCAGGAATATGTCCCTCATAGTATTCCTTTTGAACTGCTGTGGTTAACCTAATTTATGGGATCTTCCTGATGCAGTTCTAATGGAGGTGATCTGAGGACCACGTTTTGGGTAACCAGTGATTCCAAAGGATTCCTTGCAACTGAAATCATTACAGCTCAGCTAGGGATACTGCAGGGCAATTTAAGGGAAAAACAAACAAAAACATAAAAATAGTTAAGTGTGACTTTGGTCTCTTTCTTTGTCCTATATCTTCCCTGGGAACTATGGAATGAGTCATGATTATTGAAAGTGCTAGTTGAGTATTCAGGCCGCTGGGTACCAACATTTTTTCTATCTATTCCCTGTAGATATGGCTGGCAGTATCCAACAGAGCAGTTTACCTAGTGTTAATAACTTAGAAAGTACCTAAGAAATACTTAGGAAAAGGAGGAAAGGAAAAGAGGAATGGGACAGAAAGGAGAGATATGTAGGAAGCAGTCAATTTTTTCATATCTGAGATACTGTAAAATTAACAGCAATAATCCCTTAGGTGGAGGTTGGGTCTACGTATTGAAAACAGTTTAATTGTTTTGACTTTGATAAAAGACCTTCAGTCTGTAGTTATTGAGCATTTAAATGAGTGTCCAGCATAAGACATGGAAAAAAACAACCCAAAACATAAGCAATGACTAATACCCATAAGGACTTTAAATTCTCTTCCAGGATACAAAGTTGATGAACATGAAACAAACAGAAAACAAGTATGTAGCTACTATATGATGTCATTCAGGCAGTGAATACAAAACATTGTCTATCAGACAGACCAGAAGTTAATAGAGAAAGAACATTCAAGAAAGAGTAATAATAAGAGTTTGAGTGATAATACATGAAATGCTACCTATATTAAAGCACATTCCATGTGTTCTTTTACATACTATTCATAACTACCTTAAAAGTAATTATTATTATTGCCTCCATATTAATAAGAAAGACAGAGAAGTTAAACTTGTTCAATTCCGACTGCCAGGGTGACAATAGAATTTTAACTACCTTATTCCAGACTTAAGTCCGCTCACTTACTGCACAGGATTCTGAAGAACAGGTAAAAACATAGAGCGGTGCACAAGAAAGGAGAGGCCATAGTAAGTGAGAAAAAAGAATCTGAGCATAGATGGGTACAGGAGGCTGCACAGCGGAGTCAGTGCTGAGAAGGACCTGATTGGGAGGAAGCCTGGATGATCTGGGAATTTATGGGCTTTGGAGCCAGACAGAGTGGGATATAAATTATAGCTCTGCAACTTACTGACTGTATGGGAGAAAGGGAAGTTCCCCAGCCTCTGATTCCTCATCTATTATATGGGATGGCTGCCTCCAAGATTTGCTGTGAGATTTTGGTGATACAACTTATATTTTTAAAGAGCATCGCTCATACATTCTTATTTCTCTTTCCCTGACTGGAGCAGGTTATTACTGATGGTAGGAAACAGTGAGTGGTTGTTGGTCACAAACACCTGGTCTAATCTATCAGTCAAAACAACCACCTGCACAAAAGCAGGGCTGTACATTATTCATTGGATTTTGACAGGTTCTTTGGTTGTTTTATTTTGACCAGCTCAAGTCAGTCCAAACAGTTTGTGCAGCTCTAGGAAACAAGCTGAGTTTGGCCTGCGCATTTTGGCATCCTGAACCACAGGATCAAGGTGGGGGGGGCGGTGCGGGGAGAGGGCCGGAGGTGGGGAGGGAAGAATGGAAAAGTACCCGCAGTGCCTCCTGAATCCAACTTCCTGCTGGCGAAATCCACCTCTTGCTGACTCTGAGTCACCGACAGCATGCCTTCCCTCCCCTGCGGCCCATCCGCCCATTAGGCCCAGCAACTCTCCTCCTAGGCTGGCTTCCCTCGCTCGCTCCCACACGTGTGCTCAAGGTGGAGGCAGCCCTAATGAGGAAACACGAGGCAGCTGCTGTGGCAGGCATCTCTCCCTCAGCCAGCAGAAGGAGGCCTGCAGCAACCTTGCCTGCAGGGCCTGCCCGGCCGACGGCCTTTCAGGTCACCCCTCTCATGGGCTGCCCTCACCCTTGTGACCTGGAGCCCTCCCATAGGACAGGGAGCCTTAGAACTCAAAGGCACCAGAGCTGCCTCCCTGGTGAGGAGGAATCCCTGGAAACTTGCTCTGGGGACTTGTCCTATGTATTAAGATAGGGGCAGACCTGAATGCAGTGTGATTTCAAGAGCACCAGGAAGACATTCACCACAAACTTTTCTTAAAGTTACTGTTCCTCAGCCTGATATCAAGATTCTCAATAATCTGACTTTTCAATCTGTTTTCCAAAATGGCCCTCTGCTTCTTCAGCATTTATTATGAACTTGACCAATCAATCATAAGACTGCCCTGAGACACTTGATAGAAACACAGACTCCAAGATTCCGACTCAGTGGATTGGGGTGGAGCTCAGGCGTTCTGTATGTAAGAAAGACCTCAGGTTGTTCTCCTGATCAGGCAATGTGGGAAGGTGGCACTGGCCCAGTGGTTTTGTGTGTCCTGGGTGGTCAGTCCTAAGGCTCAGCTGAGGTGCCTCCATGGTCACTTTAGGGGAGGGGAGGAGTTGCAGTGAGGGGAGCTCAGAATCTCAAAAATCCCCCTGTCATGGGTTGAATTGGTTCCCCCCCCCAAAAGATATGTTGAGTTCTAACCCTAGACTCCTGTGATTATGACCTTATTTGGAAATAGGGTCTTTTCAGATATAATTTGTTATGGTGGAGTTATATTGGATTAGGATGGGTTCCAAATCCAATATAACTAGTATCCTAATAAGAGGAGGAAACGCAGATTTGGATGAGAGACCCAGAGTGACACAGGAGTAAGGCCATGTAAAGATGGAGGCAGAGATTAGAGTCATGTTGCCACAAGCCAAGGAGCACCAAAAATTGCTGGCAGCCACCAGAAGCTGGAGAAGGCAAGGAAGGGTTCTTCTCTAGAGGCTTCAGAGAGAGCATGGCACTCCCAGCATCTTCATTTTATATGTCAAGCCTCCAGTACTATGAGAAAATAAATTTCTCTTGCTTTAAGCTACCAAGTTTGTGATAATTTTTCGTGGCAGCCCTAGGACATTAATACATTCCCCCTCTGATTGTCTTCTATCACTTACGTACACACACACACATTACCTCCCCACATCCTTTAGCTAGAACAGCTTGGTTATTTTGATTTATGTTATACTTTGGAATTCAGCATAACCTTTCATTTGGAGAAGGAATAAAAGGAGTTTTACTACTAACCACAGTTTGAAAACTAACCACTTTGGCCAAACTGAACTGTAAGCTATTCTCCATGGACACCCTGAAGTCTTTTGATGCCATATTTGTACTCACAATGTTCTTTACATCTGGACATTTCACCTACTTTTCACCTGTTAAAATATTAACCAACAATGAAGCTCAACTTGAATATAATCTCCACTAAGTCATACCTGATATCCCTTTGATTAGATGTGATTTCCTCTGCTTTTGAATTCCAGTTGAATTTTTGGATCTTCTCTTAGAGCATCTACCTTAGTCAACATTGCATTCTAGCCACATGTGAAATGTTTTAGTCCCCACCTTGACTGCATTCTGGGCTCTGTTTTTTGTATTCTTCTCCCCACTCTCACCCAGTGTTTTCCAGAGTGTCTTTCATAGAGCAGGTGGTATCCAAGGAGCATTATTCAACAGAAGCTGGTGGTGAAATTTTACAAAGGACCCTATTCATTTGAGTTAATTGTATTGTGCAGGTATGAGTATGATTTCATGATAAAATAAAACTTTTGCAATGTTTCTCAATTAGATATTAATTTCAAATTCCCAAACACCTTGTATCCACCAAAATATGCCCAGACTCCAGAAAGTTTCCCTGGGCCATATCCTTTGCTAAAAGATTGCTTGTTTTATCTTATTTTTTTAAAAAATAGCAGAAATATTTGATTCCATCCTAATAATCCAAGACAATGGGTTCTTACCGTTAGAACTAAGCAAGTAGTGAAAAAAAATTCAAAACTGATGTGTGTACTTGAATTTGATAGTATCTTTATTATATTTTGCTATATACTAAACACAGCCAACCAGAATCCAGCTTACTAGAGCCTTCCAGCTGACTTACTTTGCCACTTATCTTCAGGAGACAGAGTCTGATGATCACAAAATATATTGTCTTAGGATCCTTGGTTAACTTCCAGAATATGTTTTTGCCTCAACCTGAAGTCATCTCAATCTCTTTTGGCATCTATAGCCAACTTTATTATTCCTTGAATGTTACAGGGACAGAGTCCTTACCATAATCATCTTTAAGTTATATACATCTACCATAAAACCTGCTACACTGTAATTGCCCAATGAAAATCCATTGAATATACATAAAGGACTAAAAGAGTCTTTATTAATCCAAAGAATCATGCAGCATAGCAAGATTTTTAAGCATCCATGAGACAAATAGAAAAGGAAATTTGGACTTTTGTGAAACAAGATAAACAAATAATCAGAAAATATAATTGTCCAGAATCCCCCAATATTCAGATATCTTGTTAATTGAGATTTTCTGTTCTATAAAGATAATGAAGGAAATGCCAAAAGGCTTCTTGATATGGAAAATGCTGTTTTACACCCAGGTGCTACAGAGGAAATGGAGACTGTTCTGGTCAATTGGCTAACAGCACTATTTTTCAGGTATCAACAATGTTCTCTATTTAGTCATCGAATGATCTCCATCAGGTTACCACGTCTTGGTGCTATTCTATTTTCGTAAGTGTGCTTTCGTCACCAACACATTTTCATCCTTCTTAATATTTCCAATGGCATCACTTCACTCCACCAACGTAAAAAAACAAGCAATCTAAAAATTACTTTCTGCTGTTTCCCACTCATCCACAGAGAATGAAGTTGCCATTTATGGACACTTGCTGTTGCCATGTTTTTCAGAAAGTTTGCCATTCCACAAGCTGTTTTTAGCCCCCATACCCACGACACTTCTACAGGCATTTAGTATTTCTTTATCTGATGCTTTTCCAAGGCAATACCTCCGCCTCCTCATTGAATCATGCAGGCTGTCTCTTAATCAAATGATATTTTTTGAAGTGTTTCCTCACTGGAACCCAGAAGGTTGTTTCTCATATTTTCCCCCACACCTGCTTTGTACACTAACCTAAGGAGAACTACTTACATGGTTTATTGTCCTTTTTGGAACAGAAATATGATATTTGTCATTTCCCCGTTCTCCACAATCTGGCCCAACAGTTGAAAGTGTCTAAAAATATAAGCTAATACTTCGTCGTTTTCTTGCTCCCTAGAAAATAATATATTTATTCTGTTTGTATCTGGTGTTCTATAAAAGACTGGCCAGATTCAAAACTCTGTGGTACAGGATGACAGCCTGAAAACTAGCAACAGAAAGATATATTCAAATCCCATTGATCAGAGATGTGCACAAAGATGTCTGAACCTGTTTTCTTGTCTGCAAAATAATAGAGTTGGGTAAGATTTAAATGAGATATCACACTACAGGTTACATATCCAACACACTGTGTGACACATATTAGTAAATCAACAGTTTCTCCAATTGTAGAAATGTCATAACTATGGCAAAATGGTAGAGCAGGTACCCATGCCTAGGACGGCCATTCACTACCCATGTTATTTTAGTGTTAAGATAAAAGAAACTATTATATTAATGTCAGAAACAGAATTCTTCTTAAAAAGGTAGTTTTTCTTTAAGAAAAAAATCTTGTTAAGTCCCTTGGAAAGTAGAAGATGAAACCTATCGTACAATGGACAAAAGCAATGAAAAAAAAAAATTCAACCATTCAGCAAGGTGAAGGAACTGAAATTTGGGGATGGGAGAAAGCAGAGAAAGGAAAAGAAGAAAAGAGGAAAATGAAGAGAGCAGAGAATCATGGTAAGAGACTGGAGTGCAAGTTAGTCAATGTGGCCAAGGGACTTTTTCAAGATGAAAAATGAGACAATGTTCGCTAATCAACTTAAGCTGTTGTTATTTTACGATGTAAGCCCCTTTCATGTCCTTAAAGCTTAACTCTCATACAAAGTTCTAGAAGAATGCTTCATCGCTTGGATTTTGTTATAGAATGGTCGTGGACATCAAGGAACAGAGATAAAATTCTCCCTCTGAGATAACGCAACAGGTAGAGCACGCATGAGATAGTGAAATAATCTATTTGTGAGTACAAGAACTCAGATCTGGAAAGGACCATGAGAATATAAGTTCCCTGGAAGCTTGTAGAAAGCTTAGAGAAGGTAATATTCTTCCCACAGGACAGGAGAAGGGGTCTCTAGAACTGTTCTCTAGACCAGGGTTGGCAAACTTTTTCTCTAAAGAGCCTGATAGTAAATCTTTTAACTTGTGGGACATGTGGACTTTGTTGCAACTACTCAACTCTGCACTATAGCAGAAAGGCAGCCATAGACAATATGTAAACAATTGGGTGTGATTGTGCATCAGTAAAACTTTGTTTACAAAGACAAGTGGCTGGCTAGATTTGGCCCACGGACAGTAATTTGCCAACTGCTGATCGAGACCAGGGGTCAGCAAACTACCTTCCACAGACCAAATGCAGCCAGCATCTGTTTCATTTATGGCCCTGTGAGCTAAAAATGTGTTTTCCTTTTTAAATGATCATATTTTAAGTGATTTTATATAAGTATCTACATAGTATCTACTATTTTGCTTCTTGTCATGCAAAGCCTAAAATATTTATTATCTGGCCCTTTAAGAAAAAGGTTGTGCTGTGGACGGAATGATTGTCCAAAACTCGTATGTTGAAATCCTAACACCTGATATGATGGCATTTGGGAGGTAATTGGGTCATGAAAGCAAAGCCCTCATGCCAATGGGATTTATGCCCTTATGAAAGAGGAAAAGGCACAAAATCTCGCTTCCTCTCTGTTTTCTCCACCGTGTGAGGATATGAGAAGATAGTCATCTGCAGACCAGGAAAAGCGCCATCACTAGACAGTGGATCTGCTAACACCTTGATCTTAGACTTCTCAGTCTCCAACCTACAAGAAATAAATTTCTGTTGTCTATAAGCCATCTAGTCGATGGTAGGGGTATGGTTTGGACATAGCAGCCTGAACAAACACAATATGCCAACCCCTGTTCTTAACTGTAAGGGCCAGTTGACACCTGAGTTCCATGTACATTGGGTCAGAATTTCTATCCTTTGTGTTAAAGCCCAAAGTTGGCATTTGGGGGAAAATTTCTTGTGGACTCTTAAATATTCCTCAAAAGCCATGTTCTGCAACTCAATAAAAGGGGCCACCATATATACAGCTATAAAAGCACATAACCTGGGAGTCTTCATTGACTTTCTTTCTCTTAACCCCTCATTTAAGGAACCACAAAGACCTGCCGATTCTATTTTGAAAATATGTTCCCTAAACCAACCTACTGACATTACCATTGATGTTAACCTAGTCCATGCTATCTTCCGTCTTTCTCCCAGATAATTACCACAGCCTTCTTCCTAACCCCACCCAATAATCTAGGCCACAATAGAAGCCAGAGGGATATATATATATTTTTTTTTAGTTTAAGTTCCATGTTACCCATTTACATAAAAACCTTCAATAGTTCCCTTATTTCATTTAGAATGAAAATCTAAACTTTTGGCCAAGCCTGCAAGGTCCTGGAAGATCTGTCCCCAACCTGCCTCTCAAATCTCAAATGACATGATCTAAGCCCACCTCACTTGGTCAGGGGTCCTTTGCCTCTTGTCAGTCCCTAGGACTGGGGCAAGCTCTTTCTGAAAACAAGTTTTTTTAGGACTTGCTCTTTCCTTTGCCTAGAATAATTTTCCCATGGCTTTTCACATGGATGACACACGCTTTCATCATTCAGTTCTCAACATAAGTATCACCTCATCAAAGAGGACTATCCTAACTCTCTAAAGTAGATCCCCACCCATGATCCTCCACCCTACACCTTGTTTAATCCTATATAATAAGTTCACTTCCCTTGTAAGCTCCACGCAGTGTGCACTGCACCTGGCACAGTGCTAGGCACTCACTAGTAAGCACACATGTATCTGTGCTAAGCAAATGACAGAATGCAACAAAGTTCATATAAATAACCACAGAACAACCCAACATTTTACTGCAATTTGACTGTTTATAAAACCTTTTCAGATCCATTAACTCATTTAATCCTCACAGAAACTCTGGCTGATGGTTATTTGATGCTTATTTACAGACAGGGGTAATGAACCTCTCAGAGGTTGAGTAAATTATGTGAGATCACACTACAATTAGGGGAAAATCCAGACATGAGAATCATATCCTCTCACTTTAAATTCGCAGCTCTTTCCAACACAACCGTATAAGCACCTACCAAGAGTCAGGCACCACTAATGTGCTGTGACCTCAGATGTGGTTCTGTAAAGCCTCAAGGGTGCAAAGCCCAGTAGGAGAGACGAAAGTAACTTTGATAACAGGCAGACTGTGATAAAAGTACTAAGTATGGTATAAAGTGTTTTGTGAAGAGAGAAAGAACTTCTGGGTCCAGGGTCATTAAGAAAAGTGTATTAGCTTCCTGGGGCTGCCATACCACCAACTGGGTGGCATAAAACATCAGAAACTTACTCAGTTCTGAAAGTTAAGAGTCTGAAATCAGGTGTTGGCAGGGCCATGCTCCCTCTGAGACCCTGGGTAGGGTCCTTCCTTGCCTCTTCCTAGCTTATCGTAGTACTCACCTATCCTTGGCACTCCTTGGCTTGCAGTGGCAACACACTGATCTCTGCCTCTGTCATCATATAGTATTCTCCTCATGTTTCTCTGTCTGTGTTTCTGTTTTTCCTTCTTATAAGGACACCAATCATATTGGATTAAGCTCCACTCTAATCAACTTTGACCTCCTTTTAACCTAATTACATCTGTAAAGGCTCTATTACCAAATAAGATCACATCCAAGGTACCAGAGGTTAAGACTGCAACTTATCTTTTTTCAGTCCCTAATAAAAAGTTTTCCAGGAGAGGTAATAGGACAATATTTTGGAGGCAATCATTCTTCAAGTGGGTAAAGAGGATTTTATCGGTCAGGTTTCTGCTAGGATAAAACTGCAAAATAAACACCCCCCCAAATCTCAGTGACTTCTAATAAACATTTTCTCACTAATGGGTCTATGGGCTGGCCAAGGCAGCTCTGCACCAAGTATCAGGTCAAGTTTAGGTCCTTTAGTCTCTCACTGTAGGACCCGGGGCTGCCTGGGGCATGCGTTTCTCTTAGTAAACAGCCAAAGTGCAAGAGACCAAGCAATGCAGGCAACACAGGAAAGCTTCTGCATGCGTCACCCTGGCTAGTGTTGCATGAACCAAAGAAATTCACATGACCTAGCCCAATATCCAATGGAGCCTCTAGTGGGAGGCACACGGCAAAAGGAGTGAAGAATTGAGAACAATTAATCTTTTACAAGATTTGTCACCAAATATTTACTCGATGGGGCTCTTATACTTTTCAAGGAGCTCAGAGATAGAAACTGTGACTGTGCCTTTCTTCCGGAAGCTTTCATAAAGTTCTTACATATGGGGATCTTTATTTATATTGTGCAACAATAACATGTCTCAGATGAAAAATGTCCCAGAAATCGAAGTATTGCATAGAACTCTCTAGCATCAATGAGAAACTAGTTTTCCCAAGTACTCATTTTGTATGTTTTTGTCTTCAGTAATGGCCAAAATGGGCCTCATCAGTGTAATGTACAAGAAGGGTATTTCAGGGACAATGTCCCAGGAGGCCAAAACGAAGGGAGAGATGACTTATGTGAGGTCATTGGGAAGAGAACAAAACTAAGAAATAAGAGCCAGTACAAGCACTTTAAGGAATATTGAGAGTCAGAACCGAGCGAAAACTACAACAGAATCAAGTTTAAAGCAAGGGATGAGGTCAAGCAGAGACTGAGGAGGAAGAGTGAGGGGAGTCCTGGAAGTTGCCAAAAACATCTCCCAGATGTCCTGGGCTCCCTTGCAGTGACTGGCACGTATATGACTCATGGGCATGTCCCACCAGATGAATATAGTCAGGATACACACGTTCCATCTGAATACCCAGAATGCAGAGTAATGTGAAATACTAATTTTGTTTTGCTGAAAGAACCCATTCTACTCAGGGAAAGAATATACTATTGAAAGGTGTTGACGGAATAGAGCTATAGTGGGGGAAATTCCCTGTCAGTCAGAATGAAATGAGTCAAAGGGGCCTAGAATGGTTCAGTGAGAACCTCTCATCTAAATAAGTAGAAATTTAGTGTGCCCCTATTGTATTGACAGAGAAGCTTCCTAGAGCCAAATGAGTACAAAACTCTAGGATTTCTAGGGATATTTTCAGATGAATCTGGAGAATGAAGCTTCCTTGAAATTGTGGCATCCAAGAAATGCTAAAGCCACTGGAGACTTTTTAGCCTTAGGGACCCACAGGGAGTGTCTATGAATATTTAATGGATTTTCTGATGGAAGAGGGAGAGGATCTGTTCCATACATCTCCAAAAGGTAGCCCAATGGATAGATGCCATATTATCAGTTCAAACTACGTAAGGAGAACTAGTGAGCTTCTGTAAAGTTTAAATGTAGGGGCAGGTGAGCTGCAGCTAAGGAGGGTAATTTGGTCCAGGTCTCATGTTCATAAGAGCCTCAAGTCAAAATTTTTAGCACTATCATTATACGAGGTTTTATATTTAATCATAGTGCTACTTTCATAGTGTTTTCTATATGCATGTCAAAAAGATTTAATGTAAATATTACAAATGTAAAATAACCCTGGCTTGGCAATTATTTTTAATATTTTACAAACCTCAAAAAGAAAAATTACTGAGATCCTTCTCAACCTGTAAGAAGTATTTGTTCCCTACCACCTACATGGTTTGAAAGGGAGAGGGCCTCTATCTAGGATGTGGGGATTTGTGTGTTGGGTATAGTATTGGCCTAGATGTCTAAGACTTCATCCAACATTAACATTCTTTAATTCTAACTTCTCTAGGTTCTACTCTGCTTATCTGCAAAGGAGGTTGAAAAATGTTCAGTGTTTCTCAACACAGAGCCTTAAACAACACTACCCATTCCTGGAATGTCCTTCCCCCCCTTGCCAACCCCACATCCCCCAGGAGCTTAATAACTCATACTTCTCCTTCTGGTTTTAATTTGAATGTCAGTTCCTCAGAATAAACTTGACTAATTTATCAGATTAGGTTAAGACTTCTGTTAGACACACACCTACCTCACTTAAACTCCATGAGGGGCTGGAATCATTTATCATCGTGCCAACATCTAGCACACAGCACAGTGTCCTGTGAACAGTGGAGGAGCAATGAATAGTTATTACATAAATAAACAAATTACTTGGAATATTAATAGGTGTCAAGTGAGAAATACTGTACTAACTATTAACAGGTTTCTTTATTACCATTTCAGAGTCTTTCATATGTGAAAGACTATGGAAAGGCAATGGAAAGGAGATATATTACATTTGCTCAATTCTGAGATATGCTTTTTTTAAAAAATTTACATTTTTCAAATTCTATGTGTTTCTTATAAAATAGTGCTTAATATGTTTCTCACTCTACCTACAGCTCCATCAAAATATGTTATTAAATCATAATAATTATTTCCTGTATTTAGTAGTGTCATAGTCAAGGAAATCCATTAGTGTAGAGTGTTTCTCAAATGTGGTTGATTACGGAATCCTTTTTTACAGAGCTTCTCCTGGGACTAGTGCTCTGTGGCATACATTTTGGGAAACACCGGAATAGAACACCACTTCCAAATATACTAAGTTTTGAGTCTATTGGCCAGAATTAGGGAACAATATGCTACAGATGAAACAAACAACAAATTAAGACTCCTGAGACATGAGTATTCCTCAGCCTGTTTAGCAACCCCAGAAAAGTCACTTAAGCCTTCTGAATCTCAAGTATTTTATCAGTAAAAGAGGGACAATGATATCTGCCCTGCTTACCTCACAGGACTATTATTAGAGAATAACAGGAAAGTAAAATGTAGAGAGGTCAGATTCTGGTTAAAGATATTAAAATGAACAAAGAGTTTATGTTCCTTTATTCCCAAAAATACACTGAAATGACAGTAAAGTGATCTTTTAAAAAGGGCTAAGCTCACACACACACGTAAAAAAAAAGGAAGGGGAAAAAAAAGCAACGTTTTGGAAGCTGGAAGGCAGATGGATGAGTGATAACTGATTCAACAGATCCTAAAATACTGAAACCTAAAGAGGAAAACAGATAAGTAACTTAATTTGCACTCCTCAGCCCCAGAATATAATTGTAGGAATGAAGTCTATGAGAAGGCAAGAAAGAGAGATCTAGAGCAAAAACAGGATGTGAGGATCTTCTCACTTGAGGAGAAAATGTAGAAGAGGACATTATCCTCTCACAAAGAGAGAGAGAGAAGAAAAATAAAAAATAAATGCTCCAGAACTGACATATGTTTCCTCATTGAAAGTGCCTACTGGGTGCCCAACATGATGAATAAAAGAGAACTACCACCATGATGCATCTTCATAAAATCCCAGATTCAGTAGATGAGGACAACTGAAAAGCTCTCTGGGGTGGACGTGAGGAGAGAGAATCAGAATGGAATCAAGCTTCTGGATAACAACAATTAAGTTGATCTTTTGCCTGATGCGTTTGAGCATATTGATAGTAGATTTACACTTATACAGAGGGTTTGATGATAAATTAGTGATTGGTATATAGAAAACAAATAAAGAAAATCAGTATGGTTATTTTTCTTTTAAAATAAAAAATTTTGCAAGAAAGGAAATGTAATTATTGCATAACATATCATTCAACTGAAAAAATGTGTTTACAAAATTATAATAGCATAAACATTAAACATAAATATGTCTACAAATTTTGATATAACTATATTTAAGTGAGAGTTCATTATTTTTTATTAGAGCATGAAAAATTATTATGAATTTAGCATCTTAAAATAGTACACATTCCTTCACATTTCTATGAGGCAGAAGTGCAGGCACAACTTAACTGGCTCCTCTGCTCCAGGTCTCAGAGGCTGCAATCAAGGTTTTCGCTGGGCTGCATTCTCATCTGGAGGCTGGACTGGAGAAGAATCCACTTCCAAGCTCTTTCAGGTTGTTAGGATTGGATTATTTCAGAAATAATGATTTTTGACTACCAATGTGAAGTCATAAAAGGCAATATGGATTCTGCCTTACTCTCACTTGAATCACTCCCTCTGGGGCCAGTCAGCTACTATGTCCTGAGTAGACTCAAGCTCCCTATGAAGAGGTCCCTGCAGTATGGAACCGAGGCCTCTAGCAACAAGTCATGTTATCGAGTCAGCTTGGAAGCAGATCCTTCAGCCATGTCCAGCTTTCATACAACCACAGCCCAGACCAGCATCTTCACTACAACCTAACAACAGATGCTGAGCCAGAACCAAACAGCAAAGCTGTTGCTTGATTCCTAACCACAGAAACTGTATGAGACAACAAATTATTATTATTGGGTAAGCCACTAAGTTTTAGTGTAAATTGTTATGCAACAAGAGACAACTAATACAGATTTTGGTACCAGAAGAGATGTACTACCATAACAAAAGCCTAAGTTATAAGAGTGGCTCTAAAAATGGACAGTGGATGGAAACTGGAGGAAATTTGAGAAAACTATCAGTGAAATCCTGAAGAGTCTTGACAGGCTATTAGTAGAAGACTTTGTGGAGGCTGCAAGTGAGGGCTTACAGGAAAGTGAAGAAAACATTCTGGACCTGGAGGAAAGGGGATCCTCATTGTGTAATGGCAGGAAGGTTAGTAGCACTGTCTCCTCAGATAACATGAGAAATAGGAAACACACTTAATAAACTGGGTGAGCTGGCTCAGCAGGCTTCCAGGCAGAGTGTTGAAGGGGCTGCCTCATCTCTTCTGCTGTGTATAGTAAAATGCAAGCAGAGAGTGAAAAGCTAAAGGAAGGGCTGATGAGAAAAGAAGCCAAGAATTGTTGGGTGTGAAAATTCTCAGCCTCTTCACACAACTTATGATACTAAAATTAAGAAACAGTTTCTGGTCAAAGATCAAATCTAGGACACTTTTGGGAAAATATAATCTAAAGATGAAGCCAAAGGTGTGATCTCAGAAAGATCCAAGCCAGTGCCTCAAAGAACCACTCAATCAAGTAACAGAACTTCTAAGCAGCTTAAGGATGTTGGCCCTCAGTAATCTCAGCATCAGCCTAAGGAACATAAACCTTTATCTCAAAGAAATTTGTGGATATGGCATTTGTCTATTTAACACTTAAGATAGAAGGGACAAAAGGTGCTTACCTTGACCCTGACTCAACATGTTAGTCTGCACACTTGGCAATCCCTGGAAAGACTTCTGTCTCAAAGACAACTGAAACTTGTATGCCCTGAGTGACTCCAGGGGGCATCTGGCCCAGGACAAGTCACTGTACCATAAATGTAAATTTGCTTCTCAGCTATGCTTTCAGAAATGAACTTCCAGCTTATCATAGTCTAAATTCACTTGCAGAGGGGCTTCAGTGCAACCACTGCCCCTTCTTCCCTCAGTGGCCCCATTTCTACAATAAGAGGAAGGGACCTGGCTAGTATGGGGAAAGGGTCAATTCCTGACCACCACAATATCTTATGTGTACACAAAAATGCACTGAAACCCACCATGTTACCAGAAATGACAGTGACAATGGCATAAAGAGGGAGGGGAAGAGAGAGAGCAGGTTAGGAGTTCTTGAAAATTTAAGCATAAGACATCCTCACCCTCACCCTAATGTCCTCCCATACATACTAGGAGTCCCTGAGAGAATAAATCAGCTTTAATCTAAGAGGAATGAGGGAATCAAAGGCAGTTTGAAATTCAGTGGAACAGAGCTATTACTGTACCAATCACCCAAATAGTGTTCATTGTACCCATTAGGTAGATTTTTACTTCTCCTTCCCCTCCCCCCTCCTTGATTTCCAATGTCTTTTACTTTCTGCACCCACGTGTGCCCATTGTTTAGTTCCAAATTATTAGAGAGTACATGTGGTATTTGTTTTTCCATTCCTTAGATACTTCACTTAGGATAATGGCCTCTCTTTTCATTCATATTGCTGCAAAGGACATTAATTCATTGCTTTTTATGGCTGAGTAGTAGTCCATGGTATACATATACCACATTTTATTAATCTACTCATGAATCGATGGGCACTTAGGTTGATTCCACATCTTTGTGACCATGGATTGCACTGCAATAAACATTCAAGTGCAGGTGCCTTTCTGATAAAATGACTCCTTTTCCTTTGGGTAGATACCCAGTAGTGGGATTGCTGAGTCCAATGGTAAGTCCGTTTTTATTTCTTTGAGGAATCTCTAAACTGTTTTCCATAGAGGTTGTACTAATTTGCAGCCCCACCAACAGGGATAAGCATTCCTTTTTCTCTGCATCTACGCCAGCATCTATTGTTTTTTGACTTTCTGATAACAGCCATTTTCACAAGAAGGTGATATCTCATTGTGGTTTAACTTGCATGTCCCTGACTCGAGCATTATAAAAGCTATCCAGGCAATAAAAACATTTGTACCCCCTTAATAATTTGAAATTTATGACCCAGTAATTCCACTTCTAGGCACATATCCCAAAGAATTGAAAGCAAGGTCTGAAAGAGATACTTGTACACCCATGTTCATAGCGGCATTATTCACAATAGCCAAAAGATAGAGATAACCCAAATGTCCATCAATGGATGGATGAACAAAATGTGGTATAAACAGTGGAATATTATTCAGCCTTACAAAGGAAGGAAATTATGACACACGCTACAACATGGGTGAAACTTGAAGACACTATGCTAAGTGAAGTAAGCCAGGCATAAAAAGATAAATATGATTCCACTTATATGAGGTATCTAGAGTACTCTAATTTATAGAGACAGGAAGTAGAATGGTGGTTGCCAGAGACTGGGAGAAGGGAGAAATTGGGAGTCATTGCTTCATGGTTACAGAGTTTCAGCTTTAAAAGGTGAAAGCAGTTCTGGAGATGGACAGTGGTGATGGTTATACACCAATGTGAATGTAAATAATACCACTGAATTGTACATTAAAAAGTGATTAAGATGGTAAATTTTATTTACGTGTATTTTACCACAATTAAAAATAATTTTAAAATGTGGGAAAGAAAAGAAATTCAGTAGAACAAGAGAGAAGCTTTTAGAGAATGTGGAGTGAGAGTAGGGAGGCATCATGTTGTCCTAGTAAATTATTACAAAAAATAGAAAGTCTGCCTCAAATACCAAAATAGAAGGCTACTGCACGCAAGGTCAGTAAATTACCTCAACTGAGTATCTACAATGGAACAGATGTCAAAACCTATTACTTGACTAACATAGCGACTTAAAGGCCTAGCTGTGTTTGGAGGGTTCTCTCTTTTAGATATAGGGCTAAATGAAAATTTCCCAGGTGACTAACACAGTTACCTAAGTCTGGCTTCTCTGAGGAGAGGGTAATCTTGTCCACAGAACATAGAACTTCATGAAAGCAAAAGAATTTATAGTTTTATAAATAAATTGTGCAGAGGTTTAAATTGCCCAAAGATGGCTTTAAATAAGAACAGAGGTCCACAGAGTAGTTCAGGGAATGATGGCCATGGTGTGAAACCACGAAAGAAGAAACCCCTGGGCTGCTCAGACTATTTTCACAGTCATAAATAACAAATGCCAGGTAGGCATTGGGAAAGCATTTTCAGGGCTTCAGCTCATTCATTTTCTACAAATAATAATAATAGTTAACCCTTACTGAATGCTACAATGTACTAAGCCCATGTGCCAACTCACTAATTCTCACAGCCACACAATGAGCTAAGTGCTACAAGGATTGTCATTTTGCATATAGGAAGAAGCTTAGATGTTAAATAACTAGCCTAACACATGGCTAGCACATGGTCAAGCCAGGTAATAAACTTGAACCCATGCTCTTAACCACACCAGGTAGAGACTATTACAAATGAAAATATCAAGCCATTTCCATAAATAAAAATTATCGGGTTTGATCTGAGAAGACACAAACCAGTATTGAGCATAAAGAAAAACACCAAAATTTTCCTAACTGTTGGATGTAAATTTTAGTCAAGGTCACTGTGTAGCTATAGATACATATAGATTTCATTCCAACTTGTAGATTATTTATACATTGTCTGTTTTGTTGTTCCCATAAGTCCTGAGTTCAAACCCATTCCAGGTATTATCATCTTCATATCTGAAATGGATAAAATAACTATTGCTTAACTATTACACTAAAGATTATGGTGTAGCAATGGGGCAAAAACCAAGAAAGCAGCTACCCCACACAGGTTGTTATTTCAATAAAGTTCAGTTTTGTCTGACAATGTAAAACCAATGCAATCTAATCTGGTGTGACCAAAATAAAGTACTTAGTTCTCTAAGTTCATTTAATTGAACGTGCTTATACCACTTACACAAGTACCCTATTTTGACTGATTATTCCCACTAGTGACATTTACTAAGATTTAGCAGGAAATCTTAAAAAGTCTATATAAATTCCAAAGCTATCTAATTTTTGAGCTGTCTTCAAAATTCATGATACTATGATTCTAATTTATTGTATCTCTAAAGAAACTGTCCACATAAGACTGGTCTCCTAGATGTACCTTCCACAGTCTTCACAATGTTCGTTCATGCATACCTTCCCTGATCATACCATTGTCCCTTAGATTGAACAGACAAGGGAGCAATACATGTTCTGAAAGAATCACTCTCAAGAGTTGTGTTTCACTTCCCAGGCCCTACTGATAGACATGAGATGATTCAGAAATTATATCTGCAATAACAGCTGAATGTTTGGGAGGGAATTCTGCCATGCTGGAAAAGAGACAAACTGACAAAATGATTTCTATTCCATCCATTCTGTTTAGGAAAAAATCAAAAGGGGTTTTGGTTTGACCTTGTACCGAGGAAATGGTGTGACTATTTCTTCGCTGGAGGGAGTAATCTAAACCTGGAGTAATCTAAACCTGAATGCAGATTCTAGTGAACTATTTTAAACTTCCAAATAGGACATCTGGAGACTTAATAAACACAGAAATGTAGGTTTTGATTATTTTTTTATAATATACTACAGCTATGCTAATCCAAAATTTATACAAATATAAACATCCAATTATTTTATGAAAGAGAACAAGCATTGTTTGGGCACTTACGATGCAGCAGGTATTGAACTGGGCACCGATAGTGATGCCAGTCATGAGACAGTGAGCTCTTTAAGGGTAAGGACGATGACCAATATACTTTTGTATCCCGAGTGTCTAGTCCATCACTCTGAAATCTTTAATGAATTAAATGAAATAGATTAAAAACTTTCCTAAGTTTTAAAACACCTAGTTATAATATTTTTCATTGTTTCTAAACACCAGATGGATGTAGCTTCTTTTTCAGATAGGTCTTAATTGGACCTTGAATCCTTTGACACAAGAAAGGAGAATCTAAAAAGTTGACAAGATTGGCCTCAGTAAGACACAAACCTCCAGGCATATTCAGATGGATCAAATTCTCTTTTATCTTACTTAAAACACAAGTGCTTAAAAGAATGTGGCCTTGAGAGATTGTTAGTAAGACATGAAAGTCCAGCTCAAGAGGTGGACTTGTGAGAGGACATGGAGGATAAGCCCAGCCCTCCTTTGCTGGGAGAGGTCTCCTGTAGGGTACCCAGATAGCAGAGAAACCACTAGACAAGACAGGATGCAGCTGAGAAGATACAGGAGATATTAATTGTGAATTTTCTGTGGAAGTAGAAAAGTGTGGTTTTTGAAAGTGGCAGGGGTGGGGAGGAGCAACTGAAAGAGATAAAAGGACTCAACCATAAAATGTCTCTGGAATGTAGTTCTGTGTTGTTTTTAAGTAGTGAAGCTTTATTGTAAAGCTACTCATTACATAATATGTTCAATTTTCGAGTCAAGTTGAGTCCAAAAAGGATATAGAATTGAATATACACTGTGCGATCACTCACTGAGACATAGGAAACTTGAACCATAAAACATCCTTGCCCTGGCTGCAGTTATTTATATATTTAAGATTTATACCCCACTGACTCCAAAAGGACTGAAAACAACTTACTGGTTAACACACCATGTAACTTAAGGCAAACCAAAGATCCTCTTGAGCAAGAGCAATTTCAGGGCAAACATATTTCTGTGCATTAGCTCTTAACAGCCTGATAAATTTGACAAAAATGCAAAAATATTGAGTTACAGCAGTCTCATTTCCTGTCATGGGGAAGGATTTGAATCTGGGAGGGGGGTCAAAACCTTCCTTGGAATTAGAATCAATGAGGAATTTACTTATCCTAGTAAAAAGGATGGTGTTATCTTTAACCCCAGTTCTACAAAAAACAGAGAAAGGCTGTTTCAATGGATAATTTTCATATCAAATCTTTACAAAATCAGAGAGTATCATAAACTAAAAGTCACTTAGGGCACTTCTGCAGAGTAATATAAATAATATAGTTCGAATACTTTGCTTGACTTGGTACAGGGATGAAACGTAAAGTCTCCAGTTCCATAGATAATTGACATGTTTCCTTAAATGTCAGCTGTTTTAGGAGAGCATTTGGCTGATGCTAAATTTATGATCAGATGCCCTAGTAATTGCCAATGGAATAAACAGTCTATATTGCTAATTAACTACATTTGTTAGTTATAATGGTAACTAACAAATGTAGAGCTTTTTTCAGTTTATCAAGCATTTTTACATTCATTATTGCATTAACTTTGTTTCTTTATAACCCTGTAAGACAGATTCCAGCACTGGTCTTCTTCTAGGGACAAAGAAAGGAAGGCTCAGAATTGTTAAATAGGCCAAGATGGTATTAATATATCCAGTAAGGAATAGTCAGAACTCAAACCCTGTTTTTCTAACATAAAACTTTATGTCCCTTCCATTTTGCCACCTCTAGTTAAATATCAACCCAAAGTACAATTCTCTTATGAAAGAGGAAGATTTGGTTTGGAGCCAGATGAAAGTTTTTCCTCAGCAAGCTTTAGTCAACAATGTGAAGGAAGATGGGAGGAGGAAGAAGGGTGACCTGAAAATACGATTCTTTTAGATGTGGAGCAAATTCTGGCAGCCTTGTTGGCTATTGTAAGAAAGAAAATTAGCCTCTTCTCAACCATTTATACTAATCATTGAAAAGCCAGACCCTGACATTATAAAATACAGACCAAAATTTTTTCTCAAAATTGCCTAAGGGAAATTTTAAAACTATTCTTTCTTTCTTAAAGAACTTTACCATCATTTCCATAATTCTATAATGCTTTTTTATTGCTGTCAAAACATCCCTTCTCAGCACAATTACTAGAAAGCCCTCTTGGGGTAGGGATAATTTTCTAACTCCCTTCCATCAGTTGGGGACAAGAAGGTTCTGCCAGATGATGAACTCTCTACTCAGTGTTCCTAATCTAATTCTGGCCAGGAAACTGGTGGTATTTATTCCTCCAATAGAATTTTAGAGATATAGAGATGATTAGAGATTTTACAATGCGGCTGCAGAAAATAGTATACTCATTGCCTTCTAATTTTCCTTTTTTGCCTTAAATTCACACATTCCTCATTTTATCATTCACTCATTTATGCTCTAAGGCCTGATAGGATGAGTTAACTCCAAAAGATAGCACCAAATGTGTGATTCTTGAAGATATAACAGCTACTGATAACCTGTTCTTTAAGGTCTATCATTGCTTAAAGAACAAAAACACTTTACCAGTGTCAAAGGACCTAGTCTTCTCGGGAGAGAATGTGCATGCTATCCATATTAAACCTATATACCCCAATGCTATAAGTGCCAGAGACTTAAGGATTGACTTATGCATGATACATAATGTTATAATTCCTGGCTTAAAGACCATTATATAGACAAACTGGATTTCTGTTTTGATAAGACAAATAGGAGAATGAGAAAGCTAAATGACCTAAGAAAATTTACAGAAATTCTCTCTAATAGGATGCAGTAGTCACTGTGTATGTCTGAGGAGTCTTTACATAAAGTCATGTAGGATGACTGAGGTTTTCCAAGTGTAAAACAGTGATATTAATATTCTTTTTTCATAGTGTGATAGTGGTGTCATCTAAGGCACATGACTTTAGTATTTGCCTGAATGAAAAACCACTTAACTTGATAATATTGAGTACCTTAATAATAAGGTTAAAAATAGATTGCATTAGAAGAGGCCACTGTTAGATTTACAGAGCAATCATTTATCAACTCAATAAATAATTATTGATTGAACAAATGGCTACGATGGATGAGGATGAATTTTAAGTGCTAGGAATACAGCAGTGAACCAGATGAGTTCTTTGTCTTCATTGAGCCTGTGGTCTAACAGGGAAGACAGACAAAAGAATCACAGAGAAACTATTTATTTAGCAGGAAAGGCAAGAGGGGAAGGAGGGGATGAAGGGAGAAAATAAAAATTTTAAAAAAAGAATATAAATGTATTTATTACCACTGAACTGTACATTTAAAACTGGTAAAGATGGTAAATCACATATGTATATTTTATCTCAATTTAAAAAAAAGAATTGTACTGGATGTTTTAACAGAAAATTAGAAACAGGTAAGACTTGGAAGACATAACTTAGACTGGGGGTCTGGAGAATTACATGGTCAACACAGACCTTGAGAAGTTCCTTTTAAGGAAAGGCTGACAGCAATGAGTAGCAGTTAGGTGAAAACTGTAGGGATGTGTGTGTGCCCATGTGTGTCAGGGCATACATCTGGGAGACGAGAAGATTCCAGGAAGAGGGGACAGCAATGTTTGATGACACAATGGATAAAAAAGAGAAGGTCTGTGAGGTTGGAGTAGTAACTTGACGTCTAAAAGGAGAGCAGGTGGAGAATAGCATATGGTCCAGATTCTGCCAGCCTTGCAGACTATTGTTACGAGTAATGGGTGTCAACCTAAAAGCAGGGGGAAATCTTTTAAGGAGGGAATTAATATTATCAGATATGTATTTTTTTTTAATTACTCCAGCTGGAGACTAGATTGAGGAAAGCATGAGTAGCTGCAAAAAGATCAGTTGGAGGCTATTGCTGGAGCCAGTACAAAAGGTTATTAGAGTTTAGACTGAAGATGTGGGCATGCAGAAGGAGAAAAGTGAAAGGACTGTACAAGACGGAGAAATCGATTGCATATGGCGGGAAGACATGTAGATTTTACACATCCATAACTCTTTGGAGGCAGATGCCATTTACTCAGACGGGAAACTCAGGAAGAGATATACAGGGCCTAAAGCAAGCCTTGAAACCAAATTATTTATACACACACACACACACACACACACACACACATATATGTAAATTTAACTTTGGCAAACAAAGTTATTGGAAGATTGTATATAAAAAATATATAATATTTGAATGTGAAATCAAAAGGAATAAGTATATCAATGTATCACCAAATTACTTTAAGGGTAATTTAGCAACTATTTATGAGTTATTTGTTTTTTAAAGTGCTATTCTAATATGGATATTTGTTTAAATTTTCCTAGCCCACTTTAAAATATTCCCATATTAAAAGAAAATAAGAAAGAGCTTTTTAACTCCATATCTCAGATACCAGCTTTCCAGATGAAAGAGACTCGGTCTGGCCCATCTCTGAGTGGAATGGCAGATGTGATCTGAAAAAGTTAAGATTGTTTTGTCTCAATGAACATTTTTAGTTAGCTTATTCCTCTCAGGATGTAGATTCTAAAGAGATTTTTCCATTGAATGCACCATTTAGATTTTAAAACAATGTCACTCACATTAGTAGTTAGCTATTTGACAAAATGACTAGGATCTGGAAAACATTTGGATGTGAGGTGAGGAAGATCCCTAGGTTTTGGTCATGAGTAAAATAACCGTAAAAATTGTAAAAATGATAGTAACATTATAGGAATTTTACGGTGTCTAGGACACTTCCATCTTCATAATCTCCTTTTATTACAGTTGCTATATTTCTCACCAGCAAAACATAATCACAAGCTAAAATCCTACAAAATGTACTGAATTCTAGAGCACAATAACTTGTGTGCCCTCTTAAAGCTTAGAAAAAAACAAGTAAATTGAGGATAAATTAAAGAGGCTCCACTTGACGCAGTACATAGCAAACTTTGCCAAACCAAAAAAACACTTTATCCCAAGAAATAGCCCAGGCCAACATTTATATAAAATACTGAAGTAGATTAAAATATGACACATCTACAGTGACTTAATAAGGGAAGCCCAGGATTTCGAGGGCATGGTCCCTAACATTTATGGTGGATACCAAGGAAGATTAAAAACCTACTCTCCCACAACACAGCTGTTGATGGCTTTGTCATCCATACTTTAGGCTGGATGGGCAAAAGGTCTGCTCCAAATTGGCAATCCTTATGTTCTATATTATGCATGTTTCATCACTGTGTTCTAGAAGAAGAAAGACCATCACCACCAACCAACATCCTCTCATTCTGGTGTTATCTAAAAATACCTGCAGACAGTATTACCCTGCAATTACCTCACACTCCTGCCCATCAGCCATAGCCACCTCCTACCTCCCGCTCACTAATAGCACAGTCCTGTATCACCTCCTACTCAGCCAAGCAACACTACTGTAGCTGCTTTAGATACACTCATATCTATATATATAGTTCATATATAAATATATATTCAGACATATACTCATGTGCATGCAAAAATGCTTTTACAAAAGAAAAAGGAAAAGCTAGTTATGTGAAAGTAGCTGCACTTTGGAAAGTTAGTGTGATATGCCATTTGGGAAATAGTTCCTGTTCTGTCTGGGTGTTCACCTAAATGCCTATAGAGAGGCGTTTAGTCATCCTAGACATGAGCAGTATTTGGTTTTATTACCTCTGACTCTTGAGCAATTGGAACCTCCATGTCCTAAATCCATTGCATTAAACCTTATATTTTCCTCTTTTTAATACTATTGTATTATAAACTTAATATTTATAATATTACAGTTTGGGGACCAGTCTGGAGCATTTTCTACTCTAACAATATTTTTATGGCTACTATACTTAGCAGTGAACAAATATCTATTCTATTGCTACATGTTTTTACTGTCTATTTCTTTATTAGTATTATGTAGTAAATCCCTGAGGTATTGGTATATCATTTCAAGAGAGAAGTGAGAGAGATGGAAAGGAATCAGGAGCAGGCACAGGAGAAGAAGCAGAAACAAGAATGGGAGATGCTCGTCTCTGATAGCAACAGCAGGCAAAACCGCTATTAGCATAATCAGAGCAACCACCACGGCTTGCAGCCGAGAGCAGGAAGCCTGACTGTCAACTCATCCGCACCTAGCAACAAGCCCAAATGAACACCACGGAGTAGCACCTAGGGCTGTGAACAGTAACTGAGATCACAGTTGGGGAAGCACTTTGAGGGTGAAAATGGCATCAGCATGCAAGGGAAAGTTTCCCTGACTGCCCCATCATGTCACTTGCAGGGATCATTTGTAGAACAGTGATTGAGCAGACGGGAGAGTGGGCACTGTGGAGAGAGGACTAGGCTAGTTGTCAGAAACTCAGGATTCAATCCTGACTCTGACACCAACTTGCTCAGTGGCTCTGAGCAAATCTCTTCAAATATCTGAGCCTTAGTTTTTCCCATCTGGGCAATAGCTACCTCTCCCATCTGCCCTACAAAATTATTGTAAACATTTAATTAGAATTGTATGTGAAATGCTCTAGAAAGTATAGCATAGGATATGGCTGTACATTTATGACTGAAAGATTCCATCTGGATACCATCCACATCCCAAACTAAAATAAGTATCTTCCACTGCCCCCAACTTTCCTATCTCAGTTCACGACACTGTGTTACTAGAATGTAAGCTCTACCACGGGGGCAGGTATTTGAAACAGTGCCAGACATATAGTGGGCTCTCAATTAATATGTATTCTATGAATAAGGAAATCTACTCAATTGCCCAAATAAGGGCATGATATCTGTGATGTTGTCTTGTTCTTCATTCTGATACATCCAAATCCCCTCCAGGTGGCTGTGACACCTGTCCCTCTCAGTCTCTTCCCCTCAGTGTGCTCATAAATGTTTAACTGGCTCTCGGAAAAATATTTCTGGTGTTTTCCAGTTTTCATGGGGTACTGTACATTCCCTTGATGGCTGATTTCAAGCTACCGTCACAATTCCAAGCGGAGCTGGGAAGAGATGCCCACCCTCAAATTGCCCGGGCTGGTGTGAGTCAGCTCAGCTCACCACAGCTTCCACTGCACTCACCCTAGTTTAAGATCCTGGCCTCTGGCAGTCAGGCTTGACTCCTCGATGCTCCTCATTATGCCCACCATCCCCACTGGTGTCAGCATGATCTTTCAGCCATAAACACCTGATCATGTTGTTTTCCTACTTAAACACCTTCAATAGGTCTGTCAGGCTGCCATCCCGAATCTCAAACACGTGGCATGACAGACAAGGCAGCTCCTAATTTGAAGCAGTTTACTGAGACTCTTTCTAGTCCCAGCCTGGGCACTAGCCATACTTAACACCGTTCCTTTAGAAGCTTATGAATTTTTACTTCTCTCTGCTTTTGATGATGCTGGTCCCACTTCCAGGAAAGGCACTTCCCTTTCCTCTCCACCTGGTAGACCACCTGCATATTCTCCAGGCCCAAATCAAGGGGCACTTCCACACCAAAGCTTTCTCTGATCCTTGTGGGTACTTCCTCTTTACCCATCACCTATCAGCCCCAAGACGAATGAATTTCTCACTTAGCTGCATCTCCGTATCATTGCGTCCCTACTTCTACAGTAACAAGTATCAATTTTTGTTATACCTATTTGCTTATTTCTCTCTGTTCTGCGGCTCTGTGAGCTCCTCTTTAACAGAACGTGGTTCTTTACGAGGCATCAGCAGATATGAAGTACTTGGTTGAGGTCTTTCAAAGCTTTGCAACTCAAAAGTGCTCTGTGGTCCAGCAGCATTAACTTCACCTGGGACCTTGTTCGAAAAGCAGAGTCTCAGACTTCACCCAGACCTACTAAGGCAGAATTTGCATTTTAAAAAGATATCTTGATGATTTGTATGCACATTAAACTTGAAAAGCTCTGGTCCAAAAAATAATAACTAGGGCCAATTATTGATGAACTTGACACCTAGGCAAAGATATTAACATCTTTGGGAAATAGGAATCTATTGTCAGTTCTTAAAATGATGAAACATCATAGAAAGAATATTATTCATAGATAATTAATCTCTCAGCTTAGTGAAATGATTTAAAAGGATAAGACTAGGCAGTGGTTCTCAGCTGAGGACAATTTTTCTCCGCCTCCACTCACGAGAGAATATTGGGCAATGTCTGGAGACATTTTTAGTTGTCACAATTGAGAAAGTGTTTCTGGGATCTAGTAGGTAGAGGTCATGGATGTTGCTAAACATCCTACAATATACAGAACAGCCCTTCAAAATGAAGACTCATCCATCCCAAAATGTTAATAGTGCAGAGGTTGGAAAACCTTGAAATAGAGGAAGGAGAAACAGGAAGCTAATAAAATAATACAGGCACATAGTAACGAACCACTGCCTATGTCAGGGCAGTGCTGGGTCAGCTCAGAGAAAGGGGAAGAATTAGAGTTGCTTCAAATTAGTAGAATTTAGTGACAAAGGCTAAAAGAGAGGAAGTAGAAGGTGGCTCCAAGATTTTCCGTTTGGGTGAAAGGAAGAAAGGCAGCAACACTGGCAATAGGAACAGCTGTCATTTATTTGGGGGGCTGAAGAGATGCATAGAAGCAAGATGTAGAAAGAGGCAGGTCACAGGGATTCTAATTTTACTGAACTTATTTATTGAGCACTTACTATGTTGCTGGCCCTGTGCCCTTTCATACATTTGACCATATTTAAGCCTCCAACAACAACCTTTGCAGTTGATATCCATAGTTTTTTTCCTGATAAAGCAACTAATGTTCAAAGAAGTTACCTAAATAACTAAACAAAGAATTAGGTCTCAAACCCACAACTTCTAACTTCCAACCCCAATATAGTTTTCTTTCTGACAGACATAGCAATGGAATTTTATCAATTGCTTTATTAATCATGGCAGGCTGCCTATCTGAACATGCATTCAGAGGCATGTCCAGGCTCATCAGCAAAGAATGTACTTATCCATTAGAGATGCCTGTCATGGAGCAGGAGGGAGGCACAATGACACATATCCTGCATATTTTTGGTACTCATTCTGTACCATGTGCATCCAGAGTCAGAGATTGTAGACTCACTCTGTCATTCATTTTAAGGACCAGACATAAGTGTTTGAGATCAAAATTATTATAGTTCTAATAGGTCATGAAATTTTTCTATTTCATGAAGATCACTAAATCTGTACCCTATTTCTTCTTACAAACCAATGAAAATGAACTAAAAAATGGTAGCATTGAACACACTTTATTGATGTCAATTAATACTGACATTATTAATGTCATTGAGCATATACAAAGTTCTAGTCATCTTTTTATTAAAGTAGAACCAAAATTATTTTCAGTTTATTTCAAAACGGTGGTGATGAGGTGATAGATCACCAATTTTGAGGCCCAGAGAGGAGATCTGAGTCAGCACAAAGGAAGGGGAAAGTAAAAGACAGTTTCCTTTTCTACCCTTTCTTGCCCTATAAATTTGTACCTCAATCCCCTGCCTGACAACCCCTACTCATAGTTCAGGGCCAAACAAAAATGATATCTCCTTTCTGTATCTTTCCTTGATCCTTCCAGATAGCATTAGTTTTTTCCCTCATCTGGGCTCTCAGCACAGAATACATTCTTCTGCATAATACACTATATTAATTACTATATTAATTATTTATTGGCATGTTTATATATCTACTAGGGCATTACTGTTTTTTTACATCAGGAGCTATTTTTGGTTCAGTATGTAGCATTAGCACATAGAACAGCACCTGACTCCCCGTAGTACTGAATCAATGCTTGTTACATTTAATTAGCATAAACTCAGTCCCAGCAAATGAGTATTTTAGCTTCTACCTTTTGCAGCATCTTTTGTCCCTTTCAAATGTATTTTATCTTCCTAAGCTGTTTACATCGATGTATGTGATGTATACTGTTTAAATAATTTAGTAAAGTATAAAAAGAGATAGAGATCTGGCTTCTTAGCACGATGTTTCCTAGGTTCATCCACATTGGAGCATGTATGAGTATTTCAATTCCATTGTTCGGATATATCACATTTTGTTTATCCATTGTCTGTTGATGGATATTTGGGTTGTTTCCGCCTTTTGGGTATTGTAAATAGAGCTGCTACAAATATTTGCATACAAGTTTTTGTTTGAACATCTGATTCAACTTATATGAAATGCCAAGGATGGGCAAATCATAGAGACATAAAGCAGATTAGTAGTTTCCAGGGCCTGGAGCAGGCAGGATGAGGGAGGAATGAGGTGCTACTACTGAATAGGTACAGAGTTTCTATTTGGGATAATGAAAAAGTCCTTGAACTAGATAGTGATGTTGGTTGCACAACATTATGAATGTACCTAATGCCACTGATAATTACACTTTAAAATTGTTAAAGTGGTAAATTTAATGTTACATGTATTTTACCACAAAAACAATTTTCTTAAGATGGGTAGAAAGACAATATAATTGGACCAAGATTAGCTACCAGGAGTAAGATTGTTTTGTTCATGAAAAACATTCCAACTGCAGTTCTGCAGTTTGCCTGACTTTGCATGCAGAAACTGAGATGCTGTTATCAATGCTGATGAAACTTTCATCTATTGCTGTTGGTGGTGTTTGTGCAAAAATTTTTATAGTAATTTTATAATATATGTCAGCACCTATAACAGTGTCTATGCATTTAACTTTGGAATACTTCTAGGAATTTATTTTAAGGAACGATTTCACAAGAACAATATAGCAATGTGCATAAAAACATTTATTACAAATATGCCTGTATTAACTAAATGTTGGGAGGAAATCTTTGACAATAGTATAGAGAATTGTTATTTAGCACACATTATTTAGCACAACATTAACATGATAAAATACAAATGGAAACTATTTAAAGATTTAATATTATGTAAAAAGAACAGAAAAGTTTTAACTCAGTATGAATATAACATTTAAAATCTGTGCAAAGAATTGACTGACATGGGAGAGTTGCATACTTAAAGGGAAAATGTGATCAGACTTAAAATGACTTTCTTCTTTAAAAAATTTCTTTACTATTCACACAGTTACTTATTCTTTCAAAAAAAAAAAGTAGTTTTGAACATCTAGAGTGTGCCAGACACGATGCTAGGAATTGTGGCTGCCAAGATGAACAAGAAAATTAGGTCCCCCCCACCAAGTTTTCATACTAACAGAGACAATCCACAGATGCAAATAGTCATAAAATTAATTAATTGCAATTGTGACAAGTGGTATGAAGATGTATAAAGAGTCTTAAGAATATGGACATCTTTTATTTGAGGTCTCGCACATTCAGTGGAAATTGTCTAGTAACTGCTGAATATCAGTATCTAGAGGTGAGAAGAGATATATAATATAATCATGGGGGTTATTAGTCTTTCAGTGGTAATTTAAACCATGGCAATTGCCAGGACTGCCTAGAAAGGAAGCACAGACTGAGAAGATGAGAAGGTCTAAGAATGAGAATACAAGGAATTTCAATAAACAGAAGCAGTTTAGTGTAGTTGTCAAGAACCGGGACTCTGAAGTTATATTTCCCAGGTTCAAATCCCCAACTGTGAGAGTTACATGACTTCCCTATGTCTCAATTTCCTTATCTGTAAAGCTGCGATAACTTCTCGCAGGATGTTAGGAGGATTTACTGAGACAATAGACATAGCATCCTTAGACAAGTGCCCGGCTCATAAATGTTGGCTAGGTGAAGGTCAGATGTAAGATGGGAATCTCCCAAAAGACCCTAAAAAAGAATAGGCAAAGAAGGAGGAAAAAAACAATAAACAGGATAGTAAGGTTAAAAGGCAGTGTATAAAAGTGCCGAATACTGTTGAGAGATGACATACGATGAGGATGGGAACATCTACATTTCATTCTGTTACAGAGACGCTAGTGGGGTAGAGGACAGGAGAGCCAGATTGCGTGGGATAAGGTAGGAACTCTGGTTTGTTGTCTTCTTTTCATATATTATTTTACATTATTATTGATAATATTGCAAAATATTATTTTTAAAGGAGATAAAGGTGGAGGCAAGAAAAAACTCACAGGCAGCCTTTTATGCAGAGTGCCAGTCTGGCCTTCCCCTGAAATCACAGAGACTCCAAGAGCATGTAGGAAATTACTCTTCAGCACGCTACATGCTATCATAACCTTTTTTGCTCCGCCACTGGGCCCAAATGTAAAGGCTTAAATATTACCGATATTTCCTTTAAAGGCCAGCCCCTTAATTGCTGTCCTGGCTCTTCCCTGAAGCCCTTACAATTCCTTTTGTTAGTGTCCAACTGATTGAGTTACAGAGGAGCTGGCCAGATTTATCATCACAATTGCTCTCACTGTAATCACATTTGGACCCAAATCTGACTAGAGTGAAAGTGTGAGTATTGAGACCCTTTTGCTAATAATGAGGAATGCTTTGGGCATTTCAAGTTTGAAAAAGAAATGCTAACTGTTAACTGCCAAGAAATAAAAGGGGCTCCGTAATGTGACAGTGGAAAATAGTGGTAGGGAAGGGAAGCATTCAGAACAATGAGCTTGGACCAAAAAGGCCTCCCAAGCACCCTGGGGTGGGCAGCCAGGTAGGCCGAGGCAGGAACTAGGAATGGCCATCCTGGGCCTGTGGGTAGGACTTGAGGGTCCAGCATTACCAGCATCAGTGGGACGGGTGAAGGTAGGAATAAAACACTCACAGACGGGATTAATCATGAGTGTGATGGGCACATGTATAGGCCTGACTCAAGTCATGTAACAAAAACATTTGTACCTCCTAATATTGTGAAATTTGTAAAAGGAAAAAAAACCCATGAATGTAGCAAGTATGGAGCCTAAAAAGGAATTGAAGAAAAAAGTCTGATCCAAAGTCTTCAAAAGAAAATAAGGAAATAGAATGGAGAGGAAAAGGAAGGGAAAAGAAGAAGAGGGGAATAGGAGATGAGGGGAAAAGGAGGGAGGAAGGCGAGGGGAGAGCTGAAGCTGAAAAGGGCTTAGACTGGCTGGCTGGTAGCTTGAGCAGCAGAGACCTGCCTGGTTATTACTTAACCCACTTCCTCCTCTGTAAAATAGGGGGGATGTTAATGACTACTTCAGAAGATTGCTGTGGGAGAATTAAATAACGTAGGAAAAGTACCTCGCACATAGAAGTTACTCATCAGATGTTGGTTTTCTGCCTTCCTCAATGACAAGTATAGCTCCAGAAGCTGCCTGGGGATTTTATGTTGCTATTTTTATTGAGGCAGCAAGGCCTACCTGTTGGGCCTATCTAGGAAGCCAAAATTTTAATCTTAGAAAAGCTTTAACCCAGATAAGGAATGGGCTCTTCTGGCTTCAAAGAGCCTAATGATCTGCCTGACCGTCTACCCCTGTGGCACTCTGCTCCTCTCAGCTATAACCACTTACTCCTCCCCCTCTCGGTTCCATCGTACCACAGGCTGGGGGTGACTCTATCCTCATTTGCAGCTGTCTTAAGGATCTCTGGATAAGTAGCTTAGAGGTCCAACTTTAAGTCATCCAGCTAATGATCATGTTTGAATCCTTCATCCAGTGCCCTTCAACTCTGTCCCTCATTTCGCTCCTCTTAGCTGTTGTTTATAGGGTCTTAGATGAACCAGAAGTTATATTAACTTTCTAAATATCTATACTTCCTTCTTAGGGAACTGCCAAGCCTACAGCCTTGGACTACTGAAATTCATACCATGTTATCTCGCTTCTTGATCATGGCTGATTGGACCAGCAGCAACACCTGCCCTAGACTGGCCCCTAATATTTCCTCTCCTACACATTTAGAATCTGGACACAAAAAGGTTATGACACTTTGTGTAGCAAGCCAAACAGAAGGGCCAAAGGGTCACGGAGAGTAGAGACTGCCAGCTAGGGGAGATATGAACCATTTGCTATAAGTGAATGGACAGAAAAGATCAAATTGAGATAGAAGGCTGAACTCCTAAGAGAAAAGCACCCATGTGTCTCCAGAAACAGAACAAGGACAGAGAGAGCAGATAGATAGCTGATGATTTTCTAGATCCCTCGAGGCTTGGCTATAATTCTAGCATGTTATTTATGGGCAATTTTTCAGGGACTATACAATGCACTTCCTTGTTCTTAAGTTATACGAGTATAGGAGTTTCTTTTTTTGTTTTTCAATCAAACATGCCCAAGATAGTAGGTCAAGAGTCTCAAGTCCTGGGGTAGAGTGTTTCCTGGCAGACTGTCTTAACTCTACCTCCCACATACCTGTAACAGTGCCCTTCCAAAGGCAGCCTCTGCCCTCCAGCTGAGGGCTTTTTGACAGAAACTGCCCACTTCCTAGATGAACTGCTACCTGCTGTTTCAGTCATTCTCTTAGCAAGGCGTGGATGACAGAGGTTAGGGCCACGTTTTCAAAATAAAATGGAAACTTCTGAGAGTTTTCAGAATATGAAAATAAAAAAGGATATACAAAAACATACATACACATACACACACATACTGTAATTTTTCTGTTCAAGGAGGAATGTTGAGACTTGGGAGAGCGTGGCTTTAGTTCTAATGCTAGCTCTGCTCCATCTAAAATAATGTGATCTTGGACAATCATGGCCTAGCAAATATTCAGCTTCTTAACCTTAAAAAACAAGGATAATATTACCCATCCCATAATGTTACTCTAAGGATTAAATGAGAGAATGAATATGAAAGTATTCTATAAACTATCCAGTGATATGCAAAAATAAGAAAAAATCATCATTTCCTCTATAGGAAATAAACTTTAAAGGCCAAGACTAACAGAAGCATCTTAAATAGTAATGCCAGGGAACTCAGAAGCTTACATTTGAGAATCAATTTGTAGATGCCTTAAGAGCACCACATTTACTTTGAAAACAGCAGAGACAATCTCCTCTTCCTCCTGAAACTGGTATCTTCTATTAACATACCAGCCACTAGTTTGCTATTTAGACTGAGAATGAAGAGGAAGGAGAGAAACTGGGCTTCTGTGCTGATATACCATATCCCTGCACCATAAAACTTACATTAAAAAAGAAACACATGTGTAAAGCTTCATTGGACGGTGATTTCCATGACTTGTTCATTAATTCAATGGGGGTATTTTTAGGGGATTAACGTGAGCTCAATACCTTAATAGGCATAATAAGGGTAAAGAAGGAAATGATCTAGTTCTTGTCCTTAGAGAGCTTTTGCTCAAAGTCAGAAGACAAGACAAATTTGCTTTCATTCAGCACTCATTCATGTATTCATTACTCATATATTCAATCATTCAATCAACTAACATTCATTAAGATTCTAGTGTGTGCTAAGCTAAAAACAAAGTGCTTCAGCTAAAGTAATTTTTAGAAAACATCCTAGTCCCTATTCTCAAGTAGCTAATAATCTGGTCAGGGATAGAGGTAAAGAAATAACTATAATTTTTTCTTCTTTGCTTCTTCCTTTCTTCTCTCATTCCTCCTCTCTCTCTCTCTCTTTTTTTTCCCCTTCCTTCTTTATCTTCCTTCCTTTCATTTTTAACTCCAACCACTATTTATAGAGCTTCTACTATTCAACAGGCACTGGGCCCTGTGCTTGAAATCCACAATTCAGACAAGTATAGGCTATGGTAGCCAGCCTCCAAAATGGACCAGATGATCCTACTTCCTGGTATTCACACCCTGTGTAATTCCCTTCCAGACTGAATGGGAATGATCTGTGCAACCAACAGAATACTATGGAAATGATAGTTTTCATTGCTTATATCTTGCTCTCTTGGATCACTCACTCCAGAGTGAGCCAGCTACTGTTTCATGAGGATACTCAAGTGGCCCTATGGACAGGGCCATGTAGCAAGAAACTTAGCCCCTTTATCAATAACCAGCAGTAATTGACTGGATATGTGTGTGAGTTACATTGGAAACAGATCTTTCAGAACCAGGGAAACCTTCAGAGGACTCCAGCCCCAGCTGATATCTTGACTACAACTTCAGGCAAGCTTTGAGACAGATACACAGAAAAAATACAGGCTTTAAATATATAATACAAGTGCAAATAAGTAGATACATTATGAGAAATGTTATTGTGGAGATAGGAATGTAGCGCACACACACAAGTGGTTTATTCAACTCAGCTTAGCCAAATTGGAGAATGCTTCTCAGAGTTAGAGTTAGTCAAGAATGGGACTAGCATATGTAAAGGCATGAGAGTTGTGAACAAACTTGAAGGAATCCAGTTTTTAAGAGTGCTCAACATTTTTGAAAGGAAAGAAAATAAGATTTCTCTCCAGGGTATAAACAATGAAATCCATGTATCGTGAATTGGAGTTAAGATATCCAAAATGAACTTTAAGAAAAAGAATGGCTCCCATACTTATAACCAGATTGAGAATATTAACATATATAAAAAAAATGATCACAGGATGAGTAAGGCAGTGGTAGTAATGGGTCAGTGTCCATCCAAGCCTTGTCTCCCAGAGTGGGGACGGGAGGAAGCTGTCAGGCTAACACAAGTACTCTGTTCACCTCAGACGTATGTCCCAATAGTGGAGATGGATGAAGTAGGCTATCAGAGCTTGAATATGAAGCACATGAGTATCATATTACTTATTTCCGCTGCTCTGATATTGTGCTTATGAAAGGGTGATGTGTTTGTGTGGTCTATCTAGGTCAATGAAGAATTATATTCTCATTGTGACTTAGTCAATTGGCACCCTAGTTTCATGCATCAGATTATTGTGAGTGTGGAGAGGAATAGCACTGAGATCAGATTTCTGGACCTGCAAGGATACAGACCAGGCCATGCTCTCCTTAGGCACCTGATTGGGTGGAAAGCTGGTCTTTCTCTGAATACATTCTCGCTGCATCAGCACACACTACTTGCTTTTCCAAGTATGTTGGCAAAGAGCGTACACTCTGGAGCCAAGACTACTTGGACTTAAATCTAAGTTGTGTGAAATTGGGAAAGTTATTTAATCACTCTGTGCCTCGGTTTGTAAGCCACTTTGTGCCTTGTGTGTAAAATGATAATCATAGTAGTATAGACCTCATAGGGTTGTTACAGGGATTGAATGGGTTCATAACATGTGTAAAGGGCTAATACATAATCTATCATTATTATTATTTTTCTATACAAACCTTCTATAGTGCAAATTATAGTAACTGCATATAGTTTAATGCACTTAAAAAGAACAGATGGGTGAAGTATAATAGAAGACAAAAGATGAGAGCCCACATCATGGAGGCCTTGAAACTAAGACTTTATTCTAAGAGCAATTAGGACCATCAAAAGATTATAAACTAAGGATAGATGATAAATGTGCACCCTAGAAAACTCAATGTTGTAGGTAGAGGATGATTTAAAAGGGGTGAAAAATCAGAGGTAGGGAAACAAATTAGCTGTTTATAGCAATAGTTCCAAAAGATGGCAATGAGGATTGACAAACAGCATGGATTAGAAAGCCATTTAGAAAGTAGAGTAAATGGGACATGGTGATCAATTAGCAATAGGGATGAGAATAGCATTGTGGACAAACTGAGACCATATGCCAGCTGCTTATTCACTTTGGGCCTCAGTTTACTCATAAAAAGATACCTCAAAGGATTGTGCAAAGATTAAGGTTTAATTGAAACATAAAGTGTGTATTATAAGGCTGCACACCCCATGTGGTTGTTACGGTAAAGTGCTTAGAACAGTGTGCGGCATATAGTAGGTGCTATGGGAACAAGATGCACTTAGGATGCACCAGTAGGCTTGGATGAGTGGGTGGGTGGTGATGTCAGTAACTGATAAGGAAGGAAAGAATAGGAGCAGATATTTCAAGATGATGAATTTGAGATGCTTGAGCTAAGTACATAGATTCAGCACATCTGTGTGTGGGTGTGTGTGTGTATGTGTGCATGCAGGTTCATACATGCATGATCACTAGTGTAACATACAGTGACAAGTTTTTGCATATATCATCTTATTGACAGAAGAGGTAGCTATTCCTGAAACAATTACTCTCTGCCTTTTACAAATGAAGAAGTTAAGACTTTAACAAAGCAATATAGTATCAACCTTACGAGGTTGTTATAATAACTGAATAAGAGACTGTTTGCAAAATACTTGCACAATGGCCTGGCACACAGTAAGAATTTGGGAAATGTTCATTATTAATACTGTTAGTATGGTTGTATTGTTGCTATTGTGATTTTCCAAGGTCAGACAGCTATTATGTTAGCAGGGCTGGGATTCAAAACCAGGACTGTCCAATTGCAAAGCAAAGGCTCCTAATCACTGCAAGCATGCAGGTCTGGGACCCCCACAATGTGGCTGTCTTGGAACTAGGTAGTATGAAGGATACACACAGACTCTTCCCTCAAAGACCTTACCGTCTTACAGTTGTAGCTGGACAATCTGTTTGAAAAGAAAAGAATAGAGTGTGGGATGAAGATTGCCTAGACTAGAACAATGAATCATAAAGCAGGTTTTAAAATTCCACTGGGTGAGGGTGGTTGAGAGATTACCCCAGGCAGGAGAATCTGAGTGAGCAGAGTCCTGGAGGTGTGGACAAATGGAAGGAAAGATACAGATGATACAGAAAGCCCTGCTAGAAAGTGCCAGGTCCCCAAATGCAGATTTGCAGACAGATTGGGGGCGAACCTAACCACTCCAACTCTGAAATGCCTACGATTAAGCTCAAGCATTGCCTCTAGGTTTGATTTGGAATGAAACTTTAGTTGTCAAAAGGAAAGCAGCCAGAGCTGTGTTTGCTTGGTGATGCTTGCAGGAGTTACACTAGTAAGAAATCGTGGGAGGTGCACATGGAACTCCCCACCCACTGGGGTTGATAATCCGTGCTAATTGTACACATTTCCAAAGCCTCCCGTGTGAGAAGGAAAAAATAAAAATGTTCTCTTAACATTTTTGAAGTTCATAAATGTGGCAAATGTTCAATAACTATATTTAACTCCTGTTGCATATTCCCTAGCTCTTAAAATATGTTAAACCAACAACTTCACGCACTTGACAGGAAAGGCACACTCTCCTGCTCTTTTATTTCACCTTTCTAGGTAACCACACATGTTTGCCACAGCTTTGAAGGTGGAGCTCAAGGTTTACCTTTTCCAAAAGTTCTCCCTGGCTAAATATGCTTCTCATTAAATTCCTGTTTCTTTTGCTTAGTATTTTGCATCTGTGTTTGGAGTTGCATTTAAGTGAGGTCCTGGGCAGCTAACAGGGAGATGGGAGCACTGGAAAAAAAGGGTGCAACGTGCCCAGAATCCACAAGGCAGAGACTCAGAGGTGAACGCACAATCTCCTGCCTCTCTGCCTCTTTCTTTGCCGCCCCCGCCCCGCCATGTACCTATACATTGCTCTAGGCTCTTGATTCTCAAAGTATGGTCCTTGGACCAGCATCATCACTGACACCTGCATGCTTGTTAGAAATGCAGATTCTTAGGCCCCACGCCAGACCTACTGAATCAAAATCTTCATTTTTAAAAGATGCCCAGGTTATCCTAATGCAAAATTCTAGAACCACTTTGTTAATGTAGACTGATCACAGCACATTACGATTGTTTCCTTGCCTGTTTTTCCCTACTCTGTGAGTTCCTTCAAGGAGGAACTGTGTCTTATGTGCCCTGGAAGCTCAGCACCTAGCCCGGTGGCCAGTAAATAGAAATGAAATGGGAAGCACTTACTATGTGCTTATGATTTGCCAAGTGCTAATACATACATTTTCACCATTTAATCTTTGCAGCAATCCTTTGAGAAGGACACTGTTATATCCATTTTGCAGATAAAGAAATCGGGGCTCAGAGACCTTAAGTAACTTAGCTAACATCACACAAATGGAAAGCAACAGAACTAGCATTCAAATCGAGCCCTATCAGCGCACGAGGCACTCTTAACCACTATGTTACACTGTACCACTTCCACAGCAGATGTTGAACAGATGTTTATCAAAGTAAACGGATATCGCTGTGCACAATAACGGAGTCTTTGGTTTTTCTGTCATGAAGTGAAAGGACTAAGGCTAGTTTTAATTCGCCACGAGGAGTTGCCAGCGTGCATAGGCACGTCTGCGTTCAAGGAAACGGCCTGTAACTATACTAGGAATCCGGCATCCCCCAGCCCTCTCGTCTTGGAAGATCTGCAAGTGTTAGCAAGCCCTGCAGACAAGCAATCCGTCAGGCAGAAGGCAGCCCGGAGCCCTTAAATAAAACATTTTCGCAGCCTTCCACGGAGAGCATGGAGACAAATACCGCGGATGTGCAAGGTGTCGCTGGGATTACCAATGACGTGCTAATGGCTGCAAAGGCAATCTCCGTGCCTCCTGCGCTCTGAGTCACCCGCTCCCTTTGGAGCCTGCGCTCACGTCATTAAGGGACCGAGAGCTATTCACAGATCACTGACTAACGGCAAGCTCAAGACGGGCCTGCACCCCCCTGGCCCTCTCCAAAGGACTAAGGTCACCGACAGGAGGCCCTGCAGCTTTTTATCACTGCGGCAACGAAGAGAAAAGGAAAGACAAAGTCTTCTGCCTTCCTCCAGTCCATAGTCCATGCTGTTAGCTGTACTTTTGCAAATGAGAACTTCCCTCTTGTTCTAGAATATGTTGGAAACTCTTTGCAGGGGAACAAGCAGAATCTTGAGCAGAGCGGTTAACTCTTAACAGTATATTATTTTTTCTAAAAGAGCTTTCTGGTGTTATTTTAATTCTACAGGCATTTCATTACTAATCAGCCCTGGAGCCTCTAGAGTGCATCCACATATTTCCTGTTTTTTGGATTTTTTTGTGTGACTGCCTGGTTTGAATTTATTGTAATTTTATTTGTTTGTTTGTTACTGCCATAACGGGAGCATCTAAAAGACTAGGAAATGTGATATTTTCTTTGACACCACCCTGCCTAAATCCTTTGAAATAAAACATCACTTGGTTTTCCCACCTGGCCCTTCTCCCTGAAATAAAATCACAGGTCTGATTTAGTCACTGTCAATACCTGTGACACTTAGGTATTTCCAAATTAACTTTTAGGGAGTCACAATTTGGCAAGTCTAAAAAGCACTATATTTAGCTGCAGTTTGGGAATGATTTGGGAATGAAAATTGAATCTGAAAAAGCAAGATGTGGTGGAGTATTTTGGGCAACAGGTAATAACTATAGAATTATTTTTTACTGAATCAACTATGATCTGTCTGATGGCTACTTTCATCCTTTCTCAAAAACAATCCAGTGACTTAGACAAGTTTAACTTCTTTAAGGTTAATCATAGGTTTTATCCTAGAGATAATTTTCCTGATTGGCAGAAAACAAAGCTATTTATTATATAAGGCAAACTGGCTGGAAATACGTTTCAGCTCAATTTGCTTTCTATGCTAATATCAAAACATGTGATGTTAAGCACTTGGTTAGTGAAGGGGGTATCACACTGGAATCATTAAGATCAGTCATCAAAATGATAAGAAAAGGAAACCATTTTTTCCTCCAAACTTCCTGAGCTCTAATACTCAGTTTCTTGGCATCAACTGCATTCATTGTTCAGTCAAATGACCACAGAGCAAAAAATGCAACATGTTTCCCATTTATATTAAAAATTAGGTTTAATATGGACACATTTACCCTAGATGTGGTCTACAGAATATCTCCTTTGGAAAAAGCAAGACTTATTTTTTTGAACAAACAAAATTTTGATTTATAAAGAAGCTTTTACAAAGGAATATTGGGATCAACTCTGGCTGTGATCATAGGAATGATCAGACAATTTAAGCAATGTGGGAACTCCAGTGTGTTGGAGAGCCATAGGGCATTTCCTGTTGATTATGTGCATCTCATACTTTGGTTCTGGAGTTTGTTTAAAAAACACAAACACATCCAAATACATCCAAATGGTAAATTTCATTGGTTTTTGGAGTTATGTCTGACTGTTAAAGAAGGTCATACAATGTATGTTCCATTGTATTTTCCCAGCCATTAGTGGATCCTGAAAATAAAATATTGTTAATATGCAGATTAAGACTGTTCTGGAGCCAATTTGAAAATGATGTCCAAGTGGCTGAAGGGGAGACGAGAAAGCAATTTTGCATAACTCATTGATTGACAATAAACTAATTTCAAGAGGTGCCTTGAGAATCCACTACGATGGAGGGAAAATGTGGTATTGACAAAGTTATCTTGACATGTGGCACAAAGACACTGCTAGTAGGACTCCAGGTACTTGTCCTCTATGAAGATCTGAGAAGGAAATCACTACAGAACACTTGCAATATGCGGGCACTGTTGTAAACTCTTATCCACATCACCTTATTCTGGCCTTACAATAACCCTGGGAGGCAGAAATTATTATTCCCATGTTACTCATGAGTTCAGAAAATTTAAGTAATTCACAAGTGGTAGGTAGTGAGCATTTCAAATCTACTTTAAGGAATATGTATATGTATGTGTGTGTAAGTGGATAATGGAAGGCTGTTTATAGAAATTTTTGGAAGGACCTTGGCCTATAACCCAGCCCTTTACAAATGTTTCTCTTGAAAAGAAACTATGTTTATTATAGTAGTTGCCTAGAGCTTTTTTTGAAAAAACAGAATTTAAATATATTAGCTCAGGAGAGGAATTCTCTTGCTCCTCTATTGTTAAAAAGAAAATAAACTTATCTTTAATCTATTTTACTGTTTACCATATTTTCTACAAAGTTTATGTCTATTATTTTAATTAATGAAGAGGAAGTGCCTGAGTAAGGGAACACACTTGTAACTAGCCAGAGGCCCAACCAAATAAATATTAGATGTAAAAGCCAAAAAGAATTGAGGTGTTGGAATAAGGCAGATCTGTGTTCTATGTCAACTGTGCCACTTATACCTGAGTGATCCTGGTGTGAGTCATTAACTTCTCTGAGCATCAGTCTCCTCATCTGTAAGGTGCACAGAAGTGCAACACTTATTCATGGAGCAGTTGTGAGGACTAATTGAGAGTTTAAAAAGCTAGCCTAGCATCATGTCGTTACTTGACAAATGCCAATTCTTTTCCCTCCTGCATGAGGTTTTTTGTTGTTGTTGTTTGTTTTTTTTTTTTGTTTTATTTTGTTTTTTGATCCAGTGACTACCAGAAGTCACAGGATCAGACCCAAGAGATAGCTTTCAGAGAAATCCTGACAGAGCCATAGCCAACTATGCCTAAGCTGAGCTCCAAGATAAAATTCACCCCCAAGAGAGCAGAGAACCCTGAGAATATAGAGATTCATAATATATGTTCTATTTCCTAGAGACCTTGTGAAAGTATCTTGAACTTTCTATACTAAAGGTCTTGTTTAGCTGGCTTGATAACGTTTCAGAGAGTAAATGATTGGAAATAACTTTGTCAAAGATTTAACTTGTCACCACATGGGCTGGAAAGATTGATCACCTTTTTAATATTATTATTATAATCATTATTATTATTGTTGCTGAAGTCAACTGGGCAATAAGAAAGAAAAATATTTTTAAATTGATTTGTCCTCACAATCAAAAATTGGTGAGAACCCATGCATAGTCTAAAGAGAAAGTCTTACATTTCGAATGCTAGAGATAGTGTCACAGATCCGTCAACCATCAATTCTTCATTGTTTTGTTCCACAATGAAGATTAATATTTTGGGACAAGGCAAGAGTATTTATTTACCTCTTAAATATGCTGGGAGCTCCATCATTACTGGCTTTAAGTGTGGCCATGCCTATTGGTCAGAGAAGCTATGAAGGTAATGTAAGAATCACATTATCCATTTTCTTAAGTAATGAGTTGCTAAAATGTATAGTACATTGTTCATTCATGCTTCCATTCAGTTATTTAAGAAATAATAAGTACACAATGTTTCTGGCATTACACTATACATTCTAAGAGAGCAGATTCCTGACCTCTGTGAGCTAACATTCCATAGGAATTCTCTCTAAATCAGAGTTTCTTAAATTTTACTATTGACATTTTGGGCCAGATTATTCTCTATTGTGGAGATGGTCCTCTACACTATAGGATGTTTAGAAGCATTCCTGGCCTCTGCCTACTAATGCTAATGGTGCCTCCCTTCCCAGTTTTTTTTTTGGAGACAGAGTCTCTCTCTGTCACCTCTGGTAGAGTGCAGTGGTGTCATCATAGCTCACTGCAACCTCAAACTTCTGGGCTCAAGCAATCCTCCTGCCTCAGCCTCCCAAGTAGCTGAGACTACAGGTGCATGACTGGCTAATTTTTCTATTTTTAATAGAGACAGAGTCTCACTTTTGCTCAGGCTCGAACTCCTGAGCTCAAGCAATCCTCCTGCATCAGCCTCCCACAGTGCTAGGATTATAGGCGTGAGCCACCGCGCCAGGCCTCCCTTCCCAGTTTTGACAACCAAAAATGTCTCCAGATATTGACAAGTGTCCCTAGGATGGATCTGGGGACAAAATTGCTCCTGGTTGAGAGCCACTCTCTAAACCTACATACCAATAAGAGCAACTGCAGTCAGTAGAAGTTCCTGTACTGTTTTGGTCCAGGCCACCCAAATTAAAAAATTAATTCTAGGCTAGTTTTGATTTCTAGAAAAGTTGATGATATAACACCTCAGTGGAACTCAGATGAAGTCATAGACACACACACACACACTTATGAAATCTGAGCCTTTCCCAAACAACTTATTATTTTCAGGAAAAAAAAATAGTTTACATTCAATTGCCGGCGAGGCTTTGGCATCTACCAGATCTAATAATGAACCCAGTTTAGGGGGCACTGTTGCCTACAGAGTGGCTTTTGCAGGAGGCATCACAAAAGAGCAGGTATATTGTGATCACTGAAGAAATTGTTTTACTCATCCATAATATAATGATCTGTATACATTTCTTACTAGGTTCCTGAAGGTTTGCATAATTTAAAATATGTTATTAGTCACCTGAAACTAAAACAAACAAACAACAACAAAACAAAGCAAAACCAAATTTTAAAAAAACGCCTTAAGAAAATTCCTCCATTATTTAGAATCATTTAGATTTGAGGTATACGAAGTAGGTTTTATTAGATCAATTGGTAGTGGTGTCTGGGGTTCTGGGTTGGGAAAAGTTCTAAGATCACACCTGTTCATGGGAAAGAGTGTCATGTTTGATGAGCGATGTCTACTCTGTCCACTGAATGCAAGAATAGAAGTGCACGTACCTAGTATTTTCCATCCTTGATCCAGATACCACTTGCAATGACAGTGCCCATTATTTACATGGACTGGTTAACTCCAGAGATGAAGTCTATGAGCAGACTTGCTATAACCCAGCTCTTCAATATTATAAATGTTATCTTGTTTCTATTCAACAATTTGTAGGATTACTTTTTCCTATTATGTTATATAAGAAGCAGGTAAAACTAAAGCTCAAATGTATATATAAAACCATTTGAGCACTGATTCATTTCATATCTTAAGAAAATGATTGGGAGTAACATAAAGCCTCTCTCAGGATTTATTGACCTTTCTCTAATTTTTCATTTTATAGACAGGTATACTCTGGGGGCATAGATATATTTCATCAACATAAATTCTAGGTGCTTCTAGGTTAACAGTACTTTATTAAAGTTTGTATATCCCTCTCTTCATTTAAATATTTACCTACTGGGCTGGGAGTGGTAGCTCACACCTATAATCCTAGTACTCTGGGAGATCAAGGCGGGAGACCCCTTGAGCTCAGAAGTTCGAGACAAGCCTGAGCAACAGTGAGACCCTGTCTCTACTTAAAATAGAAAAATTAGCTGGGCATGGTGGTGTGCACCTAAAGTTCCAGCTACTTGGGAGGCTGAAGCAGGAGGATCACTTGAGCCCAGGAGTTTGAGGTTGCTGTGAGCTAGGCTGATGCCACGGCACTCTATCCCAGGTGACAGAGCAAGACTATGTCTCAAATAAATGAATAAATAAATAAATAAATATTTACCTACTAATGTATTCATTTAGCAAATATTTATCTAAGGATACCAATATGCAGGCAAGATGCCAGATGATTGCATCAGACATAAACCCTTCCCTCAGGGATCTTAAAATCTAGCAGAAGATACAACAAATGCACACATTGTAAAGTTACAAAAGGTAAAATGATAAATGCCATTGCAGAAATTTTTTAAAAAATAGAATGTAGGAAGACCCAAGAGGTAGGAATTCCTTGCCGGGTGGAAGTTCAATGAGGAGATTGTCTCAAGCAGATGGTGAAGGATTGGTGGATCTGTAGTGGCAGAGATAAACAGAGGGCACGCTAGGCAACAGAGAAGGCACTAGTGAAAGCAGAGAAGAGGAAAGTTTGGGGTGTACATAGAAAACAGCAAGTAGTTCTGTTTGAATGGAATACAGTATTCAAAAAGAAGGAAGTAGCAAGAAATAATTTGGATTTACTCTAAAATCGGAGTAGGTAGACATGATCTTTTACCAGATGAAATTCTAGTTATATTTAATGAAAGAAAGAGTTGGGTCATAATGTCCTTCTTTTTTATTCATGCTCCATGAACACAAGTCAGCTGTTAGAAGAATGGGCTGCTTGCACACTTACCAAAGGAAACCAGGCATTGTCCCTTATGCTGATGACAGTATTATTTTTTATAAACTGGGAGTGGCCTTTAAAAAAGAAAGGATTCTTTGGCTAATTACTGGAAATTTCACTTTTTAAAATATTATACAGAAATATAAGTCATTTTACTGGCATTTATTATTTCATATTTAAAGGCAGACTTAAATATTCAGTTAAAGAATCCTTCACACAGGACAGTTTTTCAGCTACCTGGGGAATATTTGCAGTCTGCTCTTGCAAAATGTGGGTGCCACAGAGACAAAGGTGTACTCAAACTCATACTCTTCAGGAAATAAACTGAGGTGATTTTATGACTGAAGTAGCTAAAAAGATAATAATGGTAATAACTATTATGATTGAGAGCCTACTCTGTGGCAGGTATTGTGTAAAGTCTTATTTAATTATTCATTCCTCAGATATTAATGGAATGCCTGCCATGTAGAAGACATGATGCTAAGCACTAGGGGTAGAGTCAGACAGACAGGTTTCTACTTTCCAGGAGCACAGAGTCCACTGGAGGGATTCATCAAATGATCACAGTAATAATGTATACAGTACTTCCCTTTTACCCAAGGAGGATACATTCCAAGACCTCCAGTAGATACCTGAGGCCACAAATAGCACCCTATATATACTATGTTTTTTCCCATACACACATAAATTATGATAAAGTGTAATTTATAAATTAGGCACAGAAAGAGATCAACAAAAAGAGATTCACAAGAAGAGATTAATAAAAATAACTACAAATTAAGTAATTATTAGTAAGGTATTACTAAGTAAAATAAGAGTTACTTGAACACAAGCTCTGTGATACCACAACCAGTCCCTCTGATCACCTAGACAGTGGCTATGTGACTTACATGTGAAAAGCACAGACAGCAAGGATCCAGAGGACAAAGAGGGGTTTCAGGTTCTGGGTAGGATGGAGCAGGATGGTGTGAGATTTCATCACACTACATAAAATGGCGGGCAATTTAAAATTTATGGATTATTTATTTCCATATTTTTTCCATTTAATATTTTCGAACTGTGGGTAACTGAGACCGCAGAAAGTGAAACCACAGGTAAAGAGGGACTACTATAATTACAAATTAATAACAGAGCTTTAAAGGGGTAACAATAAGGTACTCAGAAAACACATTATAAAAAAGAAACTGACATAGGCTGCGAGGTAAAGAAAGGCTGAATCCTGAAGGTCACTAAACGGAAGTGGGGTGGGCGGAGGGAAAAGCATTCTGATCAAAGGAACACAAAAGCTCTGAAGCAGTAGGGAGCATGATGTGTTTGAAGAATTCAAAGAAAGCCAGTGAGTTGGAAAACAGACAGAGAGGTGGAGAAAGAATGCGTGATGAGACAAGAGAGTTAGGTAAGGTGGGACAAGGTACAGATTTGTGTATGTATCTATGATCAAAGAGAAAACAGTGAAAAGTTTAAAGTTGTGGGTTTAGAAGGAGGGAAACAGATCAGATTTCCATTGTGAGAACATTCCTTCACTGCAATGTGAAAATAGAGAGAAAGAAGGTCAAGGTGCAAGTGTGAATTCTCCTTTGAAGTCTATTACAATAGCCTAGACAGGGATGAGAGTATCTACTAATGAGGGTGTAGGAGACATAAAGAGAAAAGATGGAGAGAGCCAGGTGTCTCCGGTAGATAGACATGTAGGTGGCAGCATTGGCAGGATCTAGAGTTGGGGAAGACAGAGGTGAGAGCTGTGAGGATGAGGTGCAGGTTCTAGAATACAGAAGTGGACAGATGGTGGTTCCAGTCATCACCTAAGACATAGGAAACAGTGGGAGGGATAGAATTTTACAGGAAATGAGCAATAATCTCCCAATAAGTGCCCCCTGAGGTAGTGTAATTATTAAGTCCATTTTACAGATGAGAAAACTGAGAATCACGTGAGGGAAGTGCCCTTAAATTCTCTTTTTTATAAATGGCAGAGCCAGGATTGGAGCTTGGGTCTATATGGCTCTGAAGCCTATGCCTTTGACATATTTTCTTTTCTATTCTTTTCTTTTTAAATTAAAAGTGTGAGTTATAGCTTAAGGTACAGAACTCTGGGAACTCAACCAATTTCTTATCTAAATTCTTGTGCAGAAAAACAAACTCCCTTTGGAAGAAAAAGTGTGCTTGTGTGTGTGGACGATGGTGGGAGGGGTCTTTCCCATCCCTGGATTTTACTTCTGTCTGAAAGAAGAATGACTTGCCATTGCTTTTTCACTCATGTATAATGTTGTAATAACTGGCTTTATGCATAACTCTTTACTCATATTTAGGGTTTTATACAAGCACCATGTCATAATCACTTTCTGATTGAACACTCTGTGTGTGCCTGAAAGACCAGTAATCTGGATCAATGCTATTTGTCAAGGGGGAGGCAGTCTTTTTATATTAAACATGCAGTTGGACAAACCAACATTTAGTAGTAAAACTGTAACACCAATGACCTAATAGCATTATTGTAAGCACTAAATGACTTAATCAGTATCTGATATATAATAAGCACTCAATAAACACTAGACATTATTATTATTATTTAGTTCCATGATCTAGGTCTTGCTCACTTCCAGCGTGTGTCCTTATTTGGATTATCTTCACTCCCAGAAATGCCTTACTTTTATCCTCTGTCAATCCAAGCTCACCTCTTTATTTAAAGCCTAGTATAGGACTCACTAATGTAGAAAAAAAAGCCCTGCCAAAAAAAAAATCTCTTTTTTTTTGGAATTTATTAATTCCTTTGATAAATACATTTTTATCACTGTTCTAGGTACTGAGTACTTTAGTCAACAAAACAGGCCAAGTTCTTGCTTTCATAGATCTTTCATTATAGTGAGGAAAGACAGTCACTAGACCAATAAACCTAAAAATACATAAGATGTCATTTGCCATGCAGTGTCAATGCTAGTTAAAAATGTAACAGTATAAAGGGTATGGAGAATTATGGTGGGATGGAGACACTATTTTATCTAGGGTAGCCAAGGAGGATCTCCTGATTATTTAACATTTGAGTAGACAACCAAATGAAGCAACAGGGTAAGAAAAGTGGAGAGAAGGATGATGGAGTGCACTTTGTCTGTTCGAGGAACAGCAAGGTGGTTGACGTGATTGAAGTAATATGAAAAGGAGAAAAAGATGAAAAATGAGGTCAGGGATTCAGGCACAGCCAGATGGTGTGCCAAGGGAAGGACATTAAAAGTTATTCTGGGTAAGATGGGAAGGCGCTGGAGTACATTAAGAGAGGAGTGATGTGATCTGACTTGGACTGTACATTTAAAACACAATCGCTCTGGCTGCTATGTGGATAATAGACAGTATCAGGGAAAGAGTGGAGACAAAGGATCATACAATAGTCCAGAGAAGAGATGATTTTAGATTGCTCCAGAGTGATGGCACTGAGAGGTGACCAGATCCTTCATATATTAATATTCCAAAGATCTAGCCAACATGTTTTGTTAATAGATGAGATGTAGGGTGTTAAAGAAGGGAAGACATCATAGACGATACCAAGGTTGGAGGTCAGAGCAGCTGAAAGAATAGGGTAGCCATTTGCTGAGTTGGAGAAGACTGAGAGAGCAGTGGGTTTGGGAGGAAACAAGAAGAGTTCAGTCTTGGACACATTGAGATGGAGTTGGCTGTTAGAAATGAACATGGAGATGTCCAGTAGGCAACTGGATAGAAATGACAGGAGTTCAGGGGAGAAATGAGGGCTGAAAATATAAATTTGGGAGTCATCACCCTAGAGAAGGCTAAGATCATCTAGAACAAATGTGGATGAGGAAGGAGATCTGAGGACTATGTCCGTGGGGCACCTCAGCATCCAGAACGGGGGAAGAAGAGGGGCAAAGGAGATTCAAGTAGGAAGAGAAGAGAGAGTGATGTCCTGGAGAACATATTTCAAGGAGGAAGGAGCAATTCACTCTAGCAAATGTTGGTGATGACAAAAGAAATAAAGAGTTCTAGGTCTGCGTGCCTCCAATTTTAAGTGTCATTTTTCTACATTATTTTTTCATCAGCTTATAGAGAATCTATTTCAAGGTTCACATCTGGCAGCCACTGGGCCAGATTTTACCCACAAATATATTTTGTTTGGCCAGCAGAGACATCGTTTAAAAAAATTGAATTTGAAAGGCTTTATGCTGGTCCTGTGCTCTGCACTTAACAAAAAACCTCCATGTTTTGCTTAAAATAGGTATATGTTCTTGGGTCTAGCAAGCGCTTGTGATCATGATATCAAATACATACACATACACATACAAGAACACAGTTATTCTTGTATTTAAATGTATCTCTTCATCCATAATGTAAGAAATTCAAAGACATATCTTTTGGAATTTCCTATTCTGCCTAATTCTGTGTCTATGGCAGGAAGAATTATGGTCCCCAAGCATATTCCATGCCCTATTTCCAACAATTGGAATCTGTTATTATCTTACCTGGCAAAAGCAATTTTGCAGACATGATTAAGGTTAATTGGTAGAGTTTAAAATAGGGAGATTATCCTGGATTATCCACTTGGGCCCACTATAACCCCATGAGCACCTATAAGATGAAGAGGAGGAAAGTTAGAGAAATTCAGAGTATGACAAGAATTTGCTCTTGCTGGCTTGAAGATGGAGAGGGTCACATGAGGAAATGTTGAGCTCAGACATACAACTGCAAGGAACTGAATTCTGTCAGCAACCTAAATGAACTTGGCAGCAAATTCTTCCCCCAGAACTTCAAAAAAGAAAGCAGCTCTGCTAACACTTTGATTTTAGCCTTTGAGATTCTAGCAGAGAATGCAGGTATAGTACACTGGCCTTCTGACCTACAGATCTGTGAGATAATAAACTAATGTTACTTAAGCCACAAAGCATGTATGGCTATACAGCAATAGATAACTAATACAGTGTCCTTAATAAGGTATAAGGTATTGATATGGAAGTGTATCCATGGTTATCACAAGTCTGTCTTTTTCCAGACAAAAGCCTCTTAGATCATTCTCTCGGGTTTGCATCCTCTAAATTCAGAGTTCTTATCTGTACCATCTGGCATACTTATTGTTTGTCTTTTTTGGCTATTTAATTTTTATGTTATTCAAGTTTTCATGTGTATGTTTATAACTTCTATTAAATAGACTGAAAGTTTCTTGAAGGCAGGGACTGGGTCTTCTATCCTCAAAACTAACTTATGAAAATCTGATCTGATCAGGTCACTGCAGTACTTAAAAGTACTGCTTGGCTTTCAAACGCTATTAGCTCAGAGTTTTCTGGGCATGACCAACGCAGATGCAGAGCATAATATCGTCCCTCTCACCTCTCTAGTTCCATTTCTTAAGACATCTCGGCACCGACTGCTGGATCTCCAGCCACAGAAGCTTCAGCTCAGTCTTTCCAAATGGCCATACTCACTCCTGCTCCACGGCCTTTGCAGAGGGTCTTCCCTCTCCCTGGGACTCTCTTTCCTACATCCTGTGCTTGGTAAATTACAATTGCTCCTTTAGATCGCAACTCAGTGGTCACCACTTCCTGAGAGAAGCCTTTTCTGGCCTCTTTTACTAGGTCAGAGAATCTCTCTATAGGTTCTCATAGTATCATTGCTTCCTCCCCATAGTTGCAATTTAACACTCATCTAAGACAATCTAATCCATGTCTAATCCTCCCTGTGAAGTCCAAGATGTCAGAGTCCCTGTCCCTTTTTGCTCTCTAGTATATCCCTAGCACCTACTTAACAGGGTGCCTAGAACATAATAATTTTTTTAACTGTTAAATAAATGTATATATAACTGCCATAGGCAGAATGATGTCATCCCCTCAAGATGTCCATATTGTAATCCCTGGAACTAGTGATGTGGCAAAGTGAATCAAGGGTGCAGATGGAATTAAGGTTGCTAATCAGTCAACCTCAAAGAGATTATCCTGGATTATCTGGGTGTTCCTATATAATTGCAAGGGTTTTTAAAAGTGGAAGAGGGAGGCAGAAGAGGAGACTCAGAAGAAAACGTGACAGAGGAAGAGAGTCACAAAGAGATGTAAATGCAGTTGCTGGCTTGGAGGATGAAAGAAGGGAGACATGAGCCAAGGAATGAAGCAGCCTCCAGAAGCTGGAAGAAGCAAGGATAGGGATTCTCCCCTAGAGCCTCCAGTAGGAGCACAGCCCTGCAAATGCCTTGACTTTATTCCAGTGAGACCCATAAAAAATGTCTAGCCTACACAACTGTAAGATAATAAGTTTGTGTTGTTTAAGCCTCTCAGTTTGTGGTAGCTTGTTACAGCAGCAATAGGAAACTAATGCAATAACTTACACCATTGCTTTGCCCGCAGAAATTCAGTACACTCATTGATTGGCTTCAGCTCAAACAATATGTATTGAACAAAATTGAACTGTTAACAATTGAATGCCTAGTGTGACAAAATGTATATTACTTACAGCTAGAAAAAAATGTTTTGAAAATAGCACCTCTAACCTCTCTCTCACATTATAAATTTTTTTAAAAAATGAAGCTCAAATACATAAAGTAACTAGCAAAAATGTACACATCTAGCCAGCGGGAAAGCCTCAGGGAGACCACCTATGTTGCAAGATAGTAAGAGAAAAAAAATTAACGAGAAGAGTTAGGAAAACAGCTTTGGATAATCTGTTTTACATATGGTGATCTTGAGGAGTAACAAGTAGTGTAGCATTTTTCTGCCTTGCAAACTAAAAGGCTAGGAGGTCTCTACCCAATTTTTCAAAAGAATACTAAATAACAAATATAATAACAAATAACAGATTGGCTGCAAGAGGAGGAAAAGTACTCTTTGAGTAGGATTTGCCACATGGGATTAGTGACTGTCTCATTATCTGTTGCTTGAGTTGAAAAAAAAAATTGCTCATATTATATAAATAGATTCCTTTACTCTTTGGAACAAAAATTAATGTGTGTTTAGGTTGTAAAATGAAATACTGGCAAGCCAGAGAGCTAGCTATTATGTTAACAAATATCGGTGGTTTCTCTTGTGTCATGATATAGTAGGCCATTGGTTCAAGTCACTAGAGTGATTTGCCTTTTGCAACAGTTTATTTAAAATTGTACTGTTTGAGACCTGAATGCATGTCTTCTGTTACCTACCAGATCTGGGGTGTTTTAAATAGATAAATAACCAGTGAGTGCAAAGCTTCATCCTATTCTGAGAATAAAGTGGAAGAATAATGAACACACAAATAATTTATACAACATCAGTGGCCTTTAATGTCAGCAATGGACTTCAGTTGGAAACTGTCACAAGAAGGAAAAAGCACTGGGATTTCTAAACAATAGACTTTCTAAAGGAAGACAACCCGTCATTGTTTGTGGAATATGAATATTATAGTTTTGGTTTTCCTTTTTAATTACTAACGTTTTTTAGCCTGACATATTTTAATGGAAAACATAATCCTGCCATAACACAGGTATTTGCAAGCCTCATTAATATTAGTAAAATCAACTCTGGTTAATAGAAAGTGCTATGCAAGTGCAAATCATTATTAAAGAGACTGTGTACAAATTAGAGAAAAATGACTAATAGTAACATATTGTTCTGGGATGTCTTCCCCCAAGCAAGGCAAAAAATATCAGTCAACCAGTCAGCCAGCCTTTATTTAGTACTTAATCTGTTCTCAAAAGCATCCAAGCCTAGGAATGCAAGAGAAGCAGGTGGCCGCCACATTTACAAGAACAACTAATTCTAATGGCTCATATTTATTGAGAATTCACTATATGCCAGAATAGTTTACCTGGATTAGTTACAATCTTCATACCAACACTGCAATGTGTAAATTTCCATTCCCATTTACAAATGAAGACCCCTGGGAAAAGTTGTAAATAAGTATCTTACCAAAGGCTATACAACTAGTACATGTGGAGTCCAGACTGACTCCAAAGTAAGTCTTCCTGCCACTTTGCCATGTCTCTTCAGAAATAGTACAACACGTTGCCAAGAGCCATAGAAGTAGCAGAGTTATCCCAGAGCAAACTGTACACACACACTTGCACCGTTGGTTCCATCAGCGAACATGTTTGCTGCCTTTAGAAACCAGTAGATCATGGTGGTTAAATGCTCAGACTTTGGACCCAGATTGCCTGGATTCAATCTCACTTCCCTCAGTTAGGAAAGTTGTTTGATGTGCCTCAGATTTTTATCTCTACTTCCTCCTTCATAGGGTTGTTGGGGAAACCTATACACAGCACCAACTTCCCTATAGGGTTGCTATGAGGGAACACACACACAGCACTTGAAACAGAACCTGGCCTATAACAAATGCTGCATGAATGTTAATTATTATCAGTGTGAGTCAGAGCATGAGGGGGCAAAACTGACAAGGGTTTTGATGGGCAGCATTGAATGAAATAAAGCGGAAAACAATGAAAGCTTGATCAAATCTGTTCCTCTGCCAAACATTCATTTGAGTGTGAACCTAAGCATATAGTAGGCCCTAGAAATTAATGGGATAAATTATTGGGCCTTTCCTCAAGGAGTATTCAGGTCTTCATAAATTTATCATGGAGGCCAGACTAGGACAAGCGAGCTTGTTGTTTGGTGTCAGGAGACTCAGTCAAACCAAACAAATCAATGCTATGCTTATTCTTTGCTTTAACCTACAGTCCAATTACCCCCTCCATTACTCCTGACCTTCTTTCTGGAACATCCAGCTCTCTTCATCTATTTATATCTTCCAATCAATCAAAACTACCACCTTAAAAATTACATACTACTTTTTGGTCCACATACAGAGGGCTTTTTTAGTTCTTTCCCAGCCCAACTCTCTCGCACGAACAGTTCTAAGGAATCTAACTTTTTAAATATGTATCACTGTTTTATCCGCCATGCCTTCTGACATCAGGGTGAGTACCTTTCCATCTTGTTATTTTGTCATATAATAACTAGTCCTTCCAGTTCTTAAATAGAACTCCTATGCAGAGCCTGTCTATAATCTGTTCAAGACAATCTCCCACTCTTCTGTACTCCTTCTAGCTTGTATCTATATCTGTGCTGTCCTTATCAAGTTGTAGAACAGCTGGTCTTGATTTCTTGTCAATGCCAAATTCCTTAAACACAAATATTATCCCTGGTATCTGGCAATGTAGTGGCTATTCAGATTATTTAATTATTTTCTACTGTGCTCATGTTGTATGCCACAGAATTTAACACTTGGCTTTTCACATAATATTTGATACTACTGTTGCAGGAACAAGATTCACCACATGAGCAAAATCATAATAAGTAAATCAGCAAATAGTTGATGAAGTGATTTCCATCTTTCTAGCTCCATTCTCTGAGGCACGCAAAGGAAGTCTTCAAAGAACTTGGTATCTCAGTGGGGGAAAATAATACCAATTCAGATTTAGGTAACTACATTCTCAATTATAAATCTCTTTTATACCTTTTATTCATCTCCTGAACTGTGTCACCCACAGTGATAGCGCTTGAGAGATAATCACTAAGTTGATTCATATTATCTGTCCTACGGTGGGTATCATTGGAGATAAAATTTTCCTGTGCTTAGAAACCAGAATTACAGAATGGCATGCATATGCACAGATGGGTGAGCAACTATTAGAAAAAGAAGGCTTGGGGGAGCTATAAAAAAAACAGGATTAATTCTGAATAGAAAAAGGCAATTACCCTAAAGGGTAAGTATGAAAAAGCAGCATGAGTGTTCCTTATACGAAATGAGAACATTTTATAAAAGAATTCAGGGAATAATAAAATCCATCTCTACATTTCATTATATAACAATCATCCTTTCTGTTTGATAATAATAGGAATATTACATGTAACTATTATTTAGCGCATTCATATAGGATTTCCTGGGAAAGAGTAACAGAAGACACCTGAGAAAAAGTATATGTGTTTATGCCTTTTTCAACCTGGAAGAGATTCTTAAATATTCTCTGTCAGATGGGAGACTAGGAAAGCCTTTTTGGATTTCTTCTCTGACTCCTCAAGAAATCAAGATTACTTGCTAATGAAAATTGTGATCTTCTCTTCGAAAGCTGTCTGCTCCATAGCAAATTCCAGGGTAGCCCTTCCAGTAGATCAATGATGGCCTTTACTCTCAATTCTTAAGAAGAAAGTAAAAGAGAATGAATATCAACAGACATTTATTTATTTGTTCAACAATTATTGAGCATTTCCTAAATGGAAGGCAGTGTGCCATCCTTACTAAGAAGGAGAAATAGAAAACTTGTACAGATAAATAGTAATAGTTAATTACTGAGTGCTAAGAGCTTTACCTGAATTATGTTAAATTTTGTGACAATTCTTGAGATATTAGTATTCGCACCATTTTACAGGTAAAGTAACTAAAGCTTAGAAAGATTGAATAACTTTTCCAATGTGATACCACTTACAAAGTGGCAAATTTAGGATTCATATCCAGGGATATCATATTACAGAAATAAGAAGTGTCATGGAAGAAATGACATTGAATTGGGCTCTGAAGTATGAACAAGTGCATTAGTGAGCTTATTCTAGGATATGCTGTGGTAACAACCCTCACATCTCAACAATTCATTTTTTCTTCTTGTAGTACATGTCCATTGTGGTTCAGTTGCACATTTTTTTTTTTAATTTTGCAGGTAGGTCGATAGAATATGCCCTATGTTCACACCTGTCCAATGGCAGGGGAAAAAGAATAATGACAGACCCATACAATAACTCTTCAACTGCTGCTCAGAAGTGGCGTAAGTGACTCTCATTCACATTTCATTGGTGAAAGCAATTTACAGGTCAAGTTTGCTTCTGTCTTTGGAATATGAAGGCAGAATTCTCCTGTGGGGAGAGATAGTAGTCTTCGGGAAATCTATTACAGCAAGGTTTAGAAAAGTGAAAATAGGATAGAATATTCTAAATAGAGGAAATAACTTGACTTTAATCACCATAAAAAGTAACCATTTACACACATACAGAGAGTGAAATTTCAAGTCAATATGGAACATTTTTTAAGAGGATCAGAAAAGGACAATGATTTGGAAATATTTGTAGGCTGATCTCACACAGTTTGTTTAACAGAGAGGCAGTTGAATGAAAGCGGAAGAGGAAAGAAAGCCTGACTCAGGCATGCAGAGAATAGGAAATTTCTCCTCTCCTACTGTGTGCCTAAATGCCTGGCAATAATGTCTATACAATTTAGACAGTGTTACCAAGCACCACCATCCAGTCTCTGATCTACTGTCATGACTTTGAGCTGGGCTGGGCATTGAAAGCCACCTGTCTAAGCTCACAGACCTCAGGTCTGAGTAAATTGGCCACTCACTGTCCACAGCATTGAAGTAAGAAAAGCAATTCTTCTATTAACACCCTTTTTTCTGCTAACGTAACCTACACAGCTGAAGTCATTTTTCCCTTGGAGAGCAACTGAGCCCTTAAAGGGTTGAGATTGCCTGAAGGGTTGAGTTTGATCCTGGGGTCAAGAATAAAACATGGGCTGTTTTCTCTAATTTTACAGTGAGCTCTCATTTCCAAGGAGACTTCATCTAAGTTAATCTATACAATGCTGAAATATCCTACGAATATAGTGGAAATACTAGGCAAATAGAGGGTTGGCTTTGACATCAGATAAATCTGTGTTATCTACCTGGTGACTGATGACCTGGGATGAACTTCAACTCATTTTCAGTATGTTAATGACTTCTTTATTAAAATCAAGACCATCCCACCAAGAGCTTTTCAAATTTCCTTCAGTAGCTTAGGTGTATTTTAATTTTAACACACTAGAAACCAAAAAAGCATAACACATGTCATTAGAAAATCAGCTGGCCTCTTGAAGCTTCCATGGTCTCATCAGAAAGCAGCAGAGCTGAGACTTGAGGCTATGTAACCTGGGTAACATTTTTACTCTTTTGGGTTACTTGAGAGAGAAGGTGCCAAAGTGCATGCTGCTAAAAATCAACCTTCCAGAATCTGCGTGATCAAGCAAAAGTAGAAACCATTTTATATACATCTCTGGAGAGAAGAAAGCAATATTAGGGGGAAAACCAAGTGGCTGGACACTGGAATTTCTACAACCACATCTTCAATGTTAGGGAAATTCTTTCAGATAAATTATGATTGTGACTGACCATTGGTGGAAACGTTTCCAATTCTAAGATTTCCCTGTAGCTTACTAAACAAGCAAAGCATTTGCCAAAACAAAATTTAAAAAACTAAAAGAAATGCTCTTTTAACCTGAATGAGGCCCTCTGAGCCTTACTCACAGAGCCATGTTCCAATCACAGAATTTTTATAAATGCAGTTGAATTAGAAATTCTATAACCTTGACTTGAAACAACCCTTGAAAATATCATTGCAAAGCATCTTCAAGGTTTCTCAGAAAGCTCCAAGCCAATGGATTTCAAACATTTTTCCCTGTGTCGCTAGATGGGGAGAGAAGGGAAAGCCTGGATTATCAGGATCCATGGTGTCTTTCCGAATCTTTCATCACGGTGTGCTGCTTTTATATGTAGTATTATGACTTGGACTTCCATGAAATATTTCTCTTGAAGAAAGTATTATAATGCTTTGAGGAAAACAAAATGAAACCAAAACCTTTGAGAACTACTGCTCCCAGCAGGAGGAATTAAAGAGAAAGCTTAACATGGCAACAGGGTCCACTGCCCCTTAGCTCCACCATGCCTCTCAGGAGCAGAGAGAGGTGGGAGAGTGGTAAAATGATCCTTAGGAACAGATGCAGCAGGAAAGAGGAAGGAAAACAAACTCGCCATCACATTCCCTTCACTGCACTCAAGCAGCCCCTGGCAGCAGCACAGAAAGGTTCTGTGCTTTGCTAAACATTGTAAGTAACCAGCTGGGCTTGTCATGCCCACTTAATAGCAGTACTTTAAGAAAGTGTTGTCATTTTCTTGTCGTACTCATTTCTCTACCCTCTATTATCGTTTCAAAATCATATTACAAAATATTATGAGCTTCCTGTATCAGACACTTTGGGTCTTAGTCACTCAATTATTAAAATTGTATGATTTTTTAAATTGCCATTATGTGTGGGCTGTCTTTACCAAAGCGACAAAGCAATTGAGTTAACTCAAATGGTGCTATGATTGCAGGATCAGAACATGGAAAATTATAGCGTTGGAGAGAAAAAAAAACAGCTATTTCACATCAGTGCCAATAATATCCTGGGAAACTCACCTCGGCACCATTATGTTAGAGCAGAGCAAATGCTCCCAGCGTATTACCACGCTGGATAATAGGAAAACAAAGCCATTGAGAGCTGTTAGTTCTATACCAAGTTACTCATCTGTAGTAAACGAGGCCCTCTGGTACTGTGACGTGCCCTGTGTTCCACAAGGGCAATTCTGACCCACTGACAGCCGTTCCTCATTTCACCTGTGCCCATCACCATGTGGTCTCCATATGCCTGCTGTCATAGCTGCGGATATCTAGGATTGGTTCTGCTGCCTCTCTCAGCAACGAACTGTGAACAGAACTCCATAGAGACTGGAGGGTGCAGGAGTCATCCACAGGCCAAACTGGCTCTGTGACATTATCTTTCTGGGCTTGATGAACTACTGACAAGGCCAACCTGAAAAGGCATGGAATTCACAGGTACCTACCCAGCCCGATGTTTTTCAAAACCAAGCAACAACTCCATTGCCTGTCAGTCTGCAGATAATGGTCAGTACGTTATCTGTAGAATAGGAATGAAGGTCCAGCTCCCTTGTTTCTCTCACATAGACATCTGAGCAGGGCACACCTAACATTCACCTACAAGTTCAGCATAACTCCAAACTGTGGACCAATCTTGTTGCTTGTCAGAGAAGATGATCTACAACAGGAGAGGCAAGAAGCTTAAACTCAAATGCCCAAAGGGATACATAGGATATAAAAATGGAGAGAGATATTACAATAACTACAACAGCATGGAGTGGTGGAAACTATGAAGTCCATACTCATCCAAAGGAGGTGGCACAATGCAAGTCCAAAGGAATTTTCCCAGGACAAACACAAGACCAGCCTTCACAGAGCTTCTAGTTTGTTTGTTTTCAGGATGTCTAAACTAGAGATTTTTACGTGAAATGGGATTTCTTTAAGTTGCCAATGCTTTCTGTTTTTTAAAGCAAAATATGTTTGCCCACTGTGTTAGTTTCCTATTGCTACTATAACCAATGACCACAACCTTAGTAGTTAAAAAAAACACAAATATATTATCTTACAGTTCTACAGGTCAGAAGTCTAAACTGTGATTCAAGGGGCTAAATCAAGTTGGAAGCAGGGCTGAGTTCTTTCTAGAGGCTCTGGGAAACAACCAGTTTTCTTGCCTTTTCCAGTTTCTGGAGGCTGTCTACATTCTTTGACTAATAGTTTATTCCCTCATCTTCAAAGCCAGCAGCAATGTATTAATATCTTCAAATCTGACTCTAACACTCTTGTTTCCCTTTTGTAGGGAGATTGGAATTATACTGTGTCCAACCAGATAGTCTAAAATAATCTCCACATCTCAAAATCTTCAACTTAACCATGTATGCAAAGTCCCTTTTGCCATGTAAGGTAAAATAGCCACAGGTTTTGGGGATTAGGGTCTAGAAATCTTGGATTGAGGGGGGCATTATCCTGCCTGCTGTCTCACCATTTTGCAATGTTCTATGTACCTTAGAGAGTTCACAGGCTTAACTTCATGTGAGCCTTGAGCTGGTTCTCATGCCCTGGATATAGTACCCATAATCATGTCTCTATTTTCTGCTCCCAACCTTGTTAACAACACACTTTCCTGCGCTCACGACATTGCCTAGCTTTAAAGATTATACAATGCTAATCTTGATGGGCAGTGTGGAGCTGAGCTCACTGATGGTAAACTCGTTCCCAGACTTCAAATTTTTAGTACTAGACTTTTCCACACTACCTAGATCATCATCGGGACCTGTCTGCTGCTCTCTCTATTAAATAAATCCCTGTCTTTCCTAAGAATTGTAGCTTCATTCTTCTGGGTTCTGAAACCAGTCATTCTCATCTTCAAAGCTTTGAAATTACAAATATTTTGTGGATGATTATACTTTTTTTTTTTGCATTCATTAACCATCATTTAAGAGCTAGAATAGAAGCTAAGATAGATTCCTAAGCCTGAGACAGGCCAGTAAGGATGGAGAAATGGGATACTCCAAGAGCTGCTCCAAGGTTACATATTTTACTGCCTTTGACCACATTGACTAGGTAGGCTTAGATTTTTGACCCCAGTTGTCAAAATAAAAGTTTTGCAACAGTATATTGATGAGCAGGGATATATCTCTTCTAATGCAGGATCTCACTTGGACCTCCTTGCTTATAGCAAAATCCTAATCTCCTCTCAGGGAAAATGGGGAAACGCAGAAGCTAAGCAAAGACCAGAGTCCTGCAGGGGCAGAGAAAAGAGAGTAAATATTGCTGATGTTGGGTTTGAATTTCCCTTCACAGTGGTAATGAGTTTACCAAAAATTGAAGCCCAAGGCCACAGTGTTTAATTTAAAGGCATTCTAGATTTCCAGAGCAGACTGAGGTCATAGCAGAATTTAACTTTGCCTAGTGATGAACAGCAGGCTGCCTTCCCAGACAGAGCAGGAGACTGGACCCTAACCAGAGGCAGCTCCCACACCCTCCTTCTCACTTTCTCTCCCCTCCCCCTGCCATTCTTCTTCCTCTTTTCTCCTCCCTGGGAGCTTCCTCCTGTCCATCTGTGGGGTAGGAGTGCCTCTATTCCAGGCAATATTTGTATTTGCTCCATTTGAAAGTCAGTTTTATTAGCTAGCCTTTGACCTGTAGCCTGTTGCTCAGAGCACAGCTGGGCTCTCTCTGAAGAGCCCGTGGGCCAGCATGAATAATCTTTATCTCATCTAGCCCATGCCCACAAACAGCAGAGACTATACACAGAGGTCACAGAATGCTGGACCCTGTGCTGCGTCTGTCCCGAAGATGTGTTTGGCTGCATTGTTTTACTTAACTGTCAATGCTTTAGAAAGCAAGACATTCCACAGGAAATTCAGACAACCAAGTTCTCTTAAAGCCATCAAAAGATCTGGCTTCACTAGGCCTGCATTACCACGGGCAGTGCACACCAGGAACTAAGTAGCAACTGACCCTTTAAACAGGTGCACCCTCTCCAGTTTGGCACGGCAACCTGGCTACCCCAGGAGGTGTGTGAGTTTGTAACCCATGCAGTATCATGTAGGGAATAAATGTATGAAATCTGGCAGGCCTGGGTGTAATTCTTGACTCCACATGTAACAATGTAGGCTTCTGGGCACATTACTAAAACCACTGGTTAAGGGATCAAATCCCATTTCCGCATGATAGGAGACTCTCCGAATTCTTTTATCGTATGTGAATATTCTCGCAGTGAGGACTTCTTAAAACAAGCTGACTGTTCCTTGGTTCTTTGGGATCACTTTGTCATCTACATATTAGTGATTTGAAATGACTTCTCTTTCCAATTATACTTATTACATCTGGCCCACCTCCAATGTTCCACGATGTAGCACTGTGAGTGGGCTGTTGCTTTTTCTGTTTAATACTTGCAAACTCATAGCATGGCCAAGATGATCATTTAGTGGTGAAGGATACAATAACAGGGCCAGGTCACCTCACCCACACCACTTCTGGTGTCAGCTTCCTGGGCTATGGATTCCATTTCAGACACCAGCATCTGCTCAGTATCACTTTCAACATAGACCTAAGTTTGGGAAGAAACATTTCAGTGCCAGATAGATATTTAAATTTTTTTTAAATGTTCTCAAGAGACTGTTCATTGGACCATTTTATTTTCAGGATGCACAGGAAATGTTTCTCTTACCAATCTGAAATAAATGTAATTGACCTTTTAAACACAGAACCTGAGTGATTTAGAGAAAAGAGAGAGACAGCTCAGCCTAATTTTATTAGAATGAATAACAATGGTGATTCTTCTATAAGACCTTCAGCTAATAAAAGCAAAATGTCTCTTCTAATGGTTTTTAAAAGACTGTATATATAGATATATGAAGATGGAAGAATTAGTAGCAGGAGTCCAGTTACCATATCCCGGAGAGAGACCATGAGAGGAGCATGACATTGCTAGGCAACATTGTGCAGTTAAACAAGTTTTCACAGCTCAGTGTGGTGTAGTAGGTAAGAAGCATGATTTTCAAGAAAAGCAAAGGGGAAAAAAACGATGAAATTATTTATTTTAATAGGATAAGGATGGAGGGAACAAAGGCAGATATACAAGTTAGTCACAGCCAAATATTCAGATATAAAATGTGAATTCTAGAAAAGAATTTTAGGAAAAAAATAAGAATTCTAGAAAATCTTAAACATTTCTCTCACTAATTTACAGATTTTTTTTTTAAATTAGGATTGGAGGCACTATCCAGGTATTATGCTTTATAATAGATCATAGTAAGAGTAATCATATTATTTCAAAGGTGGGGAATGAGGTTCAGAGAAGGCGAGTTCAAGTACCTAGCATTAGATGATAGAAACAGAAGAAGCCAGGATTTGAATACACTCCTGCGTGATTCCAAAGCTGTGATCTTTCCATTATTCCATCCCGGGGTTCTTTTACTTAAGAATAACTCTTATACGTGATTCCTTAGCTTTCCTGATTCTTCAAGGTTTCCAACAAGCAACATATTTGCCTAGGAAAACACATTGGTGCAAATAGTTATTCATTTATTCATTCATTCATTCAACAAATACTACCTCCTCTCGCCTAAGCACTATTCTTAGCACAGGAAATACAGTGGTGAAAAGATGAGTTTTGCAGCCTCTTGGATCTTATGTTCAAGTGGGATTTGGAAAGGCTAGCAATAAATGAGTGAAAAATAGATTATATTATTTTAGGTGGAGAGGGGCACTATAAAGAAAAATACAGCAGGGTAAGGGGAATAGGGCAGGGTGGGTTAGACAGAATATACAGAGTCAGCCTCTCTGAGATGTTATCAGTCTACATTCATGTCCAGGAAAGATTGTTTAGCTTATGATTTTTTATACTATTATTCTGTTTTATTTATTCATGTGTTTATTTATGCATTCATTTGCTAGTTTGTTTTTGGACTTCTACTTTGAGGAATTGTAAAAACGTTTCTCTTCTACTTAACTTCTTGACTTTGTCCTAGAAATGCATGACTCTCCCCAAATGAATATATGGAAACTAGGGCTTTAATTCTTTGAGAGGACCTGCCCCGCTGCAATCATTATCTCCGAATTGGTGCCCTACATCTACTCTTACCAATGCACTTCCATTCTCCTCACATGGTCTTTCAGACACACAAATCAAATCATGACATTCTTCTGCATGAAACCTTCCAATGATACCCATGGAACTAAGAAGGAAATCCACCCTCCTGAATATGGCACCATGATCTAGCTTCTACCACTCCTCTGATCTCATCTTATATACCTTTTTCTCTGTGTCTTCTATCCTATTGTTAAGCGTTGCTATGATTGGGGGCTTTACTGTAACAATGGGATATAATTGAGCTCATTTCTAAATTGGTCATCTTAAATATCTTTTCAAACCATTTTTTCTTACTCTCCTATTCAAAAACAAAACCCTAGAGGATAAAATTCTAGCTCTTGTGACTGGAATTCGGAATTCTACCTTTCCAGCCTTACTTCTTACCTCCCTCCCATCACATAGCTTTCTTTCCACCCAAACTAACAAACAATATGTGACCTATTCACACCTTCCAATTTCCCCTCCATTCTTTTATTTCTGCCTCTGAAATAGTCACCCACGCTCTGCCTCTCCCATTTCTAATTATTAATACCTGTATCTTATCTATTTTTTTAAATATCTAGCTCTGCTATCACCTCTTTCAATAAAATCTTGAGTCTCCCAAAGAAACAGAAGTTCCTCCTCATCTCTCACATGGCATATCTTACTCTCCAATTTGTGTTATAATTTTCTATATTCATCTCATTTTTTTTCCTACCAGCCCATGAACTCTTATATTAGACAGAGTAAATGATAGCTACAACCCTATAATCTCAGCGGTTTACCAAAATGAGGATTTACTTGTGGCTCCTGTCATAATTCAGTGTGACTCAGTGGGGATGGGGCGGGGAAGACTCTGCTTTTTTCCAGTCTTTCAGGGTTCCAGGCTGCTTCTCCCATCAGGGGGCTGTGCCATCTCCTTGGAATCCTCCAGTGGATCCTTTGAATCTGACTGGCAGCAAGAACAGAGAGCATAGAAAAGCTACCCAATCAATAGCCTTGGCCTAGGAGTAAGACACATCCCTTCTCACTTTCCATGCATGAGGAGTGGTCGTAAGGCTTCACCTCAGGACAGGAGAGCTGGGAGGATGAGCCAGCAATGTGCCCAGAAAAGAAGAGGAAATGTGATTGGTGAGTATCTAAGCCAGTCTCTGCCACAATCCCAACCATAAATTCTATCAGAATCCCCCAAAGACCTATTGTAGTGTCTTGAACATAAAATATACTCAAATTTTATCCCCAAAATGAAAAGATTGATATGGTAATAAGACTCTATTGTGAAGCTTTCTTTGCCTATTCTCTAGTCCTGCATTTACTCTCAGCCTCATATTTCCCATCCTTTCACGTGGAGAAAGTTTGATTCATAGCTTTCTGATTAATTACGCCCTCCTAGGGTGGGCAATAAAGTCAGCACCATATACAAATATTCTCTGACTGAGATCTTTTTTCCCTTGTGCTTCCCATGCTGCTTGAAATGTATACATTAGAGTCACTCACCTGAATATGCTATCTAGAGCCAACATCACATAGATTATGTTTCTGTGAATTACTAAAATGTAATAAAATTTAAAATTAATAACATGAATTTTTATATAAAAAATAAATATCACTAACTTACTCTTTGGTAAAGAAAAAATAATGAAGGAAATTTTAAAACAATTTGAACATAATGGCAATAAAAGTACTACATGACCAGATCTGTGAATGTAGCTAATGCAGTACACAGAAGAAAATGTATAGCTCTAAGTACATTAATCAGGAAACAAGAAATATGGCAGAAAGCAAACAACCAGTATATTAAAAGGGACAGTTTGTGATACTGAAAGGGGACCACACTGAGTGAAAAAGGCTGTACAATCAACATATATGCATGTCCCATAAATCAAGTGAATACTATTAAAAGTAGCTGGGTGCAAATCATCTTACTCAAAAGGTCTACCTGCCAAAGTAAAATGTCCTCCAGCAATAGGCTGTGGGGTGTAGTCTGGAGAGCACAGTTGGGGAGGGTCAGACTATATAATAGCAGAACAAATATCCCCAATCAGGACCCAGGACAGTGGGGAGAACCTGGCAGAGCTTCAGAAGAACACAAATAAATAATTGAAAAAGAGGGAATAACTATAAAAATAATAGATATTGTTTAATGTTATGAAAAATATTATGAACAACTAAACAACGTATTAAATTACATTTTAAAAATCTAGAAGAAATTACTAAATTTCTTGAAAAAGATATAAAATGTCAAAATAGGCATAAGAAGAAATAGAACCCATGAAGATACCAAATCAGTAAATAAATTATGATAATAATAAAAAAAATCTTCCTTCTTTACCAATCCTCCCACCATCACCCAAAACATTTAAGACCAGGATTGTTACATGGGTGAGTTTAGCAAACTTTAAAGAAACAGATAGCTACCATATGGTAAAGTTGTTCCAGAAAATGTAAAAGCAATAAAAATTAGCCAATTCATTCTAAAAACCTTTTATAACCTATATAGTAAAGCCAGATAAAATCATAAGAAGGAAAGAAAATTTGGGACAATTTTACTTATAAAATGGATGCAAAAAATCCTCGGCTAGCTAACCAAATTCAATAGCATACTTTAAAAAAATTATTTCTGAAATTCCTGGATGTCTCAGTATCAATCCATCAAACAATGTAATTTACTACATTAGCACTAGAGCAGACATTTTATATGGTCACTTTAATAGATACATTAAAAGCACTTGATAAAGTTCATATATATTATTTTGATTAAAAAATTAGAAATAAGAAATAGAAAGAACCTGTTAATTAAAAAAATAATAAGGATGATGATAGGTGACCAAAAACCTAGGGCAAAATCATAATGATGAAATTTTAAATTTATATTTTTAAGGTTGGGAAGAAGAAAAGGTCATGTGCTATCTATCATTTCAGTTGTTTGACATGGTACTAGAGGTCCTGACCAACATAATAAGATGGCAGAGTAAAAAGGAGAGAGAGAGAGAGAAACAGATATTGGAAAGGAGGACACAGTTATTACCATTTTTTAAAGACATAACAAGATACATTTCTACTGGGAGGGTAATGACAAGAAACTCAACAGCAACCTATTAGAACTGGTAAGATTTGACCAAAGTAGATAGAGACAAGATCAATTCCCAAAAATCAGTAACATCTGTCTTCATAAGTAATAACCAACAAATAGCATGTCAACAAAAAAACAAACATGTCTAGGAATTAATCTATTAAATATGCTTAACTTGTAGGGAGAAAAATTTTGAACATTTTTAAATGACCTCCTTCATCTCTTCTCCCCACAAACTTGAATAAACAGAGAAATATACTTCATTCATAGAGATGACAGCATTGTAAACTTGTTCACTTTCCATCAAATGACTGTATAAGTTTAATGCAGTTCCAATCTAAACAACACTGAGGAACTCAACAAATTTATCCTAAGAATGTTTAATGAAGAATAAACATCCATTAATAGGCCAATAATTAATAATCCATAGTAATCAACAGTGTGGTCCTGGCATAGAGTCAAAAAATAGACCAACAGAACATGGTGGAAAACCTAGAAACAGATCCATTTAAATAAAAACCTACCAAATGGTAGAGATGGCATCAAAGATCAGTGGATACTGCATGAATTGTTTAGAAAATGATGTCAAGAAAAAAAAATAAGTTATACCTCCTACTTCATATTGTACACAAAAATTAAATTCCAAGTGGATTAAAAACCTAAATGGAAAAAGTAAAATTATAAAATAACAAAAGTTAAGTAGAAGATTATTTTTGTTATTTTGGGTACAAGGAAAGATTTCTTTAAAAAGACTCCAGAATTGCAAGCCATGAACAGAAAATATGATGAATTTACATAAAAATTATAGATATCTGTTTAATGAACATCATTGTCAAAGTTAACAGATGGGTGGCAGACTGGGACAAGATATTTTGCAACATCAAAATCTGACAAGGATTTGACATCTAAAATATACAGAGAACTCCAGAGAATCAGCAAAAAAGGGACAAAAAAACATAATGCTTAAATGGTCAAAAGTTAAACCTGAATAGTTCATAGGTGATTCAAAGAGATTAGGATTAAGTGAACAAGCATCCAATCTCACCAACACTCAGAAGAATCTTGAACAAAGCAAAAATTATATACCAGTTTTTACTCAAAAGATTGAGAAAAATTGGAAAGATGAATACCTAAAGTGTTGCTGAGAATATCACAAGTATGAAGAATTCTTGATCTACAAAAGGGAGAGTAAACCAGTATATACACTATGGAAAGCAATGTTGATTATAATCTAGCAATCCAGCTCCAGAGTGCACAGGACAGAAAAATTTGTGCACCAAGTCCACAAGACTTGTCCAAATGGTGTAACAAATATGACCCTACCCAGTATCTAGAGTGACAAAACTGACATTTTGAACAGTCCTAATGACTATCACAACTCACCTTTGTGAGCTGTGCTCACAAATGCTGGCTTTATTTTTCCTTGTCTAAACAAAATACCCTAAAGTCTCCTTTAAGGGAGGGAACTTAAAAGTCTCATCTAATCATGACATCAATTTCTATGTCAGTCAGAATAGGATAGGTTTTGCTGTAGTAACAAATATTTTCCAAATCTTATTGGCTCATAATACCAAAGGTTTATTTATTTCTCATTTATGCTATTTTTAAAACACTGGGTGGCAGAGTGGATCTGATCATAGGAATCACCCTAAATCCAAGACTCAGGCTGATGGAGCAGGAATTATCCGGAACATTGTTAGTTGCAGAAGCAAAAGCAAAGCATATGCTACACATGCCTCCACCTGGAAGTGACACTTCTACTCATGTTTCATCAGCCAAAATAACTCATGTTACTAAGCCTAAACTCAACAGAGTAGAGAAGTATAGTCCTCCACAAGAAGGGCCAGTTAATATGGATGAACAATGATAGTCTACCCCAGTGGATGTTCATCAGCAAAGATAGAGATATCTAAGTTCAACTATAATAAAGAAATAATCAGAAATTAAATTTATAACACAATTTATTTAATATATTTATTTATATAATTTTTGTGTTTTAAAAACATAAAACAAAATATAATTTTCAAAGACAAACATACAGTATTTCCCCCTTATCCATGATTTTACTTTCTGAGGTTTCCATTACTCGTGGTGAACCACACTCCTGAAAATATTAAATGGAAAATTCCAAAAATAAACAATTTATAAGTTTTATATTGTGTGTCATTCTGAAGAGTGTGATGAAATCCTGCACTGTCCCACCTGGGACGTGAATCATCCCTTTGTCCAGGACATTGATGTTGTATATGTTACCCATTCATTAGTCACTTAGTAGCCATCTCAGTTATTAGATTGAAAAAAACACAGTACATACAGGGTTTCGTACTATTTGCACTATTCCCACTAGGGGTCTTGGAACATATACACTGTAGATAAGGGGGCATCACTCTATATCCAAATAAGCATATGGAAGGTCAATTGTAAGGAAATAAAATTTATACATTAGATGGGGATAGGTATCTATGAGAGATACTGGAATCAAGTGGATATGGAGCAATTCATATACAAATTATAAAATAAGAAATACTGCTTTACAATGATTGATGATAGTGTATGATCAACTCAATTCTATTTAACAGATGTTTATTAAGAAAGCTTCTAAGTCTCCTTTCAAGTGCAAATATATGATTTGAGAGAGATAATATGTAAAAATATGATCTCACATATGTACATCCTCCACAGTAAATTATCAGATGTGTTCCTGGCTCCATCGGACTCAAGGAAATGGATACTTGGGTGACGTATGTTTTTACAGGGGAGAGGAGCGTCATGGAAATGCCTGGCACAGAGCAGGTATTTAATAAGTAGTATCAGCTTTGATACAGATAGTGCTTTGGTATGTATAAGTTATTTAATCATCATAACAAAAATAACAAATTTTAATTGCAATTTCATATATGAAGAAACTAATAAAAAGCAGGGGATAGTGAGTTGTCTCAAGTTTGTACTGATAGTAAGAAGTCAAACGATAATAGAAATTCTCAACTTGTGAATTCTTGTTTAGTCTTCATTTGACTCTCAACACTCAGTCTGACATACAAAAAAAGAATTCTTTGAATTCAAGAAGAATGTGGTTTGAGTCTGGTATCACAAGAGCCTCTAAATAGCTCTCAATGCTCTTTCTTATCTGCTCTTCCCATACTTACATAGCTGGATGGGCATAGAAAAAACTTCCAGAATTTTTCTTTTTCTACACTTTGTTAAGCATTATCTGGAAATACAATTTGCCCTGGTGCAACTTCCCACGGGCACAGTAAAGGCAACATGAGTAAGTAGCTCATATAACTCCAATACTGTCACACCCTTTCAAAGTCATGCTACCAAACTCTTTCAATACCTAAAAAAATATTTTTCTTTAACAGCGAATAAATACTTTTAAGGCAACATCTATAGTAAAATGCTAAACTAAGTGAGACAGGCAATGCACTATAGAATGGCATGTAATTTTCAAGGAATAAGAGACAAAAGATATTATATAATGTCAAACTGGGACCAAAGAAAGATCAGATGTTTATTGGAGCATGAGAAAATGTTGAATTATGAATATATAAGACAGTGAATTATGGGCAATAAACAAATTCTGCTCAGACAGCCACACCATGCTGACAAGTAACCAGAAAACTATAGATGCAGTTTAATCCTTTGAAGTATTTTACACAAAATCTCTAGTATTTAACACAAAAGATTTTGAAACCACTTTTCTAGATCATGGGTCAGAAAACTACAGCCCATGGCCTGTTTTATAAGGCCTGTAAGCTGAGAAAGGTTTTTTTCTTAAGTATTTTTACAGAGTTGTCAAGAAGAAGAAGGTGGAGAAGAAAGAGAAAAAGGAATAGTGACAGAGACAATATGTGGGTTACAAATGATATCTAGTATCTGACCCTTAACTGAGAAGTATGCTGACCTCTGTTCAAAATCAATGGAAGAATTGCTATACTTCTATATTGGTAAGGAAGATATGAAACCCCCAGAAAGCTAACATAGTTGTATAGTATCTTTTACCCCAAAAGCAGGTCTCAACAACCCATAGCAGAATAACTAAAACTTTACTGGGATACAGCCATGCCCACTTGTTTACATATTGTCTTTGGCTGCTTTTGAGCTACAATAGCAGCATGGAGTAGGCTAAAGTATTTACAGTATTGTCTGTTTCAAATAAAGTTTGCTGGCTGTGCAAAAAAGAACAATAGCAAAACTCTTGCCACTTATTATGCGATGTCCCTTTTAATATTGGTAGACTGCTTAGCACTGAGGGACACTTGTGATTTTTCTAAGTTTTCTGTTCATAGTGGCTATACTTCTTTTAATGTTTATGTCCCTCTAATTGCTCTTGTCCGATGCCCCATTATATTGCAGTACTCTCTGCTACTAGAAATGCAAATAACTGTGAAGCCATATCCTTGTTGACATAGACCACAGACACCAGGCCTATTGATCATGTTATTGATGAAATTCAGCTGGATTTAGGTATGTCTATCTCAGGCAATGACTGATTAAGATTCTTCAGTTGAAACATTACGTAAGACTTTCATTGCATAATTTCACTGTTAATAAACTGGTATGAACATATTGAGAAAGATACTGTAAGATATATATCTGTATGTGTCTGTATATACAAAAACATACACATGTATGCATGTATATACAATATAATCATCTTTTCTATAAGGTTTTTCAAGGACAATCTCATTCACATCACATTATTACTTCATCACATATCTCCTTTATGGGGTTTTTATGAAGACACTTGAGAAAAATGTCTCAGGATTTTGTACCTGAAATGCTTGTACTGTGTGACAATGTGTATATGGTAACTGATTATTCTGTGTATCTATCTATTGCCTCTCAACTCTAAATTCACTCTTCATTGCCTGTTCTGAAAAAATGTATCTGGGCCTTTTCCATATGTTTCCTTTGCTAGCTGGTACATTGCTAAGCTTTGTCAGGAGAGGAACTTGGAGGGCCATTGCAAGAGAAAGGGTTTTGCATTCTGGTTCCTGGTTTGGGTTTCTGGTTCTTGCTATGGCTTCCTTGACTACAACCTTCTCGTCTGTGTGAGTACTTCTGTTCCTTCAGGGAAGCCCAGAACCCCACTACTTGGGCAGGAAAAGAAATGAATTTCTCTAAGGACGCCAACAGAAAAACCATCACCAAAGAATATAGCAAACCCTCTTCTGTGGTGTTTTTTGTTTCTCGCTATAAACATAGCCTCTGGCTACAACAAAGGAACCAGCTCTCAAAGCAACCCTTTTTCTTTTACCTTTTTTGCTGTTAACTCTTTAGGAAGGCAAGTACTTAAGCAACCTTTTAAGATCACTAAATTCAATAGCAGCATAGTTGGAAGAGCTAAATCTTACACCTGAGAAAAGATGTCAGGATATTGGGGTAGCTTTGAATATTTCTACCTTTAAGTCATCAATTTAAAGCCAACAGCAATTCATAATCAAGTTCAAAGATATAAATCTCAGCATTTTTAAATAGCATGAACTGGAAATACTCTAAATGTCCAACACAAGTCAATTAGTCAAATAAATCATGGTCTCTCCCCACTATATGCTGGCGTACCATTACTAAAAATGAGGTCAAAGAGGAAGACTGAATGACATGAGGAAATAATCTTCATGTATTATTAGGTTAAAACAAAAGCTTTTATGAAGCAGTAAATACAAAATTTTATTTTTTAAAATTATACATACCCACAGACACATGTCTACTCCCGCCATGCACACACATAAATCAAAAATATGTAGACAATTGTTTTCTCTGGATTATGAGTGATTTATACTACTTTGCTTATGCTTTTCTGAAGTCTTCAAATTCTAATTTAAACTTCAGTTCTTTCTATAATTAGAAAATACTCACATTATATTTAAAGGAACAGAAATTGTTGAATCCTGACAAAATTCCCAAATTTATGGAAAATCACAAACCCTAATATAGATATAAAATAAAAATGTTCCCTTACTTTTCTGTCCTGGTAATTATTTAAAAAAAAAAATACTCCTTGACCAAGATTGGTTGTTGATCTCATCAACACAGGGAGCAAAAAGTAATCAACCAGAATCAAAGATTTTAATCAATTAACCAGTTATTCAATAATATAAGCCCCTGAAAGTTCAGCCAACATGGAGATGGTTTTATTCAACAAATGGGCAGATAGATTAGATAGATAGACCCAACAATATGGTTGTCATGGGCTACAAGAGCAGAAAATTAATTTTAAAAAAAGCCTCATCTCTTCCACAGAGGCAGTGCCGCATTATCTTAAAGTGGGATTTTCTTCATCTGTACAGGGGTGATAAAATAGCCACGGAAATGAGTACATCCATGCTAATATACATATACAAAATATAAAAGCAGCTGGATTACTCTTGATACATATTTGATTTGGGCATTTAAGGAGATGTTCATCATTCTCTGTGTGTTTTGCTATCCGTTATTTGATTATATGCTTGCCTGGAAACTAATCTTAATGCCTATTATGCAATACTGGAATAAAGATAAGCAATTTAATTATTATCAAATTCTAATTTAATTAAATTGATTTAATTACTGAATGTTATTATTATTGCTACTACTAGCATTTTTCAAATGTTTATAATATGCCAGGTATTTCGATAAGCATTTAATCAATGCCATTTCATTTAGTGTTCCCAACTTTGCTGTAGGTACCATTTTTGGAAGAAGAAACAGGATCAGAGAGATTCTGTGACGTGCTAAAAGTCACAAAGGATCTGAAACATTATTCAAATATATTCCTAATTGACAAATATTTTCTGTTTTCACTGTGTTAACCTGCTGATTTTCACATGACTCAAGTGGTTTGGGGTAGTCCTGAAGATACTCAAACCAGGCACTTGAGTTCCTGAAGCCCAAGGCTGTGAAAATCATCGTCAGAAATGAAAGTTACCAAGGACTTTATTAACATTAGTTGAACCAACAAAAGAATGACAGAAAGGGAAATATAGTATATAAAATATAATCTGATCCTACTCTTATTTTCTAGGTCCATGAGAACTGGGATGGGTGGGGGTTTTTGTAATCATTTTGGAGTCTAGTCATAAATTGTCTTGTGAAGTCAGAAGTTTCTTGAAGAGATAGCTTCAGATAATCCTTGGTGTTCAAAGCAGAGTAAACATCACAGTTGAATGAAAACTGTGAGTTCAGTTAGAAGTCAGCAATTTCAGTTGTGAATTTGCCATTTAATGTCTATGTATGACAGGGAAATAAATAAATTAACACCTAGAAAATTGAAATTCTAAGACCAGTTCTGTAAATTGCTTAAACCCCGCTAGTCTTCATATTTCTTTCCTGTTAAGCAGCAGTATGTATATCTGTTCTATCTACTTTATAGAGTTTTTATAAGATTCAAGTGACATATGAGTTTGGAAACATTATAGAGAGTACTAAACATTGTATGATATGTGACACACATATCACACTTTTTGTTATAAATAATTTCTTCAGTTGGGGGTCACTTTTTGAAGTAACTTTTATTTGAGTTTTTCTTTTTATTACAAAAATAATACATCTTCATGGTCCAAACTATTAAAATTTGAGAAAAAAAAATTTTAAATCCCTTACGTAGTGACATTCTGGAGCTGTCTTATATCGGTTTCTGAGTAAATTATGTGCATGTCTTCTAAATTATATGTTCAGTGATGCTATATTAGTAGCTTGAAATCAACCATGATGAGATTATTTACACCATAGAAATTGGCAAATGTTGCAAAGCAGGGCTTTCCTTTTTGGACCCAGTTGATATACATTTATCAACACACCACTACCCATAACCCTAGAGCTTTGTTAATTTGGTAAACTTCAAATCAGATTACTATCCTTCTGGCAAGTCAAAAATTGAGGGAGATTCAAAATAAGAACCAGATAGTCTGCTTTGAGCCTTTAACGTGTCATCCTCCAATAGAGAAGGTAGGGTGTCTGAATAAACAATGATAAAACATGCCTTATGGGCCCCAACAGCAAAGGCATGCATTGGCTTAGATCTTTCACAATAGTTGGCCATGTGAATGAGCTATATAAGCCTTGTGGTTTTCTTTTTTTTTTTTTTTTAACAGTTTTAACCACTAAATGTCAAAGTCACAGATCTTCAGAGGCTTTCCCTGTGCCTAAGTTATTTCATTAATGTCTCATTCCTAATGAGAACATTTCTCTTCTTTGCATAGATGGCCAAGAAATAGGATTATTGGCCTTCCCCTTAGACATTTGAGTTCCCTGCTCAGGTTCCAAATTATGTATAGTTCCAAGACACTATTCTGGTCGCAAATAGAACCAGGAGTATCACCCCAGCTTGCCTTTTATCCTCTTATTTTATGGAACTATTTTCTGCTGTTACCACCCTGGAACATCAGGAGCTAATTTCCCAGGGATTTCAGAAGTTCAATGAGGACATTTGAAACATAAGACTTATTTTCTCCATACTTACCCATGCTCAGTCAATATACACAAAATTTTTAAATGGTATTTTGTCCACCAGAGGGCACTCATATTGTTCCAAGTATAGAGCTAAGCATTATGGCAATTTGAAGAGAAAGTTTAGAGTTGGAGAAATGAAAGACCCCCTCCCCCCAGGACTCATCAAGTCTTTACTATTAATAAAGGCCAGAGAGAAAAATAAAAATATATTTTCTTTATTTTATTTTATTTCCTCTCCTCCCATCCTCCTTTTACCCCCTGCCGCATACATAAAAAAAAAAAAATTCTTCTCAAGTATATTCATTAATTCATGAAAGAGGGAGAGAAAAAAGAAGGGACCAGGGTAAAATTCTGTGTTCCACATTTTTAAAGTACCAACTTTGCAAGAGGGTATATTTTTCTTAAAAATGTGGGAGTGTAGAGAGTTTGGAAGAATAACAAGAAATTGGTTTCCATCAAGTTACATCCTTGGTGCTTTAAGATGATACATCTCAAGTTGTTTTCCAGATGAAGCTGATGAACTGCATGCTTCAGATGAACTTTACACTTCTCAAGTGCTAGAAAACCTAGAGGCCACCACAAGGCTGCGGTCTAGTGTGTTGACAGCTTCAGCCACAAGTTATTCCAGCTTCTCGCAAAAACAAAATAAACTTGTGATTTCTGAGACATGTTGTGTAGCTCATTAGTGGTTTCAACTGAGTGCTGTTTATTGATCTTAAAGTCTCTCTCTCTCCTCGACACAAGTATACTTTCACCTATGTCTCCATCCTTCCCAAAGATTTCAGCATTATAAACCCACCCATTCATCGACCCTAGTAATTGCTGAATTTAAGCCACTAGATCTGAGATAAGGATTCTACCTCATTCCAGTTATGTTGCCATATCAAACATTTGCCTCATGCCATTTCGTTTCTCTGCAGGAGTATTTTCATTCACACATTTCAAAATTACACAGATCAAAAGACCCATTAAGTTATTTCTGCTTCACAATGGCTCACCGATTAAAAGTCTCCATTATCTTTATTTTAAAGAGTGCCCATTTAAGCCAACTTAGAATGATCTGAAATCTAGTATCTAGTAGTACAAACACACATACCACAAGTACTTTACTAAAGGAGAAAAAAATGAAATAATTTAAGATTTTGTTTCAATTTGAAAATGGTGGCAAAGTAATTATCAGAGAATTGCTAATGAACATTCATAAATTTGACCTTTATGGCATAGCCCAAAGTTGCCAGGTACTGTAAAGCTTTGAAAAAATTGGCCCATTGGCACTGCCAAGACCAAAAGCAAAATTGGCCAGCCTTCCCCAGTTCACATCTGGGTTCAGTTTGTTCTCAGCAAGAAGAGCTTAACCAATTGTGCTGACTTAGTCTCAGTTCAGATAGGAAAGCAGCAATATTATAAGAAAGAAGCAGGAATAGGTGAATATCCCTTTAAGTCCTCCCCCGAGGGGGAAACAATGTTTTATTATGTTTGGACAGTCCTTACATAATTGCCTGGTATTAAGGAATCAGCTGGTTTGTAACCGAGTGGTGCCTATTGGGCTTAGATGGTCCCTTTTTGAAGTATGCAGTTTACTAGTCAGAAGACTTCAAAAATAAAGTACATTATTACAAGGGCTTTAAACCGGGCAGGATTAAGCTGAGAAGCATTAACTCTCTTTCCAATACACAAGATGAGATGCAGAAAGAATTTCATAATTCAGATTTAACATGAGAAATACCATAGATATAAAAGTTATTTAATATAGGTAGAGAATAAGAAATGCCTACAAGATTAAGGAAGATGTAAAATAACCATGATTTATACTGACTTGTTTTTCACAAATTCTTCTCATGAATGTGACAGTTGGCAATTACTTTGAGAGTCAGAATTTTTGTGGATATATCAACTTTAAGTTTAAAAAGATTTATTCTGGACAAGGAATTATCATGAGATAATACCAGACCTGGAATTATCATAAGACACACTGTTATTTTACTGACTAGATGAAAAAAGCTAGGTAGGTCTCTATTTATTAAATAACAGTAATGATAGTAAGAAAATAGAACCACATCTTATATCCATTGCCCTGTTTTTAATCTTCCCAGTGACCTAGTTAGCACCTACTCCTTTTGTCAAATCTCAGTTCAATTATCACTTCCTTTTGGAGACCTTCAAATACCTCCTTGATTAGGTCAAATTACCCTATGATATGCTTTAAAAGCACTATGCCTCTCTCCTTGTAGGATATAGGAAAATTGTATTTTGCACCTATTTTTGTAATTCTTTGATAAATATCTACCTTCTCACTAATATTTATGCTCCACAAGGATACACACTGTGGCTGGCTTTGCTGTCTATTAAGTTACCAGAATCTTGTACAGTGTTTGGCATGTAGGATGTACTCAGTCCTTGTGTGTTTATTAAATTATGAATGAGAACCAGGTATGGTGGTATGTGCCCATAGTCCCAGCTACTTGGGAGGTTAAGGAGGGAGGATCACAAGTTCGAGCTTAGCCTAAGCAAAATAGTGAGACCTCATCTCCCCAAAAAATAAACAACAATAAAATAAAATAAATTATGAATGAATTACAAAGTGAGGCAATGATGAAATTAACATCATGCTACAAAGTAGTTAACAAACTCAGAAAATCCAGTTAGTCAACCCAAGATAACATAGCCATTTAGTAACAGAGCTGGGTGGGACTCAACTCCTTGTCCTACTTTCTTTTCCCAATATGTCTTATTCAGAAAATAATGAGATAAAGCATAATGTCTCAAATCAATACAAAAAAAGTATAAAGTAACTAAATTTGGTTCCCAACTAGGGTGGTAAAATATATCAAGTGTTCTTTTCTACTTGCACAAGTCATCAGCAACACTTTGGGTAAATGATTATTTGCAAAGCTGTATTAAACATCATCCAACCAAATGAAGACCTCTCTTCAGAAAAGTAGGCATTTATATTTCAAAAGAGAGGAGAAAAGGCTTGTATTTTATAAAGAAAGTCTGCATTTGCTTAAACAAGGTATAAAAATAAACACTTCCTAAAAACAGGCAGATCAGTTAAACAACATCAAGAGTTTTGGTTTCCTTTGCCATTCTTTTTTTTTTTGAGACAGAATCTCACTTTGTTGCCTGGGCTAGAGTGAGTGCCATGGCGTCAGCCTAGCTCACAGCAACCTCAAACTCCTGGGCTTAAGCGATCCTACTGCCTCAGCCTCCCGAGTAGCTGGGACTACAGGCATGCGCCACCATGCCTGGCTAATTTTTTCTATATATATTTTTAGTTGTCCAGATAATTTTTATTTCTATTTTTAGTAGAGACGGGGTCTCGCTCAGGCTGGTCTTGAACTCCTGACCTCGAGTGATCCACCCGCCTCGGCCTCCCAGAGTGCTAGGATTACAGGTGTGAGCCGCCTCGCCCGGCCTCCTTTGCCATTCTTTAAACAATAATATACACATTTAGGTTTTATCCCTGACCGAGCATTCTACCTAGGAAAAAAATCATGACCTAGAAAGGAAAATTAATTACATAAAGTCTGTGTCAGGGCTTATATTAGTCCGTTTGGACTGTTATCACAAATACCACAGACTAGGTGACTTAAACAACAGAAATCTATTAATATTTTCTCACAGTTCTGGAGGCTAAACATCCAAGATCAAGGTGTCAGCAGGGTTTATTTTCTCCTGAACTGTCTCCTTGGCTGCAGAAGGCTATTTTTACTTGTGTCTTTATATGATTTTTCTTTTGTGTGTGTCTGTGTCTAAGACAAAGGGAGAATCTTGAAAATAGCAAAAAAGAAAAAAAAAAAAGTGACTCATCATGTACCAGGGAATCTCAATAAGGCTAACAACTGATTGCTCATCAGAAGCTATGAAGACCAGAAGGCAGTGGGATGACATATTCAAACTGCTACAAGAAAAAGAAAAATAATTACAAGGAAATGCTATAAGCAATTGTATGCCAACAAATTAGGTAACCTGGATAAAATGGACAAATTTCTAGAAAGACATGAGCTACCAAAATCCTCACCATAACCTCAAAGGTCTATATGTTCTTGTCCTTAACTAGAAACCTTATTTTTCATCATGCTCCCTTTAATTTACTACATCTCAATTATACTGGCTCTCATTCAGTTCCTGGCATCAGCAACTACACAATGTTCCACTTATTGAACTTATTGATTATTCCCTTTTATTTTTGAGGACTCAGTTTAAATGCTATTTTCACAAAGATACTTTCTTAAATGCCTCATAGTAAGTAACTACTCACTAAGGTAATAATAACTGCTGTAATGAAGAAAATTTCTTTGACAATATCTTTCCATCAAATACTTGGTGGGCTACTTTTTTAGGCTTTTCAAATCTAGTTTCCAATCAGTTCCATGTTCCAGTAACTATGCCCAAAGTTTTACCCTAGATAAAATTCTCAAGCCTGATTTAGGTCTTTGCTTTCTATCTATCAGGACAATGTCTTTTAAATTAATGGAGGATATCTTGATACCAGATGAAATCATAGACTTGAGTGTATGAAAGCCACACACTTTTAATCTAATCTGTACCCCAGAGCTCTGTCTAAATGAGCCACTGTCACTCAAAACATTTTTAGATCTCATCTATTATAGTTTGTGGTCTTGAAGCAGGACTTTTTAGAGGATCCAAAATTTTCAATATTCCTGTACTTACTGTCAACTATCAAGTTATTTCTGGATTACTCTTTATTTTCCTAGTAACATCTTGGTAAGGTGAAAATGAAAGCCAATTTTTATCACCATTCTTAGTCTTTCCAACTGTATTCCCTAGAACATAGTATCTCAACTCCAGCATTACTGACATTTTAGATCAGATAATTATGTGTTATAGGGGTCTATCGTGTGCATTGTGGGATGTTTATCAGCATCCCTGGCCTCTACCTGCTACATGCCTATAGCACCACCCCCACCCCCAGTCATGACAAACAAAAATGTCTCCAAACATTACCATAAGTCTCCTAGGGGACAAAATTTCCCCTGATTAAGAACTAAAACTATAGGCTCAATAGGTCCATCTTCCAGCTTCAAGTTATCAAAAGAAATGCCTTTACCAAACATTTGGTCAAATTCATAGCATTGGTCCCCACTTGTCTAACTTTGAAGAGTTTTCTGGCTGCTTAACACATTACCAATAAGTTAATATCATCTATTTTAAATATTTATTATACCTAGCATTTCAACTTTATGTTGAATCATAACTTTAGAATTAGTTTGTATATTGGTTTTAGTCATTCTAGCTTCATGATAAAGAAATACCAGCGTCCCTGTGGATAAACCCAATATAAATTCATTTTCCACACATACCAGTCAAATGCTGGTGTTTGGTGGGTGGCCTTCTATGTGGGGTTTCAGAGTTAAGCTGCTTCCAAAATGTGGCTCCGCCATTTCAAACCATGTCTTCAAGGAAGACCGTGTTCATGTGTTTCAAGTTATGAGCAGAAAGAACACTGACTATTGTATAAAGAAGAGTTTTACAGGCTAGATTGGAAAATAGCATATATTATTTTGCTCACATCTTATTGACTAGATTTCAATTATATTGTTACATCCACCTGCAAATGTGGTTGCATTTGGGGTAGAAAATATAGACTATTTATGTACCCAGGAGTACAAGGAAATATGTTTGATGACAATCAGCTGTCAGTGTCTGCTACTTTAACTTGTCATGTCCTCTCATTGTACCCTAAACTTTTTCATGATATTTATTATAATTATAATAAAGTAATTATTTAAACAACTATTGGTTTATTATCCATCTTGCCTCTATGGCAGTATACTTCATAAAGTCCAGAACCACATCTATCGCATTCAATGCTGTAGCCCTAGCAAAGGTGCTAGTTTGCTGAATGTAGCAAAGTCCTTGACATTTAGTACTTTCTCAATAAAAATTTGTTAAATAAATGAATAAAAGAATAAGTGGATGAATCAACAAGTGACAGATCTGGTCCTTGATGTAGACATAGCCCAGTAAATCTTTACAATAGCAAGTTATTCTGTGCCAGGCACAGATCCAGGCATTAGCAACAAGAGATAATAACTGACTGTCACTGCAGAACAGTGGGGTTTCCTAGTGAGGGAGGGTGAGGATGATGATGAAAACAAGCAAAAAATAGAATTCAATGCAGTAGCCTAGAGCTTTCCTCCTGATCTCATGATCTCACGTTTACCCTGCTTAATGTACCTGCAGCTGGTTCTGTGCTCCTCCAAGACCCAGCTTTCCCTGATTGTGTTGATTCCTAAGGCTCCTTCTGCCTTCTTGTGATGGTGAATTTTATATGTCAACTTGACTGGCCTCTGGTGCCCACATAAGTGGTACCCAGATACATTATTCTGGGATGTTTCTGTGCAGGTATTTTGGGATAAGACTAACATTTAAATTGGTGGACTTTAAGTAAAGCAAATTGCCATCCATAATGTTAGCGGGCCTCATCCAATCAGGCCTGAATAGAACAAAAGACTGATCCCCACCCCCAAGTAAGATGAAATGCTGCAGCAGATGGCATTCAGATTTGAATTGTAACATCAATTCTTCTTTGGGTCTCCAGCCTGCTAGTCCACTCTGCAGATTATGCACTTGCCAACCTCCATAAACATGTGAGCCAATTCTTTCAAATAAATCTCTTTCTATATATAGCATATACACACGCTATTGGTTCTGTTTTTCTGGAGAATCCTGACTAATACACTGCTCATATACATATGACTTCAGCCTTCACTCTAAGTAAGAGTATTGCCCTTATATTCACATGAGTATCTATTTCAGACAGTTTGCATGAGGTATATTCATGTCTAGGATGAAAAGAGGTCCCTAAGTCCCCAGGAATTAAGTTAACCTTATATACTCTATTATTTATTTATTTATATACTCTATTATTTATTTATTGTGCTTGGTTTTAAGCCCCTTGAAGGCAAATACTATATTATATTCTTTTCTGCATCCCCAGCCTCTACGCCATAATTGAACATCAAAAAGTGTGTATTGAATGAAATAAATGAATACATATATGGCTTAATACTTACCTGCTAAAATGCAGGATTTTATCCCAAACACAATCTCATCTGGCTCAAAGCAAGGGAAGTCCTGGTATGCTCCCCAAACCATCACCTTCATCTACTTTCCCACATTTCTGATGACATTCAGTCTACTGTGGTTGTAGAGACAACCTTGGATGTGTCCCCTCAGGGACAAGCCCAGCCAGTTAAACACAAAGGGTCTGGGCTTGTTTTCCCCACTGCAACACTGTGAAGAGCCAAATAGTAAAGCTAAGAGTCTACCAGCATGGGATGACCTGAGTTTAAGTTCTAACTCTGTCACTCACTAACCATGTAATAAGCTTCCTCATCTGTAAAATGAGAATAATAATACTAATACCTACATCATAAGGTAGTATGGATTAAATAAGATTGTAAATATTCCTAGAGAGGTTCCAAGGTCAAAGGCAGGACATTAGTCCAAACTGCCCTTAATCAAAAGGTAAACTAAGAATAAAAACCGCACTGTAATGGCAAGTCAGAAGAAGAGGTGAGGGAAGCTGAAGAACCTGGAAAATTGCGCACCAAGTAAAACAGCCAAGTGAAAGATGGTCTAAATGAGATCTGAAAACAGAGTGTCATTGTCTGAAGGGGCCATTAATTTCAGCAAATCAGTCTACATAAAGAGACCAACCATTATCCTAAGTGAAGAATTCCGAGAATGGAAAAACAAATACCACATGTACTCTCTGGTAAATTGGAACTAATTGATGGGCACACATGTGCACAGAGGGAAGTAAAAGCCATTGGAAATCAAGAAGGGGGAGGGAGAAATAGGGGAGGGGCAACAACCTACCTAATGGCTACAATGAACACTATTTGGGTGATGGGCACACTTATAGCCCTGACTCAAGCCATGTAACAAAAACATTTGTACTAGGCCGGGCGCGGTGGCTCACGCCTGTAATCCTAGCTCTGGGAGGCCGAGGCAGGTGGATCGCTTGAGGTCAGGAGTTCGAGACCAGCCTGAGCAAGAGTGAGACCCCGTCTCTACTAAAAATAGAAAGAAATTATCTGGCCAACTAAAAATATATATACAAAAAAAAATTAGCCGGGCATGGTGGTTCATGCCTGTAGTCCCAGCTACTCGGGAGGCTGAGGCAGTAGGATCGCTTAAGCCCAGGAGTTTGAGGTTGCTGTGAGCTAGGCTGATGCCACGGCACTCACTCTAGCCCGGGTAACAAAGTGAGACTCTGTCTCAAAAAAAAAAAAATAAATAAATAAATAAATAAATAAAATAAAATAAAAAAAACATTTGTACTTGCTTAATATTTTGAAATAAAAAAATTTTTTATTTAAAAAATAAATTAACTAAATAAGAGACCAGAGCTGGATGGACTGCCACAGTGCTCCAACCACTTCCAACAGGTAACTGGGATGGCCAGGCCCAGAGACAGCATGTGTTAATGTTATTTCCACAGTCTCCACAACCCCAGATCCTCCTGTTCATATTCAGGCCCAGAGTTTCTCTACCTCATACCCTCTCAGTTTCTGATCAAACTACTAATGATACAGCGTTCATTTCACTGACTCATTATTACACACCTGCATCAGTCAGGGTCCCAGCGGAAAACAGATGGCACACTCAAATTAGGAAAATTAAGGCAAGTCTAATAACAAGATTTTTGCCAGAGCTGCGGACAGCACGTAAGGAAACCACAGGGACAGTACACTGCCCCAAGGCAAGCGACAGACTATCACCCCCAGACTTTTATTTATTCATGTAAATAAGGGCCAAGGCAAGGGAGCCAGGGGGAACCTGGGGAGACAGCAAGAGTGGGGTGGAGAAGGACACTGATCCAGCTATGGCCTTTATTGAGGGAAACACCCAGCCTGGGACATGGAGAGAGCTTGGATAATAACATCTTGACCCCGCTCTGTTCCCTCCTCCTCGTCTCCTGCTAATGCCTCAGCCAAACCCAACCAGAGCAGAGGACAAGGAAGCCCAAGGTCAGCCCTGAGGTTCACAGCAGGGTGAGAAAGAGTAGAAAGTCAATCTGGAAGGGCCCCTAACATCAGATATCCAGCACATGGCCCCACGTCCCTAAGTCTCTGGCACTGCCCCAGAGGGAGTAACTTCATATGGCAGCTCTAGGGTAAAGCCAACAGTCTGTGTTCTCTCCGTCTCATCCAGCTCACAAACCTCTACACCCAACTCTCTCCCATCAAGGAGAAATCCTTCTGCAGCTGGTACAGTGATGTTTTAGCTTTTCTTTTCCCAACTACCTTTTGGTTTATTCTTAGAAATAGCACCCAGTGGGCCCATCTTTCCAGGCCTTGGGACAGGCGCTGAAATGTCAGGATTGGCTGGACATGTTTATGCTAAGACCTCCATGCTGGGACCTATAAAATATGTGGTAAGATGCACTTGGCACTAAACAGCAACCCATTACAATGGAATCTTCCTTTGATGGATTAGTGTATCAGGATTCTAGAGGATTTCAAGTCAGAATTTAAATGTCAATAGTCGTTGTATAAAACTGTATAAAATAAAATTCTAGGTTTTCTTTAAGGGGTTGATGATTTGCAATCTGGATAAATACTACTTCTGCGCATTTTCCATGTTAACAACTTCTAAAGTTAAAAAAAAAAGAAAGAAAGTTTGATAGTTTTGTAAACCAGCCTTGAAATTCCCAGTTCTTAAAACTGGCCAAGACCCAAAATGGAAACTGAGAACAAAGAAAAGAAACTGTTTTCACAAGTCAGAGTTTAGCAGCATCAGAAATCTTAAGAGAGGTTGGAAAACATTTTCAGACTGGTTTTACAACTCCTGTTAGCCTAGTTAATTGATACTACCACGCAAATTTACTTTGGGCTTTAAAAACTTTTAAAATTCACCTTCCTAAACGAATACAATTCTAAACTCCGTGAAGAATTCCAAGTGTTTACTATGCTCACCCCCCCACCCCCCGCTATTAAACTGAAGTGAAATTTTATACCGTGTTGGAAATTCTAAAGTTAAATCTGAAGAATCACCTTAAAGTCATTAATTACCAGATCATACTCAAACCAAAGAAAAGACTCATATTTATGGATGAATAAAAGAACTCACAGGGTGGCCTAACACTGTTTTCTCAGGATCTTGTTGGAGGCAGTGTCTCCTGGGAGGCAGGGCTGGCACCAGACAAAGTGGAAAAGCTGTCTCCTGTCACATGGGCTCCAGTGGCCTTGTTGTTTCTGTCAGGCTCCCAGGGCAGCCTCACCCAGGCCTTCCTGATCACTCAGTTGCCCTCACGTTTAGACTTCTTCATGTGGCTTAATAAGAAAGCTTAAATACCTCCTATCTTCCTTCCTGTGTAATATGCTAAAAACTCTTTGGTGTTTTAACTCCAATGTTAGCTTTAAGGAAAATCAGCCATGATGGAAAAGGCCTGGACAAGGAATCAGGGGGCTTGGGCTCGTGTTCTGACCCTGCCATTAATGGCTGGTGTGACCTTAACACAGTTACTTTACCTCTCTGGTCTCGGATTCCTCTTCTATAACATGAAGGTGTTGAATTGTGTCAGCGACTTTTTATGCTACTCTTTTAGCTTTTGTTCAAACAGAATCTTACATGGGAGTTCAATATGTGATGCAGAAAACAAATAAACAAACAACAACAACAAAAAAATACACAGAGCTGCTGTGTTTTGAAGGGAAAGTGATTTCTACCGACTCTGTGTTTGTAGCTGTTGCACTTCCCAGTATCTCTCAAATTTACTCAGCTTTCAAAGTATGATCTTTGGCCCATGCGTGTGGCTCGTGACCTCTGGAGTTTTTATTGAAAAGCAAAACCCTGGATCCCACTCCAATATCTACTAAATCAGCATGTCTAGAGGTGGGGCACAGGAATTTGCCTTTAAACAAGCATCCAGATGAATCTCCTACACACAAAAGTTTGAACACAGCAAAGCAGTTTGAAAAGCACTAGGACAGATATTTCTGAAGTCCCTTTGTACTCCAACATTCTAACAGTGGTTCCCAATATTTAAGACTTATACAAATACCCTTTGAGATAAGATGAAAGCAACAAATCTCCCCTAGAAATATGCAAACACACGTATATGCATACACACACACTCACAGATGCATATAGGAAATTTTCCCAGAATTTCAGCAAGTTTATGTACTCAGTTACGTACCCCCCTAATGTCCATCCTTGAACACATGGGCCCATAATTCTAACTGTTATAATATTGATGACCTAGTGATATTCCAGGGCAAGTGTGGAGATCCATTCGACAAGGAGCCCTTCTGGGGTCAAACCTCATTCTTGTGGCTGCTGACATTGCACTAAACCTAAGGCTGCCTCCAGCTGGGGACCTCTAACCTGATTTTCAAATTGTTCAAAACAATTCTTACTTTCTTTTTGCTTGTTTTCCCTAATTAAGAAAATAGCGTTACCCTGAATTTTCCTTAAATACTTACTTCACTACAGGTATGAGGATGACATAGCTAAACCCCAGGAAACCAGCTGACACTTTCCAAAGACTTCAGTTCCCAAACAGTCTCATTTCTCAGATTCTACTTAGACATTTCTGCCTGTGGCACAAGAGGGTCATGTCTTCCAACAGGAATGAGGCGGCCACCTCATGGCTGGAAACCCAGACATTCTTTATAGAGGACCCAGGAGTGAGTTTGGAACTGGTTTCCAATATGCCAAACAATAAAACTGTGTGGTGGCGCCAGGCACCCCAATAAAGAGCTGCTCCATAAATATTCACCAACCATGACAAGGACCAGGATGGTCCCTTCCCAAAACTCTGCCTCCCTTTGTCACAGTGCCACCCAGATGTGCCACGTGGAGGGGGAACTCCAGCGTCTAACAGTGGCGAGGTCCTGTATCACCTAGATAATTTCTTTATACTTTTTTTTTAACTTTCTCCTGCAATCTGAGTGAACTTGGCTTTCATTTTGCTGTTGGCCAGACAGCAAAAGCCCCTCTTCCAGTCAGCTCCCCCACCTACTTACTCCTAGTCAATAGGGAACCACTTAACAACATGAACATTAACTAATTTGAAATTTGCTTTTCATCCCAGCACTAATAAGAGAGGAGGAATGTGTTTGTGTTTGCAAGTTTTCCATGTGGGTTAAGCAAAGATTGTTTGCTCAAGTCTCAAGCTTGGAAGAGAAAGAAAAAACAAGGCCCATGCCTCATCTTGTCCTTTGAAGGTAGGCAGAAGAGCCATTGTTCCCAGTGCTGCTGAAACTTGTGGGATGGGAAATCACTGGAGTCTCATCACTGAGGTTTCTGAAAAATTTCCCCACACACATCATTGTCAGCAACCAAGGCGGGCTGCTTTGTTTCGCCTTTCATTCCTTATTTATTGCCAAAGCCAGTGGCAATGACAGTTAAGAATGGAAAGAGTGGCAAGAAGGAGTGAAATATAGGAATAAGGCACTGATATAAACAAGAGAAGTTGCTAAAAAGGGAAAGGAGTCCCTTCTCCTCCAAGAGCTCAAAATGCCTTTCATCATGCAGCAAGTCTGGACAGAAGCAAAATTATATTAAAGGTAAACAGACAAGAAGCAAAGCAGTGAATCATCCAGAGCTTCAGGGTGGATGCCCACCTTCTCCCACAGACAAAATGTTGCCTTTTAATTCTTGATAGGCAAAACAGGGCCCAGGACAATGGGGAGAAACATATGTGAAGGTAAACATCAGGATATATAATATTGAAGCAGAAGCTAGAAGGCTCAAAATAAAAACCTACCTTTCAAAATCTCAAGAAAAAAATACTCTTGAAGTGATTCCTCCTCCATTTGAGCAATGGCCAAACTAAGGATGGTGCTATCGATCAGGGGCTTACTGAGGATTTTGAGTTTTCAATCTTAGCTTATTTGTTTAGTAGAATATGCAGCATTTCCCATGCTTCTCCTTTCCCTACAGTTTTCATGACATGTCAGCAGAACACTCTATTCTGAATGCCCTGGCTTTGTCCCATTTGCAGAAAACAAACAAACAAAAAGGCAACAGAGAGACAAAATGTTTCAATGCCTCCCCATCACTGAAAGAATAGAATCCGAGTTCTTCAATGTGGTCTACATAAATCTCTGTTATCTGATCCTTGCTTATTGTTCCATCTTCAAATTCTAATATTTTGTCTTTTGAACTTTATGTCCTAACAATTTCAGAAACTTTAATTTCCTCCAAATCCTTGCACAGCTTTAGGTCTCTATGGGCTTTTGTATGATATTCTTTCTCCTTGAGCAACCCTCTCCTTGTTCATCCTTTTCCCTCCACTTAATTCTGCTTATCTATCAAGACATAACTCAGTTGTCATCACGTCTAGGAAGTCAAGCATGCTTAACACCCTAAACTACTCATTCACGTGGGACCAGGCTCAGGAGAATTACCATATTTTATTAAAATGATTTTTGTGTTTATCTCCTCTACTAAATCATATGTTCCTCAAAAGGGCAAAGATTATATTTTATTTTCTTAGTATCCCTACTGAGAAGCAAAATGTAGGCACTTAACTGAATTTAATCAAAAAAGGAAAAAGTAGTATGGAGCAGAGGGAAAAGCACCAAATTCAAATTATAAAGATCTGATAGGCAAGTTTATCTTCACCCCCCAACTCACCAGCTGAGGTGTATTTTATTGCTGACAACTTCAGTCTTCCCTGGCTGCCAGCACAGTTGAGTCTCACGGCATGGCTCATGCAGCCTGGCTCTCCACACCCACTGAACTCACTCCTGACAGTCTCGGCTTCATGACTTTTAAGCTGAATAAGCTCATTCTCCAACCTCCCCACCTACTTGGTAATAGCCAACAGCTGACACCTACGGCAGCCCTGAACCAGGAACCAGAGTCCCCTCCCTGCCAGCCCAGCATTCACTGCACAACCATCCTAGATGACTGTCTTAAGTTTGAATTTTCTGTAACAAGCATGAAATAAACCTGTATATCTGGTTTCACTTATCTGACTAAGTCTTATTCATCTTTTTTAAGAACCCGACATATTGTTCAAAACATAGGATACACTTGAGAAATATGAATTAAGTATGACTTTTATAGTTCCATTCAAGCATATGATTAGATGTTTTGTGAGAGAGAGTTGTTTACCAAGATGTGTGCTCTACCCTTCATGATGTTGTGATATTGCTGAGAAGAGGCTTAGTCTTCTTAGCTAGAGACTGAGACTAAGACTTAGTGAGAGACTTTCCAGCACCCCGTGCATCTATTGTTGCCATGTGTTTTTAATCAATGAAATGGAAATACGTATCTTGCCTTGTCTGAGGCTTTAGGCTTTAAAGAAGTGGTTGTGATTTCTCCATGTTCTTTTATTTCTGCTGGTTCAATGCAGTTGAAAATGGGTTCTAGTGCAAAGGTTGGCAAACTTTTTCTGGATAGTAAATATTTTATGCTTTGTCACCATATGATCTCTGTCATAACTGCTTGACTGTCTCTACCTTTATAGTGCAAAGCAGCCATGGATAATACATAAACAAGTATTTGGGACTGTGTTTCAATAAAACTTTATTTACCAGAAAAAAAAAAAAAAAGGTAGAGAGCCATATGTAGCCCACAGGATGTAATTCACCAGTGCCTGCCTTAAAAGATGGCAGAGCATTAGAAGAAAGAATCTCGAGTTCCTGAATCCCACATGGAGAAAAACCAGCAACACAGACCGGGATTACCTATCTTGGTTTGTTACATGAGTATCATAGCAAACTTCTATTTTATTAGGCCATTGCATTTTTGGAACTTATCTATTAAATAAGTTGCTTTACCTTTACTAATACATGATCTTAGTATGAAATTAAAATTGAGGATTAAATATGTAGAGTTAAAACAGCCATGAAGCTGAGTTAAGGCAGAGCCACACGATTTAGTTCTCCTGCTTACCAGTTCCCTGATTCCTTCTGGCTGCTAGAATAATTTATTCTTTCTTATGCTTTTCTTTCTCAGCTGCTCTTCTGGCCCCTCTCTAATACCTTATTAGGCAGTCAAAAAGTGGTAAAATATATTTATTCCATAGGCCAGTTTTAAAACTGTACTAGCTATACTTACTCTGTACATGGATATTAATGGTTTCTTTAAACCTAGTAGTAAGATGCCATAGATGATCTGGCAAATAAAATCACTACTCTGTGCCACTCACAAACACATTGCTATCCTCTATGGGCAAAGCTGTTTGGTGGTCTGTGGGAAAAGTAAAAGGTCTAGCCCTTTCTTTTGTGTTAATGTTCATTAGAGGTTCTTAAGGCAAAGCAGCTTGAACCTAATGTGTCTCAGAGTGTAGTAAAATCCTCATTTAACTTCTAATTACAAAGCTATTGCAGCCTAGGCACCAAACAGGTGTCCCAAGTTTGGTGGGGGTGGGTGAATGGGTTCAGAGTTGGGGAGGGGCCAATGCTTTAGCAGGAGCAAGTTTAAGAGACAGGCACACTCTAAACTCGCAATCATTCCTGCCCTCTGACAACTGAGGAATTGTAAGTGGGTGCTGTTTCTTAGCATTCTTTCAGTTGCAAGAAATAGCAATTCAAACCCCAAATCAACAGATTTAAACAACAAAGGGAATTGTAACATTTAGGTGAAAGAAGCTAGGATGGAATTTAAAAATGGATGGAAATGGTTTGAGCAGAGCCCTGTCTCCATTTACATATAAATATCATTCTCTTTCCTCCTACATATGACAGCTATGTCTTCAAATGTCTCCCCTGGGGCTGCAGCAGCCCCAGACTGTACAGCTGCCCATCACACCATTCAAAGTGAAAAGGGGTCCCAGCCTTTCTCTAATCATAGATAAAATAATCCTGGGTTCTGACTTGGCTAAGTTGGTCAGGTAGATGGTATATGTCAATTGGCTTAGACCTGTGGTTCCTCTCTAAACCTCCATTTCTCTTATCTATAAAATTGGAATAATAATAATACATGCTCCGTGTGATTGTCATGAACACAATGTCTGGCACATAGAAAGCTCTCAGAAATGTTCGCTGATACTATTATCATAAATATTAATGTCTATTTTTATTACTTTTATCATTAATCAGAATTAGCATTTTACTTAAATGACCAAATTCATTCTGATTTCTCACTATTGGACATTAGGTACATATAATTTCCATGTGCTTAATATACTGCCTTTGGGAATCTACGCTTTAATTTAGATAAAGGTCTATTTTCCTCTTTCATATAAAAGGGAAATAAACAAACAGATGCAAAACATATTTTTTAATATCTTGGCTATTTGCTTTCTGATTTAGGGTATCCAGTATGTGCTTAAAGTTTTTATTCTGTTTCTTTTTTTGTTAGCTAAGGTAGCAGATCTTCTTACAATTTCCTTTAGTAATTACTTTTGATACTTACCAAGTCCAAGCAACTAAGACACAGGCACTGTAAAGAAAATGTCATCTCTACACAGTCAATAGACCCAGGTTTCAATAGGCTTAACCTGGAGCTCTGGCCTGCGCAGCACTTCAGTGGTACATCCCAAGGGCCTTGGAGCTAATGAAACATGTTGCAATCCTAATATCTACTTAAGCAAATCGAATGTGGCCATCCAGGAAAATTACTTCGTTGTCATAGTAACTCTTTTACTACTTAGGTCAAAAAGAATAGGGGGAAAAAAAAAACCTGGCAGCAAACTCTACAACCTAAAATAAAGTTGCGGGAGGTAGGAAGCAGTGACAAATGAAGGATTTAATTCAATAGAGAGGAAAACACCTGAAACGCAGTGAGTTCCCCAAAATATGCTCTCTCTTAGCATGCTTAGACATAAGGTTGGGGGTGTCTAAGCAATAGATTCACAGAATGTGAAACATGGAAGAGCTCTTAGGAGATCTAATTTGAGCCCTTCATTCTACAAATAAAGAAACAGAAGCCGAGAGAGGTAAAACAACTGACGCAAGTTCACACACCCAGTTATCGGCCCATCCTGAGACAGAAACAAAGCCTCTGTGTGAGCTTTCTCACTCAGCGCTCCTCCTTCTTATTCTATCCCTGGGATGTAAGGGAAATAAAAAGATGAAAAATGAAAAAACCTTTTGGAGTCTTTACTATTTTTTAAATTTATTTTTAAAAAATTATAAAGGATTGACTCAGTGCAGCAAGAGAAAGACAGGTTAACCTTAAATAGGTTCTGGCGCTGGACAGTTATTGAAAAAGTTGGAAAGACCGCACTCATCATACATCAATTATACATTAACCGTTTTAAGCACTGTGCTAGGTCCCGGAGATCAAAGATGATTTGGTCAAAACACTTAGGACACTCACAGTTCTTGTAAAAGCAGAATACCTTATGTTTACACTAAAAGCCAAGAGTCTGAAAATCTTTAGCTCCAAGGAATTTATTCTCCATTTCACAAACGTTAGGAACATATGGCAAAGTTATGGTACTAACAAGCAACAGCTGCAGCCTGATTTTAACTCTATGATGCTTTCAATACCAAGAAAGCATAAAAAATTGCAAAACAAGTGCCAGAGAAGGCTTTTAATGTTATCATCAATGAAAAGGGGGACACTAGCTGGTCAAACAAAGGGGCCCCCCAAAATTGAGCCAGCATATAACATGGTCCAGTAACTCCTTTATGTACAATATTTATAAAATATGTATGTATGTGAACATCACTGTACCGTGCCCATCTTGGCCTAATGCCAACCCATTTGATTTGCCAGACAAGGACCAGGTGTTTTGATATTATCCCTAAATGATGGTCCTTGCCTTTTGGGTTGAACTTTTCCTTGACTAGAATAAATACTCGTATTCCAAATGATCACATAAGAAAGAGTTCTTTATACCTCATTCTCAGGGCAGCATGCCCCCAAGACAAGGAGAAATCTCATGATAATCTAGACTTAAATCCAGTAGGTCTTACAAGAGTTAAGAGAGAGCCTATTCAATGGTGGATATGAAGGGAAGTGACTAAGACAAAAAGACACTACAGAGATGTGGAAACAGTTTATACCAAGTGAAAGTATGGTCCTGCCATGATACTCCATATTGGATTTTGTTTCTCTAATTAAACTGACAACTGGGCACAAAATCAGTGTCCATAATTGCGCCTTAGGTGTATGGATAGGTAGGCAGTTGGAAAAGAATAGAGCCGTAGTTAAAAGTGATGCTATTGATAAATTCTAAAACAGGGATAGCAGATGGATACATCAGGCAGTCATTCATTTTCTTACTGAACATAGTAGCTATTGGATAGCTACTGCTTAGCTACTATGTACCAGATTCTGTTCTAGGTGTTAGAGTTAACAGCAGTAAAAATGACAAGGTCCTGTCTCTCATGGATCTTACATTCTAATGACAGGAGACAGAAAACAAAAACTGACAAAAAAAAAAAAAAAAAGTTATGTGGTAACAAATGCTGTGAGGAAAAAAATGAGGCAGAGTGAGGGGGTACAGGGTATAGAGGGTAGTGGCAGGGCCCTGAGGAGGAAATAAGCTTGGAGCACTTGAAAAACAAAAGGACATTTTATGACTAACATAGAGACTGTCAGTGAAAGAGTAGTAGGTGACAATGTTAGGGATTAGGCAGAGACTGGACCAGGTGTCACTTTAGGGCAGCAGTCCCCAACAATTTTGGCACCAGAGACTGTTTTCATGGAAGACAATTTTTCCATGGACCCAGGCGGGGGGGGGGGTGGTTTTGGGATGATTCAAGTTCATTACATTCATGTGTACTTTATTTCTATTATTATTACATTATAACATATAATGAAATAATTATACAACTCATCATAGGTTGCAGGCCCCTGCCTTACAGGGCAGAATATGAATCAGAATAGCTACCACTCATTGAGTGCTTATTTTGTGCCATTTACATTATGATTTCATTTAATGTTTATGGTCAGCTTGAAAAATAGACATTATTTAAATATCTTGTTTTGCAGGTAGTTAAATGAGGCTCGTAAGGGGTGACACTGATATTCAAAATCAGGCTTTGTAGGTTTATCTAACTTGAAAGTCCATGATCATTCCATTTTACCATAGGAAGTATCAAAATAGGGACCAAGTCAGAATAAAGACTAGGCCAATCTGGTGAGTAGAAACAACTACAAATCAAAGGCACTGGGGCGTCCCAGGCAGGGAGACCCTATGTCATTTGGATGACAGAGGCAAGAAGAGAGCACATGCTGAGAATGCAAGTTCATTTGTTTATTCCATTAATGTTGTCAAACTCAGAAAGGCAGTGGTGGGGGAGGAGGCTGGAAGAAGACTGAGTGTATGAGTTGGATAAGCTGGGGTATGAGGAAGCAAGGTGAGGGCTCTCACAAACTTACGGGGCATGAAGTTTCTACGAGAGTGAAAGAGAATCATTTCCTTAACTATCCCTTGGCTTTGCAGCTGGAAACTTGTGAAGGATTGGGCACAGAGGAGTGCACGCTTCTTCCCAGTGTCTCTCCAGGAAACCCTGGGAGTACACAACACCAAATCCATTGTCATTACACAGTTGGTCAACTTTTTACAGACCAAAACCTACAGTATTTTATCGACCACATCAGCTGACTTATGGATCTAACCAGACAGCAAAATTCAAGTTGGCAAATACTAAATTGAGTATCCAACTTATGCCAGTAACTACCATTAATTTCCTGATGAATAAGACATCCGTGTTACCCTCATGGAGCTTACTATTCTATAAAGAAATGATATAATACACATAAACACACACACAGACACACACACACACATACAATTTTAAGAGGCAGAATATAAATCTCATCAGAGACCTACAAAAAAAAATTTTTTCTCAGAAGAACTAAAAACTTCCTGTGAGGACTGGGAAATAGTTTATATCTTTGTTAATTTGTTTGTTTGTTTGTTTTAATGGGGGGATTGCCTGGACAGAGATGACCAGAAAGAACATTCCAGGTAAAGAAAAGCAGTGGGAAGCTATGGCTTATGTTTAGGGGTCAGTAGACCATCCTGCTTTGAATGCTTTTTTAGGAAGATGATCTGAAGTGGAAGGAAATATTTCCATACCCTGCTTGATGATTTTTAGTTTGAAAGGTTAGATGGTGAGTATTTTGGAGGTAGCAAACCTATGGGAGGATTTAGTGAAAGTGATAGGTCTTCACTGAAGAATAAATACCTGAATCTCCAGGTAAAAAAGACCTCAAGTTAGACTCTTTCCTAGTTCCTTCAAAAGTTCCAGCTATTGCCTTTCTAGGAAAATCCATGTCCAGCCAGCTTCCCACCAGGCCCAGTCCTGGCTATTTATACCAGAAGCCAATGTGACCAGCTTTAGCTGAGACTGGGAATGGACCTTCCATTTGTTCAGTCGTAATTAACGCATGTCAAACCACAGGCTGCTTAGTCGGGTGGTACAGCACGAACTGAACTGAAGGGCACTGAGCCACAGCCGCCTCAGGAAGGCTCCCCAGTGAATGATGACAGCTCTTTACTAGCCAGAGAAAGAAGGAATTAGTGCATGCTATGTACCAGCAGCTTGCAAATTAAAATCAGTCCATGGCTATTTAAGCATTTGAATGAGTTCAAACTCAAAATGTGTGCACACGACCGTACTCCTAACCCATGTACACATTTATGCATCTTGATGACAATCATTTGAATTAAGTAATTCAGCCTTTGCTACACTGGATCTGCTGTTTAGCAGAGATCACATGTACATGTGGACATTACCTAACTGATAATCTGAGAAGATTACTCTCTTCCCAACAAGCCAGTTAGACTGCACAAGAAGACCTAGCTAAGAGATTGCAAATGTTGGCCTGTGGGGCATATTTGACTCACAGGTTTATTTTACTTAGCCCGTATTTTTTCTTTAAATCTGGAATTGTCTTTAACATTTTAAAATTAGGAGATTATGCATAAAAATTCAGATTTATGAAGGCTTTTTTAAAATTCTGGAGATCTGACAATAATGGGTTTATTAGGCATACTTCTATATGGCAACAATCATCTTCACATGAATTATCACTGCCCTTTTTAGAAATAGCATGGGCTCACCAGTTTACCACACCCCTACCAGCCCAAATAGTATTATATCCAATGTGCTTCATGCATTTATATTACCTTCCTGACCCCTGAACACATTTGAGTTTTTAATCCTTAATCTAGATTAATACATCATAAATTAGCAAAGCAGTATAATGTGGCAATTAGGACTATAAGCTATGAAATCAGGCCTACTTGGGTTTGAATCTTTACCATCCATTAGCTGGGTGAAATGAGTTGCTTAACTTTCACACTCCTCAATTTTCTCACCAGTGAAATGTTGATAATAAGATCTATCTTACATGCTTTCTGAGTAAGGATAAAATGAGATTGTGTTTAGCACAATGCTCATTATGTCCTCACCTGGAAATAATAGTCAAGGTTGAACTACCTTTCATTAATAATTACATTTCCTTCCTGGAGAAGGATCATACTTTTATGCTCAACTGAAATCAGGCTTTGTCATGTGACTAGTTTGAGCCAATAAAACATGAGCTGAAGTGAGGTACGTCACTTCCACGGGAATCTTTAAAGCCAGTTTGTACCTTACTGCTCTCTGCATCATTGCAACTGATGCTGCTCCAGATAGTGGCCCATCTAAGGCCTGGGTCTTGGAAGAGATTCAAGGACCAGCAGGAGGAGAGCCCCTAGCTGACTCATGGCAGACAGGGAGAGTGAGTAAAAAATAAACCCTTTTTCTTTAAGCCATTGAGATTTCGGAGTTGTTATTGCAACTGATATTGTAGTGATAATTCTTATTATTTAATCACTATCATTATTGTAATTATGATTATTATTCAGAATGATTGCCAACACCCCCTTTCTTTTATTTTCAGAGCTCCTAGAGAAGAGAACAGGAGACCCAAAAGCTCTGCTCTTTGTGGTCAGCTTCTTTTCCCCCTCCCCATACCATCACCTACTCTGAGTTCACCTTGATGGTATCCACTTGTCACAGTCCACAACATCCAAGTGAGCACAAGGCTTTGGGCAAGTGAAAAAACAGATCATTCCTCCTTATACTTCTCCCCTCTCAATGTAAGAGGAACCACAATTTTATTAATATTTCATAAAATTATGCAAAGAAAATGTCAATTATTTCTACTTTTTATTTCATCATTCTCCAAAACTGCTACTCTTTTGGGTAGTAGGATAAAAAGTACCTTTAGTTGAATCCAGGAAATTTAGTCTGATTCAATAATATAAACCAGAAGCTGGCAAACTAGGACCTAAAAGTCCACCACCTGTTTGTGCAAATAAATTTTTACTGGACCGTAGTCACCCATTTACTTATGTATTATTCATGGCTGCTTTAATGCTATAAAGGCAGAGTTAAACAGTGGCAGTAAAGTTCACATAACTCACAAAGCCTAAGATATTCATTGTCTAGCTCTTTGTAGGAAAAGTTTGCTTGTCCCTGATTTAAAAGATTTCACTTTAAGTAAATGACCAGTCTGTTTTGGATAAAATTCTTAGTATTTCAAATTTCTCTCTCCCCATTCAACTCTTCCCCAAGATGGTATCTGGATTTAGAAGGGTATATGGTGTCTGTGCCCTCATGGTAAAAGGAGAGGGGGGTGAAAGTGGGGCCTTGAGCGCATGTAGTACCCTCTGGATTCTTACTCACAACTACTGCTCAGTGGTTGCTATGGACTGCTTTCTGGACTAATGAGCAATGACAGGAGACTGGTCTTAGGGGTGTTCTGCCAACATTCAATGCTGATATTTGTTAGCTGGTGAAAGTCATAGTCTATTCTCTTTTTGCCTGGTCATGATCTGTTATCTTCCCTGATGACTTTGCTACAAATGATGCTATAGACCCCACGAAGGGCCAGTTGTAACTCCCATGCAGTCCTTACCTACAGGGCCACTTTTATTTTTAATGCCAGGAATCTCTTCTGGAAAACTGCTCCCCCAAAACAAACAAACAAACAACAATGAAAAACCTCCATATCCTATCTCAAGGACATATGATAAATTCTTCATGGGAGACAAGGGTGGTTTGGGAGGGCAACACTCAGGCTTTTCTTCTGCTTAACCATACTGTGATGCCGAGTTTCAAGGCGGGTAGATGACCTATAAGGAAATCATCTTCCATCATCCTAAGCAGAAAAGGGAGCAGAAATATCTCAGCCCCCAGCATGTCCTTCAAATGACTAACATTCTTCCTGTCTCAAATATTTCATTCTAAATGTGGGAGAGGGGGACACAGAGCTGCCCACCCGCTGCTTCCACCCCAAATCCCTCTGGCTGAGATGAGTCAGTATTTCCACTTTGCTCTCCCTGTCTATGAAGAATATCTATTACTAAAACTCCATAATCAAGCCTACCAAGCTAGGCTCTTAATATATAATATTAAAAGGCAAGGTGGTAGGAATATGAGAATAAAAGACATGTAGTATGTTAGTTCCTCTCAACAAACTTGGGCTTGAAGATTATTGTATTTTTGCAGCTTTGAAAAACCATAATTGGGGTTCAGAAGCTTAATATTATCTTTCTTTTCATTTCTGCTGAAATACGTGATATATGTAGCTCTTGGGCTTATTGGGGGAAAAGTCATATGCACTGAAAAGCAAAAGAGAAGAGCACATTGAAAGCACAAAGAAATATTGCTCACATTACATAGGCACAGGGTCAAATACATTTGAAGGGACCAGGTATCCGTGAAAAATACATAAGAAATATATGGAAACCCTATTTACTAGTGCAGAGGGACTGCCTTAAAGCCTCCTCTTAATTGAAGTTCTTGGATCCACCTTTCCAGATGTAGAGTAGGCATTTTACAAATTGAGATTTTCATTCATGCAAATGGGCATTTCTCAGCCCAAGTCTCTCTCCCTTTCAAACAAAGTGGTTGGATTGGAAGCTGGTTGAGGTCCCTTTCAGCTCTAGAATCAACTTCAGAATGAGGCAAGGTAGCATAGCAGTAAGAGGACAGTCTCTGGGGTCTTACAGGCCTGAATTTGAATCCTGGGCCTGCCATTTGGTCGCTGTGTGTATCTGTTTACGGCCACTATAGGAGTTCCTACAACATGCGCCTCTGTTCCTAAGGGATTAGGTCCTCATCTTGATATTTGATTATTTCCTCCCCTCCAGACCACATTGCTTTACATTATGGGTTTGCCACAGGCAAAAAAAATAGCATTCTCAACCATTTGCCTTTTAAACAACAACAAAAAATTATTACTTTTAACTAAAAGGATAATTGTTCTACACATAATACCACATGCATCAGCAAAATTAGACTCCAGTTTGGCAGACTGCCAGAATCTGATTGAACATCCCTCTCTTTTTAGCTTTTCCATATAATTGTTGAAGATCTAGCTCAGTTCTCCACATTTGAGCCATGCAAGAAACTTGGACACTGAAGTTTTCTAGCACCTCCTGTATATTTATAGTTCCTAATCTCTGAAACTCCCAATAGTGTATCCTTTGTGATTTATAATTTGTCCAGATTTAGAGGCCAGAACTCAAAATGATGTCTGGTCACTTATTTGGTGGTCACTCTAAGAATTATTCTGTCAAGTGTTGGAAAATTAGGAAGATATGATAAAGTTAACTATCTGACAGACTTCAAGCCATAGGAAGAATCTAGGATTGGCCACAATTTTGATTGGTATTAGATCTTGGCCCGGGAATAGAAATAGCCAGTATCATATAAGAATAAAGAAAACTAAGGGAATAATATGTTTGTTTTGTAGCTTTTGCTAAATCATTGCTAATATTTCTTTAGGTTAGAAAACACACCATTTCCTAATTCATTACAAAATGTTTTTTATTATTAGGGAAAAAGCAGGGTAGAAGTGCCGTACCTAGAGGTTATAATGACAATTACTGCATGAGTGTGTGTGTGTGTGTACATGTGTGCATACACACCAAACGTCTGAAACATTCCTCAAGGACTATTACTGTTTGTGATCATAGGCACAAACTTTCTCACTTTACCTAAATAACAGGTTGAGAAGAACATCAGTTATACTAGGAAAAAATATAAGGGGAAGGTCAGGATTAAGTAGGTCTGCTTGAGACTAGCAGATTCACAGGCCAGGTATGAATCTGAGGTTAAGGAGAAAGCCAGAGGAAGACAAGGGGAGAAATATCATGTACCAGATCACATTTATTCCTCGTACCAACCCTGTGAGTCAGGAATAGACAAGTTAAATAACTTGCCCGTGGTCATACAGCAGAGTCAAAATGTAAAACCAAGCAGGCAGGCTTCAGACCCTGCCTTCTCCACCACTCTGAATATTCCCTCTACCTCCTGGAATCTGGAATGCAAAATCATAAGGGAGGAAATAAGAAGTAGGTAAGATCAGAAAAATTTGAGAAATGGAGTAAAAACTTTAAGGCAAGATAGTGCAGAACATAAGCCACAAAAAATATCTGGGTATTAATGAGTGTCTTTTGCTTGTGGGAAAACTTACCGTATCGTGAAGAATCTGAAATGCATCAATAATTGGATGATTAGGTATTTTACAGATCATAAGTCTAGTAATTATTGTCTTCAATCAAAGCACACTGGGAAGTAGGTGATGCTTACATAAAGAAATGAATCTCCAAATAATGGAGATGTATGAACCAACGTGAGAATTTTAGCAAGGTCAATGCCAAAGGAAAGGACAAATAGGGTCAGGAGGTAAATTTGAGGAATTATCATTTCTTTGACAATTACAAAGATAGTTGCTTGATTTTTCTGTATATATAGATAATTCAAAAATACAATTGAGTAACTCTGTTACATTCTTGAGTACAAGAATTTGGAACAAACATTAATAAGTGGTTGCCCCTTGATATGGTTTGAATGTCCCCCAAAATTCATATGTTGAAAATTAATTCCTATTGTGGTGGTATTAAGAGATGAGGCCTTTGGGAAAGTGATACAATCATGAGGGCACAGCCCTCATGAATGAGTTGATGCCCTTATAAAAGAGGTTTCAGAGAGAGTCTTGCCTCTCTTGATCTTCTGCCATGTGAAGACACAGTATTCAACCCCTCCGGAGGATGACACCGTCTTAGAAGTACAGACCAGTCCCCACCAGATAGCAAACACGCTGTTTGTTGCCTTGATCGTGAACTTCCTAGCCTCCAGAACTATACAAAATAATTCTCTATTGTTTATCAACTACCTAGTCTGTAGTATTTTGTTATAGCAGCATAAATGGACTAAGACACCCCAGCATTCAAAGGGCTTATAAACCAATTACCTGTATATAACCATATGGAAGGTATTTGAATCTATTTTTTCTTTGAAAAGGGATAGGTGGAAGGTGATTCAAAGTATGTTAACATGTCATTCTCACCCTTTTTGGAGCACTGATTGAAATTAAGCTCCTTTCACCCCAACGCATAACCTTATATTACAGTTTCCATGGGGATTGAGAATTTATATTGAGTGACACAGTGTCATTAGATTTAAGAATCTTTGTGCATAAAACAAACTCTAATATTTGCATGCACTGGGGCCAACAGGAGAAGGCTTCTGGGAAGTAGAAAGGTAAAGAAATGGCCATAACATTTCACTCCATTCCATGACAAATTGTCCTTTCTCTGAACTCCAAAATGTAATATAGTCCTTTATTATAGTGTCCACTAACTGTTCCCCAGTTGCTAAGTTGGTCTCTTTTATCTGCAAACTAGGTTACAAAATCCTAAGAAGCAGGGATTGAATCTTCAGCTTCCCGTGTATTACTCTCAGTGTCCAGCTAGATGCCAAACACAGAGGCAGTGCCTGTTCCTGGCTCTATTGAGCTGCCATAAGTGGGAAGACTCGGTTGAAAGAGAGAAGAGGAAGGTTCAAAGGTACCTGGCAAGGGAAGATTGATATAGGCCTTGCAGTTTTAATCATATGGCCTCATATTTTGGAAAGATCTGAGTTTTCTGGAAGAGGCACACAGATTGCATACATCAAAGACAAAGTTAAAGGCTGCCTGGGTCCAGGGTACTGGTTGAGACTCAATTTCATGCTTACATTGTTATTTATTGGCACACGGAGTCTGCTGGCTTTCCTTTAGTGCCTGCCGTTTTTTCTGCAGAAACAATTAACCCCGAAAGGAAACAAACTAAGAAGTTGAAATGCTCACTAAGTATTCACTGAGGCCCTCAGGTGTCCAGCAGGGCACTGACTGTGTGTCCATAAAGCTCTCTGGTGGCCACAAAGGGCAGCAGAAGCCACAACCCCTGTCCTTCCAAAACCTGTAGACTTAGTGGTGGTTTAAGTAGCCTCTGGGGGATATGATTAGTGGGTATAAATATACAATTTGACAGAAGAAATAAAACCTACCATTCAATAGATCAGTAGAGTAATTATAGTTTGCAATAATCTTTTGTACATTTTGAAATAGCTAGACGAGAATAATTCAAATGTTTCTGACATAAAGGACAAATATTTAAGGTGATGGATATCCCAACTACACTGATTTGATCTTTACAAATTATCTAACTATATTAAATTGTCGTGTGTACCCTGAAACTATGTACATCTATTATGCATCAATAAATAAATTGTTTCAAAAATAAATAACATAAAGCAGAAGTAATAATCAAAAGGAAAATAGCCTCTGGGATATTTACCTGTGTTTCCCTCTGTCTTTCACTCACTTACTCTTCATTTATTTTTGCATCATATAATTGAGAGTCTATTTATGCCAAGATCAATAATTACACCACATGACTATATAACATCAATAAAAATGTTTGAACCCCCACTCCCATCCCCAGCATTCTGAATGTCTGAGAAATTCAGTGACCCATAAAGAAAGAAGGTCAGAACCCAAAGGAAGAAGAGTGCGGCTGTATTTGGGTTCATTTCTCAACACGAATCTTTTCATCCCTAGATGTATTTTTCCTTTGTTCTGAGCTTTCTAGAGTAGTCTAATCTTTAGGCCTGGACTGTGCCCGATTTTTTTCTCTAACGAAAGACAGCAAAGATTCTGGTTCAGGGGCCTCACTTGGCTTTCAGAAAGATGGTTTGTTTGGGTTTAAATGTTATTAGGAAAGACTATGGCTCTTTTAGCTTTTCTCCTACCCTCTCTTTTGTTTCATGGGATTTGTTTGGAAATTGTCTGAAATTCCAGAGATATATGAACAACTGAAGCATGTAAGCAAACGTAAACTTTCAGGCCCCGACTTGGCAAGAGGATGTAATCATAATTCCTCACAATTGGATGGGACAAAGCAAGAACCATGTGAGGGAGGGGCTGAGATGGTAGTGGACTCCCCTCTTTCTAGCACGCTCAGGACCTTCAATAGAGGAGAGCTCACAAGTTAGAGGGACCCACTGGACTTTCATCATTGAAGGTCAAACCTAGGCTGTCCTGCTCTTCTGTTTTCCTTTTCTCTTATCCCCCAGCCCATCCTCCAGCCCTTCTAACTTACTATGAGATTCTCAAAGACCTCTCGTGAATTGTCGTCTCCTTGGCAGTGGTTCTTCCTTCTGCCTGTACACACACCTGCCTAAGAGCCTCAGTACTAGTTACCATGCTGCTTACAGGCATTTCTATTTGGCTGTTTCTATGGTGTCTCTCTCCGACATGTTATATTCCCTTTGAATCTCTGAAATGTAGCAAAATAACTGACACATCAGATTAAATAGATGCACAATAAAAATGTAATAAATGAGCATATGATAATAATTGATATTTGTTCAGCACTTAGTCTGTGTCAAGCACTGTGAGAAGTGTTTTGTACACATTTCGTCATCACAAAACCCTATGTAGTGAGGATCATTATCGTCCCCATCTCAACACCCTCTCTGTGCTTCAGTTTCCTCATTTGTAAAAGAAGAATGACAAGGGGACCTACAGAGAAAATAACTGAGGCACAGAGAGTTAAAGTAAATTGCTCAAGGTGCACGGTGAGGGCTTGCAGCAGGATTTGAACTTGGGCCAGTTAACCCCAGAGCCTACGCTCCTATTCACCATACTACACTGAATGAATGAAAGGGCTCAAGCCCCCTCCGAGATCCAGATGTGTTAAAAAATGACAGCGAATATTTTGCAGAAATACTTGCAACATTATTTTGACATCTAGAATAATAGAATTTTAGAATGAAGGGAAAGGTTGGAAAATATATTTGCTAGTGGTTTAGAAACTTTCTTAGCAGTGGGACCTTTCTTTCCTAGGAAAAATCTTTACCAGCTCAAGTGGTAAAACAGATGGGGGTGGGTAACTGAAGCAGGGTACATGATCTTCTCCCCCTCCTCCGTGGCTGCCCCTGAAGCAGCTCAGTGGGTGTAAAAAACTTAGTTTGCATATTACTGCTCTTGCCCAAATCCCTTCAATCAAAAAATGGGAAATATTTTATCCTAATTTATTTGCTAAATGTAGTATATTTGTTAAATATACTAAATCATTTGTTCAAGGACACAAGGTTAGAAAGTGGCAGAAACCAGGTCTTCTGGCTCCAAGGCCAGTGTTCTTTCTACTACATCATGCCAATGGAATTTATTCCCAACCCTAGTTTCATGCCACGGAGGCTGTCCTAGTTATCTCATATTGCAAAATACGTAGCAAAACTCTCAAAGCAAAAGTGATAATTTACTTTAAGAAATTTTAATGCCGTATCTTTGGTGTTGATCAGAGAATGGGACAAACCTCTAGAATCAAATGGTAACAAGATAATGTCAATGCTAAGATATTGCAAATCTGAAAAGGTTGAAGTCCACAGTAATATTCAACCATGCAAACTATACCCATATATTTGGATTCTGACCTTGAACAACTAATTCTTAGAAAATCCACAATCCATTGGTTTTATATAGTTGTATTCGGTGGGAACAGCAAGTGAGTTAACGTTTTTCAAAACAAGGTAATGAAAGCCCAGTGTTTACTGTACTCACATGGGCTCCTCTCTGCCCAGAATTTTCAGAATTTTAATAATAACCAACGTCAATGTTTAATTTAAAGCTAGAGCACACTGGTTAAGAAACTGCTAAAAATAATCTGCTTCATATTGATGGCTTTGGCTTTGTTGACTCATAAAATGTCAGGGTTGGAGAAAAATAACTAACGGAAGCTTCAGCTGTGATTGTACCTTTAATTATTGATGCTCCATTCTTAGTCTTCAGGCCTAACAGCTAAGATCCGACGTGACAGAACAGAGGCCATATGATGAACTGAGCAAGGGGAGGCTCACTCTCGATTCTATCCACAAGACTCCTAAACGTAACAATAAAACACTAGAGTCCAATACCGGCTGATTCTCTGGCATCCCTTCACACTGGGTGGTAAGAAGGAGAGGAATGGGCCTGAGCTGCCAGATCTGGAAAGTAGAGAACAAGGAGATGCCTATGTCCTTAGCACTGCCACATGTGAGGGTCTGTGCTTGCGAAATTTACAAGAATAATTTCCAAACAGAATCCTCTTGTTTACAAATAGACTCCAGAATCACCCAGGAGATTCAGGACCCATCACTGTTGAGGTGGGACAGTTATAGGATTAAAAATCAGGAGAACTGAGTTCTAGTCCTGCCTTTGCCTTATACCAACTGTGTGTGCCTGAGCTACCCAATCTCATAGTTTGTCTACTTCCCTGTGTGTCTGATGTACCTAAAAAGTCTTTACTGACCTTCAACTATCATTTCCTGAGGCCAGACACCATGCTAAGTGCTTTACATTCGTTAAATTGTTCCAGTCCATACTCACATAAGGCACTAGCATTTTTACCTTTCCCCCTAGATAACACCAGTCAACACAACAAACCCAGTACTTTACTCATAAAATGAGAACCTGAAATTGATTTCTGAAAATTATAAATGGAGACATGACATAGGCTTTCCAGGAGGTATCAATATGCAGGTGAGTCACAGATTGCTCATGACAATGGGAATAAGTCAGCATTCAAGGTTTGTGTGCCTGTGTGTGTGTGTGTCTCCAGTTCTCTGTGTCTCCAGTTCTCTTTTCTAAAATTTATCAATTTCTGACATTTTCACACAGCAAGAATAGAAAGTCAAATAAAACCTATGCACTCACCTCCCCCCATGGGGTCTGACTCAATGGTTTGCAGCTTTGAGGGGCAGCAGGCAGACAGAGCCTTTGGACATTTCAACAGCAGTAAGAGAAGGAGCTGCCGTAAGATATGCCTGTCAACCCTACTGGTCTAACAACCCAACCCCAGACTTACCATGGTCTGGAAAGTCACCACAACCTGCTTCACTGCACTTCTAGAAAGCTAAATTGGAAAAAGTGGTTCTCAATAAGCAAGCATAGACCAGCCCCACAAATATTTTCATGTAACATGAGTGTCAGGTATGCATGGAATTGCTTCTCACGTAAGAGGGAAATTTGTCCTAAACTAGCCACACTTTTGTGCTTGTGGACATTTGTTGCATTCGTCGTCCACTCAGTCAATTTTTCTTGACAGCCTACTTGTGCCAGGCTCCTGGAGGTCTGTACCATGTATAATAAAATGGGGGAAAGAGTCTTAATATCTAACAGTGATACCGGGTACTAAGTCCTACGTGAATAAGAAGAAAATAAACTAAGGCAGATTATGGGGGAAAAGGAGGTCCAGAGGAGTTGCCCAGATGGAGTTTCCAGATTCAGAAAATAAAAATGGATGGCATCCAGTTAAATTTGAAGTTTTGATACACAATAAATTTTTTTAGTATAAGTATTTTGAGCCAAAATAGGAATATTTATAATTTTAAAAGTATTTGCTGTGTATCTGAAATTCAAATTTAACTGGTGTCCTGCATTATATCTGGCAATCTTCTTCCCAGAGGAGGTAGCTTGGCTGTCTTACTTTGGGAAAAGTTTTAAGATGCTTTACTCATCGTCTTGATTTCATTAAGGTTGAGTTAGAAATGCCTCCTGACTGTCTACAGGAACGACCTGCCAGACTCTGCCCCTTCATCCCTGCAACTGCTCATGCTGAATCCCATGCCTGTTCCCCAGAAGAATCAATAGCCCAGGTGACTTAGCATCACTGACCTTGCTATTGGCTCTGCCTAGTTGTGCACCTGGCATGACCAATATAAGGTGTGTGGGATTTAGGAATGAGTGGCGGTCCTAGTTACTATGTGAATTTTTCTCTAATTCTTCTACCTAAGCTCCTACCCTGCCCCTCAGTTTTAGCTAAGAGGGCTCCTTCTAGAACCAATCACAAAATAAACACTCAACAAACATTAAATGTTTAATTCAACAACATGAAAAAATGAACTCAAGGGTCCAAGCTGGGCCCCAGCTTTGTATTCTTATATGACTCCTTCCATTCCTTGCCCTTGGTTTACATCTGTAAAATTGGAGAATCCGAATAGATAGATGACCTGTCTCCCTAGCCCCTTTTAAGGCAAGTCTGAGCTGTTTTGCCTATGTGTATATCTGGGGCCAGTCCTATATATTAAAAAAATCCATAAAGTTCTTCAATTTCCCTTTTAGGGAGGCCAAGATTTAATGTGTAAAGATAATATTGAGCAATAACTCATTGGGAAATTACTTTTGCTAAACTTAGACAGTGTTTTTATTTCATAATTCAACACAAAATCCCTCCAAATTTCTAATCCTGGGACCAGTTTCAAATCCTTGGAGCTTCTCTATCTTTATACCATGCCCCAAATAATAAGCCAAGCCTTTTGACAAAAATTATCTATTTATGCATAGTCTTGGTCATGAATGCTGCCTTTTTAGCCTAGCTATTTTAAATGGCAAACATTTATCTCCAACAAATAAGGACAATTTTTTCTGCTTTAATTTTCTTCAGTGTTTCTCTTTTTTATATGTTAGAATTAATAGGCAAATTACAACTGAGGTTTTCCTCTCAAAATATATTCAATGAAATTAGTGGTGCTCGACCCTGACTGCACATTAAGAATCACCTGGGGAGCTTTTAAAACCAAGGCCAAGGTCTCACCCTAGATAAATTAAATCAAAATGCCAGAGGACGCGGGAGACCCTGCCTTGCCAGTGACTGCAATTTGCAGCCAGAATTAAGATCTACTGAATTAAACCACCAAACTTGTTTCCATGGCATTAGATCTTTATATTATTCTTGCAAAATACGTGAGGCCAACAGTAGGTCATCCAGTCTCGGAGCATTATTAAAAGATGGATTCAGGAGAAAAAAAATAATGTAGATGTGACTCTGAGGGCCTAAGGCCACAGGAAATATTTACCATCATGATCATTGGGTGCAGATGAATGTTCATGGAGAGGCCTCTTGGGATTTAGGAATAGTACAATCCTAAAACCACCACACCTGGCAAGGCCATGTGAGGATGTAAAAGAAGAAATTGACATCTCCTCCTATGGACCAGACTACAGAAACTCTTTCAAAAATCTTTCTCGGCCATGACATCTCAACTACTGAAAAGATAAGCACAGTTCTTAAAGAAACTGGTCTTCTTCCTGGCTCCTTATCGATTACAAGCTTCTTTCTACTTCCTCCTCTTCTTCCCTATTTTCCTCTCTCTCTTCTACTACTGCCACTAGCACCACTACTAGCACTTCTGAAGGCGACATGCAGTGATGGAGGAAAAGACAGGAGCAGGGCCAGCTGCAGAGTGGCCAGTAAATAGAAGTTTGCTTTTCTTTCTTCTCCTAGTCTGACTCTGGGGGCATCCATAGAGTTAACATTTATTGAACACCTACAGTGTGGCAGCTTGAGTTTCTCTTCATTGTCTCATCTTAATCTAATCCTTGCTGCAATCTTCTGCAGAGTGGCCAGTATTATCTTCAAGTTATAATTGATGAACCTGAGGTTTATCGAGATAAAATAACATGCACAAAGTCACACACCTAGTAATTAGCAGAGCCAGTGTGTACCTCAATTGCTTCCTCCCCCATAATCAACATCCTCAATAACTGGTGGAAAATGAGATCTCTCTCTGGGCTTCCATAGCACTCAGTTTCCCTTTTGAAGGCATGGGGCTTGCCCTTCTTCATATTGTGGTAATTTGGAGACACACTCCTAGAGATTTTTACTCTCCAAAGGTACTGACTGAGTATATCCTGTTTAATTGTGTCCCTCAGTATGCCAGCACAATATTTGGTTGATATGTCCGATCAATAACAGGCGAAAGCTGAATTGCTTTGGGAGTGAAGGAGTGCATGCTTCAATAGTTGACAATTTCATTTAACAAGTCATCCTCTAAAATACCAAGGAAGCTTTTGAGTAAAGAATTTGAGATCTGGAAGCTCTTGTTTTAGAATCACAAGTTTAATTAATCAAAGATATTCACAGCATGGGAAGGGGCTGGGGCACCAAAGAAGGGGCCTGTGCCAGGGCTGGGCTCCCAAGGCTTTAGAGAGGACACTGTAATCAACGCTGTCCAAAGCAAGGAGCCAGGAGGATCACTCCAGAAAGGGCAAGTTGATTTTTGTCTCACACATTTCATCCATTGATGAGACTGCTTGAAGAGCTCTAATAGGAATGATCTCAGACTGCTCCAGGCTCAATGGGAAAGAGTGCCAGGTTGATTAGCAATGTCTACCATGAGTAAAGGAAGGGGAGAGAGGCCATACTACATAGTTGTTACCGCTAAGCTTATTCATATTAGCATCTCTTAGTGAAGGTCTTCTTGAGATTTGATTCATTACCAAATACAAATACTAAATCCTAAAACCCAGAGGATTAGAGTTGGGATATAGAAGCAAGAGATGAGATAAACAGGAATCAGGAACAGTAGGTCCAGGAATATCCATGAAAATAGTCCTATGGGGTCAGAGTTGTTTAGCATCAGTTGAGGTATCTGAGTATATCTGACTGATTTAAAGGACCAGAAACAGAGGGGACAGGAATTATGTGACAAGAATTACAGTTACGTCATGATACAAATTTCAGCCCAGCTGGGCAGAGCACAACCACAGCCTCTGCGTCTTGAACTTGCACATCCCAGAGTCCATCTCAGAACTGAGAATTCAACTCTCCACTAGGATTAGCAATGTAGTGTCGATGATGACATAATGAAATTAGTCCAGTTAACTTTAGTGGGTGGTAAATAGATTAGATCCTGTGGAGAGCTAGGCTGATATTCATTTAAATTAATTCCAGATGAGAAAATAGAAGTGACAGGAAACAACACAATACTCTTATTACAAAACTGAGTTATATTATTCTTTAGGAACATGGAAATTATTTCAAATCAATGTAAGAATAGAAAAAGTCAGCAATAGAATTTGAATAATCTGTCGTTACTTGGTTTGAGATCACAATACTTCACATTTTTGGATAAGCAAAAGTTAGCTCATTAAGTATGCTTAATTTTAAACTTCTATTCTCGAAGGTTAAATTTTAAAAGAGAGTAATTTTGCTTTAATTGGAATTGTTACCTCAAAATAGTTTAAGACTTGCTCCTGGAAAGGAAATAGAATTTACTTCAAAAGATGTGGGTGAAATAAGCATAGTTTCATTGTTGAGCAGGAAACTATTGTATAAATAAACACTAAGTATGGTGCTACCAGTCAAAATAGAAATATAATTTATAAAATTGCTGATTGCCCTGTTCTCAGTGTGGATGCTCTCCAGAATTCAGATGCTAGCTACAATTCTCCGTTGAACCCAAAGGAGTTAAAAATTCTAGCATTTTGTGATACAAATAAAGATAAATTTTTCCTATCTTGTGGTTTCACCATTTTAGTAAATGTATCCTCCTTCATACTTTCAAATTATAGACCATGTATCAAAAAGTGTCTAATATTTCATATAACACAACTGTGCAGTTCCACAGATGGCCAAGGAAAGGAGCTAGTGTGTGAAAAAGGAATAGAAGAAGATTAAGGGAAGAGAAGTGAGTAGACAGTGATGGGCAGTAGCTAGGGCTAGAGTCAATACCCACATCTGTGGTCCTGTCTACCTTCTAAGCAACTGTTTCTGTCTAAGTTTATAAAATAAACTTTGTTTTCTGTTAGAAAAATGAGATCTGTTGGTTATAGAAAAAATTTAATAAAAATATAGAAGGGGGCAGGGCAATATACATAACCAACTTTTGTACCCCCATAATATGCTGAAATAAAAAAAAATGTAATGGGGAAAAAGGCAAATAAACTGAAAAATAAAAATTAAAAAAATATATAGAAAGGCAAAGAAAAACTGAAATCACATACCTATATGTCACTATTGAACAACTTAAGTATATAACTTTCTGGACTTTAAATATCTAATACATACAATGTATACAATAAGTCATATTATATATACTAACTTATAAAATATTTTTAATTTAAAATGTACCCAAAATATCTTTGTATGCCAACAAATATTTAATTTGTCAGGTTCTTTATGTCTATATATCATTCCATTGTATTAAGGTATCATAAATTACTTAACTATACTATCACTATGCTATTATCAGTTATTCCAATTTTCACTTTTATAAATGCTGTGCTGAACATGCTCATAGCAAAATATTTGTGCAGATGCATGGTTTTCTTAGGACACGTTTCTAAAAGTGGATTTGCTTGTTTCAAAGGGTACATGCCTTTTGAAAACCTTTTCAACATGACGTCAAAATGCCCTCCAGAAAGGCTGTGCAAATAAATGTAGTGAGCATTTCACCACAATCTCACCAAAACTAAATATTTTGATGTCTTAAAAAAAAACTTTGTGAATCTGATACAGAGAAAATGGCACTGTATGTTTTTTTTTGTTAATTTGCATTTTCTGTGTACCTTTTTAGAGGTCTATTTTCAGGAGATCTATTCTTAGTTTTCCAAGCCTGCCTGTCTACCCTAGCACTAAAGAATGCAGCCACGGCTGACCTCGCTTGGTACTCTCTTATCCTCCTTTTCTCATGGAAGAGTTGATTCTTCCTGACAAGGTGAATGGTGCCCATGTGCATCCTTCCAGGCTGAATGGATAAAGGAAGGTAAGTTATCAGCTACAATATTTCTAGCATGGCAAAGAGACACTCGGAAGATACATTGTGGAGAAGACAGTTGAGGTGGTAAAAGTTCTTCTGTCAGAGAGGCTCCCAGCTTGGATTTATTGCCAAAGACAATGAGAGGTTACTTCTGACCAACCAGATAGATGGCCTAAAGGGCAGATGGCCACCACTGCCACCAGAGAGGTGCAGGCTTCATTAACAATCCTGGCAGCATCAGGCTAAAAAGAAACATTGAAAGGCTCATTCTCATTGGCACAGACAGGAGAAAATCACAGAAGTCCACTCAGTATCCCCAGGGCCTGCCAGTTTCTCCACAAATGGACAGAACATCTGCTTGAACCAATCATCTAAGAGAGGCAGAGAAAAGAAAGAGAGGCAAACACATGCCCAAGTTTCTCATCCAAGAAGCCGAGCCCAGCTGGGAAATACCAATATAGGGGCCTGATCCAGGAGGCCCAACTAGGTCCCCAGGGCCACCGAGTGCTCCCACAGACTTTCTTGCACTGTCCTTGTGTGTAGAGTGGCCTGGGACGGAGGAGAGCCTGGGAGTCAGAGCTTCTCTGTCTGACCCTTGCTTTGCCATATCCTAGATTTGAGGCCACAGACAAGTTATTACTGCCTCTAAGCATTTATTTTTTTCATCTATCAGCTAAAATTAAGATCCCTGTCTCATACTGTTAGTTATGAGCTAAATTGTCTCCCTCCCACCCCCAAAATTCACTAAAGCCGTAACCTCCAATGTGTCTGCATTTGGAGACAAGGCTTTCAGGGGACATTTCAGGATAACTAAATTCATAAGGGTGAGGTCTTAATCCAATGGGATTGGTAGCCTTAGAAGAAGAAGAGAGAGAGATCTCTGTCCCCATGCACACAGTGTGGAGGGGCCATGTGAGGACACAGCAAGAAGGTGGCTACGTGCAAGCCAGGAAGAGAGAGCTCTCATTGGGAATCGAATTGGCCAGTACTTTGATCTCGGACTTTCCAGCCTCTAGAACTGTGATAAATAAATGTCTGTTGTTTAAGCCACCTAATCTATGGTATTTTGTTGTGGCAGCCTGAGATGTTTAAGGCAATGTTGTGAGGGGAGAAGTAAATGAAACTTTGTATAGGAAACACATATCATATATTAAGTTGCTCAATAAAATTCAGTTTATCTTTTATATACTCTCTACCCTGTCTCCTCCCCATCACCTGCTCATGCAGATATTTGTCCAGCATGCATCCAAGTTTCCAACAATATAATTTATTCTGTCCCTACCTCTTCTCTCTCCACCCCTGACCTTAATGTTCCCATCCTCATCCTGGTAACTAGTGTGAGTTTCTGAATGTTCCCTCTTCTTGGCCATTTGGTTTTTACATCCTCAACGTGGAGTCTCACTTGATCTTGACTAATGAATTTGTCATTGGTAAGAAAAGACTTCCAGTACCTTAGAAGAACAGTGCCTGGCACACAGTGAACCTTGTAAATGTAGTTATTGTCATTATTATCCAGCATCCTGACATTATAATTAAACTATTTTTCTTTTCTTTTCCAGCATTCAATAAGATTAGGCATAGTTAGTCATACTGTCTTTCAAATGAACAGCTACAACCAGAATGCCCATGTCAGCTATGGCCTTTTGGTGTGTGTGGAGCAAAGGAAAGTAGGAAGTAGGAAGTGTGTGTGTGGGGGGGGGGGGTCTATTGTGGATTTAAGATGCATCTGTGTCTATCACATCTCTGCTCAGGACTATCGAGTTCCCAATGAGAAGAGCAGAAGATACTAGTGAAAAAGAAGTGGGTGTGTTGGTGGGAGCCAGCATAGAGGTTGTAAAGATCATTATGTGTGTCTCTGGGATATCTTGAAGCCAAGAGAAGTAGAGCTAGGATGCAGTGCTGAAAGTAGATCCCCAAAAGGAATGTCAGACTAGGTGGCCTACACAGAGACTGCAGTGGAGACTGGGAGGGGGGAGGCAGCAAAGGAGATGGAAACCCCCCAAAACAGTACACCACTAGTAGTGCAGGTCGAAAGCCACGTGAGCTGAGCATCCACTGGAGCATGTCTCCTCCACAGCACTCAGTGTGCATCATCAGGGCAGTGTTGTCTAAAGGTCGGGAGAGTTGGTTCTGAAACCAGACTGCCTTAGTTCATATCCCAGTCCTGACATTTATTGCCATGGTACCTTGGGCAAATTGTTCAACTTATGTGCCTTGATTTCTTTGTATAGAAAAGGAGGCTAAAAATAGTATAGACCAAACAGGATTGTTTGTGAAAATTGTAATAAATAAGGTAATATAAGTAAAGTACTTAGAATAATTCCAGATTTAGAGCAAGTAATCAATATGCATTATTGTTGCTTTATTATTATCATCATCCTGTTATATTGTCATTGCTTTGTTCTATATGCATACATATCCCTCTAGACCTTAACAGGGAGGAATAGCTAATTAAAAACAAGATTTAGAATATTTTTCTTATTCAAGTTGTCAGCCCTACTGTCTCACTCTCTTTTTAAATATGTATCAATGTGTCATCGTGATACAGCTTACAAAATAATAAATGCCAATTGTTGAATACTAACTTTATACCAGGTACTAGATGTGTACATTGTCACATTAATTTTCTAAAAAGAAACACTATTATCACAGCCTCTAGAGCAGGGGTCAGAAAACTACAAATTGCAGTCGAAATTCAGGCCACCACTTGTTTTTATGAGACTGACATGCTGCCTACTGCACTAGGGAGGCAGATGGTTTTTATATGTAAAGTTTTATTAGCACACAGCCACACCATTCACTGACATATCGTCCATGGCTATGGCCCTGCTACAATGGCAGAGTTGATTAGTTGAGACTGTATGGCCATGCTATAAATACAAAAATATTTACTCTGTTGTACTTCACAGAAAAGGTTTGTTGATCTCTCCTCTAAAGAGAGGAAGACATTGAGACTCAGAAATAAACCCTGGGTCCATGTAGCTAGCTGCAGAGAAAAGATCCAAACCCAAGTCTGCCTGGTTTCAAGACCAGGCTCTCAATCAGTATTATAAGCCTCCAAAATTATTGGTCTTAACATAGAGGCCAACAGGAAGTCTCTGGGGCTTGATGAAATAAGCAGATGGAGCTATGAACATGAATTAGTCGTCTAAATATCCAACATCAGGCCCATGAGTCAACAGCATTTCCCGCCATTGCCACCCACCAGATAGGCTGGCTGTCCTCAGTCGTCTTGTCAAATACCAGGCACCATGTAGTGAGCTCAAAGCACATATGTCTCATTATGCCCACTTCATTGTTGCAGAAGCACAGGTTTCTCTTTATTGGTTTTAAATCAAGCAAAGAAATTCCTGTAAGTGCTGTTTCCTCTACAACTAATATAGTTCCTGGTTTGGGGCTGGTTTACAGCAATTTTCACTTTTACTTGAGTATGGTTGTGTGTGGGTAGGAAGGAGGGAGAAAGGAAGAGAGATTCTCATCTGGACTAAGTCCCAAAGGGGTCAGTCCCATCCAGTTGTTCAGGATGATGGCTCAGTTTGGAGGTGGGACTAAGAAGGCTGCATGCTATATTGGAGAGAGCCCTGGATCATGAGTTCAAACAGTGCCTCTTTCACTTTGGTGTGCCTGTGAATTACCTAGAGAACTTGTTAAAGCATGGATTCCTGTATTCTATACTGAGAGATGCTGACTCCAGAGGTAGGGCCCAAGGCTTTGCATTTCTCACAAGTGCCCAGAGGTTGCCAAGCCACACTTTGCACAGCCCTGAGCCAGAGAACTGGCTCCAGTCCGTGACACACTATTCACTACGTGAGCAAGTCACGAAAACTTTCTGGGCTTTATCTTCCTCATCTGATAAAGGGAGCTAGTAACCAATGGAGGAGGAAACTATAATGCAGAAGTTGTTTTAATATTTACCAATAATGAGTATTAGGATTTCCTGAGCAACTACTCAGTTCTGTGCCAAGTACTGTGCCGGGCACTTTACATCACACGTCATCTCTGATCCTCAGAAGATCCCTACAAAGGAGATATGATTCCCCTGTTTAACAAGCAAGGACCTTGAGGTTCCTAAGAGGTACCTTGTCCAAGACCCACAGCTAGGAAGCAAAAGAACTGCAATTCCAACCCAGATTTCAATGTCACCAAAGTATACTTTTTAATCCCCAAATAGGCATAATGAGTCTGCCAGAAATTGCTGAAGTGGTAACTGATGCCCAGTGTGCAGGAAAGGGCTAGGGCTCCTGAATACAAGCAGTAGCCACAGCCTTCAGCTGCCAGAGCAGTGAAGACAGCTTCCCCACTTGCCCTTCGCTGATGATGCTATTTGATGGAGTGCTTGAGACCAGTGATTACCCACTCTTGAAAGCAATCATTTCATTCTTCATCCTTCAATGGCCTGCAGCAGGGGTGCCTAGGGCTGAGAGAGCTTGCAGCCAAGGGTGAAAAAAACCTTTCAAAATCCAGGGAGCTCAAATGAACACCTCTTGAGAAAATATATTTCAGAATTAAACATTTAATGCTGGGTTTTCATTTTCTAACAGCAATGGGCTGTGGAAACAAGTGCCAGAAAGCAGGAGGAAACTTGCAGCGACCCTCGCCAATAACAGAAAATTATTTGTTGCTTCCCAAAGTGGTATTTGAGCCCAGCGGGCCGCACTTAAGATGTGACTGGATGATGGCTGTGTGACACACCCCTCTAATGGAGCTGTCACACAGGCACCGCGGAGCAGCCTGAGCTGCAGCTTTGAAGAAGCTCCTCCACGGCCAGGCGTTTGCTTGTGCTGCTCTGGGCCGGGATGGAAAGTGACCCCGCTGGCTGCTTCAGTGACATGGGGGGATGTTATGCTTAGGTGCCAAGAAAAGCCACCCCTCTCATTTGATGTGTGGGAGATCAGAGAGTAAAAGCCAACTGGAGTCATAGAACACAGAGACAGAGACTGAGTCCCTTTGTGGGACCTGGAGTGCACTCCCAACAATCGGAACAATTGGGAAATGGCCCCATCAGCAATACCCAGCCGCCTTTCGTGTTCACGGGAAAACTCATACTGGAAATCTCTGCAGAGGGAACAGAAGGTGTGTTAGTTTCCCATTGGGCTGTAACAAATTACCACAGATTCAGTGGTTTAAAACAAAACACTTATCTTCTTACAGTTCTGGAGGTCAGGAGTCTGTGGTGTTTGCTGGGCTGAAAGCAAGGTGTCAGCATGATTGCATCCCCTCTGGAGCAATTGTCCACATGAGTTAGGGAGACTAAATCAATTTTTCTAAACTTCAAAGGGGTAGATAACTTTAGCTGATATCTGGGTTACAATTCCATCAATAATGTGATACCTGCTTCCCCAGAACTACCTGTTCACTAGAACATTTCGTGATCGCTCCTTGTCAAGATTGAAATTATAAAAACATTTTCTAGCACCAGAAAAAATGATACCTTATTCCTCCTCTCTCTTCTTCCTACTTTGCCTCCTCAACCAGGTAAACCCTGCCCTTCCAAATGGCACGACTCCTGATTTGTCCTATCAAAGGAACAGAACTTCAAGTGTCTCTTCAGTGTCCAAGATCTATTCTGCAGGGAACTATGAGTGTGCAAATTGGATCCAGTGTCAATTCCTTCTTTTTGAAACTATTGCAAGGTGAATAGTTTACTACCAAGAAGGCACATCCAAAGTCTCTGCATAGGCTTCAAATTAGAAGTATTCAAAGCTTACAAATTGGGATTGTAAACCTTAACATCTCAAAACAGGGATAAAAATGTGAAACAATAATGTATGATTGCAAAGCTTTGCCCCTGGTTGTAATTCTCTTATTCATTCTACTTTGGGGGATTAGGACCCAGGAGCACTCTGCTAAAACCAAAGAACTACCTGTAGTGATGTGCTGAAGCTAGTTTGTACTGCTTACAAGAGCTGTCATTAAATTTCCAGGCATTTGGTCAGCTGGTTGTCAAACACACCCATTATTAAAAAATATTTTATATAAATTTATAATTAAACGAGTAACATTGAAAATAGTAAATACTCAAACCCTATCATTCCTAATGGTTTTACTATATTTTAATATTATGTATGCTCTTAAGGCTATTTACATCTGTGGTATCTGTAAAGCGGAAATACTATATAATGGTGCACTGTTGCACATCCATTCCCAACTCTGCATCCAGTGGCATTGGTGTTGGTAGCTGGAAACCAGCCACTGAGGGAATATTTACAACATGGAAACTTGCAAATGCTACAAATCAGGGTTTGTTTTATTATTTTGTTGAGTATACAGACTTAAGATTATGATGGAGAAAATATCAACAATGCATATTACACTTTTAAAAATATGTCATGTTGGCCGGGTGCGGTGGCTCATGCCTGTAATCCTAGCATTCTGGGAGGCCGAGGCAGGTGGATTACTCGAGGTCAGGAGTTCGAGACCAGCCTCAGCAAGAGTGAGACCCCGTCTCTACTAAAAAAACTAGAAAGAAATTATCTGGCCAACTAAAATATACATATAGAAAAGATTAGCCGGGCATGGTGGCGCATGCCTGTAGTCCCAGCTACTCGGGAGGCTGAGGCAGTAGGATTGCTTTAGCCCAGGAGTTGGAGGTTGCTGTGAGCTAGGCTGACTCCACGGCACTCACTCTAGCCCAGGCAACACAGTGAGACTCTGTCTCAAAAAAAAATATATATATATGTCATGTCTGTAACTGTTCAAGGAAATAATCTTCCAGTATTCTAAAATTTTTATCCAATTCCGCAAATAAGTCATACACATCACTGATGAATGAGTAAAGTTCTAATACACGTCTCCTTTTTTTTTTTTTCACTTTCATCTTACTAGTTAATATACATGAAAATGTCAAGCAATACTCACGTTGGAACTATACTCATTCATCAATAATAACAATAGGTCAGGCAGTAATAAAAGATTTCACCAAGAATCAACAAAAGATCTCTATAAGATTTAGTCAACTATATGTTATTTATAATAAAGAGTATTGTATATTCTACTGTTATGGGTAGTACACATGCTTTATGTCAGTAAAATGTTTAATAAATGTATAAACACCTTTTTTTTTGTAGAGCTGGTGATTAAACACATCACTGATTATGTTCTCCAGAAAGAGGAACTTACCAACTAAAACTAGTTACAGATAAAAAATATTCTAAGGCCATGTCATTCATCTCTAATCAAGGCTCACAAAGATGAACATCAAGATGGGAAAAGAGATTAGTGGCAAACTGGATGGAACCTCCATCGAGGTTACTACAAAACCCCCTGTGTGCAAAACAGGCAAAACTCAGGCCTTCAGGAAAATCATTTGAATAAGATCTTCTCAGGGCCCAAATAAGAAAGCTCCTCAGAGAGGCAACTTTTATAGAAAAAGAAGCTAAAGGGAACCATACAAAGATTTCTTAGTTTTTAGTCTCTGAGATGTCATTTTCCTCTTTGGATTTTGTCGTTGTTACATGCTTTGCTCTTTTGGTTATCTGTCTTTCCCTCTTCTCCTTGTCCTACAGAACATTTGTGAACTGTAAGTCTAATGAAGGCCAGGATTGTGTCTGTCTTACTCATCTTGTTACCCCTAGCCCCTGGCATAGTCATGATATACAATAGGCACTCAATGAATATTTATTTAAATAATCGATAGATAAGGCAAAATGGCAACAAGACCCTTTCCTTTATTTTTAGTTCAACTGACCATGGCTGGAATTTTGTAAACTTACACACATGCACACACAAAGAGAAATAAGCAAAATTTTAAAAAGTACAGCTTACAAAGTACAAGTTCACATTCTCATAGTAGATAATGAGGTTGCCTGCCAAGCACAGGCTCTGTTCTGTTTCATACCCTGTCTGCGCCTGAACCATGTGGCCTCCCTTGGCAGGGGCCATATTGTTTTATGCTTCCTAGGAACTAATCTAATTTAAGCCTTTTACAAGTCAAAAACAAATCAAAACCAAAACTCTTGTCTGTTCTAAGTCACCCATGGCCCCTTGGGGCCTCCCCAAAATTTGCAGCTCATTTATAAAGCAGCAATGATAGCATACTGATCTTTTTTTCAACTTGCCAGTTGTGCTTACTTGTTCAGGTTTTTTGTGTTCCCGGAGAAAGGAGAAGTGAATAAATGCCAGGTTGTTACCATCAGCTTCCAGGAGGAACAGAACAAACCAGAGAAGGCAAGAGATGTTCTGGCATCCCAAGCACCAAAAGAAGGGAAACCAAATCTGTTGGCAAATGTGGGACATAAAAATGTTGGAGACAAAGACAAGAGGCTCTGGAGGTAGGTAGAAACTGAAAGTTAGTGCATACCAACAGTGGAAACAGAAGCAAAGGAAAAGAGACAAGATCATTGCCATGATTGAGGCCACAGACCCACCTAACATTTGTCTTTTATTGGCTACTGTTTGAGCAATGTGCTGATAAATTGTCTAATTTAAAGGTGCAAGGCCATAGACAAAAAACCTTCAACACTACCTCTGTGAATAGTCTTGAGATTCATAGATTTGAGATATAAACAGACCTTGAATTTTGAAAAACAATATAGTCAACACTTTTATCAAGATAAGAGGTGGGGTGTTTTCTACTCATGATACCTCCTTTGGCTTTACAACTTACTCAATGAGTAGAGGTTCCAGATTTTTTTCAGGAGTGCTATTCTTCATCTAACAAAAGTTTTAAGATCACTGACCTCTGTCTAAAGTAATAAAAGTATACATTTATAGCTGGGGTATAGAGAGTTTGGCCATGCTAATAAATAGGTGAAAGATAAAACAACTTTGAAAAGAAACTGCAAGGTCTGTTGGTGGACTATGCCAATAGAGATCACCAGCATGTAAGAACCAGATTTCCATGGACTCAATTACCAGGGGATGCGTTCTAAAATAGAAAGCAAAATTGAAGGCTAACAGAAGCTTGAGGTTGATCCTCAACAAATGCCATAAAGAAAAATGGAAAATTAAAAAATAAGCAAATAAACTTTGAAGAGGAGTTCAAGGATAATGGGTAGCTCAAGATGAACATTGAAAACTATAGAGGGGATGGGTTTGTGGATAATGGTCTCAGCACTGACTCTCCAAATGATTAAAAATGAAATAGCCATTCCTGTGATATAAAATACCCTGATCTTAAGCTGAGAATGCACAAACTTTCACCAGGGATGCCATAGGGGAGATTCTTATATTGGATGAGGTAGAAAATGAAGAATGCTCTATCATGTTAGTTGCAAGGCACAAAGTTCCATTCAGGCTAACTCATGTTTGTTATAAGGATAATTGTGGCAATAGGCAAATAAAACTTTGCCCAATATCCAAGAATAGAAATTTCAATATAACCATACCTAAATAACAAAAGGTTATTCTGAATTTGTTGATTTTAGTCTCAGGTAGCCTATCATTAATGTGACTAAGCACTAAGCTACTTACTCTCCCTGCCTGTTTCTCTGGCTCTTGCTTCTCCTCATATTACTATCTGACTTCCTTTTCAACCCCATTCTCTGCTTATTTATAATTTCTGCTTCTTCATAGGTTTGTTGTTGTTGTCATTGAGAGATAGAGTCTTGCTCTGCTACCTGGGCTAGAGAACAGTGGCCTGATCAAAGCTCACTGCAGCCTCAAACTCCTGGTCCCAAGCAATCCTCCTGCTTCAGCCTCCCAAGTAGCTAGGATTATAGGCGTGCACCACTGCACCCGACTACTTTTATTATTATTATTATATTATGTAAGGATGGGGTCTCTCTATGTTGCCCAGGCTGATCTTAAGCTCCTGGCCTCAAGCAATCCTCCTATCTCAGCCTCACAAGGTACTGGGATTACAGGTATGAGCTACTGTGTATGGCACCTGGTTCCTCATAGTTTTAAATTATTCATAATTTTGCTCACTCATGTCTATCATGGTCCTTCTGTATATTCCCACTGTTCACAATATGATTTTTCTACACTACAGAGAAGTACAGTACCAAAAGGGAACTGATTATCCCATAAATGTCATTGTCTTGATGAGCTTGTATAAGAGCACAAGCTCTAAGCTATATCATAGACCACCAATTAGCTTAAAGTTTGCCTGCATTTGGGTCAGATCCTCATATCAGATCCCAACAGCTGTATCCAGGGTAGGATCCGGCTTATAGTAAAGAAAACAGCATCCCAGAGCCGGCTTTTCAATATGCTCAGTAGGCAATATAGTTTTTCTCAGGAAAGAATCGTAGACATCTTGATTAACCTGTTTAGAACAGTAGGCAGGAATAAAATGGAATAAATAAGTCTCTAAGGTCTATCTCAACTCAGTCTGTAATTCAGACAAATGGAAGTTGGTATGCAAGGAAGATGAATACAAACACCCCGCAGCCAAGCTTACAAGAGAAACTCACAGACAATATCAGAAAAGAATTCTGGTGCTCTTGCTAGAGGCACTACTATTACCTTACCCACCATCTGGGTCATTTCAACAACAACTAAACACTCAGAGAGTAAAGTTTTGCCTATGAGTGATAGAAAGCATTTCTTTTTCCCAGAGACCAAAATAAAGAGGCAATAATCAAACCCAGCAGCCTGATATTTCTGTCTGGTTAGTATCTCAGACAGTGTGAAGAAGGGGACAGTGGGCCAGGCTTGGCACATGCTCTCACACTGAGAATGCAAGCCCAGAATATTATTCCTAGAAAGCAACCCAGTGGGGATCCTCTGTGAGAGAGTGAGATATAAATTATTCATTTTCTGTTCTTTGTCTATTACCCCCAGCAAGCCTGGTTCTGCAGAGGTAGACAGAGCACAGAAGAAGGTATGGTGACAGGGTGCCGTGCACTGAGCTCAGCTGAAGGTAACTGTTTCCCAACAGGTGTGCATGCCACAGAGGACTGCAGGCAGCCTGGATGACAGCAGGAGGAGAGGATAGTCACTGGTCTGATTGAGAGGCAGGCCCACAAATGTGCCGTGGCTTGGCCACCTACTGACTGGGCAATTCCTTCAATTCTGTAGAGTTCAGTTTTATTAGCTGTGAAAAGAGGGTAATCTGAGGGTGCCCTGTAAGGGCTGGTTTTAGAAAAGCACATGACCAAGGCTACAATTCCCTCCTGACCATTCAGGCTCCCTGGCTCAGGGGAATGCTTTAAATACAAGAAAATATCAACTGCAACCTTGGGAGTCTCAAAAGGGAGCACTCTTAGGACAGCGTAACCCTAGAGGCAGTGAAGAAATTCACTTTTGAAGAGTTACTGCAGCCTGCATGAAGGATCTGGACCAGCAAAGGCATCACTGCAATAGGATCCAAGGATGTGTCAAACCAAGAGACCATTTTTTACCAGCAACACGTGGTCATGACAGAAGTAACATAGATAATAGAACCTGGAGCCTGCCACCAGACTAATCATTTTTTTATAGTTTTCTATTCTCCTGCAGTTTAGAAACAGGACTTGATTCTTTCCAGGTAAGTGAAAATCTTGAAGAATTTGTGGAAGGAAGTCTCAGATTAACACAGTGATGAACCTAAATATTAAAAAAAAAAAAGAAGAAGTGACATTCTTCACACCAGTAAGTTGCTAAAGGATCATGTAAGTTTCATTTGATAATTCAGTGTCAGCCAAAGTAGCTTCATGACTTCTACCTACTCTGAGAGGCTCAGGACCCTGCTACAGTCCCTAAAAGGGCCTCTAGAATTTCATAGCTTCTTTTAGCAGATTTGCCTTCCCTCTACACCTTCCAGAGCCTTTGTTCAAATCAAATCTTGCCCAGGTGAGTACAAATGCTAACTGAACTGCAGACTTCTTGCTAATCCAGCTCCAGCTCCAGTCACCTTTTGGCTATCAAAATAATCTGGTTAAATATTAATAAAACAGAGAGAGGAAACTGAGGACCTATGCCTCTTAGCCATCTTTATAACCAGCTAGTCATGTTGCCTTTATGGCCTCCATATGTTAAATATGAGACCCCTATCCTGAGACCCAATAGGGTCAATGATTAGTGAGTGCACAAGAATTTAAAACAGTGTTAACACAACAATTGTGTTAACACCCTCACTTGACAGGTTCCTGTAGAGTTCACCCTTCATTGCCTAGTCAAATCCTTTATACAAGGAATTTTTGAGTAAACAGCATTATCAAGCCAATTATGGACTGTTTTCACAAAAATGTGGTGTTTTCCTGAAGTTTTGCATCATCTGCTGTTCTCTTGGTGCGGGACCTATAAGGGTACATCATCCTTGAATACCTATGGACTACACCAGGAGTCTTGCCATAGTTTCATTTCTCAAGTAACCTGCCATCCACCTTAAGACTGTCAAGCTGTTTGTGAATATTCTCCCAGAAAAGCTGGATTTTGATGCTCGGGTCACTTTCATCTATCTTTAGGAGCTTACTTTCTCACAAACACACATATGTCCAGATTCATGAATATCTATCTATTTCTATAATATTTTGAGGAGACTTGCTCATATCTTTCAATTAAAGTCTTAGTGACTTGTTTTGCAGAGGATTTACCATTATTTCTTGGATTTAAAAAAAGGAGAGTTATGGCTGGACACTTCAATGTATAGTTATCACAAGGGGGAGGACAGGATGAGAAAAATGGTAATAAATATTTACAAATCTACCTCTAATATTAGAAAACCACACAAAATGATGCTAGTTTGTTCACTCAATAACAATTAAAGATATACACACATATGTCATACATGTGTATATCTATAAATGTGTATACACACATGTAATTGTGTGCATCTCTCTATGTAGAGTAGGTGACAGTGCCTGCCCTTGTGCTCACTACCATCAGGGAAACAAGTGATGTACTAGAAGACTCCTAGTCTTCCATGAAAATAGAGTAGAGGCACTGAAAAGGAGATATCAATTTGGCCCTGGGGTGTGGGAATGGAGAAAAGAAAGGGTGTGGTATGAAAACTTCAGAGAAAGTGGGGTGAGTCTTAAAGAAAACATTGGTTCTCACTAAGCAGACATAGATGGAAGGCAAACACCCTGACAGGTTACAATCTATAGGTGGTTCACCAGCATTAGATGAGTAGGAAGGTCAGGGCAAGGAGAAAGATACAGTTGGGAAACAAAAGGAAAAATTATGGGAAAGCTTGAATGCCATTCTTTGTCTTCCCTGGAGACCCTTGGATTCAATGCTTTGTTGACATTCTGAGTCCCAATTCTGATTGGCTCATAGTTGCTGCTCCAAAATACATGGTGAGAGGGATTCTGGGAAGTTTTCTGAGCTCCAAGGGGAAGAGAGCCATAATTGCTCATACCATGAATAGTCCATGTCTAGCATGAATGCAAGAGCTGGGCACGGCAACACAGCTGCCAATTATTGATCGTTGCAGATGAAACAGGCTAGACACGTAAACAACATGCCTTGACTAAGGAAGGGACAAAAAAACACAAAGTCTTCAGACTTGCTCACTCTAGAAACATTAATCCTTTAATTAGCCAGGCTTGGTTTTATAGGCAACACTTATGACGGTGCAATTTTAACTATATGCTCCCAGGTGATTAGTTTCATAACTCTTGTTGATGGCATATCACCATTTTCCAGGCATTTCTGGGAATATTGAAATTCAAGACCAATATTCTCTCCAGAAAAGTCTATTAAAATGTTAAATAGAATGAAATTTCTTGGTAACCCATACATTAAACAATAGTGTCTATGTTATATATAGACACGACTATTGAAGAGATAGCTCAGCTACTAAATACCAGTCACATCACTCTCATGCACTACATGCATTTCCTGGAGGAATTTTAGGTTTCAGAGTATTATTGTTAGCTTGCCTTCAGCCATTTATTTCTCCAAGAATCATAGGTATAGAAAACCTATTACGTGCCAGGCTCTGTAGATCCTCCAGGTAAACAGATGTAGATCTAGCCTTCTGGGAGCTCAAATGCTAAAGGGAAAAATAGACATGTAAACAAGGAATTACATTTTCTATTGCGTGCTCAGTCTCCAGGCTTTTCTAAGGCCCATGTTAGCGACAGCTTCACAAAGATTTCACGTTCATTCTTTTTCTTTCAACTACATGAGAACTTATTTCATTTTGTTAGCAGTTGTCATGATTTTTTTTGTGTTTTCTCCTCTTTAATATCTCTGCAATACTTTCTTTACTTTTTAGCCTTGGAAGTGACATCCAATCTCTCATTGAGATTAGCTCCCCAGCTAGTCTTTCCAAGGCCTTTCTCTATGTGATTTTTATTATTATTATCTCGGGCCTGATATAGATGAATATCAAGTCTAATCCCCATATGTTCTCATCTTGTTCTTAGCCCTGTTGGACTAGATGCTTGCCTCTGATGTCTCTGGGACTCTGTCTTTTGAATTCTCTCATGGAATCTGCTTTAGATGTATCTCAACTAACTTCCACAGCCTCATAATAACTCAGGTAGAATGGTTCAACCAGTGTGTCCCTTGAAATCCAATACCAAAGTGGCCTGCCTGATACCCTAAAATATAGGGATTCAGAAACTGGGTAAATCGTAGCTTTATTAAAAGACTGATGGCTACTTTATTAAGTGTTTTAGAAACAATTAAGCCCCGAAACTGGTATTTATCAACAGTGAGCTTCCAGGTATGCCTGGGCTTCTAGGTTCAAATATCTGAAGTAAATAAAAGAGCAAAAACTTAGTACCAAGTTCTAGCCAACACATCCATGGTACTAATTATGGGGACCATTTCTTTTATTCATTGTTTCAATTTAATTTGCTTTACTTTCTCTGGAGAACTCACACTTCAAAAAGATCATATTTTTCTCAAAGTTTCTGTTGCAAACCTGTGACTAGCAGGAATCCCAGCTGGACATTTAGTCTTTTTCAACATCTTAGTCTCTTTAGCCAGATTTGATCTGCCTCTCCTGAGCTCAACCTTGCGTCATTCAGAAAAATCATTCAAATAGCTTTCACCTCAAAGTGGTTCATTGAGAGGGTTTTGTCCCCCCACAGAGAATGATGTCTGCTGTGATTAGCATAGAATCCAGTCAGTTCTTTTTCTATCATCAAGGACAACTGTTTTTTTTTTTTCCACCTCTACCAAAAGGTTTATAATCTACCAGCTGGAAACATTTTCTCTAAAAACAACAATGTTCAAGTCTACAGGAATGGAGTTATAAAGAAATATCTAGCACTTCCTCACAGAAGCTTACATTATATCCAGACCTTGATTCAGAATGTGTTCTGTTCTGTTCCAGAGATGTACAAAAGATTTAGCAGAAAAGCAACCTTGCATGATGTGAGAGCTGGAAGGCCATAACCCCCACATAAGGAGAGGTCTACAATTGGAAGCATACAAATCACAGAAGTTCTTTCAACCACTTATGTCCAAATCTTGCCTTCACAACTCAGAGTAATGATCTGTTATTCTATTGATTCACATCACAATGGGGAGCCAGACTTTTCCTGAGCAGAAAAATGGGAAAAAAATTTTCATAGCAACGAGTCTTTAAAGAGGTCCCACATGAACCAAATCTTCTAGTATCCATGCCTTTGTAAGATCCTTTCCCCTTGAATCAGGGGTGGATTTTGATTTGCTTGAGACCAGTAAAATATAGTACAAAGGATGCTGCATGTCTTCTGAGGCTGAGAAGAAGTCTTGCGTTTCCACCTTGGTCTCTGGCATGCTTACTCTGGAGGAAATCAGCCTCGTGTAAGAAGTCTAACTAGTGAGAAAAGAAGTCACCTTGGATGTCCAGCCCAGCTGGGTCTTCTGATGGCTCTAGCCCCAGGTGACATCTGCAACACATGAAAGGAACCAACAAAGAACTACCCAGATGAGCTGACTGAAGGCACAGAAACATCAGAGATGATAATAAATTGTTGTTGTAAGACCCTAAGATTAGAGTGGGGAGGAGCAGGGAGTGGGGTAGGAAGAATGTGGCTACACCAAAGTAGATAAAAGAAAAAATATTCTAAAAATTAGGGAAGCTGACTCCAAATATTGCATGGCATCAGCCCTGCATTATGCAGGAATTTTATTTAAAAATATCAAAAACAAACATGTATTATCTTAAGCAACAAAAAAGGAATTTATTGACTTAGGCAATTGAAAATCTGAGTTGTAGAAAATTCCAGCCATAACAAGATCTAAACCTTCAAATGATGGAATAGAATTGATCTCACTTCTCTTCTGCTCTTCATTCAGTTGGCTCCACTCTAACGCAGGCTCTTGCCTAGTAATAGCAAAGTGGCCAGCAACAGTAGTGCTATGGTTGAAGCTTATCCTTTGAAAGCCCCAGTGGAAAGAGAGCTTTTCCTTGTAAATAATTCTAATATGCATACTAATGTACAGTATAGATAGGCTTGGCTTGGGCCACAAGAACACTCCTCAAGCCACAGATGAAATCAGTACTTTTTCATAAATGTGTGGAAGGAGGGATTTCCTAAAGAAAATTCAGGTACTTACATTAACTAGGATATCACCTCAGTTTCTACATGGTGAATGCCAGGCACACTGTCTGGAGAATGGACACGCCTGAGGCTCTGACTCAGGGGGATGGGCGGGACACGGACAATGTATATAACCTGAGCTTTTGTACCCCCATGAAGAGCTGAAATAAAAAAAAAATGAAGAAAAAATTCATTTCTCTTTCACATATAATTTCAAGCAAGGTATCATTTTTCTTCTTGGAAGGCATCAGGGACCCAGTATTCATTTATTTTGTTGTTCAGCCATTATTAACATATAGGTTCCATCTTTTGGCTTAAAATGGCTACTGCAGCTCCATCCTTCAGAGTCATATCCCCTCAAGCAGGATGGAATAGAAAGAAAAAAGAAAGATGTGGGTTTTTTTTTTTTCTTTAAGAAAAGAAAGTGAAAGTCACACATATAAATTCTGCTCACATTTAATTCACCATAAGTGTGTCACTTGGCCACACTTAGCTGCAAGAGAGTCAGGGGAATGTAGTCTTTATTGATAACCTCAAGCCCAACTAAAACTTCTGTTATTACGTAAGAAGATTTCTGGGAAACAACTAGCAATCTCTGATATATAAAGTTACCAATAGAAGAGTGTATGGGGGCAGAGTGGAAAAAAAAAATTATTCACTACAAAACAGCTTTATGGAATTTTTATGATTCTAAGAATTTTTTTGACAGTATACGATTTTTTTTCCCCTTGAAAATTATTACCAGTGGCATTGCTAGTACTAATGACTCTCCCTTTCTCTAACAAGAGAGTCTGTGTGATAATTCTGGGGTTTTTTTGCTTTTGTTGTTTTTGTTGTTTTTTAAAGTTTGTGCATGAATTTTTAATTAAAAAAGTAGAAAGCATAGAAATAGTAAAATTAGAATATGTTCATGAGCCTGACACTCAAAATTATTAAATGCTGTTATATTTTAATAGAGGCTATAGACTTTTTCTTTTTTTTAGAAAATAAAATATGGCATATAAATTGAAATCCCCTGTGTTACATTCGTCCTGTCCCATTCCTCTCTCTTCCTCTCTAGATGAATCCCAGTTCATGAATATTGTGTGTCTCAATGCATACTACCATACTTTCTCTAATAGTAACGATAGCAAACATACTGTAGTATTTACTACGTGTAGACACTCTTGAAAGAGCTCTGCAAATACTAATTCATTAAATCTTCATAGTAACCAAGAGGTAGTTCCCATTATTATCCCCATTTTATGGATAAAGAATCTGAAGCACAGAAGTTAAATAACTTTCTCAAAGTCACACAACCAGTAGTGTGGGGCCAGTATTTGAATCCCTGTGTGCTGACTCCAGATCAAGTATATGCTTTTAAAATCACGGATAGCAAATTGTCACTCCACGATATGCCTCAAGAACAATAAGTGGTATTATTTTGCTTTTCTCTAATTTCTATAAATGTTATTTGTAGTATTCTGCAATATGACTTCCTCACAAAAAAATTTTATATCTATCCTTACCAATAGAAATAGATTTAATATTTTTATTTTAACTGCCATGAAACAGTCCATTAAATAGGTATAACACAATTATATATTTCCTGGGGTGTTTTTTAAATGTTTCCAAAAAGTTGCTATTGGACAAAGTAATAACAGATTAAATGAACATTTATTTAAAAGGTTTGATCTATATTAAATATTTTCAAGCCATATGTATTACTGAAAAATTTATTTCAAAATAAATAAGTAAAAGGAAAAACATTTCCTTTATTATCCTAAAGAAACCAACCACTGGCTGGAAAATATCCTGTCTAGACAACAGGCACTTTGACTACCTTTCCTAGAATTTGTGACCAAATTCAGGGCAGTGGATTGTTCTCAACCAAATCAAAAGTACAGATTTCTTTTTGAAGAGTACTTTTACACTCAAAATCTTCTTTTTGCACTTTCCTACACACTGGAAGTCTATTTTACACACTAACATAACTATGCTGTTATTTGCATTTTAATATCTATATAATTTAGTAAATATTTATTAAATATATGTAATATATTAGGCATTCTCCTAGCAGTATATAATAAACTCTGCCTCCAAATTAGTGGGAGAATGTCAAGAAAAAGTTAATACACAAAAGCTGTCCCAGGGAACGTGCTTAATACAAAGCAACATTTCTCAAGGTAGAATTGTATAGAGCAAAATTTCCCAAAGTACCTTTCATTAAGTGTTAAAAGTTATTAAGTAAAGAAAAAAAGGGGGATGTTTCTTGGTCAAATAACATTGGGAAATTCTGGGACAAGCAAAGTTCAATGCATTCTCTCATTGCACAGATATAACAGTTTTAAATCTGGAATATACTTAAAAGAAGATTCAAAAATCAATAAGATCCCCAAGGAGATCTAACAATTCTGAATTTAGGAATTTGGTGAGTCAGTAATCCTATTTCTGGGTATCCAAAAAAGTAAAATCATTATCTTGAAGAGATATTTGCACTCCTATGTTCATTGCAGCATTATTCACAATAGCTAAGATATGGAAACAACCTATGTGTCCATTAACAGATGAATGGACAAATACACACACACACAATGAGATATTATTCAGCCTTAAAAAAAGAAGAAAATCCTGCCATTTTTGAAAACAGATGAATCTGGAGAACATTTTGCTAAGTGAAATAAACCAGACACATAAACACAAATACTGCATGATCTCACTTGTATGTAAAATCTTTAAAAATTGTCAAACTCATAGAAACAGATTATAGAATGGTGGTTACCAAGGGCTGGGACATGGAGGAGAAGAGGAGATATTGATCAAAGGGTACAAACTTTCACTTATAAGATGAATAAGTTCTGGATACCTAATGTACAGCATGGTGACTATAGTTAATAATACTGTATTGTATGCTTGAAATTTGCTAAGAGAGATCTCAAGTGTTCTCACCACAAAAAAAAAAAAAAGATAACTGTGTAGGGATGGAATGGATATGTTAATTAGCTTGTGGTAATTGTTTGACAATGTATATACATGTAAAAATAACACATTGTATACCTTAAATATATACAATTCTTATTTGTCAACCATATCTGGAAAAAAAGAGTTTGATCAGTAGTGAAACAAATTTAGTATAGGTATTAAATTAAAAGCTAAAGACTCCAAGATGGAAGCCAATTATCGGAAACTGACCCAACCAAATAACATCTAAATATTACTGCCCCAAAGTTGTGTCATATAGCACTAGGAATGCAACATACCACATACACATTCACAGCTAAATAAATTATTGTAATACTAAACCCATGAATACATTTGGAAAATGTTTACTACATTATTCTTTTAAAAAATCTTTTAGAAGGCCCTTGAGCCTTTGAAAAGGTCACATTATATTTACAAAGTGGAAGAAATTAAAATCAATTCCCATCCCAATTTTCTGTCTACACCTCCCAAATAAGTCTTGTCTCTGCCATGTAAAATAGAGCTCCAACTGTGAGTGCCAGTTGGGATTCGATCTTTCATTCAACCATGAAGCACTTATTGATCAAAACACATTAAGACACAGAGACAAATAAGCGAGGTAGAGCCCTGGAATGATATGTAGATAGTGTGCTAAGACTGCAGCCAGTATGAATGCCCTTATCATGAAGCTCCCTTTGCCAACTTTGAGACTCAAGGAGTTATTTGCCAAAGTTCGTAACAATCCTCTCTTACACTCCAGGAAACCTACACTAGAGGCACTTAGAGAAATTCAAGTGCTTTGGAAATTGATGCCTGCATATACTATTAAATAATACTATTTTGCATAGAAATAGAATTTCTTCATAGATTTATGAACAATCCTTTGGTTCCTTAAAAAGACATGTGCTAGACTAAGATAATATTATATCAAAATATATTTGATAAATCAGCTAAATTAGGCGGCCTGACATGCTTTACTGTCCCAAATTTGGCATGCTTGTAGCTCCTCTGGGGAACGAAATTGTTTTTGCATGGATGCACTGCAATATCTTTGATCCCATCTCTTCATTTCTTCTCTCACTGTGTTTGTATCCCTGGTGCTCTTTCCCAGGAGTTACCCTCAGCCCATGAGAGAATATCTCAGTTATAGAATTTGTGACTGGAAAAAACAAATCCTAACAAAACATGGGATTTAATCTCCTTATTTTCCAGATTAAAAAATTAAGATGAAGGAAGGCTGAGGGCTTGTTCAAACTTTCCAGGGCCAATTAGAGTGTGGGACAGGACTGTAAAGCAGGACTGGCTGTGTCAGGTGCACTAGTGTGCCCACATCACTGGGATGAAATGGCTCAGATGTCTAAATTCTATGCTAAGAACTTTTTATGTTCAAACATTGGAGGGGTGGTTTGTGCACAATCTGCAAGTCCAGTAGCAAAATAACCACATCCTGGATCTTGATTTATTCAGAATGGGGAAGTGCAACAAATAAGTATCTATATTTTAGAAGGGAAATTCACATCGCTGCCTCCTTCTCCTCCTCCAAATCAAAGCTCAAATATCACACCTTCAAAGAGCCCTTCTTTTGCCATACTACTAAAATGCTCTCCATGGCTCTATAGCTTGTTATTCTCTTTGTTTCCTTCATAGTACATACTGTACCCAGAAAATTAATTCATTTACTTGTTTATTGTCCTTCCTCCCTGCCATCCGCCACTGGAGTGAACAACCCTTCTCATTTATCTTTTTCACCATCGTGTGCTTGGTGCCTAATATAGTATCTGGTACAAAGAAGACACTCAGTGCCTGAGTGGGTGAAGCCAAATCCAGATGGCAAACAGGAGAGAAGAGGACCAGATAGCTGCAGGACCTTTCAGGGTTCATGTAGGAGAGGGATGCAAGAGGATCATTGGGGAGGACTTCCTGATAGAACGGCAAACACCTAATGGAATGTGAGCAGTTGAGAAAAGGTCAGACAGCAGGAGCTGCTCTAGAGGAGGATTAGATACTTGCAGAGTGTAGTGGGAGGCAGCTTGGAGCCTCTTGTCAGAGGCCTGGGAGCTGAGCTCTTCCTGAGTCAGCTGGGTGGGAGCTGCCTAAGGAGGTGTTATGCAGCTTGATCTTTGTTTAGGTTGTGAATAAAAATGTTTCTGAAACACCAAAATCCTTTTCTCAAATCTTTCTGTGGCCACTACCCAGGTCCCCTCATCCTTCACCCCGCTACCCCTGCCATTCCACAAGAAGCCACCATGACCAGAGGAGGAAGTCTTGGTCAACGTGAATCCAGCTGCATTTCCACTTTTCCACACTGCCTTCTCCATCAGACCATCAGATGCACTCTGCCGTTACTGGAATAACCAATTGGTGCTGTGCTGATGATCACTGAGAAAAGGTATCTTGGGAGATCCCTGAAGGCAGCATGCCAGAATCCAGGAAAGGGAAATTTCAGGTCAGGCCACCAGGGAAGAAATTCATGTACACCTTTCCCAAGAAGGACTTAAGGTATTAAAACCTCCCTAGGACAGGAAGTATGTCTGCTGTGGTAGTTTTCTGCACTCCCTCCTCCCCAGCAGACCAAAGACTCCACGTGTGTTGCTGAGACATAAGCCTGTTTCATCAGTATCCAAACCACCGAGCTCAGAAACTTCTGTTTTGCCCACGTCCAACTGCATGCATTCCCTACACCAGCCCTCCTAAAAGGATAAACTAAACCTGTGGCTGTATAAAGAGGCAACAATTTGCAAATATAATAGCTGAGGGTGAATGAGACTCTGGAGTTGCTGCAAATATGCAAACAGTCAGGCGCTGTGTGATGTATGGAGAGAGCTACAGCACCCTAGCCAGATGGAAAGAGTGAGGCTGAAATGGAGACTGACTTTGGGAGACAAAATGATGTAGTTTCAGGAGACAAAGCTTTCCTGACTATGCTGGGAATTGCACTAACACATCCCACACATCTTGTGGAATGGGTTGAGCTGTAGTATGGCCATCGTCTCTGTGCTTCTCTTATTAACTGATGCCCGATAGGGGATCAGTTGGCCCCCAATATTCAACTTAAGAGTACTGTTTTCTCCTTCAGGGACCTGTTTTGTTTCCAGACTCTTTATTAAATGAATTTCTTTTCCTGTGGGTTTATCTTAGAAACATGTTTGGTGGAAACCTATTATGTATCTGCCAGGTACTTTCTTTTGAAAGAAATCTTCCAATCTCCTCATTCCTCAATCTATTCATCTGATTCCTGCAGAAACTCCCATGCTTCACCCTGTCCTCTCACACTGGCCATAGTTGATTGATCCGAGTGTAGACACCTGACCCAAACTGACCCAAAGTTGTTGGCCCAGCTGTTCCTAAGGAACAACCATATTCATATTTTTAGTTCCTTAAGATAAAGTTTTAATTAACACAGGAGAGAAGGAAAAGAAAGAATTAACATACACCTATGATGGAGCTATAATCAATGAGTCAAGATATTTGAAAACAGAGGTTCACAACTGAGGGTTACTTTGCCCTCTGAGGAGACACTTGGCAATGTCTGGAGACACTTCTTTTTTGTCATAAGTGTGCAAAAGAATCACTACAACAAAGAATTATCCAGCCCCAAATGTCAAAGTATTACTGTTTCAAAACCTTGTTCTTAAGAAAAAGCTTTTCATTCATTCATTCATTCATTTTAAAATATTTATTCAGCCGATACCTATGAACTATTTATAATGTTATATACATTGAGTTAGTAGCCAGGGCAAATATCATAGTCATTGACCTTGAGTAGCTCACAGTCTGAAGGGAAAGACTGACAAACCAACCAACAATTATAGTACAGTGAGGCAAATGTGCAATACTGGAGGTATGCATAGTGGACTAATGCAACTCAGTAGAAGGGTATCTATCTAACTCACTTTGGGGATATAAAGGAAGCTTCTGGAGGAGATGAGGACTGAGTTGAGTTTCATAGGGTATGTAGTGCTAAATGAGATGGAGAAAAGTGGGAGGTGAGAGAAAGTTTTCGATTTTTAGAAACACACATAGTTGCTCAAACACCAGTGCATCCATTCATTTAGCATTTATTCATTCCATAAACATTTGCTGAAAAAGCAAGTGTAGCATAGGGGTTAAGAGTAGAGATTCTGCATCTAGATTTGCCCAGCTTCAAGTCTTAGCTTTGATCCTGTCCAGCTGTGTAACCTGGGGCAAGTTGCTTAACCTGTGTGTGACTCCATTTCTCGGGTGTAAAATAAGGATAAATAACAGAATTTTCCTCCAGGGATTGTTGTGCAGAATTAGGACATAAATATGTGTAAAGTGAATTCTAAAAGTGATTACCTCACTATTTTTCAGTGCCAGACACTTGCTAGGACCTAGAGATAGAAAGGTAAATAACATAGGCCTTTTCCCTGTCCTCATAAAGCAAACCATCTACTGTGTAATTGTCAGTGCAGTAAAAGAACAAGTAAGGAATGCTTTCAAATTACACAGGAGGCAGCAGTTGACTAGATTAAGTCAAGGTATCAACCAACCCCAACATCATAGTGGCTTATCACACCATATGGGTTCTTCACATTTCTGCTAGATGGCTGGAGCTCTTCTCCAAGTTCCCCCAATCAGCGACCCAGACTGACAGAGTCTCCAACTGCCTGGATTTGGGGTCTTAAAGGCTCCTTTTCAGATGTGACACACACACTACTCCTGTTTACATTTCATTGCTGAGAGCAAGTTACATGACTGCAACATACTTCAAGGTGGTGGGAAGGTGCAATCCAACCATGTGTCCAATAGGAGGAGAATGAAAGCATTTGTAAATGGCCTTAATGATGGCCATAGCCACCTAACCTGGCATTGCAGGGTCAGAAGAACTTCTTTTAGGAGGTAATATTTTAGCTGAAAGCTCCTAGTAAAGCAGGAATTAACCAGGTACAGAAAGGGATGGGATGATTCCAGGCAGCATTGAGAAAATTGTTGAAGCAGAGAGATGACAAGAAAGGAGGCTGAGAGGTTGTCAGGCAAGATTGTATCTGACCTACTATATAAATGTGGAATAAATTGAATGAATGTTATCTTGAAGCAAGAATTGTCATGAAAATATTTTGAGAATTAGATTTGCACTTTAGAAGATAGTTCTGGTTATAATATGTAGAATGAATTAAAAATGACTGGATGGGAGGTGGGGACATCAGGAGAAACTACCTGTAATACAGGATAACTAGGAAAGAAACAGATGTGTGGTGAGTAGACAGAAGCGTGAAAATCTGAGGCATCTAGGGACTGGGGTAAGTGGCAAAAAGAGGCTTGTTAGGTTTCTGATTTGGCAACCAGTGGATGGCAGTTTCATTCACCAAAAAGAAAATATAGGATGCAGAGTAGGCTTGGAGGAAAGATGAAGGATTTTAGCCTTAGAGATATTGAGTATGAGAAACTTGCAAGCTATCCAAGTGGAGATGTCTCATAAGCAGTTATTTCACAGGTGGGAAAGTCAGAAGGAGGCCCGAGAAAGAAAAATAGATTTGGGGCACATCAGGATATGGAAGTTAACTGAAGATGCTGAGGTAATAATATTGCTTATTACAAAATAAAAGGAGAAGAAGGCATAGGATCCTCTAAAGTACACCAACATTTAAAGCACAAGAAGGGAAGAGGAACTCAGCAAGGAGACTAGGAAATATCTAGAAGAAGGGGGGAGACCCCAGGAGAGTGTGACACCAAGGAAGTAAAAGGAAGGGAATATTTCAGAGGGGAGTGGTCATTAGTATCAATGCTACTAAAAGATTCAGATAAGAAAATATCAAATGGGCAATTCCTGATAAGAAAATACCAGTGGGAAATTGGCAAGAAAGAGTTCCTTGGCTGTGTTGTCAAGAGAAGTGTCAGTGTAATGGTGAGGGTGGGAGCCAGATCATGTTAGAAAGATGAGTAAGCAGGAGGGAAGGAAATAGAAGGAACAAGTGTGACCAGAGCTTCCAGGAGGCTTGTAGATGATTAGGAGGAAGGTTAAAGGGCTTTTACTTCGTGTTAGGTCATGAAATTAAATCTAAGACATTGTTCTTGCCTTTGAGGAACTTAAAATCCAGCAGGATATAATAGCAAATATCTACAAAGAAGAACAAGGCAAAGAGACACCTGAGCCAGGTAGCATGGAGTTCAGAGGAAATAGTTCTCACTGGTGATTCGAGCCTTCAGGGGAATCCTCAAAGAGGCAGTAGCACTTAATCTGGCCCCTAAAGAAGGAGTAGAAATTAGAAGCATGAGGGTATTCCTGGCAGGGAGAAGAAAGCAGATAAAAGTACAGGCAAGCAACAGCATTTGAGAAACAGAAAGTAGTGCATTTTGGCGGGAGCAGAAAGAAGATTTAGAAAGGGTTCACATATCACCTGTTTTATAGTTTTAAAAAGGTGCCTTGGAGAGCCCTAGGATTTCTACAGAGATGACACAAGTGAATTTTCTAGATCAGAGGTGGTAAACTATGACCTTTGGGTCAAATTCAGCCTGCCAGAAATTTTTCTAAATCACCTTTTAGTGGAACATAACTGCACCAACTTATTTACATACTTACTTTGATTGCTTTCCACACTTCTATGGCAGACTTGAGTAGTTGAGACAAAGACTATATGGCCCAAAATGTCAAAAGTATTTCCTATTTGTCCCTGTTCAGAAAAAGTTTTCCAACCCCTGTTCTAGGCAAAGGAAGCCTTTCTGTTTGTGAGATATCCTTTTTATTCATTTTCACCATTATTTGTAGAAACCTTTGTAGAATGAATTAGAAGGTCTTGTGCAAATGATGATGACGGTGTTACATGAACCAAAGCTTTCTGCATCTCACCACAAATAAAATGAAAGAAACACCTTATATTCTTTCTTTTCTTCTAAAGTAAATTATAAGCAAACATTATTTAACACTGCTGAGATGATGCCACATAGCATCATTGTAAACTTAAACTATCAGCCTAGATTATAGCACAGGCATGACTGCAGGAAAGCTACCCAGTGCTCACACATCTCTAACTTTACTTTGTGTCTGGCACAAGGAAAGATTACACTTGCCTGCCCACTTTGTACCCTAACAGGGTTATATTTTTAGCTCAGTCCAGTGGCAGAAGCATCACTTTCGAGAAAAGCACTTAATTACCAGGAGGGCCCTCGAAGGGTAATTTTCCCTGCCATGGTATGCAGTGGTGAATGTTTTCAGATTCAGGTGTCCAGAATGCAGAGCCTACATTAATGAGCCTCCATGTTGAGATTAGTAACACATGGGAGCCACCCAGAAATAGTTTTTGCATAAGAAATCATCTTTTGTGGCATTAAGCCCTTGCTATTTTGGAGTTACTTGTTACTGCAGTCTAACCTATCCTATCCTGATTAATATCATGGCCTTATGGAGTCTTTATCTGCATAAGAATGCTTTCTTTATGCTATACAGTTTTAGATTCGTATACTTTAGATCTCTTCAGCCTTTGAAATATATTTTCTTTTTTCAATATCAGATTATCATTTTAAGCAGTTATGAGTATGTCCCATAGTCACATTCACTTATAATTTGGTGCTCCTAATATTGTATAAGGTAAGAAAGCAGATATTTATAATTATTATAGTCATTTCTAAAGTAAAATTAGTTGACTCTGAGAGGGGATTTTTTGTGACTAAAATGTTTTAGTAGCATGGTTCCTATGACATCCATTTTGACCATTCAGAGATCCTTTTACTTCCTTTCTTGTTTTGGGGGTATTCTAAACAAGAGAGGCTACTGACCACTAATTTTTGGATAAGAAATGTATGGATTACTGTGTTTAATAAAACTGCATGGGATTATTCTGGAAATTTTCAGATTTATTTGTAGGTAGGTGTGTGTATGTGTGTGTGTGTGTGTGTGTGTGTGTGTGTGTGTATTTAAATTATTTTCCCATACCCATGGTACACCTTTACTTTGTATATCTGTCTGGCTTCTCAAAATAGACTTGTCATCTGCCTCTAATACCTATCTCAGTTACAAATTTCATTATCCATGTATTCATAAGAAGCAAAATTATTCTTTTTTTACTCTTCCCTTACTATTCCCCCAACAGACAATGAGCCACAAAGACTTGTTGATTCTACCTCTAAAATATGCTTCAAAAGTCTCAGCTTACAAATAAGACCCTTCGTAAATTGGCACCATCTTACCTGAAATGGACATTGCCATTTTTCATGTCCATATCTGATCCCACCTATTTGGGTAATAGCAACCAAATTTGATTGGAGAAATCTAACTTTCCTCCATTGGTACAGCTGATAGGACTCTCTGTCAAGGGTCTCTGTTCTCTCCAAGCCAAGAGGTGCCCAAGTTGGACCAATCAGATGCTATCTCACTGAACTTTGATGTTTAAGGGAAATCATTGAACATGGTTCATCTCACGAGGCTGCCTAAAGAGACCACCATCAGTTTCTGATGTCCCAGTGCCTGTCTTTCTTAAATCCTGGCTTTTCAGCATTTCCTGTGATTCTGTGAGTAGCACCAGTGCTTCCATGAAATTGTGTGCATGTAGTGTGTGTATGCTTGTGAATGTATATGTGTATTTGTGCATGTGTGGCCTGAGTTATTTCATCAGTTTCTGTTGCTTGCAACCAGAGAATTCTAACTGATATGCTACCTTCTGATCTCCTCCCAGGCCTCTTCTCACCCCTCCTGGATTCCAGGACTATGAGAAGGTGAACCATTTCCACAGCATGCCATACACTTCCATTCTTCATGCACCTGTCCATATGCTTTTCTAGTCCCTTGATAACCTTTCTTCATTCCTAGAAAATTCCAGGTCATTTTCAAGTGTTAGCTCAAAAATGGGAGTATTTCTACTCAAAACCCTTCTCCAGCCCTAACAGGGAAAATTAAGCATCCACGTCTTTGTGTACCCACAGTACTTTATACATTTTTCTAACTTACAACACAGTATCATGGCTAGTGATTCACGTGTATAACTCTTCCAGGAAATGCTGAAATCCTCAAGGGCACACAGGCAAAGTTCAACAAATTTTTGTTGAATTGAATGAACAGAATTACATCTAGAGAGAATAGCGATTTTTTTTCAAAAGATGGACCTCATTGTATTTATTTTTTGTTTATATATTTTAAAATGTCCAATTCTGTATCTCCTTCTGAAAATTGTATCCCATTAATGCTTTACAGAGTTTAGAATTAATAACTGATGAGAAGTAGAAAGCAAAAATAGTTGCCCCACTTCCCTTTCTTCTGAGGTTCTCTGCCTCTCCCTTTTCCACTGACACATAACATTTCCATGCCATTTTTTGTTCCTTTCCAAGCTTCCTTGGCCTCTATCTTTGCAGAAATATGCAATGACCCATTATGCAATGAGCTATATTGTATAACAGACAGGATTTCCCTCCTCTCCTGAGACCATGTGGAAGAAGAAAAAAACATGAAATCTTCAATAAGACTCCTAATGTGTATGAAGGACAGGATGCAATCCCTTAGAAAATTCTGGAGATGGATACCGTTTGGCTCCTCCCGGTATATCACCAGTAAATTATTTTATAAAAAAAACATAAAGAAGTAAATGCCAGGAATCCTGTATACCTTCCTGAAAAAATTGATCCAAACCCCTACTTTTTCAATTGCTCAAATGAATTAACATTAATCAAGAAATTAAAACACTAATCAAAATAAGGAGGAGATACGTGGAATTAGTTTTCTCTTTGTATTATTTAATGACACTTACTCTAACTTGCCTTCTGTCCTTCCTGATTGACCGAGTTAATAAATATATCTTTGGTATTACCTATCCCCATTCTTGAAGGAAAAAGGAAAATGATCTTTCTCACTTGACCTCTTAAACCTCTTCATCTTAACCCCTTTGTCTATGAAATGATTTCTATATTCCTGACCTTAGCCCCTTAATGATTGTATCTGGCCCCGACCTACCTCCTCTCCCACTCCTTCTTCCATTCTATTACAAAAGCATGTTACTGTGAAATTTGCCTATGTATCCAAATACTTTTTGATCCTCCTACTTTTAAGCCTGCTGCATTTCTTAACCAGGAAATCTATTCCCCTTTGCCTACCAAGAAAATCCTCTCCATCCTTGTTTACGCATTTCTAAGACTTAACCCCTCACTCCTCTGAGTTTCCACAGTGTTGTAAACACATCTCCGTGTCATGTGTATTTTGTCTTTTGATCTATTTCTCCCTACTAGACTCTGAGCTCCTTGGGAGCTGGAAGCATATACCCATCACAGTGTCCAACATATAGTAGATATTCCAATATTTATTGGTTGAATTAACAACTACTCACTTCCAAAATAAAGCCACAAAAGATTATTGCTGAGGGAAAAGTAAGTGTCCAGTTAATTGTGACATACATGTCTTTCCTTCCTACTTGGAATTTTAAAAGAAACCGAAAGTTAAGTTTCATTGTGGAGATCCACTTCTGTGCTTGGCCCCATGGATACAGAGATAGAGTCTCAAATTTGAAAGCTGACAGTTTAATGAGGGACAAACCTACAACTGGTAAATGTTAAGAAATAATAATGGGGGTAAAGTGTGTTTATTTAAACCTTTGTTATTATGGGAAAATAAAATTGCTATCTCTGAGGCCTGCTAAAAAACACTTAAAAGTCACTTAAATAAATGGGCCTTATAGTGCCGGAGAGAATTTCACTGGTATTCACCATGCCAATGAGAATCATGGTATCCGGAAATTAACACCAAGAGAAGCCACAGGAAATTTCTCTATACACACATAAGGGCATATAAACAGTTAATCCACAAAAGTGTTATGGACACAAACAGTAAATGACAAAGGATAAACATACACTTATTTCCAACTAGTTCTGTTTAGGGAAGAAGAAAAACGAGGTCAATGGTTTCACTCAAAAAGCTATTCTAGGTTAAGCCTTTCTAACATGAACATAGATGGAAATTGTTTTTTTCAGCCCAGATTCCAACAACTTTAAAGAGCTTTTCTCTTTAGAGAGTAACATTAATTTAAGGGATCTTTCAACCTATACAATTTCTCAACTCCTAAAATTGATCATAGGAGTAACTTGATTGCAAAAGAAGACAACATTTCAACAATGATGGCAGGATAATAAATAAGAAATTGCTACAACATTATATTACTGGCGCTGAAATTAAAAGGCAATATGGCACTATGAAAAATGTATAGACTTTAGAGAGACACAGGTTCTGATCCTGGCTCTGTCTTTTCCCAGCTGTCATTTCTTGCCTGTGGAACCTTGGGTATGATATTTAACTCCAATGGACATCAACTTAGCTTCACCTATAGAATTGAAATTGAAAAATCCCACTTCCTAGAAGGTTATGAAGATTAAGGGACCAAGCCCAATAACTAATACATAGTTACATATCAAGTAATGCATAGTCACTTTATCCAAGTATATTAATTGCTTAATTAAAATTAATTTACTTATTAAATTACTATTTTGGATAAGGAATATGAAAACATATGGAAGATATTGCTATTGTTCCTGATGTAAGGATGTAAGGATGTAAGGACACAGCAAAAGAAAAAGTTAGGGATGAGAAAAAGACAGAAAATGAACAGGTTGAAAATGAACATAGGAGCATCTCAGCACTGGAGCATGAGAAGGAGGTTTATAAACATGTCAGGAAGACTAAAAAGTTCACAGTCCTAGGGAGAACTTATAAAGAGGCTACATAAAAGGACAAATTTTTGAACATTCCACTTGACCTTTCACTCTACCAAAGGACATTGTTCCTTCCCTCAACAATATTCCTCTAAATTTCCTGCAACGACGATGGTATGAAAAAAAGATAGATCTATTTTTGTAGCCACAGATGGCCATACAGATGGATGGGAAACCCCTCTGGATAGATGTAAGCTATGTGTTGTTTTGAATAGCATCAAAGAAGTAGTAGAGGCAATCACCTTGTGGACCCAAGTGAAACAGACGTCCAGAATTTCTATGTGGTGACACACGTTTCTGCTGCAAGGCCATAAAAAGGTGAGAAATAGCAGTTCCATGAAGGGAACACAGCACACTGTGAACTCTCCTGCTATTTTAACTTGAAAGAGATGCAGAATCATCGCTCTCAGCAGTGGTGTTAAGAGCTCCAGGATTTGGAGGAAGAGAAAACTGGGTTCAAATCCTTCCTAAGCTACTTGGGAGCTATAAAATATTGGGAACATTTTTTTGTGTGTGTATCGAAGTCACAGTTAAATGAATAGAATAATAACTATCTCACAGAATTACAGTAGAGGTTAGATAACATAATTATGTAAATTGCATATCACAGCCCCATAGTGCATAGAAAATATTCAATGAATGGCAGTTTTATAGTTTTGCATGGAAGAAAAAAGAAGAGAGAAACATGGTCATTTGTCCATTCTGTATCTGGTACTAAATCCTACAGAATACTACAGAAGACTGAAGATGAGGCCTCATAAAAATGAACAATCTGATACATAAATCTACACCAGTTACAGTATACACCAATAAGGCTGGAGGATATATTTTCTGCAAGGGCTACCAAAGAATACTGGGCTAGAGGAGTTTCACTGGACACATCTTGAAAGCCACCCATTTCCTCATGAGAGATGCAGCTGAGTGTGGTGATATTCTTCTGCCTCTACAGGGTGAGGTCCTGCCAGTTGTGGTAAGCCCTGAGAGGGAGCTTTCTAAGGTTTCTGTATTCCCAACAACATTATTCTAGAACTCCAGGTTAATTGACATACATATTCACAAAAACTGTCACCTGAAAATTACATATAGGTCTGAGTACAAATCCATAGCCTGCCACCAGCCACTTTACTTCATTGTCATCAGATTATAATGATTAGGCAGAACATTTGCCAGTCTCTTGGCAAATGTGCAACAGTGTCAGTCTGTGGGCATCTCCTCCTTACAGCACCTAAGAAGGCCAGAGTGTGCCCTGATGAGGGCCCAACGACCTCAGCTCTGTGGGTGACTGGGGTGGGTGATCGACCTCAGCTCTGTGGGTGACTGGGGTGGGTGATCCCCACAGAACATCAGTAGATAGGAAGAAGACCAGACATGGGGCAATCAGAGCACTTAGCCATGTGAGCTTTGGATGAAGTCAAGTGTCATCTAAAAGCCTCAGTTTCCTCACTTATCAAAGTTGTTCAGTAAATTACAAAATCACACTCAGGAGAAGAGATTTATACAACAAGATGGTTTCCATACTTGGCTGGTTTATATTGGTGAAAATATGGGAATATATGTAAGAAGGAGGGTAGAACGTGATTCTTTCATCGGTAAATATTGATTAGGTACATTTATCAAGACTCTAAGTTAAATGTGTTAACTCCAGCCACCAAGGGAGGTTCTGATTATTGGTTTGGTGAGTAGACTGAAACATGAACTTCTCTGTGTTCCATGCTAAATGAATTTGAGATGCCTTAAATTCCTGGTATAACATAGAGGAAGTAATGCAAAGACATGAGGGACTGAAACGTTGAAATGGATATTTTCTATGTGATTCATCCACAAAACCCTAAGTATGTTTCCCAAGAGACCTCAGAACTCCTATTAACAAGACCATTAAGAAATACACTGATAAGAAGCACACCAGTACTGCTGAAAATTACTCTTGCAGCTGTTTTCTATAAGCCAGACAAGTTGTTGGGAGGTACTTCAGTGGAAACGGGCTCCTTAATTCTAGGATCCTGACGGTAGCAGATATCAAGTGGCCATTAAAAATCAGAAGCAGTTTTTATGTGGTCACCATAATAACAAAAAAGCTGTAGGATTAATTGTAATGATTTATACTCACAGGAATCTTTGGTATCAGCTAATTGATCAGGGGTTCCTGGCTCTGAAACAGAAACAAACAAGTTGCATTTAACTGATATAACCAAAATAACTTCATCAATCAGAGGACTGACTTAGGACATCATAACAGAATAAAATCCCCTCATCTAATTATCAGTTTACTCCTTTAGAACCACTAAATGAAGAAAGGGCTAGATATCTTCAATAAAGGACCCTACAATAATATCAAAATTGTGTACTGATGGGTGAATCTGCCTCCTGTACCTTCCCAAGGGATCTGTGACCACAGTTGTTCAGGAACTATGTAACACTGGATCTGAGTTAACACTAATCCTTGGGTCCCAGAGTCCACTGTAGTATTTGCACAGAGTGGAAGCTAATAAGGGTCAGAATATTAATGAAATTTGGACCAAAAACTATTTCTATGATAAGCAGAGAGAGATTCAGGAGCTGTCTTGTGGTTATTTTCCTGGTTCTTGATTATGTAGTTAGAATTGATATCAGCTACCAGAATCCTCACAAAAATATATGGTAGAAAGGCCCAGTAAAAACATATACTCTACCAAAAAAGTAAATATAAAGTAATGCCAAATCCTTGGAGGAATCATACAGATTAGCACTATCAAATAGGCAGGAATAGAGATTTTTAACACAATCTCATCTAACTCTAGTGTTTGGCTGACACAGAAGAGAGATGGTACTTAAAGACTGATAGTGGATAAACAAAAATTTATCAGCTATTAATTCTGTTCACTGTTGTTCTACTAAGTGTGATTTCTTTATTGGAGCAAATTTATTCTCCCCTTGTAACCTAGTAACTATAACACAGCTATTTTTCTTTTATGGAAGGTGGTGGGCAGAGGTGAGGGATGGTGTCTTCTATGAAGAACTTACTGACTGAGTCAAACAAACAAGAGATCTCTTGGGCCATTTCCTATTACTGTAATGGAAAGTCATAACACTTTTGGGAAAGACTGTCACAACCCATAACCTACAACCATCAAGGGGTTCAGTCCCCCAAGAATGAACAGATCTTGGTTCACCTCACCAGCATAAGCTGAGTTGCTGGCTAAAGGCAAAGGCAATACAACGAGCAGTGGAGGAGGCCATCAGAAACACCAGCTAAGGCTTGTGGCCTAACGCAGAAACAAGAACTATAAACTATCTATATTTCCTTATTTACTTTGTTAAATATATTCGCCGATATATACACATTCATTTTTTTAAAAAATTAACTTTCCTTTCTTTTTTCTGGTCTGTTAACCTCTGAGTGATGCTGGCCATGTAAGCTAAAGTCCCCATTTCTCAGACGGTGTGGCAGTCTGGGACATGATTTTGGTTCTCCATTCTTCCCAGAAGTTTTGTGAGCTGCAATATCTTGGATGCATTTCCTTTGTGTTTAAATCAGCCTAACTGGTTACTGTAGCTTGCAAGTAAGAACCCTAACACACCTTGTGTAGCAGAAAGACCTTTGGGTTCAAAAATAGTTGGATTGGAATGCTAAACCCATCATTTTCCAAACTTGAACAAGTCACTTAACCTCTTTGAGCCTTGATTTCTTATCTATAAAAGGGGGATGAAAGTCATTGCCTCACAAGGATTGTATGGATTAGCATGTGTGAAAATATCTAATAGAATAGTTGGCTCCTAGAATATATCACAGTTGCCTTTATTCTGTAAACCAATGGTTCTTTACCTTTCAGGATCACTAACACCTTTGCAAATCTAATGAAAGCATTGGGTCTCTGATCAAAAAAATAATGTGCATATACATATCCACACAACTTCTTGCATATGATTCCAAAAGTTCTTTGGATCCATTAAAGTCCAATAAGGAGTCTAAACCCAAAGCCAGATTAGTAACTTCTGCTATAGGTGGTCCCTTGTGACATACACATACTGCATTTCCACACTGAGTGCTAAATACCTGCTTTATCTCTGAGCTCTTTTGTTACTGCTACTATCACCAAGACTCAATAGGCATTTACTTTTATAAAGAATAACTACTTACAAAAGGCTTTCACATTGATCATATCATTAAGCTTCAGAAAAAAATCCTGTGAAATAAGTTTTATTATCCTATTTACATATTGGAAGAAGAAAAACTTTTATTTTGTATTTCCCCACTGTAAATAAGCCTCATGAGGATATAGACCACATTGTCTTAGTCATCAGTGTTACTTTGACACCTTACACCTTGCCTGGAACATGGTAGATGCTCAATATGTTTGAAATAAATGAAGGAAAAAAATGGAAAAAAAAAAGGAGTCTTATTACTTGAATAGTATGGCTCAGTAATTTGAGGCTAAATCAATACAAAGCTAAAATTCTATTAGATCTTCCTGGTGGGCTTAGCCCAGTGTCATCAGAAATATAATGAACTCTTGGTAAATGTTTCGCGGATGGATAGGTGGATAGGTGGATAAATAAATGAAACCTCATTTCTAAAATTAGAACCTTGAATTCAAACAGAAAGTTTCCATTTCCTTTATTACTGCCCAAAACTTACTGCCTTAAAACAACCATTTTCCTTTGCTCTCAATTTTATGGGTCAGAAATTTAGGAAAGGCTCAGCTGGATGGTTTATCTCTAAACCACGTGGCATCAGCTGGGGTACTTGGGGCTGAAAGATTCATTTCCAACCTGACTTTTTCACTCAGTTGCAGAAGCAGCTGGAAGACTGGTCTCAGCCGGGCCTCTCTCCCTCTCTGTGCTATGTCAGAGCCTCTCTACACTGCCTGTCTGGAAGAGAGGGTAGTGAGACTTACACTGCAGTTCAGGGCTCCAAGATGAGGAAACAAAACCTTCAGGTCACTTAAGTGCCAAGTCTAGTACTGAAACAGCATCATTTCACTGTATTCTATTGGTTAAAGTAGTCACAGGGTGGCCTGTGGTTCAAGGAGTGGAGAAATAGTTCCCACTTCTTGATGGGAAGATTATCAAAGAAAATGCAGCCACTGCTAATCTGCTACAGTTTCCTTAACCATGACAGAAGGTTCATAAACATTAAACTACGGAGTTGCTCTTGTTGCCACCCACAATCAGACTTTCCTCATGGAATAACTTTCATTTCCCAAATATCGGTAAATAATTCTATAAACTCTTAGATTAAAATTCAATGAAGCTTGGATGCATATCTGAATTAATTTCCTTGCTTCAGTGAGCATGTCTCAGGGGTAACATAGGAGTGTCTGTGTTCTAGTTATTTAAGGTAATTCAAACTTTTCCAAATCTGGTGGGATCAAGCAGCCCAAAATATCATTACAGCTAAAAATTTACTCTACAGTAAAGTGTCATTACAAATCAACCCTGCGCTATCCACCTCCTGGGCGTGCAAAAAAATTCAGCACTGCCACTTTCAGGATATTTTAGCATCTCAACAGGGAGTATGGCTAAGTAAGAGCTAAAATAGCACAATGATGCCAGAAACCACACAGAAGAAAGGAAATACAAATAGCACAAACAAGCACAGGGCATCTCGGACAATCCCAAAGAGAACTGGAGTTTATTCTCAACACTAGTTTCTAGAGGCTCCATATCTTAAGGAATTTTACTTTAGAAGGTATTGGCCACCCGAACCCTCACAAATTCAAATTATTTCCACAGATACAAAGATTATTCTCTCATTGTGTCTTGATCTTAATCTCTACCTGTCACAGCATTTATATTATACATTTATTTTCAATGACCCAGAGCTTTTGCTATCTGTTAACTAATCAAAAGGAGGAACTGGTTGGTTTTGTCAAATGCAAATGTGCACTTGAATCATTTTGGCCCTCGGGAGCTTTCAATATAAGGGATGAGTGTGTTGGGGAAGAAAACATTTTATAAATGAAAGCTCTGCTATAACTTAGGCAGATTTAGGCACAAAGCATGTACAAAACTTATTAGAGTATAAGAGCAGAGAAGAGTTATAAGCGAGATGAGATTGATGGAAGCTACAGATAATAACTCCAGAGAAGGCAGCTGGGAGAACTGTTTGGTGTCTGATGGGGCACAATGGTCCCAGACCAAGCACGACCATCTCTCATTCCTGAAGCATCCACTAGAATGCAAGATACAGAGGGAGCAAGATCTTGATCTTTTTGTTCACTCATGTGTCCTAGACACCTAGAGCCACACCTGGTACATAATGAGCACTCAGTAAATTTAACAAATGAACTCATGAGAATTGGCCAGAAGGAATCCAGGAGCCTAAGTAAAGCTGGGTGTAGTTACTGAAGATCTATTCATACAGCAGGAACCCTGCCCAGTGCAAAGATACCAATAAATATGGGGCAAATCTCAGGGCCCTTGCCCTGCAGGCAGAGTGCAACCAGGGGCCCTACAGTGTCAAACAGAATGACCCAGGGAGAAACCCTATTCTGTGATAAAAAGTGAGGAAAATGAGAAAGGAGAACAGTTACGAGGCTGCTGCAACATTGCTGTCACTTGGACACTCAGATCCCGAGGCTGATGAGCCGAAAGGAGCATGGGGCTTGGGTGGAGGAAAGACTGTGGTCCAATGTGGGTACGTGACATAATTCCAAGATTTGCTATACTCAAAGGAAAGGCATTATGTGAAGAACATCACAATTTGCCATTTTCTTCTCTGCATTGACTCAGAAACAGCGCTGTGCCAGAGCCAATGTGAAGGGCTGGGCACGCATAGGTAAGAGAAAAAAGCGAGGGCTGACAGGATCCATCCTAACCCCTAAAGCAAGACATTCATAGTCTTCCTCCTCCTGAGATATTCTGAATCTGAACAATTTTTCACAAGACAGTACATAATAGCCTATCTCTTAAGTTTTGAATACATCAAGAAGAATTGATCTGAAAAATTATCCATGGTAAGTTTTATATCAATATAAAACAAGAGAAGAAAATTTTTTTTTCAAAATTCAAATAGATACACAAGGTAATGATATTTAGTGATTGCTTTCTGTGGCACAAAAAGGAAAACCCCATTAAACTATGGGAAGGAAAGCAGGAAAGAAAGAAAAAGAAAGGAAGGAAGGAAGAAGGAAGGAAGGAAGGAAGGATCAAAGTTCATATTTCTGTTATTCAATGCTTTATTAGCAGCACTACCACTAGTGATGAATTAATAGTGAATGAAGGAATCTGGCCTTGCACATAGAAGACATTATCAAAGCTGTGAGAGCCCTGTTCATCCAGGGATTTGTGGGCAATAGATGCTGTGCTCCCTTTTAGATCTGTCACCCCCTGGAAATATTTCTGCTCACCTGGTCTCCTGACTCTTTGCCAGCCTCAGTTCTTTCCACCACTGTGCCCTTCCTCCACTGCCTTTCATAACCTAATCTCACGAGAGAACTACATTCAGTTGGGCCACAAATTAAGAAGAAAAACATTAAACAGCCTGAGATGCTCAAAAGTTGGTCAAGGAAGAGAACATTAAAAAGGAGAATATACAGTAATGTACATGCATAAAAATAACATCTAAGAAAATATCCAAACATTAATCGGACAAGTAGTAAAATTATGGGTGAATTTTAAAGTTTCTCCTTTGTGTTCTTTTTCTATGTTCCACAAAGAACATATATTAGTTTTATATTAAGAAATTATCATTAGATTAAAATACATATATGATCCCATTTTCACTTTTGTAAAAAGAGCATGTGTTTGTATGGTGTGTATGTATATGTCCACATGTACACTTGTATTTGTATAGGAAAAAAATCTAGAATTCCAGTTATCCAAACTATAAATAGTGGCTAAGTTGGGGCAGTGTGATTGGGGGTAGGGAAGAAAAAATGAAGAGGAATTTTGCTTCTTTAACTCTTCTGTAATGTTTAAATTTGTGTTTCATAATGACCATTTATTATTTTATAATAAAAAAGAAGAAATAGGTGACTAGAACAAATATGCTAAAGTGTCCCCTTGGTAGTCAGATCTTTGGAAAATAAATCTAATCCTAAAGTCAAATGTGCTATTGCTTGATGATGTGTAGTTATTGATATGATAGTATAATGTTGTTATACAATTATTACCATGGCAACAGGTAACAATACTATATGTTGGTATATGTTAGGCTCCTTTTCTTTAGGTGAGGCTAATGAAAAGAAACCTGAGAGGTGAGTGATAAAATGTGTTTCTCTAAACAGAATGAAGGGCTTGTGATTCACATGACAGTCCTTCCTGAAACCAGGATGAGAAAGTGTAAGAGCTGCTCCTTGAGGAAGACAGTTGAGTTACAGGGAAGACTTCACACAGCGAGGGCAAGAGCACCAGTGTGGAAGCTACACACAGAACTACTTTCCCTGAAGGACTTTAAAAATAGGCTGGCATGTCGAGGAGAGGAGAAATGTATGTTTCTACTGAAGGCCAACCAGATGGCCTTGCTGATCCCTTAAGGTCCCTTCCAGTCTGCTGACTTGGGCTTACACCCCTGGCTCAGGCACAAGGGCTCCAGCTCACCTTAAGGCCCTCACCTGTGTGCACTGGCTGCTTCATGTCCATGGGCTACAGAAGCTCCCCACATCCTTCCACATCTAGAATTCTTGAGTCCGGCTCATATCTGGTCAGGGAGTCTAATAGCAATCCCTTGCAAAAGACACATTCTTCAAAAGCAGATTCAAAACATGACCTCTGCAACACCCAGATTGAGGGACATACCATAAAATAACTGGCGTGGAATCTTCAAAAATGTCAATGTCATGTAAATCAAAGTAAGGCCAAGACACATTCCGATTAAAGGAGACTAAAGGGGCAGGAAAACTAAATGCAATGTACAATCTTGGACTGGATCATATAATGAAAAAAAATGTTATAAAAGACATTATTGGGACAATTAATGAAATTAGAATGTGGACTATAAAGTATTGTATTGATGTTCAATTTCTTGAATTTGATAACTACACTATGGTTATATATAAGAAAGTCCTTGTTCTTATGAAATAGACACTAAAGTATAAAGGATAAAGATACACATACATACACACACAGAAATTATGAGGAAAACACAACAAAATGTTCAAAATTGGTCAGTCTGAAAAAGGGTCCTCATAAGTTCTTTGTACTATTCTTACAACTTTTCTATAAAGTTGAAATGATTTCAAAGTAAAAAGTTTTAAAAATTGGGCTCCAGTGTTGGTACTATAACTTAGGTGTGCCACTCCAGGATTCCTGCCCTCTCGTCTGTTCCTAACCACTAGGAGTGGCACCCATCTTGGCCATCCTCGGACACCTGCTTTGTACTTCATCCTGGTTTCCAGGAGCGTCGCAGTCCTGCCCCTCAGCTTGTCTCCCCTGCTTGTTCCTCCCCATCTCTAACCCCATCCCTTCAGGATCAGGACTCCTGCCAGTCTCAGGCCCCGAATGGCAAGCCCTGCCTGATACTGTTCACATCCTCACATGACAGCTGTCTGCCTTGCCCTGAGCAGAACAAAACAAAAAACACCCTTATAGTCACAGGAGGTCAGCAATCCATAGGAGAAATGGCTTGCTTACAGTTTATTTCCATGTAGGCGAGGGTGGGAATCTAAACCTAGGGCAGGAAGTGGTTTTGGAAAGGAGGCTAGGAACTAACATTTAAGAGTGCCAATCTCATGCAAGTGATTTAAGATTTATCTCATTTAATCTTCACAACATTTCTGCAAGGCAGATTTTATTATCCCTGTTTCATAGATGAAAACACTGAGGCTCAAAAATGTTAAGTGATTTGCTCAAATTCATGGATACTAAGTGATTAAGCCATTAATCAAACCCATGTCTTTATGGTTTCAAAGCTCATTATCTAAACAACTTGGCTATATGGCATCCTAGTTCTGTGGGCATGCAGTTGAGTGGTAATATCTATATTGACTTATAATTAATAATAGAAAATGAACTCTAAACTAATTCATATAATATATTTTCTTAAACTCAAATAAATGTAAGGCACTTTGGATTGATCTTTTGTTTATATCTCCTATGAAGTTATTCATAAAATTCAACCTATTTAGGAAAAAATATCTCTATTTTATTGTTAGTACTACTGGTGGAAGTATATACTGGTGGAAGTATATACTGATCCATTGCTTTTGAAAAGCAACTTGACAATATGTAGTCACAGTCTCAAAATGTGTATACCCTATAACCTAGAAATTCCTGGGTATCAATCCAGTATTGTAACTATAGGGGATGGACAATTTTGTGTACCAAGATGTTCTTTGCTGTGTCATTAACAATTTTTAAAATAATAGTCTAAATGCCCAATACAAGGGGTTGGATAAGCAAATCATGGTGTATCTCTCCATATAATAATAAATCAGCCATTGAAAATTATGTTTATAGAGTCTGTAATGACATGAAAAATATTGTATCATGGAATTGAGTGAAAAAAGCAAAATATAAAATTAAATATAAAGAGTGATTGCAGCTTGAAAGAAACTTTTAATATTTTAAAAGACTGTTTCTACCTGCTGTGTGAAGAATAAACTAAGGGTGGTAGGTCAATCACTAACCACTTATAAAACTACTGCATTAGTCCAGAGGAATAATGATGGAGGTGGACTGGACTCAGGTGTTAGTGTGGGGAGGGGTAAGAATCTGTCCGATTCTCTTATATACTTTGAAGCAGAGCTGACAGGATTCCCTAATGGGTTTGTTGCATGATATGAAAGAAAGAGTGGAGTCAAGAATGCCCTTAAGTCTTTTGGTTTCAGCAACTAGAGAGGCCATTTTCTGAGATGCAGACCCTGAGGAGCAGGAGATTCAGGGGCATGAACATCAAAGCTTAGATTTGGGGTATGTTACCTTAGAGAGACCATTTAATTAGACATTCATGTGATAATGTAAGGAGGCAGTTGGATGTAGGATTCAAGTTCAAAGGAGAGATCAGGATTATGAATATAAATTTGGGAATTGTCCACTATGAGGTGACTGAAAGCCATGTGACTTCATGAGACCCTATAAAAACAGTGTGCAGATAGGGAATAGAAGAGGGCCAAATGTTAACCCCATGCGATTAGAGGTTGAGAGGAGGAGGAAAACCCAGCAAAGGAGACACAGAAGTAGCAGCAGGCAGGTGAGAGGAATAATGAGTATCCAAGCCAAGTTGGAGTATTACAAAGAGAATAATCAGTGGTGCCAAAAGATGCTGATTGCTTAAACAGTGATTGATTGTTAGTGAGTGGTGGGACTTGAGTGGTATTTTTTTTTTTTAATTCCATCTTCCTGATAGAAATAAAAACAGTGGTTGCCTGGAGTGAGAAAGAGAAGATGGAGATACCTAAGAAATGGATGTCAGGGTTATGGAAATGTTCTATATCTTGACTAGGGTGTTGGTCACACAAGTGTGAACTCTTTTCAAAACTCATCAAACTGTAAACTTAAGATCTGTGCATTTCACTGTATGCAAATTACACTTCAATAAAAATAAAAATAAATTCTATTTTTCACATTTTTGCATTTTCTAATATTACTATAATGAACATTCATTACTTTTATAATAAAAAATAAACATTTAGAAATGAAAGTTGGATCACTGCATATGTCAAACTTCTTTGAATTGTAAAGGTAAGAATTAGCAAGATATTATTTTTCCCTCAACCAAAAACCAATGTAAATAATATTTGAATAGCGTACATAATGAAAACTTTGCCATGGATTTCCCAGGGGAAACTCACTTCTGCACGTAAAAAACTAATTTTTACAGATAAATGAGGAAACATGTACTTCATAGGTCAAGACTGGACAGTTCAGGCAATGAGTGATTTTTGCATTTTGTAAATGCAAAGCTATAGAAAGAATGCTAAAATCAGCATTAGAAGCTAACATCAAAATGTAGCTTTGTGTTCTTGACTAAGTCAGCTAAATTCTGTGTCCAGGTTTTCTTCAAGATGACGATAATATTGTCTACTATATGTCAATCTCATGGTCTTGATTCCATGAGTTAATGATCAGGAAAACTATTTGGAAATCATAAAGAACTCCACAAGTGCAAGACCTCAGAAATAATAAAATCTAAAGCCTTGGTCAGTTCCATTTATCTACAACACCCTCCAGGGATACATCTTTTTTTTGAAGGTAGACATCAAAACCTTCTTCTTTCCTGGTAAAATAGCCCAGAGTACATTTCCAAATTACTGTAAATATGAAGCATCACCTTTCTATAGTCAGTTTATTTTGTAGTACAATCAGAATCTCCTATCTTGAGAAATTGTCAAATGACCCCCCAACTCCAATCCCCTTTTTCTATACCTCTTACCATTTTCTCAAGTCCCATTAGAATAAGAGCATCTTGTCTTCTTCAGGTAAGTTAGATGAGAAGAAAATTTTAACTTATATAAAGGCATATGAACTTCTAGATGTCCAGAAATGGAATCTCTTCCTCCCACTTTCAACCTGCAAAAGCTACTCCTTTTTTTCCATGTAAAAAGCATCTTAGCACATTTCTATCATCCTCGGAAATTATGCTTGAAGGATAAAAAGTAATTAGTAGTTTGTAAAATAGAAAACTAGACCAAAAAATTAAAAAGAAGACCAGAATGATAATTTGGTTGATTGGAAAGACCCCAAATACCAAGCTAAATGGTGTGAGTTTTAAAAACAGGTGCTGGTTGAAGGTTTTTTAATAGAATGATGTATTTTTTTAAAGTGATGTTTTAGCAAGATCCATGTGGATTCAGTGAGCAAAATGGATTGAAAGAGAATCAAGTAATAGCAGAGTCCCCAAATGAAAGTCTATTGATGTGGTTCAGGAAAGTGGAAGTGAGATCGTGAGGACAGCAAGAATAGAACTGAAACAGGAAAATCAGAAATCAGGATACAGTTGTGAAGAAAATGAAAACATGGTTTAGGACATGGTGAATTTAAGGTGACAGTGGGATTCAAACAGAAATGTCAGGCAGGTACAACCGAAAATGCAAGACTAGGAAACAGAAGAAAAGTACTAGTGTGACTTCAAACATAATTACTTTGGGAAGAATATTCCATACAATGTTGTCATAGTGGGTTTATGTGTTTGCCTTTGCCAAAAGAGTGTAATGAGTTTATCTATTTAATAACATATTTAACCTATATATCAGAAACACCATTTTGGTGTATAAACAATATTAAAAATTTAAATAGTTTACATTCCTTCCATACTCTTCAGAATCTTTTTTCCAGAGTCTTCAAAATAAGTCCCGAAATTGGGAGGACTGATTCCTTCCATAGTCTTCTTTATCTAAATTGTTTTTAGTTATTCTAGTTTGTTAGTCTTTCATATAAATTTTCAAATAATATTGTCTAGATCTACAAAATTATTGCTGGGATTTCGATAGGAATTGCTTTAAACCTGTATATCAATTTGCGAAGAGCTGACATATTTACTTTGTTGAGTCTTCCAATCCATGAATATGGTGTGTCTCTCCATTTATTTTTATACTCTTTGATTTCTTTCATCAGCATTGTATAATTTTTAGCATACAATTCTTGTACATGTTGTGTTAGGTTTATCCCTAATTAATTTAATTTTTTGAGTAATTGTAAGTGTTATTGTGTTTTTAATTTGGTTGTGTATGTGCTTACTGCTAGTATATAGGAATGTAATTAAATTTTATATATTTATTTTGTATTCTGCAACCTTACTAAATTCACTTATTAGTTCTAGAGGGGTCCTTGTTAGGTAGAGTCAGAAATCATTGTCACCTGTAATTATGTAGAAAGCAGAATATGCTATGATAAAGCAGCCACATAAGAGGACACTTAAAGGTGTTGAGGAAGATTTTCAATGATTTCAGCCACCAATGTTCAAGTCACCCCCCATTATAGAGTCTTCCCATGGGTCCCAGACATAATGGAACAGAGATAAGTCATCCCTGTTGTGTCCTTTCCAAATTCTTGATCCACAGAACCCATGAGGATAATAAAATATTTGCTGTTTTACTCCATTAAGTTTGGGATGGGATGTTATGCAGCAATAGTAACTGGAACAAATTATATTAATAAAATTTGCAATGGGATCAGAAGGTGATACCCAAAGACCAAGGATGACAAGACATCTCAATGCAAGTCATCAAGACATGGGACAGCATGTGGATTAGGCATTTCTCTGCTGGTGCTATGATGCCACTTGCGTATGTTTATGCTGCAACCAGATGCCATCCTTGGAAAATAAAGGGAAAAGTTCTTGAAAGGAGAAAATATTCCTGATACAAATATGAACTTTGAACTCAGTATAAATCTTTAAATTAAGCAAATATTTATCCATAATACTCTATGTTTTAGACTGGGAGTACCTGAGTTACCTGCAAGCAGCAAGAGTGAGAATTTCTCACCATCTAGAGAAATGGGGATTCCAGAGCAAAGTTGAGTTCACTTATAAAAAAGTCAAGTCACACTTCAGCATTCTTGAGTTGTAACTTCAAATTTTAAACCTTTCACACTTATAATTATTTTTTTCTTTAAAAATCTCTATTCTCTACTGAGGACAGAGATCCTGACTGTGCTATTTACTACTATATTCCTAGATCCTTGCACATAGTTTGTTACAGAATAGAAGCTCAATAAATATTTGTTGAATTAAAAAAATACCAGTGTGGATTTTATACTTACAGCACATCTAAATATGGGCTAGCCACAATTCACAATTGCAAAGATGTGGAATCAACCCAAGTGCCAATCAATTCATGAGTAAATTAATAAAATGTGGTATATATGTACCATGGAGTACTCCTCAGCCATAAAGAAAAGATGAATTAATGCCTTTTGCAGCAATCTGAATAGAACTGGAGACAATTATCCTAAGTGAAGTATCTCAAGAATGAAAAAACAAACACCACATGTACTCCCTAACTGGAACTAACCAATGGGCACACATGTGCACAGAGGGAAGTAAAAATCATTCGAAATCAAGCAGGGGGAGGGAGGAGTATGGGAGGGGCAACAACCTATCCAATTGGTACAATGAACACTATTTGGGTGATGGGCACACTTATAGCACTGACTCAAGCATTATAAAAGCAATCCATGTAAAAAAAACCCTTTATGCTCCCTTAATATTTTGAAATAAAATTTAAAAAACAGAACTCACTACCCTAAAAACATTAATAAATAAATAAATATGAGCTAGCCACATTTCAAGTGCTCAATGGCCAGATATGGGTAGTGGCTATGATACTAAACTGTGTAATTCTAGATAGTACTTTCCCTCTCCTCATTGCTTAGCATTAATGACAGAGAACTGAAGGGGAAGGAAGAAGTGATTATCAAGACAGAAAATATGAGAAGGTATATAAAAGTGTGTTTGTATGTGTGTCTGTCTTTGTGTTTGCATTTACGTATGTACTTATGCTATTTGAGTTTTATTATGTACCAAGCAATGAATTTAGCACTTTAGATATGTAAGTATGATAAATAGTTAAAACAACTCTGTGGAGTAGGTTCTATGAATCTTATTCCCATTTTATAAACTTAAAAATAGCCTTAATAGGTTAATCAACTTTTTTCAAAATTATGCAGGGATTAAGTAACTTTGAAAACGTTACCTAACCTCTTTAAACAAGGCCAGTCTCACTGCAAAACCCTTGCACTTATATTAAGATTTATGGGATTTATTTTATTGACTCTTTTCTTTTATGCCAAAAAATTAAATGCTATAGCTATTGTTATCTAATAATCCATGTCAAACAAATTTTTAAATTATTAAAGAATATTCAAAATTATTATTGCAATGATTGTACACTAGATATGATGTGGATATAGAATAATTTATTTAACCATTTCTCCCTCTCTGGATCTTAGTGTTTTTCCATGCAAGTGGGGCTTTTGTATTTAGCAACGCAAATAACTTGTTCGCTGGTTTGATTGGGCATTCAAAAAGATACAATAAAATATATGTTGAAAACTGCATTTATTATCATTTAATTCCCCAGGCATGGCTTTTTATGGAGACTAGCATTATAGGTATACTCCATCATGTCTCATGCCAATTGCCACAGGCAGGGTCTTAGCCAGGTAACTAAAAGACTTGGCAAACGCCTCCATGTCTGTCCAACATGGGCAGGCACAGCTGACAAATACAGAGCTCTAGGAGCAGCCCTGAAGACAGTTAAGTCAACTAAATGCCAAAAATGATGCCAAGTCAGAACATTCTCTTGTATCTGTCAACTCCACAGGTGGGCAATGAACCGACATGCTCTGCTAACATGTGGCAAGTTTCCAAACCCAAGGCATCTCCTCCAATTGAGAACCAATTAGGCTGAAAGTACTTAACGATTAAATCCCTCCTCTTGGTATACCCACAGTCCTATAAAATTCCAACAGATAATTGCAGTATGAGTAAAAGAGATCAAACTTAACAGTGCTTATAAAGCACATCACCAATGACCCAAGGCTATGTGATGTTAATGACATTACTGAGTACACACTGAGTACCTTTTCTCCTCCACCCCTCATTGGTCCCACCCACAGGGATAATGAGGGAAGACAAATGTAGAGCTCTAAGTGAAACACTGCACCATCCAGTTCAAGTTGAGGCACAGGATGCGATATGATACCCTCATAGACAACATTAAGTTATTCTAAATTGCATTGACTGCTTGGCTTAGGGACTGAGTTTTCCTGAGATCTCATGGAGCACATTTGTTCCATGTAACCCCTTCATTCCTGCTGGCCACGTCCTGGGTATATGCCAAGCATGGTAAGCTTTCATTATTTTTTTGCTAGCAGCAAGGTTAGTGGGAGGATTCTCAGAAATATATAACATAGATGGGCACCCTCTTGGGATTTTCTAGGAAAGAAGTAGCCTTAACAAAATTATCAACATCCATGAATATCCCAGTCCTTTCAGACTTCCATTGTTTGCCCCCTGGATCCTAAAAATGTTACAAGTTATTACAAAAGAGAAAATGTTCATCTAGCCAACACTCTCAACAAAGGTCCAGAGATCTATAACAAAGGGTAACAGTTTCTTTTCCACCTCCACTGGATTCTTCACGGACATCCCTCACAGCACCTATAGCACCTAGCACCTCATGGCACTTTTTTTTTTTTTTTGCATTCTACACTCACACACAGGCATGAGCACACACACATGCACAATTAGAGCTTCTAAAAGTATGGTTTACAGATTGCCAGTATTCAAATCATGGGAGTAGGGTGGTTGATAAAATACAGTTTCCTGGGACTCATCCACCAGTGCAAATAAATTAGAATGTTTAGAGGGTGGGAAGTAGGATTCAGTGAGACAATGAAGTGTGACAACCACTACATTGAACCCTAAATCTCTCAAGTGCAGGGAATGAATTTGTCTCAGCAGGAGAGGAAACATTTGGGGCCAAATGAAGGACTTTTGGAATCTAACAGATTACTTCACCCAGGACACAGACACGGTCCTTTCTGCCTATGAGGGTAAGCCCAGCCCTCTTGGCCTGAAAAGACTCCAACATTTGTCTTGTTATAAACTCTGAAATAGTTCACTTTATAAACAAAGCTCCTGGTGAGGATAGTGCACAATTTCTTTCTCTCATTGTCTGAGAAAATGTCTTTGATCAAGAATGAAAACTAGGATAATAATAAAATTGAGTTCCTGGGCTGTTCTAAGGAATTGCAATTAAAACAAATTATAAAATTATAAAATAATTTCCTAATATAATTAGGAACTTCTTAAAATAGCAGTAAGTCTGGATTTGCTTTTTATCAATTTATTCACTAATTCATTTACGTGTTCATTTATTCATTTTTATCTAATAAATATTTATTGAGCACCTACCATATACCAGGCACTGATCTAACAGCAAAGGATAAACAAGATAAAGCCCCTGCCCTTGTGTGGTGTTTATTTATTTGTTCATTCATTCATTCACTTAACAAATTTTAAACACATTATTTGGAAGAAACTGGCCTGCATATTATGAAGAATATTTAGACAAATGATGTATACACCATGCCCTCAAGCAGCTTTAACCTAGCTGGGTATCACAGGTCAAAATGATTCCTTCTAGTACTAGACAAAATAAAATGAATACTAAGTAAAAAAATTAGATTGATTCTGACTAAGGTTGATTGAAGAGGGAGGACTTGAGCAAACCTGTCAGTTGAGGCAAATCTTGAAATTCAAACATGATAAGAGCATTCATCTGCTGAAATAACATGGACCACAGCAAATATGCCCATCTAATATTTGAAAAAGCATAACAGGATGAATATTTTATAGGTTGTGTTTAAGAACTGGAGAGAAAACAGGTTGAAGTATCTGAACAGGTTGAAGGATACCTGGCTAATAATTTGTTCTATGTTGCATCCCTATATATTTATCTTCCTTTTCCATTTATTTATTCAATTATTCATGCAAAATATATGTTGAGCACCTAATAATTGTCAGGTGTCATACTAGGTGAGCATATATGAGATCTGATCTCTACCATTTGATGACCCAGGGGACAACAGAGAAATAGTGAGTGCACGGTATATGTTTTACTTCTTCTCTCCCCCTAACCTTTTCTTATGACTCTATATATAGTCTCTGAATGTACTAAAGCACAGTACTTCATGCAGGCATTTCATAGAAATAAAATTCAGTGTAAGAGATATATGGAGGAGGGCTGATTTTCCAACCAAGGATACCTTGGATAAGCCAGGTCCTAGCTGATATTCCAGCTGACCACAGATGCATGAGCACTGAGGCATTCACTAGGCTTAGCTCAGGTCTGTAAAATCTCCTACCAATACAGACGTGTGAGGAATAATCTACAGTTGATATTTTAAGCCATTAAATTTTAGAGTGGTTTGTGAAGCACAATAGCAAATTGATAAAGAATTTTGTATTGTACTTGAGTTCTGCCATAACTAAAACTTGGAATATATGACATTGGTTTTGGGTCAGAGCAGTCAGCAAAAACTGTAGAATAATGATAACCAAACTGTTAAAGGAGGCTGAAAAAATGATGATATATTTCACATAATGATGAAACCATTGATAAAACTACTATCACGTGTTATAACTAAGAACATAAAAAAATGTACTAATGAACTTTTGGATTTAAGCAATGAGTTTTCCAGGCAGAATGATGAAAGTACCAACTGGCTCTTATTGGCTATATTTGATACACTGCTACAAGAAGGAGATATTCTAAAGAAAAAAACTAGTTAGTCTACAAGCACAACATGGAGAAAACATAGAGTTCATGATTTTCCGGGAGTGAAAATAAAACTGTTTTTACCCAGAAAAATAAAACTGCTCCCCGGAAGAGAGCAAAAAACTCACAGGTGTGGCTATAAGACCCCTTAAAAAGACCTGTGAAAGAATTAATGCAGGGCTTACTATACAAATGGGCTTACAAGGGTATTAAGGTGTGGCTTTTAGCTCATGGAGTAGAATCAAATCATATTCTTGGAAATTCACAATGTTTTTAATTCATCTAGATTGGCAACATTCTGCCAGCCTAGACTAAAAAAGAAATTAAACTGTAGAGAAATGTCTTAAACTTATGGAAAGACCCTTTGTGCCCCTAATTTTCTATAGGCAGGATGCAGGAATATTTTCCAATATCTTCCTCAGAAGTGGCCAAGGAAGGTGGGTAGGAAAACACTCCAGAGTGCAGAGACAAGAGCCATGGAGAACAATAGGCTGGAGAGCCATTCTCAGAGAGCAAAACTAATCAAGGACATTCTCCTCGCCAGAGTAGGGGAAGTGGGCAGCATCTGCCCAGAAGGAGTTCAGAGTTCCTAGGAACCAGTGACTGCTGTTACTTTCTATTCTTTCCCTGTTCAAATGGGAATATTTATATAGGTTATTCTATCCTCATTTTATCACTATGTGGTGAACATGTTTAGAGCAAAAGACTTCCTTTTCCCCCTGTGTATAACTTTCTGGATCAACAGGAACTTTATATGTACCTGATGTGGATCTCAATATCCTAGCAATATCCTAGACTTCAAGCATGATACCTTGACTTGAAGGGAACTTGGAAGGTTTGGGGATGGGAATAAATATATTTTGCATATGACAGCATATTAGTAATTGTGCCCCCAAAGTAGACTATGGTATATTGATTGAATTAGGGGCCCCAGGTTTTCATGCCTCCCATCTTTATGCCCTTTGGTAGTGTTGTCTCACTGTAACTGTGGGCTTAACCATGTACCTTGTTTTGGCCAATGGCAAATATCTGACACCAGCAGAAGCTTGTAAAATTGTTCATGCATTTCTGCCTTCTCTCTTTGATTCCTGCCACTTCCATGAGAACCTACCTGGGATAGCCTTCTGAAGGCAATGGGAGACATGTAGAAGCAAGCCAAGTAGTTCTAGCTGAACTTATGCTAGCATAGCCCATACACAGTCAACCTGCTAGCTGACTGCAGATGCCTAGGAGAGCCCAAAGTGAGCTGAGCCCAGCCTATGTCAGCAGAATCATTCAGCCAGTCTGTAGATCCATAAGAAATTACTGCCACTAAGTTTGAAGTGGTATGCTACACAGCAAGAGCAAACTGATACAGGCAGCTTGTGAGATGAAATTTATTTGCCATCATAGTACTAGAAGCTTCTTTTAAAGAAATTTAATTAAGGCAAATTTGAAGGATATTCTTTCATTAACAGAAGTCATCTTTTTAATATAATAATATCCATAAAATTTCAACCAGATGGACATCTCTCAATTTACAAACAGATAAAAAGATTACCAGAGAGGCTACCACCAGTATGAAAATTCAGCAAGGCAGAGTCTGAATCATTGAAAACAGCCTTGGTCAGAGATGTGACTATTCTATCACAGCCCAGTTCAGGCACTTCACTGCACAATTATGCCCAAGGAGACCATCTTTTACTTAGGATGAAGTCTAGTTTAATTATACTTCATAATTAGATAATGTTCCCATAAAATCGCACCTCAGATGAATGGGGGGATTCTCAGTGGTATTGGAGAAGAAAGGATTGATCTATGAGACATATCAAGGAGAAACTGACTAGTCTTAGGGTCTGGCTATGGATGGGGAAGTGTGAAAAATGAGGCATCAAAGGTGACCACAAGCCAGTCATTAATCTTATTAAAAACCTTTAATTGCTCCATAGAAACTTATGTGATATCTCTACTAAAGTCTAAGATACAAGAAGGACAAGGTCATTAAAAATTATCATCATTATCATCAACACTAATATTTATTGAGTGCTTATGCTTATTATATGTCAGGCAGTGTACTAAGAAATTCTCCACTGTTTGTCTTGTTTAATCTTTACAACAATCCTGAAAATAGGAACTGAAGCCTCATTTGAGAAACTGAAGTCTAGGGAGCTTAGAGTGACTTGCTCAAAGTCAGCCAGCTAAGACACTGTGGAGTTAACATTCAAAAAGAAGTCTACCCCTGACTTCAAAGCACTCATTTGTTTTCAGCTGAAATATCTTTTTCATTTTTTTAATTTATTTTTGATACTCTAACACTGGTTTTTCTTTCTTTTTTTTTTTTTTAATTCCAAATTGAGACTGCAAACTTGTACAGCCTCTATGGAAAGTAGTATGGAGATATCTCAAAGAACAAAAAGTAGACTTACCATTTGATCCACCAATCTCACTATTAGGTATTTACTCAAAAGAAAAAAGACATTTTCTAAAAAGGGCACTTGCACACAAATGTTTATAGCAGTACAATTCACAATCACAAAGATGAGGAAACAACGCAGGTGCTCATCATACATGAGTGGATTACAAAGCACTTATTCCTAAACACTACCCTATTCTGCCTTACTTATTGGGATACTTGTTAGCTCTCCAATGACAATTCAGATTTGTCAAGAAATATACATAATACATATTTGTTGAATTAATGAATAAGGAAAAAATGAATAAATAAAAGGATAAAATGATGAACAAATGAGTAAGGGAATAATAGTACCAATAACAGAGCCAAGAAAATTGAAAGATGGATCTAAAAAAACCCTAAAGAAGCCACTAAAAGTCTACTGGAATTGATAAATTTAGCAAAGTCTCAGGTTACAAAAATCAATATCCACAAATCACTAGCATTTCTATATACTAATAATAGTCAAGCTGAGTCAAATTAAGGACTCAATACCATTCACAATCTCTACAAAGAAGATAAAATACCTAGAAATATACTTAACAAAAGAGGTGAAAGATCTCTACGAGTAGAACTACAAAACACTGATGAAAGACATTTAAGTGACATAAACAAATGGAAAAACATCCCTTGCTTATGGACTTGTAGAATCAACATCATTAAAGTGTTCATATTGCTCAAAATGATTTATGGATTCAATGCAATCCCCATCAAAATACCAACATATTTCACAGATCTATAAAAAAATAATTCTAAACTTCATTTGAAACCAAAAAAGAGCCCAAGTAGCCAAAGCAATCTTAATCAAAAAGAACAAATCTGGAGGCATCACATTATCTGACTTTAAATTATACTACAAGGCTATGGTAGCCAAAAGAGCATGGTATGGGTACAAAAGTAGAGACATAGATCAATGGAACAGAATAGAGAATCCAGAAATAATGACATATACCTACAATCAACTGATCTTCAACAAAGCAGACAACAACATACACTGGGGAAAGGAATCCCAATTCAATAAATGTTGTTGGAATAATCAGAGAGCCACATGCAGAAGAATGAAACAGGACCCCTCTTTCTTGCCATATACAAAAATTAATTCAAGATGGATAAAAGATTTAAATATAAGGTATGAAACCATAAAAATTCTAGAAGAAAACATATGAGAAACTCTTCTAGACATTGGCCTAGGCAAAGAATTTATAACTAAGTTTAAAGTGGTATGCTACACAGCAAGAGCAAACTGATACAGGCAGCATGTGAGATGAAGTTTATTTGCCATCATAGTACTAGAAGCACTAGTACTTCAAATACAGCAACAACAAAAATAAATAGATGCAATTTAATTGAATTAAAAATCTTCTGCGCAGCAAAAAATTAGCAGAGTGAATAGACAAACTACAGAATGGGAGAAAATATTCACAAATTATACATCTGACAAAGGATCAATATCAAGAATTTACAAAGAACTCAAGCAAATCAGCAAGAAAAAACAAATAACCCCATCACAAAGTGGGCAAAATACATGAACAAAAGTTTTTTGAAAGAAGGTAGACAAATGGCTAAAAAACATATGAACAAATGCTCAATATCACTGATCATCAGGGAAATGCAAATTAAATTTGAAGCTCTGACTCGGGGGTGGAGGGCAAGGGCAATATACATAACCTAAACTTTTGTACCTCCACAATATGCTGAAATAAGAATAAAAAAATAATAAAAATTTAAAACAAAAAACTACAGTGACATACCACCTCACTCCTGTCAGAATGGCCATTAAAAAGTCTAAAAACAGTAGAAGTGGGATGGATGTAGAGAGAAAGGAACACTTATATACTGTTGGTGGGACTGCAAATTAGTACAACCTCTATGAGAAACAGCATGGAGATTCCTCAAAGAACTAAAAGTAGATCTACTGTTTGATCCAGCAATCCCACTACTGGGTATCTACCCAAAGGAACTTTATCAAAAAGACACCTGAACTTGAATGTTTATTACAGCACAACTTACAATTGCAAAGATGTTGTTAGGGTGGCAGTCTTCCTTGCTCCTTGGTGTGCCCTTGGCTGAAGAATGACCAGACACACCAAAGTGTCAAGTCCAGACTAGTATCTTGGAGAAATCACCAGCTGGGCCAATCCAGGGAGTAATCCCAGGCAGGAAGCAGTTTCACACTTTTATCTTAGAGCAGTAAGTGCAGACAGGGAGGGAGAGAAGGAGACCCACTCCCTGACTTCTCAGATTGTTTCCTTTTATTAGCCCATCTAGGGGAGGGATCTTGGAAGGTGTGGGATGTTATCAAATGATCAACAGGTGTCCCCAGAATTCCATCTGCATATACAACCTCCCTCTAAGAAAGCCCACAGGTGTGGGGAGGGTGATAAACCATAATGCAGACTCAAGTTAATGGCAAAATAATTACCCTTAGGTTTCTCTAGGTCACTTTCTAAATCCTATTATGCCTGGGCTGGGGAATTCCCGGATTGATAAAGCATGCCCTTCTTCCCCAGGTGTAGTGGTTGCTAGGGATAGGATTAAGGGTGGGTTAGCACCAAAATGGAGTGCCTGCCCTTATTCTTCTTCCCAGATGAGGCAATTGTTCAAAACAGCACCAAAGCAGGGAACCCTTTTCCCAAAAACAGCTGGAGACACTATCTATCTAACAATGTGGAATCAACCCAAGTGCCCATAAATTCATGAATGAATAAAGAAAATGTGGTATATATACACCATGGAGTACTACTCAGCCATAAAAAGGAATGAAATAATGTCATTTGCAGCAAGTTGGATGGAACTAAGACCATTATCTTAAGTGAAATGTCACAGGAATGGAAAACCAAACACCATACATTCTCACTAATAAGTGGGAGCTAAATGATGGGTATACACAGGCACAAAGTGATATAAAGGACATGAGAAACCTAGAAAAGGGGAGGGAGGGTAGGAGGTAAGGTGAGGGATAAAAACTTACCTTTTGGGTATAGTGAGGTCACCAAAATGAGCTAGTACCCTGGGAGTTGCTGCCAAGAATGTTTCACCAGGTTGTGGTCAAATATGGCAATGCTATAAACCATTCTTCCCAGGGCACACCTGCTTCCATATTCACTGATCCTAATGAACAAGAACAGCTGAGAATTCATTGATTATGTCCCTACATATACTACTCACTGTGCCAGATCCTTTACACAAGCCATCCATAATTTAATCCTCACAGCAACACTCTGAGTTTGACATCATTCCTTCCATTTTATAGATGAGATTAGCAAGAGAAAGATCATTCCACTAGAAAATGGTGTAGGAGCACAAATTTAGATCTAAAACTAAGACTCTTTCTCACTTTCCTATATCAGGCAAACAGAACGGCCAGACCACTGACTGAAAGGGAATTCCCCCTTCTCGCCTTTAATTGGCAATGCTGAAGAAGAAACTCCTCCCCTCCAACACATTTCCAAGGAAAAAAAATGATCATTTCCCATCATGTTCATGTACCTGGATTCAGCTGAATGATTATAGCAATAATTATTGCTTCTTTTACTTAATTCCTTAAAAATCAAGAGATATACCCCATCTTTGATTGAACTACCACAACATCATGAAGACAATTTAAGAGAGAAATAAAGCAGTAGCGAATTGTGTTTCTTTTCCAGCTCAGTGTTTTTATTCTTTTCCATCCTCAATCACTATCCACATCACTTATATTTGTCTACATCAAATTATAGTGTTTGACTAAGAATTTGGTTATCCCCATCATAATACCTTGGGTGGTACATAAAGGTATTACTCTCCATGAGATGGACACCAAGTCACAGAAGGTTTTGGAATGGAAAGTTGGAGTCCTTCCTGCACCCTTAGATACACACTCTGGTGTTAATGGAAGGATTTCTCCATTCCTAATAGGGACTGAGAGAGAGTCAAGAATCCTATCATGAGCACTCTGTGGAGACACAGTTTGCCTGTTGTCCAATAAGCTGTTAGTCTGGTTCTTTCTTGGAGTGTCAGTATAGATTTTATTGGATAAAAGCATTCTCTTTCTCCTGATTAATTCCTGCTTACTCTTTAAAGTCTTATAAGCAAATAACTTTCATCAATGTTGCAAGTTATTTCTGACTTTTGACCTTTTTTAATTGTCATTTAAGGACATACATTATCCCACCTAAGACAGTGTAGTTTCTTGTAGGCAGGGATGCTTGGAACAGGACTTTGGGTGATGGTGAGATAAAGAGACTGAGAAGAGAGACTCATATTGGGGAACTGATTATGTCAAATAGAGTAGGGTAAGTAATTAGAGGCAGATCCAGCTATATTGCAGACAGGCCAGTAGAGCATGGTAACTGTGCAGGGGAGAGGTAGTAAGTAGTCCAGGCAGGTAGGCAGTTTCATAGTAGGGGTTAAAAAGTCAGGCAGTGAGAGAACATTGTGATGAGCCTTCTAGACTAAGATAGTAAGAACAGGTGGTCATCATCAGAGTGGTAGAATGGCCCCAGCAAGGCCTGGGCCTCAGGAGTAGGACTCTAGTCATCAGGATATACAAAGGGGATTTGATCTGTTGGTGACACATACAGACCCCATTCTCAGAAGTACCAGGATCATGGAAAAGAAATAAAGACACAAGAGAAAAAGATAGAAATTCTAGCAGTAATTTAAGTTCAGGAATGGGTAGGAATTGAACTTTTCAAGATCATGCCATGTCAGCAGTAAGAATGATGGTCCTGAGCCCCCTAGGTCAGATTTAGGGCAAGATGTCTCCCAGAGTCCACATTAGTGTTAGTACTCAGTTTGTCTCAGAGAGCCATCTGTGAGGTTTAGAGAAATTAAGCCAGTCCCTGAAATGATTTGTAGATTGCATATTTTTGCATTCCACCAAAGGTTTACATCTAGAGCTCTGCAGGTAGAAGACAATTATAATCACAAATAACCAAGTGTATTCATTATATGTGCTAGACACTAAGTGTTTGACATGAGTTATCACATTTAACCACATCCTAAGAAGTATGTACAGTCAGGTGGCACATAATGACATTTTGGTCAACAATGGCCTATATATGTGATGATGGTCCAGTAAGACAATAATACCGTACTTTTACTATACCTGTTCTATGTTTAGATACACAAATACTTACCATTGTGTCACAATTGCCTACAGTATTCAGTACAGTAACACGCTGTACAAGTTTGTAGCCTAAGATCAATAGGCTATACCATGTAGCCTAGATGTATCGTAGGCTATACCATCTAGATTTGTGTAAATACATTCTATGATGTTTGCACAATGACAAAATCACCTAACTATGAATCTCTCAGACCATATCCCCATCATTAAGCAATTCATGACCACACTGTTGTTCTTATTTAATAGAAGCTGAACAAGAAGTTGAAATAAATTGCCCAAAGTTACGTATTTAAAAAACAGTGAAGCTGGAATACAGATCCAGATAGCTTTTCAACAAAACCCAATCTTTTAACTATATTGCAAATCTTGGTCATACATTTTTATACAACAAATATTTGCTAAACTCATTATGTGGCAGACTATGCTAGGTATTAGGTCTCAACAATAAAAAAAATATAGGTACCATCTATGCCTTTAAGGAGCCTAAAGTATAATGGGAAGACAGAAGCACTGAAAGTAGTAATACTTACTACAGGGCTCTGATGAGGCTAGAGGTGCTACCAGAGCATTGAGTGCGGGGACCCAACACTCCTTTAAGGTGAGGTCTCTTAGGGGAAGTGGTGAATGATTAGAGGTCATGAAAGCAAAGGATGGAGAAGAAGGGGAAAGAACAACTTGCTCAGGGCTCCAGAGGCAAGATTCTTTCAAGTCAATGAAAGAAGCTCTCCAGCTGTACATGACTGGGGAGCACAGAGTGTATAAGGAGGTGAGATGGAAGGACAAGAGATGTCACTAGACAAGTGGGCAGAGGCCTAATTATGCTTATGCAGGGCCACGGAGGCCACATTCAGGAGTCTGGACTTCATCCTGAGGGCAAAGCTAGGAAGGAATTTAAAGAGGGCAGTAACATGACCAGACGTGTACTTTGGGATAATTACTCTGACTTCTGTGTGGAAAGAATGGATAGATGGATGAGTGAATACGTGGATTGACTAATGGATAGAAAACCAACTCTTGCTTTTCCTACTGCATGAAACAGACTCAACTAGGTTTAATTGCTCCTGCAGCCTGTGTGCCCATCAGTCTTCTGTTAGGGCCCAGAGCCCAGAAGATTGCACCAGAAGCCATGCCTAACAGCAGGAATATGATCATACAAGAACAGTGCATGGTTTTCATTCAATGGTGGTTTCTTTCCATGTTCTACATGATCTCTCATGCCCCCATGCTAGCCAGGTGTCCTCCACTGGTTTCTAAGACTACCTGCTCAGCTTTTATAGCTCTGACAAGTTATCCACAACCATCCACTGCTACTACAGTAACTGTAAACATATGTTTTCTACTCTCCCCACATCCCTGTAGTAGCTTCACAGATTGTGGCTCAACACAGAGAAAAAGGAACACAGAGGAGGTCTGGAACATGTTTAGTGTAATCCCAGCCACAAAAAAGGTCTTGGTCTTATATGATAAATCATACCTTCCACATCTGTGGGTGGAAGAATTGAAAGAGGGCATATCTCTTCTTCTGTCTATGGCCAAATGGTCTTTTCCAGAGCACTAAATGAGCCCATTTGAAGCACAGGTTGGTAGCGGTCACTTTCTTCACCATTACACATGTTTCAACAGTCCAGGTGTTCACTGAATATCAAAGTTCAGCAACTGACAAGAAACAGCTTTGAGGAGCTTTTGTTATGCTTTTCAGAAGGGATTAGGTGTAGAAAACTAATTGTTGCATTGAATTTATGCCCCTTTTTGTGTCCCTCTCACCTATCTTTGTCATGTGTAAGTGCATTCTCTACCCTTTGATCTTGTGTTATCCGCCACGCAGAAAACTTAATGGGAGAAAGGGGTCTATAATAGTGACCCATCTCAGGCACCAGTAGACAAAGCAAGAGATTTATCTTGTGAAAAAGATCTATTTTTCACAAGACCAGGCAGCCAAGAAAAAGAAAGGGCAAATGTTTAGAAAGAAGAAAACAGGGCCGGGCGCGGTGGCTCACGCCTGTAATCCTAGCACTCTGGGAGGCCGAGGCGGGTGGATTGCTCAAGGTCAGGAGTTCGAGACCACCCTGAGCAAGAGTGAGACCCCGTCTCTACTAAAAATAGAAAAAAATTATCTGGCCAACTAAAATATATATAGAAAAAATTAGCCGGGCATGGTGGCACATGCCTGTAGTCCCAGCTACCCGGGAGGCTGAGGCAGTAGGATCGCTTGAGCCCAGGAGTTTGAGGTTGCTGTGAGCTAGGCTGATGCCACGGCACTCACTCTAGCCCAGGCAACAAAGTAAGACTCTGTCTCAAAAAAAAAAAAAAAGAAAGAAAGAAAGAAGAAAACAGGCAACATGGCATTTTCACTTCTCTGTAAGGCCAAATTAAGACATTATTACTTATTAGCAAGGCTAGTTTAAAACAATTTATAGTCATTATGGTTACAAAAATGATGCAATATTAACATTATGCCAAATGACAGATGCAGATGTCAGTAGGGAGAACATTCTGAACAGTATAAAGGGCTCTGAAAATGCAAAGCATTGTGGCTAGGTTTTTCATTAGCCTCATCTAGCTATGACATCCCACATCTAGTCAGTATTCCATCATCCATGTTCAAAATAGACCCAATGAAAAGAAGCATGTGACCTGCATGAAACTCAGTAATCTAGCAATCTCACTTTCCTGAGACATACTGAGAGAAAGTAAAATGGGCCACTGATCAGGCAAAGGTGATATAATAAAGCTCATGCACTTTTTTCACAGGAAAGTTTCTGGGGGTCACATTCGGAGTCAATTTGCTTATATTTTAGGCACAACTTTAACAAGCAATTGTCTGGTTTCGTAGTTCAAGGTATACCAGAGGCAGCAGGTCATCAGAGAGGCACACACTGGCAGTATCAAAAAGTGACAGCCAGCAGCCTGAGAGTTGATGAAGAGGACAGAAAAACTCTGAAAAGTTGATACCAGAACTCCAAACTGGATCCCCCACAGGTTCAAACACAGAGCCCTGTACTCGATAGGCTCTATTAAAGACCGTTAGAATAATTTATGATTGAGTCATCAAGACAAGATCAGATTAGAATGTTCTATTTAATAAAGCAGGGAAGTATATATATATTTTCAAAGATATTCACCAAAAATAGTTTAAATGAACCTATTTTTATACATATGAACTTTGTAACCAGAACAACTCATTTCCTTAATGTTCCAGATAGATAGTTGACATTTTACTGTACATTGGTTATGTTCTAATTTTAATCCCAAGCCACCTGCTCCTCATTGGTCAGGGAGTCATGCTCAGGAAACACAAAGTCATTGTGCAAATACTAGCTTAAGCTTAACAAAAATAAGAGGGTAGATAAATCTGCCATCCCCTCCAAAAAATATCACACACTGCTCCCCTAACCCCCAATATATGATTTCTGAGTTATCTATGCTGCTGCCTGTTGCCAATCATATGTAACATATGTTAGTGTGTGTGCTGACCAAATTTAAATTAGATTTCAGTGGATCACTTAAGAAGACATCCTTCTAATCTAACAGTCTGTGATTTTTGTGATTTGATTTATCCTAGAATACCCTTGAGCCAGATTCTCAAAAAATCAAATTATTGCCACCCAATAGTGTTGACCTCTTGACCCTAGAAGAGAAAGACAATAGATTGACTGGGACCTGGAAGATGGAGCAAAAACTGCCATAAGTGATATTTTATTCTGCATGACTCTTTTCACAAATATTAACAGTGGAAAAATCAGGGTCACTAAAACCAGAGCAAACTTGGTTTGCAAATAAGAATTCTGCTGTACAACAGTCAAGTTTCTAGACGTGAACAATACTTGAAGTAAGAATGAAAAGGTCTATAAGAAGTCAAAGGGGTAAGTGTACAAACACCAGGAACCACCATTCACTTGAAAGTAGCATGCCAATATTTTTAGCACAAGGCCAAGGAGGAAATAACCCCATGGAGAGCAGTTTGGCAAAACCAGATGTAGACTGTGACAGTGTTAAAGTTTGGAGGAAAGGAGACATGATCATCAGGATAATGCTATAGTAACCAACAAGCCCTAAATTTCAAAGCTTAAAACAACACAGGCTTGTTTCTTCCATGCTCCATGTTCATTGCAGGTGAGCTGGGGCTCTGCTCTACATTGTCTGCTCTCTTCATTCCAGGATCTGGCTAACAGAATAGCTATTAACTGGTCCTTGCAGTTCACAGTGACAGAAGGAAAGAGGAAGTAACGACACACATGGTGGCTCTCAAAACCTCCACCTAGAAGTGGTGATTATCATTTCTGATCACATTTTATTGGCCAAAGTAAGCCTCATTACGAAGCCTGACTTTAGGAAGTATAATTCTGTTGCAGGGAGGGGCTCCAAATATTGGTGCTCTGGAATGCAGTGACCACAAGTGGTAGGGCAGAGATTACAAGCTGTCACCAGAGATTCATGCTCCCATACTAGTGTGGATCAGTGCTTTTCAAATCTGGCCATACATAAGAGTCATGTGGAGGGTTTGTAAAGCACAGATTTCTGGGCCCGACCCCCAGATGTCTTGCTGACATCTTAATTCAGCAAGAAAAGTGCATTTGAAACAAGTTCCCAGGTGGTGCTGATGCTGCTGGTCTGTGGACCATGCTTCGAGCAGAACTGGTAAAGAGTAGCCGCTGGGAAGCAGTGCCTGGACGGAAACTACAGTTCCCAGCCTTGCCCTTGCAACCAGCCAAGTAACTAATTCTGAAATGAAAATGTGAGCAGAAGTGATGTGTGCCACTTCTTGAATCGAAATGGTCACAAAGCACATGCCTTTCTCTCCCACTGCCTTCCACCATATGCCTTCGGTATGTTGGTGCCCAGGGCAACATTGAAGCCTACGTTAGAAACCTGAGCCTCCTTTAGCCATGACAAGAAACACTTGCATCAGGTTATTATGTGAAAGAGAACAAATGTCAATCACATTGGGTCACGGAAACTGCTGGTAGTATTACTACCTTAACTAACATTGGAGAGAATAGAAAGAAGGCGAAGAGAATTTTGACCCTCCTCACATTTATTATCTTCTTCTCTTTCATTTAAATGGGAAACTTCTGCCTCCTCAACTTCTACAAATATCACTTCCTTTGATCTGTCTTCATTATATCGATTTTCTTCTTTAACTCACTGTGGTAACAGATAGATAAAATTAAATGGACAAGGACTACAGGATGGAAAAATCCAGAATGATTTTAATTCCTGTCTAAGGGCCTAGCTATAATTCATTTATATATAGTTTATTCATTCATTTAACAAAATCTTACTCAGTGCCTTTGTGTATATGTCTGAGACATAGCCCTGCCTCCAAAGATGGCATGTGCAACACCCCTGCCCTCTCTCATAGCCATGGCAATATAAAATATCAGAAAGAGTGCTTTTTCTCACTGAGTCCAGACATAGCGCCAGAATTCTTTATAACAGAGTGCTCCAAATAGCCGTTAGCAATAAATCCATAATGGTGGTTTTACCACAGGGCAGCGGGGCTGGGGGGGCGGGGGGAAGCAGTGCTATCCAAATTGTCTCTATTTGTATCTCCATAAACATTTTTTTTTCCAAAGATGTGGCAGAGGTTTGGTTCTCAGGTGGTCACACACTTCAGTCTACTTCTAATATGTCTTCCTGAGTGATAGAAACTGTAAGGCCAAACTACATTTGCAGCTAAGTTTCCATACTGTTTTAGGTTCTACTATCTGCCCACAAGACTTGAAATAGAAATCGGCAAAGTGAAATGGTAGCCTTATATGAGGAGATTGGACCTCCTGGCAAATACAGATGCAGGTATTTGTTTCTCCTGAGGCAGCTGTGGGGAAAGTTCTATAGGCCAGTTCCTGGTATCAAAGGTACAGAACAGCAAAGTTCCTTTGGCAGCCAGATTTCTTTCAACAAGTCTCTTAGGGCAGCCGAGCAGTTCATCAGGCTGCATTGTTGCTGAGTGAGTAGCACCTATGCTTGATTTCACTCTTAGATCCAGGCAAGAAGGGCTTCTGTTCTGGACCCAACACTTCAGAGGTTCCTCACTGGCTCTACCCCTCCATACAGAGTGAGGAGTATGTGGGGATAAGGGGATGTAATTAACTGGAGCTCTAGCCCAGACTGTGCCCTCGGAACCATGGACTCATACTCTTTACCCAAGTGTCCCTGAGCTTGTGTCGAGGGTCTGTATGGACCTCTTTCCTAGGGCCACTCTCCTGACAGTGTACCACACCACCAGTGTGGGCACCTTTGGGTCTGAGGGTGACCACAGGGCGGCTTGCTGCCAAGGGTATAGACAGAACTTGGCCATGTGGGCTGAGTGTCCACACACATGTACATAAGGTCCTTGTAGCACAAAAAGGAGCCAGAGAAGGGCTGGGAAGTTGGGTGGAGATGAGGGCCATGGTTTCACCATGGCACTGTGCTTTGGTGAGAAACCCAGAGGAGTCTGAGAATTCTAAAGTGAATCTTGACTTTCCAGGTCATATCAGAGGTAAATTCCTCAAAGTGGGAGAATAGTACATATTTTATTTAACAGTCTAAATATTAGGTTTAACTTTTAAGCATTAATATTTAGATGTATGCTATGTGGGTCTGTACTTGTGCTTTTGCCCCAGGTCCCACAAATACTAGAAGAGGGACTGCTTAGTTCTTTATCCCTCCCATAAATTCTGTAAGCTACGTTATACTCTATAATAAACCCCTTTCTGCCTAAACTAACTAACATGGATTCTGTTTTCATTAAAACCAAGAATCCTGGCTGTTATAGCTCCCTAAGTATGTAGTAGGGGAGGGCGTTGTCCTTTTCTTGTAGATAAGTCTATATCTATATCAACTCAGAGAATTGATGTAGATATCATCCAGTGAACTCTCCCAGCATCGATCATTGCTTCTATTTGCTGTGAGTGACTCTTCCTGATCCCAAGGCTCTTTACTACACTAGGAAGAATACTGAAGGTTGAATGAGAGTGTGTTTTGGAGACCCAGTCCCAACACTTACCAGTTGTGCAACTTTGAACAAGCCATTTTTAACCTCTCTGAATCTAATTTCTTACCTGAGGATTGACTGAGACAATATGTGTACATATATTTCATTGAAAAGCACTATGCAAATGTAACATTGCCATTTCTAATGCTGGAACTAAGAAAACAGCTAATAATAGCTGGCTTCTTAGGTATATTCCCTGTGGTATATTCTCAGATATCTTTTCTTTTATTTGCTTCATAAACCTCTGATCCAACCACCGCCTTCTAGAAAACCAATTCCACCATCCTAACTACAACTCCATTAGGAAATATTTCTAGAAAGTCATTCAAATGTTTCCATTTGCCAATTCCATCTTGGTACTTCAAGTTCTAACTCCTTATGCTAGAGGAAACCATTTTCTTCCTTGCTTGGTATTTAAACTCTTCAAGAACTTGTCAAGTATTATTATGTCATACTCATTCTACTCTGGGATTTAATCACACACTTCATCCACTTCAAGACATATTCATTTTTCTGGAGTGTCCAATGACATGATCTGCAGTAACAGAGATAAGGATTCAAGCATTTAAGTTCCTCTTGGGTTTTCTTGATTTTCTGAATCTTAAGGAATCTTTTAGAGTTAGTCCTATAGCAATGCAAGCTTCAGATAGCTTTCACAACATGCTGTACTTTCTTTTCATTATGTTTTTCAGATTAAGAACCTACTATAGCAATTGCTTATGCTAGCAGGAAGATGAGCTTTCTATGGCTTATAAACTTGGAAAAGTGAACATTTTACAAGTCATTTTGATGGCATCTTTCAATTAAATGCCTAAAAATCCATGATGATATGAACAAAGACTACATTAATTTCTATTTTTAAAATATTTTTTCTAGTTTCTAGTTGTCTCCTGTGACGTTCTCAAAAAACAAAAAGTGATGAGAATTGTGGAATAACTGAGACATGGCACTAAATAGGTGAAACTATGTAGAAGCTTTGAGAAAATCCTTTAAACTTTGAAACAATCAATATTGCTGTGGGTGCCATGGCTGGGAGCTTGGACGTATTGACTCCATTCCTTGTCCTTCTTCAGCTAAATTCTCTATCACAGGAGAATGAGCCCTGTAGTCCGTGTTTCCCAGCTGTCTTCTGCTTGAGTTTTGACAAACGAACACACTGGCAAGAGATTGAACAGGATGGGAGAGAGAACCCAGGGCATTTCTCCTCCTGCCTCTCTCTTAGGCAGCTCTTGAGAAGTTGATTCTCCTCTATGGCTCCAGCTCCTTGTTTTCGTTGCTTGACAAGTTTGTCCCAGTTCCAGCTTCCATCAGATGACACCTGCCATGGTCAGTAACTCTGCCTACATTTTTAATCTTTCCAGCCTAGAGTATTGGTTTTCTGCTGTTTAACTTTGGATTACCGTGCCAACCACTCTTTGGCCCTCACCAACTCCTATATAATAATTTCTCTGAACTAAATTCACTCTGTTGAAAAGTATTGAAGTGATTTTTGTTTTCCTGGTTAGATTCTGATTGATAATATAACATACTGAACTTTGAAACAATGTTTAGTGCATGAATGGGAATGTTAAGAAACTGGGCACTACATAGTATGAAACACAAATTGTGGAAAACCTTCCTCAGCAAAAAGACAAGATTAGAGGGACCAAAGAATAGAATATGAATCTAGACACTTGACTGTCTTGTTTTTTTCTCCAGGTAAAACAATATCCAAGTGAGTAGTGAATGCACCAAAAGTCTGACCTATTTAAAACTCTGATCTTGGGCCAGTAGCTTTATTGTCAAGATGACAAAGATATTCATTAGAATAGCTCAGGAATACACCTTAAGACATTGAGTCTGGCTTGTTAACAAAACAAATGTCAAATAAAATATATGCCATCATGGAAAAATATGCCCTTGTGTTTATCTCATTCTTCCATTCACTCATTGAGATATCTACTATGTGTCAGACATTCTTCTATGTCCTATAACTACATTCCTTAATAAGGAAGAAAAAAAAATCCCTTGCTTTTATAAAGCAAAAGAAGTCAGGAGTATTAGAATTTGAGATCCTTTTATTTCAATAAGGGTCCTTTCTATGTGGAAAAACCACTGTACAGATTTACATGATTGGATTATCTATAAAAATTATACCCTACAGGAAATTAATAGAAATCTTTTAAGAGTAAATGTCTCTTTCCAAAATTAGTTTGTAAAAACATCTTGTTTTAAAGGCTTAGTTTATTAAACAAAAATGTCTTAAACAATTCTAAGGAAGGAATCCTATCACCTTCATGGAAGCTGGCATTAAATGAGGAAGTTAAGAATGGCATTTGGCATGTTTGTGGCCTGGAGGTGGTGGAGTGGTCTTTGGACCAACATCAACCAGCAGGTTGAAAAACCTCATGGGAAGGAGAGCCTATGCACACTTAGATTTTTTTGCGAGTAATTTCTAGCAGCCCAAGTACTAAAAGGAATAAGGAGATAGTCTTCTTAACCTCAAAACTATAGTATCATGTAAGGACACTGGATTTGAAGTTTGGCAATTCTTTTCTTTTTCAGCTTTACTGAGGTATAATTGAAAAATAAAAATTGTATGTATTCAAGGAATATACAATGTGATATTTTGATATGTGTATAGATTATAAAATGATTTCCACAATCAAGCTAATTCACATATCCCATATACTTAAGATCTACTCATTAGCAAATTTCAGGTCTTGATTTGAGTTCAGATTAATTAATTTCCTGGTTGTGTGACCTGGGAAGCATCATTTAACCTCTATAATCCTCATTTCCCTTTTTTTTAACAATGATACAAAAATAGTGATTCACAATTCTGAAACACTCACAATGCACCAGGTATTATTATAAGCAATTTACATGTATTAATTTATTTCATTTTCAAAACTACTGTAGTTAGTAAGCATTATTATTATCATCATCATAATCACTATTTTAAGATAACTAAGGCAAAAAGAAGACATCATTTGCCCAAGATCACACAGCTAGTAAGTGGGAGAGCTGATAATTGAACCCTGGCAGTTGGGTCTGAGAATATGCTCTTAATGACTATGGTATGCTGCCTTTCATATATTACAACACAACCTCCCTCTAAGGACTGTTTTGAAGATAAAGATGGCAAAAGCTGGAACTTAGAGGCTCTCAGTAATTGATAGTTGATATTATTTATGACAATGGTGAGTTGAGTCCTTAGTTCTTTAACATCATTGTCCTTTTATGCAATTTCTTTTTACTTACAAGGGAAAACCTGGCATTCTCATGGAACAAGGTTCAGTATCTTGCTACCTAAACAATGGGCAGCAAATTATTGCCACTGAACTAGTAATAAGAGGCTCTGTGGTAACTATTGTAATTCTACATCCTTTTCTTACAGATGGGAGTTCCAACTCAGACCCAAACATATTATATTAGTGATGTCTTTGCAGATCATTAGAAAAAGTATGTTAATTCAACATAGGAAATGGAGTCCCTTTAACTTGAGCAAGATCTTGTTAGTACGATACGAATACTCACATTTTCATTTCACTCTGTAAAGTACAGTAGTCGCCCCTTATCCACAGGAGATACAATCCAAGACCCCCAGTGGATGCCTGAAACTTCAAATAGTACCAAATCATATATATAGTGTGTTTTTTCCTACACACAAATACCTATGATAAAGTTTAATTTACAAATGAGGAATATTTATAAAGTTTAATTTTAAAATTAGGCAAGTTTAGTTTGTAAAGTATATGAGATTAACAATAACTAATAATGAAATACAATTATAATAATATACTATAATAAAAGTTATATGAATGTGATCTCTTGCTCCCTCTTTCAAAAAATAGAGCCAGAAAGAATACTAAACACAATTTACTAGGCCAGCATCACCCTGGTACCTAAGTCAGACAAAGATAGGGGCCACTAGGAGGTGATTAAGTCATGAGGGCAGAATCCCCATGAATGGGATTAATGTCCTTATCAAATGTCCCCAGAAAGTTGCCTTGCCCCTTCCATCATATGATGACACAGCAAGATGGTGCCACTTGTGAACCAGGAAGTAGGTCCTAACCAGACATCAGATCTGCTGGAGCCTTTCTTAGACTTCCCAGCCTTCAGAATTGTCAATAATAAAATTTCTATTGTTTATAAGGTATCCAATTTATGGTATTTTTTATTATGGTAGTCCAAACAAAGTAAAACAGGCTCCTTGGACCCCATGGAACTGTATATAACATTTCCTTTTTATGTGGATGCATTCATTTTTCTAGGGACAGATTCCACAGCTTTCAACAGATTTTCAAATGGCATTTTCAATTCCTCAAAAAATCAAAAATTATTGCTTATAGGTTTCTTAAAGTTTGTGAAGGGGTACATGAAAAAACAAAACAGTCACAGACTAATGCTTAAGTTTAAAACAGCAGTCTAAGTTATTGCAACAGTAATTTATCCATGATCAGAATGTGTGGGAGTAGAAAACCTAGGGTATAGAAATCAGCATGATTGCAAATAAAAAAAAAGATAAAACTATTTAGAGGCATTTTCTACTCCTCTTTGCTTCCTCAAGCCCCTGCCACTGCATGGGGGGAGAAAAAACCTGCAGGGAAAATGTCCTAACCATATGTTATAAAAACAGCTATTAACTAGCTAGGAGTAGTGCCATTGTTGGGAAAAAGTGAGACAATAACATTTACCCATTTGTTATTCATGTTCTTAGAGTCCTTGAAAAGAAACATTTCCATAGGATTGTCCAGTGTCATCAGAGTATCTATGACATAGTGCATTATGATTGGTCTTTGATGGAGAAGATTCCTGGAAAAAACCTGTGCATAGGGTAATTTGGCAATCTTTAACCTAATCTTAACTAATATTGGTCATATATTGTCCTCTGCATGCTTCTGAGTTTCAAGACCCAAGTTACTAACCCCTATTCTAGATTCAAATCCCACATATGCCTGCATATACCTCTGAACATCATTGTGTAACACTGCTGATGATAAAATTGTGCATGATAGCAATGATAGCTGATATTGAGCTAATATTTTAGTATGTGCTTCACAGAAATCTTTTGAGGTAGTTACTATTATAAATAAGTTTACAGACAAGAAAACTAACCTGTAGAAAAGTTAAGTAATTTATCCTGGATCATAGAGCTACCAAGTGGCCAAACCAGGCTTCATACCTAATCATATTCCAGAGCATATTATACTATTTGGCTTCAAAGATGTAACTCAGAAATTTGTTCATATGCTGCTCATTTCTTACCATCCCAACTCTTTCCATGTTGGCTCTCCCTCAGCTCTTCTACACAGCATTTTCCCAAAGTTGCCTCTAGATCCAACCCCCAGCAACTGCCAGCCTTTTTCCCTGGCCCCAAAGGAGTGGTCATCCCAGTCCTTTTGCATGCTAATGGGATGACTGGTGGCTGGGGGCCCCTAGGTCACATCAGGATGGGGGCAGGTCACTTGAAATAACAAGGCATAATTAGAGGGTTGGGACTTTCATTCCCATCCTCAACCTCCAGAGAGGAGGAAAAGGCTGAAGGTGAAGCTGATCACCAGGGACCTGATTTAATCAACCATGCCTCCATAATGAGGCTTTAAAAGGACTGGGTTTGGGGAGCTTCTAGGTTGGCAAACACACCCACATGCCTGGATGGTGGTAGATCTTAACTCCACAGGGGCAGAAGCCAGATAATTTCCTCAGGATCCTTCCAGACCTTGCCCTATGTATCCTTTCATCTGGTTGCTCATCTGTATCCTTTATTATATCCTTTTTTAATAAGCCACTGGACATAAGTAAAGTGTTTCCCTGAGTTTTGTGAGCTACTCTAGCAAATTAATCAACCCAAGGAGAAGGTCGTGGGAGCCACAATTTATAGGGGTCAGAAGCACAAGTCACAATCTGTGCTTGTGACTCACATCTGAAGTAGGAGACAGTCTTGTGGGGCGGAGCCTTCAAGCTGTAGGATCTGATGTTATCTCCAGGTTGCCAGTGTCTGAATGGAACTAAAGAATACCCAGCTGGTGTTTGCTAGCGAATCTGCCAGAGATTTGCCTGGTGTGTGGGGGGAAAACAAACAAACAAACAAACAAACACAAAAAAACATGCATCTGGTGTCAAAAGTGTCGAGTAACTGTGTAAGAGTAGAAAATAGGAGAAAATCCTTTTTTCCCCCTACATCTTACAGTAATATTTAAATTGACTCCTGAATGATGAATAAGAGGTAACCAAGCAATGAGCAAGAAGAATGTCCCAGGCAGAGGCAAAGGCCCAGAGGCAAGAACCATATTTGGGAACCCCCAAGTAATTGACTGTCACCAGATTTCAAGGTGAAAGTGGGAGTGAGAGATAACAATGGAGAGGTAGTAAGTGGGGTATAGATCCAGAAGGATCTCAAATGACATTTAAGGATTTAAACTTTATCCTGGAATCAGAGGAGCACTGGAGGCTCTAAATTGGGTAGGGAGTAGTGGTTAGGCTCATGTTGGCTACAGAGCAGAGAAGGAGGAAAGAGAGCCAAGGCTGAGTGATAGCAAGGGGATCAGTTAGGAGGCTGCTTTGTCAATCTACGCTAAGAGAAACAAATGCACTGGAGAGACCTTTAGGAGGCAGAATACTCAGGTTGAACTGACTTGTTGCTACTGGAGAGGGAAAGGAAGGAGGCAAAATGCCATTCCAGGTTTTGATTTAGTTAGCTATTCTATAATGGTGACATTCCCTAAAATAGAGACCTGGGGAGGAGAAATAGGTTTGTTCACAACTTTTTTGACCTATCTAGAATACTTTGTAGAAGTTTTGGAAACTTCCAAAACACTCTTGGGTAGGTTTTTGATGGATTCATGCGGATGAACTGGATGCTTGCTTTAGGTGAGAGTTATATATGTTTATGTTACATTCACTGACAAGGAGAAAAATGGGTCACTAAGTACAATTATAGGGAGCTTCAATGAATGTAAGATAAAGTTGTAGCAGTGACTTCTCTGAGCTATCTTTGAAGTATCTTGCTACAGGAGTAATTTGGCCTCTAGAGTTTATGAATTACAAAGGAGTAGTTTTTTTTTTAGTCTCCCTTAGCTAGCCAAATGAGGATTGAGATCTTCATCAAAGCCAAATAAGAGTTTCCCTCTGGGTTTCAGGAATGGCCAAGCATAGGTCTGCTGATCACTCGGAAAGCACTCAGCTATTCATTCCTGTGTGTGGCACTGGCTACCTGGTATGGGCTTCACTGGGACTGCTGTTTACAATCCTCACTGACAAGGCAAGATTAGAAAAATAAGTTAAGCATATGAGATAGAAATCATAAAATCATCTTTTACTCAGTAAAAAAGCAGAGATTAAAAAAACAGTATGGTCAACAAAAGGAAAAATCATATAAATCAGACAAAGATGAGAGAGACCCAGAATGTTTTCTTCTCTAAATTTGGAAAAATGAACATGATAAAACAAATCCTGAATAACAATTAACTAAAAAATAGCTTAAGAGATTACTTCTTAAGGGAGGTCTACAGGTAAAGGCTCCCAAAAGGATCACCCCAGGGAAGTATTCTAGGACAGAAAGCCATAGGCAACTGATTCTTCTTCCAGGCAAGTAATAACTAGTCCAATGAAGATAATCAATTGCCTAACTTAGGCATTTCATTAAACTGAAACCACAAACGTGGCAGTCTCACATCCACTGACATCAGTAGACTTTTGTCAAAATTAAAATGACAACACACATCACTGAGCATGTGATTTATTTGGGGGGAATTATGCCAAGTAAAAATCTATCTTTTGCTATAATGAAAACTTGTTGGCTATTTTTAAAACAGAGATTGGTGATGACTTCCTCTTGACAGCTGTTCACGCGCACTAATTTTCGTTCACCACAGAGACTTAATGTCCTTGGTCCAATGGAAATCTTGCTGCTAACAGGACTTAAAATAAGTCACTGCTCTTGAATGTTTTCAATTCTGTTCAATTCAATGGTGACTGAAGCTGGTTAGGGGGGAAAATGCTTGTCTTTTTGATGTTAGTGTTCTGAAAACAGGTTGTTGTGGTTAGTGAGCATTACAAGAGCCATCTAAATTTAGCAAACATTTTCATTCCCTTGACCAAGCCCACCCACAACAGTAGATGGAACTTTGATTTTTATCCACACTCATGTGGGTAATGTAAACCCTTCAGGTTCTGCAAAGCCCATTAAGCAAGAAAGCTGAATGCAGAAATGTCAGAAAAATATGTAACCTTTGGACCTAAAGAAGGGTGAGAGATGGGGGCAACTCAGACTCCATTGACAAATTCAAGTTGTTTTTTAAACTGTTTTTTCACTGTATCCACATCAGATAGCCTGCGTTTGCTCAGAGAGCACCTGGAAAGATGCCTAATTACGGGGGGCCAGCTTGTTGTTTATCTGAGGTGCTGGACTTCAGCACTTCCTGTGGCTCACATCTGAATGGGAGATTAGTTCGAAGTATCATATCCCTCTTCTGTGTTGATGACTTTGAGTGCGATCATCCTTTCTTAAAGGCTTAAAATATGTGTAGGCTTAAAGTGGAACTTGGGTTACTGAAGTTGATAGAAGCTGCTTTGTATGACGGCTACAGGAAAAAAAAGAGGAAACTTGTTTTATCAAATGCTACACATAGTAGCTTATCAATAAATTATGACTGAATAAATTGTGCCCATCTTTAAACAAAAAGTCAAATCTGTGATTCTGAATCAAATCTGTGTGCCAATGTTTCTCGAGCTTTACTGCGTAAGTACAGCAAAGAATGTGAGGAGGGGGAGAAGGAAGGATGATCTAAGATGAGACAAAACTAGTTAATTCCAGGAATTTCTTTGATATTTCGTATGTCCTGTCTTAAAAGTTCATGCAAATTTAACACTCTGTGTTGCACTATATAAACATTTAGCATATGGCTTCAGGTACCCCTTTGCCAAATAGTTTGAGAAACATGGCAATCTCTTTGATCATGTTAACCTGAGAAAGGTTTAGAAAAGGACTTTGGGAATAAGCTACACCTACCTTGAATTTATGCAGCCCAATGTTTGTGCAAATTATATGTAAAGATTTTTAAAATTTTATTTTTGGTATTTCATTATCAATAAATAGATACATTTTGATGTTAGATTATAAAGATTTTATACCTTAATATATGGAATTCTGTATTAAGGGAAAAGGGTATGTAACAAAGTACGTAAACTTAACCACTTGGCATATATATGTCTCTACTCAGTATGGAATTAGATATTATAAAAATTAGCTAATATTCTAATATATGCACTATGAAGACAAATGATTTCTAAAAAATCCTCTGATAATCAGACACATTGCTTTATGATCACATCTTAAGCAAATATGAATGTGTTATCTAGAAGTATTCTTCAGAGAGGTGAAAGAAGAGTTTTATTTTCCCTTGTAGTAGCTGCTATAGGTAAAAGAGAACAAAATTCCCTTAGTCCGAATGCATTGAAAATAATTTACACTCATACCATAAGTATTGAGTTCTAATACGGTACTGGCTATACCTTTGGTACTGAATTCTAGTACTGAGTTCTAGGCAAGTGTGATAAACACTAAAACAAGTAAGTTATATTTCTGTTATTCAATTAGATTGTGTTTTCTTTGTATAACCCAAAATGTTAACTCAACTCAGCCAAAATATACATTTCTTGTGAAATATATACTTAAAAAAATTTTGAAATGAGACATAAAATTGATACATATTTTCATGGACTTATCCCATTGAAGATACTCTAACTATAGTTACTTTTATAGGTCGTGTTCAGCAGGAAGCAGACAATGAGATTTAGGTAGAGTGCTCTTGAGGTCAACATCTATGAAGTAGTAAAGGAAGCAGGTTGGGGCAGAGGGAAAAGTCGAACTCCAAAGCAGTTATAACAAAGGCCCAGCTGATCCTGCTAGGAGCTCTACAGCAGGAATGGTCCTGTAGAGTTGTCCGAAATCAGGGCCTGGGGGCAGACCTTTATATTTCAATATCGACCAGTCACCGAATATAGGCTGCCCCAGAAAAGGGGACATAACCTTGGGTGAGGCAGCTCTCTTTAAGATGAGGCAAGTCTCCCAAAAGGCCTCAGCCATGAGCTATCAGTCAACAACAGTCAATAGACAGGGGAATTAGTGCTTCAGTCCTGAAATAGGTGGGCTGAAGAATCTGGGCAATGCACTACAGTGCCTACTGCAGTAACCTCTGTCCAGTCTCCATGGATTATATAGAAACTCACCCACCTTCCCTCAGAAGGTAAGACACAGTATTAATTATCTTGCCATCTCTATGCCTTAACACAGCGCTTGGCCCCAAGGAAGTGCTCAGTGAAAGTTTGCTGACTGGCCCTCTCCTGAAGACCAGGCTTTGGTCTCATGTGCTGCACCTGACATGAAACTCAAAAGACAAGAGATCCTGGGTTCCTAAATTCTGAAGGTAGAATCAGGTCTCTTCTGAAGCAGAGAGGAATTCTGGGCAATGGATAATTTGCCAGATGATGTCAGAGAATTCTGCATATACGATGAAAAAACTCTCCTAAAATTGATTTCATTAAATTTTATTGTAATTATGGCTGATTAGTAAGAATCAGGTCACTGTTTCTGCAGATTTCAGTAAGTGCTGTGTATAGTAAGGAGGAATCAGGCAATGTGGAATTTTAAATATGACTATTTTGAATAAATGGTTTAATTCATTAAGCTTATACTTAATAAGTACCTATTATATATCAGGTACCATGATCTGTACAAAGGTAAGTAACATATGACTCTTTCATACTCCACAGGAGAGATCGGCACAAGCTAACAATTATAGGAAAGCAAGGTAAGAATTTTGTTAAAAAAGCCATAGGAACCACTCCTAGCATAGAGCAGCAATTATATCATTACAAAGAAGCATCATTAGTATCTTTATGTGTACAACTCTCTTTCAGCAGAGAATTTTGTCATGAGAAAAAAAAACCCTAATATCCTCAGTGCATTTGGACCTCCCAGCAGGGGAAGATTAGAACTGAAAGAATCCATGAAACATTTTAGGAATTTTCTAGTGTTGAGAGCTTTTATCCTCTGCCATCTCCAAGACCACACTCCTTTTTATAACTTCCATCCCCACTGCTTGTGAGCCAGGCTATGTGAGTGAAATTGCAAAAAGAGGACAGAAAAGAAAATTAGACCCAAATATGACTCAACATGATTGTTAGAGCTGTGCAAATTGAATGATGCCAAAGTATACACACATTCACTAGCATTTGGGTTCCTGTGAATGAAAGCTTTTCTACATCTTCCTGTTCCTTCCTAACTGCCCCTATGAAGATATTTTTCTTTGTTAACCATCTGCTAATTAACAGAAATTGAACTCTTATGTGTCATAGAGCCTTGTGACAACCGAATCTAATTGCTAAAGATTGCTCCTTCCTTCCCTTACTGCCTTCTCTTCCCCCATCTCACCACCACAGCTTCCTTCATTAATCTGGGCAAAACACATGAGGAAAGGCACAACGATAAGATATGTACTCACAACATGTTCAGGATAATGGAAAAGTCAGACACATAAAGTATTTGTAACACACTGTATACATTTAAAACCATATACATTTAAAATTACACAGGAGTATGGATAGAGGAGAAGCAGTTTCATAATTTGGGAAAGCAATTCAAGGAAGGCTTCCCAGAAGAATAACACTTAAGTGATAAAGAATGATGTGGTAATAGCCAACCTCCAAGATGACTCTCAATGATCTTCACCTCCTGGTGTTCACAACCTTGTATAGTCTCTTCCCACACTAGGGCAGACCTAACTGACCAAGAAGTACTGAAGAAATAGTGGTGTGTCATTTCCAAGGCTAAATCATAGAAGGCATTGCAGCTTCTGCTTTGGTCTCTTGGATCACTTGTTCTGAGGGAAGCCAGCTGGCATCTAATAGCAACTCTTGAAAGACACCAAGCTAGAACTGTCCCATTGAGCCACTTCCAAACTCTTGCCCCCAAACATCATAAACCATAGTAAATGATTACCATTGATTTAAGCTACTAAATTTGGGGGTAATTTGTTATGCAGGATTTTCTTCTTTTTAAAAGCTGAATAATATTCCATTGTATATATAATATACATCACATTTTACTTATCCATCCATTCATCAATGGACAGTTAGGCTGCTTCTATGTCTTGGAAATTTTTTTTGAATAATGCTGCAATAAACATGGGTGTGAAAATATCACTTCAAGATCCTCTTTTCAGTTCTTTTGAATATTATGCTTGAAGTAAGATTGCAAGATCATATGGCAATTATATATTTAATATTTTTAGGTATTCCATACTATTTTCCATAGTGGCTGTACCATTTTACATTTCCACAAAAAGTGCACAAGAGTTCCAATTTCTCCACCTCCTTGCTAACACTGGTTATTTTTTTTTTTCATTTCAGAATAGTATGGGGATACAAATGTTTTGGCATAAATTGCTTTTCTACCTTTTGAGCCAAAGTTATAAGTGTGCTCATCACCCAGATAGTGTGCACTGTTTCCATTAGGTGTGAATTTACCCATCCACTCCTCCCTCCTCCCATCTGCTTGATTTCCAATGAATGTTATTTCCATGTGTGCGTATAGTGTTGATTGATTAGTACCAATTTAATGGGAGTCCATGTGGTGCTTGTTTTTCCATTCTTGTGATATTTCACTTAGTAGAATGGGCTCCAGCTCCATCCAGGATGATACAAGAGGGGCTAGTACACCACTGTTTTTGTGGCTGAGTATACTCCATGGTGTACAGATACCACATTGTATTAATCCACTAATGTATCGATGGGAACTTGGGTTGTTTCCACATCTTTGCAATTGCCAATTGTGCTGCTATAAACATTCAAGTGCAGGTGTCTTTTTTATAGAATGTCTTTTTTTCATTTGGGTAAATGCCCAGTAGTGGGATTGATCAGTCAAATGGTAGTTATACTTTTAGTTCTTTGAAGTATCTCCATACTCCTTTCCATAGAGGTTGTACTAGTTTGCAATCCCACCAACAGTGTATGAATGTTCCTATCTCTCTGCATCCATGCCAGCATTTGGTGTTCTGGTACTTTTTGATAAAAGCCATTCTCACTGGAGTTAAGTGATATCTCATTGTGGTTTTGATTTGCATTTCCCTGATGATTAGAGATGTGGAGCATTTTTTCATATATTGGCCATTGTCTATCTTCTTTTGAAAAGTTTCTGTTCATGTTCTTTGCCCACTTTTTAAGGGGTTGTTTGATTTTTTTCTTGCTGATTTTCTTGAGTTCTTTAGAGATTCTAGTTATCAGCCCTTTATTGGATGTATAACATGTAAATATTTTTTCCCATTCCATAGGTTGTCTATTCACTCTAATGATAGTTTCCTTGGCTGTGCAGAAGCTTTTTAATTTGATCAGGTCCCATTATTTATTTTTGTTGTTGCTGTGATTGCTTTTGGGGTCTGCTTCATAAATTTTTTGTCTAGGCCGATGTCTATAAGAGTTTTTGCAACATTTTCTTCTAGAATTCTTATAGTTTCATACCTTAGGGTTTAAGTCTGTTATCTATTGTGAGTTGATTTTTGTGAATGGTCAGAGATGCAGATCCTATTTCAGTTTTCTAAATGTCGCTATCCAATTTTCCCAGTACCATTTAAGTGAACAAACGTACAAATTATAGGTATCCCTGAGAGAGAAGAAGAAAGTGCTAAAAGCACAGAAAATATGTTTGAGGGAATTTTGTGGAAAACTTCCCCAGTATCGTCACAGATCCAGACATCCAGATACGTGATGGTCATTGAACTCCGAGAAGATTCATAGCAAATAGAATATCTCCAAGACACGTAGTATTCAACCTACCTGAAAATTTAAAACTAAAATTCATTCTGAGACCCCAACAAACTTTGACTTTTTGGGTCTCAGTTACAACAGTTCATTTATTCTTTTACACATTCATTCATTGTTTCACTTAACAAACACATCTTGAGTGTGTCTCCACTGTATCAGGCTCTGTGCTAGGTCTTATACAAAAGTCAGTCACATAGTTCCTCCCCTTAAGACACTCATAGATTGTGAAGATGATCACATAAATAGCTAATTATAAGATACTGAAAAGTATTACAATGAAAATACATAATGGTGTTGAGGGAGCCCAGAGGAGGCAATAGCAAAGATCAACTTGAAGGCTTCAAAATCTGGACCTCTGGTATTCTGGATAGAAGTATTGCACTGTCTACTTCAGACCCAAAGTACTGTTTTCATCAGGGGCACTCGTTCCTTATTCTGTTTAATTTTTCACTGTTATAGTTTGAGCTTCAGGGAAAATTACAAATGTGGTGTGTTGGTTTTCTATTGATTACATAACAAATTACCACAAACTTAATGGCTTAAAACAACACCCTTATTATCTCACAGTTTCAGCAGGTCAGAAGTCCAGCACAGTATGGCTAAATTGGATTCTCTGCTTAGGGTGTCACAGGGCTAAAATCAATGTGTCAGCCAGGGCTGTAGTTCTCAGCCTCTCAAAACCCAGAAACCTCTTTCAAGCTTACTGGGTGTTGACAGAATTTAGTTCCTTGTGCTTGTAGGACTGAAGTCCCCATTTCTTTGACATGTGGTCCCCATCGTCTTCAAGCTAACAACAGCACATAGACTCCTTCTCATGCTTTTAATATCTCAGATCTCCCCTTCTGCTTTAAAGAGATCATGTAATATTTCTATCTTCATGTCCACTGATTAGTAATCTTAGTTAAATCTGTGAAGCCTCTTTTCCCAGATAACATAACATATTTATGAGTGTAACACTAGAGAAAGAAAAGGTCATGGGGGCCAAAATTCTGCCTACCACACATGATGTATGTACATTGTTCCTTTCTCCTTGCTAGTTCATTTCTTTTGAATCAGTACAAAAAATGACCAGGGCCTTGAAGAGAGAATATACTAAACCTAATGGCAATGCCTAAAGAAATACAGATATGTTTGCACTAGGTCAGAAAATCAAAGCCACTTACTTCCAAGTTGTGGTTTGCTTTCATTAAAAGCTCCCTCCATGTCTTAGGGTAGTCAGTGAAGGTACAGGCTGGGGACTGAGTTGGCTGATATATATTGACCATTCACCATGAGTCAGATACTTCAACTCATGTGATTCTCACAATACTCTTATGAAGTAGGATTATTACTGGGTTATCTGACAGGTAAACCAATTGAGGTACAAAGGGTTTTAAATGGTTTGCTCAAGTCTATAAGCTAGGACAGGGAACCCTAAAATATAAACCCAAGGCTACTTGGCCTGTGAGCCAAAGTTTCTGAGAACTACCCAAGGTTGTGTCTCCTGGTAACTAGAGAGAGTCTTTCTTTTATATGTAAACTAGGTGAAAAAGAAAGAAGAAGGAAGGGAGAGGGGAAAAGTATTTATGTATCAAACACATTCACACGCTATCTCATTGAATCCTCAGAAATATTCTATTTGGTAATATCCTCTCCACTTATTGTGGAGAAAACTGACACTCAGTAAGGTTAAGGGATTTTGCCAAGTCCCTAGAATTTGTAGGTGGTAAAGCCAAAGAACAGTATGTAACCTAAAGTCTACGGTCCTTCCAGTCTACTCTATCAGCCCTACAAGTGACACACCCCTTCCAAAGTCAAAAGCAAATGTTCTCCCTACCAGAAACAGGAAATAAAATGAGAAGTGTTCTTTGTGCACAGAGCCAGGATGTTAATAGCAACTGTGAGGTTCTGGACATGCCCATGGCATTAGGCCCAAGTGTGGAACTTTGTGTGCCCAGTCTCCTCAAGAAATGATCCCCAAGGCCAGCACACCTGGGCCTGTGTCAGCCACCACCATGCCAGGTAATGCCTCTTCTTCCCAGGAGCACATCCTGGTTCAGCCAGGATGCCATCTGGGTCTCTAATTAATTTGAAGATGAAAAATTATGGCTTGAAGAAGTGTTAGCTCTAAATACCAAGAGATACTGGTATTAACCTGCGAAATCATTCCAGCTTGCCCTAAGAAATGACATTATTCAACTGGTGTTTTTGTTCCTAGGCCTTTGGCTTGGCATAGTTCATCTGGTTTGAAAATGCTCTGCCAAATGAGAATTCATGCTACTGCTTTGATAGGAGTCACCTTTGGGGTCAGAGAATGCCAGGCTATTGTCTGCCCCAGCTAGAGCTCCTTGCTTGGCTTTTTTACTAAATAAACCCTGGCCTTTGGAACTTTTCCTGCAGAGAGCTTTCTCCTGCCTCCTCTGTGCCTCTACATAAATATGCTTGAACAATTTTTTCGCCCATATTTTTTTACTTTTTCACTATTTCAAAATGTTCAATCTAACCTTCCCATAGATTTTTATACACAGAGGGCTCTTGTCATTCATTCAACAAATATTTATTGAGTTTCTACTGCATACGAAGCACTGTACCAGCTATCTTGAGCACTGCAGTAAAAAAGATGGACAAACTTTTGATGTCAAAGATCTTGAAATCTAGTGGGAGGAGACAGAAGATGAAGAAGTAAATGCATAAACAAAATAATCAGATTGTAAGAAAACGCTATGAGAGATAAAAGCAAAGTTATGAGATACCAAGTATCCAGCAGAGGCAACTTTAGGTAGAAGGTAAGAAAAGAGCTCTTTGAGCTTAGACCTGAAAGAAAAGGAGCAAATAGCTGGAGGCATAAAATTACATGTAGAGAGAACATGTGCAACAGTCCTGAGATGGAAAACAGCTTGGTGTGTTTGAGCAAGAGAAAAACAGCTACTATACCAGGAGGGTAATGAGCAAAGGAAAAAGACGGTGTAAGATAAAGTCGGAATGGTATGGGGCCATGACATACATTCTTTTATTTGATCCTCCCAAACACCTGTTAAGTTGTCCCTCAGTATCCCTGCAGGATTGCTTCCAGGGCCCCTGTGGATATCAAAATCCATGATGCTTTATATTATAATATAATTATATTATATTATATGGTATAGTATTTGTATATAACCTACACACGTCCTCCTCTATACTTTAAATAATCTCTAGATTATTTATAACTAAAGCAATGTAAATACTATGCAAATTGTTATGGTGCGTTTTTTATTTGTGTCACTTTTTATTTTTCAAATATCTCCATCCACAGCTGGTCAGTTCTTGGATGTGGAACCCACAGATACAGAAGGCTGATTGCATTAACATGTTTTTTTTTGTAGCAATGAGGTAACTAAGGCTTAGGAAATTTAACCAATTTAATGGTGGATTTCCTCCAAAGACCAAGAAGGCCTGGCCTTCCAGAGCAACTATTGACTTACAAAATAATTCCAGATTGCCACATAAATGACATTCTTCAAATGGAATTTTTGTTCCCAAGCCCTTGGATTGAGAGGGCCTAGAAAATTCCAAAATTCATTGAAAAGTGAGAAATTCTGCAGTCTTTCATAACAGCCACCTTTAGAACAATGAACTAGGGATGAAATTATATGACTACTTCTATCTAAAGGCAATAACTAAAAACAGTTCATACAAGTTAGGACAAAGGGAGAAGAAGGCAGTTCTGAGTCTTATCTTTATGGACTGGCAGACAAGTATTTTGTGGGTGGCCCAGGCGCAAGGTAGACAAGGTCATCTCAGCCACCTCTGCTCAGCCTTAGTATCCCTCCTCCCAGCAGAAAGATCAGACAGTATTTTCTCACCTGTACTGTGAAGAGGTGCACATTTGGCCCTGGGACATTTCCAAAAGAATTCAGATTCTCAAGCTCAACTTACATAGAAAGGAAGTAGATTTTATGTAGACTGAATAATAAATTACACTACAAAGAATCACAGTGCCTATACCTTATACATTCCCTCTTCTTCTACAGAGATGTTTTTTCACCTTTGTAACTATGACACCCTTGTGAGAGAAATCAAGGCAGAAAGGATAAGTGACTTGCTTCATGGCTTCCTGCAAAGTGAGCCTCGCAGCAGAGCTTATGAAACTTAAAGAATCTCTCTCAAGATTTGGCTTTAGAGGCTTCCTAACCATGAGCTGTCTTTATTTAAGACCTCTCAGTGCTGCCTATGATGATTTTGCTTAGTTGCAAATTTCCTGCCGCATCTCATTCAACCATTATGTATTACTGGTGACTGTTTTGTTCTGTCATACTGAAACTGCCTTATGTTTATACATAATTATACTCAAATGCAAAGACACATGTGTGATACTATGGCTTAAGCAGCAAACTGTACAGACTCATGGGGATTGTATACGCACTTACACTTGGATAGTACGCCAAGGTTTACAAAACACTCTCACATATGCATTAACTCATTGACTCTCCAGTAAGGTAGATACCATTACAGAGATGTGGGGCAGGGAGCTAAAAAGAAGATTCCAGATGTTCATGTTGCTTATTTATTTGTGTTGATGAATAATTGTTCCTGAATTCATGGCTTTAAGTAGTCCATCTCAAATTCCACTAGGTTTACAAGTAAAGTAGACCCGGCTGCTATTGTTTCAATATCTAAGGAGAAATTAATAGTGCTCATTCCACTTTCCCACTGGCTAAACTTCTCAAATCCAGGTAGGATATGGGAGTTGTTCTGAAAAGTTGCTTGGTAATCAGTGACCTAGAGTGAGTATATTTTAATAGTTAAGGTACAGAATGTTCAAGTGGGAGTTTGTCATTTCTGTTTCTCAAAATTCAAGTGTCATTTATTTCCCCAAATACAGTATATGCTCCTTGGGGACAGAGATTTTTTCTTATAGTGCCCAGACAGTCAGTGAATACCTGTTGATTGATTGACATCAGTTCTGGTACTATCTTCATGTCTTTTCACAATGTACTAACTGAGGTACAAAATGAATTTCCCATTTGGGGTTGGTTCCTTGACCATAAAAAGACATGAAGTCAAAGATAAGTAAAGCAAAAGTAGGAGTGTATTATCATTTAGAAAGATCAAGCTATTATTTAAAAATCTTTTACCTAAAGTAATTTTCTCTCTAACTAGATTTCACCATTAGAGGAACAATTGTTTCAGTATGTTTGGATTGATGCAGTACTTAAATGCTTAAATTATAGACTATGAATGGTCTTTTTATTTTGTTAATGCCAGATGTAATTTTGTAATAAAACTATTTTTGTTTATTGAAAACTACAGGCAAATTGCAAAACATGAATTCTACCCTCTTTGTTCTTCCTTTTTGCTCCTTTCACTCTGAAAATTAATGGATTTGTGAATTTTGACTATCATCCATAAAGCAGAAATAAGAACTTATGGCAAGATTTGTAAACAATACCATGGATCAGATTATGATGATCATCTCTCTTTTGGAGACAGAAATTATTTCTTATTATCTACGGCTGCCAGGGTACACAGGACCTAGTAGGTATATAAATAGATGCTTGGAAGAAAAGTATGATAGGAAGGAGTACAGAGAAAAGGCCAGACCTTCGTGATCATGGTATCTCCCCTGCCAGAATGGATTAGTAAACTGTGGTATATGTATACCATGGAGTATTACTCAGCTATAAGAAATAACGGTGATAGGACATCTCTTTGGTTCTCCTGGAGAGAGTTGGAACCCATTATATTAAGTGAAGTATCCAAAGAATGGAAAAACAAGCATCACATGTACTAAAAAGAAAATTGGTTTCCCTGATCATCACCTAAATGCACATCGGGGAAGGATACCAATTGGATATCAGACTGAGACGGGGGGGCGGGGGGGAGTGATGGGTGTATGCCTACATGATGAGTGCGTTGCGCACCGTGTGGGGAATGGCCATGTTTGAAGGTGCTGACTCGGGGGAGTGGGGGTAGGGGATGGAGGTATGACTACATGGTGAGTGCCAGGCGCACTGTCTGGAGAATGGACACGCTTGAGGCTCTGACTCAGGGGGATGGGCGGGACACGGACAATGTATATAACCTGAGCTTTTGTACCCCCATGAAGAGCTGAAATTAAAAAAATTAAAATAAAACATAAATAAATAAATAAATAAAAGGCCAGACCTTGTATCCAATAACTTGTCTTAACGTTGTTAATCATCTCCATTTTAGCAACAGGAACATTTTTACGGGAAAGAGAGCAACTCTGCAAGATATCCATGAAATAAGTCATTCTGCCCAATTCCCATCAACTATGCAACTCCTTCTATGCCATTCTATACTCTTTAAGTCATCACCACTATTTGTAATCTTATTTAATTTTGTTAACTCCTTTTTTCTTAAAAATATTTACAAAGAAAGCAAAAGCAATTTTGATGCAAATCAGAATAATGATTGCCTACAGGAGTTGGAGACTGACTGACACTTTTAGGGAGATAAAAATATTGTACATGTCAATGTGATATACGTATTTGTTCAGACTCATTGAATTGCATGTTTAAGAACTATGAAGATTAAAGCATATAAATTTTTTCCAACTAAAAATATGTTTAAGAAAAATAAGTAGACAAGTAACTGTAAGCACATTCACAATTAAAGCAAAACCATGTTATTAAATTCCAAATATTATTTCTTATTGAAGGCTCTAAATCTGAGATCTGCTTTCTCTTTTTAAAATAGATTAATAAGTGTTAAAAGCAAAAAGGATAAAGACATGTTAAAGTAGCTTTTCTCTTTCTATTCCTTTATTAAAAAAATATTTATTAGTATCCTTCCTTTCATTGTCAAATAGCCATGAGGCAGGCCTGAGGAGGTTGGCTGCCCACATAAGGAGGCAGGCCTGTGGGGAGGAGGTCATCTGAACACAGTGCAAGCCCATTTGCAAGAAGTGTGGTAGCCCAGCCCTATTGGAAGATTGACTACACCCAGAGAGATTGAGCAAATAAGTAAATACATTGAAAGTATTGAGAGCCAGGTTTCTCACTATGGGAAAAGAAGTTACAATTATGGAAAAGATAAGGTGAGAATAGTTAGTATTGCATTAGAATTGAAGGTACCAGAGTGAGCTAACAGTTTTCACTATAGATAGATATAGAAATAAATATAGATGTAAATATGTGTATGGTTCCTAGCTGTCTGCTGAAAGGCCCTGAGAGCAGTGGTACTCTAGTTGTAACGAGTACATGATGCTCATATCTCAGTTTCAAATATAAAATGAACCAGGGATCCTTAAAGAAATGACTGGATCTAAAGCTGAGACTGGGAAAGAATGTGATGACCCTGGGGCATCTGTCATAATAGAAAGCAAGGAAATGCTCAAAGAAGGATGAAGACACTATCAAAAGAACACAGAAGTAAGCTTGGAAGGAGCTGGTTCCCACTGGCCAAATAAGGTACAAACGTAGTAGCATTAAAGTAATGATAATAATAACATATTATAACCTATTGAATAAACTAGTACCCCACTGATATAAATAAATGAATGGCTAAATAAATGGGTAGAAGAGAAAGCTCTTCATTACAGTAGAAAGCCTTCAATTAAATGTAGAAGGAATAGTGTTTTAGGAAATCACCATTTGACAATAAGCATAGTAATAATTAACCAAGGAAGAAACTTTAACGGATACTAAAACCAGTAGGTGAAAGTGAGGAAAGGAAGATTTTTACATAGTCTCAAAGTACCTGCCTACAAACTATTCGTTAATTGCAAAGGGAACAAAAAGTACAGACACCTGGTGGATATCATTTTAATCAAATGATCAAAATGAACACCATCAGTAATGGGACAAATAGATGTATGTGCAATCTGATAGGATATAATGAAAAAAATATAGTGAAGTGTGATAGTCTCACCAAAAATGCATAACCTGGGTCTAATCATGAGGAAACATTGAACAAACCCACATATTAATAGAAGGTTATGCTGAAAAACAACTGACCTATCTTCAAAAATGCTAGTTATTTCAAGTATGGGTATAAGAGGAGGGCACTAAATTCTATTTAGAGATGTCAGGGAAGGCTTAGTTAAGGAGACAACTTAGATATAATCTTGTAAAATGAAGCAGTTGTCATATAAACTAGAGAGGAAGTCAATGTAGGCAGAGGAAGCAGCATTTTCAAAAGTATAGAGTTCTCGGGGGGATTGCAGTGAGTTGGGTGCATAGAAAGTACAGAGAGGGTAGCTGTAGCAGGGAGATGAGTTGATGTGTTAGTCCAGGTCCTCTGAGAAGCAGATGCCAAATCAGGATTACATGCACAGGAGTCCATGAAAAGAAATGTCTGCATGAAAAGAAATGTCTGCATGAAAAGAAATAGGGAGGGAGTTGGAGAGGTCTGGGAGAGCCATGAGATTTTGATATATGTCTCACCCCAAGTGAAAGAGACAGGTAAGGAAGGTTGGGTGGCAGGGCAGCAAAGACATTTGTGAATCTCTAAGCCAAATAAATGACGATGTATCCCATCTCCCAGGAACAGGGCTGCTTTAGTATTCCCACCTCACTTAATCATTGGTGTGAAACACCCCATGGTAGACACAGCCTCGGTGAGAACAGAGGGATTGGACTTCAAAGTGCAGCTGCATGGACCCTTGGTCAATTATCCTCCCTGGAATAGGAGGGCAGCAAGATGCATTCTCATGACCACCACATTTGTTTTAGCTGATAAAGAAGATTTAATTGGCAAAAGTGGTGAAGGAAATTCCAGAAAGACATGTGAAGGAGCTTAAATGCAAGCACTTAATACTTCACTTTTGTTCTTAAGTATCAATTTCCTTTTAGTTACAAAAGAGTCATAGACGTTTTTTGAGGTGGGCTGTGACCACATTTGTCAATCTGCATTTAAGAAACATGGACATCTAATCCTGTAGAGCCTACCAATTTGCTTTGCCTTCTTAATGTGGTTAAGTCTCCTGTTTTTAGTCTTTGGTCCATCTGTGGAGGCTAACCTCAATATTACATAACTGTCTTTTCCCTGGAGTTATTTGATTCACCCTCTTGTTGTACACTGAACAAACAGAAGCTGGTTAGTAGCTGTATATACCTTTAATAAAAATAGGGAAATAAATTTTCTTGCTATTTACTAGATAAACACATCTCTTCTTAAACATTGGATTCATGCTGTAGAGAAGACTTGACATTGAAAAATAGCAAAAGGATTCTAGATTTTTAAAATGTGGGGAACAATTGAAATTAACTGATTCTGTTCAGATCCCGATGAGTTTGAAAAGAATATTAATCCATAACACAATTTCAAGTTGCTTTAGCCTATTCTTAATTGCAAATTTTCTAAAACCCATTAAAGAAAGGAAATGGTCTTTCTAGATTCATTTTATCAGATTTGGAGTACCCTCATCCTTTATCAAATGTCTGAAAAGTTCTCCAATTGCATAAGAAACACCTATAAAATATGACTCACTGCATTTTTTCAGTGAGTAATGCAATTAACACTGTAATATTGTAGCCACTAATTTTTAAAAAAATCTTATTAACATTTATTAACTGCTAGCATTGAGATTTTTTTAACTCTGAGAAAAAGATTCAAGATGCCCAGTATGGCTTTTAAAAACTTTAACAATGTGCCCTTTCCTCAAAGGATGATGTGTCTATTCCAAATGATGCCATTTAAAAACACAACAGAGCATTTAATTGGGTAAAAAATTTGGTGCCTGAAAGAATTTGAGGGAGTTTTTTCATTCAATGGCAAGAAAATTGTTATTCCAAAAATGAGATGCATACAAGAGATACCTTAACTGAGGAATCATGCTAAAGATGTATCTTTAAAATAGCTGCTGCACATGAACTATAGCTTTGGCATTTGGTCTTCAAGACTATTTCATTAAATGCTCTATAATACCTGAATAGCATAGCAGTAGTTTTTGTGTGATGAAGGCGGTGGGGAGGAAGAATTTTTTTTTTTTAAATAATCATTTGTTTTAAATAGCTTTCATTATAAATGTCATTTCTGGCTTCATATATGCTGTGATTACGTGTTCCCGGTCAGGAATGCATGGATTTACCCAGAATATGCACTCATCTTTTAATTCTGACCTAAAGGGCAATCCTGGTGTTGTTAGCCTGAAGCAATTTTTAGAGGATGTTGTTATGAGTTTCCTTGGTTTTGGATGTGGATACAAAGATCTGTTTTGGTCATTTTATTTTTAACGCTGTTTTGTAGTTGCACCAAATCCATTGGTCCTTTACAGAAGAGGAAACAAAGCAGTTTCTTCATGGTTCAGGGTCGCTACATTGCACTTTAGTGAACACAGATCCCATCTTCTTTCACGAGTGGTGTAGCAAAATATTATACTTCTTTTTCTTCAAGCTACAGTTGTATTCCCAGAATTACATATGACTTTCCTGAGTTAAAAAATACAAACTCTTTATTCATTTACTGTCAGATAGTTATTGTGGGGGAGGAGATTTTTTTTAAAAGGTGAAAAATGGATTATTGCTATAAGAAAGTTAGATATACCTATAGTGATTGAATTCTTAAACTGCAGCTAGTTCAAACTGGGATGTGTTCTAAGTGTAAAATATGCTGCAGATATTGAAGCCTTAGAACAAAAAGAATACAAAACATTCCATTTTTATATCAATTACATGTTTAAAAATTTTGAATATATTTGGTTATACTATTAAAATTAATTTCACCTGTTTCATTTTACTTTTTTCAATGTGGCTTCTCCAATGTGGCACAAATTTGTGGCTTGCATTATATTTCTATTGAACAGTATTCTAGAATACTCAATATATGCAAGTCCTCAGAAATCATTTAATCTCTTCCCTTCTGTGTGGCTAGCACAAAACTGGTATGGAGGTCCAGATTAGCCTTGCTGGGACATGGCCCAGGTTGACTGATGCCAAAATGGAGATTCTCTAAGACAGTGTATGGAGCTTGAAGCACTCACTTATTGAAAAACCAGATAAGGTTAAAAGACAGGCAGGCATTCTTAGCCTTTATGCTTTGATACATCACAGGGTCACACGTGGGAAATGTGACTTGAATTCTTAGATGTTTCTCTAATACAGGAGTTATTGGGCTGAAGCCCATGATAGACCTGAAGGGTTTTCATACACCCCTTGATATTATATATAAAATCAATGTGTATTTGTCTTTTCTTTAGAGAGGCTATAATTTTAATTAGATTTTCAAAGGTCTAGGGACCATGGTTTCAAAAATATTAAGAATCCTAATTCTAGAAAGAAATGGTTCATTGATAGGTCATTATTTCATAATTACGGTTAGGTGGTCATCTATGTCTCCAAGTATTAGTATTCTTAATAATGTGAACATGTGCATTCACATGTCATGGAAATCTAAATGGTGTTTGGTCCTCCTATAGACAGGCATTTTGAGAAAACTATGCTATGGAAATGAAAGTACATGGAGATTGGTGAACAAGAATAACTAACAATTAGTGTAAGACAGGAAGACTATCAATGGCATTTCAAGGAAAGGCCGTCTGGTGTTGATTATGTCCCAGGAAACTAAACTATTGATGATTCAGCACAAAACTCTTGTAGCTCTCACCCTAAAAGGATATTATAAATCCAGTTCTGCTTGGAAGAAAACTTCATTCATTTCTTCAATCCTTTGGGCTGTCATAGTACACTTAATCTCTATCACAGAATTTACCTTGTTATATTCTAACTTTTCAAAATTTAAATATTTCCCTTACTCTATACTATAAACGTGGCTCTTCAAGAACAACAAACACTTTTTCTTTTTACTCTTTCACCCGCCCAGTGCCTAGGAAATACTCAATAGATGCTGTTGAGTAAAATAATAAATTAATGGTTGTTGCCTGATTTCTACACATCTCAAATTAAAAGATAATGTAAGAAACAAATACAACCTTAAAATTTAACTGGGGGGCTAAATAAAAGGCCAGAGCTGTAGAGTTTTAGCCAAATCGACCAGATTTAGCATTTGACCCTGGTTCAATCTTCACAAACTGCACGAACCTGCAGAAAGAATGCACACAGCCTGCAGCTGCAACACACTTCTCCTAGGCCCAAACAGTGCTGATTCATTCACCACAGTTCGTTTCAGAGTGAAGGAAACAAACTTTTAAGTTACAGAAATATAAGCAGTTGTAGATCTGGGAGTCATCAGGCAATGTCTGATACTTTAAAGAACTGACTTAAAGTTAAACAGGTTAATGTGACATTTCAAAGGGATTTTGAAATTCAATAGCTTTCTCTAGCAGCTTATGTTTATTCTCTGGTTGTAAGTCAAATGTTGAATTTCTTCAAAGGAACAATGATAGATTCTAGGATAACTAGATAGGTTCAACATTCATTATAGGTTTTTGTTTTTTTTCTTCTCTTTGACCCCTCCCAACCCCATGAAAAAATATTATATATGTATGTATACAATAGGAAATGGAAAACCCATCTGGCTGGCTCTTAAGTATGGTTTTCTTCATCATCAAAGGAGTTTCTGTGTGAAAACAATAATTTTACAGAGTCAAATGTAGGTATGGTGCCATTCAAGAGAAAAGCAGAATCATAAAGAATATATGTACATGCAAGAAAAGGACACATTCCCTTTTTCTTATTAAATCAGCACTGTGAAGGAATGTAAGATGTTTGCCATCATGTAAATGAAAGTTCTGTGAGTCAGTCTCCTTCAGATATACATTATCAAATATGGTTAGCAAGACTAATGACAACGATAAGTCATGGAGCACACTCTGTTGCTTAGCAACTAGAATGTGAATTATACAATTGCACATACAAAAATATTTCACAAAGTTTTATTAAGATCACGAAAAATCCCATTTAGGTGAATCAGTTAACAAAGTTGAAGGACATACTTTAAAAAATTATTTAACATTTGGATGAAAGACGCCTTAAAAGTCATCTATTCTAAACCTGTCATTGGTTTGGTTATAAATGACAGAAACTCAATCTGAACTAATTTCCTTTACAAAAAGAGAGAGAGAGGAAGGAGAGAAAGAAATTAGTGGTTTATAGAATCCAAGAATAGGTTGCACAACTAAATCATGGGAAGAGGATAGAACAACTGGGATCAGGAATGTGAATGCTCCCAGGATGGAGCTTTCTCTCTCCTGTCTTTTTATTTTCTGTCTGAAAGTTAGAGTCACTCTTTTTTACATGGTGAAAATGTGGCCCTGAGAGTTTTATATCTTTCAGACATAGAAGTGGGCCCAAGAGATCTTTTCACATTAAATAAAAAATAAAATAAAATAGGAAATACCTAGATTGGGTCAGTCACCTGTAGCCAGATTTATCCTAGTTTACAGGAGTCCAACTCCAGACCAAACAACTGTGATAAGAATGGAGCAAGAGATTTGGGGGTTGAGAAGGAGGGTGTGAGAGAGGGGGTGGTCATGGAATAACATGGCAGATTGCAAAGTGGCTGTGTAGGTAGGAGTCAGCTCTAGCAGAAGTGGAGAGTATGTTGACATGTCCAATACAAACCCCATCATTTTATAAGTAAGCAAGCAGAGAGAAGAGTTGTTTTAGCTTTATGACAAACTATAAAACAGCTTGGACTAAAATAAAAAAGATAAACATTGATTACTTTCTTAATGCACTATATTAGCCATTTTATATATATGTTTATGTTTAATACAACTACCTTATAAAATAGGTATTAACATCCTCATGTTTCAGATGATTAAACTGAGGTTCAGAGATAAATTTATGTACAGGTCTGTCTGATTCCAAAATCTGTGCCCTTTCAAAATAATAATACTAATCACAATTAGAATATTTTTATAAAATGGATATATGTTAATTATAAATATTATAAAACACAGAAAAACATTTTCAAAGAATGACTAAACATCCCAAATCCCTCGAGCTAGAGTTAAACATCATTAACAAAGAGTATCTTTCATGTATCACTAAAGACAGAAAAGTAGAACAGCCAAAAAATTTTATAGAAAAGGCACTTGAAAGAACTAAAAGTAGACCTACCATTTGATCCAGCAATTCCACTACTGGGGATTTACCCAAAGGAAAAAATTCATTTTATAAAAAAAAACACTTACACTCTAATGTTTACTGTAGCACAATTCACAATCACAAAAATGTGGAATCAACCCAAGTGCCCATCAATACATGAGTGGATTAATAAAATGTGGTATATGTATATCATGGAGTACTACTCAGCCATAAAAAATGGTGAACTAATACCTTTTGTAACAATCTGGATGGAATTGGAGACCATTCCTCTAAGTGAGGTATCGCAAGAATGGAAAAACAAACACCACATGTACCCACTATTAAACTGAAACTAATTGTTCAACAGTCATGTGCACATATGGAAGTAAAACTCAACAGAAACCAAGTAGGAGGGAGGGAAGAGGAGGGACGGGTAAATTCACATCTAATGGTTACAATGAACACTATCTGGGTGATAGATACACTTAGAAATTTGACTCAAACTGTACGAAAGCAATTAATGTAAGCAAAACATTTGTATTCCTGTAATATTCTGAAATAAAAGAAACGAAAACAAAAAAAAAACAAAAGAATTCAAAATTACAAAAGGGCACATTAGACTATATTATTTCTGAATATAAGCATAACATTTAATTTTACTTGAATTTAACTGAAAAGCAACAGGAGAGTGAAGAATCATTAAATCTAGTTTTTTTTTTTAGTACAAAAAACTCAATGTTATAAAAAACTAGGAAATGTACAAAAAGGTTATTTTTCAAACAAATTACATGTCTCACATTTTGACATTATTGACTCATTGCTTTCTAAACTAAGGACATTAGTGCACTTATACTTCTCTATCTCCTGACCCCTCAGCTTTACAATTTTGGTGAGTTCCGTTAATTTTATATTTTCAAGATTTATGTTTGTATTCTGTTTTGTAACCATAACTCCCATGGTTACCTATTCTTAGTTTTATATTTACATGGATTCCAAGTTTATCACAGTTAGTTTTACCAAACTTCTCTCTTATTGATTTTATTTTTCTTGGTTTGCTGGATTTCATCATCAAATAGGTCTCCCCCTAGAATTCCCCCAATGGCTCCTGTGAGCCATATTCCTTGAGAATGCCTGTTGCCTTTCAACTCACAGGGCTTTTGCTTGTTTGTTTTGAATTTGATTTCTAGCAGGTTTTCCTATGCCACTCCTAGGAAGTTTGGGAGCTTCTAGGATCTGTAGCTTGATGTCTTTTGTCAGTTTTAGGAAATTCTTAGCCATTTTCTCTTCAAATACAGCTTCTGCCTCCTTTTTTTTGTCTTCTCCCCCTTTGGGATTCCAATTATACTTGAGTTAGACTTCTCGTGGTAACTCCTATACCCCCTAGTCATTTTTTGCATGTCCTTTTTGTCTCTCCATGCTTTATTCTAGATGTTTCTTTCAAAATATCTTCCTGTTCACTATTTATCTTTCTGCTCTTAAACGCATCCCCTGAGTTCTTAAGGTTGAATACTATACTTCTCAGTTGTAGAATTTGTGTTTTACCCTTTATATTTTCAGTTGTTTTTTTTTCTTTTATTTCCTTGAACATATTTATAGTACATCTGAAACTCCCATGGGTATTTTCGTTTTGATTATATCTACTCTTCTCCCTCTTTTAAAAACCATGTCTTGTCTCTTCATGATTGGTCATTTTCTGATTTAGTGATGGACACTAAATATGAACAATTATATAAACAATTTGAGAACTAGGATGTTTTTCCCCAAAGAGGATTTAAAATTGCTTTTGACAGACAGTTGGGGACTCTAGCATCTGTGATCAATTTAATCCATATTCAAGGACTAAGATGATTTGAGACTGGGCTTCAGTTCCATTAAGGTCCAGTTAGCTTTAAGTTCACCTGTACTCCCCCAAAAGCTCTCAGTAGTTCCTCTTAGTTTCTCAGCTGCCTTCTCTGGAACTCTCAGTAGGCAGCTACAAATACTAGGCTAACCTATTTGGCTTTTTTCCTACTCCAGGATATTTTTCAGTTTTTATTAGCTCTCTGATGCTTTCACTTAGACTTTTTATAAAATTGTTTTGTCCAGGTTCCTTTCTAGTTGTTCTTAGTGGGATGGTTAAAAAAATTATATCTCATCTGTCATTACCAAAGTTGAAGTCCTGGTTAGTACATACTTAATTTGATATCAATTTCAACTCCTTGATTCTTCCTGGTTTAAAACCTACAACACCTACACCATAATAAAAAGTGTCTTGTTTTTAATCATCCGGAAGACTCCAATATCTGTTTCTTCCAGTTTGTTATCTTGATAAAATACCCAATGTTTCATCCACTTCATGGATGATCATGGAGTGATTTCACAGTACTACTCTCACTAAATGCACATCTCTAGCACTACCTACACATTGTAAACAATTCACATGAGTAATGATCTGGCTTGATGGAACAGAAAGAAGAAGATTCAGTGAAGGAATCAGAGCATTAGAGAAATAAACCTACAGAAGGACCAATTTTGGAGAATGCAACGGAGAAAAGAAATTATGGAAGGATAGATCAACACTATCAAATGCTTCAGAGAGACCAAGTAGGTCAAGATGGTGATTAGGATGTTGGGTCTGGTAACTAAAAGCCAACACTGACTTTTAAGAGAACAATTTTCATAGAGAATATACTGGAATTGGATAAATAAAAAATAGGTGAGGAGCTGGAGGTAGACTCTTTAAGAAATCAAGTTATGAAAGAAAACAGAAAATGGGTGGTATTTTGCTAACTAAAACAGAGTTAAGGGGAGATTTAGTTATTATTGTTTGCTTTTAGCATAGGGCCATTTTGAACATGTTTATAGAGAGGGAAAAACACCAGCAGCAAAGGGACTACAGACTATAGGAGGTAAGCAAAATTGATTGAACTAAGTCCTGGACAAGAAAGAGAGACAGAGAGAGAAAAAAAAAGCGGCAAGGATAACCTTTCTGATGAAATATAGGAATACAAAGTAGGGATAAAATAAGATTTATAAATGATGGGAGATGGGAATTAGAAGAGTCCAGTCCTGATAATATCTATTTCCATGGTCTGTAAAAGAAAAGATCAGTAGCTCATGCTAAGTGTCAATACAGTCAAGCATTGCTCAACAATGGGGCTACATTCAAGAAATACGTCATTAGGGGATTCTGTCATTTTGCAAGCTTCAGGGTGTACTTACACAAACCTAGATGATATAGCCTACTACACACCTAGGCTAAATGGTATAGCGTATTGCTCCTAGGTTGCTAGCCTGTACAGCATGTTACTGTACTGACTACTGTAGGCAACTGTAACACAATGGTATTTGTATATCTAAACATAGAAAAGGTATGGTAAAAATACGGCATAAAAATATAAAAAATGGTATACCTGTTTGGGGCATTTATCATGAATGGCACTTGCAGGACTGGAAGATGTTCTGGGTGAGTCAATGAGTGAGTGGTGGATGAATGCGAAGGTCTAGGATGCTACTGTATAAGACTGTAGACTTTATAAACACTGTACCCTTAGGCTACATTAAATTTATAAAAACTATTTTTCTTTCTACAATAATAAACTAACCTTAGTTTACTGTAACTTTTTTACTTTATAAACTTTAATTTTTTTAAACTTTTGGCCTCTTCTGTAATAACACTTGGCTTAAAACACACATTGTATAGCTGTACAAAAATAGTTTTTCTTTATATCCTTATTTTATAATTTTTTTTTTTTAACTTTCTAGTTAAAAACTAAGACATAGACACATTAGCCTAGGCCTACACATGGTCAGGGATCATTGATCTCATTGTCTTCCACCTCCACATCTTGACCACTGGAACATCTTCAGGGGCAATAACATGCATGGAGCTGTCATCTCTTATAATAACAATGCCTTCTTCTGGAATACTTCCTGAAGGACCTATCTGAGGCTGTTTTATGGTTAGCTTTGCGTGTGTGTGTGTGTGTGTGTGTGTGTGTGTGTGTGTAAGTAAAAGGAGTACACTCTAAAATAATGATAAAAATATAGTAAATATATAAGCCAGTAACATAGGTGTTTATCATTATTAAGTATTTATACTGTACATCATTCTATGTGCTAGACTTTTATTAATATAGAATGACAGCACAGTAGGTTTGTTTATACCAACGTCACCACAAACACATGTGTAACACACTGCCCTATGATGTTACAACAGCTAAGGCATCAGCAGGTAATAGGAATTTCTTAGCTTCATTATGATCTTATGGGACCACTGTTGTATATGTGGTTCCTCATTGACTGAAATGTTGTTATGTAGCTCATGACTATAGTCCATCTACCTTCCAGAAGTTACTTTCCTTTAAGACTTGCAACACACACTTTTTATTGGTCCTTTAGCCTCTTCTCATTGGCTTTAGGGTACAGAAGTAGAACATTTTTTCATAGTCCTATAATAATCTTCCATCTAATATCTCCCAAATTACTCATTTCCTTTACCCCCTCAAAATGTATTTTGGATAACCTTACTATAAAGACCATGTAGGTTGGCCACTTACTGATATGGACGTGTAGGAGGACTAATACTTTGTCTAACTCAAATGAATGTCAGATAACCTCAGCAATTTGTTCATTTTATCCCATCCTGTGTTCTTATAAATGGAAATGCCACATGAGCAATGACTGTGTGTTTTATATATCCTGTTAAGGTACAGCAAACACTGGGGGTGTTAAATAAATAATAAATGGGAATAAAATTTCCAAATAATAAAACTAACTATAACTCAGTCAATTGCTGCTAGTGTTGCAGATGCTGCACTTAAAATTACTAGTAATAAAGCATACACATCTTTAATCATAGTGTCCAGAAATTTAAGTTACATTTTGGTAAATCTTTTCCAGCAAAATAAGAGCACCATGTACTCACTGAGTATTTGCTATGTGCCCAGAATAGTGCTAAATGCTTTGCATGCATGACTTAGTCCATTTGTGTTTCTATAAAGAAATACAAAATACCCGAGGCTGGGCAATTTATGCAGAAAAAAGGTTTATTTGGCTCACCATTCGGCAGGTTGTACAAGAAGCTTGGCATTAGCATCTGCTTCTGGTGGGAGCTTCAGGCTGCTTCCACTTGTGGCAGAAGGCAAAGGGGAGCTGTCATGTGGAGATCACAAGGCTGGAGAAAGAGAGAGATGAGGGAGGGGGTATGCTTTTTTGTTAATAAGCAGCTCCCCTGGGAACTAATATGAAGAGAAGTCATTTATTATCATGAAGATGACACCAAGCCATTCATGAGGGGTGTGCCCCTATGACACAAACACCTCCCATTATGTCCTCCCTCCAATAGGGATCAAATTTCAACATGAGATTTGGAGGAGTCAAATAAACCATTCCCAAATTATGATAATGCATGATCTCATTTTATCCTTGTAACTTTTAGTTCATTCATATTTATTATCCTCTATTTGATTCACAGCAACCTAATGAGAATGTACCAATACTATCCTTATTTTAAAATAAAACAAATGAGAATTCATGAGATTAAATAGGATGCCCACATTCATATTAATATATTCAAATAATATATGCAGACCTAGAATTCAAACTCCGGGTTTTCTGACTCCACACCCAATAGTGTTATTCACAGTGCTATAACAGTCTTCTCAATTTAGCACCTATAAGGGTTGAATAGTACTTTTGCTTGGGAAAGAATGAGGAATCATATCATTTGATTGCTTAAGAATACAAATCCTTCCCTCTGTAAGACAGACCAATATTATTGGCCAACATAAAAATGAGGGGTAATAAATATAAGCAAATATTCAAGAATCAGAAATGAAGCCTGTCTCCTTGTTTGATTTCAGCTTTATATTCTAGCATTTGAGTAATGATATTAATATGGCAACTGCTAATGGTAGAAAACCTGTTCAGTATTTAAGGTAAAGAATTGCTTAGGGAGATGTAACTTTACCAAAGAGATAATATTCTACTTAGATTTAGAGCATTAAATTTTATTTCTTTGTTGTTTAATAATTTGAATAGATTATGAGAGAAGAAAGTGAGATGTTCAAAAAGTGTGTAAAGAATTTTATAATGTGCATATAAACAATTACCACTGCACCTTGCATAATTAATTCTATTGAATTTTTAATAGGTTTGAAAATTTATGCTGTAACTAGACTTTTAAAAAGTAATTTATACTTAAACTTTCTCTTAACATTTCTGCAGATCATCCTGTGTGTTTTTATTTACTTACTTATTTATTTATTTATTTTTAGTTCAGGATATTACGAGGGTACAAACATTTTGGTTACATTTTATGTCTTTGCCTCACTCAAGCGAGGATTAGAGGCCTGCCCTTCCCCTCTATAATGCTCACTGCATCCATTAGTTGTGAGTTTACCCCACACAACCCCCTATTCTCCGGAGAATATTACTACTGTGTGAGCACCATAGTGTTGATCAGTCAGTGCCAATTTGATGGCGAGTACATGTAGAGCCTATTCTTCTGATCTTGTGATACCTCACTTCAGATAATGGGCTCAAGCTCTATCCAGGAAAATATAAGAGGTGCTAGATCACTGTCATTTCTTATAAGTGAGTAATATTCCATTGTATACATATACCAAATTTTAATAATCCACTCATGAATCGACGAGCACTTGGGCTGTTTCCACATCCTTGCAATAGTGAATTCTGCTGCCATAAACATTTGGGTGCAGATGTCTTTATTATAAAAAGTCTTTTGCTCTTTTGGGTAGATGCCTAATAGTGCTATTGCTGGATCAAATGATATTTCTATTTTTAGCTCTTTGAGGTATCTCCAAATTCTTTTCCACAGAGGTTGCACTAATTTGCAGTCTCACCAGCAGTGTAAGAGTGTTCCCATCTCTTCACATCCTCGCCAGCATTTGTTGTTTTGGGCTTTTTTTTTATAGAGGCCAATCTCACTGGGGTTAGGTGATATCTCATTGTGGTTTTGATTTTCATTTCTCTAATGATTAGAGATGTTGAGCATTTTTTTATATGTTTACTGGCCATTATTCTGTCTTCTTTTGAAAAGTTTCTGTTCATTTCCTTTGCCTATTTATTGATGGGGTTGATTTTTTCTTGTTAATTTTTTTAAGTTCTAGGTAGATTCTTGTTATCAGCCCTTTATTGGATGTGTAGAGAGCGAATATTTTCTCCCATTCTGTAGGCTGTCTATTCACTCTAATGATAGTTTCCTTCACAGTGCAAAAGCTTTTTAATTTGATCAGATCCCATTTATTTATTTTTGTTGCTGTGGTGATTGCTTTGGGGGTCTTCTTCAGAAATTTTTTGCCTAGGCCGATGTCTGAAAGGGTCTTCCCAACATCTTCTTCTAGAATTCTTACGGTTTCATGCCTTAGGTTTAAGTCTATCCATCATGAATTGATTTTTGTGAGAGGTGAGAGGTGGGGATCCAGTTTTCCCAGGACCATTTATTTAAAAGAGATTCTTTTCCCCAAGGTATATTTTTTGTCTGTTTTGTCAAAGATTAGATTATCATATCCAGGTGGTTTCATCTCTGGATTCTCAGTCCTGTTCCAAAGGTCTATGTCTCGTTCTTGTCCAGTACCACACTGTTTTAATTACTATAGCCTTGTAGTACAGCTTGAAGTCTGGTAGACTGATACCTCCCAGTTTGTTCTTTTTACTTAAGATTGCTTTGCCTATATGAGGTCTTCGCTGGTTCCACGCAAAGTGTAGAATTATTTTTTCTAGATGTGTAAAGAATGATGACAGTACTTTGATAGGGATTGCATTAATTCTGTAGATCACTTTAGGTAGTATGGGCATTTTAACGATATTGATTCTACCAATCCATGAGCAAGGTAGATTTTTCCATCTGTTTACATCTTCTACAATTTCTTTTCTTAGTGTTTCATAGTTCTCCCTGTATATGTCTCTCACATCTTTAGTTAAATATATTCCTAGATAGTTAGTTTTCTTTGAGGCTATTGTAAAAGGTATTGCATTTTTTTTATTTGACCACATAAATTTAATGTTTCATTTATTTTTTCTGTGTTCTTTTTCTTATTTCAGCATATTATGGGGATACAAAAGTTTAGGTTACGTATATCGCCCTTGCCCCCCTCCCCAAATCAGAGCTTTAAGTGTGTCCATTCCCTAAACGGTGTGCATTGCACTCATTATGTATATATATACCCATAGGTATTGCGTTTTTGATTTGAATTTTGGCTTGACTGTTATTGGCGTATATGAATGCCTCTGATTTGTGTGTATTGATTTTGTATCCTGAGACATTACTGAATTCATTTATCAATTCTAGGAGTCTCTTCATTGAATCCTTGGGGTTTTCCAGGTATAATATCATATCATGGGCAAAGAGCAAGAGTTTGATCTCATCTGCCCCCATTTGGATGCCCTTAATTCCCCTCTCTTGTCTAACTGTTCTAGCAAGGACTTCCAGCACTATGTTGAATAGAAATGGAGATAGCAGGCAATCTTGTCTGGTTCCAGTTCTAAGTGGGAATGGTTTCGATTTTTCCCCATTCAGTATGATATTGGCCATGGGTTTATCATAAATGGACTTGATAATTTTAAGGTATGACCCATCTATGCCTATTTTGTTAAGAGTTTTTATCATAAAGGTGTGCTGTATTTTGTCAAATGCTTTTTCTGCATCTATTGAGAGAAGCATATGGTCTTTGTTCTTGCTTTATTTATGAGGTGAATTGTATTTATAGATTTGCATATGTTGAACCAGCCTTGCATCCCTGGAATAAAGCCTACCTGGTCATGGTGAATCAGGGCAGCATCTTGTATGCTATCAAACATTAGTTGGAAATAGTAGGTATGAACAGTTGAAATTTGAGAAAATAATATAAAAATAGTTATGCTTGCTATACAACCCAGCTTCTTTAGAACATGGTGTTGATTTTTACAAACCATGCTTCATTTGACATGAAACATATGGCATTGTGATTCTGAGAAAAATATATCTCTAATCAGGATTTTTGTCATTATATTTATATTTATCAAGAAGCTCATCAGATTTCCTTTATATTTTAATGCTTTCTATTATAGAATGCCAATTACATAAAAAATATCTATTAGAATACTGCAGCAATTATGAACCCTAAATAGAAAAATAGCTGTACTAAGATAAATTTTACAGAATTTTAACCAGAAGCAATTTTTAGACAGTTTTTATCCATTATAAAGATTTTAGGCCGGGCGTGGTGGCTCACGCCTGTAATCCTAGCACTCTGGGAGGCCGAGGCAGGTAGATTGCTCGAGGTCAGGAGTTCGAGACCAGCCTCAGTAAAAGCGAGACCTCGTCTCTACTAAAAATAGAAAGAAATGAATGGGCCAACTAAAATATATATAGAGAAAAAATTAGCCGGGCATGGTGGCACATGCCTGTAGTCCCAGCTACTTGGGAGGCTGAGGCAGAAGGATTGCTTAAGCCCAGGAGTTTGAGGTTGCTGTGAGCTAGGCTGACGCCATGGCACTCACTCTAGCCTGGGCAACAGAGTGAGACTCTGTCTCAAAAAAAAAAAATAAAATAAAAAAAAATAAAAAAAGATTTTAATATGTAGGGCTTAGTTTGCCATTGTACATGCCAATATTACCTAATATAATTTTTCAAGAGTTAAGATGAAACATAAATTAATGTCACCTCAGTTAGCATAAGAAATTCACATGTCAATGTGAACAGAGAAGGGAAAGGGGAAGTACTATAAAAGGAGGAAGGTATTTTTTTATTTCTTCCTAAATGGTTAGCCTCAAATATATGCTTTTTGAATGCATACATACATATATTTCTTTTTTTAACCATTACATCCCATTCAGAATTATCTCATACTTTTTGGAGGAGAGATTTAAAATAAAATTAAAATTATTGTTTAAAATAGACATTGGCTTAGGAAAAGAATTTATGAGGAAGACCCCAAATGCAATCACAGCAACAACAAAAATAAATAAATGAGATCTGATCAAATTAAAAAGCTTCCTGTACAGCCAAGGGAACTATCATGAGATCAAACAGACAACCTACAGAATGGGAGAAAATATTCACATGTTACACATTCAATAAAGGGCTGATAACTAGAATGTATATAGAACTCAGAAAAATCAGTAAGAAAAAATCAAACAACCCTATCCAAAAGTGGGCAAAGGACATGAACAGAAACTTTTCAAAAGAAGACAGAACAACGGTCAACAAACATACGAAATAATGCTCAACATCTCTAATTTTCAGGGAAATGCAAATCAAAACCACAATGAGATATAGCTTACCTCCAGTGAGAATGGCCTTTATCAAAAAGTCCCAAAACAATAAATGTTGGAGTGGATGCGGAGAGATACGAACACTCCTACACTGCTGGTGGGACTGCAAACTAGTGCAACCTCTGTGGAAAGCAATATGGAGATACCTTAAACAAATACAAGTAGACCTACCATTTGATGCAGCAATCCCATTACTGGGCATTTACCCAAAAGAACAAAAGACATTCTATAAAAAAGACATCTGCACTTGAATGTTTATAGCAGTACAATTTGCAATTGCAAAGATGTGGAAACAACCCAAGTGCCCATCAATATATGAGTGGATTAATAAAATGTGGTATACGTATACCATGGAGTTCTATGCAGCCACAAAAACTAATGGTGATATAGCACCTCTAGTATTACCCTGGTTAGAGGTGGAACCCATTGTACTAAGTGAAGTATCAGAAGAATGGAAAAACAAGCACCAGATGTACTTACCATCAAATTGGTATTAACTGATCAACACTTAAGTGCACATATAGTAATAACATTCATCAGGTGTCGGGCAGATAGGAGAGGGGAGGAGGGGATGGGTATATACACACCTAATGGGTGCAGTGTGCACCATCTGGGGGATGAACATGCTTGAAGCTCTGAGTCAGGTCGGGCAATATATGTAATCTAAACATTTGTACCTCCATAATATGCTGGAATAAAAGAAATTTCAAAAATAAAAATAAAAAAAATTAAATATGCAGTACAGATTATCTCTGCTGCTTGTTTAAAACAAAAATTAGAATTTAGAATTTTAAAAATTTCTAATGGCCAGATGCAGTGGCTCACATCAGTCATCTCCGCACTTTGGGAGGCCAAACTGAGAAGATCACTTGAAGCCAGAAGTTGGAGACCAGCCTCAGCAAGAATGAAATCCTGTCTTCAACAAAAAATAGAAAAATTATCTGGGTATGGTGGGGCACTCCTGTAGTCCCAGCTACTTGGAAGGCTCAAGCAGGAGGATCACATGAGCCCAGGAGCTTGAGGCTACAGTGAGCTATGATGACACCACTGTGGGCTATAGAGCAAGACCCCATCCCAAAACAGACAAACAAACCTCTGATGATATATAATACTTTGCAAAGCCAAAAAAAAAATTCAAATATTTGTAAATAAATTTTAAGAGATATTAGTTAATTTCAAAAACCTCATTAGGCATACCATATTCTCTTATAAATTATTTGTTATAGCACAAGTAGTTTAATATAAATGAATTTAAGCACAAGTTATGTATCATACAGTATATGAAACAGTAAAAATATATAGATATGATCAATGTCTCTCAAAACTCTAGAAACTTAAGAGACTGTAGTAACCAATATACAATTTTGAAAACAAAATGAATAAACAAAAATATATATCATCTAAAAATTGTGTACAGTTATTAAATTTCATTTCTTAACTGATGAACTAAACACTGGTAAGAACTGATGTACTACATGACATCCATGCTATGTCAAAATGATTTGTAGCAGGCATATCAACATAGAGATTCAGAAATATTTATTAGGAAAGCAATGCACATTGATTATAACAATCAGCCTTTATTTCTATATGTATTTGAATTTCCCAAAACCATTCTCCAATTAATCATTTAAAACTTATTCATGTATTATGCATCCTACAACAAAGACTAAGAAGCACATAAGAATGATTATGATAAAAAGCCTTAAAATTACAGAAAATATTTCATGTATTTTTACATGAAAATATTTTGAAATCAATTTTGTGTTTATTGAAGAGAGATTTTTCTCATGTATATTATTCAATACTTTTTTCTGTCAAAGTATTAGTTTTCCAGGATTGGTATAACAAATGACCACAAACTGGGTAGCTTAAAACAGCATTCTTTTACTGTTCTGGAGGATAGAAGTCCAAAATCCAGGTGTCAGCAGGGTTGGTTCCTAGGGGAGACTCTGTGGGAGAATCTGTTCCATGCTTTTCTCCTATGTTTTGGTGGTTGCCAGCAATCCTTGGTGTCCCTTGCCTTTTAGATGTACCCATTCTTTGCCTCCATCTTCATGTGGCATTCTCCCATGTCTTTATCTTCTCTTCTTATACAGACACAAGTCATACCGGATTAAGGGCCTGCCCTGTTCCAGTATGACCTCATCATAACTATTATACTTCTATCTCCAATTATAGTATTTCCAAATAAGATCTCATTCTGAGACTCTGGGAAAAGAATGAATTTAGGGGGGACATTGTCCAACCCTGTGCAACCAGTTTCCATTAAACATTAAAGAAAAAATTCCTATACTATACAGGATGCAAAAATTATGTATCAGAGTGAGTCAGGGCTCTGGCATGAGTCTGAGGCTACAGCCCCTGACCTGCCTAGCCCACTTGGCCTCCTCTGCCTCACCTGTTTCTCTGCCTCTTCCCTCTCTCACTGTCTCTCCTCCTGTGCACTCTTCCTCTGAATCTTGACATTAATGTCTTTTTCCCTAGCCTACCTGCTCCCTTGTGTGCCCAGTCACCCCGCCAGCATAGGCCCATAATGCCACCTCCTCTCCCCCACCCCACACTTGCAGCTCCCATGGGAGATTGGAGGAGCACAGCTGGGCTGCTGCTGCTTCCTGCAGGAACTCATAGGAGCACTGACACTTCTCCACACGAGTCTCCAACCATGAGCAAAATCGGAAATGAGTGAGTGTAAGAGTTTTAGAAGGGATTCCGGTTCAAGATGGCTAACTAGAGACACTAGACATCCACAGACTCTAGAAATAAGAACCAAAATTAGGAGTAGATAATTGTACCCTGAATTAGAATATCAAGGAAAGAACACTAGAGTCCAAGAGAACTCACAGGAAACACCTGAGGCACAGAAAGCAGGAAGAGAGAGGCCAACTCACCAGAGATTAGCAGGAGCCCAGGGGGATTTGGTATTGTGGGGAAAGGGTAAGTGAGAGAGCTTTGGGGGTCCACATTCCTGCTGTGAACTGCATAAATCCCAACTGCAAGAGAGCTCCTCTACCCACATGAACCCCGACACTAGCATGGGCAGTAATTTGGACACCCTGGAGGGCACGGCACCAGACTGGGAACTTGCACTGGGTCACTCAGTTCCCACCCCAGACCTGAGCAGCTATGGCAGGGTGCCACTTTGAAAGCACACTGTCTTGGGACTGCATCCTGCTCTGGGAACCTCAGCTGCTGTACCTCAATATCCCAGAAGCTCCAGCTGACATCCCCCAGTGTCCATCTGGAGGGCTGTGGCAGCACAGAGCTGGCTGGACCGAAAGGTGCTGCAAGGTCACCTGTACTCTAGTGCACAGAGAGTACTACTTCCCAGGGAAAGTATGGTGCAGTGCACCAAAAAGGTGGCCCCTGGGACAAAGGAAACCAAACTGCCTGCTTTCCAGAGCCTGAAAGCTCCCTGCCTGGGGCTATGAAAAGTGACTCTGCCCCCAGCAGCGGCACACAAACTCTGTGTTCAGCCTCACCAGCAGAGTAAAATCTCCTACCACTAGAGTAGTCTCTATGCTTTGCATCACAGGACCCCTTTCTCCACTCTGCACGCCATTGTAGGCCCAGCGGCTGCTGCTGCTGCCAGGGCAGGCCAGTGCAGATGAACAGACATTTTTCAAAAGAAGTGAAACAAATGGCCAACAAACATATTTTAAAAATGCTCAACATCACTAATCGTCAGGAAAATGAAATTCAAACCACAATGAGATCCCACCTTACCCCTACCAGAATGGCCATTATTAAGAAGTCAAAAACAGACACTGGCACAGATGCAGTGGAAAGGGAATGCTTAAAAACTGTTGGTGGGAATGTAAATTAATATAACCTCTATGGAAAATAGTACGGAGTTTTCAAAGAATTAAAGTAGATCTCCCATTTGATCCACAAATCCCACTACTGGGGATCTACCCAAAAAGAAAATAGGTGATTTTATTAAAAAGGCACCTTCATCTGTATGTTTATTGCAGCACAATTCACAACTGCAAAGATATGGAATCAACCTAAGTGCCTATCAAATGAGGAGAGAATAAAGAAAATGTGATACATAAATACCATGGAATACTACTCAGCCATGAAAGAGAATGAAATAATGTCTTTTGCAGCAACTTGGATGGAACTGGAGGCCATTATCCTAAGTGAAGTAACCCATGAACAAAAAACCAAATACTGCCTGTTCTCACTTATAAGTGGGAGCTAAGCAAAGGGTATGCATGGTAATACAAGACTGACACAATGGACACTGGAGATTCAGAAGGCGGAGGGTAGGAAGGGAGTACAGGATTAAAATTACCTATTGGGTACAATGTACAGTACTCAGGTAATGAGTAAACTAAAAGCCTAGATTTCTCCACTAAGCAATTCTTCATGTAACAAAAAATCATTTGTACCCTCTAAACCTATTTTAAAAAAAGATTGATGAAATAGGTGAATAATTGTGAATAATTATTGAATATAAGAGTATGGTCTTTTATTTTCTAATCACATACATGGATGGGGACTTACCTTTGGGAATCTTTCTCACTTCCAAATATGTGTTACATGAGAAGAGAAACTTACAAAATTCTTCAGGTAGGATTCAGCAGATCAACCTAGGTGTATTCTTTTGTTTCTATTTTGAGCACATTGTTCCCCAAAATCTTTTCTAAGTCTGATTTCACTATAACATCGTGCAAATATAGATAAATCCTGTGAAGTAAAAGTGGTTAACAAAGCTTGGGAACTAAAATTAAATATTACACAGACAGATAAAATGAGTCTGAGTTAAATTCATGTATTTAATTCTTACCTATTTTGCACATCTATTAAATAGTTATGTTGATATTTCCTTCACTTGGTATCACCAATTTGTAATTTGTAACCATAATGGAGAAGACGAATTTTTCCTGTATTTGAATAAACAGTTTACTGAACAAATTAATAGTATAAATATGATTCCAAGGCTAATGACTTAAGAGAATATTCATTCACATCCACCTTCAATCAACATGCCCCCTAAACACCCCATGTGCCCTGTAACTAATTTATCTCATACTCTTCGTTCAGGTTGCAATTCAAGCATCATATTCTCAGATCTGATTTCCTTCGATAAATCAAATCCCTACTAGATGCTCTTACAGTACCAAGTACCAATTCTTTGTAGCATTTACCACTATGTCCATTTTGTGTTAATTTCTGTGATTATTTAACTAACATCATTCTCCTCCACTAGACTATAAACTCCATAGGACAGGTACTGTGGGCCATGTATATTGTACTTATCTTTGTTTCTCTAATGAGAAGTTCAGTACTTGCTGAATAACAGAATAAATTAGATGTACATATTTACATATAAAAAGTTGACATGTGAGTTATGAATCAATCTCATCAATTTGTTAAAGAATCCTCTACCAAGTGAGTTTTTCCTGAATAAACTTTTTACCCTTATTGTAGTGATTATACCTACATAAAAACATTAATGAAGCATTGATTTTACTATATTAAATAGTTTTCTACTTCAAATAGAGTTGGCTGAATTATTTTGAATAGCTCAATTAAAAAATACAAGATTCTATTCAGAGATTTTATTTACTAAAGGGATTCTGGGTTATTTATTAACATAGGTACAATTGACATTAAATATAAGTTTTGTGAAACAATTGTCCATAAGAATTCTATACTTTTACTTTGTAATACATGAAAAAATGGCCCATATCACACTGAAAAATCCCTTTAAAATGAAATACAATTTCAGCAATGAAATTTATCAGTATAATTCATTTTAAAACAAATATTTAAAAATTTAAAATTTGCATAAAGCCTATATTTGAGAAAGCTATAGTAATTAATTATTCACAAGTAGGGAAATTACAATTCTTTCCATGATCATCATTAATTATTTAATCCAGAGAAAGTATGTTGCAAATTTGAATATCTAAATTCAGAATTTAGGGCATGCAAATATGATTATAGTATCTTTCTCCTTACAGATTGAGTTTACATATTTAGATAAATACAACATAGTATTCTTTGTTTTAAAATTTCCTGGCCAGAGAAAAGATTGCATTTCAAAAGTTAAATATAATACAAAGATAAACATATTTTTCCTATCTTCATGCTGCTTCTCCCTGAGTTGAACTTTCTGTGTCATGCTAATATTTCCTAGTTTCTTTTTGAGGAAAAAAATAATGTTAAATGTCATCAATTTCCAGACTGTCCCACACTTAAAACTAGTATTAAGCTGTTCAGGAACATTACATGAAAAAAAATTAGAGAAACTGTGAGGAACAATTTGAAGAATAAGATAATGGTAACTTTCTCATAATTTGATCGCAGCTCTAAGCTTGGCTGAGCGCCCTCTGGGGTTATCTTGTACATCCTGATCTTCTGGGGTAAGTACCTTTTTGTGTATCAATTCCCACATTAAAGGAGCTTTTTTAATAGAGACTCCTTCCTGGTTTTCATGACCTGAACCCAATTGTGATGTTTTTATCACCTTCTGTCTAACACTTAGGTTAAACTTTTCTGTCATGCTTATTCCAAGCAAGAATCGTTTGACAATGCGATCCTCTAGTGAATGGAAGGAGAGGGCAACAAGGCGACCACCAGGTCTCAGAAACTTCTGAGCTGTCTTCAGTCCTGTGTAGAGTTCATTGAGCTCATTGTTCACAAATATGCGAAGAGCTTGGAAAGTCTTGGTAGCAATATGGGTAGATCGTTGTAGCAAGTCTTTTCGTGCATAAATAGCAGATGGAGGAAATGCACCTAGGAATAGATTTTGTAAAAATAGAAAAAGAGGACAGGTAATATTAATATGTTCCACTGTAAATCAAATGAGTTCTGTAGTGTGTGTGCATATTTAAGGAACTAAATTTTCTTGGAAAATTGTGGCATTTCATTCATACTTCCCTCTCTTATTTCTAAGCATTTTTCCAAGGTTTAAAATTATGTGTTGAAAATATCTTTCATAATTCACAAGGAAAATTAGAGTTGAACAAGCAGCAGAGAAACAGCAGACAAATATTTCAAGAAATAATAACAAAAAAATTTTTCAACTTTGGTCAAAAATATTAACTCATAGCTACAAGAAGCTCAATGAACCACAAATAGAATATAAACAAAGAAGACTACTTCCAGGCACATCATAATCAAACTACTACTGCCAAAGGTAACAAGAAAAATCGTGACAATGGAAAAACAAAAACAAAAATAAAAAACAAGCCTACATCACATAAAGAAAAAACAAAAATACGATTAATAGCTAATTTCTCACTAGCACAATGGAAGTCATAAGACACTGCAATAACATTCAGTGTCAAGAGGAAAATCTGTTTTCTACTAAAACAATTATTAAAAAATAAAAGTTCAAAGACATTTTTAAACAAATAAAAAGTGAGAAAATACATTAATAATAGGTCCACATAGAAGAAATGTTGAAGGAAATACTTCACGGTGAAATAAAATGACACCAGATAATAATTTGGATATACAGAAAGGAATAAAGAGATAAGGGCACATATAAAAAACTCACAGCTAATATAATACTCAATGGTGAAAGACTAAAAGATTTTCCTCTATGATCAGGAGCAAGACAATGCTTCCATTTCTATTCAACATAGTATTAGAAGTTCTAGTTAGAGCAATTAGACAAGAAAAAGAAAAGAAAGGCAATCAGATTAGAAAGGAAAAAATAAAATTATGTCTGTTTGAAGATGATATGATCTCATATGCAGAAAATCCTAAAGATTATACACACATGCAAACTATTAGAAGTAATAAATGAATTTAGCACAGTAACAAGATAGAAAAAAACATGCAAAAATCAGTTGTGCTTGCAGATACAACAATGAACAATCATGAACATTAAATTAAGAAAACAATTCCATTCTCAATAGCATAAAAATAATTTGAATACTTAGGAATAAATTGGCAAAAGAAATGTAAAACTTTTGCTTTGAAAGTTATAGAACATTTTTGAAAGAGATTAAAGAAGACCCATATAAACAGAAAAACATTCCATGTTCAAGGATTGGAAGATTTAACATTGTTGAGATGGCAATACTACCCAAACTGATCTAAGATTCCATGCAATTCCTACCAGAATTCTAGTGGACTTCTTGGTACAAATTGACAAACTGAGTCTAAAATACATATGGAATTTCAAGGGGACCAGAACAGCCCAAATGATTTTGGGGGAAAAAAAGAAAAAAAGTAGAAGGACTCACACTTAAGAATTTCAAAACTCACTACAAAGCAATGGTTAACAAGATAGTGTAGTACTGGCACAAAAATAGCCACAGGGATCAATGGAATATAATTTAGAATCAAGAAATAAACCCATATATATGGTCACGCGATTTTTGACAAGAGTGCCAAGACCATTCAACTGGGGAAAGTCTTTTAAACAAATGTTGCTGGGACAACTGGATAGCAACATGCAAAAGAATGGAGTTGAACTCTTGTCTCCATAGCACATAAAATTAACTCAAATGGATCAAAGCCCTAAACATAAAAGCACACACTATAAATTCTTTAAAAAAACCATAGGGGTAAATCTTCATTACTTTCAACTTGGCAAAAGATTCTTAAATGTGACACCAAAATTGTGAACAAAACAGAAAATTATATAAGTGCAATTTCATCAACATTAAAAACCTGTCTTTCAAAGGGCACCATCAAGAAATGAAAAGTCAATTCACAAAATGGTGAACACATTTTCACAAATTGTATATTTAATAAGGGACTTGTATCTAGACTATATAAAAATAATCTGTCATGGCATTAGTTAAAAAAAGAAATAGAACAAATAAAAAGAAAATCACAGAATGATATATGCATGATACTATTTACATCATATTTTAAAACATGCACATCAAAATAGATATGTCCCATCTATTAATAGTTCATAATTGAGATATACAAAAATGACAATTTTAAATAAATCAATACATACAATTTTCCTTAAACTTACAACTACTGGCATATAAACATGATATTAAAGTATAATGTTCAATGGATTTATACAGAAATTTCTTTGATTTAGGAGCATATTCCTGGAGAATATTATCCCACAGAGATGTATTGTTTCCAGAAAAGATTTCCTCTGAATGAAGATCTGAAAATATGACTGGAATCCTGACATTTGAGTCTCCTTAGTATTACAGAAAAGTAAATTATATAAGGCTGGTGCCTTAGTTCACGTTTCAGTAAGCTGTGTAACTAGTAGTAAAGTATAGACATACCTGTTTAATTTTCTTTGGGAGCTAGATCAGAGAAGAGGAGAAACAATATCTTACATATACCAGAGAGGTGAGAACCTGGCTATTGAAAGTTAACCAAATCAGTAATGGGCTTACTTTTTCCTCTACAAAAATTACTTTATTGAAAGGCTAGAAAATGTTAGACACTAGGGGATTTATCTTCCAACAACCAGGTAAATAAGAAACAAGATGTCAATGTCAAAACTGAAGGGGGAAGTTAGCTTCTTTTTATTTGTTACTCAGTTCCTCCATTTTCCAGAGAAAGGGTTTGGGTCATTTGGAAATGTGTTTCACAGTATTCTGAGGATCTAAACAAATATACAACTATTCATATTTTGGGGCTTGGATTTAGAGGAAATTTCAGAAAGGTTGCATTCCTAAAAACCCTGCATGATTCAAGACTAATTTTCTCAAAGGAGAAATGTAATGTAAAATACATATTAATGTACATATATTTTCATGTAAAATGGGAAGTAAACATTCATGTAGCATATAGATCAGTAAGTACTGTAGGATATTTTTGCTTTATTGGTTTTTAAAAATTTCTTCTTAGCGTTATCTCTAATATTTTGCAGAAATTAAAAGCACGACTCAACATGGTAATTGCTTAAGTTTGTTGACATTTTTTAACAAAAACTCTAAATTCATGAAATAATAGAAAGGCAGAGAGCTTAATATTTGCATGATATTATCACTGAATATATTTTTAAAACTTACTGAAAACAGGTAAAGTTTCAGAACAAAATAACAAAAAACAAAAATAACGAAATAATGTCTGAAATCACCATAGAAGTTCTAATATAAACAACAGCATTGGTTCATCTAACATGACAAAGTGTGTTAGGCATTTCTGTTTATCAGCTAAAATGGCACCTTCCTGTGGCAGCAGGATAGACATAATTTATAATTCATTCAGTCAGCTAGTTGTGAAACTATGAGATTCCTAATTATTTTAATTTGAGAGAATTTGTTATTTCAAAGTATTTACACAAAGTGAGATTTTTATTAATATTTTCTATTATACATCTCAAGTTTATATAAATCATATTCACATTAAGTATATCTACAATATATACAAATCTGCAGCTGACAAATTACTACGTCTGCAGTCAGACAAGCTTTTCTTTATAAGGTCTAATTAGGCCTTGCCAATGTCATAAAGTCACGGAGAATGGACAGAGCTTTCAATTATACTTAGAAATGGAAGTCTTAAAGATAATAGGATAACTTTAATCCACGAACCTTTTCTTCTGGGACTTTCTTACTGTTGTTTAGGGAATTCTGACCTAGATTATGTCCAGTGGATTTCCTGGAAAGAATTTCTAGATCTTGTCCTTTCAACCTCCCCAAGTTCCATCTTTAGGGACCAGGGGATGACAGGGGTCTGTAATAAGCAATGTGTTTTTATGGAGTTTTTTGGTGCTGCTATGGGGATCAAACGCATGTATCTTCCCTTATTTTAGATAGGTTAAATTTTGAGGGCTACTCTTCTTTTATAGTGGTAACTCATGTCTGTAATTCATAGGAAGAAAGGTCAACAGTATAGATTGTATAACACAGAATAAAAAAGAAGCAAATAGAAAACAGCATATAGTCATGGAAATTCAAGAAGTAAAAACAAAACATCAACTGGCAATCTGGCATGGTATACACAGACAAGACGACAAGAAAAAACAATCTAACCATGAAGGATTAAGCAAGGTTCTTTGAATTACCAAGCTTAAACACAATCAGTATGCTCGGCACAGTGGCTCACACCTGTAATCCTAGCACATTGGGAGGCCAAGGCAAGAGGCTTGCTTGAGGTCAGGAGTTTGAGACCAGCCTGGGTAAAATAGTGAGTCCCTGTTTCTACAAAAAATAAAAAAATTTAGTCAGGCATGGTGGCATGCACTAGTCCTAGCTACTCAGGAGGCTGAGGCAGAAGGATTGCTTGAGCCCAGGACTTAGAGGTTGCAGTGACATATGATGACACTACTGCACTCCAGCCTGGATGACAGAGTGAGACCTTGTCTCAAGGAAAAAAAAAAAAAAGACAATCAGTAAATGTCTTGTTTCTCTCAGGAAGCAAACATGGGTTTCCTTGTGAGAGCCACTGGTCAGAAAGCAAGGAACAGGGTTCTCTTACGTAAGCACAGACTAGGTAAGAACACTTGCCTGTAATTCATCAGGAAAAAAAGATTCAAGAACCATACCAGATTCAATGCCTACCCATATGTTGGATGCTGAATCAGGCCATAGAGAGAAAAATATTAATGACACGTGGTCCCTGCCCTTGAGGAGCTCACTGGTTTGCAATCCTTCTTCACCTCTTTCTCATCTTCCATAACCTGCTATCAGAAATAGAAACTGATCTCTCTGCACTTCCATTTCCTGACTTTAATCACAGAGTCTAGTATGGCTAATTCATTTGATTAAGGAATAGAGTAGGCAAGATAGAAAATATGGTCTCAGTCACAATTTGGATCATTTGGTTTGGTGATGAGAGAAAATCTCCTTTTTGTGTTTTATAGTTCAACAATGGACTTAGTTAACACAGGACCAATATATATTAGTTCTAAGTGAAAAGAGATGTGTTTATCCCTAGTATAGGACTTACACACTCTACTGTAATTACTAGTTTACTTGTCTGTCTCACTCACTTGACTCTGATCCCCTAGTGAACAGGAACTATTTTGTGTTCACTCTTATATCCCTACTACTTGACAGAGAAGCTTACGATTTTTAACTCTGACTACACATCATTCACCTGCAGCACTTTTGAAAAAAATACCTAGCCCCACTCCAAACCTAGTAAATCACAGTTTCAGTGGTTTATTACTCACGAATCACAACATTTAAAAAGCTTTACAGAGGATTTTGACATGCAACCAAGATTAAAAACTACTTAGAAAACACTCAATAAATGTTTGTTGGAAAGATAATGAATAGACAATTAATAAAAAAAATGGATGAATGACTGAAAATTTAGGACTAATAGTACAGTTTCATTCACATCATCAGGTGGATATATAAAGAGCATAATAGTCATAGCAATGAGTGACAAAATAAAGAGCATCATATTTTTAACCACAGAAAACTATATGAACAGAATTTAAAAATAATGTCATGATATACACCCAGTCCTCTATGCTACGTTTTGGCCAAATGTGTTTGTGGGTACCAAATTACTATTTTAACGGGGCAATCGAACTCTCAAATTTGCTAGCAATTTCATTGTCTCAATACAACTGACTGCATGTATTTAATTATACCTGATAATCACTGAGAATACCCTTAGTTAATCAATCATTTGTACATGCAATGGAGCACCTGCAAATAATTTTAACCTCAGGAAATACAAGCTTGGAAGCCTTTATTATCTGAAATAGAGCAAATGTCCAAGGTGAACTTTATATTTGCATATTACTTTTGCAGAATGAAATGAGACAGAGTGTAATGGCAAAATTTGGAAATTTATATTTTTAAAAATCATCAAGATCTTCAGTGATTTAAGTCCAAGTTTTTCCCCCAAAATTAATGTATAACATTAAGATTTCACGTAAGCTTTATTTCACATAACACTTCTGAGATCCTAAACTACAAATTTTCTCAATATTTCCAAACAGCAGAACTGTTTTCCTCCTTATACTTGAAAATAGCAAAATTATATCAGTAAAATTGACTACAAGAGAAAATTAAAGGTTAAAATACATTTAATAGCATGATGTTTTCAAGTTAAATACACTTTTTAAAAATGTACATTTAAAAGTATATATTTAACCTAGTATGAGATGACAGGTTCTAATTTCAATATAATTTTAAGACATTATTTAGCACTTACTTCTATCCTAGTAATACTGGGAAAATTCATGACATAAGAGATTGACCCTAGCTGTGCAATAAAATTGTTAAAGAGTTCTGCCTCAGTAGAGGCACTCCATGCTCATGTTTCAGATCAGGTTTGCTGGTGGTGGTATATTTTAAGTCCCTGGTGATTTCACATCCCTTCTCTTTTCTTTGTCTCATATCAGCAAATTCTGACGGATCTGTATCTGGGATGTATCCAGAACCCCATTACTTCTTACTGATTCCATTACTATTACCCTAGTCCGAGCCATCATAATCTTTTCCACACAGCCACCAGACTGATCCTTTTAATATAAAAATTAGAGCATATCTCTCTACTGTTCAACACCTCCAACATCTTCGTATTATACCAAATAAAACTGAAGTTCTTACCTTGGCCTAAAGTCCCTATGTGATATGCAATCCCTGCCTCCTAACTACCCCCATTTCTCTGACCCCATCCCCTGAACCACAACATGCCTAGGTCCTTTGACCTGTACCTGGAAGGTCTGCCTTCACACACCTGGGTGGTTTATTCCTTATTTTATTTAGTTCTCTTCTCCAACATCACAGAATTAGAAAGGTAGTCTCTGCCTATGCTTATGAAAAACAGCACCTTGTCACTAACCCCTTTACATTGTTTTATTTAGCTCCATTAAAAGGACAAATATTTATTTGTTTACCATCTGTTTTCCTCCACTAGAATATATATTCAGGGAAAATAGAGACTATTTTTGTTCACTGCTATAAATCCTTGGCACCAAAAGGGTTGGTGGATTGAAAGAATGATTACATTTGCAAAGTTACAAACATATTCATTGTTAAAAAAAAAAAAAGCAAAAGGAAATATTATCAGTTGTATATGAAGTAAATTGTTATTGTCAGTACGAGTTAAATTCTGCTGCAAGAGGCAACCAAGAGGTACACCTCCTTTTTTCATGATAGGCATATATGAAAATGTATATATAAACGCTTGTGTGCATATATATATTTTTATAGGAAGGGAATTGATCTGCAACTTACTTTGTTTACTTATCTTACTTTTAAAAATAATTTCAGTTGTATAGACGTATTATAATTAATTTCATTTGTTTATTTAACAAATGTTTATGGTGTTAAGCACAGTACCAGCCAATTGGGAATACAATGGTAAATAAGATACAGGTGGTCTCCAGTAAAGCTCATATTGCCACCACAGCAAGAATATTTAGGATGTTTTTTATTTTTGGTATCACAAAAATGCTGTAATAAACATGTGAACTGCACTTTTAAAATTTCTACATAGCAAAAAAACTCTACAAAGTAAAATGACAGTCACAATCCAGGAAAAATATTTGGAACTGTACATGAACCTTGTATGTCTGTAGAATTGGATTTGTTAGGTCAAAGGGTATTTATGCTCATTTAAATTTGGATCGATACTTCTGAACTTACCCTCTAAATAGATTGTACCAATTTACCTCCATCAATAGTATATGAGAGAGTTCATCGCCCCACAATCCTTACCAGTGCTAGAAACTATCACTTTTTACTCATGACTAGTCTAATAGTAGGTGAACGATAGCTTACTGCTGTTTTAATTTGCATTTCTTTGGCAATTAGGGTTGGGCATCTTTTCAAATCTAATAGCCATTTGATTCCTGCTATAAATTGCTTAAATAAATCCTTTGTCCATGTTCTTGATGTGATGTTGCTCTTTATTGATCTGGAAGAGCTATTTATAAAATAAGGATATTAACCCTTTGTCTCTCATACATAGTTGAAAACATGTTTCCCAGATTGTGACTGTCTTTTAATTTTGTAGAGTTTCTGCCATACAAAAAATTAAAAAATTTTATATAGGTATTTTTTTTCATATGGTTTTAGTTTTTATCAAGTTTAGGAAGGCTTTCCCCAACTATAAGATTACAGATATAATCAACTCTATGACTTTTTGGGTGTATTTCTGGTTTTATTCCTTACATTTAAATATTTAATCCATATAAAATTTATTTTTTAGTATGGTATACTAAATTAAACAATTTTAGTCTAAACTGGCATCAGGAATATTTGGTAAAATTCAATAAATACATATTCTTAATAATACATCAATCATTCATTTAGCCACTATTTATTACTTATGATGTACTAAACACTGGGGATTTAAACATTTATGAATATAGAGTCCTTGCCCTCATGAAATTCAAACTCAATGAAGACAATGACGTGTAAATATTGCGATGAGTGCTATAAAGAATTATATACGCTATTATGGGAGCAAAAAGGATTTCCCAAACTGCTATTCCTGGGAACAGTGAGTGACCAGTGTGTCTATTGTCAAGTAAGTCTGGGAAATGCAGCAAGCTACATACTCCACTTTTGGAGACTAACAATGGCCAGCCCATTAACAATGTAAAACTCTGAAAACAACTGTTTAACTTTGTTTACCCAGCATTTCTCAAGTTTTTGACAATAACTTGTTTTTATTTTAATAACAACTAACAATTCCATAGGATTTCTTTTCTGGATTACACACTTGGGAAAGTACTAAAAGTAGGTTTTGTGTTAATCCTGTTCCACATATTTTAATTATGTCATTAAATCCTTATAAAAATTCTGGGAGGTAAGAAATAGATATCCTTATTTCCATATAAAGTTACAAAACCGAGGGGTTAAATGTCTCTTCCCCAATTCACAGGGTTGGTTAAGTAGTCCTGTCTTGGAATTCATGAAACTAATTTTGAAAATTCAGGTCTTTTTAACATGCAGTATGAAGTTCACTCTTACATTAGTCTGCCTTTATTTATTTATTTATTGATTGATTGATTGATTGATTGTAACATAGAGTAGATCTAACCTCCCCAGAAGAAAAGTATAATATTTCTGGCTAGTTCATCTGAGATACACTCTAGGAAACCCAGATCAGTGCCAGTTTTTTCTTTTTAACTTATTTTATTATCTAGGTGGATAATTTTTCAGTGTCCTGAGGATGTCCTTGAATTTCCTAGTGTTTAAAGGTGCTCAAAATAAACCAACAATTTTAAGATGGTACATGTACCAAGCCATCTCATCTCCTTTTTCCTGATTAAAATTTAAGGAAGTTAAGATGAAATCACATAGTTTAGAATGATTTCCAGAAGCTCTGATTCTATGTATGGTGTTGTATATAACAATCTCATTTTCTGGGAGAAAATGAGTGAAGAATCTTTACTCTAAGTCTGAATAGCCTTTTACTGAGAGATGTTTTAATGGAAGCCAAATCACTTTGCATCAAGTTGCAAGAGTTTGGCTTTCTCTACACATTTCCCTTGGGGAGATGTGCATTGTCAGACCTAAAGACTGCGCATCTGGTGAAGGCCGCAACTGCCCTGGTCTCTTACCCTGGGAATGGTAATGAATACCTTTGGCTTTTGTCCTTTTTGTTCTATTGAAAATAACTTATTGTTAGCTCAGGTTATTAGAATGTGCGTTTGTCTCTGTTTTTGGTCTGTTTTCTTGATAGTGAGTTTCAAAAGAAATACTTGCTACTGCTGCCATTATCAAAAGACTTTTAGATAGGTACCGATTACATGTGTTTGATTAAGAATCTAGACTTATCCAATTCAGTACATACGGACTTTTCTTGACTCACTTACTAGGAAAGGAGCCTTTTACTGTTGCTTATACATCCTAAAAATGAGTGCTTACTATTTTCCAGCTAAGCAAAATGAGGGGTATGGGTATGAGCTTGTAAACAAAATGGAATAAAAGGCTGAGATGGCTAAAACCTTGGGAAATTAAGCTCAGATCCTTTTATTTTATTTTATTTTATTTTACAATTCTTGAGAAATGTTGAGAAGACTGACATTTTTAAAATACATTTGCTGTTATACATTTCTTGTGAATATATGATTTTAGCAACAAAAGGGCAATGTTTCTTGCTTTCATCTCTGTGCCTCTGTAGACACTACTCTCTTGGCCTAGAATGCCTTTTCCCCACTTCTTGTAGTTTATTTACATTTATGCATCCTTAAGACTTACTAAGGTGCTATTTTCTCCAGGAAGCTTTTGCAATGACCTTTCAATATATATTTCATCAAACCATTTACCACTCTGCACTACTTGTCTATCAGCCTCTACTAGGTTGTAAAAGGTCAGAGACCTTTTCCTATTTCCTTCATATCCCCAATCCTAGGTCTAGGCCCTGATGCACAGTAGGTGGCAAAGGGGAAAATCCATTTAATAAGAGATATCCTTATAGTTCCAGACAAAGATCAAGATGTGCCACAAATAGTATTCTGAACATGGAAATTCATGAACTCCCTTAACTCCCTTAAATCTTTGTAAGATTTTGTGTATATGTAATTTTATATAGAGATGCTCTACTACTTTCATCTAATTCTAAAGTGAACCAGGGACCCCAAAGTAGGCAAATTCTTAGTAAAAACAAACTGGGAGTTAGCTAAGTTTTCAGATCATGACTTACCACTTTTAATGATACCACCCAAAAAAGCTTCTGCATTTGTTTAGTTTTGGTTTTCTTTAACTCCAGAAATATTTCACTTAGCATCATCAGAAGCATTGATTGAGAACCCCCTTTCATATATGATAGCAGAAGTTGGAATCTATATCACTGAATCCTCAGTTTTCTTGTGACTCACAAGGGATCTCACATTGAAAATAAGAGAAAATCTTGCTTAGTAACAGTCTGTACTACATATAATAATAGAACACAATTTGTATGTGAAAGCAGTAAGATAGATTTCATTCATAAAAAGCACCATGATTCTGGCTAGATAAATGACTTGAAGTCCCAGAGAGAAATTGTCATTTTTAGTTCTGGGATACCCTTATGCTACTTACACTTTTTAAAATTTAATACATTCACATGTTCAAATATATTGAGATTTTTAAGCTTGTGAATGAAATTAGCAACGTGCTGTGGCTGTCAACGTGATGCATTGCAATTCCCCTTGAGTGGTAGGGTTTAAAAATTAATTCAGCTCTTGCACCTGTTTGCTGGCATTCATCTGTTAAACATTTCCATCACATTTAATAAGTCTCTGTGACGCAACTCGTGTCCTTTTGCCTGGGCTCCTTTAATATAGTGTTAAATTCTCAACCATTTGAAATTCAAGTAATATTACAAATTTCAAACTGCTAATTAAAATCTGTGAACTTGAATGGTTCTGGATAAAACTGGCTTTACTTAGTGAGGTTCTTTTTAAACTTCTTCAGAGTCTCATCTAATCCCCAACTCCTACCAGGTTAAGTCTGATGACAACATGATCTCACTATGGGTGGTTGAGGTTTACAAATCCTTATACAATAGGGAAAAAAATCAGGTTATAAGCTTGAACAAAAACATAATGAGGAACATTACCTGCTGAGATGAAATAAGAGACATGGCTGAGAATTAAAGGACTGAAATTTTTCATATATTATTTTTCAATAAAATTAATTCTATACTGCCTATGTCATAATTTGCTCAGCATAGATGGAATAGTTCAAACTGGATCATGATTCCTATTACCTATTTAGGTGGTCAGCAGTCAATTTAATTATTGACTATATAAGGAGTGGTTGAGGTCTATGTGTCAGATGCTGTGAACACAAAGCAGAAGTCTAAGCAAGAGATTCTAGCATAGTTAAGACTCATAATCAGATAATTTATTTGAAACCTTTAGAAATATTCTACAGAGCATGCAGTATTGCTCTCAGAGTTGGGTCATTTGCACTTCCTAGACTTGGGAGATGGTAACAGGAAAAGGTATTTAGCAGTGCTCCTTTTTCTTGTGAGGTCAGCACATACTCATAATTCATTCTTGCCCTCCAAGACAAAGTTGCCTGCCCTCCTGTGGCATACTTACTTGCATTAGAACACTTCTCAACACATGACCTTTAAAAAATATTTCTCTCTCCTCCTGAAATACAAGCTTCCAGAATGCAAAGATCATGTGTTATCATCATTTTTCTCACGACAGGCTTGTTGAAAGACTAATAGACTATCTGACTGAATTAAAGATTACATGATAAAATGTTCCAAGTGTCAATAGCATATGGATTTTAATTAACTCATAAATTATAAATATTTCCTTTCTCCCCCCCCATATCCAAATCTAATACTGACCTGCTCCCTCCCATTTTTATTATTCTGCCTGTTCTATCCCACTAAATTGCTCTAGGAATAGTGCTTTGGATAATGTCCACTGAAGGCTTTTGGTTTCTAGAAGGACATGTATACATTTTGAAAAGCAGTGTTTCAAGGGCTAAAGGCATATATGTGCTATTAATCCCAGTTAGGGTATTTAGCCTAGAAAGGAAGTAAATCCTTCCCCTCCAAATGCTTTAAATATGCCCAAATTATTAATTATATGGCATTTAATAAAGCTCTCACTTGGAAGAAAATTAATAATAAGGAAACAAGTAAATCATGGCATCTCTTAGTTGAAATCTAGTATATTGGCATAATATTGAATAAAATGATAAAATATTAAGTAAAAGAATTTAAAATTACATATGTTCAATAATTCCAATTCAAAAAAATGTGAGAATAAATAAATATAAAGGGATTAAGACAATATCAAAATTATATTTGTGTTATGGTGATAGAATGGTATTATAGGTATTTAACACATTGACTGCCATGTGAGTTATATTTAACTCAGGCTAGTTTTGAGCCCAGGGCCTTGTGAAGCAAAACCCTGCATTTGGTTCGTGAAAATCTTACTGGTTGATGTTCTTATTGTTACAATTAATATTGACAATTTAATTCTAAAAACTTGGATTGCATTACATATAACTCATGCACAGAAAACAATAAAAAATAACAAATTAGAAAGGATTGTTTTGTTTTAATAAAACACCGTGGCCCCACAGAAATTTTTTTTTCTAGTGTGGCAGTCAAGGTGTTAAAGTTTTCTCTTAAATTTCTTAACAATTTTGTGTAATTTATAAATTAAAATGCTTTTATAATAAAAAATGAAGATCCTGTACTTTATGATCAGAATAGTTATGCAATTTGTTCAAGTTCACACAGCCAGTAAATTGTAGGGCTGGAATTTGAACCTACCTTGTATAATTCCAAAACTCATTTCCTTTTCCATTACTCAGTGATACAATAGAAAGCAGAGACATCAACCTTGACTAACAATGAAGGGTGATGAGGCTTTTAAAAAAAAGAAAAGAAAAGAAAAAAAAGCAAGTACCATGTGTTCCTCAAAGTTTATTTATGTGTTGAAAACTCAATGCCCATTGCAACAGCACTGAGAGGTAGAACTGTTAAGAGGTTATTAGCTCATGAAGCTTTGTCCTCAGGAATGAATGAATACCATTACCGTGGGAGTGCGTTAGTTATCAAGGGAGTGGGTTCCTGATAAAAAGATGAGTTCACTCCTCTTCCCTCTCTTGAGCACATGCTCTTTTGCCCTTCTGCCTTACCACTGTAGGATGACACAGCAAGAAAGCACTTGCCAGATGTAGCCCCCCAATCTTGGACTTCCCAGTTTCCAGAACCATGAGCCAAATAAGTTTCTGTTCATTATATTAATAAATTACCCAGTCTCGGGTGTTCTGTTATAGCAGACAAAATAGACTAAGACAACGGTAAAGAAGAAAGGACAAAGCAATATAGCAATACAGCACACTGGCTTGGTGAGTTGACAGAAAAGTCCATTTTTCATCAAAAGAGTACAGTGATAAAGTCAGCAACTTATAAATCCTACCTAGTAGATTATCATTCACAGCTTCAGCTTCTCAGAAATAAATGTACGTAGACTAACGCTTTACAGGGGACTTGCATAACTGTTAACATTCTTTTCTTTTGGTCTTTTTAGGAAGAAAATGTAGTAGCTTCAACATTGTTATATACACTATAGAGACAGCCTAAGTATATAATAATAATACTTAGGCAACAGAGATCTCCATTCAATAATCGTAATTTAAATTATAATTAATAATAATTCACATCCTCTTGTCAAATTCCAAGCCTTATAGGCTAATGAGCTGCTGACATACTTTGAATAAGTTGGCAGTGCATCCTAAGAGTTGTTTACTGTGATGAAAAAAAGGGGGCTGGGGAGGTTAAATAGCCCCTGGGAACGATTTCAACAAAAAAAGAGATGCTTTCTTCAATCTTAGTTTTCTTACACTGCTTGTCAATCTTTACTTTCCCATTCTTTTGACATCTCTGTGTGGTGACATCTTAACCATTCCCTCAAAGAGTGGCACAGTTGCTACTTGTATAGGAAGTCTTTCCTGGTGAATTGATTAAAAACTTTTTTATAGCATTGTCCTATTCACTCAAATGCATTCACTCACTCATTCTTATGTGTCCATTCAACCAAAGTTAAAAATAAATAGATATCTACTAGATATAGGTCTCCATCAGACATTCAAAATACATTGTCTGATTTAGTTATCCAAGAATCCTTTGAGGTAGCTATTATTATCCATATTTTTCTTATCAAGAAACAAGAATTCAAAAAAAGTAATAAATGTCTACATTTACAAAACTAGTAAACGACAGTAAGCTCAAATCTGACTCAACAGATCTTGCTTTCTCTAGCCCAGTCTATTGATCCCCTAACACATTCCTTAAGAGATGGATGTTGAGGCTATTCAGGTAAATTAGATGTGGTCATTGTATCCTTGAGGAGTTCACACAGTTTATAAGGGAGACAAAGTATAATGAAGTAAATGCTCATTACATATATGAACATTAGATAAAAAGTAAGTAACTTCAGAGGGATGGCAAAAAGGAAAGTTAAGGAGGGATCCAAAGTAATGATATATGAACTGAATCTTGAAAGTAAATAGAGATTTCTTTTGGGAGGGGTGAAGGATAAGGATAGAAAAGAGGTGAGAAAGGACATATCCTGAAGAGAAAGACCATACATAAAAGGATAGAAGTAAGAAAGTAGAAAGTCAGTTTGGGGAACCTGAATGGTGAGCAATTTGGTGATGACATGGGTTGCTTTATGTGGGAAAGATGGTAGAGAAATTAGTTTAAAAAGACAGGCAGAAGTGAAGTCATGAAAGGCATTGTTTTCCATGTAAGGAGTTTAGATTTTATCCTACAGATGACAGGGAACCCATTAAGGGTTTTAAAGAGAGGTGTGATCTTATGAGATTAATATTTTACATATATAACTCTGGAAGTCTATTTTATAGATAAAACTCTGGTAGAGCTTGGGTTAGAGGGATTTGAGAGAGACAAAAGGTACAGAATCTACTTGGAAGATTAGAGTAATAATTTTGGCAAATGTTGATAAAGGCTTAAAATAAAGCAAAGGCAGTAAAAACCCAGAGGGAAAAAAAAAGAAGAATTTAAGAGATATTTAGGAGATATTTACCTTCTCACTTCAACTCAAGGTTGATTTTGAGGTTTTGATTTGGGCTTTGGGGTAAATGTGGTTGGGTACACTGGAAACAGAAAAGGAGGCAGGATCAGTAAGCAATACAAAGCAACGTGAGATTTAAAAACACAGAACTTTATAACCTTGTGGGATGAACTGATTGACATGTTCAGAAAGTAGTGGCAAATACTGGTTTGGAGTTCTGAAAAAAAAGATGTATGGTACAGATGGGCATATAGATAAAGTCAGATCTGTGGAAATGGATGTAGATACTTAGCATCACATGGATAGTAAAAAAAGAACTAAGGTTTGAACCCCCAGCAACCAGCATTTAAGGCACAAGCAGAGGAAGAGGAATTAGTACTGAAAAAGTACAATCAGATAGGTGGGAGAGAAAGAAAAAGGAGAATATATCATTATGGAAGTCAAGGAGGGGTGGTTAAAAGAGTTAAAGGGAGTGGTAAAATATTCTGCCTCATATTAAAATTATTTGCTCAGATGTTCAATATCTCACTAGAATTTAGACTTCTTATGAACATATAACAAGTGTGTGTATATCAATATATATATGTATATATACATACACACACATACATATATACATATAGTGTGATAGTTAAGTTTTATGTATCAGCTGGGTTAAGGGATGCCCAGATAGTTGGTAAAGCATTATTCGTGAGGGTGCTTCCAGAACAGACTAGCATTTGAATCAGTAGACTGAGCAAAGATCTGCCCTTGTCAATGTGGGTGAGTATCATCCAACTCCTTGAGAGCCTGGATAGAACAAAAAGGTGAAATAAGACAAATTCGCTCTATCTTATCAAGTTCGAACATCCAAATTCTCTTGCCCTGGGACATTGAATTTCCTGGTTCTCAGGCCTTTGAACTCCATGACTTACAACAGCACCTGCCATCTCTCACCCCTTTCTCAGGCCTTCGGCCTCAACTGAATTACACCATAGGCTTTCTTCCTTCTCCAGCTTGCAGTTGGCATATTGTGGGACTTCATGGCCTCCCTAATCACAGGAGCCAATTCCCATAATAAATCCTCCCTTATATATCTATCTCTCTATATATCCTATTGGTTCTATTTCTCTGGAACGCCCTGAGTAATACATACAGGATCTAAATTTTTAGAAAAGATACATGTATATATCCATAATATATATGTGTGTGAGTGTGTGTGTGTCCTTTTTCTAAATTACTGAAAGGCAAGGAAAGTAGAAAAAGGTAAATCATGGAGAGAGAGGATTCCAAGATAATGAAGAATTCTAGATATTTGGAACTGTATTAGGTCCCAGGATTAGATCCTGAATTGCCTATCTTCTACTGTCCTCAGCCCTCTGAAATCCTACCTACTTCTTCATTTATTTGTTTACTCATCTTTTAATTTATGCAATTAATGAGTTTTTATTGCTTACCAGGAACTTTTCCATAAACAAGCATCACTTCTGCCCCCAAAAAGCTAAAGTCAAAGGTTTCCTTGTCTATAACTTCTACCCCACCCCTCTCCTCATTAACTCTAACCATCTCACTATATCAAAATCAATTGCTTCTTCCTCTGGTTTTCCACACCTTTTTGTTTATGACTCTATTACATATAGCATTTATCATAGAATGCAGAGTGAGTTGCTTATACAACTTTCTCCTTGGTGAGTATGTGAGATTCCTGAAGACTGAGCTGTCAGCATTCTCTAGCAACAGTGCTAAACCTTAACTACAACAAAGGGAAAGGGACCCAGAGCAGTGTCATAATTAAGAGTACAGGGTCTAGAATGAGATTACTATCTTCCAATCCCAGCTCTACTTGACAAGAGGAAAGTAATTTAACCTCTTTATATTTCAGTTTCCTCATTTGTAAAATGGGAATACAAACAGTACCTGCCTCATGAGTGGTTGTGAGGATTGAGTTAATACATGAAAATTATTTCACATGGTGCCAAGTATTTGCTCAGTAAGTGTTAGCTAGCATTATTTTGAATTATTATTATCATTAAATTAGGATTGGACCACAGTCAGTTGAGATTGGAACAGTCCCTGTTCCCCTCTTAGTACTACAAACTGAGAATAGCTGGATGTTTTACGAGGAAAAAAGATTTTCATGTTTTCTTTCATTTTTCTACATTTCCCTCTCTTCTGAGTTAGACTTCTTATATAGAATATCTCTTGAAAGGATTACTTATTAATAGAAAATAACTTTATCTATGAAATGTCATTTGATAATTTAGTTGGCATAAAATCACCATACTAATACACACAGTGTATAATCGACTGAACTGAAGAAATTTAAAATGACAGAAGAGTAAATGCATTAATCATAGGCAGTGGCAATGACAACTACAACACACTGACCAGCCATCTAAATTCAACTGTAGGTTTGACCATACCATTTTCCATCAGAGTGATAATTTAACACTCTAACACCTTCACTTTTATTTCTTAATCATGTGGATATTAGTATTTCCTAAAAAGGAGTGCTTTTTAGGAAAAAATAGAGGAAGCAACACGTAGGTCATTAAACAATAAGGTGCCGGCAAACTAACTTGATTAACTTCATCCGGAGTGAGTTTATGTTCCTACTAAAATTTGATGGAAATAACTATTTCTTAGTGAATTTTATCTTATTTTATTATTATGTGTTTTATTTTGAAGGTCTCTCTCTAGATCAACAGACCTTTGCTACTTTGCTGAAAAAAGATGATTTCAGATACAAGTTGAAGCATGAGCCATCAATGCCACTGTGAAAACATACACCTTACGTGTCCTAATGGAGAAAAAGATAATTATTCTTTTCTTTCCTAAAAGTCACATATTCCTTAAGGGAAGAATAGCGTAGAAAGAAGTGATCAACCTATCACAAATCATACTGGCTATGGACAGAAAAGTGGAAGTGGAAGTCCACATTCAGAGCTCTGACTAGTACACTTGTTTACTCTCTGGATTACATTTGTTCTGGACAGAGAGGAGGAAAAAAAAATGCTTACAATTATACTTTCACTTTAAATTTCACAAAGTACATTCCTATATACCATCTCATGTATTGGTGATTGCAAGAATTAGTTATTTCCATTTTCCAGGTGAGGAGATGAGGGGTAGAGAAGATAAGTCAATCACTCAAGTTCACAGAGCAGATAATTGGCAGAACCAGAAACAGAACTTGAGGATTTTTGATTCCATGTCCTGGAGAGTCTCACCTATTTCTGAAGCTGCTTTAATTTATACTGAGGACTTTGATGCTTAGGTCATACCCCCTCTTCAATGTGAAGAGCAGAGTACACTTATCCTTAGTAACGCCTAACAACTTATACTTTTTGCCCTTGAATTTTCATTTTTACTTTAGCTGGAACCACACCTTTTTATTAATTTATTTGTTCAACAAGCATTCATTAAGCCATGTACCCATTTCATGAGTCAGAATAAAGGTTACACAAAAATTTCAGCCAGGAAATAAGTCTATACATTTAATCAACATGAATCACAAATATCTAAGAAGCTTCTCCCCTCCTTTTTTCCATTCAAATAATGACATCATGAGCCTTCTATCAGGTTTTGATTGCCGATGGATCAAATTAACTATTTCGTGAATTTAATCTAAAACCCAATGATCTAAAAAGTGATTGGCATACTTTGATTTTGGCACGAGCTCTGAGTCTGCAAGTGAATTTCAATATTGGTTGAGCAAAATATAATTACTATAGTTATATGTGCTAAACAAAATAACAATGATCATTATCATTATTATTACTCACCTTCATTTCAAGAGATGAGAAAGATGAGGTCTAGAACTGTTCAAGTTTACACAGAAAGCAAGTTGTAGAACCAGGACTTGAACAAAGATATTTTCATTTAATGGGTAATTTTCTTTGATGTAATCAAAGAATGAAAGAGCACTAGAACATGGAAAAGCTCTAATATATGGGGAGCCAGCTTCTACGGAAAAATATCTAGACTTTTTTATTCAAAGAGATGTCTAGAACCTATCCCATTTTTAAGACTGTACAAATCAAACATATATTATTTCTACAAAATCCAGACCACAGCCATTATTTTTCAAAATTAAGCGTACAAATTTTCTTTCTGCTGAAAAGCTTGAGAGTTTTTATATGTATTGCTTTTCATTATTAAATATTTTTAATTAATAAAAATATTTTATCAGAGCATTATTATTTTTCACGGCATTCCTAAAAAATAAGAATGGATAGCATTTCAACTTAAAGATGAATGAACTAAAGTACTGGGAGGGCAATGTGGTTTTTCTAATTTACCTGTGTATGTTAGTGTTAATGTTGTTAAAACATATTGGTATGGGGGAAATTTGCTTTTTATGACCTATGAGACTGAACATCAATTTTTTTTTATTAACATTGATGTTGTTTTACTGAATCCAAACCTTATAAAAGTAGAAACTTCTTGATATAATGTCCATTTTGTTAACTGTTTACCTTAACATTGAAAACATATTTACCAAATACCTTCCAAGGGTCAAACATTACTCTAAGCAGTGAGGCACAATGATAAGTATAAAAGTCATGGTAGTGCCCTCACAGTGCTTATAGTCTAGAGCAATGCTATCTAATAAAAATGTAAAGCAATCCACACTTTTTTTTTCTTTTGAGACAGAGTCTCACTGTGATGCCTGGGCTAGAGTGCCGTGGCATCAGCCTGGCTGACTGCAACCTCAAACTCCTGGGCTCAAGTAATCCTCCTGCTTCAGCCGCCTGAGTAGTGGGGAAGCCACATACTATTTAAAATTGTCTGTAGCCACACTTAAAAAGTAAAAAGAAATAGGTAAAATTAACTGTAATACTGTATTTAACCCAACATATATAAAATATTACCATTTTAGCATATGCATATAAAAATTATCAATGAGATACTATAAATTCTTTTTTCAAACTAAGTCTTCAAAATCTGGTGTGTATTTTACATTTGCGGCGTCTCTCAATTTGGAGTAGCCACATTTCAAGTGCTCTACAGCCACAAGTGGCTGTTGGCAACTGTGTTGAATAATATAGGTCTGGGGAAAATTTAAATGGTAAGCAAGCAATAAGATACGGCATAGTAAGTACCATCACAGGGAAATGCAGTGCTATGGGATGATATAGGAAAGCATCTCATCTAATCTGAGTAGGGCTGGAAAAAAACTTACTGGAATAACTGACATTTCGACTAAACTCTAAAGGATGAGCTGGAATTAGCCAGAGGAAAGGTTAGGGGTAGGGCAGGGATATCAGAAAAGAAACAGAAAGGTCAATATTCTAGGCAGAAATATGTCCAGGGCCTGCAGGTGAGTGATTATGGTATGCTGGAAAGACCGCAAGAACTTCAATATGGTGGGAACAGGCATGATTATGGGGAAAGAGAAAGATGAAGAGGAAAAGGCAGGTAGGAGATAATTCATGAAGGGATTTGCAAACTATGTGAAAGAGTATGGACTTTAGTCTAAGAAATCCATTCTTTCTAAAGCCTCTAGGCCTATATTTATGGAATTGGGAATTTCAGGCTGAAATGTGCTCCTCTTCACTGGAATACAATGGGGAGTAAAAAAGATGAACATAAAGAGGCTAAAGCTAGATGATCATTTGTTACAGTTGATGAAAATCTAGTTGTGGATTAAATGAGTCCTTCAAGCCATTTCCAACTCTTCAGCTATAACAGTATTAGAATAAAAATGATGCTTAACAAAATGTGATTTGTTATTTATGAATCATTTTTGGAGGGAACGCTCTGTATAACACTGCATATGTATTAAATATTTATATTAAAATTCCTGGCTGGTAGTTCTGAATAGTGTACGTATGAACATATGTGGTAGTAGTATGAACAGTGAAATCCTACAGGTTGTTCTTAGAATTCTCATGTAAACTGCTTATAAATTACTGCTTTGATAATTTACAAAGTAATGCACAGTGGTTGTAAGTGCTGTTTTCCAACTTGGAGCCTCAAACCTATCTTTTGGAACTCCCATGATAATGGAAAAGTACTAGAACTATAATTATTTACACTAGCAAAAGGCATCAGGATTTAGATTTTATAAATTACAGCTTAATCATCTGATTTACAGAATGCCACTGAGTATACTGTGATTCTAAGTATGGTGGTCTTCCTTGTGCTACTGGATTATTAGCTTTGGGAAAGCCAAGAAAGCTATATTTCCATTAATATGTATGTTTTAATATGTGTCAGGAACTGTGCTGTACATTTCCTAGAATGCTTGATAGCTTTGAACATCGTTGGTATGAATTATTAAAATCAGAAAAGACATTTAAATATAGTCTACTGCATATTATAGCTTGCCAAAATACATGTTTGTTAAATAAAGATATTGCTTAGGAATTGCACTGGGTTGAATAGAGTCCCCTACACTTCATGTCTACCTAGAATCTGTGAATATGAACTGATTTGGAAATAAGATCTTTGCAGATGTAATCAAGTTAAGATGAGGACATAGTGGATAACAGTGGGCCCTAAATCCAATATGACTGGTGTCCTTATAAAAAGAGAGAGATTTGGACACAGACAGATGCACAGAGAGAATGCCAACTGACTATGGAGGCAAAGACAGTGATATATCTACAAGCCCAGGAACACCAAGGATTGCTGGCAACCATCAGATGCTAGGGAATCGTCAAGGAAGGATTCCCCCTGAGAGCCTTGCTGACATCTGATTTCAGACACCAAGCCTCCAAAACTGTAAAAGAATAAATTTCTGTTGTTTTAAGCTACTAAGTTTATAATACTTTGTAATAACAGACCTAGGAAGCTAATACAGGGATCCTCCTGTGCCCTTCCCATTGCTTCCCACATTTCCTTCATGAAATACCTCTCTTAATAGACATGCATTTAATGGACTTGACAGATTAACCCTTTTCTCTGTTAAACAAATTGTCAGAGGGTAGCATTCTACTTTCTAGTGTTCCTATACAGTCCTGTTTCCATAAAAAGAGCTGTGTGCTTACAGCCCAAAGTGCCTACTACTGGTATTACATAATTTCATCAAGTATTACATAAACTGATAAAATATGAATGCAAAAGGAAAGACAGCTGCTGTTTCCATGAAAACTAAGTTGGAGACTTTGGAAACTCTTGATAAAGGTGAGTCACTTTAAAAAATGCAATCAAATTAGGTGTGGGTGTATAGGTTCTATAATTCTCTGCTCTTATCAAATTTTCTGTTGATCATACAATCATAACTCCAGACTATAATAAATAAAAAGAGGGTCTTCACTACAAGTAGAAGTTTATTACACTATATATATATATATATATATATATATATATATATGTCTTTTTTTTTTTGAGACAGAGTCTCACTCTGTTGCCCAAGATAGAGAGTACTGTGGCCTCAGCCTACCTCACAGCAACCTCAAACTCCTGGGCTCAAGTGATCCTCCTGTCTCAGACTCCCGAGTAGCTGGGACTACAGGCATGTGCCACCATGCCCGGCTAATTTTTTCTACATATTTTTAGCTGTCTGGCTAATTTCTTTCTATTTTTTAGCAGAGATGGGGGTCTTAGCTGGTCTTGAACTCCTGACCTTGAGCGATGCTCCCGCCTCGGCCTCCCAGAGTGCTAGGATTATAGGCATGAGCCACCGCGCCCGGCCTACATTATATTTTTATTTAGTTACCTGATGATATAATCTAACAGTCTGTAAACTTTGTAAACACAGAGACTATATTTGATTTGCTTTCATTCTACCTTTAGTGCTTAGGATAGTGACTAGTATATAGTAGCCTCTACCAAAATATTTTTTGAATACATGAACACAAAATGAAAACACATTTTTTCTGTTTTTTCCTTTTACAAAAAATCATATCATCAATAAAGTTGGATGATTATGGCTGATATTTAACATATAAAAGTGAACTCATTATAGAGAACTTAATGGCATTTACGAAAATGGAGTTTACTTACCCATACATGGATATTCTCACCTTTACTGAATCATTTGTCATAGGACTAATGTGCTTTTCATATGACATTCTTTCGGAAAGTACTTAAATTGTTCCTTTTGTACATCTCCATATAATTTCTATCTAATGCCAAAGTGTTATTTCCCCAAGTTTATAGATTAGGATCCACAGACAAAAAATTAACTTGAAGGCAGAAGCCAATTATGCTTCAAATTCATGAGCTTCCAAATACTAGATTAGTACCAATTCTATATTGTTTCTCAGCTTTTTGGCTAAGATCAACTGTAGTACTAACTCTGTCAATAATAAACTGTCTTGAATAAACTATTGACCTTCCCTGAGCCTCAGTTTCTTCAGTAATCGTATGAGGTTTCTTGACTGGACAATCTTTAGGATGTTCTCTAGCCCAAATCTCTTTGTCAGCACCAGAAAATTTTGGATTTTCTTATGAATAAAAATACTGCTTTTCTTTCCAGTATGTGAGACAGAAAACAACACACATAGTTAAAGGATGACAGAAAGGATTAGGTGGAGACATGTTAGTGAGTATGGAGTGGGAAGAAAAAAAAAGGAAAACAAGACAGGGTGAATTTAATGTCAGCATGCTAATATAAACTCCTTTTAGGAAAAACAAATATTATGAAATATTTTATGTTCATATAGCCCATAAGAATTCTGTTCTTACTTGCCTAAAGGAATCTCAGTGGTAAATCTGAAGGGCCTGAGGTATGCAGCTTAAAAAAATTAAAGAGATTTAGTCAACTCTTCATATTTTACTATCATAGCTAAGTGGAATATAGTCTTATTTAATTATGTCATAAAATAATTGCTATATGATCTCTAAATCTTGATCTGAATAAATTTATAATTCTTATCCCTTAAACTATTGATAATATTAAGATAGAGGCAGTCAATATCAGGTACTTTTTATAAGCTACATAAATACTCCTTTTTTTTAACTTCTTTATTTAAGTACCTTAATAGGAACCACTGAAAAGAAATCATACATTTGGTAAATAAAAATGATAAAGAGTTTCAGATGTTTCATCAAGATGAAAAATTTACCATTGGAAATAACTATAAGAGTTGTATTTTTGCCTTGGAAAACTTTCATCATGGAACACAGCTGTGAAACAACTTTGGCTTCAAACAAAAAGGCTATAATAAAGCGCCTCCTAGCTAGACTTAGGTTCAAGAGGTTTATGGTGGCAAACAGCAGAAAAGATGAAATGTTTCAATAAGCCCCTCAGGCTGATTTAGTTAGCATTCACAAAGAGGAATAACCTATACATCACATACCCTTTGTTAGCCGGTTGTTTAGAATAGATGTATGAGTCACTGGATTTTATTTTAGCAGTTGGGCAATGCAATTCTCCTTTTGCCCAAAATATTAAAATGCAGAAATGTGAAACTAAGAGAGGTAATGTCAGATCTTATACAGGGTGCTTATCAACCACTATGATGGATTAAGAAATTCTTTTGCTCTTCTTCTTCCATAGTTCACTCTGGTAGGCACAAATGATAGATACTTTATGTAAAAAAAAAAAAAATCTATTATTATACTAATTGGAAAACTACAGTGTATTTTATAAAAATTGTGTGTGGGGGAGAGGTGTTGGAGGGGGGGAAGCTTGCAACTAAAAGAAAGTTTTCATTAGAGATAGGCAAGATTCTATCCTGCATGATTTCAAGTACAAATGAATTCCTCAGGGATTTGGGGGAGATATATATATATATATATATATATATATATATATAAATATGTAAAAATATACACACACGTTTTTTTTTTCTCTCAGATACTGTTCAGAATTAATGAGGGTACCTGCGACGATGCTGGCAAGCTGCTGGGTTCTGGTGATGGGGTAGATAGTGCGCGCCTGAACGATTGCTGAAGCGATTTTCTTGGCATGCTTCTCCTCCCCATATGTTCTTAGGATGGATGCAATTGCCTGTTGATCTAAAGCATTCACAACATCAGCAGCAGTGGGCATGTCAGGGTACCTATGCAGAAGAAGAGCCAATTAGTTCACTGACGTCAGTTTTCATTGACAAGAGGTGAAACTTCAGAGTACTGAGACGTAAAGTCAGGCATTCACACATAGTCTAGGAGAGCTTCTGAGGTTTTAAAGTCAGATACTGAAATCTTACATGAATGAAACAGATTTTCCATTTCAAATACCCTTCATTATGGCAACTGGTACTGTTTATAACATTCATCAAGGTCTAGGCAGCAGAAGTTAAAACATTATACTAACCTTTAATTCACAACGAATTTTTTATTCTTCCTGTAGATTTTCTTCAACTAAAATATTAGAAAATGTTTGGGTTTAAGTTTTTTGAAATTTAAGTTACTACTTGAATTTTTTTTTCAGCATAGAAGATACTGGGCTTGCTGATATTTGAATGAACCTATATCTCAGGAATTCAACCTGAAGCTGCGAAGTGACTATTTGTGGAGACACAAATAGAACTTAGAAAGTCCATACAAAAAGATACTGCTAGTCAGTTTCCCTCACAAAAACTACAGCAACCTTACTGGCAATAGTGTATATTATTTAAAATGTTTAACAATATTGGCTCATGCACCCATGACAAAGGTCACCATGGGGTAAAACCTGGTAATCAACTAACAGTACTGAACAAGCCTAGATAGTAATTTTAGGTGGAGGAGAAAAAGAAATACCAACCTCTGGCCAAAGAGAATAAATTACAGTAGCAGAAAACACAGAAAACAGCACTTACTTTGTCAGACCATTCTAGTTTACTTTACTTTAGGGAAATGGGCCAAAGAATTCTAAGTGATGAGCTAACTATGACCTTACTTATTAGAAAGATAGCTTTGCTAAGAATACAGTTATTACTCTTATAGTCAATATGTTGGATTGATTATTGGTACCATGCTGTGAGGTCTTGTAACAAAGATATGGTAGCTTTAAGACTGGAGGATCAAGCCAGAGTGGGATTGCCAAGAATCACCTGAATCTCTCCTTGAAAACACTAAACTACACCTTGTTCACATGCCTATTGCTTCCAGGAGAAAATTTTGTTGCTGTCCTTGGTTTGTTTTGCCGTGCCCTTCACCTCTCTTTTTTATTCTGTCTCTCTCTCTCTCTTTTTTGGTCAAACTTTGCTTTCCATATCCTATGATTATTGTTTTTATGTTTGGCTGCCATTGAACCCGCAGACCAATGAACATCTTATGATAGTCTTGTTTCCATTTCAATAGGCTTTGTTTGTTCAGCTTTCAGGATGAATATCTGGTCTTTAGAGTCAGATCAATCTAGATTAGAATCATAACCTTGCTACTCATATTAGGTAAGCTTTTTAATCTATTGGAGCATCAATTTTTAACATATAAAATGAAAGTAACAATGCTTACCTCACAGAATGGTTCGGAGAAGTAGGGGTGCATATAATTGTAAAACAGATGGTATAATGCCCAACATACAGAAGATGCTCAACGAATCCCAATATCCTTTAGATCTTCCCCATTCATATATTTGCCTGTCATCATTCTTGGCTTAAATGACAAAATCCCTGCTAGACTTTACCTAGTTGGGAATTCACTTGCCCAAACCACTGAGCATTAGAATGAACCTTGGTAATGAAGTTAAATTTAGAATCTGTAGGATATAGTCCATAGTCCAGCTTTACCAAGACAATTTTAAGATTAGTATTGGATGTACTTAGTATTTTTTCATGATACTTCTCTATTTGAAATAAGAAAATTAAAACAGCATTTTGTTCAAGTGGAGTTTAGTGGACAACAGGCACAACTTTGTTTTTCTCTTATATTAACATTGAATTGTAGCGTAGAAATTTCCATAGTGCTAAAAAGTGTTAATAAAAGGAGCATCACTGTGGAAGGTTGGCAGGCTGGTAGGCAGCTTTGGTACAGGCCTTCATATCATGAAGAAGTCAAGATTTAAGATCTGTCCCCCAACTTAGGTTAATGGATTTGATCTCATCAGTCCTCCAGACTTCACTAACAGTGACTAAACTCATAAGAAAATATTAATATAAGTGACAATTTATTACCTTCTAGTGAAGAATATAACTGCCAATAGAACTAGACTCTCAAATCCTTGAAGCTGTGAATTTCTTTCTGCTACATGAGAAGCCTTATTATAATCTGAAAGCTGCTGTTGAAACTGGGATCAGCACAGAATAAATTATGTTTTAAGACTCCAGTGTTAAATGGCAACAGGCTAAGAAAACCTCTTGCATCCATCTTCATCATAAGGATACATCAGGAACAGACAGGCCATATTTTTTGGCCCAGATTCCCTCTCCCCATAACACTACGTGGATTAGCATTGCACATATTTGTATCTCTGACATTCCTTTCTATGAATTCATGTGAATCAACTCCCCCTTTCCAAATTTCTTTAGATCTGTTAATATCTTTGATTATGTTATAGTCTATGCTATCTACCTGAAAGCCATTAAGCTTTTCAAGATATATTTGCTCAACTCTAAGCTCATCCATTAGGTATTGACTTAAGAGTTTCTCAGGGGCAATCTTATTTTCAAGTTCTCCAGGGAGAACCTCAGGGACCCTGATTCACAGACTACAATTTGCTGATAAGTCTTTATGTAACAATACGGGAATTTATGACTATCAACTATAAGATTTGTTCATGGTATTTCAGAAGGCATATTCCTTAGCAAGACATAAGAACAGTAAAAAATTGCTTAGTATCTTATTACCTCTGTATAACCAACTCAATCTCCAAGCATGAGAATATATTTGACTTTTACTATTAGTCACTGGTTTTAAAGGACTTTTATGATCATATCCTTCATTCTACAAATGCCAATACCATGAGCAAAAGAAGTTATAAGTCTCAGAAACAACAAGGTTCTAACAAATATAGGTCACAATCCAAGTTAACAGGTCATATCACAACATGGGGAAAAGGTTATACGTGAATAATTACCATAAGACAAAGTAGTTTGTGGTAGGGTATGATATGAGAAAGAAAAGCATGATTAAGCTTTGCAGGTATAGGCTACTCAGTCCTGGGCCAGTGTTTAGCATAGACACAAGTACTAGCTAAGCTTTTAAAATTAATTTAGATAAAAAGGAATTATTCCTATACTCTCCTAGAATGTGATCTTTGTGTTATTTAATATATATGTACCTATTTGAATAATAGAGAACAAGTGTTAGTATATCCAGGGTGGTGAGAAATGAAGAGGAGGTGTGAAAGATATCCTATGCATAATACTGTGTTTGATATAATACCATAATTTGCAGTTTCTCTGGAGAAGGTTCAACCAATGTGACTGTGCAAGAGACAGGACAAAATACACAATTGGTGACCTCTAGGAATTTGTCTTTTTTCCTATATTCTAAAAGAATATGCATTAAATATATCTAGTTCCTTTTGTGCCTTACAGAGGCATAGTGGAATGTGCATAAAAATGGAACCATTGTTTCAGTATCATGATATTTATCAATATTGCTTGCAGTCTAAAAGCCCATACTGTATCAGTGTAAAAGATAATCAGTATGAAGGTTATCCTCCTCATTATTTTGTGCAGACAGTAATTATTTTTCTTTTAAAATCCCAAATCCAGAGAAATACTAAAGTCTATAATGAGTAGCAAACAAACTGATATATTATGTATGGGTAGTGTTATGTGTGGGTGTGTGATGGGAATTCTGCAGTCCTAAAAGGAAATTAAATTCAAAGTGTTTTGAGAAATTGATTTCTTGTTGTGAGGAGAAATGCTTATCAATACTCACCTGCCACCGTCCATCCTCATATCCAAGGGGCCATCCTTCCGAAGGGAAAAACCTCTTTCAGGAGTATCAAGTTGCATGGAGGAACACCCAAGATCCAAAAGAACTCCATCAAAAGTCCCTGGCTGAACTCCAGCTTTCATTAATAAGGCTTCTGCCTGGCTGAACTGTCCCAGCATAGCTCGGATCTGTTTACTATGAATAAATCAGGAAATAGAGAAAACATTTTCTTCTATTAAAGTCTTTCTTAAAGTCTGTGATCAATGGCAGGGAGCACATTTTATTATTAGATGATTTAACCAACATATATTTACTAAGTGCCAACCACATGTTTAGCACTATATAAAGACATAGGGATACGGAAACTATACATTTTGGTTTCAAACACCAGGGCTATCTTAACGTAATTTTATTATTCCCCAAAACACATTATATAGCTTTGTGAAGTGATATTATACATTAATAGATTAGAAAAATTTCTTTCTCAGACCAAGTCTTCCATTTTTTCATTAAAGAAATTCTTAAATTGATGGGTAGGGAAAAGCACATGCCATTCTATCAAAAATAACTTTTAATAAGGGTAAGTCAATTTAAATATAATAAGTAATAAAATAAATCATAGAAAAAAGATGTGTCAAATATGATCAAGCCACCCATGTTAACCTTCTCCATGTTTTTATAATTTAGGATAGGGGTGCTATGCATCTACACACTTGAAGAATGAAACCATAACTAAAACAAAGTCTCCTTGCAGGAGAAACATTTTAGCTTTCAGCAGGGATTTTTAAGTGAACGAAGCACTCAGAATCAACAGACAGGCAAGGAGTTGGGATCACCTTGCAGCTATTCTAACTCTCCTTTCTACACAAAGTGAGATGCTGCCTTCAGTGTTCTTCAGAAGTCCGAGGGCAACTGGCATGCATTTTGAAAGGGGAATGAGAAGAGAAAAATTGGGCAGCACTCTCAAGACCTCATTCTTTCTGTTTAAGGCTCGGTGGAGTCAGTTTGGATTTTAACAGTGTTAGGGAATTTACATCTATGATATTTACTTATAGTGTTTAAGGCTAACTTGACAGCTCACTGGTTATTTTTATTTCAAAGTATTATGGAGGTACGAATATTTTTGGTTACATGGACAACTTATAATGCTTAAGTCATGGTTATATGTGTGCCCGTCACCCAGATACTGTTCATTGTATCTGTTAGGTACGTGTTTGCCCATCTCCTCCTTCCCCCTGGTTGATTTCCATTGAGTTTTACTTTCCTCTATGCTCATGGGTTAGTTCCAATTTAATAGTGAGTACATATGGTGTTTATTTTTCCATTTTTTAGATATTTCACTTAGGATAATGGTCTCCGGTTCCATCCAAATTGTTGCAAAAGACATTAAGTCATCCTTCTTAATGGCTGAGTAGTATTTCATAGTATACATATACCACATTTTGTTAATCCACTCATGAATTGATGGGCACTTGGGTTGATTCCACATCTTTGCAATTGTGAATTGTGCTGCAATAAACATTTGAGTAAAGGTGTCTCTTTGATAAAATGACTTATTTTCCTTTGAGTAATACCCAGTAGTGGGATTGCTGGATCAAATGGTAGGTTGACTTTTAGTTCTTTGAGGAATCTCCATACTGTTTTCCATAGGGGTTGCACTAATTTGAAATCCCACCAATAGCGTATAAGCATTCCTTTCCCTCTGCATCCACACCAGCATCTACTGTTTTTGGACTTTTTAATAAAAGCCATTCTAACTGGGGTAAAATGATATCTCATTGTGGTTTTGATTTGCATTTTCCTGATGATTAGAGATGTAGAACATTTTTTCATTTGTTTATTGGCCATTTGTATATCTTCTTTTGAAAAGCTTCTATTCATATCTATTTCTCACTTTTTAAGGGGGGGGTGTTTGATTTTTTTTCTTGCTGATTTGCTTGAGTTCTTTGTAGATTCTGGTTATTAGTCCTTTATCTGATGTATAGCTTGTGAATATTTTCTCCCATACTGTAGGTTGTCTATCTGCTCTGTTATTTCCTTAGTTGTGCAGAGGTTTTTTTTTTAAAATTTAATCAAGTCCCATTTATTTATTTTTGTTGTTGCTATGATTGCCATTGGGGTCTTCATAAAACTCTGCCAATATCTAGACGAGTTTTCCAAGATTTTCTACTTATGGTTTCATACCTTACACTTAAGTCCTTTATCCATCTTGAATTAATTTTCGTAACTGGTGAGAGATATGGATCATATTTCATTCTTCTGCATATACAGTTTTCCCAGTGCCATTTATTGAATGGCAATTCTTTCCCCTAGTGTATATTGTTGTCTGCTTTGTCAAAAATCAGTTGGCTGTATGTGGATGGTTTTACATCTGGGTTTTCTGATCTGTTCCGTTGCTCTGTGTCACTATTTTTGTGCCAACACCATGCTGTTTTAGTTACAATAGCCTTGTAGTAGAGTTTGAATCTGGTAATGTGATGCCTCCCAATTTGTTCCTTTTGCTTAAGATTGCTTTGGCTATTAGGGCTCTTTTATGGATCCATACAAAGTGTAGAATTATTTTTTCTAGATCTGTGAATATGACATTGGTATTTTGATGGGGACTGCATTGATTCTGTCAATCAGTTTGGGTAGTATGGACATTTTAACAATGTTGATTCTACTGATCCATGAGCACGATATGACTTTCCACTTGTTTCTATCATCTGCAATTTCCTTCCTCAGTGTTTTGTAGTTCTCTTTGTAGAGATCTTTTACCTCCTCGGTTAAGTATATTCCTAGGTATTTTATTAACTTTGTAGCAATTGTGAATGATATTGAGTCTTTGACTTGACTCTCAGCTTGACTATTATTGGTGTATAGTAATGTTACTGATTTGTACACACTGATTTTGTAAACTTGGACTTTGTTGAATTTCTTTATCAAGTCTAGGAGTTTACTGGTGGAATCTTTGGGGTTTTCTAGATATAAGATCATATTTTCTACAAAAAATGATAGTTTAACCTCCTCTTTCCCAATTTGGAAACCCTTAATTGCTTGACAGCTCTGGCTAGGATTTGTAGCACTATCTTGAATAGAAGTGGTGACAGTGGGCACCCTTGTCTTGTTCCAGTTCTTAGCGGGAATGCTTTCCACTTTATTCCATTCAGTATGATGCTGGCTGTGGGTTTGTCCCATACAGTTTTTATAATTTTGAGATATATTCCATCTATGCCTGATTTGTTGAGGGTTTTTATCCTGAAAGAGGGCTGAATTTTGTTGAATGCTTTTTCTGTATCTATTGAGATAATCATATGGTCTTTGTTTTTACTTCTGTTTATGTGTTGAATCACATTTATTGATTTACATATGTTGAACCATCCTTACATCCCTGGGATGGAGGCCACTTGGTCATGTTGGATTATTTTTTTGATGTGCAGCTGAATTTGGTTTACTAGTATTTTATTGAGGATTTTTGCACCTATATTCATGAGGGATATTAGTCTGTAGTTTTCTTTTACTTTTTGTGTCCTTTCCCAGCTGCACTCAGAGACAGAATGGGCAACCAGGGGCTGTGGAAAAGTTTTGTAATACCAAGAGGTTGGGATGCCCCTTAGTTGCCAGGAAAGATGTGACTGGCTTGTCTGGATAATTCTTTGGCTGGCAGGGAACTGAACTTCCTAATCAACTGTAAGCAGAAATTGCCCCGATCTCTTTGATAAAGAGGTTGTTTGCCTCGGGAACATTATCTGCAAGGACATAGTGGGAAGGGGAATTTGTAGTTAGGCCATTTGAGAAAAAAATTAATTTATTTATATATATTAAAAGTATATTTCATATGTATGTATATATTAGATATATATATTTCTTATAAATATATATGTACATATCTATCTCCTACCGCTTCTGTTTTTCTGTAGAATCCTGATGAATATCATACTTCATCTACTATTCAATGTTAACATAAGAGTAAAATATTCTGAAAACAGTATTCCTGGCAAAAAAATAAAATAAAATAATAAAAATAAGAGTAAAATAAAATTATGTCTCTTGTTCACTGAACTCCATTTGCACAAAATGCTGTTTTCCCAGATGTCAAGGAATATATAACACTAGGCCTTAATTTGAGGTTTTTATACCATAGTCATCTAGGTCATGTTTGAACATTTTCAGTAATAAGAACTCACCACTATTTCTATAACTTTTGTCCCAGTATTACTCTATATAAAACAAGTTGAAAACCTATTCCCCAGGGCAGCCTTTCACACATCTACTGTTAGCTACTATAAGGGATATTTTTGGGCTACCTCTTAATTTGCAATCTCTCTGTTCCAATGGGACCTCAAAATTTCAGCCACATATTTTGGGTAAGATTGATCATATCCATGATGGTTTACCTGTCAACTTGGCTAGGCTATGGTGCCCAGTTATTTAATCAAACACTAATTTAGGTTTTGCTATGAAAGTATCTTGTAGATGTGGTTAATATCTTCAATCAGTGGACTTTAAGTAAAGGCTATTACCTTCAAGAAAGGCCTTAAGAGCAAAAACTGAAGTTTCTCAGAGGAAGAAGAAATTCTGCCTCACGAGTGCAACTTCAGCTTCTACCAGTTTCCAGACCACTGTCCTACCCTACAAATTTCACACATGCCAAACCCCACAATCATGTGAGCATATTCCTTGAAATAGATTTCTTTATAGATACCAAATATATATATACACACATTATATGTATGTGTATATATATAACATATATATCATATGTATAAAACATATCATATATATGTATATATCTAACTCCCATTGGTTCTGTTTCTCTGGAGAATCCTGACATATTTTTAAAGCAAACTTCACAGGTCATTGATTATTTTATCAAATACCAATGGAGAAAATGATTTTCAGATCAAAATCAGAACAATGAGCTGTGAAGCTCAAGAAGTGACAGATTTTTTATTAGCTAAGCTACTCTGCATATATCCTTCCCATGGTCACTATAATTTGTTCAGAGAGTGGCATGTGTCACAACTCTGTCCATGAGATATAAAATATTCCTAGAGATTTGGGGAATGAAGATTTCTCTTTCTTCCGTTGAACTACTAGGGGAAGAAGTTGTTCTAACCTCACTTGATATGAAAGAACCAGCACATAACTCTGATTATTGCTGGCAGACCAGAAGATATCTTGTTCCAAAAGAGGGAGAGAGTGTCAGCCAGTTTTGGCCAATACTGTAGAAAGCAAAGAGAGAAAGATTAACCAGGCCACTGAATTGAGCCTCACTAAAACACAACCTGCCTCTGAACTTCTGTGTCATATGAGCTCATAAATTACCTTTGTTATTAAAAACAGTTTGAGTTGGTTTTCCTTTTACTTGCAACTGAAAACATCCTAACTACTATATCATATTCCTCAAGTATTCTTTTCTCTAACCCATACATATCTGGTTTCTTCAGCCATTCTCCATATAAAAAATCTTTTACTATGCTGGCTGCTCTTTTCTGAATGTGTTCCAGTTTGCCTATGTCCCTAGATCTGAATTCCATAATGATCAGCACAGAATAAATTCTTGCTTTTCTTGTTCTAGTTATATATTAATAAAGCTCAAGATCAAAATAGTTTTAGAATTTATTTCGCACTGTTGACTTAACTGCCTAAATCCCTTTAGTCTTTTTCAAATGCACTGCTGCTAAGTCTGTTTCCTCCATACTGTATTTGGCCAGTTTTGCTAATTTTTTTCAATCTAAGTATAATTTCTACCTCATGCATTTTGTACAGCCCTTTTAGGATTCAAGAATTATCTTTAACTACAGAGATCTTTTTTATACTGTAACAAAAGCCTATAACAAATCACTACTGTCCAGTCTTAATTCCTTAGACATTACAGCTATTACCTTGCTTGTAGCTGATACACTTGTAAAATAAACATAAGATCTGACAGAGGATGTTTGCATTCTTGGGTGTCCTCAAGCTTAACTGTTTAATACACGATATTCATATGGTTTCATGATTCACCATGAATAAATAACAAAAATGTAATTCTTGTGGTACAAAACTCAGTGTACAAGTAGGAAAAGATCATATGAAAAAGTAATTATGATGCAATACCACAAAATAAATCATGTGTTTAAGGTAGAGTTTTCTTATACTACATCAACTATGTGTTTCTAGAATTGGATTGTTCTCAGAGTAAAGGAAACACCCACAAAGATTGTGTGGACCAATCTGTCGAAAACTCAGTTCCAACTTCAGACCCTAGGGCATTATCTCATATATACAATTATGTTAAGGCTAATTCTCCTGGATAGGCAGATTCCATGCCCACTTTTCCTTGCTTTCTTGCCCATTTCCCTCCTTCTCTCTCCTCCCTCCCTCCATTTCTCTCTTCCTTTTTATTCCTGCCTTTCCTCCCTTCTTTTTTTTCTTTTCTTTCAAATTTTAACTTTCAATATTTTTGCATATGTATTTTACAGATGTCATAAAACAAGTAACGCAAAAGTATGAGTTAGCCAGGGAGGATCATGACGGTCACAAAAATAGATAAGCCATAACTACAAATGTACCATTTGTTCAAATCACTGTTATCATCATTTGTCACTACTCTGTGCTCTCTAGGATGTAAGTAGAATGCTGCTTGTGACTCAGAGTACATACTAAATGATAATGCAACCCCATCCCAATAAAAGTCAAGAGACTTAGCAATGGAATGCAAACAATACCTCTGTTGTGGGCAGCCATCTTTGAGGTTCTCTAACTGTAATAACTATTGTTAATCCCGACACTGGCAAGTCATCTGCACTTGGAGTACAAGTTACGAGTCTGTTGTACTATAAAGGACTAAGGTGCTCTGGTATATATCTGAGGCTGGCACTGTAAGAGTAGCTACTACTCACTGTGTATTTGATTTAGGATTGAACATGGAACTTCATCATTCTTCTAACTGCATAGTCATAGGGTTAAGAATAAATTACCCACTGGGCGTGGCAGCTTACACCTGTAATCCTAATATTTTGGTAGGCTGAGATGGGAGGATCACCTTGAAACCAGGAGTTGGAGACCAGCCCAGGCAACATAACAAGACCCCGTACCTACAAAAAAATAGAAAAAAAATCTGCTGGGCATGGTGGTGCATGGTGGTAGTCCCAACTACTTGGGAGGCTGGGACAGGAAGACTACTTAAGCCCAGGAGTTTGAGATTGCAATGAGTTATGACGATGCCACTGTAGCCCAGGCAACAGAGTGAGACCCTATCTCAAAAGAAAAACAAAGAATAAATTACCCCACAAATTATAAAAGTAAATCCAACCCACAAGGTTGAGTATCTTGTAGTTAATGAGTACTTACCCATCTTGGCTTTAGAAATCTAAAACTCTCATGGTTTATAAGGTACTTGATACAAAGGGGTTTTAAATACTTTTTGCTACCCAGGAATAATTAATTTCATTTCAGGAATAGAAGACTTATTTGTTCACACTCAGGAAAAAAAATTGGGCTGGTGGATAAAGAAATTTAAAAATATAAAGTCTAAACATAAATTTTCAAGAAAACTCTTGAATTTGGAGACGAACTTTCTGAGACAGCAAGGGAAGGAAAACATCACTATTATATTTATTCTCCTAGATAAATCACTATTACATTTATCATTCTTCCACCCTAACCAACAATGTTAGGTAAATGCATTAAGTGATTATATACCTTTAATATCAAGTATAGTAGTGAACATATCCATAATACACGAAGAAATGTGGAATCTAGACATACAAATGAAAAAATGGTACGTGAAAATGATTAATATTGATGGTGTTGATTCTCTCTGAATCATTCAATTTTTGCTTTGTAACCAGCCACCCTAAATTTAGTAGCTTAAAACAACAATTATTTATCAGCTCATGATTCTATGGGTCAGCAATCTGAGTTGTGATCAGCTTGGTTGTTCCTTTGATAGTGGGTTGATTGAGGCTTAGGTGGTTCCATATGGCCTCAGCCACATGTCAAGAAGTTGGTTAGGGTGAAAATGATGACTGGGGCCTATGTCTCCAGCATTTAGTTGGCTAGCCCAGTTTTCTCTACAGTGGGGTCTAGTTTCAAAAGTAGCAGGGTAGGACAACCTCAATGCACAAGCACTTTCTACATTTCTGACTATGGCTCATTTTCTAATATCCTATTAGCCAAAGCAAGTTGAATAGCTCTGTCCATATCCAAGAGCTGTAGAAACAGACTTCAATGCTTGATGAGAAGAGCAGTAAGGACATAAGGCAAGGAATATATATAGAAAAGAGAGGAATTCTATGGGTATATTTGCAAACAATATATCACCCTATTTTTGCATTTAGGAGTTAATTTGTAATTAGGAAGGAGAAAAGATTTTTTGATTACAGGGTAGTTTCCTCTGAAAGGTATCACAAGAAACATGCAGTGGTCATTGGTGACTGACACTAGAATTCTTAAGTAGATTAAAGGGCTGGGCTCTAGTGCCAGAAATATAAATCTAGGCAGAGACCAGAGAGGAGTCTACGGCATAGGGGTCTGGCAACGGCTAACCCATGATAATCTGGGAGTGGGTGGTATGTTAATAGTAGAGGTTCTGTAAGAAGGCAATGTGTAGGGACCAAGTCATGTTAACATTAAGTAAGTGTGGCAGCAAATAGGAGGATTCTAACTATTGGCCGGATCTTCCCTAAAATGAATAATGCAACTAGTGAAGAAATTGAGGTTTGAGGTATTAAGGCAGGCATATAGGAAGAGATTCAGGTATGAAAGAATAAATTAGAGATGTAATGTATTAGAACTGTCCGTCCAGTCACTAAAACTGACATCAAGTCAGGAGTAGCAGCAAAGGCAACTTGAAGCTTAGGTCACCTAAGCTACAGATTAGGTCACCTTCAATTCATTATTAAGAACTCTGTGGTGAAATATGAAGGCATGCTGAGCTAGAAAATGGATGTGCAGGGAGCTCTGATCACGTGGACCAAAAGGAAAAGTAGACCAATACAGAATGGAAGAGAACCAACATTTCTTAAGAAGCTGCCAGAAACAGTACCTAGATGCTCAATGAAGTTTGTTTCACTGAACTTAAAGTGAATTGAATCCAGGGTTCACTCTATCGTAAACTTTAGTTATCCATTTTCTGTGTGCATTTGAGGACATACTTAGGTGATAATATTCCATAAGAGGAAAAGAAGAGTAAAATTCAAATAGCTCTTTTGGGGAGAAGGTCTACTTATTGTGGATGTAAGTGCTTCTCACATCAGTATCAACATTAATCCATGTTAATCCAAGTGTGCTACCTATCTGCCAGTCATTAAATTTTACTGGTCTGTAGGCAAAGGGCAGAGGTATTAGCTGCTTTTGCCGCGTCAGGCTTCCTCAACAAGGGATTTAGAGAGAGCCAAAACAGTACATGAATGTATAGTTCATATCTGAGCAATAATAATAGCAAACATAGAGTGCTCTCTATGTGCCAGAACCTGTGCTAAGCACTGTTACTTATTAATTTATTTCAGCCTCGTGGTAATTCTATGAGGTAGGTGATATGATATTACAGCCCGCATTTGGCAGATAAGGAAAGAAGCATAGAGAGTGAAGTCACTTACCTAAGTCATACAGCTAGACAGTGGTAGAATAGGAATGCAAAAGCTCAGTCCAGGCCAGCTCCAAAGTCTATGTTTTTAATTACTACACTGTACTGACTCTCAAGTTTCTATTTATTTAGTATCAACTCAGATCTCCAACTCTCTACTATTATTACCTTGTCATGATCTACAGATTTTGTCTTTTTTTATTAAAATGATTTAATTGTTTTTGTTTGCCATATCTTCATAGCTACAGATATATGGATTTAGCATTCAATAAATACTTGCCAAATGAGGCTTATCTACCAGGTGCTAAACACCAGAACATAAAAATGAACAAGAGCACACACTATAGAAAGGTATATGGACAAACACATAATCACTGAGGAGGTAGTTTATTTTTTCTTAATACAACATGGTACAGTGGAAAGGGAAAAATGCATCATAATGCTTATGTTTAAATCTTGGCTCTGCTACTTATTAACCCTGTGATATTTAACAAGTTACTTAATTTTCTTCAGTTTCAGTTTCTTTGTATATAATGTTGCTTAATTTCTTCCCTTCTGAGGCAGCTCAGTACGGTGGAAATACCTCAACAAGTTTCGGAGTCAGACTGAACCAGATCATGATTTTTCCATTAAGATTCAGACTTCTCATTCATAGTATGAGGATGATAGAACAATTTCAACCTCACAGAGCTTTTGTGAAGTGCATATTAATTAATTTACATAATAGCATCTAGTAAAATGCCTAGGCATAGAAAGGCCTCAATAAATGTTACACCTGTCTCCCTGCTCCAAGCTACTTTTCTTTCCTTAGATACAATTTTATCACTATGCTGGGAATTGAGAGTTGGGAGCAATGGCAAAGATTTGTTCCTAGCACACCACCTCCAGGGCATACCACCTGTGACCTTTTGACCACAAAGAATTTTTCTCCAACCTCCCTTACGTGTCACTATTGTGCTATATTTCTCCTTCCATTTCACTATGCTACTGTTACAGTTTGAGAACTGTTCATCTTTTGATATGTTAATGTTTACCCCATAGAGCCCTTTGCAGACATAGCTATATCCAACATATTTTGACTATTATATTGATAATTACTTCTAAATATTATTAAGCCATATCCTTGTCAAAGATTATTTCCATATACTTTAGAGATGGAATGAAATATATTATTTTCTGATCTGCATAATTTGCTCAAAATTTTTGACAGTATTATCTTTACTAACCATTGTCTTTCCCCTCAGGAAATACTTTTAAAAAACTGATTTAATGATTCATTTGAAGCTCACACATTGACTTAAGGAAATAAAGTACATTTTAGAAACAATAACATACAATTGTACTTCTATCTCTCAGCAACTTTTTTGAAATATCATCAGTGGAATAATCTTCCCCTGTTCTAGAATAACAACTTAGCAGGTCCCATAACTTTCCCATGCATTCACATATAATAGTTAGTCTTATGGACATTGTGAGTTGCAAATGTAGTTGGCTCAGAAGTTAGACTGTCCAGTGCTCAATTATAAAAACAAACAACAAATGAATATTTACTGAGCATCTACTAAATGTCAGACATTTTTCTAAACACCAGAGCTTACATTCTGAAAGATCATCAAAATCAACACATTCAGAAACTTCTATCTACAGCAGTTTAGCTTGATCAGACCCATGCTTCCACCAAAAATTACTATTAATAGGAAAGCTGGATAAGATAATTACAATTACCTGTTTCAAGGAATCAGAGAGATATAAAAGCAGGCTAGGAATTGAGAGACAAAAGTGAAGTAAAAACAGGTGAGCCCAACATTGGAGCAGTTTCTCCCTTAAGGGACTATTTATTTGCAAGTGAAAACTGAGTGCTAAGAAACTGAGCAGAACTTTTGGTAGCTTCATAAGATGCAGGAGATTAATGTTAGAGTTCAGAATCCATCATGGTTGATATGACCAGGTAATAGTGCCAGAATTTTAGTTGGGACCCTAAAGAACTAAACATGGAATAAAACTAGTAGAAGAGTAGATCCAAAATAGATCACACCAGTGCTGAAATCCAGTTTTCAATGGGCACAAGCCTAATGCATTAAGGTGATATGTATTAGATGAATCAACTGCGAGAAGCAATATTAAATGGTACCTGGACGAAGATATCTTCCAGGCCCTTAAATTAGCTCCATGATTTTTAAAAAATATGTGGGAAATCCAATAAAAAATTACCAGGCAGACACAAAGATAAGACCAAATATCAAGTTCAAGGAAGACATAACGGAAACACACATATAGGATACAGAATAAAGTTATTAGAATGAATAACTGGTAAACATGCTGAAGAGGATAAATTAGATATTTTTATCCCAGAAATGTCCCTGTAGAAAACAGGACAATGAAAACCAGACCAAATAGAAAATAGAAAAATATAATAATTGAAATTAAGAATTCAATAGATGGGTTTAAGAGTAGCTTAGAAAGACCCCAAGAAAGGATTAGGGACATGAAAGAAAGTTCAGTAAAAAATATTCAGACTGGAGAGAGGAAATAATCTGGAAAATATAGAAAAGAGCATAAGAGACATGAGACATGGTGAGAAAAATCTAACATATATAAAATTGGAATTTAAAAAGGAGGAGAGAGAGAATGGAGTAAAAGCAATGTTTAAAGACATTATGGTCCAGAGCTTTCTAAAATGATGCAAGATTTCAAGCCACAGATTCAAAAACACTATAAATTCCAAAGAGGATAAACATACATATAAAAACAAAAATGAAAAACTAGGACCATCAGAGTAAAATTTGACAAGGCAAAAGGAAATAAATTATTAAGAACAGGCAGAAGAAAAAAGATACATTACATTCAAGGGAGCAATAGTTAGAACTAAATAATGGAAGCCAGAAGACAAAAATAATAATTGACAATCAAATTTCCCCCCAAAATAAAAGGGAAATAAAGACATTTTCAGATAAAGAAAATTGAGCTAATTCACATTCAGGAGACCTATATTAAAAGAAATATTAAAAATAATTTTCTTTAGGCAGAAGGAAAATAATCACAAATAAAAGCAAAGAAATGAATAATGAGATGAAGAGCAATGGAATGTGTAACATATGAGTAATTCCAGATGAAATTTTATTGTACAAAATAATAATAATTTCTGGAAGTTCAATATATATTTAGAGTTAAAATACATGGTAGTGGCACAAAAAGCAAGTGTGGAATAAATGTAGTTAACATGATCCAAGGTCCTTACAATTACAATGTTCAGAAAGAGGTAAAAGTATTAATTTATATTAGATATTCCTAAGACAATCATGCACATTGTGATTACTAGAGTATACTCAAAGAGAATAAAATCATACACAGAAAATGAGCAAACAGAATGAGGAAGTGGAATAATTTTTATAAAGATAACAAAAGAGAGAAAAAGGAACATAGAAAAGGTTGGACAAATAGAAAGTGAAGGAAGATGGTAGGTAGATTAACTCCAAATATGTCAGTAATTATATTAAATATTGCTGGACTAAATATTCTAATTACAAGACAAAGAGCGTCACATTGTATTTTAAAAATCCAACTATAGGCTGATACAATTTAAATGTTAGAAGTCAAAGAAGTTGAAAGTAACATACAAAAAGATGCAATGTAAACACTAAACAAAGGAAAGATGGTATAGTTATACTATTATCAAACACAATAGACTCTAAAACAGAAATAGTATTAGAACTAAAAAGAGGTATTTTATCAATATGATTCTACCGGAAAAACATGCCAATTACACATTTTCACATATTTAATAAAATAGCTTCAATGATAGACCTAAAAGCAGATAGACAAACAATCATAAAGGTAGATTTTAAAATATCATTTTCAGCAAATATAGAATAAGCAGACAGATAGAAGATTTGAAACAATTAACAAGGTTGATGTAATTGACAGATAAAAATTCTCACACCCGAAAACTATAGAACATACATACTTTTAAGGGTACATAGAGTATATAAAACACAGACTATATGCTGGGGTTAAAGACTAATCTCATCAAATTTCAAAGGACTCATAACATATAGATTAAATTTTCTAAACATAGTGGAATTTAACTAGAAATCAGTAACAGGAAAATAAGTAGAAAGCCCATAGATGTTCAGAAATTAAGTAATATACTTCAAAATCCATGGGCAAAAAGATTTATTTTATGTACAGTGTAGTTTTCTCTGAGTAACAATTATCAGACAGTATTTGTAAAATGCCCTTAAACTGTTCCTTCTATGATTTCTAATATGTCTGGCTCCTGTATGCTGGAACCTCATTTCCTTTAGACAACTTTCTCATCCAATTTTGTAGTAAGCTTAGTGCGATAATTAGAATAAGAAGTGTCCATCTCTCTTAGGCATGATTTTCTAGTACTTACACAGTCCAAAGCAGTTTAGATGAGTTCAACCTCTAAATAATCACTATGCACACACACTGACAAAATACCACATTGATTCTATCAGTTATTAAGGAAATTCTATCACAACTTAAACATAAATAGTTTTCAATGCTTGGCATTTGTGAAGCAGCATGTTTGGATGACTGCCTAAATCCAGATTTGATTGGGCCAGATGATTTAAACCAGTGGTCTCTAATTAAAGGTGAGTATCATAAACATCTAGAGAATGTTTACAAATTACATTTTACCACCAACCCAAAGAATCAACATCAAGACAGGTAAGCTACATTTGGGAGATTTTCCTGAGGGATTCTCATTTATAGCCTCTTTAAGTTGGAGCAAAGCTTAGGTACAGCAAGAAAGAAAAGAGGTTTTGGCATGTCTATCAAGACGATGAGGAATGTTATACTCAAGGTTGATGGCAACTTTTATCAACTAAGTATGTGAAACAAACATGAAGTAAATGAGTGGGAGAAAATTAAACACTTACTATTACAGTAAAGGATAATGGCTGTCACATAGGCAAAGGATAGCAGCTGCTAGAAACACTGAGGCTTGGGAATTAGGTGTGTGTGTCACCCACCTCCCAGAGATGAGAGAAATTCAACTTATTGTCAGTAAACAATAAGGTCTCTCATACAGAAGTGGTATGGGGCACTAAAGAGTCTTCATAAATTGACTGGGCCCAAACTTTAGAGTACAAGTCTGAAATGGCCAAATCACACTCTAATACCTGCTGATGGATGGACTTTAAAATGGCCCTAAATTCAATTTAAATAAATAAAAAAAAAATCACTACATAAAACCATGTATCCAAAAATGAAAGAAAGATCTATAATGGAAGTTGACAGTGCTTTTCAAATGGAGAAACCAGCTATTAGCTCAAAATTACAGCTCATGAAGTCTGGTGTTTGAATTTTCAGAGTAATGTACATATTATTCTACTCTATATCTGTATTCATTATAATGTAAAATAATGTTTAATATATTTGTTAATAAGACAAATAGATGCTCCAGAAAGATATACTATGTATTTTCTGCAATCTTGAATAGTCACTGGTAATGCTGCTGACTAGTAGAATATTGATATGATACATCCGGAGAACGAAGAGAAACCATGCAAACCTTTCTCCTGCTGGTGGTTCTTATTAGCTTCAAAACTCAGTATAGTTATTACATGTTGTAACAAGAAGATTATGGAAAATAGTTAACGCTTTTAGTCTAAGGAAAAGAAAATATGCCCTTTCTGACTTCTGAAAAAAGTTCATTAAAACCTAAAAGTTGGTAGTGTGCATTTTAGTGGATTTTCATCTTTTTTTAAGTTCAGTGGAAGTAAGAAAAATTCATTCCGTCTGTAAATGCAAACTAATTAGCTGAGTGTATTTCAGAAGAAAATTTCTTTTAGCCATATTATTTTCCAGTGACCTCTCTCCGAAAGGGCTTTTCTGTACTTTCAGGTTGCTGAGTTATACACCTATAACGACTGTGTATCATTTCTCATTTTAAAAAGATATGCAAGTGGACATTAGTATGAAATAATCTTTTAAACCAAGCATTAATTTAATTTAAATATATCTTAATTGCAATTATTTTGCAAAAAGGTGATTGAGCGATTAGATTCAATTTGGACATGCAATGCAAGAATAATCCTTAGGATCTGACCTTTTTGTCAGATTAATGTTGCTTAATACATCATCATGTTCTGGTCCATAAGATTTCATTTCCTACATTATTAAAATATGCTTCATGAAATATTTTTAGGTACAGTACAGTGTGCTTATATTTATGTCTTTAATCCATTTAATAACATTAATAGACATATAGTGTCCAAATCATTAGATTTTAAGGAGTTTATTACTATAATAATTAGATTTTATTATTCAAAGATTATTAAGTTCAAGTACAAAATATCCTCAGCCACTCATTAAATTTATATATGTGATATATAAAATAAATTATTCAAAAATCTGGAGGTTAACTATGGCTGTAGGTATATATAAAAATAATATCAGTTTTTGAGCATAATAGATTTATTTATTTATTTATTTATTTGCGACAAGGTTTCATTTCACTCTGTTGCCTGAGACAGAGTGCAGTGGTGTCATCATGGCTCACTATAACCTCAAACTCCTAGGCTCCAGCAATCCTCCTGCCTTAGCCTTCTGAGTAGCTGGGACTACAGGTGTTTGCCAGTACAACCAGCTATTTTTTTAAAAAAATATTTTGTAGAGACAGAGTCTTGGTATGTTACTCAGGCTGGTCTTGAATTTCTGGCTTCAAGAGATACCCCTGCCTTAGACTCCTAAAGTGCTAGGATTACAGGGGTAAGCCACCACGCCTGGTGTCAATTTGTTATAATTTCTTTTAATTTAAACCCTGCATTACATTGCAGAAAGTAGGACCTGCTGATAATAGTGCAAATATAAAAAATGACTTTATCTAAGACCATATTTTCTTGCAGGAAATACCATAGTAATGTTCCACATTACTATAAGTATATATGAATACAGTTAGAAAATCAAAAGAATAAATCATCTATACTTTTAAGTTTAAATTTTGAAATAATATTCTTCTGTATAAGATAAGTAGTACTTTTGAGATTTTAAAGAAAATCAGTCTGTTGTAGACATGTTCTGAATACTTCTATACATCAGGTACAATGCAGATAGACATGGAGGTAACAAAGTAAGACCCAGTCCCTGTTCTCAAAGAGCTCACTGTAAATAATACTAGTACACAACTTTATGATTCACAGAATATTTTAACTGAGATGATCACATTTTTACCTTCATCATAATCTTATACATTATATAATGTAAACATTTTTATCCTTGAATTATAACGATAGAAACATGGGCTTAGAGAATATTTTTGCCTATCTTTCTATCAGCTTACCTAGCATGCTAATAGGAGACAAAATGAGCGCTCAATATTTGATAATGGGTGAATAAAAAAAATTTCTCAAGGTCACACAGCTAGTGGTGGTAAAGCTAAGAATTAAACCCAGGTCAAGTTAATTCCAAGACCAAGATGTCAAAGGATTACTATAGATAGCTTGTAAGGGTTGATTCAGGGCATCTGTTTACATACCTCTGTGATGAAACTGATTCAACAACTTCTTAATATAGTAATTCTTGAGCTATGTATACATCTTTTAAAAAAAAGTAGAATGATGTGCCAGGAGAAAAAGTCTATTCATTGCTCTAGTTTTAGCATCCATCCTTGGGGGGCACAGGGCACTAAAAAATGGAATTACAGAAATCTAGCATCCATGTCACCAACGTGGATGGTTAGGTCACTGGCAGGTATTATGAGACAGAAATCATCTGTCTGATGATAACCTTATTGTGTGCTTGAGAAAAGGAAAAATCTTGTATCAGAATTAATCAATTAGCCTCATATCAGCACAATTAGGTTTCCTGGAGGGAACACATATCTCAACTTAACAAAAAGCAACAATAAAATCTGAAAAAACACAATTTTGCAAAAGTACTCAAATGAATTCATTTGGATTTTGGTTTCAATTATTTGGGTTAATTTATTTGTGTTTAAATGAGCTTTACGATAAATATTTGCTGAAAGGCTATTTGTAGGATTGCTGGGCTTGGTGTCAAAATGTCCAGAAATGCTGTATGACTTCTTTCTGTAGTTGGGCCTGTTTAATCATTATAAAATGCCAGGGCTGGACTTAAAAGATCTCTAAAATTACCAGGAAGTTCACATTCAGTGATTTCTGAATAATAATAATTAACATTTATTGAACGCATACTATGGGCCAAACACTGTTTTAAAAACACACTTTCCTTGAATTTGATGATTAAAGCATATACTCATCAAATATATCTATGAAGTAGGTGCTATAGTTTCCCCTCTTTTTTTGGTAGAGAAACTGAGGCAGAAGAGTTAAGAGACTTCAGGAAGGTTACACAGTAAGTAGTAGAGCTGGGATTTCAACCCAGGTAGTCTGGTTCTAAAGTCTGTGCTATTAAACACTATACCATATTGCCTCTGCAGACAAGAAGAGTTAGAATGTCCAGTAGCACTGATGGTAGCTACCATCTGATTTTGCACTATGTGCCAGACGCTGAGTTAAAAGCTTAATGTTTGTTATTTCATTGAATCCTTACAAAACAATAATCTTTAAGGTAGTTATTACTACACCTATTTTACGCATCAGGAAACTGACTCAGAATGTTGAAATAATCTGTCTATTGTCAATAGTAGTGGAAGGCTGAAATTCTAACTGGGGTTGCTCTGTTTTCAATTCCTCTACTCTTAACTAGTGTGAAATTTTATCATGATGCTCTGTAAGAAATACACTACTTTGGAGCTGGAACTCATCCTATACACATTTTTGATGGTTTTTGATGGATTCAAGAGGAAAAGATGGAGTTTGAACAATTACAATGGACTGAAAGAGTTACTAATATGAAGTTAGTTCTATTAAAATTATATATAATGCTAGTTAGCTTGATTTAGCCATTCCACAATGTATACATATTTCAAAACATGTTGCACATAAGTATGCATACTTTTTGTCAATTAAAAATAAATAAAATGTTAAAATACAAAAAATGCAGATATGAAAAGTTATCAGATGTCTTCTGATTTATAAAATATATATAAAATATTTGAATTTTCCAAGGAAATGCCATCAATTCAACAATATGTGAGGATCAATAAGCAGATAATGCATTAACAATAACAGCAGTAATAATTGTTGAATTTAAGGTGTCAAACTCGAATGTGAATGAATTAACTTTCTTTACTTAAATACAGGCATCTCCTCAGCTGACATAGCCAAGTTGTTCCACAAACATGAGTCTGGCAATGTTTTTACACAGGGTACAGGGCAACTAGGTTACTCAATAAAAATATGAAATCTTTTCTTCTGCTTAATTTCAAATGGTGGTCCCATCAGATCCAATTTAAAATGGACTGGCCAAGATCAGCATGTAAGCTGGCACTAGTCTGGCTCAGGAGGTCAAGGGACTTTAACTTCACACGTGAATGCACAGAGCATATTTTAGTACCTCTGGGGCAAAGAGGGAACGTCAAGACTAAGGAGGAGGAAAACCTGTCTGTAACTCATTATATTACATTTGTACAAAATGATATTACCTCTATCACTTCCAAAGAATCTACTACTAATAGTAAACAAATGAAATGTTAAGGGGTCCTTTTAAAATAATATCAACAGCAATAATACCAACAAATGTGGCAGTACTATGGATATCAGTATCCATATCCATAGTAATAAACAACAATATACACACAATTCCCTACCCTAAAATAATAATCAGTCCTAAAGTTGAGAAAAATAAAACTACAGTATTTAGCTTTTGAGAAGAAACTTTTAAAAGGCTCTGTATGTATAATAGGACATATACACATATATAATCACATATTTAAATATATTACATATCTTAAGGATGAAAGGCATATGCATGTGATATAAACACACATGCATATATTTGTGTATTATATATAATTTCTTAGTACTAAGAGGAGTAAAAATCTAATTGGTCAAAAATCAGTCATAAAATTTTAACCATGTTTCTGCAAGAAACAGCAGTGCCAAAGGGTAATGCATCGCTAATGGTTTCCAGTAGAATAAATAGCTACTCTGACGTCAAAACTTTGTTACACTCCAATAACTGGCTCACTTGGGGTTTCAGGTACAGCAAGTTACATGTCAGTTTTAAATAAAGTTATAAAAATAGAATGCCTGGTGAACCATATTGTCGCTATGCAACCTGATACAATATGATTTATATCCAATAAAATGTTAACAAAGGTGATAGATTATACCAAAATAGTATCTGGTGGTTTAGGATGCCAAGCTTCTTAAATTTCAAATGAAAAAAATACCATACCTTACTCCGTCTTGTATATAATTGAGTTATGCACTGTTAGCACAAATGTCAAATTAGAGATATTTACATATCCCAAAGACAAAGTGATTCTTACATAGCTAGATCTCTCTTGATAGTTACAATAATAATATTCTAACCAGGGACATGAAGCAGCAAGGAATAGTAAGTCTACAGAATGTAAAAAATAGATTATTATTTTAGTTCATATAGAAATATCATTTTTCAGAAAGGATATTGCTCTAATATAGGAATTTACAATCAAAACAGAGGCATTGTACTGCCTTATGATAGAACTAGACTTGAAACTAAATTGAAAACCCCTGAAAGACATGCTCCAATTATATATTTAATAATGAAAAGATGCTAATTGACACAGTTTTATTTTAAAGAGAGTACAAATGAGATCTTATAAGGCTTGAGCAATCCATCAAACAGAATGTACAATCACAATGATGATGGTTTCAGTGTCTTGCTATGGACTGCATAGAGGATATTCTGTAGGGGAGGGAGAAAAATAAAATGCCTAATCATTTCAGCAACAATATTTACTTAAATAATATCAAAACAAAGCAATATATATTTATGTTACTGAGGAAGACACCAATTTCTGTGTAAGAAAATATTTAAATTTTAGTATTCGCCAATTATTTCTATTCTAAAATAGAAAATATTTTATTTTCATATATAGACATTTATATAAAAGTGTTTTAACCATGAAATAACACACAAATCTATTGCTATATATGCATTATTTGATTCTCTTATTTTTATATACTTTGTATAAGGAAGGCAAGGAGCAGGAAGTTATATAAATTCCAGTGCCATTATTCATCGGATATTAACTTCAGCCAAGTTAGGTAACTGCTATGTGTCTTACTTTTTCTTTTGTGCAAGTAGAGATGACAATGAAATGAAATAATGTATACAAAGTCTCTAGAAGAATGCCCATCACATGCAATGTTCTGGACACTGTTCTAGGCTACTGAGAGTCATAGGCAAACAAAACAAAGAATTCTGTCTTTATTAAGCTGATATTCTAATGGTTGTGACAGATCATAATAAAACCTTACAAATAAGTAAATTATATAGTTTAACAGGTGAAAAATAATATATAAAATACAAAGTAACATAAAGTACAATGACCATAATTCAGAGGCATGCCTGGCAATTTTGAGGAGTAACAAGGAAGCCAGAGTGACCACAGCAAAATGATCAAGGGGCAAAGTAGTAAAGAGCTGGCTGGAGTAAAGGCTGGACACTGTAGGGCCTTGGAAGCCACCGTAAGTTCTTCATTCTTTATAAAACAGTTAACACCACAGAGTTGTGAGCAAAGGGATAGCATAACTTGACTTACATTTTAAAGGGATTATTAATGGCTGTCATGTTAAGAACAGATTAAGGAGAAAAGAAGACTAGGTAAGAGGCTACTGCACTGATCCAGGTAAGAGATGGTAGTTAGGAGTAAGGTGGTTATCAGTGGAGGTCACGTAGTCTGTCCTCATAATATATTCTGAAATTAGAAACAATAGGATTTCTGATGGATTAGCTGTAGAATGAGAGAGGAAGAGAGAAGTCAAGGATGACTAAGACAATTTTGTCCGGAGCAACTGGAAGTATAGGGAAAGCTATAAGTAAAGCGGGCTTCAGGTAAAGATCAGGTGTTCAGTGTTAGTCACATTAAAATTGAGATCTCTTCAGACATCCAAGTGGAGATGTAAAGAAGCTATTTGGATATATAAGTCTGGATTTCAAGAAAGATGAGTAGTATAAAGATAATATTTGAAGTCATTAAATTTGATGAGTTAATTAAGAGTATAAATCTAGACAGAAAAGAGAACCAAGGAATTCCAACATTATTACTGAGAAAGGAACACTGATGAAATTATGATTGACATGGTGTATATGTGTTTTTAATATTTATTAATAATAATATTTATTAAGATGCTTACCAGATACTGCATTCCTTCATGCATGTGTGTCTGGGCTCTATTTAAAAGATAATAAAGAGGAGGCCTACAGGGCAGTTTCATTGTCTCCCCAACTGTATCATGCTTTTCTCAAAGGTCTCTCTATCCTTTCTATGGTGATGCTATCGAGTTTCTACTTTTAACAGGCTACAGATTTCATCATCATAGTTCAGTTGGATAGTTTAGACCTTATAAATTTAGGAAATGAGACAAGGGGAAGACTCAGGGGAAGTGTGAAAGTAATGAAGATCATGCCTGTCTAAGATTCATTAAATAGGACTTATTTCTAAACTTGTATTTACAGATTTCAAAATACTTGTTTTGTTTTGTCCCTGTTTGCTAGAGCATCAGCCATCTTTGGTAATTCACATTTAGTCATCCCCATGATACCACAGGGATTCATTTCACAAAGTCTCTGATTGTCTCATTCCATATAATACCGGGCCACCATTAGGTAATCAATAAATTATAGCTACTTTTATTTATATAAAGCAATACTACAAGTAAATTTTTAGATATGTAAAAAAGATTCTTTCCTCCGATATATAACTCCTACACATGGTCATATCCTGTAGTCAGCATTTACAACTTAAATGTTACAAAAGAAAGATCTTTGAGCTCATATAGTCTAACTAACTCCTCATTGTATAAAGAGAGAAATTCAGAAAGGGACAGTAACTTGTCCAAGTTCAAATGACTAATTAGCGGAAGAACCAATTCTATTCAGAATTGAGGTCTAATGCGATGTTAGAAGGGGCTGTGAAGAGGGTACAAAAAGGACTATATTAAGAAAACTGCATTCTAGGGATTATAATATAATCCTTTACATGTTTATCCTCTAATATGTAGGGAGAAATCATCTTGGTATGCGATGATTTTTCTTGGTTTAATCCTGCATCACAGGATTCCTATATCACAATTGATCCTTGAATTGATAAATTACTAGGAGACACTATAGGATCTGGGGAGAGTGGAGTCAGGCTCTTCATCAGAGAACACATTCTAAGGCAGGGTCTTCAGTCTACTTTGATTTTTAAGGAATTGTAAAAAAAAGTCTAAACAACCAATAATTCTATTATTCTAATTGCCAATGTACAAAAAATTTTCATTATAATCAATGGAGGACATGGTAAGATATCAATAAGGATTATTAAATGTAAAGTATTAATTTAGGTAAAGTATAAAAATGAATTGTAATAGAAATAGTAATAGAAATACAAGAATAGTCTATGAGCAATTTTATCTAAAATACTGGAGAATTAAGGTAAATGAAATGCTTTCATACTTTTAAAAGGATTTCCTTCCCAAAATGTAAACTATAACATTTGAATGGGAGACTTTAAGGTTCTATGTGGTTAAACATAGCTGAGAATTCAATTCAGTTGCACAAAGTAAACTGCTACACGTGTACCATTGTGCTGACTACGGAAGATACATACAAGACATACTAGATGACCCTTGCTCTAAAAGCACTTACCATTGTCTTGGGGTAATAATAAATTCTATTCATATTAAAGAACAATATATGACAGAATACAACCAAATATTTAATGTGTAAAGAAAATAGGGGTGAAAGAAAAAGAAGAAAGATAAAAATGAGGTCAAACTAATCTAGAGATATGTATATAAAAGAAGGCTATTTTAAAAATTATTGCTTTCCTTAAATCTGATAGAGCTCTTTCAAAAATAAGCCTTTGAACAATTATTCAAGGAAGGCCCATGAAACGTGTTACATGTCTGTTAAGTTCCAGAAAATGGGCAAGACAGTATGAATGGAAAGATGAAAAGACATGGTCCTTTCTAGTGGAAAGTAACATAATTACAATAGAAAGTGGTTAATTTTATAGCAGTGTTTCAAAATTCAGAGACATCTAACTGCTTGTCCTACTCTCTAACCAAAGTAAATCAACATATATATATTCAGGTTTCCATAAAACTGAAGTTTAAAAAAGTTATACTGATTTTCTCCAGGATTTAGTTTTTGTCTTTATCCAACTATCTCCTTGAATTCAAAACGATTAATAATTATATTTCACCAACATTATCTACATTTATAAGACCAAGAAGTAAAAAGCATGGCAATAAACTATAGAAAGTCTCATTTTATATTTAATATAATTATATCTATTAATAACTTGACAGAAGTGGGTATAGCTAATAAGGAGTTTTATCCTACGTAAAATGAATCAGCTGCATCTTTTCCTATCTTACTAATAGGAAGCTTATTTCCAGAGGACAGGAAGACAAAATGTCATTATACTCTATGGAGGCCACAACACATACTATGTTTTAGGAGCACCACATTTTAAAAAATAGTGAGGTAAAGTATTTGGAAGTCATGTTTTAAGAGATTAAAAATGGAAAGAAGTAAAAATAACCTAATAAAAAAGGAAAATCCAGACATGTTAATAGGGTTAAAGTCATCAAGAACATTAAAAATATTACAATCTTAAGATCTGTAAAAACAATGTACATCAGTGTCCTCTTTATGCACGTAGTTGTGAAACTTCATGTATGGGAGACCAGGAAGACTTGGATATTTTGATGACTCTCTGCCTTTCTTCTCTATGACCTATGAGAAGCCACAACATAAGAAAAGGGTCATGAAGTATGAAGGAAACTACAGTGCTTAGTCTGGATGAGAAGGTGTGGGCTGCTATACAGATATGGGTTGACCTACTGTTATGGCTCAATAGAGGTAACATATCTTATAATAATAGTTGCTTGCCTAACAAAGGTTATTTACTCTAAAGTAGGATCCAGTAACTTTGATTACCTAAAAAGTTGGAAAACCAATTTTTGGTTTCTAATTTTTATTATATCTCATTCTTGGAATTGTAAATTCTGTGAAGTCAAGTCAAATATACTTTTTCACCCTAGCAGAAGTAATTATGTCATCTTTCACTACATCACAGTGAAGTGAATATCTATAAGCATATATATATATATTTGTATGTGTGTGTGTGTGTATAGTTTTAGTTATTGTATAGTCACTTCTCACATGTTGATCTTCTCTTGATAGATTGTGAGCTATTCAAGGACAGGAAACTGTTTATACACTAGCTTATCCCTATAATATGATGGGCAGTGAAGACTTATTTATTACATAAATGTATGAATCTGGTGGTTTAGTGATTTGTATTAAAGCTGCTCGCTTATGGCCTGTCTTTGTTAAGTGGTCTTCTAATAAATAGGCAGTACAGTATAATGGGTTAAGAGTACAGGTTTTAAAGCCAGACTGCGTTGGTTTAGATTCTGGCTTTTCCACTGACAGTTCTCTGTGACTAGAGCAAGTTACTGAATTTCATTTTGTTTTAGTTTCTTCATTCATAAAAATATAGATAGTAATAGTAACCTGTGTGATATGTTTATTATGAAGATTAAATAACACCTGTAAAATGTTAATAACACTGACCAACACATAGTATATAGTCAATAAATAGCAGCTATTATTTATTTATTTATTTATTTATTTATTCACATGTCAGATGTCAGCATCTTCAATGTGTAGGAGAAATAAGAGTGTATGCTCTTTCCCAATGATGTAGGGGCTAGCTACCTGAATGTCTAACAAGTGATCTGTGAAGGTCTTTAGGAAGAATCATATTGATATATGTTGTAATGTGTGCACACACAATGTATATCTATCTCTATACCTATCTATATTGATATGTGTGTATATACATATATATCTCTATTCTATCTATCTATTCATCCATCCACCCATCCTTATAAGCCATATTCTTCTTTCATACAGAAAGTGGCATATAAGGGGAATATGAGGTTTCAAAATGATCTAGTAAGAGAGGGCTGGAATTTCTGATGGGTTCACAAACTTCACACTCCTTAAAAGTTCAATTAAAAGCCATCAAAAATTTGGAATTTGGGGATTTTTGTTTATTGGTCTGGTATTTATTTCTGTGGACTCCTCTGGTATTTATTGTTATTCCAGTGATGAGAAATGCATTCACTGGAAGTAATGGATAAAATGATTCAGTGATAGGAGCCAGGCTCTTAGTTAAGGTAGGACACAGTTCTTGAAACATAATAATTAGAATATTTCTGTTGGGAGATTGTAGGATTTTTAAATTGGTCCACTGACCCAGGTTAAGGAAGAAATAGATCCAATTATAATAGTCAAACAATTTTTACTTCCAGCTCTCGAATACATACATGAAGTATTAAGAACCATAGGCAATGTGCTCCTTTTAAAAGTAGAATAGTAAACTTAATTAAGAGTGGTATGAAATATGAGATATTTACCTCTTACACAATGAGCTCAAAAAGAGTGACACTCAAGAAAAAATAGAGATACTCTACAAAAAAACACTATTTTAAGTATTTTAAATAACTATGGTATACAAAATAGGATGCTTCTGGTACAATTTTCTTTTGCTTTGGTTGATATTTTGCTTTATTTATTCATTTTTTTTTTTTTTTGAGCCAGAGAAAACACAGGTCTAGGTTACTTAGGACTTACTATAGCTTAATTTTCCAGCAAGGAAATAAAAATATCAGGGATTTTAAGTTCAAGGAATCCTCAGATGTCATATTCCTATCAAAAAAATCACATGAAATATCCCATTTTATTTATGGACTCTAGATAATGAAACCAAATACATGACCCTTATATTACCACTCCTGTTTCCCACATTTATGGCAGGTTTTCCTTCTAAGTCCAGAATCCTTATTAACAAAATGACCTAAAGACAGCAACTACCAACCAATAGGCCTTAATTTAAATTATAGTCTATTTGCTATCCCTGCTCTACAGTCTATGCTTATGGCTCAACCAACAAAGTACATTACAGATTTTTTTTTTCCTTATATCTGAGTAAGAAGTGAGTCTGCCACCCCAACATCTATAATCCCTCCAGGTTCCAGGTACATAACATGTGTTCTCATAGTCTGGGGCCCTCATATTCTACCATATTTTTAACAAAAGTCATGTTAGTTTTGCTTAGAAAATGTTTTCTATGTCTATAATAGTCTGCTTCCTTTTCAAACCCATGTGTCTGTTCCACTGTTGGTAGCCTGGCGGCAGCTTTTTTGTGGCTTTAGTTTGCTCTGGGAATCAATCATTCAACAAATACTTGTTGATTACCTATCATATCTCAGGCAACAGAGAGAAGAGCTAACTAAGACATCAGATCTATGCACCTAAAGGCTATAATTCTAGTGGGAGGAAAGAGATAATAAGCATTTAAACAAATAAACAGAATAACACCAGGTACTGTTATGTATTATGAATAACATAAAATAGGATAAACTGAGGAGAGCAATGGTAGAGGAGATGAGAAACGGGGCTGCTTCAGTTGCATTATGAAAGGAAGGCCTTCAGGTCTCCGATGGCAGAGGACAAGCTTTGTTTAAAAGGATGAAAAAAAAAACAAAAAACCCAGATCGGATAGGGTTGATTCAAGAATCACCCTTTCCCCAAAATATCTGCAGAAACTCTGAAACTCTTCTCTTACACCTCCCACCACAAATAATGCAAGGGGAATAGAAAAGTAAAAAGTTGAAATTGACAAGGTGGTTGACCTGATACATCTTACTGGTGATGTGAAAATAACAATGTTTTGAATGCTACTGACAAGTCAAAGGCCGAAATGTTTGAGCCTGAATGAGAAAGAGGCAGCCATGCAACAAGGAAGAATGTTCTATGCAAAAGAAATAACAAGAGCTAAGTACCTGATATGGAAATAAAATTGATATGTTCTCAGTTCAGAAAGGACAGTATGTCTGGAACACTGTGAACAAGGGGAAGCTTGGAGAAAGATGAGGTTGAATGGATATGCAAAGCCCAATTGAGGCAGACAGAAAAATTAGAAGGCTTTGGAAGTAACATGATGGCTAGAGATGATATTATTGACACTAAATTTATAGCCGTAGGGATGGTGGGAAGCTAGATAAGGGTATATTTTGAAGCAGTCAAGAAGTATTAGCAAAGGAGAGGAATCGAGAATGACTTTGTTGGCTGGGCGTGGTGGCTCACGCCTGTAATCCTAGCACTCTGGGAGGCCGAGGCGGGTGGATTGCTCGAGGTCAGGAGTTCGAGACTAGCCTCAGCAAGAGCGAGACCCCGTCTCTACTAAAAAAATAGAAAGAAATTATCTGGCCAACTAAAATATATATATATATGTAGAAAAAAATTAGCCGGGCATGGTGGCGCATGCCTGTAGTCCCAGCTACTGGGGAGGCTGAGGCACTAGGATTGCTTAAGCCCAGGAGTTTGAGGTTGCTGTGAGCTAGGCTGATGCCACGGCACTCACTCTGGCCTGAGCAACACAGCGAGACTCTGTCTCAAAAAAAAAAAAAAAAGAGAATGACTTTGTTGATTTTTTTGGCCCAAGGAACTGGGTGTCAATTACTGAGATAGAAAGAAATGGGGAGGAAAACATATTTTGGTTTTCAGCATGTTAAGTAGCAATTTCATTTAGTTAGACTAAACTTGAGTTAAGCTTAGGGGAAAGGTCAGAGCTGGTGATATAAATTATAGAGCCATCAGTGAAGAGATGGCCTTGGAAGCCATGGGATCATACTCTGAAAGAGTGTAGACAGAGAAAAAAGCCAAAGCCAAAGGCTAGAGGCACTTCAAAACTAGAAGTCTGTTTGAGGAGGAAGATACCAAGAGGTACAGTTAATGAGGAAAACCAGTGACTCTGAAGCAACAGACACCTAGAGAAAACATTGTAGCAAGAAGGAAAAAACGGTTATTTCAGTCAAATGGTGACGATGAAAACTCAACTGGAGTGGTTTAAGGAGCAGATGGAATGTGAAGAACTGGAGGGAGCAAATACAAACAACTTTATCAAGGAATTCTGTTATAAAGGGCCAGAGAAAATGAAGCCAAGCTATAAAGAAATGTGGGGTCAAGAGAGGATTTTTAAAGTTGAGATCTTAAAGATGTTTGTTTTCTGATGAGGATGCTCCCATAGAGAGGGAGAGACTGATAATGCAGGAAAGGAAAAATTCTAAGAGCAAAGTCCCTAGAAAGGAAAAAGAGAGCGGGATGGAGTGATTAAGCGGAGAGGTTTACTTTTAAAAAAGAGACACTTCATTATTGCTGAAGGGAAAACACAGTGGATGGGCAAAGATACAGGTAGGATGATGGAGCTGATGGTGGAAATGTGAGACAGTTCATATTTTATTGCATCTCTTTTATCTGTGAACTAGATAGGTGGTGAGGTCATTAGCTACGAGAGGAAAAGAGGGAAAGGAGTTAGGGATCTACAGAAAGTGAAGTGTGAAAAAGTTGTCTAGAATGGGAATGGGAATTTACTGGCAGTAATAAAAGTACCTTTGAAATTAGTGATGCCTTCTTTATAAGCTAAAATTACAATCTTTCTCCCCTCCCCTCACCAACACTTCCTACGTCCCTTTTTAAATTTATATTCTCCTTAGCATTCACTGGTAACCTAATATATATTTTACATTTTTTTTTTTTTTTTTTTTTTTTTTTTTGAGACAGAGTCTCACTTTGTTGCCCGGGCTAGAGCGAGTGCCGTGGCATCAGCCTAGCTCACAGCAACTTCAGACTCCTGGGCTTAAGTGATCCTACTGCCTCAGCCTCCCGAGTAGCTGGGACTACAGGCATGAGCCACCATGCCCGGCTAATTTTTTTGTATATATATTTTTAGTTGGCCAGATAATTTGTTTCTATTTTTAGTAGAGACGGGGTCTCACTCTTGCTCAGGCTGGTCTCGAACTCCTGACCTCGAGCGATCCACCCGCCTCGGCCTCCCAGAGCTAGGATTACAGGCGTGAGCCACCGCGCCCGGCCTATATATTTTACATTTTATTCATTCATTGTCTGTCTCCCACTTGAATATATGCCCTATGAGCACAGTGAGTTTTATACTTGTTTTTCACTAATATACCCCCAGCACTCAGATCATGCCTCATACATAGGTGGTCCCCAGTAAATACCAGTTGACTAAATGAATTTGTGGAAATAAATTTAAACTTAGTCCAGCCAGGAAAATTACAACGTTTTCTATAGTAGTTTTCTATAGTAACTTTATCTATAGTAATGCTCAGCTGAAGATACAGAGCGAGTTAGTTGGTGTCAAAGCAATTTGGGAGTTTTGCCAGGCAATATAACAGAGGAAGAAAAGGAAAGGAAGTTATGGGTATTTACACAGTGCCTTATCATAGAACACGGCTGGGTAAAAAGATAAGTAAAGACACAAAGGGGGTGATAGATAGTAAAAAAAAAAAAAAAATTAAAGTCACTGGACATTGACTAGAGGTTAGAGGTCTCTAAGGGGCTAAAGGACAGTGAGGATCTAGTAAGACAGGAAATGATGGTCAGAGAGTAGAATGTTTGAAACTGAAATTTTAGAGATCTAGGGTATGATCATGTGCTTGAAAGACAAAGTAGAACAGAAGAAAAATTCATTAGAGTTATGGAAACCAAGGAACTGAGAGACCAGGATGTTGAATAGAATTCAGGTATGGACACTGGCTAGTGAATTAATTCTAATGTTGATTCCTGGAGCATTGGTACAGAGTAAATGTGAAACATAGAACTTTGTGAGTTATTAAAAGAAAAGTCATATATATATATATATATATATATATATATATATATATATTTTCTTCTGAATGGCATGGGAACCTCAGAGCCCCATTGTAATGGCTCATTTATATGAGAAAATTGATGATCTAGCCAAGAATAAAATTGGCCTGTAACAATTTCTTGATAGATTTATGAATTTGGAGTTAGTTGAAAGGCTTGATCAACCTAAAGCTAGAAGCTTTATTAATTATAAAATTTACTGCTGAAATGGTTATTTTTGAAGATTGAAGCAAATTCTGGCCAAAAATAGGAAGTTTCTAATTTAGCAATAGGAGGGTGGGCCAAAAAAAGGATAATTCCCATTCACTCCTTTGGTCTAGAATAACAGATTCAGTGGGTGGAAGCATGGTATAGGAAACAAAGGGAATAATTTTGCCATCTCTTTGAATTTGTTTCAAATATTCCTCTAGCTAGTAGGAATACCAGAGATCTGCACTACTGAGAAGCAAATGGGAGGTTAGGAAGTCACAGAGCCTTAAACAACAAGGTATATTTCAAAGTTGACTGAGGAAAAGCTTTGTTTAAAAGGATGAAAAAAAAAATCCAGACCCTATAGGGTAGATTCAAGAATCACCCTTTCCCCAAAATATCTCCAGAAACTCTGAAACTCTTCTCTTACACCTTCAACCACAAATAATGCAAGGGGAATAGAAAAGTAAAAAGCTGAAATTGACAAGGTGGTTGACCTGATATGTTTTATTGGTGATGCAAAAATAACAATGTTTTGAATGCTACTGACAAGTCAAAGGTCATTGATAACACGAGAGAAGATGCTTTTTCTGGCAGGTGAAAAACAGAATTGAAGATGATTTTCTGGACAAAGAAAACCAACTAAGAGAAAGTTGCTTTGGCCTTTGAATCAATAATTAATTTTGCTGAATCAGCCATGCATACTGCCCAGAAAGTTACATAGTTAGGCTTCTCTTCTACTTTTCTGAGAAAGAAGCAAATGAAGCAAATGATGTAGCAGAAACATCATTTTTTTTAAAAAAAGGAAAGTAAGTTCTAAAATATTCCCTTAGAGTAGTAGCAAATTTTTACAACATCACACAACAACATTATCCATGTAATAGGGTAAGGAAGATAAATTATACAACATAATAATGTGCATAATGACAAGTATTACCTGTTTAATGATGTAAAGAAATGATATATTCATTCATGAACACTTACTGAAACTCCTACAAAATGCAAACAACAAGAAAATACAAGATTTAAGAAGCACAAACTTTCCCATCACAGAAAATAAAACCTAATTTAGGAAAGGATATATTTATATATTATAGTACTGGGTGGAGTAACTAGAGGGGCATTTCAATTTTTAGCTAAGTACCTAATGCTATGAGGTAGAGGTAGCAATAATGATCATCATTATCTTAACTACAATTTGTTGAACGTGTACTATGTGCAAAACTCTTGGCTAAGTACATTATAGGTATAATCTCTGTCAAATCTCAGAAAATGCCTATGAAGATAGGTACCACTGTTATCCTCATTTTCAGATACAAAAGCTCAAATTTGGAAAGATCAAATAAATTATTTAAGATTTTTTCATATTATCCTTAGGTAAGTTAGGGAGTCAGCCTAACTCCAGAGTCCATGCTTCATTTTTGACTACTACCTCATAGTGCTTCATTTATCTAGTCAAATAATAAATATTACAAGATTTCTGGGGAATACTCACTCCTTTTCTGGGAAGTGGCTTCACAGATGGTGACTTTAATAGAGTGTAATTGACAAAAGGAAAAGAGAAAAAAACAGAAAGGATGGAAATGGAAGGAGCAATCAGAAAAAAAAAAAAGAAATTATCAAAATACTATTTGTGTTTAAGATTAGTTTAGAGGTATTGAAGTACTTTTGTGGGAAAGTAGAGAAATATGCTGGAAAGATGAGTTACTTAACATTGCTCCTTAACCTGAGGATTTTTTTTTCTCATAATAAAATGGGAGAAATAAAAACACCTATCACAGAAGTTTACTGCAAAGATTACATATTTGTATAAATTACAGTTCTTGCTAAACTCCTATGCACAGAATGAGTTGAAACCATACTTGGTGGATCTATTTTAAGCAATAGAAATGTAATATTAAAGGGAGTTGAATTTATTGCAAAAAAAATGTAAAACACCATTCAAAAGTAAACTTCCATTTTGTGGAAAATAAAAGAAGCAAAGCAAATACTGATTTTTTCCAATACTTTTTATCTAACCACAAAATGCCAAATAAAGATTCATGTCCATATCCCCAAAAAAGGAAAGGAAAAAAAACCCCACAGTTTGGAATATGTGGTTTAAAATGTGTATAAATGTTACAATTTTATTTACAAGGCTATTGCAATGATCTAAAAATGAGGAGGGAGGGAGAATCTTCCACTTTAAGCAAAATGGAGAAACAAAGGAGTTATCATCTCTCCTGAATCAACTAAAAAACTAGACAAAATATATGAAAACAAGGGATTTCAGATACTAGATGATAAGCAGGGCAGGAGGATGGTGATCCCTGACAGAGTGGAAATCAATGAGGTAAGCCATAAAATTACCCCAGCTTTCCTTGCTGGAATGTTTCTAGGCAGAAGTGCAAGTAAAGGAACCTCAAATGGAGCTTGGTGGCCTCCCTGGAAGTGGAAGTCCAGGGAGGCCAAGGAGGCTTCCTTGCTCATAGGGCAGAATACTAGATAGGAGATAACTTTGTAAAGGGGACCATATCATAAATGGCTTTCTACTTTTGAATTTTATCTACTGAGAAACCATTGAAGGTTTTTAAACCAGTGAATAAGATTTGTAGAATAAACCAATAGCGTTCTTTTTCAAATACTCTTACTGCTATCGTTAACTAAATACCAATTAACAAGAATTTGATAGCAGCCACTGTCAAATTCAAAAATACTCATTTGACACGTTAAAAATTTTAAAAAGTCAATATTATAGCTACTCTATTTTACTTTATTTTAAACACCAATTGTTGGTTAAAATAAAATGCTCAGTAGCTTTCCTTTGATTATTTTTCTGGTTGATTCTAAATCCTTGGATGACTTGTTAGTAAATGATTTGAAAATAAAAAGTGACATAAAAAGCCTTTAAAGCCTTATTAATTGTTAACTCACTTTGCCTTTAAGCCACCTGCTGTACCTCTAAAAGTTGATTATGGAACAAAGACGTCAGCAACCCAGTAAGGAAAAAATGAGTCTTTAGTTCTGGATTTGTAATGTGGTACTTTCTTTCCCCCAGGAAGCTCTGTTCAAACTACTCTGTTCAAAACTACTAATCAATATTAAATGTTCTTAGGTTTTAGACTTATATAAAGCTTGATTTTGAGGTCAAATTATAAAAGATTCTAGTTGATTGACACTTATAACATGAAAGTATGAACTCATTTCATAAACCAGTGAAAGGTGTACATAAATACAGTCATTTTTTGGGAAAGATTTCCTTTCTTGAACAAATTAGTGTTCTAAGAAATTAAGAAAATCAGTCAAAAAGCAAAATTAAAACTATGTAATTATAGATTATATAATTGTGGCACTATCTACCATAATTTAAAATATGTAAAACTTTTTAATTCATATATTCTGTTTTCAATAACTTTTCCTCCTGAGAAGTTATAGGAATGTACAGTTATTTGTGTGAATATGTCCACCAAGATATATCTTAATATTCAATTATTAATGAGATATTTTACATTCCATTTTTATACTATTTGAAAATCATTGTGTATTATATTTATAACACTTGTCAATTCAAACACATTTCATCAGAAATACTTGATATAGTATTTAGAAATATAATACTACAGTATTCTATTATACTATATACTAGTATTCTAGTATATAATATATTAATATAATATTTAGAAACACTGAGCATAGATAGCATTTAGGTTTCATAAAATTTACAGTTGAAAGAGTAAATTCACATGCTTAAATTGTTCCAAAAATACTTACGTTTTCCAATAATTAAATCAAGTATTGGTTTTTATATTTAAATTAATTAAAAATTAAAATTCAGATATTCAGTCACAAGCCACATGTCAATCACTCAATTAGCTGCCACACATGGCCAGTGGCTACTATACTGGACAGTGCAGTTCTCAAAGATGATAATTCTTGCTCACAGGCATTGCCCATGTCTCACTAATATATCTTAGTTGGAAATGTGAGCTTGAAGTATTATTTGGTGTCTCATACCAATACCATAAGATCCCCAGTCACTTTTCTCCAGTTTTCATTGTAATACCAATATAGGGACTACAGTTGCAATTCTATTGATCATGTCTTTTGTCCTATAATAGGCAACACTTACATAGCACTTATTACTTGCTAGGCACGTTTCTAATCATTTAACATTTATTAGCTCAGTTAATCCTCTTAACAATGTTATAAGGTACAAAACCTGTTTGGTGTACCCTTGGTGTCTCAGTAATTTTTTCACAACATCCACAAGCCAAAATAAATATCTAAGAGTTTCATTTATTAAGTAGTTAGAGCCAAAAAACTTAATAAGTATTTATGTGTTAACAATTTAGAGTAGTCATTTGAAGTATGTACTAAATGAAAGAATAAATAGGACTATTTGACACAATACATGTACATATTTTCAGGGTGATACAATATTTCAATACATTCATACAATGTGTAAAGATCAAACTGTGGCATTGGGATATCTATCACCTTAAATATTTATCTTTTATGCTAGGAACATTCAATTATTCTCTTCTAGCTATTTTGAAATGTATAATAGATTATTGTTAACTATAGTAACTTTACTGATCTATTAAACACTAGGTCTTTTTTTTATTTTTTTATTTTTTATTTTTTTTTAGCAATAGGGGCTCACTCTGTCACTCAGGCTGGAGTGTAGTGGCACAATTATAGTTCACTGTAGCCTCGAACTCCTGGGTTCAAGCAATCCTCCCGCCTCAGCCTCCCAAGTAGCTGGAACTACAGGCAGGAGCCACCATGCCCAGCTAGGTCTTATTTCTTCTATCTAACTGTATATTTGTACCCATTAACCAATCTCTCTTTAATCCCCCCTCCCAAGAAATAATATTTTTATTTCATTCTTAAATAATCACAATTATTTACCAAAGGTATATGTATGCCTATTAGACATTACACAACTTTTCAAATCTTAGTTAGCATCAGGTTGAGCACTATGACACTTATTTACTGTTCTCCATTGATTTTCATGTGGTACTCATTTTGTTATTTATAACCACTGAAAATCAAGTTTTGCAAAGATATGACACCATTGAAGGAAATGATACATGATCTAATGTTTAAACCATGAACTATCTTGAACTAGTAGATTGGCTGTGTACAACAGGTTTTGGGTATCACTGTGCTTGCTTTGAAAATTTAAAATATCCATGCATGGCCACATGGGTTTTCTTAGTCTTCTTGGTGCACAGTTTTGGAAGTGTGGACATAGATAATTATTCTCATCATTTAAAAATGGGGAAACAGAAAGTGATTATTTTTTCCTAAAGTTGCACAGTAGGTAAGGGTAGAGCAGGGTGTTCAATACAAGTTGTATGGCTGCATTGTCTGTGATTTTTAACTATTTTACATTTCTGATTTCCAAAGGATACAGACCAAAGTATGAGAAGCCACATCAATTAAGAAGGTGTTTCATTCCTTGTCCAGCTGAACATCAGTTCAGGTCCTAGACCTACTTGCTTTCAGATCCATCTTCTGTCCCTCTGCTCTGCTTTGTATTTCAGTGGGGCTAAACCCTGAAAGCTGCACTAAGATTTTACCAGGGTCAACCAATAGGAAATACTGACAGAAGATCAGAAGGAAGGAAGAAGAGAGAAACCAGGATATTTCTACTAATTCCTCTCAGTTTCTTCTCTATGAAGAAGAAATGGGTACAAATATACAGTTAGATAGAAGAGATATGACTTAACTAGTACTACCTCCTCCCTTCATCCCTCCAGATCAAGATTGGTAGTGGCTGGGTAGCTTCCCTATTTGGCCTCTCAGCTATTCAATCACTGTACACAAGTCAGCTCACTGAGAGAGTACTCCTTTATCCCAGAATCCTCCTGACACTTGCTAATACCCTTCCCAATATATATTAATATAAAGTTTAGATGATAGATGCAGTAGTTCTCAAATCTGGATATATGTCCAAATAACCTGGAGGAGTTTTTAGAAATGCATATTCTTGGGCCATACCAAAAACAAACTGAATTGGAAAATCAGGAGTTAAAGCTAGGAATTTATTCTGAGCTGGGGTCTGGGAGCAAAGAACAAAAATGAAAAAAACACTCCCAATAAATCTTATATAGCTAAAATTAGAACTACTTAAATCTCACAGTGTACACAATAATTATTAAATTTACTCTTACATAAAATGATATCATGTTGAAATTCAGGCAGATAATTAAAAAATCAGGACAAGAAAAAAATTAAAATAAATGATTACGATTAAAGAGTAACAATAAAATAGTCTTGCATACACTCTCCAAAGAAATAGAAAATGACCCTTATCCTCTGCAATGTGTTTTCCTTGCCTAATATCAAGATGTAAACAAGATCCTGAATTCTGCACTAATTATTCCTTTGCTTTTCTTTCTAGGTTTTGTTCTTTTTCACAATCTATGAATACAGCCCTAAATAACATTATTTAGTTGCCTGTGTTTGAATTTTTTTGCCCTAGCTGTCCTAGCCCTTTCCAGCTATTTGACCCCATTCAGCTAAAGCCACAGTCATTAGCAGAGATGAAATACCCCCTATGGTGTCCTGCCTAAACTTCTGATCCACAAAATCATTAATATAAAATGGTGGTTGTTTTATACTACTGTTTTGTGGTAGCTTATTATGTAGTCATAGATAACCAAAACAGTATTTTACTGAAGTTATTATTTGTTCTTTGAATATGATGTTTTCCTGAGGAATACTGATGAGGGAACAAGCTTCTCTGAAACATATGTATTGAATTAAATTAGGATATGCATAGTTAAGATGAGTTTGCAATGGTCAGTAAAATTTAAGATTTGTTCCTTACTTTATATAGTGCTGTCATAACCCACCTGGAGATCATGGAATGCTGTTCTTAATTTGAATTAAGCTTTAATGCTAATACCTTTGCTTATGTGTTTGAATGTTGTAACACTGGAAAAAGGAAGAAAAATAAAAGTTTTTCCTCTCAAGAAAAGTAGCTGAAATGCCAATAGTTATGATATATGCCATTTTATTTTTTTGTTTTTGTTTTTTTGTTTTAATTTTTAAATGTTCTATAGAATTTTTTATCAATCTTTACTCCTAAAGGTTCTGTCTATCATTAAAGAGGTTCTCCACCCAAAAATTAAATAATTTTTATATGTATTATACTCTTACACTTTAAAAGTATACATTTACAATTACAGTTTACATTATATTTACATTTACAGTTACACTTACATTTTTAATTCATCTTGGGTATATTTTAAACTTAACAATTTTTTCAAGTGATTATAAAGTTGTCCCAATGTTTTTTGAAACTGAGTTGAATTATGCATAATATTTTCTTATTTCCAACACACAAAAAAGAACTCAATTAGTAGGGTATAAAAATAGGCCTCATTTTAAAGGGTCCTTAACTATAAAGTAGTCCTCATGGTGTAAACTCTTAGGATCATGTTATTATAAAGGTCATGTGGATTGACTCTGGCCAGCTATTAGTAATTTTATTTTTTTAAAACACCATGTAAACATAACCTATTATAACTCTCTGAATAACAATCTTGAAAATTATGTTTCCACATACACAATTTGGCTCTATATGGGAGGCTGTAGATAATTTTCTCCATAACTATAACTTCATTTTAATCTTGAAATCAGCAACATTAAAAACTATAGGCATAATTAATTTTGATGTGTCAAATTAATTCTTGCTGTTTCTTGCCATTTCCAACAAGGACATTGATTGCTATCATGATTTTGTAAACACAAATACTTATGCAATAAAACCTGAAAATTCATTTTCCAATTCACTTAGAACTTCAAACTGCCACTAAATAAGGTCATTAAATCTTTACCAAACTGGATCTAATATAACATAATGACCTTAAAGTAAAAGGCCTGTAACTTTTATTTTTATTTCAGGATATTATGAGAGTACAAACAGATATATGCCATTTTATTAATCAGAGAAGAAGATAAAAGGGCTTTCAACCACAGAAATCCAGGGAGGAAAAACATCTGCTTTTTTTTAGTATTCTTTCCACTTGACTACTTTAACTACACCAAGTATCACACTGCATAAACTTCTATTGCTAAGAGACAAAAGGAGCCATGAGACTAATTCTAATCCTATCAATATTTCCACAGCTAACTGAATATACTCTGGTTGGAACAGTTCTGCTGGGAGACTGTTAAACCAATGATAGTACTAAGGTTCCACATATTTGAAGAGCTCCTCTTTGGCATTTATCTTCAAAATCATCTTAAAGTCCCTCTAGAATGCCAGCTTTAAAACATTATTTTTACTCCCATGCTATTTTTTTCTAATCCTCCAATTATGTAGCAGAATTATATATTTTTTTCTTCATAAGGTCTCTCATTATTAAGGAAATAATAAAAAGTACACAGAGCAATGAAGTTCAATCCATTTTATCATCCTTCAAAAGAACAAGCACTCAATAACAGACATTTAAGATATCAAAACTATTAAAGCAATATGATGTCTAGATAACAATGTAAGAAATTTGGTCTCTGCTACTAAACAATTCTTGCAGAAGTTTGTGCTAGATTTGTGGGATTTAGCTTGTTGCCAGCTTAGCATACCCCTTTCTCCCTACTGTAGCCTCAAAAAAAACCCTCCAGGGTTCATAAAGAACACTTTGAAAAATCATTAGTTAGATCAGTGCTCTAAGGTCTTTTTTCTTAATTCTTCAAACAGTTATTATCATTTAAAATTAAAATAGATACAGAAATCCAAGGAAGAAAAAAACTGGAATTTTATCTAGAAAAACAAAGGAAAGACATTGATTAAAGTGAAAAGCAGGCTGGGCACAGTGGCTCATGCCTGTAATCCTAGCACTCTGGGAGGCCGAGGCAGGTGGATGGCTCGAGGTCAGGAGTTCGAGACCAGCTCTGAGCAAGAGCGAGACCCAGTCTCTACTAAAAAAAAAAATAGAAACAAATTAGCTGGCCAACTAAAATATATATAGAAAAAATTAGCCGGGCATGGTGGCGCATGCCTGTAGTCCCAGCTACTCAGGAGACTGAGGCAGAAGGATTGCTTGAGCCCAGGAGTTTGAGGTTGCTGTGAGCTAGGCTGACGCCACGGCACTCACTCTAGCCAGGGCAACAAAGTGACACTCTGTCTCAAAAAAAAAAAAAAAAAAAAAAAGTGAAAAGCAGTAATAATAAACTCAGAATAAAGGAAACTGACCTATGACTTTATAATCCGATAATCTTTCTTTAGAAAAATGAGCATTTTTATATTCTAGGAACGATGCTTTCTAAAGTATCATTGACTAAAGTTTACTATTTGGCATTTGTCTTTTAGCCCACTTTCTCTCTTTCAATAATTTTTGCATACTAATGGTGCATTTGGTCTATTCTAATTTAATTTAAGAAACAAATTTTGAGCACTGAGAATACAGAGATGTATAAGACATCATTTATGTCTTTGAGAAGCTCATACTCCAGAGTAGAGACAGTACAAAACATGCAAGGAAATCAATAACCCAAGTACAGTAACAGAAGAATTTTAATATGAATACTTAATTGACAAATAAGGGTATGCTAACAACATGCAATTATATCTATAGCTCTTCTATACAAATACCAAATACCAGGTTCTGACAATCTTGAAATTTTAGTCAAGATTATACTCTTAAACAGAGACTCTTATTGATATTTTTAATTAAGGCCCCTGTTTCTAGCTTCCCTGCTTCTGCCTTGAGAGTATAGTCAACACAGCAGGCACAGTAATGCTTTTAAAACATGTCAGACAATGTCACTCATTCTTCTGCTCAAAACTCTGCAATGACTTCCCATTTCACTTAGAATAAAAGCCAAAGTTCTTTCAGTGGCCTCCAAAACTCTTACATGATATGTCATCTGAGCACTACCACTCCCCTCCCACCCATTAGCTTTCTGACATCACCTCCTACTCTTACTAATCATACTTGCTCATTATGTACTCCCCACGTGGGCATCCTTGCTTTTCCTTCAACACACCAGACATAACTTTCATTCCTTACCCTTCCTTGGTTTTTCCTTTGCCTAAGTGCCATCTTCTCAGATCTATCTAATGCTATTTACTCCTTCCAAGTCTTTGTAAAACGTCCTACTCTTAATAAGACCCTATTTATCTTATTGAAGACTACAACTAGCTTTGTCTACAGTCCCCACATTCCGGATACCTTCTGCTTTGCTCTGGTTGTTTTTCATAGCACGTATCACTTTCTCACATACTAGACAATTTACTTATGATGCTTATTATAGGTTCTGTCCTGCAGGGAGTAAATCCCATGGGGCAGGACTTTCTGTCTGATTTGGTCACTGATTTATCTCAAGCACTGAGAAAAGCTGCCTGGCACATTGTAGGTGTTCAACAAATGTAGGTTGAATAAATGAACAAATGGCACTTTTTGTAGACTAAAACAGAATTTCAAGAAATTGTTTCCTGAGTATTTCACTATTTTGAGAAATATGATACACAAACTCTTTAAAGAGACATATTTCACTTTCTGACATGTTAAATAAGTCCACATGGCTTTTTTTTTTTTTTTAAAGTCTGGAACATGTCAGTTGATTAACAGGGTTCTCCATTATCCAATTTCCCATCCAGGTTTCTTTTCACCATATTTTTTTAAGTATTTCAAAAACTTGGGTATCCCCTAATCCTTTTCTCTATTATCTGTGTTTCTAATCTTTTTACATTCTTTAATGCCTGATAAGAAACTGGTTAAGGAGGATTGAGTCAAGTTAAATGTTGGGAAACTCAAGACAAGTTAAAACATCTGTCAATACATCAATGCAGATCAATCATTTAAAAGGCGGTGTACTGTAGGGGAACAAGCACTAAACTCTTAGGCATAAATTTAAGGTTTTAATCCCAGCAGAACAAGCTATTTGCTGTATGATCATGGATCTCTGTGTCTTCACCTCAAAAACTGGTATAGAAATGCTAATGCTATATTTTTATACAATCGAAGTGATGATCAAATAAAATACATGAATATGAATGCACATTGCAGATTGTTGAGTTTTGATAAAAATTTGAGCTATTATCATTCTTACATCTATAGTGTCATATCAAAAACATCTATATTAAAACCTTTGATTACTCAGAAATCTTTGTAGAGTATATAATTTCATGTTATCTAACAAAACGTATATTTTTCTCACTTAACAAATGTTTATGGACAAAGCACAGGTTATCTTCACATAGTATTTAAAAGCTGTTGAATGAACGTGTAAATGTATGAGTTTATTTAGTTTTAATGAAATTGAATTGAAGCCTGTGAAAAGTCAAGTATTCCACAGCTGCTTTAAAGAGTATTTTGATTATATCATTTATAATGCAATTGATCTTAAGCATCTCTTCTATTTTATTTGCTGTGTTGGTTGAATGATTCCTTTACTCCTTCAACAAATATTTATTGGAACACTATTACATGCCAGGTACTATTATAGGTATTAGATCTCTATCAGTAAGGAAAAAAAAATTTCCTGCTTTCATGGTACTTATATTCTACTTGTGGTAATAGATAATAAACCAGTAATCATTATTTATAATAATTATATACTGTGTCAAAAGGCAATAAATGCTGTGGAGAAAATATAAAGCTAGGATAAGGATTTACAAAATACTGGGGTTGAGGTAAGAGTTTGCTACTTTACATAAAAAAGTCTGACAGAAGACATTTAAACAGAGATGTGAAGGAAATGAAGGAATGGCCCACAGAGCTTCTTAGAAGAGGAAATGGCTTGAAGGTGCAAGCATGCTTAAAATATTCAAAGAATAGCAAGGAAGCCAGGAGGCTAGCAAGGCTAGAATGAAGTAAAAAAGCAGAAGTGCATACAGCAGAGGAGTGATGTGATCTACTTTGCTTTTAAAAAGGATATCTTGTCCTGGTTCTGAGGATAGCCCATAGAGGTATTCTAATGGCAGATCAGGGAGACAAGTTAGAATTCAAAAATCCAGGGAGGAGATAATGGCCTGGTCCAGAGTGAAATAGCTAGGGTGGTATGTAGGGGTTATATACAGATTTAATGTATATTTTGAAGGTATTAGTAGAATTAATGGGATTTCCAGACAAAATGGTACTTGCATATGAAAAAGACTAAAGTATTCATTTTTTTAATTGAAAAAAATTATTTTATGTTGCCTGAGGAAGTAGAAAAATAGACTTGCCCTTAACAAATAGGTTGGACTCAGGAAAAAGCAGGTTTTAAGGAAAAGATCAAGAGTTTTGTTTAGACATGTTAGATCTGAGATTTCTATTAGACAGCTAAGGGGAAATGTTAAGTAAACAGTTGGATGTGTAAGGCTTGGGACAAAAATATGGGAGTTATCAATGCATAGATAGTTTTTAAAGCCCTGAGACTTGATAAGATTATTGAGGGAATGAGTATAAATAGAAAAGAGAACTGTAGAATGAGCTCTAGAAAAGAACAAATATTAGGGGGAAAGGAGAGGGAACCTGTAAAGGAATTTGAGAAGGGAGAGTCCAGTGAGGAGGAAAAAACCAAAGAATATAAATAAAATAGTCTGAAGAAGGAGGAAGTAGTCAACTATGGTTTAAGTAATACGAAAATTAAAAACTGACCATTGAATTTGGCTTATGGGTATCACTGGAGTCTCTGACAAAAGGAATTTTGGTAAAGTTGGTATGTGGGGTAGTTGAAAACCTTACCTGGGTAAGTCTAAGAAAAAAATGCAAGAAAGAGAAGAATGCAAAACAGTAAATATAGACAAATGATGGGATAACTACAAAGGAGAAGTTATTCCTGAACACTCAAGTATTTGTACTTGGATGTTAGTTGGGTGACTCCAAATTAATAACAACAGAAGAAGTAACTGCTATTGTGACAAAAATTAACACTTATTTCAATAAAGAAATATTTTTTTCTCACTTATATCTCACTCGCGACAAGGAAGATGAGGTGACTGAGGCATAGAGTAACTTGCCCAAACTCAAAGAGGGAAAACTGAAAGTATTGTTGTATTACAAAGAGAGTTTTATCTCATGAGTTAAAAAAAAAAAAAAAGAATTAGCCAAGGACTATACATGAGTATTTGGATGGCACACAGGGAGAAAAAAGGAGCTCATAATTTAGGAAGACAAAGAAATTTAATATTGAAATGTGATGAATTATATGAAGAAAATTATTTAAAACATACCTTTTCCAATTCTGTGTCTTATAAACATTTTCATTACTTCCAAAGAATCCTACTAATATTACTATTCAAAGTTTAAGTCTTCATCAAATATTACTATGTCACTTAAACTGTAAATAACTTTGTATCCTAAAAATTGGGTACAAAGGAGAACTGTTGACTTATACTGTATATTCCATTCTGGCATTTGCATTCATTGAATTTGAGAATATAAATATACATTTTAAGCCACTCAAATTAAAAACATATTCATGAAATTAGATTTGATTCCTTAATGTGAGAAATTTAGATTTTTGTTAAGGGTATACGAAATAAAGATTAGTTTTGGTTTCCACTTCAATTCCTGGCATACAGATAGATAGATAACTTTTTGAAATTCTAAACTGAGATTAACTCTTATTCTGTTTTCCCCCTTGATGCGTATGTTGTCACATTAATAAGGGAAAAAAATGGGTCAATCCCTGTTAGATATTCAGAACGTGGGTGGAAATCCTTTGACAAGCTTTCTGGGGATACCTGTGACATGAGAATTGCTGTTCATATTCCAAGAGAAAAAGATAAAATTCTGTCAGTAGTAATATCTCTTACAAATAAACCCTTTCACGCCCACTAAAAAGGTTAGAAAGGTGCCTAAAATATAGCAATTAACCAATATCATTGCAAAGTTTCAGTGCAGAAAATCCTATGCTGAGTCTACACATTGCACATAGTATGTTCCTTTTAATATACTTGCTAATATGAAAAATAATGCTCCAAGGTACAAAATAAGTAAGGGTGCTAATGTAAAAAGTATTTTCTAAATTATTCTATGAGTCCTGATACCTTTGATTATTACATGGTAACTTAATGTCATACAGTACTGACTTTTTATTCTCTCAAATAAATAATTTTATCTGTATAAGTTTGACATGCTAAATATGAGTTTTTCAGATTCAGTGAAAAGAAAACAGGAGATTGCTGAATACATTCATGTGCCAGGAAGTTGATGTACCCCAACTCCATAAGCATAGTAGCTCCTGGATTCAGGACCTTTATGAAACACAACCTATGAATCTCTTCACCTGGCTATTTATCTACATCCTATAAAATATCCTTTGTGATAAAATGTGACAACAAAGAAAAATAAGGTAAAAATTTTTCCTGTGGCTGATGAGTGGCAGAGTTAGGTTTCAAACCCAGTTACCATAAAGTTTTTTCTAAGCACATTTTGCAACAAGTAGATTAGAGGCTTATCAAGAAGAAGGATTGTGTTTTTTATTTTACCAAACACACCTGCTAACATAGTACCATGAGATAGAAACTCCATTTCAAGGTTAACTCAAAGGTCTTATAGAAGATTTGGAAGAAATAGCTTTTAAAATCACAGACAGGACGAGGCTGCCTCATGCCAATGTGACAACAGCAGGGGAACACAGAGATGCAGAAGAGCAGGAGCATTAAAGACTCACAGTGCATCTGCCCCTCTATTGCCTGGTCAATCTTCCAGAGTAGGACTAAAGCAGCCATCTGAGGCCCTCTCCCTCTCTTCAATGAGCAACACATGTCCCAGCAGAGGAGAACAGGTGTATCAAAAGCTATCAGTTTTGACCTGAAAGAAGAGGTTCCAGATGAGAAGGAACCAGCGTGTAAGAATTCTGACAACCTGGAAAAACAGGCTGTTTTGACACATTAGCTCTTCAGCAATGGACTCCAACCAAAAGAAAATTGTTGAAATGTCAGGTATGGAAAGAGTATGGATAGCAAGTGAGATCAAGGGGATTGAGGAGAAAGTTAAAAACCAATAGAAATCAGAAAATACAATTCAGGACATGAATTAAAAATTCACTAAAGAGAAAGATAATGTAACCAAAAATATAACAGAACTTCTGGAAATGAAAAAGTCATTTAGGAAATATCAAAATACAGTGGAAAGTTTTAACAACAGACTAGACCAAGTAGAAGAATTTCAGAGCTTGAGAAAAGTCTTTTGAATTAGCCCAGTAAGTCAAAAATGAAGGAAAAAAGTCAAGATGAACAATCTCTCTGAGAAATATGGGATTATGTAAAATGAACAAATATAAGAATTACAGGTATCTCTGAGGGAGAAGGAAAAAAAGCAAAAAGCATGAAAACCTATTTGAGGGGATATTGGAGGAAGATTTCTCTGGTATTGATAGATATTTAGACATCCAGATACAGGGTCACTTTGTATCTGCTGATACCTTGAACACCTAGAAGATTCAAGGCAAATAGTCATCAGTCTGGCCAAAGTCAAAGTGAAGGAAAAAATTCTCTATGCTGCAAGTTGAAAGCATCAAGTAACTTACAGAGGAAAATTCACGAGACTAACAATGGACTACTCAGCAGAAACCTAACAAGCCAGAAGAGATTGGGGTCCTATTTTTAGTCTCTGTCAATAAAATAACTGCCAGCCAAGAATTTTGCATCCTGTAAAACTAAGTTTCTTGAATAAAGGAGAAATAAATTCTTTACAAGACCAAGGAAACACCAAGGGAATTTGTCACCATTAGACCTGCCCTACAAGAAATGCTTAAAGGTGCTCTTTACATAGAACAGAACAATCAATTCCCACCAGTGTAAAAGCACCAGAAAGTTAAAATTCACAGGTCTTACAAAACAGTAACACAGTAGAGAAAACAAAGCAACTAGGTAACAATCAACATGAAGACCAGCGCAGCATCTCACAAATCAATACTAATATTGAATGTAAAAGGTCTTAATGCCCCACTTAAAAGATAGATTAGCTGAATGGATTAAAAACAACACAACCCAAATATATGCTGTCTTCAAGAAACCCATTTACTCACAAAGATTCTCATATACTCAGGGTAAGGAAGAGGAAAAAAATATTCTACATAAATGGAAACCAAAAGTGAGCAGAAGTAGCTATTCTCATATCAGATAAAATAGACTTTAAATCAACAATAGTAAAAAAAAAAAGACAAAGATAGTCATTTATATAATGAAAAAAGTATCAATTCAACAAGAAGACAAAACAATCCTAAGTATATATGCACCTAACACAGGTGCTCCCAGATTCAAAAACCAAATTTTACTAGATCTAAGAAGAGAAATAAACAGTAGCATCATAATAGCTAGGGACTTCTACATGTCACTGATAGAACTAGACAGATCATTGAGGCAGAAAATCAACAAAAAAATCACTGGACTTAAACAGTACTCTAGAACAAATGGACCTAACAGACATGTGCAGAACATTCTATTCCCAAACTGGAGAATCTACATTCTTTTCAACAGCATATGGGAGATATTACAAGATAGATCATGTGTTAGGCCACAAAACAAGGCTCAGCAAATTTATAAAAATTGAAATCATACCATGTATTTTCTCAGACCACAGTGGAATAAAACCAGAAATCAATTCCAAGAGGAACTCTCAAAACTACACACATACATAGAAGTTAAACAATTTTCTGCTGAATGATACTTAGGTTAATAACGAAATCAAGACGGAAATAGAAAAATGTTTCAAACTAAATAACAAAGGTAACACAAACTTTCAAAATTTCTGGGATACAATAAAAGCAGTGCAAAGAGGAAAGCTGACAAACTTATATGCCTGCATCAAAAAGACAGAAAGATCACAAATTAACAACCTAATGTCACACCCCAAGGAACAAAAAAAAAAAGAACTACCAAACCCAAAACTAGCAGAAGAAAACAAATGACAAAGGTAGGAGAAAAACTAAACAAAATGGAAACCAACCAAACAAACAAAAAAACAATACAAAGCATCACTGAAGCAAGTTTGTTCTTTGAAAAGATAAACTAATAGAGAGATCACTAGCAAGAAATAGAAGAGAAAGGATTCAAATAAGCACAATCAGAAATCAAAAAGGAGACATTACAACTGATAACATGGAAATAGAAAATATCTAAGACTACTAAGAAAACCACTTTGCATACAAACTAGAAAATATAAAGGAAATGGATAAATTTTTAGAAACACACAACCTCCCAAGCTTTCATCAGAATAGAAATACTAAACAAATAATTGGTAGCAAGAATGAATACAATAGTAAAAAAAAATCTCCCAACCAAAAAAAAAAAAAAAAACAGGAGCAGACAGAGTCACAGTCAAATGCTACTAGACCTACAAAAAAAAAAAAAAACCTGTCACCTATCCTACTGAAACTGTTATATAACATCAAGAAGAGAAACCTCCCAAACTCATTCCATGAAGCCAGTACACCCTGATACCAAATTCAGGAAAAGACACAAGAGAAAAGGAAAACTATAGATAAATTTCCCTCATGAACACAGATGCAAAGATCTTCAATAGAATACTAGCAAACAAAAATATAACAGCGTATCAAGAAGATAATTCATCATGATGAAGTGGGTTTCATCCCAGAGATGAAAGGAAGTTCAAGATATGCAAATCAATAAATGTGATCCATGACACACATAAACAGAATTAAAACGAAAAATGATATGATCACCTCAATAGACGCAGAAAAAGCACTGGATAAAATCTAGACCCTTTTGTGATAAAAAACCTTCAAAAAGCTACCCAGAGAAGGAAAATATCTCAAAGTAATAAAAGCCATATATGATAATCCCATAGCAAACAACCCAGTGAATGGGGAAAAGTTGAAAGCATTCTCCCTAAGAACTGGAACAAGACAAGGAGCCCCACTGTCACCCCTTCTATTTAACATAGTACTGGAAGTCCAAGCGAGAGTAATTAGGCAAGAGAAAGAAAGACAGGGCATCCAAATCAGGAATCAGGAGGTCAAAGTATCCCAGTTTGCTGATAATAGGGTCTTATATCTAGAAAACCCTAAAAACTCTACCAAAAGACTCCCAGAATTGATAAATACAGTAAAATTCTCAGGCTGAAAAATTAATGGACACAAATCAGAATCATTTTTATACACTAATAAACTCAAGCTGAGAGTCAAAACAAGAACTCAATACCATTTACAATAGCTGCAAAGAAAATTAAATAACTAGGAATATACTTAACCAAGGAAGTGAAAGATCTCTACGGGGAGAAATACAAAACACTGATGAAAGAAATCACAGATGTCAAACACAAATGGAAAACATCCTAAGCTTATGAATTGGAAGAATAAATATTGCTAAAATATCTATACTGCTAAAAGTGATTTACAGATTCAGTGCAATTCCCATCAAAATACCAACACCATTTTTCATAGCCCCAGAAAAAACAATCCTAAACTTCACATGGAACCAAAAAAGAACATAAATAGCCAAAGCAATCCTAAACAAAAAGAACAAATCTGGAGGCATCACATTATCCAATTTCAAATTATATTACAAGGTAACAGTAACCAGAACAGCATGGTACTGGTATAAAAGTAGACAGACCAATGAAACAAAATAGAGGACCCAGAAATAAGGCCACATAGCTACAGCAAATTGATTTTGAGTTTTGACAAAGCAGACAAAAACATACACTGGGAAAAAGATGCCCTATTCAATAAATGGTACTGGGGAAATGGGATAGTCACATGCAGAAGAGTGAAACTTGATCCCTATCTCTTACCATATGCAAAAATTAACTCAAGATGGATTAAAGACATACATGTAAGACCTGAAACCATGAAAATTTGAGAAGAAAATGTAAGAAAAATTCTTCTGGATGTTGGCCTAGGCAAATAATTTATGACTGAGACCCCAAAAGCAAACATAGCAATGATAAAAATAAATAAATGGGACTTAAATTAAAAAGTTTCTACACTGCAAAGGAAACAACCAACAGAGTAGACAGATAACCCACAGAATGGGAGGAAGTATTCACAAACTATATATTTGACAAAGAACTACTATTCAGAATCTCCAAGAATTCAAACCAATCATCAAGGAGAAAACACCATCAAGTGGGCAAAAGACATGAACAAATTTTTTTTCAAAAGAAGATAGACAAATGGCCAATAAACATATGAAAATATGCTCAACATCACTAATCATCATGGAAATGCAAATTAAAACCACAGTGAGATACCATCTCACCCCTGTCAGAATAGCCATTATTAACAAGTCAAAAAACAATAGATGTTAGTGCGAATATGGTAAAAAGGGAACACTTATACTGTTGATGGGAATGTAAACTAGTACAACCTCTATGGAAAACAGTAGGGAGATTCCTAAGAGAACTCAAAGTAGAACCACTATTCCATCCAGCAATCCCACTACTGGGTATCTACCCAACAGAAAAGAAGTTGTTTTACAAAATAGACACCTACCCTCAAATGTTTATTGCAGCATAATTCACAACTGCAAAGATATGGGATCAACCTAAGTGCCTATCAACTCAGGAGTGGATAAAGAAATGTGGTACGTATACATCATGAAGTACTATTTAGACATAAAAAGGAATGAAATAAAGTCTTTTGCAGCAACTTGGATGGAACTGGAGACCATGATTCTAAATGACATTATCTCTGGAACAGAAAAACAAATACCACATGTTCTCACTTATAAGTGGAAGCTAAACAAGGGGTATATATGGTCATAAAATGGTGCAGTGGACACTGAAATGTAAGAAGGAATGTCTGGGGGTGAGGAATAAAAATTTACCTACTGGGTACAATGTATACTATTTTGGTGATGGGTACACCAGTTTCTCTATAGTAAATGTTGGTAGTAAGGACTGTGAGCTCACTGGTAGGTATACTATATCTAATCAGAGTTTATCACCTCATATTTCTACATAAATTTTAGTGAGGAATTAAATCTGCACTTAGTGCCATAATTCTCTCTAGAACCTAGATCTAGACTTACAATATTATTTTAAATAGTGGTCTGGAGATTTAGAAGCATTCTATTTACGTTGTGAATTGCAAAGTAAGATAAACTCTGCCCATTACATTTAATTTCTACTCCTTCTACACATGTGATATATAAAATGAAAATCATCATCCATTCATTTATCATTCTAACTACCAATCCATACGATATTGAGTACCTACTGTATGCCAAGGACTATACAAAATTTTGAAGGTACAAAGTCAGATTAAGACATAGCCATACTTTAAGGAATATATAATATGTGAAAGTAAACCAAAAGAGAATAGTGTAAGAGCTTGGATAAAGATTACAGAGAGTGTGATGAGGAACAGAAGTGGGATATTTAAATCAAACTGGAGTGTCTGGGTGATTTCCCAAAGGATATGGTACTTAACCTTGAAAGACAGTAGTGTAAATAACACTCTAGATAAATGAACAGCATGTATTCATAAAAAGTTGTATGACATAACATTATGAATTATTGTAAAAGTAGTTTAGTATTTCAAGAAATGGTACGAGGAAACCAGTGTGAAGTCATGAGAAATGAATCCAGAAGCCTGGGCAACACAGAGAGACTCCATCTCTAAAAAAAATTTTAAAAAAGAATTAGCCAGGCTTGCTGGTGTGTGACTGTAGTCCTCTCTACTCAGAAGGCAGCTATTCAAAGGCTTGAGTCCATGAGTTTGAGGATACAGTGAGTTATGACTGCACCACTGCACTCCAGTCTAGGTAACAGAGCGAGACCCTGACTCTAAAACAATAACAACAAAAAAAGAGTTGAATCTAGAGAAAAGATAGCCTGTATCTTTGATGGCCTCCTGTGGTAGGCAGAAAAGCTTAACTTAGTTCTACAAGTTATGGTACATCATTGAAAAACTGTAAGAATTTTACTACTGGAAAAAAGACTGTTGTATAAAAGTATTCTTTGAATAGCTCGGTTAACTTAATCAGTGATAACTTAGCAGTTCTTGCATGCTGTGAAAGCATATTTCCTTAGTATCTAATACTTCTGGGTCCTGGCACTTAATTGTAAAAACCTGTTTAATATGTGTCTTTCCTGATAAAGAAGGGATTATATAGACCTTTTTATCTGGTTGTCATACCAAAATGTGGTTTCAGATCTGATCCAAAATAGTGTTTCTTGAATTGAATTAAATGAGTAACAAACAATGCTAACAGAGAAAATAAAAATATATATTCCAAAAATAATTTAAGTTTGGGTTTAGAATATGTTTGGTTGTTTTCCATCAGGAGATTTACTTACCTGATCTCGTAGAGGTTTACTTGTCTATCTATTAGATAATGAGCTCTCCTGGTACAGAGACCATATCTTGGGCTTCTGAGCATTCCCCATGCCAAATCTATTTCCCTATACACAGCAGGCACTAAAATGAACATTGGATTGTACATTAAATTTAGATTGCATTCTCTCAGGAAAAAAGAATAAAATACTAACATAGATAATCCAATCTGGCAGCTGTTTGTCTGGGTTTTACTTTAAATATCAGGCAAAAATGGGGGTGTAGAGAACAGGAGGATTATACATGTAATTATAGCAAACTCATTTTGATTTAATTAGTTTATGATGTTAGAGAAAATAGAACTATTGTTTTCATTCTTTTAATAACTCAGAAGCCCAAACATAAAAGGTTCTACTAAAATTTTCTCATATGTAATAAAATATGTCTCTAAATATGTATTGTTTACCCAAGATAAAATAAAATGAAGTCTTTCTAGGTATAGTCATTCTTGTACTGAACAAGCTGCTATTCTTATTCTGTACCATATGGATATGTTCAAATGACGTAGGCAATAAAAATGGATTATCTCAAGTTTGTGAAGAGGTAATTCATTTTCTCATACTTATCATAATATAAATATCATTTGCATTTCAAATATACATGCTGACTTCCATGATTCAGTTTCATAAACTTTTAAGCCAAATATTCTAAGAATAAATCTATAACACTATTTAGGAATGGGTGTAGAAGTGTTAATTATATAGGTCTATAGTTAAATTTGCATTTGTCAGAAAACAAAAACTAAAGTTTATTTGAAATAACACAGACTGTTTCCTCATGTCAGTAATAAGCTAAATAATCAACAACAAGAATTTAAATCTGCAGGTAATGAAGATGACTCAAGAATCAGTCTCTCAGAATTTTTAGGCTTCACAAGGGGCTAAAAACTAAACCCCTAGAAAAACTTCAACCTTCTTTAATAAGAAAAAAGTAGCTTCCAGAAAGCTAGCAGCATATGAATCTAGAAGGAAAGAGCCAAAGAACATGAGATCCGTAGGAAAGGACTTTTGATTGGTTGATGACATTCATAAAAATGTTAGTTATTTTGGTCTAAAGCCAAGAAGTCATGGAAAAATCACAACTAATAAAAAGTCGGGGGGGGAAAAAGAAGACAATGATATAGCTCAGTAGAGCAGTGTTTGGAATTGTCACAGACTACTGCTGTCTCAGGATGCTCTAACAAAATACCTTAGATTGGGTAATTTATAACAACAGAAATGTATTTTTCACAGTTCTGGAAGCTGGGAAGTCCAAGATTAAAGTACTAGCAGATTCAGTATCTGCTGAGGGCTTGCTCTCTGCTTAAAATGGAGCCTCTTACTGGGTCCTCACATGGCAGAAGGGCAAGGCAGCTCCTTTCTACCTCTTTAATAATGAAACTAATCCTATCCCTAAGAGTGGAGCCCTAATAATTTAATCACCTCCCCAAAGGCCCCACCTTTTAATACTATTGGTTTCAACATATGAATTTTGGGGCATACCAATATTCAGAGATAGTCTTCAGTGTTTACATGCACAATGGAAAAGAAAGTCTATAACAAAAGGCAGATGCCAGAACATTTTGCAAGCTGAGGTAAGTTGAATGCAATGTCCCAGATCCCAAATCTTAGAACAACTCTATTTGTGCATGTTAAGAAACCAAGCAGGTAAAGACAGAAAATAATAGCCAATCACCACCTTGGTATATGACAATGGAACTTTTCAAACTCTTAGCATAATTATAATAATAATTAGTATAAATATGTATTATAATAATTATAACAAAGCAACTACAGCTAACATTTATTAACAAATTTATGATAAACAATTTAATTACATAATCTTATTTAATCCTCATAACACACCACGAGGCAAGTACCAACAGTACCTCATTTCAGAGATGAGAATAAAAACTCAGAAAGGTTGAGTAATTTATCTGAAATCCCATGGCTGGAAAGAGGCAGAACTAAGACTCTAAGCCAGGACTGTTTGATTCCCAAGTCTAGACTGCTTCCTCACCTGTGGGGATGGACATTTGAAATAAGCCAGATCCAGATGAGTCCAAAGGGGAAGGATCCAGCTAGATATGAAGAAGGTTCAGAGACTTTGTGAGTCTGCAAAGTTTCTGGTAAGAAAAATAACATATCCAAGCAATGAAAATGCTGAAGTTTAACAAAGAGACTATTTACAAAGGTATGAACAAGTTAAGGAGAGGCAAAAAAGGACAGAGAAGCACCCTGAACCTGAGAGGGAAAAAGGCAAGGGCCAGAAGCCATGGCTGGATCCCAAAGAGCCAGAACAACATCTGGCAGGAGAGGTCTATGAATAGAGGTCTTTGAAGAGAAACGTGACCACTGCTAACACACACTCTCACTCTCCTCTGCCCTCGGCATTCCCGCCAGTGTGAACACAACCAGAAGTCGGAGGACAAGAAAGACTTTTGATACATTTGTAAAAGTCATCTTCCAGGGATACAGATCAACGTGGACAACAGTAGAGGGAAGATATGGGGGCAAATGGAAACTATCCAGCACACCTGGCAGGAATCCATAAGAGTAAAAGTTAGCCTAGTAAGCTGAGAAAAACAATTCATTTGGTAAACCTGGGATATGGTAACTTTCTGAGCATTGTCAATCATCCCTTCTCCAAGCTATTAATACTATTAAAATCCTAAGTCAGGAGCAAAGTTTATTATTTTCCATATCATACACTGTAAATATTTGAAGTGTAGACTTTATGTCTTTATTTCTTATTTTGAAACTCTATCCCACTCCAAACTACGTATCCTTTCTTCATAGTCAGTGTCTATATTTTACATTCTATCTCATTTATTGCAAGACAGTTAGGCAAAGTACAGGTTAACAAATAGCAATTTTCATGGAGTTCTAATACTCTAGACAAATTGGGGTTTCCAGGCAACAGAACCCTGGAAAGTACCTTTCATCAATATCATTGGTTTCTGTTTTGTTTGAACCATAAATAAACATAACATAATTAACTTTCATATATATCCCAAATCCAGACCTAGGTTCTGAAGATATGGACGTGTACTAGACATAGTTTCTATCTTCAATAAGCATTTAATATATAACACAAATAAATATGTGAAATGTAGCCATATAGAACAGTGGTTTTCAAAACTTTTTCATCAAGGTATACAGAAATACAGTTTAACAGCAATCCTATATACATAGAAAATTATACAAGTGTGTGTATATGTATATATGTATATGTAAAAATGTTGCATTAGAAACAATACCTAATTTAAATTCATGTTATGTATTAAGGTATTCCTATTCTATTCTGTTACATGCCATTCCATAAAATGCTGATCAAGACCCAATAAAAGATTTCATGACTCATTAAAAGGATATGCTAGCTAGACAGTGTTCTAAGCCTAATCCTAACAACATTTCTAGGAGGTGGGTACTATTATTAACTCCATTTTAAAGATGGGGAAACTGAGGAAAAGAGAGATTAAGGAACTTATTGAAGGTTTTATGATGAATAAATGGCAGAGCTGGGATAAAAAAAAAGAAGCACTCTGCCACCACCGTTAATATGGTAAAGAAGGAAAAGACAGGTCATATATTAAAGTTGATAAGACTTGAGGTAGAAGTAAAAGAGTCTTATTGCTCATTACACACACACAAGGGGAGAGATTCTGGAGGAATGATAATCACTGAAATACAAATACTCTGCAAGACTTGGGAACATGAGAGGATTCAATTTATTCCTTGTCTCCTTCCTTATATTGGCCAAGTCAGATGAATAGGAATTCTTGAAGGGTTGTACAAAATGTAGTGTCACAGTATTAACTTCAATTTCACTTATAAACATGAAATATAATTTTGCCTTGAAATAAACTGTTTTAAACTTTTAGAATCCCATTAAAATGAAAAGCCAAAGATTAAAGCAAAGTAAGATTTCTAATAGGACAACCAAGAAAAGAAAATCTAGGCCCAATCACCATCAGCTTTCACTCAGAGTGGCAACTCCTAGGCTTCTAAATTAGTCTCACTGAATCCTTTCCAATTTTGCCCTCCTTCTACCTTCTTAATGCAGCAGGCAGAATATTCTTTTAAGGATGCAAAAATGATCAAGTCAGTTCCCTGTTTTAAAAATTTTAGTGCCTTCTCACTGCTCTTAAAGTTCAAAATCCTTAACAAGGTCTAGCCCTAGCTTTCCTCTCTTAGCCACTTCTCCTCTCCCTTCCTATCAACCATTCATATTACAGATTCTTCAATAAGCTGTTCTCTGTTCTCCTAAATGTTTTGAATATGCTGTTCTTAATACTACAAATGTTCTCTCTTGCCCCACCATCCCTCCCTTCACTGAGCTAACGGTCACTTATCTTTCAGGTCCTGACTTGAAATTCACAACTCTGGAAGTCTTCCCAGATGTTCCAGACTAGTAGATTAGATCCTGATGTCATATTCCTCTTGGAATATACTCTACTAATTCACAGCTATGATCACAATTGCAATTAAATAATTAATTGTGAAATTATGTGTTTCCTATCTATTTTCTGCTTACATTGTCAGCTTTGTAAAGGCATAAACTATATGTCTTAATTTCTCTGGAGCCCTCAGAAATAGGAGATTGCCTGGAAACTAGTTAGGTCAATTCATGTTTATGGAATAAACATATATTTCCTCTAGCCTTGGAACTATGTTTGGTAAACTGAAGTCAAGTACTTTTACCTTCCCAAACAAAAAACTTCATCTTGCAAGGCTGACATCCCCTGGGTAAAGGTTATATTGAACAATATTCAGTGGGGCAAAATACAACATCCTGTTTTAATAATGTTTGTGTTACCAAAAATAATGAAAAGGTGACAGACCATCATCAATAGTTCAAAATGGTCTTGTTAATTTTTCTAAGTTGTCTTTTTTTATGCTTGTTTATATTTATAAAAATTCTTTCACTTTGATGGTGCATAGCAGAGCTGATCTCCTATGGTTAGTAAGATTAATAACAGCTGTATCTCATATTTTATACTGGCAGTCTAAATTTTAGGTAGACAGGGCTGTATAAGACAGTATATTCCTTGATATGATTTTTCACACTGGCCCTGGGGTCAGAATGCCTAGGTTTGAGTCCTGGCTCTGCTAGAGAATGTGACTAAATATACAGTATTACAAAGTATAATACTACAGTGCAGTAGAAAGAATATAAGCAGCAAACCTGATGCCATGAGTTCTAGACTTGCCTTTGCTCTGGCTTCCTGTGTGAATTTGACTTAAAATAAGAAATGACAACTTAAAAGGAGAAGGTAAATATTAAAGCTTAAGTTCTGGAGAACAGACTGTACAACCTAGAATAAATCATGCGGGTAATGTAAAATAGATTATATCATATGGATAAATATATTCATAACTCTCCAATTAAATGACCATAAAGCAAACTTTAGTAGAAAGATGGAAGCTAGCTAATGATAACTATTTAATCTTCCCTCAAAACAAAACGATGGAAGTTTAAATAGTATAAATAACTAAAAATGGCCCTCAAGGATATGATATAACATAAGAAAAATATCTCTTCTTACCAAATGTTTAAGTCTAGATTATGATTCAAGGCCATGGAGCCAGTTAGGGAAAAGGTTAAGAATGACTCATTCACATCCATTCCCTTAGAGACAAAAGGCAGCATCTGAAGGAATCATTTAAACTGCATAGATAAGAATACGCTAAGGCCACTAGGGCCATTTTACTCCACCACCTCTTCATACTCAGCCACCAATACCTTTATTATAACATCCATTTAGAGGTTACAACTCATATAATGCAATAACACCTGGGGCAGAAATGGAAAGGTACTGTCAAAACATGACCTGGGATGTGAAGACTCTCTTTAGAATAGGAAAGTTGGAAGAACTACAGAAGTAATATATCATGGTAAGAGTGTCTTTTATGAATTGTATTCTCTAGCAAGAATAAGAAAATAGGAGGATCTTCCTCCTATTGGTAGATCCTAGAAAAGGACTCCAAAATGCTAAATTTTTTCAAATAAGAGACTGTGTTACCTCAAATAATTTTCTAGCTTAAAATCTGAAGTGAAGATTCCAGCCCCACATGAGTACACAATCAACAGGTCAAAGAGGAATCTATCCAAATAGTAAACACTACATATATAAACATACAGGCAAGATGAAGCCTATAAAAAGATTAAGAAGAGAAAAAAACAACTTTGTATTCAAGAGCCAGAGGAAAAGCATCCTTTTTAAAAGAGTCTATTATAAAACACAGAAAAGTTTAGAATGCACATACTTTGGATTCCATAAATTTTAAGAAAGGTCTATTCCTTGATGTGTATACTTTGCTCACTATGAAATAAGATATGAAAATGAGATGGTAAGTAAACAAGAGGAAATAAAAAGGAATTGGCAGAAAAGAGGCCAACAAATTAAATAAAGATTACAAGGAATGATAACTTCTAATAGCTGAATTAAAACCTGAACAAGAGGCAGTAAAGCCCATCCCATCATCAACACTACAGAAAACCAAATCTGTAACACTGAGAATAACCTTAAAAGTATTTCCTGTAATATTAAAGTAGAAATAGCTAAAAACACTAAGAGAAGAAATAAAAGACATACAGGACACATAATACAAATTTAACCAATAAATAATGAGCCCTTACAGGTTAGAAAACAGAAATAAGGGTGTAGGGGCTACTGAAACAAAAACTCTCTTTTGTAGGGAAAAGACCTAATCCATAGGCCAAAAATTGTTCATAGAGTACAAGAAAACTTAGCAGAAAGTGCTCAGTTGGTAATATTTCTTAGTGAAATTTATGAATATCAAAAATTTTCAAAGAAATATATCCAATAAGTATACAGCCTAGAGGCAGAAGGAAGGAGTGAGAAACAGATCACCTAAGGGAAAAAAAAAAAAAACTGAATTGACCTCAGACTTCTCCACAATACTACATTCCAGAAGTAAAAAATTGATATCTAAAAAATTCCTCAAATTCTATACTCGGCTAAGCTGTTGCTTATGAAAAAAGACAGGAGAAACACTGTCTCCTCAGGTAGACAAAAGTTCAGATGATTCTCTTCTGTATATTTATAGAATAATTACTTAAAGATGTAATCAATTGACTGAGATGTGACTGCTTGATGAACTCAAAATGGACTTAAAATATTGTAAAAAGGCTACTGAAGTGTATTGAAATAAATTAAATGGTCTAATTATAAATATTTTAGATAATATTGCCAAAAATGCAAATGCTAATAATTTTCATAAGAGTAGATATGAATGTCTAAAACCCAAGATAATATTTAAAAAGCCAAGAAGGAGGGTGGGAAAAGGGAAAATAAAAATAAAAGAGTATTAACTTCTCAAATTATGTGAGGGTGGTTAATAAATAAATATAATTTTGTTCTGCAAACTTAATACAAAGTGTTTAGATACTTATCTTAAAAAATACTAAAGTCTGTCACTAGTAAATTAAAATAATATTAATAAAAGGTATGGCATCAAAATCACTAGAGAAAAGGTAAATATGTACATATAAAATGAGCATAAATTATAAAAGTCAAGGAAAATTTCAATAAAACACATAAATAGAAAACATAAAGAGAGATAAGATAGGAAGAACCAGTATAACCTGATATAATTACACTTTTACAGAAAACATACTCAGATTTGTTTACCCAAATACATCTGGTATGTGCTGTTTATAGAAAGTATATCTAAGGCAATACTACATAGATTTAAAATACCAACAATATGAATATCAATAAGAGTATATCAGAATTAAAATTCTAGTAAATTAAGTTATAACTACATGATGAAAATACAACCAATAGTCATGCATTTTAAAATAATTTAATGAAATAGGAATGTGCTGATAAAGTATAAGTAGAATTAATTATGTAAAATATATATGCATATATGAATGCATATGTATACATAACCAAAGTAATTAGAAGGGAATATAACAAACAGTTAATATTGCTGGTGGTACTATATATTATTTTAATTTTCTTCTCAGTACTTTTCTGCATTTTATAATTTTAATTAAGAAAAAAATTCACTGAGAAACACAAAGTGCTAGAATAAATGGAAAGACATATCAGGCTTCTGGATTGGGATGCAAATAAAGATGTCAATTCTTTCTAATGTAATTATATATTTAATACAATTGATCAAAATGATTTTTAAACTTTGCCAAGAGATTCTAATATTTTAGAAGTACAAAATGCAAAAGTACCCAAAAAAGGTCAAATAAGAAATAGTATGTATATAATATAATGAAATACAATTAAAAAGATGGAGTGAAAAACACGAAAATCATTAATGCTTAGTATAAGATAGTGGAACCACAGGCAAGTTTAATTTCTTGTCCATATTTTCCTGTCTACTATAAATTTATCTCAGTCAGCATATCTACTTTTACAAATTGTTGGATGTAACAGCTTATTATATTTTTATAATCTGCTTAAAGTTAGAGTTAAATAGAATCAATTATGATTTTTATTTTCTTCTTTATACATATCTATATTGTCTACATTTAGTATACAGAGCATATATTGTTCCTAAATTCAGAAGCAAAAAACCTTTGATTTTTAAAATTGTCTTCCAACATCCATCTTCCACTACGTTAAAAGTCAACCAACACCCCACTGCTCCAATTTAAATGTGTTTCCTCTTTATACAGTCTTCAGAGGCAATGGGGAAAAGTTTCGGTCTTCAAACAACAGGTGATCTGACATGTCATCTTTTCTGAAAGAGCTAAAATGGGTTAGCCTAAAACTCAACCTTCCCATGAATTGCTTAGTTTTCTGTAAAAATGTTAGTTTCTATTTCTGACTTAGTTTTGACAGAGTAAAGAACATGGGATTTGTCAAGAGAAGCTTAAATTCCTCTTTTATAATAACAGCAAAATAAATGAAAGGAAGAAATTACTATATTTCCTCAAAAGACTTTCACGTTGAAATGACAAAATATTTGTTTTATTGTGAGCTTTACTACAAATTATAATTAAATATTTTTAAGAACATAATCAATCTATCTAATCCATCTATCTATTCAACCACCCATCCACCTATCCAATATTCCCAGAAATAATCCCCAGCCCAAATTTATATTTTTCTTTCTCATGCATACTTTTATTATCACATATGTGGGTATTAATGAAAACTATGTAGCATTACCGTACATTTTCTATTTTACACACATAAGCAGAGATGGGATCATATAACCTCTGGATTTTTTTTTTTAAAACTGTTGTTTTCCCTTTCCCTGCACCTCTCTCTACTATTAAACCTTTCTTTCAAGGTCTCCATGATTATATATATTATACAAACAATATATGTCCAGAGTTTGTAATTTGTCTAAAAATATTTTCTTAGATATTGATTCTTTGATTTAGATGACATAGAGGTTGAGCAGATTAAGTATTTTTTAAATTCTAAAAGGTATCCACCAAAAATGGATGAAAGTACTTTTTTCACCATATCTTCACTAGCAAAACTATGTTTTTCCAGTGTATTATATCATTATTATTTTAACTTTATTTCCCTCATTACTGCTACTGGGATGGAGCACCTATTCACAGCTTAATCTTCTATGAATCACTTTCTATATATTTTGTTGTCTTATTAGTTTTATAAGAACTCTTCCTACATGATAGATATCAATCCTTTCCCCATCTTTTATATTACTAATATTTCTTTTCCAAATGAACTATTTGGAAATTACTATACTATTCTTTCCATATAGTTTTTAAAACTTATGTAATCAGATATTTCTATTATTTATTTTATAGATTTATGATTTTTAGCCTTGATGAAGTTTCTCACCCCTAGATTGTGTATGTAGTCTCTCCTCTTTATTTATAGGACTTTTATTTTCAAATTTTCACACATTTTTACTCCATCTGGAAGTTATTTTTGAACACAATATAAAATAAGGGTCCATTTTATTTTCTTAAAGTCTGACAGACATTGTACCAGCACCATTTATTTAATAATGCACTATTTTCTTAATGAATTAAAATATTTTTATCTTCTATTAAATTCCTTTATTTAGAGGAATCTACTTTGAGATTCTCTCTTCCACTAATCTACTTGCCTATTCTTATGTCAATGCTGTATTGATTTCATTGTAGTGATTATGACCTGATATCTGGTAAGGCAAATTTCTTTTCACTTTTTCTTTAACTCAGAAAATACATTGTCACTATTTCCCCTCATATAACTTAAGACCACGTTATCCAAATTTAAAACACAAATAAACAAACAAACATCAGTTAAGGTGAAATCAATTAAGATGCTTCTTAGGAGTATATTACATATATATATGAATTCTAGGAGAACTTTTTGTTTAAATAATACTAATTCTCTCTACTTCAAAATAAATATGTCTTCCTTTTTGCTCAGATCTTGTTGTATGCCCTTCAGTAAAATTATAGGTTGTTTTTTTTCCCCCAATTTGCAACTGTGTCTTTTTTGTTAAAAGTATTACTAAATATTTTACATAGTTTTAGGTGCTTTTGTGAATGGAATATTATTCCCATTTCCCTTTCTAGGCACTGTTGGGGCTCAGAAAATGATACCCCACAGTGAAGGTCTAAGAATCACCCTTAGAAATAGTCTCTATCTTCTTCTGATCTTCTGTCTCTTGCCCCCCATTCTCCCTTGGGGAAAGCCAGAGAAACGAGAATGCCTCTTCTCCAAGGTGGTCATAGAAACCAGAACTCCTTTTCCCCAAAGCCAGACATAAAGAAAGCCTAAAAATATTACTCTAACTTTCCCCTCCCCCTTCTTTCTGTGTAACAGAAAATTAAAAAATTAAGATCCTTATTCCAGAGAGGTCCTAATGCATATCCTGGAGAAAGGAATGCTACACAGAGAGAGGCTTCTGAGTTTCCCCACTCAGTCAATTAGCATTAGATCCATTTTTGTCTAATCATAGTTCTATATGGCTGTCCATGCTTTATTGAACCTAAGCATAAAATGGATAGTTTTTTATCTAACCATCTTATCATATCATCTATTAATTTTACAAGTCTTTTGGGTTTTTAACTATTCAGTCAAATCATTACAAGAAAGAGAATATTTTAACCTTTTAGTTTCTTGATTACATTTGCCAGACCATCCCAAAATACTGAGTAACAGCATTTTTAGAAGTTAATCCTATTTACATCCTGATTGTAACTTAAATTATTATAGTATGTGTAGTATGTAACCTTTTAGGAAAATAATTGCCTCTTGGTTAAGAGGATATTTTACACTTAAGTAGTTTATTTATATTTAACTTACAGATTTTAAAAGGAATAGCTAGCAAATTATTGTCACGCTTATCAACCTATCATTCATTGACTGCCTGATATAAACCTCCTGGGTCTTTCTGACTTAAACTTTATTAGGCCATAGGTATTATTCTTTAAATTAAATGATGTGTAAATTAGATATGCTAGTATTTCCTTTCCAATTGTTGCATCTATATATTTCAGTGATGTTGCACTGTTTTTTTTTTATACTATCTCCATCAGGATTTGGTATTATAATTACGCTGGATTCACAAAATGAACTGAAAGAACATTCCATATTTACCATGGTCAGAACTAGTGAAACAGGCATTGCTCATTCCTATTTTTTTTAAGAGTTAGATAACTCCAAGTTCATTTGATCAGAGTACATTTTTCTATGTACTTTAGTTACCTTTCTAATTTCTTTTATGGTAATGACCTATTCAACCTTTATAATTATTGTGTCAATTTTAATAATTTATATTTTGTTAGAATATCACTCATTTCATCCAATTTTTGCAAGTTACCACACAGCTGTAGTTGTATCATCTTATGATAAACTTATCTTGTTTCTATGGTTGGTCTTCTCTCTCTAATCATATGTTTTCGCTCTAATAATCAGGCTCAAAAGAAATTTTGCTATTTTCACAGGATAATCTCCAAGGATTTCTTTACACTTTCTAATTTTTTTTTTGTTTCTTGTTTTCAGTTTCCTTGATTGTAGCTTCCATCTATACTAACTCCTACTTTATTTTGTTGTTCTTTATCTAACTTATTATGTTTGGCAAAGGAATCATTTTGTCATGAAGTAAAAAAGTCTCAAGATTTGAGGCAAGGTAGTGTTATTTAATAAAATAAGATTATTAGGCTAGGGGTCAGAATACATGTCCCATGTATACCTTTTAGCAAATCATTTCATCTGTCAAGCTAATAGCTCCCAAATCTGCAAAATGAAATAAAGAATATAGAGCCTGAAAGTTCCTGTTAGGTTAAAAAAAAAAAATTTTTTCTATGACAGTTTTTCTATGATAGTAAAATATAGTCAGCCTTCCTTATATGTGGATTCTACATCTGTAGATTCAGCAAACTGCAGATCAGAAATATTAGGGACAAAAACGGATGGGTGCTTCTTCCTTCTCACTATTCCCTAAAAAATGAAGTATAATAACTGTTTACATAGCATTTACAATGCATTAGGTGTTATAAGTAATCTGGAGATGATTTAAAGATACAGAAGGATGTGTGGAGGTTATATGCAAATATTACACTATTTTATGTAAGGAACTTGAATATCCATGGAATTTGGTATCTGCCCCCACAGACACAAGGGACAACTGTATAATGGAGGCCTACATTTCATGAATGTTTGAGTCATAATAAAGTGAACTCATATGATGCTTCATAAACATGAATGGTTTAGTACAAGATCTTTTTAAAGAAAGTACATCTAAGTTACACTGCAGAAGACAAAGATTTAAAAACCTAAAAATTAGAACTATGTCATTAAGCCACATTCTCAAATTATTCTTAGAAAAAAAGAAATAATCTCAAGTCAAATGGTGGGTTTCAGGGGCTCCATAAATCCTGTAATCTTGTAAATAAAAGTCTATTTATATTTATTTACAATTTTATTGAGAAAATTAATCATATTCATTAGATTTGCGAGGAGTTTAGGACCTGAAAGAGGTTGAAAAGTCTATTCTAGATGAATAAACCAACTTTCTACCCTTATTCTCTGATTAAACCTTTTGATGGTCATACTTTTGCTACTTCACCAAAGAGACCATTTTGTTGTTGAACAGCTACAACTAGTAAAAACTCTAGTTCACATCAAGTCAAAATTTACCTCTGAAATTCTCTATTTTCTTGATTCCAGTCTCTAAAGCATGACAGAATAAAATAATTCCCCATTCCTGAAAATAGCCCTTTATATATTTGGAGATAGCCATCTTAGCTCCAAAATGTTTTTCTCTTTTAGATGGTGGCTTTTAAACAACATACCATACAGACTTCACTCCCTAATTCAAAACTTTTCTTTAAAGGTAGATGTTTCCATCACTCACAAAGACAATATTTTATATTTTTAAGAAGTTCTTTAGTGATAGCTCACTTATACTGATAGAAGGATAGATTCACTTGTGAATTTCAGAAAGAATTCCAGGAAAAGAAGTGCATTGTGTTGATTATGTGACCTCTTAAGTTCTACAGAATTCCCACATACTTAATTACTCTGCTAAATCCTTAGAAACTCGTAAAAATCTTTAAAAATTTTTTTTTTACTATGAGTTAATTGTCAAATATTATTCATGGATGGATTTTAACACATCTTCAATCTTATAGCTGGAAGTCATTTTTATATTTCTTTTCATAAATTTAGAAAGGATAAATGTAGAATAGCATTAATTTCAGTAGTACTAAAAACATCATTTACATTAATTCTTTTGGGGGGAAAAAGAGGAAATATTTAGTGGAGTGAAATATATATAGCACCATGCAAAATAGAACAAATTCCAAAGTGATAAACTAAGCTCTGTAAAACTCAGCACCAAAATTAAATACATATATAAGAGTATTACTTACGGATACAATTCTGAAAGCTGTTCAGCAATTGCATGAGCTGTCGGATCTCTGTCTAAGGCATAAAGAGTAATATCTGATTCCTTCTGCAGAATGGCTCTTGTGTGTCCTCCTGAACCGAACGTCATATCTAGAAAAACCTAGCCAACAAAGAAAATTACCACTTAGCATAAACAAAACTAATTCTTGCTAACTATCTTAATTTCTAGAAGCACATAATGATTTTTAGGGCTGATAGTAAATAGAAAAAGAATTGTAAGTTATTATTAGAGTTAAATTTTTTTATACATGAGATCTGGCTCAATTATGAGTGATCAGTCCAAAAGAACTGATCAGAATATCAGTAAAATAATTCCTGGAACAGACTGGCTAATTCAAGAAAAATTTACATCTCCCTCTGTAAGGTCAAACTGGCCATAGTGCTATGTTGCTAGTTCTTTAATGCTTTCTAGCACCCAGCTGGTAATAATATTTGCAACAATTTCTCCTTATTTTGAAGATGGCTTACAATTATTGTGGCTCACTTTATTTCAATTTCTGTAATGTTTTACATGAAAATAAAGATATTCAAGGAAACAGAGATAGGGAAGGAGGGCGGGAGGGAGAGAAAGAGAGAGAAAGGGAATGATAATACACCAATACACCAAACAATAGTCACAGGACAAATCAAATAAAATCTGGAAAATTGAGAAATTAACAAATATGACCTGGAAAAAGCCAGGAAAATGTCAAATTCTAGGTTTTACATTAAGTAGCTATAGGACATTGGAATAGTCACTTAAAGTTACAAAATTCCAGTGGCTTTAGATTTCTCTAGTGTTTAAAAAGAAACACAAGATAAAGAACAAAAGAAGATACCACTACCATATACCTAATTGTTAAGGTAACATTTCATTTCTCATCTAAACCAAGGCACTTTTGAGAGTAAAAGATTTGCCAGTAATAATTTTGCTAGGACAAAAGGGCATGATGTACATGAATGTTATCATTAAATACTTGAATCATTCCAGATACACAACACAGTTGATTGAATCTGAACCTACTTCTTGGCTATTTTATTTGGCCACACTCTAAAGGAATAGTCAGGTCACAGTTGAACAAGAAATCAGACCTGGACCATAAGAAACTTATGTGCGTACAAGTTGATTGATTTTGACTGAGTTGGGGTCAAGACATTCTCCACACAGCTCCTCAAATTTATGCTCTTACTTTAATGGGCCCTTCCAATAAACTTCACTGGTATTATGAAAATAAAAACAATTACTCTAATAATATTGACTACAATGACAAATAACATGAGTCTATTGGACAGACTTAATAATATTTAAATACATAATTTTTTAAAGTTCATGTGTTTATTGCACAAGAAAGGAAATTCCTGTCATGAATTTGAGTATTTCCCTGCCCTGAATGTTACAATTTATATCAAGGAGAGTGGTCAGACATGGAGTGCAATTATGCTCTGATTTTTTGGATCCCATCTGCCATGCTGAGCTCCGTCCTCTGATCAAGTCCTCAGAAAAGTTAGCCTGCTATTGAAAGAATTATATAAAGGAAATCTTCTGATCAAAATTGAGAATCGGATGGGTGTAAAATAGAAAAACGATGTAAATATGGTAAAAATGTATAAGCACTGGTTTTTAACATAAATGTTTTAGTATAACTTAACCTTGCACTTCTATCACTAACAGCACAAAAGTCATGGCTACGTATATTTTTCATCATTTTAAACAGTAACTTTACATATTTCAGAGTACATACTTAAATCTCAGGATCAAATAATCTGCTTTGCCAGTTTATACAGTATGGACTTATTTTATGTATCTATGAGTAGGTAAAAATCTTCTACCATAACTTACCTCAGTTTTAAAATTGTGAGGAGTGCAACATAATTTAAACAAAGAACTTTTCCCAGGCAAAACTATAAACTGCTTCCTTGTTATGGCACCAATACCAAGTCTTGCTATAACCCTGGATTTATACTATAAGTATATTAAGTAACGTAATGCACATAATTACCTCATCCCAAGTCAAAAAAGTCCCAATGAATATTTAAAAAGAAAAATCTTCTTCATTAAACATATTCTGAAAAATGTGATTATAATTTACATGATTATTTTTAATATATCATGATTATGCCCTTGGAGATGTACTGACAATCAAGGAAGTTTCCACAGGTGAGGGAAGCAGGGCAGAATCTATTATTACCAGTCAAGTATAACACAGAAAGCAAAATGTGGGAGACAATAGGTGATTGGAGTCATCAAATTTCATTTTTAAAATTCTAATATTCATTGCTTATCAAATATCAAATATAATAGTGGCATCTAGGCCTCATGAGTCACCCAGTGCTACAATCGAAAAGGGAGCCAATTAAGTTTTTCCCTTCTCCTGGGTCACCGACATAACATAAGACCACTTTTTTTTTTATCTGTACAAGTTGAAAATAAGGCGACTAATCAATTTTTTTGCTTAACAACTAAATGCACAAGAATAAATCTAAATGTTTCAAAGTAATCCATCCATGGATCTCAACTAGAAATATATTTCAAATGTGTATGCTATGCTCCAAACATATATGGAACTTTCTTTGAAATTACCTCATATAATTTATCTTAAAACTAAATGTTTATTCTGGTTATTTCACTGAGTACTTGTACAACCCTGGCCAAATAATTTTAATTCTTGGAGCTTCAATTGTTTCATCTGAGAAGAAATTAGAGTAAAATGTACCCCTGTATACCTCATAGAGACATATAAAGATTACCTTATTTCTTTGCTACAACCACAAAGTAGGTGTTACTAGATTTTACATTTACAGAAACTAAGACTATACTAAGCTAGTAGCAAATGCAGGAATTGAATACAGGTATACCTGGCGCTAAAACCTGTGTTCTTTCTTGCACCACTCTGAGTCTGAATTAAATTAATAAAGTCTATATTTTCACACTGCTTTATGATTTTGCAAGCATTAATGTTTTCCTACTTGGTCTAACATGAGTTCTGTGAGGGAGTATAGACAACTGGCATTATCCCCATTTCTATAAAAGGGAAAACTCAGGTGCAGACAAAAAATGTGACTTGATTAAGATATTACTAATAAGTGAGGGGAAGTAAAGGCTAAACCAGGTCTTGCCAAATCTAAATTCTACGCTCTTTCTGAAAGATATAAAGAAAGAGAAAGAAACGAAAGTGAAAGAACAAAAGTAGATGGCATAATTGGGGTTCAGAATCAAAATAAGTGATTTAAAGAAAAAAAGAGTAGCATTTAAAGAAGAAGTTTCCTAACTACAATCCTCCATCTCTACCTCCAACTTAATATGGTAGCATCAGTACACAATAGTAGGTGCTTAGTATACATTTAATGGTGTGATATGAAAAAAGGAGCTCAGCCTCCCAAGGTACTATGCTAAAGATAGCAACGCTCATTTGTGCATGACTCTAGAAACACTCTTCAAAATATGACTCATTACCATAGAACCACATAAAAGAGTCATAATTCAGCTTAAGATGTCCAATTTTTAAGAGTCATTTAACATCAATATGTTCCTAATACTGCCAATTGATTCATTAATGAATAGACCTCTTCCAGAACCATATAATGATCTATAATTAATTGTATTATTTAACTCTATAGCACCATGTTTTTATTTGCTGATCAGCCTCCTTTACGTTTCAAATGAGGAAATAAACATTTCTTATTTTTGGTTAGCTCTTTTTAATCAAATACAATGACATGACATTTTATTCTCATTGTCTTCTGATATTAAGAGGGTACAGACACAGAATTTCAAAGGTCAGTGGGCCATAACAGACTATTCCACCCACTCATTTTACTTATGAGGAAGCTGAGGTCTGTAGAGGTTACCTGGTAGGTAGTTGAGGGCAAAGCTAATACTAAAATGCAGATCCTGTGTTCTTTGCACTTCATCTCATAATATTTCCACACTGAAATTATATAATCACACTGAAACAAAAATAATTGTTTTCTGAAAAAGTTTTTCTTTCTTAATATGAAGATAGATACATATAAGAACTTTATTCCTTAAGCCTCACAGTTAAAAATAACCACTATTTTACCATTCTAATTTTAAAAAGTCTTTATAAAGATCAAATTAAGTACCAAAGGAAGATAATTATTTTGTATATGGCCTGGTATAAATATCTGCCCATTATCTGTAACAATGACTGATGAAGACTGACTTATCAACAGGTTACAGTTTTCACATTGATTTGGAACTTAAAAAATAAAAATATGACAGAAAAACATAGACTCATGGTTGGTTAGAGCTAGAAGAACCCATAGAAATAATCCAAGTTTAATTCCTTTATTATACATATTACTCTAGATTTCTAGAGTATACCTAGCCCTATAAATTCATACCTCTCAAATTTGAAATCATTTAAGACTCAGCTCAGGCTCCTCTCTAAAGATGGAGACTGACAGAAATCTAGGCATTTGCCCAAGATCATCCTGCAGAGACTAGATAATTAAATGATTTATTTATTAACTTATTTATTTTACAATGCAACAGTTCTAATCACTGAATTTTCACACTGGAACAACACTGTTAAAATTGGACATGAAAACATTTTTACCCATAAACAGTATGAGGGCAGATCTTCCAGTTTCATTTTCCTAATGTTGATTAGTCATTTCCAATCTGTGCAAGATTTTTAATAGTAAGTTTCCATCTGAATTTGGAAATAATATGGCCTGACTTCATTTTAAAATTTCTTCCTATGAAAATTTTCTTTTCTGTCAATTACTAATTATGAATTTTTAGAATTAAAGTACTTTTGAAAAAAATTTAAACTTCACCTATTTGCAACTAATTTCATTTTAGAGTACTAAAATGTGCTAAGCACATATCTAGAATTTTTTTCAGGAGGTAATTAAAAACATAGGGCATTAATTAATAATCTATATGTTTACTGAACATTCTATATAGGTAAAACTATAGGAGGTAATACAAAGATATGTCTGCCTTGTAGTCTAGTGAGGGGATTTAGACATGCACACAAATAACTATAACACTAGTAAAAAGAAATCGGCAATATAAGGAAAGCATACAAAACATTCTATAAGGAGTCAAAAAACAGAAATTTATTATAGTCAGATGGACTCAACTGAAGAAGGTTTTGACTTAACTGGGTCTTGAAGGCTGGAGAGAACTCAGAGCTCACCCAGTCTTCTCACTCTTCTATATTTTACAAATCCAATTGGCTGCCAAATCCTGTTGATTTTACCATATGTCTTGAATCTTTCCACCCCCACTTTTAATTTAGGTCCCCATATTCTGTGCTTTACTATTCCAAAGGGTTTACAATTGATATCCATGCCTCTAGTTTCACTTCTAATTTTTCTTGCTCACTGTTAACAAGATATCCTTTCTAAAATAAAATTTTAGCATGTGATATCCCCATTTAAACCACATCAATGGCTCTCAAAAGCTACAGGATAGGGTCCAAACATCTAGGCATAATGGGTAAGTAACATTTTTTTTATTCTGGCCCTTGCATTTCTTTCTAATATCACCTCCTACTACTCTTAAACATGAATTTTACAACATATTTTCTAGCCATACAGAAGTACATGGAGTTGTCAAACATGCCAAGCTGTCTCATGCCTTCTCTGTTTGCCTTGTTCCATATCTGTCAAATTTTATTCTAAAACAATTATGAGAGTCCTAGTATGTCCACAGCACTGTTTTAAAAGCTGGAAATAACAATGGTAAGCCAAAATAGACACAGTCCCTGCTCTCATGTAGTTTTTAGTCTAGAGGTCTTGGTATCTTTAATATATTGTTCTTGCTTTCTAAAACACGTCTCTGGAAGGTACCCTAAGCACTTGTGTCCCCACTGCCAAACACAATACATGGCATATAGCATATATTCAACAAATATCTGCTGAATAAATACATGATTAAAAGCAAAGAGAGTTAAACGTTAGTAAAGGCATAGACATAGGAAAGGAAGTATCATGTATAGGGAGAGAAAATTTGGCTGGAATCCAAGATTTAGTGAAAGAAGAAGGTAGAAAGGAGAACAAAGCAGAAAAGAGAAACAGGAAGAAATTAACAAACTTCATATATGTGAAAGATACTGTGTTATTTGTTGTGACATATCCTTGTCTTAATCCTCACAGGAGCCCTGTGAGATAGACAAGTTAGGAAATAATGTTGGAAAGATGGTGTGAAGTCAAATTGTGACAAGTACTAAAAAGCCAACATGAGTAATTTGCATAATTCTGGCAACCAATGTACAGCTTTAAAACAAAAAATTTGACTGCCACCAGCATTAAATGGATGGTAGAATGTGAGAAAATATCGATGACCTGGAGGCATTTACTATTGTAGAGCACCCAGGTAAGTGGAAACAAGGGGTTGAACCAGCAACAGGAATGAAGAGTAATGATAATAACAACAGTGTATGTTACATTTACTGAATGCTTACTTTACCAAGCACAATGCTAGCCATTTTAGCTGCACCATTCATTCATTTTATACATAGGCATAAACACACACACACACACACACACACACACACACACACACACACACATACTCTCTCTCTCTCAGTTAACTGAATAATTCTCAAAGCCGTACTCTGAGGGAAGTTACTATTATTATCACTATTTGAAAGAGGAGAAAAGGGAGGTTTAGTAAATGCCTTACTCCAGGAGAGAGTAAATGAAAATTGTGAAAAGATATAGGCATCTTGTTAGAGAAAACAAAAAGTTTAAGAATTTCACATGGAAATAGAATAATTCTTTACAGTAAATGAGACAATGAATGAAGGGCATTGCTGGGTGGAGATTTTGAAAACAGTAATAAAAAATTAAAATCTACAAATATATGAGAGCTAATTATAATAGCATTAATCCATAGTGAAATCAACAAGTTTGGCTAACAACAATACTTTAAAAACATTAAGTTATAATTATATTTTTAAAAGTTCATCATAATTGAAAACTTGGGTACATGTTAAAAAAATAAAATAAATTACTTATTATATATATATAAATCATGAGATGCAGCTTTGGGAATATTGTGCCCGCAGACTCAAACTGGCAAACATTTGGCCAAGGAGAGGAGCTGCTTTGACGTAATTAGTGAGGCAAATTTTAAGAAAGAGATGGGCTAGTGTGACAAGGTTATTTGGATATTCTGACTAAAAGAAAAAAAAAAATCACTAGAAAGCATTATCTGCTTTATAGTGTCCCTGAAATATTTGTAATTGCAAAGGCAAGCTACTGAGCGATTGTTCTACCACTGCATGCTGAATCATTCAAAACTATCAATGAATTCTCTCAGGCTTCACCTATGATTTTTATCTAATATGTTGACAAGTAGACATTTGTCACATTGATGCATTTGTAGACCTAAAATAAATTAGAACATATAACTGTGAACATAGAAGGCCAACCTTATCGTCCACTAACATTTTGAAAAAACATTTTTCCCACCAAACCCCTTGATTTATTATTCTGTTGTCAAGCTCTGTCAAGTATCTGTCTGCTAAACACTTACTTTGTTTTATTTGTAACTATTACATGGGCTTATATAAGAAGGGAAAAAATCTCAGAAGAACATAAAAGTTATGTCACAAACAAAACAATCAATGCATTGCAATAAATTTATCTCTTTTCCTATTTTATCAAAAGTATTTGTATTACTATAATGACTCATTCTGCCTAAATTCTGGAAACATTTTATCTTGTAGCTTAAATTCTATTATATTCACAAAAGAAATGTTTACTTGTCATAACAAAATTTACTTTGCCTCCTTTTTAAAGTATGCTCTTCAATTATATTAAATAATTGGAGTACTCATCCTCTGTGACGAGTAGTTTCACTCTTATCTGTAACACAGGATGAATTTCAATCGTAAGTCTGACACATGCACACCAGAACTGTCACAACCATTTGCAGATAGAATGGTTGAAGTAACACAAATAGCTAAACATATTATGGGTAATCTCAATAAATTTAATTTCACAGAGGTCATTGACCAGTACAATGCCAATTGGTCAGCATTTTTTTAAAATTAGTTAATTATTTATATTTTTATTTCAGAGTATTATGGGTAGAAAAACATTTTGGTTACATAAATTACCTTTGCATTGCCCGAGACAGAGCTACAAGCATGCTCATCCCCAAGACAGCATGCACCTCATCCGTTAGGTGTGAATTTACCCATCCCCTCCTCCCCACTCCCACCTGCCTTACACCTGATGAATGTTACTTCCCACGTGTGCACATTACTGCTGATCGATTAGTACCAATTTAATGGTCAATACATGTGGTGTTTGTTTTTCCATTCTTGTGATACTCCACTTAGAAGAATGGGTTCCAGCGCCATCAAGAATAATAAAATAGGTATTTTTTTTAACAGCTGAGTAGTACTTCATGGTATACATATAGCACATTTTATTAATCCACTCATGTCCTGATTGGCACTTGGGTTGCTTCCACATCTTTGCAATTGTGAATTGTGCTGCTATAAACATTCACGTGCAGGTATCATTTTTATAGAATGACTTTTTTTTCCTTTGGGTACATACCCAGTAGTGGGATTGCTAGATAAAATGGGACTTCTACTTTTAGTTTTCTGAGGCATCTCCATACTCTTTTCAATAAAGGTTGTACTAGTTCGCAGTCACACCAGCAGTCATTGAGTGCTCCTATCTCTCTGCGTCCATGCCAACATTTGTTGTTTGGGCACTTTTTGATAAAAGCCATTCTCACTGGAGTTAAGTGATATCTCACTGTGGTTTTGATTTGCATTTCCCTGATAATTAGCGATGTTGAGCATTTTTTCATTTGTTTCTTGGCCATTAGTCTATCTTCTTTTGAAAAGCTTCTGTTCATGTTCTTTGCCCACTTTTAATGGGTTGTTTGATTTTTGTCTTGCTGATTTTCTTGAGTTCTATATAGATTTTAGTAATAAGCCCTTTATCAGATGTATACCTTGCAAATATTTTCTCCCATTCTGGAGGTTGTCTATTTGTTCTAATGATAGTTTCCTTGGCTGTGCAGAAGCTTTTTAATCTGATCAGGTCACATTTATTCATTTTTGTTGTTGCTGTGATTGGTTTTGGGGTCTTCTTCATAGGCCAATGTCTATAAGAGGTTTTCCAATATTTTCTTCTAGAATTCTTAAGGTTTCATACCTTAGTTTTAAGTCTGTTATCCATTGTGAGGTGATTTTCGTGAGAGGTGAGAGGTGCAGATCCTGTTTCAGTCTTCTACATGTGGCTATCCAATTTTTCCAGCACAATTTATGGAATATAAATTCTTTTCCCCAGTGTATGTTTTTGTCTCCTTTGTCAAAGACCAGATGGCTATATAAGGATGGTTTTATATCTTGGTTCTCCGTCCTCTTCCACTGGTCTATATCTCTGTTCTTGTGTCAGTAGTACCATGCTGTTTTAGTTATCATAGCCTTGTAGAATAGCTTCAAGTCTGGTAAAGTGATGCCTCCCAATTTGTTCTTTACGCTTAAGGTTGTTTTAGATATACGGGGTCTTCTCTGGTTCCATATGAAGTGTAGAATTATTTTTTCTAGATCTGCAAAAAATGATGTTGTATTTTCATAGGGATTGCATTGAATCTGTAGATCACTTTGGGTAGTACAGACATTTTAACAATGTTGATTCAGCCGATCCATGAGCATGGTATGGTTTTCCATCTGTTTACATCCCCTGCTATTTAATTTTTCAGTGTTTCATAACTCTCCCTCTAGAGATCTTTCACCTCCTTAGTTAAATGTATTCTTAGGTATTTTATTTTCTTTGTTACTACTGGGAAAAGTATTGAGTTTTTGATTTGGTTCTCAGTTTGACTATTGTTGGCATGTACAAATGCTACTGATTTGTGTACATTAATTTTGTAACCTGAGACTCTGCTGAATTTATTTATCAATTCTAGTAGTCTCTTGGTAGAATCGTTGGGGTTTTCTAGATACAAGATCATATGGTCAGCAAAGAGCAATAGTTTGGCCTCTTCTTCCCTCATTTAGATGCCCTTGATTTCCTTCTCTTGTCTGATTACTCTGGCAAGGAATTCCAACACTATGTTGAACAGAACAGTGCTGAATTTTGTCAAATGCTTTTTCTGCATCTATTAAGAGAATAATACAATCTTTGTTTTTACTTCTATTTATGTGGTGAATTACATTTATTGATTTGTGTATGTTGAGCCACCCCTGCAACTCTAGGATGAAGCCCGCTGGGTCATGATTGATTATTTTATGATGAGTAGCTGAATTCAATTTGCTAGGATTTTATTGAGAATTTTTGCATCTGTCTATATTCATAAGGGGTATTGGTCTGTAGTTTTCTTTTTTTGTTGAGTCCTTTCCTGGCTTTGGTATCAGGGTGTTGTTGGCTTTGTAAAACATGTTGGGGAGGATTCCTCCTTCTCAATGTTGTGGAATAACTTCTGCAGGATAAGCACCAGTTCTTCTTTGTAGGTCTGGTCGAACACGGGTGTGAAGCCATCTGGTCTGGGACTTTTGTTTTTAGGAAGGTTTTTATTGCTATTTCAATTTCAGTACTTGATACTGGTCTATTCAGGAGTTCTATTTCTTCCTGATCGAGACTTGGGAAGCAGTGTGTTTCTAAGAATTTGTACATTTCCTTCACGTTTTCAAGTTTATGTGAATAGAGATTTTTTATAGCATTCAGAGATATTTTGTATTTCCATGGTATATCAGTGATAATTTCTTCTCTTTCATTCCTGATTGAGCTCACTGGCTCATAGATTAAACTGGGAGTGTCATTATCTAAACAAAAGAAAATCAAAGGTAAGAAGCAACAGCTGCTCCAGATGAGAAGGAAGCCATGAAAGAACTCTGGAAGTTCATAAAGAATCAAAGTGAAAGGATACCCCCAAAAGGGAACACCAACTCTGTAGCAATAGATACCAAAAAAATCAGACTATTGAAATGACAGATGAAGAATTTCGAACATGGATTGTAAGGAAGTTCAGTGAAATGGAAGATAAAATGGAAACCCAACACAAAGAAACCATAAAAACAATGCAGGAAATGAATGAAAAATTCACTAAAGAAATTGAAATATTAATGAAAAATCAAACAGAACTTCTGGAGATGAACAATTCGTTCAAGGAATTATAATGAATGGAAAGCCTTAAGAATAGGTTTAGATCAAGCAGAAGAAAGAATCTCAGAGCTTGAAGACAACACCTTTCAATTAAACAAGTTGGTCACAGAGATAGAGCAGAGAAATAGGAGAAATAAGCAAAGTCTATAAGAAATATGGGATTATGTCAAGAGGCCTAACATAAGAATCACAGGCATCTCTGAGGGTGAAGAAGAAAATACACAAGGGTTGGATAATTTATTCGAGGTAATAACTGAGGAAAATTTCCCTGATCTTGCTAGACATCTAAATATCCAGATTAAAGAAGCTCAAAGGATATCTTGGAGATTCATTGCAAAAAGGCAAACACCACAACACATAGTCATCAGACTGGCCAAAATAAAAATGAAAGAGGCCCTCCTACAAGCCAGTCAGCATATTTTTTAATAAAAAAAAAGTTTTTATCTATGTTATAAAGAAATTCATATAACACATTCTGGACAAACTCCCATGCAACTACTAAGAATGCCAGAGATTTTTTTTTTAAGACATTTTAAATATGTAGATTGTTTACACTATTTGGAAAAATAAACGAATGATCTCTTTAAATCAAAGTGTTGGCAAATGCTCATTTCAAAAGTTTTTTTTTTTGCACAAGTCATTTTACTGATGTCAGTTTCAACAGTGTTCCAATATTAAATTTTTATCATGATATTAAATTAAAATAAAGATGGTGAGAATTTCCTATTACTTAGCATCCAAACAACATAATTTTACACAAATCAAAACAGAACAATACATGCACATTTTGGTGTCTAATCCAGACTGTCTGTGCATGCATGTGAGCATGCATGCACATGCTTATGTACATACATGTATAAGTGCATGTGTGCACATACATTCATATTAGGGCAGATGAGTAGGAAATTTCATATACCTAAATCTGTGTAAACCTGTGACTAAAGATTGCACAAGTTTCAGACTCAGAATGGAGTACACTACACCACCAGGAAATCCTAGCGTGCAGTAGATGTTAAGAAAAATTGAAGGAGTGAGGAGTTCAATAGGTTAGTAAGGGAGTAAATCATCAACAAATTGTCATTAAAATAATTTAAAATAATGAGGAGGCAGGTTCAATTAAATATCTAAATACGTTTACAGTCAACTGCTTTTGTGAGTTTCAAATATTATATGAATTATAAAACAAGATACAAGGCAACAGGATGTAAAAGAGAGTGACTGAAGGTCAAAATATCTAGCTTTTGTTTCAGAATCTATTATTTCATTATGATAAAAGTTAGGCAAGTTACTGAACTTCTCTTAGCCTCAGTTTCCTCATGTGTAAATGGAAATAATACACTATCCTATTCCATGTCAACAGGCTACTCGGATATGCAAAAAACACAATATACATGAAGGAAATTTGAAAAAAGTATAGTGCTATTTAAATAATAGTATTAATACAATGCATTTTCATTAAGAAAATAATTATTCACAAAGGCCTAAATTCTATTAAAGTTTATACTAAATCCAAAGTAATTTAGCATACAGAAGACATTTCATGGCTTCAGAATTTAAAGAAACAATAGCAGAACCTTCAGTTGGTAGATGTTCTTTAAAAAAAAAAGACAATAATACAACATTTCTAGCAAGAGAAATTTCAAAGACTATAAAAACTCAATAAAAATTAACAATTGTACATCTGAAATAAGACAATTTCATAATTAGTCCAAATGGGCCATATTTCTTAAAACTAAGAAAACATATTTGAATTAAGTTTTCAATCAAGCCCAAATTGAAGAAAAGCTTACCAGATACTCTTCAAAAACATACTTTAAAAATGTAAATATTACTTTTCTTTTTAAGATACTAATACATTAAAAGAATTTATCATTGTCCTTTAAAATTTTATCACACTACTGATCATATTTTGAGTGTGTAAACAACTCCATATAGGCATAATGAATTGAAGAGTGGCACCAATTTAGGTTATTAAATATGAGATGTCCAATTTCCTTAAGTACTAAGTTTGGCAGTTGATATCTGACATTTCACTTTGACACTTCTGGTTTTATTTTTATTGTGAAGGTACCTCCTCAGTCTTTCAAACACATGTTTTGGCTTATGATTATCTTTCAAAAAAATTTTTAGAACAATTTTTATGAAACCAGGGATAAGGCAAAAATTCATGTTATTTTCGAATATGAGTTCTGTCCTGGAACCAATGCAGCGCACACAGCTCAAAATATCAATGAAGTGTTTGGGAAGGACGTGGCTAATGAATGCACTGTCCACTGATGGTTTGAGAAATTCTGTTCTGCTGATTTTAATCTTGAAAATGAGCTACATGGGCAACCTAAGACCAAGGTGGATAATGATGAGCTGAAAGCTACAGTGAAAGTGAATTCATATCAACCTATGTGGGAATTAGCAGCAAGGTTTAACATTATTATTCCAACAGCATTGGACAATTTGAAGCAAATTGGCAAGGTAAAGAAGCTGGATAGATGGGTTCCACATGAATTAAACCAGCATCAAAAGCATCTCAAAGCGTGCCTTTCTTTGCTCACAACATAAAGACAAACCATTTCTACACCATATTGTTACGTGTGATGAAAAATGGATTCTTTTTCACAATGTAAGCATTTGGCACAATGGTTATATAAAGCTGAAGTGCTGAAATACAGTCTTAAAACTGAATATTCATCAAAAAAAGCTAATGGTGCCTGTTTGGTGGTCCAGCAGTAGTATTATCCACTACAGCTTCATGAAACTTGGTCAGTCGATTACAGCGGATGTCTACTGCAATCAATTGGATGAAATGAGGATGCTTGCGATTAAGCTGCTGAGATTGGTCAATAGAGACTGGCCAATCCTTTTGCAAGACAATGCTCAAGCACACATTCCACATTCAAAGCTGCTCAAACTACACCAGCTGGACTTGGAAACACTCTGTCATCTACCATATTCACCAAACCTTTCACCAACTGACTACCACTTCTTCCAGGCTTTGGACCACTTCTCGCAAATAAAAATACTCAATTCTCAACAGCTGAGGAAAATGCCTTTCACGATTTCATCACCACTCGCTCTCCAAGCTTCTTCATTGCTAGCATAAACAAGTTACTGTTAAGATGGCAAAACTGTGTCCATAGTTCAGGCACATACTTTATTATACTGCTTCTTGAGACATAATAAACTACTACACTTTTGATTCAAAATCATACATTTCATGTGTAATGACCTAAATAAAATAATCTTAGTTTAAGAAAATTCTTATTGCTCTTGCTAGAGGGGGGAAATTATACAGAAAGAACTAGTAGTTTCTCTCAATTAGTTAAGGTATTTTACTGTCAGAACACAATGCTAAGCTCTTTTCTATTAGTTTTCATAATAGGCTTAAAAATAAATCAACTTTGGCTTTCAGGAGTTTATTGAATTTCAGACATGTAATTGTAGTTACTTCTTAAAACACTTCTGTGCCAAAAGAAACCTTCCATAATATATCACCACTTGCTTGTTATACTTGTAGTTCATAATTAGACACTAGAATACTACTCTTAAAACCTGAAATATACCACGATTTACATCCATGTACATTTCTATAAAAAACTTTTTCTTAGTTGAAAAGAGACTATTATTGACTATTGTATTGAAAAAAAAATTTTAGGAAGATACAGCCCTTGAAAGATAAATTTCTTTACATTTATATAAAGCATAAATAAAACTCAGATCTTTTATTTTAATCTCTTCAATTTATATTCCTGGATTTTTCTAAGTCTTCCAATTTTAGTTACTTATTGAGTTCTCAAGAATGTCCCACAAAAAATTATAAAAATTTTAATTATAAAAAATTATAACAAAAAGGAACAAGAAAATCAATTTGAATTACCCTGATATGTAAACCAAAGACATTATAAGAAAATTATCATGAATTTCAATTTACACAGAGAGCAAATGTTTGTTTTTAAATTTCAGATAAAATTTTAAGTGAAAGTATTGTCATCCATATTAAAATTCTACAGGCAAGAGCAAAAACATTCATGCCAGTTCAGTTCTAAAAAAACAATTTATAAATTTATAACTTTAAAATATAAACCTTCTTGTGATAATCGTATGAAAGAAGCATCACTTTCCTTCTGGGAGATATATAGCATCTCTCTGCTGTCAAGCAAAGTTATTCATAGGCTTGGTGTTATAACTTCATCATACAGTATAATGTAAATGAAACCTAGGCTAACTTTCATTAGTTCCAGAACTACATCTATTACTTGGGTTAAACAAGTTTTAATGAAAGCAAATGAGCTAAGTATAGAAATATTGCTTTACTCCATCATTACAAATGTTGAAAAAAGTTCACTTAATTTTGTTAATAAATGTTTTAATTTGTATTAACTTACATTATAATTCCATTTAATGTAAACATTAATTCTCCCTCTTCAATCATAATCATTTATCCAGGTTAACACACATCTAATTCAATATATAATTATTAAGTGCTTCATATATAAGCATCATGCTTAGCTCTTTATTTAATAATATGGCTATATGACTTCAGGCAAGTTACTTTACCTCTTTAGACCTTAATTTTCTCACGGATAAGACAAGGATATTAAAAAAGATGATCGCTCCAATCTCAACCATTTTGTAGTTCTAAATAAGATCTAAAATAAATACAATCAAAGCATATCTGAGTCAAAATTAAGACATCCTCTTTGAACTCTTAGTAAAGTAGACTTGAAATAACTCTATTTTAACTTAACATCGTATCAAGTGAGTTAGAAATTTAAATCCAAAGAGTAAGTAAACAAAAGATTGATAAATGTCTGAAATGTCTGCCTATAATTTCTAAAAATAATAGTTGACTTACTCATCATTTATGAAAATATAAATTCCCTTTTTTATTTTTAATCATGGAAAAAATAGGTTCATGTGAGGAAAGGATTTTATCTATATTCTAGGACAAATGCAAAAAAAAAAAAAAGTCACCTACTTCCCCTGTCTAAATAAATGGTTTCAGTCACAGGCAAGAAAAGAAATATTAAGAGAAATTAGAAACTAGAGATTTCTCTTTGTGAGAAGTAATCTTAAAATCATCAGTAATAAACAGCATTAAATTAACTTTTGAATAACTACTGACCCAGAAAAAAAATTAAAGCAGTCAATAAAGTATAATCAACATTTAAGAGCAGATCAATTGCATCAACTCAAGATACAGAACACTGTATGGGACTCTAGCAGGAGCCCTGAAAAATTATAAATCAATAGCATTGAAAATATATATGAAATCTGTTTCAAAGAATTTTGCAGTAATGGCTTTACAGCTAAGTGCTGCTGCAATGACAACACAGCTGACTGGGATCAATTTGAGTCTTTCATTTCATTGAAATTTTCATTACAATGCTATTTGAACAAATCATAAAATACTTTTGTATGGCATCCTAGTGATATTTTATAAAATGTGGGGTTAACTGTACTGGCTAATCACGGCAAGATTTCATCAAATGAAAATGATTCACTTGTGGAAGTTTATCCCTGTAACTGTTCACCAGTTGTACACTTCAACTGATCATGTACTTATGGAGTCAAGAGATTTTTAAATTTATGTCCGTTATTTACCACCACTTGCTCCACGTTTGAGACTGAAAAAGCAATAGAGATTTGCATGCACTTATTAAAATAAGAATTCAAGGAATAGATATAAGAAGTTTATAAACAAAACTACAGAATTCAAACTAGAGCTTTAGCAAAAATCCTTGGCACTATTTCATGTTGTCTGGTGGTATTTCACGGTGTCTTTCTTCAAAATTAATATTTGATATTTACATTAGATATAATCCTATATTTATCTATTGTAATATTCTGTAGGCTTTGTTGCATTCTTTGGGAAATAAGAAAAATGAAGATACACAGGATAGAATGCCATTAAACTAAACACACATAAATCTCATTTTGTAGTTCAAGTTATCAGTGACTTATTAGTGACTAGCAGCAATCTTTATATGCCCAAATTTTAAACTAGTACATCAAAGAAAGAAATGATTCTTAGAATTCATGAATCAACACTACATTGTTTAAAATCTCTTGTGGGCTTCTAAAGGAAATGAAAATTCAACAATATATTTATTGACACAGTATTTCAGTATTTCATTTTATAATATCATATGTTTTGTTTTATGGCAAGTTCAAATGTGTTTGTTCTAGGAAATAAAACAATAAAATAAGCTATGTACCTAAATTACACATTGAAGAGATTATAGTAAATGATATTTCAGAAATGTAAACATTAAAAGTAAGCTAAGATGAATAGATTGCTAACAAATAAGTTTACATATTTTTACACTACTATTTAAATGAACACCAGTTTCCCTTAAGAAATAAAATTATTTCACACAAAAAAGGAGTCAGTCACAGCATTTTCCAATATAGACAGAGAAGGTAACAGAAGAAATGGTATCTATAATGACATCGTTTACACTGACTTTTCAAAAATTACAATATGCTACCAATAGTGTTCTAAAAAGTATGGTTTAATGAATATACACAGCGGGAGGAAGCAATACTATAAAACTAAATCCTAAAATCAGCTTTTCAACTGACATGATGTATCAAATTTTAAAAGATATTTAACATTTTTCTACTTCTTCTGTACCTCTACTCAAAAATTATTTACTGTTAAGAATATTATAAGCTAGGAACATTTGAGTATGTATTTTTTTTACATTTGCTTACTATCATTACCTTATTAACTATTAATTCATAGCAACACAATTCCAGTAAATGAATTGTATCTGACTTGATATCTTCCATTCTTAAATAAATCCAAACAGAAGATCAAAGTTATTTCATAATTTTTATTGTTAAAAATCATAATAAATTTAATACCATATATGCCTTGGTTTAAGACTTTGTCAGAGTATTAAAATATCTTTTTTTTTTTGGAGACACTGTCTTGCTCTGTCACCCTGGCTAAAGTGCTGTGGCCAGTCAGCCTAGCTCACAGCAATCTCAAACTCCCGGGCTCAAGCAATACTACTGCCTCAGCCTCCCAAGTAGCTGGACTACAGGCACATACCACCATGCCCAACTAATTTTTCTATCTTTAGTAGAGACAGGGTCTTGCTCTTGTTCCAGCTGGTCAAGCTCCTGACCTCAAGCTATCTTCCATCCTTGGCATTCCAGAATGCTAGGATTACATTTAAGCCACCACACCCCACCTAAAATATCTTTCTGATATATTTGGATTTATTTTCAAATAATGTATATGATTCATGTATTGTTTGGTGAATGCCAGAAATAGGTTGACTCAACTATGATATATCCCAGAATATCTTTCTACTTAAAAAGTTAATTGGATAAAATCTTGTGATATGGTATTAATTATATTTTTAAATGCCATGAAAACTGGTGTAATAAAAGGCAATGAATAGAATAGTAACTTAATCTCCTGGCCATGAGCCAGGGTTGGGGGAAACTTATAAGAATACATGGCTAGTGATGAAAAACATCCAAGAGAACAATCCTTGCATATTTAAATATTAACATATACTCAAATATCATAACACTAAAATTTAAGTTAGTCTACCATTTTATAAAATCAATGTATATTTTTTCCATATATTTGATCACTTACCTATGTGACATAAATTAAAACCTCACACTCAATACACAGAGACTACAATAAACTTATACCCTAAGTCAAGTACTTTTAAGTTAAGAACCTAACTCTGCTGTCAATCAGTTGTACAAGTATCAACATATATGAAATGATGAAACAAAGACTTTTCCAGATCATAAGATACATTTTTACTTTCTCCATTTTAATACTATTTTTCAGAAAATTTTATTAGAAGTTTATTTTATTAAAACTATAATTTATTAGGCTGGGCACGGTGGCTCACACCTGTAATCCTACCACTCTGGGAGGCTGAGGCGGGTGGATCATTTGAGCTCAGGAGTTGAGACCAGCCTGAGCAAGAGCGAGACCCCGTCTCTACTGAAAATAGAAAGAAATTAGCTAGACAACTAAAAATACATAGAAAAAATTAGCCGGGCATGGTGGCACATGATTGTAGTCCCAGCTACTTGGGAGGCTGAGGCAGTAGGATTGCTTGAGCCCAGGAGTTTGAGGCTGCTGTGAGCTAGGCTGATGCCATGGCACTTTAGCCTGGGCAACAGAGTAAGACTCTGTCTCAAAAAAAAACACTAAAATTTATTTTATTTTTTACATTAGAAAATACTATTTATTGTTACCATTTGTAACATTTCAAACAGTAAATAATAATGAAAGCAAATTGTGGTTTTCACCTCCTCCTCCCCTTAGCAATTCTTTTTCATACTTTGTTCTACACATGAGCAAAAATAAATATGTTTAAATGTTCACATACAGACTTTTCCCCTATAAAAATAACACATAAAATTATACTATACATCTGGTGTTGCAGACATACACTATGTGTCTGTTGCAACCATGGGGTGACTATGTTTTCATTGTTTTAATATAAGGTAGACATCCTTCTACGTTAAAAAAAATAAGAGCTAACATTTATTGTGTTCTTATATACCAGGGACTAATATGCTTTCCCTTTTTTGTATTGATAATTACACTGAATTATACTTTATTAACATCATCTACATCCCCTACCAGGCCTGCTTCATCCTTTTGAAAAACTATATGGTATGCCCATGCAGAATCTTATCGTTGTATTTAAACACTACCTGAATGATAAATTTTCAAACATTCTAAAAATCTCCAGCAACCTAACTGAAGGTACACACTCAAAGTTCAGCTGGGATTTATTTATTTAGTCTAAGAAGGTCATAGCCAATGTCATAATTTTCAAATTCACCTCTATTTTGTTTGGAACAATCTATGGATTTCTGGACAAACTTAGTTAATTTTATATTTACTAATTTTATTTTTATTTATTTACTTTTTTGAGACAGGGTCTCGCCGTGTTGCCCAGGCTAGAGTGTAGTGACATCATCACAGCTTACTGCAACCTCAGACTCCTGGGCTCAAGTGATCCTCCTGTCTCAGCCTCCTGAGCAGCTAGCACTATAGGCGTGAGGCCCTGCACCCAGGTAGTTTGTGTATTTTTTGCAGAGACAAGGTCTCCCTCTTGCTGAGGTAGGTCTTGAATTCCTGGCCTAAAGCACTCCTCCTGCCTCAGCCTCTCAAAGTGCTAGGATTACAGGTGTGAGCCACCGTGCCCAGCCTAATTTTAATTTTTAAATAGTTATATCTCAGACTTCTGAAGCTTATTATTTACTTGTAAGAAGTTTTCAGCAAAGATTTAAGGTTATTCAGTTTAACCAAGATAAGGAAGAACATTGCTTTCATATTTTTAAGAGGTTTCTTTACAAGTATATTAATGCTGTGATTATTTTATCTTATTTGATTAATGGAATGAAAACATAATTGATAATGATTATTTCCAAAAATATTTTAAAATATTTCAAAATATTGGAATAAAAATATTCCAAAAATACTTCCCCAAAATAAGGATTAACCAATATGATTAACCATGTCTTCACAGGTTCCACTATCCTATGCTATCCAAGGAATCCCCTTGCTATTAACATGTACACTATGAACATGGATTAAACTTCCTTAACCACAGCATCTTTTTATTTTAAATGCTGCATTACTGTGGTATTAGGTAAAATTAAGAAAGGTAATTAGTAAAGATAACAAACAAATATACTGCACTTTAACAAAAATTTATAGTATTATTCAACTAAATATTATCAAGGATTTAAAACTTCCTTCTCACTGTATTCTGTGCTATTTTCATCAATAACAGAGTACTACATACTATTACATATAATGAAAAACTAGGCAATTATGGTTATGTATAGTTAAGTCAAGTAAGCTTTATGAAACTATGTTTTAATTTCAAGAGTTGAACCAGTAAATGATTTTTACTAAAAATATAAAATTCAAATTCATAAAATTGCCCCTCCAAAAAAATCATCAGTAAGAACACTGTAAAGAAAGATTATTAATATGTATACAAACAAAAAGAAATCTTAAGCACACGAACATTAAGAATTCATTTTTTGTTGACTATAAAATATCTCACAAATATTGACAGTAATAAGGAATCTTCTGATATAGGTCGGCTATATTTGCTGTTCCTGTACATTCTCTTATTCTAATCAGATTTTCAAACCCAATCACTTCCCTGAAACATCTCACAAACTCACCAATGACTTCTATTTAAGCAACATTCAGTTCTGATCTTAGCTGACCACAACAATTAATATAGTGAATGAGCTGCTCCTCAAATTACTGTCTTTCCTGGCCATGGTTTTAAATACCTTCTATGGCCTTAGCTTTCATCTGTTCCTTAGACCCAAAAACTCAAAGATACTATCTTTGTCACCTTTACTTGGATTTCTACTACGCATCTAAAATTTAACATGGCTAAAACAGAACTCTTGATTCCACTATATATACACATTTTTAAAAAATTATCTGTATATATTACATAGAAGTATGAATATTTATATATATTTATTTGATGTATTAACTATGTCTCCTTATAAACTCCATGAAAACATAAACATTTTCTTGTGAACTGTGTATCCTCAGGGCTGCAAAGAATACCTAAAACACAGTTAAAGCTCTATAAATATTTATTAAGTGAATAAAAAAATAATATACAGAATTAGAATGAATAATTCTTCACTTTGTTTTTGCCTTGGGCCTTAAAATAAAGTGTAAATAGTTTTAAACCTAAACCTATTGGAGGGTAATAACTGATAAATTGTTTTATTTCTATGTGTACTAAAGAATAATATTATGTCTTGTGTTTCAGAGCAGTCAAGTTGATCCTGAACTATCAATAATAAAATTGATGATAGCTACTAATTGTTCAATGGCTATTATGTACTAGTCACTTTTGAAGATGGTTTGTTGTCTATTTAATCAATTCTAAAAGATAGGTATTATTATCTGTCCAAATAGGAATGATAATTTATAAGCACCGTCACAGAAACCACAGCTCAAGATTAAGCAGTGTGCTCAAGTTTTTAGGAGGTGAGGCTGGGATTTTGAGTTAAACTCAAAAACCAATGCTTTTAAAAAGAAATCTGTATTCTAGCTGCCTTTCTTTTTAAATGTTAGTGTTTATTTATTTTAAATGGCATAAAATTTAATCCAAAAAACAATCAATGTGCAGCTATAATGTCAAACATGCTGCAGGATATTAAAATACAGAAAAGATATGATCCCTGGTCTTATTATTGTATACAATTTATCACTGTAAGTTGATTTAAATTAGGAAATAGTTTAAGACTCTACATGAATTAGTTATTTTACACACAAAAATGTAATAACCCCTTTTCCTATAATACCTATTTTAACATTAAACACACTAACTAAAATGTGGATTAGTTGGGACTTATTAAAAATAAACTTCCAATATATGTCCTTTACCCAGGGACTATCTAGGAGAGCATTCTCAGTAGTTGTTCTTCCCTGTGATAAATGTGATGGAAGATGGCTTTCACAGGATACACACATACTCCTAGGAGCCCACTCTGTAAAGAAGATAAACTGTGGGTTTCATTCCTAACCTATTACTTCGTTTTCTCTCCCCCATAAGAACATATATGGGCGTATCTGCAAATCATTAAGTGATACACTACCATAGCATTAATTTGAATTAAATATAATTTTAAAACTTTGAAATGCTGCAAAATTTTAGTGGTAATAATAGATAATGCTTGTTGAGAATTATAAGATAAGCACTGTACTAAGTACTTAAGTGTTACCTTAAAATATTAGCAAAAAATTACTTAAAATTGATTAAGAGTCATCAATATGTCTCTACACATATGTATACAGGCCATATCTTTATATAACAGAATAGTTATTCATTCCTCTGGGCATAAATTTTTTTAATTATTTACCTTGTCTTTTAGATATTTTCTAGTTCCACAAGACAAACAGGAAAGAAGAGAAAATAAATTTGTATCAATCAAAGTTATTACCTCCCAGTGGCTACTGTCAAGAGTTAAGAGGTAGGAAACTAAACTTAGCAAAAAACACGAAAGATTTAATATGTGTGTAAATTTGGTTTATTCATGTTTTTACTTTCTTTACAAACAATAACTAAAGAAAAACTAGTAACGAACACTCAGTAGCAGTTGACAGAGTTCATTTTTCTTACTCAAGTCCTAGAGACCACCAGTAGAAGGCAGAAAAAAATTAAATAAAGTACCTATACCAGAGAAATGGGGAAACTGGTATTCAAAATGTTATTCTTTTCATTTGTACTGCTTATAAAAATCACTTTATCCCTATCTCATTTTTTCTTAACTCTGAAAACAAGACTTTTAAGAAATTGTACCCTAATTCTCTAGTAGAGAAGAGAAATATAAAAAGACGATTGCCACAATCACTAGCATCCTTAAATGGCAGACGTCACAGGCTCTTCTTCATTCTAGTGCATATTAAAAAATGACCCTCGATGACTGGACTAAACAAGTCAAAAGGGAAGAGAAAGCAAGAAGCTAATCAGTTTCAGATTATTTTTTTTTAAAAAAAGGACTTTATTTTTAGAGTAGTTTCAGGTTCAAAACAAAATTAGCCAGATTATTTTTATTTATTTTATTTTCCAATTTTTTATATTTCAATAGATTTAGGGGGGTACAAGTGTTTTTTGTTACATGAATGAATTGTATAATGCTGAAGTCAGGGCTTTTAGTGTACCTGTCACCAGAATAGTACATTGCATCCCATAGGTAGATTTTTATCCCTCACCACCTCCCATCCTCCCCACTTCTTAGTTTTCAATGTCCATTACACCACTTTATGACTGTATATACCCCTTGTTTGGTTCCCACTTATAAGTGAGAACATGTGGTATTTCTTTCTCCATTCCAGAGATATGTCACTTAGGATCATGGTCTCTAGGTTCTATCTAAGTTGCTACAAAAGACTTTATTTCATTCCTTTTTATGGCTGAGTATTACTCCATGGTGTATATATATCACTTTATCCACTCCTCAGTTGATGGGCACCTAGGCTGATTCCATATTTTGGCAATTGTGAATTGTGTTGCAATAAACATTCGGGTGCAGGTGTCTTTTTTGTAAAACGCCTTCATTATCTTTGGGTAGACGCCCAGTAGTGGGATAGCTGGATTGAATTGTAAGTCTACATTTATTTCTTTGAGGACTCTCCATACTGTTTTCCATAGAGGTTGAACTTACGTGCAGGTCTACTTTTAGTTCTTTGAGGAATTTCTACCCTGTTTTCCATGGAGGCTGCACTAGTTTACATTCCCCTCCCCAGTGTATAAGTGTTCCCTTTTTACCACATTCACACCAATACCTATTGTTTTTTGACTTGTTAATAATGGCCATTCTAACTGGGGTGAGGTAGTATCTATCTCACTGTGGTTTTAATTTGCATTTCCCTGATGATTAATGATGTTGAACATATTTTCATATGTTTGTTGGCCATTTGACTATCTTGTTTTGAAAAAAAAAATCTGTTCATATGTTTTGCTCTCTTTTTGATGGTGTTATTTGTTTGTTTGTTTTTCTTGCTGATTTGCTTAAGTTCGTTCTATATTCTAGATATTAGTCCTTTGTTGGATGTATAGTTTGTGAATACTTTCTACAATTCTGTAGGTTGTCTATCTACTGTTTTGATTATTTCCTTTGCTGTGCAGAAACTTTTTAGTTTAATTAAGTCTCATTTAATTATTTTTGTCATTGTTATACTTGCTTTTGGGATTTTGGTCGTAAATTCTTTGTCTAGGCCAATGTCCATTAGAGTTTTTCTTACATTTTCTTCTTGAATTTTTATGGTTTCGGGTCTTACATTTAAGTCTTTAATCCATCTTGAGTTCATTTTTGTATTTGGTGAGAGACAGGGATCGAGTTTCATTCTTCTGCCTGTGGCTATCCAATTTTCCCAGCACCATTTATTGAATAGAGCAGCCTTCTCGAGTATACATTTTTGTCTGCTTTGTTGAAAATCAGTTGGTCAGATTATTTTTAATTCACTTTTGCTGATTCCAGGATCACAGAAAGATTAAGGTAATTGCAGTGATATCAGAGAGGAAACATTTAAAATATGTTTGGGATATACAATTGTCAAAACACACCAATTTGAAATGAAGGATGTGTAGGAGTCAACCATTTATACAACAAAAGACAAAATTTGTACTCTGGTAGAACACTATAACTTATCACAGCACATTGACAAGACATCACAAGCTTCTAATTTAACAATTGAGTGAGATTATGTTCCTATTAAGTGAAAAAATGAAAGATACAGGTAAAGAGATAATAAGGATCCCAATTTGTGACTATTTGACTTTTTCAGGGACATTTAACATCATTATAATACAAATTAAAACTAATGAGATACTATAAACCAGAAAGACTAATATTAAAAACATTAACAATGCTAAGTAATGTTGAATATGTGAAGGAATTGGAATTCTCATATACTGCTGACACAAGCATAAAGAAGTTCAATCACTTCATAACACTGTTTGGCTGTACCTCCTAAAGTGACTCATTAATTCCACTGTTAGTTATATACCCCAGGAAAATGAGTAAACATGATCACCCAATAAGTATGCACAAGAATATTCATATTAGCTTTATTCATAATAAAACTGTAATATGCCAAAAAGCCCATCAAAAAGAGAACAAATAAACTGCTATATAGTCATACAATCAACTACTATAATAAAAAAAAAAGGAATGAACTACTGATCCTATCACCAATATGGATAACTACTACAAACATGTTGAGTGCAGAAAGCCAGCCATAAATTAGTAAATATTCTATGGTATCATTTAAATAAAATTCAAACCTAGACAAAGAAAGTGATAAAGTGAGATCGGTGGCTACCTTTGAGGCAGGCTTCCATGGTAAAGGAATGTTGTGTATCTTTATCTGGGCAGTAAGTATAAATGTGTATTCATTTGTAAAAATTAATAGAATAATACACTCAGGATGTCTGTATTTTCATGCATGCATGCTAGACTTCACTTAATAAAAAATGTTATGGAAAAAAGAATATATAATTAAAAATTAACAAAGGGTAAATATAATAACATACTTGGTATAAGTCATACCCATGGGGGGGAAAGGGTAAGATTATAAATTTCAACTCACACTTACCAGTGATTATATTAAATGCAATTGAATTACATACTCCAATTAAAACATTTCCAGACTATATTTAAAACACACAAACCTGCGTGTACACACATGCACATGCTTGCTCTCACTTGCTCTTTCTCTCTCTCTTTTTAAATTAGAAAACGGAAAGGTTTTCTTTTATCATATTTTGGATAAAAATAAATTGCAGTTTGGTTACTGATAGTATAAAAAATGAAACATTTAGTATTTTTACTATTATAATATGAAACTTGCCCTCCAAATTCTTCAATAAAAATCGCTTTTCAAAAAAAAAATGAGACATTTAAAGTACAAGAAGAAAATATAAGTGAATATAAATATAGTCTTGGAGTGTAGAAGGTCTACCCTAGTATGAAAAAAATGGCAAGAAACATCATCAAATAAATGAAAAACAGATTGTGAGTCATAAAAATGAGAATTTCCAGAACACATACATGTACCAAACCTATAAGGAAAATTTACACATGAATGTTTTTAAATTAGGTAAAATATTTGCAATGAATATAATTTGAAAGATTCATATGAATATTAAGTTGTCCAAAATGATAAAAAGATACACACTTGAATTTTTTAAATGAGCATTTTACAAAGTAAGATATGCAGACTGATGACTAAATGTTCAACTTCACATATGATAAGGTAATGCAAATTAAAACAGAAACAAACTGTTTTGACAATAAAAGAGTATTAATATCTGGCCTTGTATGGAAGGGGTACTGGTAATACTACTGGTAGAATGTCAACTGATAGATATTTTCTGGAGAGCAATCTGGTAATGTATATCAAATGCTATAGAATATACATAACCTTTGGTGTATCTCAAATAATTAATCCCAGTGAAATAATTATATGAGTTAATACTTTTCATCGCATCATTGTAGATAACAGCCAAAACTAGAAACAAAGTGAATTTCTAACAGCAGTGAACTATTTAAATAACTGTGGTGTATTTTTACAGCAGAGTACTCTGTAGTAAATATACTGTGTTTATTTATGTCTACTAATATGAAAATGTTAATGATAAATTTCTACCTAAAAAATGGTGGTGTAAGAACAGTTAATGTGCACATGAGTATTCATAATGGCATAGTCCTGAAATAAGTAGTCACACTGCCAGTATAGATGTCTCTTAGTAGAATATTTGGGCAGGCAAATGATGATAGAAGCAAATTAAGCAATCACTCATCAAGTCACTTCCATCTCAATGGAAAGTAAAAAGTGGATAACTTGGGTTAAATATTCCTTCTCCTCCTGAGATCAAAAGTGCTTCAGTCCTAAATTAGAGATGTAATAGTAAAAGAAGGCTTACAGTCTTCAATTATGGTTATGTCTTTAATTCCTTCCCATATGCTTACATTAAACTTAAGAAGGGTTATTAAACTTTTGTTTTTAATCCATCTATCCATCCATCCACTCAGCCATCCAAAGTAACTGAAGTTTTTGGTTTTTTTTTTTAGAGGCAGAGTCTCACTCTGTTGCTGGGGCTAGAGTGAGTGCCATGGCATTAGCCTAGCTCACAGCAACCTCAAACTCCTGGGCTTAAGCAATCCTTCTGCCTCAGCCTCCCAAGCTGAGACTACAGGCATGCACTACCATGCCCAGCTAATTTGTTCAATTTTTAGTTGTTTGGCTAATTTCTTTATATTTTTATTAGAGACGGGGGTCTCCCTCTTGCTCAGGATGCTCTTGAACTCCTGACCTTGAGCTATCCTCCCACCTCGGCCTCCCAAAGTGCTAGGATTACAGGCATGAGCCACTGCGCCCAGCCAGTAACTGAAGTTTTAACCTCTCTTCAGCATCCCACATTAATCAGGACCTAAAGGAACTCTAGGAGACACTCAACAGCCTCCAACATTTTTAACACATCAAATGAGGAAACCAATGCCAAAAGAATAAAAATAATAATAAATCAAATGAAGAAAACATCCAACTCCAAATATTAAATACTTTCCTAATTCATCTCATCATGTGAGTAATATAACTTTTTCGTTTCCAGGGTTCTGTGTTCTGATTATCACAATACAAATCACTTTTTCTTACCTAATCCATACAACCCAAATGTTGTGCCTACATTGCCATATTTCATATTAAATACAGCTTTTTGCATGCACAGAAAACATTTGACTTAGTCTTCACACAACCAGAAACACTTGTCTCAAATGAAACATCTGCTTTGCCAGCAAATGTTTCAAATTTGAAGACATTTATTTCAATCATCTTTGAAGAAACCAGCATTTTTCTTGATCTAAGGCCAAGTATTTTTTTAAAAACTTATACTCTACTAAATCTTTTCAATAAGTAGCCCTATTCACTGGTAGAAATCTGCATTCACAATAAACTCTTAGATGCTAATTCTTTCTTTACAAAAAATTACATTTCATTTTACTATTTTGGTAGTAAGTCTACATAAAATATTTTCAAACTTTATACATATTCTTTCAGATAATATCATAGTGTTTCATTTATAACAGGAATCACCAAACAAATTAATAATGCAGATGTTTAAAAAATAAGCATAATGAAAATTCACCTTTTATATATATAAAACTTTCCTCCTAGTATGTCCATCTAAGAATTACTACATTTATTAAAGAAAGGCAAAAAGTTTAACAATTTGTGCCTTCTCATCTTTTAAAATATTATTTAAAAGTTTAGATTTCTGATGCCCATGATCCAGCTATTCTACTTTAACAACAGGCAACATTTATTGAGTGGATATTCTATGCCAGGCAGTTCTCTAAGTTGGTCGTTCATATTATATAATGCTTTATTTTTTACAAGAACCCTATATAGTACTACAATAACTTCATTTTAAATGTAAGGTAACTGAATCTCACAGAGCCAAGGTCAACTGCTTAAGTGCACATAGGTAATAACTGGCAGAACAAATCATCCAAGCCTATTTGGCTACAGACCACACATAATACTACCTCTTAGAATTACATACTGTATGATGCAATACTATACAATCAAAAAAATTTAATACTACAGAAGAATAATGGATGATAATAAAAGCAAATACCTACTTAGAACTTATTAGGTACCAGCCAATATTAACTGATTTAATGTTTGTCATATCTCTATACTAATTTTACAGATGAGGAAGTTGGCATGTGATGAAACGATATAATAAAAATGGCACTTAACCTCATAGTTTTCCTCCCCAAAACTTGTAACTTTAGTTAACCACCAGAAAAACACCAGAAAAATTTCAACAGAGAAGCATTCTACAAAACACCTGATTGTATACATCTCAAAACTGTCAAGGTCTTAAAAAACAAGGAAAGTCTGAGAAACTGTCACAGCCAAGAGGAGCTTAAAGAGATAGGATAACTAAATGTAATGTGGTATCCTGGATAGGATCCTGGAACGGAACAGGAAAAGGATATCAGGTAAAAGCTAAGGAAATATGAATAATGTGTGGACTTAATTAATGATAGCATATCAATATTGGTTCATTAATTGTAATAAAAGCACTATACTAAAGTAAGATATTAAGTAATAGCAGAAAATGGGTATGAGTTATACTGTGTCTTAGTCCATTTGGGCTACTATAAAAAAAATAGCATAAATGGAGTGCTTTATAAACAACAGAAATTTCTTTCTCACAGTTCTGGAACCTGGGAAGTCCAAGATGAAGGAGCCAGCAGATTTGGTGTATGGTGAAGTCTTGTTTCCTCATTCATAGATGGCGCCTTCTTGCTGTGTCCTCACATGGTAAAAGAGGCAAACTAGCTCCCTAGGACCTCTTTTAAAGGGTATGGTTCCCATTCATGATTGTTTCACCCTCACGGTCTAATCACTTTCCAAAGGCCCCACCTCTTGAAACTATCACATTGGAGATTAGAATCTCAACACATGAATTTGGGGGAGAGGGAGACACAAACATTCAGATCACAGCACATGGGAATTCTCTGTACTATCTTCACAAGTTTTCTATAATTCTCAAAACTCTTAAAAAATCTATTTCAAAAAATTTTATCTCTTTCTTTAAAAAAAGTAAATATCAAAACATACAGTTAAGATATGCTAAACAGATTTTTCATCAATTATTGACTTTCATACCTCTTAACAAAGTACATCTTCAGAAGTCTTTAAGATTCTTCATGTCTAAATCAGCTGTCCCAATCACTTATTAATTTCTACAAAGTCTCATAATAAAAATGCAAACTAAAATAAAATACCAAAGTGAAATACCAAAAAAAGAAAAACAGCAGCCAACAAAAGGGAGATTTTCCTCTAAGACCTCTACACTTTGCTCTTTTTGGGCTGATCAATTTGTTTGTAAGTCTCATATTGCTCTTTTCTGTTTATTTATTTTTGAGAAATACATATAGGCCTGCTAAGATGATCAGAATCAGTTGAACTGTTGTCAATCCCTTCATAGGTTAGTAATACCCCACGCAGTGTCTGAGACAATGAATAAACCAATTCAACCTCTCTGCGTCAGTTTCATTTCAACAATGGAGATTTAGCATCTGTTGGGCTACTATGAGGATAAAATTTAAAATAGAATGTAAGGCAGTTAGTAAAATGCTGAAACAGAGTACAATAAGTGGAAGCTATTAGTAACAATAGCAAGGTAGAATATGGGAAGGGAGTAAAGAAAATGAGCAATCTCTACATAATAAAAAGGTAAAAAGTTAATAATTCATGAGCTTTCATCATCAAATTAGCACCCTGAGATACAGTTGCCATGTTGTTTTTAAAGCTAAGTTGTCCTATCTTAAACAAAAATATATTCGTTCCATTAAGGAAACTTCATTCAGTAAACTAAGCATCCCCAGGATAATACAAGCTACCAGAAAATATGAAAAAGGGAACTCATCTATTCATTCCCTCTTAAAGTGAATCAGCTCTAGTTTATTTAAAAGGCCTTTATGCTAAAATTGTGTAGCAGGCCTTTAATTAAAAGCAGATTATCAAAACTGATTCAAAAAACAGAAGAAATATAGCTGGAAATCTCCTGGCTTTAATCTAAATATATGATCTGAGAAAGTTACATTTTCTATGTGTTACATAGAATACCATAGGTATAACAGAGGGAAGGGCCTGAGGAGGAAAAAAAGATTTCTGTCTCTAAAACTTCCCCCACTCTTTGGGAACTGCAGTCTGGCCTGTGTCCCTGAGGCAGGTTAAGTCCTTTGTTAAAAGAGATAACCCCCAGGTGGTGCCAGCTGGTGGAGTTCACAGGCTTCATCTTTGGCAGGGATGGGAGGATTAGAATAGTTAACCACAATAGCTTAGAACTAAGGAGCCCTCCCTTTAAAAGGTCTATATTTCTGCCTATGTTCAGGAAATCTGGATTTTGAGACAAGAAGGTCTGCCATTTTTCCTCCTTTGCCAGCAAAGTAATCTCTTTTCTCCTCCCCAAAACATGTGTCCTTGTTCTTCTGATTTGGCCTCATGGACAAGTGCCAAGTTTTCAGTAACATAGGTACTAAGGAAGATAGCAAGTTCATTTTATCCATACCAGTTTGCTAAGGAAAACATCTTTTCTGATAGTCTGGCAAAAGTTTTTATTTCTTAGTAGAACAGAGTTCTTCATGTGCCTAGAAAAAGATAATGACAAGGAAAAGACTGGGAATATTTAAGTTTCTTAATTTGTAGAGCCATATTTTGTCTTGTGTTGAAATATAAAACCACATCTTCCCATATCAGAAATATTAATTTCTCCTATTATAGTAGAAATAATTTTTTAAAAAGCAAACATTTAAAATTTTCTAAAAATTACGTAAATACTCAAATGATGAAAATATCAAAGTAGCAAACCTTAGAGAGTATTAAGTTTTCAGTTAGGAACCCTACAAACATCCCTATCTCTAGCGTTGCTTAAATGATGCTAGTTTGCAAATGATAAAAATGTGTGAATAATAAAATGAATGTCAACTAGAATGCTTAGAATACTGTTCATTCTCATTATTGAAAACTGAGATTAAAATAAAGTCAGAATTACCTACAATCAGGACAAATTGTTTTATCTCACTTTCCAGTTATGTAAAAAAAATTATCTAAGAATATTTGGCAAAACTTTTCACAAACATTCTCTCTGCTGAGCCTCAGGACAACTCAGTCTGATGGGTAATATTACCAGTATCATGTAGATGAGAAAACAAAGGATCTAAAAAGTCAAGCCGTTTACCTAGTGTCACACTACAAATCATACAGAGTTACTGATCTGAGGTCAGCTGATCTCAAGATCAGTGTTCTCTGCATGACATTTCAACTATCATTCTTTATCTCTCTCTCATTTTAAAATTAATGTTCAATTCCAAGACTCCATTTAAAAAGTTTTAGTAATAAATAAAAAATGTGCACACTCCCAGAACAAAGATGAGAGATGTCAACAACTGTTCAAAGATGGTGCAGAATATATGTGGAAGCCTACCAGTCCAAGGAAACTGAAGTAGGAGCTAGCTTCCCCAGAAAGCAGGGGAAGATGGAGCAGAAAAAACAGGAACAGCTGGAATTCTGTATGAAGAGCAGTGATAGTCCCCCACCCCCTGCATCCTTTCTAAGAGACAGGAAATTCATTCTCTGGAGAAGCAGGTTACAGGTCACCACACAAAGCAGAAGTCAGAGAAAGATGCACACTGAAATGATGGCAATTGGGTGCAAGTCCCCATCCCATGCACTGGAACCCTAGGGACTCTCCTGTACTTGGTTCTGACCAGCCCAGCTACTACCTTCCAGGTAAAAGATTAGAAGATTCACTGGAAATACTGACCAGCTCAAGTGAAGAGACCTACAGCTACTGAAATTTAGATAACCACAGCAGGCCCCACATCCTGCCCAAAGGCCAGAGTAGCCTGAATCAACCACACACTCAACCAGAGTCATCAGACTAGGAGAAAATAATTAGTAAAGAAATAAAAATTTTGCTTGTGTTCATGTTTTAAGAAAAATGTTAAAAAATCACTTTAAAACAACAAACACCACTGCTGTAGCAGTAAGAGAAAAAGTAGAACTATTCTTCTCTGGTAGGAGTTTGCATTAGGTTTTGAAAATCAAGCTTTTTATGAAGAAAGGCTTATATCAACCTTGAATCATTAATATCACATAACCATAGACTTATGATTAATGTAATTATCTGAATAAGGTTTCACAAATCTGGTAACTAACTCAAGTGTAGGAGGTATTAATATTTACTGTATGTTTCTTATGTTAAAAAACAAGTACAAAAAAAGTAATGTTTACCATTTTAAAAATGACTAAAGAGGCTAGGCATAGTGGCTCACGCCTGTAATCCTAGCACTTTGAGAGGACCAGGTGGGAGGACTACTTGAGGCCAGGAGTTTGAGACCAGCCTAAGCAACACAGTGAGACCGCATCTCTACAAAAATATAGAAAAATCAACCAGTGTGGTGGCACACATCTGTAGGCCCAGCTACTCAGGAGGCTGAGGCAAGAGGATCACTTGAGACTAGGAATTTAAGGTTACAGTGAGATAGGATGATATTAATGATACCACTGTACTTTAGCACAGGCAGCAGAGCAAGAACCTCTCTCAAATAAATAAATAAATAAAGACTAAAGAATTTCAAAAATGAAATAGAAATTATCCCCTGTGATTCCACAGCCAGTAATTCTAGTATATCATCTTTCAGATCTACAGACCTACATCAATGTTTAAATAGCTGTATAATATTCTTCCACATCATCTTACCTTTAATTTCTAATATACTTTTTAAAAGTAATATATATTATAGAAGAATATAGAAAATCACTCAAATTATAATATTGGTTTTAAATCCAAAGCTTTCAAAGATTTGAACAAGCAAGATAAGGAACATCTGCAAAATCTTTATTTCATAAAACCATCCTCATATTGCTGTCTGATCTTTGACAAAGCAGACAAAAACATATACTGGGAAAAAGACTCCCTATCCAATAAATGGTGCTGGGAAAATTGGATAGCCCCATGTAAAATATTGAAACAGGATCATACCTCTCACCACTCACAAAAATTAATTCACTTAAACCTATGGCATGAAACTACAAGAACTCTAGAAGAAAATGTTGGAAAACTCTTACAGACATCAGCCTAGCAAAAATTTATGAATAAGACCCCAAAAGCAATCACAGCAACAACAAAAATAAATAAATGGGACCTGATCAAATTGAAAAGCTTCTGCAGAGCCAAGGAAACAATCAATAGAGCAAACAGACAACCTACAGAATGAGAGAATATATTTGCATGCTATATATCCGACAAAGGGCTGATGATCAGAATCTACAAAGAACTCAAGCAAATCAGCAGGAAAAAATCAAACAACCCCATTAAAAAGTGGGCAAAAAAACATGAAAAGAAGTTTTTCAAAAGAAGAGAGACTAATGGACAAGAAACATGAAAAAATGCTCAACATCTCTAATCATCAGGGAAATGCAAATCAAAACCACAATGAGATACCACTTAATTCCAGTGAGAATGGCTTTTATCAAAATATCCCAAAACAACAAATGCTGGCACGGATGCGGAGAGATAGGAATACTTATACACTGGTGGTGGGACTGCAAACTAGTACAACCTCTATGGAAAGTGGTATAGAGATACCTCAAAGAACTAAAAGTACCTACCATTTGATCCAGCAAGCCTCCTACTGGGTATTTACCCAAAGTAAAAAATAACATTTTATTAAAAAGATGCCTGTACCACAATGTTTATAGCAGCACAATTCACAACTGCACATATGTGGAAACAACACAAATGCCCATCAGGACATGAGTAAATTAATAAAATGTGGCATATGTATACTATGGAGTACTTACTCAGCCATAAAACAAACAAACAAAAAAATGGTGAACTAATAATACCTCCTGTATTAACCTGGATTGAATTGGAGACCTTTCTTCTAAATGAACTACCACAAGAAAAGGAAAAACACACACAACATGTACTCACCATTAAAATGGAACTAATCGAACATGTATGTGCACATATGGAAATAAAACTCATCAGAAATCAAACAAGTGAGAGGGTGGAAGAGGGATGAGTAAATTCACACCTAATGGGTACAGCACACACTATCTGGGTAATGGGCACACCTATAACTTTGATTCAAACTGTACAAAAGCAAGTTATGTAACCAAAACATTTGTACCCCTTATACCCTTGTAATATTCTGAAATAAAATAAAAAATAAAATAAAATAAATTCAGGAAAAAAAAGTTTTCAAAATACTTATAAAATAATCTCCTGACTTTCCTTTACCACTAATATCCACTCATCTAGGACTTTGAATTCAACTTTAGAACTCTGTCAAATCTACTCCCCACTCTCCTTCGTAACAATGATTGCTTTTGTTAAGCTCTCACCACTATTAAACAAGCATTTTTATGAGTTTTCTCCACCAGTCTTCTCTACATTGTGGTCTAACTTCCACTTTGCCTTCTGAAACATCTTCCTAACAAAACAAATCTGAGCATGTTGCTACCTGTTTATAAAACCCTAGTGATTTCTTGTTGGCTATAAGTTAAAGTCCAAATTCCTTACTGTGGCCCAAAAGTCCTTCTAACTCGGTCCTGAGGTGTATCTGAGAGTCAGTTGCTTCTTTCTGTCTTCTAACTTACATTCTGGCATCCCCGAATTGTCCACTGGTTTTGATGTCAGTGTTTTCTATCTGCTATTTTATCTGCTGCAATGCCTTCTCCACGTAAATTTTAAAATGATGTCATGTACACAGGGGTTATATACACATACACCACAGACATGTTATAGATTATATACAATGGTATATATATAACTAGTAAACTAGTAAGTATAAATAACGGACTAGAAAGATACTCAACTATAGGAGTTGAAAATGGAACTGAGTATTTGTTAAAGAGAACTTCAGTTGTATTACTATTTTATTTTTTTAAAAAATTAGCTAAAGGAAAATAAGACAAAATGTTAATTCAGATGGATAAGAAAATGGGTGTTACTCCACTACAGTTTGTATTTTTCTATATATTACATTTTCTCTTTAAAAAAAGCATCACTTAAACTATTGATTTATTTGCTCTAAAATAACAAAAGTGAAAGCAAGATTATGCTTCTTAATTACCCTACCCTATATAACTTATTTAACCAAGACTTCTTATTTTTATAACACTTTTTCATTTCTCAATTATAGCAGTAATTACCTGCTAATAAAATTAGTTTGCATACACTTGTCTTCCATTCTACACTGGACTGTGAGCTTCCTCAAGGGTGTATCACATATCAACAAATATGTGATAAAGAGAAGGAGAGATGGATACAGGATAAGAAGGAAGAAAACCAGAGGAAGGGAGAGAAAAAGAAAGAAAAGAGTAAAAAACTAATGTCAGTATAGGAATCTTCCCCCAAATGTATACAAAATATTGAATTAGAGGTTTTAAATAGTTTTCATTTCAACCTCCTCAGTTTAATTCTTAAAAAAATGGATTGGCACACATTGCTATCTTGTAGAATACATAAAATGGATGCTAACCAATTTTTGTCCATATTTTCAAAAGACTAAGCAAAGGGAATAAACTCATTTAAAAAAAGTTAACTTCTAATGGATAAAATAAAATCTAAGTAGTAGATCAAGTTGATAAGGTAATGAAATAACTGAGAAAGATTACAGGGGTTTAATTTGTCATTACAGTATAAATGTGAAATTTTTTTTTTCATATGCAGCATTGATATACCCTCTGTATGTAGGTGGGACTGCACTTAATGTGGGATTCCTTGGTAGGAAGTGGTACTCCATCCATCATATGTAAGCTACAGGGACAAGATAATCCCCTCTGCTCTTATTCCTTGGCATCAAGTGACTCAGGCAATTAGATATTGCCAACTGGAATACTGAATCTTGGAGGGATGCTAAGACTCATGGACAGTTAAAAAGTTATCTATGCGGAGAAAAAAGTACAGTGGTGACAACACAGGATTAAATATTCTCCAACAACAAGATCAAGAATCCAGTGTGACTGGGACCAGGAACAGATTCCTAACTTGGACTGTTGGTGCCATGACTGTGGCTATATTTACCATTGCTCAGCTTTCTTTGGTTTCTGCCCATTTTTGGAACCTAGTTCTCCAGCATTCCTGCTTACTTTAACAGCTACCCAACCTACTTCAGATAAATTCGTTTTTCCCATAAGATGGCTAGAGTGAGTTTCTGTTGCTTGCAACTAAGAGTTCTAACTCACAGAGTCACAGAAATCTACCCATCCCAACTCCCACCAGGATAATTAGCCATATTCATTTGTTTAACTGCACCAAACAAAACGATCTCTCAAAGTTCCTGGAAGCTCCTTTATTTAATGACTGTATCTACCACTAGCAAACTTGTTAATTCAGAAGGACAAATTAAAGAACAAAAGAACAAACATAACCAAAAGGTTAGGTTAGAAGTGCTGGTTATAAAAAGAACATATTTTTCAGTTTGAAGCAGGTATTGTGAAGTCCCAACCTAGGATTTCAGAACCACTTAAAATTAGTTAAATGAAAAAAATCACAAATGAGTCTTGAACCAAAACCTTAAGTTCTGTAGAACTGAAGACTTAAACTATACATATTTATACTATAATATACATATATATACATTACAGCTCATAATATCAAAAATGAGCCTGATAATCAAAAAGAAAGCTACAAAGATAAGAAATAAGGTTAGGAAATTTGTATTCTGTACTACCTCCTCCTTTTACCAAGACATTTCCCTGTGTGCTTACAATGTTTTCCAGAATAACCCACTGAAACCATAAATTTACATTATCATTTGAAAGAAAAAAACTAATCTTACATCATTATCCAAGCATTAACGACAGAGAATTAGATAATCAGAATAAAGAGCAGTATTTGCACAGGGGAGAAAGGAGGAAACGCAGATTGGTTAAGTATACCACTAGACTCAGAAAACATTGAGATATGAAAGAAATCTCTATCACAATTCTATCAGTTTTCACAGAAATACAAAAATGCAATCCTTAAACTCATATGGAACCACAAAAGACTCAAAATAGCCAAAGTAATCTTGAGCAAAAAGAACAAAGCTGGAGGCATCACACTCCCCGTTTTCAAAATATTTTAGAAAGCTACTATAAACAAAACAGCATGGTACTGGCATAAAACACAGACCAATGGAACAGGATAGAGAGCACAGAAATAAACCCACACATTTACGGCCAACTGATTTTCAAGAAAGGTGCCAAGAACACACAATGAGGAAAGTACAGTGTCTTCAGTAGTGTTGGGAAAACTGGATATCCATATGCAGAAGAATAAAACTAGATCTGAGACCATCTATAAAATTCAACTCAAAATGGACTAAAGACATAAATATAAGTCCAGAAACCACACAAACTGTTAGAAGAAAACATGCAGGAAAAGCTCCACAACATTGGTCTGGGCAATAAATTTTGGATATGATGTCGAAGCACAAGCAACAAAAGCAAAAACAGACAAATGGGATTATATCAAACTAAAAAGCTTCAGCACAGCAAAGGAAACAATTAACAAAGCGAAGAGACACCCAACAGAGTGGGAGAAAATATACATCTGACAAGGGGTGAACATGCAAAATATATAAGAAACTCAACTCAATAATAAGAAAACAAATAAGCTGATTAAAAAGTAGACAAAAAACCTAAATAGACATTTCTCAAAAGAAAATATACAAATGGTCCACAGGTTCTCAACAAAGTACGTGACATCACTAGTCACTGGAGAAATGAAAATTAAAACCACAAGATATCACCTTATACCAGGCAGAATGGCTATCATCAAAAAGATAAAAAATAACAAGTGTTGTCAATGATGTGCCAAAAAGAGAACCCATGCCCACTGTTGGTGGGAATGTAAATTAGCACAGCCATTATAAAAAAAATAGGCAGCTTCTCAAAAAAGTAAAAATGTAACTACCATATGATCCAGCAATCCACTTCTAGGTATATACAAATAAACCGAAATCAATATATCAAAGAGATATTTACACTCTCATGTTCACTGCAGCTTTATTTATAATAGCTAAGCTATGGAATCAACCTAAATGTCCATCAAAGGACAAACAGATAAAGAAAATGTGGGACATATACATAATGGAATACTATACAGCCTTAAAAAAGAAGAAAATTCTGTCATTTCTGACAACATGGATGAACTTGGAGGACATTATGCTAAGTGAAATGAATCAGGCACAGAAGGACAAATATCACATTATATCACTTATGTGGAATTTAAAGAGGTCAAAATCACAGAATTAGAAAGTAGAATGGTGGTTACCAGAGGCTGGGGGAGGAAGAAAGAAATAGGGAGCTGCTGTGGAAAGGGGATAAAATCTCAGTTAAATAGGAGGAGTGAGTTTTTGAGATCATCACATTGAGTAAATTTTGACTTGCTCACCATAAAAATGATAAATGAGATGATAGATGTTAATTAGCTCAATTCGATTATTCCACGTTATATACATACAGCAAAATATAACACTGTACTCCACAAATATGATTATGATTGGTCAATTAAAAATAATAATTTTTAGAGAAAGAAAACATTGAAATGATTATAAACTAATTTTTCAAAGTCAAAGAATATCATGTATGGCAAAATTTGGGGGGAAAACTATAAACTATGGCACAATATCAGTTTCACTCTCTTTCAAGCAGAAATATACATATTCTTTCCAAATAAATACATTCTATGGTATCAATACTGAATTAAACAGTGGTTATAAGGTATTCACAGATTCTGGAATTGAAGGTAATGGCTCATTATTTCTTGCTTTATGAAATCCTGACAGAATGATCAGATAATGATAATAACACCTTCTAATGTATCTTTTTGTTTAAGTAATAATTTTGTTCACAGATAAGCAGGTATGTGTGTGTGAGCACCTGCATATGTTTGTGTATATAAAAAGTAAAATATCAGAATAAAGTAGCAAGAAAATATATTTCATTGTGGCAATGATTAACTCCAAAGATAATTAATGTTCATATTTAAAGAGCTATATATGTGAAATTTTGATGTTTATATTTTCTTCTGAGCTATAATCACCTCTAAAATTCATATTTGATTTTTTTTAAATAATTTAATCCCATTCATTTTAAAGTAAGAAAAAAATCTCTGATCTGATTCTTAAACAAACAAAAAGAATTTCTCCTAAAGAGACATAAAATATAATTTGGAAAATGTATTAAAATTATAATTCTTCCTAATAAAAGAGGGGACATATATTCAGTTGTGGCACATTTTCTAACTGAAGTTCCTACTTTAATGAGAAAGGAAAAGGTTTCCAAACAACAGAAAGAAATACACATTGAAAAAATAACAATGACAATAGCTCACTACATTTTAGTTAAAGATAAAAATAAAGCATGTTAAATTCTCAGTGTATCAGCCATTTGAGGCAATTGATCCTGGAGAAAAATTATATAGACAAAATTATTTTTCCTAAGTCACTGAAGGTGAGAAAATATATTTGATTGTATATGCTCTATGCACATAACAGACACAGTTCTATTAAAAAAAACATATTATTAAAAAGACCTATAAAAATTAGATAACCAAGGAACAGCATGTGGAGAGAATTATGAGAGGAAAAATTTGGAACAGATTTTAAATGACAGCAAAAGCAGCGCTGCTGTGGAAAGTTCTGGCAACAGGTGCAGAAAGATGAGCACATGGGAAGAAGGCCATGAAGCCTGACAGAATTCTGGGAATAAAATAATAGTATTTAGAATTTATGCCACAATTTTTTTCCTTTGAGCATTTTACACACATCAACTAATTAATCATCAAAACACCCACAAGAATATTTCTCTCCTCATTATCACACCCAAGAATGATGAGTCGCTTCTTTTTGACTACATAGTACAAATCATACTTAAATTTTTTTCACTTTTCACACTAAACTTTTCTGCAATATTCATCTTTTCATCTAGAACTAATTTAATCATTGCTTTTGATATTTTCGGCAGATTCTATTGTTCCAAACAAATTCAAAATTAGATTGCTTATGTCTGATAGATTTCCTTTGAGAATGACATTAAGATTTATTAAAAGAATGGCTATACCCGTGTTTGTTAAGGCTCAAAATACAATCTGATAGAGTACAGACGGTCCCTGTCTTATGATAGTTCCACTGACAATTTTTCAACTTTACAATAGTGCAAAAGCAATACATACTCAGTAGAAATCATACTTCGAGTACCCATACAACCATTCTGCTTTTCACTTTCATAAATATTCAATAAATTACATGAGATAGTCAATACTTTGTTATCAATAGGCTTTTTGTCAAATGATTTTGTCTAACTGTAGACTATGTAAGTGTTCTAAGCACATATAAGGTAGGCTAAGCTAAGCTATAATGTTTGGTAGGTTACGTGCATTAAATGTATTTTTGACTTACGATATTTTCAACTTATGATGGGTTTAATGGGATACAATCTCAGCACAAGTTGAAGAGCATCTGTGTATTAAAGGTCAGAATAGCTAATGACAAATAAAAGTAATTTTGAAAATTTCTAGAAAGTCCCAAGAAAATACATGCTTAGGTAATTTTCTTGGGCTTTGCAACATTATTGAATGACCATTTCCTAAGAATTTACCAATCATCAATTCCAATAGCCTTTTCTAAAGTGGTCTGACGCCTACTGTAATAGCTACTATACTCTAATTCTTGGCCTTCCAAGACAATGTACACTCTAATTCACTCTCTGAAATAATAGCTATTCCTCTCTTGTCACTGTTGCTGCCAAGATGAATGAGCTCCTCAAGAATCCTTCCTTGGAAGTGGGTTCTAAAGCCAGACTGCCTGAGTTTATATCCACCACTTAGTTGTATGGACTGGCACAACCTCTCTGTGTTAGCTGTTTGACCTACAAAAAGGAGATGTTAGTAATAACAGTACCTATTTTATAGAGGTTTTGTGAGAAATGTGTGGAAAAATAAATGACAAATACATGTTCAGTGCCCAGAATAAATCCTGCTGAGTATTTCCATTATAGTGCTCTACCAACAGCACAAATTCAACAGTCATCAAACTGAAATCATCATCACCCCAAGATTATCACTCCTCATATGTTCCTTTTGTTCTAAATGTAGTAGAATTTCAAAATACAAGTCATGTTTTCTATTCTATTTCATTATGGTATCGTAACATAATGGTAATTGTTACCATTATCATACTATTTTACAAATGCCTGTAGAATTTTATTATTGCCAAATCTCACTCACCATATTGATTTCATATGCATGAGTTATTTGCCAAATTTAAATATACCAACTCCAATACATCAAAATGGTTTTTAAAAGCAACCAGGATTACCTTTAAGAAGTCAGGGTCATGCTAAGAATAAATTCAGCTAATCAGTATGTAACCTTGTATTTATATAGGACATCAAGGAAACCACTCTTGAACAGATAAAGTTCTATCAAAATCTTAACCCTAAAACTTAAACCAGGTCATTAGTTGTAGAATCCTACTGTCTTACATCAACAATTTTGAAAGTAGTATAATAGAATAACTTGGTATTAAGAGAAGGATCAAGTCATCATTTTCTCCTTGATCATTTCCCAACAACAGACCTGCAAGAAAGAATCATCAGACCTTTCACAAAATGAAGAAATAAAGGTTTATGATTTCAGGAATAAGGGCTAAATAGAAACACAGATAAGACAACTGTGTTTTTCAGAAAAAAATTTCAAGTGTATGTTTTTAAGACTTTTGATGTCAAAGGTATTTTCTGTTCCTGTATTTGTGTTTCAAGGCCATTATCTGGGTGGAGCTATCAGATTTGCTGGCTAAAGCTACCAGAGTATAAAATAATTTTCTTTAGTACTATCACTTGTAGGTTTCTCAGTACATACACATAATTTTATAATACAAGAAAGAAAACAAATTTTCCTATGGACAAATTTGAGAGCTCATAAAAATTATAATTTTTTTGAGTTTGTATCCTTTAAGAAAGTAATCTGTACACATGTTTTCGGTTGTCTTATTCCCTTCCCCTCTCCCTGAGAATAAAGCACTGGTAATTTTTAACACTTCAGAAGAAAAATAAGAGTGATTTAAAACATCTACAAAGTGATGACATAAATGTTTATGGGCAAAGATATTTATCTATTTGAAAAGGTCATTTTTAAAGGCTTCAAAGATTCTATTGCAATGAATATCCACAGTCAGGAAGAATTACAGCATTTTGAACTGAAGCTACACTTTCTAAATATATTGAGATCTGTTAATGTTGAAATTTCAAAAACATGAAATGCATTTATAACATGAATAGAAAGATGAATTTCTAACCATTCTAGTTATTTTAGAAATAGAAAATATTCCCAAGTTGTATACACTATTATAGGATTTCAGGTCCTCAACTCTTCCTCCTTCCCCAACTGGTAGGTACCTTTCCAGGATCATGTCTTCTATAAAGTACACGGGATGAAGGAGATTTTTTTGAGATTCCTTCCAAATCTGGTTTCTCACCATAGGGTATACTTTAGACTCTAAAGGGCACTAACAAATTAGAAAATTAGATACACATGGGAATATACAATTTTTTCAAGCAGAATACTATTCTTAAAGAGGAAATTGATATCTATATAGTTTTCAACTTTAGGCATGCTAGTATTTAGTAAGTCACATGTATCACAGAAAAATGAAGACCATGTTATTAATGACTGCACTTACTCTCAAATGGCATATAAATGAACTTTACCTAAATAGTCAATCTGCTTCTTAAAATAATCCTATAAGGTACTTGGTAAAAGCCTTTAAAATCATTGTTAACACTAGCTACCATTTATTTAATGCTTATTAAGAACCAAACATTACCTTAAGATCATTACCAAATATATAATCTTATTAATACAGTCCTATGGGGGTTATTATTCTCATTATACTTAAGGAAATTGAGGCACAGAAAGAAGGCAGGGTTTGAACTCAGGCAATCTTCAGGCAAGCCCTATCCTCTTACCCACTTCTCTGTATTGCCCTTTCTTCTTTTGACCTTTACCCAAATCTCCAGATGGTACCCTTTCTCTCTCATCCCTGCTAAGAGGGTCCACAGGCTGTTAATTCAAGCAAAGAACCCCAGAAATCTGGCAGGGGAGGGAAGGAAAAGACCTCAGAGTTTAATAAAGTTAAAAGTAAGGAGAAGAAATATGCATCACTCAGGCTACAAAGTAATAAGATCCATGTTCCAGGATAGATTAAGAATGAACTCTAAAGGCAACACGGTTGGAATAGAGGTAGCATTTCCTAAGGCTAATTACTCTGCAATGTACAGGGCAACACATTTAGATTAATGATAGGAACCATAAATTTTAGAGTTGGAAGACATTTAAATCATTTAGTCCAATCTCCTTCTTTGCCCCTCACCATCCCTACTTCTAAAAAAAGAGGCTGAAACTTAGAAAAGTTAGGTGGTTTTTTCAAGGCCTAACAAAAGCAGTTAAAGAATCAATGTCATATTCTTATTAGAGGACAATAATTCCACAAATCGTTATGAATGGGGAATTACTGAATATATTATAGTCCTAAGCCAGAAGAAAAACCTTGCTGAAACCAAGGAATTAGGTATGAAGGAGCTAGGACTATTTTCCTATAAAATGTTGTATTAATGCTGCAGACAATTAGAGATCACCTTACCCTTACCCTGCCTTTTAATTCTCTTTTCCCTGTGTTCTCAATTCTGATCCTACCTGAATGCCATTAGAAGGTGCTTCTTTCTATTTTTTATACCTTCTTAACTCTCAGTAACAGTAATATGGCTCTCCCTTCTGCAAAACACTGAATAAAACTTGCCCTGTCTTGGCCAGGCACAGTGGTTCATGCTTGCAATCCAAGCACTTTGGGAGGCTGAGGCAGAGGATCGCTTAAGCCCAGGAGTTCAGGACAAACCTAAGCAACATAGCAAGACCCCATCTCTACAAAAAATAAAAAAATTAGCAGGGCCTGGTAGCACATGCTTGTAATCTCAGCTACTTGGGAGGCTGAGGCAGGAGGATTGCTTGAGTCCAGGAGTTTGAAGCTGCTATGTTCATGCCACTGTACTCCAGTCTGGGTAACTGAACAAGATCCTCTCCTAAAAAAACAAAAGACAAACAAAAAAGTGTGCCTAGTCTTATCTCTAAAATTCACTGGCAACACAAAAATTCACTTAAGTCAAACACTAAAATCATCCCATATCAAGACTGACACATATTCAAATACATAAATTAGAGCGAGGTTCCTTTAAGAGAGAGAATTGAGAGAAATAGACTGTGTATGTAAGAGAGATTTAACGGCAGTAGCACTTTTGACTACACACTATTTCATCAGGCATTATATCTGGTATTTTGCACATGGTATTTGATAAAATCAGCACAATAATTATATGAGATGGTTCTTATTGTCCTATTTTATAGGTAAGACTATTAAAGCTTAAAGAAACCAACTAACTTGTCCAAAGTAACATAGTACTATTGCACAGATATCTGAGATTAGAACCCGATTTATCCAAAAACTTATTTAATATAAAAATCTACATACTTTTCATATACTTATTCTATGTCTATTTAATTCTATTAAAATCAATTCTAGAGCTAGAAATGAACCTAGAGCTTATTTAGATCCTCATACAAAATAAAGTCCAAAGATATTAGGTGACTTGCTTAAGATAACATAATTAGTTAATTTGCAAGGCAGAAACTATGGCAGGGCGTGGTGGCTCACACCTGTAATCCTAGCACTCTGGGAGGCCAAGGCAGGAGGATTGCTTGAGGTCAGAAGTTCGAAACCAGCCTCAGCAAGAGTGAGACAGGTTTCTACTAAAAATAGAAAGAAATTAGCTGGACAACTAAAAACAGAAAAAAATTAGCCAGACACGGTGGCACATGCCTGTAGTCCCAGCTACTCAGGAGGCTGAGGCAGGAGGATCACTTGAGCCCAGGAGTTTGAGGTTACTGTGAGCTAGGCTGATGCCATGGCACTCTAGCCAGGGCGACAGAGAAAGACTGTTTCAAAAAAAAATTAAAATAGACAGGCAGAAACTACAAATAGTTAATACTTACCGAGAACTTACTACCCTATAAGGTAGGTATTAATACTATTCACATTTTACAAATGAGAAAATTAAAGCAAAGGGAAGTCAAGTGGCTTGTTGAAGATCACAAAGGAAGTAACAAGTAAGAAAAAGAAGAGGGATTTGTCTTCAAGCAGTCTGGTGCCACAGCCTATATTTTTAACCACTATGCTAGAATCTGCCTTTCAATTACAAGTTGGATCTCCTAATTCCCTTCCTAGCTCCTCTGTAATTACAATAAACTTAGCACTTATGAGTTACACATGGAAGAATCAATAACAGAAATATCAGATAAGAAACTAGTCTGAAAATTCAAAAAGCTCCATTATTTCAAATGATATTCAGATATTTATATTAAAATGCAAATGAGTCAATTTATGAAGATTAACAGAGGCTCAAATTTTAAACCAGAACTTTCCCCACCACTACTAATTTCTGCACTTAGCTCATGTTTCCAATTCTACCACAAGGATATTTGTAGAATGAGCCTAATGATTAGAGCCTCTGTCCAGAATCATTCTAAACTGGGACCTTAATTGTTTCTGTTTCATGAGTCAGTGAGTGTAATATTTTATCTGTTAGATTTTCTAAATGCCAATTCCATCATGTTCTGAGCACACTCTTTTGCCCACTCAGAAGACTAGGTCACTAAGACAAAACTTTGATATAACAGCAAAATTAAGTTTTCTAATTCTTTATTCTCTCTTAACAAGCAAACAACAGACTAAGATTTTTATGTGCTCATCTACCTATGTATCTCAATACTTCTTTCTCCCTCTTTCTTTCTGTCTCTCTCCATTTAACCAATCTCAACTGTGTAAATCACATATCAGAATACACTTGGCCTTCTGTATTCACAGGTTCCCCATCCATGGATTCAACCGAGGATAGAAAGAAAATACTTGGAAAAACAAATTCCATAAAATTCCAAAATCAAGATATAAATTTGCCAGCACACCAAGTACTATGTTGAATCAACTTGAATGAAGTGATATGTAGGCATTGTGTTGCATTGTAAGTTATCTAGAGATGATTTAGAGGGAGGATATGTGTAAGTTATTTGCAAATACTATACCATTTTATATAAGGTACTTGAGCGTCTGTAGATTTTGGTATCTGAAGGACACCCTGGAACCAAACCCCTACGACACAGAAGGACAACAGTATTTCTTTTCCAAAATAATTTTCCAAAAAAAGAAAAAAGTCCCCCAAAGGCTGTGAATTGAAAAAAAGAAATGTTTCATAACATTTTTCCCTTTTGCTCTGTCAAACTATAAAAAATAAAGAGACTATTTAGTGACCAGCATATGGCTATTACTAAAAAATCCCTTTCATCAAAATTAACTGGAAAGAAAAAAATTTATCTCCTGAACCTCACTTCCTTCTTCTCATCCATTTGGAAATGAGAAATGAATTCAAGAAGGGAGGTAGAAGATTTTAAAGAGCAGCTTAAACATAGTGCTTATGAGGTTAGCAGTGTAGTACAGCAGGAAAAAAGCACACATAGGCTTTGAGGCCATATAAAACTAATACTATCACTTCCCAGCTTGTGATCTTGGGCAATTCATTTCACTTCTCTTACTCTCAGTTCACTTGTCTAAAATGTACATAAAATAGGAGATGTGGCCAAGGGGATAGAAGGAAAGTCAAAAGTCTTAGGAAATAAAGGCAGAAATACAAGATCCACTAAATAATGTTATATAGTGTGAATAAACCAGACACTCATGCTGGGAACTGACCAGCTCTAATTTAGAGGCAAATGACTATATCTGATCATTGAAATCTGAAGGAAGAAGGTAGGACCAAAAATAGTGAGGGTAAAAATTAAAAATTAAAGACTCTTTTTCAGAGGAAAACTCAATGGATACAAGCCTAAAAAAATAGCTGTAAGCTTACTTGAGATTCTAAACTGTGTTGAGCTGAGATATCCAGAAATTTAAAAGACACAGAAAGAGGGGTAGTAATTCAATACACAGTTACTGAATGAGGCACTGTGTTAAATACCAGGAAAACATAGAGTATGTAAGACCCCTCCACAGTTTTAAAGAGTCAACAGGCAAGTAAATAGAAATTACAAGGATCTAATAACACCATCCTGGAAGAAAGAACAAACAGTATAATAAGAGTGCCATGAACACAATCACGGAAAAAGGAAGGATACAAGCTATCATGTGCACAGTCAGAGACCTGAAAGAACATTACATGTGTCATTGGGTGGCAAGTAAGTAGAGCATGTTGGCAGAAGAGGCTGAAAAGGTAGAATGGACTTGGTGCTAAAGGATCTTGTACATTTTGCCAGGAATTTACAAAGCATTAACCTAGAAAGTGATATGATCAGATCTAAAATTAGGTCCATATAACAACAGATTAAAAGATGTATTTAAAGTAAGTCACCAATTAAGAGGTTCTTGTAGTCATCCTGGTAAGAGATGAGAAGGTGGTTATATCATGTTTTTAAATACGAGAGAGGGATGAGATATTAAGCAATCAAGAATGCCAATAAGGTTTTTAATCCAAGTACCAAGCAAACAAGTAAATTATATAGTATAATATTTAGAACCATAATTTTGCTTTTAATTCAGATCCAAATACTTGTTTAGAACATCAAATCCAAATATTTATGATGTGAAAACAAATAATTCATTCCAATGAAAATCTTTCATCCACAAAAAGCACATCTCGAACAGGAAAATCTTTTCTTATTACCTATTTTTTGATCACAGTTCTTCTGTTTGAACAGATGGGAAATTCCTCTTCTTAATCCAAGTGAGGGCAGAGACTTCAAATGGGAAGAACTTTCTGGCATAGGTTTACAAAGAGTGCTTAAATCTCTTCCAACAACATAGTGTGGGAGTATTTCAGCACAGGCTGGAACAGTTTCAGGTTTATTACCTCCTGAGAATACCTTTGATAAATAAAGCCTTATAGGAAAGTAAGGCTAAAGCCTCACCTTTCTTGAACAGACAGCAATGATTCTCTTGTTTTTTTAACATTCCAACCCTAATAGGCAGGATTTCCAAACTGCTGATAACTAGAAGTGATAGAAACATATTCCCATTGTTTAGAATGAAATGATATAAATGTTACAGGTTTTGTTTATGTTTTCTTCCTCAGGGGATGTGTGTATATAAAGTAAGGATTTTTCACTTTTTAAAATCATCCCACTTCAAAACTAGTACAGATATTCTTAAAGCACTCTTCCCAATTCCCAATATCCTCAACTTCTCCCCTTTTAGTTTTCTTTTGTATCTTCCCTCTCCATATCCAAAATAGTAAATAAGTTAGTTTGCGTGTTTGCTTCAAAAAGAGGTGCTAGCAAGAATACATCAGTCCAATTCCTTTATTCCCTCAGTATCTCTCACATAAATCTACCTCAATTTCATGGCCCAAATAGAGAGTGGTAATAAGAAAGAATATGGAAACAGACAACAGAAAAAAAAAGAGAACCAATGACAATGAAACGCAGGCCAAGCTGAAGAAAGATCAGTACTATACTAATGTAGTATAATTAATGAATTGGAAGGTATCTTAGAAATCTTCTAATTCCACTACTTTGTTGACAATGAGACAAAGAGCACTGCAAGAGATTATATGGGATAGGTCTGGCCAGGAATTTAGGATAGCCAGACTAAAAGATATACCCTGAGTAATGTCAGGTCTGTAGTCTATATATTTGAAATTGAAATAGGTTATATTGGCCATGGGTATACCAAGAGTTTAAATTTAAGCAGAGGATGTAAACAGATGGAAAACCATACCACGCTCATGGATCTGCTGAATCAACATTGTTAAAATGTCTATACTACCCAAAGTGATGTACAGATTCAATGCAATCCCTATTAAAATACCAACATCATTATTCACAGACCTAAAAAAAATAATTCTATGTTTCATATGGAACCAGAGAAGACCCCATATAGCTAAAGCAACCTTAAGCAAAAAGAACAAATTGGGAGGCATCAATTTGCCAGACTTCAAGCAATACTACAAGGTTATAATAACCAAAACAGTATGGTACTGGCACAAGAAAAGAGACACAGACCACTGGAACAGGACTGAGAATGCAGATATAAAACCATCCTCATATAGCCATCTGATCTTTGACAAAGCAGACAAAAACAAACACTAGGGAAAAGAATCCCTATTCACTGGTGCTGGGAAAATTGGATAAACACATGTATTAAAAGAAGACTGAAAAAGGATCTGGACCTCTCACCTCCCACAAAAATCAACTCATGATGGATAACAGACTTAAACCTAAGGCATGAACCATAAGAATTCTAGAAGAAAATGTTGGAAAAACTCATATAGACATTGGCCTAGGCAAAGAATTTATAAAGAGGACCCCAAAAGCAATCATAGCAACAAGAAAAATAAGTAAATGGGACTTGATCAAATTAAAAAGCTTCTGCACAGCCAAAGAAACTATCATTAGAGCAAACAGACAACCTACAGAATGGGAGAAAATATTTGCATGCTATACATATGATAAAGAGCTGATAACTAGAATCTATGTATTTATACGACTCAGGAAAAATCAAACCACCCCATTAAAAGGTGGGCAAAGAACATGAACAGAAGTTTTTCAAAAGAAGATAGACTAATGGCCAAGAAACACATGAAAAAATTTCAACATTTCTACTCATCAGGGAAATGCAAATCAAAACCACAGTGTGGTATCAATCACTTACCTCCAGTGAGAATGACTTTTACCAAAAAGTCTCCAAACAACAAATGTTGGTGTGGATGCAGACAGATTGGAAAACCGATACATTGCTGGTGAGACTACAAACTAGTACAACCTCTATGGAAAGGAGTATAGAGATACTCAAAGAACTAAAAGTAGAAGTACCATTTGATCCAGCAATCCCACTACTGGGTATCTACCAAAGGGAAAAAAAGACATTCTATAATAAAGACATCTGCACTCAAATGTTATTAGTGGCACAATTCACAATTGCAAAGACGATGAAACAACCCAAGTGCCAATCAAGACAGGAGTGGATTAATAAAATGTGGTATATGTATACCATGGAGTACTACTCAGCCATAAAACAAAAATGACAAACTACCTATTGTATTATCCTGGATGGCGCTGGAGCCCATTCTTCTAAGTGAAGTATCACAAGAATGGAAAAACAAACACCACATGTATTCACCATCAAATTGGTACTAATCAATCAACACTAACATGCACATATGGGAAGTAACATTCATAGGGTGTTGGGCAGGTGGGAGTGGGGAGGAGGGGATGGGTAAATTCACACCTAATGGATGAGGTGCCTGCTCTCTGGGGGATGGGCATGCTTATAGCTCTGACTCTGGTGGTGCAAAGACAATTTATGTAACCAAAGTGTTTGTACCCCCATAATACTCTGAAATTAAAAAGTAAAATAAATAAATCAGTATAAATTTATCAAATATTGCCCAATTTTTTTTTCTAAATTCTTCACTTGTCTCAGTGACTGGTTTCCAACTGCAGAACATCTCAGAGACATTTTCTTGCCTCAGAATTTTCTTCATTAACTCTCAATTTGAGAAATGCAAATGTATTTTAAATGAACTTTAAACACCGTTTTGTTATAGTGCTTTTTTGTATAGGTATTTTTTGTAGAGAAAACTTTTCTACTAGAAGCAGATAAATCCTGAACAGTTGTTTACCAGTTTAGTTTGAATAATCCATCAGAAACAGTATAATGAGATAAAATAGATGACCCTACTTTCATGGTCTCCTTAAGCCATCCTCAACCACTCCTTGCCTAACCATAAAGTATCATATATTTTAAATTGAGGATCATTCCTTTTAATAATTAACTAACCCAAATTCATTATTTTATCTATGAAGGCACTGTGGCCTGAAAGGGAAATCAATCTGCAAAGTAATACAGAGTTGGGACCAGAACCCAGGTCTTCTGACTTCCAGCCTAGAAAATGTGAACTGCAAGAATGACTCTCATATGGTATGTCTGATACATGGCTAGGCTGTCTAGACCACAGCAGATTTGGTCATTCAGCACTCACCACTCACCCTTATCATACACACACACACACACACACACACACACACTCCTCAGCTACATCAATATTCCAGTACTTTTTGTCACTATATTATTGTCATCTCAATATGTACCAAGTACTGTTTGTCAAGTACAATGTCTAATTCAATCATCAGAAAAATCCTATGACACAGGTTTTTCAAAGTAAAAATAGCTAAAAAGTCATAAAACAAACTGAAGCCCAGAAGATGTAATGGTAACAAAGCATCAAGCTCCTACTTGAAATCATTCAAGGTTTGGGTTAAGTACATGACAAGATAGGCAAAAATGAAGCATATTATTCCCTTTCTCAAAAGCTGTCTTAGCCTAGCAATGTCTTAGCCTGGCAGTCAAACTGCTACATGATGCAGTACCAATCCACATTTCTAATCTCATTTCCTATACACTTTAATGCAGTATTATACTTCTTTGGGCACCCTTTATATGCTGTGAATGTATTAAGTTACAAATTAATGGGATTTTTCTCATTGAAATCATAGGGTATTTAAAAATATAGAATATATAAACTCCATGATGACCACCACAGTGACAGGAACAAAACAGAAACTCAAGAATACTTGTTGACAGGACTGACCTCAACAAGCATAGACCATAATTACAAGTACCATAGGTAAGAAAGGAAAAAAATGGGAAAGGTGCAATAAAATTAGTATACCTGAATCCCTTAGTAAGTTAAATATGATGATCCACTGTGATAATGAGGAAGACTGGGAAAAAGAAGCTAGTTCAGCTTAGGTATAAAAAGCTAAAGACTTAGGCAAGCTGTCTTGTAAAGAAATGAGAAAAGTAGGGCTCTAGTAGCAACATTATAAAAATAAAAAACACAATTAGAAATCAGCATGACTGAATATAATAAAATTAAATAAATAATCCTGACAGAACACAGAATTGGTAAGTAAGCTGAGTCCAGATTTTAGAGAGAAGGCAGGAAGAGAGGAAGGTCAGGAAGTGGAGAAAGTAACAAGAAAAATATCAGGGAATGGAGATTTACTCCTCCTTAGTGAGCCTTTGAAGATGAAAAATGTTACACCTTTGAAATGATCAGCATAAGATATGGTAATAAGGCTCCCATAACCTACTGACCTTTAGATGTCATAAAATGCCAGAAAATGGATTTTTTTTTCCATTGCAACTTATACATTATCATAAATTCTCTGGCTCTTTGGAATCCTTAATGAAACTCCAAACATTGAGTTAATAAGTTTCAAATATCACAATTTTGCTAGCAAATGAAAAACAATTATATACAAAGATATGACTCAAGAAATTAAAAAAAAAAAACAAGAAATTGGTAATATGGTTGTGGCCAATCTATGATCAAGAAATAAAAATATATAGAGGTTTGATAAGAAAGCTGAAAAGAAAAATCTGTTGTCGCACAGAAAGGTTAGACTGCTACTGATGATACTCAATTTTGTATATAACCCAGCATATCCCAAAGTTAGGTAAGCAGAGTGTTAGGTTCCTCAGGTTCCTTAGGTTGCTCATAAGGCCCTTTTAAAAACAGGTAAGTAAGAAAGAGGCAGGGTGGGGGAAATCTATGATCAAATAAGATTGTACAACAATGGGTTAAACAAAGTTTAAAACATTTGGGTTTTTTTTTTTGCTAGAATTCTTTCATGTTAGTGTACACTGAGAATCTCCAAAGAAAGAACAATTATTCTGTGTTTCTAAAATCATATTTGACCCCAGAATTTTTTTAAAGATCATCTCATCAGAACAAACTTAGGGGATAATGAAAGAAAAACCAATAGGTCAAATGGTTGCCTTTGTTCTTAAACATGCCTAAGGAGTGAGAAAAACTATTTACTATATTCTACAAAATCTAAGATGACACTAATTATAAGAAGAAGCATTAATTTTACATACCATGAAGAAAAGATGCTGTTGATTAAATTACAACATGTCATTAATGTGTCTCAATTTCAATCAATGACTTCAAGAGTAATATTTAAGAGGAATGACTAAAAGATGTGTAATCCATTTATTCCCCTACAGATTGCTATTTTATAACTAGATCAAATGCTTTCCCTGAATTTTCCTTTCACATAATGCCTGAATCTGGCACTAGATAGCACACTAAAGTGGTGTCATAGATTGCCTAAGGTGTTGATTATACAGATATTGTTGAGAACTTTGAATAAGTTATTAACTCTCTGGGCTTCAAGTTCAATATTCGATTATGGGTAAATAATTCCCATCTCAGAGAGACGCTGGGAGGATTTGAAGAAATAATATATGTAAAGTGCCTGAAATCTAGTAGGCACTTAATATGTGAGTTCTTTTCTCTTCTTATTTTCCTCAGTAATTCACCCTAGCATTTTATCATCTTGCCAGAACATACTTGCTCTCTTCAGCCAAAATATCTTCCTGGTCTTGATTTCCTCTTGTTTATTCTTCTGCAAACATGAAGAATACCTAATCAATCCCCCCTTGCAAAATCCTGTATATAAATGAAATACTTTCTTTCAAACAAATATGAACTCAACGAAGAAACAAACTCTTTCAAAAACATGTCATTTTTAATGAATTTATTAAGGTCAAATTAATTCAATGCAAAGGAATCTAAGCAAGCCATTTAATTTTGTTTTTATTAACTAAAACACAGTGTTTAGTTGGAAAGTGAGCTCTTATTTGATGAATCAATATACTATTATTTATGAACTAGTTTCTGTGGAGCATAAAAGACTCTTCTCATAGACTGATAAACTAGCAAGATAAAAAAGGAATTGTATTGAATATTTTTCAAGAGAAAAAAGGCATCAAGCAAGGAAGAAATTAAACACAAATGACAAAGGGTTCATAACAGGGCTCTAAAAAAAATCAACATGGTAACTATTGGTCTATTCAACAGATTTTAAAAAATGCATGAAACAAAACAAAAACCTAAATACCAAAGAACAATTAAGCAAGTTGCCAAAAGACAAAATACTTTGGTGAGATGTCAATCAGTAACACTGAGCTGACAACTGTGCCTTAATTAATTTTGAAACTGTTTCCAATTAGTTAGTATAGAACACTAGAGGCTTCATGCTGCCTATGACTCAGTGCACTGACTCATCCACCAAAACTTTTCTTACACAAGAAATATCCAAGCACCCTCCAGGATGCAAGATCAAAAGGAAAAGAAGGTTCACCAACCTTCTTAGTTAAAGCCCTGTGATAAATTTAGATGACCGGAAGGATATGGAACAACTTTCCAGAAAGGTTTAATGGTCAGAAATAACTTGAAAAGTTTGATTTGTTAACAAAACAATAAAAATGTATTACTTTAAAATCAGTTTTTCAAATACCAAAAATATTTGAAAAATATGTTTTTCAAATATAAAAAATGCTAGTTGTTTTTTAAACATAGAAAGGATATAAATAATACAACCAACATTAAAGTGTGTTCAATTACCTTACATAGTCAACGTATTTAAATATCCGATATTTCCTAACTCCTTAAAATAGCAGTGGAAAGAAAAATTCAGACATAAACAAAAGCCTAAAATCATCTTACATTTATCCCATAAAAACTTTACCAGATTTCGTTTATCCTTAGTGTGATCCAAGATTACTGACTTTTCTAGAATTAATCTAAATGCTTTAAAAGATTACTTTAAAAAGTATAAAATATAATATAAAAAGGGACAATAACTAGGTTTCCTCGCCTTTATTATAAAGTTTACCTCTATCTAACACAGTTTATTTAAAAAGTTTGCCTCTCCCTAACTCAGATAATCACTCTGTGATTCATTTTTTAAGTAGTTTTGAAATGTTCTTGGGTTAGGAGAATGGATAGAGGACCACAGAAAAGAGGAACAAAAGACTTCTCCCTCTAGGGAAAACAAAGACCCTTTATTCAGAAAATAGAATGTATAAAGGTGTTCCACAGGCCACAGCCAGTTTCAATATCTTGGAAGAGTCTAGGGATCCAGTGAGAGAAGTCAAGGTTAGTATCAAGTCAGTTCTCAAATGAACCACCAATAATAGATCCATTATGTTATAGACGTCTACATGTAATTTTCTAATGCCATAATATTAAAAAAATTGTTGAGATAATTTATAAAGATAAATTAGTACAGAAAGTAAAAAAAGTAAAGATACAGAGATGGGAAACAAATGAAGGTGGAGATAAAGATAGGAGAAATTTTAAAAGTATAATTGGCTGGCCATATGGGGTGACAAACTTTGCATCCCGGAACCATGCCCAGTTTGTCCATAACCTCGGGAAGGTGGAGGCCCCAGCACTGATGAATGCTGCTATGACTTATTCTAAGCCTCAATCGGCCATATTTTGGTACTATGCCAAAGTTGAGCTAGTTCCTCCAACCCCTGATGAGAGCCTGACAGTCATGCAGAGCCTGAAAAAAATAGTCAGTAGTGCTCAAACTGGTAGCTTCTAACAGCCCATAGTTAAGGAAGCTGTGCTGAATGGTTCAGTGGCCACTGAGGTATAGATGTGGTTTTATATTGGAGTGATCACAGGCAAGGACAGCATCATTGTCTATAATGTTTGCCAACTAATCTTTAACATCTGAATATATTTGATTTATTATTTGAATATTCTTGGACCATGTGTGAACAGACTGCTACCTGAATAAAATGTGTCCAAAACAAGTATAATTAAAATCAATGATATGACTATTACTCAAAACATAGGACATAAAATGCTACGTCCTTTGATAAAAGCAGGCCACAAAACTTACCTCGGTGTTTCCCAGAAGCCACTGCAAAGAGAGAAACACGAACAACAGCATAATTCACTACATCCACAAAAATTAAACACACACAGGCAGATTTGTACAAAACGTAGTCATTCAAAATAAGCTTTCCTAACTACTGCACATTGAAAAAAAAAATTCCTATCAATCCTCACAAACTAATAAGATGGTAAATTACCACTTCCTCCTGCATCCCTAGAGTAAACACAATAATGAGTTTCAAAGTTGCATTACTTTTAGTATCCCTCAATATAAGCTACAGAATAGCAGTGAAGCATGATTCAGTAAAAGCAATTCTAGGAGTGTGAAAATGATATGGTCCAAGTTCACTGCAGTCCTTCATAAATTTTATTTCCCCCAAACTTTTTATAGATACTAGGTAGCAGAGAGTTCAAAGTCATAATCTAATACAACCTGGAATGTAGCTAGTTATGTTGTATATATATACATAGCTAGTTTATGTTTTAGTATTTTGATAGTAAGCTAAGCAGGAATGTTATTGATATATACACATATGAAACCTAATGAACACTAATGAGAATACCTGCCTGAATTAATTAAACAAGTGTTTATTGAGTCCTACTACATAAAAGATAAGATAGTACTTACTAGGGATACAATGGTGAACTTGTCTCCCAGACTCCCAGAGGTTAGAGTCTATTGGGGACCACATGCAACTAAATAAATAATTACAGCAATGAATGATAAGGACAATAACAGAGTATAAATGCCTGCTAGGGAAGCACCTAACCTGGAAATGAAATATCAAAAAAGGATTTCCAAAGAAATCAATGCCTAAACTGAAGCCTGAAGCAGGAGTTAGCTCAGAAATTCCAGTCATAAGTCAGCACAGGTCCCACTGAGTCTCCTCTGGGCTCACATTTTCCTTAACCCAGTCATTAAATGATAGAGCTAGTCAAGGAGCAGAACATCCTTTCATCTATTCAATTCAATGACAAGGTTAAATTCGTCTAGGTTCCTGGCTTCAGTTTTTATATACATGCTGATAATTCAGTTATACGACAAATATTATTAATGTGTCATTATTCCCAAAAGTGTTGCCTAACTTTCCTGTCCCTAAGCCATCAAAAGAACATCTGGCTTTGTGCTATCAGTTTCTTTCCCTACCTTGCACTGCAAGGAAGGCCCTATGTGGTCCAAACAGGAACAAACAGTTACATCAACTTAAATAATAATAAGCAAAGAACAAAAGATGAATGATGAATTAGAATAAAAGCTAGCCTACATGAGAGTAGAGGGGTAGCTTCTTCAGGAGTTTTGGAATAAAGGATGGAAAAGCAGCTGCATTTGATGAAGACAGTGGATGAGAAAGAGAACAAGAACAATATTAGAAAGCACTGAAGGGAATTAAGAGTCTCCTTCATAGTTTTGAGAAATGTATAAAGGACTTGAATTATTTTTAAATAATTACTGTTTTAATGGACCATGTTCTTTTGTCCATAAGACTGCTCAAGGACTATATCACCTGGGTTATGACTTAATAAGAATTAAATCTGACAAATTTTTGTCTATGCTCAGCCCTCTCCTCTGAGCTCCCAAATAGCATACGTTTTACTTATCCATGGTTTCACAAAATTTGCTCTAAAAAAAATGTGACAGATAATCACAAGCCAAAAACCATAAGTTTGAAAGAATGAGGATGTACCTTCACAATAAAAATAAAACGAAGTGTCAAAAGGTTCAGCAATATCAACTATCAAACTTAGTACTTAAGGAAATCGGACATTTCATACTTGATGACTTAATAGCCCACATTCCCTGCTCAAAACTTCTCAATGAATTCCCATGGCTTTTAAAATAAAGACCAAAATCCTTTTTTTTTTTTTTTAGTCTCTGCTATTTATTTATTTATTTTTTATTTCAGCATATTATGGGGGTACAAAAGTTTAGGTTATGTATATTGCCCTTGCCATCACCACCCCCTCACCGCAATCAGAGCTTCAAGCATGTCCATCCCCTAGACCGTGCACATTGTACTCATTATGTATGTATCTATAGCCTCAGGCCTAGCATTTTCTGATCTTCATGGTTTTCCATCTTTTCCTTACTGTCTACACTTAGCCACAGAGGTATTCTTTTGTGATAAATAACAACTGTAAGAGGCCACTGTTTCAGACTAAGCTCCTGCACTAGGCCCCAACAATCCTGACTGAAAACCAAAATGGAGTCACTCACATTAAAGTTCCAGGTCACCAAACTGAAACCAAGTTAACTGAATTTCCGAGAAATCAGGAGAAACAATAGTCAAATTTGCAAAGCAGGCCAGTTTCAGTCAGCATGATAAAAGTTCCCTGGACCTTTAAACCTTACCCAAAAAACAAAAGCAACCTGATGTTAATCAATCAGTTATTTTTCTATTGTTTTGTTTCCCTCTTCCTGCCTTACATAGAAAGTAACTTTGAAATGATCAGTCCACTTTTTATTCTTTGTTTCTGCTTTCTTCAGCTCTTTTCTGTCTGTAAAACCAATCTTCTCTGTTCAGTTAATTGGAACACTTATTCTATTTTATGGAATGAAGTGTTGCCTGGTTCTACAATTGCAAATAAAGCAAATTAAGATCTTTAAACTAAATTTGTAGTAATTTTGTCTCTTGACATTTGAATTCTCTAAAGCGCCCTGCTTCACGTGATAACGGGGCAATTCACATGCTGCTCTGTCAGGAATGTCCTTTCCTGTTCTTTGGATCTAGGCTCACAGGCCTTTCCCAAACCCTCATACTAAATCAGAAGTCTGTTAGCCACTCCCAAAATAGTGCATACCTTTCCCTTACGGCAGTCATCACAGTTAAAACTTTCCTTTTATTTGTGTATATATTACTTCTCTGTGCTGCATAATAAATTACCCTAAAAGACTTAAAACAACAAACATTTATTATCTCACAGTTTCTATGGATCAGAACTCAGAAGCAGCCTTAACCAGGTGGTTCTAACTTGGGGTATCCCACAAGGTTGCAGATAGGACTGGGCTGCATTCATCTAAAGGCCTGTTTTAAGCTGGAGGATCTGCCTCCAAGATGGCTCACCCACCTGGTACTGACTTTTGGGAGAGGCCTCAATTCCACTCTATGTAGATCTCTCCATGAGCTGTTTAAGCATCCTAATAACATGGTAGCTGGAATCTCCAGAGCAAAGAATCCAAAAGACAGCATAAAAGAAGCCATAATTTCCTTTATTACTGAGCCTCAGGAGTCAAGCACCATCATTTCAGAAGATACTGCATCATTTCTGCAGTATCTTATTATTACACTGGTTAACCCAATTCAATGCAGAAGGGAATTGCATAAGAGCACGAATACCAGGCAATGAGGATCAATGGAAGCCTTCTTGTAGATTGGCTACCATAGTGGGTTAACATATCTCCCTCCCACCCCCAACAATAGATCTTCCCCAATAGATTAAATGCCAGGACCAAGACTAAAGTGACTACAGAAAGCCTCAAATGGCCTTGAAGCCTTATACTTACTATGAGTCACAACTCTCATCCCCAAGGCACCCTATTTCCTGCCATTTTAGTTAAAAACATCCCTTTAAAGCATTCTACAATTGCCTTGAGCCATTCAGCCACCATTTCCAAGAGATATTTTTAGATTAATTTCTCTAAATATTCCAAGAAAGAAAAATTTAAGAAATTACTGTACCCTGAGATCTTACCTTTTGTCTTTTTCTTAAATCAGATTATTCTTAAGCAATACTCAATTAGGATTTTGTTCTTTATCACATATTTTAACAAATATCAATTAAGATTTTTTATTTTGTATGACTTAGAAACTGTAATTAAATTCCTCATGCATCATTATTCTAATGGGTTTGAGGACTTCCAAATCTAAGGATATAAAAACTGAAAGCCAAAAACTATACCTTTTTAATCATATTAAGCTCATCAATTTTTAGAATAAGTATTAATTCAGTACTTGAAGTTCAAATAAAACATATTAAGATTACAATATAATCCAGTGGGAAAATAGAAAATTTTGAAATTTCATTTTCACAGAACTTTTTATGAAACTCTCAGTGGTAGCAAAAACAAAGAAAACAACAAACCACTACATTACGTACCATGAGATGATGAAATAATTCTCCTCTAATGCACCACACACCAAAGTTAATTTTCCAAGGACAGATGATTGAAAAACTCACTTTAGGGTAAACAATAAACTCAAATATAGTTTATGAACCGCCCCCCCCCCAAGATAAACTTAAAAGCAGCTGAGGCCAGTCACAGTGGCTCACACCTGTAATCCCAGAACACTGGGAGCCCCAGGCAGGATTGCTTGAGATTAGGAGTTTGAGACCAGCCTAGGTAACATAGCAAGCCCCCATCTCTACAAAAAAATATTAATAAGAAAAATTAGCCAGGTGTGGCAGCACATGCCTGTAGGTCTCAGCTACTGGGGAGGCTGAGGCAGGAGGATTGCTTGAGCCCAGGAATTCAAGGCTGCAGTGAGCTATATGATTGCACCATGGCACTTCAGCCTGGGTGACAGAGCAAGAACCTATTTCTGGGGAAGAAAAAAAAAAAAAAAACCAGTGAAATTAATTAATTGATTTAATTGATTGATTTTCAAGATTATGAGAAAGGGAACAAATTATTTTCTACCAGTTTAAAACACAGACTAAGTAATGTATTAAAGTTAAGTTTAAAGAACAAGAACAAAATTGGATTTTATGAAATATCTAATTTTTGTCACATAAAATAATATATATATTCTCTTTACTGTTTCAAATAATATGTATTTTAATATGGAAGAAATGTAACTTGATAAAGAGATGTCATCCATGCATATAATCAAAATATAAAGTACTGTTTAAATCTCTTATGTGACCATTATAGTGTTCCATTTCAAGACCATGTCTGTGGCTATGACCTTTACAAGGCAAAAAAGAGGTTTCATTTTTACAATTCTGGCTTCTTTGCAGGGAGATCCAAGAAGAATAGCAATTAATGCTAATCACAGCGACTTCCATGGCATGGACAAATCCCTTAGGAAAGAGATTGAAACTAGAAATACATTTCACAAGGCTATTGCATACTTCAGGAACTACTTCTAATCTTCACTATGGGTTTTACTTCACTAATGAAGCTGAAAACCTCATCAGACCTCATTTAATTCTCTAGGTACTCATTTTATATCATCCTAAATTTTTATTTAAAATGAAAAATATTTTCCCATATTACACAAGTCACCTAATTTAAAATAAGCATAATATAGCTCAACATCATTAGGCTTTATAACATTAATCTTTTGAAATCAATACTTCTGATTGTTTAGGATCACCAGAAGTAAACTGGCCCAAATGAGATGATCCTTCCAAAACAATAACAACTGTTAAAGTTGACCAAAGGTGACACAATTAAAAGTTTATCAATTTGAACAAAAGATGAAACTTCAGTGATCACCTTCACTTATTCCAATGCATTTTAGTGCATTTGGATATGTGCATAAGCAAATACATAAATTCAATTATATTTTTATGTAACACATTTACTCACGGCAAGAAAAAAATAAAGAAATAAACATTTACATGGGAAAGACAGGCATTTGCACCTGCCTTCAGATGGCAAAGAATGCTTGGACGTATGGTATAAAGGAAGGAAAATGCTAATATAGTTAAAAGAGAAATTATGCTGAGATTATACTCTTTACCAAATCTATCAAGAATTCTCACTTGGGCCACCAGTGTTAATATAACCAGGCTACCAGGTACACCTGGGCTAGGGGTGGTTTGCGGGAAGGAGTTAAATGTGGATAGGAGGCTGAGATGCTAAGAAAACTTTACTACCTTGCACCACTGAAATTTTTATATCAGGATTCTACCTGCAAATTTGGTATCAGGTGATTCCCTGCCTTATGTCTCTATCATACTTACTCACTATGCAAAATGGAACCCTTCTCTTTGGACCTAATTCACAGATTGCTTTGTGCCTTTTTTCCCCTAACCCAGTAATGCTCAATGGGGATATTCTGAAAATATGTTTAGGCTATAATAAAAGAATTGAAAGATGCCACAAGTGCTTAATAGGTGAGGTATAGGAATGCTGGATACCCTTCAATGCACAAATGCACAGCACAGTGCTACAAAATCAATTGACTAAAATTCTACATGACTTACAGAGTCTATTCATGAAGGGAGAGAGGGGGCAGAAACAAATAGCCAAGCATAAAACCAAGTGTCATTTTTCATATCACACAGTACTTTTTACAAGGATTAAATAAACACTGAATTTTCTAGGAATGCAAGATTGCTTAAATCAAGAGAAACCTTACCAAGAATACCTCTCCATTTCAGAAAATCAAGTCACGTTCAGCAATGCCATTTGTCATATTTAAGTGGTCAATACAACACACCTTTGTCAGTCTACATGTGTACATGTTACATTCAAAGTTGTTCTGTTTATAAGTACAAACCTCTCATACTTCAACAATATGTTCATCTCAAATCCAGTGACCTTCACCTCTCACAGTCAGCTGCAAGACCTTTGCATCAGCTCAACATGTTCTAACTCTGAAATTTTAAATTCAAATACTCTATTCTTTAAACTTAACTACTTCAGTCCTCACATGTGCACACCCGCTTATGTTCTTGTTTTCTCTCTCCCCCGCCACCCCCAACCATACTACTTGTTCTCTACTTCATCCCTTATGTTTCAATAATAAAAATAATAACCAGAACTATAATTTAGAGTACTAATTATGTGCCAGACACTATTCTGGCCACTTTATATATAAACATTCATTAAACCTTATGATATTCCAATGAGGTAGGAACTATTATCATCCCCATTGGCAGAATAAATGAGCAGAGAGATAGTGTACCTTGCCTGTGATCACACAACTAATCAGTGGCAGAGTTCAGCAGCACAGACTCTTGCAACACTTTCAAAGCCAGTAAGTCCTCAAGATAAAGAGAATAGTGGCAAGTCATTCCAAAAGAACAGAAAGTATTCAGAGTCTTGACAAACAGAAAGTTGTCAGGGTCAAACTGAGAAATTTGGGAATAATTTAATTAAAGAATTATTAATATTTACAAAGATGTAGACAGACTAGGGGATACAGAACAAGGGACGGTGCATAGTTCCTGGGAACCTAACAATATGTAAGAGACATTACCATCCCTAAGCCTGAAGGGCAAGAGGAGTAAGCAATTATCAGAATCTAGAAGGGGTAGTTATATTTAATACAAAGAACCTCCTGACAGAAGCAATGGCCTTTAAAAGAGGAAAGCCGCCAATTCAAAGCAACACAAGGGAAGATGCCAGAGAAATCACTTTCCCCTCACCCTCTGATCTTCTGCTGGTGTCTACCATCAGTTTAACTCAACCAGCAGAGGAGCCAGATGATGCAGTTGGTACAGTTCAGCCTCTCAGGACACATACAGGCTAGGGAAGGGCAGAGAACGGTTCTAGAAAGATAAACAGAAGATATCTAGCACATTTATGTCTACCTTGATTATTAAAAATAATCTGTTATATAGTTTCTAAAACAAATGTCAAAGTATTAGTATGCTTTTATTCCATATTCTAATAAAATCAATATATAAAGTGTTAAGAAAATTGGGGGAAAATCTAAACAATTTCACATGTTCAAGATAACCACATATATCTTCATAGACTTGTTAACCTAAAGTCTAGGCTGTGTAAATGAGTAACATTTAAAAGATCCTTCATGTCTAAGTCATGAGAATAAACTCACGTAACTAAAAGGAAAATCATCAGTGGTAACTGGTATAATATAGTCAATGTAATGTTTTTGTAGTCTCCTAAAACATCATTAGCAACACTTTAGATTACAGACTAAAAATTCAGTTGATGGTCAACACATAAATAATAAATAATAAAGCTTTACCTACTAAATCTAAATGGTCAGAACACAAACTTCAGAGAATTTAATGTTTCCCTACTCACATTTTTACAGGAAATCACATATTCCTGAACTGAATTCAACAAAGGGAAAAACAACGAATCCATAGTTGCTGCTCACTTTTGAACTTTTATGAAAAACTTTACAAAATAAAACCACAAAGATTCATATAATGTCCATTGCAAAACATTTATGTTTCTATCATTAGCACTGAGGTTATTTTGAGGAAAACCTATGTAAACTACACGTCCAATTTTAAGAATCTTGAAAATATATATAGCATGCATATATATTTTATGTTACTTTTCAGCACATAACAACACATTTACAAAAACTGTACTCCCTGAATGTGTTTTAAACATCATACAAACTCAACTTTCAATTTTTAGCATTATGCAGATTAAAGCTAAATTATTATTTGTATTCTTATTTTAAATATTCTCACATAATATAACCATGATATATAGTACCTAGTTGCAACATACATTCATCTAGACCAGGGATGGGGAACCTTCTCATGTTGGAAGGCCTCATTAATTTAGCTATAAATAAATAAGGTCACAGTCAAGAAATTTCAATTAGATATACTTAAAAATGTACATTATTTTATAAAAATCTAACTACTATGTACTTAATTTCAAAACTGAAAATTAATCGTTAATTTTAAAGTTAACTAACCTTTTAATGACTTTGTTATGTCTGCTTTTTGTTGGAAAGTATTTGAATATTTGATTCCAGAATGGAGGTCCACAGTTCCAGTTGATTCTCTAGATGTACATCAGTAAATTGTAACTTTACGGGGGCCTTGATTTGTGTTAGATAGGAGAATGGAGACTTACAGCAATAGTGGTTGAAAAGCAAGAAAGCATTTTTCAGGCATGTTGCCAAAGGCATGGGTATTCTACTGCGTTTTTCCATATTTCAACTGGATCTTTCTTAGCATCAAACAATGACTTTAAAATGTCATCTACTGAGAGCTCAATCAATTCCACAGGTAGCTCTTTAGCTGCCTTGGTGATATCATCTAGGTGAGTCTGAAATGCTAATTTGAGTGTGATATTATGATTCTTAAAGTCAGTGAATTTTGCATTGTATTCACCAATTAATACATCTATAACAGCTGTGTATTCTTCAAATGATTTGTAGATATCATCCTGCTCATCAATGACCTTTGCTAACCAGGGAAAATGTTCATCTGAAATTTCCTTTTAAAGAAGTGTTTTGAAAAAGATAGCTTTTTTCAAAATGCTTGGATTTTTTGCCTTATATCATGTACAGACTTAGTTTTACCTTACAAAGAAATATTCAAGTCATTTTGATTTGACATATATCACATAGAAATGCTGCATTCCTATAGAAATCTTCTTTCAATAATTTACATTGCTGATTCTGTTCTTCATAAAATTTAACTATTTGTTCTTGCAGAGATAAAATTTTGGCTAACACTTGTCCCTGTGATAGCCAACACACTTTAGAATAATATGCAAAATCCACACTGAATACCTCATGTTCAACTTTAGCATGTTATGAAACTGAGGATGCTGTGTTGCATTTGCATGAATATAGTTAACAATACTTTTAAAACTTGTTGCAAAGTGTCATTTAAAATAGTATTTTAGCACAGAGATTTTGTTGATACAAGATACAATGAAAAGGAATGAGAGCATCTGGATCTGTTAACACATTTTTCTAATCTGTGCAATAAACCCTTCATGTTTTCCTGTCACAGAAGGTGCACCGTTTATACACACACTGGCTAAATTTACCAAATTTAGTCCAACTTCATGACATTTGTCTTGAAAGTTGTTGAAGATACCTATTATCTGTGTTCTGTTCACAAGAGTTCAAACCAAATAACTCTTTGTAGCAAAGAAAATCTTTTGTTATGACCCGAATGAAGTATAAAACCTGTGCCAAGGCAGTAGTATCAGTTGGTTTATCCAGTGATTGAATAATATATATTTTCCTTTTGAAGTATTGCATGAAGTTGTTCTTTTAAGTTGAAGGCTAATTCATGATGCCGATCAGCTATGGTTCTCCTTGAAAGAGAAGGTTGTTTGTACTTTGAAATGTTATCAGGGTCTAAGCATCCTACAGTTTCGACAATGCATTCTTTCATAATTTCTACATCACTGAATGGCTTTTCTCTGCCCCCCCCCACCGAGTATATAAGCTACTTTATTTAACATAAGTTGCTTTAGTGGCATTATTTCCAGGTCTCATTGCTACTTGAAAGAATTATCTTTGCTTTTGTTTTTCATCTTTTAATTTCTGCAATGCAACCTTTCATACTTCTCCCTCTAATTTAAAATATTTGTGGTCCTTATGAGTGTTATAATGCTGATGAACACTGAATCTCTTTAATGTTGATATTGCAGTATCACAAAACAAGCAAATCATCTTATCTTTAGCAGAAATAAGATAATATTGCAGGCCCAGTATGGTGGCTCACGCCTGTATTCCTAGCACTCTGGGAAGCCAAGGCGGGTGGATAGTTTGAGCTCAGGAGTTCAAAACCAGCCTGAGCAAGAACCAAACCCCGTCTCTACTAAAATTAGAAAGAAATTATATGGACATCTAAAAATATATGGAGAAAAAATTAGTCGGGCATGGTAGCACATGCCTGTAATCCCAGCTACACGGGAGGCTGAGGCAGGAGGATCCCTTGAGCCCAAGAGTTTGAGGTTGCTGTGAGTTAGGCTGACACCACGGCACTCTAGACCGGGCAACAGAGTAAGACTCTGTCTCAAAAAAAAAAAAAAAAAAAAAAAGATAATATTGGAATTCCCAATCCTCATTTAAAAATTTGTTTTCTTCCTCCAGAGTTCTCTTGATCTTCTTTGACATGATGGGCTGTTGAGCAGACAGAATTAAAAAATACTGTTGGCTGGGCGCAGTGGCTCACGCCTGTAATCCTAGCACTCTGGGAGGCTGAAGCGGGCAGATTGTTTGAGCTCAGGAGTTCAAGACCAGCCTGAGCAAGAGCCAGACCTTGTCTCTACTAAAAATAGAAAGAAATGATTTGGACAGCTAAAATATATATAGAAAAAAAATAGCCGGGCATGGTAGCACATGCCTATAGTCCCAGCTACTCGGGAGGCTGAGGCAGTAGGATCGCTTAAGCCCAGGAGTCTGAGGTTGCTGTGAGCTAGGCTGATGCCACGGCACTCTAGCCCGGGCAAAAGAGCAAGACTCTGTCTCAAAAAAAAAAAAATACTGTCGAGCTGTGCAACTATTCACGAATTCCACTTCAAACAGAATTACAGTGTACCATTGTCAAAAGCTGATAACAGACTGGTGTACTCAACTCCCATAAGCTCTTGCCAACCAGCCCCCTGCAGTAGTGGTACCAGCCAGTTGGGGGAAGTTAGAACTAAATCATGACCATAGTAGCCATCAATTTAGCCCTTATGGCCTACTAATGTTCTAATTGTGCCGGTCAATCTCAGAGGATTATAATATTTCATTGAAACTTATTTTATTTTTTGATATTTTAAATATTAATATGTTTATTTTAAGAATAAAATAAAAATATAAAAGACAAATAAGAATATATCAATAAAAATAAAAGGATTTGTTCTGTAAAATCTGGATTCAGTCAAAAGGCTGCATTTAAGAAGCTAGGCGGCCACATGTAGCCTTAGGGCCACAGGTTCCCCACCTCTGATCTGGAGATTACACTATTATTCCTGGTTAATTGTCTTTCTACTCTTAATGTTTTTTTTACCCAACCTATACGACACCATTAATATATAAATATGGAAATTTGCTATAAGAAATGTCTGAAGAGCATTCAGTGGAAACTTACAAGCAAGAAGATCCTTCCCATTTCCTTATTAGGTACAAACATTATAATTTATCAAGTAGGTAAGGAAAGATATAATCTAAAAATCACATTTAGTGTTCAAGTGGGTATTCTCTGACACTTAATTTACACAGAACACAGGCCAGTCTCCAAAAAGTGATAAGCCAACTAATAGGTTCCATATTAGCCCAAGTTAATGAAGCTATAAACACATGAAAAGAAATACAGCAAAATTCAAATGAAGGACCAAAAATGGGTAGCCTCATATTTACCAAGTTGGCAGATTTTGATTTCTTTAGTGTGCGTCTATGGAAATATCTGTCAGAAGTAGTAGTGATAATACTATTAGTGTAATCAGTTTGATCCATGTGGTAATGCTTATGCTTACGTAAAATGACAGCAATAAAATACTTCTTTCAAATAAATTAAAGTCACTTTACAGATTTAGGTTTCTAGATGAAATACACTAATGGATACATTTTGGACAAGTGGGTGTTTTGGACCTTGGATAAAATACTGCTAACAATAGCAAGGGAAGAGTTAATCTTAAATATTAAGAAAACAGCCAAGTATTGAAGGTATTACAAATAATCTTTACCTTTCACTTGAGCTAGTCACAGGGCCAGGAAACAATCTTTTCCTTCTAGCCCAAGTCCTGGGCTAATGGGCCCAAAGTAATGAAGTAGATTAGACTAGGCAGTCATTAATATTACAAGTTACCTTACATATCTACCGAAATGTCTTATCTCTTCTTTTCTGTCTCCAAAATTCTTTCACAGCTTTGATGCTCAATTTAAGTATTATCCAAGGCTTTCTTCTTTTTGCTTTGATAATCATATCCTTTCCAAAGGGTAAAAACATCACCTGTGTGGTACATTCAATCTGCGTATTTAGTTCCTATTTCTAGTCCCTCACCTCTCTTAATGGACATTACAAGTGAAGGCCCCATCTCTTCAAACTGCATCGTCCATCTTCCCATTTCTACCCCCAAGCAAGCTTCAACTCTAGTAATTACATGCCAAACCTGACGGCAAGGAAAGTATCAAGGCTCCTCATCTCCAACAGGATAAAATCCCAATTAGCATGCCTTATACTTCATTCATGTTCTGAAATTTGGCTTTCCTGAGCAAACATTGCTTTCTCATGTCTTTTGCCTCTGAACAGAGTTCTCTCTACCTAAAATTTCCTCTCTCTCATTCTTCACTTAGAAAACTCCATGTTACTTCTGAAAACTCATCAGCCTTCACCATCTCTATGAATTAATGTTTCCCTTACTATTATTCCAAAGTAATCTATACATCTCTATTATAAAATGTTTTATTCCAGAGAGCTCTTCTACCACAAGTGTTTCCTTTTTTGTATTCCCAGTACCTAACCTAGTGTCTGATACAAAGATGGCATAATTGTTAATGGATTGAACATTTGTGTTCCCCTAAAATTCATATGCTGAAATCCTAACCCCCAATGAGATGGTTTCAGGAGGTGAGACCTTTGAGAGGGAGTTAGGTTATGAAGGTGGAGCCCTCTCTCTCTCTCCCTCCCCACTCCCCTTTCTCTGTCTCTCAATCTCTCTCTCTCTCTCTCTCTCTCTCTCTGTGCTTTCTGCCATGTTAGGACACGACAAGAAGACAGTCATTTACAAGCCAGGAAGCAGGTTCTCACTAGACAATCAATCTGCTGGTGCCTTGATCTTATCCTATCCTTAAGAACTGTGAGAAAAAAATGTCTGTTGTTTAAGCAACCCAGTCTATCATAATTCACTATAGTGCCCTGACCTAAGACAGTGTTTAATGAATGTCAACTTCACCTTGTACTTTTTACCGCCTAAATATGTCTCAAATCTGTGTACTCCTCTTCAGCACCACAACTACTGACACTCATTGCCTACTGCTGGACAAAAAAACCCCTCATGATTGGTCTGGACCAATACATTCTTCATAGTGTAGATCTTTTCAAAAGGTAATCCTAATCATCTTGACCTCCACCTCTTTCTCCAGCCTCCTCTTTCACTACTCTCCCTTTGCATTGTCAGCTCACTCAGTGGCTTGCTTATAATCCTTCATTCTTACCATGCTCCCTCTCAGCACAGAGCCTTTTCCCTCTGAAATGTTATTCACCCTCCTCTTAACCCATTTAATTCTCTAGATTCTTTGGCCACTTCCCCCTCAAGCAAGCCTCACCAGTTTAAATCTTCCTGTTAAGAGACCTCAGAGCACCATATACTCTCTTTCGTAGCAGTGGAAATTTCAAATTCACTTGGATAATTACTTCATAAATGCCTGAATCCCCCACCAAACTGTAAACTCCTTAGGGACTAAGATCATATCTAATTTTGCTCCACATTTGTTTTCCGAGTACTAAGGACATTGCACCTGATACACAGTAGAAGCTCAATAGATATTTACCGAATACATGAGGGAATGGTCTCATTTTCACACTAAAAGTAAAACTTAATGGCTGTCATTTTTTCACTTCTTCCTATCCTTTCCTTTTTTCATCCAATCACTTGCTACATCTATCTCCTCAGTCTCTTTCAGCAGTATCTTTCTTTTCATTCCTCCATTCAGTAATTATTTCAACAAATATTAATATTTATGGGGCATGTTCTACATGCCAAATACTGACCTCAGTACTGAAGATACTGTGGTAAAGAAACAGACAAACAGCCAAACTCCTATGCTAGTGTGCCATGGAGGAAGGAGGTAGGGAAGTGAATGGGAGGAAGGAGGAAAGACAGTTAAGAAGCAAAAGAGAATGGAATATATAGCATGTCAGTGGTAAGTGCTAAGGAGGAAGAAAAAAAGCAAGGAAAAAGGATGTCAAATATTGAGGGATGGTAGTTGAAATTTTGAACAGGGTGGCCAGGGAAGGTGTCCCTGAAAAGGTATCATCTGAATAAAGACCCGAAGTGAAGGAGTCAGCTATGTGGATATCTGACTTAATGTGCTACTTAATGTGGATAAGATTTTCTGACTTAATGTGCTACCTACTTTCACCAAGAAGCTCCCCAATTTGCTTAGATTATATCTATTGAAAAATTTAGTTGAGATAACTAAATTGCTAGAGGGCATACTAAGAAATGAGCACCAGCCAAAAAGAAAAAAAGGCACCTGGAAATACAGAGCCAAGTGGGGATTTAGAGAGGAAGAAATTAAATCACTTAGCATACCACTGTTATATCGAACAGAGTAATAAAAAATATTCAAAATTACTACCTCAAGTCAATCAAGAAAAGTTTAACTTAGATGTATATGCTCTAAAGTGAGACTAAGTTTACATTTCAGAAAGATAAGATTTTAGAAGACTTGTTATCCAAAAAAAAAGTTAACAAAAGTTACAGCAATTAAAGTAGTACCTGGAATACACAATCATACTAACTCAAAATCAAACGTGTAAAAACTGGATTTATTGTCACCTCACTTAACTAATTAATTCTTCTAATTCCCATTATCACAGAAGTACAATGAAGTTTCAAAGACCTGAAACACTGTAGGTTTGGATTTTTTTCCATATGTAATTATAAAACCAAATGTGTCAAATCAGCTAGCTTGTTGAGTTCAAAAATTCAGAATACACTGAAAACAAAAACAAAACAAAATTTCAAAGTTTTGAATGGATATTTGTTTATCTTTATCCAATTGCAAAAGACTCAGAAATAATATAACATCAGCACAATCAAACCAGAATGGTGCCATTCTACAAATAGTGGAGAATTTGACACTAACACCACTACTCACTCCTGACTTTCAGAAGGCATAGTTATCTTAAGCAAACCTTATTATATGCCCCTAATGTAAATTTCTCAATGAGTTTTTAATATCTACTTTGAATAAATCTTGAAATTTTTTTTTAATTTTATATGCTATCAATCATGCCTTTAAACTCCTCAGGGGAGAGTTTAATAACTTTAAAAAAATCTGGTGGCTTCTATTACTAACATGATGTTACAAAAATAAATATAAAAACAAGAAAACATTATAAAACATTTCTCGCTCATAGTTATCTCCATTCTCCCTTCTGAAAAATCTCAGTCTGCATTTAAATGGTAAAGCAATCCCTAGCAAGAGAAGCTGGTTACATGTTCATTCATAAAGGTAGTTTGTTATTTTGGTAGATTTAAATTAGAGAAAAATCAAGCCTTTCTACTCAAAAATGTTGGTTTCACATGTATTACTCAAGGAAGAAATCATCTTAGTGATAATATTCTGTATTGGTGGAAAAATTAAAGTATTCATATGACCATTATGAAGGTCATTTAAAATAAGGGGGTGGGAGACTAAATCAGTTTTAATTCTTTCATTATTTTGCTGTAGAGAAAAATCAAAACCATAGAGAAGGGACTAATGGTAGCTATCTGATGGAGAAAGCAGGAAAAATACATAAAGAAAGAAATTCATGGAGTTTGTTTCTCTTTTTAGTATTAACACTTTGTTCCTTCAAATCATCCTTGTACAGTTTTTTATTTCCCTTGACACCACCCTTTCTATCTTCATTTCTAAGCCTCAGTCACTCAATAGCTCTATCATTTTAGCCCATATCTTTCCTTGAGCAATTTCTCTTCCTATCTCATTACAAATATAAGGTTTCCTAGCAAGACTAAGAGTTTAATCTGGGATCAAGCTCTGAAAAATCTAGTGAGCTGACCAATTAGGTGAGTCTGGATTCCTCTGTGGACTGGCACAGTCACAGTGCTCAGAAAGCTAGTGTTCTATTCTCCCAGAGACATTAGGCCAAACTGGCTGTCCTAAGGGATTCAGGAGCCTGGTGTAGGGCCTGAAGATCTTATAGGATGACCACTAGAACATAAGAACTAACACTTGTGGTGGAGGAAAAAGGCATACTGTATTATCTGATTATTAACTAGAAGCATTCAAGCCCAACCAATGTCACTTATTATTACATGGTACCAGTAGAGCAGTACCACTGGAGACATTTCCTCTCCTTTCTACATTTGACATGACATTTTGTACAAAATACTACTGAGATAAGTACTAATGAAAAGCACAGACAATAATACATGAAAGAGCTTTGCAAACAGTAAAATTTTATACAACAGTAAAATCTTATACAACTCTGTTGTTATTAATAGTATTCTTCCCAGTGTACATTGGCCTCAAGTGGGAAATCTTCCATCTTTATGAATATATTCAATATTCACAGTTTATTTTTTTTTGCTTGCCAGAAAGAAAAAAAAAGTACAACAAAAGAATTAGGTTTTATTTTAAAATTTAGTTATAGAGAAAAATACTATACATGACACAGAGCAAATAAATTAGCATATAATGACATCTCAAATATTACAGACCAAACAGAATAAATAGTTTATACAGAATGAGAAAATAGGCTGCAACAAAAAATGCACATGCTTTCTAAAACAACATTCATCAAGAAAAATAAAATCTTTAAATACATCCTACATCCTGGTAAATGGCATTTGTTTCACCCAAAGGGGACAACCAGTAACACCTGACCAAAAAAGAAAAAAAAAACAGAGAGTTTACAGAACATTATAAGATGAGTCACCATAAGGTTTGCAACTAGGTTTATTGTAAAATAACATTTTAAGTATGCTATTTACAGCTCAGTAGTTTGTTATTTGAGGAGAATGTAGTGGAAGAAGAGTAAAATAAAATGTTATGGAACTCACAAGGTCAAGGTACACTTCCTACCACTCTTCACAAAAACAATATGGGACTTAGACGAACAATGGGAAAAGACAGAACCACTGGACCTAGCTTCTTGCAATAACTATGACTAGACTATTGATCAGGGACTAGTGCTGACCTAAATAGAGTAACCAGTACCCAGGATGACTCAGAAGAATGTGCTCTGTGAACAGAAAAACCTCATTGTTTCTCCTTTTTCTTTCTATGAGCTTCCCATATAGAATAGAACTCTGTTCTCTTCCTGGGTCATCACTATTTACTAACCAGAAAAATGGCTCTTAAATAAATTTAAAATTCAGTACATATGTCTGACTTTTAAACATGAAAGAGTATCATTTTCCTCAATTATGATACTACATTATTTTTTAGTTATATTTGGACCATTGATTTTTAAGACTAATTTCTTATTTCCCTCGAAGTTGAATTTTTTGTAAATCTTAATTCTTATATTTTAGTAAACAGAATCTGCAAAGATTCAGCTTTTGGATTATTGAAAAGACCAAACAAAACGAAAGATAACTTAAGAACACCGGATAAACAAAAGAATTAAATAAGTTTAGTCTTAATTATTTATGTGATATCCTCTATTAATAATTTGTTTCTAAACTCTAATGAAAAGAATTATATACAGTGATAAAAATGCACTAATTCACTGATAGAAAAACAAGCATACCCTCATGGATGTTAAATTTACTAAAAAGGGTGTTATATATTCAATAGTGTGATTATTAAAGATTTGAATATGAAAATATAGTTATACATATTTATGTAGTTACATATATACACACATCTATATACGTATACATAAAATGATTAACAATATTTTAAATGATACCCCATCATTATGGAAAAATATACATGAATAAGCTATTTTCATTTTAGTTAGAAATATTAGGTTAAGTATGAAATGTCCGATTTCCTTAAGTGCTAAATTTGATAGTTGATACCTCTGACATTTTACTTTGACACTTCTGGCTTTATTTTTATTATGAAGGTACATCCTCAGTCTTTCAAACACACATTTTGGCTTGTAATTATCTTTCAATATTTTTTTTAGAGCAATTTTTGTGAAACCAGGGATAAGTCAAAAATTCGTGTTATTTTCAAATATGAATTCTGTCATGGAATCAATGCAGCGCAGACAGCTTGAAATATTATATCAATGATGTCTTTGGGAAGGATGTGGCTAATGAATCCACAGTATGTTGATAGTTTGAGAAGTTCCATTCTGGTGATTTTAATCTTGAAAATGAGCCATGTGGATGACCTGAGACCAAGGTGGATAATGATGAGTTGAAAGTTGTAATGGAAGCAAATCCATCTCAACCTATGCAGGAATTAGCAGCAAGGTTTGATATTATTATTCCAACAATTTGGGACCATTTGAAACAAACTGGCAAGGTAAAGAGGCGGGATAGATGGGTACCACATGAATTAAATCAGAATCAGAAGAGAAATCATCTCAAAGCTTGCCTTTCTTTGCTGTCATGACATAAAGGTGAATCATTTCTGCACTGTATTATTACATGTGATGAAAAAATGGATTCATTTCTGCACTGTATTATTACATGTGATGAAAAAATGGAACCGCAAGAGCTTGGCACAATGGTTGGACAAAGATGAAGTGTTAAAACATGGTCCAAAACCAAATAGTCATCAAAAAAAGCTAAAGTTGTCTGCTTGGTGGTCCAGTGCCAGTATTATCCACTACAGCTTCAAGAAACCCGATAAATTGATTACCATAGATGTCTACTGCAACCAGCTGGATGAAATGATGAGGATGCTTGAGATTAAGCAGTCAAGACTGGTCAACAGAGACAGACCAATGCTCTCGCAAGGCAGTGCTCGACCACATATCACACAAACAACACTGCTCAAACTACTGCAGCTACCCTTGGAAACTGTCACCCACCATATTCACCATACCTTACACCAACTGACTACCACTTCTTCCAGGGTTTAGATCACTTCTTGCAAAGAAAAATATTCAATTCTCAACAAGATGTGGAAAATGCCTTTCACAATTTCATCGCCACTCACTCTCCAGGCTTCTTTGCTGCTGGCATAAACAAGCTACCATTGAGATGGCAAAACTGTGTCGACAGTTTAGGTGCATACTTTGATTAATTGTACTGCTTCTTGTTTGAGATATAATAAACTACACTTTTGATTCAAAATTGGACATTTCATATTTAATGACCTAATATATATTTACTTTTAAAGTTTAAAATATTGTTAAAAGTCTAAGTAATACTTGGGGCAGACCAAGTAGCTCATTTAGCTAAAAGATCTTATTTCTTTACATATATCAGGTAAAATTTGAAAAGATAACCAAAAAATCTAAATTCTATATCAGTTTTTCACATTTCTTATAACATGATATGAACATTGTGTAAATAACATTATTCATATATATTCCCATTAGAGAAAATATGCTAAATTTACCAGTGGGATCCACACTCCCATACGCTCCATTCCAAGACTCTCTAAAAGGAATTTCTAAACTGGACACTTTGAGTAAGATGAAATTAACTAACACACATTAGAGTTTTGATAAACTATAATTTTTATAACAAAATATTATATAAGAAAAATTTATTAAATGATCACATATAAGTAAGATTTAATTGTTGTCTAATTGTTTTGTATTTACTAATGTAGACTCCCTAAAAGATTTTAATACCTTAACAAGAGTATACAAAATGCTCATCACATCACCAGGCAGCGTAGACTTCCTATAAATGCTACTATTAACCCAAATAACAGATAAAAAAATAAATATGCCATTCTTAAACTATTACATATAATAAACACAAAGCTAATCATGAAATCTAATACTAATAGGATTTTTAAATATATATTAAAGACATTCTTTAGAACTATTCATAGAAAAAAATCTACAAGAAATATAGAATCTGCAAGAATAAAATAAGAACAATATTCATTCAGCATTATTTGAATGCTCTCATATCATTTCTCTATTTCTAGAAACCATAAAGTAATATGAAAAACGTGTTTTTCAAAAAGGTAATTTGCTTTTAAAATGTTTTATTGTCTACTATGTTGTTATTCTCAAGTTATGTTATAAACCATTACTAGCTATACTGGAGAGTCTAGGTTAAGAATATTTTGAAACTCTTTTAAAATATATTAGAAATATCAAAATGACTTCCTTCTAAATCTATTAAACAAATGAAGCAACAAATTGCTATATAGCATAAAGCCCAAGGACAGCATTATCTTCAGGTCCTAATGTGTAAATAAGAAAGCAATTAAGATAAATCAATTTATAACCCTAATAAATTTTCAGTTCAATGACAGTTAAAATAAGTACCTATTGGCTTCCCACTATGAGTCAGGCACCACACTGTTGCTAGGCATACAAAGAAGAAAAAGACATCATTCCTACTGGCTTCCAATCTAGTGGCAACAAAGAAGTAATTATAATACAATGTGATACACTTCATAATTTTAAAAAGGACAAGGTTCTGAAGTAGTTGAGAGAAGTAGATGAGAGAATGACTAACTTTTCAAACACTTGAAGAAGGATGAATTGACAAACTCAGATACAGAAATATGAACAAGATGTTCTCAGACCAACAAGTCACAGAGAAAAGCAAGTGCAAGGGCACAGATGCATATAAGATGCACTATAATATGAATAGAAAACTGCATTGTGCTCAATATAAAATTCAAGAAGGAGAAACAGAACAATGTCATATTCAGTGACATCAGGTTGGTATCTTGAAGTGGGTAATGGTAGGAATATATATACCATGGAAATCTGCAAACACTAAAATCAGGGTTATTGCTTTTTTAAATTCACATCCTATCCCTATCCCCAAAGCCAGATGTTAAACATTTACCAGCACAGCACTGAAAATATCATATTCCAGAGGCCACTTAAGGCGCTACATGATTTTTTAAGATAAAAACATTTTTCGAATGAAGGCAGAATGCAACGTAAAATAAAATTTTGCTTCAAAGAAATCTCTATTTTAAAAAATAAGAAATGGAAAACACTACATCCTAAAACAGTCCATCCCATCTAAAATTCTAAGTTATTTCTTAGAGGAAAAAATGGTGCTATGCCTTTGTCCCTATACCTTAGAAAAGTTCCTAACTCTTTCAACAATTTGGGGTTACACAAATTCCTTCTGTGATCAGCCTTCAATATTTAAAGACAGCAAACATATAGTCTCAGTATTTTCTCTTCAATGTTTACTCTCCATTAAATATTGCAAAGATTTTCAAGTTAAACAGGTAAAATACTGCCACTGATCTTAAGGAAATTTCATTATACAGAGTATAATGCATTTTTATAAAGAAAATTATCAAAGCTGGCACCATGACAACTTCAGCAAATCTAATAATTATAAAAATTAATATTAAATGTTAGAATTTTAAAGTAGGTAAGATACTTATTTTGAAATATTTATAAACCAAACCTTGCAACATTATCCTATTTGTCATCATAATCTATTTTGCATCAGTTTAGGTGCCAGCTCATTTTCTCAGCCCTTGTATCTCTTTTCTCAACAGGTTTCTCCAGTTACTTGATCAGACCAGGCCTGCCACACTGAGACCAAAGTTATATGAAAGACTTGAGCCAGGGAAGCTCAGTACCCAAGGGACATTCCTTTTATTGGTGCCTCACATGTGTCCTCTGGCTTACCTTGACTTACTCTTTCACTTAAAACATCATTACAAAACCACCATGTGGCAGGCCTTGTCCTAAGCACTAGAGATATGATAATGGTAATAAGCAAGACAAACCTGTCCATGACTTCACGGAAGGCAATCTACTAGGAGAGACATCCGTTGAACAAACAATCTCACAAAAATTATAAATTACTATAGGCACCATGAAAGAAAAGTATATGACTATATGAATATATAATAGGGACGCCTGTCTCCTCTGAAGGTTCATAAAAAGTTCTCCTGAAAAAGTAAAATTTGAGTCAAGGCCTCACAGATGGTAATGAGGAGAATTCCTGGCAGAGGAAACGGCACTGTTTCAGGTCCAGGTATGTTAGTTCCACCTTTGCTGTCTCCCAGTATTGCCTCCTGATTTTTTATCTAGCTACCAACTCTGACCCTTCCTAGCCCCATAATAACAGCTAATTTTATTGAGCTCAAACTACTTGGAAGATAACATTCTAAGCAATTTACATATATTAACTCATTTAATCTTCAAAATAACCATAAAAGTAGGTTTTATTTCCTTATTTTACAGATGAGGAATCAATCTGAGGTAAAACCACGGTAACTTAATTGACCAAAACTGCACAGCCACTGGTACTAGTCCTTGCATGTCTATCATCTCCCTTATAACTTAACACTTTAGAATAAGCCCGAAGGCACCAAGCTAAATTAGCACTGCCATTGGGCAAAGAATAACAATGCTCCTATACTCTCCAAACTGCTACCATCTTAAATTAGACAGAATCATACTTATTTTTTCCAGTTTTCATAAATCAGGAGTGAAAAACTGACCGACATAGCCTAGATTAAAATGTCTTCAGGAGCAAGAAAAATCTTTTTAGAATAATTAAGACATTCATACAAAGTTATTCACCTACAGCAGTCCCCAACCTTTTTGGCACCAGGGACCAGTTTCATGGAAGACAATGTTTCCACGGAGAAGAGGTGGGGGGCTGGGGAGGGTAGAGGTGTGGGAGGTGTAGCTCAGGCAGCGATACACAGCCTGCTTCCTAATAGGCTACAGACCCATACCAGGCCATGGCCTAGGGGTTGGGGATCACAGACCTAGAATATGAAATAATGAAAACTAAGCAAGGAGAAGTAATTAATATTTATTTAATTTCATCTCTACCTCCCAAGGGAGAGAAAGAGGATCTTTTTACCTTAGAATTCAAACTAACAAATGTTTTGTAAGTATTTGAAAAATGAATGTGTAGTAAACTAGCTACAGTGCTGAAGAAATTCCCCAAATCACTATTTTCTTTAGGTGAGCACCTTTTAAATATTAAAGGAAAAAAAACTATTAAATGACCTAGGCCTCACTTAAAACTACATCTAGATATTTTTAAAGTTCCTGTTATGATCAAAAGTTTCATTTGTAAATTCACTGTTGAAGGTGATGTGGAAAATAGTAATTAAGTAGATGATTGATACAAGTGAGCGTATGACTCATAGTTTGCAAAGGAAAATGATTTTTGGGAAAAGGCTCAGGAAGAAGAGAAGCAAATAATGGATTATGGAAGAAATGAAGACCTTTCCTGTCCAAGGACTGTCACCAGTTCTTTATTACTTGAAGATTAAGGGAATAGCGAATAAAGCTGTCTGCCAGACAGCAGAAAAGGTAAGAAATAACATTGTCTCTAAGTGTACCTCACATGAAAGTTTTCAGAAATAACATTCATAAAATTAAACTTTCTATAAAAAGTTACTAGAAAACCCAACTCAAATCAGAACAATCAAAATGTCAAAATAAACCAACATTACATTTGTCAGGAACTTGAACAGAATGAAACAGCACTATAGGTCAAGTTATAGAATTGTCTAATTTTATGCTACTTGGTTTTAGAAAAAAGGCAGATACAATACTGATTTACTAGTAGATGGACTGGGGTTTGTTTTTATTTGTTTGTTTTTCTATTCTATGGGTTAGTATAAAATAAATATTTGGTTTTGTTACTAGGCTTCAGTAAATTGATACAATGTGCATTGGTTTTTGGCTCCAGAAGTCAAATTCAATCCACTTAATTCAGTTCCAAATTTTACTAACTGCACGCCCCATATACACAAACATATGTATATACATATCTGTGTATCTATATGCACATATATATTTATTCTTTTTGAAAAACTCATGCTTAGGTATGGGTTATAATTGCTATCCCGCATCTTGAATTTTTAAAAAAAAATCAAGAGAATTTCATTTTGAAGTTGTATTCAACAACAACTTTTATGTAAATTAATTTTTTAATTTACATTTTCATGCAAATTTTGGAGTCCCTACTGTGTGACAGCATTGATCTAGATGCTTTATAAACATAAACTCAATTAGGAATGCTGAGTTTAATTTGTTACATATATACTGCCTGAGGAGAGGGTAAATAGTATTTTTATGAAGCATCCCATGTCATATCACTCATGGCTTTTGTATAAGCAACATCCAGCCATTCTAGTAAACTTTATGCATATAGCTTAGAACTTTGTTCATGAAAACTGCCTGATCCAACTTGAAAAAAAATCTCAGGAAAAAAAAATAAAAAGAAAACAACCAAGGAGCCATGGCTGTGTGTGCATCCACATGCACACGTTTCCTTCATAAGAGATCTGAACCTAAGCAGTCCAGTTCCAGAATCTTTCTTCTTAACCACTAAGTTATACGCTCTCCTATATGCTAGAAAAAGAAAGCATAACTTTTTAAATGATAATACTTGATTTAGGTAAACAATAGCTTCTAGAATAAGAGATCACATGTCTGAACTCAGTACACTAAGTATCAGCATTAAATTATAAACAGACATTTGAAGAAAATTTACTACAATAAAGATTTTTTCTTTTGTGAATATACTTATCAGAAAGTTTCTTAGCTTTTTTATTTTGAATATTATATCACCTAATATTATTGTTATATCTCTGGAGATTTTAAAGCATTTCATAATTTAAGACCTTATTTAATCCTGCCAACAATATTATAAGGTAGGTGTGATGGCTAATTTCATGTGTCAACTTCGCTGGGCCACAATGTCCAGATAGTTGGTCAAATAGTATTCTAGTTGTTTCTGTGAAGGTGTTTTTTAGATGAGATTAACATTAAACTTAGTAGACTCTAAGTAAAGCAACTACTCTCCATATGGATTAGGAGGGTGGGCCTTATCCAACTAGTGAAAGGTCTTAATAAAACAAAGACTGACCCTCTGCTCAAACAAGGAATTAGGCCACCAAACTGCCTTTGGACACAGAATACAATTCTTCCCTGGGCCTCCAGCCTGCTAGCCAACCCTGCAGATTTTGGAATTACCAGTGCTCCACAATCTCATGAGTCAATTCCTTAAAATCCCTCATTCTCTCTCTCTCCCTCCATACACACACACACACACACACACACACACACGCATGGGTTTGAACTGTGTGGGCCCACTTACTTGCAGATTTTCTTTTGCCTCTGCCACCCAAAACAGTAAGGCCAATCCCTCCTTTTCCTCCTCCTCCTCAGCCTACTTAATGTTAAGATGATGAAGATGAAGACCTTTATGATGCTCTACTTCCACTTAATAAATAGTAAATGTATTTTCTCTTCCTTTTGATTTTCTTAACATTTTATTTTCTCTAGCTTACTTTATTGTAAGAATACAGTATATAATATATACAACATATAAAATGTATTTATGTTATCGGTAAGGCTTCTGGTCAATTGCAGGCTATTAGTAATAAAGGTTCTGGAAAGTAAAAACTTATACGTAGATTTTCTACTTCACGAGGGTCATGGCCTCTCCCCCCAAGTTGTTCAAGGGTCAACTCTGTGTGTGTGTGCGTGTGTGTTTCACCTACACGTTCTGTTGGTTTTCTCTGGAGAACCCTAATACAGCAAGGTAGTTGAAAACTAAGACTAAGAAAACAGGGAACAGGAATTCAGAATTCAGACCCATGTCTTTGTCTCCAGTCATTCCTGAAAAGATTATAAATTGAAATTCTCAAGAAGCTATGCTGCAATTCAGTTTTCTTGGGTTTCATTGTTGTTGTTGTTGTTGTTTGTTTTGAGACAGAATCTTGCTCTGTCACCCTGGCTAGTGTGCAGTGGCATCATCACAGCTCACTGGGCTCAAGTGATCCTCCTGCTTCAGCTTCCCAAGTAGCTGGGAAAATAGAGGCATGCCACCAGATCTGGCTAATTTTTTCTATTTTTAGTAGAGATGGGGGTCTCGCTCTTGCTCAGGCTGGTCTTGAACTCCCGACCTCAAGCAGTCCTCCCACCTCAACCTCCCAGAGTGCTAAGATTACAGGTGTGAGTGGAATTCAGTTTTCATATCATAATCATTCAGCCAGTATAATGTTCCTTTTCTTTTAAAATTGTTATTTGACAAAACTATTCAACACTGGGAAACAATTTGTGAGATCCTCAAAAAGTAAAGCATAGAGTAATTCTACTCCTAAATATATATCCAAGAGAATTGAAAACATATATCCATACAAAAACTTGTATGCAAATGTTCATAGCAGCATTGTTCACAATAGCCACAAAGTAGAAATACCATAAATGTGCATCAGTTGACAAATGGATAAACAAAATGTGGCATAACCACACAATGGAATGATTCAGCATTAAAAGGAACAACGTACAGAAACATGCTACCACATGGATAAACTCTGAAAACATGCTGAGTAAAAGAAAGCAGATACATAAGGCCACATATTGTACAAATCCATTTATATGTAATGTACAGATTAGGCAAATCCATAGAGACAAAAAATAGAATAGTGGTTTTCAGAGGCTGTGGGAAGAAGATCAATAGAGAGTAAACATTAATGGGCATGGGGTCTCCTACTGCGGTGATGAAAATGTTCTTGAATTAGATACATGATGGCTGTACAACCTCATGAAAATAGCTGCTCCTCGACTTACTCTGGGGTTATATCACAATAAACCCATCATAAATTGAAAATATCATAAGTCAAAAATGCATTTAGTACACCTGACCTACCAAACATAAGTTAGCCTCACCTACCATAAAAGTGCTCAAAACACTTACATTACCCTACAGGTGGGCAACATCATCCCACACAAAGCCTATTTTATAATGACATATAGACTATCTCATGTAATTACTGAATATTGTACTGAAAGTGAAAAACAGATCAGTTGTGTGGGTACTCAAAGTATGGTTTCTTCTGTATATTCCTTTTGCACCATTGTAAAGTTAAGAAATTGTGAGTCAAACCATCATAAGTCGGCGACCATCTATAAATTAAAGGCCACTGAATCGTACATTTTAAAATGATGAATATTATGATAGGGGAATTATATCTCAACAAATAAAATGTTAAAAAAATAAAAAACTCATCAACTCACCTGCCCTTTTTGTGGTGCCAAACATCGAACAACTTCATCCACCATTACTGGAATATGTAATTTAGCCATAGCTTCAGAATCTCTATCTGCAGAGTTGTGTAACTTCTGAGCTCCAGTTTGATCTGTTTGCTCCTGGGCTTCACATTCATTATATCTTCCTGCTGTAGTATGGGTGTTTTTTGGCCAGACACCTAAATTAAGTATGCCAGATTCAAACCAGCATGAAAAAAATTCTTTATATATTCTACAAAAATGTGGGTATCGAAGCATTCTGTAGGTCAACAAATCTAGAAAAAAAATTTTAAATATGGTGACTGTTGGATTTTTTAAAAGAATATTGCAATACTTTCGAGAAAGCAAATTTATATGAAATATTTCACACACCAAAAAATAATATTAAGACTCTAGTATCTAAACATCTTAAAAAAGTGTAGGTGACTAAACTCCTTACACAAAGCAAAGAAACTAAGAGCACCCAGAAACATAATTTAAATATAAATATAAATTTTAAATGTCACCTGGTAAGCTGTACGACCACTAATGTTTTAACCATCAGGGATATAAAAATTGATGATTCAGTCAACATTTTTCTGAAATACACTTTTTTGAATTTTAATTAAGTCTAAAGAGTAGGTTCAAGGAGTTAAAACTTTATTTGAAAAGCTATCCAGAAGACTGAAGAGATTATAAATTATTATTCTATTTTAGGTTCAGATGGTCTTTTATGTCAAACTCTTCTGTTTTTCTCATCATGCTAAATTCTCATCTTCAATTTTACTTTCTGTGAGAGATTGTCTCTGGAAGAAGACTATGCGTGTACATCCAAAAAGAAATGGAGATGATCAGTCTATGAAAATCTTGCAGGTTTATCACAGATATTCTCTGACAAGATCATCTCACAACAACCCACAACAGTGGAGTATATATTAACTTAAACTATAACTTTATAAACACTCAATTGAGCACACTTTGGCATTTCATATCCATCTTTGTTTTAATTGCCTGTCCCCTGTGTCCAAAAAACAATCAAGTAAATAATTGATTCACTCCTTGAATTTCTCATATTTATTACATTTTTTTCTGCAAGCTGTAACTCTTTAAAATGGAAAGAAAAAACTATTTATGTAAATACATTAACAAAAAACCTTTTGAAAACATTATGCTTTTTGGCCAGTTGGTTTCAAAGCATCATTTTTGATACTACCACAGTAAATACGCAGTTATCACTATACTTTCCTCACAGATTATGACTTATGTAAGAATAAGACCCATACTTTTGTACACAAAATCAGATACACACTAGGTGCTTAATAAATGTTTTCTTTGAAAAAAATGAATAAATGGATCAATTCCAGACTCCACAAAATTAACATTTTTATCAATGCTCACTAGAAAATTTCACCTGTCTTACTGACTCCTCCAAAAACCACGTTCTCAAAATACTTCAAAAAACATAAATCCCACTTAAATACGTCTTTCCTTTCTTTTGCAATAAAAAGTGAACGGTAACATTGAAAAGTGGATCAGATGTAATGACAAAAACAGAAAGAAATACAAATACGTAATATATAAATATAACATCCAGAAGATGTTACCTTGAGGATAACATATTAACTTTATCAAAGACATAAACCATAGAATTATGTGTGAAATGTAACACAGGAAAAATGTGGCCAAAAAAAAAGAAGAAATGAGAAGTAAATTCTTAGATGTTCAGCAGTAAAAAATTAGCCACATTATTTAATTACGCCTTAGGTTTCCAGAGACCTTATACAAAGAAAACTCAACTACCCTCCAACTTAGTGTTTCTAACATTTTTCAAAATAATTGCTAACATTTAGCACTTACTAAGTACCACCTACTATTCTAAGCACACTACATGTACTAACTTATTCAATCCTTATCACAACTTTTGGAGGTAGGCATTATTATTCCCATTTTATAGATGGGGAAAACAGAGAAGTAATTTTAGGTCACGCACCTAGAGAGTCACAAAACTAGAATTGTAACACAAGCAGTCTATCCCCATGCCCTGAAGTTTTAATCCCCACACAATAAACATAGCCCACTGGAACTTTTTAGTGCACCCATGTAATTTAATGTTACTTTTGAAACATCTCCTAAGTTAGATTCAATTTTTTTTAAGGAACCCAGATCCTCTGGCTTGGCCCAGCTCTACTTGGAAGTAACAGTATGCTGTACGGTATTCAATAGAGGACCTACAATGTGTAGGCCTAAATATGAAATATTTAAACAACCTACACTGTATGTCCATATTTTGATAATTTAAAAAAAAGCAGCAGCATCCATTCCACTGTAAGAATGAGAACCACACGGGGAAAAGTAGAACAGATAGAAAAAACTCTATCACTAGCATTTAATTTTTGTCCACCGCACTTAATTTCTATGTATTTATTGAACTATGGTCAGGGTATAATGACTGAAGATTTTATTATGAACTAATTAGCTACTAACTTGGGTCAACATGTAGAAAGGGTCACAAATAATTCATTTTTTTCGTGGTGGTTTCCTGGAAATATTTCCCCCAAAATGGAAAGGGACAAAACTCTAAAGGGAGTTCCCTCCTCCTTCTCTGCAGCCCAATCTCCTACCACACAACCCAGAGCCCTCCTCTAGTTTTTTGGAATCAGCCACCCTAAATGATTTAGATTGTTTAAATTTCATCTGGTCATAGGAAGGAAGCAGAGAGTCAGAAAAACCGAGTATGCAGTGTCCTAGGTAAGTCATTTAACTTTACCAGCAAAATTCAGTTTAAGCTGTTGAAGACCACAAAATTGCCCAGATTAACCTTTCAATTGTGGGAACATAAAGGTGAGTGATGCCTATGAAGGCTACTTCCTCAAGGGTGCTAGCAATTAGCATCAAGGCAGTCAGTTTTTACCTGCAGGGAAATTCTCTTTGAAAACGTAATTCTTAAAACCAAAAACACAACCTGATGAAGACTGGCACCCGAATTCAGAGAAAGTGAAAGAAGTTCTAAAAAAAAAAAAAAAGGGAAAGTGCACCCTTTTGCCTAAGAATTACACTCTGACGAGGGAAAACTATTTAAAAACTTCTAAACCCAGCTTGAAGGCATGTTGTGGAGGGAGCGGGAGCAGGAGCGTGTATTTCCTTTGATTCGGGCGAATCCGGCGACCCCTGGGAGTACCCCCAAAGGCGTGGTATTTTCCAAAAGAGCTCCCGGGACTCGGTCACCTTCTCCTCACCTGAGGCACGACGATTTATTTCTCAGTTGGCCTCTAACTTGGGCCAGCGACGAAAACTATGGTGCTGGAGACCCTGAATTTGCCGCGTGTCCAGGTCCCAACCCAGGGGAAAACTTGCAAGGACGGACAGATTGAACCCACGTCCGCCCCAGCAACCGAGGACCGCTTGTCTTTAGTTCCGCTGCTTCCAGCCCCCGCCACCAAAGGGTCTTGCTGGCGCTGGAGTTTCCAAACGACATTCCTGGGGGGAATAAATAAGACTTCACCACTGCCATGTTTAAATTCACTTTTCCAAAAAGAGATAAATTTTAAAAAAGACAAAAAAGTAAAATAATACAAAATAAAAAAATAAATTCACTTTCCTTTTTTTAAAAAATGTGAGGCAACTTTAAATCTAACTTTCCATTTATCGTTCTCTCTTCAGTTTACTATGAACGTAAATTAAATTTGTTCTAATAACGCGACATAATTATTCTCCAATTCCTAACAAGAGGTGGGAATTTCTGTCTCCTTCGCTCCAGATGTTTAGAATGTTTTGATTGTTTTTTTCTTCATTTCGTTACAAAATACACCATTCTCTTAGCCTGTCGGTTGTACTTCCTTAATATCTTGACAAACCAGAGTAGCCAGCTGGCACAGTAATGCATTGATTGTAATTTCAAATATCTCTGCTTTCACCAAATGTATAATTCTTTAAGAATACAGGCCTCATCATCTGAACACTGCCAAACGGCAAGTGTAATGCCAAATTCGAAATTAAATGAAAAGTACTTAGATTAGGTGTGGAAACATCTGAAACTGATAAGCTTTATACAATGTGGGTGTTTTTAAAAAGACAAAATTTAAAACACTTCTATTTACTTATTCACCAATGATCAATGCAATTTCACGAGAAATTGGCAAGATGTGCATATTTTCAGACTACATTAATCTAGAAAGTATTTCAGAGACAACTCAATTCTGAATTGGCTTGTTTATACAGTTCAAGACAAATATTTTCCATTAGGGATTTTCTGAAAACTTCAGTTTTCTCTCAGTAAAATGAAGATAACAGTAGCTACATTTCATGAGCTGTTTTGAGAATTAAACAACATATGTAATTAATAAAATGTCTGGAATAGCAAAACTAAATATTAATACTATATAGAAGTGCATATTTGAAATAAAATGTCTTCTCTATTTTATTACCAAGCCCAGCACCACACAAATAACCATTTTATTAACTAAGATTCATGTAATACAGCCTGAAGTAAGTAGAAGCTTTATTGATGCTCTATCTAGTGTTTAGGAACTATAATATAACATGCATAATATACAATACTCCCAATTTTCTTCACTAGGAAAGACACGTCCATAATATGGAGATTTTCCATACATTGTTTGATTAATAATACTCTGTATTGGTTTTGTGCTATCCTATTTATAAAGAGATCTTGAATTACCAGAATATAAATTCCAAGAGGGCTGGGATTTTGACTCTATTGTGTGCAATGTGTCTCTAAAATCTACAATCAATAATCACTGAGTGAATGGATACAATAATATTAATAGTAATATAAAGAACAACAATGAAATTCAGAACATACTATTAAAAATATCCAGTGAGGCTGGGTGTGGTGGCTCACGCCTATAATCCTAGCACTTTGGGATGCCAAGGCAGGAGGATCATTTGAGACCAGCAGTTCGAGACCAACCTGAGTGAGAACACGTCTCTACAAAAAGAAAATAGAAAAATTAGCTGCGCTAGTGGCACGAGCCTGTAGTCCTTGCTACTGGGGAGGCTGAGGCAGGAGGATCATTTGAGCCCAGGAGTTTGAGGTTGCAGTGAGCTATGATGATGCCACTGCACTCTAGCTCTAGGTGACAGAGCAAGACCCTGTTTCCAAAAAAAAAAAAAAAAAGATGAGTTATTTTAGCAAACACATTTCCCATTTATTCCAGGTATTTTCTCTCTTCTTAAAGTATACATTTGGAAATAATACCCACAACTGGGGACGTAAAAAAAAACTCATTCATCCGATAACAAACTAGGCCAAAATCCTTAAATGCATTTATTTTGTAATGCCATTATTAGAGAATCTAAAAAGCAGCTAAACACCAAATAGTTTTACAGTGAGCACTAACGGGAGTAGGCCTGGGCCCTCAAACCAAAAGACCTGGACTTCCAATTAATTCAGATAAAGAGATCTCACAGTTCGACCCAAGTAAATATGGCTGGAAGAAACAGATCCCTGCAACTGCTCTGAGGCCTCACTACTCAGAGAAAAGCAGAAAATAAAACACCCAGAACCCATCAATCCACATCCAACAGGCTCCGCCTCTACCTCTAGCAAAGAGCATAGGCCAATCCCAGCCTGCAACAGTCTCGCTCACACCCAAAACCCTGGCACCAGGCTCTGCACCTGCCAGCCTGGAGGTAGCATTGACCATCCCAGGTGGCTGCGTCCCACCTGAACCTCCGTCCTAACCCCGCCCACCTCGGCCACCGCCTCCGGAAACGGCCGTGCGCGTTGCCACGGCGACGCCCAGACAAGGTCGCTTCCACTGCGCCGCGCGGCTGAGGCTCCTGGCGCCAAGCCGCAGCGCGCCGCGGCACCGTCCGACGTGATGACGTCACGAGTGCGACAGCCAATGAAAAGAGGTACTGAGGAAACTGGCTTGGATTTGAATGTGGTGATTGAGTCTGAAGCGCCTGGAGGCGGACATTGAACTGAAGTGGTCGCGGTAACCTCTCTTCGGGCAGAGGTGAGTGAGAGTCTCGCGAAAAGAAAACCCTGGTCTCTGAGACGCTCCTTTTGATGACCTGTCTCTTTGGAAGCGGAAAGTCCTGCTGCTTCAGGTCTGGAGGACCAGGTGGGCTTGTTGACAAACACAGAAGCGTTGAGTTGGGGTGGTCCGCGTCCCTGGGGAGAAAGTGAAAGGAAGAAGGGATTGGAAAACCCGCTGAGCCACTACTCAGCGGGAGCTTAGCCCCTGACTGCTCAGCAGGAAGGGCAGGGATCTCCTGCCTTAAATTCTTAGAGGAAGTCGGAAGTTTTAAAGGGTATCTTGGCCCCTTTCCCAGGCTTTGGCACAGGACTGTAACTGTCCGGCACATTGCAGTGGGAACTTTCTTCAGGACTCCAATTTCGGAATGTTTTATTTCAGACGCACAAGTGAGCGTACCTCTGGGCTTATCTATCAAATGAGGAGCTTTCGTTCATCAATACATAAAGTTTTTGTCCGGTGAGGTTCTACTGTTAGGCTTGCTTTGGTCCATCCGGAACCCGCCAGGAGCCCCGGTTATAGCGTCAAGCAAGACAAGACCTTCCTTGACTGCCTAACGGGATTGCTGAGAATTAGATGAGGTGCGGAAGAGATATTACTTGGCAAAGTGCTCTACAAATGAAAGGAACTGGAAACACTGGGTATCATCCCTTCTACAGCCTGTTGTTGGTTTCTGCGAGACTTTTTTTAGGAGCTCATTAGCTGCTTAGTTACAGAGAGGCCAATGCTGACTGCTGTTTACTGTATGAGAAGGGATTATTTGACCAGAACATTATTTTTGTGTGTGATATATAGTTTAAGGTAACTATGGATTGGGTAGAATGTCAGGAACTCTACAGGTTGTTATTAGTGTCATTTCACCACATCCAGGTTCCCCCCGCCTTGGGTTTTGGGAGGTTTTTTTATGAACTTTTGTGCTGGAGAATATGAGGTCCAAAGACTAGGTAGTGCTTGTTATCACGCTTGTATTACTTTCTAAGAACTATTTCAGTAAACAAAGATTATCTGCCATTAACAGTAGTAATTAATTTCCTTTTATGTTATTGAAGAGTATTTACAAATTCACAAAATTTTCACTTTGAAAGTGCATCTTCTCCCTCTCTCTATATATATATCCCGACTCAATTAGGACGCAGTAAAATTACTTTTATGCTCTTGACTCTATGAAAAGTAGAAGGAAAAAATAGCCCAGCTGTCAGTGGTGGCATTCCCTCCATTCGAACTTTTCATTTTTCCCCGATGCTTGTAAGTTAGTGGAAGCAATGGCTCTAAGACTAAGGTTATTCCAAAGAGAGGTTTAGGATAGATAGAGGCTATAAATGATAATATCGACTATCAGTCATCCTAAAAAATGTTTGTTGACTCTAATTCAGATATGAGGTTGTATTTAAGAAATAATTCATAACCGTAACTTTACTTCTGTACCACTGTTTGGAAGCCTTCTCGTCCGGTTCCTTTAGAGCCTAGTTTGGACTTTGGATTTGGACCTGGATCCACATTTGGCTTCCTACTTGCTAGCTATTTCATCTTGGAAAAATTGCTTAAGTCTAAGTTCCCTCTTCTGTAAAATGGAGACAATAATAGAACCTGTATCTTATGTGATTATTATAAGAATTGAATGAGATGATGAATGTTAAATGTTTACCATAATGCCTGCCACAGAAAGTATACTCAAATAATAATAATTGTTGTCCATTATTACGAGTTAGTTATCACCATATCAACCTAATCCAATCATTCTTAAAGCATATTTGCTGAGAATGGCTACTATGTGATATCTGACAAGCACAGGGAATTCATAATCAGAGTCCATGCTCTCCCAGTGCTTACATTCTAGAAAGAAAACAAGCAATAAAACTGTAACCAAATAATATATATTTTCTGGGTCCAGGACAGGGGGGAAAAAAAGATAATATGTATTTTCTAATTAATGCTAAATTCTAAGAAAAATAAGTCTGATAAGGGATTGGAGAGGCAAAAACAGGATGGCACTATTTTGGATAGATTCTTTAGGAAAAATCTCTATATGAAGTGGCGTTATCTAGAATGAGCAATAGTTACATATGTTACGAGTTAAAGATTTGTCTGTTCAACTTGGTTTATATTACCACGCAACTATTGAAGAGAATTAGGTCTCAAGACTTCTTCATTCAATATTGCAGAGCAATGAGCTGTTCTACATAAATGATTCTCCCAGAAATCGAATATTAGCCTTGTTAAGTAATAAAGTATTTTAACCAAACTCGATGATGAAAATAAAACATGATCTTCCCATTTCTCTGATTTTGTAAACAAGAAATTGGGAACATTATTTAACATTTTTTGATACCTCAGGGTCCTCACTGAGATTGTTAGTGTCAAACATTGTACTCTACTATATGTTGTTTCTCTTAGAGAAATACATTTTGTTTGCCTCTACTCTCAGTGAGTAAATTGCTGTTTGAATTCTATGAGTACTTTTTATAGCTTATTAACTTATTTGTTCATATGTTTGAGAACTTAATATATACCAGTCTCTCTACAAGAGACTACGGATAAAAGTAAAAATAGGCAGTCCTATTAGCTGTCATTTCTTATCATTCTATTGTACTCTTTCTAATCATACACAATAATCATAAAATTTTGGACCTAGAAAAGGACCGTAAGTATCATGTAGTCTAACCCTTCCCCTTCATTATTTTTTCTTTTATATCTTACTCTCTCTTAGACTACACAAATACTCTTCTACAGATTTAGTATCCCTTATCCAAAATACTTGAGACCAGAAGTTTTTTGGATTTCAGAGTTTTGGGGATTTGGGAGTATTGGTATTATAGTTACCAGTTGAGCATCCCTTATCGAAAAATCTGAAATCTGAAATGCTCCAATGAGCATTTCCTTTAAGTGTCATGTTGGTGCTCAAAAAGTTTTGGATTTTGGAACATTTTGGATTTCAGATTTTGGATTTGGGACACTCAGCCTGTATTATAATGAACAATGGTGTCGAAAGTATAATATTGTTGTCTCACCAATGAAATCCAACCAATTTGCTCTTTTGGTTCTATTCAACAAATACCACTTAGGAGTAGATATGACAAAATTGATCAGAGGCTGTAAAACTGTCTTCTGAACAGTTGTCTGAAAAGAATTTGTGAATCAACACATTATCGTACAGATAACAATATTTAGGTTTTTCTTTTGCTGCTTCATGTTAAAGATGGTCAAGGAATTTGGTGTGTGCCATATTCAGAATCAACTCTTTTAGTCAGCCATGTTAGAAAAGAAAGAGGGCATGTATTAAGTAGGAGCAATCACAGTAATCCCTGCAGTTGTCAGTATATTTGAACATCGACTAATTTTTACATTTTGATGATTCTGTTAACCTTGGGCATTTTTATTAACAAATAATATTCACTTATTTGCTTTTGAAAAGTAGGGAAATACAGGTTACTTTAAAAATTAAGATCAATGTCTTTGTTAAAATCTGTAACAACTTGTAAAACATTGTTATATTTGATGTTATACTTCTTAAATTCCTTTAGATAATTATCAGAATTTCTCCCTGAAATGTTACTTGAATAAAGTCTATTGCCTTCTAAAATGCCTTCAATAATTCCCAATTAACCTCAAAATAAATCTAAACTCTACCGTCTTGCATTAAAGATCTTCTAAACCTGTCCTCATTTTTATCTAGTTTTTATCTTTTCATGCAGCCTCTTCCCTTCCCCTCTGTTCTCTCCAGCTGCTGCAGAAGGGAGCAAAGCTTCCCTTGAACATTTCTTTAGATGCTGTAGATAAAATTACATCCATTTATCTAAAACTAACCAGTTAAAAGAAACAAGAGATTTAAGCAAATTGACCATGCAGCCAATTAGCCTGTGTCCTCCACACAAACTCTTTCCCATCACAGGCTTTTGGACTTGCCGCCTGGAATGCTCATGGCCCACAAGGTTTGCTCCCTCACTTTAGTCTCTTTAAAAAGTCACCCCTCCAGAGAAGTTTTTCTGCTTCATCTAAAATAGGAGTCTCCAACACACACTCCTGACCCTTTCTATCCCAGGGCTCAGAAAAATCCCAGCACATAGAAGGCACTCAATAAATATTTACTAAATGCATAACTAGTTCTCCTTCCTATGCTTCCTAAATACTTTTACTTGTTTAATAACTGTCTATTCTTCAGTTCTCAGCTCTAGTCACTTTCTCTAGAAAGCCTTCTAACTATATTAATCCCCCATTACAGTCTTATATAGCACCGTTAACATTCCCTATAACACTTACCACAGTTATACCTTTACATGTTTGTATCAATATTTTATTAATATGTTTCCCTCACTACACTGCAAATAATAATAATAGCAAACACTTTAGTTCATACTCTGAGCCTAGCATTGTGGTAAGTGTTTTATCCTTACTTAATCCTTATAATTCTATAAGGTAGGTACTATTGTTAGTCTCACTTTCCAGGTGAGAAAACTGAGCCACAAGGAGATTAAATAACTTGCCTACTATCACAGCTAGTTAAGCAATAGAGCTGGGATTTTAACCTAAGCTGTCTGGCTCTAACATCTAATAGTTAATTAATTAACTAATTGGTGAGAGATACCCTCCAACCTTGAGATTCTAAAGTCTATTTTGAAATAATCACATAGTATTTTATGTTTATTTTTTAACTATTTCATTTGTGTATATTTAATCTATCATTTTTTTAACAAGTATATCTCTTAAAGTCAAAGCATTTTTGAATATTTCAAAGCATTGTTGAATGTTAGAAAAGTGTGTGGACGGTAATTTTAGGTATCACAAGCAATGTGGGATACTGCTATCCTTTAATAGGCAGGGGACAGAAATGCTAAACATCCTCTAATACATGGGGCAATTCTACACAGCAAGAATTGTCCTACCCAAAGTGCCAGTCATAAGCCCATTGGGAAACACGCAAGGATGGACTCAGTTACTTTGGAAGAAGAGGCAGAAGTGGGAGCAGATAGGAAAGAGAATTGACATTTATCAAATACCTTAATACTACACTTAGTACTTGTTACCTAGCCCTCACAACAATCCTATGAGGTCTTACTGTCTCTTTTTTACAAATAGAAACTTGAGTTTCAGTGAAATTAAGTAACTTGTCCAAGGTCATGGAAGTGAGGTGGTAAACGTGCTTTGTGAAACTTCACTAGACAGAAGCTCAAGGATGAAGAAAGAGCAGAGTAGTAATTCACATGGGACCAGACTGTTAGAATCCAAATGACCATCCCTTCCTTTTCAGAGTTCTATTTTTGGGTAAAGACAGAGTACTAAAAAGGTAAAGCTGTGTCCAGTATCTGCTGCTTTTAGATTGCTTTGGCCTTGTTTGAATTCTGTCCAAAAGTGTATGGTTTTGTGACACATTTTAACTTTAATATTGTTATTTCTCCCATTGAAAAAAAAATACATCTTTTGACCCCTTTTCCCCCTCCACTTAACCATTTCTCTGCTCTCTTTTGGAGGAGCACTTTCTATATTCCATGTCTCTGAATCTTCTCCCATTCAGGTTTTTGTCCCTACCATTCCCCAAAAATTACTTTTCTCATTGGCTTCATCCGTGTTGCTAAATCCCATGGTTAATTCTCATTAAGTACTTAACCTATTAGCAGAATTTTTAATGTACTTGATCACTGTCTCCTCCTTGATTTAAGATTTCCCAAAAGTCTTAATGCAGTTTTAACTTTTAAAAGCTTTAAAACTGCATTAAGACTCTGAAGACAACGTTTACTTTCTTAACCTGTCTTCCAACTGCTTTGACATTTCCACCTGGATGTCTGTTAAAACTCCGAGACTTAAAATGACCAAAACTGAACTCCTGATCTCCCATCAACCGCAAAGCTGCTCCACCCTCAGTTATTTCCATGTCAGTGAATGACTGCTCCATTCTTCCAAGCTAAAAAGCTTGGAGTTATTCTTGACTTCTCTCTTTCTCTCATATTCCACATCTACTTGTTAGGAAATTCTGACAGCTTTACCTTCAGAATATGTCCAAAATCTGACCACATACCACCTCTGTTGTCATTGCCACATTCTGAGCAGACACCGTCATCTCTTGTCTATATTACTTTAATAGGCTAGTCTCTATTCCCTATAGTATATTATCTACACAGCTGTGAGAATGATCAGATTGTCACTCCTGTGCTCAAAACCTTCCAGTGTTCTTTATCTTACTCAGAGTACAAGTCAAAGTTCTTTTAATGGCCTATGTTTCTTATTTCATATCTTACTACTTTCCCCTTTGCTCATTTTATTCCAACTAACACACCAACCACCACTCTAGGATCTTTCCACCAGCTTTTCTCTCTGTCAGAATGTGCTTCCCCCAATATCTGCCTGAGTAACTCCCCCACTTCCTTCAAGTCCTTATTCAAATGCTGTTTTGATATAGATTTTTTTTCTTTTAATTTTTAAGTGACAAATGTATTTATGGGGTAGAATGTAATGTTTTGATACATGTATACACTGTGAAATGAGCAAGTTCGGCTAATTAACATATCCATCACCTCACTTACTTATCATTTCTTTGTGGTGAGAACATTTAAAATCTACTCTTAGCAATTTTGAAATATACAATAGATTATTATTAACTATAGTTAACCTTGCTGTGCAATAGATCACCAGAACTCTTCCTCCTGTCTAACTGAAACTTTGTACCCTTTGACCAACATTTCTCCTTTTTCACTTACCGTACCCACCCCAACCTCCGGTAACCACCATTCTGCTCCCTTCTTTTATGAGTTCAGATTTTAGATTCCACATATAAATGAGGTCATGTGATATTTGTCTTTCTGTGCCTGGCTTATTTCACTTAGCATAAAATCCTCTAGATTCATCCATGTTGTCACAAATGACAGAATTTCATACTTAAAAGTGAATAGTATTCCATTGTATGTATATAATCTATTCATCTGCTAATGGACACTCAGATTATTTCCCTATTTTGGCTAGTGAAAACAATGCAGTAGTGAACTTGAGAGTGCAGACATCTCTTCAGTATACTGATTTTAATTTCTTTAGATATATACCCAGAAATGGGATTGCTGGATCATACTAATTCCATCACCTCCTTGAAGTCCTTACTCTAATGTTTGTTTTGTTATTGTTTTTGTTTTTTGAGGTGTTTTGGGGGTTTGTTTTTGGTTTTGTTTTTTTTGTCTTTTAGATTCTAGAATATTTTCTGGTTAGTTGACACTTCCAAATTATTGATCTTTGTTATTTTGTTAACTTTTCCTGTTTTCATATGAGGCTATCATAAAGTCAGACCATAATTTCTAAACCTATCATGGATTCCTTAAACATTGAATATTATTAGAAAGCAGAAATTAGGATCTATATTCAGAGACTAGGATCTTTGAATACACTAAGGAGTACATGCCATCTCTGTCACCTTCAGACCTGAGCTAGCTCATTGATGCATCCGTGGAACTATTTTTAACCCTATAAGTCTCTGAGATACAGGTAGACCAGCCTGGATATATCACTTTCCATTGCCAGAGGCTTGCAGCCAAGATCACTTTACTAAAAATACTTCACAAGTCAAGGCTCCCCCATCATTACCTTGATATGTTTCTGAGAGATCCTTTCCTGTCCATTCCCATGACCCAAGCTAAAATAGTGCTGGAGTCCTTGTAAAATCAAAGCTGGGTTTTTGGGTAGCAGAGCTATGATTATATATGGTTTAGCTATAGTATTTGTGTTTAAGCTGAAATCCAGGGTCTCACTAATGTTGCAGATATTATAAAACTTTTATCATGATTTTGTGCATGTGTGTGCCATTTAATTTTTTGTTTTAGGGCATTTAAGTGCATATATATCTGTGTACATATATATATGGGTGTGTATGCACATATATATGTTTCCCCAATAACATTTACCAGGTGATTAGAACAGAATTAACACCTTTTTTGAATGAATACTACATGCTAGTTATATGCACACAAGTAAAGCTAATATTAAAACTTTATTTTCCTTTTTAATTTCAGAGAAATATTCAAGCATATATATAAACAGGAATCATATAATCAACAATGTCTGTCGCTGAGGAAGAACTGTGTCACCACATGAAAGTAGTTGTCCGTGTACGTCCTGAAAACACAAAAGAAAAGGCTGCTGGATTCCATAAAGTAGTTAATGTTGTGGATAAACATATTCTGGTTTTTGATCCCAAACAAGAAGAAGACAGTTTTTTCCATGGCAAGAAAATTACAAATCGAAATATTATGAAGAGACAAAATAAAGATCTGAAATTTGTATTTGATGCTGTTTTTGATGAAACTTCAACTCAGTTGGAAGTTTTTGAACATACCACTAAGCCAATTCTTCGTAGTTTTTTGAATGGATATAATTGCACAGGTAATTGTTTCAATTTGGGATTTAATTTCTCCATCTGATTTCCATTTTACATTAGGAGGGGCATCTACTTGGCCCTTCCTTATAAATATAAACAAATTTAAGGTGATTGTATGCTAAAAATTCTGAAGAATTTTGGCCAGGTGCAGTGGCTCATGCCTGTATGTAATTCTAGCACTCTGGGAGGCCAAGTTGGGAGGATCACCTGAGGTCAGGAGTTCGAGACCAGCCTGAGCAAGAGCGAGACCCCATCTCTACTAAAAATAGAAAAAAATTAGCCGAGTGTGGTGGTGCATGCCCATAGTCCCAGCTACTTAGGAGGCTGAGGCAGAAGGATTGCTTGAGCCCAGGAGTTTGAGGTTGCTGTGAGCTAGGCTGACACCACGGCACTCTAGCCCAGGTGACAGAACAAGACTTTGTTTAAAAAAAAAAAAAAAAAGAATTTTGATAGATTTTAACTGTGAATGTAGATTTCTTGGAAATTTAGGCATCATTGCCAAGGCATGGTGGCTTACACTTGTAATCCTAGCACTTTGGGAGGCCAAGGCAGGAGGATCCTTTCAGACCAGGAGTTCGAGACCACCCTGAGCAACATAGCGAGACCCCCATCTCTACAAAAAATAATAAGAAATTTAAATTTTTTAAAAAAAAAGAAATTTTGTCATCATATATAACTTATATATCATTTGTGAACCTTTCTCTTCTGGGGTCTTACCTCTATAGGCAGTCAATCCTTTCCGTTTCCCAATTTATTATACCACATGCTTATTTCAATTGATACTAGATTTCTCATAATTTATATTCATAAATTTTCTGTTTACCTATACAGTTATATATCTCTGGGGAATAGACATTTCTGAACCTTTGGCAATTGCTTTGCAGTACCATTTTTCTTTATGATACATTGAAATAAAAATTTTAACATGCCATGTTAATTGAGTATCTTGTGCTGTTTAGCCCATCTTCAGTCCAAGAAGCATCTCTCCTGCTTTGGAGAGTTTATAGTAATTTGCCTTTCAAAAAGGCCATGTTGATTTCATAGAAAAACAGATACCCAAAATGGCCAGTTCATTCAATGCTTACAAGGCACTGAGCACCATTATTAATATTTTTGTAATTATCAGTATCTATGACATTTTCCCAAAGATACTATAACATGTTTCAGTGTCTTTCACTGACTTGTTCAGTTTTATCACAGAATACATGACCTCTTGGTCAAGTTAAAATGGAATGTGGTTTATTGATTGGGACTGTTGTGATTCCCATTTTTAAGCAGGTAGTGTTTTCCTCATTCGTGAAACTTCATATTGTCTCTAGAGATTTTTAAAATTGTTCTTGACTACAAAAAGAAAAGACTATCTACCAAACTACTTTTGAATCTTTGGTTCCTTTGTGGTTTTACTATTCTTTTCCAGCTGTCTTATGGCTTCTTGATATACCAGCTTACATAAAATAGAAGAAAGAAAAACATACATCAGTTAAATTCATTCTACTGAAAAGTATTTTTGTAGTTTGTTAACATCTAGCTTAGCAGAAAGATTTAATCTGTGAAAATATTATCAGCCAGTATAAGTATTAGGGCTTATTGCCTTAAATGAATTTTATATTGGGTATTTGCCATATGTAATTCAGAGAGTGGATTTTTTATACATTTGGATAAACGCGTGACTTTTGTATTGTACTGGATAGAATCTTGGAAACAAAGTAATTTGCCTAAAACAAAAATTTTAAAAGGAATTTTACAAATAGTATCTAGCTGGGATTCATTCCTTCAGCAAATTTATATTGAGTACCTGCTTTGTGCCAGATGATTTGCTGGGTGCTAAGGATATATGGCCTCTGCTTTGGTGGAGCTCACAGTTGGTAATACAGTATGATACATGCTAGGATAGAGGGAAGTGGATGTGCAGCATATACTCAGGGCTGAAATGAGGGATTGGATGTTTCTGCCTAGGACCATCAGGGAAGGCACAGAGAAGTAACATTTGTGCTGAGTGTTTAGAAACAGGTAGAAGTTTTCCTGCTGGATTAAGTAGAGGTACTCCCCAGGACAAAGGCAGTAGAGTAGAAAAGGAACAGTGAATGCTGAGAATATTGAATAATCTAGATCTAGGTATACCTAAATCATAGCAAGGGAAAAATTGACTGGAGAATTAAGTAGGTCCTGTCTCTTAGAGTGCTTTATAATATTCCAAGGCAGGGATTTCTAACTTTCTTATGTAAAATTGTGGAAGAGTTAAGAAGATTTCACATATTCATAATTATTCATAAAAGTTAGTCTGTACAAACCAAGGGATAGATTAAAGAAGATTGAGACTCAGAGGAAGGGAGACTAATAACTGATCAATTAAAATTTATAAGATTGCTGTGGAAGAAAGATAGGAAGTGTTAGAGTTGGGGTGGAGGGCAATGGTGCCATTAATCAGAACATAGAATATAGGAGTAAGAGTAGATTTGAGCTAAAATTCCCAGATTTTGAGGATAAGACTATAAATTAATTTTGGATCTGTTGGGTTTAAAGTTACTGTTTAGGATATCTAGATGGGACTATCCACCAGAGAGTGGATATAATAGTGTAATATGTCATAACAGAAAACTTTGATCCCTTTTCCAAAAAACTCAGTACTTGCCTATGGTGCCACTGGAGCTGGGAAGACCCACACAATGCTAGGATCAGCTACTGAACCTGGAGTGATGTACCTAACAATGTTAGACCTTTACAAATGCATGGATGAGATTAAAGAAGAGAAAGTATGTAGTACAGCAGTTTCTTATCTGGAGGTAAGTTGGCAATATCATTCTTTGGATTAATCAGCAGTTTTGAGAAATCTTTAAGTTACATGGGTTGTTCAAATTATTTTATTGTACAGGACTTTTCTCACAAATTTATAAAATCATTAAAATTTCTGGTCTTGAGTATTTGTTATGCATTTTACAATTTTTCTGTTAAGTTTTTTTTGTTTTGGCATAATTTCAGACTTACAGAGAAGTTACAAAAATAGTACAAAAAACTTCCAGATATCCTTCGCTCAGATCTTAACATTTTACTACATTCTCTCTCTTTCTCTGTATGTGTGTATTTCTTTTCTCAGAGCTAAGTTGCAGACTTGTAAAAATAGGAAATTTTGTTAAATAACCACTGGATAGTTATCAAAATCAGGAAATTATCAATGATACGCTATTAATATCTAATCTATGGACCTTAATGAAATTTTGCTAATTATTCCATTGATGCCCTTTATTGAAAAAGAAAATCTAAGATCATGAATTGCATTCACTTGTCATATCTCTTAAGTCTTCTTAATCTGCAATTTTTTGTGTGTTTTTTGTATTTCATGACATTGTCAAAAAATTCTCAGTTTGGATTTGTCATGATTAGATTCAGGTTATACCCTGTCAGGGACAACACAGAAGTGATGTTGAATTCTTATGACATCATCTCAAGAAGCTTATGCTGTTTGTTTGCCCCATTACTGGCGATGTTAAACATTGATCAGTTTTATTATGCTTGTGTCTGCAAGTCATCTCCACTTTAGAGATACTGTTTTACCTGTTATAATTAGTAAGTACCTTGTGGGAAGACAATATTTACTCCTCAAACTCTCATCTAATTAGTATTAGCATCCACTAATGATTCATGCCTGAATCAGTTATTATGATGGTAGATGATGGTGATTTTTCAATTCTGTCATTTCACCTACATTTATTCACTGACTTTCTGCTATAAGGAAGAGCTTTCCCTTTCCTTTATTATATCAGCATAGACTCATACATTCCTACTTTATTGAATAGATTATAATCCCTTTCTGTAATCATTTTTTGTATGTTTAAATTGTGCAAGATTTGGCACCTTCATGCTGCCTCATGAGTCCTTTTGACTTACCCCATCACTCTTTCAGGCTTCCTACCCTCTTAATAATAGCTGGCATTCAACAAATGGTAAGTGGCAGGCACTCTACCTTTGCATTCAGGTAATGTTTCAGAAACCAGTGCAGAAACCTAAAACCCTGATTTCACTGCCTTTTCATTTCCGATGTCAGAAAATTTCTCTCTTATTAATATCTTATAGTTTGGTCCCTACTGAGCAAGTTTCTTCCAAAGATTGATTAAAATCATATATGTTGCTGAAAATTTCCTCATCAGGACTTAGAGATAAAAGAGAAGTAAAACTCATTTTCTGTAGTTAAATAGTGAAAAGAATTGTTCTTAACTCAGGAAAAGAAGGTGGCAGCATTCATTATTTTTTCCTTAGATCCTTTTATAGTTGGGGAGAATTTTGAAGTTTGGTTATTTTCATAATTTTATTGATTTTTTTTTTCTTTTAATCTTTTTTCACATTATTAATGATAAGGCAGTGTCAAATATGGCTTTGCGCTCAGGTTGTGCACCAGAATTGCCTATGGAACTTTTTAAAACTGGATATGCCTAGTCCTCACCCCTTGGATATTTTAATTTAATAGGTGTGGGGTATGGCTGAGACATAAGTGATTTTTAAAGTTCCTAGGTGAGTCTCATATATAGACCAGCTTGAGGGCAATCATTCTAATTGTTTGGTATAATTGAAGTGGATAAGGAAAAGCAACAGAAAAGTGACTGGTACTCATCAGAAAATAAGATCTACTGGGAGGCTGAGGCAGGAGGATCCCTTGAGCCCAGGAGTTGGAGGTTGCAATGAGCTATGATGACACCACTGCACTCTAGCCCCAGCAACAGAGCAAGACCCTGTCTCAAAGGAAAAAAAAAGAAAAGAAAAGAAAAGAAGATCTAAAAAAACTCTTCATATTATCATTTTACTACTTTGAGTTTATTACATTTTAATAAAATGTTTATTTATTGTAGAGCATTGTACCAACAATGAATTATCACTATGGGCTATTAGAACATGGAAGGAAATAACACAAAATAATTTTTTAAAGACTTAACTTGTATGTTTTTTCCTAAATCTTATCAGTAATAGTTGTAATTGTCATTCGGTTGGCAAGTAGTAAACTTTGTACCTTTAATAAATTCATAAAATCAGGACAATATTATTACATAGAAATATGAGTTACTTATAGAAATTACTTTTTAAAAACTTACCAGAGATATAAAATTGCAAATGTGTTCTCAATATAATGCAGCAGAGTGAAGCTGCCTAGGCTCCAATTCCTATTCTACTATTACTTTTATGAGCACGGACAAATCATTTAACCTCTTAAGGCTTTAATTCCCTCATTATTCAAATGAGGATGAGTCTGCTTTTGAAATTTATTATTAATAATTATATGTCAAACTTAATGTAATTAAAGGATAAATGAAACATATACCATCTATCGTTGAATATGCTTTTCCTTAACATTTAATCTCTAAAATTTAAAAAGTTTGGACTACTTGGACATAATAAAATAATAAATATCTTCTCCAGTAAGAACCATGTCATCTCCATACAACCCTGCATTTCACTACACCAGAATTTCCCAAGACCATGTGTTCCATATATTTCCAGGAAATAAGAAAAGGCAATTCAGCCATCTTATTTATCTCTATTTCCCCATAGTCATCAAGTCAGGAATTATGGGGTAAGGATAAAATGACTCCAACTTTAAGTTTCAATTTCAAACCTAGGTAGTCAAACTCTTCTGTATTTTGGAATGGTAGATAATGGCAACATGAGATAGAAAGGGTGAGATGAATGAAAATGAGCTGCTGCTTGTCTTTAAGATAAAATTCTAGTAACTTTAAATCAACAATGTGTGCGATGTAATCACTATAGTTTTTACATCGATACTAAAGCAGTATTTTTTATTTTAAGGTATATAATGAACAGATTCGTGACCTCTTAGTAAATTCAGGGCCACTTGCTGTCCGGGAAGATGCCCAAAAAGGGGTGGTCGTTCAGGGACTGACTTTACACCAGGTATGTTTATAAACGTCTTTTTCCTTAGAATAGCAAGTGTGATTATTTAACCATTTTAACCACCCAATTACTTTTAATCCTGTTTGAGGGGCTTAAAAAAACCTAATAACGTGCAGAATATAAATGATCAGAGTATATCTTCAGTCTTATTTTGTTTTCTTTAGAAATAATTGAGTGAGCTCTTCTTTTGAAAATCTTCTTGAATATTTAATGTCATATGTTATTCTGCTTAATACATGTATATGTTATCTCCTTAAAGGGTAGATTTTATCTTTTATTCCTTCTCTAACACCAAAGTATCAAGCAGATGATATACACAATCAATATTTAATAGGATTTATACAAAACACTTTCGTATATTTTCTCTTACCTTTAAATGTCTTATTTGTTGAAATTTTATTGAAAAATTTAAAGATAATTTGCTAATTTGTATATTTTTCTTCTGTTTAAACTTCTCTAGCCCAAATCCTCAGAAGAAATTTTACAGTTATTGGATAATGGAAACAAAAACAGAACACAACATCCCACTGATATGAATGCTACATCTTCTCGTTCTCATGCTGTTTTTCAGGTAGCAGGCCACTAAATTATTACTCTTTAATTTAAAATAAATGAAGCCAAATTCATGGCTAATAATTTTCATACATAAGAAGAAAAATTTCTTCATCTATAGGCTTCTCCACTTCTCTGTACTTCCTTTACTTTACAGTTTTGAAAAGATTCTATCACCAAGAATATTTAAAATAAGAGATGTTATAGATCAAAAATATAAATTGCTCCCTTTGTGAACATAAAAGATGGTAAAGTGATAATGATAGAAGTTTTTTTCTTTTGTTTTTTGTTTGGTGAAAATATTTAATTTTTCCAATAGTTAATCTCATATTCTGAGGAAGATTTCTCTCCATAGGTCTAGATTTATAGAACTCATAATTTGGGAAAATGCAATTCATTTTTTAAAGTATTTCTCCATAGGGACCATGTAAGTAGTTGTATTCTTTAAGGAAGTATGTTACAACTGACACAGTATTTTTAGGAATGCAGTTCCAGAAACAGCAAAAGCATGGGTTATTAGCTATTATTTCTTATAGTTGTAGTCTCGTTAATATAATATCCAAATGATAATATAAACTTAATTTGATATATGCTATGTGAAATTCATTGTATAAGAAAGAAATTGTTATAGTTGAAAGAATTCGTATCGGAGGCAATCAAGCCATTCAGATAATCTCCAGTTAAGAAAACTTTCATTAATCTTTTCTATTCCTACTACTGACTCTTCATTTATCAATTGTATTGAGCATAATGTTTATCTGTGACATTGAGATTTCCCTGAAATGTCTTAGACTCTGCTTTATAAGAAAACTGAATAAAAAACTTTGTAATGGAGTAATAGCTTACCTTCTTCATCTCTTTTAACTTTGCCATGTAATTTATTTCAAATAAACTGCTACAAAGTAGCTTAAATTATTTGAATAAATTATGCTTTACTGGGCAGTTGAAAATGACAAATATACTTTACTGTATAGTCATGTGCCATATAACAACATTTCAGTCATATACATCTGTGGTCCTGTAGGACTATAATGGAGCTGAAAAACTCCCATTGCCTAGTGACATCGTAGTTGTAATGTCACAACTACAGTGCAATGCATTACTGACATGGAGATGCTGGTGTAAACAAACCTGTACTGCCAATCATATAAAAGTATAGCACATACAATTATGTATAGTACATAACAGTTGATAATATACAACTATATTATAGGCATATGTATGTAGTATACCTTTTATCATTACTTTAGAGTGTACTCTTCTACTTATAAAGAAAAAGTTTATACAGTAAAACGGTATGCCATGTAACACTGGCAGCAGCACCTTGACTGCATTGTTTTCTCCTGTGATAGATTTATGATGTTCACACAATGACAAAATGGCCTAACGACACATTTTTCAGAAGGTAATCTTGTCGTTAAGTGATGTATCCCAGTACTACCTTTTTTATATATAATATTATCTTAATTATTAACGACATACAACAGTTTTGGGGATTAGAATACATTTACTCTTCAATGGGGGTCAAGATTCAAATCCAGCCTTCCTTTGGGGACAATTTCTGGAGACATGCAAAGCATTCTGACCACTACCTTTGGTTTTCTCTTAGGAATATTGTTTCTATCGGACATGTGCCCCCCATCATCACCTCTGATAATTCCATGTTCTAGGTCAAGGAGTACCAGAATACAAACGGCAGTTATTTTCACCTTCTATTAGGTCAAGAGTTATTTTTTCTCTGGTACACATATAGGAAGTCTTTTTATTTTTATATTTTTCTCCACTTTGGTGATTACTTCCAGTACTCTTAAAAATCAGTCAGATTATACCTTGTTCAGTTGGCTTTTAAAATGAGAATAATTTTGATTTTATGCTCTTAAAAATAATATGTATGTTTCCCTTTTAATTATGCTTAATCTTATCTTTTTTTCCCCCCTATTGTGTAATTTCAAAAAGATTTATTTGCGACAACAGGACAAAACAGCAAGCATTAATCAAAATGTCCGTATTGCCAAGATGTCACTTATTGACCTGGCAGGGTCTGAACGTGCCAGTAGTACCAGTGCTAAGGGTACCCGGTTTGTAGAAGGCACAAATATTAATAGATCACTTTTAGCTCTTGGGAATGTCATCAATGCCTTAGCAGATACAAAGGTAGGTACTACATATTTATTTGTTAAATATTTTGAAATATTGAAGTACATAATTCCTAGATACTATATAATTTTGTTATAAAAGTCTAGTACAAATCAAATTTTAAGAGTATATTAATAATGTTTATATTCAGATCAAAGACCTCAGAGAGCCTAGTCTATTAAATAAAACTGTGATTTTGGGTTTTTTTTAATTTCCAATTTTATAATCAGAATTGGTTGAATACTTTATGGTACATTCTCATCACTTATTTTGAACTTGGTTTTTAAAGTGACCATTTAATGATCACTACATAGCAAGCATGATAATTGAATTGGCATGAAGACAAAAAAACATGTTTTAGAGAAACTGGATTCTGTTCAGGTTAGTAGTTTATATACTATAAAATTGGGTTAAGTATTAAAAAGTGTTGATTTTTTCAAAGAGGGGTTTAAGATATAAAATGTAATCAAATCATCTAATAGGATAATTTTTCCTAGATGCTTTGGGAGCATTTAAAAATATTTTACTTGTACCATATGCCAGAAGTGCCTACCTAGCACACAGTGTATTTGACAATCTATGTATTTGTAAAAATGACTCTTTTTAAAAAATGATAATATAATAATTTAAGTTAAACCAGGCTCAAAAGCTTTAGGAAAATTACTGTTAAACTAGTCAAAATTTTACCTTTTAATTTAGAATAAAGTATATTAAAATGATTGGGGAAATCTTTTAAAAAAGATATTAACTGAAATCACTTGACGATTACAAAAGGAAGACGTCTTTTACAGTCTTTAAGTTAAAATCTCAAACATGTAAGCAGATAGCATGGTGTAGAGACTGCTTTTGTAAACTTAATTCCGTCATAGGATTTTTGTCATATATACTAATATTTAATTTTTGAATTCTATTGAGTCATTCATGAGTCGGTGTTTAATGCATGTCTTACACAAGTAAAATCATTTCAAGTAGTACCAGCAGTGCGCATTCTATATGGTTTGGGAAAGACTGCTGTGGTGTAAAGACTGCTACTGGGAGTTGGGGGAACCTAGGACCTATTTCTAGCTCTGAGGATTACCACCTATGATCTGAGGCAAGTCATCCCACTTTTTGCTTAGCTTCAGTTTCTTCTTCTGTAACATGAATGATATGCATTGGATAACATAAGGTTGCTTTCAGTTTAACATTGCAATAAATCTGTTTTTATATAGATGTTGTACTTTTTAGAAAATTTGTTACTTTAAAATCAGAAATATATCTTTAAAAGAAAATCTTAAAAACTTAAGTTTTCTTAGAACTCATGATTTTGGATGAAATATCTATAACATTGTAATTACAATTTATATCCATATGAGATGGTTATTTAAGGAGAGAAGTAACTCTATGCCATGCAGAATTCTTATTATTCCTCTAGTATATTTGTATAAGGCATATATATGTTTAATTTTGTATTTTGATTTCTTTTTTCAAATGAATGGAAATATTTTTAAATAGATATTTTCGAATAGTTTTAGATTTGTAGAAAAGTTGCTAAGGTAATACAGAAAAATTTTATTAAATATATCCCATACCCAGTTTCCCCTATTGATAATTTTTCACACTACATATATCACAACTAACGAACCAATATTGATACATTATTATATTATGAACTAAAGTTCATACTCAGATGGAGATATAATTTTTAAATAGGATATTTGTTGTATGTATTCACTGAATAATCCTGTAAGATTCATTATCATCATTTCAATCACCAATTATATCATAAATCTGGGCAAAGTTCAGTAGTGCTTAAGTTCTTATAGTGAAGTGGTAGTAGAATTGCATTTAAATGTGGAAAATGACATAAGAATTCTTTTTTTGTTCTTTCAGAGAAAGAATCAGCATATTCCTTACAGAAATAGTAAGCTTACTCGCTTGTTAAAGGATTCTCTTGGAGGAAACTGTCAAACTATCATGATAGCTGCTGTTAGTCCTTCCTCTATATTCTACGATGACACATATAACACTCTTAAGTATGCTAACCGTGCAAAGGACATTAAATCTTCTGTAAGTGTGTTTACTCTTCCTTTCTTGTGAAGATATTAGGCACATGTGATTTTTATAACTCTAATGAAATTATTAAGATTGTATTTCTACTAATGAGTTAAGCAGCTGAGGGTTAGAAATGTCTTTGCTAACCTAGTTAATTGAACATTAACTTGAACGGTTAAACAGATGCTCTGCTTTAACTGAGCACCAGCACTTTCTACCTGAAAACTAACATGTTAGTTAATCTCTCCAAGTCTCAGTTACTTCATGTGTAAATAGGTATAATACCTACCTCAGTTTATAAAGTAAATAGTCTTTTCTAAATAATTTATTTCCATATTCTTGATGTCGATGTATCTATCTCTATCAATATCTATATATCTCCAGAAATATAATAACAGTGATTATTTAGGTCACTATTTTTGCCAAAAGTTTGGGATACTTTAAAAAAATATAAGTCAAAACATGATGTATGTTTAAAATCTTAATGTCTTAGGGTTGGAAGAGATCTAAAGTTAAAATGTTGTGATGTATCTTGTTCTTCTCCCTTTCCCCTCTGCTACTCCCATTAAATATCTGAAGATGAGTGGGTTATTGTCATCTCAAGAGAACTGTTCATATACTGTTTATATGATTAATTGCAAAAGTTCACACCCTATGGGTTTTTCGCACATATTTTTCATGTAATCCTTATACAAACCCATTGAGGAAGACATTTTTAGCTCCGTTTTACAGCCTAGTAACCCAAGTCTCAGAGAGTTATTATAAGGTAAGTGAGCAATGGGCAGGACCTTCATATCAGGTATTTGAACTTATATGTTTAATATTTTCTCCACTATTCCATATATGCCAGGTGGCCCATACTATCATTAAAAGGATAAAAAACAGTAAGAACTCAGTAAAAAATAGTTGAACTCATGAATGGGTGGAACATAAAATTATTTCTGAATTTCTTAGGTTAGAGGAGAGAGAAAGTAGATGATTTTTGTTTTTTATTGTATTGTGAATAAATACAAGTGCCTATTCTCAGATAATTTCCTTATAATTTCATCAACATTATTGTGTTCATCATATCCTCTTGTCACATATTTTAAACATGAGCATAATTATGATTGCCACGTAATCATAATTGTCACAAATTCTGAATTCATTGAACTGAATTAATAAGGATATCGTGCCATTTTGTTCATGTATATATTCATGTGATTATTATGTCATACACAATCATAATTTTTATCTTTTAACAGTTGAAGAGCAATGTTCTTAACCTCGACAATCATATCACTCAGTATGTAAAGATATGTAATGAGCAGAAGGCAGAGGTATGTCTACTGTTTATATATTTATGCTAATCTCAATTCCTCATTTATAGGATTTTATAAGTTTAACTATCCAAAAATTTAACATATTTTTCTATTAGAATTGAAATCTAGTTAATTCAGTTATTTTTCACAGCTAAGATTTTGCTGTGGTCATGGAAAATGGAGACAGATAACTTCTTTTGTATTTTAACTAGTGTTTTGTCTTCACTAGATTTTATTGTTAAAAGAAAAACTAAAAGCCTATGAAGAACAGAAAGCCTTTGCTGATGAAAATGACAAAGCAAAGTTAATGATTTCAAACCCACAGGAAAAAGAAATTGAAAGGTAAAATGACATTAAGATCTCATTTTGAGGAATTTGTTATTTTAAAATTTAGTGAAATATTTTATGTTAATTATCATTTGTTATATGTCTCTTGTATACATACATATAAATATATACAGCTATAACTCGGAGATATTGCAAATTCGGTTCCAGACCACTGCAATAAAGTAAATATCACAATAAAGCAAGTAACATGAATTTTAAATTTCTCAGTGCATGTAAATGTTTACATCATACTGTAGTCTATTAGGCATGTAATAGCATTATGTCTAAAAAGACAAAGTACATACCTTAACAAAAAAAATACTTTCTATTGCTAAAAAATGGTAACGATAATGTGAGCCTTCAGTGAGTCTTAACCTTTTTGCTGGTAGAGGGTCTTGCCTCAATATTGATGACTGCTAACTGATCTGGGTGATGGCTACTGAAGGCTGAGGTTGCTGTGGCAAGTTCTTAACATAAGACAACACTGAAATTTTTTTCATCGATTGACTCTTCCTTTCACAAAAGAGTTTTCTCTGTAGCATGTGACACTGTTTGATAGCATTTTACCATAGTAGTTCTCTTAAAATCGGAGGCCATCCTCTCAAACCCTGCCAGTGCTGTATCAACTAAGTTTATGACATAGTCTAAATCCCTTGTTGTCATTTAACAGTGTTCACAGCATCTTCCCCAGGAGTAGATTCCATCTCAAGAAACCACTTTCCCTGCTCATCCATGAAAAGCAACTCCTTAATTATATCTTAAGGCTTCACTTCCAATTCTAGTCCTCTTGCTATTTCTACCACATCTACAATTACTTCCTTCTCTGAAGGTCTTGAACGCCTCAAAGTCACCCATGAAAACTGAAATCAACTTCCTCCAAACTCCTCTTAATGATATTTTAACCTCTCACAAGTCAAAAATGTTCTAAGTGGCATCTAGAATGGTGAATCTTTTCCAGAAGGTTTTTAATTTACTTTGCCCAGATCTATCAGAGTGGTCACCATCTGTGGCAACTATATCTTTATGAAATACATTTCTTAGATAAGAAGACTTTAAAGTCAAAATTGCTCCTGTTTTAAAATTTTTTTGTGTTTAATTATTATGCCTACATACTACTAATATATATTTATAGGTTACATATGATGTTTTGATACAGGCATACAATGTGTATTAATCAAATCTGGGTAATTGGGGTATTAATCACTTGAAACCTTTATCATTTTTTTGTACTACGAACATCAATTTGTACTCTTAGTTATCAAAATTGCTCCATCGTCCATGAGGTGTAAACTGGTTGCTGTATTGGCAGGCATGAAAACAACATTAATCTCCATGTGCATCTTCATCAGGGCTCATGGGTGACCAGGTGTATTGTTAATGAGCGTTAACATTTTGAAAGGAATCTTTTTTTCTGAGGATTAGGTCTCCACGGTGGGCTTAAAATATTCAGTAAACCGTGCTATAAACAGATGTGCTGCCATCATCCAGGCTTTGTTATTCCATTTAGAGAGCACAGACAGAGTAGATTTAGCATAATTCCTAAAGGATATAGGATTTTTGTAATGGTCAATGAGCATTGGGAGGGAGGAAGAGCGGATGGGCAAATTCACACCTACCGGGTACAATGTACACTGTTTGGGTGATGGACACACTTACAACTTGAACTCAAACTGTACAGAAGCAATTCACATAACCAAAACATTTGTACCCCCGTAATTTTCTGAAATTTAAAAAATTAAAAATTAAAAAAAAAAATGAGCATTGGCTTCAACTTAAAGTCACTAGCTGCATTAGCTCTTAACAACAGAGTCATCATGCTTTGAAACAAAGCATTGAGTTCTCCTCTGTAGCTATAAATGTCCTAGATGGCATCCTCTTCCTATCAAAGGCTGTTTCATCTACTTTGGAAATCTGTTGTTTAGTACAGCCACCTTCATCAATGATCTTAGCTAATTCTTCTGAATAACTTGCTGGAGCTTCTATGTCAGCACTTGCTGCTTTATCTTGTATTTTTTTGTTGGGGAGCTGGCTTCTTTTTTTAAACCATATCAACCAAACTCTGCTTCTGCAGTTTTCTTACTTCTCCCATCATTTCATAAAATTGAAGAGAGGTAGGCTTTGGCTTAAGAGAATGTTATGGTTGGTTTGATCTTCTATCTAGACCTCTAAACTTTCTCCATATAATCAATAAGGCTATTTTACTTTCTGATCATTCATGTGTTCACTAGAGTAGCACTTTTAATTTCCTTGAAGAACTTTTCCTTTGCGTTCACAACTTGGCTAACTATTTGATGCAGGAGGCCTAGCTTTTGTTCTGTCTTGGATTTCGACATACCTTCCTCACTAAACTTAATCATTTCTAGCTTTTGATTTAAAGTGAGGGACATGAGACTCTTCCTTTCACTTGACCACTTAGAGGCCATTGTGATGTTATCCATTGGCTTAATTTCAACATTGTTGTGTCTCGGAATAGGAAGGCCTAAGAATAGGGAGAGGGATGGAAAAGCTGGTCAGTGGAACAGTCAGAACACATACAACTTGTATTGGTTAAATTCACCATCTTGTATGGGCATAGTTTGTGGCACTCCAAAACAATTACAATAGTAACATCAAAGATCACTGATCACAGATCACCATAACAGATATAATAATAATGACAAAGTTTGAAATATTGTAAAAATTACCAAAATGTGACACAGACATGAAGTAAGCGTATGCTATTGGAAAATTGATGCCCATAGACTGCTTGTTGCAGAGTTGCCATAAACCTTCAGTTTAAAAAACGCAGTATCTGCAAAGTGCAATAAAATGAAGTATGCCTATAAATATAGTCTCAACTGAATCAAGAAGTCACTGATTGCTCTTTATAGTACATACTTCAGAGATCAAGTAATTTTAGTTTTGATTTCACAGATATTGAAGAGAACCAGGACTTAGGTATAAGATAGTGTAGCTAAAGCCAGTTATATCACCTATGAAGTTTTTTTATTTTGAATAGTGTTCACATGTGCTTTTCTGACATTATCATTATTTGTATAGTTCATGTAAATCTGCTATATCCTTTATTGTATTGACTCTATATAGCTCTACTAAACTACTTATTGAGTTTAAATAGTTAATTATTTGAATGGACATCTCTCAGTGATATAAATTGATATATAGAATTTTGATAGATTTCCACTAAGCTTCTTAGTAGGTAAATATAAAAAGGAAAGCGTTTAATAATACAGAATTCAAAAGTACTTTTCCCTCAAGCAATTAAGACAGTTTTGCAAAGTGACACTATGGGACACTGCATCTTGCAAGATATGTTAATCTTGAGTACTTCTAGGAAGACAGTAGGGAATTCCTGGATCAAACAAGTTTGGGAATTATTCCTCACTTAAGGAATCTAAGATTTCCAAAGTACATCAGCATATTGAAGGCTTTGAGAATCCCTATAGTAAATAAATATTTTCAACTTTGATTAAAGGTGAGTAAAGTTAAACTTACTTGACATTCTCCAGACCTAATTATGTCTATTATTAGTATGAGAAACCAACCACAACTTAAACCGATGATTATTGTTCACACTGTTTTGGAACTCTAGAATTTGCAGAAAGTGTCTTGGTATCCCTAAGAAAAACAGAAGAGTCTAGTCAACAGTGACCTTCAACCTAGATTCAACTACAACTTTTTTAAATTGCATGCTTTACGTAGAATATCCCTGATTTGAAAAAAATAATTATTTTCTGTGCCTTAATTGACCCCACATGCTCAGATAACAACTTCTAATTTATTTTTATATGTGGCCTTATAGCTTTTAATGACTTTTATTCCCATCTATCAGTACAACAACCCTTTGAAATAATGTTAAGGGAAATATCGTTTGCTCACTTGTGATAATGGCATGAACTATCGCATCTTTCAAGTCTTAATCTTTGCGTTCACTTATTACACTACTTTGCAAGCATTGTAAGAATTACAACAGTTATTTCCATCAATGACAATGAATCAGTTTTTCGTATAGCATACGGTTGATGTATATATTGTTACAGTATAAGAGCTTGGTTTACACTCGAGATTTTCTAGTATGTTTAAGTTATTTTCTGTTAATTCTCCTAACAGTATAGTTCAAGATTAAATTGGCATATTTTATTAGCCTTATGATGTTTTTTATTATTTCCCACCCATTTTACAATGTCTTTTAAAAAAATGACTTAAGTAAAAGTGATTCCTTGTTATTTAGTCTCATCAAAGAAAGCTTTTAATTCTGATACTTTATTATTGTTATTATTTCATTTTGTTACTCAAACATGTGGGCTGTCCTTATACAACCAGATATCTCTTTCTTAATGGAAGTTTCTTGAAAATTAAGGAAATCACCGGCTTCTCAAAGGTGGAGTAATTGCTTCCACAGAAATGCTCAGCGCTACTTAACTAGTTCTACTTTACCAATTAAAACCTTACTTTTCTGGAGCTGATAGCTTTAAATCATTGAATGTTTTCTTCTTATTTAATGATTCAGAAAGGAGATGGCCTGAGAGTTATAAAATAAACTTTTATTTGGATGTTTTTTCATATTTCAACCTTACTTTTAACCAATGATAAAAGCTTTGATTTTAATTGTGGCAACATGCTAAATAATTTATTTATATTCATAAAGAAGGTAATGATAAAATTATTTACCCCATAGCCTTTATCATTTTCTCTCAAAATTAATTGTCTCCCAAAAGAAATACGTAAAATATCTTTTTTTTTTTTTCATGGTGGTGTCTGTGTTGCCCAGGCTGATCTTGCACTCCTTGGCTAAAGTGATCCTCTGACCTCAGCCTCCCATGTAGCTGGGATTACGGGCGTGTGCCTAGCTGAAATATCTCATATCAATCATACTGTTACATAGGACTTTTTTTAATACCATAAATGTTCAAAGTGTCTTTTCCATAAAACTTAAGTAACGTTTTTATGAAGTTTAAACAGGTAAAGGGAAGAATATACGTAACTATTTGTCAAAGCTACTTGAAAAGATAATATTCAAAAGGAAATCATAGAAAGAAAATATAGTTCTTTCTAAAGAGTATTTATAAAACTTCACTTGTGACTATGGCAAGAAAATTGTATAGAGTTTAATATTCATTATGCATCACCTTAAAATATTGGTGCAGATTTTTTGTTACTTAATTTGAATGTTTTCTTAAGACTCTGTTTTAAAATGAAACTTCTTTAAAAAGTAGTTCTATATAAACCTTTGATACTAATTCCCTTCCTCCCATCCTAATCAGTAAATACCACAAACTAAAATAAGTCTGGACCACAAAATTGATAAATATTTATCTTTGTCCTTGGGCAAAAAGTTACAGAAAAACTAAGAAATTATCTTTGGGTATAACCTAAAGATAACTTGTCAATTCATTTACTGGCATTAGCGTTGGTGTAATATAATACAATGAAATCACAATGTTTGTATATATTTCCTATGAAATATTTATCAGTTTGACAAGACTACAGTAAAGTCAATGTATTGTGGCTTATATTCATTCCCAATAGACTTTCATTAAGAACTACTGACGTAAATTGGCAGTGTTTTTACCACCAATCCTTACAAATATATCTAAAACTCTGGCCAAAGAACATTTATTTTTAAATGCATATACTTTATTTTATTCTAAAGGTTTCACAGTTAATTTTCCTTTGAGATCGTAGCCTGTTTTTGACTATTTCTATTGTTACTGTAGCTCAGAGCAGATCTATGCCGTGAAAATGCAAATATATTCTTATAAAATGAAAATGTCCCTCTGACCAACGTTCTTCTCACCTAAAGGATGCAGAATTGCAGATTCCACCCAGAGACTGTATAGACTTTAATCAGCTTGAAGTCTTTGGGCATTTGGAGATCTTAATCAAACTCCCCAACTTTGATTTTCTAGATCTATATTGCCCTTTGAAGGAAGCACACTGTAGCGGCTGTTCTATGGTTTACCACATTATAAACTTGGATGTTTTGTGTCCTAACAGTGTCAGTTGACTTCTAGCCAGGCTGTAGGGGGTACCTAACCGTATGGTGTGTTTTCATTATAACAAATTTTGAAGCTAAAATCTGGCTCTCTCACTTTCCCTAGGGGGCCATGGAGGAACCATATGATTATGCCTCCTACTGCTTATTTCTTCACAGTGAGCCAACACCAAAACAACACATAATGTTCCTAATGGGGCCTTGTGAATTGAGATAGTACAGGTCCAGATTATCATCCTTTCCTACAAACATAAAATATTTTATTTTTGCTAAGCAATTTGATTACATATAGATGTAAACATAGACAAAATGCAATATATTACCAATACCAGATGCCTTAATGATGTCTATATTTTTCAATAACATGATCTTCCTTATGGGAGAGAGAGAAAAACCTAATGTAGTAAAAATAAAGTTAATAACTTTTTCTGAACATTTTTGTAATAGGAAATTGTCATTCACGCCTACTTGCTGTTTATCATTGAGTGTAATTCTGTGAATGATATATACTCTTTTGTTCATGCATTTCTTTAAATAAGCTGTGTATGATTTATCACAAAATTAGGGTGACTCTGTAATATGTTCTTCTATTTTTAATAGGTTTCAAGAAATTCTGACCTGCTTGTTCCAGAATCGAGAAGAAATCAGACAAGAATATCTGAAGTTAGAAATGTTACTTAAAGAAAATGAACTTAAATCATTCTATCAACAACAGTGCCATAAACAAATAGAAATGATGTGTTCTGAAGACAGAGTAGAAAAGGTATTTAACAATTTTATAATTCAATTTCAGAAACATGGGGACTTCTAATTCTAGAAATTTGATAAGCAAGGTTACTTAATCACTCATTCTCTATAAACACCTGGAAATGCTGGATGAAATGTAGCAAACATTGTTTTAAATGCATAGTTAAATGTACAAGAAAGAAATTTAAATTCCTGGGTGCCAGAAATGAAAATGAAACCAAAAAAACCAAAATCTTAGTTCCAGCTGTTATTTTTCTGCAGGTTTATGGAACTCTTAACACATTTACCAAAGGTGGAGTAGTAGGAGCAGTCTATCCCAGATGCAGGCAATAGCTTTCAACTTAAACCAACCAGAGATTTCTTTTTTCAGGGAAGAATTTTCACACTGGTATTATTAGGTGTGCCAGTACATGGTGTTCACATAAAGCAGATTTACTCAGTTTTATTATTGTTTTCAAATACATTAGTGTACTGCCCTCTCACCTCCACATACACAGACCACTCCCACTATTCTGGCTTTGATGTATACCACTACTTGGGTAAGAAACCCAATAAACAGTAAGTTAGAAATGAGAGCTCCCATATAAAGCCAGAAAATTCAGAGGTCTATATTCTTCATCCTGGAGGTACACCAGAAAAAAAAAAAACTTGCCAACCAGCAAAGGATGACAAGCAGCCATGCCTGGAGTAAGAAAAAGTCTTACTTGAAGACTGTCATTACATGTGTGCTTTTCACAATGATTGAGGTTTGAATTATTAGAACTCATATATTTTGTTTAGAAAACACCTAAAGTTGAGAAATTAATATACAAAATGATATCAAACCAGTGATACCAGGAGATCCCGACAGAAGAAATGCAAAATCAACCTAGAGAAACAGACCCTCAACTCTAGCCACTAATGAACTGATAGTCCAAAATTATAGAAACCATGAAGAAACAATCCACTGTGGCAAGAGTCGAAAGACTTAGCAAATATGACAGAACCCTAAAACTTTAGATGCTAGAGAATCTGGTAGAAACTATAAAATGAACAAAGTTATAAAAGAGTAATAAAAGATAAAGGAATCAAAGGTAAAGACACCACAAAAAAAAAAACATCCAGAGATGAGGAAAAATACATGAAACTTCTAGAAATTAAAGATTTATTCACTAAAATTAAAAACTCATTTTACAGATACAATACCAGGCACCTTACATTCATTAACTCATTTAATTCTCAGAAAACCTATGAGATAATATTATCCTCATAATCAAGAAAACCGAAGCACAGGTAAGTCATTTTATCCAAGGTCACACAGCTCATAGGTGACTGAGGTATGATTTAAACTCAAGCTGATTTTAAAGCCTGTGCCCTTATCCCTATGCTTGCTTGCTTTATTTATTTATTTATTTATTTATTTTGCATGTTAGATGACAGATGAAGAGAGAGTTAAGGAACTAGGAGATACCTGAGAAAATCTCACCAAATGCAGCATAAAGATAGCATATAGGGACAAAATGTTGTTACAGGAAGATAGACTTCATCTAATAAGAAGGAAAGTCATGCGTTCATCTAGTAGGCATTCCAGAAGGAGATATTTAGGGAGAAAGGACAATATGCAAAAAATTATGGCTGGTAGATTTCTAGGACTAATAATATGTAAATTGAAGAAGTGTGAGTTCTAAGTAATATAAAATAAATGTATACTTAGACATGTGGAACTAAAGATCACCTAAGATCAGAAAAATAAACATTTGGAAAATATTGGATAATTATTCCCCCAGCTGTGGTGTTCATTGATAAGTTTAATTGTATTTTTATGTATTTTATGTAACTTAATTACATTGGTGATATACACATATCATATATTCATATATTATTTATTTAAAAGCTTTATCTTATAAGTGACTACCCAGTCCTCTTAGACTGCCACCCCAAACATATCTTCTTTTTTTCTCACCTTCACAGAAGTAATAATTATATATGAAAATTTTATATTAATGTTCAAAAGACATCAAATTTTAGAGTGCTTTAAAAAACTAGCATTTCAGTTTTCTCTTAGCCTATAAAATGGGAAAGATATGATATACTAGAAATTAATCATGAAGCATTTATTAATGTATCATTGATAATAGTTTATCAGTACCGATTAAACTATATTATCAAAATTAGTAATTTATTTACCAAGTATTTTTTATATCTTATCTTATTGAAAATTCCTTTTTAATTTTATTTTTCAAGGTGCATCTAAAATGTTACATTCTTTAGAGGCAGAAAAGAAACTCATTTATATCTTTGAATTTATATTTTCCTGGTATATTTGCACTTTAACCTTCTTGAACTGCAAAATCGTTGCCAATATTTTTTTATGAACGTAATGACTTCCAAATAACAGAATATTTCATAGGATTAATTTATCAATTTGTTGTTGTGAATCCCTTTCACATGGTTATAAATTCTGAACTACTACCATATTATATATTATAATAATTATATGTTTTATTTCAATTATTAGCACTTATAATTATCAGTGGGAATAATAATTCTTTTCAATTTTGTGTAGATATCCATTAAGTAACCATCAATTATCTGAATGTGCACTTACCTGATTTACTTTTTGACAAAAGTCAAGAAATGCAGTCATGGGAAGCTAAACTTGACTTAGTATCTCAACATTTGTTAAAACTCTTACTGAACACTTTTGTTTATATGTAAAGCCTTGTGCTAGACACAATGGAGATAAAGAAAATTATGAGACAGTGTGTGCCCTTCAATTATTTACATTCTAGTTGGAGCAATAAAGTTATAAAAATGACAAGGCACTGTATGATTGTCATGTAAGTGCTAATCATAAAAACAGCTAATATTATTAAACACTATGTGTCAGACATTTTTCAAAGTTCTTTACATAGATTAATTCATTTAGTATTTATGCCAAATCTCTGAGATAGATCCAGTAATATCACCATTTGTGAGGAACACAGGCACTGAGAACTCAAGTAAGTTGTTTAGAGTTACTATACTTACTAATTAATGTGGCTGAACCAGTATTAAATCTCAGCTATCTGGCTTCACAGTTTGCACTCTTAACCACCCTGCTATATTATAAGTACTGTAAATGCTATAGCTATTCAGAAGAGAAAACAGTGGCTTCCTGTTGTGGTGATTAAGAAAGACTTCCTGGTAGAAAGATGAGATTTGTACTGGGCCTTGCATGAGAATATCAATGGGAGAAAAACAAATTATAACAGTGTAGATAGGATATCAGTTTGACCAGAGCAGAGCATATTTGTAGGACAGTATGTATAGAAGTACATAACTTTATTCAGAACTTCCTGCCAATTCCCACTCCTTTATCTATAGCAGATATCACTGATCAATTACTATACACTCTCTCTGAATCTGCAAGTACCCAGAGCTAACTACTATGAATGGATTAGCATTGGCACATACTAGAAGTAAGGAATATTTGCTATATTGGGAATTATTGACAATAGATTGGGAATATAGGGAGTGGGACAGATTGTAGAACTGTTTGTTGCCAGAATTTAAAATCTATTTTTTGTACCAAAGATAGTCTTTGAAGCATTACCAGAGCTTAGAATCAGAGTGTCATTTTTCAAACATTTGAATATTATTATTTCATACAATAATAAGCTTGCTCTGTTTATCTTCAAACTAATTTAGATAATTGTTGTTGTAATCTGTCTTAATTTCCCCAGTGAATTCTCAATATGGGTGTCTAGAATGGCCAACACAGAGTAGTGGAATGAGTTTGACTGGTTTCTTTTTTTTTTTTTCTGTTTCCATCTGTATTCTGCATAGTAGCCTAGCCTTTTTTCAAACTTAGCTGCCTTTTATGATCTCTTACTTGTGGTCATTTCAATCCACATATTCCCAGTTTTATAGCTATTTTTATGAGAATAGGTAAACAATGGAGATAAAAATGCTTAAGTTACTGGTTGTAATTAAGCCATTGAAAAACATAGGAAAACATCTAGAGGTTGACTTGTTGTTTTGTTTTGACACAGAAGTGTCAAACTGTAGTCCTGTAGTCTAACTAAACTGCTTTCTAAGGCAAGGAATTTTGTAAATTTTGGACCCTCTCCAAAAGAGATTTATTATCAGAAGTGCTAAAAGAATGTTGTAACATTGATTCAGCTATAAAGTAGTTCTGGAGTATGAACTCTGAAATTAGTATTGAAGTGAAGCCCCTGTGTAATTTTATGGCCAACTAAATAATCTGTAAGATTATTTTTAATGAAAAAATATGAATTTACCATATTAGCAGTCCTTTTGCACAAAGCAATAGTAATACCTAAAATTTTAGAATTATGGGTTTGTTCTCACTCAAAACTTTTGTGGTCTTCTGGAGATTTTGTTAATGAAATATATAAAGCTTTTCTGAAATCTTAATGGGAAGCAATTCACTATAATGTAAAGGTTTAACATGCATATTTTAGAATGTATTCCCAAACACTCATTTGCCATTTCAGAATAATGGTTCAATAGGAGTACCCTGATGGGAAATATCCCCATATAGAACCATCACAAAGGGTACATTTGATGGACATTTAGAAGTAAAAAGTCAAAAACAGACTTTGGGGCAGTTTTAGTTAGGATTTTTGATACTAAATGCTGCTGCCATCAGACCTGCAGATCACTTCTTGTCCTGATTTCCAAGAGTTCCTACAATATTTGTAAATGCTAAAGCAAAATAAAGGTAATTTAATTTAGTTGTCTGCCTTCTGGCAGATACAATATTTTCATCTTCACTTTTCATACCATGTGACTTGTAGATCCACTGAGATTGACATGCCTAACTTTTCACACCTGTCGCATAGCAGAAAAAAAGTCATACCTCCCACCTTCTGCTATAACAGTGACTCTAAAGTTCAAGTTTCAGGACCCCTTTCTACTTTTAAAAATTATTTAAAACTTCAAAGAGCTTTTCTTTATATGGATTCCCTCTACTGATGTTGCTTTTTTTTTTTTTTTTTTTTTTTTTTTTGAGACAGAGTCTCGCTCTGTTGCCCGGGCTAGAGGGCCGTCGTCAGCCTAGCTCACAGCAACCTCAAACTCCTGGGCTCAAGCAATCCTCCTGCCTCAGCCTCCCAAGTAGCTGGGACTACAGGCATTCGCCACCATGCCCGGCTAATTTTTTCTGTATTTTTCTGTATTTTTAGTTGTCTATATAATTTCTTTCTATTTTTAGTAGAGACGGGGTCTCGCTCTTGCTCAGGCTGGTCTCAAACTCCTGAACTCAAACGATCCACCCACCTCAGCCTCCCAGAGTGCTAGGATTGATATTGCTATGTTAGAAATTAAAACTGAAATTTATAAAAATATATTAATTCATTTATAAACAACTTATTGTATGATTATATAAATAACATTTTTATGAAAATGGCTAATTTTCTAAAACAAAAATAGGTACCAAGAAGAGTGGCATTGTTTTAAACTTTTGCAAATTTCTTTAATGCCTGGCTTTTCATATCAGCTGTATTCTCATATCTACTTCTTTGTTATTCTGTTGTGATATTACACATCATTTAGCCTACTGTAAAATTAAATGTATGAGCAAATAAGAATAAAAAAGGCTAGTAACTTAGTGTTATTATAAAAATGTTTTTGAGCTTGTGAACCCCCAAAAGCATCTCAGAAATCCTTAGAAGTCCCTATACCACACTTGGAGAACCTTGCATTATAGCATTCTATCACAGTTCTTTTCCTAGCACTCTAATCAGTTTGATGGGTTTACGTTCTGTTTTGTTTTGTTTTTTTAATTACCCATTTTTTTGTTTGTTTGAGGGGTTTTGTTTTTGTTAATGTCTTACTTTGACCAAGCATGATTGAGATATTATAATTAGCCAGAGAAACAATAAGGAGTCAAGAACCTTGGTGAGAATGACAGGGCCTATCAATCATGTTTCCCTGATCTGTTTGACTCTAGCCTAAAATGGAGTCTGCTTCTCCCTGACCTTTGTATTTCCCTTGAGGGGAAGGTCAAGTAAAATCTTGTGGATATCTAGGAGTTGGTTGTAGTTTCATGATAGCCACCTTTCCCTTGCCTAACCTTAAATCCTTCATAAGCTCATATCCTCTATCCAGAGGAAGATAATCATATTTTTTGTTATATGCCCCAAATGTCAATAATATATCTTTTATAAAAGTAATTAAGAAAAAGGTATTTATCTGCCAAAGAGAGTGAGGTCTTTATCAAGTTTAAATCTAGTTCCTACTCTTTAATTCCCTGCTTCCAAAATCAGCTGCCAAGTACTTGTTCTAATCTATAGGGATTTATTGTTTCAGGTCTACCCATCATATCTGATAATTAATGAGTTTAGTGTCTATTGGCAAATAGCCTAGAAATGTCAAGATATTCTGGCCCACATTTCCATGATAATGTTTAAGAACCTTGGGGTAAGAAACTAAAAGTCCAGTTTTGATTTCAACTTATACCTAGGTAAAACACCAAAAATATTCAGAATATCCATTATGAATCCTGAACAAACCAACAGGTAAAATCAGATACTAAAGCACTCTGATATAAGTTGTCTTTTCTATCATTTGTATCAGCCAATTTAAGGCTTTATAGGCAAACACAGAGCAATAGGACACTATTTAGCATCTTTCAAATTGGAGAAAAGACAAGAGCGGGATGTGCCTCTGCTTTGATTTTGAGTAAGGAGATCATGGAATTTATCTGACCTTGTGTGAACTTTTCAAATGCAGCATACTGAAAGGAATGTGTTTTAGTGTGGGTGCACGCGTACACACACACAGTTATTATGCTGTAGTCTTTGATTTGGTCATTATATTTCTTAAATCCATAAACTCTCAACATGTAATTTTATAAAAATGACTCAAATTCAATTTCCTATTTTCCTGCAAGCAGTAGTATTGTGAGATTTCAAGGGGGAAATGGCTTTAAATACAAAAGTATAGTCTAACTTAATTGACTACAATAGTACACATAAGAAAATATACTAGTTTACTAATATCTATTAATATCACTTGTATCAAACATATAAAATTAGGTTGAGTATTAAATGAATTGTTTTCCATTCAGGCCACTTGCAAACGAGATCATAGACTTGCAATGTTGAAAACTCGTCGCTGCTACCTGGAGAAAAAGAGGGAGGAGGAGCTAAAGCAATTTGATGAGAATACTAATTGGCTCCATCGTGTCGAAAATGAAATGGGACTCTTAGGTCAAAATGGTCATATTCCAAAGGTACATATGTGTCTATATGTTCAGATTTAATTTATAAGAACTGAGCTCTTAAAACCCATTATCTTTTTAATTGGGTAAATATCTTTCATAAGACAATTATTGCCCCGTATCTCTGATATTTAATTGATTCATTTTCTTGTTTTCAACTGAATATACCTTCCACTTGCAAGTTACCTACTAGATTTGTCTTTTCTATACTTTCAAAAGACTAAAGTTACTTTTAAACGTTGTTATTAAGCAATTGCATCCTTTTATAAAGTAGCTCTTAAGTTTAAATTAATTCTATTTGAAACTATTCTTAAGGATTCATCATGTAGGTAATTTGTTTTAAATCTTGATATTTTGTGCAAAAATAGTTTTAAATGTGGTCACTATTAATTGTATTATGGCTAAAGAAAGTTGATTTGAAAGCTGTGTGTGTAACTGAAGATATTCCATCTTAGAATGGCTAAAGGTTATATTTGTAAAGTGTAGTGATGGATAATGATAATTAATGGCTGTGTTATGTTAGAATTGTGTTCTCCTACAAACTTACAGTAATCTGACTTTAGTGCCTGAACAAGTTTGGGCTGTATTTTGTTCTCTTAATAAGTCTTGGAAGTAATGTAGGTCATTCCTAACTCAGTACCTCCAAAATGTCATCAGTATTATCATCATGCTAATCATTTCATGATCATAATATTACCATTTCATCTCTAGTCTCAAGTTTACCCCTAGACCAGAAGAAGAGGAAGAAAAGGGGGGAAGGATAGGTATATCTATATTAGAAGAGCAAAGACTTTTTAAAAAATTCAGAAGAGATGATCTATTGGCTAGAATTAAGTCACATGGCTATCCCTAGATACAAAGGAGTCTAGAAGTCTGAGAGGTGACTTTTTCTTTTACTTTTTCTTTTTTTCTCCTTTTTTTTTTCTTTTTGCATAATCATCCTCAACAAAATTAGTGCTCTCTTAATAAGAAAGTAGAAGAAAATGAATGTGGGATAATCAACTAGCTGCAAAGTAACTAATTTTCATCCAAATACCTGGTACTTTAAAAAAAAACAACTTTTCAATATTTTTCTAAAAGTAGGAGCATCTAAAGTCTTTGGTGATGCTCTTCTGAAATTTTGTACTGTGTATCAGCTAATTGATATATAGCTTTCTAAAATCTTTAGATTTCTAGAAGAGCTCCAGACTGAAAATAAAGATGAAAGAAAATATAAAATATTCAGTAACAAATGCTAGTGATCTTTAATATTCAAAGATACTAGCCAAAGCATCAAGACCAGGGGAATGGACTCTCTGATTGGCTAGCAATGGCTATAAATGATTATTCTTTTATCATTAAAACTCAGACCTGACTGGGGAGAAGAGACCAGCACTAGCAGTCAGTGATGACAGTTCAAAGTAGTTAAAGGAGCAGCAAGCAGCAGATAACCTGTTCCCTAAGAAGACAGCCAAAGACAAATAGTTCATTAGTGTTGAGATTTATTGAAGATCAGTCAACAATTTGATTTATACCTCAATCATATTAGAAGTCATCAAAATCTATTGTTAAAAACATACCAGTCAGTTGAGTAGAACAGAACATTAAATATAATATAGAACACATTCTACTAATATTTTACAGTAGTGTAAGTTAGTTTGTAAAGCACTTTACAATATTCCCCACAAAGAGAATGTAAATATTGGAAAGAGTATAGCCTTTGGAACTGGAGTGTTTGGTAATTCTGTACTTGATAGTTGTTTTGAATACCAGCTCTAACACTAATTTTGTGACTTTAGACAAATTATTTAATATTGATGTCTTAAATTCTTATCTGTAAATATATTTAAGGCATTGTGAGTTTAAATGAAATACTATCTTCAAAGGTCTAACAGTACTTAACAAATAATAATTGTTGATTAATAATGGTTTAATAATATTCTAAGCAACAATAACAATAGACATCAATAGCCAAAACAAGGTGTACATAAGAATACAACAAAGTTTAATTAAGTCATTTAAGTTTCCTAATGCCTTCCCATTAACACATTAAGAATATCTACTTTAGAAGGCAAAAAGTACTTTTTTAAAAATTCTGTATCCCTTATAAGATGATATAATGATTTAAAAAGAGTAAGCAAAAAAAGACAATGATTCATCAATGAGTTCTAATAGGGATTGTCTAGGCTTATAAAAGGTAACTTCTGAACTTCCCTGGTAGATCTGCATCATCTAAAGATGGAGGCTCATCATAGAATGCAACAGCCTCCATCAGTGTGCCTATAAAAGTACTGAAACCATTTTTTGGATAAAAGATTTTCAGAGAAAACATCTGTAAACCCTGGCCAAATTAGTATTTCTCATTTAATGCACAAAAGCTGATGCTCTTGGATAGGTAGCAGGTGTTGAATGTTGACAGTACTTTTTGGTTTGTTTCACTTATTTAATTGAATATTTGGAGACCATTTATATCTAAAGCATTCATAGTCTCAAGATTATCATTTTCTAAACTATATAAAATTATAAATATTTTGGTTAGCATTAAATTTTGACCTTATTTAAAAATAACTACTAAAGATTCTTTAATTTTTTTATTATTATTACATATGGGGATGATATTTTAGTAGATTATTTAGCCCTTCTAGTGGGCAAAAACTTTCTCATGAAGGGTCTAAAACAATTTTTTGTGTGTGACTACTTTAACCATCTTCAGGTGAACAGTTCAGTGATATTAAATACATTCATAAAAAATTTTAATTACATGTATATGTAGTTTTAAAATGATATTACTAGAGTATTTTTGCTTCTTAAGAGCCTGACTTAATTTATATTGTGCTAATATTACAGTTTAGTATGTTTGTCCATGTAGTCAACGTTCTTATTTATAGCTCAACTCCAACTATGCATTTTATTACAAGTAACTGGAAAAATATTAAAATTAAAACTTCTATTCCCACCCCCAAAATCTTCCCCTCCATTCTTTTTTCTGCAGATATTTTCACAACTGATATAATTATCTAGTTTTAAGCCATTATTTTCTACATAAGCAAACAGCCATAACTTGATAAAGGGACTTATCCAAGGTCACACAATTCTGGACAAAGACTCAGTACTTCTGACTTTCAAATTGGTGCTGTTTTCTCTATACTCTCCTATATTACTTACTTTTTAACGTCCTGAACCTATCTACTTCTCTCTGTGCCTTGCTGCCATTACTCTAATTCAGACTCCCACCCCCCATTATTGAACTGCTACATTTGGTCTTTATGCTTTCATTCAGGTTTCATGCAGTTCATTTTCTCCATAGCCACCAAAACGAGCTTTTAAAAGGTAACCCTGATCATAAGGCTTTTCGGTGCCTTCTCCCTAGAATAAACTCACCATTATGATTTACCAGGTCTATACTCTCTCATGGTCTGCCATCTGAATACCTCTCAAACTTTATCTATCACCTCTCATTATATACTCTATACCAGCCTACTTGTAGTTACCAGAATAGGCCATCCTCTTCCAATCAAACTCAGTCATTAGTGTGTCAAGACAAAAGATTCAAATTGTAAACTTAGTTTCCAAAGATAACAAGCTAGCCAAGACCCATTATTGCCTAATGTAATTATATAATTAAGCCTTGTCTCTTCCAAAGAAGAGTGATTGAAGAAGATAAACAGATCATCTGATCTAGTTCTGAAATTTTTTTTTTATTTTTATTTTTCTAGCTCTGAAATTTTAGTCAAGTAAACTGATCTCCATAAAGGCCACATATTTGGCTTAAGTTGGCATTTGTTTTAAGGCTAAGCCATCTCTAAAATCATATGACAGGCCAGTGCTCAAATTCTATCATCATGACTCCATAAATAACTCCTAACTTTAATATATCTTAGACAAATAGAATGACATTGTTTCTCTATCATAGTCCCTTTCACTGGCATACGAAATATAAGAAAAAAACAGCGTTGAGCTTTTCGAGAATCAAAGAGGTCAACTGCAGACTGGGAAGGAGTTTTATTAAAATCAATTTAATTTTCATATTCTTAAATAAATCTGAAGTATATTTTGCATTGTTTTCCCAAGCTAAAATGGATTGTGGGATTAAGGGAATTGTCCCTAGGGGAAAGTTTTAGGCATAGCTCCCCTGAGTATGGGGTTGCTGTCTCAGCCATTAAAAATATCCAGAAAGTTTCATTAAAGATTCTAAGAATGTTATTGGGTTATCAATCCATTCATACTTTAGTGAGTGTAATCACTCAATTCATGTTGTCTGTACTTAAGGTTTAGTAGGTTTGAGGAAAGGCAAGTAATTTTAGGTAGCAGATTAAAGGACACCTGGCCCTATGCAGATGAAGCTTAGGAAAATGGAAACCTACAAAAAACGTTTTCACACTTTTGCCTAGGATGAAGCTTTTACTAAGAGTGGGTGTGGGCAAGAAATTTTTATTGCACACACTCCAGGCGCTGTATGCTGGGGCTGTAACACTGAACTAATCTGACACAGTCCTTGTCCTGGTGGCAAACCATACATTCAGGTACAGACAGAAAAACTATAAAGAAATGAATAAAAAAATTAAGTTGTTACTGATCATGCTATGACAGTATTCATCTTTAAACACAACGTTCAGGGAAAGCCTCCCTGGGACAGTGACATTTAAGCAAAAACTGGTCATATTTATGTCTTTTCACAACATTATAAACAAATTAGATAGACCAAGAAGCTGTCATCGTAGCAAAATTTCTTCTTAATTCCTAACATTTGGTTTCTAAGGAAACTTGAAACCTGATATTGCTTGTATATTATAGACCGCCTGTACCAGAACTCTTATTTTTCAAATTGTTTCTAAACATTTCATTTAATATCTAAAAAAAATGAAAATTATTGGTATCAATATAAGTTTTATTAAAACTGATTTAATTTTAATATTCTTAAATATTTTTGCATTGTTTTCTCTAGGAACTCAATAAGGATCTTCACTGTCACCATTTGCATCTCCAGAATAAAGATTTGAAAGCACAAATTAGGCATATGATGGATCTCGCTTGTCTTCAAGAACAACAACACAGGCAGACTGAGGCGTGAGTACATGAATTTACCTATTCTACAATTTTAACACTGTAGACCTAAAGTACATGAAGCATAAAAGTTCAGTTTTCCACTGCCAGAAATTTAAGTTGTATCTGGTATGGGATACATTGTTTTTAAGTTTCTGCTAGCATCAGAAAACGTTGAGAGTGTGTAGACGTGGTTCAATATATGCCATGTTATTAAAAATTTCATAAATACATATATAGTGAACAGGAGTCTATGTTCCACCTCTGTCTTCTAGCCATCCATTTCCCCTCTTACGAGCAGTGACTATTAACACCTATTGAATTTTTAAGCAGGCAATTGTTAATTATTCATAATTCCAGAATGATTTTTTTGCTGTCATTAAAATAAAGTTGCTAAATATCAGCTGTCCTGATTTTTCTGTGATGCTATAGCAGCTCTTTTATGCACTCTCCACTAGCTCCATGGTAACATGTTAGTCATTTAATTTTTTAAAACATAATAGCAAGAAAAAGCATAGCTTAACACATTAACTGCTATGTAAGTTGTATTTAACTCACGCTATTTTTGAACCCGTTACTTCCAGTTCACACATCTCTTTACCTTGAGCCACCTGAACCATTTTTTTCAAGTTGCATATAACTCACACGGAGAAAACAATAAAAATAAAAAATTTTTCATTAAATTAAAAAGGATCGTTTTGTTTTCAAAGTTTTTATTCTATTTTTGTAATAAAACACCAGGGCTCCAGGGAAAAATATTTTTTTTCTAGTGTGGCAGTCAATGTGTTAATCTTCTTTTGTCACCTTGGATAAGTCTGTCAGCTCCTTAGGCATCACTTTGATACTCTATAAAAATGTACAATTTATTTCTCTAAGGGCTTTCTGCTACACTAAAAATCTATTAGTGTTCTACTGGTGTTCTCAAATAACTGGTAATTAATTTTCGATAGTTTTTATTTAGAGGAAATCATATTCATATAGCTATTTTTACAAAGAAGAAGAAAAAGGAAAAGAAAAACTTCAGGGAGACATTTTTCTGTGAGTGAAAGCTCAAACTAATCTTCCCCTCTCCTCTATGTGTATACCTAGAATGGACATTGAATATTCATTTCCTAGCACACAGACCACCTGCAAGAGCTGAAGTCATCAAAGAAACATTAATTTATTTTAACCATACTATATTTGCTATACCAGACAGAGGCAATGTGGCATAGTAGAAATAATACGACTTTTGGAATCAGTCTTGAATTCTAGCTTTTATTAACAATATAATCTGGCATTAATTATTTAACCTTGCTAAACCTTACTTTTCTTATATGTAAAAATAGCTTATAATACATGTCATGTAAAGGTTTTGAAAAGATTAAATAACATAAAAATAAATAACATGATATAATTCTTGTGTCATGGGCCCCTAAGACCATTTCCAGGTATAATGACTCACTAGGAGGACTCACAAGACTCATCATGGTACTAACAGCTATGATTTATTAGAACAAGAGGATACAAAGCAAAATCAGCAAAAGGAAATGGCATGGGGGCAAAGTCTAGAGAACATCATATACAAGTTTTTAAGAGTCTTCTTCCAGTGGAATGTTCCAGAATGTGCATAATTCTTCCAGCCAAGAGTCGTGACAGCACGTGTAAAATGCTGTCTGCTTTGAAAGCTCTTTAGAGACTCAGTGCCTTGGGTTTTTACTGGGACCTTGTTGCATGGACACGCTCTGCCCACCATGTACCAAAATTCCAGGCTTTTCAGAATGAAAGCAGGTGTTCAGCATAAACCACATTGTTTATATAAGCAATTTAAGCACAGTAAGCCATTCTTCTCCTATCAGTTCTGGAAATGATGGGAACCCTCCCAAAATCAGTGATTTAAGATGCAAGCCAAGGGCCAACTTTACAAGCAAGTCTTTCTTAGCAGTCTCAGTCTTACTACTATGTTAATGCTTCTGTACAGTACTTGATTAGTGTTGGTGCTCAATAAATAATTGTTTTCTTGACTTTTTGATTAATAACTTTTCTATATACTTGATATCTACTTGACTAAAATAGCATACCGCCCACCAACCCTCACCAAAAAGAAAAAGATCACAGATTATTTATACTGCTATCTAAATAGTTAAGATTCCTAGGTATTAATGTAGTTATTTCCTTGTATATTAAAATTAATGCCTAATTATTCTTTTCCCACTGCCCTATCTATACTTCAAATGGTTTCATTCTCCTGGATATTATGAGTCTTTCGACTGCCTCAGTATACCAGGACTGAATCATTTCAAAATCATTCATGTTGTTAGGCATCTTCCTTTATATAAAAGTTAAGAACCACTTTTGAATGTATAAATTTATAAGTGTTTAGCTGTGACATTTCTTTAGTGAACACTTACAGGGAAGTCTTAGACATAAAAAGATACATTCAGTGCTGTTCTTATTGGTGATGAGAGACTTTGAGTCAGAGCCAAGAATCTAGTGCCCTAATGATTCTTCATACCCACCATCCTTGTCCACAACTTTTGTTTTTGAAACGCCTTTGCATCCCACTGGGAAAGCCATTGCTTTAGGTCATTTAACGTAAAGGAGGGTTAAGCTTTGTTCTTTTGTGTATGTGTATGTGTGTTTTAATGTTGTATACCTAAGATACGAGTCTTATCATTTGACATAATGTTAACTTTTCATTTCAATCCCATGATAATTAGTAATAATAACAATATCTGTCCTTTAGAAATCACATTATGTTTTGCAAAAAGCTTTTATGTATATTTAACTCATTTAGTCCTCAAAACAATCTCCTATTTCCTATTATAGGTATCAGCTGTCTAGTTGTCCCCCACATTATATAGGAGAAACTTCAGTTTGTGCCTTGTCCAAGGTCATACAGAAACAAGTGAAAACTATCTGAGACTAGAGCCTGGTTCTCATAATTCCTATTCGAAATTCTTTCCACTCTGTACTTAATGTATTAAGAATATATTGAAGTATATAACCGAAATAACATATTATATAAGAAAACATACACAGGAAATCATTTTAATGATATGCTAATACTTTAGGTGTTATGTAAAAGAAGTATAAAAATGTATTTAAAATTTAGTATTTATCTTTCCTTTCTTGTCATCTTCTTTATAGAGTATTGAATGCTTTACTTCCAGCCCTAAGAAAACAATACTGCACATTAAAAGAAGCTGGCCTGTCAAATGCTGCTTTTGAGTCTGACATCAAAGAAATTGAACATTTGGTAGAGAGGAAAAAAGTAGTGGTTTGGGCTGACCAAACTATGGAACATCCAAAGCAAAGTGATCTACCAAGGATTTCGGTTCTTATGACCTTTCCACAGCTTGGACCAGTTCCGTCTAATCTTTGTTGTAAGTATGGCTTTTATTTTAAGTAAATAGTAACATCATTTCTAAAGACGGCCTGTATATATCAATCGACAGAACAGTTAATTTTTAAATAGGTTTGGCTATTTTGTGAGAACTAATGGTAAATTAGCTTCAGAATCATTTCAATGAACCAGTATCTTCCAAGGATCTAAAAGCAAGTATACACTGATATTCTAATAACCCTAACAGTAAAACTCATTTTACCATTTTTGGATGCAATAATTTTACTTACTATCCTTCTTTAAAATTTAACCTCTATTAAGGACTGGAGATTATAATAATATTGTATTTTATAATACGTAAACAATGTAAAATTTACTATTTTTCTGTTGGCAAATCACTTGGTATCTCTTTCTGTAATAAAAATGTGTATGGGACATTTTAATTGCAAAGTTAATATATAATCTTGGTCAAAGAAAATTCAGGCAATATAGGAGAACATAAGAGGTAGAATTTCTGTAAGAGGATGGGATCAAGAAAAGAAAGAAATAGTAGAATGCCCTCTTCAACTCCCCTCAAAACATCAATTTTATGTCATGTCCTATCTCATAGATAGATACTGTTGGAGGTTTAATTACCTTTGCAGTGTGGATGTGTGTAATACAGATATATTTGTACAAGATAATCTAATTTTAGCTTTTAGGATTCACATGAATGCTAGCACATTATAGAGACTGGTCTGCAAGTTTTGTTTAGTTTGTTATGTTTAGTTGTTTTATTTGTTTAGTTTGTTAATGACTATTAAGGGGTACAATGAAACATCTACCTCATTTCTTTTTTTTATGTTTCGAGAATCTAGAGAATAGATGTACCATAATTTACTTAACCTTTGTTCTGTTAGTGAACAGTGCATCAGAGAACAGATCTGTGTGTTCACATTTATGCATGCATACTAGATTGCTAAAAGCTGGTTTGCCAGGTTAGAGGACATATATATAATTATTGTTTAAAAATGCATCCAATCAAAATGTTCTCCGAACAAATTTTTTCTACACCTAGTGTATATAAGAATACCTGTTTCATCTTTACCTAAACCTAAAATAATAATAGTGCTAATAATAATGTATATCCTTTTAAAAATTGTAACTTTCTGATTACTAATGAGGTTATTTCATCTTCTGTGATGTGTCTTTTGCTCATTTGAGTTAGTGAAGTTTTTTTGTTTTGAGGGAATTTTTGTTTGCTTGGCGCTCAGTGTATAGTAACTGCCTGTTGGTTAGTTCCTGCTTTATTTTTTTTAATCTTTGTTTCTCAATATTTCAACTGTACTTAATGTTTAACTTTTATGTAGTCAAATCTGTCCATATTTTCCATTATGGAGAGTTTTCTGGGGATCTGGCAACCTGAAGGTATTTGTTACCCTTTTGCTCACAGCTATAATCCATTTTTCTTGTATGAGCCAAATGTATACTGGGACTGGTAGCAAATACAACCTTATTTTCTGTGAGAACGAATGGACTTTCTTTTGCACGTGCTGGGCAGGTGCCTTAAAGATAATTGAGCCTTTTAATAAGGTAAAGAATACCAAGGATCTGGACTTTCTGGGAGAAAGTTGACATTCACCTATTACGTCTGATATTACTGAGTGCCCAGAAGACCTAGGAATAGTTTCAGAAGTGTGCTGTGGCCTCCTAAGCCTGAGATGGGGAGAGAGAAAGAAGTCTTGGGAGCAAAGAGTGTTCCTTTGCTTATTCTGTGGGGAACTCCACTACCAGCTCAAATTTGAGTCCACTGTACCCATTCACTTCCACCACTCATTGGATCAGTACCAAATATGGATCTCTAATAATGAGACCTGAACCCCTGTGTGACCACCTTTCTGATAGAGGAAAATCAGAACAGAGAAAACATGTGTCTAACAAACAAAAACCAGTGGAGAAGATAGGTATTATACATGAGCCTTAAATATGAGGAAAATACCTAAACACAGGGACTCTAATCAAATAATAAATGAACCAGATAGTAACCTCAAGACTGGGGAAATTAAGGAGGTTATAATGGTGAGCAGTAAGCCTTGTTATGAATAAATAGGTGATAAATCTAAATGGATAATTATATACCAAGAATGTGTAATCTAAGTGCTTCTTTAAAAATTAATGTTTAAAATTAAATGATAGACACAGATATATCAGACAAATGCAAATAAAAAAAACAAAAATGAAAAAACATTTCTGTGTAGTAGAATTTAAACTTAAAAATGCTAAACAGGATAAAGAAAAATATCTGATAATGAAAAAGACACAACTTAATAAGATATAATTATAAATTTATATGCACAAATAACATACCAACTGAATATATAAAGTAATTTATAAATGCAAGGACAACACTCGAGAAATATAATTATAGTACATTTCAGTATACCTCTTTAAGGATTAAAGTAATCTAATAGCAAGCTTTCAATTTAAAGAAACTAATGGCACCTAACCTTAATTTAACAGGTATACGTAGAAACTTATATCCCTCAATAAATAAATATATATTGTTTGGGTACATTGATCATAATTAATCAATTTATCAATCATTTTATGAAGCTCTGCCTGTGAGTAAATCTCATCAGTACTGTCTGGAATTTGATGAGGATTTTAATTCTATAGATTCAAGTTTTCTTTGAACTCAGGGAAATAGTCTTCCATTATTTGTTTAATTACATTCACTCTTCCATCTTTTCCTTTTTCTCCCTCTATAAAGATTTTTACAGGGTACATGTTTTGTTCATAATCTAACAAAATTAGAAGTAAGTAACTAAAAGGTGATCAAAATCTTAAGTGCTTGAAAATTAATAGCACTTCTAGGAATTCCTTAATAAAAACAAAATCAAGAGTACAATTACAAACTATATAGAAAACAGTGACAAAGAACAATAAAATCTATACTCATTTTGGTTTTAAAGTCCTTCATTATTAAACAAGAAATGTGAAAAACAAAGAAACTCATTTTTCATTTTAATGAATCTCAAAACATAAGAAAAATAGAGCAAGAGCAGCTAAGAAGGAAGAATAAAGATAAAGGCAGAAAATAATGATGCAGAAATTTAAAAACTGTAGAAAGAACAAATATATCCAAGAGCTGGTTCTTTGCAAAGAGAAGTAAGAAACAAAAACATCGAGTTTCACAAGGCCAAAAGCAAGGTGTCAGCCAGTTGATTGTCTTATCTGGAGGTTTTGTGGGAGAATGTGGCTCTAGGCTCATTTGGTTGTTAGCAGAATTCAATTCCCTCTGGCTGTATGGCTAAGGTCCCTGTTTTCTGCTGGCCATGGGCCATTCTCAGTTTCTAGAGGTTGCCCACATTCCCTAACTGGTGACTGTTTTTATCACTTCATCTTCTAGCTGAAAAGGCAGATCAAGTCCTTCTCATGGTTTAAATCTCTCTGACCTTTCCTTCCTCATCTCTCCTGCCTCCCCTTAGAGAAAAAGTTCTCTGCTTTTCAGGACTTATATAAGATTGGGCCCACCAGATATCTAGGATCATTTCCCTTATTTTAAATTCCATAATTTCAATTACATCTGCAAAATCTCTTTTGGTATGTAACAGGATCCAGGAGCTAGGGCTTGGGCCTCTTGGGGGGGAGGGAGGGAGGGATTATTCTGCTTATCACACATTTCTCCTTGTAGTTCTGTCAATTTTTGTTTTCTGTATTTTGAGACTATATTACATTCGTGTATTTCAGGATTATTCCATCTTTTATTATTATAAAATGCCCTTCTTCTAGCAAATCTTTCTGACTTTAAGTTTATTTATTATAGCTATCCCAGCATTCATTTGCCTAGAGTTTTCATGGTTTGTCTTTTTTCCAGTTCTTTCACTTTTAACCTTTCTGTAACCTTATACTCCAAATGTGTCAGTTTTAAACAGCACAGAATTGGGGTTTGCTCTTTTGTTCCGTCAGTATTCATCTTTTAAATAACCTATTTATTCTTTTTTTACTTGATGAATTTATTGATATTTGGATTTAAATCTACCATCTTACAATTTTCTTACTAATTACCCTGATTATTCTAAGTTCCTTTTCTCTTCTTTTGTACTTTCCTTTGAAATGATAAATACTTTGTTATTCCTATTTTTTCCCTCTATATATATATAGCTGAGAAGCTATATACATTTTTATGTTCTTTTAGTGGTTACCCTAAAGGTAAAGTTATATATCTTCGAGTTACCAAAGTCTATTTATCAAAATGACTGTATTTTCCCCTTCTTCTTAGACACTGTTAGAAGCTTAAGATGATAACTAACTCCATGAACCCTTCTTTTGGCATCTGTTAACAAAAAATACATTGTTATAATGTATTTTATTTTTATATATATTAAATCCATAAGGTGTTATTGTATTTACAGTCAATATTCACATTTTTTGGTTATTGGTCTTCATTTTGTCAACATCTCAGTACCTCCATCCAAAATAATTTTTCTTTCATTTAGAGAAACTTTAGAATTTCCTTTAGAATGGGTGTGTGATGATGAATTTTCTTAGTTTTTGTATGTCTAAAACTGTATTTTATTTTCTTTCTTGAAGACTATTTTGCTGGGTATAGAATTCTGATTCGATATGCTTTTATTTTAGCACTTTACAGATATCATTTCATTATCTTCTGGCTTTTGTTGTTGCTGTTGAAATCAGATTTTATTTTAAATGTTACTCCTTTGAATGTAATCTGACTTCTGGCTTCTTGAAATATTTTCTTATCGTATTTAGGTTTTAGTAGTTTTGCTATATTGTGCATAATTGATTTCATTTTTACTTCTATTACATGTTTATAGAACTTTCTGAATTTGTGTCTACATTATTTTTCATTCATTTTGGAAAATTCCTAACCATTATCTCTTCAAATATTGCTTGTTCCACTTTTGCTCACTCCTCTACTTCTGAAACTCCAATTATGTTACATGGTACTGTCTCATTGTATTGTCTATGCCTTTTGCTTTTTCACTTTTTAAACCTTTTGTCTCTTGCTGGATAATTTCTCATATTTTGCAGTTTACGTTCTCTTTTTAGCTTTATAAAATGGCTTTTAGATCCCTCAAGTTCTTAATTTCAGTTACTATATTTCAGTTCTAGAATTTTCATTTGATTCTTTTTTATAGTTTCCATTTCTTTGCAAAAATTCTTATCAAACACAATGAGTATAATTTTCCAAAGATTTCATGGGACATACTTATACTAAAAATGTATATAAAAAAATACTAAAATTTTTCTTTTTTATACTAAAAAAGGAAAAAAATGTCGTTTTTCGGAAATTCCGTATCTGTGGGTTCCACATCCACAGATTCAACCAACCAGAGATCGAGAGTATTTAGAGAAAGAAAAATGAATGGTTATGCTGTGTTGACTACATGCAGACTTTTTTCCTTGTCATTATTCCCTAAACAATATGGTATAACAACTATTTATATAGAATTTACATCGTATTAGGTATTGTAAGAAATCTAGAGATAATGTAAAATATATAGGAGGATTGCATAGGCTGTATGCAAACATTATACCATTTTATATATGCAACTTGAACATCCATGGATTTTGCTATCCACAGGGGTCCTGGAACCAATCTCCCACAGATACCCAGGATGACTGTATTTTAAAACCTGTGTCTGAGAATCCACTAGACTGTAACACTATGAGTCTATTTCTATTATCTGTTTTTGCTGGTTTTCTTTCATGTGGTCTCATTTTCTCATATGCATGCTATTTTTTTTAGTGCCAGACAGGCATTTTCAAAATTGTTTATAGAAATACTTTGACGCTTCTAATAATGATATCTTCCTTCAGAAAAGATTTACATTTGCTTCTTCCAGACTTCTGGTGGCATCGGCAATTCAAAATCACCTCAGTCCTATTAATATTTCAGAGATCAAGATAATTTGAAACTAAACAAGTTTTTTGCAGGCCCACCTACTTCTGATTTGCCTTCTGGGGTGTAGCTTTTCAGGGTCCCAATTCAAAGCAAGGAGGTTTTTATAGATACCTTAAATTCCAGTTCCAGCATCTGATTCCCACAAAGCTCACACACTGTTGCTCTGCTTTTCTGCCACCTCCTCTAGCACTGGCAAACAACCTTAGGGGAAATTAGCTGTAATTGCAGAAGTTACCTTCCTGAGTTTCCAACTTCCTCCTAATGCTCACCTATAATTTTTCACAGTCTTGTTAGCAATCCAGTGCCTTCAAACAGATGTTTTTTGTATTTTGTCCAGATTTTTTAGTTGCCTTCAAAAGAGATGTTGTTCTGAATTAGTTACATCTCTATTATTAGCAGAAGTTCCCTATATTATATTTTTACGTTAATATGATAGGAAAGTCAGTATCTTCTTTTTCTTTTAATAAAGCATTATTGTCATTAAACCTGACCAAGTTGAGATATTTGGAAAGGAAAACTTAAGATTTTTTTTTCACATTCCCTCATACCTTTTGGGCCTGATTCTTTTCTTATAATGTATTCAAGATGTTGGAGAGGAAATACAATTTTAACACCAAGATTGAGAAATACTCACCACCTGCTATATGATGCTCATTATTCCCTATTTAAAAATCCATATTTCACATACAATATAATTGCATAGACTATACCTGTCAACAATAAAACAAAACATTTATTTGGCTCTTAATTCCTTTTCATGATATTTTTTAAAGGAAAGACTATTAAAATCATGTTACATTTTATGTTAATAATTATGTGTTTTCTTTTAAAAATGTATTAGGAGGTGGGTTTTGTTTTTAGAATATTTTGTTCTTGGTTTGTTATTTTACTATTTTGTTCTAATGATTTCAGAAATTAACTATTTGCTTAGTTTTTCTTGTCCATTCCATGAATTATGTATGTTGTATGCATTATGAACAGAGTCAAAAAAGAATAACAGGAAAGGTGTATGTGAGTCCACTTATAAATATTTAATGTTCTTAGTCTTAAGATATTGAAGTAGCTCAAAGAAAAAAGCATAAATAGTATAATTTGTTTGCATTTCTAAAGATATGAAGCAATACCCAGATAGTATATGTTACAAAAATTATGCTAAACATGGTAGTCTGAATAAATTTTACAAGTAAAATTGAAAAGGTTCAACTTAAGCAAAACCTGTGTCAAATTTGTCTCATTCATTTTAACCTTATGAATATGTCACTGACTTTTTTCTTACACTCTCATGAACAGGTACTATCAAGTGGTTTTGTTGTTAAATTACAAAAAAATACTAAATGCTGTGGAATTTGAATTTTTTTTTCAAGTGCTTTAGGGACTTTTAAGAGTATTTACTGGATCAGCTATATTCTTTTTACTTAAAACACATACACACAGAGTACTCTTAAAAGTCTGATGAGATTAACCATTTATTATATTAATTTAGCCTGTATTCTGTTGAACATTTAGGTTGTTTAATAAATTTTTATTATTATAAACATTTCAGTAAGCATATATATATATGTGTGCTCATGTCTGATTATCCCTATGATAAATTCCTAGAAGTAGAATTTCTGGCTCCAGATACATGCACATTTTTCAAAGTTTCCAATAATATGCATTGCCAAGTAACTCCCTTCCTCCATATGATTACACCAATTTTAACTCCAACAATCAATGTAAGAGTGAGCTCCTTTCTCCTTTTCATTTTCACCAGATTTTGGTGTTAAAATATTTTCAATTTTTACTTTTAGCATATCAATTACAAACATACATATAAGTACAAAGAATACTATAATAAGGCCCATGTGCCCATCATGTAACTTTAAAAAATTATCAGCTCATCTCTAATCTTGAGAACTCCATCTGCTTTCCTCCAGCTCAGCTCCTTCACTACATTATTTTGAAGTAAATCTTACAGCATATCATTTCTTCCATTTACATCAAGTATCTATAAGAGAAAGCATAATACCCTCTTTGTACCTAATGTTGTCAAAAATCTAATCAGTTTTCAAATTTTCCTCATTGTCTCATAAATGATTTGTTTCTACCTTTCAAATTAGGATACAAAGAAGGTCCATACCTTGTAATTGTTTGATATATCAATTAAGTCTTTTTTTAATTCGGGGTTCTCTCTCCCTCTTGTATCTTTGCTAATTGTTGATTCTTTGCCAATTTACTAATAATTGTCATAAATACTATCACTTTTCAATATTTAGTATGGTTGAATGTGGTTTGTTTTGCTTTTTCACTTGTTTAAGTATCTATTTTCTTTTTTGTGAATTGCCTAGCCATCATTTGAACATTTTTCTGGTATAGTCAGCTTTTATAAAAATTGTAACTTATTTACAAGAGCTTAAGTATAAGGGTATTTATTCATTCATTCAACAACATTTAACTTCTACTATGTGCCAAGCAGTTATCTAATACTAGGGATCAAAGTGTAAAACAGGCTGGAAGCAGTGGCTCACACCTATAATCTCAGCGCTTTGGGAGGTCAAGATGGGAGGATCACTTGAAGTCAGGAATTTGAGACCAGCCTAAGTAACATAGCCAGGCCCCATCTCTACAGAAAATAAAAAAAAATTTAGCCAGGCATGGTGACATGTGCCTGTAGTCCTAGCTACTCAGGAGGCTGAGGCAGGAGGATCACTCAAACCCAGGAGTTGGAGGCTTCAGTGAGCTACGATCACGCCACTGCACTCCAGCCTGAGAGACAGATGTGAGGTATAAAAATAAACTCCCTCATGGAGCTTACATTCTAGTGAAGACAATAAATATAAGTAAAATAAATAAAATCTCAGAAAGTAGTACATGCTAGAGTAAAGAAATAAAGGAGTGGGGGCAAGGAGGAGAGTTTGCTATTTTAAATAGTATGGTCAGGGAAGATCTCACTGATAAAATTTGAAGGAATTCACAGGGTTTATTAGCTATGTGGGTATCTAGAAGAAGAATCATTTTTAGGTAGAAGGAATAAACAGTGTAAAATCTCTGACACAGGAATTTGGCCTGGCATATTGAAAGAATGGCAAAGAGGACATATAACTAGTGCAAAGGAAAAGAGGGCAAGTAGATAGTGAGGAGATCGTAGAGATAAATTAAGGAAGGTAGATCTTGTAGGTTATTAGAAGAATTTAATTAATCTTTTACTCTGAATAAAACTGGAAGCCAGGGCATGATCTGAGCAGAAAAGTAACATATCTTAATCATGTTTTTAAAAGAGTTTTTAAAAGATCTCTCTGGCTGCTGTGTTGAGAATAGATTGTAGCATGGCATGAGTTGAAACATTAGGAAGCTACTGCAATAATGCAAGTACAAGTTGGTGGTGGTTCAGACCAGGTTAGGAGCAGTATAGTTGATCAGAAGTGGTCAGATTCTAATATATTTTGAAGACAGTACCAGCAAGATTTCCTGACAAATTGAATTTAGGATATGAGAAAAAGAAAGGACTGGGATGACTAGGTGTAGGATTTTTGAACTTAGCATCTGAAACAATGGAGTCACCTTCAAAGAGATGAGGAAAGACTTCAGATGGAGCAGGTTCACAAGATGGAGGTAGTAGAAACTCAGTTCAGTTTGGGGCATGTTAAATTTGTCTAAGATAGATCCAAGTGGAGACATCATGTAGGCAGCTAAGGATCTGAAGTTCAGGAGACAAGTCTAAGCTGAAATATAAATTTGAAAGTTTTTTAACATTTAGATGATATTTAAAGCCATCAGACTGGATGAAATCATCAAGGGATATTAACTCTTTCTTGTAGTATACATGGAATAATTATATCCCTCAAGTTTATCACTTAATATTACCTTTGTTTGAGGTATCCTTTTTAATGCTGAAATTTTACACCTTTTTTTTTTTTTTTTTTTTTTTTTTGAGACAGAGTCTCGCTGTGTTGCCGGGGCTAGATGAGTGCCGTGGCGTCAGCCTAGCTCACAGCAACCTCAAACTCCTGGGCTCAAGCAATCCTACTGCCTCAGCCTCCCCAGTAGCTGGGACTACAGGCATGTGCCACCATGCCCGGCTAATTTTTTCTATATATATATTTTAGTTGACCAGATAATTTCTTTCTATTTTTAGTAGAGACGGGGTCTCGCTCTTTCTGAGGCTGGCCTTGAACTCCTGACCTCGAGCGATCCATCCGCCTCAGCCTCCCAGAGTGCTAGGATTACAGGCGTGAGCCACCGCGCCCGGCCTGCAACTTTTATATAGTAAAATTTCTTCTTTATTTCTTTTTCTCATTGCCTTTGGAATCACTTTTCAAAAGTCCTTTCCATCCACAAGTTTTAAAATTTTTCTTTTCATTTTCTCTTAATTTGCTTTGGTGTAAGATGACAAGCAAGAATCTCTTTTCCCCAAGGGAGCCAATCATTATTGTGTTTATATATTGACAGTTCATCCTTCATAGAACCTTTGATTTACATATAGTAAGTGATCATATGTAATTGTGTTTATTGAATTTCTATTCTTTTGCCTATTTGTCTATCCTAGCACTAGTGGCTATTATTTTAATATCTGATAATTTACAGTATTTTTGCATATGTAGCAGTGCCAGTCCCCCTTCATTATTCTTTGTTTTAAAATTTTTCTTTGCTTTACCTAAGAAATGAATATTAGAACAAGTTTTTCTAGTTCCAAGGAAATAAAATCTTTTAAAAATTTTATAAATTAATAGTCTTCACATTTTTCCACTGTCAAATCGTCGCACTCTAGAATAGTTTGTCTCTCTGTATCCATGTCTTGTATGTTCCTCAGCAATGTTTCAGAGTTTTCTTTGTATGTCCTGTACATTTATTATTAAAGATATCCCAACATATAATATATTTTTGGTATATGGACTTTTGTTCTTAAATTAATAAGCCTATATTCTTACTCAGGAAGAAATTAACTTTGTAAAGTTTGCTATTTTTAATACTTTGCCTATATCAATATTTTAGATTTTTGGATAGATATTTATTTGACTTCAAATCTTTATCTCCAAACTACAAGTCTATTGACTTGGAGTAAAATATGCACCTATTTTGGGTCTGGAAAAAAGAAAGCATACTCCTGAGTGCTGTGCAGGATGGGGGTGCTAACGGCAAGGTTTATTTATGGAACTGATAAAATTTCTGACATTAAATGAAAAGTCAAGATTTCCTCATTATCCATCTGGAAACTCACATTTAGTAATATTTCTGTCTCTAGCCTTTCCTTTTTTAAAATTTTGCACCCCCTGTCAGTGGTTTTATCTTAAAGCACAATAAAAGAAAAGATACTAGTAGAGCCATTTTCTTATAGTACAGATATTTTGATTAAATATACAATTTCGTAAAATTACTTGAATACAAAATTTCATGTAAAAAATAGTAAATCTCTATACTAATTCCCTATATTACAAGTATAAAGCAGCAGAAATGTTTATAAACTAAATTTTTTGTATTTTTCCCCTTTTGGCAATAAAATCTCATTGTTACCAGTAGACGTGGAAGTCATGCTTGTAGCCCTAAATACATTTTGTTTGACCCTTAGTCCCCATGTACATGAGACAGTATTTAGTTATTCATCTGTAGCCGCAAATAGTGCTGTAAATTAAAAGGTTCTTTGCATTGTCCCTTTTTTCCAACACAAGTAAGTGTGAATACTGAGGAAATGATACTGAGAGGGAAACATGGTATATGCTATTTCCCACAGAGACAAATATCAAAAGATTATGGTTGCTGCATTTACTCAAACTGCTAGGTTAATTTAAATGACTATAGTACTTCTTTAATACATGAGAGAATAATATTTTATGTATAGCTGATATTACCTATATAGGCACTATTACAATAACTACAATAGTGTCTCATAAGTGCATTATGAAATGTTTAATAGTTTGGTTAATTTAGCGGTAACTTAAGGTTATATATCTAGTAAATAGTTAAAATGCATTCACCTGTATCATTTGCAACTATGAATTTCGTGAGTCACAGGCTGTTAAAAAGAATCCAGATTTATGATTAGTACAGTAATTGTATCAATCATTTGTAGCCTAGAAGTGTTTATTGAAATGCATATATTAATACTTGATTTCACTTTAGAACTTTGCCAACTAATTTTGATTTAGCATGGTTTCCCAGAATACCTGCTTACATACATATTAACAGAAGTGCTAGCAAAAGACGAATCCTTGCCATCATTTTGTACCAAACCTCAATTAGCTCTAATCCCATTCATCAATGCTTCCCTGTCATGAACCCTGCTTTGCAGCCTGTGACTCATGTTTGCTAAGTACTGCATTCTGCTTTTACACTAACGTACAGCTTTGTAAATCTTTTAACGTTTGCAGTCTTAAGCTTTTGATAAATTAGTTCCTCTGGGTAAAATCATTCAGTACACATGATATGGCACATCAAAAGATGACCCCCACACACACACAAAGGCCTGCCCAGTTTTTAAGAGAGAGGATTCTAAACTCATTAATGATAAATTATCTAGTCTCTTTATTTAAAAAAACCATCTGTGAAATATGTCCAAAGGCTGAAAAATAAATATAGACCCCACTCCTCTTAAGAGATCACATGAATTGTTAGTTAGTAGTTGTGTTGTAGAGATTTAAAATAGAGAGGAAAGAATGATGTTCCTTAATTCATTTTAAAACATTTTGAGAAAATTTTATGTAAAAAATGAATAATTATAGTGACATCTAAACTAGTTTCCATTTCTCTTATCTATTCCTTCTGCAATCTACCCTTCACACTGCCACCAAAGTGTTTTTCCTAATAAAGTGCAGACCTCTTAGGAGAACCTTCAAAGGCTCTCTCAGTCCAATGTCAAGCTACAGACACACTTTGATCCGGCACCTGGGACCCCAACCTTCTCTTAAACATGCTTTCTGTTTCTTGACTCTGCAATTTCCAAGTTTTCCATCAATCTCAAATGCTGCTGCTTCTCCCTCCATTCCACATCCCAAAGTATTAAATCGTTCTCCACAATGAGAGTTTAATTCAAGTACTACCTTCTTGACCAAACCTTCTCTTTAATGGATCATCTCTCCTTTGCCTGCACATATTCCTTTGGATTCCCATGGCTTTTTTTTATTCTAAAACATAGAATTTTTCATACCATACCTTCCCTCTTCCCAACAAACTGTAATATCATTGACATAAATGACGTTTTCAATAATTCATTTTTGTGTTTTGCTCCTTTCACTAGTGCTTTAACCTTGTTATTATCTTAGCAATAAATGTTTGTTTTAATTTGACAAAAAGTCAAGGCAAAAGAAATAAGATATCTTCCATTGGCTTATATTAATATTTTGTTTTAATAGCCTACTGGACTTTTTTTAAGCATACATATATAGTTTGCTTTTTTAAACAAAAACAATGGTATCCATTATACATACAGTTGATAACCAGCTTTATTTCACTGAACCACTTGTTATAGATACATTTTCCTACCAACAAATATGAATTTAAGTCATATTAATAGCTGTATATTAAATTTATCTAATCCCCTACTAATGAACATTGTTTGTTTTCACTTTATTCTGTTACAAGTAACACTCCACTAAACATCTGTGTATGAGTATTTATTTTGCAACTTGTCTAATTATTTCCTTAGGCTAAGCCCCTAGAAGTAGAATAGCTAGATCAAAGACTATGTACATTTTAAAGCATTTTATATGAGTTAAAAAGCTACTATAACTGTACAGTCTACCATCATAAATGTATAATGAAGGTGAACATTTTTATATGCTTTTTGTCTAATTGTAATTGTTTTGAATTAATTACCTGTTCATTTCCTTTGCCATATTTTTATCTTTTTTCTTATTTATTTTGCAAGAGTTCTTTCAGATAAATAGATAGACTTACACATATATATACATGCATACCCATATTCGAGCTCCAAACCCTTTGCCAAATATATGTATTTTTTCTTCTTTTTTTCCCTCTTATTCGTGATGGTTTTTAATTTTTATGTAAACCAATTTTAAGTTATAAAGGTATTCATATTTCATCCACTTCCTTTCTCTTTTCAGTAACAATAGTTAGGATATCGTTTGGGAGGATGAAGTGGTATTTTGCCTTTTCATAATTTGGGGTCTGTGAAGAAAATGTTTTAAGTCTCCATTTTGTCAATTATATTTTATTACTTTGTATTGCTTAGTTTCTTTACCTCACTTCCACCTAGCAAATGAGCAATAAACTGGAAGACAGGAAATGTCACACCCACTGTCTCTCTCTCTATATATATATATTTGATATATCTATATTTGATCTATATTTGACATATCTATAATTGATATTATAACTTTGAGCATGTCATTTTCTTACTGTGAGTGGCAAATTATAAAATAAGAAATTTTAAATGACCACTAAGACCATCTAGTACTAAATTCTGGTTCCATGTATGAGATGATCCCCACTTGCCTGGTGGTCTGTAACTAATTAGTAGTTAAGGCCAAACTTTTAAAGTAGAGATTCAGTAACAAATGCATATAGATTACAAAATAACTATGATATAGGAATATCATAAAATAAGTAAGAGTTTATATTACTTACGCCTTTCATTTTTTGCTACTAGGAAACATTTTTGTTTAAGTTGCTTTTCTCTTGTAGTAGGGATGGAGTGAAACCAGGCATTTGGTTTAAAATTATTTAGACATGACTTGTCATTGAAAATTAACTGATTTAAGGACACTTCTTTATAAAAACATCTATTTTTTCATTTTTAATAGTGGCCATTCTAATAGGGGTAAAATGGTATCTCGTGGTTTTAATTTGCACTTCCCTGATGATTACTGATGTTCAGCAGTTTTACGTATGTCTACTGGCCATTTGTATATCTTTTGAAAAAACTCTGTTCATTTATTTTTGCCCACTTTTTAATGAGATTATTTGTTTTTTCCTTGCTGACTTGTTTGTGTTCTTTGTAGATTCTGGATATTAGCCCTTTATTGGATGTGTAGTTTGTGAATATTTTCTCACATTCTGTATGTTGTCCATTTATTCCGTTGATTATTTCCCTTGTGGCACAGAAACTTTTTAATTTAATTAAGTCCCATTTATTTTTGTTGTTGCTATATTTGCCTTTGGAGTCCTAGTCTAAATTTTTTCCTACAGTTTCTTCCAGAATTTTTATGGTTTCAGATTTTACATTTAGGTCTTTAATCCATCTTGAATATCCAATTTTCCCAGTACCATTTATTGAATAAGACATTTGTTATAATAATTAAAAGAATCCTTTAAAAGAAAAAATATAATGACATTTCTTAAAACTATCCATAGGAAAATAGATATAAAACCAATCTGTTTTTTCTATTTTTTATTGGAATATATGTTGGATGACTTATAACAAGCTTTTAGTGTTTACCTAATATTTCTCTTTTTTATTTCAAAAAATTTAGGGAATACAATTATTTTTCTTTTTCTTTTATTTTTTTGTTCTTGTTACATGAATGAATTGTATTCTGCTAATATACCTGATATTTCTAAACAATGCGCTCTACGCTGTACTGCTGCTTTTTGATTCATCAATATTTAGATGTTATAACTTCTAAATTATTAGAGATGAAGATTTAGCTCATTTGCACCATAACCTTATTTCTTCCTCCCTGGTCTTGCTAATGTATTTTAGTAAGATCAGGTAAGAAGTGACATGTATATAGTATATAAAATACATATATGTAATGTCACCTTATATTTATACATACATTATATGTGCAACATTTAATTCTAGAGCCTATTTAGGGAAAATCTTATGATAAATAAAAGATTATTAAAAACATTTTTTAAAAGTAAGAATATACTCACATTTCTTAAAACTATTTTTAGGAAGATAGACATGAAACAACTCTCTTTTTTTTTTTTTCTGCTTTTCACTGGAAACATTTCAGAGTCCTCAGCCAGATTCTGTGGGATAGACTTCATTAAGAAGTAAAATATTGTAAAGATACAAATATTGTATTTTTATTGGTTGTACTTACAGGTAGACTTAAATAGCTTAAAGAGCAATACCGCCAATAAATACATTTTTAAATGTTTCTCTTGAGGTATAGGCATTCAATTTATTGAAGGTCTTTTTCATATACTTCTACATCAGATTCTCCTATATTTCATTATCAAAGTCAACACGCCCAGTTTGTTGCTTGTATTACACTGCCATTAGTCAATTATATTCCTTAAAATCCCTGAAGTTTGGGAGAGAGATGGCAAATGGCAGATGAACATCCAAACTTTGTTCACTTATTCATTAACCACTTAAGCAATCACCAAATATTCATAATTTTTATAGCCACTTAGCAAATGTAATTTAGTGGTTCATGCAAATTAAGTCTATTTTTTTTTATGATTTTCACCGTTGTTGATTTTAAGCTATGGTTTATATTAACAGCCTATTTTATACAATACACAAATACATGAATATTAATGTACATATATGGTAATCCATGTAACACTGTTTTAGAAACTGTACTACTAAATACTTGTATTCCTTCTCCGTCTAATCCACTACTTCATTGCTTGCATTCACAGTTACTTTTAAAAGTGGTTTCAATACTTAAGTCTTTTGAGAGGCTTCTAAAACTTGGCAGTCTCAACAAACTGTTTTTGTCTGACTTCATTTTTAAGTCTGTCTATGGACTTAGAGTAAACAAACTTTTTGAAGCAGGAATCTGTAGCCATAATGCAGGAACAGATGAGTAGATCACTAACGACTTTATCCTGAAATGCACATTTTTAGTTTTATATAACATGCCTTAAAGCATCATATAAATATGATTTTTTAAACGGTTCCTAAACTTTTAATGTGTAAGTATTACGAAGACTAGGATTGCGCTGATTAAACAAAGCTTTGCCTTATAGTGATCTCCAGAAAGCTAGTCAATTTCGAGGAACCTGCAAATGTCAGTACCTAGATCTTTTTTATTTTCATTGTTCCTATAAAAAGAACTTTTTGATTTCCCATTTAGGGGGTATATAAATCTTGCTACCAGTATTTCAGAGATGTGGGAGGAAAATCTACATACATACATTCATTAATTATCAAGGAATTACATAATCCCCCTGGTGTCAGCTGTGTATCTTGGCACCAGTCTGCAACCTGTCCAGAAAGTAAAACCTCATGCCTTTTAACGGGGTAACAAAGGAGCAGTCACTTGGCAGTGTAGGTGATGGTGATGGGGTAAAGAGAATCTGAGGATCCGACTTCCTTATACAGACTTTCAGTCAATTCTGTTTTTACCTCCACTCTCTGCTTTCAGAGATAACCTCATACCTTCAGTTCTTGAAATCTTTTGAGGCTTGAAAGGGCTGGTTTTTTATTGGCTTTCTACCCCGCACCCCAGACATTGTTTCTTTTTCTTTTTTTAAAATTTTTATCATTTGTGACTTCATAGAAGAGGATATGTTTGTTATGTAATCAACTGTATAAAGAAGAAAATAAAATCACTCAGAATTTTCCCAGTCAGCTATAACCTGTGTTAATATTTTGAAGAATTTTGCCATATTTCCTTGTGTTTTCTGTGACTTTTTCCCCCTTTTTTGCTTGTGGGGTTTCTGTGTGTATGTTTTAATTTGTTTTTGGTTATTTTTTGTTTTGTTTTATCAAAATTGGGATCATGCTATATATAAACTTTGTATAATATAAATATTTCACTAAATGAACATTTTTTTATATCGTCAATTAATCTGTAAAACATTGTTTTAAATATCGGTGTAACTGTGAATGTTCCGTGTTTTATTTGGCTGCTACCTGACTGATTTCATTATCTCTGTGGTGGGAGCTTGGAATCGTGTGGTGGTGAAGGGTTTGGTATCTGGATTGTCAGAAGGCCTGAGTTTGTATGCCAGCTCTGCCATTCCTTTGTATTTTGCTTTTATAGGTCCAAAGAGTTTTCTGTTTGCTTATTACAAGTATGCTTTTTCCTGGGAAATTAGGGGAGAAAAATATATTCCTGTCTACATACCCAACAGCCCAGGGAGTATAGGAAAAGAATCAGAGCCACAGGTAGTCTCAGCTAGAAATTTTGTCTCTCTGCGCAAGAGCATCTCATCCTTGTGTGGTATGGCCACCTGTGATGGGAGCTAGCCCCACAGGGTTGTGTGCTTTCTGTTTAGTGTTTCTTTCTGCACTGAAGCAGCAGGACTGAATTTTAGGGCTTCTTAGTGCTACTGCTGGTGTTCAGATGTTGCCATTTTACTATATCCCATAGCCTTATCTCACCCATTCTGCCCCCTGCTACCTATGCCATCATCCCTGGTCCTAATTTAAAGGACTTTAGTGACATTTGCCAGTGTCATTTATTTAACTCCTTCATGTAGCACTGATGGATGAAGGATAGGGAATATTACAAGTTATTCTCCTCCATGCTGTCCTTTATTCCTGTCCTAGCTATGCAGTATCCTTCAGAAAGTCCTCTAATGTTCTGATATGCAGATCATACTCTTCTCCCATTACCAACAGTAGGGCAAGTTTTCTCCTGTTTTTATCATAGGGTCATTTTAAAGGCAATCTGAATAGGAGTTAGATGCCTCTGCTCAGGTTATCATCTTAGTTAAACTTTTGCAGAGTTAACCTTCATACGTCTTCTTGTACTATGGGTATTTCTAAAATGAGACATGCACGAAGAAGGCAACTAAGTGCTCGTTCTTCTAGTGAGAAATTCCTCAAGTATTCAGTGCCTTTCTAACTTTCTCCCGTATCAAAAAGAAAAGATTTTGATAGCAAGTACATTCTTTGGTCAAAACTCATTCAGTACAAGACTACATTTTGCGTTTTCAACCTTCACTAAACATGTATTAAAATACATAGGCTCCTTTTTAAAGAATTGAATGCCAAAATTACACATGGGGGGGGAGAAGCAGTTAGACTTTATATCTGAAATCACAGTATATCTATGCCGGGAACTGAATATAAATCTGTTTTAGTTGTTTGGCATGAATTTGAGATGAATTTGCAGAGAAAGTAAGGTGCCTAGCCTAAAAAGAGATACCCTTTCCACATCATTCCACTAACTTAAATCTTACCTTCTCATTGCCCTTTGTACAACTTCCTAGGAGCCAAAGTTCATTTTTAATACCTTCTCTGTCTGCCACTCTTGTTCTAGAACCATTTCCAACTTATCCTTACTGCCCTTTTTCCTTTTTCCTACTTCAGCATGATAATAACACTCATCATCTCCAAATGAGAAATCATATCCTCAAACCCCAAAGAGTTTCTGCTGCCTCAAGTCTGTATAAGCATCTAAACTAGAGAGGGAAAGAGGCAGATTCCAAGACTCCTGCAGTTACTTGGATCAGAGCTCTTGAATAGAGTACAGGACCTCTAACCTGATGAATGGGGGTAGGGGAAAAGGGATGTCTAAATAAAAGAGTGCCAAATTTTAGGGAATGACACATGTGTAAATGGTTCATGGGTTTATCGAGAATTGTCAATTTCTCTTGACTTACTTGTGTAGAATATATACTGCTCCATTGAACTCCGTATCTTTGTTTCTTATTATAAGGCAGCTAAGCACACATATAGATGTCATTAAGTATGTTGTGGATTTACTTTATATAATTTATTTGATTATTCAAGTATAATATCCTTCTTACATCTTTCCATTGCTGCTACCACTCTTGTCCAAGCTCTTATTTCTTGCCTGAGCTATAGCAATAACTTTGTTACTGATTTCCCTGTTTCCCCTCTTGTCCATTCATACTCCATTCTCCACACAGCAAGCAAAACAATCCTTTTCTTAAACATTCAGCCAGATCACATACTTATTTATCCTCCACAGATATCCCTTTGTACTTGGAATAAATCCAAACTCTTATCATGTCCATAAATCCTAACATAAGTTGGCCTATTTTGATCTCTCTAGCCTCTTCTCATTTCTATCCTTCCTCTGACTTACTATACTTCAGTTAAACTAGCCTCCTCTCTCATCCTTCAGCTCAACAAATTCATTGGGTTTTTGTACAGGTTGTTTTCTCTGCCTCTTTCCCCAGATCTCATAGAGCTGGCTCCTTCATAGCCTTTCAAGTCTTAGATCACATATACTATCCTTAGAATGGCCTTCCTGGCCATCATAGTTAAAACACCCCTCCTATCTCCCATCACTCTCTATTCCATTTCTCTGCTTTATTGTCTTTACAATTCATGTATTATCATCTTAATTTATTTTGTTTACTGTCATCTGCCTTTTTCCCCCAAAAATGTAAATTCTTAACTGTCGTATTTACTGCTTTAACTAGCATGGCAGGAGCTTAACAAATATTAGATGAACAGTGAATTCCTTTTATGCAGGTGTAGTCCTTTTATGCAGCTATGGTACTCTGGTACCATAGCTACTGCAACTTTTTTTCCTTTCATAAATAAAACAAACATTGATCCTGGATTCAAAATAGTAGTAGTGATCTTTTTCATTTACATGTCTTAACATGCAAAAGTTCTATTTGCTTATATCCCATGGGTCATAACCATTCAGAGTAACTGAAATGCAGTACACTTACAACATGTTGGGGAGCTACAGTCCTAAGAGATGATATAGAAATAGCAAAATCATTCAGAAACCATAAGATACATTGCTACCCATTACCTCCTATACGCAAGTATATGATGCACTGGGCTCGTTCCTTAGATAGACCCTGGAGAGAAGCCCTGCTACCTCCCAAGTGGCTGCCAACCTTCCCTATCCCAGTTTGCAACAGCATGCCTTACAGCAATGCATTTTTAATTTCCTGTCCCCCACTGTGTAGCACCCACATTGCTAGGGTATTTCACTATCATCATCTATTAGGGTCCCTTGCTCTGACAGCCTACAACTCCATGATTCCTTTTCTCATTTTATGGAAACTTTCTAAAGGAATTGTAGTCTGCCTTCAAGTTCCTTCTATATCACTTCTACTGGGTAGGCACAAGAATTATGGAATCTTGTTAGATAGTATTTTCCCAAGCTGAATCAGGGGAAATTGTACAGCTGTCCCACTCCTGCTCGTCTGGAAACTTAACTATATACCCTTTTCCTCCAATGGAAAAGTACAGCAAATCTCTTTTATAAGCATAAACCTAGCATATCTAATAGTTCTTATAGCCTGTTAAACTCTGATACCCCACCCCAACACTCTCCAGTTGCCATTCCCACTTAAGGTGCTCTATTAGTTAACTTAGCTAAAGGAGAATAATTATTTGTTATATAATTATATAGTCTAAAAATCATATTCAGAGTGAAATGCCAGTTTATTGTGTTCTTTTAGTTTTCATTAATAAGTGGAGTCATTATCCTTTTATACTTATAGTTACAAACGATTGACTGTTGAATTTTTATTTAAACTTTAAAATTTTGTTTTTGCTGTAATTATCTCCTGAATCTTTCCTAGCAACTAGTAAGCCTAGGCAGTCCTGAATTGACCATCTGCCTTCTGCCCTCTTCTTATTATTTTATCTGAATTTAATAATTGAGAGAATAAGAAGAAAAAAACGCTTTAGATTTGTATTTCATACATGCTATGTGTCTGTAGCATCTCTTCTTCTAGGCCCAGTAAGACAATTGTATGTTAGTCCATATTAACTACCATATTTCCGTGTTTCTCTTTCAGCTTATCATAGCCTGCCAGGAGAGCAGAATTATGGCTAAAGATATATCATTGTGACATTACTATTCCTTTCACTGACAAATTGTTAGTCAGTCTGATCATACCAAATTTGATACCCAGTTACCACTCCCAGAGATTATCCCCTCTAGATATGTGCAAAAAAAGTAATGACTCTATATAATCCTTACCACTTGAGATTTCACATTCCATTGTGTTCTCAATTTTAGAATGTCATTATGAAATCTGTATTTGCAAATAACACTTACATATGCCTATTTTAGTGATACTTTTGGTTTATATTACACTTTATCATCAGTCTTGATAAACTGGCTATTTGATAAACTGAAAGTGAGACATTGTTTGAAATGTATTATTTTAGAGAGAAGTGAATTTTAGTTATTAATGATTAGAAAGTAAATTATAACTTTTCAGGTGAAAGTTGTAATGCTAACAACTGAAGCATATTTGTATTTCCAGAGCCTTTCTTTGCACCTAAAGTGTTTTTATCATTTAATCTTAGAAAATTTCCTATACATAAAAGGGTAATATCTTTTTTTCCTAGGGGGTATTAATGCCCACACTATTTAAGTGAGTTGCCCAAGGTCACTCAGCGAGTCATTGGTGGAGCCAGAAATAGAATCCAAGTCTCCTGACTCCCAATTCAGTTCTCTATCCTGGATGTAGTTTTCTATCCTCCATACCCCTGCTGCCTCTCATGGGAAAAGAAGTTAATCTTCCAGCTATTAATAGCCACCAAATTGGTGGTAGCAGCACAGTGGAGAAAAGTAACTGTCTTTACACTGCAGCATTAGTATAAAAATATCTAGTAATGGAAAATTTGACAAATGTCATGTTAAAGGGAGTGGAAAATTATTTTAAGATCTGGATCTCATTTATCTAGTTCTCAGAAAAGTAAAATTCCTTAGTAGAACAGAGATCATATTTTTCTTCCTGTTTTTAAATTGTATTTCCTAGAGGGTAATTGTCAACCTAGCCATAGCAGAGTCTATTGTCAACTAACATAATAAGAATAATGCATGTACTATTGGTGATTGCTATAAGTGTATTTTCTAACTTGATTGAATTGCTTTATTGAAATACATAGTACTTATTTCCTTCTGCTTTCAGTGTTATTTAAGTTAGTATTATGTAGTAAAATAAATAAATATCAACTGGAAATTTTACTTTATGATTTAAAAATATGGGCTGACATACACATCATACTTTCTTCCATGGACTGTAACTCTAAGCAAAGGCACTTCATATCAAGCACCAAAAAGTTTACCAGAATAAAGTAGGCAGAGCAGAAAAAAGTTAAAAATGTAAGACAAGCACACTGGAGTTGATCAGGTTTATTTTTACATATGTAGTCAATTCATTATTTTGGGCATTAATAAAAGGTACTTTGTAGGTATTTGTGTTTTTAAATAATAAGCATTAAATACTAAATTTAGTATTGTGATATTTAATAATTCAAGTTCTAATGAAAAAAATTGCCTCTTAATTTTGGACCAAGGACCAAGAGTTCCCCTACTAAAAATGTCTGGATGTTATGTTTCTGTTTAAAGATTACTAAAAGTATTTAATTGGAAGGATAACAACATAATCTTAAAAAAAAAAAAGGAAAGATAACATGACCAGAATTATATTTTAAATGTAAGTGTAAGAAAAGTGAGATTGGTAGAGGTTGGGAAATTCAAAGGAAATGGAAAAGGTAAAAAATCTAGTTATTTGGAACCTAGGTGACTAAGAAGGCAATGGTAAAAGGATAATTAGAAATATGAGAGTGTGTGTAGAATAAGATAACTGTAGGGTCAAATATGGCTCCTTAGAAAAATGTATATGTTTCCTGCATAGAGGAAGAAGAGAATAATAACACAGATGTTGGAGAAGTAGAGGTATAATTTTGAAAAGCTACATAAGTTGTAGGATAACACTGAGGAAAGATCATCAAACTTGGTAACCTCTTGACATATGGGAGATTTGCTGTTGCAGATTAGTAATGGTCAAAATACTCTGAGCTCTTCGAATTATGTTTATTTATCTTTGCTATTAAATGTATTTTTTACAATACTATAAGCTATGTATGATACAAGAGACAAACAACTAGAATGTTTAATTAGTTATAGTTGTCTCTCAGTACCCTGGGAATGGGGGCATTGGTTCTAGGAACCCCCACGGATACCAAAATCCACAGATGCTCAAGTCCCTTATATAAAATGGCAAAGTGTTCATATTCCCTATGCACATCCTGCTGTATACTTTAAATCATCTCTAGATTACTCATAATATCTAATACAATGTAAATGCTACATAAATAATTGTTATATAGTTTTGTTTGTATTTTTATTGTTGCTGTATTTTTATTTTTTGTTTTTATCTGAATATATTCGATTTGTAGTTGATTGAATCCATGGATGCAAAACCCACAGCTACCAAGGGCCAACTGTACATACCTGACATCATAATATACAATTCCTTCATTCACCTGGAATTTTACTGGTTATTGACATTCTTATTAATTTAGACTAGGCTTCTACTCATTTAGTAATAAACTTATGACATTTTACAGTACAGCAAGTGTTAATCTCTGTATCTACAAATGTTGAGTACTTTTTTATTATCTTAAACTCAAATCAAATGTGAAAGCTGGAAATTGCTTGTGAATTTTGTTGGAATTGGTTGGAAATTTGTTTTCTGATTACCCAATATCTCAAGATAGCTGTATCTGTAAATTAATATTGATATTAGCAATTTATTTTTATTTTCTGTTACAGAATCTCTTCATAATGAGTTTATTAATTTTATTTAAAATGTTTAGCTGTGAACCATGTTTTTTCCTTTCCAATTTATTTTCTTTCATATTTTTATCAATTTATATAAAAGTACCTCTTGTTTAGGATATTGAGCAGCTTTTTAATTTTGTTGAACAGGCACATCTTCAAGTCAATCTAATCTGCTTAAAATTCCTCCACAAAAAAGAACTCGGAGAAAATTAATGCCTTCTCCCTTCAGAGTACAACATACTCAAAAGTCCACACTGTCTGAAAGTATGCAGCTCAATGATTCTCTCAGCAAAGAGCTTCAACCTATTGTGTATACTCCGGAAGACTGTAGAAAAACTTCTCAAAATCCATCTACAGTGACCTTAATGGAATCATCATCACATACTACAAGTTTTCAGGCTGTCAGCTCAAATATAAACAGTAATAATTCTCTGAAGATGTTGTGTGACGTAGATACCCATCTTAACAGGGGAACAGAATGTGAACAGGAGGATTTAGACTCAACATTTACTATATGTGAAGTCACCAGGAGCTTGAAGAGTAAATTTTCTGAGCAAGAATCACTACCAAATGACAACAAAAACATTTTACAACGGTACAAAATTCTTTTTTTTTTTAATTCTTTTTTTTTATTAATGCCAATTCTTTTTTTTTTAATATAGCCTTTAAACTATTGGCTTTCTTTTTCTTTTTTAGCTATATTTGAAGTCTATTTCATAGACCAAGTGTGTGTGCTATTTTGATTACAAAACAGTGTTTTACTTTCAGTAAATCTTTTTTTTTTTTTTTTTTTTTTTAATTTCAGCTCATCATGGGGGTACAAAAGCTCAGGTTATATACGTTGTCCATGTCCCTCCTATCCCCCTGAGTCAGAGCCTCAAGCATGTCCATTCTCCAGACAGTGCGCCTGGCACTCACCATGTAGTCATACCTCCATCCCCTCCCCCCACCCCCCTACTTTCATTAAATCTTAATTATCTTTCTCTCTGACTAACACAATATTTTAAAGTCTTAAATTTGATATCTTAAGTCAGTTGACCCTCATTAGGCTAGGAGAGACCTTAAGATATATTTAGTTTATTCTTCTTACTCCGAAGTTAGATAATACAAGCCATCATTGAAGGATTATCATATTTGTTATTATTCATTAATATCTTCACTGAAGGAAATTCCACAGTTTCTGTTGATGTTTAGCAAACCTCAACTTACTCTGAAGCAAACCTATCCTTCTCATTTCATGTACATAATCACACCCAATCTAAATATGGGAAGAAAAATTCCTTTACTTTTCTATGCCATTGGGAATGCAAAAATTTCTTAATAGTAACTCTATCTATGGCATTAAAAAGAAAAAGGGAAACTCCAGGACAAACAGGGGAAGTTTTGTAGTATAGAAGAATGTTTTTCTTTATGCACTAATACCAAATGGTTTTCTAATTATGGAAATGTTTGTCCCCTTTTTTCTCCATAGTATAAATCAAATTTATTCTTTCGTATTTTTCACTATTTAATACACAGGCTTGACCCTTCTTCATTATCAACTAAGCATTCTATGCCTGTACCAAGCATAGTGCCATCCTACATGGCGATGACTGCTGCTGCCAAAAGGAAACGAAAATTAACAAGGTACAATTAAACATGAACTGGCTCAGTCTCTATGTTTATATAAGGTCATCTTGATATTTTGTTTCCTACAGCTCTTTTTTATTTCTTGTAAGTAGACTGTCAATTCATATTTAAGCATATTTATGGTAAATTGCTCTGAATGAGGTACTGGATTTATGTTTTCAAAGGGAGATCTTTAAAAAGTTCAAGTATTTCACTTGATATTTACATAAAGTATTCCATATTTCAGATTGTTAAAAATAAATTGAAAAGTCTTCTAGCTTTAAAAAGTGTCTCTTAATTTTAACCTCGGGTGACAATATTTACTCATTTGGTTATTTTTCATTTTAGACATGATTGAATTTCTTCCATCTCAGAATCACATTGTTTTAATGGATTTTTATATATGACTAAAATATGACTGAAGAGACTTCTGTTTCTGACTATGAAAATGTAGCTTGTGATTAGGCCACCCATCAAGAACAACTGTAAAATCTGGATAAAATACAACAGCTGCTTGAAGGCACTAGAGAACAACCAAGGCAGCAAGGACTTGAGGGTCTAAGATTCCAGAGAAAAGGGAAACATGCTATAGAGAGCCAGGCTTTCTCTGCCTCTTTTTTCCATTTCGCATTTTCCAATATAGAGAGCCAGATTTGCTCTGCCTCTTTTTTCACTTAGCATTTGCCAATTCATGCCATAAGGCCATAGAGGCCAAACAGAAAATACAAGCTTAGAACTATAAGTAGTCTCACTGAGCTAGGGAAACAAAATCATCCTCAAAGTATTGAGCAAGTTCTAAACTTTGTGGAATAAAAAGGCTAAGAAACCAAGCTAAAAGTAACCGCCAAGAGGCTCTAAAGTATTAAACAGAGTTTTGACATTCTTATAGGGCTTTGACACAAAAATTGGGGTTCAGGGAACATCATGAAAAAGAGGCCCTGTTAAATACCCCAGGGTTTTATTTGAGATCCCTGAAGGGCAAACTGGAAATTGACCAGTTCTTGAAAGTCTTAAGCGGACCTTAGACCAACTCAATCCTTGATTGAATCAAGAGCTCTACTCTTCCCATTTGCTGGAAGAAAATTAAATCATCTCTGGGAGAACATACCATCTGGAGCCTCTACAGTTTTTTATATCAGTGTTTGGCACTTAAAAATTACTAAATATGCCAGAAGACAGGACCAAATGACTAAAAATCAAGAGGAAAACAAAAAGAAACAAATTAGAGGAACAGTGATCCAGAAGTGATGTAGATAATGGGATTATTAGATAGGAATTTTAAACATTTAAGTCATTTAATTTCAATAAAATAGATAAGAGAAAATTTTTCAAAGAACCAGATTCTATTAAAGTGAATCACAGGGGTATTCTAAAACTGAAAAGATAGAATTTATTGAAATTAAGAACTCAATAAATCATTTTAGCAGATTAGTCATAGCAGAAGACAGTGTTAGTGAACTAAAAGATAGGTTGATAGAAAAATATCCAAACTGAAGCACAAAAGGATAAAAAGATGGAAAAGAATGAAAGAAACATATGGGACACAGGTTTAAAAGGTCCAGAATGTATGTATTTTGCATCTCAAATGGAAATGAGAGAAAGAATAGGGAAAAATAGTATTTGAGGAAATGATGGCTAATAATTTTCCAAAATTAACAGAAGATATGGAATCACGATTTGAGAAGTGCTGCAAAGCACAAGCAGGATTAATATACCAAGAAACATACCTAGATAAATAGTAGCAAAACAACTAAAAACCAGAGATAAAGTCTTAAATATACAGAGTTATATGACATGGAGTCCATGATACATCCATTATCTCCTGCAAAGTAAATGCACTGACTAAATATACTGAATAAATGTGAAATGCATCTTACTTCCTCTACCTCTTTTTCTTTGTCATGTGATCATGGGGAGAAAAGTATAAAACCTTAAGATAACGCTTTTGAAATTTATTTTCCACCATGGACCTGTTATCATCTGGGCTAGAGGAAATCAATTTAGAAATAACCCCACTTATTTGTGCTACCTCGAGTGTCTTCTCATAGGTGAGTTTAGGATCTGCCTTTGCTCCTCCAAAACAAAGTACAGCAGAGCCTTGGCGTATGTAAATTGAAAATTCGTGGATTCATTTTTCATAAATGTGTCTGACTATCCATGACATTTACAAATTTGTATTTTCCTGAGGCACAAATTTGAGTTGTGCAGTTAGTCTGGTTTACATATAAGAGTCAGTTATTTCATGAGTGAGCCTAGCTAACCACCGTCATCTGTTTCATCCACCTTATTACTAATTTACAATCTGACAATTTTGTCATTTGTTCCATTAATTAACGTTGGTGTTTTTTCTGTTCCCTTTATTGATAGCATATTGTGTTTACCAAGATGTGACAAAATTTTATAGCTAAGAATAAATTTTAAATGTAAACATAACAAAGTCATTATCAAATGAAATGTTTTTTAAAGAAATGTCCAGGTATGTAAGTTGTAATATTTGGAGTGGTTTTAGATGAGTTAAAGGGCTTCTACGTGAGTATCTAATATTGTGAAATAATATAAAAGGACATATAAAGAAACTAACTTGATGTCTTATAGCCTATTAATTGCTCTATTACATTCCCTCTGGTACCAATAATTAGATCCTGCCATTAGCTAAGGTTAAAAGAGATTAATGCTAGAAATGTACATAATTACTTTTTTAAAAATCTTCCTTTTCCCCAATTAAAGCTGCATGAGCTTGAGAATAATAAAGTCTGGTATTTTCCACTTAGCAGCTTTATGTACTATTTAGGTGTGTATATATTCTAATATTGTTTAAAAAATAAAGAAGGGGAGACTCCATATATATTTATTTTAGTGATTTTTCATCAGTTTTTCTCCCTGAAAAAGTATCAGAGTCCAAAAGCACTGGATATTCTAAAAATGTTTGAGTATATTTTACATATATGTAAATATGCAATTTCTTTTCTTGAGGTTAGATTTTATTCCTAGAAATAGAAGTTTTAATCGAATAGATTTATTCAAAAGCCTAATTTTTCAAATAAGAGCATGCTATGCATCAAAAGTAAGGTCCTGGAACCAATCAAAGAATCCTACCATAAAATAATAAAGACCACTTTAAGATAAATTGTAAGAAAAGATAACATTTATTGATAGTAACCGATAACATTGATCTTCATATTTGAAGAAACAAAACTCACCAAATGACCAAAAAAGAATTTCTGCCTTGGACAGCTGATATATACTTTATAAAAAAAAGGATGTTTAATATTCAAAACAGAATCATAGCAATTTATTTTATTTATCACAATTTAGGAAGGGGGGCTACTGTAATTCGTATGTTACTTGTGCATAGAATTTATGATTATATCTTATTAAATTATGTCTTTTTCATTACTACAACTGAGTAGTCCCCGCTTATCTGCAGTTTTGCTTTCTGTGATTTCAGTTACTGGTGGTCAACCACATTTGAAAATAGGTGATTATATAACAGTGCAATAAGATACTTTGAGCGAGAGACTACATTTACATAACTTTTATTAGACCACATCCACGTAACTTTAATTATATTATATTCTAATTGCTCTATTTTATTATTTTTATTAATCTCTTACTGTGCCTAATTTATAAATTAAACTTTATCATAGGTATATATGTATAGGGAAAAATATATACAGGGTTGGGTACTAGCCTCGATATCAGCTACCCACTAGGGGTCTTGGAATGTATCCTCCCGTGGATAAGAGGAGATTACTGTATAGTATCTTTATTAGTCGGAAATTCCCTAGAATTAGTTTGTTTGAATCAGTGTGGAAGGAGGATGTTCATCCTCCACCCAGCCCCCAGCCCTGCCTGTTAAAACTCTATCCTCTTTAGGGCTAGCAAGGATTACTGTTATTCAGGGCCCAGATCAAACTCATCACATCCACAAAACTTTCCATTTTTCTTTCTTCTTCTAAACTCAGGAATCTATAGCTCCTTATAGAATAAAAACCTTGGCACTATGTTTTTACTTTATATTATTTCGTGGGTTCTGTCTTATTTTTTCCTCATCTCCACTATATGTCCCTTGTATACATTTTCAAGACAGGGAGTATTAGTATTTTACTTATTTGTATATCCTGTAACATAAGGCCATAATATTAATAGGTGTTTAGTAGTTTGTCAACTCAAATTGAGTTAGAAATTTGACCCATTAACAATATAAGAGTCATTACATTTTTGAAGCTAGAGCAAATTAAAAGAGGTCATTCTTTTCATTTCAGTTTCTATAATTGTAATAATTAAAGAAAGATTTTCAATCTTTTACCATGCTTTGATTTAAAATTAGGTTTTCAGACAATCTCATTTGTTTATGCTTTTCAGATTGGGGTTCTTCCTCCAAATTTATAACATGAGCTTGATTTTTCACCTCTTATGACTATGTGCTATTTACCTTTTACACTTTGAGTAATAGTATTCACTTATATTCCAGCAGAGCAACCTGGTAATATTCTGCCACAGAATTGTTACATACACCTACAATCATAATGTCCAATTTTAATAAACATCATTAAAATCACACACAGCTAGATTTCTCTGTAAGCTAAAAATGTATTTAGTACCTTCACTTACTTCTGTGGGATTTCACAACCTAATACTTTTGTATTTTATTTCTCTAATTATTGTTGCATATAGAATATGAATTAGAACTTAGATTAAAAAAGTGCTTAAATAATTTCTTTCCCGCAAGTTCTACATCAAATACTTCATTAACTGCTGAGGTTAATTCTGGATTTGCCAAGCGTGTTCGACAAGATAATTCAAGTGATAAGCATTTACAAGAAAACAGACCAACAATAGGTATGTCTCTGCTCTTAATTTGATATTTAATGACATGACTACCTAACATACATCTAGTATTTTATATTTATTACAGTATTTTCATAAGAATCTACTTTTATCTATTATCACCTTTATTATGTGATAGAACAAGTGTCATTATCCACATGTTGTAGGTAAGAAAACTTAAGAGACAAAATGTAAATGTAAAATACACATACCCAAGATGACAAAGATATTATTATGGTAGAGCCTGAACTTAGAACCAGATTTCCCAACTGTACATTCTACACCCTTTCTGTTATCCATACTGCCTCATATTGCAGAAAAATTGGTAAATAATTTAGCTAATAATTGAAGTAATTAACTAAATGTATTATGTAATAAGTTTATTTTACAAATAAACTATACCCACTTGAAATTTTTCTCTTAGCTTATTATTTTTAATAATTTGGCCTTTGACTCATTTGTGTAACTATTGCCCAGGCTCTAATCTATATCTAGTTATAGTCATATTGTAACTGCCATTGGCAAGTTGGAAAAGATACTGATGGAGGTAACTATATTCCCTCAACAGCATATGGGAATGACATGAGTTCATGTAACAAAATTAAAACTGAATACTTCATTTAAACTAGAAGTATATCATGCCAACCAGATCCCAGGCCTCAATGGCCAGAATTCTGTCTCTCTGTTACTACAGTTCCTAAGACTTCATTAAGAAAATATTCGTTTAGTAAGCATTCACCATGTACTAGGTCTTGTGATGAATACAAAGTTCAATAAAATCCAGTTTGTTTTTTCTCTAAAGGAACTTGTATCAGGTGGAATTTAAAGGGGTCTCATGAGATGATAACAAGTATTTCTAAGAATAGTATGAAAACAATTGTTACTTTTTTCCTGTCAATGCTCTTTGATTAGAGTGATATAAAATTTCTCAATAAGTTTGCCAAACTATATCTGTAAAATGCTTGCTTCCTCTAGTAATTAGTGGCAGTTTTTTAAGTTCCATGGAAATGCCTTTCGTGCAAATTTAAAAATCAGAAAACAAGGTAAAATTTACTATGGTTATTTGGTTTAACATACTGTATTCAGTAATGCTTAACAGTGTGTATAGATGTGTACTGCCCCAATGGACTCCTGAAAAAATTCTTCAGGATATCATAATTCTACGACCAAATAATTTATGAAAACTCTCAAATCATAGAAATTTTTCTAATATTCTCATTGTCTAAGTATAGGGTAAAATATATCAAATATGTCACGTGTAAAGAGAGATGAGTAAAAATATCTACTATGGAGGAAAAAGTGGGTGATGATACTAAACCACAGTGCTTGCCAAAGAGAAAAAAGGACTAATGCAAAATAAAAAGATTATGTGTTGTTAAGGATAATGGAGCACTTAGAAAGAGGTAATAGTTTGTAAGGCAAGATAATATTTTATATACATTACCATATCCAAATGAAAATGCCCAAGTACACACCAGAAAAAAGTAAGAGAGAACAGAGACTGCCTTCCTTAGAATGTGTTTTATTGAGGTTTCCAACGAACAATGTACAAGTGAAAACCCAAAGGGCCATCAGTGGGAAAGAAGGTAACTACTGTTGAATGAGCAATTAGAGAAATAAGAAATGTGTGTCTCTAAAACTCAAACCTAATGTGATGAACCAAATGAATAAGCAATTAGATGGACCCTGAAAAAAGTCAGTGGCAATCTGTTGTAGCCACATTTTGAGTAGAGAATCATTTTGAAAGCTGATGAACCAGAAGAATGGGCATAAATGAAAAACATTTGAGAAGTGACATTGAAAGGAAAAAGGACTGTGGGATCACAATCAGCCCTTCAGCAAGTACTAGATGCAAATGATACTTTTAAATTGGAAAAATATGGAAGTTTAAAAGCCCTGGGGAAATAATCCAAAAAATGAGAAAAATTGGTGATGTAAGAAAGAAAGGGAGCAAATGCTTATAGAAATAAAGTCTTTTTATTAGTCAGAAGGAAAGAAAGTGAATGTAGGTAGTAGTTTACTCCATGATTTCGCTTGGTACGTGTCTGTGTGTGTGCACTCATTCACTGAAACTTCAGTTTGCAATATAGAGAAACTTGGTGAGCAACTTGTAAACCAAAGGTATTAATGTCTCTTTGTTATTATAGTTTAAATTATGTTAATTAACAAGTACGAATTTCAAGTGTAAATTTTTCTTCCTATGGTTATAATTTTTAATAAATATAAATTGAATGGTGAAAGCCTTTTGAATGATACTTTTATCATATTTATGCATCTTTGTTTTTCTTCTCTAGAATATAAAAGAAACATCTGTAAAATAAACCCAAGCATGGTTAGAAAATTTGGAAGAAACATTTCAAAAGGAAATCTAAGATAAATCACTTCAAAGTCAAGAAAATGAAATTGATCAACTTTTTGTCAGTACCCTCTCCGAAATGTATTTAAAACCTTTGAAAGAAGACCCATCTTAAAACTAAGTTTACCCAAAAACTTTCAGCAAGAAGAAAATGAAATTCTTTGTTTTCTTCTTTTACATTCCAAGCAAATATGAAATTCCAACAGAAAAGTTTATGTTTTAAGTTTTTTAAATATTTGTTACCCTTTAAAAATCCCTAAGTCAGGATGGTGGCAGCTTAGTTTACTATGCTACAAGTCTAATAGTACATTTTAGAAGACAATAGTGAGTTAAATTACCATTTTTTTTTTAATAAGAGTTTAGAAGTGGTAAAACTATGGCCCAGGATGTATTTGGTCTTCTATTATGTTTTTATACATTAGTTTAATGATATATATGACTTTTCTTTCCAAAAATACTTTGATGTACAAGTGTAGATATATGTGCCCATAAAGGTGTAAATATTATTTAAGTAGTTGTCATGAATAAAATATTCTTCCTTGCTACCTGATATATTAAAGATGTTGATTTTAAATGGTTTGGTTTTCCTGTTTCATTACTACCTCTTACATACTCTAAAGTATTATTTTATATAAAATGTGAATTTTGTAGATTTGTATTTTAGGTAAGATCATGATATGTGGCACCAGAACCAAGTCTGAAAATAACCCATAGATTTCTTAATGGTAATGAGAAAAAGTGGTTAATAGTTCCTGCTGCTATAGCAAGTGCATGGAGTTGCAAATTAATTATTTTAATGTTGTTCACTTGCCTTGTTTTGCCTACTTATCTGCTGAATATAACCAACATTCAGCTAAATGCACTTTTAATTTTATGCAGCATAAGAACCTTCACACCAAAGCAAGCAACCATACAACAGGCAGTTGAAACATTTTAAGCCTAACTGGTCAAGTTTTTCAACTTAAAATCCAGTTTGAAGAGTGTGAGATAGAATAATCTTTGCAGTCCTTTGCAACTCTGACACTGGTGATTCCATATTTATAGAGTGTATTCAGTATCTCTCATAGAGAAAACCACCATACACATTTTTTTTGGTCCCTTTGTTATTTGAGTTTTGGTTGTGTTGTCTGTTTAACAATCCCTTTCACCTCTCTTATTCCTTTCATTCTATTTTAGGTAATTGTATATTTCAAAAGAAATCTTTATTAGATACTGATGAGTGGCTAGCAAGATAAATAAGTAACTATACCTCATAGTCCACCTCATAAGGTATGAGTATAATTTTTTATATGCAATTTTTATCATTTAGATATTTTGCCTGTAAAAATTAGTGTAACAATCCCTTTGTAATGCAACCATGTTAAGGGGAAACTACTAGGAATAAGTCATAATGAATTATTTACATTTACTAGAACAAGAATGCCATTCAATATAAGTGACTGTGAAACCATTTTTAAATGAGCTTTATGTAAAAAGTAGATCAATCATAAGCATATATAGCTCAGTGAATTTTCACAAAGTGAACATGCCCATGTAACCAGCAGTCAGACATGAAATAGAAAATTATCAATACCTTGGAAGCCCTGCTTGTGCCCTCTCTCAGTCACCACCTCCTCCAAAAGTAACAACTATCCTAACAGAATTCTAGTACCATGGATTGATTTTTTTATTGATTTTTTTTTGAATTGTTAAAATATATTTTTAATTGACACATAATTGTACATACTATGAGGTACAATGTGATATTTCAATACATGTATACAATGTGGAATGATCAAATCAAGGTAATTAGCATATCCATCACCTTAAACCTTTATCGTTTGTGTTGGTAGCACAATATCTTGCACTAAAAAATGATATAGAACTATATAAAGTAAAAATGTGCTTCTTCCTCACCCCCTACTAATATAATAATAATTCAGGTACCCTGCCAAGTCCTTTATTTATATATAATCGTATAAACTTAAGTTTTTTTGATGAAAATTGGCTCACACTTCTTATATTGTTTTGCAGTTTGCTTTTTTATTCACATTTAAAAGCATCATGGACAACTTTATAAAATTTTTAAGTGTGAATTTCATAAATACTGCTATAACAGCAAATAATTTTTATAGCAAATCAATAGAGAGAAACCTAGAAGACAATCTCTTTTGACCTACACTGCTCAGCATTTCTGAGAATACTTTGAAGTATTCACTATTATTTCTACATCACAATGCGTGTAGTATGTTCCACAGAACACAGATCACCCGAGATTCCCTGCCAAGAAAAAGCTTCTATGTCAAAAAAGAGTAGGAAATGCAGTAGACTAGGAGACTGATTGTGCACATTGACAATATAAGCCCCTGAAGTCTTGTAACCAAGAATCTTGAACAAAGATTTAACCCAGTAATTTCCAAATTCCTTTAAAACATCAAACTTTGTTTTAAAAAGTTTGAGAATAGTACAATGAGCCCTCATATTATCATAACAATCCAATTATCAAATTTTTCTGCATTTATCTGGAGTTTTTTTCTCATAACCCCTTTGGTAGAGTATGTTAAAGCATCATTTCATTACTATGTACTTGTTTAGGAACCTAAAATATATGGTTGTTTTTAAATTTAATACCAAAAAAAGGTTATTTTCATGAAAGAACTAGTGATATTCCTAGGAAGATACTTTGGACAATGATCTAGATTAAGAATGACTATAAAATTAACAGAAAATTAGAGAATAGAGTTATGATAGTAGAGATTTAGTGCAATATATTCAAGATAGTCCTTTTGTTTACCAGATTGAAATAATCACTTTCAGCACATTATTGCTAATTTCACCAATCTTTCTCATTCATTTTTATTAAGACCTAGGTAAAACATTGTTTTTTGTAAAGTAACATTTTTAAAAATAAGATTATACCAGCTACTTGGATAGATGAGGCAGGAGGATCACTTGAGCCTATGAGTTCAAGTCCAGCTCGGGCAACCTAGCAAGACTCCATCTCTTTCAAAAAATAAGATTATATTATGCTTTCCCACTTTTTAAAAATTAGCTGAAGAACATGTTTTATGTGCTTGGATGTTATACTTTGTTTACATGCCTGAAAGTAGAGTATACACCAAGTGTCATGAACAACAGCTGTGCTATAACATGGCATATGTGTTCTTAAAACTCATGATGCTATGCAATGAAATCACAGGGCTCTTGGGGAAAATGGGGGTTAGTGGCACAACACTCCAAAGCTTTCTCATTGATACATTGAAAGAAAGACAGGAACCTAATAACAGTAGCCCAATTTTACACATGTTAAATGTTTAAGAAATGAGTAAATACTACAATAAATATGACAGTTTGCCTTGAAAAGGGACTAAAATTTTGCCGTGGAAGTGAGTGTTGAAGGATTGCAGCTTGTGAGTTACTGGGAAGTGATGGAAGGAGGGTGATCTGAAATCATATGGGAATTTATAACACCAGATGTGGATGACTATGGCTCACTGTCATGAGGTATGTTAATTTTGCATACTCTTATGTGGCTTAATTCAGCTCAGTGCACGTTTCTGTGTTCACCTAGTATTTCATCCAGATATAAGCAAGTACAAAATTCACATCATGTTCAAATTGATCCCTAATATATCAATGGCATGGAAGCAAATTCACACTTTTGAAATAGTTATAGCAGAACTGACTATATACATATATATGTATAATTCTTAATAATCTGAAGAGGGATTAGTATTCATAAGAAATGTCTTTTATTTTAAATTGGCCTTTAATTCTTTCATATTTAGATAATTTGGAAACATCAAAGATAACTGCTCTTTAAGAACCTTGGTGTTAATGGAGTTGCAAGTTCTAAAAACAGGTAGGATAGAGGGCACATGGTTTAATAAAATGTGGTATATGTATAACATGGAGTTCTACTAAGCCACAAAAAACAATGATGATATAGCACCTCTTATATTATCCTGGATAGATCTGGAACCCATTGTAGTAAGTGAAGTATCACAAGAATGGAAAAACAAGCACCAAATATACTCACCATCAAATTGGTATTAACTGATCAACACTTAAGTTCACATATAGTAATAACATTCATTGGGCGTCAGGCAGATGGGAGGAGCGGGGAGGGGATGGATATATTCACACCTAATGGGTGCAGAGCACACCGACTGGGGGATGGACATGCTTGAAGCTCTAATTCAGGTGGGGCAAAGAGACTACGTAACCTAAACATGTGTACCCGCATAATATGCTGAAATAACAAAAAATTAAAAAAAAAACAAAACAGGATAGTCTGACCTTACTTTGAGACTGACTTTTCCAGCTACAGACCTTATAAAATGTCCCCTCATTTGTGAAGGGGCCATCAGTCCTTATCTCTTAATGAATACAATATAACTGTCATACTTTTTTGAGCTCTCATCATATGATAAATGCTAAATGCATTTTTCACTTAATCCTCAAACAGGTCTTTAAAGTAGATGTTACAATCATGTTGGACGTGATAAATATATACAAGTTTTATTTATCAAATAAAAGTAAATGTTACAGATCTACAACTCCTTATTCAAATTCAAAACCCCACAAATTTTGAAAATCAGTTGTAATTTTTGGCAATAAAACCTAACATGCTAATGTGAAACTATTCGTTGCCTTCATCCTACTTAGTGCGGACATTCAAAGGCTTTGCTGCAGAAATGTTAATTTTTTATTATGGAGTCTTGCCACAGTATATGCACTGTATTGCCTTTCCAAAACAAAAAATTTTGAATGCCAAAACACCTAGCTACAAGGATTTCAGATGATGGTTTATGAACAACATATGTTTATTTTTCTAACTAAAAATGAAGAGTAAGAAAAACATGCTTAGAAAAGTTAGTAATTTGCCAGAAATTCCACAGCTGGACAGTGGCAGAATTGGGATTTTGAACTAAGGTTGGTATAAACTAGTTGCGGTTATCCCAAGACTATACACTGCCCCCATCTACAATGTAGCTAACCCTTGTATATGGATAACTATACAAAAAAGCACCTTTCCTACAGAAAACTAATTCAAATCACATGTTCATCTGCAATTTGGTAATTAGTTTTAATCTATGGGTGAAGTTCAGTAAATTGTACCCCAGATTTAGTAGAAAGATTTATTCTGTGCATTTTACAATTATAAGCAAATTATATTTAGTTCACATGGCTTATATTAAAAACAAAAATAATTTATTGTTATTAATACATGTAGAAAAGTATTTGGTATCACTGAAGGCATTCACAAGTCCTGTGGATTGACTTTTCAAGGACTTTGTTTCTCTTACCATCAAAACATCACACATGTAGTACATTTTGCATTTTCACAACTTGCTCAAGTTGTTAGCAACCATTCAAGGTAAAATGTGTTACAAAATCACTGGTTTACATCGTGAATCTTTTTGTGTTGAGTCCATGTTCAAAGTCTAAAGCCACAACTTAGATACTTAAGACAAAATATAATCTTGTGTTTCAGGAATTGTTTTTGAAATGTATAGAGAGAGTTCTAAGTTTATCCCCTCATGATTTTCTGCAAGAGGTATTAATAGTAATTGATAGATAGCCCATACCTCTCATTTTACAAACAACTTGAGCCTTGCAAATGGCAGGTTCTACATAACAGCCTCTGTAGGGATTAGTCCATCAAATAAAGAACTGTTGAAAAAGATTGGTTCTGATATATTTCTGTCAAATGTATATATACATGCAGATGCTCCTTGACTGACAATGGTGTCATGTCCTGATAAACCCATCTTAAGCTGAAAATATTGTAAGTCAAAAATGTATTTAATACACCTACCAAACATAGCTTATCTTAGCCCACCTTAAATGTGCTCAGAATACTTACGTTAGCCTACAGTTGGACAAAATCATCTGACACAAAACCTATTTTATACTAACGTGTTGACTATCTCATATAATTTATTGAGGACTGTACTGAACGAGAAAAACAGAATGGTTGTGTGCCTTCTCGCATAATGCTGGGCATTTTGACTTAACGATGTTTTCCATTTACGATAGGTTTATTGGGACATAAACCATCATAAATAGAGGAGCACCTGTATCTATGTGTGTGTGCCTAAATCAGACATAAGATAAAATTAGCCACAGGTCATAATTTTTAAAAAATAGTTCATTCTCATATTTTCAAACAGATGGAAGGTGAAAGATATCTGTTTGGTATAATTAAGATTAATGATATGAGAGGAAAACAGTTCTATGATTGGGACTTTGGACAAAAATACTGTGTTCTCAGTCTCATTTCTCATCCCTGCAGAATATCCATTCCCTCTGCAAGCCACTTCTCAAATAAGAAATACAGGAAATCCTTTCTAATACCAACATTCTCTGCACACATTCCTTTCCTATTCTCCCCTTCAGGTGGCCATTTCAGAATCATAGTATGTCTTTTTTTTTTTTTTTTTCTTTCCTGGAGACAGGGTCTCCCTCTTTCACCCAGGCTAGAGTGCAATGGTGTCATCATAGCTCACTACAACCTCAAATTCCTGGGCTCAAGTGAGTAGTTTGTAATCCCGAGCAGCTGAGACTACAGGCTTGCACCACCATGTGCAGCTAATCTTTCTATTTTTTGTAGAGATGGGATCTCACTCTTGCTCATGCTGGTCTCAAACTCCTGGCCTCAAGTGATCCTCCTGCCTCGGCCTCCCAAAGTGCTAGGATTACAGACGTGAGCCACTGCACCCAGCCCATAGTATGTCTTTTTTTTTTTTTTTTTTAATTTTTAACCTCTCCTGTTTTACAATAACAATTGTTAGGGTAGATTCTTAACTTCCATCCCAGTTCTTATTCAGTTCAAAATGCTACTTGATAATGTTCTTTTGTTCCAAATGCATTGCTGCCATGAGTTCTTCATGTCAAATTAAAAATATTAATTTAGTCAAACTAAGTCAGAAAGATTACCACCTAGCTGCAGTTAGTATTATATGTTCTCTTCCCTGCATGCTTCCTTTGCTTTCTGTAGGTAAGTCTACCTGTCCACTCCACTTTCTCGTTCAGTTTCAAGACAGCTAAACTAGTTTATTAGTTTTCACTTAGTTCTGCCCTTACAGTTTGAAGAGAATCTTCTCACTCAAAAGTGCATCCCTGGCAGTCAACAACCCCTTCGCTGTTTTGTGCTACAGAGCATTACCTAAAATGGCCAAATTCAGAAAAGAGACGCCAGCTACCTCTGAGTTTAACAGATAATCATCATAGTGGGCTTTTTGCCTATATAAAAGGTATTTTTCAAATTTGAGTGCTCTGCATACACAGATATTTTTAAATATTGGAGTCAACGTTTGAGAGCCTATACGTTTTTTCCAAAACTTCAATTTCACATGTTTCAACTACTTATCATTTTACCTATAAAATTTTAGTTTCTGTGTTATTTAAAGGCTATGGTAAATTTTTAATTTTTTTTACCAACTTCACTTACAGTGCAATGTTGAGATTCATTTTACCACTCATCTCAGGACTATGTTTCTTGTATGCTTTTGGTTAATTACTAAATTTTGTTAAGTCTTTCTAGCCTTTACTATTCTTTCAAAAAAGCAAACAAAATTTGAGCGTGTAACTATTCTTTGTTATATTATTATAGCAACGTTCAAATGTTTTACAATTTAGGTTATCAAGTATTTATACAAATCCACATAGTTGTCACTGTGACATTTTTGTATTATAGTAGACATCTGTTATTTTATCTAGCCCACCTAACCGAAGTTTGATTAAAACACTCACTTTTTCTTTGGGAAACCACTCCTTCCTTCAGTGCGGTTCTAATGGAGCTATCTCTGCACGGATGCACAGACACACACATCAGCACTCCTATTCTCCACCAGCACATTATGACCAGTCAGTGTATTTCATCTTCCTGACAACAGTGACTGGTTCCAAGTGGACACCTGATCCAAAATGTAGTGTTCCTTAAAATTGGAGGAGAATTTTTCTCTCTTCTAGGTTACAAGATATAAGGATCATGTAAGCCTTCGTCTCTGGCATCTTCCCCCACTTCATGGAGAAATCTGTCTACAGGAGGAAGACAACACAGAAAGATGAGCAGAACCTAGAAAAGGAGAAAGAAAGAGACCTGATGGTATGTGTGAGCCCCTGAATCCAGGTTTACCTGCAGCTAGTTAAACTCAACCTCTGTACTGCCTAATATCGTAAACCAAGTAATTCCCTTTTTCACTTGAGCCAAATTTTTTGACAAACTTTTTAAGATAATTATAGATTTATGCCAAGTTGCAAAAGTAGTACAGAGAGGTTCTGTGTACCCTTCACGCAGTTTTCCCCCATTGTGCTTAGATAGCTATACTATAACATCAGAACCAGGAAATTGAGATTCCAATTGTGTACGATATGTGTGAACAGTTCTGTGCCATTTCATTATGTATGTATATTTGTGTAACCAACACCGCAAGCAAGATACAGAATTGTTTCATCACCACAAAATCCTCCCTCCTGTGACTTACAGTCAAACCTCCCCATCCTTACCTTTGGCAATCCCTAGTCTGTTCTCCATCTCTATAATTGTGATAGTTTGAGAATATAATATAAATGGAATAATGTCGTATATGACTTTTGAGATTAGCTTTTTTCCCCGCTCAGCTTAATGTTCTTGATATTCACCAAGTTGATGTACGTACCAATAGTTCATTCTTTTTTATTGCTTAATAGTATCCCATGGTGTGGATGTACCACAATTTATTTAGCCACTCACCTACTGGAGGACATTTTGTTTGTTTCCATTCTGGGGCTATTACAAATAAAACTGCTACAAACATCCACGTACAAGTTTTTGTATGTTGAGCCACTTTTATTTTCTGTCTCTTGCAACTGAAAAAGTCTTAAATAATTCAAGCAGAAAAATGACAGAAGAGTGTAAGGAAAAAAAACTTTCTCCGTCTTTACATATTTCTTCATTTACGTATGAAATAGGACTTTATCCAGCATTTTCTTTTTCTCTGAAAACAGTTCTTCTTTCTCCACGTTCTTATTCTTCCTTTCCTAAAGAGAAGTGATTTATCTAACCTGGGATAGTAAACTACCGTCATATCATTCCACATTTCTCTACTGGGTTGGGTTAAAGCACAGAATGTTACCACTCTATTTCCTATGTGGCCAGCCCTCTTGCTACATTCACCTGAAGCTCTGCTTTCTCATGGCCTGTGTTCCCTCAGTTTTTACTTCCCTGCAATCAACAGCTGGAGTCAGGACACAGGCCTAGAGCCCCCCACTCCTCTTCTCAGCATTTCCATTCTTCCTCATTTATGTTAAAAGAGCATTGGGTAGTCTATGTTCCTTCACGGGGCTGGCTAGATAAGAATTCCAAGATTTAAAATAGGGGGGAAATAGTAGAAAGACCTATACTTTGTTAGTACTCCCTTCCAGATCTTAGCTTACTGCAGCCTCCAACTCCTGGGCTCAAGTGATCCTCCCACCTCAGAGTCCAAATAGCTGGGAGTAGATATAGGCATGTGCCACCACATCCAGCTAATTTTTTTTATTATTATTTTTTGTAGAGACAAGGTCTTACTGTGTTGCCCAGGCTGGATTTGAACTCCTAGCCTCAAGCAGTTCTCCTGCCTCAGCCTCCCAAAGTGCTAAGATTATAGATGTGAGCCGTCACACCCTGCCTTAAATTCTTTCTGTAATTAAACTGAAATTTCTTTTTTATTGTATTAGGGTGATCACTTGAACTCTAATTTGTTTATATTCACCCTCTTCCCTTCTCTCCTCCTCCCCCTATATACATACATACAGATATATGTTTTATATGTAAAATCATATGTATCAATATTTAGAACACTGTCTTCTGAGTTTCTGAATTAAATCGTTCCCTATGCACAGCTAACCCATAACTACATTATTCATTTCTACCTGACTGCATCTACTAAGTACCTGTCCTCAAATTTTCATCCCAGCTCAAACACACTGACCTTTATTGTAATGATCAATGCTACCATATTTTTACATTTCTTACACTATTGTAACATATAATTTTTACATGACTATTTTCACTTACATATCTTATAAAATTCTACCAATTTTCCCTCATAACCATTCTTCCCTCTTTTCCTAATACACTTTTTGTTTTTAAGCCAAGATTTGGTATCAATAGAGCTTGCATTCCCCAGCCTGGCCATCACTGGCACATGAGCAGCAAAGCCAGAGGACATAGATGGTGACGGTATCAGAAAGAGATACGCATGGTGGTAAAAAGCAGCACACCCACTGGTAATTACAGTAACATAGGCCTGTGTATCTTGCCATCCAGCACACAGACTTTTCCAAAATCAGTGCTTCATCCAAGCTAATGCTTCTGTGGAAGTCATCTATTTGGCTGTTAATTTGATACAGTCACCCTGAGACTTTCCCACTAGAGTATAAATCATTCAATTTATTGTTTATACTGCTGAAGGCTAAAAGTCTATGATCCTAACTCTTGCTTTCAAAGAGAAGCTTCCCTTTTGCTTATCTTTTCTGTCTCAGAGCAGTGACCAAGCCTAATTAGCTCTTTGTAGTACCCAGCCAGCCAAAGGTACTTTCTTAAATACTTTGATGATGTTGATTCTTGAAGAAATATGCCATTGCTGTCCTCTCTTTCATGGTAAGATTTAAAAGATAAATCTTGAGAACTAATTGAACTAAATAAACTCTGTACAGGTGAATTTTACCACTTCTTTGTAACCAGCACAATACTTTTTCATCCTTGTGACAATCGTTTTTCCCAGGGAGGCTGCTTCTTCATGCCTGTGTGTTTAATTTGGCAGGAGGTATGGTGTAATGAACTTTGATTTTATTTAGTAGTCATCATAACTTCTTAGATCGACTCATTCTCCCTCCCAAAAAAAGAAATCATGGATAACAATTCGTGATATTAAAAATCTTTTGTAGGTATTGGGTAGGTTTCATCATGTTTTTTTCCCACTATTGGAAGTTAATTTTTAACCAAGGGTGGTGGGAAGTGATGGCTGTCAGAATTAGTTGGAACTCATTTCAAAATTCTCCATCTGTCTGTAGTTCAGCATCATTGCTCATAAACGCAAGATGATACAGTTGATTGCATAGAGATGACATTTCCAGGTGAAATCCATTTACAAAAGTAAACTAATACCCAGTCATGACCTTAATGACCATTAAGAGAGAGTCCCTCATCAACCAAAAGAAAGCTCCAAAGAGAAGATGAGTGCAAATATTCTTTTCACATGTGCCAGATATGAAAATTTTCTAGTTTTTTCTCCCCAATTCATTTAATGCTCATTTAGAAATGCACACCCAAAAGGACTTGATATTTAATTCTTTTATAAACTGTAAACACATCACAGTGGTATTTGGATATCTTACAGACTTTGTCTGTAAACAGAAGTTGCTTCAAGGCATATTCCAGATACTTGCTGGTACAAAATTTTAGATGCTTAACAAGTTCTTCAAATGAATGCCAATAATTTTTAACATTGGGATGGAAAAGCACATTTGGTACAATGAACATTATATGTGTTTACCTTTTAGTGGCCATCATAAGGGCTATCTGTAGAACATTTTTGCAAATTAAATATGAATTTAAATCTGAATTATAGGAAGCACCTTTGAAACATATCTATACCTAAACCCACACTTACATGAAAATTAAACATTCTACATCCTATCATATTAACTAATGCCAGATGGAATGTAACCTAATATTGCACAACTTAGCGTGACTCAGCAATGCAAGTATTGGATTTAGGATACTGGAAGCAGCATTAGAAAGAGAATTGCTGGGGTTGGGGGAAGAAAGGAAACCTGTTTCTGAATAATAAATTCTTCAGACTATTATATTGTTGAAGGCAATTGCAATATTTTTTACCCACCTGTATCAAAATAGACCTTTTATATTTAAACATGTCTATTTGTGAAAGAGCCAATTAACCTATTCACATTTGTACATTAAGAAGCATTCATAACTGGTAAAAATGTCAAAGTAAATGAAAAGAAATCATTGATGCAAACATGAAACTACCTGTACCTTAGATGAAAACAAAAAGCTGAGTAGAAAAACACTCATTGTAAATATTCATGAGGCAATCTCAGACTTTGAAAACTTAGATTTGGTATTATAAAATTAACTTATATAAGAAAAGTTTAATGTTCTTCATGTTTATTTTATTTAACTAAAATCAAAGCCAATAGTCTAATAGGTTGTATGACCATAAATCTGGGGCAAAATCCATTATCTTATTTGCAGATAAGCTTGCATTTCTTAAGAGTGAATCTGTTTCTACTTAGAGTATGAAAAACAGGAAAGGAATTATTTCATTCAAAAGAAATAAACCAGTAATTTCATATTTTATTGCATTTTAGTTGTGTGATATTCATGCCAACAAGACCATAAGCTCTTTGAAATCCAAGCTCATGTCGCTTTCATTGATCCTTGTTCACCAGTACCTAACACAGTACATGGTCCTATGTTTGTATGTGTTTAAGAAATCCAATGGGAGGCCCTAATCTGGTTCATGTTGGCAATGCCAGAAGGCAGCACATTGCTTAATCTAGGGGAACACAATGCAAATGCTGTACAACTAGCAGAGTGAATTTTCTTTTTGCACAGCAATTAAAAAGTAACATTTCTTACAATTATCTTGTGAAATATGTTCTGACTCCTCCAGAGTGGCCTGGGTCATGTTTTATATCTCTCAGGTAGTGAGTGAGTCATATAACTCGAGAGGTATATGCCACTTCCCCTATGTGTGGGCAGAGGGATATGCGGCTATGCCATTCTTGGCAAGGCTCTCAATTTACCCCTAAATATTGAGTTGGGTTTTTTTTAAGAAAAATCATAACTTTTGCTGAAATTTTTAAAGATTACATCTTAACATGTCAGACTTTCCAATAATGTCAAGATCATGAAATAATCACCTAGAGTTATAACTGTAATTGTTTACAGGGTATTTTTAGCTAAAAGTAGCGAATTATTTTCTTTTGCTGAATTGAAACTCAGGTAACATATCCAGTAGGCAGCTTTTATTAATCCTGTGTAAATTTATCCTCTCAATATATTTAAAAGTCTAGGTTTTGTACCAAGTCCCACATTACCACATTCCTATGCCTATTGACTTAGAGAAGAAAGAAAGAAAATCACATTTTATATATAAATAAAATGTTTCCATTTTTTGACTGAGAATCTGATGGAATTATATTATCTCAAACTGGCCTGTATAATCTCAATCAGAATTGAGAAATTAGGGTGCTCTGGTCATGTGAACTGGGATTTAACAGTTTTAAAGAAGTTTTTGACTTAAAGCTTTTTTGATGTTGACCCTATAAAGAAAACTCTATTTTCTTCTCGGAAAGGAGAACTCCCTGTTTCTCTCTAAACACTGAACACTTCACTACACTCTCAGTACTCCACTTTGACACAACACTTGTCGAGGTTTTTCCCACACTAAGCAATTCTCCAACTCTCTGGGCACCAAGTGGGTGTCCTACAATTCAGTTATGCCACTGACTACCTGGGGTTAATGCAGACCTCACAGCTTAACGGCTCAGTGCAGTAAGACTGCTTCCCACTCCAGATGCCAGTCTCAAGTCAGGGTCCCTGGGTTATGCATACATCTATTCAACCTGGCTACAAACTGTGGGTTCCCATGACCCCCTCCTCAGGTCTGATAATTTGCTGTTACGGATCACAGAACTCAGGGAAACACTTTCCTTATGGTTACCTAGTCAACCCAAATAGCAAACAGGCTCTCTAAAAGAAGATTGTATTTATTCAGGAATAAGGCATTGCAATCAGAATATGCATGCTGTAGTAAACCATGTGTGTATTCAGGGAGGTAAAGGAAACTTTCTTTAAAAAATGAGAAGACTTAAATAATTGTTTTGAGATAATTATTTTGGCTACAAAGATTAATAACAAGGGTGATGCTAGTTTCAGATTGGACAAGTAATGGCTAGGCAGATGCCCTCAGAGAAATACTTTTTTGTGTAAGTTTGCAATGACCTTTGTGTAAGGTCGCAGTCTTTTGTGATAGTTTTTATCAGTCATTTATGCATGAAAAGCCTTTCTTCATAGCATTCCCTTGTCCTATTTCTCAGGATTTTTTTAATCAAAAGTGACTCCATTTGATTCTGACAACTTTCACATTTCACCTTATCGACCAATATTTTTCTCCAAAGGCATCACTGATTAGTCATCCTGTAATTAGGTGTTGATTGTCCCTCCGTGCTGGGATGGACCTATCCTCATTTGTCTGTCTGGTCCCATATTTGAGGGAGTGACTGGGGGGTAGGTGTCAGTGTCAAAACCCTTTTAGCCACATTTGATCAACACAGGAGTTTTGAAGGAAGTGGCTCTCAGGCCAAGTCTACCTAGAGTCTATTATTAAGTTTAATTTTGTCTGTGCTGTAGTCTTTTGCCATCATCTCAAAGTGCCAGGCCAGCATTATTTTGTTAGTAGTTGTGCTTCGGCAAATATTTAATAAGTAAGAGATACAAAGTTTAAAAAGGGAAAATACAAAGTAAAATTAATAGTAACATGACAAGCCCAGTTTGCCTAATGGCTTTCACCCATGAACCCAGGTTTAAAGGCAACCAATTGAATAAATCAAATGACCGTTACTCTGCCAAGTGAAAACGGTGGGCATTAAGACGGGTAAGATTCTCATTATGATACGAAGTCTTATTCCAATGACTTGGGAAAAACTGTCTAGAGCATGAAAACATCAGCTTCTTGTTCTGGTATACAGTATGAATGTCCCTGGTTATGGCATTGGGCAGTTTGGTGAACTTTTTGTGTGGCTCATACATCAGGCATAAGACTTGTTCTTTAAAATTTATCTAGTTTTAGCATACAGGGCTTTATGTGTACTATTAGAGGCAAATATATTTAGTCATTTTATAACATTTAAGAAGCCAAAACAAACATATTTATGTTCAGCAATTTATGTTTCCATTTTAATCTTTTTTGGAAACGATGTAGACATTTATTATCTATTACTTAATTTAACATAACTTTAAGATTTCAGGTTACATGAAAAATTAATTTATAAACACTTACCTCATTTACATTTGCCTAATTTATTTATTTTTATATATAAATTATATAACAGTTATGAATAGATGAAAACTGAGATATTAGACAAAGCCAGACATCATTCCAAGTTACTTTCCTGTTAACCATTTTTATACTCTGTGAATAACAAAGTGTTTAAGTAAGAAACTTAAAATTAAATATAGAGTATTTTGCTGGTAACTCCGATAATACAGTTGTTTTTATCAAACCAACAATATCAAATTAGCTTTATTTAAAGAATTGCACGGAAAAAGATTCTGTTTTAGACTGGATTTATAGTTTTATAAGCTTTATCAAACTCTGACAACTTAAAACATCTAGTAGAAACAAATATAAAATTTTCTAACCCGTAAATCTGGGCAAAAATATATGTTGACAATTTTGAAAACATTTTAATTTTTGCTTTACCAACAATTTAAAAACCAGCTTATTAAAGATTTACTTAAGTCACATGAACTAAAAAGCATTCAGGTTAGTTACTATATAGTTTATATAAGTATTCATTTATTTAAGCCAATCTGAATAGGATTCCTTAAGGGATTTCTAGTTGACTATGCCAGATTTTACAATGTAGTTACAACATACAGCATAATATTTATACATATGCATAAATATACATAAACACATATACACAAAAAAAGATTTTATAGCTTTGATTTAGGATATTAGTCATGAGATAGTAAACTCACAGTTGGATCCCAATTATATGTCTCACACATGGGACCTGTTTACATGGCTAAACTTTATTTGTCCCAATATACAATCAAATGAAAAATTTTGGGTAAAGCCATTTCCATGGCAGTCTGGTTTTAAAGGACCTCTTTTTTTTCCAGTTTCAAATGAGTTTAGGGTTAAACTTTTAATGTTTACATTTTAGCTGGGAAAGGCTAAATTGTTTAAGAAAAACAAAATGTACAAATAGCCTTAAATTTTTAGTAACAAATCTATTTTGTTGGCTGGTCTGGTTTGCTTGACTAGTCAATGCAGGTGGGGAAGCATTTTAGCAGGTTTTTTTTTTTCTTCAGATTTTCTTTTTGGTTTTTGTGTGGCAGACAAAGCAATTTTTATACCAGACAGGTATCTTCTAGTATTACTGTGAGATTTTTGCCTGTTTGATCTGGTAGCCTAACTTTTATAAACATTTATATAGTTCTTTCCTCTTACACTATCAATCCTTCAATTAACTGTTCCATCACACTCAGCAATTGTTAGTCAGGCAAACCTAAATTTACATTTCCAAAAGGTGTCCAGGTTGTTGGTTACCATGGATCTGTGGTAATTTGTAAAGGCATTAATTCGAAAGCCCTTTAAGGCTTTTTAAAAATCTTGGCTGAAATGCCAAAAGCAATGAATTTTATCTCCACACCACTAGAAAAATCAGCAGATTCAAAGAAGGCAGGGAAAAAAAGTGGTTTTTTTTTTATCTCTTCTAGGGTAGAGAACTTAGAAGGCTTTACATGTTAACGCCATAGTTTCAGGCGTTTTTAAAGAGAGTTTAAATATTGACCAACTGAGCTTTAAATTTTTCATGATTTCATTTGCCCATCAGCTTAAAAATGTGCATGAGAACAGGCCATAATGTGTAGCCAGCTAGAGTCCCAGAAAACCTTGGCGTGCCTTAATATTTGAGAATCCCATTCTATTTCTTATTCGTCTCCTGAGAATGAAGAAAATTTTGTGAATCCTGTCAGAAAATGTCAGGAGTTTGGACTGGTGTTTTAGCTTGCGATGACCACCCTAGTGGTTTTTAATTAACCATCCTGTACCTACCGTTTAGAATGTTTATTTTTGCTCTTGGAAGTTTTTAGAAATAAGCAAGGGAAAGGAGCCAAATTATTTACAGAAATATATAACCAAGCCAAAATAAAAACCAAGATAAGAGTGTTCACAAAATTTTCACCCAGGTGTACAGATCAAACACAATAATAAATTAGTTGCACAGAAAAAAAAAGTAAATTCACCAGAAAAGGCACGCCTTTCATACAGAACATAATAAATTCTGTAGAATACAGAGTAACTCAAACCAGAAAGGACTTGCCAGAAAAGACAAAAAGGCTTTTATTATCCTAGGAGAGCTGTAAGTGCCTTCAATTCAAGTGGCCTTAAAACCAAACCAACACCCAAGGAAAGTCAAGAGCTTCTGCCACAAAGAGAAAAGATTGGTGGAGGAGAAGATTCGCAGGGGAAGAAAAGGTGAGCCGAGGAAGCAGAGAGCTCAACAGGCTCAAGAACTGCGCACCAGTTCTAAGAATGCCAAGTCCTTCTGACAGTGATTGGTCTTCAGATCCCACTCTGACACCATTTATGTCAACCTAAGTAAGAAACAGAAAGAGGCTCCCTGAAAGAAAATATTTACTTGGGAATAGGACATTTCAATGGGAATACGTGTGCCATAGTAAATAGAGCATTCAGGGAGATAAAGGAAGACAAAGAATTTTAAAGGAAAAATGAGAAAGATTACATCATTGTTTCAAGATCATTATCCTTGGCTATAAGAATCAATAACACAGGTGACACCAGTCTGAGGTTGGACAGGGAGTTGCTAGGAATGTATCCTCACAGAAGTATTTGTTGTATAAAGCTGTAATTAACTTTGTGCAAGGTTGTGGTTTTTGCACAGTCTTTTGTGATAGTTTTTGTTATCAGATGTTTATGCATCAGAATCCTCTCTTCATAGCCTTCCCCAACTCTATTTACCAGGTTTTTTTGTTTTTTTAAACACAAATGACTCCATTTGGATTCTGATAATTTTCACAGCCTGTTTATTTTAAAAGATACAACTCAGGAACACCCAAATGGAAGAGAAACACAGGGCAAGGTATGGGAAAAAGCAGTACAGCTCCTGTGTTCTCTGCAAGAGCACCACCCTGCCAGCACCTCTACATGTTCACCAACCTGGAAGCTCTCCAAACCCCATTCTTTTCAGTTTTTATAGACAGTTTATTATGTAGGCGTGCTTGACTAAATCATTGGCCATTGGTGCTTAAGTCAATCTCTAGGCCCTCTAACCTTCCCTTTAATCACATGGTTGGTTCCTCTGGCAACCAGTCCTCATCCTGTGGTTATATAGGGACTTTCCATGAAATGCTTCATTAACATGAACTCAGATGTGGTTGAAAGTGACTTGTTCGAAATAACAAAAGATGCTCCATTCACCCTGTTGCTTTTTTCACTTAGGAAATTCCAAGGGTTTAAGGAGCTCTGTGCCAGGAATAGGAACTGACACCAAATATATATTTCTTGTCACACTATCACAGACCTCATTGTTGAAAATTGAACATTAGGGTAAGATAAATACTAGGAGTGTCTCTCCTATTCATCTCTAATGTTCCATGCAGTGCTAGAATCTCTTCTGTGGTGTTCCTAGCTCTTTCTGAAAATTCTAATGGATAGGGAACTAATCTCTTTGTAAAGTAACCCACTCCCTTGTTGGAATATTATAATTGTTAGGTTTTAATTTATATTGAATCCAAATCTGGCCCACTGAAGCTTTAGTCCATTGGTTATAGTTCTGTTCTTGAAAGCAATAACTGTTACATACCTTGCCCCCAATTGCCACTTATACTTAATGTATAATCTTCCATGCAGTATTATTAATGATTTGTTAAAAATTATAAGAGGTCATTGTTTTGGACATAGCTCCTGCACTAGGGCCCAACAGACCAGACTGAAAATCAAGTTCTGAGATATCATAAGAGAGCGATAACAGCCTATTTCCCAAACAGGCCAGTTTAAAATCTTCAATCAGCATGATAATGAAGTTCTCTTTGCTTTAATCCTTACACACAAAAAAGATAACTTGAAGTAACCTGATGTTAACTAATCCATTATTTTTCTATTATTGTGTCTAAAAGTAACTAATACACTCTTTTTGCTTCTCGTTTCTTCCATCCTTCATGTCCATAAAGCCAAGCTTCTGTACTTAGCTCATTGAAACATTCACTCTCATTTTATGAAATGAAATATTGCCTAATTCTAGAATCACAAAACCAATTGAGATCTTTAAAGTAAATGTGTTGTAATTTTGTCTTTTGACACATTATTACAAGGACTTGATAATGTCATCGGGAAATATCTAGTTCCCAGTGGTTTGTACATGTTGTATCTGTCAGAAATGCCTTCAGCTTCAAGGAAAAGCACATACAACTAACTATAATAGCTTATGAAGTAAGGATGTCCTCACATAACTAGAAATCTAGAGATAGGAGATTGCTGATGTTTGTTCAACAGTTCAGCAATGCTCAGAAATGTTTTCTCTGCAATTCTCTAGGTCTTTCTGGCTGCTTTATATGTTCAAGGAAAAGAGAAAAAGAAAGCACTATATCTCCTCTTTTTCTCAAGAAAGCAAAACATTCTCCCAAAATACTACAACCAAGCTGTAAGGCTTATTTACCATTGTGTTGCCTTTAGTAGAATGTGGCACCTAGTATGTGATCACTAAATGTTATCAAACTAATACATGAATGAATGTCTTACATCAACATGGCCATGTTAGCAAAACTCTGGCTTTTGAGGAATTCAGACCAGAGATGAGATAAATATAAAATCAAAATACAAAGCAATCAAAAGGCTCTCACTCATCTTTCAAAAGGGAAAGGAAAACAACAATAAAAGGAAACAATTAAAATGAGACTTATTTATTATTTCTTGCTTGCTAGTAATTTGAAATTGACAAAAAGAGCTCTAATGATACACATTTGATGATTATTGTTTTCAAATAAAAATAACAATAGTAAATATAAAATAAGCGATCAATAATTTATTGTGGATGTGTTCCTGGTGAAATCTCAAAAACCAAGGACAAAAGGAAAATAGTAAAAGTTTTAAGGAAGGAAAACCTGGGACCTTGTTAGAAATGCAAAAATCTCAGGCTTCACCCTAGACCTCCTGAATTAAAATCTGTATTTTAGCAAGATCCCCAGGTGATTTGGAATGTGTACATCCTTCCAATTTTACTTCCTTCACCATCAATTTTTCTTAATTATGTTATTACATATTAAGTGTTCTATTCTTTTAAATAATCCTACTAAGAACTCTCAATTTTGTTATTATAATTGTGTAGTTGTCATTTATATAGAACTAAGTAATATGGTTTTTTCTAAGGCAAAGAAAATGTGTACACTACATCAGAGTTTCTCAACCTTGACACTATGGACGTTTGGGGCAGCATTCTGCTTTGTTATGGAGGGCTGTCCTGTACACTGTGGGATGTCTAGCAGCATTCTTGGCCTCTACTCACTAGATGTCAGTAGCAATCCCTGCTCCAGTTGTAAAAACCAAAAGTGTTCCCAGACATTGCCAAATTTTCCCAGGGGGCAAAATAGTCCCTGATTGAGAAACAATTCTCTACATTAAAATATTGCCATTTAACACGAAATTTTCTGAGCAGTGTTTATTAATTTCTTTCTATATCTTTACTTCTCAGTTTATACCCAGCTGCCACTGTTTACTGTATTTCATGTCATCCTATTTACAGGCAAACCACAGAGATATTTCAGGTTCAGTTCCAGACCACGACAATAAAGAGAATCACATGAAGTTTTTTGGTTTTCCAGTGCATATAAAAGTTGTGTTTACGCTACCCTGTAGTCTATTAAGTATGCAATAGCATTATGTCTAAAACAGTGCACATACCTTAATTAAAAAATACGATAGTGCTAAAAAATGCTAATGATCATCTGAGTCTGCAGTGAGTTGTAGTGTTTTGCTGGTGAAGAGTCTTGCCTGATTTTGATGGCTGCTGACTGATGAGGGTGGTGGCTGCTGAAGGTTGTGGTGGCAGTGGCAATTTTTTCACAGAAGACAACAATGAAGTTTGCCACATCAATTGACTCTTCCTTTCACAAAAGATTTTTCTGTAGCACATGATACTGTTTGATGCCCACAGTAGAACTTCATTCAAAATTGGAAGCAATCCCCTTAAACCCTCCTGCTGCTGCTTTATCAAATAAGTTTATATAATATTCTAAATCTTTTGTTGTAATTTCAACAGTATTCATGGCCTATTCACCAGGAGTAAATTCCATCTCAAGAAAGCACTTTCTTTGCTCATCTGTATGACACAACTCCATCAGAAGAATCATCTACAGCAGCTATAGTGTTACAAAATGTATTTCTTAATGAGAAGATTTGAAAGTCAAAATTATTCATTGATCCATAGGCTGCAGAATGGATACTGTGTTAGCAGGCATGAAAACAACATTAATCTCCTCGTACATCTCCATCAAAGCTCTTGGGCGACCAGGTGCATTGTCGATGAACAGTAATATTATGAAAGGAATCTTTTTTCTAAGCAGTAGGTCTCAAAAGTGGGCTTAAAATATTCAGTAAACCATGCTATAAACAAATGTGTTGTCATCTAGGCTTTGTGATTCCATTTACAGAGCACAAGCAGAGTAGATTTACCATAATTCTTATGGGCCCTAGGATTTTCAGAACAGTAAAAGGGTATTGGCTTCAACTTAAAGTTACCAGCTGCATTAGCCACTAACAAGAGGGTCAGCCTGTCCTTTGAAGTTTTGAAGCCAGGCATTGACTTCTTTCTAGCTATGAAAGTCCTAAAAGATATCTTCTTCCAATGTAAGGCTGTTTCATCTACATTAAAAATCTGTTGTTTAGCCACCTTCATCAATGATATTAGCTAGATCTTCTGGATAACTTGCTGCAGCTTCTACATCAGCACTTGCTGCTTCACCTTGCACTTGTATGTTCCGGAGAAGGTTTCTTTCCTTAAACCTCATGAGCCAACTCTGCTAGCTTCAAACTTTTCTTCTGCAACTTCCTCACCTTTCTCAGCCTTCATAGAATTGAAGAGCATTAGGGCCTTGCTCTGGATTAGGCTTTGGCTTAAGCAAATGTGGCCGGCTTGATCTTTTATCCAAACCACTCAAACTTTTCCTATATCAGCAATAAGGCTGTTTTGCTTCTTATGATTTATATGATTAAAATGTTCATTACAGTGGCATTTTTAATTTCCTTTAAGAACTCTTCTTTTGTATTCACAATTTGACTAACTGCTAAAGAGGCCTAGCTTTCAGCCTATCTCAGCTATCAACATGCCTTCCTCACTAAGCTTAATTATTTCTAGCTGTTGATTTAAAGTGAAAACATGCAACTCTTCCTTTCACTTGAACACTTAGAGGACATTGTAGGGTTATTAATTAGCCTAATTTGAATATTGTTGTGTCTCAGGGAGTAGGGAGGCCTGAGGAGAAGGAGACAGATGGGGGAACAAACATATTTATTGATAAAGTTCACAATCTTATAGGTGGGAGCTTTTCATGGTGCCCCCAAACAATTACGATAGTAACATCAAAGATCACTGATCACAGATCACCATAATAGATATAATAGTGAAAAAGTTTGAAATATTGTGAGAATTACCAAACTGTGACACAGACACATGAAATAAGCACATGCTGTTGGAAAAATGGCACTAACAGACTTGCTCAACACAGGGTTGCCACAAACCTTCAATTTATAAAAAACACATGATATCTGCAAAGCACAATAAAGTGAAGTGCAATAAAATGAGGTATGCCTGTACTTGGATTTGCTTTTTGTTTTGTTACTGTACCTCCTTGAGTAATTTTTTAAATAGAGAGTGTATGGACATAAATTTCCTGAGTTCTTACTTGTCCAAAATTGTCTCAACTTGGCCCTTAGTAGTTTGGCTGAGTACAGAATTCTACATTCCATGTTCTTTCCACCCAGAACTTTGAAGACATTTCTTCCCTGGCTCATCCAGTGTTGTTAATGTGGAGTCTGATACCTGTGTTATTCTCCTTTATATTTGAATGTATACCTACTATCTTACTACCGGTTGAATTAAATGAAATTGCCAATATGCGAACATCTTTTTCCTCCAAACCAACAATTTCACATGATAATATTTGCTTTCTATTTGTCTTGCTTGTTCTATACTTTCTTTCTTCCCTTGATCACCTTCTTTTGCTTTTTTTTTCTTAAGACATTTTTCTTCATTAGTTTGAATGTATACCTTCTTTTACCCTTAGTGATTACAAGAGAAATTATAACATGCACCATTGACTTACCAAAATTTAATAATACTTGGTAACTTGGCATTTTTACCTCCTCCCAGATAATATAAAAACCTTTACACACTTTCATTCATTTCCTCTTGACTTATGTGCTTTGGTTGTCTATATAAATTTGTTCTATATTTTAACCCTCAAACAAAATTGTTTTCATTATATACGATTTTTATTTAGATTTGTTCCCATGACTTTAAATTTTGGTTGCATTTCATTCCTCCTCTATATTCTGGCTGCCACCAGGTACACTTTTCCTTTGACCCGAAAAAATCTCCTTTAGAGCAGTTTGTCATGTGAATTTTAGGAGTCTTTATTTACCTGAGACTATCTTATCCCACCTTTATTCTTGATGAATATTTGACTGGATATAGAATTCTAGGTTGGTGAGTGATTCCTTTTAGCACATTAATGACATCATTCCATTGATTTCAATTAAGAAAAGTCAGTGTCAATCCTATTGTTGCTCCTTTAAAGACAATCTGTGTTTTTCTCTAGCTGTTGTTAAGATTTTTTTTTATATTTGGTTTTCTACAGTTTTTCTTTCTTTCTTTCCTTCCTCCTTCTTTCCTTCTTTCCTTCCTTTCTTCCGTCTTTCCTTCCTTCCTTCCTTTCTTTCTTTTTTTCTTTTTTCTTTCTTTCTTTCTTTCTTTCTTTCTTTCTTTCTTTCTTTCTTTCTTTCTTTCTTTCTTTCTTTCTTTCTTTCTTTCTTTCTTTTTTCTCCTACTTGGAATTCACTGGATATCTGGAACCTGTAGACTGAGGTTTTTTATCAGTCAGGGAAAAATTTTAACCATTATTTCTTTAAATACTATCTTTCATCATGTTTACAACACCATCAGTTATAACTGGCACTATTAATTTACATATCCAAGAAAAGAAAAAAGAAACTCATAGCCAGTTAAATAAACTCTGATATATACCCTTGTCACTTAAGAATTTGTATCTCATATTTGTTGTAGACATTCTTTTATTTGGCAAAATTGTGTTATATATCATTGCCCATACCTGCATTCGTCAGGATTCTCCAGAGAAACAGAACCAATAAAATGTGTATACAGAAAAATATTTATTTTAAAGAATTGGCTCATGTGATTGTGAAAGCTTAGCAAGTTCAAAATCTGATGGGAGAGATTGGCAGGCTAGAGACCATGGGAAGTTTCAGTTCAAGCCCAAAGGCAGGCTGCTGGAGAATTCAGCCTTTTGCTCTATTCAGGCCTTCAGTGGATTGGATGAGGCCCACCCACATTATGGAGGACAGTTGCCTTAGTAAAAGTCTACTGATATAAATGTAAATCTCACCCAAAAATACATTCATGAAAACATCCAGAATAATGTTTGACCAAATATCTGGGCCCTGTAACCCAGCCAAATTGATACTTAAAATTCATCATCACAATACCCAACAAGCAAAATATATGCAAAATAAATTACCAACACAGGTATTTCTAAAACTTCTTCCCAGAAAGAATCCAAATCTTCTGAATCCCTGTTTGACTACTATCTGTGTACAGCATGTCCCCAAAGATTCCATAAAGGAACTAAAAGCCATTAGTGATGGGATTTTAATCTGGCTTTGAAATTATGTAGAGCTAGCCTACTCCTGGCTTCTCCTTAGAGAACACTGTTAAGCAATTCTGATTGGGCTCCTTCCTTCATCTCCTCTCCACAAGGATTTGTTTCCTAGGAAGTGCTCTGCCATTGTCTCCACAATTTTTGTGCAAACCACTGACCCCCATTTTGAAAATTTTGCTGCTTGTTCTTTTGATATTCATATATGCACCGGCAATGATAATTGATAACTGCTGCCTAGCTTCAGTAAAAGTAATATACTGTCAACTTTAAGACACACTTTGATTTCAGAAAAGGTAAAATGTGAAAAATAAATGTGCAACTCAGAATCAATGAAATAATTTATAACATCTTCCCTTTTTCTTTTCTCTTTCCTGGACTCCAATTAAATGCATGCCAAACTTTTTATATACTTAAGTATCTTTCTCCTCATATTTTCCATCCTTCTACTGCCACTAAATCGATCCTTTGGGTTCTTAATTTTCATTATTGCATTTTTCAGTTCTAGAATTTCTAGTTGATTCTTTTGTGAATAAGCAGTGTTCCAATTTTTATGGTTTCCGGTTACTTGTTGAAATTTTCATGTTCGTCTTTTATCTCCAGGAGTATTGTAGGTATTTTTTTACAGTTATATTTTATGAAAGGACAAAGGGCTTTTTAAAATAAATGAATGAATGCACTCTATGGAATAGAAACCATATTGCATAACTTGCAACTACAAACGGTATATGGACAACAGATCACAAAGAATTTTGATGATGGATTCTGCTATCAGTTTTCAGTTCCTCCCTGCTAAAGAAGTAGTACAACATGTGGTCACAAACAAAGTCAGTTAGACAGACATGCCTTTGTGTTCTGGCCATGCAATCTTGAGCAGTTACTTTGCTTCTCTGAATCTCACTGTCTTTCTGCATACAATTAAGATAGTAAGAGTATTGATCTCAAAGGGTTGTCTTGGATCAAGTTGGAGTAAGTATAGACTGAGTATAGAATGCACTAACATAGTGCCTGGCACATAGTCAACACTGAATAAATGTACTGTATCATCATTAGGGAATTGGTGATAACCAACACCTTATCTGGGACAGTCTGCTTCTTCCTTTAGGAATCCCTCACTCTAGTCACATGTGTGGCACAGGTTCTTGGATATCTGATGTTTCTTTCAGGATCTTTCCAGTGACTCTTAATCTTTGCTGATGCATTAGCCCTAAAGTTTCTACTTATGGTACATCGTTAAGTTCTAGGGCTTTATCCACTGATGTACAGCCTAGAAAGCCTTGCTTTCTACCATCCTGCTCTGCAAAGTGCTGGTGTGCAGCATGCTGCAGCTTTCTATCTCTCTAATGGAAGTATTCTTGTCCGCAGGAGCCTTAGCAATTGGGGGATGGAAGGAAAGTAGAGAGGAGGAAGGAAGCAGTTGTGGGAGAAGTTGAAAAGGAACATCTAAATTCCCACTGGCAATACGAGCCACTTCTTGTGCAGGGTACAAATTAGAAATGGATCTTCCAGTGCATAGAAATATAGGTGCTGAGTTAACTCCTGTACCAATATATATACACCTGCCCCCCTTAAATTTGCTCAGGAGAGGTTTGTGGGTGTTTCTGTTGTGCTTTATAATTATACATACATTTCAAATCTCTAGAAAGGGGAGCATATGCCCACCAGAGCAGCCTGGGAAGATTATATGCAAGCACTGGGCAATCGTAGACATGGAAAATGTTAGCTAGCTGTGTGGAAGATTTGGTTCAATGTGGATCAGCCCCAGGAGATGCCCTGCTACTGTAAAAAAATGCAGAATCCTCAAGATGACCTTATCTTCTGCTATGTGCCTTCTTCCTCCTTAAACTTGATATAACTTGATATAGACAAGTTCCAAGTAGTTGGATTTGAGTTAATAAAAAATGTAATTTCTATGAATGTAGGGCTTGTGCCTCATTTATGTCTGTATCCCCAGGGCTAGCTCTATGCCTGGAACTTTATTGCTGCTGCTTAATTAATAAACAGTGGTGTTGTTGAATTTGATCTACTCCAAATGATTTTGATCCATGATTAATCCACATTTAAAGAAGAGTAACAATACATGCTTTGTTCTCTCCACCACAACTTCTGGTGAAGACAAAAACGAAATATTTCTAAAAATACTACTAGACAGTGTCAAGATATTTTTTACAATTTTTATTTATGTAACTTGGGACCTTAAGCAACTCATTTCTCTTCTCTACTGGAATTGTTCCATTCTCACAATATTGTATTGTGTAGTAAAGGTTAATATTGCATGAGAATATTATAATCGTCTCTTTAAAAAGTCATATTCAGTTTAATGTGTAACATAAACGTGAATACACTGGCCCCAGCCCTCATGAAGGAAAGTTCATTGTGATATATATTTTTTTCCCGTTACTAATGTTTTTCCCAGGCCTTGCTGTAGTCATAATCACTGGGAAATATTTAGTGCCTGGCTGTGTGCATAGCCTTAAAAGAAATGTGATGATGGTCATTTGGGGGCAGAAACTGGATCCCACTTATTATTAACCTTCCCCCTTTCCAAGACTAATCCCTCCACCTGGGCTCTGGTTCCCTCCCCCTCCTGCTCACTCCTGAAACCTTGTCCATCAGTCATACCTTTTCTAATACTTGCCTCTATCTCTTTCCTTCTCCAGCTTCCTTTCCCACAAGTTAATTCTGTAGTTCAACAAACTTCAATGAAACATGTGCCATATGCCTGGCCCAAAGCTGGGCACAGGGACAGATGCAAAGAATATAAAGACATTGTGTTGTTTTCCAGATTCTAGAAGCTCACAGTATCATTCAGGATGTTGACATGTAAATAAAATATCAAAATACTTACCTGTGGTAACAGAGGCATCTAAAAGTTGCCATGGGAGTAAATATGGTCAAGTACCTCACCTAAAACAATTACTCCTCCATTCTTCCTAAAGCTTTTTTAAAGTAATATTACACTGTATATATAGACTTCTTAGTATGTGTCAGGCACTAGGCTTGATGCTTTTACCTACATCATCTCTTAGTCCCCACAACAAGTCCAGAGTTAAGTCCTATTATTATCCTCAGTCTACAGATTGAGGGCATAGAAAAAGAGAGAGGTTTAACAACTTGCTTTAGATCGCACAGCTACTAAATAGTATCTACCTAAGTCAGTTCAAATACTTTCAGTTGCAAGTAACAACAACAAAACCTCCCTCAAGTTAGACTAAATAATCAAGGGAATTTATTGGTTTATATAAATAAAAGAAGTAAGATGAGCTTCAGGTAAGGTTTGGTCTAGCAGCTCAGTGATGTCATCGTGTGCCTGAGTTCTTTCCCTCTCTCTCTTTTGCCTTCTATTTTATTAATTTCATCCTTAAGCTGACTCTGCTTGTGTTAGTAAAATGACTGCTGAATTATCCTGCACAACATGCTTTCTACTTCTTATCCAGGAGAGAGATGTCTCTCTTCCAGCTATCAAACAGAGATTTTTAGGCTTCCTTTAAACATTGTCACTTTTACCCCTGAACCAATATAAAAACACTGCCTCAAGGAGAATGGACTGTTAGGAGATAACCCTCATTGCCTCCTATACCACAGAGTTTTGGGGAGAACTTTTTGGGATAATGTATGTCGATACTTAAAACAATACTGGCATATAGAACTGTTCATAGAGGTTAGCTATTACTATTATTATTATTAACTATAGTCATGCACTATATAATGACATTTTGGTCAACAACAGACAGCATATACAAAGGAAGTCCTTTAAGATTATAATACATTTTATCATACCTTTTCTATATTTAGATCTGTTTAGATACACAAATACTTACTGTTGTGTTACAATTGCCTGTAGTGTTCAGTACAATAACATGCTGTACAGGTTTGTAGCCTAGGATCAATAGGCTATGCCACAAAGCCGGTGTGTATAGTAGGCTATACCATCTACATTTGTGTAAGTATACTCTAGGTTGTTCACACAATGATAAAATCACTGAACAACCCATTTCTTAGCATATATCCCCATTATTAAGTGACTCATGACTATATTTTGTTATGTATGCATTAAACAGTTGTTCTTTCATTCCTTTAACAAACATTCGTTGTGTATCTTTAATGTTATAGGCACTGTTCTAGGTGTTGAGAATATAACAGTGAACAAAACAAAGTCTCTGCTCTCCCGGAGCTGGCATTCTAACAGAAGACCAATAAATAAATAAGCACATATTAAAAAGTAAAAATCGGATATATACAATGAAGAAGAATAAGGAGGGTGAAGGAATAGAGTGACATGGGGAAAGTGTGCTTTTAAGAGAGTGTTCAGAAATTTGCACAGAAGCCTGAATGAAGTGAGCCTGTGAGCCATGTGTGTATCCAAGTGAAGAGCATTCCCAGAAGAAGGAATAACAAATACTTTTAACTCCTGTGTTTGCCTCTAGCTTTCAGGGATCCAGGATTGTGTAAGAATCATAGGAAATTTCTGGCAGTGTTTCCAATACCAAGTTGGACAATTCATAGCAAAATGCCTGGAAGCCACTATAACATTTCATGAATCTTAAAGCCCACTGCCTCTATCTCTGCCATTTCTTCCTCCTCCAGCTTTGCACGATGGTGCTTTTGCGTGATCTGTGTTAGTCCTCTGCTAGCAAGGTTTCTGAGAAACATAGTTTTCAGTCTTGCAACCCCTTGACTATAGGAGAGAGATTATAGGAGGAGAAATGGATCTGAGTTGTCAAAGAAATTGATGGGCACATTTATGAATGCTATTTTTGTCATTTTATATATGGATCCTAGGGGGGTAGATGGAGAATACCATTCTTCTCAGCTAAAATTTTGGTGGGAACTAGATTGCAGTCAATTTGAAGTTAAATTCTGGTATATGCCTCGGATCTGAAATTTTGGGTGACTGCTTCAAGGCTCATACATTTTTAGTCCTATCTGTGTGAATGACAAGGCCAAGGGTCTATTTTAAAAATTAAAATGCACATCCAGTGACCTCAGGTGTTGGGCAACGTGACTGTCCTACTGTAGGTGTGCCACAGAGTTGGAGTATCATTGATTCTGTGTAAACAGTTGCCAAATCCCAAGAGTTAGTCTCACTGGATTAAGTGACTGTGAACTGGTAATATTATTGCTCTTCAGGTGTGTGAAAACAGTAAAGCCTTGGAGATTAGCCTGTAGGTGATGACAACAGACAGATCAGGGTTTCTGTGTACATTTGACTTATAGTACGTATTCAGAAGATGGTACCCTCTGATGTTGTGATAACATGGTGGTGATGTCCATGGAAGTTCATTCTGCTTATTTTGTCTGACTATAACTTCTTGTTGTTCCCTGACCTAAGAAATCTAATCTTTCATTTAACACCAGTCAAATAAGATTGATTAATCCTAAAGGTGATTGATTGTTCTGCACTAGACTTTTGAGCAGCTTAACTCAGCTTTATTCAGTTGCAGTCTATGCAACTGAAATTAAGGGTCCTGAGGTTAGAATGTGTTTGCTGTTTATCATTTCATTGTATACATTTTTCAATGATCAGTGGAAATTTCATTGCAGATGTTTTAATAATTGCTTCCCTATTTCACACCCACTGCTTCCAAAGATAGGAAGACTTACCTACCCATATAAACAAACATTCTAGAGAAAGCAACACTTGGTCCCCAATTTGACATTTGCCACCAAGAAAGGCAAATCATGCAATATGTTGTCATCAAATGCCTGACAAACTCAAGGCCCAGTTCACATGTACCTTCTTGCTGAGGACCTTTCCATCTGTTCAGGCCATATTGACTCCCTACTCATGCAACTGACAACGCTTCTGATCACAATAATAATGGAAATAATTGACACAGATTCAAATGCACAGATGGTCATCCTCTGTTATTGTACTTACAATACAATTATCTTTAATTTTTTTGCCACTAAAAGTGAACTCTGCAAAAACAGAATTAATGCCTTATTCATTTTTAAATGCCCTGTATCAAAACAGTTACTAGCACAAAGTAAATATTCAATAAATGATAAATACATGATGAATAAACGAATGAATGAATGAAGTGATATTTGAGTCCCAGTGACAAATATGAGGTTTTTCCACTTGGACTGGGGACATGAATGAGTTTAAAATTCCTGCCTAGGGGAAATGGTATCTGCTGATCTCTCTGCTTACTGACCCAGACATGGCCTTTGGACTTCTCATCAATCTTCTTGTTACCTGATATTTCTTGGTAAATGGGCTTTTGAGGAGAAGAAATGGGCAAAGGGCTTGGAGTAAATGAGTAAAAAGTGGAGGCGGATAAGATGAAGGGACTAAATCCTAAAGAGTTGGTAGGTATCAGTTGTCTGGGAGCAGGGGGGAAAACAACTTCAAATTTGGGGAGTATCAGTGCAAAAAAGATGGAAATATCTGGGATTCCCTTCACAGGTCTTGATGCCCTTTCTGAGCTTAGTTGTGCTAAGACAGAAATAATCTGCCCTGTGAAATGGAGAAGAGGCTGTTTTTAAAAAAGTATGAAAATAAGGAAGGTAACTGAGCTTAAGAGAAGAAAAGAAAGCAGCGCTGGAGTTGGAAGGTAGGAGTTCTCATCCTGGCTCTACTGGTTTGTAGCTGGTGATCCCAGGTAATTGACATGTGCTTTACAAGCCTCGGCTACCTCATCTGTAATACGAGGCTGGATTCCCACCTTACGAAGTTGTCATTAGGACTAAATCAGATAGCAGACACAAAAAATACCTTTTAAATTGTACAGTTCTATATAAATGTGAGGTAATTTTTTTTCAGAAAACAGATGATGACAATTAAAATAGGCAAACATTTTATAATAAGCATGTCATTTTTTAAAAATCAGGAAAAATAATCACCTACCTAGTTGTATGCACTTAGTATAAACTTCAGTCCACAGCCCAGGAGCACAAAACTTCATCCTCCCTATAACTGAATTTATATGTAGTGCCTTTCATTGCCCTTTGTGGCAGGACACTTAATGTTGGTCAGTTCAGGGTAAGTTGGCCAGTTGAGTGGTTGTGTCTGTGTTTCTGAGGGAGCCGATGAGTTGTCACAGCATCGGAAGTGGTGCCTGGTCCTTAGCTATTGCCTGTCCCTGCTGGCGTCTTCAGAGAATTGTGCCACCCATCACACCTCCACCTGGCTTCACTGGGAAGGTTCCCTTCTGGAATCTCCACTTGGAAAAATCCCATTCCAGACAAGAATGCACCCTCATTGCTTTGGAGCCTGTATGGGAGCATATCCCACTGGCTGGTCCAACAGGAGCTGGTCCTGAGATTTGTCTGATCTTGAAGACAATCAGATCAACATTTAAAACAAGCCACCACTGAAACCTCTACTCCTCCAAGCACCTTAGATTTGGGGAACAATCACCCCTTCATGCCAAGAAAAACCTGGAGAACTTTGACTTGCTCATGTTTCATGACCTAGGTCTCATGATTCCAGGCCAGGATTCCCTCTTTTAAACCATCTGAGAGAAGCCAAATAAATACACCAGTTCTCAGAATTCAAGGAGGTAGTTATCTGATACATACAGGCTAGTTTTTTATTCTGTTTTTTTTTTTTTTTTCAAACAATAGCAACTTGAGTTTCTGGGAAATAATATTTATATTATTGGTTTGAGTAGTCTTAAATCCTGTGTAGCATATGGTGGGATATAAACATACAAACAAATGTGTAAATGAATTTGTGCTCTGAGCACAATATGAATTCTTACACTTGGATACAGTATAAAAATAAATCAGTTAAATTCAACAAACTTTTGCCGAGTTTGTTCATGGTGACATGTCCTGTACTAGTTTCCAGATCTATACAAAATAAAAGACACTGATTTGATCTCCAAATGTTCACAGTGCAGTGCATAAGTGTAGAGTCCATGTGTCTTTTCTGGCCAGGAATGGGGTATAGGGTACAGTATGAAGGAATAAAAAGGAACAGAATCAAACCTAACATTTACTGAGGATTAATGAGGTACCAGGCAATGATCATTTAAACCTCACAATTCCAGGTTCCCCTCAAAAGAGATCAAAGCAAACCCTGAGCTTAAAAAAGCAAAATACAAACTTTTATTGCATCCCAATGCAAGATGTTTCCAAAATAATCTATTTCCTTCAAAAATGGGGTAGAGAATGGGAGGTGGGATTTGGGCAACATGTTTTTATGTCTACATTTTATTCAGATTGGAAACTTTGTATTTCATTATCATATCAATTAAGAACACATTTATTTACTTAGAATTGTTTGAAATAATATCTACAGTGTCCAAAGTTTCAATTAAAAGCATAAACTTCTTTCAAGCTCAAAAATCAAAACAAAAACACAAATATAAACTGCATTTCGTGCTGTATTAATATTTAGCTATGTGGCCATAGATGAATATTTCTTTCTCTGTGAGGCTTTGTTTTCTCATCTGGCAAATGAGAAAATTGACGTGGATCATCTCCAGAATTCCTTTCATGTGAATGAATATAACTATTTATGTCATGCTTGTAAATAGTAGGTGATGATGAAGGTTACTGATGCTGTACACTGTAATGACTATTGGAAGGGTTATTAGGCATGTTTCTCAGAGGGGTAATCTGATTGGGAGAAGGAAAGGATCCTGTTGCAGCCCACGCATATGAAAGGGTACCAGTGTGCACCCAAAGCCAAGTTTTGAAAATAATGACTGATGCAGTATTGAATAACAGCCATGTCAGGTATTTCATAAATTTATCTTACTTAATCATTGCAAGAACCTCCTGAAGGAGCTGTCTCTGATACTGGAACAAATGTTCAAAAAAGTCAAATGATCAGCACGGGAATTTTGACCTGCTCCATTTCTGACCTGGGCCAGTTCCCCCCTCCTTAGGCAACCTGGTGGTCCCCCGCTCCCGGGAGGTTAAAAAAATTAAATTCTAGCACTAATTTTTTTCAAACTAAAATCTTATGCTAAAAATAGTATCCAAAATAGATCAAAACAGACTGTTGTAGAAAATGCAGAGATAGAGGCCTGGAGACCTATCTATATATTTTTACCAAGTACCACTTAAAGCCCCCACAAGCTACAGAGTGGAAACCAATAGCTTCAGGAGATACATGAAAACATAGGTCAAAGTTTGTGAACATGCATGTGGTTAGTCATGGTAAGGAAACCCCAGTAATATACTCCCTCTATGTGCTGGGCATGCTTCCGAACTTTGCCTCTATAAATTAATTTAATCCTCATAACAATCTTGATATGGTATAAGCATTTCTATCAGATAGCCAAGGAAACCTAGATTTGGAAATAGAAAATGACTAGCCCAATAGCTCATAGCAGGCCTGAGCTTCAGACACAGGTCTAGCTGACTCTAGCACCCATGACAACTCTTACACCTAAATAGAATGCAAGATTTGAATAGACTATACACACACATACACATACGTGCACACACACCAATGCACAAGGATATGCATGATTGATGGTGAAATGAGAGGTTAACATCCAGGTCAGATGTATCTTGATCAGGGAGAGGGAAAGCAGTAGAATTATAGTTAGAAGTCTGAGTATTACATAAAAATTCCAGGTGTAGTCATTGGTGTATCAAATAAAAGGGAATACATTTGCCAGGTAGATCATGGTGAACAAAGATAGAGATTTGCTGATATACACACTGTGTGTGAGAAAATCAGAAGATGGAAATCCTTATTGTTAGAATATCTGCCTGGAGGAGGAGAAAGGACTGGATTTAGAGTTAAAATAATGCTTGAAAGCCTCAAAGGATCTCTCTCCAAATATTCACTAATTACAGTGTTGTTTTAACATGTGTCTATAAATTCTTTGATACTACTCCATCCAGGTGGTAAATCTTAATTCCCCTTCCATTGGGTGTAGGCTGGACTTAGTGACATGCTTCTCTGAATAGATTAAGGGAAGGGAAAAATAGTAACTACCCAACAGACACCATCTTAACCAAGTGATCATGTCAACATTGCCAGTAATGAGTCATGTTGCTATCATGCTGAAATGGTGCCATGAGCAAGGCACTTCACCTCTCTGGTATTCTTCCCCCCAATCCATAACTTTGTTTTAAACATGAGACAACATCAGACAAACCCCAGCTGAAATACATTATACAAAATACCTGACCACTACTCTTCAAAACAGTCAAAGTTCTGAGAGACAAGAAAAGATCAAGACACTGTCACTGATTAGGGAGACTGAGGAGACATGATGATAAGCACAATGTGTTACACTGGAAGAGAAAAGGGACATTAGTGGAAAAACTGGGGAAATATGAATAAAGTCTACACTTTAGTTGGTAGTATTGATCTATTGCTATTTTCTTGGTATTGATTAACGTACCATGGTTATGTAAGACGTTAACATTAGGGGGAGCTGGGTGCAGGGTATGTGAGAATGCTCTGTACTAACCTTGCAAATGTTCTATAAATCTAAAATTATTTTACAGTAAGAAGGTTTTTTAAGTGATGCTTGGAATATGAATGAGTCCAAAGGAGTTCAAGGGTATTTCCTGTTGGGGAAGGGGTGTGAATAAAGGCACAGAGGCTAGATACTGTGGGATGAGTTTCAAGAATGAGTTTATTTAGCTGGTTCAAAAGTAGCCAAGGAACAAAGTACATGTAAGGATTTAGCCAAACTAAATCCAGAAAGATGTTCTGGAGCTAAATTACAAAACATTCTGGGGTCAAGGTTAACAATTTTGCCTAAGAAAATGTCATTTAACCCCTATGTACTTTCAAAAGTATGTGAGGCCACTAAATTAGTAACAAAAACAGATCAGAGCCCACAAATAAAGCAGATGGAATAAATGTTACAAGATGTAAGTAGTAAGTTAAATACCATAACAGAGCACTGAATTAAGCTTTTCTGACAATTAAAGCTATATATATATATACATAGATAGATAGATTTCATTGTTGCCATTCCATGACAAAAGAAAGCTAAATCATTTCTTTGCAGAAGCAAAACATTTTTTTTTCCGTTAACTACTTTTAAGGTAGCAACAATCATACAGGCCTTTCATTAGTGAGTGACCAAAACAAGAAAATTTTCAACTTCGTGAAAGACACAAAGAGGCTGTTCAGATAGCTGATTCTTGTATGGGCCTTTATGAGAGAGCTTCGTGTTTACAATCAAATTGTAACTCACTGAAAACATTCCTGCAATGTCTGACTTAATATGAACCAACTAGTTTGTTTTATAACTATATAAATTGATTCCGAGAAAATTCACCTGGAGAATTGAAAAGAACGACTACTGAAAGCACCACTTTTATCACACTTCTCTCTTACTAAAAAGGTTTCCATGATTCTCCACTACCTACAGCTTTAAAACTAAATATTCCGTAGTAGAAGAGATGTTACCTGCGAAACTTCTTAAAGAATTCCATCGTAAACTACTTGTGCTCTAGCATTTTCCAAAGTTTTGTATATTACTGACTTTGACTGCTGATAGGTATCTTAGTCCATTCCTGCTGCTATAACAAAAAATATGTTAGACTGTGTAATTTATAATTTCTATAATTTATAAATGACCCAATCACCTTCTAAAGACCCACCCCGTATTACAATTGCATTGGGGACTAAGTTTAACATAAACTTAAGAAAAACATTCGAACCACAGCAGCAAGTATCTAGTACATTTGTTAAGGAAGGGACGGAAGGAGGCCTCGTTGGATGGGACTGAGAAATTCCTACCTGCCAGAAGGATAAGGTGGGATGCTTCTTGGAGTCTTCCTAGCACCAGGTGATATATGTTTGCCCTGGAAAGGTAACAACAGGACTAAAAAGGATGATGGACATAATATAACATCCTTCATTTATTCAAAAATATTTGTTGAGAATGTACCACTGTTCTGGATTCTTGGGATACATAAATAAACAAAACACATACACAAAGACTCTACTTTTGTGATGCTTATATTCTAGCGAGGGGAAACAGCAAACAATTAGATGAATAAGTAAGTTTTATAGTGTATCATTTATAGATGATAAGTTCTATGGGGAAAAAGAAAAAAATAGAGGAGGGTAAAGGACATTGGGCATGTGGGGAGCAGGGCAGGTTGCAACTTTAAATGGGTGGTCAGGGAGGCCTTGCTAAGAAAGGGAAATTAAAGCAAAGCTTAAAGGAAATGAGGCAGTTAGCCACGTAGATACATGAGAGAAGGTTCTCATCATTCAGAGAGAATGGGCTGAAGTGCAGGCAGGAGTTGAGTGAGCCGCAGGAGGGTAGGAGGAGACGAGGTCAGGGAGGTGATGGGGGATCTTGTGGACCCACGTGGGGGCTTTGACTTTTGCCCTGATGCTAACAGGGAGCCGCAGGACGGTTCTGAGTAGAGGGATGATTTGATTGCACTTAGGCTTTACGAGGGCTATTCTGACTGTGCCATGAGCAGAAGTAGGAAGACAGGTCTAGGAAAAAAGACCCATGGCGCTGCGGAGTTAAACAGGTTAAGTGCCGAGGGCTGCTTGTGAATGACCTCCTCTGAGCTGGCCAGAGAGCCTTGTCACTGCATGAAGCAGTGGAGAGAAAGGCTCTATCCTCATTTATGAGGCTGCATATTTCTTAGGCTGCAGGTAATTTGGACCAGAGATCAACTCCCGGGTGTCCTAGTGACCATGGCACTGGCCGTCTTCCCTGCTCAGCCAGATTTTTGTCCTGTGTTCATACACGGCTGTCTTATTTTTATTTTCTTTGAAGACGTAGGGAGCCTTTAATATCTCATCTGTGGCTTTTTTCTTAGGGAAGAGACACCCACAGGGGACTCCTTCCCTGGAGAAAGGGCTTTATTCCCTTGGCCCTTGGAGCTGGGGGAAGGGAGCAGTCAGGCCTTTATTTTGACAAGTCCAGTCTGTTTCCTGGATGCTTTTAAGCTATGCTGGAGAGAAGCGTGTCTTCTTAACAATTAAAGAGGGGTTAAGGAGGTTGGAGCGGCTCATCCGCAGACAGGTTTAGAGGAGCACTGTCCAACAAAAATATAATGTGAGCCACATTTGTAACTTTAAATTTGTCTAGTAGTCACATTTTAAAATGTAAAAAGAAACAGTAAAATTGTTTAATAATATATATTATTTAACTCAATATGTCTAAAATATTTTTCAATATGCAAGGATTATAAAGGTTATTAAGGAGATATTATTTAAATTCTTCTTTTTTCATACTAAATCTTCACTATCGGCTGTGTATTTTATACATCCAAGCACCTCTCAGTTCAGACAAGCCCCATTTCAAGTGCTCAGCAGCCACTTGTGGTTAGTGGCTCCCGGACTGGGTAGCACAGCTCTAGAGCCACAGATCCCAGGATGCCTGTACTTCAGCTTTGCACAGAACTGTTTGTGCAGCAAGTGACTAATGATCTGGAAAACTTTGTGAAATTGGAATTTGGTATCACACGGTAGAAGGGAAGTAGAGACACCTCGATCACATCCTGTCCTCAACTGCAATTTATCTCCTACTCTTCCACACTGAGAATACGTATAAATGAGAAAGGACTTTGCAAACAGAAAAGTGTTTTGCCCATGCTTCTTACTATTATAACTGCTGGCTCCATCTTTGGAGTGTACACACTGTGCCAGCCAGTATGTACTTAAAGAGCAGAAAGTCTTCCTGTGATTAGAGGGAGGGACTCACTCCAGGGGTTTACTCCCAGGAACTTGGGAGACTCTAACATGGGACACATAGACCTTATGCGAACCGGGTTTTCTCTACTTGTTACCGTCAGGGTAATTTATGGCTAAGGTTTGGTACATTTTTCACCAAGACAATTTATTTCCAGCCCCTGTCAAGGGTCTCTGTATTGCCTGTCAGTGATTACTGGTCCAGCTGGGGAAGTCTCTTCAGCAAACACAGCCAGCAGAGTGACAACTCGGGTTTCAGTAGATATTTGCACTAGGTGGATTACTGGCTGTGGGGTGGAGAAAGAAGCAGGGAGGTATTTCTGTACCTCTTATACAGTTCCTTCTACTTCCTCCTAAAGTCAAATTCAGGCTGTTGAATAACTCCTGGAATGAAGTGCTAAAATTGCCAAGCAGGCCAAATCAATAGCAAGGATGCTGAGGGCAGTAGAGGGAAGAATTAAGGAACTGAACCATACAGGTATTTTACTGGACTGTAATCATCTTGGGGATTGGGTCTATTTTGAGCAATAGCCTCCCCCCACTATGCTGAGTGAATGAATGATGCAACTCATACATTTTATTATTCTTTGGCCCAAGATAATCTATTCAAGTCCTTATGCCTTTCACAAAGTCAAGTTATAGAATTCTGAAGACTGTATAATTGGACCAGATGAACTTTAAAGCCTTTATGAGACTCTATGATTCTGTAATTTGACTGGAAATGTGTTGAGTATCAAATATCATTAGGCCTGAAAAATGCAAGCTTAGATTGAATTTTGAGGTACCTAATAAAAACAATACTTGTTAGTGTTTTCTTGGCTCATTTTGGGCCCAAGGGTTGGGCCCAAATGGATGTGAAAATGAGGCTCTATTGAGTGAGGAGGGTTTTCTCTGGTTTGAGTTGGTGGTTTGAGCACTGGATGATGAAGCCCATGATATTAGGCACTAACCCTGAATTTTTGTGTCCTAAGAAATCACTTCACCTCTGTGGGCCTGGTATTTATAACTGGACCCATGGGCTCCAATTTTATATGAGTTTAAATGAAGAAGCTGACCAGGGCCACATCTTTGCCCACATACTGAGACAAATAACTTTAGGTCCCGTAATTCCTCAGGCATGATATGGGATGCTTTTGCTCTCTCCAGGCTCAATGTAAATGCAGAATAATTCATATTTGCAGCAGTGAGGGCCATCAAATTCCAGGAAGTCCAGGACATTCCGGGAAGCTCAGGAGAAGCACCATCAATTTGAAAAGTGAGCAGTTGATAGGCTCACAGGCAGACATTCCCAAAGGTAGGCAGGGGAATGATTTTTCTCTAAGCAGTCACTCTCCACCCAATCCACCACACTGCCAGAATAATTGTGCAAAAAACCAAAGTCAAATCTAGTCATTTCCTAATTCGTAAACCATAAATGGCTCCTCAACACCTGCAGAATGATGTATAGACATCTTCATGAAGGATTTCAGGCTGTAGCCACCTGACCCCAGCCCATCACTCCAACCTCCTATCATATTACATCCCTCCGTGTGCCCGGGCTGATGTCTCAGTCCACTGGACATCTCATCATTCCTTGAATTCAATATGCATTTCCCCCACTACATCTGCGTTTTTGACTGCAGTGCCCTTCCTTGCCTTTGTTACTATGCTGAAATCTTTCTCATTCTTCAACGGCCCCACTCACATAACTCCTGTGATATCTGCAGTCCACTAAGTATCACTTGCCCTCATAGCATACTACTTATGTCTTATTGCTTTAATTTAGTTCTGCCTTTGATTGGAGTTCATTATATAAATGTCTGTTCCTCCCTCCTCTGCAGCTTTATTTTATGAGGTCTTTGATGACATGGATTACACTTTACTAATATTTGTTTTTCCCGTAGCTCTCATTTTGTGGTCTTGATCATTATAGGTGTTCAGGTAGAGTTACATCTCTTAATTCGGTTAGCATTTCATCTGGCATTGGTGGGATAGGATTTGTGATAAATGATAAATGCTTTACTGCTTACATAAGAGGGGACTACTTGGAAGAAGGTCTTTGTGGGAGGAAGACTAGACTTCTTAGTCGTCCTTGAAACTAGATATCAAAATTTTGGCTGAAGGACTGTGAGTGGAAGACATGAGCAACATTGGATGTGTGCCCTTAAAACAAAAAGGAATGTCTTTCACTTCCTTTTCCCCCCCTCTTCCCACATGCAGGAATGTAGAATTAGATGGTGTGGTAAAGTATATTTGATCATGAGGATAAGGGCAACTTCCTAGGCTTTGATGAAACCCCCTATTCCACCTGCAGTCTTTCCTATCTTGGTGTAATTGCAGTCTCATCCTTCCAGGTGTTTAGGCTGAATACCTTACAGCTACCCTTGATTCTTCACTCTCTCAAAGAAAGGTATCCAATCCATCAGCAAATCGCACTGGCTCTACCTACAAACAGATCCCAAATCCACCCACTTCTCACCACCTCTGCTGGTCTGAGCCACTACTACCTTTTGCCTGAATTGCTACAATAGCTTTTCATGATCTCACTGCATTTATCCCTGCACGATCAACAGCCTGTTTTTCAGAAAAGCCAGAGAAATCCTTTAAAACCCTAAGCCAGATCAATTCACACACTCCCACCCCTTCTCCAGTCCTCCAAAGGCTTCTCACCTCACTCAGAGATGAGAAGTTCTAGAAATGGCCTACAAGGTGCTGCATGGTCTGGTCCCATTACCTCTAGCTTCATTACTACTTTCCACTCACTTATCTGCTCCAGCTGCTTCATAGCTCCTTGCTGTTTCTCATACACTTGGTACACTCTGGTCTTGGGGCCTTTGAATGGGTTATTTCCTCTGCCTGAATGATCTTCCTCCAGATACCTGCATGGTTAATTTCTATACCTCAAGTCACTTGCTCAAATGCTTGCTCAAAAATCTTAACTAGACCTACACTGAAAATGCTATTTAAAATGGCAACACCTCCCTATCTTCCCTATCACCCATTTGCTTTTTCTCAATAGCACTTACCACCTTCTAATATGCTCTTCAATTTATTTATTTTTTGTCTATTGTCTAGGCCCCCTACTAGAATATAAGCTCCATATGGGCAAGGATTTGTGTGTGTATATATATGTATATATTTTTTCACCACTGTATCTCCTGTGCCCTGGCATATAATAAACACTCAATAAGTATTTGTTGAAGGAGTAAAAATGGAAGGACTCTGGAGCCCCAGCACCACGAAACTGCTATATCAGCCCCTAGATGTTTCTGTAACACAGAAATAACATTGCTTTTGGAAGGTTAGGTCTTGGTTTACAGCAGCCTACTCCAAATCCTAACACAAACATTAAGAGCCTGAGTTTTGGACTTGAGAAGACATGATTCAGTCCTATCAGCCCCCTGCTGGAAACCCTGCAACAGCCGGCTTTAGCGATGAAAATAACTTCTAATTTCCTTACCAGGTCCACAAGAGACTAGATTTGATCTGGCTCCTGACTTCATCTCCCATTTCTTCTCTTACTATTCTCCACCATGTTTGTGTCCTCATTAGGGCCTTTGCACCCACTGTTCTACCTGCCTCCTTGGTGTCAGGTCTTAGTTCACCATCTACCACTTCAGACAGGTCTTTGGACACATGACCTGAAAATAGAGCCTCTTCTATCCCTGACTGAGGATCACCACTTGTCTTTTCAACCTGCTTTGCATTCTTGGTAACACTTAACATAATTGTGCCTTAAACTTCTAATCCTTTGCCTCCCAGTATTGTCTGCCTAAATTGGGCATTGGGAGATGGCACATCTGCTCCCATCCTCTTTTGGTTGAAGGTTGGATCCAAGAGTTTTAAGTCCTTGCTCACTCTAAGCTGCTTGTGGGCCCAGATATTTCAGGGACAGGCAGCAAAGATGCTGGGTGCATGTTTCTGGTGACTTTATCAATGTTGGGTGGTGGAAGCTCTCCAGGAGTGCTGGACTCAGCGATATGGCTGAGGGGCTGTGAGAGGGCACCAGAGGCATCAGATACCCTTGATTCTTGCTCCCTGCCTTCCACAGGTGTGGAAGCTTTATGAGAAAATGATCTTGTCTGTCTCTAGTAGTCTATTTTTAGTGCATAGAGTGGTGCCTCACCTTAGCTGGTGCTCAGCAAATGTTAGTTGAATGAGTTAATTTGATGCCTTAGTCTTTCTTTGTCTTACTTTCCTCATCTGTAAAAGGGGAGGGGGTCTATGATTCAATTGATCTTGTAAGGTTATTGTGAGTGTTAAATCAAATAAAACATGCAAGATGCCAAGCGTGGAAAATGACCACCAGAAATTCTAAGCTATTATGACTGTTTTGATCTAGGGAAGAACACTTAACCTTTCTAGGTCTCATTTTAACAATAATCACAGTTTTACCTTCCTCCAAGTTGGAGAAAGAGCAATATGTGGTAGTATGGGTGACAAGATTATATAGACAGACATAGTTATTTTCACTTATCATTTATCCTTTCCAGGTGCAAGGGTTAGTTACAGCTGGAAGGCAGTCAAAAACTCCTGTCCTCATGAGGCTTCTGGTCTAATAAAGGAGACAGACAATAAATAGAATATCTATATTTATGTCTATAGCTATCTACCTATGTTATATATTCATTTATATTTATGATATAGAATTTATATATGTTAGATATATAAAGTATGAGAAATGGAGATAAGTGCTATAGAGAAGAATAAACCAGAGGAAGAAGACAGAGAGTGCTGGGGGTTGCCGTTTTAAATAGGAGCCTTCAGGGAAGCCCTTACTCAGAAAGAGAGATTTGCATGAAGACCTGACAAAGAAGATGAAGCAAGCTGAGTATTCTTGGGCAAATTACATTGTTTTGTTTAGCAGTGAAAGTGCACTAACCTCTTCTGTGGCAACAATCATCTTATGGCTCTAAACATCAAAGATTTATTTCTTGCTTGTATTATATGTTCATTCTGCTTTGTCAGGGAGTTCTGTTTGATACTGTCTTCACTCAGGGACAAGCCCCTACTGTGTGGAATGTCATGGGTTGCAGAGGTAGGGGACAGAGAGGGCTGATGGGGATCTCATACCGGCAATTAAATGCTCCAGCCTGAAAATGACACATATCACTTCTGCCTACATCCATTGACCAGAAGGGGTCATATGGCTCTGCCCAACGGCAAGGGGGCAGGCAAGTATGAACTTCCCAATACTTGAAAGGGGAGAAAAACTGACCGTGAACCAACAATAGAAATTTCTACTACATTTAATAATCTGCTTTTTCTACATCATAATATATGACAAAAATATTCCTATGATTTTCAATATACATGTGTCATCTTTTTAAAAATCTCTTATTACAGGAAATTGCAAATACATACAAAACAGGATGGTATCCTGAACCTTCAGGTATCCATCCCCCATCAACACATCACTATTCCTAACCACTGAAAAGTTTACATTGTACAAATGAGCTTTTTTTATCCAATCACCTGTATTGGGTGTTCAGGGATTGCCAAATTTTTGCCATTGTAAATCATACTGCACTGACATTCTAACTCATAAGTTCTTTATCATTTATTTGATTATTTCAGTATAATAAAACCTCTGGCCCTTTTAATTACAACTTCTCAGACTCACCTTCCTCCCTTCTAACTGACTTATTGGGCCCTTGCTTGTCCCCATGGCAGGGCACAGTCCCAGGATAAAGGAAAGAGCAGAGTGGCAGGTCATGCCCAAGCAATAGGTTTTTACTCTAGACTAATATGTATTCCAAGGAAAATATGATTAATATATAATTGATCAGACTGAATTAAAAGACGATCTGTCATTTAATTAGAAAACATTTTTTAAACCCCTAAAAGGTTCTACATAAATCCCCTCATTGGAGTGAGTGCTTTGAGTGAGGGCAGCCTTGGAATTTCATGGAAAGGTATGAGTCCTGGTGTTAGGCACAAGCTCCATTATCCATGAGCTGCATGACCTTAGCCTAATTGTCTAGCCTCTCCCACCCTCCATTTCTTCCCACTTGTGAAGTGGCAGTTCTAACTCACAGGCTTGTTGTGATGTGTAGATAACCTGGTGTTTGTAAAAAACATCTATTACTGGGCCTGGCATATGGTGGGTGCACAATAAAAACCTCCTTTTCTTTTTTATTCTCTGTCTTTTATTTTCAGAATATACTCAGGGCACAAGCACAGCAGTGATTCTGAATGACAGTGTTCACATTATAGTTCTTGGCAAGTACATTTCTTCCAGAGGACACGTTGAACAATCAATAAAATTGGTTCAAAATTAGTATTTTTCCATGACACCAAAATTGGGTAAATTCTTTCAGGTAAACCCTTTCTTTGGAAAATCCCCATTCCCTCATTGGCAGTAGCCAAGTGCTATTTACCCCAGGACCCAACACCTTTCAATTTTTTATTTTCAATGTTAATAAATGATTTAGTTCATTTCCTGTTTTCCTCTGCTCACTGACCCGCTAGCAGCCGTCACAAGCCAGCCTTAAAATAACTGCACTGGTAAACAACTGATTCAAATTATTAGTAGAATATCTGTAATTGTGTTTCATACTCAACCCCACTGCAAATAGGCAGACATGACTCCTAGCATTCAGCTACATGTCTTGGTGATTGCAAGTGAAGAATAGGTTTAAGAGGGCTTGGAAAGAAGGTTTTCATAAAACCTTAAAAGATGTATTTAATGTTGGTAGGAACAGAAGGCTCTGTCTTGCTCTTGTCTGTAGCCCAGAATGCCTGACACACACCTGCTACACGGTAGGCATTAATCAGTACATTTGGGTTGAGTGGATGCCAGTAGGGGAGTAAGTGTTTTCCCTCCCTACATTTTTTTTCAAGACCCTTTTTATGTTATTAGTATGTTTCATCATTTGGAGTTTCTTCATTCTCATTGTCAAATTCTTTGTATTTCTCACCGTATCTATGGAGAGGCTGGCTCTCAAAGAGAGTTTAGTAAATGTTTATTGAATGAACAAAATGTACAAAAGATCTTCTGCAAAAGATATTGGAGACTAAACCTTGAATGTTTTGAGAGAGAAAGACTGAAGGAGAGCGAGAAAGACAGAATGCATACATGCCTTTGCTCACAGGTAGGTACACAGATATGGGCTCATATGTGTGATTTTAAAGTGTTCCCCTACCAGGTGGGACCCCAGATCATACTGGTATACTAAGATGTGTACTCATGGTTCATGGCTTTGTGCTGTTGAAATTTAATTAAGAAAACTCAAAGCAGCATTCAAATTTGGTTTCTCAACAGTGATTTCGATGACTCGAGTTGTTTTTTCCATCCTTATTGCTTTCAGATATACATAAATCCTTTTCCCTCTCTCCATTTTTTTCCATGTGTGTGAAACGTGATGCTTTCTAGTATTCTTGGGTTCTTTTGGAATCCAGACTTTTCACCTCCTCCACATCTGCTATGAAACCGAATATTGATTAATGTGACCTGTAAACCTAACCAGTTAAGTGACGCCAATGACCAATTCCTATTCCTGTTTTTTTTTTTTTTTTTAGGATTTTCTATCATTTTTTCCAATCTTTCTTCACCGTGCTTTTTTTGGTTTACAAAAAGATTAAAGGAAAATTATACCAGCAATAAAGTTCTCAACCACATCTGAGGCTTATATTCCAAGCCTTTTGACTAGCATTAACCTCCCATCTCACTGACTTCAAGATAGAAATATTTCTAACCTTACCATTTTAGTCATGAAAATTACAATGTAACATAAATATACACAAAGCCTAATCATCTCCAGAAAGTAATTCTTATTTCTTTGAAAGATTCATAAGTATGACAAATAATAATTAGCATTAAAATAGGGCCATCACTCAGTGAGTTTATAGGAAGAAAATACACTTAAAGAGAAAAAAATTGTAATGCTAAAGAGTCTGATATTCTGACTTGGACTGGTGGAAAGGATGCTTGCTAAAAACCAAGAGAGTGACTATTAAGTAATAAGATTACATTTTCCCAAACCGAATAGGATATGTATGGAGTCTCACCATCACAAAATTCCAGGAGGTGCTATTTACATAGAACACAATGAGATAGGGACACTCTGTAGTTGTGCTGTGTGACCTGAAGTATGCATAGAAATGAGCAGCATCTTCCTTAAAGTAGCAACCTCTGTAGACAGCATACGTAATCCAAAAACATCACCTTGTTCAAAATTTTGGAATTACCTTGAAAGTCTATGTTATATTCTTTGGAATGCCCTTAATAGTTGCAAATAATCCTTTGGTGGTAGATTTGACATTTGTAAATATTAAAAATCTTTAGGTACCAAATTTCATGTAACAAGTACAACCTAGGGAAATGTCATTTTTTTGTTATAAAAAGAAAGAATTGGGAGACATTTAGGTTAATTTTTCTGCGTGACTTGAGTGACTAAGAAAGCTTTTCCTACGAAGATAGGAGAAGGTTAGGAGCAAAGGAAACCTCAGTAGAATAAGCATGCAGTCTCCCAATATAATTTTGAAGGGAAGAATGTTAATTTGAATATATTGTATTTTTTCCCAAGTTTTATTTTGTTAAGATTGCGTGTAAAATCTAATTTGGGTGCTAATATTGGTGCCTTGGTCTCCTCAGGGACAAAATGGGAAAAGCATACTTTAAGGAGACTGTTTCTGAGAATGTGTAAATTAAGAGCTTGAGAGGTTGTTCTGGAGATTTCACATTACAATCTAGGTGGAATGTTCTCTTAGAAAAACCTCTGTCTTGAGGCCAAGGACTTGATCTCCTGCCCTAACCTCATTATGGCTGATCAACACTAAGTGGTCAGCATTCATTCGGCAGCACCATTTTGCAGAAGGGATGTCTAGAGGGACATCCCTAACAATTATGAGTTAACACGATTCCCAAAACGTTACATTTTCACACTTCACCTGTTGATTAGAGATAATTCTGCACAAAATTTCCAATTGGGGACAGAATAATCAATCAACCAAGATCTTTCTCTTGATCCTTTTGGTTCGATAATGAATCCAAGTCCTAATTAGGATGAACGTGTTGGACTTTCCTGAAAAGCACGAAAGCACTCCTGGTTTTAGAAGAGAAAACCACAAACTCAGCAAATAAAACCAGTGTTTGTACACAGCACTATTACTTCTCCCAACTGAGAAGCCCCATTTCCTAGTTTGCTTCTTTTGAAAATAGAATCTGTTAAGATTAGTCAGGGCTGGTGGGGGAGGGCTCTTGCCTGAGGTCCACGTGTCTATCTGACTTGTGTTGGTCTACTTTTGTCGTGGAACTCACAGAATCGTGGGAGACAGTGTTGAGTGACCCCTTTAATGTTTAGACGGATATTCATAATGAAATAGATGTCTGGCCCTCGAAGCTAACTTCTTAGTCTGCAGGTATTTTGGTTTACAAAGGCACAAATAAGAATGGATGACATTGTCTTGGGTGAAGCTACAGAGATTAAGAGGGAAAATGAGCAGGGGATGGGGAGAGGGGAAGGAGATCTCCTGCTGAAAGTTAAAATGTTGTCACCTAAGGCAGAATACTGACTAAAACAAGAATCCTGTGTGTTAAAACCATATCGACCTAGAGAGTTTATTCTTCAAGTCCAACTTTCCCAGACATCCAAATAACCTACCTTGATCTTCTTAATGCCCCAAAGTAATTGCAAGTTTTCTTAATGGCTTGTTTTCCTTTAACATTCTTAGGACCCTCAATTTTTGCAAAAGCTAGAGCAGGCCTCTGGGGGTTCACATTACACAGTTTCCATGACCATATTATGCATTTCTTCATAAGCAAAGCCAGTTGGGCACTTGGTTTTTTGGCTTTTTTATTTTTTTCTGTTTTCTTCCCTGGCCAATTTTTCATACTGTAGAGTGACATTTGAAAGACTTTTCTCATGACCAGTGAACTTCTATCTGTTAATGAAAGTACATCCTCCAATGCTTGGCCAAATTTAATAGTTCTGCTTTACCTAGAAATGAGGACATAACAGACTAGAACAAGTTAAAAATAGAGTGAGCAGACATAGAAGAATGTTGTAAAAACTCCTGTCATTTTTTTTCCCTTTTTAAGCCTTAAAGTCATTTACCTGCCAGGTGGAACTTATTTGGATAATACAGCACAGATGTACCTTGTTGTACCCAACAGATGAATTCCTGAAAAGCTGCGTTTGATAGAATTTTTATAAATTGAATCACATTTTTCCTGTAGACTTGCATTATAGTAACAGAAGCCATTATCCACATTTGACTGATTTTCAATTGGCAGAGGCCTCTAACACTTGAGCTTCAAGTTTCTCAGCCAAATTTCTATGTCAAATAGTTAATGATCTGGAAATAATAAGCACTTATGTGAGCTAGGGGAACACTTTACTTAAAGGAAATTTGATTGTATTCCTCTGAAAGTAAAGAATCTTTATTGCATGGTGTGAATTTTCACTCATGGAATCCTAGACCATCAGGAACATTAGAGATGATGCAGACCAAACCTCTCTTTTTGCAGATGAAGGGACCAAGGCCCTGAGCACTTATTCATCTATGGCAGCAGGTAACAATATAGTATGAAGAAAGAATATTCATTGTGAGATTAACAGGCTTGAATTCAAATGTTCTCTTCCAACTGCACTCACTGTTTGGCTTTGGGCAAGCTATCAGAACTTTCCAAGCCCAGTTTTCTCATCCTTAAGACAAGGGTAGTGTGAGCCACCTCTTGGGGTTTTTATAAGAATTAAATGAGGTACTGTATATAAAGTGATAACACAGTGTCTGGGACGTAATAAGAATTTAACGAATGCTTACCTTCTCTTCCCAATTTTCCTTCTTTGGATTTTTTTTGTAATTTAAAAATGCATTTCTTTTCAAATTGCAAAGATAATAATGCTGAATAATGCTTGTTGCTGAAATTTAAAGAAGGTCAAAGAATATAGAACAAAAGGCAAGTGATTTCTTTTCATTCTCCCCGGCCCTTTTCCTTTTTCCTCTTTCTAAAGGAAAGCGCTGTTAATAGTTTGGTTTTTACTGAGAGTCCTGGTCCAGGAGAGTCCAGGAAATAGACGCTGGGAATATTAACCCAAAATGTTATTTGTGTGTATTTGTGAAGTTGCCACTTTTCCCCCAGAGCTCAACGTGCATTTATCAAAGCACGAAGTTGGCAGCCAATATTCAGAGCCGGCCAGAGGTTCTGGAGTCGGACCTCCATCAGTCAGCCATAATTTTCATGCCAGTGTAAACCTTTGCTTAATTGCTCTGGCCTGGCCATCTCAGAATGACAAGCCCATCAGTAACGTGTGGAAATATAGAATACTGCTTGCCTTAAATGTCAGCAGTGTAGCTGTGGTGTTGGCCTGGAATTTAGACATGATTTCCAACCCAGTTGCCCTTTATAAGTTGTTGTGTTAGCAGACAGAGATGGCAAAGGGAACATTTTGGGGGTCACCTGAAGGGAGAGCAGCCCACTGAGGCTGCAGAAAGGACTTGTTCCTGCACAGGGAGGAGGGGACGGGGTGGGGCGTGGGGGAAGCCAGTGCCTCCCCTCTGAGGCTGGTGCTGGGATACCTAGAAACTGCCTTGATCATCCTTCCATTGCCCTCCCCAACTCCCCTCAGGTTTACCTCAGGGCCATCCCATCTTCTTTGTGTGTTACTGAACGTTATCTTTCAGATAATCACAGAGTATTTATATAATTAGCCTAATTGTGGCTAATTGTGTGTGGGCACTGTGTAATTAGGAAACAGCCTCCAACATGCGGCACAATACTTAGGCCAGAGACACTATACATGCAAAGCAGCCACTTGATCCTTCTTCCCATTCAGGGATTTTCTCCTTTCAAGGTGCCAGAAAAGAAGAACAGACCTCTTTGTAAATCCATTATCTGCAAACAAGGCCCCTGACAAACACGTTTGCAGGAAAACAAGGGCTCTGTAAAGAGTCTTGTGTTTCAGCACTGGTAGTCAAAGCCATGTGCAGGGGAATGCAGTGTTGTCTCTGGAATTGGCAAAGGTTTCCTCTCCTACACTGAGCAACAAGGGGGTAGAATTGCAATCTTGCTCAGGTGATTCCCTCACCCTGAGAAGTCTCACTGAGGGTGGCTGTGAACTGAGGCCTTGCATACACTGGCATTAACATACGCTAATTAGCATGAGTTTGGGGATGGTAGGAAGGTATCAGCCTGACCACGAATGCCATATTCCAGGCTCTACAATGGTCATAACAGTGACCACGTGTTGAGCCTTTAAAATCTGCCGGGCCAGGCACTGTGCTGAACATTGGCATGAATGATCTTACTGAACCTCTCTGTTACACCACCCTTGTGGGGTGTGGGGTAGGTACTACTATTATCCCCATTTTATAGAGGAGGAAGCTGAGGCTCCAAAAGGTGAAGCAAGCTGACCTAAGTCCCACAGCCAGTGAGTAGCTTCACAGCAATTTGAATCCATGTTTCTTGAGCCCAAAGCCTTGCTCACACCATGCCTTTGGGATAAAGGATTACCCATCAGTACACATTTATTTTTTATATTTACTCGCATGTTTACTTTCATTGGCTGCCTGTGGGGTGGGGTGGGAATTAAGTAAGGACTGGTATGAGCTGGGGCTTGAGGGTGCCGGGACCACCGTCTGGAAGCTTGAGGGAAGGATGAGGGTAAAGTGTTGACGGGGAAGGTAGCAAGGGGTGAAGAAAATCAGCTATGTCGGCACCCAGACGTGGTGTCGTATGGGCCAGACGGAATCATAGACTTCACCAGACAGGCAGCTTCACGGGGCCAGCACCCTTCCCTGTCTATACCACCAACTCTTAGAAAAGTCCTGGCGCTCTGAGAGATGCTCGATAGGTATTGAATGAATGAAACTCCTAGGTGAAGGGTGGACAACACATGTCTACAGAGTCCCAGTGGTTATGGAAATGAGTGATGCTGGCCAGATTAAAAACAAACCCCAAATGAACACAGAAAAAAGGGATAAATGCTAAGAGGGACAAAGGTCCGGAGAGAGTGTATGTGTGACTTCACTAAGTCACAAAGCTAGCGAGTAGCGGAACTATTGATAGTACCCAGGTCTCCCAACTTTCTATCCAGTATTTTTTCTATTACCCCTGCTACTTAAGCTCATCAATGTATATTTTTTGCATTCACAATCACAGACTTACTAAATCTGAGCCATTGCCCTCAATTTACTAGGTATGAGTTATGAGGCCCAGACAAGGAGGTATGAAGCCCAGAGAGGGAAAAAGACTTGCCCAGGATCATGCAGCAGGTAAATGGCACAGCCAGGTCCCCTATTAGCCTAAGGCCATTCCTGCTAACCCATGGGCCCTCATAGATACCCAGGGCATACCTGGCTTTGTGGGCAGTCAAAACCCTGTGAGAGCACATTAAGTTGTTCTGCTATCTGAAAACTGGGACACATTTTTAACACATTAACTGCCACAGTAGAAAAAAAAATTTTTTTCTTGGGGACACAATGTTTTATTATGAAAATAGAATAAAAACTTCAAAAACAAAACTTTTTAATTTAATGAAAAATTTGTTATTTTTTGTTTTCTGTGCTTGAGTTATATGCAATTAAATTGTCAATATTAATTGTAACAATAAGAACATTAATAAATAAGATTTTCATGAACCAACTGCAGGGTTTTGACCAGGGGGCCACCATCACATAACACGTATGTTACAGCATGGTAGCGTGAATTACCTACACACCACATGGTTCCCAAGGTAAAGGACGTGTGCTTCATGAGGCCCAGGCTCAAAACTAGTGTGAGTTAAATACAACTCACATGGCAGCTAATGGGTTAATTATATCTTGGGAAGTAAACCACTGTTATGCCAAAAGTTGGATTTATATTAAGTATGTTTTCCCCCATAGCATCAGGGAATATTAGATCTGGAAGGGCCTCTTAGAGAGCAAAGAATCCACTACCCTCATATTATAGATGAGGAAACTGAGGCCCAGAGGGATTAATTGGGAATATTTTTGTCATTTACATTATGCTACTGTCTCATCAGTGTCATTCAGAAACCAGGGAAGGTAAGACAAAGAACAGAAGTCTAGTAGATAGAAGAAAGTTCTCAGCTCTTGCAACGAGTAATTCTTTTGCACTTACAAATGTCCCTTTCCATTGGAGCACGTAGGGTACAGATATAATGAGGTTTCATAAAGGGACACCAGCAGGAGTAAATGATGCTCAGTATCTTTATTCCTGCATGCAGGAGGAAAGAGTTGGTCTTTGTAAAAGATGCTCTTTGATGCTTGCCAGGAGGACTCATTCCAGGGAGGCACAGCCTTGAGCCAAACTTTGAAAAGAAAATTAGAGAAGGAGGCAAGTTTGTGGACGGTGCTCCTGCAAGATCGCTCACACCGTATCACGGTCAATGAGGTGTCTTCAGCGGTGACATCCAGGCTGGAGACTCACAAGCCCACAGGGCCAGCCGGTACATAAAAGAGGAAAATGGAAAGTGTTTGTCTCATCTCATTGTCAGATCCAGTGATTGTAGCAGCATTGGCACTTTTTCTTTTTTAAAGAGAATCTGGAAACTTGATTTTTAAAAGTTTTAGGAACTATTATAATTACATGTTTTAAAATGCAGTGTAGGGCAGAAAAACAAAAACAAAATCCCCACATCTGAGGTCAGAGTTGACTACTGGCCTGCCTCCGGGTAACCTCAGGTTTAGAACTTAGCTGAGCTGACTGATCAGATCAGAGGTTGAGGCCTCAGTGGCTAAGATAGGACCAAGGACCAAGGTGTGTGGGAACTTCATTTGAACCCACCGTAGACAGTCAAATTGTTTTGAACATCCAAGTGCTCTTTCATGCTAGGAAAAAAAATAATATCCATGTGGGATACAGTGGTGTTTTATGAAAAGTGCACTGGCTTAGGAGACAAGAGCTCCAGTCTTGGTGACTCCCATTTTTGGTTTAGTGACCTTGGGAGAATAATTTGTCTCCCTGACCCTCTGATCTATAAAGTGAGGCCCTTTGTCCCGGTCTTAACCACCTAACAGGTTTGTTGGTGATCAAATAAGATAAGACTGTAAAAATACTCTGTAATCTCTAACATGCTATGTGAATGAGTCTTGAAAATCTGATGAATCGATTTTTTTATATGAGGAAATGGTAACATAAAGGAAAAAGCACAGATTTTTGAGTCATATAAAAGCTAGGATCAAATTCTGGATTCCCTATCACCAGCTGTACTTCCTAGAGTAACATTTCTTTGTTCTCAGGCTTAGTTTCCTCATCAACAAACTAGGATATTAGTGTTTCTCTTCATCATGTTGTTGTGAAGATTAAATGAACTGATGTATGTGGTTGATGTACCTAGTATAAATAGTAGGTGCTCAATAAATGTCATTTCCTTTATAAATATATGATGAGAATTCATTAACTCAGAAAGGCATGACATTATGAAAGAGAACTAGTAAGTAGTATTCTCCCTTTTTCTGAAAGGGTAGCATGTTGAACAAAGGAGAAAAAGAGATTTGGTAGATTAATTTGGTGTCTTAAGCATGAGAAGGCAACTCAAGATGCTTACAATGGTTGATAGAAATGAGTCTTCCAAGCAGGACAGCATGGGCAAGACACTGGCAGAGAGATAGAACAGGCTCCATCCAGGAAAGGGAAGGGTGAGACACACAGGGTGTCTGAAGCATAGATCTGGGGTGGTGGAAGGGAATAGGGACAGCTATGAAGGTAGACAAGCCTGGTTTGCTTTCCCAGGAGTTTGTTTTATTTTGTAGACCATGGGATGCCAACAAAAGTGTTAACACAGGGAAGAATCATGATCAAACTCACTTTTCAGGGAGAACTTTCTGGTTGGAGCATGAGGATGGATGGGAGAGGAATAATAATGGAGGCAGAGAAATTCATTAGGAAGCTGTTCAGCTAGGGCAGGGGCAGTGAGGAGAGGTGTAGTCGGGAAAGCACCTCAGAGATGCAGATTTGGACGGTACCCCTGTAATGCAGAGAAATCTTGGTGTATTATTTCTGGAGGAAACATTTCCTTTTCCCAGCTGAACTGCCTTTTAAAACCATTATTATTCTGGTCAATGAAGGAGAGTGTAGGAGGCTTTAATTGGTTTCCTGAGCAGACCAATGTTTAAAATGGTTGACTAGGGAGACCTGTGATAATAGATTCCATCTTACTACTTCAGTGTGTGTCTCTGCTTCTGGTAGCCTCTTTTGAAATAATAGTATGAGATTTCAATATGTTCTATCATTCTAAAATAAAGTCAAAATGATTTTATCTTACTCTAAAACATAAAGCAATCAGGCATCATTAGTAATACCAAAAGGGATTATGTGAAAGTGTAATATTAAAATGTTAACATCTGTTCTGGTCTCAGGCTTTATTGAACTTTTCAAACTTTTAGATGAAGAAATATCAAACTTAAAGTGAAAGTACTCCAAATGAATAAAAAACTTTGTCCTCCTGACAATGCTGGAAGAAAATGGAAAATGTATTCCATCTTCAGGGAGAGATTAAAGAGAGTAGAGTTAAAGAGATTTTTTTATACTTTGTATCTGAAAGGCTCCATTTAGGGTTGGTCTGTGTCACCTAAGTTAATTCTGTCCTGGAATAACTTTGCCTGCCCAGTTCTTAGGTTCCATTTCCCAAGCTGCAGTAATCAGGGTCCCAATACAAAACAGATGGCCACTCAATTGGGGGTATTTCAGGAGGGTTTAATGAAAGAATTATTACAAAGGTGTGGACAAGATCAAGGAAAACTAACAAGACCTTGCCTCTAATTACAGCCTGAGGCTTCAGAGCCATTAGCACCCCTAGGTCCAAGGGTGCTGGAATGAGGTGGTTACTGGAACCTGGAGAGAGCTGTAACTCCAGGAGAGAGCCATCTGATAAGAGCCATCCATGGCTTTGGTGGAGAAACACGGCCAGTGCCAAGCCATGATCTGATAGAATAGGAACTAGGAAAATGATTACTCTCACCTCACTCTCCTCTCTTCCATCTCACCCCTCATAGTCTCCTGTGGGTACCTCCACTGGCCAAACCCAGCCACAAGCCAGTGTGCGTGGGAGCTTGATGATGCACATCATGAAGGTCAACCTCCCTGAGCAGAAAGCAGGTTGGAGAAAGGTCGAGAGGGGCTCTGTGTGGGTACACAGAGAACATCCAACATACGGGATTCGTGAGTTGTTGGTATCAGACATGCTGAGGAGGTAGTTGATGTGGTGAAGGTCTTGGGTCTGGAGTTAGGCAGTCTGCCTTTCTCAGTTTTGTCATTCATTATCTATTGGCCATGGGCAGTTTTCACATCTATGACATTTTTAAATAGAAGCCATCTCCTAGTATGCAAATTTTTAATTCACCAATATCAATTTTCCCACCTTGAAGAAGTCATTGACCCTTTGGTTTGTCTTCTGTACAATAGGATAAGAATATCTACCTGACAGGATTGTTGTAAGGATTGGGACAAATGGGAAAACATTTAGCACAGTGCCTGGCTCAAAAACTAGAGAGAGGAAATATTAGATTCAAAGTGTCCTTCAGTCCAAACAAGATCAGTTCTTCAGAAGAATCCTGAGATTTTAGCATTTGAGTGGCCTCTCTCATAGACAGAGTAGGTTGCTATAATCAACTGATAGTTTTAGGGTATTTGAGACTAAGCAATAAAGATCTTCTAGGTGCTAGAGTCTGGGAATTCATTTATGTTCATTATACATTGTATCATCCTTATTCTTTAGAGCCAATAGAGTCTTCACTTTGGATGTTAACTAGACATCCTAGCCAAGAGCTGAAGGGAGAACGGAGCTAATGTTTATTTTGCCCAATAGGAGGTAAGCTTCACAAGGGCAGGGACTTTGTCTGTCTTGTTTCCTACCATATCGCCAGCTTCTAGCTCAAAATAGACACCTGATATGGATTTCTTTCTGTTGAATGAATGGAAAACTTACTTTGGAAAAACCTGAGAAATCAAGACATCTCCTGGAACCACAACTTCCCAAAAATGTTTCTTAATTTTTTCACCTTTTTGGGAGTTTAAAGAGCTAGATGATACTGTTCAAACATATAGGGGCTTTCTGAAATTGTTTCCAAAACTTTGACCTTGACCGTGACCACTATTGAAGTGCACAAAATTCAGGGACCATTCTAAGGCCTCCAGTGAAGCCATTCCACAGACTTTGTTGTTACCCCACAATTGTGCAGCCTTAGGTAGATGATCCTCCAGGGTTTTCTGGGGTTTGGGGTTCCTCCTCCATGTCAAAGATGTGTTTGTGGATATGCCATCTGGAAGACAGAGACTTAGGCCCTAGATCTAGGAGCCATGGCTCCCCATGGGAGGAGAGCTGAGCATTGTTCAACATGTAAGAATGTCAGTGTCTCTATGGGCTCTAGCCCTAGGGATGTGTCTTGTCTCGACAGTTGGGCCACCCTTCTTTCTAGGCCCTCAAACTATCTCCCTTTTGTGTTGCTATGTTTTAAGGTTTACCAAGGATCAAATTCTGTGTTTCACCTGAGTTGATAGGTTAAAAACTTGCTGTTGTTTTTAGTCTAGTCTATGATGAAAAAAAGATTGGATTCAGGTGGATGGATTTAGTTACCCACTCATCAAATTACAGGTATTGATTGCAAGTTACTACACCTTAGCATCTGATACCCTTAAGATGTCTAAATAGGCACTATCTCATTTCTTCATGGGGTTAGCATTCCATAGCAAATGTATTTTCTAACTAGCTCCTTCCTAGATAAGCAGCCCTGGAAGCATATTTAATGGGGGTCTACTGAAGAACTTTCTTTCCTTACAGGAATTTGTTTCTTTCTCATAAAATCTTTTTATAGATTTGTTGAAGATCATTATAAACAACTAAGCATGATGCTAGTTCACCTTATGGGTTAATTTCCTTTATCTACATACAAATTTCCAGCCTGTTCCCTTCCCTAAAACCTATACTCACATATCCAACTGCCTACCTAATTTTTTAACTTGGATATCTAACAGTTACCTAAAATTTAATATGTCAAAAATTGGACTCTTAGCTTTTCCCATTTCAGTAAATTATGACTCCATTCTTCCACTTGTTCAGGATGGAAACATCGGGATATATTTGACTCTATTCTTTCCCTCACACCTCATATCCAATTCAACAGCAAACTCTCTCTGCTTTTCCTCCAGAATATAATCACAATCTGACCACTCATCCCTACAACCACTGCTACTACTCTAGGCCAAGCATAATCATTTCTCACCTAGAATAGCCCTGAAGGAATCTCTCTGCTTTCATTCTTGAGTGCCCCCGACTCTGTTCTCAACATAGCAGCCAGAGTCATTCTTCTGTAATAAAACCTAAGTCAGATCATGTCACTCTTTGCTCAGAATCCTCCATCAGCTTTCCACTTCACTCTGATTTAAAGGAGAAATACTTACAGTGGAGAGAGGTATTATCTGTCTCCTTCTCTCATCTCTTAGACATCTCTTACTTCTTTCTTCACTGTTTACACCTCTCTTGGCATATTGGCCCCCCTTTCATTGTGGGAACATTCCATGGATGATTCTGCCTAAATGCTTTTGCTTTTGCTGTTTCCTTTGGCTCTCCTTGTTCCATATATCCTCCTTCATTTTTTAAGGATTTGTTATGTTAGAAGCCTTCCCTAGCCATTCTTAGGGTCCCTATGCTACTTACTCCTACCTTCCTTTTATCCATGGTACTTAACGTCATTTGATGTGGTATATATTTACTCATTCATTGTCTACTGGGCTGTCAGCTCCATGTTGGCAAGGACTTTGTTTTGTTCACTAGCTCTAGTATATATAGTATGTGCTCAATAAATATTTCATGAAAGTAAGAAAGAATGAATACATTGGAATTCTCCAGTGAAATAATACTTTTTGGAACTTTTAGTTCTTCTGACACAAGCCTATGGAAATTACCTAGTTGGCTCCGTAAACTAATAGTGAGAAAGTCACAGCTCAGTTAAGTCCCAGTTCAGGAGATAAATTCCACTGCTCACATCTGTAAAGGGCTTTGTTTGAAGGTCTTTAAAGTAGCCATTCACTCTGAATTTGGTTCTCCCTTCTCCTGCATTCTTGAATTCTAAGAATTTCTTTGTGACTAATGAAGGTTAAAACTTTTTTCTCAGGTTTCTTGTTGAGCAAAGTATCTTAATAAAATCATGGAGTTAGAATCGAAGAAATTGCTAAGAATATATTCTCATAGCCATCTGCCCACACAGTGACAATGATGAAATGATTGAGGGAATACTGGAAAGGCAACTAAAAGTCCTTGGGATAAAATATAACTGGAAGGGGCTCATATCTGACATGAATGAATGAATGCATAAATGCACAAATCAGTATCAACTTCTTTATTGAATGGTTGCTTCTTTCAAATGAGAAATGTCTATGATGTTTTAAATCCTGCAATGATGACAGCAGAGCCTCTTTTTCTTCCCCGTCTCACTGTTCATCCTTCAAAACAATCTTCTCGCTTTTGCCCCCTAAGCTTTTGTTCCTGCTCTTCACCCTGCCTGAATACTCGTACTTACCTCTCAACCTCACTTCCACGGATGAGAGCTGAGACCTCCCACTTCAGGTCTCAGCTTAGACATCATTGGCTGTGTACGAAGGAGAGTTGACCATCCTGAATGCCTTCTGGCGGGGTGGGGCTGTGGCTCAATTTAGCCAATGAGTTGTGCCCAGAAGTGACACATGTTACTGTGGCATTTCATCGGTAATTTAACACCCTCTTAGCATAATGCCTCACCTGTGGTAAGCACCCACCTGTGGTAGCTATATAAGATGAAAGTAAGCTTTACCTAAGGGAATGTGGTCACTTGCTTGTTTATAGTAGGGACTTATAACCCTATCCACACCCTTGTGTAGGATTCACAGCCTAAATATGGGTTGGCCCTGTGACTTTAATCAGTAGAATACAGCAGAAGTGACACTGTGTCAGTTCGGGGCCTAAACTTTAAGGACTGACAGCTTCTACTTTTGGGAGCCCTGGATCAACACATTAAGTCCAGCTACCCTGTTGAAGAGATCCTTTGGAGATGCCGTGCAGAAAAGGGGAGGCCCTTTGTGGAGACGTCACGGAGAGAGGCCCACTTGCCTCAGAGTCCCAGCTGAGCTCGGTTTTCCAGCTGTCCCTGCCAAGGTGCCACACATGGAAGTGAGTTATCTTGGATATTCCAGACAACTTCAGCCCCAGCCACTATTTAATTTCAGCAGCATGAGCTACCCCAAGAGAGACAGGAGATGAACTGCCTTGCTGAGCCCAGTGGACATACAGAAGTGTGAGAGATAACAAAATAGCCGTTGTTTTAAACTGCTAAGTTTTGAAGTGGTCCGTTTTGTTTCCCTGCAATAGGTAAGCAAAATGCCAAAGTGCCTAAGATTCAGTTATCGAGAGCTGGGTTTTCCCTTGACTACTTGCCTGACCCAGGGCTAAGGCAGGTTGCTATATGAAGGCATGTTCCAATGTTGGATCCATGCCTGCCAACTGTCTTAATAGGCCTGATTGATTAGCCAAAGCCTCTCCAAACTCAAACCCAGAACAATTCCAGCCAGTTGCCTCTCCAAGGTCAACAGGTAGCAGCTCAACAAAATGGGTTTCAGCTGGAGTTTGCAGCGCCTGTTCTCAGCCTGAAAAGTAATCCTCTGATCCTATCCTGAGTGGGATGTGAGACACAGAAGAGGGCTTAGGGGGATGTCACAGATTGCTCCTGTCTAGCAACTGGTCAGTAAACCTGAGACTGAGGGACCTTGTGGAGATGAAAACTAAGTTGCAAACCAGGATGGTCCCGCTGATATTGGATTTCAGCCCACAGACAGTGGGGTGAGTGTTACTGGTGTTCAGCTCTTTCTGAATGGCTTCAGAAGCCCATGTTGCTGAAAAGATAGTCAGGGAGCTATTATATTCATTGGGCAGCAATTAGACTAAAAGTGCCAGGGAACCAGAGGTCCATAGTTTGCTCCTGATGGGGCGGGTTTAATTTCATCAGGCATCACAGGGCCGCTCAGAAAAAGGGTGGAGGGAGGTGTGCCTGTAGCAGGGGTGGGAGGGAAGGAGAAAGGCTCCCCTGACAGCCCCCTTTCAGTTTTTCTCTTTTTTGTCTTCTGAAACCTCCCCCTTTCAATAGACATCCCCTCCAGCCCAGCACTCTCCAGCACAGTAGTTGTCAGCTAATGAGGCAAGTAGAAACAGAGTGACAAACAGGCTCTACAAATGGCTAGGTCTCAGGTTCCAGAGAGTCAAACTCTGAAGTGAAGAAAGTTGCTTTCAATAATTAGGGGTGGGACAGAGAACCACTAACCTTTAGCTTGATGATTAACAAAGTTTGACATCAAACGTCATCCATTCGAGGCCTACTTTTGTAGGCTTCTAAGGCTGTGTGGCCTTAGGTGAGTTATTTAACCTCTCTGATCTCTACTTCTCATCTGTCCAATGGGAATAATAGTAACAGTACCAACTTCATGGAATTACTATTGAGAGGATTAAATGAGATAACCCACATCAAGCACTAGCACAGGGCCTGCAAACAGTAAGCACTCAGCAGATGCTAGTTACTTTTTTGTAGTTGTGATAGTAGAACTATCTGCCCTCACTTTGCCATCTCCTAGGAAAAATCCTGGTCATCCTTTCAAACCTAGAAAGCCATCCCTGACACCCACTGTCCTGGAAAGAATTCACTATTCCCTCCTCCAGCCCTTGGATTTACCTCTGTTATTGTACTTCTCACCCTGCCTTATAATGTTTCGTGGTAGCACTTACCACATACTAGCGATTATTCAAAATACTTTACATATATTAAGTTATTTGATTCTTGCAACAGTAATACATGAGATAGGGACTAATATTATCTTTCCCTTTTTACAGATTAAGCAACTAAGGCACAGAGAGGTTAAGACATTTGCCCAAGGTCACACAGTAAAGGAAGGGATTCCACCCGGGGTATCTGACACCAGAGCCCATATGGTGTACTGCCCAACCTGCATTTCTTCATGCCCATTGTTTCTTCTATTAGAGGGCAGGCATGGTCTTACTCCTTTTTGTGCTGTTAGTGCTTAATACAACACTTGGTGTAGAGATGGCATTTCATGAAGGTTTATTGAATATAGTGGCATTCAATCTGAACTGAGGCCCAGCTAAGCCAGCTTCAAGAACTTTCTTCAATCCAGCCTGAATCTTGGAATTCAGACATGAGATGTCAATGCTGATTTCCCCCCCCAAAAGTCCTAACCCTTATTTATTGTCCTAACCCCAGATCTTGACAAGAGGGAAGAGTGTGTGTCCTCCCAGTTAATGTATAAGTTAACATATGAAAACTAGATGAATCCATTACCTAAGTAGCTCCAGGAGGATCACATCTGATGGAGCTTAGGTAATAATGGAAGTAAAACCCCTGGCACACAGGTGTGATCAGTGAAACCAGTTCTTCCTCTTCTTCTTCCGCAGCCTCTCCCTTCCCAGAGCCCACCGCACAGGGGGCTGCTTTGCACACACAGGTAGAACCTTCCAGCATCAGCACAGGGGTTTCTATGAGGACTGTTGAACAGAGGAAGGACCTGGCTCTCTACTCAACTCTGCCACTTCCAATCTAGGTAAACTTGGGAGGGTTTGCTGACAAATGTGATGGGTCCCTGCCCTGGGGGAATTTTAAGTCTAGTCTGTCTCTGAGTTTGTTTGTAAAATGGGGCGATAATGCTTACTTCCTAAGGCTGTTGTGAAGATTGAGTGTTACAATATGTCTGAAGTATATTTGAATATCATGCTTTCTATGTGCTCACCCTGGTGCGAACAGCATCTGTCTAGGAGTCAGCAGATCCGGGTCTCAACTGAACCTGACTTGGGGATCAGGTGCAAATCACATAACCTCCTTGTGCCTCAGTTTTCTTATCTGCAAAATCGGGATGATGGTCAGCAATCTTTTTATCTCATAAGATGGCTGTAATGATTGACAGAAAATATATATATGTGTGTGTGTATGTAAAAGGCAGAGAGCTGTGCAAATAAAATGGACAATCCATTGAATGTTTTAAATAGTTCAGTTCTATGGTTAGAGTAGCCTGTTTTCACTTTGAGCAGGTGCATTTCTGTATTGGCAGCGCTCATTTTCCTGGCTGGAGGCCAAATTAATAGGGATGACAAACAGTTCTGAGGCTAGCTGAGGCCATTTAAAACACCCAATGCTGCGTGAATGAGCACCCAGAAAGGTTTCTAACAAGGATTTCTCCCTTCCTCCAGTTCCAGAATTCTCTCTGGTGGAGGTGGGGTTGGGGTAAAGGGAAGAAAGATGTTGAAAGAATCTTAGAGGTCACTGGGCTTTACATAGGTACCAGCACAGGCCAGGGAAATTGAGGTGACTTGTCCAAAGTCACAAGCCAGTTAGAGGCAGAGTGGGGAACTCTTTTATCTGTACTGTGTACTTCCCTAGAGCCAGCGCCTTCTTTTTTTTAGGTGATCATTATATTTATTTATTTATTTATTTTTATTTCAGCATATTATGGGGGTACAAATGTTTAGGTTATATATATTTCCTTTGCACTTGAGGTTGGAGTTCGAGACCAGCCTGAGCAAGAGTGAGACCATATCTCTACAAAAAACAGAAAAATTAGCTGGGCATGGTGGCATGTGCCTGTAGCCCCAGCTACTCGGGAGGCTGAGGCAGGGGGATCACTTGAGCCCAGGACTTTGAGATTGTGGTGAGCTATGATGATGCCACCGCACTCTAGCGCCAGTGACAGCAAGACCCTGTCTCAAAAAAAAAAAAAAAAAGTGTTGGAGTGGGTTCAGGAATGGGAGAGATGGAGGCTGCTTCCCAACTCTGAAATGTCGCTGTCATGCTGTATGATGGGGTAGCCCAAACAAAGAAGGAAATATGCACCTTTGACCCATGGGAAGAAATTTCAAACCTGCCTAAGGCAGCTGAAAGCAAAATAGTGATGATTATTATACGTGATAATCACAAGGGCTTACTATATACTAAGCATAGTTTTAAGTGTCTTAACCTATTTGATATTCATAACGATCCTCGGAGAACAGATATTACTATTATCCCCATTTTACAGGTGAGTAAGCTGAGGCACAGAGGGATTAAGTAACTTACCCAATGTCGCACAGCAGTAAGTGATGGAATCAGAACTTTAATCCTGGGTATATCCTTGGTGTTATGCTGCTTCTTCCAACCCCCCACTCCCACCCCATGGTGCTTCCAGGCAAGAAAAACACCACAGGGATTGGCATCAAGCAGACTTATCAGACCTAGTAACCTCTGTAACCTTACCATAACAGGGGAAATTATGCCTTCCTTACAAAGTTATTTTATAGAGATAACAAATGCAATGTACCTCACACAGGGCTGGTGAGCTGGAACCACAGAATACCTAGCAATTCCTGCCCTGTTCCTTTATTTCTCTCACTGTTGGGACCAGTCTTTCGTACAGAAAAGAGAAGAGCTAGCATTTTCCATGGGGCACAAGATTCAGCCATGTATCAACTTGTTTTTCAAGAAGAAAAAAAAAGGCTGAATACTACCCATCCATTTCCCTTCTCATGAAATATTTGAAAACATATTGTTGAGACAATGAATTTCTCTTCACAGTTTTCTTTTTGAGACCTAAGGACTTTGATTAAAATACAAACTTTAGCTGCAACTCAAACAATAGCTTGTATCTCAGTGGTTCTCAGTGGGGAAGTTTTTCTTTTTTGTACTGGGGGGCCACTTTGGAAATTTATGGGGATATTTTGGTTGTCAAATTACTTGGGAAGGAGCAATACTGGCATTTAGTGGGCTGGCAACCAGGGATTTTAAATGTCTTGCAATAAGTGGGCGATCCCATGTATAAAGAATTGTTCCCTGTCCTACATGATTTTTGAATGCCCCACTAGGCTATCATATGGGTAAATCAAATAAACAACCTATTTAGAGTTATGTGAGCTTAAAACTGACCTGAATTTTTCATGTAAACACAGAGTATTCACTGAATTTTCCAGCAAGGCAACCACCATGTAAATAAAAAAGACTGTTCTTTATGCTGTGTAGAACTTTACGAAGAGTAGTTCACGCTTTGAAAAAAATCATATCATTGATAGTAACACCACTCAGGGAACTTGAGTTATCAGCACAACATCTTCTTATCATGCTGCATTTATTGCTGTCACATTCCTAGAGATTCAATGTATAAGTGCAAGTGTCTAATTACTGCAGCAGATGTTCCAGTATAGTTGTAACTAAGCATTTACATACTGAGATAGATGTAAATTTATTTTAAATTATTTTCTTTTTGTTTCTGTTATAGTCAAGGTAACATATTGATCTTTTTTTGAAATTTTACATGAAGTTAGGCTACATTATTTCTGAATTTCATTTTAGAATTGGAAAGCGAGTGTTATGAAATATAGTTTATAGAAAAGGAGTCATTCTGCCTGACGAGGTTGGAATGCTCTAAGATAGTGAAGCTAGTTGTGGAATCTCATTTTCTATAGCAAAACACTACTAATTCAGACTGTGCCTATTAAAAATTCTAATCCTTTTACTTGGCTGAAGTTTACTACTGATTGCTAATAGAATTTGCTGATGAATTGAATGGTACAACGTTTCCTTCAGTAAGTTCTGTAGAACTCTAGTTCCAAGTGAATTGATAGTTAATATATCCAAGGAGGAAAGAAGAAAAGGCAAGTCTGTGGTCAAATCACTTTGGGAAATGGTTGGATAAATAAGCTAAACAGGTTTCTTTACTGCGGGACTTCTCAGAGACTTTGATATACTATTCTGCAGTGTGTATCTCCAAGAGAAAAAGAGCATGTTATGTTCCTTTGACCACAGAACACATGGAATGTGGCACCTTCTTTAAAATACAAACTTTCCAAAGGACTTTAACACATTTTTGTTTTGATGTTAACAAGGTATTGCTAATTGCTAGTGGTTTTTATCTTGAGGAAATTACATGTAAAATTGTCTTCAAATTGATATAGTTCTAGAGATGCAAAGTGTTATGTGGAGAGAACTTGCAGTGGACATGGGCTGTTTTTGTCTGGCCAGCACCCTTTCTCCTCCTCCTTGTAACTGTATGTAGCCCTCATCCCCTTGCTTTAGGGATTTGCATCTTCTCTTCTACCTGTGCTTCTAATGGGACTTCGTGTTTAGGCGCGTGACCTGGGTCTGACCAGTCGTAGTTTCCCACGCCCTTGGCTATAGAGGTAGGTCTGGATGCTGGTATGTATCCAACGTCAACCAACCAGAATCATTCTGTGGGATGTTCTGCATAAGAAAATTGGGTAGAAGAACTTCCCTCCACCTAGGCCACGATACTGGAGGACGGAAGGTTTCCCTCCACGGGGAAAGTGCCTCCTGCAATAAGTAAAAGCCTTAGCAGCACTGGACCTAGTCTTCTCTCCTCTCATGAGTTGGTTATTAGAGCCAGTCAAGTCACTTAACTGAAAGGTTTCTAACTGATACACAACGCGAAGTCAACCTAGGCTTGTGTCCCTGTACCTAGACCACCACCCGTGTGACCTTCACAAGCCCCTCTGAGACTCAAGCGCTTTATCCATAAATGCCACAAGGTATCTGGTCTGCTTACCCCTCAGATTGTTGGAAGGTTCAAATGAGACAATGCATGTGAAGTGTCTCTCCCCAATTACCCCGCACATATACCATAATGTCTGCTTAGCTGTTCAAGCAAGTCCATTCAGAGCTCAAACTGCATTTATTTGTCAAATCACATATGCAGATTTATTTCATTGGAGCTAATCAGTTGGAGTTTCTGAAATTTGGATGTCAGGATGGCTTACCTCTATCCAGACAAAGGAAAGACTATACTACCAAGACACAAAGAGGAAGACTAAACTTTTTTTTTCAAAGTATGATCTCAAAATCACTTGCATCTGTACTTCCTTGGAGGAAGAAGTTACGCTTATAAAAGAAAAATATAAATTTTGCCAAACCTTTTGAATAAGAATCTCTAGGTTTGGTGCCATGTATTTCAATGCACTCCCCAAATGATGCTAATAATTGCTGAATTTTTAGACCCAACATAATAGTGGAAACAGTACCAGCAATAAATTTAGAGAACTGATGTCTATTTATACAGAGCCAGTAAATTAAGAGTGCATAGAAAGTTAGAGGTCAAACTAAAATGTATAGTTCATAAAATTGTGTGATATATTGTTAAACAAGTTGCAGAGCAATATGTACAATATGCTTCCATTTAAAAAATCATTGGGATATTTATGTATGCCAAGAAAAATTATGTACGGTATAAAGCATAGAAAAAAATTGGAGAGCTCTATACCTAATAGTAGCAATTATTGCAGGTGCTTACAAGGCACTGTCACTTCATATATGTCTATGGTACTTGAGTATTTAGAGACTGTATTACATATGTCATCACAAAGCAATCATAAAGAGTCTATCACTTATCTATATCCATCCATCTATATCCGTCTACCTACCTGCCTACCTATTGCTCCAACCATCCATCCATTCATTTATCCATCCATCCATCTATGTGAAAGAACACTGGTTTTCACTTCAAATTTAAGTCCCAGTTGGGCTTCCAACTAATTGGGTTATAGGAGAACAATGTGATGGTTAAGAACTTAATCTCTGGATTCAGAGAGATTTGGATCCCAAACCTGACTTAGTCACTTGTTGGTGACATGACTTAATTTCTCTTACTCCAATGAGTCTTTGCCTTCTCATTTGCAAATAAAGATAAAAATACCTACTTCACCTTCCAAAAACCTTTAACCCCAGTCTAATTGAGAGAAAAAAGATCACACAAATTCCAATAGGGGAGCATGCTAAAAAAATAAAAACCTGCTTGGAACTTCTCAGAACTGTCAGGGTCATCAAAAACAAGGAAAATCTGAGAAAATGTCACAGCCAAGAGGTGATCAGGGAGACATGACAATTAAATGTAATGTGGTATCCTGGATGGGATCCTAAAACAGAAAAACGACACTACATAAAAGCTAAGGAAATCTGAATGAGGATAATAATGTATCAATGTTGGTTCATTTATTATAACAAATGTACCATAGCAATATAAAATATTAAATAATAAGGGAAACTGCATATGGAGTGTATGGGAACTCTTGGCACTTCCTCTCAATTTTTCTGTAAATCTAAAACTATTTATAAAAATTTAAAAGACCTATTTTGTAGGGTTTCCATGGGGCTTCCTTGATACAAATGTTCCAAATTAGTACCTTGCAGGCATAGAGTGGGGGCCCAATAAACAGTAGCGGTTACTGTGATAATCTCATGGCTCTGTTTTTCTCTTCCCGCATCTCTAGCCTGTAGGGACTGGACTCAACACTCTGTAAGCTCCTTTCTAGCTCGAAGATTCTGGGCCTCTCTGGCTTAAATTCCTTAGGCATGATTCGCCGAATGTGAGTCATGTTCACCATCCTTTCAGCCTCTGTGTGTCTGTCTCAGTGACGCCATACTTTGCTATTTATTTTCTTCATTACCCAGCCGAATGCAGCTCTTGTGATCATTCAGCAGTTTCTTTCATAAAAAGATTGAGCATCAGAATGACTAGCCACACACATCTCCCCAAAGGCCTCAGAGTGTTTCTAACTAGATTCAGATTCTGATGTCAGAGGGAACACTACTGTCCCTATTACCGGGCTTTGTGTATCTGTGCCTGTGTTAAGGCCACAGAGAGCAAGAGGAAGGGGCCACCAAAAAGTGTTCCACGAAAGAAAAAACTCTCCCTTCTGCTCTAAATCAACCTGGGATCATCTGGCCGGCTTCCTGTCTGTGTGGTTAGGGCTGCTGCCCGTTCCACTGGCTCTCTTGGAACCTAATCGTTTGCAGGGCCCCATCGGCTCTATCCCAAGCAGAGAAATTAACTAAGTGCAAGCTGAAGTGTGTATGCTCTTCTGTGTGGCCCCAGAATGACTTGAGTGTCCTGAATGGAATTTCATACATGTGTTGGGTGAGGTGATTTATTACGGGAGGTAATGGAAATTAATTTCGCTTTGAACCCTGGGGCACCAGAAAATGCCTAAGTGCTGAGCCATTTTCTGTAAGTAGGCTATAAAGCTGCTGCTTGCTTCTGACTGGGCGGCGAGGTGGCGATGACCACTTGTAAAACAATGCGCTGGAAGAGGAGGTTAATGGGCCCGGCCGTCAGGCAGCCTCCAGTGCGCGTCCTACCAGCCCCTGCTGTCAGGGGACTCTTAGTCTTCTTGGCGCCACAGATAACAAGGATGCTGGAGCCGCCTTTGTATGCTAAGGGAGAGCCAAAGAAGAGGAGAAGGGAACATTTCTTAGGGGGGCTGGGCAGTGACTGTGTTTTGACCGTTAGCAGTTGGCGGAGAGGGGTGACCCCATCCCTAGAAGTTCCCTTAGTAGGAAAGAGAATGTCTCAGAGCTATAAATGGGCCCAAGGAGATCCTGTTTCTAAAGATGGTCTCAGTTAAGGCTCTCACTGCTTAATTTGAGAAGGAGAGTGCTTTCCAAGAGAGCTTCTGGGTTCTAGGCTTCTCACCGTGGTCTTCTGATTTAAAGTTTTAAAAAGGCATTCCAGTCACTAGGGAAGGGCACAACGTTCAAGGCCATTCTGAGGCCTCCAGTGAAGCCATTCCACAGACTTTGTTGTCATACCACAATTGTGAGGCCTTGGGTGGAAGATCCTTCAGGGTTTTCTGGGGAAGGGGGCTCCTCTTGTAATTCATACAAAATTCAAATATATTCACTCCATTTAAGGAGCTCTTGCTATGTAACATAGTATATTAATATAAATACACACGTATATATTATCTTATTTATCATTTATCTCCCTAATAGGATTTTTTGGTTACTGCTGTATTCCTAAAGTTTAGAATGATACTTGGCACATAATAATAGGCCCTTGATAAATTTTTGTCGAATGAATGAATGAACAAGCTATTGTAAGGTTTTAGTGAATATAAAGATGGATAAAGCACACAACAGGTCTATAATAATTTTCACCTTATTAGAGAAAGCAAACATTCATTTCATTCATTAATTTATTTTTCCGACAAATATTTAATGAGTGTTATACTAAATACCAAGCGGCGTTCTGGGATTTAGACAGTGAGTGAGATATATTCTGAGCCCCATCTAATGGCTACTGAATCAGATTATCCAGTTGTAAGTCTCAGGAATCAGTATTTTTGAAACACTCCCCAAACAATTCTATAGAACAGCTGGGTGAGGAGTCACAAGCCAGTGTCACACAGCACCACTTCCAAGGGGCCCCGGGGAGAGAAGTTTCTTTTACACCTCAGAGCCAGGAAAGGCAGAGCTTCTGAAAAACAGAGATGGTTTGATCTGCTGAGAGACGTGTATCTTGGAACTTAATCAGGTTATCCTTTTTACTTTATTTTCAGAGCAGCTCAGAGTTAATTTACTAACCTACAGGTGGACATCATGCTTGCATTTCTGCATTTTTATGTATGAACTTTCTCCTCCAACCATTCTACATCAACTTTCATTTTTCTCTGAGTTGTACTTTTCATTTTTCTATTTTTTTTCCTATTTGTAAGAGAAAAATATAAAAAAATATATAATCATAAACTGCCTCAAATCCTTTAGGGAATGGTGTAGGGCATGAAACCGTACAAGTAAGAGTACATTTTTAGTGCATTTGTAATTACACCACGTGAAAATAACTGACCAGAGTTTCTTCGAATTTGGAGACTCTGTTTGGGATCACTAGATCTAAGATACAGACAATGTGTTTGTTGTATGTGGAATTTACCTCAGAGAGTCCTAAGGGGTGGGCAGTTACCCTCCTGAGTAGCTGAAACTGACCAATCAGAAAAGATGTAACATAAATATTAAGATGCCCTGGTCAGAGATAACAAACCTTAGTTTCAGATTTAAACCCCAAACTGAAAGTCACAAGCACAAGACCCTTCAAGTCACTGCTCTTCCCATGGGCAACTCTCTGTACTATGCATTTGGGTAAATAGCAGCAGGGATTAATTATTTAAATAAAAATTAAATGGCTAGCCATCTAGGAAGGCCACCGAGTAAAGAAATAAAAGAAAATATTTTGGCATCTTTAAAAATACAGTGAACACTGAAGAAAAAGGGCCCATGAAGAGTAAAAACAAATTCATACACCCAAATGCAAGGCAGAGACAGATGGGTGAAGCTAATGAAGCTTAAGCTTCAGCGCTCATTTGCATTGGTCCCTTCCAAGTCTCTGGGGGGAGCTCTAGGAATATGTTCAGGTGGTCATACATCTTGTAAAATTTGCAGTATCTTATACTCAACTGCACTCAGCGAAGACCACTCTTCCCCCGCCTCCAACGTCTCCACTCTCCTGCGTGGAGTACTGGTACAACCACAGGCATTCTGCAGGTCCCAAGGGGAAGTTGAATTTGGGACACAATGAACTTGAGATTGGTGGTACCTATTCATGGGGTTCTGTGTGACTACTGAAAGGAGTCGTCACTATAGGAAGTGATTACTTCCTTATACAGCTGAGTTGTGGCTAGCCATCCTGGTGTACAGACAGCTTCCAGGAATAACACTAACTATTGCCTTGTGTGCTGACTCACCTGGTTGTGATGAAATCAAGGCACCAGGCCAGAGATCGTATCATGGTATGAGTGTTTCCTGGGGCACTCAACACCAGCAGTATGTGGGGACTGGTGCAGAAACAAGTTTTGGGATGTTTGGAGCCAGAAGCTGGTCTGTGTAAAATCCTTCCAAATCTTACAACTTGATAAAAGTTTTGCCTAAATTTGACGATTCTAAAAATTTACATGACATTACTTAAAATGAGTTGTAAAGCTGAAAGCGACTTTTCTGAACTATCAATAATTTAAAAATATTTATGTTAACTCTGCTCCACAAAAACCACATCCGACCTTAACAATAGAGGGAAGCCATGGTAAAGACCCTTACCCTGCATGGTAGAGGAAGCCGGGAGCAGCCCAGACTTGGAGGAACCAGCCTCTCAAGTGTCTCCAGGAGCCCCTTGGGAATGCTGCAGCAGCAAAGGAGAAGAGACTTGACAACATTTTTACAAAAGCAAACTCTGTACTTGGGGACTGGGCTTTGTGAAAATCGAGGGCCTGGAGGTGCCTTGACTCTAACTTAGCATGTGAGCATTTGAGGATGAAAAGCGTAGTGGGTAGCTTTATAGTAGAGAGGAACAAGAAAAATGCAAAACCTTGGGTGGATGGAGAAGGAGGCACTGTGCTTTCTTTTTAGCATCCTCTGTATGCTAGGAGAAAAGGATTCTCCCAAGCAGTAAGACCAAAGATGGGCATCTTTGCTTCCTTAGCAGAAAACGACATGTAAACTGAGGAAGGGAAAGCCCGTTTTTCCCAGGCATATTTGGATCTATTATTATGTGAGGTCATGAACCCACTTATGAAAATAAATGGCCAGTAGTTCTTCCTTAACATAGTTGGGTTAGGAAAAGAAAGAAACTCCTGATAGAAATGCGCTTCCAGATTGAGCTACATCTACAGCTGTCAGGATGCTGAGAACCAGCCTGCTCTATTGCCAGAAGGTAATTGTATTAGGGTTCTCCAAAGAAACAGAACCAATTTTTATAAATATGTGTGTGTATATATATATATATATAGAGAGAGAGAGAGAGAGAGACAGAGAGAGACAGAGAGAGAGAGCATGTGCTCAAGAGGGAGAGATTGAAATATGTGTGTGTATCCCCCAAAATAAGGTTTTGGCACATGGGGCTGTAGAGACCGAAAAGTTCCATGATCTCTTGTCTGCAAGCTGGAGACCCAGGAAAGCCAGTAATATAGTTCTAAGGCCTGAGAGCCACAGAGCCAATGGTGTGGATTCCAGTCTGGGTCTGAGAACCCAGGAGCGTGGAGGGGAGGATCAATGTCTAAGCTCAAGCAGTCAGGCAGAGTTAATTCAACCTTCCTCCACCTTTTCGTTCTAGTTAGGCCCTCAGCAAATTGGGTGATCAATGCTTACTCACATCGGGGAGGGCCGTCTGCTCTATTCAGTCCATGATTTCAAATGTTAATCTCTTCTGGAAACAGTCTCACAGACACACCCAGGAATAATGTTTAACCAACTATCTGGTGATCCTGTGGTCTAAACTGACATAAAATTAACCATCACAGTAACCCAGACTGCAGGCCTCTCCCCTCTGCGCTTTGGAAGCCAAGGGATGTTCAGAGGGGTCTTTCAGGTCTTGCTATTCCAAAAAGGCTTCCATTCTGGAATTTCTGGGCAGGAGTTCTGATCACAGGTCTCCATCACAGAGCTCACCTGCAGCTTTCAGGAACAAAGCTAGAGTGCAAAATTAACAGCTTTGGAGCCAGGTAGCCCGGTAGTGGCCCTGGCTCTACTACATTCTAGCTCTGCAACCTTAGGCAAGTTATTATCAACTTTCCTAAACCTCATTCTCCTCATCTGAAAAGGAAGAATAAGGCTATAAGTTTACAGAATTGTTATGAGGGTGGTGACAGGCACCTAAAGGAACCCTAACATTTGTTAGTTCTACATCACCCCATCTACCTCTTGCTCTTCATTTTTTTTTTTCCATCATGGGTACTTAGATTCTTCTAAATATACTTTCTCCCAATTTCATACCTTGGATCCTAAATATGGTGGTTGAGGTTCCCTGACTCAGGAGCTTCATAATGGCCACTACTGTCCCCCTCATGGCTGGCCTTGGACATAAATGTCCTGTCTTATGTCTTGCCCACTTAAGATTACCACTAGGAATGGTGCTTCTTTAGGCAAAGAACTGGCCTCATTATATGGTACAGCTCACATTTGAATTATGTATGGACCTAATTTAAAGGGAAAAAATATCTCATGGGCTTCCAGTGTTGACAAATTACTTTTAGTAGCATGTTATTTAAATATGTACAACATGAAACTAAACATAAACTCCATATGCTTCTAGTTCTTAATGATATATAAATAGAAAACCAATTTAAGATTAAATATAACAAAACTATAAAAGTAAAATTTAAATCAACATTAATATTAACATGACAAATTATATTACTTTGCTGAAACTAAATGACTACTCTATGTTGTGGGGTATGCTTACAATACTATGTGCCGTATAATTATTTAATTCTCTTACCACTTTGTCTATTACAAGTACCATTAATCCTTGGACGATGTGCTGTGATGGTGTTGAGCCTTCACTTAGTACATAATGATTAAAGTATGTATTAAGTCTGCTTGCCTGTGTTAATAGCTGGCAGTAATTAAATTAATACTGTTTGCTGACACTACCAAACATTTATATAGCAATTATTATGAGCCAGACACCATTCTAATATATTAATTCATTTAATCCTCATAACAGTCCTATGAGTGAAATATTTTAATTTTCTTTATTTTATAGATGAGGAAACTGTAGGCATAGAAAAACAAAGTAATTTGTCCAAAGTCACATATATAGTAAATTTCTGCTCTAGAATTCCAACCCATGTACCCTGGATCCACTATTCTTATTCTTAACCAATAATATTCTCTCAAATAGACTATAAATATAAACACAAAGTGAACATGGGCATTGAAATACATGACAATATTCTCTTAGAAGTACTCTCCGATCATGGAAAACATCCAAAATATACCTTATTACTTTTCTTTTTTAGAGTGCTATGGAAATAAACAATTTGTTTCTAATTTTCATAGAGAACTCACAGAATCCTGAGAATACATGCATGGGAGTTTGCAGAACCCAGTTTAAAAAAACAGTGAAACAAATTAAACTGTAGATAATGGCCTTTAGCACCACTCAGGAAAACTAAAATGCCAACTATAATAGCACCTCTTCTTAATCTGCTTAACTTCTTTGTATTTGAGAAAGCAGGATGTACCAGGTTTCTTGTCCCAAGTGGTTTCAAACCAAGGATGGATGGCCTTGGTTTTTATATTATAGCAAGAATTCATACATTGGTTGGAAGGTTTTACTAAATTATGTCTAAACTATCCCCTACTCTGAGAATCTATGATTTTATAAAAGCCCCATGGGCCCTAGGGCTGGGAAGAAAAAATGAGGAGATGAGATTAGCAGAAACTAGTTGCTCAGAAAATTGACTCTGAGTAGTTGGTGCTCATACTTTCTGAGCCTTTACACACACAGTAGGGTCTCAGAGGAAAGGCCCTCCAGAGCTGGTGCTCAGACTTCTGAGAAAGAGGCTCCTCTTAGCTGCTGCCAGTACCTCTGATGGAGCAGCACAAGGCTATCCTGGAACTACCAATTGAAGATGAGTTTATTTTAAAAATTTAAGTTTGGTGTAACATTTGAAAATCAATCAAATTTATTCATCATATTAGCAAACTAATTGTTTGCTGATTATCTCAATAGATGTAAAAAAAAAAGCATTTGACAAAATTCAATACCTATTCATGATAAAAACCATCAACCAACTAGAAATAGAAGGGAGCTTCCTTGACCTGATAAAGGACATCTGTGAAAAATCTTAGGCTAACATCCAAATTAATATCAAAACAACAAATTCTTTCACACTCAGAGCAGGAATACAGCAAGGATGACTGTTCTCATCATTTCTATTCAACACTGTACTGGGAGTCCTAGCATGTACAATAAGGCAATAAAAAGAAATAAAGAACATATAGATTGGAAATGAAGTAGTAAAACTGTCTTTGTTCACAGACAATGTAATTGTGTGCATAAAAGATCCTGAAGGGTTTTAACAAGGCCTCCATCAGGAAATAATGTCAATATATGAAAATCAATTATAATTCTATGTACTGGCAAAAAATAATTGTGAAATAAAATTTTTAAAATATTGTTTATAATAGTATCAACAAATATTAAATACTTAGGGACAAATTTAACAAAATGTGTATAAAACCTGTACAGTGGAAACAAAAATACACTGCTGAGAGATTAAAGACCTAAATAGTTGGAGAGAAAACACACGTTCAGGCATTGGAAGACTCATTATTATTAAGATGCTTATTCTCCCCAAATAGACTCATAGATTTAACATGATTCCAATTAAAATCCTAGCAAGTTTTTGGGAAATTGATAAGCTGATTCTAAAGTTTATATGGAAATGTAAAGGACCTAGAATAGTCAAAACAATTTCGAAATAGAAGAACAGAGTTGGACCTGGAGTCTTACTATAAAGCAACAGCAATCAAGACTGTGTGGTATTGATGTAAGAATAGACATATAGCACAAAGAAACAATAGAGTCCAGAAATAGACCAACACAAATATGGTCAATAAATTGTTGACAAAGGTGCCAAGGTAATTCAATGTGAAAAGAAAAGTCTTTTCAACTAATGGTGCTGAAACAATTGAGTAGCCACATGCACATGCAAAAGTAACCCTGACCCTTACCTCACACCATACACGAAACAACTCCAAATTAATCATAGACCTAAATGTAAAAACTAAAATTATACAACTTTTAGAAGAAAACATAGGAGATAATATTTGCAACTTTGGGATTTCTTAGAATGCAAAAGTCAATAATTATTAAAGGAAATTTTGATCAATATTGACATCATTAAAATTAAAACCTTCTGCTCATCAAAAGACACAATCAAGAAAAGGAAAAGGTAAGCCATAGATGAGGAGAAAAAAATCTCAATGCATATATCAGAGAAGAGACTTATATTCAGAATTTATAAAGAACACTTATAACTCAATGCTAAATAACCCAATTAAAAAATGGGCAAAGGATTTGACCAGAAATTTCTCCAAAAAATATATACAAGTATTCAGTAATTACATGAAAAGATGCTCAACATCATTGATCATCTGGGAAAACTGAAATTAAAACCACAATGAGAGGCACATCCATTGGAATGGCTAAAATAGTTTGAAATTCATAATATAAGAGTTGGCAAGGATATAGAGCAACTGGAACTCTCATTCATTGCTTGTGGGACAATAAAATGTTAAATTTGTGATTTAAGAAAGTAAAATTGGTAGAAAAGTAAAACACTTTTAAAAAAGTTTAACTTTTTTGTAAGAGAAAAAAGAAATTTTTCTATTTTTAACAAATTAAGAATATACTTATCATTCAACCCAGCTATTCTACTCTAAAGTATTTACTCAAGAGAAATAAAAACAGATATCAACACAAAAACTTTTATACAAATGTTTATGGTAGCTTTAGTCATAGACCAAAACTGGAAATAACCTAAATGTCCATCAACAGGTGAATGAATAAAGAAATCATGATTATCTACACGATGGAATACAATAGCAATAAAAAGGAACAAGCCATATAGGCGTAACATGAATGAATCTCAAAAACATTATGCTAAGCGACAGAAGTTAGACACAAAGGAGTACGTATTGTACGACTCTATTTATGTGCAATTTTAGAATAGGCAAAATTAATCTATTGCAACAGAAAATAGATCAGGTTTTGACTGTAGATATGGAGTGTGGATTGATTCCACAGGGGCATGAAAGAACTTTTTGGGTTGCAGGAATTGTTTTATATTCTTCTCTCTGTGTGTATCTGTGTCCTAATATCCTCTTCTTATAAGGACAACAGGCACATTGGATTAGGGCTGACCCTAATGATTTCATTTTACCTTAATTACCTCTTTAAAGGCCTTATCTCCAAATAAAACCACATTTTGCAGTACTAAGTGTTAGAACTTCAACATAGGAATTTTGAGGAGACATAATTCAGTTCATAACAATTATATGACCAAAATTTACTTTTACTTAATAAATTTATGGTGACTGTAATATTGGTGAGGCTGGTCTGGGATGTCATAAGACTCTCAAAGAAGGGCCAGAAAGCTTTTCCTCTATGTTATGAATCATAGTTTAATTAAAAAAAGAAAAAAGAGAAAGTAGGGATGCTAGGGTTGGGGAAAAAGATGGGTGAGAACATCATTGCTTGAATAGTAACCTTTCAAACTTAAAACTATTAAGTGATGTAAAACATCTTTATTTGTGTCAAGAATTTGGGTACTGTATTATTTAGACTTTGGGACTTTAAGAGTTGTCTTTCTATTATTACCGTATTGTAAGGGAGCATTTTGAGGACCCACCTTTCTGAACCACAGATTTCCCAAGTGTTTAGGAGTTACACTACTGAAGTTACACCCACTTGAACTATTTTTTTTTCCAAAAGGAACTAAAAAGGTTACACTTATATTTCATGGCATAAATAGAACTCTTCAAAAAGGTGTTTCTTGTTCAAGAGAAATAATATAAAGATAAAAATCATTTCAGATGTCTAATGGGAAACCCAATGAGTTGATTTCCTGTGACAATATTCCCATGGAGGAAGAGGAATAGCATCTGACAAAAAATATGGGGCATAGCTATATAAAGGAAATCTCTTTTATTGATAGTCTCTTCAGAAAAGGTACACATGATTTCACCTTCTTAGAAGAATAGTTTGGGCTGAACAACTACCTTTACAACAAAGGTTAAGCAATAGTGAAGTCCACCTTTGGAATGAAATCATTAACAAAATCCCTTTTGAACTATGAAATATGCTATTTAAGGCCAATTGAGATTTCTCAGCCAGTGACAATAATCCTCTGCCACCTTTGAAAGAGCATTAGCAAACATGGATGTATATGTGGGAGTGTTCAGTGCTTCCCAATAGTGGTTGGAAAGTAGAGAAAAATCAATCCATTTGCAGACACAGCAAGGATACAAGAGACACCTTCACCCCCATTCCCACCCCAAATCCTGGAGTTCCAAGACAGCTCGCCAGGAATCAGATTTGAATAATGACCTGCTAGGCTTCCTGGCAGAGAAAGAGTATAGGGTACACAGACACTGAGATTAGGAATATTATCTGGAAACAGAGGGAGACCAGGGAAAGGCTGACCCTTCTCTTGGAAGGACTCAGAATCCTTCCCTGAATAGGGAGAGACTCAAGATGCTTGAGTTTCATGTTAAGAAACCAGCTTAACGTGGCAGTATTGGAATTCTTTAGTGTGTGATACTGTATAAGACCAATCAAATGTCTTCCTGTTCGGTCCCAGTGACTGTATGTCCTGGTTTGCCTGAGACGGTCCTGTTTACTCCTGTTGTCCTAGTATAATTATTAATTAAACTCCCTTTCATGTCCAAGATGGAAGATGTTGATTATATTCTAGTAGACTTTCCCCAAATTCTTCAACACAATATATAGGAGAAGTGGAAAGAGCCAGGCTACACTTTCTAGGAAATAATAAGTGACATATAAACACTGGCAGGGACAGAGCACTTACCTGTCTTGTTGAGGGAGGCAGCAACAGCAGCAGCACCACAGGCTACAGAATGGAAGACAGCACTGGTGACAAGAGAAAGAAATGTGCATGACTTCCATCAAGACCATGGAAGCTATCTGAGCATTCAAAGTTACAAGGCTTGGGGACCTTAGCACTTCTCTGATTACTGGGTGGCATTTGTAGTTGAAGATCATTGCTGCTGGAACTTGCATATTTCTAGGACCAGTTTCACAGGCGTATGACCAAGGCTCAGAAATCCCTGCTTTGGGGGTTTAATGTTCTGTGGTTGCCATCTTGAAATTCTTAATAATTTTATCATTGATTTTGTAAGTCTGATGGGGCAACAGAGCATGCCCCAGGGATTTGGAGTTTTAGGTCATGTCCATCATACCCCTGCTGCATCCCTGCCTACCCAGGATGGGTTCTCAGTAGCCCACTCCCCAGTTTCCAAGCTCTGGCCTGCCTGACCTCCTTTGCCCCGCCTCTGCCCCATGACTGCTTTTGCCTCTTTTGCCTCTAACAGGGGCCTGGGTTCAGGGGCCATAGGGTCTACACTGGGGCAAGGCACAATAGCAGCTGTTCCTGCATTGGGCCAGCATTGCCTTGGCCACCCCTGATGCATGTACTGATTACATCCTAGTGCAGAGTTGGCAATACCTTGGGTGTCAGCCATGCACTGTGAGTTAGGGTGGTGGCCCTGTAGGAAGGGGAGAATGAGTTTCCTGCCCCCAGCCTGGGTACTGTGCATTGGTGGTGCAGTGGGGAACCCTGCAGCTGGTGGCTGCTCACACACCTGACAAGTTGCAGAGCAGGATCTTGGGTGCCTGTGAGAGCATCTGCACCCACCTGGTGAGAATCCCGTGCTTGGAGGAGCACAACATCAAATAGCAAATAAAAAATACCATGACAAATTGAGAGGGAGAACAAAAGACAGGAAAAAGAGTTACAGTTTAGTACTTTAACAACACTTTTTTCCTGCTTCTTGGACAAGAGGTCCATATTTTCATTCTGCACTGAGACCACCAAATTATGTAGCTATCTCCTTAAGAAGACAAGGTGGTAAGTGCCTTTTAGAGACAAGCTGTATCTCCCTGGTGGATAGGCAAGTGCATGCCCACTTGGCAGTCCTGTGATGTCTCTCTGAGGTGGACCCCAGCTCTGGGTCCCCTTCCCCATTCCACAGCCTCCTGTATCTGCATGAATTTCTGTAATCCTCTTCTGTGTTTTTAGTGCCTCCCTGGCACCAGCCCATTTCCATTTTGCCCCTACTGTCACTCTGGTTTGTTCAGTTGGGTCACATCTGTCTTTTAATCTGGGAGCCAGGAGTTCTTATTCCTCTTCAGGCATTTGTAAAACATTTGGTGTAATGAAAAGGACATGATATTTAGAGTCACATGTCTCGGATTCAATCCTAGCTCTGTTATTCACTAGATGTGTGAACATGGCTGATTTGTTCCGACTCCCTTGGCCTCAGTTTCCTGATCTATAAAATGAGAAAATAAATCCTGATCTTCAGTCTCTTGATTACCCAGGTATGTGGGGGCATCCAGAATTAGATCCCGATATCTTTGCAAGTCAGGTAGGTACTTCTATAGCTGCTTTACTAGACATGACCAAAGCCTCTGTCACCATGTTCATTAGCTCAGAGTTTGTCCAGGCTTCCTATTCTTTCTGCCAAATTTTCTTGTTCCTAAGTCTCCTAGTCTCCCTCCCAGGGGTCAGCATGTACGGTCTTTTTCTCTGTCTGTCCCTACTCCAACAACCTGTGGTTGGGATGCTCTGGTAGTGTTGATGTTGGCTTGTCCTCAGATGTCACTCCTTAGATAACCACTCAGTTCCATACAATGGAGGAGGCAACAAGCAAATGTTTCCCCCAAGCATCACCTCTCCCACCCCAAATTCCTTGCCTAGTTCAGATTCCCGGATCCCACCAGAAACTCAGACCCCTGAGCCTCCTCTTTTCATGAAGAAATATTCAGCATCCTTACTATGTTTTCCCCTTTGCACTCCCTGCCCAACCTCCTTCTTACCTTTTGGCCTGTGTGGACACAAGGCATGATGCTTAATTACATCTTCGTCATAATCACTGTGAAAATAAAAGCTTTGAAACAAGTATTTCACCAGAATATATCTATCCAGGAAGCACCCTCTATTAATGAGTTCCAAGCTGGGGATGGCAGAAGCATCCACACAGGTATCTTCCTCCTCCCCTGAGAAGAGCGGCCGCTGGCGGGCTGCTCCCGTGGTTTTATAGGTGGAGAACCACAGGCATCAAGGCGCTGAGTGAAGCTCCTGGAGATCAGAGAGATTTTGTGAATGAGGCTCTCAAACATGGCTGGCTTCCTTCCCCCATGATTTTACAATGGAGGGGATTTATGTCTTGGCTTTTCCTGTCAGAAGACTCCGAGTCACCAAATAATGATGAGTCTAATCCCCAGGGATTTAGACGTGAAGACAGAACGGTTTTGGCTGCCCTCCTCTCCCCTCACGTCTCTGCTTCACGGTGAAGGCAGTGTTCCTGTGTCAGGCAGGATTCAGAAATGAGGTCTGCACCTGGTTGCAAAACCAGCCTCGGGGGAAATCCACCTGATTATGGGGGTTAAGAAATGACCTTCCTGTGGGTGTGGCTCTCAGCTAAGAAAACCCACAAGTTAGCGGGTCAAGATTACTTGCGGTGTTTTGACAATATACAGTGAGGTAATCCTAGGAGGGAATAATTGTAATCTTCCCTTTTATTGCCTAGAATAGAGCCTGCTACATCATTGGTGCTCACTCAAGAAGTTCAGAGAATGAATCTGTTCAGTCTGGTCTGAGAGACGAGACAGGGAAACACTTGCAATGAGGGCCAAAGGGCTCGGGCATGGGCTCAAGAATTCCAAATACCAGCTATTTGGAAGCTTTTATTATGTGCCTCATCCAGCTATTCTATCTTCTCCCTTACCTGTCCATTACCACTTCTTTAACTGAGCCCCTAATAATCTCTAGCCTAAGCCATGGCAGTATACTCTTACTCACCTATCTTCTTCCAGCACTGAACAGCTTCTTCTGCCATTCCAATGCTTCTTTCAAACTGCCGCCAAAGTGATGTTTGTGAAATGCAAGGATTCTCATCTGATTGCAACCCTACAGTGGCTTCCTATTTCCCACTATGGGGTTCTCAGTCTTTGAATACCATGCTTCTCTCATACCCCAACCCTCACCTTTTAAAAATCTCATTCTTGCCAAAGTTGGGATATACTCCACAGACGGATCTCCTCTCTTCTTTCCCTGAAGTGGCAGATCACCAGCGGAAGACAGAGTACTTGTGTAGCAGGAATTTGTCTATCTTTATGTTTGCTAGTGTGTATCATCAAAACAATAGGGATCTATAACATTGAAAATGCTTTGAAAAAAATATACTGCCCAGTTGTTCTGATATTTCCTCCTAGGAACATATTGTGGTGAAGCCTAAGTGCCCTAGAAGATAAAAATATATTCATTGCATATAAGATTTTTCATGATCTGGTCCCTGCTGACCTCTCTGGCTTCATCTTCTGCTGCTTGCCAGCTTACCCCATCCCTGGTGTCCCCAGAAACTCCATGTGCTAGTCATTGTGAACTGATAGCAGTTTGCTCACTCTGCCATGCTGTTTCTTGCCCTTCTGGTTATATACCTTTGCATGTGCTATTTTCTCTGACAGAGCCAACATAGTGTTTTACATGTTGTAACATTTTTAACCCTCAGAACAACTGTGTAAATTATGGCAATTGTTAGAAAAAAAATTAAACTGAGGCTCAGAAAGGAGAAATAACTTGTCCTAGTCTATAAAGTCAGTGGTGATACAGTCAGGAGTTGGATGCATGCAGTTTGCTTCCAGATTGCTTGTATTTAATCACTATGCTGTGGCTGCCTCTCCTATGGCTTCCTGGTGATTTCTATTCATTCTTCAGTACTCAACTTAATCACCACTTCCTCCATGAAGTTTCTCCTGGTCTCTTGAGGAAGAGTTGAATATATCCTCTCTTATGCCCCACTGAACCCTGCAATTAACCTCTGGTGTAGCTCTTAGCAGAATGGAAGGGAATTATTGGTCCCACCTCTCCACCCATGCACCCATGGGGGTTTCACCTTTGCATCTCTAGTACCTAGGCTGGTACATCAAAGATGCTCAATAAAGTTTTGTTGAATGGGATGTCATACATCCTTAATATATGAATCATTTCCTTTTTTAGCCTCAGCTTTGTGAATCAGCTCTGCCTCTCAGTTATCCTCAGTGTCCCTCTTCTAGAATATGTATTTAGCTGTAGAGAACACAAAAGTAATCTTTACAGCAATGGGGAGGATATTGAGATTTAACTCTAGTTAGATCAGCAACATACAGGCAGACAGCTGAGTTGCTAAGGCAAGCTTTACCCAGGTTCACAGAATGTATATCATTTCTTCTTCATGACATCCATGCCTCGATTTATATATGGTTCTACTCTCCCACTAAAGCTACTTCTGGACTGAGTTTATAAATTCCTGTGTCAATTATCTATCGCTACAAAACAATCCACCTTAAACCTTACTAATTTATTTTGCTCATGAATGTGCAATTGAGGTCAGGCTTGGTAGGGACAACTCATCTTGCTCTGCCTGATTCCTGGGGTATCATTCCTGGGGTAATGGCTAAAGGTTGGAGAGTACGGGAGCTATCCAAGCCTATTTTACCTTGGGCAGTCTCAGGACCTCTCCATATGAACTTTCTAGCATTGCGGCATCGGGGTGGTCGGACTTCTTACAAGGCAATTGGCTTTCCCAGAGTTAATGTTCCAAGATGCCCAGGCAGAGCACCAAGGCTTCTTATAACCTCATCTCCAAATTTTAGAACATCATTTCTACTACATCCTATGGATCAAGAAAGACGCTAAGCTTAGCCCAGATTCAAGAGAACAGAAATTAGATTCTACCTTTCAACAGGATGAATATAAAAGAATTTGGAGATATTTTGAATTTACCACAATATCCAAAGCCAAAGAACAAGTAAAGTATGAATTAAAAGAGACATTAGGGTACAGAAGGTGGTGATTTAGAAATCCAGAACAATAGGAGATCCAAATAATATTAGAAGAGCTGAACCTCAGAAGAAAAGGTACACCATGAGTCCAGAAAAAGGGACTAGTACCCAAAACTTCATGTTTTTTTATTATTTCAGCATATTGTGGGGGTACAAAAGTTTAGGTTACATATATTGCCCTTCCCCCCTCTACCCCCGAGTTAGAGCTTCAAATGTGTCCATCCCCTAGACAGTGCGCATCGCACTAGGGAAACAGTAAGAGCTAACATTGTAAAAGTGTTAGTGATATATTATTTTTTCTTTTGTGAGGTTTATATCTATTGACTTATTTAATCCTCTTAATTGAAAACTGAGGCCTTAAATGAAAATATCCAAGGCCAGCCAGCAAGTAGCTGAGCTAGAATTCCAGCTCTAACATCTGCCTCCATTGCTGGTGTGCTAAAGTTCCATTCCATACACGTCTCTATCTCTAAAATATAGGGCAGTTTTTTGTCTAGTTTATGGGCAGTTGAGTGTGGAGGTGGAGCATCTCCTTAGTCGCTGGGTCAGCTCTAAGCTTCTTAGTCTTTAGCTTAAGATTTTTTAATTCCATTTATTGGGAATGAGCATACTTATTCCTACATGACTCTGATGGCCAGGAGGGTAGGGGACAACTGGGTTGAACTGTGTCTCTCAGACTCCACATTCTGATTGTTGGCCCTGGTTTTGATTTGATTTGGTTCTGACACCCAGGACCTGTCTTAAGTCCTGGGTTACCGAGTGGGCTACAAAGAGCGGGTCTGGGTGTGATATGGAGTCTGTCTTCCCTTCCTGCCTTGCATCAGTTCGCTTCTTGCTCAATACCTTTCTGGGAGCCTGGAAGCCCCATGAGAACTGGGACTGTGGCTGACTTGTTCACCACTTTATCGCCAGCCTCTGTCAAAGTTCCTGGCATGTTGCAGACACCTAATAAAGACGTGTTGAAGTCATGAGAGGGTAAATCACAAGCACTTGTCTACAAGGGTCTACGTGGTGGAAAAGGCAAGGACTTTGGAGTCAGAAAGACCCAAGTCATAGTCTCAGCTCTACATTCTAAGAGAGTTTCAGTTTACATGGCAGTGAAGTTCTAAAGTACGTTAGACAAAAATAACACATGGTCAGAATTACCTTTGAAAGTCTTTGTAAAGGTACCTTCCCTAAAACGAACACAATCGGTGTGTCTTCCAGAAACAGATTTCTATCTTTCCAGTTGCGCACCAGACCACATTGGCTTGCATTTAGGACACATGCCATGAGAAAAATATTTACCTTTAAACCTTGGCATCCTCCTCAGCTTGGCAAGGTGCTGTCTCTCTCAGCAGAACATAGGAATGGAGACCCGTCCCCCCCCCAGGCCAACAACCGTGTCCCATGGCAGGCTCCCTGGGTGTGATGGTGGGTGCATTCATGGCCCACACCACTTACATTTTTATCTGTATGTAATTTAATTACATATTTTATATTAACATACAATTTTAATATAGAGGTACTTATTATTTTAAAAATTGTTTCATTTTATCTTATTTGCATTCCCATAAGTTCAATGCTCATACAGAGCCCCAGTTTGCTTCTTTGGTGAGAGATATGACTGCTCTGGTCTATAAACAAAACAAGAAAAGGGAGGAAAGGGAATCACTTGAAAGATAAAAGAAAGCAGGGTGGCATAAGGGAGCAGAGACGTGCTTTGTACAGTGCACACTCTCCTTTCTGACTTGCTCCAACAAAATCCCTCTGAGAACTCTATCTTGTCCTCTCCATTTAATTAATGAAATGCTCTTGTAGTGTTAATATGTGCCAGATACTATTCTAAGTGCTTTATAAATATTACCTCATTCAGTCCTCACAATATCTCCCAAGAGCAGGAGGAGATGAGGCACAGAGAGGTGAAGTCATTTGTCCAAGGCCATCAGCTATTGAGGGACAAGGCTGGGGTTCAATCCCCGGAGGTTTGGATGCAGAGTCCCTGCTGGCAACTGCTACTCTAAGCCACTTCCCCTTTTCCCTCTGGCAGCGCCCCGGACCCTCAACGTCTGTCCCCTGCACCACTGTGCTGGCCTCTGCTCTGGTCTCCTGCCTTTCGTCTTGTCGCTCCCAGTTCATCCTTCAAACTGCCATTCTTCACGTGGTTTAATGAATGTGTTTAAACACAGATCTGAATATATCACCTCTACTGTCTTACCTATGGTGACATTTGCCTGACAGAACTTCTTAGAACTTGTAATAGAGCTTATGGGACAAACTTTTGGGGAAACCTCTGTACACTCTTCTCCTTCTTGTAAACAGAGGCCCCTCAGTAGGTTAGAGGCACAGAGGAGTCGGGGAGTGAGGAGCTCACCTTAGCTCAACCCAGCACTGCCCAGATCTACTGACGTGCAGGCCTTGTTCACGCAGTGATTGTTAATGTCTTCTGAGGTGAAGCATTTTGCAGAACAGATCTTGGAAAATGTTGCCCCACAGGATAAAGCCTAAGCTCCATGTTTTGTCAAGAAATGTCTCCTATATGACCTGGCCTGATGTACCCTTCCCTGTCTCCCCTCCCTGCTTCACTGAATTTCCCTTCTTTGAACTTGTCATCACCTTTCTTTCCTCTGTGCCTTTGCTCCCACCATTTTCTCTCCCTAAAATGCCCCTCTTTTCTCTCTCGGTAAACTCCTAATCATTTATAAAACCAGCTCCAATATCCCCTCCTCGTTGCAGCCTCTCCCGCTTGGCTCACTTTCCCCGACTCCATAGAGGGGTTAATACCCACCCTGCCCCCATGGCCTCCACAGACGTGCCACTGTTTCTTTCAAAGCTGTCATGTTGGCCATCCCTCTTCTTTTATCTATTGTATCACTTCTCTTTTAAAGCTATGATTACTGAGTGTGTACTATGTGCCAAGCTCTGTGTTAAGCATCGTACACGAATTTCCTCATTTATGCTTCATAAAACCTTACGCAGTAGATATTATATTATTTGCATTTCATAGATAAGAAATCTGAGGTTTAGAGAAGTCACAAAACTAAGGTTACTTAGCTCATCAGTGGTTGGAGCAGAGCTTTAAACCCATATCTTCTTGGGAACCCACTATATTCATGTTCATTCAACGTGTCTGTCTTTTCCCATGAAATGTGATGTTTCAACAACACAGACTCTTCTTACTCACTTCACTACCCCTGGTGCCTAGCACAGGACCTGTGAAGAAGAATCTAATAACCACCTGTGCTTAATAAATAACGACTAGATATATGGGTGGAAAATGATCCGAATGATGGAAAATGATGACTCTGTAGCCTTAACAGTTTCTTCCCCCTGACTTCTAACCCAGCAGGTGAGATCCTTTTCTCTGACCTCTAACCTCTGACAGCAGGAAGAAATGACCTGCAGAATCTTGGCTCCACAGCCCTCTTCAAAGATGGGATGAACTCCAGATCTCATACATTTTGCTAAGACTGATTTTTTTAAAGTTAATATTTACCAAGTACTTCCAGCATACCAGGCACCCTTCTAAGTGTTTTACATGCATATTCATCACAATAACCCTGAAGTAGGTGGTATTATTACCCTCCCCCCACTTTATAGACGAGGAAACTGAGGTACAGAGAGGTTAAGAAACCTACCCCAGCCCTCAGAGATAGTGAGCAGGACAGCCAGAATCCCAAGCCAGACAATCTGGACCCAGAACCCACACTCTCGTTCACCCCTCAATACTACATCTCCAACAGACCATGCAAAGAGAAAATAATAACAAGCCCTATGCTAGAGAGTAAGATAATGAGATTTCTGTTTTGGAATTTGGGTGACTAGTTGCCCAATGTCCTCAATGAATCTATTGCTGGCTTAGCCACATTTCCCCAGGATGGTGGGTGCCCTGCCCAGCATCTCTTTTCATCTCATTCTCTCCCTTACTCCCTTCCTAATCCCACTAGCTCAACATATATCTTTAATAACTTGGGAGATTCACTCCTTAAAACATAAAAGATAGAATTCAGGCTTTACAAGCAAATTCATTTTGATAGAGGTGGGTGGGAGGAAATCTGCCTCTGTTTGCAGAGGGATTATGCTGGAAGGACAGAAGCAGGAGCCACATCAGGTGAACTGTAGACGCTTGAGCCGGAAAGAGCCTGTAGCCAATTGGGTAATAATTGTGTCATTTATTACCTTATTGTCTAAATCATGTCTTTTGAGTTTCCTGACTCTTAATCCAGAAATCTCTTCTCAGTGTTGAGGTGGTAAATTATTTATCTGCCTTTCTTCCCCTTTCATTAACCTCATCTCCCTATGGGAATGCAGCAGTTACTAGCAACTTGCCCCAGACAGCACGGTGGAGTGGAGCCAGGAGAGGTTAACCCTGAGCCCTCCCAGGGATTTCATTGCATGGTGATGAGTTCCAGGGAGGCAGTGTTGAAGGGTAGCTTAGAGCACAGGCAGAACGACAGTGTGTAGGTTCAGATCCTAACTTTGCCCCTTACGAGCCATGGTTCTTGGATGAATTATTCACCTTGCTTTGACTCAGTTTCCCATCTGTAAAATGGAGATGATAATATCCACCTCTCAAGGCTGTGAGGATTATATTATCTATGTATATACAACATTTAGAAGATTTCCTAGCACATAGTCAGTGTTTTATAAGGGTTTTCTTTTGTTGTTGTCATTGTGATTATTATCAGCAGATGGAGAAGTTGGTGGTGAGAGGGGCTGGTTAAAAGGGAAGAGATTGACTGCAAGTCTTCCATTTATTTTCATTGACTCTCCTTGGTTGTACTCTATCAAACATTTCTTAATCAGTGTCTGGCCTAATGCTGAGGATTCAAAAAGAAATAAGACAATGAATGAATGAAAGGTAGATAGGTAATAGAGAGATAAGGCTGTCCTGTCACCCAGAGGCTTACATCCTGCTTGAGAAGTTGGATACAATAACAGGTAACTTCAATAAATGTGTCACCTGCTTAGATAGACAAATGCAAAGCATTTAAGGAGACATCATTGAAAGGAGAACATCCAGTCTTAAACTACACCAGGGATGTGTTTAAGATTGGAGTGAATTGAGAGAAGGATGGAATTCAGGGTGAGATCACAACATGAGCATAGCATGGTGCAATAAAACATCCAGCTATCAGTGAGGCAATGAAGCTATGAGGCTTTACCAGATCACAGCAGAGAGTTTAGGGGATGAGGCAGTGAAGTAGGGGACCTAGTCATGGATGGAGTATCAAGTATTCTTGGATTTTTACCTTAGTTAATTCCATGAAATGATATCATTGGAATTCACATTTTCTGTCTCTGGGAATTAAAGCTCACATGAATGGTACTTCAGGCTCCCCCACAAAGAGCTCTCTTGACATACAACAGGTTATTCACAGTGGCTATAATTAGGAGGTGAGCACTTTACTTCAAAAGAGAGGTCCATTTCCACCTTGAGCCTACTTTGAACTTGGAGACAGGATTCCAGGTGTTCTGGTTGTCTATTGCAGCCTAACAAAGCACTCCAAAACTTAGTGGCTTAAAACAAAAATGTATTGTTATGTTTCATGGTTCTGTGGATTGACTTGGTTCCACTGGGTGATTCTCATTTGGTGTCATTCATGAAACTGCAGTTGTGCATTGGCTAGGCTGCAGTCATCTGAAGGTTCAACAAGGCTGGATGTCCAAGATGGTTCCCTTACATGGCCGGGAGTTGGTGCTGGTTGTTGGTTGGAAGCTTGGTTGGGCTGTTGACCACAGCCTCTCCAGGTGCCTTGGCCATCTCACAGCAGGATAGCTGGGTTACATAAAAGAATTTCCTAAAATTAAACACTCCAAGAAGCCCAAGAAGAAGCTGAAAGGAGGTCACACTACATCAGCATCACTTCTACCACATCCTTTTGGTCAAAGCAGTCCTAGGGCTCACCCAGATTCAAAGCGGTCAAAAAATGTACTCTACCTCTTGGTGGGAAGTGACAAGAAAGCACTGTAGAACAGCATATGGGGCGGCCGATAACCATTGCAACCATCTTTGAAAAATACAGTGTGCCACATGGTACAAGCAGGACATACCCAATGAATGTTTTGGGGATGTACAGTAATCACTCATGCCCCTTATCTGTAGTCTTGCTTTCCATGATTTCAGTTACTTGTAGTCAACAGTAGTCCAAAAATATTACACACAATAAAATATTTGGAGGAACAGAGAGAGAGACCACATTCACATAACTTTTGTTATGGTATATTATTATATATTAACTGTTCTATTTCATTAGTAATAATTATTAATCTCTTACTGTACCTAATTTATAAATTAAACTTTATCATAGGTAGGTATGTAAAGGAAAACACACAGTGCGTATAGGGTTCAGTAGTATCTGTGGTTTCAGGCATCCACTGGGTATCTTGGAAGTAGCCCCTGGAGATAAGAGAGGACTACTGTATTCTCATGAAGAATATGTTCTTGAGTGGCCTTGGTGTTCCAGGTAGGTAGAGGACCCCTGAGCTCACACTGAAAGGAAATCAACATTTCTGAGGGCTACTGCATGGAGAACAGAGCACTGGACTCTAGGGGGCCAGAGACCTGGGTTTGAGTCTAGCACTTCTACTTATCAGCTATGTGGCCTTGAGCATGTTGGTTTTTCTGGACCTCAGTTTCCTTTTATGCACATTGCTAGGATGGAAAAATACTCTCAAAAATTCTGTTGTTAGAGATAGACTTCAATAAGATACTATGAGGGATTTCACCACAACTGCATCCAGCCTCATTAATTTTCCTGCCAACTGACTCTGCTTATAGAGGTAGTGTGACCATAATGGGCCCTGATTTGTCCAGCACAGTCTTGGATCAAACCTGTAGTTTTAGTGCAACTATAAATAGCACTCCCCTTTCACTCTCAAAAGTGTCACAGTTTGGATGATAAAGTATATGATCACCTTCACAATAGGGCATATGGCTTCTCCTTGAGGAGGGAGTTGCCAACTATCCTCTGATACATCTTAACATTGGGCTTATTTTGTCATTGAAATTTCATTAGGTCTGAGTGCTGACTCTCAGTCTAGGTTTTTCTGATTGCAAGGAACAGAATTCAATTTAAACTAGCTTAAGCCAAAAATGGGATATATTGGATAGGTTGTAAAGTATGTTGCAGAGGCTAAGGACAGCTAGAACAAGGGATAGTGATGTTGTCAGGTGCTCGGGCAGTACTATCTTTAGGTCTCTGGGGTTTGTGTCATTTTCTTTCTTTCCAGACTGGCTTTCTCTGCATCTCTAAAATACACCATGATCAGAAGATGGTTGCCCATGGCTACCATTTTTTTCTTTCAGTTAGAGCCATGACCAAAGACTAACTTATTACCCATGACTCCCAATTCCAAATCTCTTGGAAAGAAAAATGTGATTAATCTACCTATGATCCAAATTTCTAGGATTGGGGTGAAAGACAAAAAGACACTTGGGGGCCCACCCAGTGGGTGTAGAGGATACTGTCATAGAATGTGGCTGTGAGTCTAGGACCTCCAAGAAGCAGATGCAAAAACAAGATAAAACTAGATAATGTGTTAAGCGATATGTCTATGAGATAGATGGCAAAGGTGCCAGAGGAGAGCTACCAGCTATAACTCTGACCCCAAGTGAAGGAGAGAGGGAAGGAAGGATGGAAGGAAAGAAGGAAGAGAGGAAGGCAGGAGAGGAAGGAAGGAAGGCTGGAAACACCTTAGACTGGTTCTAAGCTCTGAGGACAGCTTGGCAAGGCCACTGAATCTTCAAGTTGCTCATTAGAGGACCCATGACTTCTAGGAATAGATCTACTGTAGTATCCTGGGAGGGCGGTCTCAGTCTTTGGATGGAAGCAGCCCTTGGGAGGAGTGGCCATGTAGCAAACCTGGCAATGAACTTCAGAGCTCAGTCGATTATACTCTCATAGTTGGATATCTGAGAGGCAGATTCCTATGGCCACAACAATGGCCTCATTTGGTCTCATTCAGAGACCAAAAGGTGTCTAAAGAGCTGGTTTTCCAAAGTGACTCAAAGGTTACCCAAAGCTTGGGTAGAATTTCTATACTTAACAAGAAGACAGAATAAATAATAGGAGGTGGAAGAATGAGACTGGTAGCTGGAATTGGGGTACTCTAAGATCAATCATGCTTTCATTCAACAAATATCTATTGACTACCTGTTATGTACAGTGTTCCAGGTTCTGGGAATATAGTGGTGAATAAGACCAGGATTCTGCCTGTAGTCTACAGAGGGCTTATAGACCAGAGAGGCAGTGATGATATTCTGTGCTAAGTGTTATTAAAGGGAAAAACATAAAATACTAAGGATGCAGAGAGGATGGACACTTAACCTTGATGAATACTGGGCTACCAAGGAAGGTTGGTTGGACCATAATACTGTATAGTCTAACTCTGTCCTCATGTTACATCTGAGCAAACAAAAACCAGGCTGGTAAAGTGCCTTGTTCAAGGTCAGGTCATCCTGTTAATTATGGAGGGAGGGGTATTACAACTTAGGAGTCTTGAATTTCACTTTATTTCTATGCTCTACACCTGATGGTAACTTAATTATTGCCAGTCCTAGGTAAGCATCTATTGCTCCCAGCAGGGGCAGGAGTTGCTATTATTTGCTTTGAACCTATCAGCAACACCACCAAAACTATGGATGATTAAAAATCAGGCTGATGATGATGCTGGCTTTTAGAACTCTTTGAGGGTTTCTGAACAATCAGGAAACTTTACCCTGTATTTTCAGAATATGCTGTCAGGGAAGGTCATCTGAATCATATCCATCAAATGTTGGGGATGACTCACTATCAAACAAATCTCACTTTAAAAAACTTGTCTTTATAAATACACAAGAAGAAATCACTTCTGATGCTTTCGAGAGGGTTCTTCATTTCCTCTACCTTCCCTGCTAGCCCCCGCTCTGAGCCCCTCAAACAAAAGGCCCTGCAGAAGAAGTGTAAGCTTCCTAGCTGCCCATCGCTTGACTGTCTTCAGGTGTCCAGGATCCCCCCCACATTAGCTGTCCTCCCCCCATTTTGTTCTTCTCTGGCCCTAGTGGGGCTGACTCACTGAAGCCTGAAGGCTTTGCCTTTTCAGGGTTATGGCCTGTGGGGAAGGGAAAGAGCTGCTTGCTGGAGCCAATGGGTAATTAAAAATATACATGCAGCCCAATGAGTTGCTGTTACTCAGAAGAGGCTCCCCGCCAATTTAGGCAAAAGAGTGAACCTTCCCAAAGAGAAGCCTGAGGCTGTCTTTCCCTTTATTGGATCATCAGCAGGCAGGGGGTCTTCCAGGCCACTATCCTGAGCACACCTTCTTCCAGACCCTTCTGCTGGGTGGTTTTCTTAGCTGAACTCATCATTGATGGAAGAAGAGGTTTGCAGCAACAGCCCAGTTTATTCACTCCCCAGCCTTCAGACAAGCTTGATTCAGTTTTGCCAGAAAAACCCATGCACTAAGCTGCTACAAGGATCAAATTATGGCACCTCTTTGGCATATAACTTCAGGACCCCAAACAAACAAATATAAACAAATAAGCCCCACCCTTTTGGCCTAGAAATGGCAAGTCTCCCTCTCACCATATCTACTTTTAAAAAAATTATATATGTTTATAAAAAATACAGAAACAATGGAGGAATGAAAGAAAAGCTTGTAATTCTTCCTGCATTTCCCTCTCCCAAGATTTTCACTGCTAACAGTGTGTTTTACATCATCTTAAACTGTTTTGCCAAGGCCAAATGTATGCACATATGTACATATACACTCTTTTTTTCAATTATCCCAGAGCATATCTTCATATTAATATACTTTTACACTATGGTTTCCAAGGGCTGTATAATATATACAGATGTACCATGGTTAACATGATATTTTATTAGATATTTAGGTTGTTTCAGGAAAACTCCTTTGATCTTCACCCCAAATTCCTCCTAGTGCAATGGAAGTTTACCAAAATGGAACAATGTTGGGTACTTCCCTCTAAATCAGTGTTTCTCAACTAGGGGTGATCATGTTCTCTGGGGAACATTTAGCAATGTCTGGAGACATTTTTCATTGTTACAACTGGGGGACTCCTACTGGCATCCAATGGGCAGAGACTAGAGATGCTGCTAAATATCCTACAATGCTCAGAACAGCATCCCACAACTAAGAAATATCCATTCTAAAATGTCAATGATGCTGAGGTTGAGAGACTCTGCTCTAAATATTGATCTAATTGTTGTTATAATATAAACTCAAGTGAGCTGTCCATTGTAGGATCTCTATGCTCATCCCTTTCCTCAGAGTTCCTTATTGCCACTTTTTCACTTTAATTCATCAAATACAAATAGAGCACTGTGCTGGACACAGAAGTGATAAAAATGCAATTCCTTCCCTGCACTGAATCACACCTTGTGTTGCAAAAGCTCTTTTTCCAGATCAGTAAAAACTGTGCTTTTCCTTGTCCATGTTGCTGTTAGCAACCAAACTCTCAGTCTTTATTCAATTACTCAGTCTGTAGTCACGCGCTTTTGAGCTACATGATCCCTCTTAGAGCTACACCATTCTCTTTCCTGGCCTCACAGAAAAAGTTCAAGGTCTTGGCTTCACGTACGACTTATTCTATGCCCATGTTGGGTTTCATTTACTCCTTTTCATCTCTACAAAAAGGGTTCTACATTTTCCACCCTCCCTTCTACCTATGAAAGGATCCATGGGCACATACATCCTTGCCACCTTTCCTTCCTCCAAGAATTAAGAGTCCATTCTCCTGTCATAGGCTAATCCTTCCACCCATATCTTATGTTGCACCCTTTTATGTCTCCTCTGAGTCACTGCCACAGTGCTACAACATTGGGCAGCATTCTCAAGGATTGACCCTTAGAGCAAAGCTTCCACCTTTACTTTTTCCTCCCCTTCCATAATGGACTATGTTTTGTCACCTTGGCTAAGACTGGAAGCCATGTTTCCCAGGACATCTTTCTCTGTATGGCTTGGGTCATTTTTTGCCAGCAGAGGAAACGGCATAAAATTTGGAGGGCAGAGGTGAAGCAGAAAACATTGCTCTCAAAAGGTCACCACAGTTATTCATGGTGACAAAGGAACAGATGCAGAAATGCTCAGTGGGTGCTGGCTTCTTGCTTGCCTCTCCTTTATGTCTAGCTCACTTTCATGACTACCAGCCCTGCTGACCATGACTGCCCCAGGTCCGCCAGCAGACCCACAGAGGCAGCAGCTCTGCAGAGCTGACAGCTGCCCCAGGGGCAGCAGTTTCCCCAGAACTCCCCATGAGCTCCCTTTTGTCTTCCCACTGAAACAAGACCTGCCTTGGATTTTCCTGAAAGTTCCAACTTATCCTCCTGTAGGAGTTCTTTAGGCAGTCTGTTTAGTGCCTGTTTCTCTGACTCTTTGACTCCCTCCCTCCAGATCTTCACTTCCTCAACTCCTCCCACATTTGTTTAGGGACTAATTTCTATAATGAATCCCTAATTTCTATATTACTTAGAGTCGCTGTGTCTTCCTGAGTGAACATGTCTTGTGCACCTTGACTAACCATCTTCTTCAAAGGCTGGTCTGCACTCACTGTCTCTAAGACTTTGCCTTCCAACTGCTCTTCAACCTACTCAAATCTAACATCCTGCTCCTGGTCTTCTCTTAAGGCTGCCCTTACCAAAGTCACCATCAGCCTTCCATTTGCTAAAACTGAGGGACGCTTTCTGGTTTTAGTCTTACCTTGGATCTTTGCAGCTTCTGGTCCTAATGTTCTCTCCCTTCTTCTTGAAGGTCCCTTATTTATGGACTCTATGAACTCACTCTCTAAGAGCAGCCTTCCTTCCTCTCTGAATGCTCCTGCTCCATCTCCTTTATAGATTCTTCTTCTTTTACCAAACCCTTAAATGTTGACATTCCATGGGGTCCTCAAACCTCTTCCAGTTTGGTCTTGTCTCATTTCTTCTTCTGTTTTCCACTCATTTTCCTTAAATAATCTTTTTCACCTATAAGGCTTCAATTACCACCTATTTGCTAGTAATTCCTAAACCTATTCCTCTAGCTCAGATGTCTTTCTCAAGACTCAGACTTCCATATCTTACTACTAATGAAATATCTCCACCTGGATAACTTTGGCAGAAACCTAATTACCTGAGCTCTATTGGGGAGGGGAGCTCATTTCAGATCCCTGTTGGACCTTAACATGGTTAATTCATGCCAAGACAACGAAGCTTTGACTGCAGATATAACAACATCCTCACCACCTGACCCTAGGCTTCCTGGGATAACCCACTTCAATAACAAATGGCCTTGGGCAAGTTTCTTAATCTCATTGGTTTTGATTTTCTTACCTATAAAATGAGGATACTAATAGTACCTCCTTAATAGGTCTGTTATGAGCATTAGTGACTAGCTTATAGCAAATGCTATGAAATTGTTTGTTATGATTATTAATATTAGTATTACATATTTAAAATTATAATGGTTTTTCATGTCCACTGACATTGCCTTAGTTTAAGCCATCAGTATACTTAATTATTGCAGGAACTTCCTAACTAATCCTAACTCCAGTTTTACTTCCATAAAATTCATCCTCCACAGAGTTGCCAGAGCAAGCTTCCTAAGAGAAATCTTCTCTGTATAAAACCCTTCAATGGTTCTGTATGATCTAAGGAATAAACTCCACAGGCTTTGCTTACCCTACATAACCCTACATACATGTTCCACTCCAATCTCTCCACTCTTATCTCCCCCATGTATATCTTATGCATGATCTGTGGACGCTCAGCATTCTGGGTTTTTGTTAAAGACATCTCCCATAGCACCATTTTAATTGACACTCCCCTGGCCCCAATTGACAAAATCCAATTTGAAGTTTGGTTCAATGTTCTCCCTTCTGAAAAACTTTCCTTAAAACCTCAATCCATCCCCCTGAGGGGGATGGCCAATCATGGCCACCCCTTCTCATATGTTGTTCCCAGAGCTTCTATTTGTAGTTTTAATAATGATCTGTTTACTCCTCTGTCTCCCACGTTAGACTGTAAGCTCCTCTAGGGCAAGACTGTGTCTTCCTGACCCTTCTATCCCCAGGGCCAGCCCAACACCTCAATAAGTGATGAACAAGTGATTGGATGGAAGCCCTTTGGAGATTTAAATATTGCTGTCCAACTGTAATAGTGAGGACTGAGACTTAGCAGGGAAGTACCATAAATTACCGTAATAATGCTTGGTGGAATTTGTTTCAACACCAGGTGAGACCAGGAGGATCTCATCTTGTTTTCTACTTGCATGAGCCAGCTTATGTATTTCCCAGTTGTCAGTATTTGTCTGATTAACGTTCACAGGAAATTCTCTGGAAATGCCCCCATGTAGTATCCAAGGCAATCCACCTTCTACAACAAAATCAACATGGCTATTTAGTGTTTGCTTATTTGTTTTCCACCGGTAATAGCTTTGACAACTGAAATTGAGGCATTTCCAAAAATTAAAAACCAGTTGTGGATTGAGGTTCCCAGAGGTCAGCTCAGAAATTAGCTTCCTTTTCCTACTTCCATTCCTTCTCCTCCACTAGTGGCTATACTTGCCAAGCACTTGCCCAATTCAGATTTGACCTAATTATGGCCGAGTTTCATCTCTCAGGCTTCCTGAAGACCAAGTCCTAGGCAGAGCAAGCAGGACCAGCCTTCCTCTTAGTGTAACAGTGGGCAGGCCTGAGTGGAAGGGCATAATTCGCAAACTCCATGGTGCCTCTCAGTTGAGACATGCTGTCCCTAGAAGGTCCTTGTTAATAATACACAAACATGTTCCCTGGAGGTGGTGGGTTCTTTTGAGGGTGAGGGATGGAATGGTGTTTTCAGAAAAAGGAATGGAGCTTAAGGACTCTTCTAAGGGATAAAATGCAGAGAAAGAGCCTGGCATGGAGGAGATGGCAGAGTGGAGAGGTGGGTGTGCAGGATCAGAAGTAGTTAGGATGAAAATTAGAAATCAGAAGACCATTTTTTATATAAAATGACTTTGGTGGCTAGACAGCAAATGCAAATGCCCACAGACTCCACTGGTGCCACTGTTGTTTCCAGGTTAGGGGTGATTGTCATAATAACAATAGCATAATCTCATCCAATGGTCATTACAATTTTATAAGGTGAGAGTATGATTATTTCCATTGTAAAGATGAAGAAATTGAATTAAAGAAAGGTTAGGGAACTTGCCCCGGGTTACTTAGCCAGACAGCAGTAGAGCCAGATTGTAAGCCCAGGGTATTAGATGCCAAATGTGATGGCTTTCAACTGCTGAGCTCTACTCTAAATGGAGGCTGGGGCCCAGTTGCAAAATACTGCTGTCTCCCTCTAGCAGCCAATACACAACTGCAAACCTTTGCCTCTTCAAATAAAGGAAGTTAAAGAAGGGTGTAGGCTCTGTCCAGCTTTCTGCCCTGCTCATTGTTTTTCTGGCTTTCTGAATATTTAAACTCTGCCTCAACCCCTTCCCAACTCTCCTCTGTACTAGAGCAACCCATTTGTCCCATTTTGTCCAGGACTTTCCTAGTTTCAGCACTCAAAATCTCTGGTCCCAGAAACCTCTCTGTCCAGGCAAACCAGAATAATTGTTCACCCTCCCCCCACCCTTCATTCCAATCCCTTTCCCTTCCTTCTATTTGATTTTATCTGACTTCTTATCCTCTGGCTCACCCATGTACTTAGCAAAACTTAGTTCTATGTACACTGCCCAGTAATGCACTTTCAAAATTTTATGCAGAAAATGCCAAAGTCCTTTAATATTCCTATAAATGCACTCCCAAGGTGATTATGCCCCCCCACACATACACGTGTGTGTGTATCCATACTTTTTTACACAGCTACAATCCTATGTATGTGCCTTGTGGTTTCCTTCTGTTCTTACTTAGCATTCTTTCCTATTGTGCCCACAGACTCACATACATTTAATGTGCCACACGACAGCTTATTGATATTTTTATTTGCTTAACCTGTTATGGAGTATTTAGGCACTTCCACAGTGCTGTTATACCACAGAGCAGGGGAAAGAGTACTAGCCCTAGAGGAAGAAGTCCTGAGGATTAATGCCAGTTCTGCCCATTGGTTGCTCTGTCTGTTTTCTCATGAGTGAAAGTAGATGATGATAATATTTTACCTGCTGAACTCCCTGGGCTGTTAAATGGCTCACATGGAATCGTGAATAGGAAAGCTCTGGGTCAACTCTAAGTCACTGTTGAAAAAGTATTATTATCATTAAAGGTGACACTATAGAAGACAGACAAAAAGAAGAAAATGAACATAAAGCTTGTTACTGAAAGAAAAACATATAACTTAATACCATGGTGTAAATCCTTTCTAACATTTCTATGCACATAGAGATACATCTTAATTTATAAAAACTCAGTACATTTGCTTTGCATCTTGCTCTTTCTTGTTTAAACTATTGTGAATGTCTTTCCATTTGATGCTAATAAGTACTAACTTACAATATAATGGATCATGACTGCATGGTATTCTGAAGTGTGAAAATAGCATGATTTATTATAACAATACCATAATTTGGGACATTTAAATTATTTTAATATTTTCATGCTAGAATGAATACTTTAAATGATCTTAATTCTTTCCTTAGGATACATTCCTAGAAGTGGAATTTTGAGGTTAAAAGTCAAAATACAGTATATAAATCATGGCTTTGGTATATGTTGCCAAATTTCCTCCTGGAAAGACTGTAGCAATATATATTCACACACAGTTCATATGGAGCTCATTTCTCCATGCCCTAGACAACACTAGACATTACCATTTTTATTTATTTGTTTTGTTTGTCAATTTGATAGGACAAAAGTATCATTCTTGTTATTGATTTAATATCATTGGTCTTTTCATTGAGGGAGACTTTCTGTTTTGGTTTTGTTAATGGGGAGATTTGTAATATCAAAAGTTCTAAAATTTTCTCTGTTCATTTTGTTTTACTATACTTATTTGAAAGATATGCATTTTATATCCATCTTTCCAGTGGTTACCCTGAAAATTTTACTGTACATATTTAAATGTATTTTTCTAATGTGTAGAATTAATAAGTATCTATCTCCCTGTGACAAGCTAAGAATTTGAGCTTACTCTTACATCCCTCTGATTTCCCTGCCCCTACCCCCCAGTTCAGCAGTTTGTTTTCTACCTATAGCTATTTATTAAGTCTATAGTCCATTAACCTACATGAAATTCTTCCAGTCAAGGATGAAAGGTGAGCCAAGGAGTGGACAGGAGAGAGCATGCACTATGCAAATTATCTCTAAGGAGGCAAGTTAAACAAAATGAAGAGGACTTTATTATCTCATCATGTCATCTGTCCAAAGGTAGGAAAGAAGCCAGGCATCCCCAGGGAATGGAACCAAGAAACTGAAAATAATTGAGAGCTCAGTGTGCACTTCTCACCTGCCATCTCTTCTCCTTTCAGTATATCAACGTCATTCTGAAACTTTTCTCTCCTACTCAATCTTACAATGCAGAAATCTCCTTTGAGAATCATGAGAATGACTAGATTGAGACTGGAATCTCTTTGTCCCACTTCCAAATTCCCAGGAAAGAGATGATAATTGACCTAGTTTGAGTCAGGTGGCAACCCCTAGACAAATTGGCTAAGGGTGAGAGCATAGGGCAGAAATTCACCTGCCCATCTGTGGCATGTGGTCATTTTCCAGAGAAAGACTCAACCCAATGGGCATCTACCACAGAGTGGAAAACCCAGAAAAACAAAAGCATTAAAGCATTAGAGTAAGAACATTGGTGTGTGAATGAGATGTACAAATCAACAAACACGATGATTCTTGTCTGAATAGCTTTTTCAAAATATACCTGCCTAGACTCTCCCTAGACCCACAAAGTCAGAATCTCTGGAGGTAAAGAAGAGGGTATATAATCCCAGCTGGATAAACTGAGGACCATAGAAAGGAAATAATTTGCCTGTGTCATTCAGCAATTATAGATACAACTGGGATTAGAACTCAGGACTTTTTCCAATAAAGTCCTGTCTGTGTCAACTGTGCCAAACTCATACATGCAAGAGCCAGACAATGGAGTAGGTAGAGGCCTGGGAAGTTCATGTGTGTGCTTGCAAAAGGGAAATGAAATTGGAAAAATGCAAATGTTCTGGCAATGCAAAATTGCTCCAGGATGATGAATTTTACTATATTTTATTATCAAAATACTCTTAAGCTTTAATAGCTTTCCTGGGTCTATCCAGTCTGTTCTCTGGATTCAAACCAGACAGCCATGACCAAGGGAGTGGAAGAATATGGAATGTTGGCTCTCTTCGTATAAGCTGGGGGCAGTGATTATGGGAGTGATTTTAGAAGTTCTCTTCTACTACCCAATATTGTTGCCCTACCTACTTGTTAAACAATCTGTTCAATTTTTTAAAATTGGACCTTAAGTTCATAGAATTGGATTAATCATAATCTATGGTTCTTGACTCACTCTTATTGGTGTAGTCGTGGTCTTCTTTTACTTTTCTTACCTTGTTTGTTTTTAACAATATATAATAAACCTCTCTGAACTTACTGCCCAAACAAAACACCAGAAACTTGGCAATAACTTGCACATACCCAAGCATTCTTTCCCCTCCTTTCTCCCCACCTCCTTCCACTCAACATAGTTTCCAACCTGAGTTCTGTGTTCATTATTCCTTTGTTTTCCTTTTAGTATGGTTGTATCCCCTCTATACGTATTCCTAATACATTTTTTTAAATTAGTTATTTTAACATTACAAAAGGGTATTATACTACTTATAATCTCTTACTATTTTTACTTAAAATTCTATTGCTATAAGGGAAAAGGGTAACTTCACAGTGGAGATGCCTGGCACACACCATTGTAATCAAGGGATCAAAGTGAATTTCATCAGTAATGGGACAAATAAAAGTCCTGCACATGATAGAATGCAACGAAAAGAATACAGCATTGTTTCTGGAATAGTCTTGCCAAAGATACGTAACCGGAATCTAATCATGAGAAAATATCAGACAAGTGTCCCACATTGAGGGACATTCTATGGAATAACTACTGTAATCTTCAAAAGGGTAAAGGGTATGAAAGTTAAAGAAAAGCTAACTCCAAATGAAAGAGACTAAGAAGACTTGCCATGCAAATGCAAAGTGTGATTCTGAACCAGACTCCTTTGCTCTGAAAGATATTTTGGAACAATTGACAAAACCTAAATGAGGTTTGAGGATTACATGGTGGCCAAATATTAATGTAAATTCCTGACTTTGATGGTTGCATTGTGGTTATGTAAGAGAATGCCTTTTTACATAAAAAATATACTCTAAAGTATTCATGGGTGATAGAGCAGAAGACTGGCAACTTATTCTCAAATGGGCCAGGAAAAAAGAGATATTTGGACGGTCCTTGCAACTTCTCTGTAACTTTTAGATGGTTTCAAAATAAACAAAATAAAAATAAACACAAAAATTATATTGCTAAGATTTATCCAGATTTTTTCATATCACTATAGTTCACATATTTTGCCTGAAGAATAATATTCCACTAGAGCTCATTCATTCACTCTCTCACTGATGTTTGCTGTTGTGATCAGTGCTACTGTAAATATCATTTTGTCTCTTGATGTATATCCAAAAAAGTTTATCTTAGTTGCATACCTGGAGGTGAAATCACCAGGTCACAGAGCATATTACTTTCCTGTGGCTACTGTACAATTTAGCACAAATATAGTGGCTTAACACAACACAAAGTTATTCTTTTTAAATTCTGGTGGTCAGAAGTCTGAAATGAGTTTTATGGGGCTAAAATTAACATGTTGGCAGGGCTGGTTGCTTCTGGAGGTTCTAAAGGAATATTCATTTCTTTGCCTTTTTCAGAGTCTAGTGGCTGCCTGCATTCCTTGGCTTTTGGTCCCTTCCCTGTTCGTCAAAATGCATCAGTCCAATCTCTGTTTCCATCATCATATCACCATCTCCTCTGACTCTGACTCACTTATATCAGTCTTGTAAGGACTGTTGTGAGAACATCAGGCCTACCCAGATAATCCAGCATAATCACTAACATGAACAAGTCCGTTTTGTCATATAAGGTAACATTCACAGGCTTTGCGGATTAGAACATAGAAACATTTGGGGACCCTTCTTCAGCCTACCACACAAGATATGCAAATGTTTAACTCTATTTGAAATTCTACCACTAGGGATCATTTTCTTTGCCTACTTTTCAATGGCAAGGGCCCTGGGAAGGAGATAAACAATAACCCCTTACCTTTGTGGAATACTTGAAGCATCTCAAAGCAATTTCTCATACTCATTGTTTCCTTTACTCCTCACAATTCTATATAAGGTGGTTAGGGCAGGTACTATTAGGTTGAACCTTAAGAAACAACTGATATTAGATTATCTTTGATCTGAAAAAATGGGATTTTTCATATTTTCTAACCCAATAAAATTATATCCCTATTTTATAGAGGAGAAAACAGCCCTGAGAGTTTAGGTTATTGGTCCTCAACCTTTTTGGTACCAGGGACTGGTTTCATGGAAGACAGTTTTTCCACAGATGCGGTGGGGGAGATAGTGATGCGAGCAATGGGGAGGAGAGTGGCTGTAAATACAGATTAAGCTTCACTTGCTCTCCTGCTGTTCACCTCCTGCTGTGAGCCCCTCCTTCCGAAGTTTCATGGAAGACAATTTTTCTGGGGGAGAGGGGAGCTCTGAGGCCCAGTCCCTAATGGGCCATGGACGGGTATTGGTCCATGCTCTGGGAGTTGGGGACCACAGGTTTAGGTGACCATCCTTAGGTCATGCAACTAGTAACCATCAGAGCAAAACTTCCAGCCAGGCCTTTTGACTCCCCAAGACAGTGTTTCCATCAGGTTGTATGGAAAAAGCTTGTTGGCATGGTTATCATCACTAAATGACCTTTGCAGTAAACTATGGTCAACTCCATGGGGAGTGGAGAGGGAAGGAGAGCATCATGAAAAGAAAGATTGAAGGATCATCAATAGCTCTAAGTCAAGCTTAACAAAATTCCACAGTTCAAATTCTGCTATATGAGATCAGAGGGGCTGGGGATCAAGCAGGAAGCAGAGGAGGGCTGGAGTACAGACTCTGTTCCTTTTCAACTAGAGCAGCAACTTCTAATTTTCTGAACCCCTTAGAGTAGGTGAGTTCACTTCAGGTCCCTATTACACCTTGGCCATGGTTCACCACATCCAAACAACCAAGTTGTGACTGCAGGAGCAATGACAAATTGATCCTAACATTTCTCTGGGTCTAAAAATGAAAGAAAGGTCCTAATGGGATAGAATGACAGGTTAGTCAAGATTGCCCAGGGCCAGGAGATGGGAATGGGTAGTGTCAGTAAGACCATTGTATGTGTAGTAGGTGGCATAGTGTCTGGCACATGACAATGATGAAATATTAATAGATGTTGAGCACACTCCCTCTAGCTCTCAGGAAATCGTGAAGAAGTTCAGGACAGAGTAGGAGGGTGTTGCCTATTACTAGTGGTGAGGAACCTCAGCTATGTCTACAGACATGAACCAGAACCCAGACTCTGCCCAACCCCAGTAGGTCGTTTTCTCGCTCTAGTCATCTTCCATGTTAGAGGATTTAATCACTTGATCTTTCAGCAGTCTTCCAGTTCAGATATTCTATGAGTGCTTCTATACTAGACAGAATATGACCAAAACTACCTAATCCTTCCAAAGGCAAAAGAGTGGTCTTCCTCTTCCCTTTCCTCATAAGGTCTCTGGATTCTCTATGGAAATGTTTCATTTGTCTTATAGGACACACATTAATTAGAGTACAGAGCTTAGACAAAGTCAAGTAGAATTGCCCAAGGTGGTCCCACAAACCATTAATCCCATCTGATTTCCTTCCAAAAAAGTTTTACATTATAGCAGAAAATATCCCATTTATAATAGTAACAAAAGATGATATATCTAGAAATAAATTTAACAAGAAATATATGAGATCTATAAGATGAAAAGTTTAAAACTCTTTTGAAGGATTCAAAAAGACTTTAACAAATGGAAAAAGAATCTCTTATTGTTGGAAAGGAAGCCACAACCTCAAAAAGATGTCAATTCTCAGTAGGTAATCTATAAGATTAAAAATAATTCCATAAATATACCAATTGGATTGTTTTTTTCTTTTTTGAAACAGATAAGCTAGTTCTAAAATTAATTTAGAAAAATAAACAAAAATGTATATCCAGGAAAATTCTGAAAAAGAAGTGTGACAAGGGAATAAGAATTACCAGATATTGAAACACACTATAAAGCCTTAATAATTAAAACTGTGCTATTGATGAATGGAAAATGATTCGCATAATAATTAAAAGTTTTTTTTGGAAGTCAACCTAAGTATGCACGGGAACTTAATAAACAATTGAATTGGTGGTATCTCAAATCACTGGAGACAAGAAGGATTATTTGATAATTGTTAGTACACCTAGTTAATCATCTGGGCAAAAATAGATACATAAATCACTCTTTACCACACTATAAACTTCAAAAGAATCAACTATTTAAATGTAAAAATGAAAACAAAAATTCAAAAAGAAATGGTGGGAAAATTTTTTAATAATTTCAGAGCAGGATAATCTAACCCTAATTTTAAAAATTCAAAATCCTAAAAAATTAATAATTTTGATTATATTTAAAAATTCTGGAATGTCAGAAACACCATAATCAAAGATAAAAGGCAAAGAACAAATTGGGAAAAATATTTTTAACTCATATAACAAAAGGCTAATTTCTCTAATACAAAAGGAGTTCTTACAAAACAATAAAAAGAAAACCAATAGCCCAATGGGAAAAGGGAAAAGATCACAAAAAGTTCACAGAAAAGGATAAATGGTTTTTAAACTTGTAAAAGAATGTTCAACCTCATTCATAATGAGAAAAATGCAAATTATGGCAACACGGGGAAAAAAAAAAATGTACTTCACCTACCAAAGCTCCAAACATTTGACATGAGACTCTCACACACTCAGTATGTATATACCTTGACATGGGGATTCCACTTCTGGGAATTTATCCCACACATATAAAATTATGTATGTATGAGATTATTTATTGCAGCAATGTTTTTAAAAACTTAAAATTAGAAAAAATACATATTCATGAAAGATAAAACTGATATAAACAAGAAATAGAATACTATGGCACCATTAAAAAATAAGGATAGTTTCATACATACCAGCACGGAAAAAATGTTTGGTAAGAGAAACATTAGATGTTTATAATATGCTACCACTTTTTTTAGAAATGGAAGGAAAAAAACATATGTATATTTTTTATACATGAATAAAATATTTCTGGAAGGATACACAAGAAAACAACATTGCTTGTTATGGGATGAATTGGGTGAAGAAGAGAAGGTTCCTGAGTGTATACCCTTTTATACATTTTGAATTTTGAACCACGTGACTGTATTACCTATTCAAAACTAAATAAAGGACTTCTACAGAATTATCCCTCCCTTAGAGATCCACGATAAAGATTCTGAGGAGTCCTGTAGTAAACAAACCTGTTTAACTATTGAATCCAGCATTTCCCAACCATGTTTCATTCTGAAACTCCTTTCCCAATTTACATCTGTTCATATGCTGTGTGTACGCTGTGAAGGGAAACACTTTCTCAGGATCCCAAGATGCCCAGGGTTGCTTAGGGTTATAAGTTCTGGATGGAGAGCCCTGCTCAAGGGACTCTATTCAAGGGTACTAACACTTAGGTGGAATCCTGGGGAGAAGGAATCCATGTAGTCTCAGCCTCTGAGTAAAATTGGGGGAAAACTTCTTTCCCCTTTCAACATCCTCTTTTCCTCAATAGGTCAGAGTTCTTAGCTGTATTAAAGAAAAACTAAATATACCAGATGTAGCCCCTGGCCATGACAGCCTGAGCATACCAAATAAGGGAGAGGGTAGTTGAACAATAAATATGAAGTGGCCAAGTAGATTAAAATCCCCCTTTTTACATGATAACCCAAAAGAAAAAGCAACACGATATTTCTAATAGTATCTCCATACTGGCCTTTTCTGTTAGACAAAATTTCCATAGAATTTACACACTTGACATTCTCCCAGCTATTGAATTTAAATGAGCTTTTCAAGTTGAGAAGGCAGCTCTTTTTGAAGCATGCCTATATAGGGACACTCTTTGCTACTATTTGAGTTGACTTTCAAAGGGAGATTGTTTTCCACCATTTGTGGAAAAGTCAATGCCAGGAAGAGCAGACCAGAAACCATTCCTGGCCCTAATTAAGAGCAGAAGGGGTGGTAGAGAGCTTCCCAGAGTCCAAATACAGCTGATTAAACTTCAGCAATGTGGGAAGTACAGGGCTATTCTAATGGAGTGGTTCTAAAAGTAGTCCCCAGACCGGCAGCATCAACAACAGCAAGAAACTTGGTAGAAATGCAAATTCTTCGACCCAGCCCCGAATCTACTGAATTAGAAACTCAGTAATTCTGATGTATGCTCTTATACAATTTGAGAACCATTCCTCTAACAGGAGAGCCTCAAGTTATGATCCCCATGTATGAGTGTTCAAGGTGCAAGAACTGCTTCTGCCCTAGGTGGGCCACTTGGAAGTTTAATTCTAAGTTTCCTTTAAGTCCTGGTTTAGGGATTATTTAGCCCCATGTTAGCCGTTATCATGTCGGAGACAATGGTAGAAATTTCTATTTGACAGATTCAGAGATACAACTAGTCCTATTAAAAAAAAATGTGAGAGAAAGAAAGAAAGAAAGAGGAGGAGGAGGATGGGGAGAAAGAGGAGAATTATTGTTCTTACCTGAGTTTCCTGTCTGAGAAAATTAGCATGTATAGCTGGTACCTTAAAAAGTGATAACAGTATTAGGAATGATAGTGAGAGGAGTTTTTAAAAAAAGTAATAACAATAATATGGCAACAGGGCAAACAACTACACTAGAACTGATATTCAGCAGTGACCGGAAAGTGGTTCTAGGCAACCACCTCATGGTATTTACTTGTGATAATTTACTTAGAAGTTGAAGAGCCTCGTATAGAATTGACTTCCAATTCCTAGGACTCAAACACAAGTGGGCGCAGGTTTCATATGGTAGGGTTTTATGGGGCAAAAATGCAAATTGTGGTGAATGGACAATGACAGGAGTATAGCCTAAGGAACTAGCCTTTGCTACGGGGCTTAAGCATCTCAGGGGAGCTGCTGTTCTGAATTTTCTAGGGCACTGGTACTTAAATATGTTCTCTCTGCTTTTCTTCTGGTTTAGGAGCCCCTTGTGGAGAAAAAGGGCTGTCTGTGACATTATAGAGCTATATCTCTCAAGTCTCTGAAACCTAGAAAATTCTATTGTGGGGCTCTACTCAATTTATTAAGAAGAAGGAAGTTCCCTAAGATATTGTCAAACTTGCCTGGACCCTCAGGAACATGAACAATGGCATCAAGGTGTTAGAGAGCAACAGAAGCTGGTGGAAATGAGGCCACTCGAGTCCAGATGAAGGGACAAGACAGAGAGAGATGCAGGAGGGTGGGGTGCAGGGCAGAGGTAGGAAGAGATGGGCAGACAGCTCAAAGCAGTTGAAGCCAATAATGAGTGTCATCCTGGACTAATTTGTTAGCATGAGTAAGCACACTCTTTTCCATGAACATTCACTTCCCCGCAAAATGTTGGACTCATTTTCCCTTAAGTATATCCTGTGTTGTCCTATTCTCTTCAAGATATACTGGGAAAGGCATGCACTTTGGAGTCAAAGAGACATGAGTTTAAATTCTGACTCTGCTGCATGTCAGCTTTTAATCTTGGATAAATCACATGATTTCTTTAAGTGTCAGTTTTCTTATCTGTAGAATGGATGAGCCAGTTTTGTGGATTTGTTTGGAACAGCAAAAATAATAAGAGCTACCACTTTTTGAGCACCTGCCAGGTGTTCCACATACATGATTATCTCAATTCATCTTAGAAACCACACATTGAGACAGGGGTCTTTTCCCCATTTTTATGGATTGGGAAACAGTCCCAGATGGGCTAGGAAATGAGCCCAAGGTGAGTGGCAGAGCCAGGATTTTCAAAGTCAGGTTGAATCTGGCCTCAACATCCATGCAGTTTCCACTATGTCAGCACTGTATTTCACAATGCTAGTACAGTGTCTGAGAGGAGGTGTATGTGATGTTTAAATTTACTTCTTTCCCTCTCTCCTGAAATTTCCTTCCCTCTGCCCTCAAGGTCTCACTGGAATTCCACCTCCTTCCAGACCACCCTGTCCAAAGTGACGTCCTTTGCTCTTCCGACAATGATGATCCGCACCACTCCTGAGCCGCTTTTTGATTTCTCATCTGCATCCCATCTGCTGTGGCCAGGTAAATCTACTTGAAGCTTTGACTATGATCTCTCTTTTCTCTAGTGTATGTCTCTTTCTTACCCACCAGACTTCTCATTTCTGTGTTCTCTACCCCTGAGGCCTCCCTGGTGCCCTGCACACGCTGGTTGACCTAAATTCATTTAGTTCCTCCTCATCTGTGTACTGAGAGCTGTAGGTGGGAGGACTTGGAACCTTTCCAGTTACCTGATTTGGGGAGAATGGCCCCTGCTCAGGGGCCCCTGGTCCTCCCCCACGTTTTCTGGATGTTTTACCTGGAGGCCCCCGGTGACAGATCCCCTCACTTGTTCTCTGCCTCAGAGGATTCATTGCTCAGACATACCCAGTAATAAATAACAACCTAGATGATTGTGTCTGGTAGCTAATTGACTGTGTAACACAGGCTACCAGCCTCTGGGGCAGCACAGCGTGCTGCTTGTAATTAATCACCCTCATCCCAGCCTGACTACCCAGCTATGTTGAATCACAGAGCAATTAGGCATTTTCTGAGTGGGTTTCCCTGCCTAGTCTGGGGAGGTGGAATGTAGCTTTCTGTACATTCTCAGAACTATATTGATTGTATAGATAGTCAACACTGTGCCAGGCACAGTGTTAAATGTTATAGGACCTGGCAATATGAGGAAGGAATAATCTGTGCCTTCCAGGACTACATAACTAAATTGGGGATATAAGACAAAATTAAGAGTAGGTCTAATTGTATCTATGTCATATGAGAGGTTCAAATACATTCTTACGAGATAAAGGGTGCATTTTGACTGAGAACTGGGAACTTTAGCAATATGAAGTACAGAGTCAAAATGTAGTACAGTGGTTCATGTTAGAATCACCTATGAGAGCAATTAAAAAATATAGATTCCCAAATCCTACCCAATACCTACTAAATCAAAATCTCTGAAAAGGCCTAAAATCTCTATCTAGTGTTTGAGAAATGCTTATGCCAAATGTGATTTAGTGAAGCTACCCAGCCCACATTCTGTGCTCTGAAAGCTTTGACCCACTACTAATAAGGGTGAGCTACTACAGCTCCCCAAACCGTGCAAGCCCTCCATCCCAGCCTGTCCTTGCCATAGCTCATTGCAACCAAGGTGTGTATCAAACTCAAGCTCAGTCCCTTTGGAGTTGGAAATCAGAAGTTTTAGTTGATTAGTTGAGTGTGAACTGGATTCTGAGGCTAAGGGGGCCATCTAGGAGCCTTGCACAATACGAGAAAAGTTACTTCTACCCTTGAAAATTCTTTAGTTTCCAGTCCCTGTCCTTTTGGGACATTTATACTTTTTGCGGTAAATTTTATAAGAATCCTGTTTCCTTATAGGATGCCTCCATTAACTAAATTTGCTTGTGTGAATTTCCCATTCTCTCTCATAGGCAATATAGTTTGTAGGAGAGAGAACCTCAGAACTGGGGAGATTTCAGAGGACAGTTATTCCAACCTCTTACCCAAGGCAGGATATATTCTCTCTACTCCACTTGATGTGAAATTACTTATCACTGTGTTTAGCAAAGTAGCTGCTCAAAAAAGCCCCTGGGACTTAATACCTTCTGAGATAGGAAACTTAGTACCTCAACTTTGGATGCTCTGAATATTAGAAATTCTTCCTATTATTGGACCCAAATTGTCCACCCTATAAATTTGTATCATTGGATTTTCTCTCTGAAACCAAACAAACTAATTCCATCTCCTTTTCACCATAATAGGGAACAAATATGTACTTTTTTATTTTGTGTGTTTAGAGACAGAGTTTCGTTCTGTCTCCCAGGCTGGAGTGCAGTGGTGCAATCACTGCTCACTGTAACCTTGAACTACTGGGCTCAAGTGATCGTCCCACCTCAGCTTCCCAAGTATTTGGGACTATAGGCACATACCACCAGGCCCAGCTAAGTTTTTAATTTTTTTGTAGAGACAGAGTCTCACTATGTTGCCTAGGTCTCAAACTCCTGGCCTCAAGCAATCTTTCTGCCTCAGCCTCCCAAAGTGCTAAGATTACAGGCCTGAACCACTGTGCCCGGCCAGTAACAGATATTTGAAGACAATTCTGTGAATTCCTCCTCCTCTTCTTTTCTTCTTCAAGCTAAATATCCTGGTTTATTCAACAGTTGCTTCTAGGACCTCTCCTCCAGACCCTTCATTACTCTGTTTCCTCTCAGTTGGTTACTCCAGTTTGCCAATGTTCCAACACTGAAGTATAATGTCCAAAATTAGACAAGGATTCCAAGGGATACCATCATCCCTGTGTGTCCTATAATTTTGGGAGGCAAGATAAATTTGCAGGTCCCAATGTGGTATAGTAGTTTAGAAATTTTTTTTTGCCTTTGAGAACAGTCCTATGAGGTAGGTCTTACTCTTGTTCCATTTTATAGATTGAGGGAAAATAAATACCAGAGCATTTATGTGTCTTGTCCAAAGTCATACAGCTAAAAAGAGATGGAGGTAAGCTGTTATGAGCAAAATTGTGCCCCACCTCCCCCCCATTAAAAAATTGAAGTCCTAACCCTCAGTACCTTAGAATGTGGCTGTATTTGGAGATAGGGACTTTGAAGAGGTAATTAAGTTAAAATTAGGTCATTAAAGTGGGCCCTAATCCAATATGGCTGGTGTTCTTATTATAACAAGAGTAGACTAAGACATGGACGTGAACAGACAGAGACCACAGGAAGACAGAGGCAGAAGACAGGCATCTATAAGCCAAGGAAAGAAACCTCAGAAGAAACCAACCCTGCCAACACCTTGATCTTGGACTTCTAGCCTCCAAAAACTATGAGGAAATTAATTTCTGTTGTTTAAGCCATCCAGTCTGAGGTGCCTTGTTATGGCAGCCAGAACTAACTAATACGCAGGTTTTAAACCTCATCCTTAGATTCCAGTTGCCGTGACTTCTCCCCTTTACTATAGAGTCTTCTGCCCGGTTTTCTTCCTGGCCTATCCTATTCTCAGAGCACGTTGAATGCATTAAAAAGGTCCTGCTGGAAAACTATTCTGAGCAAGGTCTCTCGCAGTTACTATAAAAATGACACACAGCCTCAGAAGGTTGATAAAGATAGAACCCTTTGATTCAGGTCCAGGCATAGAACAAATCCAGACAGGAGATAGATGGTGACTGGGGAGGTGAGCCAGATCTGAAGCTTGGGGACCAATTTGGATCTTCCATGATGAAACATGTGCTCAGGCAGAGCTGCAGCACCAAGGAGGGTGCCGCGTCATGAAACATCTAGATCACGAGTGTTAGAGACAGACTTCCATACTCTCTAGGTATAGAGGCAGTAATGTGACACAGGTAATGGTATCAGCTTTAGAGTTAGGTTTGAGAGAATTGCTTGTTTGTTCGGGGTCCCAGGTTTTCATTTATAAAATGAGGGGAGCAGAAGTATTTATCTTATAGGGCTGTTGTTAGGATTACATGAATAGTGCACATATAGGACATGACCTGGCACACAGTTTTAACTTAAACATTTATATTGTACTAGCGATGCCAGACAGTGTTCTAAGCACTATGCAAATTGACTCATTTAATTCTCCTGTCTGCTCTGTGAGGTGGGTGCAGTTGTTATCCCTACTTTCCAGGTGAAGAAAGTGAACCATAGCGATGTTATTCAGGGCAAATGGCAGAGTTGAGATACAAACCCTGAGGTCTTGATTCCAGAGTCTGTCCTCTAAGGCACTATATTATGGAGCACTCAGTAAGTCTTTCTTATTGTTATTATTAGGAGTGTAACCTTGAACATGTTCTTTGGTCTCTCAGAGCCTTAATTTCCTCACCTGTAATTTAGGGATAGCACCAATACATGTTGTGAGATAATGTGTGAAAATGATATAGCATAGTATGTAAAATATACGGTAGTAGTCAAAGGATATATTCTGTCTCTCTCTCTCTCTCTCTCTCTCTCTCTCTCTCTCTCTCTCTCTCTCTCTCTCAGATCTTCTTCTTAAACTTCTTCCTGTGGTTATAAGAACATCCCCAGCCCGAGGGGGCAGACATTGATCTAGTACAAAACCTGACTTGGCTCCAGTCTTTCAGTTACTTGTCGCTTAGTTTTACTGTCCTCAGGCTGTTCTTTAGCCCCCTGGACACCTTGCTTCAACTTCAGGGTGTGTTAAATATCATCCCTCCTCTCTCCAAAATTGGAATGCCCCAAGGCAGAACTCTGGCAGGAAGATTCTTCTAGTTCTAAAGGGCGTGTCTGTCCATTTATTGCATTTCTGTTTAGATGAGAAACTTCTGAAATGACTGGAATGCTCTTTAAAAACACTCTCAATTCTTACTTGTTTGCTCAAATTTTTTATCCTGTGGCCACACCCAAGTCTTTCAGAGTGGTTTTAAAGTTGGCAATTTACAAAGGACCCCAGATTCATTCATTGCCACTTTTGTGATTGTCCAGGCTTTGATGGAAAGTTAAGAGGTGAAAACAACATGCTATTCATACTCTTTGTTCTAGATTCTGTTACCCTGACCGGGTCAGAGAGAAGGCTACTGCACATTTGGGGCATGACTGCATCATACATGCAAATGTATGTGGAGTCATGCTTCCTTGTTCCCCTTGTCACCTACTCCCTCTAAGCAATTGATGTTTGGAAGATCAGGATCCTAGCTCCTCTGTTATTCTAACAAGCTTAGTGATCAATTAAGTCAAGGGTCAGCAAACTTTTTCTATAGAGGGACAGAGAGTAAATATTTTAGAGTTGATGGGGCTGTATGGCTTGTGCTTCAACCACTCAACTCTGCCCTTGTAGCTAGAGCAGCTGCAATGAACATATGCACGTTGTGTGTTCTAATAAAACTTTATTTACAGAAATGGGCAGCAGGCTGGACTTAGCTTTCAGGCCATAGTTAGGTGACACCTAATTGAAATTATAGTGAAAAGCATCTTCATTGCAGAGAGTTTAGGAAAGGACAGAAATGAATAATAAGAAAAAATAGGCAGTTTATTGTAGTAGTCAAATACAAGGGTTCTGGAGTCAGCCTGCCTGGGTCAGGGTTGTGGGACCTTGAGCAAGTAAATGGCAGCTTCTTTATCTGTAAAACAGGAATAATCATAGTATATTCCTCATATAGTTGATGGGAGAATAAAATGAGATGATGTAGGCAAGAACTGGAAACCTAGTCTCTTAGTTCAGGCTGCTATAACAAGATACCAGAGACTGGTGGTTTAAACAACAAACATTTATTCCTCACAGTTCTGGGGGCCAGGAGATCCAGTCTCTGATGAGGTCCCTCTTCATGGTTTGCACATGGACATCTTCTGGTTTTATCCTCACATGGTGGACAGCGAGAGAGAGAAAACAAGCTCTCTCCTGTCTCTTCTAATAAGGGCATTAATTCCATCATGAAGGCTCCACCTCGATTTCAACATATGAATTTTTTGGAGGTGGGAGGGACACAAACATGCAGTCCATAGCACCTAGTAAGCACTCTGTGCTTGTTAGCTGTCAGAGAGAGGCAGCAGAGTATTGTGGATGAGTGTGGATTCGCAGGCTAGAAAGCTTGGGTCTGCAGCCCAGCTCTGGCTGGCATTTACTGTGTGACTGTGGGCAATTACTCAACCTCTCTGTGCCTCAGTATCTTCTGTAATAGCAGTCCCTGTCATATAGGGGTGTTATGTTAAATGAATGAATGCATGAAAAATGCTTCGATCAGTGTCTGACATGCTGTAATTATTCCAGATGTTACTTTAAAAATTATCATTATTATATTAATAATAAATCAATATCCCATACCCTGAGGCAATCACTGTTAACACTTTGGATTTTTTCCTTTCAGTAATTTTATATAGTTGTGACCACACTACTGGTATATACATAGTTTATTTTCTTTATTTGATATTAAGTATTATCATGTCCCCATTTTATTAAAAGCCTTTTGATAAAAGATCATTTTATTTGCTCTGTAATGGTCTATAGAGTGAGTGTGCCATAGTTTCCTTAATCTTTGCCCTAGTCCTGAACAAGTTGGTAGTTTTCAGTTATTGTTATTTTAAATAATATTGCCATAAATGTCTCTGGGCATACAACTTTTTGCATATGTTTGGATTCTCTTCTGAGGACAGTTTCTCCAAAGTGGAATCAGTGGGGCAAAAGAATATGCATATTTTTAAGTTGCTGTATGTGTGTGCTCAAATGACTTTCCATCCACTTTGCACTGCCATAACAGAATGCTGAGACTGGGTAATTTATAAAGAACAGCACATGTGCATGTGTGCATGAGAGAAAGAGAGAGCGAGACACAGAAGGAGAGAGGAAGGAGGCTGAATTCACCCTTTTATAAGGAACCCACTCCCTGGATAGTGGTATTAATCCATGCATGAGGGCAGAGCCATTATGACCTAATCACTTCTTAAAGGTCCCACCTCTCAACACTGTTGCATTGGGGATTAAGTTTTTAACACATAAACTTTGGGGGACACATTGAAATCATAGCACTTTCCAACACAAATATACCAGTTTCCAATACTGCCATAGCATTCCTGTTCACCAGATGTCAATTTCCTCATCTGTCAAGTGAGGCTACTAAAGCTAGCTTGATCTACTTTATATAGTTATTGTGAGAATCAGCATTAGGTAGACATGCTTTGGAAACTGCCACGTGATATATCACTGTAGTCATTTCTCTTTGGTGACAGCATCCAATCAGGCCAAGTGGTACCCAGAGATAGGCATGTTGTTCTGAACGTGACCTTCAGGCAGAGCTGAGCCTACCTGTGGTGCAAACTTCCAACACATGTAAATAAATTAAGATTATAGGTACATTATCGTCTTGACCATCCTTTTAGACTAACCACAGTAAACAACCGTTGTCATGATTTCATGACTTAAGTAACTCCTATCTTAATTTGGGCTTCCCAAAGAAGAGTACTGCTCACTTACTATGTGGAGCCTTTTCCTAAATGGGAAACAAACTAACAAAATGGCCTAGGAACAAGTATCTTCTCCACTTCCATACCTGTGGGTGGCTATGAGTTTTCCATACTTTATTTCTATGCCAATATATAAATCCACATCAAGTCAGCAAAGGCCTCGTGGAACAGCGCTAAACTCTGAATAAGGAGACCCTTGCTTAAATCTCAGGACCATAGCTTATTTGTTTGACCTGGAGCAAGTCACTTCTCTTCTCTGAGCTTCATTTTCATGACATTTAAAATAAGAATATTTATAATAACCTTGTTAACCTTTTGGAATTTTGGAAGAGGCTTAAATAATATTGTATATGTGAAAGCACAAATTAAACATCTATCAAACTGCCACATAGTAGGTGTTCAATCAAAAGAAAACCAAAATACAATTATGTCAAAACACTTAGTATATTGCATGTCACTTAGCAGTTGCTCAAAATTATTTGTCCACTCTGTTATTACAAAAACCATTTGCTTGACCCAAGACTTTGGTTACTTGTCACCTTTTCCCAGAAGCATTTCTGGAGCTCTCCTCCAACTCCTACCTCAGATCAAATTGACCTGAGTGAGTATAGGCACCATTATTTTTAAACAATTTAGGTTGCTTTCAAATTTAGGGGGTGGGGTTGTTTTTGTAATACATAATGTCATGATAAAATCTTTTCCCTAAAGGTTTCTCCACATTCCAGAATTTATTCCCCTCCTCCATCATGGAGGATAAATTCCCCATAGTGGAATTACTGGGTCAGTGGTGGGTATGTCCATTGTTAAAGATTTAGCAATATTTTCAAATTGCTTTCCAGAAAGTTTATACTAATTTTCACTTATATATCGGTTATGTGCCTTGAATTTTGCCTGGCTGTAGTATATGCACCTCCTACACACATCATTGATCATATCAGTAATACTATATCATATTTTCCTATATGTTTTAACCCATACAACTGGGAGCTCTTGGGGCCAGATTTGTTCACATTTGTTGAAGCATGAATGAATGAAGGAAGAAAGGAAGGGAGCAAGGGAGGAAGGGAGGAAGGAAGAGGGAGAGAGGAAGAGAGGGAGAAAAGAAAGGACAGAAGGAAATATAGAAGACTGTGCAGAAAAAGAGAAATGAAGTATGGAAAGGAAAGAGTCTCTGGCTTTAACTGCCAGCACTAATTAAAGCCTCCTATGGAGTACTTTTCCTCGAAGAGAGGAAGGGCAGCATGTCACATACCATAAGGTGCATATACATGAGTAAATAAATTGCCAACAAATACATTTTTAAAGGGAGCCCATTATGCTTATTTATTGAAGCTTTCAAGTGTTACGTCGGATCCTGCAATGAAGTAAATTATTAAGCATCCCTGTATCTACTCTGAAAAATATCATGGATGCTTCTTTTGAGCCTTGTTTCTATTTCTACTCTGAGTCTTTCTTTGGGGGCACTTGGAACAATTCTTTGTGATATCTATCACTGGAGCGCCTCTTAAGAAAATGTCAGAGACCACCCACTCCTGGTTTTTGCCAGAGCTCTGGTACACAGAAATTCTCTGTGACTAATTGCCATGGGTGTTGAAAATCAATGTTCATCATATTTATTGTTCTGTGACCCTTCCTCCTTTTCCCCAGTTCACTTGTTTTTCTACCGCTTTCTTTTAATGTCTCCTCAGAGAAATTTGTTTGTTTATTGTTTTCTTTCACAAGCCAGAAATTAGAAATAGCTGACCTGGAGTTTGAATGCAACTGGAGTTGTCAGTCATCTGACTGCTTCCTCAACCTGCAGAGATTTCACTTTCAAAGTGAGGGCAAAAATAACCACACGACTCAGTCAAATGAAAGCAAATGCAAGGGCTAGTAAATTAGAAAAGAGTTTCAATTCTATTTTTGTAAATGCTCTAGCCCATTGATTTCAGTGAAATTCAAGCTTACTTTCCAATTCTGTCATCCCTAGCTCCTCTGCGTGGAACTAGGTGGGGAGAAAGTGGGCTTCAAAGTCATGCAACCCACTTCCCAGCCTGGCTTGACCACTTTGGAACAGGATGTCTGTGAGCAAGGGACTCAACCTCACTCAACCCCAGTTTTCTCAAATGCAAAAAGAGGAGAGATTAGAGGACTTATCTCATTAGATTATTGTAAGGATGAACTAAAATAAAGCTTACGTGTCAAATCCCAGCACAGTTCCTCACTTTTCCTGATGTACTCATACTTTCCTCATATAGAATTCTATCCATTCTTCAAATGCCACCTCCCAAGTGAATCATTCCCTGACCCACCTCTGATATCTTATAGCGTCAGTTACACAGACATCTCAGATGGCTTGCCACTCATACTGCCCTGGGGTTCTTTGAGACAGTCCTAGGCCCCAACATTTTTATTTTTAATCTAGAGTGATGAGAATGTAGGTCCATCCCAATAAATCAATGGTTTTAGCCTAATCAACTCATTTTGCAGGGCAACGGCACAGAAGAATGGAAATGGTGAAGCAGGTAAAAAGCTCATGGGAGGAGGCAAATCACTATTTTGTCAAACATGAGACCTGGCATCTCATTGTTTCCTCCCGTGTGAGATCTTTTTGGTGGGTCTAGTCTTTATCTTTTCAACTAGAGTATGAGCTGCTGAGGACAGAGAGTAAGTCATATGTTTCCTGGCTTCTCTCCCTAGTTTTGGCATAGTGTTTGCAGGAGATTTATTGAGAGCATTTCAACTGAATTTTTAGAGGTGTCTGGAATGTCCAAGAAAAAGTACTTATTAAGCGAGGAGACAAACTTATATGCGATAGATGGGATTTATTTGGGAAGACAATTGCAGCACTTACCGTAACATGAATACAATCCCAGGCAAACTCTTCCATGGAAGGGACCATTGCATTGCTTTGTCCTTCATGCTTTCATTCAGCAAATACAAAGTGATAGGCTGCTGTACACGTCTCTGTTCTCAAAAAGCTTACACTCAAGTTGAGGAGATAAAGTCTCTAAACCCACAAGAATGATCCTGGCAGCAGTACCTAGATTAATGAAAATGAGATGCCAGCTCTCATGTTTGATGAATGGTATGACTCATCTCAGATTAGGTTGGGTTCTCATTAACTGGTCACAAATCTGTGTCTCTCATTTATCTAGGAGCTATTCAAGGGCAAGAGCCATGCATTAATCATCTTTCTATTCCAGTGTGTAGAACAGTGCTTAACATTCATTCATTCATGCATTCATTCACTCTATGCATTTTTAATGAGCACTTACTATGTGCCAGGCATAGTAGGTGTCCGTCTTGTCTCAACTCCTTCAAGGCCCCTGTTCTCCTAAAGTGCATCAAGGTCTATCTCAAAGGAGTGTCATTTCAACACAGTTCAATTAAACAATACATTTTTAAAGCTCCTGCTATGTGCCAGGCATTGGGGATATAGCAAGTTAAATGGACATAATTCTTACCGTCAAAAGACTCTTAGTCTAGCATAGGAAGACATGATTCTGAACAAATACCAGGTGTCCTGGGGGACACCTGCACTTACACACTCAAATCTAACTGCCCCCGTTGTCCTCCTTCATTCCCTGTTCCACTGCTACAGATTTCTCTGCTGTGTGACTCATCTTAGTTTCTGCCCCATCTGTTCCTTCCAATCTGACCTACCTCCCAGCCGCAGCCCAGCTTCACACACAGGCTGCTGGTCCTGGATCCCTCTCGGTTTGGTAAGTTTCAGGCAGTCTTTTGGGTATTACAAATCAGTTCAACTTGGCTCTGGAGACCTCCCGTACTCATTTACCTCCAGGGTGTGGGCCCCAAGGCTGCCTAGGAAACAGTGTGCAGCAGCAGACACTCACTTTGTATTTGCTAAACGAAGGCATGAATGAAGAGGCAGCGTAACTTTTCTTTCAGTGAAAAGGTTTGCCAGGGGTCAGCCTTCATGTTATGATAAGTGTAAGTGCTGCTATTGTCTTCCTGGCAATAGAGCCTTTCTAGCACTCGTGGGCGAGGGGGAGGAGTGCTTTAAAAACCATTTTTAATTAGGCAATTATGACAATTAAATATTTGAGACTCGGGGTTCCTAATCCTTATTTGATTTCCACTTTAATTTCCTAATAATGCAAGTCTCTGTTCTCATTGTAATCTTCCCCTTTGAATCTGTGTGGGATTCATTTGCTCTGGATAATTGCTTCTCTATAAGGTTCTCTCTTGTCACATTCACAATGATCTAACATTAAGGGAGGTGGCGGGGGGAACATACATTTACTGTTGTGAGAAAAATTTTTTAAAGAGTGGTGAATACCAGCTTTCTCATTATGTCCCATTAGAGACAATGATATAAAGACGTGACAAGAGGAAAGTATAGCTCTGACAGTTCTGATCAGAAATAACATCAGTGTGTTTCCTCTTTGTCAGGGTTCTTGAACTCAAGACAGAACTAGAAGGGGCCAAGGAGAGGAGAGATAGCAATTAACACTTACCGAGCACCTACTAAGTGTCTAACTCTGTGCTAGATGCTTTGAAGACACAGCTCATTGGGTTATCATCATAACAAAGAGGTGGCTATTATTTTCCTTTTCTACAGACAAAGCTCCTAGAGTACATTCATCGTAAATTGGCAAATGAGTAACCAAACTCTAGGTATTCCTGAACCCTTAGTCTATGTCCTCTCAACCCCACTGCCACCTCCACTGATCTTGACTTCAGAAGCTACATGACTTTGAGCAAGTTATTTAACTCCTCTGAGCCTCAGTTTCCTCATCTGTAAAATGGGGGATGAAAGACCCTTCTCTGTGAGAATTAAATTAAATATGCAAAATATCTGGCACTAGATACACAATAGCTTTATAATTAAAATATCCATTATTGTTATCCTTTATCAGAACAGGAGCTTGCCACTCCATAGACACTTGAAGCACAAGGAAGTGGCAGTATGATGTTACCACTGAGACTTGGTGTAGGCATCTATCTGTCGGACCAGGCAGCAGGCTGAGTGCCTGTGCCCCTCACACTGTGCAGACCCTGGGTAGTGCTCGACTTGGGCTCTCTGTGTTCGCTGTCTGGCACAGGCTGGTAGGAAGAGGCAGAACCTCAACCTCTGCTGAAACTGGCAGGAGTAAGAGAGGACACTGTCTGGTACTCAGAAGAAAAACCTGGAGTCCCAGACAGGTCACTGAGCAGGGACTCCAACAAGGGAGTGAGGCGAGGCCATTAGTTGTTAGAACTACTAGGACATTAAAGTCAAAGACTGATTAGTAGCCAAGTCGCCAAACACCGAATGGAGCTCCTTAAAATCACACCTCCCTACTTTAGCTGGAAATAGACCCATGCATTTGGCAGAGGAGTCAAAACTCAAAGCCGAAGGGATGAGAGCTATGGGGAGGCAGCTAGTCTTGACAGGTGATCTTCTGTCCCCCACACCCTTCTCTGATACTGTTTCTACAAATGCCCTCACACCTACTTGGCTGCATCCTTTCCTCTTACCAATACCGTGGCAGAAAGGAGGCCTTTGATCTTCGCAGAGCCCTCCATGCCCATTGTGACTGAAAATATTTACCAAGTCCCAGGTTGACGGCTCCATGTCAGGTCTTGTTCAGATCAAATACGGGACGTCGGCTTTGTAGATCACCATGCATGGCACCAAGAATGGACAAGAACCCTGCAAAACATCAAAGATGTTTCCTGTGTCTGCAAATCATGTGTGTCTTCTGGGGTACAGGATGTAATGATAGCAACGGACACGCACACAATCAGATGTGCGTGTTCACATATTTCATAGGCACATAACCGTGCCTTTATGCTGCTTCCACTCACGTATCCATTATTTCAGATGCACACATGCACACGCATAGGTAAACACATTCCCAACAATCCCAGTTGCTATTGTGGCATTTGGCTAGTGCTGGCAGATGGAAGTCCATCCTAAACCCAGCAGCCATCTTCTTTCAAACGCTGTGTTCAGTGCAACCCTAAAAGCACAGCAGGCTCATTACAATGCTATTACCTGCATTTGTGCAGAGATAGTGTGCTTAGTGCAGCCACGGAGGCAGTGGAGCCTGTCTGCCTGCCTGCTGTGGCCCACTCCACACACCCTTAGAGGAAACGGGCAGCACTGTGTCTCCACACCTGAGACAAATTGTTCCCTAGCTGCCCTTCTGTTTTGACATTCGAAATCCCCTGATAAATCCGTGATCTTGGGGCAGAGCCTTAAACTCAGTGCCAGGACCCTTAAATTCAATTCTTTCTTCTGTCTCTGCCTTGCTTTGTGGCCTTAATGGGCCACTCCCTACCTCAGCATCACATGCTCTGTAAAATGAGGATGATTCTGCTTATTCATCAAAAACTAGGGAACTTAAAAAATGTAGATTCTTGGGTTCCAGACCTCATTAATCCAAAGATAAGACCCAGGAATGTGTATTTGCACAAGTTCCCAAAGAGATTTCAATAAATATCTGTGAGCCAGGGTTTGGGAACATGGGATTAAATGTTTCTAAAGCCTCTTTTTTGGCTGCCTCTCTGATTCTCCGAATGCAGCCACCCAATGTTGGGTGTTTGCCACTAACATGGGAGCATGTATATGGAGTTTTCTAGAGAGACTCTATATTAGCTATCTATTGCTGTGTAATAAATTATTCCAAAGCTTGGTGGTTTAAAACTACAATAAGTATTTGTTATCTCTCATTGTTTCCATGGGTTAGGAATTTGGGTAGGCAGTTCTGACTCAAGGACTGTTGTGAAGTTGCAGTCAAGATGTGGGCTGCACTCATCTGAAGGCTTGACTGGGGCTGGAGGATTTACTTCCAAGATGGCAAGTTGGTGCTGGCCGTTGGCAGAAAGCCTTAGCTCTTCTCCACATAGGCCTCTCCACAAGCCTGCTTGAGTGTTCTTACAACATGGCAGCTGACCTCCGCCACAACAGAGACCACTGTGGAAGCCATAGTGCCTTTTATGACCTAGCATTGGCGGTCACACCCTCTGCCCCTGCAATAATCTGTTGCTCACAGAGATCATCTCTGGCTCAGTGTGGGAAGAGACTACACAAGAGTGTGAATACCAGGAGGTGAGACTCCCTGGGGGCTATTGTGGGAAGAAGCCTTGTAAGGCTAGGACGTAGGTAGAAGACATGCAGGTATCAATGCATGAAAGACACCAAAAGGGATGAGACATGGGCAACCTACCCATGCTACTCCCTGAGCTCTGAAAATGTCCATATCTTTTACAGGTCTGCTTAACAGATCACACACAGCCGCAAACCTGTGTTATCAGCCTTTTGGCTTCACATACACATCCAACAGGACAGGGCCTCCTATCTGCAAGCACAGACCTTGCTGCAAGAAGCTCATTCCATACCCTCTTAAAAGCCATAGACATCAAAACTGAACCTGAGATATTGCCCCAGCTCTTTAGCAGAGAGAGAGAAACCAAATACCGCCTCTATTTCCGCTATAGCTCTGACAGTCTTTTGCTCTCCCCTGACCTTATCTAGAGATTTTGCCCTGGGCCCATTATGTACAATACTTGATTTAACTCTTATATGAACCCTGACAGCTTCATATCTTTATCCCTGTTTATGGACAAGGAAACTTAGCCTCAGAGAGAGTAAGTGATTTTATAAAGTCATGCAGCCTTTCAGAGGTGGAACTCCAGGCAGCTCGACTGCAAGCCCTGGGCCATGGAGACTGAGTCTGAAACAGGCTTTCAGCTGCTTAAGCATCAACAGACCACCCACCCAGCATCTGACAGGAGCACTGATGTCTCCCTAGCAGGGAGTTCCACCCAGAAGTCCCTCCAGGGCCACAGGTCATAGGTTAGCAAAGGGTTTAGAGTTCCTCTAGGGCCACAGGGCCTCCCCACGTAGGCTGGGCCCAGACCTGGCGACTGGGGGGTCCTCAGTTGCCCAGCTTTGAGGGGCCAGGGCAGAGGTCAAGCTCTCTTGTAACCAGAGAGCCCTGCTCTGCTGGGGCCACACGTGTCAATGTGCTAACGTTTCATGATTGCGACTCAGTCTCTCACTTCCACACAACCTCCCTGAGCAATCATCGCAAAGCGATACCCTCCGACTGCCCTCTGATTATTTTACAGCCCTCCCTGGCTCCAGCTGCACCAGCCTCTCCTCTGGTTTCTTCTCCCTCCCTGTTCCTGGCAGGTGGGGGTATGATTAGGACAGAGGGGTAGGAAAGGGGGAAGGAATTACTATTTCTTTCCTATCACCCCTGACTGTTCCGGCCGGGGCTCCCTCTGGGAGGGAGGTCTGAGATGCAGCAGCCCTGGCAGGGAGACATGGCTGGTATTTGTCCAGTGCCTACACTGTGCCAGGCATTGTGCTAGATGCTTTGTGCATACGACACACCACATCCCCACAGCAGCCCTGGGAAATGGGGGGAGTTTTTCAGCTGCCTGCTTGCTGCTTCCCTGCTCTGAAGAGAAGGAAGGCTCTGGATGACAATTTGAAAGAGACCCAGAGACCATCCAGTGACCTCATTTTTTAATGGTGGCTGGGAGCCTCCCTCCCAAAGTCAGATGGCTTTGTTAGCTCCACAGTCAGGTTCGAAGCTGGCTTTTTCTTCCCCGGGTCCAGGGTCTTTCCAATACCCCAGGTTGTCTGTCATCATCTCTGTCATTAGAATCATACCTGTGGAGAATTGTGAGAAAAGCTGAGGACAACAGTGGTACCTGGATAAATGTATGGAAAATCTATTTGAACGTATATCAGAAAAAGTAACCAGCATATGAGACCTGTGATTATTTTATACTTTATGGTTTAGGGTGAGGCAAGATGCACTGAAGTGAAAAAGAAATAAATAAAAATAAAAGTGAGTTGTTTGAAAGAAAAAAATTTAAATTATAAGGTCATAATTTGAGAATATAGCACAAAATTATGCAAATAGCAAATGGATAACTGGAGTTAAAAAAATGCCTGTGCAGGGGGCATGGAATGGGAGCCATATGACTCGTGTTCAAATTCCAACAGTTTACCAGCTGCCCGATCTTAGGGAAGTCCAAGCTCGATTTCCAAGCCTATAAAATGAGAACAATAGCAGGAGTATTGTGAGCAGATTGCAGAAGTCATGTCAAGCCTCACGGACCCACTCTCTTTTTAGGAGTGTGCTAGTGGGGTGAGGGCCAAATTGAGGTGGCCACTCAGGGCCCAGGGTGTGATGGGTCTGAAAGGTCAAGCTTGTACTTGGGGTAACATGAGCTGTAGAGGTGGCCCTGGGTCTGGTCCTGAGCTGGGTTGACCTGGTTGCCATGGAGCTGTTGGAAGCAAATCAGGCAGTGTGTACAGGATGGAGCAGGATGGGGCCCAGAAAGACAGCAAGCAGGGTGTGGTCCTCATCCAGAGGGAGAAAGAGAGACCTGACTGTGGTCTGCAGGCCTGGGAAAGGATTCAGCCAAGAGGTAGGGTGGAGAGTCCTCCTCCAAGCACTGGCTTCTTTACCTAGAGGATGAGGGTAATAATTATATCTACTTTGTAGAATTGTTGTAAGGATTAAATGAGGCAATGCATGTGAAAGTAGTAGTAGGCATATAAGCACTAAGTAGTGCCAGGCATATAATAAATATACTTTGCAAATGTCATCTCTGCTTTATCACCAATACCTAGCGCAATTCCTGGCAAATGAGACATTTAGTAAGTTTTGTTTAATGAATGTCTAAGTGACTTTTCACCACCCACCATATCAGACCTTATCAACCTTGCTTAAGCAAAAATGCTCACTGTGCTGCAGTGTAATGGCAGAGAAGAGAACAGAACTGGCCAGGATGACCCAGAGTGTGACACAAAAACGTACCCCTGTGCCCCAACCATAGCTTCTCTGGGATGCCTCTCAGACGGTCTGATGCTCAGCATTTCTAGAATCATAGGCTCTTGGAAGGGGACAAGATGCTTGGTGCTGCTGCTGTACCAGGATGCTTGGTGCTGCCACTTATGGTACAGACGGAGCTCAGACAGGCCAGTGACTTCCTGGAAATCAGTGGCAGAGCAAGGACTATAACCTGGATCACTCATTCGCAGTCCCAGCTCTTTCTACAATGTCAAGTGACCTTCCTTCCAGGTGTCATTTGCTCCAGAGAGCTGGGTCAGGACCTGCATCCCTCCCCTCAGCAGCCACAGACAGCTGGAGTCCCTCCCTCCCTGGATCTTTCCAGCAGGGAGCCTTGTTTGTTTTCTGATTTTGAATAGACTAGACACCCTATTCACTGGCCTCAGAGGGTTTAGGGAGGAGAAAAAATGTTTTGCAAATGGAAAATACCAATCCTGGCTCAGTAGGAAGCAAGCGCTTGCTGCTAGTGCTTGTTCTGTGGGGCAGGGGAGGAGAGTCAAAGGGCTGGGACCACACCTGCAGGAAAGAGGCCAGTTGGAAGCTTGGCAGGTGCTGGGTTCTGACAGCGACTTGACTGGGGAAGGGAGGCGTGGGGAGGAAAGAGCTGTAGCAATAACGTAAGAAAATATAGCAAGAGGTTGTGATGTTGTGATATAAGAAATATATATTTTTTGGTCTTTGTCCAGATTCCTGGCACAGAATTCTTAAAACTTTTACATATAGGGTGCTAGAAGTATCTTTTATTCTGATATTTGGCCTTAGACCTTGATCCCTGACCCAGAGCTTCTAAATCCCTTGGAATTACCCAGCTGATAAGAACAGTTTTTGCTCTAATGAGGCAACTCTAGGTGGGCTCCTGGCTTCTTAGTCAGAAGAAAAGCTAAGCTATGATTAGAGGCTTGGAACTTTCATTCCCACCTCTCATCCTCCAGAAAGAGAAGAAGAACTGAAAGTTGAGTTGAGCACTAATGGCCAATAATTCAATCAATCATATGGTGAAGCATCATTAATCATAATGAAGCTTCCATAAAAGCCCTAAAGGACAGGCTTCAGACAGCTTCCAGGGTGGTGGACAGACACGTGGAGGTTCTGGAAAGGGTGTGTGGAAGCTCCGGGTCCTTTCTCCTATACCTTGCCCTGTGCATTTCTTCCATCTGGCTGTTCCCGAGTTATATTCTTTTATAATAAATAGATAAACAAAAGAAAAGTGTTTCCCTGAATTCTGCAAGCCATTCTAGCAAGTGATTGCACCTAAGAGTGGCTCATGGGAACCTCTAGTTTATAGTCTGTTAGCCAGAAGCACAGGTGCTAAGCTGGGCTTGCAAGTGGCATCTGAAGTGGAGGCAGTCTTGTGGGACTGAGCCCTTGACCTGTGGGATCTGACACTACATCCAAATAGACAGCATTAGAATTAAGTTGTAAGACACCCTGGTGGTATCCACAGAAAATCAGAGAATTGCTTGGTATGGGGGAAAAAAACCCACACAAAAGTGTTGTGTGTTGAGTATAAGTATAGTGAGAAAAAGTTTGTACAGCAAATAGAGGTTTGTACATTTTATTTTATTTTTTTAAATTTGTTTTTATTTCAGCATATTACAGGAGTACAAATGTTTAGGTTATGTATATTGCCTTTGCCCCACCCTAGTCAGAGCTTCAAGCGTGTCCATCCCCCAGACGGTACGCACCACATTTTAATATTTATTGAGATTCCTTAGCCCCGCTCCCCATAATAACATGGTGTAGGGTGGGGCCAAGAATCTGTGTGTTTATCAAGCACCCCCATTAATGCCAGTCACCATGTTCCACAGACCACTCCTCAAACACAAACATTTGAAACCTGCGTCTGACTTTGGTACTTATTAGCTATATGACCTTAGGCATAATCTTTCTGGAATGTAATCTCTCTGAGCCTAAAGATTCTCATCTGTAAAATTGGTATAGCAGTAATACATTTCTGAGAGGGTTGTTGTAAAGGTAAAATGAAATGCAGTCATGTATGGCTTAATGATGGGGACACACTCTGGGAAATGCGTCATTAGGTGATTTTGTTGTTGTGTGGACATCATAGGGTGTACGTACATAAACCTTGAAGGTACAGCCTACTACACACCTAGGCTATATGGTACAGCCTATTGCTCCTAGGCTACAAACCTGTACAGCATGTTACTGTACTGAATACTGTAGGCAATTGTAACACAATGGTAAGTATTTGTGTTTCTAAACATATCTAAACATAGAAAAAGTATAGTGGAAATACATTATTATAATCTTATGGACCACTGTCGTATGTGTGAACATCATTGACCAAAATGTTATGCAGTACATGACTATAACAAACTTGAAGGACTTAGTACTGGGACTAGCATGTTTGGGCCCTCAAAAATGATATTTATTAATGTAAAAAGTAAGATTTTGTTTTCCAGAAATTTTCCAGGAGAATTTGTCATAAGGAAATAGTCAAAGCAAGAAAAAAACTAAACTTCCTGGAAGGCTCTGTGTCTTCTATGGGGTTTGAGCAAAGAGCGGAGGCCCCAGAGCTGCCCAATCCCTTGACAGTCATAGGAGGTTACCTCTGGATGCCAATTCTGGGCGGAGGATGGCATGGGTGTTGGGGGAGTTTGGAAGGAAAGAATGAATAGTGTAAATTGGGAATGAGAGAAGCGCTACAACAGTTTGGGGGTATGAATAAATTAGGGAAGAGAAACAAAAAGATTTTTTTTAATTTGCGTGGTTTATGAAGTGGATCCCATTTAATGTTTCTTGAAAGGAGCAACTGAAAATCAAAATTCACTAATAATTACTTTGGGTTTTAGACTGTACTTCTTTGTATATGATGCTGGGCATAGACTGAGCCATATGGGCCCCAGCTATATTAAGGTTATTGTCTTAGTCTGTTTTGCATTGCTGTAAAGGAATATCTGAGGCTGGGTAATTTATAAAGAAAAGAAGTTTATTTGGCCCATGGTTCTGCAGACTGTACAAGAAGCATGGTGCTAACATCTGCTTCTGGTGAGCACGACCTCAGGAAATTTTTCCTCATGGCAGAAGGTAAAGTGGGTACAGGCATCACAAGGCAAGAGACGGGCAGCAAGAGAGAAAGAAGGGAGTGCCAGGCTCTTTTAAACAACTAGCTCTCTCATGAACTAATACACTGAGAACTCATTCATTACAGCGGGGAGGGCACCGAGCCATTCATGAGGGATTCACCTCCATGACCCGAACACCTCCTGGAGGCCCTACCTCCAACATTGGGGATTAAATTTCAGCATGGGAGTTACTGAATATAACCATATCAGTTATATTCATATTACAATTCTTTGGAGAATTTGTCATTTGGTCTTGAAGCAACCCTCATTGGGGTTGTGGATCTACTAGAGAGCTTTGCTTTGAAGCTTCTTGGATTGAGTACTTCTTAAAGACTATCTATGGGCTCCTCAGAAGCCCTGACAGAGATGGCCTAGGCTTCGCTCAAATACTTCCTCCAAATATATGAAGGGTTTTTATAAAGCATGTACTGTGTATGTGTTTTTGCCCATTCCCAGGCCAACCCAGAGGACAATAACTTGGATTTAGTTGTAACAGAAGAATGAGCTCAAGATGTAATTGGGTGTAGAGGTTAAAAGCACTGCTCTGTTCTGGAGATAGATCTTTGGGGTTTCTATCCATTTTCTGCTACTCACTAATCAGATAACCTTAGGAAAGTTCCTTAATTTCTCTGTGCATCAGTTGCCTCGTCTGTAGAATAACAATAATATTAGTGCCTAACCTATAGTGTTGCCATGATGATTAAATGAGTAATATCTCATTTATAATATGAGATATGGTACTTAGTATGGTACGTAAAACATGGTAGCTATTAACTTAATAGATTACCATGGTTTGGAAACCATAAGACAAGCTGTCAATGGAGGTCACAGTTTATGAATACCCTGCTGATCTCCAAGAAGTAAAGGGGGTGGTTTAGACCAGGGTTTGGCAAGCCATCGTCCGCATGTCCAAGGATGCAATTAAAATATTATTGGTACATAATGGCCAGAGCTGTGGAGAGAGACCTGCACAACCACAGCTTTATGTGCACAATTTAGCTGGGCTAATTGCAGGTAGAGGGAGAGAGGCTCCTGCATTTTGTGCCCAAGACTACGTTTGCCCCTACTTCATTTCTTTAAACCAAGCTAATGGTGTGTTAACACTGTCGTGTTTTAATCAGCTGGAAACCAGGAAAAAAACAATTAGGAGCCCCCAGTCTCTGTTTCTACACTTGGTCTCACCCCACATTTTGTTTCTATTCTACCCAATTTTTGATTGTTTAGTTTTCTATTCTGTTTTTAGTCATGCTCTCCTCTCTTAGAATTCAGCCTCTGCCAGTTAGACCCACTCAAAACTTGATTCTCAAAGGAATCAACTTTTGCTCACTCAACATTTCTGGCTGCTTTGGTTAACATGCACTCCTAGCCTCTGAGCATTAAAGTTTGCCCAAGTCTACACAGGCCCCCTAAGTGGAGATCAAATGTCCACTACCACCTCCCTTACATGCCCATTCCAAGTAACGGAGGGAAATGAGAGCCACTTCGGAAAGTTGCCTGCTCCCTGAGGTGTCCACCTGCCATAAGATCCTAGATCAGGCCAGATATGCCCTACTGGCACCAGGGTTCAGTGGAATCCACTCCCAGACATCATCATCATTGCCCAGCATTGAGACTTTCCTACTTGCCTTCCCTTCCAAAGAGCCCACCAGACACCACATTAAGATTGTCCCCAAACTGCGGCGCCTGCCCTGTGGGAGCTCCAGTTCAGGGTGGTATGATCCCAGCAGTCTTCATGCCAAGTGGTCTTGGACAAGCCACAGAAGCTCCTGGCATCTAACATTACCCCAGGTGGCCACGTCCCATGGCTCAGTATCTATTGTTAAAAAGAGTTGCCAAAACTGGTGTCTCCCATAAATGCCTCTTAGAGGCAAACACCTGGCATTATAGGATTGCAAAGGGCATCTCAGTTCATTCCAGGATTATATGGAATCCAAGGCCTCATTAACTCTTTTTTAGGTGGGTTTCAAGATGCTGGAAACATGTTCCAATTTAACTGGAGCTGACATCTAGCCAGGATCACCCCCTTCTCCTCTAGCTCTGGCTTTGCAACCAGCTCTAGGGGACTCAGGAGAGGTTCCCTTTAGCAGCACTGGATTCAGGAGCTGGAAAAGTTGCTAACAAGCAGCTCACCTGGCCCAATTCCAAACCCTGGAACTCCAAAGGTATAGCCATCATGGGCGGGTTGTTTTCTCTCTCTTATAGAAAGCAAATACTGTAGCTAGGGCCTGTTTTCCATGGCAGTTACAACTTGTTTGACATTTGAGTTAGTGGTGCTGAAAAGAGGAAAATCCACCCTTGAGGAAGGAATGCTATTTCCGTGGCTAATTGACTGGATGACACCTCCCTGCCTTGTTTCCTCCCTCCCAGGCCTGCCAGGCAGCCTCGCTGGGTTATTTGCCACGGATGATGGCCTCAGCAATTTATTGCACCAGGCCAGAGGAATGCCAGGCTGCCAATTCTGCAGTGTGTTCACTGTGGTTTACGGGAGCCATTCTCCAGCTCGCAGTGGACACATTTGTTCCCTATCAAAAGACAGTCTAATTGCAGAACTGGAGTCATCTGAAGTAGGCTTTTTAGTAACTGCTGGTCCCAAAGTGGTCACTGAGAATTTGCAAGGAAAAAGCATGGCAAGGCAGCTTTTAAGGTTGTTCCTCTTTTTCTTGGAGGACGTGAAGTCAGAGGACTTGTTGGCCCAAGTGACAAGCAACCATGAGAATCTATCTTCTGCCCATGGAGGCATTGACCTCCTCTTCTCTGCTCTACTGAACAGCTCTGCTGACTTCCTACTGATTAGCATGCCCACATAAATTCCAGTAAAAAGGTAAGTCACCAAGTTTCTCAAACTTTGCCTACATTCAAATTACCTAAGAAAAGATCTTGTTAAAATGCAGATTCAGATCAGTAGGTCTAGGATGGGGCCTAAAATTCTGCATTTCTAATGACCTCCCAGGTGACACTCTTACTCCCGGGCCTCAGGCAACACTCTCTGAGTAGCCAGGGCCTAGAGCAGTTTCCCAAACACACCCTATCATTGAAGGCACCTGGGGGCTCCCAGACACCAAGGTTCTGATTTAATAACCTGGAATTGAGCCAGAGGAGAGTTTCTGTTTAAGTCTCTTCCAGTATATACTAAGGAATATAGTATATAAACTATTTGTGGAAAGATGGCACAAGAAAAAGTAACAGTAGTTGTTCCTGGGAAGGGAAACTGAAAGATGAGGGTGATTGTTCACTGTATACCATTCTGAACTGTTTGCATTTTTTGAACGATAGCATATGTTCCTATTTCATTAAAGCAATGAAAGAAGAAAAGAACTCCCTGGGTGATCGCTATCATTACTAGGTATTATGGGCTAAATTGTGCTCCCTCAAATAATTTGTATGTTGAAGTCCTAGCCAGCAGTATCTCAGAATGTGAGTGTATTTGGAGATAGGGTCTTTCAAGAGGGGTTAAAGGTGATATGAGATCATATGGGTGGGGCCTCATACAATATGACTGGTATCATTATAAGAAGAGGAGATTAGGACACAGATATAGAAGAAAGACCATGTGAAAAAGGGGAGGGGAGATGACCATCTACAAGCCAAAGAGAGAGACCTCAGGATGAAACCAACCCTGCCCACACCTTGATCTTGGACTTCTAGCCTCCAGAACTGTGAGGAGACAAATTTCTGTTGTTTGAGCCACCCAGTCTGTGGTATCAGTTATGGCAGCCCTACAAGCTGAGACACTGGGTTTCACCACCACTGAATTGGGGATGCAAAACACCTGAAACAGTGGAAAAACCAAACCTGCTCAGTCACCAACTTGCCATGAGGTCTTAGGCAGGTCTTTTCTGCTTCTGCTCCTCAGTTTCCTCACATGTCAAAGAAAGGAACTCATCTCCGTGATCCCAACAATGCCTTCATATTGGGAAGTGGGGATTATCTGTTGAGTTTTCAATTTTTAAAGCACAAATCCATGTTCTTAAACATAAACTGTTATAAAAAAGTTCAGCATATAAATTGGTTGAAATGGATCCACTCTGGTTGACACAGCTAAGCTTCAAATTTGCCTTTGCTTTTGTGGCGCATCACCTCTCCAGGAACTGTTGTGGATCCTTGGGTGATAGCCTGAGAACCACTTATCTGGTCTCATCCTGCAATGTTCCAGGCACGGAAACTGAAGCCTAGCAATGTTGAGTAACTCAGCTCGGAGTCATCCAGTGAGTCAGTATGAAAGCTGGGCTCTATTCCTGACCGTCTGGCTCATTAATCTTTTCTATTTTGTGAGGCATTAAGAATAATTTGATGTTGCTAATAGCACACCAAATAATAACTTCTACCTTTGTCCTATGAAATGAACTCAATCCTATTTACGTGAGAGGCAATAGTCTACCGGAGGAGCCAATTATGTCCACCCCAGGTGTAGACACAGGTGAGGTTGTGTACACCAAGAATAACAAAACTTACCCATATTAAAATTCCTCATTCTCTTCTAAAACTCAGCAGGCTGTTATAACGTCTTAGGCTAACCTTTGTCAGCATCTCGTGACTGTGTTGGAATAGACAAAAGCGGGGAAAAAGAAGTAGCAGCCTAGATAAAAATGTTCAGACAGATTTGAAAGAAGGGAAAGTAGCCAAAATATATCACAAGAAACAAAAAGACCTTGAGGAAAGAAAACAACACATAATATGGACTTTGTGTGTGTTGGCTCCAGCTTCCATTTTCATACCTTGTTTCCTTTAAGCAAACCTAATTTTCCCCCAAGCTGTCTCCTGATTGACTTTCACTTGATATGGTTACTTGATAGCACCGATCAGTTAATCCTTCCATATGGTTAAAATTAAGCCACCAATCCATGCTCATTTTTCCCCGTATGCTTGCTAATTTCTTGTGAAGATTATCCTTCTAGCTAAATTACCCTCATTCCTTTACCATCGCATCTGTATTTCCCCTGGAAACTGTAAGGGTTCTCAGGGAACGGGAGGCTCATTGGAGCACTTCCTCTGCCTTGACGTCCTGCACACTTTTGTGTCTTTCCCAGATTATATGTCAGCATGGCCGGGGGTAGGGGCTTTGCATTCAGTGCCCTCTTAAATTTCCTGTAACCTAGGGACTGGTTATGTGAGACCTTTGCTGTGACCGGGGTCTTGCTCTCAGAGTTCTCCACTTCTCCCCTCACCTCCAAGGCTTAAAGCAAGACAAATAGTCTTCTGTGTCATCCTGACCCCGAAGGCAAATGCTGTGAAGTTATTTCCTTTGAATAGTCATGGATTTTGATTCCTAATACCTCACTGCAGTTGCCCCCAAAGAATCTGATCTGATTTTGCAGTTCAGCTTTTATTTTTGGAATAAGAACTTTTCATAAACTAAAGGGTATCAAGCAAGATTTGAATATAGGTACCCTTTTGACATCTAACCCAACGGCTTGACGAATGACAGTTTTACCAGCTGAATCGATTGACTTTCTGCTGGAAAACACACAATTTATGAGCTTTCAGGGTTAGCTTGAGGCTGGTAGGCCCTTGACCCTGAACAGTCACTGTGTATGTAAGTGCTCCTGTAGCCCCGATGGGGTAAGCTTTGGGCCCTGACAAGTGTAAATCTTGAGCACTAGTTTCAATTTTCTGCTCCTAAGGTTGTTTCTCATTCAGGCAAAACACTCATTGGCGTCAATCGGAGCATGCCCATTATTTTTGCTCCTTTTATGACTCTTACTGTTTCTTTCTGCCCAAGCTGGCTGCACACAAGCCCTGTCCCACACAGTGCAAACAAAGATAGGATTCCTGCCCCAAGGGTTCAGCAACCTCATATTTTCCTCTGTGTTGCCTCTATTTTTGTTCCAGTGTGCCATGAGTTCTGAAGCCTTGGCTGTCCTGAAACTCTTTACTGTGTTTTGTTTTGTAGGAAAGACTTGAGTTTTATGGCTGTGGGTTATAAAAGGTTTTTCTTTTCCCCCTCCACTGCTTCTCCCGGGAAATGTGATGGGTGTGACCGTTACCGATGAGCCCTGCTGGGAAAGTCCGGGCCATGGTCAGCTTTCAGCCTGAGCCATGACTCTTTCCTTTTTGGCCGTGGCCTAGTCCTAATTTTGTCCCCTTCTGGCTGGTTTTGTTTATTGGCATTAATGTTTCATATTAAAATTTAATATTTAACTTTTGCTTTCAATATTTAATGTTCTGCATCTTACATTTGGATGTCTCCCTTCTGGGAGCGGTCAGCTGCACTGCATGATGCAAGAGCTAATCCCTTTGACTTCCAGTAAAGTGACCCCCCCCACTTCCTTTCTTTCATTGTTCACCATCACTCTGCATTCAAAATTTAAATCCATCATGGTAACTACCTGGAGAACATTTCTGTCTTTTGTCCATACATTCATTCAACATATATTTATTGAGTGCCAACCCTGTCAGATATTATAAAAGGTGCTCCTAGGGATACACAAAAAGGAATAAGACCCAAGTCTTACCTTAAGGCAGTCAGAGACAAAGGACCATATAGATACACTGACAAGCGTTAAGCAGAGTTTTGGGGGATTTAGGAGAAAGACACCAGCTCAGGAACCGTGGAAGGTTTTTCTAGAAGAGAAGTCACCTGAAATGGGTCTTGGAAGGAGCAGAAGGGCTTATCAGATTGGGTAGGAAAAGGAAGGACATTCCATACACCACAGGCAAAGGCAGCAACATATCAAAGCATAATTAATAACGATGATTAATAATGATGGTTGACGCTGTATTTGCGGAACGATGAGGAAATTAATTATTACTGGAAACTAGGCTTTGTGTGTGGGAGAGGCAAATAGGATGCAAGATGAGCCTCATGACATAGTGTGGTACTCAATTATGAAGGACTTTGTAAACCATAATAAATAATTTGAGCTTAATTACTTATCAAATAAACCTGTGATAGATATTCTCAGCAAGTGAGAGTTCTGGGAAATCTCTTTTGCAAAATACTCTTGGGAATCGCCCCTCACTAAGGAAAGAATCTGGGTCCAGGACATAGAAAACATATTTAGCTCCTTCTAGGTGGGATAGAGAGAACTATTATTTAAGATACCTGCCTTGGAGGAATTTACAGTTGGAAAAATAAGGCAAATATCAAGAGCCAGTGAGAAAACAATTGGGTATATAACTTCATGTCTAAATGAATTCCTGTGGAGTCAGAGCAGGGGGGCTTTAGATTCCAACCATCCTTCCTTTGGAGCCTGAATGCCTGGGTCTTCCCCACTCGAGGTTCACCTGCACAGATCATGGGCTCATCAACCAGAAAGGGAGTTCTGGGAACTCAGGGAGATATGAGCAGAGAGAGGACAATGAAAATAAACAAGCTGGGAGAACAGAACGAGAGCTTGGTAACTCGAAGGAACCACTGAGTAAACAAAGCAAGAAGTGGACAGAGAGGGCTAGGATACAAGTGAAGGAGGTGTAACAATCCAAGACTAACTTTGTGAATCCTGTTTGTCTGCTGAGGCATTTCCAGTGTGCCTCCCTGAGCTGATGACAAAAATCTTTTGTTTTTCAATTTTAATGACAATATCTTTGTTTTTGCTAATTATAAAAGTAATAATCTTTGTCAAAATCTTGTATATTTATTTTCAATTCACATACATAAAGTAGAAAGTAAAATTCTCTCCTACCCCAGTTTTGGACAACCGCTGCCAAAGCATATGCACTTTATGTATACACCCACGCACCCACACACACACATACACATACACATATATACACACATGCACATACTATCCAATGGGCTGAATGTAGTAGGCTTTGTAAAGAAATGACACTGTCACACCGAGTCTGTGGTTGACCAGAGGGTTGATAATCCTGGCGTAGCCAGGTATTGGTAAGAGAATGTGCTGGAACTGGAAGCCAGGAGCAGAGCCCAGCAGGTTTCCATATTGGCAAACTAAAGGCCAAGTTGATATCTGAAGCCCAGGTAGGCCCAGAGCCTGAAAATAAGCAAGACCCACAAATGGAGTTAAGAAGCCACCACAGTGACTATCATGGCCGGGACTCCACGTGGAGGAAGTAGCTGTCTCCACAGGGGGTTTCCCAGGCAGACTTCTCCTGAGGAACTTCAGAGAGAGTTGGAGAAATAAACATGGAGTTAAGGATGGCTTTTGAAAAAGAGGATGGACAGACTTAGAGACTAAGATTCTGCTTCTCAGCTTTGCCACTCATCAGCTCCCTGACTTGCGGTATTTACACCTCTGAGCCTCGTTATAAATGTGGATGATCAGAAAGCCACAGAGTTGCAGTGAGAATCTGTGACACAGTCATTCACTCAGTATGTGTTGAGTGCCTACTGCATGCCAGAGATAGTGAACAAAATAGAACTCCCTTTCCTCAGGGATCCTACATTCTAGGAGATTCCGAGGATGTGAAAGTGTTCTGTACACTGCAAATTGCTAATTTCACATGAGCTACTGGGCCCCAGGCATAGGAGGGGTCCTGTGTTCTACTGAGTAACTTGCTGCACCTGAACTGTCGGTAGGGTCTCATCGGGGCTTTGTAGAGTGGGTAGGATCTGAGCTGGCAGAAAGGAGAGAGAAAGGATTTCTGATAAGCTGCCCAAATGGATGTAACCATGGGAATCAGCAGGAAAAAAAAAATCTAGGAAAAAATACTGGCTTTGAAGGGGCTGGGCCGTCTCTTCATGGAATCACCTCGGCAGTTTGCTTAGGCACCTGTCCCTCGGCTTCTTATGGGAAGCCAGGATCCCCACACATGAGGCTGAATTTCCCATAATAGCTGGTACATAGAGATGTCCAGGTGCTCTGAGCAGCATGGCACTGCAGGAAGGAAGCCGCACAGATTCTGGAAAGAACCCACTGTCACCCAGGGCACTGTGCCAGCCTCGGTGCCCTTTTTCTCAGCTCTATTGGGCAGATTGATTTTACATTGACTTACACATCTTGACTAGCTTGAAGCTGTAGAGATTTCTGGATGGCGGTCAAGGCTAGGTAAGAAGGTTTTGAAGAGTCATTCACAGAGCTGGAAAAGCAACAACTAGGGGATGGTTAATTTACATGTTATGCCATTTACTCACTCCTGCTGTCTTATAATAATAGCTAATATTTTTTGAATGATTATTATGTGCCAAGCATTGGGCTTAGTTTTTTATATACATTATTATATAGAATCCTCTTAACCACCCTCATTCATTTGAGAAATATTTTGGGGGCCTTTACTATTTAAATCAGGCATTGCTACTATCTCCATTTGAAAGATGAAAAAATTATGTCTCAGAGAAGTTAACTTTCCCAGGTTTACTTAACTAGTTCGTCACAGAGGTAGGACTCCACCCACATAGATTGAATCTATATACATATAACTTACATATTATGCTCTATATTGTGCTTCTGACATATTTTAGCGCTCCAAGACATTAGCTATCCCATTTTATCAGCATCATTGTCATCTTTATTTGACATATGACACAATTGAGGCCCAGATAAGTGATATAACCTCTTCAAAGATACAGAACCAGAAAATGACTGAGATGGGTTTTGAACCCAGGTCTCCTGGGTCTGCTCTTTTTGGCATACAGCATTGCCTCCTTTAGGCTTGAACACACCCAACAACAGCACCAATTCAGGAATCTTTTCCTTTTTCCTTTGATTTCCTGGGTACATCTATGGATGTAGTCATAGCCTCTTGGGTACAATTGCAAATTCAGTGGTCAAAAATAGTCAAGGGCCCCTGCCCTCTGTGCCAACTTTATCTCAAGATGGACTATCTCCCTTCACACCCTGCCTTCCATACTTGCATTTGGTTCTCACTGGTGGAAGCACTAGGTGTGCATTGAGGCCACGTTGTTTTTACCGCCCCTAGTGAGGCCAAGGCTGCCATGCTCAGTCCTGACTTGTTTACCAGCCTGTAGCTTGTCCTCAGGCCAACCTGTGTCCAGTGGGTTTCGCCTTAGCCTTCCTCTCTCCCAGCTACTCCCCCTACACCCCCAGCTCAGTCTTTCCCAGTCTGCTTGCTGTGATGAAGCTGAGCTGCAGAGAAGGAAGAGAAGGAGGGGGAGGAGGAGGAGGAGGAGGAGGTGGGGGGGGAGGAGGAGGAAGAAGAGGAGCAGGAAAAGGTGCCTCAGGGTGAACTGACCCACGGGTCAGAGCCACCAACCTGGTTCCACTGTCAGCCAAGCCAGCTGACTGCAGGGCGGTGGACACTCTGGGGTTCTGAATTCCCTCTGGATTATTCATGAGTGCACACCATCCCTTCTGCCTGTCACAGGTAAATCCCAGATCAAATTTTTCTCTTCCCCTGAGAAGGACCCTATCAATATCCCTGGGGTCAGGCAGCTTCACCATCTAGCCTTTCTTACCTGGGCTGGGGGTACTTGAAGGCCACTTGGAATTCACCAGCCCAGATAAGGTTTCCTCCTACTCATTGTGTCCTGGTGAGTGAGATCTGGTGGTGGGAGGGGAGGGGGGCTGTCAGAATTGTGTAATGGTTTTGGGTAACTCTAAGGTGGTTTCTGTACTTTTCCAACCCATCTTATTGCTGCACAGCCCTCCCTGCACCCAGCCCCTGGCCCTCCAATCTTCCATGAACACTTACACCACACTCATCTTGCTTCAATGCCTTTGCATGCATCGCATCATGCCTAATGCCTCTGTAGTTCTGCATTGCCTCCAGGTTTATCCCAGCACACTGATGTATCCCAGTCAGGTATCAGATAAGTCTCTAGTAATTTATGTCTTAATATAGTAAAAGTAGCCATATTTGGAAAGAATAAGATTATTAAAATTAATTAGAACAAATTCAGGGTCATCCTTATTGTCTCATGCTTACATAATTGCATTATCACATTTTTTTACACAAAAGCTGCACATGTTTCATGTATATAATTTGATGAGTTTGGAGATATATATATATATATATATATATATATATATATATATATATATACACCTATGATACTATCACCACAATCAAGGTAATAAACATACTCATCACACATTTTAATATGCCATCATATCACATGTCCTGGCCTGTGATCCTAGGAAAAGGACTAAGCCTTAGTTTCCTCATCTGCAAGATGAAGATTAAAAGAGCACAGAACTCATGTAATTAATTTATTGAACAAATATTTACTAAGCTTCTATTTCATGCCAAGCACCGCTGCCTATATCCTTTTGCATAATTGTGCCAGTTACAGTGAACAAAACAAATATCTCTAGGCTCAGGGAGCTGTCTTCTAGTGGGTTTCAGTGAAGATTAAATGAGATAATGAAAGTTAATGCTTGTTGAGGGCTCAGAACAGAGCCTAGTAAATGGTAAAACTTCAATGAGTATTTTACATGCTTAAGCCTTCAAATAATCTTATGAAGTAGATGCTGTAGTTATCCCTATTTTATTGATGAACCTAAGTGAAGAACAATGGTTTATTTGCCCAAGCTCAACACGTAGCAAATGGCGGAGATAGGATTTGAATCCAGGCAACTACTATGCTTTGTTGCATCTGAGTTTTAGCTTAAAATACTTAGCACAACACCTGCCACATAATAAGTATCTAGTCAAAGCTATTATTCTCAGTCTTATTTTCATTATTATGTCTCAAACTCAGGGAAATGCTTACTTATAACTCACTTAATCTGTTGCTTATATCTTTTACATAATTGTGCCAATTACAAATTATGGTAATGCAAATGTCCTATAGTTCTATTTACTTTCATGCAAAATATTGTTTTATTTTCATCAAACTCTGAATATATCATGAGAATGTATTGTATACATGAGTGTCTTCTGCCACATTTGTTATGCTAGGGGAGAAAAAAAAACTGATCCCAATAAAATCTCAAAAAGGAACCTGTCTTTCAAGGTCACAGTGGGAAATTGTGATGAAATGGAAAAAAGCATGAGCTTTGGCATTAAACAAAATGGTGTTCAAATTTCCAACTCTGCTGTTAGCTGTGTCTGCTTGGGTAAATGGCTTACCTTCTCTGAGACTTCCTCCCTCTGTTATGCAAAACCAGAAGGTTGCCTTGGGTTATCACTCTGGTCCTTTCCAGCCCTCAAATGTGTGATTCAAGGTGTAAGTACAGAGTTTCATAAAGTTTTTCCTTAATCCAGTTTTCCTGGGACAAGTTGTTAAGAAAGACTATTAGCCTAGAGGCAAGGAACATTCAGTGACAACAGCTCTGAATTCCATTGCTAATAGAAAACCAATAATGAACATTGAACATTTTCAGATACCCTAAAAATAATTGGTCATGGAATTCTTTCAAAATGCAAGGGTTTAACCTCACACTTTGGGTATTTGTGTTTGAAATTATTCGCAAGTGGAAGGGGGGGTACTGTGGGATTGTTCATTTCCATAGACCTTACCCAAGATCCAGCAGACTGAGGTGAGCATTTGAGAGTGAAAAGCAAAAGATTGCTTATCTAGAAGTAGAATTGAGGTTCAAATTTATGATGGAGCTTTAAGACTTTTTCTTCTGTTGAGTCACGGAGAAACAAATGGATCTTTTCAAACAGAAAGACATAGTTATCTCAGAACTTTTGAGGGGGAAATAGACCTCAGGAATTATTTACCCCTGACTTTTTCAATTTTTTTTTATTTATTTCAAGATATTATGAGGGTACAAATGTTTTGGTTACATTTTATGTCTTTGCCTCACCCAAGTGAGGTTTAGAGGCTTGCCTCCCCCCACAATGCACACCATGTCCATTAGTTGTGAGTTTGCCCCCCCTCCCCTCACCAACCCCTTAATCCCTGAAGAATATTACTACCATGTGAGCACCATAGTGTTGAACAGTTAGTACCAATTTGATGACAAGTACATGTGGAGGCTATTCCTCTGATCTTGTGATACCTCACTGCGGATAATGGGCTCAAGCTGAATCCAGAAAAATATAAGAGGTGCTAGATCACTGTCACTTCTTATAATTGAGTAATATTCCATTATTTACATATACCAAACTTTAGTAATCCACTCATGGATTGACGGGCACTTGGGTTGTTTCCACATCCTTGCAATAGTGAATTGTGCTGCCATAAACATTCGAGTGCAGATTTGCTCAACATCTCTAATCATTAGAGAAATGCAAATCAAAACACAATGAGATATCACCTAACCCCAGTGAGATTGGCCTCTATCAAAAAATCTGAAAACAACAAATGCTGGTGAGGATGTGGAGAGACAGGAACACTTTTCATTTTACAGATGATGAAATTCAGCCTCCGTAAACCTCATCCATAAATGAGAGCTGATGATAATACCTGCCGTGAGGATTAAATAAGGTATGCTTATGTACCACTTAGCACCTGACATGAAATTAGTGCTCAGTCAATTAGCACATATTTATTATAATTTCTGCTTAATATTTTATATTTGCCCAAACTCACACAATGTAGTCTTGACATAGTCAAGCACTTTGCCTTGTATTCCTAGAGATCTGGGAAGCCATGAGAGGGTTTGAGTAGGAGAGTCACTAAAGGAGACAGACTTGAGGAAACTGTTTCCGAACCAGAACACCTGGGTTCCTGGGTTGCCAAACTATTTATTAAAGAATATGAGACAGAGACTCTGTGTGTCCTGCAAAGCATGAAATATTTATTATCTGATCTTTTTCAGGTTAAGTAATCATAGAGAACTAGATAAGGGTAGACAAGAAAGAAGGAGAAAGAAAGAAAAAAAGGAAACGAAGGAAGAGAGGGAAAGAAAGAGAAAAAGGGAAAGAAAGAGTAAAAGAGAAAGAAAGGAAGGAAGGAAGGAGAGAGGGAAGGAGGGAGGGAGGGATGGAAGGGAGGGAGTCAGGCAAGGAAGGAGGGGGAAGGGAGGCAGGGAGAAAGGAAGAAGGAAGGAATGAATCTGTATTGGTTATCTATTGCTGTGTAACAAACTACCTCAAAACCTAAGGGCTTAAAAAACACATATTTATTATCTCACAGTCTCTGTAGGTCAGGAATCCAGACACAGCTTAGCTGGGTGTCCCTGGCTCAAGGTCTCACAAAGCGACAATCTGTGTGTCAGCCAGAGCTGCAAGGACTGTGTCAGCCAGTCCTCTCCAGACTGCTCTGGAGGGTGGATGCTCCCCAACTGTTTGTGGGTGATAGCATGCCTTGCCTCAAGGGCCTCTCTATAGGGCAGCTTACAACTTAGAAGCTGGCTTCTGTAAAAGCAAGAGAGAGAGTGAGAAAAGGCACCCAACACAGAAGCCATGGTCTTTTGTAACCAGATACTGAGAGTGACATCCCATGGTTTCTTTCGTATTCTGTTTATTAGAAGCAAGTCAATCCATTCCCTGGTCCAGGGGAGAGAATGACATAGGACACAAACACCAGGAGGTGGGAGTCACTGGGACTCTCTTCAAGGTTGGCCACACAAGTTCAGGAAATACAACCAGCTTTCACCAAAAGAGGGGAAATAGGTAAAAATTGCAGGAACTCCTAGATCAATTCTTATTTCTGATTTCTGAAAATAATCAATTTGGAGAGAGGCCAGCGACCCAGGTTCAGCAGTAGTGGCCCAAGTATCATTCAGTGAGTGCAGAGCTCACAGGAGAATTCCAAAGCCCATGATGAACTTGGTACCACAGGCAGCCAGTCAGCTGGGTCTGATGAGGTAACCGTAGTAGCAGATAGTGGCCCCCACAGACATCCACAACCTTACCTCCAGAACCTGTGAATGTGTTAACTTACATGGCAAAAGAGACTTTGTAGGTGTGATTAAGTTAGGGGTTTTAGGATGGAGTGATTATCTTGGATTATCCAAGCGGGCCCAATGCAATCACAGCAGTCCTTAGAAGTGAAAGAGGGACGTAAGAGAGTCAGAGAAGGAGACCTGGTGACAAAAGCAGGAATCGTGATGATGTGACTGCTGGCTTTGGAGATGGAAGGGAGACATGAGCCAAGGAATGGGGGCAGTCTCTAGGAGCCAGAAGAGGCAGGAAAATGGCTTTTCACTGAAAGCCTCCAGAAGGATAGCAGCCCTGCTGCCATCTTGCTTATAAACCAGTGAGACCCATTTCAGAACTTCTGATCTTCAGAACTGTAAGATAATAAATTTTGCTGTCTTAAGCCACTAAGTTTGTAGTAATTGGTTAGAGGAGCAATAAAAAACTAATATCATAACCTAGTTATTTTCTTTTTTAATTCTTCTCTATTTTTACCTTCAGTTTCAGTTTTCTGTGTGTAAATAGTCATTATCTTACCTTTTAAAATATTTTATTTTTCATTTGTATAAGCAATACCCAAATGCATATAAAAGTGAACACATATATAAAAAGTGAAAAGATAACACATACAGATGAAGTTCCTGTGATCACTCCCTCCAACCCATCATTTCCTCAAGTAATCACTGTTGTCATTTTGGTGTTTATCCTTCCAGATCATTTTCTATGCTCTTTCATTAATAGATAAAATATCTACCCATTTCTTAGTTAGCAATTTCAGCAAATATTTGTTATATCACTACTACATGCCAAGTACCATTCTAGGTACTGGACATATACCCTCAAATTCCTGTCTTCATGGAACTTACAGGCATAAAAAATACACACTAGTTAAGGAAGGCCCCACAATGGGAGCAAGGGGTTTTGAGCAAGGAGTAATGTGGTCAGTGTGTCTGCACTGTCCATAACAGCAGCCACTGGATGCATGTGGCTGGCTATTGGCCACTTGAAATGTGACATAATTAAGATGTGTTGCACGTGTAAACACATATTAGATTTTGAAAACTTAATATGAAAAACAGAATGCAAAATATCTCATTAATGTTTTATATTGGTTACATATTACAATGATAATATTGTGGATACATAATGGGTTATATAAAATATATTATTAAAATGAATTTCACATGTTTCTTTTTACTTTTATTAGCATGACTGCTAGAACATTTAAACTTACACAGGTGGCCCCCATTATGATTCTACTGGACAACGCCTTGGTATACGTTTTGAAAAATGCACTCTGGCTGCTGGTGAATGGCAGAGTGTAGGAATGTAGGAAGCAAAAGCAGATATGTGGGGACACTAGCGGGGAGACTCTTGCAGTGTCCATGTAGTGGAGTTGGAGGAAGCCTCAGAGAAGTCCTTTCAATAACCCTTGCCCTCCAATTCTTCTTGAACGAATTGGAGACAGAAAAAGAAACACAAGTGTAAAAGTGGGAAAACAGTACTACATTGCTTAAGATCTATTGTTCTGTGTTCAATGTCAGAGGTATATGAAAGACAATAGACTAAATTTCTTCTCTCTCCTAATCTTATCAGAATTTCAGTGGAGTAAGGAGAGGGAAGAGTCTACTTGCCTTACCTAGTTACTTCTTAATACATTTTATTGAGCCCAGGAATTAGAGGGATTAGGCAGGTGGGGCCTCCTTCATCACTTTGGGCCCATGCAAGGTAAATTCCTTAGCAGGACTGGATTCTCCATCAAATTTAGCCTCCCCTCCTCCACCACTCCTTCAAGAGTCCCAGCATTCAAGGCCGTGATCCGTGAATGTCCAGGGCTTCTCACTACAACAGAATTTTAGCCAATTTCTCCCCAAATTCAGGAAATCTCCAGGCTTTCAGGGGCCATGTGCAAAGCCTACATTCACAACTCTTCACCGCCTACTTTGATGACTCCGTGAAGTAGGACCTAAGAACCACATTCTCTATGCCTCTTAAAACAATACAAAATCATTATACTGTGAAATTCACAAAGAACATTTGCAAAGATCAAATTTTTGCAACAACCCCGTGAAGTAGGCAGAGAAAAAAATGAGAAAGAAAAGAGGCATTTAAGGAATAAATTTTTCTTAAACCTTTGGCATTTGCCAGTGCATTTCAGATCTGATTTGGCAGCAGATTATTCAATTAATCATTTTACAATTCACATATTGATTTTTCCATGGTGTTCTGCCAAAGCATCAGCTCCCTAGCACTGGGACACCTGGACAGGTATGTGAACCTCTAGTGCAAACACACTCAGTCTTCTGGTGTTGATTATGCAAACCCACCCCGGCCATAGTGTGCAGCTATAGAGTTGTGCGACCACCATTAACCAGTAATGTAACTTTGAACAAGCTCTCTGGCTCTCTCGTAGGTTTCTATATTTAAAAGAAATAGACTTTAAGCCATAACCCTTTAGTGTAGAGTCTGCATGTTCAGTTAACTATATTGGCTTCATTTAAGAAAGGAATAGCAGCCTGAGTGCCAGATGAGAGATGTGAAACTGCTGTTCCCTTCATAGTCTCAGTTCCCTCTGGCCTTTCATGGCACAAGTACCTTGCCTTGCTGAGTATTATTCTAACCAAGATATATATTTTTTCATACATTGCTGTCTTCTTTATTATGTGCTACTGTACATTAACAAATACATTATATACTTATACAGACATATACATACCAGGGTTGTCCACAGCAAACTATGTGTTGCAGACATTGTTCTAAATCAATTATTTAAGGGCTCTTTCAAGAGTACTTTTGACCACATGCAACTTTGCCATAGGTGTTAACTTTAGAACCTAGCATGACATTAAATGCAATACCACTAAACTTTTCTCCAATACTCTCCATGAAACTCCCTGATGAATGCCTGTTAGACAATTAAATCTTCAGAGCTCTTTTAATACCGGTGCCACCTGGCCTGATGGGCCCATCAGACTTTTGCTTGGTTCCTATTCAGATGGGGCTGAGAAACCTACTTCCTTCTTAGTATTCCCTGAGACCTCTGAATTCTGGGGTAAGTTAGAAGAAATCATTCAAAACAGGGCCATAGAGAGCCAAAGCAATGAATGTTCTTTTGATACACTTGGAAAATGAATTGATCCCCTATCTCTAGAGGAAAAACACATGATGTTTTCCATCTGGCAAGCCCGTGGAAGAATAATGTTGTGGAAACAAGAGCCTATTCACTGAAGCCATTGTGTCACAGTCCTGTAGCTGGGAGTGGTGAGTTTACATCACCCCAACCACTTACAAAAACTTAAATGTAGAGTTCTGTTTACTGGCAAAAGTGTTTTCAAACTCCCTCCTCCTCACGCATCGAGTAAGTTTTGTCTAATAAATGACTAAATGTCATTATGTTATCTCAAAGTGGGTAGAGCGGTCAGAGGTCCCGGTCCGGTGGTCCTCAGGCCATGCAGCCTCTAATGAAAACCTAGCCCCTGGGTCCTGGGTGCGATGCTTTGGGCTATGTATAACATTATCCCCTGACTTAGGCCTAAACATTAGGGGAAATTGCCTTCTGCAGCCAGGAGCCTAAAGGAGAAAGAGGGTGAGTCTTATGCATGGTACAACAGAATTTCAGCGATGTCATCAAAGACCCATGTTCCTCTCAACTCTCTGCTCTGTAGTAGCTTCTTTCTAGGGCTGATTCCCCTGTTGTCACAAAATGCTTGTGTAGTTGTAGGTGTCATAGCCAGGGTCCAGAGGCAGGAGAGGAATAATTTCTTCTTGTGCCCCTGCTTAAAAAAAGAAACATTTTCCCAGGCCCCTTTCCAACCACCAGCAGAGCTCCCTTCTCATCTCTTTGACAAGAACTAAGCTACATGCCCACTACAAAATCAATTGCTGCCAAGGCAGGGGTAGCACTCTCATGATTGGTTTGACTAGTCTGAATCCCGTTGAGCTGGGAACCGGGGCAACTGCTATTGAGGCACAGGGCTGTGTGGAGGAGGTGATGAACTCTGAGGGGCAGGGAGAGATGTTCTATTAGTAACAAGAAAGAGAATAAATGGATTTAGGGTAGACAACAACAGTGTCTTCTATATTCACCCATTTGTAGAACACAGATGGTGGGATAGCCAAGTAGGTAAGATTGTCACCACAAACATAAATAGAGATTTATGTTGCTTTACATAGAAATGATCAGGACCCTTTATTTGACCTTTTGTCTCTCACTCGTAGGCTGTCATCATTACTATCATCTTCTAAAATAGCACTTAAGATGTACCAGCACTGTGCAAACTGCTTCCCATGGATTCTCTCCTTTAATTTTTCATAAAAGCCCTATAAAGCAAGGACTGTTACCTTCATTTTACAGTTAGGCAAACTAAGGTTACAAAAGGTTAGGTAACTCACCCAAATTTGCACAATTAGTAAAGTAGCAAGGCCAGGACTGGAGTCAGGTGACTAAAATTCCAAATGAATCATCATTTATTCAATAGAAGAATCTCCATGCTAGGTTCTGGAGATAATGGTAAGCCAAACAGACATAGTTCTTGCCTTTATGGAATCTATAATGGAGTGGAAAAGAAAAATAGAAAGCAAATAAATTACACAAATTCTACAAAATTTTGGTAGATATTATAAAGGGAAAGGAATACAGGAATGAAAGAGGGTTCTTGTTTGTACTGTGGTGATCAGAAAGAGCCTTTCTGGAAGGTGACTACATGCTGAGTCCTAAGCGATAAGAGCCACAGAAAGGGAGGAGATGACAACGTTCCAGGGAAAGACCCTGAGATAGAAAAAGCTTGGCAGTTTGACACATTTAACAAACCCAATGTGGCTTAGCAAAGCGGGGGGTGGGGGGGTGAAGAGTGGGACAGGAGATTCTGGAGGGGCAGGCGAGGGCTAGGTCACCTGGACCTTGTAAGTCCTTTACGATGTGGAATCAATCCAAGTGGCCACCAATACATGAGTGGATTAATAAAATGTGGTATATGCGTACCATGGAGTACTAATCAGCCATAAAAAAAAAAAGATGAGTTAATTCCTTTTGCAACGATCTGGATGGAACTGGAGAGACCATTCTCCTAAGTGAAATATCTAAAGAATGGAAAAACAAACACCACATGTACTTACTATTAAATTGGAACTAACCAATCAGCGCTCAACTAGAAGTAAAACTCAACAGAAATTGTACTGGTGGGAGGGGGAAGGAGGGGTGAGTGAAATCATACCTAACAGATACAACGTACACTATCTGGGTGATTTTATTCTAGGCGCGTTCTGAAACTACTGAGGAGTTTTAACCAGAAAGCTGATGTAACTAGATTTGCATCTTAAAACATGATCATTCAAACTAGTGATTGGAGAATGGATGAGTCTGAGTTGGAGAAAGTGTAGATGTGGAGAGATTAGTTGGGAATGTAGTGATGGTAGGTGACAATAGAGATTGAGAGAAAAAGATGGATTTAAGAGACATTCTACAGGTAGAGGTCACAGGATTTAGATGGGATCACACACAATGATAAAGGGGAGAGAGAAGTTGAAGGTGATTCCTGGTTTCTGGTTCCTACAACTGGGTGCTAAAGAAGGGGGTCACTGGAAGAGAAGGACAAATGTACGAGAAGATTAAGGTTTACTCTGAGACATATTAAGTTTGAAAGGTAAGGTGTCAAGTAGGTAATTGCATATATGGCCCAAAGCTGAGACTTTGCTGGAGGTATATGTTTCGGCGTAGTTGGCATATTGTTGGTATTTAAAGCCATGAGAGGAGGTGGTATTTCCTAGGAAAATACTGAAGATAGGGGGAAACAGAGAGCCCAGAACCACCATTTAGAATACTGATACCGAAGAGGATTGCAGCCATCAGAGAGGTAGGAGGGAAAGTAGAAAAGTAAGACATTAGCCAAGTCAAACACAGGAGTATTTCAAGAAGAAGAGTGGCCAAGTACGTTATTTGCCACTGAGGATCAAGAATGGTAGATAGTTAAATAGAATGAACAATATTTGATAGCATAACAAAGTGACTATAATCAACAATAAGTTAGGATATACTTTAAAATAAATAAGTAAAAGAGAGGAATGTTCCTAACACAAAGAAATGTTAAATGCCTGAGGTGATAGCCCAATTACCCTGATTTGATTAATTCACCTTGTATGCCTATATCAAAACATCACATGTGGCCTATAAAAATATACAACTATTATGTACCCATAATCATTAAAAATAAAAAATTTTAAAAAAGAACAGTGAAGCCTCAGTTTACATATTAAAAGCACTCATCCATCGGTCAATACTTTGAATTTAAAATGACCCACAACGAGGCACATTGTTATGAAATTTTATTATATCTCAGACCAAAAATAAGATTCTAAAATCTTTGGAAATGGTGAGACAGACAATGAGAACAAGCCACATACACAGAATTGGATTCAGAATAGCATAAAACTTCTCAAGAGTAGCAGCAAAATGTACAATGTCTTCAAAATTCCAGGGGAAAATGATTTCCAACATAGAATTATGTTTATAGTCAAGCAAAAGTAGAAGGAAAGTCTACTTAGACATACAAGATTTCAAAAAGTTGATCTTCCATATGTCTCTTTTCAGGAAGCTACTAAAGGATGCTATCGTATAAAATGAGAGGGTAATCAAACAAAGACTTCAAGAAATTGATTAAGAAAAAGAAGAGAAATAAAGAAAATTCAGTGGTGATAAAGAGAAGTTCGGAATGCCAGCTCTGTGACAGCCATAGAGAGCAACCATTTCTGACTGCAGTAATAGGATTGAGAGCTCTAGGAAATCTGTCTTGTTGGAAAAATGCAACTAATAAGCTACCTGATGTGACTTACCATACTGAGCAGAGTTTTAGAAAGAAAGAAAATTTGAGATTGAATGAATAACAGGTACATAGACAATAACAAATGAAAAAACAATACAATTGTTCATTCCAGTGTTAAGGGGTAATTTTTCAAAAAAGATAAAAGCAGAATTGTAATACAAATATAAAATAAATATGTATCAAAGATTTTATTTAATTATCACTTTAGGAGGGAACTAATAAAATGGTACAACCAATGAAAAGAGTGAATTCAAAGAGCAGAGTTATAGATAGAGAATAAGGAATTCTGAAATCAATTTACAAATAGAAGCAAACTAGTCTATTCATAGGGCAATAATCAGTTGCATTTATATTAGTTTTCCATTGCTGTGTAACAAATTACCACAAATTTCACAGCTTAAAACAACACACGTTTATTATCTCACAGTTCTGTAGGTCAGAAGTGTGGGTGGCCTTGGCTGAGTTCTCTCTTTAGCATCTCATAAGACCAAGATCAAGCTGTCAGCAGGATTGGGCTCTATCTGGAGGCTCCGGGGAAGAATCTGCTTCTAGGCTTACTCAGGTTGCTGGTTGAATTCAGTTCCATGTGGCTATAGAACTAAGAACGCCATTTTCTTTGCTGGCTATCCACTGGGATTGCTGTCAACTCCTAGAATCACCTCTCTGGTCGTTGCACATACCCGCTTCATCTTCAAGGCCAGCAACTGCATGTCAAATCCTGCTGGTGCTTCCAATCTCTCTGATTTCCTCTTCTGCCCCCAGCTGGAGAAAACCCTGTACTTTAAAGGGCTCATGTGATTAGGTTTATGTGATTAGATTAGGCCCACTGGGATAATCTCCCTTCTGTCCTGTAGTACAACATAATCACAGGAATGATATCTTCACAAGTTCTGCCCACACTTGAGGGGAGGAGATTATCCTAGGATGTGGGTCACAGGGAGGTCATCTTAGAATTCTGCCTACCACGACATTGCACCATACACAATCCATTTGCATTTCTTTATTTTTATATCTCAAAATATTAAGGGGGTACAATGTTTTTGTTATATGGATACCTTGTATAATACTGAAGTTGGGGCTTTTAGTGTGTCTGTCACCCTAATAACGTTCATTGATGGAGCTGGAGACCATTATCCTAAGTGAAGCATCTCAGGAATGGAAAAGCGAACAGTACGTGTACTCACTAATAATTGGGAGCTAAACGATGGGCACCCACAGTCACAAAGAGATGTAAAGGACAATGGAAACCAAGGAGCGGGAGTCTGGGCAGATGAGAGGTAAATCAATTTGCATTTCTACTGGTAACAATAACTTGCATTAATATTAGTTTTCTACAACCTGTAGAATTGTTAAATAGGTCAAAGACAAAGGAAGGCAAAGACAAGCCTGTATTGGTTAGTTAGACCACAACTCTTATTTTGCCCATTTGAAAGTTCTTAATTTTTTGACATCTTTTGTATAAGAAAAGAAATATAATCATAACAGACCACACAGCTCACCTTTGATCAATATTTAGGTAACCGTTGAATATTTATGTAGCCAAAACTTGTGGTGCAGCTATATGTGGAGGATGAGGATGAGGAACCCAGGATGGTATGGGCATGGTGGCGGGGCAAAGGCAGAGAGAAAGCCAAAATCCTCATGTTTCATAGTAGCAAATCAATAAGCAACACCTAAACTGGAAAAATAAAATTAGGAAATAAAGTCAGGGATATGTTATGTAGAAATATGGAGATATATACAAAAGAAACAGCTTTTAAGACTTGCCTCTGGGAAGCAGAAATGGGGGTGATGAGTGGTAGAGCAGAGGACTGCTATATTTCACATGTAAATCATGCATAAATAAAGCCTGGAAGTGAAGAAGAGGAAAGAATTCGAATGGTGCTTTACCTGCCTTACATTTTACCTTGGATTCTGAGGTTTCTATTTCACAGAGTTAAAGGGACCTTTACCTTCATAGCTGGGAAATCTCAAGCCATGTATAGAATTGTCAGTTGGTTAGACACACGGCCACTATAGTTGTCCTTATTTCCTTTGCATTTTCAGTAATCCACTTGAGGGTGCAACTCAGGAAAGAGAGGAGAAAAGGGGGAGCTAGTGGCAGAGGAGATGGGAACTCACATTTATCACACAACTATAAGTCAAGCATTTTATGTTGATACCTCATTTAATGCTGTTAGCAATCCTGTGAGGTAGAAAACATTGTCACCATTTTACAGAGGAAGAATCTGAGGTTCAGAAAAGGGAATCATTAATAATGTGAACAATAATATTAGGTTAACATTTATTAAGCATTTATTAAATGCCAGATACTATGCTAAACACCTTGAATTACAAGGATTATCTCTACTCATCCCCATAAGAACCTCTGAGGTGGGTTCTAATGGTGGTTTTAGTTGCCATTTTACAGAAAGGAAAATTGGAGCTCAGAAAGGTTAAATAACTTGAGGTGGGTCACATAGCTGAAAGTTGTCAGAACCAGGTTGTTGTCACCTTTCACTTTTCCTATGGGGCAGAACCAGGCCTATTTTTGCTATGCAAATGAGCCTCCCTTAAAGGGAAAGAAATCTGTCTAACCCTACTGTATATGGCTTCCCCATTCCACCTCACCCCCACTTCTAGCTACTTGTCTTGGGCTCAATGACTATTTGTTAGTTGGTTTTGCAGAATTACAAAGGACTTGCAAAGACTGGGTATGATGCATAAAATAGACATTTATTGTTTTTCTCTACCTGGAATCTCTACCCCTTTCTTCTAGTTGGGGAACCACTAGAAAATCCCCTGATTTCCAGTTGGGGAACCACTCCCCTTCCATTAAGGAGGGTGACACATGATACACGACCTAGGCTTTTCTGGTCAGAATGTTCTATCCTCTGGACACAGTAATTGACTCAGGAATGAGCACCTAATTCAAGCCAGGCCAATGAAGCAATGATCAGGGACTTTACTGGAAATATTAAGAACAAGCCCTCTTTCTGCTGGTATTAATAAGATTGTAGGCTATGGCTGGAACCCAGCTTGGAAGTCTGGGGGCCAAAAGTGGGCCTGAGAATAAAAACTTACCTAGGGAAAAACAGAGGCAAGAGGAAGAGACCAAGTTCTTAAAACATAGTTGGAGTATCTGGATTTGGCTCTGCCTGAATGTTTCCACTGCTAAATTTCCTTCTATCATTTGGGGTGGTTATTTATTCCCCAGCCACAATCTAGGAAGCTCCTTGAGTTCCAGATTGCCAATGAATATAAGAGAGAGAGAAGGAAGCTAACCTGCCAAGTTGAGTGAAGGAAACTGGGGATTACTAGGAAGAGGGAGGAAATGCCAAAGATGCATTTTGTTTTCTACAAATGTGAGAATTTCAATTTTCTTTAAAATGTCCTCAGTTGCCCAGAAGAAGGTGGGAATGTGGTGGTCTCCCCAGACTCATCATCATTTTCCTTCCTTTTTCCAACCATATTTACTAAATACATACTTGGAGCAAGCATTGTACTGGGTAGAAGGAAGCTAAGTATGATAGAGTCCGTACTCTGTAAAAGCAAATCATCTGTCAGGCACCAGGCAAATTACAAAGCAACGTATAAATGGTAAGGACAAAATATTGTCATAGCACAGATAAAAGTGCAACCAACTTAGGATAGTGGAGATAGTAAGACCTCAGCTTGGGTGACAAGTGAGTTTGATTTTGACGGACCATAAAAATCATACCTAATGTTTACTGTGTGCGGTTAAAACATGTCAGGCACTATTTTTTGTGCTTTTCATACATTAGCTCATCTCATCCCAAAAGGGTAGAATTCTAAAAAGCTAATAACCTGAAAAAACTATATGTAAAGTATATAAAAACATATATATATAAACTTTTTAAAGCTGTGAATTGATTTTTTGATATCACCAGAAAGTAACTCTTAATAACCACAATTCTTTGTATTTCTATAGCAGTCGTTCCTGAAGACTTTGAAAGTTACTGTTATCTTCCAAAACCTCTAAGAGTCTTCCAATGTTACTTGATTTGTCTTTCAAACGAAAAAAATCAAAAAAACCCATATGCGTTTTCTGTTGCTCTTAAATGGTCCAGCTTGAAAGCCTATACATCACATTTTGCAGTTCCTAATTTGAAATATTTATTTCAGATTTTTTTCCTCTCCATGACTTGAAATTTGATTTCTTCACATCCCCAGTTCCCATTTCCAAATAACCCTGCCCACTGAATGCACACTAAAAATGCATTTAAAAAAGCTTGTTTTAGGGGTTAAAAAATTTTAACACCTATTAGACATCTACCTTTGTAGAATAAGAAGAGGGTGAATGTTCATCAGAAGCTGCCAATTTTATCCCCTTTGGAAAATTTTGAACTATAATATTTCAAAATTCAAGTAAGTACGGACAGACAATGAAAAGACCCAGGACCCCAAAAGTTGGCAAGAGAGTAAAATCCGCTCAATACAGAGCCATTCCTTGTGACAAGTTGTAAAAATAATACAATGGATCAAATGCTTTACACCACAGGTTGTTTTCACACCCTCCAGGGAAATTGCCAAAATTACTTTAAAACATGGCAAATCCAAGTTGGTTATCCATCACCTTCAAACAAACATTTTCTCTTGCCGCTTGTAATCTCATACAGATGTGGCAAGACTATCAAAGATTGGGTTCGACACACTTGGACTTCATTTAAAAAGGAAGCACAATTTAAAAATTTTTTTGAATTTCTGCCACCTACTGGCAACTCGAAGTGATAGAATTGAGCACAGGGTAATCACACTTCCTGGATGAGGCTGGTTATGGTCTTCATCTGAAGGATAGTTAATTAGCACATGTTTTAACTGGTTTTCAGCACATGTAGTTGATTTAGTGAGAAAACAGTGTAGATTGAGTTATTTGGAGCCTAATTTCCACACCCCAGAGCAACACTTAACCATCCCTGCCTGGTAGGCCTGATTACAAAGTAAATTTGGCATTTCTGGATTCACTTCCCTGTGGTGTGAATCATATGGCTTCAGTGTTGTTGAGTTGGAGCTCAGATGGTGCTGCCATTTGCACACATGTTGCATAACCTTCAGTGGCAAAAACCAGTATGTTTCTAGGTGTAATTCTAGAAGGCAGATAGTGTGTGTTTGTGGACTGTGCAAAATAAATCTGAATATTGATTTGTATCGCATCTGGAATACATTCTGGAAAGTTCTTAGGGGGAGAATGTGTAAATGTTTTGGGATTCCCACCCTGCTGCGTAGAGCCAGGGTAGTGGGGGAAAATCTTTCAGCTTGAATTATTGTCTAGTTTCTGATGCTAATTTTGACAGCCTAAATCGAAACTAGGTTCTTGGATAATCTTCCCAAATCCATCCTTTAACAAAATAACCTACATGCAGCATCATCTTTGTCTTAACTTTGTAATTCCCCTAGTCCTGTTTTGTCATTTCTGGGTGTGCTGAACTTCACTTCAAAGAGTTCATTTCATTCCAAGGGGCAACCAGAGAGGGATCAAAGACTTCACTTCATTTTTGCAAAGCCCAGTCTGGAGAGTTTATTACACTGGGTCAATCTCTCTTTGAAGATTGTTGTATGTGGGTTTGAAACCTGAGTCCCAAGAAAGGCAGATGAGAAAAGCTTTGGGGCAGCCACAAGACAGGAAGGTGTCATTTATACCAAGATAGGAAAGCAGCATCAGGGATGCTAGGGAAGATCAAAAAAGTTGAAGGTGCATTGGACATATGGCAAAGAGTGGGGACCATCTGGAAAAGTGGATATTATAATGGGTCAGGCAACAATCAAAAGGAGAGTCGAAATAAAAAGGAAGAAAGAAAAAAAAAAGAAAGAGAAAGAAAGAAGGAAAGAAAGAAAGAAATTAAAGTCCAAGAAATACACAATGATTTATCAGTGAGTATGTTTTATGGTAAAAGACCCAGCTGTATGGTTTAGCCATATTAAATTTCTTTCAGTTTGCAAACGTGGTGTGCTCTCCAGTTTCTGTCTTCATGCATACCCTTCTCTCTGCTGGAATATTGTTCTGTTCCTGACCTCTCTGCATTTCTTTTTCACTGAATCAACTCCTCCAATTTATTGCTCAGGTCTCAACTTAAGTCTCTCTTCCTCTGGACAGTTCAAGGAAGTCCCTTATAGGCCTGAGTTACTCCAGCTCTCATGGGGGAGTGCTTTCTTTGTAATAGGACTTTTCACACTTCCTCTTTCTTTGCTTAACATCTTTCTTTCCTGAGCTCCATCTGCTCAGTGATGGTGGAAGCTTGTCTACCATGCTTCCCTCACCACTACAGCCTTAGCACCCAGCACAATACTTGCAACATGATAGGCTGTTAATTCTCATTTCTGGAATAAATGAATCAATAAAAACAGCTGGAGGAGACCAGCCAAGCAGTTACTTGTGAAAAAACATTCTATCAATTTGCCATTCTATCAAGTTGCCATAGAAGACAACTTCCTTTCTAATGAATGAGCAGAGATGAAGACTGACACCATCTTGGTGCCTCACATTTTGTAACTGCAGTAGAATGCTAGGTCTAAGACATTGTTGATTTTAAGAAATCACTACTGTCCTTTCTTCCTTCTAGCTGGAACAAGGCTATTCTTTCAAATAGGGCAAACTTTACTGTCTTCTTTGCATAAGGTTGCAGGTGTATGGTATCAAATGCTATCATTGTATTAATCAGGTTAGATAAGAGTGGTCTCAGGCATCTTCTCCAGAAAATGTACCCAATTTTCAAATGAAATCTCTCCTTAGACCCCAACACAGTGAACAGATATTTTGCTAGTACAGCTTTATATTAAAAATTTAGATCAGATCATTTACTGATTTCAAAGTCAATGAGAGGAGAGCAAGTTGAACCATTGGTGTTTTACTGTATGTTAATGGTGATATGGGACATTTGTGAGTGTGTATCCTTTTGTAAATTGCATTTTTTAACAAAGTTTAGAGTATATTTAAAAATTAAACATATATTAAACTTTGGGGAAATGTCTTTGTGTCTCTGCAGTGAAGATTTGGAAAACAACTCTGGGCCAGGCATAGCTCTAAATGTTTTGCCCATATCAACTCTTTAATTCTCCATAACAACCCCACGAGGCAGATAATAATACAGACAAGGACACTGAGACACAGAGAGTTTAAGTAATTTACTAACTTATAGCTATTAAGTCATGTAAGCAGGATTCAAATGCAAAAGTCTGGCTCCATTCATTCATTCTTTTAACAAATATTTATTATATGTCTACTATGTGCCATGCAGTGTTTTAGTCTCTAAGCACATATCAATGAACAAAACAGACAGAAATCCCTGCCCATGGAGCTTCCTGTTCTGGTGGAGTTTCTGTTTCAGCATCCTCATTTTTACTCACTCCTGCTGCACTCCTTCTCTGACTGGTTACCCTCGGTTCTGTGGAAGAAGGGCATATAATACAAGGGCCAGAGTCAGGAAGAGATACTTAGGCTGAGACCAGGAAGGTAAGAAGGAGTTGCCTAAAAAGACAGTGGGGGAAGGGCATTCCAGGCACAGGAAATGGAGGGGAAGGCGAGTAATATCTTCAGCAACATTGCCACCCTCCTCCTCCATGTCCCAGCTCAACAAAGGGGTTGAAACCATACCTGAAATGGACTGCTGGGGAGATTCCTGTTTTACAGAGCATCATCCTGAAACCAGCCTCAACTTTCGTTCTCCTTGGTATCTTTTCTGTTGCTCACCATCGTCCTTAGCCTTGCCTCCTACCTCCTGCCTGTCCCACTTTGGTGTCCAGCTGAATCAACTTCCCCAACTCTTGGTTTTCCTGCTTCCTTCCCAGCTTATGTCTTCATCCCCCGATTCCTATCCCATGTACTCTCTGTCCATGTAATATGCAACTCTCTGCATGCTCGCCCTTGTGTTCTCAGATTAGAAGTGACTTCACTCATTCATGGAACATTTATTGAGTGCCTACAATGTGCCAGGCACTGGTTTAAGATCTGGGTACCTTGAGAGGCTGAAAAATGATTTCCCAAAATATATCCATGTCCTAACTCCTGGAATCTATGCATATTAGCTTATATGACAAAAAGAAGACTGCGAATGTATTAAGTTAAGGATCTTGAGATGGGGAGATTATCCTAGATTATCCAGGTGGGCCTTAAATACAATCATGTGTATTCTTATAAGAAGGAAATAGAGGGGGATATTTGACATATATGGAGGAGAAGGCAATGAGAAGACAGAACAGAGAGAGATTGAAGATCCTAGCCTTGAAGATTGGAGAGTGGTAAACAGCCACAAGCCAAGGAATGCCGACAGCTACCAGAAGCTGGAAGAGGCAAGGAACAGATTTTTCCCCTAGAGCCTCCAGAGGGAGTGTGACCCTGGTTGTCAATTAGTGATAACAGATTTTGGACTTCTGACTTCCAGAACTGTGGGAGAATAAATTTCTATTAGTTTAAGCCTCCAATTTGTAGCAGTGTCAAGAAACTAATACAGTACCCTTTCTCTGGATACTTTCTGGACTTCCCAAGGCATTCCTATGCACACCATATTTTCTCTACCAGACAACCTTCCACATTGTATATTAACTGCATGTTTCCACATCCTCCATTAGATCAGGAACTCTTTGAAGGCAGAGACTGAACCTTTTTCATCTTTACATATCCCCGGCATTTCATATAATTTCTGGTATGTAATAACTGCCAAATAAATTTTTGTTGCATGAATAAACAGTGATGGAGGATTTTAGTGTTATTTAATTTGTTATATGCGAAAGCATTTTCTTTTCAATTAGACTATGAGACACCATGGCTTTGTGTCACCTATGGTGCAAAGCACAACATGGTACATTGCTCCTAGCTGGGGTAGGACACACAGGTTTCATCTCTCATGATTAGTAATGGCTGCCTGGATACCCAGTAAAATAGGACACCTTGAACAATGAATGATGTCTATCATGGATGTGATAATAAGGAGGAGTAATCTATCTAGCTATCACATATATATATATACTTTGCCATCCCTGATGCAATTTTTGTTCATGAATAAGGTATCTTCTATAGAAACAAATGGAACAAATGATGTTGCTACCCTCCAGAATCTTAGAACTAAAGTTTGGCATTTATAACTTATCCATGGTAGTTGTGTCTTCCCATAGTCTTAGTTCCTTCTATGAATACTGACCAGTGTGTATATCTCTCTTTCATCCAACATTTCCAACATCAGACCCTGTTCTAGCTGCTGCAGATACACAGTCCCTGCCCTCAAAGAGTGTGAAGATTAATAGAGAAGATAAACATATTTTAGACCAGTCTAGGTCAGCAGTGTGAGAGGGGCTGTGGTGGTGGTCTATGAATGCTGTAGTGTGGCTGTGGCAGAGTGTGTTAGGAGCAAGTGAAGAGCGAAACCTTTAGCCAAGATCTTGGATTAAATTTGGAAACTGGCTCTTGAGGCATTGAATGAAGGGAGGGGGAGAATTTGCCCACTGTGGATCAGGAGGAAGTGTGTGACTCAGTGGCTCTCCACTTTCAGCTCTGGGTCCCAAAGGAGGCCTGGGCTGTCTGGCTGATTTTGCAGTGAGCCTGGTAAAAATTTAGCATTTCGGTCACTCCCTGTCCCCTGAGCAGAGCTCCGGAAGCAAGATCAATAGGGAAATATCGTCAGCAGCTAAAGGATGCTATAAATCTTTTCAGCCCTGAACAGAACCATTTGAGAAGGGACTGGCTGAGGCCTTGGAAGGGGCTAAGGCAAGTTTGGGGTTCCATTCTAATGAGCTATTTCAGCTGCTGAAAGCTACACTATTGGAGGAAGAGAGCAGGGAGCTGGTGTTGGTGATTTTCTATTTTCCATAGACCATGGGGCAGAAACCAATGCCTTCACAGACAGTTTAAAAAATTCCCTCTTCTTTCACCAGATATTTTCCAAGAATATAATATGCACATGTCAAGGTTCTAGGTACCACCACAAAGGTAAATTTGATCCACCTCTTTACCCACCCAAACATAATGATGTGGTGAAGAGGACATGGGCTGTGGAACAAAGATGATCTGTGGTGGAATCTAGCATGAACCTCAAAAGCTGTGTGATCTTAGGCAAGTTCCCTCACTGCTCTGAGCATTTGTACCCCTGCAATCTTCTTAAATAAAACATAAATTAATTTAAAAAATAAAATAAAACAAAACAAAATCAGGTAGAGTTAAAAATATATTAGTACCTATATCACTAAATGCATATTAGGATATAAAGGAACATAGCTATATGCTTAGAAAATAATTGATGTTAATTACATATAACTTTTACATGGGAGTAAAAGCTTTCCCTAGAGGCCAAGAACAAGTTGCAGAACACCAAGTACCAGCTTTGCCTGGGGGACAGTCTTGGAGGCTGAGAGTTGATCCACTGATGGTAAGATTGGAAAGCAATAGTGTGGATAGTATCTGCTCCTCCTCATTCATTTATTCAACAGACATTTACTGGGCTCCTAGAGTGAGCCAGGCACACCGCTAGGTCCTCGTAGTACAGAGATCATCAAGCGTGTCCAGCTATATTTTAAGTTCTGTGAGAGAAAGGCCCATGTCTGAGTGGTTCACTGTTGTAGTTCTGGCACTCTAGAGGTAGGATAGTAGGTGTTGAATAATTATTTCTTAATGAGGAAGGTAGGTATTTAAGAATTATTTTTAATTCAAAAAGCGATAATAAAAATAGCACCTACCAAAAACTATTCATGTTTGGATTTGGCTAAATACTGCCAGGTGGCTCTCCCAAACCACTGTACCACCTGCCACTTCCCACCAGCAGTGGATGAGAGTCCTATATCCCTCATCTCCACCTACACCTGGCACTATCCAGGTTTCTAATTATTTCCAGTCTAAAATGTATTGAGTGATAGCTCATTTGTTTTGATTCAAATGAGCTATCAAATAAAATATTTGATATTTTATTACTAATATATTAATATTTGAGGCACATTTCAAAAGCTTACTGATATTTTGGATTTTCTTTTCTGGAAATTGCCTGTTTGTGTCCTTTGCCTAGTTATGTTCCTGGATATATCTTCCAAATAGATTCTTATCATATAGAACAAGAAAAGACCCCAAATAGCCAAAGCAACCTTAAGCAAAAATAACAAATCAGGAGATATCACTTTACCAGACTTCAAGCTGTACTACAAGGCTATAGTAACCAAAACCACATGGTACTGGCACAAGAACAGAGACATAGACCAATAGATCAGAACAGAGAACCCAGATACAAAACCATCCTCATATTGCCATCTGATCTTTGACAAAGTAGACAAAAACATACAATGGGGAAAAGAATCTGTATTCAATAAATGGTGCTGGGAAAATTTGATAGCCACACGTAGAAAACTGAAACAGGATCCATACCTCTTACCACTCACAAAAATTAATTCACGATGGATAACAGACTTAAACCTAAGGCATGAAACTGTAAGAATTCTAGAAGAAGAGGTTGGAAAAACTCTTATAGATATTGGCCTAGGCAAATAATTTATGAAGAAGACCCCCAAAGTCACAATAATCCCAGCAACAACAAAAATAAATAAGTGGGACCTGATTAAATTAAAAAGCTTTTGCACAACCAATGAAACAATCAATAGGGCAAATAGACAACTACAGAATGGGAGAAAATATTGGATGCTATACATCTGATAAAGGGATAACACCCAGAATCTACAAATAACTCTAGCAGTTCAGTAAGAAAACTCAAACAACCCCATTAAAAAATGGGCAAAAGACATGAACAGAAGTTTTTCAAAAGGAGATAGACTGATGGCCAAAAAACATATGAAAAAATGTTCAATGTCTCTAATCATCAGAGAAATGCAAATCAAAACCACAATAAGATATCAGTGAGAATGGCTTTTATCAAAAAGTCCCCAAAGAGATGCTGGCATAGATGTGGAGAGAAAGCAACACTTATACACTGTTGGTGGGACCGCAAACTAGTTTAACTTCTATGGAAAGTAGTATGGGGATACCTCAAAGAACTAAAAGTAGACCTACCATTTAACCCACCAATCCTACCACTGGGTATTTACCCAAAGTAAAAAAAGACATTTTATTTAAAAAAGACACTTTCTCTTGAATGTTTATAGCAGCACAATTCATAAGCACAAAGATGTAGAAAGAATCCAAGTGCCCATCAATACATTAGTGGATTAATAAAATTTGGTATTAATATATGTATATAATGGAGTATTACTTGGCTATAAAAAAAATGGTGAACTGATATCTGTTGTAACAGTCTTGATGGGAGACCATCCCCCTAAGTTAAGTATCACAAGAATGGAAAAACAAACATTACATGTACTCACTATTAAATTGGAACTACATGATCAACACTCATGTGTAGTACATATGGTAGTAAAATTCAATAGAAATTAAGCAGGTGGTGGGGAGAAGGAGATGGATAAATTCACACTTAACAGGTACAATGCACACTATCTAGGCGATGGACACACTTATAACTTTGACTCAAACTGTGCAAAAGTAATTCATGTAACCAAAGCATTTGTACCTCTGTATGGCAGTTCTTAGTGATGAGCCAGACAGGTAAGTAGTACACAGATGATTCTTAAAAACATAGAGATGGGTGCTAAAAGAAACAAAATGAGATCCATAAAACAATAACATTCGTATGTCAATTACACATCCATGCATATAAAACACCCATGTGAGTATATATTTTTTAAAGAACATATTAAACACATTAGAGCAATTGTTGGTGGCAGGTGATGGTGGCAAGGAATAGGGATGAAGAATGAGGATCAAAGAGAATAAAGAAATAAACAAGACAAAGGACCTTGTGCAGTCTGATGGTGATAATACATCAAGAATTGAAGAGTAAAAGAAATTCAATCCTATGTACCTGAGATCTGATAATAAAAATAGTAATAATTATAAATATAATAACATAATATACTGCTTTGTAGTTCTATGGATCTTTGAATCTTTCAAATCATTTCCTAGCTATTTTATTTGATGCTGGTAACAAGCAGCCCTCTAGGAAAACAGATATTCCTCTCCCCAGTGTAGAGAGAAGGAAATCCAGAGAGATTGACTTTGCCAGGGAAGACGCTAGGACCCGGGAGCTTCTACTCGGAACCTGTCTTCTTTCTGCTACAATGGATTGGTCAGCTGTTGTCACTAGGCTCCCTGAAGGCTAGTGAAATTTGAATGGAGCCCTTCATTTATCTTTCCTCACGGTTCTTTCTGCCGGGTAAAAACCCATGTGCTTTCACGGGCTTCCCACTTTCCTACTACATCTCAGCTATTAACACTGTTCACACATAGGGCTTCCATTGACCCTGGCTCTCTCCCTAATTGAACCTGAGGACTAAAACATCCTTTACAATAAGCACTTCTTTGTAATAGACAGATTTCCTGGACCCATAAAACAGCTTTTAGAAAAGGCGAGCTGTATTTAAGGAAGACATTAATATAGTGCCACAAAAATGAGGTTTGCTGACATATGACTCTCTGAATAATTTACTTTAAATAAATTAACACTAAAATTTACATTTACCTTTGAAAGTCCAATTTACTGGAGACACTGAGGATGTGCTCCCTGGAGGATGGAAATAATGAAAAACACCAGCCTTTGTTTGACTGCTTTGCTAAGAACCACAATGATGAAATGACTACTTTTTCCAAGGAAATCTTCCCCCCATCAACACTCAGACCATCCATTGAAGGCTCTCCATGTTCCCAGCAGTCCTCTGTTTGCCAACAAGGTGAATTTAGCACCCAGATGGGGGCAAGGGACAGTAGATAACATGGAGGGAAGAAAACTCAGTGTAATTGAGAAGTTAAGAGTCATCATTGTATTAATAATAAAATAACCAGAAGTTATTGCTAAATTATTTGCATGTGTTATCTCATTTAATCCTCGTAAAAACTCTAAAAGGTTGGATCTCATATTAATCTCTTCTGACAGATGAGAAAACTATGTCTTAAATAGATAACTTGCTCATGATCACATAGCTAGCAAGTGGTGGACCTAGAAACACTCAAACATAGGGAGTCTTACTTTAGAGTCCACACTGGATTTTTCTTTAAAATACTTGTCAAATTACCAAGAATTACTAACAACAATTTAAATAGTCATCAAATTTGCATGATCATTATGAAAAATTAGTAAAGACAGAAAAAATATATAGAAACAGAAAAAAAAATCATCCCTCCCTTAGCACCCAGGTTTAATTATTACCTAGGACACTCAGGGTTAATTATTTTGGCATATTCTCTTGTTGTGAAAAGAATTCGTTCATGTTTTTCAGATACTGAGAACATTTCTGCCTGCTTTAGGGGCAAGGGTGGGCAGGGAGTGCCTTTTATAGAGTAGAGAGATAAAGCAGAGACCCTTTGGCCCATGAAAATGAGTGCATGAATTTATCTGTCCTTTCCAACTGGCGGCTGACCAGCGAGGCTGATGAGCACAACAGGATTCCTGGGCACATGTGGCTCCAGCATATGGAGCTGCTGCCCTGGGCCTGGTAATGACGTCTCTTCCTCATCGCTCAGGGGCATGGAATAGCCCTGGCCAGTATGAGAACAGGGACGATGAAGCTGACTGAATCTCTGGCCTGGAAGTGGTGCCCACAGCCAGCAGATTCACCCTTTGTGGCTTCTGGCCTCTAGCAGCCCCCAGCCAGCCCTTTGCAGGCTGTGCCAAGAGAGCTTCGTATATAACACCATCCACACTTGCACACACATGATCCAACAGCAGAACGTGGGGGTGAGGGGCTTGGGCTTTAAAATCAGAGCTGGGGGGTCAAGTTATGGCTTTGCTACGTTCCAACTGTGCGAATCATGGCAGATTATGCAACCTCTTAAATTTCAGTTTCCTCAACGATAAAATTAGGCAGTAGAGTTAAGCATGTGGGTACCAGAATCAGGCTGTATATTTCTGAATATTGGCTCCATTACTTACCAGCTGGGTGACTGTGGGAAATTAATGTCTCTGTGTCTCCACTTTTTTCATATATTAAATAGGAATAAATAGACAACACCTACTACGTAGGTGAAAATAAAATGAGATGTTACAGGTAAAGAGACCAGTGTAAATACTTGGAGTTTTTGTTATAACTATTAAAATGGAGGGTGATTATGGTACTTATCATATAATATTGTTGTGAGGATTAATTTAAATAATACAAGTAAAGCACTTTAAAAAGTGTATTCTGTTGGAAGTATAGTTGTTTGGGTCAAACACCTAAAAGTCATCCTTAATTCTTTTTCTCCCTCCTAAAATTTTTCTACATCAAATATTGCCAGCTCTACTGCCAAAAAATGTCCAGAATCCAACACTTCTCATCTCCTTCCCCGTACCTTAGTCCAAACCACCTGAATTATTTTTCCTGTAGCCTCCCAACTGGTTTTCTGACTCCTATCCTTTTTCCCATATGGTGTATTCTCCATAGAGCAAAATTTAGTTTTAGTTTTTTTTTAGTTTTGTCATCTTTTTAATTTTTTACTGTTTATTTTGGAATACTGACTTTCAGAAAAGTTCCAAAAATAGCAGAGAGCTCACATATACCCTTTGCCCAACTTCCCCACAACTTATACATGCAACGATCAACACCAGGATACTAATACAGGTGCAATTAACTACAGTTCTTACTTGAAGCTCATCATTTCCCCCTGTTTGTTGTGGGAGTGTGATTCTGGTCCTGAATGCAATGTGGGATCCCATGCACATGGCAGTAAGTTGTCACCTCTTTAGTGTCCTCCAGTCTGTGACGGTCTCTCAGTTTTTCCTTGTCTTTAATAATCTTGTGATGAGTACTGGTCAGTTATATTGCAGAATGTCCATCAGTGTGGGTTTGTCTGATGTTTTCCCATGATAAGGTTATGCATTTTTAGCAAGCACATCCCAGAAGTGATATAGTGCCCTTCTTGGTGCCTTATACTCAGGATACATAATGTTGGTGTGTTTTATTGGTGATGTCGACCTTGATTGTTTGATTCCAAGTGGCACTTACCAGGTTTCTCCACGACAAAGTTACCAGTTTTTGCATTGTAACTGGTCAAATATTTTAGCTGAGCCACTTTGAAACTGGGGTGATATTCTATTCTGTTCAAGTTTTTGCCCTCCAACTTTAGTATTCATTGGTGGATATTGCCTACAGCAACTATTACTGTGGTGTTCTAAGGGTGATTTTATATACTTTTTTTTCATTTATTCTACACTTATAAATTTTAATTCTTCTATAAGAAAGATCTATTCTTTCTTCCTTCCTCCTTTCTTTCTTTCTCTCTCTTTCTTTCTTTCAATTGCTATATTTATCTTATTCTATGGATTTAATCTAATACTATCATTATTTTTCTCCTCAAACGGTCCTAGATTTGACCTTCAAGTTGACTCCTGTCCCCTTTTGACATGTCCCCCTCTCATTTGGAGGCAATTCCTTTATTTCTGGCACCATGAGGTATTACATGCTTATATTTTTGCTGCCACAGTCCTGGAAACAACTTTTCTAAGAAGTCCTAGTTTCTTTCGTTAGAAAATGGTCCCATGGTTTAAATGATCCAAGCCAAGCTCTAGGTGCTAGATATATTCGTGATATGTGGGTGTGATTGTTTCTAGGCCCCATCAGGGGAGAGAACTAGGAAGCACGTGTATGTACACCAACCCCCACACAGCGGCCTTTGGAATGTAAGGCAGCCCAAGTCATCCCTCTGATCAAAACCCTCCTTTGGCTTCTCATCTCTCTCACCTCATACAATGGCTTATACAACCCTACTTGATCTGGGCCCCCACTTCTGCTCTGACCTCATTCCCTTCGAGTTTCATCTCACTCCAGCCACCTTGGTCTCTTTGCTGTTCCTCTAGTGCAAAGCATATGCCCTCCCCCCCCCCACACACAGGGCCTTTGGATTTATTTCCTCTGACTGCAACTTCCCTCACCTACATGGCTCATTCCCTAATTTAGGTCTCTGCTTGGCTGTCTCCTTAGGGGGGATGTCATTCCTTACCACCCAATATAAAGTGATAAATTCTCCTCTCTCCACTCCAATATTCCCTATGCTCCTTACCTTGCTTAAATTTTTATCCTGAGCTTATCAACATCTAACATACTATAATTTCACAAATTTACTGGTGCTTGTCTGTCTCTCTGTTAGAGTGCAAGCTCTGTGTGTTGTTCACTCCTACATAGCTAGTACCTAGAAGAGTGCCTGGTATATAGCAGCACTCAGTAAATATTTGTTGAATGAATGTATGAATGAATGAATGGTCAAGAGCATGAGCTTTTGAATCAGAAAAAAAAAATCTATGTACCAAGTCCCACCTACACTACAAAAACCAGCTAAGGGAAACTGGGCACATTTCTTAAGCTGTCTTCCTTCAGTTTTACATCTGGAGAAAATAATGCTTAGCTCATAAAGGGTTATTGTGAAAACAAAGATAATATGAAGCGATCTTTATTGAATGAGTGACTGTGTTAAGTGCTTGGCAATAATAATAAATGGTAGCTATTTAATATTAACATCATCATCACGATTAGCTTCCAATGAAGGAATCCAGAACTAGCTTTACCATGGACTCTCTCCCACCCCTAAAAGGGAGCCCTTTTGGCAAATGTCCTCCTTCAACCAGGGAGCTTCCGAGGAGAAGGCCTTGGTCCCACCTCCAACAGCTGCCTAAGCAAGTGAGTGTTTTTCCAGAGGGTCTGGGACCAATGAGACATTCTCCAGAGCCCTCACGCATGTTTTGATGTTCTGGCCTGTATGAGGAAACCCAAAAGGTATAACTAATTTGTTCGACACAAATATAAAACAGTCTCCTTCTAGTTGCATCTGGAAGAAACAAGCAGGGAAACAAAGACAGGCCCAAGGTTTGCCAGGATGACATCGTGTCCCTTCCGCGAAGGGCTTCTTCAACTGGCCCTCCCTCAGTGACTAGGCTGGGTTGGGGGACTTGACCCCCCTGCCCCAGGTGCCACTCCACACACTGATACCGGCCAGTCCTTCAGGATCTCTGAGGACAGCTGAGAACCAGGAAGGGTTTGGAGTTTTCAGCTTTACCTGGGTCAGGGGCTCCCCAGGGTGCCGCCCTTCAGACAGGTTCCTGTCCAGGCTCCCCTGTGGGCCTTGGTTTGCTTCCCTCTGTCCTGACACTGACACAAGAGGAGTGTTTCCATTCTCCAAATGTCCCTCGTGCAGTTTCCCAGTGTAACGCTGACTCGTTTATACAGGCTCCACCATAGCAGCTGTGTGCCGGGAAATGGGCAGAGACACCAAGGGAGGCCTCCCAGCCTTCCAGCCTCAGGAAGTAAGAATGCCGGCTCCTTGCCACACAGTGTTGGTCAGTCTTGTCGGGGCCTTAGAAATGTGTGGAGTGAGGCCTGGGTGGTGTCTGGACCCAGACTTGAAGGAGGGGCCAGACTACATACTAGGAGCATGGGATGCAAAGCAGTGATTTAAAGAGTTTCTAGAAGATTTAAGGCAAGGAGAGGAGATTGGAGGGAACTTTTAGCTGATTTAGAAAGGGTCAGTGTTAGAAAGGGTCATGAACTGACATCAGATGCCTAGAATTCCCTTCCCACCTGGCCACTTCATTAGCAGCACTAGTACCTAACTCAGATAAATTACTATGAGGATCAAAGGAGATCATGTATATGAAAACTCTTCATGAATTTCTCTAGGAATGCAAGGATCCATCACTCTCCCTCTCCCAATCTCTAATATATTCTAATCTGCCTGCTCTCTGTTAGGTCTCTTTCTTTCCCCGTTTCTCTGCACATAAGCACATATACTCACCCATCCCATTTGTCCAATTGGATTCTAAAATGGACCCTTTTGGAGGATTGACCCATTCAAGATTAAGTGGTAATAGTTAACGTGGGCTTGATACCAGACTGCCTGGTTCAAAGCATGAGCCTGCTGTTTTCTAGCTGAGTGACCTCTGGAATGTTACTTAACCACTGTGCCTCAGTTGCCTCATCTTAAAATGCAGACAGTGATGATAATTGCCCCTACTTCCACGGAGGAGTTGTGAAGTGTTTGAGCCATTTTTAACACATATAAATACTCAATAAATTTAAGCACCAATTTTCTCATATAGAAATCAGTGATTTTCGAAACATGGAAATGTAATCACATTTACCTTATGCTAAAACTACACTGTGTGAATCTGAATCTTTCTGTTTTGGTTCAGCAGTTGTTCCTAAGGTCTTAAGGGGCCCCAGTGAACATTATGAACGTGAATCACCATTGTGTGAGATGGAGAAAGAACTGATGATTTGAGCTCTTGTATTGTGTAGATTCTGGCTGCCTAAGATAAACCTTTTAGATCACACTTCGTGATTTTAATCTGAAGCTGAAGGGGCCAAATAGGAACAATAATATTGCTAAATTGAAGTCACCAGACAGTCCTTCCTTTGAATGCCTGAGGCTGACATTCAAAAACCCTGTCATTACTTGTGACGTGACCTGTTGTGTGTCTGGGGCCCTTGTTCCGAAAAGCAGAATTCCATTGGCACAGTGCATTTCCCAAAGCCAGTTACGTGAAACGCTAGGTCCTTAGGATGTTAATGGATGTTGCATGAGAAAACAGACCCATGTTACATGTTTGCCTACAGCACTTCTCAGAGCCTTTAACATGCTAATTCATGCTGTGAACCTCCAAGATTGGACCATTGTACAAACATCTCTCAAGCATCTTTGACCTCAAACCTTTCTATTGTGGAGCTTATAGGACCTTGAGAAATGTTCGCCTTGTGGGAAGAACAGGGATTTGGAATCAAACAGAACTGAAAGAGTCAAGTTATCACCTGTTATCATAATTTGTAAGGCAAATTACTTCATTTCTCTGAACTTCAGTTCTCTCATCTACAAAATGGGGACAAAATACATACCTCCTGATTTGTTACATGGATAAACTTTGCTTTGTTAAGAAAAATTATGGGTATATGTATGGGATAAAGATAAAAATTAATGCCGATATTTCTTGGCAGCAGGCTCTGGTAGTAAAAAGCTTCTCCCAACTCTCCAAATCTGTGCTATCCTGTACGGTGGCCACTAGGCACATGTGGCCATTAAGCACTTGAAATGTAGATAATCTGCAATGGTAAAATATGTGCCAAATTTTGAAGATCTAGTGCGAAAAAAAAAATATATATATATAAATTTTTTACATTGATTACATGTTGAAATAATATTTGATTATAGTGAAATAAAATAAAATATTAAAATTAATTTCACTTGTTCCCTTTTACCTTTTTAAGTAAGTCCACTACTAAAAAATTTTAAATCACTTAGTGGCTCGCATTTGTGGCTCACATTAAATTTTTCCATTGGAGAGTGGCTCGCATTTGTGGCTCACATTAAATTTTTCCATTGGAGAGCATGGTCCACATGGTTGAATGGGTCTTAGAATTTTTCCACTTTTTAGCCTTGTTGTCACCACTTAACTCATTATCTGACAGCTGAACAGAGCCACTGACCACTTCCCAGGCTGCCCAAGTAGTTCTTTGAGGAGCTAATGGCCTGACTGAACTTCCAGGACATGGCCAGCATGATCTTTCCTGCCTCTGAAATGCTCAGTTGGGCTTAGAAAGAGTTAATGAATTAGCTTAAGAAGATGAATAGGCTATTCATAATAGAGGCAGATTCAAAGTCAAGTTAGGAGAAAGCATTATTTGGTCTGGAGTCCACTATTTGGGTCTGGACTTTGATATCCTAACAGCCCTGCACTCTGTCAGCATCTCACAGACAGGCCAGCACTGCCAGTTTAATGACCAATTAAGAGTGTCTGTGTCAACTGGATCCTTTCTCAGGGCTGTGCCAGAGGTGAGTTAAATAGATCATTGGCCTCAGTGACTTCAAATAGGTATTTTACTGAAGACATAGAGTTTTCAGGTCCACTAATGTCAACCCATCCAAGAGGGTCAGGCCTAGATGAATACCTGACTACAGTGCCTGGACATTGGACATAGCAGGTGATATGGGAATAGCCAAGATGAGGGAGAGGGAGGAATAAAGAATTCCCCTAAGGCTTTGGCTATGTCTGTGTAAAGTCACGTATCACTACCTGCCCACCCTGTGTGATAGTTATGTGGGAACATATCTGATCTCTACAATACGGCTCTGAGAAAGTTTGCAGTGAAGACTCATTCTCATATCGGATTCATCTTTGTGTTATCCCTTGATGCAGAACCTTGCACTTGAATTCTCAATAAATGTATGAATAGGAGAAAAGAGGAAGGAAGGAAGGAAAGAGAGAAGGAGGGGAGAGAGGAAGGGATGAGAAAAAGAGAGGAAGGAAGGATGGATCAAGAAACACATTTTGTTAAAAATCTTAGCCTGAGCGCTCCAGCTAGTGCCCCAATTACTTCAGGCTCACTGAGCACCTCAAATAGAATTAACCATCAAACTTCTGGAGTTGTTCTTATGCCAAGCAACCTCCTTAGTATCTCTTCAAAGAAGGTCATCCATGTTGTGTTTGTGAACATCAAATAAATCCTCTTTTAAGTTGCTCTACACACACACACACACACACCAGTCCCTTACCATCACATTATTCAGTCTTGGTTTCTATTTCCCCACAAAGCATTGCAACTTTATTTGTAATATTTGTACCTAATCTCATTCCACAAAAACCTGAGTTTTACCACAATGACACCTATAATAAAATTGCATACCTATCAAATGAGAATCAGATGTAGGGAGACTAGAAACAGAAGAGCAAGGCTAGGTAGAGATAAACCCCAGTGCTGTACCACGTGTCAGCTGGGTGCTGGAGGGGGTCTCAGGTTTGGGCTGTACTTGGCTGGGCAGCATTCTGGCTCCAGAACTGTTCCGGCAAGGCTTTTCCCTCCCAGGTGTCGAGGCCTTTAAGACTCCTCAAGCCAGTTCCCCTTTCTTCCCAGGCCAGCCCCAAAGGACAGACTGGTCTCCTGGTGCTACACTGCAGTGGACAAGGAGAGGAGGAGGGGCAGGAGAAGGAACAGGAGCAGCAATTAAGAAATACCGATTATTGCTTTAATTGAGCTGAGGGGAAGCGTGGGACAGCCAGCAGTGTGGTTTGCGCCAACATCCTTCCAATAAGCAGTGTCTGTGTGGGGAGGAAGTCTGGGCCTTCCCCTCATCCATTCTCAGCATTCCCATCAGAAGTCCCGGAAGCACAAGCCCAGAGCTGTTGGCAGGGCCAGGCTGTGTGGGTGAGATGGCGTTGTTCTCTGCTGCTTACTCTCCGGCAGCCTCGCCTTTCCCTACCAAAGCCCAGGCCTGAGCACGTCTCCTCTTTCTTGTAAGGCTGCTGGCACACTGGTTGGAACCCATGGCACTGCAGGGGACCTAATTAAGCCCTTCAAACACGGTGCCCCTGGAGGTGAGTGAGGTTGACCAGAACTGCTGCCCCTCAGTGCCCACCATGCTGACTCTGCCTTTCCAGCCCATATTCCTGTTGAGAGGGGCCTGACCCCCAGCCCCCTGCCTGATTAGAGATGACGATGCTATTTTTAAAAACCATTCCTCCCTAATGAGCTTCTGCATCCCTGTTTCCGGTCAAAGCCCACATGAGGTAGGAGCTGGGCAGGGCCTGTGTCCTTAGCAGCTGTCTCAGCCCAGAGTCCCTCAGCAGCCTCATTATCACAATTCCCAGAACTGGTGTAAGGCCTTCGTCTGGGAGCTTGTAACTTGTTAGTGGCTTGAGGCTGATTCATATCTTCCTGCCTATAGGGGAATGGTGCAGGCCCCTAAAAGCATTTATCTACCTCCATCTGTACCAGGTACTAGGCACTGGAGAAGCTGAGAACTCATTTTCAAAGATTTCACACTTAGGGTGGGGGTAGCAAAGAGGAAGATCTATATGGACACCCCCAGTTATGATATGATATAATTCATGCTCTAAAGGAAGTATCACATGTAGCATGCCCAGTCTAGAATAAGGTGGGTATAACCCAGATGTCATGGTGGGGAATCCTTTTTGTTCCTTGAGATACAGATAAGATTGGTCCAAAACTCCCCCTTCCATAACCCTTTAGAATTCCAAGACCTTCCTAGATTTCTACAGATACATGGAGAGTTTATGTCATGATTGTCACCTCCGGGCCGTGTATCCATGGTAGTGTTTCTGTTTTACAACGTGGACCCAGTGACAAATTCAGCTCTATTCCTAGATTTTCATACTGACATGAATATACAGGCAGACCTTAGAGGTATTGCAGGTCTGGTTCCAGACCACTGCAATAAAATGAGGATCACAATAAAGTGAGTCACACGAATTTTTTGGTTTCCCAGTGGAAATAAAAGTTGTGTTTACACTATACTGTTAAGTGTGTACACCATCTATTAAGTGTATAATAATAGCATTATGTCTAAAAATACAATGTACATACCTCAATAAAAATACTCTATTACTAAAAAATGCTAACCATTATCTGAGCCTTCACCAAATTGTACTCTTTTTGCTCAGGAAAGGTCTTGCCTTGATGTTGATGGCTGCTGACTGATCGGGTTGGTGGTTGCTAATGGTTGGGGTGGCTGTGACAATTTCTTAAAATAAGACAACAGTGGAATTTTATACATGGATTGACTCTTCCTTTCACAAAAGATTTCTCTTTATATTTCAACAATGTTCACAGCATCTTTACCAGGAGCAGATTCCATCTCAAGAAACCACTTTCTTTGTTCATCCATAAGAAGCAACTCCTCATTCATTCAAGGTTGATCATGAGATGGCAGCAATTCAGTCACATCTTCAGGTTCCACTTCTCATTCTAGTTCTCCTACTATTCTCACCACATCTGCAGTTACTTCCTCCACTGAAGTCTTGAACCCCTCAAAGTCATCCATGAACTTTGGGATCAACTTCTTCCAAACTCCTGTTAACATTGATATTTTGAAATCCTACCATAAATCATGAATGTTCTTAATGGTATCTAGAATGGTGAATCCTTTCCAGAAATTTTTCAATTTACTTTTCCCAGAGATATCAGAAGAATCACTGCTGTGGCACCTATAGCCTTAAAAAATGTGTATCTTAAATAATAAGACTTAATAGTGAAAACTACTCCTTGACCCAGAATGCAGAATGGATGTTATGTTCACAGGCATGAAAACAACACTAGTCTCCGTGCACATCTCTGTCAGAGTGCTTGGGTGACCAGGTGCATTGTCAATGAGCAGTAATATAGTGAAAGGAATCTTTATTTCCTGAGCAGTAGGTCTCAACAGTGGGCTTAAAATATTCCATAAGCCATGCTGTAAACAGATATACTGTCATCCAGGCTTTGTTGTTCCCTTAATAGAGCCCAGGCACAATAGAGTTAGCATAATTCTTAAAGGCCCTAGGATTCTCAGAATGATAAATGAGCATTGGATTCAAGTTAAAGTAACCAGCTGCATTAGCTCCTAACAAAAGAGTCAGCCTGTCCTTTGAAGCTTTTGAAGCCAGGTGACTTCTCCTCTCTACCTATGATGCTCTCAGATGGCATCTTCTTCCTATAGAGGCCAATTTCATCTACATTAAATATCTGTTCTTTAGTATAGCCATCTTCATCAATAATATTAGCTACAGCTTCTGGATAACTTGCTGCAACTTCTCCCTCAGCACTTGCTGCTTCACCTTGCACTTTTATATTATAGAGATGGCTTCTTTTTTTAAACCACACAAATCAACTTCTGCTAGCTGCATACTCTTCTTCTGCAGCTTCCTTGCCTTCTTCAACCTTTATAGAACTGAAGAGAATTAGGGCCTTGCTCTGGTTGAGGCTTTGGCTTAAGGGAATATTGTGGCTGGTTTAATCTTCTATCCAGACCACTAAAACTTTCTCCATATCAGCAAAAATGTTTCCCCTTCTGATCATTTGTGTGTTCACTGGAGTAGCACTTTTAACATTCTTTAAGAACTTTTCCTTTGCATTTACAACTTCACTAACTGTTTGGTGCAAGAGGCCTAGCTTTTGGCCTATGTCAGCTTCCAACATGCCTTCCTCACTAAGTTAATCTTTTCAAGCTTTTGATTTAAAGTGAGAGACGTGTGACTCTTCCTTCTACTTAAAAATTTAGAGGCCATTGTTAGGTTACTAACTGGCCTAATTTCAATATTGTTGTGTCCAGAGAATAGGGAAGCTCACGAGAGGGAGGAGACGGGGAATGGCCAGTCAATGGAGCAGCCAGAACACATACATTTATCAATTAAGGTCACCATTGTATACGGGTGTAGTTCATGGCATTCCAGAACAATTACAGTAGTAACATCAAAGATCACTGATCATAAATATAACAATAATGAAAAAGTTTTAAATATTGTAAGAATTATTCAAATATGACACGGAGACATGAAGTGAGCACATGCTGTTGGAAAAATGGCACCCGTACACTTGCTTGACACAGGGACAAACTTTCAATTTGTAAAAAAATGCAATATCTGTGAAATGCAATAAAGTGAAGCATAATAAAATGACTTAGGCCTGTATATACTCTCTCCCTTAGGGATTCCTAAGGGTAGTAGACTACCATGAAGAGTCAGAGATTTGAGGAAGGTGGAAAAACAATACAAAGTCTTCCAACGGAACATTGGGCATCTTCCAGTCTTAAATGCCAGTGGTCAGAGATGTTTCCACAATCCACTTCTCTGACTCCTCTCTTCTATGTGAGGCTTTGCTCTCCCTGTTGTCTCTCAACCTTTGAGAAAACAGAACCAAAACCAAACCAAAACAATACAAAACACAATTTCCCTTATTGCCTCTTGCAGAAAAGCTTAACCATCTCATTTATCATGAAGCCTTCTGTTGTCTGTTTAGTTCCCAGGACGTTATGGTTCTCCCCTCAAAGCATTTCAAAATATTTTCCCAGAGACAGGTTCTTTCCTAAGATGAATTGTATGTTAACTATTCAGGTAGTAATATTTTCATTTTATTATATTTGTTAAGGTGCCATTCCACAGGCAGGTTGCATGCCTAATTCTTCTATTAAGCACGGGAATTCATTGATTTGACAACTTTTGTGGTTGGGACTAGGCACTGAGAAAGGAGGGATCAGCATTGAACAAGACAGAAGAGACTGCTACTGTTGGGAAGCTAACACTCTATTGGGAAAAGACAGAAAACAAACAAGTAAACTAATTTTTGATTTATAAAACACCCAATGGTAGTAAAGACTAAGAACAAAATGAAGCTGGGAACTGTGTCTGAGAAGCTCTAGGAGAGATTCTCTAGATGCAGTGATCAGGGAAGTCATCTCTGAGAAGGTAACATTTGAGCTGAACTTTGAATGAGAAAGAAAAAACAGCCATGGACAAGTACAGAGAAAGTGCAGATTGGGTAGAGGGAAGAGCAAGTGCCAATGTTTTCAGGGAGAATCAGAAACGAGGAGAGAGCCACAGTGAGTGAAGGGGGAAATGGTAAGAACTGAGGCCAGAAAGCAAGACAAGAGGACAAGTCACACAGGTGTTATAGCCAAGTGTAATAGGAAGCTTCTGAAGAATTTTAAGCAAAGGAATGAAATGATCTAACATATATTTAAAAGATCACTCTAGCTGCAGCTTGAAGAATTGATATTAGATGCAGAGACCAAGAATGGAAGCAAAGAACTTGGTAGGAGGCTATTATTATTGTTCAGGCAAGAGACGATGGTGTCTTTGACAACGCTGAGAAAGAAATGAGGAGAGGAAGACAGATTTGGGATATGTTTTGAACATAGAACTGATTTTTTGCTATTAGTGGGTTGTGGGGGATGGCCATCTAAGTCCACTAAATCCAGAAACATTTTTATTATACGTTGAAGGAAGGAGATGTGTATTCCATTTACTTATCAGGTAAACAAGCATACTATTACATACAGAAAACTAAAAGTTACACAATATGACTCTGGGATTAGCTTCTAATATCTCCTTCCTAGGAAACAGTGGTTTCCTCAACCAAGTCTGATTAAAGATATTATGTGAGTTTTTTTCTGTTGTTCATGTTGTCTGGATTCTACTAGAATGTAAGTTCCTTGAGGGCCAGGACTTCTAGGTTCTATTCACTGCTGCATGTCCAGCATCTAGAATAGGCTGCCTAGCACACAGAAGGTACTCAGTATGTACTTCTTGACTGATCATCTTACTTAGTACCATACTGTACTCTCCTTGTCCCAGACAAATCAATATGACACTACTACTACTACTAATAATAATAATAGTTACTGAGTGCTTACTATGTGCCAGGCATTATTACCCCTTTGCGTGCATTAAACCCTTTGAAATAAGTGCTACTATTTTCTGGATTTTAAACACAGGAGAACAGCAGCACAGAAAGATTAAGTAATTTGCCCAAGACTATTCTGCAAGAAAGTGCAAAGATTGGATTTGATCCTAGGTCCTCTTTGGCTTACATCTACCACATTACAGGTTTCCTTTTCTCATCAAAGCTTTTAATACAAATTTTAGGGCATTCTTAGTTTCTTGGATATAACAGTTCAAAGTCTCAACTTCATGAAGTATGGGGTATTGATTGCTAATGAGAGTTGCTTTCCTCTGATGCCCTCTGAAGAGCCCCGTCACTGGTGTCTTTGGGGCCAAGACTTAATTCTTTCTGTGTTAGCTCCCTATTAGCCCTCTCTGCTCTGCTCTGGTGGGATGGAGATTTTATCTGCCTCTGAGTCTTGGCAGGAATTAAAACCTCTAGATTGAGGTAGAGCTTGGAAAAATCTACCCCTTGTGAAGAAACATGGCATGGTGGAGACTCTGGTGTATCACTCTCCAACATCCTCTGGGGCCCCAGCTACCGGGACTTTACTCTGGAACCACATCAGAACCACGAGCCCAGGCCACAAGCACTCAGAGTGGGCCACAACCTATGATTGAGAATATATTGATGGGAGCTATAGGGACAAAGAGATGCAAGCTAGGTCTTCAGTGATGCAGAAGGAAACACTTGTTCCTTCCCCTCAGCTCCAGATGTTAGCAATCCCTGTTTTTTATCTGTTTCATGAGAAAAAGGGCTGTATCAAGGAATGGCTCTCCTCTTCAAGGACACAGCGATGACCTGGGACCGTTGTCCTTAATGTGTCCCATGCTTTAGTCAAGTTGTGAGTATTAATGACTAAAGCATGGGGGACATTAAGCACAATGCCTGGAACATAATAAATTTTTGATAAATGTTGGCTATTATTATTATTGTTAATATTTGTTCAAATGTATCATGTTAAAATAACATCTTGCATCTTTAAGCATATGACACCCATCTGTGCCATCTGTGATGGATAAAGCCCTGCCTCAAAGCAGGGTTTGGCCCTAGTTCCTGTGGGAAGCCCATTGTCCTGGGAACTGATACTGTCATCTATAACAGGAGCTTGCTCTTGGATCACAACCATGGATTTCACAAGAAACCTTTTTACTCAATGTTTAGCATCATACAGGATTGCAACTGACCTTAGAAGTCCTTCCGTCTACATTAGGTGCCTTTTGATGTGCTCACAAAGCACCTCGTACTTACACTTGCCTGGCCGCACACCATATTGTAATGCAATTGGAATTTTATCAATTTATCAGTTATCAGTATTACCCACTAGACTGTCACTTCTTTGAGATATGGGACTGTATATTGTTTACCATTATGTGTGGCCCATTGCAGGAGCTCAAAAAGTATTTATTGAGTGAGTAAATAAAGAAATAAGTGAATACCAGCCATCTCTCATCTAGTAACTGAAATTCTCTGTAAAATACTCTAGATTTGTGGCCATGCAGCCTCTTCTGGGATCCCCCAGTGACAAGGAAGTTATACTTTTCTTACTGGTAGAAAGTTCTTTTTGTTTAATCAATACCCAAGTTAATGCAACTTCTACCCATTGGTACTTATAGTCCAATTATAGCCAAACAAGTTGCATTCCATTCTATTTAACAGCTCTTCAAACACATGCAACAGCTCTTTTCCTCTTTGGGGCCTTCCCACATGTTACTCTTTCTACAAGGAATATTTGTCCCCACTTTTTGCTTCATGAAAGCCTATTCCTCCTTCCTGTTCTAACTTTAATGTCACTTTCCTAACAACCTCATATAAACCACGTCTCCACTGTTATTCTCTTTCATAGTCTTACGTTCATTTCCTTCTTAGTACTTATCACAATTTGTAATTATTTATGTATCAGTCAGGACAAAAACCCAATACAAATTAACTTAATGTATAGAAGGGGGTCTATTGTCCTATCTAACCTAAAAGCCATTTCTAGATCCAGAAGTTCGCATGCAACTTCTAGGACTCTCTCTCTCTCTCTCTCTCTCTCTCTCTCTCTCTCTCTCTCTCTCTCTCTCTTCATCTCCTAAGTTCTGCCTTATTCTGTGTTACTTTCATTTATCTTCAAGCAAACTTTTTTCATGACATGGTAAAAATGGCCACTGTTTCTTCCAATATTATACCTCTTTATAGACCAAGATTCCTTAGAAAAGAATGCAATTGTCTCCCCTAATGGCTTATGCAAAACTCCTGGGCATGATCTAATTGGCCTGTCTTAGATCACATGGTCATGTTTAAACCAATCACTGAAGCCAAGGGTCACTAACCGACCAGGTCACTGACTTTGGCTCAGTGGATATAAAGAGAAATTAATGAAGCCAGTACTTTAGGAAACCATATGCTCCATTTTGAAAATGGTAATGGATCATTTCTCAAAGAAAGAGATCTTGGACAAGCACAAAATATGAAGTTGTTGTTAAATTCCCATGTTTCCACTAAATTGTATATGCTATATTAGCAGGAGCCACTTCTGTTTTCCTTATCACTAGTCAGAGAACCCAGCACATGGTAGACACTCGACTTACTGAGCGAATGAATGTCTGAAATGTGTCTTCTCTTCTTCAGACTAAAAACCACCCCACCCCACCCTGTTCCTGCAACTTTTCTTTATATCACCTGGTTTTCAGCATTGTCAGGAATTACTATCAAATTCCTACCTACTTCAAAGGAGGTCTGTGACTTTGAGCAAACAACTCTGAGCCAGAGTCTCCTCATCTGTCAAATGGGAAGAATAACCCTAGCATCAGTTTGGAGAAGAATAAATGAGATAATAAATGTGCCTTGTGGATTCCTCCATATGAGATTTAAAAAGGTAACAATGGTGAGATCTACCAATGGGCTCTTCCTGGACGTGCTTTCAGAGTTGGTTTTCCAATAAATGCATGAAAATGGGCAGCTGAAGGCTCTTTACTTTGAGCTCAAATCCATTACCTCTGGAAAGCCTTCCAAATCCCTTCCTGGTTGTTGGCATTGTATTTTTCAAGACCCCAGTGCCTACTGGGGATTCTCAACACTGACCTGGAGATCTGAAAAGAGGGACCATGCTGCCTTCTGTAAGACAGAGCACCATGGAGAAATGGGGAAGCTATAGGACAGATTGGCAAGAATTCTATTGCCTTCTTACTGCCTCATAGTCTAGTCCTCTGCTTTAACCTTCTGTCTTCTGTGAATGATGTCTAATCTGTGTAATAAAAGAAGAAAAAGTTTGTAAATCCAAAAAACCCAAATGTAAGGACTCACCTTCCCATTTAAACATGTTGATTACCCTCAAGATAAAATCGATTTCACAAGATCTTTCCTAACTTGATCCAAACATCCTTATCATCTCTGTCTTGAAGGTTCTAGTCTACTCTTAATGAAATGTTTGCAGTTCCTCAAACCTGCCTTCTCTCTCTCTGTTCTTTCTAGGTTTCAATGTTCCCTCTACCAGCCCTTTTCCCTCCTATCTATTCTTTTTCCTCTGGCTCATTTCTTCTAGGAAGTCCTCCTTGGTCACCACCACAAAGGATAAGCTAGGTGCCCTCCAAAGTCCTGCCAGAGCATCCTGTACTTACAGGCTTGTCAATAAGGACAGGGCCCCTATCTGTCTATTTTTTTCATTGCTCTGTTTTCAGTACAAAAGTGTAGGGTACATAGGATGTATTTGGGTAATTTTTCCAATATGTGAGCTCCCAACTCCAGATATGAAGAAGATACAACTTCCATTCAGAAATAAAATTTGGAGCTTAACCCACTGGCTGCTCCCCTATCAGTCTGGGTCTTTTCAATGAAGTCATTAAGAGCCATCATTTTCCACCCACACACATGGAATTTGAAGAGTGGCTTGTGACATTTGGAAGGGATTTAGAGATCTTGGTGATTATGTGGATGAATTTGTATCACTTTGCAGTCCCCATAACATGGCAAGTCTTTGATCAATATACAGAGTAGATGTGGGCCAACATACTGTGATAGGGGCTAGCAAGGGACCCAGAACATCCTTTCCTAGTGACTAAGATGCTTGTGGCCTTTTCTACAGTGCTTTGGCCTCATGCTTGAGTGCTCACTTTCTCTGTAATCAGTGCCATGACTTTTTCAGGGATGTTGACAAATACAAACTCACCAGGGAAATTCTAATCATCCCTAAGCTAACTGGAGCTTTCTGGCCATGAGTTGTAACCTTAATAATTATAAGTAGATGCCATCTGTCCATCCACCTCCGCATGGCTGCACTAGCCCCTTCTATATCTGCTCAGTCTGGGAGAGTTGCCAACTTCCTGTTAGGGGCCATTCTTAGAGCATGGAGAGGGCCTCATGTTTCTCCCTAGGTCCGGTCTTGTCCTTCAAATGAGTGAAATAGCAACAATGTTTCTCGCTAGTTTGAGGGTGCTTTCCAATCATCTGCTTTTCCAGGAATTTAAAGATTTACACTTTTAGAATCATTCCTTTGGGTAAGAGTATCATTCTCCCCAAAGGTCCCTGTAAATGTGTTTATCAAATAAAGCTCTTCTGATTTCAAGTGGTAGAAAGACCAAATCAAACTGCCTTGAGGCAAAATGGAAACACATTGGTTCTCATCGCTGAAAAGACTAGGGATTAGTGCTGGCCTCAGGCAGAGCTTGACTCAGGGGACCTGACAGTGTCCCCAGGAACCAGTTTCTCTTTGTGCATCTCTTCCTTTGGCTGCTCTGAACTCCCTCTCAGGCAAGGGGTCCCAAGGGGGACACTGGCATCGACAGATTTCCCTTCCTCACAGTTCTACATGCAGCAACAAGAGGACATCTCAGCTCCTATGCTCAAGGAAAAGGGGCACGATTGGCTCTGATTTGAGATAATGTCTTATCTTGGGTCACATGCTCATCCCTAAATGAATCACTGTGATTGGGGAAATAAGATTCTCTGCTGGGCTAGGCCTGAGGTCACATGCCTAAGGGTAAAGTTAGTTCCACAGAAGTGCACGGACTGAGAATGCGGCACTCATTGTTCTTAAAAGAAAATTCAGAGTGCTACTATTAAATATATATAAATATACTCCTCAGCAAAGCAAAAAATAGCAAATTTCTACCACAAAATAAAGCTATGCATCAAAAACCTTAAAAATTCTTATTTTCTCCCTGCCTCCTACTCCATGCTCTCTCTCATAGGTAATATCACATGTGTATGAATATGTATGTATACATATGCATACTTACGTGTATTCTAAGGAAGTAATTAGATATGCAAAGATGTATGCTCAAAGGCACAGAGATGGTCACTGTAACATTAGTATCCAAATAAGAGGGAGTTAGTTAACTATGTTATGAAAAAGTCAAATAATGAATTATGCATATGCTAAAATGGTACTTTTGAAGAACATTTCATGACATAAAAACGTTCATAATATAATATAAAAAAGAGGTGAATTAAATTAATGCATGTAGTATGTACAAATTATGCTTTAGAAACATATTCATAAAAATATAGGAATAGATAGCAAAATGTTAGCAATGGTTATCTTTATGTTTTTAGAGGTTTTTTTCATTTATTTTTTTTAGTTTCTTTTATAATCAGGAAAAAGTAAGCAAGTGCTTTTTTAAGGCAAAGCGACCATGTTATCTAGGGTTGTACAGTCATGTTGTTCAGATTACCAACCCAAAGCAGGGCCTTGAGGTCAGGTAAGTTTTGGTAGAGAGAAAATGTTAAGGAAGGTTTGTTATATGAAGGCCTGCCTTGACAGAATATGCAGAAGAATATTCTCTGGCCTGCTAGAAGAACCAAGAGACTGGGGTAAGAACCAAGAAGCATTGGAAAGGGGAATGGGTTTATGCTGGGTGGCCTTAAATCAGTTCTGGGTGGGCCTGGATTATCTTCACTAAAACTCTTCTAAGTCAAGAAGCTTCTACAGGGGTTGGCATCATCCTTGGCTCATTAGAGAGAGTGATATGTAAAGTACGACTGGGACCAAGAAGGCCTATGATTTGAGGCAGGCGAGGGCAGCAGTATTGTCTCATGACCTTGCTTGTTGGGCATAGGAGAGTCTTCCCACAACTTTCTCCAAACCTGCCATTTCTCTGAGGAACAGCTTAAACAATTATAGAAATCACAATAATTACATTTCTTATGCATGTGCTATAAGGCATTCTATAGTTTTCAAAATATCCTACCTCATCTGATTTTTACAGACTCTGTGAAGTAGAAAGCACTGATGTTCCCATTTATCAGATAAGGAAAATGAGGGCTTGAGAGAGAAGAAAGCTTAGCTGGAGAGAATCTAAATAAAAAAGGTGTTTGATTTGCATCCAAGCTGATTTGAGGATGTATTATAAGAAGAGGGGAGGCAATTCCGTGGACCTCAGAAGGTCAGGAACTAAAGTGTATCCATGTCCCATGAAGCCTACAAATAGAGAATCAAGTTCTAAAGCTCTTCTCAGGATTGACATTGTATGCTTTCTCCTCTCTGCTTCTCTCTGCCAGTTGGTCTCATTCTCCTGCTTCTCTCTGCAGGTCTTCCTCCTCTTAGTCATCTTACACATCGCCCCACGTAGTCCACCTGCCCTAAAGACTCAATGGCCTTCCAAATCCAGGTCCCACCACCAACCAACCTCTGTGCATCTTAGTCCAAATTCTCAATGGGTAGAACCTTCCTAGCTCAATGCAGCCTTTGAAAGGGACTGAGATTGAAGTAAGATATTCAGAGGCTCAAAATACTGAAAAGATTATATTGCCTACCTCCATGAAAAATTCAAAATAAAGATAAGACTATTCAATAAAATATTATTTTATATACCATTATATTTGGTAATGTTTTTCTACACACAAAAAAATATCCTTTAGAAAAGATGGAGTCTCCCTGTATTCAAGTTCTTTCAAAATGTCTTATATAATGGAACACTCTCTCAAATTCTTTATTTTGAACAAAAATATACTATTTAGGGAAGATATGTTAGCCTAGAAGTATATCAATTAATGCTGGCTTGGTATGATTACAAAGGTCACCTGGCAGAATTGATTAAAAAAACAAGAGAGACAAATTCAAAGTAGGTTTAGTAATTTTTATAGTCATGAGCCCATAATTATTATGAGTATGATCCCATAATTCCAAATGTTGAATATTATTGTAAACAAGCTTTTAAAGGTCACTTTAATATGCAGCAAAAAAGTGCTAACATTGTGGAAATTGCAAATATATACATATGAAAAACTAAAGGATCCTGATATTATGGAAATGGCTCCTCGCATGCTTCAGATAAAATATCTAGTGACCATGTCATATAAAGATTCAGTAAGAGCTCTGTTTCTAACAACTCATGCAGGAATGCAAATGGCGTTCTCAGGAAATGAACTTTTTGAATCTTAAATGACTCAAAAAAAATGGCTCTAGAGATAACAAAGATACTGATCTCAAAGATACTTTTGAAGAATTTGAACAAGGTTGTTTTGCAATATATAAGAAAGAAAAAGCATACTTCTAAATTGATACATTTCATATATCATTTATAAAATGTAAATATAACTAATTAATAACTTAGATATGACATACACACATTTGGTTATTTCATCTACATACCTGGAAGTTTGTCTAGTTTGTCTTGTTTGGCAAAAAAAATCCTTTCTTATTGATTGTCTCACTGGGAGAATAGGGAATAATCTCATATTAGGGCAATCATATTCATGCATACATAATAAATACAAGGAATTTTTTAAAGTTCTGATTTTTGTCATGAATACTGTTTTAATTCTTTTTTTAAAATATAAAATATCAAAATATTGCAAAAAGCTTCTTTGGGCATGTTTGCCTCTCATTTTGCTAGTGTGCTATGTATATGCTTGACCTACATTTTACCTCATCTAGGTCTTCTCGGGTCTGTTGTCCAAACATTATCCAATAGCTGAGATCCAGGAGGGACAGGATCATATGGTCAAATGCAGGCACGTAGACTTGTCCCTTTCAGGGTCTGGGACAGATGCTGTAGCACAACTCTGTTTCTCTCTGTAGGGATTAGGACCGCTTTATTCCAACTGTTGCTCTCCTGCCTATTCAGGGAGTGTGATCACAGCAAAATCTCATCAGCCCTCTAATTAGTTTCCTAGTCCAAACGCTTGGTGGCTTAAAACAACAGAAATTTATTCTCTCAATCATGGTGTCAGCGGGGTTGGTTCCTTCTGAAGGCTCTAGGGGAATATCCAGCTTTGGGCAACCGCAGGGAATCCTTGGCATTCTTTGACTCGTGGGTACATCACTCAATCTCTGCCTTTGTCTTCAGGTGGCCCTCTTCTTTGTCTACCTGTGTTTCAAATACCCTCTTCCTTTCTATTATAAAGACACCAGTCATTAGATTTAGAGCCCTCCCTAAATCCAGGATGATCTCATCTGAAGATCCTTAATGTAATTACATCTATAAAGATGTTTTCCCAAATAAGATCACCTTCATGAGTTCTAGGTGTTAGGACTCAGACATATGTTTTGGGGGACCACTGTCCAACCCACTGTACCCCCACTTACTTTCTAGATAGCAAGTAACTATTCTTGGGTAATGAGAGTTTTGAAAACAGCACCAGAAAGTTGCATTTCTACAACACTTGACTGCTGGGGCAGGCACTTCTTTGATTCATCATTGAAGTCTGGGCAGTTCCTCAATAAGACAGGTAGAGAAAACAGCCACCATGGGATTTTACCCAGATCTTTCTTTTAACATTATTTCTAGTCCGCACTGGGAGTGGGGGCTGGGGGAGCAGGCATGGAAATGAACAGCTGAACAAGTGAAGGTAATTTAAAAATAAAACCACAGGCGTGGATTGGTTGCCCCCTCCCTGTGCTTTTCTTGTAATTTACTTGCTTGTACTCCTTACAAGGCTGAGGTCTGAGAGGGCAGAGACTGTTCACCATCATATTCCTGACATAAGGCCTGATATGTTGGGAAGTAAGCACTCTGTAAATATTTGTTAAATGAAAAAAGAACTGCATGAAAGAAAGGAAACTTCTTCAGCACATTGGGCCATGTACCTGGGACCTTGCTTTCACCTGGGGTCTTATCTTCCCAGCCCCCACTTTCTCTCACTTGGAGATCTAGACCCTCAAGTTACGGGCACTCCTCAAGAGATTGGCTACCCCTAAGATTGAGGCACTCAATTCTCCATTTTTCTCTTAGTTTTTTAAAAGAAAAATGCCTTCCATAAAACAAGAATTAAAATGAGGCCAAAGTCAAGAAGGCTGCCCATTAATGAAGTTCTAGATTCCCAGAAATAAATACAAAGGAAAATGTCAAACATATAAAGTGTCTTTGTAAAAATTTGAACAGAAACAAACTTATTTAATTAAGGAAACCATGATGGGGTGTGTGTGTGTGTGTGTGTGTGTGTGTGTGTGTGTGTGTGTGTATGTGTGGTGATATTCCTGAATACTAACAAAACTTAGAGGTCACAGGAGAGATGCATTTCCTAGAAAATCAAACTAGAAGTTCCGGCCCCAGAAGATGTAAGTTCTAATGGTGGATAACCTGGACTCCCACAGGGCTATAGCATGGACTCTGAAGAAGTGCGGTTCAGAAAGTCATCCATTCCCATCTCCCTCCTCTGACCACACATGAATATCTTTCTCCAATCTGACTGGCCTCCCTCCCTCTTCTGTGACCCATTCCTGCATGGTCTTGACTTGACTTCATGAATTGGTAACTTCTTAGGTGTCATCCTTCCTAGGAGTATTCAAAATTTGATAAAAATAGATTGATGAAGATCCCACAGCCTTCCAGCTGCAAAGGAATGAGTGGTGGTGGTGGTGGGGGGGAAACGTTTGTTCCACACTATCTGGGCAGACATGGACTCTGCCAACTTGTTGGTTGTAGGGCCAGCACTAGGCAACAATTCTCTCTCTTTCTCTCTCTCTCTCTCTCTCTCTCTCTCTTCTTCCCTCTCCATTCACTCTCTCTCTCTTCATTCCTTCCTTCTCTGTCTAAATCAACAGCCACTTTGTGGAAGATTAGATGATAATATGAGAATGGTTTTATATCTGGGTTCTTCATCCTGTTCCAAAGGTCTGTGTCTCTGTTCTTGTGCCAGTACCATGCTGTTTTGGTTATTATAGCCTTGTTGTAGTAAAGCTTGAAGTCTGGTAAACTGATGCCTCCCAATTTGTTCTTTTTGCTTAAGATTGCTTTGGCTATATGAGGTCTTCTCTGGCTCCATATGAAGCATAGAATTATTTTTTCTAAATCTGTAAAGAATGATGATGGTATTTTGGTAGGGATTGCATTAATTCTGTAGATCACTGTAGGTAATATAGACATTTTAACAATATTGATTCTGCCAATCCATGAGCATGGCAGAGATTTCCATCTGTTTACATCTTCTACAGTTTCTTGAAATGCCATTTGATCCCACTACTAGGCATCTACCCAAAGAAAAAAAAGACATTCTATAGTAAAGACATCTGCACTCAAATGTTTATGGCAGCACAATTCACAATTGCAAAGATGTGGAAACAACCTAAGTGCCCATCAATATGTGAGTGGATTAATAAAGTGTGGTATATGTATACCATAGAATACTACTCAAAAAATACTACTACAAAAAACAATGGTGATCTAGCACCTCTTATATTATCCTGGATAGAGCTTGAGCCCATCCTTCAAAGTAAGGTATCACAGGAATGGAAAAACATGCACCACATGTACTCGCCATCAAACTGGTACTAACTGATCAACACTAAGGTGCTCACATGGTAGTAATATTCACTGGGTGCCGGTCAGGTGGGAAGGGGGCTGGCAGCGTAAACTCACCACTAATGGAGGTGGAGCACACTATATGGGGGAAGGGCACGCTTGTAGCCCTGGCTTGGGCAAGGCAAAGGCATTATCTGTAACCAAAATGTTTGTACCCCCATAATATCCAGAAATAAAAAAAAATTGTCAACCTAAATCAACAGCCTCTGGTATCTACTATGCTTCTTTATGACATTTTGTTCTATTAATACTTCCTCCTTAGTAAAGAAATGATTAGACAAATCAAACATGACTTACCTTTTCAGCTAATTTCATCTGGACTCATTCCAGATTGTTCATAGCATTTAAAAAATGGTGCCTAGATCTTATCTGTTATCTCCTTGCCCAGCAGCCAGTACAGTGCTGGGCGCATAGGAGGTTCTCAATTTAATCTTAATATGTTGTAAAAATTAGATTGATTATCTCTAAGATAAAAGATGAGTTGAATTAAATAAATTATAATTAAAATACAGAAAAAGAGCATGAAGTAGGATGGTTCTAGGTTCAATTCAAAACCACAAAATAGTCTGTGACTTTGGGGCAAATTATATAAGTTGAGAATCAGTTTTCTCATCTGTAAAATCGGGTTGTTAATATGCAACTCACAGGGTTGTGGCAGGTCTTGAATGAAAAAAAGGAAAGGAAATGCCTTGAATGAAAGGAAAATGCGTGGCACACAATAGACTTTCCTTAAGTGTAAATTCTATACCCCCTCAAGCCCTAAGAGGGTTTTTTTCATAATAAATATTACAGCTAGACACATTTGTTCCAAATTTCAATACAACTGTATTCAGACCCAGACTTGTTTGAAATATTATGACAGGAGCATGTATGATTTTAAATATGAGCTTGTGTTGTAGACATAAGATTTGAGCATTTGACTGTATGTAAATTATACCTTAAAAAAAAAAATCTATCCTCTCCCCTCCCCCAGAAAAGTAGGATCATATTTCTACTCTCTGAAAGGCCCCCTGACATCCTATCCTAGCCTCCAGCTGCAGATATGCCCCAGCTGGGAAAGGTGAAGACAAGCTGCTTAAATGTTTATGTACTGCATTTCCTCAATTATAAATCCACATTTTCTCATTTTGATATTTCCGGAGAAGCAACTTACATTCAGTGTACATTTGATACAGTGTTTCTTCTCTCCCTGCCTTCCCAAACCACTCTTCCCCATCCCCTCTGAAAAGTTACTCTTAAATTAGAAGTATATCTCTGCTATGCACAACATGCCTTCTTGAAAACAACTCTCATTTGCCCTCAGAGAACCAATGAGATGGTTATCGACAAACTGAATGTAAACAATCTAAGGTTAAACAATAACTAATACATTTTGGGAATTTCCTACATGCCAGGAACAGTTCTAAGGTTTAACACACAGCAACTCATTCAACGTTCAAGATAAAACTCATTGAGATAGTAAGATCATTATCTCCAAGTTACAGTGAGGAAGGAGACTCAGAAATTAAGGATCTTATATATATTTAAGGTTAAATAATAACTAATACATTTTGAACATTGCTACATGCCAGGAACTGTTCTAAGGTTTTATACATAGCAACTCCTTTAATGTTTAAGACAAAACTCATTGAGATCATAAGATCATTATCCCCATGTGACAGATGAGGAAAGAGACTCAGAGAAATTAAGGAGTTTACATAAATGCAAAGTGTGTAATCCCAGTGGCAGAGCTGGGGTTTGAATGCAGGCAGTCTGGCTCCAAAGGCTATGCCCTTAACAGCCACACCTTTCTTCCTAAGTGAGATAACATCAGTAACAGGAAAACTTAAGTGTGTATATGGAAGCCCATTGAGCATGCTAAGAACAAGAGGGCAAAATGACATAGTTCTGGCCCTTGAAGGTTTTAGTCTCAGAATACATACACATGAAACCTAAACAGGAAAAACATGGGGCTTCAGGAAGTACCTTCCATATCACAGGATATGTCATACGCGGCTGGATCAAGAGAGAGGCCCTGTGGAGGACTGTGTTCATTGACTGGTCACATTCCTAGGAAGGAGCCTTGGGACCACTTCTGAGTTAAGGGGTGTGTGTGGAGTGGGTGGTATGTGTGTTTATGTGTGAAGAGCAGACAATACTAAGTTAGCTCCAGCCCTTCCCACTACCACTAACAAACCCTGGTCACATCCCAATCTGATTTCAACCACAGTGTTTCCATTTTTAGCTTAAACCTATTCTTGTCAAACTTAGCAAAGACTTTCCATCTTGTCAACTCCATTCTCAGTCCTCTTGTTAATTTGATCTCTCAGTGTATGCCTCCATCCTTGACCATCCCAGCTGGGAGTGACCATGTTTGGAACTCCCACAACTATTTCCTACAGCATTTAGGAACTTACCACAATTACTGGCTCTGTGTATATGTGTCTTATCAGTAAGAGTCCTCACCAGACCTCAAATACCTTCAGGGCAGGAATACCATTCACCTCTGTTACCCCCAGAGCCTTACTCAACTGCTGTTCAAATGCTCAGTGATAGTGGCCAGACACCTGGGTTCTCATCACCCTCTGTCACTCAGCCTTAGACAAGTCACAGGACTTCTATGCCTCAGTTTCTCCATCTGTCAGGTGCCCAGAAAGAGTGTCTAGCACATATTAGTTACCCAAGAAATACTTTTGAATGAATGAATGCATGAATGGGTGGGTGAATAAATACATATCCATCTCTACCCATTTACAGATTTGCTTGAAGATCAAGTAAGCTACTGTGATTGGAAGCCTACTGGAGAATTAATAGCTGTGCAGTAAGCATCAGTATTTTTTAATTTTCAGTAGGCATGACCAAGATGCCTGCTACAATGGCTATTACAATGGTCCAAAATGACCTCCAGTGATCTCCATCTCCTGGTATTCACACTCTTGTGAATCAGGATGACTGTATGGCCAATAGAATATTGCAGAAGTTATAGCATGTGATGTGTGACTGCCAAGGATAGGTCAAAAAATGCATAGTCACTTCCACCTTGGGCTTTTGCATTGCTCCTTCTGGGGAAAACAGCCACCATGCCAGGAGAAGACTCAGCTAGCTCTGTAGAGAGGCCTACATGAAAAGAAACTGAGGCCTCTCACCAACATCCAGCACCACCTTGCCAGAGACGTCTTAGAAGTAGATCCTCCAGCCTCCATCAAGCCTGCAGATGACTGCAGCCCCAGCTGACATCTTGAATGTTACCTCATGAGAGACCCTGAGGCAGAACCACCCACCTAAGCTCCTCCTGAGCTCCTCCTGAATTCCTGACCTGCAGAAACTATGAAAGATAATAAGTGTTAATATTTTAAGCCACTTAAGTCTTGGGGTAATCTATCATGCATTGATAGATAACTTTTACAAAGGAAAACAACAAAAAAGACAGAAGCAAAACTATCAAATGAAGCACATAGAGACCTTACAATCTCTGGTAGTCTATTTTACCCACGATAACAGAGAATCTTCATGGTATAAGAGAAAGCATCTACGCCAGCAGTTGGATGCAGGTGCTGCAGGAAGCCTCACAATGGACACAAGTACAACAGGGACTGGGAGAATATGCTCTGAGCACGTGCTTTCTGCCTCTGCCATCTCTCCCACAAGCCTCGAGGGGGGAATCATGATCTCAGAGGGGATAGCAAAAATAAAGGATACAGTACCAGCCCTTGAGAAAGCTGGGTCAAACTTGTTGAACTGGCCACAAGGCTGACATAATCTATATAATGACTTAATGCAAATCAAGAAAAGGCCCCCCTTCCTCCCTCCAGCCCCACTCCAGGGCACTGGTATGAAAAACAAAAGATGGCCTGGATTGCACTCCCTCTGGCCATCTTGTTTGGCACCCCTCTGGAGGGCACAGCCAGCCCCAAGAATGATCATATTGACTGATGGATGCCCAGATTTTGACTCTCCATCCACAAGTCCTGCCCCTCCCCGCTCCACCTCCTCCTGCAGAGCTCGTGAGTGAGCCACAGAGAGCTCCCAGACCCTGTGTCAGGACTGGGAGAAGGGTGGGGGCAGGCCCTGCCCACACTAGGAGCAGCAGGCTCAGCACAGTGGAGCACACGGCCTCATGCTACCTGGGACCAAGCCAGGCCTGTGAGCCCCGCACCCTTATTTTAGCAGGTAATCAGCCCTCTTTGTGTTCCTCTCAGTGAGGCTCCACCCTTGTCTAAGTGGCCTATGTAATTAGTACCTCTCTAGCTGTAATTCCCTCCCTAACCGCCTGTAATTATCATCCAGCTGACCTTTGTTCCCTTAATTGCTGATTGACTCCTGATCCCCGAATACCACTCTGCCTTCCTACTCTCCCCTCCTTCTGACTCAACGACTTATTGCATACAGTACAGTATTTGTTTTTTCTAACCCCAGGGAGTCTTTGGAATCCCTACTTCTCTGCTATTTGAAACACCTCTTCCTGAAACAACTCTCATTTGCACACCACTGCTTCAAACTAGTTTCTTCTGCTTAGCCTCGCTGGCTTCTTAGAAAATTTAGTTCCAAGTCAAGAGATGGGTATTACTAACCTCCTTTTGTAGGAGAGAAAATGGAGTGATAAAGTAATTCCAAAACTTGCTATTATTATGCAGTTAGACCACATTCCTAGGCAAAGGCTATTTGCATTTGACACTGTGGCCTCTTGCTTCCCTGCTTCTCTTAGTTGGAGAACCCAAACTTGAACTGCCTCAGTGATCCCAGTTTCCAGCCTATACTCTCTTAACACCTGTCATGACCACTCACACTTGTTTGTAATTTCAGCCTTGAGTTTTCCGAATCTGAAAATTGCTTTCACCCTCTCTCCTGCCCCAAGATGCTATGTCATAATAGTAAAAGGTATCACTTTCTGACCAACTACCATGCATCGGGTACCATTTTGAGGTCTTACAGAGAGCATCTTATTATATCCTCCCCTCGCCTCCATGCAGCATCACTGTGTTCCCCTCTGCAGACTCAGAGTCTTTACTCCAGCTCTTGTCCCTTCCATCTCTACATTTTCAACTTTCCTCACTCTAATGGGTCATGCCCATGAGCACACAAATGTGACTTAATCTCCCCCATCTTCAAAAGATGATCTTTTGACAAATGCCCCTCCATGGATCACCTACTGTCCTCTTCTCATTTACAGGATAATTTCTCAGAAAAAGTTGTCTATATTTTCTGCACCAATTTCTCCCCTCCATTTTCCAACCAGTCTTTTGTGCCTCCCACAACTCCTGTCAAGGTCACCACTGGCTTCCATGTGGCTAAAGCCAATGGCCAATTCTCATTCCTCGTCTTATTAGAAGAATTTGACGACACACTCCCAGACCTCCAGGCTGCCAGGACACCACTCTCTCTTGCTTCTCCTCCTACCTCAGTGGTCATTCTTTAATGTCACTTGTTGGACCTTCCTCATCTCCCTGGCTCAAAGCCAGTTCCCAGATTTCTCTTTCTATCACTGCTGACTCACTAGATCACCCCAAGTCCTGTGGTTTATATAACATCTATGTGCTGACGACTATCAAATTTTTGTCTCCTCACCTACAAATTTCTAATTCACATATCCAGCACCTTACTTGACATCACCACTTGCCTGAGGAATAGACAAATCGAATGAACACATCCAAAACCAAACTTCTGTGCTCACTTGTGTGAAGACTTCCTCAGAACTGTTACTCTCACCATCTTCCTTGCTTCAGTCATAGTGACTTCATTGTTTGACTTGCTCAGGCCAAGAACTTTCAAGTCATCTTTGACTCCCCTCCTTTTCTTCTGCCTCATGTCCAACAATCCAGCAAATCTTGTCAACATTCCCTTCTGAATATATCTGTGATCTGATCATTTTTCAGGTTGATTGATGCTTTTGCCACCCTGGTCTAAGCAGCCCCCATTTTTACCTCTATTAATAAATAGAGTCTTAACTGCTCTCCCTCCTTTTGCCCTGGCTGCTGCCTCGCATAGTTTATACACCACAGGGCATCTAGATCGTGTCAGATCTTCCCACCCCTTGGTTCAAAACGCTTCAATAGTTCCATCCCACTCAAAGCGAATTCCAAAGTTCTTGTAAAGACCTACAAAGCCCCACATGACCTGGCTCCCAGATATTCCTCTGAGCCCATCTCTCATTACTCTCTCCTCTCCTCAGTTTGCTCTAGCCAAACTTGCTCCTTGAACCACCGAGCAAGCTTGGCCTCAGGGCCTTTAAATTTACCTTTCTCTCTGCCTGCATTAATCTTCTGCCAGATGTCTGCGTGGTTTTGTCTCTTGCTTCGTTCAGGCCACTGCTTGAATATGACAGGTCTTCTTTGACCTCTGTGATGGACAGACTCTAAGGTGGCCCACCTTCTAGTGTCCATGTCTTTGTGTAATCCTTCCCGTTGAGTGTGGGTGGGACCTGCGACAGGCTTCTAAGAAACAGAATATGGCAAAGGTGATAGGTTAGCCCTCCTATGATTATGTTACCTTACATAAGATGCCATCTTGCAATCAGACTTACTCTAGAGATTTTCTTTCCTGCTGGCTTTGAAGAAATAAGCATCTATGTTAGGAAGCCCAGCGGCAAGGAGCTAAGAGCAGCTTCTCAGAGTTGAAGGTGACCTCTGATCAACAGTCAGCAAGAAACTAGATGTCTCAGTTATGTAGCAGCAAATAAATTCTACCAACAACCTGAGTGATTTAGAAGTGAATTACTCCTCAGTTTAGACTCCAGATGAGAAAAACACAACTCAGCTGATACCTCAATTGCAACCTTACAAGACCTTAAGCAATGGACCCAGCTAAGCCATGCCTGAATCTTTACTTATAGAATCTGTGAGATGATGAATGTGTATTTTTAAGCCATCAAGTTTGTGGTAATTTGTTATGCAACAAGAGATAGCAACTACAACCACTCCATAAAGTCTCTTTCTCCAGCATCCCTTTTCTCTTCCCTTGTATTTTTCTATATAATATTTACCCCATCTGACATTTACATTTTTTACTCATAAATTTATCATCTTCCCCTTCACTAACATGTAAGATCTCAAAAGATTCACAACTGAATTTGCAACCCCTAGAAAAATTCCTGATTCATAACAGAAATTCAATAAATATTTCTAAATAGGTGAATGAATGTTTTTTCATTTTAATAATAGCTACGTTTTTATGTGTACCATAGCTCAGTGCTTCTGTGGTAAAGAATCCAGGTTTGTTTTTTCTAATAAATCATAGACCAATTCTTTTATAAAGTACAATGAAGCAAATTACTAGAAAAGTGAAATAAAATGAAGCCAATTTTTAAATTAGTATTATATTCAATAGACATAAAATTACTGTCAAATTGCTATAAAAATTTCTAAATGCTTGCTTTCAATTTCTGTACTTATCTCATTGCAGATCGGTAATATTCCTTGATCTAGGGAAAATACTTTGACTGTTACTACTGAGCAAATAGCCAATGCTTTGACCAGATATTCTCAGGTCCTTTTTGCATTTCCATGTGTCCTTCCTCTTAATTTACATGTGCTCTTCCTCCAAAAGCCTACACCAGTGACTCTTCTGAGGTTAGTGGAGCCCAGTTCCCCTGCATCAGATTGGAATAAAGCATAATCCAAAAATCTGTGAGGTTAGATTGACGTTACCGTCTTTGGGAACTTATATTCTTGCTAAGCTACTTCTCCTCCCCCATCCAGGTTCTTTCTTTTCTTTATCATTTCTCTTGTGAACACTTTATTAATAAATCATTTGCATATAAATCTGCCAGACCTATGACAGGCACTGTACTATTACACAGTGATTACAATGATGGCTGGAGCTGGAGAAACCAATTTCAGCCATGAGATGAAAGTCACATGTCGAAGGTGGTAGAGCAGCAAGAAGACAGATGGAATCGGTGTTCCTGATGAGTGTGAGCTACTATATTGATCCTAGATGGCCTACCCGTACATGAGAGAGAAATAAATTTTTATTTTGTTTAGCCCAATGGTTATTTGGGCTTTTCCCTGTACCACTAGCCCAAGATCCCCCAGCTAGAAAGTGATAGAGTGCATATCTCAATCCAGGTGTGATTCCAGACCTCCTGATTTCTCCCATCTATTCTGCTACCACCCAGGCAACTCTGGGTGTTTGATAGTAATAGAAACATGGCTGGGCTGGGCACTGGAAACATAGCTTCTCCTTGAGACAAAGCCATGGCTGGGCCTTTTCTCATGTTGGTTAGAGACAGAAGTAAACAACCAATCAATAAAATAACAGAACCCACATCTCTAAATCCATGCTCTTCCCATGTTGTCAACCTCATGAGAAGTCATCAGTCCAAAGGACTCATGAGTACATAGCAGAACTTAGATCACAGGTTTAGTTCCCTGATTTCCAAGCCCACATTCTTTCCATCACACCAGGCTGCTTTAGGGGCATCTGGGCCAAATCTGAGAATGTATTCTCTTCTATCGTCTCCAAGGAAAACACAAAGAGATAACAAGCAGATTGGAAAAAAAAGCAAGAAGACAAACATCAATGCCTGATCCCTCAAGGGCAAGAATTGCATTTTGTTCATTTGGTTATCCTCAAGGTCTTATATAGGACACAGCATATATCAGGCATTTAATATAAGATTCTTAGGAGGAAAAAAAAATGTGTGTGTTGGGGGGGCTTAAAAAGCTGAAATCAATTACCCAAACTGACTTGAGTATATTGTCTGCCACAGCAGGTGGGTGGCAGCAATAGCTCTGATTAGGCTCCAAGCAATTTACTTTATTGGGCCAGGAACCAAGGCTAGGGTTTTAATACAACATCTACATTGACATATTGATTTCTCTTGACCAGACCCCTTGCTTTCAGTCTGTTCTCCTAGGAAAGCAATGCTTACAGAGCACCAGTCAGCTCACACTTCTGTCCCCTAGTGACTATGTGACACATTAGCCATAGAGCCCAGGACAGTTAGGGTTAATTTCTACTGGATCAGAGACCATATACACAGACAGCATGGCCCACTGACAGGAAGACAGAGAAGCAATTTTAATACCAACTTTCTTTGCTGTCTCCTGGCTGAGCCACTCTACATTGATCTCGGTGAAAGTACTTAACCTATTTGTGACTCAGTTTGCTTCATCTGCAGAATGGGAAATTAATAGCACTTGCCTTATAGAGTTGTTGAAAAGATTTGATAATTTAATATTTGTAAACCACTTAGAACAGTGTCTGCTGTATAATAACTATTTGATAAGTATTAGCTGCCATCATCATCATCGTGTGTCTATTGAGTTTTATTTTTCAAGGAAGCACAGATCAGTTTCAGAGTCTTTCCCTGTGGGTACTCATGCTCCATTACCTATGAGCTCACAAGGGAGACACTATACACCGAACACCCAGACACCTGAAAAGATGCAGGGTTATGCCCATTTAAAACTCTTATACATCTTACTGCTGTGTCAGATACTCTAGTGCTTTTATTTGAGAATAAAACTTACAATTTGCCTCTTCCATCCAGTTTGCACAGCCCTTCATCTTTAAGCTAAGCCTTACTTCTCTGTCCCTTCTTTTATCATACTTCTTCCGTTTCTCCAAGATTTTATCATTCCTGTGGAATTTTCTGCCATGTTCTTTTGCACTGTTCTTCCATCAGCCTCCATAGTCTCCACTTCCAATTCCTCCCTCCCCACTTCCTGGGGTTGACTCATCTTTTAGGACTCAGCTCAAATAACACTTCTTCTAGGAAACCTTTTCTCACCCTTGAAATCTGAGTTAGTGTGGCTGACATTGTAAGTTTTCACCCAAAAAGCATTCACAACCTTTTTCCCAGAGCACCTCTCTCTCCAAAGACTGAAAAAGCCGGATACTTGCTTTCCTGGCCTCTCTTTCAGTTGGGGTGATCATGTACAACTCTGGCATATGAAATATATAGGGAAATCTCCTGGGGGTACTTTATGGAAAGATTTTCCTCCCTGATCAAAGCAGAGAACATGCAAGGAGAAATGTCATTCTGCTCCATATCCTGCAATTGAAAATGATCACATGAGGATACTTGGATCTGCAAACTTGGATCTGATCTTTCAAGAAAAGATGATGCAAACCATCATCTTGTGACCATGAGGAGAATACCTATAGAATAGCCAAGACATAGACCTGCTGACCCATAGACCATGGAACTGTTGCGCCAACCCTGGATCTGCCTGTGTGCCTTCGGAACTTTTGTTAAGTAAACAGTAAATGTTCTATGGCTTAAGCTACAATTAATTGATTTTTCTATTACTTGTAGCAGAACATACCTAATTGACCTACCTAACAGCATCACCTCATTTGTGGCTAAAGGCACCAGGTCAAGACTTCTGATTTTCAGACCAAGCTGTATTTAACAAGCCATGTGCCCTCAGTTGGGCTGGATCTACTCACCCAATTAGAATTACAATTAGAGAAGACATCCTTTCTAATGGAGACACAGTATGCTCTCTTCTCAGGTATTCCTTTAACACCAACCTACATTTCTCATCATAACCCTTATCCCACACTATAACTGCTGATTTATTTTCTGAATTTCTGACAAGACTGAGTTTCTTGAGGAAAAAAAAAACTCTGATTCATCCTACACCCTCAAAGCCTAGCAAAGTGCCTTGTGTTTAATAAAGCTAATTAATAATATATTTTAAAACTAATTTAAATTCAAGTGACAAACTAACTTTCAGTTGGACTTTGTCCCTATTTCTAGCTTAGGAAATATGGTCCCATATTTAGTTTTGGAAATACAATAAGGGTAAGGGCTGAGGACGGATCATGCAGGGCCTCTCCAGCAGCATCTCTGCTAATGTGCAGAGAGCACATCTTGGTCATCTGTAGCAAAAGCTTGAATTCAGGTACCCCTCATAACACATCATTTCTTTTTCATTTATTCAACAACATTTTGAGTGCCTATTATATGCCAAGTCTGTGACTTCCATCCCCAATGCATCCAATTTTAGACCTCCTGACCTTACCCCTGGAGAAGGAATGCTATCCTAGACTCCTCTTGGACATCTATAGAGAGTGATGGAGACTGGTTGATTGGAGGTCCCCATGCCCAATCAAGTTCAGCCAAAGATTGGTGGGTAGGAGGAGGCCCCATGTTGCTAAATCTTCTGATCTTTCAAGAAAAGTCAAAATTGTGTAATTTTTATGAAACTCCTCAACATTAGGTGCCGACAACTAATTAAAACATTTTTATAAATACCATATTAGCCAGACAAAACACATTCATAGGCCAGACCTAATCTGTGGGCCACCATTTTGAGATCTTTGATTTAAAGGAATGAATGGAGGCCTTCATCATGATCCTGTGGTTCTGACTGGAGAGGGTTTGCAATAGAGCATGGGGAGAAACAGTGTTATGGCTGAGAAGGACAAAAAATAGACAAAAGTTTGCTTGGGGCCAGGCAAGAAGACCATTGTGGTGTGGAAGGCAACTAGCTCTTGCTAAGTTCTGGATACACTGTGCTGATCCCTCACATATGTAGTCTTGTTTAATCTTCACATCACTCTCAAAGTGAATGTAATCTTTCCCTTTGACAGATGTGTCAGTAGAGGAGCTAGGACTACAACTCAGATCTCCTGACTTCCAGTTTGGGCTCTTTCCAATTCATACTGTTGACTCTGGAATTAATATCTCTCATTCTCCTCTCCATTCCTCCTTCTGTTCTCATTCACTCCCTAAACCTATGTAAGGTGGCTGTCTTCATGAGGTTTAAATTGAAATGCTATAGTTTTATCATCCATGAAATGCATGTAGAGTTGTTGTGCCTGGTGTATCATAGACACTCAATAAATATTAGCTTCTTCTTTATTATTATTTTATTTCTTTTATGTTTTCTTTACTTTAAGAAAAAAAAATTAAAAATTATTCCTTCCTGCCCCTGATTCTATTCCTGAAAAGAGCATACTTTCTGAGTCTTCCCCACATGGTAATTGTTTATTGGTAATGTTGCCAAAAGTCCCAACAGAAAAAAAGAAAGGGAACAAAAAAGGATGGAAGGAAGGAAGGAAGGAAGGAAGGAAGGAAGGAAGGAAGGAAGGGAGGAAGGGAGGAAGGGAGGAAGGGAGGAAGGGAGGAAGGAAGGAAGGAAGGAAGGAAGGAAGGAAGGAAGGAAGGAAGGAAGAGAAAGCGTGTCCATTTCCAAAGTAGAATGTAGCTTCCAGGAGAATGCCAAATTATTGTGCTCACACCTCTCCCTAACAACCTGGAGTGTTATTCTAGAGCCAAGAAATGACCCTGACAACTTAATGGGAACAAGAAATAGTGATGCCTTAAAACCTTTGTATCCCTCCCTCTAAGAAAGCCCATGCTCATGCAATAAGACCCAACCTGGAAGAATAGTATCAAAAATGATACATTCTGCTTTGGGAAAGAATTCCACTACATGATTATTTTAAAACTCACCACGGGGTCCCCCTAGTGTATTTGAAATACAATTTTATTTGCAAACTTTAATTAAAAATCTGTAATTCCGGAGTCAGGATGAATTGCTGAGATAAACTTTTTCACTTTATAGATGAGGAGAAATGAGTCCCAGAAAGAAGGGACTAGCCCCTGGGTAGTGGAGCCAGATGTAGCAAATGCAGAAGAAATAGATTTTTTGGTTAATTTTTAGTTGTTGTTACCATAAAGAGATTGAGCTAGAGTACTAGAATATTAAGATGAGAAGAAAGCTTACCTATCAGCTAATAATAAAAACAACAATAATAACTTTTATTGAGTACTAACCATTGCCAGACACCTGTGCTGGGTGCTGGAGGGACAGCAGGGAACAACTCAAATGCAGTGTCTTCTCTTATGGAGTGTACAGTCTGTCTTCACTTTACAGATATGCAAACCCAGCAGGATGGATGATTTGCTTAAGGTCACTCAGCCTATTACCAGGGAACATCAGAATTAGCACCCAGGTTTCCTGTTTTCCAGTGCTGAGTCTTTTGCACAATGCTATGTTGCCTCATGGAAGTCTAGGATGTACTTACTAAGTCAAAGAAGAAACACAGGTATCTTCTGCCTACTTTCCCATTCTGTTAAAAATTGAGGGACCCAGCATAAGAGACCCACCTCACTGGGCACTTGAGATGAGGACAATGGTTAAGTGAATACTGTTGCTATCTAGATTTCAGTTCCTAAATCACCACTTGAGACAGAAATGACCCCTAACAGTTCAGTGGACACCTTCCCTGAACACCCCAGACAAATAGCTCCCTAACCCCACTTCCATTCACCCATCAGCACATTACTTTGCTTTATTCTTTTCTTACTACCTATCACTACAGATATTGACATATATATTGACCTACTAATGTACTTACTTTGTGTTATGGAAATGCCTGTGAGCAGAACTCTACCTACCTTGATTACTGTTATAACTTAGCAACCAAACAGTGCCTGGCTCATAGTAGGTGCCCCATACTTATTTAGGGAGTGAATGATGGTTCATAATTTCAGCCATTGGATTTATATTGGCTGCTATGATGGGCAACCCTGTCACCCAGACACTGTATCCCTTAGCGGCATCCCCCAGTTGGGAAACAGTATCAAATCCAGAGGTGGAAAGAGTTAGATGGGAATGTTTTCTTAACAGAAATGTTCACTGCCTGTCAACCTCCCTGCTGTATCCAGCAATCTGTTTCCATTTGATATGGTTGTGCGTTTTTTTTTTTTTTGAGACTACATCTGTAGAACTGAGAAGTGTTAGAGTGATTTCCATAATAGCAAGTGTTTTACCCCACTCTCGCCAGTTTACATGAAGTGACAGTGTTTATTGTGTAGGATATGTACATTATGGCTCCGAAGTCATTTCTTGGATGTCACCCACTCTGCTTTGTTTCCGCTTGTTGCTCCAGCAGAATGATTCTCTCAGGAGAAAAACTAGGATTTTTAATAAAAGCACAACACTGTAAAAACTGTTTTTAAGGGAAAGTCATTTTTTATGAGCTCTGCTAACTGCCAGACTGCTGAATACATTCCATTTCTTTTTCAATACTTCGTCCTTTCCTGGTGTGATTGCTTTATGGGGACTGTGTTGTATTTCTCTTTGAATCCCACAGCCTTAGCATAGTCCTAGCAGCTAGGAGATGCTTAATTCATGTTTGCAAAACATGATAAAATAAACATGTCTCCTTATGTTATACCTGTTAAAAGATGGCAGCTGCCCATATTTGCTGCCCTGTCCTAATTCCTTCAAGTTGGACTTAGCAAAGAGATCTATTCATTGTATCAGCATCACAGAAATCAACTATCTTATTAAAATTTTCCCCTTTTGTATCCTATTCATTCACAAGATCTTTTAAAGCTCCTGACTACATGCAAAGTAAAAATTTAAACCTTTCAGTGATATGAAATCATGCTTTATATCTACAGTTTTCAGTAGAGGCAATTCCACCCCTAGGGTAATGTTTTGAAAAATTATAGGGACATTTTTGATTGTTACAATGATTTGAGAGAGCATCATTGGCATTTATTAGACAAGGATTGGGAATACTAGGTACCTTGAAAAGTGTGGGATAGTCTTGCCTAATGAAAGATTGTTCATGTTCCACACAACTTTCTAATGTTCCACCCATTCATATGTGAGAAAGAAACGTGCTTATTTTTATCTGAGTCTAACAGCCAACTCCATTTTGCATATAAACAAATTCTTTTATTTGCAAAATTTTAATATATGCTGAATTTTCCAGGAATGCAATTTCCATGTAAATCAAAAGTAGTTTGTAATTTTAAAAAAGACTCTACTGAAAGTTGTTTGCCATTTAAAAAAAATACATGGTGGAAGGTAACATCATTCAAGGCATTTAAGAATGGCACCTGTAGCTGTCTGTGCATAACATTCCTAGAAATTCTTTACATAAGGTGCAATTATCTGAGTCTTGCATGTCTTCTAATGTGCTTCTAGTGTGCTTGTGCTAAAGCAATTATGTACTGAAATATGTCTCATTTTATCATCATTTACTTTCCTTTTAATTATTCTTTATCTCACACTTAAAACATTTCAACTGATTATTTTTAAAACTGTGAGTACAGGCAGATTATGTTATCTATGAATTTTGTTTCAGGATAGGAAAGGTGTGTTAGAAAATATTTATTATAAGAAGAGTGCATTGAGTTTTATCAGATGAGAATAACTACTATATAGAAACCTCTTGTATATCCCAGATTCTCTGCTAACAGTGGCAGGTACAAGGATGAACAAGACAAAGGTCTATCTTCATTGCGTTTATAGTCTGTTAGGGAAAAGAGACATTAACTCATAATTGCTTCAGTAACAATCATTTGATTCCATATGTGGTGTCAAGAAGGAAGATGCAGGAATGAAGCAAACAGATTATAGAGGAGACCAACCTGGTTTGTAAAGGTTGGTCTCCAGTGGTTTCTCTGGTTTCAGTTGAGTCCTAAAAGATAAGAGACACCCAAAAGAATACAGGTGGGATGGAGCTTTCCAGGCTGACAGGACAACATATGTGAAGCTAAGTGTTGCTCAAGCATCAGGGAGAAAGCTGGTGTGGCTGGAATATAAACAGTCAGTGAGGGAGAGTGGCATGTGGTTAAAGAACACATGTGTTAGGTTAACGAGAGACCTTGAAGATATTTTAAAGATTGGAGCACCTGGAAACCCCTGGAGGATTGGGAAGATAATGACCTGTTCAGCCTTGTGTTTTAGAAAGACCACTCTGAACATTGAATGGAGGAGGGATCAGAGGTGGGCAAGAGGGTAGAACCAGTGAATAGATAGACTCTTAGATTATCCCACATGAGAGATGGTGGTGTCTTGAAAATGGTACTAGAGTACGATGGGAAGAAATAGCTGGCTTTGAAAAACCTTCAGGAGGTGGAATCGATGGAACTTTGCAACTCATTAGATGTGAAAGCGAGGGAAAGGCAGTTGTCAAGAATGTTTCCTGGATCACATCACAAGTGACTGAATGACGTACTGATCCATGAGACGGTGAACACAAGGGGTCAAGCCAGTTTGGTGGAGAGGATTATTGAGTTACATAAGTGACCACATCTACCTTCACAGAAGCACTGCAGATGAGAAAAATGAGGCTCAGAGAAATTAAGTGACTTATATAGAGTCACAGTTAAGGATAATACCGATCCAATTGGAAGTTCAGACCGCTTTATTACAGAGTCTGAAGTTCTTTTTCTACACCACGTTTGTTGCAAAATGTTTCCTGTCTTCCAGGATGTTATAATCACTGGTGATTTGGGGTAGAGGTCCCAAAGACATGTCTACAAATGGCCACCAAACTAGACTTCAAATAACAAGTGTGTGGGACTAGTCATCACTCAATACCAGGAGACCTCAGAAGGCAGGGAACACAGCTGGCTGGAATGACCGGGGAGGCTTAAGCGAGAAGCTGGCTCAGGAGTTGCATGATGAAGAATGCACAAAAATTTAATAGGTGATAAGGCAATCGATATGGAGGGTAGTTTCATGTGGAAAAAAGGACACCAGTGGCAAGCAGTGGCTTCAAGTACAGATGAAACAAATCTGCCATCCCTGAGTCCCTAGCATTTGGTAGGTACTCAGCACATGTTTGTTGAACAGATGCTGCGTTCAGAGCTATTGGCAACCAGCAGCAAACATCTTTAAAAGTATATAAATAGATTAGCCTCTTGGAATCACTTCAACAAAACACTTTTAAGAATCAAGTCTTCCCTAAATCACCTATTCTTTTTCCTGGTTCTGTGTCTTTTATGGCAGCATCACTGTTGACCTGTCCCCTCCCTGAGCCCATTGATGCTCCAGCCACCTGTTCCCTGTTGGATTGTCCTCCTGTTCCTCTTGAATGCACTTCTAAAGTAACCTGGCTCCATTTCACAGTTTAAATATTTGCTCTTGCCTCTGCTTTACAATTCTAGCCATTCTTTCTTCCTAGTTTATGTTCTCAGTGACTCATTTAAAATTTTGCCTAAATGGATAAATGAACATTTATGCTTCAGAGAAAATGGTGTAGGATAGTGAGTGCATTTGCTCACTAGAGAATTTTTATCTATATAGATCCATTTTTCGAGATCTAGTAGCAATAACATCTAAAGCTGCCCCCCTTTTGCAGTGGTTTGTACAACTCTGACTTCTACCATTTTGTATACAGGAGGACACAAGTTACCTAAAAGGATCAGAAAGAAGAGTGAAGTGTCTAGTTAATTTGATACTCTAGTTATCTTAGGGGAAATTCCAAACACATTTCTATTGCAAGAAAATGTTTAGACTTAAAAAAGAACGCTTGAGTCTTGCTTTCTACCTTAATAATAACACATAACTCTCCTGAGTGAGTCTTAGAGGCTCAGATGATTGAGCCTTCCCCAGGAACCTGAGTTTTCATTTTGAATGTCAATGCCCCTTGCCCAAGGATGCAACAATTTAGGAGATGAGCTAAGTATGTATTGGACCTAGGACCTAGCATAACAATGTCTTCCATTATCAGCTGGTAATTTTTCCCACTAAATCCCCAATGTCTGCTTAATTTTTTTTGCCACCTATCAGGGAAGAAAGTTTTCACAACTTGAAATTTCTAGGGCCTGCTTTTTAATTTTTACGTTTATAATTGCATTCTTGTTTTAAGGAGTTTGACATTAATAACTGTCCATGGACTCTCACTGACTCATGTCCTAAAAACCACAGTGGATGTTCCTACCACCTACCTTGTTCCCAATCAATGATGCTGCAGGTCCACATTGGCACCTGTTGTTCTTGTTACAAATATAGACATTCATATATGTACACTGTCTATGAGGTTGTCCTACCACAAAAAAGAAAAGGCAACCTGGAATCATTTAATGTGAATTCTGATGATTTCAGCATCACTGATAGCAAAAGCAATAGCTTCACTACTGTTTTTCAGCTAAAATAATGAGGCAGAAAAATCTAGACATAAATAGTCAAATCTAAGCCCTACCATGAACTAGGTGTATGACCTTGGGCAAACCACCTTGATCCTCTTTGACTCACTTCTCACATCTGTAAAATGAGGGGGTTGGATTAGATCACTTTTAAGGCCCGTTCTTGCTAGCAGAGTCTAAATCTGAACTGCCTTATCCCTAATTTGGGGAACGATTTCTCACTGCCTCTTTCATTCCAGCATCATCTTCCAAGGCACCCTATATAAAGACTGATAGTATTTTGTTGTTATTTTTTTCCCATGCTTTAGTGCTATTAAGTGGGGTGACTCACAGGGCTGGGTTTCAGCTGGGGGCTCAGAAGCTTTCCATTTCTAAGGGGGGAGCCGTGAGACTGTGAAGGATGAAGAAAAACAAGGAGCATCAGTTCACCACTCCCACCTGGTTGCCTCCTCTCCTCATTCCAGAGAAACACACAACAGCCAAAAATAGAAAGACCCTCTGAGCAAAGAGAGCCGCATCTCCGAGGCCCAGACTTTCCTGATAAATAAGGACTTCTATCCCCAGGGAGTCAAGTGGCACAGCAGAAAGGAGTTCTTTGGAGAAATATCTAAATGGTATTTTCATGTTGCTTGCCATGGGGTGCATGTTGCGAATCCTCTCTTCCTTGCACTCTACTAATGAATCTGTGCCATTTTTACCCTGGAGGAGTTGCTTTGCAATGACTGTCTCCTAATCTTTATTTATAATAGTTCTTTTCTGATTATAATAATAATACATATTTAATGTGGAAAACAGAGAAAAGTTTAAAACACATTTTTAAAAATTATCCACAGTGTCACCACCAAGCATTTTGATGTGTTTTATTCCTGGTTTTTTTCCTCAATACATGTAATTGTAACCCAAACATTAGCTCTTCCTTCTTACTCTTTTTGAGCCTGAAATAGGCCGCAAAAAAGCTTTTTATGTGTTTGTCAGAACTCTTTCAAGGAACAGAAAACTCAGCTCGAACTGGCTTGGGCAGAAAAAGAAATTTATTGAATGATAGAAAATTTCAGTATAACTACCTAAATGTCCATCCACAGGAAAAAGAGTAAATACACTTATGCTATAAGCATACGATGAAATATTATAGAGCAGAGAAAATGAGTGAACTAAAACTATACATTGGAACATAAACAATTTCCACAAATACAATGTTGAATGAAACAAAGCGAGTTGCAAAAGAATGCATATACTGCAACACCATTGTGTGTATAATTGTTTAAAGATACATACAAACATAGCTCAACAATACATACATATCTATAATGAGAAAAGGAGGAACTGGAAGAAATAAACCCTAGTTTGGAAAGGTAGGAGTATGGGGGTAGTCAGGAAGAAGTAAAAAGAATGCTTTAACCATGTTCATGATGCTTTACTTTATATCTTAGTTGGGTGATGAGTATCCAAGCTTTGTTACACCAATGCTATACATTTTTGTAAACCTGAATGAGTTCATAATATATTTTTAAGAACAATTCCCCCCCAACACACACACATACACCACACTCCAAAAAAATGTCCAGGGAAAATGCCAGCATCTGGTGTGGCTGTATCGCAGTCTCATTCCGTCTCTCAATTCTGCCTGCAAGTTAACTCCATTCATAGGGAAGCTCTCCCCTTGCGGTGGCAAGAGGGGTGAAAAAAGCTTTAGGTTGATGGTCTCACAATTCTTGCCGATAAACTCACACTTTGTCCTTAAAAATCTGGAGGAGGGAGAGAGAGAAAGAGAGAGGGAGAAAACACTCTTTCAACAGTCCCAAGGAGAATGGCACAGTTCTATTCCATGGGATTCTATGCCCATCTCTGAATCTATCGCCTTGGGGGAGGGGATGTGTGATACTCTCATTAGCCTGGTCTCAGTCATGTACCTACCCCTGGATTACACCCAAACCACACGGACTGGGAGGGAATGATGGGTGGTTCCCCAGAAGAAAACCAAGGTGTTGTTAGCAGAAGATGAAATACATTCTGGATAGGCATAAACAACAGATGTCCACTCTAATTAGTGAAAAACAGATAATTTACTGAAGATACCTTAAGGGACATGGAAGAGAGGATGTAAAACAAAAAGCCTACATCAAACAACCTGATAACACCACTTAAATATTCTGCCAAAGCCCCCTTCTCACTGTGCTGCCCCCACCTGCCCCCACCTCCCAGATGTCCTTTCTCTCTCTCCTTTCTCTCTCTCCCTCACACAGGACCCCAACTTCCTGACTGCCCTCTCTCACCTATGCAAAACAATGCTGTTCTACTCACAGACTCGCATATTTTATCCTCTGCTCAGAAAATCCTATAATCAATAGGACGCACCTCTTTAGAAAGCAGGAAAGTTTAGGGATTATAGTTTATTGTTTGAGTATACCCTTGGGGGGTCTTATATCCATCCAAGCAACTTATCAAAACACAGCTTCCAAATGTTTGCAGTACTTCAACCCAGAGAAATTTCAATACCAGCTGCTAAGATGATACATTTTCCCCTATTATCACCTATATGCTTGTTTACAGAATTGCGATCATATCGTTTTGTGGTTTTATACTCTCCACTTTTGCATTTTTCTCAAGTCATTAATTAGTCCACTAAAATTTTATTTTTGTAATGGTTATCTAATGTAACAGCACATGAATGTATCATAATTTTTAAATCAATCATCTATTGTTGGACATTTAGTATCTTTCCATTTGTTATTATCTTATAAGTAATGTTGACATTAACATATGTTAATAATGGTTATGCTTCTCTCTGAGTGTTGCCTTAGGATCTATTCCTAGAATTGAAATTTCTTAGCCAATGGGGTGTGAACATTTTTATGGCTCTTGACACAGTTTGCCAAATAGCTGTTCAGAAATACTGTAACCCTGTACATTCCCTTAGCAGTGTACGAGAATGGAATAAGGTTATTCTTATTTTCTGAGCATTTCCTTCTGTGCCCTTTCACAGAGCTCTGAGTAAACCATAATGAGTCCTTGTAAAAGCAAGGATGGTGACATGATACTTCTGCCATGGTCTTAAGTGTTACACCCTTCCAGAAAAAGCATAATATAGAGATAGTAATTATGCTCTTTTTTACTTTCTTTTTTCTTTTCATCCACCCAGTGTCTCCACCCTGAAACTTACAAATCATTCTTGATCCGTCTTTTTCCTCACCAGGTTCATATTTAATTTTGAATCAATTCCAATCACTTCTACTTCCAGCATCTAACCTGGATCTGCGTGCTTCTCTTCGTCTCCTTGGCTACCGTTGTTAGGTCAAGCCACCATCAGCTCTAGACTGGAACATTAAGATGGCCTCCTAACTGACTTGTAGTCTGTCCTCCAAGTAGCAGCCAAAGTGCTCTGTTCAAAATGTAAAGCAATGAAGTGCTTAACACTCTTGAGCAGCTTAGAATAATGGGATCCCTCTTACTTCTCCAGCCACATCCACATCCTCTTCTGCCACTTCCAAGGCTCGGACCCACTGGCTCCTTTCTGATGTGGAAGCTCTTTCAGTGTATCGTGCCTTAGGGCCTTTGATTCCTCCCCATATCTGTGCATGGCTGGTTCCTCCACGCCATTCATATCACACAGCACAAATATCCCCTCCACGGTAATCTTCCCTGGTTGTCCAATCTAGTCTCCCCCAGTTACCTCCTTACATTTCACCCTGCTTCACTTTCTCCATGGCACTTATTTCTGTCTCAATTATTCCTGATCTTTTTGTTGTCACTTTTACTTGTTTCTTATTTGTATCACCCGTGTACACTACACGAGGGCCAGGGATTTTTATCTGTCAGGTTCACTACTGTATCCCAGAGCCTAGAACAATGCCAGGCACATAATAGATATTTGTTAAATATATGGCTTTCTTCCTCCTTCCTTCACTCCCTTCCCTCCTTCCTTTTTTCTCTACTGCCACTGTTTTGATTCAGGCCCTAATTGTCTTATCATCCAGAATTTTAAAAATGCTCACACCTCATGGAGCCCTCTCTCTCCAGTTTCCCCATCTCTCCCACCTTTTCTGCACCCTACTGCCAGAAGTGTTATCTAAAATATACCTGAACACCATAGCTTATGGTTTAGGAAAGAAAGTACAGCTATCTTAACATGATTTTTCAAGACCCTCTATACCCTAATCCAACCTAACTTCCCAGTCTTTTTTATTCCCAAGGACTAATTCCCATCCTTCACCAACACATACACACAGATCCCACACCAGATTACTCATCATTCTTACATTTCTTCTACCCTCTCAGACTGTAGCTTTGCTCACATTATTCCCTTAGGATGAGCATTCCCTACCCACCAAAATATTGCTCATTCCTCAAGGTCTTTCTAAATTCAGTCTCTTCCAAGAAAATTTGGTTGTTTCTTCAAGCCAAAATAAATAGCTCCCCAGTAAGACAGGAATTACAAAGAAATTCCAAATTAATTGGTGACTATGTCATGAGGAAGATTAGGGAAGAATTCTGAGGCTCTACTCAGCCTGTTGGAGAAGGTGTTCTGTGATCAATTAATTATGTCTGACTTCAGCTTAGGAGTAGGAGTAGTGGTATACATATTTGGTATTCTTGCTCAAAGAATCTGTACTATAAAATATAATACTTCACCTTGGGCATGTTTCTTTCATATGTTATATAATATTCATTGATTCATATCCTTTCCTTGCCTTTGAATTTTCAGAAACTTAAGTTTAGTCTGCATGATGCATATAATGCTAAATATATTCTTACTGAATTTAGTCTTTTCTATAATGACCTTCTAGTATAGACCAAGGGAAACAATGGGGCTAGAAAACAGGTAATGAATGAAGAGTTATAGGGAATTGACTGAAAAGTGAGTCTATCCCCTGACTCTTGGCTGAGAAGATGATGCTGACCTGGAGGTGTGGTTTTCTAGAAAGAGCAAAGACTTTGGGATCAGATGTATCTCGGTCCAAATACTGGGTTTTCCACTTCTTAGCAGCCTAAACTTTGGCAAACTCTTTAAACTCTCTGAACCTGTTTCCTTAACCAAAATGAGGACTACAAAACCCATCTCATAAGATATTATGAATATTAAAGAGAGAAAGTGTGTGAATCAACAAGCCTAGTATATGGTGCTTCACTGGCCCCCCACTAGATCTTGAGCTCCTCCCCTTCTCATTGGTCAGATGAGCATTTGATGGCTTTCTTACTTGATGTGGACCTGCCTGCAGTGCCTCGAAAAACAGAGAAAGGAAACATGCTGGTCAGATCCTTGGACAGAAAGGATGCCCAACACAAACCCAGATGGTAGTCTAGAGCCTAGACTTGCAAAGACAGGGTATTTCTTTGAGTTCATCTTCCATCCCATCTGGCACTGTTTGCCTTGGCTCTTCCACTTCTCTTTTCATGAAACAAATAGGCCATAAAGCTACATCAGCACATTCAATACCTCAAGGAAATTCCCCACCTGCCCATGAGCAAGGCTCACTTGAGGCTCTGGACAGCCAGGGAGGAAGGGAGACAGTAAAAATAGCACACATGCCAATCCATTTCCTGAAAGCTCTCCTCTGGAGCTTACGTTACCTGTGAATTAGTCATAACTCTGTCACACTTAACTTTCTCGTCATAAGAATAAAGCCATTTCCATTTCCCATCTCTCTGTTGGACATCTAATTTAAAATACATACACACACACACACATTTTTCCCCCAAAAAGTCTGTTCTTATGTTTTCCATGTCTCAGACACAGGCCTCCACTACCACCCGCCCCCCAAAACCACCACCACTCATGTTCTCCTTTGGCTCAAAGGAGAGGCCAAGAAAATAGGAAGCTTTTACCACCGAGCAGCATGTGTAGCTAACGCTAATCTCCATATATCATCCCCAGTGGCTTGCTGTGTTACTGAAAACTGGGGCACAAAATGTAAGTTATGGAAGGATTTTGGTGAGTCCTCATTTTATAGATGGGAATACCGAGGCCTGAGATGAGAAAGATTTTCCCCAGGTGAGACAAGAAGGCAACAGCAGAGCAGCTTTTTAGCCCCGTGCTTTTCTGTTATACCATAGCAAAATCACATGAGCCTTAAATACATTTCCCATTTTCACATTCCATGACCTGGGACAGGCAAACGATTTGTTAATTACACATTACCAATGACTAGCATTTACTGAGCGTTTGCTATGGTACCAATTACTTTATGTGCATTATTTTATTTGGTCCTCTCCAGAGCCCTAGGTGGCTCAGTTATCTCTGTTTTATAGATGAGAGAGCTGAAGATTAGAGAGGGTAGATAACTTGCTAAGGATTCTGTGCCTATCAGGGTGAACCCAGAAAATTTAACTTCAGAGGCCGAATGCTAAACCACTACTACATGATCCTGATTCCTTACTAGAAGACCTTTCCTAGTGGTTTACTTTCAGGGCCCTCAGACATCTAGTGGGGACCAAATCAGTACAATGGAAAATGCACGGTGTTTTGGAAGTCAAGGCCAGTGAACAGACTAAGTCAATGCAGCTGATGGATTGCCAGGGGATGTAGGGAGTGAGAGGCTCACCTAAGCTCAGTGCTGCCAGCACTGGGAGCAGTGGGAAGCATAGGCCTATAGAATTGCCCTGCACCTGTTCTATTGTCTGATCTGCAAGAGCAGACAGCTGACTACCAGCAGCAGGGCTCAATCAGCTGCAGGGTTTCCTTGGTCATCAAGGGTAGCTGCTGTGGCTCTGCCCAGGGCTATGAAAACTGCATTACCCAAGATGCTGAGGCATCTGTTTTCTTTGTTCTGGATATCCTCTCTAGGGAAAGAAACATTTTATCTGTCCCACCCTTCCTCTACCCTGCCAATGGACCTCATCCTTGCTTCAAACCATTTCCCCTTGCTCTCATCAGGAAAAAAAAAAAAAAATGGAGTTCTGGATAAATGCAGGGAGACAGAGTCCTGCTTTGGCCTTGACAGTACAGACCAGTTTTGCTGGTTTAGCTGGTTTAGACACTGATCAGGGAGCCTGCAATTTTAATCTCATCCTGTCATTTGCTCCTCTCTCTCTGTTCTATCACTTTTTCTCTCTGGTCCTCACCTTACCCATTTGTTAAAAGGTAAGCGTGAGCACGAGTGAAGCTGTATTTCAGATAGATACGTCCAGCTGTCACATTCTTCACTCAGGCTCTAGGTTTTAATGGTGGGGTAGGAGCTGTGATCACAGAATGGAGGCGGGGACCCAGGCTCCGTGCTGGGGGTAGGGGAAGGGCTGGTGGAGGAAGTGGTGAAGCAGGAAGGGAGCAGCCCTCAGGAAGGATGCTAAAGAGGAGAACACAGAAAAGGGTCATGGAGAACACAGAAGGGCAGATTTTGTCACAAAAAAATTTTCTCTTTGCTAAAGAGACAGGGCTTGAGTGTCTGGATTTTAGCCCCAGATATCTTATATTCTCAGAACCACCAAAAACAATTCTTCATTGACAATATTGAGAAGAATGAGCAGTGAATGTCAGAGCCTGCTTTGCTAGAGGTGGCTAGTTTTGAATTTTGAAAACCACACACACACGTCTTTAATGATGCTTCCATAGGAATATTATCTAATAGCTCTGTGGTCTAAGATGGCCTCAAGAAAAGTTCCTGGAGCAATTGGAATAGCATCTCATATCATAGGGATGAGGAAGCATGTTTGTTCACCAAATTAGGATTCAACATTACCTAGACAAGTTCAAACAGATGGCAGGAAGGAAAGGTAGGAGAGATAAACATCAAGTCCAGCATCTGGGTCCAAAAATTAAATTTCTTACCACACAGAATCCTTGCAGCAGATCCTGGGAAACAGGCTTCAAGGTGGACAAAAGCCAGCAGTGCCACACACCAGCTTGGGTTGAGCTCATGGATGAATGTCTGTACTTGTGAATCAGCCTGGCTCAAAAGCGTTCAAGAATGGAATTCTCTGCTATACAGAAGATGCAAGTTAGATTCTCAGATATATGCTCATACATACTGTCTTCAAAGGCATCCCAGAGTGTAGTGGCAAGGACTTGGGCAAATCTGGATTCAAAGCCAGGTTCAACTTACTACCTTTGAGAACTTGGGCAATTACCTGTGAGCCTCTGTTCCTGAGCTATCCCAAAACATGCTTCCCTTGCCTGGTTGTTGTAAGTAATAAAGATAATGTATGGCCACACTTCTCAGATTAGGCTGGCAAATTCCTAGGAGTATTTGGCAGTATGACTGGGAGTATGGGAGGCCATGGCATAAACACAAGGCATGTTCCCAGTGTTTCTATTTTACTCAATGGCAAATCATTTACAACCTATTTTTATATTAAGCCAAACAGGGAGCTATTACTGAATAGAAGGAAAAATCTGATGCCATTTTTAAAGCTCAGAGTGGTAAAGAACTTTCAAGACAGCAGACAGCTTCTGCATGGTCTGTGCCCTGAGTTTCTTAGGTATACATGTTCACTTTCTCTGTCATCAGGGTACTTCAGCAGAAAATTTGAGAATCTTCGGTGAACATACAATACGTAGCACGGAGTTCAGTATGCAGTAAGTGGTCAATAAATAGTAAAGGTCACTATTTGGAATTTCTGGAATGTGATCATTGGTCCCTGCTCTGGTCAGACCACACATGTGTGTGGTGTTAAGTCCAATGAGGAGCATCCCTTTTTAAGGGAGACATAAACTAGAGTGTGTCTAGACTAGAAAGTGATGGCCCAGTTGGTGAGTGGTCTGAAAACGCTATTATATGAAGAACTGTTCTAGTAACAGTTCCTAATGGGTTCTTTAACCTAGAGAAGAGGCGAGAAACAAGAGTCTTCCAATATCTGAAGAGCTGACAGGAGGAAGATAGAAGAAACATTCTGAATAAGCAGATCACCAACCAAGGTGGAATAAATAAGGTGAAAATTAAACTTCTATAAAAAGAAATACTTTTTAACATTTGAACTCTGTCAGTGGGAAGCAGATTATAGTGCTTAAGAACTCAGGCTCTGGAGTCAGACTAATGGGGTTCAAACTGTGGCATTGACCTGTAATAACGCTATGAACTTAGAGCAAGTTAACTCTTTGGCTCAGTTTCCTTACGTGTAAAATGATGACAATAATGAGACATTCCTCATAGGACTGTGGCAAAGATGAACTAAAACGTGTAAAGTGCCTAAAACGGTCCCTGATACATAGTAAATGCTCAATATATTACTTCATGCAGAAGTTGGCTAGAGTGATACATTTGGAAGTCATCAGGGTACAAAGTACCTCCCTTCAAGTAGGAGGAAGCCATGGATATTATAAGATTGTCCAAAAAGAGAATATATAAAGAGAAGAGAAGAGAATCAAAACAAACTGAATCCCTACAATACAACTTAGGATGCATTCAGCTGCAAGTAGCCAAAAATCCAACTAACAGTAGCTTAACTTATTAACAGAGCCATTTAATAATCTTGCATAATAAGAATCATAGAGTTGGGTGGTTCTGAGCTTAGGCCAGAGTTCAGTGATGTCATTGAGGACCCAGGCTCTTTCTGTTTCTGTTCTGCCATTTTTAGACCAGAATAGAAACAGACTTTTCACCTCTAGGTTTGCTGCCTCATGGTGTCAAGATGGCTGCCACAGCCTAAACTCCATGTCCTCACCCAACCAGGGGCCAGGCTGGTAAAAGTAGGGAAAAAAGATTTTTACATTGTGAAATTCTATCTTTTCATATGGAAAAATAATTCTTAGAAACCTTCAGCAGATTTGTCCTTATGTCTTATTGACCATAACTGGCTTGTAAGCAAATCACTAGTGCAGGAAAATGGAATTAATATTCCTGAATTAATAGACCTATCATGATGTACACCCCAGATCTGAGGCAGGAGTCTACCTTCTCTAAAATCCATAGATCAGCTTAAGAGCTGGACAAAATTTTAGGGGCAGTGACTATTGTGTAGCTATCACCTGTCACATCTGGGCAACATTTTAAGGGGTTAGGAGAAGGAAAGAAGACAGACAGTATAAGATAATGAGAAAGCATCTCATAGACGTTAGAGGAAAATGAGGGGAAGTGTCAAGGAAACAAAAAAAAGGAAGAAAGAAAATGTTAAGGAGGAGAGAAAGGTCATCACAGTCAAATGCTTGTCTTCGGGTTGATAAGGACTGAAAGAGTCCGCTGAACTGGGAATTGATAAACTGAGGAAGAGCGGTTTCTCAGTTCCATGGACAGAATGGTCATATAAAGCAGAATGAAGGGAGGGAGTACAGCAGGGAGTAGCGTAAACTCTTTCCAGTGGCTTAACTGTAAACACAAAGACAGAGCAAAGATAGTAGCTAGGAGAGAACACAGGGTAGAGACAAACTTTCTTGGGTTGGTTTTTTTTTTAAGAAAAGAGAATCTTACTTTTGTACCCCCCATGATGATAAGCTGAAATAAAAAAAAAAAGAAAGAAAGAAAAGAGAATGTTGTAGTGCACTTATAGTCCGTGGAGATAGAGCCAAAATAAAGGGAGATATTGAAGAGCCAGGAAAGGAAGAAAGGGGGTGAAGAAGTAGGAAAAGATGGGGTCAAGACCAAGTCCAGTGGTCAGTCCTGGATGAGAAGAATGACGTCTTTTCTCCTGAGACTTCATGGTGGGAAGGGGTCAGGGAATTGGGAGAGGGGAGGAAGGACAGGTATAGATACAGATAAAAATTGTATTTTAGGCTCACAGAAAGTACTCAGAAGGGCCTGCAGCATGGGAAAGGAAGTGGGGAGGGGGTGTAGCTGAAAAGAGGCTTTCCATAAACAGTTAACTTCATAAAAATCCAGTTGTTTCCTGATCTGGACATGTAGGGAATAAGGAAAAGGACAAACGTTCCCCTCTTTCTTGGGAGAGTTTAACACCAGTCCCTTAAGGTTCTAAACACTATAGCGCCAGCCAGGAACACGCCAGCAGAACTGTTCCTCCAGAAAAGGCCTCTGTGCCCAGAAAGGCATTTCCTCCCTTCCAGCATCGGGGAAAGAGCCCAATACCCCTCCTCTGCCCATTAAGCCTTTGGCATCTCATCTAGGGGGAGCTTCTGGGATCCTCACCACTGACAAGTGTTCTAAGTGACGGCTTTATTGTTTCCGGCAGGTCAGGCTTCAGAAACCTCCTAAGCCTTCCAATTAAAAGAGATAGCTTCTCTTTCCACTCTCAGACATGTTTTAGGGAGAATGCCCAATCCCTCGGAGTCAGTACTGGCTCATCTTTCTCAGAAGAGATGCCTTCAGCCCACTGTTCCTATAAGATAGCTATAACTCACATAAAATACTCTATCCGAGTACAAAAAAAAATGAACCATTGACAGAACTGGAATCAAAATGCAATTGAAAACCAATTTTGTTGAAAATTAATCAATTTTTACATGTTGGATTAGATATCTTTTAGGATATAAGTTTTATTCCTTTGAAATACAGTAAATTTAATGTGAATTAAAATGCATGAAGTTGTGTGATAAAGTTACAACGATGATAAATAACTTTTACTTAAGATATATTTTATAACATCTAGATTATTTTGCCATGTATTTCATCCTCCCAACAACCCTGGGAGATATGTGGTCACTGCCTTCCTTTCAAAGACAAGTACATGAAGACTCAGAGAGGTAATTAATTCACCTGAAGAGCTAAGTATCAGAGTCGGGGTCTGAATCCAGGTGTTCTTACTTATTTATTAATATATTAGCTTCAGTGTCCTCGTCTTTAAAAACCAGAGCGGCAGTGGAGTGATAGCGATAGCTACCTCACAAATAAAGATTTGAAAAAATGAAGCATTTGAAAGTCATCTCTTCAACAGATTGTTAGGGAAAAGGTTGGAACAGGTCAAACAGAAAATTATTGAGGAATTTTAGCAGGGAGGCAGGAGGCTTCAGGGTGGAAAGGCACATGGGTCAGGATTGTTGGCTGCAAAGGTTATAAACTGATTTTGGCTAATTGAACCAATAAAGAAATTTTTTGGCTGGGCATTGAGTGACTCCCAGACCCCGTCAGTGGGAGGCTGGAGAGCCTGGTTGGGGCGAGGGGCAGGAGCTAAGGGAAGCTGAGTGACCACGTCCACAGCCAAGCGCTCATCCCAGAAGCAGGCTGCTTAGACACTGGACACAGCCTCTGCCTGGCATCCTCTGCCACAGCTGGACTTTGAATGTCCTATTTCAAGCACCCAATTGAGTTCTAAATGTCCGTTGATTAGATATGCAATGTGGGAGTCTCTAATTGTCCACCATGTCCATGCACCAGCTTCCAGAGGCAAAGACAGCAAGTACCTGTCTAGCCTCTTCCACTTCCACAGACGTCCTTAGAGCAAATTCCCTAAATATCAAAAGGTGCTCCAGATTACGGACAGTAAACAAACCAGCAAGTGCTTACTGCAGGTGATCTTATTAAATTATATGTTCTAAATCTGACTTTCATGTCCCTATGGAGCTCACCCAGTACTTCCTCATCTGTATCTGGTGTGCCCCTCAGATTGGAATATTTTCACATCCTGACACGGGATTTCCATTCTCATGTGTATGCTTCTGGCAATTCTTCTGTCTCTTTCTGAAAATATCCCAGGTATGATTCGCAATTCCCCAACTCTCCAAATCCTACTTATGGAGAACTAAGAGCCTGGCATGTTAATTGGACATGGTTGAACGTAGATCTATCACCTTCCAAGAACCTTCCCTGATGGGCCTGGTCCTCACTCATATCCCAGACCCCACCCTGTCCCCCTCCTTCAAACCAAGGCACATCGTCTAGTTCACAGAGTTGATGACTCGACCACATATGTTGCTGATTCATTAATCAATCAGTCGATGAGGTAACACAGGGAGAAGACCAGGAATCAGGTTCTGGTACATCACCAATTTGATGTGCTTCTATGGGCAAGTCACCATTCTTCTAAGCTGCTGCTTTTTAGTAAATGAGATGATCACATCCGTGTTTCCCAACTTGGATTGATTAAAATCACCTGAGTGGAGGGGCTCACTAAATTTAAATTTCTGGGGTCCAACATAAACTATCCAAATAAGGATCTTCCAGAGTGGGTCCAGAATTAGGAGAGGTTTTTTAGTGTTTCATTTTTCTGTTTTATTTTAAGCTTGCCAGGTTATTCTAATAATAAGCCAGATTTGTGACCCCTGAACTAAAAGATTTCTCGTCTCTTTTATTAATAGCTTGAGGTAGTGATGAAGTAGCAGTGCCCAGCAGTTAGAGATTCCGCCTCTGGGGTCAGAAATCATCTGGCTGATTCTGGCTCTGTAACTAGCTCTCTAGCCCTGAAACTACTGAACATCTCTAAGCCTCAGTTTCCTCATTTCAAAAGCAGGAATGGTAGCTGTACTTACCCCATGGCTTTTGCAAGGATTAAATGAGACAAAGCATTTGGTGTTCTGAGCCCAGTGCCTGGCCCGTGAACAGCACTCAGTCCTTCTAGGCGGATTATTATGAGGACAAAGGGAGGAGAACTAACGCATCCGGCTGGTGAGCCTGTGTTGGGGGAGGCTCGAGGAAAGCTGGTGGAAACATGACTTTCTTTTTTTCTGTTTTTGTACTTGATTTAACTGTATAAAAATATAACTGATGAACTTAAAATGTTCAGGATGTTGGCATTTTTCCCCCCTTTTTTTGGCTGCAGCTTCTCAGAAGATGCGTTCCCAATGAGGAACATCTCAGCGGCCCTAACCAGTAACTGACTCACTGCTGTGTCTTGGCTCGGGCCTGAATGTGGTCCATAGTAAGCTGCTTTGCCTTAGTGACTCAGCATAGTAGGCCCTTTTTAATTTCTCTCTCATTCCCCAGCCAAGAAACTCTCCCACCTCTCTGTGCCGTATGCTACTGAGATTGCATTTTGTCTCATCTACTGGGAGATAACTCAGTTAAATTGATGCTGGGAACCTTATAAGGGGATAAACACTTCTTTGCAGGATGGACGTCATAATAGCAAATCAAGGGCAAGTGCCAGTAATAGATTTCCTTGGGTTTCTTTTTTCCTCTGCACATTCTTCAGGGCTCTTTTCAGGGGGAATGAAATGACATGAAAGCCCCGAAATAGTCCAGGGAGTCAGACTGAGGAAGGAGGCTTTTGAACAGGCAGGCAAATCAAATACAGCCCACACCTTCTCAGCCCAAATTTGTCTCTTGGGCCTTTTTTGTGGTCCTTAGTTGCAGCAGCAGAAAGATGGCTTGACCTTGGGCAAGTTACCTACTCGAGCCTCCTGTTTTTTGTCTTCATAATGAGCAAGAGTGTCCTGATGAGATGAGATAACATTGCAAACCTGCTTGACACACAGCAAGGGCTCAGAACATGTTAGCTGCTTTTGCATACTTTCATTCCTAAAATTGCCTCAGGTTGGCAGAATCAATCCATTTCAAATGTGCATCTTCTACAACAGATTGATTCTAGACTGTTCCAACAGGAAGGAATTCACTTCCCCAAAAGAGTCTCGGGACATGCTGTATGGGGTAGTAAAAACCACTCTGCTCAGAGTAAGACTCCAACTCTAGTCCTGTTTTTTAACTTACCATCTTTTTGTCCTTGAATGTATAATTCAGAGTTTCTACATTTGCTGAGGTACGTGCCAAGCACTATGCTGAATGCTTAATATGATTTATTTTACTTAATCTCACAATAATCCCTGTACAGTAGAAATCTCTATCCTCACTTTATAGAAAAGGGGACTGAAGAGCAGATAAATTTAATCTCTTGGCGAAGGTCCCATAGACAATAAAGGGTGAAGCTTGTATTTGAACCCAGTTCTCCCTAACCCCAGAGTCCATGTTACTAATCACCGTGGTACCTGGCTCCTACTTAGTGCTGCTGAGCTCATTTCCCCACCTGTAAAAAGGAGGGTAATTATCCATGTCTACCTTCCAGGATTTCTAGAGAGGAACATATGAAATCATGGATTGAAGGGGCTTTCTACACTAAAAGAACAATTTAATGTAAAAAAAAAATTGTACTTATTATCAGAAAGGGTTTGGTCCCTAGAAAACAATCCCTGTCCCCAGAAAAAATCCAAACTGGAAGACTATTTTCATCTGCGTTTGGTAATGTGAGACCGACAACAAGGTGGCTTTTGCAGATATACAATCGTATATTGAGTAGGGAAGAGTACACACCAAATCTGTATTTATACTCAGGAAACCACGCTGTGCTTAAATTAGCACTTGAAGAATAAAAGCTTCTCTAAGATAGGCTGCCCTTCTGAGCAACACAGACTAACATTTCTATCACTACAGACAACAGTGTTTTGAAAGCAAGATGCCTTGAATTCATCCTAAATCCTTACCCAGCCCTCTCCAATTGCATCTCCCAGCCTCACACCCCTGACAACCTAAATTGAAGCTATTTTCCAACATTTGTGGCCCAAACAAATATGAATAATAAGAACCACCAGAGATTTTTTTCCAGGATCTGCTAGTTTATGCGATGGTGTGTTCCACAGAAGTCACAACATTTGTCACAAAGGGGGCCCAGAGGTGTTTAATTAATCAGAGATGCCCGAGGCATTATCACACTGGCAAAAGAATCAATTTTCCAAATTCATGAAAACCACAAAAATAGCATCCAAGCTTTGCCCTGAGCTTTGTCCTAATTTACTAGGGTCACTTGTCCTACTGCCTGGTGACCCCAAAATTCTGCCTGGCCGCTTCCTTGGGCTTTGTACAGATTCACCATTTGCTCTGAGGAGCTCATCCTTGCCTGCCCTTTTTTTCCCCAGACGCACACTCATGCATATCACACACACACACATACACACACACACACACACACACACACCATCCACTCCACCAATTCCCATGGAAACCGAACAAGGGGGAAAAATCGAAACGCAGTGCAGAGACTATGGAAGAGCTCTGACCTTGTTCTCTGATTCTCCCCAGACCTGCAGCTCCAAGACACCCCTTAGATTTCTGTAGGTCTGTGAGCATTCTATACCATTTAATTGACAGATGAAGGATAATTTCTTTAAGATGAGAATAACCAAATAATTGAGCCTCACAGTGAATAACTAAGAGAGATGCTAATTTTAAAGCAACCACGCAGCCACTGGAGTAAACAGAAGCCACTCTGACTTCTGATCCAAAAATTACCTTCACCCGTAAAATATTATAGATGCAGGAAGCAAGAGAGAGAATGAGGGAAAATATGAATATTAAATATTTTCCAAATTTTCTGAATAGTTGTTAATAGAGACTGAATAAATAAATTAAAGTACATTCATACAATGGAAAATTGTGCAGCCTGTAAAGAATGAGAGAGAGTTTTAGGTACTGACAAGGAAAAATGTCTAAGATATATTGTTGTGAAAAAAGAATTTCAAGGCCAGGTGTGGTAGCTCACGCCTGTAATCCTAGCACTCTGGGAGGCCAAGGCAGGAGGATAGCTGGAGCTCAGGAGTTCGAGACCAGCCTGAACAAGATGGAGACCCTGTGTCTATTCAAAATAGAAAAAATTAGCCCGGTCTTGTGGTGCACAGCTGTCATCTCAGCTACTCGGGAGGCTGAGGCAGGAGGATTGTTTGAGCCCAGGAGTTTGAGGTTGCTGTGAGGTAGGCTGATGCCACGGCATTCACCCGGGCAACAGAGTGAGACTCTGTCTCAATCAATTGATTAATCAATAAATACTTTTAAAAAATTTTTAAGAAAAGAATTTCAGAGCTTCACTATTGTGTTGGTCCACTTAGGTAAAAATAATTATATGTACAAAAAGTGTCCCTTTATTTATATTTAGCATACATGTATAGAAAAAATTTTGAAAGAATATAAACCAAAGACTTCCAGTGGTTGTATCTGAAGAGTAAGATTATGGAGGAGTCATTCATTTCTGTAAAGTGAGATTTGGGGGGGCCTTGTAATAACATCCACAAAAGCACACGCTGCTGGGGCCTTCATTTCCCTGCATAAGCAGATATATCTAGAAACCCAGACATGCCACATTCTAGCCACATCTCTTTTCCCCTATTTTTGAGAAACCAAAAAACCACAGTGACTTATGTTCATCATTTCTGGTCCAGTAGCAGCCAAGTGAGTGGATGGCAGAGTTCCAGGTCCTGATGGATGACAAGGTTTCAGTGGCCAAAATGTTAAAGACCTTTCCTCCATCTTCTCCTTTTGTGGTATTTTTTTCCCCTTTTGTGCTGGCAAAACACATCTATAGAGTCATAATAATGGGCCATCCGTCATCCGTCTGTAACAGTGCCAAAGACCAGTCCTCCTATCCAGTGCGGACTTCTCAAAAGAGAATGACATCTGGAACATATGAAATATTTTGACTGAGAAGAAATGTGAAGGGGAACACTCGGTCTGAGGTTTCTCTTAACCCAATTTCTTGGCAGAATTTCTGATTAAAGCATGGGAGACACCTCCTCCCCTTGGACAGCCAAGAAGCCATTTAAATGTTTAAAGAAATGATTTAGATGGGTTTAATATGGGACTAAAAACAGCCACACTGAGTGTTAAAGTCCTTTGTTGTGAATGCCTATTGGTGGATTTACAAAAAGCACAGGAACTCCCTTTCTCCAAGACCCCCCACCCCCCACCCCCTGTGGCTACTCTGGCAGCCAAGTTTGCTCTACCTGAACGTCTCGCACAGCCTCCCTGTCCCAGTTTCATAGGGGATGAGGGCCTGACCCACCGGGGCCAATCAGATTTTCCTGGGAACTCGTGATTGGAATTCAGATTCAGCAATTTAGCTTCTGAGGCAGGAGCTGACAGGCACAAAACCCAGGAGCTGTGGGCACATCATGTATAGCAACCAGCAAAGGAAGCCAGTCTTCAGACAGGAGGAGAGCAGAGCAGATGCCCAGAGAGAAGCAGCAACGAGATATCACGGGGCACCAGACACAAATAGACACACTCTGCCTGGCTTACTGTGGGGTTCTTTAAGACCACCCCCTCGTATCCCTAAAATAAATTTTTCATTTTCCTTACACCAGTTTGAGCAGGCTTCTCTTACTAGTAACCAAAAGAACCTTAGCTCAGGCAACATGTGACAAAACTGTGATATCCAAATGAATTCTATGCATTGAGGTAGACACCAGCATGGGCTAAACACTCGTCAATATCACTGTTGATCAAGCCAGTTTGAAGCTTCCCTCTGAGAATAGCGTTCAAAATCAGTGTGGGAGCCCATCCCATCACTCATTATCATTATCATATGCTTTAATCACTACATATATTGGATGTTTACTCTCTCAGGCCCTGCAGTGAGAATTTTACCTGCACTATCCTATTAATTACCACAATAACCAAAGAGGTGCATTCTATTATTATCCCCATCTTACAAATGAAAAAACTGAGACTCAGTGATGTAGAGCAATTTGCCGGAGGCTATGCAGTAAGTGGTGGTGGCAACATTCAGAAAGTAGGTCTGTTTGGCTCAGACCATGATCTCTGAATCACTATACTGATCTGCCCTACATCTTCTTTTGGACGGCAACCTATCATGGTAGGCTTGATGGCTTATAATAGACAAGAACTGACATGACATCTGGCTGGTGTTAAAAATCACATCCATTCTCCAAGGTCTGAGATTTGCTACCACTGGCACAAGTCAAAAGAATGTGTCAATGGTGTAGCCACTGTGGAAAACAGTATGGTGGTTCCTCAAAAAAAATCAAACATAAAATTATTATAGGATCCAGCAATTCCACTTCTGGGCAGGTATACAAAAGAACTGAAAGCAGAGACTTGAGCAGATATTTGTGCACCAAAGTTCATAGCAGCATTATTCACAACAGTGGAAAGGTAGAAACAACCCCAATGTCTATCAATGGATGAATGGATAAGCAACATGTGGCATATGCACGCAATGGAACATGACCCTTAAAAAGAAAGAAAATTCTGACGCATGCAACAATATGGATCAACCTTGAGGACCAAGTGCCAAGTGAAATAAACTAGACGTTGAAGGACAAATACTGTATTTTTCCAGTTTTATGAGTTATCTAGAGTAGTCAAATTCATAGAGACAGAAACTAGAATGGTGGTTGCCAGGGGCTGGAGGGAGCAAAAAATGGAGAGTTATTGTTCAATGGGTACAGAGTTTCAGTTTGGGGAAATTTAAAAAGTTCTAGAGATATATGGTGGCAATATTTGTACAACAATGGGAATGTACTTAATGCCACTAAACTGTACACCTAAAAATGGCTAAAATGATAAATTTTATGTTATGTCTATTTTACCACAATAGAAAAGAATATGCCACAAGCTCTGGCTGATATTGCAGTTCCAAGGTAGCAGCTTTGAACAAAATGCCTTAAGTTCCATTCCAGAGACATTTCCTAAGTGCCTATTATATGTCAGGGCTGCTAGAGGGCTATTCAGAGAATTTAGAGATTCATGAGACCTAGTCTAATCCTCAAGGAGCCCACACTCTAGAGAGTTCTCTAAGTACACAAATACAAGACAAAGTGTGATAAAACCATAAATAAGAAACAAATACCTCGGAGGGTTGAGAATTCAAGGAAGATTTTATTGGAGATTTGGTATTTGAGATGAGCCTTTGGGTTTTGGTAGCACTGCAATGGGAAGAAGGCATCCTAATCAGAGAGAATATGGGTTAACGCTGTGAGCCCATTTGAAGAATAGCAAGTGAGGGATGGGATAAAAACTGGGGCAGAAAAGGTAGCATGTATCATTTCTTTGAGACTTACTATCTGCCAGAAACCAAGCACAGTATTTTACACAAATCTCATTTAATCTTCACCAGCAGTCTTGGGTAATATTAGGTCATGGTGTAAAACAGTGGTCCCCAACCTTTTTGGCACCAGGGACTGGTTTCATGGAAGACAGTTTTTTCCATGGACCAGGAGTGGGTTGGGGGGAGATGATTTCAGGATGATTCAAGCACATTACACTTATTGTTCAGTCAAACCTCTCTGCTAACGATAATCTGTATTTGCAGCCACTCCCCAGCACTAGTGTCACCACTCAGCTCTACCTCAGATCATCAGGCATTAGATTCACATAAGGAACGTGCAACCTAGATCCCTCCCATGCGCAGTTTACAGTAGGGTTTGTGCTCCTATGAGAATCTGATGCTGCCACTGATCTAACAGGAGGCGAAGCTTATGCCATGATGCAAGCGATGGGGGTAGCTGTAAATTCACATGAAGCTTGCTAGCCCACCACTCAGGCCACAGACCAGTACTGGTCCTTGGCACTGGGTCAAGGACTGCAGGAGTAGAAGACACTCTTGGTCGCCTGCCCAACAGCCTTGTTTTTCTTCCATCCTTGTCACCCAGCACTGATTTAGTTTTGGCTATTCCCCCTGGACAGACCTGTCCTGGTGGAAGAGCCCTTCCCTAGCTCCAAGGAATAATTCTTCGTAAGTCTAAGCTGGTGATAGTAATTCCAATCCTGTTGGCACAGAGCATTTCAGCTAAGAGCAAGATGAGATTTGATCAAAAAAAGAAATCCTCTTCTCCCTCACAGAGGACTTGTGGAAAGACTTTATTCCCTGATTAAAAAAACAAAAACCTCACCAAGAGGAAGACCCCTCTTTCTGCCTTTGGGTGCATCTGTTTATGAGTGTGAATCTTGAGGCTGTGGTAGCTTTCTTGGGACCATCATCATGTGAATCTAAAGATAAAACTAACCCTCTAAAGATGATAGTAGAGACAGATGAAAAGGGGAGCTGCTGACTTTAAGCCTCTGAATTAACCAATCCTCCCCATTTCTTCTTATTTGAGATAATACTCTTTTTTTTTTTTTTTTACATTTAAACCACTTTAACTTGCGTCTTCCATTAATTGCAAGTGAAATTTTACATGAGTCTGCAGGTAGGTGAGAGATAGGTTGCTTGTAAGTTAAAGATCAAGGTCTCTGATTCTAGGTTGGGAGAATACTGGTGGGGAGAAGGGGAGATTAGAACAGCAGTGGAACCTTGAAGGCCAGGGTGAGGAGTGTGTGGGCTAAGGGGGCAATTCTGCTCCGGCTGTGTGAGCAGCTCAGGAATGCAAAGCATCAGTCACGTTGTTTTAGAGTCACACCTCAGTTGTCTCCACCCTGGGGGAGGAAAAGTGATGGTGTTTCCGTGATGACTCAGCCCTTCCCCTCAAAGACCCAAGGAAATGTCAAGTGTGTCCTTGTAGGCAACCTTCCCTCTGCCACGGCTGTGTTTATATAGGGCAGTGCTTGGAAAGTCTCATTCTTCCTTTACGCTTGACTTATCCCAATGTCTCCCACCTCCTCAACTCTCACCGTGTTGGGGGCTGAATGTCATTCCAACCCTCTCCCTCTGCCTCCTACACATTTCCAGGCCTTCGAAGCAGCCGCCAAGGTGGAGTGACCTCCCTTACCAGTATTTTTATCACCCGTTGAGAGGAGACTAAAATTGTCTTATATAAAAATACAGCTCACCATGCTAGCAAAGGTTAGAGGAAGGTCTCAAAGTGAGGCGGCCACGGAAGTCAGACAAACCTCGTTTTGCATTCCTGCTCAGATACTATAAGCTACATGACCTTGGGCAAGTCACTCCCTAAAACTCAGTTTTATTATCTGAAGAATGGGCATAATGTCACCTGCCCTGCTTACCTCATTGGGCTAACGTGAGGGTCCAAAAAAAAAATGATCACAGCCACTGTGCCGACCAGGGGACTGGACCTTGAGGAGCTAGGACTCAAAGAAGAATTTCATTTGAGCCAGAAGGAAAAGTCTGGAAACAAGAACTTTGTACACCCAAACTGTCTGGGTGGTTCCCTAAAAGGAATCAGGTAAAACAGTGTTACATACTCCCTGAGGGAGAAGAAGGAAGATCTAATTGGCTGAATTTCTTCAATGAGGACTGACTACAGGTGAACATTAGCTCATTCAACCCTCCCATCAGCCTAGTGAGATGGGCATTTTCGTCTTCGTTTCATTAATGAAAATAGCCACACCAAGAAATCAAAGGTACCAGTTAAAGGTAGATTCTGGCCTCCTCACAACTGAGGTTATGAGATTTTTTTTTTCCCCTGGAAGGCATAAAGTTTTCTTAAGTCCTTTTTGGCTCCTTAAGAGAAATGAGAGGGAAGAAAACCTTGGAAAGTAATCTTGTAGCATTACAGGAATTTTCATGCCTTATGGCTATAGCCCTATCCTGAGCAGAAGGTCCTAAAGTGCACCTAGAAACAGTACCGAATGTGACTGAAATGTAGTAGATGTTCTATAAATTGTATTGAATAATGAATAAAAGAAACCCATATTATAGTCCAAGCAACTTTCTAACTACATAGCCTCAGACAAGTTATTGAAAATATTTAGGCTTCATTTGCAACTGGAAAAGGAGAGTTGACTTTTGTCTGTTTTGTGTCTATCCAGTGGGGTCTGGGTTGTAGCCATAGGGTGAGAACAATCAATTTTGAGAGGTATGACTGGAGCAAAGATGGAGAGTGAAGCAGTCACTGGTGTGGGGATCAGCACACCCTAAGTCCTCAGTCTTCTCATTTGTAAAATGAGAGATAATACTAATCCATGATTTTTAATTTTTGTAACTGTTCTTAGGTAGCAGGTAATAGTGTTGGCTCCTGAAATCTGACATGGAGCCCCAAACTATAGGGTAAGAGTGCTACACAGATTGAAATAGCACAGGGGTGCAGAGCTCTTTCGATAGGACCAAGTTCTTATGCCCTTCTTTCTCTCCTACCAAGACCACTTTGCAAAATAAAGGACCCCACAATCTCCGTAGGGTCTCCTAGGCGTGACTGTTGTAATAGTGAAAGATAGATCTCCTGGCTTCCAATGAACAGTGTTTTCCATACTATAACTCTGTATCCTCACAACAATCCTATATAATAGGTATCATTATTCACCCTTTTTTTACAGAAGAAGAAACTGAGGCACAAAGAGTTTAATCAACATGCCCAAGAATTAAAACTTCTAACAGTGAATGCCTCCTTCCAGAATGAGAAGAGATTTCAGATCCTTAGTGAGATCTGGTCTCCTGACCCAAAGAAAACTAAAACCGAGCAGAGAATAGCATCTTGGTTTTGAAGGAAACACCAGTCACAGGTGAAATATTACTGTTTTTCAGAAAAGTTTTTCCACAATAGTCCTTTTTGAGAGCTTAGTAGAGTTGGTTCCATGGCCTTGGTATCTGGGCAGCGAAGGGAGATGTCTAGAAAAATTCATGATGTCACAGGCTCATGACACCAAATGTGTCAGAACCGCACCATGCAGGCAGACACAGAGGATCTATGTGCGCAAACTGAACCACTCTTTAGGCATTTGGGGGGGAAATGACTTTTCTAGTGGCTCTAATGAATGTGGATGTATCAGAAGCCTGAATTGTACCCTTGTCTTAATGTGTGAGCTTGGGTAAATGAGTGTCTATGTGCTTCTGAGAAATGGTGAGAAAAGAAACAAAGCTAAAGCCCAAGTTTCTGTTAATGCTATAGAACACACAAAGACTTACATAAAAAGGCATGTTCCAAGCATAAGGATTCTGCTCTCAGGAAGTAGCCCAGTGTCTTTCCATTATACTCTGTGGACATCATTTATGTGGCAGAAAACACGACTGCTTGTTTGTTCTGGTGTCATTCTTTGCCTACTATGTGGCAAGCATTTATTCAAACCTTCACGGGACATTCACTGAGGCTCTTAATCAAGAAATGTTGAAAGCCTATCATATGACAAATATAGTCAGAGTCCTTCCTTTCTTCCTTCTTTTATCTAATCAAAAAATATTTTTAAGTTCCTATTGTGTATCCATCATCTAAATACTCACTCGATACAAATTTATCAGATGTCTACTGTGCACTAGGTGTTGAGTTAGGGTTTGGGACACACATGGTTCAGACAGTGTCCCTTTTCTCTGATAACTCAAAGCACCTTGGCTTTGCTTTCTCTAAGTCCAGCTAACTCATGGCAGTTAATCTGTAGAGTCTAAGCCATCTCAAAGCAAAACTTCAACAGCAATATCTTGGTTCTTTGGGAAGTCCTCCATATATAAATGCACATGTGTAAAAATGTCAACTTTAGGCAGAAAGTAATACAACACTCATTTTGTCTACATGAGAGACTTAAAAGTATATTCATCCCATGAAAGCTTGCCTCCATATCATAAAAGAACTAAAAAATATGGAGAATGGATTAATGTTGCTATAAAAACCAAGACACAGAAAGGAATAAGGAGGAATTGGAAAGGCCAGTTGACGTAATCTCCCCATCAATATACATGGTTAAATTGACCAGATTGCTGTAGCATAATTTTAGGAGTTTGCTGTTTGGGGTTTTGTCTGTATGTGTTCAGGGTGTGCAGTTCCAAGAACAACTATGACTCGACTTCAGAAGTATATGTATTTATATATTTCCATCATCGTCTTCTCCATCACCATCAAATGTCAGTTCTCTTCCATGAAGGCAGTGAGGCCCATGTGATTTGCTGAGCCCACAGTTATTCATGCTTCCTGATGCCCAAGTCAGGCTTTTGCCAGCCCACATCCAAAGTCCATGTAGCCCTTGTTTCTGATGTAGAAGTGCTTGAAATTCATCAGGTCAGCATGAGCCAGTATCTCTGAGTTGAAGCCACCAGGCTGAAAGAGCATTTACTTCTCTTTTTGAGGGCTCCTTGATGTCAAGACCCACCATTCATCATTTCCAAATGTGGAAACTTGGCATTTGTTTCAGAAAATGCCAAATGTGTTTTCCTTGCATATCTGCTGCCACATCAGTGATCTGTCCTTAGTTAGATCTCTTCGAAAAAAGGAAAGAAGCAAGCAAGCAAGCAGATCTTTCTGCCTTTTGATTGCTGGATGATCTTGGATAAATTGCTTACTTTCTGAGCCTCTATAAATTTATATAAGCAACAGAAGTATTAATACCTACTGAACAGAATTATTGTAAAGATTAAATACAGCATCTGGTACATAGTAGATAACAATACAATTATAAATACTTTAGTAATACTTTTTATTGAGTGCTTATAGTACGATATTTGGCAATAAATGTGAATTCTTTCTTATCTGAACTGTGTTACCTTTCTGAAATTTAACTTTCTTATCAGTACAACAAGCCTAATAATATTTTACATGTTTGTTTTAAGGCAATGGTTCTTAAACTTGAGTATGCATCAGAATCCCCTGGAGAGCTTCTTAAAACCTTGATTGCAGGGCTCCACTCCTAGTGTTTTTAAGTAGGTCCATCCGAGTTAGAAACCAAGATATTGCATTTTTAGCAATTTCTTAGTTGTCTCTAATGCTAATGGACCATGGCCACACTTTGAGAACCCCTACTCTACAGATTAAATTTATTGAGCACTTATTCAACAAATATTTATTGAGAGCCCACTGTGTGCTAGGGACTGTTCCAAGTATAGTACAAAAAGCAGTGAACAAGAGAAAGCCCCTGCCTCCATGAAGCTTACATTCTAGCTGCAGACAATAAGGAAATCCATAAATGAACAATAACATTTCAGATTATGGTAAGTACGTTGCAGAAAGTAAAGCAGGTTAAGGTGCTAGTGAGTGAATTTCATTGAGAAAGATATTGCAGATACAGCAGTCTCAGGGAAGGCATCTCTGAGGAGGTGATATCTGATCAAAAATGATAAAAAAGGGAGGAAGACATTTTATTTAGAGGAAGAGCATTCCCAAGGAAGAAACAGATTTGCAGATTTTCCTGGACAGCCAAATGGCTAGCTCCACCACAGTATAGTGAGCAAAGAGGGAGAATGAGAAGATGAAATCAGAGAGATAGGCAGTGGGGCCAGATCAGGTAGAACCTTGGAAGCCATTGTAAGCAGGTTGCATCTTATTTGAAGGATCATGGGAAGCCCCCTGCAGGGTTTCAAGAAGGCAAGCAGCATAATCTGACATACATTTTTCAGAGAGCACACTGGCTGCTGGGCAGGTGGCAGAGTTAGGAGACTGCTGAAATCCTGCAGGTGAGGGATGATGAGGGTATGACCTTAGATGGTAGCAGAGAAGGTGCTGGGCAGTGACCAGATTCATGTTATACTTTAAAAGTCAAGCTGACCAGACTGGCTACTTACTTGGGGGTAAGGCAATGAAAAAAGGGGAATCAAGAATGAACCCTGGGATTTTTGGCCTGCTTTTAGTAAGCTAATATCATCTGTAAGAAAGTATTTGGTACATATAATAGGGGCTCAATATCCATCTATGTATTTTGGAATTAGGAAGTTTTCAGTTTGAAAATTCCAAAGCTGCCAAAAGTGGTCACACAGCCCATATACTGCCCAACGCTAAGGGGCACTATTATATAGATTGTGATATGAATGGAGTCATGTAAAGAGGTTCCTTTAGGGAAAATTCTGACTTTCAGGACTCTCTGACTTTTTGTCAATATTATGCTTAGGGTTTTTTCCATCTTTCTGTAACCAAATATAACTCCAATAAAACGAGTTGATACAAATCCATTCTGATGTCAGTCAAAGAAACAAACAAAAAAAAAAAAAAAAAACTGAGTTGAGTGTTTATTGTGAAAGCCATTGTACCAGGGGTTGAGCATGTGTCATTCATTTGGGAATATTCTAGAACTCAAGGGCTTTCCCTTGGAATATGAGCTTATACCAAGAAAAGGAGTCTTCGTGTCATCAGTGATCAATGTTGTTAGAGCCTTCTTTCCTGGCATTTCCCCAAGACTCCTTACTCAAGAATTTCAAGCCAGTGGCACCCCTTGATTATGGGGGTAGCATTAGAGTGTGATACATAACCTAATCAAGTGCAGCCAGCCTGGACGCCCACCCCCTCCCTGGGCGGAGCTGGCAAGCTCGCCACTCCACCAGCAGAGATAGAGATGCATGCATTCTGTGGGAGCAATCACGTCTGGACCCTAGATCTCTCCAAATACCATCAAGAAAGGAATATGACTCATCGAAATTCAGTTGTATTTTTAAAGAAGTTTATTCTTGTTGTTTATAGCTTGGGAGATTCAGTTTGTGTTGTTCATGCACCAAAATTATGAAGAGGGCAAGGTTTGTCACCATCAGCTTCCTGAGCCCACTTTGCTGTCTGTGCCTCCTTGAATTTACTCTTGGAGGCCCACCCACCATGCACATGAGCTCCCCATTCCTCTCCCCCCTGTACTCACCCAGTTGCTCATGCTCCAGACCTGAATTTACCAACTCCCATCAGCAGTTATTCATCCCAAAAGTATGAACAGAGCACACTATAGGTGTTTCCTGAAGCGCTCACTCTGGGTACTGCTCTAGTTTATAATAGCCAATATTTATTGAATGCTTATTATTTGTCAGGCACTGTGCCAAGGGCTTTCAGTATTTATCTCATTTAATCTTCACAGCAATCCTATGGTTTTAGTACTATTATTTTCTCCATGTACAAATGAGGAACCTGGGATGAGGTGAGATACTGCCTAAAATCACCCAGGAAGTTTATAGCAGGGTGGAATGCGATTCCCAAACCTCTCTTATTCACAGGCATGCTCTTAAATACTACCATGTTGCCTTTCAAGGCAGAAGATAACTAACATTTATGAAGCATCTATCATATGCCATTCCCTTTACAAATGCCATCTCATTTGATCCTCACAGCAGCTCTTCAAGATGGATGTTATTATCAGCTATAAGGAAACAATGGTCTCAGAAAGGTTAAGAATGTTGCACAAAACCCACAGTGATTTTAATAGTGACTGAGCCAGGATGCAAAACCAGATTTCTGGGGTGCCAATGCCCATGGGCTTTTCATAGCACCAGACAGCCCAACTTTATAGCTTCATCAAGGAGCTCTGGTATCTAAGGGGTTCTCTTAAGGCTAGGTAGGATTTCAACAGGCATAGATGGAGGAACTGCCTCTGAATACAAAGAATGGCTTGAGTAGACGTAGCACAGCTAGGAGTACACATAGGAACCACCAATGGCCAGTTTCTCTGGATGCCAATCCAAGGAAAGGACATCCTTACTTTCTATGTTCATATACATCTCTCCCCTCATCCTTTTGTTTGAAATCCGTCAATGACTTCCAATTATATAATATTTTCATGATCTGTCTCCTGCCTACTTCTCTTTTTCTTCATAGAATTTGTTTATTCACTCTACTCTAGCCCCACCATTCCCTTTTCTGACTTTCAAATTTATCAGCTTTTTTGCACTTTAGGGCCTCTTGCATTTGTTCTTTGCTTTGCCAATAACTTTCTTTTACCTCATCTTCCCACAATAGGGCTCAGCTCAAACATCATCTCTTCAGAGAGGCCTTCTCCACCTATGTGTCATTATGACATGTCATTATGACATTTTGCTTAAGTGTTTCTTGAATAAATAAATCCATGCATTCTTGCTCGTGTTTGCAATTTAAAAGAAAAAATAAAGTACAACGTCTGTTATGGGCCTTTTTTCAAAATTGCCTCATCTACAGATAGACCAGTCCTGCCCAAGTACCAAAATCGGCATTCAGCTGAATCTTCAGACATTTTCTAAGCAGCTTCTTGACATGTAAAGTTTGAAACTGAGAACAATTTTGATGAAAATCAAAAACCAAGTAACAAACCCTACTAGAGGAAAGTGATTTTAAGAATTCAGGCTATAAAATTTTGTCTTGATGGATTAGAAAGACAAAAGAACTGCTGCCCCTTAACCTAAAGCATTTGCCTTGCTGATCCAAAATCATAGTGAATAATCCCAATGGTTTGGAACATCCCCCAGTACTCCCATAAGGACAGATTTCATAGACCCCTTTGCCAGGATACAGAAGAGTCTTTTTCCTGTATGTAGCTCACACTACAACACACACTGTTTCCTGGAGTCTTCCACTTATTACAAGCCTCTAAAGGTAATATGATTTTCCTATGAAACCCAACGCAATATCAAGACTCTTTCATTGAGAAGTGACAGAGACCCCACTAAAAATGACCTCAGCATAAAAAATAGAATTTATTAGTTTGTGTAATTTAGAGGTACACAAATATTTTAGCTCCAGAATCCCCTTACACTCCTCAAAATTATGACCCTGAAAAAGCTTTCATTTACATGGATTATATCTATCAATATCTATCACATTAGAAATTAATACTGACAATTATTTTGAAATATTTATTCATTCATTTAAAAATAACAATTATAAGCCCATTATATACTGATATAAAACATTTTATTTTAAAAAAACCATATAGTCCCAGAGCAAAATTAGTCAGAAGAATACTATTATATTACATTTTTGTGAATCTCTTCAATGTCCAGTTAGTTGCATTCTTGTATCTGCTTCTACATTCAAAAAACTGAATTAAATCACATACAACTTAGCCCTTAAAGTTCCACAATACATTCCTGATGGAATGACTGTGAAAAAGACAAATAACATATTATTGTGAAAATGGTTTTAACCTTGCAGACACCTGAAAGGGTATTAGGGATCCTCAGGGTTTCTCAGACCACAGTTTTTAGTTACGTGTGAATGTGAAAGGTTCAGGAATAGATCTGAATTCAGGCAGAGCCACATCCAAGGGCTCAGGAGATATGGTCGAGCATCTGTCTCTGTCTTGTGGCTCTGCTTTGCTTTGTGTTGGCTTTGTTCTCAGGCAGATTCTCTCCCATTAGCAGCAAAGATGGCGATCAGCAGCTCCAGACTTACATCTGAGTAAATTAGCACCCCCAGGGCAAACAGTACCTCCTTTCTAGGAGTGCTAACAGAAGTCCAAAGCCTGACTCTCAATAGACCAACTTGGGTCACGTGCCCATCCTCCATGCACAGTGTTACAATGGGCAAGAAATGTGCTCAGTGACCACATCTGCATTGCTTGCTCGCCCTAGAGCTGAGGGAATGAGTTTAATACCCTCTGAACCACGTGCACAGAGAAAGATGGTTTTCCAAAGGAAAACAGAGGTGCTATCACCATAAAAAGGAAGATGGAAATACAGAGGTCAACTGCAGTAAAATTTGTTTCTAAGATGCTAAGCTAGCATAATGAGGAGAAAAATGTGTGTTTCTTCCTGTCTCGTTTTCTCATTCATTTAGCCCATGTTGAATACTTGCTCTGTACAAGTCCCTGGGCTGGGCACTAATGATAATCATAAACATAATAACACAGCTAATGCTCATGGAGCCTTCCTATGTGCTAGATACTCTTGGGAGCTCTCCAGGTATTCGCTCACTCAATCCTCACAACAACCTCGGAGTCAGGTACTACTGTTATCCCTAGGGACATAGGCATGAATAGGGCAGTGCATCTCCTCTGGAGGGGCTCACAGCATTTGGGGCGTGCTAATGATTCCCGACACAGGGAGAGATGTGTTATGAGAGTAAGAAGAACAAAGGGGCTATGAATACCCAGAGAAAGAAGGGAATAACTCTGAATGTGGGAAGGCTTTATGGTGGAAGGAAGAGGATATGCACTAACATGGGGGTTTGAAGATTTGAGAAGTCAATGTGGCTAAAGGGAAATCAAATCAAACTCTCATCTTTTTAATCTTGATCTATGCCAGGAACCATGTTGAACATATTGTGTATATTATCTCAGTTAATTTTTCCCACTGCATATTACTAGCCCTTAGAATAGGAAACTAAAAACTCAAATAGCAGAGCTAGTAAGACAGTAAGTCAAAATTGGATCCAGGACTTTCCGAAAAGTGGGCTATATGCAAAGAGAATACGGGCATCCAGGATGGGCGGAAAGACTGCAGAGAAAACTGTAAAGGGAAACATTGTTCCCTTCACACAACTACTGGAGAAAGATGAAGGTTCTATATATACAGCAACAGAATTTGCCAAACCAGAGATATCCAGTTAAATATAGTTATATATCTTGACAAAGGATTATTTGAAAAGTTTGCAAATTTATTTATACCTTTAAGAGTTCTAAAAATGAAATCCCATTTAGGGAAACACTTAACACAAAGCCAATATAGAAAAATTAAAAAAAATTACATGAAATCCTAACACTACTGGAAAATTTGAGATCGGTCCAAACACATTGATAGCCTAGCTTCCTCCCAATTAAGGCTGGGAAATGTGATTGACTGCGACCTTATGCTTACAAAAGAGTTCTCTCCCCCTTATTCTATTCAGTAAAGACACAGGGAGGGCTAGCACTTCGATTAACAGCAAGAGTGGCTGCCTTTAGAAATGAAGCTTAGAAGCAGTAAAGAAAGAGAACATCTTAAAAGTTTTGAACTAAATCCACCTTGAAAATATCACACTTCTCTACTTATGTCTATAGTCGCTAGTAAAGAACATATGTTTAATTCTTTCTTTTTTTTTTTTTTTTTTGAGACAGAGTCTTGCTCTATCACCCAGGCTAGAGTGCAGTGGCATCATCACAGCTCACTGCAAACTCAAACTCCTGGGCTCAAGCAATCCTCCTGCCTCAGCCTCCCAAGTAGCTGGGACTACAGGCGCTCACCACAACACCTGACTAATTTTTCTATTTTAGTAGAGAAGCAGTCTTGCTCTTGCTCAGGCTTGTCTTGAACTCCTGAGCACTCAAGCAATCCTCCCGCCTCTGCCTCCCAGAGTGCTAGGATTACAGGCGTGAGCCACCGCACCTGGCCTTAATTCTCATCATAATATGAATCCAATATAAAAGGCCGAGATGTCTTTCTGGTATACTGATGTGATGATAAAAGCAGTTATAGATGGCTAAGAAGTAACCTACCATGACTGGAATCAAGAGACTTGGAGAAAGAATGGTCCAGAGGATACAGGAATAAGAATCCCAGCAGTGGGCTAATGGATTAAATACTGAGCTAAAACTAGACTTTATCCTAAAAGCAAAGGCAAGTCACTGAGCAATTTTTAAAAACATGATAATGAGTTATGACCATGGAAGTCAAGAGCATCACAGGGGCTCATGGTTAACATTCCTAAGCTGAGACAGGAATTCAGGAAAGCCCTCACAGAAGAAGTGACGTAGAGTCTGGGAATCAAAGGGGGAGAAAAGCTAATGGGTGAAAAAGAAGATGGTAAGCGTCCTAGGCAGAGAAAATGTAAGAGACGCACACATTCAAGGAACTGAACAAAGTGCAGAAACGGCTTAGCATGACTGTGGAGGTGAGGGAGAGTGAGAGACAAGAGAAGTAAGAGATGCACAGATCGTGCTACCTATGGCCTTGGAAGCAAGCTTCAGAGTTTAGTACAAGAACTACAGGAATTCATTGAAGAGGACTGGCATGATCAAATTGATGTTAAAGAAAGATCATTTTGGCTACAATCTGGGGAAAGGGTTAAAAGCCTCTGGTTGTGGTCCCAATGACAACAAATACATATTTGTGTGGAATATCTTACTTTTGCATAATCTTACAGGGCTGGGGGAAAAATCTTCCTCTGCCCACTGATTTGTTTTTCTTGTTTGCAAAAGCGGAACATCAGATTAAAATAACAGGGGTCTCCCAAAACCTGCAGAGAAAAAAACAAGATTGTATGTGTTTGGAAGATTTAATTGCATGATCAGTGCAACATGGACAAGAGCAGGGATGGGCAAAGTTATCTAAAATTAAAAGGACTCTGGCCAGAGCATGCATTTGTCTAGATGCAAAAACCTGTCTAAAAAGAGAATTGATTGTCCTTGTAACCCCAGACAAAGGGAAATGACCAAAACAAATCTTGATGTTGTGATTTCAAGCACCATTCCGGAGAGAAGGAGTCTTGCCCAGTGGACTTTAAGCAATATGGGACTATTGCAAAACATTTCCTATAGTGGAGACAAATGTTTCAGACTAATACTTTCAACCCTGATTGACCAAGAGAATTGCATATATAATTTTTAAGAAAAAAAATACAAACACCTGGCCCTAATTTTAGGTCTGAAATGGGCTTCTAAAAATTTTGTAAACTCCAATCGCCCCAGAGATATAGCCAGGGTGGAGAACCACCACTGCACCAGATAATTTTAGCCTGACATTGGAATCAATTTAATCCTCTTTCTACAGATTCCAGAATCATCATGCAATCTTTAGTTACAATTTGGTTTTACATGCAGGTCTTTGTACAGAGAAAGAATATGCTGATTCTTGCCATGTAAGTATTCCAGGGCAAATGATAATTACATTTCTTTTTGTGAATTGATCAACTGACATTGGCAATTTATATAACAATCTTAATACACCCAGTTAATATAAATCTGTCTAGGAGAGAATAATACTTTTCTCCATGTAACGACAAATCAGTTTTCAGAGGCTATAAGCCTTAAAGGCCAGATCTTGAACCACCTGACTTCACCAAGATAATGTCATCATTTGAGGCTTTGTAGGGGTTGGGTAGTAGATGTTACTAACTGGTTTTTCATTAACCTTACACAAATGGTTTATTTCCCCCCAGAAACGATCAAATAACAATATTTGAAATTTGAGCACACATACTAGTGGTTTAGAAGTGAGAATACAGGTACTGGTACATTGAACACGTTCCTTAATGAGTCCCCTGGTTATACTTAAGCTAAAAGCCCTACTTACCTTAAAAATATTGTTTTCATCATCAAGGGAAAGTGTTCCCCACAGTGTATTAACCTGCTCTGGGGCAAAAGAGAAAATATTAGAATTTAAACGTGGAAATGAATGTAAAAGATGCATCATAAACTTCACAGACCCAGCAGCAGGTACTAAAAGTGGTCTTTATTTTATTAAAATATTAAACGACTATTCAACTGAGTAAGTGGGACTGAAACTGAGCTTCTGTGGGTATTGTTCTGGGTTGGTAATAGCAGTCGCTACCCTTTTTCAAATGTAAATGGAGGATATCTTTTGTCATCAACAAAAGTTACAGGGAACAATGGAGAATGAAAGAAATGTCATAAAAGCAAATGGAAGAAAGCACAGAGGTGGATAATTCAGCTACAACATCCTTGAAAACGTGCCAAAAAATCTTTACTGAGAGAGCTACAGTGGGGAATGAGAAATCTCTTAACCCAGAAAGGAAGGCTTCTTGTTTTCCTGTGGAGATGGCATTGGGCCAGAGTAGCCATCCAGAGGAAATGGAAGAATGGAGTTTACTAGAAGGAGGCCCAGGTGAAAGCAAAGAGAGTTGTGAGTGAAAGGGAGGAAAACAATTGATCGCTGTTTTCCACAGCCTCCTAAGGAAGGACAGTGCTGGATGCAGGCTGGGCGCCTTCGGGTCCCTAGGGCCTCTGTAGGAGACACCCCCAGTAGATAAAAGAAAAACTGACACCTCTGCACTGGCTCAGACAGCAACAAGAAGCTCCACTCCTTAACATTCCAGCAATGCGTGCATCCTTACCACAAAGTCCAGTTCTACACCAAAAGGACTATTCACCCACGATATCAATTTGTATGTGCCTTCCATCTAATATGGTGTTTGAAATATAGAAATGAAGCAAGGGAGAGGCCACAGCATTATTTGCTCAAAATGCATCTCTCTGGGCTGGCATTAGGGGTAGTGAACGAGTGCTCAAGCAAATGGATTTGGGAATTAGAAAGCCCTGACTTTGAATGACAGCTTTGTCCCTTATCAGTTGTATGATCTTGTACATGTTACTTAACATTTCTGGGCTTTGTTTTTGCCTCATCTATTAAATCAGAAAATAATACTTTTTGCAGGGGATTGTTATGCAAGTTAAATAAGATACCTGAGACAGAATTTGATACATTGTTTGGCACGCAGCATCTTAACCAGCAAATAAAACGGTAGTAGAGCAAGAGAACATTCTGAACTGTGATGCACTGTCTTCCTCATTCTACCTCCTCCTCTATTCTTCATTTCATTTCTTCACATGAACTCTGGGACCCTTTCCTCAGGTCTGGCAGTCACCCTTTGCCTTAAACAAAGGGGTCAGTGTAAAATCAGGGAAGAAAGGCAAAAACGTGTTAGGCTCTTGAGTTTTGAGAACGGTGATCTAAATGTTATTCAAAAAAGATTTATAAGAATAAATGATTTAAGTTTTATTTTCTTTCTCCAGACCAAGTAAAGACTGCATGACAGAGAAGAGAGAGGGACTATTAACACAGAAAGGGTGAGAACAGAGTAGAGAGAAATGGATGAACTTGGCCAAAGTGCAAAGGAGGCACCAGCAGAGAACTGGCTCAGCACCCACATAGAGTTCCCTGTCCATTCCTGTGATCCCTGAGTATCTCCTGACTTGAGCAGCTATATTAGCTTTCTTCCCATCACCTGGTGAGGATCACCCAATGACAGCCACCAACATGTTACCCAATGACCACCCAATGATTGTCTGAAAGTGATCCCCATTTGTTCCCTAAGGCTTTGTTCAGACCCATCCAACCTACTCTGTAATTCCCTTTTGGTGACCAGAACACTCATTAGCCCAGGCAATTAAATGGGTGATGGCAGTCCAAGTAGAAGTCCTCCATATCTGACAAAGATGTTTGGCAGGACCAGGTGGGAAACTCTCACTGAGTCAGGACAATGTGGCACACCTGCATTTCTTCTATTATAGTACCATTGTTATTTTAATTAATACCTGTAAAATCCCCACACAAATTCTGACCATCCTCCACCACTAAGGTAATCTCAAGAAGCAAAATAAATCTACTCAATATTCTATAACTATGGGGAAAAACAACCAGCTAAAAAAAAAAAAAAGTGGTTCTGTCTTCTGACACCTTGACCCACACAGCTGGTAGTAAAAGGCTCATTTCCACAGTAGCAAAGTAGCCAGTTACTGTCCCAAGCCATGCCTAAAATGTCAGTGAGCCTTAAAGGAGTCCTAAAGGTTGCCTCTGTCCCTCTACTTAGCAAGGTTCCTCCAATGGCCTCTTCACAGCTCAAAGTGGCTGGAGAACTATCCATAGAGTAAGAAAGGAGAATCCATTATCACTAAATAAATCAGCCTTAAATAAAATTAAGCAGGAAAGGAGCAGGGGAGGGCTCAAGGATTTTCTAAGGGGAGAGGGAAAATAATTTCCAAAATGTTCAACTTGCCCCAAGGATTCAGGTAGCATTGATGTTTCTGGGTTTGCTACACATGAAACACTGGAAATGTGAACAAGCCAGAAAAAGCAGGTTGATATTCAGTGAAACAAAGCAAATAGTAAGGTGTGAGTTTTCCATGTAGAATGTGCTCCAAGAATAATGTTGGGTAAAAAAAGCATTTGTGAGTAGCACCTGTGCCACGGTGAGCAGCCATCATGGCAGTTTGGCTTGACTTCTAGCTTCCTTCCCTTGATGGGGCATTATAACAACAGTCCACAGGGCAAATTTTGGAACAGGCTGTATCTGAAGGCTTCCTAATAGAACTTCAGTATTTTCAGAGCTAGTGTAGTACAGGGAGTATTAAAACTCTTGTAACACATTGTACATTAAAATCTTTACCCTTCCCTTTCCCAAGCCATTATCATACTGTACCACTTTATCCTTCCCTGCTTTTTCCTCACTTTCTGTTTTCAATTGACTATAAAAAATTTGAGCTACATTTTAGAGAAAATAAGAATGCCAACAACCAATAGTGTGAGCATCATACAGGCAGTAACCAGGTCTTGTTCACTGCTAAATCCACAGTGCCGAGCCCAGTGTCTGGTTCATACTCAGTCTCCATTCATTCATCTGTTCACCCATTTATTCATTTAGTCAGTCCACAAGGATTTCTGGAGTACCAACTACATGCAAGATACCACTCTGAGAGCTCGAAATACAACAGAGAACAAAATACAAAAGAGAAGTCTCTGTCTTCATTGAGCTCACATTCTGATGGAGTGATCTAAACAATAAACAAATGAAGATATAAAATGTCAATCATTGATAAGTACTTTAGAGGAAAATAAAGCAGAATAATATTATAGGAAATGCTAAGGGGTGGGGAGAAGAGGACAGGTAGTGAGGATAAGGTGCATATCATCTAAGGTGGCCAAAGACGACCTCTCTGACAAAATGACATTTAACTGAAGATCCGAAAGAGTAAAGGAATGAGATATGTAGTTGTTGGAAGCAAGAGTGTCCAGCAGGCCAAGAACAGCAAGTCCAAAGGTACTGAAGAGTGTCTGACATGTCTAAAGAACAGTAAGGACTCCTATGTAGTTGGAACAAAATAAGTTGGAGGAGAGGGAAAGGAAATATAGTCAGAGAAGTAGTAGGAGCCTTGAGGAGGAAATAACGTAGCGTCTCACAGGTCCTATAAGGACTAAGTCATAATAAGCCCTGTAAGAATGCTGGCTTTTGTACCAAATGAGGTTGGAAGCCCCTGGAGAGTTTTGAACAGAGAAGCCACTTGACCTGACTTTCATTCTAAAATGATCTCTCTGAGTGCTGTGCTTAGGGATACTATAGACGCACTACTGAAAATGGGCCAGGGTGGGAGCAGGTAGACCGATTAAGAGGCTGATGAAATAACTCAGGGCAGAGATAATGATAGCATGGACCAAGGGAATACTGGAGAGTGGTAGAAAGTTGTGGGGTCCTGGTTATGTTTCAAAGAGAGAGAGAGCTGACAGGATTTGTGGATGGGTTGGAAATGGAGAGAGAAAGAGCAGAGGCAGGGATGACATCAGGATTTTTATCCTGAATAGAAAAATAGAATTGCCACTGACTGATGTGGAAAGATGGTGGGAGAAGCAAGCTTTGAAGGAAGGAGCAGGAATCTGTAGTTCAGGTTGGGGCAGGTTAAATTTGAGTTGCTCATTAGACATCCAAGTGTCTATCAAGTAGGCAGTAGGATATATAAGTCTGGTATTAAAAGGAGGAGTCTGAGATAAAAATATAAATTATAGAGTTAACATCATATAAATGGTATTTAAAGCTATGAGGTTTAATAACTCAACTGGAAAAAGATTGTAAATAGAGAAAAACAACAAGAATTAAAACTGAGAGCTGAACATTCAGCAAGCTGAGACCAAGAAGGAGTGGCCAGTGAGATGAGAAAAACAATAAAGAAGATGCCAGTAATTATTTGTATTGAAAATGGATGAATAGGATATTGCTTTTGGAGCAAAAGTCTTGGTCATCCTTATGTTCTTAGTAACATATAGTCTTAAAAGGAGAAATATAATTATATTGGCAATACTGTAGCCCTAATAGTAATGTTTCAAAGTGGAACTATCCCAGGAAACCTGTTCTGGGCCTCAATTTCCCATCTGAAGCTGTAAAGTATTATCAGTTAAGAGTGCAGACACTGGGACCAGACCAGCTCTATTACTAACTACATGACTTTCACCAAGTTCCTTGGCTTTCTCTGCCTCAGTTTCATCATCTTTAAAATGAGGATAACAACAATATCTACCCCAGAGATTCTAGAAGATTAGATGTTAAGACACACGAACTAAACTCTCAGAACAGTTCCTGAAACTCAGAAAGCATCCAAGTAGCTGTTATTACTATTACGTGGCACATGATAGGTGATCAACAACTGATCCAATATTTTTTAAGCCCAAGATTTCCTCAAAACAAAGATTGAACTAGAAAATTAAGTTATTTTTAAGTATCCCAATGGGGCTCAAATTTGTCCACTTAGTGATTCATATGTCTATTTTATCTTTTAACAAATGCCATACTTGGGGCTCTTTGTTGATGCAGTATTTCTCTTTGCATTGTGTGCATATCCTTCACTTTTTAAAAATTTTTATGGGTTCTAAGGAAAGTCCTTGTTAAATTGAAATGCCTCACTTTAAAAAATATTCTTTTATGATTTCTTAGCAAATTAAGGATTAGAAATTCTTTAAAAAGCTGATCTAATAGGTATCAGATATTTTTTTCCATTAGGGAAAAAGAGGGAAATAAATATTTTTTTCTATGTCAAGTGGAGGGAAAAAGAGGTTCATATACTAATTTTAGTTTCCATATTTTTTCCATTTAATTCCTGGGGGTGCTTTAATTTTTTTTTGTTAACTTTGAATTGTTTTTCTTTAAGACACCACTCCTTTCTGCTTGTTCAGCTTCATCTCATATTCTAGTTAAGGCATTGATATTGAACCCTGTTTTCCTTCTTAGGTATGTGATAGAAAAAGAAAATTTAATATACAGTTGATCTCATCAAACAGATCAATCAGAGGATGATGATTTGCTTTCAAAATAATTCTTTGCTTTCCAAAAGGAGGTCCCAATAGGATTTCTTTAAATAGTTTTCATCTGCTGGACATTGCTACTACAATATATTGTTGAGAACTTGATTCAGCATATAGTAAATACTTAAGGAATATCTATTTTTGTTGATGACTATAATCTTCCTGATACCGTAGGTATCTGTTTATATATCTGTCCTTCCTCTAGAGCCAAGATGGCAAATAGATTTTATTGCTTGTTCCAACTCAAATTGATTGGAAACAGCTGCCCAGAGCATTGGGTTCAAAAACATTTTGAGACTGAATTCAGATTCAGACAGAAAGAGCACTATGATCAATTGGAAATGTCTGATGTGGAGAAAGAAGGGAGAGTGCCTATACTCGTGCTTTCCAATTGCACTAGCAGTAAATACCTTCAAGAAAAGAGAGTAATTATCTTTCAGTCATTCAGAGAGCATAGCACAATTTATGTCATGTGTAGACACAGTGCATATTCATTGAATTCAATAAAATGGAAGGAGAGTAACTTTTAAGACTATTTGCAATAAACTAGGTGGCTTCCTTATATATATCTGTTACTTTTGTTACCCAACCAACACATTTATTGAGCATCCACCAGGTGAAAGAAGTCCCCTTATATGTAGATTGTCAAATTTTCTCACTCCCTCCTTGAAAAGACTAAAGTGTTCCCTTTCTCTCTCTCTCTCTCTCTCTCTCTCTCTCTCTCTCTCTCTGTCACACACATACCCCTCATTCATAAAACCATGATAACAGAGATTATGGTTTTGCCTTGGTTTGCCTGTAAGACCTACATGTCTCTAGGACTCTTCCTAGAAACATTACCCACCCTAAGTTTATGTTCATCCATGAGCATTTCTGCTTGTCTCTCTTTGTTAAAGTGATAACAGCAGGCAAATAAAGTATCAAGTTGGCCTAGAAGTTGTATGAATATCATGTGACAACTCTGCCTTCAGTCACCTAAATTAAGGGGTAAATATTGACAGTTTTTTAACTAAACTACTAAATTAAATCCTAATCACTGAAAAAGTATCTAATCCAAAGGCTTTTTAACCATCAATAGAGTGAACACACAATTAGGAGAATTTTACTAACTAAAATAATGACAATAAACTTAGAGTTATAAAGACACTCTGGCCTTTTAACAGGAAGCTCACTGTCTTGGATAACATAGCTTAGCAATACATAAAACTCTGGAGCAAGGTTAATGGTCATGTGGGAAATCTTACAAGTAGTATATCGCATGCTTTGTGTAACACCTTAAATGCTCTCTCAATGTTACCAGATATACTATTATATTATGGAGCTGGGCTGCTTGGAGGGACTTCTGTGAATCTGTAAATACTTTAAACTTCTAAGTGAAATTTTGAAAATGGGCACATTTTTCTAAGAAGGGCCTCCAGGAAAAGTCCAAAAATAGTTAAGAAGCCTCCTACAGGGCCTTGATCTTCTAATTCATGACCACCTCTCCTCCACATCCCATCTTCATTTATCTTAACTTTAGATACAACTTAGAAATTGTTAAGTTTTTTTCAAGATATATACTACCCATGTCAAGGAGGAGCAAGGAAAGAGGGTCATATCGGTATAGCAATTCTTCCATCACCTGTACTTAGGCAAAGGAATTGCTCAGTAAACATTTGGTGATAGAGGGAAGGAACCATCTATTTAAAGCACCAGAGTCATTGAGTTTTAAGCCAGATTATTATGGGTTTCAAGTTTGGGTCTGATTTGGTGTCATAGTGTTCACAAACTGGCTTTTTTAAGGGCGACAGATGAAGGAAGGAACTCATTCTAATTCTGAATTTAAATATTACAATAGATAGCAATTAACAAAGACATCAAAGGGGTAGAGAAAATTTCATCATTATAAGGATAAGGATGTTAGTATTATAACCACAGAAAGATGATTAGATGCAAACCTATTATAGCAGCTTCTAATAAAATTAAGCCTCGTAAAATGGGTTAAATTACCTCCTTAATATTAAACAATGATTTTACAGTGCTGTCTTGCTGGAACTGAGCATGAGGGCAGGTCATGGCACACTAGCACCCCCGTTACTGCATTCCATGACAAAGATGGAACATGAACAAATAAATGTGATCATGATCACACCAGTATTTATGGAGCTGCCTCACTTTCCAATACCTTTCACACATATCCCCATTCCTTTACAAGATTGAAAGGCGTATCAAGCCAGGTTGGGGATGCTTGAATCTCAAATGTATATGCCCCACTAAAATCATATTTATTTTACTGACTAGGTAACATATGTGGCGCCTGGCAAATTTTAGAGCCAAGACCATGCATCTATAAAGGGAAGCTTGAATTCTCATCTCATTTCATTCTCCTCCCATAAACACTAGGATCAATCACTGTGACGGAATTGTCATGTCATTCAAAGTGCCTTTCTGTAGCACTGGAGGGCAAATTGTAAGGTTTTGAAATAATTCCAATATTTTAACAGTATGCAAGAACAGCCTTTCATCTGTGAGAACTACCTGAAATCATACAATGTCTTAACTGGTCAAAATTATTATTAAACCCCAGCAAAAGTACATAGCTGTTTAACAGAAAGAACAAAACGGCTTACAAACGAGGTGACATCTCTGTTTAACAGCTGAGGACAGCAGTACAAAATAATTTGGGCCAGGAAGCAAAGCTTACCTTATCCAATCGAAGAGTTTAGGGGAACTTGAAGTTGTCGGAATGTAATTATCCCTGCTGGAATTTGGTCAGGTCAGCATCTGACACTTCCAAGGAATGCCGTAAGACTTTTTAATGAACATGAGGCCTCCAGATTGGATTTCACCTCAATTCGAGATATAAAACCTGTACTCTGAGAGTATAGGGTGCAGAGATGTTAATTAGTTCACTACTGTCAGGTTCAGAATTGCCCTCCTAGAGATCAATAGATCCAACACTTTTCATTTCACAGAAGAAAAATGAGGCCTGGAAAACATCACGTAATTAAAAAAATGCATTAGTAACTTTGTTTTTCTGTGCTCCTTTTTAGGATCCTGAGTCCACAGTTCCTGAGTTCAACTTAATTCAGCAACTATTTATTAGCTCCTATTCCATGCCAGGCCCTTTGCTGGAGTCCTGGGAATGTACAGAGGTGAGGGATACCTGTTTTCTGCTTTCTAACAACTGCTACTCAGGATGGAGGAAATGATGGGGACGTACGAAATTTTATCAGAAGGCAGAAGGTGCTATGGGTTAGCGTAAAAAAGGGACAGGGTATACCAGAAGGAAAGAGTACCCTCTCTGGAGGAATCTGGGAGGGCTCCCTGGGGGAGGTCTGCCTTCCTGGGCATCCAAAACCCCATCACAGCTTCCCACTGGGTTTGTCCTCCAGGTCAAGGTCCCTGCTCTGCCATTTCTCAGACCTAAATTTTTATGCAAAATTCTCTCAACTTCATGCTTTTGGACTTTGCTCAATTTTGGCATGGGGACAGGGGTGGATCCAGGCTTGGATCTGGCTAAAGTACATACAATCTGGGGGACCCTCTTTAAGAAAAGAATACAATGTTACAAATACAACCATAGGTCCCAAAGCAAATATTTGTTTAGAATAAGAAAAGAAATCACAACAAATTGTTGTAACCTTAGAGGTTGGGTCCCTTTCTTGGGTTTCTTTGTCAACTTGCCAAAAATGCTTACATAGGAATACTTCCTGATTTCCACCTGGCTTCCATCTGCCCACTCCAGCCCCAGCACCCTGCAGCTCCTAGAAACTCCTGTCTCTCCAGGGGTCTGTGCAAGTGAGGTGCTTTCCTAGCTTCGCAGTAAATCTGCCTTTGTTTGCAGAGATAACTGGCTCAAGGTCACACAGGGAGTGAACAGGCCAAGCCAAAACTGGAACCAAGGTTGCTTGAGTAGAATGAGCCCAAACATTGGATCACACAGACCTGGGTCCAATCCTGGCCCAGGCACTAACTAGCTATGTGACTTTATGCAAGTCACTTTTCAGTTTTCACTTTCCTTTGCATTTAAATAGGGATATTAATAAACTCATAATTGCCCTTGGATGACAAGGTGAAAAAAAAAGAGGAAAAAAATAAATAAGCGCATAGGGCTAGCAAACAGCACAAACATTACAACAGTGCCTAGCACCATTCCTGACTTGAAATAGTGCTCAAGAAGTTGTAACTGTCACAAGTCGACTTCTTTTCCCCAGTAAGCCTCTCTTCTTCCTCAATAATGGAATTCCTAAAACTTAGCTAGGCACATGGGTACCCTGAATCAAGTCCAGATTTCCCAGCCTGTATATCATCTAGATTTGGCCAATGTTGCATAAGCAAAAGGAATGTGTCCAACTTCTGGGAAGTGTCCTTAAAGTGGTAGGGGATGCCCTTCTCCAACCACTTCCCAAGAAGAAGCAGCCACATTATATGATGAGGTGACATGGAGAATGAGACCACCCATGGCAGAAGGAAGTCTGAAGACAAAAAGAGCCTGGGCTCCTGCCACCAGAAAACATCATAGGGCTCAGGACCACCAACTTGTACTTTTACATGAAAGTCAAATTTCTAACACATTTAATCCACTATTATTTTGGATCCTGAGCCCCTTGCAGCCATAACTAATTCTAAAATTAATTAAATCTTATGCTCTTTTCACTTTGCTACACTGCCTCCAGTTTGTAATGCCTTTGCATACATTAATTTTGCCAGGTGTGATTGAAAATTTAAAGGATAGTGAAGTCCTTAAACTGAAATGCCACAACTCAAAGGAGCCAGTGGTAAGATGCTGGCCCTGTGGCAGACCAATGAGAGCTGCTTGTCTGGAAGGGGCATTTCACTCAACCCCACTGGCAGCCATAGGCAAGATGACCTGATTTCACCATCACCGCCAGCAGCAGCAGTAACATTACTACTGTAGTAAGAGTGGTTACCATTTATAGGATGCTCACTATCTGCCTACAATGTGGTACCTAATTAACACATTAAATCCTCACAAAACTCCACACAGCAGGTGTGATTACCCCTATTTTACAGATGAGGAAAGTGAGACTCAGAGATGTCAAGTGACTTGTCTGATGCAAAACAAGTAACTTGTAGTGGTAGAGCTTACCAGAATCCAAATCTCAGTCCCAAACCCAATCCCTTACTAATAGCACCTTACTTCATCCCTGGGCACAAAATAAGACCTGGTAAGAATGGGCCTGTATAGAATTGATATAGCCATAAGCCTCTAGCAAATCAGTTCAGAAATGTTTGTTACGTTATTGTAACAAGCTACTCTAAAACTTAGTGGCTCACATCAACAACTATATTACATCTGATGACTTTGTGTGTTAAAAATCCAGCAATTCTTTCATTCCATGTGGCACTGACCAAGTGTCACTTAATGACTTCACCTGGTAGCTGGTCTGGTCTGGAGAGTCCAAGACAGTTTTACTTACATACCCAACATCTCAGCAGGGCAAACCGGAAGGCTGGACTCAGCTGGGCCCTTCTTCTTCTGCATGTCGTCTCATGGCCTCTTCACATGGTGTCTCCCATAGGGTAGTTGGGCTTTTTATATGGTGGCCCTGGGCTCAAAGAGCAAGTGTTCCATGAGACAGGAAGAGGAAGTGAAGAGTCTCTTAAGGCTTGGAACCCGAAAACTGACACAGTGTCACTTTTGCTATGTTCTACTGGTCAAAATAGTGACAGAGCCCACCTGGATGCAGGGGAGGAGCACATAGATCCCACCTTTTTATTATTTTTATAGATTTGGGGGATACAAGAGCAGTTTTGTTACATGAATATATTACACAGTGGTAAAGTCTGGGCTTATAGTGTACCCATCATCTGAGTACTGTACATTTAAAGTAATAGGTAATTTTTCATCAACAGATGTTGGTGAGTATACAGAGAAAAGGGAATGCTTATACAATATCGGTAGGAATGTAAATTAGTACAACCTCTATGGAAAACAGTATGGAAATTACTCAGAGAACTAAAAATGGAACTACCATTCAATCCAGCAATCCCACTACTGGGTATCTACCCAAAGGAAAATAAATCATTATATTTAATATTTAAAAACACATCTGGACCCATGTTTATAGTAGTGAAATTTATTACAGCTAAGTTATGGAATCAACCTAAGCATCTATCAATGGGTGACTGGATAAAGAAAATGTGTGTATATATACACTATTGAGTACTACTCAGCCATACAAGGAATGAAATCATGTCTTTTGCAGCAACATGGATGGAACTGGAGGCCATTTTCCCAAGTGAAATAACTCAGAAACAGAAAGTCAAATACCACATGTTCTCACTTATAAGTAGGAGCTAAACAATGGGTACACATGGACATACAGAGTGATATAATAGGCACTGAGACTCCAAAATGTGGGAGAGTAGGAGGGAGGTGAGGGAGGAAAGATCCTACTTCTTGATGGGAGAACTACCAAAGAATTTACAGTCAACTTCAATTCATCCCAATACTAAGCCTATTGAAGAAAGTTCCACAGAAACAGGAAGGCAGATAATTCGGCTGTTTGAAATCTGTATTAGTTTTCTAGAACTGCCAAAACAAAAGACCACGCACTTGGTAGCTTCAACAACAGAAACTTATTTTCCCACAGTGCTGCAGGCTGAGAGTCCAAGATCAAGGTGCTGTCAGGATTGGTTTCCTCAGGCATCTCTCCTTGGCTTGCAGATAAATACCCTCTTGCTGTGTCTTCACCTCTCTGTGTATGTGCATTCCTGGCATCTCTCTCTTCTTAGAAGAAACCAGGCATATTGGATTAGGACCCTAATCTCCTCATTTTAAATTAATCACCTCTTTAAAGACCCAGCTCTAAATATGGTTACATTCTAAGGTACTGGAGGTTGGGACATCAACATATGAATTTTGGGAGGACACAATTCAGTCCACAACAAATGTCAAATCTAACACCACTATATAAGTGGAAAAATTGAGACCCAGACAGAGAAAATGGTTTGCTGAGGTCAGGCAATCCAACTTGTAGCATAATCAGAATGAGAACTCTTTTCATTGCAGTCCCTTCTAACACATCAGATGATTCAAAACATATCCTGTCTTACAGGAATGAGGAAACAAAGGCAGGGAACATCTAGAAAGACCCAGTGTGGAAGCCAGAGATTCTCCCTTTTCCTTTGAAATTTCAGGATTTTTACAATTGTCTTTATTCCAAGTCACTGGGTTCATGGGCCTCTCAACAGACCCAGATCTCTGGCCTGCTCGTGCCTTTTCCCATTTCTCGGCTGACATTTCTAGTGTTCAGGTCACTATTTAGATTCTGAATCACAGTAATATTGGAGAATATGATGTCCTTGTTTCTGCCTTAACATAGATCTGTCAAGACTTTGGGAAAAACTCCACAGTGATTTGCAAACTCAGACCCATTCTGGTACTCTGAGTCATCACATTAGTGTCCCCTAATTTGCAGTGTATACCCCACCTTTGATTTGCAGTGCTTAGATTTCAAGAATAACCTGCATCTTAGAAAGGAATTGGCCTGTGTTCTGTCTACGCTTCTTCTAGGATGCATCTGCTACCATCTAGGATGGAGGTGGAGGAAGGGAAGACTCCAGAAATGGTTTAAGCCTCCCAGAACACAGGACAATGGGTGTTCACTGTTCTTCTTCCAGTCTCCCCTTGCATTCCAATCTGTATTTCTGTGTTGTATGAGGTTAAAAAAACAGTCTTCCCAGAGGTAAAAGGAGCAATTTAATTCCAACTCCTGTAGCAAAATTATATTAAACTTCTATTATACAGCAGTCACGGTGTTGGGGAAGGGGGGAGCAGTATAGTTATGTACAAATGGCTTGTCCCAATATGATAACACAAAATAAACTGCAACAAAAGCAAAGATGTGTGTACTAAGGGAGGGAGAAGGCAAGAAGGGGGTAAATATAGTCTCATGCTTAAAAGCATAAACTTTAGAATCTGAAAGTCCTGAGTTTTAATTCCTATTCTACTACTTACAAGCTGTGTGACTTAGTTAACCTCTCCATACCTGAGTTATAATAGTTGCATTACTGAGAGGATTAAACAGAAGAATGTAGGAATGTTCCAAACACAGTGCCTGGCACAGGATTAGTACCCAATAAATGGTAGCTATCATTTTAACCAGTCTCTCAGTATGGCTATAAGTATTTAATGACCTAGACTCTTGATCTCTCCCACCCTCACCCATATTGTATCTGCTTTTCCTCTAATCTTCTCCAAACATGTGTTGCTCATGTCAGAACCCTCCCTCCTCTTTATTTCCCATGAACCAATCAGTGACCAAGTCCTTCTGATTTACCTCTAAAATATATCTCACATCCATTTATTTTTCTAAATATAAGCCTCTGTCATCTCTCACATGGCACCTGTAGTAGACTCCTACCTGGACTCCAAACCTAGACTCTTCTAATCCAGTCTTCACAGCGCAGCCAGTCAAGTCTTCAGATGATTGCAGCCCTAGCTAAATCTTGACTGAGACATCATAAGAGAACACCCTCCCTCCTTCCCAAGCCAGAACTGCCCAGCTAAGCTGCTCCAGCATTCCTGACTCGTAGAAAATATGGGTATAGTAAATGTGTATTTTTATTTAAGCTACTGAATTTTGGTGTGATCTGTTACACAGCAGTAAATAACTAAAACACCACCTCAGAAGCCTCACAGAGGCAATTTTCTCTTCTTGGAATACTCTTTCCTCTCTTTCTCAAGCTAACCCTTATTCAGAAAACAGAGGAGGGAAAGGTAGTATGAAAGTGGGAATGCACTTTCTTGCTGGAGGGAGAGGGAGTTAGAGGCAATAACAAGCATGCATATGAGCATCATTATTTCTAAGGAGAAGCTAGAGAAAGCTACCTCCTTCTCTCACTTGTTTACCTGAATTATCAACCATTCACAGCAGCCTAAAAGCAACCACCTAAGGCAGTGAACCTAGAACAATTCTCCCCAAGGGTTGCCCTATTGAAAAGACACAGAGCTGAAAATAAATTTTGACAGAGGCCCAGAGTACTGAGTTAACTCATGGTATAATTGATATTTTCTAGTTAGCTCATTGGGGAATTTTTTAAATTTCTGGAAAGCTTATATATTCTACTACCATACAGACAAAACTGTATGATTATCAACTCTATGAGCTCTACCTTCCCCTGTTGTCAAATGATGGGGTTGCCCAGGATGACCTGTCGGTCTTTTCATCCCTGAGCTTCAGAGATCAAATGAAGATGGTGGAACCTTATATGCAAAGTCATGGACAATGCTTTTCTAACAACTAAAAAATGGAATGTTTTCCAGGATTGATGCAAAGGAATAAGTAACTTAGAGGAAGAACCCTGGATATTGTAACTGACTATTTACATTTCTTTGCTGAACTGATGAAAAACGTGCCATTTTGGGATGAAGAGGAAACAGAAATGTGCTGTGTTACAGAAGCAGAGCCCTCGAGCCTGGGGAATGTTGGTAAAGTTCACCATATGCTGGGAGTGCAGGGCTTCTATAGGATTAATAAGTTAATAATGAAAATGTTCTCAATGAACAAAGAGATAAGGTCCCTCTTACCTCCTCACTTTCTCTCTCTCACTTATTTCTTGATCTCAATCCAGTGTTTACCCCTCCTTTTGTGAGCAGTGGAGTTTTGCCAACAGGAACACTGCTAACTGAGGACCTTTAGAAAAGCTAGAGCCATTCTTCTGGCCTTCATTCCCTGCCAGAATCCTTCTACTCTTTTTTCCATAAGGCACTCTTGTCGCATCCTATTACTTCCACTACTTTTAGAATGATATCACCTCAGTGAGGTACCATCTTTTCTCTCCTTACAAAAGAAAACAGACCTAGTTTCTTTAACCTTTCAGCAGAAGCAAATTCCCCAAATCCCTCTGTCATTCTGGTTGCCTTCTGCTATGCCTTCTCTAGTTCCAAAATATCCTATTTATAGAAAGAAACCCAGAATGAGCTCAGGACTCATAATATGACCTAACCAATCCTCTTTACATGACTAGAATAATTTTCCCTGACTTCTCTCCCATTTTGCAGTGTGCCCAATGTATTCCAAACTGATTCTCTTTCCTTTTATTCCAAGACATATGAAATGACAAATATTCAAATGACAGCTAATGATATTGATAGTAAGAGGTTGATGTCCTCTGTGCTCAGGAACTTTCTAGAATTAATGGGCTCAGGTACAGGTTCGAGTTTGTGGTTTGTGTAACACTAGGGTTAAAGGAACAGGCCTTTTCCTTGAATTAATTTTTGTTATATGGCATTCACTTCAGTTACTAAAGAGATTAGCTAGTCTTCAATAAAGCCATAATATAAATGAAACCTTAGGCGGGAGCAGCATGCTTTAGCACCTTGCTATGCAAAATGTAGCACAGCCTCATATCACCTGGGAATTTGTTGAAAATACCAAATCGTGGTGCCCACCTCAGACTCAGAATCTGCTTTCTAACAGGCTGCCCAGGAGATTCATGTGTACATTAAATTACAGGGAGCATAGTTTAGCATCTGCTTAAGTTTCCCTCCAGATGTTCAAGGCAGATTAAATCGCAAGCATACTTTTCTAGGCCCCACCATGATATAGACTCTCTACTACTTTTACTAGTTTTCATGTGCCTTTCCATAAATCTAAGTTTTGTGACTCCTTGGAAATTTGATTTCTCATCTTACCCGATTCCTAACATGACCTTTCCTTAAGTATTCCTTTCAAGTCCTGACCTGACATGTTCTTGAACTGTCTTAATCTCCTAACAACTTTTCATATCAACGTCACTTTCTCTTACTTGCCACCCATACTTCCTCTTATTCATCTCTTGTCTGTAAGATGGTTTAGAAAGAGTCATTCAGTTCTTCCTCAGTATTCCATGTGGTCTTGCTTCATCCTCATTATGGGTTGTCTGGTTTTCTGAAATTGAGTTAAGTCATGTCCAGATCTTCTGTCTCATGCTTACTTGCCAGATTCAGGAATGCACAGAGGTTATTGTAAACTAAATCATGAATTTCCCAAGTATTTCTCTTGCTTGTTTCTTTTTGATGCTCTGATTGTTTCCCTTTTAACTAAACTAAGTTTGGTAGATGGAAGATTCCTTGAGTTCTTTTTAAATATGAGCTCAACACCAGGTTCTTGGCAATCATTGACTAATCTTGTTTTAGAAAGCTTTCCAAATTGTGCATCGTGATTCTTTGCCTCTCCTTCTATTGCCTGTGGAGAACCATTAGAGATCAGGAAGTGACTAAGAAAGCCAATCTTTCTTCCTAGCTGGTTAGAATCACTTCTTGTATCATAAGCACAAGTCTTTTGTTACCTGTTTTATTTTTGTTTCTTAGAATCCAAGATAACAATTATGCCACCATCTAAAGCCTCTCTGTGAACATTCTTCTTCATTGATTCTAACAAGTGATCCCAAGGTAATGACTTGGGCAAGACTTGGAGGAGGAAAGGGCACTGTTGACATCTCAGCAATAATTAACCACTCTTCAACTCCGAGATTCTAAGATGCTTTAGGGTAGGGAATTATTAATAAATGGATCACCAGCCCTTATCAACGCACCTGGCTTAGAATGAGTACCAAAAAGAAAGGAGAAGTAGGACCAGGAAGGAAGGACATAATCTACCTAATACCAGGTAAAATGGAGAGCCTGGCAATTAAATACAACCAAATAGATTTGGAAAGAATAGTTAGGAGGAGAGAATGGAAGTACTATCTCATCTACATCTGCTTTGATATGTAGGAAAGAGTTCACAAATCATCTTTTTAAAAGTGACTTGCAAGGCCGGGCGCGGTGGCTTCACGCCTGTAATCCTACCACTCTGGGAGGCCGAGGCGGGTGGATCGTTTGAGCTCAGGAGTTTGAGACCAGCCTGAGCAAGAGTGAGACCCGTCTCTACTAAAAATAGAAAGAAATTATCTGGACAACTAAAATATATATAGAAAAAATTAGCCGGGCATGGTGGCACATGCCTGTAGTCCCAGCTACCCGGGAGGCTGAGCCAGTAGGATCGCTTAAGCCCAGGAGTTTGAGGTTGGTGTGAGCTAGGCGGATGCCACGGCACTCACTCTAGCCAGGGCAACACAGCGAGACTCTGTCTCAAAAAAAATAAAATAAATAAAAGTGACTTGCTGAATTTCCTTTTAGAAATCTATAGAGTAGACTTTGAAGCGATATTCCAAGTATCTCTTAATTCTCTAAGGAAAATGAGTCCTTTTTCATTTTTGATTTGGTAGACTCTGTTTTTTTACCCCCTCCCACTAATTTCAAGGTTCTCTGCATACCTATTTAATGATGTTCTTGTGCTTTCTAGTCTTGATAAACCCCTTATTAATTTTTGAACCTGTCTACATAAAGATATGGGCATAGAGCTATGGCTTTGGCAGAAAACTATGAACATCAAACAGCTCACCTATAAGGAACAAAGTTTGAAAGCAAAAAAATCCTTCCTTTTAGGTTGTGTTAATACATTTTGCTTTAAGTTTGGCTACATTGTTAGGTAGTGATCTTTAAGGAACAAGACTTGTTTACCATTCAGTTTGAAATGTTCTTACCATTACTAAAAATGAATAAGGTCAGATGAATCTAGAGAAGTGTGATATTCATACCACACTGATTAGGATTGTGTGAAAAAAATAAGATAACCTCAGGAATAAGTGCCCCTGAGATTAAAATCATGGCAGGTACAGTGTTTGGCATCTATCTTAACGAATGAAATGATTGTAACCTTTGCTTATACTAGACACTGGATTTCTGCAGATGAAAAAAAAAAGAAAATGTGTAAGTGAGTGGATAGAGATAAAAGGCTGGAGAGCTGATAATGCACCAAGAGAAAAGAATTCTCTCTCAGATCACTGAGAAACCAAGAGAGGAAAGAAAACTACTATGAGTCAAATACCATCTCTTCACCACTCTCCCCAGCTCCCTGTAGCAACTCAGATTATATAGCAACTCTAACTCTTCATCTTCATCCACCAGTTGGAGGTTTTAGTAATGGCTCCAAGAAATAAGGGCAATAGTCAGAAATTTTTCTTGGGACATATTTTCTGAGCATAATCATGTGTTGTCTAAATATTAATAATTATACACTAATCAATCATTCATGTTTGAATCATCAGGTAACTATACCAGTAATTCAGGGTACCCCACTACAAAATACAGTTTTCAGGATAATGATCCATCAGAGGAATAGCTGAAATCTCTACACAGACCACAAACTGTTGACAAGGAAGTCAGATAGATGTAACACGTTGATGACAATGGGGAATAAATGTGTTCATATAGTGATCATCTCCCTGTGTCATTTCAGAATTGCTGATTTGTACTAGAGTCACTGAATTTGTCAGTAGGCAAGGAAAGTTATTAACAGCATTATGGATGGCATTCTCAGGAAACCAGTTTTGCCCACAAAGCCTGTACCCCAAGACCTCTAAAGATGGTATGTGCCAGCTGTCCCTGTCTTAGGGCAGCATCTGCTGGCTAATTCATGGATGGACAAAAAGTGGCAGTTTGTGGACAATTTGAGCAGTCCTTTTACTTGGAGGGAACTGTTGCATTGGTGGCTCTGAGGGTATTTGGCATCCTTTAATGATGACCTACCTCAGGTCTTCAGGAACCTGGCAAGTCTAGAATCGTCCCTTATGAGGTCCAGGAAGCATTTGTGTATTTGTACCTTGTCTGGAGCCTAGGACAAGCTGGTTTGGCCTTGGAAACATCTCTAGAGAGGCATGGACTTACTGCTAATAATAATAACCCAGTACCAATGGGGGCTCCACTGAACAGAGGCCCACATACAGAATTAGGAAGAACAGCTTATTTTCCATAAGAAAGCATTTCTGGGATGGGGGGAGGACCTTCAAGCAGCCACTGAATGCTAATGTTCTGTTGCTTCTCATAATCCTATCGTGTAACTGAGGTTTTTATACATAAGCAAGCACGAATAACATTCAAACACAGCACTTGTGATTGGAATAAAGAAACTGGAAATTTGAAAGGGCCGAGTGGTCTGAAACTTAAGAGCTATCCACCAACTGCAGCATCGCTCTGCCTCATCCCTGCAGTCAATAGCGCCACGGCCAGGGCCTGGGACGCCGTTGGTGGGCTCCCCTCGGTGGGAATTCTGGCCGGAGAGTAAAATCATGGTGTCAGCGCCAAAACGAAGAAACCTGAAATGCGTCTGGGGACTTCCCAGGGCAGTAGCGCTCCTCAGAGCGACGGGCATCTCCATAACAACTGGCGTGCAAGCCAGCTCGGTTCCTCCGCTGGCTGTGCGGGCGTCGGCTGGGGGGTAGGCAAAGGGCAGCGCGAGTGGAAAGATACCTCGGGTTAGCGCCTCCCCACGCTGGGGGACGTCGCCAACGCTCGAGTTACTGCTTATTTCCTGAGGTTTCCAGAGTTCTCTCCAGGTCTTCAGCAAAGAGCGGCGCCCCTCCCCCACCCCCGCCCGCCCTTCCCTTTATTTTACACACCGGGGTGGGGAGTGCTTTGTTTTATTTTGCTTTTTTTTTTTTTTTTTCTTTCTGGAGAAGTTCCTCCTTTCCCTTCCAAGTTACTTTCCGCCAACACGTGACCTCGCCTCTGCCCGGCCTGCGCAGCCACCGGTGGGGACGCGCGGGCGCCGACCGCGCGGCTCAAAGGGAGAGCCCCCTCCCGGGGCTCGCGGGCCCGGCCCCGGCTCCCCGCGCGCTCATCCAGGCCCCGCGGCGGCGGGGCGGCCCCCGGATGCTGCGGAAGCGGCTCGGGGAGGAAGCACCGAGCGGACGCAGAGCTCCGAGCCTGCCGCGGCGCCTCCCCTCCCCGCCTCTGCCTGCGGCTCCGCTCCCCGCGGCGCGCCAGGCCGGCCTCGCTGCGCACCGGGGCCGTTAACGCACAGCTGAGAAGCCATAACCCGTTAGAGCACACGCAGTCAGAACTTCATTCAACTCAGCCGCCGCCCGGGAGCTCGGCTTACACAGGTTCCTGTGGGCAACTAGTGGCTCGCCCTGGTGCCTCTCGCCTAGTCATCAGTCCCTAAGAGGAAAAGGGAAAGTTGCCGGGCTGATGCGCGCTTCGACGCATGCAGTGGTGCCCAGCGACAAGTCACTTACCTCCCCCCGCCGCCCTGCCCCCCAGCTCCCATTTGATCATCACTCACGACCTCAGCGGCTGGAGACCCTTAGTCATGATGGGGGGAGGGGGAGGGGCACGAACTTTTCTAAGAAGTTTCCTTTTTACCGAGGAAGTCACAGTGAGTTGGTCACGTAAACAGCACGGATAGTCGTCGTCTTTGCCGCCCCCCTCGCCCCCTCCCCGCTGCGCTTTTCTGGTATTATTATTAAAGCGGCAGCCTGCTGGCGCCGATAAGCAACAAGTTCCCCAGCGGTCTTCCCGCCCTAGCCTGACAAGGCGAAGGTTTTCTTACCTGGCGACAGGGAAATCTCCCGAGCCGAACTCAGCTTTGCCAGAGCCCCAGGTGTGACCTGAGCGGTGGGCAAGGGGGCGGTGTGCAGGCTGGGTTATTTTTAGGGGGGGTACCCTGAAACTCCTCACTTTCTCTGTGAACTTTCTGTGCCAGGACCCAGTGACGGGCGGGCAGAAGGCAGCCCCAGAAACCACCCGCTATATAGCAGGACAGTTGGGCAATCATTGGTAACCTCGCTCATTCATTAGGATCACGTAAGAACTCAAAGGGAAACGTGTCTCTCGGAGTGAGGGCGTTTGCGTAAATCTATAGGTTTTTCAACATCGGTGCCAGTTGCTTTGTCTTCTGTAGTCGCCAAGGTGGTTGAGAGTTTTAAGCTTGCGGATATTGCAAAGGGTTATTAGATTCATAAGTCACACCAAGTGGTGGGCGATCCACTGAGCAAAGCCGAACTTCTCACATGATGACTTCAAACAAGACACATTACCTTCCAGCATCTGTTGGGGAGACGAGATTTTAAGACACTTGAGTCTCCAGGACAGCAAAGGCACAATGGTGAGTAGCAATAAACCCTGCATTATAATTGAAAAATCTTGACATGTTGCTTAACAACGGGCATATCACGGCTCTTCCTAGCACTTCACACGCCAAAGAACAGCAGCTACTCAGGCCAGGGGAATCGGGTTTTTACACAGTGCAACTTTAATTGGAATCATTTGAGATTTAACGCGGCAATGTGGAACTGCGTGGAACAAACTTGGAGCTGGAGGGGGGTGTGTTATATTGGCTGTTCAAGGCTGATGCTTGTCTCTCAGCGGTCTTGCATTCCATTCTTTGCCTTTATGTGTATGGTGTATGAGCATATTCTATGATTTATATGTGGGCATGTAATTGACATTCGCAAGGGGGTTAATTTCCATCTAAAAACAAGAATTCTGTTAGAGCTTGGGGTTAGGGGGTGGGGTGGGGGTAAGGGTGGGGTAGAGGCTGGGAGTTTAGGTGCAGATGGGGGTGGGGTTGGGGGAGAGAAATAAGTCAGAAGTGCATATCACCGGTAATGAAATGGGTAATCCTCTCATAGAAGAAAAGGGTCTCATCAACATGTGATCAACTATTAACAGGATGGCTTTGGCAAAGCCATCCGCACGTGACAAAACGTAAGGAAGTGGAAGAAACCGTCTAGAGCAATATCAAGTATCACTTAATTAGAGATTTTTTAGCCTTTTCCTCCTGCTGTGCCGGGTGTGTAATCTGGGCGTTCGGAGTCCATTCAGCACCTTGGACAGAGCCAACGGATTTGTCCGAGGTGGCGGAACCCCAGGTAGCCTCCTTGGCCCAGCGGTAAAGCCAGCCCCGTGTCGCCCTTAAAAAGCATCTTTTCTGAGGTTCGGCTCACACTGAGATCGGGGCTGGAGAGAGAGTCAGATTTTGGAGCGGAGCGTTTGGAAAGCGAGCCCCAGTTTTGTCCCCTCATTGAGCTCGCTGAAGTTGTCTTCCTAGCGGTGTAGGCTGGAATAGACTCTTGGCAAGCTCCGGGTTGGTATACTGGGTTAACTTTGGGAAATGCAAGTGTTTATCTCCAGGATCTAGCCACCGGGGTGGTGTAAGCCGCAAAGAAGGTAAGCACCAGGGCGGGGACCCCTTGATCCCCAATTCCTGAGCTATTTTGATACTCGATCTTCCGGAAAGGACGCGTGGTGGAGGGGAGGAGGTAGAGGGAGAGCATGAGAGGGGGTTGTTTCTTGGTATTTGCCCAGTTTGAATTGCCCTAGGTGAGAACCCTGGGGCAAAGAGAGAGAGAGAGAGAAAAAAAAAAACACCTTCAGTCTTCCTGCGGATATAATGAGTTTAGTTAACTTGGACCTGCAAATGTCTGATTCAAATGTAAGATTTCTCTCTCTTTTTCTCCCCTTCACCTCCCTCTTTTCCGTTCTCTTTGCTGGTGTGTGTGTCTGTCTGTCTGTCTGTGTGTGGTGTATGTACAGTAGATTCATTACTAATTATGAAGCTTTTGCACAACATTCGATTTCCTAAAATTTGACTTTGTACCATTTAGAATCAGGCGGTGGCGGTGGAGGTGGTGTGCGGTGGGGAAAGGGGAGGTGGAGGTTGCGGAGGGGGAAGGAGGTAAAGCTAAATCCCCAACACAAAATGAATCAAGGTAATTTCAGCTCTTCTAGTGAGAAGGATTCATTCTCTCTGTATTCCTCCCTCCCTCTCTTTCCCCCTCCCTCCCTCCTTCCCGCCCCCCCTTCTTCCACCCCGCCCCCTCCTCCTGCCTCCATCCCTCCCTCATTCTATCTCTTCTTCTCCGTCGCCCTCGCTCCTCGCTGGATGTTTCTTTCTGGGGTTTTTTTTTTTTCTTTCTGTCCTCCCTTCCCGCGAGTTTTGGGCGCTGGCTTAGAGGGCTCCCGCTTTCTCGAGGGAAGGGGAGCTGCCGAGACCGCGCTCCGCTCCCCCGCCGGGCCGGATGCCTCACTGAGCCCAGGTCCGAGTCAGTCGGGGTAACTCAGGGAAAGGGGGGCCTCCACTTGGGAGTAAAAGGTCCTTTCCGGACCGAAGAGCTAGGGAGCGGGCCGGGGGAGGAGGCCTGGCTGGCCGGAGGCGGTGGAGAAGAACACCCCGTGGCTCCGTGCGGCGGCTGGACAGAGCCACCAATCCGCTGGGCGTGCAGCCCGCCCCGCCAGGGCGAGGTTGCGTCCCGGGGCGCGGGTGGAAGGCGGCCACCTCCACCCGGGTGGGCCGGGGCCTGGCGAAGGGTGGAGGTGGGGGGCTTGGCGAGTGAGACGGAGGAGGCTCGGAGGAGCCCAGCCTTTCGTTCCACCTTCCCCGCCCCCGCCTGCGCCCCCGGGGCACCGCGAAAGGCCGGAGCGCGCGGCTGCGTTGTCCTCTCGCCTCTCCTCGGGGAGCCCGGGGACTTGCGCGCCCCTGGGCGGGGGCCACCGGCCTCCCTCCACTCCCGGAACCCTCACCCCCACCCCCTTCCCGGGCCCTTTGTTCCGGCCACGGAGCAGTGCCCGGTGGCAGCTTTTCGCCCCAGGGCTTGGCCGTTCTGGACTCCTCCCCGCTTCAGCCCTTCTTAATTAAGAGGTGAGGGCTTGGGGTAGGGGTGAGGGGAACGCAGGGAAAAACCTATTTCCGAAACTCCAGACTCCACTGTTTTTCCAAACGAAAGGAAGAATCCCAACTCTGCGCAGGTGGAAAGGATGGATTCATAGGCAACGCGAGGATATTGTGGAAATTTAGAAGGGGGGGGAAAAAAACAGGCACTAGGATCAGATGACGGTGATAGGCTGCTCGGCACACAAAGGGAGCGTAGGGCAGGGTTTACGGAGCAAGCCTGCAGCGAATGGGGCACAGATTGTTCTGAGATCCAGTCGTTTTCTCAGTCAGATCTACGCGAAGGGAGGAGAGGGGAGGGGCAGGGAGGGGAGCGTGGCGGGCGGGGCTGGGCTTGGGGGCGGGGGGATTTCTGATCAGTCTGATGCAATTCCAAGCGTGCTGCAAAGGAACTCCAAGGCGCCCGCATCACCATCGCCACCCACCCTTCCCAGATGGTGCTGTTTTAAATACGGATCTGCAGGGCTGAACGCAGAACTGGGAGATTTATTGCAAAATCCCGGGAAGGGGGGGAAAACGAGGAATGGAGGGGCAGAATTTAAAGGTGCAACGGTTGCTTTTCCCAATCAAGCGGAAGCTGGTCGGAATTTTTTTTTTTTTTTTCCTGTCTGCTTGTCTCTGGATTCTAATTCACCAAGGAAGAGGTGTAAATATTGTGACATTTTGAGGCAGCTTGATGGATGGGAAAAAAATCATCTGTCACTCTAAATTGCAGAGTTCCCTCTCCTCGCGCCATGCCTTGCTAGCGAATGCTCGCTGCCGCCTAATACAGTTGCTAGGGCTTCAAATGAATGCATCGTTAAGGGAATATTATCCTTTTAGTCGACTTGCCCATTCATCTGACAGTTGAACCGAGAAAATTGTAGATTTCGTGTCTCTGGGAGACAAGGAGGAAAAATGCTTAACAGTCTAATTTTTGTAACCTCGAGATCTTTAACAACTTAAATAAACCTCAAAAGTGTCACGTCATCCTCTCTCTCTCTCTCTCTCAAGATGAAATGGTTTTGCCTAAAGTGTCGTGGAAATGGATGTCACTTTAAGCATAGTGCACCTGACATGCACTGTTTATACGTATTTACATAGAGCTTTTTAGCATGAAGGCAAGAAATTTCACTTGTCCTGTTTGGAATCAGTTAGAAAATTAGAAGGTGATAGAGAGGAGAGGGAAAAAAAGAGGAAGGAGAGAGAGAATTTTTAACCTTAAAAAATTAACAGTAACCTAGCCTACTTTTGTACACCCTAGTCTTGCATATTAATATTGCTATATGTGAGATTTTAGCTTGGTCTAGCTCCCCCAATGGAATATATCAGTATTGATTCAGATTAAAATATGTGCATCCTTCCCATAGCTTTTTCAGTGTCATTGATAGTAAGACCTACAACACAGCGATTTTTGGAGAATAGAAAAGACTGTCTGAAAGGGCTTTGCAAACTGGGAAGCAGGCACTCCATAAATGGGAGATATCATTATGACATTCTCTTTGCATACAGCATTTTCATTTGATTGAACCAGAGTACTAGTTATTTAAAAACATCATCTAATTTGTATGCTCAAGGCAGTAAATGGGGATTTGAAAAGCAAGTGATTAATTGGCTTACAAAATGTTGTCAATTGTCTATCAACGTAAATTGGAAAGAAGGCTTTAAAAAGATCTAAAATCAACATACACAAGCTTCCTTTTTCATTTGCCAGACGCTTTCCCTATCAAATCTCTGATCTAAATTCTTAATAAAAAGAGAAGCTGGTGAATTTAGTTTCTTTCCTTTTCCTGGCCTGTCCTCTAGGGGAAGCTTTAGTAAGAAACATCATTCCAAAATCAGGCAGTGAGAGAGAAGGCAAGGGACTGGATGATCACAAAATAAATAATCAGTCACAAAGCCAACAAATAGAAATGAGAGAAAATCAGCATTAAAGCATGACTTACACAAGGTTTTTATTTTTCAGTTCTGTGCTTTTGGGACCAGACTCCAACTTGCACAAATGACATTCACTCAATCATATTGCTTACAATCTGTCAGTTAAAATGATGTCTAACTGAGCATATTTTTGTATTAAATATACTTCTATCAAAGGCCAGTAAAGCTATTCTTTGCTTTTAATAAGGACAAACTAATCTAACCATTTAAATAATCCTAATGAATATGAGCTGATATCATCTGATTTTAAAACTCTGCTTAAAACTAAATTTGTTCTGAAAAGCACTGACTTGCCAGAAAAATATCTATTTTTGTAGCTTTCTTTTCACTCTCTGTGGATAATTTAATGAGTTGCCTATTTTAATTTTACAACTGCTACCTCAGAAGTATCTCAAATTATCTTTCTTTGGCTGATGTCTTTCTCTGCTGATCTGCTACTGCTGTGTGTGTGTGTGTGTGTGTGTGTGTGTGTGTGTGTGTGTGTGTGTATGGGCGTGTGTCTCTGTGTGTTTTCTAGTGGGAATTTAACAAGCAATGAGTCTCTTAAATTTACATGCCATAATCTTTGTAAAGAACAATGCATAGTACTTTATGATAAAAATAAACATTAGCATTTAGTGAAAGCTTACCATTATTGAGTGCTATAGAAATGAGAGGGGTGCCTTAAGAAGAGAAATATTAAATTCTTGAAAAATAAAAGCAATTTTTTTCTCTCCCTTTTAGCTTAACCATGGCCATAATTTCAAAAATATGAAATCTTTCTTCTTTTACTTTGGAGTTTAGAGCTGCTGCTGTAACAAGTGTCTCTTGAGAAAGATACACATGTTCCTTAAAGATTAACCCCCCACAAACACCCTAGTGCAGAGATAGAAATATTGAATTCTTTTATTTTTTCCTCCACTTTCATTTGATGATTTTTGGAGTGTTCATTCTGAGTTTTTTAAAATTCACATGGACTTTCTTGCTTGCTTGGTTTCCAACAAAAGAATCCTGCAAGGAATTCTTTCTACTATAGTGCAGACCTCATTTTTATTTCCTAGGGACAGTGCTATATATTCATATAGTGTTTTGACAGCTCTTTACAGGTTTATTCATTTGAGTTCCTTATCAATTATGTAGGGTAGAAATCATCAATGACCTTTTACAGATGAGGAAACTAAGGTGCAGAGTTGTCCAAGACCATACTGCCAGTAAGAGGTAAAGACTGACTCAAAATCTATTTCTTCAAACTTCAAGGAAATTTGTGTTTGTTCCTCCCTAGACCATACTGCCTCAAACCCCATTATGGCATCTGAAGGAGCTGTATGTATTATTTCTCCTATTTTGATTTATTTAATTAAATAAAAAACATTATCTACAAATAGTTTCCAAAATTCTGCAGGCCTAATAGAAAGTGTTAACCAGCTTACGAACTTCCCTTACTGAGCCATTCTTTCCCTCTCCCACAGTTGTAGGTGCAAAGAGAGCAAGAAACTTCCTGTAGCTGACACACCATCTAAGTCATAGTTGCTAATTCCCCAAAAAACACACACAGAGAATAGGAAGTACCGAAGCCAAGAAGTACATTACTTTTACTTCTGAGTCATAGAATCTGAGGGCTGGGAAGGTTCTCAGAGGTCAGTTAGCCCAGCCCATATCTGACGCATGAATTCGTGCTGGTTTGTTTTCTTTCAGCCCTCTGGAATTTCATCCCAGTCTTGGACACCTGGGTGCTCAATTAACTTGGCAGATATTCTGATACTTATGTGGATCATGAGCTTGACCAGCCATTTCACAATTTGTCCAAAGGTATACTTTGTATAGAGATGCTCACGTTCCTAATTTTATTCTATAAGTATTTAATATTAATTGACAACCTATTATGTGCCAGAAACTGTGTTGGAATCTGGAGATTCAGCAGTGAGCAAGACTGAATGGTCCCTATCTTGGTGGGGCCTGTATCATAGAGACAAAGACTGGTCCCAAAATTCTGCAGGCCTCATAGAAAGTGTTCTGATCCCTAGAAGGGGAAGGACTTCTGATTCTTAACCTTTTTGAATAGAACACAGTAAATTAGATTAAAATGCCCGAGTTCAAGCTGTACTCCCAACTAGTTGTCAGTAGCTAGAAAAGTCAATCAGTCACCCTTGATCTCAAGTCTGTTTCTTCACACGTAAAACAAAGAAGATGTTCTCAGGATAACATCTAAATTCCATTTCAGCTCCAAGTTTGAGTGATATAAAAGATATAGTTGATAACAATTCCGTGGTGGGAATTAGGGCTTAAGTTACCCTAACCTTTGATGATTTACAATTTTGGGTACCACCGATTTTTAACTTAAGAAGTACATTATGAAAAACCAAAGCAACTTATTTGAACCCAGTACAGAAGGAATCTAGGTATTAAGCCTACTGTTTTATGAAGAATGATGACTTGGATAGTTTTAATGTAAACAAAGATCTCAAACTTTTGCAGATTATTTTTGAAAGGGGTGATGTGATGGTAGACCTGCCGTCACATTTAATGCTTATTTCCTTTGTGAAAGCAGAAGTTCTGATGTTTCAGGTCATTTCCTTTTAAAATCAAAGATGTCACATCCTGAAGTTGCCTGGGTCTCGTGAAAAATGCATTATATACACATGATAATAAATAATTAGATGGACCACCCAAAAGAAAACATGAAAGAAAGTGGGTAGCCCAAGGATTGCAGAAGGTGTGTGGGCATTTTGACATCCAGGAAATGCTATAGATCTGTCCTTAGCTAACTCAGCCTGGTGGAGATAATTAAGAAAAAATGTGGGTGTAGAAAGACTGCAAGCCATTCCCTGGGATTGGCTAAATTGCTGCAGTAGTTCAAAAACAATTGGCACAACCACCCACACTAGACATGATTGCCCTTTGATGAGGCAGCTATTGACTTTTATAAAGATGCCATATTTAAAATAACTTCTGATGCACTAGGGATGACAGACATCATTCTTGAATTCTATTTTAGACAAATGGCAAAATATATTCCAAAGTATTAATTTTAAAATAAAAAAAGATCTTTAAAGGCTAGTTTCTAAAAACCAGTAGTTTAGCAACATGTGACCTCAGAATTTAACAATTCAGCATGAAGCTGGGAGAAATATATAGCTTATATGAGACATTTTGATCACTTGTGGGCATTTTCTGGACCACCACAGGAAGTAGAAAGTACTTTGCCAATGTTTTTAACCTCTGAGTGAATGTTAAATGCACTCCAAAACCTTCTCACGTGGGGAAAGGGAATCCAACAATTGCCCTAAACAGCAGAAAATGCTCTGAGATATCTGTGCCCAGAGTACATGTTATGATGCTATGGTATCTAGAAATTCCCTCAGAATATGCTAAACCCCTTACTCATCAGTACCAGAAGGAGTTAGAACTGATTTATCTCTGGCTTCGTGGAAATATATCAACCACCTACTATCCCTAAGTAATAAGGCTACTGTGGGAAGAAATATCCAAATTAGGTGATTGCAGAAAGGCTCCACAACATCCAAAGGGTTTGGGATAGGACATTGCAGGGTGCATGAATGGGGAAGAGATAGGGAATGTGGAGAAAATTGAGTACAGAAATAAAAAGGGAAACCAAGATAGGGTTAAAATTATACAAGGGCTCTGGAATTGCAGTGTCCTTTCTGTGAGTATTCCTTAAGGCCATTTGTCTGTTGAGATTGATATCTACCTTCCAGCGCATTATTGTTATGGTTACTTTAGTAGGAAACAATGATTTCTTCTGCTTTCACCTTCCTCCTCCACCAAGGGCTCCTTTCTGCCCAACAACTCCCATAATCAATGTTTAAGAATTGTTCTGTTGTTATTATTCTTTACAGTATATTGAATTAATATGGGGCTTATAACCACTTTTGTGCCATGGACTCCACTCTTTTGGCAGTCTGGTAAAGCCTATGCAAACCCTTCTCAAAAAAATGTTGCTAAGTGAAATAAAATGAAAAGTATAAGATTATACAGGAAGCCAATTACATTGACACACAGTTATAAAAATATTTTTAAGCAGTATAATATGTGACATAGTAATATATGTATTTTTTAATGCATAAATAAGATCTAAGAGCAAGGTAAATACTATAGTTTTGAAGTAGTTTTGATAAGCATCAGTGTCTTTTGAAATATCTATAACAACTATTATGTGATATGAAGGTGTCTGTGATTTCTATAGGTGATAAAGTCTGTAAATCCTACTGCATAACATTTCCCACACATTTTTGATAACAGAACACTTGGGAAGCACTTATTAATACAGTGTAAATTCAGAGATGTTCATTTAGTCAATGACAACATTAGCCATTGGGTTTTCCTTCCTGGCAAAAGGAAACTGGCTTTGGAAGAAAACTTGTAAAATTCACTTTTGCCATTAGACAAGCTGCCAAGTGGGGGAAAGACCAAATGATGAGATGTCTAGGGTGTGATAAGCATGTTTATATTGGCTGAACTTGCTATTACTCTGAAGTTTATCCTTAGTGTCACCAGCACAACCCCACTGCCCTAGATATCCATAACTCTGTTGAAAAAAATAAAAAATTCAGACTCTGGTCATTAACCCAGGGAGCATTGCCTCAGATCCCTGATATGACCTCACTAACTCAATAGACCATTAAAACTCTTCGTGTTTGTCATTACTACACCGTGGGAAGGTATATGCAAATTACAATGAGGTGGGAAAAAATTTATTTTGTATTCATTCAGTGCTAAGTTATTTGTTTTGTATTTGATATGTATTATTTAATCCTCAAAGGAACTCTCAGAGATAGATTTAAAAAACTAGAGCTCAGAGAATTTAAGTAACTTGCCTAAACTAGCAAATCTCAAGTGGAAAAGCTAAACTTCTGGTTCCAAAGTCCATTATACAATCATGCCTTCCTATCTAATAGGTACCACCCAGATTTGATTTGGGTTTGATTTGGGTCTCATTTTTGGATGGTTTGCACACACATTTTCTAAAGAGGTTTTAACCACAACCCTTTGAGATGGTTGAGAGTCTCAAAATTAGTTGCCATATGTGCTACTTTATAATCACTTTGAATTTTTGCTAACTAATGAGAGACTTTCAAATCACTAATTGTTACCTATCTATCTGCAGCCCAGTTTTCACAATCATAGAATGGATGGAGTGTTAAAGTGTTTTGTGAGGATCAAATAAATGAATAATAAATTTATTGAGCTCACTATGGTGAGCATTCTGTATTTCCATAATTCACTGAATCCTCACAATAATCTTTCCAAGCAAGGACTGTTATTCTTATTGTAAAGATGAGGAAACTGAGGCATCAGTTAATTAATTAACTATCCTAGATTAGCAGAGCCAATAAGTGGCAAAGCTGGACTCAAACCTAGGTCTGTCTAATGCCAAAGCCCTTTCTTTTAATCACTAAAATAATCTCCAAATTACTATGCAATCTTAGCCATTATTTTTATAATTATCACACTTAAAACACTATCAAGATAGAGAATTGTCCAGAAATAAGTATCGTGGTCACTGAAGAGAAAGATGAGAATCTGGAACTCTTCACCTGCACATTTCTTCCTTCCACTTACTTTAGTTTATTAATGCAATGGATGATGTCTAACTCCTTTCTTAACTTGTTTAGAGCAGTTCCAAGTTAGTTGACTTCTGAGAGTTATTGAGTAAGAAACGTTATAAATTGTTTAGATTAGGATTTAGTGTGTTTAGAAGCCATTTCATAAGTTTGCCTTTTCGAACTGTTACTGGCTGTAACACTGCAGATGCTGTGATGAGGAACGCCCTCTCCAAAGACACACAGTGGATGACAAACCTCCAAAGCTAACATGTTGTTTACAGATATGGAGAAGAAGAGGATGGGCAAGCACAGTCTTAAACATAATTACAGGGCTTACAGTCCCTGCTGGGGACTGAAATGTTTATTGGCTTTCCTTGTGTAATTCAATGTTCTTCCTCCAAAGGCTCCACTCCAAACTTGGAACTTCTCTGGATATAGTATCCCATTTGGGAGAATTCCAGGAATTGATGTCTGGGTCCTTTGTGTCTTTGCACTGACTCAGAATTCAGGATACCAACTCTAGAAACTAAGCTGGGAGATAGTCTGCATAAGGGAGTCATATATCTACATGAGCATCTTCCTGATATATTTCATCCGTCTTCCTCCTAGAAAGCAACTCCTAGAAAGATGTGGTTTTAAATGAGGGGTTGGATGCATACTGGTATGTCTTAGCACAAGTCAGATCTCTTTGCAATACTGCCAAAGTCATGTAAGTAATCAAAGATGCAGAAGTCTATGGAGAGACCTCATCCCGCCTCCACTCAGATTTATGCAGGGAAGGATACTGTGAACTCATAATGTATTTAATATGTCCCAGAGCTCAGAAACCAGCTCAGCAGAAAGGATGCTCTTAAAGGACATTTCAATGTGTGAAAAAGTCCACCTAAAGTCTTGTCAGACATAAATAAGTAATATAATGGAAGAGTATGAATCCTTACCTTGGCTCAGAGCTCTCACTTTAGAGGAAATAATTACATGAGTTCCAAATTAAGTTTACCAAATGATATACAATTCCTGAAAGGAGTCCAAATTTAAATGTAAAAAGTTGCCTTAAAGATGATCCAGTTCACTCGTTCCCCTGGTACATTGAAATCGCCTGAACCATTTATTCTTTTTGAGTGAAGGTCTGAATGTGTCACCAGGTTTGACAACCACAGTTTATAGCCCACTGACTTCATTTTATTGATTGGGCAACTGGGGTGCACAGTAATGAAGATCTCTCAATTTACTCAGTAAACATTTGTATGGTACTTTTAGTAGCTATGTGAACAAGCTGGGGCTAGTGAAGTGGCTTGCCCAGGTCCTATGGCCAGAAAGTGACAGAGTTTAAATTAGGACCTAAGTTCTCTTGAGTACTATCTGGGCCTTAAAATCATATCACATGACAATGATATTTCTTCTATTTCTCAATAATCAAAATAAAAGAAAACCATGGACAGTCTGTGAAAGATTTTAAATTACCTTGATTTTCAAAATAAAGTGGAAAACTTAGGTTAATTACTAAAATATAAACAAAATTTTAACAGCATGCTAACAAGATATTACTACTACCAAAATGGTGTGACAAAATTAAGTATCCTTTAAACTTCTTAAATACCTTATAGTTACTTTATGATTATTGAGACACTAGCTAAAACAAGATGAATTAAAACCTCAAGTTTTCATTGATTCCTACATTACTATTGTGTTTCAGAGTTTCTTTCTTTGGTTCTCCTATCTAAGATTTGACAGTTTTATTTGATTTTCAGTGACAAAATTCTTTTTGCTTCCCTCCCCACCCCCAGGAAATCAACAACAACTGATTTGTTTACCTTAAAATGATTAAGAGATAAGGGGGGAACTCTAAAATTAATTGTATCTGTTAAGATCCCCAGTCCAAAATATCTTAGAAAATGTTTAATAGTTTAACATTTATATTTTTTAACCCACAACATTTTCTAAAGAAATACTCCTTAAAGCTGTTTCTTTGTCCGTCATGTGACATCCATACATACAACCCTGCTTTCGTGATTAACTTCCATTACTGTCCTAAAGTTTTGCTCTTATAAACATCAATTAACTGAAGAGTGAGGTAGATATTTTATAAACTCTTTCTAGAAATGGAGGGCAAACTCATATACATAAATATGAATTTTCAAAAACACAATGACAAAAAGTAGTATTACAAAAAACATTAGTCTAGCAAATAGTCAAGAATATGTCAAACTTCTGCATACTTTTTAGATAAATTGGCATCATATAGATTAGCAAGATTCTTCTTTATGGGATTCACTTATTTTTACTCACTGTAGTCTAATTAGTTTTTGTGTGCAGACAAAATGTAAGGCAATGGAAATTTGGCTTGCAAAGTAGTTATAACATGATCTATAATACATCCACAATCTTGTTATAATGCTATAAGAATATGTTCATCATGTGAGAATGGTAGTTGAAGTTAGTATTCGGTATCAACATAATGCAATGAGCAATGCAAAGCTAATTTCAGTTGTTTATACTGGGAATTTTTTTTATGAAAAAGGTCGGTGGGTGATATGTTTGGCTTATTCTTCCCGAGGTCTTCAGGAAAACATGCCTATGAAATAAAAGATCCTCAATGCTAAATTTTACTCTACTTGGGAGAGGCAGGAAATGTGGTAATAAATGAAGTATTGGGTCTTCATTTTTATATTAATAATTCAGCATGGAGGCTGTCTTGAGGAAAGCTGACCGTGGTCTATGTCCCAGAAATATATTTAATTTGTGTCATAGCATCAACATCTGACTTCCAAAATTGGGTATCTTACCATATACAATCCCATCCCGTACCCATACACACACACCACCCCCTCTCCCAGGTCATGACTACTGTCCAAGCTGTAAAATATAAAGCATATATAGCAGTGACTATCAAAAGGAAAAAAATCAATTATGGGGTCTTTGAATTTAAATGCATGGCTCTGCTCTCACTCATTCATTCCTCATTCCATCCCATCTCTCTGTCCTCTACTTTTATAAAATATTATATTTGTCCTATCCATCTGTGTCAGCATCACTCTTTTTTAGGTCTAACTAAACTTACCACTTCTTGGTGCCCTTCACTGGCAGATTAAGGTTTCAGAAGGAACTAACCACTTATAGCAAATACTTTTATTAGTCCCCTTTAGGTCACAGATTCCCCTGACAATTTCTCAAAGTGATGTTATGAAGAAGGAGTAAATGTTTTCCACTCTTACCCAGTTTCTTTTTAGAGTGCTGACTTCATTCTATATCTGGCCTAATTTCTTCTTGGGACAATTGGATTGATTTTACAGTAACCAATGAATATGCCCTGCACAGATAACCATGAGTACTGGGAATAGTATTTCTGCTGATCTCACACTCTTCAGCTGGGCTATAGAGAATTAGAAGGCCCAAAATATTTGGTCGAATTGAATTGTGAGGCTATAATGAAGATATAACGGATGAGTTAAATATTCAGGTAAACTTCATTCTAGTTAACATTTAGGTTAGCACAATTCTCTTCTATGGGATTCAACCTAGTTTCATTCACTTTATTCTAATTAGGTTTTGTATGCAGACAAAATGAAAGGAAATGATTCAATTTAGGAGAAAGTAAAAGCTTCAGATATAGTGTAGAGTTTCATAGACCTTACCTTCTGAGAGAAATTATATCAAAATATAAACACCTAAGAATACGAAAGCACTATCCCAACCCAACAGTTAAAGGTCCACAACTTGGGATGTTAAGCGGAATACAGAAAAATCACTTGTTCTTAAACAATTTTGTTGATGGGGAAAAAAGTGAAAGCTAAATGTTTTATTCAAGATGAGTTTCTTTTGGAAAAAAAATGCTTCATCTAAAAGCTAAGTATAAAAGATATAACTTTGCTATGAAGACTCATCTCTTTATTAAACAACCACTTCTGTCTCCAAGTTGCAAGGGAAGGATTTGTCAATCTGATTGAATCTTCCCTTTAGTTTTTCCCAACAGCTGCGTTTAGATAATTCATGGCTCCCATGTTTCCTGAGCCCTGGATAATTTCACACACATGTCTGGTTTGTGGCTCCACATTTTCAGAAGAATATGGAGACCTTGGAGGAGGTCCAGAGTAGACCAAGGGAAATGATTAATGGATTGAAAGTTGGAGTTTATGAAGAAAGGTTGTGAGATCTGATCTTTCGCTATGAGAAAAGTCTGAGTGGTGACTTAATAACACAAGGAGGTTAGTAAGCAGCTGTTCCCCATCTTCATGAAGGTTGGATGAAATGAAATAAGATATAAATTGCAACAAGAACAAAAATGCATTGTAAGTGGGAACTTCCAAGCACTAGCATTGCTGGATTCTAGAAAGGTCCTCCGAAGAAGGATGTATAGTCTAATTTCCTGGTCTACAATGATAGGCTTATAAGTGAGGAAGAAGATGAGATAATTTCTTGAGATCCCTTCTGGACCTATCTTTTCATAAGTCTACCTACCATATGTAGAAAAATTATTTGCCTCAAGCAAAAATGATTTGTCTCATTTCTTCCCCTCCCCCACACCCTCCACTTCTTATCCTTTGTCTACCTTTTGTAAAACACTGCTAACCAAGAATAACTGGGGCACTGACAATCACAGTGGCCCTCTCCAACCCCTTGGTACCCCTCCAACTTTGGGAACAAGTTTCTTGTCCATCACTACTACCCCCTGGCCACTAGGGGCATCACCTTTCTATATACCAAAGCTACTGCAAAACAAAACAAAACAAAACAAAAACATCCTACCCTTAACAAATTCACAAGTGGCCCAACAAATTAAAATGCAACTCTTATGTCCTAGAATACAAGTACCTAAAGGGCTGAAATCTGTCTTATTCATTTGCCTGTATCACAGCTCACACAATTGCCTCTGACACACAGTAGGTGCTCAGCAAGTTTTCATGAATTGAACGAATATAACTACCCAATGAAGGAAAACTGAAGGGAAATTGAAGTTGAGAAAGTCAAGAATTTCAGATGTTTCCAAATGATGTTGTACGTGGGCTAGACAAATCTAAAGCCTAACCTGTGCTGCACATGTGTGTGATTAAAGATTTCATTCCCACCATACCTATGCTGTCTGGAGGACTAGGAAAAGAGAGGGAGTTGTACATCCTGCCCAGGCGCTTAGTTAAAAAGATCACTAAAGACAGGCACTGTGTAGATTCATATATCAGAATCACACATAAATAGACCAAATTCTTAGTGTGATTTTTTAAATATGACTTTACGAAGTTCAGTAATTATTTTTTTCTAAACTATTTTTTGGCTTACTTTTCTAACATTCTCATTTTTTTCATGAGGCATATAAAATTAAGCAGTAGAAAATCTCTCACTCCAATCATCACACAGCCTAAATACTTGAGTTTTAAAAATAAGGTAATCTGTTCCTTACAGCCAATGCAATGTCCTGAAACCCTTCGGTAAATTTGTTAATTTTTCTCATGGCTCTTTTCCTAGCAAAACTAACAAATACCACAGCCACTTATTATTGTCAGCTCTGACTTATGTCCCAAGTCCTCAACCTGACATCCCTTTTGACCATGCTTATAGAAATATTACAATAAATAAACCAAATTTATTCTTTGGTATTAATTTTTAACTGTTCTCAGGGAAAATCTGGTAACTCAGAGGGTTACGAGTTGATGATTCTCATATGTTTGTAGGTTAGTCTTAGCAGTTTCCTAATGGTTTGTGTGCTGTTTTTCTTGATCCAACTAAATATTATTCCCAGATGGGATCAGTTTTTGAACCTCTTGTTCTACTCTTCTAATCTTGGCCTTTCTAAAATTTTCTTACTGTAGTTCCTTTCCTTTGTCTGCTACTAATGGCCATGCCTAGTTATATAACTCCTGTAACAGGTGTTGACCAATGTGAAGACATATGAGAATGACACAGAGCTATTCTTATGGTTCATAAAAAGCTTATAGAGAAAAAGTATCATCTAATTGATAGAGAAGTTATTTCTCCCTTAAGATTTTTCTCAGAACAGGCCTTATACAATAATCCTGAAAATTGTGAGTTACACAGTTGAACGCTGGATTGGGCCTTTGAAATCATTCAGAATGAATTTGAAAACATCTTTACCACTCTGCTCAGCAGAGAAGTTTTCTGTTTACATACTATTTTCCTTATGCTAATTACTTCCTCCAATTTGCAGCAGTTCCTGGGGTCAATTCATTTGATACTAGACTAGACAACCCTTTTTGTTTTGGCAAGGAAGACTGAAAGGTAGGAGTAACTAGGAAACTTAAACCAACATAATGAAACATAAAATGCTTATAGGGATAGTAGAATTGAACTCAGCCAATTAAAATTATTAATAGAAAAAAATATGTCAGTGTCAAATTGAGCCTCTGTTCTCACTTGAGTAATGAGGATTAGTTTATATTTCCTGACAAGAATAGATGGGAATTCACATTTCTTCTTGACCTTTGTCCTCCTGGAACATTGGGTTAGGATAGTATTAGACCATAACCAAAAAGGAATAAAAACTTAGACTAATTCAAAATTAATTTTTAAGTCCCACAAAAGTGAAATTCAAGGTAGTGTTTTCAAGCTGTGAAGTTTTCTTTCTTTTGGAGATAGAGAAAATGTTTCAATCATAAACTTGTAATCTTTGCTTCTAACATATGAATTATATCAGAGGCCAATATTTAAGAAGAATCAGAAATGTCTGCTCTATATTATCAGCATCATCCTTTATTACAATAGGAAGATAAAACTTTTGTAAAAAAGTTTAATCTCAGACCTCCAAAACTATCTCTGTATGCTACCTGAATTAAACAAATAAAAAATATTCAGAATTCCATGCAAGGCACTGGTACAACTTTAGTTCATCCTGGCTTCATTGGTTTTGAATGTTAGATGTACATTTAAGGCAAATAGGTAAGTGTTTTAAGTCTGGTCTCTTACTGTTTTGGTAATGCTACAATCACAAATCAGAAAGTTTGGAAATGCTCAGAAGTGTTGAGAGGTGTGATTCATCAGGCTTATCTGAATTGGCATTTGATCTTCTTTTATTTCCAAATTTCCCTGCCATTTCTGACTCCTCTGTCTTTTCTTCAGTAAAACTGCACCACACACTGGAAAGTGAAGATACACACATTTATTTATATAATGTCAAGGGAGAGTAGGATTAAGAAGATTGGCCATAGACCCGCCCAATCAGAGTCTGGGAAATGAGAACACTTTTTTCTTCTGCAGAAATGCTGACGTGGCAATGTGAATTTAGCAGGTAAAAGATTTGTCGTAACTCCTAACTGAGCATGTTTGAGACTGCTAGCTTAGATTCCTGACGTTAACTTGCCAGGTAATTTTCAGAAAGGAAGTAAATTACAATTGAGCTTAAAAACCTACGGATATAACTCATTTTCAAGCAAATTTAAAGTTGGAAAGTAAGCATCAGTCTGAAGTTATCCTAAGTTTGCAGTGGGGATCCTACAGTCCCTTATGATGTAGTACAAGTATGTTTTTTTTATTTGTAAAAGCAGTTTCTCAAATTGTGTCACAATATTTGAAGAAATCGGGTCTGCATTCAGCCTACAGCCCTGGGAACCAGTATAGAAGGTCTTCCAAGAGGCCAAGCCCAGCTTCATGCCCTCAGACCTTTTTGCTTTCTGGTTAGCCTGCATATTTCACATACGTTAAATATTCCACAATAAACTCCACCATCTGTGTTTTAGGGTAGTTTGTATTGGTCATGTGCTCTGTCAAGTTGACAGAGGTGCAAAGCTAAATGTGTGATACTCTAAGAATATGCATATATTTGAATAATTTGACTATTCAGTCCAACAATTTGCAAAGGAGCTCTGGATGATCACACGTTCTGATAACACTGCCAGGGAACAGATAGCTTCCTTTACTGGGGCGGGGGAGGGGATGGAAGCAGAGTTATTTCTAGCTGGAGTTCTTGAGTTCACTAAGTCTCCTCCCTGGTACATAACTGTGTGAACTTGGGTAAATTGTTTCCTGGCACCGAGTCTCAGATTCTTCTTTTATAAGCCAGGAATGATCATTTCTGTCATTAGTCTTTAGAAGCTCTAAAATAGCCAATGTTAGTGAACTCATTTTGTTAACTGTAAACGCTTAGGTAAATTGAACTAAGTATGTAATAATATTACATATTCAGTTCAACAGCACATTCTTGATAACCACAAGAGGGTCCAGGGAAGGAAACTGTTTATAAATCTTTTCCTTTAGCAAAATTAATGTTGGAGTGTTTAGGAAAATTCTTACAGCAATGAGTCTTAGCAATTATGAGGTCAAACCACCTCTGAGATTACAGAAAAATGCACATACACATAAAACTTCCTACAGAATTCAGATGTGGAGTGGGTGGGAGATTTCTCTGACACCCATTTTTGCACCTTAAGAGGGTGTCTCTCAAAGTGTGTGCATCCGAATTGCTTGGGGTGCTTATTAAAACGCTAATTCCTGGACCGTGCCCCACCCTTACTAAATCACAATTTCAGGAGCAGGAACCTTCATTTTAACACTCCCTCAGGTGATTTTTATGCTTCCAGGAGATCCAGGGGCTCCAAATTAGGTACGGTACTGCTGTCTTGTTCTTTATTCTAAATTTTAAGGTTATTTCCTAGTGCGTACAAATTGGTTGAACTAGTAAGAAAAAAAAATCAGCTTTAAAGGAGGAACACAGGTAGATGGTTAACGGAGTCCGTCAAATGGCTAATTGAAAATAGTCCTCTGGCCTCTGGCCATGTAAGTTCTCTCCAAGGGTCTTGGCTACAGGCAAACGAGAACCCGAAAGACTGTTTGCTCTTCCGCGGGCGGGGGCGGGAGAGGGGGAGTGGTGGAGGAGTAACAGAGCCAACTGTCCCCTCGACCCCCTCCCCCTACTCTGGTTAAAGCAGGAGGCTTTTTATTTATCTTTGCTGCCTAGGATCATTATTAAAAAGGGTTAGCTTATGTGCGTAAGTTTGCTAGGGCTGGAAGTGAAAACATCTGCAAAAGCATGCAATGCCCTAGAACGGAACTCTTCTAATAAAAGATGTATCATTTTAAATGCGCTGAATTTTGATTCTGGTAATTCGTGCACTAGAGTGTCTATTTCGAGGCAGTGGAGGTATCATATGACAGCGCACGTCAAGGCACCGTGGAGCCCTCTCGTGGACTCCCACCCACTTTCCCATTCACCGCGGAGAGGGCTGCCGGCGCTGCCTCTCCCCCCGGCGAGCTAGCATGAAATCTCCCTGCCTCTGCCGAGATCAAATGGAGCTCCTCGCTCAAGGGGTGCGAGTATTACCTCCGCCATGCAATTTCCACTATCAATAATTTAACTTCTTTGCTGCAGAAGAGAGGAGTACATACTGGGCACCAAAGACTCGCCCCCCCAACCCGCCCTTTTTTAAGCGAAGGGGACGCGAAAAAATAATAGAGTCTGGGAGTTTTCGGGCCGAAGTCTTCCCCAGAGCAGCTGCCTTGATGTTTACTTTGACAAGTAGTAACTGAAAAGGTGGGTTTCTTTTCTTTCTCTTTCCGTTTTTCTGTTGGGTCTGCTGGAAAGCGTGTGCCTTCCGTGAGGTCTGTCATTGCCTCGGCTTCCTGGCTGGAACAAGTAACTTGGTGTAACGTTATCTGGGGGCGTTCATTAATAAAAAATGCTGTTATTATCTTGATTGAATTCCTATTAGGCAAACTCCGGAGAGGTCAGTGCGCGAACTCTGTTTAAGCCGGCGTGTTTAAGGCAGCGGAGTAAACCAATAGCCCCATGCTCTGTGCCGTTTCATTGTGTGGTCGCGTTTGCAAGCTCTGTCGTGCGGGAAGGTGCGGAGAGGTGTGTCTGTGGCCCGGGAAACGCACGACCTCTCCCACAGAACTTGGGTGCTGGGATGGGGAGGAGGGGGAGAGTTGCAAGCGAGGGGAGCAAGACCTCGGGGCGTCCGATTCGCACGGGCTCCCACCCGCCCCAGCGCACACTGCCCGGGTTTCCGCAGAGGGTGCGGGACGCGGGGTTCCGCGGGGCTGGGGACTCGACCTGCCCTCGAAGCCGCGGGCGTCCCACCGAGGCGCCCCGGGCGGGCGCGGGGCTCGCGGGGTGACGTCGCGCGGTCCCGGGGGAACGGCAGCAGGGGCCGGGCCCCGTGGGAGAGGGGAGTCTCGGGCGTCCCGTGGGGCCCGGGGGCCGAGCCGGGGCGGGGAAAAGGCGCGGCGTTCACTTTAAGCTGCCGCCCCGAACGGGTATCGGTGGCGCGGGCGAGCCGGGGGAGGGGAGCGGGGGGCGGCGCCGTTTGACCAATCGAAGCTCAACCGACGAGCTAAATAATGTCTGACCCGAGCGCGAGGCGCAGGCTGGAGCTCCGGGTCCCCGCCGCCGCGCCCGGGCGCACCCGCCCGCCTGCTGCCCCGCGCTCCCCGTCGCTCGTCGGGCTCCCGGGCCGGGCCGAGCAGCGGGCCCGGCGCGCCCCTCACCTCCTCCTCGTGGAGCTTTGATGAGACATTTGAATGCAGCTGCCACCGCTGCCGTGGGGCCGGCGGGGAGCAGCACCGCCACGGGGGCCAGGGCTGGGCGCTGGGGCCAGGAGCGGGACAGCGATGTGACTCCGCCGCCGGGGACCCGTGAGCTTCGTGTGGACCCCGAGGTAGGCGAGCGCCGGGCGTGGGGCTGGGCGCGGGGCCGCCCGTCGGCTGGGGAAAGTTGATTGAGGCCCCCCCAGCAAAGTTGTGGGAAGAGGCCGGACTCCTCCTCTCCTCTCCTCCGGGAGAAGGGAGGATTTGGAGTTGCCCCTGGGGCGCTTTCTCCCCGCGTCCCACGCCCCGGAGGGGCAGCCGGCACCCCCGGGGAGAGGGACCCCGGGAAGCCCTTAGGTAGGGGAGAGAAGGCCAAGAGGAAACGCGGAGCTTCGCGATGGGAGCCAAGACGGCGCCCCGGGGATCCCCGAAACCCTCCCCCAGCCAAGGAGGGGTAGCGAGAGATTTAAGGCGCCAGCTGTCGGGGGCCCTGACCCAGGGGAGGGTGTTGGGGCTGGGATCCGAGTCCCCCCCGGGCGCTGGTCGGGCCCCGCGCCCATTTGCCGAGGTGGAGGGGCCCGGGAGCTTGCGTCCTCTGCCCGCATCCCGACCCCGCTGCTCGGGCCCGGCTGCACGTGGTCACCTGCTCCCCTGGAGTTGAGACCAAAGCGGACTTAAAAGTCCACAGCCAGTACAGCTTGGAAAACTTGGAGCATTTCTGCCACGGAGACCTGCAAGGGTCTTGCGAGACCCCGGGGCGGGCCGTACCCGCATCTCTCCCCGTCTGCCGCCCCCGCTCCTGAGCTCTCTCTGGGGACGTAAAAGTTTTGACTTTTGGGGGGTGGGTGGGAGGTCCATGGGGAATTCCTGACTCCGGTTGGTCTCTGGGGATGCAGAGCCAGGAAGCGAGAAATGGGTGAGCTGAGCCTGGAAAGCAATAGCTGAGGGTTGGGGGCTTCATGCCTGATGGGCAAGGACAAGGGGAAATTGCGGACTGGGGACACCCCCAAGGGGAAGAAGCCTTGGGCCTGCGGGGATGAACTGGAGGATGCAGTGTTTGTGTGTTGGGGGTGGAGCGGGGATGAGGGACCGGGGTGGGGAGGAGGGGGGAGGAGGAGGAGGAGGAGGAGAAAGACGAGGAGGAGGGAGCTGGGAGAGCCGTGCTAGGGAAGGTAGAGAGTGCCCTCTGCCGGCCATGCTGCCAAGAGCAGCTGCTGTGGGCGGGAGGCTGGGGGTGGGGGAGTGGTAAGGATGGTTTTACGGGATCCCCTAGGGAGCCGGTAGGAGGGACTTGAATGGTGCTTCTGACTCCAGCTCAGTAGGGCGTGCGACTAGTCGGATTTAGACTCCTCACTCCTCTTTGGCTCCAATGCAAAAAGTTTTCCTTGCGCTGGGGAGCTCTGGTAAGCCCTGGTAAGCCACAGTTGGTGGTTGTGTTAGGGCTTCCTGGATGTTATTTCAGGGTTCTCCAGGTATCTTGCACGTACTCCTCACTGTCAGCAGCAACCAGGCAACATTTTCTGACAAGAATGCAGGCGTGTTCTTGGCCAGAAGCAAAGAAAAGCATATTTCTGAGTGTTTACTGATCTTCCTAGTACAGTTATCTTTAAAGCAAAGTGATATATAATTGGGAACGTTGATTTTTTTTTTTTAGCTGTCTATAAATAAGGTGCTATGCTATTAAACGAGATCCCCAGATTGACTCACCTTCTTGGAAAATATCCTCCCCCTCCTTTATTTTTATCCAAAATCTGTTTTTATATGAGTTTGTTATAAGGTCAAAAGCCATTTTGGCCTTACAATTTGATAAGTACTTTTTACATTTTAATTTATTGTAGTATAATTACGGATTTAATTTGTCTTAGCGTGGGAGCCTTCAGTGCTTTACCTCATGGAACATTATCATTTTTAGGTCGGAGGTTTCTGAGATTATGACATGTAGAACTTCATGCCATTACACATGACAGATCACATGGCATACTGAAATTATACTACAAGTTTTGACGCTGGGAACAGCACCTCTTTAAAACAATCACTAAACTCCTGTTCCCTGATTTTGCAAATGCCTTGCTTTGGACTTCTTTTCTTTTGTAAATTTACCTCTGGGTTAGCAGCAGAGGTAAGAGAAAGGAAAGAAACACTTGTTGAAATGTAACCATAACCTTTACTGGAATTTAAAACATGTTGGTCACCATTACTGGAATTCCAGGGCCATAAAGTCGTTGTCTTTTTTTCCTTCTACTTTATTTTGTAAAATGTGATAAATGCTGGTAAATATAGACCAGTAGTAAGTCTTATGACACGAAAAGCATTATGTATGTAGAACTATTTTAAGTTATTACAAGAACATTTTCTATTTATAAATGATATAAGCAGAAAGAAATAATTTCCAGATAAACAAGACTTACGTACGTGTTTTGAAGCATTAGAACATTGCAGACACACTTAGACATCACATTTTTTTTAAAGCAAAATAACAGTAATTTTTCACATACCTTTGGAGACTTTCATAGCCCATTCAGAGCTGAGTTAGTACCTGGAAATCTTGTTTAAATTAAGGTGATATTTAAAGCCATTTAAGATAGTAGATCAATGTTTGTGTATCCCAGAAAATAAAGCATTTGGGAAATCTGCTTTAGAATATCCTTTCAGTGTGTGTAACTTTTGCTTGCAAACCAAAGGAACCAAGAAAGGGATCATTTGCCTAAAATGCAGTGATCACCTCAAATGATTTATTTATACTATGTGAGTTAATCGCCTTATTCTTACAATGGCCAAAGGTGTGGAAGGGTGGTGCTGGGGTATTTCTGGTTTATTTTGACTCCCCAGGAGGGGGAAATCCTGTAAATAATGCAAATTTCTAAAATCCTGGCTCAAAGTCCTTGGTTTTCTTGTTTACAAGGGGCATCATTAGAATGTAAGCTATCCCCCTCTTCCTGGAATCTTTTAAGAGTCCCAGCTTTTCAGTAGTCAAAATGTGGATGATTGATAATCTCATTTGTTTCTAATATAAATAGCTCTGGTTTGTAGCTCAGCACACATAGTGAGTTCAGCACGCCCACCTAATAGTATAGCAAAGAGCTTGTTTACATTTTTTTTGCATTTATCTTTTAAAACATTCTGTAAATCTATGTGTGTGTGTGAGACACACACAGAGCTCTTATATATGTGAACTGTGACATATAACACAGCCAGCAGCTTTGGATCTCAGTCATAGACTTAATCTTAAGAAAACTGAAGATGTACAGAATGGAAAGGTCATGTACTAGCAGTTTTTAACATTTTAAGATCTAGGAAATTAGTCCCAGAGTGGAGAGAAGAACAATTTCAGACTTCCTGAATGAAAACAGACAACTCTGACTATCTTTTAAGATGAAAGGCACTTCCATTTCAGATGTCCGTAATACTGATTTTATCTTAATGATAAAAACATTAATGTTCAACTTGCATCTCCCTGTGTGGAAGAGTTCAGTTTGTGTGAGGGGGCTGCCTAGTCCAATGCAAGTGAATATATCCCTTTAATAGGGTAATTGCTAACTTGTCTCAACTTGTTTTCAAACAATTGTAGAGCACTCAGTTTCCACTAATTGCAAAATTGCTGCTTAATTGAAGGACTCTCAACCATCTAGTGCAGCCATTCATCCACTGGCAGCTCTGTGATCTCAAGCTGTGAATGCATTTTAGAGAGGAATGGAGGAGAGAATTTTGTGAAATTCTAGGTTTAAAGTGCTGGCTGTTGTTCAATGGAGGAAGAAATCATTTGAACAAGAATCACATTAAGTTGTGTTGTGATAAATTTTCTTTATTAGGATGAATAACATGCACAGATGGGATTCAGAAGTGAATGAGCAAACTTATTGGTTACACTCTGCATCCATTTACTCTGTTTAGTATGGAGCAATGCTAAACAATAAATGATGTTGGCAAATGAAATCCGTATGTCATTTGCATATGGGATTTACCCCTAGAAAACATAGGAAGGCTTTGGTATTATTAAGCTCAGGCATATGTATCCTAAAAGTCCCCTTAAACTTCCACTTAAGATACAGAATTATTTAATCCTAAATAATTTTATACTTAAATGCATCACTGGATTTCTGGAATACTTATACTAAAAAGGCTTAGAACTAAGTCATGGACTCAATTGTTGAACATAGGGAATCATTGATGGCAGATACAGAACAATGGAGCTCTCTAATGTGTTGACATTGAAAAAGTTTTCCTGGGGAGAGGGTGGTAAATGGGTGTGTTTTCCAAGTGGCACAGGAAGGTATTCTCTTTTCTGTAGAAAAACATGAGTATCTGGTCAGATACATATGGAAGCTTTCATTTAAATGTAAGTATTCAAGTTCAGGTACAACTCTGAGACATTTATGCTCTTGGTAGGTAAATCTGACTAAATATACTGGCTGCTAAGAAGTGGCTTATTGCCCTGATATCTCACTTATAGATTGCCTAACATTTGAGGATGGGTTGCATTAGGTAAGTTAGGGAACTGAGTGTGGGACAGGAGAGTGATTAGGGGGAAGCGAAGTAAATTTACAAGCCTCAGTGACAGCCATATAAAGTAAAAGTTTATTTCCAGAGAGTAACGAATGTTATGTAGTTTTCCCCAAAGGTTTACTTGAAAGAACTTTTCATTGGTTGTCATGGTAGTAATGTCCTGATTTTGAAAGCTCCCAGAACTTAGTAGCTCTTAAATGTGCTTTCATCTTTGTTCCTTTGGTCTGACGGAAACTTTTATGACGACCTTCTGTGTTTTTGACATGCCTCTGCATTTTTGGAGAGAGGAGAACAGGCAAAAGACGATTTCTTAATTCTAAGACAATATAACAAGGAAATGTAAAATTATATGATTAAAAAAAATCACTGAACTTCAGATTGGCTTATTAAAATAAAACCTAGAAGGCAGTCTGTCGTTTAATTGCAACTAGTTCATATGAAATTAAGATTTGTATAATGGAAACTCAAAAATAAAAAAAAAAAAGAAAGAAAAGGCACCCGAGCAGTTTCAAGTAATTTAAGCAACTCATCAAAAATTGAAGTAATAGTGCCACCTAGAGAATGAAATCTCCAGCTTTACCAGCCAAATGGCTTATTTCCACATGAACCATTTTTCCAAGGCTACAGTTACTAGGATTTCCTTGCCATCCTATTCAGATTTAGCAGGTGCGGGGGGCAGGGGAGAGTGTGCATATGGAATTGTAGATGAAATTTAAAAACAAGCAGATCCACAACTAGATATATACACAAAGTCCTTTTAGCATTTTAACGTAGTAGCCAAATATAAAATAATCTGCCAGGAATCAAGGGCTGGTCCCCTTTTTAACATTTATTATTTTTAGGGATGTGTACTGAAGTGTTGAGTACAAAAGGTTCTGATCTGATTCATTTGCCACAGGCAATTCATTACACTTTCTGAGATACGGTAACACCAAATAAATTGAGTAGAGAGACCTTTAAGAATGTCTTTGAGCTATGATTCAATTTTAACTTTAGTGATTTAAGAAGGCATAAGAAGAAAATAAAGGGTCATATATGTAGCAGGATTTTAAATGCCAAAAAAAGTAAGGAAAAAAAAAGAAGGGGAAAGAAATTATAATGATTCCCTCAACTTTAGAATAAAGATATATATCTGAGCCAGCACCAAAAAAATAGTAAATGAACCAGGAACCAATAATTGCAAATTGGCTTAAAATTCTTGGATGCTAAAGACTATATTTAGTTCATTTTTACATGTTCCCATAATAGCATCTAGAATAATGCTGATGGCAAAGGAGGCTTTCAACAACTTTGATAAATGTTGCTGAATGAACAAATAGACTGATTAATAGTTGCTTCAGATTCTCACTAGTGATGTAGACAGTGAAGAAACTTTATAGAAAAATAATTATTTGTTTTGCTGACAAGGCAGAAATTGAAGGAAATAAGTTTACACACTGTGTGGGGGATGGGCATGCTTGTTGCTTGTTGACTCAGGCTGTGCAAAGGCAATATATGTAACCTAAACATTTGTACCCCATAATATTCTGAAATTTAAAAAAATAAGAAAAAAATTTTAAAACAGGAAATACCTATTATAAAAGTCATTTAGTTGGCTTAGTTCTAAAATTTCTTATGTGTAATTTGATTCACTCATGAAATTATGTTTGAAATATATATGAAAAGTTCATATATATATATATGAAATGTTAAAGTTCATTTAGACAGCGACTGTAAACTTGTGGATTTTCTTTTAAATGTCTTGAAATTTTTGGATGCCAGTGGAGATGCCAGTTACTGTGCTTCGGGGAATGAAATATAGTATATCTTAAAGTTGTGCCCATTTTGATAAGCAGAGAAAATATAGCATGGTAACCAAAGAAAGTCATTATATTGCCTGTGCTTTTTGTCATCCGTAGAAGCAATCAGGGGCAGAAAACTTTCTTTTTCAGAAAAAAAATGTCTAAAAAAAAAGGATATGTGTGTGTGTGTGTGTGTGTGTGTAAATATATTTTTCAGAAGAAAATGTCTTAAAGAAAGGTGTGGTGGGGGGATGAAGAGAGAAGGAAGCTCATTGAATAAAATTTTTGTCACATGGAATTTAGTCTAATCAGTCTTGATTTTGGAGCTGCTACCATCAGCAGTTCCATTTTCTGATGTCTTCTTTCTGCTTTCATGTGCCTTTGGAAACTGAAACTATGCCCAAATTGAAACAAGTTTCTCTATCTTTTCACATGTTCACTTATTTCGTGAATGTGTTTTTAAACACAGACAAATTTCTTTTACATCATGTAGAATCTAAAGGTCGAGAAATTTGCAATCATGTTGCTGGAACGAGATGCCTGGCGGAGTCCCAGGCCACATTCCTAGGCCAAACTCTCCAAGGTATTCTCTCTTACGCAACAGTGGGAACGTACACCCAGCACTGACATGTTGGCTGATAATGTGTCTGAAGGCGCAGACGATACGCTTATCATATTGAAACGTAAAGCCAGCAGATATTACAGACATTCTGTTGAATGATAGAATCTGGATCATTTACATTTACTTACATGCAAATTACTGTGATTAAGTTCAAAAAATCAATTGCATACACACAGGATAGAATAGGAAGGGAGGTGGGATGGGTGTTTTAAATTAACTACAGGTTCAATGTGAGCCAGTGGTGTGACTAGGGGCTGTTGACAATATGACTGAAATTCTGGGCTGTGCCGTTAGAAACATAATACTCAAAGTCAAAAGCTAATAACTCTCTGTCAAATAGACTGTGTCTAAAATATTATCTGTGGTTCAAGAACTGAAATAGGTTGTTTTAGGTACATCACTGATAAATTTGTGTGCACTCAGATCTTTGTGACCAGATGCATAGGGAAGTTGAAAGCATTGCATGTGAGGAATCATTAAGGGAACTTGAAATGGCTGGCGTGGGGACAAGAAAACTTAGGCTGGAATGGCAAATGGGTTTTGTTTCCCTTAGCAACTCTAATCTCATGGTAGTAGCTACCTGGAATGCTGGGTTGGGAAGAATTCCGAAACTGTCCAGGCTCAATGAAAAAGGATATTCTGATTGTTAATGCCTGCTGTGGCTGGGGGATCACAGTGGCAGCATGCAGGATGTATTTTCAACATCCTTATTTTGAGGACAATCTTTAAAAATTTGAAGAACTATCATATAGAAGAAGGAGTAGGTGTATTTTCTGTTGCCTCAGAGAGCAGATCTAGGACCAATGATGTAAAATTAGGTACTATGATGGCTAGAAGAACTTTCAGTTCAATTTAATTTATACTCTGATAAAGAAAAAAGAGGCTTCTTTGGAATCTGGTCAGTTTCTTATTGTAAATGTTTAAGCGGAGGCTGAAACCCTTTTAGAAATGACGCTAAAGTGGGAGGTTGGAATTAGATATTCTCTGAAGTACCTTTATCTTCTTTATTTTCTAATATACTGATCATAAGTGTGCTCCTTATTCTTAGTTCCCAAACAATCCACATGAAGACAATCATATATGTCTGTCTTTGAATTCTTGATGTGTTTTGTATCATGAACTCAGTATCAGAAATTCTTTCCATTTCTTTGCAAAGTGCTATACTTTACTTTTTCCTTACTTATATATGGATTCTCAAAAGTAGTTATTTTTCCTTTGGGTCAGGCAGAACAGAATGTCTGAAAACGAGAGTCCTTATCAGATTCAGATGCCCAAATTGCTTAAGAAATTAACTTTTAACATTAGATTTGTTGTAGAGAGTTCAGCAGCTGAACTAAGAAAACTTCCTATCCCCTTCACTTTCTGGGGAGTACAAAATCTTCAGATATTAGTTTTCCAAAGAGCTTTTCTTTTTAAATGTAAACTCTCAAAGAAATTGACTCCTTCCCCAACTCCATCAGGCTTCAACATGCATAGAGTTACTTTTTTATATATAACTTATTTTACCCTTCTGGAGAACAGTTGGAGATTAACCAACATGGAGATGTCACATAATGCAAGTTTAGACCATAAGATAAGCAGCCCACTCCAAGGATCAATGAATATTTATTCTTTATGATCTTTCAAACTGCTTTCAAGTATTAATACTGTCGGTCAGCAAAACAGTTTACTATTCCCCATCTCTTTAGGATATCACATATTTTATAATTTATATATATTTTCTTCCATGTCAAAGCATTTTTTTTAAAAAAAGTAAAAGTGTTATCTGCAGGGAATGATTCTTTCACTCATTAATTCAACAAGCATTAATTGGGCACTGGGCTAGTTGGGTTTCCTTTCCCCTACATTGATCCTATCCTCCTTCAGGTGTACTTGAGAAGGAACTCCATTGACTCTCCCACAGAAGGCTCTTATTACCTATGCATATATTCCCTCCCAAAGAGGCCTGTTCTAAAAAAAAAAAAAAAAAAAAAAGTCTTGAGCAAATTCTCTTGAGTTATTTCAGAACTTCTTGCCCATACTGTATTTTCATTTATTGACTGTAACATTTTGAAAGAACTTATTTCTCTTTTAGAGGTTGAACTTTTTTTATCCTCTGATTTTCAGGTATCATTTTGTGTTCAAATTAAGACAACAAAAATGCTTGTTAGACAATATCTTAAGCCATTTTGCTATTTAAGAGTATTTCATGAGGAACTATGTGCAGCGATGCCTCTACAACAGAAGCCACAATAGAAAAGAAATTTCTGGACCAAAGATGTTGTTTACTTCCACTGACTTTATGATGGATTTGTTTTTTCTTACATGGATGGGTCTCCTAGTATTCAGGAATGTGTCTTTAATTTGACAGTATTTATAAATTCTGTGTGTTCCTCTCCTTAAAAGACTTAAATTGTGGGAATGTTTCCATTTACTAGAAGCTGGTTTCATGATTATGCTGAATGAGGAAAAAGACGAAAAATCAGTTTAGCGAATACTATTTTGCCTTCAAATATTAGTTAATAACATGTTTAACTTAGTAATTTAGTAATGGCATCTCTTGAGTTTGCTAGAAACACATTCACTCGTTAGGTCTCCCATCACTGTGAAGTCAACCGGTGATTTTGCTCAAGTATGTAGTGTAAGAATCCACAGGTGGTATTCATGGATCCTGTAAATATGCTAATATGACTGGAGCACAATTTAGCATCATCAGCTCATAAATGTTTAACCTCTTGATATACAGCAAGGAAGCAAACATTTGCATAGTTCTTTTGTGAATTGCAAAAAAAATAAAATAAAATAAATCACAGGATGAGGAAATGGGACTAGGTTCCACTTTCCTTCTAATACCAAAACTACAGCCAAGTGCCTAGCCTTCTCTCTCACACCTGAGCAGGGCAATCGTGCAAATGACAGTCTTGCTGCCCATTTCTGTGACCATTCACTTGCACTCGCACTGAGAGCAGTGTTCACCTGCTTGTTGAGAACATTCACAAATGATAACCTGATAAAGTAGATATTGCTTTAAAAATATGAATTTTTTTGCATTGCATAATTTTTAGAAATAATCATGTATAATGATTGAGAAGCACTACAGGATGACCTCATCTTAAATGTTTTTATCATTAATGAAATTTATTTTAAAATGCTTTTCCTAAAATACCAGATTATCTAGTGGTTTTCACATCTCTAACAATGACTTTCTGAAACGTGGTAGCATCTATTGTTCCAGAGCCTGTAATTGCTCTTCAGAGTCAGTCTCATATAAAAACCTAGGAGAACCTCACCACAGCTGTTCCAAGCAACATGAGGAGTTACAAAAACTTGCCTTTGTGTAGTGCCCCAGTTAGGCATTGGAATAAGAACCAAAATTCACCTGGTTTGTTGTCACTAAAATTCCTATCTGATTTTACTGGCCAAAGTTATGTAGACAAGATTGCATCCTTTGATAATAATCTTGTCCAAATAAGTAGTAGTCCATACACTAACAAATACACTCACATGTCTCATTTCATTGGATACTACAAATAACGCCCCCTAAAAGACTGGGCAGATATTATTTGTATATAACAGAGGGGGAAACTGAAACTCAGAGAAGCTAAATAATGATCAAAAATGCACAGCTATAGAACCAGAGCAAGGATTATAGCCCAGTGACTTTACTTAACCCAGTTCTCTTACAACCACCCAGGTTGTCTATAGCCATGACCTACAGTATTCAAGTAAGAAACCATATTTCACTCTTGATGCATTTATTTATTTATTTTTATTTCAGCCTATTATGGAGGTACAAATGTTTAGGCTGCCTAGATTGCCTTTGCCCCACCTGAGTCAGAGCTTCAAGTATGTCCATCCCCCAGAGGGTGCACACTGTACCCCTTAGGTGTGAATATACCCATCCCCTCCTCCCCCTCTCACCTGCCCGACACCTGATGAATGTTACTACTATATGTGCACTTAAGTGTTGGTCAGTTAAGTCAGTTAATACCAATTTGATGGTACATAGGGTGCTTGTTTTTCCATTCTTGTGATACTTCACTTAGTAGAATAATGTGAGGGTCTAGAGCAGACACGCAAGCTGATATTGTCACCCTGGCCTAGTGTTTACTTTTCTTTCTACAGCAGAGTCTGATACCCTTCTGTTTGTCAAGGAAAAATATAGTAATGGGAAGATAAAAAAATGTTTATTCTAAGAAGTTTTTGAAATTTTTTTTAAGGGAAAACTCTTGAAAACAGGGAAATTGAATATATGATTTTGATGTATTGTTCCTTGAGCTTCTTAGTTATAATTTTGCTTAAAGCTGATGACCTCAGTAAGTGAGCTATTGGAGATACTAATAAAATAGAACAGAATATAGACAGGGATTCTCAAACATGGTGATCAGGCTGGGCGCAGTGGCTCAGGCCTTTAATCCTAGTACTTTGGGAGGACAAGGTGGGAGGATTGCTTGAGGTCAGGAGTTCAAGAACAGCCTGAACAAGAACAAGACACCATCTCTTCAAAAAACAGAAAAATTAGCTGGGCATGGTGGTGCTTGCCTGTAGTCTGAGCTACTCAGGCTGAGGCAGGAGGATCACTTGAGCCCAGGAGTTTGAGGTTGCAGTAAGCTAAGATGATGCCACTATATGCTAGTCTAGGTGACAGAGCAAGACTCTGCCTCAAAACAAACACAAACAAGCAACAACAACAACAAAACCATGGTGATCATCAGAATTATTTCTGAAACTTTTAAAAACTATAGATATGAAGTCCTAATGTCTGAGATTTGTAGATTTTGGATAGGGCCCCTGGGCCTATGTTATATTCAGAAACTTCCACAGGTGGTTCAGATGTACAGGAAAGTTTGGGAATTCCTGAATTAGAAACCAAATAAACTGAATATCCTGTGCTTTAGAGAGACTTATAATTTACTTCATTGTCCAAACACTTGGATTAGAGCATGGTTAGAAGGGATTTGCAGCCTTGTAAATAATCAAAAATTCAGAGGCTTTGAGATGGGAGGCCTGCGGAAGATTTTCTTCTGACTTAAAAGAAATTTTCTAATAAGAAACTTCCACATGAGAGCAAAAAACCTGGGACAATATTCCTGAGCCCCAGGATTGAGTTTGATCCCAGGCCTAACACTTACTAGATCTTTGATCTTGGGCAAGTTACTTAAATTCTCTGAACCTTGACCTCTTAACAGAGTATTGGTAGGGATTAAATGTGTTAATACATATGAAGTGCTTGGAACAGTGCTTGACATAGTAAATGCTTAATGAATTTCAACCACTGTTTTTATTAGGAGTACTTTCCAGCTCCCAAAAAACCCCACTTTTTTAATGACTTGCCATCAAGACAATACAAAGCTTCATCAGCATGCTTCGTAACTAAATTTGAGCGTCACTTAGTAGCAAGATTGACAAAACTCAAACTCTGATGTAATTCTCTGAGACTAATTTGTTTATTCATCACTTTTTCTGCTCTTTTTATCCATTGAAATCCTATTCATTCTTCGAGACCCAGCTGGAATTCTACTTCCTCTAGAAAGGCTCCTGTCCCTAATAAACCTGTCCTATCCAGAGCTCCTGGGTCATCTATGGTCTGTACCTCACAACTTAGTAATTAATTATATAAGCAATTGTACAACCATTAAATCATTATTGTGTGTCTTTGTGTCAGATCCTATGCTAGGAGTTGCAGGTACAATGTTTTAGTCTAGAAAGATGTCCTAGAGTGTCCTGCTTAGGATAGTTTCTTGACTTGAAAGAAGGATTTCCTAAATACAAATTTCAGGAGGCAGCCCATGTCTGGTACCTGCATTCCTGGGTCTGAAGATCAAGTTTGATTTTAGGCCCACTACTTGCTAGCTCTTTGATCTTGGGTAAATTACTTAAATTCTCTATGTCCAGAACAATGTTGAGGGAATTCCTTTCCCCCCATCCTGTATTTCCACAAAGGTACTTTCTAAAAAGGAACACTATCAAAAGAATATTCTAGACCCTTGTCCCCATTTCTTGCTCCTTTCTGTGAAAAGACAAGAATCTGGCATCTTCTGGACTGTATAGCATGTGAACCAAAGCAGTGGACCACTGCACTGAAATTGAGGCTGACCCTGTATTTTGATTCCCATTGGCAATTTGTTTCTATTCTATTTTCAATTCAAAATCCCAAGGGGAGGAGGAATATGATTACCAGAAATATGTAATGGTAGGAAGTTGAACAAATGGTTAATTTTTTCAAAGTTGCTTGAGATATGGTCCTTATCCCGAAGAACTAAGTTTGCTTTTTGTCTCACACATATTTTGGTATTAACTCTACAATTAGATTGTAAACCCTTTTGAAAGAAAAAAATGTCTTCTACATTGTCTTAGTCCCCATAGCACATAGCTGACTGTTGGGCATATAGAAGGTGGCCCTGTAGGTACTTGCTAAGTGATTCAACATGTCTTTCCCACATGGAAAAGAAGTATTTCAGCATTGTTGTTATCAGCAAGGAAAGCATTTTGAATGGAAAATCAGTTCTAGCTAAGTATCTATAAATGAGTTATGGTTTCCAATGTATGTGCCCCAGAAGCTCACCAACATTGAACTCTTCATGGGTTTTTGTCTTGCTTTTATAGGTTGTACATGCCAAGAGGATGGCAAATCAGATATTATACTCCTTTGCTCTACATTGAGCAATACCTGGGCCAGAAGTCGCCTCTCCTCTTTATTCCCTCTTATGGTAATGCCCTTTGTGCACATGTCAGTTACAGCATGTACTGTATTATTGGTTTAAGTGTCTAGCCCGTGCCCCATACCCTCTCTAACAGTGATGTCCCCAAAGACATAGATTCTGTCTCATTCATTTTGGTGTCTCCATTGCCTGTGCTCAGAGAATGTCTGTTAAATGAACCAATTGTTAAAAAGTAAATTTTAGAAAGAGGCTAAATCACAGTCATCCTAAGCTACAAGTCTAATGACTTGAAATCTGATAGCCGGGTATGGTGGCTCATGCCTGTAGTCCCAGCTACGCGGGAGGCTGAGGCAGTAGGATCCCTTAAGCCCGGGAGTTTGAGGTTGCTGTGAACGAGGCTGATGCCACGGCACTCACTCTAGCCCGGGCAACAAAGTGAGACTCTGTCTCAAAAAAAAAAAAAAAAGAAAAGAAATCTGAAAGAAAGGCTTTCACAGATAACCTAGACACAGAAATTTAGGTGACCTTTGTAGCTCTGAAAGGAGAAGAGGCAAAAATGAAGCTTAAAAAACATTTGTGGGGGTGTTTTTTTTTCATAGAATAAACATAGTCTACAGTTGAGTTCTCTTCACATGAGGGAATGACAGAAACACAGCTGGTTCTGACCTTCAGCTTCAACTGACCAACTAGAACTCTGCTGATGAAGGAGGAAAGATATAAATCTCTGCCCCAACATACACTTTGGAAGTAGCCACTCATTGTCCCTGTGTTCACGTAAACATTTTCTTAAGAATTGTTTTGATCTTGTGAACCTCTAATTAAATGATTAACCATGTAAAACTGACCATTTAGGGTAATACTGAAACACCTCTCTTGAGGGCTATTGATAGCTGGGAGTGTGCCCTCCTCCATGAGTCTCTGCTTTTCTTGTCATACTTGAAAATCAGTGATGATTTAAACTTGGGATAATCACTTAACAAATCCATTAAGAATTACCAAACTAATATTCCCATTTTACTTAAAGCAACCTTATAAATGATTTTCCCAAAGCAAAGTACAACTAAATTTGGAAGGTTATTAATTAACCTTTGCTGAATGAATAATGAATAATTAACTAAAACGTAACACATTTTTAATTCTTAATCAGAGGCAGTTTAAGCTTTTTGTGCAAGAGGAGGCCCTGACTTGAAATAACCTAGGATAGTAAACCTCCTAGGGCAATTTTTGCAGTGAAACATGGTCTGCTATGAAACATGAAGCTGGAGCTGAGAGGACATTATATTTGGCCCAAAGTGGCCTCAGAGCTTCTCAACCTGGGGCCTAAAGTCAAGATGCCTCATTTCATTAAGAGGTGGTCCCTGAGTGTACACCAGTTAGACTACTTAGACCCCACTGGAACCAGGCACCCTGCACAAACCCCTTGCCTAGTCAAAATAGGAGTACTTTACTTGCTTTTTCTGAGTTCGAAATAACTGCTTTCCTAACCCAGTGTCTGGATAGCAGCACCAAGTTGCAGCACCTTCTCTGAACTTGCCCATGTGGTTATTTCTAGCCTTTTGGAATGTTTCACTTCAGGAAGGTAAGGAAAGCAGCCCTCGAATTTTCATGATGAGTTAAACATTGTGGTTGAACCTTGACCATCCATTTAATGGGAGATCTGTTTTCCAGATGACTGTACATATGGAGATGACAAGTTTGTTGTTTTATTTTTTGCCGTTTCACGGAGTGGTTTTTCATTTCAGTCTCTAAATGTGGGGCAAAAGGTCCTCTAGGGAGCATTTTCAGAAGTGTTTGAAGTTTGCATTTGATTTTGGAGGTAAGGTGGAGGCCTACCTGTGTGTGACAGACACATATCTCCAACAGCTACGCTCATCACCAGGAATGAGGGCCATCCTTTTGAGTTATTCATTCAACATTGATCTCACATTCATGTTCAAGTCTGTATCCTTATAGTTTGCTCCCAGCTACGTCTCCCTGATTTCCCTAGTAGTCTTTACAGAATTTGCAGTATGTTCAGTTGCAGATGACCACATATTAACCACATCTTCCACTTTGCATCAGCCTGCTCTTGTTTTTTGGTTTATATTTAGATTTTATTTTTTGGAAGTTTCCTCTTCTCTCCACTTTCTCAGTATCTCAGGTACTGTGTCCCATTCTCCTCCTGTGTTTGCCCATGGCCACCCTTCAGGCTTGTGTTGTGTTTTATAAAAGTTGTTTGTAGAATTGCCCTTTACAGTTTACAAAGTCCTTTTCCATCTATTGACAATCCCTGGTGTGAAGCTGAGCATCAGGCAGGGTGGGTATACTTACCCTCATTGTATCACAGAAGTGAGGCAGCATGTTCACCCATGAATATGTCTAATTTGTTGGTAAAACGTGGTCAAATATCAGCCATTTCATAGGGTCAACTTAATAGAAGGTTAGGCAGGAGCAAAACTCAGGTCTACAGCCTACAGACCCAAGGACTGTCATCCATACCCACTTGCCCCACCTTGAACTAGTTTTTTCCAGGGAAGTGTCCCCCAAACTGAGATGGCAACCACCAGACTTCTTAATTGTCATCAACACCAGGACACACACAAGCAAAGGAAACCTCTGGAATATCTGTTGCATCAGAGCATTGTGGGAGATGGTTTGGTGCCAAAAGTAAAGCCACTAGGCTAAACATTTTTACTTAAATTGATAAGTACTTGGTACTTAAATTTTTTATTTAATTTTTTGACAGTTAATTTGTAGTATTCAAAAATCAAAATAGTATTAAAAAGAAGCTGAGGGGTCTTGCTCTACTTGTGCCTCACTCACCTGTTTCTCCCAACACACACCATCAATGGATGATCATTTGTATTACTTTCTGGTGAATCCTTTATAGTGTGTTTTATGTAAATACAGGTAAATGTGAATATGTGTTATTATTTTCTCCCATTTTTTAGATTAGATTTTTTTTACAGGAGTCTTGGTCTGTTGCCTGGGCTAGAGTGCCATGGCATCAGCCTACCTCACAGTAACCTCAAACTCCTGGGCTCAAGCAATCCTTCTGCCTCAGCCTCCCATGCAGCTGGGACTACAGGCATGTGCCACCATGCCTGGCTGATTTTTTCTATTTTTAGTAGAGACAGGGTCTCACTCTTGGTCAGGCTGGTCTCGAACTCCTGAGCTCAAGCAATCCTCCCACCTCAGCCTACCAGAATGCTAGGATTATAGGCATGAGCCACAGTGCCTGGCAATTTTCCCCTATTTTTAAAACAAAAGATAGCATGCCGTATATACATTGTTTTGTACCTTGTTTTTATCACTTACCAATACATTCCAGAGAGCTTTCCATTTTAGTATATGGGGAAATATTATTCTTTACAGTTGCATGGATTGCAAGTATATGCTATAGTTTATCTACTTTTCTGTAGCTGGACAGTGAGCTATTTTTAGTATTTTTGCTATTATATACCTTGTTGCAATTAATAGCCTTGTATATACATTATTTTGTACATGTGTACATTTATTCCCAGAAGTGGAATTGCTGGGTCAGCAGGAAAATTCATTTATATTTTGACAGGTATTGCCTAATTGTCCTGCAAAGGAATTGGACTGTTTTTACATCCACCATTAGTGTATGAGAATACCTATTTCTCCATAGCTTCGCCAAACAGAGTGTGTGAGATGAGATGAGAAATGGGAGGCAAACTTCTAAATGAAGACTCAGTCTTTTGCCTTGTCTCTAGTTTGCAGTGGGAATACTACACAGTTCCAAGAGCTGGTGCAGGCGTCAGTTCCAATGGAAATAATCCCTCACCACAGCCATGGGCTTGTGCCAGTTCTAGTGACACACATGGAAGGGACCCATGTTGCCACTTGCAGAATTTCCTGTCACAGAAAGTTGAGGATGCATTCATTATGCACCTAACTAGCAACGCTGGATCTAAAGAGCACAACAGTGTTTTGTTAGAACAGGAAGAGAATTTTCAGTGCCCTCTTCTCAACATTTTTCCAGGAGCGGAGTTCAAGAGATGTATCTTAAATCACAGAGGAAGTCTTGCTAAGCTTGGAACTTTAATAACCAAGGGATACATTTTTGAGGAATGATTTTGTACTTCCCCCAAGATTTGTAATTAACAAGTACTTTATAAGATAAATTAAGACTGCCAAAATGTGGTATGAACATTGAACTGTGATGTGATATTGTTGATTTCTTCCTTAAAGTTGCCAGGCAGTTTCCTGCATTAGACAAATAGGGAATCATATAAAAACACCATGATTTATGGCATAGATAACATCTCCACATTTTACAAGGTATACATTCCAGGTCATCCTCATATAACTCTTTACCATTCTCTTTAGAAAGATTGATTCTCAGTCTTACCTTTCTCTGAGGACAGAAAAAAATCCCCTTCAGGTCTACTGCATAGAAAAGTGTGATAAATGGAGCCAGGCAAAGTGATTATTCCATCCAAATGGACATTCTTTTTGTTTGTTTGTTTATTTGTTTGTTTTTCATAGAATTGTTGACGGGACCACTTTTTAGGGGAAAGCCACTCCTTTTCCCCTTCACAGAACAGTTGAACTTGGATAGTTGCATTGATGACTGTATGTGGTCTACACAGGAGATCTTTCTGGGGCATATGGATGGATAGCCAAAGGCTAGTTGACACACCAATGACAAATACACATTTTCTTTTGCAAATAATGCCAGTGAAGGCTTCCATAACAGGCATTTCCAGTTTTGTTCTCAGGCTCCTTGCAGTTGCTTCTCTAAAAGTCTGCTCTCTTCCAAGGGTTGATTAGGGCCAGGAGTAAGGTGTTGTCTTTTGTACCTTCTGCATCTAACCCACCGGGCACGTTCAGGATGTCAGCCCAGGTATATGTTTTGCATCAACTCAGTGTGGCTATGGGGTCCAATTGCCTTTGTCATTTGTGCCCAGGGTCTCCAGGTACCACTTTGGTGGGAAAGAACCCATTCCATGCCCCTCATTCCTTTGGCTGTTTTGACTCTTTTACTCTTGTTGGCACAATCTGTGAGCGTCTGACCGCTCTCTCCATGCTGGACCATCTGTTCTGCTGTCTTTGTGGTCTTAACCAGTTGTCTGAATTATTCCTTGAGAATAAATTTGAGATTGTCTTGCTATATCTTTCTTTTCACTCACACCTCAGGCCCTCAGCTATATCCCTGAAGAACAGGACACATGGATGGGTTGCAAGTAGGGTGATATAGGGTATCAGACCACAAGACTTTGAGGGGTTTGAGTGCCAAAAAGAAAGATTTTAGGTCACAATTATTTTTTAAAAAAGCAATTGACATTTGGGCCTCGATTGAAAACTCTTACTCAAGTAGAGTTGACAGAGGAGTATTTGGTAGTTGTGGTTACTGGTCTGAAAAACATGTGGTTCTATTCCAACACCTGAAGAGATCATCTCAGGGAAAAATGTTCTGACATCTCAAACATATTACCTTCGTGCATAGTTTGTTGGTACCTTGCGGAAATAATTCAGTATTTGGAAAAGGGTAGTAATGAAGAAACATTAGGGTTATATTAACCTCTGTGGAATTAGTATGTAAAGAAACAGCTTATCAGAAATGACCATATGGTACTTTGCTTAAATAAATAAGAAACTGGTGCATAGGGTCTGCAAGATATCTCTGCCAAGTAGACCTCTTTCAAAATAGAAAACACCCTGTGCATACCTGACCCAGTATGGAGAGAGCCACTGCAAGCCAGCCTGGCTTCCTCTTCCATCTCTACCACATACCTGGTATATGGTCTTTGGCAATTTACTGAATCTCTCTGAGCCTCAGTTTCCTCAGCTGTAAACTATGGATGATCAAATTATCTACTTCATAGTTAATAAATGTTAACTAGTTTTTTTTTTTTGAGTTTGCTCTGTCTCCCAGGCTAGCATACAGTAGGGTCATCATAGCTCACTGCAACCTCAAATTCCCAGGCTCAAGCGATCCTCCTGCCTCAGCCTCCTGAGTAGCTGGGAGCTATAGGTGTATGTCACCACGCCCAGCTAATGTTTCTATTTTTTGTAGAGATGGGGTCTTGCTCTTGCTCATGCTGGTCTCAAACTCCTGGCTCAAGCAATCTTCTCACCTTGACCTTCCAGAGTACTAGAATTACAGACATGAGCCACCACATCTGACCAGCTATTAGGTTGGTGCGTAAGTAATTGCGGTTTTGGATCATGACTTTTAAATCATCATAACTAGGCTCAAAAAAATTTTGTCAATCAAAATAGGAACCATTACAATCAACACATTTTTGCCAATGAGAAATAAGTTTGTTTATTCTTATAGCATAAAAATTGGGGATTCCACAAACTCTTGGAAAGCATTTTCTGCATCCTGCTGGTTGTGAAAGCATTTTCCCTGCAAAAAGTTGTCAAGATGCTTGAAGAAGTGGTAGTTGGTTGGCGAGAGGTGAATATGATGGAGGAGGATAAACTTCGTAGCCCAGTTTGTTCAACTTTTGTATCATTGGTTGTGCAACATGCAGTCAGGTGTTGTCGCGGAGAAGAATTGGGCCCTTTCTGTTGACCAATGCCAGCTGCAGGCATTACAGTTTCCAGTGCATCTCATCGATTTGCTGAGCATACTTCTCAGATGTAATGGTTTCACAGGGATTCAGAAAGCTGTAGTGGATCAGACTGGCAGCAGACCACCAATCAGTGACCATGACCTTTTTTTGGTGCAAGTTTGGCTTTGGGAAGTGCTTTGGAGCTGCTTCTCATTCCAACCACTGAGCTGGTCATTGTTGGCTGTTTTATAAAATCCACTTTTTATTGCATATCACAATCCGATTGAGAAATGGTTTGTTGCATACAAGAAGAGAAGATGACACTTCAAAATGACAATTTTTTTGATGTTTGGTCAGCTCATAAGGCACCCACTCACCAAGCTTTTTCACCTTTCCAATTTGCTTCAAATGCCAAATAACCGTAGAATGATCAACGTTGAGTTCTTTGGCAGCTTCTCATGTAGGTGTAAGCGGATCAGCTTCTATGATTGCTCCCAATTGGTCGTTGTCAACTTCCGATGGCTGGCCACTGCATTCCTCATCTTCAAGGCTCTAGTCTCCTTTGCAAAACTTCTTGAACCACCACTGCACTGTATGTTCATTAGCAGTTCCTGGGCCAAATGCATTGTTGATGTTGCAAGTTGTCTCTGCTGCTGTATGACTCATTTTTAACTCAAATATGAAAATCTCTTGAATTTGCTTTTTGTCTAACATCATTGCCATAGTCTAAAATAAACATAAAATAAACAGAAAATAATAAGTCATTAGCAAAACAACATAAAGCGAGAAATGCACATTAAAATGATGTATAACATGACCACATTTATTTAAGAATATATTCCAGTATCATAAAACAAATTTCAGCAATGCTAAAACCTCGATTACTTTTGCACCAACCTAATATTATTTGTTAAATCATGTTTAATTCAAAGAGAAGCTTGATATTATTTATCATTATACAGCTGCCCAGAGCATCTTCCAAAGATCTCACCCATCTACCACCAACAACAACAAATACAGTACTATATTTATTTATAGATACTGTATAAAAATGCAGTCCCCGTCCTGTGCTTAGATTAAATATATTGGTATTTGAGTTTGCATGTCATCTGTAGGAATCAATGTTTAGTGAAAACGGGTGGAGACAAACAGATGTTCTCCCAGTCCTGTTATTCATGAAACCACAGAAGTGAAGGTTTCCGTATAGGTATATTCTGATGACTTAAATGATGTGGACATTTTCTGGCCAGCCATAAGGATCTTGTGTCATCTGAGATGTTAATATTTTCCCTTTTATTTTATAGTACCCCTGGAGCACAGCCGGCCTCTTGAATAGGGCCCACACAGCTCATTATCTTGAATAGGGCCCAGAAACTGCCTTACTTGTGCTGTTCGGATGAACAGTGACACTCAGAAGAGTTGGGAGCTGGGCTAGAGCAGTGGGCAGGAGAACATACTTAATTATTTTTCCTCCTCCATTAAGCTATAAACAATGAGCACTTTCCTGTGCTTTACAGTAAATAATTAAAAGAAATTATAGAGTTGGATGTAAAAACCCGAAGGACCAGTGGACGTGTGGAGCCACCAGTTTTCTCCATGTGCGCACAAGGTTAATCCTCATTGCTGCACAGAGCATTGAGTTTCTGCAGAAAGGGTTGCGTGTCCTCACATGTTTTGGCATCTGCCCACATGTTTTGGCATCTGCCCACATGCTTCTGTGTGGTATGACTGTGCGTCCCAGGAGGAGGGCTGTGGTGTGTGCCTCTGCACTTCAGTGGAATTTAACAAACTGATCCCCGAAAATGGTCTCATAAAGGTGAGCAACACAGAGCTAATAGCCTTCTCTTGCTAATTTTATCTTTTCCCCAGGTTTTCTTGATAGTAGTTCAAAAAGGAACGTTATTCTTTTGTCTCTAGAGGCAACTTAACTTTCCAGTTTCTTCCCCTACCTGTTTTCTCCTCTCTTGCTTTTTAAAATTTAATGTTCTGTGTACTTCAGAGGATAAGGTCTAATCTAGTGAGGTTCCTTCATCAGGTGAGAATTATCCATCCCATGCTCGTTTTAGCCCTTGCTGGGTTAATGACGTTGAAGCTTGCCAGCTTGGTCCTAAGATGGGTTTAATTATGTACAGATATTCTTTCTATGATAGAAATTGCTCAGGTAACTAATTAACCACAAGAATACACTAGCTGTGGAAAATTTTGGTAGCACCATCTGTGGAAAAACTGGGAAGGGTGTGCCTTTACGGCAGCTCTGGGGTCCATTAAGAGAGTAGTTGTGGGGTGATGGCGTCTAGTGGGGTGTTGGCTCACCATGGCAACTCATGGCAGGAACTTGGGGTGTCTAGCAATACTCTAAAAGCGACCTGTTGATTAACAGTTGCCAATTCTGAAGAAAGAGACGGAAATGAGACAGACTGGTCTTAACTTTCTATCTCTTTTTCTCTCTCTTTTTTTAAAAAAATTGTGATTGTTCTGGCACATTCCAAATCCCAAAATAATGGCAAACTTCTTTTCTTAAAGGCAGATTCCCTTTGTCTTTGGATCTGAGAGTTAGTGCATGTTCCTCCCCTTAGGGACAAAGAATGAAGTTGCGTCACCCTTGCATTTTTGGTTTATTTATATTTTTGGTACAGAGCATGCTGATTCATGGATGCAGGGACTTGGAAGACAGTGCCCTGCTTGGCTCTTACAACATCCCCTGTTAGTAGGTGTGCCTTGTGTATAATAACTTGGAGGAGGCAGTCCCTTAGCTGTGTTGACATCTGTGCTTTTCAATGTGGGGCTGAAGGTGGAACCCAACCATACTTGAGATACCACCTAGGAAATTAGGGCTATGTGTCATCTCAGCCCCACCCCTTTGTAAATGATTTAACAACAGCACTATCAGGGTTCCAGTGAGAGTCGTTTGCATTTCAACTGGTGAACTTGGTGACTTCCTGGTGTTTGGAAATTAGCAATCTTTATAGTCTTTTGTAAAAAGGCTAAACAGTGGACTGGTCTCTAGTTGTGTTTACAAAACTGCCCCCATCAACTCCCTCACAATGTTCAACTCAAAAAATTTTATACTTTTCTCTGGAAATCTTTTCTTTTTCTTTTTTCTTTCCTTCTTTCCTTCTTTCTTTCTTTCTTTCTTTTTTTTATACCATTTGGGGTATTTCATTCTTAAAGCACATGATCCCAAATATTGGACACCAACTGAAGGATTGGGTTACCTGCTGGGAACCTTAGGGGTTTTTGATGCTTGATACTTACACTAATAATAATGTATTTTAAGATTTTGTTGCTGTTGCTGCTGCTGTTGTTTTATCTTGTGAGTTGTTTTGTTTTGTTTAAATTTCCTGGTACTTGGTAGGAGAGAGCTGGATCTGTTGGCTTCAAGACAAGTCTAGAAATAAGAAATCTGTCATTGAGTGAGTGAGTTAGTTCTCCCTGCCTCTGTCTCTGTTTTGCCATGTTAGGACAGAAAGAACTCACAAGGGCCAGAGACATCCATCTGAAAATAATATTAGTGTGCCCGGAAATCTACTACCTGCTACAGCTGGTCATATCATTTGTAGTATAATTCTGATTGAGTGAGTGATATTAGGCTGTGTTAAGTGATCAGGGAGGCCAGTTATGGTTGCACTTACCTTGTAACATTTAGGTAAAAATTAATGGCTGAGTAGAAGTCCAGATTTAGGTCAACAGTACTCTATAAACATTTATAGGTATCCTACACTTTATGACATAACCACAATAGTGGAAAAGCCAGTTGACATAAAGGGAATGCATATTTTACTTAATACCATTACAAAAGCAAAGATGAATTTCCCACATAAATGTCCCCATAAAACAAGTTGAACCAAAGAGAGAAGATGACAGGTAACCCCATGGCATGCTGAGAAAGTACCATAATACTTAAGTTGACTTTAACCCTTTCATTCTCTTATCTTAAGCAGCTTCTTTTTTCTTTATCATTTAGTCTAGTGCTCCTAAACTTTAATAAGTACATGAACCACCTTGAACCATATGTATCTTGTTGAAATGCAGGTTCTGATTTGAGTGGGTGGGGTGGGTGGGCTGGGGGAGGGGAAGCTGAGATTTCTGCATTTGTTATGAGCTCCCAGGTTACACTAAAGCTGCTGATCCATCTCACTCTTTGAGAAATAAGATTTCACTTAATTTCAGCCTGTGGAAGTTTACCTCATACTTATGTTACCTAAAACTCTAATTTCAGGCCCCATAAATTTCTCCTTTTGTTAGAATATTTTTAGTAACAAATTTGAATTGTATTAATATATGTAATTTATAAATGTAGCACTCAAAAAACTATCTGAAGTTTGAGACTTTAGGTTGCAAATTGATTTCATACTTGAAATTTTTCTATAAATTTCAAAGTCTTTATATATATATTTAAGTACAATGCAAATGCCTACATGTGTTACAATGACATTTGTTTTTCTAGCTCTCTATTCACCATTTTCAGAGTCATGATTCCATTACACAGGATTTTTCCCCACATGACTTCCCAGTAGTTGTAGAACACCTGTCATTAAATGTGATACTTACTTGATAATTTTTCTAGGTTCTTCATTACAAAGTGGGTCACTGAGACTTCATGGAACCAATTGGCATTATCTTCTTAATTAATTTCACTGTCTGCCATGTATGGGAATTTGGTAAATAATACATTGTTGTTGAAAACTCAGTAGTTGGAACATTGTTAAATCTAAATTTTACTTTAGTGAATTGTAACACATCCCACCTGAAATTCTAAAGAAACTAGAATCCTAATTAAAGAGGTTAAACTTTTTAATTGAATGTTAACTGCCTGTAAACTGCCATTTGGGTCCTGTAATCTAAAAAATAGTAGTTTTAAAGTATTTTCAGATAAGCTCATTTGATATGCAAGTGGCTTGAGTATGCTTGATGCTAAGACTTCTGTATTATAGATTAGAGGTGTGTGCAATTTGGGCAGTGTTGCTTTGTGACAAGGAGGCAGAGGAGGAGGGCACGGCCTGGATGAGACTGGGTTTCTCATGGCTCTAGTTTGCAGGGAGACTTCAGTTATAGCAGAGCAGTCAGTTTCCTAGGGCAACAATGGTAGAAGCACTTAGAGCCCTGTGGGTGGTGGCAGCTATCCCTGGGGTCAGGATGCCAAGTAGGATGTTCTCTGCCTGGATCTGGTCCTTGTGCTGGGCATTATTTATTCCTTATTCGAAATTCATGACATCATTTCAGCTCACTTTAAGACTTACCGCGCTTACTTTAATTGCACCTTCCTAAATACTAGACAAATATTACCAGCACAAAGAGTTATTCAGTGTGTTGGGGGAACCTAGTTTGTGCAAGGTACTGTACAAATTGCTCTAGGTGGTAATTCAAGGAAGAATACCCAATCCCTATCCTTAAGGAGCGTGTGGTCTAGTTTTACTCTTGAAGAGGGGTATACTGCCTGCCAGTAGAAAAGACTTATTTTTTCAGGGATAGGTTGGGGAATAGGGGGAGGTAACAGAGGACCAGAGCTATGTGCTTTCTATCAAAGATGCATATACAAATTTATCTATTAGATTAATGATTCAGGAGAGTATACAGTTTTTCCTCATGGTATAATAGTTACAGGTGTGCATCACTCTGGGTATGAACTAAGAATCAGCAGTCTCTCTGGCACTCTTAGTGAGTTTAAATAATGTCTGCAAGTTTCACTTAACACCGTGGGCATACCGGGGGATCAGAGGGTCCTCTGATATGAAGGACTATGTTTTGTTGGACGTGTATTTGGATACTAGGACATAAACCACATTATGGTTAAACACAACATTTTAAAAGGCACTTCCTTCAAAGCTTTTTAATATTGGTAATATTAGATATATCAGGTGTCATTTACTAAAATATTTATTAGTTCTAATTGAATGGCCACCCAGATAAGTAGGTGAGTATCTGTAATGATCATTACATTTTTTTCCATTTTATTTATGGATTTCAACTACTAATTATTTTCTTTGAGGAATTTGTATGGCAGTTTTGTGGTGGGTGGTTTTTTATTTGTTTGTTTAGTCTTCTTGGCTAAGCAATATGTATATAATGGGGAAATAATGTAGAAAAATGGAACAAACTAGTCCCTGCAGTGTAAGGCCTAGTTTCCTTTGGAACCTGGAGTTCTGACCTTGTTCTATCAGGGGAACCACAGCGAGTGGATGAGTTGATTAAAAACTCTGGTCCTCTTTCCTCCTGGACGAAATGGGGATAATTATAGTTACCCGCACCTCTAGGGTCCTATGAGTCTTAATTACTTAATATTTGCAAAGTGTTCAGAGATCTTTCAATTAAAAGTGCTGAACAGTGGAATCAAAGTTCAGTGTAATTATAATTGGAATGAAAGTTTGTGGTCTCACCTTCACTTTACCTCTGTCCTGTTCTTCCTGCCAACCCAGACATCACTGATGGTTACTACTCAACTCTGCATACTTCTAACTGCTTTTCTTTTTGCAACCCATGTCAGCCTATAAATTCATTAATTGTTTAATAGATTAATTAATTAAAAAGATATATCTAGGCCTTTAACCCCACACTTAGGTAACTAATATTGCTTTTAAAGCTTAATAGTCACTAAGAATAAAATCGGTCAATTAATTAATTTCTTCCAGTCTATCTCTCTTTCAAATCCTCCGATAAACTGGTCTGCTTGCAACATTCCCCTGCTCCAAAACTCTCACTGGTTCTTCAGTACCCATATGCTGACATCCATAGTCTTTAGCATTACCTTCAGAGCTTTCCAAAATCTGGCAATCACTCAGTCTTATTTCTCACTACTATTCTAAAACTCTTCTCCCTGGACATGCACTCCATGCCTTCCCACCTCCGTGCCATTAATCAAGCTGCCATTCACCCACAGGTATCTTTTCTGGGTACATTCAAACCCTTTGCAATCTTCTTCACAAAACATGCCTTCATTGTCTAGATGGAAGTAACTTCTTTCTCCTTACAGAATTTTATTCATACATTGCCTGGATTGTTTCTACCTTGATATTCTAATTACATAAATGTCTTACCTCCTTCCTAGACTATAAGACTGGAAAGTACACTTCAGTTCTTATGGATGAATGAACAAAAGGGAGGCTAATATGTGGATGTAGTGGACTGGATGCAAATTAAAGATTTTATTGATTTGTAAGATTTCATTAAAGTGGTCCCTTAATTGGTTTGCATAATATAGGTTAGAAATTAAATATTAATTGATAATTTCTTCAACATTACCATTATTGTTGTTGCTTATAGGACTGTCTAAAATGAGCAGTCATATATTTAAACTGTATTTTCTTTCATTACAAAACACAAAGGGGCTGGGAACAACAAATTTTGCATTTTTTTCCCTGTATGCCCGGGTTGCCCATGCTGTTGTTTGGTTCCTCTTCTCAGCTTTGGCCATGGAAACTTAGTTCTAACAAACCAAAATTTTTGCAAAGCTTTCTCTTAGAAGAAGATTGCATTGTCTGAAATTCCATCCACTGAAGTAATCAAGCCTTCAAGCTGAAGGGTCTTAGAGGTCATGATTAATCCAGTCCTATGAAGTAGTATCTGAATTGGTGCTGCCTTTAGATAGTTGGGCTCCAGGATACACATCACTGTAGGATGCTGTGTCCGCATTTTATAAGCTCCCTCATTGTCATGGCTTCTGTCCTTTCTGCAGTTAATGTCCTAAAAACGGCAGCATGTCCTGATGGTAAAAGCTTGGATCAGGAGACAGGTGACCTACTCGCTTTATGACGTTTGACAATGTATTTAACCTCTCTGAAGTGTAATTACTTCATCTGTGAAATAGGGATAATAACACCCATCCTGTGTCCTTATAAAAATCAAATTAGATGATGCTTGTGAATGTTCTATAGTCTCTTAGACAAATGTAAGGAGAGCATTTGAATGTCATGGACATTCTTCTGATAGAATATTTAAGACTTGTGAGTCATGCTTAAAGCTAAACTTCGTATCAACTTTTTTGATTTCTTTTTTCAATCCTATGTACTCTATTGAATTTTCTGAGAGTGGAGCTAAGAAAACCTTCTTAGCATTTTATAGATGTGGTTGAGTTGATTGCTTTAAGCCTTGGAGCGGAATTAGACAGCACCAATGAATTTATGCAGTATAAATAGGTATATAGACTAATAATCTACTTAGCAATATTGCACAACCTCTTTATCTTTTATGTAATAAAGACTAATCTGAAGGGTGAAAATGAAGAATTGTCATGGAAGCTTTTATTTCATCTTTTATGATTTTCTAATGCAGTGTATAAAATTACTCATTGATGAACTTGGTGGAACAGGAAAATGGAAGTTAAAAGACTGAAAACTCCAAATTTTAATATTATTATTATCATTATTACTACTACTGACTACTTTCCAAGTATTCTATTGATCTGTTAGAAATGGAGCTGCACAGGAAGGAGTAGGACAGTTAGTATGTTGAAGTGTAATTTGCTTTTTAATTATTCAAGTAAAGTTTTACCCTATTAGAGGCACTCAAGAAATTGCTCATGGCTGATAATTGCTATCTGTCACATTCCTTCCAGCTTATAATTTGGGGTGAATATAGCCTATACTTTACTTAGGAATTTCAGTGAGTTCACTGATGCTTTCCAAATGAAAAGGCTTCCCATAAAAATTATGTCAGAACTGTCTTTTCTCTTAGTTTAATAAACCCATTAGTAAGTTTCTACTGAGTACTACTATTCCATTTTCCTGTGTTAAGCGTTATGGGTCATCAGACATGATCCATTTCCTCAAAGAGCTTATCCTCCAACTGAGGACTGACCATAATTAGTGAATACAGTTCACAATGAGTAGGGGATAAAGTACTAAATAAGATATAATGTGGAATGGTAGAGAAGGAAGGTAGTATGTGTTGGGGTAATTAGAGAAGGTGGCTTGATGCTTCAACTGGACTATGAAAAGATTTAGCCGGGAGAAAGAGAGAGAGAAGAGTTTGCCAGAAGAATAGGACAAGTCACTTCCAGGCAATAATGTGTATAGGGCTCTGGTCTGATCAGAGCAGAAATGATGAAGCATTGAGTAATACAAGAAAGTTAGCTAAGAAGGGTGAGGCCAGATTTTAGAGGGTGTTTAATACCAGGCAGAAGAGGTTAGATTTGATCTGATGGAACAAAAAAGCCATTGCAAGTTTTTGTGTGTGAGAAGAATAAGATGAGGGTGGTTAGTCAGGAGGTGGTCATCAGAGTTGAATGGAGCAGAATGGGTGTCCAGTACAGCAGAGGGACATTGTAGTCACCAAACAAGATGGTGAAGGCTGAGCCAAGCTGGTGGCAATGGGATGGAGAAAAAGGGATGAATGAGGAGAAGTGTTTTAAAGGAAAAATTAGCAGGACATCTTTACTGACTGGATTTGAAGGCTATGTAAGAAATGTATTGTCAATCTTGATTCCAAGATTTCTACTCGATGCCTGGCTGGTTAGAAACAGAAAAAGTAGGAGGTACCATTGTTCTGACAAAAAGTATTGAGTTTGGTATTGGAACAACTTGACTTCAAGGCCTTATAAGTGAATAGGCAGTTAGAATTACAGAAGTATAGATGTGAGATTGGACTTTATCACCATTTAGTTAATTCCTAATTCTATGCACATGTTCAGCTTTGAGGAATGCCCATGTTTGGTCTTCAGAATGAAAGCCAAGTAATATTTACTCAGATGTTAATTGTTTATCTGAAATGTTTGCTTGTGGATCTGATGAGAAAATGATATATAAAGCATTAATCACCTTTCTAATCAAAAAGTTATTAATAAAGAGATAAATTAGACCAGTGAAAGGCAGAATAAACTTCTCAAAGCCAAGTACAGAAAAGGTATCATTAAAAGACTCATTACTATAGCAATGATATCAAAACAATTTTCCAACCCTGTAGTTTAAGATGCCTCATTACCTTGGCCATTTTAAGCAGTTAGTGTGGGCACTTAGTAACTACTTATTAAATTTAATATATTTCATTAATTCTAAGATATACCTTTTTTCATATGTTAACATCTCTCAAGTTGGCTTGTGTATTATAGTTGATGCATGTTACACATGCATAAAAGTTATATATGATAAGAGGTGTCTAAATAAGTCTAAAAGAAGTCCTTTGGTAAGTATATAATAAAAATTCTAAGTGATAAAGCAATACTTTGGCTGCATTTTTTTTCTCTCTTAGTAGTACATAAAATGTTGTGTTTTATAATGATGGTATCTTAGATTTGATGAAATATGGTGTTAAAAGATAGCTGATCACAGAAAATCTCTATCAATCTGACATAGATGGCTGAAGGATTCTAAATTTGCATCCTTTCATCAACCTAAGTAGGAGGTACCCCCATGGATTGTTTTAATTTGGCCTGGGAATATTAGGAGAAAGATACATCCATTCAATGATGTATCATCTGCCAGTAATAAAATTCTCCTTGGAGGATCCATTTCTTTGATGATACAAAATCTAAAACATTCACAAAGGTTTAGATATTAACAGAATGGACATCTGTATTTTATTCAAACCAATTTGTCCTTCCTAATCTCTGACCACTGAGCGATCCAGGCAGTTCTGAACATGCTTGCTATTCATGCAAGATGAGAGGGAATCTAAAGGAAATTTGTATGTGTTTAGGGATGGTAATAAAGTCTTTTAGTGATAGAAAATGTCATCTCTTATAAAAGTGGAGATCAGAAACCTTTGATTTTCAATACCCGAGTTTTCGACCATTTCTCTACCTTCTGACCTATTGACTGGAGGTAGGTTGCCTTTGCATTCAGTGACACTTCATGGACAGAAACACAGTCCATTTTCCTACTTACTTGCACGGCATAACGATTGTGGCATGTATGTAAATTTTTGTAAGTCCATGCCCCGGAACTGAGAAGCAGGGATAAAGTTAGCGTGTCAGGGCTGGGGATGCTACTTGTTACTACTAAGGGACATAGTGCTTCAGGTAAGTGATTCTGAACTCCTGCACCACCTGATGGTAACCTTGGGTTGGTCCATATGTATGTTTTCATTTTGCTTGTTCATCCATTCTAATTGGCTTCCTAGAGCATGCCTGTAGATGTAGAGCCAAACTTAGAGGAGAACAACCCTCTGGCAAACAGGAAGAGATTAATTTTGTGGTATGCTGTTAAGGGACTTCCCAGGGAACTTCAAAAGCACAGAAAGAAGCACTAACTGCCTATTCCAAAAGGTGTAAAATACCACTGAGCATTTTAAAGGTGTGATAAACTCAGAGCTCACACACACACATACACAAACATACACAGGACCACATTTCTAATAAAAAAAGAAGTTGAGCTTTCTTAGCTAGGTCTGTGTATTAGTCAGAAAAAGCCAAGGGGGTGTAAGGGGTTTCAGAGAGTTGATGAAGCTAAACATGGAGTCTGCATATGGGAGGCATTTGAATTTGACTTACATGCCTTTTTAATGCTGACTTTGTCAGTTTTCTCTTAAGCAGACACATTGTTTTCATGTATCCGCCCCAAGCACAGACACATCATTAAAATGAACATGTAGAAAATGATTTCTGTTTGGAAATAAGCAAACCATTTTCAGTTATGACCACCCAGGTATAGTAGAAAGAACAGTGGAGCTGGGAGGCCCCAATTCTAATACAAACTTTCTTCATGACACAAGGCAAGTTCTCTATGGCCTTTGGCATCTTTATCTGCAAAACAGGATGGCTCAATGAAATTATCTTTCTTCTTTGCTATCATAGAGGATCTCTGTGGGAGGGGAAAAAATCAATGGAAAGGGTCCTTATAGCTCCCTGACTGCTAGTTTTTTGTGCTATTCATGCCTGGACATCACATAGCTAGCAAGGCCCATCAGACCCCTCAGGCCACTGCGTTCCTGCCACACGTTCCTGCAAAGGACCATGTTGCTCACTTGAAAAAAAATTACTATTACAGTTGTAGTTGTTGCTTAGTAACATTTCTGATTTTGTGTTTCTTATGACAGCATGAGCAGAGATCATTAAAAATTAAACTTACAAAGCTGCTAAAGTGGGAGGAAGGAGGAGAAATTGAAACCACAATTTTTTTCACTTGCTTAGAAGCCATCTAATCTCAGGTTTAGATGGTAAATCTTGGGGGAAACACTGCATGTCTCTGGTTTATATTAAACCATGTATAGCACACTACTGACAATGATTTGTGTCTGGTGCAGCTGGAGTTTATCACCAAGACATAAAAACCTTTGACCCTGCAGAATGGGCTGGAATTACAATCAGATGGGCCACGTTGTATTCCTGTGAAAGAAAACCCTAACCAGTTTTGTGTCTTGTTTCTGTTTTCTCCCGACAGTTCCACCAGGTGAGAAGAGTGATGACCATCCTTTTCCTTACTATGGTTATTTCATACTTTGGTTGCATGAAGGCTGCCCCCATGAAAGAAGCAAACGTCCGAGGACAAGGCGGCTTGGCCTACCCAGGTGTGCGGACCCATGGGACTCTGGAGAGCGTGAATGGGCCCAAGGCAGGTTCAAGAAGCCTGACGTCGTTGGCTGACACTTTTGAACACGTGATAGAAGAGCTGTTGGATGAGGACCAGAAAGTTCGGCCCAACGAAGAAAACAATAAGGACGCGGACTTGTACACTTCCAGGGTGATGCTTAGTAGTCAAGTGCCTTTGGAGCCTCCTCTTCTCTTTCTGCTTGAGGAATACAAAAATTACCTGGATGCTGCAAACATGTCTATGAGGGTCCGGCGCCACTCCGACCCCGCCCGCCGTGGGGAGCTGAGCGTGTGTGACAGTATCAGCGAGTGGGTGACAGCGGCAGACAAAAAGACTGCAGTGGACATGTCGGGCGGGACCGTCACAGTCCTTGAAAAAGTCCCTGTTTCGAAAGGCCAACTGAAGCAGTACTTCTACGAGACCAAGTGCAATCCCATGGGTTACACAAAGGAAGGATGCAGGGGCATAGACAAGAGGCATTGGAACTCCCAATGCCGAACTACCCAGTCGTACGTGCGGGCCCTCACCATGGATAGCAAAAAGAGAATTGGCTGGCGATTCATAAGGATAGACACTTCCTGTGTATGTACATTGACCATTAAAAGGGGAAGATAGTGGATTTATGTTGTATAGATTATATTGAGACAAAAATTATCTATTTGTATATATACATAACAGGGTAAATTATTCAGTTAAGAAAAAATAATTTTATGAACTGCATGTATAAATGAAGTTTATACAGTACAGTGGTTCTACAATCTATTTATTGGACATATCCATGACCAGAAGGGAAACAGTCATTTGTGCACAACTTTAAAAAAAAGTCTGCATTACATTCCTCGATAATGTTGTGGTTTGTTGCCGTTGCCAAGAATTGAAAACATAAAAAGTTTAAAAAAAAAATAAGAATAAATTGCATGCTGCTTTAATTGTGAATTGATAATAAACTGTCCTCTTTCAGAAAACAGACAAAAAAAAAAAAACATGACAAAAATTTGAACCAAAACATTCCGTTTACATTTTAGACAGTAAGTATCTTCGTTCTTGTTAGTACTATATCTGTTTTACTGCTTTTAACTTCTGATAGCGTTGGAATTAAAACAATGTCAAGGTGCTGTTGTCATTGCTTTACTGGCTTTAGGGGATGGGGTTTGGGAGGGTATATTTTTGTTTGTTTTGTGTTTTTTTTTGTTTGTTTGTTTTGTTTTTTTAGTTCCCACAGGGAGTAGGGATGGGGAAAGAATTCCTTAAATATATATTCTGGTTGATAAAAGATACATTTGTTTGTTGTAAAGATGTTTGCAATATCAATCAGAAGACTGGAAAGTGAATAAAAATTAAGGCAACTGAACAAAAAAATGCTCACACTCCACATCCATGATGTACCTTCCCTGGCCCCTGGCTCACCCTTTGGGTGTTGGTCAGGGGAAGCTTCTTTTGTTGGAAAGACCTATGTTTGGTTAGAGCACATTCTTTCCCCCCTTCCCCCTCTGGTCCCCTCTTTGTTTTGTTTTTATCTTAAGGAAGAAAAATCAATTGCGTGCTCCGAAATATTTTACCACTGCTATGAATACGTGAACAAATTGTATCACATCATGGCACTCACATAAGCATGGAGAACAGTGATTTATTTATTTATCATTTTTAGGAGAGAAAAAGAACAGCAAAAAAACTAAAATTAAGATTCTTTTTTATGAAGGGTAAACATTTGAATAAATCATGGTAAGGCTTTAAAAAAAATTCATGGTAAGGCTTAAAAATGTCTTGCAAGCAAAAGGTAGAGTTCTATAGGAACCCAGAAATACCTGGGTCAGAGCAGGAATCCACATTGCCAGTGAAATGAGACCAAGCAGCTATATGGAGGCTCTGTGGAGCTGATGTGTCATTTACCGGCAGTGCAGGAGGAATTTCTGAGTGGCCCTCCCAAGGTCTAGGTAGAGGTGAGGAATGGTACTTGAGACATTCCAAAAGGAAGGCCTCTGAAGGACCCTTCAGGTGGCCCTGGTATGACATGTGTCAAGTTGGTTTGACCTCGTGCTTTAAGTGCCTACATTATCTAACTGTGCTCAAGAGGTTCTCAACTGGAGGACCACACTCAAGCCGACTTATGCCCTCCATCCCACCTCTAGATAATTTTGCATAAAGTTGGATTAGCCTGGAGTAGGTTTGAAGCCAAATGTGGCATTTGTGATCATGAGATTATGCAATGAGAAAAAAGATGTTTGCTACATGAACACTTATTGCTTTGAAATTAGACTTGAGGAAACCAGGGTTTTATCTTTTGCAAACTTTTGGTAAGGGGAAAGGGAATAGGAAAAAAACCCCAAAACTCAGGCCGAATGATCAAGGGGACCAATAGAAAATCTTGTCCAGAGATAACACTATGAGAAGGTGTCTGGACATCCAAGACACCACAGCTTGAAGGTGCCTCACTCAATGGAAGAGGCCAGGACAGAGCTGACAAAATGTTGCTCCCCAGTGAAGGCCACAGCAACCTCCTGCCCATCTTGTCTGTTCATGGAGAGGGTCCTGCCTCACCTCTGCCATTTTGGGATAGGAGAAGTCACATTGGGAGCCTGGAATAGTGGTTCTGGGGAAATGGGTACCCCAGTGAAAACTAACTAAGCCCATTCACCCACTCAGCCCATTTCAAGCCTGAAAATGTTAGTGGTCACCACCTGGAACAGTGTCCTTGAGTATCAGAAAGCCGCAAGCAATTGCTACATCTTAGAAGGGTGAGGATAAACAGAACAGGTTGTCCACCAGGATCCAGGGAATGAAGATACCATCAGCAAATAATGTCTATTTGTTCAGTGTTTCATTTGGAGCTAGCCTGTCTTTTACAGTACCATCCTAATACCTGTCTTTAAAAGAAGGAAGACTTTATGTAGTATAGGTTTGTTTTGTGCTGTTTGAAAAAATATTATCTTTCTAATTATTTTCAACATGTAAGGAATGCTTGGAATATCTGCTATATATTAACCTTTGCAGCTTCCTTTTGAGGGACAAAGTTAAAAAACAAACAAAAAGTCCCCATCACAATCTCAAAGGATTGCCAAGACCAGATCTGTTAAGTGGTTTTGTAGGAGACATTCAGCAATTGTGTGGTCAGTGGCTCTCTTACCCAATAAGATACATCACAGTCACATGCTTGGTGGTTTATGTTGACCTAAGATTTATTTTGTTAAAATCTCTCTCTGTTGCTATTCGTTCTTGTTCTGTTCTGTTTTGTTTTTTAAAGTCTTGCTGTGGTCTCTGTGGCAGAAGTGTTTTCATGCATGGCAGCAGGCCTGTTGCTTTTTTATGGTGATTCCCATTGAAAATGTAAGTAAATGTCTGTGGCCTTGTTCTCTTTATGGTAAAGATATTATTCACCATGTAAAACAAAAAAAAAATATTTATTGTATTTTAGTATATTTATATAATTATGTTATTGAAAAAAATTGGCATTAAAACTTAACCGCATCAGAAGCCTATTGTAAATACAAGTTCTATTTAAGTGTACTAATTAACATATAATATATGTTTTAAATATAGAATTTTTAATGTTTTTAAATATATTTTCAAAGTACATAAAATCTGGGGGTTCTGGGTTTTTTTCTCTTCACTGTAAAACAAACATGAAAACATGTTTTATTATAAATATGTGTGTTCCTTGCTTTAAGACTAACCTGACTAGTTTTAGCAATTGAACAGCCCTCCAGAGAGGATATTTATTTCAAAGCATGGGGAGGCCAATCCTGCAGTCTGTGAGCTTCTGAGAAGCTCTAGGATTGGGTCTGTCTTCCATGGTGGAAGATGAGAGTGTCATTTTCTAGGACACTTGAAAGTTTTCCCCTTTGAAGTGATATACTTTCATCAAATACCAAACCGTGTATCCTAGCAACATCAGAATCCATGAATCAGGGCTGGCTGGCTCTATTTGATTATAAATTACTGTTAAAAGAAATCAAAGTAGGTTTACTTAGGGATAATGATTATAAGTTGGCCCAAATTTAGAAAGTCAACTACTGAATAAAAATATAGAAATTCAATATTTGGAGATAGGGCATGTACCCTTGGTTTGAAAATGGTGCCATTTGCAGTATGTATTTGTATCCATTGCACTGATTTAATTTTTGTACATGGAGCACACAGATTTTATATCATAGTACCCATGATCTAACAGATTGCTAGGATTTCTAAAAGGATTTGCCTCCGTGATGGCTGCCAAGCCGCTGGGTAATTTAGTTAAAGTGTTTAAAGTTATCGCTAAATCTTAGGGAAATCAATGGAAGGATTTAAATTAGAGAAAGGGCCATTAAGGAAAAAAGGCATCTGTTCTTACTCTTCAGACTCCCCATTTGAACACACTGACAACCCATCCCAGAACGTGGTGAACTATATCTGTGCAATGTATCATTTCTATTTCTAAACATACGCACATGGTTTCCTCTTGTATTGTCTTATAAATAAGGATCAAGGAAGTCATAACAAACATTGACTTGTGTTGTGTATAGGGAAGAACAGATCGAATGAGATGAATTATTCTAATGTGTCCAGTGAACTTGCAAAGGTCCTCTAAACTCTAAGAGCAGCCCTTGACTGCCCGTCGTGACAGCCCAGCCATGGAATTAAAACTCTCATAAACTTCAGGCTTAACCAATTTGCATAGTCAAGGAAGACTAAAATATTTTTGAAAAGGTTGAGTAAAAAGAAGTGACAATTAAACATGACATCTAAATTACTTGAAGTTAAAGGAGTTTGGTAAACATGAGAGTGCAAGTTTTCATTAGAAGATGAGGTCAGAGAAACAAACAACAAAATACGAAAGTATCTACTCAATTAACCAAGGGGTTAATAGGAGTACCCAATTTGTACTGTATTCATTGGGTAAGCAGTTAAACCTGTTTAATCATTAAGATGCCTGGAAATATCTCAGATCGTTACTTTGATCTGTTGTTTTTCTCCATACTGATCAGCCTCTGGGGTCATTAGTTGTGTCTATGAAGTCTTGATTGGCTCTACTAAGTCTACGAATAACATGACAGTTCTGAGTGAGAATCTGAACTAAATCCTAGCATGGATCAATGTTACATTGTCCGTTATTCATTTAAGTGGTTACTAGAGTCCAGACAAAATGTCAAAAACCTTTTGAACTGCAACAGAAGGCTTCAGCCAGCACTCCTGGTAGTACTAGGGTTTAAGCTTAATTTAAAACATACATGTGTTCATCATGTTCTAACTTCAAGCCTTTTCTATAAAGCAGAAATGGCTGCATCTTTTGGTAAGCCATTGTTAAGTAAAGAATTCTAATAATTAGAATAAGAAACAATATATGTGCATACATGTAGGTAGGGGAAGTATTTAGCTTGGAAAGAGCCATCCATGGATTTGAGCCAATTTCAAAATGTTGAATAGTAAAATTAGCATTTGATGGAACCTGGGCCATTCTTTTTTAGCTGTGGGTTGTTCTGTTACTTTAAAGGTTGATTGGTTTGAGGGCAAGAAGGTGAGTGGTTGGGAATCTGACTCTTGTTGGTTACACTGAACTAACTAGTGGGTGGTGAACTCCCCACCTAAGATCAAACTCATTGACTAGAGTGGGTGCAGCCACCCCAAACCAGCCAGTGTTAACGGGCATTCCCCCTAATAAACCACCCAGCCCTTACCTCTACTCCCAATCTTTTGAGTACCTTCACCTGTTCTCTCAATTCTGGCCACTATTTTAATTCTCTGTAGAAAAAAAAAAATACAACCTCCTTACTTTTTGATACAAGATTAGATGCAGTAAATTACCTGAAGAATATGCTTAAAATATTAAGAGAAAAAAGTTGTGATGTTACACATTATATTCCTCATTAAGAGAAAGACTCACTTACGTGGCACTCGGTAAGATTTCCATAGGCCTTCACCTCAACCCCTCTAATTATTTGCGAGGCATGGACCACCAGATCAGGAGCTCCTCAACTTGACATTTGCTTTCCTGACTAACAACAATTCTGTGTACTTGGTAATGTCAGTAGCATGGAATTAGTAAAAGCTGGCCTTCCGATTAAATCTCACCACACACACACACACACACAAGACCTTTGCATTCATTACATATTTAAGTGTAAGCAGCTAATTTATATCTGGCAGAAAAAAAAAAAGTCCTTTAGAAAAACAAACCCTTCTGTCCTGAAGAAAACATCACACAAGATGCTGCAGTTAATGACAGGACTTGTCTTAAGCCTGTAAATGACCAAAAAGTGGTTGAGCGTGAGGTGTATGTTCTACATTTAGACAGGACATAAGGATGCTTCTGCAGCACTGCACTGTGGTACTGTAATCTGTTTCAAATGATTCCTTAGAAACCAGGAGCTGGTCTGCACAGAATGGCTGAACCCAGGGGAAATATTTCTGTCTAGCTTAAGTGCTCACATTTTGGAAAAATACATATCAAGTACTGCAGTACACATTCAAATTTATTTAGGCAAGCTGCATTCTCCATTGAGCTCCAACATTTAAAAAATAGTTTCTAAATTGGGATTTGGTGCATATCAGGAAGCAAAGAGGAAGAAGACATAAAATAGAAACCCTTAAACAGCAGAGGCCTTCTCCAAAAGATACTAAGCTGTGTTTACTTAGAGCTGGCACTACCCATACTCTCCTCCAAGTGGACTCATGCAATGATTCTCAAAGTGCAATCTCCAATCTACAACCACAGCAGCATCAATATCTCTGGGAACTGGTTAGAAATGCACATTCTCAGGCCCCACCCTAGACTTACTGAATCAGAAGCTCTGGGGGTAGGACCTAGCAATCTGTGCTTTAACAAGACTTCCAGGTGATTCTGTGCCTACTCAAATTTGAGACTCACTGGACTAAGGAAATTAAACAATCAGCTTTCCAATGTTCTTCTAGATAATAGGAAGATAGCATAGCCCAAGAATTTGGAACTGAGAGTTCTTAACCTAGCCACATCACTACCTTTTTCCTTGACCCTGAAAATATCATTCAAACCATCTAGGGTTTCCATTTCCTAAAAAACACAAGAGCAATGGGTGCTTGCAGGTGGAGCAATGCCTAGTGTTGCAGGAGTTGGAAGAGTGCACTGAGGATTTGAAAGCGAGCATGTAAATGTGAGCCAGGAAAGCTCACTGCCATTTATAGTCAACAATTTTTTTTCCTTTCCTTTCAAAATGACAGCAGTAGTGGATTCGGGACTCAGAGCATATAGTCGTTTGTAACACATTTGGAACGACTGTGAGAATTGAGACGCAACATGCAGCACATTAATAAGGAAAAGATTACTCCATCTGGGGAGCTGGGCTTTGCACATGCCAACACAGCCCTCTCTGTGAAATAGAGGTTTATCGGTCACAAATTAAATCAGTGTCCTGAATTAATCAGCTATTGACGTCCAGCTGAGGAATCCTAGGTTCACGCCTCCAAAATGACCAGATTGTAAATACAAAGGGCTTCCCCAGACGTTGTGGCAAACCATTTCCTAACTGTAGGAACTGGTTTCTGAAAATGAGGACCTGAACATAAGCTACTCCCATCCCCACCCCATCTCTGTGTGTATGTGTATGTCTGTGTGTGCACACTCCTGCACGTTTTAGGCTGCAAACTGCATTTGAAGATTTTCTGTTCATGGCATGGAGGGGGGTGTGTCCAAATATATTACCCAGCTATGAAGCAATATGGAAATGTGAATTCTAACAAGCCTGCCTTAGGAGCCAAGAATCCCAGTAGTTCAGTCATTAGGTTGGCCAACCATTTCCGCTCTCTGAGCCTCCAAGCCCTCATCTGTCAGAGGAAGAGGCTGCACTGGATGGCCTTAGGGGTAAATTCCAGTTTTGACTCTACAATTCCATTCTTCCCACTTCATTGTTTGCAGTAAAAAGAGATTAAAGAGGTTTCTGAAGCACTGAAAGGCTGGGGAACATTCTGAGATAATTCCCTGTCCATTTCCTGCCTCTCTCCATTGTTGGTGTTTTTATTACTTGGCACATGCCACAAGGTTGAAACCAGGAGGCACCTTGGGTCAGCGTGGGGATTGGGGAGCGGGAGATGTACCCCAAGGAAGGTTTTTTCACTTCATAGGTAACTATAAAAATGTTGCCAACTCTTTGACAATCAGGCAGAAAATGCCTTGAGGACGGTGTCCAAATATTCTTCAAGGTGCAAACGTTTTCTGCCTGGCTCTAACCTTTCTTTCAAAGCCAGGCAATGTCATTTACCTATGTTTTACATCACTCATTTATGCCATATTGCATGGTGCCTGAAAAAGAGGGATCCAGTGTATTTTGCTGAGTTGCAGAGTAGGAAACTAGATTAAACCATTGGATTTGCATCCTGTAGAGTCACTATTTATAGAACTCTCTGAAACAAAGTGGGCTCACATCTTAGTTCCTTCAGGCTTTATAACTTCAGCAAGGATGTGCAGCTCTCAATCTACTTCACCGCCACCCCCAAGCACTCTGGATACATTCTCTCCTTGAGAGAATAGCCTTGAGGACAAGGGTGTCTCATGACAAAATCATGGCAAATCCACACCAGCAGAGCAACAAAATCTACTTCAATATTGTGGGGAAGGTCACTCTGAGTGGAGACTTGGCCATCTTAGGAGACAAACCTCACTGGCATACCAGGGTCTAGAGTTCCTCGTCCTAGCCATCCAACTTTGGCTTATTCCTAGCCCAGAGTCCTTTGGGCCTGAATCTCTGAGAAACCTCTGCTTTCTTTCTATTTTAATAGTTCTGTCCACTCTGCTCTGCTCCCACTTCATGCCCTGCTTCTCCTCTTGGTGACCTCCGGGCTTTGTTTCCTCTGGGATTTAACTTTTCACCTCTCAGAGGACACATAGTATGGTAGTGAAGGGTATAGATTTTGGAGCCTGACCCCTGGGGTCTGGATCCCAGATCTGCCCCAAGAGCTGTGGGACTGTGGGCGAGTCACTTAATTTCTCTGTACCTCAGTTTCTTCACCTATAAAGGACAGGTAAAAACACTACCACCTACCTCATAGGATTTTGTGAGAATCAAATGTGGTAATACATACAAAGCACTTAGAAAAGTGATGGCGCCTGAAAAGAAGCCTCAAAAATTGTTTACAAACTCTTAGTAGTTACTCTGCTGACCGGTAATAAGCTGGTCTTACCTAGAGCAGACCTTAGAGATATTTTTCTAATAGTCTGACTCCTGGGAGGGATTCCCATGTTGTCTGTGTCATCAGCATCTAGGGCCACTTTATCTTTTCTGGAATTCTTATTTAAGAAGCAATTCTTATTTATTAACTCACAACACTGCTTGGCAGTTAAGCTGTGGCCACGACACGCACTTAGGCAAATGGAGGAGATACATACAATAAAAGGTGTTTTTCTAGACTGTACATTCCAAATGAAGCCCATTATCCCTACATGTCCACCCAGCGGAATGGCAATGATTGAAGCCACGGTGAAATGGATGAACTCATGTAGTCTGGGAGACAAACAAGGGGCCACAGACACACTTCTAAAAGTCACCACGGCTCATCAGGAAAATCCTCCCTTGACCTTCTGCCTCATCATTGACATACACGCAGTCCACCACACAACTGTGATGCCTAGCATTTACTATCCACAGGCAGTGTTCCAGGCACCTTATGCAGATTTACTCACGGCACGACAATCCATAAACTAGGCGATAGTATTAGTACTCCTGTTTTAGAGATGAGGAAATTTAGGCTCAGAGAATTCAATTAAGCTGCCAAAAATCACGATACTTGTGAGCAGCAGCCCAGGGACTGGACTCCATGCAGCCTGGATCTGCTTAACCACTGCAAAATTGAAAGAATGTGAAGGGCATGAAGAAAATATAGAAGCGAAAAGAATGGAAAGTTGATAGTTACATGTCTGAGAGGACTTGGGCTTCCATCAGTACAACCCTTATGGAAAACAGTATGGAGATTCCTCAAAAAACTAAAAGTAGACCTACCATTCAATCCAGCAATTCCACTATAGGGTTTCTACCCAGAGGAAAAGAAGACTTTTCATCAAAAAAGACACCTGCACTCAAATGTTTATTGTAACACAATTCACAATTGCAAAGATGTGGAAACAACTCAAGTGCCCATCAATTCATGAATGGATTAATAAAATGTGGCATATGTATACCATGGAGTACTACTCAGCCATAAAAAAGATTAGTTAATACCTTTTGCAACAATCTGGATGGAACTGAAGATCATTCTCCTAAGTGAAATATCTCAAGAATGGAGAAACAAGCACCACATGTACTAACTATCAAATTGGAACTAAGTTATGAGCATACATGCACACAAAGGGAAGTAAAACTCAGTGGAAATCAACCAAAAGGGAGGGGGGAGGGGGGAGGGGGGAGGGACAAAAACCTGCCTAATAGATACAATGAACGCTGTTTGGGTGATGGTCACACCTACATCTGGCACTCAAGCATTACAAAAGCGATCTACGTTACCTAAAACATTTGTACACCCTTAATATTTTGAAATTTAAAAAGAAAGGGAGAATAGTAGTGGTAATTACATTTTTTAGCATTCAAGAGAGCACTGGCTTGCTCTTTTAAGGGTTAACATACATACAGGCTCACATTGCATGGAAGCCCTTCCAGAAGTGGACATAACACTGCTCTGTGCTGAACAATCTCAGTGCAGGGTTTCCAGAGCTCCATGCTACCTGTTTCCAATACCTGGAAATGGGGCAGCTGTCATCCCTTCAACCTCATGGCAGATCTGAAAAGCTTCTTGTGAGTTACCAGGATTGGGTAGATGGGCAGAGCATTCTGGAACCACTTGCTAGACTCAAGAATTCGCAGTCTTCCCTAGGTGGATACTTTACAGTTACTTTGTGTCTAGGATTGGTGGAGAAGAGAAGGGACAATGACCCAGGCCTGATGGGTCTGCAGTAGTCTTGGACACCAGTGCCAGCCTTCTCTCCCCAACTCTTCTATGTATGGCAGACGTTACTCGCAAGTCCTAGCTGAGCTCAGCCTCAGCCTCAGAATCCTTCTCAAGGTCGTGCTCCACATAGTAACTGCCAATTGAATAGAAATGACCCAAAAGATGAACTCAGTTTGCTGTGGTGGTTTCCCCCGTTTCTCGAGAACAGATCCCACAGGTGGTGGGGTAGATCAGGCAGCAAAATCAAGGTCCTGAGGACTAGATGTGCCCCTTCACTTAAGCAGAAGTTAGGTGTGAAAGGGTGAAGAATGTTCTATAACAACCATATACAGTGGTATCCATGAGCTTCAGACAGAGGGCCCATATGCGAGAAGCCCAGTAAAGGGTGACTACCCTAGGAATGGGTTGGACACAAGGACAAGTGCTTGGCAATAGGCAATACTATTGCATCCCTATTTTGTACCAGATGGCATGCTAGATGCTTTGCATGCTATCTAAAACACTCATCAACCATGAGACAGGTATAATTTTAGAGACAAGGAGACTGACAACATAGAAGCTTAAATAACTTGCCCAAGGTCAGATAATAAATGATATAGTCAGATTCAAAGCCACATCTATATAATCCCAAGGCCTCAATCTTAACCACCAGACCAATGGCTTTCAATCCTAACCTGTACATTTGAATTACATTTGAATCACATAGGGAATTTTTTTTTTTAAAGTTAAGTCACAATCTCTAGGAGTTTGGCTCAGGAATCTCTATTTTTAAAAAAATCTTCCCAGTGAGTTCTGTTGACCAGCCAGGGTAGAGCTGACGCCCTAGAGGTCTCTTCTTCCAGGTAAACAGGACTCACAGCTATCAGAGAATTCTGCGCACAGGAAGCAGGGCCCTAACCTGGTGGCTAGGGCTTGGATGTGGGATTCTAATGACTGGGGATTAAGTAAACAGGATCCTAGTAATAGGGGAAATTGAAGATAAGCAGGAGCCTAACCATAGAAACAAGAAAAACAACTTTAGATAGTAAAATCGACATTCAGAGTCTGAATGGACCCACGAGAAAGCTCCATCCAGGCTCCCAAACTAGGGTCCTTAAATCCCTTCCAATTCCCTCTGATCAGAAACAGGAGAGGCTGAAGGCTACAGAAAGCTGAGTTCACAGATGCAGGTTAACCGGCCCAGGGGTGGGGAGAACAGGGCGCCATGGGCTTCTCACAGGCAGGTCATCTCCTGTCCCACCTCCAAGCAACCTGCTCCGAGCCGGCAGCATGTTCCCACCCGCCATTCCATGGCTGCTTGGCTCATTCTCCAGGACTCCAAAGGACTTATAAAGTTTGAGCAAAGAGAAGAAAAAACAAACAATTTATGTCTATTGTTTGGAGTATTTTCTCTGTCTCAGAAATGACTATTAGATTAATATTTGGCTTTGTCTTCTGCTCCTTCTAATATTAAAATATCTTCCTCACCCCTACCTCAAATTGCCAAGCAGTCAGTCCTGACTGATACTTAGAAGGAAAAAAAAAAACCATCTCTGAGTCTCATGGCTCCTTCCTGGAGGGCTTCTTTTAGCTGCAATGCAGGACATGCCTGGCTTAGCCAGGCCACGGAGCTAATCGAATCTGGCAGATGCTCTGTGTCAGCAGGCACCAGGGCGCTAATGCCCAGGTCAGCTGGTGAAAGGGTAAGTGGGCAGATGCCTGGCTTCTTCCCTATGTTTTCAGAACAGGAATCTGAGTCCCAGTAATCACAAGTCTGTGGGACCAGAGGCTATTTTGGGCCCTCCCTTATCCAATGGAAAGTTAGGGGTGGTGTCATCTGAAACTGCCAAGGAGCATCCGGTTTCACCCTTATCCAGGACATGTCCCTGGAGGAAATGGAAGCAACGTCAAGGAGACCAAAACGTGGGTGTCAGAACTTCCCTTCGGTTTTGTTTCTGTGTCATTTCTTTTATCTGTCCCTTTCCACTACTTCATTGCATCTCACCTGGACTGTCCCGGCAGCCTGATCTCTCCACCTCCCATCCATTACCCATGCCCTTCCAGTCTATCCTCCCAAGATAGCAGAGTGATTGCTCTGAAGGTTCCATAGAAGTAATGAATGTGAAAACACTTTGTGACACGTTGTACAAATAGCAACACCCACCTATACACAAATGGACCCAAATGGACCAATTTGGCAGGAGAGACAGGGATGTAGTCCTTACTCACTGTTGACTGCACAGGGGTAAAGTCCAGTGCTTTTGCAAAGGGATGACATAAGCAGACTGAGAGGAATATTTTAGGGTCACAAGGATATGAGTTGGTGCACACAGTACTGGAACCTTTAAATTAGTCCTCAAAAAAAGCATTCAAAGTGGCCTTGTCTGCTTGGTAATTGTATGTCACCATGATAATCCTGATAAGAAGCATAGGATGCAGATCTAATTATGCCATTTCTCAGGGAACTGAGGCTGAGAGTGGCTATAGATTTGTGGAACATCACTCAGAGAGCACATAGCAGAACCAGAATAGATATTCAGAGGACATGTGCTTTCCAATGTGCCATATTGATACAGATACATTGATGTGGACGGACGGATGGAGCATACGATGTCCCTCCCATTAACATGTCAAAGGGCTCTTTATTGCTGACAGAGCACAAATTGGTGAGACTGGCGTTCATGGCCTTCTAGGATGTGGCTTTTTAATGCCCAGACAACTCCCAACACACTTTGCATTGCACTCCCACCCTACTTCTCCCTATTCCCTAAATATACCTTACACTATCCCTCCTCTGTGCCTTTGTTCATTCCCTGTCTCTCTCCGATTATAAAAACGCTACCCAACCATAGCCCATAGAAGGGTTGCCAGATAAAATACAGGATGCCCAGTTAAATTTGAATTTCAGATAAACAATGAATAATTGTTTAATATAAGTATGTGTGAATATTCCATGGAGCATATTTATACTAAAAAATTGTGCCTTCATTTAAATTCAAATTTCACTGGGTATCCTGCAATTTTAATTGCAAAACCTGGCACCACCACCCATGGTTGTCCTCTGTGTACCCTCTGGCTTTATTCCGCCCATCTCAAAGGGGGATTTAGCACCTCTTTGTATTTTCCATACAGAATCCACTCTCATCAAATCATTAATGAGCAATGTGTATTTTATAGATGTATTAATAAATATGGAAAATGGGGCTTACAGTTTATAATACCTACATTTTGTTTTTTAAAGTTCTTATTAAAAATAGCCTCGTGGGGCTGGGCACGGTGGCTCATGCCTGTAATCCTAGCACTCTGGGAGTCTGAGGCAGGAGGATAGCTTGAGGTCAGGAGTTCGAGACCAGCCTGAGCAAGAGTGAGACCCCATCTCTACTAAAAATAGAAAAATTAGTCAGGTGCAATGGCATATGCCTGTAATCCCAGCTACCGAAGAAGCTGAAGCAGGAGAATTGCTTGAGACCAGGAGTTTGAGGTTGCCGTGAGCAATGAGGATGCCATGGTACTCTTCCTGGGGTGACAGACCAAGATTCTGTCTCAAAAAAAAAAAAAAAAAACAAACCCCAAAAAGTCTCATGACCTCTGTTGTTAGAGTAAAAGTTGCTAAGTATTCTTTTGACACTACCTAGCATTTAGCCCTCATCCCCTGCTCCCACTCCCTATCATGCAGAGAAGCTTCTGTCTTCCAAATCCAGGCACTAGCCCAAGGCTCGTTTGTACACCATGGTGGACTTATCAAAGCAAATTTTCAATTAAGCAGCTTTCTCTTTACAAAGAAATTTTCTCCTATGAAAATAAAAAACGTTCCTGCATGTTATAGAATCTTCAAGGTTCAATTCCATGAGGACTTTTGGATTTTCCCAGGAAAAAGGAGGTGCTCCCTTACTAGGCAGTAGTTATTTATATAGGTGACTGAAACCCATATTTTACCCTAAGCTCTTCTAGGGCAGTGAACATTTTCATTCACCTGTACACTCACTGCAGTCCATCTATCTAGCCACGTGCCAGGAGGTGCTAAACAAGTATCTATTAAACTGGACGCATGTGGTGTAAGACCACATTATGAGTGTATTTAGCCCTAAGTGGCTACAAAATAGGTAGTAGCAGCACAAGGAGTGGAACCCAGCAGTCAGGGAAAGCTACCTGATGTCTAATTAATTCTTCATACTAGTTGCACATTAAACATTTGGGGCATTTTTAAAAATCTTGATGTCTAGACCCCATCCCAGATCAAGTGAATCAGACTCTCTGTAGGTGGAGCCCAGGCATTGGTATTATTTTGAGAGCCTCCAGATGATTTTACCAGGCAGGCAAGGTTGAAAACTATGAGTGGTTGTTGGAGATTTGGGCCAATATTTTTCTCTGGTTCTATCTATGACAGAGAGAAAGAACAAGATAATATAGGTAAGAGTTATGGATTTCTTTTTTTTTCTTTTTGTATATATTTTATAGTTTCCACATTGCTTTCGCACACACATTCACACTTTTTCCACTTGGTTTTTTTTAAAGAGCCCTTCAAGGATGGGCACTCTTTCGCTTGGTCCTTGAGGGCCCTGTGATCTGCCTTCAGGGTTTCAGCCTCACCCCTCACTGCTCTCCTACACATATCCCAGGGTCCATCTTTATTGACCCAACTACTGGATGTTTCCCATCTATACCCACCCCTGGCCCTTTGCTGGTCCTTTCTCACGCCTGCTTCTGCATAAATACGTCCTTCAAGACTCAACCCAATTTCACTGCCTCCTTGAAGCTTCTGATTTGCTAAGCTAGAAACAATCCTGTCCTGAAATCCCCATCCCACATTATTTCTCTCTCTCTAGTGGCACTTAGTGTTTTCAGCCCTGCAATAAGGCTTCTAGAATACAACCTTCTTGAGAGCAAGGTTTGTGTCTGAGGGCAACACACAGCACAGGGCTTATGAGGCCAGGCCTGGCTGTTGGACAGACCTGGGCTTGAATCTTGGCTCTGCTGCTGGTTACTGGGTGACCTTAAGCAGGCTACTTGACCTCTTAGCTTCAGTTTACTCCTCTATAAAAGGTGGATAGTACCTACTTCATAGGGTTAGGGTGAGACCCACTGTGATAGTATATGTAAAATAACTGTTAATATAGCACTTACTATATGTAAGACACTTACAAGCACCTCATAGTTATTAAACTCATGGCCCTCACAGCAACTATTAGTAAGTCCCACTTTACACATGAAGAACCTGAAGCACAATGAGCTTAAGGGTCTTGCTCAAAATTAATCACACAGCTATTAATAGTAAGTAGCTAGACTGGCTCCACAATTCATGTTCTTGGTTACTGTGCTATATTGCTTCTGTTCTATAAATGTTTATTAGTTTTATCTGTAATTCGAATTTTTTTTTTGAGACAGGGTCTCCCTCTCTCCCCAAAACTAGAGTGCAGTGATGTGATCATAGCTTACTGCAACCTCAAACTCCTGGGCTCAAGCTGGCCTCCTCTCTCAGCCTCCCAGTAGCTAGGAGTATAGGCGCACATCACCACGCCCAGCTAATTTTTTCTATTTTTTGTAGAGACAGGGTCTCACTCTTGCTCAGTCTCCAACTCCTGACTTCAAGCAATCCTTCTGCCTCGGCCTCCCAATGTGCTAGGATTATAGGCGTGAACCACTGCACCCGGCCTATCATTTGAATTTATTTTCTTACAGAACCTAACACACTGCTGGTGTGCTCAAGAAATAATTATTTGAATGAAGTGACTCAATATTTAATTTGAAGAAATTCACCTGGTTAGATGCATTTTTGCTGTTATATGATTAGCCACTTGAATGACACCTTTGTAGTGAGCCAACAAACAATTGGTGCACCTGAAGGCCTTTTTTTGTTTTCTCTACAGCCCTCTCAAGTGCGCCTAAGATAAGTTGCACTGGCCTTTGGAAGAAAATATTTCATTTTAAAAATTACTCTTTTTCCAAAAATATGTCAACAATACTAAAGACATCAAAATATTTCAAAGGGAGAATAATGACAGAAAAAGATTACTATTTTGCTGTGCGACCTTAGGCAAGTCTCTTAGTCTTAGACTTCATGTCTCCTAGACTTTTTCTCCTCATCTGTACAATGACATAGCTGAACATTATGACCTTTAAGCTCCAACATTTTGTGATTCCATGTTATATGTATCTTTCGTCTTTTGATATCTCTAAATGTGCCTTAAGGCACACAGGATGTAGAAATGTAGAAAGTTGACTTATATAGACTGTATTCGCCAAATGCAAAGGAAAAAACAGAAATGAAAGCATTTTTAGTTAGAGTTATTATTTCCATTACTACTCATAAATTTGCACAGCAATAGTAGTAATAGCTCCTCCTGTAAATTTAACAATACCTTTGTGTTTATACAAGACTTTTCGAGATTTTTCAAAGGCTTTCACCCCCATTGTCTATGAAGCTACAGAAGTAAGAGTGGAAACGAAAAAAAAGAAAAAAGAAAGATAAAATCACCCCCATTGTTAAGAGGTCTCCAGACTACTGAAAAACTTTGCAAAACATGAAAGACAGATGCATAGAAAGCCTGAATTTTGTCCGTACATCTAGCATTTATTAGACATCGATCATTTCTAAGTTCTGTAAAGAAACTTGAAAGACACACCCTAGACTCAAAATTTTCGCCACTTAAAAAGTAAGACATGCAAACATATACAGCTACAAATTAAGTGTGTGAAAGTATTGTGCAAACAATGGCCTTCCTAAAACATCCTGAGAACCAGACAAGAGGACAAAAGGTCATTCTAGGATTTTCCTGCCTTAATAGTAATCTCTTCCAAGTGTGTGGTACCTTAGAGTTTCCAGAACATTTCACATGCTTTTCTTAATTTAATCCTTAGAACAGACATACACATCACCACCACCACCGACTCCACATCTTATTTTTCAGATGGGGAAACTGTGATTCAGAACTATAAAAAGACTTGCCTTAAATCAAACAATTAGAATGAGGCTGATGCAAGATTCAGATTCAGGTCTTCTGATTTCAAATCTTGCGTCCTTGTCACTTTTTAAACTGTTGTCTGAGGTCGGTGTTTCATGGCAATGGGAGGGTAAGTAAAGGGCTGTGGAGGTTTTGGTTATAGTCAGGAAGAGTAAGAGAGAACAGGTGTGCTTAGGTGAGGCAGGAAATCCCTAATACAGGAAGGAAAGAATGATTGGCCTTAGTTGCCTAGTTGAAACACATTTTTAACTGGAAAGATATTTTTATCTCCATCTATAGATGAGGAAACTGAGATCCAGAGTGATTAGTCCATAATCATGTGGCTCATGGCAACCTCAGGGTTTGAAGCCAGGTGTGTCTGACTCTAAATACAGTGATTGAAAGCCTGCATTTTGGTTTGAGCTCTGCTCTGCACATAGATCTTGGTTCAGTCAGCTCCCTAAGCCTGGTGTTCTTGTGTGAAATTAGGTTAGTAACAGTAATCACTGGTAAGGTTTTCTTGTATGTAATAGGTGAGATAATTCCTGTGATGTACTCAAGACAGGATCTGGCACATATAAAATGTTTAGTAAATATTAGCTACTAAGATTATTTGCTAGATGTTACTCCTTCTCTGAGTATCACTCCTCTGTTCCTCAATGCCTTTCCAGAAAGGTACAGTAAATGTGAGAAATTGGGGGAAAAATATAATCAGGTAGAACAGATGCGTTTATGGCTGTCCAGCTCACATTGACCTTCTCCATGGACTGTCTTTGATCCACAGATGCAGACTGGGTGGATGGAGCAGAGTTGAGGTAAACAATGATCTAAACAAAAACAATCAAATTCTCCCTCCTGGGAACTTAAAATGAGGACTGGAAAGAACATGACAAGTCTTGCATATTTCTGGAACTACTACATGTAAACCTGAAAGTGATAGGATGGCCATGTGCCATGTCATCAACTGGGGAGGCAATGGACAGTCTGCAGAGAAAGAGAATGAAGCCAGTCTACAGAGGAAGGCGAAAACTAGAGAAAGTTCACTGCCTCAGTCCCAACCTTAGACCCAGCCATAACTCTTTCCTTGGGTTCCACCTTGTCCCATTTCCTCCTTGTTGCTTAAGCTGGCTCAAGGAGTCCCACCTATTGCAGCAGCGACTGTGACCCTATAGCTCATACTGTGTTGGAGTCCAAACCCCCAAATCTCCCTTGAGTGACAAGACTTGTCTCTTCAGGAAAGAGGAAACAGAAGCTGCATGGCCAAGAACCCAGAGGAACACGTAAGCCAAGCTGTGTCTTGATTGAGGCTGTGTAATAAACCTATTTCAGATGAGTTGGGCTTTAAAGATTTAAGTATTTTTATATATAAATAATGCCACCTAAGATTTCAAAGATTCCAACTTGACTCTGAGCCACAGCCGTCACTGACATTCAGCCATGCCCAGTACAGGCAAGACAGCAAAGGTTTGCACAGGGGAGTGAAGAACCACCTGGGGGGAAACTCAGGCTAAGGGAACAGGGCATTAGGTGGACAGTCTTGGTGCAAAAATAAAGCCTTAGTCACCAAAGGGGAGAAGCAAACCCTAGTTCAGTGTTGTTTGTCACCAGTTCCTGATGACATCTCTTCTGAATCCCATGGAGCAATGTAGGAGTATTCATATATATGGAGGCAGAGGGGTGTTGTGATAAAAATCAACCATTCTAAGACATTGGGCTACCAGCAGAACACAAGAGAGAAGCATCCATTCTACCCACCACATGGACCTCAGAGTGCCTGAACACCTCTTTGCAGTGGTGTCAGGTGGAAGACTATGGTGCATAGCAAAAATGGCTCACTAGGGAGCTCTGACAGAACAAGCTGGACACCCTGTAGAAACCCAGAGGACAAAGTGTCTGATACACATGCAGCAACCCCTGTGGCTCTCAGAAATAATTGGGGTAGGGAAGACTTTTAAAATAATACCAGAAGTCCTGCAAGAGCAATTAAGGGTACTGGGAGGTGGGAGCAGTAAAGCACAGGTTAGAAATGGCAATAACTCATGGGACATAAAAATGCACTCGGCAACCACAGAGATTGGGACCAGATGACCTGAAAGAATTTAATGAGGCTGAAAATTCAGGCCAGTGATGTGAAGTGCAGATGGCTGCTGAATTGCCGGACTGAGAGTCATCCAATCTCTTTCCCCTTAATGCAAATGGTAACCTCAGTGATATACAAAGAGGTTTCTCCTACTCTGTTTGAATATCACTGCACATATTCTCATTAGAGACTCAGAGAGCAGAGAGGATGCCAGCCAGGGCAGGAGAAAAACAAGACTCCACTTGGATTTTCCTGATACCAAGAATGGTAACTGGTATATTATTAACTCTGAGATACCTGACAGGGCATCAAGTGCCCTGGGGCTGCAGAAATGTGTGGGCATCCTACTCGTAAGGGGAAGCAGGTCCTAGGTGAGGCCATTGTGGCAGAGTGGGATTTTGTGGTCACACAACTTGAAGCCAGAGAGACCAAACCTCAAATTCACCACTTACCAACCATGTAACTTTTATACCATGTTAATTAACTTCTCTAATCTCTAGTTTCTCTTTCTGCAAAACTGGGTTAATATATAAAGGAAATAGTTACATAAAGTACATTTTACTTTTCCTGGTTTAAACTAGATTATAAGTCTCTTAATCCCAATATTATTATTCTTCCCCTTCCTTCTTTTAGAACTCAAATGCCCAGGGAACCAGACAGGTAACCTAACTGAGCACAGGGCCAAGTGAGGACCAGGGCACACAGAACAGCACCTGCCCCATCTGAAGAGGCTTCCCTAGATTCAGTCTACTCTTGCCCATGGAAGTACCAGCCCAGGATTATCAGATGTAATTTGTCAAGAGAAGCCAGAAATCTGGAATTTCATGTGATGTCTCTTATTTTAAATGTTGCAACCAATTCAAATTTTGTACTAAAACATTATAAGGCAAATCCACAATGGGCTGCAATCAGTCCATGGCTTGTATCCTCTGGCTGTCTTCTGAGGGAGGAGATAAACGTGAAAGTCCAGCTTTAACCTCTCTTCAGAAACCAGTTCAAACCTCCCAAGGCATCCTTGCCTCCCCTGGCATAGAAGGTCACACCGAGGGAGAAGGGAAGATGGGACTTCAGGGATTGTTTCTGTGGCTCTCTAAAGGGGATCTTGATTATACACAGTGGACCAAGGGCTCCCATGTCCCATCTGCAGTTCCCAGGAGTCCCAGGGGATGACATCTCCTCAGCTCCCATCTTCCCACACTGGGTCTGAGGTGCTATGACACTGAAGTCTCACCATGCATGAGATTGCATGTTCTAGGATGTATTCTAACTTCCTCGTTCTCTTCTGGGTGGTCCCACCGCTCCTGTGAGAATGGAGCAGTAGACAGATCCTTTATGCAAAGCCAAGGGATTGTATTTATAAAGCTTGTCGGGGGATTGATTGATTTTGACATTATCTCTCAGGCTGCTCAAGCTCAAATGAGAAGCAAATTATCTTGGGAATCAGGTAAAGGAGGAAATGTCACTGAGAGACCAGCCACAAACAAATGCAGATGGAGGTCCCTCGAGAAACACTGGCGGCAGACAAAGTCAACACATTACAATAAGGTCATGGCCTCGGTGGATTAAAAGGCTATCAAATTCACAAAGAACATGATGATAGTTTAACAAATTCTAGTCCAGTAGAGAAGGAGTACTCTTCCAAGGGTTTATCTTCAATAATCAGACAATATTAAAATCGCCTATGGCTAGCACTGCAGGCAGAGTGAGAGGAGAGAACTCGCATGTGTTAAACACCTCCTGTATTCCATGAATGATGTTTTATATATATATATATGGCTATGAGATGTAGCACAAGTTATTTAATCACACTTAGACTCAATTTGCATCTGTAAAATAAGAACCTATAGTACCTATCTTGTAGGTTGACTACAGAAAATAAAACAAAATATGGGAAAACTCTTGATACTGTGCCTGGTACATATTAAGTATTCAATAGGTCATCACTATCTTCATCTTATTATCTCAATGATTCCTCACAACACTGCAGGGATATTATCTGTATTCATGATGATGAAAACTTAAGTGCAGGGAAGTTAACTTGTCCAAATTGCTAACCCACATTCGTCCAGCTAGTATGTCAAGGAGCCTGGATTCGAACCTGAATTTGCTTTTAATTCTTTTTGACAAAGTTTTTTTTTTTTTTTTCTGGTTTAATAATATGAGCAAGCCAATGTTCTAAAATTTTCTAACCAGGGTTATTTTTATCTTCAAGCAAAATCGAATGAATCAATGTTTAATAACTCACCAAACCTTCCCAAGGTGTGGATCATTGTCAATGCCTTTTCCTCCAACACCCCCAACGGCTTCTCCCATCGGGTACCCAGGGCTGGCTCTCTACTGTCAGTGGCCTCTCTATCCTGGGTCTTGTTTTAGGGGTGTCTGCTCCAGGCCCGTTCACTCACACACCATGCAGCTGTCATCTAGCACAGGATAACTTTCTGGCTGGGTCCGCACCTCTGCACTGGGTTATTACTTCCCACTTTCTTGCTACTCTCACTCCATTATGGAACTTTGTCCCTTGGTGCCCATTTTCACCTACTCCCTCATCCTGACATCAGGTTTGGCATCTCTGCCTTGACCCTCACATGGCTTCCATCCCACATAATTCTTCTGCCCCTTCTCACTCTTGGGACCCTACCAGCCTGGCCTGCCTGGCCTTGATCAGCACGAGACTGACACCCTGTGAGACGCAGCAGATTCAGCTCCCGGGATAGTGCTGGGAGAATGACAGGAGGATGAGATCCACACCATGGGGGGTGGGGGGGAAACACCCCAGGAACCTGCTTTCTTCTTGAAGAGGAACTGAGAACTGTTTCCACGTTATCCTGCACTTTGAAGTCTAAACCATACATTGTCAATTTTAATAGTGGGGCTACCATTTCTTAAATAACAGCTTACTTTGTGGAAGAAAGACAGATGAAGTGAAAAAAATATTTGTGTTAAGATTGACTTGACCTGATTTCAGAAACGTAAAAAAGTGGTGAGTGTATGTGTGTGTTTCAAGGGGGGCAGTAGTGACAGTGTGTATGTTAGAATAAAGAAAGTGTTTACTGTTTGGTGAAATTTACATTTTATTCAGAGTGAGTCTTAAAGCACAGAGTTTATCTCTGAGTGGGTGAAATCTAAGTCTCTGTTTATTATCTGTTAACTGAATAGCAGGCAAGGCCTTGCACTAACTGCAGAGGATGCAGACCTGAGTAAGCCATAGTGATGCCTTCTTGGAGAACGCACTGTCCACAGAAGAAGACAAACTTGTATATGGAAAATGTCACCATAATATGTTAAGAAGGAGGCCAGGCGCGGTGGCTCACGCCCGTAATCCTAGCACTCTGGGAGGCCAAGGCGGGTGGATCGCTCAAGGTCAGGAGTTCGAGACCAGCCTGAGCAAGAGCGAGACCCCGTCTCTACAAAGAAATTATCTGGCCAACTAAAATATATATAGAAAAAATTAGCCGGGCATGGTGGCGCATGCCTGTAGTCCCAGCTACCCGGGAGGCTGAGGCAGTAGGATCACTTAAGCCTAGGAGTTGGAGGTTGCTGTGAGCTAGGCTGACGCCACGGCACTCACTGTAGCCTGGGCAACAAAGCGAGACTCTGTCTCCAAAAAAAAAAAAAAAAAATGTTAAGAAGGAGCATGAGCCCTTAACCCAGCCTGGGGTCTCAAGGATGCTCTCTTCAAGGTTGAACTATCACTTTAAGTGGCTATTGAAGGATAGTAAATATGATAACTGACATTTATTGAAGACTTACTAAGTGGCAGGCACTGCTACAAGTGCTTTCCACCATTGCCATTTAATCCTAATAACTGTTTAATGAGACGAAACTTATCACTATACCTATTTACAGATGAAGAAACTGAGGCACACAGAGCTTAAGTAATGTGCCCAAAGTCACACAGCTACCAAGTAGCAGAGACAGGGCACAAACCCTGGAAGTCTGAGGATTTTAAATTAATAAGAAAGAGAAAAGAGAGAGGAAAACATGAGTAAAGACACAGAAGAGTAAAACAACCTGGATGTGAAGGGGAATTATGACAGTCACTTGGCAGACATTGTGGGTACTGTGACCACACCCCTGAGCTGTGTCCCAGAGAACTCTTCTTGCACTTTTGACCTGAAGGCTTTTCTCTAAATCAAGGGAGGCAGCTCAGCCTTTCATGGTGGGCTAGATGTGCTGGTAATTAGCACATTAGCACATCAGGGTGTGCTGATAGGATTTGGGGTATAAACACCCCAGCTCCCTTGGTCTTCAGGTCAGATAACTCTGAAGCAAGGGTTTATACGTTCTCAGCATTGCTCTTTGGGCTTAAGCTTGTGACAGCTGGCTTGATAACACACCTTATATCAGCCACCTCCCTTTACTATATCCCCTCCCTATTCCTTACTGTTCTTTCCTGCATTTTCCAAATATAAACCTCTTAAACTTGACTCCTTATCCTGGAGTCTGGTTTTGGGAGAGCACAAGCTAACACAAAAATTTAGTATTGCTAAAATATAAAGTCGGAGACTAAAGAAACATGGCAGGGTGGATAGATGGATACTAGGTACCAGCCTGGGACAGTCTATGTGTATGAACCATGTGTACAGACTCAGAGAACATACAATATACGCATGACATCACTGCAGGAAGTCCTCAGGGGATCATGTGTCTGTCCCATCATCATGTGACAAATGATCCACCTGAGATCTGGAGTGGGAAATGACTTGTCCAGAGTCACTGGGCTGATTAATCGTAAAGCTCAGGTTTTTGTTGTCTAAACATTAATAGTGAGAGTCCTAATCACTGGAGAAAACTAAGGAGATGTTTGGAATAATCTTTGCACCAATCCCACCACCTTTATCAAACTCATGGAGCTTACAATCTTCAGAAATTTATTTTCTGGCCCTGTCTTCTAACCTGCCAGAGCTGGCCAGGGCCCACAATGTAGTGAAATGAAGAACTATGCTGTAGTCTGCAAATAAATCTTAAAGATTCATTAGCCACTTGATCAACCTAGTCATTTCACTTCTAGGAAGTGATGATTAAAGAAAACCCACAAGGATGTGTGTGTGTGTGTGTGTGTGTGTGTATACAATACAGTATGTGTAAAAGAGCAAAACAACAGAAACCACCTGAGTATTCATTAGTGGAACAATACCCAATGTCATTGAATAAAATAAAGATAATCTAGAAATATATCTACACTATACTAAGTGAAAAAAAAGCAAGGTGCAACTGCATGTATATATAGTATTATCCTCTTTTTGTTTAAAAAACAAAAGCTTATGATTAGATAAATATTTTGCTTTGTAAGCACAAGAATATTCTGGAAAGATACTCACCAAATTGTCAACAGTTTGTGGTGGTATAATTTTTGGAATATTAACATGCATTTGTCCTCCCTGTGTTTCTTCCCATCCTCCATTGTAAGCAGATGGTCAGGCCTTTTTATGGCCTCTTGCCGCAAGGGAAACGTTTGTCATAGGGCCAGAAGCCAAAGTTGTCTGCAAGATACTTCCGATCCTGGTCCTGAATTTTATAAAACCTAAACCCATTGAGGAGATTATACTTGGTCCTGGAGGAGCTGAAGAGAGAAGAGAAGGCATTTGAAATGGAAATGGGATAGAAGTCTGTGAGTCCTGAAGCACTTTGAAGAGGAGGAAGATCTTAGACTGGGTGAGGGAGCTGGGAACTCCAAAGCCTGGCCAGAGATGTTCCTGGCTTGAAAAGAGGCAGCAGAGAAGCTAGAACTGGAAGAGACCATGTAGTCTGAGACTATGGACACCCCAGCAGTTAATATCCTAGACTAAGTCCAATGGCTGAAGAGACCTCACAAGAGTTTGGTGCTATACTAAAAACAAAAACAAAAACAAAAAAACCTGGGACACTTGCCTACCCCGGAGGGTGACAATAATGGCTGAGAGTAAATTACTCATCAGCTGATAGGCTGAAGAGAGTGGCTACAGGCTCAGAATTAGATTTAATTTTACATAAAAAGTGCTATTTTTTGCACATCAGAGTTTGTGGAATAAGATATTGGCTACAAGCAATGGGATTGGAGATTCAGAGGGGAGAATGTCACTTCTTACATCATGTAATTTTCAGGTGGTAGGATTATTGATAGTTCTGATTTTTCCCTTTTTTGCCACTCCCTCTCCCCGGAGCATTTTTCTAATAACACTGTTTTTTACAATTTTAAAATATTAAGGGGGTACAAATGTTTGTTACATGGATACCTTGCATAAGTCTTAGATTTGGGCTTTTAGTGTTGTTTTTAATGTTCATTAAGTCATCCCACCCTCACAGTCTGGTGGCAACCTCTCAAGAGGGACAGAGCTAAATACAAAAGCACCATTTCTGTCCCTGAGACATCGATATTGTTTATTCATTTAAATATCAGGTGAAAGATCCACTTACTCAAATGGTCCCTGATGCTGCATAAACAGGGATGCTCACCTTCCTGGGTCCTGAGTTTCCGGTTCTCCTGGACCCTCTGAAATTCTCTACTCACTCAAAAAGGAACCCTTCTTCTATTCACTCCAATGTTGTGACTTTACCTTCACATTCATTCTCCAGGTTTCCTTGATGAGATTCATTTTATATTTCTTTGGTGAGCATCCCTCTTAGGAAGAGAAAATGTTTCTGGGGTGGATAGGAAGGACAGAGGATATACGGATGGCTGGGGACAGCTGCAGACTGAAGTGGACTCTGTCATCATAGGGCTGGAGAAAAGATGACACAGTTCTGAAAAAATGCAATAATTCTGCTAAGCCTATTGCATGGAAGAAAAAGGAAGGGGCTCTTTTCTACACATCAGTAGAAAGGTCCCACGAGTCCATCCAGGCTTAGTACCCACTGCCCTCTAACACGTGACCTCCAAACAGCAGTCTAGGACTCTCCACTAGCCCCCTCACGGGCACAGGCCCCATCGCCCAGTCTCTTTACAAGCTGCTTCCCCTTCTTGACAAATCACCTCCATGGTACTTCTCCAAGTCTAATCCTATTCATCTCCGCATGATCCTACCTCCTCCATGCCAGTCACCTTCTCTGAATCCAGATGTCACATATACATATGTATCAAAGTCAGGGTTCTCTAGAGAAACAGAACTCTGTCTGTCTATTTATCCATCCATCCATCTATCTATCTATCCATCTATGTACTGAGAGAGAGAGAGAAAGATTTTAAGAAATTGGCTCATTCAATTGTAGGGCTGACAAGTCCGATATCTGCACGGCAAGGGGGGCAGTCTAGAAATTCAGATAACTGATGTTGCAGTTAGTCTCAAGTCCAGAATCCACAGGTCAGGCCAGGCTGGAAACTCATACAGGGTTTCTATGCTGCAGTTTTGAAACCAAATTCCTTCTTCTTTGGGAAACCTTAGTCTTTGTTCCTAAGGCCTTCAGCTGACTGAATGAGGGCCACCCATAATATGAAGGGTCATCTGCTTTACTTAAAGTCTACTGATTTAAATATTAATCACATTTAAAAAAAAACCACCTTTACAGCAAAGTCTAGACTGGTGCTTGAACAAACAACTGGGCACATTAGCTTAGTCAAGCTGACACACCCAATTAGCCACCACCATACCTATACCATTCTATTATTTTATGTATTTGAATCTTATCTCCTCAATAGGATCTTCCACCATTGGAGGGCAGGGAACAGAAGTGCATCATGAGCTCCGGCAGACATGTTATCTATTGAAAGCTTTCACATAGCAACCAGAATCTCAAATACCGTACAGTCCTGTGACTGAGAACTTAACCATTCTAGAAAATGTGAGCTTCTCACACTTTCTCCCTCAGCCTCCTGGATGCTGGATGTGGAAATGGGGTTTCCATTGTAATTTAGTTTAACATGGGGACAGCAAGCAGCTCTCTGCTAAGCTCTGAGTTATCAGAGGGTCAGTGGGGGTAGACTGTTGAAAGTTGTGATTGAAATGAAATTCATGATTATCTCTGGATTTCTTTAAGCTATGCTAACCAAGATAGACAGTTGGTTGGTCAAAAATTAATTGGGCAATCCTCTTCCTTTTCTGCACCCTGCCTCCCCAGATAGACAGACAGACACACATGCACATTGATATGAGTGGGTCTTTGCTTCAGTTAACTGAATGTTGGCCAATTAATTTGAACTAAAGTATGAAGTATTAACATCAGAGTCTATCTGCAAGGAAGCTCTGGGAATCTTCCAAAAGGAGAAGCAGAAGGGATCAACCTGTCTGCCTCCCAGATTTTCTTCTACTGGCCTCTAGAGTTAACCCCAGTAAATAGTAGCACATAAAAAAAGGGTCCCTACTGCAATTGACAGTGACCATAAGACATAACCCCACTTATAGAATATTTCTTAGGTGGTAGAATTGAAACATCTCTTGCCTGTTGTTGTTTTCTTCATGAAACCTGTCATCTCCTAGACAGATGGTATATATAATATTTTAATATTTAATATAAAACACATACAAGTAGTACTTCATCTGCCTGTATCATGTTCCTAGAAATATATTTAGAATTTTAAGCTGTTCCAACGATTACACATTTTGCCAAATTTTAGTCATTGAGGGAGTGGTGTTTAAACATCTGTTGACTGCAGATGTTAAGCAGTGTGAAACACTCTTTTAAGATGCCAAAATGCAATTAAAATCATAATATTTTTCTTAGTAACACATCATGCTACATCAGTGGAAATTCAAAAAGATAAAACTCAATGAACAATGAATGGCAATAATTCTCTAAATAATCAGCTGTGGCTCGAGGCAGGGAAGGATTAACTTTTAACTAAATTATGTTAAATCATCAGTGCCAACTTTCCCAGCTCTTGAAGTGAGCTTTCTTTTTCCCCCACAAGCCAGGCAACAGTCAGGTGGAGTAAAACTCAAGGAAGGACATCTTTTTGGCTCAAAGGATGAAGATAATTGGGTAACACTCTTTCCTTACTTTTGGCTAGGCCACTGAACCAGAAAATGTCAATGTTTAACACACTGAAATGTCAATTCTTCTCTTGAATGCCAACATGGGGGTGTTTGATTTATACTTGGGCTCAGGATTCAGGAGAAGGTGTGTGGAACACAGCCTGGACATGCTTCAACCTGGTTCATCAGTTCTACTGCAAATAGTGGAAGAAACATACCTACAACATGAGCATAGGCTATTTTTGTTCTGTACCTCCTAGGACTTGAAGCTGCCTTGTTTTGGTTGCTGGGTGTGGGAAAAGAGAAGCAATAGTGAAGCATCCTGAAGAGCTATCTCCTGAGTGTGAATTAAGCAGTACCAAGAGGCCTCAAAATAGCTCTCTCTCCTGTCTGAAATTCTACTGTTAGAGTTTTTCTTTAGGTATAAAACCTTGAAAGCTCCATAATGTTCCTGAGCAGAACAATAAAGCCATTAGTAGTCAATGGCTCTCTTTAATTTTTTTTTCCATTTCATATTTTAGGTTTAATTTTATATGCCTCCTAAAACTGTGTTTCATATTTTCACAAGGACTGGGCCCACATATGTAAATGGTTCAAACATCTTAAGTTGTTGACTAAACCAGTTTGGTCAAAATTATTTTTTGGACAAAAGTGAATTTTATCAATTGCTTAACCCACCATTTCTTAAATTCATCATTCATTGATTGACCATAAGTCACATGCCAAGCTCTACACTAGATCTGAGGGCAGCTGAAGTGAAAAATCCATAATTTCTGTTTCCAGAACTTACTTGATCAGTCTGATGGGACACAGGCACAGAAGAAATCATAAGGCAGTGGTAATGGAGCTATGCACAGAATGCTTCTGAGCACAGAGCTACAACCAACCTCATCCTGGAAGTGTACTGATGAGTATGTCCTTGAGTTTCCAAGTACATCGAACAAGTGTAACAAGGAGATGCTAAATTAGTAAGTAGTATTTATATAAAGTTCTACTATGTGTCTACTCTTGTGTCAGGTGTTTGGGTTGGGGGGTGGGGGTTGGGGAAGAGAAGAATAGAAGTTGGAAAGGAAGAAAATACCATATCAGCCATCAAAGAGTTCACAATTAACTCCCAGGAAATAAGATGGAAGTGTGGGAAATTATGAGAAATTAAAACAACCTACATATTTATAAACTATCAGTATCAAATTGTGTGGGCTAATGGTAAGCGGTGTAGGTGTTGAGAAGAGGAAAAGAGTGATCTAGGGTGAAACAGTCTCAGAAAGGTCCTCCTAGAGGAGATGGGTGAGAAAATGGCATGGAAGAACTGGTCCAACTTCCATTGGTAGAAGCCAAAGGGCCTAAGTCTTCTGAGCAGTGAAGATGGCAGGGGCAAATGTCCAGAGCCAGCAATAAGGAGTTGTAACGTGGGCATCACAGGGTAGAGGCAGGGGACTCTACAATAAGGGACCAGCCAAACTAAGGTTGAATTTTGTGCAGGGCTTTTTACTCATGCATTATTGAAAGCCATGCACCAGGCTATATACTATTAATACAGGAATTAATAAATTCTTACCATCTTGAAGCTTACAGTCTAGCCCTAAAAAGAAACTTATCAGAGATATTTCACTGAGCCTCAGTGTCTTGGAGTCTACACCTTTTTCACTTTATCCTTCAAATACTGTCTACCCAGTGAAATTTACCTGGGGTGTTCAGCCAAAATAAATCATAAAGGCAATAATAGCTAACATTAAGAGTCTCCTAGACCAGTGTACTAAGTACTTTATATATCTTATTCATAATAACAGTTAACATCTTTTACAGTCTTTTGATGTACTGGGCACCATGTTATGTTCTTTATAAAGATTAAATCATGTACTCATTACACCAAGCTTTGCAAGTATGTACTACTATTGTCCTCATTGTCTATATGAGAAAACTGAAGTTCTACAGGGTTAAATGATTCCCTCAAAGTCACCTTTAACTTTTTGGGGGGAGAAGGAGGATGCTTAGAGAGTGATATAATCAACATCATAACCGGCAACACAGAGCAGCACTCAGGAAGCACTGTATGCTTGCCAAAAAAAGGTTGAACATAAACTTTTAAGTTTATTGAAAATGGAGGAATAAAGGATCAAGATAAATAACAACACAAAGACGTAAGTAGAAACATTTAGAATTTGGGAGTATAAAGGCTGAAGAACAACTGACCTGACCTCTTCAACATATCAAATATATATATATTCTATTATATAAATACAAAAATATTTTATAAAAAATATATAATATGCACATTAGATATTTTATAATAGAAAATTGGTTTGGGTTGGGTTAATTTAATATTTGGGCCTTGTTTCATTTCTGATGTGAACAAATCAATGTTTAAAAAGACATTTTTTAATAAGTAGGAAAATTTGACTGTAGACTGCTTATTGGAGGCTACCAAGGAATTATTCTTAATTTTATTGAGTGTGATTATGGCACTGTAGTTATGGAAGAAAATGCTAATATTTTTGGAGATATATACAAGTGTGTTGGAAAATGAGAGAACTATGAAACACTAAGGAAGGAAATTGCAGAACACGTAAATAGGTGGAAATCCATCCATACCATGCTCGTGGATTGGAAGAATCAACATTGTTAAAATGTCTATACTACCCAAAGTAATCTACAGATTCAATGCAATTCCTATTAAATTACCAACATCATTTTTCACAGATCTAGAAAAAATAATTATACACTTTGTATGGAATCAGAGAAGACCCCGTATAGCAAAAGCAATTTTAATCAATAAAAACAAAATGGGAGGTATTGATTTGCCAGACTTCAAACTATACTACAAAGCTGTGGTTCTTAAAACTGCCTGGTATTGGCACAAGGGCAGGGACACAGACCAGTGGAACAGAACAGAAAACCCAAATATAAAACCATCCTCATATAGCCATCTAATCTTTGACAAAATAGAAAAAAACATACTCTGGGGACAAGAATCCCTATTCAATAAATGGTGCTGGGAAAACTGGATAGCCACATGTAGAAGACTGAAACAGGACCCACAGATTTCACCTCTCACAAAAATCAAATCACGGTGGATAACAGATTTAAACCTTAAATGGGAAACGATTAGAATTCTAGAAGAAAATGTAGGAAAGACTCTTACAGACATTGGTCTAGGCAAAGAATTTATGAAGAAAACCCCTAAGGCAATCACAGCAACAACAAAAATAAATGAATGGGACCTGATTAAATTAAAAAGCTTCTGCACAGCCAAAGAAACAATCACGAAAACAAAAAGACAGCCTACAGAATGGGGAAAAATTTTCGCATACTACACATCAGATAAAAGACTGATAACAAGAATCCATTTAGAACTCAGGAAAATCAGCAAGAAAAAATCAAACAATCCTATCAAAAAGTGGGCAAATGACATGAATAGAAATTTTTCAAAAGAAGATATAAGAATGGCTAAAAAACGTATGAAAAAATGCTCAACATCCCTAATCATCAGGGAAATGCAAATCAAAACCACAATGAGATACCACTTAACTCCAGTGAGAATGGCCTTTATCAAAAAATCCCAAAACAACACATGTTGGCGTGGATGCGGAGAGACAGGAACACTCATACACTGCTGGTGGGAATGCAAACTAGTGCAACCCCTGTGGAAAGCATTATGGAGATACCTTAAACAGATTCAAGTAGACCTACCATTCGATCCAGCAATCTCATTATTGGGCATCTACCCAGAAGAACAAAAGTCATTCTATAACAAAGACACCTGTACCCAAATGTTTATAGCAGCACAATTCACAATCGCAAAGATGTGGAAACAACCCAAGTGCCCATTAATCCACGAATGGATTAGTAAACTGTGGTGTATGTATACCATGGAGTATTACTCAGCTATAAGAAATAACGATGATACGACATCTCTTTGGTTCTCCTGGAGAGAGCTGGAACCCATTATACTAAGTGAAGTATCCAAAGAATGGAAAAACAAGCATCACATGTACTCACCAGAAAACTGGTTTCCCTGATCATCACCTAAATGCACACTGGGGAAGGATACCAATTGGATGTCAGACTGAGAAGAGGGAGAGGGGATGGATGTATGCCTACATGATGAGTGCGTTGCGCACCATCTGGGGAATGGTCATGCTTGAAGGTGCTGACTCGGGGAGGTGTGGAGTGGGGAGGGGATGGAGGTATGACTACATGGTGAATGCCAGGTGCACTGTCTGGAGAATGGACACGCCTGAGGCTCTGACTCAGGGGGATGGGCAGGACATGGACAATGTATATAACCTGAGCTGTTGTACCCCCATGAAGAGCCGAAATAAAAAATAAAAAATAAAAAATAAAAAAAAAATAATAAACCCTACGGTAAAAAGCAAAAAAAAAAAAAGAAAAGAAAATGACATGAAACCTAGGATTCACTTAAAAATATTTAGCAATAACAACTACAACAGAAAAAGATAAATGATGCAAGCATGGCAAATGCTTGCTAATTATTAAAGCTGGGTGATGAATATATAGAAGATCATCATATTAGTGTTTCAATTTTCCTACATATTTGAAATTTTTTAAATAAAAATTCATTTTTAAAAATGCATGGCTTAAAAAATCAACTAGGCTTAAAATGAATCCTCCTATACCACTGAGCTCAGTTCTTTGCACATAGTAGGTGCTTAATAAGTGCACAGTGAGTTGCCACAATTGGAGCATGGAAAACAGCTATAGCCTGAATGGGAAATGCCTCTGTGCTCTTAAACATACCATCACAGCAGTATGTTGTCCAGACAGAAAACCTCTATTCTTTTTTTAGAATGCTCGTGCTGCATGTTACTTTTTTATGAAATCTTTTCTCTTTGCCTTCAAGGCTGCCTTTGATGTTAATCTTGATGAAAATTCACATAGATAAAATTTTAAGTGTGAGGGAGAAGGGCCTGTGCAGTGTTGTTCACCTTGGTCTGGCTTGATGGATGACGGAGAGCTTTGAATATGGGTTGAGACATTGGCCTTGTCTCTGAAAATAGCAAACAGCAGCCACAACTTAAACATGGACATGATGAAATCAATGTGTTAAGATCAATTTCCAGCCTTTCTGGCCAACATACCTCCAAATATGCCTTTCACAAAGGCATTTCTCTTGTGCCAGGATAGAACCACTTCCAAACCTCGACTGCAGAGAAGTGAAGACTCCAACTGGCCAAAAGACAGTACCAGTGCTAATCTCTCTCTTTGAACATGACCAGGCTATTTTTCCATATCAAACCTGTGGGGAATACAAAAAATGATGTCAACAAACATTCTTCCGGAAACTGATTAGACCAAATATGAAATTACTGATACTTTTCCAAGGGGAAACATGATTGAAAGCTCCTGCATAGAGCCTGTTTATAATAAGATGTTTGTGTCTCAATTCCAGAAGCTGGTGGTTGAACTCCCAGAAATGAATTGGCACCAACTCCCATGAATGAAATGATTATGGATCATTTCACTTTTGAAAATTAAATACAGATGTGACTTAACAGGTGATGAGTTGGGTGGATGTGCAATATTTCCACAAACACTCAGCCACAATATGTACTCATATTATTGGTATGACGCGGAATCCTTTCAACATTCCTACATTTGAGTCTTACAAGAGACTCAGCATATCTGTTTAAACATGCTTAAGGAATTGTTTTTGTGGAAGTGCTGTCTTTCAGTGTTTCCAATGAGGTGATGTGTAGTTTTTACAGCACAGAATGTCCCACATAGGCAGGTCATCCTTTTAGAAACAAGTGTCTGCTTCTGAATTACCCCCTCACCTAAAGGAGAAATAAGGAGAGAGAGGACCAGAATTAACCATCACTTCTTGACTCTCCTTTCACAAATCCAGAAGCCCTTTATCCATCACTTTGAACATATAAAGCTGTGCTGTGAAATATAGTAACCACCACTAGCCACATGAGATGATGTAATTTTAAATTCATTAAAATTAGATAAAATTAAAAATTCAGTTTCTCAGTTACAGTAGTCACATTTCAAGTGCCCAGTAGCCACATGTGGCTACCAGATTGGACTGCCAAAATTTAGAACATTTTCATTGTTCTAAAGAAAAGTGGGCCACTGACCTAGTTACCATTTCCCCATTTTTTAAGATAGAAGAGAAATATTTGTTTCTATAGCCCTCACAGGAAGATATCACAGGATCAATAGGAATATACCTGAAATTAGTTTCTTGAAAACTCATTCTGAAACTCTGTATCCTCAGTTCCAACAGTATAAGATTTTGACTAAATAGATCCTCAAGTGTTCAGAAATAATGACAAAATTGAAAGAATTTTGGAGTCTATTTGAATAGCTAATTGGATTTTTGACATTTGATACAAAATAGCATTTAATTACATCTCATTTGAAACTAACAAAATATTTTGGAATGCTGATTGGAAAAGTCCAGACACGATGAAGAGACATTCACGTAATGCTTATAATCTTTTATCTTGTGTGTTGTCCTTAAGGAAAAGAAGACGTGGAACAGGACTCAAAGTAGCAAATGGGAGCTTCTTCAATGTTATGTGACAGGAATGACTCACTTGTTAGGCAAGCGAGAGGATTAAGGATAGGAGGAGAAGACAGCAGAAGGGCTGGAAATAAAGTGACTTCAAAGCTCTGGAGTTGGCAGTTTGTGTCTATTTCTAGGAAGCTTCTAAATCTAATGAAACGATTTGGGTACAATTCTTTATCCAAAGACAAAACCAATGTTACATTAAGCAGTGCTTGTTAGCCAGTGAAGATTAGTGAAAAAAAAAACTACCACTGTGAAGAAAAAGTATTCACCATTATCTATTTTAAAAAGAATGCAGCACCCAGTCCATCCCTAAGTTAGGTGCTTGGAGATATGTAAGGAGAAATAGGCATTCAAGACATAATTGAATGGATAATTAATTACGACTGAAATAAGTATTAGAAAAGTAGATGGTCCCACCCATAAAAGCATATAACAAGAGGACCAAACCTTTTGGGAGTCAGAGAAAGTTTTCCTAAAGAAATAGCATTCAAGGAGACACATAAAGGAGGAATAGGGTTTATTGAGATGAAGAGGTGGTAAAAGAGCATTTTGGGTGGAGGATACGTGTATGGAATTTCTAAAACAGGAAATAGCATTAAAGCAGGCAAGAAAAAGGAGAGTGTGACACGAGACTGGGAGGAAGGTGGGCATCTACTCACGTAGAACATGATAGAACGTGGTCAGTGAATAAACTAATGAATGAAATATACATTTATAGAAACGTTGCTAGTTTGTATTTTTATGAACAGTTATAATTCACAGAAAAAGGCATAAATATACAGAAGTACATGGTATGGAATGTTATTTAGTTATCCAGATCTATGAAAAGAAAGATTTCCAGATGGAAGGAAACAGTGTTTTCAAAGTTGTGGAGGTAAGAAAGAATATGGTGTTTTCTAGAAATAGTAAGGGGAAGGACAAGAGAAAAAATTAAATTGTAGATGAGGCCAGATTGTTGAAATTTGCAAATGACAGGATAAGGTGAATGAACTTCACCTGTTATGCAGCAGGAAAACTGACGATTTCAGTAGGGAAGGGGCAAAATGAGAACTTTATTTAGGATGATAGATCAAGTGGTGGTGAATGTTTGGGAAGAGAAAAATTTCAATGGCTGTGAGAGCCTGGAGTTGATGTTGTGGCCCCAAACAAGTTATGTTAGATTCTTAAGGTGAGTGTAAAACCTTTAATGAGGAAAATAATTCAGTAGGTAGGTGGAATAACACCGTTGCACCAATGAAGTAAGGAAGGGTTAAGAGTGTGTGTCGAGGTGGGAAGGTGGCATTTAGGGGAGGGGTGTGTGGATGGAAAGAGCTGGAATAGAAAAGCCAATGTACAGGGGTGGCCCCCTCAGCCTCTCTTTTCCTCTTCTCCCACCAAAAGCATCCAAATTTTGCTTTAGGAACCTGCCCTCCACATCAGCTTCGTGGTATTTAGTATTTAGTAATAAATTAGTTATATAGTAATTAGTTCAGAAATATGCAGGTGACCCTCTTTGGGCCAGTAAGAAACAAGGAGACATTTGCTGGGGCTTCTCTGGAAAAGAAGTTTCTTTACGGCTCCCCAGGAACTATCAGAGGTGATAGTCTTCCTCCCTCTAAAGAGAGTAGGGTAAGAATGCGGAGCCTGGAATAGCTACAGCCTTTTTATGCCAGCCTGTGAATGAGCCTATCACAGTGGGGAGAGCAGAGGCAAATGAATCGCAGAGAAACTGTTCTAGTACCCTGATGGCATTGAGAACCTCTGACTCAACCTCTGCACTCCAGTCATGGGAGTCTATAAATCTCCTTTTTTTAGTATAGACCACTTTGTGCAGGGATTTCTATAGCTTGACCCCATCACAATACCCCTCAATGATATAGAGAGGACAGACAAAAATGAGTTAATCTTTAAAAATAGAAAACTGGTGAGAAATTATTGCCAGGCAGGATTAATTTTATCTCAGCTATTTGATAATATGAGAATTGGCTTTATAATCAAAAGCATAAGGAAGAAAATAAAGTGAAAAAGAAGATTATCATCTATAAGTGATGTAGCAGCACATGGTATTAAAACCAAAGATCTTACTAATGGCCATGTGGTGCTGCTTATTTTTTTCTTCCCCCCAGATTGTTGCTTGTAATAAAGAACCATGACTGAAAAATGCTCCCTGAAAAATGAAATTCAAAGATTTAAATAATATTGAAAATCATACACAAATTTATTTTTACAACAATGGGATCCTGATACACATACTATATTACAACCTGAGTTTTACACATAGCATTATGCAACAGACATATTTCCATTGTCCATAAATGAAGATTATATCATCCATTTACTAACAGTTTCACATATATATACGTTTTTACAAAGGGCTATTTGTAGGGCAGTAGAGGTCAAGGGTTTAAAGCCAAAGTGCATACTCAGATCTTGGCCCTACTCCTTACCTCTCAAATACTCTCTGGTTCCTCATTTCCGTTTTGAAATTTCAATGAAAAGTTGCCTCCATAGTTCTTAGCACAATGCCTGGCACAGGTAATGAGAGTTCCTATCATCATTTTTAACACTATTAATATACTGCATGCTTCAGGGGGCCAAAGTGAGGAGATATAGAAGATATGTATTAAATATAGATATAGAATAGAATTTTGTCTATATCTGGACATAATAGGGAAAAAATCAATGAGAAGTAACAAGAAATAACCAGAAATGATCCTATTCCTTCATATAAAACTATATTACTAATTTGAGAGTCAAATAATTTTTATAGCATAATTGATATAAAATTTGACTGATGAGATTATTCAAACAATTGAACAACTTATGCCCCCTATTTGATTCCTTCCCCCATCCGCAAATTAAAATGAACAAAAACATAAGAGTGGAGTTTATGGTCTTTATGAAAAAGTGATTTTCTCTGTGTCCTTAGGCAAAATGCCTTCAATTGACACAGGCTCCATCTGTACTCCAGGCAAAACTGCACGTTCTTCTTTTTTTAAATGAGTGTTTTAAAAATACCATTTGGCACCTACCCTACAAAGCTTAAAAATTAGCTTTTGAAAAAAAAAATCACCCAAAATGTTGCCTCTCATGCAGAAGCAAGCAAATTGGATTCATGTAAATGATCCTTATGAAATGTCTTTAAGTCTGTATTCCAACAATTGCATTTTTTAAAATACACATTGATTTTCTTTTAAAATTCAGTCTCCTTACATTTTTTTCCTCTATTAGACAAGAATCTGAATTATGCAAGTGTATCTTGCATTAAGAAATTTAGTAAATGAAAACTCTCATATGCATCAGAGAAAAATTAGGGAATAATTATTTACTTCTTAAAATGATTTTCAAAAATAATTCAAAGTATAATCCCCTTAAAGAGAAAACTCACCAAGGGAACTAAAAACATGATTTAAATGTAATACAACTTTTCTGAAACTCATCTACTATGTATAGTAACACAACAATGAACATGAAAAAGTTAATATATCCTCCATTATACTCCCAACAGTATATGTATTTCTGTAAATATTTTGAGCTCAAAAGAGATGGAGGTATCTCTAGTACAAATAGCCCCAGTGATACAAGAAGTTGATTGCATCCAGTGTAGACTGGCAAAGTGGTAGTAATAGGGGTTGTTTGTCTATTGGACTGTAAGATCTTCCAAGGCAGGACCTGTGTCTTTTCATGTTTGTATTAATGTTCTTTTCCCCATTACATCATTCTAAAACTTCCATTCTGTGAATTATTCAATAAATAGTGTTGTGCTAACTGGACTTTTAGATTTTTCTGATTTTAGAAAGAATGAATCAGAATCCCTATCACCTATACCCTTTAATATATCAAAATTATTTCTGCATGGATCAAAGATATAAACATAAAAAATAAAACCATAGACTTCTATTTCAGCAATATGAAAGACTATGCTTTTGGAAACTCCCTCATGGTATAAAATATCTAAAAATTTGAATTAAATGTTTAAAATATATTTTTAATACATGGATGAGCTGTCAGGAAATTAAAGGGAGTTTTCAAAGTCCTTGAGGCCAGAATCAACAATAAGAAGAAATAATTTGGTACTGAAATTCCTTATTCCTAGTAACACAAAGCCTCCGTTTTATTGGGCCGCACATGAAATGTGAAGCTGGTAGGGCACAAAGCAGCAGGAGAAGGTAAACAGAGAGGCTAGAATAAAGAAGGTACCCTAAACCCCAAAAGGCTGACATCCTTGATGATTAATGAGAAAAAAGTCTTGGCCTGTGTCAGGCTTCAAACAGTTGGAGCTGGAAAAGGGGGTGTGTGGAGGGAAGGCTCTTCTCTCCCCAAATACCTAACCATGGGCCCCCACTCACACTAATAGGTAGGAGATTGAAATTAGCATGACTTGTGCAACACACCCCCTCAAAAAACCCACTGGCCAAAAAGATCAAAGTGATAAAATGTGGTTATGGGACTAAATAAAATTATATTTAAATAATGATTAACCCTATGGGGGGAAAATGAAATTGTACATCCTACAGTTCCTCACACCATACACAAAATATCAATTCTCAATGGCTTGATGACCTCTGAGAAAAGACAAAGTTTTAAAACTTTCGGTAAAAAACAAAGAAGTATATATTTTTAACCTTGATCTAGAAAAGAATTAATTTCTTAAACAAGATACAAAATGTGCAAACCAAAAAGGGAAAAATTTATAAATTTAATAATTAAAATCAAGAACTGTTTATCAAAAAATGCCATAAAAAATTAAAAATGGCAATCTCTAACAGAGACTATGATGAGCTTAGAAGGGAGCCCTCCAATGACTCCTTAAGAGCCCTGTCTTCAGACGAATATGCATCTCTTCACCTGTATTCTTCAGGTAGGGACATTGTTTGGTTATAATGCCACTATGCTCAGACCAGTTATCTAAAATATTGTCATTAGAGTTGCTATAAATACAGCATACCATAAATTTCCATGAAGCATTGTTCTGATCTAGTTTGACAATATTCCTTAAGGAATTCTTCATTTTTTTCACTCAATTGCTTATTCTTCATTCATTCATATCAATCAGTAAATATTTATTGAGCATCTGCTTTATGCCCAGCACTGCACTAAGCCCTGAACATCCTCAAGAGAATCAGACTAGGCCTAAAAAATTCATTCATTCATTCAACAGCTACTTGTTGAGCAACAACAATATGCTACATGCACACATTCTAAGCATTGAGATACGGCAGGGGAAAAGACAGAAAAATTTCCTGTCCTTATTGAGTTTATTATGTGGTGATACCTACTAATATTACATTAACATTAATACCTAAAACTCACCATTGGATTATCTCATTTAACTCTAGTAGATATTCTATGTGGTCTTTAACTTTAAAATATGTCAGCATAGACAGTAGAATGTGCATGTGTTTTAATCTTCTTAGGGTAATTACCTAGTTAATTGCCCTAATTAAAACCACCTTAGAGTGGTCCATTAATATTCAAAGAACTCTAATCAGGAAAACACACTCACATATGGCTAGTTAGCCTTTGCAAGACCTTATCAGAACCAATATTTCAGAGGCAGTTACTACAAAACTACTTTAGTACTTTAGCTATCAAGATCTCTGATCAACACCAAAGGCTTATTAAGTAGCATAAAAAATGTTAGAAATCATTTTTCGCTGGTGAAATAGTGTTCCAGGCATTGGATAGAAATATCATACAGGCCCTCTCCCCATTACTAAAACAGAATATAAGAATCTAACCACCCAGTACCCTAATCACTTCAAAAATGAATCCCTAGATTTAGAATTCTGAAGAGAGGATGGTGTTACTTGGCTCCTACTAGAAATATAAGTTGAATTCTACCTCTAAAAATTTTCATATTACCCTACAAATAATTATAGAGACCTGGGACTTTGTCACATTTACAGAATGGATGGGATGACTGTTTTTGTGCCTACCTGTGGAAGAAGTTGAGAATTGGCTTGAGACTTGCTTTCATTACAAAGTAATACCTGGTAGGGAGATTTTGGAGGAGGAAACCCATAGCCCTCTACCTGTAATTATTACAGGCTATCTACTATCTACCAAAAAAACCCCTAATAATAATAATCCTTGGAGGATCTAGTATTTGTGAATAAGTTTATTGGCTTAGGTCCGTTTGCCACAAGTAGCATTATTATCCCATTTTAAAGAGGAGGAAACTAGTAAGGTTTAGAGATGTTAAATCATTTCATCAGGTTCTTAAAATTAGTAAGTGGAAGAACTAAAATTTGAAAAGTAGGCTGTGCGATTCCACAACCTTTATTCTAAACCCTTAACCATTATGTAATTATGAAATTCTGCCTCACATTATTGAACATATGGCCATTTGTTACACTCTGGCCTTTGTAGGCAGAGCTTGGCTTTGAATCCATGGTGAGTTACAAGCACACCCATTGTGAGGTTTACTATTCAAGAAGACATATTCATCCTATTAAACCTCCTGCCCACATTACCACTCCCCTGACTTTGGGCACATTTCTCTGGCCCATTTTTGGGTACACAAGTAGTTCTAGGTGACAGACATGTAGGCCTTTTTTAGCTGTGTCTGCCTCAGGAAGGAAAATGAAGGGCACCCTGAAATCTTACTACTTCCCTAAGAACCCAAAGGATTCTGAATGGAATCCTGCAGAGAGAAAATTATACGAAGGGGCCAATTGCTAATCTTATTAAAATAGTCCAATTGTTTGAACTCAGCTGCTTGACAGCATATGAGGATGCACTGATCAGTTTACAGCCATGTAATCCAATCCAGATAATGTTCTGCCTAAAAAGGGACTGCTTATACCCACTCTGGCAGCAGCCCAGGCTGGAAACCTTCCGGCTTAGAGCAGTAAGATGCCCAGGCCAGTAGACTCTAGGGCTTCATTCATCCCTGCTGGGTAGGGGGACTGGCTTCTCCCCATATTTTGATACCCTGTACATGTTTGTAGTTATCTTAGGATGACATTGCCTTTCTGTTCATTCCAGTGCTGCACATCTGACTTATGCTCCACTCTCATCCTTTGGGCCTTTGAAGTCACCCATACAATGGCCCCAAATCTCCCTGAATGGTGCCTGTGTTGAGCAGAAGGACCCACTTACTTTAAGAATAATAATGTCTTAATTCATTTGGGCCGCTACAACAAAATATCAGAAACTGGGTAGCTTATAAGCAACAGAAATTTGTTTCTCACAATTCTGATGGTTGATAAGTCCAAAATCAAGGCAGATTTGGTGTCTGGTGAGGGCCTGCTCTCTTGCTCATAGATGTTGCCTTCTTGCTATGCCCTCATATGATAAAAGGAGAGAGCAGTGCTGTTAGCTCCTTATAAGGGCACTAATCCAATTCATGAGGGCTACACCTTCACGACCTAATCATCTCCCAGTGGCTGACATCCTAACACCATCCCCTTGGAGGTTAGGTTTTAACATGGGAATTTTGGACACAAACATTCAGTTCATAACATAATAACAAGAGTAAAAATAAAGCAATCATTTACTAAGCGCTCTCTCAAGGAGCAGCTGATGTGAGGATACAAAGAAAAAGACCTGGCTTCTGTGGTTCAGTTTGGGGCAACTCTGAGGGACCTTTCCAGCACTAGAGCTCTTCATAGGGTGGCTGAGTCCTGAGTTGTCCCAAATGGAGGGACAGCCTTGTGGGTCAGCTTCTCCCTCTGCCCAATGCTACTTTCCTCATTTCCTTACAGGTGTATTTCCCAAGAGCATTTTCTAATAAACCTTCCACATACAATTCTCCAACTCAAAGTCTGTTTCTGTAGAACTCATTCTCAGACAGGGCGTATCTTTTCAAAGGACAGATCCCCTGTGGCAAGTAGGATCTCTCTGTGTACCCCAGGGGCTCAGGAAGCTGTGGAGGTTCCAAGAGGTGCAACAGCTATGAGGCTGAGGCTCTGACAATTGGAAATATTCATTAGTGAAACTATGCAGTATAATTTCATAGAAGATTATTCTATCTGGAGGCTAACAGATGGCTCTGAAGCCAAATTCGGGACTCTAATTCAACAGAGAGATTCTGCTGATGTCACCAGCACTTGAGCTGTGTGTTCCAGTGTGGGCTTTTTAAGGGTTTTGGTTGTCTTTTTTATTTTTTCTTTCCACAAACAGCCATAGAGACTCGAGAGTTAATTCAGCCTTGTAGTCACTCCAAGGCCATCTGTTGTTCAAATTAAAATACATATTTTTAACTTTAACCTTTCAATCTCTAAAGTTTTAAACCTTTGCAATAGAAACAGTCATTTTGCAACAGCTTTTCAGCTTCCTGATTCAGTGACATCAATGAAAGGGGAATGTCAGTTTCGGGAACGTCAGTGAAGAACGTTGGCAGGGCTGACATTGGTAGAGGGACACAGAGAATTTACCAGGTTATTTTCTGTTCTTGCATGACATGGTAATAATGTGCTATGCTCTCTTAGTTGGAGTTAATCAAAACTCTGATTATATTTAATGAAAGATAATTTAGGGATTCACATTTCTTCTGAGGCATAAATAAATAAAAAAGGAACTGGAAAAAATAATGCAGAATTGAGCTTCCTTTGTTAGTTCTATTAATCTTTTGGCATATTCTAATGTGGAAGCCAGAATAAAATATGACCAAAATGCTAATTTCTTTGGGAGTGATTTTTTTTCTTATTTAAAAAGTCATGCATGCTTATTGTAGAAAATATGGAAAATGTGGAAAACTACAAAGATACTTATCATCCTACTGTCTAGAGATAAATGCTTTCAACATTTTGGTGTATTGCATTGCTGTTTATTTATTATTTACATTTAGAGATGGTGGTCTTGCTATGTTGCTGAGGCTGGACTCAAACTCCTGGCTCAAGCGATCCTTCCACGTCAGCCTCCCAAGTAGCTGGGACTACAGGAACATGCCTGCATTCCTATTTTTAAAAGTTAACTTAAATACCTCCTGAATGCAGAGATCAAATAATCATAAACCATGATGTGTTGTCCTTGATATTTGAAGATGCTATTGCTAATCCCTGATTAAAAGAGGCAAATGTTTTGAATCTATTTGATCTTATTTTTTCCCACCAAAATTCATGATTTTTTTCGTGCCATCCACCTTGTCTGTGACAAATGAATAAATTTGCTAAAACTACTTTAAACTACACAGAATTAAAATGGTATATTACCATTCTCAGTTCAATTTAATCCAACAATCCTGTTTTAAACGATAGCTACTATGCATTCTGCACTGTGCTGGGCAAAGTGTAAGGATGGGGTGGGAAAGGGAGATCCAAATGTGAAGATCACACAGTTGCAGACTTTAGAAGCTCCTGTTTCTTTATTCATGCAACCAGCATTTATGGAACACCTTCCATATGCTGGGCATTGTCCTACGCATTGGCAATACAGTGAGGAACAATAAGGAGAAGGTCCCTACCTTCATGGGGCTTACCTTCTATTGGAGTAGACAAAAAAAATAGATGAGACTATTTTGTATAGTGTGTGTTAATCATGTTTTTTATTTTCTGTACCTTATGATATTTTGACATCTTAAAAATCTTGGCAGGAAAGAGACTGCCCCCTCCAAGGCTGGCCAATTCTTAGAGATAGTAAAGGGCTCAGGGGTACACCTTTCATATGCCAACCAACCAACCTGGAGTCTACACCCCCAACAATCCCTTTTATCTAACTCGCGCACACCAAGCTAATATTTTCCCTTCTTTGCATCATCTCAGAGCCAGGTACCAGGCAACAAGAGACCACCCCTACAGCCCAAAAACCCATCAAAATTATTAAAATGAGCCAATCCTAAAGTGTTTATTCTGCCCTGTCTTGGCTTTCCCACAGAATCCTTAATAAAGGCGCTTGCCTAAACTTTCTCCTCTCTCCTGTTTCTGCCTCTTACCAAAAGCTGGTGCTTCCTTTGTGGCCCTGCATGGTGTGGTATGTCCCCTTCTCTTGGAAAATGTAAGTAATAAATCTTTCAATGATATTGGCTTCTCCATGTTGTCACTTCCATAAACTAAAGTCATTGAGACACAGTGGTAAGTACAGTTGTCCCTCCATATCTGTGGATTCCAAATCCATGGATTCAACCAATTGTGGCTTAAAAATATTCGGGGAAAAAAAATCCCACAAAGTTCAAAAAAACAAAACTTGAATTTACCATGTGCCAAGTACCACACTGAATCCACACAAATGAAGTGATGTGTAGGTATTGTATCAGGTATTGTAAGTAATCTAGAAATGATGTAAAGTATACAAGAGGATGTGCCTATGTCATATGCAAATACTACACCATTTTATACAAAGGACTTGGCATCCTTGGATTTTAGTTATCTGCTAGGGGTCCTAGAACAAATCCCCCAAGGATATCAGGGGATGACTGTACCATGAAGGCAAAAATAGAAGGGGTGTTATAGAGAAAAGATGAAGAGTGCCACTTCAGGGTGATGGTGAGAAAACGCTTCTCTAAGGAGGTGGTATTCTGGCTGAGACCTGCGTGGTGGAAGGAGCCAGCCAAGCAGAGAATATTCTAAGCAGAAGTAATAGCAAGTGCAAATATCCTGAGGCAAGACTAGTTTTGCCTGGTGAGTGAACAGGAAGGCCAGTTTGGCTGAAGCAGAGAGGGACAAAAAGAGGTAGGAGAGGTATAAGGGGCAAAGTTCATGGAGGGCCTTGGAATAGAGTGGACCAGACACACATGCAAATGTGCACGGCAATGCATTGTGAACAGTACGTAACATTTGCACTTCTCTTAAAGTCTTTGAGGATACAATACTGGTGAAACCAAAAATTCAAATCTCCGGTGCAATTCTAGGAACTGTGGCACAGTAAAGACAATTACTCTTCTGGGCAAATGTGTTTGATAACACCCTTCAGTTGCACTCTGGTCTTCCTCCTATGTTTCTTCCAAAGTGAGTCTTTATAAATTGAAAGAGCACTGCTTTTATCCAGCAGTGTTGAGTGAAATTATAAATGTTACAGCGTGCATAATAAGGGCAAAAGCCAAGTGCAAAAAGCATATTCCTTTGTGGTTTGTGGTGGGGGTTGAGGATGGTAATGAGCAGGGGGTGGGGAAGAGGTGGTTTTCCTTAATAGAGTTCTTGTTGAAGCCAAGCTTCCCAGCTGTTGGGTTCAGAGCCTGCACGTGATTGGTATTGTGCAAACTGGGCCTGAATGCTGATTAGAATGAAAACTAGGTGGCTTAGTCCTGACAGCTTTTTGAAATCAGAAGCAAGAAGATGCACCTACATTTTCAGTTTGATGTGACATAATTGTGTTTTCGTTTATTTACTAAGTTCATAAGAATATTTAATTTCTAGGTTCATAAAACAGACTCCAGGTATTACAAGAAAGGGATTTTTTTTTTAATTCTCCTTTTCCCACAATGCAAAATATTTTCTTTTGAACAAAGCTTGGGCTGCAGCTTTACTCAAATGAAAGGGTGTGGGTGGAGAATAGTTTATTAACAACAATAATATGAGCCAAGCTTTAAGCTTAGGCTGTATAATTTTATACACTTATTTTTTATTATAACCCTGTTTTGCAGCTGCTATTATTTTCTACACTTTATAGATGAGCAAACTGGAGCTCAGAGAGCTTCAATTACTAGGCCAACGCCAAACAGGGAGTGTGGACCCAGATGCCTGGTGGACCTTGCATCCAACCCAGGTCTATTTGGCCCCAGTCTGCACTTCCCACCATACAACCCTGTCCCCTAATATACCTTTTAACCATCTGCAGAATAGGAGCAGGCCTACTCCATCTTTCGTGGCTATTGTCACGAACAGAGGACATAAATGGTGGCTTGCAAAATACCTTACAGATGGCAATTTTAAAATAACAAAATAAAAGGAAGCCACACATTGGGCTGCACCCCAACTCATCCACAGGCCCCACCTCAGTCACAAAGCAAGTGGCTTTCCTGGTGTTGAGTGGGGAAGAATGCTCTGCAGCAACTCCTGGTGAGTTTTCCTTTTTATGGAACTGGGTCTGAGACATGCATTTCAAGGTAAAGGAGTTTCCCATTTAGTAGAGAGAGTAGCACTTTTAAAGTACTTACGCCAAGGTCTAGACCAATCATACAATATCGTATATTCTCTCTATAATATATTCTGTCCATAATATCTTCTCTCTATAATATATTTCATACATAATCCCCCTAATATATTTCTCTAAGGTAATAGGAATCATAACAATCCATTAAATTTTGATTTTCTGTACATTTATGTTTTATTCCACAGTATATTTCAAGAGGTTATGGGGCACCTTAAAATAAGCAAACAATTTAACATTATACAAAAGATTTAAAATAGGTGACTACATAATGCAAAGAAAACAGGCAGGAAAGTAAAATGGAAGCAGAGAGAGGTTATGTGACCTGATGCATGTGATTTGAAGATCTTTATCCTTTCTAGAATTCATGGGCATTATCCCATTTGATCCTCAACATAACCCTATGAAGTAGAAAGGCTAGATATTATTAACCCAATTTTATAGATGAGGAAACTGAGGTATGAAGAGCTTAAATGATCTTCTTAAGGTGATAGAACTAGTGAAAAAATAGACTGATTCTAAGTTTTCTTACCTGCCAGCCCAGAGCTCCATGAATTCTGATGCCCGAATTGCTAGGGTAGGAGAGATCCCAGGGAAAGTAGGGATGTGAGTGAAGCGTTTCTTGGCCCACTTAATTCTTTTCTCGGACTGTCTTCAGGTGTCCTTCAAAGCCCATCTGATGCTTGTTGGCTGCCCAGAACACCTTGCCAGAGCTTTTGCCCTTCCCCACTCTTCACCCCACCCCACAACTTGGACTTGCCTCCTTGGATAACATAAACCACTCCTATGTCATCAAAATTACTCAATTCAGTTTTCAGGTCCCTTGGTGCCGATTCTTGGCTAGGTTAGTGCTAGCTAAACATGTTTGTTAAGGCAAATCACAAGCCAAAGGTGATTATAGAGAATGCTGTCTTGTTCTCAATAAAATAGACTTTTTTAACAATAAGGCTGTCCAAAACCAGAGTGGGCTACTCAGGTGAGGGGAGGCATGGGTGGCTCTTGAGCTCCCATCCTTGCAGTGGCTCCAGCACAAGCTCGATGCCCACCTGTCAGGGATGGATAGTGCAGGGGATCACCTTGGCCTCAACTAATTACATTAGATAGCTCCAACCTGCTTCCAGATCCTTCCGTCTCTGATTCTAGAGGAACCTGTGTTGCAGTGCCAGTATAGCCCTGCCTTACACCTCTCAGGCAACCCGTTCACAAGAGCCTTTTGGCATTAGTGCCCTCAATCAAAGGTGTGACTACAAGGGGGAGAATTCTCCAGGCCCCCTGAGGATGGGGTTGGAGAGACTTTAACCCTTTTAAATTATGCCATGGAAGAAGCCACCAAACCCATATAACCTTGCCATCTGGGATAACCAGGCTCTGCTTTTACATTCTTTCTAAAGCTTCTCTTTGTAGGTTGCTGTTTAAAGGCTTTCCCCAAAATCACCAAATTGTATCTCTATTTTTTAAACCTTAAAAGCATTTCTCAGCGAATTTGAATATTGGGAAACTTCTTAGCATTAAAGCAACCTTACACGTTAGTCTACTATGATGTCACAGTGGTTGTCTCCACAAAGAACAGCAGTGGAGGCTGGAATAGGAAGGAGTGGAGCTTATGGTCTTACTGAGGATGAACAGCATAGATGTATTTACCTATGCTGCACCCTGTTCAGAAAATAATTAAAGACAGGTTACAGAGAAAGAGCAAGAGTAACAACATAAAATGAGGCTAATATAAAAATGCAAACCATAGACGATTAGATAAACAAAATGTGTCTCATATATATACAATGGAATATTATTTAGCCTTTAAAAGGAAGGAGGTTCTGACACATGCTACACATGTGTAGCATGCTGACACATGCTGACACATGCTGGATGAACCCCTGAGGACATTATGCTGAGTAAAATAAGCCAGACACAAAGGGACAGATGCTGTATGATTCCATTTATATGAGTTCCCTACAGTAGTCAAATTCAGGAGACAGAAAGTTGTATGACGGTTGCCACAGGCTGGGGAGAGGCACAAATGGGAAGTTATTGTTTAATGGACTCGGGGTTTTAGTTTGGGAAGATGAAAAATTTCTGGAGGTGGATGTTGGTGATGGTTGCACAACATTGTGAATGTACTTAATGCCATAGAACTGTGCACTTAAAAGTGGTTAAAAGGTCAAATTTATGCTATATATATTTTACCACAATAAAACAAAAGACATTGAACTCCAGAGGCTTAGAAAAAAAAAATCTCATTAAATACCTTTTTTTACATTAATTACAAGTTGACATGATAATTTTTGGATATGGTAGGTTAAATTAAACATATCATTATTTTAAATTTTTTAAAATGCAAAGCACAGAGGAAGAATTATAAAATCAAATAACTTGAGGAGGACTAGCAGGTACATACACATGTGAAGTGACAAATGGTGTTTACAGCGGGGAGTGAGTATGTTTGAGGCAACCAAGAGACTATATGCCTAGGCTTAAGGTATTCAGATTAAATGTGTAAGAAGCAAATAAAACATGTCCTCAGTCTCAATGACCTGGAGGTAACAGTTACTGACATCTGACATAGAAGGTTATGCAGTTGCTAATAGGGCACAGATTTGGCTTGAGCTCTCTAGCAGCCAATGTGAAAAGAGAAATTTAGCCAGTTGCACAGTTTACAAAGTACTGAGAAAAAAACTCGGCCGTTATTCAGAAACACGTGTGCTATTGATATTGAGATATGAAAGAAATTTCTCCTGAGGGCCTTACAGAAAAAGCACTTCAAGGTAGTGAACAACACCCTTAGAGGTTGGGGCAAGTCCCATGGGATTTTTCTTATCCCATTTCTCATTTGGGGTCCCTTATTTCACAGAACAGTGTCACAAAACCAGTTCTGCCAAGGGCCAGTGGTCCAGGAGGAGGCAAAGTAGTGCTGAATGAATGGTAGAGATGATGAGGCATATGAGTGCTATCGGCATTCAAACTTCCTGAGGGATCATCGATAAAGCAAGGCTTTCTGCAGGCTTTCTAAAGGCAGTCGGGCAACAGCTAGAGCTTTAGGAAAAGTAGGATTTAGATTCCTGCCTGGTACATAGTGGGCACTCAGGAAGTATTTGTTGCACGAATGAGTAGGTAGATGTCTTAGTCCATTTGGGATGCTATAACAAAGTATCTTAGACTACTAATTTATAAACACAAATTTATTCCTTACAGTTTTAGAGCCTGGGAAGTTCAGGATCAAGGTGCCAGCAGATTCAGTGTCTGGTGAGGGCTTGTTCTCTGCTTCATAAGTGGTGCCTTCTAGCTTAGTCCTCACATGACAGAAGGGGCAACGGAGTGCCTTGGAGCCTCTTTTATAAGAGGACTAATCCCATTCATGAGAGTAGAACCTGCATGACTTAACTTACTTCCCAAAGGCTCCACCTCTTATTGCTATTACATTGGTTTTTAGGTTCTAACATATGAATGGGGAAAGGGAGGACCAATCTTCAAACATTAGCAGTAGAGATAAAAAAAAATACAGGTATTTCAAGGCCAAAGGGGTAGAGAGAGCATTTTGGAGGGCAACCTGGCTGGAGGATATTAGTCAGAACTTTCTTGGTGGCAAGTGACAAAAATCTAACCACCTTGGTTTGAAAAAAAATATGAAAATGAATTGAAAGCATATTGGAGTGTCTCACATCATTAAAAGAAAGAGTTGAACACTAAATATGATGAAGGCAGGGTGAAGGTGGGTCTCCATGGTACACATGGAAATGTGCCACCCAGATCCCCTTTCAAAGAAGGATATGTTTCCCCAGACGCTGGCCATATGCTCAGTACACAGCCTTTAGCTGTCAGCCAGCTACTTCAGGGTTTGCCTCAGCTGCAGAGAGTTGTCTCACCCAAGAACATGTCCTTCCCTGGGCAGCCCACATCCAGTGACTGATCATGGTGAGAGTGTAAGGGTCAGGCCGTCTCAGCCCATAAGGGACTATTTCAATGGGCCATTTATGCTTTAGAGTTCTCTATGGAGTCGGCCAAGTCCTTTTCACACTCGCATTTAGTTCAGTTTCTCCCTCTACCTGATCCTGCTTCCTCCTTCTCCTTTCTTTGAGTGTTGCTCCCTAACAAATATCCTGCACACCAAGCTCCATCTTCAGTGGAACCTAACCTTTGAGAGCCTAAGAAATGTGAACAAGGACTCAAATGCCAAGAGGATGCTCTCTCTGTCTCTCACCTTTCCTTCCCTCTGGATCTCTCCTTCTGTCTCTTCCACTCCAGATTGCCTTTCTCCAGATATTAGAAAACCTGATCACAAAGAGTTTCTGCCACAGAAATGGTCAGACTGTTATTGCTCAGTTTCTGATAAAAAAAAAATGTTTTGTATCCCAAAAAAGGATAATGAATAGCCCTGCTGGATGTCAAGGCATTACAATGGGCCAGGCTTGGGGTCAAAACCTGCTCTTCAGGAATGGCATCGTATAAGAACAAACATCATGGCCCCATTGACCCATGGGGTTTTGAGAAGGGTTGCTGGGGAAAAAAACCATGATGATATCCTCTACATTTTGGGGAGTAGTAGCAGTTGCCATTGAAAGATTAATTGAAAGATTAATTTGAGATTTTGAATGTCAAGTGTAAGAGATAAAGTATCTTTAGTTCATTGGTTTTCAAACAAACACTTAAAACAACAGGACTCTTTCTCAACAAAACTTATTCAGGAGCACCAACATATTAAATAGATTAACAATAGAGCTACTGCTTTGAGAGGAAGTAAGGGCCCTAGAATCCAGTCTCTTGTCCTTCTCTAATTCTATTTCCCAGAAACCAATGAGTCATCTCATTCACTCATTCAACAAATATTCACTGAACACTTCTGTCTAGGGGCATTGTGCTAGGTGCTGGAGAGACCTTTGTTGAGTAAAAACAAACACAATTCATATTTCTGGAGCATGCTACTTATAGTCCTAGGATGCAATTTGAAACCCACTAAGGGGGCAATTTTGAAGGGGTAGGAAGAAGAAAAATAAAGGATTGGGGTAGAAGAATGATGCTTTAGGAATAGTGATCTGTTGGTTTTAGGTATTGTCAACTTGATGTGGGGAAGACTGGTCATGTCAATTAATTAGAAGACCATTGCAATAGCTAAGACATGAAATGTGGGGTCTAAATTTAAGGCAGAGGAAATGAAAAAGGAAGGGTGGATAAAACAAATGGAATGTAAGAAAAATTGATGAGTCTTGGTGACAACCTCTTAATGGATCGAGTTAGTGTCTTTTAATGCATGATTAAAACAATCCGACATACATTTATAGGTAGTAGGTCCCCCCCAACTTTTTCCACTCAATCAAATGTGCAATATATTCCAAGCCACATTGCTGCACCTATGTATTAATCATTCTGCATTCTCGACAGCTCATTTCAGTCCCATTCTGTCAGCACCCTGACCACTTACACATACTTCTCATGGTTCCAAGTACAACACTCTTTCCTGGCTGACAGCAGCCCACGCCATTCCTCATGTCTTCTTTGTACAAAGCTGTAATAAATATTAAGTTCCTGAAAATTTATGATTCAACTAATATCAAATACTCCTTTAGCCAAGATATTGTTCTCAGGAACTTATTTTGTATCATATGAAAGAAAAGTAATTTCCTTTTACATTTTAAGTTCATGTATGGTTCAATGTGTGATTGTAAGAGATAAGGTCCATTTTTCTGGCCTTTGTGATGACTCAGTATTCTTGAAGCATCTTGGGATGAGGATGCTTGCACAACTGCCCCCTTGTATATTCACTTTGCAATTTAAATTTTTCTAAGAATTTTGCAAAATTACCTCCAGAAATGTCCTTAGGAATTATTGCTCCATTGCCCCACCCCACTCACATTTTACAGTTGAGGGAAACTGAAGAGACTATAGCAATCCTCCCACTTCAGCCTCCTGAGTAGCTAGGACTACAGGTGCATGTCACCATGTCTGGCAATCTTTTTATTTTTATTTTTTGTAGAGACGAGATAGTGCTATGTTGCCCAGGCTGGTCTCAAACTCCTGGCCTCAAGCAATCCTCCCACCTCAGCCTCCCAAAGTGCTGGGATTACAGGTGTGGGCCACCATGCCTGGCCTCAGTTTACTATTAATATAAGATAATTTATAAATTTAATACAATCCCAATATAAATCCCAATAAGCTACTTTATAGAGTTAGACAAGTTGATACTGAAGTTTACATGGAGAATTAACATGTAAGAATAGGTAAGAAACACTAAACAAAGAAACATTACAAAAGAGAACTAGTCTTATTAGATATTAAAATTAATACAAAGGTTCCATAATTAAAATCAGTTGGTACTGGTGCACAAATACACAGATAAACCAAAGGAATGGAATAGAAAGTCCTGGATTAGATTCCAAAACATGGAAACTTAGTATGTGATAAAGGTGACATCTCAAATCACTGGGGTAAAGATGGACATTTTTTAATAAATGGTACTAGGACACCTGAGTAGCCATTTGGAGAAAGATAAAATTAGATCCATATCTCACATCATCCATATGAGTAAACTCCAAACTGATTAGGGATATAAATATTTAAAAATGAAACTATAAAAGTACTAGAAGAAATCATGTATAAGTTCCTTTCTAACCTCTGTGTAGGGAACAGCTTTCTAAAGACAACTCAAAATCCAGAGAAAATAAAAATAAAAGCAATAAAAATAAAAAGTCAGAGGCAACAAAAGACAAGATTGATAAATTTTACTACATAAAAACAAAAAACAGTTTACATAACAAAAGCACCATAAAGAAAGTTAAAAAGCAACTAACAAAACTGAGAGAAAAGATTCACAACATATACCACAGACAAAGGGCTAATATTCCTAACATATACAGAGCTCTTAATAATTGAAGTACAAAGGACTAAAAGTTCAACTTAAAAAATGGGAAAAGACATGAATGGCAATTCACAGAAACTAGATATTAAAACAGACTTCAGATATATGGAAAAATGCCCAAACTCATGATTACAGAAATATGAATTAAAATAACACTGAGTATCACTTCTCAACTATCAGACTGGCAAAACTTTAAAAGCATGACAATACATTCTGCTGGTGATGCTGATAGGGAAAAGTCATTCTCATACATTCCTGGTGCAAATACAAATTGTTATAACCATTCTGGAAAGAAATTTGGCAATACCTAACCCAAACTACATGTTATTTTTGCCTCTCAACCCAGGCATGCCACTTCTAGGAATCTACCCTGAAGACATACTTCCAACAATACAAAAATACATAACAATGTTATTCATTGCAGCACTGTTTGTAGCTGTAAAATATTGGTAACTACTCAAATGCTCATACATATGAAAGTGGTTGATGTGTACCATTGCTTAATGGTACATCTACACCATGGAATATTATGCAATGGTAAAAAAGAATAAGGAAGATCCCTATGAACAGAAATGGAGTAATTTCCAGGACACACTGTTAAGTGAAAGGAAGCAAAGCCCAAAGAGTATCTCTAGGAAGTAAGAGACGGATATAAGAAAATACACAGGTGTCTGCTCATATGTGCAAAGAAATAAAAGAAGGTTAAATAGAAACTAAATAAAATGGTTACCTATAGGAGCAAGTGGGAAAAGGCTAGAAAGAAGTTGAGAATGGGAAGAGTCTCAGGGATGAGAAGGGAATGACACTTCTCTATGTATATTTTTTTGTATAGCTATGACTCTTAAAACCATAGTAATGTCCCTTAAACTCTTCACATACCCAAAAAATAAACAAAAATTTAAAACCAAACAGGATGTGAGGAAAGGAAAATTCAGAATGAAGCAAAAAACACTAACAAATGAACCAAACTGTTCTATAAATGAATAATATAACCGCACTGAAATGGATGGGGAGGATAAGAACCAACCTAAGTAAACATGGAAAATAGTATCTTGATAGGATAATGTGAGGCTAAAGAAAAAGAATGTTGAGTAACTGGTCAGACACCAACTTAACCAACTGATCAATGTAAATGTCACAGCAATAAGACATGTCAACATCATGAGCACCTTGATGTGATACACTAAGAAAGATACAAGAGCATTTTTGTAGTGGTCTTGCCAGAAACACACAGCCTCAATCTAATCATGAGAAAACATCAGACAAATACAAACTGAGTGACATCTACAAATTAACTGACCGGTACATATCAAAAGTGTAATTGTTACAAAAGACAAGGAAAGACTGAGGAAGTGTTGTAGACTGGAAGAGACTAAGGAGAAATAAGATCTAAATACAATGTGGGATTATCATGAGGATCCTAGTACAGAATATAATTGCCACTGATGGAAAAATTGGTGAAATTTAAATAAGACCTGTTGTTGAGTTGCCAGTAGTGTACCAATGTTAATATCCTGTTCTTGATCATTATATTACAGTTATGTAAGATGTTAACTTTAAAGGATGTGGGGTAAAAGACATAAGGGAATTCTGTACTACCTTTGCAACTATTCTATAAGTCTAAAACTGGCTTAAAATACAAAGCTAAAACTTTTTTAAAAGACCTCAGTGGGAGGTAGAGGGGGCTATTTGGTCTTATGATGTTAGGAACCTCCAGCAGGGCTGGTATCCCAGTCCGTGAAAGTCTATGGCCTTTTGTGCCTTTGTTCATACAGAGAGTTTCAGCCTGGGCCCTGCCACAGGGTTGAAGAACAACACCTCAACTCCAGCGGTGAGGATGAAATAATTACTGAGCTCTAGGGTTCCCAATTACCATTCTGCCTCCTCCCTGACCTTGAATAATAACAAGAACCTCATAGTCAGCTACTAATTCATAATAAGTGACCATCTGACCTGATCTGAAATTTCATTGTAGACAGATTTTCCAAGCAAATGTGAAAAATAAGACATGCTTAGTCTATTTTTTCAGTTAAAAAAAGTGTACATTGCAGCATTATTTATAATAACTAAGGCATGGGAAAAAATAGTGTTCAAAACTAGGAGATTGGTTAACAACTTATGGTATATATCCATACATTGGAATGCCAAAGAGCAATTAAAAATGTTGTAGACTATTTAATAATATTCCATATCATGTTCCCCAGAAGTTAAATAGGTTAAAAATATGTACATACATAATTTACCTATCAATCTACTTATAGATAATAAGATTACGAGAGGGAAAATTTGGAAAAATATCCTCTAAAATGTTAACAGTAGTTACCACTGATTGGTGACCATGTATTTTTTTCTAACTGAAAAAATATTATTTTAAAAATAAAGCAAGGAGACTTCTGGTTTAAAAATGATGGAATAAAGACATCTGTCTCCCTTCTCTTCACCAAAGTCATTCTGCAACAACAAGCAGAAGGAAAACAGAAATGCAGACTCCATCCTTGAGGAAACTAGGAAACAACTGTAAACCTGAATCATGCTATGGAAGGAAGGGGCTTCCCAATGTGGGCACCACTAGAGAAGCCCACGGGAAGACAAAGGCGGGACCTGTCTGAAAATGCGGAGCTCAGACAAAGCCTGCTGAGCACCTGTTCTCCTAAGAAGTGGGAGAACCACCACCAATTCCTTGTCTAATCAATGGTATTGGAACATGCAGGCTTACAGAGGAAGCTTCTTTGGTGCTCATTTGACACCTTAAAGAAGCAGGGAAGCTGGGGATGAAAGCAGAATCGCACAGACGTGACATCTCAACAGGAAGCAATTTATTGGTGAGACAAAGCAGGGTGGAGGAAGACTTTGCACTACAAGCTGACACCTTTGGTTCTCAGTGAAAAACTAAAGGCAAAGCAATTCCCTTGTACACCCACATACTCTCACACCACCCTGTGTTAGAAGAAGCGTTATTATCGTATCAGTTAAGATTAAGCTCAGCTATATGACATAAAAGCACCCAAAGCTTTAAGACGATAGATGATTATTTTTCTCTCATTTAGAAAAATTTTGAATATTCTAAAACTGATTGTGGTGATGGTTGCACAACCCTGTGAACAAACTGAAACCCATGGGATTGTGCACTTTCAGTGGGTGAACTGTATGATGTGTGAGTATTTCAATAACGCTGGTTTCTTTAAAAAAATTCAAGAATAGGATTTGTATAGTGGCTTCATAGCATCATCAGGGAACCAGGTTCCTAACTATCTGCTCTGCTACCCACTGTATACGGCTTCTATCTTCAAGCCACCTCGTGGTTTTAGATGACTTCTGGAGCTACAGTCATTAAACCCATATTCCAGGCCGCAGAAATGAGGAATAAGGCCCCATTCTCCTTCTACTTTCAAGGGTCTTACCCAGAAGTCACACCCAACACTTTTGCTATATATATTCTTGGGCACAGTTTAGTCACATGGCCATAACCAGCTATAAGGAAAGCTGGGAATTTTAGGGGTTTTGCTGAGCACAATGACAATGAGTAGAATCTGGTTTCTATCATCACGTAATAGAAGGGAGAAACAAATGTTGGAGAATGCAGTTAGCAGTTTCTGCCACAACTATGGACCAGAGAGAAATTCTTTATAGGTCAGAAACACAATGCTGTCCTGTCTCCTGCAAATAGCTAGTTAGAAATAGCTTATCTCATTCAAAGCTAAGTAGTGATTAACAAATCTCTCCCTATTCCCTACTTCCCCCTACCTTTCCCAGCCTCTAGTATCCTCTGTTCTACATTTTACTTCTATGAGATTGCCTTTGCCTTTTCTTAACACACATGTTAGTGAGAACACGCAGTATTTAACTTTCTGTTCTTGGCTTTGTTAAAGGATACAAAATTACAGCTAGATAAGAAGAATAAGTTCTAGTGTTCTTATGCAGTGGTCCCCAACCTTTTTGGCACCAGGGACCGGTTTCATGGAAGACAATTTTTCCATGGACAGGAGGCAGGGGGGATGGTTTCAGGATGATTCAAGCACATTACATTTATTGTGCACTTTATTTCTATTATTATTATTACATTGTAATATATAATGAAATAATTATATAACTCACCATAACGCAGAATCAGTGGGATCCCTGAGCCTGTTTTCCCTGCATTAATCTGTATTTGCAGCCGCTCCCCAGCACTAGCATCACTGCCTCAGTCCCACCTCAGATCACCAGGCATTAGATTCTCATAAGGAGCATGCAACCTAGATCCCTCGCATGCACAGTTTACAGTAGGGTTTGTGCTCCTACGAGAATCTAATGCCGCTGCTGATCTGATAGCAGGAGGAGCTCAGATGGTGATGCGAGTGATGGGGAGCTGCTGTAAATACAGATGAAGCTTCACTCACTCACCCACTGCTCACCTCCTGCTGTGAGGTCCAGTTTCTAACAGGCCACAAACCAGTGTCGGTTATGGGTCAGGGGTTGGGGATGGCAGTTCTATAGCACTGTAGAATGACTATAGGTAACAATAATATATGATTTCAAATAGCTAGAAGGAAGATAGTGAATATTATCACAAAGAAATGATAAATGTTTGAGATGATGGATATGCTAATTACCCTTATCTGATCACTATACTTTATATATATATATCACAGTATCACACTGTACCCCATAAATATGTACAATTATTATGTCAATTTAAAATTTGTTTAAATTTTAAAAATGGATAAAAAACAAAGATAAGTAATGATTAAAAAGAAACCATTACACAAACTACATAAAGATATTACAAGAAAAAGGAGGAAAGAAACAAAAAAAAAAATGACACCTGAAAACAATGTTCATTTAAAAAACAATGTGGCCACCAGGCAGATAAAATTGTGATCAATCATATTCCCATATACTCCAAGAATTTAATAAAACTTTTAACATTTTCAAAGCAGAGATACAAAACCCAGGGAAAGGATGAATAGATATTACTGAAAATACTATAAGATATATAGATTATAGGGCTAAAAAAGTGAGCAAAATGAAATAAACATGAAAAAATTCAGAGCTATAGAAGCCCTACAAAGTGAAAGAAAAATGTGGATATCTGATATCTTTGGATTACAGGTTTTCAATTCTGTATTTAATCAAGATAAAATTTAAAAATAAACAACAAAAAAGAATCAAATGTACAGTATGCCAAGAAAAAATTGATGTAGAACTGACACCAAGATATAGCCTAGAAGTTACTAGATTTCAGAGATAAATAAAGAATTCTTTAGACATACAGCCCAAAAGACCAAGTCATTAATGTGGATGAGGAAAGAATAGATGGGAATCAAATTGACCTCTGACATCTCCACTGCATCATTTAACATTAGAACACAGAGGCACGATGCCTACAAATGTCTTATAGTTGGTGGATTTTAACCAACTAAACCAGTCAGAAAACTTTTTAAGAACCAGATGGTAAATATTTTCAGCTTGGTGGGTCTAAACAATCTCTGTCACAACTACTCGGTTCTGCTACTGTGCCTGAAAGCCGCCATAGACGATGTATGAATTAATGGGCGTTCCAATAAAACTTTATTTACAAAAATAGGCAGCCTGCTGGATTTGGCCCATGGGAATTGATCTGCTGACCCCTGAGTTAAGCTATCACTCAACTATAAAGGCAAAAGGTAAATATTTGTGAAGTTGTGAGACCTTCAGGGGTATAAGCCACGTATCTAAAGTGTTAGAAGACAAACTTCAGTGGACAAAAAAATAAATGAAGAAATTGAAGCAAAAATACTGGCAAGAAATAAAAAGCTAAAATATGCTCTACTACCTGGAGAACAGAAAAAGAGGCATACCTTCCGGCTCCTTTGGCAGCAAGTGCCTTAGAAGTCCCATGACGTCAAAGGATAATTCAAGAAACCAAGACATCTGTTGGAAGCCATAAAAATTATGATCAGTTCTAAATAAAGAAGGTGATGTCACATTCACAGAGCCCTTTTAAAAACATCTAGCAATTCACAGGGATGTTTAGATTGTTAACCCACAGTGATAGTTGAAGTAAGAGGGCCTCAGTTTTCACAGATGTAAAACGAAATAAATCAGAGGTTCCTGAGCCTTGGCTACTCATCAGAATCACCTGAGGCATTGTTTTTAACGCCTATGACTAGGTCCCATCCCAAACCACTTAAATTAGACTTTCTGGGCAGGGCGAGGTAGCTCACGCCTGTAATCCTAGCACTCTGGGAGGCCCAGGCAGGAGGATCACTTGAGCTCAGGAGTTCAAAACCAGCCTGACCAAGAGCGAGACCCTGTCTCTACTAAAAATAGAAAGAAATTAGCTGAACAACTAAAAATATATAGAAAAAATTAGCTGGGCATGGTGGCGCATGCCTGTAGTCCCAGCTACTCGGGAGGCTGAGGCAGAAGGATCGCTTGAGCTCAGGAGTTTGAGGTTGCTGTGAGCTAGGCTGAGGCCATGGCTCACAGCAGCAAGTGCACTCTAGCTGGGGCAACAGAGGGAGCCTCTGTCTCAAAAAAAAAAAAAAAAAGAATTTCTGGAGATAGGAAAGACAGCATTTTATAAAGCTCCCCAAATATTCAGATATGCAGCCAAGGGGGAGAACCACCAGATTAGACAGTTTTTGAGGTAGTTATCAATTCAGATATTCTATAAATATATGTGTATGTAATATATGTATAAAGAAGTATCCAAAACTTAGGAATTCAGAAACTGTTACATAAAAGAGGCTAAACTACTTAGTCAATTCTAGATATGTTTTTTTAATAACAGAACTTTAAATTATAGTTCATACTGATCTAAGTCACAGGGGCTTCTAAAGAAAACCTAAAGACTTAGTTTCATCCTAATGTGAAGACCTGTGATTGTACATGAATAAAGAAAAAATAGGCAACTCCTTCTGACAAGGGAATCAATTCTGTATTTTAAAAAGAAAAGTGTCCCTGTCAAGTAAGTTGTAAAATGTCAAATGTCCCTTAGTTTTGAAAGTCTAATATCCTTGGGATGATGTTTGTTTGCTTTTAAAAAGCATTTCAATAAGACTGGTCCCTAATCTATTTATTGAATTGCTTATTTCCAAAACTGAGCAAAGTCAGAGAAAGATTTAAACACATAAAGAAAAATAAGTGAATTGCAATAGAGAAACAAAATATTTTCCTGAGAAATCAAAAAATCACTAATGACTAGGGTGACAATAGTTCCAGTTTGCCCATAATAATCCTGATGTGTACCTGTTATTCCAGAGTAATGATTAATAATGCTCCCTTCTCTAACACATTTTGTAGTGTAGGCAAAAATTTGTATGGCAACTCTACCATTGATGCTAACACTAATAAATGAGTCATATCTCTTCATTAGAGCAGATCCAAAGACCCATATTTGGAAATATATCAATGATTAATAATGTATCCTCACAAGGGGGAACCAGATCTTTACCAGGAATGTGTGACTGGGAGTCAGTCTTAGTCTATAGCATGGGAGTTGGAGTTAAATCATGTAGTAGAGTAAACAATTAATATTTTCACAAGGGGATGATGAGAGATACTTAAAGATAGATACTAGAAAACCACATTGGAGTTGTTGGCAATGGATCAGAAGATTTTGGGTGGAAATCAGAAAGGACTTGCTAAGATGCTGGGAGAAAAGCAGATCTAAGGACCGGGGTCCCAGGGACCAAATCTAATCAGGAAAAATAATGGGAGGGAGAAGTCCCAGATAGGAGCCAGGGAGGGTCTGGTATAAAATAATTTTGCCAAGGAACTTCCTGCTGCTTCTTCCAGTTTTTTATTGACCTGATCTCACCACAAGGATATCTTAAAGCATTAAGTTCCTGGCACTCAAGTAGAGCTACAATTTGTACCAAAAAAAAATTTTAAATGAAGTCTATTCTTGCAAAGATTTTCTTAACTCAGACCTTTAATTAATTCAAACTGTTTAATTATTAAAAAAAACAATTTTTCAAATCAGGAGGCCTGACTTTCAAAGAAAACTAATCAAATGGTTTTCTAAGATCATTATCCTAGACTAGTGTTATTTGATCTTCTAAGGCTTTCATGCGTTAGGTGGAAAATTAAAGTCTGCAAGGAACACAAGGATAAAGTGTCAGATCAGTCAAATCAATCCCGCCCAGGGCAATACAGATATGCACAACAAGTCAATGGAGGGACAGATACCACTGTTGCATCTCCTTCATATCCAAGAAGGAATGTGTGACAGCATCCAAAAGTGAGTTATAACATTTATTTATTCAATAAATATTTATTCAGCCTCTATTATGTACATGGCAGTATGCTTACCTGGTGTATTATGAGGCTTTGTGAAAATGTGGAAAATGAACGACAGTAGCACTAAATATTTATTTAATGGTAATGGATAACAGAAAAGCATCTTATAGGCTCCTTGATCTATTTGTTCTGAGAATGGGTCATTGTTTATAACTCCTGGAGAGGTATAGACTTAATCACTAAGTTAGTAGCCTACGACCCCATAGAAGGCAGAGAGTGACACTTCAGCTCTTGGCTTCCCATGTGCCAGTTCCAGACCCTCAAAATCTCAGCTTCTTTTCTTATCCTAGGGTTTAAAAAGCCATCTGATTCCCTTCTAATAAATTTCCCATTTGTTTAACCTAATTTCGACAGATTTCTAATTGTTACTAATAAAGAACCTTGACTAAGACAGATAACAAAGGTGAATTTGATATTTTACTATAAGAAAGTAACAATGAATTATTCCTGCATTTGGTATAATTCATGTGAAGAATATGGCAACCAAAGGGAATTTCTTCTGGAAAGAAATGAATTAACTATAAAAGGAAGGAGGAAAGCCCAGGGATAATCTTTTTTTTTATTAAGACTTAGATCATTTTTTTCACTGTGTAAAAATCTATGTAACATGAATTTTTAACTCCTTTTAAGTGTACAGTTCAGTGTTATTAAATACATTCACATTGTTGCATGACCATCACCCCCACTCATGTCCAGAACTTTCTCATCATTTCAAACTGAACCTCTGTGAGGTATAATCTTAGTGGAATTCTTAAACTTGACACTGGGAGAATAGTAAAGACCAGTTGAGTAAAGATAAAATGAGAGAGAAACAGAGTTGATAGTTATAGAAGTATGATACAGCGTATTTAATCAAATGGAAGTTAAAGATAATGAATCCCTTCCTAAAATATACTGGCAGCCGTGAGTTTTCATAATTACACATTAATATCCCTAAATTTACTTACACATGTTGAATTTGGACATTCATCCGTGAATTTTTCAATAAACATTTCAAGCTATCACTGTGTGACATTTCCTGTTGGTTGGCCAAAATTGCTTAGTGCTAGCTGTGTAGCCATCTTTGCCTTTAGTGCAGTGTTGATGCAATTATGAGTATCTATTATACCTTTGCAGGTATTTCCTAAAATATGAGCAGGGATTAAAAAGGTATCAGTGCTACTAATAAAGAATATTATTTCTTCTACACTTATTACCATTAAAACCTAGATTGGAGTTATTCGTTGTGTCAAAAATGGCAGATCCATTGCTATCAATTGAGGTCATTGATATCTCAATTGGGGTCATTAGTTACAAAGAAAAAAAATCCTTAAAGAAAATAAATTGAAATGTAGAACTATCATCAATTTTTTTTTCTTAAAAGTTGTGGTACAACTAAGGATTTTTTATTTTTCTGCAAACAGAGTCCTCCATCATAATACCCAACTCTAGTATTCAATATCTGTACATCTAATTTCCTGCAGTCTCAGGGAACTATCACGTTCTAAAATAACGGACTGCCTTTATGACAAAACTAGCACAGAGGCAAGCTATGTGTTTATGGGAAATCTCAACTCTCACAACATTTACTATAAGCCTTTTACAGCTCAAAGTAAAGTGGTTAAAACTTGTTTTACTTACCTTACTGACAGTATCATCTCCGAAGTGACAGAAAATATAGCAAAGAGACTGCTATTTTTAGACCAACTTCCATCTAACACGGAAGAACTGAATGGTTTCCATGTCATTTTGGAATTTGTAATAAGTAAAGGAAATATGGGGCAGAGGCTGGCATGTGCTGAAAATTTTAAGAAAGCAGATGTCAAAAGCTTCAAAGGGAAGGAAGGAGTTATAGCACAGAGGGTAAAAGCCCAGACTACAGCAGACTCAAGAATATGCAGGTTTGAATGCTAGGTGTGTGACATTGAGCAAGATATTTAGCATCTCTAAATCTCAGAGTTCTCCTTTGTAAAGTAGGGACAGCAAGGAGAGCACAAACTGGGAAAAATCACTTAAACTCTCTAAGCCTGTTTTTTTATTTGGGAAAATCATAGTATATACCACATAAGTTTGTTCGAAAAACTAACTCAGAAAATGCATGTAAAATACCTACCACTGAGTTTGGCAAATGATAAGCATTTTTAAACCACAACCCCCCAACACACGTTATATACAGTATTTTATGGACTGTTAACTTCTAAGAAGTGAAGGATTCATAAAAGAAACTAGTCTAGCCAGCTCAGATTTAAAATGAATAAAAGATGAAATAAAGGAGGATATGACTAATAATAAACACCAAACGTCTAAGAACAGAATTTTTAAAAGCTAGTGCTCAGAAAGAAATGAAGTAATATTTCTAAAGACAAAACCACTTCCTCAGCTACATTTTGAGGGAAGAAGAAGAGGGACAGAACTCACATACTCTCTGGGAACTGTTATCAAATTTACCAGATGAAAAAGAGAAGGCAGGGGTATGTTATTTCTATTTGAGGTCTACATTTTCCAGTAAGAAGAATGATTCTCAACTGGAAAGGGAAGAGGAAGCCAGGCAAAGAGAATATGTAGCAAACAATAAGTTAGAAGAGGGAAAGGACTACTTTACATGGATTTCAATCTCCAGATCCACAGGCTAGGTGGTGTCTCAAGATTTTTCCAGAATCATAAATGCAATCGCTTGGCAAAAAAATGATTTGTTGGCACAAAGAAGATCTGAAATTATTCTGACAAAGAAGTGTATATGGAGATAGAGATATGCTCATTTAAATAAATTGGCCATCTAGATCTTTATAGATTTTATTGTGCTTTAAAAAGCCTACATAGTTTACTTCGATGTGTTCTTATGTAGAATATTTAATTATTTAAGCCAAATAAGATGCTTCTAAAGCCAGTCAACCATTAGTAGATATCATTCATTACAAAACTTTGCTTCATCCTTCTGAAGACTGACAAGGAGGTCAATGAAACTCATTCTTAATCATCCCCACAAGGACCTGAGTACTCATTATGTGCCAAGTGAACCGGGAATATAAAAACGGTACACAATTATGTGAGTAGGTTGAAGTTCAAAACATAGTTTGAAATACCAAACACAGATATAAGAACATTGCTGCAGGAACACAAAGGAAGGGAGCAATAATGCTGAGTCAAAAGATCAAAGGCAGGACTGCTACAACAAATAACAACTTATACGGCATTACAAATCAGAATGGGCCTCTGACAAAGCAAGTAGGCTCAGGCTTTCGGTAACAAGTATAGGGACATTTGTAGGTGCCAGCTGACAGCTAACTCTAGTAAGAGGGGAGGTCTCATAAGAACTGAGCCTCAAAAGATTAATGGAATTTCGATAGGTATGGAATGGCAGAGAAAATAACTCTAATTTGAGGGAAGGAAATAAATATGCAGACAAAAAAAAAAAGAGGACATAATATGTAACCAAAAACTTCAAGTTCATTGATAGACTGGCATGGCTAGTCCATAAGATTTCTAGAAAGATGTAGAAGGAGACATGGCAAGAAAAGCTACTGAGGATTGTTGGTGGCTTTGAGTACCAGAATAAGGAGTTCAAATTTAATTCTATAATAATGAGTATAATAGCTATGATTTGCTGAGCACATACTATGTGACATAATCTTTGCATGCATTATATCATTTAATTCTCACAATAACCCTATGAGGAAGGTAAAATTATGATCCACATTTTGTAAACTGAGGCTTAAAGAGATTTATCAACTTGCCCAAGTTCATAAAGCTAGTTCAGCATTAGAATTTTGATTCAAATCCACAGCTCTCTAAATCCAAGACCCATAACTAAAATGACTCAGCTATACTCCCTTGATTGTGGAGAAAATCAGGAGCAATGACAGTTTTTAAAGAGAAAGACAATCAAAACTGCATTTCTGGAAGAAAAAATATAGTGGCAGTGGACTTCCTGAGAAATAAGAAATTAAAAATGGCAAGACTAGTTAGAAAGTTATTAGTTCAGGTAAGAGATACGAGGGCATGAATGAGGGCAATCGTAATATTGGGAAGGGAGCATTAAAAGAACCTAATGTGTTAGTTTTCTATGCTGCATAACAAATTAACACAAATGTGGTCACTTAGAGCAACATACATTTCTCAATATTATCTCACAGTTTCTGCAGGTTGTGAGTCTGGGCTTAGCTAGGTCTCTACTCAGGCCTCACAAGGGTGCAGTCAAGGTGTTAGTTGGGCTACATTCCTATCTGGAGGCTTGACTGAGGAAGAATCCACTTCCGAGTTTATTCAGGTTATTAGCAGAATTCATTTCTTTGAGGTTATTTGACTGACTTCCCCATTTTCTTAGCTCTTGACTGGAAACACCCCTTAGCTCCTACAGGTCACTCGCAGGGCCATGTCTCATGCTCCTTCCTCCCATAACATTACAACTTATTTCTTTGAAGCCAGCAAGAGAACCTCTGCTACTCAGAATCCCTGGGCTCAGAGAAGGCCAAAGCCCTCTTTTCCAGGGCTCACCCAATGAGGTCAGACCCATGCAGGATAATTACCCCCAATTAAGTCATAATGAACTGACCTATTCACATGTGTAAAATCCCTTTACTTTTGCCATATAATGTAACCCAGTCACTGGAATGACATCCAGCACTCCGAGGAAAGGGATTATATAGCACATATTACACCAGGGGCAGGACTCTCAGATGCCATCTTAAAATTCTGCCTACCACATTTAACAGCTGATTTGATACAAGGAGGGGGCCAAGATCAGTCCAAGTTTTTAGCCTGAGTAATTGAGAAGACGGTAATGACATTAACTGAGATGTGACACACAAGAAGAAAAGAGGTTTAATAAGAAACATTATTAGTCTTACTTTGGAGCATTCATCTTGAGGTACCAGTGGTACATCCATTTATCTTAAACCAATTGCATCAGTTTGCTTCAGCAGTACCTACTATTTAATTAAATGGCGTTGAGAAGAGGGGCTTCTTACATCTGGAAGTGATTCTTTCATAATGTACACAGTTATTTTTAAATGTTATAAATGGCCATGAACTTGAGAAACAATTAGCAATTGATTATGTTTTAGATCCATGTCCTCTTCTTTTAATCCAGCAACCAGTCACAGAGATATTTTTTTTAGTTGTTTTGATAAATGCTCCTTTCAGGCACTGTTATTTCTGAGAAATGGCCAAGCATCTTTTTCCTCCAGGAATGTTTATCTTAAAATATATCCAGTAATAGCTGAATGAGTTGTTAAGCAAGTAGATAAATGAAATACCCAAAATAACTAAGGAAATATTAGGGTTAGTACTAATATAAATTAGAATAAATAATATAAACTCTCATTTTAAACTATCTGAATTATCCCATGGCTTTGGGGTTAATGAAGATCTCATGTTCCATGGTACACATGGTAAAAAGAAGAATATTATTGCTTGGAAAAATGGAGAAGAAATAAAACATTTACTGGGTGTCTTCCTAATGCCAAGGCCTAGGTTAGAACTTTCACATACGCTGTCTCATTCCATTCTAACAACTCTGAAATAGTGATATTAGCCTCATTTTTTTTTAAATAGATAAGGTAGTTGAGGCTGAGAAGCTAAACATTTCATCTGAGCTAAGAAGTAGAAATAGCCAGGTTTCAGACTGATATATATCTTATTCTTCATACCGTATTCTTCCCCCTATTAATCTTTCTTCACTTCTCAGATTAGTTGTAACTTCCTCTTAGAAGCCTTCCATGACCACCCTCTGGGTCTTCCAAGAGTATGTAAGACACTCATTCCCACTACCCTGTTTTCCCACAGCAACCAATTAGTGTCAAAGTTAAGTGCTTGAGTTCTAGGACTGCACAAACAGGATTCAAATTCCACAGGCCAGGATTCAAATTCCAGCTTTACAGTTGCTAAGTTTATGAACTTGCAAAATTGACTCAGCCTCAAGCCTTTTCAGTAAAATAGGAACAAAATTATTACCTGGCTCAAGCGGTACTTGACAGAACAACCTAATGAACATAAACCCCAATTATTGTTATCATTAGCAACATAAGATGTTGTTCTACTTATTACATTGGTTTGTGATTGCCTGTTTACTTTTCTGCATTCTACAGTGGATTGTAAAATCATCCCTGAGACACGGGCTACATCTTGTTAGCTGTGATTTCTCCAGAGCCTAGCACAGTGCCTACCTGGCACATGGCAGGCACTCAAAAACTTCTGCTGAGGGAAGGAAGAAAGAAAGGAAGGAAAGAAGGAAGAGGAAGGGAAGGAGGAGAGGGAGAAAAGGAGGGAGCCATGAGACTACCGTTATATTGATGTTCTTGCTTTTTCCTCGCATAGCCTCAATGAAGGCATGAGAGATAAAAAATAAACCGTTACTTTCCTTAAATTATATTTAAGGATCAGAAGCCTTAGAAAGTGAAGTTTGTTATGACATCCTTAATGCCAAGTATGATCTAGAAATCCTAATAGTTAGATGGTGCCTGGAAAAGGACATAGCCCAGGCAGTCTTTAAGCAAGTGAATATTCTCCCTTTTTAAGAGAAATGAGCACCACACTTACCCCCACAGCCTGAGAGGAATGTGCTACATGCGAATGACCTCCCCATAGCTTCGAAGCCACCCACAGGACAGTCCTCATTCCCAGCCAACACTAACTTCAGTGCTGTTATGAAAAATGCCCAAGGCTCCCTTTTTTATTTGATTCAACTCAGCTCTTGTCACCTTCAGCTTCCGGCAGGCCAGTGCCTGTTTTTATTCTTCTGATGGAAGGAGCACATTTGGATTTGACCACATATTATTTGTACCCATTTGAAGCTCTGCATACAGGTGAGAACAAAATATCCAAAAAAGGGTATTTGATTACTATAGGGTCAAGCAGTTTGGGCACTCATAGGCCATGACAATAAAAGAGGATTCTTCATATTTTTCATGTTTCTTATAATATAGGCACAGTCACAGGTAAAAATGCAAATTAGGCAGAAGTAACCACAGGCAGGAGACATGAATATAAAGACGAAGAGCCCTATTCATTTGTGATGCAAAAATCCATTATTAGGAACAAATCTTCTCCCGACAGCCTTGTGGATGCTGCATAATTCAGCAAGCCCAACTGTACTTAGGAAGTGATGGTTAAATATTGAAAATCTGATTGGAAGATGGAGGTGGCTTCCTGCTCTTTCCTGTAATTGCCTTGTCTGATTTTTCTCATGAACAATGTATCACTGGAATTTTTGACTATGATAGAGTGCACCCTCCTGAGAGTTCTGCCCTGAAGGCTAGGACTCCAACTCTGCAGGAGCTATCTGATGGAGGACTTCATATATCTCCTCTGCACCTGTCATCCCTCTTCCCTTGTCAAGCCCCAGGGTGTTGTGTGGAACTTATGAGCCTCTCCCAGCCTGTCTCCCTTCACCCCACTGCCTTTTGCACAGTATAGCAGCCTAATGAGTTGAAGAGACAGAGCCAGCCCAGGCTTCTTATTACAATCACATTCCATTTCCTTCAAATAAACCCTGCTCAGAACAAAGGCTTCTGGGCACAGCCTTTGTTGTGGATGTTTAATCATAACAATTTGGTGGGACCCAGAATATCATGATGATTGCTTTCAAGTAATTTGTGATATACGTGCTTAGCAGATGATGTAAGGGCTGCTGTGCTTTTTGCTCCATTGCTTCATGCAGTGTGGTTTTCTATGACAGTATACTCTACAAATGCAAACAGATGTATTTCCCATGACCTTAACCCTTACAAATAGGGTTGTTTTATGTATTTCCCAGTTAACATTTTTGAGAGCTTCAAAATGTGGTCTCCTAAGGTCTCCCAATACTTGTGGTTTTCACACTCTTAACCATTTTAGATATTTCAGGAATGTGATAACACTAATGAGATATTAGAGAAAGAAAAATAATCAAAAGCATAGTCTCCAATTTTAAAAATCTTAAATATGTTGGTTTCCCTTAAGCTTTGCTCTCAATTAACTGCCTAAAATGACAAGAGAGAGGTTTCTGAAGTAAAAATGTTAACAAAAAGAATATCCAAGGGAAAAAACATCTAGAATAAGGTGATGTCTGAATACAGATGTAAAAATCTAGCAAGGAGAATTCTTAATATCTGTTGAGACCATTACACAACAAACAAGTGGGATTTACCCTAAAAGAGTTGAAACAGTATATAAAATCTATTAAAATTATCCCACCTCAAATGTCATAATTATCCCAATTAGCCGTTTCTTATTTTGTGTTTTTTCCTTCTAGGGTCTAAGGAGACAAAAAGAATTTCCAATAGCTGAAAGAGCCCCTTATTTGTGCCTACTAATACAGGCATTTTCCAGGGGATCCTTACCAGTGTGGTGTAGTGGTTAAGGGCTGTGACTTTGAAGTCGGACAGGCTTAAGACTAGAACATTTTTTAAAATTTGTTACAACTCATTTTTAAAAATTATAGCTTCTTATTGTGAAATAGTTCTAGACTCACAAGAAATTCCAAAAATAGTACAGATAGTTCCCATGTACCCTTACCCAATTTCTGCTGATGGTAATAACTGACATAACCATAGAACATTGTCAAAACCAAGAAAATGACATTGGTACAATATATTCCAAAGCACAGATCTTATTTAGATTTCACCAGGTTTTAGTGAACTTCTTTGGGGATATGTGCGTGTGTGTGTGCGTGGGTGTGCATGTATGTGTGTGTGTTTATAGTTCTATGATTGGTGTAGCCATCACCACAGTCAGAATACAGAACTGTTTTATCACCACAATGAAACTCCCTTGAGTTACACCTTAGTAGTCACATCCTACCCCCAAATCTAACTCCTGGCAATCATAGATCTATTCACCATTGTGATTTTGTCACATCAAGAATAGTATATAAATGGAATCAGACAGTATGTAACCCTTTTTTTCAGTGGTATTTCCATTTATTTTCTTTTTAGTAATAAAATTTTTTTCTATCTCATACATGATTAAACACATATTTGCTTTAAAATTAACAGTCACAATTGAAAAAACAATGGTTTATTTTCCTAGTCAAGTGACCAAGCCGCTGAATCTGAAGGCCTCCATAAATGTTACATCTTAGCATTTTCATTGAACAATAAGACCTTCAATTTTGATTATTCCTGGTAAACAGCAATTTTGTTTCTCCAGTGGTTTCCATTTGTCAAATAGTCATGATAGATGGTTTAACATGGCAGCTACTGCTTTCAGGGGATTCTGTCAGATGACTCCTCATTTCCAGTGCAGTGGCTCTCGGCAATCTTCCATCGAAAGTCCATCCACCAGGACTTCTCTGTCATGGCTGGCCAAGGAGTCCTGCTTTGGCTGCCAGAGCTTCATCCTGCTGAATATGATAGTCCTGAAATCTCATGGCTACGCTTTCTGTCATTTTTAAATATTTCTGTAAGCAATGCTGTGAACAGGTGTTCTCTTCAGGTTTTACTTCACCTGTTGTGAAATCTTTAACACAGTTCCAAAAGGCCCCAAGAAATCCTTAAACTGTTTGATCAGATTCTGGTATTTGTGTAGCCATATTCTTTTGGTAGGTTTATTAGTCACCTTTTCTAATGCATGAGTTTCCTTTCTGTTCTGGGAAAGTTGTCCAACCTTTGGCTTGACTGTCTCCAGTGAAGCTGCTTCTTACTAAAGCACAGGCTCTCGCATCCGACATCAGTAGGACGCTGAGGGACTGCGCTGCAGGTCGAGTCTGGGGACGGACGGTTGGTATCAGGGTGGGTGCCATATCCACTACATGGGAAAGATCTGTAACCCTTTTTGAGACTGGCTTCTTTGACTCAGGATAATTCCTTTGAGATCCATCCAAGTTGTTACACATATCAATAGTTAATTCTATTTAATTATTGAGTAGTATTCTATAGTATAAATGTCCCACAGTTTGTTTATCCATTCACCTGTTGTAGGACATTTGGATTGTTTCCAGTTTTTGACTGTTACAGTACAAATAAAACTGCTGTGAACATTCATGTACAGGTTTTTGTGTGGATACAAACTTTTTGTTTCTCTAAGATAAACATGGATGAAAGAGATTGCTGGGTTGTATGGTCTGCATCTGTTTAACTTTACAGGAAACTGCCAAACTATTCTCCATCATTTTACATTCCTCATTAGTACTTGGTACTGTCAGTATTTTTTATTTTGGTTATTCTAATAGGTGTGTCATGGTAGCACATACAGCTTTAATTTGCATTCTCCTAGAGGCTAATGATGTTGATTATTTTTTCATGTGTTTATTTGCCATCAGTATATCATCTTTAGACAAGTATCTGTTTTTTAAGTCATTTAAGTCGTTTGCTCATATTCTAATCGGATTGTTTGTTTTCTTACTGTTGAGTTTATAGAGTTCTTTATATTGTCTGGATACAAGTCCTTCATCAGATATGTAATTTGTAAATATTTTCTTTGTCTGCGCCCTATCTTTTTATCCTTTCAGCAGGTATTTTATATAGCAAAAGATTTTAATTTTGATGAAGTACAATTTGTCAATTTTGTTTACTCATTAGTGTAGGGCAAGGATAGAGGTCAGGGTTCCATGCATACAGGACATTACTGTAGGACAGAGGTTCAGGGGTTGTTATGGACTGAATTGTGTCCCTCCAAAATTCATGTTGAAGCCCTAACTCCCAGTGTGACTACATTTGGAGATAGAGTCTTTAAGGAGGTAATTAAGGTTAAATGAGTTCATAAGGGTGGAACTCTAATTCGATAGGACTGGTGTCCTCATAAGAAGAGGAAGAGATGCTAGATCTACCTGCCCCTACCGCTCTGTATGGGCACAGAGGAAAGGTAGAGGACATGGCAAGATGGTGGCTGTCTTCCAGTCAAAAAGAGAGGACTCCCCAAAAACCAACACCATCAGCACATTAATCTTGGACTTCCAGCTTCCAGAACTGTGAGGAAATAAATTTTAGTCTTTAAGCCACTCACTCTGTGGTCTTCGGTTATGACACAGGAGCAGGCTAATACAGGGTTGGAAGTCAGAATTCCACCCACAGTCTTCACAGGGGAAGGGCACCTCCCCCTTATTGCAAGGGACTTGGAAAACAGGGTTCTGTGCATGGTCTCTACTCCCTGCAGTGCCCATTAAGGTGCATGAGGGGCATGACCTGCTGTGTTACTCACCTTGAGAGCAGGCAAGTATGGCTAATGGCTTCTGACTCACTGGGTCACACTGTTCATTAAGAACTTTTCACAGTTCTTTAGTTAGAAAGCAGAGGCTTCTCTTGTGGCTATTAATATATATTTTATTTATTTATTTATTTTTATTTATTTATTTTTTTTTCTGTGCCTCTGTCCAAGTTGTAGGCTTCTCCCATGCCAAAGGCAGGACAAATAAAAGGTAATAAAAAAACCCAGGGAACTCACCTCCAGGTAAGTTCTCGAGTTCTTAGGCCTCTAGCTAATCTACTTTCTCTTCTCCACTTTTCATACTTATGTATTTTGTCCAGGGATTTTTGGTGTGATTAGTGGGAGGAGTGAAATGACATGTTTCAATTTTATCTTGTCCAGAATTGGAAACTACAACTGGTTTATAAAAATAAAACTTGAAAGTAAGATTTCAGGAGACTAACAGCAGTATTCCTGGGGGTTCTTGAAGTTATTTTCATTGGGAGACACCTCCAAGATTTATTGACTCCATCTGATATAGAAGAATGAACAATGGACTTGATAGGCTTGGTTCTTATTTCAGTTTTTCTGTGACCTTGGGTAAATTGCCTCACCTTTCCATGTCTCAGTCTCTTCATTTATCAAAGACATAATTGGACTAGATCTGGATTAGTAAATAGGTTTCATCTCTTGTGCCAACAAAATAAAATAAGGCTTTTTGGCCGGGCGTGGTGGCTCACGCCTGTAATCCTAGCACTCTGGGAGGCAGGAGGATCACTCGAGGTCAGGAGTTCGAGACCAGCCTGAGCAACAGCGAGACCCTGTCTCTACTAAAAATGGAAAGAAATTATCTGGACAACTAAAAATATATGTAGAAAAAATTAGCTGGGCGTGGTGGCATATGCCTGTAGTCCCAGCTACTCGGAGGGCTGAGGCAGAAGGATTGCTTAAGGCCAGGAGTCTGAGGTTGCTGTGAGCTAGGCTGATGCCACGGCACTCTAGCCCAGGCAACAGAGTGAGATTCTGTCTCAAAAAAATAAAATAAAATAAGGATTTTTTATCAAAAAGCCTTGTTGAAAAGTACTGTAAGATCATGATTAGGCTTAGTGAGAAGGAACACTGTATTTAATTAATGATGTCTGCTTTATGCATAAGATAAGATCATGATAACATAACTGTTTTGCTTTTAACCCCTGTAATAGAAGATCTCTAAGGACTTTTCCAGGTCTAAAATGGTATGATTCTAATACAAAAAGGAAATTAACTTGAATGAGTATATATCTAAAATGAAGGTAAAAGAAATCTGAAATTATCTTATGAAAAGTAAATAACCATACTAGAAACACAGAATGAAATTATTGGGGAAAAAAATTTTTATCTGGGCTTCCTGTCAGCCATAGAAAACAAAAGGGAAACTCACTGATTATCTAGATCTCCTCCTTTCTCTTTGCTTCTTTTTTTCCTCCTTTTCTACTCTCTGGTTGTACTGATAAAATTTTCTATATTTTCCTTTTTCTCTATGAATTCAGAAGCTATGGAGAATACTTCTATCCTTTTAATGGTTCCTCTTAAATTTTAAAAATAAATACTTTATAATTTTAAAAATACAACCTTTATAAGTGTTTCCAGAAGAGTGTAAAGTCATTCAGGATCAGTATCTTTATCTCCACTCAACTAGAACAAAGATATTAGCATACTAAGTATCCAGTGAAGACCCACCTCATTTTCTGTTATTGTGGTTTAGAGATTTAATTTTCACTTTTTTAAATAGGAAAATACTTCTCCATTTACTTTTTTTAGCTTCTCTGCTTGCTGTTGTATCTTGCATCTCCGTCTTCCTTCTTGAGTTCAATTTTCTTCTTGCTAAAGTATTCCCTTTATAGTTTGTTCAATAATGGTTTGTGAATGGAAAATTCTAATTTTTAAGTTAAAAATGTTTTTATTTTATTTTAATGAGGATTTCACCCCCAGGAGTGATCACAAGTTAGGATTGGTGAACACACTCACATAACACAATAGAATTTCATCTATTATCAAATTATTCAGATTTATAGAAGGACAGAAGTCAGGAAAAACTGTCTTGTTACTACTGTGTACACAGCTGTTTGTATCTCCTCTTTCCCTACACAAGATGTGTGCAACAAATGGAGATAACTTCAATGTGTATGCGGTTTTACTTGGCACAAAGAACCCACTGCCTTGGTTTCCCATCAATCTTATATCTTTTTCCTGTCATATAGGCCTAAAGCTTACATGTTTGTTTACAGTAACCTCACTCCAGATATACTCCCACTAATCAGTAATTTCACAGTAAACAAGACAGGTCATTAGCTCTTAGCATGCAACATTTCATATTTATCTTAACTCAGGAAGTGTCCAAGGAAATGATGTTGTGAGAAGGCAGAACTGATGTCTTCTTCCAAGGAAAGGCTTCTTATACTTGGGTCCCAGGCCTGATGTTAACCTTTTACTCACAGGTGGTTTAGCCAGACATAGGATTCTGGATTGACAGTGATTTTCCCTCAGCAATCTGTAGATATTGCTCCATTGTCACCTGCTATATATAGTTGCTGATAAGAAGTCAATTGTCTGCCTAATTGTCATTCCTTTAAGAATCTGATATTTCTTTCTAATAGTTTTTTGTTCATTTGCTTTGTTTTGTTTTTTATTTTGGTAAGAACATAACATGAGATCTACTCTCTTAACAAATGTTTAAGTGCACAGTACAGTATTATTAACTATAAGCACAATGTTGTACACAAGATCTCTAGACCTTATTCATCTTGCATAACTGAAACTTTATAATATTTTTCCTTATCTTTAATTGTTTTAAGATTCATCTAAGTATGCATTTATTTTTATTTATCCTTCTTAGAACCTGGATTACATTTTTTTTTCTTTTTTTTGAGACAGAGTCTCACTCTGTTGCCCGGGCTAGAGTGCCGTGGCATCAGCCTAGCTCACAGCAACCTCAAACTCCTGGGCTCAAGTAATCCTTCTGCCTCAGCCTCCCGAGTAGCTGGGACTATAGGCATGTGCCACCATGCCTGGCTAATTTTTTCTATATATTTTTAGTTGTCCAGCTGATTTCTTTCTATTTTTAGTAGAGATGGGGTCTCACTCTTGCTCAGGCTAGTCTCGAACTCCTGAGCTCAAACGATCCACCTGCCTCTGCCTCCCAGAGTGGTGGTAGGATTACAGGCGTGAGCCACCGTGCCTGGCCTGGATTACATTTTTAATCTGAGGATTTATGTCTTCAACACTAAAAAAATGCTTGGCCAATGTCTCTTTAATTGGTGCTTCTCCACTCTTTCCTCTATTCTATTCTGCTAGAGCTTCTGCTAGACTCAAATTTCACCTTCTCAATCTATCCTCCCTTTCTCTAAGCTGCTTTTCACAATTTCTCAGTTCTACTCTTTGATTTCCTAATTCTCTTTTTGGTTCTGTCTTTCCTAAAGTTTATACCATCTTATTTCTAGGATTTCTAGTAGACTATTTTTAGATCTGCCTATTATAATTTCATTTCTGCATGTTTTTGTTCCATATTTTCTTATTCTTCCTTGTGAATGTTTTTCTTTTTTTATCTTTTTAGTGAAAGACTATAAATGTCTCATTATGAAAACTTTTTCAGATTGTTTGATTATTTTTATTTCATCTGATAAAGAATTAATTTCAATAATTTATTTTGGTGGCTATTTTAGCATTTTTTTCTTTATGAATTATGGAACTTAGATTTTCAGGTTTGTCTTGAGTAGGAGAAAGTTTTGTCAATATTATTTAGGATTTCATACCTCCATCTATTCTTTCTCCTTCCTTCTTGGTGGGTTTTCAATAGAATTTGCCCAACCCTGCTGGGATCCCAAGCTAGAAATAGATCTTATACTGTTACATCAGGGCTCCTGACCCATAGGGATAGTTGTGACATTACAGCTCCAGTCACTGAGCCAGAAGGCAGCTTGGCAAAAGTTCTGGCTTTGAAGCTGTGTTTGCTTCTATCCTTCTTTCCTTGATATTCAGGTAGAATAAGCCAACAAGGTGTTAAGCTTCCTTTCATGGAGTGGTACTCCACCCCAAACTCCAATTTCAAACAATGATCCAAGGTCTCATTCCCACTTGCTTGACACATTTAGATCCTATCATCCCATGAGTGCTGAACTCCTAGTTACCTCTGCCTGTTTATAGTGCCAGAGCCCAGCAGACCCTCAGCTCCAGCCCCACTTATTGCTTTCCATTTCTGTTCTCTTTCTTCTTCAAAAAAACATTTATTTTATTCTTTAAAGTGTTATTATCCTTTAAATTTTCTCTTTTATTATTTTGTCTATAATTATTGTACCCAGAGAAGAAAGAGGTAGCTCAGATGTTGAATTTTGTCTTGAACAGAACTATAATAGTTCTCATTACCCAATATAAAAAGCATTATACTTCTTTAGAAACCTTTTTTTTTTTTCCTTGAAGAAGAAACATTGAATAAGATAATGGACAAATACTTTGGAGGTGGATCTTCAGACATAAACATTTCTTTATAATTCCCACATAAAACCAGAAAGCATATCACTTAAATGTTATTCAGTGATGACATTTCTAATGGAATAAGAGCTGAGGTTTAAACAAAAAGTTTAACAAATTTTTAACTTGGTTTAAGGTGAAAACTTAGAAACTGAATGATTAGCTCCAAATATCTCTCAAATATCACTCTTTTTAGCTGAGCTTCTTGGATAGGAATGAATATCAGTCAGTCCAAGACTGAGCTCTTTAGAGGAAGTGAAGACATTGTGTTGATTGAAAAAAGATCCATATGTTTTAGGCATATGTTTTAGACTGTCAGGTGGCAAGGCTGACATTCCGTTATGAAAATTCAGGAGCCTGACTTGTATTCTCACCCCAGCAGGCCTTCCCACCTCCCCAGTGAGCCATAACAGTGCCTGTGAAAAAGCTAAACTTTTAATTTTAAAAGAGCTTCAAATCTTCTCAAAGTCTTGGTAGAAACCTTGCTTGAGGTCTTCCATAGCATAGGAGGAATTTTCTAGGAACCAGAAGGAAGATATTGACAAGAGAAGATCTTAGCTCAGAAGAAGTATCCAAAGGAAAAGACACATGGGATCCTTATTTTCCTCTTTATTTAAAGTTGAATGCATATTCAACAAGGACCTTCTGTGTTCCCATCTCGTACTCAGTTAAATGATGGTCATTTGGTTTCTGTCCTTGAAGGATTAGATCAGAACAAGACAAGACACAGAGAGATGAGCCAGGAAATGACTAGTCATTGTGAGACATAAAAAGACTAAACTAAGGCAGCAGGAATGTAGATGAGATAAGGAATTTTTAAAAATATATTTCAGCTGAATGCAATGGTTTTTCCCTGTAATCTCAGCTACTTGGTAGGCTGAGATGGGAGGACTGCTTAAGTCCGGGAGTTTGAGACCAGCCTGAGCAATATAGCAAAACCTCATCTCAAAAAACAAACAACCAAACAAAAAAAGTAGGACCAGATTACTTCTCTAGGCTAAGACTTTCCCAGGTCCTAGCCTTTAAAAATTAGAGCATGTTATTTTTTTATAAAAGTAATAAAAATGTGTTTAAGAGACAGAATCCTGATAGATTGTAGAATAAGGATATAGGAAGAATTAATAACTCCAGGGTGACTTGCACATCTTTTGCCATGTGACAAGACTGATTGGTTAATCTTGTCATTCATTAGCACAAATCATATGAGAGGAAGAGAAGGGAAAGGAGCAATAAGATAAAGGTTTCAGGTTTTAGACAGATTGAACTTTAAGTGTTTTAGGGACATCCAGCTGGAGGAATCCAGTGGGCAGTTGGATCTATTGTAGATTTTAGAAGAGAACCTATAAAATTGGAAGTCATCAGCATATAGAGACATAGAGTGAACTGAGAAAGAACCCCAGAAGGACAAGCAGAAGAGAGTTATCACTTCTCATTCCATCAAGAAATTCTTAATCAGTTGAGATAAGCAAATAAAAAAAGAATTGGTACTTTTTAATAGAATGAAGCCACAGGACACTTTCCTACTCTTCTTTACCTTTGTGGTATCCTGGAATTGGCCCAGCACATCTCAGGTACTGACAAAAGAACCAAGTAAACTATGAAAAGTTGGATTTGGAGCTATATCCATTCCCTGAAATATACAACTGCTAACAGAAAGCTCACTCTGACAGAGAAATCATAGAATCCCACAGAGCTTCTAGTCCATGATATCAGAAGGCAATACAATCCAAGTTAGCAGTATCTTTTATTTGTGGACAAAGGTAAGAGACATACAATCCTGAGGGTGAGTTCCTCCAACTGCCTCAGAGAGGGCAGTCAGGAGACAGCAGAGCCCTAGCAATCAGGCAAAAGTAGGAGAACAGCCCTCTAGTACTCAGGCGGAGTTAGGAGTGAACCCAGACAGATCCCCAGGAATAGGGAGACCTCAGAAACAAGGAAGAAAATCCATTGTCAGAATTTTGGTACCTAGAGCTTGGGGGATGGATCTCAGAGAAGAGGCATGGAACGCCTGATTAACTACTCTGTTTTATCAGTTCTACCTCCCCAATAGTTCTCAAATCCTTTATTTTCACTGTTGTTGCTTTGGTTCAGGCCACCATCACCTCTTGTCATTACAACTTTGAAAAGTATAAATCTGGTCATAACACCCACCTTCCATTCTAAAACCATTTCTTGAATGGTTTTATGGAATAGATAATGGACTAGAACTAGATAAAGGTCTGACAAACTTTTCCTGTAAAGGTCCAGACAGTAAATATTTTTGACTTTGCAGACCACATCATCTCTGTCACAAACTTTCAACTCTGCCACTGTCATATGAAAGCAGTCATAGACAATCCATAAATATATGGGTGTGTCTGTGTTGCAATGAAATTTTGTTTATAAAAGCAAGTGGATTTGGCCCCTGAGTTGGCTTGCTGACTCTTGGACTAAAGGAACAAAAGGCTTCCTCTATTTCTGTTGGGCCATTTGTACTGGAATTGTAAGTGTCAAGACCCACGGAGAAGTCCCATTTTGGGGAGTAAGCTGTCCTTGTATAGGGGGGAGGCTGGAAAAGGGCAGTAAAAGCAAGTCTGTGCTTTCCACAAGCACCTGTGCTGGCACTCATTACATCAGCTGCAACTGTGCATGCAGAAGTGCAGAAGATGATGGCTGGAGGGGAAGTCTATCTCAGGGAAGTGACAGGGACACCCTCTGACCTCAGGAGGTTATGCCAGAATTCCATTCCGTGTAGAAAGCAAACTTTCTTAGCCTTTGAGCCCAACAGTAGCAGTGCTTAAATGACCAGTAAGCATGAACAAAGGTAGCAAGGGAGACGTGAGCAGGGGGAAGGAAGAAAGGTAGTGGTGGGTTCATGGGAGGTGGGAATGAACAAAGATGGGCACAGAAGAGCAGTGAATCATAAAGGGAGCAGAGCAAGGACAATAGTATGGAGGCAAAGGGAGAAACTCAGGTAGGTAGAATCCAAGAGATCTACTCCATACCCATGGAAACATGCAGAAACAGCTGAGTGATACTTTGGGCAAACTTTCAAGCCATAATAATTTGTAGAGTAAAAGGAGTTGCAACTGTATTTGTTGTCACAGGTAGATGAAGCAGAAGAAATAAGGGTTACATACATAATGGCTAAGAGCTCCCAGGAATTCAGGAGTACATGGAAATGAATTTGAGTTTTAATCATCACAACATCTATATTCGTTTGGAAAATATTAGCACATTAAAGTGCAGAACATGTTATTTATTCAGATTAAGATTGGCATGTAAATAGAAATATATGCGTATACTAATTCCTTGTCATCCTCCCCCACTAAAACGCCCCCCACAACCAGTGGTTCAAAGAGTGGTACCATTTGATGTTAGCAAGAGTCCAAAGAAGACAGTGTGTTGATCTCATTTAGAAGAGAATCTGTTGATGAGTGTGGGAAGACCTAACTAAAGAAATAGAAAACTAGCCCTCAATGCCCTTCATGATCTGGCCCCTGCTACATGTTTAGCCTCATCTCATACCAATGTTCATGTTGCTTTTTTTTTCCTCCAGCCATGTTGGTCTGCTTTGGGTTCTTCGGAACCACCATTTTCGCTCCTTCCTCAGGGACTTGCAAGTGCTATCTCCTTTACTTGGAACACTCTCTTCCCCACCCACACACACACCCGGCCTTTGCCTAATATACTCCTAGAAATCTTCCAAATCAGGAAGTTCTGTTTTGGGTCTCAGTGGCATTATCAGAGTGGGAAAAGGCCTGATCTATAACTTGGAAGAACTTGTCTCTGGTCTTAGATTAGCTTCTATCTAGCTGTATACCTTTGGGTTACTTTGCCTTCTCTGAAAATTAATTTACTCATTAGAAAAACAGAGCTTAAAATATCAACTGCACCCAATCCAAAGAGTAGCAGATGATAGGAAAGGCTTTCAATAGTACAGGCATTGTGTTTGGAAACTTTTACAAGGCCCTTTCTGGTGCTTAGCCGAGAGCATCTTCTCAGCCTGTCCCTCCCATTCTCTATTCCTCTGTACCCAAGACACCAGAGACTCCATTTGCTTTCCTCTCCTGTAATATTTGTCACTCACTTAATCCCTTGAAATCATGTTGCTCTTCCTACCCATGATCATATTTGATGACCCAAAGCACACAAGTTTTTTGACTGCTTATTACCACCATAGAACAAAAGTAGCAAACTTGGTGGTGCTAGTTGCAGAGCTCTGGAAATATTTCATAGTTCTCTCATTCATATTTCATTTTTCAGAGTAACTAAAACACCCCTGGACCCTGGACTTCTGCCTTCTTCTCAAATATGAAGCTCAAGAAAGCTTCCTTTTCCTTCTGACACTGGTGTTAGCAAAATCTCTGAGAACTCTTCCTCAAGGATGCTCCTTTTCCTAGACAGAGAATGTCACCCATGAGAAAGGGTGTCCCCTTGTCTTAGGTACAGTTCATAACCTGGAAGGCTCTAGCTCCATGGAGCCTCAGCCCATATACGAATGATGTAAAAGAAGAGAGGAAAGACTGGCCCAAGTGCTGCCATGCCCCATGCCAACACTCAGACACACTTTGGTAAGTGAACACGGTGCTCTTTCCAGCGGATCCCAGCCCAACCCCAGAGTTCTCAGTCCAGCCCTTCAGCCAGTCATCATCAATCAAGAGCTGGCAGGTGAGATAAAGCCAATTAACTGAAAATACCATTGAGGTAGAACCTTTTTTCCAAAAGTTCACTCTTAACGTACTGGATTAACATTTTACGTAAAGGTCGTGCCAGAATTGGAAAGTGCCCTCAACTCTGTAATTCGTATGTACTCTGGCTCCCTGCAATGAAATTCAGTTCAGGTTGGTAAGCTGCTCTAAGAAAAGATTTGTTAAATGGAGCAATTCTATTTTGGGTAACAATTTACAGGCTGTAATGGTCCTTATGAGGTGATTTAGTCTTTTCTCCAAAGCAGTTTTATGCTTTGTTTTCTACAATTAATATTTAGGTGCCAGAACCAAGACTTTTGCAACCACCATGGGTGGTTTATATAAATCTTTTCCCAGCTTCTTCCTTGCTGGAAGAAACAGATTTCACTAGAGTATTCACAGGGTTTCCTTTGCTCTTTTTTGGGTAGAATGCTGATATAGTTTGGATGTTTGTCCCCTCCAAATCACATGTTAAAATTTGATCCCCAGTGTTGGAGGTGGGAGGTGTGCGGGCCATGGGGGCGAATCCTTCATGAATGGCTTGATGCCCTCCCCCAGGTAATGAGTAAGTTCCCACTCTATTTGTTCACAGGAGAGCCTGATACCTCCTCCTCTCTCTCTTGCTCCTGCTCTTGCCAAGTGGCACACCTCCTCCCTCTTTGCCTTTCGCCTTGACTGGAAGCCCCTTGAAGCCCCCACCAGAAGCAGATGCTGGCACCACGCTTCTTGTACAGCCTGCAGAACTGTGAGCCAAATAAGCTTCTTTTCTTTATAAATTACCCAGTCTTAGGTGTTCCTTTATAGCAACACAAAACAAACTAACACACATGCCCATTTTGATTGGCCAGTGTCCATGCTCTATCCATTGTTCAATATTTTAAATATCACTCTCAAGTTGTTCAGCTGTGTGTTCAGGAAAGGGGCTCCTTCTCATTGCTAGGAGTGAACGACAGTTTGTCCGAGCCAATCAAAGTGACCTCGGTCCCCTTGCCAGTGATTGGTTTATGGATTAACATACAGCTCCATCCTCGCCAATGATATGGGAGGGCAAGTCTAGTGAGAAAACTTCTGGGGAAAATATCTTCAGTCTTAAAAGGAGATACTCAAAGGGCTTCATAATAAAGTTGACAGATTGAATGATTAAATACATGTATTCACCACTAGTCCCTCCCAAAACCCCAACAAAGAAACAGTAAAGGAATTTCTTTTAAGGCATAAATTTGTAAGAAAAAAGAAAATACTCAGAGGAGAGGAGCCTTTGGGAGATGCTTACTTAGGTCATGAGAACTTCACCCTCATGAATGGGGTTAGTGCCCTTATAAAAGAGACCCCAGGGAGCTAGTCAGTCCCTTTCACCATGATAGGACACAGCTAGAAGGTGCCATCTACAAACCAGAAAACCTTCACCAGACACTGAATCTGCTGGTGCCCTAATCTTGCACTTCTTAGCTTCCAGAACTATGAGAGATAAATTTCTGTTGTTCATAAACCACCCCGTTTTTGTTATTTTGGTATAGCAGTCTGAGCATACTAAGACAGGCACATCATAATAAAATTTCAAAACACTGGGGATAAAGAGAATATATGTTAGAGGTGGGGGGAAGATCATATTACAGGCTAAGGATCAAGAATCAGAATGGCATTGGACTTCTCTACAGTAACATGGAAAGCTAGGAGATTGTAAAACAATGCCTTCAAACCTCTGAATGAAAATTATTTCCAAACTATCAATTAAATATGAAGATAAAATACATTTTCAACCATTTAAAATCTCAAAAAATTTACCTTCCATGTACGCTATCTCAGAAAGCTACTGGAGGATTTACTCCACCAAAACAAGGGAATAAACCAGAAAAATTGAAATCAAGAAGTTCAGGAAGCAAGGTATTCAGCACAAGAAATAGACCTTGAGTCAGACATGGTGGTGTGCATTTGTAGTCCCAACTACTCAGGAGGCAGAGGCAGGAGGATTGCTTGAGCCCAGGAGTTCAAGGCTGTAGTGAGCTATGATCATGCCTGTAAATAGCTATTGCACTGCAGCCTGGGCAACATAGTGAGAATGAATGAACGAATGAATGTGAATAGATTTAGAGAACTCCAGGGTGAAAGTGGAGGGAGACCCAGGATGACAGCTGGGCTGCAGGCCTAGGGAGAAAATCGGTCCACGTTGGCACAGGTAGGAAATCATGAAGATATATCAAAGAAAATTAGGTGGATAAGTGGAGCTACTAAAGGCATCTGGCATCTATGAGGGAGCAAGCCTTAGCCAAAAGTACAGCCAACAGGAAAGATAGAATGGAACTATGCTGCTGATGACATCACTGAGCCAGCCTAAATCTGTCCTGGTCTCTAGACTTCATGTTATGTGACATAATAAATGTCCTTAGTTTAATGTGCATTCAGTTGGGTTCTTTTATTCCTTGCAGCCAAAATCAGCTAGTTGATATAGAGATTCAAGTTCTTCAAGAAAAAAAAGGGGTGGGGTGCATACCACATGGTGTGGAAAGCCAGGATGCATAAGGCAGCTCTCTCGCCAGCCAAATGAGCACTCTCCCATGCTTTCTCCTGCCTCTGTTCAGTCTCCTCTCTCTAGCCATCATTTCCTCCATTTATTCACATTGTCTGCTACTTTTTAAACTAAATGGCTGGTCAAAACCCTCCTCTATTTCATGGCTTCCTTTCAGCTTCAGCTCCCACTGTTATAATGTATATTCTCTAGTAATTTCTTGAGAAAATAAATAAGATAGGTCCAGCTTATATTTTAATATCAGGCCACACAGAGTCTCAGACCAGCTTTCTGATGGGTTTCCATCCCTGGTTCAATCAGCACATGTTGTGGGGAGAAGAAAGGAGTATTAAGGTCATGGTGATACAAAACTGGGTATCTAGACTCACCTACCACCTTGAAGAAAATTATTGGAAGTAAGAAGGTGCCATTTCTTCTTAGAATAGGCTGTGGAATAGACTGACTGACTGACTTAATCTCAGATAACTGGTTGCCTTTTTGAAACATCAACAAAGGAGAGACTACACAAACTCCTTTAATGGCCTTTTGTGCGATCTTACAACAAAGGCATTTTAAAGGCTAAAACCACAACTTCCGGCTATGATCATTTTCTCTTGTGGCCTCACTGGAAAGGAGATACAGCAGCTTCCCACCACTTCACAGTATCCATTCTGGAAATATTATACCACTTGGGTAGTCTCATCTCAAAGCAAAAGAATTCCATTTCTTTACACTATCATTTTAAGGACTAAGGAAGAAAATATCTCATTTATCACATTTATGGAACTTATCTCCACCAAGGGAATGTGTAGATTCATTTCTGGTCAATAATAATGAAAGGCATTATGCAAATACCAAAGGTGATATTTTAAGTTCTAGCATTTTTATTCCCAGACTATGTATTGAATACAATTTAAAGATGCAAAATCTTTTGTCCTTGCAATGATCATAAAATACAAAGGTCATTTCCTGTGAGGAAACAGAAATTTATGATAGATGATAGAATAATATATGAATATGCATATAGATATACAGTACATAGTAGAGAAATATACCTAGATAGAACTAACGTGCCTTTAGGTGCATGTAAACTTTATGATAGTTTAATGCATGTGTATCTATTTCTACATAATGCTAATGTGCCATATATGTGTGTGTATATATATATATGGAGATATGGAGGTTTAAGTACGTATGTGTGTGTACATATGTTAAGAGGAAGAAAAAGAAAGTGACATAGCTTTAAAGACATGTATTAATGTGTAATACAGATACATTAGCAATATAATATATCTTTAATACATATTTTAATGTGCCTTTAATGCTAATCCTGTGACAGTCCAGCAAAAATATAAAACTGCCTAGCAATGGGTCATGGAAGATTCATTAAGGCTTATTCAAGTATAGGAACTTTCTAATTAGTAGCCTATATGTCCAGTCTATGGTCAGTAAAAGCTCATGTTTATTGAGTACTTATCAAATGCTTGGAATGGTGCTAAGGCTTTTCATCACATTTAAGGATGAACAGAGGAAGCTGGTCTATATACAAGTATGGTCAAATCTTCCTTTATGTTCTCATATTTGGTCCTTCTTTCCCATCAGAGCTGCCATTGCCCCAGGAAGACCTTATAACTGAGCTTGGCAATTGCTTTGTTCTTTTGTCTGCTTCCCTCCAGCACTTTCCTCTGCCACTTCCTTATTTTCTGCAGTGAATACTGTATGGGATCTCTTCTCATCAGCCTGTGAGTTTTGGTGGACAGAAGCTGTCTTCCTCCCTACAGATCCCCCCACTTCCATCATGAGATATAGCATTGGGGGAGGGGGCAGAGGGAAATCATTGGGAGAACATTGGTATGGTAAAGTTTTAATTCTATCCTTTCCACTCTGAATTGGGTAAACTTGTACAAGCTTCATCATCTGAGAAATGGTACAGATAAGTAGATGATTTCTGCAATGGTTAATTTTATGTGTCAATTTAACTGGGATAAGAGATGCCCAGATAGCTGGCAAAACATTATTTCTGGGTGTGTCTGTGAGGGTATTTCCAGAAGAGACTAGTATTTGAATTGACAGACTGGATAAAGAAGGTCACTCTCACTTATGGCATGGGCATTATCCAATCCATTCAAAGCTCAATTAGAACAGAAAAGTGGAGAAAGGGCAAATTCTTTCTGTCTTCTTTAGCTAGGATATCCAACCCCTCCTGCCCTCAGACATTGGAGCTCCTAGTATAAACAATTGTTACACTGTATTATTTAGAGAATAACAAGTCAGGCCTTCAGACTCTAGGACTAACACAAGGTATCACCATCCCCCACTCCACCCCAGTTCTTAGGCCTTTGAACTCAAACTAGAGTTACATCATCAGTTCTCTGGTTCTCAGGCCTCTGGACTCAGACTGAATTATACCACTGTCTTTTCCTGGTTCTCCAACCAGCCATCCATATCCATGTGTTCTGCATCTGTGGGTTCAACCACAGATACAGAACACAGAACCTTGAACTGTAGATCAAAAATATTTAGAAAAAAATATGGATGATTGCATCTGAACTGAACATGGTACAGACTTTTTTCCTTGTCATTATTCCCTAAACAATACAGTATAACAACTATTTACACAGCATTTACATTTTATTAGGCATTATAAGTAATCTAGAGATGATTGAAAGTACACAGGAGGATGTACCATAGGTTATATGCAAATACATCATTTTATATAAGAGACTTGAGTATCATGGGTTTTAATATCCAATGGGGGTCCTGGAACCAATCCCCCATAGTTATCAAGGGATGACTTTTCAAATATATATATTACATACACACACACATATATATATACATACATACATGTATATCCCATTTGTTCTGTTTTTCTGAAGAACAGTAACTAATACAAATTTTGGATCCAAGATTGGTTCTAGAGAAACAGAATTTTAAGGGTAAGTTTTTTTTAATTGGTTCTGGAGTTTCCGGAATTGGCTTTTTGATCTGATTAGATTTAAAGATGATAATGACTCTTTTTACAGTAATAAAGAGAACACTGAGAGTCCATGGTACAAACTGTTTATACAGCATACAAGGTATCTGCATTGGATACTCCTAATCAACCACTTATAAGAAGCAAGAAGCTCAGCGACTCTGCATATGTTACTGTTGAACATTTTTGGGAAATAGGAATATAATGACACTGGATGGTTGCTCCTAATGTCACTGAACAAAGTGGTAAGGAGAAAAAAAAAAAAAAAAAGGATGGCTGAGGGATTCCCACCTCAAGTGCTGCATAAATGATCTAAGAGCTTCTAGTTGTGCCCTGAGGGAGAGCCTTATCTCCTGTGGTGCAGGGCTGAAATTGCTGAATGTAGGATCTCATCCTGTGATTGGCTAAATTATAATGCAAGTTGAACTCCCAGCCACACAGAATGTACACTGTTAAAGTGAGGGCGTTGATTGGGAAAGATGAGATCTTATAAGTTGGGATGGGGGCTGTGTGGGAAGACCCTGATAAAGCTGGGGACACTGAGTACCTAAATTGTGATTAGACTTTTCTGCCAGTGAAAGAAGTCTCCCCATCCCACTAAAAGTGGTCTCCCACCGCCAGAGGAATCGGTCTCCCTACCCCTAGCAAAATGTCATCCCCAATACAAGCAGAGGTACCTCTCCACTTCCAGTGGCATCAGCATCCCTACCCCCAATGGTAGCCACCCCCACACATGGTAGTATGAGCCTTTCCACCTCCTTCTGAGGAAGTTAGCCCTGCATCTCCTGAGGAAATAGTAATGGTCTTCTCTGAGGCAACTGCCATGCAGGACAATGTTGATTCTCTTTCATATCCATCCCACCAACCCTCTTTGTCTCTAGACCAATAACTAGACTCAAGTCCCAGAAGGCCGTTAAGTACAAAATGTGACTCATGTAGAGGTGTGCTACATTCCAAAAGAACTACTTGAGTTTTCTAATTTATATAAGCAAAAATCCAGGGAACATATGTAAGAATAGATATTAAAGGTATGGGGTAATGATGAAAGGAATATAAAGTTGAATCAGGTTGAATTTGTTGATACGGGCTTGGCTCACTAAGCAGAGTCTGCATTTAATGTTGTAGCTTGGGAATTAGAAAGGGCTCTAACAGTTTGTTTTGTTGATTCGCTGAAATATAGATCAAAAGATGGCTCACTGTAAGCAAATTGGTAAAGCCCAATCTCCCTTGGTTTAATGTAGTGGGAAGGATTTGAAGGCTTAGGGAGATTAGAATGTCCCAGAGTGGATTTGTCATTTAAGACATATGCACCCACACTATGAGGGTCCAGAAGATGTACCTTTTGCCAATACTTTCAGAAATAAATTCATGAGGGGAGCCCTAGCATCGTGACGAACTCTGTGATCACTCTTCGTAGGCCAGACCCTGTAGTGGGAACCACAGCCACCCAACTTGAAAAACGTGAATGCAATGGGAGTAATTGGATCCTGGAGTGGCAGAGGCCAAGTGGTGGCACTCAACTGCCAAAGGCAAGGTGGGCATATTTACTGTGTTGGGTCACAGAGTCAAAGCACCAACACAGCAAACAGAATATTTTGATTCATGCAGATCTGTGATGATAGCTAGTTAATCATGGTATTCCTAGAAGTGAAATAGATAGAAAGTCTACTCAATTTTTACTTGATCTGTATAAACAGAAAATTTCAGCTCAAGTGAACAACAGTCTAACTCTTATCATAAAAACAGAGAGCCACAGCCCGTCAATCAATTCTTAGACCTGAACCAGTGTAAAGACTCAGAACTCCCTGAATGAAGGGATCCTTGAGAAAGGACCCTAATACACTATCCAAGATTTATACTGTTAATCTTTCTTCCAGCTTTCCCCAAAAGGATCTATGTTCTTTTACCAAGGTAAAACTACTCACTGGGGAAAAAGAAATAATCAGACCTTTCAGGGATTACCGGACATGGGCTCTGAATTGATGCTGATTCCAAGAAACCCAAAATTTCACTGTGGCCCTTCAGTCAGATTAGGGGTTTGTGGAGGTCAGATGATCAATGAAAGTTTTAGCTCAGGTCCATCTCACAGTGGGTCCAGAGAGTTCCTGAACCCAGCCTGTAGTTATTTCCTGGTTGCAGAAGGCATAATTGGAATAGATATACTTAGCAGCTGGCAGAATCCCCATGTTGGTTCCCTGACCTGTGGATTGAAGGCTGCTATGATGGAAAGGGCCAAAGGGAAGCCACTATAACTGCCTCTACCTAGGAAACAGTAAATCAAAAGCAATACTACATTTCTGGAGGGATTGCAGAGATTAGTGCCACCATCAAGGACTTGAAAGATGCAGGGGTGGTGATTCCCACCACATCTCCACTTAATTCTCCTATTTGTCTTGTGCAGAAGACAGATGGATCTTAGAAAATGACAGTGGATTGTCATAAGCTTAAGCAAATGGTGACTCCAATTGCAGCTGCTGTATCATATTTGATTTCATTGCCTGAGCAAATTAACACTTCCCCTGGTACCTGGTATGCAACTATTATCTGACAAATGCCCTTTTCTTCATTTCTGTCCATAAGGCCCACTACTTTTCTTTCAGCTGGCAAGGCCAGTAATACACATTCATTGTCCTACCTCATGGGTATATTAACTCTCCAGCTCTCTGCCATAATTTAGTTCACAGGGATCTTGAATACCTCTCCCCTCCACAAGATATCAGTCCATTACATTGATGACATTATGCTGACTGGACCTAGTGAGCAAGAAGTAGCAACTACTCTATATTTAATTAGTACAACATTTATGTGTCAGAGGGTGAGAAATAAACCCAACTAAAATTTAGGTGCCAGCTGGGTGCAATGGCTTATGCCTGTAATCCCAGCATTTGTGGAGGCCAAGATGGGAGAACCACTTCAGTCTAGGAGTTCCAGGTCAGCCTGGAACAGCAAGATCCTGTCTCTACAAAAAGTACACAAATAAAAACTAAAAAATTTGAGTGCTATATACTTCAGTGAAATTTCCAGGGGTCCATGGTATGGAGCATGTTGAGATATCTGTTCTACAGTGAAGAATAAGTTGTTGGATTTGGCCTCTCCCACAACCAAGAAAGGGGTAAAATACCTAGTGGGCCTATTTGGATTTTGGAAGCAAGACATTTTTCAATTGGGTATTACTCTGGCCCAATTACCAAGTGACCCAAAAAGCTACTGGTTTTGAGTGGGGCTTAGAACAGGAGAAGGTTCTACAACAGATCCAGGCTGATGTCCAAGCTTCTCTGCCACTTGGGCCATGTGATCCAGCAGATTCAGTAGCACTTGAGGTATCAGTGACAGATAGGGAAGCTGTTAGGAGCGTCTGCCAGGCTCCAATAGGCGAATTGCAGTGCAGGCCTTCAGGATTTTAGAGCAAAGCCAAGCCATCATCTGCATATAACTTCTCTCCTTTTGAAAGACAGCTCTTGGTTTACCACTGGGCCTTAGTAGAAACTGAACACTTGACCATGGGCACAATGTTACCATGCAACTTGAGCTGCCTATCATGAATGGGCAGCTGACTCACCAAACCATAAAGTTAGGCATGCACAGCAATACTCCATCATCAAATGGAAGTGGAATATACAAATGATCGAGCCCAAGCAGGCCCTGAAGGCACAAGTGAGTTACATGAGGAAGTTACCCAAGTTCCCACATTCCCCATTTCAGCTGTACCTATGGCTTCATGGAGAGTGCCCTGCTGTCAACTGGCAGAGAAAGAGATGACTTGGGCCTAGTTCTGTGTGATATGCAGGCACTGCCCTGGAGTGGACAGCTGAAGCACTATAGCCCTCTTTGGGACTGTGGTGAAGGTAAATTCTCCCAGTGGGCAGAACTTCAGGCAGTGCACCTGGTTGTGCACTTTGCCTGGAATGAAAAATGCCCAGACATGTGATTATATACTGATTCATGGGCTATAACCAATAGTTTGGCCAGATGGTCAGGGACTTGGAAGCAACATAATTGGGAAATTGATAACAAAGAAATTTAGGGAAGAGGTATATGGATAGACCTCTTTGAATGGGCAAAAAAATGGGAAGGTATTTGTGTCCCATGAGAATGCTCACCAAAGGGTGACCTCAGCCAAGTGCCCATTCTGCCAGCAGCAGAGACCAACACAAAGCCCCCAGTATGACACCATTCCCCAGGGTGATTAGCCAGCTATCTGGTGGTAGATTGACTACATTGTACCACTGCCATCATAGAAGGGAAAGTATTTTGTTCTTACGGGAGTACACACTTCCTCTGAATATGGATGTGTCTTCCCTATGTGCAAAACTACTGTCCTTGTACTTAGAGAATGCCTTATCCATAATGGTATTCTACATGGTATTGCTTCTGATCAAGGAACTCATGCCACAGCAAAAGAAGTGCAGCAATGGGCCCATACTCATGGAATTCACTGGTCTTACCATGTTCCCCACTATCTTGAATAGCTACCTTGATAGAATAGTGGAATGGCCTTTCCACTCATTTAGAATGACTCAGTTACAGTGCCAGCTAGGTGGCAATACCTTTCAGGGATTAGGCAAGGTTCTTCTTTCAGGACTTGGTGCTATTTCTCCTATAGCCAGGATTCATGGGTCCAGGAATCAAGGGATAGAAATGGTAGTGGCAACACTCACTGTTACCCCTAGTGACTCATTAGCAAAATTTCTGCTGTTGTTCTCATGACTTTATGCTTCTGCTGGCCCAGAGGTCTTAGTTCCAGAGGGAGGAATGTTTTCACCAGGAAACACAATGATGATTTCATTGAACTGGATGTTAAGACTTCCATCCAACCATGCTGGGCTTCTCATTCCTCTCAGCAGACAAGGGAGTTCTAGTGTTGGCTGGGATGATTGATCCAAACTACCAAGGAGAAATTGGACTGCTATTTCATCATGGAGGTAAAGAAGAGTATGTCTGGAATATAGGAGATTTCTTATGGAGTCTCTTAGCTTTATCATGCCCTGTGACTCAGGTCAATGGGAAACAACACCACAATCCAGGCAGGACTAAGAATGGCCCAGACCCTTCAGGAATAAAGGTCTTGGTGATCCCACCAGGTACAGGACCACAACCAGCTGAGGTACTTGCTGAAAGCAAAGGGAATACAGAATGGGTAGTGGAACAAGGTAGTTATAAATACCAGCTACAATCATGTTATCAGTTACAAAAATGAGAACTGTAATTGTCATGCATACATTCTCCTTATGTTGTGATGAATATGTTTGTGTATGCACATATATATAAAAGACATTTTTTAGGAAAATGTAAATATTATTCCACCATGTCACAACAGTCCGGTTCTTCCACAAGATACTTAAATTATGTCTTAAAACAGAAAAAATATACAAATTTGCCAGCCCACCTCCTTGTCTATCCCACCAATTCTTTAATTACAGAGATTGATTTAACTTCAGGGGATGGGGGGTTAAGAAGAGGAAGAAAACCTGCTGCACAGCTCATAGCAGCTGTTCCTAATTATAAAACATTAAGGAAGAAAGCAGCCTATTAGTTCAGAACAACTGCAAAAACCAATCACAGAATATAAAATCCCATCTTCCTTTCTCTTTGACAAATTAAGCCTGTTGTTCCAGACTCTGTTTCCTATATCAAAGTCATACATTGAACAAGGATTTGTCTATGGTTACTTTCACACAAAAATAAAGGGTGTTTCTATAAGGATATTTTACCTATGGAAAATAGGTAAAAAAATAGGTAAAATAGGTAAAAAATAGGTAAAATAGGTAAAAAAAATAGGTAAAAAAATTTTTTTTTTTTCTGCTGATATTTCTTTTATTTCTTCTGTTAAACACAATAGGAGTTAAATAAAGGGTATCGGGTATGGCAGCTCTAGTCCCTTGGGATTCTTTCTACTGGAGAGAGCGGAGGGAACAGTGGGGGGAAGGGGACACATGTTGGGGGAGGGATTATTTAATATGCAGGTGCTTCGGGGAGAACCAAACTATTTTATCAGTATTCCCCCATGCCACTGGAACTGGTGCTTGCAGGAGGGAGTGAGATGAGTCCATCAGTCACACAGGTAGCATGTGAAAATGTCAATTACTTTAAACATACAAGGTCCACAGTTCCATAGAGTAGTATTTTAAAATAAATATTCTTTAGATTTTTTTTTTGCTCTTAATTTAATAACATTTTTCTCTTTATAAAAGTAATTCATGCATGTTATAAAAAATCTGAAAATATGAAGCCTAAGAAAGAGTATAAAAATTATCACATTTCCCATGCTATTTCTTTATAATAAATAGTACTATTTCAGAGTATATTCCTCTAGTCTTTTTTCTACTATGATAGATTTCTTTAAATATATCTCACCATATTTGCATAACATCCTTTTTTTCTCTTTATGAATTGCCTGCATGTCATATGTGTTACATATTTCTCTTATATTATTTTTAATCGTTGCAAAGTGTTCATCAAATGGATGTACCATAGTTGAAACAAAACACTTCTTTTTATTATACATTTAGAGTGTTTCCAATTTTTACTATTTCAAACATTGTTGTGATGACTCATGATTGATCAATTTTTGCATGCATCCACGACCATTTCCTCCTGCTCTATTTCTCAGGATAGTTATGCTGGGTCAGAATTTACAAAATTTTAATACTCTGAAAGTTATTCACAGAAGATTCATTAAGTCAAGAATTTTGTTAAAAGAGCTACAAATGTGCCAACTCGATTTTTTTAAATCTTAAATTCTTATAGAGTAAACTGAAGAAAATTACTTCTGGAGAGTCTAATTTAAATGCTCTGGAGTGGGGCCCAAGCCAGGCACAGAATTTTTTTTTTTTTTAAGGTTATAGCTGATTTCGCAGTGCAGCCAGGGTTGAGGACCACTGGGGCTTGTTAGCAAACTTCCTGGTCTACCAGGGAATTTTGCTTCCAGGAAAGAGGTAACTGAATTACAATCCCATGACAATTTTTTAAAAAAATGACTGAAATGGAAATTGTTTTGAGAAGTGCAATGGTGAGTCCTCATAAATGAATTTCATAGAATATCTTTTGCTTATATACATGTATCTGTATATAAGCACTCGTACATGAAATATCTAAGTTGCAGCAGTGATTGATGAAGGGAATATAAATTTCACTCCCTGCACCATTGCTCTCTTTACTTTGCAATTCAAGAGTATTTCTACAATAAACAAATGAGTTGAATGGTTTGAACCTATTTTGTCATCTTTATTTTAAAGTAATTTTTTTAAAAGGAATGGATGAATAAGAAACATTGGAAACATGGTATCCAACACCATAAATTCTCAAGGACAGGAAGATGCGATTCTACTACTTCCTCTTTCTAAGCTTCTGTAATCTCTCAGGGCATTATAATCCCCTCATCGTCCTAAAGAAATCTGATCAGCTGCTTACTCATGCTGCTCCCTGTTCCCAGGCCCCTTCTGCAGCAGTAACTGCCATCCAGTCTCCCCTCCTCCCACAGACACAGTTGGCTATGTACATGATGCCACTTGACAAATAATGCCTCCACCCCCTCCTCCATCCCTTACTATAGTGTGCCTGTCCATTTTTATCTTTAGGAGTGTCTCATCATTTATCCCATTTGAGCTCAGGCCTTTGCATTCAACTCTAAATATCTCAGCAATTCCCACTGAGGGGCCTAGCCATGCCAGCTTAAGCCACATAAAGATCAATTTACAAAAGACAGGAACTATTTGTGTCTGAAAATGTTGGCTAGTATTGTCTTTGGCCATTTCCTACAGAATAGAGCCACACTCCTAATTAATAATAAAAGTAAAACCTAACATTTATTAATTTATCAAGAAACCAAACACAGAAAAGCCAAAGCTTTATGAAAGTACTTCCTTACCTCTCATTCCTTCCTAAAACTATGTCTCTCTGGCTCTTGCCCCTACATCAACCCTAAAAGTGCTCTTGCGACATTACCAATGACCTTCAAGTTGCCAAACCCATTGAGGACTTTTAAAATCTCAGCTTACTCCACTTCTCCATGTCATTGGAGATTGTTGTGTCTTCTTTACTTACTAAACTCTCTTGGCTTCCCTTTTCTCTTCTCTGATGCCCTATGTCTCCTCGTAACCCCATTTCAAACTCCTTTATGAGTTCCTTCTCTCATTTTCTCTCAAATATTGGTACTCCCACGTTCCACTCTCAGTCCTTGCCTCTATGCATTCTCCCTGGGTGATCTCATCCACACCTCTCATTTTCTAAGTAGAATTCCACAATCTCTGCTCTCTCCAGATTTCCATGTATGAATACAACAAATATCTCTATCAGAAATATCCCACATACACCTTAAGGCATAAATCATCCCACTAAATCATTTTATTTCATCCAAAAGCTATTCCATCATCATTAATGTGTATAAATATATAAACTAATCATCTCTCTCTCTCTCTCTCTTTCTCTCCCTCTCTCTCAATATTATCTCTTCTGGAGCCAAACCCTCTCCCTACACGTAATCCCTGGACATAATCCCTGGACATAATCCCTGGAAATGGCTGCTTTCCTTGTTACTACAGTTATGTCTTTTAGAAAATGGTATATGAATGGAATTAATTATACAGTATACAACCTCTTAGAACTGGCTTCTTTCAACTGAAATGCCTTTCAGATTCATCTAAGTTGTTTTGTGTACAAACAGTTTGTTCCTTTTATTGCTAAGTAGTATTCCAACGTACAAACGTATCAGTTTGTTTATATAATTACCTATTGACAGACATTTGGGTATTTCCAATTTGGGGTGATTATGAATAGAGCTACTATATTCATGTCCAGGTTTTTGTGTGAACATAAGTTTTCATTTCTCTAGGACAAATAATTAGGAATGGAATTGCTGGGTCATGCGGTCAGTATATTTAACTTTATAAGAAACTTCCAGTGTTACCTAGAGTAGCTGTTTCATTTTGCTACCAGCAATGCATGTGAGTTCCAGTGGCTCCACATTCTTACTAGCACTAGTCAATATTTTTTGTTTTAGCTATTCTAATAGATCTGCCATGGTATATTATTAATTTCAAAGAATCAGCTTTTGTTTTTATTGATTTTCTCTACTGTTTTTCTGTTTTCAATTTTTTTTACTCTCTGTTCTTAACTTTGTTATATTCTTCCTTCTGCTTGCTTTGTGTTTATTTTACTCCTGATTTTCTAGCTTTTTTAAAGCAGAAGGTTAGGCTATTGATTTGAGACCTTTCTTCTTTTCTCACATACATAACCATTTAATGCTATTGATTTTTTAAATTTTTGCAAAACACTCTGGGTATAGGAAAATATTCACACCTGGGAGTTAAGGGTGTGTCAGATTTACATTTGAATGAAAGACAAGATATTTGTGAAATAATGAACCCATCAATTTATTTGAGAGAGGGGAACAAAATGATCCCAAATATGAAAGCGCTAGACAACCTAGTGCAGAATTAATCACAGAGTGATAATAAGCAAGAGTTCTCAGGAAGCAAAGAATAGACAAAGCATTCTCTGTAACAGGGTGGGAGGCTCTTGTGCAAGGTTCTAGACCTTTTCTACTAAAAGGCATCTGATGGCCCTTTGTATACTAACCTTTATTTATTTTTATTTATTTTTTATTTTTTGAGACAGAGTCTCACTCTGTCACCTGGGCTAGAGTGCAATGGTGTCATCAGAGCTCACTGCAACCTCCATCTCCTGGGCTCAAGTGATCCTCCTGCCTCAGCCTCCCAAATAGCTGGGACTACAGGTGTATGCCACCATGCTCAGCTAATTTTTTCTATTCTTAGTAGAGACAGGGTCTCACTCTTATTCAGGCTAGTCTGGAACTCCTGAACTCAAGTGATCATCCCACCTTGGCCTCCCAGAGTGCTAGGATTATAGGCATAAGCCACCGCACCCGGCCTATACTAGCTTTCTTTAGTCACACTGCTCCTACCTTAGTCTCTTCTACTAGAAAATACAAATATGCATTGTGGGAGTGTCCATCATATGTTGTTTACAATATACTCAATTATATCCAATGCAATTTACTCAATAAATGTTAATAAATATTTCTGATGTGCTTGAATCTAAAAAAATAATTAAGTCCTATATTTTAATGAATTTACAGTTCCCTTAGGTAGAAGCACAATATTCACAAATGAGATCTACATCAATCAGTAATAGCTATCATTTGTTGTAAACATACTATGCATGACATTGTATGTGCTGAATACATTACATACATTTAATCTCTACCACCATTTTGCAGGATATAACTATTAATAGTAGAGAGAATAGTTTTACAGAAAAAATATAAGTTTTGGAATCAGAAACCAAGTTTGAATCTCTGCTTTCTCACTTATTAGCTGCATGACTTAAGCCAGTTATTTAAACTCTCTGAACTTCAGGTTTTTAAATTGAAAAATGGGGATAAAAGTTGTGAGGATTAAAGGTGATAATATACGAAAATGACCTAGTAGGGTAAGGAAAGCAGGGGTTTTGAAGTCTGTACAGTAATATTCCACTTCAAACCCAGCATCATCACATATTAGCTATGAGACCTTCAGCAAGACCTAACATCTCTGAGTTTTGATACTTCACATGTAAAATAGGGCTTATTAGAGACAGACAGAGAGAGACAGAGATAGATGATTGAGAAAGAGAGAAACAGAGACAGACAAATGAACAGACAGATCACCTTCCCTTTTACCACAAAACCTGTCCTTTAGGCATCCCTTCTCAATTACTGGCAATTTCATCCATCCTCTGAGCTGGTCAGATCAAACAACTTGGGGTAATTTTTTACTCTTTCTCATCATTCATAATCAATCAGAGAGCTAATCCTATTAGTTCTACCTTCAAAACCTACTCAGACTCCCTCACATCTACTACCTCCTTCTCTGTCGTCATGGTCTGAGCCACGTGTCCTATTGCCATAATTTCTTAACTGTTTCCATCCACTACTTTCATCCCAGCAGGCAGAATGACTCTTAAACATAAATTAGATTAAATTCTCCAATGGCTTCCCACCTCTGTCAGAGTAAAAGTCGGTCTTCACAACGATTTAAAAGGTTCCTCCGAAGCTCACCCACCCCTGCCGCCCAACCACCCCACCCAGCCAGCCTTGGGGCCTCTTCTCCTGCACTCTCACCTGCAGGGCTCCAGTCTAGGCCCACTGGCTTGCGTGCTACTCTGGGAACACTCCTGGTTACCTCCCACCTCAGGGACTTTACACTTCCTATTTCTTCCACCTGGAATGTTCTTCACCCAAATAATTTCAAGACTCCCTACCTCACCTTCTTTAAGTCTTTGCTCAGATTTCGTCTACTCAGTGAGGCCTTCCCTGTCCACTCCATTGAACAGCCCACTCTCCACCCAGTACTAGTTCCCTTTCCCTAACTTATTTTCCTCTATAGCATTGATCACCATCTAACACTATTATGTTGTATTTATTTACGTTTTTGTTGTCTGTTCCCCAATAAACACTCACACACAAATGGAGACTCAGTGAGAGGTATTTTTGGCTGTTTTGTTCATTTTCGTATCCCAGGACCTAGAATAGTATCTAACACATAGTATTCTCTCTCTCGCCCTTTCCATTGTTCCTCTCTCTTCTCTCCCCTCTCCTCTCTAGATTATATATGCATACAAATTATGGCAACATTTCTTTGTTCATGAAACCTTGGAGAAAGTAGTATACAAAGCAAATTTTAGTTTCCTTAGCTTGTTATAAACAACCCTCTTCATTGGAAAAGAATGTAGGATGTATAATATATTTAACATGTATGTCCTAGAACCTACTATTTGCCAGATACTACTTTATTTAAGCCCTGTCTGAAGCATTATAAAAGCTATCCATGTAACAAAAACATTTGTACCCCCTTAATATTTTGAAATTTAAAAATAAAAAGAATCTATGTCCTCAACACACAATCTAGTTTAAGAAAGAAACAAATAAATATGTAAGAAATAAGAGAAAGGTGCTCACAAAAGCAATATTTTACTTAGTGGGGAGGAAATTGTAAAAGGTTTAAAAATAGGTCTGATGTGGCCAAGAAAAATCCAGCAATAACAATCAATTAGAGAGAAGACTAACAGCTCAGGGTGAGTTTGGTGCAGAAGTCTCCCTGTTTGATCAATCTAGGGGGTTGATCAAGATGATTTAAGTGTTCCTTTGACAATGAGTCATCCGTAATTTCATGATTGCTTTTGCTGTGTTTGTGGTTATGAAATGATACTCATACTACCTTTCCTAATATTAGAAGATTCCGTTCTAACCAGTACAAATTGTTAGGCAAGGGAGTGGGCGTTTATAGTATGGGTTTATTTGTTCTCCAGCAGGCCTGGGTTACAGTGAACTCAGCATTTACTGAATAAGAAACACATACTAGAACTTTCCTTAATTTGCTGAATGGGAATAAACAAGAGGTGCTTGGGGGCACATTCAAGGGAACTCAAAGAACTAGAAGAAGCAATGGAGAAGGTGAATGGTAATAGCAAAAAGTGTTCTTGTATTCTGAAAACAAAATTGCCCTTCTGAGTAAACATTTAGCAAACTGGCAGATTCATAACTTCAGGGTTCAGAGGGCTGAAGACACCAATAGCAACAGCAAAAGGAAGCCTGGAGGACATACCTCCAATTTCCAAACCTTATTTCATTAGTGGAAACTTTTCGAGCTCTTGTTCATGCCCTAGGAGTCTCCGTGTAAGGTTGAGGGTACAAATTTTGAACACAAAGGGAACATCTGGGGGAAAAAATACACACAATCTTTAAAGGAGCTCTTTGGGAAATGGCAGGAATAGCTGACAGCTGTATGGTACTTGGTTGTTCACATACATCACCCCATCTAACCTTCATAGCATCCCTGAGGGGTAAGTACTGCTCATTTTCCTTAATTTATGAAATAAAAAACTGAGCCACAGAGAAAGAAAGTGACATTCCCAAGGGGCAGAGCCAGGACTGGAATCCTGGTCTTCTCATTGCCAATTCTACATTTGTCTTTCCCTACTTGCTCTGCTGAAATTCTGTAAAACAGAGTTTGCAAAGCTCTAGTCTAGAGCAGTATTTCTCAACCTTGGTTGTACCTTGGAATCACCTGGGGATATTTACAAACCCCTGATGTCCGGGTCCCAACGCTAGAGATTCTGATTTAATTTGTCTGGAGTGCAATCTGGGAAATGGGATTGCTTCAGGCCCCCAGATGATTCTAATGTTTAATCAGAATTGAGAATAAATGCGGGGAAATTATTTTAAATTACAGATTCCCTGAGATCTATCCCAGGTTAATTGACTTAGAGTCTCAGAGGTGAGTTGGGTAATTGCAATATTTTATAATTTTCCCTGGCCATACTAGTAAGATTTGGGGACCTCTGGTCTACATAGATCTTTAGAGCTGTTCAAAGTGGGTAATTATTGAAGATCCTGGTATCAGTCCCACCTCTGTCCTTGCCCATGTTCTCATGGGGACTGATTTATTTTCACGGCATCTGTGTTTCTTCAGCTTAAAATGAGGCTATTGGTATTTGTCCTATCAATCTCTTTGGAATGTTCAAAAGGAAAGCAATGAATATGGAAATGTTTTAAAAGTATAGGATATTGTAACTTGTAAGGTATACACTTGCAAGGTATTATTATTGCTGCACTGGTGTTCCTGAATCTCTAAAATTGTCTGTCTCCTGAACAGGCCACGTCCATGGGAGAAGAGTCCTGCTCTTCACTGCAGACACCATTTTTTGTCCTCTTCACAGCTCACCAGGAGGTAGCCTATGGGCTGAGAAGAGAGGTAGCTGCAGATTCTCTTTCCCATCAGAGGAAAGAATACACGGAGGATGCTCATCCCAGTGAGGGGAAATGGAAAGAGATGAGAATTGTATAACCTCAACCGCAGGCATTTGTTGTCAAAGATACAAATTCAACCAAAGCACTGAAACATTAGGCAATATGCTTTCCCAGCACTCAAATTCAATTCAGAAATGAGACTGCCCATTACCAATAACATCCCATCCCATCGGGAGCATGCAGCGTCTTCATCTGGGTTTTTCGTGTCTAACTCTATAATGGAAATATTAGGAGTGACTTGGGAACGCGGAGAAGATACATAAAGAAACAGAACACATTACACAGATGCTTTCTCAGTTCAGATCCAACTCCTGGCTTCTAACAGGCCACTACTGTTCAAATTTTCAGGATGACATGAAGGGACTGATGTCCTTCTAAAAAGTTTTAACCCTTCCAAGGCAAGCAAAGATTTTGCAAAATACTAATGTCTGGGGTCCACTCTTAGAGATTCTTACTTAATGTTCTCAGGTGGCATCATGTATTATTTTAAAACCTTCCATGGAGATGCTAGTGGGTAATCAGTGTTAAGACTCCAAGGAGAGAGGGATGACAGAATCAGAGGGGCCAAGTCTGTATCCCCAGGCCTTTACTTTCCCCTGGGGGGTTCTTCCGTGGTCTAACTACCAATCCACCACCACCCTGACCTCAGTGGAGGGTCCATCCTCCTGTAAAGCTCTGGGTCGAGTGTCTCAGGGATGAGAATGATTCAGCCATGATTTTTTAAAAGCCTAAATTCTGAGGTAAAACTGAAGAAAAATGACCAAGAAAATATGAGAAATGAATAGTATTATAAATATAGATATTTGACCATAGTCTTTGTTACCTATAGCACATGTTAGCAGCCTAGTCTCATCAAAAATCCTGATGGCAACAATTAACCCACTATGCCACCATTGCCAAGAGGGTGTTTCTGGTATGTGAATAGTTATTTCAGCACACATATACACAATACTGGTTATGCAAATATGTGTATGAGACAATGCTTTTTCTCAAATTATCCTTCAGAAAAGAAAGAATTGTCATTTATCCCAGTTCTTATGTCTTCTCTAAAATTACTGGGCTCTCTTATAGTTGCCTTATTGTATCAACAATATATTATTTAGGGCAGACATATTAACCAAATCAATGCTAGTTTAGGTGCCTAGCAGAGGTTACCTTACGAAAAACATTAAGTAGAAGGCATGTAAATTTAACAAAAATTAGTGATTACTTCTGGGATTATAACCTCACAATTTTAGTTGTTTTCAGGAAACAATATAACAGTCATGAAATATCTTTTGTGATCTTTTGAGTAAGATCATTTAATATAACAGACACAAAAATATTCTTACAGGATCAATTTTTTTTAAATTCTGCTGTTATACAAATGGGTACTTGGAACTCACCATAAAATGTACTGACAGACCATACATATTTAAAAAATGCTGTATCTCAAACAAGTAAGCAAATGAGCAGAAAAATTTTAGGTGACTCAAAAGGTGATCCTAATAATGAGGAAAACACTGAGGTCTTTCTCATAAAATGTGAGTGGAAAAAAGACATAAAGTTTGAGTTCAACCTGGGTGTGATGGCATTTGCCTGTAGTCTCAGCTACTCAGGAGGCTGAGGCAGGAAGATCACTTGAATTCAGGAATTCAAGGCCACAGTGAGCTACGATCGCACCTGTGAATAGCCACTGCACTCCAGCCTGGGCAACATAGTGAAACCCCACCTCTATAAAAAAATAAAAATAAAATTTGAGTTCAAACAAGCAATATTTCTAAACATATTTTTACAATATGTAATTACAAATACCTATGTTCATTTAAATTTATAGATTACATATTTTAAGAAGACATTTGACTATTTCACTCATCTCCAAAGTTTATATATCCTTCCCGAAACTTTTGTTTTAATTTCATGAGAAAAATGAAGGAACCACTTATGATTAGGCATAAATAGAAGAAGAGTTGATTCTTACAGTATTTTTAAGAGGTTCAATATACTCATATGCATTGTAACTCCCTAAATTGAGTGAGAAAGGGATATAATATGGTATATTTCCCATTCTTATTTGACCATGGAAACTTAACACTTGTGAGACAAGAGTTCTGTAGAACACATACTGGGAAAGACTGCTCTCACTCAAAAGGATCTAACCAACCTCAAAAACATCTTTAGCAGGTTCCTTTCCTTCGATCTGTAAGCAGAATGCGTCCATGTGTAGGTGCCATCTTACTGTCCACCACACTGAAGCTATGGCCTGGTGGGCTAGTACATTTCATCCAAGAGAAACTTTTCACTTTGTTCTTTTTTGGGTTCTGCCACTCACTAGGCTTCCAGCCTTACTGAGTGATTGACATAACAAATGAGCTCACTGTTCAAATGTAATCCCAATCCCTAAAACAGGGAATGCTCTGGTCATTTTCATGCTCAACAGCATAATAATCCCTTACCATATAACATCTAAAACATCCACCCAAGAATAATCTGCTGAGGAATGGGAGATTAAGTAGCACTTCCCATATGCTAGGTACACAATAATGAGTAACAATATGAATTGTAGCTACAATTAATTGAGCATCTCTTGGGCTGCGGGACTGATGAAATAAATAATAATGACGACCAATGATATTAATGACCATGTATGGAGTGCACATTACATGGTAGGCTTTCTACTAAGCTCTTAACATTGAATTCTCACTACAGTGATGCCTACAAAATTGGTACTGTTCTATTCATTTTACAACTAACTGAACTGGGAGTCAAAGTCAAAATAACTTGCCCAGAATCACAAAACTAGTCAGTGGCCAAGTCCAATTACTTAGCCCTCTATGACACTGTATTTCCCAATCTTTAATTCTGCAAAGTTTATTCTTAAACTGTTTGGTGGCAAAGGCATTACAGTGTCATCTTCCAGAGTTATACTTTGCACTCAAAGGGACTGGCTTTTATACAGTAGCTCCAGCTTGTGGCAGACAGAAGGAAGTAAAATGCATTAAGAAAAGACCTACCTGATATTAACCCAGAACTTCAACAAAATCCAACAATTGACTAGAAATGTTTTTGTTTTCCTATTTTTCAAAAGGTACTTGTTCTATTGTATCTGTTAACGCTTCACTGAAGAAAATTCTAGGTATTGTTCCTCTAAGGAGGAGCTACTGATAGAGTAGAAAAAGCCAGGCCACCTTATTTTTGAATCTAGGCCCCACGTGACTTTCGACAAGATACTTAGCCACTTCTCTAAACTAAAAAAATGGGGATAATTACACCTTCCTTGTAGGGTGGTCATGGGATATAAATCAGATAATGTGTAAAGAATTTGTCCAACGAGTGATACTTTTCTTCCCCCTTGAAAGGACAGTTGAAAAGGGTCCATTTGCTTTTCTGCCCTTTAGCTTGTTGGCACTGATATTATTTGCAAGTTTCCACTAGGGGGTGGTCACACTGTGCTCAGAGGGGCATTTTATTTCCAAGTGGCTCAGATTTGCCTGAAAAAGGTAACACTACCTATAAGGACCCTTCATATCCTGTCTGGGGCTTACCTGGGGCAAAGGTGACACAATTTTCTGCCAGCAAAGGGGCATTTATGTGCACTGATGGTGCTTCAGTGATGATAACTGCAGACCAGAAGATCCGGTCTCTATGTTTACTCAACACACTTTCCTCGGTGTACATGCTGGTAGCTTCCCAGCCACCAGGAAATCTGTGTACCCAGAGAATTCTTTAATATAAAAATAAGTATGAGTACTATTTGTATACTGTGTCTATTAAAACCACATAATGCAATTTGAGATTTAATATAAGTCATAATTTAAAAAATTGTTAAATCAGCATAAAATTTATATATGCAGTAGCACTGTTATTTTATCTTTATATTTGAATAAAAATTATCAATAAACTTTATACTTTTAACACTTTTGCAGATTTATATTTAAGTTTCCAAATATAACTAAATCTTCACTACTTTGCAGATAGAAGAGATTCTTTTTAAATCAAAGACAGTAGAATCTGTCAAGGTGGGAGGAAGTAACTATAATTTTGGAAAGATGAACTGTTTTTAAAATGTTAATGCTGTAGGCCAGGACACATAGTGAACTAGGCGTTTTCATAGGGATAAAGCATAGATATGTTTAAATCCTAATAATGCAACTTACTAGCTTCAGTTTACTTGTCAATAAAATGGGGATTAAAAAATTAAAACATAAAAGAAATAAAATGGGGATGATATTATATAACAGAGTTGCTATGAGGATTAAATAAAATAACATGTGTAAAGAGCCCAGCAGGAGACCCAGAATGAAGTAGATACTCAATGAACATCTTCCTTTTGCTTTTTCCTGAGTAAAGATGGTCTTCACCTAGCAGATTCTAATGCCACAGAAGTTACTTAAATATTCTTTGGGACAAAGACAGCAGCTTTTAGAGGGCAGCTTCAAACTCTCAGAAACCCACGGTAAACACCAACTAAGAATGAAATAAATTAAAAGCCAGTGTAAAAATTGTAAACATAGACCTAAGTTATTTTTTTATAAAGCTTATAGAAAATATTTTAAATGTGTAAATGGAAAAAGAGGTGAGAAGTCACAACTCAGACACAATTCTGTGGATTTGAAGACTTTATGCACACCTCTATGCCTCAGTTTATCCATCTTCCTCACAGGGACAGAATCATAAAAACAAAGAATATACTAAAAAGCTCAGAGCTCTTCCTCTCCAAACTCATTTTGACATGAAGGCAGCTATTGTAAAGCAATGCTTAGCATTCCTGTTGCTATATAATTAGAATGAATAACTTTCTATTGTCTTCATTTTATTGAAAATCAAGGGGAAATCAAATTTTGAGTGGCAGCCATAATGGAAATGCTTGATCACTAAAAGACTTACAGTATTGCCTTTTACTTCACAGTACCAGCAGCGGAATTCAATCTATACCCAAGTAAAAAGAATATAAATAACATACATAAAAATTGAATGAACTATATCCAACAAGAAAATTGTCTTATATTGATTCATTTCCAGTCACTCTCTTGGGGCTTTGGAATGGCCTTCAACTTACTGGGAGCAGCAAGACCCCCACATTGGAAACACAGGTAGGCTACACCATGTAGCCAGCTAACAAAGAGCAGTAAGTAAATGATAATGGCAATAGCCTACATCTGTAGAAATAAAGCACTTTCATATCCATTATCTCATTTGATTCTCAATAACTCTGTGGCATTAGTAAGACAGGTGTCTTATTATCTCCATTTTACTCATGAGGAAACTGAGGCTCAAAAAGGTTACATAACAGGTAGTAAACCTGGAAAGTGGGTATGGGAGTAGGATGGGAAAGGGGAAATGCTGACTCCTTCTCAAAGGGAGGGAGATGATGGGCAAGAATGATCTTAGAATGGCAACAGTTCTCCATGGGAATGGGGCTGTGTATAATAGATGCAACTTTTTAGCAAGGCAGGGAGTGGATAATATACAGCAGCAAGGACTCTCTGCCTGCATGCTGTCTGAGCCCGAGCCTAGCACGTTTTGCAGTTAGTTGTTACAAGAATGCAAGCAATGTGATTCATTCTGGTGCCATTTAAACTTTAAGTTCATCTCAGATATAAAAACAAAGGAGAATATGCCACCAACCTGGCTTATTTGGCTGAATATAAAAGCAGATTACTCAAAGCTTAAAAAAAGAAAACAAACTTAAATGGGCTGTCTTTCATACCCCCACCCTTAGGGAGTGTTGGCTAGAAAGACTTATGTATTACATTAGGTAGCATGAAAGGAGGGGGAAAACAGAGTTGGGAAACCTGAACTCAAAATCAACAACCTTTATGAATCTGAGCCACGGACTCTTTGGCTAAAGGGGATGAGGGAGGAACCAAGTTTCCACCCTCTTAATGCAGAAATGAGAGCAATTGTTGATAGAAAAAGGAAAATCTTTTCCTCTTCTCCCCTCCCACAAAAAGCATGATTAAAGAACAAAATGGGTGCCACCCCAAAGCCCCATATACTAATTAGAAAGTAAAAATGATGTGCTTTAAAAAAAGTTATATACAATTCAGAGGTAAAACAACAACAAAGTAGGGCGTTTCCCTCCAACCTTAGATCTAGTGTAATTACACACAGTAATTAATGATGAATTTGTAACCAGCCCTGTTGGCTCTGTTCAGACACCAACTATAGTAGTCCAGTGGATCGTCAGCTATGGGTGTAGATCTCTGGTCTAAAGGCACTGAAACTTCTAGGCGATGAGTGAGGGATTTCAAATGGTTGCAGAAACTTGAAGGAAAATGAATAAGACTTTTGGGACTGAAAACCAGCCAGGCACCTGGGTTGTTTTCTTGGTGCCAAATGTCATCCCTCTGGTCCACAGACCTCTTTTGGACAGAATCAAATGCAAGCCCAGCACATGCAGCAAAGCACAGACTCAGCCCAGCACTTAACTGTCTGCCAGCCTGAGATTTAGGCCTGAGGACATCCATCCCAGCCAGAAGAGGAGGAGTGCCAGAAAGCTTGAATTCAGCCTGCCATCCTGTGTTTGCTGGGACTTGCAGCATCAGTATCGGCAGAGAGAATGTTGATGCTGAACGGCAAATTCCTGTAGGCATGGCTTTGTACGAGGCTGAACAGAAGTATCTCCTTAATGAAGGCTTTGGATGAGGATTATAGTCCCATGGTGATCAAACCATTTCAGCCATTCCCACGCATAGGGATCTCATCACCATGCATGGAACCAGGCCAGCCTTAGGCCAAATTAAAAAGTAGGCCAAACCTGTCCTTGGCCTGCTCAAAGCTAGGTGTCCCTACCCGCCTCTCTTCTTTCAACATGCTCCACCTTCCCTCCTACTCTCCACCCCAGCAAAGCCCACACCCTCTTTGCTGCCTCTGGCCACCCAGGAATCCCTCTCAGTAAACCAGGTATCTTAAGCAAGGCCCTGCTCTACTCCGATAAACCATTATCAAGTCTTAACTATGGGACAGACAACATGCTGTGTACAAGAAATACACATATATGAAAAAATATGCTCCTCAGTCTTGATGAGAAGAGGCTTTTAATTCCTTCAACAACATGTACTGAGCCTCCCGGTGGGGGCAGGACATAGTGCTGGGCACACTGGAGGACATGAGATTAGGAATACACATGTTCTACCTCCAGAAATCCCTTGAAATTAAGAAAAAACTCACAGGCAAGGGAGGAAGAGCTGTGTGATGGAAAGAACCATAACGTTTTGCCTTGTTAATGTAAACCCTTCTAATTGCCCTCCTGGCTTCTACTTTTGTTCCCTGTAATAATAACAATAATAATTAATATCCATTCACCATCCAGGAGCCAGAGTTTTCTCTGTAAAACATAAATGAGATCATGCTACTTCTAGCTTAAAGCCCCCCAAAGACTTCTCTTTGTGCATAAAATAGAATCCAAGCTCCTTCTCTGTGACAGACAAGGCCCTGTATGATATGACTGACCCATCTACCTTTCTACCTTACTCACTTCAGACATTGGCCACTTTTTTGTTCCTCGGACATTCCTGTCTCAGGGCTTTTATCTTTGTAGTACCCTCCGACTGAAATGCTTTTATTCCAGATTTTTGCTTGGCTAGCCTCATTTCATCATTCAGGACTCAGTTCAAATGCCCCTTCTTCAGAGATGCTTCCAATGACAAGCCTATCTAAGGAACATCTCCTCAGTCATTCTAAGCTGTTTTCTTTCTCTCTTTCTCTCTTTCTCTCTCTTTCTTTCTTTCTTTGTCTTTCTTTCTTCCTTCCTTCTCTTTCTCTTTTTTTCTTTCTTTGACTCCCTCCCTCCCTTCTTTCCTTCCTTCCTTATTTCTCTTATCAAGTTGTGATTTCACGGCTACTTTCTTCTTTTCATGACACATGTTGCTATCTGAAACTGTCTTCATTTTTTTGTTTGTTTGTTTAATAGACAACTCAAACTTAACAAATCCAAAATTAAGCTACTGACCTGCCTTCTCCAAAACTGTTCTACTTCAGTCTTCCTTGTCTCACTTAAAGGCGACTCTATTCTTTCAATTCTTCCAGTGACTCAGTTAAAAAAAAAAAAAAATCCAGCAATCATCTGGAGTCCTTCTTTCTGTAAAACCCATCAGGAAATCCCAGTCATTCTACCTTCAAAATATAACTGCTTCCCCACGCCTTCTCCACTATCTCTCTCATCTTTCACCTGTATTAACCTCCTAGCTGGTCTCCCTGCTTCCTTTTTGCTTCCTCATGGTTTATTTTCAACACGGCAGCCAGAGTGGCCTTTTAAAAGTAAATTGAGGGCTGGGTGCAGTGGTTCACACCTGTAATCACAGCACTTTGGGAGGCCAAGGTTGGAGGATCACTTGAGAACAGGAGTTTGAGACCAACCTGGGCAACACAGTGAGACCCCATCTCTACAAAAAATTAAAAAATTAGCCAGGCATGGTGGTGAGAGCCTGTAGTCCCAACTACTTGGGAGGCTGACACAGGAGGATTGCTTGAGCCTGGGAGTTGGAGGTTGCAGTGAGCTGTGATGGCATCACTCCACTCTAGCCTGGGTCACCCAAAAAAAGAAAGAAAGTGAATTGAGTCATGTCATTTTTCACATCAAAACTTTCCAGTGGCTTCTACCTTACTCAGTAATAGATAGCTAATGTCCAGCACATAGATCTGTGCTGTCCAACACAGTGACCACTAGCACATATGGCTATTGAGCACTTAAAATACAACTAGTTCTAACTGAGATGTGCTATAAATGTAAAATGCACACTACAGTTCAAAGACTTAGTAAAAAAAAAAAGGGAAAACATCTCATTAATCACTTTATATTGACATGTTGAAATATTAAATTTTTTAATATATTGGGTTAAATATATGATTAAAATTAATCTAACCTGGTCCCTTTTATTTTTTTAATGTGGCTATTAGAAAATTCAAAATTATATCTATGACTCACATTGGCAGCTTGCATTATATTTACACTGGACAGTGCTAACATTGATAGTAGGTAGTTCTGAGACTGAATGAGATCATCTGGTGAGTGAGTACAGACAGAGAACAGAAGAGGTCTAAGGACAGAATTCCAGGGGTCCTACAAAATTAACAAGCCAGGAAGATAAAGAGGAACCACTAAAAAAAGATTGAGAAAGTGTCCAATGAGGTCAGAGAAGACTGGAGAGGATGATATCCTAGAAGCCAAATGAAGAAAATGTTTTGAGGATGGAGTGATCAATTATTTCAAGTGAGATAGGGATTGAGAACTGACAATCAGCTTTGACAATGTGGAAGTCATTGGAGACATTGATAAGGGCTATTTTAGTGGAATGGTGTAGATAAAAGTCTAATTATAGTTATTCAAGAGAGAGTTGGGGGAGCATAAATGGATACTACAAGTATGGACAACACTTTGAAGAAGTTTTATTGTTAAGGGGATAAGAAAAATGGGAAGGCAGCTGGAGGGAAACATAGGATCAATGTAGAGTATTTTAATAGGAGAAATACAGCATGTTTATATGCTGATGGACATAAATTGACCATGAAGAAGAGAGAGCCTCTCCAATTTTGCTAGAGTAAAATTGCCAGAGTAATTGATATTCCTCCAGTAGATGTGAGGCGCTGGGACCTAGTGCATAAGAAGAAAGGTGTATCTTAGACACATGGACAGTTCCTCACAGTAGCAGAATGGAAGATGGAACAGGGCAAGGTTGCAAGCAGGTTGGTAGATGCGATGAAAGCCACTTGTGAAAGGTCCCTTTTGATTGCTTCCATTTTCTCAGTTAAAAAGGATTCAAGGCTATCAGCTGAGAATGAATTAAGAGAAAGTAGTGAAAGTTTGAGGAGCAAGGAAAAGGTTTGAAATCATATTTGTGAAGCAAGAGTTCACAAACTCTTCAGAATGAGTTAGAATAGCTGGGCTCACTTAAGTTTGGCGGCTCATGAGTTTAAAGGGAGACTATGCAGTAAGATTGGGTATTTTCCTCCAGCCAAGTTCAGCAACCAGAAAACAGGTGCAGAGTAGGAAGAGGGTTGTAAACAACCAGGACGCGAGTTTTACCAAAGAAGGAAAAAGATGAGAGAGAGGTGCCAAGGAGTTAAGGGTGTGAGAACTCAGTGATTATTATGATAGACTGTAAGATCTAGGATGGCTAAGGAGATAGGTAAGGACAGACACAGAGAGTGTGAAAGACAGTGAAAATATAGTAGAACAAATGCATTGTTGGGGCAAAGGATTTTTAAGTCAGGGCACTAGGGACAGTGAGCTGAAAAGATATGAAGTGGTAGTCATAGAGTGGAATGCTTGAAATTGAGATTATGGAGAGGTAACAGTTATTGATAAGGACAAAGTAGAGGGTAAGGTATGAGTAGCCCATTCCATGGGAATCAGTGGCTAAGGTTGGGAGAGAATGAGATTGCCAGAGGAGAAGAGGTCAAGGAACTCAGAGGTCAAAGTATGAAAATGATCATCTACATGGAGATTAAAATCACTAAGACTTGTGATGGACATGCTGTTGGAATTAGTGAGGGTGAGCTGGGAGCTTAAATCCTCAAGGAATGTGGAGGAGTGAGCAGCAGTCAGCAGACTGCAATAAGGAAGGGTAGCTGGTAATGATATCTAAGTTTCACACTAAAATTCCTCAAAGAAGAAGAGAACTTGGTCTGGCAGGAGCAATGAAAACCAAAGCGATATCCCACCTTTAAGTCCAGAATTCTATTTCAAATTCACATTCCAAATAGAAGCTGCATGTTACTGATCCCACCAGAGTCATACTCTATCACCCTAAAAGCTAGACTGATTACAGGCTTCCTGCTTTAACTCAAAGGAGTGTGCAACAGAAAACAAGTGCCACCCAATCAGGCTGCAAGAGAGCAGGACTCAGAGGGCCAGGTTTCAGCTAGAGCAATAGTGCATAGCAGGCATTCAGAGAAGAGGTCGAGAACGCAAGGGCTTTTGCTGCTGATGAAACACAGAGCACAGAAGAAGCGGGAAAGTGGGAAATGGGCAATGTGGTCAGAATAGGGAATGAGCGGATCGGATGTAGGTCTAGGTTATTCGGAAGGACCCGGTAATTTGGAATAATGCATAAGGGGAGTGGTGGGATTGTTCTGGATCACCTCTTAGGCAGATCGTGGTGGGAAAGCTGTGAGCATTGAGGGAGGAGGGGGCCTGTCGTGCCGGAACTTTGTCAGTGCTCTGGGGCCCTATGAAACTTTGGTATCATCTCCACCACTTCCTCGGACCCAGGATGAGCAGCTCCCCCATTAAACCTTGCCCCAGCAGAGTTGAAAACCCCTAACTGGAGCCAGCTTATACTTTCATAAGGAGGTTTACTAAATTCTGAAGGAGAACAGAAGATGAAATAACAAACAGAAATGACAAAATATCCACATTCCAAATATAGGTTTTTGATGCCAGAGAAGTCTTACCCCATCCCAAAAGAAGCTGGTATGACTACATGCTTCATGATTTAACTCAAAAGAAATACTTAATTGCTGAGAGGCATTGCATAACACCAGCGTGGGGAAGATGCTTTGGAAAGAGGCCTTTAAACCATTCCTGGGCATTGTCCCATATGTGCAGCTGTTCCTGTATAGAGCTTTCTTCACATAACAACAACAACAATAAAAACACATAAAAATCAGCCCAAGGGTAAATGTTTACTAATGATTAGAAAAATAAAATTTTACTTGATACTCTGAATGAGGGACATTCAGGTCAAGCTGATTGAGAACTAGCAAGATGAGTCATTGGCTAAGATCTGTGGAAATGCTCTTAATGATTTTTACAATTGTTTCCTTAATAATGGAATCTTAATAAAGAAAGTCAATGTTAAATTAATAACATGGAAGTATTCTAAAAAGCATATTGAAACATGATTTAAACCCATTCACTCAAGGCTTAAAGCCATATGCTGTTTGTTTGGTTTTTTTTTCTTCCTGATAGAATATCATCCATTGGACGGAAATATTTAAGCTAGAAGATGAAGCTTAAAACATAAAATTAATAAGGAGGAAAAGTGTAGTTTTAACCACAGCCAGGCAAAGGCTACATAGGCCCAGAACCACAATCTTTCTGCCACTCACTGACCTTACCCATACTTCATTCAATGAATGATCATCGAGTATGGGTAATACTTTGCTGCCTGCTGGAAAGTCAGAGATGAATAAAATGCCATTCTTAATCCCTGAGGGGCTCACTTTCTGGTTGGGGAAAAGAAACACTTTAGGAAACATAATGCAACATCGATGATTTGTATAAAATGCAGCACAGAGAATGGAACATTTGAAATGGGTCTTGAGGAGTGAGCAGAAGTTTGCTAGACAGAGAAGTGAGGCAGACAGTATGACTCAGCCTGGCATATGTGAAGACCATGAGAAGTTCTGTGGGGTAAGATGATAGGATCTGAAAGGAAAGAATGGGAGATCAAACTGCCTATTACAGAACCATCTAAATTCTTTGCCCCACTTCTAGCCTCCATTGCACCATTGTCACCACCCTCCTCCTTCAATCCTCAGTCAATCCAAATATAGTCATTTTTCACAAGAAATCTAAATACAACACACACGTTGTGATTTTTGCAAACATTACTAAAGCTCTGGAGACCACGAGGAAGAGTCTCACAGTAAAAACCTCACCATTGCACTACACTCTCATTCCCTTACCCCTCCTTACCTCCTCACTTCCCATCATTCCCCACCCCACCCAATTATGCAGGGTGTCTCCCTCCTTTTCTGCAGTTTTGGTACTTTCCAGCAACCAGAGCTTGACAACAGACAATACCAAAAACAAAGGCGACTTCCCCTCAAAGGAATTTTCTTACTATCTGCTATGAGAATCAAAGCTGCTCCTTCTGATTATATTCTAAAACAGAGTTCTAATTCTAGAATTTTTAGATTTTAAAATCCTTCCATTTTTAAAGTCCTTCAGTGTGACTCCTTCTGGCCCAAAGAATAAAATCCAAGCATTCAGGAGCCTCCACAATCTGCCTCAACTTAAATGCTAACCCCCCTTTCTTTTACCCCTCCCCAGCCCCAGTTGTGTGCCCTGTGCCCCACTGCATAGGTTCCGTTTGCCAAAATTGCTTGAAAGTCTCTCTAAGGCGGGAACACATCTGACATTTCTCCTCTCTCCCACAGCACTTGCTCAGTAAATACTTTTGAGTTAACTGGTTGAAAACTTTCCAATGGGGGGAAATAAAATCTATTGACCTGGAATGCTCCAGGAACTACGTTTAGAGGTAAGTTTTAGAAGTTGTGGTATGGTATGGCAAAGCTTGCTGGAGGCTTATCCTAAGATTCATTTTTTCCTTCTTCCTTGGGGACACAGTTGCAATTTTGTAGCTGGGTCCTTTGTTATTCAAAATAAAAGAACTTATTTCCCAGTTCCTTTATAGCAAGATGGAGCCATGTAACTGAATTCTTTCTAATAAAATACAGGTCACAATATTATGTTGGACATCCAGAAAGGGTGCTTTCAAGATGCTTACTCAACTGGAAAGGGCAATTTTTACCTTTCTGCAATTCCTTATTTTTTTTCTGACATGCAACTCACATGTAATGACTGGAACTCCTGCAGCTGTCTCAGATTGTGAGTGAACTTGAACACGGAAGCCATGTCCTAGGATGGTGGTGCAAAATGAGAGAAGCTGGGATCCCTTATGACATTGTGAGGCTGTCATACCTGTCCCAAATTACTTATTTTGGGGTTTCTTTTATTCACTTTAAATGCACTATTATTTTGGACTTTTATATTTATATGCAGCAGTTCTTAATCCTAATTAATACATATTTAATTGTAAGTCAACAATATTTTTTAATATTTACTACATGCCAAGCCAGTAGGTCTCAACAAAGAGTGCATGTCACAAAAACTTTCATATTTTCAGAAAATATAAAATGTTCATGCCATATTTGAGAGTTTTTGAATCAAAAATCTACATGGTGGGCCTCTAGCATGAAGATATACAATTAGTATATGTATAGTTATATAATTATATGTAGTATATGGGGGGGTGTGGATATGTGGGGGGGAGAGAGAAAGAGGGAGAGATTTTCATAGCATTCCCTTATACTTCTTTTTATTCTTTTAATATTGGTAGTAATATCCTTTCTTTCATTTCTCATTTTAGTAATTTCTCTTTTTTTCCTTGTCACTCTAGCTAATGATTGTCAATTTTATTGACATTTTCAAGAAACCAGATTTTAATTTCATTGACTTTCTCAATTGCTTTTATTTCTATTCTGTATTTTTCTACTCCCTATTGTTTTTATTTTATTCTATTTCTGCTCCAACCTTTGCTGGGTTTTTTTCTGCTACTTAGCTTGGATTTAGTTTGCTATTCTTTTTCAAGTGTCATAAGATAGAAGGTTAGGTTATTGATTTGAGATTTTTCTTCTTTTTTAACACAGGCACTTACAGCTATAAATTTCCCTCCAAGCACTGCTTTAGCTGCATCATGAATATATTTTTAAAGCCCCATAAAGAATTCTGATGCACATACTTGGTTAGAATATACTGTATTTCTTTGACATTATAAGGGTTTTTTCTCCATTTTCCAGCATGATTGCTAACCTTCTGAATAGACAAAGCTTTTATATAAAGCAAAATGCCTTGGCTTGGGTTTGACTAGACATTGCAGAAAGACTCTTACTTCCAGCTCAAAGATTTCTTTCATAGCTTAATCTAAAAATCAAGGATATGTTTGTTGTACTTGATCTCCTCTGAGAAGACTTCCTAGGTTATATGGGCCCTTCTTAAAGGGCCCCTTTCAGTTGGAAGTTTTCTTCTCTGCTTGTATTTTCACTATGCATATTTTTGGCAGTCCTGAAACAATATTTATGTCCATTAAGAAGAAGTCATCTGATAATGAAAGCTTCCTATGCTACCTAAGCCCTTTATTTTGGCCTGTGTACTTTCTTATTTGCCTTGCTTTTTCTACAATCTGGCAGCATTATCACCCACTCCACGTGACAAGTGACATCATTGCTATAATGAGAATTCCAAGCAGCACCACTGGATCAAAGCCCATCTGTGTGCCTGCTCCCACACTTGACAAAACAAATTCCAAATTCATTCAGCATGCCGGTGCCATTTAGTCACTGTGACATATCCCAAATTTTGGACTCCGTGCAAAAACCAATCTGTGCCCACAAAATTAATCATGGAACACATTTTATGACGTTTGACAACAACTTAAAAGGTTCTCATCTCTGGCAGGTGGCTCTGCCAATCTGCAAGTATGTGCACGACAAATTCTAAACAATACATTGTGTGGCTGAAAATACATCATGCAGGATGCACACCCTGGAGAGAACCAAAGTGAGTCCAACCAATCCTGAAGTCTTTCTCAGGGACTACTAAGCCAGGCTGCTGTCTTGTGAAGGAAGGATGATGGCCCCAGGTACACGTGGAAAGCCAAAGAAAAAGGCAACAGCTCATGTGCCAGTAGATGCTGAGAACATTGGCACAATTGCCTGTGTTGGCAGGACCAAGAGTTTGAGATGGCTAATTTAAGCGACAAGATCCTGGCAAACAGATTTATTTAGGGCAAGGGTGCGTCAGGAAGATGCCAGAAAAATACATCAATCTGTGCCTTTACATGTACCATAAAGTGATGATGAAACAATTGACATTAAAAAAGTCAACTCTTGCACTTTAATATAATCTGCAACTCATCCTAACAAGGAAAAGTAGGGTTTACTTTAGATCTTAGATCTCTGAAACTCCAAGATGGAGTTTTATGTTCTGATCTGAGGTCTGTGGTGAAATTTCCCTTCACAAGGTATTCATAAAGATATTTTCCCATATTTTTATATTTAATTGACTATAGACCAAGTATTTTTATATATTGTTTTTTGCTCTCTTTGTTTTTTTAAATTTTTAAAAATATGCTGTTTAATTTGTTTGAAATGCAGGCTATTTTACATTTGACAATATCATTCATCTCAAATAAAGGAAGCCATTTATTCAAATTTTACTTTTCTGAGGATCATATTATAGAAACTCTGTTGGGGAAAAAAATGATTGAGACTTTAATTGTACTGTTAGAAACCTAAATAGACCCCTTTACTTAAGAGCAATGTTCTACTCTGCAATAAGATATAATTGTTTTAAATATCTATTTTATATAACAGCATCTATTTGTGTATGGTTCAATAGGAAATAAAATAGTAAAACATTTCACTTGGAACATCTTGCTTTATATTACTTTCCATTTTCCCAGCTTCTCTCCAGACAATCTTCTATCCCTAACTTTCCCCACCCATTCTCTTTTTCTCTTTATTGATGCTGTCTTAGTATAATATGTTGTATTTGCGATGCCTGGGGTTAAGAAAGCTTTCATACTTTGGCAGCCTATTTAGGACTCATTCGTTACAAAGACAAAATTTGCATAATTTAGCTTTCACTGGGATTTGTCTAGACTCAGACTTCCTATTCTAATTTTAAAGTTCCTCTTCATCTCTGAAGCAGGAAGTAATATGAGGAAGCAATAGGTGAAGAAGAGTTCTTCCACAGGAAGAGCAATTCTTGATTAGGAGTCTGGTGATTTAATAACCTGGCAGAGGCATAAAAGTAAAAGCAGCTCTCCCTGGTTCATGCTCATAATTGCCTCCTTTGAGATAGAGGACAGCAATCCATCTTCTCCCCTGTAAAGTGGAGTTGGTCTCTCTAGGTCTCTCTCAACAATGATACTCTAGAATTTATCAAGTAGGGAGAAACATTTTGGGGCTTTCTCTTTACACAATAGCTATTTTTTAACTTATTTGTATGTTGAATACAAATGGGTTATTAGTTAATTTGAATATTTTCCCCTCTCAGAAGTGGCTTGCAAAACTTTTTTCTTCCTTTCCTATGCCTCAAATAATATAAATTTAATTATGAAATCAGCTAGAAATGTTGCCCTTAATGCAAGATATTCTTTTATAATAGAAATTATTCTCTCAATAATTTGCATGTGCAATTTCATAAAGAAACAGAATTTTAGTTGGAAAAAGCCATAGAAATAATCTTTTGAACCCCAAACACAGGTCCCTGGATCAGGCTAACTTCATCAGAACCACTGGACAGTTTTTGAAATGTAGATTCCCAGAATCTTTCCCCACAGATTCTAATTTATGAAGTCTATGAAGAGCTGTGCTCAGTGGCTCACACTTATAATCCTAGCACTCTGGGAGTCCAAGGCCAGAGGATTACTTGAGGTCAAGAGTTCGAGAACCACCTGAGCAAGAGCGAGACCCTATCTCTACCAAAATAGCCAGGTGTGGTGGTGCATACCTGTAGTCCCAGCTACTCGAGAGTCTGAGGCAGGAGTCGTCCAGGCATTTGAGGTTGCAGTAAGCTATGATGATACCACCACACTCTAGCTGGGATGACAGAGGGAAACTCTGTTTCAAAAAAAAAAAAAAACAGACAGAAAAAAAAGGTCTATGAAGTTCAAGGGAATCAGTATTTAAATAAATATATATTATATTAATTACTGTATTTTTATATGTAGTCATTTTCATGTACAGATTTGATTTTTGGCTTTTTTTGAGACAGAGTCTTGCTCTGTCACCTGGGCTACAGTGCAGGGCATCAGCCTAGCTCACAGGAACCTCAAACTCCTGGGCTCTAGCAATCCTCTTGCTTCAGCCTCCCAAGTAGCTGGGACTACAGGTGCACACCACCACACCTGGCTAATTTTTCTATTTTTGATAGAAATAGGAAAGAGAGAGAGAAACCATTCAAAGTTTCTGAACAGAACCTGTAATGATAAAATCAGGGTCCAAGAAGGCAGGAAGCATACTGGTGACATTCGTGATGGATTAGAAGAAGAAAATATTAACGTTGAATGGAAAGGGTAGACTAGGGGCAACCAGGAGGTTAATAAAACGATCCTATCATGAAGTGTTAAAATTTTGGCTGTGAAAGCACCTGAAACAATATCAGCACAGACTAAGTAAGGGCTTGGATAAATATTAGTCGAATTCAAATACTAAAATTTTTTCGTTTCATGAAATTTTCAAAAGTGGCCCTAAGAATCTATAGTGCATTAAGAATACCTTTTATTCCATGACATTTCATTTACACTAAGATTTCAAATCAGCTTCCTAAAATTATACTTTGTGGTGCACCAAAGTGCTTTCTTCTGTCCCTCACCCAGGTATGTTCACGCTGTTTATACTTTCAGCCCTTACTCTCAGAGAAAGAAGGAAAGATTCAAGCCTTGTGTTTTTTAAATTACAGTAATGCTGCCACAAAAGAAAAATTTACAATACGTCATTTACACGCTTGTCACCGAATCTCAGAGTTCAAGAACCCGAAGGACCTCGGAGACAAGACCTCCCGTCGCACAGATGGGGAAACTGAGGCTGAGGGAGGGTTAAGTGAGCAGCCCAGAGTCACAGAGCCGCCAATGGTCAGGCTGGGACTGGAATCCAGGCTACCGGACCCTTCTACGTGCAGTCAAGGGTTCCAAGCGGGCGGGATAAGGCGTGAGGCTCGAGGCAGGGAGCAAGCGTCGGGAAGGCAGCTCTTTTCAACCTTACGAAGCCGGGGAAGGAGAGAACTTTGGCCCCAGTGAAGAAACTGAGCGAGGCTAACCTTCAAAGCCTCACATCCAGGCACCCTTAGCGCTGGGGGTGCCTACGAGGTCCCCAGCCGTCCCTCCTGCTCTCGCGATACTGGCCGGTCCTCACCTTTCCGGCTCCCGCTGGGCCCCGCCCCGCCCCGCAGCCCCTCTGTCGTCATTTCCTGTGGGTCTGCGGGCTAAGGGAGAAGATGGCGGCGCTGGGGGAGCCTGTGCGGCTGGAGAGGGGTGAGTGCGGCCGAGGCTCGGACTGAGGTGGGTGGAGGGGTTGGGAGAGTAACATGTCGCTGGAGGGGAGTAGGGGCGGCCTAAGCTCCGAGGCCCGCAGTCAGGCTGTCCCTCGCGCTGGCGCCAGAGACCGCCGACGTCGCCGAGCCCTGCTCTGGGGAGGGCGCTTACGGCCTTTTTATTGATACCCAGAGCTCCCCTCTGTGCACACGGACTGTCCCGGGGCGTAGCCCAACTAAACACAGCCTGCCCGCGTTCCAGACATAAGCCGCACACGCCCTTTCTGCGTGGGCACGGCAGAGGCGGCAGTCAGATCTGTAAACCCGAGAAGCGAACGTCACCCGCCCGGTTCGGACGGACTACGCTCGTTGCTTATACAGACGCACGCACAAACCCGGGGTCTCCGACTTCACCCGCGTGTCACCCACTCCCCAAGGACGCCATGCATTTCCACAGACAGCCCCTCCTCCCCCGTTGTTGTTTACACACAAATTCCTTCATTACTTTCACCACAACCTCATTTGTATTTGGATTGGGGTATTGGCTAGCTTTGGTGCTCTTCCCAGGAATGGAGAGGGTGCTTTAAAAACAAACAGTCCTACTGATTTAGTCTTGGGAAGTAGGTTATGCAAGCAGGCTGAATAGTGGTAGATTGTAAAACACTTGCAGGTGCAGTGTTATTCATTCTTTACAAACCCTATGATCGCAAACTGTGGTTGGTTAATTGCGTCTTACAGCAGACTGTCAAGGAAAATAAAACCTGTTCTGCTGAGTAATTAGCGACAAGCCTGTGAAAATACCTGGCTATGCCCCTACCAGGGTCCTGTTACATATTGTTACAGATTTCGGACATTCCACTCTGTCCTTAAATCCTTTATTTCAAAAAATTTCAAGCATGTTTTTGACACATAAGCATTATAAGTCATAAGTAGGAGTCAAGAAGTACAAGTAAACATTTTGAGTACTAGTGGTAAACAAAGTATAGGATGGAGATTGAAATTATATTGCACATAATAACATTTCAATTACAGTTTGAATATTAATATCCTTCTCTAAGAATGAAATACATTTTTAGAATTATTGTGCTTAGAAACCTCTTTCCTCATGCCTTCCTGCAAACAAATGTGCACTTAACATTGTTAATTTGTTACTTATGGTGTTCATCACTTGGAAGCCTCTTTATAAATGAGATTGTCTCCCTTCATCCTACCAGGCCATTAATTAAAGCATCATTTTATGACACAGGAGTAGTTACTCTAGGAAGACTTGCTAAGTTAGGCCTAAGAATGACATCTTTCTCCTGAGCACAAAGGCACTGTGCTTTATAGATGGGAACAAATCTGTTAATAGGAGATGTTTTTCTTTGAAAGCTAGTTGTAGGATCTAACATGTTGATGGTCTTTTGTATTTTTCAGTGCAGCACAAAATGTGGAACTTCACCTCTGGCATTTAGTTTTAGTAGTCATGGCTTTGTTTTTTGCTGTTTCAGAGTTCTTTTCAGTTCTACAATAGAATGCTTAGCCCCTTAATAGGATGAATTACAGTTGGCCCTCCATGTAAATGGTTTCCACATCCGTGGATTCAGCCAACTACAGATTGAAAATTTTCAGAGGAAAAAATCTTGCATGTGTATTGAACATGTACGGGCTTTTTTTTTCCTTGTCATATTCCCTAAACAATACAGTATAACAACTATTTACATAGCATTTATACTGTATTAAGTATTGTTAGTAATCTAGAGATGAGTAAAGTATATGGGGGGGGATGTGCATAGATTATATCAGGGACTTGAGCATCTGCAGATTTTGGTGTCCATAGTATAGGAGGGAGGTCCTGGAACCATTCCCCCAGGAATACCGAGATTGCCATTTAGCAGGATAAGAAAGTCAGATTACAGCAACTCTGATTCTTAGTTAGAATTCTGAGAGATTCTATTAACAAATGCTCCCAACAATCCTACAGTGCAGAATTAATACATCTGCTCAAGATCACACGCACATAATTTAGAGTGCCTTATGAATCCTCAAAACATTCAATGGAACACAATTTGAGCATATATTAGGTACAGTTTATATTTAGTAAACAGTATTTACTTTTTTCAATATTTTCGTTAATTGGAAATTTTTATATGGCTTACATGTTGTAACTTTATAAATCAAAATAATTGATGAACAAATAGTCTCCATTTATCAGCCATTTGGGTGGTGGGAAATCAGAATGGGGAATGTCTGTTTCCATTGTATTTGATTAACATCAGCTTAAGCTTTTTTTTTTACCTGAAATTGAAAAATCTTGCTTTCTTTACTACATTTATTCATAATTTTCCATCTGCAAACATAAAGAAGAGCATACTAATTCTATAAGGAAAAATGTCCAGTCCTTTAGGTTAATATGAAATTAGGAACCTCTTCCACTTAAGTCAAAAAGAGGTAAAGGAATAGTAGAGTAGTAGGTATTCTAGCCCCCAGCATACAAAAAGTGTACAAAAACAGTTTTTTGGGGGGGAAAAACAAATCCTAAAGTATAGATAGTCATTAACAGTGTTATAACATGACCCTGAATCTTCTGAAATTTCTTAATTCATAAAGCACATATCCTCACACTTCCCAATAAGAATTGTCTAACATGCTTCATATATTTGTATAAATGTATATAACTCCTTAATATTTCTTGATTAATTAGTGCCTATGTAACATAACATTTATGTTTGCTAGACCCTTTTTTATATATTGTTTGGTTCAGTCATCAACTGAACTTAAAACTTCCTCACTTTTATGAAGAAAGTGCTGTTATTTCCATTTTGCAGTGCAAGAAACTGAGACACAAAGAGGTTAAATAACTTGCCCAAAGTCCTGCAGGTACTATTAAGACCAGATTGACAAAGCTAATTGTTTTTATTTTTCTATTTTGTAAACCTGTGTATAGGATTGAACTTATATGAATTAAATCATTGTGTTAATGATGCTAAGTTGAAAACAAACCAGTTAATTTATTTCACTTTATTCATTTGTACTGTTGTTTTACATGCATCCCTACCACTTACTGTATCTGTTACTGAACAGTTCGTATCTACATATGTATCATGTTTCCTTCCAGAAATGAACAATGATTTCACCAGTGTCTTGTACTGTTCAGTGCTTTCATTACTAATAATTAGGTAAATTTTTTTGACTAAATAATACTGCCAGCTTTTCTGAAGCAGTATAATGTTGATGTATCTATCACATTTGAGCTCTGGTCCTTTCCTATGACATTTGGTGTTTTATATTCACTTTTTATATTTTCTCAAAGATGCTGTTTTCCAAATTTTATATTTCTGCAACATTAGTATTTTTCCTAATCTGCAAAAGTTATTGTTCTGAGAGTTTACATTCCCAACGTCCATGTGTGTACACATTTATGATCTCTTCCACCACATACACGTGTGCACATGCATCTTTTTTCCTTCTGTCTTCTAGGTATTTCTTGTTAGTGTTTGAGGAATGAATCTTAACTGCTACACTGTTACATAGGCATTGAGAGAATCCTCAGAGAAAATTATCTATCAGTGTGTGTGTGTGTGTTTAACTCTAGATATTTGTAGAGCAATTGAATTGTTGGAAAAACTGCAAAGGAGTGGAGAGGTACCACCACAGAAACTTCAGGCTTTGCAAAGAGTCCTTCAAAGTGAGTTCTGCAATGCTGTGAGAGAGGTGAGTAAATGTGATTTACTAAAAATTTGAGTTCAGAATCTAAGAAAATAAACTTTAGAAAACATTAGAACTTAATCCCTCTCATTTTTAGAATTCTAATAGAAAAACATTTTACAAAGATGCATAACTTGGCCTAAAATTTTAACACATTAATTTCACAAAGAACTCAAATGTGGTATGTTCTGAGATTTAAAATATGATAACTTTGGGTTTTACAGGTATATGAACACGTCTATGAGACTGTGGACATCAGTAGCAGTCCTGAAGTGAGAGCTAATGCAACTGCAAAGGTATGTTTTTTTATTTACTAAAAGTGAGAGTTATTCATACATTAAAGGTTTAAAAATATGCAATTATTAGATTCATAATAAGCTTATTTTGAAAATTAGCGTGTGTCTTTCAAGCTACACTAAACTTCTCAAGTACTAAGAAACAGGACTTTTTTTCCATTGGCTCTACGTAAGGTATTTTATCATGCAGTTTAGATAATGGATTGGAAGTGTATTTGCTTACAAATATATATCATGGAATACATAATTGTGTTGGATACATTGTACATACTATACATATAATGTGTGCATTTTCATCAAATTCTGAAATATGAATTGTCTTTTATTAATGAGGAAGCTTTAAGATAAGGTTACTTGCCTCAAACCACTCAAATAGTAAATGGTAGGTTGTAGAGTACTCCCCCAGGTTGCTCTTTACTTTCTCCTTTACCTTAACTCTGCAAATCTGGTATAATGTCAGTGGTAGGTTACCTCTTCAGAGGTGCAGGTGGCAGGTTTGTGTGCATTTCTATGCCACTGTTTTCCTCAAGTAATTTAGGCATTGATTTCATTGTCTGTCATGTGGTTAGAATAAGTTAATATCAGCAGTAGGTGACTTGTACAAGAATTAGTCATTAGCAGATAATTTTTCATTGATAGTTATTGGCTCACAAAAGAAAATACTGGATTCTTTGTTGAATACAAACACTTAAACATATGACTATAGTTTGTCAGTGTAGAAAAGACCATAGAAACTTGGTTTTAATTAGAGTTATATGACCTACACAGCATACTGAATTTCTGAGCCTTAGTTCTGTTATCTGAAAAATGAGGCCTTTTTCAGAGCTTCAAAGATAGTTGAGTATTCAACAAATTTTGATTTCCTTTCTCCCCTCTCCCATTTTTGCTTATACATGCCAATCCATCACAAAAAATGGTACCAGATTACTTAATTACCTTTAAAAGCAAAATGAAACAAAATATTCCAACTTCAGAATTTAGTCTAAACTTGAGCTTTAAAAAAGATATGGCTCTGTTTCATCTTCTGTGGGGTTTTTAGTTGTAATTAGACAGTTAGCAAAAAAAACAAAAATTCAGGTTGGCTGTATATACCATTCTTTTTGTCAATATTGAGTTATTTCTTTCCATTTTAGTTATTTAGTATATAGTACAATTAGTATAGTAGCCAAAATGACTGCATATCAGTGCACCTCTGTGTGGATTATGTTGGTAGGTTTTGTCCTGCACAAGGGCCCCTGAAAGAGCTGTCTGGACCCGAAGCTCAGGGGTGCTGGCACGCTGGAGAAGGGGTTCTCCCTAACGTGCACAGTGTTCATCTGCTCAGTGAGCCTGCTTGCCAAGCCCTGTACATATGGGACTTTGCAAAAGACTGGGCACTGAATGGGCTAGGAGTGACCTGAAAAATCGTAATATTTCTTACATAATCCCACAGTATTTACTCATTTGTCATCTCTTAAAAAACCTGCTTAACTTACTTTCTTAGAACTACCAGTGAATTTGTGGACATTCAAACATCAAAAATATGTGTCTCAAAAGTAATTTTTAAGAAGAAACAAAAGAACTGAAGTATCCAAGTTCATGTTTTTAAGTGCATAAAATTTTCTTTCAGGCTACTGTTGCTGCATTTGCTGCCAGCGAAGGACATTCTCATCCTCGAGTTGTTGAGCTACCAAAAACAGAAGAAGGCCTTGGATTCAATATTATGGGGGGAAAAGAACAAAACTCTCCAATCTATATATCTCGAATAATTCCAGGTGGAATTGCTGATAGACATGGGGGACTCAAACGAGGAGATCAACTCCTTTCTGTTAATGGAGTGGTACGGATGAATTTTGTTTCTATTTGTAGTAATGTGTTGTGACCACTTGTGAGTGTATTTGAGCTATAGAAACAGAAGATGTAGGGGAAAAATCTAAGAAACTGTAGTTTGGAAATCCTCTGAAAGAATCCTAGGCGGTAGTATTTAGTACAATAATCCTTTTTTTTTTTTTTTTAAGCATTTTAAGGCTGGGTGTGGTGGCTCACACCTGTCATCCCAGTAGTTTGGAAGGCCAAAGCAGGAGGATCAGTTGAGGCCAGGAGTTCAACACCAGTACAGGGAACATAGTGAGACCACCATCTCTACAAAATATTTTTTTAAAAATTAGCCGGGTGAGGCCGGGCATGGTGGCTCATGCCTGTAATCCTAGCACTCTGGGAGGCCGAGGTGGGTGGATCGCTTGAGGTCAGGAGTTCGAGACCAGCCTGAGCAAGAGCGAGACCCCGTCTCTACTAAAAATAGAAACAAATTAGCTGACCAACTAAAATATATATAGAAAAAATTAGCCGGGCATGGTGGCGCGTGCCTGTAGTCCCAGCTACTCGGGAGGCTGAGGCAGTAGGATCGCTTAAGCCCAGGAGTTTGAGGTTGCTGTGAGCTAGGCTGACGCCACAGCACTCAGTCTAGCCAGGGCAACAAAGTAACACTCTGTCTCAAAAAATAATAATAAAAAATAATAAAAATTAGCCGGGTGTGGTGGCATGCACCTATAGTCTTAGTTACTCAAGAGGCAGAGGTGCAAGCTTGATTCCAGGAGTTCGAGGTTACAGTGAGCTATGATCATGCCACTGAGCTCCAGCCCCTGGGCAACAGAGCAAGACCCTGTCTCTTAAAAAAAAATAAAAGGCACTTTAAATGTGCTTTTCTTCTTTCCCATGTAAAGTAGCAATGCTCAGTGCTTAGTATGTTTTTTTAATGACATAATTAAGCTCTTTAGTAATTAAGGCAATACATTAAATTAGAAATCTGCCCTGATTTTACTTTTCTAGAATGGCAGTTGCTTAATGTATTTCTGACTTAGTAAAATAATAGGACATGTAGATTGACGTGCTAATTATTTGGATCTTAAAACCAATTTTAGACTGAACAATATGATGTAGCAGAGGATTTCACAATGATTAAAGTGATAAGCAGGATTATTTCTTAGTTTTATACTGTTGAAATTATATTAAAATTTTTTTACTTATATGTATTTTAAACATTTTTGCATTTTGAGTTACTTTTAAAACCTAGTCATTAATGTGTGTTTTTTCCTAGAGTGTGGAAGGAGAACATCATGAAAAAGCTGTAGAACTGCTAAAAGCCGCTCAAGGAAAGGTTAAATTAGTTGTTCGATATACACCCAAAGTCTTGGAAGAAATGGAGTCACGCTTTGAAAAAATGAGATCAGCAAAACGCAGGCAACAGACCTAATACAGTTCAAAACTTGATATTCCATTTTGCTTTTTAGCTAGAGAAGTTTTACTTGTGACCTACTGATGGCCGCAATGCTAATGATTGTAAAAAACAGAAACTTCCCATGAAATTCTCCTTACCATTTTATAAATGCCTATTTTAACATCATTTGTGGTTCCAGAGATGCATACACTTTTTTCTGACAAGAAAAAGTAAAAGGTGATGAGGGCAATTCTGTCCTGCTGTTTTTACAGGCCTTTTTCAAATACAGATTTTGTCATAAACTTGTTATAGATTTTTTAAGATGCTTTTTTAATATTAAAATGTACTTTTACATTCTTAATCTTTTTTTAGGAAAAAAAGTTTTCTTCATTTGGCTGCTTATTTAAAAGTAACAGTTCTCCAGTTTTGTTTTGTTTTGTTTTGTTTTTTTGGCTTAATCAATTTTTTTTAACCTTTAACATAACAGTCTCACAGCAGTTCATTACATTGTCAATGTTAACATCACTGCTACATTTTGTACTTTGAACACATACATAATCAATGGTAAATCATAATTCAGCACAGTGGAAGTTTTTTACTTTTAAACATAATGTTTAATGGATATTCATTTATACTGATTTATAAAAGTAAGTTTTTAAACACTGAAACAATCATTGCTAAAATACATATTAATATTTGAGCATTGAGGCAAGAGGACGTAATTTGATTGTTAGCATTACATCCCTTTCTATTTATATTCAGTATATCATAAATTATATATATAAAACAGGGTCAGATTTCATCTTTTGAAAATTATTCAATACTATTCATTTTTATTTAAATATACAGTATTTCTTATATTTTGGTCCTTCCATTCTTAGAGATGAACTAGTTATTTGGTGGAAAATAGAAATAAGGAAGAAAAAGTAATACCTTTAACCTCACTAGTCTCAAGAGTTACATATTCTTAACTAGCTCAATTTAAAGAATTAATTTTAAATAGGAAGAAAAGATGTGTTTAAGATATATAGAAATTATGAGGTGAATATCCATAAGAATCTGTAGATTCTGTCAAAATGAGTAAGAACTAATGTTAAAATGGTTGGATTTAGAGACGCAGTCTTTATGTTTCAAATAATGATGGGAATTTTGAGAGATAACTTTACTTCATTTGTCCACTGGATGTCACTGTTTTACTAAAAGGCAGCTATTAGTGTATGACTGGGACTGAGGTCTTCCAAAAGGCTGAAATTAGAGTTGAGGTTCATTTTCAGTTACAACTTACAGGAACATTTGAATTTAAAAAAAAATTTTAAGTGACAGATACTAAAAAGATAATGGATTGAAATATATAAGAAATTTGGAATTATTATTGACTCTGTGTAAAAAAGTGGACATTTTGTCATATTCCTTCAGGAAGAATAGAAATGTATACTTTTTTCTGCATGTTTGTGAGCATTGTGAGTCTTAGAAGATTATTCCAGTTTTCAATGATTTTTCGGAATAAAAGTCAATCAGCATAGTTATTTATCATTTAGGTATTGAACACTGGATTGCATGGTTGAATGTGTCTTTAATCCACTACAAAATGTGCTTGTTATTGATAGGATCATGTTGTTAAATTGTGTATTTTCAAAATCAATTGATGTTTTTAAAATGTTGAGACCAAAGTAGTATAGAAGAGGTATGGACTTATTTTAATTTAATTGTATAATTATTAGAGGTATTTGTTGTAGAGCTTTATGTATTAAAGAGAGTTATTGGTGCATATACAAACAGTAATATTATTGTTATGCTAGTATTCTTGCATTACAGGGTAAGTAAACCCTAAAGAAATCTTGTTTTAGTATAGCTACAGCTGCAGTAGCTTTTAAGGACGTATCAGCATTTCATTATAAATTATAGCTTCCTGGTTTGGTGTCTCAGCTGTTTCAGAACTTTCAGCCAAATTAAGTCTTTTTTGGTGTTGCAATTTAGTAAGTTGAGTAAGCTATTTTTTTTCTTTCTACACTAATCCACAATCTGTTCTTTGTGTGAGTTGGCACCTATTTATAATTCTTAAAATAAGGACAGTTTAAAGGAGACAACTACAGTAGTTTGCTTGCTACTGTTGAGCATGAATAGCAGTAGTTTGTTTTCATTACTGCAGTTTTTATAATGTATCCGAGAATTTTAAATCTTGATCATAAAAATTCAGTCATTCAGTGGCAAAGATGTACAGTAGTGGTCAGTATAGTGAGGAAATGAAGGGAATTTTCATCTCATGAATGGATGATTCATGAATAAAATTAGGCACACAGTATATAGTAGGTATTTGACTTATAAATTACAAACAATTTCCATTTATTTTCTTGGTATTTCAAAATGAGTTGACTTAGTGGTTCTCAGCCTTAGCTGTGTATTGGAATGCCCCAGAGAAGTTTAAAAAGTATTGTTACCCGAGTCTCATCCCATAGCAACTAAATCAGAATCACTCACTTTTTTTTCAAAGCTTTCCAAGTAGTTCTAGTGGATACCCAGGGGTGAGAACCACTACTTTTCTCCATTATAAAATGATCTGATTACACTGGACTCTTTGGAAGTATCAGAATAGAATAATTCAAGTTATAGGTGCTTAATGAGTTATTATATTTCTTAGTAATTTCTTTAGGAATAAAAGGTACTTGGCATACCTTCTTTGGGAAATAATTACAATCTACCTTTTTTTAAAATATAGCTACTGGTAGTTTAAATGTAAACTTTTAATGTCTGTCATCTTTCTGCCCCCTTTGCCTTTAAAACTTACAAAAAAATAAATGTTATTATTTGAGAAAGCATGCTTAAAAATTGCATATGAGAAATATTGTCATTGATAATTATGTGCTATCCTAATGTGGCCACTTTATCCATTAGTATAATACTAGATTATAGCAGCCTGGTTCTTTGGGATTTGATGAATGTGGTTTCGTTTTTTAAAAAATCATTGTCCTCCTCTTCTAAGTTTTTTTGCTGAAGTACTTAAGTAATTTGGCCCAAGTACTTTGTTTACAATTAAAGTGGATATTATAGCATTTAATAGAAGAAATGGTTATGGCTTATCTGAAAAGAATGTCAGCATGCCTTGCTGTAGACTTAAAAGAATACATGTTGTGCATATTTTATAATGTGGAATGATCATTGAAATATCAAGGAGTCTAGTAATTGCATTTCCTGAATAAATGTATGTTTATGAATTTTCTAACTTACATTTTATTGTCTCCTCTGCCCACAGTCTGGTTTTATAGTTTTTATAGTCTAAAATTCACTAGTAGTGTTTCTTCAAAGGTTGTTGCAGTTATGGTTAAATAGTGGGAAAAAAACAAATGACTTGCTTAATCATTAATTTTCAAGAACTTTCAAACTAATTTGTATCTGGACATGGTTTTTAAAAATACTGGCAAATGTTATGCTTCTACTTTTTTAGTTTGTGATAAATATATCCAAAATGGATGTAAAATAACACTTTTCAATACATGACTTCATTTGTCAATTCTGATTTTAAGGCTTATTTAAATAAATCTGAGCTGTGTCCTTGTTCTTTAGATTTGAAAAAAATTGCTATAACTACACAATAGATATGTTTCTTAAAGCTTTGTATAAAGTAACTTCTACCTAAGGTGAAAGCATAATTCATGGTGGCTGCTGAAATGCAACTTTGAATTTCTGTATTTGCTTTGTCTTTCATAAAATTTAAAGAAAACATTTTCTTGTGTTATTTCAATGGCAAGTATGACATGTGATTGAGAGGCCCAAAACTCTGCTTTGAATCCCAGTTCCACCATTACTGTGTGTTAGCCTTAGACAAGTTACTTTCCTCTCCGTGCCTTCATTCCCTCATCTGTCATTTGTATTAAGAGTGCCTGTAAGTGTTAGACCATTATCTGTAGAGCCCTTAGACAGGTGCCTGACATATAGCACTATTTGTATTTGCCTTTTTTCATGTAAAATAGCTTCAGGACCTCATGAGCTAAAGGAAATAATTTTGGCCAAATAATTAAAATTAGCGAGTTCTTTTTGATGCCTAGAAAACAGATGACCTTTAAATTATGCTTGAAAACTTTGGGAAGAATAAGATTCATAAGAAATTGTCAGATAGAAATCTGTCCACACTGATCAAAGTAACTCCTGGAGTTTTGGGAGTTGAGGCCACATTCAGAATGAAAATCATTGGAAAATAAGTCCGGGTAAAGATTTATTAAATGAAAAAAGCAATTTGTAAGGAAAAGATAACCTACCTCTAGAGACAGTGGATTACTGGAATGGATATTAGACAGTAGAAGGCATCATTGTCATTAACTTTAAAAAAACATGGAAATGTGCCAAGCAATCAGGCTTGGCACAAAAAACATTTAGTGTTAGACCTCAGTTTCTTCACTTTTCAATTACAGTTTAATTATATTCACTATTGTTGAATCTGATTTTGATACAATGAAGTGGTGACCCATGTTTTGTACATTTTTTTTTTTTCTTTGAGACAGAGTCTCTGTCACCCCTGGTAGAGTGCGGTGGCATCAACACAGCTCAACACAACCTCAAACTGCTGGGCTCAAGCCATCCTGCCTCATCCTCCCACGTAGCTGGGACTACAGGCATGCGCCACCACACCAGCTAATTTTTTATATTTTTGGTAGAGACGGTCTCCCTCTTGCTCAGGCTGGTCTGTAACTCCTGACTGCAAATGATCTTCTGGCCTCAGCCTCCCAGAGTGCTAGGATTACAGGTGGGAGCCATCACACCTGGCCTGTACATTTATTTCTTTAGTGGCAGATAACTTCCACCCGATGAAATCTTAAGATTTACTTTATATACAGAGCATAAGGTAAATTCATACAGAACCCATTTGTGAATTTTATTCCTTGGACTTTAAATTTTAAAGAAACGGACAAGTGTTTCATGTCAAGAAGAAAGTGTATAAAACCTCTCCCAGTTCTCCAACTACAGAAACATATTTTGGACACAGCCAAAAAGATTTGGTCTTTTTAAAACTTTAGAAGAGGAAGTGTGGAAGATTTCCAATTTGTTATAATCTCTCCAAAATTATTTTAACAAGTAGATGAAAATTAGCTATTGGCAGCAGGATAAGTTCCCTATATATGGCAGTTATTAAAGGTAATTCATTTCATCATAGGGTAACAAACCTTTAATTTTTTTTGTTTGGCAAAGAAATACAATCAAAACATGATCAAGGGAAAATTATTCTTGGCATCTTTTATTTGACATACTTTTGAGCCCAGAGTTTAGATGCTATCTATCTAACCTTGAACTTTGTGGTTTAAGGTGTTAGGGCTTGAATTATGGCCCCCCCAAAAAGGTATGTTGGAATCCTAACCCCTAGTACCTTAGAATGTGACCTTATTTGGAGATAGGGTCTTTATAAAGATAATCAAGTTGAAGTGAGGTCATTAGGGTGGGCCCTAATCCAATATGGCTGATGTCTTTAATGAAAAAAAGGAAGGAGGGGGAGATTTGGACAGACATGGGAATGCCATGGGAAGATGAAGGCAAAGATTGGGGTGATGCTTCTACAAGCCAAAGAATCTAAAGATTGCCAATAAACCACAAGAAATAAGGAGAGAGGCACGGACCAGATTGTCCCTCAGCCCTCAGAAGGACCAACTCTGCTGATGCCATGATCTTGGACTTTTAGCCTCTAGAACTGAGACAGTGACTTTCTCTTGCTTAAACCACCCAGTTTGTGGTACTTTGTTATAGCAGCCATAGAAAACTAGTATATAAAAGAATCCACCTTTCACTGCCAAATATGGGTACTAAAGCAAAATTAAATGTGGTTTTTCCCCTGTGCAATAAAGAGGTTCCAGTAGAAGTGGTTTTGACTAAGATGAGATTCCCAGCCCTTGGGGGTGAGGAGAATGCTGTGTTCTTTCTTTCCTGTGGTTGAAATGCTTCTTTTGAGCTTGTGCCTCCAAGTTGCCACCTGAGTTCGTCAGCCCCTCTGCTTTTTCCTCGTTTTAGGCTGTCAGTTTTTGCACAGCTGCATCTTTCTCAACTCAAGGACTTACCAGGAGTTGGCATTGTCAGGATATTGTCTTCTTCAGCACTGAGGAGAGAAGGTTCCGCAGCAGCCCTTGCTGCAGTTGGAGTGGGATGAGAATTTGCCTTTAGCTGGGCGTAATTTCACCTTGTACAGGTTTGTGCAGGCTCCTTATGGTCCGTGCACCTAATGCAAAGCATTGATTCAACCAGAACTGATTGCCTTGCTCCCTCCTTAAAACTCCACTGTACTTAGGATAAAATCCAAATACCTTGCCGTAACCTAAAATGTTCTGCATAATCCATTCCCTCCTTCCTCTTGGGCCTCATCTCAGTTCACTGCCCCACTAATTCTACTCTACACCAGGTGCCCCTTAACAGAAGGCTTTCCCTCTGGTTCTTCCACTAACTGGTTGCTCCTCATTCAAGTGTCAACTGAAGTTGCCACTACATCTAAATGTCTCGCTCTTGCTCAGGCTGGTCTCAATCTCCTGATCTCAAGTAATCCTCTCCCCTTGGCCTCCCAAAGTGCTAGGATTACAGGCAGGCCCACGATGCCCAGCCTTTTTAGGTTTCTTGTTGGATTTTTCTATTGTTTAGATGTTTTCTCTTTTGAACTAAAGCCCTGTGTCACCAGAAAAAGAAAAAAGCAGTATGAGTTTAACCAGTGCATTACGTCGATAGTCAACTATTTTCAAGTTGGCATCCTTTCCCTAGTATGTAGGTATTATCCTGTTAAACAGCATTAGCACATTGAAAACACTTTCTACCTATTGAGTTACTTTGTATCACCAAATTATTAACAAGTAGGTTGAAGCAATTAAAAAAATTTAAGCTATCGATGCCTATAGAAAAGGGAAGCAATTTAAGCAAATTACCTTCAGAGCAAAAAGCATTTTTAAAAAAACAACAAAATAGCATTTTAATTAGCAGAAGGGACTAAGTGAAGAAATGACAATAGGAAAAGTTGGGAGAAGAAAGTTATCAGCTGTGGGTTTATACATTTCAACAAAATGAGCTTGATTTTGAGTTTCATCTTAGTAGGTAGAAACCATAAAATTAATCATTCACTCAATATGTATTTATTGAGCATCTATTATGTACTGGGCAGTGTATTTAAGATACAGCAGTAAACAAGACAAAGTCCTGCTGATAAGGAGGTCATGTGCTGGTGGGAGAGAAAGATGAACAAGAAACAACGTAATTTTAGGTGATGTTGAGGTTCACGAAGTCCAGCAGGGTAGGAAGGCCGAAGAGCAGTAAGGAAAATAAGACTCAGGTCAGGCATGGTGGCTCACACCTGTGGTGCCAGCACTTTGGGAGGCCCAAGCAGGAGGTTTGCGTGAGCCCAGGAGATCGAGGTTGCAATGACTGCACTCTAGCCTGGGTGACAGAGCGATACCCTGACATAGTAGACAGTATTTATTGAGAACAATTAGAAAGAATGTGATGGTGCTGTTTTAGATAGTGAGGGACAGGAAAGTTACTGAGAAGATGACATTTGAAGAGAATTGAACAATGTGAATTCCCCTGTAAATATCCGGGGAGTTGGGGTTTTTGACAGGGACCAATAAAGAGTCTCTCCTCCCTGCTAGGGTTCTAAGTACAGTAGGAAATAAGGAGTGGCAGATGGGGGCCAAAATATTACCTTATCATTTATTCATTCATACTGACCACAAGTATTTGCTGAATGTCTACGATGTGCTAGGCATGTTCTAGGGGCTAGAAATTCTGTAGAGAACTTCAGGAGAGAAGCCGCTGCCTTCACATAGCTTACATTCTGTAAAGGCCGGGCAGGCGCATGTACCTTAGGCTTGAGAAGAAAGTGGGCTTCTTGGAAGCTGGCCAGACCGACCCACCCAGTCACAGGCTTTTCTGGGCCAGGACTGAACTCCCACCATCGCCATCCTGCAGGGACAGTGCTTGGCCACTTCCTAGACCTGGGCGGGATGAGGTCCTCACTCCATCTCCCAGGGAGTGAGTGTTTCCAAGGGTGGAAGCAGTTAGGAGTGATCACTGAGGTAGAAGTAAAATCTAGAAAGTGTGGTGTCCCAGCAGCCAGGTAAAAACATGAACATATAAATAATTTTGTGAGTAGAATGGCTGGAAACAAAATTAAAATATACATTTTTAAATCACCTTTGTTGCAAATATTGGCAGAATTGGCATTTAAAAACCCCAAATATGTGATTATTTTATAATATGAATATTTTTATTTCAAAGCTGATTAAGGAGGGAAGGAGTCAATCTCTCACACACGCTTCCCTTTTCTTCCCCGTCACCTGTAAATACACAGCTCCTCACAGATTCATCACACTGTGCAAGGATAACCTTTTTCGTTTACGTTTTCACATTTACCCACAAGGTGGCGCCAAAGTGCTATTGTTTCTATTTTAGCATTTTTCTAGCAGTTCTTGCTAACTAAAGATAAGGCCTAACCTTAAAAAGTTACCCAATCTTTTCTTTTGAAATGAAAAATTAAAATTGAAATGTATTTTATACATTTTAAAGCATTGTAAATGTGGAGAAACAAGTCTTCCCAAGTACACCCTAAAAGAAATCAAACAAACCTATATAGAATACCAACTACATGAATAGTCATCATCCAGTATAAAGGTTTGGGGGCAGTATTGTCTTCAGTCCTACTAAATATGGACTTTATTTAGTTGAATGGAAATTATCTTTGGCTTTACATCTTAGTCATCTTCTCCCAAACAGAATGTTTGAGAAAAGTAATTTCACAGGGGACATGGCAACTTCTTTTAAATAAACCAAAGTCCATCTGAGACATTGAGATTAACTTGCTTTGTGTGACAATAAATTTGTCAAAAATATTCTCTTTTCTATGAAAATTAAATATAAAAGGACAGGTGCGGTGGCTCACGCCTGTAATCCTAGCACTCTGATAGGCCAAGGCAGGAGGATCACTTGAGGTCAGGAGTTCGAGACCAGCCCAAGCAAGAGTGAGACCCCCGTCTCTACAAAACATAGAAAAAATTAGCTGGGCATGGTGGCACACACCTACAGTCCAAGCTACTCCCAGATATTTGGGAGGCTGAGACAGGAGGATCACTTGAGCCTAGGAGTTGGAGGTTGCAGTGAGCTATGATGCTACCACTGCACTCTGGCCTGGGCAACAGAGTGAAACCTTGTCTCAAAAAAAAAAACATTAAATAAATAAATAAATAAATAAATAAAACCAAGTATAGGGTGGAAAGAGCAATTGACCTAGATATTAGCTCCAGTTCTGTCTGTAATGAGGTATGTTGCCTTGGGTAATTTAGTTCTCCTCTGTGTGTCTGATTTCACAGGATTTTAAAAGCATTAAGGAGAAAGAGCTTGGCACACCATAAGAGAGAACTTTCTAACAGCCAGAACTGCCCAAAGATGGATTCTACTACCCATGGATGTATGCGTATGCTAACTCTGGAGGTATCCAAGAATAGCAGGAACGCTGTTTAGTCTTTAGGCAGGTGATTGCACTGGTGCTACATTTCTTTCTAACCCTGAGTTTCTAAATTCTGAAAGTTGAATTCCAAACTGCTTGATCGGAGAGACTCCACATCATACCATACATCCTGTGGCTGCCATGAAATGCTCCTCTCAGATCTCTGACTATGGGGAAACTAACTGGCTAACAGTGCTGATGTGAAATTCTGCATCATGTCTGTGCCAAGGCCATACTTGCTGTGGGCTGGTCCCAACCAACGACTAAGCATGGCCAAGGTTCTAAGGCAGGCCTGTTCCTGGGACACATGGGACTCCTCTGATAGATAATATTTCTGGCCTTGCTGAACTTTCAGAAAACTGCACTGCAGTCTAAGACTCGCCTTCCTTGGTCTTCAATTCAAGATTCTTTTCCTTCTTTCTCTCCCTCTGCTGAGGCCAGACCTGCAACTCAGTCTGATGGCTCTTCAGCCTCTCTCAGCTCACTCCCCTTTTCCGCTCACAGACACTTCCCATTATAAATCTCTTGGACGAGAGTAATCTCATATTGGTGTCTACTTCTCAGAGGACCCTAACTTGCACAATCCTCTAGCAAAAAGTCATAAATTTGGGTGAATGGGACTACATCAGAATCAGGAACTTCTTAAACATTGAGAATTCAGGGACCCATGCAATACCTACTCTAACAGAATCAATGATGGTGGAAACTTGGAATCTCTGTTTTTAAAACCTTCCCCAGATGCCTTATATGTACACAATCCTGCATTAATCAAAACTCTTCAGTCCTTAGCAGAGTAGATTCTGAAGAGTAAATGCATGGTAAATATTCCTTGGGGAAAAAAATCCAGAAAAGGGTTGAAAAGCTTGACAAGTTTGTGTTATTTTAGAATAAAAGGGGCAATGTGGTAAAGTTACTATAATCTATTTACCTATCGTCTCGAGATCTTCCATTTTCTCTATTGTAGCGGTTCTTTAAAACTTCTTCTATAGTATTCTACAATCTTCTTCTATAGTATTCTACATTTTTAACACTAACTTGAGGCAGAGAAAGGGAGAGAGAGATTTTTAAGTAAATAGTACCAGATTTTGCCAACCAGATCTGAAAAATAGCATCTTTGTCATCGTCCTAACATTCAGTACCATTGACCTAGTCTCTAGTTTTCTGTGCTTTGCCCCTTTCCAAAGTAACCTTGAAATTACAGGTATTTTACCTGTGTTTTTAAAAGCATTGCTTCAGAATCTTTTATTTTGAAAAGTATTTTAAAGACATTTTCAAAAACCTCAGGATTGTTAAAATATTCATCCTGACTGCCATTGCTCTTGTTTTGAAGAGAGTTATGGTAGCTGTCACTAAACAAAAACAACGAACAGCTTGGGAATTACCCAAAAGGTGTTTGGAAATGTCTTTTTTTTTTTTTAATGAAGAAATTTTTAATTATTTGGGGCCAATAGATACAAGATCTTTTTAATTAAAAATGAGACAAATCCTTTTGTAACTTTTGAGGTTTCCATTTAAGCTGCATGCCTATGTTATCTATTTAAATAATAATTTTAAAATGTATACGTAGGGACAGGCCATAAAACTGCACCAACTGGATCCTAGGTTCTCTTTCCCCAAGGGCAGCCCATGGAATGTCTTTTTTGAGACAGTATTAGGCATCCAGGTTAAGAAAAGAAAGACAATTCACAGAATGTGAAATCTTCCCCCCACATCCTATGCAAAGTTTCTCCTCGGGTCTAAAATCTCTTAGTATCTCCTTCTTTTTAGATTTCTTTCCAGATATATTCATATAGACCAAGAAGAACTTTCCAGGACACATCAGCACTGCCAGCATCACCCCCTACCACTCAACCCCAAGTGCTGGTTTTCTGTATGCACATTGCAGTATACACAGATTTGGCATGCAGTTTCTTAAAGTAATTGTCTCATGCTAAGGTCTTTCTAAAATGTTTAAAGTTTTATTTGGTATTCTGAGGGATTGAAAACCTCCCAATTTCGTGACTGAACCTTGTGCTGGCATTTTGGTCTTAACAAATTCTCAGCATGCCCAGGTACTAATCTTCCTGGTTTTCTAGTCTGATTTTTTTCTACGTATACTTTTCTATCTCTTACAATGTTTAGTTCCTTTAACACTCATTTAATGTCTTGCCTCGTTCTATTTCTTGCCAGTAGTTTATGCACCCACATGTGGATCTGTAATTCAGAAGTTCTTCCCTTCAGTCTCATTTTCCTCTTGTGTTAGAATTGAAAGGAAAGGGTCAGAAAAAGAAAATGTGATTTAGAAAGCATAAAGTACGAATAGGAATATATTTCTGATATTTATCCAAATGTTTTGAAATTTTGGGTCAATATGGATCTTCAGAAGTACTGAAAAGGGTGTGTGACCCCAGGATATCCAACCAGGTCAGGAGAGTTAAAGACTTTTCAATGATGTTTTGAAAAAGGCCTGGCTTTAAGAATGGCCTTCAGCCAGAAGCCTCACTACCAGCCCTCGTGTCTCCAAGGCCCCTCAGCTCCGCACAGGGGGCATGTGCTGCCAGCAATCCTTAACCCTTGCCCAAGCTCCAGGTAGAGTAACCCTGGCCCAGAAGCCCAAATTCAGCCACATGGATAGCTTAAAAGGATATTTTTAACTTGTCAACAATTTTACATTGTTTTTTTGTTTTGCTTCAAAATAATCATTTTAAATTAGCCCTAAAAATTAGACGCTGTTTCCTGTGCACAATAGGACCCTCTGGGGATGTTGAGACACAGAAGTAAAGGACAAGTGAGTAAAAGCACCTTATTTAAGACCATGAGAATGGCTGCAAGCCTCTGGGGCCTAATGTGTAAGCTCCTCCATCCGAAAGCCTCAATTGCCAATGTGGAGGCATCAGTCAGAACATAGAAACAATCCAGTGTCAATCGATGGTAGAAATAGCACTCATCTTGAAGATTCAATTATTAGAGTGGATGCATCTCAGATGTCTAATCAATAGAGATCAGACCTGATATTCTTTCTTTATTCTCTGACTCTATCATAGTTTAAAATGTTTATGTGTGTGTGTGTACATGTATATATACCTATATATATATGTATGTGTATGTCTATAGATACCTATATATATGTATGTCTATAGATACAGATAGAAGTACGTATATTTTTAATGTACATATTCGGTTTCCAACTGCAGGTGGTGATTTGGCACCTAGGCTTTTATTTAAACTCAATAGCTATTTCTCACAGGTCGGGTGATTATCTCAGGTCCAAAATATTTGGAGAGCCTCTTGGATAAAGGGTAAGGTAAACTCTAAGTGTCCAGGACTCTCCCTGAGCCATTCATTCCAGGAAAAAAAAAAATGGCATTTGTAAGCTTATAATGGGCTCTTCTTGGCTCATTTTGCAATACAATCTCCAGCATAAGCTCACTATGGAGACCAGAATTTTTTTTTTTTTTTTTTTTTTTTTTTTTTTTTTTTGAGACAGAGTCTCGCTCTGTTGCCTGGGCTAGAGTGCCGTAGCGTCAGCCTAGCTCACAGCAACCTCAAACTCCCGGGCTCAAGCGATCCTCCTGCCTCAGCCTCCCGAGTAGCTGGGACTACAGACATGCGCCACCATGCCCGGCTAATTTTTTCTATATATATTTTTAGCTGTCCATAGTTTCTTTCTATTTTTTAGTAGAGACAGGGGTCTCGCTCTTGCTCAGGCTGGTCTCGAACTCCTGAGCTCAAACGATCCGCCCGCCTCGGCCTCCCAGAGTGCTAGGATTACAGGCATGAGCCACCGTGCCTGGCCTGAGACCAGAATTTTAAAAGTGCTTGATCTCAACTTGCAAGAAAAGATGATCACCTTTGAGGTATGTTCCTTTGAACTTTTACTATCCTATCTGTGGTTTTCAAAAAAATCAGTAGATTTCAAGAAAAGATTAGCATCCTATAAGTTAGGGTTGGCAAACTATGGCCTATGGGCCAGAACTAGTCCAACACTTGTTTTTATCAAAAATGTCTTATTGGAACACAGCCACATCCATTTGTTTATGTATTGTATATAGTTGCTTTTGTGCTACATGGCAGAGTTGAATAGTTGTGACAGAGACCATATGGTCCACAAAGACCACAACATTTACTATCTCACCCTTAACAGAAAATGTTTGCTGATCCCTACTATAAAACAATAAAAGCATATGAACAACCCAACAGAAAACAAACTGACAAAGGAAATGACTAGGCAATGCATAGAAGAGCACACTGGAATGTCCAATAAATACGTGAAAAGATGCAGTTGTAATCAGGGAAACTGAAATTTAAATCACACTGAGATTTCATTTCACATGCATTAGATTTGCAAATATTGAATTCTTACAATATCAGGTGTTGATAAGATGTAGAGCAATGGGGATTCTTATTCTCTGTCAAGGGAAGCATACATAAGTACAGCCACTTTTGAGGACACCTTAGCAACATTTAATAACAGTGAATTCACAGAATCCATGACCCAGAAATTCCACTTCAACACACACACACACACACTCTCACACACAGAAGTATATAAAGGAAATATACATATTTTAGAGAAACTCTTGCATATATGAACAAGGAAACATATACAAGAATATTCATAATTGCATTATTATCAGAAAAAATAGAAATAAATTCAATGTTAACCAAGAAGATAGAGAAATAAATGCTGGGTGCAATGGTTAATTTTATGTGTCAATTTGACTGGGCAAAGGATGCCGGGACATCTGGAAAAACATTATGTCTGAGTGTGTCTGTAAGGATGTTTCTGGAAGAGATTAAGCATTTGAATCTGTAGACTGAGTTAAGAAGATGCCCTCATCAATGTGAGTGGTCAGCATCCAATCCATTGAAGGCCTGAATAGAACAAAAAGGTTGAGGAAGGGCAAATTCTCTTTCTGCTCGAGCTGGGACATTCATCCTCTTCTGCCCTTGGACTTTGGTGCTCCTGGTTCTCAGACATTTAGTCTCGGACCAAAACTTACACCATTGGCTCCCTTGGTTCTCAGGCCTTTGGGTTTGGACTGAAACTAAACCACTGGCTTTCCTGGGCCTTCAGCAGGCAGATGGTAGATTGTGGCATTCTCCTTCATAATCACATGATAATCATAATGAATCTCTATCATCTAGCCTATTGGTTCTGTTCTCTGGAGAATCCTAACACACTGGGTATATTCTATAAATGGAATACTGTATAGTAACGAAGATGAATTAACAATAGCCACCTATTTTATGAACATGGATAAAGCTCACAGGTTGAGTGAAAAAAGCAAGTTGCAAAACAGTACCGAATGTTATTTATATAGGCAAAGAATACTATGTACTGTTTAGGGATATATACATATGAAAAAATATGTATATTACATACAAAAAAAGAATTATAATAAATTCACATTAACATATGCATGGAAATTAATTATAAAGTTTAGGAAAGTATTTATTTCTCATGGAGAGAAAGAAGAAAAGGAATACGATTGGGAGGCATGCAAAGGTAGCTTCACATTTATAACATCTTCTTAAACTGGTTGCTGTGAAGGCAGATTTTTTTTCTTTTTATAAATTGGAAATATTTCATAAAAAGTGAAGTTCGATACATTTCAGAACTTTATTCAGTCAATCATTATAGCATTACCTGAGAGCCCCTACTGGGTCTGAGTTTTTATTGCCTTAATAGAGCACCTTGGACCATTCACCCAAGAGGTAAGGCTTTTGCATATACTTGTTCAGGTTCTATGTTTACAAGAGTTCCTGGGTGAGGGGGTGACGGGGCCGAAGTCCAGCTTGTCCAGCAGTCAGCAAGCCCTGTGCCCTTTACACAAGGACACCAAGGTGAGCATCACCAGGAGGGGGTACTTTCTTCATTGCCCAAATGCACCATGTGGTGTACGCAGAGGTGCTGCAGCGAGAGTCCACTTCTTATCTAGCCTATGGATGCTACAAATTTATTCATCCACAGCCATGAAAAACTAGGAAGAGGGACCAGTCTGTAGGCAGAGACTCTATTAAGTTTATTTTTTGCTTGCCACCAAATTTGTATTTGATTCATCCTCATATCTTCCCAGACCTTATGGTCTATTTATGAGCTGATTATTTGTCTCTAGTTATCTGGGATAGTACCTAATAATTCATTTTTTTTTTTTGTCTTTATGTTCTCTTGGGACATCTTATCCAAGAGGTGAAGACTAATTGGCCAATTTATCTTTAATGCAAAGCACACATAATGTCGCAACTATAATAAATACTAACACTTTTTAATAGATCTTACCTTTTCTCTTCCCTATTCAAGTACTTTTTTCCTGATATTTTGTCTTCTTGGCTAAGCTACAAATTTGAGTCTTCCTTTCTTACCTTCTGTATCTGATAGACAATACGAAATTATTCTTCAACAGAATCTACATCTCTCCTGTCACCTAAGTTGCCAGCTATAAGATTTTATTTTTTGAAAACAAAGAATAAAGTTCTTCAAGTGTGGTTCACAGACCACCTACCTCACTTTTACTTAATGTGCATTAAAATGCTGATTCCTGGGCCCTACTCAGGCCCACAAAATCATTCTGCATTTTTAATTGAGCCTTGCACGTGATTCTTATGCTCACTAAAATTTGAAAACCACTACTTTAAAAGAAAGGAAATGAGTTATTTGGCAGAAATAAAATTAATCAGGATAGTTTATAATTGTTATTTCAAAACAGCAGAAGAAAGTGTTATCTGGGCAAGAGGAATTCTGTCATTTTTTTAGTGTTGTTTAAAAAAAGGTCTTAAAGGAATCAATTAGAGAAACTAACTTTGCAATTTTTGTCTCATTTCATTGGCTCATGACAGTTGCTAGAAAATAATGGAAATGATTTAGACAATGAAAGCCAATTTAGGGAAGGCTCCAAGAGCAGCAGACAAGGAGCCAGGAGCCTTGGAACCTGGGAACCGTTCCGTGATTATGTTGGGCAGAGCACAGTAGCTGAGAGCTTCAGATTTCTTATCTATAAAACCACGGGGTTGTCCATCTATCTTGAAGTTGTCTTTCCGCCCTACGGTGAGAGGAAAGATGTGAAGTGAAGGCATGCCTATGTTCGTTGACTCTCTCGTATGTAGATAAATGTATGTTAGTCATGTGCCCAACCTGCCATTATTTTAAACTCCTGAATACAAAGATGATGGCAATTTTTAATTTTACACTTACAAGTCTGCATCAACTTGTTTCCATTGTCTTTATTTATATGAGATGACTAGTCAGCTTTATATGATGGTGACATTTTAAAACTCTGCTTGTTTTAATTTATTTATAAAGAATGTCTCCACTATAGAGTAAAACAACTTAATGGTTCAGCAGAAAGCAAGAAAGGAGGCGCCCACGAAGCAGTAGTTGGTTCAGATCATGATTCTTCAGGGCCTATTAGGCCATAGGGACTCAAGGTCCAGAAGAGGGAATGCTGATAATTACCTAGCACCAAGGTTGCTGCTGCTGTTGGCTTCTCAGAGGTAGTCACCTCCCACTCAAATGTTTTGTTGTTTGGAGAAATTGTCCACTGTTCAGAAATAGCACCTCCTTTTGACCCTTACAACATCCCTGTGTTTCAGGATTTTAAAGTGTGTGAGAAAGCAGTTTGATTTGCGGCCACCAAAAACTCTCTATATCAGGGGTGATTAATTGCTACGACTAAGCTACCAGGTGTATATCAAGATGAGTGAAAAGATCCCAGGTGAAGTGAGGCACTGGAAGGGGCGCACTTGTAATTCAGTATCTAGCTGAAACCCAAAGATTGAGGGAAACTTTCCCTCTCCTCTTCAAAATCTTTTTTCCGTTTGCACAGCTCCTGACGTCCTCGCCCTTTGGAACAGCGGAGAGCCATTTGAAACTTAACTGAACGCTGGAGGCAAGTTCTACTTTTCAGGTCATCCAATTTAGGAGATCCAATTTCTGTAGAGGGAAGAAAAAGACGGGTGGGGGAGGGAAAAACCAGACTCCTCGTCTTCCTATCCTTCTACCTTCGATCCGCAACCTGCCACGCAAATCCAGCCAAGTCAGGGATTTTGCCTTGAACCTCCACTCCACCACCACCACCTTGTCACTCACGCCCGAGAGACACGCCCCTCTGGCCCAACTCTTGGCCAATGGCGGTTCCCCTGCCTGCATAGTAATGAGCTCGAGACCTCCCCGGGCCAATGGCGCTCCGGGAGAAGGGTTAGTTTTGCATGTACCTAAGCGATTTGCATAACCCAGCGGCCGGGGGCTTGGGAACCCGAGCGTGCAACCCTAGAAGGGAAAAGGACGGGAAGAGCCCGAGCCGCGGCGGGGAGAGAGCGGGCGAGAGTCTGGGTGTTTGTGCGAGAGCCGGGGCTGGGGCTGCGGCGAGGGGCCGGCATGGCTGAAGGCTGCGCTCCGCAACCTTGAAGCGCGGCCGCGGCGGGAGGCCGGGGGCAGCGAGGCGGGTGCGATGGCAGAGCGCGGCCCCCGCAGCTGCGCCGCGCCGGCCCGGCTGGCCTGAGCCGCCGAGGAGCGGGACTGCCTCTGCGCTTCCATGGAGCAGCGGGAAGGGCGAAACTCCGGAGCGCCGCGTCCCTGCGCCTCTGCGGCGCACTGTTGAAGGGGCCGAGCCCGCGCGGACCGCCGAGGGAGACAGCCCCCGCCCCAGCCCGCAGGCCGGCTGCCCGGGGGCGGCGGGGGGCGGCGGAGGCGCCGAGCGAGCGGCGCCGCGGGAGAGGCCTGCGCGGGAGGCGGCCGCAGCAATGCCGGGCCCTCTGGGGCTGCTCTGCTTCCTCGCCCTGGGGCTGCTCGGCTCGGCCGGGCCCAGCGGCGCGGCGCCGCCTCTCTGCGCGGCGCCCTGCAGCTGCGACGGCGACCGTCGGGTGGACTGCTCCGGGAAGGGGCTGGCGGCGGTGCCCGAGGGGCTCAGTGCCTTCACCCAAGCGCTGTGAGTGCGGGCGGCGGGCACGCCGGGGACGGGGGACTCGCGGGGGCGCTGCGGGGGCGGAGCCAGTGGTCAGTCCCACCGCACGCTCCGGCGGCGCGGGGAGGGGGCGACGCCGGTCACCTGTGCGTGTGCATGTGCGTGTGTGTGTTGGGGGGGGCGGGTGTTTGGCACCCACTCCCGCGCCGCAGGCTTTTCACACTTTGCCAGTCTGGGTCCGAGCAGTGAGTAGTTCTTTTTCCCGGATTTTATGGGCCCAGTAGCCACCCCCCCCCCCCCCACCGCCCCGGACTCCGAATGCATCTGTAGCCAAGGAGGAGGGAAGAATCTGGAAACGCTTGCCCCTGGCAGCCTTTTCACGCGACCTTCCCGTCTCACTCGGGCCCATGCTCAGCTGGCAAGAGTTTCGCCACTGGCAGGGGTGAGGGCGCTGAGAACTTGGCCTAAGTCTGCAGAGCGAGGCACGTTTCGTGGGGCAGCACCTGGGCTTCTGGGTTCCAGCATACGGGGAGAAGAAACACCTGCACCTCAGTCAGGGCGAATCTCCTTCCAGTTTGGCCGGATCCAGGTAGTGCGACTTGGCACTTCGGCCCAGTTCCACTCTGGACTCACCCACAGACGCCCAGGGTTCTGGAGCACGCAAGGGAGTCAGAAAAACAAGGGAGAATTGCAGGCTTCTCGGTGAAAATACTCTGACCCAACAAGGCCTTTTTAAGAAGGAATGCAGACCTGAGCAAGAGAAGAGAAGCAGAGTTCCAGAGCAAATGCTCAAGCCCAGTGCACAAGGTGGGCAGCAGTTTTCTGCTGTGCCTTAATCAACCGGCAGAACTTTTCGGCTGCTTAAGGGCTGGAGAGTCACTCAAACGTTTCTGACTTCTAAAATCTCTCTCCTCTAACCGGGACCTGAGAGCTTTAGACATTCCCTTGAGAAAAGAAGAGGAATCTGAAATAGGTGTTGGAGGTGGTGTTGGCAAATGCCACTAGCAGAGGAAGAATAGGGTAATTGAGTGCATGGCTTGTGTGCTCTTGTTCTTCCTTCTTGTGCTGTGTGGCCAGTTGAATGATTAAATCAGGAGCAGTGAAAGAACTGTTTGAGAGAGGAAGGGAATCTAAAGGGCCCTTGGGTACAGGGAATTTCCTTTTACCTTACAGCTACTGAAAGGGACCTCTTAGAAATAGACAGTTTTAAAGGAATAACAGTCCCTGTGAAGAAATCCTTTTTATGCAGGCCAGAGCATTGGTGTATCTCCAGGTGGGTGGTAGCAAGGTGTTCTGCTCACCCTCTCAGGATGGACTTTTAGTGAGCATTGAGGCTTGGTGTCTTGGAACCTGTTTCATTCTTCCTCCTCCAGCACCCACACCCCTTGTGTGAGGTTAGTTTTGTATTCGAAGTCATTTTTCTTCACTCACTGGGCTCAGCCCAGTGAAGTTTAACTTTTCACCAGAAAGTTAACTTTGCAGTCAAGAGCATTTTGTTCACAAAGTTACATTAAGTGGGAAAGTTTGAGCAGAAGTGGGTTGAGTGAGGGAAAGAAGACCTGGATAGAGGAGATGGGGCTATTTCTCCCCCCAAATTCTCTAGAAACTTTTACAGAATTTATGGAGAAAGAAGGATGCCTTTACCTGAACCTCTTTCAAGACTCTCCACATAATAGAAAAGTCAAAATTTTACTATTTTGACTAGTTGTAAAGATGTTGGTTAGTAGATTTCTCTAGTTTTAATGAGTAGACTTTCCCTGTAAGGAAAAGGGCTGTTTTGCATTAGTACGTAAAACCACAAAGAAATATCACGTTGTTATGGGAGCGTGCTCTTCTCTGTAGAGCATCAGGCACCTTCCTGTAGAGCTCACTGGAGGTAGTGAAATGTTGTATCTTCAGCTTTGAGCCTTGTACTGTTCATGGCTTGGGAAATAGAAAAGTAATTTGTACCAGTCTGGATTAGAGTGCCTAAACTAGCATTATCATAGCACTTTTTGAACTGGGGTGGTGAGCAAATGTGTTATGTTTGCTTACCACCTATATAGGTGACCTATAAGTGAGTGACTGTATATTCTGTTAAATCCTTATTTCATCTGAGTACTCATTTTGCCCTCAAAAATATATGATCACCCTTTCTAAAGGGGTTTTCAAGGGCAGTATATTTGCATTTTACTTTTAAGAAAATCAGCCTGTCCAGTGATTCTCAAAAGCCTATGAGGAGGTGCCGGTGCTGCAAGTCTGCACACTCCAGTGATGTTAAAGGACACCTTGGAATCCCCTAGGGTGTCTTTCCAAGTACTTCCAGTCTGCCCTCCCATGACAGCTTTAGTGAGTCCCACTCACACATCAAGAGACTAGATCCGTGGTCCCTAAGCTTCTGTTCACCTATTCTTAATTTCTGGAGCGTGTGCACCACAGCCTATTTAGTTATACGTAAAATTACAAACACAAAAATAAAAGTTAAAAAGATGAGAGTATAATCAGAGTTCTTTATTTTCTTCTCATTCCTCGATGGCTTGTCCAGTGATAGTACTTTCACCTGCCCTGGGGGGTTGTGCATCCCACTTTAGAGACCAGGGACTGACAGCAGGAATTTTATTTCACTCGGAGTCCACAGAGCCTGATACGTAGGAGGCACTTAAAAATGTTGGAGTGAATAAATGAGGATGCAGGGCCATGCTGCAGAGTAGAACTGGGGCATGGAATTCAGACACCGTTCCCAGGTGGGACTGTCACATTCAGCATTCTCAGCATTTAGCCTTTAGTCCAGATTTGAGAAGGCCCCAGAGAGAGGATACCTTCTTCTCCTTTAGGCTCGTTTAAGCTTGTTCAATCTAACAGTGTCTACTTCCTGCTGAAAGTCACTTTACGGGAGTCTGGAGACAGACTCAGATGTAATCCTTAGTATTGTTGATGGGATTCCTGTGTTCACACCATTTGCTGCACCTGTAGTGATTATTTATGTTTCTGAACAGCAGTTTTCAATTCTGTGTCACAATGCACAGGCTTATCACAGTTCACCCTGAGGTGTGTTAAAGACAGTAATCTTACTAATATTAAAATTCCAAAGTTTATTTTATCAAAAGTGTTCAAGATTATTCCTATATTACTGGTAATAAGGTGACTCTTAATGACCTACATTCCAAGAATGGGGGAGAAAGAGATAAAGTAATGGGGAGGGGAACTTGTACATGAGTCCTGTGGTGTGTTATTGCTACAAAGTTTGAGAAATATAGACCTGGAGCACAAATTTTCATATGCTAGATTATGTCTGGTGCTAAATTGTAAGATTATAAAGACTACTTGTGTGGCTTCATGAAGAGAGTGGTTGATCTGAGCCCTTGATCATAGCCTTCCTGTGCCATTGAGTAATTGTGTGGCCTTGAGCAAGTCATTCCACTTTTTTTTTTTTTTTTTTTTAAAGTAAGAATTTCCTAATCTGAAAAATGAAGCAATTGAATTTACTAGATTATCTCTAAGGCTGTTTCTTGCTTCCAGAAGTTCTATGGTATTCTATTTCTCACACAATTTTAGGGTGGCCAGGTGATAATGTTATGATCCTCTCATAGAAAGATCCCAGGAGTAGCAGAATATTGTTCTAGCTGAAGTTGCACAAGCCTATTTATTACCACTCACTTGGAGGAGTTCTTTGTGTTTAGAAGTATGTGTTAGGAAATTTGCCATGGAGACTTGTTGCAGAATGCATGACTAGCTAAGGCGCTTTGCTAGGGTAGAATAGTCCTGCTTGTTTCCTGTGGGTATGGCTTAACACTTGGAAAATAAAATCACTCTGTTTCAGTAATTTGGATACTGTACAAAAAGTTACTCAACGTCCTCACTTCCATATAATTAGTCATAATCTCTCAAACCTTCACAGTGTGTGTATCCTGTACATGAGCCGGTTGTCGAGTTTTTTATATAGAATTGATTTACATGAAAGGCTTTGAAGTGTTTTTTAAGAGTCTTCTTTTGGAAACATCATCTCAGATTCTTCCCTGAGGTGTATTTTTTCATTATAACAAACATCTTCTTTTACTAATACCATTTGAAAGTATTTTCTTATGTATCCTCCAATATCTATTATGCATTCCCTGGCAGGTTAGGTCAGTAATCAGTAGCTTACTGTTTGTACCTTATTGATGGTAGAGTTTTGATATCTTTTGATTTCTGAATTATCTGTAAATTGCACTGTTAGCTTAGTTTGTGTAGTGTCTTTCTAGAAATGTATTAGTTTTATGTAATGTATACACATGAACTTTGTTCAAAGCAAGGACAATATATGAACATCTTTACGTGTAGATCCTTTATTTTCCAAAGTAGTGAACCACTGGGTTCTCTGTAAATACAAGCAAGGAAAGAACATTCTGCCAGGCACATGGAAAACTGGGTTCCAGATCTATGAATAAGTTACAGAAGTGACCTTGAATGAATCATATGCTTAACCCTTCAGGAACTTAGTTTTCTCATCTGTAAAACAAAGAAGTCAGCAACTCTTAACTGCCAAGAGGTTTTTTTCTATTTAATTTGATTTTTATACATTTCTTGGGTCCTCTCTATTGTGTTAAGTGAAGTATAACTGTCTAAATCTTAGAATCTCTCACCCACCCAGGAGACTCTAAGTTGTCCTCCAGTTGTCCATTTCAGCTGGAATATTTCCATTGAGCGGGGAGCTCACTGTCTCACAAGGCAACAGTATACTGGATGTGGTCTGAGCAGTATTTAGGACTTCAACCAGTAATTCTCTTATTCTGTGCTCCTTAAGGCTTGTAGTAACCAATAATATTGTATGATTTCAAGGCAAACTAAATGCCTGTGCCAGTCATGGTATCACAAATATTTAATGTCCAAACTCTTGGCTCTTAACATGAGAATTGTAAGGTAACATTTGACAGCTTAATCTCTTGGGAGAGATCAAAGTTCTGTATTAGTAGGTGGATCCAGGCAAGTTTAGGCATTTCTTGGTCTCTGTCAGTCTGTCTGTCTCTCAGGTTCTTATTTTAGTAATCTTTATAATAATGAAAAGTAGTGATAGCCTGAATGTTTGGATTTTCATTTCTGGTCTCCTTGGTTTTGTCTATCCTTTAACTCTCATTTTTCTTATCAATAAATAATGGATATTTGACTAGATGATGGCCAGTATCTCTCTCTGCTTTGAATTTCTGTGAGTCTGTGTTGATATTAAGTTGTAAGAATCATTTAGTGATTTATTGAAATCTTCCTAAGACTGTCTCCCGCTTTTTCTCTATTAAAAAATATATCCATAAAAGCGCAGTATTTGTTGGTATACCTAGGTTAAAAGTTAAACCCTGCCAAATGTGCCCTTAACTCTGAAAAATGGAACTAATAAAACTTAAAAGTATTCTTGATAAGGCAGCTTTTTGCTCTTTTGGTTTTTTTAACTAGATCTCAAGGTTTTGGGTTTAGAAATATGTTCTCCAGCTTGCTGTTTAACTGTCCTGTGTGGCCTTCAAGTTTTTAGCATTGCTAAAGCTTGTTTTCATGTGTATGAAAGAATATGGATAACTTTTTTCTTTTTTTCCCCTCAACTTTGTTCAGTGGTATGTGTTTTTTTTAAAGGCTTGATTGAAGATGATAAAATGCTGTAATTTTAAATCCTGTCAGTGAAGAAAAAAAAAAATCTAGGGCATTTAGCAAATCAGTACTCTTACACAATGGCTAATTTGTCTGCCTTTCTTGACATTTCTTTTGTGCCTTTGAGCACCTGATGGTCAAACTTGTATGCTAGGTGTCAGCTCTATTGTCTGAAATTGGGTGAGTTCAAAATTGAGTTTAGAAATCAGTCTTACCATGAGACAGATCATGATTTTATAGTTTGTATACGGTGAAGACTTAGCAAGTAGGTACTCAAACACCCCTTTTAAATGGCAATATGTAATTGTGTAGTAGTATGCTCTGGATTCGCCCACACATACACAAATATTTCTTATTACACTTTGTGTATGGCTGGGCTATTTTTAGCAAGATTCTTAAAGTGTACTGAAGTATTCCATGTCATGTCCAGGCAATTACAACTCTGAATATTTGAGTTGGTTGTTTTTAGTCTCTAAAACATGTTTTTAGTACCATTACATATTTTAATTGTCAAAAAAACACACTAACCAGCTCCTTCCCCACCACAAGGATTGGCACTATGCATCTCTTATTTTAAATGCAAGTAATTGCAGTTTAGGAATGTCGTTCTAATAGTTGAGGTCCAAAAATTGAACATTTAAAAAAAATTTTTTTAAAAACATATTTTTTAGCTTTCTGTCATGAAAGGTGTTATGGGTAAAGCATTGAATCCCCTTCCTGTGGCAACATGTTGGATCATAAAAATAGAAGCATATCCTTGTAAGGAAATGTAAACCATAGATATTTTGGGAGGCAGCTGGGCCACGACTGGGTATACATTTAGATTCTAGGCTGAACTTTGTGCTAATAAGCAAACATGGAGGAAGCATGTTTAATATATTACAAGACATTTAGTGACCCTTTATCCTTCATATTTAATTTGTATTTAGATATTCTGAATCAAGATAAGTCTTTGAAAAGGACTGTGTAAACCCCCTTACCTGGTTGTTTTTCTATTTTTATACTAGGAGAATGTAGCTTTTTTTTTTTTTTTCCAAAGCTTTAAAAATAAAGTTGACTCTTGAAAGAGTGAAAATCTTATTGTACCCTGACAACAAAATATTCTTGATATTTGAACCAGAACGTAGAATCTGGTATCCAGAAAAATCACGAGTTATATTCTCCCCATTTCATTATATCTTTAAAGTTCTGTTTGGGAAAATTTTCCTTCCTAAGAAGAGTGACATAAATTTGGCAGGGAGATAGCTCCTTTACCTTGAAGCTGTGCTAGGCATGGCTAAGGAATGCGCCTGGGATGGCTTCAGGTTGCACTTCACTCCCCTCAGGCTTTGAGGTTCCCTTGTGTAGCTCCTAGTGTAAAAGCAGAGTTTTTTAGTACAAGTGGTGACATCAGAACTCCCCTAAAGAGCTTGATTAGAGCTGTTTTCATATGAAGGGGGATGAATTTTATAATTCTCACTCTCTTCACATGTCTGGTTTTGAAGTTGCAGAATGGAAGGTGTGCATCTACCTTGGCAGTCTCTTCCCTGAAACTCTAAGGATTGGGCTATATTAGTTAACTTCTGTGTTTTTTCCCCATTTCTCTAAGGTATAAGGTTCATGCTTGGAAGCCCTTCAAGAAACCGTAAGGAGAATAGCTGATGAGCTTGGCAGACCAGATATTTTCAGGGGAGAAGAGACTCGGGTTGACACTCTGTTCTAGATTGTCACCCTTCTCCTGTGTGCAGACCTTCTCAGAGAGTTGCATTCTTGCAGAATTCTCCAGAGAATGAGAGAACACTGTCTGGAATCACTTAGCACCCTAGGAACTCTGTCCTAGAATATCAACTCTCTTCAGTAGTGGTAGAGGGGGATAAGGGGGAAGAAAACAACATTAACTGTGGACCTTAAGATTTCATGATGTACTTGAAGACTGTTCATGCCCTCTTCGGCCTTCTGTTTTAGGTGCTAAATTAATCTAGTGTTTGCATTTTCTAAATATGACAATAACACTTTAATTCAGGGTCTCCTTATCTCACATTAAGTTAAAGTGTACGCAGAATTCTCATATAATTTGATCTGAGTTCATAAAAAGAGAATATTAAGTGAATTTAATACATCTCAAATACCTTGGCATCATGTTTTAAAAATTATGTCGTCAGTTTACTAATATTTATCAATTTATTATAATCCCAGTTTTCATCTTTTCTGTGCTGCTCCTGCTAGTTCATCTCATTTGATTAGTTTAAAAAAAAAAAACTTAGTATTTTTCTACAAAGAAATGTTTTCTTGTTGGCCTTCTGGTCTCCAAGGTCAATTTGAGTCCATGGTCATGTCATCGAGCTTTTTATTTCCCTATCAACTCCACAGTTTTTTATAGGCATATTTTTACGAACAGGCTTTCAAAAATGGTTTAGGGATTGATTGATTGATTGAGTGTGGCACAGGGAATTCAGACCTGAGAGTTGAGGAGGGCATTCTAGGGCTTGGGCAAGTCACTTAACCACTTGAGACTTCATGTTTCCCATCTGCAAGTAGAGGGAGCTTGCTTTATCTTCAGGTCCCACCCAGGAAACTCTTCAGCATGACCTCTTCGAGTGACCCTGAGTGAAGAAATTTGTTGTCATTTCTCCTGGGAGTGACTAGGTGGTTGTGTATGTGTTATAAATTTATGATTTAAAATTCCAAACCCTTTGATTCTCCAAATGTATATCAGGTTCAAAGCCTGTTGCAGACTTCACAGGTGAGCCACTGTGCTAATGGAAAAAAGCTACTCACTTGGCAGGTTTTTCATTCAGCAATTCTTGAAGATCCTGGTGGAGAAACAGTAGTACTTAATGTTTTCATAAAAATACCTTTTTTATAGGTGATGCTACTGTCTTCTAACAAGAAAACCTGATGGTGGGGGCATACAGTTTGTCTGGAGGAAAGAGCCAGGGGAAATCATACTTTTTTGCCGCAGTCCCTGCCTTCCTGAGATGGCTGGTCCAGTAGAAAGGTGCTGTCCAGACAGGAGACCTCACTGTTTCTTCTCAGAGCAAGCAGACGTATGACCTTGCTCGTGATAGCCCCATCCTTTAAAGACAGTATTGGTGTGATCTTAAGATTCTACTTCCAGAGTTTGAACCACTGAGGATTTTTGTGAAAAATCCTAACTCACTGTTTGGGAACCCTCATGCCAATGAGTGCCCACTGTAGTTTCTTTGATCACTTTCTTTCTTTCCATTTTTGGGATTGATAAGTTTTACTCAGAATAGACAACTTAGCTGCATTCTTATTTTTTCACATCACTTTGGTTCTAGAAATATCTGTATTACGAGAGAACTTTTTCTTTTAAGTATTTTACTGGTTATTGGATATCTTTTTTGCATTTGAGGTTAATACTTGTGTTTTGTGGATAAAGAAAAGTTTATTATCTTGAAAATAATTTTAGAACTAACATGCTTTCTTTAAAATATTGTATATTTCTAAAAAGTTACATGGCCTTCTTGTTAAGCCCAGTTAAGTTTTTAAAGTTTCTGAGAAAGAGTTTTCTGAATTTTGATTCAGACCTGATTTGAACATGAATTATAAAGCCAGAACAGCAGCTAACATATGCAGTAGTGCTCACAACCTATTTAGGTTGGCTGAATGTTTCAAATACAGTTGTGCATACCCTGGGTCTCTTTTTTTTAAAAAAAAAAAAGAAAGAAAGAAATGTTTGAGATGTTTTTCTCATTACCATCTTGACATCTGCGTGGTTACACATGAATAGCTTGACCCAGTCCCTCAGCAGGGAGACTACCGTGGCCTTGCTTTCAATAGCCATGTCACTGACAAAGAAAACATATGGAATATTTCATTCCTACCCTTCACAAACAGAGTCGGGGGCTGTGAGGGCATGCAGCAGAAGGCTTCATACTTCATGATAGGTTGGCAAATTCGTGCATTAGCCACAGGCTCTGCTGTTAGTAATCGAACTGTGTTTTCCAAAGCCCCATTACATTCTGTGCAACGTTACATCCTGTGATTTGGATGAATTAATTTCTAATATGAATTTGAATTTAAGTTCATGTGGCCTGCTTCCATGGTGGGGTAATCATGTATTTTTCACCAAAGGCGATTTGTGGGTGTGCAGGCGTGCAGCGCATTTGGGTACTCCTCGTCCGGATTTGACATATGCTGTGTGCTGGGAACGCAGATGCTTGAATTCCCAGTAGAGTACTCCTTGGGGACTGTCTGCCTCTATGTTTATCTTCTTGTCAGTCCACAGAAAGACCTCAATTGATCATTCTCATGGTAGGCAAACACTGCTGCGTTGATCTTTAAAGGTTTCTGTTGCATAGTACCAGTCTTCTACTTGGGGGCTCAGTTTCAGTTCAGCTAGGATTATGGGTTTTGCTTTGTGGCATCTGAATCTACAGTGTGGAGGCTTGTCAGCAGGTATGACTGGAGATTGCAAGAACATGGAACAGAAGGGTAAATTAATTTTTGTCTTTCTCAGGTCTTATTTTATGTTAAGAGGATTTGCCATTGGCACCACTCTGGCTAAGGTGGCGTGCCAGAAAGAGAAAAAACAAGAAAACTATGACATCCAAAGATGAGGAGATTCATGACATTGGCAGAGGAAATAATGACATCCATTTCACTGGGGTCTTCTCCATCCCTTAAGTTACCCCAGGCTGAATTTCTAGTTTCATTGTTTCCTAGAGATGTGGACTGGGTTTGACATAAGTTGATGATTTATCTAAAAGGAAGTGAGCTCCCGTTGGTTATTTTATCCCAGATATAGTCAGATATTGAAATTTATATAGACGTCTCTTTTAGAAGGTATTTCTAATGGTTCTTGGTATCATTACTGAACATAAGTGGCATAATAACATGCTAATATAATTTATTGCCTTTCACATTTTCTTATAAGCATAATCCCTTTTGTAGTTTTTGATTATAATAGATTTCCTTTAAATTTGTTGGCTCTTGGTAGGTTCAATTTTAAAAAGCTTCTGTTTTATGGTTCTTCACAAATGAATCTACTTGAAGTTACATTTTTTTTTAAAATGCCTTCATATTTTTATCTTAAAATAAATGGTTTAATCTTGGATGTTCTATCTTCCTTACTTTAACTGATCATGTAACTGACTTTCATAACTATGAATTCATGTAACTCCCCCAAACCTCCCAGTCTTTAAATTTACCCTATTTAGTGTACAGATCTGCAAGTTTTAAAATGTGTACAGTCATGTGACCACTACCACTGTCAAGATCTAGAATGTTTTCATCATTTCCCCAAATTTTTGTGTGTCCCTTTGTAGTTAATCCCTCTCTTCACCCCCAGCCCTGGCAACTGCTGAACTGTTTTCTATGTCGGGTCTCTTACTTTATATACTTTTGTCTTTACCTAAATGTCATATAAATCTAATGAAACAGAATGTAGTCTTTTATGTCTGGCTTCTTTTACTCGCCATACCTTGAGATTCTACTATGTTGTTGCATATATCAATTTGTGATATTCATTTTCGTTGCTGAGGAGAATTCCATTGTGTGGATGTACTACAATTCGTTTATCCATTCCCCAGTGGAGGGACATTTGCCTTGTTTCCACTTTTGGGCAATTACAAATAAAGCCACTATAAATATTTGCACAGAGGTTTTGCATGAACCTAGGTTTTTATTTCACTTGTGTAAGAATTACCTAGAGTGAGACCCTGTTTCATGTGATAAATACATGTTTATAAGAAAATGTTGGTCTCAATTTTAATGTTTTAGAGCTGCAGTTAGGGTTATTATCACCAGTTACAGCCTCAATATATTGTTAGGATGGTATGTAGTATTAACAAAAGCTGTTTAAAAACTGATTTTGTTTAAATGTCTGCTTTTAAAAGGGAGAATTCCAGCTCCCTTTCTCATAACCCAGTACTTCCTGTAATACCTCCAAAGACTCCTGTAGAAAGGATCCTAATGTGAAGCATTCTGCTTACAGTGAAGAAACTTTATGAATTATTAGTGTATCCATGTTTGGAAAGTCTGGTTCAAAAAAATGGACATTGGTGAGGAATTGCTGGGCCTGTTTGTATGTTAGGCATCTTACATGTGCTAACTATAATTTCCACAATAACCATTCTTAGTCCATAGTATGGTTCCTATTTTATAGCTGAGCAAACAGATTCGAGAGGGTTAGGTAACTTGCCCAAACGTCTCACAGTTAATGAGTGGTAGTTTGTGAAGCTCAGGTGTTCTGTATTTATAAGTAGTTTATATATTTGACAGTTTATCAGAAGAGGAAAAAATAAAATGAGAAATGAAATGGTGAGAAGCTACAGATTATTATAGGAAAAAAAAATCAGAACTGAAAATAAAGCATTCCCAAAAAGGATACACACATCTCTATACGTACATACACTGGGAGACCATGGCTTGATTTAGGAGTAACTGATATTAAAGAATCTATTTACTATGGAAAATAGTGTTGTCTTTTATTCATAGCAGGATTTTTAAAAAAGTATCTTTTACTTAGTCTCCTTGCTTTTTGTACCTCTTTGTTTAAAAGCTTTCATATTATTTTCCATGTTAATAGTGTTTTTCTGAGTGAAGAAAGTGTCAGTCATATGCTTTTTGGCTTTTTCTTTCTTTCACGGAAGTCACTAACATGGTATATGAGGATCAGATCTGTGAGTAGAGTCACTTTTCTATTTCTTAAGGAGCAAATTTCTGAATGTGCTTTTTAAACCAAAGTCTTGAAGTAGATTAGAAAGCGAAGAGTGCAATATGGTGGTTTCCATATAGCTGCCCCCTTTCACTCACTGGAATTTCCTGCCTCTCCTGTGGAAGATGTTTTTATAGGGAAGTCAGCATAAAAATGAATCACCCATGAGCCTTTTTTTCCCCCGAGGCATTTCATTTAGTCAACTTAGTATTAATTTAGTTGGTACTCGTTAGTTGACTCGAACACTTTGTTTGTTGATGGTGTGAGCAGATGTTTATTAAGCTGTTAATATTTTACAGGCTTGATGGGTTCCTGTTTGGATCTGCATGTTCTTTCCTTTAGCAGCAGGGCCATTCATGATTGAATCTGTGGCCACAGTTTTAATTTTGAACGTACAGGTGATAGCCAGCCCCGTCCTGCGGTAATTTGCTTGGTGATTCTAAAGGTTGTCATTTTCTCCTGGAAGCGTTTTACTTATACTGCATTCTGAGTCATGAAGAGCTTTCTGATCTGTTTTGCCGTTCAGCTAAATCATGACCATCATCTTGTTATTAAGTTAGATACTACTAATAATAATGTTATTGAGTTTCAGGCATTAAGGAAGTGCTTAACCTGTGTTATCTAGTTAATCCTCCCAATAGGCCTCAGAAGCACATGCTGTTATTCTCCCCATTTTATTTTATTTTATTTTATTTTTGAGACAGAGTCTCACTCTGTTACCCTGGGGTAGAGTGCAGTGGCATGATTATAGCTCACTACAGCCTCAAACTCCTGTCTCCCCATTTTAGAGATGGAAAAGCCATGGAGAGCGAGGGCTTACTACCACTGGTAACCTGAGGCTTTGCAGATGTGGTGTGTTAGATCTTGGCTTTTTACACTGGGGTTATTTGGTTGAGTGGGTTTTATAACAGTATTTTTCCATGGTCTTCCTAGATGAAGGCATTCATCTTTCTTACGTTATAGATGAGGGATTAGTTCTGGAGAGGTTAAGTCTATTTTGTCCTCTGCTCAAAGTGTTCTCTGCCGCTTAGAATATAGATTTGGAAGGGATCTTAAAACCCATCCAGTGAAGTGAACCTAAAACTCTTGTGTGTTATTGGCCACCCATCAAAGAGGCTAGATCTTCCCATGGGAAAAACAAAAAGTCCATCTCCCCCAAGAGCATATATTTACATTTATGTGTTTATAGACATAGTAGTTATTATTTGTTAAACCTTTCAATTACATAAATCCTAACACCAAATTCTTACTGATATTTTTCAGACTTTTCCTCCCTTCTCAGTACATTTCTGTTAATAACTGGTAGAAAAGACCTGGCTCAAATTCCCCATTTCACAGGGGAGGGCGCAAATTCCCCATGTAACAGGGGAGAAGCCCAGTTACGTTTATTTGTATGACATGCCCACAATCACTTCTAGCCCTCCAGAGTATGTTAAAACAAAGTGCAGAAGGAAGAACATCATCAGAAGAGATGGTTCTCTCTTTGACTATGTAAATCTTTAGTAAGAATTTTGACTTGTGTTGCTTGTGGCTTCTGCCTGTTGGATGGTAAGATTTCCTGTGCTCTTCTTCCTTGTTTTCCCGGTTTTCCATGGGCCCAGTACTTTGTTGAATTTGTAGGAGATAGTTAATTTGTGGAGGTGAATGAGAAGTTTTAATGTAAATAACTTAATCTGTTCAAACTGTTGTTTGAGAGCAACAAATATTTATATCATGACTCATGGAATCAGTAGTCTTCCAATTTTAAAATAATAATTACTGAAATAGTCAGTACTTAAAAAATGAATTAGTTCAACATCTACTTGTTTAAGTGGTTTACGTGTTAGGAACTGTTTTTGGTGCCAGAGACACAGAATTGAACAATATCTGACGGTATCCTTGCTCTCATGTAATTTACCTGGCAGGGGTGGGTTGGGGTGGTGGTGGGGACAATGAACACTAAATATATAAGATCAGGTAATATTAAATACTATTCAGAAAAATAAAGCAGGATGAAGAGGGCTCACTATTTAAGTAGTCAGGAAAGGCTTGAATGAAGTGTTTAAGGTAACCATTCAGTATCTATAGGAATATGAACCCATCTTAAGCAATGGCAAAACTTAAAAAGTTCCTCTGCACCCCATGATGAGTTTGATTAAAACATAAAAGAATAAAAATCAATACAGCAGAATAAAGTGGTATATTAACACAGTGGAATACTACACAGCAATAAAGGAACACAAACTATTGATACATGCCACCACCTGGATGGTTCTCAATGACATTATGCTGGGTGATAAAAGCCAATCTCAAAAGGTGATATGCTGTATGATTTCAGGTATAACACTTTAGAATGACAGAATTATAGTGATGGAGAACAGAACAGTGGTTGCTAAGGTTAGAGATAGAAAGACTGTGACTGGAAAGGGGATGCAGGCAGGAATTCCTTTGTGGTGGTGGAGCAGTTCCTTATCATGATTGTAATGGTGGTTACAATGAATCCATCTGAATAGGGTCTGTAGTTTAGTAAACAGTGTTGCAGCAGAGTAAATTCCCCAGTTTAGCTAATGTATTATGGTTATAGAAGATGTTGCCTTTGGGAAAAGCTGGCTGAAGGGTGTACAGAAACTCCTTGTACTATTTTTGTAACTTCTGGTGAATCTTAAATTATTTTTAAAAACAACAACAAATATACCAGATCAGTTGAGAGTCCTGAGAAGTCTTAGTCTTGGTCTTACCCTTAACTGAGATGAGGAAACTGAGTCTCTGAGGTAAAGTGACAACCCGAGGCTGCAAAGCCAAAGTCTCAATCGAGACCTTTCAACTTTCAGGTCAACATTATTTTGCTCCCTGAGAGTATAATGGGTTTTAATTTGTTATTGAGCAATTGTTGGAAGATTATATGGGTATTCTCCATCTTTCTCCTCAGCTTCCTGCTCCCCACCCCCTGCCCTGTGTGTGTGCACGTGTCTAAATTCTCTTCTATATTCTGAAACAGATAATGTGCAAAGTATGCATTAGACTTATAATTTACATGGTTGTAGACATATTTTTGAATGGAACACACATGCATCTCTTATGGAGATATTTCATTATGGAGCGCTTGGTACAGTCTAAGTAGTATGGGGAATGACCTTGGATCTCTGCCTGTGAATTAGTAGCTGAATGGTGTTTTACTTCTGATGATTCAGTATATTTGCCTTAATTGCTGGATTAACCAATTTCTTGCCTCCCACAAGAAGCACACACATTTGTATAAAGAGAGGATGAATGAATGAAGTTTTAGGGACTAATTTTTGTGGTATTTAAGCAACAATAGTTTAGATTACCCACAACCTTAATTTCCTTTCATGAGTCCTATAGATGGGCTTTGTCACCATTTACACTTGATTACTTCATTGTTAACCCCAGTGATGTGATTTAGTATGCAAAGACTTAATTATTCCTTTCTGGCCTAGTGAGAAATTTCCTTCCAATAATTGCCTCCACTGCCCTTTCGCCTCTTAAACATTTAGTTTGTTTGGAACAACGTGGTTGCTCAGTAAGCAATTCCAAGCTCAGCAGTGCCTGGAGCTGTCTTTGGACCATAATTTGTACCTTTGACATAGTGACTTAGGCCTCATTTCTTAAGTGATGACTGGTGGGTGCCTTTTGTTAGAGGAGTAGTGTAAGCATTTGTCTGAATTTGCGGTTCATGACTGCATGGTACTAAAGAGTTCCCGGGTGGTCTCTCTTTTTATATTTGTTTCCTTATTTTAAGAGCAAAATTATACCAACTTTAAAAATAAGATTAGATTTCTTAAAACTTTAGTTTTAAGTATTAAAAAGTACTTTAGTTTTGAATACTACAAGCTTTAGTATTTTTAAGAAGTGTTTTTGTAAGGAGTCCCATGTAAGCCTAATATTAATAATACTATGGATCCTTATGTAACATGACACTGGACATTATTCTGTGAACCTGAGGATTGGACTTGTTGGATTACATTGAGAGGTTTAGGCAGGATTGGCAAAGAGAAGTTTTTGTTTTGTTTGGTTTTTAAATACAGGTATTGCGTCTAGAGCCCACAGGCAAGGAATGGAGATGAGAGCAAAATTTTCTGTGAGGGTATTTTTTACTTTATGGTGACAATATTAAAGGAAGTTCTGTTTCATTTTCCAAGTGGAAGTTTGTGGAATTGAAAGTGTATATTTTCTGCCAGGAGGAAAGTATTCTGCCAGGAGGAATTGAAAGTATTCATTCTACCCTGGGCTTTGTTTCAAGTAGAGGAATATGCCCGTGTCTCTATAGGCAATTTATAAGCCTTGTTGAATATCACTTTTTAATTTTTTTTGGCAGCCTACTTTTATAGCTTTAGTCCTAAGGCCCTGTCACCCATCTTCAAAATTCTATCCCTTTCCATATCCTTAAACAATGTTAGTGGCTCCATTTCTCTCAGGAACTAGAGTAACAGTGGCATTGTAGGGTAATTGGATATTCTACAATAAAAATACTAGTATGTCAGTCTGTAGGAAAGCAGAACATTACATTCATCAGACTTAATTGAAAGTGCTTTTGAGGGAGATGTTTTATGTAGCCAGGTTCTCCCTTTCAGTTTCCACGTGTACAGGACATTTTGTCTTACATCATCAGTTTTTAGGGGAACCAACTTTTTGCTAACCTAGAAATAAGTCAAAGGAACACTCACTGAAGAGATGTAGATAATAAAGCAGTTCCAGTACTTAAAGGGATTGATCAGGAAGCATAGCAGAAACAATCAAAGCCCTCCTGCGATCTGCTTCCTGGAGTATTTTTAAAAGAGTTTAAAGTATTAGGTCTAGTGCAGACATATGTCATTTGATTTTTGTAAGTCATATCTCAGGTAACAGAATTTTCCTTGTAAATGATATCATTTTTGACATTTCACACAGTGATTGAAATAGATTTTTGTTAAACTTTAATTATCCTAATACTACAACAAATTCAATATTATCCTTTCAAAAACTGTCAGGGATGGCGTGAAAATTCATTCATTATATCTGAGTAGGCATTGATTATTTTACATCAGTCAATAAATATCTGGACAGTGTTGATGGACAGCTTGTTCTCTTGATAACTTATTATTTACAGATAACTTATGGTAGTTATGATACTATCATAGCTTGTGATAACTAGATAAGCCACTTGTTGGTAGTCTTAATCTGCTGAGAGTGGAGGGGAAAGGCAGTACCCCTGCCCTCAGGGGGCTTGCTCCAGTGGTTTATTTCAGGAGTTCATTTCTGATAGTATGCTGTTACACTCCTCTAAAGAGAATGGAATGCAGGAAATCTGCTCAGCATTTTCAAATGAAAATATGTATTTGTAGCTTTAATGCATAATTCTGCCCCTCATGAAAAATTAGTGTTTTATGACAAAAGAATTTGGATCTTGAACAAATGTGTAGCAAAATCATCTTGTTTCCATAACATTCTTTTCAACTAGAGAGCAACTAAAACTCTGGATAATTTATTTTAATTTAATAATGGTTCTAATTTAGTACTGATTTTATTAAACTAGGTAGGTCTTACTAGAATTGGTACATTGAAGCCAGTGATCCTGTATTTAATGGTAAGCTCTTTGAAAAGAGCATTATGGAAACAAAATGATTTTGCCATACATTTGTTCATGATCCAAATTCTTTAATTTCATGCATAAGTAGTTTTGACTCTTACAGCGCTACAGAGAGCAATAATTGTAATCATAGAACCCCAGGATATAGACCTGGTTTTGCTTTGCATGGTGCTGTATTAACATGGAGCATTAGCGAGAATTATAAGGTTTATTGAAGTATATTAAATATAACATACTTAAAATCCTATTACTTTCCTTTTCTTTAGTGAAATGAGACACTTTGGTTGAATGTACATTTTAAAAATATTTAAAGATTTAATATGCTGTTGAGAAAATGCACGGTAGTCATATATATTGTGAAAGCATAACATGAGCTATTAAAACAGTAGACATGTATTTCTAGATGCTTTATGCTCAGAATTGCTTGTAAGCTCTCTGAAGGCAGGAATCAAGTCTCTTTGGGTATCTTCTGAGCTCTTCCCTTATATTTGTGCCTTGCATATAACCTGGTTTTAAATGTTGAATAAATTGAAAGACATGGAGAGATTGCCTTTGAGTATTACCTTTCACTAGCGACATTTTATTAGTTGATTAACTTGCTTAGCCAAAGTTTATACTGTGAACCCTGAGTGTGTGCCTATTGTATTTCCAGGTGTGCTGCTGTAGTCATAGGGGCAGGAGGGACAATATGGACTGTGCTTCTTGTTTTAACATTTATCAAACCCTTCATGTGCACCAGGGCTAAGGGCTTTGCACTTGTTAGTTCACTTGATCATCGTAACAGCTGTATGAGAGAGGTACTCTTTATTCCCATTTTAAGCTGAGAAAACTGAGGCACAAAATGTTTAAATGCACATTCGTCAACTATATTGGAAATATATACCCAAGGTTGTGGTTTATAATCTCCAGTCAGGATTTGAACCCAAGTAGTCTGACTCCAGAGCCTGTGTCCTCCAGTCTACTATGCTAGCTCGCAAGTGTCCATAGGTGATACGGTATGTTGGAGAGGACAGACACAAGCACAAATAAAATGCAGTATGAGAGTCTTGTAAAGGAGGGGTGAACAAAGGGCTGTGGGAGCAAAGAGGAGGGGAATTTACTCTGCCTTGGGGAGTTAGAAGGCTTCGCAGCAGAGGTGACATTTGAGCTGGGTCATTTAGTCTTCTGTAGGGCAGCTGCCGGAGTTGTGCCTTGTTTGAAATAAGCACATTTACAAGAGAATAGTGGAGCACATTCCACTTGATGGATTGGATTGACAGATTGAAAGTAACTCCCCAGAATGATGGCTTTGTTAGGTATTTGTTCTCTGAGAACCCTACCTGCCACTCCCCTTTGGTGAATTGTGGCAAGAAAGCTGTCACATTAAGCTGTCATTCAGGATATTTGTGAGAGGGGGAGGGAAGAACAAATTATGGGCAGAACTAGGTATTTTCATAACAGTCTAAAACCCGGAAAGATTATATTTCAGAGTGTTTAAAAATGAACACAGCAGCCTGCCCCCCCTTTTTTAAGTCGTGCAAAAAGAAAATTGAATAATGAAAAGTTAATTAGGCTTTGGATATTTTTAAAGCTGGACATTCTGATTGTTATCCACTATAATTATATGAAGCTTTGTTAAGGCCAAGATAGAAGAAGAAATCAATTATGGACTTATACAAAGTGCTTATAGAGATTGTTTAATTCTAAAAATACTTTATTTTTTTTTTCTATGTGATTTTTAAGGAGTTGTCAAGGAGCAGATTCAATTCCACCTTGTCTTAGGCTTTGTCTCAGTTGTCTAGTTTATTTGCTTTAAGAATATCTCGTGTTTTGCTGGAGGTTTTCCCCCCCACAGTTTGTAGGTGTTAAACTAGCGAAAGGTTTAGAAGACCAGTCTAGGTCTTTCTGAATTATGGCTGCTCACAGTTTTATTTCTGGGGAAATGGTTTAGCAACACTTCTTGGAGTTGGCACTCTCTTGCCTTGCCTCGGCCCCTGCGTTCCCACCTCCTTCTCACCCACCACTCCCCAAGCCTGAAATGGAAAGAACTTGCTTTGTTACTGATGATAATATTTAAGCTCTAAAATTTTAACAGTATTTCAGTTGCAAATAAATGGAAATTGTGTATTCTGTTTAATGTGTTTCAGAAAATCCCTGCTATTTTTTTTTTCTTTAAATACAAGAAAACAGGCGTGTAATGCCCCATTGAAAAAAGCCTGTAGGGGTGCTTTGTGCAGGTCTTAATTAAGGGCTTTGAAAGACCAAACAAAAGGGAAAAGGAAAATGCTACAGGGTTATTGTTATTCCACCCCATTGGCTCAGCTAGCTGACCATCCATTGGAGCATTTTGTCCATTTTGAAACTGAATGACACTTTTGTTCGTGATTAACAGAGGTGAAAGAAGCCAATTATTGGGCCGTCTTTTTCCATAGAGCAGCTGCTGTTGGATTTAACTGCAGGCAAATATGGCCTTTTACTACCACAAGGATGTTGTGATGACAGTTTATTTTTATAGAACTATGTGGTAGAAAACAAAATCTGTCTGACTCCTGTTATGAATATGCCCTGGAATTTATCACGAACGGGTAACTTTAATGTTCTAGCTGTTCCATAGTTCTCTTTAAAAAAATAGTATCTATGTGTGTGTATATGTATATAATACCTATACATATTTTTAACAGTTTTTTTATGCATGAGTACAACATTAAAGTTATATAAGGTATTTTAAAGTGTGTACATTTGTAAGCTACTTCAACTTTTCCCTATTTCAATTTTAATACCACCTCATTCCCCAAATAAGTTGTTGAAGTTGCAGAGTAATTAGTGGAAGGTAGAGTGGTCTTGCCTGAGTCTCAAGCTGTTTTGACATCCAGACTACTTAGGTGGGACATAGGAGTCTCTGAGACCACTTACCCGTTAGTTCAGATTCCATCTTGTCTGGCGTTCAGTGATAGAAATGATACTGGGGAGGACTCTCCGCTCGTGTCTTGGTATTAATGCACGTGTAGTAGTGGGTGTTGCTGGGGGTGGGGCACTAGGTTCAGCTCTCCAAATCCACCCTACTCTCTTATGTTCTTAGACAATGGGGCAGGAGTTGGGGTTCGGGGACCCAGGGGTCAGCTCTGATTTCCTTCAGTAAAGATTCTGTTTTTATTTTTTGAGGTATTCTGGTGCTATGGCCTAAGTGCCTCATCCAGTGTGTCCTTGGGCAGATTTCTTAACCTTTCTGAGGTTCAGTTTAATCCTCTAGGTGGAGTTGATGACACCTGTTTTTCAGAGTGATTGTGAGAATCAAATGAGTTGAGCATGATCTGTGTCTAGCACAGTTGCTGCAATATGGGAAACATTTGACGAGTGCTAATAATTCCTTTTCTTTCTCTTTTGCTGTGAGCAGTTCCTCATACCAAAATCTGAAACCAAACTTCACTTATCCAATTTGTTTTCTTCTTAGCAGGCTTTCAAGTAGCGGAGGGTTCAGTTTTCAGGGATACTGTAATGAAAATAGGTGGCTTCTCTCTGCAGCCCTCTCCTTCATTTGCCCAGAGCGCAACCAGCACAGCCCTGTGCAGAAGATGGAGTGTTGACTCGCTCTTTGAGAGCCATTGTCATAATTCATTTTAGAGTCTTCTCAGGCCCAATCTTGTCTTGCTCTGTAGCCTTGGGAAAGCCACTTAAATTATGTGTTTCTTTATTGACAACATAATGATGACAACACTTACTTTTCAGATATGAAGATGATTATATCATAAGTGGTTTTTAAGCCCTTCATAGATATCACTACATTAAAATGGAACATTGAGGTACCTTACATTATAAAACAAAAGAAAATAAAGTTTTGTGGCAAGACAGGTAACCTCGTTGTGTAGCTGCACAGGACTAAGTTACTAGTTGAACGAGCTGTGTAGTATTGAAGTTCACTTTGTGGCTCTCTGGGTGGGCTCTTTGGATATCATTTTCACCCCAATGAGAAAGTGAGTAGTTCTGCTATTTGTAGACCTTCCAGAAAAGGTGGTATTGGAGCTGGATGGCTTATCTTTTCTGCCCTGATGATTTCCCATTCCTCCTCTTCATCTCCAATGCTTGCTTGCCCTGTGTCCTCTCAAACCCATAGTTGATACACTTCATTGACATTCTTACACTCATCGTTGCTGCCTGTAGGTTACTGGCTTCCATCTTCTTCACAACCTCTGCTGCTTCTGTGGTTCACAACCTTTAGTTCTGAACCCTCACGAATACTGTCAACTACTGGCTTCTCTGTTGGTCCCCTCTAGAGAAGAATTGGGTGCCAAGCTCATGGTCTTCTCATTTCTGCTGTCCCCTCCCCAACCATAAATTCTATCATTTGCCCCACACAGACAATCCTTCCAACACTCTTGCCTCTCCTTTCATTTATCTCCACACTAACTCCACCTCAGCCATTTCCTCCCATGACCACATCTTGAACCTTGTGAATACCCAGAACTGCTACATACCTCTGATGACCACCTTTTATTGATTTATTTTTAATTTTAGCTTAGATTTTTTTATTATTGTCACTATACACATTTTCCCACCTCATTAAGTAAGCCTCATTAGGTCCCTTGATCCTTTTGCTTTCTATCATTTATTTCTTTTTCTGGTCAGATTCAGGTCTACTGTCCATTCCTTCAGCCTCTCTCACCAGTGTCCTTAACCCTTTTACCCTGTTGTCTTATCAAAGGTGACTTTTTACTTAATGATGAGATCAGTCTATTTAGTCACTTGTGCCCCTTTGGTAAACTACCTAGTGGGTCACAAACTAAGTACTTACTATGCACTACTCACCATTTGAGGAGGTAGCTAGCAGAGGCTGACTGCTTCGATGTAATGGTTTGTTAGAGAATGAGGAATGAGGATGGAACTTCCATAGGAGAAAAGGCTTTCCATTATGACATTGTGTGATCTGGCTCAGATCATTTAACCTTCTCTGGGTTCTGGTTGCTTCATGTACACACTGAGGATACTTGGCTATGTGGTCCTCAGTATTTCTCTAGCCCTACACATTACATGATGCTAAGATGGAATTCTTATTCTAACTCTGTTTGCTTAACAGTATCACTTTTAGGTAAGTCAGGTGACTCTTCTGGGCCTCAGTTTCCCCATTTTAAAAAGGGATGCTCCCCCAGCTCTATGTGCCTCACTCAGTTGCTGTGAAGTCTGAGTAATATCACCAGTTTAGAAGTGCTTTGTAAGATCTATGCAGTGGTTCTCAACTGTGCCACTTTAATGTGTATTAGTCAACAGCAGGGCTGTGTAAAATACTGCAGGGCCTCCCCTCTAGAATTTCTGATTCAGCAGACCTGGGATGGGGCCCGATTAATTTGTGTTTCTGGTAAATTCCCAGGCAATATTGACTCTGCTAGTCCTGACAGCATACTTTGAGAACCACTACTACTTTAAGGAGTTCTAGATATATAAAATATATTACCTCCATTATTCTTTCAGGAGTTCCATGTAGATATGTTAACCATACTTTTTAGTCAAAACTCAAGACAAGCTTAAGGGTCTTTGTGGGAATAAAGTTACAAATTAATTGGAATTCAGACTCTTCCTGAGCATTTTGGACCTACTATTGTTCCAGGTGTAAGTATACAAAACTACATTTCCCCAAGAATTAACTCATGAAAAGAGTTGAACTTGCATTGAAAATCTACTCAACGGTCGTACTGTACCCTGTAAAACCAGAATCTTTTCCCACAAGGTACATGTAAATGAGGAGATCTCAAACATAGACTCTCTTTCTCAAAGAATACAAGCAGGTGCCACCGTAGAAAGCTCAAGATGCTGTGGGGATTATTTTATCAGGTTTCACAGACCAGTGGCTTTCAGGATTGGTTTGAAGGGTCATCTGCTGGGCAGGCAGGCATGTTCCTTCCCATGTTTTCCATGCCTTTCCACACCCCTTCACTCTGGTTAGGATGCATTATAGAAATTGTACCTCAAGGAAAATTAGAAAGTGACTATTCATATTTAAAAAATCAGTCCCTAGAATCTCTCATACACTGTTGGTGGGAATGTAAACTAGTGCAGCCACTGTGGAGAACAGTGTGAAGGTTCCTCAAAAAACTACGAATAGAACTACCATAGGATCCAGCAACCCCACTACTGGACATTTATCCAAAGGAAAGGAAATCAGTATATCGAAGAGGCATATGTACCACCGTGTTTATCGCAGCACTATTCACAAGAGCCAAGATAAGGAATCAACCTAGGTGTCCAACAATGGATGGATAAAGAAGGCATGGTGTGTGTGTGTGTATATATATATATATATATGTATATATATATATATATACACACACACACACACGCACAGAGACACATACATACACATATATATATACACACACATACACACACACAATGGAATACTATTCAACCATAAAAAAGAATGAAATCCTATCATTGTACCATTCTCAGCAATGTGGATGAAATTAGAGGACATTATGTTAAGTGACATAAGCCAGGAACAGAAACTTAAACGCCACATGTTCTCACTCATATGTGGATGCTAAAAAAGTTGGTCTCATAGAAGTAAAAAGTAGAACAAAGGATATTAGAGGCTAGGAAGGGTAGGGGAAAAGAGGTATGATAGGGGGAGACTTTTTAAGACATACAAAATTACAGCTGGATAGGAGAAATAAGTTATAATGTTCTATGCCATTGTAGGATGACTATAGTTTAAAATAGGTCAAAGGAGGATATTGAATGTTTCCAATACAAAGAAATAATGTTTGAGATGGGTATGCTAGTTACCCTGATCTGAGTGCTATATGTTTTATGTATTGAACAGCACTGTGTATTCCATAAATGTGTACAATTATTATGTTTCAATTAAAAAGGTAAAAAATAAAAAAAATCACTTCCTAGGGTTTCTTCAAGGGTGCTTCAGTTTTTTAAGTATTGACTCACTACCTACTTCACAAAATGGCTAGGCTACGGGGAGGAAAGTAAAGGAGAAAGGTAAACAGAAGAAACTTCAGCTGTTAGGAACATTACCAATTAAAAATGAACTTGAGAGGATGTAAAATTATATAGCTGCTGTGGAAAACAGTATGGTGGTTCCTCAAAAAATTAAAAATAGAGTTACAATGTCACTCCTAGGTATAGACCCTAAAAAATTGAAAGCAGGGCTGGATGCAGGGGCTCACACCTATAATCCCAGCACTTTGGGAGGCCGAGGCAGGAGAATTACTTGAGGCCAGGAGTTTGAGACCACCCTGGACAACATATCAAGACCTTGTCTCTATAATAAAAAAAAAAAATGAGCCAAGTGTGGTAGAACATGCCTGTAGTCCCACCTACTCAGGCTGAGGCAGGAGGATTGCTCCAACCCAGGAGTTGGAGGTTGCAGTGAGCTGTGGTCATGCAATTGTCCTCATGCCCAGGCAACAAAGTAAGACCTTGTCTCTAAATAAATAGATAGAAATTGAAAGCAGGATCTTAAATATTTGCACACCCGTGCTCATAGCAGCATTATTCACAATAGTTAAAAGGTAGAAGCACCCCATGTGTCCATCAGTGGATGAATATGGTTGATGTGGTATATACACATAATAGAATATCTTATAGCCTTAAAAAGGAAGGAAATCCATCCTGACACATGCTGCAACATGTATGGACCTTGACACTATGCTAAGTGAAATAAGCCAATCACAAAAGGAGAAATTCTGTATGATTCCATTCATGAGGTACTTAAAGTATTCAAATTTGTAGAGACAGAAAGTAGAATGGTGGATGCCAAGAGCTGGTGTAAGTGGGGAAGGCGGAATTGTTGTTCCTTGAGTACAGAGTTTCAGTTTTACAAGGTGAAAAGAGTTCTGATGGATGGTAGTGATGGTTGCATGAGAGTACGAATATACTTAATGCTACTGAACTTACTGTACACTTAAAATGATAAATCTTACATATAACATCTCCATTATGAAAATGTCAATATTCTTACACGTCAGGGTTTCTCAACCTTGGCATTGACATTTTGGGCTGGATAATATTTTGCTATAGGAGCTCATATTAGTCTGGGTTTTTCAGAGAAACAGAACCAGTAGAGAGTGTGTGTGTATGTATGTATATTTTACTGAGATTTATTAAAAGGAATTGGCTCACATGGTTGTGGAGGCTGAGAAGTCCCAAGATATACAGTCAGTAACCTGGAGACCCAGGAGTACAATGGTAGAATTTCCCATCCAAGTCTGAAGGGCTGAGACCCAGGAGAAACTGTGATGTAAGTTTCATTTCAAATCTGAAGCCTTGAGAGCCAAGAGAGTCAATGGTGTAAGTTCTAGTCTATGAGTCAAGATAAGGTGAATGTTTTAGCTGAAAGACAGGCAAAGAGCGAATTCTTCCTTATTCCACCTTTTGTTCTATTCTAACCTTCAGTGGATTGGATAAGGCTCACCCATCTTGAGGAGTGCAATCTGCTTTACTCAGGCTGTAGACTCAAATGTTAATCTCATCCAGAAATACCTTTACATATATACCAAGAATAATGTTTAACCAAATATCTGGGTACCCCATGGCCCAGTCAAGTTGGCACATAAAATTAACCATCATAGGGCCTATCCTGTGCATTGTAGAAGTTTTAGCACCACCCCTGGCCCCTACTCACTAGATACCAGTAACCTTCCACCCTCTCCCCACCAAATTGTGACAACCAAAACTAGATCCAGACGTTGCCAAATGCCTCCAATGCCAAATCACCCCCGGTTCAGTGTATTGCTATCCATTCTTCAGAAGTGTACAAATGCCTTGGGAAAGGAAAATTAGATATTCTTTCCAGACTTCCATTTGTTTTGCTCTCCTCTTGTATTTTTTAAGATTTTGATATTTTTAGGTAGTACATATTTATCATTTTGTATTGAGAAAAATATGGGAAAGGCAGAGATCTAGATTTTTGTTTTGATTCTGGTTGTATGGCTTTGAATAAAGAAATTGTCCCATTCTGGGCCTTCGATTTACTCATCAGTACATGTTTCTGGGGTGGGGATATGAGGGTGGCCTGAACTAAATCATCTCTGGTTTCTTTTAGCATACGCATAGACACTGAACACTAGCCCTCTAGAAGAGATTTGGGTGAAAATCTATAAGGACTTTAGAAGTAGGACCACCTTCTTTCTATGCTTAGCATGACAAGGATTGGAAGGGCAGATCTAGTCCCTGTTCTTGCAGGAAATGCCTGACCAGGTGGCATTCAGTAAAAACAGTCACTCTCTTTCAACTGTTTACTTATAAAGCACTTTGTAAAAAGTGCATTTTATGGACAAACATTGGTTTTAATGATTGCTTCTAGGTAGCATGTTGAAACTTTTTTCAACACTGGAAAATAGCAGCAAAAATCATTGGTCCATCCACCACACATGCATAATTATGATTTCTTTTCAAAATAGCAATTTATAAAAAAAAAACTGGCCAAAACAGTAGAGTTCCTTGGCTATTTTTAAGGAAGAAATTACTAAGATGCAAAATAAGTTTTAAAATAAAAATGAGTGTGTGTATATTTGGACTAACTTACATGTTTATGTTGGTTGTCCCAGCTCAGCCACATAAGTGGCAGTTTTCACTCTGGGCCAAGCTTTTTAGCTTGCCCTCCCCCAAATTTAAGACCCATCCCAGCTTTTATGGCTCATGTTGCTATCTAAATATTGGGTGGAAACAACAGAAGAATCAAAATAAAATGGATGGGGAGATTATCTGAAATTAAAACTAGTTAGTAACCAAAAAGGCAGATATATGTCAGATGTCTTAGTGTCTCCCCCACCTCCTCAACCCTTCACCTTCCCTTCATCGTCCCCACCCCCGGCCAAATGTAGTGCAAAGACTTGTACAGCCAAGTGAGAGTCCTATCTATTGTACAAATTCAGTATTTGCAAACATGTATTTAGGCCTAGAGTTTCTTGCAGATGTGTGATAGATATGTGATAACATTATGAACAAATGATATTAACACCTGTGACAAGAGCAGGCAGTTTAGTAGCTATTTTCACTACCATGTTGTAAACTATAATTACATAAATTGTAGGGCTGGTAGAAAAAAAAATATCTTTATTGCCATCATGATTTATTTTCCTGAGATTTTGTTCTTTTTTTTTTTTTTCCCCTCTTCCATATACACGATGAAAAACTATGGTGGAAAAACTATGGAATATATATTTTAGTTATGTAAGTGGCTTCATTTTCCACCACGCCAAATGAAACATCCATTTTTATAGGATAAATTTCCTGGATAAGTTAGTGGCTTTGAAACATTTCTTAAAATCATTTGTTAGTGCCTGACATTTTTTTTTTTTAAGGCATTAAATTAGGGAGATAGGATTTGAAGACTGCCCGAGTATTCAAATTCTGGCTTAACATCTCTGCTAGGTAACTTTGCGCTGTTCTATTTCCAGTTGGGTAAAATGAGGATAACAATGGTACCTACCTCTTATGATTGTTGTGAGGATAAGGTATGTGAATCATTTGCCACGTGCCTGGCACTAAATGCTAGTTCTTTTTATTATTGAAAGTTGTATTGATTAGTGGAAGTGGTACTTGGTCAAATGTTATCTAGAAAGGGTAATGCCATTATTAAAATTTGATCATTTAATAGAAACTAAGAGAGGCTATGTCCAATTGTAGCATAATCTCTTGAGTTTTAAAATCGTAGTGAGAAAGGTCATCTGGTGTAATGATGTGAGTTTTCAGCTGTTTGACCAATTGCATGGTGAAATATGAAAACTAGGGAAAATGTCATGATTTTTAAATCTACTTCTGATCATCTTAAATAGCCATCATTTATTCTAAGATCCTGTTCTTTTTGCCTTTTTTTTTGGTATTAAATGCTCTCTTCCCCTTTTTAAAATAGATTCATGTAGTTATTTTATAAGTGTTCTCACATGTCAAAATAAAAAGCTGACAGCCCTGCATTGGTCTTCCTAGTTGTGTGGGATTTCAGGGTGGGGAGTGGGTATTATATGGATTTAAGGTACCAGAATTCTGGAGTCATCTCCATGGTAGGAATCTTCTGTCCAGTGTTTTTGACAAATGGTCTTGCCACAGCCTAAGTATATCTGGTAACAAGGTATACTTATACTTACTGAACAGCTCTGAGGCACTAACGATGTTCTTTTCTGTTACATTTTGTGGTGCAGTCTGCTTCCCAGTTCAGTATAGTAGAGAAACCATAGACTTCTACTCCACCAAATGTTATTTTGCTTTGGGTACATAAGGCCAAAGTTATGAATACTAAAGGGGGACACAGATGTAAACACTAAGCCATATTAGACATTTAGGAATTGTTAGTGCCTTTCCTTCTTCCTTTCCCATCTGTAGCACCTGTTCATTGTACCTAATTCATTCATCTGTAGCAACTGAGATGATCTCTTATCTACGAGAGAGCTCTTTCATTTTCTCTCTCAATCTCATCTTCTCCAGACCAGACAGCCTCTATTTCAGTGGCTCCCCTAGTCAGGAGTTTCCAGGCCCCTCACTGTCCTGGCCTTCAGTTTCAAAGGTGGAATACATGAAGTTTCTGTGTTTGGTTTATGCGTTTTGCACTGGCACCCAGTATATGCAGAACAGTAATAATAGTGCCTTAAAATTTCCCGAGATCTCTACAGTTACAAAAGTGCTTTCCAATCTTCCTAGCTCTGTGGTAGGGCAGATGTTTTCCCATTTGCCCATGAGGAACCTGAGAGCCTTTCTAAGAACAAACAGACATTATTTAATTTTAGAGCTGGGAAGGCTTTACATACCATGCCGGCCTCACATCCCAGAGGAGAAACTGGAAGCTCAAAAGAGTTGAGGGACTTGTCTCAGGCCACAGGGCCAGAGTTTGGCTAGGGCCCTTGGGAATTGGACTCCATTTTTATGTCCCATTTTAACCCAGAAGTTGGACTACTGCATTGCGCTGCCTCTGTGTTGTGCAACGAATGAAGAGAAGGAGAAAGCAAATAACACAGGGCTCCTTGGTGCAAGGAATTTGCACAGGAATAGAGTGAATACTTTGTTTTGCTTTTCTGTTTAATTCATTAAAATATTTTTAACAGCTGAAGTGATGGGCTACAGATTTTGGAAAAAAGGTTCAATTGAGTAGGATTGTTCAGAGAGGATATTTTAGAGGAGTTCTTGAGGAACATTAGACCAGGCTGTGGGAGAAGGGGATAGAAGGGTGGTGTTCCATGTGAGCAGTGCAGGGTGTAGTGCTCCTTTATCTGCGGGGTGATGAGCTAGTATTTTTTTTTTTTTTTTTAATTTCCAATCCAGTGTGGTTCAGCACTCTTGTAAAATACAATACAGATTAACTTTTAGAAAAATAAAATGGAACAAAGAAAACATACATAATACAAGCCCAAAGTTTTTATTATTTGATTTAATACGTAAAATTATCTTATCAAGTAGCCATGATGTGAACTTTCTTTCAGTGGCTCTGCTTGTCTCATTGTGGATGTTAACAGTTTACAGAGTAGCTCCACGTTTTGTGTAGCCCTGGTCTAGTGGGGACAGAAGTGGGAAGAAACGTCTGTGCTGGTGGGGAGGAGCTGGGGAAAAGAGGATCTAAGTGGGGAGGAGCTGGGGAAAAGAGGATCTAAGTGGGGAGGAGCTGGGGAAAAGAGGATCTAAGTGGGGAGGAGCTGGGGAAAAGAGGATCTAAGTGGGGAGGAGGAGGACCTAGCCAGAGCAGAAGAGTGTAGGTGAAACATGGGAAGAAACTGAAAGTTAAGCCTGTATTAACTGATAGAGAATCTCAACTTCTTCCAAGGGGCTGGGGAAGAGTTTAAATTTGACCCCAGAAGCAATGGAGAACTCCTGTAAGTTCTTAGCCTTGTCAGCACTATGCTGTATGATACTATTTGGTACCCTGGTGACTCCAAGGTATTTGCTGCTAAAACTCCTTTGCTGTATGTCAGTTGCTTTGCTTGATTTCTTTTTTTCTTCATTTTCCTCTGTGTATGTCATTCAAAGAGCAGAAATAGGCTACTCTTGTAGTATGATCCTCTTTGAATTTTGCCATTGGGCTTTCTATCCAGGATGGATACTTTGGAGCATGTCACCAGTTTGCTCCCTCCTTCTCCTGCAGCTTTACCATCTTTGTGCAATTGCATTCAACTGCTGTCATCATCCAGAAAATGTCTGTTACGCAAATACTTGTTTTGTTTCTGAGCCTTTTGAAAGCAAGATCAGAGATGGTGGTTGGGGAGTAGAAGCTGTTCAGGTGGAAAAGGCTCCCAGAATACAGTAGGAAACCATGGAAAGGAGTGTTTAGGGATTGTAAAGACTAGCCCATCTTAAGTAGGGTTGGTGCCTCTGGTATGGGAATGCCTTTTTATTCTTCACTTAGGAGTGAGTGGCAATGTAGCATTTCAATCCTGAACCACCAGGGCCAAGAATTTTCCGAATACCTGGGAATAATAACCATCAAAGTGTGACATATAACAGTCAGTGTGTATGGAGCACTTTCTATATGACAGGTATGATCCCAGCACTTTACATGAATTACCTTATTTAATTCTCTCAGCAACCTTTTGAAGTAGGTGTCATGATTCCTTATTTTTAGATGAGGAAGCTAAAGCACAGAAGTTAACCAATTTGTTGAAGATCACACAGCTCTAACAAGTGGTGGAACTTGGATTTGAACCTAGGTAGCCTTGCTGCAAAACCAATGCTTTTACTCAAGTATGTTCTACTGCCTTCAACTGAAATAATCTTACTGTCTGGGCAGAGGGCTCTGAGGGTTGGCCATCTTGCATGGCTTAGTTAGTTCTACGAATGGTTAACGCTTTTATCCTGATTGCAGAGAAATATGTAAGAGAAAAATAGCAACCCAAGGGTCACAGAAGAAGAAAAGCAGGAGGAAGAGCAAACCCAAGCTAGGTGGTGTCTTTAGGGGAGGATGAATAAGAACAGGTCATTTAAGCATCTGTGAAGTTTACATAGCTTTAGTTCAGTGGCTTGAATGCTGGCCATGGAATGGGATACCTCCTTCCCCCAATTATTTATAATATATTAGATCCTGGGGCCAAGAGTTAGAAAATTGGTGGTGAACAAGGCAGACTAGATCTTTGTCTTCATAAATGTTTGTTTCTAGTGGGAAGACCATTAACACATAAGGGGGCAGCATAATGTACTGCCATGGCTCTCACATGTGAATGTGCATCAGACTCACTTGGAGAACTTGTTAACACCCCTAGAGTGTCTGATTAGTCTGAGGTAGAGCTCCAGAATATGCATTTCTGTCAAATTCCCAGGTGACACTGGACCACTGTTTGAGAACTGGTGGAGTGTTTAGTGCTGGCCTATAGTAAGTGCTACATGACAGTTGTTTCCTAATGAAGTAAAAGGGAACAAATAATTCCAGTTGCAAGAGTTAAAAGGAGGAAATAAACTGGATAGTAACATGAAATTAGGGGCTACTTTAAGGGGCCAAAGAAAGACCATCTGAAGGAGTGACATTTGAGATGAAGCCGGAAGGTAAGAATGAGGCTGCTATGGAGGGAGTTGGAGAAGAGCAGGCAGAGAACTAGTGCAAAGGCTGGAGGAGGAAGGATCTGAGTGCTTGTGGGAGCTGGGGCAGGGACATGATCTGAGATGAGCTTGAGAAGGACGCAGGAGCAAGTTCAGGTAGGGCCTTGATGTACAGCAAATAGACCTCAAAGGACTGGATTGGCATGAATTGTTTTCTTATTTTACAAAGATTGCTTTGGCTGCCATGTGCAGATTGAATTGGAGGGAGGCAAGCATGGAAAGAGGGAAACCAGACAAGATGCTACCAAAGTGGTCCAGGGAGAGGGAGTGATGGCTCGGATTGGGCTGGAGAAACAGGATGGAGTTGTGCTGGAGAACGTACTGCTTTTATACCCACTGATTCATCACAGCCTTGGATGCTTATAAAGAAGGCCCACGGAAAGGTTAAATTATATTTCATATGTGCCATTTTGGAAAGCAGAAAAGTGTAAAGAGCACTTTAGAAAAATAGTCATTATTAAAGTTATTTAAGTGTATGTGCCTCCCCATCCTCCATTTCCCCCTGGGTAAACCCTCAGCTATCTGGAAAGCTTGGCTGTCCAGGACAACTTGTTCTCTGAGGTCTCTGGTTTAGCTCTATTAACGTGGAGTATAATCTATGTGTTTGTCATTGCTTGATTGTTAGCATGTGGTGACTCAACTGGTAATTTAAATTAAAAGACTGTGCATATAAGCATGCTATTGTTCTTCTTGGATCTTGATGGAGCTTTGATTGGCACTTAAGTGATGGTGTATTTGAATTAATTACCGTAGCTGGGAAAGAGCTGGGAAAACACACTGGGAGAGGAATACATAGTTGTGATGTGGGAGTGAGAGGAATACATTCAGTGTGAGGGTGACCCAGATGATTCTGGACTTAGAGAATAGAGGAGTAGATGCCAAGCACTCACAGGTTCTGGGGCCCTTCTGAGGTGCGGTCAGCTGGTAGCCCCACCTGCTCATTGTCGGGGGAACTTCCCCTCCTGCCCTGCAGGGCTGCGGAAGGAACAATCGCATCGAGGTCCCCCTGTTCCTGTCTCTCCAGATCCTAGCCCAGTCAGTTCCACCTCAGGCGGTCTCCTCCTCACATGTTTACACACATCCTCTTCAAACCTTGTGTTTCTTTTCCTTTGCTCTTTTAAACCTTGCCCAGTCACCTCAGGAAATTCTCTCCTTTTCTTTGTTCTATTCTGGAGCCAAACTAAGGGGAAAAAATTTTACTCATGGTTAATATGCATGAGATTCATGCTGTGATAAACGTATTGACAAATGATCCAATTACCAAATCCTGTGGCAACTGTTTACGAATTCCTTGGCAGCCTTTGACAGCAGAGCACTTTCTCTCCTGGAAGCTTTTCTTTGAGGTTCTTCCCTCTTCTTCCTGATCATTCCTGCTTCCCACCTCCCCTTCCTGTTTCTGGTCCTCAAACTGAGTTATTTCTAAAAAAAAATTTTTTCTCAGGCATTTTCTTTATTTTTCTCCAGTTCCTCTCTAGGTGATGCTGTCTGCCTGACTGGGTCTCGCTCTGTCACCTGGGATAGAGTGCAGAGGCATCGTCATAGCTCACTGCAGCCTTGAACTCCTGGGCTCAAGGGATCCTCCTGCCTCAGCCTCCCGGGTAGCTGGGACTATAGGCGCGTACCAACATGCCCGAATAATTTTTTTATTTTTGTAGAGGTGAAGTCTTGCTGTGTTGCCAGGCTGGTCTCGAACTCCTGGCCTCCAGCTATCCTCCTGCCTTGGCCTCCCAAAGTGGTGGGATTATAGGTGTGAGCCATGGCGTCCAGCCATGCTTATGCAGCTCCAGTGCCTTCTTGCCCATTCCCATGCCTTGAGTTTACCTACCTGCTGGATAACCGTGACCCGACCGACCTGACATACTTTTCCCTCCTGTTGTGTCTTTAGGTGACAGCAGCATCACTCCATTAGCTCCATGAATGCAAAACCACCGTGTCATCTTCAAAGTTCACCATTTCTCCCAGCCTCTAATCACTAACAAAGTTCTGCTGGTGCTGCCTCTGAAGGGCTCTTATCTATCTCTTCCTCTCTGTCCCTTGTGCTATTGTTTTGGTTCAGGAGCTCATCATCCCTTACAGTTGATCTTCCCACTTCAACCTTCTTGACTGTAAAATCATTCTTTTAGAGAAAAATATATTTGGGGATTTGTTGGTTTTTGTATATGCCAGGCATATAGAGGGTGCTCACAAGGTAGTGGTATAATCCACTTTATTCCAGAAAGAATTCAAGATAGCTTACAAAAAAATGCATAAGAAAAAATACAGAATAAGTGGATGAGAAGACTCCCCCCCACACAATAGGGCAAGAAAACATCAATGGAGGACAGGAATTACTGAAGCTACCCACATAATGTATGCATTTGTAAATGGTGGGTTACAGTATGGCTCAGAGAAGCTTAGTAGCTGATAGGGAGAGGGACAAAGGAACCACTTCTGTGATCCCACGTCGTCCGTAAAAGATGGAAAGGACAAGCTGTACAGGAGAAACACAGCTATTCTTGGAATTGAGGTCAGAGAGAACTTTTTCCCAAGGGCTCTGATAAAGACAGTTCTGTGTAGCTTCCTGAATAATCTCATCAGCATTCTTGGAATATCCATGGCCATCAGTTTCTTGGAGCTGCTGCTTCTAACATCACTCAGTGTGGGCCAGGAAAAGGGTGCCAGTGTGCTATTTCAATAAAGATTGTAAAGGTGTAGGGAAGGTGAAAATTGTGCCCATCCACCAGAATTTCTTTGTAAAGCAGCCTTGTTCATGTTCCTTAAAAAATCTTCCATAGCGTGGCTGGGCGCGGTAGCTCATGCCTGTAATGCTAGCACTCTGGGAGGCCAAGGCGGGAAGATCACTTGAGGTCAGGAGTTTGAGTCCAGCCTGAGCAAGAGCTGAGACCCCTGTCTCTACTAAAAATTAGCTGGATGTGGTGGCACATGCCTGTAGTCCCAGCTACTTAGGAGGCTGAGGCAGAAGGATCACTTGAGCCCAGGAGTTTGAGGTTGCTGTGAGCTAAGCTGACGCCACGCAACTCTAACCCAGGCAACAGCGAGAAAAAAGAAATTTTTGCCTCATTTTTAAACTTATTAAACTTCTTCAAGGACCAGTATTCTTAAGTAAGAAGAAACTTTTTGTGCATTGACTTGGTTAAGTACAGGTAGTACTATGCGTTTGTTTGATGTTTTTGTTGCAAGGTTAGGTCATTCATTTAGCTGCAGTGAGGGGCTCAGCCAGCTCTTACCCATTAACCTCAGAGTCTAAGCACCATTTGATGCATTGTTTCTGGGGAAGTTGTTTTCCCAAGTTCCAAAGCATATTTATTTCTAAAACATTATTGCAGCATACTCCAGTTTAAGATAGTAGAAAGAATCCTGGACTTGGATTTATCATTTGGATTCTGATCTTGGTTCTTTGATTAATTATTTTACCCCTCTGGGTCTCAGTTGCCTCATTATTAAAATGCGATGGTTAGATTAGATGGTGACTGAGTGAGGATGATAATGAAAAAATAATAATAGCTGACTTTTTGCTGTGAGCTAGGCAGTGTGCTGGGCACTAGCCAGAGGTCATATCATTTAATCCTTACAGTGCTACTCTGAGGTCAGAATTGTTATCTCCATTTATACTTGCAGAAACTGAGGCACAGAGAGATTAAGGGACTCTGAGGTCAGAATTGTTATCTCCATTTATACTTGCAGAAACTGAGGCACAGAGAGATTAAGGGACTTGCCCGGGGTTATGTAGCTAGTGAGTGAGCAGGCTCTTGGTCTGGCTTCTGTGGGAAACTCTTAACCACTATGCTTTCTAGTTCAGTGGTTCTATGAGGTACTATTTTTAGGACAAAGCCTGTATTTTGAAATTTTGAGGAAGAAAAATTAGTTTTACTGAAATCCGATTTTGCATCATTCCTCCTAGGCTATTTTTAAATCCAGTAATTTGTGTTTAAATGAAAACCTTACTCTCTCGGTCTTGCTTTTCCCCAAAGGTGGTTATTTGGTTATAGCAATAGATTTGGTGCAAAATCTGTCATTAATGCTCTTTGCTGTCCGTACATGTTGTGTTCTTGATGGTCTTTCCTAGAAGCAGATCAGATGCCATTTGTAAAGAAGTTATTTTATACATCCTTCCTTTCTTTCCTCCTGCAATCAGCCCTTTGACTTAGATGGTTGGAAAATTGTTAGGCCTATTTTTGTTGGAAGTGCTAAATAAGTACTTACTGCTGTTACTATGTAAAGCATTTAATGCAGTGTCTGGCACATCATTCGCTCAATAGATACTGTGACCACACGTTGTGCTAGAGGCTTAACATACAATGGTGAGCAAAACACAGACCCTACTCCGTGGAGCATGGGGTCCAGGTGAAAGAGCAGGAATCAAAGAGATATTTACAAATTCTACAGATGCTGGATAAGTGTAAATTTTTCATATTATCATCGTGATATTGTTCAGATGAGAAATTAGCCTTTTATTCAAGCCTTTCCCCAAGGCAAACCAAACCAAAAATTCCACCTTTTCCCATCACAACCTATTCAACTTCATTCAGCCGTATCTACTGCTGTTAGTGGAATAGTTCATTTACCATCCAAAGTAGGATACCTTTCAGAGCGAAAGCGTATATTGTTTGTGTGTGTTTGTTTTGAGACAGGATCTCTCTGTGACCCCAGTTAGAGTGCAGTGGTATGATCATAGCTAACTGCAGCCTCAAACTCCTGGGCTCAAGGTGATCCTCCTGCCTCAGCCTCCCTAGTAGCTGGGACTATAGGCATAGACCGCCATGCCCAGTTAGTTTTTTTATTTTTTGTAGAGATTAGGTCTCACTATGTTGCCCAGGTTGGTATTGAACTTCTGGCCTCAAGTGATCCTCTCCCCTTGGCCACCCAAAGTATTGGGAATATAGGTGTGAGCTACCACACCAGGCCTAAGAGTACATTATTAATATTTATGCTGGGATAGGAAGTATAAACCAGAATTGTACCAGGGCAACTGTCATCCTATGTATTTTCACACAACTTATTGGTTCTGAATTGACCCTTTAATATTCTTTAATTATGATTAAGTTATTTATAGAATGTGTTTGAATTAGAGGTGTGTACCTGGTTTTGCTGGAGGGTCACGGGAATTAGGTGTCCTCTTCTTTGTAGGAGTTAATTTTCTCAGACATTATTTTTTCTCTGTTTACCAATTTAGTAACAAAAACTGCTTCAGTAAAACATCAAGTCAATTGCAGAATTAAAAAATTCCCTCAGCAGAATGTCATAAAGCAATAACTGTCAGTAATTTTTCTCTGGACAGAAAATTGTGCTTCCATGAAATTTGTGTGTCTTTTTTCTTATTAAATAAATTTGTGGAAGCACATTGTTTTTTTCTCCAGCAAAAGAAAAAAAGGACCATATGACCCATATTGATTGCCAAAATTAAAAGGAATTGAAGCTTTTTGTTTTAGGGATTTTTTAGAACTTAAAGACTTGTCACAAATGGAGCTGTCCAGGAGTATTACAAACCAGGTTTGAGAATCTTTGCTCCCAAGATTCAGGACCTTGTCATGATTTGATTACATAGTCTCTTCTGTACTGAATACATCATTAGTAATTGTAATGACTTATAAGTCATTCCCAAGGGAATATTTTGAATGACTTTTTATAAACCATCATTATCAATGCCTGTTGTCTTATACTTAATAGAAATGATTGAGTCATCCCAGTTACAATTTTGAGTCATTCCTTTAAAGATAGAACACTTTATAACCCTTTTTAAAAATGGCCATCAGAGCAGAGGACAGAAGGCAGAGTGTGTGGGGGGTGTGTATGTGCACACATGTGTGTATATGTGTGTTTGGGAGGGGTGTCTGCACACCTCAAGGCCTGAAGGGAAGTGATTGCCCCACAAGCCTGCATTGTGGGGATGGTGAAATCCCTTAGAGCTTGCCTTCGGGTTCAGGCCTTGACCTATGGCAGCTGGCCTTCAGGGTATAGAGTGCCTCATCATTTAGAATTTTCCTCTTGCCTCAACATAATGAGGTCAGTGCCTCAGTGTCTTGGAAATTGGAGCTGCACTTGCCTAGGCCAATTATTGGATGTTCAAACAGTACTTATTGGAAGGCTTCTTTTGGGTCCGGGACATTAGAAATGATGTACCGGAGTGTAGGTTTTTTTGTGTTTTTTCCTTTGTTTTGTTTTCTTAACCTTAAAGTCATTATGTTACCTAGGGGTAGTTTGGTCAGTGTTATCTGTAAGCATTTTACGCACAGTAAATGAAAAAATGTCATGATGTTATGTACTTCTGCAAACCTCAATAGAACCCAGGGTAGCAGGGTAGAAATTTAGCTAACTCACTTCTATCACCAGCTCTACTTAGACAGTTGAAAATAGTAGTGTATGTAATAAGGTTTTTTATATAACCCCATGGATCTCAGTGGCATTCCCTCATACCATTACTGTCAGTTTTAGAAAGCCCATTTCACTAAAATATGGAAGTACGAGGGTATAGACAAAGGAAAAGGGGGACTTTGGGGGTTTCTAAGTTCACAGGGCCAACCTTGTGGTGCTGGAAAAGTAGCTGTAGTTTTGACTCGATTTAGAGGAGTAAGAAATATTTGGCTTAAATAGCCAATTCCTTGAGCTCGTGGTTCTGACTGTACTTCACAGATGCTGTAGACCCAATTTGACACTGACCCACGGCATTCAGAATTTGAGATCGGGAAGAGAGAAGCACACGTGGGCTGAGACAAAATTTTCTGAAACAGTACTTAACCTTTACTACATTTCGTACATTCTAAAATTTTCTTGTCCTATTCTTTCCTATTTCAACTTTTAAAAAGTTGGCTATCTCCCATTAAAATGATTTCACAACCCATTAATTGGTTGTGAGCTGAAGCTTAAAAGATACACGTCTAAACAGAAGTTTTCGTGGGTGTGCGTGTTTTGAAGGCAAGGACGGTGAAGTAATGTTTTCCTATCAGTCGTGTTAATAAGTGTAGCCATAATAAAACATAAACCGTTTAGTTAATTAGAATATTTACCATAATAAATGCTGTTGGATTGATTTCTTTATGAATAGTGCATTTTGTCTGCTAGGATGAAGTAATTGAGTGTTTCCAATTTGCCCAGACGATAATCCTTACAATGCTTCTTGTTAAATGGACTATTGAAATAGCATTTTGTCTGTGTGTCTTGGCTGGTAATGAACACTGTTTTGTCATCACAGGGTTACCAGAACAGCTGTTGACACCCAAAGAATGCTTGGGAACACCCGTTAGGTAGGAAGAAAACAAGGGATATTATGGTTTAACCCTTGTCTGTTCTGTGGGATGCCAGATGGTAGGGTACTTGATCAAATTATAGAAAAGAAAGTAATGTTCTTTTTGTCTTTGGCATTTATTTTTTCGTTGCCATTTAGTAAACATGCTCCGGAATTAGAGGGTTTTATATTTTTCTCTTTAGAACACATCCCACGCTTATGAAAACTAGTCTCTGTTTAAAAAAAAAACCAAAAGAAGACAAAAAAACAAAAAAACCACCAAAGAAGCTGTACTTGCTTTAACCTTAGAAAATATTGAATTAGCCTAACTAGTTTTATTTCTTAAAGTTACCCTTTTAAGGATGTGTAATTTAAGCTACACATGCCTTTTGTTGTGGTGTGATATTTACACACCGGTGTTTTGTTCTCTCTTCTAATTTACAGGGTTAGCATCTCCTTGAAGAACACACCCTTAAATGTCTCCTAGGTGGTATTGCTTCATCAAGAGCATAAACAATTACAGCATAAAATATTACCTTTGGAAATGAAGTCATGCGTCTTCTTAATTGCTGAAGTCTTGTAATTCTGAAGGGGGTATGTGTAAGTCTCATTCACACACTTGCCAAACAAGCAAATGGGCCTACACACATAAATAGGAAAAACATGAATCTAAGGGTTTCTTATTTTGTACTAATTATGCATGGAATGTGCGGGAGCAGGAATGTCAAAGGAGGAGTAGTAATGATAGATTTGGAAAAGGCTTTAGAAGTTAGTGAGTACAAAATACTTCACAGTAAAGGAAGCTGAAATCCAGAAGGGCTGGGTTTCTTCTTCCTGGCTTCCTCTCCTTTCGTCCCGTTGTATAATAATATCTGGCTACCAGAATGATCTCTCTATGGCAAACTTGACATGCGTAAACTTCACCGACAGCTTTCCATGCTTTTCAAATAGAGTTCTGATTTCTAAAGGTGGCATATCAGGCCTTTAGGAATGTGCCTTCTGCTTGTCTCTGTAGCTTCTCTCACCACTTGTAGCCGTAGTGCTGTAATGCTCAAATTCCTTGACGGTCTTATCTTTTTTTAACCATACTGCTCAAATTCTCTATTTCCTTGATGGTTTTATCTCTGAGACCACTCTGGTTTTATCTCAGTTGACCATGCTTTCGCACATGATAATTCTCTCTGCCAGGAAGGCATCCCTTGCTCTCCCCAAGATACCAGTTGTCTAGTTCAGAGGCTTTCAATTTTTTACTCTGAGCCCAGTGTGGACTACACTTTTTTTACATCATGACCACATACATATATATGTATGTATGTGCATATATATTTTCCATAATATATAAATACATAAAAAAGCATATATATTTTTTACATCAGGACCACATACATATATATGTGTATGTGTATATATGAATGTATATATGTGTATATAATATATAATATATTTAAAAAATCTAATTGTTAGTAAGCAATACTTATGTAATGTACTTAACTTTGATATCAGGTATTCATTACATTTCTTTTCAAAAGTATCATTTGCCACCTGCTAAATGTACTTCATGTCCCTCTCTGTACTACCAGCTTCCTAAGGATACGTTGGAAGTGTTTGGGAGCCCTTCTGCTTGCCCTTGATTAGTGCACTGGGAGACAGGGATGCCCTAGTAAGCAGGATTGCCTTGAATAATGAAGAATTATCCTGTTCAACATGCCAATTGTGTCTCTACTGAGAAACCTTGCCAACCTAATGGGTGAGAGCACAGATCAAAATAGCAGGTCTCTATAAAGTAGAGATAATTTACTCTCTAAAGTATCTTCTGCCTCACCCAAGAGCCCTGCCACTGGAAGTCTTTCATGAGCTCCAGGTCTGATTTGATCATCTTCCCTTGCTGGGCCACACATGTCATAGTATTTACTTGTTTTGTCATTGTTCCTCTCTCTGCCTCAGAAGCTCTTGAGGGTTAGAGACTGTCTCCCTTTTCCCAGTACAGGCACAGACCCAATAGCTGTTCAGTAAAGAGAATGAAGAGGCTGCTTTGCTTTGATTTCTTGATAGCAGAAATCAAAAAGACAGCCCCAGGTCTCCTGATTCCCAAGACAGTGCTGTGCATTGCATTTTTTGGTTTTAGGTAGAGCTTGGAGAGAAAGGATAGACCTAGGATGAATTATTTTTTTTCCTGGGGAGGAAACATAAGGAGGTTTTATCATATATGCTCTTGTTTATAAAAAGACAACACAGGTATTGAAGGTTAATTTACATATGATATAAAATTCACACTTTTTATTTATTTGCTTTTTAATTTTTTTCTTTGCCAAACACTTCAAGGAACATCACACTTTAATATACAATTCTAAGTGTTTTGAAAAAACTGCAATTATATAACTGTCATCAAAATCAACATATAGAACATTTCCATCACTCCAGAAGGTTCTCTTGTGCCCTTTTATAGCCAGCCTTTTCTCTACCACACCCCACTCCACCTGACGCCCAGCTATTATTGGCCACCACTGATCTGTTTTCTGTCTTTATAGGTTTACCTTTTGGAGAATGCCATATAAATGAAATCATATAATATGTATGTAGTCTTTTGCCTCTGGCTTATTTGACTTAGCATAAGGTATTTGAGGTTCATCTACGCTGTTGCTTATATCAGTCTGTTCCTTTTTGTTGCTGGATAATTATTCCATTGTATAGATATACCAGAGTTGCTTTATCCGTTCACTGGTAGAAGGATATTCAGGTTGTTTCCAGTTTGGGCCAATTATTTTATTTATACCTAGAATTCCTGGATCGTGTGCTCCTAAGTATATGTTTAATTTTATAAGAAACTACCAAACTATCCCCCAAAGTGGTTGTACCATTTTGCATTGTTGCTAGCCATGTATGAGAGTTCCAGTTGTTCTACATCCTTGTCAGCACTTGGTATTGTCAACTATACCATTTTTGCCATTCTAATAGTTGTGTTGTATCTCATTGTGGTTTAATTTGCATTTCCTTAATAATTGCTGTTGAACCTCTTTTTATGTGCTTGTTTGCCATTTCTGCATCTTCTTTGGGGAAGTATCTGTTCAAATCTTTTGCCCATTTTAAAATTGGGCTTGTTTTCTTGTTACTGACTTTGAGAGTTCTTTCTGTATTATGATACAAATTCTTTATCTGATATATGTTTTGCAAATATTTCCTCCCATTCTTTTTCATATCTTTTCACTTTCTTAACGATGGCAACACAGCTTTGAAAGTCTTTAATCGGGAAAATTCTAAAAGGTGCTAAAACAGAGGTTTTAATCCATGAAACTAGATGATCCTAACATGAATTAAATGTGCTTCATCTCTGATAGGAAAGAGTTTTTATTTTAATTTTTTTCTAAGATTTGAAGGTGGCATCTTCTCTAGCCTTTCTGAGTTGTTAGGAAGATCATGTACTTAGGATGTTCAAGCACCTTAAGTAGATTAATGACTTTACAAGTTGGTAACTGTTCTGTGTAGTAATTAGCATTTATTTTTCAGTGTCAGTATGGTTGTTGTGGCATCTATCCTCTTAAAAATCCTAAGGCTGCGGAGAAGCAAATTTTGGATTCCTTCTGCTGGGAAACACTGAGCCTTGGTACTTGAAAACGCCAGCGAAGATGACAGACAGCATGGCGCCAGTTTTTCCTGCTGCCTAAAACTGTTTGTAGTAGAAATGATGCACAAGACATTAGGCGGTGTCTATTGTGACCCTTAGGTGGATTCTAGAAGTGCTAAAACATTTAAGGTCAGGAAAATATCTCTGGAGCAAAATCTGACTATAATGGCATATGTACTGTTTTGGCCCCATTTTTGCAGTGTAAAAGAGCTGTACTTTCGTGAATATGTAGATGTTCTTAATGTTTTCAAAATGCAATAATGCAATTTTTAAAAATATAAATTTAATTGAACATTGCAACAGTATCTTAAACAGTAATAGCAAGTTCAAAATAGAGTGGACTGATGGATTTTTGTACAAAAAATAACTGTCGACGTATCTTTTGGCATAAAATCCTCATCATCCTAGCATGGTGCCTTGTACATATGTGGATAATGGGTACTTTGTAAACATTGGTTAAATGGATGACAGGTTATCTCCTTTCTCTTTTGAAAAGGAAAACCCTTTAACTTCTTATTCCTTTTGGCAAAATGGCTTCTGGTAGCAAAGATGTTTCCATCCCATGATGTATGGGCTGCCAAAGATAGCATTGATATATATTAGACTTTAATATTTACACTTTCATTAAAAGATTTTCAGAGGAGTTTGTTTTTCATTTTGCAAATGAAGAATCTAAGGTGTCAAGAGATGAACATGTTCAGAACTATATGATTTCATATTTGTAAAAATGTATACCATATGTATTTTAAAAATCTGTAATGATACCCATGACATATGCAGTGGTCATCTGTGGGTGTTGATATTATGGATGGTTTTCTCCATATTTCAATTTTTAAAAAACAATTAACATAGGTCACTTTTGTTGTTATAAAACAACAAAGTGACCAAAGATAGGGAATAATGTCAGGAAAGAAATTAAACTTTAGAAACTAGAACTTTGGCGTTATGTGCGTCTATACTATTTAATACTTGTGGATGAGAGAGAGATCTTCTCTTCAGATTTGTTCCACGGGAGGCAAATTTTGCAGTTAGTTTTAGTTTTTTGTTTTTGGTCATACTGTAGACATCTGTTAACTGGAGATTGGCCTGAAATTTCGGGTTGATTACCAAAGACCCTGGAAAAGCCTCGGGGAGAGTATTAGTTCTTGATCGTTATCAACAGGTATTTTTTGAGTTTAAGGACATCACCACCATTTTTTTTTCCTTAGAGAATACTTTAGAGAACCCTGTGTTCCCTGGAACCCATATGTATTTTAGTGACTTTTTAAACTGCCAGGTAATATTTGAGATACAATCAACACTATGGTAGTAGCAGTACAGTTTTATCTAATACAAATAGGAGGGCTTGTTCAAATTTAGATAACACTGGGTCAATCACAGCATATTTAAAATTAAATAATTCTGTGGCAGAAGGCCCAGGCCCAGTGAGGATGCCATGGCAGAGTCCACAGAAGTACATGCTTGGCCATCAGCAAACAGGTTAGGCTTGCTTACAGACCATTTTACAGGGATTTTAAAAGGTACCTTGTTGAAACATGATGTTCTTCTTTACTCTGTAGGTACTTTAACATTAGGGAATTTTATAGGGGAAAAAAAGATGAGAGTTTAACCACTGGGGAGATTTGGCAGTTTCAATTAAACAATTGCACACTTTTAATGTTAATTTTAAAATCAGTGACTGCTGGTATTTGGGCATTCAGGTTTATTTTTCTAGTGAGGTGATGTGCTTTTGTGTTTCTGATTTTTTTTTTTAATGAAATATTTGATCCCGAACGGTTCTTCCACCTTAAAATCTTTGGCTCCTTGAATTCTGGAGTTTAGTTTTATATTTAGGAATAACTCCAGGTTCTAGGTCTTCTGCAGCATTTAGTGTTTCTCTTCTGTAAAAGTGGTTTCTTTCTGGAAAGGCCAACAAAGGCAGTGTGATGCTTACCCTCCTTAGTCCACTCTCAGTCCATTGGATGCAGATGGCTTCCAGGAGCAGGAAAAACATGGACCATAAGATAATAGCTATTACTTACTGAGCTTATAATATGTGAATTGGTGTTTTCTGATCTTCACAGCAATCTACAAGGTTCAATTATTATTGCCAACATTTTACCAATGAATTAGCCAGGGCTCAGAAAAGATGAACAGTTTGTGGAAGGAAGGTCACACAGCTAGTGGTAGTGAATCCACAGGTAAACCTTGGTCTGTCTGGCTCCAAAACCCCTCCTCCCAACGGTGTAAGGCTAGCTCCAAGTAAGGCCATCAGATCTCTTGAAATTGTCCTCCAGAGCTGTTTGTGATTTGGTGGTGCTTTGACCTTGTATGATTTTTGTTTGTTTGTTTTCTGTGTTATGTTTATTTCTTGGTAGGACCCTGGGATGGTAGACCGCTGGGATTAATTACTGATATCACTAGTGAGATTGCATTGGCTCATGTGAATTTGAAGGTACCGATTTGTAGGAGCATCTTCTAGCTGAAAATTCTTTAAACAAATATTTTTGACTTATGTATTTTAATCTATGTGGCTTACGAGCTCATATATTTGTAATTATCATTATAGGGCTTCCATTTGTGAATTTATACAGTTTAATTCCATGTGTTCTTTGTAGCCTCTTATTTATAAAATCTGTATATTGCAGGTGTTGGTGATGTCAGGTCTAGAGCAAGACTGTCTGTCTGTAGGTTGTTTTTCACCATTAGCCCTCATTATTTTAAATGAGTACCCACCCACATTATACTATGTAACCACATGTTTCCAGAGCTTCTCTGGAGATAACATCTTGTAGCTTACCATCCCCTGCCCCCAACTCCTTTTTTACTTCATTCATAAATGTTTTATAACTGAAGCCCAGGAAGTATGAGGGAAAATACCTATAAAGAGAGGACCTCTCTGGATGTGTGGAATTCAGAAAAATTTGACAATATGTTGTTTCTGAATATGAAGCTTTGAAATGAACTTCATCATGTGTTTAACATACATTAGTTTGTAAATAAGGAGTCCCACTAATTTGCATTTATGGCTCATAGCGAAACTACCTGTTATGTCTTGTTACTCTCAGGAAAAAAAAAATGAGAGAATTATATATATGTGTGTGTGTTAAAAAATTGGAATGCAGAGAATAGTGTGGTATAAATTGTCTTTAATTATGTGTTTTTTGCTGGGGAGGCAATTAATCAATTTTTCCTGTTAACTGTGATAGTCACCTGAATTCAGGTGTGCCAAGCTAGAGCGAATGGTACGGAATGCCTCGTTTTGTAAAGCATATTATTGTTGTCCTTCTTTCTCCTTTTATTGGAATGACTAATAAGCACCAGAATTGTGTGATATTTTACAGAATCGGTGTTTACTCAGATAATTATTTTGCCTTTCAATTGTGATTTAAAGTTTTGTTGTATTCTTAAGAATGATTTTATTGGGTAAGGCCAGTTTCAGGGAAAATGACTCAGTGGTGTTTTTTTTTTGTTTGTTTGTTTAGTTTTGTTTTGACCCAGTAGTTTTATAATGGCAAACTAGTAGTCTTTAAGTTTTGCGTTATGGTCAATTTTTCAGAAACATTCCATAAAATGAATCTCATCTGTTTTCATCAGGAAGGGTGGGCCCCTCCATGAAAAATCTACAGAAAAAGGTGAATTCAGTATGTAATGACAGTATATCATGTCAGGCCAGGAAACCACCCAACCAGTCAGCTCAGCTCCTCAGTTTCCTGATAAGAAAAGGGAGACCCAGGATCATGTCGAGGCTGTGGTAATACAGGAATTGAGCTTGCTTCTTCTAACCCCTATTTTGGTGCTATTTCTCCAGTATCTTGCTACAGTGTTTATGAAAAACAGAGTTTCCTCTCTCCTTCCCTGGGGATAATGATCGCGGATTACAGTAGTATTGGAGCCTAGATTTGCAAATAATAATTCCTGCTGGGTGTGGTGGCATGCTCCTGTATTCCCAGCTACTCGGAAGGCTGAGGCAGGAGGATCCTTTGAGCTTAAAAGTTCAATACCAGCCTGGGCAACATAGCAAGACCCCATCTCAGAAAAACAAAAAAATAGTTCCTGGAGAAGCATATTAATTTTGTTTTTCTTATGAGTTATCTTTAGTAGGATTTGAGTTGTTTTCAATGATATAAAATTTTGAAATATACATGAGTCTGTATGGTCATAAGTATCAACTAAAGTGAAGTTTCCTGTGCTAAGAAATTTATATAGACTTCGGTTTAATTGCTATAGGTATTTAGTTCTGCTCCCTGATCTCCCTGTCTTCTCACCCCCTGCACCCAATTGTCAAGCAAAAGGGCTCTTCCAGAGGTTCATTGATGATTATGCCAAGGTCTTGGGGGCCTTGTTCCTCCCACTTTGTAAGCTTGGCTGGACTCAAGAGTTTGCTTTATATCTTGACTACTACTGGAGAGAAGTAGTTAACAGGATTCAAATAATACTTAACAAGGCTCAAAGTTTGCACTTGAGATCCTGGGCTCTGGAATTCACATTTCCTGTGTTGCACCACTTGTTGAATGGTTTGAGGAGGTTATTTTAGCTCAGTTTCCCCATTTGTAAAGTGAGATTTTATGTGCAGTCTTTCCATGTTACAAGCATTCGCTGCATGTCAGCTGCTGCTGCGCCTGCTGTTTTGGTTGCTGTTACCGTTATTCCCCTGCCAAGCAGTTTTCCAGACCTGCCTTGGGAGTGGCCAGTAAGAAGGGATGTGGATTCCATTTCTAAATTTTAGTGAGAGGAAAGATGAGGAGAAGGGACTTACACCTACCACAGTACTGAAGGTATCACTTCCTTTAAAAGAAAATTTCACCTGACTGAATTGAAAATATTAATAACCCAGCATTATCATCGTTGGCTGACTTTGGTGTGCTTGACTTCTCTCTTCCCTCCTCGTACCAATATGTTTAATCTACTAATGGGAATGTCATAAGTGTGAACTTCCATGGTGACTTCTAGAGAGAGACCCCGGGGGGACTTCCCTTAGGAGGCTGCCTTAACCTGTCTTTCATGGTGTTGATAGCAAGTGGAGTGTGGGAGAGAATGCCAATTCAAAAGGCAGCTGCCAGGAAAGAGGGAAATGGTTAATAAAGTACTTTTTAGCCGTTTGAACTAGTTAATTGTTGAGTTATATCGCTGAGTGAGTTCTCTCCTTTCTGCTGACACTCTAAGGAGAAACTGGAAATGGACTGCATACCTGTCATGTATGCACTTGCCTCCAGCTCGCATCTGTTCATAAGCTAAAAATGAAATCCACTTACAACTATTACCTGGAGGACTCTGAAAGGTTTGGAAGAAAATGTGACTACAGTAGATCCTAGGACAAGCTTTTATTGTCCTTGACAGTGACTCCAGAAGCTACCCTCACCTGCAAATCTATTTATCAAGACGCAGGGTATCCATTTGTTTATTTTGATCAGATAGCACTTTAAATATCAGAGCACTGAGAAGCCACACTGGCCCACTAGTAGAAGTTTGAGACATTTTTTCCAAGGATACTGAAAGGGGGAGAATCTAGGATCTGGGTACATTGCTAAATTACGGGACATAATTTGTAACAAAACATTGAGATTTTCTGTATTTTCTAAGCATTGCATTGTGAAGCCAAATTATGAGCATTTCTGCATGTCTTCTATGCTCATTTTTCTTGCTTATCTACAAAATTTCAGCACCTAATTCATTTTCTCTTGGCTTGAATGCTTTAAGCCTAATATCATTTATTTAACAGTGTTCTTTATGTTTTCCAGGGATATCAGCATGAACAACATTACTCAGTTACCAGAAGATGCATTTAAGAACTTTCCTTTTCTAGAAGAGCTGTAAGTATTGCTTTGAGAAAATGTGTGTGTATGTTTTTTCACCCATCTCTTTGGGAGCTTTTACTGTAGAGCTAATCGGTTTGGTTAGGGGACATTCAGATAGCTTAGTTTCAGTGGACTTTGTGTGGAGGAAATCATGTCTTGATTTTTTTAAGGAGCGTAGTTGCCAAAGTTATTTTTGTAAGCCAGAACTAAAAAATGTTACTTCCATGGGACTTTTTTTTTATTTTGCTGCAATTATTATGACCATGAATGCTGCAGTGACACAAGCTAATTACAGGGTTATCCTTAGATAACAAGGCTGCTGGATAATTACCATTGTTGCCAAGGAGTTGCTGTATGGGTAACAGAACCATAAAAAAATAACACAAGGTGTTTCAGGGTCGTGACGGAACAGACAACAGCAGTAGTGAGCCAGCAGGAAACTGAGTGTAGTTCCCCTTAGACATCAGCAGATGACCTTGGCAATGAGGCGAAGGCATGGAACATCGTCCAGGTCACTAAGAGTACCTTTAAGAAGGTTTCTGAGCTTAGTTGTGGCTCACATTTCCAATTTAACAGTTTGCATTGTGGAAATATTTTTTTCTACTTGTTTTAACCTCCATTTTGTTGTGCTGGCCACATTTTTTTGAAGTCCACAATCAAAATAGGCACTTTTGGATTTTAAAGAAATTGGGAACTCTATATTTATATTTTAAGAATACCAGTGAAAAAATAAAAATCAGACTTGAATCAAGTTAATATAGGCTTTTAAAAGCCAGGCTAATGTGTTATGTAATACATAGAGGTAGGAAAGTGACAGATTGATGCTAAGAACATCAAAGAGATACAGCCCTGAAGGGATCTAAATTCATATTACAGATTGTGCCATACAGCCCAGCTGTTGAGTATTAGATCCAAGTCAGTGAATGTCTCCTATCTTAGCTCAGGCTCTCCCCCAGAATGAGGAACAGGAGTCAAATAAGATATACAGATTGTGCACTCTGCTTATGACAGGATATTGAAGTAGCAGGTAAGGGCTTAATAAAGTTAAGGAGAAATTTTTCTTCCCATACTACTTAGTTGAACATAATGCTCCCACAGCAAAAATTGAACAGAGATTATTTGCCACTTAGAAGTTTGTGAACTGGGTCAAATTACTTAACCTCTTTCTGCTCAGTTTCTTTGTCTATAAGGTACAGATGCTAATAATCCCTCCCTCATAGTATTCTAGTGAAGACAGAATGAATTAATATATGTTAAATGCTTAGGACAGTGCATGAAACTGAGTTGAGTGTTATATAAATGCTAGCTAGGTGTTTACTGTTATAAAAGAGCATAAGGGGGAAAAAAGCCAGTAGAATGTATACCAAGTGTTATCTTTGGGTAAAAGGATTAAGTGTGTGTTTTATTTTCACCTCCTATTTTTTTATTCTGTAGTGGACATTAATTATTTTGAGATAGTTATTTTAAGTTAGTATTTTAAATAGACTTAAAAAAGAATGAACTGTGCATTTGAAGCTTCCACCTCTACTCCCCTAATCAAACCTTGAGATGACTTACCTCTTCCTTTTTATTTCATATATAGTTTTAGACTTTAGGATTAGTCTCTCTTTACAGAAGTAATTATGGGATGAAAGGACATTAAGCGGTTATTCAGCGGTTGTATAACCACTGTGGGATACGTGATGCACCAGACAGGCGACGGTGCATCCCATCCTTGTTCTGGACAGGGCCATTCTGTGCGGACCACTTTTGTTGGTGCCTTTAATTGCCAGTTATACTTTGAGGGATTTTGTAGTGAAGACCTGGAAGTGGAGTCAGACCTGGTTAATCTGCTTTGTGAAGTTCACATCTTAGATTTCTTAAAAATCTCAAATGACCAAGCATTTGTCAACCTCATGAATTCTGTCAACCAGGATTTTTTAATTGGAACCAAATTGAATTTGACAGCTGGTTCACTGTGGCGAGGTCATGCTCTCTCCATATTCTGCTGTCACAGTAATGAAGCCCATCAAATCAAGTCAGTACACCTTCTCCAAATGTTGTATGGGATTTCAAAAATGAATTCGGTTAGGAGAGCTGAGTGTTATTTTTAAAGAACACTTCAAAATAGTCTTTAATACTTTAGTAATACTGTAAGCATTCAAGGGAATTTTCCATGTTAATAAAAACATGGTAAAAAGCCTACATTTTTTCTTCATAGAGCAATGTAGTTGATTTTGACATTCTAAAATGATGCTGCCATGACTATTGTAATATTTCATAAGCAGTGTAACCATTTGTCCAGAAGTCATCTGGAAGTCATTTAAGAGTGACTGCAAAGCCAAATGCCCTGAGTAGAAGTGATTTGCTGGAGGGTTTTTCCATGTTAGTTAATGAACTGCACTTTACAAGATGTGACTGGGTTTGGCCAGATTTGATATGGTGGTCTAGAGTGCTTGGAGTATTGGGTGGAACCACTTCCCAACAATATGGAAGAAGTGTTTATAGATATTTACACATTCACTTACTCTTTCAACAAACCCTGAATCCTACTCTATGCCAGGTCCTGTGGTGGGTACTAGGGATACAGACACAACCATGGTCCTGTTTTCAGGGTTGACAGACTCTCTAGAGCTGTGCTGTCCAGTACTCTAGCTACTAGACACAGGTGGCTATTTAAATTTAGATTTAAAATACTTACATGTAGTAGCCAACAATTGCATATGTTTTCTTGATCGACATGCTAGAGACTGCTTTTGTCACCTTGCACAAACCTGGAAACAGCTAAAACCAGTATCTTTGAAAAATTGCGTGTCAGTGTTATATTGCATCCCATTTTGTATGATTTATAAATTCACTTTTCCAAAAGTTGTTCCTGTTTTTAAAAGTTGATGTCCAAAGGAAAAGAACTTCCTATCTTTTAACTGCTTTTGATATATGCTAAATATATTTGCTATGATATTTTGGGAAGAAAATATCAAACATGTTAAACATAAAAATACTTAAATTAAAAATTCAGTTCCTTACTTGAACCAGTCACACTTTAAGAGTGCAATAGCTACCTGTGGCTAGTGGCTACTGTGTTACACAGTGCAGATATAGATCATTTCCATCACTGCAGAAAGTTCTATTGTACAACGTTGACCTAGAGGGAGAGAAAAAACTATTAGGTCATTAAATATGAAATGTCCAATTTCGAATCAAAAGTTTAGTTTATTATATCTCAAACAAGAAGCAGTACACTCAAAGTACGAGCCTAAACTATCGACACAGTTTTGTTGTCTTAAGGATTGCTTGTTTATGCCAGTAACAAAGAAGTCTGGAGAGCAAGTGGCGATAAAATCTCAAAAGGCGTTTTCCACAGCTTTTTGAGAATTGAATATTTGTCCTTGCAAGAAGTGGTCCAAAGCCAGGAAGAAGTGGTAGTCAGTTGGTGCAAGGTACAGTGAATATGGCAGATGACAGAGTTTTCAAGTCCATCCTCTGTAGTTTGAGCAGCATTGTGTGACATGTGGTCAAGTGTTGTCTTGCAAGAGGATTGGCCTGTCTCTATTGACCAATCTCGGCTGCTTAATCACAGGCATTCTCATCACTTCCTCCAGTTGGTTGCAGTAGACATCTACTGTAATCAATCGACTAGGTTTCGTAAAGCCGTAATGGATAATACCAGCACTAGACCACCAAATAGATGCCATTAAATTTTGATGAATATTCAGTTTTGGACTGTGTTTCAGCACTTCATCTTTATCCAACCATTGTGCCCAATACTTGAGATTGTCAGAAAAAATCAATTTTTCATCACACGTAATAGCATGGTGTAGAAATGGTTTGCCTTTATGTCATGACAGCAAAGAAAGGCAAGCTTTGAGATGATTTCTCTTCTGACACTCATTTAATTCATGCAGTACCCATCTACCCAGCTTCTTTACCTTCCCTATTTGTTTCAAATGGTCCAATATTGCTGGAGTAATAACATCAAACATTGCTGCTAATTCATGCCTAGGTTGAGATGGATTCGTTTCCACTACAGCTTTCAGCTCATCATTATCCACCTTGGTGCCAGGTCTCCCATGTGGCTCATTTTCAAGATCAAAATCACCAGAAGAGAACTTCTCAAACATCAATGTCCTGTGTGCTCATTAGCCACATCCTTCCCAAACACTTCATTGATATTTCAAGCTGTCTGCGCAGCATTGGTTCCACAACGGAATTCGTATTGGAAAATAACGTGAATGTTGACTTACCCCTGGTTTCACAAAAATTGCTCTAAAAAAAACTTTGAAAGCTAATCACAAGCCAAACCATGCGTTTGAAAGAATGAGGATGTACCTTCACAATAAAAATGAAATAAGAAATGTCAGAGTGAAATGTCAGAGATATCAACTGTCAAACTTAGTACTTAAGAAAATTGGACATTTCATGCTTAATAACCTATAGTGAAGAAGTATGTGCAAGGAGCAGAAGCCTAAATAAAGGCAGTATATTTACTTAAGACTGTAGGATTTGGGAAAGGATTGAGGATTAGCTTCCAGAGTCTTGAAGGACACATAGGAAGGAGTAAGCCAAATGAAGGTGGATCTAAAGGGTACTCCAGGAAGAACTTCACAGCCTATGCAAAAACCCAGAGGTAGAAATTTCAGAAGTTTAAGGACACATGAAGGGGCTTGTTATGACAAGATTGAAGCTTAAATATAGAAAAATGTCAGGAGATGAGGCCAGATCATGAAGGATCTTTTTAAGATAAGGAGTTATACTTTATTCTGAAGGACTTTAATTTGATGTGAGGATGAGTGATAGGGGAAGAGCCTAGGATTTGTGCTCTGGATAACTGGATACCATTTGCTGACACTAGGAACACAGCCGACCTGTTGGGAGCCTGAAGGATTCAATTTTACAAAGATATGATGGTAAATAGCATGAGCTTCACAACGTACACACATTTATTCCCATAACTCTGTAAGGAAGTCAGTTTCACAAAGGTAGAAGCTCAGCTGAAGAGGTTAAGGGCCTCGTTCAAGTTCATGGACCTGGTATGCTGTTTTGCTGGGACTTGAAGTCAGGCCTCTAGAGCTCTGTTCTTTCCGAAACACTGTAAGACATGATATATATTTATTTTCAGGGAAATATCCCATCCAACTTTTTCAGTGAAATGTACTTTAGGTGCTAACCAGTTTTATCTTTACATTTAACCTACTTTTGAAAGTTTTATAGCTTTTAAACATTGTTACCCAGTGATTCCACCCCCGTCCCACTTTGAGAATACAAAAACATAGGTTCTGGCCCTAAATTCAATACATGCCAAGTTCTGAAATCTTGGAAAAGTCTTGATTTTTATACTTTTCCTAGTCTTTGAAATGGGACTTTTCACAGGACTACTATAAAGGAAAAATAGATTAATTTATGGAAAAGTACTTTGTGACCATAAAGTAGTATGTCCATGTGAGGTGAGGTGAATTTCACTAATCATCTTAAACATTGCTGCATTTCTTTTTCTTGAAGTTTTTGGAGGAGAGGTGGTTTTGTTAGAGGATAGGAGTTGGAGTAGGCCAAAATGGGTTTCTGTCAGCAATGTAAAAGGAAAGCCAGAGTTTTTAGAAAACATTCATTTAGCATTGACAGGATCAATGCTAAATGTTGCCTGATGTAATGTTGCCAGAGATATTTTTGTTCTCCTTTGGACTTGTCAGGGCATTGGTAGCCATTTGGGGAATGGCTGAAATTTGAAGTGAAAATGATTTAGTTAGAAACAGCAGAAGGAATATGCAACTACTTTTCCGTAGGCTATCACTGCAAAATCTCTGTGGCTGTTACTTTGATGTGGCAACAACAGTAGAAGCCATTGCCAGCTCTGGCAGGTGGACAATTATTGTTTAAAACATACTATATGACTAGGATAATTCCATTTGTTTCGAAACATAATTTGACTTTGGGAGGCTTTGCAGTGCTAAAGTGAAACTTAGGTCTCTGAGTACTAATTGAAGATTGTCATTTCGTTTCATCTGTGTGGCAATTCTAAATGGAGGCACTACTTTACAAAAGAGGACTAGCAAATAATTTGAACAGGGAGGTTGGTTTAAAATCAAATCAAAACAGGGGTGGGTCAAAATTAAATTGTTTTAAATGGTTGAATTATATATATAAACATAGATAATATGTACATATCAATTTCAGCTATTCAATCCATGTATATAATTCAATCCATATATAGTAACATATATAAAACATATAAGAGCATTCTGTGTGTATATATATAATATTATATATCAAAATAATTTCAGACTTTTAAAAGCTTGCGAGCATAATTTTTCATATACACTTCACTCAGATTCCCCAAATGTTAGCATTCATTCTCTTTCTTGCTGTCTGTCCACATGCACACACAATATATGCAATTTTTTTCCGAACCATTTGAGAGTAAATTGTGGACAAATCTTCACATATTGCAGTGTTTATTCCAGAAACACAAGGATATTATCTTAAATAACCATAGTATAATCAATCGTCAGACTCAGAAAACTAGCTTTGATATATATTATCATTTGATCTGTTATTCAAATTTCAACAGCTGTCCCACTGATATCCTTTAGAGCAAAAGGAAAAAAAAACATCTTGTCTAGTATATAATCCAGAATCACAAATTGCATCTGATTCCTGTGTCTCAATAATTCATTTTAAATTTCTAAAACTATTTTTTCATGGTTTACCTGAGCTAATGCTAAAAACTTAATTATGTGCCAAAAACTTAGTATACACTACCTGATTTAATGTTCACAAGGCCCCTATGAGGAGTTTATTATTACCGATTTACAGATAATGACATGGAGGCTTTAGAAAGGTGGAAACCCTTACTGTGGTCATATAGTAAATAGCAGATCCAGGAAATGAATCTTGGTTAATCTGATTCAGATCATTGTTCTTAATCTCTATGCTATAATGTTGCCTTGAAAGACACAGAATTGGAGGGAAGCTAAAAGGGCCATCCACTTCACTGTTACCTGCAGCTTTAAATAGGTCTACAGTTATCAGAGGTGATCGGCTGCCCAATATTTCCCATAGTAAGTTCACGGGACACATTTGTTAACAGGAGTTCTTCCTAAATAAGATGTTCTTGTTTAGCCATACCCTTTTACAGATGAGAATATCAAGACCTACTAGTAGTTAAGTGGCTTGCCCTGAGTAACATAGTGTGTAACTGAGCCAGAATTAGACCTACAGGGTTCCATGCCATTGCTAAATATCCTATGAACTTTTATATGTCTGAGATATATACGTAGTCTTGAATAATCTTACTGTGTTGTTTAGAGCTATAGAAAGTAGCTACTGTTCTCTTCTAATATTTAACAAGGAATTTCCTTTGCTTCCAAACTAAAGTTTGACTCACTTAAGGTTTACTCCGTTGATGAAACCTTCTCAGATAAGCTCTATTGACTGAAGTAATTTCCCAGAAAAAGCAGAATAGTTCCTCAATTGCTCTGGTGATGTTTGTCAGTTAAAAAAAATCTTTGGAAGCATTCTCTTGTTCCACTTCGTAGCCTTCTGGTAGGATGACTTGGGAGCAAAGATCACCACCACCCTTACTGTTGGGAAGTAGGCAGTGAGCTCATAGAGGAGTGTTGCTTGTTTTATTCCTGTCATTCTCTCAAATGTGTCATTTGGGGAGCTTTCAGATTAGAGAGTAAGGGTGAAAAGAGAAAAATGGGAAGGGCGCTTGTACTAACTGGGATCTACTACGTGCTGGATAGGCCTTCCTAGGACATTGTTTTGTTTTAACTCATGAAACTGTGCGAGCTGATTTATTCCCATTTTGCTGATGAGGAGGCTGAGTTTTTCTTCCAGAGAGGTTAAGTAACTTGCCCAAGGTTACATGGCTCATGAGTAAGGGAGCCTGGTGTCAATCTCAAGTCTGACTCTGCCCTTGCAGATGAGGAAAGACTTATAGACCAGTCATTAATTCAACAAACTTTTGTTAGGTAAAGCACTGTGATCAGTGCTGAATTAAATGGAATTCTTGTTTCAGGGGAGAGGAACAGTGTACCCGAGTGATGGGAGTTCAAACGAGAAGGGAAATTACTTTTAGCAAGAAAAATTGATGGCATCTCTGGAGAGCCTTGAGGGATGGAAGGAGTTATTCATGAGGAGATGTGCAAAGATGTGCAGAGGACCATGAGCAAAGGTGGGAGATAGACTGGGATAGGTAGTAAAAATGTTTGGTTTGGTTGCACTGTTGAATTCCTGAAAGGAAGTTATGGGATAGAAACCTAGAAAGGAGTTTGGGGCCAGATTGAGGACCTTTCTTGGCAGACTAATGGAGTTTGAACTCTTGATTGACTGTTGAAGTTTTTCAAACTAGGGAATGGTTTGATCAGACATGACTTTCAATAGTTGTAGTCCTATAGCGGAGAGTTTGGAGTTGAGAGAGGTCAAAGAGACAAATGAACACGCAAATGGAGCAATAGTCCAGGTGAGAATTATGAGAATCTGAATTAGGGCACAGGAGAGGCAGGGAGAAGGAAGAGGGAAGGTATGCAAAAGATGTTACGGAAATAGAATCAAGAGGATGTCTTGGCTGGGATCATAGCGGTGACATCATTAGCATCTAATTTTAAAATTACCAGGAGTCTGGTGGTGCTTTGACAAATTAGAAACAATACAGGAAAAGAAATTGTTTCAGAAGACAAGCTATTTTGAATATACATATTGAGTTCAGATGGGATTTGGGTGGGGGCATCTGGAAATATAGGAGTAGAGTCTGGAGTAGAGATTGATGGGTATAGATTATAGAATGGAGTGTCATGAGTATAAATTTGGGAATCTTTTATTTTGAGGTGATTACTAGAAACATTAGATTGAAAGAGCTTAGAGTAGAAGAAAAGGGAAGAAGGCCAAAGACAACTCCTTGGGAAACATTTGAATCAGGGTGTGGGAAGAAAACCGAGTGCCAGAGGGGCAGGAGAACTAGGGCAGAACCATGCCCCAGGAGCTGTGGGAGGAGAGGTTTTTCACAAACAAGTGAGGGATCAATAGGGATGTGCTGGAGAGAGATGCCTGTGGCCAGAGCGTGAGAAAAGGCTTTGACTTCTTTAAGTAGTTTTAGAATCGCTTCAGTAGGGTGGTGAGAGTGACTTTTGAGTAAAGAAGATCATCAGGAAGCAGGCATTTAGGGACTGCTAGTAGGTGGTTTTTGGTTTGTGCAGAATGGATAAAGCTTGGACTATGTACTGTATTTGACAGGAGTCCAGGGTTTAAGAGACAGAAACCCAGTAAAGGCATAAAAGAGGATTTATTGTTTCATGTAGAACTAGAAAGTCCAGAGGTGGAGTTGGCTTCAGATGATACTGGATCTCAGGGCTTAAAAATTATGAGAGTGTTCTCATGCTCTCCGTTTCTTAGCTTCGATTGTCTCTATTTTTGCGTTCTGACTTTGTTCTTTCCTGTTGTGAATAGCCTGTCTCCATATTGTGGGAAATACAACCTTCAGTACATCTTTGCATGTTGACACCCAAAATGCATATCTAAAGTGTTCCTCACTGCTTTCAGCAGGAAACTCCTAGGTGGACTCTGATTATCCAGACTTGTCTCATTTGCCTGTCCTTGAACCACTCACTCTGTTTAAGTGCAACCAGTGTCATGGACTCATCACCAAAAGGACTACTTAGAGTGGAGAAGTTCCCCAGAGGAAGCAGAAGAAAGGAGGAAGGAAGACATGCTGGGGAGAAAGAAACCATAGTTATCACAGCCCATTAGAATCTAGTGATTTGGGCATCCCATGGAAAATGTTTGTTTAATTGGGTCAGTCTGAAATGAACAAAAGATTGCTGAAGCATAATGAGTCCCAGTTAAAGTCTGGATAATATGAATTTGTAGTGGAACCAACTAGATCTTTAACTTTGTCCTATAGTCCTTAGCAGCCCAGGAATGTAGGCGATGTACTCAGAATTTGGATTGGATGGATCAGGATTTCACTGGAGATTAAGGGAAATCAAGCAGGAGAATCAAGCAGTTCATTATTAAACTGTTGGATGTGGGGTTCAGAAAGCATAGAGGGGCAAATGAAACCACAGTTTGCTGGTTCATTTATTTATTTTAATCAAAGCTGATTATTTCTTGTTTGGCTAAATGTAGTAGTGACTACAAGTAAATGAAAATGTATTTGATTTTCTACTGGCATGATTAAATTTTCCAGCAAGGAAATAGGCTGTCATTTCTTTCATGTATTGCCTGCTCTTAGTCAAGCCATGCTTATTCAACAAAATATTACGTGCTTTCGTATTAATAGAATCTTTGACTTAGAATTTGTTCATTATTTTCCCCTGTTCATTACCTGTTATTTGGACTATACATATACTTCAAAGATCATTAGGAGATACTGGAAATATTTGTATCACAGATGCCCTTGGCTTTAAGAAAAATGATCATAAATTGTAAAAATGCTTAATAAAAACTAGACTTTTAAAAAAATATAAAATTGGTGAATACTCATTTTTAAAATCTGGATGTCGAGAAAGATAGAGAAGAGAGGAAGAATAACCACTCATTATTTTACCACTGAGAGATAACCATGGTTAATATTTTGTTATATATCCTTCCAGACTTTTCTCTGAGTATATGCAATTTCATTTTAAAAATAGAATTTTATGAGACATACCATTGATACTGTATTTGTCATAATATTTCCATATTAATACATCTTTTTATCATTTAATGAATACATAGTATTGTTTGGATGCTTCACATTTTATGTAATCAATCTCTTACTGATCAAATGTTTATTCTTTGTTATTACAAACAGCAATTTTAGAAACATTCTTATCCAACCTAGTCTTTGTGTATTTAATGTACTGTCTTCCATTGTGCTTTTACTATAGCCTGATGTACTGAATTTAGCTCTTTTCTTAAATTCTTATATTATAGTGAGATTTGACTATAATGGAAAACTCCAAATAACAGTGGCTTTAAACACATAAGGCTTTATTTTACTTACATATATATGAAATCTTCAGCCTGGTGACCTGGAGCTACAATGGTACATATCAAAGTTAGCAGAGGTGTAGGGCCTGATATTCTGCTCTGCGGTTCTTTGTGTATAGCTCTTCCGTGTCAAGATGGAAGTCACAAAGTGACTGTCTGCTGAAGCTGCAGCCATCAAGACCCAATCCTCATCAGTAGGAATATTGAAGGAGGCAATAAAGAAAGGGATATTTCCCAGTAACCAGCTTCCTTTAAGAAGCCAGCTTGAACATCCCATATGGTACTTCTGCTCACATATCATTGGCTAGAACTTAGTCACATGGGCACACTTAACAGAAGATGCTGGGACATAGGCCCTTTGAAATGGGCATATTGTTGACTGGACTAAAATCAGGGTTCTAATCCTAGGGAAGGAAGGAAGAATGGTTATTGGTTAGGCAATTAGTTAAGATACTTCTGGCAGCAAGTAACAAAACTCAATTCAAAGTATCTTAACCAGTAGGGAAATGACCTCATATAACAAGGTAATAGAACTGTTCCAGGGTTGATTAATAGAGTTGCTAAGCCATGTCATCAAGAACTCAGGATCTGTCCTACTTCCTAGTTTACTCTCCCCAGTTAGGGGTGTCCCATGGCTGTTGTCACTCCGCATAGAATATTCAGACAGGATGGCATCCAGAAGGAAAAGAGAGTCTCCCCATTGAGAAGAAAAGCTATCTTTCCTAGAAACACCCAGCAGACGTCCTCTCACTTTATTGACCAGAGCTGGGGTTACAGGTCCACTCCCAAACCAATTACCGCAATGGGAACAGCATGGTGGGTTAAGGCCAATTGGAATTTACTCACAGAGCTGAGTCATGTGAAGCAGGGAGGAATGTTGGAACAAATACAGGCTTTCTCAGGAAGGTGTGAATGGGTGTTAACAGTTCCTCTCTATACTGCTCACATTTCTACCTGTTTTGTACAGCCCATTTTGAGCCCTTTCTGCCATATGAAGCCTTCCTTGGTCTTTCTTTTTCAAACCCCTCCTGCACTCTCTCTAATCCTCACCACTTAGCACCAGATTGTATGCCTTGTTAGTTTGTGCTCCAGGTGTGTCAGTGTGTACTTGTCTCCTGGATTCCATTGACTTCTTTCTAAGGAAGGGCAGGGCCTCTGTTGTCACACTTCTATGTGACGTTTGCTGATAGTAACCATATTTTTGAAATTGAAATTGAGGAAGGACTTAAGGCAAAGGATTTCTTCTCATTTTAAATATATTGATGTAAGAAACCTTATCAGTTTATATAAATTCCATTGAAATTTTATGATTAGTGAACTGTTCTTATTTAAAAGAAAAGAAGTGAGAAATGTGCTGGGATTACTCAGTACTTCCTTTGCCGTACCTGTTGTACTTGGCCTTATAGTAGACACTCAATAAATATTTGTTGGTTGACGTTAGCTGTCAATTTTTTTAAAAGCTGCAACATTATTTCCTCACATGGGTGGATATTGCATGTATTTATTGCCAGAGGACAAACGACTAGGTTGTTAGGATAACTTTGCTCAGGAAATGTAACTATTGCCAGGGTTTTTATCGATTTACCTGTAAAATAAAGTCTTCTCTGAGTTACTATAAGAAGAAGTAGGAGACACAAAGGCCAGTTTGGTGCAGGTGGAACTTAAAATTTCTTTGAATTAAATAAAGATCTTTCGTGTGTAAAAAAGTTCTAGATGGCCTGTAGACCAAGTTTTAGTAGGGACGTATTTTTTGTTAAGCATTGCTACTTAGTTTTTATGCATTTAAATAGAAATATATAATATGAAATATTATATGTGAAGTTTTCCCTTCTCTGTGAAGGAAGACTACCTTAAAAACCTTTGAAAATTTCCATGATAATATACATAAATGTTCTTAAAACATACCCAATTTTTGCATGCACTTTCATAATAGTTATGTGAAGATGCAAAAGTCTTCCCTAGTATGTGAAGAAACAGGGTAATTAAGACATTGTTAGTTGACTTAGGACCACTCGGATACGCTATATCCGATGAGATTTAACCCTCATAGAAAGAATGTCCAAGGGGAGCTATAAAGGATGCTATTGAATTGTTAGCCCTCTTTATTCACTAAGAAAGTAAAACATACTTTGGTCCTCTTAAAGTCAATGGTAGAAAATAACACAAAACAACATTGTTCTATTTCTAGGATTTATGTTAGTTTATTTACATTGTTTTATTTCTAGGATTTACATTATTTAGCTGTGCTGCAGGACCTTGGGCAAGACAGGTAGGAAACAGAGGCTCACATCCCTCATCTGTTTATAAAAAAAGAAACAAAGAAGCCAGGAGGAGTGAGTGATTTTAAGGGCCAATATAGGTTGAGTATCCCTTATTTGAAATGCTTGGGAGTTGAAGTGTTCTCAATTTTAAATTTTTTAAATTTTGAAATATTTGCATTTCAAATCTGAAATTCGAAATGCTCTAATGAGCATTTCTTTGAGTGTCATGTTGGTGCTCAAAAAGCTTCAAATTTTGGAGCATTTCAGATTTCAGATTTTTGGATTAGGAATGCTCAACCTGTTTTCATTAATAGAATAATAAAAACAAAAAGGGCTACACAAATGTTAGCTTTTTATTTTATGTATATAGATACCAAATAAGCCTGAAAGGAACTAGTATGCCTTGTTTAGTTTTTATTTCTCACAGGAGCCAACATAGTTCTGAGCACACAGGCCTTAGCATATCAATAAATATATGGCTCAACACTTTTAATAGAAGTATGCAGCATTATTGTGTCTTTTGCTCTTTAAAACAGTTGCCAAAACTTTGGATCCTGCTGATTTCAAATTATATTTAATAACACTGCCAAGTCAACCTCTTGTTAAATGCTTTCCTGTGACCATACTTGGCCAGGTCAGTTTTGAACTAGAGATGTCCTCTCTGAAGGCCATGTCATGGGCTGCTGGTGGTACCTGTTATACTTTGCAGGTGACATGACACTGTGGTGATCCACTCACTTAGGGTATTTAATTGCATCCCAGGAGAGGCAGCCTGGACGTGTTTGGATACAATCTGTGATACTTCCTATGCATGGCTTCAAAACTAGGTGTAGAAAGAAAAGGTGAGGGAAGGGAGAAGACATAGCTGAAGGGTAGGCAAATGTTGATCAGAAGGGAGGGGTGGTGCCCAAAGTATTTTTTAACTTTTAATTTTTTTTTTTTTTTTTTGAGGCAGAGTCCCACTCTGTCACCCTGGCTAGAGTGCAGTGGCGTCAGCCTAGCTCACAGCAACCTCAAACTCCTGGGCTCAAGCAATCCTTCTGCCTCAGCCTCCCAAGTACCTGGGACTACAGGCATGCGCCACCATGCCCAGCCATTTTTTTCTATATATTTTTAGTTGTCCAGCTAATTTCTTTTTATTTTTTAGTAGAGACAGGGTCTCGCTCTTGCTCAGGCTGGTTTTGAACTCCTGAGCTCAAACAATCCACCCGCCTCGGCCTCCCAGAGTGTTAGGATTACAGGCGTGAGCCACTGCCTCAAAGTATTTTTGAGTCAGGACTTGACCATAGCACGATGCCAGATAAGAAGGTAGGCACGGGAATGGTTGGGAGGCTACAGCCAGTCTCCTCTGGCTTTGTCACCTACTCCCCAACCTCTCCATAATGTGGTAGAGAAATTGCCATTCGTAGAGCTCTCTGTTGTTTGTGTGCAAAGCGTGTTTCACGCCTTACTGTCGCAGTTGCTGTCGCCTCCCTCTGCTTTCTCCGCCCCATGTCTTTTCACAACAGCTGCTGGAAGCTACTCAACCCTCATCTGCCCTCCCCCCAGCTCAGTACATATGTCTAGTCAGCGTATATATTGTATTTCCTACTCTGCTAATTCTTGGCTAGAATTCCAGCCAGATGGCTACAATGAAATTTCTGTAGCAGACCAGAAGAAACCCAAGTCCAGGCATTTCTCTGAGAAATAACACCAATTGGTTTAGTCTCTATTTCACACTTGCCTGTCTTGTTTGTTTAAATTTGTCCCCAAGTGAAGAAATCCCAGTCTAGTTCAGTGCATTTCGTGAAGGTATTAACCCCCTGGCCCAGATTATCTTCTGAAATGTGGCCTTCTCATTGATACCCACCATTGCTGGTGTCCCATATTCAACCAGCTCTCTTGCTGCCTTCCCTCTGCTGGGAGGGACAGCAGAGAGAAAAGTTCAGGTAGTGTACGCATTAAGAATAGAGGATATAATGGAAAACTCTTGCTTTTCAAAAAGCTTCCCCTTGAAGGAGCCCCTAATGTGAATTCATGGTCCTTATGAATAATAAATGCACACAAAACAGATTCATAAAGACATTACACACTGAGCTACTTGTATCCCATTTCCTGGAATGGTTCCAAATCTAATGGGAGAGCGGAAGTCTAGTAGATTGCTATTTCCCTCTGTCTCTCCATTCTCAGGCTTTGCTCTCTTTGCTTCTGGGACTGTTACAGCAAGCAGAATAAATAGGACTTGACTTGAAGTAAACTGTGTCCCCATTTGAAGTCCTGCTAAACTTGTTTTAATTCCGTGTGGTCATGTGTACAACACAGAGTGTGTTGAGGTACTACCGTTGACCAATGGACTGGTGTTCCCATGTTTAAAGTCCTTCCCCACCGTTCCTTAAGAAAATATACTCCCACCATACGTTCAGAAAGAAAATTGTTGCCCTGGCACCTGATTCTTTAAAATCTAGCTAAGGGGTTCTTTCCTGTTAGGAGAGTGAGGGGGAGTGAGGAAGTAGAAATGAAATAAGAGGAGTAAATATGCAGGAAAGGGAAGATAATCAGGAAGCTTTCCCACTCTTTAAGTAGTAGTATTACCTTTTTGAATCCAGAATCTTATATTGGGGCTTCATTGAAACATTACAGCAAATACCAACTATCTGGTATTAATATATGTAAGGTCTCATGCAAGGGAATACAGAATGAATGTGACCTAGTCCCTGCCCTCAAACAGTACATAATATCACTGAAAGAGATAAGTACATGGTAAGTAGAGGCAAAGTAAGACCCAATGAGAAAGCTTTGTCTAAGGTACCTGTGGAATCAAAGGAAGGTGACAGCATAATGGTTTCATGTTGGTGGTAGTCCTCACCTTGGACAACCTTAACAAGGTGTCAGTTGGCAGAAGCTGGAGTGGAGGTATTTCAGGCGAAAGAAACGGTGCGAGCAAAGAGTCAGAGGTGGAAAAGCATGATGTTTCTGGACGTAGTAACAGTGCTAAGTTGTAGGAGACAAGAAACATGGGAATAGGTGGGAAGGGAGGGATAGGGTCATACTGAAAGTTCAGCTAACTTAGCAGGGGAAAAAAAGAGCCTTTGGGAAAATGCTCAGTTGTACTTTATAAGATTTAGATCTCACAGTATTATAAGTAAGTGGTTTGAGGTGTGAGTCTTTGTGGAAGTTCATGGTAATAATCCAGGAGAAAAAAATCAGGATCTAAACTCAGGTGGCAGCAGGAAGAGTAAAAGAGTGGATGGATTGAAACCTTGCAGAGTCACGCTCTCGATGGTCCTTGGAGACAGAACGCAGAGTGGATGAGCAGTGATGCCTGGGACTGCCCGCCTTCTGTGGCAGAAAATCATCCCACTTTCACCCTTCTGTTCTCACTCCAGTGATTTTCTTTTTTCTTTAGGATTTCATAGCCATTGGAAGAATAGTAAAACATATTGACTATGAGACAAAAGAAAAAATATAAATATCATCATTTGACAAATTAAAAAGGACTTCTGGGACCAGCCAATAGGTCTTCAAGTAGTGAGAAACTAAGAAACCTGTTGGCTGTGACACAAAAGTGCAAACCCAGGCATAGATTGGGAAGTGGTTGGTTGCTAATAGAGGGCCATTGGCGACAAAGTCTTCCTTAGTATCAGCCGCCTCTTTTTCCTTGAGAGTTGCTAGAAAAAAAGCACAACAGAGAATGCTCTTTGTCCTAAGTGGCGTCCCAGTGAGTTTAGGGCATGCCCTACCCTTGGGCTCTCAGGGACTGGTCATCTTTGGCTATGGGAAGGATGGCACTGTTGGTCTGTTGGAAATTTCTCCATAACTGCAGTTCTGAGCTCCTAATGCATAGTTGCTCCTCATTAGCTTTGGTCTGCTGGGTGAGAGCCATGGATAGTCAAGGCTATTAACTTGCCCAGGTCAACTCTGCCCCACCTCTCCTCTCTGGGTGTTATTTCCTAACCTCTTGGGGACACACTAGAGGCATCTTGGTGCAGGAGGAGGTGGATAAGCATTGCAGCCAGCCCATTGCAGTCAGCCCGGCAAGAACTGGGATGCTGGCTCTTCCACTTAACAGCTGTGTGACTCATGCCAAGTCACCTAACCTCTCAGGGACTGGGAGAAGCAGGGCCATTGTCATGAGAAGATTGAAACGAAAGAATGTCTGATTCTTTCATACCACCTATCATTATCACAGTGTTTGCAACTACTGTGGACTCACAGTTTTTTTCTTCCAAAGATTTTGAGGCTTTGTCTCTGATGCTGCTACTTATTTAATTTGCTCTTTTCTGGATCTGAGCTTTTAAACACAAAGCATCCCTAAGGTTTACTCTAAGTACTGGCTCATGAAATAAGCCAAATGTGAAGAGGTTTTGGAAGATGCAATTGCTGAAGCTGCAGACCCTTTCCCAAGCCACTGTGCTTATTATTCATTAAGAAGCTTGGTAAACTTAGGTAGATATATTCCTGAGGGCTGCACATGATATGTTTACTCTAATAAGAAACTAAGTGATCGTGTGCCCTCTTGCACTGCATTATCACCACCCACCACATACTAGTAGTGTTTATTTCTCCAGATAGTTGGCTTGTATTTCAGGATAAGCCTCATGCAGAGAGCTCATTTTGTCATTTATATTGATGATAAGCAGAGGAGAAAGAGAACGCTTTTTGAAATTAGGTTACTTTAGTTTTCCCATGGTTTATAAAGGGGCAGAGATTTGGGAAAAGGAAGCAAATATTTTAGCTAATGCGGTTAAACACTCTTTTCTGTTGATAAGTTCAGACAATCAGGTGTTCTGCATTTTGCTACTTTCTTTGCTACTTTATAAAATACTCTTTTTCATGAGCCCAGCATAATAGGTTGAACTCCTCAAGGAAAGCCTATAAATACAAGGACATTCACAACTAATACGAGAGATGAAAGAATAAGAATCCTGTAACAACCTCGGTCTTGTTTATAGTGGTTTTTTTTTTTGGCAAACTCTGGCTTTGTAACACTGGTCATTTAGACAACCAGGAGGAGCAGTCCCCATCACAGGACTCTTTAAAGCACTGAGGGAGAGATGGCTGCTGCCTCCTATGGCCCTCATGGTGCAGTTTGATCTTTTTAAATGGGACCTTTTAAACACTTTACATTACAGCTATGAGCACGATCAGTTGAATTTAATGAGTGAACCTGAGGTGTAGGAAGCTCTTTGGGATTATCTGTGCCAAGCTCACACTAAAGTACACTACGGGATGCTATGGGGTTGAAATGGTGAGCATTTTTGAGGAGGAACTTCTGAGAAAGCAGTTTCTGGCTGGTGAGTTGGTTGTCATGTTCGTGGGTGGTAACAAGTTATGAGATGCATGCCTTGTTCTTGAAAGCACATGTACTTGGCCTTCAAGACTAATGTGCAAGAAACAACCAGTAGAAGGCAACCTATGAACTCGTTTACTTATGAGTCTAACTGTTCTTGCATAGGGCATGTTTATAAGAACTGAAGCTTTCAAGGGAAGTAGCACTGCAGTTGGGTGTTTAAGGGCTGAAAATTAGGTTGCTGGGTAAAGCATTTAAAAGATGGAGTGGTAAAGCTGACTAGTCTAGAACCAAGAGGATTTGCCAAGGGGAAATATTTTTAAATGGAAGCACTGAAGAGGCCTTAAGACCATCTTCTTCAATCCCTTCTTTTACATATAGTGCACCCCTGGGAGGTGAAAGACCATGAGGCTGATGGCACAGAGTAAGCCTGGATTATGGGAAGCTTCGAAAGGCTTGCAGTGTAGAGCTCAGGTGCTAGCGTGCCTTGTGAGAAGCAAAGTGCATGGTGAGAGGGGTTTTCAGGAAGAATTTAGTTTAGGGGCATGAACCCTGTGTTAAACTTGTGGTGTTGCCTGAGAATCCAGCATTGTTATTCGTGCCATTAAAGAAATAATTCTATGTACTCACCCCTTTGGTGTCTGAGTCCTCTTGGCTGTTTCGCTCTCCTGTCTCCTTCCTGCCCCCCATCTTCAGTATACACATCTGTCTGTGTTGCTGGTTAAGGATCAAGTACTACCCTTCCCAGGGCCATTTGCATTTTAATTGGGACACATCATCGAGATAAAATAGTGCATCAAATAGAGTTTCAGGCTACAATGACTTCAAATTTTAAGGCTGGTGAAGGATCCTTCCTTGTGTCCCTAAAATCAGGGTGTGTGAATGGAACAGATCACAGAACCTGGTGTGTAGGGAGAGGATGTTGTGTGTCTGTCTGGCACTTAGTGGGCACTCTTATTTGTTCATGAATGAATGAAACTTTTTGGTGAATGAACGAATTGGTGAATGAGGCTTAGGGGTGCAGGGTTCTTAGAAAACAGAAAAGACAGTGGAAATAAACCCTTTACAGGAAGGATTATTAATGTTAAATTTTATAAATTTTTAAATTATAAATTTTAAAAGGACTAGGTGACTATGTGGTCCCAAGAACATAAGGGGGAGAGAGCATTCAAGAGAAAAAAATTATAGTTCTAGAATCTAGCTGCTTAGGGGATATTGCTGACAGAACCAGCAACCTGGGAGAGTCCTGTGTTTGATCACATGGACGCTCAACTGTCATTTTTGAGTAGATACTTGAAAACCTTCCTTCACTTCGTGTGAGTACAAGTTAGGTATGTGAGTCCCAGTCCTACTTCCTGCTTCTTCTCCCTAATTTCTTCTGTTCAACTTTTCCATCCATTTTTCTGTGCCCAGGGCTCCGTATGAATTGTGTGTTCAGATTTCCTACAAAAGGACCCAAAGGATTCTTATCTTTCCTTTATTTCACTCTTATTCCCACTTAAATTTTTCACTTCAAAATTTCTTCAGGAAAATGCTTACTTTAAAAAAATACATAGGCCATTGTTTGGAAAGTTAAGCTTGCAATGACTCTTACTTTTTGCCTCTCTTTTGCACGGGCTATGCTGCCCTGGGTTATGTAGAGATAACAAACTTGCTTCCCAAAGGCATTCTTCCTTGACGAACTGGTTTGCTCTGTGCTGTATAAACACTCTTGCCTGCTGACCAGTAGTCTGCATTTATGAGGTCCTTAGAAAACACTGCAAGCTGCAGAGAGTGACCATGAATAGCAAACTTAATTTGGTTTAATGTGTTTTGGCTTGCTTGACCTCACCAGAATAAAAATGTGCCTGCTTAAATTATTGTATTCGGACTTAAAAAAAAAAATTCTGGAGACATTTATCTCATTGGAAGAATCTTGGGATCATTTTAGCAAAGGTTTAAGTCCACGTTTAATGACAGATAGGCTTGAGAAATGTTTAACATAGAGCTTTAATCGCAGATTAGATTATTGTAAGTTCTGAATTTTAAGTCTGAATTACTGTTTTTTTCTCTTGCTACTTTTTTTTTTCTAGACAATTGGCTGGCAACGACCTTTCTTTTATCCACCCAAAGGCCTTGTCTGGGTTGAAAGAACTCAAAGTTCTGTAAGTAATGCAATTTTAGAGTTTCACAGCTGGCTGTGTATTTTCTTTCTGCATAGTCAACATGCTTGGAACTAGGTTAAGCACAGTTTCTTTTAGCTCAGGATTAAAAGATTTAAGGAGTGGCCAATGGGTAGTGTGGGAGGCTAGAGGTTGATTTAGGCAACCTAGAGTCTAGATAACAAAAGTTAAAACTCTAAATAATAGATATTCTGACCTCCAGTATGTTACAATTGAATGTTAGGCTTTTTGGGTGGCTAATGCATTTAATCAAAACCATATTTAAGCTTTACTGGTAGGGTTTTGTTTCTACCTATCTTATAGCTATAAGAACTTTGAATTAGTCAACCCTAAGAAGAAAAAGGCTTACAGCAGCTCCAAATGTTGAAGTCATTTTAGAGCTAAAGGGAATTGAGATGCCTATGGTTTTTATAGCCAGTGAGGGATCAGGAAATAAATTCCTGGCAGTAGTCAGGAGCTTGGAGTGTGACAGATCAGGAAACAGGTGACCTGCCTGCCCATACTTCTACCACTACCTCACTGGGTGACTATCAGCAGGTCACTAGACCTCTCTGGTTCAGTAAACTAGCTGGGCCCTCTACCTCTTCCATTCTGTGGTTATGATTCATGTCAGGCAGTCATTGTATTAATGTGACAGGAATGGCTTTAGGCAAAAAGTAAAAGGATTTCATTTTCAGTATGGAGCTATGCCTCCATTCTCCAGGCCCAACTCTTAGATAATTATTTTATTTTTATTATTTTTGTTTATTTATTTTTTATAAAGTCAGAGTCTTGCTATGTTGCCCAGGCTGGACTCCTGGGCTCAAGTGATCCTCCTGCCTCTGCCTCCCAAGTAGCTGAGACTTCAGACACATGCCACCACGCCTGCACCCAGCTACTACCTGATGATTAAAACTCTGTTTTTGCCCTGGCCCTGCATGCACTGAGGACATTGCTGCTGTTCCCTGACAACTCAGGGTCTGCTATCCTCTCGATAAAATTGGTTTTACCTAATGTCCTTGTTTTTGGGCTCTGCTTTATTTGAATTTGAAAAGGCATTAGAGATTCCAATGGGATTGCTTATTACACCTCTCAGTTAACTTGTTATACCTCCCAATTAACATTAACAGTCCCCAGGGGGATGAACATTAACTAGGGTGCCTTGATGCCTGGGAATGAAACAGCCCCTGGAAATGTGGATTAGCCAGCAGGTCTTTGTTGGGAGATGGCTTAGGATAGCAGCATAGTTTTCATTTCTGGCTTTACAACAAATGCTTCTCGATTTCTTGCAATTCTCTTATCTTGGGTGCTTTCTACCTCCACCACCATCCTCCTTTTTTTTTTTTTTTCTTCCTATTGGAAATACTTCTGTAAATAAATGGCTCTGAATTCTTCTAAGAAAAAATAGTAACAATTGCTTTGTTACTCACTAACCCAAAATTTCCTTCCAGAACCCTCCAGAACAATCAGTTGAAAACAGTACCCAGTGAAGCCATTCGAGGACTTAGTGCTTTGCAGTCTTTGTAAGTAATTTTTTGGTTTTCTGCATTCTTAAATCATTGGGAGACCACTCTGGCTGTTAAGTGCATGAAGAACTAGCATCCTAGAGAAAGAGGAGATTTATCCTTTCGTCTGAAATAAAAATGGGGATGACCAGTGCAGTTATCAACATGTCCTTTGGTGAGGGAGAAGGAAGGGGGTAGTTGTTTACCCCCTCACTTGTCTTAGAGGCTAAGAGAAAGCTACTGAGCATTCGCTGCTGCCATGCATTTGTACGTGGCTGGTGATCAGCACCTCTTTGGAACCAGAGTTATATGTGTGCAGAAGTTCTGAAGTCTTGTGCCCTGTAGAGAAACAGCCACAAAGAAGTTTGTTTCAGGTGATAATGATAATCAGGACAAAATGATTATAGTTCCTCATTTGGTGAAGGGAACCTTCTCAAAAAAAAAAAATTAAAGAAAACGTATTCTTCAAAATAAGGAACTCTGTTAGCTTCTACTAGAATGATGAATACACATTTGCATTGCTTCACTTCCTGTCCTAAATACTAAATACAGTGAGACTGGGGCATAATTCTCAAAATGTGGCACTTTGACCACACTTTGCAACAGGATTGCTAGGAGATTGCTAAAACGCAGATTCCTAGGCCATATCCTAGCAGTAATATTTTCTGTTTAAAAGTAGGGTTCAGAAAGTTGTATTTTACAAAATATCCCTAGAACTGCTCTTAATTTAAAAATTGGAATAGTTAGCACACTTATGTGTGCTGGATTATAAAATTTCATTTTAACCCCATCACATATTTGTATACTAATCTGTTACTTGGGTTTTTTATTGTACTGAAATAACTGCAAATATAAGCTTTTGCAGGAAATACGTGTGAGTTAGAAAACTTAGGGTGAAAATGATTGAGCTGCTTGTCCCATCAGTTTGCCATTGTAAAGCCATAAAACTGCGCCAAAAGATACCACTGGAAATTGTAAATGATAGATTGCCATTTGATTTTAGATTAGATATTCTAGTAGTTAATGGGAAACGAATGTGAAAATAAGAATATGTATTAATAAAATATATGCTGTAAAAGTTAAACTTTAAAGTATGTCTAGTGTCATAAACAAGGAGTATCCAGGGTATTGGCCATTTAATTTCTAGTTTAAATACAAGTTTAATTTAAGGTGGTTTATATTAAGTAGCTCACTTCACTAAAATGGTAAGCTAGGGCATATAAGGATCTGTTTTTCACCGCAGCTAATTAGGTAGGTTCCTAGTAGACTCTAAAAATGAATCGATTGGAATACTTTCCTTCGCAAAAATGTTATTTTGCTGCACCCTCTCTCACCTCTGAAGAATGTACACAGAGAGAACCATCTGACCTCTCTTGGACCTGAGTTCATTAGGCATTTTAAATAGTTCTTGTTTTCTTTTGCTTCTTCAGAATTTCATTTTACTTCAAGACCTTCAAACTGAATTGTTATTTCCTAAGACTTAAAAGTCAAAATACTTGACCATTTTGCTAAAAAAGAGAAGATTAAAATATCATTTTCAACTTTAGAAGAGAAAAATTACCAAGAAAACATCCAAGTAGATTCTGTCTAATATGTGGTCAATAAGTACATTAAAGTGCATGACATACTTATTGGTAATGTAGATGACTGAAGTGGTGTTTTTCACAGAAACCGTAGTTTTCCCTCTCTAAAACAACGTTTTTAAAAAGCATACTGTGCTCATCAGTCACATGGAGTGAACTGCTTAGTTTAAATTATCTCCCAAATTGGGATGGGGCTAGGGAGTGGAGTCAAAACAAACTCTTAAGAGGCATTAGGATGTTTTCATATATATCAGAAACACACGGAACTGCTCTGTGTCAGGCCTGTTTTATTTAAGAAGGAAATGTTCATGGGTTTGTTAGCATAGTGGGTGCAGTGGTGCAGTTAGATACAATTGAAATTCTGTCATGGTGTAAAACAGTCTTATCAGCACTTGAGTCAGTTTGAAAATCTGATCTTCAGACCTGAATTACACGAAAGATTTCTTTGTGGTTTTGAATAGTGCTTGAAAGGAGCAAAGTTCATTAGGGATTGAAATTGACCAGCAGTGGTTTGATGCTAGTATGTGCTTGATGATAACTCTAAAATCTGAAAGTGAATTGTTGGTGCTGGTAAAGAGGTAGTATGTGATGGCCTCTGCAAAGCCATGAGAATGGCTAAGGCATTACTTGAGCAGGATATTAAAATGACATGTCAGAATTAGCTCCACTAGGATTTTTCTTTACATCAGATCCCATTTTTATTGAATATTAAAGAATCTCAAAGATTAAATTTCCTAGGTTTTCCTCAATAACCTTAAAATATGTTTATAACTATTATATTTACATTATTTGATAAGTTAGATATAGAGAAAGGAACCTTTTGATTACTCAGATAGGTGTTTATTGATAACAAAGACTTTTTCAACAGTAAATATCTTCATTTTAGACAAGAAATTTTAAAATATGCAAGTCTCAGATATAAAATAGGCTTTTAGAACAGAAGTACATTTTTCAAGACAAAAATAAGGGAATTTAGTTAATACATCATTAACCTTTTAATAATAAAATTGCACTTAAATAAAATAAAGTAATAGTTTCTCTCTTGCCATATGGAGTTTAAATAGTAGAATACCTTGAAGAAGCCCACATAATCTTTCCACCTTGTGAGATATCTGATGCTTCTTAGCATCTACTCAAAGAATCAATTATAGTATTTTCTTGGTCTGTTAGTTAGGATGAATATTAATAAGGTTATTGGTACAAAGCCACAGTCTGAGAAAGTTTCTCTGTGGAGCATTGATCTCAGTCTAAGTGCAAACTCTTTATCTTTATGGGTGTATCACCACACCCACATGTGAATTCAGGGATAAGGATTAACCATGTGAGTCACCACAAATTCTTTTCCTCATTTAATTCCTTATTTAAGGGTTCCATTGTTTTATAGTTCTTCCTTTTAATCCTTACTTGTACGAGACTTTATAATTTTGGGAAATTTTAGTATAGGGTACAGAATATAGTTTCACTACTCTCTTAGCTCAAAACTCACCTGGTTATCTTGCTATAAGTTATGGCCATCCCTTTTCATTGATGGTAGATGGCACAGAATTTAGAATAGCTTAAAGGAGCATACAACTGAATTTATGTTAAAAAAAAAAAGGTATAATTTTTCTTATTATAGTATTTTACCATATCTTAAGGAAACACTTTTACAGAGAGGACTTAATTTTAATGGGGTATTGTAGCTGTATTTAGGGATGCATTACTCATTATTTTATTGAATATGAATACACATTATCATTCGTATGATACAATAAGCAATTTAAAATTTTCAGCTACGGTGACACTGAGAAACTGGAGAGAAACTTCAGTTTGTAATTAAAATACAATCCAAACTCCCTGCCTGGCCTATAGAATCTGGACCCCGTTTACATCCCAAGCTGTCTCCCCGGGTCCTCCACCCCCCTCCTGTGTTCTAATCACTCTGACCTGGAAGTTGTGAGATCACACCAAGTTGGTTTCTGCTGCTAAGTCTCTGCCCTAGTCCTTTCTTTTGCCTAAAATACTGCTTGCCCAGTGTCGGTTTGGACTTTTCCTCATTTTTCAGGCCTCAGTTTAATTATCACCTGCTTAGAGACACTTTTCCTAACCAGTGCTTTTTGAATAGCTACACTCCTCTTCAGACTCCATCACTCTTTATCTCAGTACGCTATTTAGTTCAGATCACCTTTTTAAGTACTCTGTAATCATTTTGTAATTTGTTTATTAGATCGTATGTCACCCTGCCCCACCAGAATGTCAGTCTTGGAGGACGGGTCTCATGCCTGTCTTGTTCACTGTTTTATCCTTTGTGCCTAACAGAATGCTCCATTTAAATGCATTGAATGAATTGCAGATAATTAAATTATCTACAAGTATAATTTAGCTTCATTATTATTTAGTTACATTATGTGCTTAATTGTATGATTATATGTTTAGTGTCTCTCTCCTCCTAAGAATGGATGTTCCACAAGGTTGTGAGTTGTATTTGTGTGTGTGTGTGTGTGTGTGTATTTGAACACATTCCTAACTACTCATTAAAGCAAATCTGCTGAACAGCTCTGTGGCCAGTACTTTGCCAATCTGTTACATAGAGGTTACCTGTCTCTTCTCAGAGTAAGTTCTAGAAAGCTCAAGGAATAAACAAGTTTAAAAACGTGTGTTTCTAGGCAGATTCTTAAGGCAGCTGCTCAGTATCTTGAGCTGTCCCTTTTTGAGTGTTCTTTCAGTTATCTTGACACCGTCAGATACTCCAGGACCAATGATTGGTCTTGAACACCTGCTACTCTGCCTCGAGGGAGGAGAATACATCTGGGGCCCGGGGCAGTTAATTGGGAGCTGGGCCCAGAACTTGCCTGGAGGGAAAAGGGACAATTATGTAAGGAACTGAAGTTTGGAGCAGCATAGGGAAATAGGAGGCACAAAAAAACACTCCAAAACCCAGAATTTCCTGAATGTGAAAACTGCCAAACCCTATTTCTTTAAAAATATGCTGTCATATTGAATTTTTATCAGTTTTTTGTGCCTCCTAATTTTCACAAAAAGTCCAAAGCTGTGAGGCATGAATATAAATGATGAACATACATCAATAAGGGATTTGTGAGGAAAGTTGTGATTTGCCTGGCATACACCATCCTTTATCATATTAATACCAGGTTGTCTTTGTGTGGAAAAGCAATTATTCCAACAATTACGCCTGGTTGTGCCAACAATAATACTTAAGAACTTAGTTGCCAGATTCGCAGATGGGGACTTAATTTTAAGTATGAGTAATTCTATTAGTAAGGTGTTCTTAATTCCAAAATTTTTGGAAAAATTGAAGAAACTTTAAATCCACAATAAAATTGATTGGAGGAGCTGCTTAATTTTTCCTGTGGACAATTTGGCCTTTTCTTAATGGCTGTTAATTTTGGCAAACTAATTTTTTAACGTAATTGCTACTAAGAGAAGAGGAGAGGGTTGCTTTGCCGGTACATGATGCTTATGTTAATATTTTTAACTTGCCTGGTGGTAATAAGGATGATTGAAAATCTATTGGAATGGTTTGTTGCTATAAAAAATTGTAACCATTTTCTAATTCTTCCCTTTGGTACCAAATCAGAGTAGCAACTAAATTTAATGTCAATTATTAGTTACAACGTAACATTGGAAGTAAATTTGGTCAGCTTAGTTTCTTATTGTTGTTTTTCTGTATTTTTAATAGGTATACTCTGAAACATAAAATTCCAACTTGAGCTTTGAGAGGTTTTTTTTTTTAAATATATCTTTCTACTACAAAGTTACTTTTAAATAAAAGATCGTTGAAAGTTATAGATTTGGATACATGTATCCCTTTCTTATGAAGGAAGGGAAAGAACTGACTTTCGTATACTGGGGTCTTGGAAAAGTTATTAGATTTTATGAGGAGCTCTGATGAAATTAATGAAATAAGGGATGCCATGGTCATGGTCATTTTTATAAGTCCTTTTTGTTTTGAAAGCTCAGAGTTGTGTGAGTCGGATTGAGTCATTTCCCTAGAATTCGTTACTGATCGTGGTTGTTTCTGTTTCTGTCAGGCGTTTAGATGCCAACCATATTACTTCAGTCCCAGAGGACAGTTTCGAAGGGCTTGTTCAGTTACGGCATCTGTGGCTGGATGACAACAGCTTGACAGAGGTGCCTGTGCGTCCCCTCAGCAATCTGCCAACTCTGCAGGCACTGACCTTGGCTCTCAACAAAATCTCAAGCATCCCTGACTTTGCATTTACCAACCTTTCAAGCCTAGTAGTTCTGTAAGTATCCGTTTCTTTTAATACTATATATTTGTGTCAATGGAGGGGGGCAGTAACAGGTTTCTGGTGACAAATTATTATGCAAGTACCTCACTGATCATGCTCCTGTATAGTTAGTGCTTGGGGAAGCTGCCTTTATACAAGATTAAACAAAATTAGAATTTTAAAAAATAATATCTGATAATGTTGAATCTCCCTAAAATAAATGGCCATTTATAATTACGAGAAGAAATTGAGTCATTCAACAAATAGCTTTTACTTGTGTTCTGGCAGGGTACTTTCAATGTTAAAAGAAGTGAAATAGTTTTGAGATCCTCATAGAAATAAATTTCAGGGATACTTTTTGTTTTCAAACTTTTTGACTATGTGATCCTTGTGTTTTTAAATTTTTAAAACTTGGATATGATAAAGTGGCATTTCCTTTCAAATCTGTTACCAGTCTTACTGGTATAAGCTATGCACTTCCTCCATGCCATTACTCCGTCTCCCCATTGACAGAGCTTGTCAGAGTTTTGCTTCATATAATTATGAGCTAATCAGAACTTTTATTTTGATATAAGCAAATATTAAATAATCTTCAATGTGTGCACCATCTTTCCATTAAAGATATTTTGTCTTTCTATTGGTATTCTATGTTCAGTCTGTAGCGTATACCAAGAGGTAACTACCCAATGCCATTTTATTATCCATAGTCAAGTGTTGACATGTTTAGCTGTACCATTCCTTCAAAACACCAATTTAGACACATAAAACACTTATAATAGTTGTTATTGGGAGATGTAAAAGTCATTTTGATGCTTTTTTTCCCATAGGCATCTTCATAACAACAAAATTAAAAGCCTGGGTCAACACTGTTTTGATGGACTAGATAACCTGGAGACTTTGTAAGTATATTCACATTTTGGCTAATCATATTGTGATACTGATAGTGCAATTTTGTACTCTTTTGCAGAAGGAAAAAATATGGGTCTTGAGTTCAGCTCATTATTAATTCACTTTAATGTGTGACTAAACTCTTGCCCTCAGATAACCCAATTATGAGTACTAATCTAAGTTTATGGTTAACAATGGCATATAAGTGCAAACATCATGGTTTGCACTTATACGTGTTAAAAGCAGCTCCAGCTATGAAGATTTATATCTTTTAAAAAATGGGTTTTGTTAAATGTATGACAGTTTTGGAACTTGAAAACTTCTGAGGTGAATTCTGTATAGTTTTTTTCCATGATCTTAGTTGCCTTGCTAATTGTTAACACTGGGTTTGAATTCTGTTATCTGCTTTCACATGCTAAACTATAACAAATTAAGGTTTTATATTTTGCTTATGATACTTTTGTTGTTGTTTCCACTAGCGAAAGTGCTCAGAACCTCTGGCTGTTTCAGCTCTACGTTGCCCCATTATATAAGTAAAAGACATGGTGCAGCTGTGTGTAATTGAGAGTAGGGTCTTTATTTTTGTTGTTTTAGTTTATATTAGTTGCCTTTATTCAAAGCTACATAATGTTTGCTATTGTGATATAGGAAATGATTCAGAGAATGTCCCAATTAGATGGATGAGTAAAGCTTGATTGGAATGCTTAGGGTTTGTAGTATTTTATTCAACTGAATTTTCTGGTTAACTGTGAGTTAATGAGAAGACTTAAAATCTTTTAGGACTCCATTAATTCACATTCCTGTCTAAACAATTAGAGGATAGTAAACATCAATGGATATTTGAAAGTTGAAGATCTTGAGGAAGACAGTTCCACACTCAGTTCTCCTTTGCTAAGTGTGCAACTTCTAGTGTAACAAATAAAAAATTTAAAAAATAAAAGATCTCCTGATCCTAGGCCATGTATTCTATTCCAGGTATATTAAAATTAAGCCTCTTCTTCCCAAGTAAAGTTTTATTTGCCATTTTTCCTTCTTTGTAAAAGAGGAAAGCAAAATAGGTCTTAAAGGAGCTAGGCTTTTAATTCTGATTTACTCTTCATTCTGAAATCAATCATGCTAATCATATGCCAACATGTTTCTTTATGTTAAAAACATTTCTTTATATTAAGAGAAATTAAAACTTAAACATTCTCAGAACTAAGACTTTTTTTAGTACAGATTACTGTGGCTTATATCTCTCCTAATTAATATAATATTTTTAATAATTTGCAACCTGCATGAGGACAGTTGTATGAATCCATCCTGGTCCTTCTCCTGGTTGTTTTTATCTCAGGTCATCATGCTGATGGCAGGGCTGAGGTCAGCTGCCCTCATACCAGAATTTCAGAACACTCTAAACTCCAAATAGAAACCTCAGTTTCACACTATGTCACTTACAAATGGATATTCAACAAATTCTATTTTGTGGTGAATTTCCTGAGAGAGATACCATTCAGATGATTTGTTTATTTAATGCATCAGTAATATGTGATTCTGAGAATTTTTTGTACTTGTAAATTTATTGACCTAAAAACATCATGGAAGAATGACTTTCTTTCTACTTAGTATTCTAAGAAAAGGTATAAATTCAATTATGCTTCTGCAGAGTTTTGAATGACAATATGGTTGGTAAAGAAAGATTACCATCCAGGGGATGTGATTTTTTTAAATATATCTGTACCAAAATGCCTTCTGAATTGTGACCACTGTTCAATATTTTTACATATTTTCTCCCATTTTTCTAGGGATTTGAATTATAATAACTTGGAAGAATTTCCTCAGGCTATTAAAGCCCTTCCTAGCTTAAAAGAGCTGTGAGTATTCCTTTGTTCTCTTTATGCCTTAATATCCCTGGCAAGGAGATTTTAGAACATCTTTATTCCATTACATACATCTATCTATAACATACACACACACACATAATCATACAAATTAGATTGTGTTCACTGGCACAATTTCGAGCATAGATTACTGCATAGGGTTAGATGCTGGTGAAATAAAAAGGCATGATGTATGGTCTCTGCCTTTCCAGAGCTTGCAGTCCTTAGTCTCACTGGGGAGGCAGACCATGTAAGACAGACAGCTGTTTCTAGCTAGAAGTCAGCACTGAATGAATAGAATAAACAAATCATTCCAGAAAAAGATCCCATTGAAGCTTTGGGGTCATTGGAAAAGGCATCACTAAAGGGAAGGAATTTGACCAGACTTAAAGCATGGAAATATTTAAGTAAATGAAAAGAATGAGGAAGCATTTTGGATGTTGGGTTTATCATAAACAGAGATAGTGAATGTCTGTGGCATAATAGGGATTGTGTGTCATGAGTTGACAGTTAACATTCGAGGATGCATTGCTTAACGACTAGAGGCTGCAGTGAGAGATTTTGAGGTTAGAACACCTTGTGATTCTTAATGGTCTGAAGTTCTTTGATGGTGAAGCAACAGATAAATGCATGTGAGGGAACTGATAGACACTAAGCTAAGCAGTAGTTTTAAAAAGAATTACGTATGGTCCTGAAAAAGATGACATGGACTTTAAATTCACATTCCCCACATTTTTGAAAATGTTCATGTAATTGTTATCGGTTGTATTTCATATAACGCTGAACAGCAGTAGATACTTGGGACTTAACTTATTTCACAAGAGGATAATGCATGTCAAAATACTTTTCTCCTATCTTTCTAGGGGATTTCATAGTAATTCTATTTCTGTTATCCCTGATGGAGCATTTGGTGGTAATCCACTCTTAAGAACTATGTAAGTATTTTTGAAAGTTTCTTTTAATATATAATTATGTAAAGCTATGTCTATACAATGCCAAACATCTGGATAAAGAATGAAAATTCAGGCTTTTAGATACATATACATTGTGAACAGAGTGCTTGTAAACATATGAAAACTTTTTTTTTTTTTTAATTTTAACAGACATTTGTATGATAATCCTCTGTCTTTTGTGGGGAACTCAGCATTTCACAATTTATCTGATCTGCATTCCTTGTAAGTACTATGTAAACTTAAAAACAAACCTGAATATTGGAAAACAAAAATTTATTATTGTAGCTCCAGAAAACAAAATCTTTTTAATTTTTTTTCTCTTGGGCAGAAGTACAAAGGAGTAGTACTCTTAAAATTTATAATGGTTCTTATTTACGTGAATGGTTGGCCAAATTGTCACAATTTCTACCTTCGAAAAAGGAAATTAGTTTTATTTTTAGTTATAGTAGTGCTATAATTTTAAACTGTTTAAAAGATAAAATGAAAAAATATTATCTATGAAAAATTTTTAAATTACTTTTTCTCTTTCAATTTCTTAAAAGAGTCATTCGTGGCGCAAGCATGGTGCAGTGGTTTCCCAACCTCACTGGAACTGTCCATCTGGAGAGTCTGTAAGTGTGGCCTTTTAGAGAAGGGTTGTGTACAGATAAAACACTGCTGGCCTATAGCAGGTGCCAGTGCTTTTTAGTGATGATGATGGGTTTCTGCTGATTCCTCCAAGCTCCCTGTGTGAATATCATACATAGAGATGGATATATTGGGTTTGGGGTCAGTGAACTCAGCCTAGTATGGAGATAAGATCTGAAAAGGTCACTGAAAATACAAGGCAGTAACTAAGTGCTAAATTAGAAGCAGCGCTCTAGGAATTGAGAAGAGGGAGCAGACAACGTAGACAATCTGAGATGGCTTCATGGAGGAGGTAGACTGTTTAAAAATTGAATACTCCAGGTTTCCCAAGACTGGGTCTTTCATTTAGAAAGACAGGATTAGTAAAACTGGGAATACTGAAAATGTATCCTCAGGGGTAACATACCGATGATCAAAGCGTAGCTAGAATTACATGTTTATAATGAGATGGGGGTATGATATGGGGAAATTAGAAAATTGATTGTGACCAGATTTTAAAATGACAAGCCTTGAACATTGAATGTTTGGTTATAGCAACGTTTTTCAGTGAGTGGTCTGTGCATGGGTCACAGGTGCATCTAAGATCTTGATGACCTCAGCTCTGCAGACAGCCAGGTAGGACTGAGGCAGCAAAGGTCTCTAGCCACAAGAGCCTTACCACAGTGTGCCATGTCAGTGTTAGGATTCTTACCTGTGCCAAGGTGTGAAAAAAAAAAAGAATGCTGGAAGCTCTGAGATAAGGAATTTAAACTTGACCCTTAAGGCAGTTTGGAGGTGATGAGAATGTTTGTGCAGTTAGTGTGAAGGAGGGTAAGGAGGAGAAAGACTAGAAATAGGGAGAAAGGTGAGGAGGCTGTGGGAATAGTCTACCTGACCAAATGAACACATTTAACCATCAGAGCTCCAGGTCTTCAATCGCAAACAAATAGCATGGTCTGTCTGAGATTTCTCCACCCCTTTCTGCTTCATTTCACCCCTGATCTATTTAATACATAGTAGCAGTAAAAATGGGGAGCAAGGGTTGATGCTAAAAACACTACAGAGGATGAAATAACAGGAACTGGTGATTGACTGCATGCAGATGGGAACACGAAAAGGGACAGGAATAAGAAAATATTTCAGAGCTGAGCCAGGTTGTCTGAAAGTACAGAAAGAAATGAGGTTTGAGGGCAAGATGCTAAGTTGATTTCAAATGTTGAGTGTGAGGTGATAAAATTTGCAGCTGATTATGGTCAGGCTGTGACTGTGGCTTAGTGATTTTCTCTTGGTCCAGGTGGGAAATCAAGCCCATCACCTGGGGAATATTAACGTCTCATATCACAAAGCATTTTTGTATTACTGTGAAGGTGATACCAGTATTGAGGGTCAATTTACCTTCCCACATGCCTAACTTTAGGGAGTAGTAATTAGGCCATGGCATGCATAGACTCTAGTCCATATGCAATTACGTGAGCATTTGTTTTTCTGTGTAAGAATAACATTTTGTTTACTATCTCAACTTGAATTATTTCTTAGATGAACAATGTTTTTCCACAGGACCTTGACAGGTACAAAGATAAGCAGCATACCTAATAATTTGTGTCAAGAACAAAAGATGCTTAGGACTTTGTAAGTTGGATTCTTCTTCCCTTCCCCTCGTACCTTCCTTTTATGTATTTCAGACATGCTCAGTTTTATTTTTAAGGAACTATTTTCATAAGGTGGTTTTGAAGGATAATTATTTCTTATTTGTTTTCTCTATGTAAATGAGTGGGTGTTTTAATAAGCCCACAGGGTAGGTAATGTGCATTTGGATTGGCTTTTAGGGTTATGTGTATATCAAATATCTTGCTTTATTTTGAACAAACTAAAACCAAGCTAGGTTTTTCCTTAATTTTTTCTTATCCTGACTCTTTGTTCTTATTCTAGTTTCCCAGGGGCATTATCTCCCGATGTTCTTCTCTCTTTCCTAAGCAGAGTCTAAATCTTTCTTGAATCAGGAATGAACTAAGCATATAGCTTTCTAAAAACTTTAAGCTGACTTAGAAATTAAAAGTAAATAAAGTTTGTAAAAATGTCACCAGAATAAACAATTACATTACTAAGTTGTTAATAAGTATTCAGTGGAGGAAGATAGTAACAAAATAAATCGCTGATTGATTAAGTAAGTACAGTCATGCATCGCTTAACGATGGGAATATGTTCTGAGAAATGTGTGCATAGGTGATTTCATCCTTGTGCAAACATCACAGTTTACCTTTGTAACAAAAATGGCATAGCCTACTACACACCTAGGCTATATGGTATAGCCTCTTGCTCCTAGGCTACAAACCTGCACAACATGTTACTGTACTGAATACTGTAGGCAATTGTAACACAATGGTAAGCATTTGTGTATCTAAACATAGCTAAAGGTGGAAAAGGTACAGTAAATACTGCAGTATAATCTTGTGGGATCACCACTGTATATGTGGTCTGTCGTTAACTAAAACACTGTTATATGGTGCATGACTAATTAAATGGTGTAGCGGAGTATCAAACTTAACCACGATGGTCACCATTGAGGAAACACTGCAGTGGGACTGAGAATTAACTAGTTCTGATATTTGATTTAATATAAATGTTTTAAAAAATGTGGGTAAGCATACTATTCTTACCTTTTTAATTAAAGAACAACATAGCAATTTTTATGGCACAAACAACATTCGAAAAATATAAATTTTTTGAAAAAATCTGTAGCTTTACCACTTAAAAGAAATCTTATATATTTTCCATACTATACTTTTATATATTTAATTTTATATGTTTATGTTATATAATTGTCTATGCTCAGCATTATGTTCTTGAACTTTACCAGTGTTAAAAGCCTTTCGTATCACTGAGGTGCTCTAGAAGCTTACAAATCTTAGGAAGAAAATAGTTGCTTTTCTTGTTCAGCCATATCTCTGCATTACAGATCTTAGCACTGCTTTCAATGCTTCTGAGTATAGCTCTTTTAATATAGTATTCTGATAACATAACATTAATTTGTTAATTTCTGTTGTCTTAAGGGACTTGTCTTACAATAATATAAAAGACCTTCCAAGCTTTAATGGTTGTCATGCTCTGGAAGAAATGTAAGTTGACTTTTGACTTCCTCTTTTTGCTGTGGTATATTGTTAGTTTGTTGAGCATTTTCTATTTTAAATAAATTGCTTTAATGTTAAAAAATTAGAAATTCATATAATCAGATGTTCCTATCAGCAGTCAAATGGTAGCAGATATGTTCCTGCAACCAGCATGTATTAGGCACTTGTCTATCAGGGATTCTGTGAGACCCTGAGGGGAAGGTAGTGTATATTAAAAACAAAACAAATAACTTGTCCTAGCTGTTGAGGGAAACCAGACATGGATACTAGTACGTACTGTGTACCTATGTAGGACAGCCGTGATAGAAGTTGGTTGGGAGAAGGGGGTAGTATTAATTATCCCATTTTTTAATTCTGCCTTCTTCCTCTAACTTTATTTCTGTGGTATTTATTATGACTGTGTTGTCTTGGATCCTTTCTCACTGCATCATCTTCCTTCTCTCACACCTGAGTGGGGTTGATAAGGAATTTAGATAGCTTACCGGTTAATTCACAGTATAATATGGAATGGAATACAAAGTAGTCTAACCCTTTCATTTTATAGGCAAGGAAAGGGCAGTTCTCTTTACTTTCAACAGGATCAGTCAATGTTACTGTGTTCTATGTATGCATGGGTATTTAATCTTAGAAAAAGCTTAATAAATTTTACTTTTAAAAATGGAAAATAATTTTTTTCTCTTTATGTCTATTTTTTCTTTCATTCTTTCTTTCCTTTTTTTTTTTTTTTTTTTTTTTTTAGTTCTTTGCAACGTAATCAGATCTCCCAAATAAAGGAAGGTACTTTTCAAGGCCTCAGATCCCTAAGGATTCTGTAAGTTTGTCTGATTATTAAAGACAAAATTTTTGCCAGGCTGTAAATTAATATATCATTATGATTCCCATGTTAATAGATACACTTAAAGATATGTTTATGTTATGTAACTATTGTTATTTCAAACTTTACTACTTGGTACTTTATGAATACTATACTCTTAGTATTTTTTTTTTACTTTAACTAATTGGTATACATTGGTGAGTGAAAAAAGTATAATGTGTATAACCTGAAAGATATAGCTTGCTTATTTTCAAATTATAATAGTGAAGTTTGCCAATTTGTTCAGGCATGGGTAGGCAGATTACAGCCTGTGGACCAAATCCAACCTGCCTCCTGTTTTTATAAATTAAATTTTATTAGAACATAGCCAGGCCTTGGGTTGAAATGTTGTCTAAAGCTGCTTATGCCTTACCATGGCAGAATTGAGTACTTCCAGCACAGACCATATGGCCCACAAAGGCAAAAATATTTACTGTCTGGCCTTCTACAGAAAAAGTTTGCTGACCCCAACGCTGGAGTCTATCATGACAAATATGGCTCCTGGGCTGCAGAAGCACTCATTTAAAAAATTATTTGTATTTGAATACGTATTTGTGCCAGGCACTCTACTAAGCACTTGGGAATAAAGTGACAAGGCAAACCTTGTCACTCACTGTCTTCCTAGAACTTTGGTGCAGAATACACAATACACTAAATTAGTGATCATATTCTTAATACAGAAAAAGTTTGAAGAATTAACAGTGACGTGAAATTGCATAGATTGAATATGGCTTTCTAGTATATCTCCTTTAAGAAATTACAACATGCATTCTACTGGGAAATATTTAAGGAGCACTTGGGTTGCTGGATCTTTTTGGGTAGTGGACCAGCTTTCTGTGGGCCTGGGCAGTGGTAGGTAAGGAGGCTGGCTCCTAGCTGCTGTCACTTCTACAGCACTGATAAGTGACAGCAATGAAAAGCTGGTCTTTTTGTGATTTGAAACGAAGTGTGTTGAATTTTCCTTTTATCCAGGAGTTGTGTCATGGGATGAATTTATCCAATTTTAAAATTTCCATTAAGACTCAATTTAAGTGTGGTTGAAGATTACTTCTCTGTTTTATTCTATAATAACAGAATTTGTCAGGGTGTGTTCTTGAATTTAGAGCTGGCTTGACTGTTGATATGATTTTTATTTCCTGGTTAGGAAAAGAATGATATCTGAAGCCCTCCTGGAATGCTCTTGTTTGAGTATTGATTGTTTGTCTTCCCTCGGGGGCCTTATCAAACTAACCTTTGAGAAGGCAAATAATATGAAGCCTGTTTTTATTTTCAGCTTTGTCAGGAGCTGGGCTTTTCCTCACCTACTGTTAAGAGTACCAAAGGTTGTAATCATATATATTTTTGAATTGGTATCAGGATGATAAAGTGGAGAAAATTCACAACTGTTTCAAAACAGATGCCAGGGAACATATTCCAAGAAATGGATTGTTGCAAAGGAGAGGCTTTCAACATAAATGTGAAAAATGTTGCTGGACAAGATTGAAGATCTTTGTTATCTTATCAGGGATATAGTGTTGCTACCTCAGATAGTAAAGTGTAGTTTAAGTAACTGACTGGCTTTTTGAGTATTTACTTGAAAAGATTAACATGTTACTCTTAAAATTGCAGAGATCTGAGTAGAAACCTGATCCATGAAATTCACAGCAGAGCCTTTGCCAAGCTTGGGCCAATAACTAACCTGTAAGTAGATGATTTAGTATCATCAAAATAGTAACTAGTGCTACAGAAATTTGTGTTTTAACATTGTTAAATCACAATATTTTTCTCTTTAGTTGTTCCCTTGTGTAAATGCTAAGTTGCCATTGATGGTAATGTCTTCTCAAATGGCAAGATACATGCTAGATCTATTGTTTCAGCACACCTCAACTTCATTTTCAGGATCTAATAGTTATGATGTTGATACACGTAGAGATGTTTTTATGTGATTTGTATCTTAGGTGTTAACTTAAAGTCTCATTCACATTTTAGAGATGTAAGTTTCAACGAATTAACTTCATTTCCTACGGAAGGCCTGAATGGGCTAAATCAATTGAAACTTGTAGGCAACTTCAAGCTGAAAGAAGCCTTAGCAGCAAAAGACTTTGTTAATCTCAGGTGTGTTTTTGCTTATTTTTCGTTTTTGTTAAAGTTATGGTAGGCTGCAAAATTATAGAGTGTCCTGGTTTTTTGCTGTGGTTCCCAGATTTTCTGGTAGGCTATAATTTAAGAGTATTTTCTACTTCATCCTTGCTAATTTGGTAAAAAATAGAACATGAGAATTATTCCATAGTTTTTGAGAACATGAACTGGAATGCTTGATGTTCTCAAAGAGGTAATAGAGCTATTTATTGGAATGTTTTTTTAATACAGGGGACTTGTCATCAACAACAATATGGCAGAAACCACAGAAGTGTGAACCTATAGAAAATTGATACAATGCTATAATACTTCATGAAGACTTTAGAGTAATGGGGGGGCTCATTAAATATAATAGAGAGCTTGAATATATTGTTGGAGAAGAGAATAAATATTTTCATTACATTTATCTGAAAAAAGTAAATTCATTTCATGGTGTAAAGTCAACAAATGACATGGGGCATTAATTTTAAATTAAACTATCAGTTACGTATGATACATGGGCATACTTAATACATTTATTAAAGGAATGATTTTACTTTAAATTGCAGCATTGCTTATTAAATTTTAAATATGGTTTGATTTATATCCAACTTTCAAGCAATATCTTAACTCATAGTGTCATCTGATACCAGAGCTCTTTTCACAGATGAGGAAACTGAGGCCCACAGAGGATGAATGACCAGCCTAAACCATGTGACAGTCTGGTCCTTCTGACCCCTAGGCTGTGGTTTTCTAAGATTAAAATACTTTTTACAAAAACAAAATCATATCTGTGAAATTGCTATTCACTGTAGATTTTGCAACTTTTTTCCAGGTCTTTATCAGTACCATATGCTTATCAGTGCTGTGCATTTTGGGGTTGTGAATCATATGCAAATTTAAACACAGAAGATAACAGCCTCCAAGACCATAGTGTGACAAAGGAAAAAGGCAAGTGCATGAACTTTTAAAAATAAAACATTCCTAGGCATTAATCAAAGTTTCTGTTGTTATAAACTGTTTGTGAAAGATCTGTATGAAGTCTTAGAGAGAAATGGCATTTAGTGTGTTACCAGCATCTTTAGTATGTTATTAAGCCTCCTAGCAGCTGAACTAACTTAATATACAGACAGAAAATTGCAGGAAAATATGGTTCTTTTGAATTTTTAATTAAACATACTTTATGTTATATATGCAGGTACTGCTGATGCAGCAAATGTCACAAGCAATGCTGAAAATGAAGAACATAGTCAAATAATTATTCACTGTACACCCTCAACAGGTATGCCCAATCTATTTTGCCACAGTTTCTAGCTCTAAACAAACATTAGACAAACACATCTAAAATTTCTGGGGAGGGATGCAATTTTTGTAACAAGGGTAGAACTAGATGATTCCATAAGGCCTCTGACTCAAAGTGTGGTCTGTGTACCAACAGCTTAGGCCTCTCTTGCAGAATCTCAGGCCCAGACCCACTGAATCAGAATCTGCATGGTAACAAGCTCTCCAGGTGAGGGTGATGCACATTAGAGTTTGAGAGGCACTTTCTTAATGCTCCTTTAACTCTAGGACTAGTTCTATGTAAGTTTTTGGTCTGTAAGGATTTTTAGTGGGTTTGTGTGTGTGTGTTTTAATGTAACCTTGCCTTTCCTTTTTTCCCCTCCTGATTTGCTTCATTGAATTTAGCAGTCTTGGGAAAGTTACTAAACTGACACCACATAGTTGGCGGTGATTGTAATTGTCATCTTCTACCTAATCTACCAGAGAAGATAGAATTATTTTACTGTAAAAGAAAGGATTACATATTTGAGTTAAATTGTTTGCTACAAAATAGATTCCTTTGTTAGTTTATATCACAGGATGGTCTGGACATTAATTTTATGACACAGAATCATAAATATTATAGATTCACTAATGATTACTGCTGAATTGTGAGCTTCTTAAGGGGCTGTGTGTATATATTCTTTGAATACTTAACACATAGTTTGTTGTATAGAGAATAAGCTTTAAGGTACCAGATAAGTGAATGGGGTTGGCAAGAATCATTTAAGTTTGTGCAATTTATTGATTTTTGGAGCTTGGGAGGCAGCTCACTCACTTGTCCCACTGGTGTTCATGTGTTGGAGAATGTCCCTAAAGAACTGATGATCCATTGAGAAGAGAACAGCTTTATTAAAGGAGAGGCTAGACTTGAACATGCAGCAATTCCATTTCCTCCACACTGAATCTGAACCTTGGGGTTGGCGAGGAGGAAAGTTGGTCTGAGCTCACCTCCTTAGGCTGCAGTGGGGATGAACGCTGCAGGCCCGCCCCACCCTGCGCAGTTGCAGCAGCACCCAGACACTCAAGAGCTTACTGCAGAAACAGGAAGTGGAGGAGAGCTGGGATCCTTCTTCAGAATCGGAGGAGGCAGCAGGCTTCTAAAGACAGAGACTGAGGTGGAGGCTACTCTTCAGGCTTTTTTTGGAAAGTAACCCCACTTACCTATAAAACAATTCTCAAAAGGAGGTATCCTATTCTCCAAGGTCAGATGAGCTCCCCCTCCTTCCATGAAGAAGGATGAGTTCAGTTAACAGATAAAGGTGATAAAAAGCTTTCTTTTGACACTTCCTGAGGAGGGAGTAAAAGAGAAAAACAGAAATTTAAATTTCTTTTAAAAGTTATTTGTGTTAATTTGGAAGTCAAATAGTTGGTGCAGAACTGGCTTTTCAGGTCTCTGAATATCTCAACAATTAAAATGTTTTATTGGATATATCAATTTCATGACAGTTCAGAATGATAAAACATGTATTTTAGGTAATTGTAATACATAGTTTCCCTTCGCTTCATTGTCAAAATTTTGTTTTTCTTTCCTGATTTTTAAATAAAACAGTTGTTATGTGACATAACTAGCATCTCAAAGTCAGTTACTAGAATATGCAATTCAGCCACTGAATGAGTTCTTGCAATGCTAGTTTGTGTTCTATAGGATTTTTATTATACAGAACTTTGAATGAATAGTTAACATCACTGTGGTTTTAGTCCTAGCTATAGTTTCTTACTGAATGACCTTTGTCTGGTCAATCATATGCTTTGAAATATCAGTTTCTCTTGATGAAAAATGGGGATAATTCTACCTATCTTAACCTGCCTCATCAAGTTGCATTTGAAAGCCATAAGAAAATGTGTAAAAATATGAAAAAAAAGTGTACACACATATACATATATAAAGTATACTGAGACCAGGAAGAAAGAAAAGGGAGCTAATATTTACTGAAGTCTGACTATATGCCCAGCAACCTGCTTAAGTACCTTATGTATGTAGTTTTACTTAAGCTGCGCAACTCTGTGAAACAGGCATTATTATCCACAAGTGAGAAAATGAAATTTATAGAAATTTAAGTGCTTTCTCAAGGTTAGAGTAGAAAATAGCAATATAAACCATCTGATTCCAGACCTTCAGTATATCAAATACCTTTTATGTGCCAGACATTGTGCTGTGTATATTAACTTAGATGTAAGAAAAAATCAATTTTTTTTCTAAATATCACTTTGTGGCCTTATCAAATATTTAATAAGGTAAATTAGTTTATTTTTAAAATTGGCTGGTCCATGAACAAAATATCTTAGAAGTGGTGATCTTTTCAGTTTGGTTCAATTCAGGTAGATAGCAGATCTAATTAGTCTTAACTATCAATTTCTCTGTCAAGACAATGTCATATGAAATATGGCCTTTTCTAAATTGTCTTTTATTTCTCTCTGTTTTTTCATTTCAGGTGCTTTTAAGCCCTGTGAATATCTACTGGGAAGCTGGATGATTCGTCTTACTGTGTGGTTCATTTTCTTGGTTGCATTGTTTTTCAACGTGCTTGTCATTTTAACAACATTTGCATCTTATACTTCACTGCCTTCCTCCAAATTGTTCATAGGCTTGATTTCTGTGTCTAACTTATTCATGGGAATCTATACCGGCATCTTAACTTTTCTTGATGCTGTGTCCTGGGGCAGATTTGCTGAATTCGGCATTTGGTGGGAGACTGGCAATGGCTGCAAAGCAGCTGGGTTTCTTGCAGTTTTCTCCTCAGAAAGTGCCATATTTTTATTAATGCTAGCAACTGTTGAAAGAAGCTTATCTGCAAAAGATATAATGAAAAATGGGAAAAGCAATCATCTCAAACAGTTCCGAGTTGCTGTCCTTTTTGCTTTCCTGTGTGCCGCAGTAGCGGGCTGTTTTCCCCTTTTCCATGGAGGGGAATATTCTGCATCACCCCTGTGCTTGCCGTTTCCTACTGGAGAAGCACCATCGTTAGGATTTACTGTAACCTTAGTGCTGTTAAACTCACTAGCATTTTTATTAATGGCCATTATCTACACTAAACTGTACTGCAACTTGGAAAAAGAGGACCTCTCAGAAAACTCACAATCTAGCATGATTAAGCATGTTGCTTGGCTAATCTTCACCAATTGCATCTTTTTCTGCCCTGTTGCATTCTTCTCATTTGCACCATTGATCACTGCAATCTCTATCAGCCCTGAAATAATGAAGTCTGTTACTCTGATATTTTTTCCATTGCCTGCTTGCCTGAATCCAGTCCTGTATGTTTTCTTCAACCCAAAGTTTAAAGAAGACTGGAAGTTACTGAAGCGACGTGTTACCAAGAAAAATGGGTCAGTTTCAGTTTCCATCAGTAGCCAAGGTGGTTGTGTGGAACAGGATTTCTACTACGACTGTGGCATGTACTCACACTTGCAGGGTAACCTGACCATGTGCGACTGCTGCGAATCATTTCTTTTGACAAAGCCAGTATCATGCAAACACTTAATAAAATCACACAGCTGTCCTGCACTGGCAGTGGCTTCTTGCCAAAGACCGGAGGGCTATTGGTCTGACTGTGGCACACAGTCGGCCCACTCTGATTATGCAGATGAAGAAGACTCCTTTGTCTCAGACAGTTCTGACCAGGTGCAGGCCTGTGGACGAGCCTGCTTCTACCAGAGTCGAGGATTCCCTTTGGTGCGCTACGCTTACAATCTACCAAGAGTTAAAGACTGAACTACTGTGTGTGTAACCATTTCCCCCATCAACCAAAATCACAATGTTTATAGAGTGAACCCTATGCTGATCCTTCATCTGGGAAGCACTTCTGTAATCACTGCCTGGTGTCGCTTAGAAGAAGGGGAAGGTGGCAGTTTATTTTTCAAACCAGACATTTTCAAAGAACAGGTGCCTAAATTATAAATTGGTGAAAAATGTAACATCCAAGCAACGTGTGGTCTGTTTAAAACAAATTTATAAGTTGAAAAGGATTTTAGGTATATTATAGCAATATGATGTTAAGTTTTTCTGACCCATAAGAAACAAATTTATACCTTTTTTGAATTAAGCACAAGACAAAGAACAGCTGTTAATATTTTTTAAAAAATATTTTACAATGTGATTTTCTATAACTGAAGAAAAATTCTTGCTGATTTTACCCAATGTTTCATCATTAATCTCAGGACAATTTACTGCAGGGCCAAAAAAGGGATTGTCTCCCAGCTAGAACTGTGAGAGTATACATATGCATGACCTTATTGTGTTTTCTATTTCCATCTTTGACAAAAGAACATCATAAATTTTAAGTGATTTAAAAATTTAAAACCTGAAGATGTTTTTAAAACAATATTAACAGCTGTTAGATTTTTAAAAAATAGCTGAACATTTATTTTCAGTCATTATACATTGCTTTGGTGCAATCACAGTAATTTTTTCCTCAGTATTTTTTCAATCACACTAGGAAAAAGTAAAGGGCTAATTGCTGTGTGAGTTTAGTAGATTTGGCTAAACTACTAACTATAATAATACGGGGTTTTAATAGTATCTGAGGGATCTGATGGCTCCGTGTAATGTTCCCATTAATAAACACTTCCTAATGTCATTGGCTCTACTGATATTTTCCAATCTTGTTAGTATGTCATCTATTTATAGTTTGGATTCTATAGAAAGTAAACTATAAACAATAATTGCATTTAATTGGATGGAAACTGGGCATAATTATGACACAAAGCACATATTAATACATTTATTTCTTAGTAAGCTGGATCTCTCTGACTCTGTGCTATTATAATGAAACTTCCATACGTTTTCCCGTATTATGATTTTAAAAAGAGCCTATTCAATAGCTCAAATGCTGAGCTCTGGTTAGGTAAGATAAACATGTTATTAAGAGGGGGGGAAAAAAGGAATAAAGCTTAGTCCTATGCCTTTAGAAGTTAAAAATTTTACTTGATTCTTATTTACAGACTTGTGACATATTACTATATGGAAACTTAAAGTTACACTTGTTCAGTATCTTTTTTGAACAATGTGCTAAATCAATAGCAAACCCACTGCCATATTAGTTATTCTGGATATACTAAAAAACATTAAGCTAGATTGCAGTTTAATAATTAAACTGTACATACTGTGCATATAATGAATTTTTATCTTATGTAAATTATTTTAGAACACAAGTTGGGAAATGTGGCTTCTGTTCATTTCGTTTAATTAAAGCTACCTCCTAAACTATAGTGGCTGCCAGTAGCAGAATGTTAAATTGTGGTTTATATACTTTTTTGCATTGTATATAGTCTTGGTTGTACATTGTCAGTGTAATAAAAACAGAATCTTTGTATATCAAAATCACGTAGATTGTATAAAATGTGGGAAGGATTTATTTACAATGTGTTGTAATTTTGTAAGGCCAACTATTTACAAGTTTTAAAAATTGCTATTTGTATATTTACATATCTGATAAACATAAAATCATAACTTGGTAAGAAACTCCTAATTAAAAGGTTTTTTTCCCCAAAATTCAAGTTTTTGAAATTTTTTTCTTTTATTCATTTAAAAAATAGAATAGCCAGATATATGAAATGTGTTAAATTGTGCTATATATGGTATGAAATATTGTACTCAGTGTTTTGAATTATTAAAGTTTCTAGAAAACAATCTATTTTGCCTTAATTTGTAACTAGGTATATTAATGAATTCACTTCATGTTAAAGTATGCAAATCAATATTTTTTAAGTGGAGAGCAGTAGAAGAAATGTTGTAAGTAACCATTAGAAAATACTATTTTGGGCCTGGCACAGTGGCTCACGCCTGTAATCCTAGCACTCTGGGAGGCCGAGGTGGGAGGATTGCTTGTGGTAAGGAGTTTGAGACCTGCCTGAGCAAGAGTGAGACCCCATCTCTACTAACAATAGAAAAAATTAGCTGGACATGGTGGTGCATGCCTGCAGTCCCAGCTACTCAGGAGGCTAAGGCAAGAGGATCACTCGAGTCCAGGCATTTGTGAGTCCAGGTTCCTGTGAGCGAGGATGATGCCATGGCACTCTAGCCTGGGTGACAGAGTGAGACTCTGTCTCAAAAAAAGAAAGAAAAATAATACTATTTTGATTCTTAACTATAAATATTTAAAAACTCTTTGCTGTAATTTAGAAGTAAGGTTTTATCCTAAGTCTGAACGATACTCATGGAAGACAAATTGTAAAATTTAAGAGAATACCATCAATTAAATCTTTATTTAAAAGCAAATGATTAAAAAACCTGCATGATATTAAATGTAGTCAGTTGCCCAATTGCTTAGAAATACCTCCATCTTTATAATGATAAAATCCTCATTTTATAGATGAGGAAACAAAGGGCTTAGTGAAACCCTGAGTCACAGCAAATTAGACCCAAACCAGAACCCAACTCCTCTTAATTCTGGACAGAGTTTTTTGGGTGTGTTTGTTTTAAACTTTATATATGTATGAAATTTCCATTACAAAAAGAGTAGTATAAATATCCCACCTCCCCACCCTTCACCCCATACCTATCACTGCTTTGACTATTATCTACAGTACATGGTGAATCTTGTTTCATTTTCACCCCATTCACTAACCCGCTCCAGTTCCTCTGTCCCTTGGATTATTTTAAAACAAAACTAAGACATCATGTTGTTTCATCTGTAAATACTTCAAGTCTAGGGATAAATTCTTAAAGCTGCATAATATATTGCAACAGGGCTAAATGGTGATGGCATTATTTTTGTAACAGTTACAGATTTTTAAGCTAAAGTAACTCTTCACTTATACAAGGTTACAAAGCCAGCAAAAAATAATTATCTCAAATATACCATGAAAGTGAAAATAATAATAAAATGTTACTGAGCCAATACCCTAAAACTTAAGGGGAGAGACCTTCTTTGGAGCTTATGTGTACATTATATTAATATATAATTCTACCCACATTGATTCTGGCCTCTCAGCCCCAGTAATGAAATGGCACTATAAGAAATGAGACCACAGGACTTGATTATGTTCAAACACCAGCACAAGTGCCATATGACTTTTTGTCTTCTATCCTTTGAGGGGGCCCAGTATTGCTAGAGCATAATTCAATTGTTTGGTCACAGTGATGACCCTGAAGCATCAAGGAAAGGGCATACTTTTGTTTAGTAAAATTTTTTTTTTTTTTTTTTTTGAGACAGGAGTCTTGCCCTGTTGCCTTGCGTAGAGTGCAGTGGCGTTATTGTAAGTCACTGCAACCTCAAACTCCTAGGCTCAAGTGATCCTCCTGCTTCAGCCTCCCCGGTAGCTGGGACTACAGGCATGAGCCACCTTGCCCCAGCTAATTTTTCTACTTTTAGTAGAGATGGGTTTCTTGCTCAGGCTGGTCTCAAACTCCTGAGCTCAAGCAATCCTCCTCCCTCAGCCTGCCAGAGGGCTAGGATTCCAGGCATGAGCCACCCTGCCCAGCTGTCCCATCTTGAGGCAGAGAAGCATATGACATTTTAGATTCCCTTACCAAGAGGTTAAAATGGAGAAGTTTTGGAATTTACACAAAATTTACCATTGTATCTGTCAGGTCCTGAGCTTTGAGGATTAATAAGATAATAAGACCTTGTTAGATAGGTTTTCTTACTTTACAGAGGAGTAAATTAGAATTGGAAAATTAGGATTAGGAAAACCATTGATTAAAATCCACATCCCTTTCATACTAAAACTTCTGTGTTTTCCACTACACTTCAGTTATATCAGGTTATGTCTATTGCAAGCTGACCTCTTTATGAAGCCTGAAGGCAGCTTAGGGCCTTTTGATGTTGTTATTGATACTAGTGATGTTCTGATGAAAGGTTTTAACCAGATATGCCAATATCGAACAATTGGGATAGAGAATGAAAACTCCACTGAGTTAGTTTTATTCCATGATCAACATTATCACTTAGTCGGGGATTGCTCCAGTTTTCTTCCATTTTCATTTTGTTTTTACTGAAAATTTTAACAAAATATTCCATTTAAATAGTTTTAACCATGTCATGTTTTATTAATTATAGCTTCTACCTTCTGAATTGTCTTAGGTTGCTACTATTTCTATGATATCTAATTCTCTTGTGTCAAATTTTGCAGATCTAAATTTCATCAAAGAATTTGGATCACCTTCGGTCAGTAACTAATTTTGTGTGGTGTTTTGGCCATTGTCAGTTTTCACTTCGTGATAGTTCTACCAGCAATATATTTAATACATTAAGGTTAATACATTATGACTGCAACGAAGCCATGTTTATTTACAAGTATAGACAGTTTTGTCAATATGACTAAAACATCCAACTTTGTTGTCTATCCACCTCTCCCTTGCTACTTTTATTATCAATCCCTAAGAGAAAGGTGCCCCTAAGGTTGCACACAAGTTTTTCTTTCCTCGTAAAATGCAAATCACAGCATATTTTAGTGGGATGATTCTTCACCATACAAGGGTGAGGAACTTAAGGTAAGGATAGGGCTTTCATCCATCCCCAGTACTTTGTGCAGGCCCTAGCATACACTAGCGGCTTCAAAGAGGCCAAAAATCACATGAATAGATAAACTAGTTCCTTTAAGATGCCGCGCAAACAAAATGCTACAAAAACACTGAAAGATTGTCCCAAAAGTGCACTCTCGCATACACTTGTATAAAGTTCGCTCGCCTTTGCTCATAAAATATCAACTTGTGCTGAAAGGAATCACGACTGATGCTTATAATTCTTACCTTGTCATTACATGCGGGGTAGTTTTGGCTTCTGCCTCTTACCCTTCAGAGAAGCATCTGCCTATTCTGGGATAGGTAACATTTCATGTACCAAATAATCTACAACACTCACTGCAGCAAACAAGGGACAGGCGCTTAAAGTTATTCGCAGGGAGCCAGGACCTCGCCCGTGGCAAAGAGAGGCGCGGAATGAAGCAAGCTCACGGGCAGCAGTCACCTTCCTGCGGCAGAGTCGGAAGGGCGGGCTGAGGGAGGCCTGGGCTGAGGAAGCCGCGCGGCGCAGGCCCGGACAAAGCCCTCGCGGCTTCCACGCGTCGCCACGGCAACGCGGAGTCTGGGCCGGCCGGGATTGGCCGAGCTCGGCGTGCGCGGGGCCTGCTGGGAGAGCGCGTCCCCGCCGCGGCTCCGCCAGTTTGAAGTTGGCGGGCCAGATGTGGGCGGCCGGGCAGTGGGGTGCTGCTTCTCCCTCTCCCTACACCTGGTTCTCTGTCGACCGCAGACCCAGGTCTCGGCCCTCTTCGGGCTCCTTCTCCGTCCTCATGTCGGGCGGCCGGGGGCTAGGACAGGAGGCGGTGTGCTCGCCGCCGTCGCCGCCGCCGCTCAGCTGCAGCAATTCCACCATGTCATTGTTGTCTCCCCTCGGCCACCAGAGTTTCCCGTTTGACGAGGACGACGGTGGCGGGGAGGATGGGGAAGACGTGGACGAAGAGGCCTGTGACTCAGAGGGCAAGGTGGCAAGCCTGAGAAGAATGGAGTTACAGGGGTGCGCCAGGTAAACCGAGGCTGCCGGGCCGATACAGCCCTTTTCAACATTTCTTAGACCCTTCTAAGCACCTTCTTCTGCCGGCCAAACACTCTCCTGTCTTCCCTCTCAAAGGCTGCGTAGGCACCTGCATCCCAAGGGGCTGCCCCTTTTTTGCACATAAAGAGTCTGGGCAAATTCTTACAAATGACAGCAGATTTTCTGTGACTCTTAATCTTTTTCTTGAGATATTATGGTCGCTACAATCTCACTTCCCAGGAAAACTCACGCAGTCCCAAATACACAAAACTCTGCTACTATTTCAGGAGTTTTATGAATCCTCAAAAGCCAGATTGTGGACTCCAGAACTCTTGTCCAAAACGTTAACACCACAGCGTGGTTTACTGCACCTTAGTAGTATCTGTAGTTATTTTGAAAAAACTCTACTGACTGTTAGTGAAGTAGATTGTAGTAAGCTTTGTATCATAAAGAGCTGAAGCACAGAGGTTAGCAACGTTAACCTCAGCATGCAGAGGCAAGGTTGGGTATGATCAGAGAACGAACTTAGAGTGGAATAGATGTCATTAAAACCATCTTAATATGTTTATTTCTACCATTATTCACTTAGCAAACATTTATTTTGTGCCACATATTAATCTTGGTACTGGGGACCATAAACAAGATAGATATGGTCTCTACGCTCATGGAATGAAAGCCTAGGTCAATCTACTTATTTTACAGATGACAAAACCATGGCTCAGAATACAAATTAAAAGTCTGACTCAAAGGCATGTACCTAGTTATTAGCAGACCTGGGCCTAGTACAGAGATGTATGCATCAGGTTCTACATGCCTAGTATTGGGTATATAGAATATGAGCAAAGGGCCTATCTCTGCAGGAATACCTCTTGAGATAGGCCTAGTAATGCAGGTCCATTCTGGAATAGACTCATACATTTTCTTCAGAAAGCATTTGCAAGTTTCTAATTGCCTAGCTGTCTGAGGGATAGTGCAGGAGCTCCAAGAAATGCAAGCCAGAGAGCCCATATTTTATATGTAAGTAGCAAAACAGCCCCCTTCGGTATAAGGCACTCATATCCAGAGTGAGTGAATGGAATATGGAACTATATGAAGTGACCCATATACATGGTCACGAGAGTGAGTCTATCAAGTATGAGAAGTAAAAGTAAGTACATTGGTACTTGAAGATCAGAAAGAGTAAACCAAGCAAGCCACTTGTCCAGACTGGTTGTAGCCACAAAAACAGGCCTTCTCTGATCAACCTGATAGTAGAATTTAATAATACAGTTAGAGTTTCAGGAGTCCATTTTCATCTGGGTCTTTCTTGGCATTCTTCAGGACTGAGTTGGTCTGAAAGGTATTTAAAATAAATTTCAAGGCTTTGGGAAATACCTTCTGAGCATAATCGAGAAGACTAAGCAATGTGGACACAGGTTAGCAGCCTGAGGGATAGATAAATGGCCATCAAAACTACAGCTCAGCTACTGAAACCTTGCATTAGCTTCCAAGAGCCAAAGCCCTGACCAAATGGAGCCTGCCAGGGGAGGAGCCCGACATCTGTGTCTCACTTATCCAAAGCCTGAATGAGCTGGTAGCACCTAAGGCTGCCTTCATTACCACATTTCAGTCCCTATGAATCAAAGGAATAGCTAGGATATGAGTTTGGAAAGAGAATGTAGGAGTTGGCAGGCCTTGTGTGTGGCAAGTATCAGATGCTTATCAGGTACTCAATAAATGTGTGCTGAATGAATGCCTATTTCCCACTTCCTAGAGAACAGATAGAGTGATTGTTTTCAAACTTCAAAAAACTTAGCACTTCCTCTCAGGAAAAATAAATTTTTAGAAAATTTCCTCATTCGTCTTCCCTATTTTTGACCTTTAGTTTGTGTCCTGGACAGCTTAGGGGTCATGGGATGAGGAGAGCAGGCAGCCTGAGTCATATAGCCCAGCGGTTGTTCTGGGCCATGAGTAATCCTCTGTGGAGCTAGAGCTGCGTGGGATTTTCTCCATCCTTCACCTGCCTCAGATGGAGACTGTGGTAGGAGGTAACCAGACTGGAGAGTCGTATACACCCTAAAGATTGGCATAAGGGAGTCAATCTAAGTGCTAAAGAAGAGAAGAGCTATATTTTTTTTAGTGGCTTTTTATTTCAGAAAAATTTCAAATTTACAGAAAGAAAAGTTGAAAGGAGAATATGAAGAACTTCTGTTCACCCTTCACAGTCCCTAATTGCTAACACGTTTACTTCATCATTCTCTCTGTGTATATACATTTTTTCCTAAACTATTTAAAGGAAGGAAAGGGAAATGTCTGCTCCAGGATCTGATTAGGATTATGTGTTGTAATTAGTAATTAGTTGTCCAGATAAGATTTTTAGAAATAAAAAGTTGTTGGCATCAAGACAAATGGATGAGTGTGGATTATCCCAATGGGTTTTTAAATAATGTGGTTTTAGAAGATGAAGGAATTCAAAGGTAGTTTGATAGATAAACTAATTCAGATATTGGAATTTCTCTTCATAATCTTTCATAGGTATACATAATTTATATATATTTATAAAAATCACAATATTGTAAGTACATTATTAAGTTTTGTTTTCATTGTACAGTTAAGTGATTTTGACTGGTAAGCAAAAGAGTTTCGTGTACAAGTAATATAGTAACCTCTATTTTGTAGCATTGAGGTTGAATCAGAAGATACTCAAGAAGAACAGAAACAGGTGCGCCTACCAGAAAGCAGCCTGACACCATGGGAGTTGTGGTTTGTTGGCAAAGAAAAAGAAGAACGTGACCGGCTGCAACAGAAAGCTCTAGAGGTAAAACTACACAGTGTTGTTTTTATTTAATCCATGAGCTCACAAAGTAGAGCTCCTGCTGTAAGTGAAAATGTTAGTGTTATTATCCTTGAAAACAGTTTTTTGGATTTGTGTTGGTTTGTATTGGTTTACTATATCAAATTTAATAACTCTTATTAATAGAAGTAATATATGTTCATTATAAGAGCATGCAGAAAATACAGCTAAGCATAAGTAAGAAAATTAAAATTTCTAATTTCACCGTCAGAAGATAACCAATGTTAATATTATGGCATATAGCTTTCTAGATTTTCTTCTATGTAAGTTATTTAAAAATAAAAATGTACAAATGTATATACAGACACATACAATGGAGCTACACCATATGTACATGTAATTAAGATAAATTCAACTGTATACACATATACAGTAAAATTTTTAATTTTTTAACAAAAATTAGAGACAGGAGTCTACCCCCATATCTCACTCAAAGAGCATGTTCCCTAGAGTGAGTATGTGCTGACAATGGGAATCTGCTGGTCTTTCAGGTCAGTTTCTCTGTGCCTCCCTTTCTTACATATGGACATTTCCATTTGTGTGATTCTCTTTTTGAACTTTTGCTGTACAAACTCAAAGAACTAACAGTTTTAGATGTATTTTCAAATGAACCCCTCATTCTTTGAACTCTTCCTATTTGCTATTCAGAAGCTAGCAACCAAATAGATTTGGATAATTTGGTACCCCTCAAACTCACTATCCAGACTCATCTGAATTCTTCTTTTTTTTTTTATTTCAGAATATTATGGGGATACAGACATTTTGCTTACATATAATGCCTTAGCCTCACCCAAGCCAGGGCTACAAGCTTGCCCTTCCCCTCATACAGTACACTCTGCATCCATTAGTTTTGAGTTTACCCACCCCCACCGCCCCCCTCCCACCTGACCGGTACCCAGTGAATATTACTACCATGTGAGCACCTTAGTATTGATCAGTTAGTACCAAATTGATGGTGAGTACATGTGGTGCTTGTTTTTCCATTCTTGTGATACCTCACTTCAAAGGATGGGCTCAGGCTCTATCCAGGATAACATAAGAGGTACTAGTTCACCATTGTTTTTTGTAGTTGAGTAGTACCCTATGGTATACATATACCACATTTTATTAATCCACTCATGTATTGATGAACACTTGGGTTGTTTCCACATCTTTGCAATTCTGAATTGTGCTGCCATAAGCATTCAAGTGCAGATGTCTTTATTATAGAATATCTTTTTTTTCCTTTGGGTAGATGCCTAGTAGTGGGATTGCTGGATCAAATGGTATTTCTATTTTTAGCTCTTTGAGATATCTCCAAATTACTTTCCACAGGGGTTGTACTAATTTGCAGTCCCACCAGCAATGTAAGAGTGTTCCAGTCTCTCCACATCCACGCCAGCATTTGTTGTTTGGGGACTTTTTGGTAACAGCCATTCTCACTGGAATTAGGTGATATCTCATTGTGGTTTTGATTTGCATTTCCCTAATGATTAGAAATGTTGAGCACTTTTTCATATGTTTGCTGGCTTTTATTCTGTGTTCTTTTGAAAAGTTTCTGTTCATGTCCTTTGCCCATTTTTTAACAGGATTGTTTGATTTTTTTCTTGTTGATTTTCTTAAGTTCTGTATAGATTCTTGTTATCAGCCCTTTATCGGATGAGTAGCATGCAAATATTTTTCTCCCATTCTGTAGGTTGTCTATTCATTGTGATGATAGTTTCCTTGGCTGTACAGAAGCTTTTTAATTTGATCAGGTCCCATTTACTGATTTCTGTTGCTGCTATGATTTGGGAGTCTTCTTCATTAATTCTTTGCCTAGACTGATGTCCATAAGAGTTTTCTCAACATTTTCTTTCTGACTTCTTAAGGTTTCATGCCATAGGTTTAAGTCTGTTATCCATCGTGCATTGATTTTTATGAGGTGAGAGATGGGGATCCAGTTTCAGTCTTCTGCATGTGGTTATCCAGTATTCCCAGCACCATTTATTGAATAGAGATTCTTTTCCTCAATGTATATTTTTGTCTGCTTTGTCAAAGATTAGATGACAATATGAGGATGGTTTTATATCTAAGTTCTCAGTCCTGTTCCAAAGGTCTGTGTCTTTGTTCTTGTGCCAGTACCATGCTGTCTTGGTTACTATAGCTTTGTAGTAAAGCCTGAAGTCTGGTAGACTGATGCCTCCTAATTTGTTCTTTTTGCTTAAGATTGCTTTGGCTATATGAGGTCTTCTCTGGTTCCATACGAAGTGTAGAATTATTTTTTCTAGATCTCTAAAGAATGATGATGGTATTTTGGTAGGGATTGCGTTAATTCTGTAGATCACTTTAAGTAATATGGATTCTTAGGTAATATTGATTCTTCCAATCCATGAGCATGGTAGTGTTTTCCGTCTGTTTACATCTTCTACAATTTCTTTTCTCAGTGTTTTCTATCAAAGACGTAACACCTTTCACAATAGCATCAAAGAAAATTAAATATTTAGGAATATATTTAACAAAGGAGGTGAATTCTTCTTATCCAAACCCAGAAATCAAATAGATTTGAATGGTGAGGGATACTTCTTATTTTAATGAAATAGCATCAAACTCTTTTGTAACCTTCTTTTTTCTGCTTGTTACATTATTTATATATTTCTCTGTCATTATATATTTTTATAGGAAGGGTGTGTTGGCTCATGCTTGTAATCCCAGCACTTTGGGAGCTGAGGCTGGAGGATTGCTTGAGGCCAGGAGTTTGAAACCAGCCTGGGCAACGTAGCAAGACCCTATCTCTACAAAAAATAAAAAGCTTAGCTGGGCGTGGTGATGCACGTCTGTAATCCCAGCCATTCAGAAGGCTGAAGTAGGAGAACCGCTTGGTGCCTAGGAGTTTAGGGTTACAGTGAGCTATGATTACACCATTGTACTCCAGCCTTGGTGACAGTGAGTCCCTATTTCTAATAACTTCATTTAAAAATGGCTGTCTAATATTATTAAAGTATATTTAAGGTCTATTAAATATATGTTAAAATGTAGTTAACTGGCTCACTATTGTTGGATATTTCAGTTTATTCTAGTCTTAGTAATTGTGTTGCTATAAAAATCCTGAAAACTAAAGTTTTACCCTTCGTGATCTGCCTTAGAATAAATTTTCCATATCAATTTTGAAACTAGTTGTTATTTCTCTGATGTTTTTCTAACCAGGTAGGCAGCCACATGTTCAGGAGGCTTGGCATGATTCAAATGACTGTGAAAATTAGTACATTTTGCTATTTCCTTCTTGCATAATACTTTGTATTCTAGAATACAGATTTATTCCTAGAAAATGCATTGCAAGGGTGGCACTTATTTCTTGTTAGCAGAGCACATGGCTTAAGAAAGACCTTATGGTTTGGTGGCTGGCAGGCTTAATAAAAGCCCTAGTTCCAGCCTTTTTACTTGCTGGATGATCTTAGGCAAGTTATTTAAAATTTTATATTTCAATTTTCTCATCTGTACAAGAGGGATAAAATAATATTAATACCTATGTCACATTTTTGTAAGGATTAAATGAAAGTATAAAGATAGCTGTCTTTGTTTTTATTGGTATTATCTATGTCATTGATATTCTTAGCCTTATTAAAGCTGTTTCATTTATTTTCAGAATTAGTATGTATTTTTGAGACCTCAGACTCTTACTTCTCTTACCTCAACCTCAAGTTTTTACTAATTCCATTATTTAGTGCAGTAGATTTTAAAAATCGTTTATAAGTGAGGAATCTGTTTTTTATGTTATACATAAACGCCAACTACTCAACTTACTGTAAGCTGATTTTGAGCTGTTATGGTATTCACATTCTTTTCTTGCCTTTCCCTTTGTTTTATATTCTAAGTCATGCTTTCCTAATTTTTCTGTCCTCATTTACTGTATTCTCTAATTTGTTTACAAACCGTGTCATTAAAAGTATAAATTTTTAACCACAAGGAATAGTTCATCTCAGATCCCTGTTAAAGCTAAAAAAGCATGAAGGCCAGAGAAGTAACTTTGCCAAGATTTCAGTCAGTGGCGGAACTGGAGCCTAGTTCTTTTGACTTCTAATTTAAGTGTTTTTTCCACAATATCAAGACGTATTGTAGAAATATGTCTTTATATCAGATATATACAAATGCATCAGACTTAGTATTTATTTTTTAATTTACTCTGACTTTTTTATTTTCTTCCTTTAAAATTTAAAGGAAAATTTATAGGCTAGTTAGATCATTAAAAAGATCATCCCCACTCATAAATTTGATTTCAGCAACAGACATTTAGATTTGTCTCAGACATCTTTGTGGGACTGAATTAAAAAATTATTCTAACCTGTTAAAATTACCCACTTACAAAATTTTATACATTTGTAACTATTGTTGAGATGATAAGTATGGTAAACGTTGAACGTATTATGAAAAACTAGCATGTTGGTGTTGTAGGTCATTTAAATTTTATTTATCTTTTTATTATTTGAAATAATTCATTAGCCAACTGCCTTAAATTCTATATGATCCAATTCTAATTTTTAACATTTGCTTTAACATTTTAATATAATCTATTCTAAATTGTAAAAAGTTATCTAATGTGTGAATAGTCCCAGTGCCTTTTGGTTTTTTTCTCCATCTTACCTTTGGCCATTTCATTCATTAGCCCTTAATGAAGGAATAGAATAGGGCAGGACGTAGAGTTGGTGAAACTCAAAATTGTCAGTTTTTCTGATTGTTACCTTCAGTGATAAAATATTCTCTGAAAGCAGTCAAAACCTATTGAAATAAAAATGCACATTAGGATCCTCTTTGGCTTTTGGTTCTCCATAATCAAATGTTTATGGGAAAATAGCTATAATCCTGTTGAAATTCAGTGGTGTACCAGAAGACCATGTAGAGGCCTTTTGAGCGAAGACTCCAGCCGTGTCCAGGAAGAGGCTTGCCTTGGTGGTAAACAGAGGAGTCATTCAGGGTAGGAAATTCTAAGAAGAGCCAGCCTTGGAAGGGAGAGTTCTTTCTCAGAATATGATGTATATTCTGGGTTGGCAAATTACTTGAACAGTCATCCTGAGATAAGAGCACTGTTTTGGTCAGTGGTAGCATTTTCTAGGTACTTTTTGACCCTTCTTTCTTTTTTAACTCCTATATCAACATTAACTAAAATTTGTCAACCATAATTTGTCCAAATTTGTCCTTACTATTCCTTATCTGGTGCTCATTTCTGACTACCATGGTCCACACTATTTCTTCCTCATCTTCTCTTCCCTTCCCTTCTCTGTACTGTTATATGCAATAACGTACAATGTAACACTTAACTCCTTGGTGTATAGAGGATCAGGTTAGATAAGAGATTTCTGGAATTTCATCTTTATCTCTCAGTTCTTGCTAGCTCTGTGGTAGGTATACCGTAAAAGTGTATTGAATCAGTAATCAAGGAATAACAGCTGCAGAGATAGTAAAGAATCTTTAAAACCAAAATGGATATTTGCTTTTGGGGGTATAGTGTTTAAAAGTTAAAAGACTTACTGAGAGAGTGAGGGTAGCTATTTTCTATGCAGCAGAAGTTTAGGATGAGAGGTTGTGGAAGACAGCCTGCGACCAGTTATTCTAAAGTGCAAAAGATATGTTCTTGGTGTCAAGCTTTATCTTCATTTAAAACACTTGAATTTTGGTCTGAGAACAGGAAAATGGTCTTTCTCATGCTCGCCTATGCCCAAGTAGGTAGGTCTTTGGAAAAGAGGGATGGGGAGAAGGAGTGAGGATCAATGGAAGAAGAAAGATAGAAGTATCTAAATCTAAAGAGAGAAAAGAAAAATAACCAGTAATTATGGTTGTAGAGTCCTAGCAGTCTGGTTTGAACAGCATTCTCAACTAATGCAGTAATTTAACTGATGAGTGACAGAGTGGTAGCATTCAGCTTGTAGTTTTATTTGGCCATACCTTTCACATTCTTTCTCCTGAGGAAATGCCCAAACGTGTAGATTCGAGTGACAAGCAGGGCTGTTAAATAATCTAGGATATGAATGTGGTTTTATTTTATATTCCAGCAGCTATAAAATCAGTAAAGAAAACTCTGGATTCTTTTTTTCCCTAAGGAAAATTGAATGGCTTCTTTACATTTCTTCTTTGGTGTAACTCTGAATTAAATTTTTAATTCAGGGATTATTTAATTCCTATCCTTTATCTTCATCAAGAATCTAGAAGCTTTTTATAACTGTAAAAAAAGTTGCAATTCTCTTGAGCCTCTGCCAATAGCTTACAGTGATGCCAAAATTTATGTGTGGGAAAGTTGATTTCAATGAGGGTAATTTAGCTGCAGTTTAGTCTAAGAAACTAGTGTTTTGCTGCCAAGCAATTACTTGTACATTTCTTAAAAATGACTTATGCTTCTTACCAATGCTTTCTTTCATCATAAACTAATTAAGTAAGTTATTGTCACTAGTGGTATATGCTCTATAAAGGAAAACTATATTCTTGTTTAATTTGGTTAACTTCAGCCTTTTTTGAAATATGTGATTTGGGTACTTCTATTAAATGTTGCCTTTTGTTTAAATAAAATCCATAGGAATTAAATCAACAACTAGAAAAAAGAAAAGAAATGGAAGAACGTGAAAAAAGAAAGATAATTGCTGAAGAAAAGCATAAGGAATGGGTTCAGAAAAAGAATGAGCAGGTAAGGAGAAGAAAAAAATGCACAAACATATTGACATCTCTTTTGCAAAGTCTTCCCATTACCCCTCATTACCTAGGTTTTTAAAAATATTTCTCTTAGATTCTTTCTCCTCTGGTTTTTGTTTTCCTACTCTTGTGGACATTTATCAAGTCTCTGTCTTCTGCCCTTTGCCCTCTACTTTTCTTTTCCCTCATGTGGTTTCCACTGATATCTGCCTGCAGGCAGTTGCCAAGTCTGTATTTCTAGACTTGATCTTCTGAAGCCTTGTGGTGGGCACCTCCACGTCTGCAAATCTGAAACAACCCATTTTTGCCATTTCTCCGTCACAGAACCATTCTCCTAACTCCTTTATTTCTGTTTTTATTAATAGTTCTGCTGTCTTTTCAGTCACTTAGGCATTATCAGAATTCTTCTGATGTTCTTGATCATCCCCTCCTTTTCTTTACAATAACTATTCCCCTTTTTGTCATCTCTTCCCAAGTGGTTTAATTATATCTTTCAGCTTATTTACTGCTTACTTCCCCATACTGGCATGTAAGCTCCATAAGGGCAGGAATTTTTGCCTCGTTTGTTCAGTTCTTCAGTGGCCAGATTAGTGCCTGACACATAATAGATGTCCAAAAATATTTGCTGAATGAATGAATCCTTCCTCTGTGTCTCTGCCTAGGTAAAGGTCTTCTATTCTCAAAGCCAGGCTTCCTATTTCAGGCATGTCTCCCACCTGTAGTTTCCTTTATGCCATGCCATTGCTTCTTACTGGCGTTCTTTTAGGAACACTTGGGGTAATCATGGCCCATCTTCTTGGAGAATTAGTTTTACTGAAAAATTTTGAGAGGAAAAATGTTATGTTTTTATATTAAAACAAGCACAGATATGTAATGGGAGTAGGACATAAATTTTATATTATTTTTAAGATAAAAATAGATTTTCATAGAAATCTTGAGCTTTGGGCTATGCTTCCCAGACCCCAGGAATATGTATTCATGAGCAATTTTGAGGACACTTCCTTTGTTACTGTTTCTCACTTCCTTATTTTTATATATGATATTTCATTAACATGGAATCTCATCACATCCTCCACCCTACCTTTCATCATTCAACTCAAATCATTTCCTGCATGACCCATTCGCTGATCACATGCTAGAGATCCTTGTTCAATTTATATCAGTTGTATGACACTGTATCATATACTGTCTTTGTTTATGTTTTATATATACATATTATGTATGTGCATATTATGTGTATCTATTATGTTGCATTATGTATATAGTTTGATTTCCCTTATAATTTCAAGATCCTGAAGAACAGGAATTATTTTTTATATTACTTTTTATCCATTACAAGATCTAGCATAAAGCTTTGCATATAGTAAGCATTAGTTAATTAAATGAATGAATGAATGTTTTTCCTTTAAATTTTAATATATTGTATTGAATCACACATTAGAAATTTTTAAAATACTTATTTTATTATCAATTTGTCTTCTGTTGTGTTTTTACATATTTAGATAGTACTGCTTTTATGATTATAATCTAATTTTATAAATTTAAACACATGTTTAAATTGTAGGACAGAGTTGTAAATTTTTAATTCTAATTTTTTGTCTTTAACTATTGTTGAGACTAATGCCCAGTAGTGCCCAAGTAAATAATTTCAGTAAATTGAAGATGACTTAGCCTTCTTTATACAGGTATTATAAGAAGGAAATTGGTTAAGGGTGTGTGTATGTTATAACCATAAATGTATTTGTTCCTTACTTTAGAAGTCAATTATTTTGGTTATTTTTAAGTTTGCTTCATCTCATAATATAACAAGAAAGAGCTCTTTGTGAATAAATGCCAAAATCAAAATAAGTCTGTGTGACCATTATAAAACTTTGATTAATACTTTTTTGAAATTTAGAGCTATAAAACAAAATTGTCTTACATGTACAGAATAGTTTGCTCTCTCCTCTAAAAACCTGTCTTATCTTCTAACTCCATTAAGCTAATTTTACCATGCCAGTCAAACATAGTTGTTGTTTGTCTAAGAATGTAAGAGACTGCTGAGAGATGATATATTCACTGTTTTAATTAGTGGCAGTAGACCTAATCCAATTATTTGAGAAAAAAATTCTTTCTTTTGTAGAGAAGTGACTTGCCCTGATGTAAATCACCAATTATGGAAGGCAAGATTCCATAAGGTTGAGAATAGTTTAACAACAAACCCTGAGAAGTTAAATTTACCTGTTCTGCAGAACATTTGTGCCTGTTAAGGAATAATTGATTACTCTGATTTTTTTTTCCTTTAAAAACTATCAAATTTCTTATTTCAACCTTAGTTACATTTACCTCTGTTTGTGAAGACTGCTCTCCTGGTTCTTCTCTTCCTGTCTGGCATCTAGCTTTTTTCTCCTCTGTTTACATTTCATGGTGTGTGGTCCTCCCCTGCCTCCAGCTTCATTCACATTTGAGCTATATCTGTGGCTGCTATTTTCTCTAAGTCATTTTCACTGTGTTCTATCAAAAAATCAGACAAAAAGAATTTATGTATCCATTAGCAAAGCTAGTTTCTTGTAATATGACTGTAAATTGTTAAATGCCTTTAAAATAAATGGCTTATCTCCACTGATACTCTTATATTTGTGTTGCCATACTGATTTATTTTCTAGACTTGTTTTTACAGTGTGTTATTACATATTTCATAAAAGGGCCCTTATTTACAGTGTTTTAAAAATTATTTTAAAATAAAATTATTTAATTGTTGGAATACAGCCGATTTTTTGTGTAAAACGTTAATTCAGATCAACAAGGTGTATGACTGATAACACTGTTACCAGTGCATCATTTCTGCTTTCAGCAAATGTTTACTCAGCATTTACTATGTGCCAGGCACTATTGGATTGAACCGAAATAGAAATTCAGAAACTTTTAAGTAGCCAGTTGTTTTGTTAGGTTCCTTTAGTTGTAAGAAACAAAGGTTTTCTCAGGGCACCATCTTAAAATAAGGGAAGATTTATTGTTATGCTCTGCGTGGTGTAGAACTAGCATGCCAGAAAACTCTGAGGCCACTTAGTGGCTGACTTCTCCCTCAGTAGCAGTGACTATTCTAACCGATTGCTCTGTTCTCCTTTTGCTAGCTGAAGGCATTCTACTCTCCCATCTTTAGCTTAGAGAGAGTCTGTCTGATTTTTTAAAATTAATTTCAGTGAGCTATAATTTGCATACAATAAAATACATCTATTTTTAAGTTTGATGACTTTGGCAAACTTAGGTACTCATGTAACTGACCAGCATCACAGTCAAGATACAGAACATTTCCCTCCCTCCAGAAAGTTCCGTTGTGCCCCTTTTCATTCACCCCCACTGCCTGCCCCCAATCATCCCCAGCTCCAAGGAAACCACTAATCTGCTTTCTGTATCTGTAGATTAGAATTGCCTTTTCTAGAATTTTACATAAATGGAATGATAAAATATATACTCTTTGGTGTTCATCTTCTTTTGTTTTTAAATTTATCCTGATATTTCATATATTTATTGATTCCCTTTTATTGCTGAGTAGTATTCTGTGGAATACCACAAATTGTTTGTTTATTCACTAGTTGATGGATGATTAGGTTGTTTTCAGTTTAGGGGTATTATGAATAAAATTCTATGACCACTCATTTACAAGTCTTTTTGTGGACATTTGTTTTCATCTCTTGGGTAAATGCCTAGATAGGAGCTAAATTGCTAGCTATGTATATTATTTAACTTTATAAGAAATTGCCAAACTTTTTTCTAAAGTTCTTGTACCATTTGACATTCCCACTAGTATTGTTAAAAGTTCCAATTGCTTCACATCTTTGCCAAACTTGATATTGTCAGTTTTTGTTGTGTTTTTTTTTTTTTTTTTTTTTTTTTTTTCATTTTAAGGCCTTCTAGTGAGTAGGGAGTGGTATGCCATTGTTGTTTTAATTTTCATTTCCCTGAGATCTAATGATGTTTAGCATCTTTTCATAAGCTTGTTGTACTAGTCTTCTAGGACTGCCATAACAAAATACCAGACTGGGTGGTTTAAACAACTGAAATTTATTTTCTCACAGTTCTGGAGACTGGAAATCAGGATGAAAGTGTCTGTTTGGTTTCTCCTGAGGCCTCTCTCCTTGGCTGTCTCTTGGTGTTCTCACAGGACTTTCACTCCGTGTACACACATCCCTGGTGTTTCTTTCTCTTTTAAGGACATTAGTCCTATTAGATTGGGATCCCCACCTCCCATGACGACCATTTAAATTCCATTACCTCTTTAAAGGTCTTATGTCCAAATATAGTCACATGGGGGTTAGGGCTTCAACATAGGAATTTGTAGGGGGAGGGAAACAATTCAGTCCATAACACTTAATTGACCATTTCTCCATCTCTTACATTGTTGGCTTGTTTTGTTTTGTTTATGTTGGTTTAAATTTTTTGCCCCTTTTTCTGGAGGGGTTGTATGACTTATTATTATTAAGATGTAAGAATTCCTTATACATTTATGCTACAAGCCCCTTCTCAGATATATGTATTGCAAATATTTCCTCCCATTTAATTTTTCTTAATGGTACTTTTTAAAGAAGTTTTAAATTTTGATGAAGTTTCATATTTCATTTTTTAAAATAGTTTGTGCATTTTGGGCCCTGTTTAAGAAACATTTTACCACCCCCAAGGGTGTAAAAATATTCTCTGTTGTTTTCTTCTAGAAGTTTTATCACTTTAGCTTTGCCTGTATGTTTATTTTGAGTTAATTTTAAAATACAGTATGCATTGAGAGTCAAGTTTGCTCGTTTGTATGTGGACTTCCAATTGTCCCAACACTAATTTTATTTTTTTGATATGAGGTCTCGCTATGTTGTCCAGGCTGGTCTCGAACTTCTGAGTTCAAGCTATCCTTTCACCTCAGTCTCCTGAATAGCTGGGTTCATAGGCATGCCACCGCACCCGGCTCCCAACACTGTTAAAAAGATAATCCTTTCCCTATTAAATTACCTTGGCATCTTTGTTTAAAATCAATTGACCATATATGTGTGGGTCTATTTCTGGACTCTGTTCTGTTCTATTAATTCCTATCGTATGCCAGTACCACATTAACTTGTTACTATAGTTTTATAGTTCTTGAATTTATAATTCTTGAAATCAGATAGTGTAAATCCTCCAACTTTTTTATTCTTTTTCAAACTTATTTTAGTTACTCTGCATCTTTTCATACATAATTTAGAATCAGCTTATCATTTCCCTAATAATGGAAACTGTTGGGATTGTGTTAAATGTAAACACATAGATCATTTTGGATAAAATTGCTATCTTAATATCAAATTTTAAATCTATAAACATAGTTTTTCTTTTAATTTATGTTTTGTTTAATTTCTCTCAGTGGTGTTTTCTAGTTTTCAAAATATAGCAGTATTATACATCTTATGTTAAGTGTATTTCTAAGTATTTCATGTTTTTGGTGATGAGGGCAGTTATCTTGTCTTGTTTCTGATATTATCTTGTAATTTCCATGCCTGGTTTCGATATCAGAATAATGCTGGGCTCTTAAAATGAACTTGGATATGTTCCCATTTTCTCTATTTTCTAAAATAATTTATGTAGGATTTGATATTTTTAAAATATGCCACAGCATTCTTTCTTTTTTTCTTTTTTTGTTTTTTTTTTTTTTTGAGACAAAATATTCAGTAACTGGCCCTTTACAGAAAAAAATTATTGATCCCTGACACAGAATATTACTCAATGTTTTTTCCTTCTTATTCAAAAGATAATCTACCAATACAGCTAAATTCTAAATAACCCATGACATTGCTAGTCATCTTTGTCAAAGATTTAGAAACTAGTCTGCAAGGCATAAAAAGTATATGCAATACAAATGCCATATATATCGCCCTTCTTGAGGCAAAAAATATTAGCCAAGAAAAGAAATTATTTCCTTGAAAGTATCTTGTAGAATACTTTAATATAAGCATTCAATTAACACCCAACTAACAAACATTAGTTACATACAATGTATGTCCAATGCTGTGCAGGAAAGGCAGGTCTTAAAAATCAAAGCCCAAGTAATTATCCAAGCTGCTATCCAAGTTGCTGTTATTTCCTTCTTGCTGGGCAGCCAATAGCTGTGAAATGGAATCTTTTCATGCTAAGAACACAATAGCCATTGGAACAATGCTGGATTTTAACTACTTCATACTGTCAAAATCTACAAATTGAAAAGGATCTTGGAACATATCTCGCTCAATCTCTGTGTGATTCATGACTCTCCTCCATGACTTCATCAACAGGCATCATCTAGTTCTTATAATATTTTCAATTATAGCAGCTAACATTCACTGAGTGCTAACTATGCTTGTTACTATTCTACACACTTTATATGTATGTACTGTCAGTTCTTAGAATCACAAAATGAGGTAGATACTATTACTATCCCATTTTACAAAGAGGAAACTAAGGCACACAGAAGGTAAGTAATTTGCCTAATGTCATAGAGATGGTGAGTGGCAGGTCACTACAGATCATACAGACATCAAAATGGGAGAATGGTAAAAACAATTCTATTCTAATAAATTCTACATTTTAAATAAAATGTCAAAACTCCTTAAAATGTCATTTCCTAAAACTAATTCAAGAAGAAATAGTGTCTGAATAGCCCTCTACCTGTAAAAACAATTCAAACTTAAAATTTTTCCCATTAAAAAAACCTCCAGCCTCTGATAGCTTCACTGGTAGTTTCTATCACACATTTAAGGCTATTTCATCCATAAACAATAAATATGTAAACAAATGAATATGCCCAACACATTCCTATAAAAGTTTATTTGCAAATACAGGGTGGCTGGTACTCCACATTATACCTGCAGGCCTTAGTTTGCCACCCTGTAGTTTATATAAGAATTATGTAGCCAGAGAGTTGCCTGAATGTGCCCTTACATATAGTATTTGATGGGCTTTATTCATTTGTCCTCTGTCACTCACTGCTGGTGAAGATTTATACAAGTGTTCATATTGGCAAACAGTCCAGGAAATACATATGTATGTGGCTTCTATTTTAGCATGAGGGTAAATATCTATTGAAAAATACTAAGATTCAGGAAAGTGTAACAGATAGGTTATAATTTTAAATCACTAATATATTCAACAAATCTTTATCGAGCAACTGCTCTTTACTCAGCACTATCCCAGGCTCTGAGTATACATTGGTGAGCAAGACCTTTGTCACTGCCCTCATGAAACTTACAGCCCAACAGGTAGACTGACATTGAACAGTTGATTGCAGATACGTTATCTATTTTCATGAACCACATTATGAAAACTAGTATGATATTACCTATTTTAAGAAATAACCGAAGTTTACAAAATTACTATATATAATAGTCATTCCTTAAATGAAGATAACTACAGGGTTCCAATTAAAATTCCTTTACTTTTTCTAAGAAAAGAAAAGAAAGAGAACAAAAAATTAATAAAGAAATGGAGGAAAAAGCAGCAAAGGAACTGGAGAAAGAACATTTGCAAGAGAAAGCAAAAGAAAAATATCAAGAATGGTTAAAGAAAAAAAAGGCTGAAGAATGTGAGAAGAAGAAGAAAGAAAAGGTATTTTTATTAAAATGACCATTTAGAATACATGGCTTTGGTGTTCATATGTGCCAACTATATTTTTAAAAAGTATCTAATAGAAAATTCACACTGTCTTAGCATAAAATAAATATATGAAGCTATCTCTATTATGCTGTGTTTAAGCTTCAAAAATGAATGTGTATTTGTGGTTTTCTTAGGTTGAGAAATATTAACCAGCCTGTTGATATTTTTTCAGTCAGATTCAAAACTTGTTATTCCTTTTAAATATTTTTCGATATACTTTTATGGAAAGTCTTATTACCATATTATAAATTACTATTCTTTTAAGACAGCAAATTGCTTTTTTCTTAGTGGGTTTGATGTCTTATTGTTGTTCAGAGGTAGACACCTTAGTATCACATCTTTAATCATGTTCAACTTTGCACTCATATTACAAAAATATGATTTAGTATATGGCCTGGAAGCTATTGGGATGGGAAGCTCCTGGGAAAAAAATTCAGTAGTATTTGAATGGAATGTTTAGTTACAGAATATCCCTGGAAATTCTCTGGTCGTGTCATTTTAAGGAAAAAGAAAAACAACGGCAAGCTGAATTACAGGAGAAAAAGGAAATAGCAGAAAAAAAGTTTAAGGAATGGTTGGAAAATGCAAAAAATAAACCTCGTCCAGCTGCAAAGAGCTATGGTTATGCTAATGGAAAACTTACAGGTTGGTTTTTATGTTATGTGGCTTACATAAATATGGTTTGCAAAAGCAAATATTATACATTTTGTTTCCTTTTGACAGAAATAGCAATTGGTAAAAATCATTTATCTTTTAAATTACTATTTTCTGGAAGATTATAACATATTCTGTTGCTATGACGATACTACAAATTTATTGTCATTCTCCATAAATCAGATATATGTATTTCTTAGAAGCAATAGTTGCAGAACTGCAAACTTAAGCTTTAAAGTAATGGTTTCTAACATTAAGACATAAGTAAAGTTCTCTTACATTTCTTGGATGATAAAGTCTTAATCAGGATATATTTGAGGGGTCATTTTGCCTCCCATCCTTCTAACTCTCTCTTCCCATGTCTTTGGCACATTACTTCTGCAGGGTGGAATACTAGACAGCACATCAACCAGACAAAAAACCACTTGCCCTTTAGGCTTGGTCTGATTATAAATGGCAATGCATGTTTTTCTTTGTGCTTCATGTTGGAAGGTCATACCTTGCTGACAGCTGCCTTCACTTGTTTAAGTGATTTATTATTAAAAATACTCCCATTCTGTTTTGTTCACACAATAGAACATATTCCAGACTTTGTTTTGACCATCTTGGTGAAGTGTGTGTTGACATATCTATGCAAAGTGGGTTGCCACTGTCTGAAAGACACATTCCTGCTGTCAGGATTAGTCCTCTCTCATAGGTCACAAAGGTCATCCATTCCAGCTACTGAGCGTGGCCTGCTTTTTTGTTTGTTTCTTGTTTGAAAAAAGGAATAATAAGCAGAGGTTTTAAACTAATGATTGGGTAGTAAAGTTAAAACTGTAGGTGGGAAAATACATATTGACTAGAAGTTAATTGCTAAAATAAGAGATTGTTTTATTTTTTGCATTTTTAATGAGTTTAATTCTAACAAGCAGCATATTTGTGTGTAAGTGCTGTGCTTAAGTCTCTATTCTTCATGCTTATATCATTTTTATAATTAATGAAATAAAGGAATTTTTGTGCCTCTAGTAACAAAAGGATTTGGAGATGATTTGCAAAACATTCTTCCTTCACATGGTTATTAGACGTCAGGCATCAGAGTTCTTTAAACACTTCAAATGCATCAGTAGAATAATGCTCCATAATTAGTAATCAAAATTACAGTGATATTTTGAAATCTTATTAATTTGAGTGACAGTGATTTAGAATTTTTGTGATTCTAAACAAGAATCTTGATTCACTTTACATATGAAAAATTTTTTTCTATAAACTTCAGTGTCTGACAAGGGGAAGCTAGTACACAAACAGTAAGTAGTTTCTTAGACTAAGTTAAGAAAATAAAGGTTTTGTTCAATTTAGGAGTTCTAAATTAATTCCATAGTAAAATTTTTCTAGGAGTTTGTATTTATATAGGTTTTAACATTATTTGGATTCTTAGAATTATCATTTATGTTTTAATTTTTACTGTACTATCTGCAGTGTTTGGAAAGTGTTATTTCTTTGAAAATATTTAAGATTTCAAGTTTTAAATGAGTCAAGCTGGTTTATCAGTGATATTTTTCCATTTGACATTTTAGCATTTCTCTAGGAATTTTAAAGTAAGTGGTTTCTTTGATCTCAAGAAGTTTTTTTCTTATTTTATTCTGATTTTTCAATAATTTTAGGTTTTTACAGTGGAAATTCCTATCCAGAACCAGCCTTTTATAATCCGATTCCATGGAAACCAGTTCATATGCCCCCTCCCAAAGAAGCTAAGGATCCATCAGGAAAAAAGAGTAAAAGACCTGTGATAAGTCAGCCACACAGATCATCATCTCTGGTAATTCATAAAGCCAGAAGCAATCTTTGCCTTGGAAGTCTTTGTAAAATACAAAGATAACATGTGCAGGAAATAGCATGTTTTTACCTGGAGCTATTTAATTTTAAAATCAGAAATTATTTTTTACTGCTCAATCAGTGACTCAATATTCAATGTGATTATTGACAAGTACTAATTTTTGCAGTTGTTTATGGAGTCCTTAGAGTTAACTGAGGAAGATATTTTCTACATTTTGGCTTTTTTTAACCTTTCAAGGTTGATCTTGGCATATTGTTTTGCAGAATAAGTGACTGAATTTGTAACAATTGTGTTTGTATTTAGGTTGTATTAAAACTATACTGTAATACCAATAAAACCAACAATTTTTCCTGTGTTCTTTCATACTGTTATTAGTTTATGTTTATGAACTTAAAAAGATTAAGATTAATTTGTTTAAGCATTTCTAAACTGCATGCCTGAGATAACTCTTAGAAGAATCTTAAATGGGTTAGAATCCTAGAGTTATCAAAAACAGTCTTTGTTGATGGCTTTTGGTATATTTTTTCCTGTGTAGATATTTTAAAATTACCTAACTGGAGGAATATTTTACCAAAACAAAATGAGGGTTGGGATTTTTAAAGGAAAATTTAAAAACATTGTTTTGTACTCTAGATCTTATGTAGTAATCTTGAGACACTAATATTTTTTCTTCACTTCATAAAAATACTTATACATTAATCGTAATTAGGTTGCTAGTTTTAAAATTAGGATTATCAGTGCATTATATTTTAATATTAAAAATGTTACATGATAGGTGATATTTTATTGAGATGGAAATTACAGGTCTTATTAATAAATACATTTTAAGGATAGTAGTTCAAATGATTACCAAAATAGCACTTAACACTTTTTGTTAAAAGTCTTTTTGAAGTCTATATCTTATTTAGGGGATGGTCAAGAAATGAAAATTTATTGTGGCAGTATAAAGATCAGTGAGTTCATTTAAAAGTGATTCCCATTTAGGATATATTACCTGTTGCTGTTAGATGAGTCATCTGCCCAAGTTTCTGGTGATGTGCAGTGGTGTTTGTCAGCACCAAGAAACAACAGAATCTTTCACAGGTATTCATGTCATCAGAAATCCAGGAAAATTAACTTCTAAGCAGAGAACAGTTTATTAGGAATCAGTAGGGTTTGTTGGGTTAAAATATGGCTGAGGTTTAGAGGCCTGCCCATACTCAGAACCTCTCAGATACAGTGAAACTTCCAGATGGTCAGTCTACTTAAGGAAATTCACCTGTATAGAGAGAAGGTAGAATTTGTCAGGGTAGCAGTAATCCTGCATGTAAAAAACATCTATGTATGTACATGTGCCTGAATTCCTCGAGGTTTTAGATATAGTTGCTATATCTAATAAACCTTTAATTTCACAGAGTAGATTAACTTATAGCTGTAACTATAACCCTCATAAGACTTTTCAGTCATTCAAGTATTAATCATTTATATGTATCTAGAGTTCAGTAGTATGAGTTTTATTCTAATTATAATGGGAAGCCTCTGGAATATTTTAAGCAGACAAATGTTAAGATCTGGTTACTTTGCAATTACTCTGGTTGCTGTGAGGAAATTGGCCTGTTGGGGTCAAAGAGTGGAACCAGGGAGACTCATTGGGAGGATTTTGCAGTACCTAGCAAAGAAGTCATGATAGCTTATATGTGTTTCATACTCAGGGGAGAGCCAGGATTGGAGATATAAATTTTTTTTTAATTTCAGAATATTATGGGCATACAAATTATTTAATTACATGTTTTGCTTTTGTGCAGTTTGAGTAAAAGTTATAAGGTGCCCATCACCATGGTAGTTGCATTGTACCCATTTGGTGTAAATTTACCCATCCCCACCACGCTTCCCACCTACTTGGTTTCCATTGAGGTTTACTCAATTATTTGTTTTAAGACAGGGTCTCACTCTGTAGTCCAGGTTAGAGTGCAGTGGCGTCACCATAGCTCACTGGAGCCTCAAACTCCTGGGCTCAAGCAATGCTCCTACCTCAGCCTCCCAAGTGGCTGGGACTATAGGTATACACCACCATGCCTGGCTAATTTTTTGTAGAGACTGGGTCTCACTATGTTGCCCATGCTGGTCTTAAACTCCTGGCCTCAAGTAATCCTCCACCTCAGCCTCCCAAAGTGCTGGGATTACAGGTGTGAGCCACCATGCCCAACCCTGGAGATATAAATTTTAGGCACATTAGCACATACCTAGATGGTATTTAAAAACATGGAACTTGATTAAGTTACCTAGGAAAGGTTTAGATAGTAGAAAGAGACGACTAAGTATTCTAATATTTAGAGATTAAACATCCAACAAGGATCCTGAAAACAAGCAACCAATGAAGTAGAAGGAAGCCCAATAAAGTATGATGTCTCAGAAGCCATGAGTACAAATGAATCGTGAACTCTGTCCAGTGCTGCTTGAGAAACAAGAGAAGGAAAGAGCCTTCATTATTGGATTTCATAAAATGAAGGAAGGTCATTCTTGACCACAATAGCAAACAAGTATTGAATTTCTATATGCCTGGTATTTTTATGCTTTTATATGTGCTAAGTATTTTAATTTTCATGACAATCCTATGAGATAGTTACTTTTATTATCCTCATTTTATAGTTGAGGAAACTGAGGCACAGAGAGGCTATGTTGCTTTTACACTTAGTAAATCACAGAACATGGATTAGAACTGAGATTAAAGGCCAAGTTTACCATCTTACTTTCTTCCCCCCTACCCTGGTAAGGGAGGACTACTTTCTATGAAATTTCTTTGATATTTTCTAATTCATTCTTCCTTCCTTTCCTTCCTTTTCTTTCTTTTCTTCCTTGAGACAGACTCTCACTCTGCCACCCTGGCTAGTGTGCAATGGCATCATCATGGCTCACTGCAACCTCAGACTCCTGGGCTCAAGTGATCCTTCTGCCTCAGCATCCCCAGTAGCTGGGACTACAGGTGTTCGCCACCACACCCAGCTAATTTTTTCTATTTTTAGTAGAGACGGGGTCTTGCTCTTGCTCAGGCTAGTCCTGAACTCCTGACTTCAAGTGATCCTCCTGCCTTGGCCTCCCAGAGTACTTGGATTACAAGTGTGAGCCACTGCACCTGGCCAATATTTTCTAATTCTTGAATAATTCTTTTATGGCTATCTTATTTTAAATCCCAAGCATTATTTTCTTTTTATTCTTTTTCCATAGCATCCTGTACTTATTTTATGGATGTAATATCTTTTTTCATCTCTAAGAACATTAATTGCAATTTTCTTTCTTTTTCTTAATTGGTTCTATTTTCCTCCGGATGCCTTTTTCTCTTTATTTTCTCTTTTTTTGAGATTTCATTAGAGACTTCCCTCAAATGTTTGTTAATCCCTGTCTGATATTTATATTCATGATATGAATCCCTGTCTGTTCCTATTGAAAAGTAAGGCATTAAAAGGCTGAATAGAAGCTATGTGGGCACAGGTAAGGCTTGTTGATGGTGGATTTTCTGTTGTTGTGGGCAGACTTCCAAATACATGGAATTCTTTTCCCCTTAGGCTGTTCAGTTTCTCAGAGAAGGATCTTCCAATCTTCTGGGGAGGTATACGCCTAGCTGCCAGTATTCCTGAGTAGGATCTGGCAAGGTAGTTCTCTACATCATAGTTCATTATGTCATAAACTGTCACTTTTCCTGTGTTTCAGTCTGGCTAGTTAGTGCCTAAGTTCTGTTCTCCTTGGTACCTGAGATCTCCATATACTGAACCTGAGCCCTTCCAGGGTTTTGCAGGCTGAATCAGTTACGCTTTCTTAAATAGTAAAAGAGAAAGGAAGAAAAAACAAGCACCCAGAGGGAAAAGAGCGAATTAAGAAAGACAAAAAAAAATTGCAGCTCTTGTTAATGTCCTTAAAGATAAGAAAAAATCCTACATCCATATTGTCCTAACTCCAGTACTCTTACACTGTTATAGCACTGCCATCCACTTTCCGCCATCCAAACATTTGTTAGAATTTTTGATTAACCGTTGTATTCTCTTCTATTCTCTTTGTCCTTTTGGATTTGTACCTTTTTTCTCAAAGAAATTCCTTTGCCATCATCTTAGAGCTCAGGGAGGGAAAGGAGATAATTGTGTGTGATTTATCTGCAGTGTTTAATTGAACATCCAAAGTTTCATTGTGAACATAATTGATATAAGGGTGCTCTTAGAGATATAGGTTTATTGCCCAGGTGAGAAATGTAGTATAGAGATAGATATTTTGACCTCATCAGTTTAACACAATTATTGAAGCTATGGAGATGGATAGACTCTTCCCAAGCAGAGTGAAGTATGACATTCTTTCATTCATTCATTCAGCCGTTATTTATCCAGCACCTACCATGTGTTGGCAGGAAGAACATGGACTAGGATGGAATGTAGGGGGAGAGCATGAAGGTAAGGCAGAAGGAAAGAACCCACCGGAAGAACAGCAAAAGTGGTAGGATGGGACAAGTAGAGAGTGCACCCACAGCGAGAGAGGGAAGCTTTCAGGAAGTCGAGTGGAAGGCTTTCTAGAATATCAAATGCTTCATAAGGGTTCAGAAAGAATGAGTGAGGCCTTCTGGTACTTACTGAATTCCTGGCACTGTGCTAAATTCTGGGGATGTAGTGGTGAACGAGACTGACCTAATCCCAAACCTGTTAGAGTTTACATTCTAGCAGAGATGACAAAGCAGTACTTACCTTAAAACACAAGCTATGAGGGCATATGAGGAGGTAGCTAACCTCTTTTGGGGTCAGGAAAAGCTTCCAAGAGGAAGCGATCAAGTCTCAACTCAGGCTTGTAGCAATTGAATAAACAAAACTTAGGATTTAATCATCTTGTAGGCTGGAGAGTAAGGAATGGGCTCAGACACTGGTGGTTCCACAAGTAAGCTTCCCTTCTTTCAAAGACCAAAGATAGTTGATTTGACAGCTTTTGAACATCAAATGGACTTTCAGACAGCTTGTGTACATTGACACTAAAAAAGTTACGAAGGAAATTTCTAAAATCTTAGTTGTTTGCAAAGAAAATCTATAGAATTCTATGGGAAAATATACTTTGATGACAAAAGACCATCTGTGGCCTCAGAGCCTGAAATAATACATACAGATGGGCTATTTATTTTGAAAATAAATTGCTAATGATCTAATTAGCAATTCAAAGCTTGTGCTTTCATGGACTTGCATGCTGTGATACCCGTGGCCCAGGAAAATAACAAAGGATGGAGTAGTTTATGTTACACTCACAAATTACACTTTATGACTTGAAACTAATTTTTCTTTATCCAAAAAAATAGCATGTAATATTCATATGTTTACCATGCTCATTAGTATCCCAAATTAAATTCATATGTTGGCTCGAGAAAAAACTCCTACAAGTTACTTTCCAGTGAATATTTACCTACTACTGTTGATAATGGCAGTCTACCTGAGAGGGAAAATTTTTCAGAAAGGGCAGTGGTATCTTGAATTTCCTCTTAAAATAGAGAAGGAAAAATACTCAATTATCTGTTGATCGGAAGAAAGCTATGCCTTATGCACAGGAGAAAAAGTCAGAAAGGAACACTACCCTTTTCTTTCCTGGAAAGGACAGAGCCACCTCCTTTTCCTTTTCTCATTCATCTGCTCTGAGCTGATAGAACTAACATATGAACTTGGAAAAGGAGGAGCCTCACCCCACCCCTTGGTTTCATGGCCCTGGGAACCACCAGAAGGTCAGAGGCAGATAGAAGCTATCATTGTTTTTCTGGTGGTGGCAGCGCAGGGTGGAGTGGCAGCAGAATGTTTTCTTAGTTTAAATAAATTTACCAAAAACAACCATCCAGTGCCTACCAGTCTACAACTCCCACTCCCTGGGCCAAGGGCTTTCCTTGCTTGATGTAGGCTGAGATGCAAAGTGCCCACATAGGTAAATCTAAAAGGTAAATTTTAAAAGGTATTTCTCAATAAGGTAGAGGAAATGCTCACCAATTTCTTCATCTGTCCAGTGAAGACATTAGACTGAATAATCTCCAAGGCCCCTTTCTACTCTAAGAGTCTATTATTTTGTGTGGTTCATTTTTGTATTTTTAAGATGCAGACATTGATCACTGCTTATCTAGTAAAGGCAGTGGGCTATATCATTTTCCTCCTAGAAGGGCGAGTGTGACGTAAACAATTGACTTCAAGAAGCCTTCCTATGGGCCATGCCCAGCGAGGCAGCCTGGCTCAAGAGAGCAGGAGAGACTCGCCTGAGTTTGAATACATGCTCTGCTACCTGTGCTGCGGGAACTTAGACAAGTCTCTCAACCTTTCTAAGCCTCAGTTTACTCTTCTAAAACATGGGCTTAATCAGACCTACTCCTTAAGTTGGTTGCAAAGATTAGCATGTCATGTAAAGTACCTAATACAATACACATAGAAGATGCGTAACGGATCATTTTGTATACTTATTAATAAAGGCAGTAGCATATGCCTCTCGACGGTAGATTATATGAGGGTACGCATTTTCCAATATGTAGTACAATTAAGGGGAATTACACATGGATAATACTGTGATATTTTCTTCACTGGACTGTGGAGCCATTTTTGCAATCATTTGTAAACATTTGACCTTTGAAAGTTACATCTTCAGAGAAGTGGTGCTTTATGGGGTGTCAGTCTTTTAAAGATGTAGAGGCTTTAATAAGTTCCTTTGTCATGATTTTGCAGAAATCTTCTGTATGAATTCCATGAGGGAAATCCAGGCACATTTCTATTTTCCCTGGCTAGGTTGGTTTGTCTAATTAAATTTGATGTTTTGTTCATATGTTTCTTGGAAACTCATTTAAGTTGTCTTTGGCTGAAATAATGGAGAGTTATTTCCCACATTTCATAAAAATCAAATAGAAAAATTAATTTTTGACAAGCTAAAGTCTTATTTTGGATTCTCTGAGAAACAGACACTGGAATGGTTTTAGTTGTGTAAGAGCCTATTTGGGTAACAGCCTCTGAGGGAAAATGGAGAGGGAGCCAGAGGAGGCCAGGAGAGCCGTCAGACCCTGATGTAGGTCTGACCCCTGTGGAGGAGAGAGAGAAGGAAGAAAGGTTGGGTAGGAAGAATCTTAGATTGCAGTGCAGTTCTAAGAAAAGTTCAACAAGGCTGCTGAGGAGTCCTCCAACCAACACTGCCCGTCAGAGGAGTCTACTTCTTGCAGTTATGGGCCTGCCATTGAATCCCTGCTGTGCTCAGTCATTGGCTGAGAGCAGCGCATAGGAAGGATGGTCTCTGCTAGAACAATGGTAGATGCAGAGCATGGCATCTGGGGCCTTCAGGCAATTGTGCTCCTGACAGTAGATCTGAGAGGCCCATTTCCACGGCCCCCACACTTAAATGCACTTCCATAGTCTATGTTACAGTCTTGTATCCTACATAGGGCAAATACAAGGGTCATAAATTTATGAAAAGGAATATGTAATGCTGCACTGAGATATACTTCAATGTTTTAAAAGCATTTTAAATTGCAAACTGAGGCTAGGGAACAGATTGGGCCCAGCCCTGTTCTCCCAGCCTGCAGTGGCATACCAGGTGAGGGGATTAGTTGTGCACCACTAATTGTGGTCCACCCTGGGAACAGGCAATAAGGGGGTGGCTTATCTGTAGAGAACTTAAAAACAGTAAAACCAACTAAAATGTCACCATGGACTGGCAACTCTAAGGGATGTCAGTGATAAATATTCCACTCTGAAAGACCGCCACGCACCCACCCACCCTCTACCACCACCACCTTTGTATGCCACTGCCAAGCTTCTTTTACCTTTTTTTAATTTCCAGCCATGAAAGTGGACCAAAAAATTCATAGGATTTCCTCCTTAAGATTCCTGAGATAAATGTGCTTCAGAGAATCTTTGGAGATGCTAGGTGTTGGGCTGCTTTAATGTACAGTGCTCTGTGGTTTTAAAAAGGGAAGAAATGACTTAAAGAGTGGTTCGGCAGGGAAGCCCTCTGGGACTAGCACTGGATTTTGAAAGATGATAAAGTTTGGCTTGACAGAAAGGAAGACATTGGCTTGCAGGCTGGAGGTAAAGAATGTCCAAGAGCTCAAAGAGGAGGGAAGTAACAGACATAATTGGGAAACTATGAATAGACAAAAAATAACCAGCTTCACATAGGGTATGAATGGGAAATGAGATTAGAAAAGTAAGTCGGAACTAGAATTTTAAGATTTTTGAATGCCTAAGGAGTATGCAGCTAAATATGATTAAGAATTTTTGAGTAGGGAAGTGACCCAATGAAAGTTATATTTTAGGAAAATTGATGTGGCATTGGTGTGCAGCATGCGGCTAGCTAGAGTTTAGTTTGGAGGAGCCTAGGATAGTCATTTTAAATATCAGGATACAAGGGCCCGAACTAAGATAGAGAAGGTGAGTTTGGAAACTGATCCAAGAGATATGAAGGAAGCATCGCTATCTCAAGCTCAATGTGTTTAAGAATGAAATTATTGCCTGATCTCCACAAATCTGCTCTTCATCTTGTCTTCTCATTCATTCATTCAACCATTCACTCAACAGATACCTACTGAGTGTCCACCATGGGCCAGGAGCTGTGTGAGGTCCTGATAACTTGTTTTATGATTCAACTCCGCCAAGTGTCCCTTGCTAGACACCTAGGATTTCATCCATCCTTGATGCCTCTCCCACATTCTCACCTCTATCTAGTCAGTAACTGATTTCTGTTGATTTTATATCCTACGTCAGTGATTCACCCCACACATCTGCACATTATAATCATCTGGGCAAAATTCCAAGGGCTAGGCTGCATCCCAGATCAATTAAATCACAAGCTTCTTGGAAACCCTCCCAAATGATTCCACTGTACAGGCAAGTTTGGAAACCACTGTGTTAAATATTTTTCAAATCTGACTTCTCTCTCCATCCCTGCTACCACAGCCCTGGTCATTTCTCACTTGGATTACTCACCAGCTTCCTATTTGGTCTCTGTACTTCTAATCTTATCCCCCTTATATTCATCCTCTCCACAGCAACCTGGTGACCTCCCAGAAATGCAAATCTGCTTCCAACTTTTCTGAGGCTCCCACACACACAGCATTGCTTTTTTTCCTCCTGCCTCCACAGCATTCACCAGCATAACACATGTCCTTCAATAAGGATTGTACATGGTCATTTTCAACCTATGTGGGCATGTTCCCGCTGGGGGAACAGGATCAGAATATTGGAAAAGGACTTAGATAGACAGCCTGTGCAACTTGAAAAGTACTTTCTCTCCACCACCCCCCTTTCCTCCCTGTCCCCTTCCCCCCAGGTCTGACATGTGCTCTCCTACTAAGGGGCTCAACCTTTACTATGGAGTACAGCACGATCTTTTCAGATGGCCCTATCTCCCCAGTCTCATCTTTCACCAGTCTCTACCATGATACTTTTAGTTCATGTACTCTAAACTTCTGAAAATTTCTAGTAAAAACCATATTGTTCCCACCCTTTGGGCCTTTGCTTATTTCTTTCCCCTTTTTATGGAATGCTTCACCTTTTATCTTCTCCTTCAATGCTGTCACGTAAGCTAACTTGACGTTTTGAAAGTCTCAACTCAGAGGCTGCTTCTCTTAAGCCTTCCCTGACTCCCTACTCCAGCTGGGTAGGGACCCTTTATTAACAAGGCCCCTGTGTGCTTTTCTCATTCATCTTGCTATGTTGTATCCTAATTAACCATTTTAATGGGTCTAGATTTATTGTTCTCTGAATTTTCTAGATTTAACATTTTTATAACACTTTGATTTTACTTATTCTGAGGTTTTGAACCCAAGTATTATAATTCAGAGTAGGGCATTGTGATTAATAGAAGCTAGAATCATAAAATATCAATATTGGAAAGGACTTTCAAAAGCAATTTTGTTTAATTATTAAAGCAGTATTTTTTTACACTTAATGAATTTGTGGATAGTGCTATCTATCCAAATGGAAATATTCCAGCATGTTTTAGAAATATGAAATTGTAGTACATGCTGGAGAAATTAATAGGAAATGTAGGTGAAGCTTCTAAGGGAAAGAGCAAATGGAAGAAAAGAACAAAGGACAGAAGACTGATCATTAGACAACACCTGCCTTCAGGAAACAGGACAAGATTAAGAGATGCCAGTTAAGAAGACAGAAGAAGATTTGCAGAAGGAGAACCAGCGTAGTGTCATAAAGACCACAGAAAGAAGTGTTCTAAGAAGCTTTAAAGAAGGGAGTGCCTGTGGGGCTGGCGCTCCAGGAGAGGCTCAGACAGCAAGTGGTGCTGTAAGGTCCCTCTCTGATGTGACTCCTGCACGGGGAGGAGCATCCACTGAGGGGGAATCTGAACCTCCCAGGAATCAGACTGGACAAATGTATGTAGACCCAACCCCTCAGCCATAACCGAAACCCAAGTAGTTCTTGGCCTTTTTGGAGACTCGGGACCTTTTGATAATCTGATGAACTCTAATGAGTCTATTCTTAGAAAAATGCACATAGGCACACATACATGTACAATTTCTCATGGTTCACTCTACCACTAAACCACTCCCACTCTCCATGGACCCCCACATCAGCTTATATAGTTCCACTATCAGATACCAAAGCTTGCTGGGGTCATGTGGACAGGGGACATACTTGAGGGTGAAGAACTGTTTCCCTGGCTCAAATCATAGGGAGTCTAAACCCATGGAGGCCTGAAAGAAATCCTCTATCTTGCTTTACCTTTCTGAAGAGCAATAGGCTGAGTAGAGGTGTTCCTTGGTGCTTCCAAGACTACCCAGCCTGCCAACTGAGCATTTCCTGGATTCCAGTCCATGGACTAGCTGAGTCCCTAGCTTAAGGCCCGCTAACCACTACACTTCTCCAAGCCTGTGACATATAAGTGGTTGTATGTTAACATACCATCGTTATAGCTAAGGAGAAGATAGGTGAAGGGGAAATGGAAACTCTCAATACTATGTTTTCAACTCTTGTAAATCCAGAATTATTTTAATATAAAAAGTTTTAAAATATGCTGCCCCCAAATTCATACAAATTCAGAGCTTTCCTTTTGCTTGTATATGCTTTCAAATATTGAATATTTTGTTATTCTCTTATTTTAACATAGTAACTTATCATTTGGTAGAAGAGCATTTAAACTAGTTATAAATATCTGGAATTTATTTAAAGTGAGAGCTTTATTTGTAGGTCTCAAACAGAACTAAACTCAAACTGAATAATGATCAAGGCTGAGGGAAGTTAGATTATGGATGTGCATGGATGGCTATATTCCATTCAACAAATGCTTTTGCTGAGCAGAGAACTAGTGTTTGGCATATTTCCAACAGAATATTATCCACAGAGAAAAATGCATCTTTTCAGATTAAATATATGAAAAGGAAGTATAATTTCATGATGTCACTGGGGGAAAAAAAACAGCCCATTTTTTTATGTCATGTTGTTTTCTATTTAAAAAGATATATACATATGTATGTATCTGTAAGTAGATATAAATACAGATATTCAGGTTTAACAAATTGTTATTTTAATCTATCTCTAAGAAATCAAAGTCATGAAACAATACATTGAGTTCATGGACTGTGAAAAATATTCTGATTTAAATTGGTATTGGCTATGCCAGAGTTGCAAGTTGGTAGCCCATGGGCTGCATTTAGACCCAGGATATGTTTCCATTGACTGGAACAGTTTTAAATTTTTTGAATTAGTTGTCAATATTTGAAATAGTAAAATCTGACAGCACCAAGCACATACTCTGACGTGGCAGAACTTGATGAGGCTAGGGTAGTGGATGCCTCTATTAGAAGGTGTGCCCTTTCATGCTTGCCACAGTTCTTTTGTTGTCACTGTAGATGAATTTCTTTTAAATTGAGGTGAAATTTATGTAAAATAAAATTAACCATTTCAAAGTCAACAATTCAATGGCAATTCAGTACATTCACAAAGTTGTGCAATCACTACCTCCATCCAGTTCCAAACCTTCCATCACCTCCCAAATAAAACTCCATCCCAATGAAGCAGTCACTCTCCATTCTCCTCTCCCTTTAGCTCCTGACAACCACCAATCTGCTTTCTGTCTCTATGGATTTCTCTGTTCTAGGTGTTTCATATAAACAGGATCATAAGATATGTGACCTTTTGTCTCTGGCTTCTTTCACTTACCATAATGTTTTCAAGGTTCATCCACGTTGTAGCATGTATCAGTACTTCATTCCTTTTTTATGGTTGAATAATATTCCATTGTATGGAATGACCACATTTTTTGATCCATTCTTAGGTTGATGCACATTTGGTTGCTTCCATCTTCTGACTATGTGACTAGGGCTGCTATGAACATTTGTATATGGGTTTTGTGTGAACAAATACTATACTTTTGATGTTTTTGATGGGGGATTAGGGTTGTTTCAGCCACAGTTCTTAACACTGCCTATTGCCTCCCAAGCTGGCCTGCTTCACTCACTTGCTTTATCATCCAGCCCCCGTCAGCTTTTGCATTTCCATTTTCTGGTCTATGTCATGGCAGTGGGCATATCCATTTTCCCTCAATTTCTGCACTTTTTTTCGGTACAATACTTGAACTAACAAAAATTTATCTTAACTTTTCTTAAAAGTGTTCCTCTATACTAGATTTCTTTGTTTTTTCCTCCCTCAGTGGTGGTTATTCTCTGATAAATATGAACAATGGATGAGGGTTTTTTTTGTTTCCTTCTCTTTTGACATTAAAAAATTGGACAGTTTGAGAAGATCTAAAATTGGGGATAGAGCTTTGCCCTACTTATACTAAGCAGTGACTTTATATATGCATCTGGGTTTAATTATAGTTGTCATCTCTGAACTCTGAGGCAAAATATGCATTGCTGCGATGTCATGTGTTTCTGGCAGTCCAAGAGTATAATCACTCAAATGTATAATCACTCCCCTGGCTTTTTTTAACCTGGCCTCAAGGTCTGCCTTACCTCCCTCTTCCTGCCCCCCCGCACTCTCGCAAAGGCCTCTTTCTCGCTTCAAACTCTATCAGTGCCCCTCTGACTTCTCCTTACTTGCCATTTAATCATTCACTCTAAGTATAATAATATGACTTAACTCCTCTGGTTTTTTCTTGCCTCCCTAACTGGATTATAAAGTCTAGTTTAAACTACTAAACAGAATCACTAAACAGAATCTAGTTTTGTTTATTTTTTGAATTGTTTCGGTGCAGAACATATGCAATAGGTGTGCAATAAATATTTGAATTAGTGACTCACCAAACAACAAAAAAAATGCCTCTTGACAGTATATCTAACTTCTCAGTATTATTAAGTTGAATAAGTTTAAAAGTCTTTAAGTTCAGTTAGTATAATGTTTATAATTAAGGTTAACAGATAGCAAGTTGAAAAAATAATTTCTGTGTTATAGTTATGGCAACTAAGTCCCTTTTAAAAATCTAATCAATGTGTTGGTATAAGTTGGTGATTCTAAAAATGTGTGTTGCAGACCACCGGTATCAGAATTGCTTATAGTATTGGTTAAAAATAGAGCTCCTGGAACTCAACCTTGAATTTATATGTGCATACAGTCTAATGGTTGAGCTCAGGAGTCTGCATTTTAAAAAAGCCTCCTGGAGTATTTTGTACCCTAAATGGTGAGTACCACTGGGATAGTTTGAGAAGTTAATAACTTCATTTGGAATAATTCAGGTAGATTAGAAGACTAACTTAAGTTGGTATTAGGGGAAAAATATACAATGAATTTGTATATTTAATATATGATAATTTCCACATGATACTTGGGAAGTTAATTTTTTTGGCATGAGTCTACAAATGAATGTTACTGACGGTGTATAGTTTTAACAACATGGAATTAAAATCCTGGAAATTTAGAAAATTCCAACTAACCTGAGAATTACTGAGGTGAAACAGAATAAAATTTTTGAAAACCACCACCGAGTGTATGACTGTGTATGATTAACACAGAAGTTAATCCTAAGGATGTAATTAGATAAAGAAATGCTAGTTTCTTTTCCAAAAGTTGAAGATAGAGTTGAAAACAATTACTATATAACACCCTCTAAGTTATAGTTAGTATTTACTGTTATTTAGAAAAATCCTGATAATTCATTGCTGTTATGAAGAAGTTATGGACTGAGGGGAACAGGCTTTTCAAGGTAATCCATTCAGATAATGCAGACTTTTTTGTCCTAGAAGTTAAATACACAAACCATTAAGAAGTAATCCAACAGTATAATGAAATGATCACAAAACAAAAGTGACACTACATTGCTTGCTGGTAGCACATAACTGAAATGAAACAAATTTGTTATACTTTGGATAATATAAGGGAATAAATTGCAGGCAATTTAGCCAGGGCTTTTTGTGAGAAAAATCGGAAGTTTTCTGGCTGTGTGTTTCATCTGCATGTACAATGTTTTCCTCCCTCTTGATGGCATTTTGCACTTCTTAAATATATCACTTTATATAGGTCCTCACTGGGTAGCACTGGTATTTTTATACAGAATTAAGTATGCATCAGGCATTGGTGCTTTGCCACATCATCCCATCGAATCCTCACCAGAAACAGCTTGTATGCGAAGGGAAGGCAACTGAGGGTACTGACGGCGGTAACCTACTTAAGATCATCTAAAATCTGGCTATTCTTATTTCATGTATCGCGTGGCCCTATTAATAGGCACTAGAAACAAACGATTTTCCACTTGCAAACACAATTCTCCCCCTCACTTAATGGAAGATGGAAGCCACAAAGACTGCAGGCTGAAAAAGGAAAAGATTCACTTAGGTTGGTAGTCTGGCAAATGAAGTCTCAACTCCTGATAGACTAAAGCAGACAGAACCAAGGACAAGTTCAAAGTAGAAAATATGGGCTGCTTTTCCTGGTTCTTCGAGTCAAACAGTGCGACCTCATTATTTTGTTTCAGTTTCCAATTCCAAGAACTCCAGATACACCCAAGATCAAATGTAAATACCAAAACACATTCCAAAATCGAATAAATGATTTTTGGATTATCTGGGTCACTGGTCCCCTTCACTAATGTGTGTAATCAAGAGCTGGTGATGCCACCTATGATAAGCAATCCTTTGATGAAAGACTTGATGCTTAATTCCTTGTAGAAATTTAGAGTTCTGCCAGTTTTGACAAGACTATTTTTTCAGTCCTGTGGATTTTAGAATGACATTTGAAATTCTTAGCTATTGAAGACAAGGAAAATGAAGTCACGTTTCAGAAAAAAAATGAGTCCAATAGGAGTAGCAACTTGCGCCAGACTGGACATCGTAAAGCATTAGCTATGACTGTTGACATAACAAGTTAGCAATCATAAACTAGATGGCCATAAAAATGCAGCAGTTGGCCCCCACTTTATTCTTTTCTCTTACATACAACTTTTATAATGCACTTGTCAGGCCAGTCATTAAATTCACATTTGTATGCTGACCATGAGGACTGTTTTGGCTTCCAAGTTGGTCAAGTTGAACTGCTTTGAAGCTAGTAATCTGCTGAATTAGCTGACTTCTTTCATGGTATTCCAGAACAAACAGATCCCCTTTTAAAAATTCCCACTTTTGTTATTTCAGGTGGTTTGAGTCTGTTATTCTTACATAAAGATGTTAGCCTTCTTCCAAGAGAGGTTCAAAGAAAAATGTAGAAATAAAATGTTAAACATATTAAAAGCACCTTTCATATGATGATCATATCACTGGGTGAAAGATGAGGTTAAAATTGGTCATCACTTCACTGTGCAGCCAATTATTTTTTTAAAGTTGCCTAGAAAGTCTCAGGGTAGCCCTAAGTTTTAGAAAGGATGTCACCATTAGGACAAACACCAGAATAATAATATTTATTGAGTGCTTAATCTAATAACCCTGGGATGTAGGCATATTATTCCTTCTTTACAGATGAGGAAACTGAGGCACAGGGACTAAGACCACATGCTCAAGGTAAAAATGAAAAGTTATCAAATTGAGGAGAAAATGTAGCATAATAGGAAGCATGGGTCTCAAAGGCTTGCAGAGATGAATTCAAATTCCAATTGTGGCATTTATTAGCTGAGAAACTGAGCACATTTATTAGCCTCTGAACCTCACATCCTCATCTGCAAAATGGGATTATTATGCCTTCTCCAAAGGTGGTTTTGAGGATTAATTTAAATAATAGTAAATAGTAGTAGTATTGGACATTTATTGTTTACTGTGTACCAGGCATTGTTTTAAGCACTTAGTGTTAATTTTTCCAGCAACCTTATTATGTAGGTAATTTTATCTTCCTTTTTACAAACAAAAAAACAGGAGAGAGAAACTAATTTGCTAGTTAGTAGCGGAACTGGGTTTCAAAATTCCCAGCATAATGGGTAACATATAATAGGCATTTGATAATAACTATATTATTGGTATGTAGAGAAAGGGAAATGCTTGCAATATAAGAATTATAGTAAATCTCCCCTTTTCTCTTAATGCCTTTACTAATAAATGTTGGAGAAGGACAAGGATACAAAAAATATCAGATTCATCGGCTCTATTTAGAGTAACCTAAGCCTATGCACTAGAGTGATATCAGCAAGGAATAATTTTAACAAATTTTAGCAAATTTGTTTTTCACTCTGAACAACTGCTGCTACTTTTCATCAATGGAGCCAGTCAAATGGACACGCTAAGCGAAGTAAGAATAATTGACAATCACATCTAGCTATGTATCCACGTTTGTGTGTGATTAGATTTTGTTGTCCCCTAAATGAGTTAGTCTGTAAGAATCCTAAAATTACGTTTGGGAATAGTTTTCTTTTGCACATTTTACTATCTTTTTTGATTATGAATGGTTGTCATGGGAGCAAACTTTTAAAATACTGTCAGTTCTCCAAGCTCCATTTTCTCTGTTCCTCTCCTGTATCTCAGCCCTAGCCATTGCCCCAATGCACACACACAGAGTATACAAAAGTAGGCTTTTAAAATCCCATCCTTAAGCACAAAAATGCCAAGGAATGTTTGCAACTGGTATGTTGGAGCCAAAAAGGTTTATCACATTCTGAAAAAGAATCTTTGGCATTAATGGAGAACCAATTGTAAAGCATAATTACTGCACAAACATGCAGTATGTGTGAAGCTATGATCATTCCTTTAATCTCTCATACCGGAGAAAATCTAGACAATGTGTCCGTTGTTTGAATTCCCATGCACACTCCTCCCAAATCCTGCTGAAACATTGCTTTATTTATACATATATTCAAATATAATTCAAGCAAACACCCAAGCTTAACTTCTTGAAAATACAGTTTGAGTTCTTGAAGTAGAGTCAGAGTTTTGGCTCCTTATGCAGGTAAAAAGGGTGGGTCACATAGCTTTATGGCTCCAATTTCAACAATCAAAGGTTCTCATGCAAATGAATGGCTACCTTTCACTCCCAAGCAACATTTCTGCTTAGCAGAGGTATGTGCTGAACTCATCGTTGGGAAGGAAATCTTCTATTTTTCACATTTGTGAAACACATTTTCTAGCAGTGCCTTAAAATTTAGTATCTCAGGTTTTTTTCCGACTATATGAGGATTTCTGTAATTTTCGTAACTTTTTTTGGTGATGCATGACACAATTGCACATTAATAATAATGATTATTATGATAGCTAAAATTAGTGTAGGGGGGAGGACTAACTACCTTGTAAGCACCTCGCTAAGCCCTTTATATGCCTACCTTATGTATTGAGCACCACTACTAAATAGATGCTACCGGTGATTTTTTGGTCTGTGCCAATATGTTAAAACCCCATTCCCCAACTCTTCAGTTTTTAAAGAAAATGTTTTGTCTTGAGAGTCATTTGCATTATTAGGCTTCACATATTAATTTCTTCTTAGTTTTTTTTTTTTTTCTTTTAATAGGCAGGGTTTTACTTTGTTGCCCAGCCTGAAGTGCAGTGGCCTGATCATAGCTCACGGTAACCTAGAACTCCTGGGCTGAAGCCGATTCTTCCACCTCAGCCTACTGAGTAGCTAGGACTACAGACAGGTGTGCACCACCACATACAGCTGATTTTAAAATTTTTTTGTAGAGACCAAGTCTTGCTATATTGCCTAGTCTGGTCTTGAACTCCTGCCCTCAAGCAATCCTCCTGCCTCAGCTTCCCAGAGTGCTGGGATTACAGGCAGAAGCCACTGTGCCTGGCTTCTTCTTAATTTTCTTAAAATATATTTTTATTTATTCAGTTCCATGGTTTTAGGAGGAAATGTGGGGGAGGGATGGAAGATGTCAAGGAAAACTGGCTGGATGAGCTAATACATGAATTGGAATTTAAAGGACAAGAAGAGTTAACCAGATGAGCAAAAGGGAAAAGGCATCCCACAGAGAGCAAGCAACATGTCCAAAGGCATAAAACCACTTTATATGTTTAGAGAATTATGAACCCACTATGTATATCCTTGGCAGTAATGTTTGGAGGGAAAGAGAAGAAGGTAGGCATCTGGTTATGAAGAGACAAGGAAGCAACTGAACTTAGACTCAGGCAGTATGAAATGAGAGGTCAGGGAAGATTTGAGAGATATTTAGGGGTCAAAATAAGCAGTATTTATATGATGTGGCAGGGATGGGGGCAAGGAATAGAAAAGAATCTAGGATGAAGTTCCAAAGTTGGTAGATGTATTAGTTAGGCCTAGTTCAGGCTGATATGGCCCCAAGGGGTTAGTAGGGACCTATCCTGTCCTTATGCCTCATCCTCCTAGTATATAGCTTCCAACCCCAAAGTTACCTCTTGTTCCAAGGTGGTTGCTGAAGATCCAGCCACCATTATGTCCACACTGCAGGACAGAAGGTGGAGGAAAGAGAGAAGCACAGAGAGGGGCTCCTTCCAGCTGAATCAAGTCCCTTCAAGCAGTCTTCCTAGAAATGTTTCCATGCCACTGGCCATAACTCAGTCACATGGCCCTATTCAAATGCAAGGAAGGCTGGGAAATGAGTCACTCTGGGTAGCATCCATGCCAGATAAAAACTGGGGACTTTTACTAAGGAGGAAGGAAAAATGGTTTTGAGATTGGCAACTAGTAGTATTAGGTCATTAAATATGAAATGTCCGATTTCAAATCAAAAGTTTAGTTTATTATATCTCAAACAAGAAGCAGTACAATTAATCAAAATATGCAACTGTCAAAAACAATCCATTTTTCATCAAACGTAACAATACGGCTTAGAAATAGTTCTCCTTTATGTCCTGACAGCAAAGAAAGGCAAGCTTCAAGACGATTTCTCTTCTCATGCTCATTTAATTCATGCAGAACCCATCTATCCAGCTTCTTTACCTTGTCAATTTGCTTCAAATGGTCCAATGTTGTTGGAATAGTAACATCAAACCTTGCTGCTAATTCATGCCTAGGTTGAGATGGATTCGCTTCCACTACAGCTTTCTGCTCATCGTTACCTACCTTGGTGTCAGTTCGCCATGTGGCTCATTTTCAAGATTAAAATCACAATAGTATCATAGCACATGCATAAAGGTACGAACTCTTCCACGGAAACAGACAGGAGTTGAAAACCAGGGGAGCTGGAGAAGACATTTTTGAGGTGACATTTCACTAGGTGGGCAGGGTCTGTGAGAAGCTACGGGAAGTTATGTGATAGAAGCTCAGAGGCATGGAAAGGCATGATGAGTAGAAGGTGCATAAGATGATCAAAAAAATCCTTCCTGGCTGGGCACAGTGGCTCATGCCTATAATCCTAGCACTCTGGGAGGCTGAGGTGAGAGGATCACTTGAGCTCAGGAATCTGAGACCAGCCTGAGCAAGAGTGAGATGCCCATCTCTACTAAAAATAGAAAAAATTAGCCAGGCATGGTGGCATGGGCCTGTAGTCCCAGCTACTTGGAAGGCTGAGGCAGGAGGATCACTTTAGCTCAGGAGTTTGAGGTTGCTGTGAGCTAGGCTGATGGTATGGCACTCTAGCCTGGGCAACCAGAGCAAGACTGTCTCAAAAAAAAAAGAGTCCTTTCTAACTCAGATGAATCCTTAACAGTCTGCCTTGATGCCGAAATGTTCTTCTAGTCATCAGAATCTTGCATTATTATTGAAATTTTAAGACATCCCCGTTTGACTATGATATCATTTCTGGGAGGTTTAAGGCAGGAAGCTGTTATTGTTCATAGGTTTGTTTGTCCCCCAATCTAGACTGCAGGAGTGGGTCACCGGATAGGAAATGGAACTTTTCACAAGAGTGGCCAAGTGTCCAGAACCTGAGGTTGCCTGTGTGGAGGGCTCTAGGGGAATGTCCCAGGTAACCAGAGGCTGCCGATTAATTAAGTGGGAGGGAAATGAGTTGGTTCCCAGCGGGGCTGACTCAGTGAGGATGATTCATTAAATATTTGTTGAGTGTGCACTAGTGCCAGGGAACATGTTGGGTGTTGGAAATTTGATGAAGCCATATAGATAGATGGACATGGCCCCTATGCTCATGGAACTTACCTGGAAGAGACTCATTAGTGAACTGTCACTGTTCATTCAGGCTTTTCCAAAGCCATTGGAAGTGCCAGGATGAAAAGAGCTAAGAATTTAGAGGCAGTACTGGATTTTGTTCACTGAAAAAGGCCCTTCCTGTATTCACTATGTTGCTTCTTTAGGCTCCTCACAGAGCCAGCCAGTGAGTCTGTGGTATGCTCTTATATTTGAAAAAATGCTTCCAAATTGCTACTTTCCTAGAAACATCTCAATTTGCCACTAATCCTAGGCATGCCTGTGGGAATGCTAGTATGTCTTAATGGCAATATCCACTGACTTTTTCTTAAATCTTAGCAAATATATACTAATTTGTTCAAATTTTTTTTAAATACTCTAAATACTGGGCTGAAAAGATAACTGGATAGACATGGAAAACATCATAATTAAGGGATAGAATAAAGACTTACAAAGTTCATCTTCTTTGGGTTCTTGATATCTCAGGACGATATCCAGTGGATGTCGATGGGTTCTTAACTTGGGAGGGTCAGCAGATTCTCTTCAGTGTGGTCCATGGATTTCCTGATATGGTATGGAAATATTTGTAAATATGGGCTCATAGCTATCATCCGATTTTTAATGGGACCCTTGAAACTCAAGAACCTCTTCTAAAAATTTCATGAAAGTGCTTCTATGAAAGTGAAAAGGATAGCAGTGTCAATAAGAATTCATGGACGATTGCTGTGGTGTGAATATTTGTCCCCTCCAAGTCTCATGTTGAAATTTAATCCTCAAGGTGGCAGTATTGAGAGGTGGGGCCTTTAAAAGGTGATTGGATCATGAGGGCTCTACCCTTATGAATGGATTAATCCACTCATGGACTAATGGATTAATGGGTTAATGGATAAATAGGTTATCATGGGAGTGGGACTGGTGGCTTTATAAGAAGAGGAAGAGAGACCTGAGCTGGCATGCTCAGCCCCCTTGCCATGTGATGTCCTGCACCACTTTGGGATGCTGCAGAGAGTCTCCACCAGCAGGAAGGGTCTCACCAGATGTGGCCCCTCAACCCTGGGCTTCTTAGCCTCCATAACTATAAGGCATAAATTCTTTTTGTTTATATTACCTGATTTCAGGTATTCTGTTACAAGCCACAGAAAACGGACTAAGACAATGACTTCACATAATTGTCACAGAATGGGGGGCAGTACAGCAGAACTACACAGGCTTTGGGGTCAGCAGACCTGGCCTCTAGCTCTAGCTTCCAGCCATGTGACCTTGTACAAGTCTTGCTCCCATTTCAGCCTCAGTTTACTTATCTTTTACATGGGGGAAACCATATGTCATGCAGTTTTATGTTAAATGATCAGATGTATGTGAAAAGCTATAGAAACTTCAAGGTGTTATCTAAAAGCAAGAGGCTTTAGAACATGTTTCCTAACCATACCTGCAGTCGGTGTATGTTCTTGGTCACTAGAGGGAGCCTTAGGATTCAGGGGAAGGATAAGCCAATGATGTTTATTCTCGAAAGCCTGAGGCCTCTAGAAGAAATTCCTTCTCTAAAAAACTTTTGCATTTTATAAATATACACTTAGGCTTTTTTTTTAATTCAGATAAAAGGTCTATAAAAGCAAACAGGACCGCAGTTCCTTGTGACAGATTTTTTTCACCCGTGAACCCACAGGATTCTTTCTCCTTTCTCTATGTTAAATTTAGTTTGTGGAAAATCCTAGTGTTTATGTAGAATCGATTTAAAAGCAAGAAAAAAAATAGTAGAAAATGCAACTTTCCAGAAGACCGTAGGAAAAAAGTATTTTCTATTAGCAAAAACAATTCATTATAAATTCTGTGGCACATGGCAATGTTGTTTGAGGATTTTTGTACCAAGACAGGATGGGGAAGTACATTGTCTAACTCTGGTTTTGAATTTCCTCCTGGCACCCTCTGATGTTCTTGTGGTTTTTTTGTTTGTTTGTTTGTTTGTTTTTTGTAGAGATGAGGTCTTGCTATGTTGCTAAGTCAGTCTCAAGCTCCTGGCCTCAAGTGATCCTCCCACCTTGGCCTCCCAAAGCACTGGGATTACAGGTGTGAGCCACCACATTCTGCCTGAAGTTCTTAATTGGTGTGCCTTTCTCATGCTAAGGCTGGCATGAGAGTAATCTTACGCATTTAACACATTAACGGCCATGTGAGTTGTATTTAACCCATGCTAGTTTTGCGCCTGGGGTCCCTTGTGAAGCATATGTAACTCACACGTCTCTTCACTTTGGGAGCCGTGAGAACTATTTTTCAAGTTGCATATAACTCACATACAGAAAACAATAAAAAATAACAAATGTTTCATTAAATTAGAAAGGATTGTTTTGTTTTCAAAGTTTTTATTCCATCTTCATAATAAAAAATACTGTGGCCCCAAGGACAAATTTTTTTTCTAACGTGGCAGTTAATGCGTCAAAAGAGCTTGACTATTACCCCAGAGGACACCAGTATGGTCTGAAGGAGGCGGGATGAAAGAAGGAAAGAGTCCAGTGACTTGTATGTCAGAATTAGAATTTCATTGACCCATTCTGTGTTTTGGGGACGATATTTGCCCCCACTTGGGCCTTGGTTTTTCTAATTCTGACCAATACCCCGTCCCATGTACCCGACACATATACACCCAGGGCCTGAAGGTTTGCTTCGTCACGTGTGGAATATTAGGTGACCAGATTCAGGTCCCAGATCACAAAAGGCAAAGTTTTGCAGGAGCGCTTAGATTTATCCTGTTTTCAACTCAAATTTATTTGGAGAAGGTGGAGTCCTGATATTTCTCCTTATAGCCCTTATAGTTCTTCCTTATAGGCTTTCAGGTTGTGCTCTCATCCTGCAACAAAACAAGTGCCTGCAGAAAACAGCAACCACCGTTTCTTCACGTACATTTGCAGGAAGCGATGTAAAGGCTGCATTGCTAATATCCATTAGCAAAGCTGGCCAATGAAATTGTCAAGCACTGATCTGCAAGTTTTCTTGATAAACTCTTACAAACCCTGCCCTCCTCAGGTTAACCTTTTAGAAACAGGGACATAGCTTTGTCTTCAACAAGTGTTGACCACCCCTCCTGAAAAGCGGTTATTTAAATCCATGGTGTTTCCTGCAGTCAGTGGCCTTTTTGAATGGAGGAAGCATTCTAGGAAATACTTTATTTTTGTTTTGTATTAATATATTTCTCATACATGAGTGCTCCCAAAGCTGCCCTGCACGACCACATTGGAGCTTGAGCTCGCATCGCAGCTATTTGTGTCTCCAGAGTCCCCTCGGCAGGAAGGGAAACCTCTCTGCTGACAGAAAGGCAGGAAGGTTATACAGGATGAAGCCCTGTCAGGCTTGGTCATTGCAGGTTATAAGGAACAGCTGCCTTTCCTTGCTGAGGCACTTTTTAAGGCTTTCCTCTTTGTCACCCCTGAAGTCTAAGAACTCCCCGAGAAGAATCAGCTGACTTGGGTCAGAACAAGCTGGAGGCTCTGCCAGCCCATTTTAAGCATGGCTGTGCCAGGTTAGCAATAAGAAAATTTCTAGAACAACGCAAACAGCTTGATCAACGATTCCATTAATGATTACAATCTGAGTAATTTTCTCCTCTTTTTGTTTTCCAGAGGCTGCTGTTTCTTCTTAAAGCTTTCAGGTGGTGAAGGTCAGGAGGAGAACAGAATCACTGTTGGCTAGTTAAGGACTTCTCTAATTTTAATGTATGCAGGAATCGCTGGAGGTCTTGTTAAAATGCAGATTCTGATTCAGCAGGTCTGGGAGTGAGGTCAGGGGGGTGGAGGAGCTGGGACTCCGCATCACTCGGGCGCTCCCAGGTGATGTAAGCGTGGCTGGTCTTTGACCACCTGAGTAGCAAGGCCTGAATATTCTTTTATCTTTGTTTCGTGTTTCAAGCGGATGCCTGATGTTAGTAGGATGGAGAATACGTTTTCTAATCTAATCCCCCAATACTATCAGAAATGAAGAATGAATAAGTAATGATTTCAAAGCCCACGGAGAACCTTGAGGTCACAGATTCTGTCTTTTGAATTAACAATTAATTGGTAAGCCATGAGTTTGAATTTTAAGTTATTGCAAATCAAAATATTGAGAATAGATCTGTAGCACACATACATACAGACAGCAGGATTCAGGCAGATCTGGTTTTTCTCATGAGATTGCCAAGCAACTGTTTATCATGAGGTTATTTTTCACTGGCAGGCATCATGCTCTGTACACATTTAAGCAGGAACATGGCGGGGACTGCAGGAAAGTTTGTCTACCGGTTCCTCTGGCTCTAAATCATCTGTGTTCTTCACCTTTCTGCTCACTACCAGGAACCAGTACAAGTGTTGCTTATGCAAAGGGATGGCAAAAGGATGAATCTTCAGGTATGGAGAAATTTCAGATTTTTCTTGAATATTCCCAGGAGTCTGAGTATATGATCAAGCTGTTTGCATTGTTCTAGAAATTTTCCTATTCCTAACCTGGCACAGCCATGCTTAATATGGGCTGGCAGAGCCTCCAGTTCGTCTTGGGGAGTTATTAGTCTTTTGCGTTTTGGTATTGCTATATACTGAATTTTAGGCCATTAATTTTGCTCACTTTAAGTTGCTTTGGATCTGCTATTACTTCCACAATTCTTGTTTTCTTGGTTAAACTGGAAGTTCATTGTAGTTGGAAGTCATGCCTCCTATTTTATAGGACTGGGAGAGAGTAGAAGTGAACTTTAAACTCATTGAGTCCCATTTCCTCTTTAATATGTGAATTTCTTTAAGCCAGCCTCAGTTTGAAACACATTTGGTGATGGGGACCTTACTACTTAATAGTCTATCCTTTGAACAGCTCTGAGTGTTAAAAAGACTTTCCTAATATTGAATCTAGAGTTGTCTACTGTGGCTTTTGCCCCCTAGCCCAGTTTGATTCACTGGCGGGCAATTCCTTTGTCTTGAATAGAATATGGACACTTAACACATAATGGTGGATAACTGACTTCTTCAGGCCCAGGATCTGGGGTTCTCTGTGCCTTTGGCAATTCCTCATGTAGCAGAGTAGCCTCCAAATCCTCTGAGTTGAGGAATACACCTAGAGGAAGCAAGGTCCAAAGCTGCGCTGCCAGAAACTGTATGAGTCTGGGAGAAGTAGGACAGTTGCTGCTCATGAAGACTTTACTCTACTTGATTACAGGGGCTTATGATGTCTTGCATTTCCTTCTTACATCCAGCCTGACTTAAGCCTTAAATGAAATGCAGGAGGAGGATTCATGATTACTCATGAATTTTCACACAACCAGATCACTCAATAGGAATCTTAGAAATGGCTCCAATTTCCAAAATATTTTTTTTCTTTAGCTCTTACCTAATGCAAAATTGTAAAACTGGCCAAGTTGGACTTTAGTCCTCCTTTCCTGTCTCCCTTTCAGAACCTTCCTACCCTTCCTCGTTTATGCTCCATAGGTGATCTCATCTTCACTATTTCTGCTTCCAGTATCACTCTATGCCGTGGACCACACATTCCCTCTTCTCTTACCAAAACTTACCTGTTTCCTCTGATTCTCTCAGCAGCTGGTTTTATCCAGTGTGACCTCGGCTGTTAATGGGTTCTGCTCCTCTTAACAAATCCTTTCTAATGTGTAAGATACCTCTGGCTTTACCTGCCTACCTCAGCGTCATAATTTCTTAATCCTGCCAAACATAGGTTTCCGGATGGCTCTTAGGTCATGGCTTTACAGTGGGGAGGGAGAGGTGTCATGATAAGATCATGGATGAGAAACTGTTTTGGTCTGTGGGTCTCTTGTACAACTTCACATTATGTACTTCTCTCATTATACGGTACCAGTGTCTATAAACAACAACAATAATAGCTCTTATTAATGTGATTATTAATTATAGCTCCTGGCTGTGTTCCAGGTGCTATTTCTAGGGCAAATCAGATCTCTCATTTAATGACCATAACAACCCTGTGATGTAGGAAGAATTATTCTCATTTTACAGATGAGCAAGCTGAAGTGCAGCGAGCTTAGGTCATGTGCTTGGCATCACACAGCTACTATGTTGCAGAGACAGGGTTTAAACCTAGGTGTGTCTTACTGAAGCCCATGTAGCCTTTTCTCTGATCACCCAAAGAGCAGAAACCTAAGATCAGAGAGATTCCATAGATAAGCCCTGCTGTGTCCACCTTGAACATAACCTTCCCTCTTCATCTAAATGTAAAAAAAAACTACCACTTTGCTCTTCCTTATCCTCTTTGCTCTCATCTCTCCCACTTTTCTATGCTGAGGAAAGCTGCTTCTGGCTTCTGCATGCACAAGAATAGCAAGTATTTCTTATTTAATTATAAGGATTTATTATGGAATGGGAGAAGGAATACTAATAAATCCCATCTGGGGCCAATTAAAATGAACTGTGTTCCTGAGTATATGTGGTTTTTCTTTTTTTCTGGAGGGGAAGAGTTCCAGCAACTCCTTGGCTCAGCAAGCATGGCATGGTTTCATGGGAGCAGGGTGACTGAAACATCCCTGTGCTACTTCTGAGAAAGCAAGATGGTTTGTCACCTTTAATGAAAGAGAAATAAAGTTTCCCAACGTGGTCAGCCTTGGGCAGGTAGATTTGCACCTATGCCTAGATTAGCCACATTTTCTTAAGAGCATCTCTATGAACATTTTTTGGGGGGGAAGAGAGGGAATAAAAAGATGCCAAAATACTGCTTTCAGGATAAATGCATCAGTTTGCAAAAATTCATAGGGTTTCCCAGAGTGGCCACCCACAGAGGAAGCAACATCTGGTGGCCATGCTGTCACAACAGGAGAGAGCAATGCTTGGGCACAGGGCAGAACAGAATGTTCCTTATGGATGGAAGACACATGGTTCGACTGGGGCCACGAGGCAACAGACCTCCCCGGGGCTGGGAGAATGCTGAGCTGAGTAGGGTCATAGGACCCAAGGTGCATTCATACTTGTCCTGTGACACCTTAGCAACTCTGAAATAGACTTACACATTAATCAGAAAAATACGGATCTCCAGAGAGATTCTTGCATGTTTATAGAACACAAGTATTAATAGAATAAATTTGTATTACTTAAGACTAAAAAAAAAGCTCCTTCTTCAAAATGTATTTAGCTGAGTCCCTGTTCTCTGTAAAAGACAATTTCCATTCATTCATTCATTCACTCACTCATTTATTCATCCATCAAATGTTTGCCTAGTATGCCCCAGGTGCCAGGATCTGTGCTATGTGCTTGAGATACCAAGAGGAACAGGAGACTGTCTCTGCCTTCAGGAAGTTCACAGACAAGAAGGAGAGACTCACAAAACTAAATAACCAAAGTTCAGAATGCTTATAGGAGCCCTGAGGAGGGACACCTAACCAGCCTGCAGACACCCAGGAAGGCCTCCTGGAGGAGGTGTGGTCGGAGCTGGCTGTTGCAGCGCAGTCAGGAGTTATCCTCTGGAAATCTGTATTTGCATAACATTCCTCTGCTAAGGAAGAAGAGAAATGAAACAACTAAGAAGACACTGCGTGAGGTGGGCATTGGGTGGGTAGCAAATAAAGAATAGGAACTGAAAAATTCAAACTGGATTGCTCAAGGGAAAGAGCAGGACAGTGCAGGCTGTGGCTTTGGGGGGCTAAGGTTGGGATCACTGCCACTTCCTGCACGTTTGAACCTGCGTAAATCGCTTCTCATTTGTAAGATGCGCTGGCTCACAGTGTTTTAGGCTTCAGTGAGAGAACATGTGCAAAGCACTTTGCTCAGGGCCTGGTTTATTTAAATGTTAATAAATAAATGTCAACTCTTATCATTAATGCTGTTATTATCATTAGTGGTGTTCTTTCATGATTATCCTTCTATGCTCCCTGAATCCTTTCTCCCTGTTTTTGCTCCCTGTTTTGCTCCCTGTTTTTGCTTCCACAGAAAAATAGAGGAATGGGGAGAGGGAATAAAACTAAGAGATTATTTTTAAAAAATTAGGGTGAGGAGGGGGGTGGGTAATAAAAAAAATTAGGGTGAGATGGTGATCTCCGTCGGAGCTGGTGGACTACAGAGAATATCTTCCAAAGAACAGGAACATAATGCTCTTTTCTCCATCCTATTTCTAATCCAGCTTTCAGCTCGCTGATCTCTTTGCTCAGAAAGGCAAAAGCATTAGTAACATGTAGTTATAACATATAATTAAGACAACTTCTAAGTCTGCTGGGACCAGATAATCTAAAATCCTCCTACTGTAAAACTACTTTTTAAAAGTGCTAATAAAATAAGTAAAATCCCAAGGGATGGGAAAAGAAAAAAAGGAAGAAGAAGGAGCGGGCCATGAAAACCAAAGAGGAAGAGTGTGAGCTGAGCTGATGCTATGGCTGCAAGTGACAATGGGAGATTAGGCTATGGGCCAGCCGGAGGTGAAAACTTGGAACCTAGGCCCCTTCGTACAGAGGAGTTATGCCTTCACTAAAGGGTGACTAGGAAAAAAATCTACATCAGTACAGGAAGGTGACAAAAAAGAAAGGCCTACCTCACAAGGGTTTGGAACTTGAATTTAAATCATGTGCATGGTCTGGGAACCTCATGCTGCACCACCCCAGCTGAGAAATTGATACTAAAGGGGACCTCAGGCCACTGATAGTCCAGACAGTGGTAACTTTGCAGTACCTTACAGAAGCAACCACTCTGACACATAGACTTTAAGACAAAAGGCAGTATCAGGGATAAAGAAGGTCATTTTATTGGTCTAAAATAAGCAATTCACCACTTGCATGTACTTGATAATATGGCTTCAAACATATTTAAAGCAGCAATCAACTGAATTAAGAGAAATAAAAAAATCTACACATAGTGGGTTTTTTAAAAAAAATCTCTTAGCAATTGATAGATTTAAAAATCAAAAATTAATAAGGATATTGAAGGTTTGAGCGATGCAATTAACTACCTTAATCTAGTCTACACCTATGGAGCTCAACAACTGATCACGTGCTAGGACATAAAGGAAATCTCATCAAATACCAAAGACTCAGTAACATATAGGACATGTTATTTGACCACATTCTAGTACATTATAAACTTGAAAAAGATACTTGAAAGTACTCCATACATTTGAAAACTAAAAAGGGAAAAGGAAATATACTTCTAAAAATTATTTGGTCAATGCAACAGTCCAGAATGTATAAATTACGCTGTAATAATACACAGAGTTAAAATATCTCAATATTTTAAAACCATGAAGCCTTATTTCCCATTCATGGTACATTTCCAACGTAAATCAGCTAGGAGCTCCCTCTGCATTTTCCTCACACTGGAACCCACACTGACAGACACTTCACCACCTGGCATATTACTCATTACAGTGGTGGAGAAGGGTGTGTGGCTCAAAATTTTCTGCCCCAAAATAACACACATCACTTCCACTCAGTTCTGTTGGCCAAAGTACATCCGTTGCCATAGCTGACTTCCAGAGTTATGGGGACCTGACCAGAAAGAGGAGACCTGGACGTGTCAGAGATCAGCACTCAGCACTAATGATTACCACAAAGAGGAAATGATCATGAGAATGAGGAAATATTTACATTTATAAAAAATAATGAAAATGTAACATATTAAAAATTGTGAGGTATAGCTAAAGCAGTACTTAAGAATACAATTTACAGCCTTAGATGATTATACCAGGAAAAAAAAAAAAGAATGACAATTAAGACGCTAGCAATCTAATTTAAGAAAATAAAATATCCCAGAAATAGTGGGAAAAAAATAGTAAAGATAAGAGATGCATTAATGAAACAGTCATAGAAAACAAGACACAATATAAAGGATCAGATGAAACAAAACAAAACAAAGCTGCTGTTTTGGCGTTCCTCACAAGCCAATTCTGAGAAGAAGATGAATGTGTTCTTGGCCCATGAAGGAAATGCTCCCCAGAGAAGCAGGTAAGTGGGTAGTGAAAGCTAGACAGGGGAAAGAAACTAAGCTAGAGTGCCAGTTCAGGGCAGGTCCCAGGGAGAACAGCTTAAGCCTGATCCTACACTGGGCTTCTGAAGTATGAAGTACATGTGGAGCTGTTCCACCTGGGGGGTGTCTACTCCCACAGCTGTTGTTTATTGGCTAAGGGCCAACTGGAGTGGCTGTGAATTCCTAGACACTTTGGTGTCTCTGCAGAAGTGGGCAAAGTGGCTCCAATAGCCTGAGGACAGTACTCTGAAGGAAAGTTTTAGGGACTGGCTATTGGGAGCAAAACCACTCTGAATCTGGAAAAGGAGTAAAAGGACTGTAGGCAGTCCGGATGGAGCAAAGGCGATATCCATTCTAATTGATTCTTTGAAAAAAAAAAAAAGCCTAATAAAGTAGATAAACATTTCACAAAACCTTTTGGAAAAAAAGACTCAGGCTTCACAAACAATATTAGACATGAAAAAGGAGTCATAACTACAGATGCCACACAGATGAAAAAGAAGACAATATTATGCCAACAAATTGAAAATACAGAAATGACCAATGCTCTAGAAAAATGTGATTTATCAAAACTACCTAAAAAAGATATGGAAACAGGAGTACAACCTTAATCATTAAATAAATCAAATCAACTAAAGAGTTCACTCTCACCTCCTATAGGCCCAGGTGAGTCTGGCTGAACATTCAGGGAACAGATAATCCCATGATGGTGCCAATTTAACTGAAGAATAGAAAACAAAGAAATATTCCCCAGCTCAGACAAGGGGACTATAAGAAGAGGAGATTGATTGCAAATCAGCCTCACTTATACATAGATATGAATAAATAAGCAAAAGACTAGAAAGTTAATAAAGGTATTAACATAAACTTGGATTTATCAGAGGAATGCAAAGATGGTGTGACATTAAAAAGATTAAAAGAAAAACTATGTGATTGTCCCAATAACATTTGAGAAAATTCAATACCCACTCATGATTCATGATTAAAACTCTTAGCAAACCCTTAGCTAAACAGAAATAGAAAAATAAGAATTTTTTAATTTTTATTTCTTTTTTTTAAAAATAGAGTCTTGCTCTGTCACTCAGGTTGGAATGCAGTGGTATGATCATAGCTCATGGCAGCCTCGAACTCCCAGGCTCAAGTGGTCCTCCCACCTCAGCCTCCTAAGTAGCTAGGACTATAGGCATGTACTACCACACCCAGCTAATTTAAAACACTTTTTTTCTTGTAGAGATAGAGTCTCACTATGTTGCCTAGCTGGTCTCGACCTCCTGCTGCAAGTGATCCTCCTGCCTTGGCCTCCCAAAGTGCTAGAATTATAGGCATAAGCCCTGATGCCTGGCCTCAGAAGGAATATTTATTAATGAAAGGTATCTACTAAGAAGCTACAAGATACATTAAAAAAATATATATATATGTTCATAGATTTGGGAGTATGAGTGCAGTTTTGTTACATGGATATATTGCGTAGTGGTGACCTCTGGGGTTTTAGTGTAACCATCACCCGAATAGTGTACATGGTACCTAATAGGTAATTTCTCATCCCTCATCCCTGTCCCACCCTGCCACTTTTTGGAGTCTACAGTGTATCTTATTCCACTCTCTATGTCCATGTGTACACATCGATTAGCTCCCACTTGTAAGTGAGAACATACAATATTAGACATCTATCTAAATAACTATCTGTTTCTGAGTTATGTCACTTAAGATAATGCCCTCCAGTTCCATCCATGTTGCTACAAAAGATCTGATTTTTTTTTCTTTTTTTTTAAGATAGAGTCTTGCTCTGTCTCCCAGGCTAAAGTATAGTGGCGTCATCGTAGCTCACTGCAACCTCAAACTCCTGAGCTTGAACAATTCTCCTGCCTCAGCCTCCCAAGTAGCTGAGACTATAGGCAAGTGCCACCACGCTCAGCTAATTTTTCTGTTTTTTGTAGAGATGGATGGAGTCTTACCCTTGCTAAGGCTGGTCTTGAACTGCTGGCCTCAAGTGATCCTCCTGCCTCAGCCTCCCAGAGTGCTAGGATTACAGGTGTAAGCCATCATGCCCAGCCAAAAGACATGATTTCATTCTTTTTGATTGCTGAGTAGTATTCTGTGGTGTATATATGCCACATTTTCTTTATCCAATAATTTGTTGATGGACACTTAGGTTGATTCTGTGACTTTGCTATTGTGAATAGGGCTGTGATGAACATAGTAGTGCAGCTGTTTTTTTTAATATAACGATTTCTTTTCCTCTGGGTAGCTGCCCAGTAGTGGGATTACAGCAAATATTTTTAAGGATGGAATGTTAAAATCTTTTTCTTTAAAATCAGGAACACAACAAAGAATGTCAATGGGAAAAAGAAAATGTAAAATAATTTTAGAAGAAAAACTTATCATTATTTACAGATGATATGACTATCTCCATAGAAAACCCAAGGAGATCTATAAGTTATTAGAACTAATAAAGTTCAGCAAGATTTCTGGATAAATTATTAATATACAAAACTCAATTTTTATAAAACAATTAGAAAATATATTTTAAAACAATATATCAGTGTAAAAAATGAATGCACTTGGGACTTGTAAATAATGTACAAGACCTTTATAGCAAAATTTGTTAAATGACTGACAAAAGAAAGGCTAAAGAAATGGCAAGAAATACCATGTGCATTGACATGAAGACTCAGGATCGACAAGATACTATTCCTCCCCCAAATTGCCTTGCAAATTACAACAAAAATCTCAATAGGGTTTTTCATGGAACTTAATCAGGTGATCCTAAAATTGATATGAAAGGGCAAAGGTTAATATCTAACAAGGAGAAAGACAAGATGGGTGGGGGAAAGTGTTGGAATCATCCTATCAAATATAAACTTATTATAAAGTGGTAGTAATTGGGACTGCATGTTAGGACAGGAATAGACAGAACAGAGTTCAGAAGGTAACCCACACAGACATGTAAACGTGACATATGACAAATGTGGTGTTACCAATGTGGAAGTGGTGGTGGTATTGACAATAAATGATGCTGGGAAAATTGGTACTCCATTTAGAAAAAAATATATTAGATTTAAACCTCACATCCTAATCAAAAATAAATTCCAGATACATGATAAACCTAAATATGAAATTTGAATATTTAAACCTTGTAGAAGAAGATACAGGAGAATATTTTCATTATTTGGGGCATTTTTAAAAAAAATCCTAAATAAGAGAAAGAACAGATGAAAAGATTGGTAAATATGATCCATTAAAATAAAAATAAAACTTCTGGGCAATAATAGCCAGCATTGTTCATGAAGATTAAATATATTAATACATGAGCAGTTAAGCTTTATTATGTCTGAACACATAGTAAACACTATTACATATATGCTGTTATTTCATGTATAGGGTATTTTTCCCCACAATAATTACACTAAAGCTATTTTTATGATGTATTTTTTCTCTTTTGGAGAGAAAAAGAATATCTTCTGGCTATGCATCAAATGACATAACTAAAGGAAGAGAATATTAGTAACTGAGAAACAACATGAAAATGAATATTTCATTCTTAGGTAAACTTAGCTATTATTTTAATCCAAGCATCTCTTCCATGGGAACCAGTCTTCATTTGCATAAACACTGTAGCTTGTGGTCTTTTCTTGGTAATGTCAACATGGAGCAAATTCCTCCTGGTGACTTGTTTTGTGTGCCCAAAAATGCAGCTACTGGCGTCTCATAGGAATCTAACTGCTGGCAGCCCCCCAGCTGGTCTGATGCCGCCATGTTGCTGGGGACCGAACTGGTTAGTGTGAAAACCAGGAGACTTCTCCGTACTCCCTTTTGACCCTGGCTATGATTTTACTTTTTCATCTGGGCCCTTCCATATTTTATCTCTTACAGGCTGCTGAAACAAATAAGAGAACTTGCATTTCTGCTTCTATGTTAGACCACACCAAAATATTGGTGTGATCAGAAGAGAAACATTTGTAGACGCTCCAGAGGTCTTAGATAGTCATCATTTGACAGATAGAAATCAGTTGATTCTGGTTTATCCCAGAGGTGAAGGGTGTCCATTTCTTTTAAAACGTCATTCCTCAAAACGATATTATTTCTGGCCCCTTGGCCGAGTCCCTACAGTTTTAAAAGACGATCTCTCTAAACCCAAGCTCTTCCGCACCACAAATAAACTATTACCACGCACCCCTTAAGCTGCACCAAGAGCTGTTTTTGCTTCAACCCATAGCGCAGTTCAGAAGGTCAGATGTGACCACAGTATCTCCTGTTATTTCAGAGCTCACATGTGTTTGCCTTGGCTCCATTTCCCTGGCATTTGGTTTCCGTTATTTTTCCATGGGTTTGGCTTGCAAGAATCAAAGAAACATATTTTTAAAAATAAGCAAAGTTTGTAAAGATGAATTATTCTGAACGGGTGGTGACTGGACACAGTTGGAGGGAATGCACACCTCCCAGTTTACGTTCAGTAGCTTGGCCCTGACCTCGATGTGACGAGTGTGAGTAATGGTGAAGGCAGAGGGCTATCCCACTCGGCCAGACTGGCCAGCGCCTCCCTCCTCGCTTCCCAGCCAGACTCCAGCACAGCTCAGCTGTCTCTGTTCGGGGTAGCTACTGGGGCCAAAAGCTAAAAACCTAGGAGAGCTGAGGGCCTCCTGTGATGAAACGTTTTCCATTTCAGCCTTCGCTTACAGCTGATTGTTTTCAACTGGAAGATGCTATGACTGTCTCATGACTCTGCTTTGTTTTGGTTCCTGCTGTTAACTCTTTGGAGAACGTGTCTGAGAATAGGCATTCACTCTATATAAAACTGTATGTTAAACCAACAGCAGAGACCTCGGGGCCAGAGTCATGACTGTTGCTGTAATGTGGGAGAAGAGGCGGTAGGCTGGGGTGGGGAGAAATGAAGTATGGTGGTTTCCAAGCTTATCGGCACATTGGGATCACTCGGGGAGTTCTCGGAAGTACCAATACCTGTGTTCCACCTCAAGAGGTTGTGATTTTATTGCTCACCTGGACTTAGGAAGTTACAAAACATTCCCAGGGGATTTGGGAACCACTGATATAGTGGTCAAGAGCCCAGACTTTGAAGTTGTGCAGCCCTGGTTTGAAGCAATTCCAACACTTAATAGCTGTGTGACTTTGACCGAGTCACTAAACCTTTCTGAGCCTCCACTTTCTTATCTTTATTATGGGGATGATCTTTCCTCCCTTATGTGGTTGTTATGGAGAGTATAAACATGCCACATTTTTAATGCTAAAAATGCTCTGTCAACAGGCAGAGCTAGGTAGCAGCGTCAGCTCTGCCACTTCCTAGCCATACCCTAGAGAGGCCATACGGTAGCGCTGTGTTAACAGTTCTGGAGTCATATGGACCTGGGTCTGAAACCTGGGAATCCTGGCTTCCCTGTTTGACCTTGGGCAAGTGTCTTTATTTCTAAACCTTCATTTCCCTTGCTGATAAAATATTTATTCTTACCCTATAGGGTTGATATGAAGATTAAATGACCCAATGCAAGTTAGTGTTTAGGTTGAACAATATAAAATTACCTTTTGCGGGGTAGGTTACAAATGGTAGAGTATCAGCAATTTCATGTGTTCAATATTAAATCTTCTTCAAAAATTCTACTAAGTAGTAACTGTTATCACTATTAATCAGTATGACCTTGAGGGGATTACTTTATTTCACAAGGTCTCAGTTTGCCTATCTGTAAAATGGACACATTAAGATTCTGCCTTCTTTATAGAGAATTGCTATAAGTTTTACATAAGATGATGTTTGTGTAATCACTTTAAAGATTATAAAACTGAGAAAATTATAATTTTAAAAAGTTCTTAGAAACTGGGCTTCTCATGGTAAATATTCTGGGAAAGTTAGAGGGCTAATTTGCACAGTATGAAACTTAGGAAGGGAACTGAGTCACAGAGTGCTCTGCCTTTGGAATTCAGGCAGGAAATCAGTCTTTAAGCCTACTCTGAGTTTAGTACCACTCAGCATCATGGAGAATAGAAGAGTGAAACCTATCCTTCTGCCAAGGGCAAACTTGTGTCATGCCGGAGAAGATGTGTTGCATTATCTGTGTAGAGAATCATAACTAACACTTCTATAATGCTTACCACATGTCAGACTCTGCTAAAGTTCCCTGTATATATTATCTCATTTCATCCTCAAAAAGTCCTATCATAATCTCTGTTTTTCACAGGCACGGAGAAGTTAAATAATGTGTCCAGGCATAATAATAAAAGAAATTCAAGAAATGATGATTATAAAAGGTGCTTGTGGCAAATATAATAAGTTCAAAATTATAACAAATTATAAAAAATAGAATATTTTACTTAGAGCTCTTTTGTGCTTTTCTACCCCTTATTTTAATATAGACTTCTTTACTAGTGCATAGACATTCCTCATAGGAAACGTCCCATGATTTACACTGAGGACTGATTACCCCAGTTTTTTTATTCTTAACCTCATTTTCATCCCTGACACTTTGGGTGGCCTTGGATGGCAAAATGACTTCCCCATGTCTATAGTTTCTCCACCTACAACACGGGTCTAATAATGCCTCCCTTGAAAGCATGTTGTGGAGGCTAATCATCATAAAGTCATTTTTGTTTGCTTCTGATGTAGACTAGAAACCCAAAGGGCCACCCAGACTTCAGCCCTGTGGTAAAATGTTGGCTTCTCTTGGACAGAAACAACAGTCTAACTTCCTGGTGGGCTTCCAAACCCTCTTGCTGTCTGCTCTTTGCATAGGGCGGTGCTGGGTCTCTTTTTTCACATGCTGCATTACTTGAAGTGAGTTACCATAAATACCCTGTGGTCAAGGAGTAAGTGATACCATGTATTATAAACCTACTTGGGAAACATTTTCAACTAATACGGATCATTAAAGCAGTGACGATGTCACTTGATATGCTCATGGTCCAATAGGGAGAATGTTATTCCACGTAGGAAAAATTTACAAAGGATTGATTTTCTCTAAGGGCAGAGACAGTGGCTCCTGTGGATTCTAGAGCCTCACCTCTCCAGGTGTGGTCCACAGTTCAGCAGCATAGGTATCACCTGGTGCTTGTCAGAAACGCAGAATCTCAGGCCCCACTCCTTTCTCCCTGAATCAGACTCTGCAGTCCAACAACATCCACAGGTGTTCGGTGTAACCATTAAAGCTTGAGAAGCATCACTCTGCTTGGAACTAACTGTATAAATAGGAAGTGGTGGAGCTGGGAGCCAGCTGAGGTCTATCAGATGCCAAAACCCTTAGTCCGTCTTCTTCGCTGCTCTGCCTTTTCTGTAGGTGAATGCAGGTAGGTAGGTCAGAGTTATTGCTGAAGTGCAATCTGACCTTCCTGTAAGAAGTCTGACCATCGCTACTGCAGTGGGGCACACACTCCTTAGTTCAGGAAACTTCTGAATACAAGCAGCTTTTATCACAGTGAGTATAATTTTGTTACCTTTTGATGTGCTGCCTTTATTTTTTTTTAAAGCTCAAGATATTTTCTTACCAGAGGAAAAAACAGAGAAAAAGAGAGAGAAGGAGGGAGGGAGTAGATAAAGAAAAGAGAGAGGGAAAAAGGGGGAGAAAGGAAAGAAAAAGCAAGCATTTGAGCAAACCAAATGTTTATTTTCATACTACAGTTACTTTATCCTGGTTGTGGGGTCTTTAAGAGCTGATGTTTTATTTCAACTGTTTTTTTTTTTTTAAATGGAAATCTTTCTGAAATAATTGAACAATATCAGTGAAAGAGAGTGCCAAACAATTTATTCCTTTTTTTCCTTTCCTTTAAACTTACTTAGTTTTTACAGACAATTAACATGACCAAACCTGGATGAAATATCCAGTAAATATTTATATCATTATAGCTTGGTTTGGATTATCATTCTCATGAGATTGCACATAACTATTGAGCTGTTACACGTATTCCTTTTTAAGATAACTTGTACTATAGCTAGAATGACCTTTGAAAAATGCAAATTTGAACTCCTGAGGAATTATTTTATCTAGGCATTTGATCATCAATGGCTGTTAACATCATAAAAAGACAAACAACCATATATTATGTGCCTCCCAATGGTAGTACACAATACCACCTAGGAAATATTCTAACCAAAAAATAGAAGCTGAATCTCCTCAACTTCATTGTATATCCAATGATCAATGTACAGGATATATAGACTTCACCTAACTGTCACCCGAGCTTTTTGGAATGCTTGCTCTTGGGTCGCTTTTTCTTGGACTCCAACTGCCATGCTGTGCAAAGCCCAGGACACATGAAGAAGCAAAGTGTAGGCAATTTGGTTGACAGCTCCAGCTGAGCTTCCAGCTGACAGTCACCATCAGCCATCAGCATGTGAATGAGCCCTTTGGATATCCACCTGACATATGACTGCAACTGCATGAGCGACCCCAAAGGAGAACCACCCAGTGAATCCCAGTCAACTCACAGAACCAGGAGAGTTAATAATATATGTTTTGAGGCACTAAGTTTTGGGAGGTAGTAGTGTTATAGACTGAATGTTTGTGTCCCCTCCCTACCAAAATTCATATATTGAAGACCTTAGCTCCAATGTGATGGTATTTAAAGGTGGGGCCTTTGGGAGGTAATTAGTTTTAGATGAAGTCATAAGGGTGGGGCCCCCAAGTTGGGATTAGTGTCCTTATAAGAAGAGGAAGAGAGACTAGAGCACAAGCTCTCTCCTTTTCTCTCTTTCTCTGCTATATGAGAACACAGCAAGAAGGTGGCCGTCTGCAACCCAGGAAGTAAGTTCTTACCAGTAACTGAATCTGCTGGCACTTTCATCTTGGACTTCCCAGCTTCCAGAACTGTGAGAAACAGATGTCTGTTATTTAAAGCACTCAGTCTATGGTATTTTGTTATAGCAGCCTGAGTTGACTAGGACAAGCAGCAATGATCAGGTCAGCACGTAGATCACATTGGCTCTGGAAGATGAAGCATAGTGAGGAGACTTGAAATGATCCCAGGTTTTGGACGTGGAAAAGTACATGGATGGTGATGCCATTCACTGAACTTAGGAAACCCAGGAGGAGGAGCAGTTGGGAGGGCAGGGATGGGAGAAACAACTTAAATGTTTTTCATAAATACTTTAATAATATATATCAATTTTGTAAAATTTGTAACATACAAAAAGATGGAAGGAAATAAAAATCACTTGTAATCCTACCACACAGAGCTAACCATTCTTATTATTTATTGTAGTTCCCTCCAGTGTTACTTGTTTATTCTTTGCCTTTTGTAAAATTTCAGGGACAGTTTTCCCCAAACTATATTAAAGCTTACCAATGTGGCAACCTTGTTGGAGAGGATTTATTTAACTCAAGATCTTGGACCAAAAAAATCCATTATTAACTTCTAGCTGCAACTCTGGCTTCCTTTTGTAAAACTTCAAATAAAAATAAATGAAGTAAATGTTGCTGCTGGGAATTATTTGTTTTGGAAAAACAGATTATTGTTTTCCAAAGGGTTAAATCTTCAGGGAAATCCTGAAATTCAGGGAAATTCCTCCCTGTGATGGAATTGCTGGCCTATGACTCAAGGGGCACATAAGGTCATGCTTTCAGTGCTTGCAAGAAACAAAATTCACTGGATAATTATTTGTCTATTAAGTCTAAATGGGAAGAGTAAAATGAACCTGAAGACATTTATGGAAGTGATACGAATCCCTGGTTGTTCTTCAGTCTATTCACTCCTTTACTTATTCTTTTATTTTCCAAGAAATATTTATAGCGCCCCTACCATCTACCATGTCCTGATATAGGTGCCAGAGATCCAATGGTGAGCAAAAGTCATTAATTCCCTCCTGTCCAGCGGGGGAGGGCAATCATTAATCAAATAGTTTCACAAATATATACATAAATATTATGGCCAAAAAGTCAATCGACAAGTAGCTGTTAAGTGCCTACTATGTGCCCATCCTGTGCTTACTGCTGTGGGGGCCACCAGGAAGGCTAAGGTGGTATTGGTCTTCCGCATCATTGCCATCCAGCCAGAGAAGCAGGTGCTCTCTGAAGTGACGAAGGACCACGGCTGCTCATTTGTGTAGTGCAGACTTGCTATGACAGGAGGTCAGAAAAAGGAGAAGTCAGTGTCAGAGCAAACACATCTTTTAAATTGGAAAAGTAATATATAATAAATACACATCATGGTGTCCTAGTCACTTTTGGCTACTATAACAATACCATAGACTGGGTGGCTTCAACAACAAATGTTTATTTTCCCACAGTTCTGGAGGCTGGAAATACACTATCAGGGTGCTGGCATGGTTGCAATCCCATGAGGGCTCTCTTCTTGGCTTGCAGAGGGCTGCCTTCTCGCTGTGTCTGCACATGGAGGAGAGAGATCATCTCTCTTGTGTCGCTTCCTACAAGGGAACTAATCCCATTAATGAAGATTCCACTCTCATGACCTAATTACCTCCCCAAAGCTCCACTTCCAAAAACCATCAAATTGGAGGTTAGGGCTTCAACATATAAATTTGGGGGGGGAGGGGGAAGGAGGACACATATATTCAGTCTGTAGCACATGGTAAAGCAAATTCAAATAGTACATGAATAGTAAGTCTCCCTTCTACCTCAACCTCTTTACGCAACAGATGTTAACAGTGTCTTGTGTACACTTCTAGAAATTTTTCATGCATTCTTGAGACTATGTATTATATGCATATATTATCCTTTTGTTTTAAAATAACATAATCAATTTTAATACATAATTTCCATTGTTCCTGTTAACCACAGGAAATATTAAAAGATTATAAAGCTAATATATGCATAGATTTAGAAAATGAAAACAGAATAAAAATGCATTTAATGAAAGTAAAGCCTCTTCTCAGAAGTAACTTGTTGATTATTTATTGTGTTTCCTTTTTGGAAAAAACTCTATGCACATGCTGTCATAGGAATACAAAAAGAGATTCTTGGTTCACCAACTTAGATATTTAAGAAATTATACTTTCTTAGTTGATGTTCACTAATTCAACTTTGAATTAGGCTATCGATTTGTGTGGGGAGTAGAAACTAGATCTCAGGCACTGTGAGGCCCCACCACTTTCCTCAATGTTGTGCCTAAATTCTGACTGAGCTTACAAAGTGCCAAGGCTCTGGGTCCTTTATCTGGAGCCATTTGAGTCTTGTTTGGTCTTCCATGAACCTTGACTATTGCTCAGACATTCTCTTTTCCATCTGCCTTGACTTGATGGGCACCTCTTCCATGCTTCACTGGGCCACAGGGCAAGGCTGAAAGGCACCCACCTGCCTGGACACATCCTACACCCTGTTGCCATTCTCTCTTGGGGTATTCTGATCTTCCTCACAGTGTCTGGGGTTTGGATGCCTCCTTGAGATCCTACCTAGGAAAGAGGGCATAGGACTCATCCCTCAGGAAATTAATGCTCCTTCTTGTCTCTTACCATCTCCACTTCACCCTCACCTGGGGGCATCATTTTTGTAACTTGTGAGTGGGAGTTGGAAGGTCTCTCTTCAAATACTGTACAGTTATCCTTTTTAGCTAAACTCTAACTCTTCCCTTAACGGTTTAAGTTTGCAGAAAACAAAACCAGGAAGAGACCTAAAGGTGCTTTCTATTTTTTTGCACTGTCTCATCCTTCTCGAAGACAATGAACATGGATATCATGATTGCTTGAATGGTGAGGGCTGGGAGTGATTGACCATAAAATAGGAAGACAGGGAAACTACCAATATTTAAAAAAAATCTTATCCCAACGTGTAGTCCAAGTCTCAGCTTGATAACTTGCCTTTAAGTTCATTTCTGGAAGAATTTGTTTGTTGGGGAACCCAAGCAAGGTACAATGGCTTTGAAGTGGATGGAGAGTGAGGTTGGAGCTCTGGGTTCCAATCTCCAGCCTGCTCACCACAAGCCCAGTGACCTTAGGCAAGTGCCTCCCCTTATCCGGACTGCAGATTATGAACTGAAAAATGAGTAGGTTAGAGTATAACATTGAATTGAATAGGAAATATTTTGCACATATTAAAATTATTATGTGTAACACATTTGTAGAGAGAGAAAGAGAAAGAGTGTGTATGGGTGTGTGTGTTTAGTGAGTCACCAAAATGTATTTCCTGGGTGAGCCACGGTCAAGAAGTTCAAAAGTCAATGGACTAGAGGACTCTATGCTATTGGTTTAAGTAATTGGTGAATGATTGTAAAAATGAAGGAACTTGAGATGTTTAGTGCTGTGGACCCAGCAGAATGGAAACAACTTCTCTCTTGTGCTATAAGCAGTGGGGATAGAGCTGCTTCTTCCCACTACACCACAGGAAACCTCTTAGCCCTTAATTATTTCCTTCTTCTCTAGCCTAACTGAATTTAGTGTATTTTCATTTTCTACCTCTTGTTTCTCTCTTTTCTTTTTCCTTCTCCCCTTTCTTCCTTCTTTCTTCCCCTTCTACATTCCTCTCAATCTAGCTCCCCTATTTTTTTTTCTCTTCTATTTTCCCTCCCTTTCCTCTCATCATATTGACTTTTGGATATACATTTAATTGCCATGTTTTCCCTTATGTCTTTTAGCACTTTGGTAATCTAGAATATCATTAAGCCTGGAAACTAAATGCTATAGACTCTTTCTACTCCAAGTGTGGCCCATCGGCTAGCAGCTCAGCATGACCTGGGAGCTTGATAGAAAATGCAGAAGCTCAGGCCCCACCCCAGACTTACTGAAACAGAATATGCATTTTCATTATGATAACATTAACAGTTATCGGCTTAAAAAAAAGAAAGAAAACACAACAGAATCTACATTTTAATGAGATCCCATGTGATTCTTGCCAACATTCAAATGTGAGAAGAGCTGCTATAGCATTGATCATTTGTTTAAATCAATCTTTTGAAAATCTGTCAGCAAACCCGTAAACCCAATTATCCACAGATGCTCCCGATTAGCATGGTTGCAGCAGGCACTCCACTCCCTTGGAAAAGAGTTGGGGTTACGAGTGGGGCAGGTGTGGAGATGTGGGGTACTGGATGCCTACATGCAGAGGTGGTGGCTTTCCCTGAGACCCAGGACAAAGGACGTTTAGCCATGGAGGCAAATGTGTGGCTGTCCTAGTAAACATCAGGTCTTTTCTTATTTTTCAAGTAGTGGAAGGTGATGTGGTTTGTGGTTTCAGGACCTGTTGTATGTTGTCAGACACCAGCCTGAGGACATACTGGTTTCAGCTGGCTCAGAAAGGCGCATCATTCTACTTGTTTTCATTCCCTGGGAAACACGCAATGAGTTTGGAGGTTATCCACTGAGAATGCATCTGTTACAAAGTAGGGTGACAAGTTCTGGATTTCCTGGGACAGTCCCAGGTTAACACCTGTTTCCCAGAAAAAATATTAGTAGTGCCAATTTCACTTTCAAAAGTTTCTCAATTTGAACAATAGCTCATGGTCACACTGCTTATAATGGATCCAGGGGGAAGAAAGCCTCTCTTAGGGACTGAGTAAAAATGAATCTAACGAGCTAGAAAAATAAATATCCTTGATTCTATTTGTTGCCAAGACCCAGGGCCAGGAAAAAGATTCCCCCTCAATCAATGGCCCTGATACCAGATATCAGGGGGCATTTTAATCTCCTGGCATGTTTTGAGCAAGTCCTAGATTGGTGCCAGTTCTGAGATCATGCCCTGTCATTTTGGGCTAACATCTGACTTCTCCAGTCTTGGTTGTCTTTCTGGTTATGCTGCTTCCACCCAGGACCAGACTGCGTTTTCAATGCCCTTGAACTTCTGTTGCCCCTGTGACACAACGAAGAGTGCATTTCTGTGAAACTTAGTGGCTTCTTTGATCTTTGTGTCTCCTGATTCATATTTAGGTTAGAGGAGATGGTGCTCCCAAGAACTGAAATGCCTTACACTCAGGGTTGGAAGTAGAAGGCTAGTTTACAAGTGCTAGCAAGGAGGCAAAACATTTTCCGACCAATTTAACTGCACTGACATTCTGAAATTGAAACTGGATTTGGCACTGGATAGTTAAAAATGAGAAAATGGAGAGCCCTCAAAGCACAAGCTTACCAGGATCCCCCAGTATATTCATTCTCTATTCTTCCTCTATCTTTCAAGGGCAATGGAGCAGATCACATGATCCAAACCTCTAGGCTCTGCAGCTCCTCCTTGCACTAGGCACTTGCATATTTAAGGTGAGACTCTGAAAATATTTTTTCTTCTGTCTCCAGGGGATGTGTATGCTTGAATGGAACCCATTGTGATGCTGTCTTGGGGAGTTGGTATTTATTTTTTCCAGTCTTGCTTAGTCCTGGGAGGTGTTAGATTTCTTTAAAGATTTTGCGACTCGTAACCCTATGTGAGCTCAGATTCCACTGTCCTATCTTCTCAATCCCATTAGCCTTGCTCTCCAAAATGAAAATAGCAAAGTCTCTTAGAGTGAGCAGTTGTCGGAAAGGTCATCTCTTTTCAATTTTGGGAAAGCATTTTACAAGCTCAAAGGGACCACACAGCTGGGAGGTGAGATTGCCATTCTGAGGAATTTGTTTCTAGAGGTTGATTTTTTGGCACATGTTTTCAAATGACCAAACAAGTCTTATCTTTCAAAGTAGTCACATTAGAGGCTTGTCTCCTTCCATATTTGCTGCCAGGGCTCAGAGAATTGCTTTCAGAGCCAGTCGAGGAGACACGTGAAAGATTTAGTCTCTGTAAAGTTTCACGTCATTTTTGACCTGAACACCTTTCCCTGGCGGGGTCCCCAGCCTTGTTCATCAGACTTGGCACCAAATGCCAGTTGCTTTTCCTGAAATCAAAAACCTCCTTCTGCAGGTTGTAATTGTGCCATTATTGAGGAGGTTCAGTAGAATGCACTAAGACTTTTCAGGCAAGTTCCAAAGAGGAGTTTTAGGAGTACACTGAATTATTATTATGTCTTTGGGACCGGGGTCCAGCTTTAGGGAGGGAAACAGTATGAAAGTCCATACTTACTTCAAAAATACATATACATATATATGTACATATCTTATAAATAAATACGATATAAAGATTTCAACAGGTCATCTCTTACCATTTCCCTAATGTATTAATACATCATAGCTTTTGTCTGTTTGTCTTTTATTTTGTCAGGGGCAGCCAGGAAGTAACCAATTATTTGTTCGTTCATCATTTATGTACTTATTTATTCAACCAGTCAAAGTCTGCTTGGTATTCAACTTTCAATAGCAAAGAGGAGATGGTCACTGCCCTTATTTGAATGGGAGAGATAGTTGAACATTAATCAAAGAATCACAGATAACCAAGCTTATAATGATGGATGCCATGAAGGAGATGCTCCAAGGTGCCATCCTTGGAGCTAAGGGGCAGTCTAAGGGAGAGCTCCTCTGGCCAGGGAGGACCTGGAGGAGGACTCCTGCAGTGGTTTGGTCAAGAGGAAGGGTGTGTAAGCGCTTTCCAGCCAGAGAGGACACCTTGTATGCAAAGCCCACAGCGAGCAGGAGGATGATGGAGAGTTGGAGGATCAGAAAGAAGCCAGCTGGGGGGTGGGTGCTGCTCAGAGCATGGTAGACTAGAAAGACGACATGGGACCTTACAAGGAGGGAGCCCCATATCACTTATTGTCTAAACTGAATCACTTGTGAGAGGAAAATGAAGAGCTATCAATATTTACCCAAACAGGCATAAACCCCAACTGCCCTGGGCAAACCAGAATATATGCTCAGCTCACTTACAGACCATGCTAGGGATTTTGGTCTTCAGGCCTAAGCCACTGCAGGGTTCAAGGCTGGGGAATGAGAATGAAGACATAATCACATTTGCATTTTGAAAAGATCTTTCTGGTTATTCTGTGGAGATAGGAATGGTGGTTATTTCTCTAAATGCCGAGAGGCCTGGTTTGATTGGAATCTTCTTTACGCTCCACCCTCTTTTCTCTGTTCTCACCCTGGTTCTCAGCACACATCTGTGCAGCAGCTGCAGACCTGGGATTCCAGAGGCTCTGGTAATTTGTAGCATTACGGGGACGGTGTCTGGCAGTGGACTGGTCCCATTAGTGCTGCTCATGTAAGCTTGATGCATTCCACATGCTCCTGTTTTATTCCAGTCCTCCCGGGGCCAGGCCAGTAATTAACTCTTTGGGGGAATTTGGTCTAACCTAGTGTCTTTCATTGCTAAAATTTTCAGAAAAACAGAGCCTGTGCATGCAAATCAATGGGAACGATGACTTGAATCCACAGAGGGCTTTGTTCACATGCCTATGTCTCTTCTAGAATCTCCTCTCTATCTCTTGCAGAGTCACAGAGTCTGAAAGGGCTTCAAGAGATCTACCTGGAACTTAATTCCTCCCAGAATTCTACCCTGGATCTGCTCTTTCTCTCCACTGCCACCTCCCTGGTCCAACCTACCGTCCCCTCTCTCCTGGACCACTGCAATAGCCCCCCACCAGGTCTCCCTGCTTCCCCTCCAGCCTCTCTCTAATCCATTCTCCACACTGCAGCCAGAGTGATCTTTTACAAACAAAAATCAGTCAAGTCTGTCCCTTGCTTAAGCTTCTTCAACAGCTTTCTCATTGCCTTTGGATTAGAATCCAGACTCCTTACTATGCCCAAAGGCCCTGCTTTCTGCCTGTATCTCCTACCTTCTCTCTCACCATTCTCCTCCTCACACACTCCGCCCCAGCACCAGTCACCAAAAACTCTTTTTGGTTTTTTGGTTTTTTTTTTTTTTTTTTTTGGCTTTAGAGCTGTTGTCTGGAACACTCTTGCTATTTATATAACTGGCTCCTTCTCATCCATAGGTCTCTCCTGAGGTGTCACCCCCACAGAAAGATTTTTTTTACTATCTGTTTGCAGTGATCCCTTTTACTAATCTGTTTCAAGCCTTTGTATTGATTATCTTATAACACACAATTTTTGATTTCTAAATTAGTTTATTTGATTGTTTTGTGTCAACCTGTCTCTCTGGCTAAAGTGTGGACCCCCTGAGGGTGAAGACCATGACTGCCGCATACTCCGTTAGCACGTGGTAGGTGTGCTCGGTAGATATTTGTGGAATAAATGGACAAGCCACAGTGGATTGCTTCTTGTTTAACAGCTCCATTTGTGATGAAGTAATTTCTTAGTTTGAACCTTATAGTCATGGTTACTTTTTATTACAGTTCTCTTTAGAATTCTCTTTTCATAATGAAAATCCCTCAGATATTTGAAGGCTGTCATCTTGTCCATTTTAAGGCATCTTTTCTCTCATCAAAGCATCTTCAGTTCTTTCAACTCTTACCCTGTGAAAAGCCACCTTGTTTGATTCATCCTATTGTGCTTTCAGCCTATCAAATTGGTTTTGGATTCAGAATCTGTCATCTGCCATAGTGGTTATGCCTCCCAAGTCCGGGGCAGTTACAAATTTGATAAATATGCTGGCAAGGTCCTCATCCAATTCACAGGCAAATGCCCCTAGAGAGAGTCCTTTCTCCAGGCAGTGATAACTTAATGAGCCCATGGAAAAAATTACACAGACCCTGCATCAAATGGAAAGCAAAGAGTTGAATGCTTCCACAAAAAAAAAAAAAAAAAAAAAAAAAAAAGAATTTTTCTGGCACTGTCTAGATGACATTTCCAATTGGATGTCTTGCCTGCTCTGTACACTCAACATATTTGAAAAGACTTACAAATTATGATACATAATAGCAAGCAGCCCTTTAAATGGTGGCCATGAAGACTACGTAGCAACATGGAATAATGATTCTGCTATGTGATATATAGTGAATGGAAAAAAGCACAATGCCAAATTATGAGCAAATTTTCTCCTCTATTTTGAAATATGTGGTTTTCACATTTATAATGAAAAACATGCGTTTATAAGAAAACTTCACTTAACATTCCTCTCGTAAAAATCAGCACTTTCTGTGAAGGAACCTTGCTTTCTCACAGAAATAGGAATCAGGAAATGTTCTGCAGGAAATAGAAAGCATGCACTCTTTTAGGGATTGGGAGAATCAATCCCTCTCTATCTTAACCACTTACAGAGCTTAAAATTATACTTACATCCTATTTTTTAAGTTTGTGGTTTTTTTTTTTTCTGGAATGGTACTTTTTTTCTATGAGGATTATTTTTAGGAAAAAATGTGAAATGGATAAAGTTTTTTTTTTTTTTTTTAAATTTCCCTTCTCTCTTTTCCTTTTCTCAGTCCTCAGGTGCCTGAACTTCATGCTGTTCCTACTACAGCACCCACCTTACTCCCAGAAGTCCTCTGTAATTCTTCTGAACTACACCAAAGTTTAAATATCCTGATTATTATTGTGTCCTCATACTCCAAAAGTAATATATATATATATATATTTTTTTTTTTTTCTGAGACAGAGTCTCACTCTGTTGCTCAGGCTAGAGTGCCATGGAGTCAGCCTAGTTCACAACAACTTCATACTCCTCGGCTCAAGCAATCCTCCTGCCTCAGCCTCCCAAGTAGCTGGAACTACAGGCGAGTGCCACTGTGCCCGGATAATTTTTTCTATTTTTAGTAGAGACGGGGTCTCGCTCTTGCTCAGGCTGGTCTCAAACTCCTGACCTCAAGCGATCCTCCCACCTCGGCCTCTCAGAGTGCCAGGATTACAGGCCTGAGCCACCATGCCCAGCCCCAAAAGTAATATTGATCACCATAATAATCTATAAAGTTAAGGAAACATGTAAAGAAGGCATAAAATGTCACTTATTGCTCAATCACCCAGGATAGGCCCCTGTATTTAAAAAATATATATATCAGAATTTAATTTGGGCTAAGGGAGTATAAGGGTGGTAATGCCTCAGTCTCTTGTTTTCCTGTGCTCTTTTTTATTCTAACCTAACAGTCGTTCTTCAACTCCTGAATTGAGAGAGGTGGCTCATTGGTGGGCATTTTATTTACAATGGGGCTGCAGGAGCATTTTCTTAGGGAGACCAGGAAGAAGGGACTGTTCGCCTTCTTCAAATGAAATCAGTAAGCAATCACTTCCTCCATCTTCCTAGAAATGCACGCCTTCTCTTCAAGATTCCATGTGGAGAAGATGCAACTTAATGCCCGTCCCCTGTTTCTTCATTCAGTAATTCATCTCAGTCCTCACTTCCCACTCCTAGGCAGCTCTCCAACCTCCAGTGATGTTTATTAGGGACAGGCCACCCAGCTAGTCTATGTCTTCTCTGAATCCCTATTATATCCCTATTATACTTTGTTCTCTATTCTGTTTGACTCTTTCCAGCCTTTTATTTTTCCTTAGTTGTTTCTTATAAAGAAGGCCAGCCCTTTATTCAGACATGACTCCAAGGGCCCAAATCTGTGCCTTACACAAGGAAATTTCTTTTAATCAGAATGACTGAGAGACTTAGGGCTGGTGCATTTTACTGTAAGTGTGTACTCAAAACTGACCTGAATTTTTTTTTCAGACTATATTCAAGTTAACTGATTCTTCTTTCATGTCTCCATAATAAAGTCAAGAGAGTATCATGAAATTTTCTGTAATTTTTGAAGTACTTATAGATTCAGCATTCTGGACAAAGGTTCTTATTTCCAAAACTTGACTGTTGAAGTGAGAATATAGGGTCCAAATTTTCATCATCTTTCTCAGTCATTATCCCCAAGACTTGAACTTCAGTCTTCAACAGCACTTGAGGTGTCCGAGTCAATAGAAGTGATGTTGGAGGGGAAAGAGAAACTCAATGTCATGGCAGGGCCTGCTCATGTAACCAGGAAGGATAGCAGGAGAGTGGAAACCCCAGACCAGGGAGATCAATGCCTTGAGTTTCCCTGGAGGAGTGTAAGTCACTCACAACCTTTCATAGGGTAGAAAGTGGTGCTTCGTGATGCCAGATTCTAGAGACTCAACTTTTGACTAGAGATAGAAACTCCTTTTATTGTAGTTTTTTCCCTGCTCCCTAGCATCTATTCATCCATTCTTTTTAGAATTTCTCTGGGCAGATGATCAAGAAGCTACTGTTGAACAATTAATGGGTGAACATACAGAATAAAGATTCAGAGTCTGGCATATAGAAAGCATTCAGTAAATATTTGGTGGCTGGATAAATTAGTACATAGATTTGAATTCTAACTGCCTCTAATTTCTTGAGTGCTTTTGGAAATTTGCTTAACCTTGCAAAGCCTTAGTTTTCTCATCTGTAAAATGAGGATGCTAGTACCTTCCTTATATGATGGCTGTGAAGATTAAATGAACTAATGCATATAAAATATACAGTACTGTGGTTTTTAAAGAAATGAAATAGTAGTCATGGTGGCAGTAATCCCAGTAATAATTGTTATTATTGTTTTTAGTATGTTATGCCAGTAAATTAAGACTCTTTTTAATTATATTTTGATGTGCTGATGTTTTTATTATACTTCCCTCTTTTTTTTTAGGTTTGTTTTGATTCCTCTTTTTAAAAAAATCTTATTTCAGAATATTTTGGGGGAACAAACATTTTGGTTACATAAATTTCTTTTGTACCATCTGAGTGAAAGTTATAAGTGTGTCCATCATCCAGACAGTGTGCACTATACCCATTAGGTGTGAATTTACCCATCCTCTCCTCCCCTCTCCCACCTGCTTGATTTCCAATGAGTGTTATTTCCATATGTGCTCATAAGTGTTGAAAGATTAGTTCCAATTTAATGGTGAGTACATGTGGTGTCTGTTTTGCTATTCTTGTGATACTTCACTTAGAAGAATGGTCTTCAATTCCATTCATGATAATATAAGAGGTATTAGTTCACCATTTTTTTTATGGCTGAGTTGTACTCTGTGGTATATATGTACCACATTTTATTAATCCACTCATGTACTGATGGACACTTGGGTTGTTTCCACATCTTTGCAATTGTGAACTGTGCTGCTATAAACATTCAAGTGCAGGTATCTTTTTTACAGAATGTCTTTAATTCCTTTGGGTAAATGCCCAGTAGTGGGATTGCTGGATCAAATGGTAGGTCTATGTTTAATTCTTTGAGGTATCTCCATACTACTTTTCATAGAGGTTGTACTGGTTTGCAGTACCACCAGTAGTGTATGACTGTTTCTACCTCTCTGCATCTATGCCAGCATTTGTTGTTTTGGGAATTTTCGATAAAAGCCATTCTCACTGGAGTTAGGTGATATTTCATTGTGGTTTTGATTTGCATTTCCCTGATTATTAGTCATGTTGAACATTTTTTTCATATGTTTCTTGGCCATTAGTCTATCTTCTTTTGAAAAGTTTCTGTTTATGTCTTTTGCCCATATCACATTTCTCTTTTATGGCCACAGACTAGTTGGGTAGTAAAGGTCTGGGCACACTGAAGGGCCTCAATAAATATTTGTTGCCATACTTTTCCAGAGGCAGTATGAAAATTCCTTTGATTTTTCCTCTAGCCCTTTAGACCATCCAGCCTCCCTCATTATTCACTAGATTATTACAGTTAATCTTATTAATGGTGGCAAAAATATTTCATGTATGAAAAATAACTCTAGATAACTCCTGTCATGATGAAATTGCTATTTATGTCATGGTTGTATTTCTGGAGAGGAAATGCTTAATGATTTCAAGACATTGATCTGTCCCAGTCAAAATCAATGGCATTTAGTGGGCTGGCAGAATCTGGAGAACAAGGACACAAGTTCTTTGGGAGAAAATGATCAGGTTCTGCAGAATCATGTTAATCTGCAAAGTTCTATCTCTGTTTTGCACTTCTTGCTCTTATAATGAGCCATACCTCCTGGTACTCATGCCTTTGTGTAGTCCATATGCCCCCTGCCTTGGGATTAGCCAAGTGACTTGCTTTGGCCAATGGAATATTGTTAAATGTAATGCAAACAGAGGCTTCATAAGCACTTGCACATGGCAGAATGTCCTCTTGGAAAGCTTCCTCTTGGAATCCAGTCTCCATACTGTAAAGAAGCTCAGGACAGACCACTGAATGATGAAAGATCATGTGAAAAGACCCTGAAGGATAAGAGCCAATTTGGACATTCCTGCCTCAGCTAAACTCACAGTTGGATGCAGCACCTGAGTGACCTCAGCTACACCACGTGTAACAGATGAACCACCCAGCTAAGTCCAGTCAACCACAGACTTGTGAAATATAATGATACATTGTTATTTGAAGACATTAAATTTTGGTGTGGTTTGTTATGTAGCAATAGATAACAGATACATAACCTCTTTCCTCACTTCCTCTGCGACCCATAGACAGACCAAATGGAAGTATATCACCAAAAAAATATCTTGGTGTTCACAATAGTCACAGCTCTTGTTTAGCCTGGGAAAAGGTCATTCATTTCGTCCGATTCCTTCACTTTACAAATGTAAATAGTGAGACTCAGAGAGAGTAAATAACTTACCCAAAATTACTTACCTAGGTATCCTGATTCAGCATCCAATGTTCTTCCCATAAAGAGCCATCAAAGTATCTTTAGTTTCAAAGAGAATTTCAGACCAAAATCATGTCATGACGTCCACCTTGTACATAGCATTTTTTATCAACTCACACAAAAATCCCTGTTAAATGGACATGATTCTTTTCTAACTCAAAATAATCAAAATATCCTAATGAGAGTCATGTTGGCTATGGAAATCAAAAGCTAATTTAGCCCAAGGAATGCAAATAAGATTCTGGCAAAATTACAAATGGATATCTTCAAAAAGAATAAGGAAATAATTCATAGTCATTCTTGCTAAAAGTTACACTAGCCTTTTAAAAGTGTAAGTTATGCCTCACCTAGTTTTGCAAACCCACTTATTCAGCACCTATCAGTTGGGCACTTCCTTTGTCCCAGGTACTGTGGTAGATGCTAAGAATATGCAGTGAATGAAATAGCCCTTGCCCTCAAGAGAATGTAACAGAAAGGTTAACGACTCATTCAAGCTCATATAGCTAGACAGTGATAGAACTGGGGCCATACATGAGGGACAGTCACCCTAGTGGCTGCCAAACTTATGCCTGATTGCACTCTAGTGTTGTTGGCCACGCTAAATTTTAGTAATTAGGTCCTCAACAAGGAGGTATTTTCTTCAGGCCTCTATCTCTTTTGAAGAATAGTGTTGTGATTTGTCTATTCTTAAACAGGGCTTTTCTTTTCCGTCATTTACTCTTTCTATAAGACTTCCTTTTGTGTGTCAAGGAAAATTTTCTTAATACATTCAGCCCTCCTCTCTTTCATTCGTTGGGGCAGGGGAATGATCTGTGCTATAGTGTTATAGTTGCATTCCTGAGAAACCTCTTTATATAAATCACTTTAAAAATAATTATTTCAAAGAGTAAATAGGGGATTTGGGGCTGGACCATTTAGACTCACAATAATAGAGTCATTTTGCCTGCAGGCATTTCAATAATACTGGTGTTTCTATAGCTTCAAGTCTATCGTTATAAAGCTAAATATCCCTGGGCAAATCCAGCCTTGATTACATCTAGCTTTTGATCAAGAGGAATGGCCTTTGTTTTTTTTTTTAATCCTCTCCAAGACTATCATTGGCACAAGGCTTTTTAGCCATTTTTATCACATTTATCACCCATTTTTGGATAAACATACCACAAAACCACTCAAACAAAGAAACTGAGAGCAAGGTTGTTTTTTTTTCCCCTTGTCTGATATAATGTTAGTTCTAGCATTATCACCATATACATAATGAAAATCACGTGTCCCATTATTTAGTCAACAAATACTTTTTGATGCCTGCATAATGTTAGGCCCTGCACTGGGCAAGGGGGATATAGTGGTATATAAGATAGACAAGTCCCTGCTGTCACGGAACTTGCATTCCAGTAAAGGAGATGGTCCATAAATAAACAAATGCACAATATAAGGTCATATGGTGGCAAGTGGTATGGAGGAAACCATAATAGGATCAGAGAGGGATCAGTGACCAGGACATGCTGAGCCTTGGGAGTCATTAAAAAGACTTTGGATTTTATTCTGAATGTGCTGGAAGCCATTAGAAGTTTGTGAGCAGGGAAATTACTTACCTGATGTATATTTTAAAAGACCTACTCTGGCTGCTGTAGAATAGACTACAGAAGATTAAAAGAGATAGCTGGGGAAAGTTAGGAGGCTGCTGTAGCCTGAGTTTCCTTATAATGCAGAGCCTGAGACAAGGGCTTGTGTGTAGGCAGTTTATTTTAGGAAGTGCTTGAAGGAACAGAACTGGAGAACTAGGAAGTGTTAGACAAGAAAGGAGGCAAAGTCAATCCAGTGGTGGAAGATGTTGATAAATTCTGTAGACAGCTGGGGCTCCATCCCACTGGAGACCCCCTTAGAGGTCAGGAGGGAATACAACTCTGGATTGTTCAGCTCTGGTCCCGCGTGGTCCAGGAGCACCCACTGAGGTGTTAACCACCTTGCATAGAGGGATGAGGCAGAATGAATGAGCAATCCCCACAAACACCCCATGTTCCAAGCAGCAGTGAGGGCAGGTTACACAGAAGTGTCCAATACAGAAGCTTAGTGTTGAATGAGATGACGGGAGCTTGAATTTGGATGGCGGCTGGAAGGCAGTGAGGAGTGGACAGATCCACGGGTTACATCCAAATTACTCTGTGAAAATATGCACTTGAATAGAAGTATCTGTATTTCCACAGTGAGGACAGGCCACTAATTTCATAACTCCTCGCCTCTGATGTTATCTTCATTTCATAGTACTGTTCTCATTCCTACTCACACAACTACCCATTTTGTAGGCATCAAATGTTTATCATTTAAAGCAAGGAAATTGATGAATGAAGATTTAATAATGACAAGGAAAAAAGGTAACTATGAAAAGTGATGAATGTGCTAATTTGCTTGATTGTATCACTTCACTATGTATATGTCTATTTAAAAAGTATACCTTATCCAGCATGAAACCAGAGGTGAAAATCAAATAAAAATTTAAAAAAAAGAAAAAAAGAAAAGTATACCTTAAATATATAAAGTAAACATAAATAAGCTAATTAAATAGACAGTAACCTGCAAACATGTCTCTGTAGCCTTAGATGTCTTCTGTGTGTAACATATTTGATGGCTTGCAGAGGCAAATGAGGGTGAAGTAATGGGAACAAGCTTGAACTTGCTATATATTTGGACAGGAAAATGCACTTTGGTTTAGACAAATGTCTGAAAGGATAGGAGACTTATGGGCAATGTCAAAAATGTCTGTTTAAAAGTTAAAAAACAAAAGATTATCCCTCCTTTGGTCATGGTTATTCAAGTTTCTTATATCATGCTAACCCAGAGCCAGGAATACAATTTTCACGGCATGAAACTCAACATTTTGAAAAATAATATGCATTAGGGTGTTTCAGGAAAAGAAGAACAGCAGAAAAAAATCTCCTTGTGGATGAAGTTGCCTAGGAGAGTGATTTTGGAGAAGAGCAATCCAAAGAATGTTGCCAAAGCCCACAGTGAAGAGGTTGGACAGAAATGCATTATGGTGTCCAAGATAGCTGTGCATGTTCCGGGAAATGTTTCCAGATGTTCTCACAGAAGCATTGTCTCTCTTGCCTAGAATTTGGCCCTTCTGCATTTTCGTAGCTCTCCACAGTCACTGTAAGCTTTCTGTTGAACCTCACCTCACTTAGGCAAAGTGACAATAATACTAATAATAGCAATAATAATAATTTCCATTTAAGGAGTCCTCATTTGTGCAAACACTGTGCCAAGCCCTACACATACATTGATAAAGGACAAATGTTCTCTTAGCAGATGATGTGAGAATTCTTTGTGAAGAGAGAGAACTTTTTTCTGAAAAGTTACTTTCTTCAACCTACTGAGATGTGGAAGGAGATCTCTGGGGGCAGGGAGGGTCAGGCTATACCCAGGCTTAAGATAGGAGAGTTCTTTGCCATAGAAAATGGGGCAAAGGGAGATAATGGAGGGTCCCAGCCTGCTGTATGTGAACGGTGAGGGAAGAACTTGCACCCTGTGGCTAGAACCAGGAAATATGGCTGGAGAATAAAACCAGTGTAATGGGGACTCTTTTAAGTAAACCATTAGTGCTCCTGTGTATTGAGCCCTTTTGGTGAAAGTCATGACTTTAAGTGAATGGGCTGTTTGTTTTCAAGGTGGGTTGGAGCTGAGGCACTCAGGACTTTGCAGATATGGAGGAGAAAAGATAACTGGTTTACCCTCAAGAGGCAATACAGTGAGTGGTTAAGAATATGGATTTGAATTCTATCTCTACCATGTTTTAGTTTTTCTCCATTTGCCCTTCCTGGTCTATTCTCAGCCTTACTCTGTGCACCGGATGTTGACTTCTCTGCTCAATATCACTTGAGCTTTCTTGACCTCTGACTTCCAGCTGAGTTTGATCAATGGTAAATGCTGGTAGAAGATTAGAGGGTGGGAGAAAAGAGAGGTCAAGATATTAATCCACTTTCTCATTTCCTGCCAAATGGTGGTTTTGGCAGTGGCTGGCCTCCTCTATCTATGACCATCTCTCCCATGTGCATGGCTCTCACCTGGTTTTAGCTACTAGTAGTAGTCTCTCCTTTTGTCCCCTCTGGCTGAGAGGTGAGAGTGGCTCTATTGGGTAGTCCCTGGAACTGCCCCTATTAAACATTCTTAGTTCAGGTGAGGGCTCACTACCTCTTAACACCTTCTCACCATGTCCTCACATGGTGGAAGGGGTGTGGGGTCTTGCTTAAGTTTCTTTGATAAGGGCACTAATCCCATTTATCAGGGCTCCCATCTTCATGGCCTAATTATCTCCCAAGGGCCCCACCTCTTAATACCATCATCTTGAAAGTTAGGATTTTGATAAATAAATTTTGGAGGAACATAAGCTTTCAGTCCATTGCACTTCCTGATTGTCACAGTGAGTGACCTTGAGCAAAGTTTAACAGCTTTGTGCCTCTACTTTCTCATTTGCAAAGTGAAATTGATAATAGTGTATGCCACATAGGATTGACTGTTGGAGGATTAAATAAATTAACATACATAAGGTACTTTGCATATAGTATTAGCTACTATTATAATTACAGTTCCTTATTTAATCCTTAAAGCTACTTTATAATGTAGGCATTTTCTGATTTTACATATGGGGAAACTAAGACGTAGTGAAGTTTAGGTAACAGAGTTGTGATTCAAAAACCACATCTGATTTGGAAGCTATTTTTCACCTCCTTGAATAAAGTGAGATTTCCCATCCAGTCAAGGGAGAGAGAACAAATGGTAAGATTAATAGCTAGCAAAAAACATACTGAAATACTCTGGTGATGATGGAGTGTTGAGTAGATTTGTTTTTAGAGAAACCAATCTCCTAGAAGTGACTTTAGACAGTAAAAAGAACATTTGTCAATGTCATGCCAATCATGCCATGAAAAATGGCTGTTTTTTTGTTCCTCAAAGAGAGCTTGTCACTTATATTTTTATTTTTTTTAAGCCAATTGATTTTTCCTTTAGCCTCAAGGGCTTTTCTCTTTTAGTATACTTTTGTGTCCTCAAGCCTTGACTCTGGAAAAGAACTATTTTTGTCTTCCTTATTTATGCTCTGGAAAGATCTGAAATCCTGTGATTAACTAAAGAATTCTCACTCTCATTTTCCAAGGTAGGGCTTTTGTACTGAAGGTAGGATGGAAAAAGTGAAACTGGAATGTCTCAATTTCACATTAAACCTTCTTTTAAAAACCCAACTGTTGTGTGCGGGGAGACAAGGAGACAATGAATGTAATCAAGCTGGATTTGTCTAAGCCAGTGATACAGGATCTCCTGAAACTTCTTTTGAAGGAAATAAATTCTTTTTGGCTCCTATAGCACGAGGAGGCATTATTTTTCAGACTGCAAACAAAATGCTGAACCCCTGACAAAGATAACCTGGGAATCTGTGTGTGCCAAAGTCTAGTCAACAGTCCTCACTAAAGCAGCTGGGTCAGAAGGAGGAAGTGTGAAGCAGGGTGTCAGAAAGGAGATTGCCCAGAGTTACCAGGAATGATGTTTCTATACAAAAAGGCACACTGAGGGCAGGAAATTAGAAATTAACTAAATTCAAATGCAATATAGGCATATATATATATATGTATGTAATCATCCAAGAAGAAAAAAATAATTCACTTGGAACCAAAGAGTTAGAGGATGGATTATGTGGCGTGGGAGAAAAGCCAAGCCTAACACATTTGATTTGATGAGGTTTTAGACAAAGGTCATCATTCACTTGTCTCTGTATAAACACATATCCAACTCTCCGACCTCCTTTCTTTTAATATCCTCAGCAAACTTGGCCATGAGCACACACAGGCTAATTGTGATAAGAAACAATCTTCACATCCCAGTGACAAGCACAGTAAAGTTTATTTTGCGCTTATTTTCCAGAGCAATGATGGTCAGCAGAGCAGATTTGCAACATTTATTTCCCTTTTGTCTTAAAAATCTATTTAATCAGTCCTTTTTCCTCCCTCTTCTAATTACAGGAGCTCTACAATCAGAAATCATCGTTGTCAGTGTGACCATCACCATCATCATTAATGGATGGACAAGAGCCTCCACCTTTCTCTGGGTGTTAACTATGGGTGAGTTACCATGGCAAACATTTCACATAGGTTATCTCATTGATCCTCTATAAGGAATGATCATTAAAAGGAATATGTCACTCGTTCCCATTTTATAGATGAGGAAACCGAGGCTTAAAATCACATAGCCAGTAAAGTAGACCTGGAATTCAGACTCATTTGTTTCAATCCTAAGTTTGTATTCTTTACCACTTCTCTATAGTATCCTAACATGTCTTAAACTTAGAAAAAAAATTGAAAAATGTAAAATATGACCTGCCAATACAATTCACTTTCCACTTAGAATAAAGTGGAGAAAGCACTGGAAGATTTAGTCAATTCTTAGGGGCTGAACCCAGTACCACTCTGGTCCCTAACCCCTGCAACCAGAGTTTACCAACACGTACAATTATGTCTTCCAAATTGACCTAGAAGTGAAACTCAGCCCTTTTTTGGGTTTATGCAAAAGCCCTACTCACACAAAGCCATGGATGTATTTACTAGATTTTACTGAAATTTTGAGATGGATTGCAGGATAGAGGAATAGTTTTTATTGCCAAAAAAGCAAAGAACTTCAAATTGAACATCAACACCCCTGTGCCCAGAGTCCCCAGCCTTAAGACTTTGCACTGGGTGCTTGGCTTTAGCCTTAGGCCATCTGCTCTCCTGGCTATTTTCACCTTCTATCCTGGATGGCTCTTCGACTTCCAATTATTCTTATTCTCTTAAGTCAGTTCATTCAGTTTTCTCTGGTTTTAAACTCTGCTTCATGTCCACCTTTGTACATATAATCCATCAGGCTGCTCAATAGAGCAGGGAGGCTTTCTGTTTAACATATTCTGCCTTCCTTAGGAGACAGATGGTAGATATTTCCTGTCCTACATTCTCCAGAGCCATGGCCCTGGAGAGACTGGGGCTATTCTTGCAGGGACACAGCAGAGCCCGGAATCAGCGTTAATGGTAAATCCAGTATGCCACACATCTCGTGAAAGCTTGGATCAAGCAGATTCCCTTGAGACTAATTTGAGTCTGTGTCAATGTCTCTGCCTCCCGCTGCCTCTGGGTTAGGCTGGGGTTTCTGGAACCCAGGAGACTGCTTTGGGCTTCTGGGCTCCTTAAAGGGCATTTGGCACCCTGTAAAAGCTGCTCATTAAAGGAAACAGTAGGATTGCTTTCTGTTTAATAGTCTAGCCGTGGAAAGTTTGATCCATTTGGGGAGATCGGAGCTGGAAGACTGTAGACTTTGAGAGGGTGGGACTAGCCTGTTTGGCAAGGCAGTAGCAAGTCTGCAGAGGGAAGACCAGGGCCCCTGGAGCTCGAGGCCTGGTTCCTGGTGGTCAGGAAAGCCCAGTGAGGGCTCTGTAAAAAATAATGACAGCAGTTAAGCCATTCAAGGGTCCAGTTTGGGGCTGAAATTCCAGATTTTACTTTTTTTTTTTTCCTTTTCCTCTCACTCTTGAGGTTTGGCTCACTGCTTTTTCCCCTCCCCTGAGGTCCTGTTGACACATGAGTGTTATTAAGGCTTCCGGACGGTGGGATGAAGGGTGGCCGTGTCACAAGGGAGGCTAATTGGCTGGAAGTACCCCTCCACCCCCTCCTGCTGGCCTGAATCTCTTTGGTTTTTAGTTCTTCCTAAAGGGTCTTGGCATTGGTGGCCTACCTCTCTTCAAAATAATTAAAACCAAAGAAATTCAAATGAGGTCCTTTCTCACTGTTAATGCTGCTTGTTTGTGAAGTTGGCGGAAGTAGAGTGCCATTGGAATGCTGTGGCTCCCTGGCTGGACCTGAACCAGTTAACTTCTCCTATAGACGATGTCCAGGTTGCAACATCCCTTAAGCAGGAATGGAAAATTCTGGGCACGTGAGTGGCTCCCAAACCTGTGGCAGAGATTACTAATGGGCCATGGCTTTTTATTTATTTTCCCCAGCTGAGCCTGGGCAGAGTCTCATGATCCTTTTTCCTACAACTCTCCCAGCAGCTACTACTAGTAATCAATGTTGGCTCAGGGGTTGGAATCTACTTAGTGTCTTTGCCCTTTCTCTAAATTGCTCTAAAGCTCAGAAGACCTTTCTTGCCTTCTTGGTAGAGGCTGGCCAAAGGTAATGTTAATTGGATAAATTGTATATTTGCTTCCAAATTCAAAAGAATCTCCTTCCTTGGCCTTCAGGCTTCTTGTGCCTTCCTTCTCCTCTGTCCCATCCACCTCCACACTTCTTGTTTTCAAAATGCGTCATAGATTCCTAGGGAAGGCTCTTCACTTTCCAAGGTGTCTGCTACCAAGAATATCAGTATTAGTGATGAAAGGCCCCCCCTAATCCAGCTGAGACTCCCTCAGCCCAAAATTTATACCATTTATAGACACTCTTTTGGGTTAGACCCTCAATTAAAATGAAAAATATGTTACCTAAAAGGAACTGGGCTCATTGTGGAGTTTCTGTAATGTTGCCTGGGTACAGAAGAGTGGTTACGGCTCAGGGAACTAGGACAGATGGAGCTGGACTCAAATTGCGGCTGGACCACTCACTTTCTGGCTGGCCTGTAGGAAGTTAATTAAACTTCTTTGAACATCTGTTTCCTCATCAGTAAAATGGAGACAATATTAAGTCCTTATCTCATATTGTTTTGTGAGGGTAAAATGAGTTCATACCTGTAAGGCATTTAGCACATTTTGGCAAATTCTGTGCACATGTAAGGCTCTTCTCATTCTCAGACTTGTGGTAGATAATATTAATGGACCAAGGCACGCAGTAAAGTTGTGCTGATTTTGTCTTCTACTTATTGACCACTTTGACAAAGAGGTGAAATTAGTAGTCCAAGGTCATGTAGCTAATAGAGACCTAGGCTTTGGTTCTAGGTCTGCTGGATTTCAAAGACCATGTTCTTAACCATGGTAATGTCTCTTATTTGACCTTAGATAAGCCACTGTGATTTTTAGCTTTCTGGAGAGAGAAGTAATTCCCTTGCCTGTAAAATGGAGATGATAAAATTGATTTAAGTGGTATTATAAGGATTAAATGAGTCAGTGCTTGTAGGATAGTTCTTGACCTGTTAGAAACACGTGCTGTCATATATTTATCATCATCATCATGATTGTTATTGTTTTTTTTTCTGAAGCTACTCCTTCTTCTCCATCATCTAGCACTGCAGTTGGCACATAACAGGTGTTCAGTATGTGTGAGTAGCCCTTGCGAAGCAACATGTGGTATTGTTACTCCAGTAAGGGAGGAGGAATGAATGACTGTCAAGACTGAGAACTCTGGCTGACCTTACGGCATTGTCATGAATAATTCCAGGAAATCTCTCTCTGGCTACCTTGGGAAAAGCCTGGAGGAGAAGCTCAGCCAAGGAATGATCATAAACTCTTCCCAGTTCCTACAGAATCTCTGCTCTTTGTGGCTACTCTGTAGGGGTTGGCCTTCAGAAGGGTCAGTGGGATTAAAACCTGTCCTTCTCATGATCAGGAAGGGATAGCACCCAGGCCTTATGGGTGGAGAAAAGGCAGATGATTGAGTCATATTAGTGAGGAAATCTCATTAACTATATGTCCTTATCTTTAACACCCAATGCCTAGAATAGACCACTCTTACTGAGATTCTTAAGAGAGTTGTATTTTGTCACCAAGAGTTCTAAGAAACATAGAATTTTCTGAGCTTTTGCTTAAACGGTACCCAAATACTAGTATAGAATTTATTATCTGGATTTTTATACTTCCCTGATCCCATTACGGAATCACTTTGATTCTGACAGTCTTCCTAGAGCTCTCAGTGGCCATTTCTTTCTTAAAAACATGTTAATTTTAGTAATGGCAACTTTATATTTCCACTGGGCAAATGACAGTGGTATACCTTGCTTCCAGTCTGCACGTGTCCGTTACTCCTCATGGTTCACCTATTTTTAAATTATTATTATTTTCATGAGTTTCCTTTTTCAGAGTAATTTTAGGTTCACAGCAAATTTGAGAGGAAGGAACAGTGATTTCCCATGTATCCCCTGTCCCAACACATGCACAGCCTCCTTCATTATGAACATCCCCCACCAGAGTGGTACAATTATTACAACTCATAAACCTACATTGACACATTATAATCACCCACCTTCCATACTTTACCTTAGGGTTCACTCTTGGTGTTGTATATGCTATGGGTTTGGACAAATCTGTAATGATATGTATCCATCATTATCACTGTTCTAAAAATCCTCTGTGCTTTGCCTATTCACCCCTCCCCACCAAAACCTCTGATTATTTTACTGTCACCATAGTTTTGCCTTTTCCAGAATGTCATATAATTGGAATCATATAGTATGTAGCCAAAGTTATTTTTTGAAACTTTTTCAATTTCCAAATAATTGTAGATTTACAGAAAAGTTGGAAAGCTAATACAGAGAGTTCCCATATGCTTTCACCCAGCTTTCCCTAACGTCTTACATAATCATGGTACATTTGTCAAAACTAAGACATTGATATTGGTACAATACTATTAACTACAGACTTTACTTGATTTCCTCAGTTTTTCCATTAGTGTCTTTTTTGTTCCATGGTCCAATCCAGAATATCACATTGTATTAAGTTGTGGTTCCTTAGTTCTCTCTGATCTGTGTCAATTTCTGAATTTTTCTTATTTTTTTATGTCATTGACAGATACTTAGCAGAATGTATCTCTGTTTGGGTTTGTTTAACGCATGCATTTGTTTATTAAAATAAATGTTATATTTTATAGTAGTTTTAGATTTACAAAAATTGTAGAAATAGAACAGAAAGTTCCACATACCCCACATCCAGTTTTTCTAATTATTGACATATTATTATGGTATATTTGCCACAAGTAGTGAACCAATACTGACACATTATTATTAACTAAACTCCATAGTTTATGAAGATTACTTTAGTTTTTACTTAATATAATTTTTATGTTCTAGGATCCCATCTGGGCTACCAAATGTAACATACATTTAGTTGTTACACCTCCTTAGGCTCCTGTGGATTGTGACAGTTTCTCAGACTTTCCTTATTTTTGATGACCTTGACAGTTTTGAGGAGTACTGCTCAGGTATTTTATAGAATGTCCCTCATTTGGGATTTATCTGATATTTCTCTCATGATTAGACTGGGGTTATGGTTTTTTGGTAAAAGACCACAGAAGTAAATTGTGATTCTTACCATATCATATAAAGAGTATGTATTATCAACATTATTTATGACTGTTGATGATGACTTCATATACTGGCTGAAGTGGTATTTGTCAGGTTTCTCCACTATAGAGTCACTTCCTTCTCCCCCACGCTCCTCCTGCTGTAATCTTTATAAGAATATCATTTAAAGAGTAGAGAGTTATGTGCCACCTCCTTGAGCACAGAGGATCTATATACATTATTTTTGGAATTTATTCTCTGGCATGTAATATTTGTCTTATTTCTCCCATTTATTTTTCGATCATTTATTTATATCTATATGAACTCATTGGTATTTATTTTATACTTTGGTTATAACCCAATACTACTTTACTTATTTTGTTGCTCAAATTGTTCGAACTTTAGTCATTGGGAGCTCTGTCACCTTGTTCCTGTATCCCTTTGACATAGCCCTGTCATTTTGTATGTATGTATTTATTTTATGTATTTTACTCCTTATTTTCTGGCACTGCTAGATGCTTCAGATTCATCTTGTGTAATTCCTGCCCCAATTGTAAAATCAGCCACTTCTTTAAGAGGAAATGGCTCTTCATATTAGAGACTGGTATTAGAAACCAAGATCTGGGTGCCAGGAGTGCTTATTGCTACTGGGGTGCATTGTTTCTAGGCCTTCTCATGTGAGGGAGCAAGGAAATGTATGTGTGTATACTAAACTATGTGTCTATTAATATTTCTATATGTTATCATCTGTATATCTATATTAAGCCAAACATGAACTCACACCAATATTTCCAGTTCCAATCCAGTTTCCTATCCTTGCTTAATTGTAAACTCTCTCTCCAAAAGTATGAAACCTGGATCATACTATCTGATACTCATTTACTTAATTGTGAATTCTAGTATACATGTATAGTTGTTGCAGAATTAACCCATACCCTCATGGGAAACAACTTTATCAATTAAAGTACAGTGCTATATACAGTTCCTTTCCCCCTTAGTCTTGCAGACTCCACTTGTTTCCAAAGTTGCTCCCAGAGTCACTTAGGTGAGCACTTTTCCACCATATGTCCTTCAGTGAGGTTTGCTTCATGCTTTTGTAGTACCATTAAATTCTTTTGTAACATTTTGCATTTCGTTTGGGATTCCCCTGATTTCTTAAATGATTTATTTTTAATTTGCACATATTAAGGTTTACTTTTTGTGCTGAAAAGTTCTATGGATTTTTGACAAATACATAGTGTTGCCTATTTATTTTTTTGACCTTCTGTTAAGCTTTACTTTTCAGGAGTAGTCTCTAAAAATCACTCATACAAATATAAGATGTGTCTTTTGACTCATTAATTATTGAAGGAAACTATAAGATATTAAAACCAGTTTAAAGAACATTTGAGGAGCTAGGTATCCAATATTAGGATAAGAGTGCTATTTAGATTCAAAACTGATTATTATGCAACAGAGCCATAAGCCATAAATTATAAGATTATCTGTCTCATGGGAAAGAAATAATTTCCATCTCCACTGAACTAAAATGCATAAGCCAACCTTTGCCTCAACAAAGCTATAAAATAGCTCAGACAATAGATTGTCATGACTAGTACTGCACTGGGAGAATATCCAGTAATTGCTTTTCAAGTTTCATATAGTTTTTCTGATGCCAAGTTGATTAAAAAAATGGATTGGTGGTGTCCAACAAAAGTTCATAATTGGGAACAGGACAAAAATTGGTAAAGAGATAAAATTAAGTGAGGAAAGTAAGGCTAGAAGGAAGCCAGGGGTAAAGTTAGAACTCAGAAACTTACACCTGGAAATCTTGTACAACTACCAAAGAAGGATGGCAAATTTGGCTATGTGATCTCTGGCTCTGAAAGCAAAGAGGGAGCTGGGTGACTTCTAAGATTTGTCATGTCTATAGATGGTTCTGAAATACACAGACTTTGGGTCTGATTTTTCATTGGTACAATTTAAAAAAAAGCTATTGGTCACATTATAGGCAGAAATGTCTGTAGCCTTCAGAAGCTGAGAAATTAAAGATCTCAGATGAATCCTAAGGGTTCTCAGGCTTTATTGTCAAGTCATACTCTCTTGAGTGCTTCCAGCCAGAGCCATTTGCTGATTAAATCAAGGTCATGGGTCTAAACCTGCTATAAGCCAAACAGAGAAGAGATGGCTCTCTGATGTTCCCTACTATAATGTGTCTAATGAGATTATTTTCTATAAATATCATTTGAAGAGGTAATAAGGTTGTATTAATGGTGATAGAATAACAAATCCACAGCAAACTGCTGCCTATCACTAGGCTGGTATTCCCAATCTCCTGAAACACACACTCAAGAACTGGGGCCCTAGGAATTGCAAAGAGAGCTCTTTAGCCAAGAACAGGGTTTAGAACAGAACAGAATAGAAATTTGACCATGGAGAAATCAGAAGGCTGCGCTTTGCTTGTTCTTGCTTCTAGCTTGTTTGACATTTTCTTAATTGATCTCCCTATTGTGTTTCTTAATTTTAGGTAAAGATCCTTTTGAAATGTCCGATCTATGTTCCTTCATTTGCATTTACATAGTAGAGACAGGGACACACTGAGTCTCTACAGGTGGCCTCAGAAGTACCACGAAAGAAATCTTAGGAGGGGAGCAAAATAGAGGCCAAAAGTTGAAGTTACTTGTGTGGCTGTCCTTCCCAGAACTGTACTTCCTAGAAGCATACCTCTGCTCTGGTTTTAGGAGGAAAATTTTATAATTGGTTCTTTTAAGGGGTGATTCCCTTACTAAGTCTTTATGTATAGCTGGGGTTGAGATCCTTTTTGCCTGAATCATGATCTCTCAGTCAAGCAGCAGCACTGTAGGATTCTTCCCCCACAGAGGATTAATGGAAAATGGCTTTTCTCTTTGAAAGGGTGTTGGAAATACAATCCTTTCACTGGTCTCAAATTCAGACAGATCATTTCCAAGATAAGTGTTCTCTATTGAACCGTTTTCATTTTCCCAGTGAGGTCACCACTATGGCTCCCCGGGAGGCCTCCCACACAGGGAACATCACACCATCTTGCTCAGCCCTGGAGATCCTATCTGGCTGCCCTGGCACATGTCCCGAGCCTGAGACATGGTGAGAGCAGATGTGGCTCCGCCTTGCCTCACCCACAAAGATGTGAATCTCAGCACTTTGAGTGATGGTTTTGTGGTTTACAGATGGTGAAAAGTGCTCATGGAACCGAAGGAGCATTATTTTATTCAAGGGTGCTGTATAAAACCCAAGTGTTGGGTTTAAGGCTCCAGAAACTTTGAGGAATTTTCCATTTTCATCACTATTTCTTTGTTATAAATTACCATAATGATTAGCATCTGGAACATTCTGGAGGCCAAGGTAACCATGCTTTCAAAGGTGTGTGTATTACAAATATCACAAAAATGCCATGTGATATCTATACCCAGGTACTATTTTTTCATTATTTACACCACCACCACTGCTACCAGAAACAAACAAAAAAAACTGTCTATAGCTACCTAAAAAGTCTCCTTCATATTTCTTGGGATTCTCTTTATAAAAGATTTTTATGAATTAAGAAATCTTCTCTTCAAAGTTATGAATTATCCTCTAAATTGAGTCATGTAAGACATGAATCATTCATACTTCGGTGTTGTTTAATTATATAACTTGTTTTTTTCCTGACATCCTTCTGAGAATTGGCCCTTAAAGGATTAGAAAGGAGTGGGAGTGGGGAATGAGAAGGACTTAAATTGGGAAATACTGAAACATATCTTAGTATCCCTTCAAGCCTTGCTTGAAATATCCTTTTCTTAAAAATTTACATCTTGTATTTTAGACAATCTGGAGTATAATATATGGTTATATTAATACACATCTGAGGATAGTCACCTAATATAAATACCCAGTCAGGATCTCAAATTCAATTTAAGTAGTGACAAGAGAGCAGTTCCAAGTGAATGGCTTATTGTTCCATGTCTGGCTCTTAAAGAGATTTCATACTATTGGTGGCTGTGACTAGAGGGTGAGTGCAGAAGCAGGAGAGGATAGTGGTGTCCTAACTTCTGAGATGCTCACAGATAATCAGCATACAGCATACTCTTCATCACCTTCACCCCCGTGGTAAGGTCACTCTTCTACCTTACCCGAGTCAACACTCTCCCTTGGATGAAGTGGTCCCATTGTAGTAAATATTCTCATTCATTGGCTCATTCATTCATTTACTCATTCATTCCCAAGCAGGTACAGGTTATGGTTCTTAAATTACAAATAACAGAAGATGACCCTGACTAACTTTAATTAAATAGAAATGTATTGGAAAATTAACAGGGAATTGAATAATGAAGCTATGACAGTTTTCAGATAAGACCATATTTTTTCCACCCCTCTCTGTAGCCACACTCTTTGCAACATGACTTTGCAGCTCCTCCCTTCAAGGAGGAGAGCCTAGTTTCTACCTCCCTGAATCTAGACTGATCCTATGACTTGCTTTGGCTAATGGAATGCAGTGGAAATGGTGATGTGCCCAGTCTGAGCCTAAGCCTCAACGGGTCTTGTGTGTTTCTACTCCCTCTCCTGGAACTCTGCCCAGCTGCATGGAAATAAGCTCAGGCTAGAATGCTGGAACATGAGACAGCATGTAAAATAGCAAATCCCAGCTGATGCTACCCTAGACCAGCCAGTCTATATGGTTCACCAACAGCCAATTGTAGATGCATTGTGAATCCCTCTAATATAAGAGAAATACCCAGCTTAGCCAATTTCAAATTACTGATCCCCAGAATTTGGAGATAAGTAAATAGATATTATTTTATATGAAGTTTTGGGATTATTTATTACACAGAAAAAGCCTACTGTGTACAAAAACCTTCAGAAAAATAGAATTTAGGAACCAGGACACTTGTAGCTCCTCTAGAAAAAGCTGCCACCAGATGATATAGCTCTAGTTACCTTTTATTATTTTTGAATCTTGCTCATTCCTGGGTAAAATAATTTGATTGGTCCATCTTGGGTCATATACCCTCCCCTAAGATGGGGGTGGAATCTTCTGGTTTAGCAGCTTTGCCTAAACCACAAGGAGCAGAGAAAGGATAATTCCTTAAAGGCAGATAGCAGCTGCTATTTCTAAGAATAGGGAAGAGGAGGTCCTGTGTAGACAAAGCACATGTCCAGTATAAACATTTATTCTGTACTTACTCAGGGAAGAGTTAAGACATTCATTTTCAGCAAGGATGTCCTGGTTTCATGAAAGAGTTAGGAAAGGAAGAGTGTTTTCACTGCTGTCCCAAAGGGGCCAGAGATGGCTCAGAGAGCCATAGGACAACACTTAACCCAGATCCACTAGCAGGAAGATTTCTGGAAGAGATGGCATTGGAACTGAGCTCTGTAAGATAAGTAATGAGCTAGGTAAAAGGTAAGAGTCGCAAGGAACACAGGAGTCCCTTTCAGGCACTTGGAGTAGCATGAGTCAAAACCTAGAGTGAGCGTCTTCAACTGTTACCATGAGTCATATTTATATGACGCTTATGCCCAGTTTGGCCCAACTTCTTTAAGAGAGAGAGGGAGAGAGAATTTGGTTCAGACTCCATCAGTTCCTATTGCTTTATCTCCTCCAGTTCTCCCACTTGTCATCTTGTAGGCACCTAAGTTTGCTACTCCAGCTAAGAGGCCAGAGAGCCTCACTTGGTCAGAGTGACATGGAAGGTGTGAGAAGGTTGGGTGTGGGGGCTTGAGGCTAGAGAGGTAAAGGGAATTATGGAGACCCTTGTCTGCTTGCTAAGAAACTTGTATTTTATCCTATAAGCAATGCAGAGCTATTGCAGGTCTTTGAGCAAGGGTGGTCATGGCTCAGATTTGTGTTTCGAGAAGATTGGCCTGGCAGCAAGTAGAAGGAAGATGGCCAGTGGCGACAAAGGAGGCAGGGAGACCAGCTAGGAAACCACTGTTGTTTTCTAGGCAGTGAAAGCTTCAACTAAAGGAAGTGGGATGAAGAAATGGTGAGGCTGGGGTAGATCTTTTTAGGACATCCTCAAAGGAGATCTGGAGACACAGGTTGCTTCTGTCTTTAAAACTGCTGCTGTTCCTGTACAGCAATAATCTAAATTATTTATTTAGATGATTATCATAATCTAAAAGGTCTTTGTGTCTGATAACAGACCTTCCCTTATGTCAAATGAAACACACCTGTTCTGGAGAAACTGGTAACAAGCTTAAGTCTACACTGATGCTGAGACACAAAATCCCTCCTCATTCTTGCTAGGGAAAATAAATAGCTCTCCTTGGACCTACTCAACTTGCCAGAGACCCGGTCAGTTTCCACACCCACTTAGAGTCACAGTGTAAGCCAAAGGGCTGTCAAAGGTCGGCCCTGAACTGGAAGCAGATGGGAGAGGATTCTTGCCAGAGATACCATCCAAGCCTCTTGCTATGCAGTGATCAGAGGTTGAATGTTCAAACAAAGTGCATCTGATGCCTTAGTCGCAACTGGATCGACTGAAACAACAATGAAAGATGGTGTCTGCATTGCAAGGCGTGAAAGTAGCAGCTGCCAGGAGATCCATGCTTGCCTTCTGGGGAAGGGGTGGTGTCCTCACTCAAATGGGTTTGAACAGAAAGCAAAGAAAAAAGATTGATTTGAGAGTTCTTCCTTCCATATGATAGAGTGGGCTTGGTGAAGATGGCAGGTCTCTAGGATGTATATGGATTAGGAGGGTAAAGACAAAACATGAATTTATAGCAGAGAGAAGTGCATTTTTTGCTAGCTAATATTTTTCTTTAAACAAACAACTTGATATCAACAAGTATTGGTAGTTCAATTAGTACCTTACATGTTTATTATAAGCATGAAAGGTTACAGCGGAGTATGTGACTCTTTGAGTCTGGTTGGAAAGCTCAGACATTTGCATGGAAAAATGCCAGTATTAATACAAAGAATAAAGGCTAACAGTGCAATCACAGCCTGTTGGTGGTGGCGAAGGGAGGAGTTGTCTAAGGAAGGCAATTTGGCAACAAAACCCAATTTTAGACTTTTGTTTTTGTCTCCAAATGATGCCATTGAGTCACATTGCTTCACAGATATGATCAAAAGAAGACTTTGTACGCCATAGACCTTTATAGTTTGGCGTCCTCACCAGGCCACATTGCCAACACAATGTGTTCACAATGCATTATTTGCTTTCCATAAATCTTGAAATTATACTGTCAATTGCATAACCCTATTGTATTGTGGTTTTGTGATTATATGTGTAATTAAAGCATTGATTTATTAAATGAAATATTTCAAATACATCACACATTTTATAATCCTGTTTTTCTATTTTTTAAAATTTTTTTTTTACTAAACTTGGAAGTTACAGGAAATGAAAGTGAATCTGTCCTCTCTTGGCTGTGTATATCTCCTGATTTCAGAGCAGAAAAATTAGGGCATTGTGTGATTACTTGTCAAATAACAGCGATTACAGTTTATCAAAGATGTATGATGAGCCAGTCACTTTACTCATATCCTTTAAAAATTTTTAAGTTAAGGTAAATGCATTTATAGCAGAAGCTATAGAAAAATCCAATGAGAGAGAAAATAAGTTACCTGCAATAAATATTGTGGGATTCCTGGAGACCTCTTTTAAAAGACAACCACATAGTTTCCGAGTCCTGACACCACAAAGTTGGATGAGGGGCTAACACTACTTCATGCTGGTCAGTAGGGCTGGAAAGAATGGGGGAAAGATGAGGAAGACACTTTTCCAGGGAATGAAGTTGAGAGAGGGCTCTGCAATCCTGGGCACTGCTGGCTGGCAAGGGAGCCTAGTCCTGAGGTACAAGGGCCGCCCAGAACCGGTGGGGAGGATTGCTGGGTGACATTTTGTCTCCCAGCCTTTAGAAGGCACCCCCAGCCTTTTCTTTTAAACTTTCCCTTTCCCTAGTGAGATGCCCAGGGCTCTTCTAAGCTATCAGCCCTGCCTTGCTCTGCACAATGATGAGAGTCTGTTTGTGAGGGCTGTGCTAACCCCTCCTGCCTAGGAGACTGACACCTGGCCGGCTGTGCCATTGCTGGGACTCAAAGAACAGCATCTGGTCTCTCTTTCCCTTGTGATTTCCTTGTTCTTCTGACGGGTTTATTATATTTATATTATTTGCTTCTCTTCCCCAGTCTTGCCAAAGGTCAGGGGAAGTGTTTCGCCTGGTGAAGACATCTCCTTAGCCTAGTGAAGATATCTGCTTTCACCAAAATGTTTCTCAGGAGGGATGTAATTTAAAGGAAATGAGATGCTGTGGCCTTCACAAGCCCTACGTAGTCTAACTTTTGGAGGCCTTACCATACGATCTATCAAACATATTAACTGCACCCGTATCCCACATTAAATATACTTTTTAGCTTTAAGATTTTTTTCCTAAGGGCTTTTATATTTGTGCTTTTAGAAATTATTTGGCTCTATGTAACTTTCATTTAATTTATGATTGGCTATGAGTTCCCGACAATCACTGTGTATACTTAGGGAAACTTGTGAAGTGAGAAAATTGAAGCTATAAATTGCATGAGATGTAATGAAATATTTATGAATATTAAATTTAACAGTTAATGAAGTTGGTATGTTGGTGGATTCTTGTAGACATTTAATCAAGCATTTATTAATTTTAATTTTTATTGTTTTCTTTTGTAGTTTTGGAGCCAACAACTGTTTTTCTACCTGAGTCTCATACATTTTCTAGGCCCCTGAAAAGCTCTGGGATTTCATTGCACTGGTGAAGTTCTGCTGTAACACAGTTCTCAAAGATTTTGATTTCAGGGCACTTTTATATTAAATTATTGAGGACTCAAAGAACTTTTTAGAAAATTTTTTACTTTAAAATGTAGGTTATAACTATCAACGGTTATTGTACTAGAAATTATGACTGAGAAATTTTAAAATCATTTATTTACTAATTTATTGAAAGATAACAATAATGAACTGACTGTTCATTATCATAAAAGATGTTACATAATTCACATCTTTTATGATAAATAAATACATTTTCCCCCAAAAAATGTAGTGAGAAAAGTGACATTTTTGTAAATTCCTTTAATGTGTGACTTAATAGATTCTCATAATCTCTTTGGCATTCAGTGTGTTGTCATATATTGTTTTGGTTGCGGTATAAGAAAAAGTTTAGCTTTGGGCAGATATGTAGTTGGAAAAAGGAGGTGTATTTTAACAGCCTTTTTTGATACTACATCAAAACTTGACTGCCAGTTTCTTAAAAGTTAGTTGTAATGTGGAATCTGAGTCCATACCAATGAATTTTTCCTACTACATTACATTAAAAGCCATTGGCCATTTTGTACTTTGAATCAATGCTTTACCTATGCATGATTTTGTAACATCATGCACTGGACATCTGGAAAATACTGGTTCGTGGAAGTGTGCACATCTTCCAAATGTTGACACATTTCTTTCTGTAATATCAAAAGATCACATGCATTAATGCCACTACAAATGTCATCAAAAAAGTCAAAATGTATTGGGAAGCTGGCAAGTTAACAGAGATATATATGTTTTGCAAAATTCTAATATTCATTTGAAAGCTCAAATGTTATCATTGGCAACAAACAGGGTCAGTTGTTTTCCTTGAAGTAACAGGCTCATGTAGTTAATTTTTGAGAACATGTCTGCCAACTACCCAGGTCTGAATGCCCATGGTTTCTCATTTGCTCTTTCAAGTACAAATGCTGATCTATGAAAAATGAGCTTAATTTGGATTGCAACTCAAGCAATTGTGCAGGTGCCTTTCCTTGAGACAACCATGGTTCTTGGACATGTATTGTAAGTTCTTCTCATTTCCTCACGCAGACTCTTAAAAAGACAAGTGCTCAAGGGTTTAATAAAATTAATAATTATCCTGCTTCATCCAAGACATGCTTATGTGGACTGTCATATTTTTCTACTCCAAATAGGTGGTGTGGAAGAATTCACTGACCACTGCCTGGACTCGTGCTGTAGTGTTGGCAGCTTTTCTACCAGCTGTGCAAATGTAAACACAATGGGAAAGGCAAATACTGTCTTAGTGTTTTTATGAATATTGACCTTTTCGATCCCCTGTAAGGGTCTTGGGGACCCAGAGAGGTCTATGAACCACACTTTAAGAACTGCTGTGATACCCAATCGTAATGTAAGCACCCAAGATGGTGCCAGACACATAGTAAATGTTCAATTCGCTGCCGCTAAGACCATGTTCTTTTTGCCTTTCTAAGCATCATTTTTTTCTTTTTAGAAATAGGGTTAATGTTCCTCAGCTCACAGGGCAGTTGTGGAGATTAAATGCAGCAAAGTACGTAAAATGCTTATCACAGTGTTTGGCACATAAATATGCTATAAAGATAAAGTATTCTTATTGTCATTGCTAATAAGAAGTCATTTTACAACCTTTCCTAGAGAGCACCACCAGGATTCCTTCATATTTCTACTGCCAGTGCTTGATTGGACTCTTTTTCCTGTGAGGCTTTTAAAGGAGACACTCTATTCCCTTTTTATCGTCATGCTTCAAGCCCAGGCTGCTGCTACTTCTGGGGATTTGCTCCCGTGGGTAAAGGGCCCTGCCAGGAATTCCCACTTGTTCCAGGGTCACTGAAAGCTGCAGTCATTTTTTTCAACTCTTGCAATCTTGTCTAGACACTCTGAGGAGGTGGAGGATGTAATTACAGCTTGAAACACTTTGCATGCAGCAGCAACACAGCTCCTCCTGCACATGTGTGACTCAAGTCCCAAGAGGGCAGTGAAATGTGATGATTCACTTGCCCAGATAAGCTGGAAGTGAAACCCTAGAGGCCCAGGGTCCAGTTGCCTTTACTGTATAGTACCCTTTACTCACAGCCAGTTTCTCCATTCAGTGATTCACTTCAATTCAAAGCAACAAATGTGCCTTGAGCTCCTTCTAGAAACACGATCTCCACGTACCACGCTGCATCAGCGACTGTGCTGGTTACTCTGGACCCATTCTTGTTTTCCCCTGGGCTGCTCTGAGGCTGACTCTTATGGGTGGCATGTCCAGGCTCTTTTACCTTCTGGCTTCCCGTTGGATTTCATCGGGCTGGTGCTGGCAGCAAAGAGAATGGAGGACTAGAGGAGAAACAGGCTGGCGTTCCCCTCGCATAGCTGGTCTGCTCTGGCTGCAGCTTCTATCCCTCTTCCACTGCTGCAGCAGGCTGTGGCTCTCACCATAATTTAGTAATACCATTTTCTCCCTTGTCCCTTCCAGGATGGTAACCATCTCCCTCTGTGGCTACTCCCGGCAAGTTACTACCCCCTGCTCTTCCCTTGTCCCGCCTGCTCACATCTCTGTGAATACTGCTGTCATCACGCTTTTTCTAATTAAGCCTCTGGATGTGCCATCTGTTCCCTGGCTGGACCCTGCTGACACAGACAGGAACCTGCCCTTGAGAAGCTTACAGTCTACTTAGACTAGTTATCCTAAGCATCAGTCAGATACATACCAGCCTCACAGCTGTCAAATCCAAGAACCAGCTCTACTATTATTATGCACTTAGTACTTCTGCTTAACTTGCCTCACTTTTTTACCATACAGTAATTCAAGTGCAAAAAAAGAGAGAGAGGGACTTTTTATCATCAGCTAAATAGAAAATGAATATACTTGCTGCTATGGTCTGAATGTTTGTGTTCCCCCCCAAAATTCGTGTGTTGAAATCCTAGTCCCCAAGGTGCTGGTATTAGGATGTAGGGCCTTTGGGAGGTGATTACGTCATGAGGGTGGAGCCCTCATGACTGGGATTAGTGTCCTTATAAAAGAGACCCCAGAGAGTTACATTGTTCCTTCCATCATATAAGGACACAGTGAGAAGGTACCGTTCATGAACCAGGAGACTAGTCCTCACCAGACACTGAACCTGCCAGTGCCTTGATCGTGGACTTATCAGCCTCCAGAAAGATGAGAAATAAATTTCTGTTGTCTTTAAGCTACCTAGTTTATGGGATTTTGTGATAGCAGCCCAAATGGACTAACACACTTGCCAAAAATATAAGACAGGGTTAAAAACAAATCAAATGAAAACAAAACGAGACTGTTTAGCTCAGTATCATTGTGGTTAATAGCACATACTCTGCCTAGCCTGGAATCCCATTTCTCCCATTTCCTAGCCGTGTGATCATGAGCAAGTCACAGAACCTTTCTGTGCCTCAGTTTCTTCATCTTTAAGTTGTGAATCATTCTGCCTACTTAATAGAGTTGTGAGGATTACGTGAATTAATGTATGTAAATACATGTAAAGCACTTAGAACACTGCCAGGAACACAGAAAACACCACATGAATTCAAGCTGTCACTGTTTTGGTGATGATGGTGATGATGATGATGGAATTACCTACCATACTCAGGCTCTGAGTTGCAGGGCTGTTAGCAAAGAGGTGAAGATACATCAGCCTCAGCCTGAAGCTTTCTCTCTGATGTAGAGTTTGGAGAGATCTGAAAATAATAACCTCCTTACCATGTGGCTCAATGTTGTGTGTTTCTCTGTGTACCATCTAAAGTTATTGATGTACCACCAAAACTTTGCCTCAGGTACCACCAGTGGAACACCTCCTACACTTTAGGAAACATAGGGAAACAAGTATATGTTATGCTACAGCAAATAAACAAGCAACATGTAAGAGGTGGCACAGAGAAATCAGTGATAAACTTGAGGTTGTGGGAGTGGGAAGAAAGTCAATTCATCAGAGCCGAGGTAGGGTTGGAAAACTGGCCTGCAAAGGGGGCTCTCGGGAGGTAGAGGGATGAGTTACTGTGGTATGTTCAGGAAAGGACAACATTCACAAAAAAATACCTCCCCCCCCACAAAGTGGCAGCAATGGCTTATGAAGAGCTGCCTAGAGAAGCAGTTCTCAGAGTGTGGTTCCAAGAGCTGCCCCATCAACAAGACTTGGGAACCTGTCAGAAATGGGAATTGTCAGGCTCTACCCCTAGACCTACTGAATCAGCACCTCTGGAGGCAGGTGACAGTGATCTGGGATTTAACAAGCCCTCCAGGTGACTCTTGTGCTTGCTAGAGTGGGAGAACCATTGGCCTAGAGGAAGATGGGAGAATATCAGGAACAAGCAAGTCTGAGATTTTGTGCACAATAACAGTGTGACATTGATTGAGCACTTTCTATGTTCCAGCTACTGTGCTAATCATTTTATCTGCACTAGCTCTTATAACCTTCACAGCCCCGACAGATACATTATTATGCCCAAATGAGAAAGGCTTAGGTTGAAGTTTAATAACCATTTATTTTCAAGGTAATGGAGCCTAGAATAATGAAGCCTTTAGGTGGTAGAAACCAAGGAAAAAGATGGATTAACAGACTGTCAGAAGATAGTCTACAGCAGTCTTGTCCAGTGGAACTTTCTGTAATGGTGGAAATGTTCTATATCTATATGGTCTGATATGATAGCTACTAGCCACATGTAATTAGTGAGCTGACTAGTGATGACTAGTGTGAGATTAGTGTATTGGAGGAACTGAATTTTAAATTTTATTTAATTTAAATTAAATGGCCACATGGGGCTAGTGGCTACCATCTTAGTACAATTCTAAAGTCAATAAGGCCAGTAACTGCAGGGACAGACCTTGAGCTTAGGTCTGTCTGTCTGCCCCCCAAAGCCATAGTTTTGTCCACCATTGCTCCTAACATAGAGCCTTTCTTGTCCTCTGTCTGACAAGATCTGTCCTTCTCAGAACTTCTGGGATCTCTTCATTGTCCAGTTCCTGGAGAATCACCTCTCTGACCCAGGATGAGCTGGGCACTCAATCCTTAGCTGATCAGTGTGGTTGGGCGGAAGGCATAGGAAGAAGCCACAACAGGCCAGCCTCAAAATGTTCCCCATCCTGTGGGTGAGAGCTGACTGGTGGCTTTCAGGGCAAAGAGAGTACATGTTGACCCTGTCCTTCCTGAGCCTTCACTGTGCCCCTGTTGGCCTTTGTGTCAATATTAGACATTGGGTGGACCAGCCAGAGACCCCCTGAAAAAGATGTTGTTTTAAAAACTAAATTCCAGAACTTGAACATACTTTTATATTTGCTTGATTCTCCATGGAGCTGATGGAACACTGAAAAATCTTGCTCCCAGGAATTCTTGGCCTCATCAACCCTGTAAATTGTTCAGATCCACCCCCTGCCTTTCTTTCCACCATCCGATGACCTCATTATTCCAGGCAAGAGGTTGGCAAAGTTTTTTCTATAAAGAGCCAGATAGTAAATATTTTAGGATTTATGGGCCATGTCAGGTCTCTGTTTCTTCTTTGTGTGAGGCCTTCCTTTCTTTCCTTTCATTCTTTCTCCCTTTCTTTCTTTCTCCTTCCTTCCTTCCTTCCTTTCTTCCTTCCTTCCTTCCTTCCTTCCTTTTCTTTCTCTTTCTCTTTCTTTCCCCTCCCTTCCTTCCTTCCTTCCTTCCTTCCTTCCTTCCTTCCTTCCTTCCTTCCTTCCTTCCTTCCTTCCTTCCTTCCTTCCTTCTTTCCTACTTTTAGACAACGCTTTAAATGTGTGAAAACCATTTGTAACCCTCAGGCAGGATCTGGCTTACCAGCTATGGTTTGCTCCCATTCTAGGCTCTTTTGTCTTGGGAACAAATGTTTATCAAACTTCAATCAGCACAAGGACCTTCTGGGTGAGCTTGTTCAAATCACACATTCCTGTGCCCCCAGGACATTACGATTTAGTGAGATTGGAGTAGGGTGTAGGAACACACATTTTTAAAACATCCTAGGTGACTGTTGTAATGCAAAGGGTCTGTACTTTACCTTTTGAGAAAATGTTAGGGGTGGAAGGGCTCTTAGGCTCATTTAGTGACCAACCCCTTCATTTTACAGATCAGGGAATTGAAGTCCAGGGAAGGGAAGGGATTTGTCTTGAGAGTTTCTGAGTTAAGGCCACAAGGGAAGCTAGCTGTAGATAGAAGATGCCACTGCCCAAGGTAGAGCAAGGAGATGGACAGAAACTGAATTGGTGATTTAGCCTCCAGAAAAAGCATCCCCTGAAGGTGACCATACCATTGCACTTTCAACAAAATCCTCTTTGTTTCTTAAGCCAGTTTGAGTCAGATTTTCTGTTGTTGGCAGTTGAAAGCGCCTAACTGATACTCCTATTGCCACCAGCCTTCTTTGATCCACCTCTTTTTGAGAGAACTATCTTTGAAGAAATACTACCGAGGCATCATCCAAATGTTTAATCCTTTAAATGTCAAAACCTTTGTAATGAACTGGGTAGGTCACACATACCTCCCCTGAAGGCAGAGTGGATAGAGCTGGGCCGGGCCGGAATTGGGAAATTTGGCTTCTAATCTTGCTTCTATCATCATATAACTGTTTGAAATGGGCAAATTACTTCACTTCTCTGGGACTAGCTTTCTCCTTTGGCAAATGAGCGGGGTGAAAAGAACCATTTTAGGTTCCTTTGTTCTGGATGTTACCATTGCATTCTAATTGATTTTCATAACTCATTCCTTCTCCTCTCCTTCCTCCTTACCTCTCTGTTGCTTTCCAGAAAAGAAACACAAAAATGAAGCATTGACTTTGGCCCGGTCTATTCTTTCCTGGCAGAAATTATACCCCTGAGGAGCTCATATATGTTCGCATTTGAATCAACAGCCCTCAAAGTTTTCTCTGGGGAACGTGAACATTTCCTTCCTGGTTTGAAGAATGGAGCTAATTGACACAACATGAATTTGTATCAAGTGGAAACACATTTTTTTTTTTCTTTCATTGGGCAAAAATAATCAGGCTAGTCAGTTGAACTGCAACAACAATTTTGGAAAAATACACTTGCCTCTCAATTCGGTGGTGTTGGTGGAATGAATTACCTGTGCCCGACACCCCAGGGAGAGCAGCCACCCGCTCCTGGCAGCTTTTTCTTCTCACTCAGAGAGAGCATTACCTAGTTCCACCTTCAACATGTTGTGACAGGAGCCAGGGAGGCCTAGGTCGAGTGCACACTCACGTGAGATCGGTGTTGTTTGGGTTTTAATAACGTTTGTTCTTTTAAATCCTCATGCATTATGTTCAAAGCAGAAAACGCAGTAAAACAGAAAACACACAAAGGAAAAAAGTAGCAACACAAATCATCCATAATCCTACAACCCAGAGGTGACCACAGGTCGTTTTTTTTTTTTTTTAACTATTTTGTTTCAACAACTTCTTTTCGAATCACCAAAGCAATATATGTTCAATGCTCAAGCAAACACTAAAGAGAAAAATTAATCACGGCTAATCCCACGGCCGATGATAGTCACATGAAATCTTTGAATAAATACCCCACCCACCCCGGCCGCCCGGCCTGCTGCCTTTCCTCACGTCTGTGTTGTTCCCATGCTCCAGGATTTCACGTTCCGTGAACTGAAGGCAATGGGCCCGGCAGAAAGGCACCAGCATATTTGCTTTAGTGCTTTGGAACGATGCCTCCCTGAGGGCTGGACCCCGGGGAGGGCCTGTGCACAGGAAAACCAGCTCCACAAAAACACACAGCCGCCAGGACTCCTCGTGCCCCTCCCCTCATCAGAATTTAAACAGCGTGTCTGGAACTCTCCCAAAAAGAGTTTTCGAACTGGTGAGAATGCCAGCTGTACTCACAGGCAGCAAGATGACCTAAAACATGGTTGTTTTATTTGCAGAGTTAGCTTCTGATGCCATAATGTAATTGACCACATTTCTCCCCATACCAGTTCCCTTTTTCTGTCTTTTTTTACTTCTGCCAGAAATATCATCATTCTTCTTAAAGCCCAGGATCAGCTCTCTTTGGTCCCATCTTTTCTGCCTAGAAAAAGGCCTGAATATTTTCTTACCAGGTATGTGATAAAGAGTAGTGAAATAAACGTTCCGTTGCCTTTAGAGTCAGAATGACTCGGATTTAAGTTCTGCTGTTGCTACTTACCAGCCTATGAGCTTGGATGAATTAATTAACCTCCCTGAACCTGTTTCAGTTTCTGTAAAACGGCAATAATAGACATTATGTGCTGAGTGTTTACTATGTGCATAATACACTTCTTACTGCTTTGTATATATTAGCTTATTTAATCCTCATGACTACCTTATAGATACCATTATTCTCATTTTACTTGACAAAGAAATTGGCCCAGAGAGGTTAAGACACTTGCCCCAGGTCACACAGGTCAAAACAGTGTTCAGACTCAGGTTGTCTGTTCCCAACCATTCTTCTACTTGCCCCTCCAGGGAGGTAAGCAAAGGGTCTGATGAGGATTGAATGAGAATTTATGTGTAGTACCTAGAGCAGAACCTAACCAATCCATGTACTTTCCTTTTATTTTTAAAATTATTAGAAAATTTCCCTCCCTTTCCAAATTTTATCATCCTTCTCTCTCTCTCTCATTTTTAGTGGGAAAAGGGTTTGCAAAAATCAGCTTCGTTTTAGGAATGCAAATAGTCTCTAAATCTTTAATGGCCAGGTCTTAAGAACACAATTGTGTACTGTGTGTTTACTGTATTCCAGGTCCTGTGCTAAATATTTTAAACGAATACTTTTTATGAGTCCTCATGGTATCGTTGAGAGGCATGTACTCTTACACCCTCCTCCTGTGGGCGATATGATTCTGGTTGGTATAGTTAGGTAACTTGGCCAAGGTTACACCGATTAAGTGACAGAGCCAAGATTCTAACTGAGGCTGCTTCACTTCAAAGCCTGAACTCTTATTCAGTTTGGTTAAAAGATGTCCTTCTTCTTGGTGGTAATGCCTTTCTTGGGGTGGGGGTGGGATTGGGCAGGAATAGATAAGATCCTCTTTGAGAGATTATGAAACGGTCATGCAGAGAGGGACACTGGCAAAAATTTCTGTGGCATCTAGGGGCGAGGAGCACTGTTGAGAGCCCAGGGTCATGGAGACATCAGGTGGAGCAAAGGATCAACATGTGGGCTGAAAGCCTTTGCAGGGACTCGACATTGTGGATCCCCCAGACTTGTCCTTGAATATACGTAGGCAGCTACCCTAATGCACATTGGGAAGGAAAAGACTTTTAGATATTTTCTTAGCGCAGGGAACCAGAGTGTGGGGACTTGGGGCATAGGTGGTGGGATTAGGTAGAATTATAGTAAATCTTGAGGGGAGTAGGGTTTGGGTTGCAAGTTTTTTTTCCTCCCATTACTGTAGTATTTCTTTTGCCTGCTATGAGAAGCAAGGGGGAAAGAAGTAAGTTAATAAAAGCCCTACTACGTGCCAGATACTTTCTATAGATATTATTTTTTTTTTTTTGAGCCTCATAACCATTTTTTTGAGATAGGTAGTGCTAGGACTAACCACATTTTGTAGGTGGCAGAACCACAGCCCGGGGAGCATAGGTGATTGTTTAGGATCCTGAAGAAATGAAATGGCTGAGCTGGGGTGTGAAATCAGACCCCTGTGACTCCAGATTCCCACTGGGCCCAGGAATGAAACAACACCAATAGGATTGAGGGCCAAAAAACATCTACCAAGTGACGTACGGATATGTTGCTGTACAGTTGAGCAAAAACATAGTGATAAGTGCAGTCAAAACACACAGTAAGGAGTCAAGACTAGTCCTCTGTCGGGGAGAAATGGAATTCTTGACATGTCCACACTATTTTTGAAAATGAGTATATTTGTGGTTTTGTTCCAGAAATTACTGTTTGGGTTTTTTTTTTTTTTTTTAATTCCAGTTAATAAGGTAAAGAAGGTTCTGAATGAATGGCAGCTGTTTTTTCAGGGAGGAAAACACAGGGAGTGCAACATGGGGAACGTGGTTCACCTCGCAGAAAGGCATTTTCAATGGAAGTCGCTTTCAGTTCAAACTCTGCCTGTGCCTGGATGGCTTCTCCAAGAACTAGGACAGCCTTGTGGGATACCTTTCCTCTGATCCGGACCACCTCCATCTCCGATCCTGTCTGCAGCCAGCCGGGTCGGTTCAGCACACGGGATTAGAGGGATTTGTGCCTGGCCCAGAGAGATCAGCCCTGGTCAGTGACTTCTGTGAGCCACCCGCAGTGGGACCCACAGCCCCTGGCCCCTCAGAACAGCCAGTGTGAACCTCCCCCTTCCTGGAAAAGCCAGCTCCTTCACACTGGGGGCTTCCCAGAGTTTCTTGGTTTACTTAGGTTGGAGTGAGGGAGCTGGGAAAGGACAACTCCCCAAGTTCGTCCTGAGGATAGCGAACTCCAGGCCGTATCATCCTTTTGCCCCAGGCAGCCACTCATGGAATTTTCCCTGATGTCTGTGTGGTTCTCAAGTTTCCCAACCTGTTCAGCCTGAGCACTTGGAGTTGGCTTTTCAGCTCAGAGAAAATACCAGGAGCTGCCAGGCCACCAGTTTAGCCTTGGGGAGCTATGACTAAACAAATAAGGGGGACCCCTCCCCCAGCCTGATCAGTTTATTTTCAAAGATAGGACTTTCTGCTGATGTTGCCATGACGGCTGGCTGACAGGAAGGACGGTGGGGAGTGGGCTGCGGTGGCCGTGCGTGGCAGCTGGGGCCTCCTTCTCCCCGACCTGTTTAAGCCACACTGTGATTGATGATTGGAATGGGAAAAAAGCAACTGCAGACAGATAGTCAGTGGGGTGAGTGGAAGCCAACACAGCCTGTCCCCGGTGCCCGTCCGTGCCTGACGCTGAGGAGGCACTGTGAGTGACCCGGTGATTAAAAAGCCCCGGGTCAGACAAGTCTCAGTTCAAACCCCAACAACGTCACTTACTGACTGGGTGACTTTGAGTAGACTCGTGTCACTGTTCTGAGCTTTAGATTCCTGGGAGGGGACAAGTTAGTAATACCTTCCTCTCAGTGCTGTTCTGAGGATTAAATGAGATAATGTGTGGGGAAGTACTTACAGCAGAGCCTGGCAAAGCGCCAGTGCTCTGTCAGTGTTGGCTGCAATTATCCTGCAATTACGTTAAATGCTCAGCTCAGTATCCAGCACCGAGGAAATGCTCAATAAATGGTAGCTGTTTCATAGGATCCCGGAATGCCAGGGTTGGAAGGAATCTTGTCTGAAGCCAAATTAATTTTATGTTCTCCTTTTACAGATGAGGATCCCGACTGCCATAGAGGGCCACTGACAGGTTCAGGATTACACTCCCAGCTCCTGGCAGAGAGACAGTTGACTCTAACATACTTCCTGCCTTCTCCCCCTTTCAAGAGCACCCAGACTCTTGCTTTGCTTTTTAAGCTTAGTTTGCGGTTTTTAAGGGTGGGTTTGCTGGGGGAAACTCTATTTTGCAGCATCTCTCTGAAAGAATCTGTGCTGCGAGTTTCATTTGATTTGGGAATTGGTGACATGATGGGAAAGCAAACAAACAAAAAACACTAGACCTGACATCTGCAGAAATGAATTTAAACTTTACTTGCAATGTATCAATTCTGTGGCCTTGGTTCAGTGACTAAACTCTCTAAGACTCGGTTTCTTCTTTTGTAAATGGGATTATGAGCAGTATGTACCTCAAAGTGTGTTTGTAAAGATCGACAGAGTTAACACGAAGAGCTTAGAACAATGTCTGGGACACTGTGCTCAATAAATGTTTATTTATTACTAAATAACCTAGTAAATTAATTAGTAATTAGCTATCATTAATGAAACTAATATAATTTGGTAATGTTAATATATTTGTTACTAAAGGTCAGGTTGCAAAGACCGAGTACTGCCCCTGTCCCTGGCCAATTTTGTGCCTCACTGGCAAGGTTGGTGGCCTTGGTCATGAGATAAGGGGGTGGCAGAGCCGCAGCCTGGTGGAGGGTGGCGTAGGGGTTACCACGATTCACGGACAGAAGGGGATTGGCTTGTAATCCTGGCATGGATTTGGGGAACAGAACTGGAAGCCTGGACTTTCTTCGAGGCTGGTGGCCTTGACAGACATGCAGTGCATCATTCTTGTTATTTTTCTGTCACTGGAGCAAAGCAGAAGGTTTTCTTGGTTCAATCAGGAGTCATGGGCAAAGCCAAGCAGAGAAGCTGAGCAGCTGTCGGGAGAATGCAGGCTGGCGTGGGCTTAGGGCCCAGGCCTTGCAGCCTGTGACAGGGAGGAACACATCGCAATGTGACATCTGCTGCCCAAGCATCTCCCCACACCCACCCCTTCCTTGTCCAGCTGCTCAGGAGAAGGGAGGAAGCCAGCATTTTCCCGCTGCCATTGTGTACCTGACAGGTTCATTAATCTTAGCTTATCTCATCCTTGTGACCTCTCAAGCTGGTTATCATTCCTCTTTCATGGAAGAGGAAGAGGAAGAGGAGATTCAGAAGTGCCCACGGGCACACATGGGGGCAGAGCTATCCTTCATGCCCAGGGTCTCAAACTCGAAAACCCTTTCACGGCACTGGATAGTTCCTGATGGCCGCACCAGGATGTTGGTGGCAGCATGTGGCTCATCGTAGATCTGTACGGTGCACGTCCAGAGGAGGCAGAACTAAACCTAGAGGCAGGCAACTCCTGGCCTTAATGGCCTGAAGAAAAGAGAAGACCAAGCCTAAGCCTCCTTCCTGGTCGGAGGATTCCTCCCTGCCTCCACACCGCCCCTTCACCTTCCTGCCCTCAGTGCCCCGGACGGACCCTTGGCCTGGAGAGGGCAGCCTGTCCCGGTGCCAGCCCAGCAGGCTCAGGCCTAACAACAATAGCTGGAAGGGCCTCTTGGAGCAAGTACTTCCGAAGTGCCCAGAACAGCCACTGTCCTTGGCGGCTCAGGAACAATCAGAGCTCACGCCAGCTTCCGTGCTCTATTTCGGAGTCTCCCGTGCTCCCAGCAGAGCCCGTGGGCCTGCTGCTGTGGGCTCGGAGCTCCAGGAGGGACAGGCAGACAGCAAGTGCGGGAGGCCACGGCTCAGACTGCTCAACCCCCTAAAGGTTCTAGGACGACCTCAAGATGGTTCCCCCCGCCCCAAACTGAAGTTGGAAGAAAAATCTGGATAGTCACTTTCTTTACCTTTCCTGTAAACCAACTGCGTTATCCTTCATTTTTGTTCTGCTGTCATCTGTCTTTGGGCTTTGAAAGCAAAGAGGGAGGGGGAAAAAAAGCCAATTCTGGAATAAAACTGTAAAAAAAATAAATTCTAGAATAAAACTATACATTTGATTATTTGTTCAGCAACATTGAAAGAGGCCTGCTATATGCCAAGCTATTGGGGTACAAAAAAGTATTCAATATTTATCCACTTAGTTATACAAGGTCTGTCTGGAAAATATCCAGCCACGTAATCTGAAAAAGAGAGACATTTATTGAAGAAGATACAAGATACAAGACACATTGTACATGGGACAATGACGCCTCAGTCCCCTTCAAAGTAGGCACCGTGGGTCCTTCCACAGTTCTCCCAGCGTCTCTTCCACTGTTCACAACGTTCTGTAAAATACTGCGTTGGAATCGCCATCAGCTGCCTCATCCAAATCTCATCCCTTTCAAAGGTGATTTTAGTTTTGGGAAAAGCCAGAAGTCTCAGGGTGCCAAATCTCGGCTGTAGGGGGGCAGAGTCACATGGGTGATTTGATGTTTTGCCAGAAAAACTCTGCACGAGATGTGACGCATGGGTAGGCGCGTTGTTGTGATGAAGCTGCTCATCACCCGTTGCCTATAGCTGCGGCCGTGTTTGTCGCATTGCATCCGTCAACCGACGAAGGACACTGAGGTAGAGCTCCTTAATTGTCTGCCCTGCACAAGCATACTCGTGATGGACACCACCTTCCCAACCAAAAAGCACAGTTGATCTTGCTGCGACTTTGTTGCGCCTTTGCCAGGTGTGGAAAACCAGGTTATTTCCATTGGGACGACTGGGCCTGTTTCTGGGTCATAGCTGTAGACCCACAACTCACCTCCAATTATGGCCTGGAGGAAATCTGGTTCATTGGTGGCGGTTTGAAGCAAGTCATTAGCAAATGCAGCACGATGTTCCTTCTGCTTTGGTAGCAGAAGCCAAGGAACACATTTTGACACAGCACATTTCATGCCGAAATCCTGCGTCAAAATCTCACACACAGTAGTTTCTGGAATCCCCAGATCAGCTTCTAGTTCTCGCACTGTCAGTCGCTGATCTTTGTGCATTGCAACCCGTACATGTTCAACATTCTCAGGTGTTCTGCTTGCTGCAGGCCTTCCAGAACCTGGCTGACTTTCAAAAGTTCTTAACTGTCATGTGGCATTTGTGCCACACTTTTATTTGCCCCGCACTCATTGCATTGTCCCAGAAAGCCTTCTGAATCATCTGAATAGTTTCTGCGGAGGAACATTCAAGTTTAACTCAAGATTTGATGCAAATTCATTGCTCTACTTGCTCAGTCATTTTGATTTTTTAAAAATTTTTTAATATATTTTTTAAATTGCCCTTCTGTCAATTCCTTTAAGTTTCAGTTTTGCAACCATACTTCCCCCGGAACCCAAAGACTTTGGTTCTCCAGAAACTGCCCAGTGGGTCATGGGAATAACGCCGCCCACCGCAAGGCCAGTCGGCATGGTGCCTGCAGTCATTTTGAAGGTGATGGCCACACAGTACACACGGTCACTCAGCGGTATCACCACCCCACTGACTAGTATGGTGAAGTCGTCATTGATCATGCATGCGCATCACAGTCCACTCTCCTCGGCTGCCAGGTTACATTGATATTGCACAAACCGTTCTTGTTATATTAACAATGGCTGAATACTTTCCAGACAGACTTTGTATACTGATCTGCTCATTTCATAGTAATGACAGAACCCCTGCCAAGATCTGGGCATCATGGATGTGGGCAGCTTAGACCTCCCCCATCTTCCCAGCCCTCCCCCCATCCTATGCAGCTTCAAGTCAATGTGGGAGGTGGATAAGCGAACCTGCAGTTGAACTTCCTGGTTTATGTGCTGAGTGCTGGGAAGGGGACACACAGGGTGATGGGGGCACAGGCAGGAAGGGCAGTGGACCCTGACCAAGATTCCTGGAGGATAGACAGCAGGGAGCTCAAGGGAAGATGAGGGTAGGTGGGGATGGAGAATGTATAGGAAGAAATATTGGCATTTGTGAAGGCTAGAGGTGAAAAAGAATGCACATTTTGCAAGAAATATAAAGAAGGTACATGTGGCTGGATTGCAAGAGGAGATTATTATTGCGAGTGGATATGAGCCCAAGCTTTGGATCCAACTTGCCTGGGTGAGAATCCTCACTGTGCCACTCACGACTGTGTGTCCTCAGCCAAGCTATCAACCCTTCTGTGACTCAGTTTTCTTGCCTGTAAAATGGAGAGGATGAAAATAATAGTACCTACCTCTAGGTTATGGTAAAGATTTAAATGAGCTAATATGCATGAAGTGCTAGAACCATGCCTGGCATGCAGTAAGTGCTCTAGAAGTGTCAGCTATGAGTAGGTGGGGAAAGGTGACAGGTGGCTTGGACAAGTGAGTGAGTCAATTCCATACACCTGTAATGCTCATGGGCCAGGCACTAGCAAACCAAGCAAAATTAGAAAGACCCAATTCCCGCCTGAAGGAAACTTGCAATATTGAATTGTTGTTAAAAACTTGGACCTTAGAATCAGAGAGATTTGGATTCCAACCTCATGTCATCTGTGTCGTCAGGGGCAGATTATTTACCCTCTTTGAGCCTCATTCTTCTCATCTGTAAAATGGGTGTAATGATCCCACATTTTTTATAGGGTTAGGGTGAGGATTGATTGGCTGAGATAATCTATGTAAACTAAATAGCACAAGGAACACAGTGCTAGAAAAATAGTAGCTACCATGACAATTGGTAAGAGATTAGAGTGAAATAACTATAATCTGAGGGAGAATATTTTATAATAACCAGGATAATCATACCCTCAGACACATTGGCTATAACTTTTCAGCAATTTCCCATTGCTCTAGAATAAAGACACACTTAGCACACTGGCTTCATCTCCTGTCTTCATTTTCCTTGCTCTTTCTGCTTCATTTACCCTGCTTTGTACAGACACTGACTAGAAGTTTCTACCCCCAAACCTACAGATCACAGGTGAAACATAATCCACTAGGGGAAGCCTTCCCTGACCCCCAGATCTGGTCAAGTTTATGTCCCCACTACACATTCTCATAGTACCCTTTATTTTGGTGAGCATCTGCCACTCATCTAAGACTATAAGCTCCATGAAGTCAGGGGTCCTATCATTTTTACTTACTGTTGTATCTCTAACACTTATCACAGTCCCCATAATAAGAAACCAATAAATATTTACTACATGAATTAATAAACACACATACAGCCCAAGATTGAACTCTTCGAAAGGTAGAAACTGGACCTGTTCCGAAGGCTCAAGTGACACTCGGAGAGCACAGTTTTCCAGGGCCCCTCTGTGTTCTCTAAGTCAAAGCAGCAGGCTCTGAGAGGGACCGCTCCTTCGCCTGGACAGCAGTGTAACCGATATGTCACACTGTAATGAGCTGGAGGGCTGATTAAGAGCTTATGTAAATGTTGAAACTTTTGGCAGCATTCATTTCCCTCCGATTTTGGCATGACTCAAAGCACGGGAATTTTTCAAAAGAGAGAGCTTTCAGAGAATGCCCACACCCAACGGTGGAAACCTTAGAAGAACAGAGTGCAGGGGAACGCTCCCCGGCGAGGGATTAGGGGACTCTGAACAGGTTTTCAAAGGCATATGGAGACAAGATGTCAGTGTGAGCTTGTTTCTCTGACAGAATCTGAAATGCTTTTAACCAGCAAGTTTCCAAGAGGCTTTTAAGTGAAGAGGTTAATGTTGTAGGTTTATAAATAAATGGATGTTTGTGGTGACTTCCTTGTGGTTCATGTGACAGGGAGAACTTCAGGGAGAGGAGATTATGTCTTGCATCAACAGCTTAATTGCTTCTTCTGCCTCTTGGTTCAGTGAGCAGGAGGAGAGAGAGCCCTGGATGAGGAACCAGGAGAACTTTTTTTCCAATCCTGGCCTGGCCTCTGATGAGCATTGTGACCTTGGGCAAGATACTTACTGTTCTCTGCCTCAGTTCCCTCATCTGCCCGATGAGATTGAAGGTACCTTGTCAAGTTGTTATAAAATTGACTCATAATACCAGTAGCTAAATACATCAAGCCCTTACTATGTGCCACCCGTGTCTGAACTCTATTGATCTTCACAACACCCCGTGAGACAGAGTACTACTATCGCTCTTACTTTACAGAAGAGGACACTGAGGCACAGGAAATCTAAACACCTTGCCCAAGGTCACACAGCTGGTAAGTGGTGGAGCCAGGATTTGAACCTAGGCTGCCTGACCCCGGAACCAGATTTAATGACTGTGCTATACCCTACTGCCTTTCTAGGTAGCAGGGGCATGTGTAGTGAAAGTCCTTAAGAAGAATAAAGCCCACTGGGAGGCTGAGGCGGGTGGATCGTTTGAGCTCAGGAGTTCGAGACCAGCCTGAGCAAGAGCGAGACTCCGTCTCTACTAAAAAAAATAGAAAGAAATTAGCCGGACAACTAAAAATATATAGAAAAAATTAGCCGGGGATGGTGGTGGATGCCTGTAGTCCCAGCTACTCGGGAGGCTGAGGCAGGAGGATCGCTTGAGCCCAGGAGTTTGAGGTTGCTGTGAGTTAGGCTGACGCCACGGCACTCTAGCCCAGGCAACAGAGTGAGACTCTGTCTGAAAAAAAAAAAAAAAAAAAAAGAAGAAGAAGAAGAAGAAAGCCCAAATGCTGGCTGCTTGGGCAGGATCTCAACACAGAATCTTCAGCAGGGAAAAAGGCGGGTGGGGTGTCTATCAAGAGGAGACATTATGTCCCTGTAGTAAATGTCCCCTCCAGAATGTGAGCTTTCCATTTTTATGGCTAGTATTGGAGAATGACAGGGCTCAGACCCTGGGCTTAGAGACTAATAGGGGCTTCAATCCGGGTGTGGCCACTTCATGTGTAAATGTTAGGGTCAATTACTAATCTGATCTGAGTTCCACAGGTCACCTGAAAGATGGAGCTATCAAGGCCACGGGGTGTTGTGCAGATTACATGAGCACATGGTGCTCAACAAGTTTCATGAATGGAGTGCCACTTAAAGAGGTCAGGAAGACTTCCTAAAAGAAGTACAACTAACCTATGTCCACACTTGTAAGGAGTTGGTAAGATGTGAGACTTTCCATGAATTGTGCCGTCAAAGCTTAGGAATTTCCTTACCCCCAAGGGGATAGTCATATTCACCGTATACATTGGGACTAGGCAAAAATTCTAGAAAAGATGACAGAGTCTAATTAAAAATTCACATTTAAAATAAAAAAATAGATCAGAGCTCTTCCCTTCCGTCTCCCTCATCCTCAGCACTTGGCAGACCCATTTGAATATGGTTCAATTCTTTGAATCCTGACTGACGTTGACAAATAAGAGTGTGTTAAAAGAGGGGGTCACCAAGAGGAAGAAAGATTTGAACACTGTGATGCAAGGATGCGAGGAATGGGTTGTATTTTGAAGGGCACACAGTAAAGCAGAGGCATAGCCAGAGGAAGCCTCACTTCTTGTCTAGGGTACAGTAGGCCTCCATTCCCCTCTTCTTCACATACACACTCTAGATGAGATGCCCTAAATGATGACTCAGAGTCGTTAATAACACGACCACTTGTGCAGCTCAAAGATTAGACAGCCAAAAGCCAAGAGCCTGTTGTGCTGAAGTGGTGCTGGGTGGGAAGTGCTCTCCCCAGAGACTGGGGCAGGGTATGACTTGCCAGGGGAGGGTTTGCAGAATGTTTAGACTGTGACTCATGAAGGCCTTAGATGAATAAATAGCTCTCTTTCTGCTGTGACTGTTGACAGGGCTGGTGACAGCTTACCTTTGCAGTTGCCAAGGAGAATCTGACTCTGATTTTTGACAAGTTGAATTTTCCTAGCCAGCCAGGACCTCCAGAGGGACCACCAAGACAAAAAAGACACGGCCAAATGCAAAGGGCAATGAAGCAATAGGTGACATTTGAAAGCATGAAATCAGAAGAGCAAACATCTCCTCTGAGCCAAGGAAGAGTCATCATTGGGAAGGGTGGATTGAAGGAAGGAAGTTTTCGTCTTCCAGGATTGGGAAAATGTTATCTTGTATCTTCATGTGTCTAGTAGGCCACAGACTACCACTTTGTTAATAGTTTTAGAGCTTCATAATGCTGGTGAGAAGAAAGGTAGTCCTCTATTTGGAAGCATCTATATAATTTAGGATGTATTTGGCTACAAGTAACAAAAATCTGATAGTGGCCTAAGTCATAAAGATGTTTGATTATCTCACATAACAAGAAGTCTAGGGGTAAATAGTCTAAAATGAGAACAGCAGTTCAACAGCCTTATTGAGTTGTCAGACACTTTTCCATCTCCATACTTATGTAGGTCATTGATTCTTCTCCTGGTTGCCTCATGACTTGAAGGTGGCTGCCACCTCTCTGGATATAACACTAGGATTCAAAGGCAGAAAGGTGGCAAGGGTGGGAGAGTAGAGTGGCAAAGGATCCTTGTCCTGGAAAGACTATATTGTTTTATCAATGCAGGAACAAAAGTATCCCAGAAGCCCTCCCAGCTGACTCACTCTTACATCTAATTGACCAGAATATTATTGATCAGAAATGGGTCACATGGCTACCCTTAGCTTCAGGGGAAACTGGGAAAGTGAGTGTCTGGCAAATTTTAATGAAATAGCCATGACTAACTTAGATTCAACACCCCCCCCCGCCCCCCATACATGCACACGCCAGGGCTGATCACCTTTCTCTCTTGAGTAAAACTGATGTTCTGGCAAGGAAGAAGGGTGTTGGGGATGGTGTCTGCCACATGCCCTTGGAAAGTTAGTCCAACACTATACTATAAAGACACATTACTAATACAAAATAAAAGCAACAGGAATAGGGGTGAGAATTTGCAGGGTTTTCCCAGCAGTACGGTCTCTAGGAATGTGATGGATGTGTAGACTGTCAGTGTGTGCTAATAAAAGATTGAAGAGAAAAAAAACAAGTCACTTAACTTGCCCATTGTGGTACTTATCCTTCAAGGCCCGGGTCAATTTTTGCCTGCTTGTGAACCTTCCTTCCCGTCCCTTCCAGGGAGAGCTAGCCTGTTACTCCTCCTTGCCTCCATTGCACTTTGCACACACCTTGATTATATGAATCCCCACCTTGGATTCAGAATCAACAGACATTTCTGATGTCCCTATTCTGTCTTGCCCCTGTGCTTGGTATCTGTCTGCATCAATTCAGGGGAGACCTTTCATGGCTTCCCACTGTCATCAGGTAATGGACGTTCATGGCTGGTAAACTCAGGTGAGTTTTAAACTTAGCTCATAAGGTCCTTTGTACCCATCCTGGCTTAAATTTCTTATCTCAGCTATCCCTACCACCATCTCTTAGAACCCTGTGTTTCATCCATTCTCAACTAATGGAATCTATCCATTTCTTCTCTCCACACCATTGCACTGTTATTCTTACTACACAAAACACTCTTTTCCTTCTGTGCTTGGGCAATTTTCACTCATCCTTCAAGCCTCAGCTTAGATGTCATTTCCTCTGACAAACATTTCCTGACTCCCAGGTCTGGGCGAGGTGGCCTTTCTCTGTGATCTGTCCTGCTGTCTTAGTCTGTTTGTGTTGCTATAAAAGAATACCTGAGGCTGAGTAATTTATAAGGAAAGGGGGTTTAATTGACTCACAATTCTGCAGGCTGTACAAGAAACATGGCACCAGCATCTGCTTCTGGTGAGGCCTTCAGGAAGCTTCTTCTCATAGTGGAAGGCAAAGAGAAGCTGACTGTGCAGAGATCACATGGTAAAAGAGGACGCAATAGAGAGCAGGGAGAGGTGCCAGGCTCTTGTTAACCACCAGCCCTCAAGGGAACTAATGGAGAATTCACTCATTACTTACTGCAAGGAGGGCACAAAGCCATTTGTTAGGGATCCACCCCCATGACCCAAGCACCTCCCATTAGGCCCCACTTCCAACATTGGGGATCAAATTTTAACATGAGATTTGAAGGTGTCAAACAGACCAAACTACAACACTTGCCTTGCGTATCGTAGCTCTAGCTGCTGTAGTGTAGCTAGCTGAGTCTCCCAGTGGTGGGACCAGATTACATTCATCCCTTCATTGCCTATGTCCAGTGTGGTGTCTGATCCATCCTGGTGGATATTTGTTGACTGGCTGAATGACAAATTTTTTCATCAATATTTAATGCTGGATCATGTGTCAGAGGCCAACATTGTAGCCGTGGTTCAGAGGAGGAGATTTCTGAGCACTCAGGGCTGCAATTGAGTAAACACTGGGCTTGTCCCATCACTGTGTGCCCATGGGTAAAGCAAATTCTGTATCTGGTCACAAACATTTTTCTTCTGTGAGAAAAAAGAAGAATTAGTTTTCTACCTTTTTTTTCTTAAAGCAGGAAACATTCCCTTTGTTTCCTTTCCCAAATAAAATATCACGCTGAAAGCTAGTCTCAAAGACATAGTGGAGGTGCTCCGACTGAAGCAGGGGTACACTAGGTTGCTCTTTCTTTCATAACAAATTGCCGCAAATTTGGTGGCTTAAAATGACACAAATTTATTATCTTACAGTTCTGTAGCTTAGAAGTCAGATGGGTCTCATTGGGCTAAAATCAAGATGTTGTTGGGGCTGAATTCCTTTCTGGAGGTTCTATGGTAGTATCCATTTCTTTGCCTTGTCCAATTTTTAGAAGCCACTTTTTTCTTTTTTTGGCTTATGGCCCTTACTTCATTTTCAAGGCTAGCAACGCTGCATCTCTCTGATCATTCTTCTGTAATCAAAGCTCCTTCTGACCACAGCTGGGAAGGGTTCTTCACTTTTAAGGACCTATGTTATTAAATTAGATATTCCTGTATAATCTCTCTGTCTCAAGGTCTTTAACTCAGTCACATATGCAAAGTCCTTTTTGCCATGTAAGGTAACATCACAGGTTCTAAAGGTTAGAACATGGACATCTTGGGGAGGCCATTATTCTGCCTACCACAGAGGGGGAGAAAATGGGGTGGGTAGGAGCCTTTCTCTCTGACTTCACCATCTTGAGCAGCCTTTGTCCCTACAGTGGTCTCTGGAGCCCTGGAGCAGAGTTTAAGACCTCATTGATCTCTAAGATCTATTTTGGCTCTAACGACAGGGTCAAATAGCTGTATGACCTTGGAAAGTTATTAATCTCTTTGTCCCTTCATTTTGTCACCTGTAAAATGGGGATAATAAGTCTCTCTACCCAATAGGGTTGTGCTAAGTTTATAGGAAACAATCTATGCAAAGTACTTAGCCCCTCGCATGACACATAGTAAATGTTCAACAAATGTTAGCTATTTTTCATTATTAGGTGCCCTAAGGTCCCTTTCCATTCTAATAGCTGGCTCTATCATCCTAATTTAAAACAGATTTACAGCAGATGGAATGAGAACTGGTTTTCCTGGGTCATTTAGCCATCGCAGTAACATTTTTTAAAAGTTTTGGTTATTTTATCTCAAAAACAAAGTGTGTTTTTGTGCCCCTGGGATTAGAAACTGTGTTTGTGTTCTTTTGAGCACCTGGAAAAAAGTGGGGAAGGTGGTGGGTACCAATGAGAACGAAGAGTCTGGGTGAGAGCCGAGGTCTGCTCACAGCAGAAGGCAGTACGCTATGCAGGCCCTGGTGTTTATTTAGGAACATATAAAAAGGGCTGAGGCTATGGCTGTGAGACAGTTTATGAAACACAAACACTAGGGAAGTTTACCAAATATTAGGTTTGAATTTTATAGCTTCAGCAAGAAGCACTATATTCCAGATGACAATAAAAATCCAGCCTCCTAAAGGTAAATAGCCCCTCATGTCACTTTAGAAGAAACCAAGTCGTAGGAACGTTCAGGGAAGGAGCCATTCCTGTTCAAGAGATACAGGTCTTCCTTCTCTTGTCTCTGAAGCCTCATGGTGGCATCTCTGTGCTAGTGCCAACCAGAGTAGAGAGTGTCAGTAGCTCTAAATGTCCTCATCCTTTCTAATTCAATCACACCACTTGGGGGGATTCTACCCTAATATGGAAACTCAAAATATAGAAAAAACTTTATGCACAGAGACGCTAAGCGCAGCTTTATTCGTAATAGCCCTAAATGGAAAGCATCTCAAGTTGATATTATAGGAAGGACTTGGTATACTATGGCACATCTCGATAATGAAATAAAAGGCAGCCATTTCTGACAAGAAGACACGGTTAACATAAGAAACTTCTGATAACATATTAACTGAAAAAACAGACACAGGGTGCACATTTGCATATTTTGTCTAATCTCTGTGTTGTCAGGAAATATATCAAAAAGTTATCCGTGGTTGTTCCCAGGTGTTTGGAGTATGGGAAAGTGTTTCCTCCCCCTTCTTATTACTATTTTTCTCTAGTTTCTATCTTTTACAACTGAATGGATAGCATAGAGTTTAAATCCCTTGTGTATGGAGCCAGACTGCCTGAGTTTGAACCCTGCCCCTGACTTAACCTTTCTGAATCTCAGTTTTCTCATCTGTCATGTGGGGGGCAATAGTCAGTCCTATTATGTAGGATGGATGTGAATATTAAAGAGATAATCCAAGCAAAGGGCTTGACCCAGCACTTTGAACATAGTCAGTGCTCAAGAGATGCCAGCTGGTATTGCTATTTTCAGATTACAAAACTATTTCCAACAAAACTGAAAACCTTAAAAAGAGAAATATAGTCTGCTCTTTTACCTTAGGTCAGTCAAAGACTTAACCCCAACAGTTTATTTACCAAACATTCTTTTTCCTAGTTCTTAATCATCCAAGTATTTTGGGAAGCAACTATGTAGTCAGCAACTGAAACCCTTTTGAATGAGAATCATTTTTCTATGGAAAGAAAAATCTAAGATTGTAGCTTTCTCTTGGACTGTTAGCAATCCCTGCTCTTCCACCTTCTCTTAGCACCACCTTTCGTCCCTCAACACTTTTGGGAGGTCTCCCTAGATGATCATCTGTGTAGCCACGAACCATGTAACAGTTTGGCTGCACATAACAAAAAGCTGACCAGAGTGGTGTAAAGAGTGTATTAGTGATTTATTGCTGCATAACAAGTTGCCACAGATTTAGTGGCTTAAAGCAACATTCATTGATTATCTCAAAGTTTCTGTGGATGCAGAGTCTGGGCATGGTTTAATTGGGTCCTGTGCTCCGGGTCTCACAGGCTGTTATGAAGGTGTTGGCTGGGCTGCATTCTCATCTGAAGGCTTGGCTGGAGAAGAATCCACTTCCAAGCTTATTTGGATTGTTGGCAGAATATATTTCCTTGCTGCTGTAGGATGGAGAGCCCTGGCTTTTTGCTGACTGGAGACCATCCTCAGCCCCTAAAGGCTGCTTCCGGTTCCTAGAGGCCACCTGCATTTCTTTGCCATGTAAGTGTTTTCAAGAAGGCTGCTTACTTGGTCAGGTCAGGAAGGAGAATCTCTAGGGTGAGTCTGCTAACAAGATGAAGACTTACGTAACAGTCATGGGAGTCATGTTCCATCCCTTTTGCCATATGCTATTGGTTAGAAGCAAGTCACGGTTCCCACCCATATTCAAGGGGAGTGGAGCATGCACAGACATGACTACCAGCAGGTGGGCATCATGGGGGCCACTTTAGAGTCTATCCACCACAACAAGGAAGGGTTTGTTTTTTCCTGCTTACAAGAAACCTGAGTACAGGCATCTCCATGATGCCATCCATGTCCCAGGCTCTTTGCTTCTTTCTGTTTTCCTACTTTTCTCTCTTTTGATTGTAAGATGAATATTGTTCCTCTAAGCTTCACATCCTCCTCATTCAAAGAGGAAAGAAGGGGAAAGGGCAAACGACACATGTCAGCTAAGCCTGACTCCATCAGTAAAACAATAGATTCCTGAAAGCCCTGCCCATGTGCATGGCCCATTGGTGCTCACTGACTGCATTTGTATCACCTGGCCACTTCTGCAAAGGCCCCTGGGAGATATACATACACATTTAATAAACAATACTTGGCCAGGTGTGGTGGCTCACACCTGTAATCCTAGCACTTTCGGAGGCCAAGGAGGGAGGATCGCTTAAAGACAGGAGTTCGAGACCAGCCTGAGCAACACAGCAAGACCTGGTCTCTATAAAAAATACAAAAATTAGCTGGGCACAGTAGTGTGCACCTATAGTCCCAGCTACTCGGAAGGCTGAAGCAGGATTGCTTGAACCCAGGAGTTTGAGGTTGCTGTGAGCTATGATGACGCCACTGTACTCTAGCCCAGGCAACAGAGTGAGACCCTGTCTCCAAAAACCAAACCAAAACAAACCAAAATACCCATTATGATCCCAAGAAAAATGCCAGACTAAGCTGGCATGTGTCTTTTGCCTTTCAATACATGAGCACATGGGTTAAAGCTTCTACTGAGGGGTAGGCTGTAAGTTATTAATATAAAGCTTGAATGAGAAAATCCGTGAAAAATCCTTTGCACAGTGCTTCTCAATCAATGTTGCCTCTCTTCCCCCTTCCCCCCTTTTTTCCGTGTCGCCCCTGCCTCTGGCTTTAAATACTCCCAGCACAGCAGCACCTCCAGAGTTAAGCGCCCTGACAGGCAGACAAGTCTGTGTTTGGAGCCTCAGAGGAAAGTTTATGAGGGAGGAATGTAATAGCCCCAGCTGGAGCCCTGCCAGGGGACTAGCAACTGCAACACCCTTATTTGCTCTGGGGAGGAGTAGCTTGGAAACTTTTTATGAGATTCCAGAAGCAGCAAGGTCATCAGTTTTATGGCCATCCCGCTCGTTTGTAAATACAGCCTTTGAATGATAATGTTTGGGCTCCTTGACAAGAACAAGGCTGGTGTTAGCTGCTTTGGAACAGGGGACAATAAAATAAAAGATATTCCGTTCTGTGTGACTGCGAGGCGTTCTGAGTAATTTTAGACCCCAACAAACAACAACAGACCGGTTGTATATCCAGAGAGCTTAATTTCCAGATGGCCTCACCATAAGCCCGTGTGTGTGTGTGTGTGTGTGTGTGTGTGTGTGTGTGTGTGTGTGTGTGTCTGAGGCAGGTAATCTGATTTGTCAGGTCACAAGTGAAGCAACATGTGTTTACTATCACGCTCATTTTCCAGCCAGCTGCAAGTGTCTGGAGGAAAACTCCGGGTCAGGCCTGTTTGCTGTGGTGGAGTCAAGGCCGAGAGGAGGGCGGCGTCCTCGCCAGGCCCCGTGTGTTCTTGTAAATAAGAACCACCCTCTCCGGTGACACCTGGGCCTCTTTCTTTAATTGCTCACTGGACTGTGCCTTTTATTACAGTGGAATATTTACTAGCCTGGGCCCAGGAAACATTCTGCTTTCATTGTCTGGCCGGCTGCCAGGGTCTTCTCTGGGTTGCATTTGGCCACGGGTACAGGGTCACCTCATTTTGGGGTTTCTTTTCTTTGGGGCAGCCACAGGGCAGCAAAGGCAGAGCCGGCCTGTGTGTGTGTGTTGGGGGGAGGGGACTGAGGGGGAGCATGGGCAGAGCAGGCAGGAAGTGGCAGAGAAGCAGAAAAACCCTTTTCAGAAAGGGATGAAACTCTTTTATAGGCACAATTCCTGGCACCTAATACACGTTGGATGAATATTCATTGAACGATGAAATGAGTGATTTTATTCATTTAAAAAAAAAACAATATTTTTTGAATAGCTACGATTTGCTGGGTGCCTAAAGTCTGACGACACAATGCAGAGCTTGACAGACAAGACCTGTATTCTCCTGGAACATGAATTCTGGCTGGGGGGAGGGGGTTATAAAGATAATAAATGAATGATGATGAGGAAGATATAATTGACGGTGATAAATGCCCTATGAAGGGTAGAAGGCAGGGTGGGGAAGGGAGGGGAGGGGAGGACAGGGAGAGCTGCTTCAGATAGGCAGACCTTCCTGAGGAGGGGATATTTCGGCTAAGACTTGAATTGTGAGAAGCCCCCAGTCATGAGACCCCAGGAAGGTGCATTCCTGGCAGAGAGAGGAGACATTTCTAGAAGATATAAGGCAGGGTGAAGATACGAGACAGCCTAGACACTTCAGCTGAGGAAAAGGCTCATCTTTTCTTTAGAACCAGGGCAAAGATGAGACAATGAAAAAAATGTTTAAGGAGTGGAGTATGGGGTGGCGTTGAAATCAAAGGGTCTAAGGGAAAGTCTGTTTTCAGAACAGGTGGCTCTCCGCCTTTGCAATGGAACTTTTGGCAGCTAAGCATCTATCCCCAAGGCAAGCAAACTGAAGGGTTGGTTCCAAAGAAATTGGATGTCCCAACAAAATGACTGCCCTGTTGAGGAATTTAGGGGATCCCCCAGCGTGATGGTAGCTCCCTGCCTGATCATTCTAAAGAGAAGCCTGTGAGTTGGTCCCAGACTTACTGGGGTACACAGAGCTCCCAAGCAGCCGTTTATTGCCTTCTTTGTAAATATGGACAATTAAGCTTCACTAGACATATGAATGACACTTGTGTTATAAGTGAACAAATAATATTTCCACTGAGTAAATTGCTGACTTGTGAAAATCTCGCTTATGGCCTGTCAGAGTTAGGGGAACCTTAGAAACCAGGGAGATCATTTGGTTTTGAGCCTCACAGAGCCCGAAAGCCTTCCAAGTTAGGTTTTTGACATTACCTAATGCACAGATAGGATTGAAAGAGGATGTTCAGTATACACCATTAAAGCTACAGGCCATTACTGAACTGCAATGTGTACAGTATACCATTATTTAATATATTATATAAATCCTTTAATCAACCTTTGAATAGCATAGTTACATTGCATTTTATTTTTGAGCATTGAAAGTATAACTTTGTTAAATATAAGCATTTAACACATATCATAATTTTAAAAACTGCTTTGACTATGTGTATTTCTAAATTTGCTATAAACCTTAAGAAATGGAAGTAGCCTGGATACCTGAATCACCTGGATTGGAGTTTGAATATACCACAAAGTGTTATCATACATTTCCAACAGTTTCTTGGATTATTTACTCTTATGTATGGCTAGTAGCACTTGCATGTGAATTTTACTAGTTTATCACTCAGAAGAAGTCTTTATATCTGAGGTCACGGGAACCCCTCATGTTGGACAGAATTAACAATTTGGACAGTTTTGTCAGCCTACCCAGGAAAGAGCACTGGGGTTCTCTCACACTCTCTTAGGGTGTTTTCTACCTGGCAATAGAAGTTGCAGGTAATGAAGACATGGTATTAAAACCACATCAAAATGTAGGAAATGAGAAGTGTAGGAGGGTCAGAAAGGTGGTGGATGGAAGAATATTGCATGCCATGAAAAGCCCTGATTCTTTCCTGAAACTCAATGCCAGCTTTTTGCTGAATTCCTTCTGTAAATATTTCCAAATGGACTTTTGTAGGTTTCCCATCATTATTGTAAGTCAGTTAAAATCCTACCCATTTGTCAAGGTCCATCTAAATGCTCCATTTTCTGTGAAGCTTTCCTTGAATGCCCAGCTGGAAGTAATCACTCATTTCCACGTGTTCTCATGGTGTACTCAAGGCATTCTCTCTCTCTCATTTATCTCTGTATCTACCTATTTATCTAAATGCCTATTCTGTGGTTCACTCTCTGCTAGGCACTGAAAGATCATCTTACTAATAACCTATCTAACAGAGGAAAATAACCTATCTGACAGAAAGTAAGGGAAATAAACTCACAGCATAACTACCCTTTGTTTAATTAAAACACCTGTGACCTAACTTCTTATCTCTAAGAGTTTTTTTCTCAGCCTTGAAGAGCCTTAAGCGGACAGTAGGGGTACGAACACCCTGCTCCAGCTCTCTGCCTCAGTTCTTGCCAAAAATCCCAGATTTCAAGTACATAATAAAGTCAGCCTCACAGAGAAAAATAAAATAAAGAAATCCCTGACATCTCACCACTGCTTCTGTTATCAGTGTGCTAAAATAGGGAAAACAGACAAACATTTTTACTCTTTAGAAACACCAAGCAACTTTCCCTCAGCTGCCTGGCACTACCCTCTACCTTTTCTTCAGTGCCATGGTCTCCATCTCCCTCTCTCTCTCTCTTTCTTTTTCTTTCTTTCTTGAGAGAGTAAAATAAACTTCCTTCCCCAGAACTCTTCTACTCCTGGTGTGAGAATTCTTTCTCCAACCCACCATGAGCACCTAGTAAGTTTCCACCCTAACAGACTGATATTTGTACAGTGCTTTATGGCTCACAAGTGACTTCCATGAACATTTTCTCACTTACTTCTCAGCAATTCTATGACTCTAAGCAACTTAGAGATACAGAGCCCAGAGGCAGGAGATTGTGAATAGATTAACTTCATAAATTATGACTACAAGTCAGACAAAGTCACATAAGATATCCAAAATTTAGTAGCCAAAGGATGCAGGGTTCCATTAAGCCCAAAGATCTTTAGAGTTAGACTGAAAAGACATTCGCATATCTTCGGATTCCATTACATTCAGAAGTCTATAACATGAGATGGAAAAGACATGCAGAGATCTTAAGAGCCAAAGAAAACACATAAGTTTCAGACATCTGTGAGCCGATGGCAGAATCAGGGGTTGTGCATAACTTGAGTCCTAGGATGTGACCATGCCTCTTTTGAAGTTACAGAATAATTATCATAACCACTAAAAATAGAGTTCAGTATGTCACATCAAGGCCACCCAGATCTCTGATAATTAGTAACCCCAGGAATGCTGAGATGACAACTCCCCATACTTCCTTAGATAATTTAATAGTTTTCTTAGTTTTTGTAAAAAGGCATCACCCAGCAAGTCTGAATTTTCTAATCTTATGCCCAAATAGCTTTTTGCAAGGCAATTTCAGTTAACAAGAATGATGTTTGTCTTTTTTTACTAGGTAAACATCTTTAATTTCATGGAAATCTTAGATTACATATACAAATGTTTAAGATAATTAAAACCATAATGTAAATATTTTTGTATTAACAAAGAGTCAGGCCATATTTGGTATTTCTATATACTTGTAATATTTAAGAGAACCTGGCCAATGAAAACAATATTCATGTTATTCTAATTTAAAATGCATATGACAAATTATTGAGATGTAACTTTAAGTGGAAATCTATGTTAATCATGTTTATAGGCATAATTTATTAAAGTATTTGTAAACATTTGTTGATCAGATAATTGGTGCCCTTAAAATGAAATTGAATTTATAAATGCAGTTTAAACTATTTGAAAGAATCTAATTACCTGCATCTGCAAATATAACCAAGCATTGGTTAAAGGCCTTTTAAAAGTGACTAAAAAAAGTGATGGTTAAAATTTGCTCCACTTATAAATGGAAAAATAAGATTTTTAAGTTGAATGTGAAGCCCCAAAATATGTTTTTAAATCTGTAACTTTAATAAGTTGACTACTAACTTAAAATCCAAGAAACTTCTCATTAGTCTTTTCAGTGAATAAAACTCTCAGGGCATCAAAATAACCTTCACAGAGGAATCCATCCAAGGTCACACGGCTAATGAGTTGCACAGTCACAACTTGAATCCAGGGTCTGGGTCCTGTAATCTTTTAGTCACACCTGCTGCCCTTCTTGTTTGTGCTTTCAGTACTGCTTTTACAGCACCTGTAATATTTTGCTTTGGATTTGGGATATTTATCTGTGTCTTATTTTGACTACTTGCCTCTTCCCAGCTGCCAGCACCAGGTTAAGCATGGGGTGGAGGTGGGAGGAACTCAATAAATGCATCTGATTCAAATGGTTGTAGCCCGTAAATGGCCTCTGAGCAAGGGTGGGTGGCTGGCTGGCGTGGGGAATGCATTCAGAATATTATCTCTCTGCGATACTTTTTAGCTTGAAGGGGTCTGTGTCTGCAGCCCTGGACTCCATGCTCTGATGAAGTGGATGAAAAACTAGGCCTGGGCTGTCTGCCTTATTTTAAGATTTAATTCCATGGATATCCTTCCTCTGCTCTTAGTATAAAGAACAAATTCCTTCCTGTGCTCAATGAGACTGGTATTGTTCAGCTCCTGCCCATCTCTCTAGATTCTTGCTTTACTTGCTCTGAGTACACTGGCTTCCATTTAGCTCCTTGCACAAACCAAGATCTTCCATAGATGCAGGCAGGTCTCCGTGTTGGACATTCTTAGAGTTCTCTGAACCTCTTTTTCACAGCACTCGCTAGAGGTTTTAATTATATATTTTTATTCAAAAAGTTATTTATTTAATATCTTCCTCCCGTGGAAGGTCTTTAGGTCTCTGCACCTTGCCTGCTTTGTCGTTATGCTTGGTACAGAGTAGAGGCTTAATAAATGTAGGCTTTTATTATTTTTATCAGTAGCACTTGATATATGTCTGTTGTTGGGATGAATGAATATGTGGGGATCGATTTTATGGTGATCTTTTGGACTAGCCTGATCTCCATTCAGCTGAGAAGGATTTTAGATGAAATCTTATCAGACAGATAGGGGACATGATGTCTGAGATTCCTTCCAGGCCAATGAGCCTTTTGCTTCGGGAAGGCTGTTTGTCACTTTGCTTTAGCCATTGCTTTTATCATTCTCACGGGGAACTGGGGCTATGTGTGTGTGTTTGTGTGTGTGTGTGTGTGTGTGTGTGTATGTGTGTGTGTGTGTGTGTGTGTGTGTAAGACAGAAAGAGAGAGACAGAGACACAGAGTGTGCTGGCATGCAGGGTGATGGGAAATGACCCAGGGAGGCCTCTGGAAATGACCTTGGTTTCCCTGCTTGCCTCATTCAAGCAAGTGAGATCTCATTTGGCAGGTAGTGCGTCAGCTGAAAAATGTCAAGCTTCTGAACATGAATGAGTTTTGCATTTCCAAATGATGGGTTTATGATTACACTCCAATAACTCAAATGCACCCTCCGTAAAGAATGCCAGTTCCAACTGGTAATTCTTGTTCTCTTTCATCCCCTCCCCGTTTATTTTTTTAATCTGTGCCTCAAAAACCCTCAAACCACAGCCATGAGTGGGGATTTGATTACATTTTCTGATGACATGTAGATGCTTACCCATGATAGTAAGTGTCTACATTGCCCATTCTTAAAATTGTAGGAAAAGACACTGAAGAACATGAGGCTAGAGAGGCAGACAGAGTCCCTGAAAATAGGATCCTCACGTTCTTTCTGAGAAAGCCTGGAGTAACACTGACCTCTAGCTGAATGGAAACGTGTGAGTTCAGCTGGTCCCTTCTACTCCGGTTGTTGGATATTGACCAGTCCTCTGCAATTCAAAGATAATATTTAGAAATCTTCTCCTCCCTAAAAACATTCCCTATATCCTCCTGGCTTCTCTTCCCCTCCTCAAGTAACAATATCAGTGTTTATTTAGTACTCGAGATTGGCAAAGCATTATGAGTTCCTGCATTAGCTCTACACCAAATAACTTGTGAGGGAGGTGTGATTGCACCCATTTTCCTGGCAGGAAAACGGAACCTCAGAGAGTTTTGTAACTTGCCTAGCACATACCATCATAATGTGGCTGAACCAGTATTCTAAGTCTGGTTTGTCAACCCCAAAGCCTGTCCTCTGTCTAACTCTGAGTCTGGTAGAAACCCCAGGGAGGGTTCAGGTGTCTAATCTTTTCTCCTCTGGCACTGGGGCCTGCTTTTTGGGAAAGATCTCTCAATCACTGTGCTTATTTGTTCTCCTTTTGCCTTACTAATTCCTATTTATATTCAGAAGCCAGGCTGATTCTTGTTCCAGATATGTCAGTCCCTGTAAAAGCAACCAGCTGTCTCCCAGGCCCTTCACCTTCTTGCTGATAACATCTTCATTCTTGCAGACTGAGAGCTCTGTTTTAAGCCATGGGGTGACTGCTTACTAGTGAATCAATGAAGCTACCCAATAATGACCCCAAATGGAACTTGAAAGTCCACTGGGGGTTGAAATGTCCAAGAAAGTGTAATCCAGTTTTCTGTTTACCTTTCTCTGTGTGTGTGTTTTAAGATGTTCTACCTGAGATTTTTTTCATTGATGAATGAGTTTCAAGCTAATTCTGTTCAGATGGGAAGAGAGCGGGTAGGCTGGAAGGAACCAGTTTCCTTCTTCCTTTGATGAAATCACTGAGCCGAGCATGTGGGTGGTGAGATGGGTGCAGTAAGAGGAGGAATTCTTTAAAAAGAAAAAGGACTAAAAATTTCAGTTTTTAAAAAAATGCATTAGCTGATGTAAGGACAATTATTGCTTATGTAACGGGGGTGTCTCAGCTTTCCATGGTGGGGTGTCTTCTAGCATACGTGTGGGTTTTTATTGGCTTGCAAGCTATGAGACATTAAGCTAATAGACCTTTTTCTGGATTGCTTCGTTTGGAGGAGAGAAGCTTGCCCAGGGCATGTTCCTATTAAGGTACAGTGTTTACTTGACTTCATAGTATCTCATTACTTTTTTTTATTTTAAACTATAGTCACTCAGCTAATTAAAAATAATCACATGTTCTGTTAGACATTCTCTATGAAGAAAACACATTTCTTTAAAAAATTTGATTCTAATATGCCAACTACATTTTTATTTATTAATATAACATTATCATCGTTCCAAAGCTGTAATACTTCTATTTTATTGTCCTTTCACAATCTTACATTTATTGAGCACACACCCTCAGTCTATTGTATGAATGAGCTATTATTTAATGAATCTCTGATTAAACATTTTGAGTGTTTGTAAACATTGCTGTGATAAACTTGCTTATATGTATACAGGATTATTTCCTTAAAATGAGCTTTCAGAAGTGGAACTTCCAGGTCAAGCATGGCAACTCCACTTCTGAACATACATGTTTACATTCTTCTTTTAAAACATTATACTAATTTACACTTCATTCATGAATGTGCATTTCCTTGTATTTTAGCCTACACGTAGAGATTTCTCAACCTACTAATAAGTACTATGTTAAGAAAAGTGACAAAAATTGGAGACTTTACACACCGTCCAGGAATCTCAATTTAATGAACACTCATAGACAATAAGTATGTGTGAGGTGTTCTGCAAGCTGGTGAGAATACCAGTACTGCTAAGATCAGCTGTTGTCTGCAAGAAGCCCACTGCATAGTGGGGGGACTGGACATGAAGAGCAGAGTGTGTCTGGAGAAGTGCTGGCAGACCGGCGTGGCTGGAGCATAGCACAGGATGCCTGTTGGGATGGAGAAAGAAGGGTGAGCGTGAGACCCTAGAGTTCCTCTGTAAGGTGTTGGGCTGTTCTGTTGGCTGTGGATAGACGTGAAAGCTTTTGAGAAGGGGAATATTGTGAGCAGATTTGATTTTTTGAAAATCTTTCCACTCCCCTCTCCTCTTATCCCCCTCCTCTCTGTCATCTCTTTGCTCCTGTTTCCTTTGAGAAATAAGAGAAGGGATAGAAGGAATACATGGTTGTTTGTGTCAGCGTACCTTATCTGCATCTTTAAATTAGAAGTTACAGGTAGAGAAACTTTTTTCTTGTTGTGTTGTTGTTCATGTGGAAACCTAGGAGACCTTAAGAACAAAACAGAGGGCTAACCAGGAATGCTGACCACCACATAATGCAAAATTAATGGCATATTTCACTTTTTTTGCTCTGGAACTAAGGATATTAATTTTGGAAAAAATACTAATTTAGCTTTTTTCTTTTTAAATAAATACACATTTTCTATTTGTATTTCAAAATTTATCATTTAAAACTGTTAAATGACTAATAATCTGATCTTATGTTTCAGGAAATTAAATATTATGCATTACGTTATGTATAAAGGTAAATCAACACTACAAAGAATGCAAAGAATGTTATATTTGAAAATATAACAAGTTAGAGATTTGGATATTAAAAAAGGGCAATTCAAAGGATGGAAGGAAGGAGAAGAGATGAATGAAGAAAGAAGGGAATTTGAAACCTTGATCATGTTTTTCAAAGTTTTTCTCCTGAAGCAAAGGCTTCTTTGAGAACTTTTTTTTCTACCTCTCTGCATAATCTGTTAGAAACAAAATGAATTTCTAGAAATCTCATAATCACATTAAATTCTGGTATCTGTAACTTTTCATTCCCTTCCTTGGCATCATGTAGAAGGGACCTAAAGAGCCATAAACCTGCCCTCTGTCACGACACATGGCCAGAGTGGGCCTTTCCAAAACCTGGAGCCTCACTCACTTTTGATTTTTTACTCCTGGACCCTGGAGAGAAGACGACATTAGGTAACAGATATGGAAGTGCTCTGGAAGGTAAAAAGAAAATTTCTTACAAATGCAAGCTTAAAAAAAATATTCTTTTTAAAGATTAATTTAACATAAAACATTGAGACACACACAAGACTCAGTGAAGCAGTAATCTGTTGTCAGGACAGAAACCCCCTGGTAGCATAGTCCATTTCTCTCACATTGTCACTAATACAGAATGAACCCCAAGTAGCATTTGTTGTACCAATCTTGCTACGCAGATGACAACTGGTTTTCCTTAAATATCTCTGTTGCCAATTCTTCCAGAGATACAGACCATACTTGTTTCGTTCTACGTGTGTGCACCCTTCCCCCTATAACTAGAACCAGGTTTACTTATGATTCTTTTGGTACAGATAATTTTTCCTAATTGGTCTTACAATACCTTACACATTGACTGGGAGTTTTATTGACTCTGCTGTTTAAAAATGAATAATAATAAAACCAGGAGTGATCTAATCATTATATTCAAGAATTTCTGATAGGGTCAATATTGTGTTTGGTCAGTGGCCTATAATCTACTAGCATAAATCTCTAATTTTGCAGAAGTGGAAAGGTCACTTTTTACACTGTTGTTTTATGACTTATTCATTTACACAGATCTGCATAAGTGAATTAAGAAACTTAAAGAAATATATGTGATTTTCTTTGCTGGGCTCTTGTTTTAGATATTTCAACCTCTCAACCAGTACTCCTTAATTTAATAAAGGAATACTTCATTAAATTTTTCCAAAGACACTTACTTCTACTTGCATTTTTATCTCTCATACTGTAAAGAAGTTGTTTTCTATGTACAGCTGGAAACTCCTGAACTTTCTTTAAATCCTGCTGGTTTTTGGATAGGCCCATTTGAGGCTAACCTAGTAAGGGAAAGAATGTTAGATTATCCGAGTCCATTCGGTCAGTCTCCAATAGAGTGATGGTAAGTCTTAGTTGAGCTGGAGGGAATTGATGATCCTGTCCCAGCTGGAATGATTGATGGAGGACCCAAGTTGCCCAAAGCTGACCCTTTGGCCTTCCAATCTGGTGTAACATGGAAAACCCCTCTCAGAGCCATCCTTCTTCATGACAGTGTCAGGGGCCTTCTGTCTGAATATCTGACTTGTGTGGAACATTGCAAGAGAGACAGAGCGTGCTCTGAGAGAGGTGATGTTTACCATGAGCAGAAAGAAGACAGATGGAAAGCCCCAGCTTATCTAAAACCCAGGGACCAGGCCTCAAGATAACAACATACTGTTTTAAAAGCATTTACATCCTTACTAAAGAGGAATTTAGCAAGGCACCAAAGCCTGGCCATTGTGGCATGAATAGAGTCTTCCCAGCCCTCAATGTCTATTTTGGAGAGTACAGAGACGTGGTTGGGGAAAGGAAATTTATATAGAACTTATAAGCCTAAAACTTTAGCCACTGGTAAAATAGCAAAGTGAGACAATCTTGGTTGTGCAGAAAGTGAGGTGAAAAAGGAGGGAGATTTATTTAGGAAACTTCCTTCCTCATTTCCTAATAACAGCCATCAACCTAAGAACCAACTATTCAAAATATTTCATGAAGGCTTACAACAACCTTTTTATCATCTCCTTTTACAGATCAGAAAACTGAGGACCAGATAATTTAAAGAACTTTCCCATGACATAGAACTGCATACACAAATACACATACATACTCAAATAGAGGCTACCTTGACTAAATGGAATTGATGAGTTCCATGTGTAAATCAATGAGAATCTCTCTCCATACTCCACTTTTAGGAGCAAGAGGCCAATTAGGGGACAGATAAGTAAATAGCATAGTTTTCCTAAAAAATGCAAGAACAACAATGGTGAAAAAGTCAATCTCAATGAATTTTGCCAAAGCAGTAAAGATTCAATCCTATACATTTTCATCTTTACCCACTTCCCTCAACAGTAACAACTGGCGATGTTGTTACTGGTGAAAATGGTGCCAAGGCCATGTCAGATTTTCAGTTTACAAAAAACATTACTGTTGTGTTTGCTGACTTTGACTTCCAGAGCACCACAGTGAATTCAGACTTTCCACCAAAAATAGTGGAAACGTAAAATGTGTTTTGCTTATTCCTCAGCCTTCCAGTTCATTAAGGTTCCTCTATATTGATTTGGTGCATTCAAGGACCAGAAGGGACAGGTGGCTGGAGCAGAGTGAAAGCTTGGCGGGTGGTAGGTGAGGCTGCCCAGGTGACAGGATAAGATCACAGAGCGATTTGTGGGCCCTGAACAGGATTTGGGATTTTATTATAGTGCAAAGGGAAGCCATTAAAACATTTGGAGCCAGAGAGTGACATGATCTGGTGTATAATTTTAAAAAGATCACCCTGGCTGCTTTGTATAGTTAATGTTTGTATAATTAATGCATTGGAAGGGGACAGAAGAGGCCAGATCAGCTTGGACTTGAATGATGGCAATGAAGGTGGAGAAAAGTGGATGGATTTGAGATATATTTTAGAAGTAGGAATACAGGATTTGATGATGGATTGAATGTGGAAAGGGGAAGGAGAAGGAAGAGTCAAGGATGACTCAAGGTTCTTGGCTTGTACAACTGGGTAGATAGAGGTGACATTTGTTGAGACGGGGAGGACTGCCAGAGGAGAGGGCTTGAAGGAGATAATCAAAAGTTCAATTATGTTAACAGATATGTTAAACAGACATCCAAGCACAGGCATGCAATAAGCAGTTGGAGGTATCAATTAGCAAGCCAAAGGAGCTGTCTGGAATAGAGATATTAATACGGGAATCATTGGCATATGGATGGTCTTTGAACCTTGGGACTAGGAAGAGCCCTTGTGATTAAAATGTCAAGTGAGAAGAAAATAGCGTTCACCATTGTGCTTTGAGAACCCCAGTGTTTAGCAATCTAGTAGAGGAAGTGGAGCCAATAAAGGAAACTGAAAGGAAAATGCCAACATGGAAACCAAAGGAAGAATATTTCAAAAAGGAGGGAGTGGTCAGTTACAACAGTTATGATCAAATAAGATGAGGATTGTATGACAAGATGACAAGGTTAAATATGCATTTACTAGGGAAAGTTAAATGCCACGGTGTTCTCAAAATTAAGGATTTGCAAAGGTCTCAGGACATACACTGGGCAAATATTAAGGATTTACTGTAGAGTATAAAAGCTGTTTTAAAGCACTGTTCAACCTGACTGGGTTATCAGTGTGGTGGGGGCAGGACTTGGGGCAGTCAGGACTCCTTATCTAGTTGAGATACCCTAATGGACAATTTACACAGAACACAAAGTTCTTATCAAAGCACTTCACAAATAAGGAAGGGAGAGAATTCAGGGAACATTCTTTGCAAAATCTAGAGCTGGTGCGGATAAGGCAGGATATATTGTCACAGAAGAGCTATTGGGCACTTTTTTCATCTTCATTTAACTGTCTTTTGAAAGCAGATCCAACAGGATAATCTTGAGGGGACCAAAGGTTACATTAGGCTTTAAAGACCAGATCTTGCTTTTGGGGTCCAGACCAGGGACTGAAGTTCTCTTTAAGAGTGAAAGAAGAAGGATGTCATCTTCTAATCTGATTTGGCACTTAGATTTCCCTTGCAGGTGAATTTGAAAATAAACTGACCAAACCTGCTTTGCCTAATTTAGGCTGCTTTTGAGATTAAAAAAAATACCTGAAGACTAAAATAGAACGAGAGTTTGTATCTGAAGGAGATTAAGAGATTTCTGTCAATCACTGCAGAGAATCAGAGGGACACACATGCACAGTTAAGAGAGCCAGAGAGAGAACAGGGCACAGATCACCCAGGGAGAAGCCCATGGCACTGGAGTGGGAGAATGAGATCATGTGCTGGAACTCTCCTGGTAGAGCAGCTTCATTTATGGAGTTCCAAACAGTTTCTCTGATTAAGTACCAGGCCCTTCCCAGTGTTCTGAAAATCAGAAAACTACTGCACATGGAAAAGAAAAGAGTTGAGGACATGGGTGATTTTATCTGCAGTGTAGGGCATTTGAGTTTCTTTGAATTCCTGAAGTTAGTCCAGGGTGCAGTTAATGTCTCTTTTAAGACGTAGGAGTATAAATACCAAAGGGAACTCTTTCACTGAAGGATAAGAAGGTTAAGAAAATGCAGCTTTTACAAACATCCTTGCTAGGGCTCTGGTGCTTCCAATTAACATCAAATTCATTCATTTGTTCAATAAATATTTACTGAGTGTCTACCATGTGCCGGGCATTGTGCTGGATATTGGAGACACAGGTTAGAACAAAGCAGCACCTCATGGTGCTTAGATCTTAGAGGAAGACAGATAATAAACAAGTAAACAAAAAAGCAATTAATAAAATAGTTTCAGTTGGTGATAAGGAATGGGAAGAAAACAAAACAGAGTGATTGGTAGAGAATGCCTTGGGGTGGGGGTGGGGATTGGTGCAATTTTACTGGTGATCAAGGAAGGCCTTTCTGAGAAGATGACCTTTGTACTGAGATAAGAAGGAGCCAGCCCTATAGGGATCTGGGGAGGGCATGCACCAGGCTCACAAAGCCGCAAGTGCAAAGACTATAGCAAGTTTGAGAAAGGAAAAGAAATGTTTATGGGGTTTGATGAGGGGGAGGACAGTGGTAGACAATGTGTTTGGAGAAATAGATCAACTGGGGACTTGAGGGCCAATGAGAAGGGTCTTGGATTTTGTTCTAAGTGCCATAGGGAGCTCTTGGAGGGTTTGCGCAAAAGAGTGTTGTGGGCTAAGTTAAAAGAATACTGAGAAAAATGAGAAGAATGGATTGACGGGCACAAAATAATGGACATGGAGATGCATTAGGACGTTATTACAATAGTGATCCAGGCAAGAAAGAAACTATGGTGGCTCAGATGAGTAGAGCTGCAATCGTGCATCTGAACTGGGAGAAACATAGTTTTCAACATAGGTTGTATGAAGCTGTAGTGTCAGAGGAAGTACGTCAGGGCTGGCCAGGGCAGCAGAGGACTGAACAGGTGAAGGTCCGTACCTCTCTGGCCCTTCCTTCATCCAGGACTGTACCAAAGTCTGGGGCACCCTGGATGGACTCTGAATGTTGCATTCCTTCAAAGAGAGTGCCTTTATGCATTTGTTCACCATTCAGAGGTGAGAGAGAGCCCTGGGCACTGGACACATGCTTAGCTTCTCCTCTGTTATCACAAGCAGTTCAACTCTGGCTCCAAACCTGCAAACTGGTTTAGTAAAAAAAAAAACCTCTCTGTCACAGGCCCAATACAACTTAGCAAGTAGTTTAGCAGTTGTTAACCTTTAATGTGTGCTGGAGCACATCTCATTATGGAGGACAGTGATCTCACCTTCCTCCCATGTGATTACCATAGTTTTCTTTCCAAGAACATGCTCTATTGCCAGAAAGAATCCTGGAAAATGTTTTTTTTTTTTTTTTCACGTCTTGTTATACTCCCAGTGTTTTCAGTTACCCTTTCAGATTTCTTCTCCACTCCCCACTCCCAGCTGGACCACCCCTTTACTCAACTTTACCTTTAGCTACGGCAATACCCATTTGTCTCTTTTATACATTGGAATTGGGCATGAGTTTGCATTCTATAGAAGGGTTCTACTGCCAAAATCACTGTGAAACCATTGCTCAAAACCAAACTTTCATTTGAAAACAGAAGAAACTGAGACACAGAAACAGAAAGGGACTTCTCCAAGGTCGCACAGTGAGTCAGTGGCTGAGGATGAGAACCACCTCTGTCCCAGATTTCCTTTCTATCAACATAGAGATGTGTGAATAAGCTACCTTGAAAACCACCACCACCACAACAAATCGTACACCCCTGTGTGTTCAGATTTGTTTGGGGAGGGGTGCAACAATTTCTCAGGTGACCATTTCTTCTTCTGAGGCAATTATTCCAAGCACCTAGGTATGGTCATCATGGTGGCCAGAGGGGGAAAGGTCCAGGGCAGGATGCAGTAGTGAGGCCCCTCCTTGCTTGTGCGCACAAAGACACACACAGCTTCAGAGCTGGGTGCTGCGTGCCCAGGGGAAAATAATGACTCCACTTTGTGCCTTGAAGGGACTAAGCCTAAACAGGGAGCCACACACTGGCTTGCACTTGGGGTTGCCTCCGGGACAGAGATCATCACAGGGGACCTGCTAACCGGGGGCCACAACCCAGTGGTGTTGTAGTGCTTTCAGGGCTGTGCTGGTAAATGTTTAACAGCGGGCTCTGGGGGGAGGGAGAAGGCAGGATGTGTTGTGTTTGGCAATTGAGCACTGCACGTGATCCCACAGTGGCTGATTGCAAGGTGCCAAGGTTATGCAAAGTGGGAAAGAGGTACATAAAATTGGCTTCTCAGCCTGTGCTTTGACTCCAGCACACCACCAAGCGCTTTCCCTGCATCCCTTGCTGGCTGTGGCTGCTATGCTAACATTTGAGCATGGGGCTGCTGGAGCTACAGGGGGGAGCAGAGTGGAATCCAGCTCGGTTGTCACACCCTTCTCTACAGTCACAGGATATGTGGGCAGCTGGGCCACCCTCCATATAAGAAGGCAAGGCAGCTCGCTCCTATTCTTTTTAGAGTGCATCTGGGCAGGACCCTCCTATAACATCCTTCACTGCCTCTATCCATGCCTGGAGTTCTACCATTACTAAATACTGCTTTTCTTCTCTATCTGGAGTCTTCTGAGAAAGCAATGGACAATAGAATTTCAGTAAAAGCTGGCTGGCTGAAAAGCACCAATTCTTCCTACTTTTGTATCACTTACATCCCAGATCAAGAATGAAGGAAATCTTTCAGAGCCCATTAAATGGATCCTGGCTGTTTGTATACTAACCGCATTCAGCATGCGCGGGCCATATTCAAAAGGCCCAGGCCCTAGTTTCTGCTGGAGGTTGGTGAAAAGGAGAAGAGAGCTTGGAAAAGGCATGTGCAGGAGTGAGGAGAGGAAGAGATGGGCTCAAAATAGAGTTAAGAGAGGATGTGGCATGAAGGTCTGTATGGGGATAATATTATGGAAGAATAAAGGTAGTAGAAATGGCATCAGGACGATTAGGCAGACTTTTCTCCCTGTTGACTTTGCCGAGCCACATAATCTTTCCACGCTTCTCCTCCTCATCTGTTAACTCGGTCAGAGGAAGAAGGCGGTTTCTTTGATTTCAGTTCAATTGACTGAAGTTGAAGTTGTGCACAAGACAGCCAAAACCTGGAAGGATGTTTTACAACCAAGTACTGCACGCCCTCCAGTGGCAGAAAACCAATAACTCAGGTTATAATTGAGAACTCAATTTTTGCCTAGTTTTTGGAAGTATTATATATATTTTTTCTTTTGCTTTCAACTAGATATTCAGGGTTCTATACAGATTTCTTTTAAAACACTGGGATGCTATATAGGAGTGTTGTATAATGTTATACAGACTTGGAATGTCAGAGCTGAAATTAATCATAAAAATGATCTATCCAAGTTTTCATTATACCTGAGAAGACACAAAAGTTCAGAGAAGTATAGGGACAAGGCTGACACTATGACCTCTATCCTTTGGCTTCCAATTCAGTGCTTGCTCCATTCTACATCTTGGTTTCCCTATAGCAGTGTTTTTTAAACATTTGCTGTGGGTGTGGTACCATGTTGGCTATTGTTGGGGGAATAATATTAATAACTACCAATTATTGAGTCTTACCATTCTAAGTGTTTCACGTTGATTATCTTCTTAATCCTCACAACAACCATATTAGATAGTATTATTGTCCTTATTTTGTAGATGAAGAAACTGAGGCTCAAAGTGATAAGAAGAGAGTTATTTTAAAAATTAGATGATATATCCCTGACTGCAAACCATTTACAGCTTGGCCAGAAAGACAAGGTCGCTTATGTTGGCTGGAAGGAAAGATATATCTCTTATAATACTAACTGTGGCTAATTTATCTAGGACACCCGGAGTTTTTGAGATAGGACACTGAGGCCTGAGAAGGGAAAGGGGTTTTCTCAGGGGATTTCTTTGTAATGCTGCTGGATGGGACTAACGTTAGCACCCTAGGTTTCCTCTCATGTGATCGTTCCCACAAGCAGTGCCTGCCCTCCACAGCGCTCTGTCCAATGAACGCACTTGGGCTCAGGAGGAAATCGTGTTTGAACAATTAGTGATCTCTGCTATGGGTGAGGGATTGGGGGTGGTTGGCATATGCCTCATATTTGCCATAATTGCTCTACATGAACTAAATTCTACAAGGCCTACAGATTTTCCAGTGTTGTCTGCAGCCACAGAAGTGAGTGCATCACTTGGGTGTTTTATAGACATGCGGATACTCAGGCCCCATCCCAGACCCACTGAATGAGAATCGTCATTGTAACCAAAGCCCCAAGTAATTCGTATGCCCATGTAGTTAGAAAAGTGATGCTGTAAAGTTTTTTTTTTTTTACAAATACAGCTGTGACACTTTAGAGGACAAGGCCTGACTTATGCTGCATATGATTATTTTTGCTCTTTTCTCTTTTTAATTTTATTTTAAATTATTATACAGTAAAATTAAATTCTTTGGGCATATAGTTTTATGAATTTTAACACATGTATAGATTTGTGTCACCATCATCATAATCAGGATGCAATATAGTTCAATAACCCCTGGACTCTCTAGTGCTGTCCGTCTGTAAGCGCACCTGTCCCCATCCTTAACCTCTGCAGGCTACTGATTTATTCTCTGTCACTGTAGTTTTGTCTTTTTTACAATGTCATATAAATGGAACCATACAGTGTGCAAACTTTTGAGACTAGCTTCTTTCACTAAGCATAATGCCTTTCATAACTGGGTTTTAATAGTATATTTCTTTCTGTGTTTTCCAGCTGTAGAGAAAATATTGTATAGTAACATTCTGTGACTCTATAGGAAAATGGCGATTTCACTCACATAAATGGTGAGGCTAAAATTATTCTAGGAACATGTCAGTATATTTCCTCAAGGGTGTCTCTGTTCTTTTAGCTGTGACACTGTATTCTGAGTCTACTTCCCAGACACATTCAACCTGTTCAATTGTCACTTGGTCTTTATTCTACTTCATAAATTGCTCATTCATATTCCTTTTATTTGACTAACATTTTCTTTCTTTTTCTTTTTTTAATCTACATCCTAAATTGTCTTTGTAAATCCCATTTTGGATGGAACCCTTAAATTCACACCTCCCCCAATCCATCAGACATTACACAATGAAAGAAAATTTAAAATTCTTTTTTAAAAAATACATTTTGAAACATACAGCTCTGTTTGAAATCAATAGCCCTGAGAAGCAAAGGAGCCAGGTGGGTTGTCCTTACTGTCCTTTTGCAGAGGAGAAATGTAGGGACTCAAGCAGGGAGAGGAGTAGTCAAAGATCACACAGCTGGTTGGTGATAAAGCTAAGATTAGAATGCAAAATATGTTCATTAAACATCTGGGATTGCAGAATTTTTTTCTACTAGGTAAGCACAAAGATCTCTTGCAGTTCAAAAGACAGGAATAGTCTCTAATAGAAGACAAAGACTTTTCTAATCATGCTAATTTTTTTACAACTTCATGAATATTTTGATAGTGATTCTCTTTTGCTATGTTGTCTTTGACTCTCATCACACAGAGCAGCCTGGTTTGAGAATATAATCCTTTGGCCATTACAATCACACAAATAGACATTTTGTTTTCAGAGAGTAAAACTGTTAGGACTGTAAAGACTGAGGCTTTTTTCTGGTTCCCTTCCCCTGCTTCCTATTTTAAAGTCTTCCAAGAATGGAGTCTATTATGTAGTAGGACTTATTGGAAAATAAGACAGGCGTCTTTTCTCCCTTGGAATTGCCATGGGATCTGGTAGCTGCTTCTTTACACCCTTCTGATCAAGTTTATTGGGACACTTTACAATCTAGGCAATATGTAACATTTCAGGGAAAGTGGTTATGATTTTAGTTCACATCTTCAGGGACATTTTGTATAGCATTTGATCTGAAATGTGCTGTACATTGGTAATTTGGGAGCCAGTATCTTCAAAGTCATAGCTGAAAGTCTTTTTGAACTTGACTAGAGGCTACAGAATGAGTGAGGCCACGATTGGACCTTGTGTATAAAGCTTGCTTTATATTCTTTCAGTCACCCTTTTACCCACCCCTGGGACGTGTCCTACACAGCCCCCAGTCAAGAGCAGTGCCCAGATGCTGCGTGGCTCTCTTGCAGAGATGACCCCCTGCCACCCTGTGCTGCGGAAGCCTACTCAGCGTGAGCAACAGGCCCAGAATGAATTCATTAATTAACAAGGGTGACGGGAAGTTGTAAACACAGCTGCTGGCTGCTGGCTCTGCAGAGCTGCCTGCAGATGGCAAGTGCAGAAATGTTGGGTGGTAACACAGCCTCACTGTCTGGGGCTCCCTTAACTGAACTTGACAGGATCTCCTTGGCAGGGGAGCCAACAGCAGCATGGCAGTCTCCCCAGAGGTACCCAGAGGCAGGAGTCCTTTTGCCTGGAGTTTCTATCCTTAGAGCCAAGCTGATAACGAGAGAGAATCTTGATGAAGAGCAGGGAGAAAGCAGCAACCTTATTTCCGAAAGGGCATATTTTCCAGTCACTGAGAAATTCTATTTTTGAGGAGTTCCCAGAGGAGACAAGAGCAGACCTTTTTTCCCCCAGCTGTCTTTTAGGAGTTGTTATTTATCCTTCACCCAAAACTGGGCCATGACAGTTTTCATCCTAGGAGAGACACAGTCATCCCTTCAGCAGACAAAGTTGTTTGATCTATGAGATGACACCTTACTTTCTGGAGATCTAGAGTCCAGAAAATATTCCCATACTTGCCTTTTTATATGAACACACTTAAGCCTAACCAGTCCTAGTTTACAGATGAAGAAACCAAGGTTCAGAAAGGTTAAACCCCTTGTACGAGGTCAAATAAGAAGTGGCCAGGCTAACACTTGAATGGAATCTTTGGTCTCCACACTTTGTGTTCTTTCTACAACACCTTAGAACCTCCCCAGCCCCCCAGGCCTTCAGTGGGAGGCAGGAACTCATAATGAAGTCTGACTGCTGGCCCGGGGTTTTGGAATCCCTCAGCACGCCTCTGGAACCGGAGCTCAGGCTTGCTGACAAGCACTTCCTGCGTCAGTATTTGGACCAAAACTCAAAGCTCACTGACAGCGTGTTCCAGTAGCAGAAAGAGGAAACGCATGAGGCAGCTTGTTTGTAATTAAAAATGAGGGGGAAAGCAGGAAAACAAGTGGACTCACAGGCAGGCCAAAGATGAGGGTGCTTTGATGAGTTCCTTCCTGCTCCTGGCAAAGTGTTTTCCATTTATGCTTCGGAAAAGCCCAAAGATGCTCAATACTCAAGGATTTTCTACTGTTCGAATTTCTAATTTGAACAATTCAACGTGGTATTATATATGGTGTACCATATAATACCACGCTGTATATATGGTATTGTGCATCTGCATCTGTGGTTTGCGAAGCACCATGGTAGAGGCTGGGGGATATCAAAAATGACTACACCAGCCTTCCTGCTTTTGAGTCACTTCCAGGCATGTGGGAAAGACTAACCTGTTGTAAACAACTTTTTGGAACATGAGATAGAATGAAGGTAGTGCCATAACTGAATGAAAAATTAAGTGCTATGTGAGCCAGAGGTGGGAGAACCCATTCCAACAGGGATAATGGAAGACTTCCAGTAGAGGAGGGATTTGTGGCTGGCCTTGAAGGACAGTAGGATTTAGATAGATGAAAGCAGGGGAAAAGCACTCTGGGCTCAGGGTCTGGAGGAGTACAGGCCTATCTTCCATGTCCATTTCATCAGGGGATGACTGTAGGGTGAGGGACCTGTGACTAGCTGAGAGCAGAGGAAAGGGGACCAGGCATCAAGAAGGAAGGTCAGAGAGGTGTTAGGAATTGAGGTGGAGTTTTAATGGTTTTATGCCCAGGGACCTGGGAAGGCTTACCTCTATACCATTGGTCAATTCTTTCCTCAGTTGATTTCTTGATGGAAATAGAGTGGCAAATGGACAGAAGGCAAATGGGAATCTGATGAGCCCTGAGTACCCAACATCCTAAATGCAGAATTCTGGGGAAAGTGCTGACTTAAGCTTGAAGCCTAAATTGGGTTTTAAATCTCACAACACACTGGAATCTGAATCCTTCTCATCAGCTCAATTCTATTTGGTGGCAAAGACCAGCATGCTCAGGCAGGCATATAGAAATACGATATGGTTGGCCTGCTTGGACTCTCAGGCATACGGAGAAGACACAGGGGCATATGGCTTTGTACCTCTAATACACAGCGATCTGGCCCTAAAGAAAATGTGACACAAAAAATGTTCTAGAATTTTGATTAATCACATTAGTAACTCTTCCTCTCTTGAAAGGTGAGAGAGGGAGCTAGGCAGGGGTGGCAGAGGTTTGCATGGCATGGAGATGGGGCAAAAGCATTTTTTTGTCTAGAGACAGGTGAGAAGCTGGGTGAACCTCCATGAACCTGAAGGACATGGATTCTGGTTGGCAGAAAGAAACTGGGGGTGCAGGAGGGCTCAGTCCTAGAAGACAGGCAGGAACTAATAAAGTTGATGAAGTTCCTGAGCCAGAAAATGGTGGGTGGTCAAAGGACAAAGAGTTTGACAGGAAATAAGGAGCAAGTCAAGACAAGTAGGAGAAGAAACATAAGGTACTAAGAACAAGGCAAATGGAAGCATTGTTGTCAACTTTCCTCAAGTCCCTGGTGAGTCTCAGGCCATGGTGACAGCCAGCAGCTGACTTGAAAGCAGACGGAGTGGGGGATGTGGGGAGACGTTTATGTGAGGCAGTGGGAAGCAGGGTGGGGTCTTCAGGCCCCCTTCCCCCAACTCTAACGAGCAGTTCTGCTGCGTTACATTCTGATGTGCTGTGGAAAGATATTGCTTCCTGAAGGAGGGATGTCGATGCTTTGAAACCTTTGAAAACTACTAGTATGGTAGAAAATATTGCATTGGAAATCAGCAAACGAAAGTCCCAATTCTGCTATTTCAGTTATATGATCTTGAGCAACAACTAAAACTCTAACGGTCCTGATGCTCACTGACTGGCAGGGTGTTAAACTGAGTGTTAGCTAGCACATGGAGTAAGTGCCTTATGTGTACTACTACATGTAATCCTAGCAAGAATTCTATGAGAGAGGCATATTATTCCCATTTCATAGATGAGGAAAATGAGATGTAAAATGTAACTTGCTCAAGGAGATGCAGCTGCTGTCAGAACCAGGCCTTGAACCCAGGTGTGTCTGATATCAAGGACTGTGCTTTTATAGCACACACTCTACTGCTCTTTGTGACTGTCATTCCCACCTACAAGAGATGAATAAGGATCCTGGCCTATTTTCCTCACAGAGTATGATGCATGAAAACAACATCCTAAGCCAAAAGTGCTTTAAAAAGGAAGCAATTATAATATTACCCTATTCAAAGTCTGGTACTTTTAAATGTTTGTTGAATGAATGCACATTGAATTGGAAATGCAATTTGCCTATCTCTTTATCTATTAACATATTTTTTGGGGGGTCCTAATTGTGTGACAAGGAATTATTATTGTTATTATTTGGCTTCCAAGGCCTCAGATAAAAAAGAATTATTTTAAGCCACAGAAAAACAATACTTTAGAAAATCATTTAGTAAAAGAACTTTCTCTCCAAATTTAGTTGGCTTTAGAGGGTCTAAACGTGATGGTTTTGGTAACCTTCATGAAAGAAATCATGAAAGAGCTCCCTCTTATTAAGCACATGGTGTTTATCAGGTGTACTTGTTATCTCATTTAATCCTCAACTATGGGCATTATTATCTTCATTTTACAAGTTAGTGAACTTAACTTTTAAGAGGTTGAGCAATCCACTCAAATTTATTTAGCTTTAAATGCAGCCATGAAGACTAAAAATATTTGATGCCTTGGAATGGGAATATAGCTTTGGAGGCACCATTTGGGAGTAACTTACAACCTTTCATTTCCTACCAAGCCAAGAAAAGAAAATGCATACCACTGCCTAGTAGAAAAGCAATCTCTAAAAGGTTTGGACAAATAAGAATATTAGCAGCAGCCCTGTGACCCTGAAGAACGAGAGATGGTTTGGGGCCAGGGTTGGCGTTGGTTTTGTGGAGCCCTGGGGTGAGTCTTCAGCTCTTGTCAGTAGTAGCATTGGCTCCAACATCCATCTGGCCAGGATCTCGTTTTTCTCTGCAGCATGGCTGGGCTGGAGTTTTTTGATAGTGTTTGACTTCAGCAAGTCTCCACATGAGCCTCTGATCTAGTGTTGGAACAAAGCAATGGCGGAGGGAGGCCCGGCTTGGAATGAGTCAGGTGGAGACTGAGGCCTGTTTCTTGTTAAACACCGTTCCCCCTGCAGGTATGTACTTTTCCCCAACAGTCAAACTCTGTCAACACAAGTCTGGGCTTCCCTCTCCCCACTAGGGCAAACACTCTCAATAGAAGGAGAGGGAAAAAAGTCAATGGCTGGAATTTAAAAACCTGTGCTTTCAGGTGGAGGATCAAGAGCTCTTCAGCTTGCCAAACATTATTTGAATTTTGTAGAACAAACACTGGAGTTGAAGTTACATCCTCAAATTCAATATTTGGCATAGGTGATTTCTCCCACTTGGTGTACCTGTTAATTGCTTTGAGATAAAGTGACAGACATTATCGGAGGATTTTAAGAGTTTATTTGCATTACCCCACCCCTTTTATAACTAGCAAAGTAACTAAGGCCCAGAGAAGTGAAGAGATTCAGTCAGGATTATACAGCAGCTTGCAGAGTGGGCTGTGGAGAACCCAGGGCTCCGAACTCATATTACAGTATCCTTTCAACTGTATTGGACTTAATTCTCTTTTTGTTGGTATCAATTCCACTGAAATAAAGCTATTTGTCTTGGATTAGCTTGAAAACACATTCTTAAGAAGTGATCTGCTAGTAACTAAGCATATTTACTATTGTTAAACATTCTGACTCAATTTACTAGCATCTATAATGATGTGGTTAAGGGTGCAAATTCTGAGTCTGCCTGGGTTTACATCTCGGCTGCACCATTTACTGGCTCTATTCTCTTAGCAAATTTTACATACCTCTCTGTACCTCAATTTCCCTTTTCATAAAATGGAGATACTAATATGACCCATCTAAAAGGGCCGTGAGAATTGGGAGATTATTCCGACAACCAAGGTTAGAATAGTGCCAGGCACCTAGTAAATATCCAATAAATGTCAAGCATCATTATTATTATATGGGACCTTGAGAAATTTTAGTTTTGGCTCTGTCACTAACTAGCCTCTTAATCTCTGTGCCTCAGTTTCCTCATTGTGAGGTAAAATTCTTATTGCTTTGCCATTCAAAATTGAGTTTATTTATGCACCATGCAATGGAGACACTAATTTATTTAATTTGTTCATTGAAGAATGAACATTTAGGGAGTGCCAACTGTGCCAGGCATGACATGAGCAAGACACACAAGTTCCATGTTTTCAAGGAGTTTACGGCCTGTGAGGGAGACAGAAAATTAAACGAGCAGTTATGGAAACGGATGATAATTGTCATGACAGTTGAGGTATGGAGTACTAAGGAAATACAGAGCAGGGGTAACTCACATAGTTGGGGGGGGTGGCGGCGTGGAGCAGGTTAAGGACGACTTCTTAGAAGTGATAATTAAGCCAAAACCCAGAGAGGATGGGTAGGAGTTAACTAGGCAAAGAGGAGTGAGCAAAGTGTTCTAGAAAGGGAGAACAGAACACATGAAAGTCCAGAAGTCAGAGAAAGCAAGTGCATAAAGTGGTTCTACTGTATTTGATCTACTTGGAGACACCATTGTTCTGAAGATGCTCTGTTATTTCATATACGCCTAAGAAGGAAAGAAACATTGCCAATTAAACGATGGCATGAAATTTTCTTATCACTCAGGGTTTTTAATACTTTCTGAAAGAGCATTTTTAGACTGAATTGGACATATATTTATCATATAGCACTCTGTCAAAGAGAGCAAAATAAATATAAAAGATAGCAAACTAAAGGTAGATGTGAAATAGTTTGCTTTCAGTGTTCCTGAAACTTCACTTTTAGAGTCAGCTTCTTCTGAAAGGCTTTTTTGATACAGAGGCATTGACATCATGCTTTTCCATGCAATATGATCAAGAACTTGGAGATGCAGCATTTCTTAAAAGAATTCATGGAAAAACTGAAAACTACTGGCACTGGGCTCTTAAGCCAGGTTTGTGAGCTTGTGGAATTAGCCTACTTTTATTCCCACTTGTGTAATATTGCTAAATGCCTCTGGTCCACCGCCTCCCCACCATCTCCCCATAACCATTTGGTTCCTAGGGGTTAAAAGGGTGGTCCAGTGTTGTTTCTGGAACTTTCTTCCAAACTAACACCTATTCTGACAGCTTTGAAGCTAGTGCTTTTCATGTTTGTGCATGCAAAGCCAAAATAATTAGTTACAACTGTTGCCTGTTCTACAATGATTTTCAAGTGAGTCCCAATCTCAGCAGTGTTAGGACATAAAATAAAAGTGCATTTTCAAGGATGATGAGATACTGTTGAAGCAGAGAGGGTGCGTGTGTATGTGTGTGTGTGTGTGTGTGTGTGTGTGTGTGTGTGTTTGTGTGCACATGTTCGCATGTATGTTGTTGCAGGGGGTGGGCTGAGGTGGGCAAGTGGTGGCCTATTATCAGCCCAAATATCTTAAGGCATTTGACTTTATCCTCAAAGTGTTAGTTAAGTTAATAAGGGTAATACCCTTATTAAAATGACTTCTTTTCCTTTGGGTAAATACACAATAGTGGGATTGCTGGGTCAAATGGTAGGTCTACTTTTAGTTATCTGAGGAATCTCCATTAGTGTTTTCCACAGAGGCTAATTTGCAGTCCCACCAACAGTGTACAAACATTACTTTCTCTCTGCATCCATGCAAGCATTTATTGTTTTTGGACTTTTTAATAAAATGATTCTAACTGGGGTAAGGTGATATCTCATAGTGGTTTTAATTTGCATTTTCCTGATGATTAGTGATGTTGAACATTTTTTCATTTGTTTATTGGCCATTTGTCTATCTTCTTCTGAAAAGTTGCTGTTCCTGTCTTTTGCCCACTTTTTAATTGGGTTATTTGTTTTTCTTGCTGATTTGCTTGAGTTTGTTGTAGATTCTGGTTATTAGCCCTTTATCGGATGTATAGCTTGTGAATGTTTTCTCCCATTCTGTAGATTGTCTATTTGCTCTGTTTTCCCATCCTACGGTTTTCAAAGAATGTTTGCATCCATAAGTTTATTTGATCCTTACAGAATCCTTGTGTGTCATCTTAGGTCCTCCTGGAAGCAGATGCTAAGATGAAATTAAAAGTGCAAGAGATTTATTGAGGGAAATACCTGTGAAAGATAAAGGGAAGATATGTAAAAAACACCCCTCAACATCTCTAATCATCAGAGAAATGCAAATTAAAACCACAATTAGATATCATCTCACATCTGTTAAATTGGTTATTATCAAAAAGATTAAAGATAACAAGTTGGTGAGGATGCAGAGAAAAGGGAGCCCTCGGACACTGTTGGTATTATAAATTGGTATAGTCATTTTGGAAAACAACATGGATGTTCCTCCAAAAATTAAAAACAAAACTGCCATATGATCCAACAATTCCATGTCTGGGTATATACCCCAAGGAATTCAACTCAGAATGTCAGAGAGATGTCTGCACTCCCACATTCGTTGCAGCATTATTCACAATAGCCAAGATTTGGAAACAACTTAAGTGTTTGTCAATGGATGAATGGATTAAAAAATGTGCTATACATATACAATGGAATACTATTCAGCCTTAAAAAATAGGAAATTCTGTCAGTTGCAACAATATGGATGAACCTTGAGGATAATATGTTAAGTGAAATAAGCCAGGCACAGAGAGACAAATATCATGTGATCTCACTTATATGAAGAATCTAAAAAAGTCAAACTCATAGAAGTAGAGAGTAGAATGGTGGTTACTAGAGGCTGGGGTGTACATGTATTAAAACATCACATTGTGCCCCAAAGATATATACAATTATAATTTGTCAATTAAAAATAAAATAAACTTAAAAAATAAAATACAATGAATTTTAAAATAGATAAAGGGGAGAAGGAGCAGGAGTAGCCAGGGAGAGCCTTCAAGTTCCATACAGGTCTGACACCCATGAAAGGACAAGAGGAGGAAGGAGAATTGGGCAGAAAAAGCCTCAGACTGCAGTGTATCCTGAGTAAGTCTTTACTAGGCTGATGGAGAGCTTTTGAACAAAGAGGCTTGTTAGAGGAATCCTGTGACATGCGGAAATGGGTTGGTTCCCGTTCCACTGACATTATCAGTCACTGGGGAAAAGCAAACTGAGGAGGGTGTGGCCCTGGCATGAATGCAGTAGCAGATACCCCAAATGTGGCAGCTGGCAGCTGTTGCCCAACTATGCTCCTCCTGGCAGTTTTTCCTCTTTAAGGGAGATCTTTGCAGCAATCCTCCATGGCTGTGACAGACACCCTGTGAATTAGGCAGAGCAAGAACTATTAGCTCTATTTTTAAAGAAGTTCCAGGTAATTAAAAATGATTATTGTGATAGTGGCAGATTCTCAGGTTTCATAGTTGTCTTGTTAAGTGGAGTTTAAAAATAATTTTTTTTATAATTAAAAAAAAAGAAGCCCATAGCACATGGTATTTCCAATCAGTTTCCCATCTAAGTACTAACCAGGCCCGACCCTGCGTAGCTTCCGAGATCAGGTGAGACTGGGCATGTTTAGGGTGGTATGGCAACTGATAAAGTGGGTTTTTAAAGCATGTTTGTAAACCCAGTTGTGATAGATAGTCTTCAAAGCTAAATGTCATCTATTACTTCCATTCCACATCGAGAAGTGGAATCTATTGCTCTTTCCCTTGAATCTGGACTGGCCTATACCTTGCTTTGACCAATAGAAGACGGCCAAAGTGTCATTCTACAGGTTTAGGAGGACGTGCAGCTTCCTCTCTTCCCTCTTAGAAGCCAGCCATTGTCAATAGACTGACCATAACCTCATCCAATTATGAGAAAACATTAGACAGAACCATTGAGAGATATTCTACAAAATAACTGGGGCCACATGTGGTCTTCTGCATCCTTGAGCGCTGCCTTTTGATTGAATTCAAACTTTGCAGAGCAAATCCTTTTAATAAAGGGATTTGTTCTGTAAAGTTGGGATATGGTTGAGGGGCCACACTTGGGGATCTGGAGGGCCACATGTGGCCTTAAGGCTGCAGGTTACTCACCTAAAATTGATGAACTGTTATAAATTGGAGGAAAATAAAGAGAAATACCAACTAAATACAATCTGGGATAGTATATTAGAATAGAAAAAGATCGTTAGTGGATCATCGGGTGAAATTTAATAGGATCTGTAGTTTAGTTAATAGTATTGTGCCATGTTAATTTCTTAGTTGTGATGATGTATTAAGGTGTCTAAGATGTTAACATTAGGGGAATCTGGGTGATTAGTACACAGGAATTCTCTGCTGAGCCTCACCTGAATTCTTGACCCAGAATCATGAGAGATTATGCCATAGATGTCTTGAGCCACTAAATTTCAGGGTGATTTTTAATGCAGCAGATTTCTGGGACATCAGAACAGAGGCAGTAGCTCAGATAATCCTTCATTGTTCCTTTTGGGCTGAAGCTGTTGGAAAACAGGCCTTATCTTAAGATTGAGAAGTTGGTGACTTTCTTTGTGATGTTATCTGAGGGGTACAAAAGACCTTTAGTTACCAAATATCCTCTTTGCTGGTGTATCTCAAGCCTGAAACGCCCATCCTTTAGGTCATCCATTAATTTAAAGCAAGCACCATAGAAGGTATCTTGTGTAACAGTAATATTGGGAGATTCATCACAAAATAAAAATCTTTGATTCAATGTTTGAGATATAGTTGTACAGTTTATCTACTTCTTGAAGATTATCTATAAATATTAGTGTATCAAAGACTCTGAGAAATACTGCAGTAAAAATAATCTATGTAACTTTATTTTATCTAGCATTTCATTCCCAAATTTATTACCACAGAATCCTAAGTGCATGTATTCAAAAACTTCTCCACAGAAGACATTTTATAAAAAGGAAAGTATCTTGAATTGCAAGCGATTTTAAGTAACAAAGGTAAATCCTCTTTCCCTAGAAAAGATAAAAAGAAAGATAAATGTCAGGATTACTCTAAAAAAGTCTCCCATATTAGGAAATAGTTCAAACTCAATAATCTCTACATATCCTTGCCCATTTAGAAAGTCTGTCAGTCAATGGAAGTGTGTGTATTAGTCTAGATTCTTAGCTATAAATAACAGAATCTACTCTAGGATGGGGATTTATCACAAGACATTAATTAGTTTTTTCAATTTAAATGATAGCTAGGGAACTTGTTTTGATGTTCCAATGCTAGAACAACACAGCAAGGAGAAACCCTCACTTACAATGTGAAACCCCACTGCCAGTAATCATAGCTACCCAGAAGCAGCCCAGAAGATCCAGTTTCTTACAGTGTGGTCACTGCATATGTCACTCTACTTTATATCACTTCTGCTTTGCACAGTTTAAGTGGATGTGTCTTTGCCCCCACTACAAGTCATGTGAGTAGCCTAGCCGCAAAGGATTCTGGGAAATGTAGTCCCCACCTTTTCTAGCAGTTATAGTACAGGAAGGCATATTGGAAAGGTTTTTGAAGAGATCTTGGGCAAACCAATTTGCAGCATTTGCCACAGGGTGCTACATGTACTCATTTTCATTTGGCACATGCAAACATGAGATTCATTTCATATTAGGATTGTCATTTTTTCCTCATTTCTACACAGGTCTTAAAACTAATTACTAAAACACTAAACAAGATAGCAATAATAAAATCTAGAACCATAATAAGGATAATAACCATTATGATAAAATCCAGCACTAAAATAATACATGTAATATATTATTAACAATAAGCCAAGTATTATGGTAATACTAAAATTCAAAGATATGGTAATAAAATTAATGCCAATAAAATTTATTACTAGAGTACAATGAAATTCAGTATTATAATGTCAATAAAACTTAACACTCTAATTAGACTGAATGATGTAGTATGAACCTCAGATTTGAATTTAGTTTCTTTGCTTTTAATAGTTAAGAATTTGGGTTCTGGAATCAGAGTGCTTGGCTCTACTCTGACTTTCTAAATAGTATTAGGTTAGTTAGGCAATTTAGTTTTCAGTTTTTCATTGTAAATTGGAGATAATAGTGGTGTCTACCTCATAGGACTGTTGCAGGATTCAATGAGAAAAGGTAGGAAAGTATCTTGTACAGAGTAAGTACTTGTCTTAGTCTGTTTTGTGCTGCTATAACAGAATATCCAAGACTGGGTAATTTGTTAAGAAAATAAATTTATTTTTCACAGTTCTGGAGGGTGTCCTCACGTGACAGAAGAGCAGAAGAGAGAGAACCCACTCCTGCAGCACTTTTTATAGTGGCATTAATCCATTTATGAAGGTGAAGCTCTTATGACCTAAACATCTCCCAAAAGACTCCACCTCCCAACATAATTGCACTGGCGATTAAGTTTCCAATACATGAATTTTGGGGGACACACTTAAACCATAGTATCACTCAATAACATTAGCTTAGAGTTGGGTAAGAACTAGAGAACATGTCAATGAAACTCATTCTCTGCTTCCCTGAGAGAGGAATGTTGCCTCTATAATCGAGCCTTCTATGACTGATTCCCTGATATGTCCCTATTGAGCTACCTCCTACAGTCTTAACTATCTCTGCATAGACAGATGTGTCATCCATTTCTATTTTTGGATTGACCCTTACTTACAAATGTGGATCTTGGGACCTGCATTCTGTCAGACCACAGGACCTTTTTGGATCTCCATTCTTAGGGCCTCGCCTTTGCCTGAGCTTAGGAGCCTGCCTGTACCCTTAACTACTTTTTCTTGCTTGTGGTTTCACAAAAAGAAATGTGGGCTTTGGAGCCAGTCACCGTTGGATTCAAATACTGTCTCCATCATTTATTAGCTGTGTGATGTTAAGTAAATTATTGTATCTCTCTACACCTTGGGTTCACATGTGAAGTGGGGTTAATAATACTTTTCTAGGCCAGGTGCAGTGGCTCACGCCTGTAATCCTAGCACTCTGGGAGGCTGAGGTGGGTGGATTGCTCAAGGTCAGGAGTTCGAGACCAGCTTGTGCAAGAGCGAGACCCCATCTCTACTAAAAATAGAAAGAAATTATCTGGCCAACTAAAATATACATGTAGAAAAAATTAGCCGGGCATGGTGGCGCATGCCTGTAGTCCCAGCTACTCAGAAGGCTGAGGCAGTAGGATTGCTTGAGCTGAGGAGTTTGAGGTTGCTGTGAGCTAGGCTGACGCCAAGGTACTCACTCCAGGCCCGGCAACAAAGCGAGAGTCTGTCTCAGAAAAAAAAAAAAAAAAAAAAAAAATTAATAATACTTTTCTAAAAAGTTGCTATGAAAAGCAATAAAGTGATGCTGGATGGTGTCTGGCACAGTTCTTAGCATGCAGGAGGTGCTTTGTGGGGAATAATTCCATCCTGTCTCCACTGTCTGTGCTCTCCTCTGTCCCACAGTGCCATTATTCTTTGTTCTAACAACGTGTGTCTGGTAGAAGGGGTGCAGGCTGGACCTTGAATTTGTGCTGACCTCAGAAAACCCCTGGATGTTGTTGTGATTTTTGTTTTAGGTCAAGGAAAAAGAAATCAGCTGTGTGTGTATTTTTCCTAGAATTAGGACTCAGCTACAATTCTGGGAACAGAGAGTTCAGTTAGCTGGGTTCTGCTTGAGAGGTTTTGCTCTGACTCTCCACTGGGCACGTGGGTCCTGGGTCTCTTGCTTGAGCAGATACTTTAACTACTCTTTACTTAATAGGTTAGTGGCTACATTTTCCTTGAGCCCTTGAAAGAGTTTGTATAACTTCTGAGACTCTACATTGAATCTTAATATGATTGTATAATCTTAATGTAATTATTAGCACGGTGCTGGTGTTTACTATTTTGGTTGTAGGGCAGAGAGCTCAAGAGGTCATACTTTGGTGTCAGATAGAGCTAGGTTTAAGTTATAGGCTGTGGAACATTGAGAAAATTATATCAGAGCTTCTTGATGTACCTTGAAACAGTTTACCAGCACCCTCAACTCTTCGGTGGCTGCACAGGGTATAAGGTGGCCAGTGCCCCTATAGATGGTTTCTTAGGCCTGCCAGTAACTACAATGTGCTTTATGAATGGTACCCTTTTTTATTTGTGCCTTGACATGACAAGCTTTACGTTTCTCATCTATAAAATGATGATAACAACAGTATCTATGTCTATGCTACCAAGATTTCTAGCATTTAAAAATGTGTCATAAATTTACAAAAACTGAGAGCTGCTGCCTCAGATTTGAAGTATCTTTATCTGGCGATTCTCTGCACATCTCTCCCTCTATTTTCACACTGTCATGGCTTCTTAGAATTTCTTCCTTACCTACTATCACTCACCTGCTTTCCCATGTCATGCTTTCCAATTCTCTCTTGATGGCCATAAACATTTCCTTTAAAAACATTGTTTGCTCTTTCGTGGAGCCGAAAGAAAACATATCCAATAGAGAAGGCATGTAAATGGAGATAGAAGACACAAATGAATAGTGGAAAACAGAAGGAAAAATGAACAGTGATGGGGAAAACAGAGTCAGTGTTATTGAATAATACACGAGAGTACACAAAGATTGGAAAATGTCTAAGAGTGGAAATAAGGAAATAGTAAAGAAAGAGAAAAACTAGGCTATGTTGGAGGGCTGGCGGTAGTGGCTTAGGGAAGGAATCTGGGTGGCAGTTGGGGCGTGGGGGAGGCATTTTGGTCCCTAGGAGACATGTGGAGGGAGGAAGAGGCTGACAGGGACTCTCAGAGGGAAGCCATGGACATTGAGAGGCTGCAGGAGACACTAAAAGATTTTGAGATGAGGGGGAAAAGTTTGTTCTGTTCTGGATCAGTTTCTTTGTCATGTAGCCAAGACTGGAGACATGATTCAGTGGTTCCAACTTAAACGCTATTTTATTTTCAAACTGGAGAAAGTGATGGATGATTTCAAAACTTCAGCTCATGAACCAAGAGGTGCCCCCAACCCTAATGTTGAATATATTCCCTTTGACGAAATGAAGGAAAGAATAGTGAAAATTTTCACTGGTTTTAATGGTATCCTTTTTGCTATCCAGCGACTATGTGAATTGCTAACAGATCTAAGGAGAATCTATACAGGAACAGAGAAATTTCTCAGAGGAGTAGAAAAGAATGTGATGGTTGTTAGCTGTGTTTATCCTTCTTCAGAGAAAACCAATTCCAATAGTTTAAATCGCATGAATGGTGTTCTGTTTCCTGGAAATTCACCAAGCTATATTGAGTGGTCTAATATAAATGGGACTGGAACACCCAGGCCACTTAATCAACCAAAGGTTTCTTTGTCAGCCCCCATGAAAACAAGTGGTTTTCCTGAGAGCTAAGACAACAAAGGGTCAAACTTACAGCAAAATGAAGAGAAAAATAACAGTGACTCTCCAACGTCTGAATCAGAAGTTTCTCCAGTGAGCACTGTAAAAAATAAACAACCAGATGAAGAATGCTGTGGAAATTTAGGGGCTTGAAATAAAAAGACTCAGGTTTGACAAAGACGGTGAAGTCAGAGAAACGGCCAAACAATTTCCAGTGAAATTTCTTCAGTTATAGTAGAAGAAACAGAAGCATCATCTTCATCTCAGGATAAAGACAAAGAAAGTGTACCAGTCAGAACTTATAGAACAAGATGAAGAGGAGGATGAAGAGGAAGAAGAAGAAGATGTTTAAAGACCATCTGTAAAAAGGCGGAGTAAGGAAATCCTCAAATTCTTGTACTTCATTTTGTGTGTGTGTGTGTGAAAGAATTTAACATAATGGAACTCCTTCTAGTGCTGATTTTGGGCTTTTCTCCTACCTGTATGTAGTTCATGCTGAATTTCAGGTGAGACGATTTGAACTATAGAATATCAGAATTCATGAAACTTAACTGTGGAGGTATTTTGAAAAAAATTTAACTGCAACATTTCCTTATTTTTAGAGTCTTTTATGACATCAAGAGAAATGATCCCAGAAAGAAAAAATCAAGAAAAAGAATCTGATGATGGCTTAACTGTGAATGAAGAGAATTCTGAGCAAAATAATCAAATGGAGGACTCTGATCTGTCGCGTAAATAGTAGTTCTTCTGACTGCCATGAAATGGAAGAATTAGCAGTATCCAATTCCAGTAAAATTGGAGAGACTGTCCCAGAATCATCTATGGAAAATGACAACAAAGCCACAGAAGTCACAGATGAACCAATGGAACAATACTGTTAATATTTAGAAACATTTAGATACAGTATTTTGCATATAGCTCTGGCTTTAACCCTGTATAAAATTTTTATGTAATAAAGTGGACCTTTAGTTTTACAAGAGAAGCAGGTTGTAAAATAAAGAGTTGTGCAGGTAAGAACTGTGAACATCAGCTCTTCTGGGTCCTGCTTACCGCGACTTTTTTCTTGGGTCTGGTCAAATCAGTGGTTTGTGTATAGATATTTTTTTAAAAATGTAGAATTAAAGCTTTTAAACTAGAAGGTAATAATTATAATTTTGAAAAATTTTTGAGATTATCACATTTAGTGTACACATATGCAAGAAGCCTTTTTGTCTTGTCTCTTTCTGACAGCTCCAGCAGTTTTCATATTTTGGTCATAGTTTCAACATTTTAACATATGAATTATAGGGTTTCATGCTTGCTTCCAGATTTTATTGCTTGAGTATGTACAATGGAACTTTAAGTCATACATACATATATATTATTCTAAGGTGAAAAATAATTATATTTTTCTGTTTCTATAAGAGATGAATACAGTGGATACTTTTTCTATTGGTAATAATTGAGTTCACCTTTTTCAGAAGACATTTTCTGTCTCTTCTGAGTAATTCAAATAAAATCTACCCCTGTGAAACCCTGGAGATCTTATCTCTGTTGAAATACTAGGTTAAACACATTCCAAGAGATCTGTTCAGACTAAAATTCTTTTGTATATTTCTGAGGTGCCTGAGAAAAAGACTTCATTATTTATGAGAAAATGTGCTTTATCTTGGAAATTGTGTTCAAACATTAGCTTAGTACTATGTTGTAGAATGAATGCTTATGAAGCTGACATGAGACCATCTCAGAAGAACGTGGCAGGTTCCTTGAACTTTTGCTTGCTTTTCTGAACATTGTGAATATTACACATTTCTTTCTAAATTATTCTAGAGTATACAAATGTCAATGGTATGTAACACCACTGTACTGGAAGAATTAATATATTACTTTAGTAATGTACCTGAGCTAAATGACTGAAGCTTTAGGGTTGCATAGAAATCACCATAATTTGTATAACATTTTAAAGAGAATTAAACACTTTTGAACATGCTTCTTGGACAGCCAGTATTATATTTTTCAGATTAACACAAAGCACGATAATTGCTCTAAACTCAATATTCTCAAATTTACATATGTAAAGTCACACAAGCTGCAACTTCTCTGTCAAAATTACTGGCTGCAAAATTATAGCTCTGTCTTCAGCTGTACCTTTTGATATTTAGAATTTTAAAATTTTTATAAAGCAGATTTTGTAGAATGTAATGTGTTTACTGCCTTTGTGAAGTGGCATATAGTTGTACAATTTCTGTGTGTAAACTGAATGCTTGGGCTTTCAATGCAGCATTTATAAAAAGCAATAAATATTAACGTTATGGGAAAAAAAAAGAGGAAAACTGCACCAGCGCTAAGAATTGTCACAGGCCTATTTTCTAGGGAACAGTGCTAGAGATCAGGGATAGGTTTGGAGGATGTTCTTAAGTCACCAAAGCTACACAGTACAAAATTATATATAAATGGGAGAAGAGAGTCCATAGTCCTTATCAGACCGTCAAAGTGTTGTGTAGCCAGAGAAGCTTTACAATACGGTGATATGGTACAAAAGCAATTTATGTAACCAAAATGTTTGTAACCCTGTAATATTCTGAAATAAAAAAAGTAACAGTGATAAAGAATGTCAGAAGCTCAGATGGAGAAGGACTTTTTAAAGTCACATGCTGGTAGGAGCAGGAGAGCTTTGGAAACCTGAGGTCACTTGTTCAGGGTCATGAACTATGTATGCTCCAGCCAATATTCATCTCATTTTGGCCCCACTCTGCTTCCCAGTCCTGTGTGCTATTCCTCTCTTGCAAGTTTGTGCATCTGCTTTTATCTCATTGTCCAATCAACATTTATTCATTCTCCTGTTGTTCTTTCTGATATGTATCCCATGTCCCCACCTTTAGCAAGTGTCATTGTCTTCTCTATTCTACAACTGAGCTGACTCAGCGTACCCCAACCCAAACAAATGCACCCTACACACACCACATACACCACACACACACAGCTTTGTTCCTTCTGGTCATTAGAAATCACATTTTTCTTCTATGTGCAGAGACACACTGGGTGTGAGATCTCTATGAATGGAGAGAAGATGGCAAAACCCAGATGTTAAAAACTCTGCAGTTCTTGGCAAGGGAGGGACATGGTTCAGTGGATTCAGGAGGGAAATTGTCCCCTGCCAGGCAACACGAGGGAGCTCTATTTTTCTATTTTCACAAAGTTTGTGAAAGGAAATAGTGTTTGCTAAAACCTTTGGGTTAATTTCTAGTGCAGACCACTAGATGGAGGCCCTGCCTAAAGAACGCACTCAAAGGCTCGGGCACTCTAATCTGCTTTTCCTCTTCCAGTTGAAAGCTGAATTAAGAGCACCAGGTGAAACACCAATTTATCCAAAGGGCTCTGTAATCTTGTCTTGCTGTGAAACACACTTCCCCTCTAACCGCTTCAGCAATTCTCCAGTTTCTTACTCAGGAACTGCCCCAAATATGGGTCGCTCAGTGCTGCATGGTTCAATATACTTAAACAACTATAGGAATGTTTTTTTACTTTTTAAAGGCTTTTTCCGTCTGAATGTCAGAATGGCCAGCTTGGTCCTTATTTTCCATTTCATGAGCTTTAAGTGCCGCCTGTCCTGTGAAGAGTTCTTTCTTCCTTAAGGAAAATCTTATAAACACAGGTAATCCTTCCAGTATGGGATTTTGAGCCTAAATGGGCAATAAATAAACTCAGACCAATCCGAAGATAACTAACCTCTCTTTCTGCGGGTGGAGTTGAGTTTTTCTGACCCCTACTGATTACTCCATAACTAAGGCACTTGGGACAGGCCTTAGTTTTATTGTGAGGATTACTAGAAGCGAATGTGCATTTACTCTGCAAATAAAACTCCATTAATTTAAACATCTTATAGATCAACTTAATGAACTATAAACTCACAAATATTTGACATTTTCACCAAATAAATCTTCACACTTGAGATATACAAGTCAACTGACAATTCACAGGGTTTGCCTGTTTCCCTTTCGTGCGTAAGAAAGCAATAACTTTACATTTGACAAAGAATGATTTGTTTTCTAGCTTAGCTAGATGAAGGATTGGGCTATACTAATGTTAGCTTTGGGAAAGCTTGATACCGAGTAGCCTCTGAATCCCTCCTTGCTAGGCTGGTCAAGGTCAAGGTGGCTGAAGACATTCCTCTCCAGTGTCCTCAATACTCAGAGTCCCTGTCACTGCTTGACTTCCCTTTACCTCTGCACCTCTTGCAGTCAGGAGTGACGACACCTTTGTCAGTTTGACTGCTTGCCCACAACCCTGGTCAAGGACTGGGAAGAGGGCGTTATCCTGCCCCAGATGACTAGGCCAGGGATGATTCTATAAGGATTGACCAGGGTAACCTAAACTACTCCAAGTATTTAAAATATAGAAAATTTAATGAAAGTAATGAAAACACAAGTGATGAAAGAGCTGTGAAGCCTAAGTGGGCAGGAAGGCAACCTAGAGATTAGCATATAAGAAGTCATTACTACCCTTAGGCTGGAAGGGACAAAGGGACAAAGGGATGGTGTTCCCTGAGCCCAGGGGCTGGAATCAGCAGTTAGAAACTGGAACCACAGAAGGCCTGACAGCAGGAACTAAAGCCTTGGGGAACCTACATTCTCTACCTGAGATGCAAGGAGGCAAAGCAGGAAAGAGAAATACCTCGGCTTTTGCCTTCATTGGCTCTCTAATCTCCCAATAGTGCTTAACAGTGACATAGTATTAGACCCAGATATAAGTTCCAAGAATATTCTGCTCAGTTATTTTTTAATGTTCACATTATTAGTTCAAAGAAGCTTGGAAAATTATTTAATGTACACAGACTTATTGTAACTTTTAAAAATGGATTTCTAGAGGAAGTTTTTAAATCCTTGCTAAAACAAATCAAAAATGGATTTTTAAAAATACTTTAAAATTGATCTGTTTTATAGGTCAATATAATAAAACTTCATTATATTGTAATAAATAACAATTTATTGTCAGCAAATAAGTTTTAAAAAATAATAATAAGACCTAATTCTCCCAAGAAGGCTTCCATGACTGTTAGCCTCAGAAGAGCTCTTTGCTGACTCTGAGCTCCCCAGGGGCAGGCGTGGGGGAAGTGCCCAGAGCTCTTAGCTCTTACTCTCCTCTGCTTTATCCTAACCACTAGGAACATCTTATCGCCTCAGCAGGGAGCTTTAAGCCCTCAGGGCTCAGAGAGACTGTGCATTGTACTTGTTAGAATTCTGTGATGCACAGCAGACTACTAGTAATGCTAACATCTGGAAATTACTGAGAAAACAAATCGGTAGGTCCCTGAAGGAGAAAACATTTCACTTCCCTTGCTTGGATTATGGGCTATTTATTCCTGTGGTTTATCTCTTTATGCTTTCCAGTTATGTAATTTAGATAACCAGAAAAGATAAAAACAAACAAAAAATAGGCCAGAAAATTTAAAAATGCTAAAGCAATTAAAATGAATAAAACCAGGACAAAACAAGTAAAACTGAATCACAATGAGGCCCTAAGAAGAATAGAGATAAGAAAGCAGTATAAATAATAACAAAGAGATAAAATAAACCAAGCATAATGAAAGCACAGTAAAAGAGCTAACACAAAAGGAATAAAAGATTCAAAGAATAAATCCAGCTAAAATGATGCAAAAAGTATAGGCATAGGTTTATGAAAATCAAATCAATTAAAGAGATCTGAACTTGGGAGTATTAGGAGGTCTATGTCTTAGCACGTGAAAATAATTTTGACTTTACTGGCTAAACCAGATCTATAAATTCTAGAGGCCTTGCAGGACCCGTGGAAAGGCCTCCAGGGCAGAGGACCCTCAGGACAATTAGGTGAATTCTGGAAGGCAGCTTAAACCCATTAAGAAAAACTTTCCCTTAGGCCGGACTATTTAGGTCACAGAACCTGGTACGGTAGACAGTTCCTTAGGAAGAACAGCAAACGCATTACATGTGACCACAATGTTTGTAGCCCCATAATATTCTGAATTAAAAATAACTAAATTAATTAACTAATAAAGTAAAATAAAAGAGAAAAGAGAAAAAACATCTAGTCCAATCTCCTTTCTATAGATTAGCAAACTAAGGCCTACACTGAAGAAAAGGAGTAATGTCAGAGATGGGAACAGTGGGAGGTAGAGCCACGGGTAACGTTTCTTGGCAAGATATTATGATTGGGAGGCCTGTACGATTAAAGACCCCGCCACCAGCACTTTCTTAAGAAGTCTTTTTCCTTAGCCCCAAAGTTTGGAACTGGCACAGGTGTGTTTGATGTGCCTTGAACAGCGGTCTCTCATCAAGGCCACAGGCAGCCCAGCTGGCCTGGGAGTGACTCAAGTTGAGGCAGCTGTGAAGAGTTAGGGAGGGTAGTCCTGCAGAGCCCTGGCTGGGCTTGGTGCAGCTGCTGGAGAACGCTCATTAAGGGGGAAGAAAGTTGCAGGGCGGACAAGCATTCTGGGCTGGCCGCCTCTGGGAAGGGAGCTGCGGACACAGAGCTGGTGGTCACGGCACTTACGGTAAGACTCAAAGTCCCTGCAGGTCTCTTAGGCCTGGAACAAGGGACCGCTTGGTTTCCTATTGCTGCTGTAACAAATTGTCACACATTTAGTGGCTTAAAACAACACAAATTTCTTATCTTACACTTCTGGAGGTCAAAAGTCTGAAATGAGTCCTAACTGGGGCTAAAATTAAGGTGGAAGCAGGGTGCATTCCTTCTAGAGGTTCTAGGGGAGAATAAATTTCTTGCCTTTTCCAGTTTCCGGGGCCTGCCTGCATTCTTTGGCTCATGGCTCCTTCTCCACCTTCAAGGCCAGTAACAGAGTGTCATGAAATCTGCCCCCACTCCCCTGCCCGTGACCCCCTCCCCTTCCCTCTCTACTATCTGTGCTTCCTTCCTTCCTAGTGATTCTTGGGCACCGCTTTTATAAGGACCCTTGTGATTACACTGAGCTCACTTGGATAATGCTGGGTAATCTCCCCATCCTGAAATCCTTGATCACAGCAACAGAGTCCTTTTGGCCACGTAAGACAACACATTCACAGATTCAGGGGATTGGAATGTGGATGTCTTTGGGGCGCCATTATTCAGTTTATTTAGGAGTTTTTCATTCCCTGTCGTTTCAGCAGATGGCACACTGTCCTTGCGGAATGGCCCACGCTGAAGCTATTCTTTAGCTCCTCGACCTCACCACTCTTCTGCTGAGAGGTGGAGACAGGCTCTGCCTTGTGGCTTCCTCAGGTGGTGAGGTTTGAGCCGGCTGCTTTAGGACTAGATGCGACTCCACTTTCTTTGGAAGTCTCAGCAGCTTAAGCCTCTGGCTACTTAGAAGGGAGCTGAGGATTGGATAAACACTCTATAGTACCGGACATGTTCATTGAGCAAATGCATACTCAGTACTCACAGGGTACTGAATACAGTGCTGGGCAGTAGAGCTTCATTGGTGAGGCTGATTGTTCTCAGGTATTACTGATTTTGTTTTTTTACTGTCTCACCCTGTGTGCTAGAATCTAAGCTACATTAGAGCACAGATTTTGTTTTATTTACTACTAGGCCCCGATGCCCAGGTTTTCAGGGGTGTTGATGGTAAATTTTCAATAAATTTTAGCTGGTTTAGGGAAAACCTTGAGAAAAATCTTTGACCTCAGTGAGCTTGTGGTTTAATATGCTGAACTAGTGATTGGCTAATTATGGCCCTTGGAAAAATTTGGCCCACTGTTTGCTTTTATAAGTAAAGTTTTATTGGAACATGGTTGTGTCCATTTATTTACATAATGTCTTTGGGTGTTTTGTGCCTTAACAGTAGAGTTCAGTGGTTGTAACAGACTGTATTGGTCACAATTTGGGGCTACATATTTGCTGTCTAGCCTTTTACAGAAAAAGTCTGCCATCCCAAATAAATGGTAACTATACTGAGTGTAATAAGATCTATAACAGGATACCTTAGGAGCTCATGAGAAAGGCAATACTTTTGTTATTCTTGGAGTTTCCTATGCTGCCAATGTCATGCCTTTAGAGAGGTGCTTTAGGATATAGTCATTTATCTACAGAGATTGTCATGAAGAATCCATTGGTCCAGTCTTCGTGGTCCCTTTTGTTCCTGCAGGTTTGTAGCTTTCCGGTCACCCATGAGAATCTTTGTTGAGGTGAGAACTCTAGTGTCTAGGATCTAGATTCCTTGGGTGGGCCATTCTGTCTCCTTTTCTAAGGTCTCTCCACCTTCCTGCTGTACTATTGAGGTATAGGGTTTTGATTCCTGCTGTGCATAAATTTTTCTATTTTCCCCCAATGTCCTACAATTGTTTCCTGTGACTTCATCATTTCTCTCTGTCCCCTCACTTTTCAGGCAGTCTAACATAATCTGATTTCTTCAAAAGATTTAGACATTTACAAAGTACTTCAACTTCTAATTTTCTCCTGTCAGAATCACCAAGGCAGGGAATTGCAAGGCTTGGTTACCGGTTTGAAATAGACATTTGGTGGAAATGGAAATAACAAACAAAAATTGATATTGGTGTTTTAGGAACTTATCTTGCTTTCTTTGCATTGCTAAGCAGTTTGGACTGTATTCAGAAGGCAATACATTTTAAATGAGAAAACACTTTTAAGGAAGAGAGTGGCAGAATCAACTATCAGCATGATATTTCATAATTGGCAAGTGGTACACACATTAAGCACCAGCTGAGGAGCAGCTGGATTTGTGTTTTGGAAGTTGATCTGGCTGTCAAGGGCAGAATGGATGGGAGATATCCCTACAAGGTCTGAGAAGGCCAGGCAGGAGAGTACTACACTAGTCTAGGAAAGAGATGATAGGGGCCTCTTCTTGGAAGTTGACAGTGGGAATGGAGTGGAGTGTACAGAATCTAGCACCATTATAGATGTAGACTCAAAGGGATTGGGTGAGCGATTGGATGCTGAGAGTAAGGGAGGAGAGGCGTGGGTTGCTTATAGGTTATGGGCTTGGGCCAATGGGATGAATGTTAGAAATTTCAGGAGACAGGGTGGAGAAACAGGTGTGGAGTATGTGGGAAGATGTGGAATTAACTTTGGATGGGGGACTGGAACTTCTGCTCCACCTCTGCAGTCCTTTTTTTTAATTGCTCAGTTAATGCCTTAGGCACCCCAGGAAAGAGAGGGTCCCTTATGCAGGAATGGTGAACATCCCTGCATCAAGGAAACCATCCTGTTTTATGCAAGCCCAGTTTAGGCGCCTTGGAAGCCTGCGTACTGTGATGAGAACGTAACTGTTCTCTAACTCTCTTTTTGCTAGCCTGCCAGCATTTCTGTATGTGGATTTTATTTTATTAAAATAATTTGGAGTTCTTCTGGTATAATCTCTTTCTCCTCTGTTTTAGGTCCAGATAGTTCTATGTGTCATTTAAGATCACATAAAATTACAATAAAACCTTTCCATTCTGATTCTATTAAGAGTTATGTTTTCTTTATTTTTTTTTCCCTTTCAAAATAAGTTTTATAAACTACATAAAACACAACACATGCTTGTTACATTTATTGTGATTCTATATAGAGAGATTTCCTGACAGGACAACACAGATAAGCACAAGACAAAGTTATAAAAAGAGAATATTTAAAACTTCTTCTCCTTCCTCTTTCTCCTCCCTCTCCTTCCCTATTCTGTTATTTTTTTCCCTTCTCTTCCTCATCCTTAGTTTCCTCCTTCCCACATTAGTAAGTATTGATTACCATGCAGTAGCCTAAATACCTTCTCTGCCTAGTATTCCCAAAATAGAAAATAGAGGAGAGGTTTAGTGATGTGTTTATAAAAAAAAATCAAAACTTTTCCAATAAAATTTTGATTATGATTCAGTCCAAATTCCTTTTTATTTAAATGGTTGGATCAAACTTAGGAGCTCTTTAGGGAGTAAAATGAAATATTAAAAAGCAAAATCCTTCTGGTAATTTAACAGTACTAGAGCCTGTGTTTTTGTCTTTCCGTTAGATCCAAAGCCAGAGGTGGACAGATGTGCTGAACATATCAATGTGCTTTTAGAGACAGTTTTATTATTATTTTTCAATTAATAAACTTTATTTTTTGGGAAGTTTTAGCTATCACAAAACTGAGCAGAAAGTACAGAGAGTTCCTCTAAGGCCACTGTGCCTACACACATACAACCTCCCCCACTGTCCACATCCTGCACCACGGTGGTACATTTGTTATAATTGGTGAACCCACGTTGACACATCATTATCACCCAACGTCCATAGTATACATTAGAGTTCACTCTTGGTGGTGTACATTCTACAGGTTTTGACAAATATGTTATGGCATGTATCCACCATTGCAGTATCATACAGAATAGTTCCAGTGCCCTAAAAATCCTCTGTGTTCCACCAATTCATCCTTTTCTCGCCTCTAATCCTGGCAACCACTGATATTTTTTACTGTATCCATAGTTTTGCCTTTTCAAGATACAGTTGGAATTATAGAGGATATAGCTTTTGAAGATTGGCTTCTTTCACTTAGTAATATGCATTTCAGTTTCCCCCATGTCTTTTTGGGTTTTGATAACTCATTTCTTTTTAGTATTGAATAATATTCCATTGTCTGGATGTGCTACAGGTTTTTTTTAATAATATTTTTTAAACTTCAGAATATTTCGGGGGTACAAATGCTTTGGTCACATAAATTGTCTTTGTATCACCCAGAGTCAAAGCTATAAGCGTGCCCATCCCCCAGACAGTGCACACCATACCCATTAGGTGTAAATTTACCCATCCCCTTCTCCTGTCTCCCACTTCCCCCTCCCTCCCATTCATCCCTGAGGAATGTTAATTCCATATGTGCACATAAGTGTTCATTGATTAGTACCAATTTAATGGTGAGTATATGTGGTATTTTTTTTTCCATCCTTGTGATACTACACTTAGAAGAATGGGCTCCAGCTCCATCCGGGGTAATATAAGAGGTATTAGTTCCCTTTTTTTTTTATGGCGGGGTATCACACTTATGTCCACATGCAGGTTTTTGTGTGAACATAAGTTTCATTTCATTTGGATAAATACCAAGGAGTGCAATTGCTGGGATAGTACGGTATGGTTTGTTTTTTAAGACTCTAAGAAGTACTCTGTGCACTTCAGTCAAACCCCGATGACAACTAGGCAAATCAACTCATCCAAAATAAATAATTTGATTGAATAAATATTTAATATAATTGTTATGATTAAATGTTTCAGTCTCTCAACTTCCAAAACATGTGTTTTATGCAATTACTAGGATATTCTTGTGCAAGGAATTTTGTCCTGAGACAACTGTTGCTTGGTGACTATGGGTCAGAGGTAGATGCAAATAAATGCAATGACCTGAAAGTATTAATATATAGCAGTCAAAGTAAAATCATCTTTTGTGAAAGAGGTAGCCCTCCTCAAATGCACTTTAGTCTCCTCTGTGGGCATCTGCAACCCAGAGCATTTCATTTCTTCCAGTAACTTCAACACCTTTCATTTTTACCACCCTCTCTTGTGTTTAGTTTCTTAGACTTAGCTAATTTCTTCCTATTTTTTTTAACTTTGAAATTTTTTGATCAGCTTCATTGAAGACTATTTCATATACCATAAACTGTAGCCATTTAAAGTACACAGTACATAGCTGAGCTTTGACACCAGGAAAACCACAGCCACAATCAAGTCACAGAACATTCCCATCACCCCCAAAAGTTTACTCACGTCCTTTTGCAGTTCAACCTTCTCTCTGCCCCAGCCCCAGGCAATTCACTAACCTGTTTTCTCTCATTATAGATTAGCTTGCATTTTCTAGAATTTTATATAGATGGAATCACACTATGTATTCTTTGATTTTTTAATATTCATCCATGCTCTGTGTAACGTAAATTTGTTCCTGTTAATGGCAGAGTAGTATTTCATTGTGTATATATATATATACATATATACCACATTTTATTTATGCAGTCACCTGTTGATGATTCCTATGTATCTGGTTTTTGGCCATGGGCTATTGTGAATAATGCTTCTGTGAACATTTGTGGGCAAGTACTTGTGTAGACATATGTTTTCATTTCTCTTGGGTAAATATATCTAGGAGTTGAATGGTTGGTCACGTGGTAAATATGTTACAACTTTCACTTTGAGTACCTATATGTATTTTCAAGACATTAATAAAGAAAAACGGGTTTTTATATTTACCAAGTTTTTACTATTTGGATGCTTTCTGTTCTTCTTAAAGACCTGTGTTTACCTCCATCAAATTCGTTCTGTCACTTCCTTTAAGCAAGTCTTTTAATGTGGATCTTCTGGCAGTGGGTTCTTTTAGTTTATTTACATGAAAGTGGCTTTTTTTAAACCTTCATTTATAAAGGATACAAAATTCTAGTCAGACAGTTTGCTTTTAGTTATTGAAAGCAAATGATGCTCTTTTCTGGTACTAATGATGACTAAGTTCATGGTTATTTGAATCCTTGTTTCCCTTTCTGTAATATGCTTATCTCTGGTTGCTTTCATTTTTTTTCTTTTTATGTTTGGTTTCAAAAGTTTGACTATGATATGCCTAGATGTGGTTTTCTTCATACTTATCCTGTTTAGTGTTTGCTGAAGTTCTGGAGTCTATGGATCAGTATATATGTCCTTTACCATATTTGGAATTTTTTGGCTATTCTTTCTTCGGATATTTTTCCCTTCTCCATTCTCTTTTTTTTTTTGGACTAAAATCACACATATTATAGATAATTTGAGATTCTCCCATGTTCCTGAGGCTCTGTGTGTTATTTTTCAATCTTTTTCTCTTTTTCAGATTGGATAATTTTTATTGATTTATCTTCAAGTTTGCTGAACATTTCTTTTGTCACTTTCATTTATGATCTTCAGCCCATTCAGCTAATTTGTTTCAGGTTATGTATTTTAATTCTAAAACTCTAATTTATTTCCTTTTTTATTTTCTATCTTTTTACTGAGATTTTCTCTCTTTTGGTTCATAAAACTGTATTTTCCTTCATCTTACGAGCATAGTTATAATAGCTTGTTTAAAGTCATTGTCTGATAATTCCAAAATTTGTGTGTTTTGGGGGTTGACTTCTGATGTTTGTCTTTTCACATTTTACTGGTTCTTCATATTTTGAAAAATTTTGGATTGTTTCCTGCATATTGTGACTTTATGTCAGGACTCCTGTATGCTGTTTTAATCCTCCAGGGAGGGTTGATGTTTTTGTTTTAGCAGTCACTTAACTTGGTTAAACTCAGACTGGAAAGTCTGTCCCACCCACAGTGGAAATTTAGATCTCAGATTAGTTCTCTTAGTTTTAGATGAGTTGTTTGAGTGTATCCAGCACATATATTTCAGAATTCTTACCTATTATTTGGGAACCTCCTTCATTAGAGTTCCACCCCCTAAGATTGCCTCCTCACTTTCTTGTGACCGTGGATTCTCCAGGCTCCATCAATCAGTTCCTCAAATGAGCAAGATGAAGGGGTTTCAGTGAACGAGCCTCCCTATATCATGTCATGACTGCTTCTAGCAGTTCAGTTGAGAAATGATGAGGACGTGAATTAGGACAGAGGCAGGGAAGAATCTTTTTGTTTTTTGAATAAGATCTGGTTTTGGTAGCCTCAGAATCATTCTTCTTTTCAGGCAAGTATCCGTTCATATGCAGATCCTTCCAGATGCCATGGAATTAAGCTGCTGCTATTTAGAACAATTGCTCAAGCACCACTCTTGAAAGAGATGTATCATTTATAATAATTTCCACCTGCCTACTTTTCTCTCTAGAGGAAACTTATGGCAACAATTTAGTTGCATCGTGCCAGTTATTCATATATATATGTGTGTATGTATATATATATACATACATGTAAACATATATAATATAACATATAATGCATTCTGATTCAGTTTCTTCACCAGATAATCCCACTAGGGAACAATTTAGTGATGGCTTCAGATGTGGGCTTATTCAAACTTGAGATCAGGTCTTTCTTTAATTCCTGGGAGAGTAGGTACACTATTCCTCACTACCAATACTTTCAATTGTATCCAAGAAAATGTAGAGGACATTCCAGAGATTATTAAATGGTAGCTTTCATGAAAGTTTTATTTTAATTCTAATTGAATCCAGTATTTTAAAGGCACTGCCTAAAATTTGAAAGCAAATTATTAATATATAGGGGTGAAAAATAAAAACTACTAAATAAATTTTCTTTTCACTTGTGTATTTATATTCATTGCATCCTTTTCCCTGTCTTTGCCCCACCGCTGGTCTAAGAAGGAAGTCTCTATATATCTGACTTCCCTCAAAATAACTAGAGTGGCAAGAACTGCAATTTTGTATAAGTGTATTAAAAAGGAAATGTGACTTATGCCTTAAAACAAAACTGCATATCTATATTCATTGCATATTCTGCACTCTCTTACCCCACCTCCCATCAAAGTATGAGGTCTCTCTGTGTGTGACTTAACCCAGAGCAACTTGGGTGGCAAGATCTGTCATTTTGCATAAGTGCATTAAAAGGGAAACTTTATGATTTATATCTTTTAGTATATAGTGAAAAATAAGCAGCTAGGTCAGCACATTGATATTAATATTTCTTAGAATCTGTAGCAATACTTAAGTTGATCAAGCATCAGTGACAGTTATATTTTCCATATGGCTTCCAGATTTGTAAAGCTTAGCTCAGGGCTTCTGCTTACATCATAAGCAAATAAGCAAAGGCACTCTTTTTGTACTCCGTGTAAATGCCTTATTATTATACTGATTTCAGTAATTTGAGAGCATTTATAACCACAGCATCTTCCCAGCCACATCATACGATGACCATTGGAAATGCTACTTTCTCTAAAAATAAAAGGAAGAGAAAATTTCCTCTCTTATACCTATCAAATACGAATTTTGGATCATTTCTAAAAAAAAAGAATTTGTACCTAAAAGTGATACTTGCTTATTTATTCAGCAACTATTTACTGAGTATCTGCTGGGTCCCATGGATGCTATGTATTGTTAATATAATGGATGTTGTGTATGGTTAATATAACAGTGCCAATGCCAATGTTTGCCCAAGGAGAAAAAAAATTTAGATAATTAATTATGCAGAAAATCCTCTGATTCAAATTGTAAATGCCTCCAAGGAAAAGTTTAGTGTATAAAGAGAGCATGTGGTAGGTGAAAGACTGAGGAAGAAATATGACTTACTGGGGCTGTGAAAGTGATCTAGTTGCCAATCCCTAATATTGTAGAATAGGGTAAGGAGACCCTCTCTGTAATGTCTCTCTTTGCTGCTGGTGTACCAAAGGAAAACAAGGGAAATCTTTGCTTGAAGAAAGTGAAGCAAGGACAAACATGCAGGGCTATTAAAGGCCCCTAAGGCTTCTTCAGTCAGAACTGAAATGCTTCCTTCGGACCAAGTGATCCGAATGCTGTTTCTTAAAGTGTGCTTCAAGGACCACCTACTGCCAAATCCCTGGGATGCTAGTTAAATATCCACATTCTTAGAGGTGGGCCAATTGAATCTGAACGGGAGTGGGCTGGGGGTCAGCATTTTCAATAAGCTTCCCAGGTGATTCTAATGGACTCCACAATTTGAGAACCTTTGCCCTGATTTAGTTTCTCATGCTTATTAGACCCTCAAATGGCCTCTGTGCCCTTTCACGTTTGTTCCTGAATCAGTTCTGGGATTACTTCAGAGGAAATGTAAAGTAAATCCATTGGTCAGACATTTGGAAACTGCCAGGAGCCAAGCTAATTCCACATGAAATTGAAATCCTCACAGTGTGAAACCATCCAACGAGAACTGAACTGGAAACCAGAACTTGTGTTTGAATTCTGGCTCTGTCACTCACTATATATGCTCATGGAAAGTAATTTCTCTTCTGTGATTATGTTTGCTTGTTCATAAAATGATCAGCATTTTCCAAATGTTAGTCAATTGGGTACTACCTTTGAAATAGTACCACCTGCACTATTAGTAATATTTTTCTTTTAATAGTTATTAAAGTTTAATTTGAAAAGGAACTTTATATTATTATTACAAATGGAAAACCAACATCACTTACCATGATTAGAAAGTTTTAACTATAAAATATGTAACAATTAAGAATTATAAAAATGCCTATCCCTGAAGTTCTAAAAGAATCTTAACTACTACTAATTATATTGGTATCATATCTTTGGAAATAGTGGCTTCAATAATATTTGAGACCATTTTCTGGTTTATAGGTCTAAATATTTATTGGAGTGTCATGCAAGGGGTTATTTCATTATTTCTAGGGGGAAAGGGAGTCCAAGCTTATGAAGCAATTTCTGAAAAATCAACCTTGGGTGATTGTCAGGCAAGAATTTCATAAAAGTTATGAAAAAAACAATAGATCCCCCAAATGGCTTTTAACATTACTCAAATATTTAATTAATGCATATGTCAAGCATACAGTATTTAAGCAAGAAATATTTTCCTTAATAACATCTGCTAACTCCATCTGTTTCTTTTTTCAAATCTTTAAAACTAAATTGGAATTAGAAAAAAAAATTACAGTTTTGACAGAAATGAAATTTCATCTCTGTTCACAGGACCCTTACTGTGCTTTCTTTAGGTTAATGGATGGTGGAGATGGGGAAAGTGGGTGTTTGTGGTGATGAATCTGAGGGTAATACCATCTAAAGGGGCACTTTCTATTAGTAATAATTTTAGAGTGTACTCTAGGACCTTACACTGTCCTATTCATACTGTTCATCTTAATGATAAAAAGGGGGCAGCCTCCATTAAGACTCGCCACAATGACCATCCCTAAAGGCATTTATTATGGTTTTGTGTACATGATAAAATAATTGGTTAATCAAAACTAGATCATAAAAATTAACAACTCTCTGTGGGACTAACAGATCTCCTTGTTCACCAGCAGTATTGAAGAAGTGATGATGATCACAAACTCATCTTATTTGGATAGTGTTCTACCAAACAGAATGAAAAGACTGGATCTTTTGCTGGGAAAAGAGTAGAACAACCTTGCCTTTTTCAGAGTATAAGCAAGCATTTTGAGTACAAGCAAGATAATGGATTGAAAGTGTTTTGAAAAACTGTAAAGGCTAATAACCTAAGAGATTATATGTTTTTTTCCCCTCCAAGAGTTAATAAGAACTTTACAAGAATAGTTTCTTAATTTTTTTTAACAGGGGATCCCAGTTACCCATAAAAATCTGATAAAATCATGATTTTCAGAAAAACATGGGTGGTACACACTACATATACAAATACACAGTACATAAAATTTCAGGGTGTTCATGAACCTCCTCAAGTCAAACCCCTGAGCCTAGAATCCCATGAAAGAGAGAGTAAGATTTTTTGGTTTTATAATGATTGGAGTTTGATATCAACATGCTAATATTTATCATGTCTGATAGCAACATTATTAACATAGAAAACAGTGCTATCTACTAACATTAAATAAAAGAAAAAAGTCCTGTGATTTGATCACATTATTTCATGTTTTGACCAAAAGAAGCGGGAAAAAAGCTGGTTCTCCTCAGAGACATTGACTGATGGATTAATGTAACCAAATATTAATACTTGAGAACCCACCTACTGCTCAAGGTATTGTGATGTTTTATTTTACCTTCACTTTTTCATTCTCTGATGCCCTTCATTTTTGAAATGTAAATCTGAGTTTCTGGCCCATATCATTTTCCTTCTCCCTGAAGAACTTCTTTTAACACTTTTTGAAAGGCAAATCTATTGGCAACAAATTCCCTCAATTTTTGTTTGTCTGCAAATGTCTCTATTTTTCTTTCACTTTTAAAGGATTAATTCTCTGGGTACAGAATTATAGGTGGATTTTTTTTTTTCTTGTATCACTTTAAATATTTCGTTCCACTCTCTTCTTCCTTGCTTGCATGGTTTCTGATGATTAGTATGATATAATTCTTATCCTTGCTCCTCTGTAGGTAATGTGTTTTTCCCCTCTGACTTCTAACAAGATTTTTTATTTTTGATTTCTGAAGTTCAAATATGATATATCTAGGTATAGTTTTTTTGGTTATTGTTGGTATTTATCCTGCTTGTTATTCTCTGAACTTCTTGGATCTGTAATTTGGTGTCTGACATTAGTTTGGGAGACATTTGTCATTATTGCTTCAAATATCGTCTGTTTCTTTCTTCTCTTTCTGGTATTCCAATATCACATATGTTACACCTTTTGTCGTTGTACCACAGTTCTTGGATATTCCATTCTTTTTTTGGTGAGTTTTTTTCTCCTCATTTTTTAGTTTGGGAAGTTTCTATTGTCATATCCTCTAGCTCAAAGATTCTTCTTTCCTCCGTCGTGTTCAGTTTACTAATGAGCTCATCAAAAGGGTTCTTAATTTCTGTTATAGTGGTTTTGATCTCTAGCATTTCTTTTTGATTCTTTCCATGAGTTTCCATCTCCCTGCTTATATTATCCATCTGTTTTTGCATGTTGTCTACTTTTTCCATTACAGAAGCATATTAATCATAGTTTAAAAAAAATTCCTGGTATAAGCATACCAACATTTCTGCCATATCTGACTCACCATTTATTGAAGAGACTATTATTTCCCCACTGTGTATTCTTGGCATCCTTGTCAAAGATTTGTTGATTATATATGTGTAGGTTTATTTCTGGACTTCATATTTTGTTCCATTAGTTTGTGTCTGTTTTTATGCCAGTACTGTACTATTTTTATTACTATAGGTTTATAATATGGTATGAATGAAATCAGGAAGTGTGAGACCTTCAGTTTTGTTTTTCTTACTCAAGATTTCTTTTGCTACTTGGATGCTTTGTTGCTACATATAAATTTTAGGATTGTTCTGACTATTTGTATCTTCTTCAATTTCTTTTATCAATATCTTTGAGTTTTCAGTACACAGATTTCTTACCTCTTTGGTTAAATTCAATCTTAAGTATTTTCTTGTTTTTGATGCTATTGTAAATAGGGTTGTTTTCTTAATATTTTTTGGGATAGTTAATTGATAGTATATAGAAATGCAACTTTTTTTTGTATGTTGATTTTGAATCCTGCAAATTTACTGAATTTGCTTATTAGTTCTAATAATTTTTAGGTGGAATCTTTAAGGTTTTCTATGTATAAGATTATGTCATCTACACACAGAGACAGTTTAACTTTTTTCCTTTTGTCTGATATAAGTGTAGCCACCCCTGCTTTCTTTTGGTTACCATTTACATGAAATATCTTTTTCATCCCTTCACTTTCAGCCTATATGTTTCCTTAAAGATACGGTGAGTCTCTGGTAGATAATATATAGTTGGATCATGTTTTTTTTTAATCTATTCAGTCACTTTATTTCTTTTGATTAGAGAATTTAATTGATTTACATTTAAAGTAATTATTGAAGTTTAATGGACTTATGATTGCCATTTTAAAAATTGTTTTCTGATTATAGTTCCTTTGTTCCTTTCTTCTTCTTTTGCTGTCTTCCTTTGTGATTTGATGATTATTGGTAGGAATATGCTTTTATTCTAGAGGTTTTTTCTTTGTGTTTACCATGATGCTTATATAAAGCATCTTGTAGGTGTAACAGTCTATTTTAAACTGATAACAACTTAACTTCAACTGCATATTAAAATTGGGGTTGATTCTACACTTTTACTTTCCTCTCCCTCTCACATTTTATGTTGATGCCACATTTTACATTTTTAATATTGTACATTCATTAATAAACTATTGTAGCTATAGTTATTTTTAATACTTTTATCTTTTAACTCTTATACTAGATTTAAAAGTGGTTTATACACCACTACTACAGTATTAGAGTATTCTGATTTTGCCTTTACTGGTGAGTTTTATACTTATGTGTTCATATTGTTACTTAGCCTCCTATCATTTAACCTTGAAGAATTTCCTTTAGCATTTCTTGCAAGGCAAGTTTCCTGGTGATGAACTTCTTTGGCTTTTGTTTGTCTGGGAATAGCTTTATCTCTCCATTTATGAAGGACAGATTTTCTGGGTATAGTATTCATGATTGGTAGTTTTTTTCCCCTGCACTTTGAAGATAGCATCCTATTCTCTCCTGGCCTGCAAGATTTTTGCTAGAAATCCACTGATATCCTTATGAGGGTTCCCTTGTGTGTCACAGTTACTTTTCTCTTGCTGCTTTTATGATTCTCTCTTTATCTTTGACTTTTGGCAATTTCATTGTAATGTATCTTGGGAAATTCTCTTTATATTAATGTTGCTCGAGCCTTGTGAATATGGATGTCCATATCCCTCCCAAGAGTTGGAAAATTTTTCATTATTACTTCTTTAAATAAGATTTCTGCTGCTTTCTCTCTTCTTAGACTCCCACAGGGCATATGGTTTTTTGTTGTTTGTTTGTTTGTTTGCTTGATGCTGTCATGCTTTCTTTCCTCCTTTTTTATTATTTTTTTATTTTTATTCCTTTAATTGGCTAATTTCAAATGACTTGTCTACAAGTTTCTTGATTCCTCTGCATGATTGAGTCTGCTGGTAAAACTCTATAGATTTTTAAGTTCTGTCATTGTGTTCTTCAGTGCTAGGATTTCTTTTTGGGTCTTTTCTGTGGTTTATGTTTCTTTATTAAACTTCTAATTTTGTTCATGTATTGCTTTTCTGATTTTGTTTAGTTGTATATCTTGTTTTCTTGCATTTTTTTGAGCTTCTTTAAGATGATTATTTTGTATTATGTGTCAGGAGATTAATAGATCTTCATTTCTTTGGGGTTGATTACTAGAACTTTATTAATTTCCTTTGATGGTGTCATGTTTGCCCTCTTTCTTTGTGATACATGAAGCCTTGTATTGGTGTCTGTGCATTTGGAGGAACAAATACCTCTTCCAGTTTTTTAGACGAGTTTTGGCAGTTAGAGACTTTCACCTGTTGGGTCCTTACCATAATGGGATTATCTCCAGGATCACAGTTGAGAGGGGTTGGGCCAGGTTATGTGGCTGCTGATGCATTTGCAGTGTGTTCTGTGATTGGTGGGCCATTACCAGAGGTTGGGCAGATGTGGATCTTTTCTGGTCCCTGGCCCCTGGGTGGACTGGACTGCTTATAGGACCTGGGACAATAAGGTTGAAATAGACCCTGGGACAGGGTCTATTTTATGGTCTACAGCCATTAGGTCCACAGAAAGCAGACCTACTACCAGGTTCACAGATAGCTATGACTCCCACCAGGTTCCAAATAGGGATCTTGCCAGGTTACTGGGTGAATTTCTGGGTTGGTTCCTGGGCAGGCAGGCCTGTAACTAAGTCACAGGGCTGCTTCAGAATCTATAGGTGAGACTGGGATCTGCAGACATGCCTCAGGTGCATGGATATATGTGCCAACTGCCGGATTTCTGGGAGCCATTTTCTAGGGCTGCTTCAGGATCTTCAGTCTGACTGAGGTTGGCAGGCCTGCTTCCTGGGACATGGATGGGTATGACTCTTGGCTTGTCCCTGGGTGGGCAGGAGCACTCCTGATCTGCAGCTGAGAGAGGGCTGGAGCCACCCCACAAGCTGTTTTAGAATCAGCTGTGGGACTGAGGTGGGCAATTCTGCCTCCAGGGGCATGGACAGGCATGTCTCGTGATGGGCCACTGTATAGGTAAGACTGTTACAAGACCAGGGCTGGAAGGGGCTAGAGCTGGGTCATGGCTGCTTCAGGGTCCTCAGCTGGTACTGGAGTCAGCAGGCCTGTTTCCTAAGGCATGGGGTGAGGGTGTGACTTCTCTTGGGTTCTTTGGGAGATGGTGCTGATTATAAGACCAAGGCCAAACATGGCTGTATCTATGTCCACAGGAATATGGGGCTGTGTCTGGGTCTATAGCTGGGATCATAGTCAGCAAGCCTGACACCTGGATATAGACCTGCCTTCTCAAAATAGTTCTTCTTGGTCTTGGGCTCAGCTGAGGTTTTCCAGCTTCTTCTCTGGTTCCCAAAGCTCCTGCAAAGACATTTTTGTCTGTGTATGGTTGCCACATCATTGTTTCCGTGGGGGGATATAAGTGGGGCATCTCCTATTCTATCATCTTGATGATCAATCTTGAGCTGAACTTTGAAGGAGGAAGAGAAGTTTTCCAGGCATAAAGGTAGTAGAGAGGGGTATTCCAGATAGCTGGGAAAAAATGTGCAGAGACCCAGAGGTTTGCTCCAAGCCATAAAGTCCAACCAAATTATATTTTTATTGCAAGAAATTTTGGCTCAAATCTATCCCCAAGATGATATTTAGCATGAGAGAATAGTTTTGTTTATAAAATATCTCTTACTTCATAGTTTAAATTCCTGAAAAGAAATTACCCTCAGCATCACTCAGTTTTTCTATAGAATTCCTTATTTTGCTTAAATTCTCTCTAAAAATATTCATGTGCTCACCTTTTAACAGTTAGGTAGGGGGAGAGATAGAAACCAATGAAGATACTTTGTGACATATCATTCTGGTGACCTGCAGAGTTATTTCAATTAACTAGCCAAGCAGCTAACATTCTCCAAGTCAATTCAGAGAAATCTAGCAGAGAGTAAGAATCCATGTTGCCAAATAGGGGTAAATTCTAATCCAAGTTACATCAGGTCTATTATCAGTTTGGGGTGAAGTCAAATCTTAAGATGGTTATATCCAGGAAACCTAATCATCTTCAGTCAGCACTAGCTGCTGTAGCCCATAATATGTCATGTTCTATATAACACTTCAGAAATTGTTGCAACTGCATCCAATCCTTCTGTCTCTCCTTTCCAGAGCAGAAATAATATTTGCAACAGAGAAGAAATAGCCAGGCTATAGGGTGGTGGCTTGAAATGCTGTCTTCTAGAGACAAAATATGGTATGTAAGAGGTTTATCTGATTTTGAATATAAGCCCCTACTGATTTTCTGAGTATAACTGATTCCATAAGCTAAGCCAATATCATTTGCTTATCATCAAACCCTTAGGGTTGTGACTTTGGTCACATCATTAAATGTCTCCAGGAAGACAAATGATTTCAACTACCATCTATACACTTTCCAAAAGTAGATCTCTAATCCAGATCTCTGTCCTGTGATCTACGTGTATGTATATCCAACTGCCAAATGGATTAGCTCAGTGGCAGCTCAAGCTCAGATTATTCAAAACTGAATTCATTTTCTGCTGAACAGTCTTGATTCTGCTATTGTGGCTTCTTTTCCTGTGCATAACCCATTTTTCTCAACTAGAAACCCGTGAGACAACCTAGACATCTTTCTCATTCTTTATATGCAGTGGGTCAAGTCCTCTAGATTTAGCCTTCTAAGTATCTCTTCATTCCATTTCCCAGTGTTCTTACTTAATCCTTCCTAATTTTTCATCTGGCTTCCTACAGTAACCTCATAACTAGATTTATGGCCTTTAGTCTTGCCCATTTATAATTCCCTCCACAGTGAAGCCAGATGGATCTTTAAAAATGAATGTCTAATCAAGGCACTTTAATGCTTAAAAACCTTTAAAAGGCTCCTCATTGCTTGCAAGATAAAATACTGACTCTTTTATGCAACATGCATTTAGACATTTCATGACTTGGCCCCTGTCTCTGTTTCCAGCCTCACATATCTGTTTTCACCCCAACCACCAACCACCCTCTCCCTCTACAACTTTTGTTATTATAACTAATAATATTTAATGTCTATTGAGTGCTTACCCTGATCCTGGAGCTATGCTAAATGTTTTATATCAATATTTTCCAAACTTCACTGATGATGTATATCACCTGGGATCCTTGCTAAAAATATAATTCCTGGTCCTCGTCCCAGATCCATTGAATCATAATCTTCAGGGAATGGTCTGGGAAGCTGTATTTTTTTTTTTTAAAAGGCACCATGGGTGTGACTTATTGTCTGAGAAATTTGGGAAAACACTGTTTCACATGAACTTTAATTTAATCCTCATAAAAATTTAATGGGAGAAGAACTGTTATTAGTCTTATTTATAGATAAAAAAGGAGGCTTAAGAAGAAAAGTTCTTTGTCCAAAGACACATGGTTAACTGATTTTTATTATTTTGGTTTGAACCTAGGCATCCAACTCCAGAATTTACACCACTGCTGTGATCTTGATCTTCTACTGTCACTTGAAAGTTAACACATGCCCTGTTTTCACTCTCAATTCTCTGTGGTGCTTCTGCCTTTAAGTTGGAGTCAGTTCCCCATCTTTGCCTGGAAAACTACTATTAACTCTCATAATTCAACCCAGAGTGAAGCTTTCCTTAGCCTCCCCGGTTTGGCTTCATTGCCTTCCTGCAAACCACTCTGTTAACATGGCACATCATCATCTTTATCTTTATTTGCTTCCCCAGCAGACTGTAAGAAGGCACACTTCAAGTCCTTCTGTATCCTTAGTCTAGCAGAATGCCTGATATATACCAGATGTGTGATAAATATCTGCCAAATGAACAAAAACGTAAGAAGTCACTTTAGCTGGATAAGTGGCATGGGTTTAGATGCTATGAATGGATGGATCAAGGGTCACTCCAGCAAATTATTTGTTTTTAAGTGTTGAATGTTGCCTCTTTGAACCAGGCCATTGAACTCACCTGTTTTTATTCTAGGAGCATTTTAGGAGAGATGAGATTTAGAATTCAAGCCATTCCCTTTGCAGTTCAAAGGCGTCAAACATGTGTGATATACTACAGTAGCCCAAGTCAAAGCCAGCTGATAGGGAAGGAGGATGAAGGCCCCAGAAAGGAATTGTTACAAGGGAAGGGGCATCAGGGCTGGTGATGTGGACTTGATACCAAAGTTCAGGGTGTCAAGGGGTGTGCCCACATGGGCTAAAGGTGCTCTTGATCCAGACTTCCAGTGCCCTGGGCACAATTTGTGGGTATGTAGCAAAAGTTAAAACATGGGTGGAAGTGGTGTTTTCACTTGGTCTTGAGGCAGCAGGTAGAGCTCTACAGTGGTGGCAGTGATTAGGGCTTTTAGAACAAGATGTTTGGTTAGGTCCAAAAATCTTTTGAGTGGTGAGGAGCCTGCAGCCTTCTGATTTTGAGATTGTTCTTTTTTAAGCACCAAAGGAGGCAAGAAAAGCTTCATCTTTCTCTGTTGCACCTCTTTTAATGAAAGGATTTGTTCCGTAAAATTTGGATTCAGTCAAAAGGCCACACTCAAGGATCCAGAAGGCCATATGTCGCCCTAAGCTGCGGGTTCCCACCCTACTGGACTCGACAGGAGTGAGACTTCTATGGCTGGCAGTGACACTTGCGTTTCACTGCTGGGGCAAGGCAGTGGCTATGAAGGAAGCCGAGACCAGTAGGTGAGGCTGTCCAGAGATTAGCAGACATCCTGTTCATTCAAGAGTAGCGTATGGCCGGGCGCGGTGGCTCACGCCTGTAATCCTAGCTCTGGGAGGCCGAGGCGGGTGGATCGCTCGAGGTCAGGAGTTCGAGACCAGCCTGAGCAAGAGTGAGACCCCGTCTCTACTAAAAATAGAAAGAAATTATCTGGCCAACTAAAAAATATATATACAAAAAAAATTAGCCGGGCATGGTGGCTCATGCCTGTAGTCCCAGCTACTAGGGAGGCTGAGGCAGTAGGATCGCTTAAGCCCAGGAGTTTGAGGTTGCTGTGAGCTAGGCTGATGCCACGGCACTCACTCTAGCCCGGGCAACAAAGTGACACTCTGTCTCAAAAAAAAAAAAAAAAAAAAAAAAAAAAAAAAAAAAAAAAAAAAAAAAAGAGTAGCGTATGCATCTTGGTTTTTCCTTTCCCATTCCCAGTTGTTAGTTGGAGGCAAGGAATGAGGAGAACTGATTCACAGACAGGTGTAAGCAATTCTGGCAGCTCTTGAGAGTATTTATTTGGAGGAAGAGAAAATTAGTGAAACCAGATTTTCTCATAATTTGGCATGCTTTGGTTTTGTTGTCATAATTTAGGTATTAAAAGGAAATGTTGAGATCACCAAGTTGGTGAGGTCTGGAAACTTGGGTAATCAAATTTTATAATAAAAGTGAATAAAACAGATCTTTGAAAATATGAAGCTTTTCCCAAGCAGGCTAAAGATGGTCCTATGAAATCATGAAAAATGAGACTCTGTAGGCAACAGGGCAGAAGCATGTTTTATTTGAAACAAAAGCTTTATGTAAAGAAAGGTTTTATTTGATGCAAAAACTATTTGTAGGCATTCTGGAGACACTCATATGGGCAAAAGAAATTAGAGCATGCATGCCACAGAACAGAAGGAAGGCTTTATTTGGAACAGAGTGCACACTGCTAACACATCTAAAAAGTTGACATTGTATATGATTACAAAGAAAAAAGTACTTAGAGAGGTTACATGTTCAATGTTAAAGAAATTATATGTAAATGACATAGATGCTGGTCTGTAAATAACTGCCACATCTTACAAAATACACTCATTGGAATCTTACTAAAATGATAGACGGGATTCTCAGTTTCCATTCTCAACACTCTGCCTTAAGATACGAAGCCTTGACATTACCACATCCCAGTCAGCGTAAGCTCCTTCTAGATGGCGGGATATCTCAGTTCCTGCTTCGTAGCTCTGTCGGCCGTGAAGTACGCGCCAGTTATCAAAAGTAATCACATCCCCTAAATAAAAGGTTTTTTTCAATATGAATAATCATGTGTTTAAATGACTTGCAGAGCTAGAAAATTTAATAGGCGAAATACTACTGCTACTTGGTTCACATTAAGAATTGCTTATTTCTTTGCATAAAACTGCATATTCACTTTTCTACACAAATCAGGACACTGGATGCAAATTGCTTTAGGCTGTAAGCTACATTGCCAGATAGACTCCTGTAGACGGTTTAAACATATGTACCCCTGTAATATTCTGAAATAATAAATAAATAATTTATAGTGATGCCCCCCACTTTCAAAAAAAATCATTCTTATTGAAAATATTATCTATGTGTAAAACTTTTGAATTATTTTTACTGATTGATACTTATCTTTTAATTAGAAATGTTTCTTCCCAGTTTAAAAGCTTCAAATAATAAAAGGGACAGTAACATTCTTGGTTTGTCTTCTATGTTCCTAGTATTTTATGTATATTATTTCTAAGCCTCATAAGAATCTTGAAAAGAATGTATTATTTCATCTTTTCATACATGAAATAAACCAAGACTTTGAGAAGTTAAGTGATTTGCTCAAAGCTAGTGCCATTAAATGGTTTGAGCTTGGATTTCAACTGCTGCTTTTTAATATTTTTTTCTATAATATTTTCATTTTACATGTTGCCACTCTTAAAAATCAACCTGCTGTGACCACATGGCAGTGGATTCATGCAGATTCCTATTTTACCTTATTATTCCAAAGATCAATCAAAAAATAATTACAAGTGACAAGGATGTTCCATGTGGCCAAATCAACAGCAGGGAGAAATTGTGCTTTTTCCGACAGATACCAAAACCCTCAAGTTTAATGGCACTTTGCTGAGTAGAGATGGTCCAGAGAAAAAAAGTAATCCTTTTTACTCACATATTTCAAGTAACTGGAATACTTCAAGAATTACTTTATTTCTGGTAGTACTATCTTTGCTAATAAGCCTAAAGAATAAACATTACTCATGCACTTTCCAGTGAGAATCATGAGGATATTCTCTACCAGGATAGAATTAAATACAAGCCTCAATTTGTATTGATAGACTATCAGGATAGAAACATAAAACATCAGTGTTAATATGACACACGAGATTTCATTTGGCCTATGGACTGTCTTTCAAGTATTTATTCTTTAGGTTGGAAACCCTAAATTTTGGAGTGCTTAAGATTATCGAGTAGCTTGTAAGAATCAACATAGCATAGGTGAGTTCCAGCAGTCTGCTATTTAAGTAAGTCTGTGGCTCACCAAGATCCTGTTGTAAGTGTTCCATGTGCCCTACTTGAGAAAAACTGCACTGGATTCTAGATGGTTAAGGTGGAAGAAATCCATGCTTTCAGTTATTTTAGAAAATGTATTCACTGACCTGGATTCATCTTGAAGGTAAACTTGAATTCTTTGCTATTCATGAGGCCAACAAACTCCTTCAGAGCAGCATAAAAAGGCTGAACTCTTTCAACAGGTACATCAAATATCGTGTCCCTAGTTGCATTATTGAAATTGATGCGAACCGCTTGGCCTTTATCATCCAGTCTGTGTGTTTTAAGAGAAAAAGTTAATATTAATATATAATTCCCAAAGTACCTGTTCACATTTGTAAGGGTCAATTCCTCTTGGAAGATATTTTTGAAACACTGTATTAAAGAATCCAAACATGTATACAGAAGATCTTAATGTTATCTGTGGTACAATGTATTCCTTTGTTTTTTCATTTATTCATTTAGCAAGTGTTTTTTATAAATCTTACTACCTAAGTTTCCAGGAGGATTCAACTTAAAATAAATGTTACGGAGAGATTCAAGTTAAAATTTTTGTTATGCTTAGTGATATTTATTCATTCTTTGTTCTTTAAAACAGGTTTTATATATTAAAATCCTTTTATGTTATAAGTTTATAGGTCAGTTGCTTTATGTGTTTCATCTATTGGGGTGCTAAGTATGGTTTTCCTGGGAGTATGTGATGGGCAGAAAGTTTGAAATACATGGTTCTAATTCAATTTTTATTTATAGATGGGCAAACTAAAGCACAGAAAAAATAAGAGACTATCCTTCAGGTACATTCTTTCTGCCCATCTACCTATACTACCTGTCTTGGTATATAGGCTTCTAGAAGACTGGTACTGTATCTCATTCCACATTGTATTCCCAGCATGCAACATAAAGCCTGGACATAACAGGAAGTTAATAAATATTTGTTGCATATGCAACTCTATGTAGTTTTCAGTATCTTGGGAGAATACCAAGGTCTTTTTAGTACCATGGGAGATCTTAATGTGTTCTCTGTACCTTTATTTAGAATATAGATTATGATCATGACAATGTAAAGTAATACAGCTTTTAATGTAAGAAAAGATAGCATAATTTCTTGGATTTGAGCTATGCTGTTTATAATTAGTGAGATATAGACATAACCCAGATATAGAGGCAAAAGGAGGAGAATTTTTTTTTTTTTTAGCTTACTAGGAAGGTGGGCTTTTAGCTAGTCCTAAAGTGTCAACCAATTTTATCTTTTCTTTAGGTGGAAACAGGAGGGATAGATGTAAACTGAAAGTGATCAAGGATGGTGGCAAAATGCCTAGGATTACTCCCAATAGTAGTGTCCCTGGAGGGTGAGCCCAGGAGGTGGTTGTGAAAGCCAGCAACTGACGAGGGCCCAGGCCTGGTGGGTCAGACCAACCTCATTGTCACATGTGCCTGGGCTTGGTGATTCTGGCTTGGGATCTGGGTCACACTTAGCTGACCAGCCACACAGAGCGAACACTGTCAACAAATGGAGGTACAGTTGACTGTAGTATACAAATTGTGACTATCAGGGACCCTGTGCATCATGCCTCAGATGAATGTTAGATTCTCTGAGCCAATGGCAACTGTCATGGTAAACTCCACAGTTGGTGATTAGCACCAATCCTTTGTTCACTGGTGGTTTTCAACTACCTATTGAACCCACACTGGGAAAGAAAGTAAAAGGAAGGAACAGATTTTCAAAAAGGCTCTTAGAGTTTGGAAACATGAATTTACATATATTGATAACAATACAAATATGACTCAATAGGTAACGAAGCACCCCCTCCCCCACACACATACACACTTCCACATAAATAAAGGCTACTCTGGGCCTGCAGGGTGTGGCTTTATGAACAAATAATCAAGGAAAAAGTAAGTCAGTAGAAAAGCCTATGAACCTCCAGAATGTAGGAGCATAAAGGAGAGTGTATGACCTTTCAACTGTCCCTTTAGGGTTCATGCTGCTGGTTTCAGACCACCTTCACAGTGTCTGAGGCCTTTTGCCTTTTAATGTTATCTTTAAGATTCTAGTCCTACCACTCCTGACCCACTTTCCCTCTTTTCTCCTTGTTATATATTCTGTACAAGTAACATCACTCTCTGTGTCATCTGCCATGTTATTGACAGGATGTCATGACATTGGAGCTTCTGGGGGGTCTGCCATGCCACCTGCCCTCATGATCTGTTCCCCTCCCCACAAATCCCATAGTTACTTTATTTGAACGGTCATGCTAGTTATGAGCTGACCATTCTAGAGTCCATGTGTATATCCTCATAGATCAGTGAAAGGAACTTTGTGATGAAGAAATAAAATGAAAATCAGAATTAGGTGCTAATGGTACACTAGATTAAGCTTTCATTTTTGTGAGTTCACCTATATAGAAAAACAATCAACTTTTTTTGTGTGTAACGTAGTTCCTGCTTCCTTTCACCTGGTGTTTATTCTCCATCTGAGAAGACAAGACACAAATTCATCATTTAACATTCTCAGCAAAGAAATGAGGGAAAATGGAAAAAAAGTTGGCTTAAAAGTCTAGAGGGGACATTATTCTTAAAATTGAAGAACGTTAGAGGAGGTGAGTGGCTGGTACCCTGAAAATCAACCTAAAATGTAAAATTGAGTAGTAGTAAGCAGGAAATTCTATGCCTAACAGAATGAAAGGAAGGGTCTAATGTAAGGTTGCATGCTGAGGAAGGGTAAAAAGCCACAAAAAATGAGAGTAACTGGCTGTGTATTAGCTGTACATAAAGGACAGATATTTAAATGTAAACCAACCATATGGTGACGGTGAACCAGCAAAAGCAAAGTGTTATCAGTGATTGCTGACAAAAGAACTCAATGAAAGGATTATAGAGTCATCTCCTATAAACAGAGTTAGTGCTGTAAACACTCCTCATTAGTTACAATATTACATCTCATTGATAGATGCAATGCTTTATGCAACTTCTTGCGTTTGTTATGGGAACGTAACTAACAGTGTTGTCTACCATGTCATATTTTACGAGAATCTGCAGGAAAAGTCTATTTCAGACATATGAAGCATCTTGAATCTTACAACTGATTATGTTCTCTCTTTGCTTTGCTTTGGTTTCTAGAAACACAGAGCTGAAATAGAAATCTATCACTAGTAAACATGTTGGACTTTATGCAAATTATAGCTAGCTAAAATTTGTTTTGCATTTTCTTAGCTAGGCACTAGAGTAGGAGCTTCCATATTAACTCTATAATTACTACTTCAAAGGTATGTGGTAAGTATTCATTTTTTTGTTTTTGTTTTTTAACTGAAAAAGATACTGTGGATTAAGCAAGAGTAGATTACCAGATGAGAGATTATCAATTGGCCAGTAAAAGACTTGGATTCACATGATTGAATTTGTAGTAAATAGGATTGCTTAATTCCCACCATCATTATTTTTGCCCCAGTTTCTTTATTGGCCTTTTTTTTTTATTGCACTGAATTATAATGAATTCAGTCAGCAGCCTAAAATATGTTTTTGTACTAGACAGGACATAAAAATTTAACCACAAGGAAAATTAAATTAACCCAAACACTCAGTGGAGGGAGGCCCTCTCTTAACCAAAAACCCTCTCTGTTTCATCTCCTGTTGTTAGAAATATGTTTCCATGTAGATTCGTGTTAGCCACTTCATATTCTCTAGGGGTATTCCAGAGACTGCAAATGGCCAAATTCTGGAATTTTACTACAAAATTTTCAGAGTCAAGTCATGATTCAGATGGTAGATATTCAGTTAATCTCAATTGATAGGTGAATTTTTGCCTCTGTTCTCTAGTCTTGCAGAATTTATAATCCTGTTGTATATCAACAAAATTTTTATTTGCCATGGATTTTTAAGGTAATGTTTGACTAGTTAAGACTATGATGTCATTATATAACTAGGAATCTTGAGTTATTTCTTCTCTATTCTACTTTGATGACTGAGAGCTCAGGAAATGCCTCAGGTTTTCCTGAACTGGAATTGATTCTTGATGTCAATTTTTCTCTCAGACCCCTCATCCAATCTGTAAGGAAAATAATCTGTGTCTACCTGCAAAATGTAGCCAAAACTGAACCTTTTCCACATTGCCACTACTATCACTTGGACCACTCATGTTCAAGGCACCATGATTGCCATCCTAGAGTCCTGCAGTAGCTTCCTAACTGGTCTTCCTGCCACTGTTTTTGCTTTTATGCTATATTCAACACAGCAGTCAGGGTGATCCACTTAATATATAATTAAATTTATGTAAATATAAATGTCTTTGGTCAAAATCTTGCAACAGCTCCCTATTTCACTCAGAGTAAAGTGTTCTTATAATTGCTAACAAGACCTTATGTAAACTGGTCCCTCTCTGTCCTCTTCCCCCAATGCTCTTCCCCCTCACTCTGCTCCAGCAACACTGGCCTCCTTGCTGTTCCTTGAACACCCCGGACATGTTCTTAGCACCTTCTAAGAATCTTTGCTCTAGAAGCTTCTGGAAAACACTTCTCTACACTTCTCTTCTGGGTAAACTCTCTCACACCTTTAAACTTCTGCTCAAATCTCACTCATTAAAGCTTTCCCTCACCAAGTTCCCATCCTTGCTGAGTCTTTGGCCCTACAGATTCTGATTATCCTGCCCTACTTTTCCTTTTTTTCTTAAGCACTTGACATTTTTTAACATTCATTATAATTTGCTTATTGGTTTAAAAATTTTAATTCTCTCCTCCCGCATTAGAATGTAATCTATATGAAGGAAGAGATCTTTGTTTTGTCCAATTATGTACCCTAAGTACCAAGATGAGTGGCTGGCCTCAATAAATATTTGTTGAATGAATAAATGAAAGCTGTATGTGTCTATCAGAGGGCTGGGTTAGTGTACTGGGGATTTCATTATTTATTAAATGAGTTTATTTTCATACTATTTGCCTATTTCTCTTAAAAGAAGAATATAAACTCAATTTTAAAATTGGAAACACTACCCCCCTCTCATTAACTGGGATCTAATTAAACTATGTCCTAGAAACACAATGGAAGATATTTGTCAAATCAAAGGATAAATCTGTGGCCTCTGTAGGTACTTAGAAAAATCATGATAAAACCATGTTAAATGGAAAAAAAAGAACACAAAATGTTCCATGTAGGGAATATATAGTCTTTCTTGGCTTAGCATCTCTTGGGGAAGACTCCTTGTTTCATTCTCAGTTCATGTGGTTCAGAACAGGCTGGCCATGCTCCAAAGTTGAACATGTGACCCAGACATGACCAATCAGAATTCTTCAACCCCCTGGCCATGGTGATTGCTTCAAGGACAGACTTGGACAGGAATTGGGCAATGACTCATGTAGCTGTGTTGTAGCTATTGGGAAATAAATGCATTCTTTTTGCTATGATTACTGGCTCCAAGGACAATAAAAATTTGGAGCTTTTGCTGATCATATTTAAAATGAAACTAACAGAAGATGACAAAGTTAAGTGGAAACAAGAGATGAATTTTAGATGACATTGTTTAACTCCTGGATCTATCTATTTTGAGTTATGTTTTCTCACTTCTGGCTGAATGGGTTCTGACCAGTATAATCACATTGATTACAACTATGTACAACTTATATTTTAAAAATGAAGTGTACATGAAGTCTTAGTTACTTTTTCTCTAATATTAAGAACAGATTTCTTGTAATATGATAAAAATTTTTATGGTGAAAAGATTTTTTTTCCCTTTTACTCTAAATTTGGATTAAATGGTTAAAAAAAATAAATCTCCAGAGTTCATTGAAGCTTTGTGCTGTTTAAACTTTAGGTTAGTAGAGCTTTTGCCATCAATTGTTTTATTGCTATGGGATATTTAGAAATGGTACTTACTCTATAATTTTGTGTTTTGATTGTACAGAGAAATCACAGTAGTCCACTCCTATGTCTGTAAAGTCCACAAAGGTGGAGGACAAAATCTGGAATGCCCGAGGATTTTTTTCCTTGAGTTTTTGGCATACATTAAACCCATCTACAATTTCTGAATCACCTCCTGTGACTGTTTGCTTTATGCAATGCAGAAGTTGAACCTATTAAAAGAAGATCATAAGCATTATTAAATAAATATTTAATTTAATTTAAAATAAATATTAAAACTAAATAATATCAAATAAAATAAATAATATGCATGTGTTCTTTTTTGATATTGTGTTAAAGAAAGATTTAAAAAGCTATGAATGAACCAAAGTCAACAAACATTTTTTATTTGTCTCTCTTGTGTGTCAGCAGAGAAAAGAATTGGGGAGGAAAAAATTGCTTATAATCAATCCTGTGTAGTTCAAACATGATACAGTTGAAGACACAGGCATAACAATGTTCATTAGTAAACAGAAGGCACAGCTCATAAGAGCTGCAGAGAGTGAGCACTCCAGCTGGAGTAAGCAGAGAGGGATTTACAGAGGAGGTGAGATTTAAGCTGGGCAAAGGAAGATGAATAAGATTTGGGAAATGTAGAATGGAATGGGAGGTGACAGTGATAATGATGTGCAAAAATGCACGGTTCACTGGGTAACGAAATGTTTGCCTGTAATAGGGGAACATAAATGGGAAGAGTAGATCAGGTTGTAGGAGTAATTTGAGGCCTCATCATGGGCAGTCTTAAGTATCCGATGAAGGATTTTTGAATTTTCTCTTGTGCAAAGAGGGGAATCATTGAAGGCTTTTGAATGTGAAAGTATGTAGTCAGAACTGAGCTGCAGAATATTAGTCCAGTGGTGTTACATAGGATACTTTTTTTTTTTTCTTTTTTTTTTGAGTGGGGAACTGGTCAAAGAATCTTGAGAGTCTAATGTGAATCTCAGATTTATGGGTAAGACGGGAATGCGGTAGGGTAGGACTGTGAGGATGGATAAACCAAAAGGATAGTAAATATTAATTATTTTTACTAAGATTTTTGGGAAAATGTTTAATATTATTTTGAAAAGCAAAATATAGTAAAATTTAAAAAATATTGAGTGGAAGTTTTCATTGCTTTTATTACTCCTTTTGGTTAAGTCAGCATGGGTAGGTGATTTTGAATACCTACATTTAGACCCTAGTTTTCTGCTTGAAGATGCTAATATGGCAAGCACGTGACTTTTGGTCCAGAGGAAGACAATGAACAAAGTAACATCTGTGTTTCATTAAAGATGTGTCCCCTTATCCCTGCCTCATATGATCCAAATTGATCAAACTGAACTCTCAGTAGGTAACTCATTACCTAGATCATTTCATCTGTACTGAAAAAACATTGGCAGCTTCTATTTGCTACAGAAATCTCAAACTTTAATGCAAAAACTCATGAATAATTCAAAATGGAAACTTGAACAATGGTACAAACAGGTGCCACATTTTATTCTTCTACTAGAATCCAGACATTTTAGGAACCATCTGTTATTTAAAAATCTCCTATCAAGTCATTAAGCCTTGAATGTTTCATTTGCTGATGGATACAGCTGCCACTTTGTTGCACTTGTCTCTTATAGCATATCTGCTATGTCTCTATGATGTGCAAGATGCTCTATTAAGTCTTGAGAAATAGAGGAGTACAAGGTTCAGTTCCTGTCTTTAAAGAGTTTGTAAAGTATGACAATGTCTATTTCATTATATAAATTATGGTATTTAGAAATTAGAACTCAGGACTAGTATGGTGTGGTGAAAAACTAGATGAAGGCCTGGGTTCAAGTTTCCCATTAATGAGATACCATCTTATAAAAGTATTTAACCTTGTGCTTCATTTCCTTATCTAACATAAAAAGACACGATCAATCCTGTCTACCTTAAAGGAATTTTAAGAAGAATCAAATGAAGTAATGCAAATAAAAAGGCTTTGAAAAAGCATAAAATGCTATGAAAATGTCAAGCATTATATTAAACTTCAGGAATATTTATGACATCATTTAATCACTTTTCCTTAGGCTTTCAATTTTAACCCAGAAACAAAACTTAAACCCATAAAAGAAGATGATTTAAAAATTCAAACAGAACTTTTCGTTTTCTGATTTCATTCCTCCAGCTCTATTCCATCCAGCATCTTCAATCTTTCTTTGGCAGATGAGCTGAGCTGCTTAGTTTGGCTTTTAACCTCAGGGTTTCAGAAAAATATCTGAGCCACATTTAGAATAAAATCACATTGTATGTCTCCTTTCCCTCTCAAGCCTCCCCCAAAAAGGTGTCTACGGGGGTCATTTTACTATCATCATTTAGTTCAAAGAAATCCTGTGGTGTTTTATAATCAACAAAATAATGTAAAACATGTGAAGTCAAATACTAGATGAGCTTAGCTAATACTGGCAAGAACAACAGGTAAGAACAAGGGCACAGAGAAAACATGTTCTGTCAAGATGATGAAAAAAAGGATTAATTTTGATTTTGGCCCATTTCTCCTCTATTAACTTGAGAATTGCCCAAATTTTCATTTACCTTTGAAGATACAGATTTCTATGTGGATATTTCATTTAGTCCACCTGAGCTCTAAAAATAGGGCCAACTTATCTTTTAAAAGGTAGTTTCCTGACCATTTGTTTTTTAATTTAGAAAACTGATGATTTTGTAAAAAATGTAGAGGAAGAATGTCCATCCAGAAATTCTCCTGGGGATTTGCGGCTCCACACTGAGCATCTCCTTCCTTAACAAGGGATCTGACAGATGGGATGGGGGATGGTTTCCAAAAATAGCCATGGTTACTTTGTTCCTTTTATTCACACCTTGTCTGCTACCTTATCTCTTGAATCTGGGCTAGATTTATGACTTGCTTAGACCATGAAATATTGCAGAAGTGACTAGTCTCTGCTTTGAGAAGTTATGGAACTCTCTGGAAACTCTCCAGTGGCCACATGCATTAAACTTGGGCTAGCCTGATGGAGGACAATAGAACAAGTGGAGCAGAGACAAGCCATCTCAGCTGAAGTCAACTAGTCCCTAGCCAACTTAGCAGCTGACTGCAGATAAAAAGAAATGCCCAGCTGAATGTAGCCCGAATTATAAAAAAATGGGCCAAGTGAATGGCTGTACTATTAGGACATAAAGTTAAAGAGTGGGTTTTTATGCAGCAATAGCTCACTAATATGAATGATGGCCATGTGACTTTGTGGGAAACTCTACATTGTAGTTCACTAATTTCTTTTTTTCTTTTGACTCTTTTGGGAGTGATATATGTGCAGAAAGACCTCAAGATGTACTGCTATCTTAAACTTTGTGTTAGCAAAGAAGAAGTGTCAGTAGTTATTTCTAGGAAAAAAACAAATGTTCTAAAAAGGATGCTTGAAAATGTCCTATCCTTTAGGAATGTTACATTCAGGATCTAGGTTTAGAGATTTTGTGAGCTTGGATTGTGTTTGGAGAAAGAAGATTTATGTAAGACAAATTAGCTGGTGAAACATATAATCTTCTGGAGTCAAAATATAGAAGGATATTGGTCCTTGGCCTGCCTTGTGGAAAATATGTTGAGGTTCACCTTACCCCAGGTGGGTGATGGAGGGCTGGATAATCAGTGTGAAAGCTTAGCTTCCCAGTTGTGTAAGCCACATTGTTTGCATCGATTTTGTCTTGCACTTGCCAAGTATGTCTGTAAAATACAAGAAACACATGTTTAAACTGGTTGTCACTAAGCCAGAGGAAATGTGTTAGAATGAATTTGGTATGTGGGGGGAAATGGAAACTTTTCATTTTGTGAAATAATTACCATAATGCCTTTGAGCCAGAGAGGGAGTCTGACCTTTTTTTGTCCATTGTGACTATTTCAGAATTAGCATCTCCTCATTTCTCCTCTCCTCTCAACAAGAGTATATTAGTCAGACACATTAGTCTGTCCTACAGAGTTTATAAAGAAGTTTATATGGAATTGCAGGTTATCTTTTTTAATAGCCTTAATGCATTCTAAAAAATGATTTAGTGAGGTGAAAGTCACATAAAATGAAACAAACCATTTTAAAGTGAACAATTCAGTGTCATTTAGTACATTCACAATGTTGGCAACCGCCACCTCTATATATCTAGTTTCAAAACGTTTCTATCACTCCAAACTAAAACCTCTTACCCAGTAAGCAGTTTCTTCCCATTCTGATCATCTCCAAGACCTTGACAATCACTTAGCTTTCTGTTTCTATGGATTTACCTATTTTGGATATTTTATGTAAACGAAATTATACAGTATGTAACCTCTTATGTTTGGCTTCTTAGCATAGTATTTTCAAAATCCATCCATGTTATAGCAGGGATATAGTACATCATTTCTTTTATGGCTGAGTAATATTCTATTGTATGGATATACTACAATTTGTTTATCCATTCTTCCAGTGATGGGCATTTGGGCTCTTTCTATTTTTAATGTGGTTAATGTGAATAGTGCTGGTATAAATACGTATGTACATGTACTCATTGGAGTACTGGTCATTGACTTTCTAGTTATATACATAGGAGTGAACTTGCAGGATCATATTATCAACCTATGATTGATTTTTTGAGAAACTACCCAACTGTTTTCCACAGTGGCTATGTCATTTTACATTCCCACCAGCAATGTGTGGGGTTTCCAATTTCTCCATATCCTCACAGACACTTATTTTCGATTTAAATTTTTTTTTATTATAGTCATCCTAGTGAGTATGAAGTGGTATCTCATTGTGGTTTTGATTTGTATTTTCCTAATGATTAATGATGTTCAGTATCTTTTCATGTGCTTATTGAGTATTTGTATAATTTCTTTGAAGAATCGTCTATTCAATTTCTTTGCTGAGTTTTAAATTGATTTGTCTTTTTTGTGGGGTTGTAAGTGTTCTTTATATATCCTGGGTGTTAGATCCCTATCAGACATGATTTGGATTTGCAAATATTTCCACCCATTCTGTATGTAACCTTCTCAATTTCTTGCTAATATCCTTTTATGTCCAAAAGTTTTAAGTTTTTATAAAGCCCAATTTATCTATTTTTCTTTTGTTGATTATGCTTTTGATTTTATATCTAAGAATCCATTGCCTTGGATTGGGATCCAAGGTCATGAAAATTTACCTCTATACTTTCTTCTAAGAGTTTTTTAGTTTTAGCTCTTATATTTAAATCATTGGTTGATTTTGAGTTAATTTTTGTATATAATGTAAGTTAGGGGTCCAACTTCATTCTTATGCATGTGAATATTCAGTTGTTCCAGCACAATTTGTTAAAGAGATTGTTCTTTCCCTATTGAATGATATTGACACTTTTGTTGAATATGAATTGATCATAGACGTATGGGTTTGTTTCTGGACTCTCAATTCTATTCCATTGGTCTACGTGTCTATTCTTATGCTAGTATCATGCTATTTTGATTACCATAGACTAGCAGTAAGTTTCAAAATTAGGAAGTATGAGTCATTCAATTTTGTTTTTCTTTTTAAGTATTATTTTGTCTACTTGGATATGTTCACAATTTCATATAAATTTGAGAATAATTGGCTTTTCTATTTATAAAAAAAGGACATTGGAATTTTGGAAGGGATTGCATTGACTCTGTAGACTTCCTTGGGTACTATTGACAACTTAACAATATTATGTTTTCTAATCCATGAACACAGGATGTTCTTCCATTTATTTAGGTCTTCTTTAATTTCTCAGTAATAGTTTGTAGTTTTCATTGGACAAGTTTTTTTTACCATCTTGGTTAAATTTATTCATATCCCGCATGTAGGGATATTTTTCTTAATGAGCAAAAGTAGGGTTTCTTACCTGTTCTCTGGCATTAAGGCTAAAACTGGCTATTTTGCTCTGTTTTTCTCATTTAAAATTAGGATGGAAAACTTGGTATATGTCTTTCACTAAAACTCAAACAGCCATACATATGTGGCCATGAACTGGAAACAGACTGAGTGAAAGGAGATGAGGGGTATATATAGCCTGCTGCAACTCATTTCAAGTATGAGTCAGGCAATCCATTATATTGCAGTGACTGTAGCCAAGAAATACATGTTCATTATGAAGTTCATGTCATTCCATAGCCCATATATAATACATATCCAGACTTTTGTCAACATGAGCATTTCATGAATAATCAACATGTGGGAAGGGATTTCAGAAGACCAAAAAAGTAATTTCATGAAGCTGTAGAATGTATAATATCCCTTGACTGGGAAGATGATGCTGTTGACATTGTCAGTAGGAAATGACTATTCATATTTTCTTTTTAAGAGTGGTGATGGTTTCGCATTGATCCACCTATATTCTTTTTCCTGGTTCCTCCTATGATCAAGGGTAAACACAGAGTTTTGCTGCAGCCAAGCTCTGGCTAAGATTCAAGGTGTAAGCTTTAGCCAGAGAACAGATATTTTCTTTGACGTTAACTGGCTTCTATAGGGATAGGGCCTGTGACTTGGCTTCACCAGAGTAGTTCTCCGGCCCTCTAAGCTAAATGACAGGGGATGATAATCATTTTTTAGCCCTAGAGTGTCTTAGGCATGGTATGGGATGTGTAGCCTAGAAGTCTATGCTCATACGTTATGATAAATCCCAGGAAAGGAGCTCATCAATTCGAATCATAAAACATTCTCCTAATGGTTATAGCACAAATGTGGAAAAATCCTAGGAATGTCATCTGGTTTACCTTTCTACCTCCTTGTAGAAGTAAATCATGCCAAGAAGGCTGTTGCTGATTGTTGATGCCTCTGTTTTTACTTATCCATCCCAAATCCAAATATCCAAGAAAATACAGCCAAAATAAATGTGAACGTGATCCACTGGCTGCTGTAGGAACTATTTTTTAAAGTTCAATTCTGGGGCTTTAGTGAAATGAGGGTGTATTTGCAAGCATCTCTCTTTAGAGACAGATTCTAATATTAGTCTAAGTAAGGCAACAACTCAAACAGATTACAGAGAATTGCCATGACTGAAACAGAGGTGTGGGACCAGATTCTTATAAAACTGAAGAGGTAGCTCAATTCACAATTGCAAAGATGTGGAAACAACCCAAATGCCCATCAATACATGAGTGAATTAATAAAATGTGGCATCTGTGTACTATGGAGTAGTACTCAGCCATAAAAAATGTGAACTATTATAGTACTTTTTGTAACAACCTGTATGGAACTGGAGACCATTTTTCTAAGCAGAATATCACAAGAATGGAAAAACGAACACCGCATGTACTCACTATTAGACTGGAACTGAATGATCAACACTCGTGTGCACATATGGTAGTAAAACTCAGTGGACACCAAGCAGGTGGGAAAGGGGAGGAGGGGATGGGTAAATTCACACCTAACAGATACAATGCATGCTATCTAGGTGATGGACACGCTTAAAACTTTGACTTAAATGGTGCAAAAGCAATTCATGTAACCAAAATATTTGTAGCCCTGTAATACTCTGAAATAAAAAGAAAAAAATCCTGAAGAGGCAAACTTAACATAGCATCTTAATCCAATGGTATAGACTTATTTGCTGTTGTGCTGGGGTAGGTAATTGAAACTCTGCAAGTAATCTTGCTTTTATCAAAGATGCTATATTAAAAATCTAAGTATTTCCACTGAGCTATTCTTGTCATTCTCAATCTTTCATCAGAACTTTCCCTTACATTTTCTTGTCTATCCAATAATTTTTCATAAGATCCTATACTTTAAGATTATGACTTTTAGAGGATATATTGTGGGATTGGTTTGAATGCTAATTCACTAAACCTAAATGGCCAGTCATAGATACTCATGATATTAACAGTGTTTTGTGACAAATTTGAATCGTTCAGTGCTTACGAAATGCTCAAACATTGTTTTTTGCTGGATTTATTCTTTATACCTTTGGTGATAGATTTACACTCTTTTGCTTAGTGGCTCACACTTGGAAAATCATGCTGGATTTATTTGTAATCTTTTTCTTTTTGAAGTACTTCTTATATGAAAAGATTTTCTATGTGTGCAAACCTGGATTTATTATTACCAGCAGGTATAACCTCCAATCTACCTGCTGAAAGCTCTTCTTGTTAGATTATCAAGAATGCCTACTTTTGAGCATCATCACTCACCCCATTGGACCCAAAACACAATGTCTATAAGTTTTTGTTAATTTCAATATAAGAAATGATCCCTTAGATTTTTTAGTTAACTCTCCAAAGGAGTATTATATTGGTTATTATAGCTGTGATATTTCCACATATGAATTCCTAGATGCAGTCCCTCACTAGAGCTCCAGATATTTATTTTTCCATTATCATTTATTAGATATCTGTAATGGGCCAGGAGCTGAAGATACAGAAATGAATAGAATAGACATGGTACTTGTACCACATGGAATTTACAGTCTATATGGAAGACAAGTTAGTGTGATTTACCTCCCAAAGCTAAAGTACAAGATAAGAGTGAGGAAGTGAGATTATATGGAGACCTGAAGATTGAATAGATTTTCTGAGGCAAAGAAAAGGATAAAGGTCATTGCAGGGAGGAAAAATAACATGTGGGAAGACCCAATGGAGGGAGAGAACCTCTCCTATGTGAGGAAGTGAGAGAAGTCCAATATGGGCTGGAGTGGGGATGGTTTGCTCTATGGCTACTCTTAGCTTCTCTTCAAATTTCTGCTTCCCTTAAAGTCTGTAAAGTCCTGTAAAGTCTTAAAAAAATCTTATTACTTTAGGGAACTAAGTTCAAACACATTCTTTATCTCATGATATTTAACACACTGCCAAAAATGTTTGTCGAGTAAGGACATAGATTCTAGAATAGTAAATTGTGTTATTTTCCTGATTGATTATTAACTTTTACTTTAGTCATCAATCATTATTATTTCTAGGCGGGGAGTGCTTACAGTTATTTGTAAATAATGGGCAATATTTTAAGAGTAGTATTTTAAAAAGTCATTATCTTTTCAGTTCTACTTGTATTATGGCCATTCATTGACATTGAATTCATTCCTGAAAATAAAACATTTCATGTCTTTTTTTTAAAGGTGAGAATTAGTATCCCTCAACACAAACTAGAAAAACAAAAATAACCTTTCTGATATCCAGTATTGTTCTTACTCAGTCCCTTAATGTGATGTAAAAATCTCCATGATACCTAAAGATGTAAAGTAAACAAGGAAGATTCTGTGATGATGATGGTGACATGATTTAAAAAAACTCTCTCTGAATTCCCCTTACAGAACATTTACAGTGAAAACTCAAAAACTCATGGGCAACATCTAAACCAAAGTTAGGTAACAAGGTGGTTTCTCCCATGAACCCCAAAATATGAGTGGGTAGAGACAAAACTTTCAAAGCCACAAGACCTATGTGGTATCAGCAACTGTGCAGGAGAAAACAGAGGGAAACAATTGGGAGAGTCTGGGATTTATGAATTCTAGAAACTAACCCAACAAATCTCCTTTCCATGGTAAAGCTTCCTTCTGAGAAAAAGAGTCCATATTGAGTAGCACAGGAACAAAAAAGACAGAGAATATAGAAGGTCCAGACAAAAGTGAAGGAGAGGAACTTGAAGGGCTTAGAAAGCTATCAGCCAGTTTTGAAATATAGCTCAAAATCATAAATCTAAAAAAGGTTTTGAATCATGTTCTCCTTTTAATAAGTATGGCACACCAGTTTCACATAAAATTAGCAACAAAGAATAATTAAGCTTTAAATGCAAAATTATTTTAAGAAAAAGAAGAATAAGTAGCAAAATAGCATATCTACAGACAATACAGGCCAGAAGGACATACCCCCAAAAGATGAAAAAAATTATATTTTTCTAACTTTTATTTTTGTAACACTTCTAATGAATCCAGAAGTCTTTAACAAAAATGCATGATATATGAAAGAATAACCTACATCAGAATTAGAATCTCAAAAATGGGGTAATATATTTAGAAAATAAAAAAAATTATTAAATAAAGACTAAACTAGGAGGACAGCAAAATCAAATAAGCATAACAAATAATGCCTTTAGGTGACTAGGAGTTAAAAGGGAGAAAATTTAAATACCAAAAAAAGAAAGGATAAAAAGGATTTGAGAGAAAATAACAAAAGGACAGGAAAAGACTTTATATAGGCATACTAGGAGTCCTCAAAAGAAGAAACCCAAAGCAAAGGAACAGGACAAATACTAGAAATTATAATTCAAGAAAAATTTCTTGAAATGATGAAAAAATGATTTGAAACTGAACATTGAAAGACCAAATCATATCCTCCCTGAAAAAGTTGCCCCAGAACGATTAACACCAAGACATGGTTTGTAAAATGACTGGACTTCAAAGAAAAAAAAAATTTTTTTGAGGCATCCAGGTAAAAATATCAAATTGTTTATAAGGAAAGGAAAATTATATTACCAATAAAACCACAAATATTAAAAATGCTTTGAGCCCAGAATTTATATTTAGCCAAGCCGATTTTCAAATATAAAGGTCTTAAACTGCTGTCAGCAGGCAAAAATTCAGAGAATATTGTTCCCATGAGTTCTTCCTTAGGAATTTACAAGAGAATGGGCTTCAGACAACCAAAATAAATACAGATACGTTGATTGGTGCAGAGCAGTAAATTTATGTTTACTTGAACTAATTGTGGGAGAGAAAAAAAATAAATATTGAAAAACTAAAAAGTAGAAAACTAAACGGCAGTGCTAAGGGCTGCACACGTTGGTGATAATACTCTAAACCAGGAAAGAAGGAACACCATAAAATTCAGGAGAATCATTACATTTGGAAAGAGAAGAGAGGTTTGTGATTAGTTGAGTCTTGTGGATGGGTTTTGGGTATATGGCAATGTTGCGTTTCTTGACGTGGGTGGTGTTTAAGGATATTTACCTTGTAATCATTCATTAAGCTAGACATTCGTTATATGCGATGTTTTGTATTACATTGTACTATGAGAACTCAGGAACAGAGTAGAATGGTGGTTACCAGGGGCTGGGGTTGTGAGAAAAGAGGAGATATTGATTAAAGAATACAAACCTTAGGTTATTATATGAGTAAGTACTGGAGAGCTAATGTACAGCATGGTGTCTATAGTTAATAGTAATGTATTGCACACTTGGAATTTGCTAACAGAGTAGATGTCAAATGTTCTTGCCACAAAATAAAAAGATAACTCTGTGAGGGGACGGACATGTTAATTAGCTTGATTGTGGCAATCATTTCACAGTGTATACATTTATAAAGCCATCCTGTTGTACACTGTAAATATATACAATTTTTGTCAATCATATCTCAAAAAAGCTGGAAAAAATAATAAAAGAAAAGAGGTAAATTGCAAAAGAAGTTTTCATTTTTAAATTTATTTTTAAATGTTAATAATAATCTTCTTAATAAAAATGAAGTCAGGTAGTGATAGAAAGATGACAACCACCTCTAAAAACATAAAGAAAAGAGTTACAGCAATTTGCTCCAAAGAAAGTCCAAAAGGCCTTCATTATGAAAAACTAATAATGTAGAGAATTGTAAAAAATGCAGTAATTTATGAGAACTCCATAATCATATTTGTCACATTTTTTTTGGTGTGCATGGGTCAAAATGTGCTTAATTTATTTCATCAGAACAAGAATTAGACACTAGTTTTGATTTTTAACATGAAAGATTAAATTCTCTCTTGTGATAAGTTATCTGATTGTGCCAACTGTCATTCTCCCTTTGCATAAGAAGTTGGCTATAATTTGAACTTAAAAGAGGGGAAGAGAATGAATACTCTGGTGCAGTCATTGTGACTTAGTTTAAGAAATTTCCATGCAATCCTATTTCCTTGCATGTGAGCTATAAATAGGAATAGAAGCCACATTTGACAGTTGACAATTATGGCATTAGAAACTACGGGGGAAAATGTAGTAGATAACAACCACCCTCCATGGTAGCATGGTGTGAAGGAAAGATTGCAGGCTGTTGAGTCAAGTAAACCTAGGTTTGCAGCCTGATTCTTCTGCCTCAGTTTCCCGGGGGATAATGATTCTTAAAGAAATGTAAAGATTCAAAAGAATGCCTAGGAAGCACTGAGCTCCATCCTTAGTACATAAGAGGTTCTTAATAGAAAAGTATTCCCTCCGTCCCACTAACAGCTGCCTGTCCTGGCTGCACAGAACATCACCACGGAGGCGATGGCGGGCAGAGGAAGTGTTGAGAAGCAGTTGCCTTACCAGCTTATCTCCTAAATTCCCTCAAGTGATTTCTAGAAGAGTATAAGGCACAGAAATTATTTTTCCTTTCATTCATGAGATGACTTCATACCCAAGTGGTTTTGTTGGCAGCAACATTAATTACTATGAAACTTAATATTACAAAGGGAACCCCGGGGACTGGCTCTTGGCTGATAACATAAGCTGAAGTTCACAATGACTGAAGGAACATAGCTTCTTACTCTGCTTAAGAAACCCTAACACTTACTAGAATACACATTTTAAAGGGTTTTTAGCCCACACCCAGACATAACAGTACTATATCTAAAACAAGTCATTAAGAAGTCCCAGTGTCAATTTTTTTTTTTTTTTTTGCAAAGGAGGGCAGGATTACAACTAAATTCAGAACTCAGACAAGTTTTCTTTGTTTTCTTTTCACGTTTGAATTGCTTCTAGGTTGGTTTTTCATAACTCAGAAGCCATTTTTATTCAAGAAGGTCTGTGTGGTTTTCTGAAGCCATATTTTGGTTAGAAATGTCAACAAAATGGGTAAACTTTTTTTTCTCTCTTCATTCCCCACATCTCGCACATGTTTTCTGGTAACATGTGTATCAAACAAGTAGCTGTTTCAAAGTCAGATTTGGAGGCAGTGCTAATGGTAAGAGGAATTTCTTAGGGGCTAAATGCCAAGGAATAATAACATTTTTCACTCGTACATCCCCAATCTCTAATACAACCTAATGTGTGAAATGCTGCCGGGCTGGCTTGCGAGACATGTTTCAGAAGTGCTAGCAGAAATCCAGTCGATGCTGGAAAGCTGTATAGCTGTACTTCCCGGAGGCCATTTCAGTATTGTTAATTCTTAACTTGTCTGGCTGGCGGATTTGACAAACAGCTTGCTAGAAACATTTTCTGTTTGACTATATTTTATTCATCTGATGAAGCCTGAATGCAAGGCATTCATACAGATATAAAACTAGGTAGTAGTAGTAGCGTTTTACATTTTTCTAGCAAATTTTCATCCAAGGGCCTCAAAAGGCATCACAGGTATTGAAACAGTCCTGCAGTAAGAGTGAGACAAGTTTTCAGTAGAAGAGAATCAAGAGATCTGGGAAATTACATGAAAAGCTCAGGTCTACTTCTCACTGACAAATAGCCCATGGTGAAGCCATGATTAGACTCTGTTTCCCTGTTGGTCCTCTGGGCAGCTCCCCGGGCAGTAATGAAATATGCTCTGTGGCATTGGGTCCTCAATTCTTTCCTAAACTTTTTGGAGATAAATGTCCCAATGTGTTTATTTATATTTTCTGCTACAACTCATGGCCTTATAAGTTTCATTCGGCAATTGTATGGCTTCTATGCAATGCTCCACAAGATAAAATCTGACTACCACCAAGATTCATATGTTTCTTTTCTTTTACTTCCTTTCCTCATTTTCTTTTGCCTTCTTTATTTTATTCCTTAAAGTTAGTATTTCAGCATTATTTTTCAATTTCACCCCATTATTCTTATCAGTCTAACCCTCGCCACATGTATTAATGCAACTTGCTTGTGTCAACCAATAAAACGTTCTTAGAAAAAAAGCACATCTGAACTTCTGGGCTCAATTTTGGAAAGAAGGCAATCTTGCTAGCTAAAGTTGAAAGTTATATTTTTTCTGCTTGACTTTCTGAGGAAGAAGATTCATTTTGACTTGCCCATAAGGTTAATTTTTGGATTAAGGATTTATAAATGTTGATGTCTTGACCAGACGGAAGTTTTCAATATCTTAGCACACATCTCCTTTCATTAAAATTTCCTGAGAGGTAACTGTGTGTTAGACACTGAGCTAGTACCACAGATACAATCCTGATTAGTTCACCATTTCTGCCTGCAAGGAGCTCAATATGACAGTGGCAATGGCAATGGTACATGCCTGTCTTAGTTTCAAAGGTTATCCTGACGAGTAGAGCTACAAGCAGGATAACTAGTTAATACACAATGCAGGTGATAAACACTTTTTTACAAAAATGACACCGAACCCCCTCCTTCCAAATCTTTCTTCTCTTCTTTCTCTGTGTCACACATACACATACACACAAACACATACACACACACACACACACGCATCCAAATACACACACACACACACAAATGAGCTTACGTAAATAATAATACTCTGACCTAGCCAGTTTATTTAGTTGCCCAACTAGTTAGAAAAGGAATTTTCAGAGTATGATTTTTGTCTTTTTAGAGAAGATCATCTGAACTTCTCAATGCTGTTTTATCAGAATTAGTGTCTCAAAAGACCGTACATTACTGCCGCCAAGCAAACACACAGTAGTGACATCTTACACCAGTTTAGCTCATTTTCTTCTATGTTGCATGCATCACCACTAAAAGTAGAATCTTCAAGAAAATGTCAAAATTGCCTTACTTTATGTTATGAATTTATGGGAGAGAGGAGAATTCCCACTTCTCTTTCCTGATGGGTCATCCAGAATGCAAAATTAGGTTATTTGGGTAAGGAATAAAATAATCATTTTGCTTTATTGTAATGCCTGTGCTTGCGGATGGGGTACTAATGTTGATCTCACAAAGCAGAGGCTGGGAGAGGGGATTTCTTCCCTGAAGCTGCAGAGACTGCCAGGTCAAGGGAGGATGTAGCAGGGGAGGCGATTGGAAGGGAGGAGGAAAAAGGTTAGCAAGTCAAGTGAGATGGGCAAGAAAGGCCAAAAAGCAGCCCCAAACAGAGGAAGACTGCACAGGTTGTCTGTAGGCAGAATAAAAGTCCGGGAGATAGGAAAACAAGAGTGATACACGCAGCCAAGAATTGGTTAAGTAGGGAGGGAAGCAAACTACTGAGAAAGGGACAGTAGCTGGAAGTGGTGTGGGTGTGGCCAGGAATGGGGAAGAATGGTATATAACAGAAATGGCTTGTGTTGGAGTTGGATTAGTTTGGGCACAGGGAGGAAGGGCCACATGGCACTGCATAGTCTTAATTAAATTTATGTTATTAATGCCACACTTACTTACACACCAGTAGCTTGTGTAAATTTTGAGAAGTCTGGCTTCATTTTGCCTAAGGCCATATTGTTAGCTGGATATTGCCTCAGTTTGACCATGCTTAGCACCCTGCTGGGAGAGCAGCACCTTCCAGTTATCCACTACCTTGGAATTGCTGTTGGCAGATACTGACTGTCACATTCCCTCATTTGTTATGCCAAATGTCTGGGGTTACTTTTCACTTTGTTCCTTAGCTTTATGGAATTTTTATTGGTCCAGATTGTTTAGATAAAGCAAATTCAAGTATTTACATTTACCCATACACAGCAGTCACACAAGATAATTTTCCATGAAGCAGAAACCCAAATCTAGTTCAAAACAAAATGCTTAGCACAGTGCCTGGTGCATGCTAGTATTCACGAAAGATATTCTGTTTGATTGAAAGCAATTGTACTTTCTTTGGGATTTACTTTGTAGGATACATTCTTGAAAACATTCTAACTTGTAATTGTTGAAGATGGCAGTACATAGGTACAGTTTACAGTGACTATTTCCCATTGGGTTAAATCATGTCATAAACTTTAAATAATTTCTTTAAGAATAATATTGCTTGTCCCAAAAGGGCTCCAGAAAGTTATTTTTATTTATTTTTGGGGGTCTTGGGGGTAAGGATGTGGGATAACGCTTTTTGGCTCCACTCTGTTAAAACTACATTGCCCCAAATCAAAGGTTTACATCCTCCTAAAAAGGATGTCCTTTTACTGCTCCATATCCACATATATTTATCAAAATTGACAAGGGGAGTTTCTTTACCAGTTCTCATTCTTTTCTCCCAGGAAAGCTTTCATCATTATCAAGGCAGTAAGGTTACTGAGCATTTTACATGGTTGCATAAAAATACATTGTCTAGATGATGTGCTGACAAAATAATAATAAGCATCTGAAAAATACAGATGTGAAAAATGATGTATACTTTTGTCCTGAAAGTTATTATCATTTTGATTTAGTTGAGTGTAAGTTTATAATTATGAAATACTCTAATAATTACTGCTTTCATCTGCTGGCTTATAGTCCTTTAAAAACACCTATGCACACATTTATTCGTTAAACATTTATTCTTTGCCTTAGTATAAAGACTACATGAAATGCTGGAATCCAGTGTTTTTTGTTCATCCAACCAACCACTTACCAATTGAGATGACAGCCAAGAACCAAAAATAGCTACTCTGATTCTTGTTTTAGATCCATGTATTTAAATTTCTTCAAACTAATAACCCTGCTTGAATGGAAAAGTGCTAGGTGGGTATGAGTTTCCTAAAAGAGGCATGTTTAACGTGGTACCAGAAACAAGCTATTATTGTTTTTGGCATCTAAGAAAGAACAGTCACAAAGTTCCTTGAAAAATCTGCGTGGAAATCAAAGCGTACTTTTAACCTGGTGTACTTTCCTTTCTCTGTCTCTCCTATTATTTTAGTCCTTCTTTTTCCTTATTTATTGCCTTCATTTATTCATTCCTTTCACTCACTCACCAACTTTTTTTTTTTCAAACAAGAGTGAGATACTTAGGCCGGGCGCAGTGGCTCACGCCTGTAATCCTAGCACTTGGGAGGCTGAGGCGGGTGGATCGTTGGAGCTCAGGAGTTCGAGACCAGCCTGAGAAAGAGCAAGACCCTGTCTCTACTAAAAATAGAAAGAAATTATCTGCCCAACTAAAAATATATAGAAAAAATTAGCCGGGCATGGTGGCCTATGCCTGTAGTCCCAGCTACTCGGGAGGCTGAGGCAGGAGGATCGCTTGAGCCCGGGAGTTTGAGGTTGCTGTGAGCTAGGAGGACGCCACGGCACTCTAGTCCAGGCAACAGAGCGAGACTCTGTCTCAAAAAAAAAAAAAAAAAAAACCAAAGAGTGAGATACTTTTTCAGTGCAGAAACAAAGGTGTGAAAGAGAGGGACCTTGTTTAAGGCAGCTACTGATTTTGTTATGAAGATAGGTCACACCCAGGCACAACCAAAGTACAAAAAAGAATATGGTGAATGTCATTTAGTGCACATCACTGTGAGCATTCAGAGGATGTCAAGCACCCAAGTTCTAGTTCAACTGAACCCTGCCTTGTTGTGAAGTTCTTCCTCTCAGTCAGAGGTTCTCAACCTTGGCTGCACATGAGAATTTCACTGATGGAGTTTTGAAAAGTCCTGAGACTCAGGCCAAATAACCATTCCCACTCAGAAAAGAAAAGAAAAAAACTCTGGAGATGGGACACAGATGTCAGTATTTTTTAAATTGGCTATTGTTGAGAACCACCATTTTAAGCATCCCTTTTTCTTTTAAATCTCATGTTACCCAGAGTTCAGTATTACTTTCACACATTATTGTGGAGAGGAACAGAAAAGGAGGATAACTTTAGAGAAAATATTCACTTTTCTTATTCTCTTAACAAAAAAACTAAAAAAGAAACAAGCAAATAAAAGAACAATGGCAATAGCAACAAAACTCTTCTGTTAATTCTTGAGGATTAAAAATTGCCAAAAAACGGAATGGCGAGGTCTTGGTAATCAGCCGTGGAAGAAAGGGGTAAGGCGGCAAGAAAGGCGTTTCTTGGCCTGTGTGTAGTTTGAGAGACTCAGGGATGAATTTGTGGTCATCTAAGGAAGGTGAGATGCGGTAGGTTCAACTTATCTGGTTAGATGGGAAGGTCCAAAAAGGACATGGAATAGCAGAAAAAGGTCTGATTTGTTTTGGCAACAGACCTTCAGTATTTATTCCAATAAATTTCACAGTATTAGATCAGTGCCCAAATTATTAAGCCCTGTTATGAAACCTGTAAAAACAAAACAAAACACAAATCATAAGTCAAGACTAAGATTCCAGCCCTCCGTGTGCTGGTGGTGGGGGAGAATTAGGGAACTCCAACAAAGGGCCCCAAATTTGACCACTGTTATGAAATTGTGAAGTCCTTTGGAATAGATACAAGTTTGTTGTCAGCAAATAAAAACTAAGTAAAACAGTTTACAAGGAAATTATTGTGAAGTGTTCTGTTTAACTCTGGTGGCTGAAGGTATCCTTTCCGTGTGCTTTGTTCATATTACTTACAACGTGGCAGAATAGAAAGCCCTTGGATAGAACAGACTTGGATTCAGACTCTGGTTTTTTGTGGTTTTTTTTTAATCACTAACTGTGGGCACTTGGGTTACAAATTAATTGTTGGGCAAGTGATTGAGTATTTTTGATCCTCTGTTCATCTATAAACAAGGTCTTCTTTTAGATTAAGCGTGGCAAGCTCAAAGGCCCTTGCAGGGCTGGAGAAGGGGGGGAGGACTGGCAAACTGGAAAGTGAGTCTTTGTTTCTTCAAGGGCAGCCTCTACTTACATCCAGCAGACTGTTGGCATGTAGGCATTTAGGCTCAGTTGTTGCTAGATTTGATTTTTCAAGAAAAGTTGGGTCCACATTTAATGTAAAATCTCCCAGTTTTTAAGTGTTGACAACTAATTCCATTTTCTTTCAACATCATGTGGGCCAAACCAAACATCTGAACACAGCCTGTGTGCTACCGGTTGCAACCTTTCAATTTTGAAAGTCCCTTTCACTTCCAATTGTATGAATCTCACATGAGGGGCTCATCCTAAAGACTAGAAATGGGGTTATACCCCTACTTCTAGATAAATGTTTGCTGTTGTTAGTGTTTCACTATCCATAATTAATGTTACCTCCCAGGAAGTTCTTATGCAAACAGCTTCTTGTTCCAAGATTAAAATTAATTATATCTCCTGTTACTTATTAAAGCACGTAGGCTTAATTTTCTGAATGTTTGTTTTATTCATATCTTTTTAACATGTCTGGTGGCTGATTTCAGTTCCCCAGGGCCCAACTTTATTTTGTGTCAAGTCCTGGGAGGTAAAAGTTTAATCAGCTTCAACATTTATAAAGTTGAGTATTTTATAAAGTCTTGGAGAAATATAGTCTTCCATCCCACCAGTTATGGACTGAACTTTTGTCCCTCAAAGTTCATATGTTGAAGCACTAACGCCCGATGTATTTGGAGATAGGGCCTTTATGGAAGTAATTAAGGTTAAACGAGGTTATAAGAGTGAGGCCCTAACCTGATAGGACTGGTGTCCATATAAGAAGAGGAAGAGACAGCAGGGGTGTGCTATGCACAGAGGAAAGACCGTGTGAGGACACAGTGAGAAGGTAGCCATCTGCAAACCAGAAATATTAGGACTCACCAGAAACCAACCCTGCCCAGCACCTTGATCTTGAACTACCAGCTTTTAGAACTATGAAAAAATAAATTTCTGTTGTTTAAGTCATTCAGCCTGTGGTATTTTGTTAGGGCAGCCTAAACAGACTAATAATATAACACCTATAACTAGCCTAATGTCTTTGGTGCCTCATGTTTTTGATCTTTTAGGCCCCTTAAAAATTCCAGTCATTCTCAGAGAAATATTACCTTTAGACTCCTCTTTCCATCTGACTTCCTGCTCAAGAAACCTAATGTAAAGAAATAATAAATGCCTGAGGTGATGGATACCCCAATTACTGTGATTTGATTAATTCACATTCTATGCCTGTATCAAAACATGACATGTACCCTATAAATATATACAACCATTATATACCCATTATAATTAAAAAATTAAGAAAAGGATATTATAGAAGTTTGCGTATCTTCAATCCAATGTATCAAACTCTCTTTGTGATGGTAGAATACAACCCGTTTGGTGACTTACCCATAAAATGTAAGATAGAGGAAACCAATCCTTTTTCCAAGTTTTGAAACTTCTCCTCGTTTGTCAGATGCTCCTGTGAGTCGTACTATACCTACTTTCTTGAGGGTGGAGAGCCACTTGTATGCATGTTCATCATTTCTTAAAACATCTTCAAAATCCAGAGTAGGTAGCTGGAGCTCTGAGCCCCAGTACTGACATTCTGTGAATTGAGAAGATGAAGAAACAAGATGGGATTACATTTTCAAATACAGTGATAACCTCAGAGGAGGGACTAATTCATTAGGGTCTATCTTTGATTTATCACAGAGTTTACTAAATGTTAGTCATCTTAGAGATGCCCAAGTCACCAACTAGGCCTTTCTTCCTTGGCACCAAGCCAATCTATTATATGTCCCTGCCTACACCTGTGTCTGGCTCATAGCAGGTATTCGATATGCCCCATTTGTTGAGGGACCATTGTTTAGCTTATGGATAGCTCTTGATCTGTATATCCCAGGGCTTCTATGCCTGGACACTGCTTAGAAATAACCTTGAGATAGTGTGTGTGTTAACGGCCAAGTTTTATTGCTCAACTCCAAATAGGTGATAAAATCAGAATGGTGGACTAGAACATTATGCCTATTCTTGGTGTTGGGGGTGCTTTGCCATGTTAGGTACAGCTCTTTCTTCCTTTCGTTACACCTGATAAGAAACTATCTCTGGGTTCAAGTCATTCTTTGGCATCAACAAGAAAAGATGAGGGTATGTTCCTGGGATGCACAGACCCTTTGGTGGCCATGTCACACAAGATCAGGTCAAATGCCTTCTCTTAGCTCTCTCATTCCTGATAATGAAATACTCATAAAAATGTTTACTTGAGAAAACAGAAAGAAAAATAAATGTAAAAAAATAATTGTTTTGGCAAACTGGGCTCTCCCCAAGGAAGTGAAACATAAAGGAAATGGAAATTTACCAAGGAAAACAATGCAGATATTATCAACGGCATTCAGGTAAGACCTAACTCTAGCTAATCCATTTGATTTCTTTCTTTCTTGGGAAGGAAATTGTCTTGGGAAGGCAAACCTTCCTAACAAGTGACAGAATGGGAACTTGTGATCTCAACATCATCCTGAGCAATGCTTTACTTTTCTAACTGGGGGATGTGTCATGTTGTGGAAAACAAAACCAAAGCCCCCAGTTTAAGAATGAAGACTTGCTTCTTGAAGTAGTTGTGGACTGAGAATTATTTCCTCTTTGATGTTAGCATATCTGTTTCTGCAGAAATAGGACTTTTTTTTAGGAGTCGAATAGTGGCTTTTGTAGTAAAAAGATACATGCAGATGCCATGTAGGGAGCCACTTCATGCTATTTCACCATCTAGTTGCACAAGGAGATTTGCAGAGGTGAGTAGGTGTGTTTATGTAGGAAAAGCTAATCAGCTTATAAATGCATATATTGCCAAAGTTTCTGGGTTATTAAGCATAATAGCTTGCATAATGACCCAGAATTTCCGGGCCTTAATTGCAAACAGTAAATTAGGCCTCCCTGGTGGCTATATTATTTTTTTTAGGCTATGCTAATATTCTTTCGTATTGAACACATTCCACAGGCCCAAGTCAGTTACTGTATCTTTTCAGAAATTGGGGCTGGTATCCAGCCACTTGTTCCTAATTTCACATTTTGGCACTTTTCCCCTTCAGACTAATCAGAACTGAAAGAACTACAGCCTTTCCCATTCCTTTTTTTCCCTTGATTTTAATTTTTTAATGTTTAGCACTGTTTTTCAAGTGCTCTGACATTTGAGAAAACTTTAGAATTTAATATCAGCCAAATCACCTTGGCAAAGAGAAACAGGTCAGCACATGGGCTATGTTGTATTAGACCAGAGTAAGTTGGTTAAAGCAATAACAGATAATGAGACATGAAGGCTTCAGGATGATGATTATAAATTTGTGGGGATAGAGGGGTGAAGAGTGGTTTTATACAGTTTCTTGGTATTCCTTGATTGTATTAGCTACCCGAGAATCATTTGTTGGTTAATGTTTTCAATAAGCCTGATATTTTACCATGTCACAAGGCACTGTGATAGGTGGTAGCTTTTAAGGAGCTCACAGTCTATGGGTGGATTGAACATGGAAGCTGACAACTAAAACACAGTATGATAAATGCTGTATTGAGGTATGTTCAGGATGCCAAGAAGGTATCAGATCTTCTGATCCCTTATCTAATGTTCTTTCTGTGATGCCTAGTTACTCTTTAACATGCATGAAATTCTCCAGGTCTGTTCCTCATGTCTCAACTATTTCTCCTTAAATCAAAGAGGGTTGGTTTTATATGAAAGAGCTTTTTCTCAAAGAGGCAATTGATGTATCTTTGTTTTGAATATTGGATTATGTGGCTGTTTGCTTTGCCACTCCCATTTTTCTCATTGCATCTAAAGTCCCTGGGTTGTAATATCTGATACCAATCAAAAAGCTCTGCAGAAAGAGGATGATAAATATTATAAATAATGCACATTGGCTGACTAACCAGAAAGATCATTTGGTTTCTAGTTAGGAGAAAAATTTCACTCAATCAGTTAAAGGGCATAAATAACAAATCACCATCTCCTCTTTCCAAATTTATACCTAAGCAAACTATTAAAAGAAATGTTGAAAACAGTTTTGAGCTTATTGAACCTCAACAAGAAATCATGGACTCATAGAGTATTAGAGGTGGATGGATTGTTAGACATTCATCTGGCATTTCCATATTGGCTTTAGGATTTCCCACCACCATTAGTTCTTATCATTGAACAAAAAGGTTGCCTGAACTTTAGCTGAAGTTTTTTCTAGTTTTCTGGCACTGTCATGATCTGCCCAAAGACAGATTTTCCATTCCTATGTAGACTATTGGATGGAAAAGCTATTGTCTTCATGACTCCCTATAGTAAATGTGTTGTCTTTATCAGAGAGGTTTAAGTAATTTATTAAAGAATATTTATTATAATTAGAAAAATTTATCATTTCCTATTGAAAGTAAACCAGCCTAGAGATTTGTATAAATTACAGTACTGTCCAATAGAACTTTCTGCAATGCTGGAAATATTCTATAACTGCACTGTCCAATACCATAGCTACTAGCAACATATGGCTATTGAGACTTGAGACCTGGCTGGTGGATCTGAGGGGACTAAATTGTTTGCTTTATTTGATTTTAATTAATTTAAATAGCCACATGTGACTGATTCTATATTAGACAGGAAGGACATGCAGGGAGAAAAGAACACAGAGACAGAGAGGCCTGGGTTTGAATCACTGTCTGGCCTCTCTTACCAACTAGTTTCTTGGCTTTTTCTCTGTGCCTCAGTCTCTTAATTTATAAAATACAGACAATTATATTTACCCTGTAGATCTTTTGTGACCATTCAATGATACTATGCCAAGAAGCCTAGTATAGTGCCTGATGCATAGTAGACCCATAAAAAAAATAATAATAGCTAATATCTGCTGCATACTTTCTAGGAGTAAGGGCACAGTGTTAGACACTTTCCATGCATTATTTCTTTTAATTTCCATTGCAAATATATGGCATAGATAATTCCAGTGTCTCCATGTTATAGGGAAGGGAACAGAGGTCTAAGTCATGCAGCTAATGATTTGCAGAGCTAGTTAGTCAAATCCAGGTGACTGATGCCAAAATCTATAATTTTAACAACCGCATATAAAATAAACAGTTGACGCCTTAAAAGTACCCACTACCCTCATAGGTACTTTTAAGTCCTATGTCTGAATGTCTATAGCTTATTGTGTCTCTTATGAAGGAAATCTATTAGATAAGAAGGAGAGCAGAGCAAGTTACAATTAGGAACATTTTGTCTCAACTTGTTCAAGCATGGTGTTTAAAGATAAACCTGGGCTCCTGGTCAGAATTTTAAACGCAGAAAAAACATTATGAGCAGTTTTAGTTGCACAACACTGCAATAATATTGTTATTCACCTTTTGTGAAATGAACTGTGGCTTTGGATACTTAAAAATTGCTAGCTTCTCTTTTTATGCCAGCATGTTTCAGTGATCTGTGCCCTTTTGGTTTTACTTAAGGCCATTATCACTTTCCAGAGAGTTTTAGTGACTGGGTGGCTGGGAAATATAATAAAGATTGAAAACTCATTTTCACAAGATATAATTTATTTAAACTTGGAGTTTATATTTTGACTACTTTGTGGATTCAAGGAGGATCTGTTTATACACTATATACACTATATATTTTTATATCACATTTTAATGAATTTTTGTTTTTATATGAGTCATTTTTCCCACTATAGAACAATACACACACTCACACAAAATATTCTTCGTTTTAAAAATACAAGCAAGTTTAGATTGTTTTAATAAATATGTTACCCTTTAGATGTGTAGAATTAGCAATATTGTAGGATAATGCAGGGCTGTCAATATAATAGGTAGCATAGTTTGTAGTATAAATGATTTCAAATTTACAGGATTTTACTATTAGGGTGTGGTTACAATGGTTTTTAAGTTCTGCAAAGTTTGTAATTTTCCAACCAGAGCTCTCATTTTAGAGTGCCTATTTTGGGGAGGAGCTTTGCTGAAATCAGAAACTAAGGACCACACCCCATCAGAACCTGTGTCCCAATATAAGCCACTACTACACTGGGTTATGCTAAGCATGACTTCCAGAGACAGCACTGTGACTAACCAGTTTCCAGATGCATCATAATGACCTGAATGTAAAATACTCTGATTTTCAGGGATACAGGCATACCTTGGAGATACTGTGGGTTTGGTTCCAGACCACCAAAATAAAGTGAATATCACAATAAAGCAAGTCACACAAATTTTTTGGTTTCCCAGTGCATATAAAAGTTATGTTTACACTATACTTAGTCTATTAAGTGTGCAATAGCATTATGTCTAAAAAAATAAACTCGCCTTAATTTTAAAAATGCTTTATTGCTAAAAAATGCTAATGATCCTCTGAGCCTTCAGCAAGTAGTAATCTTTTTGCTGGTAGAAAGTCTTGCCTTGATGTTGATGGCTGCTGACTGATTAGGGTAGTGGTTGCTAAAAGTTGGGGTGGCTGTGGCAATTTCTTAGAATAAGACAACAGTGACATTTACCACACTGATTAACTCTTCCTTTCATGAAAGATTTCTCTGTAGAATGCAATGTTGTTTGATAGCATTTTACCCTCAGTAGAACTTCTTTCAAAATTAGAGTCAATCTTCTCAAGCTCAACCACTGCTCTATCAACTAAGTTTATGTAATATTCTAAATCCTTTGTTGTAATTTCAATGATATCCACAGCATCTTCACCAGGAATAGATTCCATCTCAAGAAACCACTTTCTTTGCTCATCCATAAAAGGCAACTTCTCATCTGTTAAAGTTTGATCAAGATTGCAGCAATTTGGTCCCATCTTCAGGCTCCATTTCTAATTCTAGTTCTCTTGCTATTTCCACCACATCTGCAGTTACTTTCTTCACTGAATCCTTGAACACCTCAAAGTCATCCATGAAGGTTGGAATCAAGTTCTTCCACATTCCTGTTAATGTTGACATTTTGACCTCCTCCCACAAATGACGAATGTACTTAATGATATCTAGAATGGTGAATCCTTTTCAAAAGGTTTTCAATTTACTTTGCACAGATTCAACAGAGGAATCACTAGCTGTAAAAACTATGGCCTTATAAAATGTACAGTATTTCTTAAATGGTAAGACTTGAAATTTGAAATTACTCCTTGATCAGTGGGCTGCAGAATGAATGTTGTGTTAGTAGGCATTAAAAAAAATCATTGATCTCCTTATACATCTTCATCAAAGCTCTTGGATGGCCAGGTGCATTGTCACTGAACAATAATATTTTAAAAGGAATCTTTGAGCAGTAGGTCTCAATAGTGGACTTAGAATATTCAGTAAACCATGCTATAAAGAGATGTGGTGTCATGCAGGCTTTGTTGCTCTGTTTATAGAGCATAGGCAGACTAGATTTAGCATAATTCTTAAGGGCCCTAGTATTGTCAGAATGGTAAATGAGGATTGGCTTCAATTTAAAGTCACTAGCTGCATTAATCCCTAATAAGAGAGTCAACCTAATTTTTGAAACTTTGAAACCAGGCATTGACTTCGCTTTAGCTATGAAAATTCTAGATGGCATCTTCTTCCAATATAAGGCTGTTTTGCCTGCACTGAAAATCTGTTGTTTAATGTAGACACCTTCATCAATAATCTTAGTTAGATTTTCTGGATAATTTGCTGAAACTTCTCTATCAGCACTTGCTGCTTCACCTTGCACTTTTATACTATAGAGATGGCTTCTTTTCTTAAACCTCTACTAGCTTCAAACTATTTTTTCTACAGTTACCTCACCTCTCTCAGCCTTCACAGAATTAAAGAGGGTTAGGGCCTTGCTCTGGATTAGGCTTTGGCTTAAGGAAATATTGTGGCTTGTTTGATCTTCTGTCCAGACCACTCAAACTTACTCCATGTTAGTAATAAGGCTGTTTTGCTTTCTTATTATTCGTGTGTTTCCTGGAGGAGCACTTTTAATTTCCTTCAACAGCTTTCCCTTTGCATTCACAACTTGGCTAACTGGTGCAAGAGGCCTAGCTTTTGGCCTATTTCGGCTTTTGATATGCTTTTTCTTCACTAAGCGTAATCATTTCTAGCTTTTGATTTAAAGTGAAAGTCATGTGGCTATTCCTGTTACTTGAGCGCTTAGGAGCCATTGCAGAATTATTAACTGGCCTCAGGAATAGGGAGCCCTGAGGGGAGAGAGAGATGGAGAAATGTCCATTCAGTTGAGCAGTCAGAACACAAATATTTATTGATTAAGTTTGCTGTCATATATGTGTATGGTTCATGGCTCCTGAAAACAATGCAATAGTAACATCAAAGATCACTGATCACAGATCACCATAAAATAATAATAATGGAAAAATTTGAAATATTGAGAGAATTACCAAAATGTTACACAAAGACATGAAGAGGGCACATGCTGTTAGAAAAGTGTCACCGATAGACTTGCTTGAAGGTTGCCACAAACTTTCAATTTGTAAAAAATGTAATATCTGCAAAGAGCAGTAAGGGGAAATGCAATAAAACAAAGTACGCCTGTGCTAATATCCCTGTGATAATACTACCTTTCATTAAATCCACCAGGAAAATCATTCTGTGATATCTGCCCAGAAACTTTAACATTCAAAGAGTAATTTAGAAGCATTTTCCCATTTTTCCACAACTGCAAAATAGAACTATCCAGGGAACCAAAAGAAAATACTTTCAACTAGCGTAAATCATTGGTAAGGGGAATACATTAAAAACAAATTTAAATTTCACACTTGGGCCTGGATATATAAACAGTATGGAAAATGATGGAATATTTAAGGTATGAACCACTCTTCCTAATTTAACTTATGGCCTTACTAATAAATACTTCCTTGAACATGTGCTTCACACACCATAAAATTTATGAACAGGCTACATGCAGGCTTTCAAGGAAGCATTTGTACAAGGTTTCCTTCTCAGGGTTAAGCATCACATTCCTGGAAACTGAGTTGTGTTTCAAAAGAGGAAAAGACACAAAGAAGCTCTTTAGTTAAAGATTCATGGGGACAGCATGCTGGGTTGCAATGTGTTATTTCAAGAATTTAGAACCTTCTGTCCACCTGCACTGAACTGAGCTGTTGGCCCAGAAATAGCTTATCTAATGGGTAGGGGATCAGCTGATCTCTCACTGTCTTTTCCTGTAAATACCTTGCAGGGGCCCTACCAAAAACAAAATCTGATCCTTAGTAGAAGAAAGGCAGCCGAGTCGAAATATTTCATTCTTCTGCTCTATCGGGATCTTGTCCTGTTCTCTTTGGATGTTTTTTTTTTCCTTCTGCTCCACTGAAATCTCCATGCCTTTCAAGATTCTGGTCACTTGTCCTGTCTTACATCGAGTTCTTCCAGAAGCTGACCCTGAGATAAGGTTTGAATGCAAGAAATGTATCAAAGTACCCTGGAAGCGCTCATAGGAAATGGGGCGGTAAGACAGGGAAGAAGGTCTCTGGAAGGTGTTGTAATGAATGCGTTATTGCTTTTGGCAACGGGGGCTCCGCACCACCAGACTTCATAGAGACGTTGTCGAGTATGCCTCAGAGGTGTCTCACCTGGGGGCATGCAAGCTGAGATGCGCAGGCTGCCCCCCTCCCCGCCCACCCCACTGCCACCCTTGTTGGTTGAGGGCTGCTCCTCTGGGCATCCACTCCTGGGTCTTTTTGGCCTTCCCTGGGTGCTGGCCAAACGTGCTCCCTCAGGCAGACAGGGAGAGAGGCAGTTTTGCAACGAGAAGCTGCTGGCATGTATGGGGCAGTGCTGGTGGGCACCAACAGCCTCTGCAATGCCCTCCTCTGGAAACCTCCTGGATCTGACTTCTCTGGATGCCCGCAGTACCTCAGTCACAGTGCTTGCCATATTATGTTGAAATCTTTCATTCATTCAAGACATTTGTTGAAAGCCTTGCTAGGGGAACAAGAGCACATTCGTGAATAAACAAACTGGTATGATTGCTTCCCTTGTTGGGGGGAAAAGGTGCATAAACAGGGAAGCGAACAGATAAATACATAAAAATAAAAATGTTGGCAAGTGCTTTGAGGGTTGCTAATGGGGCATATAACAATGATAAACAGATGTTGGGAGTGGGATGGGAAATTTATTTTGACAACATAGTGGTTAAGAATGGTCAAGCTGAGAAGGAGCTGTTTAAGCTAAATCCTGGGGGATGAGAGAAGACAGGCATGCAAAGAGGAGAAGAGTGTCTGGGTCGGAGGGACGGGGGACGATGGGGGACCCACTTGCCTGAGGAACGCAAACCACTGAGGCTAGAAGTGAGACAAGAGGCGGTTGTACCAGATGAAATAGAAAAGTGGGCATGGGTGGGGGCCGGCAGGACTTCATTGCTGTCTCTTCCACTAGACAGTCAGTTGCTTGTGAGCTGCGGATAGTGTCATTTATCTTTATTTTCTCACCAATATTGTCCTTTTCCTTTTTCCTCCACCCTAGTGTATAGTCCAGGGCTAGAACAGAGAAGGCTTTCAGAAAAATAATATATTCTATATTCTAAACAAATCTTTTCTTATTTATTAATGACTAGAGACTAGAAGTGACTTCTGAAAAATGGATTGTGTCTGAGCACACCTTAGTATATTAAAAGATTAAGAAATCTATAAAATCTTTTCTCTAGGTGATCACCCTACCCAACATTGAAAGTCTCCCTGAGAATGTACAAATGAGGCTTCTAAACGAGTTTAAGCTGCTCGAAAGGAGAGAAGCACACTTTTGTGTTGGACTATTAGGTACCTAGCATATTCTATATGCTCAGCCCTATAACAAGGATGACAGTCTAGCCAGAGAAAACAAAAACAGCATATAAAACAATGAAGAAACAGTCAATAGCAATGTATGATAAAGAATTTTAAAAATAATGACAGCTAACATTTATTGAGCACTTACGCTTCCAAGCACACTTCTAAGCACTCTATATGGATTCGTTCATGTGACCCTCACACTACCCCATTGGAGATGCTCTTTTATTGCTACCATTTTATAGATGAGGAGACGGGTACGAGAAACTTAGATAGTTTGTACAACATCCCACAGCTGAGGTGTCAGAGCTGGGATTCCCACGCAATTTGACTGAAGACATTGAGAAAAAGAGTTGTCTGGTGGAAGAAAACACTAAAAGATGTCAGGAAGAGAGATTATTATCCCAGGCTTCCTTAGAGTTGGCAGGGAAAACAGACAATTCAGTCTTGCCTTCTGTTCTAGCTGTGACTATCTTCTATGACATCCATAAAAAGGTGATCTCTTTCAATGACACAGCACACACATCCCCAGGGAGCAGCTGGCTTCAGACAGCTCCAGTTGTCACAGCTTCTTCCTCATGCTTGGCTACAACATACCTTGGTGACCTTCCCTTTTTTTTTCTTTCGTGCTATAAACCCTAATTCTGTGCTCCAGAATTACAGAATATGGTGGTCTTGGAGATGTGCATAAAGATAGCTACTGTGCTAAATATTTCTTTCCAAGGATACATAGCCTTTTCTCTCTCCCACATATATCTTCATGATTTCTGGGTGCCAAGCCCTCCACATCCTCTCTGCTCTGCTTTGGATGACATGTTTGAGTTTGCGGAGGCCTCATGACAGCGTTGGCATCTTGAATCAGACATAACACTACAGGTGTGGTCTGGCCTATGCCTGCACGGTGAGTTCGCTGCTACATTTTTATTAATGCTGCCATATCTAATTAGTCTTTTTTGGCAGTCTCAACTCCGTTGATTCATCTTCACTTTTCAGTCTACCAGAACATGTAACAATTGCCTGTTAGCCAAGTCTTTGTCTCCTGGACCCATGCACATCATTTCCTAAGCTAGTTCATTGAGAACTTACTAAGCACATGTAGAGATGAGGATAAAGGCCCCGCCTGATACGGACATAGTATCAAAGTTAGTAACTTGAGCTTTGAAGATGACAGATCTGGATTCAAATCCCAATTCTGACAATTCCCATCTGTCTGACCTTCAGAATGTGAGAAATCCTCTAAATTAAGCTTCTTTATCTGGAAGATACAGGATGAAAAAATCCTACAAGGTTGTTGTGAAATTTAAATGAGATGATATCTACAAAGAACTTAGCACAGTGTGCCTGCTGCCTGGTTAAATCTTCACTTGAACCAAAGCTGCTGAATGTGGCTGGAAGAAAACACACTAGGATGACTGATCTTATTTTATGACTATTGATCTCTAGTTAACTGTAACTTATACTTCCCTCACTTACTGTTTCTCACGTTCTCTATCCTTAAACCTCCCACACTTCCTCCTCCTACTTATACTCATCTGATGACTTTGCTTCTTATTTCAGTGAAAAAGTAGAAGGACTCATAAGCTAACTTTCATACACTCCTACCACCACATCCACCAACTTGCCAGCGACTATGTCCTTATTGCACTTGATGTGCTATAGATATATTCGCAAACTTACTGGTCTCTTTCTCTACCAAAATGTAAACAGCTAAGGGGCAGGGTCTTTCTCTGTTTTGTTTGCCCCTGAATCCTCAGCACCTAGACTAGTGCCTGGTATATATCAGACAATCATTAAGTATAATGAGTGATAAATGCACACTTCATGATCGATGCTCAATTAATGATATCTGTTACTAAAATTAGTTATTTCTCTGGATTTCAACTGTCTAGTGAGGAAAGGAGTCAAATACACAAACAATGACCATTCAGTTCAGTTCAATAATTGTAGTGACAGAGAGAGAAGCCACACAAATTGCTATGAGCACATAGAAGATGAGGAATATAGGAGGTATCTAATAATATGAATGCTTTTTAGTCAAATCTTGGTTCTGTTACTTCTTGTCTCTTTGCATTTGGACCAGTTATTAATTTCTATCAGCCTCATTTTTCTCATGTGTGAAATGGTTGTAATAACAATGCTGCCTTTGTAGAATTATTCCTAGTGTTAAATAGGACAATACATGTTAAGCACTGAGCTTAGTGACTGCCATATGGCAAACACTTTAAAAAATGTGAAGAAGGAGGAGTAGTTTGGGAGTAGGAGAAAAGGCATGGGAAGAAGAAGAGGAGCACATGATGTGGGTGGTTCAAACAGAAGGTTAATAGCAGAGGTAGTGTAATATGGTTGGGTTCTGGATTATTTTAAAGACAGAGCTAATAGAACTTTTTAATAAATTGGATGGCGAGCATGAGAGATAAAGATGAGATAAGGATTTCTCTCTGCTACTGGAGGGATGGAGTTGCCATCAGCTGAGATGGGGAAGGCTATATATGGAGGAGAATTACCTTAGACCATCTGCTCCCAGCAGAGAGTTCATCATTCCTCTGGTTTTCCTCATTTTTTTTCTTATTGGTCCAAGTAAATCACTTCATTAATCCTCTTTTGGTTGTCCACCATATATTTTGATTGATCAGTTTATTCTGGGCTAGAAACTCTCAGAATGCCCGACTGAAGTCAGAGCTTAGAGACTGAGCTTCCTCTTCGTATGGGCACATTTTTTTCTTCAGATATTTGTTCTTTATCTTACTTACTAAGATTATCTGCTTTTTGTATGGTGATGGGAATATACTTACCTTGGGCTTAGAAATTTTCTTTTTCTTTTCTAAGCATCTAGCATATATGTGATATATAATATATATGATGATTGTTGTTATTTTCATCTCTAGCTATCCTTAACTAATAGATAACAAAGCCACTTTCTCCCAAGTTTGTTGGTCATTTCAGCTTCACCAAACATTTCTACATCTTTAATTAAAATTAGGTTCATAATTGATCAGTCTTTTCACTGACTTCTTTAATCCTATTTAAATGAAATTACCTGCCAGGTAAGTAAATTTTGGCCAGGAATCAAACCAATGTTTGGATGACTAATTTTTTTTTTTTTTATGGCAATTGCTCACCTTTGAGGTACCCTCATGTTTTTATTCAGGAATATAACATGATTATTTTTCGTGTAAAAGGAACTGAAGCATCAGATATTAGAATGGCATGGTTGTTTTTCTCCCCTCTGTCTTCACTCAAATGCTCTTTACTGAGCCTCTACTCTTTTGTTTCTGGGTCTCTAACTAGGAGGAAAAGGGGAGAGGGAAAGATTCTAACAGGTTTTGAGCATCCACAGTATGCTGGGCACTGTGCTAAGCATAGTCCTTCTAGTTTATCACTTATTCTTTATCCCCCAAGGCTGAGAGGCCTTGCCTCTTTTACATATGGAACAAATGAGGCTCACATCATTTATGAAACTATGTTCACGGGGCAGAGAGTCAAAGCTAGCTCTGCTGACTCCAAAGCCTGTGCTCCTTTCATAATACTGTGTTGTTTTCATGGGTGAAGAGCATCCTTGATGTATTACACTATACTCTTTCACTGTCTCTCCTAGCAAATTCTAACAAAATTCTTTTTGAAAAATGCATATGTTTTCACTGTTATATGACAGCCTTGCTGTTTTAGTGCTACCAGTGAAATTATGTTTATTTCCTGGGCTTACTTTCTTTTCTATGAATATATATATATCTTTTGTGGTTTGGTTTAGGGACAAATGTAAATATAGGGTAGTATTATTGGTAAAAGGCCTCAATGGGATGTGAGTAGACCTTGTAGGATGGGAAGGTAAAGTTTGACCAGACAGAAAGAATGGAATTAGTGATCCAGGAAGCAGGCAGAGCTTGGGCAAAAATAGGAGTCCACTTGCTTATGGAGAGGGTACAAGACTGTGAGACGATTGGAAAGGCCATGAGACACTAGAGCAAGGGGAAGGAGAGATAATTGTAGGCACCAGGGGGCTTACCCTGCAGAGTTAGTTGTGCAAACTGGGTGTGAACAGAGAGGCCAGGAGATGATAAAAGGCTCCAGTTAATTTGTTGGTCAGAGGAACAACCTATTCAATTTTTCCCTCCAAAACCTCCTCATAAGCTATCAGTCTTCTCTGTGCAAACAGGCAATAGGCATGGGAACACAAAAAGCAATGGGAGGCAAAGAGAAAGGAATTTTGGTAACAGAACTCTGCATTTTTAAAAAACAGATATACTGTTCAAGATGATCAAGAAAATTCTCAGGGATGCTGTCTATAGTTGTTTCAAGGAAAACGTGTGAATAAAAAGTGAGTTAATATGTACTATGTAACACTGCCCTTCACCCAACATTGCACTACTGAAGAAGGTAGGTAGATACCATTATTATCTCTATTCTGCAGATAAAGATTTGGGGGCATAGAAAGGTTAAATAAGTTGCTCAAGATCACAGACCTAGCAAGGCCTAGGGCCAAGAGCACTCTTAATTTCAGTGCTATCCTGCATTTTTCATTAAGAGCAAATTTATAGATTAAGAAAAACACAAAATTCTGAGAAAAAGAAAACAAAAAGATTAGAGAATTCATTGAATGGAATAGAATTTAAACATTTTTTATTTAGTTTGCTCAGCTAGAAATTAGAAAAAGCAATAGAACATATGAATAATATCAACATTTTTTTAAAAATCCATTTTTTTTCCTACAAGAATAGCCTATAGCTATTCCATGCCACATTTGAAAGTTTGGGTCTAGAATTTAAAAGAAGAAATTTAAGTATGATGAAGCTAACTGCAACTCCAAACCTAAGGTTGTGTAGTTCTATGTTCTGCCATCTTGAAGATGCAAAGTGGAACCAGAGTGAGGGGTAATTGTTTTTGAATCAGTTGTCCTCTTTTTTATTAACTGGTGAATCTCCGGATGTATAGGCACTAGCAAAAATGCAGGCTAAATTTATCCCTTATGTGTAGGTTTGGTAAATGTGAAACCAGCATATACAGTAATCCAACTTCACTTTTTAAAATTGCAACACTTTGGAAATTTTCTAAATTTATAAATTCTAAATTTGTAGTCCAAATGCCAATGTTATAAAACACATTCTGGGGCTGCAAAAAAAAAAAAAAAAAAGGAAGAAATGGGAGCTTATCACTCTTTAAGGAAAGCCCACTCTACTTTTACCCTGTTTGGAAAAAAAATAAATTTACTTCAGTAAAAATATAGAAAATTATTTTTCCAAGAGTAAAAAGTAAGAATATTTTCCTTAATTCTTAATGTGTCAACTACAATGAAAAAATATGAGAAAGGAATGGACTGTAATAATTCCTTCTTGAAATAGATTTATTTTAGGTTTTCAAAAATATCCTTAAACTTTTCCAAGGCTTTTAAATATTTTAAGATATCAGCTATTCAAGGACCTGCCTAGCACTAACATTCTTATGGAGTTGTTAAATAATAAGAAAATAATTTCTGAAAAAAGATATAATTACTATATCTCTTACCTAAGCATTAAAAAAGTGAACAGGCTTTCAAAAATTGTCTATAATGTATCCAGTTGTAAAATAGACTTATTTTTAATATTTATCTCTGAGCATGCAGCTATATGTTTTCTAGCTGCAAGTATGGGTGATGTTAAAAGGGAAGAGGAAGAGAAGCTTACCTAGAGTTTACAAGTGAAACCAAGAACTAGGCATATGGCTGTGAGAACAACGTCCAGTTTAGTGACATCTGCTAAAAGCACAGGGCACTGCAGGGTCCTTCCCAGACTCTGAGTCTTCCTTTGTGAGTTTACTGTCAGAACAAGGGCAGCCCTGTCTTGTGTAGGCACATTACACCCTTTACATATGGTGCCTGATTTTACTAAGTACAATGCATAAATTAAGTAGGAATACTAGATTATTATATATAATCCAGAAAAGGATACATTGAAAGATATCAATATGGCACAGAAGAAAAATGAAGCAAAATATATATTCATAAACATATATGCATGTGAGATAGCTGTATTAAATCAAAATCCCAAAGGTCGATTTCTCTGAAAGTCAATAGGTCTATTTCAACATATGACAGGCATAACAGAATAGAAAGAGACTTGCTTTTTAAACTTATGAAGTCTGTGGGCAATTGTCCCACCTGCATGCACAGCAGAGCACGAGTCTGGGTGATCTCAGGGAAGGAACCTTTATTAGGTCTGTCTTGGGAAGGGAACACATTTGGGTAGATGACATGGTGGCTGGATTGTTCTGAGGCAACTGTTTTGACAGGACTGTTTGGAAGCTGTTCTAACCTGGCAGTCCTAATACTGTTGGGACATTCTAAAACAGCCTGGAAAAAAGAAACAAAACAAAACAAAAAACAACAGTCCAGCTCTTTTGCCCTTTTTACAATTACCAAGTAATATTTCAAACAAATGGCCTTGCTTCATTGTTAACTTGTACTACAGACTCCCACCTCTGGGCGTTAAAGAATGGGATGGGCCAAGGCTTAGAGATAAGGGTAAAATATCACATGGGGTGAGGCATATTTATTGTGTATGTTACTTGCTAATTTAAAAAATATGTGACTTTTGCTTTTTGACAAGGCTCTGTAAAAATGGCCTCTGCACCAAACCAACTTTATTCTTTGCATTATCATAAAATCTTCATCTTCAAGTAAACACATGGTTCTCTGCAAGAAAGGGGGAGCTTTCTATTTTTTCTTGCCATGTGCAAGGCAGATAGATTTTAGAGGGTCCTGACAGTTACTTGAGAGTTTTCATTTCCTCTTGTGGAATGTTCATTTTGAAACAAAGGAGGGAGTTATAGCTCCAGGCTGAAGGGTTGGACTCTGATTCGGTAGGTGGTAAAGACTGGCTTTACTATAAGAGGAGCATATAGAATTGTAGGGAAATGTTCTTTTCTGACTGTGCAGTGCACCCAGTCCCTGGATTGCTGAGAAAACTGAGCAGAATGTCTTCACAGAAAGAAGCTTTTCTTCTAATCACAACTTTTTAAATCTCAATTTTTAATGACAAATATTATTAAAGTCAGAGATTAATATAAAAATAGTTCAGTACCAATTCAAAGAGATAAAGCAAGCATTCATTCATTCTGACACTAATTATTAATAAAAATAACACATATGTAGATTCACATATATATAAGATCATACTATATAGTGATTTTTTTCCATTTCAGTCCTGTCACTTGTATGTTCAGAAATTTTGCATCTCAAAGTTAGTCACAAAAATGAGTATATAATTAAGTCAAAATTTTGCATAGAAGCTAAAGTACAATTAGTACATAAAAAGTCTTCATGTTTCTAATATTCTATTAAAGTCCCTGATTTTCATCCAGATGTTTGGAAACATATACACGCTAGGTTTTAACAGTCAGGTTTTCAGTTGGTAGAGACTAAGGAATAGGATGAACAACTTCCCGTCCTATAGGTCAATGTATGTTCCTCATAAATACAGATTCTACCCCCATCCTCTCTGCCTCTTAAGCTCTCATTGTCTCTTACAGGACCATTTCTAGGCCATGCCGTGGTCACCCTGCTCCCAGTCACTCCCCAGGCTGGTCCCTCCAACACACAAAGCCATGACCAAAGTCTTCCTATGACACAGATCTGATTACTTCACTCTGTTCTGCAAGATAAATATAAACTAAGGCCAAAGGGGCACATTGGAGGAAGAGACAATGCAACAAGAGAAAAATGAAGCATAGGAGATTGTTTATAAACTTGCAGGCATTTGAGAAATTAGACCCACTTGATCAAAATCAGAAACACACAACTCTGAAAATATAAAATGCATACTAACTTCTTACAGTCTTAAACTCATTTCTCTGGCACTGTAGGAAGAGAATCACCTTGAGGAACTAATGGAATTGGATTCCTGAGTTCTTGTTGGGAAACTTCCTTGCCTAGGGGTCTAGGACTAGACAGTGCACGTAAGCCAGTTTATGGTTTGGTCCCTTCCTTATTCTCTGTTGCCTGACAATTTTAACTTCACCAATATTAATCTAATTGCAATTTCTTAAACTCATCCTATATTGCCCTTCAATAATCTTCTACGTGCCTTTTTCTCCGTTAAGAATTTTCCTTACTTTCTATCTTTGCCTGACAAACTGATTAATTCTCCAAAACTCAGCTCAAGCATTACCTCATTTCCGAGGATCATTCCCTCATCTCTTCAAATTCCTCCCTCTATGTCATCACTAGCCTTCTCTGTGTGGTTTTAATGTACTTAAAATAATGTATTATACTTACTTGTTTTCATGGCTATTGTTCCCTTCTGGCCTTGGTAAATCCTCAAGGAAAGAATCCATGTCTTTTTTATCTTGATATTTCCTTACAGAGTTTTTGGCGCAAAATAAGTACCCAATATATGTGCAACTGGATAGAAATGAGGGAATGTTTATTATCCATGTCTTCCTTTCAGCTGTGATTGTCCCATGACAAAAGTATTTTTGGATGATGATCATTTGTCTTTTCATTCTTGAGTTCAACAGCTAGTGCCAGGGGAAGATCAAGGAAAAGTGGTCTACATCTTGACTCCAGATTTTAAACAGCCTGTAACCCTCACTCCAAAGATTGTGCTTGCAGAAGGGGAATCATTGCCACTATGACTAAAACACAATATCCTTTCGCAAATCTAACTGAGTTTGTTTACCTGCTCTGGAGTATAAATGTTTGAAAATATGCAATGACTGGGAAATAAGGTATCAAATTCTGCAGGCAAAAAGCCATAGGACCAATATTCCCAAAATAGCCCATTAATTTCTTCTTTTATTCACCAACTGCACAGCTTGAGAATATATTTTAAAAATTTGATCTTGTTTTAAACTATTAAAGTATTTTCCAATGTCTAAACAGCAGCCAGTTCTCCTTATATTATTCATGCCTGTCATTGTGACTAGTTTTTTCCACTACTTAACTGAGTATAGTATCATTTCCATTTTGCTACTGCCTGATAATACAGAGAAATGGAAGCTATAAAACTGTACTCATCAAGAAATATTAATGGAAGGGGGTGGCCAGATCCTTTTACAATGCTTAAAATGCTTAAAAGCTTAAGCTGTAATAATAACAAGTTGGCTTTTATTTCCTGAAATAATCAAAAGAAGAACTTGAAGGAAATGAAAGTAAAATCCAACAGGATTGCAAAATTAGGTCAGAGTTAAAGAAAAATATTTTGAGTACCAGCAGAAATCTAAAATAAATAAAAAATAATAATACATTCCTGATACTGCTATTTGACTCAGATAATTGCTACTAAGTTATATAACTGGAGACTCCTTGAAGAATCAAGCAAGGAAGGCAGAAAGGCAGGAAAACCATCTTTTGCTCAGTACCCATCTGGATTCAACCAGCTAGACAAAGGGGAAAATGGATTCATGGTTTAGAGAGAAAGTGATAGAACAAAACCTTGTTGGCTGTCAGAATGATGAGACTAAGGGAATGGAGGAACCAAATTCTTGACAAGACCAGCTGATGCCTGAAGAGAAAGGGGACAATATCATGCCCTGTTATTGGTAACCACAGGAAATGGTAAAGCGACATGGTTCAAGTTGACTAAGTAGTAACATCTTCATACCCAGTAACTGTTGTAAGTCTAGCATTTAAAGCCATGGAAAGTTACCACACGTGTTTGAGACTTTCAGATTTCAAAGGAGTTAAGGTATAATCTCTATCTTGATATATGATCAAAGAAGTATTACAGAATTCAACAAGGCTGGTTAGTTGCTCAGAGGGACAGTGGTTTAATATTCCTGGTTAACAGCAGAAAAGAAAGCTCAGGGAAACTTGCCTTGTTAGTGTGTTTGTAGAAGTCGAGGTTCTAATAAATAGGTAAGAATCATTATGTTTTTCAGTTTGCCTTTCACCCACATAGTCTCATGTAACAAATTTTCAAAATAGTTAGAAAGTAAATAGTAAATACCTCTCTCACCCATCACCAATGACTCTGCTTCAAGTCTATTATTGTGTATCTCCTAAAAGTTATGTTAAAAAAAATCTTCTACCTATTTATTTTATTTTATCTCTTAGCTTAAAAATAAATTTCTCTTTTTCCACTGAATCCATCCTTCAGCTTTTCTGAACATTTTTCTGGTCACAGATCCCCTTGCGATCTACATAAACTCTTCCTAGTCAAATGTGTCTGTGCGCACTTGTGTGTGTACCTGCATGCACACAGCACACGTGCACTCACACGCTCACATGCATATTCAATACCGTGCATGCCACTGCATAGGTTTGTGGATCCCATCATGTCATCTGTGGATACAAGGTTAGGAATTTCTGCTTTGTTGACTTGTGTTGTTCTGGCCTTAGACAAAATTGTTAAAAAGGCCAGTCCACCTCTATCTAGTTCATCTTACTTCTTCGTAATGAACATTTATGGAGTGTCTGTGGTGTGCTGTGCCAGATTTAGCTTTAAATGACAAGGATACAAGTTTGCTGTACTTATTTTGTTTCTTCCTTTGTAGAATGTCTAGAAGTGCTCTATACTCCTTTTCATCTCTACCCAAATGATCTTTGTTGGTAAAACTTTGAACATTCCACATAAATTACAATATTTTAACCAAAGCACTAAAGTTTGAATTTTCTGCTGAGCCAATTCTTATTATAAGATCCGCACTATAAGGGCTTTAAAAGACATTGAGGACCTTGGCAGGGTTACCTGGCAAAAACAATGCTTGTTGGAGCTGTGCTCTGGCCTGCTGGGAAAAGCATCTTTTCTTCAGCCAATCAGCTTCAAATTCACTGTGATGCTCATCGGGCCACGTGATACACACCTTGTAACACAGAAGGCAAATATCACCTACATGAATATTATGCTTCTATCTACTTCAGTTCTCCGCTGTTGCTCTGTTTCTGCATGTTATTTACTATAATCAGGGAGTCCAATTATTGCTTGATTCTTTCTTTTATTTTAGACATACAGTAAACTTAACTTTTTGGAAAACAAGAAAACTGCAAGTCAAAGGGATACATCTGAGCTCTGAAGTCCCTAAATTACATGCGAGAAATAGAGTCTGATTAGATCTAAAGTTCCTGTCCTGTAGCCTCTAAACGTGTGGTCCCCAAACTTTCTGTGACAACTGAAGCTAGATACCAATTAAGACCCTGCCAAGGGTATTAGAAATAGTAATGATTATAATGAAGAGAACAACAATAAAAATAGTACCACTTTGAGTGTTTACTATATGACAAGCATTGTAGACATAACTCATTTAGTCCTTGTAACAACTCTTAGGGAAAAGGTACTACTATTATTCTCAATTTTCAGGTGAGGAATATGAGATAAAATTACATTTCTAAGGTCATATAGCTAGCGAACAGTGAAACCTGGCAGTCAGCCCTTAAGTTGAGGTGTGGGTGGACAAGAAAGTATTAGTAATAAGAATCCTAGTAAATTTGGAAGACAGAAACATGAGATGGTGGCCGCATCTAGTTTGTAGTTTTGATAGCTGTGCTTTTTGGGAATACCAGAATAAGCCTTGTCCATCTGCCTACTAACTTGATGAAAAAATATTATTCAATACTATTTTTTTGAGCGCTCACTGTATGCCAGGCACTATGTTAAACACTTTTACCCATATTATCTCAGTGAGTCCTCAAGACATTTCTATGAGCAAGTTCTGTTTGTATTCCTATTTACAGATGAGCAAACTGAAGCCCAGGAGCATTACTTTTTATTGTAGAAATAGTTAGATTGTCTCTTCAAGGCTGTCACACTCACTGAAAAAGTAATGAGCAACCCTGAAAATTTTATTAAAAATAGTAGTAGTAATAATAATAGAAGCTTCCATTTACTGAGTTTCCTTAATTTGCACTAAGCACTATACAAACATGGCTTCATATATATGTGACCAAATAAAAAATAGTTCTTTAAATTATTATAGACTAGCACTTTTATTTAACTTGGGAAAGAAGGGAGAGATAATTTAGAGATGAATACCTTTTTTCTGTCAAATGTTAAGCCTTCAATACCAATGTTCACATCAAGAGCTTCAAAGAGAAGTTTCCGTGCTTTTGCAGAATCCAGGTAGCAATCGGAGCACTGGCAGTTGTCTCTCAGCCACACTGCTGGGTAGAGAGATTCCGCACCGTCATGCCAGAGGATCTGCATCAAATGAGCCCCGTCCAGTGCTTTTGCCTTTTGGATGGCACAATGCATGTTTCCAGTCTTCAGCAGTCAGTCTCGTCAGCTACCTGCTATGACAAACGAATGTCAAGAGGAATCTCAGGCAGATCAGATCCAAACTTGACCTGCAAGAGGGTGAACACGTCAAGTGGACTCTGGCCTCTGCTGTTCATTCAGCTGTCACAGTCCGGGGTTTGACTTATCAACGCTGGAAACTTTGTTCTAGTAAGAGTTTTTCATATGCGGTAAACAGAAACACAGTGACCAAAAGTAAATAAGATAAAAAGTGCTGTGTCAGATGAAAAGACGAAAGGAATTTCTTGTTTTTCTCGAAGGCATTTGAGATAATAAGTTCAGAACCAATGACACGGACACTTTTGTAATTGTGTTTGCATAAAAGCTCTGGAATTTTTGAAAGGAATAAAATGTTCCACAAATTGAAAGTGTAACAATCATATCTATGTTATTTTAACTGATGCCCAATTGCACACGGCTTTTGGAAAAAAATGCTTCTATGATACTAAATTAGTAAACTTGTTCTAATGAAGAGAATATTAATACAATTCATTTATTATAAGGGATATTATAATTCAGAACATTGTGCTATTTCTGTTCTATCTTTACTTTTTACTTATACGGTATGTTTTCTCGATGAAATATAAAAGTCCCTGGGCTCTACTAGGAACTTGTTTGGTTTGTTCTCTGAGATTTTTCCACTTTAATACACATCAATGCAGTGTGCCTTGATATTTTTGTTAGCTTATTTTGAGCCTTTATGGAGTACTTTTAGGTTCATATTATTTGGGAATACATGACTTCCTTTTTTTAATTAAAAAATCCACCAAATTTGAGGACATGTAATATTTACAAGAAAGGAAATTTGGTGAAAGATAGGCACCATGGTATTACGAACTTAGCCCCTGTGTCCCTCCTGATTTCATAATGACACACATTTGACCTTCAGAAATCATGCCAATCTTCTACCGTTTACTTTCTTCATATATTATTTACCAGGACTCTAAACTTATATAATGATCAGCTCATCATTAACAGAAAATGGCATGTGACAATGGAAACAAGACTTTATTGCCTTGAAATGAACGGGAGGGAGGTAGGCATACACACACACACACACACACACACATGCACACAATGACTGCTTATAAAATCTCTTCTACATAGCAGGCACTGTAATAGGCATTGGAAACTTTAGTGACAAGCAAGATAAAATTTCTCCCTGTCTTGAGCTTATAGGAAGACTTTATGCAACATTAAACAAACTTAAACATACTCTACACAACACTAAAATAAAATGACTTTTAGGAGTTGTCTTACATATACTTCTCCAAATCATTGGCTTGGATGATTTAGTCAGGTTCTGAAGCAGAGTCAAGACAAAAAAGATTGCTTTTTCCGTTTAGCCTGAACTACACTAGTGTTATCTAATGACTGAATGGGAGAAATACCATTCATTCATTGGGCATTATGCTTACCCCTGCTTGGGAACTCTTATCTATTTTTTCTTAAAAATTCGTATAGTAACAGGAGAGTACTATTACTTTAAAAATCATCAAAAATTATAATTTAGTTCAAAGCTGGGAATTTAACTCCTAAGTTTGAGTGAAGAGCTCCGTGGAAGTCCTAACATCAGTTTCTCTATGTCATGGGTAAGACATTTGGTTTTCCTGATAGCAGAAAGTGTAGGCTGGCAGGTTTTCTCATGTACTTGGTTTCAGAAGACAACGATGGTTTCAGTAATTCTGGAATAATATAACTAGATCCTGAAATCACATTATACACAAGGACAGAAAAAGAAATATAATGAATTTTTATCTATTTCAGGGGATGGCAAATATTTTCTGTAAAATGCTAGATAGTACATCTTTCAGGGTTTGCAGCTTATATACAGTCCCTGTGGCATATGTCTGTCTTATTTTTTTAAACTCTATAAGACTGTATCAACTATTCTTAGTTGATGGCATGCACAAAAACAGCCTGTAGGCCATATCTAGCCACCAGGCAAGAGTTTGCTAGTCCTTGATCAAGTTATCTAAGTTATGCTTTTCTTACAGTGGAATACAATCATGTCCAAATGCAGAAAATAGTTCCCTTTTCCCTCCATATATGTAAAATTGAACTTATCAGCCAAATATATATATATATATATATATATAAATAATAAATATCTTCTTGGTGCATGATGTACTAGTGGGTATGAAGATGATCTTGAAGTTCCAAACAAGGGAAAGTGAGATGATTATGAAAGTAATAAAATATAAGGCTGAGGACAAATGGCATTGATAGTTGTCTGAGAGGCTCCAGGACAACTGCTTAGAGGAAATGACTACTTGAGTAAGTCTTAAAAGATCTGTGACCAACATTGTTGAATGCATTGATTCTGCCTTATTTTCTTTCCTCACTAATAAAATATTGATTTCTTCAGAGCAAGCATATGACTAGCATATATAGATGTATTTCTCCACTTCCTATATAACTAAGATTAGTGTGTGATATAATTATGGATAATGAAATATATTTGGAAGTTGCTGGGCAGGGAAATTTTTAAAAAGGTAGTAGACTTGTCTGCACATGTGGTTTTCCGTAATTTTCTTCCATTTCTTCCTTTCTGGAATGCAAATGTGATACTGGGGGTGAAGCAGTCATTTTGCAACCATGAAGAGATAAACAGAGCTATAAAATCTAAAAGGAATCAGGGTTCCCCATGGTTCTGTGAAATCACATTACCAATAATGGACAGCCATGTCTTGACTTCTTTTTACATGAGAAAAATAAATTCCTTACTTATTCAAACCTCTATTTGCCAGCTCATCTGGATACAGATATGTTGGGTCTCAAGAAGAAATGTTTGTGAAAGGTTATTCCATGATGATGGGGAAGGCTGAGCCAAATAACCAAGATGTGACAGTCTAGACAGAGTTTGAGCAATAGAAAATATCTTGTTTGGCTGGAGCCAAAGGCTAAGAGGGGAAATGGTAGTTGAGAGACACTAAAAGGCATGTTGATACCAGATCATGAAGCACCATGCTTAGCAAGATAAGAACTTTGGGCTTCATTCTGTTATGAATGGGAATTTTTAAAATTATTGTTCAGTTAGATTTACAATGAAGATAACAATGATACTGTGGATGGTGTATTGAAAGCAGGAATAAGGACTGAAATCAGACAAATCATTTGGACCTTTTTGTAGTCATTTAGTTGATAAGAAATGAGAACCGTGGGAGTGGAAGTGTATATGGAAAAGGCAGGAGGATAGATGTGAGCAGTGCTGCAAAGATATATTTTAAATTAGCCTGAGTTTATGTCTTCATAAAAGATTTTACTGTTTTCATTGGCTGTTTTATTAAACAAGATCTTTTTATGAAAGGGAATGACTTTGTTCATCAAATCAATAGCAGGAGGAAAATGGGAAAATTCACAAATATGTGGAAATTAAACCTCACACACCTCAGCAACCAGTGTGTCAAAGAAGAAAATCAAAAGAGAAATTAAAAATATCTTGAGACAAATGAAAATGGCATACAAAACACCAAACTTATGGGGTACAGCAAAAATAATTCTAAGAGGGAAATTAATAGTGATAAATGCCTGCATAAAAAAAAAGATCTCAAATTAACAACCTTACTTTGCACATTAAGGAACCAGAAAAAAGAACACACTAAGCTCTAAGTTAGCAGAAGAAAATAAATAATAAAGATCAGAGCAGAAATAAGTGAAATAGAGATAAGAAAAACAATGAAACTAAAACTTGGTTTTTTTAAAAGATAAAATTGACAAATCATTAGTTAAACTAAGAAAAAAAGAGAGAAGACTAAAATAACATCAAAAATGAAAGAGGAAACATTACAAGTGATATCACAGAAATACAAAGGATCATAAAAATTAGTATAAAAAATGGGAACAATTAAATAACATAGAAGAAATGGAAAAATTCCTAGAAACATAACAACCTACCTAGATCGAATCACGAAGAATAGAAAATCTGAACAGAAGGATAACAAGCATGGAGATTAAATCAGTAATCAAAAACCTGCAAACCATGACAGATTTAGGACCTGGTGGCTTTGCTGATGAATTCTGTCAAATATTTGAAGAGGAATTAATGCATGTTCTCAAACTTTTCCAAAAATTTGAAGAAGAGGGAGTACTTCCAAACTCATTTTATGAGGCCAGCATTATCCTCAAACCAAAGCCAGACTAGGTTACTAAAAGAATAAGAAATTACAAGCCAATATTCCTGGTGAACATAGATCCAAAAATCTTCAACAAACTGCTAGCAAAATGAATTCAGCAGCACATTAAAAGGATCATAAAGCATGATAAAGCGGGATTTATTCCCGGGATGCAAAGATGGTTTGACACATGAAAAACAATAAATGTAACACATTACATTAGTAGAAGGTAGGATAAAAATTAGATGATCATCTCAATAGATGCAGAAGCAGCATTTGATAAAATTCCACATTCTTTAATAGTAACGACTTTCAGTAAATAGGTATAGAAAGAATGTACCTCAACACAATAAAGGCCATATACGACAAGCCCACAGTGCCATACATCAAAACATCACATTGGACATCATAAATATATACAAATTTTATTTGTCAATTATACCTCAATAAAATTGAGGGGAAATAATAAAATAAAAATACTAGTTTTAACTATATTGACAGTAAGTTTACAATAATAATAGTAGTGGAGGTAGCAGCATCAGTAGAAGTAATAATTTACATTTACTGGATGCTTTCTTTTTGGCACTCACTGTTCTAAGTGCTTCACGTATAACTCATGGAATCTTCATTTCATCTCAAAGAAAAATCTATTGTAATTATCCAAATAAGCAGAAGTAGGGAGAGGCTAGGAAATATCAGCATCCAGATGATAGTAAAATCCATCTTAAGTTCTTTTAGGAATAAAGCAATTAAAAAAATCTTTCTCATTTATTAATTTTTAGTTCAATTAATTAATTTTTATTTCAGAATATTATGGGGGTATACTTTGGCTACATATATTGCCTTTGCACTGCCCAAGTAGGAGCTACAAGTGTGCCCAACCCCCAGACATCATGTACTATACCCATTAGGTGTGAATTTACCCATCTCCTCTTCCCCCTCCCACCTGCCCTATGCCGTATGAATGTTACTTCCATATGTGCACGTAAGTGTTGATCAATTAGTACCAATTTAATGGTGAGTACATGTGGTGCTAGATCTATACATGTCAGTATGTATTCTAAACTAAATACATTTTCAATAATGTGTTTATTAATGGGTTTGAACATTTTTTGGTTGAAAGGATTTTCACACAACTTGAAATTTAAAACATTGATACTTAATGAATACTCTGTTTGAGGGGTACATTTTCTACCACGAGGAATACCATTCCTGTACTTAAAGATGGTGCTGTGTCCACAATGCATCTACTGTTGAAGTGATCGCATCTCTGGGCATCTGCACCAACAAACACTAATTACATTCTGGACTGCTATTCTGAGGTTTCTGTCTCTATTTTTTCTTTTTCTTTTTCTTTTCCATCTTCTACTATAATAAGTAGGTTTGAACTGGAGAGAGAATAGCATATTTCCAGCTATTAGGACAACCTGAGACCTTTCCCTCCAATCCCTCTGGCCAAATGGATATCCTGAGGAAGATATTCCAAGAGAGGTGATGTCAGGCCTGTGGCTGATGGGAGGCTGCCCAAGCCACATGGGAGAGTGTGGAAGAACTGGCAAGACTTGGGTGTTGCTGAAGTTAAATTATTTGGGTATCTCTGTAGGAATGTGGCAGGTCATTCTTTCTCTTCACAATCCCTTCACAAATCCCTTTCTTTATGATAAATGTGAATGGTAATCCAAAAAAAAAAAAAAGCATAGCAAAACGGTAACATAATGTCCCATCTTAACTTTTTTTGAATTATTTAAAGCTCTACAGGAGCAAATGTGATGAAAATTTATAAAAAGAAAAAACATCAAGAATCATCAGTATTTAAAAGCAAATTCTTTCTGAAAATTTATAGGCTGATACATGATTATAGGAATTACTTGTCGAAATCTGTTTTTGAACTTAACCAATATGACCTGTTAGAATTGAGCTCAGTTGAAGCATCAGGGCAAAAATTTTGTTAGATGATAAGCTATTGCATTTTTCTGAAAAAAAGAAAAAAGGAGGTACTATCAGATATGATATATTTTTATCAGTGAGATTTCTTTGCTAAATTAAAGAACACCTAGAAAATAAAAATTATTATTTTACACTTAATTATCAGTTTGATGCTCCTTAAGATTATAATTTAGTTTATTAAATATCAGATTTGTATTGGTAGGAAGGAGTAGTTTTGCCTGTTCTGAAAAACAGCACTTGGATTTTGGCAGATTTCTATCTGGTGGGATAGGTTTCTTTTCACTTCATATGATCACTTGATGTGTGTGTGTGTGTGTGTGTGTGTGTGTGTGTGTGTGTGTTTTCCTAATTCACCTACCATATTTTTTCTTTTCTGAGTTATGAAAGTTTGTCTGGGACTTCTATTTGGTACAATGAAATTATTTCTTTTCTAGATTATTCTACTTCAGTGATGGAGGTTGGTTTTACCTTTTTTTTTTTCTTCTTTTCCCTAATGTAAATTCAAATTTGTCACCTGATTACTCCAGTACTGTTTGGAAAACCAAGAAAGTAGCTCTGAAATTTATTTTATGCAGTTATCTTGGGAATAAGAATAACTTAGAACTAGAAATTTTAGAGCTGGAAAGAAACAAACTGTGACATTACTGGGTTCAGGGCACTCATCAGACATGCAGGGAAATTGTCAACTCAGCATATACATATAAGGTGAACATTTTCAAATTCTAATAAAAGAGAGTGCAAAAATTCCTCAAATCTTAATTACAAGTAACTTCAATCCTAGGCTTTGGAGAGAATTCAGAGGAAGTTGATGTAGAAACTTCATAGTTTCTACACATATAATAAAATTGTAGGAGATCAATAATATGTACCTGAGAATGCTGATTCATCTACCAGATTACTCATCCCTCAGAATAAAAGGCTGTAATTTCTTGAATGTTTTTAGTAACAAAAGATAAGAATAGCATGGTCGTATGTTATCAAATATCAGTATCTGTTCATTTCCATCTTCTTTTCCTTAGGATAAGTTTTTAGACCTGCTAATCATATAGCGGGATCCACTAATGTGTTTGACCTCTTGCCTCTAGATGGTAGGATCAGAAAATGATCAAAATTGAAAAAAAACCATGCAAATTGTATGGTGTATGTGTGAGGTGTGTGTATAAGACAATTCATTCAGCAATTATTATGTTCTAGCCATTCAGTTCATGGTTTCTTCACTTATGCATTTACTTCCAGAGAACCCTATAAGACAAGTGCCATCACCTTCACCTTATAGATGACCATGAGTTTGGAAGGGGGAGGTAACTGACATGAAAGCAAAGGAAATAGGAATTTGGACATACTGCTCCACCATGGAAAATGTATGGCTGAATACTTTTCAAGGTGACAACTTCAATTTACCAAAAATGTACTATTATAATAGTAGCTAAATCTCAAGATTGTTGGTTGTTAGCTAACCTTATTATCTGACATTTCAGCTTTGGAGTGGAGGGCAGGGAGAAGAAGTTTTCCAGACATTATACCATAAAGCCTTAAAAAATTATTATTCTTTTATATTTCAAATTTTAAATCATAAAACTAAATTAATTTCCACTTGGTAAGGTAGAAGTTGACCAGAGTATGTTTGTGGTGCCTGAACTTTAATTTCATTTGAATGCCTAGTACATACTCTGCTCAACACTCTTGCTACCTGAGACCCTTCAGCTTGGAGATTTTTTAAATTTTAAAATGTTTCCTATTATTATTTTTAAATTTTATTTAATAAGTGGCTGAGGAACTTAGTAATTTGTGAATATATTCTCATGAGAATAATGAATTCTATAAAGTCATTAGAAAAACCAGTCAGTCCATTCTCTTGAGTAGGGTCACCATTCTGCCTATCTTGTTTATAGTATCAAATTTCATATGAACACTTCCCTTGTAAATTATAAAAAGGAAAACTTCAGCTTCACTCCGGTGGAATTACCATATTCAGATTGGAACTCAAATTATCAAAAGCATTTGTTTACCAATATAATGCAGAGTATTAGGTCTAGATTTTAGAAAGACTTCTAAATACTTTGAACCAGAACATATATTCATTATGGGAAAGCTTATGTTTTTTTAATCAAATCAATTCAAAATACCTGTGATATATCTTCTCAAGCTTCATTAGGGAAGCAAAGCAATTGAAAGCATGCACAATGGCTTTAATTGACCAGCATTTTAAAGGTTATATTCAGCCTTTGGGGCTTAACAAAGTGTGGGAGTGTAATAGGCAGTCACCTTTCTTTGGGCTGGATTGTGGATTGTTCAGGGAACATTTTGAAAATCCAGCCAGAACCCTTCTTCCCCTATCCCCAGTCTGCTTTTGAGACAGTATTCCCTCTGTCCCCTCTGTATACTTTCTGGATCAGTTTAGGGATTGTCAGACTAAGCCAAACATAATTGGGAAAGGGAAGCTGCCAAGAAACAATCAAATCCGTTGCATTCCAAAATCAAGCCTATTCCAAAGGCCTGATGGACCAGCCTCATCGCAGCCCACATGGCTGTGAGCTATATGTGACTGGAGTTCCAATTAGATGCTCTCCCAAACCCCCAGTCCTCAGACCTGAATCTACAAACCCTTCAGATAAAGGAAAGTTGAGCTCAATCTTACCTGTTTGCAGATATGGTTTAGGCACCAAACCATACCACACTTACCAAGTGAAGAAAATAGCAGCCTTGTTCCTTAAGTCCTTGGTAGAGAAAGCCTTCCGGTGGCAGTCACATCCCAGGATTGATCTGCCCCCACTTTCCAGTCAGATGTGGTACTTTTCTTTGGAAGCCTTTCTGCTCCTGGCAGCTTCACTAAGGCCCTGCCCCCAGACACAGCTGAGGTTTGCAAATGAGGAAGGATGTCTCAATCTGAAGGTGTAGCAACTCCTGAAGGGAGTTTGGAGGTTTTAAAAAAAAAGAAAAGAAAAGTAAAGAGCTTTTATGGCCTAGAGGGGAAGCAGTTAGCAAGAGAAAATACTTTGACTACTACCGATTCCCAGAATCACAAAACCCCAGGACTCAGTTTAGAATCTTTCTTGAATAGAAGGAAAAGCTGTTCTTACCTGTCTTATCTCCTGTCCCTGGACCAGCAGCAGGAACGGGAGCAAGTGAACAAGGTGTTCACTTATTTCCCACCTGTTCACAGTGACAGCTCTTTTATTGCACAACTCACTTGGAAGAGAGACATTGAGATGTGCATGTAACAGGGAGGAGCTATCAGCTCTCACCTGAGCAGAGGTGAGCTGGTGTCTACTTGCTCATATTAATAGAATATTCTAATACGAACCTCTTTGGAGGGAGCTTTATTAATTGTAAGGGGCTGGTAGGAAGGCTGGGATTGGTCTCCTAAGCCTGATGCTCTGCTTTTTCTGCAGTTTTGGCTAGAATAAGCAGTAGTTACCAGAGAGCATGAGGCTTTTCTCAAGGCACCTGGTTGCCCAATGACTTGACTCACAACACATAGTCCCCAGGGCAACAAAAGGAAAAGGCCAGGGTGGGCAGCGTGCCAGGGATTCAGAGCCTGGCTGCCCGGCATGTACTTGGAGAGTGACCAGTAGGGGGAGGGCTTGTGGGACCGGCCCCAGGTCCTAGTTCCTAACAGAGTCCAGATTACATCAAAAGAGAGTCTGCAGGTGGTATGGCAACTAAAGCCTGGGAGAGAGATGCACAAGCCTTCCTCCCACCAACACCACCTTTCCCAGGTAAACACAGAAGCAGCCTCAGCCTGCAACTTGTTGCGTCTTGCCCAAAGAACTCACATGGCTGTGAGTGAGACTCAGGCAAAAAGGAACAAAAGAACTAACCAGAGAGAGAAATAAAATGAGGCCCAACTTTCTGGTGGTCTCCTTTATGACACAATCCACCCCCTTCCCGAATTGGCTTTTTCTTTCCCTTAATGATGCTCTGTCAGCTCCCTTCACAGTAAAGTTTAAACTGTGTCCCTGCATCTCTGGTCCCTTCCTCCACTCCTTCTTCCTTTCCTCCCCCAAATCTCCAGGTTAAATTTCTGACACCCAGTGTCCAGTGAAAATAGCGGCAAGTTTGTCATCCATGCGTGGGAGGAGGGTGTGTGTATGTGGGTTGTGGCCATAAATAGGGCCTGGAGTTATACGAATGCCAGAAGCAATCGTTAATTATATTTTAATAATTCATGATATAACAGAAATATGATTTCAAACCTTGTGCTTTAGTAATATTTCCTAGAATATGATAAATTCTGTTCCAGCTTTGAGAAAGTTGTTGGAAAAAAACGTGTTCCATGTGTGGTTTCTAACGGAATGAGTAAATAAAACAAAACAAACAGCAAATAAACCTGTCAATAGTTCATGTTTAAAAACCTACACATAAAGAATCAATTCCCACAAATAGGCAAATAAACAAAACAGACAAATGAACAAAACCCATCTCTTCACTGTAAGAAGCCTTTCAAATGAACAGAGGAGTGTAGATATCTCTTTGACACACTGATTCCATATCCTTTGAGTACATACCCAGAAGTGGGATTGCTGACTCATATGGTAATTCTATTTTCAATTTTTTGAGAAACCTCCCTATGGTTTTCCGTAATGGCTGTACCAATTTACATGCCCACCAACAGTGTACAGGGTTCCCTTTTCTCTACTTTAATACTTTAATACTTACCTTTTGTCTTTTTGATAAAAGCCATTCTAATTGTGTCCACTGATATCTCATTGTTTTAATTTGCCTCACTCTGATGACCAGTGATTTTGAGCATTTTTGAAATATACCTGTTGGCCATTTCGATGTCTTCTTTTGAGAAATGTCTATTCATATCCTTTGCCTGTTTTTTGATCAGATTGTTTTCTTGCTATTGTGCTGTTTGCATCTCTTATGTACTGTATTATGGATATTAACCCCTTGTGAGATGGATAGTTTAAAATTATTTTCTCCAGTTCCATATATTGTCTCTTCACTCTGTTGATTGTTTCCTTGGCTGTGAGGAAGCTTTTTAGTTTGATGCCATCGCATTTGTCTGTTTTTGCTTTTGTTGCCTGTGTTTTTGGGATCATATAGAAAAAAATCATTGCTCAGACCAATGTCATTGCAGCATTATTCATAATAGCCAAGATAGGGAATCAACCTAAGCGTCCATCAATGAATGAAAGAATAAAACACACACACATACACACACACACACACACACACACATATACACATATGATGGAATGCTATTCAGCCTTAAAAAAGAAGGAAGTCCTGTCATTTGTAAGAACATAGATGAGCTTGGAGGACATGTACTAAGTGAAATAAGTCAGGCACAGAGAGACAAATACTGCATGATCTCACTTATATGTGGGATCTAAAAAAGTCAAACTCACAGAAGCAGAGAATAGGATGGTGGTTACTAGGGGTTGGGGGTGGGGTGATTTTGGTCAAAGGATACAAAGTTTCAGTCAGGGTGAATAAGTTTGGGAGAGCTATTGTATAGTATGGTGACTATAGCTAATAATACATTGTATATTATTAAAAAATTCTAAGAGAGTAGACTATATGTGTTCCCAAACAAAAAATGGTAAGTGTGTGAGGTGATGGATATGTTATTAGCTTGATTGAATTATTTCACAGTATGCATATGTCAAAACATCACATTGTACACTGTGAATATATATAATTTTTATTCGCCAACTCTACCTTAATTTTAAAAAAATTTTAAAGAGTCTCTTTAAGACTGAAAAAAGGGTAAATGTTTCCCCGAAGACCCTCTGTATTTGTGTCAGGCCTCGCAGTCTCCAGCCTGTTTTCACACAACGACCTGTCAGGGTATTACCCTAGAGGAACGAGCAGTGCTAATTTCCTGGATTTCAGATGGAGAAAATGAGACCGTAGCAGTTCATGAACTACAGAAGGTCACAAAACGTAAGAGACAGCAAAGCTAACACTTTGCCCATGTATTTCTAATTCTTGGATAAATACTAAAAGTGCTTTTGTTACCAATGGTGACAGGACCCAGGAACAAACAGCAAGGCTGATCCAGAATTTACAGAAGGGTCCAGCAGGGTAGGTAGAAGGGGCGCTCTCACGGAGTGGGATTTGTTCTGAGTCCTTCTAAATGACACGTATTTTGTGATAAACGAATATTGGTAATCATCTTATGAAAATAAATAACCAAGTTGTGAATTTTTAGTCATTCCATCTCCACTTTAGTCAGTAAGTGCTGACTACATAGCAAGCTGCCAATAAATGGTAATCACTAATATTATTTTACTTGAGCTGAACATAGGGGTGGTACTGTAGACAGTTTGATCTTTAAAATAATTTGTTTCTTTTTATATCCACTCTCTGTAGAACAGGAGTTCCATGAGGGCACTTGGACCTGTATTTAGTGCCATTCTTAGCTCAGGCAATAGAGGCCTCCCCCCTGGGCCCTGTGTTTTGGAGGGCTCTCTTCTGGCCCTCTTCCGTCTGTACCACTCCCCACTGGGTGATTTACTTATGGGACCAAGGGACCCACTTAGAGCCGACATGATTTCCTATTCTGATAATGCGTTGGAATCCAGGACCCTGAAATTTCAGACTCTTAAAGACTTGTGTCTGCTTCCAGGCTCTGTGAGTGACCCCTTCCTTCCACCCAGCCCACTAAGGTTGTCCTGCACCCTTGGTATGTGCCCCCCTAGGCACAAGGGGGTAGTTTATCAACAGCTCTATATATGTGTGGTACATAGGTAGATGAAGCTTAAATGCATGTGCTAGGCAGCGGTCCCCAACCTTTCGGCACCAGGGAACAGTTTCATGGAAGAAAATTTTTCCATGGATGGGGGCAGAGGGGGATGATTTTGGGATGATTCAAGTACATTACATTTATTGTGCAGTCAAACATCTCTGCTAATGATAATTTGTATTTGCAGTCGCTCCCCGGTGCTAGCACCACTGCCTTAGCTCCACCTCAGATCATCAGGCGTTAGATTCTCATAAGGAGCTCGCAAACTAGATCCACATATGCACAGTTTACAGTAGGGTTCGTGCCCCTATGAGAATCTACTGCGGCTGCTGATCTGACAGGAGGAGGAGCTAACACAGTGATGCCAGCGATAGGGAGCAGCTGTAAATAAGAGGAAGTTTCCCTCCCTCACGGACAGCTCACCTCCTGTGCAGCCCCATCCCTAACAGGCCACAGACCACTACTGGTCCATGGCCCAGAGGTTGGGGACCGCAGTGCTAGAGTTTCCATATGCTTTCACATGAACTCCTTCCCAGTGCCTGATGAAAATTGGGATGGGTTGAGAAGTGGAGAGAGCCAGGACCTCAGGCTGCAGGCTAGCAGCTAGAGTTCTAGGGAACCACTCTCCCTTCCCTTCCAAATTCTTGTGGAACAGTAAGGAATCTGGGACTAAATTCAAACTTGGCCTTCCAGGTTATCATGAAGGTATATTTTTCAGGGTTGGGTGATAGAACATATATTATTCAATAGCTGGGTTATAGGCAGTGCTATGCTGGCAATGCTTAACAAGAGGCTTCCTGAAAACAAACAAAGAAAAACCAACTTGTAGTATTTGCCATTTACCATAGTCTAAAAATGTACCCACCATGGCTGATTTCAAGCTACTAATAGGACATTTCTTTTTTTATTATTTTTTATTTCAAAATATTAAGGAGGTGCAAATGTTTTTGTTGCATGGGTAGCTTTCATAATCCTTAAGTCAGGGCTATAAGTGTGCCCACCACCCAAATAGTGTTCATTGTACCTGTTAGGTAGGTTTTTACCCTCCCCCTCCCCCTCTGCCCCCCTGCTTGATTTCCAATGACTTTTACTGCACTCTGTGCCCATGTGTGCCCATCAGTTAGTTCCAAATTATTAGAGAGTACACGTGTGTTTGTTTTTCCATTCTTAAGATACTTTACTGAAGATGGTGGTCTCTAGTTGCATCCAAATTGCTACAAAAGACAGCAATTCATTTCTTTTTATGGCTGAGTATTACTTCATATATACCACATTTTGTTAATCCACTCATGAATTGATGAACGCTTGGATTGATTCCACATCTTTGTGATTGTGAATTGTGCTGCAATAAATATTACAGTGCAGGTGTCTTTTTGATAAAATGACTTATTTTCCTTTGGGCAGATATCCAGTAATGGGACTGCTGGATCGAATGGCGACATTTCTTAATGCGAATTTGGAAAGACAGGCATACAATCAGCTCTCCCAAGCCTAAAAGACCTGGCTCCAGCACACCACAGTTTATAATTTTAAATATTTAGATGTGTTACAGGGACCTCAATTTGTACCTCATCCTGGGCCTCCCAAATGTTAACCATGGGCTCTAGTGCACAGAAAAGTGGCAAAATTTAGGAGACCCTTAATAAATACCTCTTGGATAAAAAGACCCTATTAGTTGTGTGACTGTAGGGAAGCAATTCACCTATAAATTAATATGTACTTTACAGAGTTCTTGACTAAATGAGACAGTTCATGTGAAACATCTAGCACAGTTCTTGGCATGTTATATACAGCCAATAAATGTTGCTGAAAGAATGAGTAATAGACATTCAATAAATTTTAATTTCTTTTTTATTATCATATTTGGGGGAAGTTCAAGTTTTTTAGTTTAAGCTGTTCTTAGGTATTTGTAATTTTCTGCAGTGGTCTCTAGATCATGACAAATGCCCATTTCTTTTAGGTTTTTTCTTGGAGAACCCTTTGTGATAGACATCTCATTTTCATAAAGTTCCCAAGGGAACAGTGCTCACACAATGTTACTCATTTTAGAAAGTTTGGTAAAATTCCATTTGGCTACACGTCCGTTATCTGAGCCTAGGGGAAAAAAGTCTGTGTTTTATGCTCTGACTTTGTTCTTAGCTGTATTTTGTATCCTGGGATAGTGGAGAGAAAAAAATGGCTTTGAATTAATACTTGAGATTTAGTCATTCCATATGTTGCCTTCAGTGAGGAATGTCTTGAGTTTTCAAAATGAGCATGTGAGAAATAAAGAAGTGAAAAAGAGTCAGCAGTGGTATTCTCTCTCTCATTTGCTTGGCTAATTGCATAAAACTTAATGATGAGTGATAATTTGTTTGAAATAGTTGTCACCCATGAACATATTCCATTGGTTAATAATTTATGCACTTAATATAAGCATTGTCCTTTTCTCAGTAATTTCTAATAGCAGTTATTTTACCCCTTGTGAGAAGTTTTTATTCCTCCCAAAGTATTTCAATGTTGAATGTTGCTACCCTGCCCTAAATGACCCATTTTCTCCCTCCTCAATATTTTCTCAGCAGTTAGATGTTTTTTGTTTTTTTTTTAACACTTCATAGTGCCACAAATACCCTTTTGTTTTACCTACCAATTCCTAAGAAAAAATTGCTTTGGCTGAGTTCTCTTTCTATAAATTCAAATCCCCAGGAAAAGAATCTCTTCTAAACATAGCAAAGATCTTATCTCGAAGTCTTTTTTTGTACTATCAAAAATTTATCCTTTCTTCAAAGGATCTCTGGAAAGGAGAGTCCTAGGATCAGATCATAAAAGTGTTGAAAACTCATTTTGAATGGGCTGCTGAATTAAAACACAGATCCATCTATATGGACATCACATTAAAGGTAGAGCCCAGGAAATTCATCAGTAAATTTAGAAATATACAGTAATTGTGATTTGGAAGAAACTTAGACATTTTTTGATATAATGATCTTATTTTATAGATGACAAACATGAGATACTTCTAAGCTAAAGTAAAACCAGAGAGCATCAGGAGACATTCTAGATATTTTCATCTTTATATCAGTTGGAATGAGTTAGGTTATGTACATACATAAATAACTACAAAAGTTCAGTGGCTTAAGGAAACAGAGAGGTATTTTTCAAATATATGATGTGTCTATCATGAGTAGGCAGGGGAGGCTGCTCCATGGGCTTAGGAATTAAGATTGATGAAGCCTCTATTACCTGAAATATCACCAGATGCTAAGGCAGAGGGAAGGCTAATCACACTTAGAATTTAAAGACCTGCAAATGTCACATATCACTTCCACTCATTTCATTAGTCAAACAAGTTAATGGTCACGCATCCCTTCAAGGAGGTAGAGACTGCAATCCTGCTGTGTTCTTGGAAGGAGGAATACTGGAATAGTTTGAACAGTCACTGTATCTACAAATCCTTGTTACTCTTACAGTCATTGACAATTTTCAAATGTGTTAATGCATAGACTTAGATAATAAACATGGAATACACTAAGACATAGTAAGACCTTAATACTTTGAAAATGCAATTATGAAAAAAATGCATTCTACAATATTATCACGTAACTAACTGGCTTAATAGTTCCATTCATCCTAGAGACCATGCTGTCACCTGACTGAATTAGTGAGACCCAATCTGTTGGAATAAAATGATAGTAAGATATCTAAGGAAAGGATTAGTTGAAATGTGAGGAAACATTGGCAAACAAGAGTTAGAGGGGGAAAGCTGATAGCATTCTTCCTGTACCAGCCTGAGGATTTGGCCATACAGATGGAAGTACTTAGTCTCTATAGTCCATATCCAATGACATTTGAGACCTACAAATTATTTTCCTTGCTCAAACCATTTTTGCATCCAAATTTCACTTCCATGTATTTTTTTATTGGAGAGAATGGACTGCTTAGGCGAATATGAATGTTTGACATTTGAAAGTTGAAGTTCTTATTGTAATTCAGAAAACTGACCTCTAGTTTATATGCTTCAGTTTGGACATTGCAAGGCAGTCTCAGTCAGTGTTTTCAACTCTGAGAGCCTGCCATTTTCTGGGCCTACACGGCCGATACGTGATTGCGGCAAGTTCACTGAGGAAATGCTACTGGATACAGCCTTCTAATCACCAGCCGGGTGACCTTCTGGCAAAATCTGACCTCCTTTCTCACCATCTCTCACCTTGCAAAAGACAGTTCTTGCTTGCCTTCTCTATTCGTAAGGTTATGTTCAAAGTGTAATGTGAAGAGTGCTATTTAGGCTTCCTTCTTAATGAGATCTCTTCTCTGCCTTAAGAGTGGTAGTCATCCCATTGATAGCCAGGCACAGCATCTCTTAGTTATAATAGAGTCTCTTCCTGTGATCTTTTCAAAAGCAAATGTCCTTTGAGAGAAACATTGCTTTGTCACTAATGTTTATTGAGCATTTATTGTAGAGCAGACACTTTAGTCAGTGTTTTATACTTTATTTTGTTTAGTCTTCACAAAACCCAGTGAAGTAGGTACTATTATTCTTATTTTACAAGTGAGGAAACTGAAGCTTAGAGAAGTTAGATAACTTGCTCCAAGTTTACTAAGCTATTAATTAGTGAGGTTGGGCTTCAAATGTAGTTTTAACCTCAAAACCTGAGCTCTTTATCATTATGTAACAATGAAGAGGCTATAATGACTACAATATTCATTTACTCATTTATTCAATGAGCGTGTTTAAAAGCTCACTACGAACTCCTTGAGGTGTTTTTATTCTATTGAGGAACACAGATAATAAGTAAATTAATGGATAAGATTATTTTGGTTAGTGGTGAATACTATAAAAAACACTAAACAGAATAATAGAACAGACAGAAATTTGATGAAAGGATATTAATTGTGTTGATAAGGGAAAAATTTTGTTTTTAATGGAGAAAATGTTCAGGGTGGGACCTGAATTTCGAGAAGGAGTCAGCATTTGGGAGAAGATGAAAAACATACCAGGTAGAGAGAACAGCAGGGTTAAAGAGAGAACATTCCAGGCAAGGAAAAGAACAATGCAAGAATGTTTGGGTCAGGGATCTGCTTGGTGCATTTGAGGGACCGACAGGCCACTGTGAAAGCACATAGGGGTAAAGGGGGCAATGGGAAGAGACTAGGTTAGAGGGATAGGCAGGAATCAAATTATTTAGGGTCTAGCAGAGCGTGAAAAGAAGGGAGCAGCATCTACTTTTAGACTCAAGTAAAAGGTATACAAGGGGAAAGATGAGGAGTCTCAGAAGACAGAAACTTTTTTCTTTACGCTTCTTTCCAAGGGCTATTCCTGCTCCAAGGTATTCTTAATTTTTATTGCCCCCAAGACCGGTTGATGTATAATTCAGATTTGGTTTTAAATATGCAAGCTATTGCATTCCTTCAAGCACCTGTTGAACACCGTGTGGGAGATTTTCTATAGTGTTGAACAAAGTCATGCCAAGCGTGCATTACCACAAACAGTTGCAATAATGGGGTGATAATATAAGGGGGAGTTCAGCCACCTCCACCACCTCTGGAAGTTAGTGTTTAGAACTTTCTACATTCAGAAAAATGTGTGACAAACTGATGGTTAACTCAAAATCTGGAAATGGGGCAGAACAAATGTTACCTGTGATTTTGACGACATAAACTAATGCCTTCCTATGATTACCAAATGGTTCCCAAATCAACGCTGTAACATTGACCTGAATCTTACAGGTCCTCCTTAAAATTAATTAGTTTCTTCTGAGTCTCAAGGCAAAGGTTCAAGTGATATAGAAGATGAAACAAGTCTCTTATTTTGGGAGAAAATTCTAAGGGACCCAGTGGAACCCAAAGAAACTTTCCTTGTTTTTTTCTTGTATTTATTGTACAAATCTCTTCTGTAAGTCAGCAATCAAGTTACTGACATAATTTTGTTGGCTGATTTGTGTTTAATAAAGTGTTCTCTAAGCTATTCTGTATTCGTGAGGTATTTGTTGAATACCTCAATAGAAGAATTAAACATATGACTGGGCAGATGGATTTAAGATTTGATAATAGGCCATGGAAGATGAATTTAAAATGTAACTGGAAGAAAAAGTATGCTACACTGAAATCTCTTTAAGAACATGGTCCAACCCACGCAATTCTGTGGGCAAACTTGTATGTATTTGGGAAAGCATATTAATGTCTTTTGCTGATTTGAAACTAGATCCTAAATCTCACATTTCTTCCTTATCCAAATGTATTTACAATACTATTATTTATTTGTTCTTAGCTTTAAAAGGTTCTATTAGCATTCTTTGTTTTCCTGGAATGATCATTTTCCAATTAGCTCCCAAGGCTCTGATTGCATTGTTAACATAAAGAGGGTAACTCCTTACCCAGTGCATGATTTGAACAGTGGGAGAAGAGAGTTAGCACACTCTTCATCTAAAGCATTTGGGAAACAAACAATTTATGGATTCATTATTTGGCTAGCCAAATCTCAATTCCTCAAAATACTCTTTATTTTTTCCTACTTCACAAAATTTATCATATTAAATATCAAAAGCTGCTAAAAATGCTTCATCCAGACATGTGTACTTGATTTACAAATGTGGGACTGAATTTTAATTTTGAGATGCTTTTAGATAGATAAACTGGAGATATAAAAACATCTCAGTGGAAAAGTTGTTTTGCTCTCCTAATAAATTACTTAAAAGGCTGGCTCACTAATGGCTTTAAAAATTAATAAACACAGAGCTCTGAGATTTATAGACTCTTGAAATACAAATGGGGATCTGGAATTCATTTGTTTTAAATACATTAACATTGCTTGGTTGCTTTCATGAACTCAGTCATAGATACACATAGCATAGGTTTTCTTTTTATTTCATTCCTCTTTAATAAGAGGATTATTATTACATTATTAACTGCCTCATCAATAAATAATGTTGAGAATACTTTTTGATTTATAACCTATCATATTTGATATTACTAAGTTAAATAACATTAATGATAAATACCGGGCACACAAAAATTGAGACACAACATGAGAAAATAGTAATTTATTTGTTTGTTTCAGTGAAGTTATAAATAAGAGAAACCACTAAATAGAGATTATGGCTGCATAATTCCAGATAGTGAAAATCTTTGTTTTATGTTTAAGTAAGCATTTTTACCTCTATCACTTTCTCTTATTATGAAATATTACATGATTATAAAATTTTAAATAATACAGAAGTATATGAAGTACACAATTAAAGTTTTTTCCTTAACTCTGTCCCTAACTTAATTTGTCAGGGAGAATCATGCAAACAATTTGGAGACTATCTTTTCAGATATTTAATGTTTATACAGACTTACATAAAAGTGTGCCTACATACATACACACATACATACATTTATACATAAGGCAACTATAAATTTGCATGTATATATAAGAAATGAGATCATATTACATACGGTTCTACATTTTCTATTCACTTATAGTGTAGAAACCTTTCCATGTGTGCACATGTAGTATCTTACTATTTTCAACCACTGATACTGAAACAATGAGATTCTTTTTTTTTTTTTTTTAACCTATCAGTTTGGTAAAACTTTAAAAGATTGTTGAAGCCTGTCTTTAGGAGGGCATGGAGAAACAGGTGATCTCATATCCAGTGGTAGGTGGTGATGTAAATAGTGATGCCATAAAAAGTTACAATATCTTTCCAGGGAATTTAGGCAATGTATTAGGGTTCATCAGAGAAACAGAACCAAGAGGATATATATGTGTATATATATATATATATATATATATATATATATACACATATATATGAGAAATTTTAATACTTTAATATAGAAATTTGCTCACACAATGGAGGCAAAGAAGTCCCATGACATGCCATCTGCAACTTGGAGAACCAGGAGAGCTGGTGTTATAATTCACTCCAAGTTTAAAGGCCTGAGAACCAGGGGAGCCAATGGTGTACCCCCAGTCTGAGGCTGAAGACCTGAGAGCTGTGGTGGCAGGGAATGAGGGGGGATGCTGGGGTGACTTCCAGAGTCAGAAGGCCTAAGAACCAGAAACTCTAATGCCAGGGCAGCAGAAGATGTATATCCTAGAAGAAGAGGGAGAGAAAATTCACCTTTTCTCTGCCTTTTTGTTCTATTTGTTCTATCTGAGCCTTCAATAGACTGAATAATGCCCACTCACAAGTCGGGGTGGATGTTCTTTACTCCGTTTATTGGCTCAAATGCTAATCTCTTCTGGAAACGTCTTACAGACATATGCAGAAATAATGCTTTACTAGCCACTTGGGTGTCTCTTAGCCCAGTCAAGTTGACACATAAAATTAACATCGCAGGCAGTATACAACACAGTTTTAATGTGCAATTCCTTTGGCCCAGACATTCCTCTTCTAGTTTTCTAGCTTATAGAAATAATTTCTCATAAGCATAATGATATATTCAAAATAACATTTATTGCATCACTCTCTGAATTAAAAAAAATTGAAAAGGTAAATAACCTAATGCCTATCAATGTGGTGAAATAGCTAAATTAGCTAATCTCTATCTATATATTTCTCACATATGCGCTAGCTGGCAGGCATCCAACTTTAGGTTGATCCAGGGCTGGGGTGCCTGCAAAGACCTGCTTTTTTCCTCTCTTCTTTCTCTTCCTTTTCTTGGTCTTCCTAGTACGGTAGATGATATAACAGAGCAAGCATCTCTAAGCCAACAGGTCAAGGCAATTCTACTTGTCTCTTGGCAGTCTCTGAGTCTGTGGCTAAGACCGACTGCTGAAAGCCTCTGTATGACAGATGCGCACATGCTGGCTCTATTGTGGGACGAAAGGGGTCCATTTGAGGCTTCTGTACTGTCTAGTTTTCTAATATGAGATTCTTTTTGGTTTAACTTTCTTGAACCTCTTCATCTTGTGCTCCTGAAGTCCACCCCACAGATTCTTTACACTCTTGATATCACAGTGGGTGCCCAGCCCCTCTTGGGGCCTGTTACCAGGGACATATTTCCTATCTAACTACCTTTTGCAATGGCCACTTAACCCTTGAACATTTTACACACCTTTGCTCTCACCTTCCCATTGCCATCCCTCTCCAAATCCCCTTCCCCCATGCTGGGTACAAAAGGCAGATTAGCGTGTGTGCTACCTAAGCATAGGTCTAGCCAGTAAATGAGCTGCCAATTTGTTCCTGGTGCAGCCACCCCCAGGCTCTTCAAGTCCTTCTCTTGTGCCCTCTTCTCTTGGTTTGGGATGAAGCTGAGTGGCATCTTTTCCTCTTCCACAGTACATGGGGATTGAGAAGGGAGAAGAGCACTCACCCCTGGGCCAATGACTCCCTACTCCCACACACCTTTGGCTCTCTAACGTTCTCTTTATTTAGGCTGGAGGTTGTGGAGAGGGAGGGAGGAAGATGATTCAACTAGCTGAGACATGGTAGGAGTTGGAAGAGCCAGTTCCACTGCTTCTAAATCAGCCTCGGTGAAACTCTGGCTCACCTTGTTTTCTGCTCTTTTTAAAATGTGGGGTATTTAACACTTCTTTGTCATCAGCGTTGGGTCTCAAGAGTCAATTCTAAGGAAATGGGAAAAATCTCAGTTCAGTTTCATATGACTTAGCATATGGCAAACTGGGGCTTCTAATCAAGAGCAGCCTCGCCACTAGGAAAATGGTTACACCTGCAGCATGTCATTTGAGTGCCCTGGAAAGGTCCTGCCCTGGTGAAAAATGCACACTTCTAAAATTTCCAAAGTAGATGGGAGTCTAGGGATAAGCATTGTTTCAGCAAGGACTACGCTAAGAGAGCATCTCACTCTCTTCTATTATCAGTCGAGCTGTCTGGCACCCTGTTCCCTGGTGGGCTAGAATGGAGTGGGTAATTGGAACCATCCTGGGATGCAAGGATATCACTTATACTCACCATGGATAGTGCCAGCTGGATCCTTCCTAGCAGAAATGCTCTAACCTACGTAAGGAAATCATCATTCTTTTTGGCACATTGTAAATAACATTATTGCCTCTGAGCTAGACTTCTGGCTGTTCATCATTATGGGGACAAATACGGGTGTTGGAGTCAGAGAGGTCTGGATTGTAATCCTGATTCCACTACTCCCTAGCTGTGTGACCTGAGGCAGTTTAAACTCTCTAAGTTTGGTATCTTCATCTGAAAATTGGGAATCTTAATAACTACCTCATAAAATCACTGTGGTTAAATGATATATATAAAGCACTTAGCATACAGTAGGTACTTTATAAATGGTTACCATTATTATTTAGAAAAATTTGAAATAAAATTACTGATTAAGTCCGTATGACATATGCTCGGCTAGGGAATATTTGCCACACTCCCCTAAAATCTTAATCACACTTTATGTAGAAACTTTTCCTTTTGTTTGAATGAACCTCTCCTTTTACAAGTCCTAGTTTTGAAGAACCTGGTAATCATATTGATTAGTCTTGAATATTTTGGACTATAATGACTATCTGGCCCAAATCAAAAGTGCTCCAGGAAAGGTGATATTGGACAACAACCAAAATATACTGATTTTCAGTGGTTATAATTGTTTCCATATTTCATTATTTCCCTGTATTCATTATAATGCACTCACACACTGTATCAACACACCCCCCTCTCTCTTTCACAGTTACCAATTGTAGGATGGCCAGCTGTTTGTGTAATGCCATTGTTTAGTGGGCCTCCATGGATCCCAGCATACTGAGCAAGCACCTCACACAGCTTTGCTTGGGATATGCTTCTTATACTCTATATGTTAGTCCAGGGAACACACATACCCCAGCATCATAGAACTTGTTGTTCGTGGCCTGCCATTGCCATGTGATATTCCAAAGACATTTTTGACCTTGGGTATTTGTCTTTGTAGGAAGTATCCTGTTGTGTTGCAAAGAGCATGATATTTGGAACTTATGGTGGACGTCACCAGCTGTCTACTCCCAGTCACTCTTCTCACGTTTCTGTGAACCACCCTCATGGGTAAGTGTGCTTATTTATGTGACTAAGTTCTCTCTCATAAAATGGGAGTAGGAATAATGAGTACCATTCCAAACCTGGCCTATGCAAGTCAGCCTGGTGTGCTCTTCCATGCTCTTTCCTACACACACAGCTGTGGGTCCACAGGATGAGAGTCTGGATCCTTGCATGACCACACAGAGGAGGGCCACCCTGCTGCCTCAGATAGTGCTCTTTGGACCCTCAGGTGAATGAGAAGTAAAATTCTATTGTGTTGAGTCACTGAATGCTTTGGGGGCTATTTGTTACTGCAGCCTAGCTTAATCATGTTATGTAATCAGACAGATTTAGGTCCAAATCTGATATTTAACTCTTCTTAGATACTTAGTGTTGAGCTATTCACTTAGCTTCTCTAAGCCTGTTCTTTTGTATGAAATATGTCTATGATAATAGCTACATGTTCTGTGTTCTTTTTTTATGATGGATAAGTCAGGTGTGGCTGGGGACACAGGAGAGGCTCATGAAAACAAAGTTTATAGTACTTGCAGGTCCTGGCAATGGGAGGTATGGCATGCCACACAGGGCCACAGCGAAAGCACCAGCCTGGGTCAGCAGGCAGAAGGGGCGGGGGTGAGGGCGGAGCCAAGGCCATGGCCTTTCCTGGAGTTTCTGTGGGAAAGGCTAGACAGGGCAGGGTAAACAGTGTAGGACTGGCTAATGTGAATAATTTCAGCAGGCTCTGCACTATAGGGTTGGCCCCTCGTTGGCTGGTACCTGGATCTGGGATGATTAAGGCAGAGGAATATTTCCTCCTAGGGTATATGGGCCAGGTAGAGGAGGTCTGGCTCTGGAATGATTAGTTTGCATATCCAAGGCATGCTCCAGCCTGAGCACTTTGCTATCTCTAAGAATTGGCTAGCTCCCAGAGGGGCAGACTCGCTCCAGCCAAAAAGGTTTTTAAGTTGTCAATGCATCATTATATATAGAAAATTTAAAAATATATATAAACAATACACATCACAAATTATTATTAGGGTTTGAGATAAGGTCTATGAACCACCTAAGTTAAAGTTATAAAACCATTTTTTCCTGTTGTTTTGGACTCAGGAGCACAGGACTGGATTAATCATAGACTTTAGTCATGTTGCCGTCTCATCACTGGCTTATGAATAGTCTTACTTGTTTCGTTGTCCATCTATTTGTTTATAATTATTTATTTTCAACAATATGAAAACATTTAAGGACCCATCACCCAATATAAGAGCTAGAATATGGCTTTAAAGTCCCCTTTGCCCATCCTATCATAGGGTAGGTCACCGTTATCTAGCACAGACAGATGTCAGACTAGAGAGGAAAACCCTGACTCTTGCGTTGTGAGGCTTTTGATCTGTATGATTTCGATTGCTCCAGCTACTTTCCTAATGTGACCAAAGCCCAGAGTAAAATAGCAAAGCAACATAAGAAGAATTTTTAGTCCAGCCCTACCTTGCTAGTTGATTCTTCTTAGTAGAGGGTAGCACCAGCCTCTTTCCTGCAGTAATCAGGAGGTCAGCTTCCAAATCTAGCTGCCACACAACAGGAATATTCATTTTGAGGGGAGCAGCAGCTCATCTTATAGCACAATCAGGGTGCTGGGGTCTACATCGTATGGTTGACGACTGGGATTGACACCCTTAAGCATTTAACCAAAGCTGGTTTCCATGGAGCTTTGCAGGAGGCCAGCTCCTTTTCTGGGAGATCAACTCGCAGTAGATTGATCTTGGAAAGTTTATCTTTACCATTCAATCCTGTTCATCTACATTCTCTCCAAAACTTCGTATTGTCAAACATTGTTATATAATTTTTTTTTGCCCCAAAATGAATCTAAAATAGTATCTTATGTTGCAATTTGTATTTTCCAGATATCTGTTAAAACTGAATATTTCCTTGTATGTGTATTGACCATTGTGTTTCCTTGAAGTGCTCATTCATGCCTTTTAACCATTTTTGTTTTTTTGTCCTTTCCTTATGATTTCCAGGTGCTTTATATATACTTGCTATAAATTTTTTATTAGTTATACATGTTGAAACTATCGCCTTCCAGTTAATAACATGTGCTTTCACTTTCTTTAACACATCGTCCGATTAGCAGGCGATCTTGATTTTAATAGTTAAATTAATCAATGTTTTCACTGACTTTGGTACATTTTTTTTAAAGAAATCCTTCTCTGCTTTAAGTCAGAAATAAATTCACCTATATTTTCCACTACAATTTTTATTTTTTTAATTTTACTAAATTAAAAAAAATTAAATTATTTTTTATTTCAAAATATTAAGGGGTACAAATGTTTTAATTATATAGCTGGCTTTTATAATGCTTTAGTCAAGGCTATAAGTGTGCCAATTACCTGAATAGTGTTCATTGTACCCATTAGGTAGATTTTTGCCCCTCCCCTCCTACCCCATCTCCACTGGTTGATTTCCAACAATTTTTACTTCTTTCTGTGTCCATGTGTACCCATCAGTTAGTTCTAAATTATTAGAGAGTACATGTGGTATTTGTTTTTCCATTTTTGAGATGGTTCATTTAGGATAATGGTCTCTAGTTTCATCCAAATTGCTGCAAAAGACATCAATTCATTTCTTTTTATATCTGAATAGTACTCCATGATATACATATATCATATTTTGTTAATCCACTCATCAACTGATGGGCACTTGGGTTGATTCCACATCTTTGCAATTGTGAACTGTGCTGCAGAAAACATTCAAGTGTGGGTGTCTTTTTGATAAAGTGATTTCTTTTCCTTTGGGTAGATACCCAGTAGTTGTATTGCTGGATCAAATTATAGATCTACTTTTAGTTCTTTGAGAAATCTCCATACTGTTTTCTATAGGGGTTGCAGTTCCACCAACAGTGTATAAGTGTTCTTTTCTCTCTGCATCTATGCCAGCATCTCCTGTTTGTGGACTTTTTAATAAAAGCCATTCTAACAGGGTTAAAATAATATCTCATTGTGGTTTTAATTTGTATTTCCCTGATGATTAGTGACACTGAACATTTTTCACATGTTTGTTGGCCATTTGTCTCTCTTCTTTTAGAAAGCATATGCTTGAGTGTTCTGTAAATTTGGGGAAGGACACCCCAGGCCAAGAGTAAAAAGCTGCAGATATGGTATTGTCTGCATGGCATATGCATACTCAGTAGAAACATGGGGTGGTGTTCAGCAAGTTCTGTGGCCTCGCTGATGAAGTCCAGATCTGCTGTGGCTAGAAGTAACTAGTAGTTTCCAATAACATTTCTTCCCAGGGCTAGGTTCACTCTTAGGAACAAGTAAAAATATTGCTTAACAGAGTTAACATATAGTCTGGTTTCGGTAAACTTTTGAGCCACATAAATTTGGACCATTTTTTTTTATCACAGTTCATTTTCTCACTTATTTTTAAAATATATCTTATTGAACAGATGAAGAGTTTCCCAGAACACAACTCCAATCTCTCATTTTTATTTAGCAGACTTTTTTACAACTGCCAAATAGAATTGATCTAATGCTGGATAAAAGAGGTACTATAGAAACCCAGGAACATAATGAGAAAACAAATTTTTTTTTCTGAGCTTCAAAAGGAAAAAACCCAGCCCACACTATTATCTCCAATGCCTAGTTCACATGCATTCCTCCATTTGAATCTACTAACCAATGTTGCTATTAATTCAGAGTCTGTGGTTAAATTAGAGGCCTGAGCTAACAGTGTAGTACAGTATAGCCACTTCATCATGACATACCACCTACAAACATAGGCAGTCGCTTTTGAACATTTCACTTGTAGATACTTGCCAGAGCTCCTAGTAACATAGTGGGACACATAATTTGTCTAAGAAGTGTTTAAATGAGGAGTTGCTGAAAACTTTTCTCTGTGAAGAGTCCAGAATTTAATCTTGAGAGCACAATTTTCTGAATGGTGATGAAATATTCTGATATTATAGTTACTATGAGTCTGACAAAGGCCTGTTCAAATCATTTAAGTTAAATTCAACTCTACTACAGTTGCTGAATATCTAACACAGAATAGTTCAATTTTGTTAACTTCATTGAGCGCCTATTATGTATGAGGTGCTGGGCTGGGTGAGTTGATGAAAAGCCATTTTTGCTGCATTCATTCTACTTCAGGAAACAAAAAACTTGGTAGCAAGCAACAAAATCACCTCTGACTACTTCAAGTAAACCTCTGGTTTAACCACAGACTCTGAATTAATAGCAACATTGGTTAGCAGATTCAGACGAAGGAATGCATGTGGAATATGCATTGAAGATAATAGTGTGGGCTGGTTTTTTTCCTTCTTTTTGATAGCAGGATTTCAGGGGCTCAGAGAGTCAAAAGGCGGTTTTAGGAACGAGAAGAACCAAGAACACAAACGTATCTATCTATCATCTATCTACCTCTGTCTATCCATCTATCACCAATGTATTATCTATCTCTATCATCTATGTTCTTTTTTCTTTCTTTCACCTATTTATCTATCTATTATTTATCTATCTATATGACACACACACATATATATCAATCTAGAGGCTCAAAATGCAGGAAGCTGGGACCACTCAGCAAATATTTCTAGCAGGAATCTCCACCTGTACACTTGTGATTTTGCTACTACTGCTACTCAATCTTCCCCATAATGAGAATGATTGCCACTGAAAGTCCCAGAAAAGTCTGATATCTAGTCACGTGCCTGTCCTGGCAGTACCAAAATCTGGTCTCCTAGGCTTCCATCGTTGGACATTCACACACCAGGAATTACCCTTCCTCCAAGGTCAAATACAATGGGAAAAGGTAATTCTCCAAAAGGAACTAGGGGGACTATTGGGAAAAGTGATGACACTGAGCACTGGCTACTGCAGGCAAGGTGAACATTGTCACGTTGCATAGAGATGAAGGAGAAGAAGGACCAAAAAGGGACCACAGAATTTGTTGGTGAGTTAGAAGGTCATTATCGTTGATGATAGAGGGGGCAACCCTGAAGTTCCCCCTAAGAACACAGAAAAAAAGAAATAAGATGGCCATATAAGAGTTAAACTATAAAACAAACACTTTAGGTTTAATAGGCCAGAAATAGGCAACATTACATAAAAGAGACAGAATGTTGTCCAGGCCAGTAAGACAGGACTGAATTGAAGGCATTACCTTATCTAAAGAAAGAATGTGTCGTTCAGAAGTGAAGTTGGCCAGCAAAGGAGAAGCAGAGAGACACAAGCCAGAGGACAGTGCCCTGATTAGATGGTGTAAACAGCCATTTTTCTCAGGCAGATGCATCCTTATCATGAAAGCAGACACACTGATATCGTTAAACATTCCAATCACACAAGTTAACTACAAGGGATCCAATTCTTTGCCCACCAACGTCCCTTCGGATAAATTGACTTCCATGTAGCTTTCCTGTAGGGAAAATGCAACAGAAAGAGATAGTTTGAAAGTTCTATTTCTTTTCTCTAACACATACCCCAGTTTATATACCCAAATCAGCATGAGTCAGCATCCTGAATATAATCAACTTTACAAAACTGCTAGGGTCGAGTTTCTGGAACTGCCAGACTGAGGGTCAGAGCCTGCATTTATTGAGTTCACCAAAGTAAATGGCAAAGGGAGAGGGCGCTTGGCAGCCAGCTCGCTGATTTTCCCTGGCAACAAAACTACTTTGTTTGCCTGCTTTGTCTCAAATGTCTTCAATAGGTAACTTTTGAGAAAAGAGTCTCAGTGAAGAGATGGTTGGATGAAACCAGACTGTAGATGGTTAAATCATGAAAGTGTCTTAACAATAATACTACTTTATACGTAGATTGTGTCTTACAGTTTTTAGAGCATTTTGACTTAAATTATTTCATTTGACTACTTTGTAAGGGAAGCAAGGATTTCAGAACCCACTTGACAAGCAGGGATGCTGGCACGTAGAGCCTATGTGATTTACAGGAAAGAAGCGGCAGAGACAGAACTCTTTATACTGCCAGTCCAGACCGGTCTCCTGTCATTGGTCTGTAGTTTCTATGCTTTCTTAGGCATTGTGTTGATCACCAGGGGATTATAAAAGGTGAGTGGGACACTGTTCTGGACCTTAAAGGGCAGGCAGTGCTGTAAAGCTGCACACTGAAATCATTTATTTTTGTTTTTAAGCATAAGAGGTATTGATTCAGTCACTCACTAACCCAATCTAAACACTAGAATTATAGTGGGGAATAGGAAGATATTTTTTTCCCTCATCAGCCTTTCAAAGCTAGAACATATTAGGTGTCCACTTTGCTTCATTGCCAAAGAGCTGGGAAACTCCAAATTATTGATTTACGCGTATGGTAAGCCAGGCACAGTCCCGGGGATTTTATAAGATGATTTTACAAAATCATCTCAACTACTTTATAAGGGAACTTTGCTAAATCAAAATCTTTTGAGAATACTGTCAGCTTACTTAAAATTTACTTTTCAAATACCTTTTTTTTAGATAAACAATAAACTCCATGATGGCAAATGCTATCTGGCTTGCCTTCTGCTATAGTCTCAGCACCTGGCATAGAAGGAACTGCATAAATATCTCTTAAATTGGATATAAAGAATTTATTCTTTAAAGATAAATGGTTAAATAATATTTCCAATGGTTGAGGTGTTGGATCAAAGATTCAAACAAAGGTCTGAATTAATCCAGAATCTGTATTTACTTGTTCTTCTAAATCTTGTTATCTCTCTATATACTGAGTGATAGTATTTTTCTGTGAGAACTAATCTCAGAATTGAATTTCTGCTTCTTTCATGCCAACAATTTATCTATATATTTCTATTAAGAGAGCCAAAACTAAGCTTTAACCAAAGGCTAAAACAATAATTTAGGGAAAAATTGAAAAATAGAAAAACCCAAGATGCAAATATATATATGTATATATGTGTGTGTGTGTGTGTAAGTGCATAAGAAAGAATTTTTTTTCCTTTAACATAGATTTCTAGCAGAGGAATAGAGTAGATGTCACACTTTTTTTCTTAAGCAGTTTTTGTAAAGTTAATATTCTTAGAATTCAGGAGATTTCTTACCTACTTAACTAAGTAGGTGATTGACATCTGGATCCTCAGCAAGTTGCTTTAAAAGCATTTGTAAAAAAATTTTTTTTACATTGCCACCACAGAAAGTTTAAAGTGACAAAGTCACTTATAAGAGAATGGTCAATTGAACAGTAACTAGAAAGAAATACTTTTCTCACTGACATCCTGGACATAACATGGAGATTTTATCCGAACCAGCCTTGTCTTCCCTGAACTTCCTCCCCAGATCTAATCCCATTATTAGCAACTGTTACAGCAACATCTCCTTCTCAGTTACTACATCTGTCATAGTTGCAATTATCCATCTATGCACTAAATCTACAAATATTTATTGAGCATCTGCTTCGTTCTAGACACAGGGGTCACTGCAGGAAACAGTACAGACAATGTGCCTGTTGCACAAGATTTCTCTGTGTAGTGGTAACAGCTATAAAGGAGGTAAAACAGGGTAATGTGATAGAAAGGGGAATGAGGTGGAGGCCTACTTTAGATATAAAGTGTTTTAGCTATTTATTACTGCATACAAATGCCCCCATATTTTGTGGTTTAAAACAATAACAACTTAAACTTCCCATAATTCTTTAAGTGACTGGGTTCAGCTGGCTGGTTCTCCTGCTCCACATTGTGAAGACTGAGTTCACTCCTGTGGCTGCATTTAGCTTGGAGCTCTTTTGGCCCTGGCTTGTTCAGCATGGCCTTTGCCTTTCCTGGGTCACTTTTCATCTGGGATCTTTTATTCAGAAGTCTAGTCCAATGTTCTTTATACTTTAGTGGCTCGCATCTAATGTGCAAAGGAGGAACCTTACAGGCTTTTTAAAGTTTGGGCCCAGAATTGGCACGGTGTCATTTCAACCACATTCTATCAGTCAAAGCAAGTCACAAGGCTATCCAGATTCAAGGGGAGGGAAGTAGATACCTCCTCCGGATAGATGAAGCAGCAAACGATTGTGGCTATCTTTAATTCATCAGAGGGTAGATGATTATTTGCATAATGACTCTTTTCGATAGACTTTAGGCTCTAAGAAAGCAGGGATAATATTTATTGTTGTTCACTACTGTTATACCAGTGTCTAGCACTGGCACCCAGTGAATGATAGTGCCAATAAAGGGAAGGATGAGGAAAGCAGATACTGGGTTTACCTATCACCTCCTCCCCATCGTATGACATGAAAGGCATTGCTAATGGATCATAGAATTCTTTCTCATCTTCTGCCTGACAACAGTAATACAATCAAAGTTGTCATGTATTTTATCACCATGGATAGTAGCCCCCGGGGAAGCTTTAGGAGGTGAGAGGAACTTGGCTTGGAAAGATGTGTAGAATTTAGAAAGGCAGAAAAAAGGAACCAAAGCTTTCACTGACTTGTATTTTTCTTTTAGATGAATTAAAATGAGGAGTCTCCTCTTTGCAGATAAATTTGAAAAGTCATAAACAAAACATATCATTCCCCTTCCAGGTAGATGCAACCTCTTGGGGTATGTGGTTTTGGGAGCAGACAGCAACTCACGTATGAAGAAAAAGGAGCTGCTTTCTCCAGGAAGATTTCTCCTGGTCTAGGAAATGTAGCTTGACTCAATGCTTTGATGAGTCACACAAACTCTCAGGCATATAAGGCAACTTTGAGAGGGCATTTGAACATGAACAATCTCAAGGAGGTGGATGTGTAAGTTATGCTTGAGTTCTTAATTTTCAACTCTAGAGTTCATTTTTCTTCTAAGAAATGATCTTTCAGGCTAAAGATATATACCTATAATTCTTTATTTTAGGAACAGTTGATTCTACCCTATGATCAGCTGGGTTTACAATGATGACTAGTGAGCATCCAACAATCATTATGGTTCCTCCATGTTAAAACCACCAAGTGAAACATGAAAGCACCAATGAACCAGATGTTTTGTCTGCAACATGCCAAACTATCGGTTAGACTAAATCACCTCCCCTCATCCCCTTTCATTGTCTTGCCAAAGTGTAGAGGAAGCCCTAATCAATGGAAGGACCAGAAATCAAGCCATTTTGTTTGTTTTTAGCAAAAGAGATAAAATTAACCTGGTGATAGATGCTTTCACTTTCCAACCAGATGCTGGTGCATTATAATCACAATACTATATAAAACATGTCAATTTGCATCAGGATACCTAGACCTCTCTAGTATCTCTATGTTCCAATATATTAGACACAGCTTTGTTATACAAATCTTTTTAAAATTCTGTTTCTTCATGCCTTAAATCCTATACCACACCCATTACTTTTGGGAAGAAATCTTTGATATTCAAGATCCTCACATAACTACTACCTCTCTCTTGTCCCACTACACCCTTATGTTTTACATATTCTAGACCAGTGTTTTGCAACCTTGGCACTATTGAAATTTTGGGCTGAATAATTCTTTGTTATAGGGGGTTGTCCTGAGCACTGCAGGATTCTTAGCAGCATCCCAGGCCTCTATCCTTTTCCTTCAATGTCATGCTCTTTCCCCAAGGCATGTGGTTTTCCTCTTTGGTAAACTTCTTGTTGGTAAGTGAGATGAATAATGTGTTAGTGCAGTTTTTCTCTTTTTACCAAGAGCGAGGAGGGAGATAGCATGAGAAGGAGAGGCCAAACAGGCAAGGGGAGGGACAAAGTATGGACTCCAGGTGTTCATCATTTGACCCATAGTTTAACATATGCCAGACCATATACAACCTGGACTCTCTCACTTCTTCTTCCTGATAATTCTATGAGATAAGGGACATTTTCTCCATTTGACAGAGAAAAACACTGAGGCCCAGGGATTTATAGTTATTTGCCACAGATAACCCATATAATAAGGAGGGGAGCCATGATTCAAGGCAAGACAGGTGGTGTCCACAAGCCCTTGCTTGAACTGATATTTAACTTTATAATGATTCAGGAGACATTATCCTTGAGACGGTTTGCTTTGGTTTCATCTTCCTGTTATTAAAAGATGGATCACCTGGGAGAGAAAGCCAATTGAATTTCCATTTTCCCTGTGTATTTCCATTCCAGGGCTTTCACTTGCCTTTAATGACTTTCTCAGGCCTTCCTCTTGAGAATGAGACCGTCCAGGGCTGAGCTCAGCCCAAACATGAAGCTTTTGGGAAAGAGTTAGGAAAGTCTGTTCAGCTGTTTTTTTTTAGAGGGAAAAAAGATATAAAGTACCGTTTATCCCATTCCCAAAATAAGTTAGTGTTTGGGCCTTCAAATTCATATGTGGTCAGTTCTTTATGAGAAAGTCCAGTTAGTTGAAAAGGACTTCAGTTTAAGACTCTTCCCTCCTCTCCTCTTCCTGAGCACAGCAGAGAGTGTGAAGCCAACTGCTTATCAGGTGGCTGGTGAACTTGTGACACACAGAAAGGACTGAGGGTGCCCTACATAGAAAGTTCATTCACTATGGCAGCTTTGGGCTCTCACTGGGGCCTTTTCCCCTTCATTCTCCCTTTGCTCCTTTCCCCACACAAGTCTTCTCCAGGTTTGATATTCATTCTACAGAAGTCTCTTATTAGTGCCAAATTTAGACAAAGCACTCAACTAGGGGTTCATTGATTCATCTATTCAAATATATTTGTTGCCTTCCTACAAAGTGCTAGATATAGTACTAGACATTTTACGTATGTTATTTCATTTATTCACCTGAATAAACCTACAAAGTGAGTATCCTTATTACTGATTTATATAAAAGAAACCCAAGGTATAGTCAGATAAAGTAAATTGCCCTTGGACATTAGTATGAGTGTAGAACTGAAATTCAACCCAGGGGTTTTTCTGTCTGCAAAGCCCATGCTTTTAACTACTCTAAGTCATTTCTTCTTAGTAATAAACCAGAGCTGAGAGATCTGGGCTATTGTTTATGTTACGTAAGGGAGGCTAGAAGGAAGTGAGGATGTTGATCCTGGCAGAGGAGCTACCAGGTATTTGATTAAGTTGATGTGGAAAAGGGATAAATAGGGGCTGAATGGTAGAAGATACACGGAGAGAGAGTTCAGTTCTGAATGTGAAAGGACTTTTTATGCGTTGGAACTCTCCAACAAATGAATGCATTCCCCTAGAGAGAAGGGAGTGCCCGATAATTTGAATAATTCTAGCATGGGCCATATAATCACTTGGCAGGGCTGTTGTTCATAGGGAGGATTCAAGCAGCTGATGGCCAGGTGAACGAATGAGCTTGGTCCTCGGGATTTGTGATTCTGTGCTTATTCTCTGGCTTTAGTACCAAGAGTTTATAGGAACTGGACTATGTTTCTTCACCTATTTAGGCCTTAGCTTCTCCAGTTGTTAGTATTATTTCTATCTCTGATGTTCTCAGACTGTGTAGCTCTCAGGGCCAATAGTGTGTCTAGGGAAGTAATTACAAGTATGGTTTTATTATTATGTTAGCCCGACAGAGGTTAACATAATGTTGAAATCTTGTTTTGTACTCAGGTTGGCTGGCTCAGTCTGGACACTTGAACCTGGGGTTAAGGTCTTCTCATGGTAATTTACTCTTATTCCTTTTTCAGTTTGATCCCAAATTTGTTTTATTTATCTCCTGGGATCACTGAGGAAGAGCTGTCTCCATATACACCCAGACTCCTGATCTGAAGATGTCTTTGTCCTTCCAGAACTACAGTTACATTTGAGGGTGGGGTGGGGGGAAGCTTGACAGGAGAGGCTGATAGCTGGAGATGGGACTGTGGCAGGGCTGGGGATCAGGACGAGCAACAGAGAAGGGCTGGCACAGGCATCAGGTGACATTCTAGACAGGTTGGTTGCGCAGTGTACAAGCAATCCTTGTAAAAAGCTGTTACAAGAATTACCTGTGTTAAATATATGTAACATACTTCGAATGGTGTTTCTGGCACATAATAAGTAATACGAAAATGTTGTCTATTTCACTGTTGTTACTATTATTACCCTCTGAGTCTAGTACAGCAACTGCACATAGTAGGTGCTTTATAAATATTTGTTGAATGTATAGAAGAATGAATAAATAGCCCCCTTGGAAAATAGGTTTGTTTTGTTTTGTTTTGTTTTTAAAACAGTGATTTAAAGGCAAAAGTAGTTGCATGTTTTGGTAATGGCAAGATTTTTACAGAAGAAATGGGAAAGCCCTTTAAAACCTGACATCCTGTTAGTATTATGCCGTTATTGTGAACTGTCAGTCCAGAGTTTTCACAGCGATTCTTGTTATGGTGAGACTCTTGGAAATTAGAGGGTCTGTGGAAAATGTGATTGTGGGATGAGTATTTATCATTAATATGGGCTTTGCCCATTTCTAAGCCTGAATGAGTTTTTGTTTGAGCCAAACAGTTAAAGATTATCCTTTTTCTGCTTTTTCAAGTGACCAAAATGCCTTTAATTTAGAAAAGAAGTATGGTTATTCATTCCTTATATTTATAGCTATACATAAGCATGGATAAGTGTTCACTGGGCCAGATTGTTTGCTTTTGTATTGAAGGGGGTGCAGATTCCAGTCTTTTCTGGGTGTGTGTTAGAGGGACCACCGTGAACTACCCTGAATGTTTGCTCAACTAAGTGAAGACTTCTTCCCTCGCAGGCCAGGCAGAGTTGCACTGGGAGAGGCAGGCAAGCTGGAGAATTAGCAAGCTGCCTCCTCACTTCAGGAAACTCATCAAAGTTACATGCAAGTGTCCCCAGGTACTCCCAGTGAAGCCCACGTACGTCAGAGCTGGAACAGGGCTTGGATCAGTCCAACCTACCAGCCCTGGCAAGCTCTTGACTTGTGGAGACTACTGAGTTGTACCAGGCAGTTCATGGCACAAAATCATATGGTGCTGGACTTACTGAGTCTGGGGTAACATAAAACGGTTCATATTGTCACTCTAATGCCTTCCGTATTGAGGTCACTTCGAGACTGTCACCACAATTGGGGTCTGGCTTCAGTCTTACGAGCCTAAAAACTGTACTTTGCCAGGGTACCCAGGACCTAATATGTAGTTAGTTCTCTGTAGTTAATATTCTTATTCTCTTCCACTTGGTAACCTATTTGCCAAGTTTTGAGAGTTCTTTCACTGTAGTTCTCTATGTACCAGAATTCTCAAGTTTCTTTAATTGGTATCACCCCCATGCTCAAGGCATAAAGAAAAGGCACGCTTAACATTTGGAAATAAAGGGTAGGCCCGTTTTCTGTTATTTCTGTTATAGCATTCATTCCCTTGTTTCAAATAGGAAGGGAGTGTTTGTGGTATATAGGAATTTCTCTTACATGAATGGGAACAAACACATCTTCGGCTTCTGAAGAGCCTGCCTACAAGAAACAGGACAAGATTGTTTTATAGGAAATACATAGAATGCTTAAGGCTTATTTGAAACATAATCTTTTTTATTTCAACCAAAGAACACTCAAGGTATCCCTTCTTAAAAGAGGATCCTCAATGAACTAACTTCATATTACCAGACTGTGTGAGAATAGTGATACTTTTTCTCAGTCTTATAGCAAGTCCTTTCCACACTGGCTTATCATATCCTTACAAAAACCCTGCAAAGTGTGTGTCATATTCCGCACTATATGTTGGAGCTCCAAGAGGTTACACAATTTGCTTAGATTCCCCAGCTAACAAGTTGCAGAGGCACAATGTGAATAGGATTCTGTCTCCACTTCTCATGCTCCTAACAGTGGATCCATCCTGTCTCAGGCAAAGAGGGAAAGAGAACAAGGGAGGAGAGAACAGGAGAGAAAGAACTTGGCAGAGGCAAGGGGGAGAAAGGAACCAGGCAGGAGAAAACTCATGTTTGAAGGGAAGGCAAAAATATAACTCAAAACAACATGAACCCACGAGGTTTTCCACTCTTTATAATGTAATCTGTAGTAGAATCTTGTGGAAAATGTTAGTGGTTGACTCAGTGTGGGACTGCCAGTAAAGCCTACATTTTGAAAGTTAAGGGGAGCAACCTCATTTGCTTGGTCTTGAGATGAGAGTTGGGAAAAGATCAAAGCAAGAGAAGACATTCAGGAAACACATTTCCTTAACTGCCTGCAGGAGGAAACTTTTCACCACTGGAAAATGCAAGCCTTTACTGCCAACCCTGGAGCATGGAGAATTTACCTCATTAATCACTGCTGTCAGGTTTCTTTCTGTAAACAGCAAGCTGTTGACATACAAAATATCTTCTGTTTTTCATGGAAAAGCAAGAGGGAAATGGTGAAATATACAAGTCATCAAAGTAAATGCTTGTTAGAGTCAAAATAGAATGTCACATGCCCTTATTAAATACAAGGCAATGCAAAATTCTGATGTCATTGAAAATCCTCAAGAGAACATTTTTGTATCTAGATATAGCTTATATAGATAAGCTCTTGTGAAGAAAAATGCAGGGAAATGGTTAAATACACAAACCATCAAAGTAAATGCTTGCTATAGTCAAAATAGAATGTCACATGTCCTTATTATTAAATACAAGGCAATGCAAAATTCTGAGTTCATTGGAAATCCTCAAGGGAACATTTTTGTATCTCAAGATCACTGATAAAGGGAAGATGTCTAAACATTAGTCCAATCACAGTTGTTTCTGTGCAATAGTATATTATGTGAGGCATTCCTGTGGTTGAGTGCAAATCTACACCTTCATAGATCTGTCTATTCTAGCCCATCAAATAGGGTAGACAGGGCTCGGGCTGGTGGAACAGAGTTGGGGCTTAGAATCAGAAAGGTCATCTGAGATTCACATATTAGCCGATATAACTGGGAAAAGCAACTTAATCCGATTTATACATATCCAGATACCTTGAGAGCAGGGAAGGGAAGGTGATCAAGAATTAGAGGGAGGCGGTGCTAACATCAAATCCAAAGGTGAACGAGGAGAAGAAGAGTTGGAGAACTGGATCAATGTAGGAGCAGGTTAGGAAGATTGACACATATTTTTCTCAGACAAAAGCAACACTTGGACATATTTGTGCAAGGTGAAGATAAGTTCCTTCTATTTTCACCGCTACCACCTTAGACCATGCCTCCATCATGCATGATTGGCATGACCTACTAGCTATGTGACCAAGTGGCTTTCCTGCTTCCACTCTTGCTTTCCTCCAGACTAATCTCCTTCCATGGTGGTCTTTTTGTGTAAAGCAGATCATATCACTCTTCTGCTTAGATGCCTCCTGCCCACCCCAACCCCGTGCCTTTCCATTGAAATTAGAATAATACGCACATTTCTTTTGATGATAGTCTAATTCTTCTGTTACCTAGCTGCATTTCTCCTCTCAACTCAAATTATTTCACTTTTTCTCTGGTTTATTCTGCTATGGTCCCACTGGTTTTTTTTTTTTTTTCCTTTTCTTCTGTCAAACATATAAAGTTGTCTCTGCTTGACAGACTTTGTCCTTGCTGTTCTGTTACCAGGAACACTCTTTCCTCTGACATTTACATTATTGGCTTCTACTCAAGATTTAAGGCTCAATTCAAATACCTACTATTTACTCAGAGAGGTCGTTTTAAATCATCTTATCTAAAATAGTACATAGCACTGTCTAATATTAATACTATATGTTTCTTAGTTTGGGAGACTTGCAAGGACAAGAAATCTTTATATTTGAATTCAGGAAGTACTAACAGAATAACTTGGTAGCTGTAACCATTAGGGCACGCCCTGCTAAATGGTGAAAACCATGAACTATCCTTGCTAGTTCAGCATCTATAAAACATTGTTACAGGCAACATGTTAACACATATGAAAGTTCTTGGAAAATGTAACAAGAAGCCAGTTGCTCTTGGGCAAAGAAACACAGAATGACACAGGCAGGTGTAAGAAATTTATACTTTACTCAACATAAAATCAAGCAGAGAAAGAAAAAATTTCTTTGAGAGAACTTGGGTTTGAATTTTTTCAATTAAGGAAGTTATATAAGGAAAATACTCATTTCACAGGCCATTTATCATAGATCCTAGAATAGGAAGAGAATTAAAAAATCATGTTTCCAATCTCTTGCCTTCAGAAATGGAAAGTACCATTTAGTGGCTAGTAGGGAAGTATAGGAGTCAGACTGTACGTTTGAACCTTAGCTCTGTTCCTGTCTAGCTGTGAAAACTTGGGCAAGTCTCTTAGGCTCTTTGTATCTCAGTTTCCTCATCTGAAAAATTTAGAAAATATAATATCTACTTGAAATATAACCCTAGGAGGATTATATAAAGTAATACATGGAAAATACTTTGAGCAGTGCCTGTTCAATAAATACTATTATTATCTTCATTTTGCAAACAAAATAACTAAATTTCAGAACATTTAAGAGACTCATTCAAAGTTGCATGGCTAATACGTTGTGGGGCAAAATCTAGAATCCACAGCTTCTGCTTTCCGACACATTGTGGATTTAAAATCTAAGCATTTTAAAGCGATTTAAGCAGTTAAACATACTTAATATCTAACATGGACATTGGCAACAAAACAGTGTGTTGATTATATCATTTTTTCTAAAAAAATATACACATAGACATGCAGGAAAAGTATGGAAAGAACATACACCAAAATGCAAATAATGGGTGTATGGCAGAAGGAGTTTGAGAATATGAATGATTTTTGTCTTTCCTGTCCTTACTGTGTTTTTCATGTTATCGGCATTCAGCAGATATGACTTCTTAATCAGAAAAATACATTATTAAAAAAGCAAAGCAACAATAACACTCCCAGTAAGAATGAAACTCCTGTATCTCTTGAATGTGTGATGATGCCAAATCCTTATTTTATTTACACTGTGCTATGCTTTGAATGTTTAGCCCCTTCAAAATTCATGCTGAAATTTAATTCCCATGGTAACAGTATTAAGAGGTGGGACCCTTATGAGGTGATTAGGCCATGAAGGCTCCACCCTCACAGGTGGGGTTGGGGTCAGTATAAAAGGATGAGTTTGGCCCCCTTTTGCTCTCTCTTGCCTTCTTGCCTTCCATCACGTGATGATATAGCAAGAAGGCTCCTGCCAGGTGCTGGCACCTTGATTTTGGACTTCCAGCCTTCAGAATGGTGAGCCAATACATTTCTGTCCATTATAAATTACCCAGGCTCAGACATTTCTGTTATAGCAGCACAAAGCAGGCTAAGACACACTGCTTTACATTTCCCAGACAATTCTAATTACTCTTGCTGAACTTTCATAGAACCTTGTGCATACTCTAATCCCCGACATCGCTGTACCCAAATATTTTGCTTAGGTGTCAGTTTCCTCACACATCTATAAACTATTTCTATTCTGGCTACCTCATATGGTATCATATTAAAAATATTTGATGAATGACATATCCATCAACATCCTGACTTTACAAAGAGTATTCCTAAGGACCATCCAATTCCCAGATTACAAAGATGATTTACAGAATCCCATTCTTTATACTGGTGAATTACTGTTACACATTTCTGTATTCTGTTTCTAACCAAGACTTCTTATGTCTCCGATCGTTATCCCTTTTATAGTAAGGCATATACAAACCACATTTAGCATTTCTATTTTATATCCAGGTAACATTCCATATCAAAAGGATTTTAGTAATCATCCTCTGAAAAAAATGCCTCAAGGAAATTTGACCATACTGCCCCTTAGTGTGATTTCATATTGTTCATGGGCATTTTTATAACTTATTAAAATAGTTTATAATCTGCATTTCAAGGCTTCTCTCAGCAAGTTTTGAGCCCATTTCCTTAGCAGAGTTATAAACGAGAGTTTAAAAGGCAATGAAAAGCGTGTGAACTATTGGACAGCTTCTCGGTGCTGCCATGCGTTACGCACCTGCCAGCCTTGGATGACGTCTGTGGGCCTGGCTTTGCTTGTTGCAGAGGCTGGAGTAGCCTGGTGTCTTTCATCAACAGACTCCAGATAGACTGACACCTGCAGACTGCTTCAAAGCAGGTACATGGAAGTTTTCACATGGTTAGATTGAGAGAGTGGGAATTAGTAGTACGGAGCAATGCATCTCACAGAGAAAGCAGCAATGAGAAATTCTATGAACAGCAGAGCCACTTAGCTTCTGACTGCTGGACATTATCAGGAATCTGAACCGTACTGGAGAATATTTGGAGTGGATGGCTAGAAGCCCCAGTGGACCCCTATCCTCCACATTCTTCTTTTATTTGCTCATATATCCCACTAGATAATCATCAGTTAAAATGAGAGCATAGTAAAGTATATAAGGCATCACACAGTTTTAATCTTGAAAACCATATCTAAGCTTTCCAGGACTCAGTTATAAAATTAATGGTGATAATAAAAATAGTAATAACAACTAACATTTATTGAGGATTATCTGTCTCAGGTACTATTCTAAGTGCTTGATATGCATTACTTCCTTTTCTAAAATGCTTTCCTTACACAGTTGGTTGTTAGAATTAAGAGACATGACCCAGGCAAAGTTCTTAGCTCAGAGTCTTGCCAATAATACCGAGTTTCCAAAAAGTTAGCTATTTTGTTATTTTTATAACTAACTAACAACAATAACAATAGATGCTCCCTGTTCCAAATAAAACTCTAAGAGGCTTTTTTAAACTTTTGGTCCTTAGGTGAAGTCTCAAGTCTTTGTAACATCCCAGAATTACCCACAGCCTAGCTCAGTGCCTGATGCAGATTAAATGGTCAACAAATACTTATAAAAATAACTAAAAATCCTAAATTGTATGGATATATTTGTAAGTAGATTTTGCAGAGAAGAGAGTTTGTGATTTTCTTCCGATTCTCAAAATATTTCATGGTCTAAGAAAATAATGAGCCACTACTTTAAAAGAGAATCTGTCATTGGGTGAGTAACGAAGTCTAATGAGAATGATGAGGAAGCAGGGAGGAAGGATCTGAGTGGGGCTGGCTTCCCACCATAAGAGGGTTTGGAAAGGCCTGCGATGCTAGCCTCTGGGGTGGCAGTCCAGGACTGTTGCTCTCCCCACCTGGAAATTCCCATTTGCCCTCTGCGGCCATTTACATAAGACTTTGTGGGATTACTGGCCCTCCATCTAACCTTGAATGGAATGATTTAATGCCAGATAATTTTGTTCTGGTTTTATAGGAATCACAGAATGTTTAGTGCTGGAAAGAACCCCATACATCATCTATTTCAGGGTTTTCAAATTTATAGCAGATGTGTTGCCATTCCCCTTGCTGCACCCATGGAAGACATCTCTAATTAGGGACAGAACTCTACTTCTGTATCTTTTGAATCTTTCTTAACATAATATCATACGCAACCATTACCAATTGGTTGAAATCAGAATTCACACAAAAAAATAGTTTTTCATCACTATTACATGTCCGATATCCTCCTCTTTCAGTTGGGAAGATCAAGGAGATGACATTTGATATGTCTCTGGGTTAGACCTGACCATGGTGAAGTGAGTGATAAGAGATTTTTGAGATGCAAAGGGTTGTGACTTCAAACTATAAATATTTAAGCACCAAATATCATCGTCTTTGCCTTTGCTGTTATTTTTTTCCTCATACTTTTAGAATAAAGAAATAAACTGTTTTAAATGACCTTCTTCCCGCACACAAGTCTAGAAGGCTGCTAAAGAAATTATGAATGATTTTTAATTATTGTTCCATACATTGTTGTGTTTTATTTTAAACCATAAGATAGTTAAGCAAAGGTTCAGGCCTCAGGCCTCCCTCTTTCATCTCTCAGTATCCTTTAAAAAGAGCAGTTTGGGGAAAGTCCTGCCATAAATTCAAGAACCTGGGACTGTTACAAACAGCTGAGGATGTCATTTAGCCATTTTGGGCCTCACTTTTCCCTACTGTTATAGGAGAACATGGGACACTTCATTGGAATAGAAACCTGGCTCCCTCATGTATGGGAGAGAAAAAATGGATTTCTGTTGAACAGAATGTGAAGATTTATTTATTTTCCCGTGAGTGTGTGTGTGTCTTTGCATATATGTGAATAAAAAGCAAATTTAAGGTAAGAGTGAGGATTGGCTAGGGAAAGACATGAATTAAAGTGCATTTCCAACTTTTTAAGCCATTAATTAAATAATGTAGATCTGGCTTCAAAATTATTAAGCACCATTGTAGTTTTCATAACTTAGAATAGAATGCTTTCTCTGCATGATGAGGGCATGTAAGGTATGAGCTTTGTCATAAACTTGTCCAGTTGAGTCTATGGAGTAAAACTAGAGAAAATTGGAGTTTTTAAGCACACCAGTAGAGATAAAATTTAAAGTACTGGCACGGGCTAGATTTTTTTTTTTCTTGTGAGGATGGTAAGGGTGGCTGGGGAGAGGAGAATTGCCAAATGTGTAGCTATCCTTCTGCCTTCTTTATCATATACTGTAAGTAAACTGGCTTAAATCCCATCCTTCTCTCTCCTTTGGCATTGGTCTCTTTTTGAAATATGAAAGTTACAGAGGTAAATTAGAAAATAAGCCAGTATTATATGAAAACATATTTATTGTCTGAATAATAAAACTTAGCTAAGGAATTATTAGAATTAGAATTCTCCCTACTTGCAGTACAAGTTTCCCATAAGCAAACAGAAGCAAAACCCCCAGATGAGAAAGAATACATTGGTAACCTAAATCATAGGTATTTGGGGGTATGTTTAAGCAATGTATCTACTTCTCTGTAATTTACTGTAGCACTGATGACAAAGCATAGACATGCAATGAGAGGCGTAGAGACTCGGCACATCCCACGTGAGTGTGCAACCACTGCAGAGCTTGGACTTCTTAAATGTGGCCACTTTAACTTATACACACACATACAGAGGCACTTCGGAAATCTCCCTGCAAAGAATGATTTGCACATAGTTTCTTGACAATACTCTTACAAAAAAAAAAATGAAAACAAAACCGACTCTCTGACCATGGTTAATAAATAAGAGAGAAAAGGAGAAGAAACAAGCTCCTGCCATGATCTGGCAGGCACGCCGAGCAGCACCTTGGACCTCATTTGAAAAACAGGCAACTCTGACAGCTTTCAGAGCCCAAGAGAGAAGGCTGGAGGCCGAAGGGAGCTATGCATTATAATCTTTGGCTATTTCCAAATAATCTCCAGGATGGAGAAGTTTAATCAGTCCCTACCACATACACTGTGTCCTTTTAGATGTGGCTGAAACAAGTATCTCTGCAGAGTTATAAAGCCCTCTAGGAATGGCATTGCTTTAAATTGTTCTTCCCAGGTGATATATCCATAACAATCGCATAAATAATGTACAAAAACAAAACCAAAAAACAATATTACTCAACTCTGAACTTTTTCTTTCTTTTTAAAGATGACCTCAGATTCATTCTCAAAGTGCAAATCTGGATATGAAAAAAAAAAAAGTAGGTATAAGGGAACTGTAGCCCCATCTTCTATCCCCCACCCTCCACAGTGGGGCTGATTCGATTCCCTCTCCCTCCTATCTGTGCCCTTCCTCCTATACTTTAAGATAGTCGTTTTTCAGCCGACCCAGCCGGGTCCCATGGCTCCTGATGGTGAGGGCCAGCAGCTCGTATTTGTCCCTAAGCCCCACAGAAATGTCCAGCGTCTCCTTCAGCAGGGACTTGGTGTGCACCAGCATCCCCAGGAAGTCCTCGTTCAGCCTGCTCTCCTGCCGACTGTCCTGCTCCTGGCCCTGCTTGAACTTGCTCTCCAGCTCAGTGAGGGACTTGTCGGAGTTGGAGTAGGCGTCCCCGATCTGGTGAGACTCGCGCCGCAGGTACTTGCCGTAGCTCTCCTCCCCGTCCAGGTCGTAGGAGATGCTCTTGCTGATGCCCTCCAGCACGCGCCCGGCATCCTCCACCTGGCGGCCCAGCACGGTGAACTCCTCCCGCAGGGTGAGGCTCACCAGGCTGCTTGCCTGGCTCCCCTCCCCCTGGGAGCAGCGCCGGTGGTCACTCACCCTGAAGAGCAACTGGCACTTCTCGGGGTCATCGTTCTCCTCGTAGTCCCCATCGGGCACGAAGTAGTGGTGCAGGGTCCCATTGGACATCTCCGGGTAGAGGGGGCCGTCGAAGTAGCCCTGACACAGGTAGCAGAAGAAACTCATCCAGAGGAACTTCAGGAACAGCATTCTGGATATGCAGGAGGGCCAGGGACCCCAGGAGAAGACACGGCCGCCCGGGCACCGGGAAGGGGGTCTCCGTGGGAGTCAGTGCCTCCCTGAGACGGCGTCCGCCTCCGTCCTGGCCGGCTCGCTGCACCCTGGCCCCCGCTCCCCAGCAGGCTTCATGTGGCTGTGCAAGAGCGCAGCATGCACCTAGCCGTGCGCGCGCTCGGTGGCTGCAAGTCCCGCGCGGGCTCTGTCCGGGCGCCGGATCGCAGGCGGGGGACCTGTCCTCGGGGGCTCTGGCAGGACGCTGGCGCTGTTGCCCCCCTCTCGGAGTTCCCCCTTGCTCCTGGGAGACGGAGCATGTAGCTGCAGAGAAAGGCTCTTGCCCTCTGATACTATTTCAATTCCTGGACTGGGTGGGAATGTGAAGCCTTTCCTTTGGCTACAGATATCCTGAGGATCTCTCTGCTCTCAAATTACAGCTGATTTCGTCACTTGGAAGCCAGGGAACAAGTTTGGAGAGAAACGTCTCAACCGGGTTTCTGTTATTAAAGGTACAGGGTCTCTTTTTATAGATGGAAAAGGGAGACCCCGCAAAATGGAATTTCATTTTCTCTGAAACGGAAAATGAAAAGAGAATTAGGTAAAATTTCCACAGCAAAAAAGCCTGGTTTGCTATTGACATATTGGGGGAAAGAGTGAATATCCTTGAGAAATGCCATTTCACATGTCTAAATAAACACCAGTTCAGTTGGATTTGTTGAGTATGTCAATTTTTATCTTTAAAAAGTTTGTGACTTTGAAGGCAAAATTGAAGTGTCAGAAGTGGCAGTTTTGTTTGGAATTTTTTTTATTTAAAATTAATAAAAACAATACGTTGGAAGCAATAAAAATATATAAAATTGATTAATGCATAGTTGCTACCATGGATGAGAGCAGAAGCTGAAAAATAATGGAATTTTTTCAGTTTTATGAGTAAAAGGACAATTGAGATCATTGTTTAATTTAATGAAACAATGCTAAGCTGCTGCGTTGAATCTTTAACCTAATACTGTTACAGCCACTGCCTCTTTTGAGATCCTTGAAAACTTTTGAAGAATATAGGGCTGGTACTGTTCTCCCCATTTTCCAGATGGAGACATGAGAGGGCAAAAGGTTAAGCAAGTTGCTTAGTCAAACATTAGATTGTAGTTGAGCCAGAACTCATTAAGTCACAGGGTCTTTTAATTTAATTTGGGAAAAAAACACCTTTTCCCCCCCACCAGGTTATTTTAGTTTCTGAGTTATGAATTGATTGGCAAAAGCCCATTGTAAAGGCCATTCATTTGTTTCATGAATATTTCTTGAGCATTTACTGTGGGCCAGGGTTTGGGAATATAGCAGTGAATGCAAATAAAGATAAATCCTTGCCCTCCTGGAGCTTACATTCCCAGAAACAGAGGACTAAATTAATATAAATAAATCAGATACATTGTATGTTGGCCAGCAGTAGGGTTGTGGAAGAAAGAAAACAAGGAAGAGGTGAGAAAGCAGAGGCAGGCAGCACTCCTATTTCCATGGGTATTTTCTCTTTCTACCTTGAGATGTAACTGAAACACTCATGTTGATTTGCAGTGATCCGGATCCATTTCCCTTCCTGGGTCATAAGGGACTAATTTCATTCAGAACCACAGTTCACTCAGTTCTGGGACTGTCACACTCATCATCACTTTCAGTGACATAAGCAACCCAGACTCTTGGATAGAAAATGAAAAGTCCAGTTACGTAACTGGATCTTTTGTCAATGTGTTATCACATGTGTAGATTTTTTGAGGCATGTTGACTGCACATTTTAATTCTTATCCAGATACTTGACATCATGAAAACTTAGACCAAAGGACTTTTCTTAGTGTTTATGCCAGTTAGAAGACCAAGACCTATTTTCACTCTATCCCAGCAGAAAACTATAACCTCTTCCAGTTGAGAGACTAGACTGTTGGACCTAAGAGCTACATTGCTTCATTCCTTTTTCCCTGGGACATTCACAAATGACAACAGATGGATTCAAATTGGTTGCTTGGCCAAAGAAAAGAAGAGGAATTTACTCTGATTCATTTCACTTCTTGCACAACCTCTCCCTGACTTACTAATCAATTCAATTAAGCCAATCTATATTAAGCACTTACTCCTTGCTCTCTACTTACACGTACAGTGTTAAGTTAGCTACAGATACAAAGATGTGCACTAAAATGTTTCAGCCTACAAAGAGCTTGCTCTCTGTTGGAGGGTCAGGCATATGGACATATAAAGTCATAATAAGAAAGGTGAAGAGTATTTCCTTTCTACCTGCAGTTAGATTATTAGATAATCTCATATAAAGATAAAAATTCCATGTCATGTATTAGAAAGGAATCATTTTTGTGCAAGTAACTAAAAGTCCACTTCAGTCTGACTAAAGACAAAGAGACATTCATTGACTCACAGAAAATCTAGGATTAGATTTTCAAACAAGGAAGGTCTGGTCCAGACCTAGTTTTTCCTCCCACCGTTTCTTGGTTCTAGTTCCTCAGTTTATGTTCCTTCTTGGGTAGTCTCTTTCATTTGTGGTTCCAAGATGATACCAGTGTCTTCCGGGGGGAGCGGGGGCTCTATGATTCCTTGTTCATATCTAGCAAGAATGACAGATTGGATTTCCTGGTAGCTCAAATTCAGGTCCCTTCAAATTAGCCTCAGTGGCCACAGTTGGCCTGATCTGAATCATGAATAATCTTTGAACCAGACTTACTGTAGTCTGAGGTTTGAAGTAAGCCACTTGGCTTAAAACAGTAAGGGCCCAGTTCTGCAGCCAAAGGCAAGGTGCCATGCTGACTGCATGGCTGGGTGATTTAGGGTCCTGTTTAGGAAGGGGACAGTGTGAGAGTAGGTTCTGCAGAAATTACTATAAGTATTTTCGCCACCTCATGCCTTTATCTTCAGTAAACACATCTTAAAGATACTGCCACCCATTTGTAGCAGTGTGCTTGCCAATATGTTTAGCAGCTGGATGTATGGGGGAAAAGCCCTCAATTATAGCACTTGCTGATTTCCATGATATAAATACTTTCACAATGGGCAACGTCACTGAACACAAAGTTGAGAAAACAGGCACAGTCCTGCACCATTTTATAGCATTTCCATCATATAGATGTATTAGAAGAAAATAACCCCCAGAAAATAGGAAATAATAAACATCTAGTTAAAGAATTAAGGTGATGAGTTTTGCATATGTTGCCTTTAACGTAGTTTACTTAATTAAAAGTTTATTTATTTTTTCTTTTTTTAATTTTTTTTATTTCAATGTATTACAGGGTTACAAATGTTTAGGTTACATATATTGCCCTTGCTCCACCCGAGTCAGAGCTTGAAGCGTGTCCATCCCCCAGATGATGCACAACGCACCCATTACATGTGTATAGTTTATCTTCTAATAATGGTTATGTTTAACAACTGACTTGCAAAATTCCTAAAAACCTAACAATCAGCTCTCACAAGACAGTGCAAGCTGGCTCTAGCACATCATGGTCTTTGGGTCTAACACTTCATTTTGTTCACTTTTAAAAGGACTTAATTTCTAGGTGCTTCACATGTTCCTAGTTCCATCTTGGGCTGGTCTGCCAGGGTTAGAGCTAAGGTGGGCTTCTGAGGGGTGACCTAAAATAAATGAAGTCAGAGGAAATGTCCAAACACAAACATAGTGGACAGAGGACTTTGAAGAATAAAATCAAGAAGCATTATCTGCTAATAGGACAACAGTTGAGTTTAAAGCTGAAAACTAGAGACAAAATAAAAGGACAGGAACTGGGTAAGTTTAAGAATAAAGAAGGACCTTAAAAGTAATGGCCAGAATCATATCAGTGAGTAGAGGAGCACTGTTGCCCCATACCAGCTGCTTATATATGTGTAATCCCTGTCACACGGTACCAGAAGGGTTGGCTAGCTTAAGATTTGCTTATCTTTTATCATTTTTAATGCACTTTAAAATCTTGTTTCTTTAGACCAATTACCACCTTAGAGAGGGAAGCACCAATTTAGGCTGGCACCATGAGCCTAAAGATCTTTAAGTCCCCTTGTCAAACGTTTTTGTGATCTCCTGTTTCTGATTATGGTAATAATAATACTTCTATAGAAAATGGGGCTGGTATGTATTAAGAATAAAGAGATTTGGGGAAATTGGGTTTCACCGTGTAGCCTAGGAACCCCCAAAATACTCTGGGAAGTAGAAGCCTTCACTCTCAACATTCCCCCAAACTGTCAGACTGAATGCCCGGACCATGTCAAAGAAGAAAAAACAAGAGTTATTCTGGACGAGAGTCAGGGTTCAGAGGTTGGACAATAGAGAAAAGGAAGAAGAGAAGGGAAGACAAGAAGGACACAGTATTTAGCACTTGGACATTTTTTATTTTTACCAACGAAGAGGTAATCAGTAGCATTTGTTAAGCAGCTATTGTTTGCAGAGGGTGGGAAGGAGAGAGGACGAGAAATAAATAAGAGAAAGAAAGAAAAGAAAAGTAGGGAAGGAAAGAAGATAGTAAAAGAGAAAGAATGAAAAGAGAAGAAATGAAGGGAGAGATTGAAATAAATTTGATTATCTAGTCTGTGCTATTTATTTGTCATATTAAATCAGTGAAGTGGTTATTGTTATTTACTACAAGAACATTAGTTAGGAGCAGGGGGACAGCTAATTAACAAGAATAATCACAAACAAAAAAAATCAAACTTCCTACCAAACATAGGCAATAAAGCACACCTATGAAAACAATGAGAATGCTTACAAGGGAATAGGCATAATGTGTGAAGGGAGTCTGGTCAGTTCTCACAGTCTTTCTGTATTAGTCAGAATATGCTATGCTATGTTGTGGTAACAAACATCACCAAGTGCTAACAGAGAATTCAGGTTCACTGCAGGTCAGGATCACTCAGCAACTTTCTTCTATATGGCAACTCTGCTGCGCCATCTGCAACATGAGACCTTCATGGTCAATGCAGTAAGGAAAAAGGGCTCTGGAGAGTCTTATGATGCACTTAAGTGCACTGGATTGAGAGTGACACATATCACTTTTGCACACAGCACATTGGGGGGGTGATATTGCCCCACCTTGGTGCAAAGGGAGGGGGAGTCTCATCCTTTCATGTGCCCAGGAGAGAAAAACCGGATGTGGATGAGCCCTGGATATCTTTATCATACTTTCCAACAGGAAAAACACCTGCTAGAAATTCTAGAAATGCCAAACAGGATATGAGTATGTAAGTTGTGACATATAGTCTATAATAACACAAATATTTCATATCTTCAGCCAGGATAGAAAATACAGGCAAAGAAAAAGACCATAAGCACTTACTTTACTGTCCCTCCCAGATTCAATGAGTCTGATTCTTTCCACCCATTTCACCCATGAACACAGGACACACCGAACCATAGAAGAGGGGAGCTGGGGAGAGTCAGAGAAGGAGAAATAAGGGTTAGAGTTTTCAAATAGGGAAGGAGGTTGAGGGGACTGGGTGTCCAGGAAGCTAGAGGGGGAAAACATCCTAGGACATGAGAGGACCCCAGATCAGCTTGGTTGCAGGGCATTCCGGGGACATAAGCACTAGACATAGGCATGTGAGGGGAGTGAAAGAGGAGGGACAGAGGGAACAGTTAAATCCTCAATGAGGAGATGTGATCATTGACAATGAAAGCAGGAATTCATTCAGGAGAGGAGAATGCTACAGAGAGGTTGGCCTTGCTCCAGAGGATCAAATAGTGTCTGTGCAGCACTGTGCCATGCTCAGTTAAATGTATGATAAGGACTCAGAGTCATTTGGGAGAAATTTTACTCCCCATGTTTTGGCTCTTCAATGGCTTCCAACTGCAGTTAGACTAAAATTCAATCTCCTTAGCTGGCCGACCAGATCTTAAATTGTTTCATCCCAGCTTTTAAATTTCCATCTCCTGGGACTCCTGACTTTACTGTGCTAAAGCTATACAGGCTTCTTTTAATCATACATCTCATCTCAAGGTCTTTACTCATGCGATCTTTCTGCTTGGAAACCTCTTTTTTAACTCCTTTCCTGGCTAATGCCGACTTGTCTCTCATGTCTGAACTATAATGTCACTTTCTCTAAAAGCCCCTCCTAAATCTCTGAATATTAATTAATTTTCCCCATCATTCCCTTTCATACCATTGTGTTCATTTTCTGTTGGAACTTTCCACTATTATAATTATACTTTAACTTACGGATTTATTTGTCCTAGGTTTTTCTCTCCAGCTCATTTTAAACTATGGGAAGATAGGCTGTGTGTTCACTTCTACCTTCCCGGTGGCTAGCACAGTGACAGGATCACAGGAGGTGCTCAATGAATGTTCTTGGCATCCTAGGTTCAGTTGATCACTTCCTCTTTAATATTTCAAGATGCTTTTGTGGTTAGTGTTTTAATGGTACTTTTTCTTTGTTCTTTCAGAATGTGTACTGCACTGTATTGGACTATTTATTAACTTGTCCATCTCCTCCCACTAGACTGTGAGTTCTTCAAAGATAACAGTACATTTTATTTCCCTTTATATACCCTGCGATTAGCACAGAGCCAAGCATATAACCAAATAATTGTTATTTGTTGTGATATCTAAACTGTACAATTTAAGGAATTCTATTATTTAATAATGGTCAGATAATCTATTTGAGTCCATGTTTTGTCTGGCCAGTGTTGGTCTCACATTGGGTCTGAGTAATCCTGGCAGGAAAGAAGGGAAAGAGCCCTGTGAATTCCAATATTTAGAACATTCAGAAGAGATACTTTTGACCCATCCTAAGTAAAGTATGCAGCAGTCTGTACATATGGTCCTAGAGCATTGTGGTCTGTAAACTAGAGAAGTATCAGACCACCCTGCAGGGGAATTTGCTATTTGTCTGGCAAAGATTTTCACTTTTCTGCTGTTAGAAGTGCATACGCTGAGTTATGATCCAGCCAGGTTTAGAGAAGAATCAAAGCTTTTTTATTTCTCCTCTGTGGGCACTGTTTTATTTTTCCTTGTTTTATTCTGTTTGAGCTGCTATAACAGAATACCAAAGACGGGGTGGCTTATAAACAGCAAAAATTTATTCTCATAGTTCTGGAGTCTTGAAAGTCCAAGATCAAGGCAGATTTGGTGCATGGTGAGGGCCCACTTCTCAGGTCACCGCTGCTGATCTTCTCTCTGTATCCTCACGTAATGGAAGAGGGGAAGGAGCTCTCTGGGCTCCCTATTATAAGGGTACTAATCCCATTCATGAAGGCTCCACATGCATGACCTAATTACCTCCCAAATGCCCAATCTGCTAATTCCATCACATTGGCAATTATGTTTCAACAGATAAATTGGCGTGTGGGGGGCATTAACATTAATCTTATTACATTTCTCATCATTTTAATTCTCAGATTCAAAAGAATTGGGGAAATAAGAAGAGGCAGAGAGATAGAGTATGAGAGAGAATATACCAATCTCAATTCTGCAAGCACTTTTTTCAGCAATCACAAAAGGAAACAAGGAGGAGTAACAGGAGATCTATGCAATCCGTTGGGGATGGGGTGGAGTGTTATACAAAGAGTCTGTAAATGGATACAATGATTGGAAGCACTGCATAAAGATGTTTGACCAATGACTACATGTAGGACAGTGGTCTGGTAAGAGTATAGTACCAATTTTTACTGTACATTTTCTATGCTTAGATACACAAATACTTAGCATTGTGTTACAGCTGCCTCTAGTATTCAGTACAGTAACATGCTGTACAGGTCTGTAGTCTAGGAGCACTAGGCTATACCATACAGCCTGGGGGTGTAGTAGACCATAACATCTAGGTTTGTGTAAGTGCACTCTATCATGTGCACACAATGGCAAAATCATCTAATGACACATTTCTCAGAACATATCCCCATTGTTAAGCAATGAATGACTGTATACAAAGAGGGTTATAAAAAAGGCACTTACCAGAACTATAATGATTTGGGAAAATGAAAGCTCACATTTATTTGGGAATAGGAAAAGAGTCAGGGGCTATTTATCAAGAGCCACTGGCTGAGGTTACTGAGGAACAATGGGGCTGAGTCAGTGCACTCTGCTGTTTTTGGTCTTAGCACAACTTATAAAGGAGGCTGTAAAATGGCTAAACTGATGACCCTCATAAATTAGCTGGTGCAGGGGGTGGGGAGACATGGCAGGGTTAGTAATGGCATCTCTATTTTATTTGTCGGAGAGCAGGAACATCTTCCACTACTGCATTTCTTGGTTCTTGGCTGCCTTTTTTCCAGATCTTGAAGATTTTAAAATTGTCTTGCAGTGAACATGTCCTTGATTATGTTTTTAATCTAAATCCAAATACAATTTTTAATCCTAAAGAAATGCGGTTGGAAGAGGATGATAGGGACTCTTTTGGAGATGAGTCAAAATGGGCTTGTCATCATTGCCTTTGGGAGCAGAAATCTGGACACGCCTCGGAGGGCTTATTTCCAGATCCTAGCTCCAGGGTGGACCCAGTTTACTCCACCTCTTCATTTGCAGCTTTGTTTATGCTGCCTAATAGATACCCACGCTCTGCTTCTCACTTTCTTTACCTGCTCCTTGTTTGGCCCTTATTATTGGCAACCCCAATGACCCCAAATGTCAAACAGATGCAGGGAGAAGAGTAAGCTCATCCAGATGTTTGCTGTGCAACAATTCACTTAAATATGCTCCTTAGATATTGGATCTTAATTTAGGGAATATTTTTGTTTGCAACTGGGATGCTCTGCAATCTAACCAAGTTCAGGGTAGGTACTCTGCAAATATTTGTTGATAGAATAAGCGAATGATTAAAAAATAAAGTGAGGTTACTTATTTAATACTAAACCTATGTTTCAAACCACGGATGGACTTGACAGGACTCAAGGTATAGACTTGAGACACAATTTCTTAGTCTGTTTCATGTTGTATTTTGTGTTACCTGAGACTGGGTAATTTATAAAGAAAAAAAAGTTTATTTGGTTCACAATTTTGGAAGATGGAAAGTCTAAGGCCAGGCAACCCATCTGGTGAGTGTCTCTATCTGCTTTGACTCATGGCAGAAAGCAGAAGGGGAAGCAGTGTGTACAAAGAGACACACAGGAGAGGCTGGGCTTGCTTATAATCCACTCTCCCAGGAACTAGTCTATTCCCACCAGAGTGAGAACTCACTCACTCCTGCAAGAGGCATTAATCTATCAACGAGAGTGTTTCCCCCATGACCTGAACACCTCCCACTAGGCAACCCTAACTCCTAAAAAAGGCATATTAGGAATCAAATTTCAACATGAGTTATGGCAGGTGCAAATCACATACAAACCATAGCACAGTTCACTAGCGTGGTCAAGACTCTCCAAAATGGCTTACACTGAGGGCAGCTAAGGATTATTTAGACAGGGGAAACATGCTCATTTACTGATGAACTTCTGCAAATTTTTTGTTCATGACACAGAACTCGATTTGTTGGTATTGAGTCTGGGTCACAGCCTGTGTTACTTTTAGATACTTTTGAAGCTGTGTGAAGAATGCACAGCAAACAAAACAACACAGAGAACTATTAAAGAAAAATATGATGGATTTGATTTCATTAAAAATATATTCAAAAATCGTTACAATTACAATTAAAGGAACTGGGACATTTGCAACAAATTTTGATAGGAAATGGTTAATCTGCTTACTGTATATTTTGTTCACAGAAATAAATAAGAAAATCACTAGGACCCTGAAAAATAAATGAACAAAGGACATGATTAAGACGTTTCCAACAGAGAAAATTACACACATATTAAATATATAAAGTATGTAACTTTGCAAGTAATACAAAGCCAAAAATAAAAATAATGATATAATATTTTTTCCTGATATCTTAGTGTAAAGAAATATGTTTCCTAACACTATATGGAGACAGAAAAGCAAGCATTCTCATATATTGAAGGTGGGCATATAAATGTGTTTGATCTTTCTGCAAACCAATATGATTATTTGTGTCAAGAGATTTAAATTTTTTTTTATCCTGTGGCCTAGAAATTTTGCTTCTAAAATACATACCAGAGAAACAAATAGAAATACTTAGAAAAATTTGTGAGCAAATACGTTTATTGCTGCATTGTTTCTGAGAATATAAATCTGAAAACAAACAAGATGCTCCAAATAGGGGGGAAAAAATCCCTGAAGTACATAGTCCCATATGTTGGATTTTTGAAAATTAATTTTAAAGGTACTTTTAGTAAAATGGGAAATGACTATGATACAATAATGCATGAAAAATAGTTAATAAAGAAAACAACAACAAAAATAAGACTACAAAGCCAAGATGGTAGCATGACAAAATGTAGCAGGCTTACTTCTATCAAGGGATTTATAGGCAATAGCTGGCCGGGCGCGGTGGCTCACGCCTGTAATCCTAGCTCTGGGAGGCCGAGGCGGGTGGATCACTCGAGGTCAGGAGTTCGAGACCAGCCTGAGCAAGAGTGAGACACCGTCTCTACTAAAAATAGAAAGAAATTATCTGGCCAACTAAAAATATATATACAAAAAATTAGCCAGGCATGGTGGTGCATGCCTGTAGTCCCAGCTACTAGGGAGGCTGAGGCAGTAGGATTGCTTGAGCCCAGGAGTCTGAGGTTGCTGTGAGCTAGGCTGATGCCATGGCACTCACTCTAGCCCGGGCAACAGAGCGAGACTCTGTCTCAAAAAAAATAAAAAAAAATAAAAAAAAATAGGCAATAGCTATGTTCTTCTTTAATTTGGTCTGAATTCCCCACATTTTTTCACAATAGGATATGTTATAAACTTTAGGAAGAAAAAAGAAACAAAGAAAGGGAAATAGTACAAAGAGGTGGAAAAACTTGGGCCACATTCTGAAAACACTGTGTTGATGGGGCTCCTGACTTCACATTCTTTAGGCAGAAGCTTCCCTGATAATCTGATCCTGTGTCTGCAGATTACAGACTCTCATTTGCATTAGTTTCCTAAAACACTGGACGCTGTAGCCAATATACAAGCCCTCTAGATTCAGGAGACTCTGGTAGATTCATTCTACAGTAAAAATAAAATTCATGTGCTCCATTACTATGGACTTTGAGGTTAAGTTTCTAGATTTTCATGGGTTGGAATTTTTATTACTAGTATTGAGTTTGGGTTGGAGAACAAGGTGTGGAAAGATACAATTACATGTGTTATAGGATGTTATTTTGTGATAAAGCTGCCTAAAGGCCAGGAATTATGGTCAATCAAAACAATCCAGGAAAACTAGATTTAAATTTATTTTCCTTTCTCATTTCCAGGTACCTTGTATATTTATTAAGAGAATTGCTTCTCTCCACCATCACATAAATTGAAGAAATTTCTATTAGGTAGCTTCATAGCCAAATTTGTATCCTGCAATGTACATGAGAAAATTTTTAAAGTCCGCATTGCTAGGTACCACATTTTTTTTCATTCATTTTCTTTTAATATAAATGAAGGTTTCCCTCAGGGTTGGTTAAACCAAGTCTGAAAATGTATAATTGTCCACACACTAATGTTATTGTAAAGAAAATGGAGGAAAAGGTATAATTTCTTTTTTTCAAAGATGAAAAATAAAGACAGTAGGTTTTAATAAAATTTAACAACAAAATTTTTGTTGCTCTTAGAATTAATCATGGAAAATATCATTTGAAATATTTTTTCAAAGCTCTGAAAAAATAAAAAATGAAATTTGGATTTTAAAAATGTTTAAAAATAGAGCTTGCACCACCAAGGAGTTCTGTCAAGTAACCAAGTAACTAATGATATTTAGAAAGACTCTTAATAATCTCCAAGCTAGAGAACACTGATTTTTTTCCCCAAAATATACCAGTGTCTATTACAAACTGACAGCAAATTATAATTTATGAATAGTGGAAAGACTTGGAATTTATAATAACACTGATGTGGCAGCACAGTAACATAATAGGTTTGAAGATGTTTAATACAGAGAGAATGCAAAATAAAAATATTCCTTTTTTAGAGATTCTAGTTAGTATAAGGAACATCAAGCCACCTCACTGTGGGGTATGTTGCTGAGGTCTATGTATATGTTTGGATAAGACGAGCATGAGACTTTCTGCCCAGGATAACTCATCTTCATTTTTTTCTTTCCTCCAAATGGTTTATTGACAATGGCTTTATCTCAAAAACAGGAGCCAAGTGGAAAAGGACAAAATGATCCCAAGAGAAAAAAAAATATTCTTGTCATGAATAATACACGTTTTAAAATAACTAAAAGTTATTTGTTGTTAAGAAATTTGCTTTCTACTTGTATTATAGAATGATTTTTCATAATTTTTAATTAGAGGAAAATGTTTCTTATTTTTAACCTCCTGAGTTCTCCTTGGCTCAGGTATGGCTGCATTCTAAAACTGCTTCAAGAGAAGAAAGGGATTAGCTGTGGAATGGTGAATTCAGTGCGGTTTGTCCTCGTGGCTGTGAGCTCCAGCAGCTGCCAGGGAAAGAAAAGAGTAAGCATTCGGACATTATAGCTATATGACACGGAGCATCAGGCTAGATTGTAGATGCCTGACAATGTGTAGGCAACTGATTCTACGTTTTGCTCTTACTCTAGATATTTTAATATGTTGGAATCCTGGATTTATAACCCTAAACAAGAAGAGGTTTCTAGGTATTTTAATTTGAGAAAGAACACCTAGTGATTGAAAAATGCCATCCCAAATAATCAAAAACAAACTATCATCATAATATATTGGCCCAAATATTACAGTTAAGCTTAAGACATTAAAAAAAAATCACATTGACATGTGCATCTGGGCAAGATGGAATAACAGAAATTGAATGTGCCTTCCAACCAGAAATAACTAAAATACCAGACACAACATTTTAGACAACAGTTTTCAAGTCTCTGGGCATCAGGCAATGGGGGACAGTGACTCCTGAGGGATGGGAAACCAGACTCGTGTAGAGAGGGATGACCCAAGTGGAGGCCAGTGGCCTCCTTGAGTTGAGAAAATGAGGCTGGAAGTCAAAATATCAGCAAACTTTTTTTGTTAATTGACAAACTGTTTCTAAAAATTTATGTGGAAATGCAATGTATAGTTGAAATAACTTTGAAAGAACTGAATACATTTGGATTACTTATACTACATGATTTTAGGATCTATTAAAAGTACAGATATCTAGAGAGTGTTGTATTGGCATCAAGATAGAGAACAAGGCCAATAAAAAAAAAAATAGAGAATACAGAAGTAGACCTGCACATTTATGGCCAATTGATTTTTGACAAAAGTATAAAAGCAATTCAGTAGAAAAATAATAGATTTTTTTCCAAGTGGAACTGGAATACAGGCTGAGCATCCCTAATCCAAAAATCCACATTCTGAAATGCTCCAAAATCAGAGACTTTTTGCACACCGGCATGGTGGAAAATTCATGTAGCTACTTAACACAAACTTTGTTTCATGCAAAAAATTATGAAAAATATTGTATAAAATTACTTTCAGGCTATGTGTATAAGTTGTATATCAGACATAAGTAAATTTCATATTAAGACTTGGGTTTTGTCCCCAGAATATCTCACAGTGTATACGCAAATATTCCAAAATCTGAAAAAACTTAAAATATGAAACACTTCTGGTTCCAAGCATTTGGATAAGGTATACTCAACTGTAATGGAATATTCATTTGCAACAAAATGAACTGCAATCTGTATACATAATGATACAAAAATTATATAAAAATTTACTTATACAATATGAAAAAATTAAATTGAAATGAATCATAGGTCTAAATTTTCAACCTAAAATGGCAAAGCTTCCAGAAGAAAGCATAGGAGAAATCTGTGACTTGGGTTAGGCAAAGATTTCCTAGCCATGCCACGAAAAGTATAATTCATAAAAGATAAAATTGATAAAAGTGAATTCATCAAAATTAAAAACTTCTCTTTGAAAGACTTTATTAAGAAAAGGAAAGCAAAAGCCATAGAATTTGTATTCAGAATATACAAAGAACACCCCAAAATTGATAAGACAACAAATAATCCAATACAAATGGGAAAAATATTTGAACAGACATTTAATCAACGAAAATAAACAATTAGCAAATAAGCATATGAAAAATTCTCAACATTGCTGCTGTGGATTGAACATTTGTCCCTTCAAAAACTCATGTTGAGATTTAATCCCCAATATGCCGGTATTGAGAGGTGGGGCCTTTAAGAGGTGATTGGGTTATAAGGGCTCTGCCCTCATGAATGGATTAAACCAATGGGACAGTGGCTTTATAAGAAGAGGAAAAGAGACCTTAGCTAGCACACTCAGCCCCTTTGCCATGTGATGTCCTGCGCTGCCTTGGGACTCTGCAGAGAGTCTCTACCAGAAAGAAGACCCTCACCAGATGCACCCTCACAACCTTGGGCTTCTCAACCTCCAGAATTGTAAGAAATAATTTTTTTAATGAGTTACGCAGTTTCATTTCATGTATTCTGTTTTAAGCAAGAGAAAATGGACTAAGACAATTAGTCATCTATAAAATGAAAATTATAACCATAATGAGATACTACTATAGTATATACAAGCACTTCTAAAGTTTTAATATGACAATAGTGAGCTCAAAAGGATGGGCGGTAACTCAAATTTCACACATTATTGGTAGAAATGTAAAACTGCACAACCACATTGGAAAATAGTTTGATAGTTTCTTAAAAGTTAAATATAAATCTATTATATGGCCCAGTCATTGCCCTTCTAAGATATTTACCCAAGAAAAAATGAAAGCATATGTCCATATAAACTGACACGAGTGTTCATGGCAGTTTTATTAGTAATAACCCCAAACTGGAAATAATCCAAATGTTCATCAACATGTGAATAGGTAAACAAATTGGAGTATATTCACAGTACGGAATACTATTTAGCAACAAAAAGTAATGAACTGTTGATAGCTGCAACAAATGGAAGAATTTCAAAATAGTTAAGCTGAATAAGAGAAGCTAGATAAACAAAAGATTACATATTGTATAATTCCATTTATATTTAATTCTAGAAAATACAAACTGTAATGATTGCAGGAGAAAACTTTTGGGGATTATAAATTTGTTTGTTATCTTGATTGTGGAGATGGTTGCACAGATATATACAATGTGTATCTGTGTTTATCAAATGACCATATTTCATACCTAAATACATGCATAGTTTATTATATGTCAATTAAACCCCAATCAAGCTGTTAAAAATTTTATCTTACCCAAAGCAATATTGTAGATATTTGTTAAGTGATTTTTTCTTGGAGTGTAGTTGGAAAGTCCAGAGTTGAAAGACTTAGTTTTCCACTCTTTGCCTTGGTAAGACAAGGGTCACTTTCCTATGGGTTCAAAATAAGTCATGAAAGAGGCAGCCAGGAAATGAGATGTTGGTGGCTCTGACTCAGAAAGATTGCTCTTGCTATGACGATACAAGTTGCCTAACTCAAAATGTAACAGATGATAAATCTAGCAGTAGGATGGGCAAGAATCATGGTGAGGACACGGGAAGCTAGAGCCAGCATAAGACTGATCACACACTGCTGGTAGAAATGTAAAACTGTACAACCACATTGGAAAATAGTTTGACAGGAGTCTTTACTTTTTCAAAATATCTTGTGGTGACTTAAAAAATTCTGATGGTCTTGCTGCTCTCCAACACCTCCAGATGCAACAGGCCCGTATACTAATATTAACTACTGCTAGACCTTGGAGGTATGGGGTAGGTGCTTCTTGTTTTACTAGACTTCATCAAGGAAAGAAGGCCCATGATTTTCTGCTTTTGGATTTGAGTTTATATTCAAAGTTCTATTGCTTTCCCCTATTCTCACTCCAGGGCTCTATTCCTGGAGTGGAAAATGTGTACACTTACCACATTCTGTCCAATGGCTTTACTTTCTTTGAAAATTTTCTTCCTGTCTCCTCCAGCTCATAGAAGTTCCATGTATTCTCTCTGTAGCAGGAAATGCTGGATAGCTAAATATTCCTGCAAGCATATTATTTATTCCAGAATCTAAGCTGCTGGGAACTTTAAAGCCATAAATTAAATTATTTTTATTTGAATTTCTCCCATTGTGTTCCTTCACAAGTAGATTGCAGGGGACAAAAAATTTCACACATACTCAGGTTATTTTTCCCTGGAATATTGCTTGTGTTTATCTTTGTTTATTCTGTTATTTGATAGCCAGCTGAAAACATGACAAGTGCTCTGGGTGTGTGTGTATGTGTGCACGTGTGTACCTACAGTAAGTTACTGAAGGGGAAGGAGGGTAACACTCAATACAAATTCAGGTGACAGGCAACATTTCTGAAGGGCTGTCTCTGGTTATGACCTTCAGAACCCTCCCAAGTGTCTTCCTTGTCTACAGACTATTATTAAGCTTGAGTGCTACAGCCGTGGCTGAAAGTTCACTGGAGTAAAATCTACAGAATCACTTCTTGGACTAAACTTAACAGACAACTTAATCAAAATGGTTAGCTAAAGTGTTAACTATGTGTCTGAACCTTGCAGAAGTGTTACCAAAAACTCCGCAGGAGAAAATTCCCAGGAGATTATCAAACTCCACTGGAGATGAAGAAAATAGATATGGCTACATTTTTAATTTTGTCTAATTCCTTGGTCATTGTTGTACACACTATAAATTCGACCCTGACAGCTATAGTGCAACTTTGAAAGTGTGAAGTGGCTCTGTCACTGTTATTGATCTATCAATAAATATTTTTGAGAGAAATCTTGCTAATGTTATGGAGATATAACTATACTGCAAGAGCTAACCCTTACCATATTTTATCCATTCTAAGATCTTACCGATTTTAAGATGACCATTATTTTGTGTGCCCAAACAAAAAAAAATGCTATCAATTAGAACAGAATGTTATCTTACTCAAATTTTTATTTTATTCTTATTAAAAGACCCCTTTTAGATTTATTTAAATACAGACTTTTTATCTCTTTTATCACTTTCAAGGATACAGTAAAAGGAAAATATAAAAGAAGTTAATTTTGTAACACCTTCCTAAAACTTCCCATTCACAGCCTACCATTTCTAAAACACTTCTCAACTTGTTATTAATATACATGGACGATAAAAAATTTCCAACAGAATGCTCCACTATTATCTCTAGGATTTTCTTCTAAGCCATTTATACCTTTCTATAAGATTTAATGATGCTACTTTCCCTTCCTTCCTTCCTTTCCTCCTTTTTTTTTGATCTTCATTGATCATGTATCTCTGGAATTTAAGTTCAAAGTTAGAAAAACATTTTTCACAAATTTTTGTTTAATATCTTATCAGTTGTTCTATATAAAATATGAATTAGTCATATGAGCCTCTCATTGCTTTAAGATTCCTTTTATCTCTTCCGGATATCAGTTTCTGCTGTGTTTAGTTCCATTGCTTGGTGTGTGATTGATGATATTCTATAACTATTTAGGTAACAAAGCAACATGGCTTCATTTACTCATGGGTACCTTTCCTTCTTAGGTCGTGTTAAGCACTTGATTGTTGCTTCACGGAAAAATGTGGAATTTTTGTAATTTTTGCAACAATGATATTTGTGCTCCTAATATTAAATGTTCCAATACTTCCTTTTGTGACCTCCAGAATACATAACTTTTTTTCAATGTGGAATCATAGCATAGCCTTCTTAAAGACATTTAAAATGCCAGTTATACTCAGCACATGTAGAAACAACTATGCACGTACACAACTGAAATGACAATAATACAGGCATCCACAAGCACAGAGAATGGCTCCCACCTCACGACTGCTACCTGATTGACAGTGATTGTAAGTTGTCAGCTATTATAAAATCACATCGTAATTACAGAGATTTAAAGTTTTATTTAAAAAAGTGTTTTAGAACCAAAGAAATGTGATTTTGAACACATCTCGTTGGCTAAGTGCGATACATACTTTATTTAATCCTTATTACAGTCATAGGAAATCAGAATTATCATTTTCCATCCCTACTTTGCAGATGAGGACATTGAGGCTCACAGAGGTAAGTAAACATAGCCAAGGTCATAAAACTGGTGAACTGAGGAACTGAAAATGCAACACAACTTGTCTGATATGAGCACACCAGATCTTTACCACTGTGCTAACCTTCCGCTAAGGGCTGGGAATGAGGGAGTCCAAGGCTTCTCAAAGTTAGTGTGGTTCTCCAAAGCCACTCTGACATTACCTTTGTTCTAAATTTTCCATTTTCCCTCAAAGTAAACTTCATTGTATGATTTCAAGTAAGTGTTTAGTATACATTTGTAGAATGAATGAAAGCTGCTTTAATCTTTTCTGAGTATAGAATGTCATAATGAGTCAAAATTGTGTTTTAGGAAAACATAACTTTTTGAGAAAAAACTTGTAATGGGAACTTACTTTCATAAGAATACATGCAAAAGTCCAGAAAGTTCTAGTGCTACCAGTGTCCAGTATTATTATCCATACTTGCTGCTCAGTCCAACCGTATCATTTCTGGGAGGCCAGGTCCTGACATGATGCAAGAAGCTGATGTTTGTTAAAGATCTAAGTGATATTTCACATCTTTTTCTTCCTTGAGTCAGTATTAAAGAAGTGAAGTGTCAACTGCTTTCCAATACAAATCTTGGTATTAAGAATCATATATGATAATATTCCTTTATTCTCTCCCAGCCAACTCACTACCCATTGATAGAGCCCAGGGATGTAACTACAAATAAATGACAGCTTACAGTGATACTATGGTCCCCTGTTATCACTTAGCTTCATTTTTCTGGGAATCTAATACATAGGGTATATTCTGTATATGCAGAACACAGATTGTACTGAGAGAGACACTGTGAAGTGTGGATTGACTTGCTTCCCTAGAAAAGACATAGTAAAATACTTGGATCTTATACATGATATAATATTAATCAACTCAATTTTTCTTTTGTTCTTTTATGGAGTCAGTGCATCATTGAATCTTATGGCTGGGAGATTTCTTAGATGTCATCTAATCTAACTTCCAGTGCAATACAGGAATATTTTCAATTGCATCATTAGCAAGTGGCCACTAATGTATGTTTGAATGCCTCCAGCAATGGAGAAAAAAGTAGTTTATTCCATTCTTGGAAAAGTGTTTGTTTATGCTGAGTTGAGCTTTATATCCAGGCTTCATATATTTGTTGGTATTGGTGCTATCCTGTAAAGATGTGAGATTGTCTCATGCCTTCTTCTTGCTATGACATATTCATACTGGACACATCAGTCATCTTTTCCCTTTAGTTTAACCTGTCCTGCCCATTGCCTGTCTGGCAACAGATAAATGAGCCAAGAACAAACACTTGATCTAAGAATTCTTCTCCCTTGAAAATTTGAACCACAGGATCCTGAGGCTGTGACTGATCATAAAACACTTCACAGTGGATCCCCTCAAATCTAGAGTCTGTGAATGCCAGTGGGGCCTGCAATGGAGAAAACAACACCCAAATAAAGAGACCGGCTGTATCCTGAATTATGATGAGCAAGAGGTAGAGTTTATTCTGAGTCCATTTGTCTTTATCCAAGACTGTATATGAGAATGTCAAATTATTAGTGTATTTATTCTGGGACATCTTCATACTCAGTACTTCACACTCTGGTACTTTAGTTAGCATGCCCTAGCTGCAAGATGAGTTAGCTGTAAATATTTTAAATATTTAGCTCTACCAGGCTAAATTAGGCTGAGGCATTCATCCCCACATAGGGATTTACCTGCCACAAGAGGATTGGAGAGGTCACACCTCTAATCATGGCACAATCTTAAACTGTGCTTGGCTATCACTGTTAAAAACCACCACTCTGACTCTTTTTTTCTCTATGTTCTTTGTGGACCAACTTTCAGTCTTCTATCTCCTTTCTGATTGACACATTCAGGTCAAGACCACAAGTTAAGTTACTGTCGCATCTAATTTGTATGTGAGCCAGTACTTGCATATTTCAATCTCTAATCTCCTCTTGGGTCTATATTCTGAAATTGGATGTTCAGAAGCCAATCTATTTACACCAATTTTCCCATTTTTTTAAAACTGCATTTTCTCCCATGTCTTTTCTGCAGTACTAAGCAAGGAGACTGAAGACAAAATTAATATTACCTGCCAGGACTTAGTCTTAGTACAAAGATGACAATTATATGACATAGGCTATACCACAGCCATGGCCTAGATCACAAATCTATCACAATATGCTTTCTATCTAAGCTATCTTTCTCAACAAAGGCTCTAGGCAATTGCTACCAATAAATTCATTCCTTCATCCGTATGTTCATTACCTCAGCAAGTATTTATTGAACACTGGATATGTGCCAGGCACTGTTCTAGGCATTAGATACAAATTGAAATTTATAACAATACCATACTTGAGTTTCAAAGATGAAATAAGACAATGAATGTTAACTACCGTTGGTGAAATCTAAAGATCTATTCATAAAAGGATAAAGATTACAAAGTGGATCCTGTATTCCTCATTTTCAAATTTGCCCTTTTAGTAACATTATTTTGATAAAAGTATAGTGCCTAATTTCTTTTTGACATTCTACTTTTCAGTAAACCAGCGGCAGAAAGTTGTACAGGCTATGAAATACAACAGATTTTTAAAAACCTGGCTCTTTGTTTCTATGAGTTCAGCCAAGTTCTTTCTTTGGGGCTGTGGTTCCTTATTGTGGTGACACTAGTAATAATACAGTGGAAGTTGCAAAAAGACTCTTGAGAGGATTAAATAAGAAAATATATGTAAAGCAGTTAGCATTGCAATTAGCACATTAAAGCTTTCAATAATGTTGACCATTATTATTAACTTAAGTTCTAATAACAAGAATTTTTCTCTATGAAATTCAATAAAGCGATTAAAATTTGAAAGAAAAGAAGTGGCTCATAAATAGTTTCATTTTCCTTAAATCATCTCTTGAGCAAAAGTGTTGCTCACCAATTTTTAAGCATTGGTGTCACCTGGAAATTGTTACAAATATAGAATTTTAGAACCTTCCTCAGACCCACTGAGTTAGAATCTGTATTTTACCAAGGTCCGCAGGGAATTGGGGCGCTTTGGAGAAGCTTAAACTAGGCAGAGGGGTGCATAGTGAGTGCTCATGACTAATTGGATTCATTTTCATTCTTATATATGCATCAGGTGTTGGCATATTATCAAATTGCTATACCATTTGATCATTCAGTTTTCCATAATTAATGTCCAGAAAAACAAAACAAAAAGAACAAAATCAAAGAAGAGTAGCCAAATCTGGAATGGATCTTTACGGTGTCATTCATTTTATTCAGTGTCAAGCTCCAGCCATGTGCCAGGCATATGTGTGCTTTATCTTATTTAAGCTTATTTAGTCCACATGACAGTTATGCAAGGTAGGCATTATTATCTTCATATTACAGGAAATGAAACTGAGTCTCAGTGAGATTACAAATGCTTTAAAGGGACACAGAGCCAAGAGGTAAAAAAGCTGGATTTGAACCCAGGTTTGTTTCTCTCCAAATTACATGTTTTTTTCCAATACACCAGCATGTCATTACCTCAGTTGTATTACATTTCTGCTCTGTAAGTAATTAATCAAAGAGGTGGCTTCTCCTCCTTTCCAACAGATTGGAAACACAGGGTTCCATCTGTCCAAGAGTATTTATCCTGCTACATTAGTCCCCTCTCCCTTTTTTATTGGGTTTTAAAATGGTACACACTTTGCAGTTGAGAATTATTGAGCCAACATATGGTTTCAATTGGACAATTTCAATGTATCGTTATGAAAAACAAGAAGGAAAATGAAAACATAACCAACCTTTGTATTTTTGCAAATGTCTTTTAATAAGAACCTGTGAAGTGAAAGGTCTGGAGTTAAGCAGAGACATATTTATATTTGTTTATTTTTACCTTCACTGTTGATCGTGCCTGATAGCCAGAGAGCCAGTGAGCTTCATACACAGCTTTCATTCAGCTGCTTTTATGATTTCCTGAAGTTTGAGGAATTATTTACCAGAATTTCAAACTATAGCTTACTGTGTCTGCCTATGGCCTTGTGGGTGGCTCCGGAGCTGCCAGCTTGAGTTGGTTCTTTGCCCCAGAAAGATGGTAAGGATTTAACGCTCCGCTCCCATTTTACTGAAAGAGAGATTCATATACCTGGGTAGGTCTTGTCTCTGAAATACTTCAGACTGGGAATTACTGAGTTTCAATTAGGTTGTGGTTTTACTAAAACCAGTTTGGTAAAACCTGATATGGTAATTTGGAGGCAAGGGGTTGAAATAGGTTATGGGAGAATCCTAACCCTGCAAGGAACTTTGGCACAGAGTAGAAGTGCCTCTGTCATGTGACTACAACGATGATGATTATTATAAGTTGTGTAGGAATCACAGTACTTCCACATACATTGTTGCATTTCATCTTCATAATGGACCTTTTGAGATAGGTATTATCAATAGATCATTATACGTGTGTGGGAAAATTTTCAAGGAAGTGGTGACTTGCTTAGTCACAACTAGTAATTGATGCCACAGACTGTATGTTGCAGTCTCTCTTTTCATTTTGAGCCTTTGTTTGCCTTTTGTTACATCAAACTGTCCTAAGTTTGTTTTCCTCCTCTTCTAGCTGTCATTCTCAATGGCCTTTCCATATTCATTTTTCTCTTTTTGACTGAGCCCGTATATGTTGAGGTGCCTTGGGATCTGTTCCTTGAGTGGTTTTTCTCTTCTTATTCTATTTTCTTGGTAGATGATCTCATTCATTCTCATGTCTTTAAATGTTGTCCTATTCTGACGACTCTTAATTTTGATCATAAGCAATGCATCATGTCCATTCCAATTTAGATAAAGCAGTTGTGAATGCCCCATGTTCTCTCTCTTTCACATACAAGTTTGAAAGTAATGAACTCCAAAGTGATAGATTTGTAAGATGAAAGATGCCTGGATTCCTGAGTCACCACTGGAGAAGGGCACAGAGAAGACTGAGCCATGAACCGGAAATGAACCCCCCTTGTATTAAGCCACTGACATTTCAGAGTTCATTGTTGCTGCAGCCTGGTTTATCTTGACCCAAAAGTGACAAACTTTTTCTGTAGAGGGTAAGATCGTAAACATTTCAGACTTTGTGAAGCAAAGAGTAAAGAGGCAAAAATGAGGATATAATGGATACTTACAATAATAGAGAAGGCAAATTTCCCTAAATGTGATAACAATATATTATATGTAATAATATACTCTGTGATATAGATCCACTAATGAGAAAAATGGAAATTTTTTGGAGGGGGATAATATTTTGCTTAAGTGAAGTGCAAAGATAGCGTTCCCCTATTAACAAAATTAATTGCAAATATTCTGTTAATATTTATCTGTAATATTATATATAAAAACACATTTAATCTTTGGAAATGTCTTTTCACAAAGATAGATACTGGCAAATACTGATATTAATGTATGTACATATGATTTTAGTTAAGCATATTCATTGCTTGGAAGGTTTTTATAGAATTCCATTAGATTCTTCTCTTGATAGTTGCTTTCTAGCATGCCATTACATTGCAGAGTAATTACTTTAAATTGAAGGTCAGGCGGACTCTCTTTAATGGTACAGTTAAATAGATTTTGAAATATGAATATCTCCTTTGCACTTGTAATGAGGATGATAAAAACTTCTGGAACTCTAGTTTAAACTCAGAAATATTTCCACTGCAAAGTTGAGTGGGAATAAACATCTCACTTTTTGTTTTAATTTTTGGCAGCACAGAAAGTTTATAAAGCAGCTTGACATTTGTCTCTGTCTGTTAGTGCTGCTATAACAAAATATCCAGGATGGTAATTTATAAACAATAGAAATTTATTTCTCAGCGTTCTGGAGGCTAGGAAGTCCAAGACCAAGGCACTGGGTTCAGTTTGGGGGGGTGGGTGGCTGGTCTTTCTGCTTCCAAGATGTTGCTGCATCCTCTGGAGGGAATGAACTCTGAGTCCTCACATGGTGGAGAATTGGAAGGGAATAAATGCGCTCCCTCAAGCCCTTTTATAAGAGCCCTAATCCCTTTATGGGGACCATTGCAAACCTTATGCTATGGACAATTTCTTTCTCTGCCCCTGCAAAATTCATATATTGAAACCTAATCACCAATGTGATAATTTTAGGAGGCGGGGTCTTTGGGGGGTGATTAGATCACCAAGGAACAGTCTTCATGAGTGGGATTGGTGCCCTTATAAAAGAGGCTCCAGAGAGCTGCCTTGTGATGAACTATCTAGAAGGGGCCATCTACAATCAGAAAGCAGGCTGCCCCTCACCAAACACCAAACCTGCCAGCACTTTGATCTTGGACTTTCCAGCCTTCAGAACTGTGAGAAATAAATTTCTGTTGTTTATAAGTTACATAGTTTATGGTATTTTGTTATAGCAGCCCAAATGGAATAAGACAGCTTAATATCTGACACAGAATTCCACACACCAAGATGGTAAAAAACCAGACATTTTATACCTTTCTCACTTTTACACTTTAATTTCAAAGGACTGCAATCTAGATTAAGGTCTAGGGAATTGAAAGAACAAAGGAAATCCAAAATGTAGCTATACAGTCATTCAAAACAGTCTTGCTCTGAAAAACCTCTTAGTATTAAATGGAAGAGAAAGCAATGTTCAGATGCTTTTCTGCCCCATAACTATTTACTGCTAATGGTATTTTTAATATTAGACTTGGATGCAAACCATAATATAAATCTACTTTTGGTGCTTTTTTAGATGCTCTTGTACTCTAGAACTAACAGAGTACCTGTAGCTCCTGAAGCATGTTGTACTGTTTCATTGAGAGCTGGTAAAGATTCATGTTTAGGAGTGTATGTTCTAGAATTAGAAAGACCCGATCCTCAATGTTGGTACTGTCTTCTGTGAGTGTGAGAATTTTCGCCTCATTTGTAAAATGTTGATGAGAACTTCTAACTTGAAGACTGTTTGGGCACATCTTGGGATGAAGTATATAAATTATTAAGCATGGTACTTAGCACAATCAAAAAGTAAATCCACATTATTATTATTACTATTACTCCTCGCTGCCTAATCAAATGTGTCCCTTTTTACCTGAAAGTCTCTTAATTCCACGGTTTTTAAGAATCTGCCCCAAATCTGGGTGACTTCTTTTTCTTTATCAGATGCAACTGTGATTCTTTTATTTGCAATGACTAATAAAATTTCAGGTCATCAAAATTAACCAAAGGCTTTCACACACTCTTTATTGCTTTAATAAATACAACAAGCAAGCATTATTAGATACTGCTTTTACAATTTTTAGCCTTTGGAAGGTGGGAGACTTTCTTCTCTACAAATGTTCCTTGTCCCAGAGTAGGAGTGCTCCGGGAGTGAATACACCCAGGGAGCTTTCTCTGCTTTATACTGGAAACCCTGCAGGCTTCTGGCCTTCTTCCTAGCACCAGCCTTTTATGATCTTTTGGAGAGGGTGGTGTTTGTGGCCTCTCAAGACTAGCTTACCATGGACATTCCATAGGCAATTGTGTTAGACCTTAACAAAGGAATGAGCCTCTTCCCAAAGGCTTTTGGTAGAATGAGCAAGCAAGGTCACCAAAGTTATACAGCTTGCACATGTTAGATATTTCTTCCCAGTGCAAAATATACAGACATCCTACATGAAAATGTGTAGCTCACTTTGGTACAACTTGTTTAGCAAAAATGGTCAATAATTATAATATTTTATAATACCCTAAAAAGGGAAAATCATATGCATGGTTTGTACTGGAAGAATTCCATAAGGTTATTTTTTCTGAGATTCTGATACACCCACAGTTTCCTACTGTTTATCTACCACCAGCATGTCATAGCTCATCTGTTACCTCTATCATTATGTAATTTTAGTCTATTCTGGAAGATTGAATCATTCCTATCTTTGTTCCTTGAATGTACCAATGTGTGTGTAAATACAGACATATCTCACCTCTGTGATTTTCACGCATAGCACAGATATTGGCATATAGTTGGAAAAATCCCTATTTGTCCAAAGAGTGAATCAATGCTAGAAATCTGAGGCTTGCTAGTGGTTCAATTCAGAAGCTTCCGCGTCCCCTCTGTGCTAAACCGATTTTATATCTGGGCGCCTGGATCTGGCACTTTTCTGGCCTGCATGTACTTGAGCTGAATCCCCAGGGTGACCTCCTCCATGTATTTTCACTAGCCATTGAATCCTTCCCAGGGAGAGCAGGAAGTCTGGCACTGCTTTTGATGACACATCAATGACGTGATGTCTGGTTTCTATTAAAAATCAGAAAGCAAAAGGTTTTATGCCAGAAACAAAAGTATAGATAGTGTCATATATAAACATTAGTATATTGCTTAATAAACTAAGCAACCAGCCTTGAGGGCTGCCAGTGGGTCCTACAACACTGTGGACAACTTGCCTAGAAGCCTCGTCAAGGATGAGATAGGCAAAGACCACAGGCAAACATAGGTTTCTTCTATTATGGTATTTTTGGATTTTCTGTTAAATGGTCCCAGTTAAGATAGCTAGAAATTTGGTAGTTGACCTGTTAGAGGCAAAGTAGTTTCCTGTCAGGGTGTCAGGTTTTAAAGTAAAGTAGATACAACTGCATAAATTGTGCACACATACAGGGTGTATCTAAATTTGCCACGTGTGAGGACTTGGCTCCCATATAGACTCAGGACATGGCTGTCTTTGTGCTGTGATTTGAACTAGGTTCTAAGGGGTTCTCCTATCTAGAAATGTAAGGAAGTATATTATACCTGCTTTATGCTGGGCTGTGTATGAGGTTCTGGGGGAAAAAAAGAGATAACATTAGTGTTTTGCCTTCAAGGAGCACAAAGTGGGAGAGACAGACATATAATTTACAAAAGCAATTTGGTATAATACAAACTATGATGAGGATATACAGATGGGACGTCTAATAAACTGGAATGACAGTCACAGGTACATTCAGGAGGAGGCAATAGTGGTCAGATTCCAGGTGTCATTCATTCTTTTGTGGCCCAAGAATTGGAGATGTATAAAATGATATATACTGTGTGGGCAGGGTACTCTAAGGATATAACAGAGTGCAAGGGCCAAGAGGCCACACAGATAGGGGAGTTGTGCGTGTGTGTGTGTGTGTGTGTGTGTGTGTGTGTGTGTGTGCGTGAAGAGGAAGGGAGGAATATTAATACCAATATAGAGACATTGATAGCTAACATTTAGTCTTACTATGTACCAGGAAGTATTCTAAGAATTTTACATAGATCAACTTTACAGGATCATTTCATTCAATCCTCTAACAATCCAATTAGCTAGGTATTATCCTGAGAATGAGAACCTTCTGAATAAAGAGAAAAGAAGTTGCAGACCAGGGATTTGTGCTCACCAAGGAAAGACCATGTGAGGGCACAGCAAGAAGACAGCCATCTGCGGGTCAAGGAGAGAAGCCTCAGAAGAAACCAGATCTCCAGACACTTTGTTCTTGGACTTCCAGCCTCTAGAACTGTGAGAAAATAAATTCCTGTGATTTGGGGGAAAAAAAGAAAAGAAAAAAATGTTGTAGACCCAGAAGACGTGTTCCATTGTGGAAGGCAGAGCAAGGGGTGAAAACTGAGCAAACTCTGGAGAAAGCATTAATGGGAGTATCCCACCTAGAGGGCGTATTTCTTGGACTATGAAATCTGAGGCATCGTGGAAACACTGAGTATCATCTTAAAAGGACAAGTTGAGAGGGATGGATGATGGGCACAGGAAAGTGAGGTGGGTAATTAACTTTTTCTGAAACTTACATAACTTTATTTACAAATTTGGCCTCAACAGTTTGATAAGTGGTCTATTCTCATATTTTGCCTTCTTTAGGAAAATAAACTCTTTCTTTCACGTGGACAGAAAGGGATAAAAAATAATTGTCATTGCTCATTTATTTTAGAAGGTTTGCTGTGTGCTGGGAACTGTTTCAGGCACTAAGCACACATTACTTCATTTAACCTGAGTAACAGCTGTATAAAAAATGAGCTATAATCATCCTCATTTTCCAGAGGAAAAAACTGAGGCTTAGTAAGGCTAAGTAACTTATCTAAGGGTCACGTCTCTAAATTAGTTGTTTGAGCCTGCTCAGCAGTTCGAGACCAGCCTGGGCAACACAGTGAGACCTCAGATCTCATCACTACAAAAATTTTTTAAAAAAATTAGTTGGGTGTGGTGGTGTGCGCCTGTAGACCTATTTACTTGGGAGGCTGAGGCGGGAGGTATCGCTTGAGCCCAGGAGTTTGAGGTTGCTGTGAGCTGTGATGACACCACTGCACTGTAGCCTGAGTGACAGAGCAAGACCCTGTCCCAAAAGACAAAAACAAACAAAACAAACAAACAAACAAAGAAAACCATCCCAGCAGTTTGATTCCAGAGCCTACACTTTTAACTTGGAACAGAGGAAAGTGTTAGATTATAACTCAAGACAAAACATTTCAGTTATGGTGGAAAAATCAAAGAAGCAAATTATAGCAAGATGTGCCCTTTCAAAATTAAAATATAGTTCAAGTAGTTAAGGATTTTTTGCTGCGAGGCATTACAGATTACTGATACATGTGCTGTCTCAGGCAGGGATTGGAAACAATACCGTGGCAACTTTTAGCTGTCAGTCTGTGGTTTCCTGCAGCTGTGATTTTCCAGGGATCAAGTTTCGGGCTATCTTGTCACTAGCTTCTGGGTGCCAGAGCCTTCAGAATGCTGCAGTTTCCCTCCTTTTTTATTTTTATTTCCTGCAGACTTGACTATGCCTGAATCACCTAAAATTATTACCAGGCGTGAGCCCCTTGTTGCACTAAAACCTTGCTTCCAAGGCTATTTTTTCTTATTTCAATTGCCTCATTGTTCTCCAATGTCATTTTCACTCTGAGGAAAAAAAATGAGTCTGTCTTGTGATGATTTTGTTGATTTTTCACTGGAAGAAACCTGCAAAAATGCTTTTCAAAACATTTTAAATGGCAGCAAATAGTCTGGGATGTATTTAAATGCAGTGGAAAAATAAAGGTTTCATGAGGAAAGGATTTTCAGAGAATTTAGACAGAAAAAAAATGTTAAAGCTGTATAAAATGCAGTTTTATCTGCCAAAGTGACTCTTCTTATATCTTTACATGGGACTTTTCTTTCCTAGGAGCTCAGGCTTCAAAAGTTTTGAGTTTACAACAGGCAAATGTAGAACAACCGAGGCAGCAGAACAAAGCAGGTATTGACATTGGCTTCAGCAGTTGGCAGGTCCTTCCGTATGTTTCTGGGCTTTATCTCTGCCAGTCTCACTTTTCCCTTCTGTAAATTGGGGATAATGATAATAATGAACACATAGTTGCTGTAAAGGTGAATGTAAATAATAAGTGACTGAAAACGAGAGAGTCACACTCAGTTGAGTTTTATTGAGCCAAAATTTTAAGGACGTGCCCGGGAAAAGCACAGCCCATAAAGTATCTGCTGTGGACTAGGCTTTCGGTAGAAGAGGTTGAGTTCGCATTTAAAGGAAAAAGGGAGTACATGGGGAAAAGGGAGGGTGAAGGAGGTGAGCAGTGAGGCAATTGAGAATATTCTTGTTAAGTTCTATTTGGTGCTCAGTAAATCTACAGAAGATGAACATTCAAAACAGGGGGTAGAGGCAATAAAGTTATGATCTTATCAGGGTGGATAGAAGAGCAGTCATATCTCTTCCTTGGTTTGCATCTGTGGAGATAAACTTGTAATCGACAAGACTAAGTTTATACATATATAGCTATTTATATATTTGAAGGTATTTGCCAAGGGCTTGGTATATATTAAAAGCTGAATACTGGTAGATATTATTATTTTATAAGTAATTTTTCTCCCACATTGACATTAAAATGACAACAGTAGAAGTATAAATGTGTTGGTATCAACTTTTTTTCATTAAAAGGAATCCTAGAAGAATTCATCCTTTAATCTTCAGACCAAACAATTCTGCTTCTTTCTCCTGGAGACATTCACAATGTGCTCATTACCGCGACTGACGGGCACCTCACTCTTTTAGATGACAGCTTGTAGCCTTGTCGGCAAACTAGCTCTGTTTTAGTCCCTGTTCTAAGTACTAGTTTCCAGTAATTTCTGCCCATCAATCTCAGTTCAGTTCCCTGGGGTTACCTAGGATGGATCTAGTCTCTTCTTCAGATGCCCCAAATATGTGAAGATATGTGGGCAAGTTGCTTAACCACTCTGGGTCGGGGTTTACTCATATATAAAATGGAGATTATTGCTTCACCCTCATGGTGATTTCCTGAGCATTAAAAAAATTTGTGTTTGAAAAGAGCTTAACTATAGTAGGTGCTCAATAAGCTATAGTGCGCTGGACCCAATTTAAGTGCCTCCCCCAGATTCCAAGAATTTCTGGTCTATGTGTGACTGATAACTCTCTGGGAAGATTGCCTGGTGCCGACCGTTTTCCTGCAGGCCCAGAGGGGAGAATTTGGTCTTCGCTGATCTACATGGCAGCCCTCCATGGTGGGGCCAGGCCTGCTGGTCACAGGCTGCAGATGAGGCTCACAGGCACCAACAGGCTTGCCCCGTGTGCCATGGCTTGTGCTGCAGGTGTCACTACTGCTGCCTCAGGTTCTGGCTTCTTCAGGTGGGGGGAGTTACAATCCTGAGATGAGGAGGAGTCCGCGTCTTGTGGAGCTCACTACCAGGAGCTGGGAGCTGACCTTTCTGTTTACTCCCTCGACAGTTTTAGAGAGCAATGGTCTCAGCAGCCCTCTCAAGATGCGCCACGAGACTGAGCCCTCAGCACTGCTTGTCAGGAGCATTTCATTAAAATCGCTCTCCTTTCCATGATGCACTCTTCCCTTTCTCTTGCTCCTGCTTTCTGGAATTGCAATCTCAGAAGTTTTCAGGGAGTTAGCAAACAACCTTGGATGTCAGCCTCTGTGTTCTCGGGAACTTCGGTGAAGACAGGTAACTAGTATTGTTATCGCCATTCCTCCTCCTCTTGTTCAGATTTCACCTGCTCAGGTTGACCAACCACCGTGTTCGTGGCTGGTCATCAGCTCGCCATTCTCCTGCTCACAAAACAAAGCTCATTTCTTTACTTTATGAGTCAACATCTTTGGTCCGGAAATTTCCTTCTCTTTTCACCACTGCCAGAGCATTTTTCCCTCACTTCTCGCTCTTTGCTTTCAAACCTCATCTGGTAGTTTGGTCTAAAATAAAAGGACAACAGTGCACAGTGCAAGCAGCTGAATAGATCACCTATAGGGGGCAGAATGTTTAAATATTTATAGCGATTTTCTGAAGAAAGAGAGCCCCAACTTAACTGGAAACCACGGTTGGCAAACTTTTTCTGTATAGGGTCAGAGGATAAATAGTTTAGGTTTTGCTGGCCATGGCTATGTGGTGTCTATTGCAACTATTGAACTTTACAGGCATAATGTCAAAGAAGCCATAACCCATATGTAAACAAATGGGCATGATGTGTTCCAATAAACCTTTATTTACGAAAATAAGTGTTGGGTCAGAATTGGCCCCTAGGCTGGTGCTGTGGACCCTTGCTCTAAACGATGGAATTAGAAGAAAACAAGTAAAGCAGAATTTTTGGAAAATGTGGGCTAGTCAATATCTCTCAACTTTGGTTTCTTTAATTTCAATTCATTTTAATTCAATAAAAATAAAAGAGAAGGAAAGAGAATAAACTCTTATCATGTTCCTAGTGAGCCAGACTCTAGGCAAGGGGCATCCATATGGAAAGCATTTACTGTTCTTAGCAATCCTGTAAGGTCACCATTGTTATTGCATTTTTGATGACATGAGTAAACAGGCTCAGAGATGAGTGAATGAGCCCTATTCCTTGTAAAGGCGAGAGTCAAGATTCAAAAACAGGCTCCCTTTAACCTTAAGACCTATACTAAAGTATTCTGATTAAGCACCTACTATGTGCAAAGTTTCACACTGCTGGCTGCACAGAATACAGAGATATATAAGACATAGTTTGATTTTAGTTGGCAGCAAAATAGAATATCAGCAAAACAGGACAGGTTCTGATGTTCCAGGAGAAGTATAAAGTACTAAGGGAGTTTAAAGGAGCACCTAGCAGGCAAGTAGGAAGCAGGGAAATCCTACAGAGAGGGTGGCAGTCAAGTTGAGATGTGAAGAACAGATATGATTTCGAAAGGCATAGGTAAGGAAAAGTGTTGTTCCAAATGGAGGCAAAGAGTGAAGAAACCCAGGGGGTACTGAACAGGGGGAAACAGCGCCTCCTGAGGAAGTACAGGCCATTCAAAACAAGCCTTGCCTACATGATTTGGCCAAAGGCTTTGCTCCGCTCTACCCCTTAAGGTCTCCTCTGAGTCTAGCTCTGGCCTGGGCCTGGCCATTAGTTAAATGAAGTCATTCCTGTCTAATCTTCTCTTAGAAGGGTGTCTCACTGAGTACTGAGGATGGATAAATAGAATTTCTATCAGTAAGAACAAAAGCACATAGGGCGGGAGCTGACAAGTCAGAAGCTGAGAGACATTGGAAGAAGGGACTGCAGAGAATAGTCCTGGGTGGGGCTAAGATAATGGTCTCGTAAAGAAGCGGGCAGTACACAGCTCATTTTTACTGCTGCTGGGTTTACTGGATACCACAAGTTCCTGGCCTGACTTAAGGACCAATGCCACTGCCCAGAACAGCCTGAGGTTGTAAAAACCATGATGTGACTGAAGTCATTGGTCCGTTGTCTTTGGCAATATTTATGACAATTGCAATTTAAATGCTTACTTGAGCAATCGCTTTCATGTCTTTTATTCTCCCTGGATTGTGAGATCTCTAAGGACAGAAACTGTGTGCTGTTCCACACTGTCCTTGGTTTTGACACATCAACTTGCACATGTACGTGCTCAATAAATATTTGCCCAGTGATTGTTTTAATGAATGATTGGATTCAGTGAGGGTTTGTTTTCCTCCCAGATAAAGAGCAAGAGCCTGAGTTGTGCGGTACCTTGCCCAACCTTTCTCAGCAGGAGCAGATTCCTCGGAAGGGTTCCTGTAATCCCTTGGTGCTCTCCTCGTGCTCCTTCCAATCTTCGAAGGCTCCTAGCCAGAAGGAAGTGCTCAGACCACAGAGCGTAACCAAGAGCCTTGCATCATTCACAGAGAGAGGGAGATTTTCCAAGTTCTTGTTGCTGTGGAGAGATGAGGTCAAACTGTAAGAGGTCAGCAGTGCTCTCAACACCGCCTTTGTGTTGTTTTCATATAAATATTTTTACTGGGACATTTTTTGGCAAACAAGCCTAGCTCCCAGGACTGTGGAGAGCAGAGAAGTTTTGCTCACCACATGCCAATGGTATGCACTTGAGTCAACTGAGGGCCAGTGTGATTTGAAATCATGTCCTTTTTCACTTTTGTCTTGATGCTTTCTCACTGACTCAGAGTCTACCCTTTATCCTTTCTTCAAATGGGAAACATCTGGGCTAAAGTGAAGTCTGTGTCCAAATTCCCCACCCCCTTCTCCTACCAAGGAAGCAGCAGCTGTTTCTGACACACTAATCCCATTACAGATGTTTTGATAATTACCAAAAAGCTCAATTTGGCAGCTTGTTGGTGGTGTAGCTAAACCAGATTCACACTTTTAAACATCTTCTGCCACTCACCTTGGGTAGTTCTCTTGAAAGGGCTGTTACATAATTTGGTTGGAGAAACTCTAAGAGAATGCTTCTTTAGGTGAGTTTCTTTAAGAAGATGTAAACAATTAGCTTTTGCTCCTTTTACAGGGAGTGAGGTTGATTCGTCCCTCTGTCCTTCCTGCTTTGCAATGTCTAATCCACAATGGTGTTAATGACTGTTGGAGAAGCAAGTGGATAAATCTAACACCATGTGTTGCACTTTTCTTTTTGTCATGGTTCTGCTTGGTTCCCAATGCATTTGACCCATGTCCCTGTGCCAAAGAGGAAAGTGAAATCGTGTTTGGTAATACGTGATGATCAAAATGTATTACGTATATAAAGAGCTTTACATGTTGTTGTTGTTTTCCAGGTACTTTCTTATCCATAATCTTAGTTTATTTCTACTACCCTGCAGGGTAAGCAAAATGCATTACTTTTATTTCTTGGTTTTTCCTTTCTCTCAACCCTTACATCCAATATATATTGAAGCCATAGCTTCTACCTCTGCAATGGTTCCGGCATCACAGCCCCTTACACTCTCCCAGAGTGTTACCAGCTTAAACCAGGCTGCCATTTTCTCTCATAGAGATCTTTGCAACTGCCTTCTGCCTGGTCTCCTAAACTTCTGATTCTTTTATTCACAATGTTATCATGATTTTTCCAAAGCAGGGAGTTGATCCTGCTCCTTTTCTTCTGATACGCTAATAACTCTTCACCGCCTTCCTAGGTCAAATCTGAATCCTTTAGTGTGATGCACAAGATCACTTTTTCTTGGGTCCTTGCTCACCTCTCCTTAGTTTCCAAATGACTTGTGATTGCTAAACTGTCTCATGCCTCTTCATACTTCTGTACATTTTCCCATGTGGTACTATTTATCTGGAATGTCTTGGCCCACTCTGTATTTTTGTGAAAACTGTTCATACTTGAAGACTCACCAAAACACTCAGCTCATCTGTGAAGGTTGCTGTGACTCAGGAAGAGTCAAGTGTCCCTTGCCCTTTCTTTTTGTGGCACTTTACACAAACCTCTTCTAACTATAAGAAAATTATGTATTTGCATGATGACTGGTTCCCCACTAAACCACCAACTTATCTTTATACCATCCCTGACTACAGACTAATGCCTGTCACATGCCAGGTACTCAACAAATGCTTATTTAATAAATAGATTTTACAAGTAAAAAAAAGACATTGTGAGGGAGTATCAGAGAACAGAATTTGGGGGAGACATGTTCTAATCCTAGCTCTTCTACTAATTCATTGAAACCTCTCTGGACCTGTTTTCTCACCTACAGAGTAAGTGCATTTGACTGGGATGTCTGGACAGTCTCTTCTAGTGCTGAGGATTTACTACTGTGAGAATATTCTGATGGTTTTTCTTGTTTTCTTAGTTAACAAAGCCAGCACCAAATTCAGGATCATCTGACTTGGGACATAAGTATATTTAATATGCTTAATTTTTCCAAAGCAAAGCTTGAAATTAAATAGGTTGCACCAGTTGTGCAATTTGGGAAAGGCCTTGCCCTCTGGTCCCAGTTTTCCTATTTGTGTAATGAGGGCAGTGACCTAAATTGCAAACATAGTACTACTTATTACTTCTGTGCTGAAGGCAGACATTGTTAATCAATTACTGAACACATTCTCACTGAACCTGTCTGCAGGATCAGAATTCATTTCAACACCATGCTACAAGAAGCCACTTCTATTCCATCAGAGTCTTTTAAATGCCAAAAATGTACATGAGATTAAAAACAAAAGGAACCTTTTGCAATTCTTGACACTGGATATATTCTGAAGTCTCTCTCATTCTGTAACATTCTGACAGATCCATAGTGGGTTTTTGGTAAATTAGGACTTATGTTTCTGGCCTCTGAGAGTGGTAAGGAGGAGGAGTCCGTTCACAGATCCCTGGAATGGGTGAGGTCTTTCATGATGAGCCCATGCATAATCACTATCCTCTGAGTGACCAATAGTCTTCTATTTTCTTTCAGGCCTAATGCCAATGACTTGGTCACATAAGCCAACAAGAATATCCACATTAAATGCATCTTAGCAGAGTGCAAATCAATCATAATTGGGGACAGATGTGGATACACAGTTCTCATGTATCTTTTTTCTTCTCAGTGGGCTACTGCAAAGGAAGTGTTAACTGATTTTGGCACTCTCATCTTCTCTCCAGAAGGCCGGTTTCGCTGAGCATTTGAGCACCCAAGGAATCTGTGATGCTTTTGGAAAGTAGATTACATCATTCTCTGAGTCCTAATTAAATTAATTTTCCCTTTTAGTTCCTGGCACGTAATAAGTGTAAAAATAAATATTTGTGAAATGAATGAATTCTTAGGCTTCTTTCTAGCTAGCAATTCCATTGCCAAGTGCCATGTTCTCTCTAGAAAGACCCCTGCTCACCTGAGCATACATAGAATTTCCCCTCTGTGAGCTGCCTGATTCCCCAGACTTTGGAAACAGCTAACTTGGAGCATAATTAGATACTTGTCTCAGATTAGCCTCTGAGTCCCTCGAGCAGCACAGTGCTTTATTTCTCTTTGTGTTATATATGTTATAATATTTATATTATATAAATACTAGGTATTTATATAATCAATTATACATTATATGTGTTATATGTATTTTACATCATTGTAGCCCATTGCGTAGTCTGCATTCAGTAACTACTTATCTGTAAATTATTATCCACAGTCATGGAATGATAGTCTCTGAAATGAGAGTACCAAGGCAAGATAGGCAGGTTTATTCTGGTTTGGGGTAAGATGGACTTAAGCCATGTATGCAAATCATAATCTCAGGAATATAGGGGGAGAAAGTCCCCTGGATTGGTGAGTAACATATTATATTTAGTTCTAGCTACTACCAGCTTCAGAGAAATAGGAGCCACCTGGAGCACATTGGAAGGAGAGTGATAAGATTAGGAAGGGTCTTGGCTCAGGCTGCTGTAACAAATACCAAAGACTGGGTAGCTTAAATAAAAAGGTTTATTTTTTATAGTTTAGGAGGCTGGAAGTCTGAGATCAGGGCACCAACATGGTTGGGTTTTGGGTGAGGGCTCTTTTCTTGGTGATGTCCTCACATGGCCCAGTGGGGTCTCTTCATCTTATAAGGGCACTAATATCATCATAAAAGCTCCGTCCTAAACTTAATTATCTCCCAGGACCCCATCTCCAAATATCGTCACATTGGGGGTTAGGGCTTCAACATAGGGATTTTGCGGGGGACACATTCAGTCCGTAGCAGTGAGTGACTTGGAAAGCATGTTATACAAGGATTGGCTCAATTCTCTGCAGGCATTTACTCAGGGATGAAAGTGCTTCATGCTGGCATGATAGCTGTGTAAACATATCTGAAAGCCTGCTTTATAGCAGCAGGATTAGGCTTTTTGTGTGTGTGTCTTCATAAGGCAGAACTAAGACTGGTGGATAGAAAATATCAGAGAATGTGGAGGTGAGATCCCTCCGGAACACGTTCCACGGCACAGCTCACACTCGCCTCTTATGGGTGGGGATGTCAAAAATCCCCAAATCCTCAAATTGCTGGATGCTTACCAAGTTCAAAGATGAGCATTTATCACACAAAACTCAAAACTGCTTTTTGAATGAGATACAGGGAGACTTATTGCCACAAGCAGACAAACATTGAGTGCCTATCCTCTGCTTGGAAATCTTCAGCCCTAAAATGAACCTGAGAAAGGAAGCATTTCACACAGCAAATAAGCCTAAGTCATTACTTAAAATCTAAGCTTTGGGAGTTAGGGTCACAAACCCAGCAAATCTATGGTACCACCTTGAAAAGACTGAAGTGTTTGTGTAACTAGAAGTAATTGAATAACTAGGAGTATCTGAATAATTATAGCATCAGATATAGTCAAAGTTTAAAAGTCGTTTGTCTGGTTTCTATCATTGTCACTTATTTCTAATAGAGACAGTGGCGATGGGCTCTTGAGGTCATGGAAAGAGTCTGAGCCTCCCTAATTTGCCATTGGAGATTTCTCCCTGATTTCTCCAGGCATGTGTAGGAAGGAGCTGTCTTCTTTCACCCAACCACTTGGGAAGCTGAGTTCTTCCAGCTGGCCCTAATTCTGGGGTTTTCAAACACAGAACAGGGTGGTTGCTAAAAAAGCAGTAAAATTGGGTGTGCTTCTCTACCCCAACATCTGTTTCCTTCATTGAACCATGCTTTGTACCACACAGCCTAATTAAAAGACTTTTACACATAGCTACATATTACATTTTATATCTTCTTAAGGAAAAAGCAAGACTGAGCAATGAAGGAAAATGAGCCGTGTCAACAAAAGCAGATGAGCTATTTTGCAACTATTCTGTTTAGACTCTGTTGTTGGTAAAACAACGTGTTCTTAAATTTTCTTGAGTAACTTGCCTTCCAAGCCTATGCTAATGATAGAATAATGACTGTCTGGATATAATTTTTTTTAAGAAAAATTCTCCATCTGTCCACTTTATATGACATCCTGGATTTCTCATGCATACTTTACCCCCAGGAAATTGGTCTTAGATGTGTCAGTGCAATTAACAGAAATGTTCCAGCTCAGAAATGCCTTTGAGCATAATTCTTCATAATTAAACAGGAACTAGCAGAGCATTTCAAAAATGTGGATCTCTTTGGACAGTAACGAGAACATCCATGACCAAATTATCTGGAACCTGGAGCACAACAGTGAAGCTGAAATATAAAAATGGAATTGGAAAATGGAGCTATGCACCAAAAATGAGGACCAAAGGGTGTATCTCTATGAATTTATTTGAGCCAGACCTTTAGGTGGAAGAAGAGAATGAGTTCAAACAACTCACAGTTTTTTGTTTTGTTTTGTTTTCATTTAATTGACATCCATTGCTTAGACCAGTGGTTCTTAACCTTTTTGGGGTCACAGACTTCTTTGAGAATTTGATGAAAACCTCAGACATTTATCTCCAAAAAGACTCATTCTCACATGGGCAGTTTGAGTTATACAGAGATCAAATAAGAGCCTCATGTGAGGAGGTTAAGAGGTTAGGCACACAATGTAAACTTAAGGTCTAATCTGCAGCTCAGAACTTAACTAACACTATTTTTCATGTGAATTACCATCTCTCATTCCAGAGGTTCAGATCTATATTTTAACAACTTGCTAAACATCACTATGGAATATCCATCCACATATGCCCTCAGTAATTCAAAATCAATCTACCTAAAATTTAACATCCAAGCTCAAAATCTGAGTCATTTTGGCTTCTCTTTCTTCTACATTCCTCTTAGCAGTTGTTTAAGACATTCCAGCCATCCCATACCTGTGATCTCTTACATCTAATCTCTCTTTGTTGCTCCCTTTGCTAGTCAGCTCCTTATTTCTTCTAATCTATGATTTGGCTAGAGTTCTAACTGGTCTTCTTATCTGCATCAAGAAAGCACAGCTCCGACTTTTCCACCTTTGACCCAAAAGCACTTAAATTTCTTCATTACCTCATGGATAATATCCAAAATTTTTAACACATTATTCAAGACCCCCCACCAGAAATTTTGATTCCTATATTTTGACTAAAATTTTCCCCTTTACCTGGTGACTTCATGTCTTTTTGTAGAACCCTTAACCCTTTCTTAAGAATCTCTTCCTACCTCCTGCACTTCCCTTTCTTTCCCCTATCATTTTTCCTTTTGGAGAAGTTTTTTTTTTTTTCTGAACTTCCATATCACTATACCTACATCTCCTTTCAAGCCTTTGTTGAGGTGTAATTTACATACCATAAAATTCATCTATTTTAATTGTGTGACATAAATTTACACAGTTGTGTAACCTTCCCCACAATCCAGTTCTGCATATATTTTTAACTTAATAATATCTACAGTATCAGGCACCATGATCAACACATTACATTCATAATTATAACCATTCTGAAGGTAGTCATTATTTCTGTTTTGTGAATTAAGAACTTAAGGCTTAGAGATGTTAAGTATTAAATAATTGTCTGAAGTCACACAACCATTTAGAGGCTGAATCAGGATTGGAGTTCAGATCTGCCTGATTGCAAAGGGCATATTTTTAGGCAATATGACATAATGTTCCTCAAATTTAGAAAATCCTACTTTAAAACTGTAATTCACTAAATAAACAGTGGCCTTGTTTTATCCAGTGTTGTATCTAAGGTGCCTGGCAGTCAGTAAACATCTGTTAAGTGACTTTATGAATGCATAACTATGTTTCATCATGGGGTTATTTTAGAATTATACCACTGTTATTTTTGTCCAAATGATAGGCCATTGCTTAAGTGTTAATATAATTGGGGAAATTGTGATTTAGGACAAGGTGGGAGGGGTAAAGTTTTGTTAATTCTGTTGTCACATGATGAGGATGAGTAGGACCACTAATTTATGCCATCCTTGATAAGAATTGATAAATAATTCCTTAGGGCTTCCGTTTTCTGATTTATAACATGCAGTGGTAGTACCCTAAATACTTAATTTAAAGAATGATTTTAGTGAGAAAAATGTGGGAATAAAAGTAGGAAAAACTAACAAAGGAAAGAAGGAAGGAAGGAAGAAAGGAAGGAAGGAAGGAAAAATTACTGACTACATTTAGGGGAACATGCACAACTTCTTTTTCTGTTTCTCGTGTCTCAATGTTATATCCATCCCATTTCTTCCTTGTAGTAAAGAATATACACTCTCATAATTCTTTTTTGATTGTCCTGAAGTTCTCATATTTTCTAGATAATTATAATTAAATAAAACATTTTCTGTTGGTGGCTTTAACTTCATTTTACCAATAGTTAAACTTTGCCAAATATGAAAAAAAGAAAGCAGGGAAGAATTAAAGAAAGGGACGATCAAGGAAGGAAAGAAATGATAAAAGGGAAAGAAGAAAAGAAGGAAGCAAAGAGGGAAAAGAAAAGTGATTGGAGTAAGAAAAGGAAAAAGTAAAGGGAAAAGAAGAAAACAGAGAGGAAAAGAGAGAAGAAAAAATTTAAAAAGAGCATGGAACGGAAGGAGCATAGAAAAGTTTGAAAGGAAGAAAAGAGAAAAACTTAGCTCAGACAATTTTAGCCGAGCCTATGCATTTTGAAGCAAAATTTTCTGAATCTATGCTTTAACCACAAACCTTGAAATGTAGTTTGAGCTGGAAACAGCCTCCACCCTGACATTTCTCCAAATGTTTAACTGCTATAAAGACTGTCTCATGCATGAGATCCTCTCTGAACTCCAGGCCGTGTTTGAAAGCAAACCTGGAAGCACTGGTTTTCCGTTTCCACAAGAAGCGAAGGGTTCTTGCCTTAAGTTAGCCAGACACGAAAGGGCTCAATTCGCAAATACACACTGCCAAGGGTATGTGAGTTTTACATTGCTGCCTGGAGGCCAGCTTGTTTATGTCTTTCCTGATGCTGTTCCAATGTGATCTCAGACATCGTGACAGGAATTCTATATCATTCCGTTGAAAGTCATCCTCATTAAGTGAATCCTAGAAGGCTCCGCAAGGCAGAATAAAGAAGGCCTTGGCCATGACTTGGGGACTCTGCAAAGAGAAAGAATGTTGGACTTTTCTATCTAAAACTTAATGTCCAGCTCTCAAGATAATTCATGAATCACGTAAGCCCTTTTGAATCTGCCTTGCAAATGGACTATAATATATGTTGTTTATCTGGAAAAATCTATAGATCCACTTCTGCCAAACTGCTATGTTTTTCAAGGCACCGATTTGCTATCTGTTTTATGTTGAGGCAAAATGATAAAACACATCTATAGCTCACAGAGAAGGTTGGTTGTAATCTCAGCTTTTCTATCGTATCCTTCACCAGTGTACTGGGAGACACTGGTTCAGTCATTCATATTTGTCAGAGCTTAATTGTTTGTAAAACGCAGTTAAAGCCAGCCACAATGTTTTATTTAGCTGTGATTTTAGTAGATCCATATTAACTAGAAAGCTCAGCATTTTGAAACATTCAAAATGGAATGGGGTATATAATTGTTTACATTTTTCAAGGAGAAAAGGTGATGGATATACCATTGAGATATCACTAAGAAAGAAGGTGATCATGTTTCCTTAACTGTAGTTAGTGATTTCTCCTTATTTCTGAACCAAATGTGTTCATCATCTTAAAACATCTGGGATTAAGTAAACATTCCCAGAACATTTTAACACTAATCTACTCATGCCATAATCATATACAAATGTATAAAATGAAACATTCCAGATGCCACATTGTTTTTTTTTTTTCTTAGAGATAGTAGTGACCTTGCACTCAATGATTGCCTTCAGAGAGGAAAAGAAAGTTCTATGGGAAAGGAATTTTCATGTTCTCTTTAGCCTATAGATTTAAGTTATCCATTCACAGAAGCTCTAATAGTCAGATGACTGTTATATTTGCTAAGTATTTCAGATTGGATCCAATTTGCTTACATTTAAAGGAGAAATATACTATTGGGTTTTAGACATGAAGCACTAGGACCTTTCAGCAGACCCTCCCTCTAGAGAAATTTATGACCTAGTCCTGGTGGATGTGTGTCTGCTCTCAGAAGATGGCATTCATCACGGGCTGTCCAGCTACCCCACTTCCCTCCAGTCTCTTCCATTCATTCCTTTGTCCTTATTGTCCTAAAAAACCTGCATGACCTTTAGATCCCTGGAGGCTCCACTTACATCTCTGGCCTTTGTACTTATTGATCTGTCTCTGGAAAGTGCCACCTACTGGGATAATCCTACTTATCCACTTTACTTTTATCTATTAACTAACACTTCGTGAGAGTTTACTATGGGGTAGATGATGTTCTCAGTGCTTCATAGATGTGGACTCAACCCTCATAATTCTTTCATTTTCCCAGTTTTGAAGATTACTGAGGTTGAGTTTAAATAACCCATCCATTCATTGCCTCCCGTGCGTACCACACAGCAGATTTGAACCCACGGAGCTGGACCTCAGTCTGCGCTCTGAATGGCATGCTAATACTCTCCCCAAATCAACTCTTAGCTGTCACTTTCTCTGAGAATACTTCTTTGTTCTGTCTAAGGCTGGGTTTACTGTTTTGTTTTGTTTTGTTTTCTCCACGTGCTCTGACAGTCCCTTGTGTTCACCCTCTATTGCTGTACTTAGTATTATACTATGCTGCAATCACCGATTTCTTTATCTCTTTCCACAAATAAATGGTGAGCTGCTTGAGAGAAGGCATTGTTCCTTTATCTTTTTCCTCTACTTAGTACCTGACTGTTAATAAATGTTCAAAGAATGAATGGAGTGGTTGGCTGGATCACATACCACCTCGAAATTCCTCTTCCGAATATCCTTCTTGCCTTCTTCCTCATTTTCCCTTCTCCTTCATTTGTTTCTTTGTTTTTCTTCCTCTCATCAACACACACACACACACACACACACACACACACACACGCCTCATCTACCGAACACACAGTAAGTGTCAGTCCTATAGAAATTACTAAGATGTGGTTCTTGGCCTTAAGGAGTTCTCAAATAAAGGAGCCTGATCATCAAGGTGAGGCCAAAAATGTCAGCCTTGAATAAGTCCAAATCTCTTAAAAGAACTTTTCCATTAAGGAAGCCAAATCTCCACACAGCAAAGACACTGAATCCTAAGATCACCCTTTGAATCATCTGAGACTGAATCCAGCCCATCACCTGGCTCAGGGCCAGGACTAGGAGCACCGCAGGCACTCCACAGGTTTTCTTTGTTTGAGGATAAGGAGGGGCAGGCTCATCTTCATTTTCTCTTGCTAATCACCATCACTTTGACTGCGGTTACTGATGAGGTAAATTCCCTCAGCAAGCTGAGGCAATATTTTCCAGAGGAAAGCAAGTTTTGTTTTGCATTTTCTCCTTCTCCTCATCACAAGCCGTGCTTAGGTTCCCAGCCCCGATCTGCCCACAACGACCATCTGGCCCGCAGCTGCTGTGTCCAAGTGGAAACACTCCGGCATGAGCAGTCCAAGGGTTCCTTTTACTCCTTGTAAATGACAATGTCTGCATTGTAGGTTATCCCATCCCTTCCACTGGAAAGGCAACAACTGTCACCTTTTTTTCTTTTTCATGCATGGTTGTTTACAGTGGGAACACATGTGTCAGGCATGTGGCAGGGGACTGGTAGGCTTAAACTGTGAGCATGACCAGTTGCATTTTATCGACTCTGGGAGCACAGCTCTCTGGGAGAAGCTTAGAGGCTGAAGTGGCAATGTCAGAGTTGTGGACTCCAGCCAGAGGCATGTTCATTTGCCTGCTGATTGAGTGCTAACAGGGTCTCAGCCCTAGGGAATAACCTCTCCCTTCCTTTTTCTTGCCCTGACCAAGCCCCTGGTGATGTGGTTAGGAATACAGTAATACTCATTAATATTTATAAAGTGCTTATTATGTGCCTGGCACTGTGCTGAGTGCTTTATAAGAATTATCTTACTAACCACTCTTTGAGGTGGTTATAAATATTACCCCACTGAAAAATTTTGAAATCTGTGGCTCCAAGAAGGTGACTCACTTGTCCAAGGTCACACAGCTTGTCCAGTCCACTTTCCCGTGCTTTGCCTTCTCAATGGCAGCATTATTGGAAACTGCTTGAGGATAGGAATCATGAATTTTCCGGCAATGAGTTCTCTATACTTAGCACAATGCCTCACTCAACAGAAGATCCTAAAAAAAAACCAAAACAACCCCCTCAAATCGCCCAAAAATTGTGGAATGAAGTGGAATGAATAGAAGTTGAATGAATAGATACTAAGTTTATGCCATTACAGTAAAGGCTATCTATCTGTTCATTTTCCTCTAAAAATCATGAATCTCTCCAACCAACTTCATTGGAAGTCATCTACACTCAGGAATTGGTAGAGAAAAACGCACTGTTTTACTGGCCTCTCCTAGGACTACTCCCACTCCTACATAATCTGGCTCTTCTTGTCTGAAAATAAATTATAATTAACGTTGTTTTATTTCTGCCTTCAGTTTTCCCTTTAGTCAAGTTGCTTGCTTCATTAAAATGTCCTCCTTATTCTGCCTGTTCCATCCCGTCTACCTTCAAGATTCAGCTCAGACTTCATTTCCTCCAGAAAACGTCTCCCAGAGTTCCCTCTTGAACACGAGTTAGAATGCAGTGATCTCCAGGAACCCAGTGGATCACGTTTAGAGGCTGAGGGCTTGGGTCCACTGGGTAAAGACTATGCAGATACAGTCCTATATCCCGGACAGGCTGGGATAGTGGTTAATAATAACTCAGTGGTTCAGCCTCCGTGGCCAGACCTTTGGTCCTCTATCCTTCATGGCTAATGCACCCTTCTTTCCTCTGCTTCTTTTCATCCGTAGGGTTCAAACTGTGCCTGTGTGTATAGACACAGCCATATAATGAGACTATTTCTTCATATTCAGATATTAGACAGTATTCTAATGAACATTTAAGTGTTTACTCTGTGTCAGGAGGTTTACTTACATCATAACATGGTATAGTAGTTAAAGAACAGAGCCAGCCTAAACTGAAACAAAATATACTAGTTTCCTGAGCTGGGATTTTAGGGGGAACATGGAGGTCTTGTGGATTCCTTCTCCCTAAATATTCCTTTTTAATTCTTACTGCTCCTTAAAATTCCACTCTTGGAATACCATGTTCTTACAGCTGGTCCTATACAGAGGCAGGCATTTAGGTTTTGATGACCATTATACTATGTCTTCAGAGTTTTTCTTCTGGAAATGTTGACCATCCAGAGACTCCAGCTGTCAGGCTGGCTGTGAGCTTTGCTTTGCTCCCTTGCTTGACACGTCTGTGTTTTAGAACTAGAGTCACAATAACCTCACAGGTGATATTTAATCAGAGCACCATAGTTCACAAAATGTTTTCAGAGAACCACTCCTGAGCCTTAAAATTTCCTGCAAAGAATAAGAGGATTTTCATCCTTATTTTGCAATGAAAAAATCAAGACTTAAAGAGACCAAGTTTCTGGCCCAAGGTCATACAGCCAATAAATGGAGGGCTGATGTGTTCCTAGTTCCCAGCCATTTCCATCATACAATGCTTCCTATTCTTCACATTGCCTCAGACGCTGCTAACCACATTAGAATTACCTGGATGCTTATTAAAAAATACCAAGGCCAAAGCCTCACCCCAAGTGATTCTAGTTTCATTGGTATGGGTGGGGCCTGGCCATTAATATTTTTCTATGTTCCCTATCTCTAATGTGAGAACCGTTGATCTGGAGTCTTTATTTGCATGACACTTAGTGAACTCCAAAAATCTCTGTAAATTGAAAGCAATATAAATATTAGTGTTTCTTCTTTGCTGAAGTTGCCGAAAGCCAGACTGCTAAACCACTGAATTCCTGGAGAAGTGAATTTTCTGTGTATATGCAAACTTCAAAAACCAACTTTTCTGTCTTCTAGCAGACAGTTTTCCACCCCAGACTGTATGCTGCCCCGACCAAAATTAAAGGCAAAGGTTATCTGCTTTACCTGGCTAGCTGTTGGTATTTATACAGTTGTTTGTGCTTCTGCAACTGCTCTGCCATGGAAATAGTATTTACAAGAGTTACCACCAGCTCACTTTTATATCTGACCAGCTGCCTAAAGGAAAAATGTTAACTAGTTTACAGTTTATACTTTCTCAGAAATTTTTATGGTGAAAACATATCTTCCAATGAGTACATTCCTCTCTTTCTCTGGGTTTCAAGCACAACACTTTAAATGTGATCAGTGGCTGGAACCCAGAGGCACAGCATGCTAGCTCCAGGACAGCGAGGCCGGTTTGCTCAGCAGCAGCAGGCCAGCTGCCGAGTGACCCCCACTGCCTGTTCCTCCAAGCTCACCTGGAATTGAATCCCACTGCTTTCTTAGGGGTCCTCATTTTGAGTAAAAGGGCAGGGTCAGTTCTCCCTTCTGTGCCTGCCATGGAAGATGGGTCTAAAGTACAGGGAAAGTTACAGGGAAAAGTGAAGAGAGGCAAAAATGGAGGGAGAATTTCTTCTGAGTAATTAAAACCTAGTTAATCAGAAACCTCAATTAATCGGAACTCCCTTCCATTTCAGTAAGAAGAGATAAACTCTAACAAGACAAATTTATTATAAAAGCAGTTAAAAAAAGAATCTTTCCTGGGGGCCATGCTCTAGGTTCTATTAGGTTGTAAGAACTTGAAGTCAGAGATGGTCTTGATTCATCTTTGTATTCTTCTCCCCTAAGGCAGTGCCTAAAATATATTTGTACTTAATATATTTGTTTCCAAACTTATTTTTATTTATCAAATTGACATATTCTCATAGTTTAAATTTTTAAAAAGCCAGTGATATCTTTAAGCCTTATGAAGAAAACAGTAGTCTCCTGCTCCCTCCCATTGCATTCTAGTTCCGTTCTCTAGCAACTTTCAAATATTTTGACTATTTTTCTATGACATTTTCTTTCTTATTTCTAAATAATCCTTTAATGCTGATTTTCTTGATTTATAGATTCTAGAAATTATTTATTAATCTGGTGTCAACCTTAGAAGTTATTTATTAACATTTTATGGTAGATGAGAATTTAGTTTATGTGTAACTTCCATTTTCCCTGAATTTTTAATCCCTGCCCTCCATTTGGGCATAGTTATGTCACAATTTTGTTAAAGAAAAAGTCACGAGCCTTCCCTTATGGTTTTGCTTTCTGTGGTTTCAGTTACTCGTGATCAACTGATGTTGGAAAATATTAAGATATTTTGAGAGAGAAAGAGAGTGTGTACATGCACATTCACATAACTTTTATTATAGTATATTGTTATAATTCTTTGATTTCATTATTAGTTATTGTTAATCTTATACTGTGCCTGATTTGTAAATTAAACTTCATCATTGGTATGTATGTATAGCAAAAGGCAAAGTTCAGCATACATAGGTTTCGTCACTATTTCCAGTTTGAGGGTCCACTGTGGTCCAAGGGTGTATCCCCTGCAGATAAGTGGGGGACTGCTGCCCGCATAATATTACTTGTTAATGAACCAAGAAGTACACTATGATTATATTTTTTTCTTGTATGCTTTGTTTTCTTTCTCAAGTGAATTGCCTGTTTTTATGTTTATTTCTCTTCATTTGCTGAAATTATCTACACATTTTTCAATAATTACATTTAAGCGCAACACAATTTTAATAGGTCCCTCAATATTGTTTTTCATATGAATTGATATATGTGTCACGTGTATCAAATAATCTTTTTGTTCTACTTTGATATTTTTCTCTTAAAGACCTTTTTCCCCTATTTTGCTCAAATATTGATAGTCTGTTCTATAGAAATGCTGTGCAAACGCCATCCTGTCTGTAGTAAGCCACCTCTGCGGTGGCCCTAAAGATGCCCTCCTCTCGGTGTGCGTGCTGATGTGTAATCCTCTCTCCTTGAGTGTGGGTTGAAAATATTTACTTATTCTAGCAAACAGTGTATGACAGAAGTGATGGGATGTTGCTTTCTGAATAAAAAGATTATGGCTTCTACCTTGCGATCTCTTTTGTGGGCTCTTGGGCTCTCTTGCTTGCTTTCTCTTCAGTTGCCCACTTCTAGGGGAGTCAGACGCTATATTGTGAGGCAGGTTTATGTCTTCAGGATCTACCAACGTGAGTGAGCTTGGAAGCAGATTCCCTCTCAACGCCCATCTTCATCCCAGTTGAGCTTCCAGATAAGACTGCAGCCTCGGCTGTAGTATTTGGAGTGTTGCCGTACTTCTCTTTTAAATGCCAGTGTGCTTACTTCTCTTTTCTTCTTTAATGGAGGGGTGGGAGTGGGGGTGCCTTAGTCTGTTTTATGCTGCTGTAATCGAATACCTGAGACTGGGTTATTTATACAGAACAGAGAGTTATTTCTTACAGTTCAGGAGGCTGGGAAGTCCACGGTTAAGGAACCCATAAGAGCCTTGTTGCTACATCCTACCATGGCAGAAGGCAAGATGGCAAGAGAGCACATGTGAGAGAAACAGGAAGAAAGGGGGCTAAATGCACCCTTTTATCAGGAACCCACTCCTGCCATAACTAACCCATTCTAGATATAACATTATTCATCCATTCATGAGGGCAGAATCCTCTTGATCTAGTCACCTCTCAACACTGTTGCACTGGGGGTGGGAGACACATTCAAACCATAGCAGGGAGTTTCCCATGTTTCCTGAATACCATATCTTCTGTCTTGATTTGTGTTTTCATTTGTTGCAGAACATTCTCTGGTATTTTTTCTAAGACAGGGGGCATGGGAAGTAAAGTTTTTACATGTTCAAATATGTATATATCTTTACATGATCCACACACTTGCTTGATAATTTGACTTGGCATTAAGTCTAAGTTGAAAATAATTTTGCCTTTAGAATTTGAAGACATTGACTTAGTTTCCAGTGTTGTTACGGAAAAGTCTGCTATCACTCTGTTTCCTGTTAAAGCCTATGTGACATAGCATGTGCGTGTGTGTGTGTGTGTGTGTGTGTGTGTTTCTGGCAGTGTGTAGGATCTTCTCTGGTCTCAGTATATTCTAAAACCGACAATACTGCGCCTTAGTATGATTTATTGATTATTATATGTTTATTCAATATTCCAGGCAAAGACTTGACATTCAACCAGTGCACACAAATGCAGTATATAAGTCAAGGTCCATCCAGATTGTGTAGTGCCTATGATAGATGCTGTAAGGTGCCACCCAGATCCCCCTTCAGGAATGAAGCATTTATTCCTCCATCTGCTGGGCGTACTGCTAGATGACAGCCCCCAGCTGAGATCCCTCTAGTCTGGGCTGAAGAAAACGATCACGTTTATAGACATGCCCGCTTCCAGATGCAACACGCATCAATGATCGGTCAATGTTGAGTCTAAGGGCCTGGCCCTCTTCCCTCAATGAGGAACAAGTCTGAAAGACCAGTCCAATTCCCAGAGTTCAGGTCATCTGGACCTTCACTGGGACAGTACCAAAGCTTAATTTGCCCTTTTCCCCAATTCTGCCTCCTTCATTTCTGTTCCACAGATACTGAATCCAGGAGCACTCCTTAATAAACATTCTGTCTTACAGTAGCTTCCCTGTGACAATTTAAAACAGTGACCATGTTGTACAAATGTTGAATATTTTCAGTATTAGCCATGCCCGGGCGGCTGGTGGCCCCAGGGCATCAATCTGGAGTCACATTCTCTTCAGTTTGAGGATAGTTCTTTGAATGATTTATTTGGTGATGGTGCTTTCTTTCCCATTATTTTCTCTTTTTTTCTCTTTCTGGATATCTTTGGTTGAATGGTGGACCTTCTCGATTGAACTTATTATCTTATCTTTTTTCCTTTATTTTTTATAATCTTTTAGTTATGCTACCTTAATGATTTCCTTGACTTATCTTTGAATATTGTAATTCATTTTTTATTTGGTGATCATATACTAATTTTTAAATGATCTTTATTATTGTGTGGTTGTTTCCTTTCCCTTCCCATCCTGCTTCCTTCCTTCTCTCTCTCTCTGTCTCTCTCTCTCTCTTCTTCCTGGCACCCTCTTTTTATTTCATGAACACAATATCTTCTCTTATCTTCCTGAATTTACTCCAGTTGATCACTCCAGGTGTGGGGGTAGAGTTGCAGTTGTAAAATATTTTAAATACTGAACCCAGACTGAAAACACACTATAAAGCTAGATTCCTTTCTTCCTTCCTTCCTTCCTTCCTTCCTTCCTTCCTTCCTTCCTTCCTTCCTTCCTCCCTCCCTCCCTCCCTCCCTTCCTTCCTTCCTTCCTCCCTCCCTCCCTTCCTTCCTTCCTCCCTCCAGCCTCTTCTCCTCGATCTCTATTCATTAATTAATTAACTATTATGTTCCATCTACTGGGTAAAGCACAATAAGGAAGATGAAGCCTCATTTCTATTAGCTTCAGACCTGGGAAAAAATTCTACCACTAATCAGGTCTTAGTGACTAAATTTAAAAGCAATGTCTCTCACAATCTAAAACAGAGTTTTGCATGGGGTTCTGTAGGTTGATGAATTCCAAGTTCAGCCTGATAAGTTCTTCCTTCAAGCCCTTGTATTATTGTGTATTGTCTACCTCCTCTCCATCCGCCTCCTTCAACTCTACTTGACTGGTGGGGTAAGAGATTAACTTTCATTTGTATATCTTTCCCCTACCTTCTGTTCCTCAGCTGCTGACTCATCTCATTGCCAGAAACTTTATTCTTCACATTGCAGGGGCTCCATAAGATGGTAAAAATAAAAATTTTAAACAAACAAAGCATGCCACCACAGAGGGCCAGAGAAATTGTTGTGGGAATTTGAAGAGGAAATTTCACAAAGCAGTATATTGGTGCAAAATCAAGAATGAGTAGGTAGAGCCCTGCATTGTGTGAGGTGGAAACATAATTATAAAATCTGTTCCCTATGGGAACTGAAGAAACTACCTACCCTCTCTGAGCATTGCACCCTGCTCTTTGTAAAAGTGGCATAATGATTTCTTTCTTTCTCTACAACTCTGGACTGCAGGAGCATAAATTGGGTAACATGTGTGAAAGCAATCTGAACTCCTTGGAAGTCAGGAGTGACAGCCCCAAGGCATGGTATTATGATTTTCTTCCTGAAATTTGGCACTTAAAATAGAGACCTGAATAACATTATTTGAGGTTAAAAGGATTAATATATTTCATTTATGATAATCTTTTAATTGCAAGAACCAAAAGGCATATAAAATATACATTCAGATGACAATTAAAATTGGGATCAGATGTTTTTATAATTCAAAGTAGTTGCCTTACTTTATTAGTCAGCAGAGGCTAGGCTAATGCTGTGGTAACAAACAACCCTGATATCTTAATGATTTAACACCTCAAGTTATTTCTCACCAATACGAAGTCAGCTGGAAGTCCAGGCAACTCTCCAGGGCCACCACCAGGGCAGTGATTCAGCAGTCCATGCTACCTCAGTCTTGTGGCTCCACCATCTCAACATGAGACTTTCTGCAGGATCCCTGGGACAGAGCAAAAAGAGGTTGGAGTGTGATGCAGAGCTTTTCACTAGCTGTATCACTGTGGAAATGCCACATCTTATGCCTAATATTCATTAGCTGTATTTCATTAGACAGAGCTAGATACATGCTCCCCACCCCCTAAATGCTGGGAAGTATAGTCTCCCATCTACCCAGAGAGAAAAGGAGAACCGAGTATTGGGGAGAAGGAGTAATGTCTACTGTACTACCATACTTACAAATACTGTCAGAGCATGCTCCCAATTCTATGGATCTTAAGGCATGATAGTGATAAAGATGAAAGGAAATTCAGCACTAACAACTCATTTTAGAGACAGGAAAACTAGGGCTTTAGGCCCAAGGACATGAGGTGAGTAATTATGAGTCATGACAAGAACCCACAGCTTCTACTCCAATAGCTTACCTTGGGAGGTTATTAAGTGTTTCTCATACATAAAGTTGATTCCATGGTTAAATTATTTATCAACAACAGGGCTAAACATTAAGATAACAAGTCTAAATAGGTTTATTTGCAGTAGAACTTCTCAGAGCCTTTACCATGATATGGTACATTGTGAATCTCAAAGTGCTAGAATATGAAGAAAATAGTGACCATTTTTAAACGCAGGAACAACGCCCTCAACCCCAATATTTATTTTCTTCACAGTACCTTGTAAGTAAGGATCGTACTTCAGAAAATGCTACATCTGCAGTCCCCAAGCCCTAGGCTGCAGACCGGTACTGGTCTGTGGCTTTTTAGGAACCAGGCTGCACAGCAGGTGGTGAGTGGCGAGCAAGAGAGGGAAGCTTCATCTGTATTTACTGCTGCTCCCCATTGCTCACAGCATTAGATTCTCATAGGAGCGTGAACCCTACTGTAAACTGTGCATGTGAGGGATCTAGGTTGAGAACTCCTTAAGAGAATCTAATACCTGATGATCTGAGGTGGTGATGCTAGCACTGGGGAGCAGAAGCAATTACAGATTATCATTAGCTGAAAAGTTTGACTGCACAGAGACCATAATGAATCAATTGCTTCCAGACTCATATCAGACCCTATCAGTGAGTGGCAAGTGACAATTAGGCTGCATGGCAGGCTTTATAGTGGCAAGTGAGTTGATGTACTTCAATTGTACAACTGCATCTGGTGGGAGGCTTTAAGTCAGAATCCAACACTTATTTTAGTTCATGTGTGGCTCTCCTATTATTTTATTTACCACTTCCATCCGCACCTCTTTCCTGCACTGTGCACTTGTCTCAGTCACAGTTTTGGTAAGCCCACGAGCTAACCCTAGCAAAAATGAGTGAAAAACAAACATTGCTGGAGAGCTTCTTTGAAAATGGTTTGAAAGGATCCAATGATAAGACAGCAGAAGACTCTACGACTGACAACCAACTTCGAGCTTCAGTTAAAAGAAAATACCAAGAATCCTACTTAAATTATGGGTTCATTGCAGCAGGTGATTCATATTTTTCAAGCCTGCTTGGTATAACACGTGGTGACCAGCTATTCAATGAAGCCATGAAACTTTCAAAACTACTTTGCCACGTAGAGACCAAGCACTCTGCATTAAAAGGCAAGTCTTTGGAGTTTTTCAAAAGAAACAAAACATGAACACGAGGAACAAACACAATTATTGAAGGCCACCACTTCATCATGTGTGTCTGCACTGAGAGCATGATTCTTCGTGGCTAACCGCATTGCTAAAGCTAAGAAGCCCTTTGCTGTTGGTGAAGAGTTGATCCTGCCTGCTGCTAAGGACATTTGCCATGAACTTTTAGAAGAAGCTGCAGTTCAAAAGGTGGCACAGTATCAGCCACATTAAAGTACATTCACTTAACTCACATCTGTTCCCACAGCTCTGTGAGGAGATGGACGTAGAGCACACACATCTTCTCTTATACACAGAAGTGAGATGGCTTCCTAAAGGTAGATCATGGGCCAGAGCTTTTTGATTTATGAGAGCTGCTCCAGAGATTTCTTTTAGAAAAACAGTCACCACTGGCAGCGCATTTCAGTGACATAGAAAGGGTTGCAAAACTTGCTTATTTGTGTGACATATTCAACCTGTTCAATGAACTCAATCTGTCATTTCAGGGGAGAACGACAACTGCGTTCAAGTCGGCAGATAAAGTGGTTGCATTCAAAGCCAAACTAGAATTATGAGGGTGACGAATGTACATTGGGATTTTTGACATGTTTCAAACATTAGCAGAGAGTTTGAAAGAGACCGAGCCAGGGCCTTCTTTTTCCCAGCTGGTGCATGATCACCTATCTCAGCTTTCAAAAGAGTTTGAGCTTTACTTCCCAACCAGAAAAGTCCCCTGAACTGGGAAGGAATGGATCCCTGACCCATTTGTGAATAAGCCAGGCAAATTGACTTTGTCCATGCTATTAACAGAAAAGGATTAACTGCTTGAGATTGCAAATGACGGTGGCCTGAAAAGTATGTATGTTTGAGACAACTTCAAATCTCCATACATCCTGGGTTAAAGTCAAGGCAGAATATCCTGAGATTGCCACAAAAGCACTGAAAATCCTGCTTCCATTTCTAATACTCTATCTTTGTGAAGCAGGGTTTTCTGCAATGACAGCAACCAAAACGAGATTATGGAGTAGATTGTACATAAGTAGATTGTACATGACATTTCAGGTGTCACTGTCACCCTTTACCCCCAGATAGGACCATCTAGTTACAGGAAAACAAGTTCAGGGATCCCACTGATTTTGCATTATGCTAAGTTGTATAATTATTTCATTATGCATTACAATGTAATAATAATAGAAATAAAGTGCAAAATAAATGTAATATGCTTGAATCATTCTGAAACCATCCCCCACCTGGTACGTGGAAAAATTGTCTTCCCTGAAACTGGTCCCTGGTTCCAAAAAGGTTGGGGGTCACTGTGCTACATTATCACATTATACTTACAGAATTGTTATGCAGGCAAAGGTAATCTTTGGATGTTAGCCTCATTGAAAGTTGTTAATAGATATTTTTTCTCTCCACTCCTCCGTAGGCATTTGTTTCTTTCATACTCTGATTTTGAGGGCCTTATCCCATTGATGCATATTCTTACATTCATGTATGTTTCCACTCATATAACAAATACTTACTGAGCATACACTTTATACCAGATCATTTAAAGATGAACAAGATATAATCTCTGTTTTTATACTGAGTATAGATTAAAATGGAGACAGATTCTGTACAAATGATATAGCAAAATGTTCTGTGTGCTGTTATAGACATAGGCATGATATTCTGTGAAAGCACAAAACAGTTGTGAGAAAATTCTGCTCTTTCAAGTGAATGAAACTCCTAGGAGACTTTCACAGGAATCATTATTAAGTCCTTCCCATTGTTTACTTGAAAAAAATAATATCCTGGATCTCAGTTCTGGGCTTTATTCTTATACCAGTTATATTGTATCTTATCCACTTTGGCATACTGAGATAACTAAACAAGGTCCCTTTTGGAATCTCATGTGATAAGTCATGAAGTATCTCTCCTCCCTGCTCCTGTCATTTGCGGATTTGATCAGCCTTCCTTGTATTAATATATATTCATCCAAGTCCCTGACAACAATTTTGCTCAAGGCAGGGCCAACAGCCCATATAGAGAACTGCCCTCAATATTAGAAAACTTCATGCCACTGGAGAGTTAGTTTCTGTCCTTAAACCAATTTCAGTCTAAGTGAAAGCTCTGAAAGAAACAAGAAAACATTTAAATTGTTCCAAGTGGGCCACTGCCTTCCAAATATTCTTCTTATAGAAATTTATGAAATTTATTCTTACAGAAATCACAGAAGAAAGACACTGTAGTTGTTACTTATCTTTACTTTCTACATCTCCTGTCTAAATGTTAGTTGAGCTCCTCCTGCTGGGGTGACAGACCTGGTGACAGACATGTGAGAGACGCTCAATTTAGTCCTCACAGTTAGGTGCTCTTCCGTTTATTGTACAGGTGCAAAAACTGAGATAATAAGAATTCACATGTAGCTGAGTTGAAACTGAATCTGAGCTTATCTGATTCCCAGATCCAAACAGTTTTTATTTATAACATACTGTCCCATCATCTCCCAAGGAATGTAAATACGGCAAACATTCTACTGACATTTGGACATCCTTGCCTTATTACCTGCCAAGTCCCCTGCATTATCTCTGAGATATATTACATATATTCTGTGCCAGTGGTTCTTAAACCCATCTTCATTAGAATGATCTGGGAAGATTTTTTAAAATTATATTTCTGGGTCCCACCTTTAGAGAATTTTCATTCAATTGGTTGAGAGTAGGGTCCAGGAACCTGTACTTTTCAGAAAATTTCCAGGCAATCTGATGACCATCCAGGTTTTGGAGTGCTGGTTGATTCACACGTCCTCAGAATTGTTATGTTTTCTCATTAGGCTACTAAGGTAGTCAACTGAGCACAGGAGTTCGTAGCTAATGGCCACGATTCCACCAGGCAGAGTGGACACTGCCACTGCCCTGCTAGTAGGTACCCTAAGACCCCAAGATTCCAAAGTTGTAGGGTAGTTTCTCCATTAGGTTAGGCTGTTAGCTTCCAAAGTAGTGTTGCTTGAGCTCCAATATATTATTGGATCTGGTTCTTAGTTCGACTTACAGTCTACTCTCTTTTCAGGAATCAGTCATGCATCAGAGAGCTAGGCCTGAGAAAGAGTCAAATAACACTTGTCTAAGGTTGGATTCCCTGGGAAGTAGACTCTGAGATGGAGTTAGTATGTGGTATGTTCATTAAGAAGTAACCTTAAGACATATGTTGTATTAGTTTGCTAGGGCTTCTGCCATATAAAATATCACAGACTAGGTGACTTGAACATAGAAATTTACTTTCTCATGGTTCTGGAGGCTGGAAGTCCAGGTTCCAGATGCTGGTTGAGTTGGTTTCCTTTAAGGCCTCTCTCCTTGGCTGTCAGATGGCCATGTTCCCCCTCTGTCTTCACATGGTTTTCCCTCTGGGCATGAGCATGTCTGTGTTCTAATCACCACTTCTTAAAAGACACCAATCAGATTGGATTGAAGTCTACCCTTACAGCCTCATTTTACCCTAATTACCTCTTTAAAGGCCTTATCTCCAAATACAGACATATTCTGAGATATTGGGGGGTAAGGTTGCAACAGGTGGATTTTTGGGGAACACAGTTGAGCCCATAAGACACATAAATATCCAGGCTCCTAGATGCCTTTGGTGAGAGAGAGTGTGCCAAATTGATACAGAGAAAATTTTACAGCCTCGTTCGTTAGGGTTGCAACATTTTGACAACAGACATTAATAACGAGGGGTTTGAATTTAGAATTTATGTCCTAGTCCATTTTCTGTTTCTTATAACAAAATACCTGAAACTGGGTGATGTCTAAGAAGCACAATTTATTTTTTACAATTCTAGAGGCTGAGAAGTCCAAGGTTGGAGGGAAGGTATCTGATGGGAGTTTTCTTGTTGGTGAGGACTCTTTGCAGAGTCCTGAGGTGGCACAGGGCATGCCATGGTGACAGAGCTGAGAGTGCTAGCTCCAGTCTCTCTTGTAAAGCCACCAGTCCCACTCCCATTATAACCCATTAATCATTAACCTATTAATCCATTAATGTATGACCCAATTACCTCTTAAAGGCCTCACCTCTCAATACTGGCACATGGGGGTTAAATTTCCATGTGAGTTTTGTAAGGGACAAATATTCAAGCCATAGCAAATTAATTTCATTTATGAAAATAAAGTGATTATTTCTTGCACACCTGAGTCTATCATCAATGGTAAATGCTATGTGACAGCAATATGCAGGATACTATAAGAATATTGATAAAGGTAGCCCAACCTAGCACTCAGAGTGAGGTTGGTTGACATTAAAGACTTCCTGGGGAAATAATCCAGAGACACTCATATGCATTGTTATTTTGTCTGTCAGTATGCCTGCAAAATATTTGAAAATGTCAGGCAAACTCTTTTGTTGATAATAGTATAGACTAGGAGTAAGTTCTTGATGAGGTGCCACTTCTAATTTTAAATATTATAAGAAAGATATTATCTGATAATGTTTTATTTAGGTGATATTTATGAATAATTACAGTATTGAATTTGAATGTATTAAACTGGTATGTTGTAATTGGTGAAAATGTTTCTTGCTTTCTCAATTTCAGCAGGGATTTGTGACCTCCTAGGGTGCAAGTTTGCAGAATTTTAAAATTTAATTTAATTATTTTTATATTACATAGAATAGTGCCTGACACTAGTAAATTATTGGAAAAATGAAAAATGAATAGAAGAGCAATAAAAATAAAAAGGGGAGAGGAAGAAAGTGGTAGAAAAAGGATGTAGATGAAGGAGCCAGGTACAGTGGCTCATGTGTATTATCCCAGCTACTTGGGAGGCTGAGACAGGAGGACAGCTTGAGGCCAGAAGTTCAAGACCAGCTTAGGCAACACTGAAAGACAACCAGCTCAAAAAAAAAAAAAAAAAGAGAGAGAGAGAGATAGATGAAGGAAGAAGATGATGGTAGAGAAAGAATAGGAAAAAAAGTAGAGGGAGGAAGCAAGAAGAAAGAGAAGAGGAAGGAAAATGAGAAAGGAAGAGTGAACATTTGGCAGGGAGTAAAAAAAAAAACAAGGAACAGCCCAAAGTGGTTAGCCAATTTCTCCCATTTCCCCTTCAGAACAGAGCAGGTTGCTGCTCTCAGGAACCTTCAACCTGCACACAGGACTCATCTGCCTCTCTTGGCGAGTTAGTCTACGCAGTGAGCAATTCTGTAAAGCTTGGAGACCCACCAGTAGCTATTTACAGGCAAGTTTGAAACCCCTTGTGTAGAGTGCACAAGATTCAGGAGAAGATTCTCTCTCCTCATGTGGATGTTTTGATTGTTGGCCTAGGTCGTGTTGTATTCAGGAAGGGAGACAGTGTTAAGCTCGCACACTCCTCAAGAGCTACAGCACAGAGCTGGGCTCCAGGTGTTCCAGCAGAAGGGTCTTCTATTAATATCATTATCACTGAAGCTGAATGGAAACATTAAAGATATGACAAGTTTTCCCTTTCTAGAAATGTGAAAGTAAGTCTTTCCGCTTCCTGGGAAAATTGCCTTTTCTCTAAACACATTATTGATTTTCCTCTGTTTCTCAAGCATAAACCCAAACAATTCTATCTTGTTTACATTTCTTTTTGCGTGCTCATCATCCATGCTATCAGGAAATCTTCACAAATTGGATTTATTAGGAAGTTTGTGCTGTTATAGTGATGACTTCTATACTAATGCATATAAACATATCCAGGAATTGGCTCACATGGCGTTGGCAAAGCCACTATGGAAAGAAAAGAGAAATTATAGGTATTTAGATGTGCCCAATAGTCTCTTGGAAATGAAATATACACCACTTTACAGTTCCAGTGTGTTAGTGCATTGAACTTCCTTAGAAATGCACAGCAGTGCTTTTTAGGTTAGGCACTTTTATGAAAGTCACTCTTCTGTGTAAATGATTTTTTCTTATAATTGAAACTGCTCACTTCAAGTCCAAGACTGGAAAATGTTAACAAATGTTAGTAACCAAAAATGTATTCTCTGCGCCTTTGCTTCCTTGAACAAGGAATACTGAACTTGTGACAATTTTTCTGATAAACCTGTACCAGTCTTATAGACCTCTGTGATTGGATTTGATGGCAATAGAAGTTTGTGTGGCGTTGCAGTTTGTCTTCTTCTTTGTTAAACAATAAACTGTGATTTTCAAATCCCTCCCTCTCTCTTTCTTTCTCTCTTTCTCTTTAGTTCTGGTGCTTGAGCTTTGGGATGTACTTACTGGCTATTTCATGAGTTAAGGAGCATTTTTTTTTTGCTTAATTTAAAGTCATATATATATTAATATTGAGAACTGAATTTGCTAGAAATATGAACTGAAGAAAATGGAGCTTTGCTTTCTGTAAATTCATACATTGCTTCTTAACCACTGCAAAAAACTCTCCAGTCACTTATTACTTTTAATTACACAAGAGTTTTTATAGTTTAAACTGCTCACCAAACAACTTGTTTAACTTACTGCCAAATTACTACCTTGTGCCAGTACAAACTGCACATCCCAGAAAAGCAAACTAGTCAAGTCCTGAGCTACTGGGTGTGAGAAGAGTGTGTGTGTGTGTGTGTGTGTGTGTGTGAGAGAGAGAGAGAGAGAGAGAAAGGGGTGTTTGTCTCTAAATCTATTCTACTTTTCAAACAAATAGAGGACAAATTTTGCACAAATAAATTGAAATCATTAGGATGTTTTTGACTTAAGCTTAATTTTTTTAAAGCCACCATTTAGAAGTAACTTGAGATATAAACAATTTTGCTTTTGTAGTAGTTATGACATGGACTCCTATACACCAATTACAGACATTCCGAACCAGGGCTTATGTTTAGCAGGAAGAGACTGGAATTACATTCACTGCAAGCTGAATTTCTGCCATTTGTCATCAGTCACTTTACCCTGAGACCCAGTTGTTTCTGTCTTGCAAACACATGTAATTATAGTTATGGAATTCACAGGGTTATCATATTCCTAGTCTCTTAATATCCGTTTTTCTTATATATTGACAATGACTGAACAGTAGTTGAAAATCTATCTTCCTGTATTCCAAATATCTCACATGATCTCTTCTACTCAGTCATGTCACAGCATAACATGATACTTGGCTGTCATGTCATGTGTTTCCAGTATGAGGCTGTTGTACCTTGGCTCCAATTTGACCAAATTGAGTTGCTTCCAGAATGCACTATAACAAATTGGAGAAAGTCTATAATCAGCAGAGGATTTTTGTGGCTTTCAGATGTACCCCAAATTGCCAATAATGAATATTCCATAAGCAAGAAGGCTTTTTTAGTTCCAAATGCTATTAGGGAAGCACAGATTCTGTTGAAAATACTTATTTTGCTAAATATTTTTGAACTTAGCAAATGACTACAGAGATTAACCAGAAAGACTCAGAGCACGAGTGCCATTTACATCCAAAGTGGGATTTTCACGTACAGGCTGACTTCAGATGAAACATTTCAAAATCATACTCATCTTCCAAAGGACACGGGAGATTTGTTCATATTTTCCAAAAGCTCAATCTCTAGGTTCAATCAATTTTGTTTATATTACTGGAAAATTTCTATTTATAAAAGACTAGAAGTGTTCCTGCCAGTGATTAGGAAATAAACTGTTTACCGTTTGGAAGACAGTTGACTTCCTCAGGTGGTTAGAGGACTTTGCATGCTTTGGGGCTTTGCTGAAAAAGTTGAACTACGTTAACACAACTTGATTTCAAACAGACATGTTTGGAAACTTTCAGAGCTGAAGGGGCCTTTGAGAGTATCTAGTTAAGAGGAATGATTTCAAAGATGAGAAAACCAAAACCTGGAAGTGAAAGAAACATATCCAAATTTATGCTGTAAGTGAGGTTGACCTGATTCTTCTGGGTTTCAATCCCTCAGGCATTCTATCACAGTAACATATTTTTTCCCCCATTTCTTATCAGTTATTTAGGACATACTGTGTGTCAAGCACTGTGGTAGATTCTGGAGACAGAAAAATGTATAAGAGAGGGAAAAACAACCACCACAAACCCAATAGTGCATTTAAAAAAGTTCCTATATTTAATGTACTATGAGAACACAGAGTGTTAATACTTTGGTAGGGGAGATAAGAGGGATTGATAAAGACCAAGAAGAGAAAGTGAGATGTGAGTCTTAAAGGTTAATTAGGAGGAGGATATTTCAAACAGAGAGGAGAACATGTGCCAAGAATATGGTACGTTTGAAGGACAATTTAGTGTACAATGGGATGGAAAGGAGAAGCAACAGCATGCTACTGCTGATGGGCATCAGTCAGATGATGAAAGGCTATGTATATTGTATAACAAGTTTGGAATTATAAAAATATTATAGATTATTGATTATAGATTAAAGATAGAAAGATGCTGAAAGATTTAAGTCAGGTGTTATGTGATACTATGTATTTGAAATTTAGAATCAGAGATATCAGTGTGGTGATTGTGTTGGAGAATTAAAAAAACCAGAGGCAAGAACACATTGGAGGAAATTGCAGCAATGGGGCGAGAAATAATAATGATATGAATTAAGAGTGACAGGGAGGATGGAGAGGAGAGAAATGGAGGGGATGGATTTGATAGGTGTCCATAATAGATGGGATGTGGGGAGTTAAGAAAGGTGAAGAACTGAGGATAATTCTAAGATTTTTGATTTAAGCTCCTGGTGGGTTAGTGTCTTTTACCATGGTAGGGAGTCCAAAAAGGTAAATAGGTTTTTGATGGGAATGTAGGGCATGTTGAATTTGAGATGCCACTGTGCATCTTGATGGAGTTGTTTAGTGGATCAATGGGTCTAGAGGTCAGAAAAGCTGTCTGGGCTGGAGCTAAAGATTTAGGAGCAATTTATTGTTTCAGTCCTACTGGCTACTTATGGAGAAGTTCTACCATAATAGATTTTGACCTAGTTGGCAAGTATGACCCCAGCCTCAAGTTATTAAGAAAACTTCCTGGGCCTCACCAGTTTAACTTCATTTTTATTTTCCTTCTTCCTTTTATTTTCCCTTAAAAAATTAGTTTGAGTCTAGAGTTATATGCTTGAATTTTGTGTAACATTTCTTTTATGTTCTAGCTTTATAGTTTCGGCTAAGTCATATAGTGTCCGTGAAAATCAGGTTTGTCATCTGTAAAATGTCAATGCTCTCCCACAGGGTAGTTGTAACTGTAAAATGAAATAATGAATGTGAAGGCGGTTTGAAAAAAAAAATAGATGTAAAAGATATTAAATCATTGTGATGATAATGAAAAAATTATGCTCCAGTGATACCCATGCCCTGTGGCTATAAAAATGTACTCACGCACCTGCAGGTACACATACTCGATAAATGTCATCCCCTCCCCTTCCTTGTGTTGTCTAATATCCTTGTTCAGTTCTTTAATATCTTCTGTTTGGATTGCTACATAATCCTATTCTTTTTTTTTCCCATGTATTACTCTTTGCTGGTGACCCATGTACTACAAGAATTCAAGACTGCCTTTCTTTTAATATTTTCATATTACTGCTTACTAGCTTACTAGATCTTGGTCAAGTCACTTTAACCAGTTTACTCCTCTATAAAATATGGCTAATACCACTTAACCTCGCAAAGATGTTGTAAGAAGTAAAGGATGTAATGCATATGAAAGACCTTCACTGACTTTAAATTGTAATATGAATATTAGATATTTTATTTTTATTATTAAAAATTCTATCATGTTATCCTCAAGTGGCTTTTTTAAAAAAAAAAGTCCTACAGCATTAACACTCTATTCATCACGTTACATTTAAAGGACCACTGTTCTGATTCCAGAAGACCCTCCAAATGTTACATTCATGATCCTCTTTGATTCAGAGCTCATCTGCAAACCATCCTGTGATCGAGACCTTATTGCTATGATAATTCTCATCTTAAAAAACACTGCTCTTCGATCTTCAGTTACCTCTCCTTTTCTTTGCTTACATTTACAGCTTAACTCCTCAAAGATGTCTATTGGTTGTCTAAACTTTCTCATCTTTTATTCTTTCAGCAGCATTTGACATAGTTACACACTCCTTCCTTCCTGAGATACCTTCTTTACTTGGAATCTAGGACATTGGTTATCTTGGTTTTTCTCATGCCTCCATCACTGCTGTTTCTCAGCATTTTTGTTAGGTCCTAATTTTATTGATGTATAAACATTGAAGTGCTTCAGATTTCAATATTTGAACACATTCCCCATCTCTTGTGCTCCCCTAGGTAAACTCAATCTGCTCCATGACATTAATTACCACTTGTATACTAGTAACTCTGACGTTTAACTCCAGTCCCAACTGGTCCATCAACCTCCAGATTCACACATTCACTTTTCTTTTAAACATCTACATTTAGATGTCTGATAATAATCTCAAACTTAACATGTCAAAAACCTAACTCTTTATTTTTTTTCTCCCCAAACCTGCTCTTTTCCCAGACTTCCCCATCTCAGTGAATGGAAACACAATCCATCCACTTAATCAGGTCAAGTTGTCCTTGACGCCTATCTTTCTTCACCATGTGACATCAAATCTTTGTTACTGTCATGGGGCTGCTGTAACAAATTAACTCAAATTTAGTTCCTTAAACAACTGAAATTTATTCTCTTAAGCTCTGGAGACCAGAAGTCCAAAATCAGATTAACTGAGCCCAAATTAACACGTCAGAGGCCCTGGAGGGAAGCCTATTCCGTGTCTCTTTCAGTTTGTGGTGACTGCTGGCATTCCTTGATCTGTGGCTGTATCAGTCCAATCTCTGCACCAGTGGTCACATTGCCTCCTCTTCTTTTGTGTGCATTTTGAAGCCCCTCTACCTCTTTTTTCTCACAGTTATCACAGTTGTGATAGCATTTAAGGCCCACCTGGATAACCTAGGGATACCTTTTTATTTCAGATTTGTTAATTACATTGCAAAGACCCTTTTGCCAAGTAAGGTAACGTTTTTAGGTTCCAAGGATTAGAACCTGATATTTTTGGGTGGCCACTATTCAGCCTACTTCAGTATCTATCAACAAATCCCAATGGTTTTGTTTTCATAATATATCCAGTATCTAACTATTTCTCACCATGTCCGCAGCCACTACCCAAATCCACCATCTTTCACCTGGATTGTGGCAATAGCTTTCTCACTGGTCTCCTGGCTACAGAGCTTACTCTCTTCAGTTAATGGTCAACCCAGCAGCTAGGGCAATCCTTTAAAAAGTTAAATCAATTAGGCTACTGTTTCTTTCCATCTTCTTCAGAATAAGACACAAAGTTCTTACCAGGATTTAGAAGACTCTGTTTAGTCTCTTCTTCCAATATCTCCCTGACTCATCTCTTATTACTACTCCTTTCCTACTCAGTGCAGGACATACTGGTCTCCTTGCTGCAGCTTGAATACACCAAGCATACTCCCACCTCTTGCATTTTGTTCTTCCCATGATTTACTCCTTTGATTTATTCAAGTTTTTCCTCTAATATAATATTTTCAGAGTGGCTTTGCCTAACCACTCAATTTGATCAGCAACCCCCATCCCTATATCACTCTCTAATCTCTTATTGTGCTCAGAGGAAAAAAGACAATGTGACGTTCATGGAAGAGTAATAAGTGGTAGGGTGTGTGGTTGTGGAGTTGAGATGGTGGTAAGGGATGAGGTTAAAAGAAAGATCTCTGGAAATAGTCACAGATGACCATGCCATACACTGGATTTTTCTGGCAGTTAGATTCTAGAGTATTCATCGGTACAATTCATTAGCCTCCTAAACAGTCTTTCATTTACTCGTAATTCTTTCCAATCCATCAACGCAAATATAACCAATGACATTTTTACTTTTTCGTTAAGTCGAGCTTTTTATCATGTTGAGTGAGGACGCAGTAGTAAAATCCTTAACATGGCTCACAATATCCTCCCTGGTCTCACCTCTGCCTGCTGCTCCAGCCTCATGCTGCTCTTCTATTCCTTGTACTCCTGCCACATGCCGGTCTTCTTTCATTTTCTTTAGTGTGCATGCCATAGAGCCTTTGTTGTTTCTTGTGCCTGGAACTCATTTTCTTTGGCTGCTTCCTCCTCCCTGACCTCTCTTTCTAATTTTACTGACCCCTGGACTTACTTTGTACTCCCTCTGTCTCTTCCTAGTGTGATCACTTCCTCAGGACAGCACCTTCAGAAAATTTCAAATGCCCACAACGTATAGTCCCATTGTATCATGTACACTTCTCACAGATGTAATTGTACATTATTTGTTTGATTTCTGTAAGCTCTTTTAGAGAAATAGCCATGTATTTTTGGGCTCACCATTGTCTCTTTTGTGCCTAGCACACAGGCTCTAGTAAATACAGTAAATGTTCAATAAATATCTTTTGGATGACTTAATAAGATATTCAGTTGCTTATAAGATGAATAGGGGTAATGATTTCTGACTAAACCAAACTTTGAAGTGATATAGTTAGTCTAATATGTCCCCCCCAAAGTCTAATTCTAGTTTTCAGTAGCCACATTTAAAAAATTTCTGTTCTCTTTACGCGGAAGGAAACACATTAAGTTGTCTCTGAAGTAATTTTTATAAATCAAAATTGAATGCATTGAAAAATATGTAATAATCTACTGTGACAATAAAAATAAATACTTCCACTCTGACTTTGAGTAGTTCCAGATGTTTTAGTGTGGCATATTTATGAAAGCTTCTTCTAAATTACCACTGTCAAAAAGAATTTGTTTTATGTGAATCTCCAGGATGTATTACACCTGAAGCACACAAAAGAAAACTGCATGGGTTTACAATGGCAAGTTTGCAGAATAAAATATAAGGTATGGTTTGAGTCATTGAATAGAAGAGTTTTTATTTAAAACCTGAACATACTGCTAAGAGCCAAGCCATCTTCTCTTTATGAGGAAAAATGCCATCACTTTGTGATGATTTTTATTATTTTGTGGAATTTAAATATATGAATATTTCAGTTCCATAGTGATTCTACTTCAAACAATATAACATCTCCTGTTTGTGATCTCTTCTCCAGACATATAAAGGGCCCATAAAATTAAAATGGAACAAACCGGGGTGGAGTGAAGCTATGTTATGTAATTTTTTAATTTATTCCTGTAGTCAACAAACACAACAAAATTTTTTACATCAGATTACAGTCTAAAGAGTAAACAATTGAAATTCAGTCACCTAATTAATGGATATTCCCTCTTCCAGCCCCCACTGTCAACTGAAACAGAGCTTCTACAACTTTTTTGCATACTAATCACTTTGAAATCTTGTTAAAATGCAGATTCTGATTCAGTTGGCCTGCAGAGAAGCCAGAGGTTCTGCATTTCTAACAAGCTCCTAGGTGACTCTTAGGGGACTCCTGGGAGCTGCTAGTCTGTGGACCCTAATTTGAGTAGCAATGAGCATTGAGACCACATGACCATAGCAGACTGGGGAGCTGCATTTTTACTGGAGCTCTGAATTCTGCTGGAAGGACTAAAAGGCACAAAACTTTTGTGTTGGAGAGGTGAGATCATGTCCTCTTAAAGTCTCCACAATACCACTGGCTGACGGCCCTGATTCTATTAATGGCACCACCATTCTCCCAGCTATAAATACTTGAACATTCTAAGTTATCTTTGACGGCTCCTTCAGCCTTTTTTTCTATCCCCTGCATTCAATCATCCAGCAAGGCATACTGCTAGTCCTGTGCCTGCCGCTTCTGTCTCCTTTTTACCCTGTTCCATCATTGCCAACATTTACTAAGAACTTGCAATATGTTGGGCTTTACATGAATGATGGAATTTAAACCTTAAAATAACTATGAGTCAGGTATTTTTAAATCCATAAGGAAACTGAGGCTGAGAGCACGTTTTGCCAGTTCTCAAGTAATAAGGGGTGAGTGGGGATGTAGACCCAAGTATGTCTGCCTGCAGATACTGCTCCTAACCAGGACACTTTGCTGCTTTTCCACTCACTCAGCTCCTCCTTCAAGTCTACATAACTCTTACTGGGATTTAAGCAGATTCATTACTGCTTGCCATAACCTTAATCAGTATGCCACAGGAATGTGATAGCCTTTTGTGACCTTAAGGACGTTATAGACATTTAAGTGATTGTCATTTACCCTATTACATACAAAAATGCCAGAGTTTTCTTTCCAGCATTCATTTCTGATGTCTTTATCACCTCCCAAATGCTCCAGTTGCATTTGAGCTCGTATATATCTGTGTGTGTCTATATATATATATATATACATGTCACAATTTACCTTCTTTCACAAACTTTCCACTCCAGCATAACTAAAGATTCATCCACATCTCAATGCCTTTTACCAGAACTATCCTTTCCTGTCTGATCAATTAAAATCATATCACAGAGTCAAGGCTAAGATATTAAATATCATCTTCATCTTCATGAAGTGTTTCCTGGTTTTTGGACTAAACATATTCTTTTACTTCCTGAATATCTGTACCACTTTGTACCTTCTTTTGGAACTTATTATCAAAGTGGCAATGACGGGTCATGATTTAATTTCTAGTTACAGATCTGGATTCACGTCAGAACACTATTAAATTAAGACAACTTTTTGGGTCACTGTATTCAATTGTGCCAGTGACAGAGGTGAAATCCAGTCAAGACCTGAGTCCAACAATACTTCTCAATTGGACTTCCATAAGAGAATCAGGCTCTATTGCTCTAATGCATCCATCGTATGCAATGAATTAACTTCTCTCCAATGCATCTAGAATGGTACTTGGTGTGTACTATTTTTTGGAGAACTGAGGAAGGAGTCACTGAGATCATTTTCTCTGTTTGGTGGTTTAAATGAGGAATTCTGGGCCGGGCACGGTGGCTCACGCCTGTAATCCTAGCACTCTGGGAGGTCGAGGTGGGCGGATTGTTTGAGCTCAGAAGTTCGAGACCAGCCTGAGCAAGAGCAAGACCCCATCTCTACTAAAAAAATAGAAAGAAATTATATGGACAGCTAAAAATATATATAGAAAAAAATTAGCCAGGCATGGTGGTGCATGCCTGTAGTCCCAGCTACTTGGGAGGCTGAGGCAGGAGGATTGCTTGAGTCTAGGAGTTTGAGGTTGCTGTGAGCTAGGATGATGCCACGGCACTCACTCTAGCCCGGGCAACAGAGTGAGACTCTGTCTCAAAAAAAAAAAAAAAATAGAATAAAATAAATGAGGAATTCTGTTTGAGAAAATTTGTGAGGATGAAGCACACTTTTGTGATTCATCCACCTGGAAGGTGCTTTTTCGTAATTTGCACAAGAGTGGGTGCTAGCATAGGCTTTGTATGTCAGAGCAATTTATAAGCTTAACCAAAAGATTACAAATTCAAGGATTACTATCATTGTTCTAATTATTATCATTGTATTTCCCCTGGTGAACTGTAGGTTGCTTGAGACAGCCAGGTTGTGTCCATTTTTGTGCGTGCTTGCCATCTCTTTCTTCCTCTCTGCCCTTTCACTTGTATTCAAATACTCCACGCCCAGTCCTTTATAACATGTCTTTTGTATTTTCTTCTGGTTTAAGGGAATTTGGTCTTGCTACAGCTGTATTTTTTTTTAAAGGTATTATAAATTCTTTTGGAAATTAGGTAAGACAGAAGGAAAAGAAGAAGGAGACATAGGTAGGAAGCAATTATAATGATTGAAAAAACTACTGTTGTCTTTGTTTAATTTCTTCTGTAGGCTTCCCATACAAAGGGGATTGGAAGACATAGCCCTTTGGCACTGGGGCACTAAGCTTTAGGAAACTTGGGCAGCTTTTCCTGTTTCTCCTTATGGAGTAATGGAACTACTGCAGAACTACTCACTTTATACAGGTACTGAGAGTTATAAAGAATCATTACAAGGAGTGACCCCAACGAACTGAGGACTAGAGGTTTATCTCCTCTTTTCCTGGGACTGAGTGCTAGATATTCTTATAATACACTGGTCATAGAAGAGGATAGTTCTATGAAATACAAATAAAATCCTTAGCCCCTCAACTGACTTCACTCTTACCCCAGTGAAGTGCCCATTTCAGTCTTTTCAGTCTTGGCTGGAGGTTCTCCTTCCCAGCCTGCAGGTTGTAGCCCTCTTAAGCAATAAAGCTATCCTTCCCAAATTTATATGTTCTGTGATGTTTAAGTTGACAACTCTTAATAGCAACACCTTTTTACCAACCTTGTTGATGGGCCTCAAGTTGAATTTAATTTAATTTAGAGAGAGAAAAAACTGGGATATTTCCAACATTCCACATATTTTGGAACAGTTTGTTTTATATTATAAAAATAAGGAAGGGAGTGAGTGATGGAGGTTGAGTGATATTTATATCTCTTGTAATACCTCAAATGGGTTGCCAGATGAATTGGAACATAAATTAATTAGTTCGCAAATATGGAAGTCTCTAGAGATCTCTTGTTTTAGGTTCACTCCCTTCTTTTAGACAGAAAAAAGCCAAACACAACACTACTGTCTCTACTATCTGACCTACTGTCCTTAAATGCTCTAATTTCTCACATAGCTGATGTGAGCACAGCAAAGCTCCATTTAAAAACTGTTTCTCTTCTCAGTAGTGCCTGGTTCTACTTTCTCTTCACTCTGCATCCACTGCTTCCTGCTCATTCCTTGGCTGTCTCTTGTTTCCATCACCACCTCCAGTTTGTGATGTCTTCTTCTAATCCCATGTTTTGAAAATTTATGCAGTGGATGCAGGCTCCTAATTAGTGCTGCCATCTCTATAGTTCCCCAACTCAGCTATTTTCTGCAACCCCTTAAGCCTGGGGTAAAAGACTCCACCAACCTTTGCTCCTAGGGGAAGGGTATTTATGTAATGACTGTGCTGTTGTTGCTGTTTATTTATTTATATTTCTTAAATTTATTTTTTAATTGACAAATAAAATTTGTATTTTTTTTATCACATACAACATGTTGCTTTGAGATATCTACATATTGTGGATGGCTAAATTTAACCAGTTAACCTATGCATTTTCTCACATACTTTTCATTTTTTTGTGGTGAGAACACTTAAAATCTAATGTCAGCAATTTTCAGGAATATGATATATTATTAAGTACAGTCAACATGTTGTACAATAGATGTCTTGAACTTAGCTCTTCCAATCTAACTGAAACTTTTTTCCTTTGCTTAATGCCTCCTCCACCTCCTGGTAGTGGCCAATCTCCTTTCTACTTCTCAGCTGTGCATTTTTAGATTCCACATAGAAATGAGGTCACGCAGGTTTTGTCTTTCAGTGCTTGGCTTATTTTATTTAAGATAATGTCCTCCAGGTTTATCCATGTTATTGTAAATTATAGGATTTCCTTCTTTTTAAAGGCTGAATATGTACCACATTTTCTTTGTCCATTCATGCACTGATGGACACTTAGGATGATTCCTTATTTTGGCTATTGTGAATAATGCTGTAATGAACATGGGAGCACAGATCTCTCTTTGACATATTGATTTCATTTCCTTTGGATATATACCCAGTAGTAGGATTGCTGGATCATATACTATGGTTGTAATTTTTGGAGGAACCTCCATACTGTTTTCCATAATAGCTGTAATAGTTTACATTGCCACCAACAGTGTGCAAGAGCTTTCTTTTCTTCACATTCTCTCTAACACTTGTTACCTTTCAAATGACTATAGTGTTTCTTAATTTCTTCCAGATTATTTCTCTTAGTACAAATATTCATCTCAACGTTAAAGTATCTGCATATTTGAAAATAATCAGCAAACAGAGTAAAAACATTTGGATAGCCAACTGAAGGAAGGTTTGCTTTCAACAAGAAATCTTTAGGAATCATGTATCATGGATTACATTTTTAAGGGAAGGATCTCTCTCCCCTCTCTTTTCCATAAACTCCAATATTAAAATGTCCAATAACAGAATCCTCTGCTATAATACTCTGAAAGATTAAAAATAATCTCTGGTTGGAAATGTTTGCTAATATCCCTATTTTGTATAATAGTCCATAACTCTTGTTGATAAGTCAAATTGCCACAGAAAACACCTTTATTCCAAATCTGAACTTCCACCACTTTTATCCGCTGATCCAAGTCATATATTCCAAAGTAATTTCCTCTCCCACATTGTATTACTTCAAATGATTGAATAAAGTTATAGTTATTCTCCTTATTTTAATCAAAATAAAATGTTTCAGGTTTTTTTCAGCTGTTCTTAGTATAACTCATTTTTCAAATTTGTTACCAAAACTGTTGCCTTCCAATTACAGGCACCAGATTTGGTCTACCTAGTTTGGAATGTCAGCTCAGTCGTCTACTATCTGTGTAATCTCAGGCAAATGTTCAGTGTTCTAGCATCTGTTTCTTCATGTGTAAAGTAGGAATAAAAATAATATTTACCTGATAGGTTTAATGGGGGTTGAGAATGTATGTAAAACATTTGATTAAAAAAATAACCCAATATACATAGTATGGTTTAGCTAAGCTCAGAAATAAAAACAGAAATATTACTTCTGATGTAGAATTTTATTTCTGTTCAAGAAGTAAAGATTTCATGGCTATTTTAGGCACTTCACTACATTTTTAGGTTATGTTGCTCTTGTAGTAAACTGCAAGTCCAAGAAGAGCTCTCGTTGACCCAAGATTTTCTCAAGCTGTAGTTGGGCAACTGACTTTTAGAATCAAAATACATGATTTTGCATTCTTACCACATTTAACATTTTTTGTTTCAGAGTTCTGAATTCTCTTTGAATTTTTTTAGCCATCAAAAATATTTACCAGCTTTCTTGACTATGGCTAATCACTTTAAAGTGATACTAGCCCCTAGTTTTGTTTACTGTGTTCCTTAATTTTCCTAAACAGCAAACCTAGATACTGGAAATCTTTACAAAGGGGTCTCTGTTTTCTTGAGAGTAAATGAGAAAGCTTATCACATAGCGCTCATGCACAGCAGATGAAAGTTCATTGTCTGCTGAATTTCTCCTCTTACAAAGCTTTTTTTTAAGAGTGTAAGTAACTGTGCTTTCCAAACAACAAGAAGTAGTATTTTTCCAAGCGATGATGCCATTTGGAATAATTGATCACTTTCAACTGGACAAAATATCTGCATCCTATGGCTGCTGTAGGAAATTTGATGGATGTTACAAAGTTCCACATTTGAGTCTACTGCAGGTATTGCTCTTAGCAGTTTTTTAAATGGGAGTTATAAAGGCAATAACTTGATTTCTGATGTCTAGACGTTCTTTCCCACATGACTCCATCAAGGAAGGCTGAGACTCGGGCTGTCCCGACCTGCGTAATTTATATAGTTGAGACCTATTTTCACTGTCAAGAAGCCAAATCCCTCAGGCAGCCTTGCCAAAGAACTATTCCACTCATTTTATTTTTCGTCCCTGAGGCCTTCATTCTAACATTGGCTCCCCTTATTAACAAAAAGCAGGAAACAAGCTCCTATTTGTGAGATAATGTATTTTCCACTAAAAGAAGTTGAGCCCTTAGAGAAAATCATCCCTTTTCAAGTCATTAGCTTTTCTAGGAAGTTGACTGTCTATATGTCTAATGCTCATGACTTGATTTTGAAGTATGCCTTCAAACATATTTGTTGGGCTTAAGTGACTAAGTGGATAATACTGTATCCCTGTAACATGGCATCTTTTTTCCTGGGTCAAATCCTTCTAAATAGCAATGAATAATGAAGATCAGAGGGGTGTCTTTTCTGTCTAATTGCTCCTACACTAGCCTTGTGGGGAGTAGTGGTGGGAGGCTGGGAATGATATCTGAAAATCCCAATTTAAAAAATTAGAAGATCATAATTAAAATTTACTGTTATATGCTAGGTCATATATTAACTCTTACTGTTTTTTTGACAACAAGACATGAAGAGAATTGAAAGAGGACTTGGCTAAAAGTCAGAAAACCTGGAATATAGTGCTATTGTGGCCAAAGTATGGTTCTGTCACATTGGTCTAATGACTTTTTCTCTCTGGGCTACAAATTCCTCATTGTAAAAAGAGGCACCTGAACTCAGGTAAATTCTATAGCTCTTTCCAGTTCTGATGCTTTAGAAGATACAGGCTAAGGCCCCACGTTGAACAAATAGAGTACAGGGAGTATAGAGAGTGAGAAAAGAAGGAAAAGGGAATTTCAGGGCACAGAAATGTGTCCAGATCTGAGGATTAGAGACAAAGTGGCAGAAGAAAGAGGTAGGTTATCTAAATGCAGATCAGCTTTGTCTGTAGCACATATTGCCATACAACAGAACAGCAAAGAGACTTTTTATGATTAGAGACCTGGGGAAGGGTGTATTGCCAAACTGTGGCCTTTCTGCCTTTCTACCTTTTCTCATTTCCCACCCATGGAAGCTATGATTTCTCTACCTGAATAATAAAACATAACCAAGGAATCAGGGAACAAAATTGGTGCAATGTTGGAGGCATAATGAGGATTTTGCAGTATACTTGATTTTAAGAGCAGCAAAGAGCATGAAATGTGCTGATACTTGTTGCCCCATGGTTTAATGGGGCCTCTGTGGTTAATTTCAAGTCATCTTGTTTTTACTGCCAACAGAATCCCTGTTATACTACACCTTTCTTGAGATCCCATGATATCAAAAGAAAGATGAACTGAGGTGGCTTGAGAAATCTTAGGATATTTTTACACAATGGTTTCATAGGAGAAGGCAAATAAATGTAGCAAATGTAGTGTGAAGTATCTTTTTTTAAGATAAAGCTTTATTTAGTTAATATTTATGATTAAATTGTACAATAGCTTAGAACTTCTCCTTCAATCACCACAACAATCCAAGTCCCATAAAAATAATGATTGGGGCATTATCAGGAGTGATAGGAATAATGAAGACTCAAAATATGTCTCCTTTTAAGCCCTGTCTTGTACTCATCATCCTCTTGTAAGCTCTTGTCATGTTGTGACATATTGCACCTGTCCATAGTACTACAAGCCTTTAGATGAATTCTAGCACACCTAACATCCTGTTACCAAATACATTACTTATATTTAAATGTTTCCCCCATTATGTCTCTTAATTAGATTAATTTCTACATATCAAAAAGTATCCCAGTTTGACTTTTCAAAAACTCGCAGAACAGTACTATGTTGAGTAGAAGTGGTAACAGCAAACACCTTTTGTCTTTTTCCAGTTCTTAGGGAGAATGCTTTCAACATTTCCCCATTCAGTATAATGTTGGTTGAGGGTTTATCATATGGTGCTTTTATTATTTTGAGGTATATTCCTTTTATACCTAATTTGTTGAGAGTTTTTATCATGAAGAGATACTAAATTTTATTGAATGCTTTTTCTGAATCTATTGAAATGATCATATGGTCTTTGTTTTTACTTCTGTTTATGTGGTCAGTCACATTTACTGATTTGCATATATCAAACTATTCTTGCATCCCTGGCATGAAAACCCACTTGATCATGATGAATTATCATTTTGATGTGCTGCTGAATTCAATTTGCTAGCATTGTGTTGAGGATTTTTGTATCTACATATATAAGAGACATTGGTCTATAGTTTTCTTTTCTTTTCTCCTTCCTTCTTTCTTTCCTTCCTTCCTTCCTTCCTTCCTTCCTTCCTTCCTTCCTTCCTTCCTTCCTTCCTTCCTTCCTTCCTTCCTCTCTCTCTTTCTCTCTCTCTTTCTTTCTTGTGTCCTTTACTGGCTTTGCTATCAAGGTGATACTAGTTTCATAGAATGAGTTAGGGAGGGTCCCCTCCTTCCTGATGTTATGGAACAGTTTCAGTAGAATGGGCACTCACTGTTCTTTATAGATCTGGTAGGATTTGGCTGTGAATCATCCTTCTGCTCTGGGTTTTTTTTTTTTTTTTTTTATTGGGAGTTGTTTTTTTTTTTTTACTGTTTCAATCTTGCTACTTGCTATTGGTCTGTTCAGGGTTCCTATTTCCTCCTGATTCAGACTTGGGAGGTTGTGTGTTTCCAAAAATGTATTCATTTCCTCTAGATTTTACAGTTTGTGTGCATAGAAGTTTTCATAGTAGTCATGTATGATAGTTTGTATTTCTGTGGTATCAGTTGTAATGTCTCCCTTTTCATTTTTGATTGAACTTATTTGAGTCCTTTCTCTTTTATTACTGGTTAATCTAGCTAGCAATCTATCCATTTTGTGTATTATTTCAAAGAACCAACTTTTTGTTTTATTAATCCTTTTTTATTTTGTTTTTTTTTTTTGTTTAGTTCTGCTCTGAGTTTTGTTATTTCTTTTTTTCTGCTAGTTTGAGGTTTGGTTTGTTCTTTTTCTAGTTCCTTGAGGTGTGACATGAGATTGCTAATTTGTGATCTTTCTATCTTTTTGAGGTAAGCATTAAGGCTATGAAGTTCTGCCTTAGCACTGCTTTTCTGTATCCCATAGATTTTGGGAGCTTATGTTCTCTTTATTGTTCAGTTTGAAAAATCTTTTGGTGAAATCTTAATTTCATCATTGACAGTGGGGAAAGGATGCCCTACTCAATAAATGGTGCTGGGAAAATTGGATAGCCACATGCAGAAATATGAAACTGGATCCCTATCTCTCACCATATATAAAAATTAACTCAAGATGAAATAAAAGCTTAAATGTAAGACCCAAAACCATAAAAATTCTAGAAAAAGTTATAGGAAAAACTCTTGTAGACATCAGCCTAGGCAAGGAATTTATAAGACCCAAATAACAAATACAACAAATACAGCAACAACAGAAATAAATGAATGGGACTTGATTAAATTAAAAAGTTTCTGCACAGCAAGGGAAATAATCAACAAAGTAGACAATGTACATAATGGAAGAAAATATTCATAAACTGTACAGAATGGGAGAAAATATTCACAAATTGTACATCCAACAAAGGACTAACATCCAGAATCTTTAAAGAACTCAGACAAATCACCAAGAAAAAAACAAATAACCCCATTAAAAAGTGTGCAAATGACATGAACAGAGTCTTTTCAAAAGGAGATACTCAAATGGCCAAGAAACACATGAAAAAATACTCAACATCACTAATCATCAAGGAAATGCAAATTAAAAGCACAATGAGATACCACCTTACCCTTACCAGAATGGCTATTAACAAAAAATCAAAAAGCAAGAGATGTTGGCATGAATATGGTGACAAATGAATGCTTATATACTGTTGGTGGGACTGTAAATTAGTATAAACTCTATTGAAAACAGTATGGAGATTCTTCAAATAAGTAAAACTAGACCTACTATTCAATCCAGCAATCCCACTATTGGATATCTACCCAAAGGAAAAGAAGTCATTATATAAAAAAGACACCTGCAGTCAAATGTTTACTATAGCACAATTCACAATTGCAAAGATACGGAATCTACCTAAGCGCCCATAAATTGATGACTGGACAAAGAAAATGTGGTATGTGTGTATATATATACATATATGTACACACACAAACACACACACACACACACACACACACACATATACAAAATAGAATACCAACCCACAAAAAGGAATGAGAAAATGTCTTTTGCAGCAACTTGGATGAAACTGGAGAACATTATCCTAAGCAAAGTATCCCAGGAATGGAAAAACAAACACCACATGTTCTCACTCATAAGTGGGAGCTAACCGATTGTCATAGAGTGGTGTAAAGCTGTGGTCTCCAACCCCTGGTCAGTGGCTTGTTAGAAACCAGGCCACACAACAGGAGGTGAGCAGCAGGTGAGTGAGTGAAGCTTCATCTGTATTCACAACTGCTCCCCATTGCTTGCATCACTGCCTGAGCTCTGCCTCCTGTCAGTTCAATGGCAGCATTAGAGTCTCATAGGAGTGTGAACCCTACTGTAAACTGCCCATGCGAGAGATCTAGGTGTGTGCTCCTTGTGAGAATCAAATGCCTGATGATCTCAAGTGGAGCTGAGGTGGTGATGCTAGCACTGGGGAGCAGGTGAAAATACAGATTATCATTAGCAGAGGGTTTGCACAATAAATGTAATGTACTCGCGACATCCCCAAACCATCCTCTGTGCAAGTCTGTGGAAAAACTGTCTTCCATGAAACTTGTCGCTGGTGCCAAAAGGTTGGGAACTGCTGGTGTAAAGGAGATTGGAAACTAAGGAACAAGGAAGGTGGGAGGGGGGTGAGGGATAAAAACATAACTTTTGGGTGCAATGTGCACTACTCTGGTGACAGGCACACTGAAAGCCTTGACCTTAGCATTATTCAATTCATTCATGTAACAAAAACATTTGTACCCCCTTAATATTTTGAAATAAAAAAACTTTAAAAAAAATCTCAGAAGGAAATAAATTGTATAATTATATGGCCTTTCCACAAATAAGTAAAAAAAGAACAATGGAAAACTTTATGATACCTGATTATGAGATTGAAGAAAAGGGGGATTTGTGAATATATTTTGGGTATCTCCATTGATTTCAGAACTTTGATCCTTCAGTTGGGTGATTCTCAGTACAATTACAACTCTATAAGATGCTTTTGGTCTATTAAAATTGTACCTCTTATGACTAAAGGAAATCCTTCATGAGATTTGAATTGGGATCTTGAGTTGAAATGTATTTCATAAATAATGTCATAACTATACAAGTTGGTTACTCAGGAATCTGTACATCCAAAAAGTTTATAAGATCTCATAAATCCTGGCATCCTACAGAACTTGGAAAGCATTACTACAGATTCTGAATCAAAATTATCTGTGGAACATGACAATTCCACAATCTTGGGGCTCTTTGAGTAAACCGTATGTTATGCTAGTTGTGTGCTATTTTGCTAGTCATCATTTTAGGCAGATAGAGCTCAAGCAGACATAATACACTGTGCCAAGTGTATGTGTATGTCTTGAGGCACAACACAGCACTTAAACCATGAATCTATCCAATCTGATTGGTATGAATAATAGTCAAACAAGTTGGACATTATGGGCACCTACTAATTATCTCATGGCCTAAAGTTTTTACTTTTCAATTCACTGCCGCTGGTCCAAAGACCACACTTAGAGCAGCAAAAATTGTTATCAGTCAAACAGATGACTTTAATTTCCTCTCCTCCTGAAGCTGAAAGAGTGTCAGCGTTTGCCAGCTGTTGCTAGTCTTGGCAGCTTGGGAGATGGGAAAGCAGAGAGAGTTTCTTCTCCTACCGGCTGTGTGGCCCCAGGTCACAGGTGTAGAGACTTCTGTACTTCTTGACAATCAAAGACTGCTGCCACTTAAGGCACTCCAACAGCTGGAACTGAGATCCATTGATCAGGCAAAATAAACTCAGAAAATAGAGGAAGAACAAATGGAAGACACAGAACAGATGGCTCCAAGAGCAATGGTAGTGCTAGAGGAGATAACATTTTTTTAAAAAATGTAAAAGATCCCCTATAATAAATCTAATTTAAAAGACAAACAACCATTTTATATTTATAAATATGACTCAGGATCTAAAAGTCATATAGACAAATAGAAGATGGGGTTATGACTGAGACCTAAGTTAGGATCTAGAATAAATATCTCAAAACAAATAAAAATGGCACAAGATGGAAATTATTATAAAAATGTGCTTTGGAGAATGGATCTAGCATAGCCAGCATAGTAAAATAATAAGGTTTCCAAAGGAGGAAACAGAATAGTTGAAGAAAAACAATAAATATATTAATAACTTATTATGAAGATGGAAAGGTACCAACTGAATTTTTGATAGTGATGATGACAGAAGAAACATATCCAGACATAGTTTGGCAAAACTCCATAGCTCCAAGAATAAAGAGAAAAATTCATGAACTCTTGATGCAAAAAAAAAATTAGTTTACCTACAAAAAATCAAGTCATCTTTTGATTTTAATATGCAACACTGGATGTTAAAAAATGGTGGAGTAACATGTATAGAATAGTTAGGAAAAAGGACTGCAACCCAAGTATCACATTTACCTGTCAGAATGAAAGAAAGATATGTCCAGATATTCAAGATAACAATACATATGGTTTATTTACCTCATGTGAGGTAATATTTACACAAAGAACTCTAAACAAGAAGGAAAAAAATCAGAACTGAGACTTCCAAGGTAGTAGAATAAGAGGCATAGAGAAAACAGGGTGATAAATTTTGCAATACTTACAGTCAAAATCTAAGTGGGCGATCAGAGTGTGAGTAGGAATGTGGAATTTAAGCACAAAATAAGAATTATTGAGCTAGAAAAGACAGATTGCAAGGGAAACCTTAATAATAGTTTAAACGAACAGCAGACTGAAGAGGCTGATGAGACAGAGGGAGAAAATAAATGTCTTTTACAGATCTCATGGGCTAGGGGAATGGGAGAAGGAAACGTCTTTAATAGGCTAGCTGCATTGGAGAAACAGAAATCAATAAACATCTTGGTCAAGGGAATATCCTCCGTCATTTAAAAAACAATTAAAAATATGTCTGGTTACTGTATTAAGAAAGGAAACTTTACTATAAATAGGATGGGAGAGCACAGTGGAAATCCCAAATGATAAGGGGAAATGAATAGCCACTTGACCAAACCAGTAGAAATTGGAAAGAGGAACAAGAGAAAAAAGGTGAAAAATAAATGGTAATAGGTTAATTTACATGGAGGCAGAGATCATGAGTATCTTGGTAATATTACAGTGTAGTACATGGTATACTCTCATGAAATATTTATTGGTTAAATGAATAAAAGATAAGTCTGGGATTCACCTTCTTGGCCAGATTAGTAGCATTCCGGGTTAACAGCATTTTAAATAAAAAATCCGGAGTGAAAATTATGATCGTTCGGTGGAAGTTATTTCCATTGGCTACCCTTTCCCTTGGTCTTCATGCTCAGTACTAAACAACATCTGTGGAATTGCTATAAAAATGTATTGGAACAGCAATTCCAGATTCCCCAAAAGGGTGGAGTTGCAACACTTCATTTTTTGCATTCTGATGTTGGTATTCCACCACCCCAAATTTTCTAAACAAGCAGCAGAGAAAAAGCCCTCAGAGTTAAATAGATTTAAATTCCAAGCTGAGCAGGGATTTTTTTCTAGTTGGGTGGTCTTGAGCAAGTCAGTTAACCTGTTTGAGGCTCAATTTGATAATTATAACAATGATAAAGTGATGATAATGGTTTTTAAAATGTCTGCCAGTTATTGGTCACATTGTGCCAAGTACTGTGCTAAGTACTTTATATGTGACATCTCATTTAATTCTCTTACAAGTCGATAAAGAAGGTATTATAATCATACTATGAGACTTACCTTACATTCTGAAATAGTAAATGTCATCCTAAGGTTTCCAAGGAATTATAGCCAACTTAATTAAGAGCTTTTGGTGAAACTTGCAGTTAACACTGAAGCCGCATTTATTTGCATCTCTGTATAGACCATCTTTCAGCTGTGTTTCCTCATATGTATCAGTAATCAAGTAAATGCTGGGTACTCTTTAGTCATGAACCTGTTCTGAATCACTCTAATCCACCTGCTTCATACCCTCACTTCAGCCTTTCACAACTCAGCTGGCATAAATTTTGCTCATTATTCTCCATTTTCCAACCTGGTTTAGCCCAGGATTTCTGTGTTCTTTTATTTTCCTTCCTGCAACATTTTGTTACTTTTAAATTAAAAAAATAAAAAGTTAAATATTTTTTACAAGAAAGTAAACTGAAGAAAAAAACATTTTCAATATCAGGTGCTTTACTTTTCAAAATATTATAAATATTTTCCATATCATTAATTTTTCTTTTGCAATGTCTTTTTTTAAAAAAAATAGAATTTATTTTTTGGAGCAGGTTTAGATTCACAACAAAATTGAGCAGAAAATACAAAGATTTCACATATGTTGCCTGTGCTCCCTCATGCACAGCCTCGCCCATTATTAACACATCCCACTGGAGTGGTACATTTGTTATAATAGATGAAGAGACATTGACATGTCATCGCCCAGAGTCCACAGTGTACATTAGAGTTCTCTTTTGAGGTTGTACATTTTTTGTGTTTGGAAAAATGTATGATGACATGTATCCACCATTATGGTATCATATAGAGTAGGTTCACTGCCCCAAAAAATACTTTGTATTCTGCCTATTCATGCCATGTCATTTTTTAATGATTGTATAGTTCTCCACTTACGGATCTATCATGATTTATTCTGTCAATCTCATGTTAGAACCTATTTAGAAGCTGTTTCCAATTTTTGCTCTTTTTATCAATGTTGCTCTATTGTGGCTAAAGCTTTGTGTTGGTTGACGATTATTGCCTTAGAATAAATCACTGAGATGATCAAAACTTGTATGAATAATTCCAAAATAAACTTAGAAAGATGAGATTAATTTCTTCTTCCACTAGCAGAACAAGACCTCATATTTCCTCATATCCTTAGTAAGACTGGATATTAAATTTTTAAAAAATCCTTGCCAATCTAATGGAAGAAAATGACATTTATTTGATTAATGAGATTGAAAATTTTAATATATTTATCATCCATTTTTGTGATTTGCCTATTGGTACCATGAAACCATTTCTTTATTAGAACATTCCTTTTTTATATGGATCTTAAATAAATCTTTATACATTAAAGATAATAGTCTCTAATGAGTCTTAAAATAATTTCACCACTTCACCATTTGTCTTTAATTTTTTCCAATTTTTTATCTTAAGATACATTTAGATTTATAGAGGAGTTGGAAAAATAATCTGGAGAACATCCGTAAGCGCTACATTTAGCTTCCCACTATGTTAACATCTTACATAACCACAGAACAATGATAAAAACTAAAAAATTAACTTTGTTGCAATTCTATTAACCAAAGTACAGAATTTATTTGGATTTTATCCATTTTCCACTAATGTCTTTTTTGAATTCCAAAACCCAATCCAGGATCCCACATTGCACTTAGTTGTCATGTTTCTTTGGTCTGTTCCGATATGTGATAGTTCCTCAGTTATGCCTTGTCTTTATGATCTTTGACACCTTTGAGGCTTATGCCTTTAACCTTTAAATGTTACTTTTAGAGATACTTAAGTTTCATAAATTTTTATGTTAAATAAATTAATATTCTTCTTTATCATTTCCACCCCTGGTTTTAGATATAGAACACTTAGAAAGTAATGTCTTGCCACAAGATTACACACATATTTAATAATATTATCCTGTGTTACTTTTATAGCTTCTTTTTTAATATTTAATTTTTTTTTTCCAGAATTCATTTTTGTATAAGTCATGGGGTAGGAATATAAGTTACTTTTCATCTCGAGACATCTAAACATTTTTGCCTATACTATTTATTGAATACTCCGCCTCACATATAAAACTTTTAGGGATCTTTGTGATTAACTTATTTTTCTTTTCATTTATCATTCCCATACTGTTTTATTTTCTATACTTAATAATATATTTTAATGTTGCTACTTTCCATTTGAAAAATGTTCTGCCTATTTGGCTCATTTTTTCCTCTAGTTCTATTTTTGGAACTATCTTGTCAAGTTCCAATATTTCCTATTGATATTTTCATTATGATTTTCTCAAATTTATAGCTTTATAGCGGAAGTGACATTTATTCCACATCTTGAAGTTAGTTTGTGCAAAGCTTTCTCATTGTTCAAATCTGGACATTTTTTTCTTTTCTTTTTTAGTTTCCATTTTAGCGGTAACTTTTGAGAGCATTGAGTGTTAACATTTGTACTTATTAATATTACACATGTAGGTTTCAAATCAAGATTTACTGCTAATACTAAATAACTTCAAACTGCTGGTCAATTTAGTAAAAAACAACAAATCATATGCACAATTTCCTACAGATAAAATAAAACAGAACAAAAATCTCTGTCATTTGAATTGGTGTTGTTCAGGTATTTTTAAAAATTTTTTATTTTTAATTATAGGTACATAATAGTTGCATATATTCATAGGGTATATGTGATGTTTTGATATAAGCATACAATGTGAATTATCAGATATCTTTAATTGACATTTTTATATAAAAAGGTGTTTTAAATTTGTCACCAAAGAAGCACCATAGAACATCATCAACTGCTTTATGATATACACAAAATTTGTCAAAACTATGTTGTGTTCTTGCCATAGAATTTTATGCAGTCATGTTTTAGTCACCTCCATGCATACTTAAATTATTGCTAGCCTTCTCATTGTAACAGGGACTTTCAGTAATAATCCTAATTCGCACTGTACCATTTCACACAGCAGTGTGATTAAATGGTGCAGGACCAGATGCCATATCATTATATCAACTTTCCTAATGCACCTGGGCAGTAGAAGGATGCAGGAAGCGGAGGAATAACAAGGTTGGAAAAACCCTGGCTTCTCACCAGATCCTTACTGTGCCTGTTGTCTGGTGCAATGACTCTGCACAGACTCTAGGTACGTCCCAGTTTGTCCAGACAGGCCTGCGGTGGTGGAGGGAGCCCTCCCCCAACTCAGCCATGATGCCTATGGGGTGAGCATGGCAGCCCAGAGCTCTACCCTCCTAATCTTCCCCATGTGTGGAAGCCTCCCCATGGACGCCTTTGATGTTGTCAAATGTATCACGTGGTCACCTTCTCCTTCACTCTGACTGTCCCATGTCACTTCTCTATGATTTCGCAGTGTTCCTTCCGAGAAGAGCTATCTGCAGGTAGGCATCTGCCTACAGTTTACACCGCTTGCCTTGAAAGTGATGTGCTCATGGGCTGCTTCTGGTCTGCCATCGTCTTCTGTACTTTTTGGACCAATTTTTTTGGTAAACCTAAAACTACTGTCTTTCAACTGGTATCTTTCCCTTTGAGCCCATGGGTGCCAAGCTTCCTGTGAGGTCTCCTGATGGTGGCTTCAGGATGAACTCTTCCAGCAGTGATGGCCAGACACCACACCAACTCCTGTCAGCGGCCAGGGTTGGGGGGTGCTGTGGGGGACTTTCCCTCGGCGGAGAGGCACGCTGGCAAGTTGTTTGGTGCCAGCTGCCTTCCCACCCATGGCAGCATGTCCCTGGGCCTGGTAGCACCATGCAACAGCAGGAGCGCTCACCTGGGGCCCAGGGCTGGGCCAGGGCTCTGTTGTGGATCACTCGGTGCAGTATCTGCCCCGAGATGCCAGCAGCAGCCTTTCCACTGGGCTCAGAGCCTCTCAGGGGTGATTTCTAGCAAAATCTTGCTCATTCTTGTTCTGCTCCACTTCTTCCCGTAGTATCTCCAGTAGGTTCTGGCACTTTTCCCTCAATTACACCTGAGCCATGTTTTTTTTTCAACTAAAACTTTTCCTTCTTTCTGAGACGATTTGGTAATTGATGTCTCTAGTCAGTCATCTTGCCTCCCCCCAATGTAAAATTATTAATGCATCATTCAGTATAGTTATTTTTCCTAGTTTTATGTATGCAATCAGTAGAAATTATTCTGATGTTGAGAAGTATGTTGGGACAATTTTATTCAATTATACCCAAACAGTAATTTATTAAGAAGAGATACATTTAAATATAAGTAATAAGTAGATTTTTATTTTGATTGATAATTCAATTAACAAAGTAGAATAAATAATATGAATACATCAGAAAAAGAAGTGGATATACTGCTGATTTTAAATGAAATACTGATATGGATAAAAACAACATAAAACTTGTACTATACCACTAAAATGAAAACACCTAGAGCAAACTGGTTAAAGATTATCATCAATGAAAAAATTTCAGTCTGGGCAGGGTGGCTCATGCCTGTAATCCTAGCACTCTGGGAGGCTGAGTGGGAGGATCACTTGAAGTCAGGAGTTCAAGAGCAGCCTGAGCAAAAGTGAGACTCTGTCTGTACTAAAAATAGAAAAAGTTAGTTTGCTGTGGTGGTATATGCCTATAGCCCCAGCTACTTGGAAGGCTGAAGCAGGAGGATCACTTGAGCCCAGGAGTTTGAGCTATGATGATGCCACTGCCACTCTAGCCGAAGTGACAGAGCAAGACTCTGTATCCAAAAAAAAAAAAAAAATTTCAATGTCATTCAATGAATAAGAAAATTTGAAATGCCCTGAAATCTGACAGCCCCTATAAGAAAAAACATTTGATTGTTATTTTTTCCAAATTTGACAACCACCTTAAAAATTTACATGACATTATCAATAATTATTTAGATGCTAAAAGAAACTTCTCTAAACTATCAATAATAAAAAAGACAGATTTTGATTGACAATGATAGAGGAAAGGTTCAATTATCTTTATATTCTCCCTTCAGAAAATGACTTTACAAAAGTTATTGTCATATGAAGAGACACTCAAAGACTATACAGACCAAAAAATAGAAGAAAAATATTATTTATAAAGACATATCAGTTAACAATAAAAATCCATTATATTACTAGAGTTTTTGATGTTTATGATATATGTCAGCTTTTTATAGTTTGTAATTTGTTGTGATTTCTTTTCTCATTCTGAATAAATGTTCTGTCCCTTGGTTGAGGAGAGAGATCTGGGGTATCATGGGACTAACTGTGGAGAGGGAATAAAGATGGATGGACAAACATGATAAAATTGACAATTTTTATTTGTCATTTAAAAAATGGATGGACAGGATACTCTGGAATTAAAGCAGATGTGAACAGTGTTATGCTCACATAATCTCTCTCTCTCTCTCTCTCTCTCTCTCTCTCTCTCTCACACACACACACACACACACACACACACACACACACACACACACACACTCCCACAGGCATACTAAATTTCAAGGTTTTAAATGAAATATCTATGAGTAATGTTCCAGAGTCATATTTTATTGGGTTTTAATGCTTTGGGAGATAATAATTAACAGTTCAGAACTTAGGCTTTGAGATCATAGTTGAGGATTCCTAATAGAGTTCTTATAAACATTGGCTATGTATTTTTGGGCAAACCATGCATCATTTTCCATATTGGTAAAATCAGGATCACAGGGTAGTTGTGAGATTGCTTAGCTCTCATAATTATCTATGACTGTTGGTGTAAACATTCAGTTATTTATCAGGAGGAAAGAAATGGAAGCAGTTATAGGAGAAGTACAGAAATTCAATGCCAAGTCATCTCCCTTTGTCTTAGTATCTCAGGAAGATTTCAGTATTCAGATTTGAAGGAGAAAAAAAGTATTTTTATATTAAAATCAGATACAACCACAAGACTATCAGGTTGAAAAATCAGGGTAACTATTGAGAAAATTATGTAAAATTATGTAAAATAATATTAAATTTTGGGACCCCAGCCCTAATTATAAACTAGTCATATTTTACTAGCTAGGATGTCAAACTTAATTAATATAATGGTTTCAGTTAATTTTTTTGATTCTTCGAACATATATAATATCTTCCCACCTAGACACTTTGGACTTAAACTTAAGGTAGGCCTGATTTTGAATTTCAACTCTCCTACTTCCTAGGAGTGTGAAGTTGACAGGTGATCCATAAAATATGGGTCCTGACTTCTAGAAGCTGGCAATGATTCCAATAACTCTAAATGAAACTTACTATCTCAGCCACTGTGCTAAGGGCTTGTGATGTTATCTCATTTAATCATTATAATAAAATTATGTGATAGATTCTATTATTATCACTATTTTATACATAAGGCTTTTGAAGCACAGAAAAGTTCAGGAACTTATCCAAGGTCATAGAACTAGCAGTTAAAGGCATTATGGTTTGACTGCAGAAATTCTGACTCCAGAGCTCATGCACTATACACCATTTTAGACTTGGAGGGACATAAAAAATATGAAGAAAAAAACAATGTAAAACAAGAAAGCATATTACAAGGAATCACTTTGTGGCCTTGTCTTGAAAAGTCTTCACTGACACAGAAACTGAAAAGAACACTGGAGGCTGTCCAAAATTGGGAAAGGTTTCATGTAGAATCAAACTGACACCTGCAGGACGAACCAGCATTTAGATAAGCAATGAAAACAACCAAATAACATGATGTGAGTGGAAAGACAATGATTCATTCACTGTTAACTCCTTAGAGAACCAGACCTCAGAAATGAAAAGAAACAAGACCTTGCCCTCGCAACTGTTTGGGCCCAAGTTAGAAAAAGCTGGTAGAAGAAGGCCCACACAAACCATTCAAGTTTCCCTCTCTCTTTAAATAAAGAGAATGTCCTGATTGAAGTTATAAGTCTTGGTGGCTAGGCTCTCAGGAGTAATAGCAGTAGATGAGTGCATGCGCGTGTTTAAAGGACAAATGACTATTTGTCTTCCAATGGGAAATTATTTAAAAATGATACAGTAAAGTGATGGAAGAATCTGAGCCAGCTTGTGCCAAATCAAGCTATAAGGAATTTTCCAATATCAAAGTTTACCTGTACTTTCCCTGGCAGAAAAGCTGTTATTGAGATATATGAGCCTGGTTGTACGAGAAGTTCTACCAGTTCTGAGGAAATCATGACTCACAGTAATTCAGTCCTCCTGAGACCTTGGCAGAAATCAAGCGTTACTTCACAACAGCTGTGAAATCTGTATGGACTACCTCTGTGAATGATCCATGATGGATGCCAGTGGGAACATGGGGCTTTGATTTAGTTTAAGGGGTCCTAACTGACATAGCACACCTGTGAGTACTGCGCTATATTCTGGGAACAGTAACAAATGTTTTTGATTCTTTGGTCCCGGAACATCTAGTTATATTTATTGACTGGATAACTGAAAAAACATGACTGTGTTATCTCAAAGCATTGTTAAATTTGGGGGGATTTTTTTTTAAATCTCAGAGCCAAAACCATCACTTCATTTTGAGCCCCAGATGAGTTGAGCATAATATTTAGCCTGACATTGATCTTTAAAGGTAAAAGCTTAAATCATCTGAGTTCATGTTAACTCTGTTATCATGCCAAGTGCTGTGACCTTCTCAAGATGACTTGAGCTTGGAGGAGAAGTAATTTGTGTGGCAGAGTGTCACTAGGAGTGTTTGGTTTGCTTTTAAACTACATGACTGGGCTCCCAAGACTAGAATTTGATTCAAACTATTATTCATATCTGTCTGGCTGATGGTAAATTCATAAATTCCATCTGGAATCAATGCAATGAGGATATACAAGTCTTTGGCTTTTGAATCACACAATTTCAGGACTTTAGAAATCTCAAGTCCAATTTCTTCCAATGCTGTTTCCTTTTACCTGGGATGATAGTTAAAATACTTGACAACTAGGATGGCTGGGCATTGACCAATAAAAGGGACAAAAAGTAACTAGGGTAGCTACAAGGCAGTAACCCATACCTGCAAATTTACAGCCTGAACTAATTGGTCCATTGTTCTATTAATATTTAAAACCATTGCAACCATCAACAGCAAGAAAAATAACACCCAAAGAACTTAAATGACATAACCAAGATCACATAGCTAGTTGCTAAAAAATGAGTACAAGAACCATGGTCTTTCAACTCACTAAGGCAGAGGCCCAGTGGAGAGAGCCTTGGTTTGATTAGGGTTTACATCTGAGGTCTACCACGTAGTATAATGCTAACATACGAGCCAGTGAGAACAGTATATGTATTCATTCATTCACTAATTATTTATTAATTATCAACATGTATCTGACATTTTAAACCTTGAAGGACAAGTCAATAAGTGTGTTTCAGATACTTAATATATTTATATATTTGTTAAGTGACTTAATTGTTGACCAACAAAGTTACCTATATCAGCAGTCCCTAACCTTTTTGGTTGGCATCAGGGATGAGTTTCATGGAAGACAATTTTTCCACAGATGGGGACTAAGGGAATGGAGGGATGGTTTTGGGATGATTCAAGTGCATTACATTTACTGTGTACTTTGTTTCTACTATTATTACATTCTAATATATGATGAAATAAGTATACTAGACAACTCACCATAATGCAGAATCAGTGGGAACCCTGAGCTTGTTTTCCTGCAACTAGATGGTCCCATCTGGGTGTGATGGGAGACAGTGACACCCGAAGTATGTAGCTTATGACCAGCCCACTGAGTAATCTTGTTTGGGTTGCTGTCACTGCAGAAAACACTGCTTCACAAAGATAAAATATTGGAAGTGGAAGCAGCCTTTTCAGTGCTTTTGTGGCAATCTCAGGATATTCCACCTTGACTTTAATCCAGAATGTACAGAGATTTGAAGTTGTCTCAAACGTATTTTTAAGTCCATGGTCATTTGCGATCTCAAGCAGTTGATCTTCTTCTTCTTCTAGCATGGACAAAGTCGATTCACCTGGCTTATTCCCAAATGGGTCATGGATCCATTCCTTCCCAGTTCAGGGGACTTTTGTGGTTGGGAAGTAAAGCTCAAACTCTTTTGAAATCTGAGATAGGTGATCATGCACCAGCTGAGAGAAAGTAGGCCCTGGCTCAGTCTCTTTCAAAATCTCTGCTAATGTTTGAAACATGTAAAAAATCCCAGTGTTCACATGTGCCCCCCAAAATTGTATTTTGGCTTTGAATGCAGCCATTTTATCTGGTGACTTGAACATGATTGTCATTCTTCCCTGAAGTGACAGATTGAGTTCAGTTGAGCAGGTTGAATATGTCACCCAAGTAAGTGAGTTTTCTGATCCATTCTATGTCACTAAAATGTGCTGCCAGTGGTGACTGTTTTTCTAAAAGAAACATCTGGAGTGGCTCTTCTAACTCAAAAACTCTGGTCTGTGATCTACCTTTAGGAAGCCATCTCACTTCTGTGTATAGGAGAAGACGTGTGTGCTCTGCATCCATCTTCTTACAGAGCTGCATGAACAGATGTGAGTTAAGGGCATGGACTTTAATGTGGTTGATTATTTTAATCACATCCTGCAAAATGTTGTTTAGTTCAGGTAACATTTTTTGGCTAGCCAGAATTTCTCTATGAATGACACGGTGCATAGACCCACATTCAGAAACAACCTCCTTGACCTGAGTAGTGAAACCAAAAAGCCATCCAGTCATGGCAGCCACTTCATCCATGCATACGAACACAAAATGACCAATTCAGTTTTCCTAATATGTAATCATTCAAACACTTGAATAGTTCTATAGCTGTGGAGTCGGTTGGGAACAAAAGTGCACATAACATATCCTTGTGCACATCTCCTGAAAAATATGTTGCACAAAAACAAGCATTGTTGCCTTGCTGTCAACATCAGTAGACTCATCAACCTGGACTGCATACCACGGTGACTCATTAATCCTCTCTAACATTTGTGCCTCAATATCCTCTGCTATTTCATCAATTCATCTAATTATGGTGCTAGCTGAAAGAGGAACATGTGCCATCTTTTGAACTACAACCTCTCCTAAAACTTCATGGCAAATGTCCTTAGCAGCAGGCAGGGTCAACTCTTCAACACTAAAGGGCTTCTTAGCTTTAGCAACGCAGTTAGCCCCTGAGAATGATGCTCTCAGTACAGACATATTTGATGAAGTGGTGGCCTTTAATAATTGCTTCTGTTCTTTGTATTTATGTTTTTTTCTTTTGAAAAACTCAAAGGCTTATCTTTTAAGACAGGGTGCTTAGTCTCCATGTGGCAAAGCAGTTTTGAAGCCTTCATGGCTTCATTGAATAGCCAGTCACCACATATGACATAAAGTGGGCTTGGAGAATGTAAATCACCTGTTGCGATGAACCCATAATTTAAGTAGGACTCTTGCTATTTTCTTTTAAATACAGCTTTCATTTAGTTGGAAGTCTTAGAGTCTTCTGCTGTCTCGCGTTATTGGGTCTTTCCCCCTTTTCAAAAAAGCTCTCCAGCGACGTTTGTTTTTTAATTCATTTTTGCTAGGGTTAGCTTGTGGGCTTACTACGATTGTGACTGAGACAAGTGCACAGTGTGGGAAAGAGGCGTGGAAGGAAGTGGTAAATAAAATAATGGGTGGGCCATACGCAGACTACAATAAGTGTTGGATTCTGACTTAAAGCCTGCCACCAGATGCAGCTGTAAAATTGAAGTACATCAACTCACTTGCCACTATAAAGCCTGTTGCCAGATGCAGCTTAATTGTCACTTGCCACTCACTGATAGGGTTTTGATATGAGTCTTTAAGCAATTGATTTCTTATGGTCTCCGTACAGTCAAACCTCTCTGCTAATGATAATCTATATTTGTAGTTGCTCCCCCATGCTAGCATCGCTGCCTCAGCTCCAATTCAGATTATCAGGCATTAGATTCTCATAAGAAACACGCAACCTAGATCCTTTGCATGCGCAGTTTACAGTAGGGTTCTTGCTCCTATAGGAATCTAATGCTGCCACTGATCTGACAGGAGGTGGAGCATAGGTGGTGATGTGAGCAATGGGGAGCGGCTCTAAATACAGATGAAGTTTCACTCATTGGCCTGCTGCTCACCTCCTCTGTGCGGCCCAGTTCCTAATAGGCTGCTGGTACCAGTACCAGTCGGTGGCCAGGGGATTGGGTACTGCAGTCCTATACATAAAGTGAGGGTAGGTTAAATGAGAAAGCACTTTGGTATCTAGAAGATAATAGGCACTCAATACATATTAAATACGTTTTTATTAATTTATTTGATTTCTCCACATTACTGCATTCTTTCCCAATGTTTGTCCCTATTTGCAATGTATTAAACATATTTCTCCAGCTTATAGAGAACTTTCAATTCTCTTCCTCTCTGTCTCTTTCTCTCCCTCTCTCTCTTGGTTTCAACATATTGATTCTGGTTTATGGTTTCAAGAAACTGACATCCATACCTTGAAGCCTCTACTGATAAATACTCATATCAGATTTTATCACTCAGTCAATAAATGTTCATTAAGCTCTTACTCTTAGCTCTAGCATTTTCTAGACTTTGCAAGGAATAAAATGTACAGGGCATAGGCAATGTGCTTGAATTATCTCCAGTCCTAAGACCAAGTAAAACTTACATATATGCCTTAGTGAAGTATTTTCTAAACTGTGTACTGTGGAACATCAGCGTGTTTGCAAGATGTTCATGAACAAATAAGTTGAGAAAACTCTGGTTAAACATTTTCTTTTTAATTATAGGACTTCAGTGATTTTTTAATATCTCATGACTGTTGTGAAAGGTGAAAGGCAATGGTGACATTATATTATGCAGTGACCTTGGAACCCTTATTTTACCAGAATGCCTAGTCACAATTATCAGGACACTAGTATTCCACAGAACTCCTTTTAGGGAATGATAGAAAGGCTTGGAATCAGAAACACCTGGGGACTCATCATTTCTCTGCCACCAAATAATTAAGTGGCATTAGGTAAGCTGCTTAACTTTTCTGTGCCTCTGTTTCCTCAACTTTTAAATGGGGGTAGTCAACTATCACCATCGTTTCAATACAAGATAGAAGAAGAAGTAGGAAGAGAAATGTGAAAGTAATTTTGAAAAGTTACATTGGTATATAATTGTATGCCTTTTATGAGTGATCTGGAAGAAAATAATAGATGATTTACAGAATCACACTAGAAACTAGTTTATTGTGTGACTTCTGCTGAAGCGTTTCCTGTGATGATCATGAAAAGTCTTAAAAACATTGCTTCTCATAAAACATAAAAGAATTGCTATAAATTGTCAGGCAAAGTTTATAAAGCTTGTAAATTTATCAGTGTCTGCATTAAAAAATGATTCTGGTTTCCACACAACTACTCTGGCAACTTGGGTAGAAAACCTTCAGAAGCAGATGGGCCATGGTCTCCAAATAGCTGCACATAAAATTGTACTCATATGTAGCAACTGGCAGCATGATGTAATGCTTGGCTTGTCTTTATAAAACAATAATGCATTTCACTTAATTCCCAGTGCATATTCAATTATAAGGTTTTTTCCTATCAAAAGACAGTATGTAATAGTTTCTGAGTCCTCTATAGAATCATCAAATAAGATCAAAATAATTATGTTTCAGTTCTGTGAGATACATGTTAAAATGTGATTTAGATGAACAACTTCAAGAGAACAGAAATTTCTCTTTCAGTCCGGTCACAGGAAAATCTTTACTAACACCATGAGTTGAAAGATTCCCCAATACGTTATTAGTGTCTTGACTTGGGTTTTTAATTGTCCCATGGATTTTCTAAAATGCTGTCATAGCCAATCAGAAAAACCACAATAAGGATGATGTTCTGACCTGACCCCTAGAAAGTGAGAAAAAGTAAGAGACAAAAAGGTAAGGGGAGGGTCACAGAGGCTCAGTGACTAGAATGAATGTAATGAGAATAGGCACAAAAAGTGATCCCCGCCTGTGACAGGAGGTCAGAATGCTGTGTTAAGATTCAGGATGAGTTAGATAAGACTCTTAGCTTTCTCACTTTCAAGCTATATGGTCTGGCAGGAAAGACACATGATGCTTGAACCCTAGTTTTCTCTCCTATGAGAATACTATTATCTACCTTAGTGGCTGAAAGAAGTATTACAAGAGAAAACAAATCAATAATAGTGGCTGGTATACAGTAGGCATTCAATATGTTCATTTCAAGAGATGAGTTGGAATGAGAAGCCCTTGCTTCTTCACCAAGTATAGCAATAGTTTCATTATTTCTAGCATTCATTTTACATATACCATTTTAATGAGAAAACAGGCCCTTTAAAATCCTTGGGAGCAACAGAAAAACTGTGGCTACTCCAAGCATTCCCTTCCCTTGCACATGTGGGACCTACAGATGGGACCAAGCAATTGCTCTGATTCTACCTTTTGAGGCCACCCAAGTAGATTCAGCTGGAACAGTAGACTGTGGCTCATTTCTCTGGACTGGGAGCCAAGAGGAACATGTTGCAATCAGTTCTGCTGTCTGTCCTGAACACCTACTCTCCCTTTGTAGTGTAGCTCCAAGAAATGGACCCAAAGTCCGAGCTGCGTAATTTGAAGATTGTCTATCTTCATGTACTTTCTCTTTCTTACTCTGGGCCATGGACTCTGGGCTTTCTCAAAAGTATAAAAATCATTTTCTCAAATTTTGTCTATGAGCAATATATGCTTAAATATTTTTTGTTAAATTCACCAGTTCAGAAATTAATGTGTTTTCATGATGCTAAAAATTCCCCTAAATCTTTGTTATCTAGCATATTAAACAGTCTATCCTCACAGTTGGTGGAATGCTACCCCACTGGTTTATTGAAGATGATAACACCTCACAGGTAAAAATTGGAAGGCATTTTCATACACTTAATCAGACAACTCTGGAATACTATACATTTGATCTCAAACACAGATCCAGTAGTTACTATTTTTATGACACCGATGAGACACTTCTCTGAATATCACTTTCCTAATCAAGAACATGAAGATAATAGTATCTTTCATACAATTGTTGTCAAGTTTAAATGAGCAAGTACATATTAGAGTGAAAAGCAAAATGCCTTGGTCATACTGTCTTCAATTACTGTTAGCTATTCTTATAATAATAATAATAGTTATTACTGTATTTTTGTTAATAATAAAATTAGGCAGAGGGAGAGAGTCAAATATAAAAGTGCTGAGGTGGGGAAAGGAGAAGATGCAAACTATTGATAAATTATATATCCACTAAAGAACCTTAGTTTTAGAAAATAGATAAAAAGAATACAGAAGGTACAAATAAGTATATAATGAGAAGTAGTCTGATATTTCCCCAAAAAAGTTCTCTAGCTTTCCTTCGTGTTTCCTAGGTATTAAAAAAGCACATCTGAACAGAGGATACTTCTCTAACTCAGCCACTAGATATAATTTGCTAACTGAATTATATCAAACATGGTTTAGATTTTCATTTTGTTACATTTCTGGGTTAAGAATGACTTCAGTGACTTACTTAAAACCCCTTTACCTTCTATTTGTGTACAAGATAAGATTTTTTTCAAATTATTTCATATGTCTTAAGAATTTAAGAAAATCATGCTTTCTATCGGTAAATTAGGGGAAGTGAAATGAGGGGGCTATTAATATTATATTTTTTCTTGGTTTATTAAATTTGCTAACATAATCAGAAAAATAAATTAGTTTCTTATATAGTAGACTTCTTTGAAAACATGCTGATTCTGAAGTTAAATTTTGGTCTAATTGCTAGATTGAAGATACCTGTTAGTGTGTTTGAAATGCCATTTTTATATACTTTTGTTCTTTACTGCAACTAAAAATGACAAATTCAATAAAACTCGTTAGATGATCTCATATATAGTTTCTTTCTTCAAACTCCACAACTATTTCACTAAATCTAAGAGTTCATAAATATCAATATAATATTTCCCAGTTTTCCATGGTTATGTTACATTGTAGATACATGATCCCACAATCTCAGTTCCTGAATCTCTAATTATATAATGACTATGGTTAGTGGAATGGAGACCAAAACAATTTTTTTAGATTGCAGTTTAGAAATAGGATGATTTCATGGACTTTCAATATTGCAATATTGCCAAGGGTAGAGAAAGCTAATTGGGTATTATACACTGAGATAAGACTTCACCTAAAATATGCAAGTAAGTATAACTAAGTTTTTATGCATTTAGTTTGTTTTAATTCTCCAGTTTGCTGTACTTAGAGCTATAATCAATTGTCTTGTGTGACAATCACGGGCACATCAGATCAACTTAGGCCATGTTAAATGCATTGGCTTTATTTTCTACTCTGTATTTTGTGAAAAATATAATCCCTAACTTGGATTTATAGTAAAAGTTTCCTTCCTTTTATGCCATACTTCACCATGTCCATATCCACTATAAAGAGAACTTTGGGAATAATGAATTCTGAAAGATGTGACCTACTTTTTTCTAACTTCATATATCTTTTGTGGAAAGTAAGTGGACAATAATCAGTATAGACATGTAGTCACAAATATAATACCATCCCTATAATAAAACCTGCCTAAAACTGTCATCCATGTCACTTTTGAAGAATTTAAAAAATGATCTACCTTATTATCAATTGGTACAACCTCTTTTAAAAGTAATTTGATCTATAGTTTTAGGAGCCACACTATTTTGCATCTTTGTGAGCCAGTTTTTTTGTTTCTTGGAAATTTATACCCTATGTAAGAGTAAATGATGCTGCCAAATATATTTATATATTTGAGCAAATGACGCTGCTCGAATGTATTTACTGAAGTGTTATTTCAGTTAGCAAAACTTGGAAAATAATAAAATTGCCAACAGTAAACTGCTTTAGGTGACCCATGATTTTTCAGTTTGATGAACATTAGAGAGCCACTAAAAATGGTAGTCAAAAAAATAAAAATAAATAAATAAATAAAATGGTAGTCATATAAATGTGTAGATCTATGATACAATGTTTAATGTTGGTATGGAAGTCAAATAAGTACTTATTCATGTTCACAACTATGAAATTATTCATACAGAGAAGAGAATACAAAAACTGAAGACAGTTACAGGGTTAGAGGTATGGGTTATAATCTTCTTCTCTTCCTTCTCGTTCGTCCCTTCCTCCCACCCTTCCTTCATTTCTTTCTTTCTTTCTTCCCTAGTTATTCCCCCAGCATTATTAAATTTTATTTGTAAAAATTAGGAGAAAAAAATCAATGTATCATATCATCTGTCTTCCAGATATCTTTATTATGAAAAAAATATTTTTATTATTTCTACACATGAGGTGGATAATTGATTTGCTTTATGATATCAAGCAGTAAAGACTTTTACCTGCAATATTAAATATTGAGCTAAACATGCAAATATTTTTGTTTTCATTACTCATATAGTTGTCTTCATTTTTCATGCCAGGATCTTTGGATTAAAAAAAAAAAGGAAGCAATCAAGCGACTATATAAATATTTGGAACAAGCAGTTGACCAGACAAACTTTCTAAATTTACTGTTTCAAAGACTGCGTAATACCAAATCAAACTGGATAATACAGTAAATCCAATTCACAAAAATTATTCCCAGAGAATAATCATATTTAAGGTTGATACATATTTTCCAGGTCAATCAGAATGTTCTCAGTCTAAAGACTATTGAAAAATATTTTGAAGGCTAGATTCCAAACATCTGTAACATGTCATATGTTAAAATTTCCTAATTCTCTATGGCTTTTTTGTAATCTTTTAGAAATCTCCGATTTAGCAGCAGGGATGGGCCAAAAAGTACGCTTGACAGGAGAGCCAAAGTCCTGAGTTCTAAACCCAGTCTGGCATACTCTCTCACTGACCTTGAGCAACTTAGAACATCTCTCTGCAACTTGTGTTATTCAACCATGAAATCAAAGAGATAGCCTATCAATATAATCTCCCTTTAGGCTTTAGCGTTCCAATATTCACTAATAGAAATTCAAAAATTAAGGGTGTATGTGGATCTGCTTTTTTCCATGGATGAAGTAGATGATTACCTACTTAGTTCAAAGAAAGGACTCCGGGCAGAAAAGTATCTCTCTTTGTAGTCTTAGGGACTTAAGGTTCCTTATAGACTTCAGCTGAATCAAAGCATATTATTTTCTGAGTGTACTCATTAGCTAAATTTTAGCATATACGAGATTTCTGATTAAGCAATCTCCCCTCTTTTTCTCTTAGTAGGAGTTGAATACCCTGAGGTCCCTAATATATTTTGATGGTAAACAGAGACCCAGGATATAGAGCATTAGCAGGCTGATTGAAGCTCTTGTATGTTTGGGGAAATGGAAGTTAATAGGAAATTTGATTGGAGAGCAATAAAAATAATAGGATAACACAATTATTTCAAACTATTGCATTCTACTAGCCCTTTGCCAGTCCAGGAGAAAAGTCAGCATGGAAGCCTGGTGGTTTTGAGGGAAAGCCTCTGGGCAGATCATATTGAAAAAAGTGGATTAGGAATTTTATAAACATTAAAGCCATCTCAGGGACTTTCAAAGCAAGAAAGAAACAATTAGGTAAATTGTCTCCAAAATAAGTCACATCATTCTGTTCCTGGACAGAGTAATTTTTCTTGTTATTGTCGGGGTGTTTTTTTTTTTTTTTTAATTCAACCCAAACTAATATATCTCTGTATCTCCTGAACACATTTTATTTCCAAATTGCATAAAATGGTGTTGTAGAAACATTCCCACAATTTTCTTTCTTCCAACTTGGCTTCCTTGTAAAACAAACAGTTCATTTTACCTTAAATGACTGAAATAGTACATGCCTGGTTGGTTTGGAAGAACAGTCTGGTTAGTACGAGAAGGTGGCAATTATTCCTCAACTGAAAAGGGGTCTTACTATATTCTTTTTCTAATCCTCCATGTATAGAGTTCCTAAGAACTCTGGTAGAAGTAATAAATTATTAGAAATCCTTCTTGCTTTCCCAAATAGATCCACATTAAAGTATTATGTGGACATGCTGGAATCAAAGAATTTATTAAGCTTTTAGGATTTAATCCTCTCCATTTATGCTTTCATTTCCTATGCATCATCTACCTCTAATATTATGTTGAACTAAAAACCAAACCAAAAAGTTAACTGAAAACCGGAGTTTCCATTCACTAAAGAAGGTTTCACAAGAAGATATAAATTGCCTTTAATTGCTCCACTAGTGCTATTAACTTTTATTGGGGGAAAAAAATCCTCATAAAGTAAAATTCCATCACCCATCAGAGGTTCTGTCTAAATAGAATCATAGAGGTTAAATTTGGTCAATTATAGTTTATTGACTTTCCTCGTGGTTGATTTGAATAATTCATCAAGAATTGTTCTTCCTAAATTACATTATGTATGAAGTTTCTAAAATTTACCAGATAGTTATATTCTAAGTTTCCATCTACATATACAACAGCTCAACTAATAATTTATACGGGAGAAAACAAACAATAATAGACTGTTTTAGTTAAGAGTTACATCCAGCTGTTTATTTTTATTTTATTTTTTTATTTTTAAATTTCAGAATATTATGGGGGTACAAATATTTTGGTTACATATATTGCCTCTGCACCTCCCAAGCCAGAGCTACAAGTATGCCCATCCCCCAGACAGTGTGCTCCTCACCCATTAGTTGTGACATCCAGCTGTTTAAGGATTACATTTTATAGAAAGCTGTTAATATCAAGTTTAAAAAAGGCAAATTTCAAAGCTGAATTATATAATAGTTCCATATTTCTAAATATATATGCATATACAGTGTTTAAGTGATGAAATTATGGATGCTTTTAATTTAATTTTTGTATTTTAAAATTACTGCATTATAAATGTATGTTTTTTTGTTTTTTTGTTTTTTTTTATCTTTTTGGAGACAGAGTCTCATTCTATTGCCTGGGCTAGAGTGCCGTGGCATCAGCCTAGCTCACAGCAACCTCAAACTCCTGGGCTCAAGCAATCCTCCTGCCTCAGCCTCCCGAGTAGCTGGGACTACAGGCATGCGCCACCATGCCCGGCTAATTTTTCTATGTATCTGTAGTTGTGCAGCTAATTTATTTCTGTTTTTAGTAGAGATGGGGTCTTGCTCTTGCTCAGGCTGGTCTCGAACTCCTGATCTAGAGTGATCCTCCCACCTCGGCCTCCCAGAGTGCTAGGATTACAGGCGTGAGCCACTGCGCCCGGCCCTAAATGTATCAGTTTTTAATAAAAATAATAAAATTATCTTTTTAAAACTAAGACATTATAATGGTTATGAATTTTTGAAGCTATTTTATATTTCAATATATACATAGTATAGTCCTGAATTAATTAAGCGAACAGATTAAGAACAGAAAAGTAACCATTTGTACGTAGAAATCAAACGGTACTTATCACTTCTATAACTTTCTGAAATGTACTATTACCCATACTTCTTTTTAAATGAGCTTTGTATTTCAATTATAGTAAAAATTATTCCTTTTTATAAAAACACCTTACTTGGAAATAATTTCAAACTTGTAGGAATGTTCCAAAAATAAAAATAGTATGTTGAACACTCAAATACCCTGTATTCAGATTCACCTGTTGTTAATATTTAGGCCCATTGGCTTTATCATTTGCTCTCTCTCTCCTCCTCTCCTTTCTCTGTGAACTACATGAGACTAGATTGTGTACATAATGTCTCTTTATTTCTAAATACTTCAATGTATGTTTCATAAGGATAAAAATATTCTCTGGCATAACCACAGAATAGCTATCAACTTCAGTAAGTGTGATTTTGATACAGGGCTTTTTATTTACAGTCTGAGTTCCAATTTTGTTGAGTGGCTCAAAAATGATCTTTATACACTCTGACCTGTGGTATCCCAGGGTTAGGACACTGTCCCTTATTCATTAAGAAATGTTATAATAAAGACAATCAGATGAAATTTTCTGGTTCTCTATGATGAAGATGCTGAAGATGTTGCCCACTGTATTCCAAGTGTTATCTTAAGGATCCATAGCAGAAACTTGGGGAAGTCTTACCACCAGAAATAGCTGTCTGCCTTCTGAATATCCATGAACATTGAGCATGCTTTGATGTTTTCTTTTGCTATCAAGAAATATAAAGCCAGATTAGGTGACGACCCTTGCAAAACTGTGTGGCATTTTGTTTTTCTTTGTACTATCACAAAAGATTTATTATTTGTTTTACTTTCTCTTTGTTCCAATTCCCTTATATATTTACTTTACCCTTTAATATCAGTTTTAAAGCTTCCTTAATTCTCTCTAGATCAAAACCTGCATATAAATAAATAAATGGACTGAATAAATACATACCTATATACATAGCTGGATGAAGAAAATGCTATGTATGTAATATTGTAATTAGACTTAAGACAAATAAAACATCTCTGTGTCCTAACCACATGTCTGTGGAGTAGCCTCTTTTCACATGCCTCTCTCCATCAGCTGCTTACAGTTCTAGCAGAGAATCAGGTGCTATAATCACATCGCTGGTTCTCTTATCAGTCCCAAGATTTCCAGCATCCCAATGGGAGGTTCTTATCACAGCAGGCCACTGCCAACTATGAGAAGGCACATAGAGGTGACACTTAGATGTGTAGACATACCAGACCTTCTCCACATTTTGGCAGTGAAGAAGGTTTTGTATCATTTGTGTTACTAAATTTAATTCCTTTTCATATTCCAGGCCCCTTGTGATATCTGGCCTCATTTATACCCTAAATTATTCTATGAGTATTAAAGTACTCACATGTGAGCCAACTGCGGGAAATGGAGACCTTCCAGGCTTCCGTAACAAAGGCTTTTGTTCTCCTTTTTTATTTTGAAAACCTTTTTGGTCAAAACCCTAACTGGACCTGATTCAATCTAGAACACTTTTGGCTGGTGAAAAATTGGATACTGCTAGGTGAGATACAAAAATGCGATATTTAGAAAACATTTCCTTGAGATTTCTTTGCTAAACAACCAGTCTTCCTAGAGATCAGGAGTCCTTCACGTATGGGAAGCCCCATGCTGACCCACATGGCGTTGTCTCTATGGAAACAGTAGGGGATTTGAATGGTTTTATGTATTCCTCACTTGTGAATGAATTAGACAGTTTAGAAAATACATCTGCCCTCATGACCTTGCCTGATTTTTCACAGCAACCCAGCAAGGTATCTACAACATGAATTATGACGCCTATTTTATAGATGAGGAAATTGTGACCCAGCAAGTTTAAAAGCTGTCCAAGCTCAGGAAAGGTCTGCCTGCACCCTGTTTGTTCTAGTGCAAACCCCAAACCAAACTCATAACTTACCCATTTCACTGATGGCATTATTATGCTTCAGGCTTCCAGGAAAAAAAAACTCTTAGATTAATCTTCAACTTTTCCTTCTCTGGCACACTCCAAACTTTGTGAAGAAGCCAAGCCCTGTTGTCTCTGCCTCCTAAATGTCCCTGCCATCTGTTCTTGCCTTCTGCCACCTCGTTACTGTCTGACTACTACTGCCTTGCTACAATAGATTTGAGTTATATAATAGTAGACAATTTCTAACTGGCCACCCTGTTACCAGCTTGGAATCTTTCTAATTCCAATACAAATCTGTTGCCAGAGTGGTCTCTCTAAGTATACAAATAATTGTGACTCTTCTTGCTTTAGAATTGATAACAGATTTCTACTGCAATTGAAAAACAGATTTCTTAAGCTGCCAAGCAGGGTCCTCAAGTATTTTTATTCAAATCTATTTATAATTTTATTTTTCACTGTACCATATATTCCTAACCTGTAACTTATATTACAATCACCATATTCTACTTGCTATTCTCCAAAAGCATTATGCATTCTTTAGCTGTTGGGTCTTTATGCAAGTTACTCATGCCATTCCCAAACCCCATCCTTAAGGATTTAGCTCAAACATGTCTCCTGCAAAAAACAAAACAAACAAACAAACAAACAAAAAACAAAACAAAAAAAAAACCAAACAACAAAAGAAAAATCACTCCCATATTTCTCCAGCTGGAATTCATATCCCTTTTTTCACATACTCCCATGATTCTTGGTTCAACTTTTAACATTCCCTGGAGTCCAATTTTTAATAATTATTTCTATGTGTCTGCCCTCTACGCCAGACTATAAATTCTGCAAGGACAAGACCCAAGTCTATTTTTCATCCTTGTCAACCCCTACATCCACTTCAGTGCTTTGCATTAGTTGGTATACAATGAATCTTTGCTGAGTTAATTTACTAATGGGCCTCAGGACTTTGGGTTAAGGTGCTATATCCGTTTTTATTAAAATGAGGATGTCACTTGAAAGAAGCATTGTATTGACCAAGTGCATCCAATTTTTTCTAACTATGGTTAGGTTATCAGAACAACAAAACACAGAGCAATGTTCTGAGAGTCTGGAAGAGGAAACAGGCAAATTAGAGGTGGGAAGGTTTGGTGTCAATGCATTTTTGGATACTTTAGGATGAGAGAAAATGGCCTAAAAAGATACACACAAGCTTACAGGGGAAACGTTATGGACAGAAACGTAGAAGGAAGCTCGCACATTTTTTGTGTGTCAATCCTGTGTCAGACACTTTAGCATTAACCCTCACATCAGCCATAAGAAAAGGTGTTCTATGCCAGCTAGTTACTTATTTATTAATAGAATGATTCAGACTCAAAGAGGTTTAGCAAATTTGAACCCAGGTACGGCTGCTTCTAAAGCCTATTGTATTCTCTGCCATGTTGACTTGGGTAGACTGGATGCTTGAGAGGGGAAGAGCAGAGGTGCCCCAAGACACAAATAGGGGAGAGTTGAAAGGACTACCAGGTATCAGTGGGAAATTTCTGTTTCATTTGTGATTTTGCCTCTGGTTTCTTTTTTTGAAGAACAAAGGAAAGCATATTCTGACAAAAAGAAATAGACCTCGAACCAGATTGGAAACATATAGCCCATCAAGCCTCTGCCCTTTTCCCCATATAAAGCCTTCCCGTTTCTACTGGTGCATTCTGCAGCTCGTCGTGGCTGTGGGGACCAATGGGGAGGTGGACATGGTGAGAGGGGAGGCTTTTTTATACCATCCCTTTCTTGTGTGGGATGCACTATGGTGTGAAAGTTAGTCTCACATCTCTTAGATCATAAATCTGAGTGGGACACGCTGTCTTGGCAAAAACCAGTAGCAACCAGTGCTAAGTGTTTATTGCCAAGGAGCAATAGCATCATGACAGCAGATAATTATGAACAGTGTTAGCGACCAGGACGGGGAGGAGACGGCGGGAAAATGAGAGCGGGGGCTCTGGCTGAAACCAATCAGACGACTCTCAAACCCTGTCTCTGCTCAGCCTGTCAGCTCAATGCACTTTCTTCTGGAAAGAGCAAGGGTTTGTCTGGAGAGAAGCAACCCCTTCAGCATCACTGGAAACCAGGGATGAACTGGTGATCAAAGATAAGGAGGACATTTTTTTTTTTATTTTAATGCCGAGCCCAAAACATCTTTACACCCCAAAACCCGTAAAAAGTGTTGGCATTCCAGTGTGGGTTCCTGAGGCCCCTTATTATTTAGGATCTTTCATCCAATTTTCTCTCATGATTTCCAGTCGACACATTTTATTAGGTGCAATAGCTGGATCCTGCTGTCTCTTTCTCTTGGTCTGGAGTCAGCTTATGAATGAGGGCGATTCAACCTCCACTGCATGGTTGGGAGAAAAAAACAAATCTAATAAATTCAGACTGTGAGGGAAAAATCTGCTCTGGTTCTCTCTTTCATGGGGAAGAGAGAAGAAAGGAGGCAGTCAGGCTGCTACCTGGCAGTCGTCTGGGATCAGGGTGTCGTCTGGACGCAGGGTTTCCTGCCGGAGTTAAAACAGGCCTTCTGTTACATAAGACCTTGCTGGCACGGCTCTGGAGGCAAAGCTGCTGTCTGAAGGCTGCAGCCCGGCCCTGCTCTCAGGAGCCTCTGCCTTGGTGCTTCAACGCTTAGTTCATTTCGACAAACCACTCCTGTTTACAAGGCTTCTTTATATCTGAACCTGTGCCCTTCCTGTGAGCGTATTACTTCGAGAGTCAATGAGGCACAGCTACTACCAGAACATTCGTTGATTTAGCCTCATTGGGGATGTCAGTGTTCTGGCAAGTGGGTTGCCCACATAAATCATGATTAACCACTTGATGGGTAGGAAAAAATCATTCAGAGAAAACCAAGGTCTTCCTTTGAAAGTATCACCTACTTTCTTCTTAGAGAGAACATTCTGAATCAATGCTAACTCCATGCTTTCCTTCATGACCTGAGGTCATCGCTAAGAGGTATTGATTTACTACACTGTGTGATACAATGATTTCCTAAGGCAGAGGTGAGAGGCAAAATATTTAGCAATAGCAAATAACACAACGAACCCATCGAATTGGACTCTGGCCAGGAATAACGCATGTGGTCTAGTTAGTGAGCCCTTGGAGATGGTCAGCTCTGTCCCTGGGGCTTCGTGTCCTCGAAGTAAATACCGTCTTCTCACTGGCATCTATCAAATATCTACTTATCTAAGATAATTTAATCCTCAAATGACATTGTGATAGAGGTAAAAATATTTACATTTTACAGAAGAAAAAAGGGCTTAGAAAGGCCAACCAATATACTTAAAGTTACACCACAAGTAAGTGGTAAGGCCAACATTTGAACATCACTTACTTGCCTGACATCAATGTCACCTACAGTACACTGCCTTATTCAATCCTCTTGCTCCTAATTGTCTGCTGTAGAGAAACTGCCCAGTCAAACATCTTAAATTTGTGGTCTCATTTGAACACCACATGGGTCTCTCTCCTTTCAATAAATAAGCTTTGATTAAGTGCCTGCAATGTGCTAGGCACAGAAAAATCAAAGGCCCAGGCAGTGAACAAACCCCGAATACTGGTTTTTTTTAGCACTATGTTCTATATTTCCTGTAATCATGTGATCTTTACCACTTTGGCCAAACATGAGTGCTGCAATCTCTTATAAGGCAAAATTGTTAACTTTTGGTCTAACAGAGACTCTTTAGGTTTTATTTCCAGTTTCATATTTGATGGGTGAGACAATTTAAAGTCTATCTTTGGATAAGCAAAGTTCTCCTTTTCTCCTGCCCACCTTCCTAAATTCCCTCCTCAATCTATAAGCACACAGTTAAGGAGAACCTACAGATGAATCTATATCCATTGATACCAGCCCAAGGGAGAGGAAAGAGTCTCTCTTGATCTTTATTCATTCCATGTATATTTATTGAGTGCCTACTATATGTCAAATACACTTTCAAGAATTGATCTTAATGTTGGTTTCAGGTCTAACTGTGCTACCCAGTTGCTGATTTGAAGCAGAATTTGTACTTTTGTACTTCATGTGCCTACTTCAAGCCTTTTCCCCAGTTACAGCCAAGAGCAACAAAGTCTTTGAAGCAGGTTTACAACTTGTTTTTCTGTTACTAATATAGCATGCTGTTCTCATCATCTGTCTGATTTGGCTACTGACATGGTGACATGCTGGAATGTTTTCTCCAAGGTCCAACAGTAAAAAGAAAGCAACAACAACAAAAAAGCACAAAGAGTTCAGAACAAGTAGGTTCCTTCCAGAAAAGTCTACACAAAGACATTGACTTTTTTGAATATCCTAAAAAGCAAATGTTTGCTATATAGGCTAGGTACAGGTGTTTTCTGGAAAAAAAAAAATCACTGGGGAAATATGGGAAAAATCACTGGGGAGAATATGAGGCTGACTCCATTACTCCTTCCCTTAGCTCTTCAATGGTTCCTCACCATTTTTTTTTTTTGGTGAGGGGATAGATAATAAACTCCTTGGTGTGACATATGAGGTCTTTATAATTCCACAATTCCTCATCCTTTCAGAATCAGCTCAAGAATCACCTTTTCCAAGAAAGTTTTCTGGCTAACCCTATTCTAGTAAAATTAGTCATTTTTTCTTTGTCTTTTCTGTTCAACATTTATCATCCTGAATTTCAGTATGGATTCAGCATGTAGGCTTCACAGAGATTGTCTAGGATTAAAACCTGACTTCCACACTCAATTGTCTGGCTTTCAGCAAATTTCTTAACATCTTTGAGCCTCAGTTTCTTTATCAGTAGAATGGGAATCATAATAATCATATATATCTAAAGATTTTTTTAATGAAGATCAAATGAACTAATATGGGTAAAGTGGCCATCACAGTATGTGAAACAGAGCTCAAAAACATTATTCCTTATTATAATTGCATGCCTACTAGACAGTGAATTCTTCAAGTGCAAAATCTGTGTCACTTACATTTGTCTTTAGTACCTGATGATGTTCTTATTTAATTAATGGATACAGGCTTTGTAGAGTAGAATACAATTAATTATGGGCTATATTAGTTAGGATAATGCTAAACAATAACAAAGCAATAACAAAACAATATAAGTTAACTTCTTGGTTCTGTAAACTTCCAAATGTGCTTCTGGTCATCATGTACCTCTCCTCAAAAGTGTGATAACTGAATCCAGAATCTTTTCATTCCTTGTTTCCCTGTCTTTAATACATGGTTGCCAAGGTCATCATGCTTGTCTGCATCTACATGGAAAAAGACGAAAGAGGGTGGGGAGGGTACTCTTACTTTCTGATCATCTTGGTCCAGAAAGAAAACACCTTACCTCTGTTAACAATCCACGGCAAAAGCCATGCCCCCCATCCAACTCTACGTCATGGAATATAGGTAGGCATTCAGCCAATAGGCCTTGAAGGACATTTAGGAATTTGACTCATAGAATATGACAGAAAATGGTGGTCCAGGGCAAAGAAAAGAAGATGAATAATGGACAAAGGGAAGTTTAGAATTATAGAACAAATACATTTCACATTTCAGTAGAAATACAGGGTACATAGTAGGGATAATGGGAAATAAGAGTGAGAGTCTTCAGTCTGCATACTTCATTATGATTGTTCACTTGGCACCATACTCAGCCTGGGCTCCATACTTCCAGAGCCTGGCTTCACATGCTGCCTCACACTTCAGTGCAGAATTGGCAAGTATGAAGTTAACCTGAGCCTATTAGGTAATGACTGATTGTGATCATTTTAAGTAAGGTTGCCAGATTTAGCAAATCAAAATACAGGACACCCAGTTAAGTTTGAATTTCAGATTTAAAAACCTTTTTTAAAAATGTAAGTTCCATGAGATATTTGGGACATATGTATACTAAATAATTATATGTTGCTTATCTGAAATTAAATTCAACTGAGTGTCCTGTAGGTTAACTGATAACTCTAATTTTAAGCGCAAGAGGAGGTGTCTAAATTATTTTCCTCTTAGTGGTAGTCGTAATTCTCTGTACTTTAGATAAATATTTTATAAATATTTTCCCTTTCCCAGACACACTTTTTCTTCTAGCTCTGCACCAAAAATCATCATCTAACAATAATTATTCTTTCAAGTTGCCTCAAATGGTAAAAAAGAGAAATACATTGTGGAGAATTAGAATCACAGTTGGTCCTAATGATAATCAGCCCATTATATGATGACACTGCAAGCAGAGACTACAAATTCATTGACGGTTATTTTCTATGGTACCTGCCCTTTTAACTGTTAGTACTGATAACTAGTTACAGAGGGTTCTTCAACCCCTCCAGCCCACCAATAGATCAACTTGTTATTGATGCCAAAGTTAATTTTCCTTGGAAGTTTCTGCCTTGCTCCTAGACCAGGCTGTACCTCTAATACAAGCCAGTTATCTTGTAAATATATAGTGATAGTAAAGCTATGTTAGTAGAGGAAGAGTAATAGTTGTAAAAGTAGTAGTAGCACTTTTATTGATCACTTACAACAGGACAGCCAATTTTACAGCTGTTTCATACACATTATCCCACTTGATCTCCATAAAATAAACTTTGTCTCACAGACAGGTTAACTAACTCACCCAAGTCTGAACAGATAGTAAATGGAAAAGCCAGGGCTGCTAGATTAAGGATTGGTGTTAGGGATCATAGCAGTTGGCTGCATTAGTGAAAACTATCTTCCCACTGGGACAATGAGTCAAAGCATCAACACTTCCATACTGAAACACAGTCCTGGAATGATTCAGTAGACTCAGGTTCAAATACTACGTTTGGTATATTTTAACTCTTACTGTAGGTAGCCTGTTTAACTTCTCCTTAGTTTCCTTATCTGTAAAAGAGAATGACAACACCTACTTTATAGGGTCATACTATAATATTGAGCACCTTTTATACAAAGAATACATAGGCTTTCAATAAATAGTAACTGATAATGTTATTATGAATATTCGTTTCCACTCAAACTGGTTTACAAGAATTTTCTTGTCTATTGAAATGAGGTTCCAACATTCACATTTAGATTTAAAAAAAAACTCTGTTTCTCTAACTCCTGTTCACCCTATTAGTGTAATTAATAGCTTGCATGTGTGCTTTAAACAAATGATAGCTAGAGAACAACAGAAATCCCTGTGAAAACTAAGAAATAAAAGAAATAAAAAGCTAAGCACTCCTCAATGCGTGTTAGTTCAAAAACATCATGATATTCTTTAATTTTTTTTTCTAATGGAAGGTTTATAACTGTCTTTTCTCATAATGATTTAGGTACTTGTTCTTACCAAACAAATTAAAACAAGAATGATATTAAAAAGAAAATGCTGAAATGCCGATATTACACTAAAAAAATTACGTGATATCTACTCTTTCCTCTTGGAACGAAGACCCTATACACAAAAGTCTTTGTTCCTTTTGTTATGCTATTCTCCTTGTCTCTCCTCTTTCTATGTATCCACTTTTTATTCTAGTTCCTGCTTCACGTTCCACCTCACACGCCTGCAGATAAAGATGCTGACTATCTTTGAATGCCCAGTCTTTTCTGACCGATCCCTTTTCCATACTCGTGTAGACTTAGAATCTTTCCAATAATTTAAAAGTTAGAATCCTATTGTTGTGTAAAATTCACAAAAATAAAGCTTATCAGAAGAAAGACCATGGAGTTTAGAATCCGAGTACCTGTTGTTCCATTTCCTGAGGATTAAATAAAGTCTGTCTTTATCTCCTCCACAACTGGTGTTGATACATTAGAGACATCTAATAAATGTTTATTCAACTAACAGTTATCACAACTTAGGTAACTAATATATGCCAGTGGCTGAAACATAGTAGATACTCAAAAGTCTTCATTTATTTCCTATTTTTATTATAACCATTATCAAACTCATGGATCTCTTATAGGGAGTTGAAAGCTTCCCTCTGTATTGGCCCTTAGTTAGATTAGCTCTGCAATCTAAAAATTGAACATCTAATACTCTACTTCTAACTGATTTAACTGGTCTATAGTCAACCAATTGGCTCTGCTGTCAGATATTAAAAATCTGCCATCATGAGTAGGCTGTTACTTTTTTCCAGGGATTTAGCTTCTGGAGAGATATGTGGCAGACTGGCTTTTATTTTCAAAGATGATCATCTTATACTCTCTTCTTACAATGTAATATTAATAGACCTCCATCAAGAGGCAGAGTTTATGCCCTCTTTTCTCCTCTCCCCTGAAATCTGGATGGATCGTGTAACTGCCTCAACCAGTAGTGCATGCCAGAAGTGACACTGTCTTCCTAGCCTGGCTCTGTCCCTTTTGAGACATGCACCTTCAGAGCATTCAGTCAACATTAGAAGTCCAGCTACCTCAAGTTCCCATAATGGAGAGAACATGTAAAGGGCCTCCTTGGAGATAGAGATGACCAAGGAGTCTCAGCTGTGCCAGCCTCCAGTCTTCTCAGATCAGGTATCAAAATACGTGAGTGGAGAAGCACTCCGTACAATCCCTCCTGTGGCCTCTGTCTAATTACAACCTCACTAAAGATCCCAAATCAGAAGGCCCATGTTGGCTTCTCTTAGATTCCTGACTCACAGAATTGTGAGAGATAATAAATGATTTTTTTTATTTCAGGATATTATGAGGGTACAAACATTTTGGTTACATTTTATGTCTTTGCCTCACCCAAGTGAGGTTTAGAGGTTTGCCCTTCCCCTCTACAATGCACACCGTGTCCATTAGTTGTGAGTTTACCCCCTCCCAACCCCCTAATCCATGGAGAATATTACTACTGGGTGATATTCTGTCTTTCTTTTGAAAAGTTGCTGTTCATGTCTTTTGCCCACTTTTTAATGGGATTGTTTGATTTTTTTCTTGCTTATTTTCCTCAGTTCTGTATAGATTCTAGTTATCGGCTCTTTGTTGGATATGTAGCATGGGAATATTTTCTCCCATTCTGTAAGTTGTCTGTTTGCTCTCATGTTAGTTTCCTTGGCTGTGCAGAAGCTTTTTAATGTGATCATGTCCCATGTATTTATTTTTGTTGTTGCTGTGATTGCCTTTGGAGTCTTCTTCATAAATTCTCTGCCTAGGCCACCAATGTTTATAAGAGTTTTTCCAACATTGTCTTCTATAATTCTTATAGTTTTATGCCTTAGGTTTAAGTCTATTACCCACTGTGAGTTGATTTTTGTGAGAGGTGAGAGGTGAGGATCCTCTTTCAGTCTTCTACATGTGGCTATCCAATTTTCCCAGCACCATTTATTGAATAAGCATTATTTTTCCAGTGTATGTTTTTGTCTGCTTTGTCAAAGATTAGTTGTCTATATGATGATTGTTTTATATCTGGGCTCTCAGTTCTGTTCCATTGGTCTATGTCTCTTTTCAAAGAACCAACTTTTTGTTTTATTAATCTTCTATATAGTATATTTTTATTATCAATTTCATTTAGTTTTGCTCTGATCTTTGTTATTTCTTTTCTTCTGTGGATTTGGGTTTGGTTTGTTCAGCCTTTTCCAGTTGTTTGAGATGATTCATTAGATTGTTTATTTATGATATTTCTGTCTTTTGGATGTAGCATTTATGGATATAAATTTCCCTCTCAGGACTGCTTTAGCTGTGTCCCACAGATTTTGATAACTTGTGTCTCCTTTATCATTTAGTTCAAAGAATCTTTTGATTTCCATCTTAATTTCTTTCTTAACCCAATTATCATTCAGCCAAAGGTTGTTTAGTTTCCCTTACTTTGTGTAGAGATGAGAGTTTCTGTTGGCATGGATTTCTAATTTTATTCCACTGTGGTCTGAGAAGATGCATGGTATAAGTTCTACTTTTTTAAATTTGTTGAGACATGCTTTGTGGCCTAGAATATGGTCAATCTTAGAGAATGTCCCATGAGCTGATGAGAAAAATGTATATTTAGTGGGTTTTGGTTAGAATGTTCTGTAAATGTCAATCAGGCCCATTTGTTCTAGGGTTCTGTTTAATTCCATTGTTTCTTGGTTAATTTTCTGTTTGGAAGATCTGTCCTGGTCTTTCAGAGGGTGTTGAAGTCTTCAGCTATTACAGTGCTGCTGTTTATCATTTTGTTTAGATCAAGTAGGATTTGCTTTATGAATCTGGGTGCACCTGAGTTAGGTGCCTAAATATTTAGAATACTTATATCTTCTTGTTGAATTATACCCTTCACCATTATATAGTGACCATCTTTGTGTTTCATTACTTTTGTTGATTTGAAGACTAAGTTAACTGAAATCAAAAATGCTACCCCAGCTTTCTTTTAGCTTCCATTTGCATGAAATATTGTTTTTAATACCTTCACCTTGAGTCTGAATGCATTCTTGTGAGTTAGATGTGTTTCCTGAAGACAGCATATACTTGGCTTGTGTCTATTTGTCCATTCAGCCTATTTCTCTTTAGTGGGCAGTTCAAGCCATTCAGATTTATTGATAGAATTGATAAGTGGGGCAGATTTCTATTCATCCTGTTGAATTGAACTTTGTTGCTTTGTTTTTTCTCTTGAGCATTTGACCTTTTGTATTCTGGCTTTTGACCTTCAGCTTTTGGATAATTTTACACTGTTGAGTGTTTATTGTGCTGATCCATGTGTAACACTGTTCTGAGTATTTCCTGGAGGGCAGGTCTTGTCTTGATGAATTACCTCAGTCTTTGTTTGTCTGAGAAGATCTTTATTTCTCCTTCATATAAGAAACTTAGTTTTCCAGGATACAAGATTCTAGGTTGGGCATTATTCTGTCTGAGAAGAGTGAGAATGGGCCCCAGTCTCTTCTGGCTTGTAAGGTCTCAGTTGAGAAGTCTGCTATTATTCTGAGGGGTTTTCCTTTGTAGGTTACCTGCTTCTTTTTCCTTACAGCTTATAGGAGAGCCTCTTTCATGATTATTTTAGCCAGCCTGATGACTATATGTCATGGTGTCTTCCTGTGTGCAGTGAAACTCCCAGGAGTCCTTTGAGCTTCTTGTACCTGGATATCTAGATTTCTAGCAAGACCAGGAAAATTTTTCTCCATTATATCCTCAAATAGTTTATCCAACCATTGTGTATTTTCTTATTCACCCTCAGGGATACCTGTAATTCTCATGTTAGGCCTTTTCATATAATCCCACATTTCTTGTAGGATTTGCTGTTTTCTCTTCTTTCTCTGCTCTAGCTCTGTGACTGACTTGTTTAATTGAAAAGTATTATCTTCAATCTATGAGATTGTTTCTTCTGTTGGATCTATCCTATTCTTGAGGCTTTCCACTGTGTTTTGTAATTCCTTGAATAAATTCTTCATTTCCAGAAATTCTGTTTTTCTTTGATATTTCAATTTCTTTAGTGAATTTTTCTTCCAAGTCCTGGATTTTTTGTGTGTGGTTTCTTTGTGTTGGGTATCCATTTTCTATAGCATATCATTGAGTTTTTGTACATTCCATGCTCGAAATTCTTCTATCATTTTAGTGTTCTGAATTTGGTTGATGTCCATTGCTAGAGAGCTGGTATTCACCTTTGGAGGTGTCCTTTCAGTTTGGTTATTCATACTTCCAGAGTTGTTTCACTGATTCCTTCCCAAATGAAACAGCTATTGCTTCTTACCTTTGGATTTTTATTTAGAAAGCGACATGTCCAGTTTAGTCTCTGAGCCAGTGGATGGTGCTTGTGGGTGAGATTTGACCACACCCTGTGTAATGAGTCAGTGAATGCAGTAAAAGGACATGCAAATTGACCTGCCTGTCAGTAGGTGGCACTTGCAGGGAGGAGCCAGCTGCAATGTTGTTTTTGGGTCCTGTAACCAGCTCTTGTTTCTCTGGAGAGGCACTCTAGTTACTCAGGTGGTGGGTGGAGCCCTGGGATTTTCAGGTATGTCCTTATTCTCCACCTCAGGAGGGGCAGGTGGGGGAGTGAGGCTGGGTGTGGCTGGGTTGAGTGAGCCTGTCCTCAAGCTCCACAAATGCTGTTAGCAGAGATCAAAGGTCTGTTCTCTGCTTCTAGGCAAAGCTGCCACAGAGGGGATAAAGTGGCCCTATTCAGACAAAAAGTCTGCATGTGGGGATGGGCTGTCTGAGACCCGCAGTCTGGAGCAGGCCTTGCTCCTTTCCAACCTCCCCTATTGTGCGTTTTTTTTCCAGGCCTCTGCCTGCAGGCAGGACCTCAAACCAGCAGAGCTCCCTTGACTGTGATACGGGCTGGAAGGTTCCCTGCCCAGGATCAGGGCCTGAGCTGGGAGCATGGCCCTCCCATGGGAGGAGGTTGCTAGGACCCACTCTAATTTGTTCCTGAAGGCATGTACACCTCAGTAGGCTCATTCACAAATATCCTTTCTGTGCCCCCGGGCAATGTGATCGAGACCCAGATGCAGCTATTTTGGATCTGGCCTACAGGTCTGACCTCCAGCCCTGGAGATCAATCCCTGACCCTGACAGGGAGAAGAATGCTGGTCTCAAGTCACCCATGGGGTGCCCAAGCTGGATCAATGTCTCTCTGTCTCAGGGTTTGCCCAGCTCTGCTGGAGTCACCAGGCAGGCAACACCAGGGAGGACCAGTGGATAGAGAGCTCACAGTCTGAGTACCCCTCAGTCCACTGTAGGGCCCAAAAGGAAAGGTCTCGTTCCCTGCAGATGCCTCCAGGTGGGGCTAAATTGTCTCTCTTGGCAGCTGTGGGTCAGGGGGAAAGGGGAGAATGAAGCAATATGGTGCCTGCCCATGGGCTTGGGTCTGTGGGCCAGGATGTGTCCCAAGGGAGCTGTCCCAGTGCCCTGTCTGCAAGAGGCCCACCGCTCACTGGTGGCAGCCATCTCTGGCCTGGTGTCAGCAGGTCTCTCCAGCAGCTTGGAGCTCACCAGCAGTCTAAGATGTAAGGGAGGAGAATTTAACTGCTTCACCTACCCTTGTCACTGGTCTCCAAGCCTCTCAGGGTTTAGACCCTGCTGATGCCTTTCTTCCTCCAGTTCTGCTCCACAATCTCTTCCCAGGGAATCTCCTGTAGGTTCAGGCATCCTTTCTTCCAACCCTCATCTGATCTACATTTGTCTGCCTGTTTGTTTTTTTCATCTAAAATCTTTCCTTCTTGCAGAGACACTCTGGTTGGAGGTGTTTCTCATCCGCCATCTTGCCTCGATAATAAATGATTATTGTTGTTTTAAGCCACTAAGTTTTAGAGTGATTTGTTGCACAGCCATGGTAACTGGAGCAGGGCAACTGGGAAAGAAATATTAGCCCAGTTAGGTTCAAACTGCAAGACAGATGAGCCATGTCTTAGAACATTCCATCCCTCAATCTCAGTGACCACTGTGAGGGTAGGGCAGAGACTTTGCCCAATTTCTGAGGTTTCCATTGATTTCTGGGTTGTGGCAACTGAAGAAGTCTGAGGCAGTTTTGCCCTGAAAAACTCGTGGCTCTGGAAGAATAAAATATACTTTCTTCTTAATAGCTTTTCCAGTAATTAAGGTTTTATTTCCACATCCGTTTTAGTAAGTGTAAAAATATATTTTAAATCACTCTTTCCCTCAAAGTGGGAAAAGAAGGAGGAAAGCAGAGCCCATATGTCTCCAAATAAATGTAATTACCTGCCCTGCTTTTACTGAGGTCACACACCTATACTGTGGAGGGCATCGGATGGTAGAGAGATTTTCACATCTGGATTATATCAAATCATATTGGTGGTAGCTTGCAGACTTCAATTTCTTTGCCAGTTTTCTTGTTATTAAACCCTTGGTAGCATAAAAGAAAAAAATGGTTCTAGACTCTTCATAAAATGGACCTGGGCAATAGCTGTGGAGGACAATAGGCAACCCAATCTTGCTAAATGTTAACAAAACTCCCCCCTCCCTACCACTAAACTGAAACAAAATGTGAGTTCTATAAAAACAGAAAGAAGTCAATAGGATAGCTTTGCTTCTGGGCATGAGTGATGGCAATGAAAACAAAGTGTGCAAATCCTACAGGGGCTGAAAGCAAGAAGACCCATGCAGTCCATCAGTGTAAAAGGTGTTGTATAGTCACTGAGTCCATTCGGAATTGCTCCAGAGTTGAGGCTGTAGTCTGGAAGAGTGGACACAGCATTGCTGACAGATGATTGTTAGGCCTATAAATAAGGGAAAGTATTGAAGAAGGTAAATGGGGGAAACTGTTTTTTTCTACGTGTTTTACCTTGCCAGTAAGTAGAGTCAGAAAAGGAGAAATCATGACTTTCAAACACAATTTGGGCTCTTACATCAGGAGATGGCATGGGCTCTTTGGAATCTCAGGGTGGAATGAAATTATGGGGAAACAAAAACTAGGTCCTGCTTTCTACCACTTGGCCCCAGTGAATAAAGATATTTGGTTTATTATCAGTGCTTAAAAGATGTACATATTTCAGGGGTACATGTGATAATTTCATGCATTTATATGGTGTATAAATATCACATCAGGGTACTTGGGGTATCCTTTCCCTTAAATATTTATTTTTTATTTATGCTAGTGAGAAAAATACCTCAGAGCAGTCTGAGCTGTGTGAGGTATGCAGGCCCAGAGAGACATGAGCCTAGGACTGCAGTCATTCCTCTCTTCCCCTCTTAATGTAAATTCTTGGTAAACAATTTAGGGATTGCTTCTTCTTTTCCTTTAAAGTCCTACTCGTAACTGTTGCTTATCAGAATATATCTTCAGGGAAACTTGAATCTATGCTCCTGGTTGCAACCCTCAAGCTTGTCCCAAATAAACTTTCTACTTATATTTTTAAAAAAACAATCAAAAAGCCCACAGACAAACAAAAAACAAACAAGAAAATACCTTTCACTCTGTATTATTTTTGGACCAGGTGACCCAGTATTTTAGAATGAGTTAGTACCTGATGCTCCAGATTAGATGATACAGTATTTTCCTTTATCTTCAGTTAATTTAGAGTCTTGGTTAAGAGGATGAATTTTGGGCTTATAGCCAGATAACCCACTCCCTGACTGCTTGGGCAGGCTTCTTAATTTATCTGTGACTCAGTTTCCCCCTGTTTAAAACATGAGTAATATGTGCCTACTCCTGAGTGTTTTGTGAAGATTGAGTATAATGAAACACGTAAAGGACTTAGAGTAGTGCCTGGCACTTAGTGTTCAGTCTCTTGTAATTGTTATTCCTATGTTAAACTCACCTTACTCTGAACCTACACACAATTTTCTGCTGGCTTTTAGTCTTTTTTCTTACTTTTCTCCCTGTTCAATAGTGAGTTGACTATCACCACTTGTGGCATTTGCTGTCACAAGTTGGAGGCCATAATTATCTCCCTCCTTCTTATCCCTTAAGTCTGAGATAATTTGTCTGCAGTTAATCAAGGTCTTTCTTTCACATTAGATCTTATAGCGTTTAAAAACTAATACTTTTAGCTATTTTGAAATATACAATACATTATTATTAACAATTGCCACTGTACTGTGCTGTGCAATGGAACAGCAGAACTTATTCCTCCTATTTAACTGAAACTTTGTACCTGTTGACCAACATCTCCCCTTCCCCATCCACTCCCACCCCCAGTCTCTGGCAACCACCATTCTATTCTCTGCTTCTATGAGCTTGATTATTTTAGATTCCACATGTACAGGAGATTGTGAAATATTTGTTTCTCTGTGCCTGGAATTTTGAAGGTTCTTACCACAGAGAAGTGAAAAATATTTGAGTGATGGATATGTTAATTAACTTGATTTGATCATTCCATAATGTATACATTGTACACCATAAATAGATATGATTATTGTAACTGGCTCCATGAACAAAAATGCCTTTTTGTAGTTCTGTTATGTTTCAAGTTCCCAGGCCAGTAAGATTTGCTGACCAGAACTTTGTAATTTTCTTATTCATTAATCTCCCCCGTTTTGAGTTATTTTTCAGAAATGATGGAGCCTCCTTGTAGTAACGAGGTAACCACGAGGCCTTACACTACCTGATTGCTCAGAGAAGTCAAGATAAGTGGCATTCTACCACAAATCTTGCCCAAGGTCCCACTGAGCGACCTACTCCCCACAGCCCACATGCACACAAGACAAAAGCATGACCAATATTAATCCCTAGCTCATTATCCTACAAAATCTCTGCCCTGGGAGGGGCTTATCTGCCATTTTTCAATCATGTGATGTATGTGCCAATATGATTTCTCCCTGCACTTGTGAGCCTTGCACTTCACCCCAAACATGTAATGGTGCTTCCTTACTTCATGCATTATTCATTTCACCTCTAGAAAAACCCTGGAGGCAGATTTGAGGCAGTCCTCCCACCTCCCACTTGACATCCTCTGCAATAAAAGTCCTTTCTTTCTTGACAATCCTTGCTGTCTCAGTAATTGGCTTTCTGTGTGACAAGCAACTGAGCCCAGGAAAAAACTCCCTTCGTGAGTTTATTAATATCATTTGTCAATTAAAAATAAAATTTAAAAAGCCCCAAGTCTTTAAAAATAAAAACCAAACACAAACCCCTGGATATGATTGAAGAGATGATTACTAAAATGTTATCATGAGGCCAGGGCCTCATGAAGCTTTGTTCACTATTTTAGAGTATATATAATCCAACAACATCATTTTTTCCCATGTATTTTGCTACAATTAATTCCAGAATAGGCTGGCCCTCTATAACATTGGAAGATCTATCCATCAGGGTTCAATTAGGAAACAGATGGCTCACACAAAGTGGGTAATTTGTGTAGAAACTAATGAATGCACCATTTTGAAAGGTGTAGGCAAGGTTTAGAGAATACAACAAAGTTTAGTGCTTCCAAAAAGGGCCAGTAAGAGCAGAGGAGCTGGGACTTTCAGCTGACCTTAAGCAACAGGGGCAGAGAAGAGTTACTAAGAGCCAGAAAGAGGGGAGCTGTACAGAGGAAGAAGCCTGGAAGGAGCTGTGGCCTTGCTAGAAGGACACAGGCAACCTGTGGAAAACTGGCAGGGAACCAATCTGGGAAATGAACACCTTGCCATACTGTTTCCTTTTCTCTGGTCTCCAGCTGGTACCTCCCATTGGCAGGGCATACCTAGAAGCTAGAGGGCAAGGGAGTAGGCTACAGTCCCTTAGGTTGAGGCTCCTAGAGCACAGAGGAGGGAGAGAGAAGTGTGGAGCCTAGATCTGGAGAGCAAATGGAAGACTCCCACACAGAGTTGAATATTGCTGTCAGCCACTTCTATGCTGTGTTTCTTCAAAACCTTTAACCCTAACTTTTCCCACTTATCCTGGAGGCACTCAGTATTCCTAGTCTGCCCTCCAAGAAATACCCAGTGATCTGGAATTCACGGCTTCAATTAGTTCAGTAAATACTCATGAAATAAGGGCAAGCCAAATAAGTAGTGGTACTTGCCCTCATAACCTCTCACACACTTGGGGGAGAGACAGGCGTGTCAACAAATAATGATGATGCACTGTGATAGGTACCAGGATAGAGTTGGCATTTAGCACTGTAGGAAATAGAGCAAATGACTTACTTTTCTGTTGTGGTGAGAGGCAGGGGAGGTCAAGAAAAGTTTCGGAGATGAGGTAATGGTTAAAGTGAGCCTTAAACAATGAGGAAGTGACTTGGTAATTCCTCTCATGAACTTTATTTTAAATCTTATTTCTAATTATTTTCTTAAACCCTTCTTCCCTATTTGTGCTAGGCAGTTTCTAGGATGGTTCCCAATGATCCTCAGCTCCCAGTATCTGTGTCCTCATGTAATCCCCTCCCTCTGATTGTAGGATGGACCTAGTGACTTGTCTCTAGCAAACAGAATATGACAAAAGTTATGAGATATGAATGCTGAGATTTAGTTCCAAAATGACTCTGGCTTCTGCCTTGCTCTGTCTCTCACCCTCACTTTCTCTGAGGGAAGCCAATTACTGTGTTGCAAGTAACTTGTCTCCGTTCATTCCTGCTGCTGTAATAAAATACCTTAGACTGGGTAATTTGTAAAGGACAGAAATTTATTTCTCACTGTTCTGGAGGCTTGGAAGTCCAAGGTCAAGGCGCTGGCAGATTTGGTGTCTGGTAAGGGCCTGCCCTCTTCTTGCGAGGTGGCTCCTTGTTGCTGTGTCCTCTGGAGGGGACAGAGACCATGTGCTCACGTGGCAGAAAGGACAAAAGGGCCAGGCAGCTCTCTGAAGCATTTTTCATAGCAGCATTAATCCTGTTGATGAGGACAGAGCCCTCATGATTTAATTTCAAAAGTCTCCAACTCTTATAATACCAACACAGTGGGGATTACATTTCAACATGAATTTTGGAGGGACACAAACATTCAAACCATAGCATTTCACCCCTCATCTCCTTCCCAATTTATGTCCTTCTCACATACAAAATACACTCATTCCATCCCAATAGCCCTAAAAGTCTTAACTCATTCCACCATCAACTCAAGACTCTAAAGTGCAGAATCTCATCTAAATATCATCTAAATCAAATATGGGTGTGACTTAAGGTATGACTCATTCTGAGGCTACTTCCATGTCCAGCTATGAGCCTGTGAAATCAAACAAGTTATGAGCTTTTAAAATACAATGGTGGGACAGTCATAGGATAGACATTTCCATTCCAAAAAGGAGAAATAGGAAAGAAGAAAGGGTAACAGTTCCCAAGTAAGTCCAAATCCTGATAGGGCAAACAACATTAAATCTTGAGGCTTGCAAATAATATTCTTAGCCTCCATGCCTCACCTTCTAGACCCATGGGAGTAGGGTTTGGGTCCCCAAGGCTCCTGGAGGCCCAACCCCTGGCCCCTGTGGCAGTTCTATGGCTGAGCCCCAGAGGCTCCCCAAAGCAGCCATTAAAATCTAGATGGAGGGAGCCATACCTCCATAGTGCATGCACTCAGAATGCCTGCAGAGGTAGCACCAGGTGGACACTGCCAACATTTACCACTTGTGTTATCTGGAGCTGCAGCCTGAGTTATACTGGGGCCTGCTTGAGACAAAACCGGGACAGCTGAGGATTGCTGCACCTGGGTCCAGGGAGCAGAAGCTTGAGATGGCACTGAGCAGTGAATGCTGAGGTCCTTGGGTGCCAACACCCCTCTTTTGACATAGCCCTGTCCCCCAGGCCTTGGGATTTGGGGCCTGTGATAAAAGGACCATACCAATAATATCTGAAATGTCTTCTAGCTGGATTATCATATGCCATTTTGTTAATTGTTTTCTATGTATCCACTTTGGTTTGTGTTTTTTTCCCTTCTGTCTTTTGGATTATTTTTGTGTTTCCATTTTAAATACACTATTGGATTATTAGTTATTTCTTATTTTCATTGTTGTAGTGGTTGTTCTAGGATTTACAAAGTAAACCTTTGGTTGATCAGAGTCTGCTTTCAAATATAATACTACGCCAGTTTTCATATAGTGCAATTATCTTGCAACAGAATAATTCCTATTCCTCTCTCAAATCCTTTATGCTATTGTTGTCATACCCTGTACTTTATATATGCTATAATACGTGATTACTATTTTTGCTTTAGTCATTCAATTACAGTTTCAATTTTTACATATATAGAAAATATCTTTTATATTGTATTTATCTTTATTTTTTCCATACACAGCATTCTTCATCCCTTTGTGTAGGCACACATATCTCTCTTCTATCATATATGAGCCTTCTGCCTGAAGAACTTTCTATAACATTTCTTCAAGCATAAACTTTCTCATCTTTGCTGTGTCTGAAAAATTACTTATTTGTCTTATTTTTGAAAGATATCATCACTGAGTATAGTGGTTTTTTTTTTGTTTGTTTTGTTTTGTTTTTGTTGTTGTTTGAAACAGAGTCTCGCTTTGTTGCCCAGGCTAGAATGAGTGCCGTGGTGTCAGCCTAGCTCAAAGCAACCTCAGACTCCTTGGCTTAAGCAATCCTCCTGCCTCAGCCTCCCGAGTAGCTGGTACTACAGGCATGTGGCACCATGCCTGGCTAATTTTTTCTATATAGATTTTTAGTTGGCCATATTATTTCTTTCTATTTTTAGTAGAGACGGGGTCTCGCTCTTGCTCAGGCTGGTCTCAAACTCCTGACCTCGAGCAATCCACCCGCCTCGGCCTGCCAGAGTGCTAGGATTATAGGCGTGAGCCACCACGCCCGGCCTGAGTATAGTATTTGGAGTTGATAAGCTTCTTTTTCTATTTTAAATGTCTCCTAGTTTACATATATTCTGATGACATGTGCACCGTAAATCTCATCTTTGTTTTTCTGTATGTTATGTATATCTTTTCTGTCTTCAAGAATTTTTCTTTATCTTTAGTTTTCAGCTGTTAAACTATGATGTGTTTAGGGGTGTGTGTGTGTGTGTGTTTGGGTATGTGTGTGTGATTTATTGTGTTGTTTTCAGCTTCTTGGATCTGTGGTTTGATATCATGCATTATTTCTGGAAAATTCTCAGCCATTATCTCAAAATGTTTGTTTTGGATAGTTTTCTCTTTCTGGCACACCAGTTACACTTATGTTAGAATATTGATATTGTCCCACAGCAATTGGGTGCTCTGTTCTTTTCTAATTTTGGGTTTGTTTTTTTTTTTTCACTTTTTTCCCCAGTGTTTTGATTTAGATAGTTTCTATTGACCCATTTTTTACTCAGCATCATTCCTTTGAGATCATTCTGAGTTGTGTGTATCAATAGTTCATTCCTTTTTATTGATGAAGATTGACCCATTTTTAAACTCAGTGATTTTTTTCGCTTAGCTATCTTAAGTCTATTAATGAGTACCATGAAGAATTTCTTCATCTCTTATGTCATATATTTTATTTCAACATTTGTATTTGAATTTTTCTTAACATATTGATCCTTCTAGTAAAATATCCCATCTGTTCATTCACATTGTTAAGCTTTTCAACTAGATATCTTTTTTTTTTTTAAGACAGGGTCTCGTTCTGTCTCACAGGCTAGAGTTCAGTGGCGTCATCATAGCTCCCTGCAACCTCAAACTCCCAGGCTCAAGCCATCCTCCTGCCTCAGTCCCCAGAATAGCTGAGACTATAGGCATGCATCACCATACCTGGCTAATTTTTCTAATTTTTGTAGAGATGGAGTTCCTCTCTTGTTCAGGCTGGTCTCAAAATCCTGGCTTCAAGCAATCTTCCCATCTCAGCCTCCCAGAGTGCTAGCATTATAGGCATGATGCAACATGCCTGGCCCCAACTAGATTGCTTAACATGTTAATCATAGCTATTATACATTAAAGTTTCTATCTGATAGTTTCGATATCTCTGAGTCTGGATTTATTACTTTCTTTTTTCTTTTGAAATGGTTTTTTTCTTTGTTTTTTTGTATATCTCATAATTTTTTATTCAATGATGGACATCATGGTAGAGATAGAAATAAATAATATTTATACTGGGAAATGACCATATTTCTTCTTTTGGACCACTAATATGATGGTTGAGTCAATCTAGATATGTTTGAAAATTCTTTTGCTGAGTTTCAGGCATAACCTAGTTCATTGTATTCAAAATGTGGTTCTATAGGATGACTGAGTATCCCATTTTGCCCAAGATCATTCCAGGTTTAGCTGAAAATCCCATGTCCCAGGAAAATCCCTCATAGTTCCAGGCAAACTGGGGAGGTTGCTGAGTCTACCATCAGAGACTGACAGCATTGGTATTACCTGGGAAATTGTTTGTAATGAAGAATCTTGGCCCAACTTCAAATATGCTAAATCAGAAACCATATTTTAATAAGATTTGCAGGTGATTCATAGGCACGTGAAAGTTTAAGTGAAACTATTATAGAAATAAGAGTTCAAAATATACATACCTGAAATTTAACTTCTTGGGACATTTTAGAAATGTTTCCAAATATCTATTTTCCACTCCCTTTGCTCTACCACTAGCATTACTCAACTTATGGTCAGATTTTCATATGTTTCCCACCAGGACTTAGTCCATTATAATTATCCTGTAGAAGCACAGAATGTCAATTTCTCACTAGTGTCAATTACTCAGCTGTTTTAGCTCCATTAATCTTCTCTGTGTGTTTATGCACTTTCAAATTAAATTTACTTTTTTAAGAAGAACTTTGAATTCAGATACACTTAGGTCTCTGAAACTCACTAAAATGCACAGTAAGCATCGCACTATATTAAAGAACTAGCTAATAAATGGAACTCATAATTTTCTTTTATATTCTGATAATTTGAGGTTTGAAAACTATATCATTGAACTTCTCTGAACAAATGGATGAAATTTTTCTAGTCCATGTCTGGATTCTTTGGAGATAGAAATGCCTTTAATTTCCCTTTTTATGCAAATGATTATCTGATAATTTTATTTAAACATTCATAAAACAAGTAATCAAATCATAAACTAGACCATTTACAAATAATGAAAGACCATTGTGGAGCCTCCCAGCTCTATATGTAATCTAACCATAAGGATTTCCTTCTTTTACCCTTTTGGAAGGCAACATCCATCCTACAGAGTAGCAGGAAATTTAGTTTTTATATTTTGATTATGTCCTCTCTAAGGCACTTTTCTTTAGCATTGTGGGTTTTCCAACTCTGCTCTTAGATCCATGGAATACTCTCCTGAACCTCCAATGTTTGTTTAAGTTGGCATAAAAATCCTAGAAAAATTCCAGTGAGGCTCCCTGTGGCCACCATCCAGAAACAAAGCCCAGATTCACTATACTGGCCCATTACCCGAAACCTTGACTGCTAAGTGGAACTGCAGGGTTGACTTCAGCTCAGGAATGAATGTATGGCTTTGTGGAGTAATTAGGTATTCCTGGCCTTTGCTTCACTTCATACTTGTTCCAATTTAACTAAAGTATTAAACAACATAACTTCATTAGACAAACACTCACATGTACTTCCAAGGAAAATAGTATTGTCAATAATACAAGATTATCAACACAGACCTAGTCTGCCTTTACTCTGTCATTAACAGCTGAATGACTTCAGGAACAATCACAGGAATTCTATGTGCCTCAGTGGTCCCTATCCATAAAATGAATAATCACAGTAAATATCTTGCAGTTATTGTGAGAATTTACTGAATAAGTATACAAAAAGCACAGAACACAATGCCTCAGCTTGTTACTTTCCTACTTCTAAATGTCACCGTGGTGTATCTCCCTGGTAGTTGTAAAATGATAGTGCTTGCTGTCCTGAAAATAAAAATAAAATAAAGCTATAATTCTGTACATATGGCTAGGCATATGTATTTAAACATGTTCATGTGTTTTCCAAAACTATAATTTATTTGCACAATCTTTTCCTAGTCTGCTGCCCAAAATATTAAATGTCTTCTGGGGAAAGGAAATAAAACAGCACATGCTCTGACTTGTCCCAGGCCAATTCTTTATTTTTTAGACAGACCATATCCAAATGCCATTGTTTTTGTGGAATATATATATATATATAAGTACACATGAACGCTCACACTAGAGCCTTGCTAGTCTGGAGTATTGGTCTACATTCTTTTCATGCACAGCATATGATGAGTTTCCCCTTGACGCCATTTAAGATGGTGCGAAGGTTCCAATTTTTACAAATGTTTAAATATATATTCTATTCTCCTTATACAGGGAACTGCAGCATGGTGAAGGGATTTGGAGCCAGAATAACTATTCAATCCTGGAAAAGTCATTTAATCTTCCTCAGCCTTAGTTTTCTCATATTTGTAATATAATAATGATAAATTATAATAACAAATGTATCAATAATAAAAATTGCCATGAGCATTTATTGAGTGCTTACTATGCCCTTGCCTCAATATATTTGTAATCCTGTTTAATATGCACCATGATGAGGTAAGTACTGGTATTAGCTCCACTTTATAGGTGATAAAATTGAGGCCCAGAGAGGTTAAGTGGCATGGCCAAGATTATCCAAATAGTAAGCATGAGAACTGGGGTTCATAGTCTATGCTTCTATAGTATGTACTGCCCTCTATTGCTCACCACAAAGTGAGCACAATCGTTTATATTTGCTTCTCAGGGCTGTAATTAGGAGCTATTGAGTTAATGCAGATAAAGAGTGCTTTCCAAACTATAAAGCCATGTAAATTTTGGCTACCATTAGTGTTATTAAAGGACACACAGTCCTTTAAAGCCAGAGTAAAATCTGCTCTACTATCAGAGAAAATTTAAGTAGAAAAAAATTCTGCAAATCCATCTTTTCAGGATCTCAAGTAGTTGGATATTTCAGACTTGTTAGTTTCCTAGCCCAAGGCCATTTCCAAAGCTCTTCTTCATTATAGACTGAACTCATTTCCTCTAGTAGGATCAAAATGTGAGATACATATTTCTGTCTTTTATTACATATAGGGGTGATTATATTAGTTTCTTAGCGCTGGTACTACAAATTACGGCAATCTTGTTGGCTTAAAACAACAAAAATTTTTCTTATAAAACTAAACATACTTTTACCAAATGATCTAGTAATCCCTCTCCTTGGTATTTACCCAAATGAATTAAATACAATTTGTTCACATAAAAACCTTCACACACATGTTTATAGTGAAGAATGGGAATTAAAAGAAAAAAAAAAAGAGTGTGCTCTCTTTGATTCTAACGGATGCTAATTGCTTCTGTAAATATGGCTTGCTGGCTTAGTGGAGCCCCAACAGTGGTAACAGGCCCCGGGGAGATAATCGCAAGTTACTTCCTGATAAAGGGCTGGAGAGTCTCGGGGCCCTCCAACCAATTAACCAGATAAGAAGGACAAGGGATGATCAAAAGCCCGTCCCACGGCTTGAAAACCAACCAATCAGGAGCCAAGACAATCAGCCACTGTTGAAGGAGCAAGTGAATTAAGGGAGGGAGGGGGGATGGCATGCCCCATGCATGCCATCTGCTGAAAAGTATAAAAGACATGTGCCCCCGCGGCGCGGGGTCCCTGCCCATGGAAAGAGACCACTGCGTTGGTGCTCGGGGCTTGGACCCTAGCTCGAGCTAGTCAATAAAACTCCTTTGCCTTTTTGCAGCCTCAGTGACTCTGTCTTTCGGTTCCCGGGGCCGAGGGGAACCAGCTCTAACATTTTGGGGGCTCGTCCGGGATTCCAAACCCCCTGGAACAGAATCCGGATCCGAGGAGGAGTTGGAGCTCTGAGAATCCGTATGGTGTAGGTAACTGGGCCCTGGGAAGTGACCGGCAGAAGACTTAGGTGGACGCGCTGGTGGGTCGCTGGTCGGGAGTGAAGGGAGACGTCCCTCGCCGCCCCCCCTCCCCGGTTGGTTCTGTTTCTCTTTTGTTTTTCCAAAGAGTGGGAGGCACTCCCTAGTGGGGGGTAAGTCCGGGACCACTCGGTGGAAACTCTATTTGGGAAAGCGAAACCAAGTGGATCTGTTTGACATGGAATCCAAGTGGTAGCTGGCTAAAATTTCTGTTGATGTCTGTTGTTCCTTTGTTTGTCTTTTGTTTTCCAACGGGCAGGAGGCACCCCGAGAGGGGCTAAGTCCGGGGCCGCTCGGTGGAAATTCTGGTTCTATTTGTCCGAGTTTTAGATGGTTAACACAGGACCGGTCTAGTATTGTCTGTTTGTGCCTTTGTGGATTTCTTTTGAGTGATATTGGCCAATTTGTGAGAGAAAGACCAAGAAACGAGTCCGGACTCTTAGGTCAGGCGTGTGATTGGAATTAATGCTTACTGTGTGGAGTGTCTGTAAGTGCAAATAATGGTGAATGAGATTTGTGGGTGAGTCTGCTGAGCCGAGGTGCTGCTGAGTGGAGCAGCCCCACAGCTTCTCCTTTTTCTATGGCCATCTCAATTTCTGGATTTACAATCTCCTGGTTACAGATTGTTCTTTGGGGGCTCCCTTCCCTGTTGGCGCTACTGCTTGGTATTGGCTTGTACGCTTTGACCCCTCAATCTTGGGGACCTCTAAAGAAGGCTGCCTTCACACTTCTCTACTGGCTCTTGGTGGGACTCCTTGTGTGGCTGCGAACTGCCCCCCTTTTCTAGTGGCTTTGTGTCATTCAGTGTCTTTTGAACATTTTCATTGCCCCCTTTGTAACTAATAATGCTTTTTCTCCTCACATGACTCAGGAGGACGGGGCGTCCTCTGAGGCCCCACTGTGGAAAGAAATAAAACTAAAACAGGGTCTGACCAAGGCCAAGACCTGCTGCCCATTTTGTGCAAGGAACCAGAAAAACCAGTGGGCAACAAGAGCGGGCAGCAGGAACTCGCCGGTGACACCAGATCAGCTGGTGGCACCAAAGCAGACCAACTAACGGTGCCTGTTTCCTTGCAGGAGTGCTGCGCAGACATGGGACAGACACCATCAACTCCCCTGTCCATTGTTGTGGGCCATTTTAAGGATGTTAAGGAAAGGGCACACAGCCTTTCCCTAAAAGTAAAGAAAAAGAAATTCATCACCCTGTGCGGGGTGGAGTGGCTGACCTTTGGGGTGGAATGGCCACGGGAAGGGGCATTTGATGCTGAGCTTATTGAGAAAATAAAAGGGGTAGTCTTTGGTCATCACGGCCATCCGGACCAAGCCCCCATATTATAGTCTGGCAAGACTTGGTCCAGGATCCGCCACCTTGGCTAAAGACCCTCCTGCCAGCATCGAGGAAGAAGACACAAGTCCTAGTTACCAAAGAGGTAAAGAAAAGTGGGGTGCAGGACCCTCAGCCCACGGGATCACCTGTGCTGTTGGACTCTAATCTATATCCAGATTTAATAGACCTAGAATGGCATGCACCCCCACCTTACAATCCTAGAGTGGCCCCAACGGCCCAAGGGGCCCAGGCGGCTCCGGCGGCTCCGGCGGGGGGGCCGGCGTATGGCACTAGACAACAGACTGGACAAACTCCAGATCTTGAACCAGTGAGGGCGCTTCCCTTGAGGGCCGTGGGACCCCCGGGAGTGGACGGGGAACAGGCGTATCAGTACTGGCCCTTCTCCACCAGTGATCTTTATAATTGGAAATCTCAAAATGCAAATTTTTCTGATAATCCAAGAGATCTAATTAACCTTTTAGATTCTGTCCTTTTCACTCATCAGCCCACATGGGATGACTGCCAACAGTTGCTTAAGGTTCTCTTTACCACAGAAGAGAGGGAGCGAATCCAGGGAGAGGCACGAAAGTTAGTTCCTGGAGAGGACGGCAGGCCTACCATCAACCCTCGAGTCATCGACCAGACCTTTCCCCTTGAACGGCCGCCCTGGGACTACAATGAGGCTGAAGGTAGGGAGCGTCTCCGGGTCTACTGCCAGACTCTGATGGCCGGTCTCTGAGCGCCGGCACAGAAGCCAACCAATTTGGCTAAGGTAGGGGATGTTCGGCAGGGGCCCGAGGAGAGTCCAGCGGCATATCTAGAAAGGATTATGGAGGCTTTCAGACAGTACACTCCCATAGATCCTACTGCAGAAGAGAGCAAGGCGGCAGTAATGATGGCTTTTGTTAACCAGGCAGCCCCTGACATTAGGCGTAAGGTGCAGAAAATAGAGAGGTTAAGTGAGAAAACTCTGAGAGACCTGCTAGAAGTGGCAGAAAAAGTCTATAACAATAGGGAGACGCTGGAAGAGAAGTTAGAAAGAATAAGACAGGAAGATAGGAAGTTCCAGGGGGATGAGGCGCCTAAGGCAAATAAGGAGATGACCAAGATCCTACTTGCAGCCATGGAAGGGGGTCAGTTTAGGGGCAAACGGCAGAGAACGACCTCGGAGAGAGAGGCTAGGCAAGGATCAGTGCGCACACTGCGAGGAGCAGGGACATTGGGCTAGAGAATGTCTCAAGAAAAGGGGGGGGCCCAGGGAGGAGAGCATCGCCTAAGAGAGTCTTACTAGCAGGGCAAGAAAAACATAGTAAATAGGGAAGATGGGGTTCGGACCCCCCTCCCCGAGCCCAGGATAACCTTAAATATAGAGGGGAGCCCAGTCAGTTTCCTGGTAGACACAGGGGGTGCTTATGCAGATGCTGGGACCTTGGAGGTGGCCGGAGGCATACCTGTCCAAAAAGCTGGACCCAGTAGCAGCAGGATGGCCGGCGTGCCTGTGCATCATCGCAGCTACTGCTTTGCTGGTCAAAGACGCCGACAAGCTCACCCTGGGTCAGCGTCTGCAAATTACCACCCCTCATGCCACAGAGGGGATCTTGAAGCAGCCGCCGGGGCGATGGATCACAAACGCGAGGCTGACTCACTACCAGGGACTGCTGTTAGACGCCCCTCGCATCGAGTCCCAGACTCCTCCCATCCTAAACCCAGCCACGCTTCTGCCAGATCCAGTGCCGGCAACGCCTGAACATAGCTGCCTTGGGATCATGGCCGAGACCCAGATGGCCCGGAGTGACCTGCAAGACCGCCCCCTCGCAAACAGCGACCTGACCTGGTTCACGGATGGGAGCAGCTTCTTCCGGGACGGACACAGGTATGCAGGGGCGGCCATAGTAGATGAGCAAGGCAGGCTTATCTGGGCCACGCGCCTTCCACAGGGGACCTCGGCCCAGAAGGCTGAACTGGTCGCACTGACAGAAGCCCTTCGCCGGGCCCAGGGGAAGAGGCTGACGGTGTATACTGACAGCCGCTATGCCTTCGGGACAGTGTATATACATGGAGCCCTCTATAGAGAAAGGGGCTTCGTTACAGCTGAAGGCAAAGAGATTAAGCACAAATCGGAGATACTCCAGCTACTAGAAGCCATCCTGTTACCCAAGGCAGTGGCTGTAGTCCATACCCCGGGACACCAGAGGGAGGACTCCCTTGAGGCCAGGGGCAACCAGGCCGTGGACACTGAGGCAAGAAGGGCTGTGGAGGGACCGGTACTGACCGACGTTCTGCATCTGAGCTTACCGCCCCCTGGGATGTAGAAGATGCCCCCCCAACCAGACTATTCCAGCACGGACATAAGGTAGGCCACAGAAAAACCGCAGGCGATGCTGAACAAGGACGGCTGGTTCCAAGACGGAGAACATCGCCTGATAGTCCCTGAGGCCTTAGGGAACCACCTACTAGGGCACTTGCACCAGACAACGCATCTTGGCAAGAAGAAGATGTTACAGCTGCTGGCCACGGCACAACTCAGATTCAAATCACAAGAAAAGACAGCAGAAGACATTGTCAAAAACTGCCATGTCTGCCAGGTTATGCAGCCGGGGAGGACCAGGGGGACCCATACAGGTACCAGGGAGCAGGGGAGGCAACCAGGGTTATTCTGGGAAATAGATTTTACAGAGGTAAGACCAGGAAAATATGGGTACAAATACTTACTGGTCATGGTAGACACGTTCTCAGGGTGGGTAGAGGCTTTTCCTACTAAAGGAGAAACTGCTTTAGTAATGGCAAAAAAAGAGAGAAAATGTTAGAAGAAATAGTTTCCAGGTATGGGCTGCCGGAGAGCATAGGCCCTGACAATGGGCCAGCCTTCATAATAAGTCAAGTTAGTCAGGGGCTAGCCCGGGCTCTGGAGACAGATTGGAAATTACATTGTGCATAGAATCCCCAGAGCTCAGGGCAGGTAGAAAAAATGAACAGAACCCTAAAGGAGACTTTGACTAAATTGGTCCTGGAGACTGGCGGAGACTGGGTGACCCTCCTTCCCTTCGCCCTGTTCCAAGCCCGGAACACCCCCTATCATTTAGGCCTAACCCCCTTTGAGATTGTATATGGCGCTCCTCCACCTGTAATACCAAAAATGATCTCTGGGGCTCTGCCTGAAAACTCTAAAGAAGTGCTGCAGGCTGTACAGGCCCTGCAACGAGTTCAGAGCCAGGTCTGGCCTGCCCTCCGAGCCTTTTATCAGGCAGCCCGACAGGAGGGAAAAGAGGTTGCCGGGCACCCCTACCAGCCGGGAGATTGGGTATGGGTAAAAAGGCATAATAACAAAACCCTAGAGCCCAGATAAAAGGGACCTTTTCAGATTATTCTTGTCACCCCCACTGCCCTAAAGGTTGATGGAGTGGCGACCTAGATACACCACTCTCACATGAGACCTGCCAACAAGGACGAGCGAGAGCAGCAGCGAGTTCAGTGGAGAGCCTCGGCAGATCCAGAGAATCCAGGGAAGACCAGACTGACTCGCGTGACAACCAGACAGCCGCTGGGGAGGGGCAGGGCACTGTAATACAATTTAAACTGAGGGTTTCTCCCATCTCGGGCGCTGTAGGTCCCAATCCAGTGCTGGGGTGAACTGGTTCTAACATTTTGGGAGTGTTATGGGGAGAACAAAATAGCCCATGCCCGACTGTCACCTCACCCACACTTTTAAGGACCCTGGTGGCAGAGGTGGAAGCACAAGAAACCCCCAGAACAAAAGAGTCAGGAGATCCGTTATGGAAAATGCTGACAGCGGCATATGAGGCATTAAACCACTCCGATCCCAGTGCTACGGAAGCTTGTTGGTTATGCTATGACATCAGACCCCCTTTCTATGAAGCAATAGAAATACATGCTCCCTAGCCATGCACAGTTTTGTGCCAGAATCTACCCATCTATAAACTGGACTGGAGGAACAAAATGGGTGATTCCAGCGCTCAATGGATGGTGGGTTTGTTCTAAAACAGGCCTGACTCCATACCTCAGCCTGTCTGTTTTTAATGAGTCAGAGGAGGTCTGCATTATGATGCTAGTGTTCCCTAAGGTTATCTGTCACCAAGAAAATATAATATATGATGCATGGGCAAAAGGCACAGAAGGTGCCGGGTTGACTCCAAAAAAAAAAAAAGAAAGCCCTTTACAGCAATAACCTTAGCCACCCTTTTCGGTCTGGGCGCAATAGGAACAGGGACAGGAATCTTATCCTTAGCAATACAACATAGGGGGTTCGACAGTTTGAGGGCTGCCGTAGATGAAGACATAGCCAGAATTGAAAAATCCATCTCTCTTTTAGAGAAGTCCCTAACCTCACTGTCTGAGGTGGTGCTACAGAACCAGAGGGGACTGGACCTCATATTTCTCCAACAGAGAGGGCTATGTGCAGCCCTTGGGGAAGAGTGCTGTTTCTATGCTGACCATACTGGGACAGTTAGAGACACCATGGCTAGAGTCAGGGAAGGACTGGCAAAGCGGAAATGGGAGCGTGAGTGAACAAAGAGAAGGATGGTTTGAGTCATGGTTCAATAGCTCCCCTTGGCTGACTACTTTGCTTTCCACTATATTAGGACCCCTAATTGTGCTCCTGCTCATCCTCCCTTTCAGACCGTGCATTCTAAATAGATTAGTTACTTTTGTAAAAGAGTGGATCAATACCATACAATTGATGGTATTGTGGCAGCAATACCAAAAGCTGAGCCGTGATACCTGCTTAGAAATAGAGGAGGTGCGAGACCCCATGGATGAGCAAGAGTGCTCATAGGTAAAACAAAAAGGGAGGAATGAAGGATGGGAATTGTTTAAAAAAAAAAAAAAGAGCGTGCTCTCTTTGATGCTAACGGATACTAAATGCTTCTGTAAATATGGCTTGCTGGCTTAGTGGAGCCGCGATGGTGGTAACAGGCCCCGGGGGGATAACCCCAAGTTACTACCTGATAAAGGGCTGGAGAGTCCCAGGGCCCTCCAACCAATTAACCAGAAAAGAAGGGCAAGGCCTAATCAAAAGCCAGTCCTGCAGCTTGAAAACCAACCAATCAGGAGCCAAGACAATCAGCCACTTTTGAAGGAGCAAATGAATTAAGGGAGGGAGGGGGGATGGCATGCCCCATGCATGCCATCTGCTGAAAAGTATAAAAGACATGTGCCCCCGCTGTGCGGGGTCCCTGCCCATGGAAAGAGACCACTGTGTTGGTGCTCAGGGCTTGGACCCTAGCTCGAGCTTGTCAATAAAACTCCTTTGCCTTTTTGTAGCCTCAGTGACTCTGTCTTTCTGTTCCCGGGGCCGAGGGGAACCGGCTCTAACAATAGCAGCTTTATTCATTATTGTTAAAACTTGGAGGCAACCATGAAGTCCTTCAGTAAGCAACAGAATAAATAAATTGTAGTGTATCCAGACAATGGAATATTATTCAGTGAACAAAACGAACTTTCAAGCCATGGAAAGACATGGAGGAAACTCAAATGAATATTACCAGGTGAAAGCAGCCAATCTGAAAAGGCTATATACTTGTGACAGTTAATTTTGCATGTTAACTTGACTGGGCCACAGGACGCCCAGATATTTGGCCAAACACTATTCTGTGAGAGTGTTTTTGAATAGGATTAACATTTAAATTGGTAGACTGAGTAAAGCAGATTGCCCTCCCCAATGTGAATGGACTCATCCAATCAGTTGAAGGCCTGAATAGAACACAAAATGTGACCCTCCCTCAAGTAAGACAAAATTCTTCCTGCCTGACAACCTTCAAACTGAGACATAGGTTTTTTTTCTTCCTGCCTTTGGACTCAAACTAAAACACTGGCTCCTCCTGGGTCTCCAGCTTGCTGACTTACCTGCAAATCTTGGGTTTGCCAGACTTCATAATTGCATAAGCCGATTTCTTATGATACATGCCTCTCTCTCTCTCCACACACACACACACACATCCTATTAGTTCTGTTTCTCGGGAGAACCCTGACTAGTACTATTCCAACTATATGACATTCTAGAAAAGATAAAATAGAGACAGTAAAAAGTTCAGTGGTTGTCAAGAATTAGGGGGAGGGAAAGATAAACAGGCAGAGCATAGAGAATTTTTGGAGAAGTGAAACAATTCTGTTTGATGCTCTATTGATGGGTACGTGTTATTATACCTAAGTCAAAACCTATAGAATGTATAACACCAAGAGTGAATCTTAATGTAAACTGTGGACTTTGGGTGATGATGTGTCAATGTAAGTTCATTGGTTGTAACAAAGAGGAGTGAAGAGAAATAGTTTAGCTGGAACCAACTGCTAGACTATAAATTGCATGAGGTCAATCAGAGTATGAAGAGATGTGAATAACACATAGGTGGAGGGAGGGACCCCCAGCAGGCCTCAAAGTTTCAAGGTCAAAGCCTCAGGAAAATCTTTAGGCTCCCCATGTAATGAAAGTTAGGAACCATCTAGGTGAGAGGAAACTTGCTGGCCTGTAACACCTTAGCACTAATAAACTAAGGCCCAAGTGCTAGGTACATTGGGAGACACAAAGATGAATCAAATGTGACTCCTGCGCTCAAAAGAGTTACCATTTCTTGAAGAGAAAATGTGCATATACAAATGGTAAGAAACAAAGTGTCTAAGAGCAATGGATGTGAGAATTCAGGTCTGGGTAAGGCAAAGAAGTGGGAGCCCCTTATAGGGAAGGAGAAAACTATGCAAAGCACTTAAAACAAATTTGGCTTATTGTCAACCTGTCTGGTAGAGGCTCTACTGTGAGTTTTCACTCTATCTGGGTGATAGCCACTAAAATAACAAACTCCTTGAAATCTTTCTAGAGAGATTGTCTATGCTTCTATTACTATTTACTGCATTATACTACATCTTTAAAATGGACATAGTAATTATAGGTGCAGTTTATACAATTTCTAATTTTTGTTTTACAGAACATAAGCTCATATTGAATGTAATTGATACCATAAACATAGTCACAATAATTCTTCACAAGACAACTTACTCCTTTATCAACCATTAATGTTTACAAATGTTTTATAATACATCATATTCTAATATCCTCTCAGAAATTCTGGGAGTATAAAAGACTTCAGGTACTTTAACATTAAAAAATATATTTAATGTGGCCAAATTCAGATAAATGTACACATGAATCATATCAAGTCTAAAGTTTCTACTTGTTTTGCTTCCAAACCTCACAGATCACATGGGTAAGCTTTGAGAACATACTGGGTTTTGTAGTAAAGACATGATTCATCAAATGGAAAAGCTAAGATTTTTATATGTAGCCACATGTGAAAACTATTGCGAAGTAGACAGAGCCTGAAATAGGATTGCATAATTGGAGCTGGATTTGACACAAATCTTATGTAATAAAATGCCAGTCAAACTTCTGCTCCTACTCCAAGCACCACTGGCTCCCTTAACAGTAATGAAAGGGTGACCCAGACAAGTTCCCCTATGCACAGCCTGACATGCAGCCAGGGGAAGTTTGCGAAGATTGTGAAATAACCTTCCATTATGAAGTTCATGGAGTCATCCCCTCAATGTGATTAAGTGAGATTTAAACTTGATTGCTCACCATGTGATCCAGCAATCCCACTACTGGGTCTTTACCCAAAGGGGAAAAAAAAAACACACTTTATAAAAAAGACACTTGTATTCAAATGTTTATAGCACCACTGTTCACAATTGCTAAGATGTGGAATCAACCTAAGTGTCCATCAGTGTATGAGTGAATTAACACAATGTGGTATATGCATACCATGGAGTACTACTCAGCCATAAAAGGAATGGTGAGTAGTACATGGAGCACTACTGAGTACTCCTCAGCCATAAAAAAATGGTGACCTAATACCTTTTGTAACAGCCTGGATGGGACTGGAGAGCATCCTTCTAAGTGAAGTATCACAAGAATGGAAAAACAAACACCATATGTACTCATTATTAAACTGGAACTAATTGATCAATGCTCATGTGCACATATGGTAGTAAAACTCAAAGGAAATCAAGCAGGTGGGACAAAGGAGGAGGGAATGGGTAAATTCACACCTAACAGGTACAATGCATGCTATCTGGGTGATATAACTTTGACTCAAACTGTACAAAAGCAGTTCATGTAACCAAAATGTTTGTATCCCTGTAATATTCTGAAATTAAAAAAAAAATAAAGGTTGGTATTCCCCGCCCAAAATGAAATGAAATGAAATAAAATAAAATAATAAATAATTTGATTGCTATCAGATTTTACAACTCTGCAGCTCCCTGGAAGGCCTTTTGCAAATTTTTTTTCCTTTTTCCTTTTCTATATCTACTGAACAGAATATCATTTCACTGGAGCCACAGACAATCTTCCATTCTGAAGCCAGCAAGTCTTAGACCTAAGCAGGTGAATGAGCTCTCTGGTCTGACCTCCAGGTTGTCTGCTGGTTATTCCTGCCCCACTGTTCTCAATCTCTGCCTCCCAGAACTGTCTTTACTGCTACACACATTTCCGAAAAGTAAAATGGTCTTCCTGCCCCATGTTAGAATCATGAGGCATTCTCAGGGGCTCAGTCATAACATCATGAAATTCTGACTTTTTAAAGGAAGTCTCCCATAATATACCTAATAACCCTAATCACTACCCCTCCAATCACCAAAAACATACCCCTGTAGTTTTCTTGGTACCTGAAGAATAGTCCCTGACCAGTTTCACGTTTCAAGTGTTAGGCAGCCTCTATCTTAGAAAGATATTGCAATACTTAACCAAGTTCATTGCCTTCCTTTAATAATATTTGGAATTTACTGAGCATTTACTATTTGATCATGTTCATGTCACTTTTAATCCTTACAATCACCTTGTTCAGCAGGAACTACAATTATCCCTTTTTTCCCAGCTGAAAAAGTCCCTCTGAGAACAAACCATTATAAGGAATAGGAAACACTTCCTTCAGGAACTATTGATGCACCAATCTGTCAGGCTGAGTTGGAAAACGTGACTGTCTATGATTACGCAATTCAATTTTAGGCTCTGTCAGCTCATAATAGTTTTCACATGTTGCCAAAAGAATGCGATCAGAAGTACAACATGTAGGCAGTATGGGGCAGGGTGCAGACAGTCCCTTTAGCCTGGTAGAATAGGCATAACTGCAGAGAGAAATGTGAGTTTGGAGCTCTGAGTGTGAGGTCAAAATTGGAGAGAGAAAACAAAGGAGAAGTCCCTGAAAGAGGACATATTTGAGTAATAGATGTGCACTGAGCACATGACCCTTATGAATTCTGTAGTCCTCTACCCACTAAATACTCAAAGGACATTCCTGAGACTATTCTTGTGCCTAAGGAAAAGTCCTATTCTACTTCAAGTTCAAAGATTCATTTCCTTTATTGAGGTCTTCCTATAACACCAGCCATCCCTTCTGTCCAGTTATAAACATTCATTTCGCCAAGGTCTAGAGTGATCTCGTACTTCTCAGGATGTCAGAGGAAGCTCCTTAAATGAAGTTTCTTGAGCAGCACTGTAATTTTTCTATCTTCATTGCCTTTGCATGCATCTTAACATCTGGGACCTACTCACTGTGGAATTATATTAAACTTTTTATGTGTCAGATTTGGGGAAAGACATTGTTTGAGTATGACATATAGCATTGATAACTGTTTTGAAGAAATAAAACCTATTCTATTGAAATCTTTTATTAGAAAACATATCTCACAGTTTACCCAATTCATTCCATGTCCTTTAGTCAGCTTAATGTTTATAGTTTTGAGTTGGGTAAAATAGAATCTTTCAGGGATGTGTCAGTGTTTCCATTATGCCCCCTCTTTTTTAACCCAACGTAGCACAAGTTTATTAGTATATCCATAAAAATTAATATTCCTCTGAAACTTGGCACCCAACCATAAAGTAAATGTTTACGTATCCCTTCAAATATTAATCTAGTTGTTTCTACTGAATGATAGACCTTCCAGGCATGAAAATTCTCAATTCACAAGCCTTTTCAGCTAATTCATTTGGGCTATTCTTTCAATGATTAAACTTAGCTAAAAAATAGCACCTGAAATGGACAGGAAGCCAGAAGAGGGCTGAGAGAGGAGGAGTTTATTAATTATACAGAAGCTTCCAACATGAGATCATCTGGAAAAGTGGAAACTATCAAACAAGGCAAGTATAGCCAAACAGGCAGGATTATTTGCACCGAAGTGTCTATCCCTGGTTTCTGTCAACTGCAGGTCAGAGGCCAGGAAGTGGATTTCATTACTATCTATAATATCAATGCTCACAAATATGAATTACTATTAAACACAGTAATAAAATACTTTTCATCTTTTCATTTAGGGTGCCCTAAGAAGGTCCCCATCACAGGCAGCTTCTGTACTCACTAAAAGATTAGAGCTACTAAAAATGGTTCCAGTAGATCCTCAGAAAATTAGGTCCTGAATCTGTATGTGGACGTAAGTAGAGGGGGATCTGAAGAAACTGTGTGAAAGAGATGCTGCATGTAAATCCCATCACCTTCAGAGTTGGTAGTGAAGTGTCCTACCCAAACATAAAAAGAGGTACAAAAACCCATCGTAGCCAAAATGCCTCTTGGATGAGCAAAACTACAACTAATATGGGGAAGACATTGTTGATGTAAGCAGTTTCCAGGATTTGGCTGAACTAGGAGGAGATGATTATTTTAGAGATCTTGAGGGACAGGAAGGGAGAATAAGGGAACAATAGATCCTAGTAGCCAGGGAGGTAACAGGTATGGGAGAATTGAGTATTGTTTGAAAGACAAGACTTTAAGTGAACAAGAAACTCAAGTTTCTGATCCAGGACCATCAGAAGAAGTTTATGGAGTTGATCAAGTGAAGCAGTAGGGAGTAGCTGGGATAGTAGCCCAAAGAATTATGACAGAATGGGAAGTCTGGGCTTGACTGGAAGGGGTGGTTTTATGGAGCAGAAGGTGGGAGGGGAGTTTACGGAGCTCTACCTTAGTTCACGGGCTACCACACCTGAGCAACTATTTTCTTTATTTAATTTTAATTAATTTAAATTTATGTTAAATAGCTCCACATGGCTAGCACCTACCATATAGGACATTGCTGCTCTAGAACTTGCCCCAATGCAGTAGGAGGGTCTACTACTAAGTCCTAGTCCTAACCCAATTTGCATTTGGTCTTCTGTGATCAGCAATATTTTAAGATAGAATAAGTCATGAATCCCCAAATTTATCACTCAGGCTGCTAAACCCTGTTGATGAGCTTTTGCTCAATGGTTGAAGTTCAACCAAACTGAAGGGAACAGTCATAAAAGGGAAGGTTGTTGGATTCTGGTCCATGCCTTATTTTCTTTCATTAATCCACTTTGATTCTGTTGAGCCTGCTGCCAAATTTTCCCATTGTGCTAGTGGCTTTAACATAAATCATGACTATGAATTAAGAACTAGGCAGTAATTACTGATTAAGTTCATCCAGATCATGTGACCAGCCATAGAGAAAATTAATTACTAGTTCAATGACCTCAGTTAACAATGAATCGGTACCCAGAATATACAAGTTTATTCATTTCCAGTTGTGTCTGAATTTCATAACTCAGTCAAGCTGCAGGAAGACTTTTACTCTTCCTTTATACTCTTATTTTTCTAGTTCACGTCCCTAGAAAGTTAAGTTGCTTTTGCTTTCCTATGATTTTTTTGTTTGGACTAAATATTTTCCTAACATTTTTACTGGCTGGGATATTTATTAATATCTCTATTATTGGAGGAGTTTGCTCAATTAAGTTTTGTTTTATAATCTCAAATATGAACACATCCCCTTAATGAGCCTGGGAATTTGTGCAACTATATTATAATTTCAAAGGAAATTGGGTCTTTAATTATTGGGCCCTGAATTAGAGTATCTACCAAAGAGTCCTAGGGAAAATTATTTCTTGATCCTTTGCACTGTTTATTAACTTTTTTATTGTTTTACATTAATAATTTTGTTTTTCCTTCCTTTTCACATGTGATATAGTTTTGAAAATTTTGTTTTTAATTTGATACATCCCAGGGGGTATTTTACTTCTTTGTGAGGAAATTTTTTAATAGGTATTTTGTTTACAAAGCATGGCATTAAAAAAAATTAAAATGGTGGGCTACATCAATGTACTTTTTAATCTGCTCAAAAATTGTATAACTAAAATGAAAAATAATGATAACACTAAATGTGGGCAATGATGTAGAGAAACTAGATCACTTTCACATTGCTGGTGGGAACATAAAATGGTATAGCTACTCTAGAAAATAGTTTGGCCATTCTTCTTATAACTAAAAATGAATTTATCATGTGAGCCATCAGTTGCACTCTTGGGTATTTACCCTATATAATTCAAGACTTATTTTCACACAGGAATTTATACATAGTGCTCATAGTAACTTGGCCCAAATTGAAAACCACTGTTAAATTAACTGTGGTATATCCATACCATGGAATACAACTCAGTAATGAAAAGGAAAAAAAACTACATGTGCAACAACTTGGATAAACCTCAAGGAAATTATACCTATTAAAAAGATCAATGTTAAAAGGATCTAACCTGCCTGATTCTATTCCTGTTTCATTTGTGGAAGAACATAAAGGTAAAGAACAGACAGTTCTTAGTGGTTTCAAGAATTAGTGGTGGCAAGGAGTGGCGGAAGGGGTTGCAGAGAGTTGGGTCAAGCACATGGGTGTGGCTATACAGGGTAAGTACAGGATGTCTTGTGGTGATAGCACAATGTACCATGTTGATTTCTGTGGTGGCTACACAGGCTATATATATATGATTGGACACATGAAATGCGTAACTGATAAAATCTAAATAAGCTCTATGGATTTTAGCAATGTCCATTTCTTAGTTTTGATATAGTACTATAGGTGTGGAAGATGTTAACATTGGGGAAATCTGGGGCAAAACTGTGAGGATTCATACATACAATTCTTTGCAACCTCCTATGAATTTATAGTTATTTCAAAATCAAAAGAACTGAAATCATTCCATTGTAAAAAATTTTCCTCCTTCTCCATAATGTTTATGCCAATTTTCTTGACCCTACCTAAAATATACTCTGCTTTTGATTTAAAGAATAGAAAATAAGCAAATGTAATTTCATCTGGCACAGAATTTTATTTACTTTTTACATTTAACTATTATTATATAAACAATACATACGCTAGTAAAAATAAATTCAGACATTGTAGAAGAGTAAAGTAAAATTTTTTCTCTTAAGACGTTAGCTCAACTCCCTAAAAATCACACCATAAACAATTTATTATTTATTATTGAGCATCTAGTATACATGGTTTTTTAAACCTATGATCCATGGTGAGTAAGGCAATCTTAGAAAATTTCTTAGAAACAGAAAATTAACACTAAACCAAACCAATTAATAAATAAGATAATTTCAGATCAGGAAAGTATATAAAGAAAACAAGGCAATATAATGAAGGGCAATATGGGAGGCCAGGGGAGAAGCACTAAATAAAATGGCAGAGGAGTGCCTCTTTCAGGAGATGACATTTGACCAAGAATGGAATGACAAAAGGAGCTAGCCAGGTGAAAATCTGGGACAAGACGTGTTTCAGGTAACAAAAACAGCTAGTACAAAGGCCTGAGAGGGGATTGAACTTGGCACATGTTAGAAAATCAAAGTAGCCCATGTGGCTAGAGTGTCCTGAAGGATATAGGTTTGGGAGATGAGGAGTCAGAGACAAGATCATGTAGTTCTGTGTAGACATGGTCAACAGTGTAGGTTGTTGTAAATAAAACGGAAAGTTACCAGAAAGTTGTAAGCAGGAAGATATCATAATCTGATTTTTACTGTTAAAAGATCAGTCTGGTTACTGTATGAAGAATGGATAGAAGTGAAGAAAAGGGAGCATGGCAGAAGCAGGGTGACAGGTTAAGAGCCCAATAGTAGAGATAATGGTAGCTTGGACCAAAGAGAGAGCAGTCATAAAATGATTGCACTAGTCCAGGCAAGACACATGAAAGCTAGGTTGAAGGCAGTAGCCTTAGTGGCAGGAGGACTTCAGTTGGAGGGATATGGAATTACAACTTTTGACTAATTAGGTGTGGAAAGGAGATGAGAGAAAGTGACGTTTAATATGATTCTCCAGTGATTTATTTAGGTGACTAGGTGGACAACATTATTAACCACATAGAAAATATAGGAAGAAGAGCATTTCAGCATCTGAGAGGGCTAATCAACAAGTTTCAGCTAGGATATGTTGAGTTTAAGGTGTCTGGAGGACAAGAAAATGAAGGTGTATGGTAGGCAGTTGATATATGAATCTAAAATTTTGGAAGAGATCAAGACTCAAAATATAAATTTGAAAATTATTAACATATTTGTGTATGTTACATAAGAGCATATATAGGGCTCCAAGAAGAGATCTTTAATACTGTGGCATGTATACACTGAAGAATAATGAAAATATAGGTAATATTTAAGAAAGTAATGGAGAACAAATAGACTCCATTATTCTTTCCTCAAGAAAAATTATGTTGCATAGGCAACTGAAATACTGTATATAGTCGACTACTTGTTGACATCTTTGGAATATTGGGAGATGAATGAATTCTCTCAGTATCCCAAAAGGTAAGAACCAGAGCAGAATGAAAGTTGGATGAACTACGTGAAAAATGGAAGACCAACAAACAACTTAAAATGACAGTACAACTGATTGTATACAGGCACTAGTACTCAGATGTTCTCCATCTATGCTGATGTCAAAAAGGGGAAATTATTAATACCTAAGCCTTAAAATCAGATATCAGCGTCCAACAGAAGGCTGAGTTTCACAGCAGATATGCCTGCAGGATGCTAGAGTGAATAACTAAAAGATATTTTGAGCTCTCTACACTCTTTCAAAGGAGCTACTTTAGGTGTGATCTTTCCTTAGAACAAGAGATGATATATTATACATACATACATATACATGCTTATATGAATATATATATTCCATTTAGCAAATATTAAGTTTTTAAGAAATGCTTTGCCAAGTGCTGTGCTCTGTAGCTCTGGAGGTATGCTGTTGAGCATGATAGATTGGGCCGCAGGTTTCCTATTAGGCAATTAAACAAGCAATCCTGGTAAAGCGTGAAGGGAAACAAATAGAGTCCTGAGGGAGCAACTAATCTAGTTGAGTACTACTCGGGTTAAACTTCCCAGAGAAAGTGCTTTCTAAAGTTGAGACCTAAATGATGACTAGACTTTATCCAGGGAGAGAAGATCAGGAGAAATGTTTCAGGCGGAATAAAAAGCAAGTGCAAAGTGGGGATTGTGTGGCTTCTTCGAATCCTTTCCAGTGGTACAATTTCATAAATCACTCTGTCTCTTAGGTCCTTTGTGCTGTCATGATGTTCCTGACATCACCACCTTCTTTGTGGTTTTGAGGTAAGCCACTAAACCACTCTGCACCTAGTTTTCTCATGGGCTGAGTGAGAATTCAGGGAGAGTCTCCCAAAACACATGGTGGGATTGACAGAAACCCAGGGGAGGGAGCAGTTGACTGGGTCAACACCAGGCACGCCTCAGAAGATGTGGGTGCAAAGCCTAGCTCTGCCGCGTGTTAACTTGGGGATCTTAGACTAAGCCCATGATTTCTCTTTTAAAAATGTGAAGGAATCTTATGCTTATATTTTTGTCCTAAAATTACCTTTCTCAAACATCTCTAGTATGAAAGAAGCCACTGGAGAGATCCTATCCTTTCCTGTGGTATGACACCTACACCTCAAATCAAATACAAGAAAGAAAGAGGAAAAAGTCCACAGCCAAAGCAGAAACGTGAGATGAGCAGGGACAGAGTGCAATTTCCTGGCAACAAAAATGAGAACTCATTCCATCTAAAAGAAATATTATTTCTCTAGGTTGTTTTTAAATTTTATTGACATTCCATTCACCTGGGCTTGTTAAAACACAAATTGCTGGGCCTCACACCCAGAGATACTGATGCAGGAGGTCTGGGGTGGGGCCCAAGAAATAGCATTTCTAATAAGTTTCCAAGAGATGCTGATGTTACTGGTCCAAGGATCAACCACCCTTTGAGCACCTCTGTTTTAGAATTCCCTGTCTTCTAACCAATTTTCAGTGTGTTGCTTACTAAGCTAATGAACCTAACTATCTCTTCAGTTCCTATGACTCTCTCAGATAATCTCAACTACTAATGGAAAGTGCTACAATGTGCAGACATGAACAACGTATTTTTAATCACTTAAAATTGCCAGCCTGTAATTCCAAGCTCCTATATTGACTGAGGTCTTTCATGTGGCCATTTTTAAAGTAAATGAAGTAATTGGCCAAGTCATCAGTAACTCTAAAGGATTCAAAACCACTAAGTATATTCATGTTCATTAAGAGCTCGAAAATCTCTTATAATAATTTTTTGAGAAAATAAATGACAAAAAATGCAGCAGCTTAAAAGCTGTATTTCATCTCTTCTTGGCTGCCCTTTTATGCCATCTGAAAATTCCCATTTATACGAGGTGAGAATTCACAGGCTTGTATTTCCTCACTACATTGTTTCTTCTTTTCCCAGTTCTTTTCTTCCATCCTGGAAGAATGACTTCCAAAAGTCATTACATTTCGGATTACACTATTATATAGGCATAGAAAAATAAAACCCCTAGGCATAATAATCAATTGCTAATTCTCCATTTAAAGCAACTACATTGGCAGAATCAGTGCAACCTATGTTTATACAATATAATCTAAAGATAACACCAAATAACTTAGTAAAGGATTGGGTTTGACATCACAGTATCTTCATCTCTGCCTGTTTTGGTAGCTTCAAGTTGCACTGAATTCTCCTAAAACTTAGGATACATGATCAATGGCTATAAGTAAGAGAAAAGACCAGCTGGGAAATATACTATAGCTTAACATACACCATGTGAAAGAAGAATAGCACCTAGCTTCTTTTCCTTTTTCCCTATTTTCACCTTGAATTACTCAACATGGAAACATACCTCTGATGGAATTAAACACTATATTTATTGTTCACTTAAGTCAATGTATACATAAAAAGTGGTAACCTAACAAATAAATCCTACTAATGTAATTTGTATTTATAAGATTAGATGTCTTTGTAATATTAGGCATCTTAGTAACAACCAAAATCATGAGAAATCAATAGCAAATGAAAACTACTGGCTTCACTTATGGCAAAACCTTAGATAAGTATAACAATTAACAGTGTATAAAGTGTAACATATGTTTACATATGTTATCCTAACTGATGTCCATCATTATCGAATATGGGAAGAGATTATTACTCCCATTTTACAGATAAGAAAGTTGTAGTGACTTTCTCAAGTTCACACATCTGGTTCATCGCAGGAAAATGTCTCAAAAACATGTGGTCTTCTTTAGACATCTGTGCTTACAACACGTAGAAAAATATTGGAAGCAGGAGGCTAACATGGTTGCATTTTCTTAGTTTCCACAACATTGTTATCTCTTGGGATTTTTTGTCCTTTTAATTTGGTATCGTCTTTTCGTATTTTTGCCAAATCATCATCCCCCACATGACCACTAAATGTTGGAATTCCTCCGAATTTGGTGCTGGCCTGTCTTCCCAGCTCTCCTCATACTCTTAAATGGCTTGAGTGACTTCATCCACCCACGTGGATTTAAAATTCCACCCATAGGCCAACAAATTAAAAATTTTTATTTCTAAAACATTCTCCTAAGTTCCACATATGACTACTAGTCTTATAGCTCCACTTGCCAGTGCAGGTTTAATGGGTCAAACCCTGACCTCAGAACTCTTATTTTCTGCTCACCTTCTACCACTTCACAGAAACTTGTTCTTCATCCAGTCTTCCCCACACCAATAGTGGCACCATCGTCTAACCAGATGTCCAAAGCTCAAACCAGGAAACATCTACAGCACCCAAACAGATCTCAAATGTGTCCCATTATTCTTACCATTAACACATGATATCATGTTAACATGTTCATATCAGTTCAACAACAGAAAAGAATTTCACTTTAAAGATGGAAATTCGATCATTTTAGTCATCGTCTGTTTACAACCTTCAGTGGCTTCCTCTTGGCTTTTGAAAGACAATTTAATATTGACATAACCTATAAGGCCCTTCTCTGATCAGCTCTCATCTCAAACCTCATCTCTTGGCTCTAGTCTTTCCTCCCTCACTATACTTTTGCACACTGGCCTTCCCTCAGTTGCTCCAATGTGTCAATCTCTTTAACTCTTCAGAGCCTTTCTGCATGCTGGTTCCTCTTCCAACAGTGTTCGTGTCACCCACATCTTGTTATTCTCCAAGTTGCAGTGCAAGTGTCACTTACTCAGAGAGACCTCACCTCTCTTCTCTTCATCTAAATTAAGTCCTTTTACACACTTTCAAGCATACTATTCTTTTTTTTCCTATTTTTTCATAGAACTTTTCACAGTTTTAAATTATATAATTAACACATGATTATCTGTTTATTTTTTTCTGTGATTCTTGGTAGACTATAACGTTCATGAGATCAGGGGTCAAATCCATTTTGCTCTACTCTGAACAGTAACCTAGCATAGTCCCTGGTGGCATATATGTTGATATTATTTATATTTGAATAAATAAATGAACACATTTTTGGAATTCATTGCATATTGACCTGGAAGTCAAGACCCCTGGTTTATAGTCCTTATTCTGAAACCAACAGCCTATACGACCTAGAGCAATTCTTCCCTTTTGAGGGAGGGCTGTGGTTTCCTTATATACACAAAGAAAAAGTGAGAATTTTTGTTTTCTGAGTTCCTTTTTATCTCCAAAAAGCCCAGGTCTATCCAGCCACCATGGCTGGAGCCCCAAAATATATTGAATAGGTCTGTAAATGAAGGGGGAATATGTTTACTTATATCATCATGACCTTAGGCAAATTCTGTTGCTATTTTTGTATATTTAAAAGCAAATTTAGCATTATATCTCCCGTCTTGGCCTCTTTTTTCCTGCAAGAATATTTAATAAGATAAAACTCATACTCATTAATCATGAACAAACTGGACTTGTGTGTGTGTGTGTGTGTGTGTGTGTTTGTGTAATCTCATCTAGGCCCCCACTCTTGAAGGGCTCCTTGGCCCAAGAGGATAAATTTCATCCTGAAATTTAAATGTATCACTTCTCTAGTCTACATGCTCCATTCTTTGTATATAAGTTAGAGGTTATTGAGTTTACTGAGATCATAAAATTACAATATAATCCAAATAGTTATTTTATAGGCCATTAGTGGTCTCAGCAATGAGGAATCTGTCATCTTTTTTCTTCATTAGACTCTGTCTGGAAGATAATATAACACAATGGACACCCTAGCCTTTTTAAGTAAATATTCAAACAAGTCAACATCACTCAGAAGAAATAACACTCCTTCCAAATTACCAGTATTTATCTTTCACTGCATTTCCATTCCCACATATGGTATCTTCTGTCTTACCTAAGTCCTGCTTTCCTTCTATTATAGATCACAGATGTCGAGCTAATAGTTTTATAAACTGGTCCTTACTTCTTGCTTTAAAATTGGTTCCACATTTACTGAACATTTTTGGAATCTGGTATGAACTCAAATATTTATGGTTGTTTCTAACCTCAAGACTAAACAGGGCCTTCCTCTTAAAGCGCTAGGAGGCATTTTTCATTAGGTTCTGGAAACTTATTGGCTCTACTCCCCAAGAAGCTTGAGATCATTTATCCCCAAATTATCTGGTAGTTGAGGAAACTAAAGTAGATATTGGGAAGCCAGCCCTCCCACAGAAAGAAAGGGGCATCAGTGACTAATGGGGGGGCTTCTGGCTCTGTAACTGAATTCCTTAGGCTTGCTGCAAGAGTTCAAGTTGCATATATGATAGCTTTCCTTTCTCTCTTGTGCCTAAGTCCTGGAAGAAGGTGTATTTTAGTCTGTACTGGAATTTCCAAGAATAAAACATTTCATGGTGGGTCTTTATGGACTATGGGTGACTTCCATCTATTTTATTATTACTTCGTTTTCTTCGGAAAGTTTTTTTTAACCAGAAAAGTATAGTTTAAAGAGCATGTATTTTTAAGCCAGGTAGAATGAGTTCAAATTTTGGTTCTCCCACTTTATGCTCTGAGCTTTAACATCCTCATGCACATATTAAAGGCAGTGTTATATACCTCACTAGGATGTTGTAAGGTTAAATAGGTTGATGTCCTATATACAGTTCTTTGGTCTATAAAAAATGGGCACTAAAGTGTTGCTAATATTACAATTATTGTTTTTTACCTGGTAAACTAAAGACTTAGCTATAGACAACTAGACAGGTAATATAGGAACCAGAGATGAGTTACAGATGATCATAGGTTTCTAGCTTGAACAACACGGAAGATGACACAGGCATTATCTGAGAAAACGGAAAAAAAAAGAGGAGCAAGTTTAGGGAGGCTGATAACAAATTCAATGTTAGAAATCAATATGAGATTCTCTGGCTCATTTGTATGGAGATGTCTATAGTTTGTTTGTCATATGAAGCTGAGGCTAGGCACGGTGGCTCTCCCCTGTAATCCTAGCACTTTGGGAGGCTGAGGGGAGACGATCACTGGTGGCTAGGAGTTCGAGACCAGCCTGGGCAATAGCAAGACCCTGTCTCTACAAAAAATAAAAAAATTAGCCGGGCATGGTGGTGTGCACCTGTAGTCCCGCTACTCAGGAAGCTGAGGCACAAGGATCGCTTGAGCCCAGGAGTTTGAGGTTGTCGTGAGCTATGATGATGTCACCTTACTCTAACTTGGGCAACAAAGCAAGATTTTATCTCAAAAAACAAACAAGTAAGCAAACAAAACAACACAAAAAAGAAATTGAAAGTCAGTTCAGAGAATAGGTCTTTAGATTCAAATTAGGCTGTCACTGAGGCTGCAATAGTTGAAACAATGGAGAGAGGTACCTGCAACATCTAGTTTCTGAGTTAGTTTGTCTGTAGATGGCCATACATATTACTGTAGGTCAACAGATTTACAGAGTCACATAGGTGGTGCATAAATATTATATCATACTTATTGGTATAGTAAATGAGTTTTCTAAAAAAATATTAAATTTGATATGTGCTAAGAGGCAGTATGGTATGCATTTTATATATATAAAAGATCATGCTGTCTAGAATAAATTTATTGTGCATTTACATTTGCAACATGTTACTGTTACTGTGAAAAAAGAAAGAAATTACCAAATAACCAAACAGATTTTTAAAATGCACTCCTGTCGTTTCCAATGGCATTAGCTAAGTACTTGGAAATGGTCATTTTTAAGGCCTCCCCCTGTGTAATTAGAAACACAGCTGCCGAACCTTGCACATAAATAATCCTAAACTCCAGATTATGTTTTCCTAGCTTTTATTCTCTTAATTTTGCAGAGTCTAGACAAAAGAAAACACCATGAATTATTAGCCCGTGGAAAAATTACCAGGGGAAAAAGACTGTTTTCAAAACTTTCATTTTTTATAAATAATTTGTTTTGTTCTACGACCTAATAGCTCAAAACACCCATGAATTATAGTTTAGAATTCCAGATTTATTTCCCATGGAATGCCAGATACATTTCCCAGATGTGTTGTTTGTGAGGCTGTATTATTTATCATAGGTGTCAGGTTTTCCCTCTCTAATTAGATGAAGAGGAAAGAGTAAGCCTGGTTAATTCATTTTAGAAACAAGATACAGAGGCTACATAAGCGGCCCAGACTCAGCATACATGTGTTGGAAGATGTCCATAGGTGACCTGTAACGTTGACACATATCATTTGGGGTGGATGTTCCCAATAAAAAGATATATTTATTATTTATTTTTTTTGGCACGGGCAATATACATAACCTAAACTTTTGTACCCCCATAATAAGCTGAAATAAAAAAAATAAAAAGATATATTTCTAAGTTGAGTATAAAATGGCATTCTGGAGATGATATAATTTTTATTTTGTAATTCATGTAGTGTGAAAACAATAATAAATGATAATAGAGATCTAACTGATACTGATATACTATCTTTCCAATTCTTTAAAACATTGGTCAAATATTAATTGCCCTTTTAACATTTCTATCATGTCTCTTCTCTGTTTCTTTGTTGAAAGACAATTTCCTGTGCCTTATTAAAAATTTTGCTTTAGATAACGATGTTGATTTTGCTACGGCTGCTAATGATGACAACCCTCACAATAAAAATTGCTATATTTATTAAACACTTTATGAGAAGTACAACTCATTATTATTCCCATTGTATATACAAGGAAACTTAGCTGTGAAAAGGGATTTGATAGTAATTTGGTGGATCTGGAAATCACGCCCAGGTTCATCTGATTCTGACTCAATCACTACACGTTATTGCCATCTCTGACAATACATTCTGGATGGGGGACATTTATTTCTTTTAAGCAAAAATGGAACGTGAGTGTAAAACACTGTTTTGTAACACACATTATATTCTTCTGCGTTATGCAGTCCCCTTTCATTCAAGGTGTTCTATAAATTCTTACAGACCTGCACAGATTGAGAATAGTCAGGAGCTGAGAAAAACAGTACGAAAGGTGACAGCTGCACTTAGGACAGTAAAATGGCAGCCTAGTAATAAATAAAATGGCGACCAGCTTCTTCAAAGCTTCTGCCTACAAGCCTTGTACTTTATTTCTCAGCCCTTCTCTCGTGGTCTCTCTGAAGTTTATTTGGCATACCATTCGCAAGTATGCTTGATTCTGTCTCTGCCCCACATTGTATTAGGGGAGCCAACTAGAAACAAACAAACAAACAAATAAAAATTGTTGAATAAATAAATGTATGGATGGACACCTTTAGTTAAGACTTTTCTAAATATATTTAAAGATATATTTGCTACATTTTTCTAAATATATAAAAATAATATTATTCTAAGTTTTTCTAAATATATTTAAAAACATCTCTATATATACAAAAGTGTTTTGCTTTTTAATTTTTTTTTAAAGTTTGTTTGCCAGCTAAAATCACCTTCACAGATTATACCAGTGTATAATCAACTCAATGCTTTTGGGAGTATGCAATGTGCCATACACATGTTTTTGTGATTAAACATAAATTATGTACATAAACATGAATTGATTAACTTTTCTTCTGTATATATGGAAAATATTTTCCAAGCTTCGGCAAGAATTCTTTACTTGGACTCCTTGGAGGGCTTCAGAGTCCCTCAGAAGCCCAGATATTTATGCAGAATTTTGTGTCATAAGTAGGTATGAGAGTTTTGAGTTTTTCTTTGCAATATTATTTTTAATACCCTTTACCAGAGCTAGTTTTACTGTTCTTATGTTTATCCTACCTTAAGTTATGGCCCCACTTATTTCAATGGTAAGCAAGAGAAAATATCTCTTGATCATTGTTGCTCCTTTTCTTAATATAGAAATTATGTTATATTGTTTTCTTTTTTTTCTCCCTTTCCCTCCCCTTCTTTTCTTGCTCCTTTCCTTTAACAGGTAATTGTGAATTTATATCTATAAAAGGTAATTATGAGAAATGAGACTGATATTCATGCTTGTATTCTAGAATAGTATAATTGCTACAATATGTCATAACGTGCTTGATTTCAAAGTTATATTGAAATAAATAAATTTTCCTTTCACAAGCCAAAATACTGTTTGTGTCTTGGAAACTATGATGGACAGGTCTTAGAATGGCCCCATGTTCACACTCTGTATGGGGTAACTTGCTTCTTTTTTTTTTTTTTTTTTTTGAGACAGAGTGTCACTTTGTTGCCCGGGCTAGAGTGAGTGCCGTGGCATCAGCCTAGCTCACAGCAACCTCAGACTCCTGGGCTTAAGCGATCCTACACAGCCTCCCTAGTAGCTGGGACTACAGGCATGAGCCACCATGCCCGGCTAATTTTTTTGTATATATATTTTTTAGTTGGCCAGATAATTTCTTTCTATTTTTAGTAGAGACGGGGTCTCACTCTTGCTCAGGCTGGTCTCGAACTCCTGACCTCGAGCAATCCACCCACCTCGGCCTCCCAGAGCTAGGATTACAGGCGTGAGCCACCGTGCCCGGCCTATGGGTAACTTGCTTCTTACAAATAAAATAAGGCAAAAGGTGTTGGGCTGTCACTCCTGTGATTATTTCTGTCTGTGCGTGTGTGTATGTGTGTGTGGGTGTATGTGTGTGTATCTTGCTAACACATAGGAGAGACTTTTCAACGTTTCTCCCTTCTTGGCTTAAAGAAGTAAATTGCCATGTTGTACACTGCCTATGGAAACAGCAAGGTGGTGAGAAACTGCAACTGTAGGAATTGAGAGCAGCCTCCAACCAACAGCCAGCAAAAGCATGGGAATCTCAGTCCTGCAACCACAAGGAGATGAATCCTGCCAACAACCTGAGGGAGGCTGGAAGTGGAACTAAGCCTACTTGGGCTTCTAACTCATGGAACTATGAGATAATAAATGAGTGTTCTTTTAAGTAACTGACTTTGTGGGAATTTGTTAAATAGGATTGAAAAACTAATTCAGATCCTGAATATCAATTAGTATTTTACTTATTCCTGTGTGCAAGTGGTGGGTCCCACAATTCCAGTGAAGAAACTACGAGATAAAAGAGTTTACTTTAGCAGGATAATTTTTGCAGTCATTTAACTTAATTGACAAGTTTCTTTGAGTCAAGGGAAACCGGCTTTAATCTTTTAAATAGGAAGAAGGCTACCTTTTATTTTATGACTTGATTTATGAATATAATAATTTCACATTTGCATTTCATTTTATGCAATAATGTTTAAGTCTTTCACTAAAGGAGTTTTAAAAACTACTATGAAGAAAAGTCTACTATTTATGAACTTTGAATGGGAAAATCAAGAACACCTCTTGCTGGTTTTAAAAGACTTATTTAAATTAAATAATTTCTATATGAAATTATATAGAGAATAAGTATTTTTGAATATTCTATAACTATGAAATGAAAATATTTTTCTAATTTTGCAAATGAATTCACAGAGATGGAGGATTAATAACTCTATTTAATTTATAGTGAAGAAGTTCTTGTTTAGGAATGCTGTTTGTGCAGCTTTAATGATCTAACAATCCCAGGTTTCTCATAGGGCACCGACATTGTGGATGTCACAAAAACCCTCAAGCTATATTTTGGGGGGATGAATAATTATGTCCCGAGTGAAAGCAGAAAAATTAAATGGATACATATATAAGCATTCTTGCTTTCAGCCTACTAGTGCCGAGTATTTTCCTGTTTGTTTTTTTTTTCTAAAATGTATCCTTTTGCCCATGATCTAGATCCTAGAACCTCCTATTTTCAGCCTTTTTGATTTGCCACTTAACCTTCTCTTTCCTGGGTCTTCAACATCTTTGTTTCTATTGGCTCTTCTCCTTCAGCGGATATTCTTACCACTCCATAATCTTTTATCTTCCAAAACTCCTTTTCCAGCTTTGACCCCATCTCCTTCTCTAGCTATTATCTTATCTACTGATTTCCAGTTTCAGTCACATTTTCCCTTATTATTGTTTAAATTTTTCCTTAAAATCTCTTCCTGATCTCTTCACTTTCCAATCCATGTTCTACCCTGCCAAAAGAATGATCTAACATACAAATCTTATCATGTCATTTTCCTGCTTAAGGAGTCCAGTGACTTTCTTTTACGTTTGTCCTAAAAACGATTCCTGTACGTGCACTGTAGAGTCTTTGTGCTCCATCACCTGCCGATTCTGCAGCCCTTTCTCTGCCATTCTCCTACACACTCTCTAGGATCTGTGTTCTGGGTGTCTTTGTACTTACATCATTGTGTCTATCAAACTATACATTCCTTGAGAATAGGACCTGAGCCTGGTAATAAATACTTAACAAAAAAATGTTCTGAATCTGATATTGGCTTGCCAACAAAAGGTCAATATGGTTGATGTAGCCAGTAAGTCTGAGTAAGTGCATGACCCACGAATGTGGAATTTACTTGCAAAATAACCACTCCAAAACTTTCAGGAAAGCAGCATGCTTACTCGACAAAACCAATATGGTAAGTGCTCTGTCTTTGGGTCATATTTCTGTCACCTTTCCTGCACGCTGAGGCTATAGATCTGTTCTCTGAGCTACTCTTTTCTCCTCAGGACAATACCCCTTTCTTGGCCTCATGGACCAAGGAAGGCTTCATATTTAAATGTTTCCCTTAGGGTATAAAAATAAGTAACTTCTCTTCTTAGTAGAAAGGACATGAATGAAGACTATTTGCACTCAGAGAAGGAGGCTGTCTTGGGTCTTAGCTAAATAACCCAGGAGGCAGAGCAAGTGTGCCTGAGAAGTCGAATGCCAGGACCTAAGAAACTCAGTACGTATATAGGCTTCTCAGTCAGTCAAAGCAGACGCTCACGAGGCAGCTGCTTTTCATTACATACTGCAATCTCTAACGTTTATTTCTTTTTTTATCCCCTCAGAATCAAAATCGTCTCTGTTGGCCTTACATAGTCAGAATTTCATAGTCTGGAAGGGTTAGACTTTGACCACAAGTACTGTAATCAATTTTATGAGTACTAGAACAAGTTTTGCTTACAAAGTCTTTAGAAGAAATGATGCTGGACATCGGGGTGCTATGGAATGTTCCAGCTGGAAGGTACCCCAGATATTTGATAAACATACAGCTGATATTTTCTGGGGTAGTTTTCAAAGTGCTAGCTCTGTTGTGACTATAAACATATTGGTACTTATTAAAAAAATAATATTCTTGTTCTGAGAAATCTGGTCATGATTATAGTAATAGTATAATAGTAATTATCCTTTATAATGAGAGAATTTTACATTCTTCTGGGGGTAGTGTTTAAGAACTTAAGTCAGGAATGATACTAACTGGGTTCAAATTCTTGCTCTTCCATTAGTAGTGGTATGATCTAGAACAAGGACAAACTATTTAATGTCCCTGGACTTTGTTTCCCTTGTTGTAAAATGAGAATGAAAAGAGTATCTACATCGCAGCGTTAGTGTGAGGATTAAGTGAGATCATATAAACCATTAGCACCTAGTAACTGCTGAATGTATTGGTTATTTTGATTATTATTAAAATTTAAAGGTGAAGGAACAGACACATAGAAAAGTTAAAGAAGTTACTTATGATAAACAAATGGTATAAAGTTAGTAATGGGGTTTGGATTCAAATGTCCTTAGCACCAAACACTTTTCACATTCCACTTCATCACATCACCATGCTTCTTTTTTTTTTTTTTTTTTTTTTTTTTGAGACAGGGCTAGAGTGCCATGGCATCAGCCTAGCTCACAGCAACCTCAAACTCCCGGGCTCAAGCAATCCTTCTGCCTCAGCCTCCCGAGTAGTCGGGACTACAGGCATGTGCCACCATACCCAGCTAAATTTTTCTATGTATTTTTAGTTGTCCAGCTAATTTATTTCTATTTTTAGTAGAGAGAGATGGGGTCTCGTTCTTGCTCAGGCTGGTCTTGAACTCCTGAGTTCAAACAATCCTCCTGCCTTGGCCTCCCAGAGTGCTAGGATTACAAGCGTGAGCCACCGCACCAGGCTTCACCATGCTTCTTTAAACAGAAACATCCCATGACATATTCAAACCATACAACTTCACAGTCCCTTGCTGTAGGAAACCAGGCTCAGGTTCATTTACCTGCTTCCCTTCCCTAGGAGCAGCCTGAGGGGTAGGGAGTGAAGGATTGCATGAGAGTGAACAAAAGAAGGCAAGCCCACCACCTTTTCCTTTATTTCTTGTGGCTGAGCCTTGGTTGGTTAGTGAAAAAGTCAGAGGACATCCCACTCACTAGGGTAGATGCAGAAGTACTAATAAAAAGTATTTAATAATTGGTTTGGCATGGACATAGAATAATCAGAATGGATGCTGAGCCCAGCCTCACACCAAGATCTTAGAGGTCTCTTGCTGCTCTACGTTTGTGTCCTTTAATTGCTAGCTTGTGAGGAGGTCTGTAGGTTGGGACTCTTCCAGTCCAAAGAAAGTATTTCAGTATCTTAACTATGGTATCACCATGCAGTAGCATGTCAGGGGAAGGTCAGCTCAGGGGGTATGTACCTTTCATCCTTGTTACTGGCTGGGCTTCCAATCCCGACTAACCTAGTGTTTTATTCAATGGTGAGATTTGTGGTGAGTGATGTTCAGTTTCTTTGTGAGTTAGGACAGCTTCAAATCCAGAGTCAAGTCTCATTCCAATCCCTGAGCCCTTAATCCTATGTTATACTGCCTCAGCCTGAGGGATAATATAATCCCACAACTTCAATTTATAGTTGAGAAAACTGAGACCTATATGGCTGGTAATGACAGAGCCAGAACTTGAACTTAGAACTATTCACTTTTCACCCAAGGCCTTCTCATCATATCACATTTTTCTCACTAATCAACACCCAAAACAATGTTAGTCTTCTCTGTAAACATTATTTCAGCTCCCTGTTTGGTGGTGCTCTGATAACAGAATGCCTGTTGCACTTTAAATCCTACCAAACTTATGAAATGACTCAGAATTTCCAAGGGCTTCTTACACATAGCTATGTGCTTATTCCTGAGGTTTGCTAGGTTTGTTCCAGGATTATTTTCTAACACAAAAAGAGACTCTTGTTCAATCCAGTCTCTCAGGCTGTTCTTGAACTAACTACACTTACTCAAACCAGATAAAAGCACTATTTTTTTTTTAAGTTTTTTGTGTTATTGATAACATGCAATATTTTTGAAATTCCTAACTTCTCCCATATCAAGATGAGCAACCAGTATATTTGAAAAATATATTGGGTTATCCAAATACCTTGGCATGCTTGACGGGATGGTCTTCTCTGGGCCCCTTGTCCCCATTTGAGGGAAGAAAGGAAATAAGGGAATTGGGCTGAGATCTGCAGAGTGTGCACAAGAAAAGGGGTCAGAAAAGTATCTTTATACCCATCAGGTTAACAAAAATATAAAGTTGGATTATGCCAAGTGCTCTTGAGATTATAAGGAACTCTCCTGCACTGCTAGTAAATGTTTAACCAGTTGTAGCCTTTCTGGATAATAATTTGGCAGGACTGGTTATACTATCTCTTACTAAAAAATAATCCTACTCTTACGTGCATGAGAAACTCTCCTACAGCTCCATGAAAGGACAGGCATAGGGCCATTGCATCATTGTTTAGGGAAGCAGAGCACATGGGCAACCTGAATGCTCATCACAGCAGACATGAATGAGCAAAAGAAAGTGGGTGAATTTGCAGTGATGACATATTTAGCAAAAGTTTGAAGTAATAGTTTAGATTGATAACAGCCAGATGGATAGATTTAAGAAAAAAAGTATTGAATTAAAAAAAAATGTGAGAATTAAGGCAAGACATTTTTTACATAGATTAAAACACAAATACATGCAAACAAAATTTCTTTCGGGGATATACACACGTCTAGGAACACATTGAAAGCTTTAGGGTGGGTTCACCGTAAAGGCAGGTATAATAGGGAAATGACAATGGGTAGAGGATGAAGGAGAGTATAATAATAAACTGAATGAAATAAGGAAGGAAACTTGTTGGGATAATTGAGTACGATGTGCAATGAAGTGAGGCTCATGAGTTACTCAATTCTCTGTACCTGCTGTTCAAGAAATAAAATTGTCTGAAAAACGTGCTGGGACATTTTGCCCAGAATTATTTAATTGTGAAACTGTGCTCTACTTTTATTCTGTGCCATCAGAATTTCTCAGGACTTCAGTCTCCTAGAGACTTAATGATTCTCTTGTGCTAAAAAATATGCTTTTTTTTCACCTAAAATGTAGAATATTCATTAACATTAATGGATTTCAGGATATAATAGAGAGAAAACAATAAATATCTGACAAAAATATTGATAAAGCCCATCTTCTCATGCTATATATAATTTCTTCCTAACTGCTGTACTTTTAAAGATGTTATTTATGTGGTTCAGAAACTCTGGTCAATTGCTAAGAGAATAGATTTTAAGTGTTCTTACCATAGAACAATGATAAGTATGTAAAGTAATACATATGTTATTGTTGATATATTATATGTAATAATTAGTTCAATTTAGCTGTCATATAATTTATACATATTTCAAAACAACACAGTGTACAGGATAGATATATACCATTTTCATTTGTCAACTGAAAACCAAAACAAAGGCAAACTCTGACCAACACAAACTATATACTACTATCTAAGGCTATTTGGTAAAGTTACATACTAGTGGCAGCTATAAATATGTATCACCTTATATCCTGCACCTCTAATTGTGTGGAATAGATACAGAGTATTAAATGTTTGAATGTAGACACAAATATACTAAGTCATTTAAAAGACAATTGAAACACAGAATAGAAAAGTAATTTTTGTGCTCTCTACTAAGCCCTTTGAAGATCTGCTGTACTCAGAGAACTAAGTGCTGAGTTGTGTATTACAAGATTAAGCATGATAAATTTACAGAAGATTCCTGGCCAAGTACACAACATGATGGAAACTGTGGAGAAATTTTCACGGCAACCTTATATAGTGGAAAGAAATCTGAACTAAAATTGTCAGGATTTGCCTTGGATTCCCCATACTGCTTATTTCTAACAACTTGAGAAATCTCATGATATCCATGATATCATCTTTCCTCATCTTAAAATGGTGGATAAATAGTTCTAAATTGCAAGATTATTGTGGGACGCTAATGGCATAACAAATGTGAGAGAGTCTAGCAGACGAGCTGTTACAATATAAGGGATTATGTTAGGGAAACTACCAGCAAGCCTGATTGCTTACCCTTCCTTAACCTGTCACCTCACTTGTTTGGAGGCGCAAAACAAACCAGAACAAAACAAAAGGTAGGAATGGAGGAAGATCACTTTGAAAGGACAATACAAGCAGAAGAAATCCTGAGAACTTTGCATCCATTCAGGAGTTGAAGGGAAAGGTTAAATCAACCCAAGGAGAATTTAGCACCAATTTCCATTAGTTTCTTCCTTCTTCCCTTCCTTCCAGTTTAAGCCTCGGTCAGCTAAAAGCCCTGAAGTTGAAGCTCATTCCTAGACCGTGTAAGTTTGGGATCTTCAGCTAGGTCAGAGTTGAACATCTCTCATCTCAAGAGGTGAGTATCATAGAATGGAAAGACTTCATAAATAGTAGGGGAACTGTAACTTTTCTTCCATACTGGAACACTTTTAAGAGTTACAGGAAGTACATACGCACTAGGGCTATTCCTGGCACCTGGGACATATATTCAGCCTAGGTAAAACTCACATTTGTGTCTCCAGGCTTCATTGGCTTATGGGTTACATCATTTCACAAACACAATAGCAAAGTTGAATTTCTCTAATTCTATTCTCACTAGCACATTATGAGAATCATGGAAACTTTAGCACTCTTTGAAATTTACCCCTTCCCAGCTAGTTTATGGAGTCCCCACAGAGTAACTCCTGTGCTTGTGAATGCACTCCTCCAGCTAACAGGAATTTTTACCATTTCCTGAGGCAAACCCAGTGAATGTGGGGAATGTAACCATTTCCTCTGCCACGTTATGGTACCAGCCATTTTCACTTTACTCAGACATTTTGAGTCATGAGGTCTTTGGCTCTTACGGAGACTCTGATATTGTTACCTCTGATGTTTTCCTGGTTTCTCCTCTTTTCCTTGTCAGCTTGTGTGCATTCGTGATATTTCAGTCATCCTTTCTTGTGTTTATTCTTTACTCCCCTGTGGCATCTACAGACTATAAGACATTGCTTTCAAGGTCTCAATCAAAATTTTAGCTGAATCACTTTTATTTTTAACCACAGCTTCTGCTCAAAACCCTGGCACAAGTTCCTGGAGAAAAGTATTGAATAAGTGGATAATATGAGTCATTCAACCACTATTGCACTGAAACTAATTCCTCTACTCTGTAAGTGGGCATGCATATTTGTAACAGCTTCGGTGCCTTCTCTCTTTATCTATAGACTGAATTTTTAAGAATGATTCTTGGCTCTTCATAAAAATGCAAACCTGGTAGGTATGCTCCATCAGCCTCAGATATGCCTGAATATACTTTTCTTGTTTGAAACTAAGGTGTAAGATGAACACAATTTAAGAGTTTAATCTAGTATCTCTCATAGACTATCAAAGAAACAATTAGAAAACAGCACTGGAGAGTTGCTAATTATACACTAAATTTTATCTGGTAGACTGTATATGGCATTTGAGATCAGGGAAGAAAGTGGGTGGGACTTGAGGTGGATATTAAGGAATGGATTTGTCTAGAGAAGGGAGGAGGATAACTTCTAAGGGAGAAAAAACCTGATCAAAGACATAGCAGCAAGAATGATTGTGTTTATGCTGTAAGATTTCTACACTGCTCACATTGAAGAATATATTTTGGAAATAATTAAAACCAGAGTTGTTCCAACTAACAGTTACTCAGTTCATGCAGGGCTTTGGAGTTGATGCAGTAGAAGAAGGAAGCCATTGTTGATTTTTAAGAACTCCATAGTCATGGATAATCATATTTATAGGATGGTTTGAGATGGGTAAAGGTGGTAAACAGAGAGAACAACTAGGGATATATTAATATAACTTATATGTGAGATAATACAAATTTAGACTCTAGTGGTGGTAGGGACAGCAGGTGGGGTGGGAAGAAGAATGATACGTTTTAAAGAAATAGCCAACATGACTTGTGGATGGATAAATATAGAAAAGTTATTTTTCAATGGCACACTACAGAATGCCAAGATTCCAGTGTATGCCTTGGGTGTTACCTCAGAGCATGAGAGAGAGAGAGAGAGAACACACACACATTGAGTTTATAGAAGTCCCTCACTCCCACTTTAATTACGGCAGTCCCACTTACCTGTTTTATTTATTAAATTAATTAGACTTTTATGTAACTTTCTGATTTTTACGTGTCCTATGTTATAGGTTCTTCTAGTTGCAAATAGGTTAATGTAAGCTCTGTCACCCTCACTTCACTTATTCCATAGAAGGAATTAATTGCTAAAATCCTAGGATATCTCAGAACTGAAGAAAGACTTGAAGAATTATGCTTAAGGAAAAAGAATTCCAGACCTATTTCAGAGAATTGAGCAAATTGAAATTCATGAATTTTCCCGTTAGGCTGTTTCCATTCAAATGATTTCACTGTAAAGGATCTTGCCTCAGAGTTGCTCTCTGACAACCTCACTGTCCTAGGACAGAGAATCAAGCACGACTGGCCCCATGTTGCTACCTCAGTATCTTCTTAGTGTGCTTCACTTTAAGCATACAACCTCTAGGTGCTCTTGGCTCAAGGTTTACCTGTGGTTTTGGCAGGTTTAATGCAAGCAATCAAGTATACAAAATTCATCAACAGCTTCCAAATTTTAACTCCCAAAACTGGAAAAGAAAAGCAGCCACGTGCAAAAATGGGCAGACAGGAGATGATGTCAACATTGAGGGCAGGGTCATGGAATTGATTTTAGGTATATGGTTTGATTTTGGATATGTGGCTATATGGCGAAATATCCAATAGACAAACAGAGAATGCTAACTTCTAGGAAGGTCAGGATTGGACATAAAGATTGGAGTTACTGGCATGGGGACAATAACTAAAACTCTGAGAGTAAACATCTTTTTATGAAGGACAGGGCAACATAAAGAAGAATAAAAGGGAAGGCTGAGATAAATTGTCTTATTGCCTATGCAGTGGAGAATGTACCTGCGGTTCCCCATGCACAAAATCTGGCCATGAACACGAGCTTTTTTGATTGCAAAGCTGTAAATCAGAGACGTGGTTTACAAATCAAATTGTGGGTTGCTGAATTAACCTAGTCAGCCAGCTGTTTTGTGTCATGCTGACCCAGTGTGTAGCTTCTCCTTTGTGGTCCCACCTCTGCATCTTAATGGGTATTTCCACATGTCTGCAGTGTGATACTAACTCATTCCTGTGCTCCTTTAAAGTTTCTCCAGTTACCTCTTTGTAAAGGTTCCCTCCAGAAGGGAGGTGATATAAGTATTATCATCTGACTTCTGGAAATACAAAGAGAGTCCATCATTTGGTGAAATAATGCTTATAGTGTCCCTCATTTACTACTACAGATACCATTCAGCTTTCTGCCTCTGAGCCCTCCACAGGCGTCTTGGGGTGTGGAGAATGAGACAACACTTTTACTGGGAACTACCACTGTCTCCAGCAGCTCACAGCAGGTTTTCAGAATGCCAGCTCAGCAAAAGGCACATGCTTCAGAGACCACAGCGCACGATGTAATATTTGCAACCACAATGAAACTGGCCCAAATAACTTATTTTGAAAAATTCCAGACTGGGACTACGATTTAGAAAAATAGCTACATAGTTTATAAGTCTCCTTTAAGTCTTCTCTCCGTAAAATTAAATTCCACCCTTTTCCCTACTTCTTGCAATAGCAGATTCCTGGTACTGGTGGTGACAAGCATTGCTCTTGAGAGTTCTACTCCTTAGAGCAACAGAAGGCTGTCTGCAAGCTCCTGATTAACCTGCCAACTAACTGAATGTGAAACCACCACTCAGGAAAAATCAAAACAATGCTCACTCCATTTTTCAGATGTGATTGTTCCAAGGGCCAGAGCATGACTGGCCTAAGAGAAATCAGTTGTAGTTTGTGAGAAGGAGAGTAAAGAGTGGGCTTTGAAATGATACAATTCTAGAATCTAGTCCAGGTTTTTACACTGCCTCGCGGTCTTTGCAATGCTATCCCCTATGCCCAAATCACTGTTCCCTTAGTTTGCTGCATTGCTGACACCTTCTCATTTCCATGTCTCAGCTGAAATGTCACTTCCTCCGAGAGGACTTCCCTCACCAGCCCAGTTAAAGTAAGACTCTTCCTATTCTTCCTCTAATTATTATCATCACAGGTTTATTTATCATCCTGGGTTTATCTACTTCAAAGAATTTTTCTTCAACTATAAGTATTTTGTTTATTTGTCTTTTAGTCTCTCTAAAAAGCAAGTTACCCAAGGGCAGAACCATACCCCATTTATTTTATATTTGAGAAACAGAAAAGTGCCATGAATCTCAAACTATTTTGGTCTCAGCATCCCTCTAGCCTCTTAAAAGTTATTGAAGAGCCCAAAGAGCTTTTATTTATGTGATTTATATCTATTGACATTTACTGTCTTAAGAATGAAAACTGAGAAATTTTTAAAACATATGTTCATTAATTAACTTAACAATAGTAAATTATTACATGTTAGAATAAATGTTTTCAATAAAACAATAGCTATGCTTTCCAAAACATACAAAAACCATTAGTGTGATGAGTGGCATTGTTTTACATTTTTGCAAATCCCTGGCCTAATAAAAGAGAGATATATTATTATATGTGCTTCTGTATTCAATTTGTTGTGATATGCTATTTTGTTTAAAGAACATCAAAAATCAAAATGTTGCATATATTCTTTTTTGATACTACATCAAAAATTTTGACATGGTAATTCCTTAAAAGTCAGTTGCCAAGTGGAATCTGAAACCATATCTACAAACTTCTCATGCTCTCTTACATTATAATCCATTGGTTTTTCACTTTGAAAGAATCATTTATCTATGAGTGATTTTGTAATATCATACATTGTTCATTTAAAAAACATTGGTTAGCTGAGTTATGTGTATCTTTTTAATGCTTACACATTTCATGCTATGTTATCAAAAAGTTACATTTGTTAATATTATCATTAATCTCATGAAAAAATATTAGGAAGCTATTAAATACACAGTGATATATACAAGTTTTCAAATATTCTGTTTTTTGCTTAAAAACTTAAATTTTATGAATGGCAACAAATGCTGTCAGCTGTTTGCCTTTGTAGTGACAGGCTCACTTCATTCATTTTTGAGAAATTATCTACGAAACACCCAAGTGTCAGTAACCTTAATTTGGCTCTCATTCTTTAAAATAAAAATTGTGTTCTTTGAAAAAAGTGGCTAGTTCATCCCCCAATTCAAATAAGCACACAAGTGCTTTTCCTTCAGACAACCATACTTTGTGAGCAGCACAAATGTCTTAGGCATACTTCTCATTTTACCATACACAATATTAAAAAGACATAATCTCAAGGGTCAAGATTTAATACAGTTAATAATCTTACTGCTTCATCAAGTATATCATTACTGTCCTCAGCATTAAGAGGTTTACTATTTTATTCCTACGAGTGTGTGAAGCACACAATGACTGCTAGTACAGTTTGGTGCCAGTGCATTAATTTGTACAATGGTACCAGCAGTTTACCCACCTGGTAGTGTTTCATAAAAGATGTGCCAACCCTGGCTATTCTTAGTAAAAAATAATAGCAATTTATTGGAAAGATATCAGGCAGCTTCTATAAATTATGGAAAACCTGCAGAACCTGCCTTAAGAAAGATGCAAACAAGTCCAGTCTAGTTATCTAGATAATAAGAACATCTCTAATCCTCATGAAAATTTCTGTAATGAAATTTTCTGTAATGAAAATTTATGACCATTTTTATTCCCAGTCTGACTTCATCTTGTATAAGTGTAAGTGCTGTGGGCAGACAGAGTCAAAATTCTGTTATATGCTCATATCTAAGTTAATAAGGGGAATAGAATTTTTTCAACATTTATTTTAATTAATTTTTAAATTGACAAAAATATTTTAAAAATAAAAAATTATATATATTTATCATGTACAACATGTTGTTTTGAAATATGTATACTTTGTAGAATAGCTATATAAAGATATTTAACATATGCATTACCTTCCATACTTATTTTGTGATAAGAACACATAAAACCTACTCTTCACAATTTTCAAGAATATCATATTAATACATTGTTTTTAACTATAGTCACCATGATGTACAATTGATGTCGAACTTATTCCTCCTAACTGAAATTTTGTATCCTTTGACCAACATCTCTCCAGCCTTCCTCTTAACCCTCAGTAACCACCATTCTACTCTCTGCTTCTATGAGTTTAACTTTTTAGATTCCACACACAAGTGAGATCACGCAGTATTTGTTTCTCTGTGTCTGGCTTATTTTACTTAACATAACATCCTCCAGGTTCATCCATCTTGTTCCAAATGACAGGCATTATTACCACCAAAAGCAAGTTGTGCAAGCACAAAATAGCAGAGGTACAGCATACACGTGGGAAGAAGATTTAGGATTTTAGACGTTAGGTTCAAATAACATAATGTAGCCACTAAATGGTCATTCAATCATAGGCTATAGTGATAATCAAGGTACCAAAAGTGAGAAAAGTGATGCATGTTTTCTAACCATATTGGTCAGACCCCACTAGAAAAGTTTATCCTAAAATATTGAGATTAGATTATTCCTATATGTTTATAAACACACATGCACTCATACACACACACATAAACCCAGCCCACTTCACCAGCTTGAGCGTAGATAAGTTCACATCATATTTGAATAAATGTCTTAAGCCCTAATCTGGCTAACTGGGAAGGATATTTTGTTTCCTCGTTCTTTACCTTCTAGTTTCTGAAAACCCTCAAAGATGACACAGTTCAAAGGGCCCAGATACACATGGGTTCCAAACATGAGGCAAAGAGAGAACTAAAGAACTAGAATAGTTTCTAGGCTAGTTTTGGTATGCTATCACTTCCATCATTCCTAATAAAGTCACTAATCAAAACTCATGTTTAAAATTATGGCACATACTTATTACTACAGCGGTTACACGCTTGCTGTTCCAGACCTTTGTAGTGGCCACATGTGCTGCTGCAAACACATTCCCAGACCTCACATGTGGATAAAGGGAGTATAATCAAGAGTGGATAGATTTAAGATAATATTTTTCATCTTCCTGGGCAATATAGGACAACTATATTTCCTAGCCTCGCTTGAAGTTAGTTTGGGACCCTATGAATAGATTCTGACCAATGCACATAAGAGGAAGTATTGTATGTCAATGTCAGGGCTAACTATAATACTGAATGGTTGCCTGTGCTATTTCTTCTTCTTCTATGGCAAAGGTGGTTATACGTGAAAGATGATGACATCACAAGATGGAAGGAGCCTGGATCCCTGAGTGATAAATTGGAGGAGAGCTGTGAGAGGCAGCTCTCTAGGAAAACTGTCCATCTGACTGGAAGTGACACATAAGCCTTTATCCTCTTAAGCCACAGAGATTTGGGGAAACTGGTACTACAGCATGACCTATGACTAAAACAGAGAGCTCCTTTGAGGATTACAACTCTCCAAGAATATATTCACACCCTTAGTCATCAATTCCAAAGCATCATCTTTTTACTAGATGAGCTCAGTTAGTCACAAACTGTGTAAAAGTCAGTTCTCTTCCCGCATCATGTTCAGGCCTGTAATCTGGATGTCTGTTACTCTCACAGCTAGTTCTACTTTTCAGCCCTTGGTATACTTTCCAGCTATCACACCTCAGCTGGGAACATCTCAAACCATTAGCGAGAGTCTAATAAAATTGAATCTCAAAAGGATGGTATTTGAGGTCTCTATTCCTGTCTTCCCAGGAATAGATTGCTATGCAAATTTACTCAAGTCATTTCCAGTGATGAGCTCTATATACCAAAGAGTATTGAGGGGGTAGCCTTGGTCAGTAACTAAAAAGCTGTATTAGATCCTTCCTCAAGAACAAGGCTAGGCAAACCTTGGCTACTGGAGAAATCTGGTCAGAGCCCTGTTTCTGTATAGTCTGTGAGCTAAGAGTGGTTTTAACAGTTTTCAAAGTTTGTAAATGAACAAGGAGAGGAAGAAGGAAGAGGTACAGCAGCAGCAGCAGCAGCAACAAAGACCTCATATAAGCCTTACACATTTCCTCTGGCACCTAACAGTAAAGTTTGCTGACCTCTGCCTTAGAGCATTGGATGAGAACTAACCTTAACTTTGCATAATTATGAGAATCACTTAAGCGATACTTCCTGGAAAAAGAAGATCTTCTCCAAGGTGATTTTCAGTGTCTATTTTCTGAAATAGACATATGTGGAATTGATTTTTAAGTTTGGCCTTGCTTAAGTATCCTGCTAAGATTTAGCAGTGTGTGCATGAATACAAATAATTTTGGAAGGTTCTATGCCAACATCTCAAAAAGCAGCACTTTTTTGCATAGAAATTCTTCATAGATAATTTTAAAAATACTTTTTGTTCATCTGTACTTTCTAATTTTTCTTCAATAAACATATATCACTTGTATTACTTTCCAAAATATTACCAGAAAAGAATTGGGTATGGCATGAGATATAGGAACATCGGCACATGTGATGTAACTAGAAGTAAGTCTTTTGAAGAATAATTTAAAGAACTAGAGAAATACTTCCTAGAGATGAGAAAATTCAAAGGAGCTGTGATAGTATCTGTGAAATTTCAGAAAGATCCATCAGGAGCAAAAGAAATTTAACTTATTCTGTGTGACTAAAAAGGAGTGGGATTAGGACAAATTATAGAGCTCACAAGACCAATATCTGTTGAGTGGAAGAAAGCTCTTTCGAAAAGTCAGAACAGGCTACTATTTGTCATTGTCATAAAAGGTGTTGAGTAACACATTGGATAAATATTTGACAGGGAAGTTATAAAAGAGATTTGATTATATACTACAGGACCAGACAGGAATCTTTGAATCTACTTCTAATTCCTTGTACAAGCACAACACACAGATTCTCTGAAAATATTGCTGATCTTAGTAATGCATCCCACATCTACTCAGGCCACCTTGCACAATACAGTTTGCACCTTGACACAATATCCAGTTATTGCAAATCTTTTTCTCGTCATTAATTTATATCATCTCTGGAATCAGATTCACAAGTGAAGAATCAAGCAATCTGATTGTATTCTTCCTCTGCACTGATAGGAAATCGTCAATAGAATCCTGGTACCTGAAATGTGTCAGGTCCTACCCACATGGTAGGAAGGCAAGAGAGGGCAGGAGTCGAGCGAAGGAGAAGAAAAGAAGGCAGAGGAAGGGCAAAGAAGGATGTGTGATATAGCCAAGACTCATTTTCCAGAACTAAGATGAAATTAACAGGCAACTGGAAGGAAAATATAGTTGCCTTATTTTCCCTCCAAGAAAATCAACCCTGTCTTGCTTCTTTCCATTGTTTCTGGGTTTTGTGGGTGGATTTTTTGTTTTGTTTTGTCTTTCTGATCTTTTTATTATTTTAAAAATATTTTCCTTGTCATGGTTATTTAAAAGTGATCTAAAGAAAGAAGTAATGTGTCCAGATGGCAAGTGTTAAAGCAACCTGAGAAAATTCGCTAAGCAAGTTGTGGGATCAAAGATAGCTGCTTTTTTGGTGTAATTAAACACTTTCAAGTAAAAAAAACTCTCAGACAAGAGCAGAGTTCAAGGGGTAGCTGTTGGCCTTCTACCTATAAGTCAGAAGCCAGAACAGTATGTATCAGCCTCGCAATCTAGTCATACAAGGAACCACTGAGGCAGCTGTTAAGATTGGTCTCTTTTTCTTGGCCCAAAAAGCTTCTTAAGATTAAATTATAGGATGTTGATGATAGTTACATGTCCCTGGAAGTCACTTCACTTCTCTGTGCCTCATTTTCATATGACAATAGGTTAGAATTACTGTTCCTTACCTAATGTTCGTGGGATACTTAAGGATTTAGGAATATAGGACAATGACAAGAATCATTAAATTATTTTTTACTTATTTATTTTTTTTGAGACAGAGTCTCACTCTGCTGCCCAGGCTAGAATGCCATGGCATCAGTCTAGCTCACGGCAACCTCAAACTCCTGGGCTCAGGTGATCTCTTGCCTCAGCCTCCCGAATAGCTGGGACTACAGGCATGTGCCATGACACCCGGCTAATTTTCTAGTTTTAGTAGAGATGGGGTCTCACTCTTGCTGAGGCTGGTCTCAAACTCCTGAGCTCAGGTGATCCTCCTGCCTTGGCCTCCCAGAGTGTAAGAACTACAGGCGTGAGCCTCCGTGCCTGGCCAAATTATTTTTTAATATCTCTTAAAGTTAATGGAAATTGTAGGACATAAAAACAGTTAAACTATTGAGTATCTGCTTTTGTTTAGAATTTATCAATGCACTGAAATCATATTGGTTATGTAAAAGTGATGACAAGTGCAACCCGGCTACTGACAACTTTACAGGACTTGCTGGGATGTGTATGGTGGATTAGACATTGATAACAAAACATGGTCCCCCTTGGTCATGACCAGAGTGAAGCTCTCTCTTAAGCAAAAACATAAGTGAAAGGAGTCCTCACTGATGAAAAGACAGAAAACTCCAGAGTAGGTCATTTCCAATTGTCCCTTACGTCCTCCCATTGTTTAGTTTTAGGTTTTGCATTTCTAATTTTTCATGTTTGTATTTCATATTGTTCATTCAAAATTAACTTCCCAGGATTAATTTGGGAAATGCAATCTCCTACAAAGAGGCAAATGTCTGATATTTACCACTAGAGAAGCAGTAAAATTTGCAATCTGCCTTCTTTGACTGCATTATAGGTACAATTTAAAGAACACAAAAGTATTTGGAAACGTAAATGCCAGGCTTTCACTTTGCCAAGGTTTTCCTTCTTGAGGAGGTGAGGCGGTAATTGATGTCCTTAAGCACACAGAGAAATATTTCTTTATGTATGTTTCCATAAAGCTCTTTTTAAAATACAAATATTTACTTTGGATCTTCCTGTGGGCAATGACAAGAATGGAGTTGACAACTACACGGAAAATCTTAGTGCCCACCTTCTGAAACTATAGATAATTTTTGTGGCCAAAGCATAGTCTCTTTTTTTCCATAATGTGCTATTTCAGGTCTTTAACATCTGCCATTGGTATTATGTTAATAATTGGTTTCCTGGCTTCCAATCTTACTATCTTACTGCTGCAGCCAGATAAATCTTTCTAAGACACAATGCTAAAAATACATCCCACTCAAAATCCTTCAACGGCTCCTTATGGAATATAGGAAGAAGTGGAATCTCCTTAGCCTGGGATTCAGGGCACTGTATATTCTGGTCTGGAAATTATTTTCAGACTTTATTCCCCGACTTTAATCCCCTCCACCTTTAACTCTAGCAATAATATTGTACTTGTCATCCTCCATTTTACCAGGTATATTTCATGACTCCAAGCTTTTACTTATGTTGTTCCTTCCAAATGAATTTCTCTTTCTTTCCATCCTGAAAATATTTGTTCATTAAACCTCTGGGGACTAGCTCAAATATTTCTTTAAGAAGCATAAGATCCTTTCAGCTCCTCTGCCTCTAAACTTCCATAGAACTTAGAATGTATTTTACTTTACCTTGTATTATACAGACCTGACTATCACACTTATCAATTGTTAGCGATCAAGAACTAAGTTTTTCATCTTGAATTTCTCCAAGGACTTAACAGAGTCTTTAAAATAATTTTGTTGCCTTGAAAGTAGTCAATTGCTAAATTGTTTTCTGCAAATTCTCCTAGAGAAATAAAATGACTAGGTAAGAAAAAGGGATGCACTCCTGTTACTTTAAAACTGAAAGATAAGACTTCATTAAAATTTTTTATGTTTGAGATAAGCCCTCACAATCTTCATGAAAAGCTTCCCCTGGCCACTTTAGTGTTACCAAGTTCCCAAATAGCATGACCAACAATCTGGTTGTTTTATTTTATTTTATTTGGCTTTGCCACATTAGGAGCCTGGTCTCTGATGGCTGCTGCTGGAAAATCACTCCTACACAGATACTTGCTGAGGGTCCTGAACAAAGATTCAGGCTGACTGCAGGAAAGAGCACGTTACCAATTAATAAAAAGTAGATTTCATTCTATTAATACTTCAGAGCAGGGAATGTCCCTTATAGGAGCCAATGAGGAGAAGCCTGAAATTCTAGGCAGATCTGACAAGAGCTGCTCAGAGGTGTCAGGCACAGAAGAGAGTCCTGAGGCAAAGCCAGACGGATCAGTTACTGAGTGGGATGTGGGAAGAGAAACAAGCTGGAAGGTTAAAGAAAGGGAGGAGCTCAAAAAATAGGTAAGACTCCATGTCAAAGGCAGGATAATACAGAATCAACTTAAGTGTCCATCAGTAGATGAATGGATAAAGAAAACCTGGTATAGACACACAACGGGATACTATTCAGCCTGAAAAAAGAATGCAATCCTGTCATTTGCAACAACATGGATGAACCTGGAGGACATTATGTTAAGTGAAATAAGCCAGGCACAGAAAGGCAAATACTGCATGATCTTACTTATATGTGGAATCCCAAAGAGCCAAACTCATAAAAGCAGAGTTCCCAGAGACTGGGGCTGAAGAGTTGAGCAGATGTTGGGCAAAGGATACAAAATTTCAGTCAGACAGGAAGAATAAGTTCAAAAGACGTATTGTATACCATGGTGACTATAAACTATTGTATACTTGAAAATTGCTAAGAAAGTAGATTTTAAATGTTCTCACTATAAACAAATGGTAAGTAATGTGAGTTAATGCTAATTAGCTCAATTTAACCATTTCACTCACAATGTATACATGTATCAAAACCTCATGTTGTATACCATAAATATATTCTTCTTTGTCAATTTAAAAAAAAAGTGGAGTAAAGATTCCATTTGAGCAATTGTTAATTGTTTTTCCATTGTTATTGAAAACATTAATTTCTTATGTCAGAATTTAGTATGTGGTATCTAAGTGAACTGAGATGATTACAAACAAGGCGAAAACTCTTGATATTTAGCTTAGGCAGCCTTATTGTGCTAAAATGTATGATTACCATTAGGCTTTAAGAAATATTCATAATGGCTTGCAGATCCCTGTTATAATCTTTGCAGACTCGTGGGAGCCAAGAACTAACACTTGGGGGCATCACTAGAGTGGGACAATCCCAATTCGATCAACTTTATTTTGGGAACAGCTTTATTGAGGATCTTAATATTTCCTTTAGATTCACTTTCACATCCTATTACTTTACTCCTAGAAAAGAGGATCTACATTTTAAAATTCTCTGAATTTTAAAACCCCACTGAAATCACTCTCATTTTAACAAGTCAGGTCTGTTAATCCACCTTTTTCCTTCGTGAAACCTAACACTGCCATCTGCAACTATTTGAAGATAAAGAGGTCCAGATCCAAGCCTCACAAAGAATTTTCTTCAAGGCAGGCTTAAAATGCACAGTATGACATGAGAGTCACATGACACCAGCTGAGAATAAGGCCTTTTGAGGCTGCTGGAGAAAGCACTCAATGGAGTGAGACCAGAAGCGCTTTTCCCATCAGCCATGCATTACTTACTTCGCGGAATCGTCCCCCTTCTCTTTTGTTCATGAGTGATCTGTGCTCACTGAGCTGACATTTTTCTCTTCTTATTCATATATTTTTATTAAAGATATCAAGTAAAAAGTCAAATTATTCTTTTAACCATCCCTTTAGATCCGCAATTTTACAGTCAGTCCCAGTTCACTATGTACCCTTACCAATCTTTTTGTCTGCATGTACCAAAAAGTGTCTGCATATGCATTTTTGTTATCTACATGTATTTTATCATCTTATATAGTATACAATTATATTTCATAGACATCATTTCACATAAATGATCAAGTCAGGGCTTGAAGTAGAAATATGTTTTTGTGTATTATTTCCCCTGGAGATTTGGCTCTCTGCTTCATTCCACATCATAGGTTTATATTCCTCTGTTCTGAAGCTGCAACCAGAGGACAATTTCAATATGACTATCTGTTCTTTTCATTCTTTTGTCACGTTCTTCAGTGCAAATTTCTCAGCCTTTAAGATAAAGAACAACTGGAGATCAATTGCCAGCAACTTAATATTTCCAAGGGCAAAGAGAAAGGCTGGTGATCTGCAATGTGTCACGCAAGTGAAAAGCAAACCAGTGCTTGATGATTTGCTGTGGATCATCTCTGCTTTTTGTTTTGGTTTTTCTTTTCCTCCACCTTTACTCCTTTCTATCTTTCACATGTCCTTTACTTCTCCTTTCTCGGCCTTTCCTATCCTGGTTCTCTCTTTCCTCAGTGTTTCCTCTGCTGCTCTACATCTTCTCTTCTTTGTTCATGTTCCTCTTTCTTACTCTCCTCCCTAACTGTTCATTTTATAAAGTTAGAATATTTTAAAAAACATGTTTGTTGCTAAGTCCTAATTAAACACTACTCTATGGATTATTGACACCATGGAATACTATGTAACCATTACATTTTATGGTGTAAAAATGTACCTTTTATATAGAAAAATGTATGTGATACACTATTAAAATCATTATGGAAATAATTCTATTTATATAGACGGGATTTTATAAAAGAGTTTACAGGATGTATCTTTGGGTGGTGATAAGATTATATTATTTTTTGCTATTCTTTTTTCATATTCTGTATTTTAAACCTTCTTCTCATTTAGTATATGTTACGTGAGAAATAAAATGGTTTTTTAAAAGGAACTTCAAACACATTTGAAGTCATTTTGTTTGTTATTGAATGACGTCATTTTGTTTTTTCTAAAATTTCTGTAAATTATGAAGCTGAATGTGCATATTAAAGGGAAAAAATTAAATTAAAATTTAAAGTAAATAAAAGATAAAGTGATTTTTTTTAACCACTTAAAAGCTTTTAAAAAAAAAGGAAAAGAATGAATTTTTCTATGAAGGGGCTAGCAGGGCCTTTGAGTTGAGGTGGCTGCCATGACCAGGAAGAAACTCTTCTAGGCTCACATTTGCCCCATACGGCCTGAGATCTGCCAGATCCAGCAGAGTCAGCCCAGATGGAACTTTGAGGGGAGCAGTGTAAACATGCTTCTGACTGCAGTATCTTCTTGAAGACAAAAAAAAAAAATTAAAATTAAATACAAATAAAAATAAAAAATAAATTTAGAGAGGAAAATACCTTGCTTTTCACTTATTTGGGGCCCTTGATTGAATTCCTATCCACAATATTCTCCTCTACCCTGGGATCTTTGGTCCTATAAATAAGCAAAACCCAGCGGAGGAAAGCTAGAGGAAACTGCAGGAGTTGACCATGAAGAGGCTGCCATCTGGTGGCCCTTCAGACTGCGCTTCTATTGTCAGTTCAGTTCTACTCATACACAACACAGCTGGGTCGGATTAGACTTGTTTCAGACTACAGTCTATAGATTATACATACAAATCCTATTCATATGTTCAAGAAGAATTGGGGTCTTATGTAGTCATTTTTATGACTGTTGAAAAAGAAAGGGTCATTTGAGTTACAGGGTGTGTGGCCCATTTCTGGCAGCTTTGCTATTAACATTATTCTGAATGACCTACTGTCTTCAGTCTTTGGAGACTCTTAGAAATTCACAGTGCACCTAACTGTGTGTGTTTGCTGCGTTCTGGGGACTTTTTCCAGACTGGGGAAAGAACAGCCACACAGAAGGCTCTCTGTGTATTAGGCTAACAGAGAAGATCGTATAAAGATGTCTTAGAATTTCAAAGTGTACAAAAAATGTTATCTGAAGGCTCTGTTCAAACACACACGATATTCATCTATTCATTTGCTTTTCCAATGTTTGGGGAAAAGGTACGGTGGGCTTCAAATTGCCTTGTGTCATTTTGTCAGACAGTGGATGGCTCCTTGATCAAATAATCAATGTTGAAATTATAAAACATTGAAATTACTAAAAAGACTTCAAATCTGGTCCAATGTAGGTTTCTCAGACGTAGAAAGTTTCTATACACACCAAATGTTAACCAATTCCCAAGAGTTGCAGCTTCTGGCAACAAAAAGTTTCAAAGAAACAAGTTTCTCTATCTTTCAATACATCTCCATAGCTGACTCCTCCTTCTAATGAAATTCTGGGGAATCCGGGTTCTCACCTCCCCATCATACTCATATATATCGTATTAAATTCTCCCTCTAAATCTCCCCTGATATGTTATTCTTTAATCATCATTCTTTTATTTTTATTATTTTCTCTAGCAACTTCCCTCTAGTGTATAAATTAACATGAACTTTATCAGCCCCTAAAAATCCAACAAAAACAAAACAAAATAATCAAGCTAGTTTTGTTCCATCCAATATTTCTCCCTAAGCCACCATTCCTAATAGTTTTTCCTCTTTCTCCTACAAACCTCTTAAAGGTATAATTTACATCTGCCTTTCTGTGACTTTGATGATGTGACTGAGATATGAGAACTCAATTGGATACACAGATTAAGATGTCATCAATAGTGAGGCAATATTTTAAGTCATCAAACTAAAAAGGTCATCCAGGGAATAAGTATAGTTTGAGAACAAAAGAGGGTAGAGGGATAAACATTAAGAAATGCATAAATGGAAGGAGCGGCCAAAGAAAGCAGAGTCAGCAGGTTCAGCCCAGGTGAAACTTTAGGACACAGCCCTGCAAATATGCTTGTGTTTTCAGCATCTTCTTGTGGACAAAACAAAATGAGAGAAATAAAAATAAGACAAAAAATGATTGATAGAGGCCAAATGATGAAAGAACTAAGAGGGAGTAGAATAATCAAGTACCAACTAGAGTAGTAGAAGCAACAGCAAAAACAGCAACTGTAATAACTATACTGATGGCTCAGCCCAACAGCCCAGGTCCACAGTCTACTCCTAGCCCCAGGCAGACAGTGAGCACACACAATAACTTGGTTGTCTCATTTTTTTAAAAAGGTGAAATTGGCCAGGCATGGTGGCTCATGCCTATTATAATCCTAGCACTCTGGGAGGCTGCGGCAGGAGAATCACTTGAGGCCAGGAGTTCGAGGCCAGCCTCAGCAAGAGCAAGACCTCGTCTTTACTAAAAATAGAAGGAAATTTAACCAGACAACTAAAAATAGAAAAATTACCTGGGTGTGGTGGCTCATGCCTGTAAGTTCCAGCTACTCAGGAGGCTGAGGCAGTAGGATCGCTTGTGCTCAAGAGTTTCATGTTTCTGTGAGCTAGGCTGATGCCAGGGCACTCTAGCCGGGGCAACAGAGTGAGACTCTGTCTCAAAAAAACAAATAAATAAATAAAATAAAAAGGTGAAATTGGTATATGAGATAATTATTCACTTCATGATTTAAGGACCTTCATATCAACTACCTATTTATTTTATCGCACCTTGTTCTGGAAAGAATTTCAGAAGGCTTATTAAGTGACTTGTAGAGCACAAATAAAATATCCTAAATTAGCCTGGGTTAAACATGGAAAAAAATAAAGAAAAATCCCTAGAGATTGGATACAAGAAAGAAACATAAATAAGGCTAATCATTCAAACTAGAATGAGCAACACTTTTAATATGGGTGTGAGCCAGAAATTTGGGTCTAAACTTTCTGCCAACTAATGTCAAAAGAGAAAAACTTGGCAGTTAAACCACAGCACCATCAGATAAATCAGATGGATTACAGGACGGAATTTTAAGGGATCTTGGTACTAAATTTAGCAGGATAACCACTCAAGTGTATGTATTTCAGGTGAAAGTGATTTTTCTCTGCAACAAGACTCCCTCGTTCTCTACACCCCTGCCACCCCCCACCTAACTACGCACAGATGCACACACACAGGGAGGTACCAAAATTAATAGTAATTGAATAATAGCTAATTTCTCCACCAAAAAAATAATAAAATAAAATTCCCAGAAAAGATTAACTTTTGAGATACAAAAATACAATTGATTGCTGTGATCTTACTTTTTAGTGATGGGCTCAAAATTAAGAATGTATAGGTGGGCAGGGTGGGTAAAAGAGAACTGAGAGAGAAGGAAAATTAAATTTTATTTCAAATTTTTACTATGATCTGAAAACTAATCATGAACCAAAGTTTGATGTTGATTGTAATAGGTTTATACCGTGAAGTTTAACTGAATCTGTAACAAGAAGTTTTCTAAGTTTGTCATGCGGATAATATTGTATATATGAGGAAAGATTTGAAAAGTCATGCAAGTTTAAATGTGAAGGAGATCAAGTACTAGTTGAAATAACATTTAGAAATAAGAACACAATGTTATCATTAGGTACTGTGGTCTTAGAAGAATAAAGCATTTATGTGCAACCCCAAGCCAAAGTGAGTTTCCCAAATGAGAAAGACCTCATTAAAGTAAGATGTTTCTGCTCCATATTTCCGTCATAATGATAATGAGGTACTTCACAGCAAGGCCTTGGTGGATTACTGCTTTTATGGGCAGAACCACTACAGAGTCTCAGGATGTTTCATTTTTGTTACATCTCAGCCACAAATTCCAAAGAACCCTGTCTCTCCAATCAGAGAGAGTGAAATTATATCTTGTACAATAGAAAGAATATTTTGTTTTAGCAAGAGAGAGTTTTATGGAGGTTATTCAATAATATCTTTGTAAGCAAAAGAGACACAGTAAAATGACCTAATTATGGTTTGAAATTGAAAGTAGAGACAAACACACATACTGGGTAACATCAAAACACATTCATTATATGAAAATTGGAAGAAAGGTCATGTCCACGAAAGCAATAGTCATAGTGGAAAGGTTGTGAGCTTAAAAATTATACAGTCTGGATTTGTGTTAAGTATATGACCTTGGGAAAGTCAAACAACTTTCACACTCTCAATTTCCTCATCTGTAGAATGGGAAAGTGATACCTATTTTTCAGGGTTGATAGAAAAAACAAGGAGACACATTGCTTAACATACCTAACATAAAGCCAAGGCACATGGGAGGTAGTCATGATGACAACTTTAGTCATTTAAAGGTATTTTTTGACATTCAGCACAAAGACATAGTCCTTATTTCAGAAATACAGAGTCTAACAGAGGAGCCAGACAGGTAAATAAATAATTAAGAAATAATTTGGTAAGTGTTATTGAAATGGAAGCACGTATAATGTTCTAAGGGTGCACAGGATAATCAATGATTAATTCTGTTCTGGATGGTTGGGGAAGGCATCTTGGAGGAAAAGACATTTGGACTCGTCCTAAAGATCAGTTATCAATTTACCAGCCTGAGGACCACCCTGAATAAAGATACAAATGTATGAAAACACTAGACTAAAGAGTAAGTGGAGACAGGGCACACAAAATGAAAACTGAGAAAGATTAGAATTAGATTTTGAAAGGCAAGATCTATTTTGCTGAAGATTTGTAATTTGTCTTCAGCCAGTGGGAGCTTTGAATGGTTTTTACAATTTTTAAGCAAGTGAACGATTAGTTTAATCTGCATTTTAGAAGGAATTCTGACAACTGTATGAAAGAAGAACTGAAGAATTTGGAGAATGGAAATAGGAAACAAATTGGCTACTCCCACAGTCCGTGTGAGAAATAATAAGGTCCTGTTTCAAGCCAGTGGTCACGAGAAAGGAAGAAGTAGGGCTGAAATTCCAGAGAGTTTTCAGAAGTAGAACAATAGAGCTTGCTAATGCCAGGACATTGGAGATAAAGGAATGAGACTTTTGAAGGCATCGACAAAAAGTCTGGTGAGCATAGCCATCAATCTGACAGAAGAGCAAAAATAGTTTTGTGGACAGGATATTGAATTTAATTTTGGATGGGCTGATTTTGAAATGCTGAGGAGTCATCCAAGTAGAGATGTGTAATGGATAGTTTTACATTTTGGACTAGAGCTGTAGAGTCTGAGATGAAGACAAAGGGTGAATAAATATATTAATAGATAATGATAACAATAACAATAATAGATACTAATCATTGAATACTTATTAAACTGTAGCAGTGACAATGCTAAGATCTTTAATATACTATTTTATTTCATTCTGTCAACATGTTTACCATCGGGAGCCTCAAAAAAGCTAAATAATTAGATATATAGAAATGGAATATCATTCCTCCTCAAGAAAGCTGAGGAGGTCAGTTAAGAAGATTTTAACCATAAACAACAGAAAACTAAATTAATTGATTCACATAACTGAAATGCCCCAAACTAGCATGTGTCTAGTTGAAATTTGGCCCCCAAATTCAATAATTTCTTATAGGAACCAGCTTCCATTCAGTTCCTGCTCTGCCTTCCACAGATTTGCTGATGGACCAGATTAAATCATATGCTCATCACCTGTCAATTATTTTAACTAGAGGAATATGGTGTGCCAACTCTCCTAAAGCAGATTTGATGTGTGTCCTTGTGAACCAGTCACTGTGGTCAGGAAGGAGGATGCTTATTGGGAAGGCCTAGAAGGGCCTGTTATTGTTCTGGAGGCCTAGGGGTCAATCTTATTTAAACTCTAGGATTGGAAAAGTTTAGTTCTTTTGGGAAGGGAAAGGGAATGCTGAGAAGAAAAAGAATGATGTTCACTCAACAGAATCACCATTAAGGAGGATCAAAGATGGAATTCTGGGAAGGCATCATATTTAAAGGTCAGGCTAAAAAATCGACATTCCAAGAGAATGAGAAAGAGTGATGACATAAGTGGAAAACAAGGATATTACTCTCATTTGATCATAAAACCTTACTTGATATTTTACAATAATTTTTTCATGCTCTAGAAATACCTCAAAGTTCTTTTTTTGCCTTTTAAAGGGGAAATATGGAGAGTCTGATCCCAGGCACACTGCCTGGCGTTTGTGGTAGAGAGAGCCCCCTGGCTTTCTGCACTGCAGAGGGAGTCTCTGTGATGTCTTTGGACTGAGCATAATCCCCACTCCCACCACCAGGCCTTAGAAGGCAAAAGCACTCAACCCATAGCTACACTTCTTATGCACAAGGAATTCCCTCAATGATCAAAGAAGCAGAATAAACACAAGTCATTATCTACCAGATGGGATTTTTCACTGCAATTAAAGATACAGCAATGCTTTATGGAAAGAACATAGGTTTAGAGGGTCCCACAGATCTGAATTAGAATTTGACTTCTGATAGCAGCTGTGGGACCTTCCTTCATCAAGTTCCTTCATTTTTGTGAGCGTTAGTTTCCTGACAATAGAAAGCGAAAATTAATGCTACCTTGAAAAGTATTTACGATATTGAATAGAAAAACGTGTACATATTAACTAGCACAGCACATTGTAATTGTTCAATAAATGGCAGCTATTGTATGTTACAGTCTCACATCTATGCCATGTATAGGGTTCCCATCATCTCTTTCCCCAACAGAAAAAGAGGCAGTGAATAATGAATAGTGTTTAAGTCAAGTTGCCTAGATTTGAATTTTAAAGCCATTTTTTTAATAATTGTGTGTCCTCGGACAGCTTATTCTCTCTGTACTGTTTCCTCATCTATAGCCTAATTGCAATAATAGTGCTTTTTCAAGAAGTTGCTAGGAGAATTAAAAGACATGATAAATGTAAAGTTTTTAGACCTGTCCCCAATACTTGATAAACGAGCAGTAAATCTTATCTCAAATTTCTATTATATAAGATGAGAATAAAAGGACTTACGACCTTATAATAGACTATCGCAGAGGTATTCCACCTACCAGGGCATTTTTTTATTACCTGACTTCATGTCATGAAAGTACAAGAGGGTTTCTCTTTGGTTACCTTCAGGCACGCAATCTAGCTAAGGACATGCGAACTCCTGGAGAATTTACCCTCACCTTTGTGCCCAGCAATTGATATCAACATGGACAGGACAGCAGTAGTCACCTCACAGATCTGTTGTGAAAAATAAATGACACAGTATTTTGTAACTGTCTAGATCTAGATAAGATTATGTTGGAGCTCTGCTGTACACTCCCTGGAATTTCAAATCCCTCCTCAGGTGGAACAGAATTTTACATTTTCATGTTCAGTTCTGGTGTTGAGCTTTTTGCTTTCTCTGAATTTTTTCAGGAATATGAAGAGTCTTGCTTTCTCTCTCATTCTCATCTCTGTTCCATAATGATTTTCTCAGGAAGCTTGGCCCCCTCCTTGAATATCAGAAAAGAGGAAGGGAGAGAAGGCAGGATCAGAGGGAACTGAGAGAGATTAAGTAAATATAGGTCATTTAAGTTTTCAGTAAAGATCACTGAAGATGTGGGAGAACAAAAGGGGTGTTTACATGGAAATACATTTTTAAAATCTTTAATTAAGCATCGGCCATTCCTCTTGTTTAAAATCCCCATTAAGGAATTTTTTACTCATTCTTTTACCTTTCAGAGTATACCAGCCTTCAACCATCTAGCTGATTCTCTTTCATCTTATCTCTTTAGTCTTCTGCGACTTCATCATTTTCCAAAGCACAGTAATTTATTTCTTGCTTGCTTTTTTGACTTCTGTCAACATACATACTCAGATTTTCACCTTCTCTGATGTGGTTTACTTCTCAAAAAAGAGTTTGCTGAACAAATTTTATCCTGTACCCATGAGCAACACTTAGCACCAGGTGAAGATATTATAACATGTGGTCAATAAGTACACCATTTAATATTAGTGCAGATAGTAATTATCATTATTATGCTCATACCAAGGGGAAAGGCACTGGTGATGGGAGGAAGACATGGTTGCAAAGCACAACCCTATTGCATTCTTAGACAATAGCTTTGGCCAAAGCACTTAACCTCCTTATTCTCATATTCCTCATTTGTAAAATGAGGTATAAAATTTGTATCTACTTCAAAGAGTGGTTGTATATATATGGCATGATGGAATATGCAATTTGCTTAGCACTATGACTGAAACATACCTAACATTTAATATTTATTAATTATTATTAGTAGTAGAGTATCCCTGAAGTACATGCTAGTTCACTAAACACACTTTCAAACCCTCAAACATAATCTGTTGTACCCATGGCTTTCTTTCCCGACCTACTTCTGAATGTCTGGTACAATGGTCTGCAAAGGTGTGTTGTTTTCACTAGTAGATCTATTGGGATATAGGAAAAAATATTAGGGTGTCTATGTTTCTCTCTATATAGATACTCTAATGTTATTATAACGTATGTTATGTATTATATTACATATATAATATGTATAACTATAATATAGTAGGATATTAGATATATAGATATTACATATATAATACATATTATATATTATATATGTAATATCTAATATCCTACTATATGTATATCTTCTCTTGAATATGAATATTTGACTATATTTTAAAATTTGCTTAATACATTAGTACATGTACACAATTTATAAGTAAATGAAATAGACATATATTAAAAATGCGATGAAAATTTTTCAATAATGAGGCATGAAACTGAAAAGAAAGTTTGGAAACCAATTTGGCCACAATGATATATTTAATTTGCTACCAGACATCAATCGCCAGGCTTTAATCAAACTCTTAGGAACAATGGCAGTTGATATTTGATACAGAAGAGTCACTACTTAACCACAATAGGTATCTAAGTCTAACATGGAAGGCCTGTATAATAATTGTTATTACAATAACTAATATTCATTACGTGCTTCTCATGTATCAGACATTGGGCTAAGCACTTTGTGTATATTATCTGATTTAGACCTCATAAATACCTGCTGTGGTTACTATCACAGTTTATGTTTTACAGATGAGGAAACTAAGCTCTAAAGAGGCTAAGTAACTTGCAAAAAGTTACAGAATTAGTAAGTAGTGAAATCAGAGTTTGTACTCATGTGTTCTGGCCATTCCATACGTTGTGGCACTAGAACACAGTCTGGCTCTAGTAATGTTCTGTGACACTTGACTGAATCCAAACCTGTTTGTGGACCCAATATCATTTGAGCCTCACAGCAAAATTTTGAGTTATTATACAGTAGCCTTTTTTATGGATAGCCCATTTCATAGAAGTTGATGAGCTCAAAACAGGCTTACCCTGTCACTGGTCTACAGATTCCTTCTATAATACTCTTTCTAATGTATTAATACAATCATCGCTCTCAGTTAAAGCCTGATTTCTGGTGAGCTGAAACATCAGAGAATTGGTATGTTTGTCCGATGCCTATACTTTTGTTCTCAAATGTCAACCTGAGTGTGTCTGTTATATCTTTTGTTTCTGATCAAAAACTTTTTTAAGGAACTCTAAAATCTAAAAAAAGAAAGTCTAAAAGCACAACTTCAACATATTTGTGAAATGTAAATTCCCTTTCTTTTCTTAACGAACACAAGTCCTTTCATCAAATAATAACCTTTTGGTTAAAGAAGCAGCTAACAAATAACTCCTTTTTGTAAAGCGTGTCCGGGAGATGGATTTTCTATGCTCCTTTGCTGACTAATACCCTCATTCATTCTTAAGCTCCAGCAAAAACACAAGCCTGTGCTTGTATCTTCATCAGTAGGCACATTCACTGCAAAATGAGGTAGTCATCTTATAGATAAATGGGTGATGGGGGATATAGACATACTTATTTACCTTCCCAAGATTTTGTATTAAATATTTGCTGTTATGTGGGAAGCAGAAAAGGGAAGAAAGTTTCCTTGTGTGTTCTGTAGCTTCTGAGAGAGATGTAAAGAGAGAAACTTGTAAACAATTAAAAAAATTCCCTATTCCAAACGGTTTATGAGCAGCAGAAGTAAAGTAGAGACGGGGGCCATCGCCTGGTTCATTCAGGCCTTAAAACTCTTTTATCCAAAAAACCCTTAGGGACACTTTGTTCTATTTACCATGTCCACATTTCCCACTGGTTCAAGCCCCCTTGACTGCCACCCTGACCTTGCCATTCATTAAGAGAACTGGCGACCTCCTGATTTCAGCTTCTGTCAGGGAAGTGCTGTCACCTGGATTCAGTTGCTTTATGGCCTCATCATTCCCATTGCTATCAGTGAGCCACGTTCTGTGGCAGCCTCTCCCGCCATCCGATCTCAGAGATGTGGATGCCTCTCTCTCTAGCAATTTCTGCCAGCTTTGGTGAACAGTGTGTTCTCCAAGCCTGTTGGTGAAACCCAATCCTGTGCTGGGTTTTCTGGCCTCATATAACTTATCTGTCTAGCTTGTTCACTTACTGGAGTCTAATTTTAAAATAAACTTTTAAAATTTAGGATAGTTTTAGATATACAGAAAAGGTTTAGGATTATACAGAGTTTCCATATATCCCCCAGGCAGTATCCCCTATTATTACCGTCTTACATTACTATGATATAATTGTTACAACTAATGAACCAATATTCATACACTATTATTAATGGAAGTCCATACTTCATTTGGATTTCCTTAGCCTTTATTTAATGTCCTTTTTCTGTTTCAGGATCTCATCTGAAATACCATATTACGTTTAGTCATCGTATCTCCTTAGGCTCCTCCAGACAGTAACAGTTTTTAATACTTTCCTTGTTTCTGACAATCTTGACAGTTTGGAGGACTACCAATCAGGAATTTTGTGGATTGCCCTTTAATTTGTTTCTGTCTGATATTTTTATTATCATTAAAATGATCTCTCCTGGGGTCCCTGAGCCACATAGTCCCTTTCTCTGGCACTGCCATTCACCATGGTAATTCAAACACTTCAGCCCCACTCAGCATGGGCCATGACTTTGTTCAGTTCTCTAGGAATCATTCTAGTAGTGAATTTGCACCATGCTTCAGGGTTCTTGCCAAGGTGTTAAATATATCCTAAAAGAAGGTCCTCGGGTCAGTAAACTCTTTTTTTTCTTTTTTCCCTAGTCTTACATTTTGGCTGAAGGGATTGATGATCACGGAAAAAATAGGCCCCTGACAATTTTGGAGGTATCCCCAGATATACATAGGTAGTTTAATTAGTGGAGCTCTGAGCAAATTAAGACTCCATCTTCAAGAAGTAAGATGATGTCTGGGTTTACCATGCAATGTTTAGCCCTTTGACCGGCACACAGTGAGTAGGTGGTCCACAAAAGTGAATTTCTTTTCTTCTCTTTTCTCCTTTGTAGTTTTTCATGGTCTGGCCTTGGGAATAAGTTTGCATAGTCTGCTTCTTCAAGGAACCTTTGGTTCCCTGGAAAGATGAGATGAGAAATCAACTTATAGAGAGTTTTTATCCAAGATGGTTCAGATCCTAAAAATCATTAAAGATATCTTTTTTTCTAGCAAGTAATGCTATTTTTCCTTTCATACTCAATGACTGTTTCCTGGAATCATTTATAAACTCATAGAAGTTAGGCTCAATTTACATCTCAAGCTTTTGACCTGTGACTGCTGGTGCAGGCAGACAGCAACATCTATTATGAGAGAAAACAATCATTAACAAAAGCCAAAGTCCAAAAATAAACCTTTAATGGAAGGAAAGATAGGCTTGGTCGTATGCAAATTGCTAAGTAAACATTTAAAAATTGTACTAAAGTAATATTTTCTTTTAAGTGGTGCATTTATAAACTTCATAGCCTCAGTAGTGAGACCATTTATTGAGTTATCGTTTATTGAACCCCACCTATGCCTGCTACTGTATTAACTATTTTAGCTATTTTAGAAGCATTATCTTACTTAGCCCTTACAACTGCCCTTCATAGTACTATTCCCATTTTACAGCTGAGGACACTAGATATCAAAGTTTTCATAACTTTGCTCAAACCTACAGTGTGGAACAAAGTTTGGAAAGAAACCAAGATTTGTCCGAAAGCATGGTCTGTGTACCATGATACCTTATCTTCTTAAAACTAAATATATATTTTTGCCTTACAAAGTTACAAGTTGATTTTTAACTCTGCTTCTCCCACTTCCCCATGTTTTGTATTTTATGCAAGATTTCCAAGTTCAATTAAGTTATTGGAGGCCAGAACTCTTTAATCAAGATACAAGACCTCTCTTAGAGAAAAATGTATATGACTTAACTGTAGATGGACAGACAGAGCCACACTTCCTAAAAATAGAATTGTTTCTTTTGAGACAGAACATCAGCAGTTGATACTTAGAAGTAAATTATATGGAAGCTCCTAAATTTAACACAGAGAGATGAAATCAAACACAACTGTTTCTAGTAAATATTATTCACTATTATTATTAGTTATTTTGAGGTCTACTTGCTCCTTTTTCAATTTTCTTTTTCCTTTGAGAGTGAGGCTAACTTTAATCCCGTGGGCATTTGGGGGCATTTTCATTCTGTGGTGCCTGAAAATAAGCACATCAAGAAGCCAGGCTCACTGGCAGCAACCAGGGCAGCAGAACATAGCAGCAGCAGTGTGGGGGTTTCCCTCCCCCTGGGTGGCAATGCTGTGTGCGTGTGGGAGGACGTCAGAGGATGAGCCCCTTCCTGCTCTTAAGCATTTTCCCAGGGGAGACTTTGCCAGGGAGTGGGGGCTGGAGTATCAGAACATTCTGGAAACTTCTATGATCAGAAACAAAGTACCAATTACTGGTCTAAAAGTTGGCTTGAGGCAATTGCAGGAAGTCAGCCAAATGTATTCTGCAACTTTATTCAAGTGCCTGGCACACATACCCCTTGTACAGACAGTGACATGTCTTGGTCTGCTCAGGACAGCCTCAGTTTATGTCCCTTCCCAGTATCATAGTGCCACTTTTTTTTTCCACTCTCAAAGTGTCGCCAATTAGGATGATGAATCATAATAAATGGCATCATACACCAATTTAGAGACGACGCTCCTATCTTTGCATTTCTATACTCCCACTAGATTGTAGATATCTTGGCAGTATAAACCTAGCTTCATTTATCTTGGCATACTTCCTGAACATAGCCTTCAATCTTTTACATAGCTTGCACTCAACAAATGCTTGTTGTATTAAATCAAGTTCTATATTAATATCCCACCATAGTGGGGAAAAAAGAGAAAACAACTAATATATATAGAGAAACTATTGTGTGGTAGACACTGTGCTGGACACTGATTTATATTATCTCTTTTGGTACTTATAACTGCCCTGTAAGGTATTTCTATTTTATGGAAGAAGAAGCTCAGAGAGATCACCATAATCAGCCTAAATTTTAGAGTTAGTAAATAATATAGCAAAAATGCAATTTAGTACTATTTGACATCTAAGCCCAAGATTCTATTATTATTCTTCCTACTTTCCCCTGACTACATATGCCAAGTATCCTTGTGTAATGCGTTTATAGTTAATAATACATAATAGTAGGGAAACCTCAAAAAGCCCCTTAAGGTAAGTATTATCATCTTCATTTTAAGGTAAGGGCTATGAGGCTCATGGAGTTGGTTTGTTTGTTTTGTTCAAGGTCACACTGCAGATTAGCAGTGAAACTGGGCTCAGTTCTTTTTATTTGAGATTCTAAATCTTTTTGACCTGATATTTTAAAAAATACTGAAAATGGGGAAATAGCTCACCTAGTAATATCTTTAGCCTCCTAGAAGTAATTATGCCTTCCACATCCCATCCTAACCCCCTTCCTCAGGGAAACTATATGCAGCTTTTTAACTTATACTGATTATGAATTCTTAAAAATAAAATAGTGCATGTATTTGGCTCACAGTATGTTTACCTAAGGTTGTTATCAAAAGTGATTATGATTAAAAATCTCACAGTGTATCTTTCCCAATTGATAATTTTTGCTCCTAAACCATGCTTTGCCATTAGAAAAACCTCAGCTATCCCAAACATCTCACAGACCTCAAGCAAAGTCTAATAATTTGAAAAGATACACAGCAGGGACAAGGAGTGGTATTTTGAACTTGGAATGTGGTAGATAAACACATATTATAATCTCATCCATATAGGCATTCCTACAAACAGATTTATTTAAAAACAAGTAGAAATTAGCTTCTCCAACCTGTGTTTGTCTCATGGAGGCACTGCTATTGTAAATGTTTTCCCATTAATCTTTCTTTCTAATCCTCTAGGATTTTAAAATATATACAAGATCATTTGCAAATGTGCTTCTTTCACACATTCTTCTCCAAGTTCTAGTTTATGACTTTCCATAACACTGTTGCTCCACAGGTAGACTGAAATAATGCTGACTTGGGAGAGCTTAAAAGAGTTGCAAAATGGCCATACTCTTGCTTTTCTGGAGTGTAAAAATGACATGACGTTACTAGAAAATATAATGGCTATGAATACCTACAGCATCACAAAACAAAGTCAACCGTGGGCTTACCCGACAGATTGCAGCTGAGCCAAATTTTTTTAGCACATTTATAACACTATTTCCACCTTATGATCGAAAGAGCTCATATAAAAAGATAGAAAGAAATTATATAGTAATACACAAAACAAGATACTATATCAGTACAATGCAGACTAAAGCAAAGACCAGGGAATTCCCAATCAGGAGTCTGACTTTTGTTCCCCTAGGTGGGAAAGTAAATATTTATAGGTGGTGATACAGTACTTCCTGCTTAATTTTCCCAGACTTTGTTCTTTTCTAGAACAGTGCTGGAAGCTGCTGTTATGAATGCTGAAATGTGATAAGTGTCAATAACAATGACAAGAATAGATAGCATTTTTGAAGTTCCTATGATGTGCCTGACTCTGCATGAGATAGTTGACACACATCTCTCACATCTCAAATTCTCACAACAATCCAGTAAAAAGTGTCCCATTTCCATTTTAAGGATGAGCAAGTTAATAAAGTTGATAAATAGCTGACCAAAACTTTGAACCTAGCTTTATCTGACTCATATGCCACCAGTCTTCATTTTTAATAAGAGCTTCCATTTAATGAGCACTTAAATACATATCAGTCATCTGAGATTTATGATTTCATATAAGTTCAATAACTTCATCCTGAATCTATAAATAGGGCCAAAATCAAGCTTCAGTGAAAAAATAAATAAGATAAAATAAATCCAAGCTCTGCAGCAAGGGAGGACTAGCTAAAAAACTTTACATTAGATCTATATGGGCATATAGATCTTCCAGAAAGGTAGGCTGGAAACTAGTGCCAAATTATTCTCATACTGCTCACTCCTCCTGCCATGCCCTGTCTATGAATGAGGTATAATCCTTAGTTCCATGAGGAAGGAACTTTAACTCAAAGAGCTAAAGCAACTTTCTCCAAAGTTGGTAGATGGCTGATGGCAGAACTGGAGATTTGAATTCAGATTTGTCTGACTTTAATGTGAGAAGCAGCATTTCCCATTGATTTAAATAATTTTTAAACAGGCACCTGAAAAGGTGAATCTTGATGGCAACTCCTTTTATGGGGACTATCTCATGTATCATGAACCAAAATCAAAAGTATCCAAGGCCTGGCAACTTACCTAGTGAAATGATCAAGCCTTTTAAGTAGAATTCCCAAAGACGTGCACACACACACACACAAATATCACTGAGAGATTTAGCACCTGAAGAAGAAGTGACCTGTGGACCTCCATTATTACCATCCTGATCCTGATTACCTCCTTATGAAGGAGGATAGCAATGTCTTTGATTTGTCACCAAATACTCGAGAACATAATCACCCAAATCATGGCAGTATCGAAAGAAAAATCTTGCAAAAATATGTGAGTAATGGTAACTATACCATACTGCTTTTAGGAATGACTCAATTGAAACCATGATTTGGATTATAATGTTCACCCAACAAATGGGACACATTTATTTGTATATTCTTAGTGATGACAAATATTCACTGGCTTTCAGTTTAGGAAATATGCAAAAGTCATTCATTCACAGTGATGCCTGGTGACCTGCAGGGATGGCATGTGGAGCATTGGAATTCATAAGAAATGAGGTACTAAAGAGCTTCAGTGGTAACTGATAGAATTGCCTCTGAGCTTGCGTGAAATATATTTCCAAAGAATTTTAGTAATTAAAAAAACACTCAATATTAAAACTTGGTTGAATTTAATTGAAATTCTATATGTTTATAAGGTATTTGAGAATTTTTTCCCCTTTTGTGACTGATTCAAAAGTCCTATTTTAGTGCCTATAAACCTGAGACAAAAAAGAAATTCTTTCCCTTTTTGCTTATTTAGCAAAATCAAGCCCATAGTAGATCATGCTGGTGATTTTCCCCTTTAATATTCTGTAACAGGGGTTGCTTGGGATCTATGAGACAATTAGCAAAGGACCTTCACCGTCATGCTCAATTACCCTCCCAATGAAATATTCTGCTAAATGTTCTACTTGTGTACTGTGGAATTGTGCTGCCACTAGTCTGTTTTAATATTAAATAATGTTCTCTGCTGGCGTTTGTAAGTGAACTCTGAAATTGGCTTCTTAAAGGTTTGAGTCAACATCTATTTTCTCATTTATTGAGTGTGTGTAGAATGAGTGAATAAAGGCTTAACTATAGTCACATTTAGGAATCTGATAGGATGGAATATACATTTCAGTTTTTATTTATGTAGGAACATGTGTTTGTGGGTAGATAAATATTTCAGCCTTAAAATAAAAGCTTGGAAAAATATCTTAGTTTTTTTCCCCTAGTAAAACAGGAATTAAACATAAGTTCTGAAGATGGAAGGGACTCCTACCATTCATATAATTAGGTTTAACTTATTGAGTTTCCACCATGGGACAGGAACTTCTAGGTACTAAAGGTACATCAGAGAGCAGAATACAGAAAGCCCTTTAGGAGCTTACATTCTAGTGGAAGGAGGCTAACATTGAAAATATATAGTATATTAGTAGGAGATACATCTCATGGAGAAAAATATAGAAGAGAAGGGAGATTTGGAGCTTTCAAGTTTGTCAGTTAAGCAGGTTAGTCAAGGAAGGTAACATCTCAGCAAAGACTTCAGAAAGTGATTTATTTACTTACATTGATCTAATTTATCTAGTTATTAATCTGATATACTATCATTTTTACAAATGTGGTAGCTAAGAACCAGAGAAATTAAGTGACATGTCCAAAATCACAAGATGGCTTAGTAAGAAGATAGAAAATGAGACTTGATGTTTTATTGCAGCTAAAAGATGTTTTCCACCTAACACAAAAGAGCTTGGGAAACAAATTTTTTTTTTAGCGAGGATATATGAATGGAACTCAAGTGTCAACTCCTCAAATCCTTCAGCTTTTCCAAATTACCCTTCCCTTTAATATGGAATGAGGAAAAAGAAAAAAAAAAAAAAAGAAGAAGAAACAGTACAGTCAATGGCTACATCAATTAGAAGACACATTCCTGTATCAGAAATGTTAAGTGCAGTCTCAAATGACCAAGGCCTGTTCATGTGCTTTTTTTCCACTTCCACCCTAGGCCAAAATAAATATGTTGTGCACAGTCTGCTCTTAGTAACAATGCAACAATGGTGTTCTTTTGTGGATACTCCATCTCTGCAGTTCTTTACCCTTTCTTTCCTTTGGTAGCATTCAGTGTCCTTAAACTCTTTCTTTTTCCCACTACAACTTGTTCCATGCAAGTTGCAGAACTATTTTACACTACGGAGACTATTAATGTTAACAATTACAAATTTAACTTATTAGGCAGGTGGGTAACTGGATGGTAGGACTTTGTTGGGGCCGTGGGTATGTAGCAGGTGATGGTGTTTACATTCTCAGAAGGGTTTCAGCCTTACAATAAAGGACATGAATGGTGGCATTTGGTGGACCTGAAAGGGGGTGGGGGAGCAGTAGGGGTTTCTTCAGGTCAAAGGGGCACATTTTCCTTCTTCCTTCTCCCCATACTAACATTTCTGATGTAGTCATTGAATGTACTAGTTCTTAATTTTTCCCCTGAAAAGGTATTAATAAACCAACCATCAATTATTAATTTAATTATTTATTAATTAATAAATTGGTGCTATGCACAAATCTTGCATGGAGTGAATCTTAGTTGAAAGAGGAAGAGAGTTTGAGGACATTGCATACTACCAAAGGGAAGAAAGGGTACGTATGTAGAAAATAACTGGAAATTAAATTAATAAGTTGATGCTATGTCTTATAATCAGCAAAATGTTGAAAGCAAGGAATACTTTACTATGAGAGGCATGAAGCTTCTTCACATCCCAGTTATTAACCACTCTGCTCCCCAAAGAAATGGGGAGCAGAGTGGTTAATAGAATAATGGGAGTCATATAGATAATACTGTTTCTGCATGAAGCTTAATTAAAACCAGCAATAGTCATTGAGTCTTCAGTTATATGCTTCTAGTATTCAACCTTGGGACCTCATAGATATAATGATAATGTTTTGAACCTGTATTAACCTGGCTCACACAAATTGTATGCATGTCTTGTAGACTGAATATTAACACTTAAGTGGTGTTAATATTAAAATATAAAGTAGTCAAGCTTCTGGAAGCCAAATAAAGTTCTGATTTTCTCCTGAAACTAATACAACAAAAACGTGTTATATAATGAGAATACGTCATGATAAAACTAATTAAAAGCCTAGGTGAAGGTAAATATGTTAAAGACTTAGTTTGCCATTAGCTTTGATCCTATTAGCTCTCCAAATTTACAGGAAGAATTTAAACAACAGGTCACAGACAGCTGCTGGAAGAGTCTTCATATCTTTATTTATAACTAAAAGCATATTTTAGTCATCAGAGCTTTCTGGGACCCTATTCAAACTCATGGAGCAAAGTAGGGAGTGAGGAGAGCATTCAGATCAAATCAATAATCAAAGATTTGTTCAACTATCCAAATGTCAACAGCAAAATTAGAGTTTCTTGTATGTGACTGAAAATGTTTCTGTCTTTGGATATTAAGGATAATTTTAGTTTTCTTCTTTTTTATTATTGTTTCTTATTTTCTACAATGGCTACTATTAATTGGGTATATGAATGAGGCTTTTTGCTTCTGTCTTTAAGGAACTGGTCATTTGCGACAGGTGACAGACTCCTTCAGACACTCACATAGATATTCCTAAAAATAGGTGGGAATAATTGCAGTGTGCAAAGTGAGTACAAAGTGAGTGCTAAGAAAGGCTACTTTTTACAGGAGTTGAGGAGGAGGGGCAGGAAAGGCCCCACAGAAGAGACTCAAACAAGATCTTGGAAAGTTGATAGACTTCATAGAGGTGGGTGGGGATGGCCATTGAGGAAGGAGGAGGAGTATGAACAAAATGAGAAATTGTTCCCCCAAACGCTTACTGGAAGTACTTTAGAACAGTCAACAGAGAGTCTAATGAGAGCAGAAACAGGATTTTCACCTTCATTCTCTCGTTTGTCCTGGTCCTAACTCTACCATAGCCTCTGGGTACAACTATAGTAACCTGGTGAAAATGAAGGAGAGAGGGAAAAGATAATATTAAGGACTATAAAAATTTATTGAGTATTGGTAAATCCATTTTATGAGTCCTAGAGTCAACAAAGAAGAAATTATTATGTTTGGGAGTGAGCCACTGTAAGCACAAATGATAGCCAATGAGGTAGATCCAGGACCGAGAAGATCAAGAGTTTTAGATTTAAATACTCGTGATAACCTTGTAATGTCTTCTTATCCCAGTGCTCCAGGTGAAGTTTAGCAAAGTTAAATGATTTGTTTAAAATATTGCAGTTCACTCGTGGTTGAGCCAGGATTTGGGCAAAGGTCTTCGGATTCCTAGGCCTTTGCTCCTTTCCGTCCACACTCACTGCCTCCAGCAGTTGCCGGCCCTCATCCTCCACCCTCCTTTAGTCTGGAGAAAGACAGTGGTTGTGTTTGCATTTTACAGATTCCACTTCACTAATTAAAAATGCTGAGGCGGTCAACTTTTATCAGTAATGTTTAACCAACATTTCCCAGTAATGTTTAACCTTAAGTTAAAAAAAAAAAATCTAGGAGATAAAAGAGCATGTTATCTGGCAAGTCTAGTCCACCCCCAGTGGTTATTAATTTCAGAACATATCTGAATTCCTTCTCCATCGCATATGTGATGATCCTCAGGAGAGGAACAGACAGCTCTTGACCAGGGACGGGTTTCAAGTTCTCATCTCTTGGTACCCATACCACTACCAGATTCTTCTTTGTAGTCAACTTTTAAGATCTTCTCTGAATATAACTTGGTGTCTGAAGATTCACACAAGTGCCTCTGGTCGTCATTCTCTTCGGGGAATCACCATCTATCTCCCCTCTGGGCAAAGCCTCTGCTGTACTAAGCTTTGCTTTTGGAAGCATCTCCCTGAGACCTGGTTGAAAGCAACTCTCTGGTGCTATCCTTCTCAGCATGGAGGTGAAGAACTTTGCAGTTTGGGATTATGTTGTATTTGCAGCCCTTTTTGTCATTTCCTCCAGCATTGGAGTGTTCTTTGCCATTAAGGAGAGAAAAAAGGCAACTTCCGGGGAGTTCCTGGTGGGAGGAAGACAAATGACGTTTGGTCCCGTAGCCTTGTCTCTGACAGCCAGCTTCATGTCAGCTGTAACTGTTCTGGGGACCCCTGCCGAGGTCTATCGCTTTGGGGCACCCTTCCTAATCTTCTTCATTACGTATGCATTTGTCGTCATCTTCACGTCAGAGCTCTTTCTCCCTGTGTTCTACAGGTCTGGCATCACCAGCACTTATGAGGTAAGAGAACTGCTCCCTTCTCTATATCAGCAGAAACTATTATTTTCTCTCTACTCAAAGGATTTTGTTATTCTTATTTGTTCTTCTTACTATCTTGATGATAACACCTGGTACTCGGAGAACACTCACTGATTTTCAGGGCAATCATACATTATGGGAAAGACATTAAAATGTTATCGCAAAAAAGCCTAAGCTTTGGATACAGACACACCTGTTTTCCCATCTGTAGAATGGAAATAATGATGTCAATCCCACAGGGCTATTTCAATGATTAAATGAGAACCTATATATAAACATGTAACACATTGCCCTGTTTGTAGGAGGTTCTCAATAAAAGAGAGCTGATGTTATTATTTATTATTATTTAGCATCATTATTCTAAAATGCAAATAGAACAAATATCATGAGAATTGCAGTTTTCCAGCTGAGAAAACTGAAATACAGGTGAATGACTTAGTTAAGATTGAATAGTGGGTAAAGTCTACTGAGAACCTATTATTTTCCGGTATCTCTGTTTAGTAGACAGTAGAGAGCATTTAAATACAGATTATTATAAGGCTTAAATTTTTAATGAGAAAATGATAATATTTTTGAAAAACAAAAAATATTTTAATAGGAAAGAAAAGTTAAATAATACAAATATGGGAATTACTTTAATGAAAGAAAAATGAGGCAGTGGTGTTTTGGCTTTGCAATAATTCTCAATAAAAACATCATGTTCAAAATTGAGTTTTCATGTCCAATATTTGTGTGATCATGAGTAAGTTTCTATTAAACATGGTGTTTATTTTCATTGTCCAACATCACCCCTACTAAGTCACAGCAGAAGACTAATAACTGATCATTTTTTAAAATTCTGTAAGCTAAATGAGTTACTCTAGATTTGAAAAGCCATTCAGGCAAATAGACACTTTCTAGAAGGTCTTAAAACTTATGATTTCCTAGATGATCATATCCCAAATATTCAATATTAACTCCCCCTCCCCCATAAAGAAAGTAGTTAGGGTTGGGTCATGTAATGATTCTACCTGGGTTGTAGATTCAAGAGAAAATGACTACATTTATACTTAGTCCTAAAAATGTACACATATCCCATTGCTTATTAATATACTTCTGAAAATATAAATATGTTATAGGTTTTCCATTCAACTATGAAGTTTAGACTCCAAAGATATTACTGAGTTTTCTGCTTTTTTTTTAATGCTAAACAATTCATTTAAAAAAGGATTGCCTAAGACTGCTAAAGAGAGACAAAATGAGAGAGAAAAGTTAGAAAATACAAGTTCAATGTCTAAGTCCATTGCTTACCAACAGGACCACTTTATGTGCCAATTATTTAGCATTTCTCAACTCAAGTTTACACCTAGAAAATAACTTCCTTCTTTCATGAATGTTCAGTTTAAAGTGAAAGAGATTTTTAAGTTATAAAAAACTACCTAGATGTGGAATATAATTTTATGACTGTGTATTCATTTAGTAAATACTCATTAAGCATATTCTATGTTCTAGGCATTCTTTTTTCTCCACATTTTTTTTCTAGAGGTGGGGTCTTACTATGTTGCCTAGGCTATTCTTGAACTCCTGGGCTCAAGTGATCCTCCCTCCTGCCTTAGCTTCCCAAGTGGCTGGGACTAAAGGCATACGCTACCAGGCTGGGCTTGTTCTAGGCATCCTATTCTAGGCCCTGGAGATAAAGCATTGAACCAAGTCCCTGCCCTCATGGAGCTTACTTTATAGCAAAAAAGGGCATTCAATAAACATATACCATGTAAGACAATCATAACACAAATTTATATGGCATTTAAATGTGTGCTAAGCACTGCTCTAACTACTTTACGTGTGTTAACTCATTTAGCTTTAAAACAATCTTTTTTAGATAGGCACTATCATCCCCATTTAACAGACCAGGAAACTGAGGCAAATAGAGTGAAGTAAATTGCTCAAAGTCACTTGACTAGCAACTAGCAGTTTTTCAAACCAGGCAGTTTAACTGTAGAGATCATAGTGTGAATCACTATGCTAATGTGCCCTACAAAAGACAATAGAGAAAAAACAAATAGGATAAGGCAGAGAAAAGCAACGCTTAGGTGGAGAATCTCTCTGTTTAGGTGGAGAATCTCCATAATTCATAGAGGGTGGTCAAGTAAAACTTCAATGATGTTAGGGCACCTACATAGAGACCAGGAGAAAGCAAATGATTGCATCAGACAGGGGAAGAACATCCCAGGCTCAAGGAGTCACAGATGCAAAAGCCCTAAAGAAGGGGTACGATTGTCATGTTGAAGGACAACACAGAAACCAGTAGGCTTGGAGAAGAATGAGCAAAGGGCACAACGGTAAAAAATGAGATTAAAGAGGTGGGAGGGCCCAGTGACATACAGCAGTGGTCCCAGTGGGGGTGGTGCCACACAGAGGGAGCACTTTGGATATTTGTGGGAAAATTTGGTTGTCATAGTGATTAGGGGCCACTACTGAAACTTAAGGAGTAGGGAGCAGAGACTCCAGATGTCTTGTAATGTATAAGACACACATATACAAGGAGCAATTGTACCCTGTACTGCATGATCTTTTAATGTTCAGAAACCACTGCAAATATAAATTAGCAGTACTTTAGTACATAATAATAACTTTTTAAAATCAAAAGTTATGGGTGCACACACACTATAAATCAGTGCATTTTCTAGAAATTAAAATGAAATAAAAACATTGCCTTGAAATGAAGGAACAATTTACTCATCCTGAGCAATGTGTCTATTCCATATATGCTACTCAGTACATGCTTAGCTGTAACTAGTTTTAGAAAAATGGTTCAGTTACTACAAAAGCAATAAACCAATTGTATTCAGCAACCAAGGAGATTTGAGACTCCCTTTCAATTAATAAACTAGTACAGATATACACCATACAAGGACTTCTTTGGATTTAATTTACAAAATTGTTTTTAAAATATTTACTATTGTTATTTGCTACATATTTTAAAATTTTTGGTATTCTAATGATAAGATACCTAGAGTGTATAAAGTACAGATGAGGTTACTTGGGATTGCCTCTTGCTCTATAAAATTGGCATCATGGCACAGGGGTTAGACGCATAGAGACTCTACGCTCAGTCTACTTGGCTGTGAATGCCAGCTCTGCCACTTGCTGGTTTCATGACTTTGGGGACAAATTAGTTAACTTTTCCATACCCATACCTGCTTTTCATCTGTGTAAAATAGTGGTAATAACAACAGCTATCTCAAAGGATGTCTGTGAGGAGTAAATGAGATATTACATGTAAATACCTTTAATGGAGCCTGGTAAACGGTAAATGCTATGTAAGATTTGTATTATAGCTGTTGTCACTGTTCCCAGATTTATACCACTCAACCTCTTTGTAGCATCTTGAATTTCTGTTTCTTTGTTCATCCTCCATTCTCTATTACCTATTCAAAAATATGCTTGCTGAGGTCTTTTCAAGTACTAAAGATAGAAAGAGGTGGAGTCTATTTCCCTACTCTGTGAACCTGGGCTGGTCTTGTGACTTGCTTTGACCGCTAGAATGTGGCCAAAATGATGTGTGAATTTGGAGCCTAGGCCTCATGAGGCTTGTGGTTTCTGCCTTTGTCTTCTTGGAAAGCTGCCCTAATACTGCTATGTAAGAAAGCTGGAGTAGCTGGACTAGCTTCAGGAGCAGGAGTGGGCAGGAAAGAACAGAGACACCAGCCAACAGCCAATGCCAAGTGCCAGCCATGAGAGTGAGGCCGTGTTAGACCTCCTTGCTCAGCTGTCTTCCAGCTAATTGTAGCCACAAGACAGTCCTGACCAAACGAGCAGAGAAGCTACTCAGTTTAGCCTCAGAATTATGAGCAATAATAAATATTTGGTTTTTGAGCCAATGAGTTTTGGGGTGGGTGTTTACAGCAATAGCCAACTAATTTAAATGCCTTGATAGGCAGTGGAATTTCAAGACTAAGATAATGCCATCTGTGCTACTTTATCACTATCCTGTCCCATGTCAAAGCATAAGAAATTGTTCTCACCCTCCAGTTATAAATTAGGCTCAGCTCATTTGCAATATCATACATTTTCATTATCTCAATTGGACAGTTTATAATTAGTCTCATTATGTTATCTTCACTTAGTTAAGGTTATTTTCTTCTTTCTCTTACCATACACTAGTAAATCCAGTCTGTTAGTATTTGCCCTTAACACTAGTTTGTAGGCTAATTCCTACCTGCTCTCTCATTTTTCTTGGACTTCATGGCTTCTGAATTACTTACTTCTCTTCAATCCAATGTTTTCATTATGATAATGCCCAGACTACTACTTCACTATGTCTTATTGAATAGTGGTTTCTGAGCATTTATACATTGCGCACTTTTTTTTTTTGGTAAGTTGCTTTCTGTTTAGGTCTCCTTTAAATGACAGTCCTGGTATTGTAGTAATTATATTTATATTTTGAGAAATTAGATGTTTGGATATAAGATACTATTTCAACAGAATGGTGTTATAAAATATTTGTCATAAAATAGATACTTAGGGTCTCATAGGGCCTGAACTAATATTATGAGGCCTTTTAGGTCATGGTAGGGATTAGCTTTTACTCTAAGTGAGATGGGACATTACAGTGCTTGGGCAGAGGAGTGACATGATGTGATTTTTGTGTTAAGAGGATTACTTTAGCTGGATATTGAGAATGATTGTATGGTTTTTTACTGCTGAATTGGAGGGACTAATCGGGAGTCTATTGACATAATCTGGGCAAGAGATGATGGTAGTAGGGTGGAAACAGAGGAGACAATGTAAGTAGACATGTTTTTAAAGTGGAGGATAGGCACTAGGATTCTTTTACAAGTTGTATGTTGGAAGTGAGAGAAAGGGGGAGTAAAGGTTGGCTCTATGTTCTTTGGGCTTGAACCAATATGAAAAGTGGAGTTGCTATTTTCCAAAATGGAAAAGCATGTAGCTAGATCAAGTTTGGGGTTCTAAAAATAATCCAACATAATGTTGGTAAGTGTCACCTCTGGCATTTTTAAAAGCAGGTATGAAGCATGTAACTCTTCCATTGTATATTTAATTTTGACTATAGTAATAGCTTATATACACACAGACCAAAGGTGACCACTGAGTGAATGAGTAAATATATTAAAAGGAAAACTGAATACATTCTTTCATGTATAAAATTATGCAGTTGTAATAACCTTTCTTCTTTCACAGATGAGAAACCAGAGGTTTAGATTACAAAGCGAGATATCAGCAAATCTCAAAGTGGAATTCAGAGAACCTGACTTCTGATCCAGTTCTTTCTTCACACAGCCTTTTCCCCGTACTGTCCCTGTAGTTTTGCTGAATTGACTGAACTGAGTGGAACTAAACTGAGATGCGAAAATCGTTAACTTTGCAGATTCCTATAGCAGTGTTCTCATGGACTTACCATTTTTCAGAATTAATTTCCCCTTTGCTTTCTCAGACTTCATGTGCCACTCAGTCCCAAAGCTAATACTGCGTAGTTTTGGTTTTTGTTACAACATCTCCCCACTTCTAGTACCAAGTTTTGTCTTGAGTATCTATCACTGTGTAGCACACCACTCAAAAATAAATGTCTCAAAACAACAATTGTATTTGCTCACAATGCTGTGGATGAGCAATTTGGCCTCGTTCAACTGGGCCCCAGAAGGCTCTTCTACTGCTCTCTCCTGGGGCATCTATGTGACTTCCGTCAGGTAGTGAATTGGCGAGGGGCTCTCTTATCTAGGGGAATGCAGGTGAGACAGCTTGTCTATGTTACATTTGGTCTCTTCCTCTGGTAGGCTATCTGGGCTCCTTTATGTGATGGAAAGGAGTTCCGACCAGCAAGAGAAAACACCTCATTACAGGAGCATTTTTAAAGTCTCCACTTGTATTATATTGGCTAGAAATATCACTGTCTTAAGTTGTGTTCCCCCAGAAGCAGATCTTGAGACAAGGATTTGAATGCAAATTGATTTGGAGGGAAGTGATCCCAGGAAGCACCAACAGGCAAGTGGCAAAGTGAAACAGGGAAGGAAAAGAAGCCAGTAAAAAGTGCACTTTTGAGCAGGTTACCACTGTGAGCAACAAGGGTTCAATCGTACTGGGTATGGGGATCTCTAAGAGACAGTGCAGAGCGTGTCTCAGTGTTGTCCTCTCTGAAAGGCAAGGAAGCCAGGGCATTTTTTCGTCCAAATCCATTTAGTCATTGGCTAAATGCCAATGACAATACCCCCAAGCATTTCTCATCTTCTCTATGCAAGGGCTGAGAGAAAGCCCTCAAGCAAATAATCACAGGCACTTTTAGTGCCATCAACATGTACTGGAACAGTGAGTGTCAATACGCTATGGGTGACACACACGGTGACTACTACGGTCACTAAATTCTATATTTCTAGCCCTGCAGTTGGCATTATAATATATTATGCCATTTGATGCATATAATCATCTATTTTAGGAAGAGAAAACCATGACCAACTGGAGTAACTAATCTTCACAAGGGCATGGGGTTTGAACCCAGGTTGTCTTCAACACAAAAGTTTTGCAGTGTTTTTTATCCTGTGATAATTGAGATTTTTGACTCCTCACTGACTTCCCTTCTTCTGAAAGAATAGTTTCCTTATATCTAGTGCCCTGAGTCACACATTCACAGGACTGACTATAACCCGGCTCACAATTCACTGAATGTATCATCTGAAGAAAGAGGGCCTGAAAATAAGGGTGTTTTTTTTGTTTTGTTTGTTTTTTTACCTGAAAGATGGGGGGATCTAGATGGGAGTAAGCTGAGAAATGTGGGTTAATGTGAAATGGAACCATAATTATACCAAGAGGAGTTCCTTGTTTTAAGAAGGGCTGTGAAACATTTATGTACTATTCCTAGGAAAAGGGCAAATCAGTAGTTAACTCCTGATTTAATCAAAATGACTTTTCTCAAATTCAGTTAAGAAAGAACTACTACCAAGCAGAAACTACTAATAAGAAATTGAATCCTCAAGACATTGCTACTTTTAAAATTTAGTGTTTTTCATTCAATATATGTTTATTATGCTCTGGAAGACACATAGCAATGTCTTCTAGAATACTTAATAAAACCTTTCCTTACCTCTAACAGTAAGTCAGATACTGCTATTTACTATGTTCCCAGCTAATCGTAGCTGTTCTTCTAGTATATATCACAATTGTAACTTTACTTTTATTAATATAAATATTTGTTAATGGTCCCTTCATTTAGTCTTTAAGATTTTTTTATGGCATAGACTGTATCATATTTGATTATGGTGTATCAGGAGTGTAATATGAAAGGCAAGTAACAAATATTTGTTGAATGAATGCATACATGAAAAAAATAAAAATGAATAAAGCAGAACACCGCTTGTTTGTATCAGAGATGATAAATGTGGCAGGCTGAAAAAAATCACCACCCTCTCCCAAATATACACCCATGCCTAATTCCTGAGAGCTGTGAATGTTACCTTACATAGTTAACAACAACAAAAAAAAAAGGTGGAGATCATCGCAAATGTGATTAAATTAAGGATCTTGAGAAGATTATTGTGGATTATCCAGGTGGGAATTAAATATGAATATAACTACAGGTATCTCTACAGCAGGGAGGTAGTTGGAAATTTCACAGATGAAAGAGAAGGCAATGCAACTATAGGAGTAGAGATTGGCGTGAGGCAATCAGAAGCTAAAGTCTGCCAGCAGCCACCAAAACTCAAAGAGGCAAGAAGCAGATTCTTCCCTAGAGCCTCCTGAGGAAGTGCAATCCTGCCAACACCTCGATTTGGCCCACTGAAATTCGTTTTTTCCTCTGACCTTCAGAGTTGTTCGAGAATAAATTTCTGTTGTTTTAAGCCAACAAATGGGTGGTGATTTATTACAGCAGCCATAGAAAATGAATATAGTAAGATAAACAACCCAACACCAAAGTACAAGACAGCAACTGCTACCCAGGACAAAGGTTGAATATTATTAGTGCCACGTGAGCTAAGAGGAGAAAGTGTGAGTACGGACAGGCGTAGTGACTGGATCATTTTTGTTCAATGACTAAGAATTAATATTTAACAAAAATTTGGAGAGGGAGGCTCTTCCATTGAGAGTTCTGCCTAAACAAAGGAAAGGTCTGAAAAGTACAAAACATGTTAGCTGAACAACAGATGCTGATTTTATGTGAAGAATAAACTATGTGAAGGTTAGTGGTATGAGTTAAGATATGGTCCAGACAATAGAAGGTTTGGAATATCAAGCCTGGGATGTGGGCTTTGTCTTGTCTGTGATAGGGAATCATTGAAGATTTTAAGAAAAAGAATGCTGTGATTAGAGTTCTGCTTTAAGAGAATCAATGTGGCAGATACGTGTTTGATGGGATGAATGGGCAAGGACTGGTATTAGGGAGATCAATTAGGGAGCTGCAGCAGCAATTCAGGAAAGAGAAAATGAAGAATTGAGCTGAATTTGGAGCAGTAAAAATATAAAAGGAAATAATGGCTTCAGTGGGCCTAGTAGGAAGACTTCTGGGCACAAAGTCAGAAGACTTGAATTTTTATTCAAACAACCCACTTATTTTCTCTGACCATCATGAGAAGCATGAAAAAGGATTGAGTTTTAATAGATCTTTGACTTTTTATACTCTGTGCTTTTTTTCCCTGTTGCTTCTAAGGAGACATACCATAAAAATCACATTATAAGTCCAAAGCATGAAAGTCAGAGGCATATCAAGAAAAAAAGGACGTTCTTAACAGCTCTTATCTAAAACTCACTGGCTCTACATGTCTTTCTGTTCTCTCTAGTACTTGCAACTACGATTCAACAAACTAGTTCGCTATGCAGCAACAGTCATCTACATTGTACAGACGGTAAGAGGTGGAAACTGTGGGCTTGCAAGATACAGGTGTGTTTACTTTAGGGGCAATTAACTGGATTAATGGATATGCTTTAATACTAAGAAGACACTACTTTCTTCCAAGGATAGCACTTTCAAGATATGTGATTACCTTGAGAGGTGTTCATATTGCACAGATCCCACAGATCTGGACTAAAAATAAAGGTATATTGTAAGCCACAAGGGAAAAAAACATTTTCTTAACATTTATTTCACTTCTATTTAACCTGTATGAATTGCTTTAGCTATGGAATGGTTGGGTATCCGACATTTTTTTTTTTTATTGTTTTAACTGAGTTGAACCAGAAATGACAGTTTTGCTGAAAGTCATTTTAAGACGATATTCCTAACCAATATCCCCATTTCTCTCTTATGGACTCCTTTCCAGCCCTTCAGGCTTTGATTTGCCTTCATGCTGCCCCAAGCTTGCCTGTGGCACACCACTGGCGTGTTTCCTACTTCTAAGTAAAGCACTTTCTGCTAGGAGATAAGCTTCTTCCCTCTTAATCAATACTCCTACTCATGGACTGAAGGATTTAAGCGAGAGAATAGGAGACAACCTGCCCACAGATATTTACCTTTGAAAATCCCCACATGAATCTCTAAATGGTGAAATTCCATTTAAAACAAAATGGAATTATACCAATTTCCATCAATGTAGTGGTTGTGATTCTGCTGGTTAGAAGATATATTCATTATGTAGATCACCCAAGTTGTTAGTCTTCCCCGCACAGTACTTTCTCCTGACAGATTCTTTCCATCTCCACTCTGAATTTTATATTTCAGCAAACTGCCAGAATGTGCTTCTTTTCCTTAGTAAAGTGTCTCATAAAGTCAGCAGAGAGCCCATTGCGATGTGTGTGCATGAGGGGAGTGGATACAGGGAGAGTGTATCAAACACTCTTGAAGGCTATTTCTGTATCCCTTAGAAATATACCAAATACAACCATAAAATCTCAGAACTAGTAGGTGCCTTGAAAATCCAACCCTATTCCTCCATCTAACACTTACATCCTCTCTATAATCTAGTGACAGTGGTGAATAACATCACAATTAGAGTGGATGGGAATGAAATGTCTGGTGAACACGTTGAAGGAAGTACTTCTCTAAGGTCAACAAAGAACTTCCTAGGCAGTTGGTTGTTCTCCCCATGTCGCTTCCTCCGCTGTTTGCCTGACTCTTGTTTCTCCGTCAGATTCTCTACACAGGAGTGGTGGTGTATGCTCCTGCTCTGGCGCTTAATCAAGGTGAGTTCTGGACATTCCCTTGGGCACATTCCACCCAGTTTATGCCTGAACTCTCACTCTGGAGAATTACATATAAAATATCTTGCTGGGGAGATATTTCTCTGGTTAGGGAGCTATGATTTACTGTAGATGTTACTACATAAAGTTCTAAAGTTGAGCATTGCAGATGATGCAGTTATTTGATTTTGCTTCACATGGTTTTAAATATCAAGTTTGATTGCTTTGTTTACTTGGGTTTGTTTTTGTTTTTGTTTTTTTAATCATCAAAATTATAACAGCTTTGGTATTGTATATGAACAACCACTAGGTAGGGTCATCTATAATATATGATTCTTTTTCAGTGATTTCATGAAGTGGATAATCTGAGTACAAGAGTAAAAGAGGCCTGTAATAATTACATTAAGATTTATAGTTGATCCTTTTGAGGAAATAAAATCCTGGAAACAAAAAGGAAAGAATAAAATAAAAGTGAAAATAAATTTTACAATGACACCCACCATATAGAAAGTCCTTAATATGCAATTTAATTGGGCTATGTGCTTACATTGAGAAATATTAATTCATGGTTGATGTTTAGGTGGTTTTAGAGTGCTCAGAAAACTTTGTCAAGGAAAACAAAAAAACTTCAAAACCAAAAAATATTTGTACCAAAGATTGGAAGCTACAGAATCTTAGGAAAAATTTGACTGAACATCACATGAAATTTATGGACTGGCTAGAAGTATAAAAATGTAATAAAAGAATCTTTCTCAAAGATGAGAAAATTTAATGAGGGAAAATTCTAATTTTATTTTTATTTTTGCTCACAAAGAACACTGACAAAAATATTGTGACTTTTTTCTTCATAAAACTTGCTCTTTTACTTTTTCCAGAGAAAATTCTTTTAATATTTTTTTCCTTTTTTTTCTAGTGACTGGGTTTGATCTCTGGGGCTCTGTGTTTGCAACAGGAATTGTTTGCACATTCTACTGTACCCTGGTATGTATCTAGCTGTGAAAAAGTATTTAGCACTACCTCCTAATATGGGGTAAGGGCAAATCTCCAACAACAGGCATCTAATTATAGCAGAAATCGCTATTCCAAAATTAAATAGAAGTATGTCAGCTTATCTGTCCAATTTTCCTGAGGAAGGTGCTGTTGTTTTATTTCAAATTCTTTTTAGTACTCACCATTGGGAGAATTTAGGCTCTGAGCTCATTTCGAGAAAGCCATGCCTAATAAGAAAAGATTTGATGAAAGAAATGTCTCCTTGAGAGAAAGGTGGCCCTGTGCAAATCCTGAGAAAAAAGTGTGCTCATTAGTAGTGATCATAAGCCATCAGTAGCACTTATACTTCATTGTCTATTGGTTGAGAAATAACAAAATATATGTATGAATGAATAGGATGGCCGGTATTTGGTAAACTTGAGGATTCCACAGCTTGTTTTTGTCTCATTTATGGGTAAGCCTAGATTACATTTAAAATTTGGCTTTACACATGCTCTGTTTCTAATCAAGGTACCTGAGTGGAATTGGCAACATGTTTATATAATTATTACAATTAGTTCAACCAAAATTATTGCGCACCTATTGTTTGCCCACACCCTACAACTCAGATCTTTATTATTCTGAGTCACTGCACCATGTGTGAGTTATAATTAACCAGTTAAGCATATGGAAATGGTTCCCAGACAGTAGGATTCTCTTTCTTCTTCGATAGAGAAAAATAAGGTACTTGATATATCACATAGGAAACCGTTCATATATATTGGCATTATTTACGTATCACATATTCTGTAATATCTATCCTGATTATACACAATTTTAAAATGCTCTTATCTCTCTTTTTCATACTTCAAATTATTTCTTACACTCAAAGCTTTATCTTCATTTTTTTCATTCCATTCTCACTACCATAATTCTATTCCAGACACACACCTCCTCCTACCTAGTTAAAAATACCTTCCTGCTCCTTCCACCTTTGACCATGTATGACAGATCAGTTGCGTTGCGGTAGCTGTCCATAGAAGGGCAATAAGATGCCAGATATAACAACTTCTTGATGCACTGCTGGCCTTATAAAAGATATCATAGCTCCCCAAATAAATCTTTCCCCCTATAAAATAAAGTAGCACAATAGTATAACAACAAAATAATTTTAAATATATGAATAATGAAGACTGATATTTGGAAGGAGTACGTGGTGGGTAGACAAGATAGATGGGGCTGACCTGAAGGCAGGTGTTGATACCGCTACTACTATTGAGATATTGAGTCCTGGGTCAGTGGCAATGTAGAGTGAGCCTGGCACTATCACATTACACTGGGATCACTGAGGAAAGCTGAAGTGGTTCCAGTTCAGTGATGCACTTTGGTTCTTGCAAGGAAAAAAGTGGAAATCTTCTCTGGAGGACAAATCCAACTTAGGAATATAAGATACACACAGATAAAGATCCAACAATAATCTTATAATAAAATATCATTAGAAATATAAAATAGGAAGGTACCATGATTGAAAATCAGCAAAACAACAAACAAGATTTGGCCTCTCAAGAACAGCATTATTGGAATTGCACTATATTGAATAAAGAATAGATATGCACAAAAAATTTAAATAAATAAAGGATGCAATTTCAAAAATATGTAAGCATCAAGAATGACCACACAATATAATCACTATGATAAAGAGCAGATACATTTGAAGACGCAGTTGGTATACTAAATCTACGTCTAAAGAAATGACCCAAAGTATAACAGAGAGACAAGGAGATGGAAAAATGAAGGAGAAATGGAGACATCTGGAGGATCAAGATAGGAAAGTCTAATTTATGTCCAATTGGAGTCTCAGAAGATAGACTCCAGGGGGAATGGAAGAGAAGTAATACTTCAAAAAATTACAGCTTGTAATTTTTCAGAAATGATAAAAGACAAAGCATTTATAGATTTAGAAAGTGCAACCTTAAAAAAGAAAAAGAGAAGTCCATATCTAGACGCATTAAGAAAACAATAGAATAGCAAATACAAATAGAAGATCTGAAAAAGAGCCAGAGAGCAGAAAGAGATACCTGCAAAGAAACACTGAAGCCAGGTTTCTTAGCAACAGCAACGGAAGCCAGAAACAAAGGGATAATGTATTTGAAGTATTGAGGAAAAACAATTGTCAACTTTATAATTGTGTTTTGAACAAAACTATCTTTCAGGAGTTGAATGTAAAGAAACAAGAGAATTTAGCACTAAAAGATCTCCCCCAAAGAAAAATCTAGAGGAAGTACTATAAGAAGAAGGAACAATACTATGACAGTTGAAAATGGATGAAGTGCTGATAAGAAAATAGAATAGTAAACATTTAGTAAGTTTAGTCAAATAATTTCAGTGCTTAATTATTATATAATTATATATTATATTAGTATATGTTATATGTTATATAATTTAAGATACAAAATATATCCATAATAATAATTATTATCATATATAATTTTGGAATTAAGAAAAATAATAACCCCCAAGTTGTATAACAATAGCATGTTAATCAGGAAGAGGATAATCAGACTTAAGGGTTTTATAATCCTTGAATTGATGGAGATTAAGGCATTGCTTAAATTTTGACTCTAAATTTCAAAACCCTAGCAAAATTTTAAGGGGATTCATTTAAATGAAACATTCAAAATGGAAAGATGGAATTAAAATAAAAAACCCTCATTTCATCTAAGCAGGAGAAGAGAAGAGGAAAACAAGTATTAAAAAAAGTAGGACAAGTAGAAACAAAAACCGCAACCTCAGAAACAAGTCTGGATATTTTAATGATCACAATTAACTAAAATGAACTAAATTTACTACCTCCTAACTGGTTCCATGCTTCCAGTCTCTTCTTGTTTCCACACCCTGCATGCCTCTGTCAGATTAATCTTCTTAAAACATCCATTTCTTCATGCCACTTGACTGACCTAATTCTCTTCTTACTTCCCATTGTTCACAAGGTAAAGTGCAAGCTCCTTAGCCTGGTGTTGGAAATCTTTCCCTATGTGAATCCATTGCACTCACCCATCTCCTCTCACGACACCTCTGCTCCATCTCTCTTCTCTCTGGCCAGGCTAGAGGCTACGGCTGAGCATCTCACCAAAATGGTGGCCTATTTATCTAACGCCTTTGCTCATATTGCAGTCTCTTTACTCTGCTAAGCCTGTGGTTGTGTGGCATCTAAAATGACCAGTGAAGAGGGGCAGGGGGGAGGCAATTCCTGCTATCCAGGGGTTTGCAATTTAGTAAGGTGAACATTAGACCCAAAACAACAGAAACTAATTAAATATATAAGTGATATGCAAGGCACAATCAGTTTATAGAAGATCAGTGGGGTGTGTGTGTTGTGCATGTGAGTGTGTGTTACTGAAGAGTGAGAAAGAGAGTGAGAGTCTTGCTGCATGAAGGAATCAGAGAAGTCTTCATGGTGGCTTTCATCTGCCTTTTGAAGAATATTTGATAAAATGGTTTGTTCTTTTGCCTCATGTCTAGCTAATGTTCAGATTTATGCAGATTTTTGCATAAAAAAGTAGCCTCTGAAAACTGAGGCCTTTAACAATTGGTCTTCATTCCACAAAAATCTGATGTTGAGATTTGGGTTTGGAAGGCTTAAGGTCTTTAAAGGATATCAAGATAGTGCTACCTAGGAGGTGGGAGGTAAGAAATTTCTTATTCCTCAAACCATAATTTGAACAAAATATATAAATACAATGCCTTTGGCAGGTATTTTAATGTCTATTTTTTAAATTGAACTTTAATTTTAATTAAAAAGAAATGATGCAACAACTCCAGAGTCTTCTTTTCTTCTTAAGATAAAGATGAAGCCTGTCATCTTTTCACTGAAGTTCTTGACACTCTGGAGGAGTAACCAGGGATGATAATTCATTTTTCAATGTTAAAAATACCACAATGTTCATTCATTTTCAAAGAACTTTTATATATATATATCTTTACTTCATCTTTCCCTATTTGCTCATCCCACCTGCTCCATGGTCCTATGGGCTTCTATACCTGAACTACTATAGAAGCCTCTCTCTCTTCTTCCTTCTTGCCCACATGTTCTCAACTGTAATTCTACATAGAATCACCTGCAGAGTTTTCAAAGATGCTTAGGATGGGACCCAACACAGACCTCAATTAATTCAGAATCCCTGGGGACAGGATTCAAATGTTTGGTTTTGTTTTCTTCTTTTTTTTTTTCCCTTGTAAGTTCCTTAGATGACTCGAGAGGGGAGACAGGTTTGATAACCCCTGCTCTAAACTCTTGCCTAATCACTCTACCCTAAGTTCTTCTATGATATTCATTCCCCTGAAACTCTGGTGTGCTCATCTCACTAGGTGACCATCCTTGTAGCTCTTAAAACTCCTTCCTCCATGAATGTCTGCAATCTAACATGCCTTCCTAGTTCCTTTCTTCTTCCTTAGTATTCTGCCATCTCAGTTTCCGAAAATGTGTTCGCTGTTACTAGTTTTTGAAAAAAAAAAAAAAATATGTCAGGTTGTACAAGCTAGACCCAGGTAATTATCCTTAATTCCCCTACTTTATCATTGCTTGTATTCAATGAATCATAACTATGTTGATTTCATGCCCCAAATATCTTGCAAATCCATCCACTTCTTTCCATCTCCACTCTACATCAAACTGCCAATCATCTTGGGCAGGGACTATTGAACTGAACTCTGAGCTTGTCTCTCAATTCCTTTTCTTCTACGGTCCTGAAATTTATGCTCCACACAATTGTCATTCAAACTACTATAACCAAATACCAAAATCTCTCATCATATAACCCTCTTTAATGATCTTTTATTGCTCTTGAGAAATCATTTAAGTGGCCTTGCCAGGCTCTGTGTGCTCTGGTGTCTAGCAAATTTAAAAACTTCCCCTTGGGGCATTCCATACCCTTTGACCTATATATTCCAGCTTTCTTTCATTTCCTCAGAGAGCCAATGCTTTTCCTCCTTCACACATGCTGGGCCCTTCTCCTCTTTGTCCTCTGTACCTCGTAAATTCCTACTCATTCTTCAGAACTTAGCTTGAACGTCATATTCTCAAGACCAGTTCAGGACTCCCTGTTATGTGCTCCCATGGTAACTTGTCTTTAATTGCACTTTGCACAGTTTTAAGTAAATCGCTGTCATGTTGTCTAATATCTACTTCTCCTATTAGATTATAAACTCTGTGAAGTTAAGGAAGGGACCTTAACTTAATGTTACTTACCATTTTATTTCCGTGCTTAACATAGTACTTGGCACATGCTCAGTGACTACTGCTGAATGAATGAAAGAATGAATGATTGTATTTGGGAGTTTTGTATTAGCAGGAGATTGTATTAGTTGTGCAGAGTTGGAAGAGTTGCAGGCTTCATTTTTAAGAACTCACATCCCTTCTCTTCATTTCAGGGTGGATTAAAAGCAGTAGTGTGGACAGATGCATTTCAGATGGTTGTCATGATTGTTGGCTTCTTAACGGTTCTCATTCAAGGATCAGCCCATGCTGGTGGAATACACAATGTAACAGAGCAAGCAAAAAATGGATCCCGACTAAATATATTTGAGTATGTCCAGTGCTACCTTATAAAGTTTTAGCTGTATGATTTCATCACCTAAAATAATATCTGGGCATCGAAGAACCATCTTTGTTTACTGACTTCTCTGTGTCTCATAGCTTTGATGTAGATCCTCTCAGGCGGCACACTTTTTGGACAATCTCAGTGGGAGGAACTTTTACATGGCTTGGAATCTATGGAGTTAATCAATCAACCATCCAGCGATGCATTTCTTGCAAAACAGAAAAGCATGCTAAGCTGTAAGTTATTAATCAAGAAAAATTTCTATGTCTTCTCTTACCTTATTGGATACTTTTTAAATACTTTCTACTGAGGTGTGTGTGTGTGTGTGTGTGTGTGTGTGTGTGTGTGTGTGTAAAAGTAAAAGAAAGAGAAACAGAAAGATTCAGGTAACCCCTTCAATTTTTTGAGGCAGGCATTACTACTCTCATTTCAGCAAGGAAGTAGCAGAGGTGGGGTTAAAACTGAAGTCTCCTTGCCTTTGCTCTCCATTATTTGCTGCTTCCATTTATTGGGAAACAACTAGGTTAAATTAGGCACTGTGAGTGGCATGCAGAGGTAAATGCCTCACATTTCTTGTGCACAGTTTCCATGATGAGATGGCCCTATTTGTTTGATTCAACATGTGATCTCTTTAACTATATTTGTCTTTTGATATGTTAAAAGTTAAACTGAGGCATAATTAAATTTGAAAGAGCTTATTTGAGCAGTGATTCATGAGTCAGGCAGCTACAAAAGAGAAGTGGTTTAAGAGTTCCTTTGAGGGAACACAAGGGGCAGACATTTATAGGACAAAGAAAACATTTGATTGGTTGCAGGTCTACAGCTGTCTTACTCAGTCTATCCTGTTGGAAGTTCCCTAGTTGTATAACTGTGTTAGTTGGCGGCTTCTGATTGGTTAGCCTTAAGTTTCATTTTTATTTGATATAGTCATTTACAAGACATAGCCCAAGTTAAGTTTCCCTTATATTTGCAAATCAAAGAAAGTTAAGCTCACTTATGAAGCGTGACTGGCTTTGCTCAGGGATTCTTCAGGCCTGGTCTCTATTTTAATTTACTTTAACAGATGTTTGTACCCTTAAAGCTTCCAAGGAGAGGTTAAAAAAAGAAGAAAGCCCAGGATGGTGTGGCAAGCCATAAAGGGCTTTAGCTGCTCCTACTCTTACCAGGCCTGCTTGCTCTGAAGGACAGGAGCGGAGCCATGAGTGTCAAGCCTTTGCCAAGCTCTGCAAGTCAGCCCATGCTCTACAATGGGGACTAATGGCGGTTACGTGTTCTTTCACAGAACTGGCAGAAATAAGCCAGAATTGCATCTAACGTGGTGTTTCATCCCCAGTGCTGCTTCCTGAGGTTTCAGCCTTCTGGCCTGATCAGGGTGCCCTAAACTTTTCTTAGAGAAACAGTCACTATGAATATTCACCCAAAAGATTTGAAAATACTTTCAATGCACAGTTTCTTTTGTTCACTGAATAAAACATAAGATGGCCTGGAAATGATTCAACCATTTTGTAAGTTGAATTCCAGAAGTAGAACTGTAATGTTACTACTTATATATGTCATAACTCTCAGAATGAAGAAATGAAAGCGTTATCTGGTAATTTTATCAATTAACTAGAAACACTCAAATCTCATTATAATAAATAATATTACAACAAACCTTCCACACACATAATCATCGCTTTATCAAATAGCCATATTACTGAAAATGCAGGTAGACTTTGATTATATAATGCATTTAAAGTTCTGCTTTAAAATAAACTAGAGTTGACTGCACCTCTTAAGAGAAGAATCCTTTGGTGAAATAAATTGTAACTCTCTGTTAAATCAAGTTTTATAAAAATCTTGTGAATTTATGTTATATTATTTTCTTTTGTGAATATGCCTAATTTCTTCCTATTACTATTTTAGTACCTGAAAGTTAGAAAGTGTATCTTTTTCATCATTTTTCCATACAAGGACAAGCATAATGCTTTGTGCTTATTAAATGTGTGTCACTTATTAAACAAAGTAATGCTTCAAGAAGGTCTTACTTGTATGTATGTATGTGCACAGGGATGCACACACATATGTAGGAGTATACATATGTGTGTGTATGTATACACACATACATACACATATATTCCTGTGTATATATCTCAGAGCCTCATTTTGCAGGCTAGTTTAATTCAAACAAAATTAATACAATCCCATTCATATAGTTGCTTGGAATTTGAAATTTGTTCTATAAGTAGTTAATAGGTATGAAAACTGGCAGAAAAGGACAGATAGCCACGAACAAAGAAACGTACGTAATTTCCTAAGTGTTTAGGACTGCCACTCCTGTATCCCCACATCCCCACTCTCATGAAAGGACCAGAACTGTGATAGTAATTTTGTGAAAATAAGGAAAGATGAAAAATAAAACTCTCTTTAGAAAAGACTTCCCTGTTTCATTCTTTTAAAAGGGTTTAAAAAAAAAAAAGAAAGGAAAGGAAAGGAACAAGACTTCCCTGTGAATCTAAGATGATTGGGTTAATATAATTCAGGTGCGTCGTGATCAGTCAAGCCAGTCAGTACAGTTGAGGCACACTGCACTGGAGGGGAGATTGCCATGGAGGGACGTGGTGAAGGCTCTCATTTGTCACACAGCTGGAGACTCAAGGGCACTGCTGGGCTAGCTAGAATCCACTCAGAGCCAGCTGCCCATGGACTCTCACCTCGGAGGCTCTACAGAATGCTGATTAAATACTCCTTTTGCTCATTATCTGAGAGTCTAATGTAATTAAAACATTCCAACAGGGCATAGAAAAATTTCTGGACTTAAGGAAAATACATCCTGCAAAATAGGTATGTAAAACTAGATTCATATAGTTCCTACTGAATGTGGCCATGGGTTAAAATCAGTAGTAATTCTTATATACATTTAATTACATGCCCAGAAATGCTGATTGCTCACCAAAGACAACTTAAATCAGATCTTCCTTGCACCTAGAAATAATGTCCCTAATTAAGTCACCTAAATGTGATTCCTGGAAGCTGACTCATTCTGCTTCTAGGCCTCAGTTTATCTTTTAGGACTGTGGTCCCCAACCCCCAGGCTGTGGACGGGTACCTGTCTGTGGCCTGTTAGGGAGCTGGCTGCAGTGCAGGAGGGGAGCGGCAGGCCAGCAAGGGAAGCTTCATCTGTATTTGCAGCTGCTCCCCATCGCTCACATCACTGCCTGAGCTCTGTCTCCTGCCAGATCAGTGGGGGCATTAGATTCTCACAGGAGCATGAACCCTACTGTAAACTGTGCATGTGAGGGATCTAGGTTGCACACTCCTTATGATAATCTAATGCCTGATGAGCTGAGGTGGTGATGCTAGCACTGGGGAGCAGCCTCAATTATAGACTATCCTTAGCATAAAGGTTCAACTGCACAGAGGCTATAATAAATCAAATGCTTACAGACTCCTATCAAAACCCTATCCATGAGTGGCAAGTGACAATTAAGCAACATGGCAGGCTTTAGAGTGGCAAGTGAGTTGATGTACTTCAATTGCACAGCTGCATCTGGTGGCAGGCCTTAAGTCATAATACAACACTTACTTTAGTCCCCACGTGGCCACCTATTATTTTATTTACCACTTCTGTCCATGCCTCTATCCTGCACTGCGCACTTGTCTCAGTCACAGGTTTGGTAAGCCCGCAAGCTAACCCTAGCAAAAATGAGTAAAAACCAAACGTCACTGGAGAACTTCTTTGAAAAGGGGGAAAGACCCAATGACGACACAGCAGAAGACTCTAAGACTGACAACAAAATGCAAGCTGCATTTAAAAGAAAATACCAAGAGACCTACTTAAATTATGGCTTCATTGCAACAGGTGATTCACATTCTCCAAGCCCACTTTGTATATAATATGTGGCAACCGGCTATACAATGAAGCCATGAAGTCTTCAAAACTGCTTCGCCACATGGAGACCAAGCACCCTGCATTAAAAGATAAGCCTTTGGAGCTTTTCAAAAGAAAAAAGCATGAACACAAAGAACAAAAGCAATTATTGAAGGCCACCACTTCATCAAATGTGTCTGCACTGAGAGCATCATTCTTAGTGGCTAACCGCGTTGCTAAAGCTGAGAAGCTCTTTACCATTGGTGAAGAGCTGAGTCTGCCTGCTGCCAAGGACATTTGCTGTAAACTTTTCAGAGGCTGTAGTTCAAAAGGTGGCACATGTTCCTCTTTTGGCTAGCACTATAATGAGACGAATCGCTGAAATAGCAGAGGATATTGAGGCACAATTGTTAGAGAGGATTAATGAGTCACCGTGGTACATAATCCAGGTTAACAAGTCTATCGATGTTTACAACAAGGCAACAATGCTTGTTTTTCTGCGATATATTTTTCAAGACGATGTGCATGAGGATATTTAATGTGCACTTTTGTTGTCAAGCAACACCACAACTGCAGAACTATTCAAGTCTTTGAATGATCACATATCAGAAAAACTGAATTGGTCATTTTGTGTCGGTATATGCACGGACAGAGCTGCTGCCATGACTGGACGCCTTTCTGGTTTCACTACTCGGGTCAAGGAGGTCCATTCTGAACGTGAGTCTACGCACGGTATCATCCATAGAGAAGTGCTGTATTGTTTGAGACAACTTCAAATCTCCATACGTTCTGGATTGAAGTCAAAGTGGAATACCCTAAGATTGCCACAAAAGCACTGAAAAGCCTGCTTCCACTTCCAACATCCTATCTTTGTGAAGCGGGGTTTTCTGCAGCAACAGCAACCAAAACAAGATTACAGAGTAGACTGGACATAAGCAACACACTTTGGGTGTCACTGTCTCCCAATGCCCCCAAATGGGACCATCCAGTTGCAGGAAAACAAGCTCAGGGTTCCTACTGATTCTGCATTATGGTGAGTTGTATAATTACTTCATTATATATTACAATGCAATAATAATAGAAATAAAGTGCACAATGACTGTAATGTGCTTGAATCATCCTGAAACCATGCCCCCTATCTGTGGAAAAATTGCCTTCCATGAAACTGGTGCCTGGTGCCAAAAAGGTTGTGGACCGCTGATATAGAACTGCTGGGAGTAAATGGTGTCCTGAGTGTAGAGAGGAGCTGACGTAGGATATCACAGCCATCTCCCAGTTACAATGAGCACATCCATGCACAGTCACTGTGGTTCCATTCCCATTGCCTTATTTTTCTCGTTATCTCTTATCATATCTAAATTTGTCATATTTATTTATTTTAGTTCAGTGTGAATTATCTGCCTCTAATCCCAGAATCTAATCTCCATAAGGGTGGGTTTTTTGTTGCTCCCTTCTATGTCTGCTTCTAGATCCCCACTACCTAGAAGATATAGAGATGCCCAACAAATATTTTTTGAGTGAATCAATGAAGAGGCCTACTTTACAAACAGGAGATTTAGCCCTGTGTAGAATCAAAGTCCATTTCTATTGAGAAACAAGTGAAAGTACAATGACTTTAACGTTCTATTGCCATGGGGTTTATCATTTCCCATAGTTGAATGGTAAAGTTATAAAATTGTTTTGGATAATGAATGAACATCCTCTACATGGCTATATAACCGCCATATATTTTTACAGAGTGTAACTCATTCAATCCTATTAGTCTTATCATAAGAAGTAAGGCAGGTGTTCACACTCTTTTTACAGATGATGTAACTGACTTGTCTGAGGTCACACAGTTATTAAGGATAAAGTCTTCTGACTCTAGGTCCAATGCTCTTTTCAAAAAAGAAATCATGTACAGAGTGCAATCATATTGTAATGAATTTCCACCATTCATTCAATCATTTCTTACCATAAGTAAAATAATTTTTTATCTGCTATGTGCCAGAACTATTCTGTGCTCTGGGGATGTAGCTCTGTGTTTGTTCAACTCAGGGGAACAGATAATAAATGAATTAATATACTATAGCTTATCAGATTATGATAAATGTCATAGTGATATAAATCATTTAAAGGAGCAGAAACTGACAAGAAAGCAGGGAGAGACTATTTCAGATAAGGATGATCAGGGAAGCCTCTCTAGGAGATGACCTGAGCAAATGCTTGAATGGCAGAGAGCGAGTACAAATAATGCAATTATAGGTATTGATCATTTTATGTGGCAATTGTATTCCCAACCCCTACCAAATATAACTAATCAAACAAATACAAATCAAAGATAAACATTGTTAAAATACCTCCAAAAAAGTAACCTTTGAGATAAAAACGTTTTTGAAATGTAAAATTAAAAACTCTTCTAAATGGGGTAATTATCTAACATATTTGCTTTATAAATGAGGACTTTAAGAGTCTTCTGAAAGTCAGGTACACGCCTGTACACTACAGGGCTTAGGGGGCTTTGAAATGAATGTGTGTCCTTACATTTGAATGTAGATGCATATGATTCCCTTCAAACAATGACTAGGTTTAACAATGACTATGTCCAATGTCAATCTCCTGGCACCCTGTGACTCCCTCCACAATGAGATTGTTTCTTCTCTCAGACCAGTGTAAGGCCACCCTACTTTCAAGTCTTCCCTGGGACTAAGAAAAGTCTCAGGGAGTCAGATGTTGACTTTCAAAGGACAATAATGAATACAAAATAACCATAGGATACTACAAAAGCACCCAGACTGGAATTATGCATATCTGTGTGTTGTAAAATAAAATGAATTGCTTCACTTAACATGAGTAAGATTATCCTAAGTTTTTCATACATATTATTGTCTTTTAAAAAAAATCAACTTTAACTTTTATCTGAATTAATCTCCAAAGTGACTATTTCCAAAACTTATCTATTTCTATATTATGCCATTACCCTTCTGGAAGAAAAGATGTTAAAATGTAATTTGGCTTTTTGACAGCTTTATGAATTGAGTAGGGGGAAAAATCACTTGAAGTTATATAATGTAAGTGATTGGTATGTCAAATTTCATCCAAGACATTAATCTCACAACATACATATTGAAGCTTTGCAAAAAACTCCCGATTTCAAAGGAAAATCCATTTAAAATCTTACCTTATTTAAATTTGGTAATCAGTCTAAAAAAGTAATGTTCCCAAACCAAAAAAAAAAAAAAAAAACCCAAAAATATAAAATGTAATGATTCTTGAAGGCTATAGAATTTTATTTTACTAGCAAAAAGGCCCCAAATCCTTTACCTTGAGTCTTTGGTAATGACCTCACCACTCCATGATATGGCAAACAGGCTCCCAACAGGTTCCGTGTTCTTTTCCAGTGCCTTGTACTTTAACTTGTTGGGTCTATGGATCATTCTGGTGTGTGCCGTCTTCTGTGGCTTAATCATGTACTCCCAATTCAAAGACTGCGACCCTTGGACTTCCGGCATGATCTCAGCACCAGACCAGGTATGGGTTTTCTTGGGGCCAGTGGAATGAGTGTGCTTTTGGCCACTGTTGGGTAAATGTTAGACCCTTTTCTTTTTCTGCCTGAACCTCTAGCTGCTTCCCAAACCCCAAGGACTTAGCTTCTTTCCTCTCCTCTTGGGTGATATCACCACACACCAGGTTCTAACATGTGGGAGTGAGCATGTTAAAAAGAGGACACCTCACCTTGTCCCTGGAGACAATGCCTGAATCAGAGCAAGGCTGGAGGGAGTGGAAGGTAGGCTTGAACCCGTGGCTTTGGTTGTTGATGCTGCCTTTGGACTCTTTCTACAGGTCTCAAGCTTGCCTTAATCTCAAACTGAACAAAATGACCCTTATTTCCTCAACACCTCTTATCAGGTCTTCTCATCATAGCTTAACTATCACACAAATATACATTAAACATGGTTTTGAAAACTCCATTTATGGAGAATGTGCTCTAGAGAAGCAACCATTCCCCTTTCCTTCTCCTATATATTTAACTGTTCTGCTCTGTCATATAGGGGCTCCTCTCCCACAAACCTGGCTTCAGAGTAGAACCATAACACCAAGATTTCCTGAAGACCCATTTTAGGGGTTTGATTTTAGGGTTTAGTTGTTAATATTCAGGATAAACAGTCAAGAAAATGGCATACATTGAAAACATAAGAAAATATATTTCCCATCTCCTTTTGCTAAAAAGCTACATTCCCACATTTCAGACACTGCTGAGAAGACCACTAATCCTGTTCCCTCTTCCTTCTCTTTTCTTTTCTGTTTTTTTTTTTCCCTTTTGGCTCCTCTTCAGCTAATGCCATACTTTGTCATGGAGTTATTTGCCACAATGCCAGGACTACCAGGACTTTTTGTGGCTTGTGCCTTCAGTGGAACTCTGAGGTTAGTATATTGACAGCACTCTGATGATGATGATGATGATGATGATGATGGCAGTGATGACAAGGGTGATGGTGCCAGTAATCAGCAGTATTTACTAAGTACTTACTGTGTGTCAACTACCCTGCTGAATGCTTTATTTGTATTTGCTCACTGATTGTCGTACAATGTATGAGACTAGAACCTTATTCACATTATCATCAGTGTTCAGATGAGAAAACTGAGGTTTAGCAAGGTAGAAAACTTGCCCATGGTGAGTTAGCAAACTACAGAGGCAGGATGTAAGCCTGTGTCTGTCCCTATTCAGGATCTTTGTGCTCAGCATCTCACCTCATCTGATGCTAACGGCCCCCACAATTTCACATCACCTTTACAAAAAGCAGCTCACTCTTCTGGCTCTTCTCATTCAGCCGCAGTATATACACAGTCATACACTGCATAATGACCTTTTAGGCAATGGCTGACCACATATACAATGGTGGTCCCATCAGATTATAATACTATAATTTTACTGTACCTTCTCTAGATGCACAAATACTTACCATTGTGTTACAATTGCCTACAGTATCCAGTACAGTAACATGCTGTACAGGCTTGTAACCTAGGAGCAATAGGCTACACCATATAGCCTAGGTGTGTAGTAGGCTATATCATCTAGGTTTGTACGCATACATTCTATGATGTTCACACAGCAATGAAATCACCTAATAAAGAATTTCTCAGAATGTATCCATCATTAAGCTGTGCACATATATTCCACAGATCTATTATCTGCATTCCATTCATCTCATCCTCAATAGTACATTGAAGCAGCTACTAACGTCCATCCTCCAAATAAAGATGCTGTTCTAAACACAATATCCTTCATATGTTTATTCTGATAAATATTTTAGAAAGCTTATATTATGCCAGGCACACTTGGTGACATTGCGGGTACTTCAGAGAGCAAGATTGACATAAGCATTGCCCTCATACAGAGTTTACTTTCTAACAGACACGGAATACGGACAATAGGTAAGTCAAAAAACTAAACAAGATGTTGTCCGACAATGATGAATAGTATAAAGGGAAGAACAGGGTGATATCCCAGACAGAGGTGAGGCCTAAGGATTCTAATTCTGATAGGGTCTTGAGGAGACTCCTCCCTGAATACGTGATGTTGTGTTGAGATCTAAAGGATGCAGAGAAGCCAGCTATGTGTAGGGCACAGGCAGAAACCTTTACAGGCAGGGGGCAGAGCAAATACCAAAGCCCCAGAGAGACAAACTGTACGGGGTATTTGAGGTACAGAGAGAAGAGTTGGAGCCTAAGGCACGGGGAGGAGAACAGACGGAGGTGAGTTTGAAGAGTTGGGCAGGGAAGGGATTACAAAGAGGTTTCAGGATATGGTTCCAAGTTTGGATTTCAAGTGAAATGGGAAGGTATTAGAAGATTGGAAGCAAGTGAGTGAGAGATGTCATACAATTGGAAGACTCGGTCTTCTATGTGAGGAAGGGACTATAATAAAAGTAAGAGAGGTGAAAGGAGATGACCCATTTGAAGGCTTTTACCTTAATCTGGGTGAGAGATGATAGTGACTTGGTGAAGGATGAGGGCAACAGCGCTAAGAGTAATAGATAAGATATTTAGATGGCATCATTACTTTCCTTTAAGACCCTCTGCTGTATGAATCAAAGACTCAGCTGGAGAGGAAAGCCTCATTCCTCTATGTGAAGCTCAGTTGGAAAGAATGATAGCATTGTTCAAAGGCCCCATTTTAAGACTGTAAAATAATCAGAGTCAAAACTAAACAGTACTAGAGGGTAAAAGTTAAAAGTTAACGTAATATCTCATTCCTCCAGTCTCCTATCTCATCCTACAGAGTCAATCACTGCTAATAATTTCTTGTTAATGATCCAGAAAATTTCTGTGCTTATGTAAACATATATACCTTTTATTGTATTCAAAAGAGATAATGTTATATATAGTTTCATTAATTTAATAATATATTTTAAAAATCTTTCCATATCACTATATCTACTCTAATCTTCTTTTGATCAACTATAATTTATGTGACCATTCCTCTAATAAAGGAAGTTACTAACAATGCTACAGTGTATATCTTTGCAAACTACATAAGGATATATGTAGGCTACGTTCCAAGAAGTGAAATTACTATTTCAAAATATATATTCATTTAAAATTTTTGTAGAAATTGCTAAATTGACCTTCAAAAATTTGCACCAGTTTGTATACTGAAAACAGTAGATTGCCTCTTTCTCCACACTACTGTGCTGCCAATATTGAGTACTAGCAAACTTTTAAACTTGCCAATCTGATAGGTAAAATACAGTAACTAATTTTAATATAAATTCTTTTGATCATAAGTGGGACTGGCTAACTTCCCTACTTTTTTTAACCATTTGTATTTATTTTTTTGTAAAATGCCAGTTCATGTTCTCTGTTAATTTTTTTGAGTTTTCCTCTTTGTGTATAAGAAAAATAGCCTATTGACATATGTCTAAAACATTTCTCTCATTTTTTGTCTATTTGCTTTATTAATGGTATTTTTGAGCTTATAGAAATTTTAATCCATATTAATCAATTTTTAAATTCTAGTTTCTGGATTAACATCATTGTCAGAAAGGCTTCTCCATTCTATGATTATAAATAATCATCCAGATACCATTTTAGAATATTTATGGTCTTATTAAATATTAAAATTATTAAATCATCTAGGCTATCCATGTGGTATAACAATTAAATGAAATTCCTGCTTTCTTTTCCTGCTAAATTAGTAGCCAATTTGTGCCCTTATTTTTTAGTAAATAAGCCATCTTTTCACCACTGACTTTTATTATATCCTACATTCCTCTATGGACTTAGAACCTTTCCTGAATTCTCTTTTATATTCCTTTGATCTATATTTGTCTATGGCTATACCAAAACTAATAATTTTAATGACTGTGCTTTAAAATATAATTTATCTGTTAAGCTATTCATCACTCTCTTTAACAGAGTTTTCCTGATATCTAGGGTTTTTATTAGTTTTAGTTGATTCTCTGGGGTTTGATTGTACTCAGATAATGATATCTGCAAATACTCTTGACTTTTTATCTTTTTCATTATGTTTATTTTCTTACATAATTGTGCTTTGAGAATAAAGATAAATAATTGAGATGATAGCAGAAATTCTTGTGTTATTATATACTTTAAAGCAAGTAGTTCTTCAGTTTTGCCATTTAATATCATATTGACTTTTGGTTTGAAATATATTATTTACATTTAAGAATACTCACATAAAATTAATAAAATTATTTAAAAATTATTTTTTATAATGCATATATTAATATTTATGCTACTTTTAGAAAAGAGGTTTACAGAGAGATACATTTGATAAAATTTTTCATTTTTGAAATGATATATGTATATATATATTAACTTTTGGTATATTGATATGTTGAAGGATTTCCAAAATAGCAATATGCTTGAGTTCATTTAATGACTTTACCTTGCATATGGTATAATTTCAATTAGTGTACTTGATCTATAACACCAAATGATATTGTTCTGTACTGTTGCTATTAGGATTTCAAGGAAACTAAGGGCAGAAAAAATGAATACCAGAGGATCAAATGCAAGAGGAGAAGGACACTCTATTTTTATTTTTTCACTTTCTATATAGCTTTATTTTTTTTTTTTTCCCTCTTACTCTAAGACTCTCCCCAGACTGGAGAAATATAGCTGTTAGCAGAGTAATCCTCCCATAAAATAATGTTTGACTCCCTCAATCCCAAGTTCAAACATTCCAAGGAATAGACACACTGGACAGTATATGTTATTACAGCCTAACAGATAAATTATATTTTAAAGCACAGTTATTAATTTTACAAATTAATAAAGATTACTACTGCTACAATCATGAGGAGGCTGTGGGATAGGGAAAGAGAAAGACAGGTGAGAGCAGAATGGGGAGATGATGCTTGAGGGATAGGGAAAAAAACAAAAAGATTTCTACCATCTTGCAGCAACTTTCAAATCTGAGAAATTGACATATGGGTACACCTGACTGCCAAAGCAACGCAGCAGAGGTTCTATAAACCTGATCCTTCTGGGCCAAATTTAGCTTTCTGCTCCCTCTCTCCCAATGGATTCAAGCATTAACCTTAATGTTTGGAACTTTCACAAGATGTATTTTGAGACAAAGTTGTTGGGAGTGTGGAAGCTCCTTTTATCTGATTATCTTCTTCCCTTGTTTGATTTTTATCGTGCTGTAGATGGAAGGAGAGTCTGGCAGGGAACACATAACATGCTTTGATCATCAGAAAATGACAATGGTACCCCAAAACACTAAGTTTCAATTTCCCAGAATTGGTCTTGGGAAGTTTTTACTGGCTACATATATCATTTCTGGAAGGCATAGCTATAGCTTGTCTACAAGGAGCACTGGTGGATAACAGAATACTTTTGAATGAATATTGACAGAAAACTTACAAATCGCTGGCCATGCTTTGTTCATCGGCTTGTTTCCTTTTCAGAACGTTTTTGTGGTTATGATTTTGCATTACTTGAATTTACTATATTATCTATTACACTACCTAAAATATTCCTGGTCTAGATGAGGAATTAAATGAGCTGTCATGCTTTTCTGCCCCAAAATCCCAACTTTCAGGTGCTCGTCACCTACACATATTTTAGGCCCAATAAGATTGAATGATTGGAAAGTAAGAGAAAGAATATCAAAGTTTTTATGCAGTTTTGGTCTTTTGCTACTTCCCAGTCTCTTGCCCCTTTCTCCCTTACTCGTTGTATTCTAGCAACTCCGGGTGGCTTCAGGTGTTACATGTAACAGCTCCTTTTCATCTTGAGGCACCTATATGTAATTTTCCCTTCATCCTAGAATATCTTTCTCCCAGTATGCAAGGATCCTTTCAGTGCCTGGCTGTCACTTCCTAAGGGAAGAATCTCCTAACTACATACCAACTTATATCTCTGTAGGACATGCTGTCATGGCACCTTGTTATTTTCCTTCACAACAATTTCACAACTGTAAGCAGTTGGATAATTGATGTTGAATGTTTGTGTTGAGTTAGAGTGCAAGATCTGTCTCTTTCCAGTTCACCATTGCATGCCTGGTACCCAGGATGGATAAATGGATGTGTGAATAAATTAATTACTAATAAATGGCAAACTGTTACGGACTCCTGGTTAGGATAGTCAACACTTCCTGCTTCCACCCCAATCCAAACACACGCATACATATAATCCCTCTGAGACTGCCTCTTAGCTCATTTAACATCTTGTTAAGGGGAATTAGTGGGAGTTAGAGCATGAAAGCCTAGCTTCACCATAATTTGTGGAAGAATGGAAAGAGCATTAGCACAGAAGCTTTGAAGGATGGTAAACAGGCCACGCTGTTCCTGTGAGTCCCAGAATATGGAGCTATGTCTGCATCTGTTTTTCCTAGAGACCTGCCTTGTCTATCTGCCCTGAACAACAGAGTAGACTGGAGATACAGCCTTATTTAGCGTGGTCCATGTTCTCACTTTTCTCTCCCTGTAGCACCGTGGCTGCCAGCATCAATGCCTTAGCAACAGTGACCTTTGAGGATTTTGTCAAGAACTGTTTTCCCCATCTCTCCGACAAGCTGAGCACCTGGATCAGTAAAGGCTTATGTAGGTATAGCTGGTGGACCTTCTATTCCATAACATGAAATATACATGTGATACATGTCAAAATCCTGCATGTGTTATTCAGGACACACCTACAGGCACAGATGCACATTGAGATACATGAAGAATCTCACATATAGATTCTTACACTTCCAAAGATAACAGCAGGGTACCAGAAAAGAATGATCAGCTAGTTGTTTATCTTACACCAATCTTATTTTCAGACACTCTTCTGTACTAACCCTATACTCCAGCCTCATCATATTAACATCTCTTGATTATGTTGTGTGATGATCACATTAGTCCCTCTACATGGGAAGATGTTCTGCTCACTATGGTCACTTTGTCTAAGAAAAGTCAAATTCTTTTCTAAAGAATCATCCCTTATTACCAACCTCCCAGTAACCTCACCTTGAAGAATATTCCTTTCCTAATCATAGAATTGCATGTTATGTTTATAATCACTGTAGCACTCATCCTATTGAATTGTAGTTTCACAATGTTTACTTCTTTTTAAGTATAAAAATATTATATACTTATTTACTTGTAGAAAATGTAGGTAATTGGGGAAAATATATGGGCTTTGTAAATAAAATTGTATCTATCTAATTATTTTCCTGGTTGTTTTTCCCTAACATACCATAGTAAACATTTTCTTGTGTTATTATGTATATTTTGAAAACATGGTATTTGAATGATTGCACAATATTCTATCAAATGGCTTATTTGCTTAATTTTATATTATTGCTATTTTTAAAAATTGTTTTTTCATTTTTTGTAACACTGTGATGAAAGCCCACATGCATAAATCTTTGACTGCATCTGCAATCTTTTTCTTTAGTATGAACTTCAAAAAGAAAATTAGCAAGCCAAATGATACAAATTCATGTATTTTTTTTATATGTATTAAGATATGTAATTCCAGCAGGGGTGAATCAATGATCATGTATGGCAGCTGGAAGTGGTGACATAGTTCTCTGTATGCATGATATTAGCATTTTATTACAATTGCCCAAATTAATGGTCAAAATAACATCACATTTTTGCTTTAAATTAAATTTTTTTATTTATCCTATATTTGAAATTTTTTCATATATTTAGTAACCATTTGCTTTTTTTGTGAAGAACCTATTTATCCTCTCTGTTCATTTGCTTTAGGGACATTAGAAATTTTATTGTTTGTACAATCTCTTTATAGATAAAGGAAAAGAGGTCTTTGTCTATTGCAGAATGTCTCCCAGCCTAATTTGGTAAAATATATTTTTGATGTGTAGAAATTTTAAATTTTTATTTGATCAAACATGTGTATCTTTTATTATTTCATCATTTCTTTATGCTTACAAACTTCTTCCATTCAAAACCCATTTATATATTTACTTGTATTTCCTTCTAGATTATACTTTTATATTTCATATTTAATATTCAATATATCTAAATTATTTGATTATGGTTTAAGATGAGGATCTAAATTTTTTCTTATATAGTCAACTTTCCACATCATTTGTCCAAAATTCCTTATTGGTTTTTCATACTTTCATTAAATATATATATTTAATGTTTCCATTATATAATATATAATATAAAGTTCTTTCATCTATAAGAATATGTTTCTTAAATTATCAATTGCAGGACTAATACCATCTTGTTTTATATTATAGGTTTATAGTGTTCAAATGTCCATCCATTAATCCATTATATTTTTGACATATTTAAAAGTAAATTGCATACATCGGCATACTTCCCTCTAATTATTTTAGCATGTATATTGTTAAATAGAATTCAATATTTGTTTCAAGTATTCTTTTAATGTTCAAAAAATTTCACCTATAATGAAATGGACCAATGTTAAGTATAAATTTTCTGATTGTTGACAAATGCATACATCTATGTAACCCAACCACTAATCAATATATAAATCATTCCATCTTCTGGAAAGTTCTCCCATGACCCCTCTAGTCATTCCCTGCTCCTACTCTCCTCCAGAGGCAACCACTATTCTGATTTTTTCTGACATAGATTAGTTTTACCTCTCCTAGAATTTCATATAAATGGGATCACAGCATAGTATGAAGTCTTTTTTTGTATGACTCCCTTTACGGCATAATGCTTTTGAGATTTACATGTGCTTTGTGTATCCATAGTTCATTCATTTTCATTGCTGAGTAGTATGCCACAGATGAACATACCACAGGTTTTATTTAACATCTATGTCTATGGACGGCCCCGGGCTGTTTCTGTTTTAGGTCATTATTAATAAAACTGCTACGAATACTCTTGTACAAGTCTTTTTGTGGATATGTTTTCATATCTCTTTGATAAATAACTAGCAGTAGAATTGTTTGGTCAACTATCATGTTTTTTAATTTCCTTGTAGTTCTTCCTTATCACACCTGTATGCATTTTCATATAAACTTATTGGTGTTGCACCCTATCTTGCTGTTTTTTCATCTCATTTGCTTTCTCTTGATGTGTATTTCTTTGCTTCATTGAGTCTATGCATTGTTGCATCCTATCTAAATTGTCAAACAACTTGTAAATACTTTTATTTTCTGGTTCTTAAGGTGAAATATTGCTAGAAAGCATACTATTTATTTGAGATTATAGGTTAATATACTCATTCTTTTATTTGGCAACATTTTGTCATAGATTTCATATTTCTTGGGTTTTGTTTGTTTGTTTTACTTATGCTTGAATAGGGAGAGATGGATGCCCACCACTTTTGTGAACTGAATAGTGGAACTGCCTTGATTCTACTCATTATCTGAGTTAGAGCTGACAGCAAGTGGATGGGCATTGTTGCCCGTACAATTCCCAATTTCTAGCAGATATTTATGGATATGTCAGGTTGAGGTAGAAGTTCCTCCTATGCCCGTGTTTTGTTGTCTGATCCTCTAAGTTAACGTAGCTCTGGGAAAATCCTCAGCATTGGCAGCAACTGTGGAGTTTTCTCTCCTTCATACCTTTACTGCTTTGTTTGTAGGGTGGTACACTGCAGGTCTCCATGAAACCCTCCACAATTTCCCCTAAACTTCCTGCCTTGCAGGTTGCTGTTGATTGTAATCTTGTTGAAATCTAAAGATTTTGGGAGGTTGGGGGAGGACTAAATCAATTCTCTAGCCCACACGATAAAGCAGAACAACCTAATTTGAGGGATGGCTGCCTAGAATCTCCTGTGAGCAGGTAACAGTTGGCCCAGCAAGGGCAGTCAGCAGGAGAGAGAAAATAGGCCTTTTGTTCTTTTTGTCAGGCAGGTGGGGCTCTCCTTTTTCAGAGAGCAATACAGAGTCAGGGCAATCATTTTGTCCTGCAGCCTAATCCATCAAGTTTAAAGATACTGGGAACAATTTTAGAATTTCAGTAAGTGTTGTTCAAACTTGGGTTTTTAGTGTTGTGAATTTATTTTTCTGCCTCTTATTGAGAAGTTGGAAAATATAGCATCAAAAGTTGCTAGCCTGATTTCATCTTAAGAATGAATTTCTGTAATAAATATGTACTAAATCTGAAATAAAATAATAATAACAGCAAACACATAGTACCTGCTGTATGCTGATGACTCACTATTCTTGAGTATATATACACATACATAAATATATACATATATTTATATATAAAAATGTATAATACATATATAAATATACACATATATATACATATATGTACAGATTTAAATTAAATGTATATATATTAAATGTATGTATATAAATGTATATAAATGTATATAAATGTATAAATTAAATGTATATATATTAAATGTATGTATATAAATGTATATGTGCATATAAAATATATACATGTATAAATATATATACACACACATATATATACTTCTTGAATCAATTAGTTTATTTCTGTGTAGTTCCTTCCTAGAATGTGAACTCTTTGGGGACAGGAATTAAGTTCTGGTTTTATAGCACTGGCATCTGATAAAGTGTCCAGCCTATGGTCAGTATTCCATAAAATTGAATTAATGGTCACACTGGGAACTGGGCTGGATATTTAGCTGACAAAGAATGTTCAAAGAAAATGAATAAAATCATTTTCTCTTCATTTCTGTGACTGTGTTTCTGTCTCTCTCTCCGTTTGTCTATCTCTCTCTCTCTTTTTAGTTTATGAGTTATTATGGGAATTAAGTGCACTTTGAGGTGATTTTTAAACAAAGATGTATAAAAACAATAGTTTTTAAAAATATGGTTTGAAAGAAGAAATTTTTTAAAAGAGGACTAAAACGTACGTTCTGATTGATTCGGTGGGCATCTGCACTAGAGGAGCAGGGTACTCTGGAGGCCCTTATGGTGATACATAAACAAATCATTATGTAGCAAAGCTGAGGGCCATAAGGATGGCAGGAATCAAACTCTAAAGGGAAAAAACTAGGAAAACTTTCCAGATTTGCAAAACCTGTGAGGTAGAATGTACAGATGGTAAAGATGAGAAATGATCTGAATCCCATAGAGATTAGTGGCTTCTCTTTGAGCTCATTGCTGGTGAGTGGCTCACCTACAGGTAGTTCCCACTAATTTAGTCTGGATTAGTCTGAACCCTTTTAATATTTTCATACTGCTTCCGCCTGACAGATCTCTTCTGGAATCTTAGAAACGAAACCCTTGAGGCTGGATTCAAGTTCATTCTGCCTGATCTGAGAGAAAGCATGTCCTTGGAAGAGAGGATTTCTAAATGCCCGTCTTGGGGCCAGCGATGGCTGAAAGGAAAGGATGCCTCACTGAGGTCCCTTTGGACAGGGCTTGCATCAGGGACTGTTCTGAGCAGGGGCTTAAAGAATCCCTCGAAGTCAGGAATCCCTCAAGGAAATTCATGGTCATACATTTTCTTTCTTTCAGGTCTCTTATTTGGTGTGATGTGTACCTCTATGGCCGTGGCTGCATCCCTCCTGGGGAGTGTCGTACAGGTAATGAAAGAAGGGAAACAGGCATTTGACTTCATAGCAGCTTTCCCTCCCCACTCTCTTTTCTAATGTCTTCCCTAATCCTCCACACCCTAATGCTGACATTCGCTTATACCAGGTCCCAGTTAAACATACATGTAAAAGTTCAACCAAAGTCACTTTCAGAAGGGGAAACTATTAAAACTGGTAATGAGACAGTGACAAGGTACAGTGTAATAAAATTAGAAACACTTCTAAGATCCAGATCTGAGAATTTATGATCTTGAAATAAAAGTAGTAATAATAATCATAATAGTAAAAACAATAATAACAACCAACATTTATGTAACCGTTACTATGCTCTAGGTACAGCCCTAAATGCATTACCTCATTTAATCCCCATCAGTTCTCTAAGAGGTAGTATAATTAATGTGATAATTTTCCAGATGAAAAAACTGAGAGGTAATTGTCCCAAAGTTGCATAATTAAAGAGTGGTGGAACTGGGATATAAACCCACCTCTACCTACATTCTAGCTATTTACTGCCTCCCCTGTGTCTAACTCCCAGTTCCATAAAATATCAGCGCTGGAAAGAACCTGAAGGATAATCTTTTTCAACACCTTCATTTTGTAGTTGATTACAGAAGAAAGTAAAAATATCCTCCTCAAGTTCTCACAGTTAGTGGCTGATCCATGTTTATGGCCCAACTTTCCCGAGCCACCCTTCCTTCTTTCCAAACTGCCCAAACTCACAAAGCAGCATCAGATAAGCATACCTTCAGAGTCTACTTCAGCCCTTTCAATCTACTTCGTGTCTTTGTGTAATATGAACATCCTTAGATTTTCTTGTCATGGCATTGGTTTTCAATAAATGTGGTTTAAATGAAGAAATGAATGAGTGAATAAATAGTAATCCCCGATGTTTATAGAATGCCTGGTAGTTCACAGAGCAGTGTATCTTACTCCATCCTTCCAATGATTGCTTGCACAGTGTCCGTTATTTCTATTTTAAGGGTCAGAGAACAAGTCCTGGGTGAGGTTAAGTGACATGATAAGTCACTTTGTCTACATAAGAGAAGTTGTGGGACTAGAAACCCGATGGACTCCATAATAAGCTATGAGTGTACCATTTTGTCACAGATGCTTGACAATCCCTTTACAGTGTTGAGGCACTATGATATCTACCCATTCACACAGAAGAACTAGCAAGTTGGTGAGGTTTGTCTTTAGTGAGCAGAGGTACATTTTTTAGATTGATTTTCCCATTCGTGGCACTTATATTTCCAAGTTGTTTTTGAGGCCTTGCACCCCACTGATTTCTCCCCTTTAATACAATCAATATGTACTCTTAAGGAATTACCATCATGTCCAATTGGTGACAATTTGAATCACCAAATTGTTTTCTTCTTGAGATATTTGCATGTCAAGCTCCTTTGCAGTTGACACATGAAGGGCTCCAGAATAGGCAAGGACCAAAGACGGTGGAAAACAGTGTTTCTAGGGAGGAGACAGCTGTGAGTGATGCACTCACCACTTGTCCTAGTTCAGATGCATGTGCAGGGCCCACTTTCTTGATTGGTCAGGATGTGTGCCGCACAGTTCACACAGGTTAGGAGATGCTGGTAGGTGAGAAATGCACACCGGTACCTCCTGTTTCCTAGGAGAGGTATTGGTCTCTAGGGTGGCCCACTAATTTCTCTGAACACATCTGACTTTGACAGGTAGCAAATGGCAACTAATTCTCCTATTTAATTTTTCAACCAGCTTTGCTGTCCTGAATTTAATGGAACAATGTCTGTATTCAGATTTTATATATGGGATGAAGACAGGAAACCAAGTCCTGTCTTCAGGACAGGGATAGAGCCAGTTTAATTTCATGTTCCTCCAAAACCACTCCATACCCATGGTGTGTGTTTATGGATGGTGCTGGGGGAGCATCTTTAAGCCCCTTAAACAAAGGTCTTTCAGTGTTTTAGGTTAGGGATTTTACAAAGTGTGTTCTGGAGAACCTCATGCTATGACATGCTCCAAGAAAGAAAATTTCTAAAGTCAAAAGACTTTGGAACATGCTGCACAGTGCATTCCACTCTCAGAGATCCACAGCACACATGAGCATATTGAAGTCTCTGGGAAATCCTACAGCACACAAACCTGTTTCACTTGAAATATGTGATCCCAGAACCATTACAGAGTGGGTGATGGAGGGGAGACGGGGGTGGGGGTCAAATACAGCTGTGAAGATCTCCTGTTTACTAGTGATTTTGCAGAGCTCCTTTGGAGAAAGGTGCTTCTTGACAATCAGCTAATTCTGCTGAGAGCTGTTAATGACTCCCAGGCACATTTTTATCTCAAGAAAAAATTTTCTAGGTATCAAAATAGCATGTCTCAGGAATTAGAGCTCACTAACAGGGTAGGTAATATTAATAGCAGTAATAATAAGATAATAACAGTGGTAGTCAATATTTTGGGCCCATATCGTGTACTCTACAGTGCTCAGACATTATTTGGAGCTTTCTCTTGGATTCCACATTGAATACTCACCAAAATTAAACAACAACAACAACAACAGGAAGCAAATATGATAATCTGCACTTGACAGATGAGAAAGCCAAGCTTTGGCAAACTGTCTTGCCCCCGTCCCACAAACAACCCCAACCCCAAAGCACAAAGCTAATGTCTTCTACTTGCAGGAGTGGCTTAGTGGGTAGGCACTGAGGAAAAGGCTGAAGTAGATGAGCTTTAAGTCTTCCTCCAATTAAACATGCTTAATGCCAACAAAAACAAAGGTAAAAATTAAAATTAGTTTGGTTTATATGCTACAGAAATATATATTTTAAGTCCAGAAAATCTTGGATTTTTTCCACCTTTCGATCACATGAAATACTTTTTTTCTGAAGCATATTAGATAATGACTTTGTAAGAGATTGTCAATATTTTTTCCCCATAGCGGAAGATAAAATCACCTTTGCTAACTTATTGACTCTCCTATACAATCAATAGTAAATTATCTTCCAAATTCAGCAATGCCAGCAACTATGAATTATTGCTATCAATCAGCCAAGATTCTTGGAATTGCCTAGAATATTAATTTAAGTATCGATGCTGGGGGGAAAAGGAAGCCTTTACTTTTATCTACCTCCATCTTGTGAAAGATATATCTGAGGCATTGACTTCTCTAAAAGTAACCTGGAATATCAACGTAACAATGCATTGCAGCCCATCTTTCTGAATTAGAGAACTTACATTACAGCTAGAGGGTACTCGAAGGCTCCTTGATCCTATACCTCTATTTTTTATAGAGGAAAAAAACCTGAAGTTTAAGGATTGTGAGTTAATAAGAGAAAGTTCACCAAATCCTAGTTATATGTGGTAGGGCCGTAATTAGGATCTTCTGACTTTTAATGATGGACTTTCAAAAGCTTCTACTCCTTTAAACGAAAGAAGTAGGACATTATTGTGGTCTGTGCTCTTGACTTTTTTTTTTTTTTAAATTGCTTTTAGGAGAGAAAATGTGAGTTTTAGAGCCAGAACAATCTGGATTTATATCTCACCTCTGCCACTTTCTAAATGGAAACAGCCCTTTACTGTGTTTTCCGTCAGTTTTTTCATCTATAAAATTCAGTTAGTATTACCTATTAAAGAGCGTAATGGTGAGGGTTAAATGAGGTCGTTTGTCTAGATGCCTGGGTAGGTTCTCCTTTACCAGGTGGTGCATAGGTGGTGCCTGACAAACATGAAGTTTACGTAAGGTATTTAGAGCATTCTGATCTCAGTCCCTTGATGGAAAAGCTCTATAGTTGAAGAACTGATGGCATTAGATAGGGCTGCATTGAAAGTAGTTTTTTGTGTGTGCAAGCCCGTGCAGTGAGTACAGGTATGTGTGTGGACACATGCGCATGCTCACTTGCATGCATGTCAGTGCGTGTGTACTTTCAGGAGTGTTGGAAGGACATGGCACAGGCTTTTATATCGGCAGAGAATTAGTTTCATGAACGTCCCTTGCCAATATCCTAGAGCCTGAGAGATATGGAAGTGTATTTGTCAAGCTCCCTCAATTTCCAAAAAAGGTAGAGCCAAGTACAGGAGAGAACGAAACGGAATTTGAAGTGTCTGATGGCCTCTCCACAATGTCCCGACTTAATGCTTCGATATCCTGGAGGTGTTCTGGGTAAGATGGCAGGGACCAGGTAATAGACAATTACTATTATCAAAATGGTAGGATTGTTCAAAGTAAATTAGAACAGCTGATCAGCTAAGATGTGAAACATAAGTTGTATTTATTTGATACATTATAAAAAAGCTTTTTGATAAGATAGAGAATGTAAACAAATCAATGAGTTCTAGCTTGAACTTCCAGCCAACTCCAAGTTACCTGTGTTTCCACTCTACTTACGTATACACACACATATATGTACACACACACCCCTAACAGGCATATGTATTTATGTATATGTGTGCATGTGTGTGTGTGTGTGTGTATTTTAATGCAATGCTTATCACTGAGCCCAGAATTGAGAAAAGACTTATGGAGAGCACATAATTAATAAATGGTACAGCCAGGACTAGGATTCAATTTCATCTCAGGTCCAAGAGAGGGATGGTGCCCGCAGGCCATAGATGCAGTGGAGGTGGGGGCTCATCTGGTCTGCTTTGTCCCACAGGCTTCCCTCAGCATCCACGGCATGTGCGGGGGACCAATGCTGGGGTTATTCTCTCTGGGAATCCTATTCCCTTTTGTGAACTGGAAGGTAAGGATCCCACACCCCTCTTCACCATTCCCAGCTGAGACTGGGTACAGCCATTTTCTCCCTCCTCTCTCTCCTCTCACTCCTGTTTAGAAAGACTATTTGTCTTTGCCAGGAAAAGAATCCACAGTAGAATTAAACAGAACCTGAGCCCTCCTATCTCTGACTTCAGTGAAGTCTTTTTAGAAACAGAAAGCAAAGAAAGGAAGAGGTAGTCATGAACTACCATATGTCGTGCCATCAAAGCTGACTCCTTAAGGTTTAAATTAAATCTTCTCTAAATCGAGGGCTCACAAAATGAACTTTAAAATAGATACTGAATTCAGGAACAGTTTAGTTGAAACACAATTTTAAAAATTCAAATTTAAAAAATGTAAATTTCATTTTTTTCTATATATAGTTACAGAAAATTATAACTAACTTTATTAAATTAATTAACTAATTTATGTAGGGGAGAAGGAACGAGCCTGGGATATTCTGACAGCTGGATTTTCTTTGTTTTGCTGGGCTGGCAAGCTAATAGCATATATTCAAGTAAATATTGGTTGCATGACTATGTAGTAAGTATAAATTAAAATAAACATTTATTTGGAAAAATAATATAATCATACTTTTAAAACTTTTAAAATACCATAATTTTCTCAATCTAGCAAAATTGCCATCCACACACTCATGTGTATGTATTTTTAGAAAATCTTTAGACTTTAGAAAACTTACTTTATGCCTATTTATGTATATACTATAGGGTCATCCTTAAAGTCTGAGTCACCTGATTAGGTCCCTGTGGCTACCTGACCCTATTGAACTCTCCTCTAGATAAACCTTTGGGGGCCAGGTAAAGAGAGTGATGGGAGTGAGCGTGTAGGTATTTGCAGCACTTCCCCTGCGGTCTTAATCACTTTTCAGATATTGCGGTTGACAAAGACATTTGTGTCCTCAGAGGGATAATGTGAGAGAAGACAATTTTCTAGCCACAAAAAACTGATAAGTTAGGGTGTACTTTAAGACAACTAAAAGTGTGGAATGGGAATGTTTCTAACACAAAGAAATGTTAAATGCCTGAGGTGATGGATATCCCAATTATCCTGATTTGATTAATGCACATTATATGCCTGTATCAAAACATCACATATACCCTATACAGATGGCCAATTATTATTTACCCATAATTAAATATGAAAAAAATTTTAAAAACCTATGAGCTAGCTATCTAAGATCTTAGTGCATTGTAAACATTAATTTGTTATCTACATTAGTACACTATAGCCCATCTATTTAGTCAGGAAAGGCACCTTGTTCTAGACAGAGGATAGTAAATATTATAATTTTTCATGACCTGTCCCTTTGTCATTGTCCATGGCTAATCATGGCTCTCTTTCACACAGAATGTGGATACAACCTCAGAATCTATTTCAACGTGGCTCACCAGGCAGCTAGCATGGATCAACCAGGGTTGACCCTCCAGTTGAAATCCATCTGCCCTTTACTAGTAGCCAGGGGTTAGCAAACTACACGCCTCAAGCCAAATCTAGCTAGCCCCCTGTTTTTGGTATGGCCTGCAAGCTAAAATGGTTTTGGCATTTTTAAATGGTTGGAAAAATTTCAAAAGAAGAATAATATTTTATGACATAAATATTACATCAAATTCAAATTTCAGTACCCATAAATAACTGGAACACAGCCAACCTCTCTTGCTTAGATATTGTCTACGATTGCTTTTGCACTAAAAAAAAAGGGAGGGGGGCAGAGTTGAGTATTTGTGACAGACACTGCATAGCTCACAAAGCCTAAAATGTTTGTTATTTGGTTCTTATAGTAGAAGTTTGCCGACCACTGGTTTAGACCAAGGCACAAGTATTCAAATCACACACATTGATTTTGTTTCCCCAAACAATAAAGGAGAAAGCATTCTGCTGCTCTTACAAAGGAATCTTTTTTTTTTTTTTTTCTGAATAAATGGAGAAGCCAACAAATTGTTTTCTCTCACAGAGAAGACTCAGCTATCCAGCGCAGACCAGAAGCATCAGATGTTATTTTCCAGTGGTCCTGCCTGGTCTCTGCTAGACTGTTCTGTCTCCTTTACAAGATAAACGACTTCTTGACTTTTCACTAACTGTTTATCAAGAAATACAACCCTTAAATGACAAGACTACTAAATACACTTGCTAGTATTTACACTCAAAGAACTCCAAAACTTGGGAATTAGGGGACTCTGCCAGAACCACTTGGAAAGAGAGATGGGAGTAAGAATTTCTGTATAATAGCTGCTAGTGAAAAAATGACGGCATTGTCTCCATTATCAGAAATTTTCCTTACATCTGAAACTCTTCTATGCAGAATTGAGGTTTCAACAGCTTTTTAAGTAGTAAGAGGAAGAAACCAAAAAGAGAACAAAAATTCTTGCTAGAAATCTAAATACAATGATCACTACAAAATTCTCCAGTGTCTGCATTTAAGAAACAAGTTACTCCTAAATAAAACTGCATTGTAGGAGTTGAATTAAAGTCAGTTTGAGTGGATTTTTTCCAACACCTGTGGCCAAGATTTAGGCTGGACAGCCAGAATCTCTGAGACATAGAACTCCTCATCTTGTTACTCTTTCAACAGACAGCTTTGTCAAATCTCTCATTAACTTTCTTTTTATTTTCTTCATCAAGGGTGCATTAGGAGGTCTTCTCACTGGAATCACCTTATCATTTTGGGTGGCCATTGGGGGCTTCATTTACCCTGCACCAGCCGCTAAGACACGGCCCTTGCCGTTATCGACAGACCAGTGTATCCAATCTAATGTGACGGCAACAATGTCTACAGTGCTATCCAGCAGGTTTGCCGACTTTTAATATGGCGCTAAGTCCCAGAGAGTGGGTCACTAGACTCCAGGGAGGTGCATTCTTTAGGGATAAGTCTTAGGAGACATATCGTGCTCTCCTATGAGAATCACTTTGGGCAGTTCCCAGCACTGAAGAGTGTCACACAGGGCTCCAGCTTTCTGCAGATATCCCTTCCTCTGTATTCAGGTATAGTAAAATGAACTTGGAAAAAGAGTTAATTGGTGGTATAAGTACAAACCGGAAAAAATGTGGAGGGTTGAACAATAGGTGGGTGGGTATGAGGACTATAGTGTCCTTAAAAGAATAAAAGATCTGAGTAGAAGAGGTTTGTGAGCAATGAAGAGAATGATTATGGAGCTGAGTTAGGAGTTCTGCCATGGACCTGTGGCTTCTAAATCAAACTCTGTGAACACAGGGTTTAACAAAGGATTTCCTTTTCCATTTCTGGCTGTGGTAAGTGATCGAAGATATCAAAATACAGCAGATACTATGATGTAGGGAGAAGACCACGGCCTTTGAAATCTGAAATACCTGGGTTTTGATTTTTGTTTTACTATTTATACACTCTTTATCTTTGGACAAGTTAGTAACTTGTCACTTCTTGAATTCTGAGAGCCCTTGACTGAAAATCAGGGGTATTAGTATCTACTATACTGGATTTTTGAGAGAATTAAGTGAGATAAGATATATATAGCCCATTAGTACTATAATTGACTTAAATAAATGTCCATTCTCACATTCTAATTGCATGTAGGGAAAAGTCTAGAAATGTAGGATTTGTGGTTCTTGTATCCAGAAAAGTACCTCAGTTTGGGGTAGCCCTTTTCTAATTCGTATCAATGCTCTCCCTATACTGGCTATTTCCTCTGGGTCCAGCCTTCTAAAACTTGCTAGATAATTTGGCAAATAACATTTATGAAGATCTCTCTAGGCCTGGCATAGCCTCTCCCCTCCATTGCCCTTGTCAATCTTGTGGCTAGTTTCATCATTAAGAAGCCAAGAAAAGTGAAAATATCCTATTTGTCATATTGGTTTCCTCCACTTCTCTCTCTCCTCTTGCCTTTTAATCCAATCGATTCTATCCAAGCACTCACTAGGATTATTTTCCTGAAGCACCTCTCTGAACTTGTGACTGCCACACAGAGATAACTTCAATCATTCACGTGCCTACAGAATAAAGAACAAACTTTTTATCCTGGAACTAAGTATCTTACAAACCTGGAAGCTATTCTGTGGTTCCAATGTTGTTACCCACCCTTTCCTTCTACTGTAAATTCTGTCTCTTCTACCTTATGCATACCCTACTCTTTCCCACCTTTGGGTCTTTAGTTAAGCTATTCTTTTTATAGGAATATCTTTTAATCCTTATTTCTACTCTCTCCAAATCTGTTCCTCTTTCAAGAGCCAGATTACCGCCCCCCTCCCCGCCCCCAGTCTTTCATAAAATATATTTTGACTCAGATTTCAAATAGGCACTCCATTATCCACTTACATTTGCCTCTGAGTTTCATTTTTTCGATAAATTTTATGGACAAACAATATCAACCTATTTGTAGTTCCCAGTCTACCCCATGCTGTTTCTTCCCTCCTGCCTATACTTATTCTGTTCTCTTTCCTTGGAATGCCAAATCTTGGCCCTGACTACCCTCTTTGCTCAGTTAACTACTAATTGTTTTCTAAAAATGAGCTGAGGTATCATCTCACACATCAGCCTTGGTTTGACGCTGTTTCTAAATGCTCCCATAATCTTTTGTTCCTATTCTACCAGGGCGTTACCAATCCATTTTATGACCATCTGTTTGTTCCTATAGGCAGATTTGTGGTTTTCTCATCTTTATATATCTTTTTGTTTTCGTTCCCCTCCTCGCCTGCCTTCTATATATCTTTTTTTTTTATATCTCTAATGTCTGTCACAATTCCTAGCACTAAATCAGGGTTTAATGCACATCTGAAGAGTAAATAATATAAAAGGAATGGAAGACATAGTCCTCCTTGCAATAATTATAATTCAGTATATACATTGCAATATTTATAATTCAAGTATGAATTGGATTGAGTGGAATACAAAGCATAACTAGTCTATAATTGATTTTTTAAAAATAAGCAAATGGCAAAAAGTTAAGCTTTGGGGTTTTGAGGGATGCCAGGCCCTAAAATGAACCCTGAGAAGTTATGTCACTGTGGATCATAACTTCAGAACGCTTGGAACTGGTGTCATGTCCTGTTGTCCTCCACAGACCTGTGATAGCCGACACCTGGTACTCGCTCTCCTACCTTTACTACAGTGCAGTGGGCTGCCTCGGATGCATTATTGCTGGAGTAATCATCAGCTTCCTAACAGGTTGGTTATAATTCCTCCCTTTGGGACCAAAGACGATATGGGCTACTTCATGCATTGGTGGACTAGGTGGCTGGCTTTTTTGGTTTGATTTCAGGTGCACCACAAAAAGCCTTCTTACCAGAGAGATATGTCTACTTTCTTCAAGGTGACATACAAAAGCATCTCCCTGATTATTATATATCTGATTATTAATATATAACATATATTAAAATATCTCATATATAATGTTATGAAAAACAAATAAGATTCTTTGACTGACACATGACACCCAAAGGCCTGAGTATGAAAAGTCCTCTGTAGTGTAACAATCAGTAAATAGGGCTTAACTATTCGGAGTGGTACTTTTCTCTTGTCTCAGTAAGAGCCTGGAGTTTTTCCCATCACCATCTTACGATCTCATGAAATCAGCCTTTGCTAACTTACTAGAAAAGCAGAGGAAAGTTGTATCATTGTTTTTGCCTATGTTGTCCTTTGGAGGCCACTCCTGTAGGGTCCTCATTCTCTATAGTGAGCAGCTTCACTGTAAGCCATTTTTGGTACCAGTGTTTACCATCCGCACTTTGTGCCATAGTCTCTCTGCTGGTTCTCTGTCCTTTCTGCACCAGAGCCTGTGAGGGATTGGTAGTGGTGGTGAGAACGTGGGAGGGAATGGGGTGGAATAGGCACACCCTTGTACTCCTGTTCCCTTGCCTCCTTGGAGTACATATTTTAGCTGAGTAAATTGTTAAGATATTCTACTTTTCCATTTCCACTATATACCCACGAACAATGAGTAGTCAATATTCCTACTCAACACAAAATCTGAATGGCAACATTTCTGGTGACTGTGTACCAGAAATGCTATGTGCAAGGCCCCACGCCTTATTGTCCTGGGCATGATATCACTAGCCATTCACCTAAATTTGAGAAGATCTTGGGTATGATAAGGAATAGAAAAGAAACTTTGTAACCCCAGTCTTTCTTGTAATAATAATTCTCCAAATATTTTTCATTATGTGGATGGTTTCAAATGAAAGATTATTTATTAATTTTGTTTAGATTTTGTCTCAGTACCCCGAGGACAGAGGAGGCTTCCTTGATGCTAGTGGGATACAACTAGGTATAACAGTGCAGTGGTTAGTCACCACTTAGAAGGGAGCCAAAGTCTCAGCTGCGTGAACATTTCCTTCCAAAGCAGGAAATGTGTGTACATGATATCCTGTGCCTTGCCAGCTTACATATTTTCCAGATGTTCATCAGAATTGGCATATTCTTGTGTTGATGCAGCATCACTTATATTTGGATTGGAAATTCTTTGGCATCTTGAACATGAACAACTGTTCTAGTATCAATCCCTGTATTTTATTTTTTTCTGAATGTCCTAAGTCTTAGTAAAATATCCTCAATACCAAAAGGGAACAGTCTATCAGAGTCTGATTATGCCTCCAAATCTTTGGAAACCTTATTGAACCTGGCCACCATGTGTTCTGGCCTCCTGATACCTGTCCTCCAATAAGGCCCCAGTGCTAACCTGATGCCCTCAAGTTCGGTCACTAAGGGGCCTTGACAAACCTTCTTAATACTCACTGAATCTTTGAAAAAATCTTAAAATTTTTAAATGTAGAATAGCGTCAGTAAAGAAGGACAGAGGACTGTCATGGGCCTGTTCTTCTTGTGTCATATTTTATCTTGATCTTGCTTGGTCTTAATAGGTGATGATTTCAATTCTGCTTCTTCTAGATAAGCTAGCACCTCACAACATACTATTCATGTTACTTATATATGTTGACAAGTGGAATCATGGCTGTGCTGATTAGCACTTTCAGAGTATAGTAGTCTGTATTCATCTGAATCTTACCAAATTTTTTGCTCCTTTACCATAAGGCTGCAGGTCTCAGACATAAAGCATTTAGATATTAGCCCATTATTTTCATCTTTTAGATCAAGGTTTAATAAAATAAAACTAAATCTGGCCTACCACTTGTTTTTTCACTTTATAGAAACACAATATAGTCATTTTCTTATTATTGACTATAGTTGAGTTCACTCTGCAAAGGCGGAGTTGAGCGGTTGCAACAAAGACCTTACAGCCAGCAAAGCCTAAAATATTTCCTATCTAGCCCTTAACAGAAAAAAAAATTGTTGAACCTTGTCTTGGATCATTGACCTTGTCTGAGAAATTTACTGGGTTACTTTCTAAATAGTCAGGAATTGTACAGGTCTATATAATGATCTGAGGTAGCTCAATTGTCTTCTGGATTTCAGTTTGCTGCTGAGAAATCTAATGCAATTCTGATTTCTGATTCTTCTTTATGTTCTACCTTATTTCATTCTCTCTCCCCTCTGTCATACATAGACAACACATACACACACACACTTTTCTCTATCTGTTGAAACTTCATGGACGTTCTCTTTATTCCTAGGCTTCTTAAATTTTATGTTCCTCCATTAAATCCTCTCCACTCCTAACCTAGGTCTCCTGACTTCCAACTTGAGCCTGTGTCTTGTATTCAGGGCTTTGGGGTTTGTGCCTTTCACAAGAGTGCCCAGGAGTGGACACAAGTAGGGGATAGATTTTATTACTAGGCTGTACTTCTGCATGTGGAATCAGTACCTTGGCACAGAATTGTTTCTACTCAGACGAAGAGGAACCTTCTTCAAATTCACCCAAAGTTGCAGTACAACTAGTGGCATTTCCTCTTCAAACCTGAGTTCGTTATTTCCTCAGGAAAAACCCACCTCTCTACTGGAAATGGTGTCACCCCCTTTGACCTTCTCCTTTTTCTGATATTATGTCCACAGTCCTGTAGTCTTGTGACAAACCTGGTCTCAACCAGTTTTCTCAACAGTTCACTGATGCTCAATCTCCAAGGTCTTACTCATGCAAGAGACTGTAAGCTCACAGCTGAGGGTAAATGCAGAGTTTCCCATTTGAGAACTTGAGTTGCATTTTCATTTTTAACCTTCATGCCTGTGAGAACGGTAGCCCTATTTTGCATTACTGTCTACTATCTCCCAAAGGCATATTTTTCCCTAGAAGAAAACAGAATCTAAATCCTTATGAAGCAGAGAGCCCTTTCCTTGTTAGCAAACCTCAGGTCCTGCTCTTAGAAACAATAGATATACATTATCTGTTGGAGTGTTTGATACTTTTGTGGTCGAGTCAGAGACAAAAGTCTTCTCTGTTTGAAACCCTCAAAATGGTTTTGTCCCAAAATTAAATTCTGATTCCTAAATTCTAATTCAGACTTTCCTTTGGATAGAACTTTGAGGTTTTGCAATCCCTCCTCCCCCACCCACACCTAGAAACATATTAAGGCAAATGGAGTGTGAAAGGCTTTAAGATCATATATGTTTAACTAAACACATGTTCCAACATTTACTAGACTGTAGAAAAGTTCATTATTTCCTTATCCATTAAATGAGAATAACAATATGTACCTAATTATTGGGATTACAGATAAACTATGTACAATGTGCCTAGTATGTAGAAGACACTAATTGAAATTTTCAATAGCAGTAGAATTCTCTTTGGCCAAATGTCTTTTGTCAGGGTGACATAATGCCAGGGAATATATTACTTAAATTTCAATTTGAAACTTTAAGAATCTACATTTTTTTGTTTTTTTCTAGAAAGGAATTTGAGAAAAAGTTTGTGGATGGACACAGTACCTGGCACATAGGGAGGAATGGGATCAGTGTGTGTAACTAGTACTCCACTACTCCCTCTAAGGACCTTTAGACTAAACCGGCTATCAGACTAATGACTATCATTGAATGAGATTGGCTATTAATGAATAGTCATCGTGACACCAAAATTTGCAAAAAGTTCTGGAAGGAGGGTATCATCAGCCTCTAAATCTTAGTTTGAATATCAATGTGACTCTTGTTCCACTGTAGTATGTGAAAGAATGAGACATTGAACAGGTATGTTTTAAGGATAGGAAAAGGAGGTGTGAAGAAAGTCAAGAGTAGCTGAGAGGAACATGAGGGCATTGCTTGTCCAGAATATTGGGGTGAAAAGAAGAAGAAACAGTACAAATACTCTTGCAAATTTTCCAAATACCGAATATATCTGATTTGGCTAAAAAATGAGAGCTTTTTGAAAGGAAGAAATTATATAATTCCTGATATCCCTTCTGTTGGCCTGCAGAGGGTACTAATAGAGTTTTCCATGATCGATACTTAAAAATAAATATGTTCTCTCTGTTTAACTCTACAGCTATGAGCTTGCCTGACCTGACAATTTATGGATATTTAAAAACTGACACCCACCCCTTTTGGCAGTTAACCAATTTCTATTTATTAACCAGTCAGGCTTGTTTTCATCCTTACACTAAAAGTAACCTCCTTCTCAAGTTGATAGTGTTTAAATCCTCAAAGGACGTCCTGGAAGCCCGCAACCATCTGATCCATTTGTTCTTTTCTTTATAGGTCTCGAAAGAGGCGAGAATATTCAACCACTGTTAATTAGGCCAGTTTGCAACTTATTTTGCTTTTGGTCTAAGAAGTACAAAACATTGTGCTGGTGTGGAGTTCAGCATGATGGTGGGACTGAGCAGGTGAGCTGACGTTTGAGCTTCTAAAACACGTACTGACTCCCCTTCTGCCCATTTGAATCAGCTGTGAGGGTGGGTGTGGGGAAGGCAGGCACTGAATATTAGAACTGGAAATAATCTGGGTTTCAGCCTCAGAGTTATGCCAGCTAATTAGCTTTGAAGCACATAAAAATGTTGATATAGGTAAATGTGCCTTTGGACTGAATTATTGGGTTTGCAAATAATCAATTTCCAAAATTCCTTTTAACACCTGTAAAAGTGACTTCTAAGAGAAATATAAAAATGAATAACAAAAAAGGAACAAAGTAGGAGGCAGAGTCTACTATCATTGTTAAAAGCATAAGCTTTAGGGTCGGACAACCCCAGCTTAATCCAGGTTCCGTGTCTTACTTTCCTTGGGTAAATGACTTAGTTTCTCTGAACTTCAGCTTTTCTTATCTGAGAAATGGGGGAGATGATGCAGAGCAACATGGACACAAGCATTTCTAGTTCCATGGGTGTAAAGTAAGATTCACTGGGGGAATGTACAGGCAAAGCAGCAGCAGATGCACCTAACTCTCTGATTCCCCCAGCTCTTTCTCCTGCTAAGAAGTGGGTTTAGGTCAGGCAGGACTAGAGTCACTGCCCAAGTACTGTTAAAGTCTCATCCACCAAAGACCACCAGGAGCAGCCTGTAGCTACACGAAATTGAACTTGCTGACTTGAGGCAGCGGAACTGGGGAAGGCCACCCTTCACAAAAGGGAGATGGACGTGTCTTTTGTAAGGTTTGGGCTCCCTCTGAAGGATTCTGAGAGGGGTCTAGGGAAGCAGAAAATGAAAACAAAGCTATCTGGAGGAGCACTGTTCATTAATCACTCAAAGGGTTGCTATGGAATTTGAGAACTGCAGGATATTGGGAGAAGCAATGTTTGTTTACCCTTAAGTTTACAGCTGGCCTTATCAGCGTCTGTCCTCCCAGCTTGATTAAGGGCAAAAGTGTTACCTTCTTTGTTTTCTTTTTTTAGTTCAAACTTATTTTCACTCTTTTAGTCCCAGTCATCTTATTCCTTTAGGACTCTGGGAGAGGGACTCGGAACCCATATCACATCACATATATTTCTGAGTTGTCAATAGCTCTCCTCCCCAGAAAGCACCAGAATAGCATGTATATGACATGAAGCAGAGTTTAGTACTTACTGCAGCAGGGGGAGCACCACCTTGGCAGAGGCTCAGAATGGGGAGGTTAGGGGCAGATATCTAGAGGGTTCTGAGCTCACGTGGTTGAAGGCCGATCTTTAAATTTGAAGTTCTAATTGCAACTGGGCAAAACTGTGATGTGAAAGTATAAAATTGCAGAACATAGCCAGGTGAGGGTCCTGAAGTCAGTCTTTATAAGTAAACAGTGGTTTGATAAGCAAGGAGTTTGCCCCATTCAAGCATCTATAATTCTGAGAAGGGGACTGTTTACCTAGTTGGGCGATTTATTTTGCTGAGAAGGCAGCTGTTTGTATCTATTGTTTGTATCAATGAATTTTGAGGAAGTTCTAGAAACAATAGGTCAAGTTATTTATTGGTTTACAGACTTATCTTCCTGGGCAAGAATTTCCTGGAATAAGTAATAAATTCTGTTGATGCAGGTGGCTTCAGTTCCCAAGGCTGAGTTGGGAGTGGGAGGAAATAGTGTGTCACTGTTGGGCTCCTTTGCCAAAAAATAATGTTGAGAAGCCTTCAGGGGAGTTTGCATACACATGCCCCAGTTATCATCAAGAGACGTTGCTGTTCACAGGTAGAGAGGGGCCACTGCCATCTGTGACACAGTTTTGTTTCTTTTCATAAGGTATTAATACTATCTCACAGGATGGCTGTATTCAGTGGGAGATGTATAAATTTATTCATGTAACACATTTATTGTAAATGCTCAATAAATTGTTCTTTTTTGTTATTATTATCATTAGAAATAGTACCTACATGGATTATCAAAGTTATCAATTAGGAAGTGTCTTGGGTCAGAGTTGTTTGTACTTCTTTTGTATTTATATATCATTGTTTGAAGGGAAGGCCTAAGCAAGATTCCCTCATGTTTATCTGGAATACTTCAAGACTGTCTCGTTAATATATGTCTTTCCATTTTCCTCAGGAAAACCTTGAGAATGGCAGTGCCTGGAAACAAGGAGCTGAATCTGTCTTCCAGAATGGACTCAGGCGAGAAAGCCTGGTCCATGTTCCAGGCTATGACCCCAAGGACAAAAGCTACAACAATATGGCGTTCCAAATTACGCCTTTCTAAGAAAACACATGTGTGCATGCACACACACACACACACACATGCACACACATATGTACCCTAAATACTTCTTGCCTGTTTGTAAACTTATGCACTCGCTATTGCTAGAGACAAAGATGTCCAATGTCTATTTATACTTATTTATAACTACAAACAAAATGGCTGCTTCTCAAGGTATTCTTTGAAAAACCCCAAGTTTCAGGTGACAATAAATGTTAAACCCTAACATTCCTGACTACTTTCTTCTTGAATAAATTAGGGCTGGATTTCATCACCGTGCAACGAATCAAATCTCTTTGCTTTGTGTCTTATTAAACTTCAGGTTTTTCATTTGAATAGTTTTTTAACCATCAAAGTATATTGGAAAATTTTTCCCATTCTGTAGGTTGTCTGTTTACTCTCATGACTGTTTCTTTGGCTGTGCAGAAGCTTTTTAATTTGATCAGGTCCCATTTATTTATTTTTGTTGTTGCTGTGATTGCCTTAGGGGTTTTCTTCATAAATTTTTTGCCTACACCAATGTCTGTAAGAGTCTTTCCTACATTTTCTTCTAGAATTCTAATAGTTTCCCATCTAAGGTTTAAGTCTGTTATCCACTGTGATTTGATTTTTGTGAGAGGTAACAAGAATATATTTAGAACTCAGGAAAATCAGTAAGAAAAAAATTGAACAACCCTATCAAAAAGTGGGCAAAGGACATGAATAGAAATTTTTCAAAAGAAGATATAAAAATGGCTAACAAACATATGAAAAAATGTTCAACATCTCTAATCATCAGGGAAATGCAAATCAAAACCACAATGAGATACCACTTAACTCCAGTGAGAATGGCCTTTATCAAAAAGTCCCAAAACAATACATGTTGGTGTGGATGCAGAGAGACAGGAACACTCATACACTGCTGGTGGGACTATAAACTAGTGCAACCCCTATGGAAAACAATATGGAGATACCTTAAACAGATTCAAGTACCAGATTCAACTACCATTCAATCCAGCAATCCCATTATTGGGCATCTACCCAGAAGAACAAAAGTCATTCTATAAAAAAGACACCTGCACCCGAATGTTTATAGCAGCACAATTCACAATTGCAAAGATGTGGAAACAATCCAAATGCCCATCAATTCACGAATGGATTAGTAAATTGTGGTATATGTATACCATGGAGTATTACTCAGCTGTAAGAAATAAGGGTGATACGACATCTCTTTGGTTCTCCTAGAGAGAGTTGGAACCCACTCTATTAAGTGAAGTATCCCAAGAATGGAAAAACAAGCATCACATGTACTCAGCAGAAAATTGGTTTCCCTGATCATCACCTAAATGCACACTGGGGAATGATACCAACTGGATATCAGACTGAGATGGGGGGTGGGGGGAGGGGATGGATGTATGTCTACATGACCAGTGCATTGCGCACCGTCTGGGGAATGGCCATGCTTGAAGGTGCAGACTCAGGGAGGTGGGGGGTGGGGGAGGGGATGGAGGTATGACTGCATGGTGAGTGCCAGGCGCACTGTCTGGAGAATGGACACGCTTGAGGCTCTGACTCAGGGGGATGGGCAGGACATGGGCTATATACATAACCTGAGCTTTTGTACCCCCATAATAAGCTAAAATAAAAAAAAATAATAAAAAAATAAATATTTTCTCTCAAAAAAATATATTGGAGTTTAGAGGCAGACTGGGAAGAGGAATATGCATGTTAAATGTTCCTTTGCCACTATTGATAAAACGGGTGAACAGCATTCACTGGCACCACCACACCTCACACACATGTAGGCACATTTCATGGCACCTGCCACCCTCCCCCCATCCTGCAGCTGCAACTGGAACACTTAACTGCTATTAACATCCCCTCACTGCTACCATTCAGCCCTCTTTCAGTCCCTAACCGTCATTAACTGACCAATAGTTAAAAATAATTCTGCGAAGCACAGAAGGAGAGACTGGTATGTCTGGTTAATGGGAGCGACGATAACCAAAACCCTGCTCCCTTTGTGCTGTTAGTGCAGTATTTCTCCCTCCTTCACTTTGAAGTGAAAAATTGACTCAGTTCAACAAGAAGTCTGGAGTCTTTCTCCAGGACTGGGTAAAGATGGAAGGAGTGACCTACAGCAGGCTGTTAGGACAACACTGTGTAAAAGAAACTTGAAAATAGCTTACCAGTCCACAGGAGAGTTCCCCAGCCATAGCGTTCCTCTTTGGCGCAACATACATTGCCGTAGGATTTATATTATAGTCCGCTCATTCAGCTCACGTGTGCAAGCTTAACTCACTGCATTAGGCGCAGGTGACAGAAGTAAACATCTGAACAGCCGAACTCTAGAAAGTAACTTTTAAAGCTCTGGATGGAGCAAGAGGGCACTGCAAATCAAAAGGTGAGTTGACAAATGAAGGGGCAATGAAAGTTTTTTGGAAGAAGCAAAGAAATGAAATGCTAAAAAGAACCAGCACCACCAGGTTTGGGTGAGAGGACAGATAATAAAAGAAAACCAGTTTGGAAGTCAATATATTACTACAGATGTCAGATACAGGTTAAGAGTAAGAGGCCCAGAAAAGTATATTAGCAAAGTAAGAAGAAATGGTCCAAATAGGCAAAAGTTAAGAGTTCCAAAGTCTGTGTTGTGTAAATCTTACTCACGAAGAGAAGACTTCTTTTAAGAAGCATGAGATAGTGGAACACTTATATCACCAGTGTTTATTATAAAAGATAGAAAGAGGGAACAATCAATAGAAGAATTAAAACAAACAAACTGGAAGTTTATAAACCAGAGCCCACTTGCTGCCTTCTCTCCCTCCACTCTCAAATAGGAGAGGAGGACAGAGGGAGAGAAAAAAAGAATTGGACTGTGGTTTATAAAGAGACATGACAAAAAATACATTTGAGATAAGAAACAAAGAAGCAAAATGAGAATACATTTGGAGAAATGTCAAAATGAGAAGAAATAGAATTTCTTGAAACACGTTCTTTTTTAAGTCCAGGAGAACTAATTAAGCCATTGATCTAAGGATTTGCAAATTGACAGGTGCAATTATTTTCCAAATGATTCTAGACATTCCTATGAATTTATATTAGGTGACTATTGAAATCTGGGCCCAACCTAACTGACTTAGTTAATACCTCATGCTAGGGAAGGAAAGACAAACAAACAAACAAGCAAACAAAAGCAACCCTGAGGACGAGAATTAGATTAAGAGGAGGCATTAGATACCTGTGTATGTATGTATATGTGTGTATACATATGTATGTAAATATGATTTGGAAAACATTTCAGAATTATGAACTTTCACTTGGAATTATACAAAAATAAAATAGGTCATATAGTTTTTCATTTCACTCACAAATTATCCTAAAAACATTTCACTACATCAAAACTTTCCCCAGAGAGCTTTTTAGGATTCATGTTCTTTTTTAGTCCCTAATTCTCTTACGTGGAATGTTATCAAAATGCCATACAACTGGAAAATACTAATATTATCATAAAAATGGTTTCGCTTTCTTTTGTATAATGAAATCTATGGCATTAGGAAGTGACATTTCAAGAGATTTTAGAGGTCAGTATAGAGATTCTTTCCATTTTTCTTAATTGAACAAACATGAAAATATCCAAGGCTCAGGTAGAGAGCAGATGGGAATCCACAGGAAAACTATCTTCCACAGTGTATAAAACCGTGTTCATTGTGTGGTGAAGCAGAAGGGGACTGTGAAGTACACAGTTGATAGATTCGGCTAGTCAGTGACAGCATTCTTCTCCTACCCTCACCCTTCCCCAGGAATGTCAGCTCAGAGTTGTGTCAAGCCTGTCCAGTGCCAAGTTCAATCCACGCCACGGAAGTGGGTTAAACTTATGGCTGTTTATTGAGATATTTTCAATAAATGGCACTATGAATGATGAACTGCTAGAATGGCCTAAAATGTGCCAAACTTGATTCCAGCCTCTGTACTTTAAAGCACAATCACAAATATTGGTAAAAATGGAACAGAATTACCTCAATGCCTCTTTCACTCAATCTGAATAAACTCATTTTGATGGATGACTTTCTCTGTGTCACCATGTGAAGCAAGAAGTCCAACAGCTATTGATTGAGGTGAGGGACTGGAGTCAAATGACTTAGGTGCAAACACAAGTTCTGACACAAATCTAGGTAATTTGGAGCAAGACTTTTTAAACCTTAGTTTATTCACCAATTAAAACGAGTAAAAACTTTCCCTACTTAACAGGGTTATTATGAGGATTTACAGAGGTAAATCATATGAAGTGCCTAGCACAGTGACTGGTCCACACGGAACATTCAATACTTACTCTGCAATATAGGAAGAAAATTATGTTTATTTTAACTTGAATCATTTCATTGTTTCTCTTCAGGATTTCCAAGACATTAGCTTAGAACAAGTATTGCTGGACTACTTTAAGAATTACAAATAACAAGATGCAAGTGTAAATTAAAAGTCATGGCATAAATATCCAAACAGTAGTTTTTTTTAATGCCAGAATTTAAGTAAAATATTATTTTCCAGAGAGTAACTTTTCTAAAGATCCTAAGTACTTGAAAAAAGAGAAAACTACTGCTATAAAGGTAGACAAGTTTATTCCTGAAAATGCAATATTTGTATCAATAATTTATTAAGTATTACATTTATATATGTAAACCTTGATAAACAGTATCTCAGCCTAGTTTATGATTCAATGCACAGTTCAAAGCAACTGTGATTCTCTAAACAGCACAGAAGAGTAGCTTTTCCCTCTGTTTAATTTAAATAATACTGCTAAATATGAATTTTACTATTTTGTGGCTTTATAGGGTTATACTATTTCATTCTAAAGAGAAACAAACAACAAAAAACTATAGGCCACGTGGCTTTCAAACAGTATTTAAAAGAGGATATTATTCAAATATATTTATGCTGTTACAATCTTAATCAAATATTATTACAAAGATGAGAAATAGAAAAAATAGAGGAGTCTCCCTTTAATTATTCTCTTAGAAATAAATTGTTTTAAAATATTATAGAAATTTTAGCTGTATATATATACATTTGTATATTTAAAAGTCTAGTATGACTAATCTTGTATTGAAAATTATCTAGGTTTACTGTGGTTAACCACTTTTATCCAGCATTAATAACCTTGTAGTATAACCTATTTCCAAAAAACTAAAATTCAACTGATATTATCAATAGTACATATTAAAATGGTAAAAACTATAATCAAGTATAATTCATCATTGATAGTAAATTACCTAAGGGGTTATTTTTAATTTATAATTCTTGTAAGGAGTTAATACTACAATTTACCATACAGAATGAACTAAGATGGGAAAGTATTCTGAGAAAGTCAATACAGGCCTATGCTTGAAAATCTCACTCTCTTCTTTCTTAGGAAAAGATGTAAAGTAGCATCCATACAACTGACTGTTTAGTACAAGCAAGATGCCCACTTCAGGACTGCTGAATGTGGAACAAGAGGCTTTCTCTAAAGACAATTGTACAGAAGCACACACTGGTAAAGTCGTAAAGCAGTAAGATCGAATTTATAGATGACTTTTCCTTGAGGGTAGACTTTGATGGTACTAGAAATCAGCTCTGGTCTCAAATATGAGAATCTTCTCTACCTATCTGCTTTCATTTTAGCTTTCTGAAAAAGATGCCTTAACGTGGATGTGACTAGGATGCAGTGGCTAGAACATTGGTAATGGGTGTGGTTTTTCAGATTAAGCTGGATGACAAGTTCAATTGAAGGTAATTTATCACCACTAAAAAACATGAATCCTAGCTGGCAGGAACCTGGGCTGATCAATGATTCAAGCTAAAGCTCAACTAATCTCTCCTTTGGAATATGTATTGCTGGCATATTTCATTTTAAATAGAAATGCCTACTTGCCTTTCCATCAGAAGTTGTTTTTTTGTTTTTTTTTTTTCCTTTTTTTCAGGCCATTCCTAAAAGATTCTCTTCTGAGCTGCCACGAATATCAGGAGAGATAAGATGTTAACTGATTCCCTGGATAAACCCTTATCATGATGTAATTTTTGGGAAAATGAAGTGGAAATATCTGATCACCGTAGTAGGACTGAACTGGGCATATCTCACAGATAGTAAGTGCTCACTGATACACAAAATATATGACCATTGCATGAAAGAGTGTGTGTGTATACATACACACACATGTGCACACACACACACACACACACACACACACACACACACACTGGGCCTATGTTTACCTGCCCCCAATTGACAGACTAGTCAAACCTGAATTTTCAACTTTGACCATCAAGATAAAAAAAAAAAGAAAAAAAAGAAAATGGGCAAGTTGGTAGCCTCTGGCTGACAGTTGGCTGTGGTGCCCCTGCATGTCCTCCCCTCCTTGGCATGGGCTGTATTGGCAATAAAATTCCTGTCCCAAAGAGATTTTGATGGTGATTGCTAGAGCCAGCATAAGTGTGAAAAAAGAAAGTGCTTTTGTGTGGAGGAAGCATTATTACCCTCACATAAGCCAACCAAGCTTCCTCTCCCATCTGTTTCTAACACAAAAAGCATTATTAGGATCAGAGTGATATCCTAGCTGCACTTTAATGTGCAAAAATACCTTGAAGCCAACAGTGATCTTATTAGAAGAAAAACAGTCAAAACACTTTAAGGGTGGGGTAAGGGCCTGCAATAATAAGAAACTATTACTTCGTAGAGCTGAAGAATGAGTAATTCCCCCCTTCCTGTACACACTCAGCAGATCCTAATTTAATATTTATAAAGCAAGCAGAATTAAATGTAACATGCAAATGATAGAAAAAAATACCATATCAAATGATAATTTATTGAGTGAAAAAGTTTCCTATTCATTCCATTGTACAATAAATTGTGCCAAGAGTCATTCTAGAAGAATGTGCAACATTCAGAAGTTGTATCTCATCATGCAGTCACTCACCAACATTTTATCTAAAAGTGCGTGCACAGACTCAGACAGTTACAAACTATTTCAACTATGATCTAGAGTGATTTTCCATACACTGTACTGTGAAAGCTCTTCAGCTTGGAACAACTTGTCAAGGCAGACTGCATGCACATACATATCAGTTGTGTACATATTTGCTTGAGTAGACAAGTTAGAATATGAAAATATATAAGCAGCATTCATGTAATACAGGATTCCTGAGAATTGTGTGTGCTATAAATCTTTGAGAAATAATTTTTATTCATATAAAAACCATGATATAAAACATTTCTCTCAACTGAAGCAAAGTGATCTAAAACTAACCTACTGTGAGGAGCTGTTAGTATTTTACTGTCAATGATTATGCAGGCATTGCTAGTTTCTATTGCACGGTTTCATGAAAGAAACATTTCAGTTAATTTTTTTCTTTTTTTCACATCTGTTTCAAAATTCTCAGAGAAGGCATTGTCTAAATCAATACATTACAATTTTTTAATTAAAATGTTTCTCCTTACATATTTTTCTCTCTGGTCAATCAACACGATTTTAAACCCTGATGGGGCTATATAAAAATTTTGAAAAAGAAGAATTCTCAAGGACACAGCTATCATTATTCTTTGCACTACTGTAAGACAAATGTCTCTGTCTTGTGCCCCTAATTTGGAAACGACATTTGTTTATATCGTCATTAGGCATAGAGTATTTATACTCAGGCATGTGTATACATTTACTTAACACAGAAAAGGAAATGCAGATGTTACAAAAATGGACGAGTTTAAACTCCTTTGTGTACTTAGTGGAATTAGTTGCTATAAATTAGCAAGGGACAGAAAAACAATCTCTGTGGAATCTGAATGGAACAGTCTCACATGGCATGTAAAGGAAGTTTAGAGTCTGAGACCCTTCCCCTTGCTCAGAATCAGAGGAAAAGTAAGGAAGGGAATATTCTTGACAAAAACATACAATGTATATCTATATTCTATCATACTATAATCTATAATCTTTGCCCTGGAAGGAAAGAAGGAAAAGTCAACAAAACATTTTCAATGTTAGAATTAAAAAAGTAGTTTTATAGGAAGAGAAACTTCATAATTTTCTTACCAGTGAAACACTAGCATATATACACAGCTTTATTTCCGTTGTGTTTAATCTGGTCTTTTAAATTTTGGAAATAAATGTGCTTTGCTTAATTGGACAAATAATAATAACCATAATAATCCTATGTATATGTGGGTATGTGTGTGCATGTGTGATTCCCCACCCATTCTCAGGGGAGGAAAAGTGGGATTTCCTTGTTTTGCAAGGGAAAGCGTCTGGATTTCTACCATGCAACCCCCTACTCTTCAACACTCTCTTTCTTTCCATCCCATCCCCTCCTCTGAACTTTCTTCAGTTGAATGCCCATCATTCCTGCCTCCTCAGTCAGTGAACAGTCATACTCACAGATACAGAGTTGACACTGAAACGGGAATTCCACAACAAAGTGAAATTACATCCTTCACAATTAATTGGACTTCAGAGAGTTTTCAAAAATAAACCAAATCAGTCTATCAAGGCAATAATAATAACAGAATACTCCCTTCAGTGATGAAAAAGAAAGTAAAACACAAAATAAGTGATATTTTTTAAACAAATAATGTAGATTTATATTCATGCATTATTTTCATTAGCTCATGAGTAAGAGTGCATATTTGTAAAAAAGCACAAGTGTTGCAGAGCATCTAGCTTCAAATTTCCTGAATAAACATATGACAATAGCAAACTGTGCAACTTTTCTCAGAGCTGCATAAACTGTAACTTGTACTACATAGTGTCAAGGTGCAAAGGTATAAGGAAAACCAACATATTTACAGCATTTCAAGTTAATATTCTGTGAGAGTTGTAATAAATCAGAGAGGGAAATATTAAATATACTACAAAACAGCCTTCCACAGTAAAGTATGGATTAGTTGTGTTCTAAATGATGTAAGAATAACCATTCATATTTTATAAGCATGTGGCTCTCTTGGCATTTAGTACAAAAAATGTGCAGTGCAACTGGCTCTGCCGGCGATAAAACAGACTTGAATGTAGCCAATGCAATAGAATATTATTTTAATGAATGGTATTCTTTCTGGAATATTAGATTTTTGGTTTGACTACTAAAGGTGATGTGCAACTCTTCAACTGCATAGTCAATGTAAAGCAGCATAAATTCCCTGTGGCATAGATCCATAATTTCAGCAAGAGACAAGGGTAATTCCTATCAACCTGTAAACTGAAGGGACATGGGCTTCTGGCAGCAAAGGCAATAATTGATTTACATCATTTCTTATAGGCATCTCAACTCAACCAAAGGTTCCAAAGTCAGATTAGAATGTGAGTGAAGACCACATGATACTTTAAGTCATGCCTGGCTTGTGAACATTTATGTGGAAATCTGTCTCTAGAAACTTTACCATCATCCTTTCTATTACACTGCAGCTGATGGAAGGCAGATGTCTCCAAACATACAACTCCCTGAGACTGGTTCTGAGAATTAGATCCTGGCTTCTGGCAATGCCAATCTAATCCCTTTGTAAGGTCATGAGTCATCTTTTTCTTCCCTAGAAGCCTGGATATTCCAAATCCCAGAGATGGCTGTGAAACATTTCCAAGTAGCATATCATATATATGGTTTGCCAAGTATGCCTTCCTCCTAGATCCCACCTAGAATTCAAAGTTGCCATCATTTCTTCCCACTAATGTTACCACCTCTACCGGGTAACAGGCATCAACTAAGGCCACTCATGGTGAACAGGCTGACCACTTTTCCTCCGTTGTTGTTGCAAATGTTCTAGTTCGGCCTCATACATCATTTCTTGGACTAAGTATTTCTCCCGTCGTATTCGGTCATATAGGCCCTTTGGTACGTCTGGAATCAGGTATGCGATGAATGACTTAATCCCAAAAACAAGGTGCTGAAAATTGAAGAGTAAAAATTACGATTTTCAACGATTCTGAAATGCTAATTATAAACAGTACAATCATGAACAATGTTGCATTTGTCTTAAAATCAAGCCTCAGAACTTAGTATGTACCATCTAGAATATTAGTATTTTCAAAAATTATATTGGAGATACTACTGTTGCCTTCTATCACTTAAGCATTAGGAAGAAACAAAATTGTTTTCTCTTTGTGCTGGCACATGTTGGTATCACTTGATAAACACTGAATAAATCTTAAATTTATGCCTATAAAATCTTACATATTATAGAATATTATTATGACATGCATTATTATATATAGATGAGAAAGATCACAACCAGGGAAAACCCATGTCCAATAGATCATAATACATACTGTACAAACCACATAGAATACAGTCTGCTGGGATTAGACTCAACCTCCAGCACATATATTTTTCATAATTTCTATTCTATTAAGTTCATATATCATGATAACGGCTTCACTTAGTTTACCTCTAGCACATGATTATTCTATGATAAAAACGTGTTACTTACATTTTAAAAAATGAACTGATAAAAGTATTGTACTAAAAAAATCAGGAATGAAACTCAAAAGGCAATATGCCTATGCTTAAGAGTATAGATGTTGAATAAAAAACTGTTGGAGTCTGAATCCTATTCTCATATTCATTAGCTGCGAAGCTTTAGGCAAATCACTTACATTCTGTGTCTTACCTCTAAAATGAATAGTAGGATCTCTTTAAAGGTTGATATGAGGATTAAATGAATACACACACACACACACACACACACACATACACACACACATATAAAAAAGGCTTAAAGGCAAGCTTGGCATAATGTAAGCACTGCTTAAATATTACTCTTATTATTATAAATGAGCCTTTTCTTTTTGCTCTGAAAAAGGGTAGATCTTTCAATTTCTCAGAAAGGAAAAATATCATACTGATAGAGATAGAGTTAGCATGATCTGTGGAAAAGAACATATTTACCCAAAGACCTTTTACTAGACAATAGTCTATTTGGAAAAGAAAAATTCAAGGCACTTTTAGGTGAGCTTGCTGTATGTATCCCAAGAAAGTGCATTGCACAGTAGATTACAGTAAAGAAGTTCACATATTCCCATATAAAAAAAGCAGGTAATCGGAAATTTTTTTCCTGATCAAATATTTGATATTCCTGAAATATCCAGGAATACATCACAAGAGTACAGAAATAACACTCAAAAACATTTGTTATAACTTAAATTAGAAAAAAGGGATATGTTTCAAGTTCCTATGGAAAAAAGAATTTAGTATAATTTTAATAACACTACTAGAACTTAATGGAGAATTATTTTTATCATCAAGGAATTCATTCTAAATGGTACTCTAAGGAGAAAAATGCTTAATGCAACAAAAGACAGTCTCTTCAATAAATGGTGCTGGGAAAACTGGATATTTATATGCAGAAGAATGAAACTAGACCCCTGTCTCTCACCATATGCAAAATCACATCAAGATGGATTAAAGATTTAAATGTAAGACCTGAAACTGTGAAACTACTAGAAGAACACATTGGGGAATTGCATTAGGACATTGGTCTGGCCAGAGATTTTTTTGGATAAGACCTCATAAGTACAGGCAAGAAAAGCAAAAATAGACCAATGGGATTACATCGAATTAAAAAGCTTATACACAGCAAAGAAAACAATGTACAGAGTGAAGAGACAATCTATAGAATAGGAGAAAATATTTGCAAACTACCCATCTGTCAAGGGATTAACGAACAGATTATACGAGAAACTCAAACAGCTCACAGGAAAAGTACAAGTAATCTAATTTAAAAGTGAGCAAATTATCTGAATAGACAGTTTGCAAAGGAAGACATACAAATGACCAAAAGGTATATAAAAATGCTCAACATCACTAATCATAAGAGAAACATAAATCAAAACATAATGAGGTATCATCTCACCCCAGTTAAAAGGCTATGATGAAAAAAATTATACAAAAGATGCTGGTGAGGATGTAGAGAAAGGAGAACCCTTGTACACTGTTGGTGGGAATGTAAATTACTACAGCCACTATGGAAAACAGTATGTAGGTTCCTCAAAAGACAAAAAATAGATCTACCATATTATCTAGCAATCCCACTGCTACAGATATATCTAAAGGAAAGGAAATCAGTACATCAAAGAGATATCTAAACTCCCATGTTTATTACAGCACTATTAATAATAGGCAAGATATGGAATCAACCTAAGCGCCCATCAATGGATGAATGGATAAAGAAAATGTGGTGTACATATGCACTTTAATATTATTCATTCTTTCCATAAGAGAGAATGAAATCCTGTCATTTGCAGCAATATGGATGGAACAGAAAGTAATTACATTAAGTGAAATTATCCAGGTACAGAAAGCCAAATATTGCATGTTCTCATTCATATGTGGGAGATATAAAAGTTGATCTCATGGAGGTTGAGAGTAGAATAATGGTTACCACAAGATTATAATCTAATATTATTGCATAACTCTGATAATAAAAGTTTATGCATTTTTTTAATAAGAGTTCTCAGGCATAATGTATTGGATCATCCAACATCCCCAAATGTGATCGATTGTAATTAGAGTTGATTGTCCAGAAAATCAATTTTTCCATCCTCATGAATAGATATGGATTCTTTTATCAGATGATGAAAACCATCCTTTTTTTTAAAAAAAAAAAAAAAAACACCAAAAAACTTTGGCTACTAGAAGCTACATACAAGCCAACTTCAGTGTAGTAGTTTTTTTTTTTTTTTTTAAGCTTGATTTTCTGGTATAAATACCCACTGATGTACATTCTTACGTTATTCAGCTCTTACTTTTTTACACTTGTTATAACAGATTCATTGTATCTGAGCTTTCACTGGGACCTGCGTAAGTCCTTTTCTGGAAGTCAGTGAGGAACTTCAAAGAGATAATTGATATACTAGTTGGAAAAGCTTTTACCTACAGAAATTTTCTTCCCAGTTTGTGACTAACCTCAAACACGATAATGAAGGCCAATCGAGCAGCGAGGATATGCCAGTATTGCAAGGTGAACTCATAGGGTTTGGAGCTCCAGGGGGGACCTCTGTAGTCTCGGTACCTGAAATCCACAAAAACAGAGAGAATGAAGAATAGAGATAAAAGCGTGGAGGCCCTAAATACTTTTGCTTTGCCAAAATGACAGTTTAAATGGGATCATTAACATGTAGAGGGGAGGAGATGGAAAGGAGAAAGCAAGCCGGAAAGATGGCTGTAAGTACCTGCAATAACCAGATTTTCCCATGCCGAGTTCACTCAGGTCAAAGAAGGATAGGCTGTTGTTGACATAGCCCATTAAGCAACTGGGAGAAAAGAAAAATATCATGTGATTCAGTGATTTATAAATTTGTAGTCCAATTTCTTCATTACAAATTACAGGATTTTATAAAGCCATTCTACTTATAAACTTAGCAACTTAGGTCTCTTATTCCATCTGTAATTGTACCTTAATGAGACAGACTCTTCCCCTGCCATTCTCTCCCAATAGTTCCTATTTTTCATGTAGTTTACATTTATTAAGTGGCTGTGATGCCCTAGATGTTCTGCTAATTACTTCGTATGTATTAAAACTCTGTAAAATGTTTTATAAACATACATGCATATAATACTATTTGATCAATTATAATTAGTCAATGAACATTGTTTATTTATTATTTATTTAATAACTTATGCAATGTATATTTACTGAAGAATTATCTCCTCACGATGCAAGAATTTTTCTATCATATAAATATCAATCAGTAAAATTCACTACATTAATGGAACAAAAGGAGGAAATCATATGATCATATTAATAGATAAAGAAACAAATATTTGATAAAATTTAACTGCCATCCAAAATAAATGCCACTCAAGAAACTAAAAATCTGGCAAGATATTAATGTGATAAACAATACTATATAAAAACATATAGCTAATATCAGATTTAACAGTGAAATGCTAAATATGTTAAACTCTTTCTCCTGAGGTCAGGAATAAGACAAACATTTCCATTGTTACCATTTCTATTCAACATAGTTTACACAAGTAGAAGAAAAAGATATAATGGAACTAAAGAAAAAGTATATAAATTTGTCATTATTCACATATGGCATGATTGTATATATGTATATATACAATAATCTACAAATAATTTGAATTAATGGATGAATGCAGCAAGGTCACTAGATAGATACAAAGTCAATATAGAAAAAATAACTATTTCTATATACTAGCACCAGACAAACAGAAAATGAAATTTAAAGAAATACTATTTACAGAGATATTACAAATACCAAATATCTGGGCATAAATCTAAAAAAGACGTATTGGACCTCTCTACACTGGAATCTACAAAAAACAGTTCTCAGATCATTCAATGAAGACCTAAATAAGTACAGTCAGATAGCATGTTCAAGGATTGCTGTTAAAATGTCAATTCTCTCAGATTTTTTAAAAACGGTAACTGATAAACCAAATCTAAAGTTTACATGCAAGTGAAAATCTATACTAGCAAAGTCAATGTTAAAGAAGAAAATGTTTGGAAAATTATAGCACTTAATATTGACTTAACATGAAGCTTTGGTAATTAAGTCACGGTAGCATTCATGCAAGGAAAGGCAAGTAGATTATTGGAAAAGAGGAGAGAGTTCAAAAACACATCCACAAATATACATTCTCCTGATTTATGACAAAAATGCCACTGCAATCCAGTAGCGGAAGAAATGTCTTTTCAACAAATGGTGCTGGGGAAATGGAATATCCTTGAAGAAAATAATGTAAATCCTAATTGCCTTTCAACATGATGGATTAAGATAAGGAAAATTGGGATTAGGGGGTTAAAATATCAAATAGGGCAGACCTTGTTAAGAAGATAACATATGAATAAAGATTAGGAGTTGAGGGGGGCAGACAAGAAGGCGCTCCAAAAATTAAGAAGTTGAGAGATGAGAATTAGCAAACATGACTGGGCAGGTCTGGCTGATGGGGCAGCAGGAAAATCAAAATTCTGCAGCTTTCTGGAAGTCAAATGAATAAAGTATATCAAGAAGGGAATGCTGAATTGTCAAATGCTGCTCATAGCCCATGTGATGTGAGAACTGGGAATTGACAAGTGGGTTTGACAATGTGAAAGTCATTGTGAACTTTTGGTGGAGTGCTGTGGCATAAGTCTTACTGGAGAGAGTTCAGAGGTGAAGAGGATGAGGGTAATTGGAGAATGCAGAAACAGAAAACTCTTCTGACATGTTTTGTTACAGATGGGAGCAAAGACACAGAGATGTAACTGGCAGGCAGTAGACTGGGGGGACATTACATATTGATTGGAAGAATAAGCACATGTTCCAATGTTAATGTGAAAAAGACAATAGAGGCAAAATTGCATAAGAGAAAGGGGAGAATTACTAGAATGATGTTCTCAGATAGGGAGAGAAGAGATCTAGGGCACAAGTGGGGGAATTTTGCCTTCATAGGAACACAGCTCTATTCTGGGAACTAGGAGAAGGCAGACTACATGGCACGCATACTGCAGGGAGGGAGATGTGAAAAGGTACATCTGTGAAAGTTCTTTTTTAACTGGTTCAATTTTCCTAGTTAAGTAGGAAGCAGGATCAGGTGAGAATGAGAATAAGGAAGGAGGTGCTGAATCCTTGAGGAGCGAGGAGAAGGCGTGGCAAACGTGTCTAAAAAGTAGGACTCTAATGGACCAGGGAAATAAAGTATGTTTGTCAGGTCCACGAAAGGTTTGTGATGAAAGGTTAAAGTGAAACCAGTCAGTGTGGTTGTTTTTCTCCCTCCACATACTGCATGGTTGCAGTGCAGAACAAAGAGTTAGGAGGACCACGGGTGGGATTCTGCCAAGGCAGTAGAACAAAATGAGAGGCGTGGGGACCTGCATATCCAAGGAAGTGGTGACAATGATTGGCCAGTTGGTTTGTAAGATGGATGAGGATGGAAAAAAGGAGATTAAAGGAAAGGGGGACAAGAATGTGTTATTATGATCAACGGTTTAAAGTTCTGGGTAAATTCAAAGCATTGTTGGAGTCAGTTAATTTTTACAAGAACCTTGAACATGTATTATTATTATTGCCATTATAAAGAATTAAGGTTTAGGGAGAATAACTGACTTTCTCTAGGCCTTATAATTCTCAAATTTTTTGGCCTCAGGATCTCTTTTCATTTTAAAGAATTATTGAGGATTTGAAATAACTTTTTTTGTTGGGGTACAACTATTGATATTGTCACACATTAGAAATTAAAACTGAGAAATTTAGAAAATGTTTATTAATTCATTTAAAAAACCTATCAAATCCATTATAAATTAATATGACATATTTTTAAGAAAAATGGTTATATTTTACAAAAGAAAAAATGCAATGAAAATAACATTGTTTTACAGGTTTACAAATCCCTTTAATGTCTCTTTTAAAAGAAGACAGCTAGACTCCTGTATCTGCTTCTGTATTAAATCTATTGCAGTATGTTTTTTTGGTTGAAGAGTAAGTATAAAATCTGGCCTCACACAGATAAGTAGTTGAAAAAGAATGACTATTTTAATAGCATTTCAGATAATTGTGGATATTTTTCATTGACATTCCACCAAAATTCTACATGTGATATTTCTTAAAGTTTGGTTGCAATGTAGAATCTTAAACCATATCACTGAAATTTTTTTCCTGTTATATTAAAATCTATAGGTCTATCTTGTACTTTAAATTCATCTTTTATCCACACATAATTTTGTAATAACAAATATGGGTCATGTGGGACACAATTAATTGTTCCCAGAATTATGCAGATCTTCCAAATGTAGACATATATGAGGGCTGTCTGAAAAGTATCCAGCGTCTTATATTTACTATAGGCGATGAAAAAAATCACAATTATTAATATAACCATTTTTTTTTCAGAAAAGAATTCTGTAAGTACTGGGAAGCTTTCAAACTCACAGTGGTAGATAAAATTTATCCAAAATTCTAATTTTTACTTCAAAGCTTGAACTTTATCAATGGCAACAAATACTATCAATTGTTTCCTTAAAATGACAGTCTAGTTTTATACATTCTTTAAGACAGTGTCTGCTAAATACCCATATCTGAATAACTATAGTTTGTCTGGCAATGTTTATTTCCTGTTGGAAAAAAATTGACTCCATTTGCAACTCCAATAATCACACAAGTACTTTCCTTGAGACATACTTTGGTACGTAGCAGAAGCGCTTCATGCACACCTCCCATTTTGTCACATAGAATATTGAAAACACATTTATTCAAAAGTTGAGATTTTATTAAATTAATCATTATTATAGCTTCAACGAGGACAAACTGAATTTCTTACTGGAATACTCTCTGATGGTGGTTAAATGGTGGTGAGAAATGCAATCATTACTAATACTGGTGGTGCCACTGCTTTGGGTTATGCAGAGCTACCAAAAATTTTATCCACCGTTGCTTTTGCACCATCAGCGCAAATGCCAATATGTGAAAAAGGCAAATAATGTCTTAATATTATTATAAAAATAGTATTGATTTCATGGACCTCTGAAGAATATCTGCAGACCACTTGTTTAGAACCACTGCCCTAGGACAAATATCAGTATTGTTCAAACCTGGATTGAAATATACATCTATTTAATTTTAAACCTTGAAATCTTAATTACAGTGCTACGCTGGCTTCACTCCCTTTCTTGTTCATGCTAGACCTCATAATCTGTCATTTCAACTACACTTTTGTCAATATCGTCAGCTTCTTTGCCATCTTGTCCTTCTGCCACCTTGCTCTGAAAATTTCCTATTTGAATGAATGTACTCCAATTTAGCTAGGAAGCATACCTGGGAAAAAATTAATCAACAGGGTGCCCCTCTGAATGTGTGGGGTCAAGGTCTCATAAGCCCTCTACATCTTTGCTTGAAATTAGTCTACATCCCTAGGTATTCAATGTGGTTAAGGGGTCAGGTGCTATCTGCATGAAAGGCAGGTCCTGAAATGTAAAAAGAGCACTAGATGCCCAGCCAATCTCATTTTATTTGCCGCTAGGTGGCAGTAAAGACACTAGCAAATAATACTTCCAAGGAAGAGGGCTGCCAATCACGCTCATATATTTTAAACCTTAAGGAGTTTAATAGCTTTCAATAGATTCTACACTATTTTGAATTAAGAAAAAAGAGACTTATTTGGTTTTTCACTATTAATACTACAACAATCTTGTATTTACATAGTGTTTTACAGTTGATAAAATGTTATCTCAGACAACCACTTTATTAAGAACCAACTAGGTCTAGATTGATGATGTCCCTGGTAGTAAAAAGGCAGTTAGAACTCAAACCTAAGTGTCTAACTTTAAGGTAAAATCTCTTGAAAAGACTCCAAAATCTAAAATTTAAAATAAAATAATACCCATGCCTCTATTTCCTCTCTTTGAAAAATCAAGATACGTATGTTCAGAAAGGCATTTCAATGTTCTGAGAAAACATCCGTTCATTAGCATAGTTAAGAATTAATTTCATCCTAAACCAGGGCTCATCCTATTTGGCACGTGTCCTGCATCCAGATCAGCCACACACCCAAAGCTGCTCCCGAAGGAAGGAGCAGAAGCAGAAGCAGCTTCTCCTATCACTACTTTCACACCTAAGGCTGATAAGTGCTGTTTCCCAAACTTAATACCCTCCTGTGTTCTGTCCCAATACATTCATTCAATAAGGAAAGACCTGAAAAAACCTATATCATCTAAAGCAGTGGTTCTAAACTGAGTGATTTTGTTCCCCAGGGGACATCTGGCAATGCCTAGATATATTTTTAGTTGTTACAACTTCAGGAATAGAGAAGCTACTATTGGTATCTACTGGTAAAGGCCAAGAATGCTGCTAAACATCCTACAATGCACAACGCAGCCCCCTCTGCTTCCTCAAAAGATAGAATTATCTAATTTAAAATGTCAATAGTGCAGAGGTTCAGAAACCCTTGCTCTCTAACGTGGATTTAAATTTTAACAGAAACTACATGGGAGATAAGTCTAAGACAACATTTTATGCATCCTTAAAATCCCTAGCTATAAATTCCTTTTAGAAATCTCTAATTATACAGCTTTCAGTTTTTCATATCCTGAGTCTCCCCACAAACCATCTCTGTTCCCTTCAGCAATTGGATTAACCAGTGTGAGTATCAATCCTCCATCTATACAGTAAGAAGATTGTATTGGATAATTTCTAAGATCTCTTCCAGTTCTAGAATTTGATTTCTAAATGTATTACAATGTTTTCACATTTTGATACCAGTGATGAATTCCCAAGTAAAAAAATTGAGAGCCTAAAATTATTTGCTGTAAAAAGTACCTTTTTTTTTTAACCTTGCTTGATTTCATCTAATAAACACATTATAAACGCAATGCTCAGAAACATTACCCTTAATGGTCACAAAACAAAACTTCCCAATAAGTTCCCATTTTAATAACAATCATAAAATATATCAGGAAATGTGTAAATTTCAACCTTACTTTTCATTCGGTTTTCCATGATTCGCACAGGGCCCATATTTGTATTCATAAACAAAACGTGGGATATAATCAGACGTAATAGCAATTACAAATGCGTTGGTGATCACAGCCAATATACCGATTCCTTCCAGAATTCCAAGCCAGATACCTGAGTAGGAGAAAGATTAAAGGTAGCGAATAAAAATGAAAAACATGAAAATCCTCTAATCAATCTTTTCTGGAAAGAATGTTTTATGTATGTTGGGACCACAGCTCTGCCCATTATTTACTTTCTTAGTATAGTATTTCACTCCACATATTACAGCTATAGAATATGCTTTTTGCACAGAAGTAAGGCAGATCCCCATCTAGAAAGATTTAAAAACTGAACTGCCATTAGGACCTGGTTCTGGTCTGTAACAATGAGACATGGCACAGGGTGCAACACATTTCAAAGCCTAATATACAGAACTTGCCGAGGCAATAAAAACTACATATAAAAAATCTTCAAGTTCTACAGGGTTGTGTACATTCTGAAATATCAAACCCCAACTATGGAGTTTGCCTTTATCTTTGTCAAGTATCTTTTTAAAGTAATAATACAAAAAAAAGTGAAACTAGTTCAGGGTGTTAGGACTTGCAAATTAGTAGCTGACATTTTCTACTTTTTAAGAGGTCAATTTGGCATCATATGAACAGAGAAAAAAGCTTTGAAGTTGTACAGTATATGGAATCAATATACTATTGATTATAGTCGAAACTGATGTTTCAAATAGGATGAAATATACCTGCAAAAATATTGATGAGAAAAAAAAAGTCCTGGAAAAAAAATACTCAAAAATGCCAAAGGTGATTGAATAGCAACTTTCTTCCTTTCCTCCTTGTTTTTCAAAATCTTTATAATATGGCTACATTGAGGTATAATTTTAAAAATTTTTTAAAAAGAATGTTAAAGGCTACCTGATTGGGGAGATCAAAAGTCAAGAAATCAGAATTCATAAAAAATAATATTTAAATACATAAAAATTAAACATTTGTTTTTACAAAAGTCACAACAGTCAGTCAAAAGAAAATAGCCTTGGAGAAAATATTTGCTTTGCAAACACAGACAAAGGGATAATACACCTAATATACAAAAAGATCCCCAAATTTTAATATGATAAACAACATGAGAAATATGGACAAAAAGTACAAATAAGCAATTCACTTTAAAAATGAAAATAACCAATAAATATTTTTAAAAGTTTTCAATCACTAGTTCTTAGAATGATGCAATTCAAAAAATAAGATTTTTAAAAATACAACATATTGTCAAATATTTGAAAATCTTATAACATCTAGTGGTATTTCGGGATTGTGGAAACAGAAAGTCCTTTACACTGTTGTTGGAAGTATGACTTGTTCCATCATTTTTGGTAATTAATCTGATGTCTTTCAAAATTAAAACATGCATACATTTTAATTCAGTAGGCCTACTTATTGGGATCTATTCTACAGATACGCTGTACACAAATACACACCCACATGTATGTGAAAATGTGATATATTATATTTAATATCTATCTCTAGATTTATCTCTATATTTATTTGTGTTTATTCTTGTTTGTAGCAGGGAAATAAGGTAAGAAAATGATTATAAAATTATGGTACATCCATATTATGAATATTACTATTCTAATAAAATAAATTAGATCAATATGTTTTGAGCTGGAGGATGTTCATGAAGGAAAAACAATGCAGAACCCTACATATGTTGCACAAATATGTTTTTGTATGTTTGTATGAGCAAAATACACCCTGACAAAGAATGCACGCCAAATTGATAGCACTGATTCCCTGAAGTAGAAAGGAAATGTAAAGGGGGGAAGGATTATTAACTTTTTATACTTTTGTGTTGTCTGGCTTGAGCAAAGTAAAATCCAGCAAAGTTTAAAAAATAATAATCTGTCTTTTGGAAGGTGCAATAAGTGCTAGCTAAAGCTGGAATGAGAGGTTATTTTTTTCTTTGATTTATTTTCTAGATTTCCTTTAACGCATTATATTATTTTAATAATAAAATGATAAATATACCAGAGTTAAAGCACAGCAGTAATTTTAGTTGTTTCAAAAAATAAAAAATAAAATTGTATGGTATTCAATCTCTACAGATATGTATATTTTAAATAGATTTTGGTGGTTGTGGGATATATAAATGGGTAAAATTATAATAACTGAAAAGGTAACCTTGCAATATTACCCAGAAAATTCCCAAAAAGAAGAAGTGTGAAATTCCTTTCTAATATACTTGGACTATTGAAAAACTACAGTTTATTAAAGCAGAATGCAGAATGAGTTTTGTTGTGGTTGGAGGAAGCCCCTGCAATGGAAACCCACATGATGCTAAGAAAGATCAAGCCATGTTATCTTAGAACTTTGTGCTGCTATAACAAAATTCCTGAGACTAGGTAATTTATAAAAAACAGAAATTTATTTTTCACTGTTCTGGAGACTGGAAAAGTCTAAGATCCAGGCCCAGCAGGTTTAATGTCTGGAGATTCCCTGTTTCCCAGATGGTGCCTTGCGGCTGTGTCCTCACATGGCAGAAGGCGGAAGGCCAGAAGGGATGGATGCTGTGTTCTCCCTGGTGACAGAGCAGGACAGAATAAACCCAGTCCCTCAAGCCCTTTTATAGGTGCCCTGCTCCCATCCATAGGGCTCTGCCTTCACAACCTAATGAACTCTTAAAGTCCACATCTCTTAATACCACCACATTGGTGATTTAAGTTTCAACCTATGAATTTTGGGGGACATATTCAAACCATAGCACATGTCTTGGCATTAGTAATGCAAAAAACATTTAATTTCTGAATCTCACCTATGTCAGTTGCTCGGGCTGGCAGAGGCCTCCGCCACTGGGTGACAAATTTGTACGCATCCAGCCTGATTTCAATGATGTTGTTTAACAAAGCCAAAAGAGGGGCCAGAGGAAAAGCCGCAACAAAGATGGTGGTAAAACCAAATTGCAAAACTGTAAAAGGAGAGCATTAGAAAAGTAACAATACAAACAGTATCATTTACTGAGAGCTTCCTTTGTGCCCAGTTAAGTGCTTTACGTAAATTACCTTTTAATCCTTTCAACATCCTTACAAAGTAAATACGCTTATCTCACTTTACAGTTGAAGAAACTTTAGTTCATATAAGTAAACTTGCTAAAGGGTAGATTGCTAGAAAATGTTAAAACCTGCATTCAATCCCAGACCTGAATGGATTTAAAGTCTATGTATTCCATCTCTATATAATGCAGCTTGAAGGAAGGGGAAAGAACAAAAAAGAAAAAGGAGGGGGGCATAGAGGAAGAGAAGAGGAGGAGGAAGAGGAAGAAGAGTAGCAAGAAGAGGAGGAAGGAGAAAAAGGTGGTGGTGGTGGCAAAGACGAGGGAAATGGTTGGCTCTGGAAGGGACCCAAGAGACCTAATCATGTCCTCTGTTTTTATAGATGAGAAAACTGAAGTCCAGAGAAAAGAAAATTTCAAAGCAACACCAGTGATTCTGGCAGTTAGTATGGGAATCCTTATTTTCTTAACATAAATAAGTTAAGATTCTCAAAGAAGCTAAGTGTTGGACTGGATCTGTACAAAGATTTATTGTGAAAAATAATTATTGCTTCATTTGGGTGGGACGCTATATTTCTTAAAATAGGAATTGGTTCAGCTTTATTTTCTTTCTTCAAAATATTTGCTCAAAAGCTAGGTGTTCGACTGTGAGAGAAACTTTCATATTGGTCAAATGTTATGGCTCTCAGACGATAAAATGTGCGAGCCTTCCAAGGTCTCTGCTTAACACCTCTGTCTCTGCTGAGCTAAAGATACAGATGTGTTTTAGAATGCTTGGCACTGGAAAAAAAGAGATGGTTTTCTCTCTTGAACCCAAAGTTTGTGTGGAGCAGAAAAAGCATATCAAGAAGTCCAGACAGTCCTGCAGAATATTCTTTCCTTACCCATTTCTAAGTACTCATCCATTAGTCCGTGAATATTCATAGGCTGCAGATTCCAATCATTTTCCCACTGAGGTATGGAAGCATCTTGTATTCCCCGCTTGATTTTGTGTCGTGACCACCAGTTCTGGATCAACCTACGTCACAGAGCAGACCAAGGGCTTTTGAGCTACTACTTAAGCATCTGAATACAATTTACAGTGTATTCAGAAATGAGAAACACTAATTACCCTCGGACTACACTAAGTATTCCTGGCAATTGGAAGTATTTGGTCTCAACTTTAAAAGAGAAAAGTTTTTAAAAAATGTTTAAAAATTTTTAAATAAAAATTTTAAAAACTTTTGATACAGTTTAGCTTAGAAGGATAGGCCCTAGCTTTTCAGAACTGTTTTAGACCCTGTAAACATCTACATGTTTATCTAGACGTTCATCCCCCAATTACTAATGTGCTCCTTAATATTGATTAGACAAACACCCATTTCTGTGATTCCTTCCCCTGCCCTGCCTCCACATAAATACTTAAATTCCTATGTTGTTTATTGTGCTTAGGTCTGAGCCCTTTATTACTCATAACCACAAATCCTCTGGGCTGTACTTTCTGAATATGAATAAAATCATGTTCCACATAAAATAACTGAGCTTTAGATAGCGTTTCAGAGACCTAGGTTGTAGTGTCCACTCTACAATGCCTTAGCTGTGTGATTTTTAGAAAGTCACTTTACCTCTCTGAGTTTATAACATGATGAGTTTTGAGTGTAAGTGACTACATTCTGCTACCATAGTGAATATAATTGCCAAGCAATGGATCTGTATCCATGAGTCCATTTCTCAGCCCTGGAAGGGAAGTGACAATACCCTTTCCCTAGCCCAGGAGCAATCTTGAAATTATGATTCAAAAATACCCTGGTACACATGTATTGTGGACTTCTGGGTAATGAATTACTTAAGAGTTTGATGAAAATTACCTCTAGGATGAGCTGAATCTCACAGAACTCAGTAAACCGTACCCAACTCTCCATTTTAATTAACCATGAACATGGAGCTTCAGTGGCAACTGGAAGGGCAACCACAGTTACAGACCAAACCGTCAGGCGGGGCTTCAATGTACATCCCAGGAGGTTGTCTCTGGAGCCTCATGAAGGTGAAAAGGGAGCTGGAGGTTGGAATTGAGGCAGGTATGCTTGTTTCTATTATATTTATTTTGGTTCTGCTTAAAGTTTTACTTGAAGAAAGAGAATTGTGTTTTAAAAGGTTGAAAACTTTTTTTTAACGACTGTTCCACTCCTGATAAATTTTCTTCAACAAAGCCTTTGCCTAGGTGTTGGAAAAACACCAGCAGGATGTCCCTAAGGGCCACGTTGTCCTTAGGATTTGATATATAATATGTAATCCAGGCTGATGCCTTGAACAAGGCCATGGTGAACAAGTGCTGACTGAAGTACCTAGCACGTACATCAGTCCATGGGTAATGACAACAAAAAGAATCATTCTTAATACTGCAATGATTACTACACTATCTTGATGGTACTTATTAAATACTCTCGGAATGTTATATCCTGTGCTAAGCAGTTGACATCTAATTTCCTCAGGTACTTTCAAATGATGTTTCCCAAACCTTGTGTCTCAAAGATGTGTGCCAAGGACAGAAAGGGATATAAAAAATGGACCAGGCTCCTCAATCCTCCATCCCCTGTTCTCTCTTCCTTTAGAAGACATTTGCTTTGATCTGTTTTGAATATTGAACATCTGTATAAAAACCTCTTCACAAAAAGGTTCTCACAATTACAGTAAAGGTTAAAAACCACTGGGTCATCTCATTTAATACTCATAAATCTCCTATTTTACAAATGAAAAATAAAGTCTTAGAGAGGTCAGGGAAATTGTAAGCAAATTTAGCAAGAACGGAAAAGGAATCTGAACCAGGTCTGGGTTATTCCATAGTCCATGCTCTAAGACTGCTTGTAATTTAACGTAACACTTAATGGCAGACTCAGAGTTAATATCACTTGTCTAACCCCAGGTCTCTGCTCAGAAAAGTCCTGATAAAATTTGTCAGCCTACAAGAAAAAAAAAAAAATCAAAGTATAATTGGATGATGACACCTAAGCTATTTATATCATTAAGCAACTAACCAGCTCTTCCCCCACAGTGAGGAAATTACTTAAAGTAGTCATGCTTTTAACCTTTGATTGATTAGGCCCCCAAGCCTCAATACCACATCATTTTAAATACCCTGTATTTGACTGAACTTTTTGAAGGAAAGTATGTTTTAATACATGGGAAAGTGGGCATTTAGCATTTCTGTCAGCATATCATAGACAGTTTAAAACTCATCTAAAAGGACAAAAATAGAATGCTATTATTTTGATGTTATCACAATCAATCCTGTGCTAATGGCTTCCTTTTTTTTGGTTGTAACAAAGAGTACAAGACCTCCAATCCCAGGATTTTATTTTTGTTTTATTCTTTTGGGAGGGACGAATGCTCTTTTTATTAAACAACTACCACCACCACCAGCAGCAGCAGCGTGGTCTGCTGATAGCCAAAAGAAACCAGAAAATTATTTTTATCTTCAAGAACCTACATAGTAAATAATGTTTTAAAAATAGCAACAAGTGTCATCATGCACTGAACATGTTACTCTACACCCATTATTTCCTTTAATCCTTACAGCTGTTCTCGAGGTAGATAGAACCATTGATCCCTCCTTAGTGATGTGAAAACAGTCTCAGAAAGGTTTAACTTACACATGGTCACACATTTTGTAAGGAGCAAAGTGGGAACTGGACCCTCACCTGTCTGATAACCAAGGCCAGATTCTTAAGCACTATTCACACTACCTCTATCCTTCTTTGTAACTACACGTAAGGCAAGTTTAAAAATAACATGCTCACGGGTATCCCAATTCCATGAAGTTGTTCCATATTTGCTTCAAAAACATGATAACACCCATCTGGAGGCAGAGGTCTATCAAACAGCCACTAGGATGACACTGAAACAGAACAACAGGAGCAACAGTGATATCGCTCTCCTTCCCCGTTGCCCAAACATCTCCACTTTTAACTTGCACGCTGAATTCTAAAGCTGGGCCACATTATTTCAAGCATAAAGAAAATCGAAATAGCATGTATGAGGACACTTGATGGGGATTTTTGATTAACTGGAATGGAATATTGATTGAAATTTTAATAGCAATAACAACAAAGTTAAATTTTCATGTGCACTTACTGTCTGATAAGACCTGCGTTAGGCATGATCACCTTTAATGAATGCTATGGAAGAGTGTGTATCCATTAATAATCAGGTAATAAAAATAAAAATAATTAATTATATGGCACAATGTTTATAATGTATTGTTTTAAATAAACTTTTTATTTCAATATAATTTTAGATTTATTGATCATTTGCAAAGATAGTACAGAGAGTTACCACACACTCCTTGCCCAATTCCAGCCACTGCTCCTTACATTACCCTGGTATATTTGACAAAGCTAAGAAACTGACGTTAGTATATTGCAATTAACTAGACCCCAGACTCTATTGGATTTCACCAGTTTTTCTCTCTCTGCTCCAGGATCAAAGCCAGCACACCCCATTGTGCTTATTTTTCACATATGCCCAGTCTCCTCTGGTCTGGACAGTTTCTCTCAGTTGTTCATAACCTTGACAGTTCTAAGGATTGCTGGATGGGTATCCTGTGGGATGTACCCCCGTCTGGGCTTGCCTGATGTTTTTCTCACGTTTAGGCTTGGGTTCTATGTTTTTGGGAGAACAATTACAAAGGTGAAGTGCCATTTTCCTCACATCCTAACAGAGTTACAGAGGAGACACATGACATCACTGGTGATGTTAACTTTCATCATTTTGTTAATGTAGTATTTTCCAGGTTTTTCCATTGGAAAATTACTACTTTTTTTCTCTTCCTTTCTTTATTGTTTAGAAGGAGCTACTAAGTAGTCTAGTTCATTCTCGAGATGGTGGGCAGGTGTTAAACTCTACCTTCTGGAGGGGAAGTATCTATATATATTAATGTATTTTAATATATTATTTTGATAAATGCATATCACAAAATAGTTTGTGAGTATGATCCCAATTTTTCCTTTTCTGTGCTCCTCTTATTTTCAATACATTGGTATTAGAAACCCACACAAACAAGAATGTGACTTCAATGAAAATTGCAACCAATGTGTTTCACTTGAAAACTCTGCTCTGTAGAACACATTTGGGTGGGGAAGTGTGGGCCTGTTTCTCTAGAAATGGGTTCATGTCCTGCTCATAAGGATAATAGTCTTCTTTACAGCTTTGATCCACAGATTCTATTTCTATCAAATCTGTACTAGTGGGACTTCAAAGGAAACAAATAATTAGGACACAAAGAGCCTGCTTTTCCTGTTCCAGCCCAGTAACTTAAGACTTCCTATTCTAAACCAGAAAGAGGGTTTGCCAGTCGTCATACATTTGATTACTCCTTGCACAAATATAAACTCTTAATGGACCAACGATACCAATATTTAAAACATCAATAATTTGTAAAAAATTAATTTTTAATTAATAATTTGTAAAAAATTAATCATTTGTAAAAAATACAAATGATTTTTTTTAATCCCTAGAAGTGAGAAGACACTTCTTGGCATGACACAAATCCCCCAAACTATTTTAAAAAGTGATATTTTGATTAATAAATTTTGTTTAAAAAGTATCAAAATGCAGTTAACAAGATATACAACAAACTGGGAAAATATATAGCAAATTTGAAAGAGTAAAGCCTAATCTTATTAGTTTATAAATCAATAAGCAGAAAAATAGTCTAATGAAAATGGGTAGGAATAATGCATACACAGACATAAATATAAAATGTCCAAGAAACCTGAAAAATATTCTCTATCTCATTCATAATTATAGAAACTAAAATCAAATGAGATGTATTTTTGGCTATTAGGTTGGTAAAAATTAAAATGTTTCCATTGGCAAAAGTCTGAGGAAGCAGGCTCATATACTATAGGTTGGGGTTGGTATTTTGAAGGTCAATTTTTCAGTCTCAGTGCAAATATACACTACGCTTACCTTGTAACCTAGCAATACTACTCCTAGATATTTTATTCGGTATGGCATACATATTATAAATCAATAAAGAAATATGAGCCTTAGGCTTATTACCTACATTGTCATATATTGGTGTTTCAAATAAGATTTCTTTTAGGCTAAAGTTCCCCTGCTTGAAAGGAAACCTAACATATTTAAAAGTTTGAAAACCCACACAATAAATAATTTCCAAAAAGAGGAAAATTACTAGAGCTACATTTCTGAGGTTTGTGAATGGATATGATAGGAATGGATATAATAGAAAAATAAAGAGAGCTGAGGTCAGAATCTGGGGGTCTAACCCTCAGTTCACCCTCTTTTGGAAAAGATGTAGTTGCTTTCTTTCTGAACTCCAAGAAGCTATTTCCTACCAAAGATGTGTCTTTAACATGCATAGACTTCCCTGAACTTTGCCTTCTGTCCCCAGCCCCCTTCCTCCCACAGTCATGGGCCCAAATTCATCTGCATCCCCCCACCCTCCTAAAGTTACTTACTTCCTCCAGTCTCCACCGATCAAAAAGTTTATTGTATTTTCCTGGGCGGCCTACAAATCTATAAAAAGATATTTTAGTTCATTAGCATTTAAGTGAGGATAATTAAAGAACATCTAATGTACCACAACGAGTGCATGTGTGGGTAGACATAAATGCTCACTGGTGCAATTTGTCCCCAAAAAGTTGATTTTTGCTATGCTTAGACAACATCAAAGTACCTGACTTACAAAGGAAAGAGTCATGCATGAATTCAACACTAATGGGTCAAGAAAGTACAGACGAAACAACCAGATGACATCTTCTACTTTCACATGCAGAGTTTTAATGTCCTGTTGACATAGTTAATGAATATTATAAGAATGTGCTGAATTGTTTGATTTAAAATGTTTTTAGCTTCAGTATGTTTCCATGGCTCTGGATGGAGTGTTAAGCATATGGCAAACTAGAACCATTAGTTTAATATGCTTTTTAAAAATATTTTGCAGCAAAGGTGGAAAAAAAAAAAAGAAATGTTAAAATGATGGGTAGAAGAGTTTCCACACAATGGAATTGTACACAAAATTCCTTTTCTTCCTTAACAAAACCATTACTCTTGATAAAACAGTCTAAATTCAACTCAAGTGTGGCACATAGGTTTTATTTTTTTTGTGCCAACTTTAATTGGTAGTGGCTGCCAGAAGTCATTTGAGTAAGAATACATGTGAACCACTGATTAGCACAGTCGTCCAAGGCAGGGGACAAGAATTTGCCATCTCTGTTAACTAACTGGCAATGAAATGTTTACTGTGTTTTTACTATGAAAAGATAATGTATATAAAACTGACTTACCTCCCCAAAAAGAAAGCGATATAGAAGATAGAACTGTTTAAATTGACAAATTGGAAGAGGAACATCTTCAGGGCAAAGCTGTTTTCCCATTCAGATTCTGTTCGAGGATATTCTAAAAGAAGCATAGGGTGTATTTAGATAGATGAGGTGAATGGCAAAAACTCTGGACGTGGAATCAGAAGTCCCATTTCAAATTTTACTAGTTCTGAGGCACTTAGTGTTTCTCAGTTCCAGTGTCCACATCTGTAAATTGTAAATGATAATATCTACTGTACACAGTTGGGGAAAGAATTTAATAAGATAATTTTTGGACTTTCTCTCTGCTATTGTCATTTAGAGGTAATCATAGATATTGGGCCAATCCTTCACCCAAACTGGCTGTTCTCAATATAGCAAACTAAATTGTCCACAGAGTTCTTTGATGAATGAATATTTTTTTGTGCAGACTGAAGTAGAATGGTAAAGAGAAAAGAAGGTTGCATCAGTCAGAAGAGCTGAATTCTTATCTCAGCCTTGCACCCAACTTGCAGGTAAACTCAAGCAGGTCTCTTGACATTTTTTTGTAAGCAGTTTTGTCATCTGTAAAATGAGGGATTTAGACAAGATGATTTCTAAGAACTTTGTCAACTCTTACATCTTACGGTTCTATGACTCTAAAAGGAAAAAAAAAATAAGATGAAAGATATTAGATGAAGATGGCAGTCTCAGCTCCTACCCCATATCCAAATAAATGATAGAAAATATATATGCACATTTAAGATATATTTTAATGTAATTGAAGAATTTATGATTTAAGAAAGACACAAAATAGATAGCATCTGATTTAAGGAAAACATAGACCAAATGTATGCACAAGCCCAATCACATGAAAGGAGAGGGGAATTGGTCCTGAGGAACTCTAAGTGCAAAGGTAGGAGGTGCCAAAAGTAGGAGGGGTCTGTGAGCCATCCAGACAGTGGAGGCACATTGAGTGCCATTCGCTTGCTTTATATATTCTAATGAAAATTACAACGTTACTATCATAAAGACATTTTGCTAAAAGTGGAAGATTGTTACATTAGTGGCCCTTAAACTGGTATCCCTGGTGAACTTCTCCTCCAAGTAGTTCACTGGTTTAATATAGTACAAAATGGTTAGGCCTCTAACAAACCAGAGTATGTCATTATCTAGATTATGTAGTTGCCTCCAATCTTGACTCTGAACTTGGGCATGGGATTTGCTTTGGCCACCAGGAGACCAGCAAGTGAGACGCAAGCAGAGGCTTCATAAGCATTTGTGTATAGGGGCTTGTCCTCTTGGAAGCCGGTTGCCATGTAATAAGTCCTATTATACTGCTGTAAGCAAACCCAAGGTTGCCACATGGAGAGGTACATGGAGAGAGAGGAAGGCCAAGGAAGATACCAGCTGTCCCAATAATCCCACATGAGGTGACAGACGTGAGCAAAGAGGCAATCTTAGTCATTCTAGCTGCAGCAGATCATACATGGAGCAAGAAAACTACATAGCAGAGCCTAGACTAGATTGTAAAACCATGAAAAATAATAAACTGTTGTTGCCCTAAGCTACTAAGTTTAGAGTGCATTGTTTTTTTGCAGTAGATAACTGAGACAAAGGAAGTTACCGCAGTGATGACAACTTTGAGCTTTACTCTGGGTTCTATACTATAAATAATAAAATTTTTATTTTTTAACATCCCATTTCATTCCAACATATAGCACATTGTGGCTTATTTTGAACTGGCTTTTAACTCAGAGCAGGAAACAAATTCTGAATATTGAGAATATGGATGTATTCTAGGGGAATATATTCTGCCCAAAATGTCTTTTTACTTTTTCCCTAATGAAGTTCGTCACTGATGATAAGCTAGTTATTTAATGCAGTCACCCAGTCACAAATTAGGTCCCTGTTTTTTACTGTTAATTTCCTCTGTTCCTCAAAATTAATAGTCTGTATAACAGGAAGTTACAATGTGTTGTGATTGTAATACTGTGATAGTTTTGACTTCTGTGTGACAAAGTCCAAACTCTTCATTGGTTGGCTTAATTTGTTCCTTGGAATGCAGATTTATCTTAAATATAGACAGTTCACTATTATAGATAATTAATTATTTGGAACAGTTAACAACCATCCTGATCTAATTCTCAATAACCACAAAACCAAAGTGAAAATAGATCACTTTGGAGTAAATACATTTCTTCCCATACAAAAAAATAAATGTCTCAAAATTGAATATTTTTTAAATTATGGTTTTTGAAAATAAAATATTTGGAAAAAATAAATCAAGAAAGATAAAGTTTTAAAAATTATTTAAATAAAGTTTATTTAAATAAAATAAATAAATTATTTAAATAAACAGACCTCTTCTGGGAATTGAAACCTAATTTGTACTTTGAAGCATAAATTAGCACAGCCAATAATTAAACAGAATATAATGCCAGGTACACACATACACGCATACAAACACAATTAGAATATTTTAAACAAAATACCAATATTTTCATTTTTAAATTAATAAAAGTATAATCCATTGATTATTAATTAATAATTATGAATCCAGAGATTTATCACAGTCTCATCACTAGACTATAGATGCAAAAATCAAATATCAACTGAAAACTTTGACATTCTGGTACTTACCACAAATAAATGTTCTGCTTCCTACTATTAATTATTGTTCCCCCAAATCACTCTCTTTCAATTCTGGGTATAAAGTACTTTAAAAGCAAATGAACATAAGATATCAGAGCTAGAAGAGAGCTTTCAGACAATCTAGTCAAAGTGATTCATTACCCAGCTGAAGAAAATGCAGCTCAGAGGGTTGAAAGAGCAGTGAAACAGATCATTGTCATTTATTGAACACTTGTTATGTGTCAGACAGTCGACCTACAACAATGGTGAAACAGGAACTATTATCATTGTCATTTTACCAATGAGGGAATGGAGGATCAAAAAATACAAAATTTACAGTCTTAGCAAAAAGTTTGGGGTAAATTAAGGAAACTGTGTAAAAAAATAAAGCAAAAAAAAAGCCATTATTAGCTTCATAGAATTAGAAAAGTGGTACAAAAAAGGAAACACAATTATAGTACACAGCATGTCTTAGATATGAAAATAGTTATAGAAACATAATGATGTGAACACTAATTATTAATTTGGCTAAAAATGCTGATATAACTACTTTGGAAGGAAGAGAAGTAACGGCATGTATCAGATAATGAATGATAGGGAGTGCGGGGGTATGGTGCACTGCAGAAAGCATTAAGAGCTAAGCCTTTAACATTTGTACATTTATAATGGGAAGGCAATAGCTATACAATAAAATAAAGATAAAATCCGTTAATGACAGTAGAAGCATGTTATTTAGAAATAGAGCAGAAAATAGCAGAAGAAACTGATAAAAAAATTTAAAAAGTAGTTCCCTCAGTAGAGAAAATAGGAATAGACAATGTGGTAAAAGACTGGTTTTCATTATAAATATCTTAATACTGTTTTGCCTTTTAAAATGTGTACGTGTAGTAAAACACCTTGTTAAAAAATAATTTTTTTTTATTTTGGGAAAATAACCTAAAGAACTGAAAAGTTAGAGAGAAATCACTCCCAAGTAAGAAGAAGGTTTGTTAACTTCTAGTAAGTATATTTTGTAACTACATGCATTAACTCTTTATTGTTATTCAAAGTAGACCACCTTCTTATACTACCTCTCTCATTTTTATTAATAAAGAATTATATAACAAGGTATTAAAACAATGAAATACATAAAGCAACTATGGACAAATAGGATATGTCCATATGTTATTTTCTCACTAAGGAGTGAGGTAAGAGAAATGGACTTACCTAAATTAGTGAGGTGGTAAGCAATTTTTTCATAAGCCTATAATGAGAAAGAACAAATAGTGAATTTGTTTCTTTTAGAAAAGGCTAGTATTTACACTATTCAAAGAAACATCTAAAGTGTGTTCTACAAAGTGGTTACATTTTACGTTAAGCAGAAACATTTATTAAAACTTAGCATGTAGTGCTTTAGATATACATATATGCACAAAATGAATGTAATATAATCATATATGTAAATATGTGTATATATATATGCAGACACATTTGTTAATATCTATAATAACACATCTTTTCTGGTAGCTATCTTTACTTCCATTTTATTGATCAAGGAAATGAAACAAAAAACCCAAATGTTATTCAGCTAATCAACGGCTGAGCTGGGATTTCAGCTCCAAATTATAGGGTCTTTTTACTATACTGGAAGGCTAAGCAGAAGTTTGAATTCTATAACACCTGTAAAGAATTTTCCAAACTATGACAAAAGGCAATGTGTAAACTTAACATTCCTAAAGAACAAAATTGTTTTGGTAGTTATTTAAAACTGCCATATGCATGTGAATATAACTGCATAAACACATAATTAAATAAATTATTGTTTAGTTATATTATAAATTCTAATTAACTGTGCCTACTGGCACACAAAATTAAAAGGTATGCATTTGAACACTTTAAAAGTTGTTCACCTTCTCCGACAGTTCTTTCAATAGAAGTATTGTGATTATTCATCTTAGTTATGATTTAAATCTACCTATTCCTAAGATTTAAAATGTTACCTTAATACAGAAAGATCACACTGAGTACAACAGTCTCATTCTACCCCTAATGCAGGGTTTTTGCTTTTTGTTTTGTTTTGTTTTACCTATACTCATAAGCTATCATTTTCAAATTTTAGGATAAGATTACCCTGAATTCATGAACACCAAAGTTATTCTTGTCATAACATATTCTTTTCCATGCTCCATTTATCAAATAAGAAGATCTCAGCAGGTTCTCCAAGGAGTATAGTAGGAATGACTGTCAATCAACAAACAGTACTTGCCACTGAGCCTCTAGTGCTTGAGTTTAGTGCCCTCATGGGGATTAAAAATTAGTTCTATTTAAATAACTGTCATTTGGCTTGTGCTAAACAGTGCTTTACATATATTGTTATTCCCTAACAACAATTTTGTCAAGTAAGTATAATGATCCCCATTTTACAGAGCAGGAAACTAAGGTATAGAATGCCAGGAACTTCACCTGAGACAATAGTACCAGGCAAGTGGCAGAGTCAGGATTATGGTTCTCTTTCACCATCTATGCCATGCCCTGTCACATAAACCATTTCAGATTTTTCTCTTAATATCTAGCACATAGAGCCTGCCTGCAAACTTGGGATGGAAATACCTGCAGGTGACGCACAAAGGGATTACAATAACTTTTGGAGAAATGCTATAAACTACAAAAGATGCTGTAATGCTGTTGGAAAGCTTTCTGGGGTATTTGAGAACCTTCATCATCCAAGGCCCAAATGCTATGGCTGACTGGCACCACCATAAGGATGAACTATAAAATCTATACATGCATAATGACTTGATAACTCCTAAACTACAAAGTGCAGAAGGATATCATGATTTAAATACATCCAATTGTATGATGCCTGGCAGCAATCACTTTCGCAGGACAAGCTGTGTGTGTGCATATGGGAGTGTGAATATGGAAATGTGGAATGGATATGTACTTGGAAAAGGAGAGGATGGGGGTGCTCAGAGATAACTGTTCTAGCTCTTACAGAATACATACATACACACACACACACACACACACACACACACACACAACGGATACAATGTTGGAGAACACATACTTTCAAAAATCACCCACTAGGGCATTTCAGTAAGCTGAAATTCTCTTATTCATATATATTGATTAGGTTAAAATATTCATAGGAATTTCTAATGCATCGAGTAGTATTGGAGGAACCAAAGGACAGTGAACCAAGCAAGAAAGAGTCTCTACTTTCATGGAACTTAAATTCCAGTGGGTAGAGACAAATCACTGAAAAATATGTAATTGGTTAGGAGGTGAAAAGTGTTATGAGGAAAAACAAAGCAGGCTGAGTGGAGAGAGTGGTGGTGGGCACAGGGTTCTATTGTACAGAGTGGTCAGAGAAGTCTCTTCAAGAAGGTGGCACTTCAGCAGAGACCTGCATGAAGTGGGGGAGGAAGCCAAGAAGCAGAAATCTGAGCTAAGCACTTTGGAGACACAGAAACAATAATGCAACTACCCCAAGATTGGCATGGACTTGATGTGTTTCATGAAGAGCAAGGAAGTTAGAGAGACAGGAGTGGCAGCAATAACAGAGTGAAGTAGTAACAGAAGAATCACAGAGATCTCAGAGGAAAACATATTTTTTTTTTTTAGGCCATGGCAGGCCATGGCAAGGCTTTTAGAATTCATTCTGAGCTGAGAAATCATCATCTTACCAGTCATGCCTTGTTTGGGGTGTTACGCAGAAATCATTTGGGGGGAGAAAGAGCAACAAAGGCAGGGAAAGGGCATGGTTACTATGAGGGGGCATATTAGAGAGTTCTACACCTGTTTTAGTGCTTTTTGTCTCTATGTCAGAGCCCCACAATCCAGCCTTCAATGTGCAAATGATCTCCAAACAGACTTTTGTAGAATCGAGATTGCTCTTTTCCAGTAATCTACCTTTCTGAATTTCTGGAAACCATGGACATAAACATGAACCAACTAAACAAATACACTTATTAAAAGCAAACCCTCTTATTAAACGAGGCATTTGGCATTAGCTCCTTTCCCTGATAAGATGTGTGGCCTTTGATACACCCTATTTCACAATAACCTATTTACATTGTAATTGGTAACCAGTAGCAACGGAGTATCAAGGAAAGTTAGGTCTATTTTGAGGTCTTCACTGATCTGGCCCATGAAAGAGGCATTCCTATGTATGCTGTGAACTCCAGAGACAGAAATGGATCAACAATGGAGAAGAATCCTGAACCATCATTGAGCAGTTATGTTAGCCAAGTGTAGTTAGGGATTTGTTGTTGTTGGTATGGTGTGTTCGGTGCTTGGTCTGTGGATTTTAAAATGAGGACGAATAACAGAAGGAGTTCATTCTTTTATTAACCATGCTAAAATGGTTTAATTGGCCTAGTTTTCGATTTTTAAAACTGTAAGAGCACTTCTGCTTTGATCTATTTTTTTCTTATAAATTACCCATTAATCATAAGGCCAGACAGCTGTCAGGCTGCTATAACATGAGAAAATTAGTTAAGGTTTGATTGTCAAGCAACAAAAATATACATTTTTGGAATAATTTCACTTTTTAATTTTCATTAAAATATTTTTGTAAATATATCCTGATATGATAGTACCATGCTACTTATGGCACCTTCAAGTAGCAGGGCATTTTCCAGAGGTAGCAAAACAAAGAAGAAAAACGATAGAATTAGGAAAGAGCAACTCTTGGTTTCAAATTGTGTCTTTGCAGGTTTTTTTTTTTTAGCTGTATGCTTGGTAAAGGAATGTTAAAAATAATGAATTGAAGTCTTATTGTTTAATTATTTGCAATTTATTTTTGGAAGATGTGGTTTCTGATCTTGTCTGTATATCAAAATTACCTTAGATCCCTTAAATTAATGATTTTCTAATGCTATTTTAGGGACTGACTAGATAAGAATTTACCAGAGAGTATTTTTGAATAATTTGTTTTAAATACAGATTTTCTAACTCCACAAAGGAGATTCTGAATGGAACTCAAGGATCTGTAGTTTTTCAAAAGTATTCCAGGTGATTTCACGCATAGTAAGAAAAGGAAAAACTCTTTTAAGATATTTTCATTACTGTAAAGTGAATTTGTAATTAAATTTTGATTATTTTGGCCCATATTTTTCCTCCCAGTGACTTTTTATTTAAGGATGCCATTATCCATTTATTTTAAAATGTTTAGAGAATATATAGTCTTTGGTTATAAGTAGAATTAAAATAAGTGCTGTAAACGTGAAAGACATTGAAAATACAATTCCAACAACAGAAATTAATTTTGAGGACATGCACTACAGAAGATGCTAGGATATTTGGGGAATAAAATATTTCAAATTTATTAAAAAGATTATTCTAAATGTCTTTTAGGGATTAATCAAAGACTTGGAGATGCAAAAACGAGGAAGCTAGAGCCTTTGCTCATAAGGAGCTTACACTGATAGAGGGGGAAATAACATATAATAAGCACTGTAACAGAAGAATATTCACAAAAGGGATTGTTTAATTCTACCAGTAGAATCTGAGAGTGGGGAGAATAGGCATATCCAAACACCTTGTGAGAAGAATAAACACAAAGACGAGATTATTAAATTCTACATATGAGATTGAGAAAAAACTTTATGGAGGAAGTGACCCTTAACTGAACTTTTCAAAGATAAGAGATTTTTTCCAAGGAGACAAAAGAAAAAAATGGCATTCCAGGCAGAGAAAGCACTGCAAACCAAGACAAAGGAGTATAAAGTGGCAAAGTGCCAGGGAGACAAATGAAAGCGATTCTGTAGGTTGGAGTGCAGGGTACGAAAAGGAGAGAGTGAGATACAACCTTAGACAAGAGAAAGGAAAACTGGCTTTAAATAAGGACTCCCATGGCAGGCAAATGAATTTAGAATTTATACGAGAGGCAACAGAGTCTTGTCAAACAGCCTCAAGCACAAGATCATCAAATCTGCAATTTATAAAGATCCTTCCAACAGTCATGTGCAAGGGAGATAAGAAGAGTTTGGAGTAGACAGGCTGCTGCAATGGTCTAAGCTAAAAATGACAAGTAGCTGAACTAGTGAGGTTGGTGAGCAGGGAATGAGTAAGAGAAGTGTTACAGAAGCAAAATTCACAACAGTTAACCACTGATATGATGAAACAGATAAAAGAAACATGTGAATCATGGCTTAAAATTTCTGGCTATGTACACTAAACATTAAAAGTTCCCAATTGAAAAAAAAAAGTTTGATTTTAACTATTTTGCTGTGTCTACATTTATAATTTCATGTATGTAGGTTACAGCTGAAAAGCAAATTAGATTAATAGAATATTGTAGCTGAGGCCAAGTCCCTCATTTGGAGAAAACTGTGGTACAGGGATCCTGAAGTCAAGCTATTAAGAAACAAAAAGAATATTTTTATTAACTGTATATTTAGTTTTGATCTGATTATAACACAACAAGAGTAGTATTTGGTTTTCTAGATGAACATTTTTGATGGTATAATATTTGACATTAATGGGTTTAATCTATCTTTACTTGATTAAGCCCTTAAATTAATCCTGTGTATTCAGGTGAATCAGAAGGGCTGTTTAATAATCTATGTAGCGTCTTAACATCCTGAATAGGAAGTGAACGGATAAATTCAGAAAAGCATCGTTATTTTACACTTATTAAATCTGAGGAATATAACCTTTTTTTCCACATCGGTTGAGTTGGTTGTATAGGTCACTTCCTTTTGTGCTAAATCCATTTTAAAATCTCCTGAGTTAGTTGCAAAGACAAAGGAGAAGTATTTAGCGTCTATTACATTTCCACCAATCCCTAAATCTTTATGCCAAAAGCCTCAACATGTAGAAATAAACATTTAGAGAAAAGAAAGTCAGTTCTGTCACCGCTCAGGAACTAGGGAGCGTTGTTTTATAGCACTAAGAAGTTACATGGGCTCTAGTGTTCAATTAAGTAGAGCTGGCGAAATTTTGAGGAACCCAAAAGATTGTTTTTATGACTCAAATACTACTATCCTCCTTGCCTTCAGAGGTCTTCTTTCTATAATTAGAGATTCACTCCATAAAGTTTAGCTTTTTTTCTTTTCTGTAAAATGCAAGTGCTTTAGAAGAAAGAATACACTAAGCCACATCAAACATATAGATTTAAAGAGAACAAGTTATATCTGAACTTTACAACAGAGAGAGAGAGAGAGAGGGAACGATAGGCATGAGAGCCAATTATGATTCTAGAGAAGGGATGGTAACTGAGGATGGGGGAAGGAGGTGGAGAAGAGTCAGAGTTTAAGGGATTGGTGATAAGGAGACAAGTATAACAATATAAAACTGGATCTGGTACAACAATGAAAACTTTAGCTAAATTTTGATTTTTACAATATCAGTGATAATAGAAAGAACCTTCTAATAAGGAAATGTTTTTAGGTAAAGCTCCCATTTTATTTAAGTGTAGGTTCTGATCATGAGCTTGGACTAACAAGTTCTTCAGCTGAACTGAGATGGTTATTCCATTAGGTGGGAACAAAGGATTGAACCTTGGACCTGAAGTTTCTGTTCCCAGAGCTGTCATGCTTGCTTTCCCAAATAAAAATTAATTAACCACGTTTAGCTTTTTCATTTTCCTTGTTTGTGAAATATTTCCCATCTTCCAAAATATTAGGCCGGTTCATTAATCTACTCAAAATGTTTTTGAATATCAGTAGGTCTTTGGAACAAATTTCCAAATAAGCACAGGAACACAGGGTGTTCTTTTGAAAGCAATAATAATTGATGAGGGGAGAAGGGAAGAAAAAGACATGAAACTATTAACATTGATTACTTCCAACATGTACAATTAGATTCATAGCATGAAGGGAGGTGGCTTGGCATTATGGATTGGGGAAGGTGATTTTTATTTAATATCTTCAATGTTTTTATACTTCAATACTTTGTATAATAACAATGTATTGATTTTATAAATCAAAACTATGAAAGATAAAATAATAGACTTTAACAAGGAAAAATAAATTTAAGACATTAAAAAGAATAAGACTACAAAAATTTAGCCTAGTGGTATGATTTCTGCATGAATTAATTAAACATTTAAAAATGTTCTTCTATTATTAGATGTATTTGATTGAAGGACATGATGTAACAAACTATATGTAATTCTCTTTCTCTCCAAAGATGCCTCTGAGTATTTAAATATTTATGAATGGGTAATAGAAAACATTTAAACAAAAAAGAGCAAAAAATTAATAGCAATCAATGCAGATGTGGTCTGAAGAATTTAGGAAGGCCAAACAAAAGATTGTCATCATTTCCATATCTTGGACTGAAGGGAAATAAATAATTAAACTCTATCTATTACTTAATAGATTTTCTCCATTATAATGGAGACATATTTTTTTAAAGTTGGTATTTTGTGAGACAGAAAAGGAGTGTAGGTAGACTTATAAAGGAAAATAAAATTGTAAGATATTGAAGAGAAGAAAATATAAAGGAATAAAGTTAACATATATTGGCAGCTTCTATGCACTAAAGGAGTATCTCATTTAATCTTTCAATATCCCTATGTATTAGTTTCCCCTCTCTCATTTAAAAAATTAAGATTTTAAAGCTCATAGACCTTACACGATATGGCCCAAGTCACATAAGTCAAGTAGCAAATTTCTGTTTTGTCTGTGTTCAAAGTTCACCAATTTTTGCCAGGACACCAAGTTGAGGAACTGACATTGTAAACTTACAGAATCTTGGACAGTATTGAGACAGTCAGATGAGAGAGGGGAGCACAAATGAGAACAGAACAGATGATATACTGCTCAGTCACTGATAAATCTTAACTTGGTAAAAGACAAAATTTAAAATGTGACCAAAAGTTGCTGCCTGTGTGGCTGTGGTTTTATGGGTGACTTATTTATAAGGTAAAAAGAACAGTGCATTTTATTTCTAATTCAAATTTGCTCCATACTTTATATCATGGTGGACTATTTGTTTTGTTTTGTTTTTTTCTGATTATAAACAAACACCTGTGTATAGGTAAATATTTGAATGTTCAGAAAAAGTCATATTAGAGAGTGATGTCAGCAAGATGCCCAACTAGGGTTACCTGACACTTGTCCCCCTGCAGAAAAACGCGCCAGAACAACAAATAAACAACTATATTTCAACTACAGTGATTGAAGAAGTACACTGGAAAGCACCAGGGGAATGGCAAAATTCCTGTGGCATATGGAAGCCCTAAAGGGTACCACAGAGGAGGAGCAAGGCATCCTGACTCTGCCATACTCTCTCCCTCACTGGGTTCAGCTCAGAGCTAGGGGACTTCTTCCTGTGGAGAAAAGATAAGTTGAACATTCCCAGCAGTCCCCATTGCCATCAAAAATGCCAGCAAATCCTTGCTACAGGAGGGTACTCCAGTCCTCACAGGTCTCCAATACAGTCTGCATGGTAGCTGGGAATCTTCACAACTGCATTGCCTCATAGTAAGAGACCACTCTGAGCACCTCCCACTGCTGGGACCTAAGCTGCTATGGCTTGGTACCATTTTGAAAGTGGACCTGCTACTAGAGTACATCTGGCTCTGAAAATCAGTATCTCTCTATCTCTGGGGCCCCACCATCATACCACCTCATTCACACAGTACTATGACCCCAGCTGCCCAGAACCTCGGCCAGATGGAAGGACTGAGATCCTGGCATCTGAACCCATGTGGCAGACCATCCCTCAGGGAATAGGTGGAACTGCACAGCAGGAAAGCTGCCGAAGATCCCATTGGCCTCCATGCTTGCATTCATCCATACCACACAGCCAGTCAGTCTGCTGAGCCTGTGTGGGTTCCTTCTGAGTCTGACAGCTGGTCCTGAAGTGGCCCTGCCCCCAGCACAGACTGCTGCAACCTTCCTGGCCCCACCACACCCAGGGCTACCCGTGCAGGCCTGAAGGTCAGTCCTGTAGCAGCCCCACCTTCAGGACAGTTCTGCCATAGCTAGCTCAGCCCTGTTGCATGTGTGTCCATGCATGGCCTGACAGTGGTCCTGTGGTGACCCCAGCCTCTCAGATGGAACTTTGCAGTCACCTAATGCCACCACACTCATGAGCACCTGCTACTAGCCTAAGCCAGCCAGCCTGACAATGGACACTGCCTCTGCGGGGAGCCTGTCAGACAGCCTATTGGCCTTCTGCAGCTGCATTTATCTGGCCAACATCCAGACCAGTGCCCCTGTTCCAAGGAAAACCACAATCTTACCTTCACAAACACCCACAGACTAGGACACTGAGGCAATCATAGACATCAGTGACAAATATTACAGCTGAAGAAACTTCATGGAGACCACATTATGACGTTCACCCAGAACCAAAGCCAAAGCTCCACACCCAGCTGGCACATTAAAACCCACCTACAGGAAAAACTCTCTCACTACAAACGCTACTTGATAAAATTGAAAAACGCAACTATTACACTGGATGTGTAGGTATCAACATAGAGACACAAGAAACATGAAAAAGAAGAAAAAAAGACAACTCCAATGGAACACAGTAAGTCTCCAGTAACAGACCCCATGGGAAAGAACATGTATGAAATCCCCAAAAAGGAATTCAAAATTCAAAATAATGATCTTAAGAAAACTCAGTGAAGTACAGAACATAGAAAAACAATTCAATGAAGTTAGAAAAGCAATTCATGATCTAAATGAGAAATTCAACAAAAAGATATATAAAAGAACCAAACATAAATCTCGTAGCTGAAGAATTCAATGAATGAAATAAAAAAAATACAACTGAGAGCTTCAACAACAGATTAGATCAAGCAAAATAAAGAATTTCTGAACTTGAAGACCAGTCTTTTAAAATAACCCAGTCAGAAAAAAAAAAAATAAAGGAATAATGGGGCACCATTAAGTATACAAATGTTCCCATCATAGGATTACCAGGTGGGGAAGAATTGGAGAAAGGTACAAAAACCTATTTAACAAAATAATGGCTGAAAACTTTCAAAGTAGTAGGAGAGATATGGACATCCAGATTCAGGAAGATCAGAATTCTCCTATTAGATTCAACCTAAAAGACCCTCTTCATGGCACATTATAATCAAACTATCGAAAGCAAAGACAAAGAGAAAATTCTAAAAGCTGCGAGAGAAAAGCATCAAGTTCACATATAATGGAAGGCTCCATTAGATTATCAGCAGATTTCTCATCAGAAACCTTGCAGACCAGGAGTGAATGGGATGTTATATTTAAGGCACTGGGAGTGGGAGGGTCAGGGGGGAAACCCCTGTCAACCAAGAATACTATAGCCAACAAGGCTATCCTTCAGAGATGAAGAAGAAATAAAGACCTTCCCAGACAAGCAAAAGCTGAGTCAACACATCACTGCTGAACCAGCCTTATAAGAAATGCTTAAGGGTGTGCTACAATTGGAAACAAAAAGATGATAGTTGTTATCATGAAAACTTGTGAAAGTATAAAACTCACCATTAGAGGTGAATTCATAAATTAAACTCAGAACATCCCTGTGAAGTATGGTGCTATGAAATCCCTCAATCCTCTGTATAAAGGTTTAAAGTCAAAAAGTTTCAAAACAATAACCACTACAATTAGTGGCTAAGGAACACAAACAGATAAAGAAGTAAAAATGAAGAAAACAAAAGTACAAGTTGTGTGTGGGGGGGGAAATTTAGAATATTTTTATGCTACCAAAGTTAAGTGGCCATCAGCTTAAAATAATCTATTAAATCTATAAGACTTTTTATGTTAGCTTTATCATAACCACAAATAAAAGAAATTACGGCAATTACAGTAACAAGAAAGAGGAAGAAAACAAAGCTTAGAACCATAGAAAACCACCAAAACACAGAGCTAAACAAAAAGAGAGAAGAAAGGAATAATGGATCTATAAAACAACCAAATACACTTACAAAAAGGGCAAGAGTACATCCTTACCTATCAATGATAACTTTGAATATAAATGGAATAAATTTTCTAATTATTAAATAAAAGGATATAGAGTACCTAAATCAATTAACAAAAACCAAGTCTTAACTATATGCTGCCTACAAGAGATTCATCTCATTATTAAAGACAAACATATTGAGAGTGATGGGATGGAAAAATATTCCACGCAAATGGAAGTTAAAATCAAGCAAGAGTAGCCATACTTATGTTAGACAAAAAGTCAAAAACTGTAAAAAAAGACAAAGAAAATCATCATATAATGATAAAAGGATCAACTCAACAAGGGGATATAACAACTATAAATATACATGCACTCAAAACTGGAGCAAATTTATAAAGCAAATATTATTAGATCAAAAGGAAAATAGAGGCTGCAATAGGATCATAGCAGGTAACTTCAACACTGCACTCTCAACAATGAACAGATAATCTAGACAGAAAATCAATGAAGAAACTTCAAACTTAAACTACACCACAGGCCAAATGGATATAACAATCATTCCCAGAATATTTCTCCCAACAACTGCAGAATACATGTTTTTCTCAACTGCACATGGACTATTCTTCAAGACAGATCATAGGTCAGGCCACAAAACAAGTGTTACAATGATAATCCTTCTAAATAAATCTTGAATGACAGCAATGATGATTTCATTAAAATAGAATATCAAAAATTAATGAAAAAGTTTTGTCTTTTACTAGTTTTAAATTGAATATAAGCTCATTTTAGAAAATCTGGAAAATTCAAAATATATGATAAATGTTAGATAACACACAAAAAAATAAAAATCACCTACAATCTTACTTTCCAGAGATAACTCCTGAAAATATTTTGATGTATACTTGCAGTTATTATTATATCTACATAGCTGTAAATGCTATTTAGTTTGATTTTAGATACTCTTTGCCAGATATATTTTTCAAATCAGGTTTATGTTTGCTTAAGAGGCATTATATCTTTGTTTAAATTCTAGATGAATTTGCACAACAGAAAATTATCATTTTATTTAAAATTTAAAATGTCTTTTTAATATAATACCTTTGATGAGATTGCATTAATAGCTTATAGTATAAATTTTTTTCAATTTCTTCCATGATTGACAATCTACTTGGGACATCTACTTTTACTTGAAGCAGTCTTGACTATTTTTTCCCTAGAAAGCTTAAATTTTGTTGAGAGTCTTCAAATTTGTCATACAGTAATTGCATAGTAACATCTTCTAATATTTTAATCCCCTTTACAACTATAAATGTATCTGATAAAGTGATTTATAGTTATTTATCTATCAAGTACCTCAACTGCCCATAGAGAGGAAAAAAAGATGATGTCCATACTGATTACGTGCCATTCATAATCTCCACAGTGAGGCACTGATCTGCTTTTCTGATCTCATTTTCTTCACTCTTCCATAAAATGTATGTTACATAGACACTTCTTAACCATTTCCTCAGGGCAAAGAACATGCACGTCTGTGCCCCTGTCCATTTGTAGGTTGCGTCTCTTCAAACATTGGTCCCCTCTCTGCTCTTTCTTGCCCTATCAGAGTAAGTACCCTCTCTTCTTCATTTAGGTCTTCTGATCCACTATAACAATCCCACTACCCTATTTCAGGAGCAATTGATGACTTCTTTCTCACCTTACTTAGAGCCTTTTGTGCTTCAACTCTTGTGCATTCTTCATTGTGTCTTGAATCCTATTTCCCACTATACTATAAATTCTTGGATTGCCAGACTATGGCCCCCCCCATTATTTTATGTCAACCAACCTACTTAGGATAAGAAATAGAATTAATTTAAGATCAGACTGATAGATTGCTTGTGTTACCTAGAAATTAACATAAGTACTAACCTCCTTTTCCTCAGAAAATAGGGCCAATTATAATAACCTCTGTCTACTGGAAAATTGTCTTATTATACTGATTTTTTTTTTGGAAACAGTATCTTCTATTATCTATCAGAAAAGTAAAACATAAAAATCTATAGCATCTATGCTGAGAATGACTTTCTTCAATGTGGTATCTGTGCAGTGCACAACCTATGCTACCTTACATACACTTCCACACAGGTTTCCCAGTTCTATTGTTGTATTTTTTTCAAACATTATAGCGCACTTTAAACTATGAGCCGGGGGATAAATTAAAGTATTTTACGGTTTGTTTGGATATACTATCAGCAATATTCTTCTACAAATTAAACTGAACCTGATAAAAGCAGACTCCTGTATAAGATGTTAACTATTGTCCTCGCATTGAAATTTACTCATTTCTCACAGTGCTTATTCACTTTTCTCTTAAGACCTTCCTGATTATTTTAAACGTAAATAGCATATGGTCCCAATTTCCTCCAAGTTAAACATTTAACATCAGTGACAAACATATTCGGAACCAAATGCATACTGTGTGTATATAATATCAACATCATTATTTATGTATTGCTCAGCTATCCATATAAACTATGTCATGATGTGAATACACTAGCATTGACACTTACTAAATGTATGATTTGGGGCAAGTAATTTAAGCTCTCTGAATCTCACTTTCCTGATTTATATAATGAAGAATATATTGACCTTGTGGAGTTGTTGGAAAAATTAAAGGAAAGATATTATCCTTACTGTGCCAATCAGTGCCTCTTGTTCAGAGAAAATTGGTTCCTATCAATAGACCTTACTGAAAAGGTAGGCCTAGGCATAATGTTGTCCCCTTAGCCATGGACACGAGCCATGGACATAGCCATTGACATGAGGTCCTCAAGCATATAGGCGCATGCCATGTTGAGACAAGAGGATACTCTCTCTGAGAAAATAGCAGAGATTCTAGATGATCTAAGTTAAATAAGAAGCAGAAGCCTATCCAACATGGTCACATAGTTACAGTCAAAGAAGATAACAAAGGCACAGCAATGCCACCGCACACCAAACTGACAGAAAAAGAGGCCACGGCTAGGCAAAGACAGCCATCCTCATGACAGGACAGAGCAGGTGTGCAAAGAGAAGCATTGGGAAAGAAGAGAAAAGAAGGAAGCAAGGAAGGAAAGTAGAGAGGGTGGGAGAGAAGGAAGTAGGAGAGGGGAGGGGAGAGACGGGGTAAGAGAGAGAGAGAAAGAGAGAGAGGTTTAATACTAGAGGGGAAAAAATGGAATAGCTGCCTGTTTTCCATTTTACATGAAGGTTTGGGGATAACAAACTTTCATTTTCAAAAAAGATTTTCCTATATATTTCTAACAAATTCTCCTATGAAACTGAGTTATTTGGTTTCTAACCCAAACAATCTCTGCATTTGTTTGAAAAAAAATCAAAGCACTGCCTCTAGCACATACTAGATACTCAATGAATGGAAGTTATCACTAATCTAGATTATAAATTCAAAGGGCAGGGAAGACGATACAACTAGCACTGGTTATAATTTCAAAACCTATCATCTAAACCACATAGATGAATATTTTCTGTTAAACTGAGTTGTCTATGGCAGAAAAATAGCTCGGTCGTATTTCAGCTTCCAGGTAAATATATTCCAAATATAAAGGAAACATAGACTTCTCTATGTTTTTTACCCACCCCTTTTTACCTATTGATAAATGGCATTGTAAGCACTCACCAGATTCAGCAACATGATGATTATGAAATTGATACAGACAGCGGCAGCAGATGTTGCAAACTGCCAGTGTTGTTTGATGAAATTCCACTTGAATGATGCAAACTGTTCCATGACCACCAGGCGATACACCACGACTCCAAACACTGCAGTGATCACCAAAGAAATCTGCAATATAGGAGACCAGAGAAGACACCTATACTTTGCATCATTAACAAATCAAAAGCAAAACCATAGATCAAATCCACTGTCCCCAGGAGCTGAAGGTATTTACCTTTTCAAGAAAGAATACCCAGATTTAGTTTTCTCATTTAAGTAAGTAAGTTACATATGAGTAAGTTACGTATGAGTAAACATAAATAGCGAAAAGTTGCTGCAAATTCTGCCCAAATTTCCTCTTTCAAATGGAATGCTTGATTTTAACACAGGATATCTAATTCATTAAGGCAACTAATATATTTCCATTTGATCTCTGTTTCTCTCAAAGAGTGTTTTATTTACATCGGTGCATAAACTACCTTTGTAAAATATCCATAGCCTGCTGTGACTTTTATTTTAATTGTATGTATTACCGAGGTAATGAAAATAATATGGTTTCTTATATCCTCAGGGTCACAAAATGAGTTGGTATCATAGGACTTTCTTCTAAACCTGGAATCCCATAACATTCTGATATTGATGGCTATACTTTACCATGAAGAATATTCCTGAGACAGAAACAAGAAGACGAGTGATTTTGTCTGAGGAAGGCTGATGTGGCTCAGGTTTTCCCGTGATGGGATTTATTACCTCCATCTTGTAATACTTTGTTTCAAACTGGGGACGAAGTGTTTCCTGTAAGAGAAACTAAAGTTACTTAAATATCAAAGCCATAAACTTAAAAACATCCTCCAAGAGTTGATGCAAAACTCCTAAATTTGGCCTACTTTTGTATTAAAGTCTTCACAAAGAAGCAACCTTTCAAAAATAAGATACCAATTATTTTCCAAGTAAACCCTAAGCAGTATTTTAATTAGCATCATTTTCCACTAACGTCGTTCAAGGAAACATCACAGAAGTTGTTTGAAAAATACATACTTCATCACTGATCTCTATTATCTTCACGAAATGAGAAATCTTGTTAGTAGAAAACACCAAGAAAAAATTTTAATGGTATTTAGCTGCTTCCATACTGAAAGTTAGGGCAATAAATAATTTTCTGCGTCATGGGACAGCTCAGTTTCCTCATCTCCTGGAATGCTAATATCTTACCTCCTCTTCTTCCCATTCGGTAAGGTCCCAAGTATAGGTCAGTATACTTCGTCTCCTTTTCCAAAACTCCAGGAAGACTGTGGCTATAAAACATAATAATAATAATAATTCTTTACCCAAACCACATCACATTGATTTTCTTCTTCATATTGATACATTTTCATATTTTAAATTATTAAAATTAAGTAAATTAGTATTTTTTAAATTTTTAATTTTTTTATTTGAGCATATTACGAGGGTACAAATGTTTAGGTTATATATATTGTTTTTGCCCCATCTGAGTCAGAGCTTCAAGCATGTCCATCCCCCAGAGTGTGTGCACTGCACCCATTAGGTGTGAATATACCCATCCCCACTTCCCCCCACCATCTGCCAGACACCTGATGAATGTTACAACTATATGTGCACTTAAGTGCTGGTCAGTTACGTCAGTTAATACCAATTGGATGGTGAGTACATAGGGTGCTAAGTAAATTAGTATTAAAGTAATAAGATTGAATTCTCTTTTTCCCTCACCATCTTCTCCCTGTGTCTATACACGGTTATCAGTGTGCACTCCTACAGGTGAGTGTTTTCTTTCACTGGAATTAATAAGCAGAGACTTTTGTCAGAATGACTCATCAAAACAATGCAATGAGAGAAGGTCAATATTAGTGAGATAAATATTATTGTCCTTTTTGACCTGGGTGCTTATTCAAAAATACCTAAGACTCAAAACAAAACAAAAAGCCTTTTCCAAGAATGACAATAAAGATGAGATGCCAGTCATCCAAATCCCAAAGAGATGATATGGGAGAGAGAGAATAAACGAGCAAGGCTATCCTGGTGGAGAAGAACAGAGAGAACAGAGAAGATACTCTTGGATGCATATTCTGGCAGACTCTGAGTGGACTGAAAAGGACTCAATGGAAAAAGTGAAAAAAAAAATGCTGTGTTATTATCTGGCTTTTTTGCAGAAACAGCTAAAGGAAAGATTGTTCTTTGCTAAGTAGGCTTCACCTTACATCATTCAAGACTCTGTGGACATAACTAAGAGCTCACATATATATCTTAAAAATCTGTGGTACTATTCACCCATGCATCCATCCACACATCCATTTATTGGCTGTTTCTTATTTTGGGCAAGGTACTCTAACCTCAGGGATCTTCTTATCTAGTGGAGGAAGACAGTCATCTCAATAAAGTAAATTTACATTGTAATAGGAGTTATAGTGAAGGAAAAATTATAGTGCAAGAAGAGAAACACAATGCTTTTTGGAAAAAAATGCAAGCAGTTGATAGAGTAAATATTAATAAATGCCATCTTTTTCTTGCCTGCTTTCACTCTCCTCTTGACTTCAGTGCAAAAGAGAGCCAGGAAAACATAATGCTGAGGTCTTGTTCTCATTTTTCTTTATAATTAAAAATCAGCACCAATATTGGTTAGGAAAAAATACAATGTTCATAATTACATTACCTTAAGTTTTATCCCATGTTAAAATTTACATAGCTTTTTCTTGTTAAGTTCCCTATTAAGTTTCATTGTCATTCTTATAACATTTACAAGGAGATATGGCAAGTATTGTTATTGACTGTGTCCAAGATCATACACACAATAAATGGCAGAGCCAGAACTGAAATTCTTGCTAGTTACTCTACACCCACATTGCCTGGCTGATGCGGTCCTTGGGATGTTCCCGTGGCCCCTCACCCCGCTGCCAGCCCCTGCCAGCTCTACTGTAAGTACTATTCTCTACTGACTTTCTGTAAAGTTTTAAAAGAGTAGGGATGACTAAGAGATAACCAAACTTTATTGACAGCAAGACAAATGAGGTTCTCCAAACACTAGAATTGCTTTTAAAATAGCAAACCACCATCACTGTTGCCAACAGAGGGATCTAGGACTTAGGAGGAAAATGGAATATAGAGGAAGTCAACAGGAGGAAAGACAAAGATAAAGGATTTAGTATTAAAGAAAAATTGAAAAAAAAATCAGTGTTAAGTAAGCAAGTGTAACACACAATGATTTATGGTACCTAAAGTTTTTAATATAGTACAACACAGAGAATATTCAATCAAATTCTAATTATCATTAATCTAAGTCAAAGTGTAAAGTTGAAATGTGTCATGTACTGTATTCTTCATTTATATTTCCAGCATATACTTGAGCAAGAAGCATCTGCCACAAATCTAAGAAATAGTGGTCATCTTAGAGTTGGTGTGATTTTAACTTGAAGGTAACTAGAGGATAATTGGCTCTTTCTCAGGAAGTAGGGTGTTTATTTTAAATTTCAATATGGAACTAGCCTATGTGTTAAAAACCCATTCTCAGCTTGAGATACATTTATTTTATTCATGACTTATTTATTTAAGCTCTTAAGTGAATCCATATTCTCACTTTTGAAAATTATTAATTAGAAAGACGGCATACAGAATAATTTATCAGTATGCCAAACACTGAAATAAATAGACATTTACTAATTCCTACTAAATGTATTAATAAAAATATCATTAATAATAAAAATAACTAACTTTGAAAATTAAAACAGTGGTTGCTTCCGGGGGTGGGGATGAATGGCAAGTGGCTTAGGAAAGTATCTGAGGTGTTGAAAACATTTTATGTTTTAATAGGAGTGGTGGTTATACAAGTTCATGTAGTTTTCAAAAGTGATCAAACTGTACTAACAATTTATAGACTTTACCATATGTACATTATATCTCAAAGAACAGATTTTAGAAAATAATTTTTTAAATGGCAGGTGGTTAATTACATTATAGGACTTGATTCTTACGATAACACAGTGCTCTTCCCCAGGTTTGTGCACTTTTTTCCTGATCTTTCTCACTCTTATGCTTAGCAGTAGTGGGCCCTGGCCTTGCAGTGAGGGGCTGAAAAGAAAGTGGGGAGCTGAGAAGACCATATCTCATTCCACAGCCAGTTTCAGGGTGGCTGCAAACCCAGATTATGAACACAGGCCACTAGACTGGATCTGAAGGGTAAGTTGAGCAATAAAAAGGCTTGTTCAGTTTCCTGGCATGGTTGTATTAACTAGCCTTGGAAAGAAGAAAGGACACTTATGCCAAGATTTGAGCAAAAGGATGAAGCAGAAGCTCCCAACTTAAGTGGCCTCGAGGTCCTCTCTAGTAGGCAAATGTATATGGCCTTGTACAAACACAGGAAGAAAGGTCGGGGCCTCCCCTACACAAGAAAATTCTTGGCTCATCTAAACACACTCAACTTCCCATAATACATAATGAAATAAAGTTGTACACTGCCCAAAGTCATCAGCAAGACTTGACCCACTGGCTCACATTTTGCCTCCTCTGGAGCAAAGAGTGGTTTCCAAATGATGACAATGTGAGATGGAGAGCTAAAAATGTCAAGGTCTCAATTCAGTGACTCTGTTCTTCTAGAAGAGTTATGTGACTCTCATCTCATCCCTGATAGCAGAGGGAAAGAGGATAAGAAAAGGGGTTAAGTTGGCATCTTGATCGAGACTGAGTACTGGGTATGGGAATTGCAAGAGGAAACAGGAATCTGTGAAGGACACCATGAATCAATGCCTTTGAACAAAGTACCTTGTAGTCCACGAAAGTGGCAGGCAAACATTCATCATTTTATTATAATCGATGGTGAGAAGTTTGGCATGCACAGTTAACTGGGATGCTGGATAGGTCAAGCGATCTCTGAAGTAGGCAGGAGATTGAAAGAATATAGAAGCATTAATAACAGAGGCCTGGACCCATTTTAGGAGGGGTGAGTGAGTGTGGGGAGGGGAAGAACTGAAGAATTGAATCAGGGACATTTATACAGTTTAACATCTTAGAGCTTTAAAAAAATCCCAATGCTCAGGCTACACCTCAGACCCATTAAATAAAAATTTCTGGGGACAATACTCAGTATCAGTATTTTTTTAAAGTTCCCAAGGACTTTCCATGGGCAGCCAAGGTTGAGCACTTTCTCCTAGAGGAAAAGCAGTTGTGCTGATGAAAAAGGTGGAATAGAAATCAAAGTCATGGTTACTGAGGTAGTAGAACCTTAATACCAAAACTGTAAGGTCAAGCCATTAGAAATGACAGCTCTGATTTTGTTTTGATTTCTCACTATTTATCAAGCATTTGAATAATCACTTTAGACTCATTACTTCTAATGTCCATAAATTCATTCTCTCAACAGTTACCAAAAATCTGAGTGCAACTACATATACCAGGGGTATATAAAATGTGCCATAAAATGGCTATTATTATTACTATCTTCAATTTTATAGATTAGAAATTTGGAAACTTGAGAGGTTTAAGAACTTTGGAATTTTGAGAGGTTAAGATGCTGGAGGTTAAGATGGTTGGAATCTAAGTCATCCTGACTCCAAAATTTCTACTGTGTCTACCATACAATGCCTCCCTGAATGTTAATTGATAGACTTGAGAATAAAGGTGTTGATGGGTGGGAATGGAAATCTGAGAGGAAGCTGTGAAAGTTGTCAAGAGCGAAGTATCCTGGACATAGGATTTGGAGAAAATAGCAGAAATGAAACAGCATGAGGTTCAAAGGAGGGAAGTCTGTTGTGTAAGAGCAAAGGAATAACGGCCTAGAATGAGCATGGCAACAGAGGTTGTGGGGTGGTGAAGAGGAGAGGGGTGTGTATTAAACAATGTTAAAATAAAAATAGTTTAAAAATGAAAGTGTATAAAGTAAAAGTCATTGCATTTATAAAGAATGAAGTATCAATACAGATATAGATGTAGGGAAAGTTTAGAAATATAGATACATATATATTGATAGGTAGATTGACAAATCTAGATATACACATAATGCTCAAAAGAATATATACCAAAGTGTTAACACTAATTGTCTGTGGGAAGTGGATTACGGAGTACTTTCACTTCACACGTAGCATGCATTCTACAAAAAGCATGTGCTGTTTTTTACTACACTATGTGGAAAGTTTAGCAACTCTTCCTCTGGGTTCTGTAAAACTGGGTTGGGGATAGGTGGGAGGTAAGAGGCCTCCAGGGGAAAAGGGAATTTTGTTATCAGAGGAGAGCCAGGTTTCACCATGTCTCAGAGAGGTGGAAGGAGTATTCTAGAAAAGCTGGAGATGATCCTGCATAACTCTGTTCCCTAGCAACTATGCTCCATATTTAGTTTTTGACCCTGCCTCTCTGGCTACAATGACACACTTTTCTCAACTTTAAAAACATTTCAAAGATGTATATGCTGCATCTAGTCCTTGCCCGTCCATTCTCTCCTCTTATAGTTATTAGCACAGAGTAACAGAATCACAGATTCATAAATGTAAAGAAGGTTAGACCCTGCATGTGGCTTGTTCTAAGTAATTTATTATAAACTTATGGAAAACAAAGCCCAGAGTGGTTGAAATTTATCATTGACTTTGTCTAGAAACCATCCAAAGCATCCATAACTCTTTATTATATAGCTTATTATACTTGTTTGTATACATGATTGTTCCTTTACTTGAAGTTAAGTTTCTTGAGTGCCTTTTATTTCTTGGAATTTTTAGTGCTTGGTGTGCTAAAAATGCTCAATAAATGTTTGTTAAACTGAACTGAATTATTGAATAGAATGCAATGATTATAACTATAACTTCTGGTCATGTGCTTTTTCCATTAGTCCAGGTTTTCAAATTATGTTCCATGGAATTTCACTACAGATATGGGAAGAAAGAGGGTATCTCACCAGAAAAGTTCCTTCTTTATCTGTTTTATATATTGAGCAATCAAGTTTCAATTTTATTTTATCATTTTTTTAATTATTGCTTATAGAGTTTTAAAAACCACTCCACTATATTTCTAGGGGGGTTGACAGGGGTGGGGAGGGCGTGGCAGGGCAAAGGGGTCAATTTCAAAGAACAAATGAAGTTAAATATGTCTGAATATGAAGAAAAAAAGGAATTCTAAGTATTTTTTTCACCAGAAGAGATAAAGACTTAAAGCCTTCTCCGAAGAAGGCCCAGCTGAAACAACAGCTCATCAGAGCAACAACTCTGAGATTGCCAATTGGGACAGCACCCAAGCACTACTAAAGACTTTCCTCCATTCCCCAGTTTTATTTTCAGCAACATCCTCAGGCATCCCCATGCACTATTGCAACATCAGTATATAGGAGGCAGAAATAGAGACCTTGCTAAACAGGTTCCACATTTAGCAGAAGGGCCATGAATATGGGACATTTAAAATTTCCAGGCCTGGGGAAAATTACTAGGTTTTTTGGTTAATACCATATACAAATGCAATTAATGGAGTTCTCTACATGAGTATAAAATATGTTAATTGATATTGAAAGCCTATATGTGGAGGGGCAGGTTTGGAACATTTGGATTGAACTGTACTTAACACAGAGAGCCATACCTGGAACTGGTTAGTCAAGACCTGCTTGTTTTGTTAAATTTCCTCTCTCTAAGGACATGGACTCTGTCCAACTTCACTTCCAATTTCCCTCCCCTTTTTTTCCCTCTCTAAAAACATTAAATAAGAAAGAACATGGGAAAGCCAGAGTTTCAAGCCCAAGCACTGAAAGCTTTCACCAATTTTTGAAATCAGACTTGACATTTCCCCCCTTAGGAAAATTCATGTAGAAATAAGAAGCTATGCATAAACATCATCATGTTATATTAAAATATAATGAGAACTCTCACCACAATCTCAACCAGTGTAGACTCTTAACTGTGATGCAGAGTCCTTTTAAAGCTAACACTTCCCATCATTCAAGATGTTATTACCATTTGTATATTATACATTTCAGTAGTGTTTGTTCAAATTGAAATGAATACTCTCAGTTGAATTGCTAAAATATTGGAAGTGCCCACATAAATACAAACTTGTCAGCTTTTGGCCGCATAATTTTTGTAAAATACAATATGATCTTTTAAAACACAAAAATATTTTTTCTCAGGCCCTTTCCTCATCTTACTATTCAATTATCTGATAAACTTTCTTTAATTCTGTTAAACATTTTCTAATTGCAAATGTAACACCAGCAAAAGCACTTTGTATTGTTCACTTCTGAAATCCAGGGATATAGGAGTATTTAGCATATTCTAGGCTTTCAAGTAATGTATGCGCAATGAGTTAGTTAAAAGTGTAAAGAAGAAAATAAAAGTCACCAATAATTCCACCATCAGTAAATAGCTATTATTAGGTCCTGGGTGGAGATCACAAGATTGTCTACAGTGGAGATGGGATGATCACAATCATCAACTATAGTTGAACAGCAATTGTCTGAAGCTGAGAACTCGTCCTTTAAAAGCTCTGTATTTCTGCTAATGTTCAGGAAATTTGGCTTTTGAGGCAAGAAGGTCTGCCATTTTTCCTCCTTTGTCAACAAGGTAAAATTTCTTTCTTCCCCACCCCCTCCCAAAAAAAATTTAGTTTTTCCATCCAAGGTACTTTTCTTGAGCAGCATATTTAGCATTGATAATTTGCTGATATTCAGAGGCATGGCCACACCAGTTGTTAATGTATAAAAGAAAAAAAGAAAAATGAAGCTATAATTGAATCCCTTAAAGATTTCATCCCCCTTATTGGCTGGCCTGTTCTCCCCAGGAAACCTTCACCAAAACCAGGTACCTGTGCAGGTAACCCCTAGAACAGCTTGTGGCCTTCAGGAAACTGCTCCAGATCTAAGTTCTTTATCTATTCTGACTGGCTGGTGACGGAGCCCTAAGCATAATTAAAAATTTACCTTTTTAACCTATAAGCATCTCTCTTGAACTGGATACAGTACCACCTCAGTTAGACTGTACTTGGCACCATAGGTGAATAGCAACCACAATAAAAGAAATTACTAACTTCATTTTTATATTAAACAAAATAAAATTTACCTTTTTGATCAAGTAATAATGTTCTCAGAACATACAGGAACGACCGTCTGGTGTTAGACAAAAAGCATAGATTAGAATAGGGAGGGATGTTCTAGGTTCAAAAGGTGCTTAAATTCTTTTCTAATTGGGTGACCTTGGACAAATTCCTGAACAATGATAAAACTGTTTTTACAACTTAAAATCAGAATAATCAGAATATTAAAATTGTCTTCATAGGAGTGCTGTATGAACTAAGTGAGGGACAATTTGTAAGTGGTCTAACTATGCTTAATCCACTTGGTGTGTATAATAAATTACAATAACCCCACCCAATTTTTTAACACTTAGCTGGTTTTATACATAGGAAATGTTGTAGACAAAGTTCTTGGTTTCACTGTATAGAGAAATTTTTCTGCCAGGAAAACAGAGCTATTATCGATTATTTTTATTTCACTTTTATAAAAATTTAGTCACAACCAGTCAGCTTCTATATAACCCTTTCAATCTTTTGGCCATGACCTAGTAAACAACTTATAGTGTCCTTTTCCTCCTTTTGTATTTAAGACTGCAAAGCTGCCTCTAGCGTCAATAATTCAATCCAAAACTTATTTTTTGAGAGCACAAGGTATGTCTATCACAATAGGGGGACATACCAAAAAAAAAAAAAAAAGGAACTGCATCATACTTCCAAAGAGTGAGAAGAGACCTAGCACTTACAATGTCCCAGACTTTGTGCTAGATACTTTTACATTAACTCACATTATCCTCATAACAACCCAAATTAAATAAAGATTATTGATCTTGTAAAGGAAAATGAAAATTTCAGGACCACTCCCCAACTCTTTATGCAAAAGAGAAGGTCAAGACTCGAGGCTGAATTAATTGTTACTAATATTTTACATTAATAAAAAGCCTCAGACATCTACAAGACTGCCCCTACAGATCATTCCTAAGGAAATTCCTTGCTGGCTTTCCATAAACAAGGATATGCAAATTGCAACTTTAGCTCTAAAGGCTAAGTCCAGCTCCTGAAACTAAATCTATTCAACTCCACATTAATAATGTTGATTACAAATTTATCTTTCCAGGTGTAGAACAGAGACAAAACAAGATCATTCTTCCACTTATTCAGAGACATCTCTATAATTGATTCTTCCTTCACTCCCTTTTTCTCTTTAAATATTCACCTTATTTTAAGTAAAATGTAGATTTTCTGGGCCTCACAGAATGTAACCATTTGCCTCACTGCCCACTCACCCTCCCCCTTTTTCTTTCTGTGTGCCCTCTCCCACTTCAAAACTGAAGTTCCCAAATCGCTCTTTGGAAAAATAGTCACAGATGCATCTGTAGCTTGCATTTTTCCCAGGTATGTCCTCAATCTTTGGCTTAATAAACCTGCATCGACTGAGATCTTTGCCTAGGTCCCTTATTTTGGGTTGCTAATCTTATTCATTAGATAAGCAAATTGAGACTCTTAGAGTTTAAGTTCTCTGAGGATGTCATTTGGCTGGAATTCAAATCCAGATCCAAATGGTGAATTTTTCCATGATTTATTTAAACCATAGTTTGAGATAAAACTTTTTAAGCTATATAATTTGCAACATCCTTCTGGGGAGAAATTAGCATCATAGACAAAATGTTTCAAGTAAATTTCTGAAAGACCTATATGAAATTGAGAACTTCTAGGATGCTGGCTGCTCATCTACCCAGAAGCCCATCAATTAGGCAGTAAAATATTTACTAACCAATCATTTTCCTTATACATGTTTCTACCAAGACAGAAATCTTAGCCTTGGTCTTTTAAAGGACTTTCCTTTGCAGTAAAACTCTAATAAAATTTTGACCCATACTCATAACTTGTTTGAAAATATTATATTTCTCTTTTATACAAACTCTATTTTTAAAAAAAAAAAACAACACTATACCTGAATTTGTGGAGTCAGACGTGCAGAGAGAAACATAATGCTTTTTAATCCACAATTCAAGCAAATGTCTAATTAGTTCAAATGGTAATTGATATTATATTTACACTTTTGATGTGTCTAAAAGCTCCATGTAGACATAGCCAGAATCTTTGACTTCTCCTGACATTGGATGGAAGAGTGGCCCTAAGTGGTTTTGACAGCTGACCCATAAAATGATGAGTCAAGAATACATTTACTTTGGGTTTAATAAGATATATTTATGTAGTTCACGGGCACTTTCACATGTTGTTCAGTTATCGTTAACCATTTTACTGTAGGAATGGATTCCTAGGAAATTCCTTCTAATTTACATGCTGACTCTCTCTGGTGCCAGGCCAGGGCTTGTATGGTGATTTGCACATGTTCTATGGTGCCCAGAAAAAATAATGGAAGAGAAATAAGATCTGAAATATATGAGACCAGGAACTATGGGAAATTTCAAAAATTTCAACTCATCTGTGAAAGACACTAGAGATTTTCACAAATTCACAACAATCTTCAAAATGTACGTATTACCAATAATGAATTATGAAGCTGAAATAAACTTTTCAAAACTTTTAATAATAAAAATAACTTTGAATTAACTATGCTAGAGAAGGAGGAAAGACTGAATTACTTTCATCTACTGTCTATGAAATATTTTTTAAACATCATATGAAGAGGTAATACAAAAGACAGACAAATGTAGGCTAAAAAGCCTTACAAATTTGTGTCAAGCAGTTAGTTAATTAAAGTATTGATACTTTTCTGGATTTTGGTTTTTGCATATATTATTTTTGATCTTTTTAAAATTTATAAATTTGTGATTTCACTGATTCTTACTTGTGTACCTCATTTTGTATGCATATCATTATATTATTTTTCTCAAAAGGGGCTTTCAAAATTGTGTATCTACTTCCCATGAATAGCTATAATGCATTAAAAACTTCTGTGCTAGCCACCCTGTTACCTGTTATATAAATATTAACTCATCAAATCTTCACAACAGCTCCATGTGCAAGAAATCATTTTATTGCTATTTTGATGGTAATAACACCAAAGCTCAGAAAGCATAACGAACTTGCCCCAAATGGACTCCACTATGTACCCCAGGTCCCTCTGACTCCTAAGACAGTGTTACCACTTTAAAGTACTTATTCAAAGGAGGGGATTCACAACATCACCACCTATAGGAAAAGATCCAAGTGATTTATCAATGCTTTCTTTTGCTTTAAAAAAAAAAAAAAGTAAGGCAGATACTTAGAAAATCCTGGCATATCTAATTTGTTTCTCTTGATTTAGCACAGAAGTGTATTTCCTTTTCTGTAGCTAAGAGCTTCTAGGAATTGTCCTCTTAAAGATCACATGTTGTTACTCTTCCCTGAAAAGTGTTTAAGGTGTTTACAGTTCTTTCAACGGATGAGAAAGCCACTGTCATTGTTATTTGCTGCCTGTGAACTTGATTTCAAAATCTCTTTCAGGTCAGGAATAAGTTTCCTTTTCCTTCTGCCCCTGTTTTTGAGCCAAGAAACAGACCAAGATTCTTCAGACTGCACCCCAAGTCTAGGCATCTCTCTCTCTCCTCACTGTGTGCTCTCCAGGCTATGGCTCAGTGGTGAGAACACTCAGAATATAAACTCCGTGTGATGTTGTTAGTGAGGTTACTTTTAGCTTTCATAACTTTTTTAAATAAAAAGAAACAAATTAGATGTGCTAGGATTTTCTAATTGTCTTAATTTTTTTTTTCTGAAAGCATTAATAAATCACTCGGATCTTTTCCTAATAGTGGTGAAATAAGTTGTAATATTACCTCACTGCCAGTTTTGCCACTTTATTATATTTATGCCTAGTTGTAACTTCACTTAAGTCCATATAAAAATAGTTGATAGCTGGTAATTAATAAATTAGGCAAGAGTTGCTTAAAGAGATTAGACTCTATGATGAAATTAGGGTTTTAAAGGAAGAAAACTTCTACAATGGTGTACTTCATCTCACAGGAATACATCAGCTATGGTTCCTCCACACAATAGAATATTATGTACTCGTTAAAGAGAGCAGTATCATTTCGCAGCAGGCTGCCACTTGCAGGCTGGAGAGGCAGTTAAGTGTTAGGAATAAAAGGCTCCACTTCAGAATTCTTCCACCATCAGGAGTCTAGAGGGAGCCCAGACGCGCCATGTTAGCAACATGCCTCTATCCCCGTGTCCTGTACACACACCTTTCCAGCCTGTCCCCATCCACAGTTGGGTCCATCAAGACTAAACATCATTGCAGTCTTTAACCCTGTTCTTATCAGTTACCTCAAAAAGTCCATCATTTCCAGATCATCTCTCACCCCTCACAATCTGATCCTCATACGGGTAGGGGAACAAAAATTACCTTTGTGACAATCTCCCACTCCTCCCCAGCTCCTGAAACACTTTCACTACTCCCCCTTTTACTTGAAGCCAATCAAGTCTTTCACATCCACTCACCTTCTTGCTCTAACTGAAACCTGGGATGCCCCCATACCCTACTTTCCCTGCGGCACACTCAGGTGACGGCTGTTTGTCTCCCACAACGATAAGTACTGATAATGAAGTAGTGAATTTCTTGCCCTCATTGCTGCTTCAAGACCATTTTCTCTCCCTCCTCCTTAAAGATCCACAGATTTGAATCTCACACTATCAATTCATACTTCCTATTGCCTCTCCTTGTGGTACTTGTCTTCTACTCCCTGGGGACACTTACCCATTTCTCTGAAGATTTTTATTCTTGGCCTAGTATAACTCTTACGAATATAGCTCCCAAAATAACTCTGAGAAATGACAATATACACGGATAATCTTTCCAGTACCCTGGCTTTCAAGTCTTTGATCTCTGTCTTCAAAGTTGTTTTCTCCTACTCTACCTCACTCAAGTACTCCCACAGCACATAATTGTTATCAATAAGAGCAAACTCTCCATAATCTCCAGTCAACACATCGATCCTCCTAGTTCACTCCCTATAAACTCCAATTCCAACAATTTCTTGGCCTAGATTTTTCAATCCATTGATACTATCATATGTTTACTATCCTTTCCTCCCCCTTGTCCTCACTTTCTTCTTTATGTAGCCTAATGGGCAGTCATTATACTCACACACGTGCACATACCTTCAACTCTCTAGCTCTTATTTCAGTTTGTCATAAGCCCACGGTTTAAAAACAACCCCAGTTAAACCCAATGCTCCATCTGCTATCTGTACTCATGCATATTAACACCGCAGCAGAAAAACACAGCTGTGCTGAGTAAATTGTCTTACTTTAAATTAATGATTGCTAACTTTGAGTAGCCCTTAAGGCTGCCATGTTATCATATTTTCTCTTCTCTTTTTTTTTCCAACATGCAGCTCCTACGCTCCCATTACTCCCAGCTGACAATTTTCTGACTACTTCATCATTAAAAATAAAGCAATCAGAAGAAAATATCCACTAAAACTGCATCTACCCACTTATCTATACTTGTGCCCATATTCTCTACATTCTCACATTATAACAAGACTTAGGCATCCCTAGCTAAAACCAATTCGTTTTGTGAACTAGCCCACATCACTAATCACCTACCAAAGGAAATTGCTCAAGGATCTATATGCACAATCATAGATGTCCAAGGAATGGCATTAAGTGGAAAAAAAGGGCAGGTTTTAGATCTGAATGGGCCAATCATGGTAATAATATTCTAGGTAGAAGAAAAAAGTGAGCTTTCAAATATCTTATGCATAATACATTCATTTTTAAATTACCATTATTAAATATATTTATTCACACATTTATTCATTCATTTAATGAATGTATTCATTCATTTATACATTTATTGAGCATTTACTCTATGCCAGGCATTAGTCTAGCTCTTCGGATAAAGCAATGAAGAAAGCAGTCAAAAATGTTTGCTTTTATGATCTGATTTTCTTGTATGGGAACAGACAATAAATAACATATCAATAAGACACAGGGAATGCTAGTTGGCAATAGGTGCTATGGGGGAATAAGGCAGGGAGGGGATATGACAGGTCAAGAAAGGAGGGTTGTAGTTTTGAAAAGGGTGATCAGGGAAATCCTCTCGTCAAAAAAAAAATGAACTAAAATTGAAGAATTTCACAAAAATTAATGGTGAACCTATTCATTTTTCATTCAATGAATATTTATTGAGCAACTGTGTGCTAAGAGATAGGCACAAATTCAAAATAATTCAACATAAGTGTTTGTACACTTAGTTGGATTCCTCTCAACTTTTGTTCATGTTGATGTTGAAGCTTCAATTTTTACCATCTCCAAACAAAAATTATTATATGTATTATTAATAAAATCTAGTTGAGTTTGACTATTAAGTGTCAAACAACACAGCATTCATTTACCTTATCTCATCTACTTCCCACATACAACCAGGAGTAGGAATCACTCCATTTTACAAATGGGAAAGCAGTGTTGTAAATGTGGTGGTGATCAGCCAAGGTAATAAAAACAGTAACAGGCAAAACCAGGACTCAGCATGGAAACTGTGATTTGGTAGCCTGAGCTTGTGTTACTGCGCACATTGCATATTGCTCCCTTGGTGATTAGCAGCCTGGAGAACCCAGCCAGAGAAGGAGCCTCGGAGTTCTGATACTAAATAGAGATGCCATAAGACCACCTATGCCACAAAGCTATTCTGCTAACGTAAGCAGAGTATGACAATGTCAGCAAATGTGACACTTTGAAGAAAGTAGTGTTTGTGTTGTAAATGTCTCCATCACCTTTTAGCAACACTCCTCACTACCTTTCTTTCTTTTTTTATCGAACTAGAAGAGAAGATAAAAGGACATAGTGAACACTTGTGTCACGCCCTAAATAGTGCAAAAAAATGCAAATAAAATACTTGAAATCTATGAAGAGCTTGAAGCATTACTAGGCATCACTTAGAAATTATTAAAAATCTCTGATTTACCACTTTGAATTTAATAGATGCACTAAATCACTGGTCCTCAAAATGTGTAAAATCTAAAACATTATAATTTTGTGAAACTATGTATCTTCTTGTGGATTTTCACAATGACATCCAAAATTTCATTCCATTATATATTTAAAAAGTTGTAAAGGTTATAATTTCCAATGCATTATAAAACTGGAGATTTTAAAATATAATTTATATCAGTCTTTTATACCTACCTATATCCCTTTAACAATATACTTTCAATAAACTCTTATTTGTTGCAAAATTTTAATTGTTCCATTTTAATGTATTTCCTTTAAATGTATTTCCATTCCATTTTTACTTTAAAATATTATTCTTAATATGTATTTTATTTGAAAATGTTTATTATCTTGCCATCCGTCTCTAAAACAATAAAACAACTAACTAGATAAAATTTTTAAAATTTCTTGTGACCAATAGGCTCCTTAAAAAAAAATCAGGTTTGAGTTATCATCACAATTAATGAAACAATATAATCCATTTCAAATTTTAATCAATATTAAACACAGAAGCTAAGATTTTATTATAAACACATCTCTAACATATCAATGATGTTTTTGTTTATTTTTGAATGGTTCAGGTATCCATGTATATCTCTTAGTTCTGACTACAATGAGATAGGTTATAGCATCAACTCTATTTTAATTTTTCGTTTTTATAAGAATATTAAAAGTTACTGGGAACACATGTTCACATAAATGTGTAGATAGGAATGCAACAGGTTTTGTTACAGCAATATGATTCACTTCTTTGAACTATGGCTGAATTAAATGAGAAAAATTATACAGGTATCTACCCTTTAAAGTTATTTTTAGTGATAATTAGGTTTACAACTTTCCTTAGCTCATCATTCATATATGTATGCATGAAAGTATGTATATGTGCATATATATATGGTATGTCATAAGCCCTACTTAACAAAGGCCATTGTCATATAATCTCCTTAACATGAAAATGGAACATTTAATCTTTCTATAAAGTTATAGTTAAGTAAAAAAGATCATATTATAACATCATATGACTTAAGAAAACGTAAGCTTGTATGTTAAGCAACTATTAGCATTTATAGAATGATAAATTTCATTCTATTTCTATTCTAATAGAATATTGAAAGAAATTAAATGTTATTCCAAAATAAATTTCCCAGCCATTAGATTCCATTTTATTTATAAAGAATATTTGAAGTACTCTCAAATAATATAATTATGATATAATTTATTTTATTATTTTAATTACATATGTGTTGCTTAAAGTGCCATGATCCTATGGGGAGATAAAACAAGAATTCAATTTGTGGCCTGTTTCAGATTCAATAACCTATCAATCAATTTGATAAATACAAACAAATTCCCTACATGTGACATTAGCGTCAGGCATTTCATGTTAGAGGATTTGCACAAAAAGATACTTTTTTGGATCCAAAACAGTGTTTTTTATTTTATTTGCCATGTGATCCCAAGCTATGTTCTGGTTCTGTTTTCAGATCCACCAGGGACAGTAATGTCCTTTCCTGTTCTGAAAACTCCATTTGTGAGTGGTTCCACCATTTCAGACAAAGAAGAGATGTTTCTTCCTCCCAGTAGGTATTGTGAAATTTAATTAATGAGTGTAAGGCAGATGGCGAATACCAGATGAAAGGCACCATAGTAGCTAGGCACACAAAAAATTATACAAGCATTGCACAATGTGTCATCTCAGCTGGCTTGGCTGATGAAATTTCAGCTAATTGTTCCTTATTGTTGAGTTCCTCTAGAGAAACAAGGTCTAAATGGGATTGGTCTTACCTAGAACCTGAAACTATATCTCAGTGAGACTTGTTTGGCCAAAAATTACTTTTTTAACCCCAACTCAGGTGACTTAGTTAAAGCTTCTGATTACAACTAAGTGAGCTAAGTAACAACTGCAGCATTAAACTTATGCACAGTTTTCATTTTATACTTTATTTCCAGATGTGCTCAAGACAGAGAAAGTAAGTAGTGTTTATCTCTAGGATCAGTTATAACCAATTGTTTATGCTTGTAAGGAGGGCAAAGATGAATAGGATTCTGAGCCTACAGCTAGGATCTTCAGGAAAGAGCATCATGAGAGATTAGCTTTAACTTCAGTAGCAGTGAAAGCAGAGTTGTAGCAGAAGTGCCTTGTAATATTCATGCCTGGTATAAGCCATAATTATTACCAAAGTCAAGGCAGAAGAGGTAATGATATTCCTACACATGTGGAGGAAAATGCCTAGGGTTAGAGTATAACCAATCCTGTCTATTCAGGCTTAGTATAAATGAAATATTTTCTAGTTAGATTTGTTCCTAGTAACTGGCTAACCTGAAAATAACCAATAGTGTTCCATTAAGCCACTGCTCAGTAACTAGTGCTTGATTCAATTTTACTCGCTTTTCTTCATACCAGTGCAGAGACAGCTTGAATATCCTTTGAGCGAATATTTTTTAGAAGTTGATTTAATTTCTAATCAAACTCTGAAAGGGCCTTTGGGCTTCAGAAAAATTAAAACTATAGAATTACCTTGTTCTTTCCTGGGGCCAATTAACTGGGCAGATTCTTTGCATTCCATTTGGAGTTTACTAGCTCCTGCATTTTAGCTAAAGTTTCGTTTTCTCTCTTAGTAGCTGCAAACCTATCTTCTCGTGCAACAGAAACCAAATATGAACCTCAGGCACACTGAACTGAACAGACCTTGGCACCAGTCCCCAAATATTGATGTGCAGAATATCCCAGTTTCACTCTTCTCCCTTTCATAAGCCGTGAAAGGAAGCAAAGGAAGTATGCCAAGTTGTTATTCAACTCTAGTATTTAATCAAGCATTACCCAGGCACTTCTGAAACTCACCAGCTTCTAAATCGAGAGCAAAAGCAAAGAGAACACAGGATGGAAACTACTTAATTGAGAAGGCCCCTAGGATTACTCAGGATCACGTGGCCATTCTCCGACAGGCCCCACTTACCACCCAAACTCCTGAAAGTCAGCAAGAAATCCGATCTCAGCCCTGGTGATTATTTCTAACGTAATGCCTCACAGCGTTCTCACATTACTGCACGTTGTGAAGTGTGACTTTATATAAAACCAATTTCATTGCAGACAAGGTGCCTCACTACTGACTCCTTTACATTGTCTACAGTCAGGTTTTAAGTACACAAACAGAGCAACCCACTAAGGTAGAGAAAGATTGGTTTATGAATTAAGAGAACATAGGAATGGGATAGAGCAACAGGTGCAGGGCATGACTCGTTTTGGTTTTCTCATCTGCAAAGCATGGGGACCCGGCATGTGTCAGAAATTCCTGATACACTGGAGGACTTTACCAAGGTCTTTGTCCTTTTTTTCACCTAGGGCAAGAAATGGATGCCCCTTGTTTTGCCACCGCTGATGAGAATAGCCTGCCCCAAAGTCAAAACGACCAACCTATGAAAACTGGAGGGTTGGGCTTTTTTGTTGTTGTTGTCGTTAAAGACCTGAACGAGGTGATATCTTAATGCTTACCGAGAAGCAGGTCAGTCAGGTTCTTGAGTGCTCTCTTACACAAGCAAGACACAGCCAGCCCCACCTAATTTTGTTTCCTTGGCACCCTCCTGCTTAGTGCACCATTGTCACAAGCAATCTATCTGTTTTCTCTAATGCAAGGCAGACTCAGCACAGCCAGGAAGACTGTGATATTTCAGCTCAGTTCCCGTTTGTAAACACCTCCTAGACCTGAAGGTAAGTGTGTATGCTCGGTTTCTTTCTCCCTCTCTCTCTTTCTCTCTCTCTCATTTATTTTCCAAAGAGAATCAAATTCACCTCAACTTTTGACAGAACAGCCTGGCAAGTAGCTACGGCAACTCTTTTAAAGACAGGTAGTTCCATTAAGTCATTACTTTCCAAAGAGTGTTTGCTCTGTTAAATAAGTTAACCTTAAGAATCACTGCCAAATTTGCTAGATGATGGAGAGTTAAATAAAAGCCTTATTTAAAACGTATGTTATTAAAAAATAGAATTTCCTTAAGTCAGATCTCAGTAAAGGTTTCAAAATGTTTAAAGTGGAAATAAAAACATGAATATAAATTGAATTTTAGGTTTAAATTATGCACTTGAACTTAAAGGTTTTTGCATTAAGTATCATAACATAATAGTTTTTGGAAAGCGGACTTCTAATACAATAGATCAGAAGCTTCTGTACATGTTTTTGAAAGGTTATCTTAATTAAAAAGTTGGCAAAATGTGCAGTACATATAATTATTTTATTTAGCATGATATGTGTACAAGTCTAGCACCCACTAGAAATCTAAAAGGCTAAGTCATTTAAGACATCCCATGGAATGAAGATGTGGATAAAGTTTCTTAAAATTATTTTCATTTTGTGGCTATGTAAGACTCCTTTTATTAAAGGGATGCTTGTTTCCCATTTACTTTCTATTTGATCCCTGCAGGCTGCTCCTACAGACAGTGAAGTGTAATAGATAGCTGAAAACCTTGTGCTTGGAAATTTCAATTTAGAACATTTATTTGGAGACACATTCTTTTTTTTCTAAGCTTGACACGTATCCAGATAATTTTTTAAGTACTGAAGTTTATGAATGAGAGCTCCCAAGTTAGCAGGTAGTATGACACACTCGATGTTTTTCCCAGATTAATGCATACCTGTCTTTTAATTAGGATGTTTATAAACTTTTGAAATTGTTTTTTTCCTAAAGGAATGCCATGCTTTTCTTTTTTCTTTTTTTTTTTTAACTGAAAAGTGAAAAGATAGGCCTTAGGTCCTCAAGCACGATCCTATTTCTGTCTTCTCACCCTTCCAAACCCCTCTTATGAAAGAGGCATTTTTTAGAAGCAGAATTTCTTCAGTCATCATTAACTGTAGCTCTTTCATTTAGGGAAAGGAAAATATACTGTCCATGATTGGAAAGGCCACTCAGAATAACACTCAAATTCTGCCTGGGACATTAGCTACATGGCAGACTGAGTTTCCTATGACAAAGACAAAACCCACCCATCTTAATTTGTAGCCTAAGATCTGTAACAAGAAATGATCAAAAGTAACTGGCAAAAAAGGTACTCAATGTATAGTCATTAGTTATTTCACTACAGCAACATGCTTTTATATTATTCCCTCAGTGTACTTGAACGGATGTTTTTACTTAAAATTTCTGATTTTGATTGAGTTTAGAATGACTAGCATTTCTTTGTCTTTGCATGGGTTGATTCCCTGACACAAACTAGGGCATCTCTTTATTTCCAAAACTTGGTATAAAGTGGTATGACTCAGTTTCAACAGGAGGCTGGGCAGAATAATGACTTTATACATTTAAGAGGAAGTAAAATTAAGCACAATGAGTGTGGATTTGCTTCCTTTACTGGCCAGAAGTTGAGAATTTTTTTGTTTTGCTTTGTTTTGCTTTCTTTCTCCTCTCACCACCCTCTGCAGACCTCCATACAAAAGTAGTAATGCGAAACCACCTTCCAAAGCCAACACTAAAGAAAGACGAAAAAATAGTGTTCATTCTCCTTGTGTAGAGGAATTGTTTAAAAATAGTGAAACTCACTCTAAAGGTATATTTTGAAAGTTGTTAAAGACTAGAAACAATAAAACTATTTCAATATATACAAGAAATTTTAGAATCTGTATTTAAAGTATCACAAAATAGCTGGAAATCTGCTTGCTTTTTCTGTTTGCTTTACAGTAATTCTACTCTTAGAAGCTTTTCAAATCTGTGATGATCTTAGCCCTGTTTCTATGTTACACCTTAAAAATTCCTCTTGGGAGCTACTACCCAGGGGCAAAAATAGATGAAGATCAGTAGGAGAAATGGGAGAAATGATCCTATTTGGTTCTTCTGATTTCTCTCCCTCTACATTTCTACTTTTCTGTCATCCCACCTTCTGTCTGTCCCCACTGTGCACCTGGCTGACAGATGAATTTGGGCACACTCAAGCATGCCGTCCAGAATCCAGCATAACTTCAGCTTTATATAACAAGTATATAACATAGTTTAAATATTTAAGTATATAACTCAGGAGATGGAGAGAGGCTTAAAGGAAATCACAAAAAGAAAAAAAAAACATTTTAGATTTCATTTGTTTCCCTCTGGAGTTTCTGTGTCACCTCCGCTAGCTTTTATTGCTTACAATGTGCTTTGTTCAATTCAGGATGGGGTCAAATTTAACCCAAATCACCTGGTCCTTGCTCCAGCAAAATTTCAGGGCCGGAGTTCTGAATAGCCGATGGCTTCAATTCTTGGCTGCTTCTATACCTTTAAGATATAAGAGGTGAACCTGGCTCTCTTAGAAGCCAGGGGCAGAGGTGAGGTTGTTCCCCCACTACCCACTGCAATGTCGGGACAACAGGAATAAATCAACCTTCACAAAAGCCTTATCTGCAGCTGTATTAATTTCTGAATGAACTGTAAATCATATCCACATCATACTGTCTTATGCCTCTCTTCCCTTTCTCTCCTTTTCCCAGGAGATAAATTCTGGGCAGTAACAGAATGCTTCGCTCATTTAGGGTGCTGATATACTAGGTTTTCAAGTTACAGTCAAAAGCCGGGTGAAGGAATGAGAGATCCCCTTGGTGGTTCAATGTTACACTCAAGGTGAAACAGAAACAGCAGAACTCACTTTGTTGAATCATGATATGTAGATTCTCGTTACAGGGGGGAATGAAAGCTCAATGCCACATTCCTCATGTAACGCAGTAAGAAAACTAGAAGAACAGCTAAGAGCCTTTTCCCTCTCTGGTGACTACTTTATTAGGAAGAGAAAATAAGCAAAACATTTAGGTATAGAAAAAGCAAATCAAATGGCATAATAATGTTAAAAAGAGTGGCCAAGTATAATTCACAAAATCAGATCACTAAGCAGTAGATAATGAAAAAGACTGTTAGATTTGCTGTGAACTTTACAGCATTCACAAGACAAAGATGTTTCTGGAAAGGTATGCACAACTATTTTTAAGCTAAACTGAATTGTATTTTAAATGTGCTAGGTGAGACATAAATAATGAAATGTTGGTGAACTATAGGTTCTAGGGATCATCAATCATGTTTTGCTAAATGCTAATCTGTAAACTACATGATAACGTTGTCCATCTAGAAACCGTTGAGACAGTTGTTAGGATTCTCTTAAATTAGGGAAAAAGTATAGTTAGTGTATTTGACAGGTACTTTGAAGATAGTGGGCCCCATATTTCTAGTGTTTTTAAAAAATGGGATGATAAACTGCTCTGGTAAAAATAATTAAATGCAGAGAGGCCATGCTAACAAAAATGATGCTGGGAAGAATTTCTAGAAAGCAGCTGAGTATCAAATTCTATACTCCTTTGCAACATCTGTTAGAAAGATAAGTACTTACTAGTTTTGACTCAGACATGCAAAGGTTTGAATCCCAACCCTTTCTCTCAGTCACTAGCTATTTATCCTTGGACACGTTATTTACATTCTTTATGCCCGACTTCATCATCTGTAAAGTGGAATTAATAAATCCTTCCTCATTGGTTGATTGTTTTTGGTAAGAATTGAATTAAATGGAAAATGTGTAAAGCAGCTGATATAACAAATGCATAATAGTAATATGTTTTCCAATCACGTTAAGCATTTTTAGGACCTAAACCAATTTTCTTGGTTATCACAGAAAAGTGAATGAAATATAAATAAGCAGAATGATCACAAATACAAACCCTATGTAATCACAATCAGGTCAAGAGACAGAGTATCACCAACACACAAAGACCTTTCATGTCTCAGCCAATCAATACCGTTTGTTCTTCCTTCCTTTTCCCAAGTAAGCACTTTCCTGACTTCTAACATTATAGCTTTTTGACTATATTTGACCTTTATATATGTGAAATCACATAATACAACTGGCTTTTTAAGCTCTGCATTATGTTTGTAATAATCATCTATGTTGCTTGTAGCTCTAGTTTGTTAATTTTTGCTGAGTATACCACAATTTAATATCCAATCTGTTAATAACAGACATTTAGGTTTGAGACTCTTATAAATAATGCCACTATAAATGTTCTTGTATGTTTGCCTGCTTTTCTTTTTAAGTAGACTTTTCTTAAACAAAAAGCATAGGGCATAGAAGATATTATACCTCTAAAACCATAGGAATCCACGGGTATTGACTGCTTGCTAAATGCTTTGGAAGAAAAATATCAGGATGTAATTATAGATTTAAGTTGTACCACTATGTAGGAAATTGTATGCAAAAGGGGGAGCACTTCAAACAAAAAGATAATCAGTGGGAGTATTGAGAGGCTCCTCAGACCTTAAGGAAAAATCAGCAAGGTTGAAAACATTTTTACAAATTTCAAGGAGAGCTCTTGAGCAATGGTAAGCAGTATGGGACCTGAATAACAGCAGTTGCACCTCCTCCTTTTTCCTAGCTCTATCAGCCTGGAGGCTTTTAGTGAAAAACAAGATCTAGTACAAAGAACACGAAATCAGTACTTAGAGTTTATTGCTTGAGGAGGAATAGTTTAATTTTAAAAATAATAAATTTTTGTTAAAAGCACTTTAAATTTTAGCCCCTAATTAAATTGGAGTCAGTAGACTTTACTTTGAATATCACCTCTTTCATTTACTAGCTTCCTTTACTAGTCATTCTGTGCTTCAGCTTCATCTGCAGAATGGGTACAACTGAAGCTATTCTTTTTGTCTCAGGGATTCTTGTGAGTGAGGATCAAGTGAAATGATATTGTAAACTTTGTAACCTGTAGGATACTACAAAGATATTATTATATTTGAGTCATAAATGGAGGTTAACATCTATTAAGTGCTTAATTTAGGCCAGATATTGTTCAGAGTGCTTCTATCTAAGTCATCTCATTTAGTCTTCAGAACAACACTGTGCAGTTTGGTTATTATAATGATGATAAAGCATTGGTTATAATGATGATAAAGCAAGTGTTTATTATGATGATTATTTTTCAGAGGCTAGAATTTTAATACAAACCTGATTCCAAAAACTTTTCCTATATCATCCTATTTATGAATTGTAGCACTTTCACATTTAACAGGCAGGATAGTTTGCCTGGATTGGGTGTCAGGACCATGGGTTCATACCCCGGCCCTGCCATTATCTAGCCAGGTGAAGTTTTCCCTGCCTCCAACCATATTCTTCATTTATAAAATAAGGCAGTAGGATAATGTAAAATCTAAAGGTCTTCTAATTCTCCCCAACTGGGGATCGAGTAGAAGGATATCATGAAGTGAAAAGTATTGTGAAAAAAGGTATGCTAATTTCAAATTCAAATAACTCAAACTAAATACTAATGAAATGAATTCAAGGAAATTCCTAACTTACTTTAATAAGCTGATATATGGTACATTTAGTATATAATCAGTAATGTCACTTTCATAATAAATATTTCAAATTACATCTTTATGAAGGACATGTTTTCTTAAATAGATTGAAGAAACCAGGCAGCTCTTCATGTCCTATCTTTATAATATTTTTAGAATTTTAATACATATATGTGTGTGTATATCTATATTTCAGCTTGTTCCAAACTAAATGATCTTTGAAATAGTAGTCTGGCTTGACAAAATCTTTGCATGGCATTTCCCTAGAAAGAAGGAAGAAAGAAATATACAGAAAATAAAACTCAGTGATACTAGTTTAAGTACATATCCAAGATAAACATTTTTCTGGACTAACGAGTATATTGTCCCAACATTGTCTTTTGATTTTTATCACTTTAAAAAACATAGATCCATTAAAACATTAGAATACTTTATTTAGTAACTTAAATAAATGATTATTTTCTTTCAGAGCCCATTTAATAAGATCAATACCAAAGAAAGCTACAATGTTGACCTTAGCCAGGATTCTGTTGATTTCAACATTGTTTAGTTCACTACTATTTGGGAGCCATGGGAAAGAAAATCCAGAAATAAACACAACACAAAGCATTTCAGAAGGTTTGAAAACAATGGGAAATAAACCTACTTCTTTGGAGAGTGAAGCAAATTTAAATTCAAATAATAATGAAAATAGAAACACCTCGAATCCCAACACAAGTCATCCCCCACGTTCGGATCTCTTGAACAAAGTCCATGGAATGACAGATTTCTCCGGTAACTTGTCAACAGAGAACTCTACTGGGAGTCCAAGACCCACATCCATGTTTTCCACAACCCCTCCCTTGATTCATAGCTTTGTTTCTAAATTGCCTCACAACTCATCTATAGTAGATAAAAATCCTTTGTCGGTCTCAGCACATCCCAACGCTACACCTGCTGTATCTTCAGAAAAGTTCACTTGGTCTTTGGCCAGTGATAACACTAAAACTCCTGACAACAGTTCCAGTACAGCTGGCATCCTCCATTCAGAAACAACTACCAAGTCTGCGACCCCCTTGATAACAGAACAAACTGGATTGCATACCACAAATGATGGAGGCTTCACAGGGTTTACCCCCTATCCAGAAAACACAACTGTACAGCCCACCTTAAAATTCACCAATAATTCCAAACTCTTCCCAAATACGTCAGATCCCCAAAAAGGTAAATATAAATGGATTTAACTTTCTTTTTGTGTGGATGGAATCGCCAAATAAGTCATGCTAGAAAAATAGAGGAGAATGCCACAGCACGGGTATTTCTCACTTTTGGGGTATACCATTATATTCACTGGAAACAGTGAAGTAGTTTTAGGGCTTGTGTGAACAGATGCTAGTCATTACTTCATGAGAGCGTAAGGAGACAGCGGAACAAGATGTGAAGCAGGTTGGGTTGAGAAAAGGTGGAGACTCTGAGGCAGGGGTGAGATAGTGGGTAACAATTTTCACTGAATCTTAAAAAAGACTTCCTGGAATTTCACATGGTTATAGGAATACTATACAATAGAACTTTAAAAATACATGTATGAGTGTTGAAAAATTGAACAAAATGAATGAATTTATAAATTACCTGACACGGATCCCAAAAAATTTATTATGTGGACATTTTTACATTTCACTTAGGGATTATGTCAAGCTTTAAGACATAAGGTGGGAAAGAAATCTAAGATTTAATAATTCATTTATTGTATTTTATTTTTCAGGTCTGTATCTTTTTTTCCTTTAAATTTTTTAAAAAATACTGGTTTTTTTTCCTCTATAAACTCACTGACTTCCAGTGCAACTTACTTAGAGATTATATTAATGATGTAAAAACCAAATCATAATACAAATTCCTATTTGAAAGTTATTTCCAGTATATAGAAAAAGTTATAAATCCTAAAACCTAGGCTTATTATAGCACTGCAACCAATATATTGCATAAGTACATATATTTTCATTTTAGCTATGATTTCAACACATCTTCTCATTGATACAAGCTCTGGTATTCCATTAGAAAGACTTTTTTTTTTTTTTTTTTTTTTGAGACAGAGTGTCGCTTTGTTGCCCAGGCTAGAGTGAGTGCTGTGGCATCAGCCTAGCTCACAGCAACCTCAAACTCCTGGGCTTAAGCGATCCTACTGCCTCAGCCTCCTGAGTAGCTGGGACTACAGGCATGTGCCACCATGCCCAGCTAAGTTTTTCTATATATATTTTTAGTTGGCCAGATCATTTGTTTCTATTTTTAGTAGAGACGGGGTCTCGCTCAGGCTGGTCTCGAACTCCTGACCTCGAGCGATCCGCCCACCTCGGCCTCCCAGAGGGCCAGGATTACAGGCGTGAGCCACCACGCCCGGCCTAGAAAGACTTTTAAAAAAATATTACTTTTGTCTATTTAAACCTAGTATACATATTAAGAATACTGAGTACTTACTCCTACCATTGCTTTTATCTAAACACAAATTAGTTAACTTTGCTTCTCTACATGACCCCTTGCCTATCTAATTGATGTGCTTCTCAAAAAAGGAAAATATTGAAAAGAAAATATACTACATTTGAGTTCAGTGAGCATTAAAGAGTTTATTGGTAACATAGTGTTCAAATAAGGCACTCAGTAAAAATGATGATACAGTGAAATTTTTGACTGCCTTAAACTTGGACCTACACAGCTATTTTTGATATGCAAGGCATCGCAAACATTTTGCCTTGGTCTCTCTGTTGTATTTGGAAATAACCTGTATTAGACTGCTTTTTCTTTATAGTGCCTTTTTACTTAGGGTTTTGTGGATTCATTCCCTATTACCGACTCCTATTAGCTTTATACCTTTGATTTATAGAAATGAGCTCAAAGTTCATTTCATCATTAAAGTTCATTATATTCAGAGTTTATGAAAAACTTAATACAGCATTCAACACTGAAATTAGGTCTTAATAGAGTATACACATGGCATTTCAGTACTATGGCTGTTCATAAGTAATGAGACACAGTTATAACGCTCAGATTTAAGAGTATATCAATGTGAGAAGTGTGGCTTCATATTTTGCCAACATATCCCAAATGGTACTTTATACAAACACACTCTCAAACACAGTCTCTCACCATTATCTAATTTTAAAAAAGATTATTAAACATTCTTTGGTATATATAAAGTCTGCATGCATATTATTTCTGTTCTTTGTATAATTATTTTCTATTTATTCTCTGTAATTTTTTTTTTTTTTGTCCTCTAGAGAATAGAAATACAGGAGTCGTATTTGGGGCCATTTTAGGTGCTATTTTGGGTGCTTCATTGCTTACACTTGTTGGCTACTTGTTGTGTGGAAAAAGGAAAACGGATTCATTTTCCCATCGGCGACTTTATGATGACAGAAATGAACCAGGTAAAGAGCAAATTTCAAGACTTCATCTAGGCAGTGGTTTTAATTAAGTGAGAATGCCAGTGTCCACCGCATTGCCTACAAGGGACTCAGGAATTCATATGACAGAAACAAACTAAGGATTTAGTCTGATTCACCTTCCATTTCTCCAAGAATAAAACCAAAATAATTACAGACCTGTGAGTGAAATTTAAAAACCATTTGGAACTGTTGCTCATTCCATCAAAAATGGTTTTAAATAATAATACCAGAATTTAAAACATATGTATGAAATTGCAAGATAATGGTAGAATATTAAGAAAAATCATGGCCAGTTCTGTTAGCAAGTGACTGCAAAGCTATTCTTTGCCATTGTTAGATCTCTAAGTAGCTTCAGTTTGAACAAAGATGTGTTCTAATTTGGAGCTCTTCTAAAGTTTACTCAGATACAGTAGGCTTCTATTAATCATCTAAATGAATTAAAACAGAATATATCAAATTTGCATATTTGTACACATAAAGTCAGAATATACCTTAATTCAGGAATTTTCCACTTGAAAAGGCCAACCATAATATCTATGAATGAGAACTATATATGCTAGAAATAAAGTAGGGAATTTGATCTTTCATATTATACCAACTAGAACAGAAATAAAAAATTTAGATACTTATCTATTTTTATACTTCAGGAAAAAAATGTTTTCTGGTTTGTACAGAAAACTTTTGTCACTATATCAAATAGTTAAGTGTTTCTGGTGGGTTTCATCAATGAAGTCTTAATGAGTTTTGATGAGTTCAGTTCATGACTGATATATTTCTCATATTCAGAACTAAATTCATTAATTGTAAATTTAACTGAATTCTGTTCATAGGTTTCTAGTAATCCATATAAAACAAAAAGTAACACTCCTCAAAATTAAAGGATAGAATTTCTAACAATAGTGGTTTCCAAACTTTTTTAACCTAATATCCTTGTCTTTACATGTAATCTTATGCAAAAACTCAATCTATCAAATTTAATATGATCTAAGCTTTGAGATACCTGTCCTAAAGACCTAAGATTCTTGGGAGCCTAGTTTGTAAACAGATGGCTTAAGGAATAGGTCGGTAAGCATATGATGATCCTAAGTGAATACTAGATACTAATTTAATTAGTAGTTAGTCACTGTTTGTAGTACTTCAAGATACCTAGTACATGTCCAGTTTTCCTTTGAAAATAAATTCAGGATGAATAAGGAAATATTTGACTGATTATTTAAAAAGAAAAAAAAATTCTCCTGCATCATTAATAATGAAACCGCAAGTACATAATAGCTTGGATCTATCAGAAAGAAACATAAGTTTCCATAATAGTTTTATTCCTTCTCTACCTTGAATGACTTGACCATAAATATAGTGAGATACTTGATAAAATAATGAAATTGATTAAAAAATTAATGACCTAATTTTAAAAAAGTTATAGTTTAAACCAGAAGTTAAAAAATATGTTGATAAGGCTCTGAAATCACAAGATTCAAAGGTCCATGAAGCATATGTCTGTATTTCTTTATATAAAGTCTTGATATAATTTTGTTGTAATCTTTTCTCTAGCTTATTTTAGGTCTGCTAACAATAAAATTTTAGAAGTAAAACTGTTCTCTTAGTCTTAGAAAGAAATATAGCTTAAAAAATATCTACTTATTTAAAATTTTAAAACTAAAATCTGAGAAGGCCATATAAAATATATACCTACTTACTCATCTAGAACAATTCCTAGAATCTGGTAGATGCCTGAGTGTGCATCTTTCAGATTGTCACTATAAAACAACTTTGTTTGTTTTGTTCCTTTTTTAGTTCTGCGATTAGACAATGCACCAGAACCTTATGATGTGAGTTTTGAAAATTCTAGCTACTACAACCCAACTGGGAATGATTCATCCATGCCAGAAGGCCAAGAAAATGCACGTGATAGCATTCCAATGGGTGACATACCTCCACTTCGTTCTTCCGTATAAAACAAAGAGGAAAAGGGCTTCAGGCAGCAGCAAGTGTTCCTCTACATTCTGGCCTTTTAACAAACTCATCTCCCAAAAGGTTACACAAGATCACTGTCAAGTGGATTGTGCCAAGGAGAATTTTAAAAGTGTGAGACTAGTAGCAGAAACACGGAGAGGATAAATCATTGAAAAGGTTTCCTTTCTACAATTTGTGGCTGTGCTGAAGCATTTATTATATAACCTTAATTTGTATTTTAGTTAATTTTTTTCTTAGTAGGAAATGTTTATGGAAATAGGTAAAACTTAAAGATTACATCATGCCTGATAATTTAATAATAAAAATCCTATAAAAATAACCCCAAGCTATATTTTATTATTTATTTTTTGACAGAAACTAAAGGAGTTGACTCTTCACTCCTACACCTGCAGTCCTAGTGCCATACATCAATATTAACATTTTCTTGAAGGAAAATTGGAAAAGATATTTTTTTAAAAAAAGTCTTTGACTTAAAGCTAGAAAAAGGATATAACCCAGAGTTTCTGTTCCTGGGAAATTAAGGCAACAGGAATGAGAGACCTATATTCTAGTACATTATAATTTTCTGGATCAGCACATACACGATCAGCCCCTTGAGTTGCCAAGTTGACAAGGACTTTATTCAACAGGGCCATGGTAGGAAAGCTGACCCTAATAAGGATAGTAATTGCTCTCTAAAAGTCTTTGAAGGTTGAGGAATTCCAATGTGTCTGAATATACTTTAGGCTTCAATTAATTGGGTGCCTTAAAAATTCAATGAGAAACATGGTGAAAAAAGCCAAAAAATATATCTGTATATCATTTGTATAGTTTTAAATTGTTAATAGAAACAGGATTTATTGTATATTAGATATTATTGCTCAACAATGCATAAAACAGATTCTGCATCTCAAAATATATAAAGCATAAGGCTAAAAAAGTGAATGGAAACATTAAAAATCTTCTGAGCATCATTTTCATGAATAATATTACAAGAAGCTTAATCTGAATTCTAATACGTTTCAGTTTGGTTTTAATTACCACCTGCCTTTCACAGGGAAAACATGCTCCTTAGTGGAGGAAGGTCTACTCTTTAGGGCTTGGAGGGTGAGATCAAGAGTTAAGTTACCACAGAAGCAGTGAATGTATAAGAGGGCAAGCAAAATGAGTATCAACCTAGAGACTTTATTGTTGAATTGATACATGGGGTTTGTGTGTGTAAAGAAACACAGCAATAGCTTTAGAAAATAAGGGCAAGAAAGTAAGTAATGAAAGAACATACTTACCCCATATTGCCATAAAAATAGCAAAGAAGACTGTCCCTCCATTATCAAACAAATATGTTACCTTAACAGAAAACAAACGAAAATATTAGTCATACTACTGATTATAATAATCCAGTGATCACTGTTTATATTTAGGTACTTTTGATTTTTTTTCTAAATGGAAACACATTATTTTATAGTTTGTAAATACAGTATATGAGATCCTTTCATGGGTCCTGCAACTATTTTGTGTGATTTTCTCATGGAGAGAGGTGAAGAAACATTTTTTCTCCTTTCTCTTCCCTTTGATTCCCTTTTACTTCACCTTCATGTCTGCTTAGAAATGGTTCTACCATCCTGTGGAAATGTTAGTGTAGTCTAGGAGACATAGCTGAGACCTGGATGCAGGGGCTTGCAGATTGGGTGCAGATGTTGAAGTAAACAGCCCTCAAGCAGAAGCTAAGTGGGGTTGATAACTGTAGGCACCAACCAGCTTCAACTGGCTTGTCAGCCATCTCTGCCACTTTACATGAACTTTGGCTAATTATAATATTATTTACATTGTGGTTTCAAAATTTCTCTGCCTTTGAAATCACCTTGACAGTTCCGAGACAACCATATAAAGTATGAAAATGGGAGGGGACCCAATCCTAGGAATTATGACCCAAATTCTTAGGAAAAGCCAATACCTTATCCTTGAATATTCCTCCCCTCCATTAGCAGGACTTCAAAAGACCGGAAACCACCTCTTGGTGCAGCTGCTCTTTTTGAGCCTGCTCTCTTATTCTCTCTCTCTCTCTCTCTCTCTCTCTCTCTCTCTCTCATGTACTTTTGCTTTTGATAAAAGAAGCTCTTGCTCTTGCTTGGCTTATGTGGCATGTCCTCAAATTCTTTTCTCCTGAGGATCACCAAGAGCCTGGAAAGACCTCCATTTGGAGGCCACTAACAAAAGTTTTTGTGGGTCACACATAGTCAAACTACAATATAAGTTATAAGAAATTAGCTTTTCAGGTGAGGTGTACTTAGTTGCACTTCCTGTTAGTAAAACTTCCAGGAGTGGGGAAGTTAGAAAATGCAGAATTTTGCCAGTGAGCCAGTACTTCCAATGGGAAGGTGTCACAGTGCTATCCTTACTCTGTTATGTATTTTAAAATGTACTAGGGTCCACTAGTAGTTATAAGATATAATGAATCCCATCTTATTTAAAAAGTTTCATAAGTCAGTGGACATATATAACACAGGCCAAGTGTTTTTTAATCAGATAGTGACTGAAGCTTGATAAAGAACAATGTATAATTTGTATGATGTTATTGAATACAATTTTCAAGGCCACAATGACTGTTTGATTTTAATAAAGTATAAATTCAATTTACCTTTCCTTGTCTTCATTCACATACCCTCACTATATTTGTAAGTTAGTGAGGGAAATTTAATTATTACAGCCAGGTCACTAAATGTTTGTCTGGTACACAAATCTCATAGAAACTATAGAGAAAATAGGGGCATTTTCCTCGAGGGAGGGTGAGGCCAATTATGGATGAAAGAACATTATTATAAGGGAAGTTGGAATAGAATGGTGTCTTCCTTGCTCAATCTAAAGTCTAGATGGTGCTCGGTGGGCTTGTTAAAACAACACTAATGTGTACTTTAATTGTAACATCTGAAACACACTGCAAAACAATATGTAAAAACAGGTAATCATAGGATGTATTTTCTCATAATGTAGCATTATTAAAAATATCATAAAAAGATGGGCCTCTTTTGAAGGTTTGTGGATAGGTGCAAATATCCTACTTGGCTCTAAAAGTCTATGATTGTTAGGGCTTAGATTTTTAAATATATTGTAAGAATTGGTTTTCAGAACAATCATAGATATATATTATGTACATGAGAAAAAAAGATCATAAAGACATCCTCCTACAGAGCTCATAAAATTACACCCAGCAGGGGAATCCAGCTTCTTTGTTTCCAAAGGCATCCCACAGAGACACCTGAGGCTGCTGAGCAGCTGAACAGCTGTCTGTTTTCCTTTATAAACAGACCTTGCACAGGAAACAGCCTCTTAGAGTGTCAGAACAGAGACTTCACACATAGGGACTTAAAGGTCACCAAGAAATAACGGCTTTCCCCTGCTCCAGAAATAACCATGCTTTTAGAAAAATGGCAAATATAAAGCCATACTTAATAATTGTGTTGCCTGGACATGATTTGTCACAGTTTATACAGTATTTTCCCTTAAAGTTCTTCTCATTTTTTTTTTCTAAATTTGCTTACAAATCTTTTAGGTATTTTTTAACTCAATGAATTTAAACATTTTAGAAACACATCCATGAGATATAGTGAGTACACATGTAATATTCATGTAAGGTGGGATTACATACATGTTACGGGAGATAAAGCTAGTAAGAGAGGGAAGATTTCAGAACTTGCCCTAAGGACGAGTTTAACAGTTTAAAATTATTGTGTTACATTTACCAAGCTATCACATAAGGGATGTATTATGTGGGAGATCATGGAGACAAGAAGAGCAATTAGAAGTCTGTGGTTATGGTTTGAGGTGCTAAGAGATTCATTAAGGTGCTGATATAAGAGCAGGTGAATGAAAATCGGGGAGAGAGGGAAGGAAAAGTCAAGCATACTGTGTGGATTGTTCAAGGTTAGATCACGGGTGATCGGCAGGAGAGTCAGTTGGGAAGTGGCCTTCTGTCTGATAGGACAATATTTGCTATATTGAAGAAAACTCCAGATGAAATCCTAAGAAAATTCCCCAGTCAGTATACTAGACTTTTCTAAAAGCAAAAAGAAGCTTGCCCTATCTAAACATATTATTATAATATGTACATTTGCAATGGATAATTGCATTAGAAAACTAGCTTGTCTTTATGAAAAGGGGGACCTATAGACAAGCATTTTATTCATCATTGTTGATGTGAATAGACACAATATATGAAGAGGGAAGCAAAGTGAGAAAAGTGAACATAGCAAAGCTGTGTTTAGGCACAAATTTTCCATTATCTTTGACATCTGATTTCTCTTGGGGAGCTGAGCGTGGCTACATATCAATAAATGTGGGTATTGTTTAAAGAGATGCATTTCCTATTAGGTTGGAAGCTTAAAGTCTGTGTCTCCTCCACTTTAGCTGCTGGATCTTTCTCTAAAACTGCTTGATAGGTTGAGAATAACACAAGGCTCTGAAAACTTTTATCCCATTACAGTCCCTCCAGGCTAAAGAGAACAAAGCACCTCCTAGGCAGATTCAACCATGTAAGCCAAGCTACTACTGGAGGCTTGGAGGGCAGAAAGTCAGAATTTAGGCTGGAGTTCAACACATTCTCTCATTTCCCCAATCCTTAACTCCTGGGCAGGGCAAAACCTGAATAACCATTTTTATTTGCTGGACTTGGCCATAATCTACATCAAACATGGGAACTTGATTAGTCCATTTGCCACATATCATTTAAAAATATGGTCCTAGTCTTGGGGCCTCAGTGCCTGCCACAGCTGGCCTTGGCAAATAAAAGACTAGGTTGTTTACTAGCCTTGCTTGGAGCTTCATCCTTAGAAACAGGTGGCACCTCATATTCCCCCAGCCATGGTCTCTGAGGACCTCTCTGTCCTCAGCTTAGGGCTCTCAGAGCTGCCTTTCACCCAAAAAGGGGGTGGGGGTTAAACTCGGCTACCCGAGAGGAGGTAGTTCAATGGGGCCATCTGGAGCAGGGCGTGGCAGAGCTAGTCTGTTCTGACCAGTCTGGGTCTCAGGATGCATCCCCACCTGTCTGTCTAAGGCCAGGCTTTGTCACACCAGCTATAGGCAGCAGCCTCAAAACCCAGGATGGGGATGGCATTGATAAGACTGCTGATCCCTCTTTCCTTCCCAACCTGGAGAAAAGAGCTTTGATTGCAGGAGGGAGACCTCAAAAAAGAATTAGGGCTCTAACATCGTCCTGCCCCAAACACCCCAAATGTTGCTTTTCTATTAGATGTCAATAATTTTTTTTTTTTAATTTAAGGTGGAATTTCTCACCTTGTGGAGATGAAAGTGCCAAATAGTTGTCCCAGCAGTGTGACAGGTGACACTCTGGCTGGTGGGCTTCTCTCCAGCATTGCTGCAGGCAGAGGACCTCTGGGCTTGTGTGTGGGTGGGAGGGGCCATGTTGGGGTTATGGGTAGGAGCTGGTCTGGGTACAAATTAAGGCCAGTGTTGGGGACTGAGTGTTGTCCAGAAAGGCTGTTTGATCAGCTTTCACTGGGTGCTGAGGTCAGGGTCTCCATGTTAGGGAACAGAGCAAGGGACTTGAAATGGCCCCCTACAGCCTTACTTTTAGAGCATCAGTCTGTGCCAATTCTTGTAATCTGGAGGTCCCTCCCTGCCTCCAGCCCCCTGAGTTGCAGGAGTAACCTGTCATCCCACCTGAGATTTCAGGTCCTGGACACTGGGTGCTAGGAGTCCTTTTCCTGCCTGCAAGGGGTGGGAGGAGGTGATAGATGTGGGATAAACCTTCCCCTACCACACCCCAATTAATGCTGAGTAGAGCAGGAGGGCATGCTGGGAAACCCACATGTGAGCTCCATGGTTGAAACTGGCCAGGGCCAAGTTGCTCCAGACCATATTGGGTCATTTTTTAGTCTCAAGCTGGAAAGAGGTCAGAGACAGGTGACCTGGACTCAGCCCCAATAACTCCCAACCTGCCCCCTTCCCGAGCAATTGCTGATCCCTGCTTTGGAGGAAATAAATGAATACCACTCATGTGGTCTTAGAAACAGAATCACCTGACTAGCTTGTTAATGTGCAGATTTCTAGGCCTCATCCTGGACCAGCTGATTCTGAATTTTAGGACATGGGGCCCAGGAATCTGCTTTCTAACAAATGTTCTAGGTGATTCTGATGTATAGGCTTAGATAGGCTCTTCCATGAAGTATCTTAAAGAAAAAGCAGCTTTTTTTAACCTATTTCTGTTGTAGCCTCAAATCAGTGTACAGTGTGAGGCTCATAGTAGGTATTGTGTAAATATTTGTTAACAAGTTAACAAAAAATAGAAAGTAACTATTATGAATAAGACTAACTTAAAGGGTTGAGCGATTTTTTAGAATTATATGAAAAAAAAAAACTTAGGACCTTCTAATTATTTCACCTTAAATGACAAATTCTAGCATCATGGGGTTTGATAGTTTATTGTTAGTGTCTTTAAATGAGTGTGCAAATATAACTAAATTACTTAATTGTAAATAATTTTTAATCACTGTACTTTTAAATATTAAAAATAAAAATAGTCATCAAAGGAAATATTAATGTACTTAAATATAATTTTATCATATGATGGGACAAATTTTTTTCATGCAAACACATTCCTGAAATAATGGGAATAATTACATGTAACTATCCATACTTTTCAATATAATATGGCACATTTAACTTCCTATTATTTGTCACAAGTGGTTATGGATTCCACAAGGAATTGAATGGACAAGTACGTTCCAGCACACTCTCCTGCTCTACTCAGCATTAAGTGGGGTGTGGTAGGAGAAGGTTCCTTGATCATATGGCTAGGTGATCATATGAGTAACTTCTAGATATTTAACTATATGAACTGACATTAAAAGAGAATGTTTATTTCCATCCAACAAAAAGGAGTAATTATGATTTTTAAGGTATAAAACAAGTGGCTACCTTTTATGTTAGCCAGAGAAACAAATAAAAGACATATTGAATATTTCATTCTAGTGGATTTTATTTCTTGTACTTTCCATAAGGTAATGGAAGGATACAAGAAATAAAGCTTATATTCTCTGCAAGCTAACTTTTCAACTTTCCTTGTAAAAGGTATTAAGTGAATTTTTTTCTGAATCATACCTGTCCTTAAACAAACTTCTCTCTATTGAGAAAAGGACAGTTGTATTTACTGCACAATGAAAAACACCCTCTAGATTTTGTTTCCTTAGACAGTTTCCTCACCTTATCACTCTTACAAATTTGGATGTTTCTTGTCTTCAGTATTCAGATAAAGCCAAAGGATTTTATTAGATCTGTCCAAATAAAAGTATAGGCAACACATATATGGATTTGTTGGTGTCCCTAAGGCTGTTATATATCTTTGAAATATTAATCCCTGGGCTAGGAAAGGGACATGTGTCTATACATCTAATAACTAATATACTTGAAGCTCACAAAAAGTGATGAAAAAATGCTGCCTCCAAACAAAATCTCCACATTTCTAAGTCCCTATCGTCTCTGTGGAACATTTAACAGAATTCAAAACTAAATATATTTCAGAAATTAAAGTAGAAACAGTACAGACTTTTCCCATGTTCTTCAGTCAAGATAAATAATTCAGAAACTAACCAGTAAAATTTGGGCTTGTAGTAAGGAGATTTAGTGGCTTCTGAATTTATACTCAGCTTTGTCAAAATTAATTGTATAGAGACCTTCACTTCTGGACAAGATAGAATAACAGTGATTGATTTTACCCCTATGCTAAAAACAACCAAAAAAATGCACAAAATGTATAAAAGAGCAGATTGCAAGATGGTGGACATCAGGCAACAAGGGGCAATGATCTCTGAGATGTGGGAAATAAACAAGCAGAATATTTTTATTTTCACAGATTATTGCCCTAAATGAACTCTGAGAGTGCGGAGAGGGAAAACTCAGATGGTGCACAGTGAGTATGTATGTGAGGGGACTACCTGAGGTCAAGGAAAGAACCATTTGAAAGGATTAGAGTCAGGAATAGTGCCTATTCCCATCAGCCTTACTGGAAAACCTCATTATTCACAATGATTTGGGTATATAGAAAATCTTTTTGTGTGTGTGTGGGAATAAATTAGCTCTAGATAGAGCACTGCTGTGGTCCCACATCAAATATTTTAAAACCAAGACCCAAAAGGATCAAATCATTTTCAAGTAAGTAAATTATAATGAGATACATGCTGACATATATTAGAATAGTTAAAATGTAAAAAGACTGACCATACTGAGGCTCAGTGACTATACAGAAAACTGGAACTCTCATACACTGCTGGTGGGCATGTAAACTGGTATAAACACTTTGAAAAAGTTTTGGTTGGCAGTTTTTTAAAAGATTAACCACATACTTATCATATGATCCAGTCATTCTACTCGTAGGTATCTACCCAAGAGAAATGATAGCATCCATCTATATGGAGACTTGTAAATGAATGTTAATAGCAACTCTACTTAAAACAGGCAACAATTTGAAACAACCCAAAATTTTTATTAATAGGTAATGAATCAACAAATTGGTATAGATGTAATGAAATAATATTCAGCAATGTAGATGAATACTGATAAATGCTACAATATGGATGAATCTCAAAATATTTATGGTCTGTGAAAGAAGCCAGAAAAAGTTATATATTGCATGACTCCCTTCACATGAGTCCAGAAACATAAATTTATCTATGATGACACAAAGCAGTTAGCTGCTTGAGCACAGGGTTAGAGTTAGGGAGAGGTGGGAGGCAGGGATTACAAGAGGGTGTGAGGAAACTTTCAGAGGTAAAACATACGGTCATTACCTTGACTGTGGTGATGGTTTCACAGGTGCATTCATATAACAAAATGTATCAAGTCATACATTTCATATATGTACATCTTATTATATGCTAATTATACTTCCATAAAACTGTTTCACAAATAAAAATATTGTAAAATTCACTGTTTATTAAACTTGTATGAACATTGGAATCATCTGGGAAATTTTGAAATCTACTGATTTAAAAATCAGAATCCCAAAGATTCTGATTTAATTGCTCTGGGGTGTGACTTGGGCTTCAAGAGTTTTAAAAACCCTTCAGTTAATTCTAATAGGCAGTGATCTGGGAATTTGGGGTGTATTATTTCATTTCTCTGTACAATTAGAAGTATTTTAACTTCATGAATCTTTTTGGAAGACAAAAATTGAATCATTAGCAATGGAAATAATTGTTTCTCTGCTAAAAAAGAATACAGATATCATTACAATGGAATTTTATGTCTATGTTGGCAATGATCTGTTATAAAAACAAAGGAAGGCAAAGATATTCAAATAAAAGTATACTCTATTTGTAATTGCAGCAGACTGACATTTTATTCAGTAGTCAATGACACTAATAATTGTTGAAACTCTTGAGAACACTTAATTTTGGTAAAAAGCTATTTACTGGAGGATTTCTTGTTGCCTGGTTCTTAGTAGAGCTCGGGGGAGAATGTGAGGGTCTGTACTCACCTTGGCATAGATACAGCTGTCATTGAGTCTCTGCAGTGAGCAGTTCTTGTCACAGAGAGGGCACATGAATACTTCGGTGGCTTTACAAATTTCTTGGCTTGAGAAATCAAAGAAAAAAAAATGGCAAAGCATGAAACTCTGTGTCCAGGAAGCCACTTAGGTCTTACGGCAAATCCTGTTGGAAATAGCAAGCCAGAGAGGAAAAGAAGAAATGGAAATGGTGGGGAGAGGTGGGCAAGTAGGGAAGAACTTCAGACTGTAGCTCCAGGCTAATACTTTAGGATATTTGTGATACAAGGTTTTTGTTTGCTTCTTTCATTTTGCCATATTTTATACTTGTATGATACTGGTGATGCTTTTTTTTGTTTTTTACAAAGACACTTTTACACAGGATTTCATGGTCCTCAGGATAATCTTATAAGGTATACCAATGGAGTTTTAACCGAGTTCACAGACTCGGAAGTGGCTGAGTTGGAATCAATCCTGACGATTTCGACTTCTCAAGTCTAGTGATCACACAACTTATAACTCCTATTATAGTACATAATGTTGGTGCAGAGTGTTCACTGGAAATTAAAGGAGTTGTACTTTTTTTTCTTGGCAGTACCTTGACACACACTGTCATGATGACATACCATAGTTTTTATTTATGCAAATATTAATATATTCTCTATTAGGATGTAACTTTATGACATCTTTCTCTTCAATTTTATGCCCACTGCGTTTTAAAAATCTCAGCATACATTATAAATGAATTTGCGACAGGAATAGGTCATCAATAATATTTTCTGAAAAGCCTCAAAGACTAAGAGTTCTCAGCAACCTGTTTTGAGTATGTTTTGTGCCTTTCTCTGTCATACAAGGCCCTTTTCCAACTAACTATCCCCTGAGTAAACTGTCTTTAAGTAAATCTTCTCTGGAAATGTTGAAAGAAATTTAAAGACTTTCGAATATAGGTCTTAAAATGTAACTGTTAATACAAGTTTAATTGTCAATGTTTATAGCAAGATTTGTTGTTTTTAAAAATGTATATATCTGAATTATATCCCATTGTGTATATGTACTATATTTTCATTGTTCATTCTAAATAACTAGGAGAGTGGAATTGGAATGTTCCTAACACAAAGCAATGATAAATGCTTGAGGTGGTAGATATCCCAAGTTCCCTGATTTGATCATTACACACTGTATACTTGTATCAAAATTTCACATATACCCCATAAATATGTACAACTAATATATACCCATAAAAATAAAAAATTATACACTTTGAAGCAAAAAAGAATGCATGTGTATTTTAAGTGTAGGATGTATATACTCTCAAGCCAAAGTGGGACTCAATAGTAAGTAATAATTCCATATGGTAATATGATCCTTTACAATGTGCAAAGAGGAGTTCATGATCCTTAAGTTGTTTAGCTTTCAGTCCAATTTCAGGTAGTGGCAAATATCTCCACTAAGGACAGAAAATCAATGTTCAATTTAAGGGACTTGCTCAAGGTTACAGAAATAGTAAGAGATGCTTCTGGAGCCTGAACTTAGGTTATTCTTATTGTAGGTCCACTTCTCATCATCTATAACATATCTAAAAGAAGAATAAGGTTTATTTCATAGTAAAAAAGGAACTTTTCTATCAAAGTATAATTTATTAATGATGATGATGGAATGCGTCTTATACATACACTATACTTCTCCCACTTTCACACTCATCATCTTGCCGGTAATCAGGATGTCTATATCAAGCAGGAGGAAGCAGGTAAAACATATATTTTAAAAACCCAAAAGAAAGAGAAGGTTATATCGCATCTTAGCAATACTACTAATTTTAGAAATGAAATACTAACATACTTCTTGAAGAAAATTTAGTTAAAACGGTCTTGCCATTATAATTCATTGTGTTCCAAAAAATGGATTGAAATTTTGTATGAAAAAGGTATTGAAGCTGGTTTATATTACATCATCTTTCCCACCTTCCAAATCTTCAAGCAAAAGCCCAGATTTACCAAAGCATCAAGTCTAGAATCCCAACCATTAGACTGGGTCCTGTTTTTACTGCCAGAATAATTAAATTCATTTTCTATAAGTTGCTCAAAGCTTACCTCGATATGCAACATAAAAAATATTAAACAACTTTTAACAATATTTTTTTTAAGCCTAAAATAAGGGATTTCAGAGAATCACAAGTCTCTTCTAGTGGTTTACTTAGCCAGTAGAGGGAGAGTGCCCACCAGGATTGTTTATTAATTTATTTTGCAGAGCTTGATAATCTAAAAAAACACGGAATTATGGTTTTCTTTTGTTTTATATCTACTGTTAGATAGATATAAAGGGCTGATTCCAAACAAATAATAATTGCTACCAATTAAAGATAATAAAAGTATGGAGACATTTGTCCATTTGGGGGTGAATGTTGGAACTCTCTCACTCCAGGGTCCTAATGCTTCCTGTGATCCAGCTAATATGACAAAGCATAGAAGAAGAATTATCTGCCTGGTGGTGTACATTTTTTGAGAAGAGTATGAAAATAAGTTTATGGAAAATAAGTATGGCAGCACAGATAAAGCATTGCTTTTAGAATCAGATATAATCATCAGGAAAATACAAATCAAAACTATGATAGACATTACCTCACATTAGGATTGCTATTATATTAAAAAAATAGAAAATAACTGGAGCCATTGTACACTGTTGGTGGGAATCTAAAATGGTGCACTGCTATAGTAAACAGTAGGGAGGTTTCTCAAAAAATTAAAAATAGAATTACCACATGATCCAGCAATCCCACATCTAGATATATATTCAAAAGAAATAAAATCAGAATCTTGAAGAACTACCTGTTCTCCTATGTTTATTATTAAAAATATACAAGATATGGAAAAACCCAAATGTCTATTGACTGATGAATGGATAAATAAAATGTAGTATATACACAGTAGAATATTACTCAGCCTTAAAAAACAGGGAAATCCAGCTGTATGCAACAACATGAATGAACCTGGAGGACATTACACTAAGTGAAAGAAACCAGTCACAGAAGGACAACTACTGCATGATTCCACTTATATGAGGTATCTAAAATAGCCAAACTCACAAAAAACAGAAGAGTACCATTGTAGTTGCCTTTGGTGGAGGGGAGGAAGGGACAGGGAATTTAGTTATACAAGGTTGAATAAATTCCAGAGACCCACTGTACAACATTGTAACTATAGTCAAAATGACTATATTTTGCCCTTAAACATTTGTTAAGAGGGTAGATCTTATGTTAAGTGTTCTTATCACAGTAATATATTTTTTTAAAAAATCAGATGTATTATTAACAGGTTTGAAACTTAGCTGACCACTTACTAGATATATTCCCCTTACCAAGTCACCTTCCTCTTAGAGGATCAATTTCTTCATCTCTAGATGGGGATAATATCTAACTGGGATATAAAGAATATCAATAATGAACCTGGCACACCACAGACATCTGATACATGGTAGAAATCCTTATTGCTAAGGACAGGGTCAGGAGAGGGCTTGAGACATCCTTTAAGAAGCAACAGCTTTTGAAAAGCTGGTCAATATTTAGGACCACATAAATTTCTTGGTGAGTTCTGATGCCAAAGAGGCAAGAATGGACCAGAAAGTTGAGGCATCTGCTCTGTGCCCTGGTCCTGAAACCCAGGCCACATGTACCCGCTTGATCATTTTCAAATTCCTATGTCATCTCCCAGGTACAGATCTGATCACATTTCACCATGGGAGACCAATGTAGATGTCTAAATATATACATGTATGCATACATACAGTAATCTAAAAGTTCACTGTTATACATTCCTACAATTGATTGCAGAGAAATTAAGAAATATGGCCTTAATTCAGTTGGATATAGCTGTAGAAACATAATCAATAGACCCACATCTGCAGCTTTTTAACATTTTGCTCCCCTGCAATAAACAAAAAGAGCTTACTAAAATAATACTAAAATAAATCAAAACAAAATAAAAGTCTGCTCTCCCCTTCTCTCACCCACCAGGATAACACCTACAACTCAACCACGTCTGACACCTTGAATGGAAAATTTCAGTCCCCACATTTCGAAAGTCAAGATATTCAGTGCTGCTTATCTTGGTTTAGAATAGAAAGTCTGACAGGATCTTAATTATAGTGTGACAGAGGTAGGAGTAATATAATACCATATAGCACTGAAGAAAAGAATTTGCCAATGCCTTCTAAAACACGCCTGTACTAAAGGTTAAAGAGCACTTATCTCATACAAAGGGAGCCTAATTTACTCCTCTGGTACATAAATCAATAGGAACAGCAAATCTATTCCTTTCATTCCCTTTTGTTCATTTTCAGTTTTGGAGTGGTGGGAGGGGGTCTATATCGCATGGTGAAACTTTCTTAATATGTTCTCCATGAAACCAACTTACAGTAGTTGTTGAAGAATCATTTTTCATATTTGTTAATTCATTTTTAAAAAGTGTTTTTCTTTTCAAGACACAATAACTCTAAAGCACAACCTTTCCTCTGAGCTCCAGAAGATACTGACTCAACAGATTATGGGAAATGTCCAGAGAAGAAGTTTATTCAGGAAGATGCCGCCTTCCAGAATGGTAGTGAGTTTGCAAAACCCTGAAATAAATCTGTGACTACATGAAATGTTTCTGAGCAGCAAGTGTTTCTGTGTTTTCATGCTAATTATCAAGGAATTTGGTTACAGAACAGGATTCAATTCTAGGACAATGAAAGTATTTTTGTTTATAGGCAAAATTGCTATGCATATTTCTAAAGAAAATTCAGGGAAATTAATTTTTATAATCCCAGGAAGAATCTAACATTAGCATTATCTGTCATGATTATTACCCAGTAGCAAGGCCATTGTAAAAAAATGAGCCAAAGGAAAAGAAAGTGTTGAGCTGTGGAAGAGAGGGGAGAGATGCTTTTTCATATTTTGAATTTAATCATACAAAGTTGAGGTTGAGGAAATACTTGTGATATAATGTGTTAAAATTATTTTTTAATACTAGGGTGACTCTTGTCCCTGCTAATGTGTTGTTCCCAGTTTCAAATCTTGAGACACTTCAACATTATGAAATACATTTGACTTCTATCAAATCCGATACATCTCCATGTTTTAAGTTAATGCTAAATAAAGTATACAAATATCTGTTCTAGAGAGTAAGAACAAAGTAGAAAATATTTTATGTTCTCTTATGTACTCAGGAGAGGAGAAGAGACTGCTATTTATGTGGTAGAAATGTTTTGTGTAGACATCTTTAAGTGTATTAGATTCCTTCATGTGTGAAAAGGGATATGCATGCCCAAGGGTGGTAATGAAGGTTACTGCAAATGAAATTGTATTGGGAATGCCACTGTAAATTGTAAATTGTTTAAAAATTGTAGATATTATAATGATTTGAACTAATGTATTGAGAGGGCATTCTAGACTACCAAATGCTATGCAAATGCAAATTATATAAACTGTCTACTAAATTTTTAACCATTTTGTGGGACATTCTGGAAAGAGAAATTTGGTATAAAGGTAACAGTTTTAGAAATTATCCAAAAGAATTTGTATATAAGAATATAAAATGGCTTTTTTTAATAGTGTTCTCCTACCAAAAAAAAAAAACAAGAACAAATAAATTAAATCATAGTATCATTAATCTTTTTTTATACTCAGCATTATTATGAAGCTTTTGCCCACTCAGAAGATAGGCCAAACATTTTTAAGAAGTCTCTTAATAGCTTACCTTACTTGACTTTTATTCATTGTCAATAATCCATAGAAGAAAACACACAAGCCAACAGCTGCTGCAGGAATCAGCATTCCAGTATACCATCCCAGCCAAGCAAAGTATAGCCCAATCTTCTCACCAAAGTATAGCCTGCATGAGAAAGCAAATTCTTGGACTGAGTTAAAGCAACATGAGCAATGTTACAATTATTGATGCCATACTGAGTCAGCATTTCAGATGGAATCTTGAGGCTACCAGCTCCATCCAAGATTTTTAATACTCTTGCTTGTTAATTAATCTAATAACGGTAATATTGTTTATTTTAAAACATTTTCATTATAGGGATAATTTTCTCAAGTGTATTTATTTCTATGCCAAACTTCTTAATACGGTACATAAAGCTTTTTATAACCCACTTCTTGCTTTTTTCCATCCTCCTAGCAGCATGCCTTTTCATTCTTTGCATCACAGAGCTGCTCTAAACCATACTGCTTTTGTGCAAATTAGAAAAATATCTCCCCTCTGGGTGGATGCTGAGAGCGGGTTAAATTTCAGTCTCCATGTGCACCCTTGGCCAGACACCCTTATGCTAGACACAATCTGCACCATTTTGTGACATCTTCCTCAACATAGCTCACCTCTGCATTTTCCAAAACACACAATACTTACGTTGTTTAATGCTGTACCCTCTCACACACACACACAGAAAACCTTTTAATTCTTCCCCTGTCTCACATCTGATAAGTACTTTTCCTTCAGTTTATGCTTTTCCCTGTTTATTTTTTATTTGTATATATTCATAGAGTAAAAGTATAATTTTTTTACATCAATATACTGCATTGTGGTGAAGTCAGGGCCTTCAGTGCATCCATCACAGCAGTAGCACACGTTGTACCCACCGAGCAACCTCCCACCATTCATCCCCCAACTCCTCCGAGTCTCCATTGTCCATTGTTCCACACTCTGCTTCTGTGTGTACACAATTATTTAGCTCCCACTTGTAATGAGAACATGCAGTATTTTTTTTCTATGTCTGAGTTGTTTCACTTAAGATAATCGCCTCCAGTCCTATCCATGTTGCTGCAAAAGACATGATTTCATTCTTTTTTACAGCTGAATAGTATTCCATTGTGTATATAAATACCATATTTTCTTTATCCAATCTCCCATTGATGGACACTTAGGTTGATTCCATATCTTTGTTATTGCCAATATTGCTGCAATAAACACACAAGTGCAGGAATCTTTTTGATATATGATTTCTTTTCCTTTGGGTAGATATCCAGAAGTGGGATTGCTGGATTACATGGTAGTTCTATTTTTAATTCTTTGAGAAATCTCCATACTGTTTTTCATAGAGGTTGCACTAATTTACATTCCCAAAAACAGTATATAAGGTTTCCTTTTCTCCACATTCTCTCCAATACCTGTTACTTTTTTTGCCTTTGTAATAATAACCATTCTGATTGGTATAAGATGATATCTCACTGTGGTTTTAATTTGCATTCCTCTGATGATTAGTGATGTTGAACATTTTTTCGTATGTTTGTTGGGCATTTATTTGTCTTCCTTTGAAAAATGTCTATCATGTCCTTAGCTTACTTTTTGTTTATTTATTTTGTTTTATTTTGTTTGTTGTTTAGTTGTTTGAATTCCTTATAAATTCTGGATATTAGTGCCCTGTTGGATGTATAGTTTGCAAATATTTCCTCCCATTCTGCAAGTTGTCTGTTCACTCTGCTGATTATTTCTTTTGCCATGTAGAAACTCCTTCACTTTCTATTACTTATTCCAGAAAACCTTCCCTTACTTCCACTCAGACCCTGGTTAGATGCTGCTGCTCTTGCTCCCCACACTGCCCTCACCTGTGTTCCAGTGCCCTAAATTTACAACTCTTGATGGCAATTATCTGTCACTCCTGCATTCCTCTCCTTCCCCCTAAGACTGTAAGCTGCTTGAAGGCAGACCTGTGTGCTCCTTCACTAGGAAATGTTGAATGAAGCTAAGAGAATGAATCCATTTTATTCCCCTTTAGGTGATGAACATAGTTTAAATGGAAATGGCAGATGAATAAGGCAGTTGCAATAACCATGGAATTGCTTTTTGTTCATCTACCCTACTGCCAATATTACCTGTTCTACAGTGTGTAACAGTCTGGTCAGAAATCATAATTCTTGACTTCTCTACAGTTGTTTGGTCTCCATCTTCTAAATATGGTTACTTAGCACAGTTTTGTTCCTGTGATAAAGATTGGTACTTTACAGTTCATTTGGGAATATTGCACTGAGCAGTGATTCTTGCTAAGAAGAAATTCTCTTGTCATCATTCCTTAACAAGGATTCCTTTTTATTTCCTTTCTACTTCATTCTCTGTATTGTGCCAGTTAAATCTTGTGCATATGCTACCAGGTGCAGACCTGGAGTCATCCTTTGTTAAACATCACTTACCCAATTTTTTCCTTTTATTTCTCTCTCCTAGGAAACATAGATCAATATAATATTCATTTCTTCTATAGTAATAATGTTTTACTTCAGCACTGATGCTTATTATATTAACAGGTATTGCAATAAAGGCATTTGTTCCCTTAAACAAATGTTCCTTTGTGGGGTGGAGCAGACTTTTTTTAGCACATGTTACTAACATAATAGAGTATCTTTGTGATAATGATGACGGAGGATTGCACAGACAAACCGGCTTATATAGGCAGTATTATCCTGAGATTTAAAATTACATATTGTTGAAAGTTAAAATAAGCAACAATATTATTTGAATGAAGTATAATCACCTAAGTTAAAGTAGATTTCAGATCTGTTTCAGGAGAAGCTAGTGCCAGGCAGAGAAGGCTAATGAAAGTACTCTTGCATTAGAGCATTGGTATTCACAACTTTCTAGGATTCCTAGGTGATCCTTAGAGGTATCTCAAAACCACAATAGAGCAAGGAGGAAGAGGGGGTTGCCATTATTGTGACTCCCCATCACACTTCAACCATAGCACTCTTGTTTTATCTGTTTTATGTATTGGTATCCCATGTGACATTTCATTGGATGATAGGATTCTGGCTTCTGAAATAACTTCTATCATGAAATAAATAAATGTTGAAATCTATTGTTTTAGAGAGAAGTATTTCATTTAGTGACTTTGTTCTAAAATTTAAATCCTGTGATGCCTATTGTGAAACATTGTTAAAAATTCAACACAACTATTAAATATTTTATTAAGCAGGTTTTGTGGCTGATGATTTTTAAAATGTGCTCAGCAATTTTTAAGAATACATTATTAATGATAACTACCATATTGTACAATAAATCTCTTGAACTTATTCCTCCTATCAAACTGAATCTTTGTATCCTTTGACCAACATCTCCCCAGTTTCCACCTCGTCCCCACCCCCAGCCCCTGGTAACCACTATTCTATTCTCTGCTTCTACGAGTTTAGTTGTTTTAGATTCTACATGTAAGTGACATCATGAGGTATTTGTCTTTCTGTGTCAGACAGATAAAGGAAATATGATATATATACCCAATGAAATACTATTTAGCCTTACAAAAGAAAATCCTATCATTTGTGACAACATGGATGAACATGGAGGATATCATCTTAAGTGAAATAAGCTCTATAAGGATAATTAGTGATACTAAAATGATCACTTGAAAATCCTAACTTCATTTTAACTCCTAATAAATATGACTTTGTGAACCAGCACATCTCACTGTGTTCGTATATCTCTAAAATATTCATTCTTTCACCTGCATACATTAGAATCTGACAATTTGTTGTGACTGAAAGAATCACAGTCAAAATATCTTGATTCGGGATATACCCAAATACATCATGTTTGAAATTCAAAGTGTTTGGTGCTGGATATTTATCTCTTGTACCTCCAGACCCACACTCTACCCTTTTTCTTTCTGCTATGTGCCCCAGGAGGTTCACCTTTATAGACCATATCACCTATGATCCTCTCTTCTTCTGGCTTCTTGATGGGCCTTTTGGCCAACTGCAGGTATCAGCAGGAGAGCACAAGGCAAGATAAAAGAGATCTTGAGGTATTTATTACCTTGGCTTCCTCGTTCCTGGGCCATAGTTTGGCCCTGGCTTCTTTCTTCCTAACGTCATAGCTTGTGTCAGGTGCCCCACCTCCCTTTCTACGGTTATAGATTTTGACAGGTTCTGCCAACTGTTCCCTTCCCTGCCCCCTTCAGGCCTAGGTTTAATAAAACCTTCTACTTTTTGCCAGTCCCTGGGAGCTTCAGCATCATTTGTTGTACCCCCTGACCTTGCCTGGTTCTCACTTCTGTATAAAGTTCTTTTACTAAATTCTCTCAAAGTGCCCCTTTCAATGTACTATCAGTTTTCTGCTGGGGCACTGACTGATATAGTTATGAGTATTTTTAATATTTATATATCATGAGCAGTTTAAAATATCAACATATATTAAATATTAATATAATATAATAACAAAATGGTCCTTTTTCTTTCATTCTATATATTTTTATCGTTAGCTATGGACTTAAGTCCTTGCTAATATACATTTCATGATTTAAAAAAAACAAAAAGTTATCAGTCACTAAAATAAATGATATGAAACATGAATATAACAGTGTTTCAAGACTAATTCAAGTTGAAGTCAATTACTCACTAGAATATATTTCCTGAAATAGAGAAGCTCTTTGTTGCATAATAAATATATAGATAGATGTGTTAGTCATGTTTGTCTTTGCTCTTAGACCTATTTCCTGCTTTTCTTTGTTTTGATTTTTCACAGAGAAGTAGATTACCCAACTTCCCTTGTATTAATAAATTGCTTCTGGTTAAGTTGGGCCAGGAGGTACTAGGAGACTGGAAGGTGGAGGGAAGGGATGAAAGGCAGGATCTTTTTCCCTATGTTGGTCTTCCTCAGGGCTGTCGCCAGAGTGGCTATGCCTCCCCTGTGGCTCCTCACATTCCCGCTTCACCTCTCTGCAGGCAGCCCCAGCCACGGTCTAGGTCTAGGTCCTGCCCAAGATTGGGCACTTCATTCCACTTTCCCTCCACCTTTCAGAGGTGTTAGTAATTTTCTGCAGTTGCTAATCTCTGGTGGCCATAGAAGCCCTGTTTGAATTCTCAGCTTTCTCATGCTCCGTCTAACCAATGCCTTGCATTAAGTTCCTTTTACTGAAAAATCCTACAGTGCTTGCTTTTTTATAGAGTGCATCCTCACTGATAGAGATGATTTGGTAGGTACAAGAAATAATTCCAAGTCCAAGAAAATGACAACAAAACAGCATTATTTGCCTTCCATAATTGATCCATTTGTAGTACCTGATTAAATCCAGAGGCTGATGCTTATACCACATTCCCCAGCGTGCCCAGCGTTCATATAATAGATGCCTGTTATTCTGAGGTCCGTGGGTTTTGATGGGCTGGCTACTCTTGTAGGCTCCCTGGAACAGATAAAATAACATAAATTATGATTCCTTCTCCTAGTGAAATTTGAACTAAATAATAACTGTTGTTTTCTCTTACAGAATAATTTAACAACTTACTGAAAGCTTCAGAAATTGTAAGCTTTAGCCCATAAATGGAATAATGTAATAGATGCCTTTATATGTCTTTTTTTCATTAAAAATTCTCTGATAGTTCCTTAAAATCCTTTATTAAGTTACTTTTTTTAAACCAATGGGATTCATTTAACTTAAAGTAAACCAGACTTTAGGCTTCACTGTTTGAAATTTAAGGTCTTTTAAGAAATACAATATCTTCATCATCACTGAGAGAAACTGTTGTAATCTTTAGTTCAGAAAATAAAAGGATTATCTTGTTCGAAGAAGTGATATAGTCCCAGCAAAGCTTTCTTCCCTTTATAGAGGCTAACGAGGAGAATAAGTGGTCATTCAAAAAGTCCAACAGGTCTCAGCCACCAGTGCTAGTCATGTATTTAAGCAGTAGAATCATTAAAATTTACTTCAAATAAGGTATTCCAAAAATTAAAGGATTTTCAAATTCTTTACATCCTCTCAAAAATCTGTCCCATGGGCTGCAATTATACAGACTATATAATATTTCTTATAGAGGAAAGTGTTTCCTAAAGCCTGAACTTCTCTGCTTTTAAGATCAAGAAAGAGGACAATAGAAGTGATGATTATATATTTTCTGAACCCAAACTTGAGACACAGAGTATGACAAAGTTCCTCACTTCACCGCAATGTATGATTCTGCTTTTATGAAACATTTGATGATAAAGGCCTGCGGTGACTGATACTCCAATTGCCCTGATTTGATTAATACACATTGTATGACTGTATCAAAACATCACATATACCCTATAAGTATACACAAGTATTATGTACCCATAATAATGAAAAATAAAAAAATTTAAAAAATTTAAAGAAAGTGGACTTATGCCTCAGTTTCCTTACCTAGATGACAGGGATAAGAATAATATTAATGATACCCAGTATGGAAGGGTTTTATGAGACCAAGATGGATGGTTCTTATAAAGTGCCAGGCACACAGGAAATATGCAATTAGTGTTAGTTATTTATGTATATTTGATATATTATAGCCATTGAAAAGTATAAAACTGTCATCAGACTGTTCCCAGACAACCAGGGCTGTCGGTTCCTATGAGGTAGAGGACACACTGAATCCCAGCTTGCAGGTGCTGCAAGGTTGCAGTGAGATGCAGGTGTGGACGCCACCTCTCTTGCCCTCTAACAAAATAGACAAATTCATTAGGTAAGGGTGGAAGTACAGTTAAAGTGCAGCCCGAGAGTTGTCTTCCCCAGGGTAGCTCAAGGTGTTTAAAGCCTAAAAGACTAAAAGGCTTTTGAGGTTTTAGATGCAAGACTTTAGAATACCGGGTATACTACTCTTTCAACTCTGTTCATTACTTCAATCAGCCACATTATTCTGGCTTGACAGGGACATGAAGTGGGGCTGCAAGAGAAAACTGACCAAAGTGAGCACTCTTGCTTACTCACATATTTTCATGCCTTTCCAAAGGATCATGTACATTCACTGAACCCCGCCATTCCTGAGACAGGACCCTCCTCCCACCAACACGCTTTTCCTGTTTCCACTATTCATAATTCATAATTGATGGAGTTATTAATTCTAGAAATATCTTGGGAAAACTCTTTCTCATATATATGTCAATATATAATACGTATGTATATATATTCCCTTTTTCCTTTTCATGCCAAATTCCATTGGAAATTCATTTCTCTCCTCTCTAGCCATTGTCCTTTTTGTGAGAAAAAAAACAAATTTCAACTAGGAATAAAAATTATGAGATTGGCACTCATTTCCTGCATTAAGGAAGAAGAAAAAAATCCATAAACTATGAGGTGTCCTTAATCAAATTATCATCAGTGCCATTGTCTCCATTTCCTCTTAGAAAGCATTGTTTTATTTCCCCCTCAAGTAAGTAGCATTTAAAATCAATACAAAATTCCTGAGTCCTTTTTACTGACTTTCTACTTGGTTTTACTTACTATATTTCACTAATATTGTTTTCTATTCTTTTTGTGTATGTGTTCCATATATTAGTATTTCAACTAAATTATAAGCAAAAAGGAAAAATGACCATTAGTTACAACCTATTTATAATATCCCAAACTTCATATAAGAAACTGTCAAATGAACTGTCAGAACACAGCCTAATTACGTAGAGAAATTTACCTACACAGAGAACAATCCAAACCTTCTTTTGCTACAGAGGCTCTCCTAGGGCCTTAGGTTTGCCTCTCCAAACACTTTACCACTTATACTTATGTGGTATTTGACATGGAATTTTATGTTCTCTGAGCTTTGTTTCTTCATGTCTAAAATGGGGATAATAATAATATTTACCCCTCCAGGGTTATTGTCAGAATAATGGAAAATATATGCACAGGGCCTGGCACGTAAAACACACAAATGTATTACCTTTTATTATTATTCCTATTCTTACTATAAGTAGGTATACCATAATGAATATAAACGTTGGAGGTTGGCTTCCTGGGCTCAAAAATGTGCCTTTCATACTTAACCTTTCTATACCTCAGTTATCTGTACATAAAAGAGTTAATATTATTGTCTATCTCAAACAGTGTTGCAAGGATTAAATGAGATAATCCATACAAAACATTTAGCTCACTGCCAAATAGGAAGTACTCAATACATTTTTCTACTATTAGTTATACCAGACTGCAAATTTCTCAAGTAGTATGTCCTATGACGAGTCCTTAGCCTTAACTTTATAAATAGAAGAGTGATGGTTTTTGAAAGTTCAGAACTAAAACCTCTAAAGGCCCCATTGTTATTTTAAAATGTAAAATTTCCTTAAAGAAAAAAGTCAAGAATACAGGGGAGAGGGCAGGAGAAGTTAAAATTGATTGAAATGTCATTGATGGTGGGCAGGACCTATCACAGCTTGCATCAAGCATTTCTATTTAAAACTGGCAGGGAGGTAATAATCTGGCAGAGAATCAGGTAGGAAATGAGCTATTATAGGCTTTTGCTGTGGGCTGATAGATTTTCAGGTATCCCAGAGTAGTAGGCACAAACCGGGAATGTGCCCTGTGTGGAGTGGTGTGGATCTCAAGCTGGATCAAGCATGGAGCTCTGTGCTGGAGCAGAGGGCAGCAGCCAGAGCTTCCAGGATTGCTGGGATTCCCAGCATGGGGCAAACTGCAGAAGGATTTTGGAACACAGTCGCAAGTGTACAGCCACAAGATTACCATGGGGACTCAGAAAGGCCAGGGCCACTTGCTGACTGAACACTCTTGGGCATGTGCAGCCAGATTGAAGTGAAAACAATGGGATCAAGCATTGAGCATGAAAACCATTTTTTTAAATGAAAAATATATTTCACAAATACCTCATGTGGGGGAAACGCTGCTATATATGAGCCATTGTTTATAAGTTTACGGATCCCTGGAAAGAGAAGAAAAGAACGGTTCTTGAGTTAGTTTAAATAAAAATTCCCTCTGAAGCAACATAAATATACCTGGAACAACAAATTAATTTAAAAATTTTAAATAATCCAAATGACATCCATAGCCACCTCACGTATGAGGACAGTGACATATTTGATATCTTCAGGCATCTTGTATTTTTCACCCTTATAATTAAAAGTATAGTTTATTTGTTACCTATTGTTTTCTACTCATCTCTATGTAAACTTTATAATTTTTTTACTTTTTCTAGGTGAAATATTCTAGATTTTCTCTTGTATTACATGTTGAAGCATACTGCTAAACAGTCAAACAACACAGAAATTTAAAAAGTTTAAATTAACTGTTATTTTTCCTTCCAGAGGTAACCTCTAAAAAGTATCTTACATAGTCTTCTAGATGTTTTTTCTTTTTATATACATATGCATTTAGGAAATAGAATTACATTAGACTTATTGTTTGTAGATATCTTTTGAAGTCAATAAATAGGGAACTAATAACTAATTTTCAATCTCCATGAGTAAAGGGTCTATGTCATACATTTTATATAAAATATAGCACATAATAAATGCTTGATAAATTTGTGTTAAGAGTGAATAAATGTCACATAATTTTCAAAGGATCCATTATAAATGGATGCAGCCTAACTTATTTGTCCACAGTGGTCAACATTTAAGATATTTCTAGTTCTATTTTATTACAAACAAAGCCACAATGAATCAATTTTTACATATATTCAAATATTTTTGAATACATATATTCAAAAGTCTGATTATTCTTTGGGATAAATTTCAAGAAATAAAATTTCTATTTCAAAGTGTTTGCACATTTCAAATTTTGACATGTGGCCAAATGCCCTCACAAAGGTTTTTTTTTTGTTTGTTTGTTTTACTGAAGGGCTGCAAAATAGAATGTTTATAGAGTTTGTGTTTAATGTGCTATACACTCATATTTCATGAATGAAGGCAAAGCTTCAGTTGTTCAAAAAACAATAGTTCTGGGTATAAATAGTATCAGCAAATTCTACTTTCTATATGTTTTTAATTACTGTTCTTACCCACTTTTGATATTCCATTTTCATATTTGGTGCGTTCCAGCATGTGATAGACTATCCTGCTTCGAGTAGCATTGCTGAAGAAGGTGTCCTTATTGTTTATTATAAAGCTGTTAAGATAAAGGGATCAGTTTTAATATTCAAAGAATAGCAATAGTTACAAGTTCCACTAAAGCTGATGCATATGAAGTATAATAAATCGGAAGAGAAATCATCCCCTTTTTAAAAAAATCAATTGACAGAGAAAAAGGAATTACTCATTAATGATACAGGGCATTATGAAATATTCATTATAGTATCTTCTTTCAGTTTATATGGAAGTCTAGGTGTCCTCCTATTTCTTGTGTAGCATTGGAACAAGCAAAGAGTACATTGTCCACTGCCTCCCATCAATTTTGTACTGTCTTATGCAATGTATTTCCAAATAGAGCACATTAAAATTTGATTTCATCCTCATACCACAATTTCCAATCTAGCTCATCTTGTTTTCAAAATTTTAACAATAAGCAACAGTCCTCCCTTCCCTTTGATGCCCTATCTTGTCCCCGTGTAGGAACAGTAACAAGGAGGCACCATGCGACAGCCAATGATGTAAAGAAAAAACAGGTGATCCCAAGAGGAAAGGAAGGGTCTGATTTGCTTTATAATATAGCGAGAGCCCCAAAACAATGGAAGTGTCCTAGGACTCACTCAGCTTCTGACATTTCTGTTTCCAGTTGCTTTCTCTCTGTGAATGATAAGCCACCATTTCATCAGGCATGTAGTCCTGAAGTATTAGATCTTCTGTGATCTAAGCTTCCTCTTCACCCTCCATATTTAAACAGTTGCCAGACTAAGTTACTTTTCTAACTGAACCACCTGTGTTCAGCTTTGGCACCAGCTCTTCATATCTGAGTCTTATTGTCTCTTGCCTAAGTTATGAGAAGAGTGTCCTAACTTGACATCCAATTTCTCACTTGACTTTTAAAGCACAGCTCCAATCCTTAGAGCACTCCTCTTGATGAGCATAATTAAATTTATTATTTTTCTCCAAGGCTCTCTACAAGTTCACTCCAACTTACTCCTCAGTTTTATGTCTAATAGCTCTGGCTTCTTGTAACTGATCATCTGTTAAATTGTATAATTTATCATAACCTTAAAATCCTGTGCTTATTTTCCTCTGGATTTTGCTCTGTTTCTGATACCTCTTTCTCCTCCTCTCCCCATGTCGCTCCATATTTTTACCTGTTAAAAAGGGCTGTCTCCTTCAAAAAGGCTTCCTAGATCTTCTACTTTGGAAGTGGCTCTCCTTTTCTTATAAAATGTACATTTTATTTATGCCTTTCCTAACACATTGATTTTACTCTGTCTTGTTTTAGATTTATCTGTACATCTGTCCATTTTACTAGACTCTGAGTTCCTCCAATATTCTATATTATGCTTTTTATATCTGTATTCTTACATGCCAAATTCAGAGTTCTGTTAACTATAGGTAGAAGAAGGAATGTTTACCTGCCTCTTTCACCATGAAATTGATTTAGCATTCCCTGAACAAATATTTCTGAAGCATATAAATTTCTTTTACTTTTTTTCATAGAGTTACATTATGGGAGGGATGAAACAGATAATACATAAATAGATAAATAAATAACGTAATTTCAGATAATTGCTAGGAAGAAAAATGAAACAGCATAATGACATAGAGAATGACTGGGACAAGGGGACTCTAGGTCAGGTTTTCAGAGCAGCTGTCTCTGAGGTGGTGATGGTTGAGTGGGAGCTGCATGGTAAGAAAGAATATGCTGTATGAAGATCTGGGGGCAGAGCATGTCAGGCAGAGAACAGCAAGAACAAAGACTCTAAGTTGGGACTAAGCTTGAGCTTTTGATGGCAAGAACCAAAGTTTATATGACTGGAATGAGGAAATGGTGGTAAAAAAAATGCAGCAGATGAAGTGACAGTGCTGGGCAGGAACTACAGCATTTGTGTTCACAGAGTAGATGATAAGAAATTTGAATTTTTAAAAAAAGTACAAATGGGGAGATATTTGGGAGTCTTAAATAAGGCAGTTGTGTGTTCTGATTGATATTTTCCAAGGATCACACTGGTTTGGGGGATTTAAAAACAAAGAGCAGAATGTTTTTTATTTGTTGTACCACAGATCCTTAAAGGTCCTGAAAACATGCAGCAGAAAGCTGAAGGAGCTTCCATCAAAGTGCGACCTCTCTATCTATGCCTGGCAGTCAGTGGATTTCCACCCCTCCTCCCACTCTCATTCTAAAGCTGGCATTAGAAAGGATGCTTCTAGATCCACCTGCAAGAATAAGTAATAGAATAAACAGAATATCAAGAAAGAGAGGGTTTCCCGTTTATGGCAGGCTATGTTACATATTTGATGGCCTCGAATGCTGTTTCATCCATCTTTTCAATCTCCCACATTTCAAAATATAGTTCAATCCAGAATGGTGTACAGCAAAGTAGGCCCTACACCCATAGCCCTTTAGTAAACTGCATTTTTCTACCTTTATGTTCACTCTACTTAACTGTAAATTTACATTTTTGTCTGCCTCATTAGACTGGTGGTACCACGAAGGCAGAAACTTTGTAACTTCAACCTGTGTCAAGTAGAAACTCAACAAATACTAGTTGAATTAATACAAAAACAGATATGTAGGTAGGTAGGCAGAGAGAGAATCATGCAACAGATTCCTAAAAAATTCTCATTTACCTTAGTTTAATAAGAGTAAACTAAAATGGATAACTTAATTAATAAATATATGTATTAAGTGAAATATGGTTATAATAATTTATTAATTAGAATTAATTAAACATGCTAATTAATAACAATTCTATTATCACTATTGTTATTTCACCTGGGTGACTTACTATCATTATAGTTATTTTGAAAGAGTTGGGAGCTAGACTACCCGCCCGTGGGTTTACAATTCATTATTCATTACTTGAAAGTCTGTAAATCATAAAGTTGATAAAGAATTAATAATGTTCACTTAGTGTTATTCATAAGTATGTATTTTTATGAAATGCTATGTTCTCTGACTTATTTGGTAAACAATAGAGATGGTCCTAGATAATTTTATTCTATAAACAAGACTCTAATATTGAAAAGTATAAAGGCAGGTGGGAGGATACAAGAGATGGAAACTCACTGGTGAATCCGTGCACGGCTGAAGGGACCAGTATAGCAGTCTGACTCCCCTAGGTTTGGAAAAGCGGACTTGTCAAGAACCATCGGGTTTTGGGCCATCCAGTTTTTGATTCTTCTAAAATAACTTTGCACCCTGGAACAGAGTCACATTTAAAACCACATTAAGTTGTATTCTAGAACCATGCCGACCATACACTACAGCTCTCTGAAGTACCAAACAAAGAGTTCCAAAAAGACATGCACACACATACACCCACCACCACTCCCCACACACATGCACTCCTTATGTTCCCATGCAAAAGAAATAAATAGCAAAACAAACTAAATCCTGCCTTTGTTTAAACTGTTTTAGGGCAACCACATTATCCTCATGAAAAAAACCTTGTGGTAAATATTTAAGAATCATACCTAAAGATGGTAGTAGGAAAGAGTATTTTTTAAAAGCAGCATGATATATTTATTAAAGCTGTGTGTATATGTATCTATGAGTATATCTCTACATATGTAAACATAGATTACTCTCTGATTCTTTGAATAAAAAAAGCAAAGCAATGTGTCTCTACAAAAGTGGAGGCTGAAAAGAAATAAATGGCTATGACACTCATTCAGTGGCACTGGGATTCTCAAGTGTGACAGAAACAGAGAGAGCTTTGAGTCAAGCAGAAGTGGGTTAAAATAGAGCTCTACATTTCACTGACTGTGTGACCTTGTACAAGTTATTTAACTTCTGGCCTCAGTATATTCCCTCATAAAATAAAAATAATAGTGACCTTGCTGGAGAATTGCAAATAGGTGTTTTACTTTAAACTGGATCATTAACGAAAAGAAAAGTTGAGGCAAGGAGCCTTTGCAGCACTTTTAGGACTCTTAATGGGCATATGAACTACCTGAATATCTTGTTAAAATGCAGATGCTGATTCAATGGCCTGGGGTAGGGCCTGGGATTCTGCATTCCTAAGTAGCTCCTAGGGGATGTCCACGCTGCTATCTCCACTGACTATACTCAGCAGACTTTGAAGTTTAGTATGGACATCAGACATATACTGTAAGGACACTATTTCGAGAAATCTGACATTAGGATACTTTGGTCCCAGCTTTAGATTATAGTCATAACCTAGTTCTATTGTGGTATATATCTTGACCGAAGTCATTTATTTCACAAAGAAAAAAAGGAAAGGAAAGAAGAGATTGACTTCAGAGATTGCTTCTCAATATGTAAATTCTAAATTACTATAAGAATATTTACTACAAAAAGGTAATATTTATACACTATGAGTTTCTATCTTGGACTTCCTCTGTAATAGTAAGTCAAAGTAGCAGGATGGAATATTTTCCTAGACAAGTACAACTTATATCAATATTTGTTTGGTCAACTCTGCTTGAACTTCAGAAAAAATTTAGCACAGCAATGGATAAGCAGCTAATAGTGTAGCTTTTTTTTCTTTTTCCAAAGACAGGGTCTCACTCTGTCACCCAGGCTGGAGTGCAGTGGTGTGATTATAGCTCACTACAGCCTTGAACTCCTGAGCTCAAGCTGTCCTTCTGCTTCAGCCTCCAAGTAACTAGGACTACAGATGCATGCCACCACACCTAGCTATAATATTGTACCTTAGCAATTATTTTATTCAAGTCTAATATAGTAAAATTATCATGTGTAATGTGAAATATGTATCAAATCCTAATGTAAGTTTAGCATGTTATTGTCTAGATTTTTTTTTTATTTTTTTTTATTTATTTATTTTTTTTGCCAAGTAAGGTTATCATTTAGATGTTAAGCTATTTTTGTTTTTGGAGGGACCAAATATTTTTTTCTAGCCTAAATTAATAAATAAGTAGTATCTGAAGATTCATTTTGCTTCTTCTTGTTACAAAAACAGACTCTAATGTCACAAAATACCACCATAACCCAGAGGCCAGTGCACTGACATGTAGAAAACATTGAATAGCTTATATAGCAATTACTCCAGCTTTTTAAATTTAGCATAGTTGAAAAAAACAATGGGGTAAGAGTTGGAAGATGAATGTTCTAGTGCTGAATTTGACCATAATTGAAATTAGGCAAAACATTTCCAACCTTTAAGCTTCAGAATCCTCATTTCTAGAGAGTAAGTAATTCCATCTATTCTCCTTCATTAGGTAGCTAGGAGGATAAAATAAAAGGAGGAATTCTGATCACATTTAGAAAATTGTGATGGGATTTTAGCACCCATGGTCCTATTAGCTCTGATAACATTAAAAACAAACTGGAAGTTAATGTGAATTTTTAAATATTTTTTAAAGAAATTCAATAAAAGGACTTTTAGACCATCACTTATGTTGCTAACAGAAAACAAGCATTATCTATTCAGGCTTTGCACACACACTTCCTGTGGAGGAGTAAATGTTGTCTGATGGTGAAATGTTGTCAGTCTGGATTTAAATATTAGAATGCAAGGATCTAGTTTATTAATTTCTTTGAGCCTTACTCAATTTCTTATCTCTTAACTGAAAAAAAAATTTTGAGAATTAAATGGATAATGTATGACACAGCACATGGTAAGCACACAATAAATGTTAATGATATTAACGACAAGAAAGAGTATTACTGCTACGATTTCCATTAGTACAACTACCATCACCAAGCCACCAACATAATCTAACACATTATTTAACCTCTGTCAAACCTTTACTGTATTGGACGTCTTGCAAACTCAAGATTTTGTGGCATAATGTGAAGATGACTTCTAATGGAGCTTTAAATTCCTTTGCTAAAATCAGGGGAAAGCTCAAATAATTCTATGGGAATTGAAAATAAATCTGGATTAAAAGGTCAAAAGAACTTGATTAAAGCAAAAACTCTGCCAAACCGGCTGTGAAAGCTAGGGCGGGGCTGTGGGTGGGGATGGTAAGGGAGTCATTTATTTTTTCTGATCTGCAAAACCAGCTACTCTGTGCTGCCTTTCTTGCAGGGTCATTTTGAAGATGCTTTGATAATTGAATGTGAAAATGCTTTGTAAATAAAAGATAAATTGCAGCTATAGTAAAACTACAGCCATTTCCTCTCAACCTGCCTGGAGAAATGATGATCTTTAAAAGCAGGATAATTGCCTGTGCATTATGTATTCTGTAATGTTTACTGGTTAAAATTAACCACACACAAAATATTTTCCTACTTGAAGAAAGGAAAAGCACAATTAAAACTATATGGGCATATTTTATTTCAATTTCCCACTTTCCAAAATATCTACAGATTGAGTTTTATGATTTTTACTATTCTTTTTTTCCATTTAGTATGTCATATAAACTCCTTTCTTATTATACTCCTTCCCCCATGCATACACAGGCAAGGAACTATTCATAAAAGAGAACTATTTAAAATAAGTAAAATGTAAAGCAGTAGGTTATAGTAAGAATCAAGACACTTTAATAATCATTTGGAATAACTGATAACTGAATTTTCATTTCATGAACTTAAACAATAATACACATAAAAGATAATAAAACATGACACATGATACAGTATTAATTTTCTAGTTTACCTTTACATTTGATCAAATAGAAAAAGAACATTTTTCAATTATTAGAAATATTGTTTCTTTAGGATTTAGTATATACACATTTGTTATGCATTCTAAACACAAGTTTACTCTAAAACTATATTATGATAGTTTTATAAAAATAGACATTTGTTGTGATCTTAATATTCAGGATTTTGTAATTCTGCAAGTGTCTGAAAGAAAGAGATGCCTGTTTAACAGAAAATCCATCAATTATGTGGTAGCAAAATCTCACTAATCCTATAGCAACACACTGAAGTGAACTCAAGAGATTTTATCAACCATCCAATATTAAGCAGGCATACGCAGAACAAAACAAACAAGCCTTGCAGTTGTAAATTTATATACTATAATATTCCAATGACTTTGATTTTATTATACAGAAATGACTTTGAAAATTTGCTACATAGACCAGGACCAAATAACCACATGGGAAATGATTAGGGTTTGTTCTAAATGATAACCGACAGAAAGACATGGCTTGGCTGAGAAGCATCATTAATTAATTTTTAAAAAGCCATTTAATACTAATTCTTTAATATTCATTCTAATTTCAAGATTTTTTCCTCCATAACTTACTTTTCTCATCAGCCCATACTACCATGCCTAAATTTAATATTTTAAAAAGACCAACATTCTCCTGTTCTGATTTATAAAGTTTTAATTACATTCAATTTTCTTTGGCAAAGAAACTCTATTTATTGAATCCTGTCCTAAAATGGTCTGGTTATTCACATTATATGGTTTTTCTAGCTTTTGTGTTATTCTGACTTGTAACATCCTGCAACATTATTCAATGGAGCATATGCTACCATGTTCACATGTTTTGTCTTTTTTAATTGATTCTTTTGCAATGAGCAGGAAAACAGCCAAGTGTAAGAAGATTTTTGTTTGGGCGTTCATTAAATGGAAGCTCACTTCCTCCACTTAAACAGTGCCAAGGCGATTCAGGTGGAAGAATACCTTCTGTCTCAGAGTTATAGTTTGACTAATTCCTTTTCCATAGCTACTCATGTTTTGAGATGAAGCTCTTAAAAAGACGTTCATTTTCAATACTAAAATAAGAACATTAGCTTCCGGTGGTAGAGTAAGAGTAGGTTTGCAATTCAAAAGATGCTGTATGGCCTTGCTAAAACACTTCATGACTCTGGATACTAAGTCTTTACCACTTCTGTCAAATAAGAGAATTGGATTGATTGAATGATACAGGTCTTTGCTGGGTCTAGTGTTCTATTCCTCTACTGGTTCATCATTTACCCAGTGATCCTGGTTTTATAAATATTTTTAAAATTAAAATCTCTTGCTATGCTAACTTGCAATTAAAATCCTCCTTCCATAATATTATATCACGGGAGGATTCTAAAAATGGCAACGGTAAATAGTAACAAAGAGATGATCTGATTTTAAACATTGTTCAGTTTGGTATAAGTCATTTTGGAAATCTTTTTAATAAATCAATAGAATTTTTTTCCCTAAAATTTACAACTGCAGAAATGGATAATTGAATGTTTTCTTCTTTATTTTTTATACACAATGAAAAACTGGTGATAAAGAAATTATGCATCACCCACCAACCTGCCCATTGATTTGCTCCTCCCGTCAGTGTAATAGCATTTTTTCCTGAAAAATAGTAGAAATCAACTGAAGAAAGTCATAGGAAAATGAAGTGAAACCAGTGGGTGACAATATTCAATCATATTCAGCATTGCCATATCTCAAGTTCCATATGCATAAGAAACTTAAGATGTTAAAATAAGCCAGTATAATAAGAACATTGAAATTACACAGTTTTAATTTCCATATCTAAGTTACTAATAACAAAAACACTTCACTAAATCCATAGGCCACTTTGAGATATATTATTTTTAATTTTATTTTTGAAAGTCTGTCTTCTGCCACTCAATGCATACTAACTAGATTATTTGCTTACAATTTATAAGTCATTCATTCACACATCCATCCATTTATCCATACATCCATCTAAATACATAGTGATAAATACTTCTGATTTGCCAAGTAATGGTAAGGTATAACCACTAAAAATTAGAGAAAAAAGGTCTGTGTCCTCAAGGAGCTTCCTTGACAGATGAGGCGACAAGTGATTTGTTACATGGATTGGGTGTAGGGCAGATATGGGGGGGAGGGGATGGGTGTATACCCACATAATGAGTGCGATGCGCATTGTCTGGGGAATGGATACGTTTGAAGCTCTAACTCAGGGCAGGGTGGGGGGACATGGGCAATATACATAACCTAAACTTTTGTACCCCTATAATATGCTGAAATAAAAAAAATAAAAAAAATAAAAAAATAATAATCAATCAAAAAAAAGAATAATAATGTAGAAAAACAGACACTGCTAAGGAAATACCTAGGAAAGGGATCCTAATTAGTTTTTGTTTGTTTGTTTGTTTGTTTTACAGGTGGAGGAGAAAGGAGACAGGGAAGCCTTCCCAAAGTATGTGTCACCTGTATTGAATCTCAAACACAAGTAGAAGTAGTCCTCTGAACAAAGTGGATACATGTGGTAGCCTAGACAGGAGTAGCATATCAGATGGTTATGGGGGCAAGCCTAAGCATTATAAGATTCAGAGAACTGAAATAAATTTGGTAATAGCTAGGCTATATATTGAAAGTCGAGTATAGTGATAGAAGACGTGGAGGATGGTAAACAAGGCACAGATGATGAGGGGCCTTAACAACTAATGCTAAAGTTTTTGGATCAAAAGCAATGGAGGAGATAAAAAATGTTTTAAGTAGGGTATGCTTAAGTAAGCATGTACAATTTTAGAGAACCTAAAAATTCTGGTGACAGAAGTTAATCTATCACCTAGACTATTTTCGCTACATCCTCATACTGGAGTTCAGAAATTTGATATTCTGAGTCTTGTAAAATGCCGTTTTATCTCCACCACCAAAACCTATTTCAGAGGATCATTATACTCCTCCATGGAGTGGTATCTAGAAAACAGGGCTAAGAGTCAAGGCAATTGATAGTTAGCCCTATGTTATTAACTGCTTAGAAAACTTGAAAACTTTTTGAGGTACCATATTTCATTGCAATCTCTGGTCATACTGCCAGAAAATAATTTTAAAGTTGTCCTACTTTATTCCAACATTAAACTCAAATATGGACTTTTGAGGCTTGCTATATCTATCCTAAACTTACACTTTAAATGTCTTTCCCCTTCATTTTTTCAGACATACACAAAAGATTGTGTACATCCATTGTCTACATACATTATTCAAGCCCCTGGACTCTTTTTTCTGAACCCCCTCTGCGTAGACTGCTTTGCACCATTTATTCCAATGTTGCATAATTGTTCACTGACTTTCTTCTACAAGAGAATCAATTTCTTGAAAACAGTAGTTTTATTTCATTTGACTTTGTATGCCTGTGCATACTTGACAAATTGCTTGATGGTGAGCACTCGGATGGCTGATGGAATAAATGAATGAGACTTTGCTTAATTCACAGTTGCAGTAATCCCTTTCAATGCTAGAGAGCACTTTACATTTAATAAACATTTACAAAATACAGTAGCATTAAAATATAACCACAAATGTAGAAATTGGTTTAAAATAATTTTCAGCATAAAAAAAATCCAAGAACATGATTAAGAGGAGATAAAGTTTACAACTGTAAATATCAGGTGTGGATACGGTAAGGAATATTATGAAAGCATACAAAGAGGGGCTGAGATTTGGATTAAATACTATTTTCTATCTTTATTGCTGGTAATCCAAAATATTTATCTTAAACAATTTTAAAAAATTTTAATTGTGAAAATACTTTGGGAGATATAAAGAACAAATGGAAAAAGAAAGTCATACAGGATGAATGCTTTTTTTACACTTATACTGTAACAGTGAATACAAATTAAAAATAAAATACTTAATTCTTCCTGTTAAAAAGGCAAGGAACTTCTCCCTTCCTCTTCTTAAGAGCATTTACTTAAGAAACTTGTAATTACAAGTACTTTCTCCCATCTTTGAAATGTATATTAATTTTTTAGCAAATAAGATGGGTCTTTTGTCAGGACTTTGGAGCCCTCTCTTTGAAATGTAAACATCAAGGGAGATAGTACAACACCTCCCAGTTTATATGGGAGGGTAGGACCTAACTTTCACAGATGGGTTGTTCCAAGTTGCAAACTTACCTCCTATCATAAAGATATGACAAGTTTTATAATTGTATAAAGCAAATTAACACCCCAATTACCAGGGGAATCTAGGCTGAACTACGTGTGATAAAGGGTCTTGTCAAATTCTCTTACTTAAGGACTAGTTATTGTTTATCTTGCAAACGTGTACACAAATGCAATAAACTGTATCAGCTTGGCTATACAAAAAGTGAAATTCCTTTCTGTCTTTACAATCTCTTAGTGAATTAACTGTGATGTGCACCACATTCTGGTTTAATGCTTATTTGATAATGAAATGGTTCTCTTACTCTTCAATCTCTGTGGCTGGGTTGGGGGGAGATTTTGTTTTAATTTATATTTTCCCAACAATGTATAGTGTACCTTTAATCCAGTAAGTCAACAACCACCTACAATTCTCCTTAGTTCTGCACAAATGAACGTGCAGGACCAAGTCCTTATCTACGTATAATCCTCTATCCTAACTGTGTGGTGTTCATGTACATTGCTTGCTTTATTTTTCCCATAATTTTTCATTTGAATGATCTTGCTATTTTATACCTTGCATCAAGGCTGCATTTATCTACCCACCTACCTATTACAACAGCCACTCAAAATTATAAGTAAATAATTATCTTAATCACTGTTTCCAGCCAGCACTCACACAGCCAAGTGTGGAGATGCCTGCAAGGCCCAATGAGGAGGGCGGTCAAATGGGTGAGACTCTGGGCCTCTTGGTCCTATTTTATACACTGGGCTCCCTCTAGGTTTTTATTTTATTCATTTTATTATTTTATTTTATGTAGGATGTCTTTTACATAAAAAGTGATCTAGGTTTAATCTCAATTGTGATAAAAATGTGTTATTAATGTTTTAAAAATATAGCCCCAAATTTGCTATGTTTAATATATTTGTGGGAGGATAAGCTTGAGGAACAATGTGAGGCTGACCCTACTGCATACATGTTCTCAAGATAAACAATAGGTAGCCCTTAATTAAGAGGACTTAAGTAAGAGAAACTCCACCTGAGAAGCCGCAGGATGAATGAATTATCATAAAATGTGGCGAAGCCTTTTCATGTAAGAGAGAGGTAAGAAGGAATAGAAGTCACCTTTGAATCAAAAGAAAAATGATAAAAGTGGGATGTGATATTTCTGAAATGCAGAAGACAGAGGCTAAGTCCTTCCTGATATGATAAAAACTAGGAAATGTGTTCTGTTGTAACCATCTGATATTTTCTGGGTTAGTTTGAAATAAGTCCAACGTGTATGCCATATTTACATTGGAAGAAAAGTCAAGAAAGAAGTGGCTAGAAAATTTAGGCACATTAAAATTTTACATATATATTCATGCAGAAAATTTAGACAAAATGCTCAAAACTCATTTTCATGCACTATAGAAGAAGAAAATTTTTGCCAGAAAGGTTATAAATAATAAAACTTTCTGAGTAAATTTGCAGCTTTTCTTTGGGGAATGTTAATAGGTAGGTTTCAAGAATAAATAAACACATGGGATAACTCAGCATGGGTAAAATTTTTATGCATTTTTTAAAATCTTGTTCTAAAAAGAAGTGCGTATTTTTCCTATTTACTATTCCTGTATAATTTAATTTTAAAGCAATACATATATTCTTCAATAAGATAGCAGTTGACAACTGGAGCTGGACTGGCCATTATGAAAACACTTTGCTGCTTAGTTTATGCTTGAATAGCTTTCTTTTATTATGAGTTGGCTGCTACCCCAAATTTCAGGTGTACCTTATAAATAAATGAAAAGTTAGTTACTAGGGAGTTAGTTAATGCTATGTCTATTATTTAAATTGATCTGGAAAGATGTTCCAAAAAAACTCTGTGTTTTAGCATTTCTCAAACTATTTTCCCAAGAGCACCAGCGTCAGATGAAATTAGAGAAAGGCTACACATTGTATAACTGTCTCTTAAAATTTATAAAAATTATAAGGAATATTAAAATATTAAAATTTCCAAGACTATATTTACTCACTATTTACACCTGAAACATTTGGGATGCTTGTTAAAAATGAAATAAAAATGTATATTTAAAAATAAAATAAAATAAAAATGTATATACTCAATTGTTTTCTTCCTGACCTAATATGCCAGAACCTCTGGGTGTAGTTTCCAGAAACCGTCATTTTTGCTGTTTCCCAGGTTATTTTAATGCACTCTAATACTGAGAAGCACTTCTCTTAAAATTCTTGAAGTAGAAATATTTATTTATTAACTCAGAATTTCAGAAACATATTTGGTCATAAGATATTCCCCTCTTAATGCCTTGTGGAATTAGTATTACTTTGACACACTTAGGAAAATGATGCATACTTTCTAATATTTTTATTATTAAATTATGAAAATTTCAATGGTATTTTATAAAAGTTTCATCAATCATAATGCATCAATTATAAACATTTTTGAAAATATATTACAAAGAAGAAATTTTAGGCAAAATATCAATAAAAAGAGATAGTAACTGCATATGTTTCATGGTTTGCTTTCTTTTCTTTCTCCCCTTGGATGTATTAGAATTCTTCTTTCAAAGGCAGTAATATCAGGAAATGAAAAAAAAATTGGATATAATTTAAAAAACCAAAATAGTCTGACTCAAGAGAGTGTCACTTTCAAAATCTTCCCTGGGATGTAAGGACACCATGCACACAGCCTGGAAACCTAAGCTCCACTTCACACAAAGGAAGATCACTCACAGTCTGGCAAGGGAATTGTTTTTTAATGCACTTTTAGAGAAGTGAAACAAAGAAATTAAATATGAGACAGATTTTTAATCAAAATTATGAGAATACTAATTATTCCATCATTAAGAGTTCCTTGAAATGTATTTGAAAGTGTAGGATAAGGGAAATGAGGGAAAGGAGGCTGATGTGCTTTACAGACTTTCCACTTTTAAAAATTAGCAAAATCCAACTGGGATAGTGGAAAGAGCTATATGAAAAGTATGATACCATTGATTGTATTGCCATTGTCTTCATAAGACTTTCCCTCATAGACTACAGCAGAATGAACATAATTTAAAATAGTGATAAGAAAGAAAAACTATCTTTGAAATTATGAAAATCAAATATTAGGGGTAAAGCAAATATATATTACAAATTATAATGGACTAAATGGTTGTGTCCCCCACAAATTCATGTGTGGAAACCCTAATATTTAATGGCATTTGGAGTTGAGGCCTTTAGGAAATACTTAGGACATGAGGATTGAGTCCTCATTAATGGGATTAGTGCCCTTATAAGATGATGCCAGAGAGCTAGCTCTTCCTACTTCCTCCTGTGAATACACATCCCAAAAGAGGGCCCTCACCGTGCCAATACCCTCACCTAAGACTTCCAGTCTCCAGAGCTGTGAAAAATAAATGTTTGTTGCTTAAAACACCCAGACTATGGTGATTTGTTATGGTAGCTCAAACTGACTAAGACCACCAAGGCTGTATTCATAATTCACCCTTCCATTGAATGAAAATATAATTGCATCGTAATAATAGGTACCTGTGTCAAGATCTAAATAAAATGATGCTAGCGATGGATAGCAAAAATGGAATCAATCTTCTGGACTCCTGGTAAGCATCTGTTTTGTGTCAAGTCCAGAGGAGGAAGGTGGAGACATGCTCCCGTTTTGAACGTTTTAACACCATGTTCAATCAATCTGAACTGAACCTTAATACTGAAACCTACTGAAATGGCATGATTGTGATGTAGTCCCCAAGGGCTTTCTCCTCTTTGATCTAAAGGAAATTAGTTTTTACATAAATTCGGTTATGACTTTTCTTAGAAACAATGATGAAATCACAGGATCAGGATGATGGCAAAATTTGGAAGCTTTCAGCAATTTTGTCCTCATATGAGGAAGCAGGTAATTATCTTCGGTGTGGCACGTATTTTGCATAGTGTATTGTGTTTACATAATGTAGTCATAGTAGAATTTGTGGGAAATAGATCATTTTGTGAGGATATAGACAAAATAACAGAGAACCACAATCCCGCCCATCAGAAGCAATCATTTTTAATCTATTCTTATATTTCCTTCCAATTGCATTGCTATGCACTTTACATTGTTGAAATCATATTTCATAAATAATTACATATCTTATACATTTTTATTTAAGTTTTTATTTACTATTTCCCCAGAATCATTAATAAATCTTTGTACCCATTTATTTTATAAATGAATTATATTGCATTGCAAAGGTATATTCTAATTTACTCAAGTCCTCTAATGTTGAACATAGAAGGTATTTCAATTTTTCACAATTATAAATTATACTTCAGTTAATATTTTTCTGTTTTTGCAATTATTTTTGTAAGATAGAAAGTGGAGGCTATGAAAAGTAAGACTCACAAAAATGTTTTAAATTTCTTTCAGAATATTTTTATAAAGTTTGACTCCTACTATAAATAAACAAAAGTGATTATTTATCATATCTATGCTAAGTTTTAAGATTATTGCTTGTAAAATTCTTTGATAGGTTAAAATTGATCTCATTTTTATTCTGGATGAATATGTACAGTCTAAACAAGAAGAAATCAGGGAAAAGAGCAAGAATTCTCCCACTATCAGTATATCATTATACATATATTATGATAATCAGTAATAAGTCCTGGTCAAGTATTTCAAAAGATTTTTTAGAAGATTCTATAGTATGAAGATAAAAATTTCCAGAACTTAAGATATGTAGTTTAGCACAAATGCAAACTTACCTCAGTTTAGTCTCAAGATTAGCTTGGAATAATCACCTGAATTGAAAGCAGTGCTCTATAAACTTTATCTAATCATAACACAAATAATATCTCACAGGCCCTTATTGGCTTCTTTCAGGAACCAAGTTTTATAAAAATTTACAAACCTCAGGGAGTTTTTTTTAGGAATCTTACCAATCATTTGTATAAAGTGCTGAAGAATTAAAAAGACTTTGCCTTTGTTAATCTTTTGTTTTTTATTTTATTGTTTTTTGCCAAGATTTTTGAGGTGTTATTTGCATATCTCCTAAATATCATCTTTTTAGAGAACTCTTAAATCTTTAGAAGCATGAAGGTGAACTAATTCAGGTATTTAATTCTAATATTGCCAGAAAGATTCCTCAGTAGTTGCCAACACTTAATCAATTTCTGATTTATGGGCGATGTCTGTGGTTGCATCTTTCAAGCCTGAGGTGTTTCAAATGACAAAGATGAGATCAATACCTTTATGGTATTTTATCTTGAATATCATAGAGGCTTGTCATAAAACTTGAGGATGTCAGAACTCTTACCAGAGTTGGATGCTTTCACACTACCATGTATGAGAAAGTTCTCCATATTTTTGAATTGCACTTTCAGAGTTCACTTATATTCATTACCTAAAGGCTCTTTTACTTGGCATCCTGTTTACTCTGAACCTTCTAAAACTTCTTAGCAGCTAATAATGCATATAGAGCTCCATATCAATGTAAATGTTCATGTCTCCAGTAGGAGTTAATACTTGGCATACAGTAGGAACACTGTTGAATTTTACTTTGAGAATCCATGGAGAAGAGTGGTAACATTCTGCATATAACCCAAGATGTTCAATATAGGGAAACTTATGTCTATTCAATCATTGCTTGTCTAAAGGAAGGCCTGAAACTCTTTGAAAGAACCAGTCCTCTCGTTACCATTTATTTACTGGTATTGAAGACAGAGTTAAGAAACCATCCTGGTTGAACTGACCTGAGAAACAATTCTTGCTAACCACTATAACAGAGAAGGACATTTAACTTATATAAGGATATATACACTTATAATTCTTGCCTTCTACAAAAATAAAAAGAGTTCCACCCACCCATATGAAATAAGAAGTGAGATTGATCTTGGGAATTGTTATAAGTTAAAATTGAAAATAACTGTTTCATGTTCCCTCTAGGCAAGTCATCTTAAAATGATATAAAATGTCTAGGAAATCAGAAAATTTACCAAATTAGGTGAAAAAATAAAAGGAAAAAAAACTGTCCAGGACAACTGAAATTTTGGAAGAAAAAGCATTTCATTTTCCCTGGAGAAGGGGTTACATTTATTACTCTAAGGTGTTGCAAAAGACAGATTCATTTTAATACACATTGAGATAGAATGAAATGAAATTTGAAAGTACCTGAAGGGCATCCTGATATTCAGCCTCTCTGCATACTTGCACAGTGTGTCCCATGGAATATGAATTTTAATAAACATGATATCAGGGCTTGCAATAGCTGGCTGCAAAGGATAGCAAGACAGGCACCATTATTTAGAATCAGAACTGACGGTATTATGTCACAATTTGATTTGGGAGTAAGGAACATTGTTCTCTTGGATATGCATGATCATTGTCACTGATTTAAGAGGAATTTATGTAAAAATTCTTAACTAATAAAATGCTTGATAAAAATGTAATAATGACATTGTGTACAAGAAATAACCACCCATGTGAATTAGTGCATTATCCTACATTAATCATTATCAGAATCCTAAATCCCCACTTAAGGCAATCATAAGCCAATTAAGAATCTAAAGTTATTCTTGATAGACACTTTATCATGATCCTCTCCTTCCTGTTCTGAGAGGGTAAAAAACACTGCCAGTTGCCACCAGTAGTTTATTAATTTATTCTTCTACCATGTTTTATTGAGAAACTACTAGGTCCTTAATCCATATACTAGGTCCTGTGATAATCCTGGGAAAAAAATGGAGTATATATCATACAAAATTGTCATATTTGCATGCTAACTCATACCTTTTCATCCACTTTTACTTGTATCAGCAAGTAAATAAGATCCTCCTGTCTCAGCCTCCTGAATAGCTAGGACTTGAAGTGTCTTTGAACTAGACAAGAGGTTTTTTAGCTGAACCAAGTATGCATCAGAATTACCTAAGGTGCTTTTTACAAAATGGGGTACTCTGGTCCAATCCTTGGAAGTCCCAGAATCGGATTCCAATATTTGAATATTTTGATCATACCTCTGGTCAGATAATCATCAAGATTCTTAGATTTGGACCAGCAATCTAAAATAACTGACTAAATAACTGATTACTTAGACATTATATATCACTCATGTTCACATTCTGCCTTTTAAAAAAAGCTGCAACAGATTTACTAAGTTCTTACATTGTCTGAGGCCCACAGAACAAGGAACAAGTTTGTGGCCACTCTAGCATCAAATGATGCAGAGCTTATCCTTTATGTGATTATAGGAGCTGAATATCCATAATGGAAGAACTGTTATTTGCTTCCATTTAGGCCCACCCATCAGGTTAGATACAGCTGGGCTCCATTTGATTAACATTGTTCATTTAAATTTCCATTACACAGGACTCAATAAACTATGAAGCTCAAAAGTAGGGAAGAAATTTATCAGTTTAATTTAAAATTATATACGTTTTAAAATTAAACTGCAAATTTTTTATGTCCATATATTCATATAGCCCCATATTTTAAAAAGGGCTAGTTTCACAGATTTTCCAGAAAAATATTTCTGATTTGTATTACCAACAGGTCTAAACAGGGTTTAGAGAACCATGTCATTGCACTAATGCTCGAACCCTTACCGTTGGGCAGGCACTTTCACAGGCCAGCATTTGCCAAAGTCTATTCCACAGAATATTATGGAAAAAGAAAGGAGGGCATTCCATGATCAAGTAAATTTTGAGTTTCTCATTAAAGGACATCTGAGACACTTTAATCTGCATGTACTTGGTAAACATATACAAGCAGGTGATGAAGTATGCTGAATTTCCAAAATTTGGACTATGGATTGTTTTTTCCTCATAGCTTACTATATTTTGCAAATCACCATGGGAAAATAGCAAAAGATGCTTTTGTGTCAGTACAATTTCCAAAAGACTTGGAATATGTTTGTTTCAAATTAAAGATAAAGAATTATTAAAATGAGAATTGACAATGCCAGAAGTAGATAAGAGTATGTCTCAATTACATATAGGCCTTCGAATTCATACCAAGGTTACACACATTAGCTGTACCTGGGAAAAAAATGTATGTAATTTTTTAAATGACCATTGATTCCTTCAAGCGACTATTTGAAAACATATTTATCACCAGCTGGGAAATCTATCATAATCAAGGAAAAGGAGAACATTATGATGTTGATATTTCCAGAATCTTTGTATTGAATGTTCTAGACTGGGTGGAAAGGTTTCTGTGCAGAAATGATAGAGATGAAAAACTTTTAACACTCATCAGGTGTCGGGCAGATGGGAGGGGGGAGATGGGGATGGGTCCATTCACACCTAATGCAGCATGCACCATCTGGGGGATGGACATGCTTATAGCTCGGACTCAGGTGGGGCAAAGGCACTACATGTAACCCAAACATTTGTACCCCTGTAATATTCTGAAATAAAAAATAATGCTAAAATTAAAATTAAAAATTAAAAAAAATAAAAAAGCATAAGCAACATTTATTTAAATGACTCATTCATCCAGGGCAAGTGAAAGACACATTTCATGTTTTATTATAATTTTTCCTGCCTTATCCATAAAAATGTTCTTACATTCAAAATAACAAAGTTCTTCCTTTTAAAATTATGATGTTGGCTACTGGTGGAATACCAACTTGCCTTTCACCTACTAAGCACAATTTAAATTTCTTCATTACTGATTGCCTACTTAGAAGAATCGCATGGCATAGTACAAAAAACACAGTGTTTGAAATTACAAAGACTTAAGTGCAAATTCCATCTCTACCATTTACTGGCTTTGTGACCTTGGAAAATTTCCTCACTTCTGTGATCCTCAGTTTTCTCACCTGAAAAGTTCAAAAGAATTGTTGTGAATGCTATGAAAACTTGGGCACGTAAAGTACTTGTGCCTAACAGGTTCTCCAGAAATGTTTGTTTGCAGTTGAGAGCACACCTCTCAAATCAGACACTACCCAAAATAATGGTTAATTTCAAAGCTTCACTAGAATCTTTCTCTATTTCCCCCTCAGTATGTAGTCACCTGATTCATCTTTGGTGAAACCTGTTTCTGGTTTTATAAGCCTTCTGTATTAGGCCTTTGAGCTATATAAGCATAAAGCCAGTAACAACCTATGATTTGGGAAAAACTCTGAAGTACAATGACTACACTAAAAGCCCTGATTTCACCACTATGCAATTCATCCATGTAACAAAAAACATTTGCACCTTCTAAATATTTAGAAATTAATAAAAAATAAGTTAAAAAAGTTTTACTTGATGAATTAAATCTTTTTCTCTGGTAATAGAAACTGATCATAATTTTTTTTAAAAACTTTATTTCTGTAGGCTTTATAGTTTCTTTGAAAGATCTGTCTCTTTCCTTTTTATATATTTAAATTGTCCTATGCCTATATATTATTGTTTGTTCCTGGGAAGATATGGGCTCTTGTTCAGTAGTTATTTAAAGAGAGAGAAAATGAGACCCTAAAGATTACAGCACCCTTATCTAGTCCTCATTTGCCCCAGAAGCTGGAAGAGAGACCTCCAATGAAGATAAATGAGTCAGGACTCAAACAAAATCAGTCTATACTAAACTGGGATGTTCTACGTGCAGAATTATTAACGACTGAATAACCAAGACCTGTAGAAACGCATGGATCATTTGCATTCTGTCTAAGGGCTCCATGAAAGATTTGAAAGTGGAATCTCTGTTATCGAATAGGAAGATCCTGGGATGAGAAACAGTTTTTCAGGAGCTGGACCTTATTCTGATGTGAATGGAGTTCTCATTCTGCCTCAGAGCATCATGATTCCTGAAGCCTAGGCATGTGGATTGCCAGAATACAGTAGTAGCATGAAGGAGGGACTAGTGTGTATGATGTTGAGAAAGATCTGGAAAGGTTTAATCTCCATGTCAGGAAAACCTAAGTTTCATACTACCAGGTTGTTTCTGATTTGTTTTGCTCTACAGTATATATACCCAGAATATGTTCCCTGCCCACTCTTGCTCCACAGCTGCCACCCTGGTTTAAGCCATGATCATCTTTAGTCTGGACTCCTGCAATACTTTTAAGCAGCACCTTTGTTCACAGTCTTATCCCCATCATTCTATTCCCAGTACAAGGGTCAGAATGAGCCTTTACAATGTAACTCAGGTCATGCCATTTCTCAGAACCCCATTTCATTCAGAGTGAAAGCCAAAGTTTTCTCAATGGCCTACACAGACTTTTATGATCTCATCCACAATATCTCCCTAACCTTCTCTGCTAGTACTCTTCCTCTTACTCACTCCACCGCCATCATTTGGTCACTTGCTACTACTTGCCTGCCCCCGCCCTATTCTTCTTACATCCTCCCTTCTTTTCCCTATAGTATTTTTATCTTCATTTATTTCTGTAAATGTCATGAGAGAAGATATGTTGTTTTGTTCACATGTGTATCCCAAGCCCTTAGTTCTGTGCTGGACACAGAGTAGGCATCAGTTAAACGGATGGATGAATTAACTTATAGTGAAAACACATCTTATGTAACATCTAAGCAAGAGATGACGGAGACAAGAAAACAAATAAGCCTGAACTATTCTGGAAGAGGATGCTATGTCAGGATTCACATTAGCACCACAGACAGCTTGCCTAGTACTGATTATTCATTCATTACTGCCAACCTCTAGGATGTGAAATAATCTACCAAACTTAAATAAAGGGGCTACTTTCGGATGTTTCTGCATTATAATGACTATCATCAACGAGTGAAATTCCAAGCTAAGTGCATGCACACACAGCTAGAACATTTCTTATTTTGAATGGCTTAACTTAAAATGTATATATAGAGATCTTTATCGACCAGTATGAACTGTCTTCTTTTATAATTTCCTCAACTTAATTTCTCTTTTGTTATACCTCTGTTTAAAAAAATGACAAAACAGAAGAAAAGAAAAGTAGTTTCATTTTCTTTTCTTTTTCTTTTTTTTTTTTTTTTGTTAAATGGGTCTTTAGCTGCAGCTTTCAAATTTTAATGTTATAGACAGGAAAGCATTATCAATGCTTTAATAATTCCAAGATTCTAATTTACATATCAAAACAAGAGGCAGAGAAAGCCTACATCTCTTTACTTGTTAGAGTTTTCAGAGTCTGAAAATTACTTGGCATTAAAGGTTGAAAGAAAAGAAAACAGAAAATATGCTGATGCTTACAACTAAAGCAATGCAAAATCCTAATTACTGGGAAGTATAGCTAGTTTAGAGACCATCACACCCTCTCCTCAGCAATGAATACTCAGAATAATTGGTAAATGTCCTAATCTTTAACTGAAGCACCCAGAAACAGCCTGTAAGCAAATGAGTATTTGAAAGAAACCATTTGCCATGTTCTCAGGTATTAATCGGACCCAATAGCATCTCATTCTTTGTGGGGGAGGAAGAATGCTGCCATCACAAATATGCAAAACCAGCTTCCCACAAGCCCTTCTACTGATGCAATGGTGTGAGAACCATGCTAACTTCATGCTTGGTTTTCTAATTTTTTTTAAATAACTTTGACTCAAATGGTACAAAAGCAATTTATGTAACCAAAACGTTTACACCCCTGTAATATTCTGAAAGTAGCTTCATTTTCTTGCGGCTACTGGGCAGGGGGCTGGCGAAGGGATGAAGCTGTCAAGGAGAAAGATTACCTTTTCCCTGGAATCAAAAGCTGCCAATCCTGCACGATTCTGTTCAACTTTGATGAAAGCACACTTCTCAGAGGGAACAAAACGCCCACCACCTTCACACTTCACATTATTGTTTAATTATTCCACCCTGAATTCCCAAGAGGCAGAAGAGAGAGAAAACTTAAAAATTGTGATTTTACAAAGTCATTCTGCAAGTCCTTGGCAGAGTAGAAAGAAAATAAGAAAATGGAATGTCATAGCTCATGGCTTTCAAGCCTAAGAGACAACCACATTAACAACATGAACTGGAAATTGACTTAGATCACAAAGCACCTAAACTGACAGTTACAAATCATCTACCTATTCATTCAAATAGCCTTCAAACACGCATCATTATCTTTTGATGATGTGATCATCCAGAAACTGTCCATATCAACATGTACTTTAATGTGCATTTGAGAAGTACCCTGTGCCAGGCTCAGTGCTTGGCTCTGCTGAATGTAAATTAAAAACAAACAAACAAACAAACGAAACAGGGTCACTGTTTCTTAACCTTCATCTTTCAGCTAACAAATCCAAAACCTGCTGACATTTTCACAAATCCATTTTCACTTTCCTTTTGTCACAAGCTTTAAATATTTTCAATTTAACATTGATTAAAATTAAGTTGCAACCATGAGCCACAAACTTCAATCATAAAAACTTTGAGAGAAAATAAATGCTTTTGATAGCACAAAACACTGAATTTGATACTTTGGATAGCTGTAAGTATTTATATAACAGTCCTAAGTCAGCATAATATTTAAAGTAAAAATATACTATCTTTTCATTATAAAATTTCTTCCTAAGTTTGTTTGCTTAGAAATGAAATATATTTTTGCATGATCTTGATTTTTTTAATAGTATGGTGGGCAGAATTATAAGAGGGTCCCCAAGATCTTCTTGCCTTGTTGTACTTGCCCAATACAATCTCTGGGACACACGCATATGATATGATAGTCACTCCCATAATTAGATTATGTTAGATGGCACATTTAATGTTAAGAAAGAGAGATTTTACTTCATAGCGGATGAGTTCCTAAAAGGAACTAGTTCTTCCTACAAAAGAGATTCAAAACAATAGAGGAACACAAGGAAAGCTCTCAAGAGATGGCTTTGAAAATGGAGGGGGCCATGTGGCAAGGAATGAGGATGACCTTTAAGAGGGGAGATCAGTTCCTGGCTGACAGCCAGCAAGGAAACAGGGGGAACCTCAGTCCTACAACCATAAGGACCTGAATCTTGCCGCAAACCACATGAACTTCAAAAAGTACCCCGAGCTCCAGGTGTGAATGAAGTCTGGCTAAAACCTTTAAGTGATTTAAATCTTGTGGGAAACTGAGCAAAGAGCCCATCCATGCTATGCTGGAACTTCTGCCCTAAAGAGCTTTGAGCAATAAATGGATTTTGTACAATAAATCTCCTGAACTTATTTCTCTATCTAACTGAAAATGTATATCCTTTGATGAATACTCCCCAATGGTCCCTGACCCCCAACCAAATCAGTCCCTGGTAACTACCATTTTACCCTCTACTTCTATGAGATCATCATTTTTACATCACATTGCATGAGATTATGTGGTATTTGTCTTTCTTTACTCATCTTATTTCACTTAACGTGCTTTCCTCTACTATAGTTAATAATATATTATATTCTTGAAAAATGCTAAGAGAATGGATGTAAAGTGTTTTTACCACAAAAATGACAACTATGTAAAGTAATGCACATGCCAATTATCTAGATTTAGCCATTTCACAATGTATATATACTTCAAAACATCACGTAGTATATGGTAAATACACACAATTTTATATGTCAATTTAAAAAACTGGTTTAGTTTTAAGCTTCTAAATTTGTGATAATTTGTCAAGCAGCAACAGAAAACTAATACAAATAGTTTCAAGAAACGTTCATTTGCAACAATGAGACAATTTTTTTATGATATGTTAGAATGCTTATTTTAGAAGAACATTTGTGTTCACTTAAACTGCATTTATCATAGCAGGCTGATATAAAACACTATACCTTGGGATAATTAATCCTAATACAACTATTAAATTAATTTTATTACTCTTAGAACTAGGAACATAATTAAAGATAACCCTTTTGTAAAAATAACTTTGACAAGTAAAATAAATAATTGTAAAACATTAACTTTAAAATACGATTTAGAAATCTTGAGTTTCCTTAATACTCCATTTGTTATTCTGTGTTCTGGATCTTCCTCCCAACTCTTCCTCAAAGACCTGTCATCTGTTTCTGTTTTTAAATCCAGTCTATTTCCTTGGCCCCTCCCTCCGTCCCTCTCTTTTCTTCCCTTTTTTTCCCTTCTCTTTCTCCCTCCCTCCCTGTCTCTTCCTCCCCTTGTCCTTCTCCCCTGGTTCTTCTTTATCATCATCCAAGAAAATAATTAAAATTAAAGAAAAAATGAAATGAAAGCTCCCCAGACCTCTTTTCCACTTCTGGCTATTGCTTTCCTTCCTCCCATTCATGTGTAATCAAGTAAATGGCATTTTCTGCTGCCTCTATTTATTGATTCACTCTTCAATTCATGCTAGTCTGTGTAGCTTGCAAGTCTGACTCCTCAGAGAATGGCTCTCATTGCTTTTACCAACGATCTCCAAATCCTCCAAGGGAACGAGCTACTTTCTGTCCTCACTGGACTTCTCAGCAGTATCTTCCCCCAATAACCACTCTTCCCCACGACTCCTCATGCCCATTCTGCCTACTCCAATTCCCCCTAGTGTTTATTCTCCTCTCTTACCCTGCACAGGCCCACTCCTAGGCTCAACTTTTTCTCATTCTTTCTTATGATTTCATCCTAATATCCATTGTATATTACCATCTACATTCTAAGGATTAATACATTTACCTTCAGGTCAGACTCCTCATTTGGGCTCTGGACACAAATTTCAAATACCTTCTACTTGCATTTCTCAAAGGTACATTTTCATTCGCATAACCACTACCCCACTTCTTCCCTAAATTAGCTTTCTCCTAGTTAACAGGTGTCTTAAACCAGTTAGTCCTTCTGCAGGCAGTAATTGGCCCCTTTGTCTTCCCATGATGGACTCCTGTTCATTCAGATCATTTTCTTTCAGATTACACATGCTAATGTTGTTATCCAATCACACTCCTAGCAAAACTTTATTCTACTTTAATTATTGGGAAGCATTCCTCACTATGCCAGTTTTTAAATCTGTTTATAGACTATTTCCTGTGATGAGGACATGGTACATTTTTATCTTGGTTTCTATTTATCCCCAGAATGTGTGTACAGTAAGTACTCCATTAATGCTCCTTGAATGAATAAAGAAACTAATTGCTCAAGCCACAAACCCAAGTTATGCTTGAGATCTTCTTTCTTTTCTCACCATATCCAAGCCAAAAAGTAAATATATAATACATATATAAATATGTTTAAGTTAAATATCTACCAAATCTATTTATTTATCTCCATCTCTAATGCCACCCATGATCTCCACTTATCTGGTCTTGCTCTTCAAATCTGTGCTGTTTTCAGTAATCAAGTTTATTTTTTTTAAACAAATATGGTCATGATACTACCCTGCTAAAAATTATTCAGTGGCTTCCCATTTTTCTTAAGATAATGATCAAAAGTCTTAAACTCAAAAAGAAGATGAGTTAACCCAGGTTATTCTTTCCAACCTCATATAGTATCTGGTATGGAAAAAAAAACAAAAAAAAAACAATGGTCTTCCTCCCACCACTATCCTGATCTTCAATTGATCTATGCTGTGGTAGGGTCTGGCATTAATAGTTCAAAAGATTAATATGTGATTCTAATGTGTAACCAGTATTGAAAAACAAATCTAACTCTTTTATTCACTGTCTTTAGATACTATTCATTTTTCAAATCTCAATTCAAAGTTTATTTCTTTAATTTCACGTGTTCCCTTCCTTCTGGTCTTCCCTCACCCTCCAGATTAGATTGCTGCCCTTGTCGTAAGCCATTCCAGGACCACTTACTTTTGTTTTAAGTCACTTACAACTTGAAATTATAAAGGATATCCAAATAAAGAAGAATTCTAAACATTGTATCAATAAGTAGAGATTCAAAGTCACCTTGGATCAGATCATCTTTATTGTGCAAAGTCATTGAAGTACTCCTTTAGTTATACAAGTATTAGTCAAGTGGAAAGAATATAATGAGATTTTTTTTTATTTTTATTTTTTAATTTGCAGCACTTGCATTTGCTTAAGTGGACAGAGTTCCTTAGAGAGATTTAGGTTAAATTTTATTAGGCTTGCAGGGCCTTTTTAGAGAGGAGATATAAAAATCCCCCCAACTCAGCTTCAAAACTAATATCTATTCTGGAGAATTGGGATACCCTCAAACCTTTTCTCTGTTGGAAAGTCATTTACCTCAATGGGGAGACACTTGGATGGAAAGAGGAAGCCAAAACTGGTTGACTTGTTTTCAACACAATGATAACAGTTTTCAGGGATGGCTGGTTCCAATAAAATTTGCAGTCAAGCTTGAATACATCTCCAGATTCAGCTGTCCTGGCACTTTATTTAATGGTGGAGAACAAATCCTAATGTGAATGTGAACTAAACGCACTGTAATTGTGGATCCCAGAATAAAAACCTCCCTGTCCAAGAATAACAGTGGAGGACAAATGGACATGGTCCTGCTGAGAGCCAATCTCAATACAAACTGCTGTTGAGATGAGTCAAAAGTGAAAGCTCAAGAATGAATGAACTTCCCTTTAAAAGCGGAACAGGACCCTTTTTGGTCGAGTAGCATTCAGTATTATTCTCGGGAAAAGTTTGCAGGAACATGAGAGAGGAAGACTCAGAAGAGAATCTGGACTCTCTGGTAAGAAAACTAAGTAAAGACTGTGGCAATACCTATTACAAACATACAATTTCCATGTCTGACTCTTATACTGACTGCACATTCAGTGAAGGCAGTGACATGGTCTACTCTACTCACTGGATTCCTCAAAAGCTTGCTCAGTATTTGCTAAAATTATTTGCTGAGTGAATAAATAGTTGGAGATAAGTGAGGAAAATCACTACCAGTATCATAATAGAATCTGTGTATAAACTGCTCTGGGAGAAGATGAGGAAGTGATTAATTCTATTTATGTGGAAGAGAAATCACAAGGAAATCAAATGAATAAAAGCCTATCACAAGACTGAGTTCATGAGATTTTTTTTTCAATAAATACTTCTTGATTCATTTAGTTGCCAATGATAGGGATATTCTGGGTTGAACTTCCAAGAAGAGACATTTAAAAGAAGTAATTAAAGGATTCAACAGAAAATTGAAGTCAGGATATTACTTGCCTGGTCCTATTACCCTAGGCAGTGCATGAATAATCCCTTACTCATAGAGTCAAGTCACTGTGTGTTCATTATTTTATACAAATTAAATGGATTTTAGTAAATATAAATGGATTAACTTTTCTAGGGCCAGCCCAAGTTATAGTTCAGTATTTCCTAATGTGTGTTCCTCAGATAACTAATCCCAGGAGATGATCGGTACGGGGAAAATAAGGCATTCCAATGTTTTATCTAAGTGCCTATGAATAATCTGGTAAAGCTTATTAGCAAATTATCTAGATAATTCATCAAAAAAATTATCAGTTCTTTTTTTGCCTTGTCACTCCTATTTTTTTAGAAAACTAGTTAAAACCCAGTGGTAGTAATCTAGGTGTCTCTGAAATACTTAATTTAAAATTTTTCTCTGTAGGGGAATAGCTAACTAAATCTCCAAGTTGCAATATACCTAACATGCACCTAGTGAAAAAGCTGAGTTGGTTCTAAATGTAATCTGAAATCCATTGCTAGATGACAGAACTGAAGAGCAGAATAGTATGCATATCATATATATCAAACTAATTTTGTATAAAATGTTTATACATATTTTTATATACATGGAAAAATACATTGAAGAGCACCTAGTAGGAAAAAATCAAGATGTCAACAAGGCCACCAAAGAAGAGAAAGGTATGATTTGAGAGACATTAGATATGGACTTTGATTTTTTATTTTGTACATTTCTATATTTTTAATTTTTACACTAAGATGTGTTTCCTTCTGTAATGTGATAAATATGTTTTCTAAAACCCTAGAAGCTTTAAGAAATAGCAAGAGTGGTTATTTTTGGATACTAGGACTATGAAGGAAAATTCTTTTCCTCATTTCTATTTTTTTTTTTTTTTTCAGTAACCCTTGGTACTTTTATTGTTTCACAAGAAAGAAAAAATCCTTTAAAGAACATGTTTTCTAAAGCACAAAAGAAGGTCTGGGAAGAAAACCACTCATGCTTCCAGCATAAAACACAAACATTAACAGTTTGGCAGACTCTATTCTTTCAACATTTTATTTTTTTTATAGGGTTTTTACTTTACACAAGTGTAGTCATTCCTTTTAAAATTGCAAAAATAGTCATGCCCTTCGAAAAAATATATAACTTGTACAGAAATATATAGGGTAAAAAGTGAATACATTTAAATGGGACTGTACATATGTATTTATTTTTATATTTGGGAGAAAATAACTATATATTTTATGAAATCATGTGGTATATACTTTCCATACTAAAACATTAAGTGATCATATCTGTTCCAGCATATTATATCATGTAACTAATAATAGCAAAGCACCTACCTCCTTCTCCAACATCAAGCCTTCTGCTCTGAGGTTCTTTTCAAATGTATTTCTTCTGTCATATTGTATATTTGTCTTTCTATAAACCAGGATATAATCAATTCGCTTTTTGCCATCTTTGAATAGAGGTCCACTGGATGCTATGTAATTCATGTCATTCTGCAAATAAGGCAATGAGTGGTAACAGTGTAGGTTAGATAAGCACACACATTTTGTTACAATTATTTCCATCTGGATACTATCAACTCAATATTGAAAAATACATTTTTATATTCCTATTGTGAGATACAGAAAAATAATTAAAGTTAGCAATCTATAGGAGATATACTAACAAGTGATGCTCTAGGATTTGCGATAAGGTGGTCTGATATTTGAACATGAGTTCTCAGATGCTGGCATCAAAATAGATATTTTATTCAATAAGACTCTATATAACTAATAGCATATAATAATAAATAATTAAATAATGCAAATTTTATTTACTGTTTTATTTAGTAATAAAATAATAGTAACATGTTGAATATTAACTAAACATCATTCCTAGACATAAGTACTTTCCATACTTTACCTTATATACTACTCACAATGAACATTTCAAAGATAAAGACACTAAGGCTTAGAGAACATAAGTGCTGATAACTGAAACAAACTTAATGTCCTGTGTTGAATAATACTCATATCAGGCATTACTTTCCTGAACCTATGTTTAACAATACTAAAAGCAAGCAATAATGCCTGAGTTCCTTGCTTCAGGAAATACTTGCTTCTAGGATATAAGACTACAAACCTATTGAAACAGCTTACTTATCAAAACTGATAGCTTGTTCATCAAGACTGCTTTAAAACTTTCACCTTGCTGTACCCACCAATTCAAGCTATTTTTCATAGACTCTGCCCAGTTTTCAACCAAAGTCCTGCCTTGCAAGACCCATCTTAAAATTACCTAACCCAGGTCCCAGAACGCTTTGAAAACTCTACTCTAACTTTACCCTTTTGAAACACCACTAAGACTATCTATGTGGTATTTTTATTTGCTGTAAGCAACTTTAATTAAAAAAGCTTTATTGATCGGCAAGTTTTCCTTATGATCTTCTTAGGGGGGTGTTACTACTATGTTGTCCAAGATCACTGTAGAGTCAGGGTTTGAATCCAATTTTGTTTGACTTCAGGTCCAAGTTCTTAGCTATTATCTACCTCATCCTTCTTTCTCCACTTTCCTTCAAACTATCTGCACATCTGTGCCAACTCTCTATTCCATGGTTCCCATATCGTCATTCTGGAGATTAAAAAAATCTGCTTACATCTGAAGTGCTACCAGGTAATTCCAGACAAAGGCATCTCAGACTGCTTTGGAGAAGCCTGATTGCATCACATATGCCGCTCCAGGTAAAAGAAATGAGGACCAGAGTAACCTGGTGTTTGTTCAAGGAGATAAAGGCCAAGAAGTCATTCAGGTGAACTAATAGAAAGAACGTCTGAAAAATAGTCATCCTACAGGACACGTTAGGTTGATTCAGGAACCTCTGGTGGGCTCTGGGTTTTCAGAGAGATTGAATTCAAGAGTGTAAATTCACAGTACTAGAGACTCCCAGGTTCCAGGATAAGAAAACTTTACATAGCCTTTTTTTCAACAAACAGAAAAGTTTGGAGGTTTCCAGGATTATCGTATTGGGTACCACACAATAACTAAGTAATCAATACCAATGGAGCCACCAGGGTCTTCTAGTTCCATAATAGCATAATAATAACAATAATAGCTATCACTTATTGAACACTTGCTATGTACCAGGCATTGTGCCAAGTCTTCATAAGGTCATTTAATTTAATCCTCACAACCCTTAAGGCAGATATTGACATGGGTACACAGAAGCCAAAGGGGTTAAGTGACATCCAGATGTCATAGAAAAGGAAATAGTGAAGCCAACACTTTCACCTATTTGATACCTTGTCTAGTGGTCTTGACCCTATTCAGGTGATGGGTACACCTAAAGTCTACATTTCACCATCATACAACATATCCATGTAAGAAAACTCCACTGGTTCCCCCTAAATCAATTGAAAAAATTTTTAAATAAAAAATTTATGAGGAGGGAAAAAAGTTAAATTCCTGACTTATTATCTGGCTTGCAAACTGCTCCTCAGTTTTTCAGAAATTATTATGTATATCATATACTGGAGAAAGAAAGAGCTTGAAATCAGCAAAATATAGGTTTGAATCTTGATGTTTATTAGTGACTTTTGAAAAACTTTTCATTTAAGAAAACTTTAAGAAATTTTCATTTAAGAAATACATAAAAATGTTGAGAGAATAGTGTAATGAAGCTTCACGTTCCCCACACCCCACTTTAACAATTATCAATTTATAGCCAATCTTGTTTCATCTATACCCCCCATGACATTTCTCACCCCTGCCCATGGATTATTTTGAAGTAAACCCCAGAGATGGTGAAACTTTTCATGTTGGAAGGCCACATGAATTTAGCTGTAATCAAATAAGGCCACATTCAAAAACGTCAATTAGACATACTTAAAAATGTACATTATTTTGTAAGACTCTAACTGCTATGTACTTAATAATTTCAAAAAATAAAACTATTTGTCAATTTTAAAGTTAAGTAACTTTTTAATGACCATCATGTCTGACTTTTTTTGGAAAGCATTTGAATATTTGCTTGCAGCATGGAGGTCCGTGGTTTCAGTGGATCCATGGATGTTATATCTTTTTAATTAGTTTCTTGGGGTGCATTTGTTTTTGACTTTCTGTGTCCCTTTATGGCAATTTTTAGTGTTAAATTAGGAGATGGCAGTCTAGACATTGCTAGTCTGATACCATGTTTTACCCAGAAGTTCTAGCTTTACACTACTAAATTAGAGAAAAAATTAAAGGCCATGGTATGTAATTAAAATTTATTTTAGAGTTACAACCATTTCCTCTCAGTAGCTCTTGTTACAGACCCTACTTATTACAGAAAGCAAAACAGTTTTTATGAGTATGTGTGCTGCAAAATATACTATCAAGAAATCGAAAATGTAAACCACAGAATGGGAAAAATATTTAAAAACTATACATCTGATAAGGGACCTGTTGCCATAATGTATAGAGAACTCTTATAATTCAATGATAAAAACACAAATAAAACAATTAAATAAGGATGAAGAATTTAAATAGATATTTCTCCAGAGAAGATATACAAATGACCAACAAGCACATTCAAAGATTCTTAACATAATGATGCTCATTAGGGAAATACAAATCTAGTCCACAGTGAGATACTATTTCTCACCCACTATGATGGCTATAATCAAAAAGACAAAAAATAATTATTGGCAAGGAAATGGAGAAAGTTGAGCCCTCACTCACTGCTAATGAGGATGTAAAATAGTGCAGAATCTTTAAAGAACAGTTTAGAAATTGCTCATAACGTTAAATTATAATATCATCAGTTTCACTCCCAGAAATATACCCAAGAAAAACAAAAATAGGCATCCACACAAAAACTTGCACACAAATATTCACAGCAGCATTATTCATAATAGTAAAAAAGAGGAGAAAAGTTCAAAGTCCATCAGCTTAGCACATAAATAAAATGTGGTACATATATCCATACAATGAAATATTATTTGGCTATAAAAAGGAATGAAATATTGACACATGGTACAACATACATCAACCTTGAAAATATTATACTAAATATAAAAGCCAGTCACAAAAAAAAACCTATATTGTATGATTCCATTTATATGAAATTCAACAGCAGGAAAACATATATAGAGAAAAGATTAACCATTTCCTAGGCCTGATAGAGCAGTGGGAAGAATGGAGAAAATTGCTAATAGGTATGAGGTTTCTTTTGGGGGAAACAAAATGCTTTAAAATTAGATTGTGGTGGTCACTGCACAATGCTATGAATATACTAAAAACATTGAATTGTGCACTTTACAAGGGTGATGAATTGTATGATATGTAAATTATATGACAATAAGACTGCTAAAATCAATTACAGATAAATTGCTGGTTGTGAAATGCACAAGAATATAGCTTCTAGAAGCTAACATAAGGATTCAGAGTAGGTAAATATTTCTTAAGCAGGACATATGGTACTCATGCACGATTAGGCAATGTAGAAATAGAAATGGAACAATATAGAAATAGAAACAGAATACAGATCCCAGAAAGAGACCAACATATATATAACTGAGACAGAATTATAAATCCATGAATTTTTCATAGATATAGTGGACTACTTGATTTGTGGCATGAAGAAAATAGGTTTATTTCATGTAAATAAATAAACCTTTAATTCACAATTTACAAAAAGGGGGAAAATGAAAGGATTAAAGAGTTAAATGACAAAAGGAAAATTTTACAACTTTTAGGATAAAATATGAGAAGATTGTTTAAATGATATTGGTAGAAAAGTTTTGTTTATTTGTTTGTTCTTAACAAGGAAAAAAGCACCAGCATAAGTCATAATAAAAGGCCTGGTAAACGCAATTACATGCAAATAAAAGCTTTGTACATTTAAATGATATCATAAAGATTGTGAAAAGATAAGCTGTAACTAGAAGATATTTTTCATGAATACTACAAATAAAGTATTAGTCTTCAGGATGTATAAATAACTTCTATAAAACTGCAGTCTGCAACCCCCATGCCACAGACCAGTTCTGGTCTGTGGCCTGTTAGGAACTGGGCCACACAGCAGGAGGTGAAGGGGTGAGCCAGCAAGCAAAGCTTCATCTGTATTTACAGCTGCTCCCCATCACTCACATCACCGCGTAAGCTTTGCCTCCTTTCAGATCAGCCAGGCATTAGATTCTCATAGGAGCGTGAACCCTACTGTAAACTGCACATGCAAGGGATAGAGGTTACATGCTCCTTATGAGAATCTAACGCCTGATGACCTGAGGTGGAGCTGAGGTGATGATGCTAGTGCGGGGGAGCAGCTGCAAATACAGATTATCATTAATAGAAAGGTCTGATTGCACAATAAATGTAACGTGTCTGAATCATGCTGAAACCATCCGCTACTCCTGCACACACACCCCCAGTCTATGGAAAAATTGTCTTCTGTGAAACTGGTCCCTGGTGCCAAAAAGGTTGGGGGCCACTGCTCTAAATGGAAAAGAAAGGCAAATAATCCAATGGAAAAAATATGATAAGATACAGCCAGGCATTTAACAAAAGAAAAAAATACCATTGCATTATCTGAAATAGCAAAAGGCTGGGGACAAAATAGCCCATCAGCTAGCTGAAAAATGAAAAAATAAATCATGGTCAAATATTTAATGCCACTTGTTTTGTAGTCACAGAGTGCAGTATGGTAGCACTGATGTATATGTTTAGATAATGTGTCAAAGAGGTGCTGCTGAACTTTTTAAAAAGCTATGTAAAGTACATTATATATTTCTTCAGAGTTTAAAACCATAAAAAATGCTAAATGTTGCTTAAGGATATGTTTTCTGCAGTAAAAGTACAAAAAATTCATGGGTAATCAAATCACAAAAATCAGAACAGTGGTTAGTTCTGTTGAAACAAATTGAGGAAAAGGATCAGAAAGTGTTAAATAGGAGTCTCGAGTTTGTAATAATTTATTCTAAAACAATTACGGCAAGCCACTCAGATCCAGTAAAGCTCAATGTTAGAAATAGGTTGTTATGGCTTAGTATAAGCTAATAATATGATTTTTATATGTCTGAAATATTTATAATAACCATAATTTAGAAGTTCAGGATGACCTATGACCTTGGTTAAATAAACAATATGGGATTGTATGTTTAGTCTTGTTAAAATCTTACTTATAACTTAAGCTTCACTTTCCTCATCTGTATCACATAACAGGGACAATAATAATCTTGCATGACTACTTTAAGTATCAAATGAGTTGAATACTCTGTGAAACTAAAATGGTACATGCACTAAAGTTATTATGACTAGAGACCTTTAAACAGTCAACTCTAACTTTAATAGTACATTCCCTTCAGTTAACTACACTTATACCTACATTATCATTTAAAAAATTGAAATATGATAAAATATTTTTATTGGAGACATTAAACTGGACATTTGGTCACTGATGATTCAGAAGGGATTCCATGAGGTGTAAAGGGCATCATTAGGAACAAATGATCACCTCAGAGCACATGTGTTTAGATGTGAACACTGTCAAATCCTATAATGTCAGCCGGTAAAGACAGCTTTCTACAGGAGCTCTCCTTAAACCTGGCCTGTAGTTACCCTCCACTTCTACCAGTAATCAGATGGAAATACAAATAAAATATATTTAAGAATTTACTGAGAGTTTAGAATGAAAATCTTCATGCTAAAAGATCAAATTTTAAATGTAGAATAAAATCAAATGTCACTTTATTGAAAAGGAATTTCAGGAATTAAACTTTGTAGGAAGTTTGAAAAACTGAGGAACGTGACTTCAATGCATTGCTTGCTATCATAAATGCCACTTTCCCTTGAGAAGCTCCCAAAACAAAATAAAACAAGAGTTTTCGTTATAAAGGGATGCTCGATGATTTCCAACAAATATTTAGAAAACTCATTTAAAACATGGGTAACCTCACAGGTCCAATTAAAATATTCCTAAGAAACTACTATATTTCTATTATTGGTTATTTGGATCAATTTTTCTCCATGAGAACAAACAAAAATTAGGCAAATCAAAAATTTAAGAAACACTGGAGACTTCAGAAGATAGTGAGGAATCACTAGGTCAAGTTCAAGACAAAGTAGAAATCAGACGTCAAGATCTAAGCAGCACACCTGAGCACTTGGGTCACTTTTACCCCCAAGGATATTTGCAGATATTGCAAATGTAGGCTTTCCCATTAGCACAGTTCTGTGTGCGAAGTGCCAGGGATACAATGGTGAATGAGTCAGACAACCCAGTTTGCACAAGATATTTTTAGAATACCTCGGTTGTAAGTGTGCTTGAAATATTAAGATAGTCCCCCTTCATTTGGCTCTGGATATATAACAGATGAAAGGCAGGCAGGTGTCTAAAAAGAATTGGAAGCTCAACACAGAGAGGTCAAATTTTACAAGGGCAGGTTTAATTTATTTGCATGTTTGCAAATGCAAAATAAAAATGTCAAGTCAAAATATAGAACAGAATATAAGTATCTCTGAAACGTGGGAATGGACCCAGAATATTACCTCGGTCAAAGGCTACTGTTTCAATTGAATATTTAATTTGAAACCTCCAGATCAAGGTATCAAAGTTTCTGGCACTGAATAACTGCTTAGTATCATCATCAGTGCCCTTGACTATGCACATGGAAATTAGGAAAATTCACATGTGTTCCAGCAAACTTTTCTAAACTATCAAGTATTTGCCATTAGTCACATACTTGGAGAAGGTAGAGAATAAAATCCCCTATAACCTTCACACCAAGATGGATTTGATCTGATGAGAAATGTATTGGCTTGTGAAGAAAAGATGAGCCTTAGGTTGTGTTCCTTACATTTGAAGAAAATTACTTTTCATGACACGGCAGTCCTATGTTCCCCTTTTCTTTCCCCTCAAATGCTCCAACCATAAAACAAGAATCTCTTTAGACTCAGGAAGAGAATTATCAAACAACCATATTTACTAATGTCATAAAGCAGATGACCTTATCATGCTGGCTACTAATAATATATTCAGAGTACAAATGAATCAAGTCATGTTAGAATCTTTGGAAAGTTGGCATTGAAAATATATCATAAAATATTCAAGCCTGTTTTTCCACGAGCATAGCTCTTCCCCATATTAGACTTACTCTTGCTTTTTAAAACTTAGATATTTATAAAGAGATAAATATAAACTCTTTAAACCTATATCATTTAATATTATGGCTTTTTTGATGTTGGTAGCTTAGTTTCCTATACTACAGAAGGACAGGTCAGGATAAAACCAATGGACCTTAGCCCTTCTTTGATAATAGGCAATATTTCTAGAAAAACACACATATATGCAAATAAGTATACATAAAATTTCAGGGAGTTCATAGGTCCCCTGGAGCTCATGTATGAGCTCTCTTAGGGGTCCATGGACGCCAGGCTAGGAACCTCTGGATCAGGCAATCTCTTAGAATTCCTCCAGTTATAGAAGTTCCTACCTCTGTAAGCAAAGCTCCCTTTGGCAAGCCTTGCCAGAAAGAAGTTGACTCTCTTACAGAAAATCCTCTAAGCATTTTCTAAGCCCCATAGCTAAAGTGACAGTGTAGCCATGTGAATGTTTAAGAAAAATGGGCATTAGTGAAGGTAACTAGCATTTCCTATGAGGCAAATGGAGACATTCATATTTCTTTAATTTTGTTGAGGACAACATGACCTGTAGTTGAGGTACCTAAGATGAATACTCACTTTTATTTCCTATTTCATATTATTGTGCACAAATAATTAAGGTTTCACCATATGTATTTATAAAATGGTAATAATAAGGTCTATGCACTTCCCTACAAAATTGTGAAGATGGTGGTTGATGTATGTAAAAACTAGTGAGAGTGCCACACTTAGGTGCTAGATAAGTGACAACTGTCACCTAGGAAGTGATTATACAAGCATGGCATTGTTTCTAAAACTTTAATTATACGTACATATATTTTTTCAACACTACAGACCACCTCTTTAATATTTTCTTTAGATTGCACTTTTTATATGAAAAAATAGACTTTGCCAAAATGTTAATCTAAAAGTAACAGGTTGAAGATGTTGGTTATGTTTTTTGCCTAACATATATTAAAATAAAATCATAACTATTAAACATTTTTAAGTTATTGTGCATCTTAAAAATTAGTTTGAGAACTGTGCTTTGGCAAACATAGCAAGCCACTAATACCTTAGCTTAAATTATACCTAACCTGGGTTTATTTAGTATTTTCCTTGGCAAAAAAATCCAGAACTTGTGAGAAGATGTTTAAAGTTTCAATGGTAGAAAGAGAAGAAGAAATGCCCCCAGGGAGCCAGGAGGCAGTGCCCGAGGCATCTGAGGTTCAGCCGGTGAGTCGGCCTGAGGGCTGCAAACAAGGAAGAGGACAGAAGGCCAAGGCAGAAGTTGCATGGACTTTAAAGACTGGTGCTACTATCTCAGGTCCAGAGCTGGAGTAGCTTGTGCCATTCCTAGAATGTAAACTCGGCGTGTCCATTTATTGACTGCAGTATTTTAAACCTGGCAAAAAGTCACAGGTGATTCATCACTTAAAAAAACAGAAATAAAAAACACAAGGTAAGATTGGGCAGGACATTAGTTTGGAAAACAAAAATTGGCTCTCTGCTGCTTATTGACTGATAAGAATCTATTATGATGCACCCCTGCTTAGAAGCCAAACAAAAGGCTGTGATTCTGTGAAGGATGTGGAAGATCATTAAAACACTGCTTATCTTTTAGCCAATATCGCCCCTGGAACTGCACACAGGAGTCCTTTCCAGCGATGCTTCCCTATGGACAGTAACAAAATGTGTCAATATATGAGGATGGATACAAATAACATATCATAAAAGCCTGATTATTAAAACTCAGAGGATTAACCTTCATTAACTTAAAAAGCAAAGTCACACACACACCCACACACATCTAATATATTTAGCAACTATTTTGAGCTACATGTTGAAGAAATAAAGAGGCATCTATCATTCAACAAATCTTTTTTGTATGTCTACTCAGACTCAGACACTTGTTTAAGTTACTGGGGATAGAGAGCTGAACCACAATTGCAAGACAAAAATGAGTGCTAAAGCAAAGTCCTTTACACTCCAGTTTGAATGAGAAAATATTTTTAAAACATCTATTATGTGCTGAGAATTGTGCCTATTTTTTTTAACCTTTCCATCATATGGGAGCCAGTGCGGCCTAGTATTAAAAGCTTATTATTTGTAGGTAGATAGACTTGGATTTGAATTCTAGTTGTGATTCTTAACTAGCTATGTGGACTAAGATTTTCCTAATCCTTGTCTTCACTGCTTCTTTCATTCATAAAGTAGAACAAATATTCCCTACAATACAGAATTAAATACTCACTAAAAACTATTGATTTAGTGTTCTTCTGTCTTATTACTATTTTAGGCATGCATGAAAAACAGTGAACAAGACAGAAATGGCCTCACAATTCAGGATAAATGAGTTGATACCTAAAAATTATTAGTAGGCAGTTAATGTACTGTATTTACTGCTGTAATTATTAAATTATGATACTTTGAGTGGGAAACAGGATGAAAACTACATATGCATAAAAGAAGAGTATTTTAATAAAATAAGTGGCAGGTATTAAATGACAAATGACTATCTGGCATATATTAATGATAAGCATTTTTAACTATATGTTTAAAGAAACAACTGCCATCTCCAAAGTTAAATATAGGAAGCTATCATGGCAGTTGGGGCTAAGCAAAGGTAGCTTTACTGAACAAATAAGTTCTATTAAGCAGACATTATATAAGTAGAATGACCCACAAGATCAGTTATATGCAAATTTTAAAAAATCATAAGAAAAAATCAGATCAGATGGTGCCATGACTATTTAAGCAAAAGCATCTCTCAACACTCATTCTGGAAGTGAAATGGAAGAATTGAAATAGAGCAGAACATAACAGCTCAGTTTTCTAACTCTAATAAGACACTAACTCTTACTCTCATTCATTCTAATGCTTCCAAGATAATCTAATTCTATCAAAACACCATTTTAATTGTTTCCTTTCTGGGTATGAGGAGGATATGGACAAATTGTGTCAAAAAACAAATTTTCTTATAGCTATCGTAACATAGCCAAAAGTGGGCCTCTTGGTAATGAAGCCCCTGACATCCTGCTTCCATTTTCTGAAAATCTGAATATGCTTCTTTTCATGGAGATTGTTTTTTTTTCTCAAAGGCAGCTTCTACCAGCTTACAAGAGCTGTTCTTGTATTTTCAGGAATTTGTGAGCCAGCTGATTTCACATTGGTGGTTTGAAAAGTCAGCAATTTTTTTAAAGACCACCCCCTAAGTGTGTCAACTGCATGAAGGTAGAGGCCACATCTTTGTTGCTCACAACCCTTTATGTGGTGCTTAGTCTAGTGTCTGTTATGTGGTGGGTGACAGATTAGATAGGAAAGTTAGTAAATACTTTGAATAATGCATTCTTGAGACCTATACATGACCCTTAATATCGTAACTGCTTGGGCTCACAAACAGCCTTAATTGGAAAAAGTCCCACTGCTGCACCATTTCCATAATTCCCTTATAAGACAAAGGAAGAGGAGGAAATGCACAGGAATAGATACATATATGGGAGACGGCAACAATAAAACATGAATTTTATAACAGCCTTCTGGGCACTTAGTCCATACTCCCAGCCAGAATTCACAGCAGATGAGTTTAAATAGGATAAATAACCTGCTTTATGAACAGTTTTGAAGAGCTATAGTTTTGACACTGCTTGGTAGCCTCCTGCTATTAAGAACCACCATGGGGTAGCAATAAAGAGTGACATGGCAAACACATTCAGCAACAGGCCAATTAAAACATTTCTCAAGGTGAGTCACCAAGCATCCTTTTTCAATGTGGCAATGCTGAGCTCCTTGATAAACACTTCGTATGTCTCTTACTAAGGGAAAACTTGCCAAATTAACGGCTGACATGTGGGAAGAAGATGTGGTTTGGGGAGAGGATAAGTTGTTGGCATGAGGTGGGTCTAGTCACTGGCTGGCTGGCCCAGTGGGGGTGTTGTTAGGTCTGAAATCACAGGGATGTTGGCCTCCTCTTTTTACCTTTACTTTCCTGCAAAATCAAACTCTCTTTTATTATTTCAGATACAATGGCTTAATATGCAGTCTCTATCCTGATTTATTGGGAATCCAGTCTCTCAGGACCATGCAGCCATAACACCGAAATATTGAAGTGTAAAGCACTAAAGCCTTAACTTTGCCTTTTGTCAGTTTGTTAAATAGTCTTCTTGGCAATCTGGTTTGGTATCCAGAGTTTATAATAAAAATGGTGTCCTTGTTTCTGAGAGAGAGAGAGAGAAAGAGAGAGAGAGAGAGAGAGAGAGAGAGACAGACAGAGAGAGAAACACAATGGTGTTTGGGTTAAAAAATTGTTAGTCACCAAAAAGGTCCTTGAAAATTAGGTTGGTGTCTGTAGTGCAGTAGCAACTGCATTATAATGGTGACTAGGAGATATAATATTAGAGATGATTCTTTAAAATAGTATTCAATAAATGTTTGGTTAATGCTACTTTTTTCCACTAAAAGCCTCCCTTCCTGCCAGCTTGCTTTGACCCAGTACCACTTTAAGACCCTATCAAATGAAGATGACAGATTCAAACGTCCAGGCTTCACATGAGTGGTAGTTTCTCTAAGCTTTGTCCCTGCCCCAAGGTCTCTTTCTTTTTACAGACTGCTGTTTTTCATTCACTAATGAAAACAATCTAATTCAGTGTCAAAAATGCCTGTAGTTTCTGCCAAACTCTAAGATTTCACATCAAAATGAGAAATCCCTTGAAGGCAGTATCCTGAATATCTTCTTGTTACCAAAGAAAGAACTGCTTACCTTAGAAGGACTAAAATGAAAATTTACATCTACAAACACATAAATGTTTTGAGCACTCTGATAAGCTCTTACAGTTTTTGAAAGTATTGCTTTCTAATGCAGTGACATACCAAAGGAAAACATAAAAACAGCTACACATAATGTCAGTCCAGAGATTTCTGTTTAGGAATCCTAAAAATATACTCTTATAGCTATTTAATCCCTCTTACAATTATTTAAAATACATAAATTTGCATGGCCAGGCACAGTGGCTCACGCCTGTAATCTTAGCACTCTGGGAGGCTGAGGTGGTAGGCTCCCTTGAGGTCAAGAGTTCAAGATCAGCCTGAGCAAGAGTGAGACCCCATGTCTACCAAAAATAGAAAAAATTAAAGTGGTGCATGCCTGTAGTCCAACTACTTGTAGGTGGAGGCCGAAGTAGGAAGATTGCTTGAGTCCAGAGTTTGAAGTTGCAGTGAGCTATGATGATGCCACTGCACTCTAACGGGTGACAGAGTAAGACTGTCTCAAAAAAATATATAAATAAAATAAATAAATTTCCTAAAGAATATTTGCTTTATTGATAACACATTTTTTAAAAAAGACAAGCTAAATATACTTTCAGACAATATAATGAAATAAATACAAATAGAATTCAATAATATACATATATTACTTTTCCTTATCTACAGATTTTAAAACATCTGAAGTAGAAATTCGAAATTTCTAAGTAGGATATTTTCTAAGATACATGCAAAAATATCTATATTCCACTTGCTTCTAAGTGGGAAAATTTTAATTAGAAAGCCAGATTTGTAAGCATTCTACAAAATCAATCCCAAGTCTAAGCATAATGTCCATCATGTTCCATGAGATTCAAGAAACACTTAGCAGGCAGAGAGAATTGAGCATAAAATAGGTCATGAGGGAGGCTGATCTTTTCTATTTATTGCTTAGGTTTTGCTTGCCTTTTAGAAGTTTCTCAGAGCAACAAAAGATCCTTATCTTGTTTATAGACATTCTTTTCTTTTTTGCCTTCTCAGTTTCATGTAGTTCATTTTTATCTGGTGCCTTAATTGATTCTCCATCTTTAATCTCCATATATTACTTTAAGATAAATTTTATAAATAGGGTCTCTCTGAGACATGCTGAAACCTCTTCAAACACACTTCATCATTTATTTAGCCGTGCAAGGAGAAGCTAGCTCTCCAGTATTCAACTTTCTAGATCCTTTTGTTTTAGGTTATAAACATATAACATATGCCATTCATGAACCTCTCTTCATCATCTTTTGTATTTCCCTACACAAAATCCCACCTCTGGAGATCAGTGATCAAAGTAGAATTTGCCCTCTATACTGTAGAGGAAGATGAGAACAAGTTGCACACCACACAGTGCATTAGACAAATCTCTTCTCCCAGATCATTCATTTGGTCCTTCTTCTAATGTCTCCTTTCCTTAACCTCAACTCCACTCTCTTTTTCACACAGACTCAAAACAACCTGGGGGTAAGGCCAGCTTCACATCCACTATGACTGTATGTTCTTGGATCAGTTGCTTAACCTCTAACACCTTCTATTTTTTTCATCTGTAATAATATGGATATATTTTCTCTATGGAGAAATTACTATATGTCAGCATTATTCTAAGTTGTCCAATGTATACTCATTCACTGATTCCTCACAAATACCCAGTGAGGTGGGCATTATTACCATCACCAGCCCATCACATTTTGTAGATAAGGAATCTAAGGCACTGAAAATTTAAATAATTTTCCAATGTCACACAGCATGTAAGTGGTAGTGCCAGGATTCAAATCCATGTGTCCTAATTCCAGGGGCAAAGTTCTTAAAGATATCAAGTTATATTGAAAGATTTATATTTATAAAAGGATGATAAGAATATCTATATTACATGTTTATTAAATAAAGTACTATGTTCTCTTTAGCACACAGTATTTGCTCAATTAATTTTAGAATTACTTTTATTATTATTTTTGAGACAGAGTCTTGCTCTGTTGCCTGGGCTAGAGTGCTATGGCATCAGCCTAGCTCAAAGAAACTGCAGACTCCTGGGCTCAAGTGATCCTCCTGCCTCAGCTTTCCGAGTAGCTGGGACTACAGGCACACACCACAATGTCTGGCTAATTTTTTCTATTTTTAGTAGAAACAGGGTCTTGCTCTTGCTCAGGCTGGTCTTGAACTCTTGACCTCAAGAGATCCTCCTGCCTCAGCCTCCCAGAGTGCCAGGATTATAAGCATGAGCCACCATCCCTGGCCCTACTTTTATTATTTTTAATTTTTATTTTTACTTACTACTACCATGAAATATATAAAAGACCACTGCCTGACACTGTGTTTCATAACAAAAGAGTGGCATATTTGCCCTTAAGAATCAAACTAAAGTATTTATTATATAAATTGAAAGGTCCATTTTGTCATTTATGTAAGAATCACACATGGAAGACAAGTTAACTGGTATCATATAACTTCAATTTGTTGGAATAATATTATAACACTCCCAGCAGATCACTCAGTTGGCTGATTGTTTAATCCAGGTTGGTGCTGAAAGTGCTTTGTAAATTTAAAGTTGTATTTATGGATATGAGGCATTAGAGGCTCCTGAATAAGACTTGTTATATAAATGACTACTGTCCTCATTCCTGTGCTTTCTACAGCCTGTTTCTCCCATACTGTGTGCTATAGCCAGGTGTCTCCTGCTTTGGCTCCTGTTTACACACAAACTAGTGCAAAATTCTATACCTTTGCTCATCCTATCCCTCCATTGTGCAAACACTTTCCTCTGATCCCAGAAATCATATTTTCTTTTAATTTTTCCCATCTCTCCTTTTGTTTTCCCAATAATGCACATGATCCATACAAAATAAAGAGAAAATAAAAGTACTGCTAGCAATAACAGTTCAGAGATAATCCCTAGTACAAGTTCAGGGCTGTCTTTCTCCCATTCTCTCCTCTCCCTTCCCAAAAATATAGATTGAACTGTATGTGTGTTTGCATATATATTATAAATTATACATGACACAATATATAATATACACATACAGAATTTTGTACATACTGTTTTAAAATCTGTTCTTAATAGCATACCATGGATATTTATATTTATTGGAACTCTTTCAGTTCCAAATGACAGAAATCTAATTTGAACCAAACAACCATAGCTTCTCCCTAACCACAAAAGGATATTTATCTTCATATAATAAAAATTATTCAGCTCTGTACCCTAAAAAGTCCGAACCTAAGCTGCCTAGCTTTAAGAACAGATAGTTCTGAAGATGCAAATGCAGTTGTTAGGACTCTTACTCTATTATATTTCTTCTCTATCCTCCATCTCTTAATTCTGCTTTCTACTTGCTTGCATTTGTTTTTGCTTTTTTGTCCTCTCATTCCTTCCTACTGCTAAAAATGTAGACAAAATAAATTTGACACAGTGTATTTGAGCAAAGGATGATTCATGAAGTGACCAACACTCAAAACTGGAAGAGGCTCAGTGAACTCCACTCCAAGAGCGTGAGCAGTGAGCTTTTATAGCCTGAACATGGAAGCAAAGTAAAGAAATTACCTGATTGGCTACAAAAAGCATATGCTTTATTTGTGTTTGGTATAATGGGAGGTCCCTAGTTATATAACCAATCAGTTAATTGGCTGTTCATGATTGAGGCTAAGTTTTTTGTTTTGTTGTTTTTTTATTTGAAGTCACTTATAAGAAATGCCTCCAAATCAAGTTTTGGTTTGCTTGTATAAGAGCTATGGATACAGAAACAACCCCAGGATAATGGCCTCCTGCGTATTTTGCTTAAACATGACTAAAAATAACTTTCATCCTATGGTAGGGAGAGGAAGTATCTTCCCCCATATAAGTTTTGGGAGAACTTTCCAGGATGGAACTTAGCTTGGGAAACTTGTCCATTACTTTATCTATCAGTATAGCCAAAAGGATGGAGAATTCTGATTGGCTTGCTTAGGGTAGGGAAAGAGGGCCAGCAAAGGAAGTGAAGCTTGAGGAAAACCATAGGAAAATTCCACCATATGTCTCTATATCAGTACATAAAGTTTCATCTAATTTCACCTGAGTTAGGCCAGAAAACAAAGGCTGTTCTAGGTTAGAGTGATTCTTTTCATCTTGTTTTAGTGCAAATAATACACATAAGATCAAGAATACTGGGGATCTTCCAACTTTTTCTTGCTTTTCAGAAAGGAGATTCTGAGGTAGCTCATGAAGACTAGATCTTCTGGACCAGGGAATCCCAAAACTAGATCTTACTGCCCTTCACTCGGTGTTTCCCAGGCACGGGGAATAACACAACTTTATATTCCCATATTTTATTATTGTTGTACCATCAGTCCACCTGATTAGCGGTGCAGGTTGGTCATGTCCCATGGTACTTTTAAATAGCTGAACACTATTCATTTTTATGGTTATATCATTATTTATCTCCAACTAAAGGATATTTTGGCTTGGTTTACTAAATTATTCTTTGCTGTGATTCATAATGATGCAATGAATACCCTTGTTCACATATCTCTATTAATCTCTCCAATTTTTTATTGATACAAATTCCTAGAAGTAAAATTACTCAAATGATCTTACCTATTTTTAAAGAAAAGCTTGATTCCCTTCGTTTCCATAAACCATGGCTTTACTCTCGAAGGCCACACTAACAACTCTAATCCACCTAAAAACATTGCATTGTTAAAACATTGCATTGTTTTTCTAACATTCTCTTTCAATAGTTCACTCATTTAACAAGTTTATCTTGAGTTCTTGTTATGAGTCAGCCTCTATGCACAGTACTGAGGTAATTACAAAGAAAAATAATCCATGGCCCCCCTCCATTAAGAGAGAGTAATTTAGTCAGAGAGATAGGTAGGAGGACATGTAATTACAATTTGTGTGATTTGTGCTATAGCGGTAAGAGCCAGGTGCAAGTGCTGTGAGAGCAAAGATGAAGTGACTGTCCTGAGAAAGAGAAAAGATATGTGACTTGAGTCCTTAAAAAATGAATTGGGGTGGTGGTGAGCATTCCTAGGTAGAGGAAATTCCATGTGCAAAGGCACCTGGGCATGGAAAATGGTGAGTGTACTCAAGACCTATTGAGGTGTTGATTGTGATAGGAGCCACTGGTACTTGGGATGCCTGTCAAAGGAAAATTCTTATGCAATCTAAAATTTGAGAACCACCCTGTAAAACCCCTGTTATTATTATCCCAAATAAACTGCAAACTTTTCCGAGGAAAGGAATCACACTTATTCATTTTATGTCCACTATACCTTGTATAGTGCCTTGCAGGTCTACATGCAAACATATAAATGAATCAATTAATAATTCAACTTGTGAACGTCTTTTTAAAGTTGGTTTTTCTCAATGAAATATTTAAATTTAGAAACTTTATAATAATGCACATTTTATTGCAAAAAACAAAATAAGGTAATAAAAATCACTGATATCCTCACTACTATTACACATACTCTCTCTCTCTTTCTCTCATACACACACACACATACAATTATAATTTTGCTTTCTAGCCTGTTTTTATTCACTTCCTTGACCCATTTCCTTGTCACTAAGTAATAAATCTCAATGTGATTTGTAATAACTGCCACATCGGTGGTTAGATATCTAAGTGGTTTCTATATTTTGATGTGGGAAACTGATATTCACTTCACCTGCAATCACCCTTGGCCAACCACCCTTACCTTTCAGCTGGACTGCTGTGTTGCCATTGTTCCCCCATCCTCAGGGGTAGTGTTACCTTATAAAAACAGAGATCTGTTCAAAATCCTTTAAACTTACAATAACATCCGAATGCTCCACCCTATGGCCCTGCTCACCTCTCTCTCCTCTCTTCTCAGCCCCCCTGGTGTTTAGTCTCTGTATTCCTGCCATATAGCCACATAGTTTCTCAAACATATCAAGATCTTTTTCACCCCAGGTCCCTCACGGAGGTCAGTCTTCTGCTTTGAATGCCTCTCTCTTCCACTCTTCCCTCTGTTGTCTTCCCACCTTTCAGTTCTTGCCCTTAATACCTTCTTGAGAGACTGCTTCCTTAATGACCCGAGTAGCACCCATCCCACTACCCTGCACCGATTTATGACAACTTGTAAATAGATATTTATGTGTAGGCTTGCTTATTTACTTTCCTACTCCTCCATTAGACTACATGCTTTGCAAATGTAGGGATTTTGCCTGTTTAATTCACTAATGCATATCCAGACTTAGTATAGAGTCTAGAACATGGTGGACTCTCAAAAATGCAGAGTACCCTAGAGATAATAAGCGGAGATTTAAGACAGTGATTCTCAAGGGTGGTACCTGCACCAACAGCATCAGCATCACCTGAGAATGTGTTAAAAATGCAAATTGTCAGGCTCCAACTTGAGCTATTGCTATCAGAAGCTCTGGGATGGAGCCTAGTCATCTATTTTTTTAACCAGCCCTACACATAATTGTGATATTCTCTAGTTAGACAACCACTGTTTTAAGGTATCTGCTTAGAAAGGAAACAAACATATCTTGTTTAAAAGTTGATGCAGCCAAAATTTCCTAGAATGTGGAATATGTGGAATCTGAAAGTTAAATATCACTGAATGTAATCTCTAATTTTATTGAGGAAAAAAATGTCCAAAGAGAATTTTCTTTTTTATTTTAATCTAACAATTAGTGTTAGTTCTGCTTATGTTTGCTTTTAGAATAATGAAACCTACATTTTTTATGAATATCAAGTATAATCATGCAGCACATGTTTTTCTATTGAAAAGAGTCCTCAAATACGAAACCACTTTTATACTGACAGCTGGATATTAATTTAGCTAAAATTAGGTATAAGTACAGAAAAATTGCATTTCTTATTTCTCTCAAGATGGTTCAAAAATGAATTGATCTAGATGACTTATCAGACATTTGCCTTCGAAGTGAATTTTTCCCATAATGATTTTAGTTACTTTATTTAAGAGGAATCAATGGTTTTCCACATTTGGGGTGTTTTTTGAAGTAGAGCTGATTCATCGAATCACAGTATCTTGGGGTTACAAAAAAGATAGAAAATTAATCTTTGAAGATGAGACTCCAGATTGGATTCAAAACACCTGAGTTACCTGACCTGTATAACTGCATAGAGTGTGATTCTGAATACCATGTAATAATACCTGTATCCATGGAAAGAATTAAAATTATGAAGCAAGTATAAATATTTCATAGAAAAGTAAAAAAAAAAAAAACTAAAACTAAGAGGAAAACAAAATATTGATTGAATTTCCATAATGTAACAGGTATTGTACTAGATGCTGTTCTTAGACTATCTTGCATTATTCTCTCTCCATCCATTTTTATTTGCTCAAAATCATAGTTTCTCTAGATTATCTAGCAAAGACCCAAAGCCAAGCCTTTCTCAATGGAATCGTCTATGATGGAACATAGACTTGGGTTCTCATTGAAATAAACATTTTTAAATGTGTGAGCTTTATATCCCCTTAGTAGAAGTAATTTACATGGCATACATTTGTGTCTTTCCCGATCACTGATTTTTATATTTCAAATATTACATAAGGAATACTTTAAGTACCTATTTTTCTTAAAGAAAAGAACATTTATTTACATACAAAATATTACCTATTTTAAGTGATCTAATCTTGAATGTAGACAGAAATTGACACTCTGCACCAAATAAAAGCATTTGACATTTTTAAACAAAGAAATAAAAACAAAGACTTAGACAAAATTAAGTATTTTATCGCCTTTAAAACCATGAGAAAATAAAGACAGCAGTTTGAAAACATTTTGTTCTCTAGATTACATCACAGTGAATTTCATACCTGTGTCAATTGTTTATTTTAGCTAATGCTATGAGATAGGTGTCTTTAAATTCAGATTTTTTTCTTAGACTTTCTACTTAGATGGAAATTTCTTAATAAAAAATCTTATATAAAAATAATTCCTTAAGAATATTTTAAAATACTTATTTTTACAAATAAATATATTTTACATACTTTGGAATCAAGAACTATTTTGGAGTATAATTTGTGAATAACTATTTCAGTGAAATCAATAATGAAACACATTTAAAAACAGTCAAAACTTCAGAGAGATGGCGTTTGTTTTGCATGCAAGATAAACATGGATGCTTAAAAATAACACATTTAGATCATAGTATTTCTTATTTTAAAAATATGCGTCTAGCATTTTGAAATAACAGATACAATTATTCCCAATTCTGAAGTCAATATTGTTTGTTATTAATTAGCTTCCCTATATATGTTTAAGAAAACAGAAAAGTAATACAGAATTCCTAGATTGATGCACTTTTAAACATACCACAGTCAGAATTCTGCGTTCAGCTGCATTAGGAATCCTTCATTGCTGACAACAGAGTCTCAAATGACAATCTTCTTTAAAGCACTCTTCAGTGTGACAACTGAAAGTTCTTCCTTCCATCGCCTGCCTTTTCCATTAGCTAGAGTGTTACATATTGAATGCCACACAAAGCATTTGACTGGAGGGTTTTTAGACTCCAGTCTCTTTAAATGCCTGAGTCTGAATAATGATTTTTAAAAAAAGACAACTCATCCCTTTATAAGAAGTTTTGTACTGCTTTTTTTATTAATTCAGTTTTAGGGGTTGGTTATAGGGTGAAGTAGGGGGCTGCCTTCACATGTCATTGGTTAAGAGTGTCTATGTATGATTCACCTAAGTGACATTTAGTCATAAAATGTCAGTGACGTTCTGACGATTTTACTGTCAATTATTAATAATTTATTGCATATGTCATTTGAATGAGCTGGGCAGATTAACATAAAAGGTGGAAAGTATGCTTCAGTTTGAATAATAGAGGTCTGGAAACACAACTAACTTTTTTATAGGTGAACCAGGTAATATTTTTTTGATAGCTGAGTGTAGTTCATCAGAATTTCCTATATGTTTTCCAGCTTTTAAAGGAAATTGCTTCATTTGCTTGTTCACTGGAGAAAGGTATAACAGAAACCTTTGTGGTTTCCTAAAAATCCTGCATGTGTTAAACTTGCTACTGCATTATATTGGCTCTGGGCTGACACAATGATATGACTGTAATCTGAAAGTAACAGAATTCACTGTTAGCTAAAAATAAATAAACAGATAAAATTGAACGCTTTTGCCCCCCTGTGGTTAACATTCACATGATGACATGCAATAGAGGATTACATTTACTTTGGTCAAGAAAGCCTCCACAGGGCAGCTTGTAATTGGGACTGAAAAGATACTGAACCTACAAAGTAGCAACTTAATGGATATGGCCTTGAATTTATCAGTATGCTTAAAAATTTATTTTCCAGCAGTTTCATGAAATAGAAAATTTAATCTCATACAATAGTTTGAAACCTTTAAATAACAAATGGTAGATTATTGTAATCCACCTATGTTTAAATTGCCTAAAACATGAAGAGATTAATAAAAAGCATATAGATTTTCATCACTATAAACTCTTAACTGGAATCCTGGTTAGGATAATGCAAGAAGTTAACCACCACAACAAAACAATTAGTGGTAATTAATTTTTAAAACCCACAATTATCAAAAATTATTCAACGAACACAATGCTTCATTCTGCAGATATATTCTTCTCCATTAACAACAGTGATAACTGCTCAAAATAGTCATATTTTGATTGACTCATCTGGTGGGATTAAGAAGTCTGTGTGCCAAATTGAATTGAGAAAGAGGACATGTGGAGATGAAGGGCTTTAAGCAGGAACAAAGTGATGGGTATTTTACAGTTTTTCGGGATCTAAGCACAGGAACCTCAATTTTATTATTTTTTCTTCTTATGCATAAAACATCAAGGAAAGCACAATATTTTTGCTCCCTAATGAATATGATCATTTCCCAGTTATACGAACATGTTCCCTAACTACCTAATATACTTGTCTCGAGGCCTCTATAGCCCCAGTGTAACTCCATTACATACAGTTCGGCACAATGCATGACAGTGAGGTCCCTGTATATAATTCCCGACTACTACTTATCAGCTGTATGATTACAGCAAAGTTACTTAGACATCTGAGCCTCCCTCCATTTCCTCTCCTATGAAATAGGGGTAAAAATTGTCCCTACCATTTAGAGTTGTTGTGAGGATAAAAATGATAGAAGTCTTCAACAAAATTCCTGAAAGGTCCTTAATAAATTTTGGCTGTTTCCATTATTTAATATTATCATTATTATTAATGTTGAAAGTCCCAATCCAGTGGGAGTTTCTTCTGCTACCCACATAACCTGGAAGGCTTGGAGGTGGGAGATTAATGTGTTAGATTTGGCTTTTAATATGCTCAAATAACATAGTTTCTAATCTGACTTCCTTTGCTGCCTTCATGTCTAAGCCATTGAAGAACTGGTTTGATGTGAGGCTATCACTGATCCAATATATAAATATCAAGTAGAACAATTATCTGCACCATTTAACTGCTATGTCCATAGATCAATTTATTGAATCTTCTTTCACATTCTTATACATATATGCAAAATTTCTGTAGACAATTTATTGCAGCTCTCATTTTAGAGATAAAATCTTCCAGGGGAGGCTTAGGAGATATACCACCCAAGATGAACTCTTAAGCATTCATGGGGAAAACCAATAAATTGGTGATTTGGGAAGCTTCCTGTATGTCTAATTGCTATGTGTCTAGAGAAAGAAAATAGCTTTGGCATCTTATTTTGTGTCCTTGTATTACTTATGAAATAAGACTTCTAAAATTGATAGCTACATTTTTTCCTACACAGTCTTTCAGGGTAACTAAAGATATTTATTCCAACTAATCCAACACTTACCTAATTCTGCTGTCACAATTATGATGTTTCATGTCGTGATCTCCTAGCACTCTGCTGTAGACATATTTCGGCTCTACAGACAGCTGCTGGCAGATGTAGAAGCTTTTCTAGAGGTGAGGGATGGGCTTTTTGCTCTTGGTTTGTTTTCTGATTGACAAGGGGAGTTCCCATAAAGTCATGGACTGTTGTGCATTACCCACACAATTATTAAAATGTAGAGCTGCTCTACTTCAAAGCAATGTGTTAGGGTTTTAAAAAGGCATGAGTAATATCTATGAGTGTATTTCCTATAGTTAACTACTGAATTGGAGGTAGAAAAGTCCAGGGTCTGGAGTCAAAGATACATGCGACAATCCAGCTCTATTCCTGCCTAGCTCAGAAACTTAGGCAAGAAATGTATCTCCTTAATCTTTACTTTCTTCATTGGCAAAATGAGAATACTACCACTTACTGTCATTGAATTATTGTGAAAATTCAATGAGATAATGCATATAAAGTGCTTACAATAGCTTCTGGTACATAAGTGATCAATGCATATTAGGGGGAAAAATTGAAATGCTACTTACAATGATTCCCAGCCTAAAAAGGTGAAGTTCTGAATTGCTCTTGTTTTGTCAGTGTAGCAAAGTGGAAAAGCAGTTTTGGGAAATGGAACCATCTTATTTCAAATCCTGCTCAGTCATTTACTACCTATGTGAGATCTGAAAATGGTAATGGTAATATGATGATACTTATGACTTAAATCTAAGAATATATGAAGTAAGGTTTATGTCATTTGAACGTTACCACCCAGTGATAAGCACTATAAACATCTCCTGTATATAATTCTAAATTCCTTCTCTATGAAAAAGAGCTAGATATTTTTATAGCACTGGCATCGTACTGCACATACTGTTTTTATAATCACTTTATTATATAATCATATACTGTGATCATTTCCTATTATCCTTAAATAGCTTGGAGATCTATTTTTTAACATCGTTCTACCTTGTTGAAGTGCATTGCTATTTTTAATGTCATCTTTTACTCTTGAACATATAACATAAGGTCTTCCCACCCCCACCCCAAATTACAATGTAAGAAACATCCTTAAACATAACTGTTTGGGCTAACATCTAATTACATTCTCTGGATAAATTCCTAGAACTGGGTCAAAGGAAAAGATTACATTCAGGTACCAAACACTTATTATCAAATAGTTTTCCAGAATATTCGGCTTAATACACACACCTACCAGTAAAGAATAAAAAGTTTGTTGTTTGTAATACCAATACTAGGTTTTATTGTCTTTTAAAATATTTTCTAATTTTGTTAAAAAAACATTGTTTACATTTGTATTACTGTAATTACTAGTACTGCTAATCATTATATATGTTAAAATTAAGTTGCTTTTCAATTTTTTTTTTTTTTTTTTTTGAGACAGAGTCTCGCTCTGTTGCCCGGGCTAGAGTGAGTGCCGTGGCGTCAGCCTAGCTCACAGCAACCTCAGACTCCTGGGCTCAAGCGATCTTACTGCCTCAGCCTCTCGAGTAGCTCGGACTACAGGCATGCACCACCATGCCCGGCTAATTTTTTCTATATATATTTTTAGTTGTCCAGATAATTTTTATTTCTATTTTTAGTAGAGACGGGGTCTCGCTCAGGCTGGTCGTGAACTCCTGACCTTGAGCGATCCACCCGCCTCGGCCTCCCAGAGTGCTAGGATTACAGGCGTGAGCCACCGCGCCCGGCCAAATTTGTTTTATATTTACAATTTTGTTTATATTTACAAGTTATATTGTTATAATATTTTTAAAATTAAGAATATTAGCCATTCCTCTAGCATACATAGTCCAGTATGTCAGTTCACCATATCTTAAATTTATATCTTTTCCATTTTATCATAATTTTGACACTGATATATTTAGTATGTAAATAGTCAAGTCTATCAAGCTTTCCATGATTAATTTTATCACTGGTTTAGAAAGGCCATTTATAAATGCCATTTTTCTATTTTGTGACTAGAAGGAATGTTTATATTTTTGTTTTGCTTATTTTCAATATATTCACTTGAGTTTATTAACTATTTACCTCTCCAATAATTCATTTGGTATAAGATGTGAGGTAGGCATCTAAAAATAATTTAACCCTTTGCAAATAATTGACCAGTTGTGGGAATATGTGCACATTTTTCAAATGATCAATATTTCTTTACTGATGTGAAGTGCTACTTTTATCATAACACGTACCACTCCTCCCCCCTATAAACATGCATGTACACACACACCCACACAGACCCACATTTGGGTTTAAGCAATCCATAGAAAATATGGAGGGAGTCTGGAAAATCTTATGCTGAATCTCCTGGAAAATCAACACTAGCAATCAGCTAATGTAGAAGAACTCCTCACCATTTACTAGAAAAGGTTTCTGAGGGTCAAAGTCAGTACTAAATGGCACAAGGAAGAGAGGGCCTCCTGTGGTTGCAGGGAGAATAATGTTCCCCTCAGTATCAGACAAATACTCTGAAAACAGGATCAGGCATCGTTTGGGCTGCTGAAAAAGGACTCTACTTAACATTAGGCTAGAAGATAAATTTAAAACACTGGCCAAAATGATCAATGAACCAAGATGATATTCTGTGTCTCCTGTTTTATATGAAAATTAAATATTTAAAATGCCATTTAAAATAATATTATTTAATATAAATAAAGAGTTACTTCAGGTTCTAAAGTTAGAGAAATGTTAATATTTTCTTTAGAAACTATCCCAATAAATGCAAATAAAATTTATCCTCTTGGGGTTTCCTTTCACGTATAATCTTGTCAATTAAAGCAGCCATATAGGGCCAAGTTTAGTCATTTATCTCGTAGTTTTTAAGTCATCACTATCTCACAGTTTCTGGAAAAAAAAATGTAGTCGCAAGTTCAGAACACTAAGCCCTGTACATGACGTGGAGGCAAAGAGCCATTCAGCAAATGAAATAGTTACCAATGTCTACTTGAAAACTACACTGGAGAAGACTGCAAAGGCCATCGCCATCCTACCTTCTCCATCACAAAACCAGTGTCTCCGGTATTACAGAAAATTATTCCTCCTACCCATTGAGATAAAGATGAACAACATCTGCCAGTGCCAGTTGACACAGTCAAACTGAATGGCCTTGTGATCTAATTTTAATGAACTCCTAAAATATTCATGCCAAAAATTTCCTGGCCCATAACTGCTTTCCTGTTTGATTTGATACCCAACATTTTTTTCAAAGGAGAAGTCATTGTAATTTGAAAAATGGATTCATATTCCCACACTCATTATTGGCAATATTTGTAATTAATTTTGGCATCCCAAGCGACAGTGGCAGGAATAATGCTTCATTAATGTCCATTACAGAAGCCATAGATTCTTCTACATCACAGGCTCATTCCTTCCAACCTAGATTAAATAGATGCTCCCTGTAAACGGTCCACATCTAGAGGCCTCAGCTGATATGTAGAACAGGGCTCCTTGGTGGAGACAGGGATTCTAGTTGTAAGGATCATACAATTGGGTATGACCCTATTTTCAAATGTTATTCATAGTGTTCTTTATATTAATGAGATAGAAAAAGGCAATATTTACCCAAATTATCTGAAAAATAATCCCTCTCATCTGCTCTAGAACTTTGCTTGCCAAAAGGCCAGGTACTCCAGTCTATGAATTTGTGGGATCTTCCTTTTCTAACATTACAAAATTGTCTCCTGGAATTTCTTGGCCACCTGGGTGTGACAGAGCTTTTTTGTCAAAAGTTAAGCAAGAAAATAAACTGGCTTTTTAAAAAAAATATTGATCTTTACCAACTTTAATAGATGTTTGTGACTGTGGCTAACTATAAAGATATATTTTAATTAAAAATAATCTTGGAAGTCTGCCCTGATTTAGTGTTTTCACAAAGAAAGCACTTTTTAAAATAGAGTTTTAAAAAGAAACAATTTTATGGAAACCTGGAGAGAAAAAATTATGTTTCCAAAGAAACTATAGTAAGCCAATGATTAGATTCTAACCTTGTCCATTGGTTTTGAGTTTTTGTTATTTGTCTACAATTTGGACTGAATCCCGAATTGTTTTCTGGCTATAAGTCTCTAAATAACGTTTTCAAATTTTTCTTCCATTTTTTTTTTAACTTGGACTCAATATAGAATTGCCATTACTTTTTTTCCTAAAGCCCTGCAAGCATACCTTGTGATGTACAAACATCAGGTGAGAAAAATCTATCTGTCAGATTGCCACTGTCTACTTTCAATTTAACTGAAAATGCTTTGAGTTTAACATCTAGACACCTCGACTGGATACCCTTCAGACTCTAAGGAAACTGGTTTATAAACCCATCCAAATATTAACCTTTGTTTTTCTTCTGTTTGAGAGCTCATCTGCAATGCCGTCTCTTAGAATGGGATATAGCTGTTTAACTGATCTAGTCACAGGACTAAGAGACAGACTAATGAAGGTATGGGACAATATATTTAAACTTGCTCTTTTCTGTTTATCCCATTTTTTTTTTTTCAGTCCTTTGTCTATCTCCAACCTCTAATGAAAATTTCTCCAAAGCCATTTGCTTGGCTTTTAATACGTGAAACTTTTTAGTTTCCAAGTGGGGACTTTAGGAAATTAGAAATATTTTATCCCAAAATATGTTTCTTTGAAATATTTTCAGATGGCTGCCATAGGTACAACAGACAGAAGTAATGCTACAAAGCTGTCTTTTGTGGGGAGGGAAATTTGCATTTGTAGAAAATCTCCATTAATGCAGCCAGGTCTTTCCTTGCCAATCTAAGAAAGATTAAGTGAGAGTCTGATACCTTTAAAGAACTGAAAAGAAACATTTACTACCTATTTTCTCTGAGGGCTGCTACCTGAGAGGCTAAGACATTGTTAGTCAAACTTCCTTTCTCCCTCCCATAACCTGCTTGGCCACCCAAAACCTGTTTTGCCACAGTCCAAGCCCCTATTCTTTAAAAACTTCCATACTTCATTGGGCAGTCCAGCCTTCATTCTGGAGGTTCCAGTGTATACATGGTGAAATAAATTTGTATGTCTTTTCCTCCAATTAATCAAAAAAAAAAAAAAAGAAAGAAACAATTTCAGAAAGTTTCAGATAGATTGTTTACATATGATATGATTTAGATTATTTAAAATATATTTGGGCTCTGTAAAGTTAAATAAATAATATGAGTATGTTGTGACAAATTCAGGGACAATTTTGCAAATCTTCCCAGAAACTGAGGAAGAATTAACTTTATGTTAACAATCATTCGCATCAGCCAACCTGCTCTCCTATAACATTTATGCCTGTCTACATTATCTCTTGCTGAGAAATAAATCATCGCAAACAACACTTTAGCTCATGATTTCTGTGCACAGGTTGGGCTCAGCTAAGTAGTTCGTCTGGTCTCAGTTGGGATTTCTCATGGTTCTGCTTTCCTGACCATTGCTGCTGGGTTCTCTCATATCTCTGACTCAACTGGGGCAACTGTACTCATTAGGCTCTGGTTTATGTGTTCTCTTATCCTCCTCCAGGCTAGCTATCCCTTGTTCACATGCTAAAGGCAGAATTTCAAGAGAAAATGGAAAGATCTGGAAAGCAGATCTTTTGAGTCGAAGGCTCGGGACTGACACAATGTCACTTCTACAGTAGTCTACTGGCCAAAGCAAGGCCCAAGGCTAGTTCAACAGACTCTATCTCTTGAAGGGAGGAGCTGCAGTCTTACTGAAAATAGAGTGAATATAGGGAAGAAAAGAGCATAGCTAATTTTCTACCTGTCACGATGCCTCTGAGATATTTAAATATGACTTCTATTTTAATGCTTGAGGCAAGCTAAATGCAGACTTAGACCATATTTAGAGTTGTCTCTAATTCTTAGAGCTTCTTGGCTTTCTCCACTGATATGTGTGTCTGAACTCCTGAACTGCATCACAGTCAGTACTTGGATAGCAAAAGTTGGCCAGTGTTCACCATCTTTCTCTGTCCTAGAGAGCCAAGTTTTGCAATAAATAAAAAATACACTGTCATTCCGTCATACTAAAACTGCCCTTTATACAACTAATAAAACTAATGAAAGGCCATAAGGTGGGAACTGTGGTAGGGGCTTGAAGTCTGCAAAGATATAAGCATATTTAAAAAATATATATAAGCAGCCATTGTTCCCTAGCTTGCTTTCTTATAATTGCTAATCAGGAATCATATAACTAATGGTCATAAAGATTCTTAACTTTCTTCATTGTTCCCATAGACAACATCACCCTTCTGAAACCTAAGGCTAACCTCTGAGATATCTTCCAGACCATGCATTCCAGTGGACCAACTGACCCAACGAGACCAGTGGCCCATACCATGGAAATGTCTGTTTCCCAACCCTATGAGTTCATCCTCAGCCAATCAGGAGACCCAGTTCCCTAGCCCTCTATTCATAAACGCTATCTTTAAAAATGCTGACCTAAAAATTTTCAGGGAGATGGATTTGAGAAATTTTTCCAATCTCCTTGCTCAGCACCTGAGATATTAAATTCTTTCTCCGCTATAATCCCTGCTGTCTAAGTGTATTGGCTTCCTCTTGAGCAGCAGACAATGAATCTGGTTGGCCAGATAATACTATTAGATATCAATATTGGAAATATGTTTGACCCATAAAATATTAAAAAAATTAGGATAAATAACATGCTAAAAATTTATTATTTGAAGAAAAATATTTAAAAGATACAATGTTGTGAATATTAATTCTAAAATAAAGTATAGTTACTCATAAATATGCTTAGCTTACAAAATTATTATAAGCAGTGCATACATGCCAAAAAATTAAAATTAACCACCCTGACTCTCAACATTACTCAGAAAGTATTTCCATGATGGTTGACAAATCAAATTTCCCAACAAATGTAGAGTCCATCTACATAATAAACTAGTAAATAAACAAGTCAGATGTTTTTCTGGATTTTTTTGTTGTCTTTACATTTTACAAACCCAACAGAGCTTCCTCATAAATTCAATATAAGACATCACCTTGGAGGTGTAACTTAGGATTATTTGTCATTTTCCTAGATTATATCTAATGGCAAACTTTGTTAGAAACTTCTATTTATTTTCCATAATCTAATAGTTGTCATTAATCACTATGTACTATAGTTTACATTTGGAAATATTTTCTCTCTTCAAATTTGGGCTCCCTTCATGATGACTCTTTATGAACTTGCTTTGTCATCTATAAAATGGTCCAAGAACTACCTAGCTGAGCCCAACCTGTGCACAGAATCATAAGCTAAAGAGTGGTTTGGGATGATTTACTTCTCAGCAAGAGATAATGTAGACAGCCATAGATGTTAAATGACAGCAGGTTGGCTAATGCCAATGATTGTTAACATAAAGTTAATTCTTCCTCAGTTTCTGGAAAGATTTGCAAAACTGTCCCTGAATTTGTCACAACATACTCATATTGTTTATTTAACTCTACAGCACCCATGTATATTTTAATAATCAAAATAATCTTTGCAATTCTGTACCTATTGTGAAGAAATAAAATATTAGTTACATTGCATAACATGCACAGTGTAGATTGCAACCAGTATAATCAACACAAGTGAATGATGCTCTGAGGCACAGATCTTCAGCCACACAATTGTCTGCCTACCTATCTACCTATCTAAACATGCTCATTTCAACCATACGAAAGTTGATATTTTGTACGTTAAAAATGAATGAACATTGTCAATTTCATAAGCTCCAACTTAATATATATAATATATACACACACATATACACATATATACATATGTAATTTAATGGTGGGGTGTAATAAGAGAGCAAGGTCAACAAATTTATAAAGTACAGGGTATCTAGATACTAGTCCAAACAATAGAAGTTTAGGTCATTGTTTTTTTCCCTGTGGCAAATGTACACAAAAAATATTTTCTATGCAGATTATTTTGCTCTTCACTTGTAGATAAGATTTGCAAGTAGCCTAGTTAAATAACTTTTGAATATTTTGATTTTTGTAATGAAACCCCTTGTTCAAACGGAATCTGTGCTTCACTCTAACCTATGAAATGGATAACAGTGGAAATATTTTGGCAGAAGCTGGAAGAGCAAGTAATCCAGGTGACTCATGACATTCTTCTACAGTTTAAATAGATGCGTAATAGTAGAAAGGGACATAATCAGGCAGATTCAGTAGGACATTATAATAGGATTTCTTGGATTGAACTATTGTGATCTCTTAGCACTATAACATGCCATTCTTTTATTTTAATGTCAAATCCAAAATATACCTACAGGTCTGTCTTTTTTTTGTAATTCAATATTCTAAAGTTTAAATCTAGTCAAGTGGGACTTGGAAAATGGCTACTGTTAAGCAGAAATAAAATGGTAGATATCATTGGTAGAAGGTGGTATATTTTAGAGAAGCAAATACAGATTTTATTTAACCTTAGTTCATTTACTGATTATTTGAGTATATTGTGTTTGTCTTCCAATTAGTGTAAAAGCACCTTAAGGAACAACACCTTAATTTCTCTTATAACTGCTCTTTCTCTCAGTTTATTTGGAACAATGCTTTACAGATAGTAGAGCCTCTGAACATCTGTTGTGTCAATCAGACAGACACAGGGAAGCAGATGCAGTAAACACAAAGAGATAAAATCCTGATTAGCAAAAATAACCTAAGAATTACTGGACAGAATAGTAACCCCATTTAAACCAAAACAAATTGAAATAAGGAAATTTGACACAATTATCCTTGTACCTATTTATTAATTTGGTCTCACTTATGATAGTAATATTTAAACTTTGCCATATTTCTTCACTCACACGTTCATGGGTGACTAATAGAGACTTGCAAAATTATTCCAAGGTAAACAAAATCAAACATAACAGCATAAGTGACACTCAAGGACATGAGTTTCAGCTGTGCAGTAAAAAGTGAAACCCAAGTCATCCCTTGTGTTGAACTGCACTTAATATCCAAATTTCCTTTTACCAAGGCATTTCCACTTTAATCAACAGGAAAAATGGGGGTAGCAGGTGGGGAAGCAAACTTAGCCTGAGCCAGGATTTGTCTTAGAAAGCATCAAAAGAGAACTATGGATCAGTTACACTTGTAATGATAAAAAGAAGCAGCATCAATTTAGTATTTGGTATTGGAGGACCACACTCAAAGGCTTTGAAGAGTCCACAAAAGCATTTTTTTTTTGAGGGAGGGTGGGATTGTTCAAGCTAAGAGTTTTTTAAACTGAACTTTAGTTTAGTTTTTGTTTGTTGGTGGACTACATTTCCAATGAGGTATTCTCAGTCTCCAAGTTATTATAAAAACCCACCATATACTCTGCTTTTACTCTGCACCGGACGCCATTCAACATGGTTAAATTTCATTTTGTCTTCAAATCGTTTTGTCAAGCAGATAGCATGATTCAGATTTTAGAGATGAAGAAAACAATGTTCAATGAGTTAAGTTAACCTGGTCAAGTTTTTAGAACTAGTAAGCAGCAGAACTGGAATTCAAATTTTTGTCCATTTGATACTAAAATCCATGTTCTCATTAAATCATGCTGACTTTCAAAAAACATGAAAAATGGAGTAAATCCCTAAAGAGACTAATATTGAATAAATTTACATTTCGGATTCAATGACTTTGAAATTCCTGTTTGATGAAATAGATATGATTAATATCAATGAATATGATATCTACACATAATATTTCACTTTTGAGTCCTTACAGATACATATTAACCTATATGTTCTCTTATATTCTCCAACATAAAACCAATCATGTCAACTAATATCGAAAGGCTTTAAAAGTTATCGAAAGGCTTTAAAAGTTATGGTCCAAAAATACTCATTGATAGCTGAATTTACGTTACCTTTTTTGTCTTGAATTCAGATTTATCTTTGATAACAAAGTCATTAATGAGACGAGATCGGTCATAAGTAGCATGTTCTGATTCATCCGTGTAATCTTTATCTTTTTCTAGGGCTAGAAAACAAAGAGAAAGTTACATCAATTTTTATCCTTTTTCTTCTACTTTTTCTCTTTAAATGTACTAATCTCTCCTTTTTCATAGTTTCTCAAGGTTTAGCCAATATATATATCAGGAAGTATACATAATTGTGTGGCATAATTTTCATAATCCATCCATTTGATGAATAAGCACATAAAAGTAATCACATTAACACTTGCCTGTTATTATATTAATGCTGACACCAACAGCGACTTTCATTAGAATCAAATGCATCTGTGCTCTTTAATGTACTTCAGCTTTTTTGAAAATAAAATTAGAACTATACAAATTATATTAGACACATCATTTGTTTTGAACTTAAAGATATTTGTAAGAATTAAATAGATTCCTAAGCATTTGTTTATTTAATTAAAAACAGCATTGATTTTGTTTTCTTAAAATCTGGAAAGTTTTATAAATGTGAATTTGGCTGAGGGTTGCAAGAAATCTGACAAACCATAGAAAATATGCTAATAAACATTACAATAAAGATTTTAAAAAATAGAGAATTGAAACAACTGCTAAAAAAGAAGAGAACATTAAAAGATGATGGTTGTTATTAGAATAGTGAAAAATGAGATACTAAACACATAAAGATATATATGAATAATAAATAAGATATAATTGATGTAAAATAGTACAAAATAGGAAATCTTTATGGTGGCTGTAAGTATGACCAAGAACTGTGGACACACTTAACAAAGTTTATATACCACAACATACAAATAACCTCTTGAAATTCAAAAACAGATTGCTATTTATTTAGCCTTTCAAAAAAATCAAACTATCTTGAAGAAAGTTATTTTATTGAATCTGTTCATACCTATCAAACATGAATTTTGACATAGACACTATTTATAGTGTTTTTAAGAGTTCAAGCAATTGACTTATTGCACAGAAAAAAACAATTTTGTTTATAATATATACATTAATTTATTTTATTAATAATTCTTAAAATGATATGTTATACCTTTTCAGTTAATAGTAACAGATTCTTAGCAGTGATATGAACTAATATTATACAAATCATATTATGTCTTGGGATGCAATTAATGGCCAGTTATGTTAAAATGTTATAAGCATTTAATGTTTATACATATTAATTACAGCTAGACATATTAATTATAGCTAACACTGATTGATGGCTAATATTTGTTGAGTAAAAACCATAAGCCAGAAACTTTGCATGTATTATTTCCTTTCATCCTGATAGCAACTCAGCAAAGTGAGTATGATTTTCACCTACATTTAATAATAAGCAAACAAAGATGCATGGAAATTAAGAAACATGCCAAAGTCACGACACTCTATGAGGTACATCTGAACCTGAAACACATCCTGATCAGACTCAAAGCTGATTGTGAATATAGTATAATGTTTCCTTTAGATTTAAATAAATTACATTTCATTCATTCAACAATTATTTATGAAATACCTATAATATGCAAGACACTCTTTTAAGAGTTGAAGACACAGCAGTAAATACAACCCTGCCTGGTACCTTTTCCTTTCCCTGGAAAGTGGAAGGATTCTCCCTGAGCCGCAAAGCCTGGAGCTGGGAGAGGGGTGATGCAGGCAGTCCCTTGGCTGCCTCAGCTGGTGTCTCACTGGGTCATATGCACCACAGGTACCCTGGCTCTAAGCCCAGCTCAGCATCAGGACTTGTCCCAGGACTGCAGTCTTCATGGCCTGACTGCTTTTCAATTTTTTTCCGGGCCCCAGGCCACTTTTGTTAGCTAGCTATGGGACTAGCTCAACTCAGGTTCCTCCTGCTGGGGTAGAGGACTCCCCTCTGGCTGGGGCTGGTCTAAATGCTCCCTCCAGGAGCACTGGCAGAATTTTGCTCTCTGTTATGTTCCACTGTGACAGAGCAGCACTGAGTTCCAAGGCAAAGTCTGACAATCACTTTGCTCTCCCTCCCCTGATCTCACAGATTGTCTCTCAGTGTGGCCCTGCTAGGGGATGGGGGAGGTAGGGGTGGTATAGGCAATGCAAGACTATTTTTCCTGCCTTCTTCAATGAGTTTAAGTTAGTGAAAAACTTCCATAAATTTATTTTATTGTGTTCCATGGGAAATGAAATACATTAGTGTAAATTGTCATTTCATCTTTTATAAACATTAAATTAGTAATTAAATAATTTTCAGGGTTTACAGGACCCTTAGAGGGACTGGGCAAGGAAATTACGTGGCTAAGAAGTGGTGAATTTAGAATTAGAAACGACTTCTTGTGACCCATAAGCATATGCCAATTACCTGTTTAACCAAACAAGAATTTCTTGCTTACTTTCTAATAACCAAAGAAGGAAAAAGATGGGGAGGGGGGAGAGAGAGAGAAAGAGATAGAGAGATAGAGAGAGAGAGAGACTGACTAGGGGAAAGGGGGAGAAAGGGAAAGGAGGGGAAAATGGAAACAGAAATCACACTGTGCCTAACAAACTGGCAAGTTGTTTGGTAGCTGCGCCAACAAATTAACACCAAAATTTCACTTTCCTTCTCACTTATATAAAAGGTCAAGGCAAGTCCATATTTTGCACTTTTTATTTTCTCTGTGTTGACCATTCTTTCACCAGTTTATCTGTATGACTAACTGCCTCACCTTTTCAGATCTTTGCTCAAATGTTACTCCTATTCTCTTTACTAAAATAAGATCCTCCTCCCTGCCTTTGACACCTGCATCCTTCCTACTATATTTTTTACAAGACATAATATTTTTTTATCATTTTTAAAATTGCTTTTCTTCATATACTCCACAAATACATACAACTATTAAGTATCCATAATAATTTTTTAAAAATGAATGTTTGTTGAATGACTGAATGGATTGACATGCCCAGCAAATCCTGTCTGACCCGTCTTCAAATTATATATAGAAGGCTGGGTGTGGTAGCTCATGCCTGTAATCCTAGCACTCTGGGAGGCCTAGGCAGGAGGATTGCTTGAGCTCAGGAGTTCTAGACCAGCTAGAGCATTAGCGAGACCCCGTCTCTACTGAAAATAGGAAAAGTAGCCAAGCATGATGCATGCCTGTAGTCCCAGCTACTCAGGAGACAGGCAGGAGAACTGTTTGAGCCCAGGAGTTTGAGGTTGCAGTGAGCAATGACGACACCACTGCACTCTAGCCAGGGCAACAGAGCGAGACTCTGTCTCAAAAAAAAAAAAAAAAAAATTATATATAGAAGGTGACGATTTATCAAAATCTGATTATAGTTTATTAATCCAAACCACCATCATCTCTTGAGCCAAAGTTTGTTAGGGTCTCCTAACTGATCCTCCTGCTTTTATCTTTTACCCCTACCACATGGCAGCCAGAGTGATCCTTTTAAAAACCTAATTTAAATCATGTTAAACCTCTATTCAAACCCTCCAATAATTTTGTAGCTCCATGTAAAGCCATAGTCCATATCATGGTCCACTGGGCATGCATCTTCTGGCTCCTTACTGACACCTGCCATCGATCTCCTACAACCCTACTTTCATGACCTTCAATCCAGCTGCACTGCGTTCCTTGAGGTAAGTATGCTTCCACTATAGGACTTTTGCACTTGCTCCTCTCTCTGCTAAATGCTCAATTCCTGTTTCAGCCTGGGTTCTGCTAATTTGTCACCTCATCAGAGAATCTCTCCTTGACCACCACTTCTAAATAGAATCTCCCATAGTTCTCCCTCTCGTCACAAGGATTTATTATTTTTTATTAATTTTATCAGCACCTGATTTTAAATGGTACACACATATATAATATATATGCTACATATGTAGATATATGTCAGCATCTGGCATTCAATTATAGCATAGATATATAATACATAGATGCTGTATATGCCTATATGTGTATATATAGATGTTTGTATATATACATATATACACACAAATAAATAACTCCATATATGATTTTATATGGATTTATCTGTGCTTGTATCTATTATGATATAGAAAGAGATGATAGATGGTTATATCTATCTCCTCCTACTATAATGCTACTAGTGTAGTGACTGTTCTGTTCATTGCTACAATTCCAATATTTAGTTCATTGTTTAGTATATTGTAAGCTTTAATAATTGTTGAATAAATTGATGAATGAATGTTATATGTGGAAATATTTTGCATCCATTAAACTGCTCATTTTGCACACTAACATAGAAATTCTTAAAATATAATATTAAGTAAAATGTTTTAATGCAATCTTCACACATTTTCTTTTAAATATACTTTTCCTTCTGAATGCAACTTTATAAAACTGTGTAAATGTAAGGACAAAGAGCAAAAAAATGACAATATGAAAAAATGTGAAATATTTTATCTACTTTGACTGTGGATTAGTAGTTCCTCCACCTCACAACTTTTTTTCTGTTTTTCTTGCCTGAAAGTTGTTTGTATCATAAATGGTAGAATTTTTTAGAGTTGGTATTTAGTGCCAATCAACATCTGAGATCCAAAAACGGAGAGAATCATATTGCATTTTGATTAACGAAGCTAATTCTTCTTCAACCAGTGGAATCCTCTGAAATACAAATGAAACCTATGAATGTTTTTTGGTTCTTATTGAGGAAATAGCTCCTTATTTGTCTGAAATCCACCCCATGTGGTGATGAGACATTTCTTTCACATATGCCCAGAGCATCAATTAAATTTCAAATAAAAAGAACTGTTTAAGCAATAACACTAAATTACAATACCAATTATGTATCATATTTCCTCTTTTTAAAGATGCCTTTCCTCCCACATTTTAGCATTTCTGAAATCAGGATGAGGTAAACAGTCCGTGTATTTAATTAACATGGTAACAACTGTTTCTCCTAAAAGATCTTATTAATTTTATGATGCTTCTTACAATTGATACTCTCTTCAAATCTTAGGAAGGTGAAAAATTAAGAAAAACAGACTTTCAAAAGACAAAAACACATCTTTATGCAATAGGCGATAACAGAGAAATTTTATAATTTTGATTATGCCAAATAGAACTCTTGCTGCTGTCCAGTAGAAGAATGATAGAAAGACACACATCCATAAAAAATGGGGTTCTCAAAGCTTAAGAAAATCATTTTATATGTCAAAGCAGGAAGGCTGATATAGTGGAAAAAGAACCAATATTGGTTTCAACAAACCCAAATTAAAATCCTGGTTCTGTCATTTTGTCAATTATCAGCTGATGGCAGTGGGTCAGTTATATTTTTTTTCTTCTTTTTTTTAGAGACAAGGTCTCACTCAGATCACCCAGGCTGGAGTGCAGAGGCATGATCATAGCTCAGTGCAGCCTCAGGCTCTTAAATTCAAGCAATCCTCCTGCCTCAGCGTCCTGAGTATCTACCACTATAGGTGCGCACCACCACATCCAGCTTATTTATTTATCTTTTTATTGTTTGTAGAGATGGGGTCTTGCAATTGTTGCCCAGACTAGTCTAGAACTCCTGGCCTGATGCGATTCTCCCACCTCATTCTCCCAAAGTGCTTGGATTACAGGCATGAGCCACTGCACACAATTTGGGATAATAAAACCTTCTCATAGAGTAGTTCCAAGGATTAAGTGGAATAATCTATGTAAAGTGACTTGAACACATAAAGTACTGAATAAATATATATTCTCTTCCTTTTGTTTGCTTTCAATTCACAATTTTAGTATTTAGAAACCTACAAAAAACATGTAACTGGGGGCAACCAAGAAAGTCCTGTTTTCCATTTTAAAGCCTAACTAGGTAGGAAACAATGTAGTTACCTTGTGTAAACCAACAAGAAATTTAGAATTTAATCTACAAATCCTTGTTCTAATCATCGATTGTATGATTTATGATGAAAACTTATGTTGACTCAAGTAAGAATGCATTAAGTCTTCCAAATTTTGTTTGCAAACCAGCATCAGCTCAAAACTCAAAGGGACTGACTAATATAGCAGAGTACTATGAGCACAACATAGACCTTATAGCTATCTTTGGGAGTGCGATTTTAATAGCCAAATTATTCCAGTTCAATCATTCTTTTTTATTATAATGTCATTTTATTTTATTACTTTGTTATATTGTATTGTAACTGCAGGAGTATCTGGAAATGGATGAGGTAACTCTTGGAGAATTTTAAATGTGTGAGTCGATTATTAGTTGGCCACCACTTATGTGCAACTGTGCTACCATTCTATACATTTCTAACAACAGATTGCTCAAGGATTACCAGAATAGTTGAGGCTTCAGATTAAAATGGTAATAATGGCCTAAGGTTATTTCATATTTTATAATGTATGTTATCTCTGATAAATATTTTCTCACTTGAGTCTCACAAAAGCTCTCACTGTGATTCTGCTCAATCTCTGTTTACAATGTAAGAAGAAATGAAATATTAATATTTATATCTCTAATTCACGAATGAGAAAAGTGAGGTATAGATGGTGCGTACCCAGGTAGTAAATGACAGGGTTGGTACCTGCAACTTGACTTTCTGACTGGTAACAAATTTCATGAGTATTAAAATTATCATCCTATAAATGTTCTTGTGAAGAGTAAATTCATATATGGTCTATATATGGTTTGCTCAATGGTTAGAACATAATGATAATGAGGATCCAAACTTATTAATTCTTTGTGATTTCTCTGCTGCCTACTCTCCATAATCCTACTATCATTGCTTTAAAGCCCCACCACTAGCCAGTCACACTAAGGGTACTGATGGAGCTGTGCTCAGTGAACAAACCAACCCACAGCTAAACAAATCCTGCAAATAAACTGCTTTCCACTGTGCCAGTGTTTATTCCATCTATCATCCATCTTTCCATACATTCATCCAATCACCATTTATCTGTCTACCTACCATTCAGTATGTAGTATGTATTAATACTAAGCAATATCAATAAGATGGATATAAATAGCAATTATCATCATCTAGTGAACTTAGTGTGAATAGAGTCATTTCCAAAGGATAGTAATAGAATGGAAGAAGCATTTAAATAACTATTGGGGAGGAGTTCATGTAAGAGTACTGTTAGAAAGGTAATTCTACTACTTAAGAAGAGTGATGACTTCTAGGTTTTTAAATGCTCTACATAAAGTTATGTCAACACAATTTAAATGCAAAATAGGATCATATTCAGACAAGTCCTCAGTGAGAAAATTAACAAAGCACTGATTCCTAACAGGTGAGAAAATTCACTGCGATAAATGACATAGAAAACAAAGTAACAGGTGGATTCTATAGCAGACTCCCCAAAGATGTATGTGTGTGTGTATGTGTCAATATGCTCTTTCATCCATTCATCTGTCCTGTCATGAATCCTAAAATTATTGTTTGAGTGATTACAATGTACACGGTAGTAATCTTTCTGGGGCTACAGGTATCAACAAGATTGACAAAGTCCCTTCCTCTGAAAACATAAAGAGGAGGTGGGGAATTATAAGTGTGCCCATCACCCAGATAGTGTTCGTTGTACTCAATAGGTAGGTTTTCACCCATCCCCCCTCTCTCCTCCCCCCTGCTTGATTTCCACTGAGTTTTACTATCCTCTATCCAAATGCATGCTCATTGGTTAGTTCCAATTGAATAGCGAGTACATGTGGTGTTTGTTTTTCCATTCTTTAGATAATTCTCCAGTTCCATCCAAATTGTTGCAAAAGGCCTTAATTCACCACTCTTCATGGCTGAGTATTAGTATACACATACCACATTTTGTTAATCCACTCATGAATTGATGGGCACTTGGGTTGATTCCACTTTTGCAATTGTGAATTGTGCTGAAATAAACATTCAAGTGCAGTTGTCATTTCAATAAAATGACTTCTTTTCTTTTGGTTAAATACCCAGTAGTGGAATTCCTGGATCGAATCGTAGATCTACTTTTAGTTCTTTGAGGAATCTCCATACTATCTTCCATAGAGGTTGTACTAATTTGCAGTCCCACCAACAGTGTATTGTATAAGCGTTCCTTTCTCTCTGTATCTATGCCAGAATCTATTGTTTTTGGACTTTCTAATAAAAGCCACTCTAACTAGGGTAAGGTGATATCTCACTGTGGTTTTAATTTGAATTTCCCTGATTATTAGCAATGTTGAGCATTTTTTCATATGTTTAGTGGCCATTTGTCTGTCTTCTTTTGAAAAGCTTCTGTTCACGTCTTTTGCCCACTTTTTAATGAGCTCGTTTGGTTTTTTTCTTTCTTGCTGATTTGTTTGAGTTCTTTGCAGATTCTGGTTATTAGCCCTTTATCGGATGTATAGCTTGCTAATATTTTCTACCACTCTGTACGTTGTCTTTTTGCTCTGCTGATTATTTCCTTAGCTGTGCAGAAGCTTTTTAATTTAGTCAAGTCCCATTTATTTATTTTTATTGTTGCTGTGATTGCTGTTGGGGTCTTCTAACTGCTGTGTGGAAAACAGATTATAAAGAGGCATGAATTTGAGCAGGGAGAGCAGATAGGAGGTTATGGTACCAGTCTACTAATAAAAGCAGGTGGCAGAGTGAACCAAGGTGCAGCAGGGAATGTGGCGAGCAGCAGTCAAATCCTGAATACATTCTGAACATTGAGTGAAGAGGATTTATTGAAAGTGTTCAATAAACAATTGAAAAGATTTACAGTGACTGTGAGGTTGTAATAACTAAAAAATATTGTGGTCTTTCAGTGTAATTCCCTTATTTCTGTAATCCTTAAGTAGGATGGGAACATTAGTAGCAGAAAATTCTTTCTTACACCATCTTAATATGAAATGCTACTGGGAAAAATAATGAAAATTAGTGGAGAATATCTATTGTTATAGAATGAAAGCAAAATCACCATGTACTCATTTGACCATAACTGCTTTAAGAAATAAGACCAATGAACACTCCACCAAGTTAAACTATTAAGCTTGTAGAACATAAACAAATGCTTTAAAACTATAATAGGAACCATATCCTGAGGGAGTCATTTTATAACATTAGCAAACTGTTCATTTCATAACAAGGTTAAGTAGAGATGTATGTTTTGGTTGGCTGGACTCAAATTATGCTGGTCTTAATTAGCCCTGTAAATTTAATTTCATCCTTTTTTTTTTTTTTTAAGACAGGGTCTTGCTGTGCTGCCCAGGCTGCAGTGCAGTGGCATGATCATAGTTCACTGCAGCCTCGAACTCCTAGGTCCAAGTGATCCTCCCACCTCAGCCTTCTGAGGAGCTGGGACTACAGTTAAGAGCCACTGTGTCCACCACTCCCAGCTATTTCATTTCTGTGATTTTACAGAAGTAACGGGCATGGACAGAATCAAGCATCAGTTGCTTATTAATGTGGATTTCTGTTTCCTTGTCATTTTCCAGCATATTGAGTAGAAAAAAGTATGGGTAATGGTAGTGGGGCTTCCAGGATTAAGAGATAAGATTATTGCCACACCAGAATTTAAAATTCAGTGTTATATGAATCAGCACTTTCTAGAATGATTTTGTGAGTGTGTGTATGAGTGTATGTGCATATATATGTGGGTGTGGGGATGGGGTGGAGTAGTGTCCTGGCTTTGTGAACTGCTCTATGAAAGTAGAATTATAGGTGATAAGATGTAAATTAGAATAAATGAAAAAAATCAAACAACAAGATATTCAAAACTTCCCAACTTGATTAGCTTTTTTAACCAATCATTTTCCAAATATATTTTACCATGCAGCTTTGCCCCCCCCACCTCTCCCACCCCTGCCATCTTTTGCTCCCTGCCTGAAACTTACTAACATCTTGCAGAACTAGTGTTAGATGGAAATCTCTACCCACTTTTCACCCCAAAGGCCTCTGTGCCTACCGTGGTAATTAAGAGAGAAAGCTAGGGATTAAGACCTCCTGGGTTGAAATCTCAGTTTCCAATAGCTAGCTCTGTGACATTTGGCAAGTTATTTTATCTCTTGGTAAATCAGTTTCCTCGTCTGTGAAAAAGGGCTGATAATAGTACCTAACCCAAAGTGTTACGAGTATTAAGTGAGATAAGACAGGTAAAGTGTTGCATAATAAGAAAGAGTTAAATAAAATATTGGTTTTCCATTTTGCCATAGGAATCATATTTTGATGATGACAGAAACAGCTATTTAGTGTAGATAACCCAGGGCCCAGCAGAATTTGGTGTGAAAGATAAGCTTAGTGAGTGATTGAATAAAGCAATGAGCAAATATTTGCTGAATCCCTATGATGTGCTAGGAGCTGTGATGGAGCTACGCACCTTCATTTAATTCAAAAATCCTGCAAAGAATGGATCGTTGATCGCAATTTATAAATAACATCACTGAGGCAAAAGGAGGTTAAGCAATATGCCACAATCACACACCTCATAGATACAAGAATGAAGATTTGACCAATATCTGGGTGGGAAAACAGCTCTTTATCGAAGATATATACACATCCTGTTAGGCAATAGCTATTTTTCCCAATAGCATGATGTTAGTAAATTTAAGTGATGTTAGTAGAAACTTCTTGCTCTGAATCAACAGAAACATGAATATTCTGTCCTTCATAGCTCTCATTTGGAAAAATGAGAAATATCAATCCTAAATGAAACACTGACCACATGCAGTTAACTCTGCCCCAGCATTAATATTCTCATGGGGTAGCTCAAAGTAGTTGACTATAAACAAGAAAACCCATTAATCAGATGCATTAATCAGGTGTCAAAACCTATTGGTACTTGGGATTTCCCATGAAATAATCAAACGAATTCTGGGAACTGGTATTCTACACTTTGAAAGCAAAATTAAAGAATGTAATTTCTTTGTGTTTAAAAGAGACATCGTATTGCTAAAATGTTTACTCATGTTTAATTTTACTTTTGGTATATTTGGCATTATGTTGCTTGACTTCTGTTCAAAGGTGATTAAAAACATCTATATTATAGATAGGGAGCTGACTCTAAAAGAGTATTTCCCAGCCACGTGTTACATCCAGGTGGATGCTTAGTGATACTACAGTCTGCTCAATATTCATCCTCCACCTGCATTATAAAGGCAAACACCTCATCGTCTGTATGTGTTTAAACGTCTTCAGAAGCAGTTTTTCTCCAGCTTGAATGAACGATAGACCGATGCTGAGGGGGTGCTAAAATATTGAGTGTGAGGTACAATGCCTGGAGCAATATAAATACAAATCAAGTATTAACAAATCAAATGATTGAGACACACCAAAATGATGAAGAAAGAACTGTGGAGTTACAGCATCCAATTATACTAAGCATTTAGAGAAATTGCTTTTAATATTTGGGGTGGCAAGTTGTCAAAAATAAGATACGTGGAATTATATGGAAAGGTTTGCATGACTAGAGTAATTGTTAAACTATTAACTTGTACTAATTTGGGAGAATGGTTAGTGAAGGATGCTGTGCAAATTTTACCAACTCTATGGATATTTGGGGCAAGGAAAACTTCAGCCTTTGGTTTTTGTTTTCTTATCAGAAAATAAATGATGAGACAGGTGGAGCATCCCAAATCCAAAATCCAAAATCCAAACTGCTCCAAAATCTAAACTTTTTGAGCATTGACATGATGCTCAAAGAAAATGCTCATTGGAGCAGTTCAGATTTCAGATTTTCAGATTTGGGATGCTCAACCAGTAAGTATAAAATGAAAATATTTCAAAATACAAAAAAAAAAAAATCTGAAATCTGAAGTACCTCTGCTCCCAAACATATTTGGATAAGGGATATTCAACCTTTAGTAATCACCTTCAGAATTAATGACTATAGGAAAGACCTTTGTACTCTGAGTGTATTTGTTCTGATGAAATGTTCTTTTTGATGTTGTATAACGATTTGAACCTGCTGGTGGCTGTTTTTCTTTAATTAGGAAACTTAATAAGCCAGCACTGTTTCTATGCCACACACACAAAAAAGAGTATTATGAGAAACATGACTAATTTGGAGTCATTCAGAATGCTATTATAAATAACACAGCTCATGGTTTTAAAAATTATGAAAATTTAACAATGCCCATGTAGAAAAACCATGATATAGTTTTTAGGCCAGAAATTCTTAATCTTCTCCTCACTTAATACTTACCTGAACAATTCTTAAAAGGATGAATACCAGTTTCACTCCCCAGACTCCCTAAACTTATTCTCTGGAACTGAGATCCTGGGAGTTTAAAAAGCTCTTAGGTTATTTGAATGTGTAGCCCGAGTTGAGAACTCCTGATATAGGCAATGTATTCCCTATTGAAAACCCAGGTATTAATTTCTGTAGGTTATAAATAAATTTACTCTGAGGTTACAAAGTTAGTGTTTGGGCCGATTAGTATCACTATTTAATTAAATCTGGCTTTAATTTGTTTCTATTTAATTTCTGAAATGAAAAGTCCCAAGTTCAAAAGCATTATTCATGGGCAAGGTCAGTGAGCTACATATCCAAATATAAATCTTGCTCTACTAAAGCAAATTTTATGTGATGACATCAAAAGGGAAAAGAGGAAATTGAGTAAGTTTATCATTGTTATGGAAAAAAATAAATAAAATTTATATTACCCACTAATGAAGGGTTAGGATGGAATCTTTCAATGTCACTAACTTTCCAAATTCTGAGTGCCAAAATTTGATAAATCTTGAGATAGTAATATAAATGTTCTTATTCATAGAGAATTGAAAGAACTTTTCAGAAGACTTACAGCAAAAATTGTTCATTTTTTTTTTTTTTGGTTATGGGATTGTTGTTCATTATAAATCCTCTTATATTATTTGAATTTCAAACTGTACAATAAATACCTTAATCATTTTTTACTTCAGAATATTATATTGACCTATCAAGTTAAAGCCAAACACAAACTTTTTTTTTTTTTAATTTCTAGGTTTAAAGAACACAACTTAGCTTTGAAGAGCAGAAAAAGAGAACGGAAATATTGGAAATCAACTTACCCAAACAAAAATCACTGAGGTCAGCAAAAGAACATTTGAGCACAGAGTCGTTTTTATTTTCCTCAGTGTTAACTGGAAACAAATAAACAAAAAAATACTTTAGTTTCAGGAAATAAAAGCAACAGGAAAATAATCATGGTGATGGATATCCAAACGATCTCCAAACATGAAGAAGGTTTTTAAGTTAATGAGGTTAAATTAGTTACTTAAAATTTCATTTTCAATAAGGGAAAAACATTTATATTATGTTTTAATACCTTTCTCCTCTTGAACAACCGGCCAGTTTCCTTACTGAACATGGCTATAAGCCGATTATAATACGTAGTGATTTTGCAATAGCATCAAAAAGAATTTTGGTATTTTCAGGTTATTCAGAAAAAGAAGCCAGCCTAAGGAATCATAAGAAAATACATTCTCCTCATAAGAAAAAAGCTAGAGAAGGATGGGAAAATAAAAACACACTCCATCCACAGTATGACAAGGAACACAGTTATATTTGGACTCTTGACTGTTGTAAAAAGAGATTGCCTAAGGCATAGTGGTGTGTCTCAGATGGGCAGAAGTGTGTAGAAGGATGTCGAAGGGCAGCCACAAAGTTTATTTAACGTGGCATCTAGCTGGTACGTACCTAAATCTCAGTGTTTGCTTGGCAAGACTTGGTTGCCAACACTTGTCCAACCACATCTTTATGGCTTTATTGCCAGTAGTTAAAATCTTTGTTTTGTTTTGTTTTTAAACTGAGTTTATTATTGCTGACATTTTCTACTTGAATACTAGTTTTAAGTTCTCATCAGGCATGGGACTCATTAACAAAAGGGATGTAAATAGTGGCAAATGCACCAGTGATTCATGTAGCTGGGTCTGTCTTCCACTGCAAGCAGCAAGCATCAGGTCCAGACTCCACAGGATTGGTTACCTTCAAGGCAAGGAAGGAATAAAACACATCTGGCCAACAAATGGCCTTTCATCTGACTGGTACAGGGGACTGGCACTGGTACTTCCTATTCCAGCCTCCTTCCTGAAGAACTCTATGAGTACTAGCCAAATGGAAAAAGGAGAGAAGGAAGGAATGTTTTGGAAATGCTCACTCTTTGTAAATTGAAGAAGAAAACAGGAGTTGCTGCTCACCTTGTTCTGCTTTGTCAGCGGAGATTAAGGTTATAGAAGTGGGAGCCTGAGAGTCACTCTCAGTTGACTGGAAGAGTGAGGTAGACTGGCTCAGGCTCTTTGAGTACGCGTAGCTCTGGGCGAGGCAGGGCAGGGATCTTCGAGAAGGTTTTAGTGCAGTTTCTTTTGTTATTTCACTCTTGCTTATATTCATACCTGAAAATCCAAAATAGTACATATTAGCAATAAGAAATAATCAGCAGAGGTCAACAAAAAAATTTAATTCTTGTAATGGCTGTTTCAGGAAAGTACTCCTGAAAAGTACCCTACATATTAGAACTAATTGAATTAGTTTTGCTGGTATTTTGTCATGGAAAGTGTTTGAAATTTTTGTCCAATAGTTATGAGAAATAAATACCTCCCTTCCCAGTCTGAGCTTCCACCATTCTTTTTAAAGATTCTGTGAGAAAAGAAACTGAAGTTTAAGTTCATTTGGGGAATTATGACAATAATGATTTGAATTGTCTTTACATACCTAACAGCATTTAGGTTTTCAAGCATAAACATAAAATAAAACCTAATGCATAAGTCTTCAAATTACTATTATGAAATGGGGCACTTCTTTCTCTACCCTCCACCTCCTTGAACACACAATGTACTAATAGTGATCTGGAGGCTGGAAAGAGATAGAGTAGTATATTACAACAACTGACCAGCAAGCAGGGATTAAGAGAGAAGCACTCCTTTGCTCAGTGTTGAGAGTCACTCCCCTCATGCAGGATCTCACCTGCTAGGAATAACAACACCCCTTAACTGGACTGGGGCTCCATAAGCAGAAGCCCCCATACACGGCACACTCAGGAAAACAATGGCGCCCCTTCTGTCACCATCCATCTTCATCTCTCCCTATTATGTCAATCCCAGGTCAATCCTCATCCCCAGAACTCTAACCCTCAACATCTCTGCACACTGCCATTTCTGACAACATCTCCCACCCAGACTCTTACAGTACATCCCTGGGAACTCGCATAAAACATCAGAAAACCCACTTAGTATCTTCTTCAGCTTTTTCTGTGGATAATCCATTTTCCTCCATAATCTCACCCAAACCCAGCACTGCCCCACATCCCTCACCAATGACACTGCTTCTCTTTCATCCATTTCCAGGGGAGGCTCTTTTCTTTCCACAGCCTCAGGTCCAACTGGCTTGAGACAAAGTAGATATCCTCCTTGATCCTAACTGCCTGTTTCAGTTCATTCTTTTTCATCTCTCCTTTCTAAAAAGAAGTTTTCAAATCTCTGTCATTAAGCTACTCTTCTACTGTTACTTATTGCTGTCATTTTCATTTACTAATGCCAGATTCTTTCTTATCATTTGTGAAAAATTTAGCTTCTAAATCACCACTCTCTTATTTTCTTCTTAACACTCACTCCCATTCACACCATATATTTTACTTATTTAGTTTGTTTATTCCTGTATACCTCCCTGGAATTCAAGCTCCATGTTGACACTGATTTTTGTTGTTTTGTTTTATTTACTGCATTGTCTAGAATAGTGTCTAGAATTGTGTCTAAAATAGCTTGGTTCCTGGGAGACCCTCAACAAATATTTGTTGGATGAATGGAAATTTGGGAGTAGGCTGCACATGCCTAGGACACTGTGCTTTCCTTAAGGGCAGGCTTATCTCTTATCTTCTTTGTGTCTCCATTGCCCACTGCCAATGCCTGGCACATGAGTGAGTGGTGTTCAGAAAATGTCTGTGGAATGAATGTTTGGTTATAACTTTCAGTTCTTTCAATAACTTTAGTGTCTCCAGCAAGTCTATAAAGCAGAGCTGTACAGCCTCACTTGTTAAACAAGGGAACTAGGTCAACTATGAGATCTCTACAGAATTTAGAGCTATAAAGTGTTGTTTTTCATAAAAAATGGTTATCACAATTCCCTCATTTCATTTTACCTGCATAGATGGAAACTATTATAAAGCTGCTTAATCCTGAATCACTCCCTAGAAAGTTTCTTATTGACACCTGAGTTGAGCAATTAGATATGTATGCTGTTTGCATAATGTGAATAAAACCATGAAATCACCTCACTTCAGTGCTGACTTTAGACTTCATACCACACAGGGCAAAGAAATATCTTAATGCAAAGTGCCTATTACATGTCAGGCTCTATAACTGGTACATTTATTTATCCATTTTTTGGGCTATTTATTTTACACAAGTAAATTACAAAAAGAAATTCACACTTCAAAAGGTTTTCAATTATAGAGGTAAATAGAATAAAAAGTAAAAGTCCATTTTCACTCTGATTGCTAAATTCCAATCTCCTCTCTAAGTGAAACAAATGTTATCAGTTTACTGATCTTTGTCTATATATTCACATACATAAGCATGTATAGAAATGATTTTCTAACAAAAATGGAATTATACAGTGTATCACATTATATATTTGCTCACTTAGTATGTCTTAGATACTTTTAATTTCACTCCATATAAATCTATCCCAGATTTCTTTTTTACTTAAAAAGCAGCTTTGCTGAGATATAACTCACATGCCATCAAATTTTCTCCTTTAAATACGTAATTCAGTAATTTTTAGTATATTCACAGTTGTACAAACATCACTCTAATTTTAAAACATTTTCATCACCCCTCCAGAAAAAAACCCACATATCTATTAGTAGCTACTCTCTATTCCCTCTTCAGCTTGGTCTCTGAAAACCACTAACCTACTTTTTGCCTCTATGGATTTGTCTATTGTCTACTAATGTGTGGATTGTTTTAATTTCATAATGGTACTCTTGGAAATACAACAGCTTTTAATTTTGATAAACCTCAATTTATCTATTTTTTCTTTTGTCATTTGTGCTTTTGGTGCCATATTTAAGAAATCATTATCTAATACAACGTCATGAAGATTTACTCCTTTGTTTTCTTCCAGGAGTTTTACAGTTTTAGTGCTTACATTTTAGGTCTATAATACACTTTGAGTTAATTTTTGTATATGGTATGGGGGTAGGGTCCAACTTCATTCTTTCACATGTGAATATCCAGTTGTTCTTTCACCAGTTGTTGAATATCCCATTGAATTGTCATGGTGCCCTTGTCAAAAATCAATTGACCATAGATTGATGGGTTCATTTCTGGAGTTTTAATCCCAATCCACTAATCTATATTTTTATCTTTATGGCAGAACAACAATGTCTGGAGTACTGTAGCTTTGTATTAAGTTTTGAAATCAGGAAAAGTGAGTCCTCCACCTTTGTTTTCCCTTTTTCAAGAGTGCTTTGGCTGTTCTGGCCTCTTGTATTTTTATATGAATTTTAGGATTAACTTGGTAATTTCTGCAAAAAAGGCAGGTGAGATTTTGCTAGGTATTACACAGAATCTATAGATCAATTTGAGCAATATTGCTGTCAGCTATGTAAGATGCAAATATTTTCTCCTAGTCTGTGGCCTGTACTTTCATTCTCTTATCATTGTCTTTTGAAGAGCAGAAGTTCTTAATTTTGACAAAGTTGATTCTATGATTTTTTTCCATGGATCATGCTTTTGTTCAGGTATTTAAAAGTATTCTTTATATAGTTTTGCATATCTAGTAGTCTCCCATCTAACCCTTTGGCTGCTAATGTAAATGGGAGTTTCTCTTCCATTATATTGGAGTTATAAATAATCTACAGGATTATTTTAAACCACAGAGTAAAATGTTGGCTTCAGTACAGAGGTATAAATATATTTTTTTAAAGTTAAGGATGCATTACTCACTTTCTAGCTTATTATTATTTTTTGCTCAATAGCGTTTTGGATTTTGTTAAATTTTATATGATTTTCTTCCAGAGAAACATCTCTCAACAAAGAGCTTTCCTCAGCATCATAGAGGGCAAGTGTCACCAACACGCCACCACAGTAACATCTCTGTCATCCCATGAGCCATGGCTGTGTCCACTTCCTGGGGAAGAAAGGGAAGAAAGGTTCTTTCCTGGGTGCTCTATCTCAGCCTCAGGTTAGTGGCTTCTCTTTCTGTCTGCTATTGCTATATTCTTTAGAATTCTCTTTCCTTTTCACTAGCCAATCCCTAATTACTTTAATCCTCTATTATAGTTAACAATTACATTAAACTTTCTGTGTCCAAATTACTGTGTTGTTTCCCTCTGCGTCAGACCCACTGATACGTATTATTCTACCCTTGTTTCTATTTTTGTTTGACTTAGACTGATCATCTCTTAGTTGGATGGAGCTCTTCCTCTCAATGATTCCTCAGGAAGGGTTTGGGGTTACAGTATTCCCTGAGTTTTTACACATTGAAAACTCCTTAAATATAATCTCAACACCTAAAGAACAGCTTGACTAGATATAAAATTATTGCTCCCATGTTCTTTCCTTAAATTTCTTGAAAATGTAGCTCCACTTTGTCTTGTTTTGTGCTTTGCTGTTGAGAAATATCATGCAAACCTGATTTTCTTTCCTTTGTAAAAGCTTGGCTTTTTTTTTTCCTGGAAGTTTAGAGGAATTTTTTGAGTGTAATAGTTCACTAGAATATATCAATTTTCCCAGGAATAAGGTAACCCCTTTCAATATATAGGTTCGGGTCTTCATTAATTTTTGGAAAGTTTTATTATTTAAGTGTTAATTCTGTTCCATTGTTCTGTTTATATTTTAGGGGCTCCAATTATGCATGCATACACACATACACATATACATGTTGGATCTCTGTTGACTATGTCCTGTCTAATAGTTCTTTCTTGGTACTTTTTTAAATCTCTTCTAATATTTATTTTTATTCTCTTGGCTGTTTTTGTTTCCCTCCTCAATTTCCTTTATTATATTTTTAGTTGAATCTATTGTCCTATTGGCCATCTTGGAATCGAATCTTCAATTGAAATGATTTTGCCTTTCTTCAATTTTTTTCATGAGTTTGGACAATTCTATTTCCACATTTTCTTGTCTATTGTGCATTTCTAGCCTGACTTTTATAATCTATGATTCAAAGTATTTTTTTATACCTGCTAATACTTGTTTAACTCTAGTTGGGTTGTTGTGTAATAGTTTTCCTCTGATTAGTCATTGGCTTTGGCAGTAGAATTTTCAGTAATTGAAATGGTTTTATTCTCATCTTCTGTTTTTCTTCACATATAAGCTATTTATACATGCTGACTGCTATTTCCTGACCACTTTAAAATGTATTATATTTTCCCAGACCAGCATAAACAAGAGGTTCTATTTTGGCAGGGAACTTGGGTCGTGAGTTGGCATAGTGAAATGTAGTTTCTTTAATATATGGACCCAGAAATGGCTGCAGCTTACAACATTCTTCTCACAGTTCCCAACAGGCTAGATTTCAGCTGCATCAAACAGCTGCCAAAGTCATTCTTGTTGCTGTCACCAAAGTACAGGTAGAGGCAGGCAACTGCTAATTCAACTTACACGGCAATACAGGTGGATGTGGTGTTCCAGGGGTCCAGTGCTTCCAATTTCATGCTGATCTTGAACTTGTTGCTTGCAGTTCTGTAGGACTGCTTGAAGGAATGGTATTCATCCCAGGTAAAACAACCGACAGGTGACCCCATAATGAAGCAAGGAAGGTCCCAAAGGCTCTCACAGGCTAAAACACTATAGCAAATCATCATTTCTCAAAGTTTCCTCCCTAGTGGAGCAGCACAGGGTCCCTTTGGGCTATGCAAAAAGAACTAGATGCTATATTATTTCATTTCATTCATCTCTTCAGCTAACATTCATAGACTGCTTCACTTCAAACAATGTCAGAAGATTTGAATGAGAGTAAAGTCTGTGTACTATGACTGAACAGAATAAAAGTCTTAATACTCCAAAGTTTAAAAGTGAGAGTTTTCACATCCAACAGTTCATGTAATGTTCTTCACAATGCTAGCTCCAGGATGTCAGCAGCTTCTTGACATTGGGATGCAGACTCTGATAGGTGACCATATTTGTGTTTTTTAACATCATTCCACTCTATTACTTCAGGCTTGGCAGTGGCAGTGTAGGGCACAGGGCAGCTCACTCCCTTCCTGTTGCCATGTGTCCACTGTGCAGGGAGGGAAGGAGAACTACCCCAGACTTTTCTTTCTTTTCTTTTAATTTCAGAGTATTACATGGGTACTAACACTTTGGTTACATAAATTGCCTTTGCACCATGTGAGTCAGAGCTATAAGCATGCCATACCCCCAGACAGTGTGCACTGCATCCATTAGGTATGAATTTGCCCACCCCTCCCAATTGTCTGACACTCGATGAATGTGATACTACCCATATATGCACATTAGTGTTGCTCGATTAGTACCAGTTTAATGGTGAGTACATGTGGTGTTTGTTTTTCCATTCTTGTGATACTTCACTCAGAAGAACAGGCTCCAGCACTATGCAGGATAATACAGTAGGTAGTTCACCATTTTTTTATGGCTGAGCAGTACTCCAGGGTATACATATACCATATTTTACTAATCCACTCATAGATTGATGGGCACTTGGGATGTTTCCACATCTTTGCAATTGGGAATTGTGCTGCTGTAAACATTCGAGTGCAGATGTCTTTTCAATAAAATGTCTTTTTTCCTTTGGGTAGATACCCAGTAGTGGGATTGCTGGATCAAATGGTAGTTCTATTCTTAGTTCTTTGAGGTATCTCCATACTACCTTCCATAGAGGTTGTACTAGTTTGCAGTCCCAACAATAGAGTATGAGTGCTCCTATCTCTCTGCATTCACGCCAACATTTGTTGTTTGGGGACTTTTTGATAAAAGCCATTCTCACTGGAGTTAAGTGGTATCTCATTGTGGTTTTTATTTGAATTTCTCTGATGATTAGAGATGTTGAGCATTTTTTCATGTTTATTGGCCATTAGTCTATCTTCTTTTGAAAAGTTCCTGTTCATGACTTTTGCCCACTTTTTAATGGGGTTGTTTCATATTTTCTTGCTGATTTGCTTGAGTTCCTTATAGATTCTAGTTATCAGCCCTTTATCAGATATATAGCATGCAAATATTTTCTCCCATTCTTTAGGTTGTCTATTAGCTCTAATGATTATTTCCTTGGCTGTGCAAAAGCTTTTTAATTTTATCAGGTCCCACTTATTTATTTTTGTTGTTGCTGTGATTGCTTTTGGGGTCTTCTTCAAAAATCATAAATTCTTTCCCGAGGCCAATGCCTGTAAGAGTTTTTCCAACATTTTCTTCTAGAATTCTTATGGTTTCATGCCTAAGGTTTAAGTCTGTTATCCATTGTGAATTGATTTTTATGAGAGGTGAAAGGTACAGACCTGTTTCAGTCTTCTACGTGTGGCTATCTAATATTCCCAGCACCATTTGTTGAATAGGGGTTCTTTTTCTCAGTGTAAGTTTTTGTCTGCTTTGTCAAAGATCAGATGGCTATATGAGAATGGTTTTATATCTGGGTTCTCAGTTCTGTTCCATTGATCCTATGTCTCTGTTCTTGTGCCAATACCATGCCGTTTTGGTTACTACAGCCTTGTAGTATAGCTTGAAGTCTGGTAAATTAATGCCTCTGAATTTGTTCTTTTTGCTTAAGGTTGCTTTGGCTATATGAGGTCTTCTATGGTTCCATACAAAGCATAAAATATATTTTCTAGGTCTGTGAAAAATGATGTTGGTATTTTAATATGGATTGCATTGAATGTGTAGATCACTTTGGATAGTATAGACATTTTAACAATGTTGATTCTGCTGATCCATGTGGTTTGCCATGTTACATCCTCTCCTATTTCCTTCCTCAGTGTTTCCTAGTTGTCCCTATATAGGTCTTTCACCTCCTTCAATAAATATATTCCTAGGTATTTTATTTTCTTTGTTGCTATTGTGAAAGTTATTGAGTCTTTGATTTGGTTCTCAGTTTGACTGCTGTTGGCATATATGAATGCTACTTATTTGTATACGGTGATTTTGTAACCTGAGACTTTGCTGAATTTATTTATGAATTCCAGTAGTCTCTTGGCAGAATCTTTGGGGTTCTCTAGCTATAAGATCATATCGTCAGCAAATAGCAATAATTTGACCTCTTCTGCCCCCATTTGGATGTCCTTGATCTCCTTCTCTTGTCTGATTGCTCTGGCTAGGACTTCCAATACCAAGAATTTTCAAAATACTAAAAAGTATGCCACAGTATGGGCAAACCATAATTTATTTGACCATTCCCTGTCAATGGATGTTAAGTATTCTTCAGTAATTCACTTTAAAAAGAATACTGCTATGAGCATTCTCACATATGCATTTTTTTGCACACATTGAGTATTTCTCTAAGAGGAAATACTTAGATGTACAACTACTGGGTTGAAGGACATGAATATTTATCATTTGGATAGATAATGCCAAACTGCTTTCCCCAGAAGCTTTATCTTTTCACACTTTCATGAATAACATAAGATGGGATCTGCTTTCTTATGCTTTGGCCAACACTAGATAGTGTCAGCTGGCTTAACTGTAGACAAAATAAAAAGCTAACAAACAAACAAAAAAACCCCTCATTGTTTTAATTTTCATTTTACAGCACATGAGCATGTTTTCATGTATTTCCTAGCCAATTATAATGCTTAAGTGACTAAGCTATTTTATAGCTGTGTTGTGAAACTCTTATTGAGTCAATAATACTTAATGTGTATATGTATATATATACATTTACATATATATAGTACTTTATTTATGATATATTATATATGATATGTGTGTATTTAATTTTCCATAAATCTTACAAGGTAGGTATTGTGATTTTTTTCTTTCATTTTCATTTATTTTTTTTAATTTGCAAAATATTAAGGGGGAATAAATGTTTTTGCTACATAGATACCTTGTATAATGCTTAAGTGAGAGCTTTTAGTGTGCCCATCACCAGAATAGAGTTCACTGTACCCTATAAATCTTTACCCATCTCCCCATCCTACCCTCCCCACTTCTTGGATTTCAATGACTGTTACATCACTTTGTGCCTGTGTGTGTCTGTCACTTAGCTCCCAATTGTTAAAGAGTACATGTGGTATTTGGTTTTCCATGCCTGAGATACTTTGTTTAGGATAATGATCTACAGTTCCATCCAAGTTGCTGCAAAAAACATTAATTCATTCTTTTTTATGGCTGAGTAGTACTCTATGGTGTGTATATGTACCACATTGTCTTAATCCACTCATAAATTTATGGGCACTTAGCCTGTTTCCACATCTTTGCAATTGTGCATTGTGCTATGATAAACATTCATGTGCAGGTGTCTTTTTGATAAAATGACTTTTTTTCCTTTGGGTAGATACCCAGCAGTGGGATTACTGGATCTAATGGGAGGTCTACTTTTATTTCTTTCAGGAATCTCCATAGTTTTTCTATGGAAACTACTAATTTTCTCTCCCACCAACAGTGTATAAGTGTTCCCTTCTCTCTGCATCCAAGCCAGCATCTATTGTTTTTTGACGTTTTAATAATGGCCATTCTGACAGGGGTAAGGTGGTATATCATTGTGGTTTTAATTTATATTTCCCTTTAACTTTCAGGTGTTTTTACATTGGTGGGTGTCTATTATGTCATTCCATGTATAATGCAGTTCTGAGTATTTCCTGTAAGGCAGGTCTAGAAGTGACAAATTCCCCTAGTGTTTGCTTGTTTGGAAAAGTCTTTATTTCTCCATCATTTATGAAACTTAGTTTTGGAGGACACAGAATTCTTGGTTGACATTTGCTCTGTTTATGAAGTCTAAAAGTGGACTGTAAGGTTTCTGCTGAGAAGTCTGCTGTTAGCTTGATGAGTTTTGCTTTGTAGTTTAGTTGTTGCTTTCTTCTTGTGGCTTGTAGAATTTTTTCACTCACTTTGACTTTGGCCAAATTGATGACTATGTGTCTTCGAGATGTCTATTTGCTATGAATCTTCCCAGTGTTCAATGACCCACTTATATCTGGATATCTTAATCCCTGGTGATATCAAGGAAGTTTTCCTCAATAATCTCCTAAAGTAAGTTTTCCTTGCTTTTTGCTCTTGCTTCTTCTTTCTCAAGGAGATTTATAGTTCACATATTGGTTCACTTCACATAGTCACATAGTTATCTGAGTGATTCTTCATTCTTCTTTATTCTTTTTTCTGATCTTTGGCTGACTGGGTTAGTTTGAGAGCCTTGTCTTCGAGCTGTAAAATTCTTTCTTCTGCTTGGTCTAGTCTGTTGCTGAAACTTTCTGCTGTATTTTGAAATTCCCGAAATGACTCTTTTGTTTCTTTAAGTTCTGTTATATTCTTTCCTATGTTGTCTAAGTGACTTTTTCATATTTTTCATTGATCACCTGAAACCTTTTTTTGGCTTCTTTTTGTTGGTTTTCAACTTTCTATTCAATCTCATGCATCTTATTTGACATCCATATTCTAATTTCCATTTTGACATTTCCACAATTTCCTTTTGGTTGAGGTCCATTCCTGTAGATTCATTGTGATCTCTTGAGGGTGTTGAACTAGCTTTTTTTTTTTTTTTTCCTGTTGCCAGGTCACCTCCTTTGCTGATTTCTTCTCATCTGAAACCTCCTCTCAGCTCAGGGCAGATAAGTTTGCAGTGCACCTGCTCTCGTTTTCTGGGAACTCAGAACTTGCTACTTAATGAGAAAAAAGAGAGGTCCCCAGATGGTGCTTCTGTGACCTATTCTGGAAGATTGACCTGGCAGGAGATTGGTGAATGCACTGAGAGCCTGTGATGCAGCTGATCTGTGTTGTCCTATTCCCCTGTGATTGTCACAGTCCAAGCCTGCACTGAATGATCTTCCTGTGTGGTGGTGGATTTTTCCTCAGGCTGCTTTTGAAGGCTCACATTGGGGGCTGGGCAAGTCCCTCTCATAGAGGCTGGTGTTGTGGGAGATTGCTCTGCCTGGGCTTCCCTGCACTGGTGCCAGTGGCTGGGGTGTCAGGGCTGGGGGTGTTGACTCCAACTGGGTCCAGATGCAATGGCAGCTCGAGGCTAGTGGGTCACAGGCAGCACATTGGGCTACAGGGACTATTTCCTACCAGGCAGCCAGTGTGAGCCCCAGGGGCAGGCCACAGGGCCTAGTAGCAGCACTAGTCTCAGGGGCAGGGCCTAGGAGCCCCACAAGGGAACCTAGGAGCTCAGGCCAGAGGCCCAGCAGCAGTGCTAGAACCTCAGAGGTGGAGCCATGGTGCCTGGGAATAGTGCTGGAGCCTTGTGGGTGGAGTTGTGGCAGCAGCACAGGAACTGTGAGTGCAGAGCTATGCGGCCAAGTGTCAGCTTGGGGATTGCAGGGGCAAGGCCTGAGGCTGGACCACTGGGCAGTCAGGGCTCTGCTCCTACCCAGGTCCTACAGAGGCAGCTGCTGCAGGGCTTCTCAGGTGGCATCTGTGGCTCCCGATCTGTTCAGATCCTCTGTGGTAGGAAGGGTGCTTGGCTCCCCATCATGGGACATGTGAGAGCATCTGCTCTCCCTGCTTCCTCCCTGGCTGGCTGGGGTGATATGGAGGCGGCTGCAGCAAAGTCCAGCTCTCAGAATGGCAACAGTTGCGGTAACCCAGGTCCCTACTGTGCCTGCTCTCTGGTGCAGTGTTGCCGCAGCTCTCTGATCAGTCTGGAGGTCTGAGGTGGTGGTGGGGGCTCCCTCACAGCTTGGCTGCAGTGGCTTTTGGGGGAACGTGGAGCCCCAGGGCTCTCTCCTTCTGTCCTTCTCCACGTGTGGATGCTTCCCCCAGGCACCTTCCGATCTTTCCCAGTGGATCGCCCTGTCTCCTTCCCCTTCAATCTGAATGTCCCCTATCACTTTTCTGATGATTCACAATGCTCTTTTCAGGAAGGCCCATCTGTAGGGCATCCACCTGCAACTTTCCATCCTCTCCTTGAGAGGGACATGTGCACACTGCTTCTAGCCCGCCATCTTGCCTCCCCTTACCTTGTGATTTCTGTTGGCTGTGGGGAAACGAAGACTAGTGAGAAAAAGTAACTCACCTTATGTTACACAGATAGGCAGAAAGTGGATTTATATTCCAAGCATTTTCTAGCATCTATACTAGTGTAAAAATTCCTAAAACACCATCCATTCATCTCAAAGTTTACAGACACTGAAATATAAATAACACTTAGCAAATACCATACCTTTAAAGAAAAAAATACAGATGAAACACAGCTGCAGACCTATCTGCTCCTACAATCCTCCCTATTTACCCACCTAACATGCTGATTCTCTATATGAAACCACATTTCAAATGTAATAGTTGAAAGGTGAAATGGATAAAGCAGATGTATGCATACATACAGCATTCAATTAAGGAAACTCTTGCCTTGCAGTTACTCATCTTAATTTCACCTTTGAGATGGAGTAGAATCAGGGTCATCATGGTGTGGGTAGAGATGAAACTGAGAAAAGGTATACTTTCCGTCATTAATATTTATCCTAAGACAAATTTAGCTACATTTCACTCATATCGTTCAGGTTTATTAGTTTTAGCTATATATAATTTTGTAGTCATTTAATGAATAAATTCCAAATGTCTAAGGAACTCTTCAAATACATGAATTCAAATAAAAACAAAAAGAGATATAAGGTGTATACCCTTTGAGGGAAATGGGAATCTTGAAACAGAAATAACAAGGCAATTTGTGAAATACTTTCTTTCCAAATAAGACATAGATGAATGCATGAAATTCAGAGAAACCTAGGAGTGGAGATTTTATCTTTCTGTTTTACAGAAATAAGCATTTTTAACTTTTACATTAATTTCAGCAAGCAAATAAAATTTGAACTAGAAAGGGAGCCAGGAAAGAATTGTGAATTGAATAACACCCAGTTTCTTAGCTTGCTGGGACTCTGTAATGACAAGGGAAAGAAAAGCTATTTTGAAGAGGAATTCCCCAAGGTCCCCTGAAATACTACTAAAATACTTTACAGTTCTCCTTAGTTGAAGACAAACTGGTATTTTCTATACTACATCCAACGAATAGCATGGAAAAAACCTCTCCTACTAAGTTTTTATGCCAATGAATCTTTTGTAATGTGGTCTGATACTTTCTTTTATTTAAGAAACACTAATATAGTAGTATATGAAGTGGTCAACTTTCCATTTCTGGGACCTGGTTGAAAACAGCCTTTTACTCTAGCAGAACATAGGAGTAAAAAAAAAATAAATTTATTTTTTGGGTCAGGGGAGGTGCATAGATGGAAGATGGTGATAGTTGATGGTAAAGATATTGAACCGAGGGTAAAATGCTCTCAGCATGCCCTGGACCCTGGGGTTCTAGGCCCCTGAAAAATGGCCTTCACAGACACTCTATAATAATATTGACAATAATACTATCTACCTTAATCCACCGATTCCAGCATGTAGCTTCAAAAAAAAAAACTTATATATTTACTTTTTCTTCACAATATTTAAATGCAAGTGAAAATTTCAACTGTTCTTTTACAAAAAGATGACTACTGCATTGGTGGATATTTTTTATAAACTATTAAAAATATGGGTGATGCTAACTTAATTATGCATGCCAATGCTGTCAGTGTTTTCTGTCATTTGATACATTCCTGAATTCAACTATTCATTCAACAGATATTAATTGGGCAATTGCTCTCTGCAGGCACTCCATTGACAGTGGGTATACAGTGGTAGACAAGGTAGACATATAATTCCTGCCCTCATGGGGCTTACAATTCTAGTACAGCGTCATACGTTTGCCAAAAAATTAAAATATATATGTACATAAAAATCATCTGAAATGCTATGAAAATACAGGTGGTGTTATATAATGGAGAATAATGCACCTAATTTTAGAAATGGTCAGGAACTATTTTGTCTGAAGAAATGATGTGTTTAGGCCAAAAAGATGAAAAGGAACCTAACATATAGAAAGGTCTTTATGTGTATGTGTTTGTGGGGCAGCTTTTAGGCAAAGACAATAACATGCATGAAAGTTATGAGGTAGGATAGGCTTTGAAATACAATAGCTATACTTATAAAGTTTAGTTCTGCCAGTTGCTAGATTTATGACACTGAGTAAATAAATTTCTTAACTTTTCACAGTTTCATTTCCTATTTATGAGGTGGGTATTGTTTAAAAATTTTTTGTGAATTATGGAAAACTCAATTATTCAAGAAAAATAGACACATAAACTTGCAGGAAATTAAGGATAAATAAATTAAATAACCCCTTAAACAAAGAACAGTAGCCAATATTTATCCTCTATCTGGATTGCAACAATAGCTGCCTTTTTCTCTCACTACACTGCAAACAGATTTTTTTCAGTTATATAAATACATTGCAATCTATCCTACCTCATGACTTTCATGCATGTTATTACCAAAGCCCCTAATCTTTTTAGTTTTCTCCATGATTCCTCATGTACTCAGTCCTAGATAGTTTATTACCAGGCTTCACTTGGAATAAACATCACACAAATTTTAAGCAGAAAGTTCTGAATATAGAAACCACAGAACTAAAGCAAAGCTCAGAAACTATAATAATTTTATATCCACAATCTTAGCATACTGGGGAATATATTTTGATGAAAAATGAACATGTTGTGCTTGGCGCATATGAATAAGAAATGTCTACCCACCATAACCAAACTATATTTCTTGTGCTTATATTTAAAATAACAGATATAATTTGCTATGAGTTAACAATGTGTGTGATTCAGTTACACAAAATAAGTACCAATTATTATTTTTCAAGACTAATTTTTATTCATTCAGCTATTCAATTGCTTATTCAATAATTCCAAACAGTTTCTGAGTTCTTTTTCTAGGGCAGGCCTTAGCTCAGTATTGGGTATAAAATGGTGCTCACTTTAAAGGAAGAAGATACACAAAGTGTTAAAATCCAATATAAAGGTATGCACAGGGTATTATAAAACCACCCACAAGGAAACCTTTGAACATCTTGCAGTTATTGTAGTGAAAATCATATTGCTACCTCTCACATCACACTCAACATGCCGTGTGTGTGTGTGTGTGTGTGTGTGTGTGTGTGTGTGTGTGTGTGTGTACAGGGGTAAAATAGAACTTGATCATCCTTGCTTGCCCCATGGAAAGGGATTCCCAATGAAAACAAATCTTGGGTTTCAATTAGGATATAACATTTAAAGTCTTAGAATGTGTCTGACAAGCTTCAAAGTTGTAATGTTAACACTGTTGCCAACAGGAATATGGAAGAGCAGTTACAGGCTGTTCTACTCTGAGGAGCTCTAAAATGGCATTTGGACCCAGCAAGAAAACCTGGATTACAACCTGTCCCAGAAGTGGGGAAGTTCTGAACACTCCCACAATATCTCACAGGTCTATGATGGCATTTTAAAAAACTAAAAATCCAGTCCAATCTCTTCCAATCATAGACTGTTATTAGTAAAACCAATAACTTCACTAGAAGTAATTTTCTTGATGTGTAGAATCTGAACCCAAACACATCATGAGTAGTCTAAGCAGGACTGCCTCAGGGCACAACCTGTTCTATATTTTTAGCCTAGCATGAACATTTGTAACCATAGAACTTCCCACTGCTTGCCACCTGCTGCTGTTGTTCTTACTTGTGGGTTTTTCCCATGCTATGTCAAAGGATAGAAATTTATACATCTGCTTTTGAACACAGTTTGGTATTCCTTAATTGAAAAATTAAATTCAAAAGTTTAAGAATGGGAAAAATTATTTTACTATGTTAGAAGAAAACAAAACATAGTATTGATTCCAGATACTTTTTTCAATCCGTGCAGGATGAGAAAATGTTGTCCCTATGGTGGTTTAAAAAGCTAGTCCACTTTTAAAGATATGTGATATGTAGTAAACATTGAATATTATGTTGTTATTAACTGTTTATTTATGTATTACTAATAGTTAATTTACTATTATTAGCCAGCTACATTTTTTCACTATTATTTTATAGAAATATTCCCTTCAAATATTTTTATTTAGGGTTTACAATTACACCATACAAATAACCTAATTATTCTTTCTAGTTAAAAAAATTAGAAGTAATTTCTTCAGTGAAGCACCTATGAGAAAGGCATTCAGGAATGATAGGATGACAATTTGCAAATATGTGTGATTGAAACAGGCATTCTTCCCTTCATTTCCTCCTCCTGGTTTTATGATCACCATGGGCAACATAGTGTCAAGCTAGGACATAGCACTGCTGATAAATATAGTTCATAGCTGCCATGAGATTGTAGGAGGAAACAATGTTCTTGCCATTCCCATTGTAAGGCACACACATAAAATGTCCTGACTCTTGTGAGTCTCTTTAAAAAGGACTTCTGGCTTCTGGTACAATGGTGATCTTGTAGAATATTCATTTCCAGAAATACATGGAGATTTTTCTAGCTCCATTTATGACTTTAGAGATTAATGGGTAGCAAAATGGAAGCAAGTATTTAATTCAGAGTAAAGGGGAATATAAAATACATGGTTCTGAGTCACTACCTTTTCTTCAATTTAATGTACCCAATAATGCATCCACAATCATATGTATACAATCTTTCTTTTTTCTGTCCCTAAAAGTAAAGTCATTTTATTTTGAATTTTGGTTTATTTTTCTTTTTACTGAGACAGGGTCTCACTCTATCGCCCAGGCTTGAGTGCAGTGGTGCAATCATAGCTCACTGCAGCCTCCAACTCCTGAGATCAAGGGATGCTCCTGCCTCAGCCTTCCCAGTAGCTAGAAGTATAGGCGCACGCCACCACGCCTGGTTAAATTTTTTTAACTTTTTTGTAGAGACAGAGTCTCACTATGATGTTTAGGGTTGTCTCAAGCAATCTTCCTGCCTCGGTCTCAGCCTCCCAAGCTGCTGGGATTACAGACCTGAGCCACCACCCCTGGCCTTGTTTTGAATTTTCATAGCACCTAATCTGCTTAATTTACCTTAGTTACCTTAATTACCTTAGTAAAGGTAATTTTTATTTGCACTACAATTTTTGTGAGCAAGATATATATCTACCATTGAAATAAGCCCCTTGAGGTCAGGGACCACAAATGCATGCTCATTTCCTCCATAGTGGCTTACTCAGGGCTGTATATTCATTGGGACAACTTTTGACATATCATGAAAACTGGAACACACCAAGGGCCAGTGGTGTTCCACAAAATACACTTCACATACTAAAAATCGAAAACAGCTACCAGAGTTTTTTGCAAATATTGTTTCACTATACAACAGTTATAAGAGGTTCTTTGAATATATTATCTTTTAAAATGTGTATGTACAAAGATATCACTCAGGTCTCATTTTTATTATTTTGATGGTTTATTATTTATTTCTCAAATACTCTATTCGACTCTTCTATTTTTGTCTAATCAATATTACTATAATGATGATTACATTCATTAAGAGTTTTTTTATGCCACACACTGTGTGAGACCATTTACATGCAAAACTTCTGATTACATAAAATGTATTATTATCCTCATCCGACAGGTGGCTGAAAACACGGGTTCAGATGGCCTAATTAAATTGGTTGAATTCAAATAAATAGTTGAGCTGATATTCAAACCCAAATTTGTATTTTTCCAAATCCTGTGGAATTTTCACAAAAGCTATCTTATTTCTCTATAAACATTTTGAATTTAAAACTATTAGTTACTTTCTTTAAGAAATGATCAGTATATAACTTGTAAATACTTGTTGCTGATATTAAAATTATTAATAGCGTAATCACTGATTTGATGTCTACTATAGACTCCAGCTGCTTCAATTTTCAGAACCAACCATACACAATAAGAGGTACCCACTTCACTGGCCTTATCTCGAAAAGTTACAAGGAGAGTGGAAGATACCGGGTTGTAACATTTAGTCTTGGAATCTGTAGGGGAGGTAGGGCAAGTCAAACTGCAATCTTCAAATACATAGACAAGTGCCAAAGCAGTCACACAAGTAATTGTACCTTTAGTGCACAATATATAAATTTAAAAATAATGAACATGGGGAAGGCAAAAATAAGAGTTAGTTTCTTGGGTTGAGCAAAGGAGCAGAGATGATAAGAAGGAAACGAGATGAGTAGGCAATTATTAATCTTATGTAAGTGCATACAGACAAACATATTAGCATGCCATCTGGAGATGATATTGGCTAGGGTTTGTGAGCATATTTCTAAATGTTTTGACTTGAATCTTAATAGACAATATTGCCAGAATATAAAATTTTACTATCGTGATCAATTTATTTAATAATTTGAAATAACTTCCTTCTCATAAGATCTATTTCTATGCTAACTAATATTTGCATTATGACTGACATGTCTCCAAAGGAAATATTTAATTTATGGTAATTATTGAAAACAGTGAAAATAACACTGTCCCACACTGGCAAAATTCTTCCCAACTCTTTAGTTTATCTAATTGGCCTTAACACTTTTGTTATAATAAATATTTCCTTATCTGGACTATAGCTATTCATTTAAATCAGTCTTTCCCCTTAGACTATAAGCTACTTGCTGTCAAAAGCTGCAAGTAATTCATCTATATAGCTTCCAAATCATGAAATGTCACGCTCTGCATATTTTTCAGAGTAGGCAAATGACTGAATGAAAGATTTCAATCCTCAGCTACATCTGAGTTGCTTTTCCACATGACATTTTACAAATGAATAACTCTTTTCTCCACTGAAGTTAGGAGGTATTTCTTTCTTCTTTTCTAGTAAATTATTACAACTTCAGCCAACAGATTTATCCTAGAACCAGAAAAACCCTCTGTGAGAGATCCAGGAATCTCATAGCCAGAGACAGAAAGACAAAGCTGCTCTGACAGCTGGCAACATCCTGAGTGCACAGGCTGCCCATCCTCCCAGCCGTGGAAATTTCTACTGAGACTGCTCTAACATTAGAGACTCTACAGTTCTGCTTGGAGTATGCTGTTCCCCTGCTTTAAAACTGCCAATGGCTCCCCCAGGGCAGCCTGTTCCGTATTCAGACAGTTCCAGCTGTTAAGAACTTTTTGTAGAGCAGAAATCTGCCTTCCTATGGTTCCCACCATAGGTCCTTGTTCTGCCCTCCAGAAAGTCACAAAATAAATGCAGTCTTTCTTCTGTGTGAAAGCTCTTCAAATATTTGCAGACACCTCTCATTACCCCTTCAAATCCTTTCTTCTCTAAACTAAAGATTTTGTTTCTACAACTGCTTTGGGGATGTTGCCAAGCCATATCATCTCCCTTCAATTCCTCTAAAGGTAGTGACTTGGAATTCAGTGTAGGATCAACCTAGGTTTAATTCAGTTATGTTACAGTCTGCTCATTACACCAGCCCTTGATATTACAAATGAAGTAGATTACTTTCAGCTACTCAGCACATATTCTCTGATATCATCTCAATTACATTAGGTTTCCCTGCTTGTATCTTCCTCACATACAGGCATGTATTCCAATCGTAACTGAATGATTCTCACTGTAATTTTGTTTATTTTCTCCTACTTAGCTGCTCTACAGTAAGGCCTCAGTCCAAGAATCTGAATTTTTAATACATACACTCATGCTCTCTATAATTTGAAAACTACTGATATCATGTAACCTGCAATGTAATTGATAAAGACACTGATAATGAGAGGGTAAATGATTTTCTCAAGGTTGCACAAGCAGTTTTTACCAGTGTTAGGACTTATATTATAACTTCTGGGATGCAATGAGTTGCTCTTTGTAATATTTATAGAGGGCAACCATGTACTATCTTAACCATCTAATAGTTTGGCCTATAAAGACTATGTGCAGTCTTGGCCATTAACATCCTGAGATGCAATGTCTTGTCAGTGGTTTTCAATTATGCCCTGTTACAGGGTTTTATCAGGAACAGTAACAACATCTAAAAAATAAAGAACTAAAGAAATAATTAAACACACACATTTGGGATATATCTTCTATTTTCCTTAAGAGAAACTTGAAGAAAATAACTCTAAGAATAGAGTTTGTGACAAGCTCACAGAAGATTTAGGCAATATTATGACATCCAGGAGAATTCTAGAAATGGTTTACTTAAAGCATCAGGAACTTGTTGATAGCAAATGATACCATATAAAGCAAATGACATTTTATCCAGTAAAATTATGCTGCTATTTTTAACCCTATAGATTTATATTTCTTTCTGACCAAAAAGAATAAAAATCCATAGATTGTGAAGGGTAAAATAAGTAACATTTTTTAGTGCCTGTTATGAGGCAAACACTGTATTAGACACTACCATACAATATCTTCTTTAGATACACACAAGCACACAAATATATATGTATATTTATTATATAAAAGCTGCTTATTGAAATTTGCCACTAGCTACCAAGATTTAGCAATGTGATTTTAAAAAATTAATTCCACTGTACAAGCCATAGACTTTATGGTTTTCATTTAAGTATCTCATGTTTTAGGAAGGCTTTTCTGTAAAATTACTGTTATATTTCCCCATGCAGATTGTCATCACAGGATTAATAATGTTATATTATTATATAATAATTATTGGTTTCCATAAATGACCCTCTCTTCAACCCCATCCTAAACTATGAATGTCTTAAGGAAACACAAACAAATCAAAAAGAAAATTTTATTTGAATAATAATAGCAACTGCTCCTGCTGCTCCTGCTATGACTGTACTGGTACTGCCAGATTTTATTGAGCATCAGCAACATTTTAGGAACTCTGCAGCATTAATTCTAATATGTGAAATATACTTGTTCATTCAAGTATTTTTCACTCTTTAGATAGAATTAAATGTAGAAAAAGGTGTAGTGAGTAAGGAGGCAAAGTTATTCTACAAACCAGACAGGGAGTAAATTTATCTTGGGAAGCAGTAGTTTTTCAGAGCAATCAGGCAATAGAACATTAAACTAGTCTCATAAGAGATGTGAGCCCAGACTTCTTGTGTAAATTTAGTCTAAGAAAATAGAAGCTCAAATTCATCACATTTCATGACCTAGATTAAGTTCCATTAAGACTGGGAGCTATTCAATGTAGTGATGATACTTATACTGATTCATTCATTCATCTTTTCATACAAATATTTGCATTACTGAGCACTTACTTTGTGATAGGCAACATTCTAGTCCTATCATATCAAGAGGATGAGCAATAATACAGACACAATCCTTCCTCATGTAGTTCACATACAAGTGGGAAAGGGTGCCAGTAGAGGCATGCAATGCCAGGTATTTAAAAGTGCCTAGAAAAAAACAAAAAGTAGGACATGGAACAGAGATTAAATTAATAGTACAATTTTAGAAGGGGAGACCAGAAAAGTTCATTCTGAGGAAGTGAAGGATAACAAAAAAATCAGAATGAAGCAGGGAGCACGCATGCAAATATCTGGGAAATGAGCCTTCCAGGCCAAATGCAAAACAAGAACAAAGGCCTTCAGTTAGAAAGTGCTTGAGAAGTTTAAGGAAGAGTAAAGAGGTCGCTGTGGCTACCAAACAGTGAGCAGCAGGAGAGTGTTAGAAACTAAAGTAAAAGACAAAGCCAGGAGCCATATAATATAGGAGCCTATAGACCTTGATAAGGAGTTTGTCTTTATTCTACATGAGATGAGAAGTCATTAGAAGGTTAAAAACAGTGACTTGATCTAATAGCTGTTTTTGAAGGCTCACTCTGCTGCTATATGGAAAATATAGGCTGGAAGAAATAAAGGCCGAAACTGGGGGAAAATTAAGGTGCTACAGAAGTAGTCCAGGCAAGAGAAAAACAGAGGTTGAACTAATGTGGTAGTGAAGGAAGTGCTGTAAAAAGGTCCTATTCAAGCTACATTTTGAAATTAGAGCCCAAAGGATTTGCTGATGAATTTTGCCACACTTCCTCTGTGACTTTGTATATATAACTGAACCTAATTGAGTCTCTATTTTTATAGCTTTAGAGGTTTTTCCCTAGTGAAATAACGAATTGTACTAATGAAATAACCAATCTAGACAATGGTCACCAATGAGTGCTATTATTGCAAAAAGAGAGAAGCAAGTACTATGTGCTGCCTTATGGCACTATACAATATCAACTATGAGACACTCTTGATAAAAATTTAATCTGGATCTCATCATGTATTTAAAAATAGCTTTCAGGTTACAGAAAATACAGGGAACCAAAGGATATGTTTAACAGTACCAAGGGAATGCAATAAGCAAAATCTAGAATGTGAGTAAATATGCAAGACAAATATTTAAGTTGCCCATCAAATAAACTGCAAGAGACACAATAAGAGTGAGAAAAACCTATGCATAGAAAGAGCTGAGAGACATAGTAAACAATTACATTGTATGAGCTGGTGAACTGGTTCACTGAACAATCCTGAAGAAGTCGTAATTCAGAGTTGCTGGTTATATGAAAAAAGAAATGTTTCTCACTGTTTAAACTGTTTTGAATTAGGTTTGCTGTTACTGTCAGATCAGAAGTTATTTAGCAATGGCAAGGGATTGAAAGTGGCACGCTCCAAAATCTACAATTGTCTGCGTTAAGGAAGTGGAGCTGGGGTCAGTAAACTATGGTCAAATCCCGCTTGCCACCTATTTTGGTAAATAAAATTTTATTGCAAGGCAGCCACATTTTGTTGTTTACATACTATCTACAGATCTTTTATCCTACAATGTCAGAATGAGGAGTTGTGACAGAGACCACATAGCTACAAAACCAAAAGTATTTATTACCAGGTCTTTTACAGAAAAAGTATACTGAATTCCAATGTGGATCACAGGGCAGTGATGACTCAATTCTTTCAGGCCTGGGAGATGACAACCCTTATTACGAACTTTTGAAATAGATACTTAATTTTCAGCTGTTCCTCAAGTGTGTAATATTGGAGGAAACAATAACAAATAAAAGAATCAAAAGGCTTCTATATGACTATCAATTCATACTATTTCTCAGTAAGGTCTTATAAGAAAATACAGATTTTAGATAAAGTTGGCTCATCAAAGAAAGCAAAGAGGCAGTAAAATACAGCTTTGCTAAGAAAACTCTGTGGCACATGATAAAAACTGACTAATATTATAATTTGGATTGTTACGGCATTATAAATCTTAATTTTCCATTTCACACTAAAGTTGGGAAATGAGCCAGAGAAACAAGAAATTTAGGGACAAAATGGGCAAAATATAGAGGTGGGTGCTTAAGAGAGGAAATCTCATGTTATGTAGGTCATTAAGTATCTGGCTGTTGCTATTCGTGCATGGGACTGGCAAGAAGCAAGTGACCAGTAGCATACTAAATTAGAATGAAACTCTAATACTAAAGAAGCCGAAAATCTATTTTCTGAAAGCCTCCAGCTGTTCAGCTATTAAGATTACCTTTTGATCTCTGAATTTAGACTCCCAGGAAGTGAGATACTGATGGTATGCTTTCTCTAGAAAGGGCATTCTCACAGTTGCCCATCTCATCATGATGGAGAATGACAAGGAAGGTTTCTCAGAAGGCAGAATCAGGTCAATGGAGGAGAATAAATGAAGGGAATTCATTCAGAGAACAGAATCAGAGGATGCCCAATGACAGGTTGATCCAGCAACTCACCACACTACCATGCCCGAGAATCTGCACTATTCCTATTCATGGGAATATGCTAAATGTCAAGCCCCAGTGACTACTGTGTTTTTGATTTTCCAGTCTCTCTTTTGGGAATAGGCCTTTTTTTCCTCCTTTTCTGTCATCATGTGATGCATATCCAAGATGGGTAACTTGATTTTTAGCTATAGAAAGATATCAGAAACATTCTAAAGAAAACAGAAACCATACCCAGAGATATTTAACTTTTGGATGAAAGTAGTTTATGGAAGCAACTTGGTATTTTCTCTCTTTGAGGTATAAGGTGTGAGCATTATTGAAATGTACATATAACAAAAAAAGATATTCATGTAGATAGCAAACAGATAGACTATGGTAAATACTATTAATTATTTACTGAAAAATGTGTTCCCCACTTCCTCCTTACTAACAGAAATTCTATGTTATTTAATTGTTTAATAAATATAAATACACATATAAATGTACATTTGTATATGCATACGTATGTAGTATAATTCATCTTTGCCATGCAAGCTTTTTTCACCACTGTCTCTTAAGCACCTAGCACACTGGACAGAAAGCAAAGATAAAAGTAAAATATTAAAGACAAGTTATGTAATAAAGATCATCATGCTAAATAACATTTGCATTATTTTAATATTTGAAACTATGTCAAATATATATCTATGATGAAGGACCAGAAGGTAATATGCAAAAGAAATATACATTAAAGTTTGTTACAAGTGATCTTTTTAATCAAGAGATTTTTTCTTTTATTTCAAAATATTAATATTAAGGGGCTATAAATGTTTTTGTTACATGGAGACCTTTTATAATGCTGAAGTCAGTGCTTGTATTGTGCCCATCACCTGAATAGTGTTCATTGTCCCTGATAGATAAGTTTTTACCCCTACATGTGATTTTTAAATCAAAATGCTTTTCAATATTGTTTTGTATTATATTTTCAATAAACAATAAATGGAATTTGGAAATTGTCCAGGATGATCTCTTCCTTTTGTGTGCTATAAATTTTTTCATGTTCTGTACACATGGGGCCTGCCTTATGTCTGTATTAGCGTATGTGACCAGTTGAGTGCTTTCTAGCATTGAGATTTGATTATGAAAATGCCCCAGAAACCCGCTGAAGCTCATAACCAGTAATAATCAGAAACCATTTCTCCTGATTACCTCACATATTGAAGTTTCCTTATATGGTTTTACTTAATGTCTCAGATCATGAGCACAAAGCCAAAACCGTCTCTACTTTGCAAAATCACTATATGTGGGTACAAAGACCTTCCTACAATGGTGTCACATTATTACCTAAAAAAGTTATTCAATCTATATGTGGTTAGCAGAATGGTATGCATTTCTTAAACCTTCCCAAATATTCTGTGTTTTGTCATGGTATTTAGCCTTTGCCGATCGTAGAATGTGAACAATTTAGGTCCAGAAGCCAATATAATATATTTCAAATTTAAGGAAGGCAGTTGATACTGTGAAGCACAAAAAACACTAAAGAAAGAGGGAGAGAAAGCCTTACTTTCAAATGTGGTCATGAGTTTTGCTAGACAATAGAGTGTTTGTGGTGGACAGAACTGAAATTCTGAGCTGGAGATATGTACAAATACCTTAGATTTCCTTTTTTATGACTCCACCCTTATTGTTCCATCTAACCAGAATGACCTATCTGCCTCGATTACCCCATCACCTGTCCAAATTTTGCCTATCCTTCTAGACTAACTTCAGAAGTTCCCACATTGGTGAAACGAGTTCTGCCTGCTTAGCTTACTTCAATTTCTAAATGACACTTTGGCTATTTTTGTCCCTCTCTCTCATCTTTCCTTCCCTGGGCTGCTGCATGGAACAATTCCAGGGGGCAAAAGTCCAGTGATAATTTACAAGAACAGCATCCCTGGAGTTTTGTGGGGCACATCCTGCCTGGCTCTACGAGGAAGCCTTGCCTCTCTCTACTAGACAGTGAAAGCACTGTTTATGTTTCATTCATCTTTATGTCTTCCAAAATACCTTAAATTTACTTTTGGTTAGTTTAGCCCTAGTAATCATTATTCATGCTGCGTTACACTATGAGATCCTATTGGAAAATCAACTTAAAAATTATAAAAATATCCCAGACATGCAGAAGAGACTGTATAATTCAGTGAACATCCACATAGTAAATAATCATATTTGACAAAAATTAATATTTTGTTAAAATTGCTTTGGATTTTGCTTTTTAAGTCATAAAACATTGCCTGTACATAGGAAATTTACTTCTTACCCCTTTCCAGCCTCATTTTCACCATTCCTTTCCAAAGGTAACATTATATTCATAGGGGTCTTTTGAAAATTCATAGCGCCCATTTCTCCTTGATTATATGCTGCTACAATTTTTTTACATATATTTCCTGCAAGAACTCACACTAGGATTGCTTTAAAAACCACCTATGATATTTGGCTTTTCAAAAGTATATAGTATGACCAGAATATTGAATGGAGCGTGAGTCTAGCTAGGTACACACCTTCTCCCTTAATGGATTCTAAATCTGAGCTTCCACTTGGCATCGTACTTGTATATTTTTAGAGTACTCTTCTCTTAAATATTTATTGAGCTTTGCAGATTTTAATTACACATTTCTTATATAATAAAATACTGTAGTACAGCACTCTTATTTCCAAGGGATTTTTTTCACCTTATCTTTGCAATGATTGAGAAAAGTTGAAGAGAGTAGGTTTTCTTCATGATTTTGTAGCTGAATCCAAGGTATCAAGAATGTAAGATACAGGCTAAGGGTCTCACAATCCGCAAAGGACTGGACAAAAATAATTATCTATCAAAAATGTTTTTTTTATCAGAGACATTCCACTTTATGTTATGAAACATAACTTTCTTGCAGTAGTTTTAGGATTCTTTGCCATTTCAGTGTTTTGATTTTTTTAAATTCTAGATAATTTTTGTCTGTACAAGAGGGAAGCAGCCTAAAAAAAATGACATTATAATACCAGATCAAAACATTTTTGATTTTTTTTAATTTCAGATAATTTTTGTTTGTGCAAGAGAGAAGGAGCCTAAAAAATTGACATTATAATACCAGATCAAAACATTTAAAGCCTATGCTATGAGGCTAGATATTATTCATCACAACTTTTAGAAAAAATATATATATAAAAACATCATTTTTACTACTGAGGACAGTGAAGTTTAGAGTAAGTAGCTATCTTTTCTTTTTTTTTTTTTTTTCATTTCAGCTCTTTATGGGGGTACAAAAGCTCAGGTTATATACATTGTCCATGTCCCTCCCATCCCCCTGAGTCAGAGACTCAAGCATGTCCATGCTCCAGACAGTGCGCCTGGCATTCACCATGTAGTCATACCTCCATCCCCTCCCCCACCCCCCACCTCCCCAAGTCAGCACCTTCAAGCATGACCATTCCCCAGATGGTGCGCAACGCACTCATCATGTAGGCATACACCCATCCCCTCCCCCCACCCCCTGTCTCAGTCTGATATCCAATTGGTATCCTTCCCCGATGTGCATTTAGGTGATGATCAGGGAAACCAATTTTCTGGTGAGTACATGTGATGCTTGTTTTTCCATTCTTGGGATACTTCACTTAATATAATGGGTTCCAACTCTCTCCAGGAGAACCAAAGAGATGTTGTATCATCGAAGGTCACAGATATTCAAGATTGGGATACGGGTCTGACAATTGCCCATATCATTGTCTTTGGTCTTCAGTTTTTTTCTCTGGGTTAATTAATTGATTGGACTAAACAGTGTGAATTGTCTACTTACTGGACTAAGTACTAAAACTTCTTTGGTTCCTGTGATGAGCTTGAGGCAGCATAACATGAGTTTTCTCCCATGTAAATGATGACAATAGCTGCACCTAAATGTGCTATGAACTAAGGAGAATGAGAAACTCAAGGTTCTGTACCAGCAGCCTCCCAGCCCCAGGGGAGAGAGGAAACCCAACCAATTAAACAAACATACCAAAGCAGTGCCTACAGTGCCTTGTAAGGAATTAAATAAAATAATCCATTTTAAGTTCTTAGTCAAGTGCATTGGACATAGTAAAAACATAGTACACATAGTATATTATGTTATTAATACTAATATGGAAATAAATTTGACTCCACATTATCCAGAGACCACATATTATGGTAAAAGAAAAATTAGACATTCCCTTTACAACCGTGCACTGACAACTACTCCAAGGTTGAGGATACTATGTCATGTGCAGGAAGACACTCACCAGAATAGGTTCTTATACTTGGGAGCATGCAGTCTGGGAGTAGGGAAGAAACTAACAGTATAAATAATTACAATGAAGTAAGACAAGTGCAATGATACACACAGCCATGGGCTAAGAGAATATGAAGCTGGAGAAATACTGCTCAGAGGATTTAAGGAAGGTATCACTTTAAAAAGGGCCTGAGAATGGACCTGGTGTTGCCATTGTGGAACTGTGGATGATTAAACAGATCCCAGCCCTTAGTTTTTACATCTGTAAAGTGTGGCCAACAGTATTTGTTCCATGTAAGTTTGTTATAAGGATCACAGAACAAATTAGTATGATGATAATTCACAAACCATCAAGGGTCAAAGTGACAAAAGAGATTATTTAAGTGTTTGGCAGAATGCCTCAATAAAATTGATGCTTATGGTATTTTTTAAGAACTTTAAAAAAATTCAAGCTAGCAAATTACCATCTGAACTGGACAGCTCGGAAGTTATCTAATACTATCCGGATCATCACAGTATTACTTCTTCTTTTTCCTTCTGTTCTTACAATTCATACTAAAGCCAGGATCTCCTACAGTAATATGCCTATAGGGGAATTGGGTAACAAGAATGATGTGGTCCAGATATTTAAAAAAAAAAAAAAGCAGTTCAAGTCCTCCAATAAAATCCACTGACATCTGCCTCAGGGGAGGGGAGAAATAAGGTGCGGTGGGGACTTAGTAAACTGGAGATGACAAGACCATTTAAAGTGGCAGCCACTCCTTATCACTAGAAAACTATTGCAAACACAGAAATACGGGTAAGGAAAACCAGGCATTCCAAATTTTCAGAAGATACTGGGACTCAGATTTTTTGTTATTCTTGGTTTTTGAATGTTGGAAGCTAGTATGCAATTAAAAAAAAAGAGATGAATATTGAGCAGACCAAATAAAGCAAACCTTTGCACTTCCTGCTGTACACAGATTGTCAGTTTTAGACTTGAGATCTAAAGTATTATACTGGTCTTGTCTCATCCCCAGTCAAACTTCAGATGGAAAATAACTTCTTCCTCCATATGCTCACAGCACTGTTTGTGCATCTCTCACAACTCTTGTTCAATTTTTCCTTTATTGTAGCTCTACACTGGACTTATCTCCACTTTTAGACTTACAATTTCTCTAAAGACCTTATGTGGAGTCGTCTGTTCATCCTTCACAATGCCTAGCACAGCACTGGGATCAAGATACGGTGAACTAAGGATCATTGCTGTGAAAGGCAGAGAGTGGTTTTTATTGTAAGTGGTTAACAAATAATCTCACCCCTTGTAACTTTTATTCATTAAAATGTGAAGTTCTGTCTATAAACAATATGTGTATATACCATATAGCCATATATATTAATATGTATGTGTATATACGTGTGTATGTCTCATATATACACAAACACTTATGTCTGTACGTATGTATGTATGTATATACATATATTACATATATATAAGTATATACTGTATAAATGGAATTAACTCAGATTGCTGCAGGAAAATAATTATTTCATCAAAAAACTTACTAATAAACATTTCATCTGAAAACCAGTCCTCCCACAAACACATCATTTTGTTTCGCACATGGTGATGGAAGACACAGATTAGTATTCATTAATTCGGCCACCCAGAGAACTGATGACCAGTGGTGAAAACAAGCCTTAGTATGAATGTGCCTGGACACCTGTCCTATCATAGAGCTCAGTTCAGTGTCACTTGATCTGTGATGACCAGTCTGAGTTGCTTGTCTTCTGCACGAACTTTTCTGGCTGGCAATCCTTGGCTGAACACTAAATTCAAATATTTAATTTATCGAAGCATGCAGATTTGACCCCCAAATTCAACAGGGGTTATTTCCTATAATCTGATGTTATTCCCAGGGGCCTCTCGAGAAATGACTCAGTATTTCCTGTACATTTGTTTATTTATTATCTACTAACTTTGAGAGTGACAACTGTATAGGAATTGTGAAGACCTATAGAAACAAATTTCAAATGTTTTCAATCTCCTATTACTGAGAATAATAATCAATATTGTTTTTCAGGAGAGATTTAAAGTTTTGACCCGTTTTGCTATTTAGCCAAAGTTATCATTGATAGCATTCTAGTCTCATAATAATTTTGTGGATTTTCTCACTTTCTAAACCTATTTTAATATACAAAATGTTTAAAATTCTATGTCAGCTAGAAAGGTAACTCACTTCACAAAAAGAAAACACTTACGAAATAGTGTAGCCTGTAAGGACTTTAATGAAATGTTTAAATAAAATTGGGCTCCATGAGTATTATAGGATGAAAAAAAATCAGTGTAAGTCAGGAGGTCTGGGTTCTAATATCTGTTACGGCTCAAACAAGCAGTGTAACTTCCATGAGCCTCAGTTTTCCCATAATTACAATAATGTCAGAACCAGATCATCTCAAAGTTCTCTAATTTTCTGACATTCCCAATTCTCATTCAGCTACGAATTTTCAAGTCATATCCTGTGAGTCTATTTAGCAATAACTATAGAAAATATTTTACCACAAATTAGAAAATATAATTAGAATTTTACTGAGGCATTGAAAGTGATAGACTATGCAAGTAGTTTGGGAAAATGTAAACAAGTGGCTTGTAACAATTCCTTTATAATAAAATGGTGACATTCTGGTAGTTAAAAATAACCTTTGCTATTCTAAAAGTTAAATCAGCTTTATTTGTCAAGTTGGTCAAAACAGTTCATTATTTTGAAAGGCTATTTGAATAAATGTTAAAATACATTCACAAATCAACTGGACAGTTTTAGCAAATTAATTTGTGAGTATATTCACTTTAATACCTCCAGGCCAGACAGTTTTGTCTCAATGTCAAAATGATCCCTTATATTTCCACCAAAGCATTAAAAATCATTTAGCAATGTGGACACAAACTAGTTACATATGCAAAGTTTTAAAAATATCTTTTAATGCCAATAACAACTCCCAATTTCTATTATTTTGTGACATCAAAAGAAAAAAATTTGAGATGTTATATTTGCTATCCCATTAATAAAATTTGGTCTTACATTTGTTTTTGAATATTGAATACCTTCTGATCACTAAAGCCACAAATGTCAACCATTAGTATGATTACAGAAATTTAATTTCAACAAATGTGTACCCACTAGAACTGTTAAAAAAAAATGGAATCTAGATGAGTTCAGAAATCTCCCTCCACTGTGGAGTGGGACATAGGGCCCTTCATTGTATTACACTAGAGGAAACTTTTACATTGACTTCTTGGCCTCTTCCTTCCACCTACATATATTAATTTCTTGCTTTTCTCTCATTCCCTCTTTCTCCTCCTTTCCAGTAGAGGAAATGCTGCAGTGCTATTGGTTTTTTGCTTCTTTTTAAAAGGAAATGCCAAGGAAAGGATTCAACCTCCATTCATTGAGTGCTACGGACCTTGGCTAGTACCGTGGTGGACACTCAGGATGATCAAGATAAGGAGTATATGGAGTCTCAGGAATAAAAGGTAGCACTTAATAAAGCTATAAAATGAAGTGAAATTAGGTAATTATCAAATATACTGTAAGTGTAACTTAATATTTAGGTGCCAGAGAGGGGTAGATATAAAAGGGCCAGGAAGAATCTTAAAAGGACACATGCACCCAGGTGCCCCTATCATCCATAGCTTTTTAGAATTAGAAGGTGCTTTCAAAGTCATTCAGTCCAACCCTTGCCAAGGGCCTTTCTGCATATTAACAGCAAAACTAGAATCCTTATCTATCACGATTTTTAAGAGATAGATATAGATAATGGATTTAGTTATAGGTACTAGATTTAGTTATGTAGCTGCAGAATTTACAATGCATTTCACACTCTTTTAAATTGTACAATAATCCATTTGCCTGAGTATCATTATTCCTATTTTAAGGATGAGGGAGAGTATTATACAAGGTTATTCAGCTAGTGAGTAACAGAGGTAGAGCTTGAGCCCAGGCCAAAATAATTACATTGTCTCAAAGTTTAAATAATGGTTACAAGTGACCTAATGTTTTCAATTAATTCAGCTTTCTCCATCTCTTTGTCTCTCTCTCAACAATATAATGCCGATTACCTACAAAATTTAAGATAAAAGGTGGTTTTATAGTGGGGCTTACACTTTCTTTCTTTTCTCATTATCTTGCTGTAATAACCTCCTAAATGTGTCTCTCACCTCTGTGTCTATTATTTCCCACCTATAATTCACCATGTACATGGCTATGAAATGAATAAAGCCCTTTGGAAATATTATAATAATACCTCAATCCTATTAAAATATTTAGTGGTTTCCTAAGATCTAGGAAAATGTATAAATCATGTTAATTCAAATCCTTCAACAGTTTATACCACAGGTTATATCAAAAGGTATAATCATATATGCTTTTCTCTAACATATATTGTTACTAGTAGACATTTGTCATCTTTTTAAGTTATCAAATATGCTATGAGTGTGATTTAATATTTCAGTGTAAAAATGCCATTCTTAATTATGGCAAAACCCAACATATGACATATGACACCCAATATATGACATATTCCAAACAAAGACAAGATTCCACCATGCAGGACATAGACAAACGAGGGTGCAGAAAATCATTATTGTGTCTCTTAGCCTCCACAATCCCAATGAAAGGAATAAAGAGATGGAGATTAAGAAAAAAAATCTGGAGAATTTGTGGCATGCTGTGCATCCCTCTCCCCTCAGAAGAAGAAGGGTAGAGGATCCCATATTACTTTATTTCAAAAGAGAAGGGTCATTAGGAAACCACATGGAGAGGTGTGTTTTCTGATATTTTGGAACACAACAGAAAGGTGTCTGATTTATGTTGGATACATTAAAATGGTGAGTGGATGACTGATTAATAGCTTTAAAAATGGATTAAAGCAGAGGTCATTCTATATTAGGATTGGCCAGTTATTTGAGATTTCTCAGGGAAAAGAATGTATGAGTGTTTCCATTGGATTAGATGTTGACCATGCATAAAACAATGCCTTAAGTTTTGCTGAGACATCACCTGTTAAAGTTAACAATACTTAAATGGAGACAGGGTTTCTTTGAGGATGGACCACAAAGAACCAGAAGCCAAAAGTAAAGTTCTAAGCAGCCAGCAAAAGTGTATTATATTCTGCAAATAAGAGATCCCCAGGGATTGCGGAAGGGTGGGGTTTCTAAAAAAAACAATGAAAACACTTCCTCTAGAGAAAAGGTTGGAGTTAAACCATTGCCAAACCTAGAAAGTGTGATATCACCACACATAATAGTGAAGTAAAAATGTCCCACCCTCTCCCTTGATTCTACACTTAAAGGATCAGAAATCAAGATTCGTGCTATGGTTTAAATGTTTGTCACCCCTGAAACCCATGCTGAAATTTAATCCCCAATGTTACAGTATTAAGAGGTGATGGAGTTATTAGGGCAACATTAATGGATGAATAGGTTAATGAATTAATGATTTACCCAGGGAATGGATCAGTTAACACTTAGAGTGTGTCTATTATAAAAACCAGTTTATCTGCCTCTCTTGTGAGCCCCTGCACCCTGTGATGGCTTGAGTCCTCTTAGGACTCTGCATAGGGCACCCACCAGCAAGAAGGCCCTCACTAGATGTGGCCTCTCAACCTTGTACTTGTGAACTCCAGAACTTCATGAAATAAATTTCCTTTCCTTATAAATTACCCAGTCTCAGGTATTCAGTTATCTCAACAGAAAATGGACTAAGACAATTTGTAAAGTTACGGAGGAGGAAAAGCACAAGCCTGAAAATAAGAGGACATTCTCTCTTTCAGATGGCTATCCTGACATGGGCCAAGATGAGAGGATTTAATATTTTTATCATTACCCTAGAGTGAACATTTTAGTTCTTAGCCAACAAACCTGAAGGGAGACACATAAAGGTCATGGAACTTGCCCTGAACTTTTCTCTAAGGACAAGAGAGGAACTAGTCACTGGGGATGAATTTATACTTGGCACAGACCAAAATAATGTTGCCTTTATTGTACCTCTTACAAGACTTGCTTGTTCAATATCATCAACTCTGGTAATTATGTAATAGTTTATTATATATTTGCTATCCTATAATTTATTCAGCCAGTACCTTTTCATATACAATTAATACATTTCCATTTCTTTTTGTTTAAGCTATGTAGCTGTGAGCATTCCTGCGCTTATATTGTAAGGTCCATAATCTTACTAATGATTATGAACTGCTTTCTTTTATCTCTCAGATAAATTGGGATGGTATTCTGATGCTCTAGGGCCCTAAGCATACAAGGTTTTTCAATAAATGCTAACTTCCTTAATTTCTCAAATACATTGGTGGATGTTGATAATACTATAAAAAGCAGTAGTGATGGGTGATGGTCAGATTATTCAGCTGCCTTGGTTATGGGGAGGGGTGAGATACGGGAGGAGAGGAGAGGGCCACAGGTACTTGGCCCAATCAAATAGAAGAAGTCAACAATAAAGAGTAAACCAGGAACTATTTTGGCCTCCAAAGTGAGGGGGGGGAAAATCCTCTTTTAAATATCTAAAGCTTAGCATTCATCCAATACAAAAGTAATATTTGAGGCATAATTTGAGTGTATAGTTCTATACAGCTTCACTAAAAGGATCTTGAAAGACACTCCTGGTAATATTCCAAGAGCCTAGCACACTACCCTCTGCCAACCACAAAATCACTTCCTACAGACTCTAACAGTTTGAAGACACTTAATAAAAGACAAAACCACTTTAAGTGAAGAAACAGTGAATGGTTTATTGATGATTTATTGCCTTTTTTTCTTTCTTATTTAATTTTTACATCTGCTCTCAAGTGTTACTTTCTAATTCAATCCACTGCACACTAAACTAGACAATGTGCATCTAATTGCACTGAACTTCCTAAAACAGCTCAGGGCATGCTTCTGGAGTTAGGCAGTGAAGGTGTTCATGACTTTAAATTACAATTTTTCAAAAAGAAATCAAGTTTGTTATAAACCTCTTTTAAAATCTAGAATTTTTGGAAGTATAAATGAAATTAGAATTTCAATATTCCTTAGAGTCTTTTATGCAAGAAGAAAATAATACCTTTTCAAACACTGCACAATGAAAATACAAAACACTATAAAATGTAACTTGAGATATTCAACTTTTAGACAAAATTAGCAAACATGTGGTACTTAATACATATTCATGATTATAATGTAAGACTTTTCATAGTAATCATAAGATTCTTTTCAAATGTTAATCAAAGTTCATAAGTTCTCTAAAAAAGCTGTCTATAGTTATCCATTTGCAAAGTGGTCTTTATTTGAAAACGAGTAGGTCACATTGACTACAGACGGAGAAATATAATAAATAACATATTGTGCTAATTACTAATATATGCCAGAGACCTGGAATTATTTATTTATTTATTCAATCATTCTTTCATTCATTCAGTTAATTACTTAGTTTTATTGACTCAGCCTTAAACTTTACAAAATCCTTACAAGATAGGTACTATTAATAGCCCCATTATATTGATGAGGAAATTGAGGCACTAAGAGATCAAGTTAGCCCAAGACTACAAAGACAGCAGAGGAACAGGGATTTGAACCCAAGAGGTGTCAGTCAGTACCTGTTCGTAAATTCCTTGCTGTATTGTTTGTTTCTACATTTATTTTTTCTAGTGAAGAAGAGAAACTATCTCTCTGACAGTGGCTGATTTTTTTTTTTTTTTTTTGAGACAGAGTCTCACTTTGTCGCCCCAGCTAGAGTGCAGTGGCGTCAGCCTAGCTCACAGGAACCTCAAACTCCTGGGCTCAAGCGAGCCTCCTGCCTCAGCCTCCTGAGTAGCTGGGACTACAGGAGTACACCACCACACCTGGCTATTTTTTTCTATTTTTTTTGTTAGTAGAGATGGCTAATTTTTTCCATTTTTAGTAGTGACTGGGTTTTGCTCTTGCTCAGGCTGATCTCCAACTCCTGACCTCAAGCGATCCCTCCTCCCCCCTGCCCTACCAGGCCTCCCAGAGTGCTAGATACAGGCATGAGCCACAGCGCCCCACCACACCCTGCCCTGACACTGGGTTTATCTTGTTGCTATGGAGACAGAAGAGATATCAAAATATGTGAGTTTATAAATTATTTATCCTAAGGATTCATTGCCTGGGAAGAATTTATGCAGGTCTTACCTCTAAGCAGCAAATTTTGCATTTCAAAGACAAGAACACTTCTAGGTTTGCCTTGAGTATTCGGCTTTTCTTAAGTACAAAGTGTTCCCCAATATTTTTTCCAGGTGCTAATAACATGATACAGAATCTTGGGGCTCTATTTGAGTAAAGCTGACATGACATAATTCTACTAGAAAAATCTAATCTGAAAAGGCTAGATAGAAAACATATGTGTGTGTGTACAAGTGTGTGTGTGTGTGTGTGTGTGTATGCACTGTTAAACATTTACATATATATATATATATATACACATAATTTATTTATATATACTTAAATCCCCCATTGCACAGATTCTCACAATGGGGGACACTGAGTCACCAAAAGTGCCTTCAAGTGGCTCTGTGACCAGTGAATATCAAAAATCGGTCATAATGGGATCACTTACAGCATTTAATTTTAAACAATTTATTTACATTTCTATGACTCAGTTTCCTTATCTGTAAAATGAGAAAACAGTTGCTAGTCAAACATATATTGTGAAGGATTAAATGAGATAACCCATGCAATGTATTTAGAATATTGCCTGTCATATTTAAATGCTTAGTAAATTTTAGCTATTATTAGATTTTTAAGGGTTATTATAAAGAGAAAATATTTCAAGTAGACTTTCATTAATTGATTTATTGTCCATTTGACAACCAACTATTTTGTGTGAAGCTCTGAGCTAAAGCTAAGTAAGCAAATAACAACATTGTTATTATCCATAAAGGACTCATAGTCACTTTAGGAAGAATAACAAAATACTAAATATAAAATATTCCTTCCTTTTATTTTCAGGATGAACGACTAGACATTTTAAAGGACACTTCTGCTAAAGTACTACTAGATTCTTGTTAAAATATATGTTAATGTATTTCTGGGTTTGTAGGAAGTAATGGAAATTTCTAAGGGCCCAAATATATAAATATAGCATAATAAAACAAACTAAAGCAAAATAAAATAAACAAACATGACCTGGCGCTAGAACAGAGATAGTGAGTTGTCAGCACATCAAAGCCTATCTTACCCAGTAGACTAGATCTCTGGACCACTCCAAAGTAAGGAGCTGACCTTGGACAATTAAAGCAGGGGTAGGGGGTGGGAGTGGGGTGGGGTGGGCCCAGATACATTGTCCATGGCTCCTGACAAAAGAAAATGCAAATTCTCTCTGGAGAAAAGCATCTCTGCTGTAAGCACTCGGCATTCCCACAGATTGAATCTGTCAAATATAAGTGTACACACAATAAAGATCACCCAAAGATGCAAGGAAATAAATCTCTACTGATGAGAATCAGGGGGACAAACCTATAGGTTGGGATCCTCAAGGACTACAGATACTGGAATAATAATACATGGAACATAAAACAACTAAGAATAAATGTTTTAAAAAATAAAATACAAAATCAAAAAGATGAACAAGCAATAAGCATTCATAAAACTTTGGATATGAGTAATTCAAAAAATTCATCTGAATGTTTAATGTGCTAATTTATATTAATGTCCATCTCAGAGGTAATTAGGGGATGGTAAGTATTATTAAGAAACAAATTCCTACCTCATTTGATCACCAACCTCCTTTTTTTCTTTGAATATTTAATAGGATTCTTAAGACCACACTTTGGAAAATGCAGATATAGATTTAACTTTACCTAATAGTGGCGCAACATAACTGAGTAATTACTTCTTTTCTATTCAGGACTGAACATTACAGTGATAAGGGCATTTACAAATATCTCAAGTCAGATATATATTCACTGAAAGTCAGAAACATCACAGATTAGAATAAATGCAATTTCCCTATAAGGATTTGTCACTGTAGAAAAACTATGATGATTCAAAAATAGTTATGCTCAGGGGCTGCAATTCTTTGACATCTCTCTAATTAATGCCAGTGTTTTCACAACTAAAGAAGGCACTCTCCCAGCTTGAGTAACACATACTTCTAATTATACAAGCAGTGCAATTTTTGTATAACCTTGGAGCATCCTAAAGGAGGAAGAAACTAGAGTTTAAAAAGCTAGGTTCATAATTGTCGTAAGCTTGCTACCAGATAGAAATGGGCTTTGAGAGAATATTTATGTAATTTCTGAGACACGATGACTAACTTCACGGGAGAGGAGCATTTGGGGACAACAGCCTGGTTTTCTATAGCTGTTACTTCTTAGGTACCCAACTTTAAAAAATAAGACTCATTTTTACCAAATTGTCTTATGGTATAAATTCTATAACTTTTTTATCTGAGATATTATCACAGTGGGTGGATGAGGGAAGAGAAATAAGACAGATGAGCCAAGTGTACCGTATTAGAGGATGTTCTTGCCAACTACATTTTAGTCTCCAGAAATGCCAGCTAACTGGAGAATCAGAGTGTTAGGCTGTCCTCCAATTCTGAAGCTACCATTGCCATGAAAACTATAAGATTGTGTATTTATCGTCTGAATACTATTGTTGTTATAGTAATAGCGGTAGAATCTAAATTACTGTCTTGGGACTTCCAATTTGGGAAGTACTAACCTGACTGACATGTTTTCTGATTTTACCATTGCTAAAGCAACCTATTTCACTTCTGATGAAACTGGTAAGCCCAGAAAGTTCTTTGCACAAATTACATATATCTATCTATAGATAAGTAGATAAAGATATGAAACTAAATTATTAAGCCTAAATTTGCAAAAATTTAAGGATTATAAAAATGGAGAGAGAGTGTATTTAACAATACAAAAAACTTCAGAACAATTTTATCTTCAAAATACAGTTTGAGAAACAAGAATATAGTCATAGTTTTTCTTGCCATCAAGGATATTTTTCCAAAAAAATATTTAGACATAAATCCATTTTATGTTTATTTATAAAAATAAAATACCTATTCTTCACTCTACTGAGAAGTTATCTGTTAAGTTATAAGTCATAGCTGACAATGATGGTGAGAAACTGCCCTGCCCACAGTCCCCTGATGAGGAAAGCTCTGATTCTCCAGACATTGTGGTCAATATTTTACATCAGACACACAAGAACAGGGGTTTGGGGTAGAGATGTGGCAGGAATGAGGATTTTAGCTGAATATGACAGCCAATGAAATCATTCTTTCAGCCAACAAACAGTTATTATTCCCCTATTATGCATTAGGTATTACACTACACACTAATGACCAAGGTAGATATGATTCCTTGGTATTTACATCCAAGTGGGATGAGATAGTTACTGCAAAAGTAATGACTACATGAATAATTCTAGATGGCATAAATAAAACAAAATATGATAATGGAATGGGATTTGGAGTAACGAGAATGCTGTTTATAAAGGGTGGTCACAGTAGGAAAAAGTCTGCTAAAAGTAATGACATTGAAATGAGGCCTAAATAATGAGAGGAAGTCAAATATGTTAGCTCTGGGAGAACATTCAAGAAAACAAACAAACACTGTTACTATTGTATGGTATCTATGGACCTTCCATAACCACATGCTAAAAAAGCTCCTGATAATTAAACTCAAATTAGGGTAGTGGGTTGACTGTTTTAGGAGATGACAGCAATTTATATAACAGTTTACCCCATTCTAAATGAGTTTAGACCATTATATTCTGAACGCTCAGATTTTAGGCTTTAGTTTTCACAATAATCTTGGTTGCCTTTAAAGAAAAACTACATTGAGAGAAGATAATGATCCTAATCAGGTGTCTGGATTCAGCCTGATCTAGGAGGAACAAAGAATGAAAAAATTTGGCTTCTGATTAAATATGTGCTGCTATAACCTGAACAAAACATTCATTTGTTGAAGCCTATCCCCCCAAGGCAATGGTATTAAGAAGTGAGGTCTTTGGTAGGTGAATTTAGCTCCACTCTCAAGCATGGGATTAGTGTCTATTTAAACAAAGTTTGAGGAAGCCTATTTGTCCCCTCCAGCATGTGAGAACTCACAGAAGGCATCGTCCATGAGGAGTGAGCCCTCACCTGATGCCTAATCTGCTGGGGCCTTGGACTTCTCAACCTTCAGAACTATAAGAAATAAATTTCCCTGTTTATAAATCACCCAGTCTAAAGTATTTTGTTATAGCAGCCAAAATGAACCAATATATGTATACTGACTCAAGTTTTCTTATTTCTAATCCAATTAAAACTGGCAAAGGGAGGAAATTTCTTGAATCTGAAAAAGGTAGATAGGCAACTGGTACCTGACTAAAAATGAGATCAGTGAAAAGTTGAGGAGGCCTGGAGAAGCCAAAAGAATGATACCTATCACCCCACACAACCCAAAAAAACCTCAGAAATTGGACACTGAGAACTTCTGAATGGGCTACATGGGGTGGGACTTAAACAGGATTAACTGAAAAACTTGTAAAGTATTGTAATAGGAACCTTCTCATTCATCCAAATGCTCAATGCACAATTCCAAGTTTTCCTTGGTTTCCTTCTTTTCCCTCATTCTTAAAACCAATTAATCCCCTAGCCCTTTCAACTGTACTTCCCACAAATGCCAAATCTATTTTCACCATTCTTCTTATCCCAACATTACACAAGGCGCACTCTTCTCCCACTTAGATGACTGCGAGGCCTGCTAACCAGACTTTCTTCTTGTACTTTTACTATTAATACCTGATACCCATCCTCCACAGAGCAGGCTGAGTGACTTACAAATGGAAATTAGATCCTACCCCCTTACTGCTTAAAACAATCTAATGGTTTCTATTAAAGTCAGAAAAACAATCCAAACTTTAAAACCAGGTTTATAAGGTTCCACATGGCCTACCTACATCTTTGATCTTTTCCCACCATCAACCAGGTCCACCTTCTCATTCTGAAAACTTAATAATTGCATCTTGCCTTAGGAATTTCTTGTTTTTATTATTTCAAAATATTAACAGGGTACACAAGTGTGCTTATCACATAGATGAATATAATGCTGAAGTCAAGGCTTTTAGTGTGTCTTTCACCTTACCCCTATCAGAATGGCCATTATTAAAAAACAATAGATGTTGGAGTGAATATGGTGAAGAAGGAATGCTTATACACTGTTGGTGGGGCTGTAAATTAGCACAACAGTATGGAGATTCCTCAAAGAACTAAAAGTAGACCTACCATTCGATCCAGAAATTCCACTACTGGGTATCTACCCAAAGGAAAAGAAGTCATTATATCAACAAGACACCTGCACCAGAATGTTTATCTCAGCACAATTCACAATTGCCTTAGGATCTTTGTAGTAAGTCTTCCCAGGGATAGCTCCTAATCATTATTTGGTTATCTGCTAACATGTTACTTCCTCAGGGATGCTTTCTCTGTGGATATATTCAGTGGCCTCCTAGTCACACTCTTTCATAATAGTTTTCCTTTTCTGCATTGTTTATCAATATTTCTTGTTATCATGAGGGAGTTTTTCTTGGTTTTTGTTTTATATAAAGTATATCAAATGAGACTTTTTTTAAATCTCAGAGTTTCAGCAGATGTCCCAAAGGTTTAGAATGATACAAAATTTGCCAAGCAATTTACATTCTAATACTGCATGACAGAGAATGGGGGAGTCTTATCTTGGTCCTGAGTTGCTTGTGATTTGATTTGTCTGTGTCTTTCTGGGTACAGGTAGCAGACCCATTTGACTGTCATCCTAAACTATGTACTCTATATTATTGGCCTGTATTAGTAATCCAGGCAATTTTTTTTTTGCCTCAATATGCCACTCTTTTAATGCATTTATAATTTTTTTTTTCAAAACTCAAGCTCCTCAGAGATAACAACAGTGCATTGTTCATATACTTGGGTTTATTTCTACCACCATATTTACTATTTTGTGCTCTCTTATTTTCTTTTTCATTTTTATTTTTCTCCTTTTATTTGTTAATTTTTAAAAGTGTTTTTCCCATATCCACTGTTTTGGAAATTACCCACTCTAGTATTTCAGTGGTAACTGGTAAATTTATATATATATACATATATATATATATATATGAAGTGTCTACCTCATTAGAGTCTAAAATTAACCAATAGCTTTACTCACTTCCTGAAAACCATGAGGCCCCTAAAATATCAGTTTACTCATGTTTTATAATATTATTGCCCACTAGTTTAGATTCATAATGTTAACCACCCAAAATATTATAAATTAGTATTTTTCATTTATATTTATCCACGTTTCATTTTCTTATTCCACATTCTATTTTGCATTTCCGGCCTTCAGCCCAAGTATTTCCCTTCTGATTGAATTATATTCTACAGAATGTCCTCTAGTGTGTATTTCTTGGTACTCAAAAAACTCAGTTTTTGATTCTCTGTAAATGTCTTTATTTCACATTTGTTCTTGAAAGATGTTTTTTTCCATGAGTATACAATTCTGCATTGACAGTGATTTCTTCTCTACAATTTGAACATATTGTACCACTGTCTGCTGGCTTCCATTGTTACTCTTGAGAAGTCAGCTTTCTGTCTAATTACTCTTTATTTATAGGCAATCATTTCTCTTTCTGGATGCTTTTCAAAGTTTTTCTGTTTTCACATTCTGCAGTTTACTACAATGAATCTAGATGTGTGTTTGTTTTCACTTATGTGGTTGGTATTCATTGGGCTTTCTGAAACTAAAGATTCACGCTTTTCAACAATTCAGGAAGCTTCCACCATTGTCTCCCTTCTCTCTCTCTTTTATTTTCAGATTTCCAATCAGACATGTTAAAATTTCTCATTATATCCTCTATATCTTAGCCTATTCTTCATAGTTTCTAACCCATTATTCTCCATGTTATATTTTTCATTTTTTCTCAGATTTATATTACAATTCATTAGTTCTCTTCATCTATGTCAATTCTGAGTTTTTTATACCAACGATTACTTGTTTATATTGATAGAAGCTCGTGTGGTCCCTTTTCAAATTTGCTTGTTCTTTTAATCTATTTTCTTTCTGCTCATATTTTCAAATACTTATTTTATTTCTGTATACATAAATAACATTATAATAATCTATATTTGTTAATTTAACATATGAATTCCTTGGGCATCTTTTCATTTTGCCAATTCATGCTCATTTAGTTTGTTGCATACATTGTGTATATTGTAATTTATGTAAACGTGGAATTTATATTCAAATAATTTTATTTATGGAAATTCCACAAGGCCCTATATTGAGTATGTTTTACTCCAGGATATTTTTTCTTTCAAGTGCACAAGGGAAATACTGACCAAGGGCTAATCTCATTTTTCAATTGAGACTTTCTGGGGCGGGTTTATGATTTTTTATAGTAGCCTTTTTGTTCCCCTCTTCACTGTTCCACAGCCAAGATGAACTAGTTTCCTTGTATCCATTTGCAGAATATATTTCCTTTAGTCCCTTCTTTCAGTGATGATACAGATAATCCTTGCTTTGCATAGCTCCAGTAAGGAAGAATTTCAATTACCTCAGTTTGATTAAATAACAACAGTTCCCCAACAACCCAACTGAAAATTCTCTACTACAATATATTAGCTATTTGTAGTTAAATAAAGTACAAAGTTACTGCTAGCTCTTAAGTCCACAAATTCCTATAAAAATAACAGGTACCTGTCAGGATCCATAACCAATCACATGATTTCTTTCAAAATCTGTCTGTGATTCCTGCTTAATTAAAATTTCTTAAAGTAGAATCCTTGTTCATCCATGTTTTTATCTGCATAAACACTTTTGCCAAACTTTTCATCAATAATTTTATATAACTTTATATTAATAACTAATGCTAACACGGCATTATGTGCTATATACCATTCTAAACACTGTGGGTGTGCATATGTGTTTGTTGTCTTCATATGCAAGTAAAACACTTTCATTCTTATGGCACTGTGAGCCAAGTGCCATTATATCTCATTTTACAAATTCAATTAAACTGAAACACATGTCTGTAACTTGTCCAAGATCATGAAATTCCGTAGTTCCAGAACTTGGATTTGAACCAGAATAATTTAGTCCGAGAATCCAAGTTCTTACCTGATATATTCTACATATAATCACCAATAGTGAAGAGAAGCATTTTTTTAACAACCTTTACATCTATTTGTGTATGTGTCTGTCTGTATATATGTATATGTGTATATATGTATGTAAATGCATACATTCATAGGTATAAATCTCTAGATTTAGAATAATAACTAGAAGGAAATAAATGAATATGATAAAAGCTGTAATTTCTAGGTAGTGAAAATCAATTTGTGATTCATTTTAAATAGTCTATAATAAACATGCGTTGCTTTTATTTCAATAAAACAACATATGTTAAAATATGATGCTTATAATATGAATAAAAATGTTCAAAGTGAACTAGCCAATTTACCTGAAATTTCACTCTTGCCATTTTATGTCTCTTTTCCTTCTTTAATGTTGTCTCTTTGGCACCAATCAACATTTATTTAATATGTTATGCATTTTCTTTACTTATATTTTCTCTCTCTACCACCAGAACATTAACTCCCTGCAATCAGAATTTTTTTCTGTTTTGTTTACTCCTGTTCTTAGGTTAGTGCCTGATGTAACATACTAAATCACTAAGCATCTGTTCAATTAAAAAAAGTAACTGAAGTAGTATAAAAAGTACCATTACTTAGGGATTAGAAGATGCTTTATGAATGTGCAGTAATCTCTTCTATAAAAAGAACATTCCTTTAAGTTCATTTATCCAGGTCTGACTTTTCATCATGAAGAGGACAGAAAAGGACTGATCTGTTTTTAAGGTTTTCAGTCATTCCTAGTTCATATGCTGTTCTAAATAGGGCAATTTAAATTTCATCCATCAAAAGAGTAGTCTGACTATATAGAGAAAGAGACAAGAATGTTAACCTGCTTGATTTCTTTTCCTTTTTGTACAATCAGCAGGGTATAGGAGATGGAACTGTCCATGTTCACAAACTGAAAATCTTTGAATATTGAAGATAACTCCCACATGATGAGTCAGTGTTATACGAAACTGAAAGAATTCCAACTTAGAAAATAACAGTAAATAAGACAGAACTCAATATTCCTTGAAGAAAAAAATGGAAGAAGATGCTTTCTTTATACAGAGATAGAATAGAGAAAATGAAGATCCAGTTGGAGAAAGAGATTAATTGGGTTGAGTACTTAATTTGTTGAGATTGTTAACAAATAAAATCAGACCCTGTTGGAAAAAAAAAAGAGTGCAAATTGGAGTATTATAGAAGTAATCAAGGGCATTAGAACAAAGGTAAAGAAGAAAAAGGCAAAAACTTGATAACTGATAGAATTGTTTCCTATTTTAAAAATTAGAAAATATTATTTTAAATCAGCCTTATATTATAACCATTCGCCTCAGAGCTCTCAAACTGAAACAAAAAATTTCAAAAGGAAGAAGGGTTGGTGGAGATAGCAGAGAAGAATTGGTAGGGGGAGAAGGAGGGGAAAGAAGAGGAAGAGAAGAAAACTGAAAACCAGAAAATACCAATGAGAAATGGTATAGTTTCTTTGACATTCAAACGTTTCCAGATGGCATCAATTTTTTGAAAGCTTTTGTAGCTGCCCTTCTGAAATCTGATAAGGATTTCAGGAATTCAGTTTCTTCTGCTTTTTTTAAAAAGCCATTTTTATTCTCACTATTCACCTCCACACTTCGAACACACGTACACACACAGAGAGATGGGGAGAGAGAGAGAGAGACTTATACCATCTGAAAAGATTTCTATGGCTTTAGAGGCAAACTTATCTGATTGGAGTGAAAAAATAAATCAGGCCCTATTTATTCCTATGACTAGGGGCCCTGTAAATTTGGGGGAGAATAAAATTGTCTATTCCAGGATTGTAAGTCTTTATGTCTTTTTGAACCATAAAGCAGAGTGAATAGGTGAAATTTTAGACAGATTAGTCAGTTCAGTTTGAGAATTTATATAAATATTATGTGTTCAAATATGCTATTAAATGGAAATAAAAACAGTAGATATTTATTATAGATTATCTGGAAAAAAACAAAAAATGTAAAGGATAACATAAATCCTAGAAATTGCAACTTTTATCACATTAGTTTATTTCCTTTTAGTTATTTTTCTAAGCCTAAAGATTTATACACACAAATGAATGTGCACATTTATATATGCATATATATTATATACATACATATGGACACACATACATAGATGTAAGGGTTTGTTAAAAAATCAATTACTCTTCCCCTGCACGATCTCTTTCTGTCTCTTTCCCTCCCTCCTTCCACCTCATACCTTCCTTCTCCTCTTTCCACCTTCCAGTGGTCTTTCCTTCCTTTCCCTACACATATGGCACTGGCCAAATGTGCTATTATTTCATACAAAATTAGGTAAGAATAAAGAAAATTTAATTTTGCCAATTCTATTATTTTCAGGAAATGGATGATTTTATTTCTTAAATTAAGTTCATTCATAATGAGGTTGTTGACACAAACTTTGACACAGAGACCATTCAGAAACGTTAGAACTAAATTCTAATTATTGTAGGTAACTTACAGCTCATGGATTCTTCAAGCTTATTCTATAAATCCAGCAAAGCCAGCTCTCATTATGTATCTGTATCCACAGTGATGAAGCAGAAAGAGCTCTCTCAGCAGTTTTGGACAAGCGTTCTTTGTCACCAGGATTTGTTGTCCACTCAGGTGGAATTTAATACTTACATACTCAGTATTTCATCTGGAGAGAGAATCAATATAAAGACTATGCTATCTTTTAGAGACATGGCATAGCCTTGCAGGCATGTATAGGGAAGATGCAGAGAGATGGGCCTTTTTGGACTAATGGGAAATGATATGTTAGAATTACTACAGAAATTTCTGAAAATACTGTCAAAGGATACACTACTGAACCTAAGGTTATCAAACCCAAGGAGTAGGTCTGACCTCTGTGCTTCTAGATGATCCTTAAAGCAAACAGAGGTCAAACATGCAAAGATGGGCTGAGTTTGTCAACAGACCCATTCTGTAAGGAGCAAGAAATAAAATTAAGATCTTTTGGATTTGGAACAGCACTCAGGATCCTGAGTTATATGAATGTGCATTAAGTCAGCAGCATCTACTGTAATGTTGAAACTGCAAAAGGATATGGTTAAAATACCTATAACGCAGATGTTAATTATAGCTTCTACCAGCCCACCTCTTTTCTAAGTAATATTACAAAATAATATTCCCTGATGCCTACTGTAAAGGCAGTCCTATAGGGACTGTCCTGGCCATGGCTGAATGAGCCAAAAGTAGGCAGTTGAATTTTGAAAAACTTTGAAAAGACAATTTCTTATTTTCTCAGAGGCCTATGGTTTATACTTTTTTAAAGAGGTAAGTTAGGCCATTGGTTTCATCTTTCTCTTTTTGCAACTTATATTAGGTAACATGAACAAAATAAACAAGTTATCGGTTACAGCTAAAGCTGACAGTAGGCTTGATAAAAGAGAATTTCATTAGGAAACAGTCCAAGTTGCCTCAGCAATATGTAAAGACCCCAAGGATATGTCCTCAATAAAGCAAAGACTTAGACCCTATTAATGACTGAATTTTGTTCTTCCAAAACTTCGTATGTTGCAGCCTAACTCTCAATGTGACTGTATTCAGAGACAGGTCCTTTAAAGAGGTAATTAATGTTAAATAAGATCAATAGGTGGGGCTCTAGTCCAATGACTAGTGTCTTGATAAGAAGAGAAAGAGACACTAAGGGGTGCACATGCACAAAGAAAAGGCATGTGAGGACACAAGAAAATGGATGTCTGAAAGTCAAGTAAAGAGGCCTCCAAATAAACCAAACCTGTCAATACCTTCCTGGACTTTTAAACTTCAGAACTGTGAGAAATAGATTTCCGTTTTTAAAAGTACCCAGTCTGTAGTATTTTTTTTTTTATAACAGCCCTAAACAGAACCCTGACAAATACAGACCCTAAAAATGGACATCAATTAATTAAGATTTTCACATTAATTATGTGATGAATTTGTGTTCTGCCATGAACTCCATGGGTTTCACCTTCCTGACCTGGATAAAGAAGGAACTCAAAAATATCTCTAAGATATTCACAAGTTTAAATTTAATCCACCGAGCTTTTCCACTTTCTTGATAAATACATTTAATAGATCTAATCACTCACTATAGGACAAATATCATGTTACATAGTTTGTTCTCAATGAACACATGTATATCTGAATCCCACCAATTCAGCTATAAAAGTATCAGGGGAAGATTCCAGATTGTGCATTTAGCCAGTCATTTAAGAAATATTTACTAAACATCTACCATGCATGAGGTACTGTTGAGGCTGAGGATAAAATTATAGAGAGGATGCACATGACACCTTCTCTCATGAGAGAGACTAACAAGCAAATTTATGCAAGTTAATTCAGAAATACAGCAACTAAGAAAATATGAAATAACAATACACTAATATTTGTTTAATGAATATTTGAAAAAAACAGTACAATTTTATACTAGAATTCACAGGAAGGTCTTTCCTTCCTCCACAGATCAAACTAATTTAGAGGATGAACTGACAACTTGAGGCATACACCAGAAGCACAGTGTGTTCATGCGTTTAGAATCAGTGGTGAAATTCCTCTGGTTGGGGTCAGCCCTAGCCAGCATGATTTCATAATTGCCGCAAAGCCATCTGCTCAAAACTCTGCAGCCTCTGCTTGCGACTGGTCATTCCTTTAAGATAAATTGGCCTGCCCAGTGGAACGAGAGGGATTTCAGGGTCACATATAGCTGTTTTAGAGTCCATAAAGAACATTCTGAGCTTAGAGAAGTTACTTAAACTTTCACAGCTTCAGTTTCCATAACTGAAGGATGGAAAAGTACAAGCTACCTTCTACAGTAATTGTGAGAATTAGAGATAATACACAAAAAACTCCAAGCAGACTATTTAATTACATACAGCAGGCGCACGATGTTTTTATTAATATTATTGTTTTGTTTCAAAGCAAAAATGGCAAAATGGTTTGTAATGATTGATTGTGGGTTCCTGGTATACTATCATGAGAACAATTATGAGCCTGCAATGTGACTCATCAAAGACCATCCCATGGTGGAAGAGGAATTTATGCCACAGGCATCAGGTAGAGAAGCTGCCACTGGAGTCCCATGTAATGGCCCTCCTCATGTTAAAAACTCCTGAACAGAGGAGGAAATAGTAAATGGAAAGAATAATGTACAACTCCATTAACTCCCCTGAATCCATGAATAAAGGCACTGAGCAAATCCAAAGAATTGGTAACCTTGCAGCTATTCTGATAGAGGTAAGTGGAAGGAGAAAAATATCCCACAAAGATATTTTTTAAAAATCTGAAACTCGGTTTACCACCTACAGGCAGAAGCAGAATATAACTGAGTGATGGTAATGATCTAAAGAAATAGAGGATTGTTACAAAAAGGAACTGGAGTGTGAAAGGACTAAAGATGAAACTTGACCCACAGGTTTATAAGGGGTTTCCCACTCTTCTATTTAGGACATGCTCAAAGTAGTTGGAACAATATTTGCAGAAATATTAGCATCTAAATCCTCAGGGCAACAAGCATGATAGTTGGCAGCTGACACCAGAAACCTAATTACTATCATTTTGCTTCTCCTTCAGAGTAACTATATTACAAATGTTCTCTACTCTTTTTGCCTGGCATTCATAAGGGAGAAGCAGAAAAAACAACAGTTCAACTACTAAATCATTACAATTACACCATCAATAATATTACAAAAGGCAGTTAAGTCACATTTCTGTGTTGAATGACATTATGTTTTATTACAAATATTACAATAAAGAATAGGTCTCTTTTAAATGCAGTTTTCTTTTGTTCTGCTATGGTAGAGGACAAGGCCTGGAACAATAAAATGTCATCAGATATTTGAAATGAAAAATAAATCTAACATTTCCCAAACTCCTGAAAATATTGAACTCTTGCAAAAGCTTCCACAGACCTTTTTTCCCAAGATCTTGGAACTCTTAACAAATACTCATTAAGAACTATGTACCTCCCATTCCCAATGACAACTATTCATTATCCAAGCTGTAAGCACTGACCTCCAATATGGTTAAATCATCCCTAAAATTAAATTAATTTGGCCTTTCTTGGCTTCTAGCAACCAAGTATAAAATGTCGTTACATTAGTATGAAGGTAAACGGGATAAAATTCAGGGTTGAAGCTGGATTCACACACCTAATTCAGGAATTTCTCTGAATATGCAACAGGTACTTATTCAAAATGGTCATTGCTGCAAAGATGACACATTACTCACATAATGACAGTAGATTTATCACAAACATTTATCACTTGTCCATCTGTCCCCAAAACCCCACTAAAATAAGAATGAAAGAAGACAAATTAATCTATGAGGTCAAGGAGAATATGATTAGATAATGTTAATTGAGAGACTTGAATAAACTTTTGGAACACAGAAATAAGGTGACACAAAGCAAAATTCTTTACTAAGACGTTCAGCATATTGATGCATCATTCACCGTGGAAAGCCGGGTGGCATCTAGAGCTACCAACAGGTGGATGCTCAGACTACAGAGAGGTTGATCCACCAGGTCCCTCTCTTGCTGTAAAGATATAAGGTGAGACACAGGGATGAACTAAGTGAGGTTATATGAGACACTACCTAATAAAAATGATAGTCTCAGTCTTTTCTCCCCATAGAATGCCAGCACCCCTTTGTATTTCCCACTTCCACCACCGTCCTGGTCAGAAAATTGAAAAAATCTCCTCTACTATCTGGTCACCCTACAATGAAGCATATTAGAAATGAGACCCAACCCACAGACATTCTGGGTGGCTTTTTAGAGCCTCAGGTTCAGCCAGGGATCCACGTATATTTAAGAAAGCTTGCAAAGTGAAAGACAGAGGGAATAACATAACATATTTAAAAAGAACCAGCAGGCAACAAAAGCAATGCAGTAAACTAAAAAAAGGAGAGGGGTCTTATAAAAACCTAAAAAGCCAAAACAAAATCAATTAAAATTATCAGAGAGACTGTAAAGACTAAAAGATTTTGTATCCATAAATCAAGAATGAGATTCTAGGAAGAACATAGACTAGTAGATATTAGAGCTTAAATTATACATATGTTTAATTTATATATTTTATATTCACATATAATTAAATACAAAATTTTAAGTATATGTTGATTTACATAATTTACATATAAATTCTAATTATATATAAATTTACATAATTTATAAACATTTATATACACACAGTAGTATTATGGTTCCAATCTAACGAAGATGTAGGAACTAGATATATTAATACCTTCCCACCTGAAATAATGGTTTGCAAGATACTAGAGATTGAAAAATGAAGGGTAATAATACCTGAGAGATGGGTAACAAATAAAGGGAGCACTATGATTCTGTCAGTCTACTGTCTTGAAAGAGTTTCCAGGAAATTTTGCTCTGAAAGGGAACCCAATCAGGGCTCAGCAGATCCCTGGGTAGGGGAGACACAAAAGAGACTCCAGGGAGACCAAGGTGCATGGTCTTTGCAGGTCAGATTAGCAGAGAGGAGGGAGTTGCACAGAGGGAGAACTCCAAAGATCTATAAAGTCCCCCAAGTTTTCAGGATATCACTAATCAGTATTTGTTTGTGAAACCTCCTGAGCCTGAAGAAAGAAGCACTCTAAAAAATTAGAGATTGCAGGACTGTACATTGTGCTCGAAAACTTACGGGAATAGTACCTTTTCCAACTAGCCATACTAGAAGCCCTCAAGGTTCATGAGACTCCCAAAAGGTTCTTGCCTCCATAGAGAGAAATAGCCAGATTGAGCACTGCCCTGGTCTCACCTCAAAAAACTTAAAAGCAAGACATAAAAGGATGAAATTGTGCCTAAGTAATTTAACTTCCTTCTAGAATAAAATTTGAGGATAATTGTAGTAATATAAAAATGTTCAGTATTCCACAAGGTAAAACTGCCAATGTCTGGTGTCCAATAAAAAATTATTAGACAGGGAAGGGTGTGCCCGCTCAGGCCTGCTAGGCCTACAAGGCGGGAGGATCCCTTCAGGCCAGGAGTTCAAGACTAGCCCAGGCAACAATGTGAGACCCATCATCTCTACAGAAATTATTAGACATTCAAAGAATAAGGAAAATTTGAAACAAAATGACAATATAATTCAAATAACCAAAACTGACCAAGAGATCACATTAAGCTAAAAAGCTTCTATACAGCAAAGAAAAAATTAACAAAGTGATGAGACAACCCACAGAATGGGAGAAAATATTTGCAAACTACCCACATGGCAAGCGATTAATAACTAGAATATATAAAGAGCTCAAACAACTTAGGAAAAAATCAAATGATCTGATTAAAAAATGGGCAAAAGATCTGAATAGAAATTTCTCAAAACAAGACATACAGATGGCCAGAGACATGAAAAATGCTCAACATAATTGTCAGAGATAGTTGTCAGAGAAATGCAGACAACATAGTTGTCAGAGAAATGCAGATCAAAACTACAATGGGATATCATCTCACTCCTGCTAAAATGGCTTTTATCAAAAAGACAGGCAATAATGAATGCATGGCTCAGTCCACCACAGTTGACACCTGATCACTCCTGCCATGGTCTGTCTTACTAACCCAACCTTCTAATACCACCACAGCTGCATCCTACCTTCATGTACCACCAACAGGGCAAGGGACTGACCTGTCCAGTTGGTCACAGCTAATGCCAAAACCAGCATGGACTACTTGGGTTCCAGTGGATTGATCCATCACTACTGCTGCCATTGTTCACATCACAACAGCTCCCCAGGGGACATAGAACCTGACCACATAGAACATCTAAGCAAGCCAGCTGGAGGCCCAAGAATCAACTCTCTTGGACCCACCAACACTGGTGCCAGCAAAAGCTGCTCTAGAGTATAAGAACAGGCATGCTCAGCCTACCACTACCAATACTAGGGCCCACGGAATGGCCCACCTGACATCCTAGTCTCCAGGAAAACTTTACCACAGCCTCCACCAATAAGCCCAATCTAAGCCAACAAAGAAATCACAGATACCACTGATGCTGTTTATAACTGAGAAAATCACACAGAGCTCACACTACTGTAGGCATGCAAAATCAAAGTCAAAGTGACTAACCAAACCAACAACATATACAATCTTAAAGAAAAAGTCCTCCCTTATAAAGCCAATTTCAAAAAGTTGCAAGAAGTGACTTTTATATCAGATGCCCAGACATCAATGCATGGACAGAGGAAACATGAAAAAGCAAGGAAATATGACACCATCAAAGGAACGTGATAATTCTTCAGCAACCAGATCCCAATCAAAAAGAAATTCACAAAGTCCTGGATGAAGAATTCAAAAAACTAATTTTAAAGAAATTCAGTGAGACATAAAAGAATTCTGAAAACAATACAGAGAAATCAGAAAAACAATTCAGGATATGAATGAGAAATTTATCAAAGAGATGGATATTTTTAAAGAGAAACAATCAGAAATTCTGGAACTAAAGAATTCATTGAATGAAACAAAATACATTCAAAAGCTTTAACAATAGACTAGATCAATCAAAAAGGCGAACATCAAATGTGGAAGACAGTTCTTTTGAAATAATCTGCCAGAAAAAAATAAAGAAAAAAGAATGAGAAAAGCATTCATGACACTTGGGACAACATAAAGTGACTGAATTTTCAAATTATCAGTATCCCTGAACACAAAGATAAAATGAAAGGATTATAAAATCTGTTTAGTGAAATAACAGATGAAAACTTCCCAAGTCTAGGAAGAGATATATACATCAAGATATAGGAGGCTCAGTGAGTCCCAGGCAGGTACAGTGCAAAAAGGTCTTCTCCATGGCACATTATACCCAACTATCTAAAATAAAAGATAAATAACAAATCCTAAAAAGAGCAAAAACAAAACATCTAGTCACCTATAAAGAAACCCTATCAGACTACCAGCAGATTTCTCACAGAAACCTTATAGGCCAGAAGAGAATCGGATTATATATAAAGTGCTGAAGGACAAAAACTGCCACCCAAGTATACTATACCCAGCATAATTATCCTTCATAAATAAAAGAAAAATAAAGTTTTTCAGAGACAACAAAATGCTGAGGAAATTTGTTACCACTATGGCCCTACAAGAAATGCTCAAGGAAGTCCTAACCCTAGAAGCAAAAGGAAGACATTTACCACCATGAAAACACATGAAAGTATAAAAATCACAGGTAGAGCAATCACATAAAGGAAGAAGAAAAAAGACTCAAATGGTAACACTATGGAAATCCCAAAAACCACAACAAAAAAATAATAAGAGTAAAAGAAAGGAACAAAGAATATATAAAACAACCAGGAAACAACCAACAATATGACAGGGACAAAGCCTCACATGTCTATGATAACCTTGAATGCAAATGTATTAAATTCACCACTTAAAAATTACAGAATAGCTGAATGAATAAAAAATAAATAATCAAACTATATGCTGCTTACACAAAACTCACCTCACTTACCCCACCAGTAAAGACACATATAGACTAAAAGTAAGGAGATGGAAAAAGATATCATATGCAAACAGAAACAAAGAAAAAAAAAGTGAGGGAGAGTATCTATAGTTCTATCAGATAAAATGGACTTTAAGTCAAAAAAGAAAAGACAAAGAAAGTCCTTAAATAAATGGATCAATTCAGCAAAAGGATATAACAATTCTAAAGATATATATATATATACACACTCAACACTGTAACACCCAGATTTGTAAACCAAATATTACTACATCTAAAGAGAGATAAAAAGACTGCAATCAATAATACTGAAGGACCTCAACACCCCACTATTGGCATTATACATATCATCTAGACAGAAAATCAAAAATAAACACTGTATTTAAACTGGACTTTGGACCAAATGGACCTAAAAAACATTTACATAACATTCTATCTAACAACTGCAGAATATACCTTCTTTTCATCAGCACATGGATCATTCTCCAGGATAGACCACATGTTAGGCCAAAACCGTCTCAATAAATTGAATAAATCAAAATCATATCAAATTTCTTCTTAGGCCACAATGAAAATAACTAGAAATCAACACAAAGAGGAACTTTGTAAACTGTACAAATACATGGAAATTAAACAACATGTACCAGAGTGACCACTGGGTCAAGGAAGAAATGAAGATGTAAATCAAATAATTTCTTGATACAAATAAAAATGGAAATATAACATACCAAAACTTGGGATACAGAAAAATCAATGCTAAGAGGGAATTCTATAGCTATAAATGCCTATATCAAAAAAGTAGAAAGATTAACAATTTAATAATGCACCTCAAGGAACTAGAAAATCAGGGGCAAACCAAACCCAAAATTAAAAGAGGAAAAGAAATAATAAAAATCATAACAGAACTACATGAAATAGGGACTAAAAAGACAATACAAAGGATTGATGAAACAAAGTTGTTTCTTCTAAAAGATAAATAAAATTGATAAACTTCTAACTAAACCACCAAAGAGAGAAGACCCAAATAAACAAAATCAATAATAAAAAAGAAGACATTATAACTGATTCTACAGAAATACAAAAGATCATCAGAGACTATTATGAACAACTATATGCTGACAAACTGGAAAACCTAGAAGTGGATCAACTATTGGAAACATACAACCTACCAATCAGGAAGATGTGGAAAATCTGATCAGACCAATAACAAGTAATGAGATTCAATCAGTATTAAAATGTCTCCAAACAAAGGAAAAACCCAGAACCAGATGGATTCACAGCCAAATTCTACCAAATGCACAAAGAAGAATTAACCCAAATCCTCCTGAAACTATTCCAAAAAATCTAAGAGGAGGGCATTGTCCCTAACTCATTCTACAAGGCCAGGATTATGCTGATGCCAAACCTGATGCCAAAATTAGACAAGGACACAAGAAAAAAGGAAAACTACAGGCAAATATCTGTGATGAACAGAGATACAAAATCCTCAACAAAATACTAGAAAATCAAATCCAATAGCATATCAAAAAGATAATATACCATGATCATGTATAATTTATACCAGGGATGCAAGGATGTTTCAACATATGCAAATCAATAAATGCAATACAGAATGAAAGACAAAACCCATATGATCATCTCAATAGATACAGAAAAACATTTGATAAAGTTTAACATCCCTTCATGGTAAAAACTCTCAAAAACTAGGCATAGACAGAATGTATTTCAAAATAATAAAGGCCATATATGACAAACCCACAACTAATACCATACTGCATAAGGAAGAGTTGAAAGCTTTTCCTATAAGAACTAGATGAAGACAAGGATGTCCATGCATGTTCACCACTCCTATTTAACACAGTACTGAAAGTCCTAGCCAGAGCAATCAGGCTAGAGAAGGAAAGAAAAGACATCCAAATTGGAAAAGAGGAAGTCAAATTATACCTCTTTACTGAGGATATGATCTTATATCTAGAAAGCCTATAGACGCCACCAAAAAATTCTTAGATTTGGTAAATGAATTCATTAAAGTTGTAAGATACAAGAGCAACATATAAAAATCAGTATTATTTTTATATGTCTATAATGATCTAGCCAATAAAGAAATCAAGAAGGGAATCCCATTTACAATAGCTAGGAAAAAAAATACCTAGCAATACATTTTACCAAGGAAATAAAAAATCTTTACAAGGAAAACTACAAAACACTCATGAAAGAAATTGAAGATGTCACAAACAAATGGAAAAACATACCATTATCATGGATCAGAAAAATTAATATCATTAAAATGACCATATTGCCCAAAGCAATCTATAGATTCAGTACTATCACTATCAAAATAATGATGCCTTCCTTCATAAAATTAGAAAAACAATTCTAAAATTCATATGTAACTGGAAAAGAGTCCAAATAGAAAAAGTAACCCTGAGCAAAAAGGACAAAGCTGGAGGCATCACATTACCTGACTTCAAAATACATTATAAGGCTACAGCAACCAAAACAGCATGGTACTGGTATATACATAGATATAAAGATCATTGTAACAGAATAGAGAATCCAGAAATAAAGCCACACATATTTACAGCCAAATGATCTTTCACAAAGACAAGAAGAACTTACATTGGGAAAATGAAATCTTCTTCAATAAATGGTGTTGGAAAAATTTGATAGCCACATTCAGAAGAATGAGACCAGACCCCTATCACTCAATATACACAAAAATTAACTCAAAATGGATTAAAGACTTAAACATAAAACCTGAAACTACAAAAACACTAGAAGAAAACCTAGGGAAAACTCTTTTGTACATTCGTCTAGGCAAAAAATTTATGACTAAGATCTCAAAGAACAGTCAGTTAAAACAAAAATGGACAAATGGGACTTAATTAAACTAAAAAGCTTTTGCACAGAAAAAGAAGTAAACAACAGTGTGAAGAGACAACCTCTTAAGTGGTAGAAAGTATTTGCAAACTATTCATCCTACAGAGGACTAGTATCCAGAATATACGAGGAACACAAACTCAAAAAGAAAAAAAAGAATTCCATTAAAAAGTGGGCAAAGATCATGAATAGACATTTCTCAAAAGAAGACATACAAATGGCCAACAGGTGTATGAAAGAATGATCAAGATCACTAATTAAAGAGAAATGAAAATAAAAACCACAATGAGATATCAGCTTTCCCCAGTCAAAATGACTACTATTAAAAACACAAAAATAATGGATATTTGCAAAGATGCAGAGAAAAGAGAATTCTTATACACTATTGGTGGAAATGTAAACTAGTACAGCCATTATGGAAAACAGTATGGAAATACCTCAAAAACACTAAAAATAGAATTACCATTCAATCCAGCAATGCCACCACTGGGCATCTACCCAAAGAAAAGAAATCAATTTATCAGAGGGATACATGCACTTGTATGTGTATTGCAGAAGTATTCACAATAACAAATATATGGAATCAACCTAAGTGTCCATAGATGGATAAATGGATACAGAAGATGTCACATATATATATATATATATATATATATATATATATATATATATATATATATACACACAATGGAATACTATTTGGCCATAAAAAAAATGATATCATGTCATTTGCAGCAACATGGATGGAAATGGAGGTCATTATCTTAAGTGAAATGAGCTAGGCACAAAAAGACCAATATCACTTGTTCTCACTTACATGTGGAAACTAAAAAATTTGATTACATGGAGGCAGAGAGTGGAAAGATAGATAATAGAAACTGGGAAGTGTAAGTGGGGGAAAGGGAAAGGATGAAGAGAAGTGGATTACGGAGTAAAAACATAGTTAGATGGAATAAATTAAATGTTTGATTGTACAGTAGGTGACAATAGTTAAACAAAAATGTATTATAGCCAAGTGATGGACACCCTATATACCCCAACGTGACCACTATGCATTATATACATGTAACAAAATTTCACATGTACCCCATATATTTGCACAAATATAAAAAAGAAATGTTAACCTCAATATAGTTAAATATTTATTGACTGCCATCTCTATGGCAGGCAGTTTGCTAACCACTAGAAATTGTCCTAATTTCTTCACATATATCACCATATTCAATACAGCAACCATATGGAGCAGTGTTATTTTACAAATGAAAGAGTCCAGTTTTAGATAATGTTTGAAGTTGTCAGGATGACACAACTAGTATAATGATGGAATTTGAAGCTTCTGTATACAACTACCATATTATACTACCTCCTTACAAGAATTAGATACTGTGAAATTTTATTAAAAATACTTCCAAAACATTAATATAGGCAGCACATTTTGGATTTCAATGTTGGATCGGTTCCTAGGAGTTTATTCCAAGGACAAGCCTGATGATGGCTGTTTATAAAGCTATTTTGCTTTCTTTCAAAATTTTAAGTGGTTCCTTGATCACAAGAGCACTTTTATGAGTAAATCTGATGTCTAAAATGAATGACAGCCAATTATTTCTTCAATAAAAATGATAAGAGAGCTCTGTGTTGAAGCTCCATGAGTATCAATGGAAAGGAGCATAAATTTTAGCAGAGCTTTCTCAGCAGATGTCAAATTTTGTTAGTGTTGTATTATATTTTCAGTGTTTAGTGCAGTACCTGGCACACCCTAGACATTCAGTAACTATTTGCAGAAATACAAAAGCATAGGGCTAGAGTAAGCGACTTCATGATCCCTCGTCCCTTGTGATTTCCCATTCCAATACACATAAGTTTAACACTCAATATGCATATCCAGATGAAATAACATAACAAGTATTAAATCCAGATTTGAAAGGTAGATTACACGTAACTAGAGGGGACTAAGTATTCTGGAGGAAGGTGGTTTAGAATAGATTAGAAGGGAGTCTTTCTGAGATGGTAAAACAATTCTTCAGAGATTGTGAACATCCTCTAAAAAGTGAGCTATAGGCTGAAATAGACATTCTTGAAGATTCTTTGTTGATATCCCTAGTGCCCCTTGTAAATTACTAAATTTCATAAAAGCCAATAATCTCCCCACTTTGACATAGAAAGGATCATATCCTGAAGGCTTCACCCTAGTTATTCCTCATTAAATGGTTTTTCCTAATTCTTTTTCTTTCAGAATGACTTATGGCAGAAAAAACCTAATGTATCTCATAGTATACTTAGAAATCCATGGAAATTTATCCCAATTTTCCCCTAGTTTAGCTATCTGGCCATGTGCAACTTATTTAACATCTCAGAGTTTGCTTCCTTATTTATAAAACAGATATTTGCCTCACGGGGTAAATATAAGAACTATGTGACATAACATGTATACATACAATGGCCAGCACACTGATAAACATACGGTAAGTAGGTCATTAACTAGTATCAGTTCCTTTCACCCACCTTAGTAAAACTTTTATAGTGTTTGTAAGAAAAAGTTATACAGCCACATTACTGGTTCAAATTCCAGATCTGCTATATACTCATCATGAATAAACTACCAATCTGTGTTTTAGCTTCCTTTTCTACAAAATAGAGCTGATAGCACCTACTTTGATGAGTATTTGAGATAATTACATAAGGTAGTGTCATCAAGCACACAGTGATGAGTGGCACACAGTAAGTTAAATTTGAAATTTCCCCATGGCTTTAAGATAAGTATTTTAAAAGGTGTTCAATAATACTTGATACATTTTTTCATTTACTGAAAAGTTGAACAATAGATCTAAATCTGACAAAATGTTCTTAGAAGTAAAATTCAAATATATTAAGCTTTGAATCTATTAGATACAATTCACATCAAGGATTTTTATCTTGGTTGAACGAAGGGATATCTGATAAATTCAGAGAGTCTTTACGGTCACAATTACAGTTGGCTACAGAAGGTTTTTTTCCCCCAAGATTAGACTTGAAGTACAGAAAGATTCAGATCTCCCCATCACCTTTTTATTTTTTAATATCAAATTATGCCATTTTAAAAGACAATTCCTATGCAGATCTCAGATTACATGAGAAGAATTTTAAGAATTATGTCTTAAATATTGTATTTAACAAAATATTCTTGTATATATTCATTTTTCAGTTTTACCATTATATAGTGTTTTTTAGAGCATGTAAAAGTAAGTTTTACAAAACATGAAACTGTATGGACTATATATACAAAAGTAACTGCTAGCCATGATTTAAATTCTAGAGTAATGTTGTCTAAATGGGCATAAGTACGTCTGAGTGGATGATGTCTTCACATCTGGTAAGAATTATGACTAATTGCAAGCTGTTCAATGTGGTGCTTACCACCAACTCACTTATCTTGGAGCAATATGTAAGAATTGAAAAGCATCATTCAAAATATTAGTGGCCCAAAGGAGGCATTAAACCAAAGACAGCCTTTAAAAAGACAGTATTTTCCTCAGTAAGGAAATTTGAATTTACTGTTTCACCCCCAATTTTTTGCCAACTCTTAGTGACTGACATCATAAATCTTCATTTTGTTTCATAAGAGAGGCATAAAACATGGCAAAGAGAAAGATGTAATTTGAACTCTATCTGAAGAAAATTCTTTTTAGTTGCCATCTTCCATACTTACATTTCATGAATAATATTGCTCTCTAATTTTATAAGCATGATAACAAGTCATGAATAATCAGAAATTACTACTGTCATATAAGAAATAAGTGCAAATTCAGGGATCATTTTATTTTCTAATTTTAAACCCTAATTATTCTGAAATTTATAGATATGTAATTATTTAAAAAATCAGCCTAAGAACCAATCTGTAAGGAAAGTATGTGTTAAATTTGAATTTACCTGATCTACTTTTTGTAGGAATCATGTTGGAGTGTCTTATTACTTTTTAAGACCAGAAAAAGTATTATAAAAGGGGGGAGGTAGATTGGAAAATGTCTTACAATTTTACTAGGTATTATAAGTCATCCTCAAACAACCTTAGCCCAAATTTATATAGGAAAGAAAGAGAAACTTAGATAAGTAAAAATTATGCCAAAGATCATACACTCATATATAGCAAAGCATACAGAAACAACATTTGAATCTAAGCTACTTGAAACCTACACTCGAGTTCTTGACCACAGTCTATCTCCTATTATAACTTTGAGACCATCTTTTGTTGATATGTTCAGTCTATTCTAAAGGTAATTTTAGGCAAGTAGAATGTAAATGTGCCACTGGCTGCAAGTATACCACTGAGTCGTGATGTGGTGAGGATGTGAAGAAAAGGGAAGCCTCTTGGAGGGAATGTAAATTGGCACAGCCATTATGAAAAACATTATAGAGGTTCCTCAAGAGATTAAAAATAGAACCGCCATATGATCCAGTAATCCCACTTCTACATATATATTCCGAGGAGGAAAGAAAATCTGAATCTGGAAGCGGTATCTGTACTTCCATGCTCATTGCAGCATTATTCATGAGAGCCAAGATACAGAATTAACCTATGTCTCCACTGACAGATGAACGATTAAGGAAAACACACACACAATGGGATATTATTCAATCTTCTAAAAATAAGGAAATTCTTGCATTTGCTACAACATGAATGAAATGGAAGGGCATTATGCTAAATGAAACAAACCAGGCACAGAAAGACAAATACTACATAATCTCACTTTTATGTGGAATCTAAAATAGTCTAACTTGTAGAAGTAGGGACTGCAGTGAAGGTTGTCAGAGGCTGAGGTATGGAGAACATGTAGAGACATTGGTCAAAGGGTACAAAGTTTCAGTAATACAAGATAAGTTACGGAGATCTAATATACAGTATGGTGATTATAGTTAATACTACTGAACTATATACTTGAAATTTTCTAAAAGAGTAGTTCTTAAATATTCTCACAAGAAAAGTAAGTGTGCAAGGTGATGGATATTTTAATTGCTTGATTATGGTAATCATTTCACAATGCACACACACATCAAAACATATATACCTTAAATATATACAATCCTTATTTGCCAATTATACAATAAAGCTGGAAAAAGCAAAAAGAAAAATGGAATGGGAAACAATGTATCCAAGGAGGTAGTGGATACTGTACAGGTAAACAACATAAACCTTGTTTTAAGGAATAGGTAACATTTAATTTCATTTATTTGGGGTTGGGGCTGGGAAATACTGGTATTTTATGAACATATTAGTTATCGAGTTGTCTCAGTTCCTTTGTGCTGCTATAACAAAAATGTCACAGACTGGATAATTTAGAAATAATAGAAATTTATTTCCCACAATGCCTAGTGAGGGCCTGGTCTGCTTCCAAGATGGTACCTTGAATTCTACATTCTCTAGAGGGGACGAATGCTATGTCTTCATATAGCAGACAGGCAGCAAAGGCAAAAAGGGGCCAAGCTAGCTCCCCTTAGTCCTTCTATAAGGCCTTCATCCTATATTAATCCACCTTCATGGGCTAATCACCTCCTAAAAATCTCACCTCTTAATATTGTTAAATTTTATGTTGTTACAACATGAATTTTGGAGAGGAAACAAATGTCAAACCATAGCACAAGTATTTAGCCTCTTATATAGCAGCCGCTTTAGAAGGTACTATCTATAAGGAATTGCTAGTCCCCACAATATTTCGACCTGCCAGATAGGTATCTTAGCTCCACCACTCCTTGCTCCTTGACCTTGAACTCTGGCTTAACTTCTCTGTCCCTCAATTTTCTAACCTATGAAAAGAAGTAAGAGAAATTTCTTTTTATAGGCCAGGCACAGTGGCTCACACCTGTAATCCTAGCACTTTGGGAGGCCAAGGTGAAAGGATTGGCTGAGGCCAGGAGTTTGAGACCAGCCTGAGAAAGAGTGAGATCTCCCATGTCTACAAAAATAGAAAAATTAGCCAGTTGTGGTGGTGTGCTCCTTGTAGTCCCAGCTAATCTGTAGGCTGAGGCAGGAGGATGGCTTGAGCCCAGAAGCTTTGAGGTTGCAGTGAGATATGATGATCCCACTGCACTCTAGCCTGAGGTGACAGAGCGAGATCCAGTCAGAAAGGAAGGAAGGAAGGAGGGAAGGAAGGAAGGGGGGGGGAGAGAAAGAAGGATTGATTTCTTCTTATAAAGATTAAATGGGCTACTATAGCCAAATACTTTAAACAGTGTCTGATAAAGAGTGGTCATTTAATAATAGTACTTATTATTATTTTGGCCTTATGAGTAAGGAAATTGAAGCCCACTGAAATTACTTTGCCCATGATCACTTACTATGTAACAATCTTAAAACTGAAACACAAGTTTTTGTGACACCATATCCTTGCTTCTTATTTCACAAATTGCCTTTCTCAGATTGACTTTACAATATGACAGTGAATTTATAAGAAAACACAAGCCTAACATACATTTTCCCTACACATAAATCAAGGAGAACTGTAAATATTTAACATGTATTTTATTTTTTTAAAAAAAGTCATTCTGAGATACTTCATTAAGAAAGGCTATATAGTAAAGCCCCTTATTTTGCAAAATGCTATATTATAAAAAAGGGTACTAAAATACTTAAAGATAAAGAATTGACAACATTTGGGGTATTTATAAGGGTCATGATTGGACAACTGAAGACAAAATCTGAGAACTCTTTCCTACAAGTCTAATAACACAATTATTGAAGTGTCCATTCTGACATGAATCAGTTGGGAAGTTAAAAACAGCACGCAATAAATGGGACAAGACACCATCCATCTCCCTTTTAAAAACCTCATCAAAACCTTAAGAAAGCAGGCTTGGGGGATTTTAGTTAATATTAGAAAATACTCAAGTTACATCTTCATAGATGTATGTATGTATACAGCTAAGTACATATAGAATCTACATAGCTTGCCTATACTAACAAAAAAAGAATCAATTATCAACTGACAATTTGCTATAGTCCACTCATTTAAATTCATTCTCTCACTCAATGTTGACATAGTTATATTATTATGTTATGTTACCAAACTGTTTCTGAAATGAACTCAATTTTAAGTATCCTCTGAGAAGCATATTTGTTAAAAAATATAGATTTTTAGTCTCCTCCCCTGGAGTTTAGATTCAATAGGTCTGGAAGGACTGAAAAATTTGCATTTTAACAAGAATGTCAGGTGATTCTTTAGATATTGCAAACTGGAAACCTGTATCTTACAGATCTAGGAAAATGAGCTAAAGTAGTGAAATAAATTGCTCAAGAGACCAGGGAGTAATGAAATGTGTGTTTAAAACCAGATCTTGTACATATATTTACATATATAAACAAGATATATAAAACATGTGTGTGTATATATATGCACACACATACACACTAGCCATAACAACCCTCCCAAATTGTCGTTATTAGTGCTCCAAAGCCAAACATAAAATATGTAGGTAGTAGTGTCCACAGAATATTAACTTCTGCTGTTGTTTTTGTTTTTATTATTATTATCATTACTATTCACTACAATCCTGAGAGGTAGGTATTACTGCCCCCAAATTTTGGAACCTATCACTCAGAGAAAATAAATCCCCGAAGTCACAGAGACGGTGAACTTTGAGTCAGTGCTTTTTTCATTAAGTTACAACTGCATTATATTTAGCCATAATTTTATATTAATATTTTATAAACATCTGCAAAGTTATAAAATAATAAACAGAAGATGTTTGAGTTTTTCTTTGATTTTTTTAAAGGTTCAAATTTCTTCTGATAAATTGATTTATATCATCATCAACCCGAATTTTTTTTTTAGTAACATCCATGTGTGGAATATAATGTTAAAGTCTAGATTCAAATGAAAAATTCAGCTCTCCAGAATCCTCCAGAAATGTGCTGTTTTGGATAACTGAAATTCTAGATAGCTTTAAAACACTCACATTTTAAAATTATAATTACTTTGTATGGAATTTGTTTTAATCCATCACTTCTTTCCTTTATCAAGTAGAGGATGTGTATTTATCACATAATGTATACTATCCTTGTAAATCCAAAGCCATCATTTTAAATATAAATATTCTTACTCCAAATTACACACAGCACTTTCTCAGATCCACTTGATATATGCAGGATTTTTTAAGAAATAGTTCCAGACAAATGTGTTTTCTTTTTGGATTGCAATAACCCTATATTCTTTTTATAGTTTGGCTTGCTCTTACTGGGAGATTGTCAATGAGGAACTAGAGTTCTAAGTGTCTAGGAAATCTGCGGAAAAAAAGAAAGAGAAGGGTAAAAATTAAAGGACAGAGCAGAAGACTTGACAGGCTCTAAATTAGATTAGACTCTCAATTCTGTCTAGTGATCTGGACTGTAATCAGTACCATCCTAAAACAAATATAATTTCTGATCCCATTATAAAATACTTCCCCCAACTTTTTTCCTATATAACTTAGAATTATTTAACAAAAGACAATATTTTCTGTCCTTCAGTCATAAATAAAATAATATACTGTGAAAGTACTAGGGAGAGTTAGCACAATAAATGAATGAATTTCTGTCACTGTATAAATGGCTTCAGGCTTTTTTTGTTTGTTTTTTCCCTAAGATAAGGGAATAGGAAAATTCTAGATGGTTAAGATATCAGTGAGGGGAAAAGAAAGCTTATACAGTGGCAAATCAGAGATCCTGAACTAGGTATTTTCCCTAGGACTGTCCCTCTGGGAAGACTGAAGTAGGAACCAGACACAAAGCAGGATTGCTGCCAAATGGCTTTACAGGTGCACATGTGCAATAGCAAATAATTTATTTACAGAAGGAGAATGCTCTACAGTCTACAAGCCCTCATATAAGTGTAAAAGATTATTATTATTAAATGAGTTACTTGAGTAGGAAGTGTTTACTTCTGTGGAATTATTAAAAACACTCTATGTTTAACCAAATGTCCTTTAGGATAATGATGAATCACTTAACAGCTTCAGCTGATCCCAGGAAGCCCAAGCTTTTTGGGACAGGCTGTGTTTGATGTGACCTATGGTTTCTACAAAAGTCTTGGTAGCTGTGTTGGTAAATAACAGCCACCAGAAATACCATTGTCCTTTTCTTGCCCATTCTTGCATAGCACATGAATCCATCATAAATCAAGTGAAACAGAGACTTTCCCCCCAAATCACTGCTGATTTGTCAGCTAATGTGTTTCTCCAAGATGTGCTAAGACAAAAGCAAATACGTATTCCTAGCTGTCTTTAGCTATAAAACACTCCAATTTACCCTTGGGACACCAAAAATAAGCAAACTGCTTCCCTCCCCACCCCTCTCCGCCATTGTCAGAGAGTCTCTCACTTTTTACTTCCTAATTCGTTAAGCCTCTTAATAAGACAAACTAAAATTTAAAGTGAAATAAAATTCAAAAAGTATATGAGGATGTTTTCTTCAGAAACACAACTAGCATTGCCAAAAAACAAAATGTCAATATTTCCCTAGAGAAATGTTGCCTACAGTTCTCATAAAGGCATTTAGCAAATTTCTAAGACTTCCTACTGTACCAAGTTTTCCAAGGAGGGGGATTTTTGCAGTAATAGGTTCAGGAATGAAAGCGTTCTGGATAATGCTATCACTAAGCACAGTCTCTGGCATACATACAGCAAGAGCTTGGTAAATACGGGTTGAGTGGAGAGTGAATAAAAACTGTTTCCTTGCAAGGAAATTTAAAAATTATAAAATTAAGTAGATATCTAAGTTTACCCTACAGGAATTTTTTGGAAGTTTTCTTGAGGGATAGACATACGAATTAAGTGGAGTTTGTGACAATTACTCAAGACTATTCGGAAGAACCATTCTTAGATGGTCTGGAGCCACTGTTTTCCTTAATATTAACCCCAAAATAATAGAGTGAGGCAAAGGAAAAGAATGGGCAAAAGAAAAATAAGAGAATTGCTAAGGGATAGTTTTACTCTTAAGGAATCAACAAAAAATGGCTGAGTTTGTATGAATTTTAGAGGTAAGATTCACTAAATTTTTTGAGGCCCAATTGTGTGCCAGACAAACTGCTAAATACCTTATAATTCTGCAAGGTAAATATTATTATCTTCATTTCACATAAGCAGTCACTAAGGATTAGAGGTATTAAATGACATACCTTGTAATTAGGATACATAGGATTAATATGCAGGATTCAAAACAAAAACCATAGCTTAAATTAATTAACAAATTTGAGTTTACATACAGTATTTCCTTTGACAGGTAACTATTCTGGCATCTATATGTATTTGTTAAATAAGATTCAGTAATATCAGGGAGGGAATTTATATCAGGGATTATTACATAGTTCTTAAATATATAAGAGAATCCTTATACCTGTGTAGAGTTTAAATAGTGAGTGTGTCTGTTTTTCAAGTGAGGGTGGAAATGTTTTAAATATTATAACAAGAGTGTTTTCTGGATGTATCAGGCTGTTTGTAGGTATTAAAAAGTTGAAATCAAAATTTTACAAAGATATTGAGCTCATTTGATTAAAACAAAAGTAAATCCCATAAACTGGATTACTCAACTAAACCATTTCATAAAAGTGAACTAAAAGCAGGGCTCTGCTGTTTATCTGTCCCAGGAAGAAATCATCTCTGCCTCCACATTGCCATCTCACCCTCCCACAGAACAGAGGGAGAGAGACACAAAAGGTCATAAGGGTCAGGAATTTAATCCCTTCATATTATATATGAAGCAAAGGCCAAAGAAATTAAACACTTTGCTGAGGGTCTTTCAGCTAGTAATAAAGGTAAGCCTAGAAGCTAGGAGTACAGAGTTTCACTGCAGATTTTTTTTCCATTTTAATGTATAGTTTTAAGGTTAATGTTATAGTGAAAAAAAATCCCTAAAAGTTTTTTGCTGCATACCTCCTGGGACAGTATCTAGAGTATTATTTTGCTTCTTCCTATTTGAAGAATTAAAATAGTTGATCTTAAATTTGGTCTTTTTCTAATGCCTATGCAGAATTAAGAAGTAAGTAACCAGTACCATTTAGCTAAAAGCCAGTCTTGCTTCCTTCCTGAATACTATTCCTCTAGGTTTTTATCCTTTTGCTAAAGTTGCCTTTTGTGCCAAAAATTGAGTGAAGACTTGAAAATAAATGGCTCATAATGCATCATAAAGAAAACAATATGAAGTGCCAGGAATTGCATGATTTCTTATCACTCACTGAGCAATGACAGTTGATCCTAAAGTTGGCAATTATTTACTTCTTAAAAACACAACATATATCCATACATAATAAATTGTTGTGGGGCCATTTCAAGCTTCCAGGTCCCAGAAATGAGTCACCCATAACCATGCATTAGAGGAGGTTTGGAGCTGTTGCAAAGTTCCTATAATCTTTTTCTTCATTTTGAAAGTTTATTGTGTTTGAAATAATGATTAAAGAGAACAAAACTTCTTGAAGCAATTTAATTTTCTTTGGCACATTTGGAGTTGAAGTAGAACTGTATACTAGCTGAAATTTTTTGTCTACCCCCACAGTCTCTCACATCACTCCCAATTTCAACATACATTTGAAAGAACCTAGAAAACTTGGACTTGAGTATGGTATCATGGAATTGGAAGCTCATTCCATAATTCAATATTCTGCCTTTTGCAGGAATCTCTCCTAAATTATCCCTGGTGTGTCCATCCAGTTTTTGTTTGGGAAAAAAAAAAAAATCAAAGAGCTACATGGAAACAACTGTTGACAAAAAAAAAAAAAAAAAGGATAATATGGGGGTGAATACAAATATTTAAGGAAACATTTACTTTCAATGAAAAAAATAACATTTCAGAATTCACATATCTTAGGTACTATATGGTCAATTAATTATGCCAAAGTGGCATAATTACCATTAATTCAGTAAAATGGAAATTATATCATTGAATAAACGTTTCTGGACAATAAAACTTCAGAAAACTGTGACTGTGCCTCAAAATAAATATGTTGTATAAAAAGTCTTTTAAACAAAATAAGGAACAAGGACCAAAGAGCGAGGGTAACTTGGAATAATTCTTGACTTGATTATGAACATACAGATTCTTATCACGGCATCTATCGAGAAACTTAAAGAAGCTTAAAGAGATAATACAAAGCCCCTAGAAGAAGAACTTAACAATAAAAACTGGAAATCCAGACTCAAGCTTGGGACACGAGCAAGAATAAAGTTTTCCAAGGAAGTTACAGTGCCCCCGAATTGCAACAGGCCAACTTCTGGAACTCTCCAAGAATTCATTTCTCTTATGATTGCATAAATGCATCTCAACAGATTCACTTTTGTGAACCTTAGGAAACATTTGAACCCCTTACGAGGACAAACATCGTCCAACATTTCTGTCTTCAAACCTCACAGCTCTCCTGGGCTATTTGGACAAGCCCTACTAAGCAGGGTTTACTGCAATGCACTGGAACAGTCTCAGCAGAGATACACACTCAGTCAAGTCCGAAATGACGAATTCCGCTCCCCCGGGCACTCACGACCCCGGACGCTCAGAAAATCAGACTCATCTAGGATGCAGAGTGAAGAGACATTTAATTATCTTTTTTTTTTTTTTTAAACTTCATAGAGTTCCCCACCGTTGCGTCGCATAAGCAGGCGAAGGCTACCCCTACACAACTGCAAGGGCATGCAGAGGGGGACGCGACGCCCGCAGGGAGAGGGGAGCGAAATGCCAACTGACCTTTTTGCTGTTTAAAAGACTGAATGGAGCCCGAATGGTGGACCATTTTCACCCTGCGCGTCCCGCCGGGTTGGGGAGCTGTCCGAGAGGGAGGCACAGCAGCCGGACTCTCAGAGGCTCCGAGGAACCCCGGCGCCGCCGAGCGCGCTGCAACCCGACACCTGCCGTAGCCCGCACTTGGCTCCCGGGCTGCGCGCCCGCGAGGCGTTGCCATGGCAATGTGGGCGGCCCGGCGTCCGGCTCCCCTTAGCGGCTACTCGGGGAACAGCCCCGCGCGGCCACTGCCGCAGTGAGGGTGGGCGTGGGGCGCGGTTTGCTGCGAGTGGGCGAGGAAGACCTTTCTTAAGGACTGTCTATAGATCCGAACAAACCTCTAGAGCTGCTACTGATGCCCTCTCGTTTAAGCTTTGAACGTTGGCCTGTAAATACTGGCACTTTTCAAGGAAGGGCAAAGTTGGTCTCTGCTCTCAGAGGATCCGGAGACATTGTCGTCTTTCCCTCGTAAACTTAAATGTGGGGCCGGGCGGGAGGCGGGGAAAGCCGCCTCAGCTTAGCCAGTAGTATGTTTGATTAGATAAGCTAGGTTAAATTTCTAGCATGTTTCACTTGCATTCTCCTCTTCTGCTTTATCTATTTAGATCTGGAATCATTTATGGTAGTGATACTGGACCATTTGTTACCCACTAAGTGACAGGTGCTGAAAAACATCACCCATGATTCTCAATTTAATCCTCATAAAAGCCCTGTAAAGTAGGCAGAATATTATTAATATTATTACAATATCATAAGAGAAACTGAGGCTCAGAGCAACAAATTCTCAAGATCACATCAATAACACCTTGTCTGAAAGAGAAGGCACTTGATACTCAAAGAAGTGAAGTAACTTTGAAGGTGAAACGGCAGAGACCAAAATAGAACCAGGAGCCAGCTTAACACAGTTTTCAGTACAATCTCCTTTCCTCCTTCTATTCAAACCCCTAAATTCTTCCTGGAAGATGTAACATGTTATTGAAAAGACACACAGCAAGAGTCTGTTGCTTTGTGAGATCAACACGAAAAATCCAAATACAAGAATATGAAAAGAAAAAGATGCAGAAATTTTAAAATTCTCAGAACTTCAAATGAGCTACTATTGTGGTTTTTTGGTTTCACCTGTGGTGCATGATACAGGGACAGGGAAGAAAATACAGCTTTGAGTAAGTAGATGTCCCAGGTATGTATGGATACATAAAATCCACCCTGAAACTAGAAGCTTAAAACTACAATTTATTACCACGTCTCATGATTTTTTATAGGTTGGCTAGCTTCAGCCAGGCGGTTCTCACTCGAGTCTCTCTTGCATGTTCAGTGACTGGGCCTGAAGTCATCCAAAGCAAGAAGAGAGAAATTGGGTTCTACTCGCAGTGGGAAGATTGTGCTGCCTTCTGTAATGTTCCGTAATGGTCTTTCCAGGAAGAAAATAATGTTGAACATTCACTAAGAGCTCAGTATGCAGGCACTCAAATATTTGGTTACAGAGAATGACTCAGTGTGAGTTTACCTCCAAATGAAGATCTAGAACAGACCTCAGAGACTGTGTCCACAAAAGCTTATTATACAGATATTTTATAGACAGGGGCACTGGAACCAAGAACAATAAGTGACTTACCTGAGGATTTTTTTGTTTTGTTTGTTCATTTGCAGCTAACAGCCTGATACAATTCAACTCATGGTTCATTCTGATGTGACCCAACTCATTGGATTCTAATGCAACCCAAACCTCATAGGTGAGGATTAAGCTATATAATGTATGTAAGGACTAGTTCATGGCAGGAAAGTAACACCCACTAAATATTAGTCACAGTTATAATTATGACCCCTAGGGATCTCATCTTCTTCTTAAAACCCTTTTAAATCACTGGTATTAGAATCAGAAATATTTTTGAAATGTGAGCATTAATTTGACTTATGATTAGGAGGACTAGTGAAAGAATTAACGGCTTCTGGTTCTACTCCACATTTTCAAGCATAGGTAACACCTTCAATTTCCGAGAATCTCTTTTTTTCTCCTCTGATTTTATCCAACCTACTCTCTGACCCACAGCTCAGCAGGAGGCAAGAATGTGTCTCCTAGAATTAGAAATAAGTTGAGATTCTGAACCTCATTAGAAATTTTTTTTCCAAGAAAAAAAGTTTCTAACACCCTTGCACCCTAACCTCATCAGTATGACTGATACTGATATTGTCATATCAGTATCTGATATGTCATATCAGTATACTGATATTGTCAACTATATTGTCATAAAGTTGATTACTTTTCTTTTAATTAGAAACATTTTAGGTTGGGCTGCCAGATTGACTAGCAGGGGATTCAAAGAACATCTTTGCTTGTTTTAAAATCAGTCTTTTAGGGGAGGTTGCTAGAGGAACAGCTTTGTGAGGGGCTGAGGAAATTTGAAGCACCATCTGCTTTACAGGGAAGGCAATGGCAAAGAGAAGGAAAAGATTCCTCTGTTCGTGTTTGTGTGTATGTGTGTGAGTGTGTAAAGAAAAAGTATGTGTTTTGGAAGTGGGGAGTGGCAGAAAGGGGGTGTGGGCAAAAACCCCCTTTTTTGTAACTAAAGAATTCTTTCTGTGATCTGGTAATAGGAAATATTATGATTGGCTGGCATTTCCATTGTAGAAAGTTTAGGAATGAATATTAAATAGCCTCATTAAGGAAGGCTAAACTATGTTGGGCTGGTTTCTCTTACTATTTTTAGTTTCAAACATCTTTCCTCAAATTTTAATGACATGAGAAAACATTTATTTTCTATAATGTTCAGTGAGGGGGCATGATTAATATAATACACAGTATAATCAGGACTATGTTTTCCAATATAGAAAAAAAAAAAAAACTAGAAAGAAACATACCAAAATGTCCAGAGGAATTACTTTTGCAAGTTGAGTTTAAGGGTAGTATTTTTTATATCTTCGTATTTTCCTATCACGTTCATACTTTCTATAAATGATACATATTGATTTTATCTTTATTATGTACATATATCTTCACCATATACCTTATACCTTTGCTCAGTCTTGGACCCAGGCTTTATGTTCTCCTTGAGGTTTCTACTGCTCTCTCTAACTCACCATTTGTCTGCTGTGTTCCTTAAATAATCTGTTTTTCAGACCCCCTACTAACTTTTGTTCCCCAGAGATGTAAGAAACTCTATTTCTTTACATCACTGAGAAGCTTTTTATTCCTTTGAATTTTGGAATATGACCCTCAGCTCATCTAGTTGTATGTTTCCCTGTATTGTGCTCTATCAAAGCAACTGAGAAAGTTCTGTAGCTGCCTCTTTGGGTCATGAATCACCACCTTGATTAAAATTGAAATTGCCAATGACACTTCTCATAGCCTAAATAGTAACAGAAATAGAAATTCTCTACGCAGTTATCTCTCTTCTAGGACCCAGTTATTTAAGGCAATACTGGGCAAAATGAAATGGCAAAGTCATATTGGTAATGGCCTTATGTGCAAAGAGTAAAGAATAAAGAAGAGAGAGATCTCCCTGGGAGACCCTGTTAGAGGTAGTCTATGGTTTCCTTGCGGTTTTTCTAGAGACCGGTATAGCTCTTGTCATACCAGCTTAATAAATGTTTATGAATGAATAAATAAATAAATACATATTTAAAAGTAAAATGACTTCAGGAAAAAAAACATGTTTATCTACTGCCCTGAGAAGTTGCCTTCTTCCTTATGCAAAGCCAAGGGAAACATATTAAAATATTTTATATATTTTATATTTATTTATATTTACATATATTTACATTTAAAATAGTAAGTACTTTCTTAGTTCTAGTGTCTCTCCATACTTTATTACAGACACAGACCAGCTCTTCAAAAAATCATATGCTATCATAAAAGGAAGGGTGGGGTGCAATTTAACAATTATGTCCCCAAAAGCATATGGCTCCTGGCCATGTGCGACAGTATAACAACAGAATTAAGCAGGTTTATCCTGCTGCTTATCCAGACTATATGTTCAAGAAAGCATTGGAAGTGACGCTCCTAATAGATGTAAGCGACTAAGAGAAAGCAATGGAGGAAAATCAGCATCTTCAAGTTTCTGAGCCCAGTCTTAAGGGGTCTTATCACACACCATTTGGAAGAGACAGGAACACAAAATGATTTGTTTGAGAAGATACAGCATCACAAGAAGGTAGATGTGCAGGACACAACAGGTGATGACGGATTAAACAACAGTTTGTATCCTATGCCTCTGCTCAAAACCTTGACAGTTACTTTTCCAAGTTGCCTATAGAATCAAGCCCATGTTGTTTAATCCATCATCACCTACTTTGTCCCACACATCCATTGAACATATCTACCACCTTGATTGTGGTGATGACATCACAGGTGTTTGCACATGTTCAAATTCATCAAACATTAAATATATGCAGTTCTTTGTATAGCAAGTATAGCTCAATAAAGCTGTTAAATACATTTAATTTAATTTAAATAAAACAATAATCAAAGTACATGTTCATTGCTCTACCATTGAAGGAGCCCCATAGAGTAACCTTATGTTCTGTGTTGTCTTTTGTCTCAGTGTAATCAAACTTAGAAAAAATTGGGCTGTTTTGCACAGTAAATTATGAGTCCACTCTAACTATAAAATATGCATTGCTTGTGTTATAAAAATAAATATAAGAAAGAAATACAAAATAACAAGTATTTCAAAATAATCTTGAAAGAAAATGACATTATGCCATTTTGATCCAATAATAATGCAGATATAAAATTGGAAAAAAAAAATCACCCCTTGGCCATGGAGGGCCTCTTCTTGACCTTGCAGAGAGATGTGGAAAGAGAGCTTTGGGAGTCCAGGACATAGACTCTTATTCTGGCCTGTATTCTGGCATACTGCCTAACTGCGGGAAAATCAGTTTGCCTCCTTAGATTTAGATGTCTCAGCTGTAATAAGGCTTATGGATTAGATGTGCTCTAAAGTCCATTCCATCCCCTCATATTCTAGAAGTCTTGTCTCCAGGAAAAGAATTTCACTTACTCTGGCTTCAGAAATACAACCTTTGTGTCTTGTTTGACTAGGGTTATTCCTTTTTCCCCTCTGACAGAAAATAGCAAAAAGGATAAAGAAAATCCTCATTGATCTAAATCTACAAATAGAAGCTTTGTAGCAATCTGAACTTGACTGGGGTCTGAACTTAAACATTGTGATTTAATGGAGAGACAAATAGTTTGCCAAAACAAAACTCATAGAATGAAAAAAAAATTTTGAGAACTTAATTTAAAAACACAAATATTGGTGGCTTGAAACATTTATGTATCAATAATTAATGTGCCAACTATAACCTTTTTATTGATTAAAGTGAATCAAAAGAATCTTTGGTTAGCATTACTTTAGTTAATCACATCATGTTGCCTTGAAAAATATTCAGTGAATCATATTTTATATCAAATATAAAATGTTCTTTTTCCGCCCTTTCTATAATTTCTGCGAGCAAAAGGAGAATGCTACATATTTTTTGCAGTACATGTAACAAATACACACTGGAATTTATGTGCCAAATTCAGCCAGTATAAATATTTTTAGTATTTGCAAGTTTTATACCAAAAAATAGCACATCTTCATAATTACTTTAGGAATAGATAGCAAATGGTTATATAAGCCCTAAGTGTTTAAAGCTCCAAGTCTTCCAAGTTTGTGGTGTTTTATTGTAAAACAATGGTTGAGCATTTGGAAGAGTTTTTATAGCATTACATTTTACACAATAAAAACAAAGACTTTCACATGGTCCCTTTCAGGAAAGTTTGCATGTTATCTCTAGCAACTATATTTTCCAATCCCCAAATCAGGTTTTGTCACTAGGGAATTGAATCCCTGAGCTCATCCTCTTATCAATATTTGATTAGGAGTATCCAGTGGTGATACTTTGTGTATCTTTGTTGTTATATCTGTCTCCAGACTGCCTTTGGACTCAAGACTGAAATATCAACTCTCCCTTGGGTCACCAGCCTACTGCACTGCACTGCAAAATTTTGATTTACCAGCCCCAACATGAACCAATTCTTTAAAATCATTCTCTGCATATAAATACACCTAATTGGTTCTGTTTCTCTGGAGAACACTGGCTGATGGTAGCTTTTGTTGAGGCCTGTTGTTTAGCAATTAATTTTGCTTTAGATTAATTTTTGTTTTTAATTATTATGGGTACATAATAGTTGTATATCTTTATTGGGTACATGTGATGTTTTGATACAAGTATATAATTTGACTATAATCAACAGTAAGTTAGGGTATACTTTAAAATAACCAAAAGTAGAATTGGAATGCTCCTAACACAAAGAATGTTAAATGCCTGAGGTGGTAAATTAATTTTTAAAGTCTATGTTCTTTGTGTTGTCCAGCCATTGAATTATCTGTTTCAATTTCTTCATGCTCAGCTAATTTGATAGAGATTTCCTTATATGCCTGAAACTGGTTTAAGTTTTGTACTCTTTGCTGAGGGTCTTAGTGTATATTTTGGGGCACACTTGGCAGGCAATTTATGACTCTGCCTACACCTTCACTTTCTGCTTGCACAGAGTCTCAAGGTCAGCTTGAAGTGAGAAATAAGGCTTTCTCAGGTCTTTTCTAAGCAAATGCCCAGCTCGGTACATAAATGCAGTCATTTCAATATCCAAGAATGCATCAAAACTTTCCAAAGCCTCCTATGGTTAGCCTAGATTTTTCTTTTACAATTTTTTGGTCAGTCTTTATTTATCTCAACTTTTATTGCCACCTCAGTCAGCTGTGACGTTAAACATTGCAGCAAATTGTTTTTGACAAACATTCCAGGGTAGGGCTTTTCCCACCTAGGTAAGCTCTGAATCGGATCAGATAAAGAAGAGCCCTGTGAATGTGGCTTTTCCAGAAAGCTCACAAACAGGTCAAATAATGACATATCTATGGAGATGGGTCAGGTGCTGAGTTCCGAGTTTCTTCTGTCGCCACCAGTGGCTGCTAGGCTTTCATTACTACTGTGGTTGTGAGGCTACTGGTTTTCAAAGGTACCACAGAGCTGCTAAGAAGGAGATGGGAATAGGGGAAGTTAAAATGCTACCAAGCTTACTCTTCTTACCAAGGTTTAGCTGGTTTTCTTAATGAAAAAAGAAAAAAGAAAAAAAGCTTTGGGTTAATTTCCAGAATTTCTAAGAATTGATTTTTCCATTTTTGCCAGTGTTTTCTTTGACTTAATGGAGGAGAAAAATTTTTGAGGTCCTCCCTCCACAATTCTGGAAATTCTTCTTTATTTTTGTTTCTTTCATGTTCAAGAGTTAGTTCAACAAGTATGTTGAATCTTTACTTCCTTTTAGGCTGGGAGAGTACAGGAAGTTCAGATGTTTTGAAATGGCTAATAGTGGTTCTTAAACAGGGACCACAGACTTCCAAATCACAGGCCTGTAAGAAAAGAGGCTGCTTTACCTACACCCACTACCAGCAGGTTATCCAGCCATTTAATTTTCAATTATATTCAAGTACAAGTAGTAGGAAGGCTTTCTGGAGCTAAATACCATGGTCTTCCAACTAAAATATGTAGTAGATAAACTGAAGGAAAACTTCATAGTTAGAACTAAATTGGTGACCCAGAAGATGGAAGGTAGGAATCATCACCTAGCCAAAAGCAAAATTATAAGGAGAAATAATATATAAAAAACGTGAATGATACAACCATGAAATCTATTGTGGGAGTAATAAGAGTGATATAGGAGAAAGAGGTATAAATTATTGTATGAGTAGCAATAATTAAATGTTGGACATTTCTCAGAAATGAAGATAGAGCTTCCTCAGACATAGAGTAGAAGATTAAAAGAGGACACATATCCTGCCATATTTGTTAAAATTCCTAACCTCTAAAGAATTTCATAAGGTTACAAGTATAATTAATAAAATATTGATGAAGGAAAACAGAAAAGAGACTGACATCAGACTTTTTATTTGCAATGCTAGAAGCTAGAATAACTTCCTCAGGTTGATGATAAAAGGTGACCTCATCCTAGAATCACATAGCTAGACAAGATATAATTTATTCTCAAGTACAAAAAGATGGAATTTGCAATACTTTGAGGAATACATAACTTATATACCCTGTTTTATTAAAACATATGAGGAAAATCTCCAGTCTATAAAACAAATGAACCAGAACTTAGACCCCAAGGTAAATAAGAAGAAAATACACTAATATCTAATTTTATCTATTTATCTAACTAAATCCAAGGGGATAACAAGACACTTCCCTGGAATACTTAATGTAAGAGCTAAAAAAAAAAAACAAAAAAAACAAACATTGAAAATAAAGGAAACACAATGAAATCAACTCCAATTAGTTACCAATTCTGTCAGCAAATCCAGGCAGTTGGTACTGGGGGATGTAAGAATCTTACAGAAGTTTTTCAGGTGGGATGGACAGTGAGATAGGAAAAGTAGAAAGTGAAAATGGTCTTAACTGGGGAGGAATTAAGTAGGAAGCAAATAGAAACATGCATTTTGAGGGCAAAATAGTTTGGTTTAAAACATCTGTTTATGAGAACAAAGAAAAGTAATATTTAATGAATGGGAAAAGAACAGTAAATCCTCCAAGGAGAAAACAAACGAAATACATTACATCTTTATCAAACCAGGAAAAACAAGAAAAAGGAAAATGTGTACTCAGCAGTGGAAAATAAGTAAAAGGTGAAAAGCAAGATGGAACAAATAAAATCAAGTATATCAGCCAGTACTCAAAAAAATAAACAGACTCATTTTTTCCACTAAAAGAGAGCTAAATTAGATTAAATCAAGATATGTATTTTGGTAGAAACAAAAATATTTAGGGCAAAGTAATAAAGCTGTGGGCAAAGTGATTCTAGGTAAATGCAAATAAAACAGTAAGCAAGATTGATAATATTAGTCAAGATGGAATTTCACATGAGAAGAACTAAAATGTCAAAGAGATGAATTATGTAAATATACATGTATAATTTATCAATAAGATATAACATCATATATTTTTAGAGAAAAGAGAAATTTGTGCAAGACTTGGAAAGCTGAAGGGAAGCAGCAGCCTCAATGCTCTGAAGTTCATTGCACATAGAAGTAATGAGGGACTAACACAAGGAGCAGACAGATTCTCGCTAGCCCTTATTCTTCTTGGTACCATGTCCAGCCTTTTTTCCTATAGAAACCCAAGCCCACAAGGAGGTACAGAGGCAAAAGCCTTCTCATAGGCTGTTCCATCAGCACTGCATCCTAGCCCCACTCAAGATTCCCTGCAAGCTCTGATTTGTCTGCCACACCACTGCTTCTGAAGGGCGAGTTAGTGACTTTTCTCTGATCCTCCAGCTTTCCCTTTTGGATGCTTATTCTCCCCCAAATCTTACAAATGGGTAAATTTTTAGTCCTATAATGAATCCCTTTTTCCATAACACTTACTGTAATACTTCACATTCTGCTAGTCTAATTGTATTTTGATTGATTAAAAAAGGAAAAAATAATAAGAGAAAAGCAGAAATTATTAAAAGAAAATATGTACAGTGATTCAAAACCACATTCTCAGATCCCAATCCAAAAAACATAAATCAATAATTTAAGATAGAAAAATATTTTCTCTAGTAGTCATAGAAATATAAATTAAAATAACAAGATATCTTTCATACCTTTCTAATTAGCAAAAGTGGAAAGGAGCCATGATGCTTATTTTTGTTGGGGGTGTTAAGAAAAGCATTCTTTCCAAGATTAATTTGGATTTGTGAAGTGTTAGAGTCTATTTTAGCCAATAATTTATCTCTGAGAAATCTATCCCATGTAAAAAAAGCAGCCATACATAATGACCCATATGTCAGGATGTTTATTACAATATTTTGCTTGGTAGCAAAACACTGGAAACAAAATCATTGTGGTAGATTCTGATGTGTCCTATCATAAAATCTATCCAATTGTCTGAATAAGGACAAAACATATTGAAAGTTACATACTAGGATGTTAAGATGAGTGGGTGGGTTAATGCCGGATGGAAAAGAGAAAGAGACAGGAGCCAAAAAAGAGAAAAATAAAAATGACTGTACATTGAAAAGCATATGTATTACCACATTTATGTATTTATGTTAAGTTATGTATATGCATGGGTAAAACAAAATTAAACATTAAAAAATTCTCATACTCTGGCCCAACTTAATTTATTCTCCAGATTGCTCCCTATTCCTCAGCACAAACCCTCAACTTGGGTCAAAATATATTCCTTGATGTGCCCCCAAAAAATAACCAAAAATACTTCTTTTTGTTTCCTCTTTTTGGAATGTTCTCTACCTGATGCTTGTCATCCAAGTTTTCCAAGGACCAGTTGATGTGCCATCTCTTCTCTGAATACACCAGCCCACACAGTGTCTTCTGAACGTCTTTATCCTCACTAAATAATTTAGCATGTAATTATATAGAACCATGAATTGTTCTCTGATTCTTTTATGCCAGTTAGTCATGTCTCCCTAACTATTAGTCCTATTCTGAGTTTTCTATTTCTTTTAACAGATGCTTCATCAAATTGTACCTTTAGGGTGCTGATTGTTATGTTTAGCGTATGCTTAGTCTTTGGTTTCCAAACAGGGATACAGCTGGAAAGTATGTAGCTCAGATTCAGAAGATCTCAGTTAGAATTTGTGTTCTGTTACTTCTTAGGGGATGTGCCTGAGTACATTTTATTTCTCTTAGTCTTAGTTCCAGTATCTGGAATTAGGTCTCTGAGGCTTAATATAAAACTTGAAAACAGCCTGGATTGTGGAAAGAGTTCTGATTTTAGAATCAGCTCACCTGGGCTTGAGTCTGGACTCTGTAGCAGTTTATCTCATATAGCACCCTGCAATTATTTATTTGTCCCTCTGCATGCATGAGACTTTGGATTGTCACTAGTATGACAATCACTAGTTGTGCCATCTGGAAGTAGTATGACCTCATAACATATTTTCCTAATGAATACAAAAGGGATTACCATCAATAATTACAAAGGAAGGAACCACAGGCATAAACATAGAAACTACAGTGACCACATCTAGAGCGAATACTGAGTCACAGGTACCTCATTTGTAAGTAGCAGGAGATAATTTTTATTTATTCCTTCTGTTCTCACTTTTGCCCGCAGTGGAGAGAAGTCTGGTAAACAGAGTAGAGATACTCTTTGCTGGTATAACACACCAGCAACTCCATGAGGTACAGTCAGTATTAACAGAGCTATATTTTATTTATCCTGTCTCCTATCAAATATTTCAAAGTTATAAGACACAGGTTTCAAGCTGATAAACATGAGACAAATATGGCTTTATGGTTGTCTTATTAGTTCTACACAGTATTTTTATTCTATTTTTTAAAGGTTCAAAAGCATTCCAATATTCTAAATTGAGAGATATATACAAATGTTCAAGTTTATAGTTTCTCTTGAAAAAACAGAAATGTCTCTTAAAACGAAGCTTCATTCTCACTTCTCAAGGGTCAAGTCGAACTGAACAGTCAACGCCTTCTCCCTAATTTTGTCTCCAATTCATTATATGTCTTCTAAAGTTGAGGGTTGGTTATATTTGTTATTCCCATGTGATAGCATGGACTGCCTGCCAAATTCACCCACGTATCCTGTTTAGACCCTGAAATTACTGGATATACTGAGCTTCAGGTGAATTTCCCTCCAGGAATTTGCAGCAAAGACTTTCAGGATGGTGCCAGAAACAAGGTGGTGAGCAGAAGATTAGAAATACTGAGGAGATATGAAGGGGAAAAGCATGAAGTCTAAGAAAAGAAGGTGGACTCGGAGTTGCCCATCTGAGTTGGATCTTTATGAACTAATAATGAGATAAGAAATAACAGATAATACATAGACATTTATGGACTGATAGGTACCTAGGTTAATTGCTTTTCATAAGTAAATAATATTTACTTATTTAAACCCTGTAATAAGTGAATGTGATTTATTATATTTTTAAACTATAAAATCACTATATATATAACATTGAGTGGCTTGATAATGATAATTATGATGATGATGAGGAGGAAGAGGATTGGGTCTATATTAATGGAGCATAATTTTCGGTTTCGGAGATTGATTAGATTACCATGATAAAGTCTTTATTTCTTGCTTTTTTGACTCATTGTATATAATGAACACCTCTTGTTGAAAATAGAGAAGAGAAAAACGCATAAGCCATTATTAATATGACTTGGATCATTTTGTCATTTATTTAGCTTATTTCCTGTGCTCCCTGAGCCATGAAACCTTGTCTCAAAGAGAGGGAGGGCCAACATCTTTGAACACCAGACTAGGAGCTCAGTAAGGGGCCCCAGACAATCAGAGCTTTGGGACATGAAGAAACTAATAAACAGAAGACAAAGGAAGAAAAAAAGGAGAGGAAGGAGGGCTAACTTCCCTTCCTCATGTATAATATCAAGCCGCTGCCTCATGCCTCTGCACAGCATCCTTGACCATCTGTTTTTTGGTCATAGGAATTTTGTGTGCTGCCCCATTTACAATAATTGTAGCACTAATAAGTAGAATAACAACAACTAACATTTAACAATGAGAGCTTGGTATGCTAAGCACTTATCTCAGTTCTAATACTAGCTTTAGGAGGTCAATAGTTTTATCCCAAATTTATAAATGAGGAAAATGAGAAACAAAGGGATTAAATAACATACTCAAAATCACACAGCTGGAAAATGCTTAACCAAGATTTGAATACAGATAATCTGACTCAAAAGCCCATGTAGACAACTGCTGTGCAGTAACAGCTCAATAAGCCATCTCTTCAGCTGTCTTATAAGAAGGAACAAATGACATGTTAGTGAGCTACTTCCATTTCAAGGCCTTGTTTACAGGGCACCCTGTTGATAAGGCCTTGTTGAATTTGCCTTATTGAAATTAAACTTTCTCTCCCGTGTAGGCCCATAACACTGTATTTTTCCCTCTTTCTATGGACAGGCACACATTGCCTTTTGTTATATGCCTTATATATATTTTCTACTGAATTTTTTATGTTGAGAAAAAATCCTGGGAGTCATTTTCTCAGTCCCTTTCTTTTTTATGTACTCCTTTTTTATTTTATTATGGTATGATTTATTATAATTTAATTTTATAAAAAGTAAAAGGTTTGGTTATAATATGATAATGAAAAAGTTTACATTGATGTTGCATTTAATAAATTTTCTAATTCAAAAATTCTTCCCTTACTCACACCTAATCTAAGTTTGTGAATTATGTATTTTCACCTTCATTTCTTAATAAAAAATGCGAGACTCAAAGAATCAGTTTACTTGCCAAGATCATATTGCTATTAAATGCCTTAACCTGATTCAATGGTGGTTCCTCTAATTCTGAATCCAACGTCCTTTTCAGTATCACTTCATGTACTCTCTCCCCAGCTCAGTGTCTGTTGCAAAGGAGACCTACAACAATGGCGTGATAGATGAATGAATGAGTGAACACATGTTCTAATAAAGGAGAGTGCGCCTTTGCACATATTTTGTGTAGATATGCTAGCTTCTACTTTTTATCCAAGGAATAAAATTACTGGGGCTAAGATTGGACCTTTTCAGGTTGTCTTCTAGGAACAACATGCTAATAAGAACATCTGATCTGAAACGATGAAAATTAAATTACACTCTCCCTGAAGAATTTGGAATTAATTTAAATAGAATTCCCTAAGATCATAGAAGTAAAGTATATTTCTTTGATATTTTGATATTTAATCATTTACCATGTCCAGGCAAATAAAAGCTGTGTTAAAAGAAAAGAGATGCTTTTAATAAATTAAGGGGGAAATCTGAACCAATTTCCCAGAAAAATCATGTGACCCTCACCATTTACTAATCTGGCTTAAATTAAAACAGAAAGACATATCAGTTTCTAGTGTGGGAGGCAATTAGTGCTCTGCTGTACACTATGGATGTGTACACAGTTATAGGCTACGGATAAAAATAAAGACCTTTGTGAAATTGTGGAATGCTTTATTTTTAAAAATGCTTTATAAAAAATTATAGTTGCTTAATAAATTATCCTTCTCCTCTTTAGTAATTTATTCACCTACACACAGGAGTTTGGTGACTTATCATGTGAGTAAACTTTCTCTTGGACAGATCTGAAGACAACCTAAAAACAGATTTTTCTAACAATGATTCAAATTTCTACTGTCAGTGAAAATTTTATGAATTTCAAGAATCATGCCAATATCTATGAATGATTAAGAGCTTTGTCTCTTCAGGACACAGATGTGGTTTCAAATCCTGGTTCAAGCCTTTACGAGGGCAGAAGTAGCTAGGACACAGACACATTACTAGTTACTTCATGTGTCTAATCCTCGTCATCTAATCTGTTTAGTAGAATTGGCCTTATAGAGTTGTTGGGAGGAGTCAATGAATCCACACAATGTACTTAACCAATGAACTATACACAGTGCTTGGCATATAAGAATAATTTAATAAATACTCGTTCCTTCTAATATTCTTATTATCCTTAATGTAATCCCAGAGCCTATTTTTATTCATGTAACTCTGTGTTGATTTCCTTATTTCTCCTTTCTTATTTCCATTTCATAATCCACCTTTCTTTGGGTATGTAGAAACTTCTGACAATTACCTCTACTTACAATTTAATATAAGAAAGCCATTTAGAGGCAAAATAGCGAGTGATAAAATATTACAGAAAGTCAATAATAGCAAAGTTTATACCAGAGAAAAGCTAGTTGACTACTTGCCGAGAGGCATCCTAACATGGCTTTTACCTTATGTATGGTGAGAGACTGATGTTCAGTTATAGTCTCAGAAATCCGATTTTGGCAGAAGCAAGCAAAAGCTTTTCTGAACATGCAGTCATGCATGGTAAGCAAGTTCACAGAATATACTGATAATACAAACAATACTAATAAAATGACTCTTATGTCATGAAAAACAGTACTGCTATGGGGCAGTTACAGCATATATCTAGGGCATACATTTCCAAAACAGACATAATCACACAATGCACACTCACAACACACACCAGAAAACATACTCTAATCCAAAGATTTCTGTCAAACACAGACTCAAGGCAAGGTAAGTTAGTCATATGATTTGAAAAGTTAATAGCATTAGGCTATAGTAGACCTATGTACCTATCTCAATTTGGAATTTAGGCAAGCGGAAATTTTGGACTAAAGTAAACTTTTCCATAAAAATTTCTCTAACAAGTATCACCAATGTTTGGCTCTCTGTTTTATGTTTCCTTCTTTGAACTATTTACCTTCTGGGTGACCTATTCTCTGTCGAACTCTGATAATTCATTTGATTAACTGAGTTAAATGATAATCAATCAACTGGTTAACAAATAGACTTATTCTTTCTTTTGATAATTGGATTTCAAAAAGGAATTGACTGCTTGGTATATTTTGCATTTATCTGATTTCAGGTTGGTTTATTGTCAATGGTTTCTTGGGCAGTTTGCAATTTTATATGTGTAGATATGTGTCTGTTCATACACAATTTTTAACAATGATCATATTAAATCTACATTAAATGCCTTTTATTAAAAGTATAAGTATGTATATATCAAATGGTTTGGACAATGATCTTTTGTTGATTAATTTACTAATGGTTACTGCAATTACAGAGTTATTTTAGAATGTAAATACTTTCTTACAACAAGTAGTGTAAAAGTTTTAGTATGTAAGATCATGTATTAAACACTTATATGTAGTATATTTTATTAGATGCTTAGGATGAAATTAAATAAATTATAGATGTGAATGTGCTTTGCAAACTACATGATGAGCTAAAATGTCACATATGGGAATTAATAATATGAATATGATCTGTGAATTTGTGTTAAATTTATATACCCCATAAAAGCTCTGTAGTTGCCACTGCATTATATTGAAAAGCAGAGTTGATGGGGCTTTTGAAACTCCATCCTCAAAACTCACCTTCATTATATTTGCCTTTGGCAGCCCACACACTCTTCTCAAGCCCACGATGAGATGAGCACAACTTTTGCAAGCCTGTGAAAGAGAACAAAAGAGCAAGATAAAGATTGCTCAGAAACTCAGTAGACCAGAAAGAGAGTAGAAAATTATCATGAAAAAAAAAGAGCTTTTCATGTTGACTATAGCTGCAGTATAACTACTATCTGGTGTAGGTCAGATTAGTTCTGAAGAAGTGTGTAGGAAGGCACAACTTTTAGTAAATGCATTAGAAACTAAGCAGGTGGGCAGGTTCTATTTGCTGTTATGCAAGCTGATTTAGCTGTCATCTTTGAAAGAGCTTAGAATGGGCAGATTTTCCAATTTCATTTTCCTGGGGTGAGTAACAGACTCTCTAATATTCTGCCCACCCAAACTCAAAATCTGTACCTTTTTCTTTGCTCACTCCCTGCTCTTCTTTGCTGCCATGTTAAATCACCAGAAATCCCTGAACATGATTTGTACTTCTTTACTTCTGCTCAGCTTACTGTCTGTATCTAGAATATCTTTTTTATCCACAAAGTCAGTGGAAAGTCTACTCTTTTATGACTCAACTCTTAGAAAGGCAACCTTCTTTTATTTATTTGTGTGTTTATTTTTGAGACAGGGTCTCACTCTGTCACCCAGGCTAGAGTGGAGTGGTGGCATCATAGCTCACTGCAACCTCAAACTCCTGGACTCAAGTCATCCTCCTGCCCCAGCCTTCCAAGTAGCTGGGATTACTGGCACATGCCACCATACATGGCTGATTTTTATATTTTTTGTAGAGATGGGGTCTCACTCTTGCTCAGGCTGGTCTCAAACTCCTGGCCTCAAGCAACTGTCCCACCTCAGCCTCTCAAAACATTAGGATTACAGGTGTGAGCCACTGTGCCCAGCCACAAAGGTGACTTTCTATGTGATGCCTCCATCAGGAATAATCATTTCTTTTAAAAAAGCATTCCTATAGAAATGTATGCAAGCCTTAAAAGATACCTAATAAGACATAGAGGAGATTACATTCCTGTCACTTTTGCTATAGGATTCTGGGGATATTAAGATCTCTGACCTCAGATTTTTTTCTTCTGCAAAATAGGAACAATAATAACTACCTTGGTATGTTGTTGTAAAATGAGAGTTTGTGCGGGCTGTTTAGTTTTTGTATATGTGAAGTCCCTGGCATAGATCCTGGTTTGTAGTAAGTATTCAGTGAGTGATAGCAATTAACAACTTCTTCTGTTCATAATTACAGTAATTCCTTTGTTTGTGTGCCTCCTTCATTAGACAATCAGTTTCTTAAAGGTAGATTCCACATGTTTGAATTCATTTCTATATCCGTTTCCCTGTTCCCAAGTGTTTGGTACAGTGCCTTGTTAAGTACAAGGCAGGATTTTTTTTTCATTCTAATAAAAGGTACCTAACTATATTCAATTAATATATGGTGTAGGTAACCCTGCCTTTTAAATAGCATGCCAGCTTAACAAAATTGGTTTTAAATAGTAATAGAAAAAAAATCATTCTGTAACACAAAATTTAAATGTTTTTATAAGGGTATAGGTTTGTTCACTAGATAAATGGATAATGAAGAGGTGTCTACTTCACAATAGTAGGGTCTGTTTTATGATAGTAGAGTGTATTTTATACTATGTTGTATGAAATGCCTTTAAATATCAGTGTATGAAACATAAATGTAAACTGAAAGACACTTTGGGGACTATCTAATCTGGTCCTTATAGCACGGAGACCCAGTGTGTACAAGGGGTTTATTAGGATATATGAAGTTAGGAAGTCACAAAGATAAAACTGAACCCAGGTAGCTTCATTATTCTTTCTTCTTTAGCACTTCTGTGTCTTTGTAGAAGGATGTTTAGAGTTTCCAATTGTGCTATTAATATAATGAAACAGATTTTGGGGAGACAAAGACCAGATTTTCAGAATAGCCATACTAATTTTGAACTAATTATCTTCAAGTAAAGATAGAATGTATGCTGAACTCCAAAAGTAGAAAAGATTTTGGTAGACCACGAAGATTACAAAGTTATTTCAAGTATGAGAAATAATGACTAGAAGTGTAGAAGCAAAACAGACACAGGATTTGTGAGAGGAAGACGAGGAAGATGGGGTAGGAAAAGCTTGTTTACAGAACCCTAGACAAAAAAAAATGCAGAAAATGGCATAACTGTAAGAAAGATGAAAAACACGTAGACCAATTCAATCATGTGATGGCCAAGAAAACCAAATCATCTTGTCTTTCCAGTAAATTATTAGCTACATCTGAAAGACATTGAAAAAGAGGTTTTATTTATTAAAAGTAAGTTCTAGGAAGACTAATCTTGCATTTATTGATGTGTAGAAAGTTATGGAAAAATCATAGTATAAAGCCCCATAGATCATCCAGGAATCTTTACAGGTAGGCTGAAGCTCTAATAAAGGTTGTGGCATTGCAAGTAGATATTCTATGGGTAACATTATAAAAGAAACATAAGAATTACAAAATTGGCTAAAGAGAGACAAAGATACGAGGAGATCATAGTTTATGTCAATATTTCATGCTCCGGAGACCTGACACATGTTTTCCATTGCCAGTTAGGGATGCAGGGAGAAAAGGTCAGGCTGGTATGAGATATGATGGCTAAGTTTCAGACATACTAAATGTGGGTTCAGTTTGGGATAATTTAGTACATGAGTTCAGATACTTAAGAGAGAGGTGTGGCTAGGAGACATAGATTGGGATGTTATGCAAAGGTGAGGGCTGAACCTTATAAGAAGTAAGTTTTTGAAAGAGAAGAATAGGAAGAAATAAGTGCAGGGGGCCAAGATAGATTCTGAGCCTGTACCCACAGCTATGTAGCAGGGAAAAAAAAAAAAGGAATCCCATGAAGAAGTGAAGAGCCATAAACAAATTACTCAGAAAAAAAAATATTTTCAGCTCTATTATGAGAGAACCCTAGGTCTTAAAAGTGTCCACCATGTATATGTATATCAATTTCAAAATGCTAGCTTCTGTGTCAGGATGTATATCTGGTGAAATGATTCAAATCCCATATGAAAAATTATAGCAAGTTTAATAAAGACCTTCAAAAGAACGAGTTACCTAAGACTAGTTCATCTTCAGAAACACAAAAGGGAATTGAAATATTTCATTAAAGTGTTGATTTCGAAATAAAAGTCTTTCTAGACTACTTGTTGAATACTAATTATCAGATTTTCTATTCCTGTGAAACCCTTTTTTAATCAGGATTTATTAGTAAGGCAAAAATAAGATCTGAAGTCTATCTCAATGGAAAAATCTATGCTAATCTGCTTAAAATTCCTTAAGTAATTTAACAAATCTGGGCGCCATTATCATCAGAGGAGCTACATATAATCTTGAATGAGGTTTGGGAAGGAAGGCCAGCCAGCGCCAGAAGTTGTTTCAATGAAAAGCAGAGATTTTTCTACATCGCTTGCAACTACTCACCCACTCAGTGAATAATGATCTCGAAATTAGACTGAGTCATAGGCTATTGATGCTGAACCACAACTTAAACTTCAATTTTCTTTTTGATTAGGACCAAAGTTGTTAGTGTGGGATATTGTTTTTTGTTTTTTTGTTTTTTGTTTTATTTGCTTTTCAGGGAGCTAATGAGTCAGTTCAGAATAAAAGTGAGTCATGGCCAACTAACTGAATAACCTGGGGAATTCACTTTTTCTTAATTTCTGTCTCTATAAAATGAAAGGATTGAACTGGATGATCTAAGGACCCTTCTCTGTTTAAAGAAATTAAAGAATTTGCAAGTCATTTAATTGGGACGATACTATGTTCTCTATCAAATCTTCTGCAACCTGGCTTTTCTCAAAGTTATAATATGGCTATAGTCATGAGTATGGGATACGTATGGGATATGGCTAAACCAGTAAATGTAAGTGTTATATTTAAGTGAAATAGATTCGCTAAAAAAGTAAATTAGTGGGAGGTTTAAAGACAAATGTACATATATTCCATGTAGAAAAATAAATACAAAACTTCATGAAACATAGGAAGGTAAAAGTTCTGTTTCTAAGGCAGGAAAGCTTTCAGGAGAGAGGGAGAGAAGACTAGCTGGTTTGTTTAGCTCAAAAACGGTGGTGTGTGCATGCGTGTGTACGTGTATATATTATGTGTGTGCCATTGTTATACAGAATTTTGAATACTGCACATAGGAAATAGGTTTTGAAGCACTCATAGAAAAATGATACAGATATGAGTACTTTTTGTTTCTGTTCCATTGGTTGGAAAATACAGCAAGTCAGCAACTCTAGGTTCAGTAATTACCCAAATGGCAGCACAAACCAGATCACATCCTCAGGCTGTCGGAAGGAGGCAGCCACAGGATTTCACTTTTATGGGGCCAAACAAGTGTATTTCTGAGCGTATTATATGAATATAATCCTATAAAATTAGAAATTAATTATAAAATTTAAAAAATCCAATGATAACAGTTGAATAAAAGAAGACATCAAGGCACAAGCAGATTGTCATCATTCTTTGACATACATAAGGAGATTGTTCTAGAGAGTGTGAAATTTTACTAACAATTAAAATGTGCAAAGTAAAATAAAATGCCATTCACCTAGCTATCAGATTGCCAAAATTTCTAAAATGCTGATAATAGCCAAGGTTGAATTTGTAATACTAATAACTCTCTACTGCTTTTAACCGTGAACATTCTTATAAAAGATGAAGGCTTATCTGTATGCTGGGGCTAGAAATGAGAAGAGAAGGAAAAGGTCTACCTCACTCTCACTTGGAGCCTACTTGTCCTTTGAGATGACATCCATGGGAGAAAAAATGAAACAGTTTGTCATATAAGGTATTTAAGAGTCTTTGTAACTAGAGGTGTGTAAGCATCTTTTGCCTGAACTTATCATTTCTCTCTCTCTCTTTCTCTCATCCCTCCCCTACCCCAACATAACATGATATGCTTACAGAATGACAGAGCTAGAAAAAAAATATTTGATCCTCTAGGCTAGTTTTAGACTTGTAATCTCTGGAACACTTGGGTTCTGTGCAGCTATCTCAAGGAAATCTAGGAAAATGGAAGGGAGTTCAGTGAGTAGCCAATAGGGCTGCTCTAACTCTTATTTAAATAAAAATATTTCACTTTCATTTATCATACAATGTACATGCTGCTGTTTAAAAAAAATAGTTAAACCATTGATCTAGTCCATTTTTTTCTCATTTAATAGGTTAAGAAACTAGAAGTCTAGAAAGCTTAATTATTTAACCAAAGCTACCAAGGCAATGTCAGAGTTAGGAAAAAATCCAGGTATTTGGATTTTTAATTCCAAAACTAATGACAGTGGTAACAATTGTATTTCTGGATTTTCCACGGGGTTGCTATAGCATACAAAACACATTAGGAAGAAGCAATTAAGAAAGTAAAGAGGTAACCAGGCAACAGTAGTGCCATTATCCTAACAATAACAGTGAGAGATAACATGTAGGGATAGGTTACTTTTGCTTTCATTGAGTTGTTGAATATATAAGAGAAGATAGGTTGAGCATCTGCTAGGAATCAGCATAGAGTTTTTTTAATACACCTGTTTGGCAGAAGCACGTCTGTAATGGAAGCTCGCAGCAGTTTGTTAATATATGACTGCCAAAATCTGAGCAAGAAATACACAGTGGCCGTATCATAAAAAGAGGCAGAATCTGATTTGTGATCTGGCTCTAAGGAAAAAAAAATAAGGTGAAAGTTGATCAAGAAATTCTGTGGGTAAAACTATATGGAATGTGGTGTACCTTGGGCCAATCCCTCTGCTCTGGTCTTTAGTTTCCCCATTTATAGCAAGGAGAAGGGGATTGATCTCTGAAATAATTTTCAATGCTTATATACTCTGTTATGTCAGTTGGGGTGCACTGCTTTTGTTCATAATTTTGTTTAACAATTGTTAAGAGGAAGAGTGAGCCAAAATGATAAAAAAAAAAAACAACATAGCAATTGCCTTAGAGACATAGTATCGAGTCTTTGTATTATTATTTTTAAAAATACCATCTCAGATATAACTGTAACATAAATGTAAGTATTATTAAAACTATGCTTGAAATAGCATAGGAGAGTATAAAACAACTTCTTTTTTAATAGAGGTGTGTGTTCATGTGTATGTGTGTGTATGAACATCACACTTTCTCAATACCCATACCTGGACAGTTAAACCATACCTGGGGAAAAAAAACAAAACAAAACATGCAAACATATAGACTGGTCTCCCTCAAAATCATCATAACAACCTCTAGTGGGGCCTTAAGGCTGCCCAGCAGCCAAAGTATCTTTTCTGGGCCTACTTATTCTCCCACTCTCCTAGAAGACTATTTCATATTTTATCCCCTCACATCAAACTCTGTCTTCCAACACCTCCTCCCCAAATCTCACTCTCAGCCGATGATGCTGTTTCCTATTTCACTGAGAAGAGTGAAGCAATATGAAGAAAATTTCCACAGTTCCCACCCACTTATTGGCATCTGTACCCACATATTCTGCTTTCCTGACTGACAGTCTAGATGAACTGCATTCCCAACTAAGGCAATCTCTTCCACACATGCAGTAGTTTTCATTCCTCTAACCCTGCAGTTCCCAACCCCTAGACCATGGACTGGTACCTGTCCCTGGCCTGTTAGGAACGAGGCCTCACAGCGGGAGGTGAGCAGTGAAGCTTTATCTGTATTTACAGCTGCTCCCCATCACTCACATCACCACATAAGCTCTGCCTCCTGTCAGATCAGCACTGGCATTAGATTCTCAAAGGAGCACAGACCCTACTGTAAACTGCACATGCGAGGGATCTAGGTTGCATGTTCCTCATGAGAATCTAATGCCTCAGGTGGAGTTGAGGCGGTGATGCTAACACGGGAGAGCGGCTGCAAATACGGATTATCATTAGCAGAGAGGTCTGACTGCACAATAAATGCAATGCTCTTGAATCATCCCCAAACCCCCACAGCCCTGGGTCTGTGGAAAAAGTTTCTTCTGTGAAACTCATACCTGGTGCCAAAAAGGTTGGGGACCACTGGTCTAACCCACTTCAGGATTGTGCCCAATAATTCCCCATGCTGTTTCCTAACAGAATCAAATCCAGCCTCCACCCCCTCTAGTTTATAATCTAATCATGATACAAATATTCTGTTTTAATCCCTTAAAAACAGAAATTTTTTAAAAAGGCAACTTCTATTGACTGCAATTCTCCTGGTGGCTTTTTCTCAGTTTATTTGTTCTCTTTTGATCCACTATTCCACAAAAGTACAGAAAGTTAGAGTCAATATTCACTTTTTCTAATTTCTTTTCTTAAATCTTCTACAATAATTTTTATTTATCTGTTTGTTCCCATCACCCCAATAAGACTAAATTGCCAATGACCTGTTCATTGCCCAAGTCAATGGTGAATTCTTAGCCTCCAGTTCATTTGATAAATCAGGCATTTGGTGTGGTTAACCACACCTTCCTCTTTGATACAGTACCCTCTCTTAGCTTCCAGAGTACCACACCCTCCTGGCTCTTCTCCAACCTCACTAACTGTTTCCTCTTGGTTCTTTGGCATTCCTCTTATTTCTTAACCTTTTAACGTTGGAAACCCCCAGGACTCAATCCTTGGACTCTCCTTTATCTTCATTCCTTATGCTTGATAATTTCATCCTGTCTTATGGTTTTATATATCATCTTTAGGCTGATATCCCCTAAATGTACATCCCCAGTCCTGATATCTCTAAGTCCATGTATTTATATCATGCATCTGTTGTCTTCATATTTACACTTGGACTGAAAGAATCATGTTCAAACTCAACATTTCCAAATGAATTTTCTGATATTGTCTCCCAGACCAAATTTACCCACAGTTTTCTCATCTCTATTGATGGAGAAAAGCTTGGAGCCAAAAATCTTGACTCCTCTATCTCATACCCCACATTCAGTCCACTTTCAAATGTGTCCAGAATCTAACCATGACTTCTCACTGTCTCCACTGCTACCACCTTTTGCATATCTCCTAATTAGTCTCTACACTGTCACCATTGCCCAACATGATGGTAGGTTTGCGTTTAGAAATGGGTAGACACGAGCCAGATAAAATGAAATCCAGCTAATATGACTCATTTGCTTAAAACCTTTCATTCAATTAACTCCCACTTCACTAAGAGTAAAAAGTCAATTCCTTAACCCTCATTGTATGAAAATGAGTCCTACAAAGGCCCAAGGGTGGGTAGGTCTTGGATTCAGAATGAGTGGAGGAAATTGGGCAAGATCATTTAGCCACACATCTGAGTTCTCTTCCTCAGCTTTCATCAATTACACAGCCAACAGTTTGATCACTGTCTCTTAGTCTCAAGTGTTCTGTTTCTCAATTGTACCCTTAGAATGCAGACAGGGAATAGAGAGTTGTTATCTACTGATTCTGTTTAAATCCCAACATGTTCAAGGATTGAGATACTAGTTTCTAAACTCTCCATTTTATAGGTACACTCGCAGGTAGGGGAATGTAATGGAGAGAATGTGATTCCAGTGTCAGAAGGTCTTGGCTTTAGTGTCAGATTTGTTACTTATTGATTATATATCACCTTGAGTCTAGTTCTCTCTCAGCCACCTTTCTCTGATCTGTACAATGACATGAATAATGACTCCCTCATTGCATTGTTGTGATGTTAAAAGAAATGACATACGGGGAGTGTCCAGCAGGAAAGTTGGTGCAAATGTATACTCAGAAAGAATTATTGTCTTCCCCTTTGTGGCAACAATCTACTGAATGAATGATTGAAATCAAGGAAAACATGTTGTTTACAGGCTATAAAAAGTTGAATGGTAGAAACAGCATTTTGGAGGAAATTACTAGTCTTTTATTTTGAAGGGAAAACAAAATAAATTATCTTCTTGCAAAATTGAAGTAGACTAGTGACAAAAAAAGCCACCAGTAAATCTGTCCAAAATCTCTACAATAGCTGATGTGGGTGGATTGAAAGGACCCTTGATTCATCCAGCCCACTGCGTGTGTTCTGCATAATTACAAGCACGTATGGCTTCTGCAACGATGTTGTTAATCCTTGCATGACAAGCTTGCAAGTATTTGTCTGTGTTAGAATAGTGACACTCACTGGTTATTTCTGATATTGACAGAAATTCTCATTACTGAAAAACATCTTCTTATAATAAAGCAAAATTTAAAATGATCCTCATAGATATCAGCAAGACAAAAAAAAGATTAAAAAAAGAAACAATACTAGGAGAGTAAAAAGTAATTCACACCCAGACACATGTAGAATGGCTGATGCAACTTGGGATGTTTGGCCAGGAGAAGAAAGAACATGAGAAGTCTATGATTACTGTCTTTAAATTATGGGAAGCAATCTAACAAACTAACTCCTAAAGTATACCTTGTAAATATTTGGATCAACATAACTTTAAGAGTTACCCAACATGGAATCAGCTATCTTGGGTGCAGCTCTCTATCTCTAGAGGTACTCTAGTGTATTTTGAACAGTCATTAATTAGAGTACCCTAGAGATGATTCAGGTACAGTGTTTGGAATTCAAGATGATCTCTAGAAGTCTTCCAGCTTCCAGTCTTTGCTCAAAGGCTCACATTTATGTTGCTCAAGCTAATAATATTTCTCATAGTAAAAGCTGGCTCTTCCACTGATATGTAAATTATGAAAACCTTTTCTAGTTGTTAAGGCCTTATTAGTTTTGAAAATGTAAATATTTTTCAAATCAGTGTTTGCTATCATTCATCAATGATGATTACTCACTGCAGTGAGATATAATAGAAGCAGCTACAATTTCTCCTCTATGGGATGATTTTCTGTCATTCAACACAAAATATTAAGAATGACTGACCCCCTTCTTTTCCCAGCCCCTGACCTCAGTAAAAACTGCAAGTCTCTTGGTAAAATCTCAGGTTTAAGGAGGAAATTAATCTATGTGAGTAACTGATAGGACTCTACCCTGAGATCATATTAACTTTTTCTCTCCCTCTTACACTAGTAAAAGAGAGACATGATTTCAGTGGCAATGACTTAAATATGTTGCATAATATTAGTAAACCCCCAAAGCATTAAAGAAAGAGTCAATCTAGGGCTGGGAGAAGCTGTAGCATCTCATGTAGACATTGTTTACATTTCATATTTTAGAGATGTTGAAATTCAGGGACTCATCAAGATGCTGCTAACTTGCCCAAGGCAATAGAATTTTAATAAACTCATTCATGTAATGATAGGTTGTTTTCCTTAGCTACCAAGAACATTTTTATATATAAATCAGTTCACATAAGTTAAGTTGCCAACATAAGACAAAACACAACCCTGCTACCCATTGCCAATATATTACAGAGAATATTAAACCAATTAATTTTCATTTCTTTATTTAAAAGAAGAAAGAAAGAAAGCAACACATACTTGGGCAATAAACAAGTGGCAGCAACTATGTCTAAGTAGACAATTTCAACCATCCCCCTCCCCACCTAGCACTGGAGTGTCCTTATCACAAGAGAATTTCCAGGCTCACGAATGAAAACAGAACCATCTAGAGAGTCAGCTCTGTAATTTGAGGGCAGGAGTTTAGAGACAGTCCCATGAAGAACATAGAAGGTGATTACATGGGTGGGGATGGGTCAGGAAAGGAATTTAGCTCAAAGGGTTTGTTAGGCTCTGTTTTCTCAGATTTATCTACAAATAATAGTATCTGCAAAAATAAAACTCAGAGATACGTTAAAAGGCATATTTAAAAATTTTAATATATTTGTAATATATTAAATAATTGTAATATATTTAAATAAAATATTCAATGCCTTTTATGAGGCTTACTGCTATCTGTTAATCTCTTGACTCAAGTGATTTTGGTTGTTGCCAAGGGCAAAACAACGACCTTATTGTAAGGGGCTTAAAAAACAATGTGTTAGAGCACTAACAGAAGGGAAAGGTTGCCAATTGGTGACATCTCCCATTGCCTCAGTTATATTTATCTCTTGAAGGCATGCCAGAAAATGAAAGCATAAATTTTTTCAATTTTTTTTAAAGTTTCAAAGAATGATAAATCAAACTATAGTAAGTCTCAAGCAATCCTTCTGAGTGAGGAGGCAAACGTAGGTGGTAAAATCAGAGAGAACACGATCTGAGTCTCCATTCTAGTCAATTTCATTGCGTGACCCTTCCAAAGTTGCTCAATCCTACTAAGCCATGGTTTCCTCACTTGGAGAGTAGTAATAATAATTACAATAATTATAGCAATTACAATAATAATAGCAATCATAATGCCTGAAATAGTGCTATTGTTTGATCTAGCCATTCCAGAACGTATACATATTTCAAAACAACTTATTGTATGTCATAAATATACACAATTTTTATTTGTCAATTAGAAATTAATTAAAAATAAAGTAAATACTATAAAATAGTGCTACTTGAAGACCCAGTGATATCATGTCATACAGAGTACCAGCACTGTGTGTGGTGCAGATAAACACTAAATACACAGGGGCTCCAGGGTACTCAATGGCTCCCTATCAGTCCTGTAAAATTCACATGGAAAATATGATCAGAATATGAGGCAATTATTGTATGTTCAGAATGAGTCAGCTTCTGACCCCCCAGGAAATATTACAGACTATAATTTCCCAAACTGTGGACAACAATCCTTTAAACACATTTTATTTCCACATGGCCCACTTTCTACTCCTATTCTTTCCACTCCCACTACACATCTCTCCACAACTCTCCAAAACATGCCACGTTCCTGGGGCCCGCTCCGCCAAACATGCAGAGATGCCGGCATTGAAGTGTAATCAGAAATGTTAGCAATGTGATAATGTGGCAAGAATATTTAGGTAAATAACATAAAAATCCTACCTATGTCACTTGGGTGAGATATTTAATCATTTTTAGGACTAGTTACTTCACCTATAAATTGATATTAGTAACACTGTACCAATCTATCATTGTCACAGAAAAGAAAAACATATGAAAAGCACATGGATATGTAAGTAGATGTTCAGGAAAGTTTCCTTTGTCTTTCCTCTGTCTCAGTTTTTCCATCTATAACATGATGGATTTGCACAGGTGATTGTTAAAGTCTCTTGTGGTGTGAAAAATTCTGTCTCCACATATTTCCATAAAATGATCTTTGATTTTTAATGGATTTTTTCCACATATTACAAAGCAAAACAGTGAAAAAGAACAAGAATGACTACAGCAAATATATATAAATGGAATAAATTTATATAGATAAATGGAATAAATTTTATATATATGTATAAATGGAATCTATGGACCTACTCTAGACTGAAATTGATTCTTGCGAATATAAAAAACTACAGAAGCATAGATATTCTAGTTTTCTAGCAATGTCAAATCTGGATTCAGTTATTGAGAATAACAATCAAGCTAGCTATAAAAAATCATTCAGGATAAAAAGTACACATTAAAATGATAGGGTGAGAGAAGGAATTTCAGAGCAATATCAGCCACTCTTCTTGTTTTTCTAGTTATTTTTTCCAGAAATCCTTTAAAAACATGGTGTTATTTTGCTCAGATCTTTTATTTCATTAAGTTTTGATTATTTTAGAATGTGAGGCAGAAACTCACAATGTTTCCTTCAATGGCCTGAGGCAATTTAGAATACATACTGCCTTTTCAAAACATCTTTTTAACTAGGTATTAAATGTATTCACTAGGGGGTTTAGATTAAGGTGATGATGGCCCAAATTTATTGTCTTTCATTTAAAGATACCAAAAACATTTTCTAAGGGTAACTTTTAGTCCTTAAAATATGTGATGTATAACTGTACAAAGTATCCAATGTTTGAGGTAGAATGGGAAGTCAAAAAAGTATTTTCCAATTTAATAAAATTTTCAAGTTTTTAAAATATCTTAATCATTGCCCTGCTAAGAAAGAATATTTTTAATTGCTTTAAATTTTAATAATATGATTATCTGAAGTGTATAAATCGAGTGTGTTCTTCATTAGTTAATTTATAAACTAAGAAAATACAATTAAGCATTCAGTACCTACTGTGTTGTAGATATTGTGCTTGGTGCTAGGGAGAAAAATGGTAAAATAAAACATCTCAAAGTGTTCATCTCAGAATTTCATATATTTATACAAATTACTCGTTGAAATATAGTACAGTAAGAACCTCATCTGAATCAGGTATAAAGGTCCATGGAGGTATACTGGAGGGAGAGATCAACTCTGTTTATACTAGGAACAGAACAGAAAATATGGATCTGGAAATGTGCAATTTTCTGTAACAACTGGATTGCGAAGGGATTAAGTCTTGAATGATGAAAAGTTCTCCAGATTTATGAGGTGTGAATTGGTATAGACTATAGGGAAGGCATTTCAGGCATAGCACGGGGTTTTTCAAATACTGTGGGACATGAAAGAATGAAATAGACCAGACTATTTGGAGAAATAAGGGAAGTATGATATATTTGAACACAGATTAGTGGAGCGTTAGAGAGGAGAAAGTATAGGCTGAAGATGTATGGGGAAGCCAACCTATACAAGCCTTTACATGCTTCCCTAGGGAGATTATATTGTATTTATCCTGAAGGTATAGGGTTGCCAATGCTAATTCTTCTGAGGCCAGACAAGAAGCATTAATGAATGAACCATGTGGGATATACAAAAAATGGCAGCACAAACCATGATACTAAATGAACAGCTGAGGGTAGTAAGGACAGTGGCAAACTAGAGAGTGCTGGTTGCTCACTTCAAGCCATTGTCTTGCTTTATGCCTTGTGTAGGCATATTACACAAGGTAGTATAGTAAATTAGATATTAGGAAACTTCTATTGTCAATATAAACTTATTTAGATATTAAGAATTTAAGTGATCTACCTTGTTAAAAATGATTAGCAAGGATGGGGACTCTACATGATTGATCACATTGCCATTGATGATGCATTGTTTCAGAGATTCCATAAATGACAACATAGGCATCCATCAATTTGGCTTTCCAAGGACTGAATCGGAAGCAAAAAACAAATATAAGATTTGGGCCAAAGACTGAGTCCCCATTTTTGTTCATTACTCTTTTATACTCATTTGTATTATTATATTAACAAAATGTATAACATTCAAATATGTCTTTATTATAATAAATTTAAAATAAAATGAGCTTCTATAGTAAGGATTTTTACAATATTGGTGATTGAAAAAGTGCATCTGGATCATTACATTAAACATTATTTTTAGAAATTAATGTGGAATTTTGGTGTTTTGGGGGCAAAGTAATGATACGTAAATCACTCCTTCTTTCTTTTTAGTTCCCACATTAAACTAAAGGTGACCTCAAGAATAGATTCTTGAGGAGATTTTTTTTTCCCCTTGATAGAAAACCCTCCAGCATACCTAAACACCAATAGAATCCAGTAGATTGAATAAATTTAATATATAGGAGGGAGAAGGAATTATGCTTAGTATATACTACTTGAATACCTGTCATGATAAAAATGAATGAATGCATCATGAGGATGTTTGAAGTGCATACAATATATTGTGTTTATTTTATGTACCAAGATATTGTTTAAATTCATATTTCATGTTTCTACTACATTCCTAGTATTTGGAAGACACACAACAGAATATTTTATCATGCCTAATATTGAGTTTTAAACTTCCAGAGGCCACTGGATGTGCTGGTGCGTTTTTATAACACAACAATGATAAAAGGTACCAACTTAGATCACAAATGCCACAAAGCAAGACAAACTTTTAAAATACTTTCAATGCCTCTTATGTCTTTAACATAAATAAAATGAACTACTCTTTAAAACTTTTTTCTTTTCCCAACAGATCATAGCATGATATGTATTTGAATTTTTAGGAATTGTAGCCAGGTTGGGTAGCTGCCTGCCATACTCCAGGTTTGGAATAGAAAACTCTCTGTTACAGTTCTGGTTCTGCCACATTCTAACTGCATAATCACGGGCACATTCACTTCACCATCTGTCTTGCTCTCCTTATCTGTGAAATTGGGGTAATAATACCCTCCTGGCTGCCTGGCTATAGGGATAAACGGAATCAACATATGCATAGGACATGGCAATTTGTAGTTGTGCATCACTGCTTCTTCCAAATAGGCAGTTGTTTCATTCCTTGAGTGGACTTTAGGTCAATTCATTGAAAATCAATTAATAAAATTTAACTTCCTAAATGGCCAATTAACTGCAAATCAATTATCAAGCAATCAGTTTGGCCAATAACCAATTTTCTATGTTTACCAAAACTTGTTTCTTTTATTTTAATAACACTCATATTCACATTAAGTACAATGATTTTAATAGGTTTTGAAGAATTCTGATATATTTGAACAAAATATTTTTCATTTTATTTTCACATAAGCATTTCATAGAATTTTCTAAAGTGGAATGAGGACTCACTACTCATTCAGAATGTCATTAATACTATGTGAATATAGTCACAAAAGTAAAAGTCAGTAAACAAATTTCAGAAATAAAATTATAAGTTTGATGTGATTTATATGTCCACCTCCTTTTCATCTCTATGTCATATATGCAGGCACAAAATCAAAATCTGGGGTTTTCTTAGAGGTCCCTAGAATCCTGAGTCAATGCTTGTGTAGGTATGCCAATAGAACAAATATTCTCAGAATCCCCACACCTTTGTAGATATTTCTAGTATCTACCTACTTAGGTTCCAGCCAGTGACTATGATGTATTACATATACATATCTGACCATTTCAACTCTACTGTCACTTTCAGGATGGTGTCCACATGTCATGGTATTTAATGTATTGATTACCTGGCTCCCAGGTTCCTCTTTAACCACTCCCTACTTCAAATATTATGTTACAGAAATACATGCCTATTTGCAGTGCCCTGAGCCTATCCCACTTTTGCATGATGACAGAATTTTCTGATGGAGGAGATGTGGGATATGAGAGAAAAGAGGAGTTGAGAATGGCTATAAGAACTTTGCTCTAATGACCTGAATAAATGGATTAAATATATAGAGAGAAGGGAAAGAGAAGAGCAAGATTTTTTGGGGGGCAGAAATAAGAATTTAGTTTGTTTTATATTTGTTTTTCATGGCTACGAAAAATCCAAGTGGGTGTAAGGAGTTTCACAGATCCTCTCTTCTCCCCAGCAAAACACCCATTCATTTAATTACTTATGATTAAATATTTAAAATCTCTGGAAATTGCTATAAAAACATACTGCAAATAAAAAAACATTTATACATTTGTTTATGAAAATCTACTGAATCTCAATAAGAACAGTAAGAGTACATGTGGCATTTGAGCAAAGACCCACTCGTCCACCAAACAAACAAACAAACAAACAAAAAAAACCCCAAAAATAAAACAGCATGATGGAAGGTCTTTATAAGGTCTATGCAGCCAACAAACCAGGGGTATATTTTCAAATAGAACTACTTTACCTTTCCAAGAGGAAGAGGTTGTCTGCATTTTTCTTCTCTCTAAGCTTTGTACTGAAAAAAATCAATCAAACAAACAAAAGCTCTACTCTAGGCAAGAGAAGTATGGAGCTCCACCTAGACTTCACCCCGTAGATAGAAGCTCTACCCTAGGTATGGCAGGATGAAAATACTGGGTCCCAATAGCTCCTGCCCAAGCTCACTCATTATAGAGCAAAAGTTTCACACTAGGAGAGACAAGCTGATAAAAACAGACGTTATCACTCCCATTCAACACTCCACTCATAAAGCATAAGTGCCATTTTGAGAGTGGCAGGCCACTGTTCTGTTCCCAGCTCTAGAACTGTGGCACAGAGATCATATCTAGAAACAAGAGGCAGATGATAAGATCAGAAAGCTCCATAGCTTTCATCCAAAGGAACTGATTTTATTTGGAATAGAACATGGGGAAATTCAAGCATAAGGACACTGTTGAAAACAATGGAGATTTTAGTGATAAGAAATTAAGAGGAAGCGGTGGGTCCATGAGGGCAACAAGTTCAACTGTAGACCAGTCAGAAGTCAACAGGAAGAATCAGGGGAAGAGTCAGCTAAAAAGAGTCCTGTGGTTGAAACAGCTAAAAGACGGGCATCAGAGACTATCTCAGCAAAAGAGCATCTTTTTAATCGAATGAAACTGAGATACAATTTACCTTCCTATAAAGTATTATGAATAATCATGCAGAAATTTGTGGAAGCCAACAGTTGGGTGTAATACTGATAGAGGCAGATCAGCTAGAGGCTTAACACAGACCAGGGGAAGAGAGGCTGTCCCGCCAGAGTAAGTGTGCACACGACCAGTTCGGCACCTTCTGAGATGTCAGAAGCCAAACATTGCAGGGGGACAGACTTCACTGATATAGCCACTAAGCAAAGAAACATGCCAACAACAATAACAAGCTCACAAGGATAAGGGGAATCAGTATCCATAGTTGTTATATTATCTAAAATGTTCAGTTTCAACAAAAAAATAAGGACATGTAAAAAAAAACCATGAAATATGACCAATATGCAAAAAAGTGGGCAACAGAAATGGTTTATAAGAACAACCAGATGCTGGACTTTGCTAAGACTTCAAAAGAGCTAATATGAATGTGTTCAAAGACCTAAAGGAAACTATTTTTAAACATGGAAAAGAAGGCATGAGGGCATTTATCTGTGCTCTTCATTTAAGGGTGAATTTGAATTAATGTCCATGTCACTTGTTTTCACCCTGAAGGACTTCCTTTAATATTTCTCGTAAGGCTGGTCTGCTAGCAAGGAGTTCTCTCATTTTTCGTTTATTTTGGCATGCATTTATGTCACAGTTATTTAAAAGGGTTCTATCAATATGAGAAAAGTTCCTGGCTACTATCTGATGTATGGATATGCTTTGTTATACCTGGGATTGTATCCCCAGTCTATGCTACATCAGAAACTTAAGGTGTATAGAACTTATTCTTTGAAGTGATGATATGATCTCTTCTGTATGAAGAGTTCATACCTAAATTACTTTCTATCTCTGTTAATGATACAACCATGTCTAAACTGCTCACCAATGACCTACAAGATACATGATGGAGTCTTCTGAACAGGCCTATGCCAGTTTAACACACTGACTGCCACACTAGAAAAAAAATCTTTCCTTAGGTCCACAGTGTTTTATTATGGAAATAGAATAAAAACTTTGAAAACAAAACGATCCTTTCTAATTTAACAGAAAATTTGTTATTTTTTATTGTTTTCTGCACATGAGTTATACGTAACTTGAAAAATAGTTCTCGCGGCTCCCAAGGTGGAGAGATGCGTGAGTTACATATATTGCATGAGGCCCCGGGGCTCAAAACTAGTATGAGTTAAATACAACTCACATGGCAGTTAATGTGTTAAAAATGGCTATAAATTCTTTGACCGTCTTCTCACTAAGAGGTGTAGGTCTGCATTACTTTCTCCTGTGTGTGGGAGGACTCTGTGACTGATTTGACAGTGACAATACAGATGTAATAATCTCTTGGCCCAGGCATTTAGAGACAGGCAGAGACAGGCACTTCCTTAATCTTGGAATATTCGCTCCTGGGCGCCAGCTGTCATGTTAAATGTGTGATTTCTGTGGGATCCCCATGCTGTAAGAAGCCCAAGCCATGCAGAAACACTCTGAAGGAGGAGGCATTTTGTGGGAAGAAGGAAAAAAGTGGAAAAGCCATTTAGCAGTGGACCTTTCCGCATTAGCCATGCAGCTGAGGCCACCGGGATCAGAGATAAGCTGCCCAGCTAGACTTTCCTGAATTCCTGACCCACAAAACTTCCTGGTTTTACTACTGAGGTAGTTTTTAATGCAGTAAGAGATAACTGCAACAGTTTCCATATCCAAGCCAAGAAAGAGCTCTGTTAGCTCTCCCTCTAAAATACAGCCTGTTTATCTCACATTCCCATTTCCACTGCAGTCCTAGTAACAAGCAGTATCATATTTTATCTAGACTAATACAACAAACTTTTAATTATTCTTTCTGTTTTTCCCTTAGCATTTATTCCCTGCACTGCAGCCGTAATTCTTTAAACAAGTTAAAAATCAGAAAATAATACTGCCTTACGTAAATTCTCCATTGACTTCCCATTTCAATGAAAAAGGCCTGGAAAGCCTGACACTGATGACTCACATGACCTCTCTGACCTTGTCTCCCCCCACGCTTCCTCTCGGTGACTGTGTTCTAGCCATATGGTCTTCTTGATGTGCCTGGAGCACACTAAGCTCACACCTGTCCCAGGATCATCCTTCTTGTTGTCACCTTTACTTGGAATACTCTTTTCCAGTTCTGCACTGCCTCACTCTTTCTCCTTAATCAGGTATCTGCTTAATTATTACCTCTTAAGAGCCTTTTCCGACCACCTTTGATAAAAGTGCTTCCTCCCAGTTCATAGTCTCTATGCCTTTAACTTGTTTTACTTTTTTTGTAGCACTCATCAGAATCTAAAATTATTTTATCTGGTTACTTGTTGATTGTTTCTTTCTCCCCTATGAAAATGTAATGTCTATAAAAAGAGACCTAACATGTCTGCTTCCCCTAAGACCTGGACCATTGCCTGTCAGAGAGTAGGCACTCTACAATTGTTGAATGAATGTATTATCATATTAAACAGAGTAAAGTAATACCCCAATCTAGTACCTAGGAATTTTCTATTACTAAATTTAAAGAGACTGAAATCCATCAGAAAACCAGAGATTGTGCTCAATTGTAATAAACTTTATGGCTGGGCACTGGACTTAACCCACCTACTATAACTTCCCAGGAGGACATTTGCAGGCAAATAGATAGGGCATACTAGATCCATGGCACCATTTAATGTCTTCAATTTGGAAACACCAATGTTGACTAATTTAGTATATCTAGTTGGCAAAGCAATGTTCTTCTCCCTTCCTACGCTGCTGCTTTCTGGGGCATGGTACAGATCTAAAGAAGAAAATGGTCTGCTTAGATGTTTTCTTTCCTTGTTGCTCCAGACACATAATGGCCAATGACATTGGTCTGAAATTGGAAGGGGAGCAGAGGCCAGGGAACGTGTACCCACTCATTCATCCTACTTTGTGTTCATTAACCTTGAAGCTAGAATGGCAAGCACTTCTGTGCAGTGCAGGAAAAAAAAATAAGGGAACAAAACAGGCTGATGGTTTCGCCTCAAAATTCACTGGCCTGTGATGGGTAAAGTCAGTGTTGCCAGCTCTCCCTGTGCCCCCATCCTCCTGTCTCCGTTCTCTTTGTCACTTAGCCTCCAGGCCCGGCAGACATTCAGATTCTCCACAGGAAGGAGTGTAATTACCCACCTTCCAGAATCATTTGATTAATTTTACCTCAACAAAATTTGCAGTGTGCACAACTTGTAATATACCTGGGGAAGAAAGTGAAAGAGAAATTGACTTCACTCATGAGTGGGTCCTCATGAGACTCTTTGGAGGTTAGCATTTTGTAGTATTTGACAAAATTCACCTGTGGTTTCAGTAGCCAAGAGAAGAGCAACTTAGGCTTTATAATTTAAAGAGAATAAATCTGAGTTCAACCCTTTTGCTGCCATTGAACTCTTGTTTGATATTTGACTAAGGCACTTATATTTTCAGGGTTCTAATTTTCTCATATAAACAGTTCCTAACAGGTTTATGGAAAAACTATAAAATATGGTTAAGGCTCTATATTTATCACCTGGATTCAAATCTGCCTGGGTTTTAATACTGGTTTCACCAATTACTAACTCGGTGACTCTGGGCAAGTTGTTTAGATTCTCTGTGTCTCTGTTTTTCCACCTATAAATGGATGGAGTAATAATAATATTTATCATTTATTGTTTTTATGAACATTAATAGTATACTGGTTAAGATCACAGACTCTGGAACCAGAATGCCTGGATTTAATGCCTGGCTTTAGTGCATAATGACTGTGTGACCTTGGATAAATCACTTGACCTCTCTGTGCTTCATTTCCCTTATCTGTAAAATGGAGATGTACGTCTGCCCCACTGGGTTGTTATAAATAGGGAATGAATTAATAAAGGGAAGATACATAGAACACTGCTTGGCACACAGTAAACATTCTGTAAATGTTAGCTATCATTATCTGTCGGACTAAAATAAACACAGTATTTAAAATTCATGGCATATTTATTAATTATTGGTTAGGTTTTGTGTTAGGAACGTACGATAATGTTCAGGACAGACTAGGTTCTGTCCTATGGTGCATATAGTCTAGTCTAGCAGCATATATTAGTCACTTTATAAATTCTGCTTTCTCCTACCCTACAGTTTCTGACATGGTAAAATAAAAAGCATCCCAGATATCAATAGACCTAATTTTACCTACAATAATAGCTAGTGGCACAACAATCCTGTGAGTAGTCATTAAGCTTTCAGTCATTTATAATACTTCATCAGTTTACAAACTTTCTTGCTGAAAATCCAAATGTCTGTTGCCCCAGGTTTCAAGAAAGAAAACTGATCTAAGCAGAGAGTTTTTAGAAGGTTCTAGTGCAAAGCTAATGACTCCAAAAAGGTGGGTTGGAGCTAGATCCTACCTGTTTAAACATTCCAAGAGCTTCTGTGTTTCAGCAACAATAAATATCACCAAGTGAACAGAAAGGGCCCTGGCATCTGAGAAGCTTTGTGTCCGTCTTGGATAAGAAAGCCCACGCACTGCTCGCCCGTTACCCTTGCCGCTCAGTGGTGTGTTAACACAATATCGCCATCTAGTGGGAGCTTGTTGGAAATGCAGACTCTCAGGCTTCATCCCAGCCCTACCAAATCATAATCTTTATTTTATTAAGATTCCAAGATGATTCCTAAAACATAAAGGTTTGAGAAACAATGCATTACGCCAATGATTATCAGAATTGGTCACACATTGAAATCACTTGGGAAACTTAAAAAAAATGATTAATGCTTGGGCTTCAACCCCAGCGCTTCTGATTTAAGTGTATGCCTGAGCACCTGAAAAAAAAAAAAAAAAAAAAGAAAATAAATAAATAAATAAATAAATAAATAAATAAATAAATAAATAAATAAATAAATAAATAAAATCCCAGATGATTTCACTGTGCAGCCAGAATTCAGAACCATGGAGCTGAATACTGAAAATTCCCAAAATATAAGTATTTCTCTCATGTGCTCTGAATTAAAAAAAAAAAAAAGTTAAGATATATTGAATAAAAATCTTTGTGGTTAAGAAAGTTTTCTTCCCAAGGTCTTGTTATCACATGCTGTTTTCAGAGGCCCCTGAACTATTTCTCCTGTTGTAATTTCAGGATTTAGAGTGCTGACCTGCTTATTTTCAGATGGAAAACAAAAGGTTGATTCCCTGTAGGCTGAGCTAATGGCCGTCTGTTAGGATGGAATAGTGCCAATTCAAAAAGTAGTATTTGCCACTTTATCTGATGTCAGGAGGCAACAAAGGACACTTGAAGGCTTTTCAGAACTCACAACACCTGACGTGTCGGACCCTCTGGAGAACGGCAATCCCAAATTAGAAACACATGCTGCACTGGAAGGATGCTCATTTACTGATGCTTTGGGGACTCCACTTTGAGTGATGCCTTTATCGTTCATACCTTTCCACGGAGCACTGCTGGCTGCTGCCATTGGGTTCATGCATTTCACGGGTCAGCACATAACAAAGGGAAGGGACACCCCAGGCTTGCCCCATCATGTGTCTGAAACCAACACTTCAGATATAATGGGAATAATTAAATAAGATTCTATATCCATTGGCACCCAGTTGGTTCCTATTATTACTATTTTGTTTTTGTTTTTATGTTTATGCTTATTTTGTGTTATTTAAGAAACACCAAATGATTCCAAGTGTTTCTAGAACTCCCCATGGTAGAAAAGTTTTATCTCCAGTAACATATGACCTTACAGGAAAAATAGATGCAGGAACCACGTTTATAACGTAGCCTTTAATTCTTAAATGTTTATGAATATTCATTTAAAATAAAAAATAAAGACAGCACAGTGAAGACAGAACCAATATAATTTCATATCTTTTAAAGCAGTAACAATGATTTCTATTAAATTTTATATAACATGCCTTGCTTGCTAAAATATGTTAATGTTTAGATTTTATATTCTTTCTCTGCCTTTTAAAATAGACGTTTTATTATCATTATACAAACATGAGTTTCTTTCCCGCCCTACATTTTGTCCCTGCGAAAGGTTTTTGATCAAGACTCCAGGCCCTTGCACAAAATGTGTATATGATTTTCTAAAAGATAACAAGTGAACTTTATAAAGATTAAGACTGTGGGTGACCAGTAAATACTAACATTATCATAGTTCTCAAATACTATGAGCATCACAAACAGTAAATAAAACGCGGGGTGGTAACTCCCTCTAGTGGAAATTCTGAAGGCAAGGCGCCAACAACAGCATAGTTCCATATTCATAGGCTTGAATAGGATATTTAGAGACAAACTAGTCCAAAAATCCAAAAACGCAGTGAGAGGAAGAAAGACTAGTATTTAAAATGTGCATTTTTAAAGCAATAAATGCAGGAAGAAATTGATTTAGATTCTTCTGCTTCTGAATTTCTGAATTGAGAGGCTGGAGGGAAGTTAATAAAGTTCTCTCATTTTCCGCTTTCCTATACATATAACGAGTGCAAAAACACTCACCTGACAGAGTCACTGCAAGGACGAAGTACCCACATCACCGTCAGCTGTAACCTGCACTGTTGGAACAGCGTCCTAACAGCCTTCCCCGCTTCCCTCCCGTCTTTATAAGCACCACGAGGCACGCAGGAGACCCAATGACAGGTGTATCATGTCAGCCTCAGATCCAACCCTTGAATTGCTCCCCACCGCACGTAGAGTCCTCCTTGCCCTGACCTCCAAGGCGTGTGTTCTGCCTGTGCTGCCCCTCACACTGCACCACCCACCCGCACACTTGCTTCAGCGCCCTGTTTTCTTGCAGTTCCCCCCAATAGGTTGCGGTATTGCAAATCTCAGGATATTTGCACAAACTGTTCCCATCTCTGTACTACACTTTTCGTATTTTCCGTGTGTCTATCTTATCTTGCAGGTCTCAGCTTAAATAAGCTTTAGAGATTTTTATATTTAAATTTGGTCCCCCACCTCTTAATTTTCCTTCCCAGAGCACCCTATTTGTTTCCCTCTGCGCCCTCCTTAAAATTTGCAGTTGTTTAGTTGTTTGTTATCTGTCTACTTCATTAGAATTTAAGGCATCAGGTCCGTCTTGTTAACCATTAGATTTCGAGTCTTTATAGAATAGATAAATAAATAGATGGATTCATTTTTATAAAATTACTTGGCACAAGTGGCTTGAGTGGGCCCTAAATAATGTCAATTCTTTTCTCTTTCCAGGAGATGTGTGCTCCATTGGTTCTCAGTTCTAGTGGCAATTATGAGCTACTCTTCATGTGCTGTTAATTATTAAGTGCTTTAAGCAATTAGCTAAAGATGTGGTGTTTCTGCCCATGCTTGCAGATCAGATTTACAACTAAGCTACTGAACTGTGAGCTTGAGTCCTTTGTCCTCCCTTGCCCTTCCAAGACCAAGAAAGGGGTCCTAGCAATATGTGTAATTTTATTTTGTAAGATGGGGTTACACTAACAGACTGGTGAATGAGTACCATCAATTCAAAGAGAGTTTGAGGGTAGTTCCACACAAGAAAATGTGAAATTCAATGACATAACAAAGCTCATAAATAAAAGGAAATTGAAAGAGGATTTCCCATAACTGACAGCAATTGAAAAAATGTATATGGCAATACTAATAACAAGTTGTGAAGCAAAATAAATAATAATAATTAAATATTTAACCAACCATTTTAGGGGAGGCAATGATTTATCTTTCATTTATTTTCTGTAAAAATGTTATAAAATGCATTCAAATAAAGATTCAAAGAGTATGTAGTCAAAATGTAAAACATATAGAGTTGCAACAGGAAGTTACTTAAGACAAATATCTCATATTGTTTTTCTGGATTTTTGTTTTGTGACCATTTAAAAATATATAATTTGTTTTGATTTATTTTCTCATTCACTTTCTAATTCTACATTTGTAATTTTGTAGCCTTTTTATTCAAAAGTTTCCCCAGTTTAAAGATCCTGAGGCTTTATGAAACCTGAACCTTCCCCTGATGCTTATCTAAAATGATACAGGGTAAATATTGTTTTCAACTATTAATAGATACATTGGAGAAATATTCTGGTGTTTTCAATTTCTTTTTAGTCCTCTTAGTGAACTTCATTTCTAATACCACCAAGTGGACTACACAATGCTAGCAGTAGTGGATTAAACTTCTTGATTAAAAAATAAATTATCTTGTTCTTTTCAGCAAGGAATAAATAAATACATATGATTATATTTCAAAAGTGGAGAAGAAATAAAAGACAACAGAAATATTAGGAAAAGATGAATCCAAGATTTAAATTATTAATAATATGCAGAATGCAGGCTGAGTTCCTCTAATTTTATTAGAAGTTCATAGCAAATTTGTCTCTGAGTTTCCTAACCAATAAAGAGGTACATATATTTACAGGAATCAGATAATCTCTTATAGAACAAAAGAACAAAAAAATAAACATCTCTTTGCTTAGAAAAATCACAGCTCATATTGATTTCTGAACCCCAGATATATTTTTCGGGGGGGTAACTGATGAGGGGGACACTCCAAGATGATATGAACAGCATCATCAACTATATTTTCAAGTAGAAACAATGAGTCTCAGAAATTTTTGTCTATCATCCTTCAAAGCCGGCTGATGGTATAATAGCAGAGTAAAACTCAGGAAAAAAGAGCTGTATTGACTGTCAAAATAATCTAACCCCAAACCTTGCCTCATAATTTCATGCTAATATTATTAATTCTAAGGATAGACAGTGTATAGCTGCAGAGTGTGGTTTTCATGTTTTTTCTTTGGCATAGGAAGATATGAATTATGACAAATCCATGTGGTCCTACCATGGATGAACCACATGTCTTAGCACACATGTGAGCTGAGCTGGGGCGGACTTTCAAAGGAGATGAAAAGCTTGATGAAAACATTTACCTGAATATAGCACCTGCCTACCTCTAGTTGTAGAGGGGCCATGGAAGGACAAAGGGCAAAGGTATGTCTCTTCAAGCAATATTTTCAGGAATTTATCAGCATATCACCTAGGTCTGGACTTTATAATTTCATATACTCTTTTGATAAACATGAATATTCCATGCTTTCCTGACAAAACATTTGGATGAAATCTCCTATAAATATTTTTGCTGACCCCTATTTCCCCAAGTTAAAATTCCTAGAGTAGAGTCAAAATGTTATTTGACACAATTACTCTAGGTTAGAAGATTTTTGTCAAAGTTTAGTTTCTGCAACTTAAAGTTTTTCATCATCTTTTTAAAGTAAATGTGAAGAGGAACCGCTCTCTCAAGCCATCTTAGGTGGAGTTTGGGCAGGATCTTAGTAACAGTTTAGGAGTAGGGTCCCTCTAGGCCAGTCTTAATTAGTTTAGTCTCATTTTTTCTGTTCTCACTAGGAGTTCAGGATTGCTCATAAATGGTATTACAAAGATAAATATGATCAGGAAATAATTATTTCTTCATTCATTTATTTAACAGAAATTGTGTGCCTCCTACAGCATTATGTGTACCACAGATTTTGAAGCCAGTATGCCTGTGGTTTATGAACTTGGACAAGTTACTTAGCCTTTCTATATCTTTATTTATTCACCTGCAACATAAAAATAATGATGTTAACTATTTCATAGAGTTGTAATAATAGAGTGAGTCACTATATGAAAAGTACTCTGAACAGTACTTGGTCCACAGTAAAGTAATATCACTACTATGTACCAAGTGCTGGGGATAAAACAATGATGGAGACAGACATTATTCATGTTTTCCTGATTTGGGTGATTTGGGCAGTCATGAGAATGAACCTGTTAGATCTCTGGCTCCAAGAATCATGAGTGAGCAGCTTCCTGGTTGCTATGCTGTAAAATCTATTACCACTTTTGTGTGGAGGCCTTACAGCTGCTTCCTGCCCACAGCTGAGTGTAGCAAGGACACTAAGGCATCACCATTCCTGGGAGATAGGGGACTCTTCTCACAGGTGACTTTGATTTTAGGACAGATTAATGGCGGGTAGGGGAATGGGTGTGTCTTGAATTCAGTATTGCTTATACAACAATTCACATGTGGTAAAATGATACAGAACTATGAACATATATTGTGCCATGCCAATTTCCTGGTTTTGAGGTACTGTGGTTGTTTGAGAGATGCCAATTGGGAAGACCATCATCAAAAATGGTATAGTAAGAATCTCTGAAAACTCTCTTCTCCATAAAAGCAATAAGAAAATGGGCAAACATCGTCAGAATCTTTTTTTTTTTTTCAGAAATCTGGAAATGAACCAAAGATTTATAGCAATCCAGGGAGAGTTTATTTATGAAAAATGCCTGAATTTATTAAGAACAGCAAGCTTTGGGGTATCTTGGATACTCTACTTTCATCCTATTCTCTCTCTTTAGCTCCATGGTAACCATAAAACATAATAGCCTATAATCACAGTGAAAATGAGCAATCTGGAAGCCATCAGATGGAGGCAGAATGAGGTTGGGGCCCCTTCAAAGCCTCATTCCTGGACAATTATCATTATTTCACCTATCTGGTAGTTCCCTGAAAGACTCCACTTGCAAGGCTATCTTGTTTTCCCTTAACTCAGAGCTCACACATTGCAAACAGACAAATGATGTTGACTATGTTTCACGTGTTTATTAGCTATTTGTATATCTTCTTTGGAGAAATGTCTATTCCAGTCCTTTGCTCATTTTTAACAGGGTTGTTTGTCTTTGTATTGTTGAATTGTAGGAGTTCTTTATATATTCTGTAGATGAAATCTTTTGCATATATATGATTTGCAAAGGTACTTACAGTTATGTATCCATGGTACACATACTCATTGAAGGACTTGGTAAAAAATCATTTCAAGAGGCAGCAATATGGTAAAGAATCTATTTCTATGTACTGTTCGTGTCACAATATTGTTTTTAATGTTATAGAATAATAAATCTGACAGGTGAAATTGTGAAGCACTTTCAATTTCTCTGTTTCCAGACCTGATATCTCTCACCACTTGAAGGGAACTAGCTAGCTAGGAAGGAACCTGCAAGAAAAAAAGCCTTAGAGGCTCAGGGAGTGAAGCATTCATATTCTCTCTCCAGTGTTACTGTGATGGTCATTAGACATTTCTTTTTTCCTCTAGTATTTCTCACATTCAGTCTCTCCTACACACAAAATTGCCTCTTTCCAGAACACTGAAACTTCCCTAAACTAGCCATTGGAGGCCATGTGGTGGTCTCTAAGTACTGGACTGTAAAGGCAAAAGTTAGAGATGTCTACGTAGCAACTTGTATTATAAAAGAGTCCTAGTATGCAAATCCCAGGACATGACGCACAGGTGCATATGCAAACACACACAAACACACACACACCCGGAGTCTTATTAGCTTGGGTTTCCTCAAAAAAAGATGCAGAAATGAAAATTCAAATGCAAATAGGAGGTGCAGAAAACACCAACAGAAAGTGGGAAAGTGATATAGGAAAGACAGAAAAAAAAGAGTATACTAACCCAAAAGTTACTACTGTACATAATTGAAGTTTACCCACTATGGAACTTTGAGACACAAAGGTGCAAAATTGAATGTCTCAGAATTAGTACAGCTGAGGTCCAAACTGGCTGTAATATATTTATGCCAAATTTTGAGAGCCCTCTATTGTTGGCTGCTTGCTTGCTTGCTTGATCCTGGTTAAATGAGAATAAACAGTAAAGTCTTTTGTTTTATCTGTGTTTGGACAAATCTCCTAAGGAGGTAAGGAAGGAAGAAGGGGAAAAAGCATTTCAAGTAGAAGGAATAACATGTGGAAAAGCATAGAAAGATGAACGGATATAGCTTCTCTAGATAAGTGTACTTTGACTTGACTAGAATCTCAGGATTCAAAATGAAAGAGCAGCAAAAGATTAAAAAATTGCTTGGAGCCAAATTGTGAAAGCCTTATTTATGTTTTTCTAAGGAGTTTATGCTTTAACTTACTGGTATTAGAATTCACTGAAGGGATTTTAACAGTGAGGTGAGATGACAAGATAAAAATTCAGGCATGCTGGCAATCAAAATAGATTCCTTAATATCAGTCATAATGAGGTATCATATAATAAGATCCATCCATGCTAAAGTCTAGCTATAGCAAGGAAAAATATTTCCTCATTCCTAGTTGCTCCCTCCTCCATTTATATGATGGGAACTAGACTACTGAACACACACACTCTTTCTCTTAAAGCATTACTTACAACTGCTTGTTATTGAAATGCTACTCATTTCAGCTCGTCCAAAATAATACTAAGAAAAAATTCTCATACTAAGAACGTTGCTATCTGGCAAAACTGAGATTTGTCTATTTTTTGTGTGGTTGGATTTATTTATGACTTAAATTGCCCCTGTCCCAAGTAAGTGAACGCGGAACTAAATCCCTGCCATGCAATATGAACCGCGGCCACTAGAGGGCAAGCTTACTGCGTGTTGTGACGAGATACCACACAGGGCTTCATTCTATTCCGTGTGTTTGAGCATCAAAGGTGACCTCCGCGGAGGTTAGAGAGAGCCCATTACTGCAAAAGGAGAGGTCAGTCTATCAAGTGAAAGAGATGAAATATCATGTGAGTCACTTTGAAGTCAAGCTGACCAATTATACCCATCAAAGCCCAAAGGTAATGAAAACCAGAAAGGCAAAGAAAATCACTTTGATGGAGACGACCTCTAGAGGAAAGAGAGGGGTGGGAGTCAGGTTAAGCAATTTTACCTTTACATGAGACAGGTAGGGGCCTATTTCAAACACATTTGAATTGGCTATTGAAAATGTGGTCTAATGTGGTGCATTCCTGACAGAAATAAAATGAGGTAGGTGGTGGTGTTTTAACTGAAAATAATGGTTAATCTATTGCTGAAGTATAACTCCTTAGGGTATGCCCATCTTATGGGAACTTATTCCTTTGGAAACTGATCCCTGTTTGAATACAATTATGACTATTCTAAGATAGCTTGTATGGAAATAGCCTCATTTCATATTAAAGTCTTTGTGTTTTCTGGAAGGGGCTAAACGTTATGCAAATATCAAATTTCCCTGTAAAAATGAAGCCAGACTTTCTTAAAAAGTAGTGGTTGGCCTACTTGCTTCAGACTCACCAGGCATAATTGCTTAAATGTTAATTCTTAGGTTTTATCCCAGATCTTCTTATTCATAATTTTTAAGGTAGGGTCTAGGCATCTTCATTTTTCACAAGAGCCTTAAGTGATTCTTTTCATATGCAATGATATTTGAGGACAAAAAAATGTGATATCATTTGGGATACCTGCATGATACCTGTGTGAGACCCTTTTGTTGGGTCAGCCTGCAGAATGCAGCCAAGGGTTATCTGTTTGCTCCCATATAAATACACATTTTTACAAAATAAAGCAGGTATGTCCTCCCTTGTGTGGAGCACCTGTATTTGGTTATAAAGTCTGATAGGCATTGTGTGTATATGACTGTATTTTAATATCCCCTAAACCAGTGAAGAAGATATTGTTATTCCCATTTACAAATGACAGTGAGTATAGCTTCAGAGAGGTTAAGTGACTCACCCAAAATCACAAATTTAGAAAACAACCAAACCAGATTGAAAGCAAGATCTATTTAACCCCAAAGTTCCTTAGATAAAAAGGAGACGAGAAGGGGTATTATTCAAGCATTTATATGGTTCTATGCATTTCCTCATTACATATTAATCCTTAGATATTGGACTAGACCTCAGAAAGTGCCTCAATAGCAACTTGAAATCTGCTATACTAGAACATTCACCTTCTATCCTGAGATGTGACCTTCAGAGTTACATAGGCTAAAAGCTAATCTCTGACCGACAACATGACTTTAGAAAAAAACATTCACTCCTTCCTCCAACCTGAAAGGGAGGATGGGGACTTCGTAATGGTTTCGCCTTAGAAAAAAATCCATTTTTAATGATTACTTTGGTTAACAGACATGTATAGGATTTTACAAACTATAGGCCTCAGCATTTAAAGTCAGAGAAGGTCAGGCACTTCATCTCTACCAAAAATAAAGTGAATAAAAATCATGGAAACATTATTGAAGATTTTTTAGGGTTCTTTAGAGAATCATATTTCACACTAGCAAGAGTGTAGTCATGAAATACTCTAGCATAAAAATGAAATATGGCTTTATTTTCTCTTCCTTTTAGTAGAGTTAGCCATTCCCATTAAATAAAGAAAACATTTTTTCGTAAATTGTATTTCATTTCAGCAGCATGTACCTAAATATGTCAACTTAGAGATCAAATCCAGATTTCCATTTCTTTTATATATAATGCCGATCAGCCCCCCCAAATGTGAATAAGCCAACAGAAACACACACAAAATTAACCCTTAAAATCAAAAGATTTGCAGAAAATTTCTCTGAAATCCATGACAATATTAATAGGGGCAAAGACAAATTAGAGTATTTTCAGGCAGCCTTTTTAATTTTTAGATTATGAGACATATTTTTGTAAAGAATAAATTAACACATATTTATTTAAAGTAAAAATTATGTTTCTTTCTTCCTCTGCTCCTACATCCCTCCTTCATAACCAGGGCTCGTGGTTTGTTATGTTTTCTTGCTTATCTATATCAGTAAATCAGTAGTTGAAGAAGGGTAGCTAGATAGGAGGGTAAGAAGACACATAAATACAATCTTTTGAAAAATTAAAAATACTATATTACTCAAGTGCCTCTGCTACTTTATTTGAATTTAGTTTCAAATAGCAAAAGAGAGGCCGGGCGTGGTGGCTCATGCCTGTAATCCTAGCACTCTGGGAGGCCGAGGCAGGTGGATCGCTCAAGGTCAGGAGTTCGAGACCAGCCTGAGCAAGAGCGAGACCCCCCCCCCGTCTCTACTAAAAATAGAAAGAAATTATCTGGCCAACTAAAATATATATAGAAAAAATTAGCCGGGCATGGTGGCACATGCCTGTAGTCCCAGCTACTCGGGAGGCTGAGGCAGTAGGATCGCTTAAGCCCAGGAGTTTGGGGTTGCTGTGAGCTAGGCTGACGCCAGGGCACTCACTCTAGCCTGGGCAACAAAGTGAGACTCTGTCTCAAAAAAAAAAAAAAGCAAAAGAGTAAGCAAAAATATCACAAAGTCACCAGCAGATGGCACTACCACTTTTATATAGCCACTTTAGATTTATGGATTAATCGATTTATGTTCAGAGTTTGGGGATGAGCATGTTCATAGTATCAGTCATGTCAATACCATGGATTTACTTCCTTGATGTCACATTAGGCAAAATTATACTGCAGCAATAACGTATCACTCTTAAGTTCCAGTGGCTTACAACAACAAAGGTTTATTCTCACTCTCATTGTGCAGCCAACAGCAGCGGGTAGCTAGCTGCTCTGTTCTAGCATTATTTGTATTATTGAAAAATTAGAGACAGCATAAATGTACACAAGTATGATGTATTTATATTATGAATATTATGAAACATTCAAAAGCAAGTGAAAGATGCTGCAGATTGTATTATTTTTAAAATTGTAAAATTTGTATATTATTAAAAATATTCACTCACCCTCCTTACACACTTCAGACCTATTGAAGTCAAGCTTGACCAAAGAACTTAAATGGGGCAATAAAATATGGGCATAAAATATTTTCATTCTCTACCATTTTTCAACTGAAAAGTGTTTTTTCCTTCCACTGTTTTTTTTTTCCCTTCTGCTATAAGACGTGTAACGTCCTAGGTAGTATGTGTCCCATAAGTCTCTTCTCACAGTGGATAATTGTTTTTCCATTTGTAACATGGATAATACCAAAAATAACACTATTACTGCTTATTATGAAGCTTAACATCATGAATTAGTAGGTCCTACATAGAATATGATTTTTCTTCCCTTACATTCTACATCTTTGGATTGTAGAATCCTTGTAGATGGATTCAGCTGAGCACCATCTCAACCAAAACAACAACAACAAAAACCATATGAAACTACAGCTGACCCTTGAACAATACAAGGGTTAGGGACATCTGACTCCCTGCACAGTCAAAAAATCATGTATAACTTTTGACTCTTCAAAAACTTAAATATTAATAGCCTTAAATACTAATAGGCTGATCAGAGGCCTTACCAATAACATAAATAGTTTATTAACATATTCTGTATGTTTATATAGTATATACTTATTCTTACAATACAGTACAGTCGAGGAAATAAAACGCTATTAAAAATAAGGGAGATAAACCCTATCTACTATGCATAAAGTGGAAGAGTATCATTATAATTGTTTTCATCCTTCATTGTTTTGGCTGAGTAGCCCGAGGAGGAAGAGGTGGACAAGGAAGGGTCTTGCTGTCACAGGTGTGGCAGGGGCCAGGAGGTGGAGGAGCTGGAAGGGAGGGTAGTAGAGGCAGGCACACTTGGTGTGACTTTACATCATAATTTCTGCTTGACATTTTGCCTTTTCATTTCTCTAAGAATGTTTCCATATGGAACCAATGCTTCTTCCACCATTTGCTTTAGTTTCAGTGCCCATGTCATAGAAGGATCCATATTGTAAAAGAAATCATAAGTAATTTTAAGTAATAGAAAAGCTTCTGGCAGATTGTCTAATGTCAGTTTGTTTTCTGGCACTGCTTCTTCTACATTTCTTCCTCATCGGCAGACACTGGTTTAGAAGCACTCAGTTCCATTAAGTGATTTTCTGTTAATTCCTCTGGTGTGGCATCTATTATCTCTTGAATTTCTCCAAAATTCGTGTCTTGAAACCTTTCAACCTTCACCTTTTTTGCCATATCCACAATCTCTTTCATGATTTCCTTGATGGGCTGTTGTGAATCCTTTGAAGTCACGCACAACATCTGGACACAGTTTTCTCCAGCAGAAATTATTGTTTGAAGGCTGATGGCTTTCATGGCTTTTTCTATAGCATGATGTCATCTTCAATGGTGTAATTCTTCCAGGCTCTCATGATGTTGTCTCTGCTGGGGTTCTTTTCCACAGTATTGTCAGTGCTTTCCATACAGTGCCATGTGTAAGACCCTTAAAAGTCCTTATGACCCCTGATCTAGAGGCTGAGTTAGAGATGTTGTGTTTGGGGGCACCTAGACGATGCTGATGCCTTTGATGTTGAACTCATGGGTCTCACAGTGGTCAGGGGCATTGCCCAGTATTAAAAAAACTTTCAAAAGAAGTTCCTTACTGGCAAGGTACTTCCTGACTTCAGGGACAAAGCATTGATGAGAACAGGCCATAAAAGGGTTCTGATTGTCTAGGCCTTCTTGTTGTACAACCAAAAGACTGGCAGTTTGTGTATATATTTTTCCTTCGAGGCCCTGTAAAAGCAGTCTTGATTATAAACCCAACTGCATTTGTACAAGACAGTATGGAGTTATCTTATTCTTTCCTACCTTAAATACTGGTGCTTATTTGTCTTCCTTACTAAAAAACATCCTTTGTGGAATTTTTTTTTCCCGGAACAGGGCACTTTCATCTGCATTAAAAACCTTTTTAGGCAGATGTTCTTTCTCCTCAGTGACTTTCTTCGTGGCATTTGGAAACTTGTCTACTGCTTCTTGATTAGCAGAAACTGCTGCTCCTGTTATCTTGACTTTTCTTTAAAGCCAAACTTCTTTCTAAAATTATTAAACCATCCTTTGCTGTCATTTAAATTCTTCAGCTTCAGATTCTTCACCTTCCTTTTGCTTTACGTTGTCATAGAATAACCAGTTTTTCTTGAATCATAGAGTCTATAGGTGCCTTTCTTACAGCAATCCTGCACCTACATAAAAGCTGCATTTTCAACTTTTTCTTGTCATGTCATGACTTTGCTTCTTGGGAGCACTTCCAGCATCACTAGTGTCACTTTTTATGGGTCCCATGGTGTTATTCATTGTTTACATTATTACACTAAACATGATGAAAAATATGCAAGAAATGTGATAGATCACTTTTTGCTACAATACACAATTTTCGGGAGAGTTGAACTGCTTACTGGGAGATGGTTAGCATCACACAGCATCCAAGGAGGATCCTCGCAACAATGAGCTCACTGCAATTGCAACAGGCCATGGCTGTAATGTTTGTTACACCAGTACAGTATGTGCTACAGTTACTTTTATAAAGTTGTAATTTAATACTGCATCTTCACATTTGTTTACATTTCTCTCCACTGTGAATGGTGCCATGTATAGTCTGTATTTGTATGTGTAAACTTTGATAAATTTTAACTTTTTATGATATATTTGTATATAGTTTATGGTAGTAAATGATATAGTAGACAGACTAGTATCTACATATATTTTATGCATTCATGATGTACCTAAACTTTGAATTTTTTCCCCCAATATTTCTAGGCTATACAGTTCATCTGTGAGTTTTTCAAATTGTCACAAATCTAAAAAAATTTTTCCAAGATACTTATTTTTAAAAGATTATGTATAAGTGAACCCACACATTTCAAAACTCATGTTGTTCAAGAGTCAATTATAGTTGAATTTAAGTCCAAACTATGAAATATATCGGTTTCCCAAAGGCATTATTTAATTGAGACTAGGAAAAGACTTTAAGATTGCAGATATGGTTCACTCAGATATAAGCCAGGCCAATGTCAAGTTTATCACCCTTTCCCTCTCTCAGCATCACTTTTGGTTTAGCCTTAGTTTAATGGAAATAGCATGGGTTTTGTGAATAGAAGTAATTGAAGTAATACTGAAGGTTTGTAACGTAAAGCTCTGAAGGAAAGGTCAATGACTTAACATTTCTTACTGTTAGTTTCTCCATCTATAAAACATGGTTAATAATCCTTACCTTTCAGTGTTTTGTGAGAATTAAATGAGATAAAGGATAAATACACAGGGCAGATTATGTGCTTAATAATTAATATTGCCACTTGCCCTTTCTAACTTATTTATCTAGAGCTTTGGAAGCATATTCATATTTCAATATTGCCCAGAAATTTTCAGATATAGAAAATATTGTCCTAGGCTGAAAGAATATTTACTTTCAAATAATTTTAGAAGGAAAGGAACATAAAATTGTACATTGAAATCTCAAAGTAGCATCATAAAATAATCTTTTAAGTTTGTAAGTTTAGCATTTCTAAAAATCTACTAAATTTCTCTATTCAAGTAGTGACATTATACCTCTAAATTATTAATAGTACTGGAAATCAAAGAAGGATGATAAAGCAATGAAGGATCATGAAGAATCAGTAGAAGGACCCGAGAAGAGAGAGAGAGAGAAAAAAAAAAAAAGAAATGAGAATACTAAGACATCACAGGCACATATTTCTTTCCCCTGGATAACATTCACCAAATCATAATTTCTCTTGTATAAATCACATTTATTGAATTTTTGAAAATATCCTTTTGGTTGTGATTTTTCTCAGTAAGGGATATTTGGATGTAAAAGTAAGGACTATATCAAGACTCCATAACTTCCAGCTATTTGCCAGCAGGTGCAAATACACCTCCCATAAGATATATCTGCTTCAAATAAGGGAAGAAGTAGGAAAAAAAGCCACCTGCTGGTCTCAGGCTGGCTTCTGTGAGTTCTACTTATGCAAACATGTTTCTCACTGGAATCACCGGAACAACATCTTTCATGCTCTTTCTATAGTGCATTCTTACTCTCTTGAAAATTATCTCCCACTGTTGGAATTATCCACTAGAAACTGCAATGTCATCACTAAGAAAACAAAATCCAAGGTCCTTAGCTTGTTCTATAAATCCCACCATGATCTGGCCCCTACCCAGCTACCTAAGATTTTGTCTTGCCCCTTCCTCTGTCCCACCTCCTGCTGCTCCTCTTCAGGACGCATTCCAGTTGTGTTAAACTAAGAGGAGTTTCCTGAACACATCTCTCTTTTCCAGAGACTTTTTTTCTTTCCTCCCCTAGTTTATGCTTATGAATTTTTTTCCCAATTCATTTCAAATGCCCTCTCCTAAAAGTCTTTTCTGACCTTGCTTCATTTGCATTTGTCCCTCTATGTATACAAAGAATCTTTTTTATATGTCAAGCAGAATATTTAGCAACTTGTAATGAAGCTGCCTACCCAATAGATTATAAATCCTTGGAGGAGAGGTCTATATTTTTCTCATTTCCTATATCCAAATAGAGCTCAATTCTTGGCAAATAGAGAATCGCCAATAATTGTTTGATGAATAATGAATTTGTAATATATTTCTAAGTGACCTGATTTTCTAACTCTTACTTCTTGCCTGCTTTGAAACTGCTGGGAGTGAGAATGTCAAGAAAAGACTTTCCTCTACTTAAGCACTAAAGAATGAGGAGGATTTTGAGCAGAAAAGAAGAGGGAGATTTCAAGCATAGAATAAAAGTCTATGCTAAAGCAAAATGCTAAAATATAGATTCCAGGAGAAGAGAGTATATCACTGTAACTGGAGTGGAGGATTTGGGCTGGTTAATAGTAGGTGATACAGTTAGATTTAAAAAAATAGGGTCATTTTAATAGATTTTTTTTCAGCCCCAGGTCGAGAAGTTTAAATATTGTCCTAGGACATCTAGGAATTGTTAAATTATTTTGCAAAAGTGAGTCATTTGATCAAAGATTAATCTTCTAGTACATGGAGAACACATTAGAGGAGAGGGTCTAGAACAGGGAGGCTAATCAGGGAAGAGAGGAAGATGATATGATTCAAAACTCAAAGCAAAAGAAAAATGCAAGCTGACAATTCTTGAGTATTTACAATAGGCTTTATCTGGAGTTTTTTTGGTAAGATCAATTTGATGGTAGTTTGATTTCTTCTGAGGCCTCTCTCCTTGGCTTGCGGAAGGCCATCTTCTCACTGTGTCTCCCTCCATACGGCCTCCCTCACTGTGTGTGTCTGTATCCTAATCTCTTCTTACAGGGACACCAGTCATGAAGTTTAACCATTTAACTGTAGTCTGTACATTGGAAATGAAAAGGTTAAACAGGAATATCCTTAAGAATTTTAACCTAGGGAGTGTTGTGGCATCTAGATCTATACCAGTTGTGAGGTACTTCAGTTCAAAATGTAATCAAAGTGTTATTTTTTTCCTCCAGAGAGAGCATATTATAACTCTTTCTCTATTATTATTATTATTTTATTTCAAAATACTAAGGGAGTACAAATGTTTAGGTTACATGGATTGCTTTTGTAATGCTTGAATCCCAGATATAGGTGTGCTCATCACATAAATAGTGTTCATTGTACTCATTAGGTAAGTTTCTGCCTCTTCCTTCCTCCCCCTATCCCCTCTCCCCTCTGGTTGATTTCCACTGAGTTTTACTTCTCTCTGTGCATATGTGAGCTCATAGGTTAGTTCCATTTTAATAGTGAGTACATGTGGTGTTTGTTTTCCATTCTTGAGATACTTCACTTAGGAGTATGATCTCCAGTTCCATCCAGATTGTTGCAAAAAGCATTAATTCATCTTTTGATGGCTGAGTAGTACTCCATGGTATACATATACCACATTTTATTAATCACTCATGAATTGATGGGCACTTCGGTTGATTCCACATCTTTGCAAATGTGAATTGTGCTGCAATAAACATTTGAATGCAGTTGTCTTTTTGATGAAAAGTCTTCTTTTCCTTTGGGTAGATACCCAATAGTGGATTGGTCGATTGAATGGAAGGCCTACTTTTCATTCTTTGAGGAATCTCTGTACTGTTTTCCATAATAATTGTATTAATTTGCAGTCCCACCAACAGTGTATCAGTATTCCTTTCTCTTTGCATCCACAACACCATTTATTGTTTTTGGACTTTTTAATAAAAGCCACTCTAACTGGGTTAAGGTGATATATCATTGTAGTTTTAATTTGCATTTCCCTGATGATTAATGACTTTGAGCATTTTTTTCTATGTTTATTGGCCATTTGTCTTTCTTCTTTTGAGAAGCTTCTGTTAATGTCTTTTGCCACTTTTTAATAGGGCTGTTTTTTTCTTGTTGATTTGCTTGAGTTCTTTATAGATTCTGCATATTGGCCCCCTTTATTGGATGTGTAGCTTGTGAATATTTTCTCCCATTCTGTAGGTTGTCTGTTTGGTCTGTTGATTATTTCCTTTGCTGTGAAGAAGCTTTATACTTTAATCAAATCCCATTTATTAATTTTGTTGTTGCTGTGATTGCCATTGGGGTCTTAGTCATAAATTCCTTCCCTACGCCTATATCTAGAAGAGTCTTTCCTACATTTTCATCTAGAATTCTTATGGCTTCATGTCTTAGACTTAAGTCCTTTATCCATATTGAATTAATTTTTGTGAGTAGTGAGAGATAGGGGCCCTATTTCATTCCTCTGCATGTGGCTATTCAATTTTCCAGCACCATTTATTGAATAGGGCTTCTTTCCCCCATTGTACATTGTTATCTGCTTTGTTGAAGATCAGTTGGTTGTAGGTAGATGGTTTTATATCTGGGTTTTCTGTTCTGTTCCATTGGTCTATGTCTCTATTTTTGTACTAATACTATGTTATTTTGATTACCAGAGCGTTGTAGTATAGTTTGAATTTGGGTAATCTGATGCCTCCAGATTTGTTCTTTTTGCTTAAGATTGCTTTGGCTATTTGGGCTCTTTTCGGGTTCCAAATGAAATATAGAATTATTTTTTCTAGATATGTGAAGTATGACATTGGTAATTTGGTGGGGATTGTGCTGAATCTGTAAATCACTTTGGGTAGTATGGACATTTTAACAATGTTGATTCTACCTCTCCATGAGCATGATATGTTTTTCCATTTGTTTATATTCTTTGAGATATTTTTCCTCAGAGTTTTATAGTTTTCCTTGTAGAGATCTTTTGCCTTTTTGGTTAAGTATATTCCTAGATATTTTATTTTTTTCTGTAGCTATTGTGAATGGTATTGAATCTTTGATTTGACTCTCAGCTTGACAGTTATTGATATATAGAAATGCTACTGATTTATGTACATTGATTTTGTATCCTAAGACTTTGCTGAATGTATTTATCAATTCCAGGAGACTCTTGGTGGAATCTTTGGGGTTTTCTAGATATAAGACCATATCGTCAGCAAAGAGTGATAGTTTGACCTCCTCTTTCCTGATTTGGGTACACTTAATTTCTTTCTCTTGCCTTATTGCTCTGGTTAGGACTTTCAGCACTATGTTGAATAGAAGTGGTGACAGTGGGCATCCTTGTATTGTTGTTAATGCATAGTCCTAAATGCAAATGGGTGGGGGAAAGAGACAGCCTACCAGAAACATAAAGTGCTTAGAGCTGCAGCAGGAGAAAGAAAACTTCAAATGTATATAAAGAGAAAAGGAAGCTTTTCCTAGGTTAATGAGCAGACTTTTTGCAATGCAATTGGTGGAGAGAATTATTGTTCACCAAATATTTTGTATGCTGGCCTCTGTTTGCTAGCCTCTCTTATAACAGGGAGGCTAGGTAGGGCCACCTGAATATGATGTGAGCCACGTCCTGTCAGGGATAATAATAGATGTTTCTTCTCTGTGTTCTTCCTTCTATTGCAGCGAGAGCAGAGGCCACCCAGTTAGATAAGAAAATCCAAACAGTCATAAATCTAGGGCCCTGAGATACCATGTGGAAGGGAACTGCAGAGAACTTTGCATGGGAAAAGCTACATCATCTGTGTTAAGCTACTAAGATTTGGGGTTTGTCCTACAGCACAATTTAGTGTGTATTGGAGGAAAATTTTTCTGTAAAAATCAATTAATAAAGATTACTTAATGTAAAATTTATACAAATTCATAAAAAGAAACAGCTTATAGTTACATATTAAACAAGATAATATAAAATATGTTTAAGGACATAGCTATGACAAAAATATTTATATTTCCTTTCCATTTAGTTTTCTTTTTTTGAAATATGAATTAATTTAGCACAACCACCATGGACGACCAGAAGAGGCACAGAGCTATATAATTAAAAAAGTATTAGAGAACAGAACATCACACAGGTCATTCCCTTAGCCCAAGGTGGCTAAGGACTTTCATCAGTTCCTTTGTGTAACGAGTTAGAATTAATGTTAGAATATCACTTTATCCCTTTTAATGTGTTGTACATTTTATCTCCTATGTTAGCTTCATAATAGAATGTGTTTAATTTTCATTCCATAGAGTAAATTCAATTTTTTATAAGTAACCCTCTTCACAAAGTCCTATGTGAACAAAACCCTGCGGATATACAGTGTTATTGAAGGATGTCTGAATTAAGTGGATCCTGTTCAAATATGACAATCACTATCCACATACTCCAATAATAAAGCCAGGTAATCAGCCTCCATTGCAGAGTATTTTCATAAGCTATGCAAATATAAGTCATGGTCAGTATTTTATCTTTGCTGAAGTAATAGTTAAAATATAAAAGAAATACAGAAATCAAAATGAAAGGTAAAAAATAAAAAACGAATTGTGCATTCCATAGAATGAAGAATACCAGAAAGAAATAAAAACTTTAGACGTTCAACAAGGGATTTTAACAGAATTACTAAATAACTATTATCTGCATACATAATCCAATTCAGCTGCACCAATTGATTTCAAGAAGATATAATTGAAAAAATTCCTTGAAAGTCTCTTTGTTTTTTGTTATAAAAATACCATTTGACACAGTTTTTATTCAGTTTCTCTATATTTTCTGTCATTCATTCAAGTAAACAAAAATCAAAGTCAATATCAGAGGCATATATGATAACCTTCTTACTTGAGAAAAAACTAACTTGAAAGAGATTAGCTTGGAAGATGTAAAATTTTAAATCCTTAAAAGTCACTGGAGTTACAACTAAATAAAACATCTGGGTTTTTCAGTAATAGTCTCTTCTTTTCAAAATAAATGCTCAGATGATACAGAGATAGTAATTGAAAAACGCTCCAACAGTAATTAAATTGAGTTAAGACAGCTGTTTTTAAGAATGCCATTTCCTTCCACTCCCAATGGCCTGTCTCCTGGTTTCAGTGACTAACAAAACCAAAAAAGTACTTATAATTTTAATAGTCACGAAGTAACTGATGAAGTATATTCCTCTTTTGGTATTGTCACATGTATATACAAATAGCTCAGCGAAATGAAAGAGAAAAATCTAGAAATAGATTCATGTACATACAGAAATTTAACATCTGATACAAGTGATATTGAAAACACTGGGAAAAGATGAAATGTTAAAACATGTTGTCAGACAACTGAATCACACCAAATAATCCTAACAACTACATGCCATGTATGATCTTTGATTGTGTCTGGGAAATAAAAAAAAATAATAATAAATAGCTGTGAAAGATATCGTAAGGACAATTGGGGACATTTTAATGTTGAGTAAATATTAGATAATAATAATGTTAAATTTCTTGAGTGTGATATCTGTATTTTGATTGCATAAGAGAAAGATTTGTTCCACAGGAGATAGGGACTACAGTATCCAGAAATGATGGTATTTCAACTTGCAGTTTCATTTTCAGCAAAAGAATTAAGAAATATGGCAAAAATGTTAACAATTGATGCGTTTTAGTGACATATATCCTGTCCATCGTTCTATTAATATTTACTCTTTTTTTGAGGTATGCAACGTTTAACAATAAAATAAAATGATTACAAAATAGATTCTGGAGTGGTTTTCAGGACTTTCTGCTGAGGTGCTCCCAATATGCTTTGCTTTACCATGTACAGAATTGAGGGAAGCAACCTTGACAGTGTATTTTGTGGTGGTTCTCACTCTCTAATATGTATAAAAATCATCCAAAGGTTTTGTAGCATGTTCTATAATTGTAGACAGTGAACTAGTGAGCCAGTATTCCCATATAGTTGGGTTAGACTCCAGATCTTAGTTGCTATTGTGCTACTGCAGATTGCTGCGGCTGAAACAGCCCTTTATGAGATTAATAAAGGGCCACAGGTGGGAACAGTGGTAGCGGAACTATGTATATAATCAACCATTGTTCCTTAGCTTGCTTTCCTGTAACTGCTTACTACTCAGGAGTCATATAGCTGACGGTCATGAAGATTTTTAGCTTTTTTTCATTGCTCTGAAGATGACATCACCCTTGTGAAAACTAAGGCCAGCTTTTGAGCTATCTTCCAGGCCCTGCACTGCGGGGAACAGCTGACCCACACAGACCAGTGGCCCATAGGGACGAACTGACTCAACTGGTCTTGCAACCCCCATCCATGAACTGACTCAGCAAAGAAGACAATTTCTACACCCCTATGGTTCTGCTCTGAACCCAGCCAATCAGCAGACCCAATTGCCTAGCCTTTTGCCTGCCCAACTATCTTTAAAAACTCTTTCTTTCAAATTTTTGGGGAGATGGATTTGAGAAATTACTGCCATGTCCTCGACTGGCGCTTTGCAAAATAAAACTCTTTTGTCTGCTGCAACTGCTGCCGTGTAGGTGTATTGGCTTCTTCTTGAGCAGCAGGAATGAACCTGGTTGGGCTTTAACAATCCCTCCCTTTGAGAGAAATGTTTCATAAAGGGGGAGGCATTTCTAACCTATGCCTTAAAGATTAAGTGGTGAACACTTAATCTTGAAATGGACAGGTGAAGACCTACAGAGTAGATTTCATATGAATGGAATAGTATAAGTGAAGCAATGGAGGTAGGAAAGCCTGAAGATCATAGAAAAAAGTTCACATTACAATATGTAAAATAGATATAGAAGACAACAGTAAAAGACAGAACTAGACCCTTGGGTTGAGGAAAGATCATACTAAGCCTTAAATGATGGTTTAATTAATTTAGGAGGCAAAGAAATTTTATTTTCCTTGAAATCTCTCTGTTCTGCACCTCACCTAAAAGCTTAATTCTCACTTGTTTCTGTCCTCTTAGAATTATATCCATACCTTGATTTTAGAAGAGTAATTAAAAGTTTGCACCCTGGAGTCAAACACTGCCTGGGTTAGAATCCCAGCTCCACTGCTTGCTTTCTGAATAACCTTAGGTAAGTGATTCAAACTGGCTGTGACTCAATGGTCTTATCTGTAAAATGGAGATTTTTATTAGCTCTACTTGATAAAATTATAGGTATTATCAACTGAAGTGAGCCTTTTAAAATGCTATATTTGTTTCTGTAATACATGCTGTGCAAATACTAGCTATTAATTTCTACTATAATGACACTATCCTATAGTAAAGTTATTAGTCTACATCTTTCTTACTAAACAATAATTTCTTTAAAGGCAGGAATGTATCTGAACATAAATGGAGAAAGAACCTATGGAATTAATTTGTATAAAGTTGATATTCAGTGTTAGGATTATTAGAGTAGAAATGTGAGAAATCTATGGTGAAACTTAAGACCCCCGACTGAATCTGGGGCAATATTTTGGGGAAAAGGCCTATGCCTTTTTTAGAACCTATGCCTCCCGGACAACTTTTCTGTCTAAATCCAGAGTTGTCAATTCTCATATGTCAGAAATTGTGGGAAGCGCGGACGCCATTGCAAGATGGCGCCGATTTCCGGTGGCCTGGCTGAGGTAAACAAGTGCGGCACATGCGTAGTACATCTGTAGGGTTGTTGCATAAGTATGCATATGAGGTTTTCTGGCTTGGCCTATTGGTGACCGCTTGTGATTGATTGTGGCCTATCACTGTTACTTCCTGTTTCCCTGAGAGTATATTACTGTGTGAGAGCTTGTGCTCAGGGTCTTCCGCATCTTGAAGCTTAGAGGGATCCCCAATAAAGCACTGTAGAAGAACTCCTGTTGCCGCGTCTTCCTTGCTGGCGAGGCGGGCGCGACAAGTGGTGCCGAAACCCGGGAACTGTACCACCAGGGCACCAGCGGAGACGACCTCTTGTGAGGTGAGTTCAGAACTACAGTGTGGGACGGCCAATTCCCCGCCTCCAAGAGAGACATGGGCAACATACCATTACGCAGGTTCATGTGGCCTCTGAAAACCCTGCTTGCTGAAAATAAAATCCATGTTGACGATCATGACCTAAAGAGATTGTTGAGGGAGGTGGACCGGGTATCCCCTTGGTTCCTAGCCTCCGGCTCGCTCACCATACCATCTTGGAGGAAGGTGGGCCATGATCTACGCGAGGCATTAGATTTAAGGCCTGGCGTCTTGATACTTCATAGGTTAGTTATGGATTGCCTAAAGTGCGATCCGCAGGGTTCGCAGAGTGCAGCAGAACAGCTTGCGGAAGTGCAGTCTCAGCTCTCAGAAGGAGGGAGAGGGGAAGGAGTTGCAACGGTTAAGGACGATCAGTCAGGTCAAGTAGAGAACCGGCGAACGGGTGACGACCCGCTGTTGCCAGAATTTGAGAATTTGCATGTGTCCGAGGCGGAAGATGAATCGTCCGCCTCGGAAGGGGAAGAAGCCACCCTTTCTTTTCAGCAGTTGAGAAAAGAAGTACGGGAACTCAAAAAACAGGATGTGGCCCAGCCGAGAAGGCAGGCCCCGCCCAGGCTCGATATAAAGACCTGGCCTCCCCCGTATTCCCTGCCCCCACCTACAGCGCCCCTCGATGGGCCCACACCGGGAGGTGGAGCATCTCTCCTCCCCCCAGAAGCACGGAGAGAGCTAGGATTTGCTTTCCCTGTGTATGTGGACAATAATCAGCAGAGATATTGGCAACCCGTGGACCATAAGGAATTAAAGGACCTTGCAGAGGCGGTCCGCAACTGGGGGCATAGTGCAGCCTACACTTTAGTACTGCTGGAGAGGCTCGCCGCTAGTGCCCTAACCCCCACGGATTGGCAGCAGGTGGTGCGCGCGGCGCTATCCACGGGCCAATATCTAGACTGGAAGTCCATGTATCATGACGGGTGTGCCGCGCAGGCCCGTGCGAATGCAGCCCAGGGAGGAGGCAGGGCAGCGTGGACTTTTGACATGCTCACTGGACAGGGGCAGTAGGCCAATAATCAAACAGCTTACCCGGAGGAGGTGTATGTCCAGGTAAATCAGATAGCCATTAAGGCTTGGAAGTGTTTGCCCAAACGGGGAGAGGTGCGTGGCAATCTGACAAAAATTGTCCAGGCTCCGGCAGAGCCGTTTTCGGATTTTGTGGCCCGCATGATGGATACCGCAGGAAAGATTTTTGAGGACGTAGACACGGCCTTGCCGTTGGTTGAGCAACTTGTTTTTGAGCAGGCCACTTCGGAATGTCGGAATGCTATTACGCCATGGAAAAGTAAAGGCTTAAATGCATGGCTGAGGGCTTGCAGGGAGATTGGGGGTCCTCTGACTAACCAAGGCCTGGCGGCCGCGGTCATAGCAGCACAAGCCCAGCAACAATGCTGTTGCTACAACTGCGGCAAGCCCGGTCACTTGAGAAGACAGTGCCGAGCGCCAAGTAAGGTGAAGCAATCATCTTCACAGCCGGGGATTTGCCCCGTGTGCCAGAAAGGCCGGCACTGGGCCGCAGAGTGCCGATCCGTTAAAGATAAGGACGGCCGGCCCATCTCCCGTGGGCCTAGCGGCAGCGCGGCTGCACTGCCAAAAAACGGGAGGCGGGGCCCACGACCCCAGGGCCCGCAAACATATGGGGCGATGCTGGCGCAGGACAGCCCCCAGGGGCCCCCGGGCCCGTCTCTGCTGACCCCAGGGACTCGTCCCTCCTTGATCCCGGCGCTACCGGGGGGGAACCTAGGAGGGCCACCCCCGGTTCCGCAGGATTGGACCTCCGTGCCACCACCATCACAGTTTTGACACCTGGATTAGGATGTCAACCTGTCCCTTCGGACTTTACAGGACCCCTGCCCAGTCATACTGTGGGATTAGTGCTTGGGAGGTCATCGGCTACCTTAAAAGGGCTGATTGTCCACCCGGGGGTTATAGACTCAGACTTCCAGGGGCCAATAAAGGTCATGTGCTCATCACCTCGGGGAATTATCTCCATCCACCCCGGAGACCGATTTGCTCAGCTCCTGCTCCTCCCTAGCCTTCACGCTTGGTTCCCCAGCAAGCAAGAGCCACGTGGTAGTCAGGCGTTTGGGTCGTCCGGAGGCACTTGTACATTTTTGTCTTTGGATTTAAACACCCGTCCGACCCTTGTATTGACTGTACAGGGAGTAAAATTTGAGGGCTTGCTGGATACGGGAGCGGACACTAGTATCATATCTGAGCGATGGTGGCCTAAAGGCTGGCCGCTCACCCGCTCAGAGACAACTTTGCAGGGCCTGGGTTACGCTTCGGCCCCAGCCATGAGTGCCCGAACCCTGTCTTGGAGTGATATCGAAGGCAGTAGGGGTAGTTTTAAGCCTTTTGTTCTCCCCTTGCCAGTGAATCTCTGGGGCAGAGACGTCCTGAGACAGTTAGACCTTAAGCTGACAAATGAGTATTCTGCTCAGAGCCAAGGCATGATGAGTAACATGGGATGGGTCCCAGGTAAAGGATTAGGAAAGAGTTTGCAAGGCAGGACAACACCACTTAGGCCTAGTCACAATCCCGGTAGACAGGGACTGGGTTTTTCCTAGGGGCCGCTGAGGCTGCCTTGCCCATTCCCTGGGTTTCGGAGGACCCGGTGTGGGTGTCTCAGTGGCCATTGCCCTCCGACAAATTGCTTGCAGCCCGTGAGTTGGTACAGGAACAGCTCACTCTTGGGCACCTTGAACCCTCTCATTCACCTTGGAATACCCCTATTTTTGTGATTAAGAAAAGGTCAGGAAAGTGGCGCTTACTGCAGGACCTAAGGGCGGTCAACGCCCAGATGCGCCTTATGGGGCCTGTCCAGCGAGGGTTGCCCCTTCTTTCTGCCTTGCCCAAGCATTGGAACCTGATCATCTTGGATATCAAAGACTGTTTTTTTTCTATTCCCCTTCATCCATCTGACAAAGTTAGATTTGCATTTACACCCCCTTCCATGAACCATGAGCAGCCTGATGAAAGGTACCACTGGCGGGTCCTGCCTCAGGGCATGGCTAACAGTCCCACTCTATGCCAGATTTACGTGAGCGCAGCTCTCCAGCCTGTTCGACAGAGGTACCCTAAGGTAAGAATCATCCATTACATGGATGACATTCTACTATGCCATCGGGATGCCCAGTTGTTGCTTCAGGTCTTTGCCTTCCTTCACGCTCAGTTAAAGGAAAGGGGGCTGTCCATAGCTCCCGATAAAGTGCAGGAAGGGGCGGTGGGCTCATTTCTTGGCAGTAGCATCCTTCCCGATAAAATTGTACCTCAAAGGCTGTCCATTCGAAGAGATGCTTTGAGAACTTTAAATGATTTCCAGCGGTTATTAGGAGACATCAATTGGCTTCGGCCTTTTTTGGGCCTTACCACTTCTGAACTAAAGCCTTTATTTCAGATCCTTGAGGGAGACCTGCATATCACTTCCCCTAGAACCCTGACTCCGGAAGCCCTAGAGGTCTTGCATAGGGTTGAGGAAGCCATTAAGAGTGCGCATTTAGTACGCATTCGTCACCAAGACCCTTTTCTTCTCTGCCTGCTCCCCTCTCCTACACTTCCTACAGCAGTGCTTTGGCAGGATGGTCCCCTTCTCTGGGTACATCCTCAAGCCTCTCCGGGAAAGGTGATTGGTCACTACCCGACTTGTGTAGCTGACCTCGCATTAAAGGGCCTTCACATGGCTCTCTCCCACTTCGGGCGCTACCCCGAGAGGCTCATCTGTCCATACACTGCCAACCAGATAGACACCTTATGTACCACTCTTGATGCATGGGCGGTGCTGCGGTGCGCTTTCCCGGGAGGCATCGATAATCATTACCCCAAACATCCCCTATTACAATTTGCTATGAGAAATGACCTCATTTTCCCGAAGGTGACTTCGGCACACCCACTGCCTAATGCCCTGGATGTCTATACTGATGGCTCTAAAACAGGCATTGGGAGTTATGTTGTCCGGGACCAGGTGTTTACTAAGCAATTCCCTTACGCCTCCCCTCAGCTAGTGGAGTGTGCAATAGTTGGCCTGGTTCTCAGCACCATCACCGATCCCATTAATATCATCTCAGACTCTCATTATGTGGTTAACGCGGTGAAGGTTTTGGAAACTTCCCCTTATATCCTTCCTAAAAGTACAGTTTTCTCCTTATTCACGGACCTCAGAAGCATCATCCTGAGTAGGACCAACCCATTCTCTATTCAGCATATCAGAGCACACTCCCTCCTGCCTGGACCCATGGCGGTGGGAAATGCAATGGCAGACCAGGCCACCCGCACTCTTTGGGTGGCTGATAACCTTGCTGCCGCCAGAGATTTTCATACACTCTACCATGTCCCAGCTGAGACCTTGCGTCTCCGATTTCACATCTCGCGCGCCGAGGCGCGTGAGGTTGTGTTGCAGTGCCACACTTGTGCTCCGTTTCGCAATGTCGCACATACGGGAGTAAATCCCAGGGGTCTGCGACCATTGCAATTGTGGCAAATGGACGTCACTCATATTCCCTCTCTAGGAAAAACTTCCTTTGTTCATGTGTCCATAGACACCTGTTCTGGTATCCTCCACGCCACGCCACTGGCGGGGGAAAAGGCCAGTCATGTCATCATCCATTGCTTGGAGGCTTGGGCGGCCTGGGGCAAGCCAAGTGCTATTAAAACAGACAATGGCCCCGCTTATACCTCCAGAGTTTTTCAACAATTTTGTGCTCGCCTCGGAGTCAAGCATCTCACTGGCCTCCCCTACAATCCTCAGGCCCAAGGCATTGTGGAGCGTGCCCATGGCACGCTCAAGGCTTATTTACAAAAACAGAAAGGGGGAGATGCCCTGGAGGCCATACAGAGGTCCCCTAAAGGCACCATTTCCCTTGCCCTTTTTACCTTAAATTTTTTGACTTTAGATGTGTCCGGCCGCTCTGCGGCAGAGAGACACACGTCCCCCCCGGTGGCTCGCCGTGAGGCAGTAAAATGGAAGGACGTCTTAACGAGCCAGTGGAGAGGCCCGGATCCGGTTATAGCCAGGTCCAGGGGAGCTGTTTGTGTTTTCCCGCAGGATCACGAGGACCCTATTTGGGTTCCGACGCGCTTGACCCGCTCGGTGCACACCACGGCTGAGGAGGACGAGCGTCCGGCGGGCCAGGATGGCGTCACTGCAGATGCTGATGCTGGCGGGAGTCCTAACGACGGCGACGGCGGTACCGGAAGCGCGCTGGGCCCTGATGGATGTCTTCCCTCTGCCGATGCCTGTCCGGCATGACGCCACAGTTTTTCCCCGCTTTTTTACCACCAATGAGTCTCTAGAACTACCTTTCCTCCCGTTTGATATCCCTGTGGAGGCGCCCTCGGCCACGATGCTGTATCGGCAGCGACGCGACTTTGGCATCACCGCAGCCATAGTTGCCGCCGTAGCGGCTGCGGTGGCTGCCGCGGCGACGGCTGCAGTTGCGCTCACCACTTCGACACTGGCGGCTACCGCCTTGAACAACTTATCGTCGGGGGTGGCGACCGCCCTGGCGACCCAATCAAACGTCAACGCTCAGCTGAAAGGAGGCATCATGATTCTCAACCAAAGAGTGGACTTGGTTCAAGAACAAGTGGACTTGTTGATGCAGGTCATGCAGCTCGGATGTGAGTGGCGCCTGCCTGGCATGTGTGTCACCTCTATCCCTTTTCAGAACGCTTCCCGGGCAGCTAACCTATCACGAACCCTGTCACAGCAGTTGTTGGGTGCATGGTCCAATGAGTTTGAGACTCTGCTGGAACAGCTGCAGGCTAGTATAGTTCACATCAACTCTACGCGAGTCGACGTGAACTTTGCCCAGGGGCTGTCGGATTGGGTGTGGCAAGTGGCCAACCATGTGAAAGAGTGGGCAGGAATGGGCTGTTTGTTAGCCTTGCTCGCGACTATGGCCCTGATAGGATTTGTAGCCCTTACCCGTATGGCGCGCCGCAATCGGCGCAACCAAATGTTGCTGCAACAAGCCTTTGCTGCACTGCAACTCGGCCAGGACCCCCACGTGTGGGTGGCCAGGTTGTAGGCGCTCCGCGACTTGCACACTCTCCCCCTCTCTCGGCTGTAAGGTACCTCCATGACGGGAATGCGTGGGTCCCGCGCCTGGAGGCACACCAGTTGGTGCCAGGCCGGGAGGCAGCCCGCGTAGCCTAAGACAGAGGCCTTACCCACGGCCGCCTTTATAACCGGCCTCTGCACGTCTCCGAGTTCGCTCATTGCACGAGACGAGGTGGTTGTAAGTCTGGCAGGCTTTCTTAAATAATAAAGAAGGGGGAGATGTGGGAAGCGCGGATGCCATTGCAAGATGGCGCCGATTTCCGGTGGCCTGGCTGAGGTAAACAAGTGCGGCACATGCGTAGTACATCTGTAGGGTTGTTGCATAAGTATGCATATGAGGTTTTCTGGCTTGGCCTATTGGTGACCGCTTGTGATTGATTGTGGCCTATCACTGTTACTTCCTGTTTCCCTGAGAGTATATTACTGTGTGAGAGCTTGTGCTCAGGGTCTTCCGCATCTTGAAGCTTAGAGGGATCCCCAATAAAGCACTGTAGAAGAACTCCTGTTGCCGCGTCTTCCTTGCTGGCGAGGCAGGCGCGACAAGAAATGTCCATTGGAGCAGAAATGGACAGAAATTTTAGCACAGGCTGTCATTTGCAAGATATTTATTCATACATTTTGCGAAATTAAAAAATTTTAAGTGAAGCTGGCAAAACTCACATGTGATATTCAGGTGTAATGAGATGTCTTTTTTCAGAATGTGGGCGTAGTTTAAGTTTGGGTGAATGCCTGGGTCAAGGGAATTATTAAGTTCCTATCACCTATTTAGTTTAGATGAAATTTGACTCACACTATTTACCCAAGCAATCAAAATATTTTTTTCTTATGAAATTGAAAGTAAAAAAGAGAAAGTATATTTAAAGAATGCATTTGAGCAAAGCTTGATTCTGATATTTCATGTCTCTGGGGACCAATTTCAATGAAAAAGTTCCCACAGATGTGTCCCACAGATGTCCCCACATGGGGACAAAGTGCAATGTTGGTGCTGTGTATAATTTCCAGTGAATACAGTTTTCAGCACTCTCATACTCAGAGTCTTTGAACTAGCCCATATTTATTCAAGGTCTTGTTTTTCTCTAATAGAACTTAACAAAATGGGTCTCTGAAAACAGCTGCACTATCAAGGGAAACACCTGTGTGCTTAAAGATGCAAACAGGACTCCAATCTGCATTTTTATACACAACTTTACGGGATATGCAATGACTATATGTGTTCTTTTTATCATATGCACAGGGGCCATCACAACAATGAGAATTATAGTCACTGAATATAATAGTAGTAGTAATAATAATAATAACCACCATTATTATCAAATGTACCACACACTATGTAGTATCATAAATATTGAAGAGAAATAAACTCATTTAGTCCTCACATGTATACACCTACATGTATGAGGTGGATGCTATTATTATTATTTTGATTTTACAGATAAAACCAAGTGAGACAAAGAAGAGTTAAGTAATTTGCCCAGATAAGTGGCTGAGTCAGAATTTAAACCCTGGCAATATGGGTCCACAGCCCATGATCTTAATCAATAAACTAAACCTACAATACTATACTACACACGATACTACTCTACTCTACCCCACTTTATTGTAAAGCCATTCTTCACAAAGTGTCAATTTAATTTCATTCCCATTTAATCTGTCACAGAAAACTTAAATAGAGTGCAAATGCTAAATTAAGGAGAAAAAGAAATTGCCTAGAATATTTTAACCACAATAAATTTAGGGCCTTCATTATTATTCATTATTCACTCAACAAATATTTCTTGATCACTTACTATGTCCCTTATACTTGACTGAGACTTGAGGTATAGCAGAGACCAAGACAGACAGGAGCTGGGCATTCAGGGAGCTAAGGGAGGGGCACAAGGTGAAAATGAACAAGGAAATGAAATAAAAAGTTTCACTTAAGTACTATGAAGCAAATAAAATGGATAATATGAGAGAAAGTGACCAAGGGTAAAGGCAATTCTAACAGCATGGAAAAAAAATCTCTCTGATGAGATGACATTTATGTTGAGACCTCGGTTGTTAGAAGGGGGTGCTCTGGGCTGATCTGGGAAAGAGCATTCCAGGCAGAGGGACCAGCAAATAGAGAGCTGTGAAGTAAGGAGACTGCTTGGCATTTACAACAAATAGTAGAGAACTTTGAGTCATAGGTCCTGACCCATTTTCAGAAGCCTGAATATAAATGGGGATGCAAATTAGCCCTACTTCTTGTTCCAGTGCCAGCGGAGCTCTAATTAGTGTAAGCAGGAGGTCAGCAACTTGTTGTCCCACATGAATACAGAAGTCCTTTATTTTAATAATAATGTGTTTGGGGTTTTAATTAGGCAAATAATTTCAAATTCAAAAACCTGAACACAAAACTTGTAAATACTATTTATAGTTAATCCAAATTAAGATAAATATAAATATTAATTCATATTAATATATATTTGGATTACATAATCCAGATTATGTTTAATATAAATATTGAAAAAATGGTGGAAAAAAATTAACACAACTCTACCAAATGATAAGAAAAATTATCTCTAGTTAGTAGAACTTTCGATTTAGATTTTCCAAATTTTGGATATATTTTGAAACAACTCTCCAAAAACAGAGGAATGATTAGATGTGTTATGAAACCTGTATATAATTAATTCCCAGGCAACAAAGTAGTGTTTGCAATAATATCAGTTTTCCAATCTTCTTTCCTCTGTTCTACATTTTATTTTACACAGACTTATTACCTTATAATACACTATGTAATTTCTGTATTTATGATGTTTAGTATTTATGAATTTTCTTCTATTTTGGGATATAATCTACTCTAGAGCAGAAATCATTGCCTGATATTCTCAATTATGTGGAGCATAGAACATTTCCTGGCAACAGTAGGCATTCAATAAATGTTGAATAAATGGATAAATAAATAAATGAATAGAAATATAAATATTTTTAATGGTTAAAATGTTAAAGTTTTGAGGACCTAACTTTAGACTAGTAATATTAAACCAGATTACCTCCTAACTTCTCTTAAATTTTAATCTATGATTGTAAATTAAGAGTATTGAATGCAACACCAAATTTTGAATACACTGTAATATAAGTGCGTGTCACACTAAGCAAAATACTAGTTAACCACTTTTTAGACTTACAGTTAAGAAAATCCTATAGAAATTATTCCTGTGAAAATTGTGCTGACAGAATAAATAAGCAAGTTTTCTTTTTGTGATTTTTATAAGCTAAATTGACAAACTGGTCTAATTTAGTTAAACATAGTTTGAATCCTAGGGAATTCTGTGTTCAAGTTTAATTCTGTGATATATTCATGCACATGTACAAACGCACAATTTTAGGTGCAACATACAGGGGGTAGTAGTAGGAAGAGAGATAGACAGTTTCATAAAAACTTCTTGGCCTTTTGGCTAAGATCAAATGTAGGACAAAAAGATTTTTTTTTAACTGTTTAAACTTGGAAACTTTCGTTTATAAAAAAAGTATACAGTTTACTTAACAGTCTATGTAAACCACCCAGTTCTTGTCCTCCATACCCATATACAAAACAATGACTATTTTAGAATCAACACAGCTCTTGAATTTTACACTGACTTGTAACATTCATAAACATTGTCATTTAAGCATAGCAGAATGTCTAAGTTAAGATTAAAGACTCTCATGCAATGTACAAAGTTATAAATTACAGAATGCTTGTTGGAAATAGGGACTGGCAGCTACACTTTGATACATGCATTTTGGCATATATAGCTTTTCCGTTATTGTTTTTAGTTTACAAAGAGAATCAATGTGGATTTTAGAAACGATTATCTACACTGAAATACATAAAAAGTAAAGCTCCTCACCTTCATTATAAGGCCATAGACAAACTTTATTTGTTGTTATTTTTCAATGACTAATACTTATATAGCAAAACCAAAAATTTTCACATATATTTTAGAATCACTTTTAAAAACAGTAATTTATGTGTTATGATGTCTATCAGTTTGGTTTTATTTGCAAATATTGAAGTAAAAATATATAAAATATTTTTCAGTAGGAAACATTTTTGGCAAACAAAAGATATAAATAAATTAAAAGTCATATAATAAATTTTATATAATACTAAGTGATTAAAAAACTTTTTAAAAATCAAAATGAAATCAAACCTCAATTAATCAAAATGCTTTAGGAAAAAAACATTCTTTGAGTCTTATACTATTTCAAATGCTCTATGTAAGGATTTCATAAGTTACTCTATTTAATCTTAACAGTATATAGCAGGGGAAACATAGTTAGAAACCATTCTATAAATTGCAAAACATGAACTTTACAGATGATAAGCAAATTGACAATATATCATGAGTGAACATTGTGTAATTCACACCTAGTTTTCCAGACATCACAATCTTAATCATACTATTTCACTCTACTTGGCATTGTAAGGATGGAGGAAGAGTCACTACAGGCTGAATAATTAAAATTTATAAATGGCTGAGTTTTGAACCCAAATATATGTTTTTCCCAAAATTAAAAAAAATGTTTTGGAATTGAATATATCCCCATTACTAATTCATAAAGATCACAGAATAAATTAATATGATATTTCTTTGATGATTAGGGATTTTCAGGCCCTTGAGTTAACATATGAGACCATCATATCTCACAAGTATTATTAATACATACATATTTCTTTTAAGAATGTTTTATTCCTTTATTTCAAACTGTTTTGAGACCAAAGAAAAGCAAACCAAAAACTTCTAAAAAATTGATTGAAGTATAATATATGGATGAGAATGTCAATTGGTATAATCCTTTTTGCAAGAAATTTGGCAATAACCCACAAAGCTAACTATATATTTGCATTTTGACCCGGCAATTCTACTTGTAGAAATTTATCTCTAATAATACTAAAATACACATATATAAGTTTATTTGTTAAATTATTTTTTATATGCAACCTAAATGCTCATATGTAGAAAACTGGCTGAATAAACTAGGATGCATCTTCAGGATGGAAGACTATGCAGCTGTAAAAACAGAATGAGAGCTCTGCAAGTAAATATCCTGATAGGTGGAAAACAATCCATAGTTTTCTACCTGTATTAAACTCAGAAAGGAAAATAAGAATATAAACATGTCTTTGCTCATTTGTGCAAAAACAAACACAGGGAGTATAAGCCACATAATATTGAGATTGGCTTCTTCAGGAGTTATGTGAGATCAGAATGAAAACTATAAATGGGGTAAAGGGGAATAATGCTTCTCTGAGTATATCTCTGTCTTTTAACTGGCTTGTAGAATGTTGATAATGTTTCACATTTAGAAACAAACAAAACAATGAGTAAAGAAAAACAATAAGAGTGGTGGTGGTGGCAGGGATACAAAATGGTATAGAAATAGAGAAAAAAAAAACTAATTATATTTCATATGAACAACCTAACCACAATGATGGGAAAAACAGAACAAAACAAAATAAACACACACAATTAATGTAAGAAACTTTTGAACACTTTAGATGCACTAATACCCTCAGGCTAAAGACTGAAAAAAGAGTACACAAATGTTAAACTTCAGCTAATAGGTTTTTTCTTTTTCCTTTTTTTCCTCCAACAGTAATTTGTGTTAACAATTATAAAACTATTTGATGTAAAGTTGGTTGATCAAATAAGTAAATATATAAAGATATGGATAAGAGAGCAAAATTTCTTATTATTAGAAAAAGCAGTAGGTTAGATTGAACCCTGTGGTATTTGATTGGAACTGAAAGTATTAGTCTTGGAGAGAGAGAGAAACACAAGCATGCACGCACACATTTAATAATAGAATTGTATCAATATTAACTATTGATTTTGATCATTATACTATGATTATATGGGAGAATATCCTTTTTTAAAAAAAGTATCCAATGTTTTATCTAGGAATATGAAGGTTAATTTTACGTATCAACTTGACTGGGCCATGGGGTGCCCAGATATCTGGTTAAACATTACTGGATATGTCCATGAGGTTATTTACAGAAAAGATTATCATTTGAATTGGTGGACTAAGTAAAGCAGACTTACATCTCATGTATTCAAATTGTCACACCTACATCCCTGACCCAATCACAATAATAAATCTTGTGCTAAATATGGCTAGCTCCAACCAGACAACATAGAACTTCAATAGGAAATGTTCCCTAGAGGGAAAATTGGGGCATGCTTATTAGAAGGGTTGATTGCTGTGGACTAAGGAAAAAAAAAGAAAGACCTGTCCCCTCATCAAAGCAGGTTTACTTGATGATGTCATCTCGAAAGGGAAAGGAACAAATATTTATAAAATGTTTCACTACATGCCAGTTTCTGTGTCAGGTGCCTTATGAAAGAGCAGCTAAAAGATTTATAAGCTGCCTGAATTCACACACCTAAGTGGTAGAAGAAAATTTTAATCAAGGACTGTTTGACTTCAAATAAGTTATAATTATATCATCATTATCATCATCACATTTATTGGCTACTATCTGACATGAAATGTGCCAAACAAGTTATATTAATGACCTCATTCTATGATCTAAATAAATCTATGATTCAGGGCCTATTATTCTAATGTTATTCAGGAGGAAATTGAGGCACAGAGAAGTTAAGTGCCTTTGCAAAAGTAGTATAGCTTATGATAGAAAGAACTCGGATCCACATCCCCAGAGAGCAAATTCTGATTCATAACACTCCCTTGCCTTGCTTTGACAAACAGACCCTATTACTCATCTAAGTATGAGCATTAATGCTGCTAATTGAAGATGATTGGTTCACTGCTATTGTTCATTATGTCAGAGACAAAGTCGGACAAGTTGCTCCCCAGAGATCCCAGGCTTTGGATTCTCTATGCAAACACACATGACCCACATACGCACGGCTATGGTGAGTGGATGGTGACTTATCCACACGTGCTTCATTGAAGTTAATTCTCACAGAGCTCGAACACTCTCAGCAGACTAGAACGCATTCTCCAGAAGCAGCATGTCCCTGACCAAAGGCCAAGGGTCCTGAGGATGCAGGTTTAACCTTGTTTGGTTCTGTCTGTGAAAGTCATCTGTGCTGAGGTTTATAAAAAAGAATTTTCTGGCAAGAACATAGAAACATCTTATGAAAAGGTACATATTTAATGAGAATGGCATTAAAAGATCATCTTATTTCAAAATTAACCAATGAAATATGAAATCAAAAGAATTTAAGTCCAGGCATGAGGGATAGAAATGACCTAAGATCCCCTACACCTTTCTTGTCCCTCCTCCCACTCATAGTTTGTACAGACTCCTGTAGAAGTGCTGACTTGGCCTTCTTGACAAGTGCTCTCCATGGAGCCCTTCTTCCCTCAGCCTTCCATGCTGTCCCTGCCACTTCTTACTATTAAAACTTTTGTGTCCAGTATTTTGTTGCACTACCCACTTCTAATATATGTGCCTAGAAAGAATAGCTCTTTCAGGATGCTAAAGTTTTTTCTTTCTTTTCTTTTAAGGCAATTAGCCTATCGGTGCCAGTCTATTTTCATCTCTGGATGGCCTACCTTGCTTTGCACAGCACCAGGAGAAGCAAGGGGGCTCTGATCCTGACACAGAATGAGGCTAGGAAGAGAGGATCAGAAGGTAGCAATGATTTTACTGTAGAAAAATAAATGGGTGAAAAAGAACAAGAAACTCTAATAAATGTTTTCCTCTTATTCATGTTCAAATTCTGGCATTCTTTGCATACAAATAATATTCCAGATACATGTATAAGTGATAGGACAACTTGAATACAGGGTAATTGTATGTATATATGATTTTTATAATTCATCCCTTTTCTAACCTCTTGTTGATGTAGAGGATCCTGAACTTAAATAACAAGACAAACGTGCTGTGAACCAGAAAATGCTGCTGATGAAGAAGCAACTGTTCCTAAAGTGGAAAAAAAATCGGGGGCTGGAGGGGCAGAGGGGGTAGGTAGTTTAGTACATTCCAAAAAAAGAAAATCAACCTAGGATATGCACCCTGAGATCTGAGAGGGGGCTGACTGCCCAGAACTAAGAAGCTACTCATAGCATTTATGTTACACTTTACCACTGGCAAATTTCCTTCACATCCATTTTCCTATTTTATATTCCTAAGGAGATGAGGAAATATTAATATAATGAATTAATGAAATACAGTTTGCTGAAGTAAGTGACTTGAAGTTTTGAAGGGCTTGTTCAAGGTCACAGAATAAGTAAATCGCAGATCTAGGCATCCTACCGTGCTTGTGACTCAAATCTTTACATGCTTTTGACAATAATTATGATTTTATTGAATAATTGTGTTGTAAATTATGTTTTGAAAACATAGATTCTATCTTTTTTGAATCTTATTTATGCAGAGAATTTTAGGCAGAGGAAAGTTAATGACAGTTGGATTCACAGATCAGAAACCTCAGAAAAATTTTTACCTGAAGTCAATATGGTGGAGATTGGATCTAAGCAGAAAGAAAGTCCTCTTCATTTAAAGTGTAATGGCCTAAAAGATATTTCTGTGGGCTGTAGCACAACACACAAATTTTTTAGGCCCAGATCACTTAGAACTGGAAATGGCAATTTTTTTTTAACCACAGAATTACTTTGTTAATTTTTTTCTTACATGGTCAAAATCTTTCAGTTATTAATATAATATTTGAATAAATAGAATCCACCAAGTTTGACAACTTATGTATGGCTTTGGCAAACTATTCACTGCTCGGTATCCTGTCAAGTGTTGTCTATTGGCAGAGAGTCTTCAGTTTTTAGTCTTTCTAGAATTCCCTCAGCTGCAGAGAACCAGCACTTCATCCAATAGCTTGCCTCTCCCTGAGTGGCCCACATCTAATCACTAATGTATGCACAGGTATAAAGGCCCAGTCTTTTGGCCACAATATGGAAAATCTCTGACAGAGACAGACCCTGGGTTCCAGAGTTCTCTTTGTCATTGAAGCTTCATTGCCCCAGCTCAACTTCTTCATCTACTCAGTTCTGCTTTCTTCCCAGTCCTTTCATGATCCCAAGAACATTCCTTAATAAATACTAATAACTATCCATCACCTATCTCTGTCTCAGAGATTGCCTAACTTGTGTTAACTGATGCCAGAAATGGAACGAGAAGTTAGACAACATTATCAAGTTTCAGTGCAAGACCACTTTTTGCTTAGGACCTTGTCCTTACAGTAGAAGGAGCACAGACTGGAGTCTGGCATCATGTAGCAGTCAAATTTTAAAACTTTTGCCAGAGGGAAATTGAGTGTATACTGAGAAAATGAATTGCACTAGCCGATCTGTTTGGATCAAGTATTTGAGACATATAGTGGGTCACATAAATCATAAGGACAGAATATTACTTTTGGCTGCTTCCACCACAATGAAGTCAATTTGTTTAAAATTGTGCAAAAGCATAAGCTTTATTAAAAAACAAACAAACAAACAAAAAATGCCCTCTCTGCTAAGCCAAGATGCAAACTATGAAGTCTCAAGTTTGTAATCAGGTCTAAACACCTGAAGACTCAGGAGACTAGGAAACAAACTTGTATATCCAATAGAGAAATTCTTACCTGTGGTGAAGCCAAATAAAAAGATTTTATAGGTAGGCTTAAGTTTTTAAATTTGTGCAAATTTTTCCTTTTATTTTGGGCTGACTTACCAACAAGGGTGACCATAGCATTACTTGTATAGGCAGGTTTAAAAGAAATTAAAATTCTATTAAAAGGATTCATTATTTTATATACAGATAGTAAAACATTTTGAAATCATTGGCCACCTATAACTACAAATAAGCATCAGAATTGCTATGCTAGAATGATATGTAAAGTCTCAAAGAAAGAGTTTGACATGTTTGGAGAGAGATGTCTGCTAGAAGCACATGAGAAGCACAAGTGGAATGATGCAAATAAAGATTCTGTCATACTTGATCATGTAGCTCAGGGTAAATAAATGAAAGTTCACAGCCTCTTATAAGACACAAGGAGAAGACACTTCCCAGTATCAATGGTAGAGATGAATCATTGATTACTTCATCTTTGTTTTCTACAAATGGCTTAAATTTCACAATATATATTTATATTTTTTACTTTTTTATTTCAGAATATTACAGTGGTACAAACATTTTGGTTACATGAATTACATTTGTGCAGTCTGAGTCAAAGTTATAAGTGTGCCCATCATCAATATAGCATGCATTCTACCCATTAGGTGTGAGTTTACCCATCCCCTCCTTCCCTCTCCTGTGTGCATATGGTAGTAAAATACAATATTTATTAACACCTTGATCATTTCCTGAGGAAGAACAGAAAGTATGTAGACATGCATGCTCAACTGTGACCAAGAGATGGTGGTATTACATAGGCATTCAAGCCATCACGTTCACATTACAAAGCAGTTGCTCAAAGGAAGATTCTTCTAAATGGAGGTAGGTGTCTGAGAAAATCATCATAGTCATAAAATGAAGTATAGCGAATGCATGAGGTAATAGTACAAATTCTCGGTAATAAAAAATTTTATGATTTTTTTTAGAGTTTAATGTGGACGTTTATAAACCAAGATTTAAAGATGATATATATAAGTATCACAAAATTCATTTAACTAAAACAAAATATGCCATGGCGTTTATCTTGCCTTTTACTTAAATGTAATCTACCAGTTTTGCTGATGTGACTTAAAGAGAACTTTATTCTGGTCAAGAAATGTTTAATGTCTAAAAAAGAAAATGTTGCAGGTTAATACCTTTGTGTCATTTTATTAAAAGACTGAATATGGACATAAAGGATCTGAGGATGATAAACGATTGCGGAGGTTGTACGTACTAGAATGACACAAGAAAAAGCTGCTCCTTACAGAATTTGATTTAAGAGGTGAGAAATAACTCCAGCACATAAGAAGCTGGATCTGTCACTCCTCTCCTTAAAACCATCCAGTGGCTTCTACTAATGTATCAGTAACTGGTTTGTCTTCCTATGCCCCAGATGTAGGGCATTATATTCTGTGTCTTTAACACATAGCCACCTTCTGTCCTTCTATCCTTATTTATACATAGTATAAACCATTTCAAGATAATCAAGATGGAAAGAAATAATCCAAGAAATAGCAGGATTTGTGTGTATAGAATCGTAGTAGAATAAAACAGCAATTCTCTTCTACTTAAGATAATCCCTTTGTAAAAACAGTAAACCATAAAGCTAAGCCCTCAATTCAAAGAGTGTATGTGTGTGTGTATAAAAAATATGTTCCTGGGATCATATGTTTTTGTGAAATCTACAAAGGTAATAATGTGTTAAGATTTTTGTTTCTGTCTACTCAGAGTCCCCACTGTCATAACTCACCTCTTATTAAGTGGGGCCTTGGAGTGGTAATGAGTATTTTTGTGACCTGATACACAAAGTTGAAATGGGATTGCATTTATTTTTTGTTTAGTAAGATATGATTATGAGCTTAGCAGCCATACCTGTGTTGACTTGTTAGGCTAAGTTTTGAAAGAGCTGTCCTGGTTCTTTGGCTCCTTGCCTGGAAGAATCACAAGCAGGGCTAGTGCAACAGAGTGATGACAGACATGAAGCACTTCCAAACAAGCAGCCTTTATTTGCAAAGTGAAAGTATGTTCCGAAGAGAGAGAGGAACAGGTCTGTCCTCATGAGTGGAGAAGATCCTGCGTTCAGAAAGACAGAGTATAACAAGTATAGTACACTCTCAAAGTCAGTAGGGAGCCGACTGCTCCAGTAAGGAACAGCATCAGCCCAGGGTTAGGGTTTGTCCCTTATGCTAATCCCTAATAATATGTTAAACTGGGGGTAGAATAGTCACCTCTTTTCAGGGAAGTGGGTGAAGATGCCCAGAATCATGTGCCCTCCTATTTTCTGTCTTTGTATGGCTAGCTCCGGAACTGTCATGGCACTAGGGTGTGTGATTTTTACTATGCTAATGGAGAAAGGTTACCCACGGAAAAGTTCTCCATTCCTCTGAACAGGCCCTACCAGAGAGAAAGTCCCTACACCACCATTTCCCACCATTGTGGTTTCTACTCTTTATCCTCATTGGTCTGTGCCACGGGCATCTCTCGTCTCTACCTAACAGATTCAAGTTATTGCTGACATTCCCAGCGTAAAAGTGGCTTCTAGGAATATTCCTACCATACTGTGTGAACTCACTCAGAACTCAAGACAGAATTACAAAAACAGAGATTGTGATTTGTGGAATGGAATGAACCTGTTCTATGTCACTTTACTTGAGAAATTTGTGCTTAGAGAAGGGAAAACAATGTTCAGAAAGCACTAAGCCAGAAATTAGTCCAAATCTTAGAGAGTATAAATAAGAAACTTGAATGAAGTTTTCCAAATTTGACACTAATCCTAAAAATTTACATGATATTAGTAAACATGATTGTGTTGCTGAAAATACTTTGCTTTTTAGAAAAAGAGAATTTCAACCAAGGATGATAGAGGAAACAAGTTATCTTTTTATTCTTGCTATATTAAAAGTTATTACAAAATCAATGTCATTTGAAGACACTATCAAAGAGCTGAAGCCAAAAATTATAGAAAAAAGGCATGATTGTGTCAGGCAGCTTATTAACAAAAATAGCATATTATTTTTCTGCAGTTTGTGTTTTTGTGCAATTTGTCAGCTTTTCAAAAGACATAATTGTAGTAATTTACTTTTCTCACTCTAAATAATTTTTCCCTTATGTGGCTAATGTTGTATTTATAATTTTATATTATTATTTCTTGAAACGAGCCCTTCAAATTATATAAGCGTTAGACCCCCACAAGTCCTACCATTCCTTGTTCTCAAGATAGAAATAATCTCTCATTTGAATTTTCTCTGAGACTCTTTTGGTCTCTATTAATTTTCTGCCACTTACTGGTTCCTGACTAAAGCTGAAGTATTCTACTAAAATGCCTACAATACACAAAAGATTATGTAGAGTTAAGAGGGCTTTCTAAGGAGGCAGTATTTTCTTGATATGATCTCATTAGTGAGCATTTAATAAATGGATACTTTAAAATTTTTACTGCACAGAATACATGCCTTTTATATTTATAATGAAAACATAATAAAAAAAAAAGACTTTACCCTATACACAAAAGGAGATGGACATTAGTGCAGGAGGACAGGCAGTCATATGGTCTTGGCCAACCTAGCTCTTCCTCCTCTTGTTTGCAATTTGGATACCCTGATTTCATTCACATGGATTAAGGCCCAGAATTAATCACTGAAGCCCACATAGTGTGGACCCACATATACAGCATCCACTGACCCTTCACATGTCTTACCATCCACAGGCAGTAAGTATAGTGGAGAATTTCAATAGACAGTTGAAGAAAGCCTTGACAAAAGGACACCCAGAAGGGAAATTCCAGGGGTGGACTCTGTGACCGTCAAAGACCTCATTCTTCTAAGTGAAGGATCACAAGAATGGAAAAATACGGACCACATGTACTCACCATTAAATTGGTACTAATTGATCAATATTTATGTGCACATATGGCAGTAACATTCATAGGGCATTGGGCAAGTGGGAAGAAGGAGGAGGGGATGGGTAAATTCATACCTAATGGGTACGGTGTGTGATGTCTAGGGGCATGGTATGCATATAGCTCCGACTTGGGTGGTACAAAGGCAATACATGTAACCAAAGCATTTGTAACCCTATAATATTCTTAAATTAAGAAATAACAATAAAATAAAATAAAGTAAAATAAAATAAGACTTAAAAAAAGACCCTCTGGATTCTATGTACTTCAATCCAACATAGTGGAAACATGGCCCTGGGTCACTGGATGGAGCAGCATGCAGAAGGGGGCTGGGGGTACTGTGTGTATAGGTGGTGCACAGGTGGGCGTAAAAGGGGATAGTGAACACTGAACAAATAGGAGGTAGGCAGGGAGACTACATGAACATAGATGACTTTCATATCCTGGATATAAACTAGCAATCCTTTATCCTGGCTACAGCCACCTGCATGCTTCCTGGGATGGTGGGAAGTATGGGCCACCTGGCAAACAGACACATTGGAAAACTCTAACCTGGAACTACTAACCCTATGGGTTGCTGTGGTCTATTGTACAAGGCCTACTGGCGCTGTGTCTAGTCACTGACCTAAGGAGCTATGGTGGCCCTGGTGTGTGCCCTGGTGCCTCCAGGGCATATCATGGGTTACCTGAGAAGAGTAATGGTGGTTCTTCCCACAGGACCCTCTCAAAATGCTGGCAGGAGGGTGTAGGTCAGGAAGACCTCAAGATGGCAGCCAGGGCAAGTTGTGGTAGAAGAACAAGGACAGAGTTATTGAGTCATTACATCAACTCATGAGACCCCTGGGGGGGTAGGGGTGGGGCAGTATCCTGTCAATCTTAACTTGATTGGCCTATGATGGCAAAACATCACAGCCACAAATAAAATCATAGTGGGTTGGTACTTCGCAACACCATGTTCCTTTGATTACATGGGAGAAGAAGCGTTCTGGTGGCAATGAGAATGACAAGACTGGACTGTTGCTAGCCCTCTGTTTGGGGAATTCATGAGCAATATTGTATGGGGGAAACTGAGGTTATGGAACTACACCATTAATGGCACTTGGCTAGTGATTGCCAATGCCTCTATACTCATGAATGGACCACTGAACAAAGTGGGAGAAGGGGTACTGTGTGTACCCATGGGCTGTATATTTCACTGTGGATGGTATAGGGGTGACCCAAACATGGGATGCACAATGTCATGTTTAGAAAGCTGATAGACAGGGTGGTCCCAGCCATCGGGTGTACCCTGGGTGCCCTGCATAGCACCCCTAAGAATGAGATGCCCCACAGGGCCGGTAACCTAAAGCTGTATACCAGGATTGCTGGGGACCTGTCAGAAGGTGTAACTGGCTTTCAGTTTATTATTTTTTATTTAATTTTATTTTATTTTTATTTCAGCTTATTATGGGGGTACAAAAGTTCAGGTTATATATATTGCCCATGCTCCCCCCATCCCCCCAAGTTCAGAGCTTCAAGCGTGTCCATTCCCCAGACAGTGTGCATCGCACTCATCATGTAGGTATACACCCATCCCCTCCCCCTCCCCTGGCTTTCAGTTTAAATCCTTTTTCAGATCTTTGGTACCATAAATAGGAGTCAGTGCTCATGAAAAAATGATACAAAATCTGTTCCTGACCACGGCAGACATGCCTCCTCCAATGCTACTGCCTTGGCAGCCCAGCAGGTGTCCTTCAACTCCCTTGGGAAGGTTGTTTTAGACCACAGAATTGCTCTAAACTTTCTTTGAGCATGACTGGGAGGAATGTGAATGATTGCCAACACCTCCTGCTGTACCTGGATAAATGCCTCAGGTATTGTAGAGACACAGTAGAGGGGAGATCCGGAAGCAGGCCCATTGGCTGAAGACAGTGAGGCCACCTGAAGGATCTATCTTCAATCTCTTTAGCAACCTTTTTTTTTTTTTTTTTATCTCAGTCACTGGGGTCCTGGGCTAGCTTGCTGCTTCAGGCAGACATGGTCATCCTGCTTATAATTGTGGTCCTCATGGGCACAGGGAAATGCCCTTTAGCCATGATTTAAGGGTCTGATCAGTTAATGTGCTGCTTCCTCCAGGGTCAGGGGTACCTGGGTCAGAAGTGAACAGAAAGAGGACAGGTCCCCACATTACTTGAGCCAGTCTAGCTCTTTTCCCCTTTTGCTCACAATTCTCTGACAGAATGTACTGACAATGCAACATCCCGAGATAAGGAGGAAATGTCTAGAACAACCCAGGCCATGTCCTCATTCCTCCTAGAACAGGATGTCCTATAACACTTGAGTTCAGCATGCCAAGTGGCACCCAAAGTATAAAATCCAGACTGGAGTGCTGTTGGGGTCCCACCCTGCATTGGAGATGCTGTTCACCCTAGGCTACTCTTCTGAGCCTTGGGGGGCAGCTTGCCATGGATCCTAGGCTTCTGTTTATTTCTGCTGCCTATCTGTGAGTAATAAATTTGCTTTGCCTGACATGTTATGCTAGTGTTCTGTCTCACCAAATCATGCAAACAGTACTCTGAGTTCCTGCCAAATTTAGAACCTTTGTAGTAGCACTCGTCGTTTCCTCTTGGACTCTGGGTGACTGGGTAGGTACCTTAGATGTGGCGCTTTTATATGTCTCACTTTCCTCAGCCACAGAAACTGGTATAATATTTAGCATTGTGAGGTCTTAAAGAAAAGGTTAATGAAAAAAACAGGGAGATCCTAAGGAAAAGAGCTTTGTTTTCTTTACCATAATGAAAACAAGATATGACTTCCTTTTGCACTGATAGTTATTAAGGGTTTCTGCTCAAATAAAACAAACACTAAGTACAACATGGAATAATTCAGCAGGCTCAGATAACACAAAAACTTTAATATAACTCTTTGAAGCTCTGCCCAAGTTTTTAAACTCACATTTACTTTAAAGTTCTCTATCTCACCATATCTTTTTCCCATGGGTAAGAACTTTTAAAATATCTAGCACAGCAGTTCTCAATCAGGGGAAATTTTGTCCCCTACAAGACATCTGGGAATGCCTAGAGACATGTTTTTTTGGTCACACTGGTAGAGTTGGGGGAGGAAGTTACTGGCATTTAGTGTGTTAAGGCCAAGGACGCTGCTAAATATCCTACAATACATAGGATAGCTCCCTGCAACAAAGAAATATCAGACCAAAAACGTCAATGGTGCCAAGGCTGAGAAACCCTGATCTAGCTGATAATAAGCACACATTTCTCAACAGAGTTTAGGGGATGACTATATGACATGTGTCAATTTAATGTGATGACTTAGAATCAAGTTTCAAATGGTGACTGAAACTGTTATTTTGCACGACACCAGCTCTCACGCCCTTCCTTTAAATCTTGTGTTTACACACACAAGAAAAATACATTTGTGTCATATTCTGGGCTATGGGTTTATATGATTTTTTTTCCTTTTTTAAAAAAATCTTCTTTAATAGACTGGAGCTCCACTTGCTTTCATTTCTCTTAAGAGCTTTGCACATCACTTACCTTATACAAAACCTCTGATTGTTAAGTATCTTCTTTTCATATCAGTAACTATTTATTTATACAGCTCATATCAGTACAGCTATTTGGCAAATGCTAATTTGCATTAAGCCAAATGCTAATATGAAGCAGCTGCTTGGGACATGAATGAAGGGTCAGGGAATATAATTGAACACAGATAGTATGAAGGAAAGAAGTGAGAAAGAGAAGACCCCTGGGAGGGTGAGTGTTACAAATGGAATTAAAATGTTGATTACATGGCTTTGCTTCCACCCATTTCCTTTGTGTTATTGTCAAATGTATTATGCATATATTATATTTCTATGTTATATGTTTATGATATGTGTCTGATACTCCATTATGCACTTATTATTTTATATGATTCCTTTTTAAATCAGGTAAACAGAATGAAAACTACATCAAGTTAAAAATATCATTGGTCAAACAAGAGTAGGAATTGGCATAAAAATATAGAAGAGAAACATTCAAGATATTCTACAAAAAAAAGTAGAGAAAAAGCAATCGGTCCAGGGTTCTAGATGACTTCTAGAAAAGTACATATTAATACTACTATGCACAGCTACAGTGTGAATTCTCTGGTCATTCTTCATTCCAGGGTCAGAACTCAGAACTGGCTGCAACAGGCAGCCATGGTCTAATGTATTTGTCATAAAGTGAAACCAGGACTACTGTACCTCCATAAACTTTCTGTTAATGTGCATTAAAAGAGTGTTATCTCACTTAATGAAAATAAATAAATTTCAGAATTGTTATGGTCGTACAGGGAGGAATTCAGCCATGGCGGTGACCACATTCTTTTGTCAATCAATGTCAATCATTGTCACACCGGCCATCAGTCAGATGACATTTCCCACCTAACATCATGGTCCATTCATGAACACAGGCATCTCCCCACCAGCTCCAGTTATTCACAAGGGAGCACATGAATAACAAAGCAAAACAAAAATAGCTTGTTATTGCCTAAGGGTTAAAATGTTAATAAAAAAGCACAGAAAAATATCTATAATTTGAGTTTAAAATTGCATTTATACCTCAAACATGGCCCTGGGTTGCTGGATGGAGCAGCATGCAGAAGGGGGCTGGGGGTACTGTGGTGTATAGGTGGTGCACAGATGGGCGTAAAAGGGGGTAGTGAACACTGAACAAATAGGAGGTAGGCAGGGAGACTACATGAACATAGATGACCTTCATATCCTGGATATAAACTAGCAATCCTTTATCCTGGCTACAGCCACCTGCATGCTTCCTGGGATGGTGGGAAGTATGGGCCACCTGGCAAACAGACACATTGGAAAACTCTAACCTGGAACTACTAACCCTATGGGTTGCTGTGGTCTATTGTACAGGGCCTACTGGCGCTGTGTCTAGTCACTGACCTAAGGAGCTATGGTGGCCCTGGTGTGTGCCCTGGTGCCTCCAGGGCATATCATGGGTTATCTGAGAGGAGTAATGGTGGTTCTTCCCACAGGACCCTCTCAAAATGCTGGCAGGAGGGTGTAGGTCAGGAAGACCTCAAGATGGCAGCCAGGGCAAGTTGTGGTGGAAGAACAAGGACAGAGTTATTGAGTCATTACATCAACTCATGAGACCCCTGGAGGGGCAGGGGTGAGGGAGTACCCTGTCAATCTTAACTTGATTGGCCTATGATGGCAAAACATCACAGCCACAAATAACAAAATCATAGTGGGTTGGTACTTCGCAACACCATGTTCCTTTGATTACATGGGAGAAGAAGCGTTCTAGTGGCAATGAGAATGACAAGACTGGACTGTTGCTAGCCCTCTGTTTGGGGAATTCATGAGCAATATTGTATGGGGGAAACTGAGGTCAACTCCAGCAAAATCTCAGGCAAGATTAGCATTGGCCCAGTTTGGCCACAGATCATGTAAGACAGGATCATTATCTCCAAGGGAATGGTGTGTTCTAATTGGATAGACAAGAGTCATGTAAAAGAAGATTCTTCAGTATAGTACTAGGAAGGTATCTATCAGAATCAGCAATCTATGATTTGAGTTACTGGAAGGATTCATTTCTAATTTTACAAGAAACTTCTGATTGCTTAGAAATTGTTGTGTTAGGTCTAATGGGACAAATATTTGTCCTACTTTTGTCCTACTTTTGCCCACTGCCTTATTTGCCCCTCCTCCACCTATTCCATCTTTATAAACTTTAACATTTCTTAAAAATGCAACTCTTTTCACTTTCTTCCCTGAGTGAATTTTTATAAAGCACAAAACACAAGTTATCTTTTCGTATGGATTATGAGTGCATATTATTCATGCTATTTCATATATAAATACTCAGAAGCCATTTTGAATACATGGATAAATTGTATAAATTAAGGAGAAACAAAGAAAATGCTCCTTTCATCAGAAGTTGAATAAAGGTACAACATTTGCTCATGTGACCATATATATGTGTAAGCAGAGTTCCTGAGAAATATCTAATTGCAGCTATTGAAAAAATTGGTTACTCATAAGCTTAGAACTTGGTCACATAAAAGAAAAAAGGTAGCATAGGATATTTCATGTACCAACCACGAAATTTATACTGACTAATATAAAGGTGCTTGATGTATATTTCTGATATTATCAAAAATATTGAAAGATACTTGATTCTTCATAGATGTGAGTCTAGGAAGACTGACATAAAAATATTGGCTGGGGGAAATTTATGTACTTATGTATGTTGGGACTCAGAAAACAATACCCCAAAATAAAAGCCTCAGAAGCAAAAGTTTTCTTTGACCTTCTCTTGCCCTTTGTCTCTCAGTCCCCTTCTCCCCAGAGGCTAGCCATAGAAACCACAACCCCTATTGCCCCAAAGCCAGCCATAAAACCTAAAAATATTACTCTGACTCTCTGCCTTTCTGTGTGAAAACTGAACTTAAAGAAATTATCTGACCTACCTTGTTTGACTGTAGGTCATAAGACCCCCATTCCAGAGAGGGTCCTTTCCATACCCAGAAGGAAATAATGCATGCTCAGAGAGGACAAGAAGAATCTAGATAGACAGGCCTTGCTGGGTTTCCCCACTCAGTGTATTAGCATTAGATCATCATACTCTTTTTGTCCAATCATGTTCTCTATGGCTGTCCATATTTTGGTAAACCTGAGCATAAAAATGGGCAATTTCCCCTCTATCTTGCGGTCTTTATTCTGAAGGCTCCTGTGTACACGTTAAATAAATTTATATCGTTTTCTGCAATTAATCTTCCTTTTTGAGTTAGTTTTTAAGCAAAACTTCAGAGAGCAAATGGAATTTTTTTCTTGTTCCATATATATATATGCATATATATATAAAGGCTTTAATTTTAATTAAGACGGAATCATTTTCTACTTTATATAATATCACAGGATTTGTGTGTATGTGTATACATGCACACACACAACGGATTGTATGGGAAGACAAGAGAAATAAATGAAGAACTTTTATGTAACTTTGTGGTTTATAATTCCCATCAATAATTATAAGTCTAAATACAACACAGTATTCAATGTTATCAGCTGCTCCACTCCTAGAATATACAAGTCTATCTTCTTTTTTTCTTAAGTTTTATGTCCAATGAAATATAGTTCTTAGTTCAGTTAAAAAATAAATGTCTGATACAAAACTTACTTAACTCTCAAGCTACCTAATATGTGGGAGAGATTTTTTTCAACAGAAAATTTGTTAGGGAAGAGTAAAAAATGACTAGGAGTACATCCAAACAGCATGTTTGGCTACAGGAAGAAAAATATTTATTTTTAACAGAGATGAGGAATATATAAAACCAGCAGCAGTAAATTCACTCTTTCCACTAAGGAGGAAACTATTATTTATTTTTTGAGGTAATGGTTTATGAATTCATTTATTAAACTTATTTATTAGCTGTCGTATTTGCATAGGATGAGTTAATATGATTCACACTAAAATATTTATAGGACTTGATCACCTATATCAAAATCAGGGAGTGAGAGGGGAGTTACTTGATAAAGAGGCCCTCGATTCTCAGTTGCAAAAGTGAGTAGAAAATGAACGTACTCAGAAAAGAGGGCTCAAGTTGTCATTAGAATCTAAAAGTCTAATACTTTCCAGAAACCAATGGGAACTCCTCTGGGAAGTCAGAATCATGTGTTGTTTTTCTGGATTTCAGTACTTTGTGTACACCGTTTGCATTTTGCTGCAGACACATCTGCTCCTTTCAGTGTTTGTTTTCAGATAACTCCTGATCGTATATGCAGTGTGTTGCTGAGCATGGCCACATTTCTGCTTTCTCTGTCTTGACAGAAAGTTATTCATGGTGAGGTGGACCCTGGGTTAAGACCCTTTGAGAATAGTATAATACTATTGTCAAGGGCTCAGTGGTTGGGGGGGCATGAGCACAATGGCTTCATTTAGATAGTTTTTTAACGCCTGGGGATTGATACTTTTTCTTGACAAATGTGGAAGGCTCCAAAAATCACTAATGAGAAAGGGCGGGTAGATTTTATGTGCCTGTGGTTTGGGAAACTTCTGAATTGACTAGTCCAATTGATAAAGGCTTTTAACCTTAGGCTTCTAAAGAATATCTTCAAGCCTACTCACTCATCCTAAGGCCCACTGAAAATTTGATTGATTAATTAATTAATTGACATCATGGACATTTCACCCCTGAACTTCAAAGTGAGTTTATGACTTTGTCAAGAATATAACTGCTCTATAAAATATAAACATAATCTATTGCTATCACTAAAATAAAAAGTGCCCTCCAGTCTCAGAAAGCAATAACAAAGGTCTTTGTACAAAGTAGGTGCATCTGGTGTTGACTGTCAGTAAATTCCTATTATTACTATTGAAATTATAGTTATTACTACTAACTTTAAAAACACATATTATTCATTTTTAGACATTTATGTATAAGCAGTTTTTAAAAAAATTTTACAGTTTACGTAGCATGTTTGGATTAATTAGCTCACCTACTAGTCATAGCAGCCTTGTGAGATTAAAGCTATTTTCATTGTACAACTAAAGCTATACTGGCTCCAGTGGTTAATTATCCTGTCTGTGTTTACAAAGCCACTAAGAGAATGGACCAGTACTGGAACCCAGTTCTTCCAGCTCCAAATTCAGCATCTTTTCTTCTAGTACCCGGATTTCTCCCTACCCTAACTAACCCCTTACTAGACTCTGATCTCTCAGGAAAACTCCAGGTGAGCATGAAGAACAAGTTGGAGTCATGTTAAGTACACCAACTCCCACATCCTCACCTACACAATGGGAACAAAGCCCAAGTCACCCTTCAATAATCAGAAGAAACAAACAAACAAACAAACAAAAGAAAAGTAGAACCTTTTCTATTTGAAAAGAAGAGTCAGAATACAATTCAAAGGTCTCATATATTTTAGATGCTATAAAATAAAACAAATTTAATGACTCAGAAAATTGAAGTAAAATAAAAGTAAGACAACCTTGGTACCCTTCTTTTCTGGCCACTGTGCCTTAAGATAGCTGTACCCAACCAAGGCTGCTGCTTCATGCAGATCCAAGGCAAGGACATGTCATCTTCCTTGAGTTTTAAAGGTACACTTACATGTTCAAAACTCAATAACTATTTGTGTAAAACTTTAATAAATAGTAATCAAAATAGTCATTAAAATGCTTTGGAAACCTTAGGATTTATTTATTTATTTTTCCTTCATTGAAGGTTAACAATATTTTCATAATATATGGAAATATTTTGAGTTTTGATATTTACTTTAGTATTTCATAAATCATTCAATTCCTTGTGGTTAAATGATCTGTTAGAGTTGTGGCTATCTCTGGGGAGACTCCATTCCCAATGTTCAGCAAATAAAATGTAAGAGGCTTAGTATGTACTATATGGTCTGAATGTTTGTGTCCTCTGCCAAATTCATATGTTGAAGTCTTAACCAGTAAAGTGATGGTATCAGGAGCTGGGGCCTTTGAAAGGTGGTTAGGTCATGGGGGCAGAGCCCTCATGAGTAGGATTAGTGACTTTATAAAAGAGGTCCAAGAAACACTCCTCACCCATTTTATCACGTGAGGACACAGTAAGAAGGGCCATTCATTAATATGAACCAGAAAGCAGGCCCTCCTAGACACCAAATCTGTTGGTACTATTGTTAGGTACTTAGTAAGGGATTCCGGGTCTCCTAGGGACAAAAGTTTGTGCCTTGCCTTGGTGCAATTGCCCCACCTGGGAAGAAGGACAAGGATGGGCTCCAGGCTCCCATCTTGGTCCTGCCCCAACTTAATCCTGCCCTGAGCTACTGCCATACCTGGGGGAGGAAGGAATACCCTGCAGATCTACCAACCAGAACTTAGTGCACCAGCTGCAAAAAAACACAGAAGAACTCTCTAGCCCATGGGCCAAGCAGTATAGGTACCATAGAGTCCGGAAAGTGACCTAGAACAACCCACATGTGCAGTAAGACTCAGGTCATGCAACTCCCAATTGTCCAATCTAAGTGGTTCCATGGTGACATCTGAGCCACAGGAAGGTCCCAAATTGGGCACTATAAAACAAGATGCAGACCATAACCAGGTCCTTCCTTTTGCTCTGCCTTTGCTGCAACAAAGAGTCTGGTAGTGATCCATGGTGTATGTATCATGCTCTGTAAAACTATGCCTTGCTCTTGCTTTATGATCCTATCTTTCTCTCCTCAATAAACCTCATTTTTGTGCTTGCCTTCATTTGGTGCTTCTGGTCATTTTTCAGCCATGAGCATGCCAAGAATCAACATTTCAGATTGAAACCTGGCACTATGATTTAAATTTCCCAGCCTCCAGAACTGTGAGAAATAAATTTTGGTGTAATAAGCCACACAGTTTATGGTATTTTCTTATAGCAGCCTGAAAGGACTAAGACAATATTATATGAATCCTTCTGTTTTGTTAGATAGTACTATAGAAAATATGTCTTCAATCTTAACATACCATTTTAAAAGATTTTGATAACATTCATTCACAAAGATTTCAATGTTGTCCTATTATAAAATGTTTTTGAATAAAGAAAATGCCCAATAGTCACTCTTACTATTTCTATTCTTTACTGACCTTATTGTAATTTTGTGTAGGTATTAAAAACAAATTATCATTCTTTATATCCCACCCTACTGTACCTCTTACAAATTGTGTGTTCTTGGCAACCAGTTTAACATCTGTATGCCTCAGTTTCTTCTCTGTAATTAGAGTTCCCATTCATTAGGTCATTATGAGGATTACATCAATTAAATTATAAAAACATGTAGAACAGTGCCTAGTAGTAAGTACTTAATAATTGTTTATTATTATTATTATTTGGAGGGCATAGAAATTGAAGGCACTTGTTCATGCAAGATACTTGGTGGAAATATGTGGATTTAAATCTGCATCTTAACACTTAGTGAAGCAATTAGGCCATAGGTACAGAAAGAGGCACTGCTGAGTTTTTTTCTTTCAGACTTCTAAAGGTTATAGGGAAGGAAAAACAAACACCTCAGAATATCAACTGTGAATTTAAGAATTGGAGGTATTCAAGACATTTATACATTTTTTCATTTAAAAACATTTTAACCGACATATTATAGATATTTATGGAGTACAAAATGATGTTTCAATACATATAATGTATAGTGATCATAACAGGGTAATATGTTGTATTGTAGATCTCTAGGACTTACTCATCTTGCCTAACTGAAACTTTGTACTCTTTTACTAATACCTTCCCATTTTCTCCTCCCCCAGATGAAGGCAATTGCCACTCTACTCTCTGCTTCCATGAATTTGACTATTTCAATTTTCTCATACAAGTGGTATCATGTAATATTTGTCCTTTACATAACTTTTAAAATAAGCTTACTTTTTTCAAATCCTTAAGCCCTGTAAGATGATTTCTCTGGGTACTACATTTCCTATTAACTTGACTTTATTTTAGAAATTACAGACAATTAACTGAAATAGCACAGTTTTTAAATTAGTGAAGCAAAAATACATTGTCACACTAAAATGTTCCTTGCCTGTATGTTGATTCATCTGCTCAATGAGCAGCTTGATACTTCAATGCACATAATACATGTCAGAACCTCTATAATATTCCCTAAATGAGAACAAATAACTTACTAACCTTGAGCTATACCATTTTGATTGAAAATACTCTGTTTAAATTGTCCTTGTACATGTTTCTCTCTGCAGTCTCTGAAATAGCTTTGTCCCAGGGACATAAAATCATTTTCATTTGTCAAATAATAATTATGCTGATATCCTCTATACACCACCTTGTCTTTTCCTTGAGGATATTAGTTTATGTTAAAACATTAGCTATTTTTTTTCTGATATTGTTCAGGAAGGAAATAATATTAATGCTATTTTTATAGAAGTAGTGAAAATACAGATAAAAAAATAAGAGTTTACACAAAAACAGAGACACATTAGCTTGGGTGTTAGACAATGGTTCTTTGTCTAGCTCAGTATCTAAATGTTCAACTACAACTACGTCTTTGAGTGTTCTTTTTCTTTTTTCTTTTCTTTTCTTTTTTTATTTGAGACAAAGTCTCGCTCTGTTGTCCAGCCTGGAGTGCGGTGGCACAAACATAGCTCACTGAAGCCTCAAACTATTGGGTTCAAAGATCCTCCTGCCTCAACCTCCTGAGTAGCGGGGACTACAGGTGCATACCACCACACCTGACTAATTTTTTAATTTTTTGTAGAGACAGGGTTTCACTGTGTTGCCCAGGCTTGTCTCAAATGTCTGGGCTCAAGCAATTCTCCCACCTCAGCCTCTCAATGTTCTGGGATTACAGGCATGAGTCACTGCACCTGGGATTCATTTTCTTATAAAGTGTCCTGTCCCGTGTAAAACTAGTATTAAGTAAATGTTATGCTTTTCTCCTATTGTTCTCTCTTATGTCAATTTAATTCTTAGTCCCAGTGTGCAAAAAAAAAAACTCTAAAAGAATACAAGTAAAATTTTGTCTCCCCTAAGTTTTGAATCGTATGAAAGGTTGAAGTTTTATATAATATTATTTTCTGGACTAATTAATCTGAAACTTAATTGTTATAAACTTTAATATAATTGGCAAATGGAGCAGAATCATCCTGTGTTATCATTCAAGAGCAAGGAAGGAAGATTTGACAGATTAATGTATACATACATTAGCATATTAACCAGGAAGAATACATGCATATACATTCTCAAAAGATATTTTATAGTCTAAAATTTACATTCATATACCTTTGCAAAGAGGATATAATGTGATTAATTTGCATGTACCTCTGAGTGAGTATTTGTGTGCATGTGTGTGAGTATGTGTGTGTGTGTAGGTGTCTTTTTTTTTGTTCTAATGTATGCCCTACAGGGATGGGAGTTAGATAGAATTAATCTACACTCTAGAATCAGTTACTAGCAGTCCTTCACCTATTAATTTCTGTGGTCAACATCAGTGGTTTGTAAATTAACATGATTGATGTTAGGCATATTAGGTATGATTTTTTATTGGTGAAAACAGTGGTCCTTTAATCATGCAGTTTTCCCACATGTAGTTCAAAGGCATTCTTGCCTTCACATAACAGGGTATACAAATCTGAAAGCCCATATACCAGGTCTTTAAGATTCAAATTCTCAACGGTCCTGTTTTACAGCTGATGATTCAAAGGCTACTTGGGCACCTGACTCCAATTAGGTGAATCCTGCTCTTAAAATATTGTCATATTGCCTCAGGTAAGTCTTTTATGTGAGACAATATTGGAGTGGCTAAAAAGGACTTCCCTTAAGACTTCATCAAGCCTACAGAACTGGAATGACTCTTTTTTTTACATAGGTCTGTTAAGTTTTTATGGGTAGCAATAGGTGTTGATCTTATTACAAGCTGGTAACAAGGTTGTGAGGTGGAGATTCATTGTTCACACCCACATCTAACTATTTGGAAGTTACTTATATTATTAAAGAAACTAGGACTTGTGTGTGACCAAACTAAAACATTCTTACTGAGATAATTAGCCTTAGTTTCGAGACTGAGGAAGACATCTTTCTTTTCTTCTTTAGAAACTATCAATAGCACAGCTTGCATCATGTCACTACCCTAATTAAGCACTCTTGGTGGCTTGTCTTCACTGAAAGAATAAAGGCTAAACTGCTTGTCTGGTGTTTAAATCTCATTACAAATTGACCCAACTTAAACTTCTTATTTTCTAATCTCTGTCTCACACAACCCAATGTCCGGCAACATTATTATCATTTAACAACTACTTTTTGAACCACTACCATGGGCCAGAGCTTGTGCTAGGTAAATCAGAAATGGTCCCTGCGTTGAAGAATGTAGAGTCTGATGAAGGGAGTTAGCCCAAGAGATGCGTAAACAAACTATCCTACTAAATATAGCTTTAAAAGTCTAGAAATCCAGAAGAACGGTTGAATATTTCTGGTGGATCCTGAGTTGGTTTTATAGACTGATTTTTGTTTCTGAACTGCAGGCTGCTTTCTCATGTCTTTCTATGGTTGATCATGATGTTCTCCTTGCCTGGACTATCTTTTCCCCTTTATGCTTTAACTTTATTGAGAAATTCTATTCGTAAGGTGACTTCAAATATCCCATCCATCGTGTACTTTCTCTGCAGCTTGCTTCCTACCCCTCTGCCAGAATTTAACTCCCTCCACTGTGTTTCCACAACACATTAGTTATAAGTTTGCTATAGCACAAATCACATTGCCTTTTATAATACACTTGCATTAGAATGTTTATTGGAGCACAATTCACAATTGCAAAGATGTGGAATCAACCCAGTGCCTATCAATATATGAGTGGATTAATAAAAATGTGGCATATGTGTACCATGGAGTACTACTCAGCCATAAAAAATGGGAAGCTAATACCTTTTGTAACAACCTGAATGGAACTAGAGACCATTTTTCTAAGTGAAGCATTGCAAGAATGGAAAAACAAACACCACACATACTCACTATTAAACTGGAACTAATGGATCAACACTTATATGCACATATGGAAGTAAAACTCAATAGAAATCAGCCAGTGAAAGCGGGGAGGGGTGGGTAAATTCACACCTAACAGGTACAATGCACACTATGTGAGTGATGGGCACACTTATAACTTTGACTCAAACTGTACAAAAGCAATACAGGTAACCAAATCGTTTGTGCCCCATAATATTCTGAAATTAAAAAAAAAAAAAGGTTTACATGCCTGCCCTTACACTAGACTGTGCCCAATTTATTTCATTGAGTAACATCTACCATGGAGGATCCTTAATATGTGCTTTTTTTTTTTTTAAGAAAAAACACATTAATGAAAACATTCTAGAAATAATATTACTTAGAAGATTATATGAGGTCAGCTAGAAATTCTGGATAAATTACTGCCAAGAAATTTTAGTTTCTATTCTGTTCTCCCCTAGACCCAACTAGTTATATAAATAGATTAAAGGTTAATACATTGAACCCAATCTCCAGAGGATCAGTTAGCTTCATTCTGTCCCTACACCAGCTGTATCCCAAACTCTAACAGACCTTTCCACAAACAAACACATAGTTAACAACAGACCATAAGTGTAAATGAAAATGTTCTGCCTAAAACCATTAAACTTCAATAGGTTTTTACTGGTGGTCAGTTGTCATGTGATAGCTATGTGTTAAAAACTGGCAGGCCCTGAGGGTCAGTAACAAAAATAGATAATCAGATCCCCATTCTACATGTGAGAAACTGAGACCCAGAGAAAGTCAATGTTTTATTCCCACAGTTTGAATATAAAACCCATTATGTCTTCAAGTAACTTGCAGTCTTGTTAAATGAAGCATATTACTACTTCACAATCATGACATGCATGAACTTGATATCCAGAGTTTCTACATTCTTGAACACATTGAAAATCCACTATATGATTTATTTGTGATTTATTAAATTATTTATTGTTTATTTATTAAGTTAACAAAGTTGAATAGTATGAGTCATTTAGCGTTTGATCAAAGTCAGCATCATTTCTCGTATAGTTTATTCTCATGTTTTCTAAATTCATAATTTGGGTAAATAGTAACTCTTGTAAAGTCACACATGCAAACATTTCTTTTGAAAAGATGGCCCTGGCATAATGCAGAATAAAATCCTGAAGAAACTGGGTTAGAAGAAAAGACAAAGCCAATAGATATAATAAAATATGTCTCAGCCTGGACATAAAAGTTTTATATGTTCTCAAGACTGGATTGTTAAATTCAGCGTTGATCTACCACTTGAAAATAACCTACAATAAGGGGTGTATGAAAATAAGAAAAGGTATTTTAAAACTGTTTCACTGAGTGCTCTAGTCAATGTAGTATTTTTACAATATAGAAAAAAAAAATGTTGGTAAACTTTGAAGGCGGCAGGCTTGGGCTGTGGGTATACGGTGTCATATATGTAACTTTTGGTGAAATTATTATTCTGGAACAATTTATCAGCTTTAGACAATATTTCCCTTTTTGTGATTAGGGAAATATTTGAAGATCTGAGCTACCTGGCTTATTAATGCTGAGCATTAATTCTCAAAAGGTAAACAAATAAAATGAAGACAAAAGCGGGTATTCAGTAAAAATTTAACTTTGGGGATTTAGAACAAGTACGATTTTTGTGGTGTTGTGTTAGTTAAGGAAGGTTTGGTGGTATATACGTTTTGAAACATATACTAATGCAGAAAAATTTTTCAAGTTTTCATTGTATATAAGGAACAGATAAAGCTCCCAGTGATTAAAACAGAACAAAACACCATTATCAAGAGGCCAATAGTGCTCTCTAAGAATCGTGAGCTTTTTGCAGCTCTCCCTTTTTGAAATCCCCAAAATATATCACACATGTAATCATTTGTTTAATATCCTCTTGCTTCCCTCATTCTGTGTATCTTCCTTTTGTTAAAATAATTATCAATAGCTCACACAGGGCATGAACCTTATTTGTCTTGCTCAGCACCAAACCCCTAGAGCTTAATACAGTGTGGCACAGAATAGGTGCTAAATAAATATCTGAAAATAAATTACAGCACTTTCCAATATGAGATCAAATAGGCAAATATAGCATACAATAAGGATTACTATAGAGTGACCAACTACAAAACTGTGTCAAAGATAGCTTCACAGAGGAAGATATATTGGAGAGACATTTTGAAGGAAAATAAAGAGTTTTCCAAGGGAAAAGGTAGAAGGGCAAACTATTTCCTATAGTACCAAACTACAAATAGCTACATAAATCTTGATACAAACTGCTGTAAGCAAACAAAATGGACTTAATTTAACTGAGCTCCAGGTTCAGGATGGCTTCAGGCAAAGCCTGATTATTACACAAATATTACAGTAAGAGCCATATCTTGGCCTCATTTCCTCCAGGTTTTCTCCATTTTCAGGTTCCTTGGATTGTCTCTGACAACACCAGGCTCTCCCCTCATGATGGCTTCACGTCTCAGTATTAAGCCTCGTATTCTTTTCCTAAGCTCAGAAAGTAAGCTCAGCATTCCCAATTAAACTCCTAAAGTTCACTTTTTTAATATTACTATTATTTTAATGGCTTTGGAGCAAAAAAAAAAAAACCTTTAGGGATAAAGAGAAACATTACAGAATTATAAAATGGTTAATTTCTCAGTAATATATACTACTCCTAAATATGTATGCATTTAGATATGTTTAACAAGAAAGATTCAAAGTTCTTGAGGCAATATATGCACAGAACAGAAAGCAAAAATACGTAAATTCACAATTACAGTTGGAGACTTCAAAACTCTTCCCTTAGTAGAACTGGTAGACAAAAAAATAAATCAAGGATATAAAAGAGCTAACCATCAACAATAGACTGGATCTAATTCACTCCAAGCTGACAGTTTTTGACACAACCACATGAATTAGCAATGACTTTGCTAAAATAAGATTTTCCAGACTAATCATGTATATTTCCTCCCCATTCCTAAAATGAGCCATTTCTCCAAGGAGTCTGGGTTTCTTTTACTTATTTTATTTTTAATTGATACATAATAATTGTACATATTCATATGGTACATGGTGATGTTTCAATATATATAATGTATGTGATCAGATCAGGGTAATTAGCATATCTAGCATCTTAAGCATTTACCATTTCTTTGTGCTGGGAACATTCAATATCCTTCTTCTAGCTATTTGAAACTATATAATATATTATTATTAACTATAGTCATCCTACAATGCTATAGAACACTAGAACTTACTCCTCCTGTCTGGTTGTAATTTTTTAACCTTTAATACATCTCTTCCTGTCCCCTCTTTCTCCCTACCCTTCTCAGCCTCTAGTATCTTCTGTTCTAATTTTAATTTCTATGAGATCAACTTTTCTTTAGCTTCCATACATGAGTGAGAACTTGCAGTGTTTAACTTTCTGTTCCTATTTCACTTATATTGTCTTCCAGTTCCATGAACGTTGCCACGAATGACAGGATTTCTTTCCTTTTATGGCTGAATAGTATTCCATTGTGTATATACACCACATTTTCTTTCTCCATTCATTTGTTGTTAGACAATTGGGTTGATTCCATATATTTGCTATTGTGAATAGTGCTGCAATAAACACAGGGGTGCAAAATTCTCTTCAATACACTGATTTCCTTTCCTTTGGGTAAATACACAGTAGTGGGATTCCTGGATCATGTGGTAGTTTTTTGAGGAACCTCCACAGTTCTTCATAGTGGCTCTACTGGTTTACATTCCCACCACCATTGTGTAAGAGTTCCCTTTTCTCTGCATACTAACTAGCATTTATTTTTTCTCTTTTTGATAATAGCTATCCTAACTAGAGGAAGATAATACCTCATTGTGTTTTTAATTTGTATTTTCTGGATGATTAGTGAGGTTGAGCATTTTTTCCATATATTTTTTGGCCATTTGTATGCCTTCTTTTGAGAAATGGCTGTTCAGATAATTTGCCTATTTTTTCGTTTCAAAATATTAAGGGGTTACAAATGTTTTTGTTACATGGATAGCTTTTATGCTGCTTGAGTCAGGGCTATTAGTGTGCCTATGTAGTGTTCATGGTACCTGTTAGGTAGGGTTTTACCCCTGCTCTCATCAACCCTCTCCTCTTCTTGATTTTTAATAACTTTTACTTCTCTCTGTTTTTCATGTGTGTCCATCAATTAATTTCAAATTATTAGAGAGTACATGCGGTGTTTGTCTAAAGTTCATTTTTATGAGGCAAGCTTAGCCTCCCTTCTAAATCAATAAGATCAAGTATGGTCATAAATCAATCTGGTAAACTTCCAGACAATGTGGTTTTATCCTATAAGGTTATGACTGAGAATGTGACAAAGGAAGGTTTTTTTCTTTTTTAAAAGAAACTTGGCCCACAGTTTCCATAAAGAAGAAGAAAACGAGCATTATTGTAATTGTTACACACTATAACTGCCCAGTTAGGCCTTATGTATTTCATCTTAAAATTACCCACTGAAAAAAAATCAGTTTTTTCTTATTAAGGAGGATAAAATCCATGGGTATTTTCCCCTAAGGCAACCTGATAGTACAGAAATATAGGAAGTCATTAATATCAACAACTTTCATAGCCACAGTTTCTCAGAGTGTAGAAGTATCTCTGGCTCAATTCCTAACCAGATGGTTAAATATGACATCTCTCAGTGGTTATGCAAGTATAAATTTATGCCTAGGCCCCATCCCTGCATGAAATGAAAAACAGGAACATGAAAGACCCACATGGATTCCACCCTGAAATAGAACTGAATCAGACAGGCTCAGCCAATCTGAGACCCCTGGAGGAGTTTCTGTAAACAGCCCAAGATTAGCCACCTCCTCCTCCTCCTAAAATTAAATAAAATTTTCTCTTTAGAGGGAGGAAGAGAAAAGCTCAATGTTGCCTTGGGGACCCATAAAATTTCTATATGAGGCTCAGTTTCCATCTATTTTAGCTGCAAAAGGATATGGAGTCAGGAACCTTGAGAGCAGAGGTTAAGGCCACATTTTGTTAGACTCTGTGAATGAAGAATGATTGTTTGGCTATGAGCCCAGACTAATGTTAGTAGGCATCGCACAGAAAAAAAGAAGGAAAGCTAAAATGGGCCTACCACAAATAGTAAGGTAACTCTCAATGCTAGTGGCCAAAACTATTAATTTAGTATTTGAGGTCTATTTTTCTATTCATAGGTAACTTACCCCCAACTACTCTACAATATGGATCTTTTGGTATAGCCAGGCAGGTGTTACGATCCACGAAACCTGGAAATTTGTTACAACATGTATAATTGAGAAATCTTCCTGTTGTACAGACAGAAGGGTCAACTTAAACTAGGTATAACCAATAAGAAATTTATTGTCTCAGTAATTGAAATACTTGGAAGGCAGGCTGGCTTTAGACACAGCTTAAATTTGGGACATAAACTGTCATTAATTGGTAGGAAAGAGCTAAGTCTTTAAGAGAAATCCAGATTATTCATTCTGGAAGAAAGAGGTATGTATGCAGGGGTGGCATAAAACAAACTGGCAAACACATGCATACATAGACACACAGATGAATACTTTACAGCAACATGTTCCTTGCTCAGATCTGTCATTCCATTCCCCAGGAATGCTTTCCACTTTCCTTTTAAAAAGTCTGTCCCTCTTGAAAATTTCGTTCCTTTTCTATCGTCTTTGGATCATATTTATCTATTTTCCTGAAAGTCCAGAACATTTATACCTTATAATTTATTTTTCATTAAGCATACACTATAATAAATGGTTATTAATACTTGATTTCTCCCCTGAGTGATCTGTCCCAAGCTAAAAGCAGCTCTTGTGTGCTGCAAGAGTTAAATTTTAAAGTCTGTAGCATGGGAGATGGAAAATTTCTACTTAGAAACAATACAATATAGAGTGATAGTATGGCTTAGCAAAATTCAATTAATTCATCATATGACTGAGGTACAATATTAAAATTCAAATTTGACTTTTCAGAACCATCCTAAATCCCTTAGTCTTTTCAAATGCCCACCACTTATGTTGGAGGGGGAAGAATAATACTTCTACCTCTTGCTTCACTGGACCTGGAAGGTGGAAAGGGGTCCTCATTCCCAATTGCTTTTGATGGCTCCCATAACCTGCGGAGGGTCTTCAGCATTGAAGACACTGGAGTCACACAGGAGGCAGAGGGGCTCAAACAGGTGGGCTCGGGTGAGATGACATGGAGGACAGAGGAGGCAAAAGACAATGCGATATTTGTGAGGCAAAGGCATCCTAGAGTACATGAGGAGTAAAACAGTGGCCAAGGAAGGACCTAGGAGGGTATTCCATAAAAGAAGCAGTAGGGAAAAGTTGACAAGAAAAGAGAGAAATTATGACTTGTCTTAGATGCATGGAATGTAAGCTCTGGAAGAGATTCCTCTCAAGCTTATCTTTCAGGAAATTAAAGTATAAAATTAAACTGACATGAGTATATTGTAAACCCTTCGTGCAGGATCTCTTTTTATTTTCTGTTGCTTTCTCCTTCTTTGTAACCGTGTTATTACTGAAGATCCTAATACCAACCTCTTCAAGGGTAAGATGAGAGCTTAGGGCTAAGGCAGAAAGGATGCCCCTTCCTACTGCTGGGCACTATGGATGAGAAGAGCCAGAGTATGCCAGTAACTTTTGGGATAAAGGATGTATTACCAGCTTAGACAGTGTGAGGAAACACACACACACACACACACACACACACACACACACACACACACATATTTTTGCATGTGTGTGGATCAAAATACATCACATATATGTATACCCTGTAAGTATTAATGGCATTAGTGAATGTATTTTCTAATATTCACTAAAAGCAGGGGCCACGTTTTATTCTTATTTTAATGAATCCCTTTCCTTGTCCAATGTCTTGCCTTTTAGTAGGTCCCACATTGTACTGTTGACACATAAATAATAAAAATGTTATACACTGGGACTTCCACTAATTCTTATTCTCCTCACCATTTCTCTGAGATAAAATTGCCAGCTATTTGGCTAACTGGAGCCAGCTATTTAGTGGAAAGGAAGAATCATGAAATGCTGGGTCATGCTTATCTACTATGGAATCAGGTAAGAATTCCAAAGAGAACATCTGCAAGACAGATGGATGGAAAAGCTATTTCTTCAATGTTAGTGGAAAATAAAACAACAGATGATGAGATTGGGGTTCTTATATTACCAACTATGGTTAGACCAATAGTCCCCCAATCTTTGTCTTTTTGGAATTAATCATAAATCTATCTCAAGAGATTTTGGTCTAAAAGTCATGGAGTTGCAAGAGTTAATTAGGAAACTCAGTAATATGAGTATTTATTGGACACTTTTTCATTTCATTTTCAAATTCAATATATATCTCTTGTCCTTACAGCAACTCCTATGAATGGCCCAGTAATTTTTGGGTTGAGAAGTCACAAGAGAGTAAAATAGTAGACAGAAAAGTGAAAAAAGGAAATGGGGAGACACCTCATGCCTATTAAATTAAATTCTATGCTCCTTCCCTGCACAAGGCATTTTCCAAACATTTTCTCAATCCCATAGTCAACTCTGCAAAATAGATGTCTCACTGAATACAGTCAGAGAAGTACTAAGTAACTTGCACACATTCTAAAATCTACTACATGTCTGAACTACAGGCCATAGCTGTCCTATAACAAAGTCCATGCCATGTCTTTTGTATTATATGATGATGATCAGTGGGAGTTAGAAGATACCACAGGGTTCAATAATCCAGTATATAGAGAATTATAGACTGACCTTTATATTTAATTATCTGTGTGATCTTAGAAAAGCCACTCATGCTCTTTTGGCCTCACTCTCATATTCTCATATAAAAGAATCTTACAAATCTAGCTTTGCCCATCTACAAGTTAGACTTATTCACGTTGACCCAGATAATGCCTGGTTGTCACTATCTCTGTTTCCTTATTTAATGCATTATTCATAATTCAGAGAGGGTCTCTCAGTTCTAAAGGCTAGAATACCTCTTAAAGATGAACACAGGAAAATCTTTCCTCTGGCTACTTTTATTCAGAGTGGGAAGAAAACAGAAATTTAATTTCTAGCACAGAAATAAGTTCATGTTTCCCTTTTCCAATTCCCATTGAAGTAAAATGTCAAACTACTTTACAAAGACCCGTGATATACTGAGAAGAGAACAGTGTTTTATGGTGCCGATATTTAAAATTAATACAGCCTCACTGGATTCAAGATGAATTACTGACCTCATCAAGAGCTCTGAGATCCCACTGTCATCATGGGGTATCAATATCCAAGCAGCCAACAGGAATCAAGGTCCTCGTATGGCCAATACCTTTCTGTCTTCTTTCCAGTGCCTCACAAATTGTTCTCTAGAAGTACCTCTACTGGTAGAGAAAAGGGATGTCTACAGACATCTGTATGCTAACAGGAATTTTCTTTAAAGTCTGGCATTTTATCATAAAAATGAATCAGGATATTTGTTCCACTTCCTACCAAATCCTTCTTTGTCTTAATGTTGAAAATGAACACAATTACTTCTCAGTAAAATAAAGGCTCCTGGAGTTTGTAATATGTACTCTATACACACTATCAGATATTCCTGGGGATAATTGTGTGTCAATTTGAGAAGCTCAGTTTGCCCTGCACAGATTTTGCAATTTGCCTCATATAAATTGTAAGTCTCCGGCCAGGCGCGGTGGCTCACACCTGTAATCCTAGCCCTCTGGGAGGCCGAGGCGGGTGGATCACTCGAGGTCAGGAGTTCGAGACCAGCCTGAGCGAGACACTGTCTCTACTAAAAATAGAAATAAAAATTATCTGGAAAACTAAAAATATATGTAGAAAAAATTAGCAGGGCATGGTGGCGCACACCTATAGTCCCAGTTACTTGGGAGGCTGAGGCAGTAGGATCACTTAAGCCCAGGAGTTTGAGGTTGCTGTGAGCTAGGCTGATGCCACAGCACTCGCTCTAGCCCAGGCAACAAAGTGAGACTCTGTCTCAAAAAAAAAATAAATAAATAAAATAAATAAATTGTAAGTCTCAGAACATGGTCAATCATCACATTCTAGAACACCATTAGAATATGTGATCTTCCCTATATAATATATTTAGAATAACAGCATATGCTAGATATTAGTTACAGGCATTGTGCTAAATGCCTTTTTTTTGGCGTTATCTAATTTAATATTCTTAACTACTCTATAAGGTAGGGGTTTTTATGTCCTTCATACATCTGAAGAATTAGAAACACAAAAAGATTCACTGACTTTTCTGAAACCATGCAACTAATAAGTAACAGAGCAAACTCTGAATGCTGGTCTGACCCTAGAGTCTAAGCAACTACCTCTCTATTGCTGTCTATTCAGAGTAACAATTTTAATTTAGGTGGAATGGTGGATTATCTGATAGGCTCCATTCCTAGGTAGGCAACTTCTACCTCTGTACCAACTAGTCAATGTTCAATTATGTATATCTCAGAAAAGTACAAAAATCAATGCCATAGACTTTTGGATTTATTTATTAAAAGTAGAAAATGAGAATATTAAATCTGGGGTTATCATTGTGGTTTATATCTTTAACTCATTAAGTGGAGTAAGAAACTTCTGGACAGAATTTTCAGAGAACATAAGTATATTTAGCTTTTGAGATCTCAAATTACAGGCCAGGAAAAAGTGAAGGACAAGCCAAGTGAAAGCTGGAATATGAGTATGTGAAAGTAAGATAAAAAACATGGGAAATGTAGGTAGCTTTTTGGTCATCTAAAAATAAGCAAAATACCACTGTCAATAATAGGAGCCATCACAGCAGGTGCAAAGGACAAGCAATGGTTTCTCCAACATTTTTGAGGAGATGAAAAGAAGCCCCATGTTACATTACACAGACAGTGACCTTTGAAAAGGCTTAAGAGTGACAGGTGAGACCATAGCCACAGGAAGTTGAGGAATCAGCCAATGACTAGATTCCCCAGAGTGAAAATTAATATTGTGCAATAAGCATTCAGAACGTATGGTGACTTGAAGGATTTCATAGACACTTCCAATAAAGAGCTATATTAATTTTTCATCAAACACCTATGAAAAAATTAAGACAGAGAGTCTTTGAAAGAGATTTTGACAGTGTCTTATTCAAGTCCTTTGTTTTTCAATTGAGGAAATAGGTCTAGAATGGCTTTCTCTTGAGGAATCCTATCATTGCCTACTCCTAGCCAAAGTGTTTTGGGTGGATTTCATCCCATTCCAGCCTGAGGGGTTCAGTAGAGACTAATAAGGGTATAGAATTGGGTTGTAGAGGTATCATGGTGTCCTTTTCTTAAATTGAATCAGAGTTATTTCCAATGTAGTTCTGGGGTCAAAACAGGTAGCAGCTTTAATCTCAACAAAAGAGCATAACTCTGGAAACAGCTGAACCAATGTCTCTTTTGTTATGCCTCATCTTCTGCAGGCTCAATGAGTTGTTTTTCCCCTGAAAACATAGTTTAGAGCCTGTTTCTCATGATGATGCAATGATTCTGTGAGCTATAAAATTGCTCTTAACAAACTTCTTTATGTATAAAGAGGTAGAGAGAGTTTGACTGTCTGCAACTACTGACACTAATTCATAAAAATTATTTCTCCTTTTTACCTTTTTCTCTATTGCTTCCCATAGTTTTGTTATGGTTGTTATGGTTTTTATATATATGCCTTTCTCTCATCTCCTATAGTTAACTTTTCGATGTCCCTATAGCTGTCATTATTTATCTTCTCTTTCCTTTATGTTTGCTCCAGCCTTTAAAAAGTGGATGGAACACTTCAGTTTGCCCAGTGCTTTTGCCTTCCCTGAGTCACTCTCTTTCTGGAATGGAGTAAAATGACTTTCATTTCTTAGAAAATAAAAAATAATAAAACTCATAAAAGTGATAGCCATAATTTTACTTAAATATAATAAATGATCACTTATATGTGTGTACCAGGTATTTCTAGACAAGGAAGAATTTTGTTGTGAATAAGGCCTTCCAGAGGTTGTAGGACTGAGAACAACAGCAACCAAAATAGTGCTAAACATTACTATCTTTAACACCTGAACAAGTGTTTTCTGAGTATCCAATGCTTTCATTTGAGCCTTTATGAAATGGTCTCAGCCTAATGAGGTTAGAGACAAGTAGAGAACTGAGTATTCTCAGACGTCAAGAAATCTGTATTCACTCAAGGGCTCAGGCAAAATTTACTTCCTTCTATGCCAATTCTCATTTAAAATGCTTTTTTTCTTAATGTGTAAAAAGGTAAAATTTCTTTAATGTAACTTATTTTTTTCTCATTATAAAATAAAAATGTAATCAGTTGAGGAAATTTGGAAAACATATAAAGAATAAAAGATAAATTTTATTGTCATCCTATCTCTCAGGACTAACAAAAGTTATTATTTTGCTATATGTATTTCTTGTACTGTGTTTGTCCATAAATCTCACATAGTTATAAACATATCCACAAAAATTGTATGCCTCTGCATTTAATTCATCTTCCTCAAACATTTAATGTTTTGACATGAACACTTTCCAATGCCAATACAATTTCATATGATCAATTTCTAAGTTTCTAAAACATTCCTTCATGGGGATATGCTATAATTTCATTACATAACGAATTCAATATTGTTGTACACTTAAGTTGTTTACCATTTTCCCCATTAAAAGCAATGCTGCAATGAACATTTTTGTTCCATTATCTCTGTGCATACAGAGAGTTCTGATTTTTTGAAAAAATTTCTTGAAGTAGAATTTCTGAATTAAAGGATATGCATGATTTATAAGCCATTTGAAACATAATGCCAAATTTCTTTCATGAGTAGTCTTACGTATTAAACTCTATTCTTCTACCTATGTAACTAAAATATAAAGGTTTTAAAGTGTTTTTCTGCCTTGACACATAGACATACTCTCATACATGCAGGGTTTGAATAATTCAGTGTTCAGCTGAACCCTGCTGCTTTATCTCCCACTTAAAAAAAATGTTGGAATTAAAGTGAGACTGATTGATACGGAGAACCCTGAATCCACTTTACTTTTAAAGGAAATAATACTTGCAAGCTGCAGCACAGTACATTTTCTGTAATTGGTTGTAAATTACTGCTAGCCCACTGGAATCCATACTTTAGATGAGAACACACCCACTGCTTTAGAGAGAGCTCCCATCAATTACTTCCCAGAAATAACTTTATGAGTAAAGTTTCTGGCCACATTTCATCATGATAACCTGAGAATATCATCATAAATATTTTACTGTACACTTTGATTTATTGTACAGACTCGTGGATAAGCCAGGGTACGAATGCCTATTTAAAAAATCAGAGTAAAATTTTTTCATCTGGTGTAGAGAAGACATAATACCAGGAAAACTTTGATGGGAGATATTTATATGTCTAATCTATATATCTATATTTGTATCTGTGTTTGTATCTGTATTTATCTCTATCTTTCTCTCTATATACAGTTTAGTGAACTCCACTCAGGTAAAATGCTGTAATGCAATGGCCACTTAGCAATACTTCCATCAGCATTCCCTTGTATATTATCAGAAAGGGCACTTTTTAATTCATCACTGTAAAAGTATAATAGATGTACTCAAATGCTAGTAGAATATTTTCTGCAGGCATTTAACAAAATGATGGTTGTTGGGAGTTATTTCATTTTACAACATCACATTAGCATTAACTTTTCATTTTACCAGGGCACCTCAAATATGCATATTATATGAACCTAGATTGTTCTTTGTAAGAGAGAGTGAGTTGAAGGCCTCTAGGCAGAGTCATTAAAAGATTAGAGTTGTATTAAAAAAAAAACACCACAGAAGAAGTGAAGGTTTCTATCAGCTGGTCCATCTTTGTAAAGTCATATTAGCAACAAATAATTCAGTTCCTTCTGTTCATAGAAGTCTCTGCTGCTCCCTCTTTGGGGAAGAGAAGTACCACATATCTCTTCTTCTGTGGGAATTTATTCTCTGTTTGATGAAATTTCATTGAAATCCAAACACAATATCTAAAAGCTAAAACATTTAAGATTAAATCCAGAAAATAACCATTGATGTTGATGCCATAGAAATGTGTATCCTGGGAATTCAGTAAAGTGAAATGAGACATCATATAGAAAGAATGAGAAGAAGGGCTTTTTGGAAGGGGTTGAATCCGAATTCATCTGGGGGTAATCTGTAGATGTAAGAAAAGTAGGAAAACTCTCTGTGAAGTTTCTAAATGAATATGCAGCCATTACACAAAAACCTGGTGATAAAGGGCTATAGTTGAGTGTAGCTTATTATGATCAGAAAGTATCTAAAGAAAAATTCACATAATGTGGATATCGTTGTATAGAGAACTTGATGATTAACCTACCATAACCAGTGAGCAGAGCATCAGTTCTCTAACTTTAGAATGTATGAATGTAACATGAGGAACTTCTAAAATCCAGACTCCTGGATAGTCACAGAGTTCACTTACAAATCATCTGGAATGACGTTCCAGAATCTTTCTGTATTGAATGTATTCTGGTGATCCTAATGCAATTGATCCATGGGCCACATTCTGGCCTTAGGAAATACCTTCCTAAACCACCATTCTCCTAGCTGAGATGTTTTTGTCATGGGGACTGGCAGGATGAGATAGTCACCTATTTCAATCACATGTGTAGATTGTTTTTCATAATTGTATTGAGCAAGTACATTTAGAGCAGTCATTGCATCATCTAAATTCTTTACACTTATCACAGAGACTTGCAGAGAGCTAGGCACAGAGTAGACCCCTAATCAATACAAATAGTTGATAATGGTAACATTATAACTAACATTAGCCATGTGATGACTGGTCATAGTTCTAAGCATCTCATAAATTTAGGACTTCTAATTCCTAACTAAACAAAATTTGTTTACACAGGGGCCTAAATTTTACACTTTGGCCAGAGATGGTCTTCTGAGCTGTGATTAGCTGGATACTCATCCTCTATCCTATGGTCAGAGAACACAGAGTCCATTCTTTGAAGTTCCTTGTATACCCTTAGAAGTTGTGGTATAATAAAAATATATTTGGTCTTTGTCTCCTGTTCCTGGCACAGAGCCCCTAAGACCCCTGGAATTTCCTAAATGGTAGGGTGATAGAAGCATCTTTTGCTCTAATGATGTGAATTTAGATAAGTCCCTAGACAGCTTCAGGATGGAATCTGGTCACCAGAAAGACCAAGCCTTGATTATAAGCTTGGACCTTTCAGGCCCACCCACCAACCTCCAGGAAGGGTACAAACATGCCTACGTAATAAAAACTCCTAAATGACTGGGTTCAGGGAACTTTTGAGGTGGCGAAAACATCCTCGTGCCAGAAAGGGGGGGTACCCTAACTCCATGGGGAGTGAAGGTCCTGGCTTGAGACACTTCCAGAACTTGCCCTGTGTGTCTCTTCATCTGGCTATTAATTTGCATCCTTTATAATGAGCTGTAATAATAAGTGTAGCATTAGCCTAAGTTATTTGAGTTGTTCTGGCAAATTATTGAAACTTGGGGGGTTGTGGAACCCCCTGACTTTGTAGCCAAGTTGGACAGAATGTGGGTCCCATGGGGACCTAATACTTGAGACTGGCATCTGAAGTAGGGGCAGTCTCATGGGAGTGAACCCTTAAACCTGTTGAATTTGATGCTAACCCTGGGTAGTTAGTGCCGGAATTGAATTGAATTGTAGGACCCCTATTTGGTATTGGAGAGCTGGAAAAGGGATATTGGAAAAGATACCATATATTTTGTATCGGGGAAAAATTTACCTCTTATAAGTCATGCTGTTCATTTTCTGAGACAAAGAAATAATAATTGCTAAGGCCACCTCATAAAAACTCAAACCACCCAGGACAATGGAAAGATTGTTCTTTTCATACAAACTTAGCACAATTACAATTTTCAACAGAGTGGTCAGTGACCTGTGGGTTATGGCCTGCAGCATATTATGGCTGTTCATCTTCCAAGCCATATCCAGAAGGGCAAATATAAATCAAATTCTCAAAAAATGCAGTGACTGAAAGCGTATGTGTGTGTTTGCATGTACATGTTCATATGGCTTGATAGGGGTATTATGTAAGGTTTATAAAAGATTTATGTTTACTCTTATGGATCCTACTTTTTTGAAAACATGGCATTTGTTTGGGATCATATGAGACCTTAAAATCTGTCTGTCTTAGAAAAGCACGACAGTTAATTGTCCTACAGTTTAGTTATACTCCAGTATAGTAGATCTGACTTTTCTGCTATCAGGCAGATGTGATATCAAGAAATCTTTGAGGGATGACATTTATTTTAGTGGGATGTGCAAAGGGCAAAGAATTATTTGACCCAGATTCTTTATCTTCATTTTTGGCAACAGGTAACTGTGTTTCTGGGTAAGTAATTTCACATAAATCTTTTTCAGCTAACAATAAAAGAAAACAAAAAGGATTCCTTTTTGCCTCAAAGAGTTATGAGTCTATAACAAACCAACACCTTGCTAAGATTTTTAGATATTTTTTAGAATAGATATTTAAAGAAGGAAACGACTCTCTTATGGAAGTGAGTTAAATATGATTTTTAAATATATAGCAATCATATGAACTTCTAGTATTTAATGATAGCTCATCAAGAGTCTAGGATTAGTTTACTAACAGCTTGTTTAATGGGATAAACTCCTTAATATAGACAGAAAAATATGATTAATGATGTTAAATGATTCTCTAAGTGCCTCATTAATAGATAGGGCACATTCAAATTTGACAGTAATTATTTAAAATAAGTGTGTTAACACTTATTTTTCTATAGACCAAGTAGTCTTTTTTAGATTATCATCAAGTGAATGTCTTTTTTTAAAAAAAAATCAACTCTACTATTCTGAATTGAACATCAAAAACCAATAAGTGTATTAGTGATTTACAAATCTATATTTGAAATATGGTAGTTAATTATAATAATTAACTTCTTCATGCCTCAAAATATTTTAGGGAAAATTGAATGAGATTAGAATGTCAAGTATTTGGCATAGTAATTGCAACAGTAGATACTATTATCCTTGTTCTTCCTTATTACTATGGGAAGTAGTGATTACTGATTATTGATTAGATCCATTTCTGGAATACAAATAAGCATTTTTCCCCATGGTAGTATTTTTAACTTAATTTCTAAGCAATGTTGGGGAGCAAAATGGACAGTGAATTTAGTAATAGAGAATATCTTAAGAGCTCTTCAGCTTAGCTCTCTTGGCTGCCCCTGCTCTCTCTCCACCCACCCCCCTCCTCACACACTCTTACTATGTATGTGTGAATTTGGTCTAATTACCCTGCTTCTTTGGTTTTTGGATTTGCCTTCTGTTGACTAGAGTTTAGCTAAATGAACATTTAACTCACAGATATTTTATGAAAACTATTGAGATTCTGTATGTATGAGATATCTATAAGTTATTATATGGATGAAAGGTCTAAATATTGGTTTCCATGATAAAGGGACACTTCCTTTTAGACATACCTGCTCAACTTTCTATTAACTAACCTTGTTTTGTTATATTTTATTTTTCCATGCTCAGAATATGTGCACATAAATGTTAAAAATGTATGGCCACATTATCGGATTTAAAAGGATAAATATCTTTTACTTATGTCTCTTTATTTTTATTTTCATATAGGCACCGCAGCCACTAACTCCGAGACCTGAGTATTCAATAAATATATTTTGAATGAATATATAAAACTTGACTGTATTAAAAAAAAAGGGCAAGAAGATTTAGCACACCAAATAAATTCTAGAATGTTCAATGATCCATAAAAATTTCAAATGAAGGACAAATTCTACATTGTTTCTATTCTGAACAACAGCACCATCAGGCAGCAAATTGTGTGATAATTTTCATACAATATTTTTGCAAATGAAATATGTATATAACTTGATTTAAACAAATATTCCTTTTATAGGTGAATTTTGTTTTTTTATTTTTTATTATTATAGATTTAGAAGGTACAAGTACAGTTTTGTTACATGGATATACTGTGTAAGTGTGAAGTCTGGGCTTTTTGTGCAACCGTCACTTGAATAGTGTACCTTTTATCCATTAGGTAATTCCTCATCTCTCACTCTTCTTATATTCTCCTACCTTCTGAGTATCCAATGTATATTATCCCAGTCTTTAGGCCCATGTATATATACTGTTTAGCTACCACTTACAAGTGAGAATATATGTTATTGGACTTTCTTTCCTTTCCACAGAAAAATCATAAAAAAGATATACTATCATGTATATAATAATAATAATTTCATCATTTATTTCATCATATTTATTACATGTGTATCACACATAGGCCACAAAGAATGGGGAAATGATATTTATCTTTAAGGAACAATCTAATAGGAAACACAGACACACATATTTATAACAAAAATTGATATGTGAACATTTTCATATATTGGAAAAATATTTTGTAGATGTTCCCTTGTACAGAGAGGTAACTATAGGCATTTGAGAAGAAGATAGAATTTTATTTTAAAGAGATATTAATAAATGGAGGCAGAGGGAAAGAATTATTGAAAATTATCTAGAAAGAATAATATGAACAGTGATTGGAAAGTGTAAATCATTCTTGTGAAATATGTGTAGGTTATGTGAGGCTTGAAACATTTTCGAACAGGCAGAGTTTAAAACATAGGTTACAAAGAGTTATAGAAACTGTAAGAAAAAAGATAGAAATGGGTCAGACTTGTGTTTCAGGGAAGAATTTCTGGCTGTCAGTGGACAGGAGGCTTATTATAAAAAACCTGGAGGAAATGAGACCACGTAGGAGTCTACACAGGTGCCTGTGCTGAGGGAAGTGAAGAGAGTCAGTCTTTCAGTTGCTCAGTCAGGCAGCCAGTAAGTCAACAGACTTTTAAGATTTTTAAGGACTTTTTACTGCCAGGCACCCTGTTAGGTGCTGGGGCTATCATCGTGGACAAAGAGGTAGAGAAGATAAATATTAAACCAATATGCATAAAAACAAACACATACATGCTATTACAATAAATACTAAAAATATTTGAGATAACTTAGGGTTCATTGATAAAAATAAAAACACAAAAAGGAGGCATCTTTAGGTACCTAAACTGAGATGTGTTGAATTTGAGGCACTGCCAGGATAATGAGATGGAAGTGTCTGCTAGACTCTTGATAGTATGTAGCTGTGGGGAAGACATTACACCTATTCTGTAAATGTGTAGGTCAACTACATAAAGACAACAGTTGAATCTAATGGAATAGCTATATTAACTATGATAGAGATGACTAGAAGACAAAAAATGGTGAAGAGAGCATGGATATTTAAACTATCATTAAACTGTAAAATACTTTGTTTATAAACCTTGTTTTTCCATCCAAATCTACTGTATAAAGCTATGGATAAAAGAATTGATTTCCCCACTTCTATGAAATTCAAAACCCAACCAAACACTCAATTTAAGGAAAAGAAAAAAAAAAAAACCAGCATGGAGATCTTTTTCTTATAGTTGAAGGAAAATTTACAAAAGGATGTCTTATCTGCTGATTACAGAACTGCCTATACAATAAAATAACTCATATAATACAAAAGAATCTATGAACAAATCAACGATTGGTTGTGGGTCACATAAAACTTATTTCCAAACAATGCATACTAAAGAAGGGTGCCAAAATTCTTAGAAGAATCCTCTAGGTTTTTAAATGGAATTTATTATTTCTACAAGTATTTTTCACTGGACAAAAATCAATGGCCAGTGACATCCAGGGCTATGAAGGCTTTGCTCAACTTTTACATTCACACTATAATGCTTTCTTTTATGAGAATATATAAACAAATAATCATGAAGTTTTATTTTAGAACATTTAAAGTATTATCTATTTATTATATGAAAGTTTTCTACAAAGCACAATTCATTGTTGACATATCAGACCTGTTTCTTATAGAGCAAACCCTCAGAATTTTTTGATGAATGCAAACTATTAGTATATAGCATTGTTCCCTCAAAACTGCACAGCAAGAATGAAAACTGTTGAGATTCTGAATAAGAAACACTCATAGGTAGCAAAAAAAAAAAATTCTTCACATTGAATTCCATCAACTCTGTCAACTCATGTAGAATCTAAGTCAGGTTATAAGATACTATAACTAAAAGAAATATTCTCTTGTTCTTAATGAAAAGGTAAAACACATATATTATCTTTTACCCAATTATGTAAAAGGAATCAGAAATAAAAGAGATGAATTGAAGATGGCAAGATTTTTCTCTGTAGTTTATGGATAAGATCCCCGATGCCATCAGTCATTCCAAAGGAAATTAAGCCTTGATAGGCCCGAGTATTCACAGAAACAAAGTCTATTTTAGTATTAACATTTTTCTGAGTTTACTGAAATATTTTTTTTGACATTTCACTCTATACACAAAACCCTCAACCCTCTGTTCTTTTTGCAAAAATCTATTTATACGTTTTGGGAAAAAAATAACTGAAGAAACTAAAATTGGCACCAGCTATAAAGTAGATACCATTAACATTTATTTTTCACAAGTCAGACTTTAAAGAGGTACAGATGTAGGTTAAAATACTCCAACATAGCAATTTAAAGGTTCGCTTACCAGTGGGGAAAGAACTGGAGTGCTGAAGTTCCAACTGACTAGAATCCCCAGAAAGTTCAGTCAAACAGGTTAAAGTAAAATCTGAGTTCGAAGCATGTTCATATCTGAAGCCTTCAGGAGAAAGATTATCCAGTTCAAATTTTAAAGCTGACATTGCAAAATTCTCAAGGAACTATGCAAGCAAAGTTCACACTACTGAACTTTTAAATATCATAGGAAAGAAAAAAAAATCACTGTATTATAATCAGTAGTAACTCCAGGCTTTCCTGTAATTATCTTCACTTGGAAATCCAAAGGGGGGGAAAAAAATAAACCACACAGGGCTGACTAACAAGTTTTCTGTATTCACGCCTTTCCTAGGGCATTTAACTTCAACAGGATGGATGGATTTTAGCGTTGTTTTTCTTGAAGATATATTTTGCCTTTAAATGATAGCATCACTCACCCCATCTCAGAGAGACTGCATTGAAAAGTAAAATGGGCTAAGTGAAGACATGGGGAAGGCTGCAGAGAGATGCTTTTAGTAAGTTGGTATTAGAAGTTCTCACTCACATTTCTGTATACAAGAGATCAGCTGGGTGGGGCTAAGGACTGTCAGGGAATTCAACTTTATTCCACTGGGCAGCTCATCAGAGGAATGCTTTAATTAGAAGGAAGTTAATCCTAAATGTTATTTCCTGGGTGACGATTGTGAGACTGTTGTCCTGCTGCTTATTGAAAGATGACCATGATTGTGAAGATTAAAAGGTGATTTTTTAAAAAAGGAAGGTCAAAGAAAATGCACAGCTTGAGAAACACAAAAGATTGGATTTCACAATATAAGCAGGTGATAGCAAAATGCTAAAAAAGGTAGCAATCGAAGGAGCTGATATTGTTGTATTATTTGAAAGGTACAACACCTGTATTGGTCACCTTAGAAAACTTAATTTAGGACCTCACCCTTATTTCTGCTTTGTCCCTTAGTGCATGAATCCACTGAAGATTGCCCGGAGGTGCTCACTGATGACTTGTCAAGAGTAATTCAGCAGAAGATATCCTTCAATTATAGGAGCAAAACTAAATGAGGTTCAGATTAGATCTCCATGGTCTGTTTTAATTCATTTTTTATCATTAATTTATTTTATTAATTAATTTATTTCTTCATTCAGGTAAGTATTTATTGACCCTGCATTAGATAATAAATATCTAGCCAGGGTCACTATAAAGAATATAAACTGGATTTTTTCTCAGTGGGAAAGAGAGCTGGGACTGGGGATTTTTATCATAACCAAATTTTTAGGTATGGTAATCGATGTGCTTGCTACACATGAGAAGTGACATATTTAAAGCATTTTTACTTTCTTGGTTCAGCATTGTGAGAAATATATATATTATATAAATAAATAACTATATATATAGTTATATATATATTATATAAATAAATAACTATATATATAGTTATATATATATATATGCTTAAGATTTACAAGTCAGTTGTTATAAAAAGTATTCTGTACAAAAAGTGATATCTTACTCATAAATAGTTAAATAGTTATTATAATTGTGTAAACAAGTAAAGATAACTGAATCTCTACTCCACATGCCTTTATAAACTATTACTCAGACAGAGGAATGATTGTGATTCCAACAGCATGAACAACAAACAAAATAAGCTATGCAAGCCTAGGCCACCAGTGTCTTGGAACAGGCATGAAAATCTTCGACTAAAAAAGATGACATGGCTAATTATAATTACTGGTAATTATATAATACTTTTCTGATATAAGAAGTAAAATGTAGAATCAAAATTATATATGATAATTAAGTTGAGGAAACTATGGTTGGTAGGGAAAAAAGAAAATATAGGGAAATGAAAAAATGGTAAAAAGTATAAATACAGGTTAGAAAAATAGAGTAGGTTCTAGAATCATAAAAGATGGGCTTTACCATTTTTAACTAAAATACTTGTTATGCAATATGGTGGAGGACACTTTCTGAAAGGTAGTCTAAATGGTTTGATTTAACAGTTTGTCAAGGAGGTTTAGCTACCAGAAAATCTCTCCCCTGTATACCTTTGGCACATTTGCCCAAATCCTGAAGTTTTCCCTCTGTCAAGTGATTCTTTAAAGAATATGTTTACATAGAAACGTGATTTGGCGTGAGAACTGCCATTACGATAATCCAATAAATGATTTCTAACAAGACCCTAAGGGAATGAGAGCTGAGGTCACAGAGTAGTCTCATTCTCTCTAGCAGAAGCTCTTAAATTTTTTAAGCATGAGGACATCTTGGAAAAAAAAACATTATATATGTATGTGTGTGTGTACATATATTTCTCCAGGCATTTCTCCCTCTTTACATGTGATACTATTGTATTTTCAGTATCAGTATATAAAAATTGATGAATAATAATATAAAGCTACTTGAAATTCACTATCATTTAAAGATTATATTCTATTATTCATGTACATACCTTTGAAAATTTGTTCATGGATGTGTGAGATGCTACTGATTTTCTCTAAGGCAATTGTTAATATACAGGTGAGTTTATAAATCCCATGCTATTACTTGATATGACCTAAATATCTATAAATTAGGAATTACTATTCCATAGTATATAGGGAATAACATTTTACTGATATTTATGATATAGATAAGCAAATTCTCTCAACAAATTCACAGCACTGTCCTTTTCTACTAGTGACGTAGGCATAAACATCCCTTGAAGCCTCTAGAATGTTGGTTACAAAGAACTTTTAGTTAATGTGGACACACACGAATTGGAACCCTCAGCATTTCTCTATTCTGAGTCTCTGCTCCGACCTTTTTAACCTACATCCAGCTCCCTGTAGACTTGAAGTCTTTAATGAGGTATCTTCCATGACATCTTGGCTAGCACTTTTACTTAAAATAGTATACTATAAATCTTAGGAAATAACAGGGTAAACTTTTTACTCATGTCATCATTCTGACACCCAGAATTCCTCCAACTGTTTTTTTTTCTTAGAGTGCAAACAGAAGGTGGTAGGAAATGCTGCACAGAAACCTCCTTTCTTTTGATTGATTTAGCTGTGTGTATGTTTGTGTATATGTGTGTGTGTGTGTATGTGTGTGTAATCAATCTGAATCAGTTTGTCTTATTGATATTAGTAATAAAGACAAACTGAGTGACCATTCACTGGCTATCAGTTATAATAAATTCAGGTCTCTGATTTTTCATTCACTTCAAAACATAAGCTGCATTTGCAAATCCTTCTCCTTCTCAGGCAAGCTTAATTGTGATATGTCTTAATTGTCTTAACAGGCCAAACTAAATTTATTTTATTTTGAAAATAAACTTATTGTTAATAATTGTAATTTTAACTGGAAAATAACAAATTTTTTCAAAATAAATTATTTTATTTTCATATATGATGCACACTCCAAGACAATAAAATATCAGCTACTCATATATTAAAGTAAGGGAAGTTCACTCTGCAGGACAAAAGCAGTTGCTTCCTGAAAACCAGTCTGTGACTTTTCTTTTTTTTTTTTCTTTTCTTTTTTTTTTTTTTTTTTGAGACAGGGTCTCACTTTGTTGCCCGGGCTAGAGTGCCATGGCATCAGCCTAGCTCACAGCAACCTCAAACTCCTGGGCTTAAGCGATCCTACTGCCTCAGCCTCCCCAGTAGCTGGGACAACAGGCATGCACCACCAGGCCCAGCTAATTTTTTCTATATATATTTTAATTGGCCAGATAATTTCTTTCTATTTTTAGTAGAGACGGGGTCTCGCTCTTGCTCAGGCTGGTCTCGAACTCCTGAGCTCAAACAATCCGCCCGCCTCGGCCTCCCAGAGTGGTAGGATTACAGGCGTGAGCCACCGTGCCCGGCCAGTCTGTGACTTTTCTAACATTATTCACATTCAGGACACAAAATAATCAAGACTGGGAGATTACAACAGAACTAGGTCCAATGATGGAAAAATCAACAAATCAGACTTTATTGAAATCAAAAACTTTTGCTATGCAAAAGACTTTGTTAATTAGTGAAAACAAAAGCCACAGAATGGGAGAAAGTATTTGCAAGTCACATTTTCTGACAAAGGTTTTGTATCTAGAATATATAAAGAGCACTCTCTCAATAGTAAGAAAATATACAATCCAATTAAAAGATGTGCAAACAAGTTAAACAGACATCTTCATTAAAACGGATAGGGACTTAGAAAATAAGCACATAAAACATTGTTTAGCACCAATAGCCATTAGGAAAAGGCAAATTAAAGTTGCAATGAGATGAGAAACCACTACCAACCCATTACAATACCTGAAATAATGACACTTGGATATTTATATTATACTAAGTGCTGGCAAGAATACAGAGAAAGTGAATCTCTCTTACATTCCTGGTGAGAATGAGACAACCATTCTGGAAACCAGTTTGGTAGTTTCTTGTGAAATTAAAACATGCAACTACCATACAAATGACCAATAACCCTGTTGAATTTTATCCTAGAATGATAAAAAAATATCTTCACAGAAAAACCTGTATATCAATATTCATAGCAGTTCTGAGAGCTCATACAAGCTGCAAATTGGGTAACAACATATTTTTACACAAGAATAACAAACTTGTTTCTCACAGTTTTCTGTATACTATATTTATAGGACCCCAAATAAACAGTTCTTAGAAATGTAATCAGACAATATATTTTCGTCATCCTAGATGTTTTGCTCTCCCCAAAATTGTGTGAAATGATTCACTAAACATATATTTATTATTTTTCTGGTTTTAGAATGACTCGTTGAACTCACAATTTTATCCACTCTTCCTCCAGAATGCCATTGAACTAACTAAAGGCATTTTCTAAAATAAAATAGTGGTGAAACAGTAAAGTCTCAGAAAATTTGATAAAATTCTGGAATATACGGTGGCGGTGACTGCTGAACAGATTAATAGGCAATTCCATGAATGCTAAAAGGAAATAGCCTAGGAACAAGTGATGAATTTTACTCAGCACAGCCATGGAAAAGTTCCCCAGCCCCAAACCCCAGTACAGAGCAGGAGAGACTGAAGGACAGAGCAGGATATGTTGCTTTGTCCCTAAGCGTCATTTGAAACAAGAAGATGAGAGATAAGTGCACAATCATTTCCTTTTTTTTTTTTTTCTTTTTTATTTCAGAATACTACGGGTGTACACCTGTTTTGGTCACATGGATTGCTTTTGTACTGCTTGAGTCAAAGTTGCAAGTGTGCCTGTCACCCAGATAGTGTACACTGTACCCATTAGTTATGACTTCACCTAAGGAAATGATTGTATGACACTTCATTTCCTTAATTAGGTGTCAGGGCGAGACAGAGAAGGATATATTCCCCAGCTAGCTGTAGAGTGTCCCAAGAAACTGAGGAATATCAGTCTTTTTAATAGTGAAATTGTGGTACACACTCAAGCCTTCCCCAAAGCTCCCCTAGTTCACAATAACCTTTGCACTCAAATCTATCCAACGGGGTGGAAGCAGAAGCCAAACCAGTAAGTCACAGGAGCTTGTCTATTTTAACAAACTTCTACATACATTCATACATAGATTTTTAACAAAATCCTACATACACACTCTCCAGGGGCAGCAGTCGGCATAGATCATATGTTGAGTAAAATGCAGGTCATTGCCTGCCAAGAGTCATCTCTGCTTCACTTAAACTGTGGTGTTCTGATAGTTTGATTTCCAGCTTAGGCATTCTGAAGGGAATTCTTCACTCTGACCCACCTTGATTTATTCACCACTCTCTGCGTGAAGTCAGCCCAGAGACCCCAGCAAGAGTCACATGAACAGTGGGTGTACAAACCTCACACCTCATACTGTTATCAATATTGACAAGACCAGACCTCTAATAACAAATGGGGGCAGGGAAGAGAGAGGGAGAAAGAGAGATATGAACTAATAGTTTAAAAACCAAATTGAGCTATCAACAATCAGATCAAATAGACTTCACCATACCATGGTAAATGCCTAAAATAAAAGATAATTTTATTTCCTAGTTTCAGTGAACTTTGAGAGAATATTCTATGCATATAATAAGAACAAACTACTAGGGATAAGAAGCAATGAGAGCAAAAAGAAGTTGTTGAAAATGAGTAAAAACACACTTTTAAAATCTAAATAAATTGAGGCATTGGATAACCGGTGAATCACTGCTAAAAAGCACCTTGATGGATTTGAAAATTTAACTGAAAAATTATTTTTTGGATATAAAGTAACAATTAAAAAGTTGGAAATTATGAGAGAAAGGATGAAAATGCAGTAAGACAGAAACTTGAAAGAAAGAATGGAACCTATAATGAAAATATAAGAAAATGATAACAAATGGGTTGATTGTGAGAAAATAAGTGCTGATTCTTCAGATTAAAAGAACTATATTAATGCCAGGCAAAGGTAGCAATAGTGAAAGAAGAAACATATTTTGACAGTAAACATATCCTGATATGATGTGAATTCCAAGTTTCAAAACAACATTTAACAAATTTCAATATGTGGTTGGGAGTGACAGGAGGAATGTTGTGCAAATCTGACAGAATGGAGGATTTCTTATCTTCAACACTAAGTGACAGACGGATATAAAGCAAAGTTTATATGTATCTGATTTAAAAAGATTATATCTCCATAATTAAAAAAAAAACATGGCAACACAAAAACCTCGTAAGACAGGCAAGACTCAAAAATTTATAACCCAAGGATCATTTCTGAAAACATTACTTGAGGAAGTACTCTACCCAAAAGAGAAAACAAACAAATGAATCAGAATAAGACATTCAAAATAAAAACAATTATAACAAATGATAAACTAATCTGGCAAGTCACTTATTTATGAGTAAATAATTGTTGAAAATTCATTTCCGTAACAATGCAAATAATTAGAAGAGGATTTCATAATTAAAAAATTCAGGTTATTCTAGTAAAATTTAGGATAACATTACCAAGCACAAAAATATAAGACCAATTAATTAATTAAAAGGAATCACTAAGAAGGATAATAAATAAATAAAATTGTAACAAATAAGTAAAATCTCAGTAAAACTGGGTTAAATGATCATATTAAACAAGTAAGGGCTCAGAATTTCAAGATTTTTAATGTATTTATAGACAAAAAAAAAAAGAATCAGTAACAGGATTAAAACAGAACTATTTTACTTGTTATATAACTTTAACTTTATTGAATTTTATTTTTTCTTACCATGGCTTTGGGTACTAAATCTATTGATTGGTCATTTTAGCCCACCAAAGATATTTTCCATATATCATTTTATATAATACCTCACATGTAACAGATTCATACACTGAATCAAAATTGCTCAAAACCATATAATCAATCAAATTGATTATACATCCAAATACATTTTCTAAGACTCCAACAACTGCTATAGAGTAAAAAGTGTTCTTATCACACTACATTTAGTTTGCATAGGTAATGCATATTCCCAAAGTCCTGGGTATTTGCTTCCCATGTTTCTTGAACAAGCTTTCAAAAATTAACTTTGAGAATCAATCCCACAAACCAATGTATGTTTAAAAGCTCTACTTACTGCCAGAAATATTCAGCTTAGCACAAGTTTCATTAGAAATAATGGCAAAGTTATTTCTTTGAATGCATTAGCTGTACATACATAAAAACCAAAGCCACAAACAACCTTTTTTGTCAGATCATATCTGCATTTACCACATTACATAACTGTTATCTTAAACCAAAGGTGCATTCTAGTGCAGGAAAAATGATTATATGAGTGTTCTTAAAAATGTGCTTTAGTGCCAAGCAATCAGGTACTTATCCATGTGGTTCCCCAACCCCTGGGCTGTAAACTCTGCCTCCCTGCCCCATGGAAAATTGTCTTTCATGAAACTAAAGCCCAGGCAAGCAAGCATATTTACAGCTGCTACAGCTGCTCCCCATCGCTTGCATCACCACCAGAGCTCTGCCTACCTGCCCCACCCAAGGAGAATATCATGATTGCATTTTGCAAGAATATAAAGACTTCATAAAATATATTTGCAAGAGCAAAAGTAAAAGAAAACATCCATTTTTCACGGAACAGGGCAGAGATAACTGTGGCCATCTGTGAAGCAGACTTTCAATTCTGTGATAAAAAGCTATATGATTCTGACTTAGTCCTGGGGCTCATGTGGTTATGGATAAATGTGCCTTCTAAAGTCCTCAGATGCAAGAAATTGAACATTATGTTTTAATGAATAACTTACTGCAAATCTCAGTAGAGTTAGTAAGATAGATGAAAGTATGTTAGAAGAAAAACAAACACCTTTGTAAAACTACAAACTTGGCTTATTGGATATCTTACACTAAAGTCTACGTGCTGTTCTATAAAATAATGGCTTGCAAGAGAGAAAAAAATCATCATTTTCCTGACTTTTCATTCAAAATGATTAGAAAGGAAGCACAGTGTAATGGAAAAAGTGGTAAATATAAAACCATATGGATGTAGATTTAAATCCTGTCTTGTGCAATCAGTACTTACGTACATCTGTTAAATTTATTTGACTTATTTGAATCTCTTTCCCCATGTATTAATATAACAAGTAGGATATTGATACCCATCCTTAACAGCATTGTTTTAAGAGTAAATTAGATAATATATTCAAACTGCCAGCCTCGTATCTGACTCATGACCACCTATTTATTAAATGCATATTTATTGAGCATCTGCAATATACCAGTCATTGCTTTAAGCATCATTTACCAAAACAGTGGGAAAGATAGAATAAAGCCAATACAATAAATCCATAACATGACATGAAGAGCAGTAAGCATTATTAAAACACACATACACAGAGATACACACACAGAGAGCAGGTAAGAAGACAGGATATGAACGGGTAGTCAGGGAATGATTCTTTGGAGGTGTGATCTACATGAAAACTAAAAGGAAAGGAGAGGGTGTGTTTTGTGTATATTTGGAGGAAGAGACATCCATGCAAAAGGAGGAGTCCATGAATAGAGCATGTGCTCCACATGTTCAGGGAATATTTGTAAAGGTTTTACTATTTCCCTAGAATGTAAACTAGGAGATAATATCACAAATAGCATATAGTAAGTTGTACAGCTAAAAACAAAGACACTAGGGTCAGAGTACCTGGATCCATGTCCTGTGTCTACATTTGGCAACTCACTTAACCTTCTGGGCTTAAGTTTTCTTATCTGTAAAGTGAGAAAAGCTGTCATCTAGTGTTATTGTAAGAACTAAGTATGCTAAATATTAAGGTGATAGCACATAGTAAACACCAACAAATTTTTTAAAAATTAATAACAGAACAGAGTAGAGTTTCCTGCTCATTTTACCAGAAAATCAATGTTCATTTCCCAAGAATATAGTCTAACCAGAATTCTTGGATTTAACATTTTAAAATATATCATAATTGTGTGAAACTCGTGGGCATTATTTATTCTGGAAATATGCCTTTCCTGTTCTTCCCTTGTTTTGTTTTTTAGGGTGTTTTTTTGGATAGAATTAGATTTTGTTTCTTTCCAAAACTCTAGAAATCTTATTTAAGAGTTCTGCTATCTTTTGAACATCAGTAAGCTAAACAAACATTCTGAAGATTGATGAATCATAAAATTCAAAGAATTTTAAAGTGAAAAACAAATATTTTTGATGTTTTCTTTTTGAAAACTTTTGACAGTTAGATTAATGATTTTATCTACTTTAAACATGACTGGAATTTGGCATTCTAATAAAATGCAGATTTCATTGCTTATAATAATGCCTTTTGCATTTAGACTATGAATTTGCTGCTTGCTTTCTCATGTATTTTCTTATCCAATGCTGACAACAACCCAGTGAAGTGGGTATTATTTTCCCTGCTTTCAAGATATAGACACTAAGATTAATACAGAGTCACTTAAAATAACTGCCAGGTTAAATGTTAGAGATGAAACTCAATCCTATTCATCCTAAATCCAGCACTTATTCCTTATCCAAAAAATCTGCCATTTTTTGTTAGTTTTTCATGACCTAAATATATCAGAAGTTTCACACTAATTGCTTTAGCTCATGGTGAGTATTTATTGCATTTATTAGTCACGAGATACACAATTAGATTTGTGTTTGGTAACTATTTATGTATGATATCAATTGTCTCTTTCAATTTGCTTATAAACTCCTTGATAGAAGGACTGAGGATATAGATTTTTTTTTTTTTTTTAGTAACTCTCCCATAGCCCATAAAATGAGTCTAGACATATAAGAGCCACTTGGAAAACCTCTGATAAACAAAAAATTAAAATATCTGCACTTGGAAAGATTATAGGATTTAGAGCCACATAGATTTAGATTGAAATATGCTCTTTGCCATTTTCAGCTCTATGATCCTGGGTGGTGGCACAGAGCTTTATTCTCTTCGTTTATTAAATGGAGCTAATAATCTCTTTCTACCGTGGTCAGTCTATGAATTAAATATAAATCATGTACTATGGTCTTGGACACATAGAAGCCATTGCAAAGGTGTTAACCTTCCACATTCCATCATATCCCATATCCATTAGAATGAATTGAACAAATACTACACATTATCTCTTGGAACAAAAATAAGTTTACTTTTGAGTCAGTGTTTCAAAGACCCGTGAATGCTCTTGGTTGGTTTTTCAATTCATTTCATTTTGAGAAGCAAAATATGCCTTTTGTCCTTTGCAGCAGATTGGGCTCTTAGTCTCCATTTCACTTGTAATTCGAATTTACATTTTCAATTCTTCCTTCCATTTAAATAATCTTTAAAATGATTTTCCCATGAATGTCATCCAATTATATGAACGATATTGGAGAGGTATGAGAAAGTCTTCATAAATAATGCCACCTAGTTATCATAGACTTTAATGTATAGGATGGTGTCTGCCAGTTTACAAAATTTTTTGTAAAGCTTTGGAAGTCATCTGTAGCAGCTATGAGAATGTACCTTGCAGATCTTCAACTATAGAGAGACTAATTGACATAAGGACACCAGCTATTGCTCTTGGAAATCCATTGCAGTGTTTTTGCTGAGGTCCCACTTCCCACAGCTGCTCCTAGCCAATGCCAATTCACCAGGACTAGAAGGCAGAGCCATTCTAGAAAGACTTTGACTCCGACCTTGCCCAAACTCTCTTAGACTATACAGCATTCTGGGACAATTCTACCTAACCTTTCCTCCCTCTTTCCTTCACAAATGGATGGATTTGCATCACAATCTACTTACTCTCCTTTTCTTTCTTGACTCCTTCCTTATTTTCTCTAGAAGAGGAATACCCCTAATAAAATTCTTGCACATTTAAACCTTTTCGTGAACTGTTTCTTGGAGGAAATGAACTAACAGATCATTTATAATCAAACTGAAATGCAAACAGAAAGCTCAATTGTGTGCTTGAGGAGCTGGGATGCCTAACACAAGAAAAAAATTGAGAATATTTAGCTTAAAGAAAAGATCTAGAATATGCCCTCTTTCAGTAAACTATGCCAAAGGGATCCTTCCAAAAACCAAACCTGAATCTATCTAAAGTGCTTTAAAAACTCTCAAGATCAATATGATACAGGCAAATACTGTGAACTTCAAAGTCAGAAAGACTTCATTTGAATAATAACCCTTCTACTTATAACATGCATGCAAAATTAGGTAAGACATTTAAACCTTCTGAGTCTCATTTCCCTTTTTAATAAAATAAGAATGATAACTACCCATGAACATATCATTCAGTAAAAATGCTCTCCCTTGGATTGTTTCTAATCTGTATCATGAATCCAGTGACTCTATCCTGATTTATTGCTTTTCACTCTCACTCTCCTTAACTCCTGATCCTTTATCTCCTGTCTTTATTTCTGCACTCATGGGCCTGATGCGTACTCTTTTTATTCTTTAAGTCTAGGTTTGAACTTTTCTGCATATTCTTTCTGCTTCTGATTGATCTAGGTAGAAAATGTTAAAATCTGTCCTATCTGTCCAGATATGGATAAAACAAATAATCTTTCTCTCAGGTTTGCCTCAGATCTCAAAATGGGGCAGAATGAAGAGAAGACTATAACGTGAGATTAGAGTCATAGCCAGGTTCTAGCATGTGAAAAGATGTGATATAGTAGGAGGTACATGCTATAAAATTTTGGAGAATTCACTGATGTCAAGAGAGATATAAATTGTATTGCTCAGGCCTGCATATGTACTTATATTTCTTGAATAAACTGTGGGCGTGGAGCTTGACTTTCTAAATATTTCTGCTTTCCCCTCCCCATAGACAATTAATGCCAACAACACCCTCATATTATGTCCTACAAAGATGGCTTGATTCCTTTTAGTTATTGGCTTTAAGCCTTCTACACATAATCTTTCCTTTAACATGTAAATCGGCCCTTAACATAAATTGAGGAATTAATTTAGACTCATGGTTATTAGGTACTACTTAGAAACTGTTAAATTTTTACTATAAATTGTAATACAAAAATAGCTCCAGTTACATGAAAGAGTACCTCCAACTGACTGTAAAACAGGAGACTGCATTGTGAAGGATGCTGCTCTTGCATAACACAACAGAAAATTTGTAACTCAATCTCCTTCCACTGTCCTGCCTTCATTTAAAATCTCCTCTTCTCTTACAAGGAATATTGTTTTCATCTCCTGTCTGGTATCACTCACTGCCTTCCTTCCTCCCATCCTCCCTTCCTCTCTTCCTCCCTTCCTCTCTCTGTCTCTCTCTTTCCTTTCTTTCTCTTTTCTTTCTTCATTCTTTTCTTTCCTTCCCTTCTCCTTCTCCTCCTCCTCCCTTCCTCTCTTTCTTTCTTTTCTTTCTTTCTTTCTCTCTCTCTCCCTCCCTCCCTCCCTTCCTGCCTTCCTGCCTGCCTTTCTTTATTTTTTTTCTTTCTTTCTTTCTCTCTTTCTTTCTGTTATTTTTGAGACAGTCTTGCTCTGTAACCTAGGCTAGAGTGCAGTGGTGTGATCATAGTTCACTGCAGCCTGGGACTTCTGGGCTCAAGCAATCCTATTGCCTCAGCCTCTGGAATAGCTGGAACTACAGGTGTGCACCTCCACTCCTGCCTAATTTTTCTTATTTTTTTGTAGAGACAGGGGTTTGCTATGTTACCCAGGATGGTCTTGAACTCCTGGCCTCAAGCAATCCTCCTGCCTCACCTTTCCAAAGTTCTGGGATTATAAGCATGAGCCACTGCGCCCAGCCACTGCTCTTATTTTTCATTTCATTAATCAGTTGTTCAATTTCCAATTAAATAATCCCTGTTTTGGGAGTGCACAAAATTTTTGATTTTAGATGATTTTAAAAATACGAAAAGTAGTTCAGGGAAGAAAAATTTTAAATGTCCATATTTTTACCTCCCAGAATCAACTAACTTTAATATTTTGATATAATTGCTATCAGAGATTTTTTTCAGATTTATATATTTTTTTAAATTTTATTTTAATTGATTTGGGGGTACAAATTTTTTTTTGTTTCATGGATGAATTTTATTATAATGGAAAAGTCTAGGCTATTAATGTACCTGTCACCTGAATAGTGTACATTGCACCCAATAGGTAATTTTTCATCCAATTTCCATTGGAAAAATAGAACATTACATATAAAACTGAAGAACTATTTCAAAATCATAGTTATAAGTTATTCATTTGATTCTGCTTATCAATCAATTAGGCTAAATAGTGAAAGAAAGGAATGAGTGAATTTCAGACACTTATGACAGGAAATTAGATTTATGTTAAACAGTTGTGTAGTGATACTGGTTGGTTCTGTTGAATTTATGGAGACAAACTTACAGACAGTAAATTCGGCCTTATAGGATGTACACTGAGCATTCATAAGTGTCTTAAATCTCAATCAAACCAAAAGTTGCTTTGCAGAGTTGCTAAGATTATCTCACTTCCTGGGCCTACAGCAGGTAAAATGACAGTAGGACTCTTACTAAATTAGCCTTCGCAGCCACCTTTCACAATAAGTTCCAATGTTGATAGTTACAATATCACTGCTTGTAGATTGACTATGGGTACCAGCAGAAAGGACTAATACAGATAAAAGACCTAGATAAAATGTGCCTCAGAAATGGAATTATTTAGTGGCTTTTAGGTGGCAGAATTAATCAGAAAGGATACCCATTAAATTGGAGGAAAGGAAAGCAGCAGAATGTATTAACAAGGTTTGCTGTGCATCATACAACATCAAAATCCTAATGTTTATTTATTACTTATGTGCCTGTGTGTGTCATACAGAAATACAGGTTAATTTTGAGCAAAAACTGGATTCTTTTGAAGTAGTGGCTAAAAATCATCTAATCTTCATGAAGATTTTATTAAACTGGCTTATGATATATTAAAGACTTCACAAGAATTTATCTCCAAAGGAAAAAAGAATACTTTATGTCTCAGATGAAATTTTTCATATTTGCTTCTAATTTAATAAAGAATCAGTTTATGACTCTAACCATATTGAGTAAAGTGGTAGGAAAAACATGTTTTCAGTTTTATGTTAAAAACATTTTCTAATTAATTATTCAAATAGTAGAACAGAGAAATATACTTCAAAAGTTTGTACATGCCTTAGTCATTTTAGATCTTTTTTTTTCCTTTGAAGTCAGCCAAGTCCTTCAGCACTGTAGGATTGAGAAAGCGGATATTTATATTGTTAAATGGAGTTTGACAATTTTCAAAAATGGAAAATGTATTGCACTAATTGGATAGGTTTTCTTGGCAGAGATCTAAAAATCTACCTGCTAAGATTGAGGAGCATTTATTTCATATATGAACTCATCATTAATCCATTAAGCACTAATGATAAGTGGTTAAATGTAACATGTTTTGGATAAGCATTATCTTTTATAATCTCGCAATGATCACAAAAGGAGTGGAGTATTTTTAATGTCTACTTTGCAAAGAGAGAAAGGCTGAAAGAGGTTATGTTACATTCCTAGCTTACTCACACAGTAAAGAAAGAGTCAAGATATGAAACTAGCTTCAGCCATAACATCAGCATCCTAGTTAGCAATAAAGAAAAAGGTAAGGCAAGGATCTCTTTTCTCCAAGGAAAGGACTCTTGCTCCCTCTTAGAAATTTAATTCCCATTTTATTTATCAAGACTTCTTTGCATGGCGACAGAAGTTGAAAGGAGATGACTACCACAAATATATCATTCAATTAAGTTATGAAGGGAGATGGAGAAAGTGTGTATTAGAAGGCTCTATGCCCAAATGGGAGTTTATTTCTTTCTTCTACTTTGTCTCACTTCACGAGAAAGAAGTCTTTCAGCATATTAACACATCTCAGTTATGGTATGTATGAGAGGGAATCAAAATTTACAAAACAAATTTATATGTAGATGTTCCTCTCTGAGTAATATCAGCAACAGCCAAAGGAACAATTATGGGAAAACATAAAATATCCTAGAGTGAAGGTGAGAAAATAAGAGCATGTGGGACAATGAAGGATGAGGGGATTTGAGGTAACCATGAAGGGTTAGCAAACTAGGTAGATAACATTAAGTGAATGGGAAGTAAAAGTTCTCCTATTCTTCTGACTCCAAGTTGCCATGAGTAAGACCAAATCTTTCCTGTGAATATTGAACCTGGGCACTTTCTCAGCTAGTGCAGGGTAATCCCAGATTACAAATAAACAAAAGGATCAATGGATACTTGAACAGCATATTGAGTGTATTTTGCCTATAGCCTTACAGTACTACAGCAACCAGTTACTTTATTTACTTCAGAGGGATTAAAATAATTCAGATTCTTTGGTGATTATTTAGACAAAATCTTTTGGCTATTTTCACTTTTTCAAGTGGTTGTTATTTTATAATAGATTAGCAGTTTTTAGCAAGGAACATGAAACATTTGTTTCTTCTTTAAGTATTTAGTTGAGGGACTCTTCAGAAACCTCTGACTCAGTCACTCAGATGAGCAAAAAAATACAGAATCCATTAGTACTGTGGTAGTGTACAATTTCAGTCAGCGCCCGTGTCATTTTTTGTTTCTGTTCCAAGTCTTTATTTTTATTAGTCCTGTCTAGCCTGCCTTAACATTTCTTAATGACTTTGAGATCCACACTGATGCATACTAGAGAGTTTTCTTACTTAGGATCAAAGGTTTTATAACACTAAAATCATCCAGGGTATTGGTCACTTAAAGCAATAAGGATGCTTGTTATGATCAGGTAAACCAGGCCTGTAACGAGTTCCAAAATTAATCATTGCCTTCAAAGAACTTTGAGTTTATGTGCTGTCTCATAATTTTTATCTCTCCCTAACATTCAGGGCACCAAACTGCATGAAGACTCCTAGATATTTTGTGGTTCTCCCTATATAGGTCTCTCACCTCCTTAGTTAAATGTATTTCTAAATATTTAATTTGCTTTGATGCTATTGTGAATGGTGTTATGTCGTTGATTTGATTCTTGGCTTGACTGTTATTGGTGTATATGAAAGCTACTGATTTGTATGTATTGATTTTGTATCCTGAGACTTTACCGAATTCATTTATCAATTCCAGGAGTCTCTTGGTTGAATCTTTGGCGTTTTCTAGATATATATCATATCATCAGCAAAGAGTGAATATTTGACCTCCTCTGCCCCCACTTGGATACCCTTGATTCCCTGCTCTTGTCTGATTGCTCTGGCAAGGACTTACAGCAGTGTGTTGAATAGAAGTGGAGATAGTTGGCAACCTTATCTGGTTCCAGTTCTAAGTGGGAATGCTTTCGATTTTTCCCCATTCAGTATGATGTTGGCTGTGGGTTTATCATATATGGCTTTAATAATTTTGAGGTTTTAATCATATAATTTTAATCGATAATTTTGAGTTTTTAATCATAAAATGTGCTGAATTTTGTCAAATGCTTTTTCTGCATCTATTGAGAGGACCATATGGTTTTTGTTCTTGCTTTTATTTATATGGTGAATTACATTTATAGATTTGCATATGTTGAACCATCCTTGCATCTCTGGGATGAAGTCCACCTGGTCATGATGAATTATTTTTTTGATGTGCAGTTGAATTTGGTTTGCTAAGATTTTACTGAGAATTTTTGCATCTATATTCATAAGGGATACTGGTTGGTAGTTTTCTTTCTTCATTGTTTCCTTTCCTGGCTTGGTATAAAGGTGATATTGGCTTCGTAGAATGAGTTGCAGAGGACTCCATTCTTCTCAATGCTGTGGAATAATTTCTGCAGTATAGGCACCAGTTCCTCTTTGTAGGTTTGGTAAAATTCAGGTGTGAAAAGAAATTGCAGAGGATGTAAACAGATGAAAAACACTACCATGCTCATGGATTGGCAGAATCAATATTGTTAAAAGGTCTGTACTATGTAAAGTGATCTACAGAATCACTGCAACCTCTGTCAAAATACCAACGTCATTTTTTACAGATCTAGAAAAAATAATTCTATGTTTTGTATGGAACCAGAGAAGATCCCGCATAGCGAAAGCAATCTCAAGCAAAAAGAACAAATTGGGAGGCATCAGTCTACCAGACTTCAAGCTATAATAGAAGGCCAGAGTAACCAAAACAGCATGGTACTGGCACAAGAACAGAGATATAGATCTTTGGAACAGGACTGAGAACCCAGATATAAAATCATCCTCATATTGTCATTTAATTTTCAACAAAGCAGACAAAAATATACATTGGGGAAAAGAATCCCTATTCAATAAATGGTGCTGGGAAAATTGGATAGCCACATGCAGAAGATTGAAACTGGATCCACACCTCTCACTTCTCACAAAAATCAACTCAAGATGAATAAAAGACTTAAACCTAAGACATGAATTCATAAGAATTGTATAACAAAATGTTCAGAAAACTCTTACAGGCATCAGCCTAGGCAAAGAATTTATAAAGAAGACCACCCAAGCAATCACAGCAGCACCAAAAATAAATAAATGGGACATGATCAAATTAAAAAGCTTCTGCATAGCCAAGGAAACTATCATTATAGTGAATAGAAAACCTACAAAATGGGAAAAAAATATTTGCATGCTACACATTTGAAAAAGGGTGGATAACTAGAATCTATATAGCATTTAGGAAAATCAATAAGAAAAAATCAAACAACCGCATTAAAAAGTGGAGAAAGGACACGAATGGAAACTTTCCAAAAGAAGACAGACTAATGGCCAACAAACATATGAAAAAATGCTCAACATCTCTAACCATCAGGGAAATGCAAATCAAAACCATAATGAGACATCACTTAACACCAGTGGAAATGGCTTTTATCAAAAAGTCCCAAAATAACAAATGCTGGCATGGATGCAGAGAGATAGGAACACTCTTACACTGCTGGTGGGACTGCAAATTAGTACAACCTCTATGGAAAGTAATATGGAGATGCCTCAAAGAACTAAAAATAGAACTACCATTTGATCTAGTAATCCAACTACTAAGCATCTACCCAAAGGAAAAAGTCATTTTATAATAAAGACATCTGTACTCGAATGGTTATAGCAGGACAATTCACAATTGCAAACATGTAGAAACATCCCAAGTGCCTATAAATACATGAGTGGATTAATAAAATGTAGTATCTGTATACTATGGAGTACTACTCCATCATAAAAAACAATGGTTCTCTCTTGTATTATTGTGGATGGAGCTAGAGCCCATTCTTTGAAGTGAAGGATCACAAGAATGGAAAAACAAGCACCACATGTACTCACCATCAAATTGGTACTAACTGATCAACACTTAGGTGCACACGTGGAAGTAATATTCATTAGGTTTTGGGCAAGTGGGAGGGGGTTGAAGGGATGGGCAAATTCACAACTAATTGGTGGGGAGTGCACTGTCTGAAGGATGGGCATGCTTATAGCTCTGGCTTGGGTGGTGCAAAGGCAATATATATAACCAAAATGTCTGTACTCCCATAATATTCTGAAATTTTAAAAAAGGGCTCCTAAGTAAAGAAATGATAAAATACGAAAAAAAAAAAAACTTGATATAGCCCTTGATTCTTTTTTAAATGCATATATAAGTAAATTCCCTAAGTGTTCCTTAGAATACCATTTTCTTTAAATGTTTGGAATGTTTTTTAAAATTTGTAATGTAAGTCTCTTGATGAAATTAATATACCCGTAAGAATGTTAAAATTTCTGATATACTTTGCAGGAATGGGTCAGATTAACATAAATTCAGGTTTTCTGTAATTTATGTATTTGAAAACAGATCCAGATCCACTCCCCCCGCTCCCTGCCTTTTTTTTTTTTTTTTTTGAAAGAGAAGTTACTAGCATATTGGGAAACTCAGTGTGCCATAAAATATTTTGTGGGAAAAGCTGAATTCATTAAACCAAGCTGTCATCAATATTACAAGTATCTAGGAGGAGGAAGTCACATAACAAATTGCCAGTTCACTATAATGAGTTTTAAAAGTTCAGGCTGGTTAACTTTAATATAAATTATCAAAGCAACATCCAGCTTTAATGAAAGGTAGATTCTAGGATCAAAATATAATTATTCCCTGGGCCAGTAAATGACCTTTGCTTATGGAAGAATTCATTAGCATAAAAATGTCTTCAGCTTTACTATGTACTTGTCAAGTCTGTGAGTACAAATGTCACTAACTCTTGTACTATGTAGTCCTAAATGAAATTTTAATTTTTCCTCTTTATCTCCCTCCCAAGTATTATTTTCTTTTCTATTTTATGTTTCATGTTGCTTTAACTTGTATCATTTAACTTGTGTGATTTTTCCATGAGAGTAAATCTTCTTTTCATCTTTTTCTCTAAAATTATAGCACATTAACTTGTTTGAACTTCAGAAAGAATTTAAGCCAAGGCGGAAGCTGATTTTGCATTTACTTCCCATGAATATCTATAATGTTATGATGAATTTTTTGCATAGTCTTCCTTTAGAAAGACAGTCTAGTTTTACCTATTTATCCATTTGTTTCACCTTCCTCTTATTTCTATAGTTTTTAAGTTTTGTGCACTATCATAGTTATGCTGTTTATTTTTTAAAAGTCAGATAAATTTTTGTTTATTTCAGAAATTCCAATCTCATTTCTCATAAAACCAAGAGATCAATTTAGCTTGTGATGACTATCACACTTCAAAGATAGAAAAATCTTTTAGAACTGGAGTTCCTTGAAACAAACTAAAATATATGTAAGTAAACAGAAAAAAAAATGTGAAAACAACTTTGGTAAAAGTCCAACTAATGATCTGATCTCCCTATAAGTTCTTAAATGCTTTGAAGAATTATAGCATTGTCAAAAAATACAGGTTAATCATTCTTTATTCCTTTTTTAAGATAACTGATATGTACAGTTACGTACAGGTAAAAGTCAAGGTAGTAATGATAAGGAACTATTTTTGCTAACTAACCAGACATATGATGTAAAAAGTATTAGCTAAGATGCTTTTGTAATAAAAAACCCCAATGGCTTTTAGGACCTGAAGTTTAAAAACGTAACTAAAAAGACAGAGATAGGGTGGTTTTACTAACTGTAGTGAGGTTCAGAATCATCAGGTTTTTGCTATGTTTCTCTGTGGTTCTTTCAGGCTGCCTCTCTCATGGCACTGCTAACAGTCTTCCAGGCAATGGTTGTCTAGTGAAAAATAGGAGGAGAGATGATTCCCTCCTCTATTGAAAAAAATTGAGTCTTAAGTGTTTGCACCACACATATTATATATATATGTGTGTGTGTGTGTGTGTGTGTGTGTGTATTTGTGTGTGTGTATAAACTTTAGGAGGTAATGGATATGTTAATTGTGTTAATCACTTCACACGTTGAAGTATAAATATATCAAAACATCATGCTGTACACCTTAAATATATATGATTTATATTTGTCAATTATACTTCTGTTAAGCTGGAAAAAATTTTAGGTAGATAAATAAATGTGATTAGATGTAAAATACAAAACTGTAAAAATAAAACTAAAAAACAAACTTTTAAAATGTGATTAGATGTAAAATACAAAATTGTAAAAATAAAACTAAAAAACAAACTTTTAAAAAAGTCCTGGGTTTGCCAGGACCTCTGGAGTTAAAGGCTCCTGCACAATAGCAAATGACTAAAATGACTCTTTTAAGGTCATCTTATAGTGTTCAGAACGCTTGTGAAATCGAATGGGTTCCTTTCCTCTTTCATTCATTTATTCATTCAGAAAGTAGTTATTAAGAGTTTGTCATGTGCCTCACAAGAGCTATGAAGATAAATCAAGCAGTGACAAGAGATAGAGAGACATGACTGTGTTCTCTTTAATAGAACAATTAGGTAGGGCCTTTCCACCTACATGAAACAGGATGAAAATCATGGGGAAAGCATTCTGGGAAGAAAAGAAATGGTCTGAGCCAAGTGTGAGCACTGGCTGGTTTGAAATTCATTAGGACCAGTGTAACTGCCACACAGTAAGGGACAGGAAGGAGCCAGGAGTAAAAACAATGTTTGGCAGGACATTTTTCTAAGATTTTGAGTAGAGTACAATAATATTTTGTTACATTTTAAAAACATTGCTCTTTCTGGTCTTGGGATATTGAGTATATAGAATTAGGAGTGGAAATTAAAAGGCCATTTTAGGAGACATTTGCTGTGTTATAGGCTGGAGATGGTGACTTAGATTAATGGGCCTTTAGTGAAATATGCGAGAATTTACAGAAATCAAGATACTCATGAAAGTATAGTATACCTAACAAATCTTGAGAATGTCATGTAGTTAAATTCTTCAATGGAGAAGTTACCCTGAATAGCACTATGCTATTTCATCTACTTTTTAGCAGACTAGAAAGCAGACAAATGCAAAGTCCCTTTTTCTATCCAATGTTTAATTTGGGAGATTCATCTTGGGAGATGTTCTATAAATACTGATTTCAACACTGTGTTCTTACAGAAGCATGCATGCTATATAATCCAACTGACACAAATCTAAATCTTTGCTTCACTTGCCATCTTCATAACCTTGGACAAATTTCAGAACCTTTATATTCAATTACCTCATGTGTAGAGTATTGATAGTAACATGTAACTCAATAGATTATCTCAAGCATTAAGTGATACCATGAATATGGATTGAGGAGCTTACTCCTTAGCATGTATTTGCAATTCTCTTCTATATTCTGAGTAATTATTTTCAGGCTTTAGGTGTCATGAGAAATTTGACCATGTGTGCACAGCAGGAATCACTGCCATAGCTTTGATGGGCAATTGTTTTTAAGGTAGGAGTTAGTCTTAATGACATACCCAGTGGTCCAACAGTTACCCAGCAACTGCCAAAGGCTCTTGGAATAAGACGTGACTATGCCATGGAGATGAAGAAAAAAAAATCTTCTTGTGCTGGGAATTTGTCCATTCTAGGCATAGATAATTTTCCTTTGGCAGAAGGCCTGAATGTTTACTGGCTTTGCTTTCTATTCTCTGAAAATGAGAAAAATAATTTTCCCATGAAAATTCTAAGTTCCCAGAGCTATCTTTCAAGAAGATTTTGAGTAGACAAACTTTCTTACAATTTAACTAGGCATTCTGTGACCTTCAGCTATCATTGAGTAAAATAACAAATCTCCATGATCTTCTTTCAAAATTGTACTTTCTATGCAAATTTGTATACTATTACATATATATTCCTTTGAAAAAAATATTGACTGCTGTTTTATTTATGTTGGCACATTGAACCAAGTTTAACTCTTACAACATGTGTTGATGTCTACTAGTGTTAGTCCTCATATCTGTACTATATTAAATTAATGCAAAGAAAAGCCACCCCCCAAATTATTTGGTGCACATAAATATAAGTATAGCTAAATTTTGGTAATTATAGCACCTACATAATGATGATCATAGGAACATGGGAGTGATCTGTATTTCACACTAATAACTTTAGTGCTTACCTTTTCAATCAAGTGCCTACTTCACTGACACTTTTCTAGTGAAAGTCAACCTAAAGTCTCCCTTCATACCGACACTTCCAATATTCCACTTTGCTGCTGCCTCTTGCTCTCACTTGGCCTTGGGCTCACTCAGACAGCTGTCTTTCCAGCATCTCTGTTCTTTCCTTTGTTCTGTAGTATCCCTCACTTGGGACTGAGCTTCCTGATTCACAGGAACTTTCTGTGGCCACTATTCTCCACCACAGAGTCAAACTTTTCTAGACTGATGTTCAAAAGCTTAGGGTTCTGGCTTTAGCCTTTCTTTCCACTGTTGTCTTTCACTCTTTTGTGGAGCTCTATATTTACTTGTAGCTGCAGTGCCAACCATGAAATTTCTCTGATTTCGACAGGGTAAGTGGATTCTCTCTCCTCTGAACTCTACTTTTAGCAGTTCTCTGCAGGGCCCATTGCACTGCACCTTTTGTGATGGATTAATGGGGTACTTTGACACTGGCAGCTACCATTTCTCTCATGGTTAAGGTCCTTAGCTTGTTTCCCCACTCCTTCTATCAAGTGAAGTCTACCTGTTTGAGAGAGGAGGAAGCAGCAACACAGGGATGCCTCCTTTGTGTGTGGTACTGCTAAACAAAAATGTTTGTTTTTTTCTTTTATACAGTCAACCCAATTTAAACGTTTATTTTGAATCCAATGTTCTTAAAATATTTATTTCAAAAGGTTATCAATTTTCATATATTTTTGCATTATTTTATCAGAATTATATTTAAACAAATTCTTTATTATAAAATCAAATAGAATTTTGTCTATAGAAATTATACAATTGATTTTTTTGTGTTTGTTTTTTTTAAATTTTTATTTCAAAATATTACAGGGGTACATATGGTTTTGGTTACATTAATCACTTTTGTAATGCTTGAGTCACAGCTAAAAGTGTGCCCATCACCCAAATAGTGTTCATTGTACACATTAGGTAGGTTTTCTCCCATTCTCTCCTGCCCCTCACCACACCACCGCTTGATTTCCACTGAGTTTGTGGTGGGACTGCAAATTAGTACAACCTCTTTGGAAAACATCAAGGAGATTCCTTAAAGTAGACCTACCATTTGATCCTGCAATCCCACTACAGGGTATCTATCCAAAGGAAAAGTCATATTCTCAAAAAGATATCTGCATTCAAATGTTTATTGCAGCACAATTCACAATTGCAAAGACATGGAATCAATCCAAGTGCCCATCAATTCATGAGTGGATTAACCAAAATGTGGTATGTGTGTGTGTATATATAATATATACACCATGGAGTACTATTCAGTCATAAAAAAGAGTGAATTAATGGCTTTTGCAACAATTTGGATCGAGCTGGAGACCAGTATCCTAAGTAAAGTACCTAAAGAATAGAAAAACAGACACTACACGCAATCACCATTAAATTGGCCTAAACTTATTCTCCACCTCAGTGGGTGTAGGTGGGGGAGTGAGGCTGGGCAGAGCTCGGTTGGGTGAGCCTGCCCTCAAGCTCCACAAATGCTGTCTAGTAGGTGTCAAAGGTCTGTTCCCTGCTTCTGGGCAAAGCTGAAATGGTCCCACTCAGCCAAAAAGTCTGCCTGTGGGGGTGGGGCTGTCTGAGACCTACAGTCTGGAGCAGGCCTCACTCCTTCCCACCTTCCCTTATTCCACAGCAGTTTCTCCCTGGCCTTTGCCAACAGGCAAGCAGGACCTCAAGCCAGCAGATCTCCCCTGGCTGTTATGTGGGCCAGAAGGTTCCCTGCCCAGGACCGCAGCCTGAGCTGGGAGCACAGCCATACCATGGAAGGAGGGTCACCCCTCAAGCATGCTGATCTGCCCCTGAATGCACACACACTTCAGTAGTCTCCTTCACAAATATCCTTTCTGTGCCCCACAGGCAATGCAATTGAGACGTGGGTGTACAGAATCTGGTTTGCAGGCCTGTCCCCTGAGCCCCGGAGACCAATCCTTGACCCTGCCAGGGAGAACAGTGCTGGTTTCAAGTCACCCATGGGGTGCCCAAGCTGGATCAATGTCTTTCCACCTCAGGATTTGCCCCACTCTCCGGGAGTCACCAGGGAAGCAGCACCTGGGAGGGCTGGCGGGTAGGGAGCTCACAGTCTGAGTACTCCTCAGTCTGCTGTAGGGACCCAAAAGGAAAGGTTCTGTTCCCTGCCAATGCCCCCAGGTGGTGGCTACATTGTCTCTCTGGGCAGGCACGGGTAGGGAATGGTGAGGGGAGAATGAAACAATATGGTGCCTGCCAATCAGCTCCAGTCTGTGGGCCGGGAGGTGCCCTGAGGAAGCTGGGAGCCTGGTGCCCTGTCCACAAGAGGCTCACTGCTCACTGGCGGCAGCTGTCTCTGGGCTGGTGTTAGCAGGTCTCTCCAACCACTCAGGAGGCCACCAGAAATCTGCAAGGGAGGGGAAATTTAATTGCTCCATCTATCTTTGTTGTTGGTCTCAAAGCCTCTCAGGGGCCTATCTCCTTCCAGTTCTTCTCTGCAACTTCTTCCCATGGAGTCTCCTATAGTTTCAGGCACCCTTCCTCCTGACCCTCATTTGATCTGTGTTTCTCTGCCTGTTTATTTTTTTTTTCACTTTCTTCTAAAATCTGTCTTTCTTACAGAGACACTCTGGCTGCTGGTTTTTCTCATCAGCCATTTTACCCCGTCTCTTTCACAGACCTAAAAAAAATAACTCTACACTTCATATGGAACCAGAAAGACCCTGTATTGCAAAAGCAATCTTTTTTTTTAATTTATTTAATTTTTTGATCTCTGAGGTTTCTTTATTTCTTTCTTTCTTTCTTTTTTTTTTTTGAGACAGAGTCTTGCTCTATTGCCCAGGCTAGAGTGAGTGCCGTGGCATCAGCCTAGCTCACAGTAACCTCAAACTCCTGGGCTCAAGCAATCCTTCTGCCTCAGCCTCCCAACTGGCTGGGACTACAGGCATGTGCCACCATGCCCGGCTAATTTTTTCTATATATATTTTTAGTTGGCCAGATAATTTATTTCTATTTTTTTTAGTAGAGATGGGGTCTCGCTCTTGCTCAGGCTGGTCTTGAACTCCTGACCTCGAGCGATCCACCCGCCTCGGCCTCCCAGAGTGCTAGGATTACAGGCGTGAACCACCGCGCCCGGCCAGCAAAAGCAATCTTAAGCAAAAAGAAAAAAAATTGGGAGGCATCAATTTACCAGATTTCAAACTATACTACAAGGCTATAGTAACTAAAACAGCATGGTACTGGCACAAGAACAGAGACATAGACCAATGGAACAGAACTGAGAACCCAGAAATAAAACCATACTCATATGGCCATCTAATGTTTGACAAACCAGAAAAAAACATACACTGGGGAAAAGAATCCTATTCAATAAATGGTTCTGGGAAAATTGGATAGCCACATGTAGAAGACTGAAACAGGATCTGCACCTTTCACCTCTCACAAAAATCAATGCACGGTGGATCATAGACTTAAACCTAAGGCATGAAACTGTAAAAATTATAGAAGAAAATATTGGAAAACCTCTTACAGATATTGGCCTGGGGAAAGAATTTATGAAGAAGACCCCCAAGGCAATCACAGCAGCAACAAAAATAAATAAATGGGACCTGATCTAATTAAAAATGTTCTGCACAGCCAAAGAAACTATCATGAGAGCAAACAGACAATCTACAAAATGGGAGAAAATATTTTGCAAGTTACTCATCTGATGAAGGGCTGATGACTAGAATCTGTACAGAACTCAGGAAAATCAGCAAGAAAAAAATCAAACAACCCTATAAAAAAAGTGGGCAAAGGACATGAATAGAAACTTTTCAAAAGAAGATAGACTAATGGCCAAAAAACATGAAAAAATGCTCAACATCTCTAATCTTCCGAGAAATGCAAATCAAACCCACAATGAGCTATCACTTATCTTCAGTGAGAATGGCCTTTATCAAAAAGTCCCCAAACAATAAATGTTGGCATGGATGCAGAGAGATAGGAACACTCCTACATTGCTGGTGGGACGGCAAACTAGTACAACCTCTCTGGAAAGTAATATGGAGATAACTCAAAGAGCTACAAGTAGAGCTACCATTTGATCCAGCATTCCCATTACTGGGCATCTACCCGAAAGGACAAAAGACATCTGCGCTATAAGGTTTATAGCAGCACAATTCACAGTTGCAAAGATGTGGAAACACCCCAAGTGCCCATCAGTACATGAGTGGTTTAATAAAACGTGGGGAGGGAGTGTGTGTGTGTGTGTGTGTGTGTGTGTGTGTGTGTGTGTGTATACCATGGAGTTCTACTCAGTCACAAAAAAACAACGGTGATCTAGTACTTCTTGTTTTATCCTGGATAGAGCTGGAACCCATTCTACTAAGTGAAGTATCACAAGAATGGAAAAACAAGCATCACATGTACTCACCGTCAAATTGGTTTTAACGGATCAACATTTAAATGCACATATAGTAATAACATTCATCGGGTATCGGCCAAATGGTAGGAGAGAGGAGGGGTATAAGCACACCCACTGGGTGTGATGGGCACCTCTGGATGATGGACACACTTCAAGCTCTGACTCTGCTGGGGCAAAGGCAATATACGCAACCTAAACATCTGTAACTCCATAACATGCTGAACTAAAAAAACCTTAGAAAAAAATAAGTAAATTGGAACTAACCAATGAGCATACATGTGCACAGAGGGAAGTAAAACAAAACATTTTAATTAGATATTTTTACCATGTAAAGGTAAACCAATGTTTTGTTTTGGACTGGGGACTTGTTGTTAGGGATCAGTTGCTCAGTATAATAACAACAGTGTTTTGTTTATTACTGGCTGAGATGTGGTGCTGGAGGTGCTAAAGATGCAGGATGGTCATAATGACTGTGAGGTTCATGTATCTCCAGGTTATGAGGGCCTGCACTCCGAGTCTGGACATTCATATTAAAAGAAGAAAAAATTCCCCTAAGGTACATCAAAAGGTGGTGGTGGGGGACAAAAGAGATCAGGAAGGATCCTTCACCTCTAAAGGAACATGTCATATGGATTCTAGGAGCAGTGATTCTCATATCCCATCTTACATGTCCTTTTTCTGCATGTTAATATGTTAATTTAGGTATTTAACAAGCAATTTTTATGGAAACACTATGTGCCAGATGCTCATCTAGGTACTATGCTTAAATCAGAGGCAGCTTTATTGGGAAGGTAACTAACAAAATTCAAGATCCAGGGCCCCTCACTTACACGGAGCCTTTTCTAAGGAACCTTAATTAATATTGGCTTCTATAAAATTTTCAAAATAAGACAGTTAAAATTATTTTGCCTCTTTATTTGTGCCTCCCTTTCATCATATTTCTCATCCTGTCAGTGTCTTTGGAGTGGTGATAGAGATTTCTGAGATTTGATTAAAGGGAACTTGAATTGAGAAGGTACATTTAGTTTGGGATTAATGGAATATTTTTTGCACTTAGTAGTAATTTCTATATAGAGTTAAGTCATAATTATTACTAACCATCTGGAGATAGGGTGATGTCCAGTAATACTCTGATCACTAACATTAGATGATAATGAGCTTCAGCTTAGGTAATACAGTTACTGGCAGATCTCAGCTATCATATATCAGAGCAGGAAGAGGGTAGGGATACGTGAGAATGTAGGAGATACCAATTGACAAGGACACAGTGGTAGAGTGAAAGTGGGAATTGGGAGGAAAATTTTCCTGAGAAATTGCCTGTGATTTGGGGTGACTGACCTAGAGACTCCTTTATGAATGAATAGGACACCCACACTGGAAAGGCAATGATTTGTTACAGCTGAAAGTTAACTTCATTTACTTCAGGTTAAGGTGATGTCACATTATGACACAAGCGTCATTTGTTTTGGTAACAAGTGCTTTCCTTTGATGCCAGATTCTGGTAGGTTATACTTACCTGGCATATACCTGGGGGATACTATAGATTTTATAGGTATAATCTTCAGCCCTTATAAGCCCTTTTGCATGATAAATATTGCTAACTTTAATTGGTGCTCTATTTTTTATTTTACATTTAAATTAACATGTTTTCTTTGATGCTTTCACATTCCATAGTCATAGGCTTGATTACAGATATCCAAAAGCATTTCTTGAATAGACAGGGACGTCATTCATATGCAACCCTCTCTTTTCTTCTAGTTTATACTCAGTGCTGAACATAAGCATGAGCTTGTAGTACATTGCCTCCTCCAACTCATATTCAAATAAAATAAATTGAAAACAATAAAGAGATGAATTTCCTATAAACTGTTATAGGACTTGACCTGGGCATCTGTGCTGTGGGATTAGAAAACAACCTTCTCTATTCTGTGAACAAATTTTTAGAAAATATTATAGTACCAGAAACTGACTATTCCAGAGCATTCAATTCCTTGTGCTATATTATTTAAAGGAGATATTTCTTTTTACCACAGACTGCCAAAAAGCAGTCTAATTCTATCCTGCCCTGGTCAGTCAATAAAGTTGAGCATGACAAAGTTGAAGCTTATGGGGTAAGGACCTCTACAGCCTTTCTGCCCCAATACTCCACAACTTTACAAGTAGCAATACAATTTAGTTGACTTTTTTCCCCCTTTCTTGGTTTTCTGTGTTCTTTTAGTTGGCAAGCTTTTAAATCCACCCATAAACATTTATAGCTAAACTGTCCTTCGTGACATCTTTTTCTCATATATCTTAGCAAATTTATACTTCATGAGGTTCTTGTTTTGAAAATATAATTCAGTTGATGTTCAGCATTTTCTTCAGTGATGATCCCAGGCCTTCAAACAATGGCTGAGTATATTAATCTCCACAAGACTTCCAGAAATCCATCAACAGATATTCTTAAACTCATCATAAAGGACATCTATATACTTTAGTATCCAAAACTATTAAGAAACAAAAGTCTCACAGTATTTCTTAGATGTATGAGAAATTCTAGGGACGAAAGGCCACAAAAACACAAATAATGGAGTATATTAGACCTCAATGAAATGCACCTCAGGGATGTTAAATTGGAAAAACTGGTCTTATGCCATGGAGATCACCAGTATTTTTTGGATTTTTACCATCAAGTTCATGAAATTAGCATCTTCACTGTGAGAAATGTCAAACCAAATTATAAAAGCTAGTAAGTGTTGTACTATTAGGAGTCAAACACCCACACCAAATTCAAGGCAATATGTTGCTTAAAGAAAATTTAATAGCAAAAAACAACCCCAAATCATCTAGTTTATGGATGTTCTCCACCAGAACCCTAGGGCCAAATTTGCATTTCCATCATATTCTTTTATATTTAATGCTAGAAATTCTTCTGGAGGCTGATCAGTGACTTTTCTCTGATTCTTCAACTCTTCTTTCTGGATCTTACTTTTTCCACACTTTACGTGTAGAGTCTAATTCCTACAGCACATCCCTTTCTTCATAACATTCTTTCTCATTGGTCCTGCTCCTCCTATTTGAACCCTGACTGATAGACTTGCTCACAGATTCCCTCCTGGAGGCCAAGAAATTATTAACCTATCTTGTTACCACAGCTGATGAACTAGGAGAGAAAACTGATCAAAGAAGGAGCCCATCTATAGACACAAGTATTGAGAAAAAAAAATGTGGGTTAATTAGATAAGGTTTTTGCATTTTAGGATTGGGACACAGGGATTGTGTCCGTTAGCCAGTGGATTTAAAACAAATGACTTTCTGTAGAAAGGGGTCAGGGCGAGTCATTGTGAGATAGTTTCAAGTTAAGGGATCATATGAAAGGTATATAGAGAAAAAATTAAAAAATAAAAAAGGAATGGAAAATAATTTCTGACCCCGAGAGATGGAGAACCTAGCCTGTGTTCCTTATGGCTTTTCAGTAGTCGAGAAGTCTAGCCTTGTTTTACTTTCTGTATTTGTGTTCTGGAAAACATACCCAGATCCTGGAAATAAATGCCTTCCTCGCTTTTGCAAATATAATTTTTTCCCTTGAGACAAACAAATAAAAATGCAGTTAAATGAAACCAAACATTTAAATTATATAGACAGAGATTAAAGCAGAGATGTGAAAATTGAGCACTTTCAGGTAAGATCCCATTTTTAATTTAATCCTATCCAGAGTCCAAGGATAATAATCACATTATGCCAATGATTTTTAAGATACAAGGACACATTTAAAGTACACAGTGGAAATATCCTATTTTGCTACTAGATGGTTATTTTGTCCCCCAAAATAAATGATTTCCTGTAAGACTGATACATTATTATGTATCAGGGTCTGTGCTGGACACTTAAAAATAGATAGATAGATAGATGATGGATAGACAGAGAGTAGATAGATAGACCCAAAGAGACAGAGATATAGAGACAGAGACAGAGAGACACACACAGAGACAGAGAGACAGAGAGAGATACACACAGACACACACACAGAGAAACTTTGATCTTTCAAACTTCTCAGTGTTGTTTGGGAGACAGACACACAAATAGAGAATTTTTAAATAATGCAGTGACATTAGTGATAAAGACATACACAGAATAAAACAGTAATATGGGGAGCACTGCATCCATATCACAGCACTCCAGGTTTTTTACAAAACACAAGCCTATGCTTTTCTCCAAGTAGGAATTGAAGAATTTCAGGAACTGCTGCACTAATGTGCTTGAGACAGGAAAAGAAGCACACTCTTTTCCAGCAATGTTCATCATGTTTATAACCTACAACTAGTTTATATTCTCACAGTCGATCATTGTAACTCCCTTGCAAACATCCTCAACTGTCATTTCCTTTTTTGATTTTTCATATACTTCTGGAAAAACCATAATTCAAGTTGAATCAAACTCTCGTTCTACTTTAGCCTGCACCTTGGAGATGAACATAACTGAATAAAACAAGTACTGGTCTCACTTTAAATATATGACATGCACCTTCAAGTGAGCCCCTAATGCTGTCTAGCATCATACTATATATATATATATAAATCTCCAATCTTCTCCCTTTTCTGTTCTAGATAGATACCTCAAATTCCCCCTTTCTTTTCAAACCTCCAAAACCTCTCACCCATCCACTCTCTCAGCTGATGACCTTGATTCTAACTTACTTGCGAAAACCAAAGCAACTAGAAGTCTATAATCTTTACACTCTGCATTGTGACCCTCACTGCAAAATCCTCTCTCTCTCTTCCCTGATTTATTTTTCTCTGTAATAATTATGTCCAAAATTAACTATTGACCCACTGTATAGTTTGCCCATTTGTTCCATTAGTCTCACAAGAATAGGTCTGACAAGCATCTCACGGGGGAGGGAGAAGGAGCTGTGTGGCTCCACTTTTATTTGCTTTATGTCCAGGCATTCCATAGAACACTTTATTTGGGATGGGGGAAGATTCAATAAAGATACCTTTATTTCTCCTGAGTCTTCACTTTATTATTTTTTTTTTTGAAAATCAAAAATTCATAGAAAAGTTGTAAGAACAGTAAAACCAGCTTAATATTACATGAACTATTTGTCAGTAAGTTGAGAACATGATGTCCCATCATCCTCAAACACTTTGGTATTTTGGACTTTTTACCAAATGACAAAATACTAGAATCAGAAAATTAATATTGAATGATTTACCAAACTAGTTCTCAGACCCCAGCAAAAGAGAAAATTGTCCAAAAAAGTATCCTTTAAAGTCCCTAGATACATTTCAGAATCCTGCTTACACTTAGTTGTCATGTCTCTTTAATTATTTTCAAGATAGAAAAGTTCCATAGTCTGTCCTTAACTTTAATGACCTTGATATTTTAAAGTTTATAGACCAATTGTTTTAAAGAATGTTATTCAATTGGGTTTTTCTGATATTTCTTTCTAAGTAGATTCAGGCTTTGTATCTTTGGCTAGATATTGCAGAAATAAAACTATGGTTTTCTCATTGTAGCCTATCAGAGACACAAGATTTCAAATTGTCCCATTACAAATGATGTTTGATATCTCAATATGGATTACGGCCAGGCATCCCTCTTAAAAATAATTTTTTTTGGTCATTTGTAATTAGTAAGTATTTGGTGTGAAGGTATTTTGAAACTATGTAAGTATTCTGTTCCTCATAAAACTTTTATTTGTGTATCTATTTTTATTAGACTGGAGCTATTGGTTCCCATATTTTACAATAGAAAATAATCCATTCCTATCAGGTTTATTTTTGTGCTCAAATTGTCCCAGAGCAAGATAGCTTCTGTGTCCTTCAGACATTATTCTTTGACAAATTTCTTACTTTTTGTCATAGGCAATGCCAAGCTTATCTTCAAGTTTGGTTGCTTTATCCTTGGATTCTGTCATTTTTCAAAGAATCACTAGTTTCTTAGAGAATGGCATGTAGAAGCTAAAATCTGGAGGTAGGTACAAATGTAACCACGAGTTTATACTAAAACTTCCAAATTCAATCAAATATTATTTTCCTTTTCACCTTTTTTCTCTTCCATGCTTGTAACTCCATTCTCTGATACTAGTTTGGATCAACCTTAACATACTTATTTAACTAATATCCCCATGGTCACAACACTCCTGTGTATATGTTCTCTTCACCTTACCTCAGCTTTACCAGTCTGTGAACAGCCTCAACCACCACCTGCTATGTAGTTCCTTCTTACTCTGTCCATGCTCCTTAAACCTAGGCCAAAAAAACTTCACAGCATAGAAGCCCTCCTCACCCAACCAAGGCTCTGGTACCCTGCAAAGGGCTGCCTGCCTCACCCCCAAGTGGACGCCAGCCTTACCTCACTTGGGCTCAATATGCCATACTGGATTGTCTTCCTTATGCGGCTCAGCTTCTGTTCCTCCCACTCATTTCTCTCCTATGTGAATACCTTTCTCATCACTCTCGGCTCTAACACCCTGTTTTGGTCACTGTGGCTCCTTTTTACTCAGCGCAGACTATTGCCTTTGTTGGCCCTACCTAATAGCTTAGGATAGGATTGCTCAGGAAATCAAAAAAGAGATGGCAGTGGTAGAAAAAGGAAGGAAAGAGAAGTGGGGTATGAAGAAGAGAAAGGGCAATTCTCATGATTTTAATACAAATTGAGATTGGTTTACTAGATATATTGTTTCATTGGCCATCCTCTCAATTTTTTACCCTCGTTCAGTCTATCTGCTTTACATAATTATTTTATAAAATGGAAGGACAATTATGATGATACTTCTTGAGCAGAATCTGTAATGACAATGTTAATTGTGAAATTGAATGATTTGAAACATTTCGTATACCTTACTACGTAAATAAAGTCATGCTCACTTTGCACTTCTTGATTCTTTCTTTTTCCTGGGTGTCAGTCTTCTGTGAAGGAAAAATATCTCCATACTGAAGAAATATTCTTAAGAGATAGGTAGTAAAATGAAACTGATATTGTATTTCTGTTTGCTTCTAAGTTAAAATGTGAATGAGGTGAAAATCTATAACTTTATGACTACTGACCACACATTGCTTTCTGTCTGTCTCTTCTTTTTATTACTCCGTATCTTCTAGGCTTCACTGACATTATGTCTCTTCCCTAATTGGTAAGGATGGTCCTGCTTACACTTAATCTGCTTCTTCACTTTACTCCAGGACAGTGCTTTCCAACAGAAATATAATGAAAGCCACACATGCAATTTAAAATTTTTCTGGTAGCTACATTAAAACCAATGTAAACGGGTAAAGTTGAGTTAAAATAAATGTCTTAACCCAATAAATACAAATTATTATTTTGGCATATAAGCAATACAAAATTATTGATATATTTTGTATTCTTTTTTTTAATATTAACTCTTCTAAGATCTGCTGTTTCTTGTTGGTAGATAATATTTGTACGTATTTATGGTATACATGTGATATTTTGTTACATGCATGTAATCTATAGATTCAAGCCAGTATATTTATGGTATCCATCACCTCGAGTATTTATTATTTCTATATGTTGGGAACATTTCGAATCCTCTCTTCTAGCTATTTTCAAATATACAATACATTGTTATAGGGACCCTACTCTGCTATTGAACATTAGTAGCCAGTTCTATCCAACTGTATGCTTGTACCCATTACCCAAGCTCTCTTTATCCCCCCACAACACCCTGGGATCTATCACTCTACTTTCTACCTCTTTGAGATCAACATTTTAAGCTCCCATATATAAATAACAGAATGCTGCATGTTTTAACTTCCAAAACATCTCATTTTGGATACTAAATTTCCATCAGAAATGTTTGATTTATATTGAGAATACATAAAATTATTAATTGAAAAAGTAGATTCATAATTCCAAATTGGTTCAAATGCACTTAAAATTCCCAAATATGAAGTAAACATTCATTGATAAGATTATAATTAAATTAGTTAAAATAAAATAAATTTAATTTCTCAATTACATTAGCCACGTTTAAAGTTCTCCATAGGCACATGTGGCTAGTGACTACTGTGTTAAACAGTGTGGGTACAGTCACTTAGAAAAAAGAAGAATCTGAGTTACAGAATGCTGTTGGTATTGATAAGAAAGAATATCAGTGACTTTGAAGTGATGCAATTAATCTAATTTGGTGACAGATTAGATCAGAGGCAATGAGGCTTTAAGAGAAAATTCCAGAATAACTTGCATTACTCACCTCATATAATTTAAACAAATTTTCTCAAATGTTAGTGTGAGGAAATTTCCTTGAAGAGCTACTAAAAAACACATATTTCCTATCCTTTGCATTGTTTCCTCACAAATCCTGGTTTAGACATTCTACAGCAGGCTTAGAAAACTGCATTTTAGTTGATTCTGCCTCAGATCATTTTGAAATAAACTGAGACATAGTGCCCTCCAGAGTTTAACTGTGTTAAAGCCAGTTTACAGTCCAGTGTTAAAACCTGTATAGAGCAGCTGATGTTTTCCTGCCTTGATTAGGGCAATGCTGGGCCAGTATTGTTGTCTCTGTTTCATGAATGACATACACTTGCACTTGCACTCACAACTCAGAGTTTGGAATCATGCCAACATGTGTGGATACATTTTGAAGTTCTTAGATCATTAAAAACACATCAAATGATAAATTGTATAAGTGATTGATTCTAAGCAATGAAGTCTACTGCTGTCCCTCTCTCAGATTGGCAATATTCAAATAGTGGCTATGCTTATATCCAAAGACATTTTCCTGGTCTACATTATAGAAAATCAAAAGAAGCCATATTTTTGGCACTATTTAAAGATTATTCATTTGTTGAGAGAAAAGTATTGATGTCTTGGTCACATACATATTGTCATTATTTTTATTTTACATTGCTTTATTTTCATCCCCAAATTTTGTAAGCTTGCCTTATAGACACAAATTTGTCTCAGTAGATTTAAAATAGGGTTTTCTGTTTTCCAATATCTACTATTTCCTAATGATTCATCATCCAGTCTTTAATCCCAATTATTACTTAAGAAAATAACAAGACACTAAATGAAGGGAAAAAAATGCTTTGTTCAGGTATTCCTGCATATGGCCTCATTTTTATATTTATATATGTCAATGTTGCTTGATTAAAATTTAAAGGGGGAAATTAAGTATATGAGAAAAAACGAGTAAAAGATGTGATTTGTGTCATACCAATCTGAATGGCATTCAGAGAAAGATTTCTGTATGAATCTCTAAAAGTCTGTACTAATGGGAACCATATGTAAGAGAAATGTCTGATGTATCAACAGAATATCTCATTACTATACATTCCATCATGGGCTTCCTATAAAATAAACCCTTCTCTCATTAAAATAAAATGGTAGCACTGAGGATGAAGTCTGTCTTGCTCTGGAGAGGCCCTTCCTAATAAACTATAGTAAATTTGAACTAAAGACCTCAGAAAACTATAAATTGTACAAATCATTGATACAAGAAATGTGCCACAGATGTTCCAAGAATTTTAGAAAAAACTCCCTTAGCTCACCAGCTGAGCAAGAAAGAGTGACCTCAAATAAGACAGAATTACAAGCTTAGATGGAACGTCACGGCTGAAATTTATATAGGTCCTTATTGAACACATCACTGAAGGAAGCAGTGGCTTTATTTCTTGCATGTCAGGAAACTTCTTCAACCTGACACATGATATATTTCAGTCCTCTTTCACCCTTTTATTTGCCAATCTTGTCTATACAGGTACTGTGTGTCACTTCTTATTGACACCCTAAAACAAGAACAGGCATCTCTCAGTTTTCATTGTCTTAAACCTACTTACAAGTTGATCTATTCCTGAACAGTTATCCTGCATAGATTACACTCAGACTATTTTTGGTTTAAAATTAGATTAGAGAACGTGTTCTTCAGGATGCTTAATACAGAGAAAGTACAGAGTAAAATAAAATCAACTTCCTGTTGATGTACAGGAACATGGGAATTCATATCCTCTAGGTGTGCCCAATTTGTTCTTGTTATTCATATAGCTGAAAGGATTAAATTTATTCTTGTAATTCATATAGCTGAAAGTTTTATGATGTATTCAAAACCCAGTTTCACTTAGAAGTTATTTATTTTATCTAGTTAGATCATTGGAGAAGAAGAGATGAAAGTTATTCAGATTCCCTATATAGATAATTGCATTAATTAACTCTATCTTAATAATGTATTATAAAAATATTTTATTTTTGTTCCAAAATTAATAATCAGACATTGATAATTCTATTTGTTACATCTATAAATTCTAAAGTTAAGAATTTCTTCAGTTATTTCTATATATAAATACTAGGATAATAAGCTAATCCTATTTTATTCTTTCTGTCAAGATGCTGGTGCCAAGTACTGGCAAATCCAGGTAAACTGCCTCCTTCAAAAATTCATTTTAAGCTGTCATTGTGTGCCACTTGTTACATACCAGCAAATTAAGGCTTCAGAATACAAACATAACACCTGGGGTCCCTGCCTTTACAAATCGAACCTCATAGTCCGATGGAGGAGTCAAGGAAGAGAACAAATAGTAATTGTACACTGTACAGTGAGAAAATTGTTTACAATGAGATTTGGAAGACTCAGGACTGGTTCATGAAGGTGGTTCAAATTAAGTGAGTGGAAGTTTTCCCATTGCACAAACTAAAAAGGTATTCCAGACAAAAGGCATAACAGTTACAAAACAAAGGTGACAGCTATGGCATGCTTTAGGAAATGTTCATGCTCATAGTTCAAGCAGCAAGAGTGTGGAAAAACAGGGAGGAGAATCAGTAGAAATGAGAAGATAGCCGTGAATCTCACTGTAAGTGAATTGAATTTTATCTTACAGATGACAGTGCATGGTTGAAAGATTTTAAATAGGGGAATGACAATATGTAGTTCAGCCAGATTATTGAAGGTGATTGTTTAGAAACTATAGTCATTGCAATAACAAGGTAATAGGCAGTTCCACAGTTCCTAATTCACTTTTTTTTTTCCAGTTTTTCATCTCTTGGCTCCAGTTCTAGGACTGATAATAAAAATTCTCAACCAATTAGGAATAGAAGAAAACTTTCTCAACCTGAAAAAGGGCATCCAAGAAAAACATACAGATAACATTATAACTATTGGTACAAGACTGAGTGCTCTAGTTCTAAGATCTAGAACGAGACAAGAACTTCTCACCATTTCTATTCAATATTGTACTGGGAATCCTAGCTAATGAACTAAAGTAAGAAAAATAAAAGTCATACAGGAAGTAATAAAAGAGTTTCTGTTTTCAGATGACATGATTTTTCCCAAAAGAAGAGATAACATGTTTCTATTTGCAAAAGGTATGGTCTTTCACATAGAAAATCCTGAGAAATAGTTTTAAAAAAGCTTATAGAACTACGAAGTAGTTTACTATATTTAGTACTTTTGTATAAAGGTAAAATATAATTAGACAAAATAATTTTTGCTGTGCCCATTAATTGAAAGATTCAATATTTTTCAGATGTAAATTTTCATCAAAGTGATTATAAACTCAACCGCAATCAAAATTCTGGCAGGATTTTAGTAGAAACTGACAAAATAATTATAAAATGTATTTGAAAATTTAAATATTCTAGACTGGCTGAAATAATTTTGAAAAAGAAAAATAATTTAAGCATGATAAACTACATAATTTTTATGCCTAGCATATAGAAGCTGGCAAATATATATTTATTATTAACAAATGAATGAGTGCCTATCCAGGTCTCCTACATTTAACAATATCTTACTATTATCAAACCTCACATTCACCTCTCATAGGAAAAATGCATTGTGAGAAAGGCAAGTGATGATATTGGATGAAGTAAGAATTAGGTGAATTAACACATCTTAAGTTCTATTGAGTTTGATACAGACATTATCAGGTGGTTGGTAGCTTTGCCATTTATAAATTAAAAGCAAAATTTTCCATAGTTTTTTCTTCAAATTTCCAAATCACTATTAGATCTTTTCACAGCCACTTCTATGTGTTGTTTCTCTTGCGAAATATTTAAAATTGCTAAATGTATAAACATTTGAGCTATAATGGTCATTAAAAATATTAAAACTAAATCACTCCTTACTGAAATCTCTAAGCTTAACTAAGCTTGAAAGGTAAAGAATGAGGGAACCTAGAGAGACATTTATTACTTCACATAATCAAAGTTAAAACTATCTCATAAATAAGCAAAAACCAAAAACAAAATCAAAACCACAATTATCTTCTTTGGCCCAAACTGCAGTTGTTAAGTTGAAATAAACAGATGTCCTTATGAGCTTTCTTTCCAGAAACACAATCTCTCCATTTTTATTTTATTTAGCAAAATTTTCACTATGTCTATTTGTTTCAAGTCTGATAATTTCAGCCTACAGATTATTGCACATAATTTTGCAAGTGACTTGGAAATTCTCCATGTAACTGACAAGATTTACTAATTATTGTTGATCTTAGCCTAGCAATGGCTCCCAATAAGGAGAAATAACTATGTCTTCTAGGAGGGAGTTTAACCACCAATAGACTAAAAAGTAGATATTCCTAAATTGCAATCATCACATGTTAAAATGAGATACATGAAAGATTTTTTTTCACCTCTCATAAGCATTAATATCTTTCAGAATTACAGACTTGTTTTTACATATGGAAACTAAACCATTAGGAAAAATTTACTCTAACTTGAACAATTTGTTGATTCTAGATAGAAACCAATCACTGGGGAAAACAGAGGAAATTCATATTACTGATGTTAACATTTTCAATGAGTTATTTGAAACAATTATAATGGTATTTTGTTTTGTGCTATGTCTAGAACAAAAAAAGGAATGGAACAAAATAAAAAGTTCCAGCAGATTTGTAAAGAGAAGCTCAAACAAATGAGAAGATAAAAGTAGAAATAACAAGGAAGAACAAAACATTTTATCAAATAACAAATGAGAGAGTATTCCTGAGAGGGTGATCAAAACCATGAATGATTGAACAGGTAAGGGCAGTATGAAAGGCAGCAGAGCTGGGAATGAGTGCTCCGGTAGAAACAGAGCATTAGAGCCTGGGTTGGAAGAAGAAATGCAAGCACTATCAGATTCCAAAAATAATAGTGGGAGCAGGGCTGTGGGGAGGGATGATGGGAGGAGGTTCTCAGATATTTTATTTAGACATTAATTACTGCTCCATTCACTTGGAAGAGATGATGTTTCCAGGCAACTCTCTCTCCACCCATATGGTTCAGATATTTGATATTCTTTCTTTGTTCTGCCTGTGATTAAGACAGTTAATCAAATACTCCAGGATAAAAACAGCACCTTCAGTAAACAAACATGTCTCAAACAAGTAGTGGCACATGGAGTTTAAAAACAATTTCTTCTAAATCCTGAAAGACAGGAGAGTGTGAGCATATTTCATGCTAAAGTGTCACCAGGTTTCTGAAATTCCTGTGCTACTCATAGATTTAACATCACTAGTAATTTAACTAAAGTAACTAATATTTGTGTATAATTTGATAGTGCATGATGAGTTTTTTCAAATATTTGCTATAAATTTCACATCTTTAGTTGTTGTTGTCCTACCTGTACATGAGAGGTGAAGTCACTTGTCTGTGGTTATGCAGGTGGACAGAGAGAAAGCCAGATTCAAACGCAGCTGGTAGTTTACTTCATTTACTTTTGAAACACACTCATTTCCTTTTACCACTTCATCTCATGTTCCCCTGCCCTTTGCCTGATGGTATGTGACTTGGACTTTACTAAACTATTGCTCCAATTGTTCTTTAAATGTCATGAAAAGAGAATATCTCTTGATACTAGGGAGAAACAATCTCAGAGACACTAACGGATTTTAAATTCCTCCAAACCATTAAAACATATAATTTTCTTAGATGGCTGTAAAATCCAATTAAAGAAATGAAACTTTCAGACATATCACAGAACTATCACATACAGAAAATAAAAGTAGAGTATATATGGATTGTGTGAGATAAACAAGGCTTATTCTCAACCTGCCTCTTTTGGTGCATTATTTATGTTCATGACTCAACAAAATTATAAATACTTATATGCTACAGATCTTTTTGGTAGCTCCTAAATAGTTAAAGCTGAACATATTGTTTTGGGACTGAAAGGCCTTTTGCATCCATAACTTCACTCTTTTTAAAAAATAAGTTTGTCACTTGACAATGCTAATAAACTTATCTCTTTACCATCTAAATACCAAATTATTTCTCTCTAGTTTATCTTAAACACCATTAGAAGCAGGTATAATCCTACAACATAAGGTGAATGTCCCTCACAACTAAAACTTCATTATGAGGTGGTCACCCAGTTCATGTTTGACACCTACTTTTTGAGGCAATTCACCCTATCTTTGGAATACTCTGAGTAAAAGAAAGTTCTTTCATATATTGAAGTGAAATTCATGTCTATGGTTTCTATCCATTGAGCTACCTAAGTCAAATCTTATAGCTTTTTATTATGTTTCACTTTCCTCATTCATCTAATTACAGCAAACAACAAAAACAAAAATGCAAACTTTGAACATAACATCTTGGTACTATTATTAAAAAAGAGAATTTTTTTTTTTTTTTTAAGATTATTGAAGTCTTTCACAGAATCCAGGGAAAAACTGAGTGTAAGGGTGTAAGGGTGGAATCCAGGGAAGTTCCACAATGCTGACTGGATAATTTTGAAGAACACTGTATTCCTGCCTCCTCTTGAATGGGTCTTGGCTTCCTTTGTTGTCTTAAGAAACAATATTCTTCAGGAAAGTCTTAATGGAAAGGACATTCTTCCCTTTATTTTCAAAAATTTCTTTCATTTCCTTTCTGCTCCTATTCAAAATAATATATGAATTGTTTCAATCTTCCAAATCAGATTCCCCTTCCTTTCTTTGAAAAACCTACAAACAAACCAAAACAAAAAAGACAGACCTCTTTGGTTCCACCAAAGGCCGCAGTTTATGGATTAAAAAGTCTGGAGTCAGGAAAAAAAATTCAACAGGGGGGAATTTATGAATTAGAGCCACATCAAGGATCAGTCAGTGACCTATCTACACAATTACAAAATATGATATCTCTGTAGTCACAAAAATAACTGATATGTCATGAATTCCCTGGTATTCAATTTGTTCTCATTTATCTTTCCACAAGTACAGAGTGATTTTTAGAGAGATCCATTCTGTGAAGTAAATATATCCATGTCTTGCCATAAAATTTTGTCATTAGATTTGTCTATTTTGTCCTCATTCTATCTGGTTGCTGTTGTGATCTGGAATTTATAATATATGATTTAGGTGTTTCATGAGAATGGAGACCTTGACCAGACTAATGTTTCCTGATTCCATGTTGCTCCAAGACAGACAGACACAGCAGACCCACTGAAAACATCTCCCTGCCTTTTTCCCTTCAGACGTAAAAGAAGTATTGTTTTCTAGCCCAGGATACTTAGCTCTCCTTTACTATTTTTATTAACCTTGCCCAACAATTTTGTAAATACTCTTTTTCTTGAATTTATTTAATCACCTCTTTTGAGTGGATGATCTATTTTCCTGCTGGGACCCTCACTTATACAGTGATTGGACCAGGGGTACCCTCAGAAAACTAATGGGATTCAAAAGTGGGAATCTGGGATGGGGTTGTTCGTATATTTGATGACAGCATGGATATCTTTCTGGTGAGGAAAAAATGAGAAAATGGTTTTCAAGGGAATTATAGTTACTCATGGTTTCCAATGGGTCATAGTTATTCAAATTACCACTAGTTGTGGTATTGAAGGATGGAATGCAGTCACTACTAACTCCAGGGGCATACAACCAGTGCATTTACAAAGTACATAGGCTTGAAGTTTGATACTCTGCATTCTCTGTCTTAAAATCCTTAATAATTTTATTTTTGAATTTACATTATGTAAATGAAGTCCCATGTGACAATGGAGTGTGTGCCAGGGGCTTGGAGCTTCAGTTCACATGCAGCTCCACTTCCCCCTGCCTCTCTACACTCCTGTGATGGTTTATTGGCCACGTTTTCCCAGCCCTTGCTCAGTGACTACTGCCACCCTCTGCCCCCAGTGGGGACCTGGGTGTTGGTACAGGGAGAATTGAAGTCAGATATGCACACTCTGCACCACTTTATCATAGGGCAGAACCCTGGACACCTGTGATAGCCTGCACATTTGTGCCACAACTTTCTCCATGCCTGAGCAAATATGTTAGTTAATAGCAGATTAAAAAACAAACTCAATGACAGTTGAACAGGAGACCATAGTAAAGAGGAAAACTTTTTTTCAGGTTTTTGAACCATGGCTTAAATCTTTATTTTGCAGTAGGCCACACAAATTATATAGACAGCCCGGAATGTAATGCCAGTGGAAGGCAAACTTTTGAGAAGTGTACTGTCTGTAGCACACATAGTTACTTTGGTTAATAATGATGACTGGAAACAATTGAAGCATTTCCTGCAATTCCTGACAAAACTAAGCAGTGTACACAAAGACCAAGGAAAAACCTTTTAATGCCTAAGTAAGTACAGAAGGAAAATTGGAAGGCTTCTGTAACAATTTTTTAAAGTGCTTTATCTCCAATAGTAGATATGGCTGAAAAATCATCCCCAACCTGAAAATAAATTTTTAAATTGAAGCACCAATTAAGTGTTCAGCCTGCCACATTTATTACACTAAAGCAGAAGTAGGCAAACTGCTGCTCAAATGTGGCCCACCACTAGGTAATGATAGCCAGGATTCAACCTTGAGCATAATTCCATAAAGAGATATTACTTTGGGGTAGGGGTCATTGGAAGTGGGTGAGTGTTTTTTGCATGTAGTTTGTGTGTAAATAATTTGTGACTGGAGGAAAAACTCTGGCAGTTTTAAAACATGGTCACTAAATTAATTGGGATTTTTTTCTATTGGGAGGTAGAGTCTATGTCTCCTCCTCTTGCAGATAAACGCTTTCATTGTTTGAACAATAAAATATGGTGGAATCCATATGTGGCACATGGACAGTTTCCAGGTTCAGGTCTTAAGACTGGCAGCTTACATTTTTTCTTTCTTGGAACGTGGCCTCTAAACTCAGCCATTATCCTGTGAGGAAGGCTGGACTATATGTAGAGGCCATGTGTAAGTGTTCTGGCTGAAAACAACTCTTTAGGTCTCAGTTGTCACCCAGCATCAACTGCCAGATAAACAAGTGAAAAAGACCTCAAGCTGACCCTAAGCCCAGCCTCTCTGACCACCACTGCATGAAAACCTTTAATTAAAACTCGTTAGCTGAGCCCAGTCAACCTCCAGAAGTATAAAGATAATAATGACACCATTATTGTTTTAGTCATTAAGTTTGGGACTGATTTGCTATATAGCAATAGAAAACTCTAACAGTGTTTATGTCTAAAATAATGAATTCTCTTTTAAAATATTGGTATTTTAATTATCACACATAAAATTAATAATGAGAACAGGGGTTTATTTTTAATAAAAATTTACATATATGATCTGTGATAAATATACCTTCATCCTATCTTTTATACTTTAAACATACTAGAGAGGGCTTATCTATAAGACAATTAATGGTAACTTCAAGACCATTTATTGTTTTTAATTATCCAGAAATAAATTATGTTCATTACACCCGATACACTAAGGCTAAGGGTTGAAACAAAACAAGAAAGGTTGCAACTTACCCTGACCATAATTTGAAAACGTAGACGGCATGCACTCTCTTTTTCACCAAGCATTCCAATAGAGATTTTCCAGGTATCTATGATTAAAATGATTAAATTTCTGTAAGGAAAATCAATTACACATTTTGATATGAAAATATAATGACTGGTTATAAATATAACATCCTATTGTTCATTTATTAACTCAGTTTTAATTAGCTACATTGAATATTTATCAACTTACCTTGCTATCTCTACAAGAAATTTATAATTAAGAATTATCTGGTTCACAGCACATATTCTGTGTCTTGTACTTTTAGGAAATATTACTGTTGTTTCTTTTCCCCTATAGAGAGATAGGATTGAAAGTGATTTATACATATATTCCTCTAGGAAATAATTTTTAATTTAAAAAAACACTTTATACCCGTTTGGTTTGGAATGGACTCAAAATCTCATATTGTTTCTTATATACACTCCTATTTTATCATTTATATAAAATGTTATTTTTGTATATTTTTGAAATAGTCATAGTGGACAAAAGTAAATTGTTTTAAGGAAGGAAGAACAAATTCTGGCTTGTAGCCAGAATTTACTTTTAGCCATGAATCCATGTGAATGTTTTCTCAACTATAAACCCGAAAGGCAGTATCTTCTCTGCTTACTTCACATGATAGTTAAAAGTATCTATGAGATTAGCCATGTGAACATCCTTTGCCATTGGTATGTATTTATAAAGTAAAAGTTCTGCATCATGCACTGTATTTATAAAGTAAAAGTTCTGCATCATGCACTATGCTAGGTGAGAATGAAATCTCCCATAAAATGAAAGAATTTATAAATTTGATGACTATAAGAGACATTGAACACAATCACTTTCAATCTTATTTTACAGATGTGAGATCTAGTGGCTTTTTCAAGTTTAAATTGGACTATAATCTGTGACCTTTGACTCCTAAGGCAACACCTACAAAATCATCACCAAGGCAATAACTGCTACATTGAATAATGAGGTATATTTTTATTGTAAAAGGTTTAGTTCCAGTGCAATACTTTTAGAGTAAATTTGGACAATATCACCTAGTCTTTCTCATCAGGAAAATGAATCAGAGGAAGCACAGAATTTCAGGTGAAAGTAAAGCATAATATCTTCTTCAACAACAACAGCAACAAATGTCTTAGTTTGAGCCTTGTCTCAAATTCCTCAGTGCTGCCTAGATACTCAGCCCAAAAAGAGAAAGGGCTGAGAGAAGTGAAAAATGATCCCAGCAACAAACATAGATCCTGTCAGAAGATGGCAGTAAAGGCGCAGAAGCAAAGGCAACCGGGGTCTTAGATCCCAGGCTGCATGTATTCCCCCTCCTCTTATCTGTCACTTGAAGACAATTCAATGTGTGGATATTTTGGTTTCCCCAAATTGAATATTCTCATTTTTAAGTAACACTGAGAACAATATTAGAGGTAGTATATAGTACATGAAAAAAAGACAGAAAGAAAGAAAGAGAAAGAAAAAGTGAAAAAAACAAAAAGAAAGGAAAGAAAGAAAAGAAAGAGAGAGAGAAAGTCCTTGTAGTTGACAATGATGACGGGGGACACAAATTACAGTAAGATGTGATTAACTACCCAAAGAAGCTTATAGTTTGGTAGTGAGAAAAAAGATAAAGTAGCAGTTAATGAGTAAATAGAAGTAGGCACAACATGCTATGGAATAGCAGAGAGGGACTGTGTTAGTAAGTCCACGAGTATTAGGAGATTTTCCGGAGAAAGAGATGTTTTAACGGAGCACCAAAAACAAGTGAGCCTGGCAACAAAAAAGGTAGAAAGACTTCCTGGCAAAAAGAACTTCTAGCTTAAAAGGCAGGGAAAAAACAATTAGATTACTCATTTAGACTACATTAGGATTACTAATTATAAAGCAGGATATATATATAAATATAAAACAGTGTATGCAATAAGCAGGGAACTTTTTTAGCACAAAGGAAATAGGTATATGCACATTTTCATTTCTTTCATCTTCACCATTTCCTGATTTACTACATTTTCATTATCCGTGCTTTACAGAAGAAATTGAAGCTGAGAGAAGTTAATTAATGTGCCAAAGATCATGTTATTAAGAAACAGTAAAACTGACATTTGAACTATCTTCCTGACTCCGTAATGTATACTCTTTTCATCAAACATTGATGCCAGGATAGTTAAATATTGATGATATCAATTCATGTAAATGAAAGGTTTCTAAATATCTAGTTCTTTGCCATATAAATTAAATATTTCAGTTGTCAACTATGTGTGCCCACTATGGGGAGATATAACCTTAGTTTTTATTTTTTTCTACCATATCGTCAAAATTTGAAAATGATATATATGGGGAACATGGGTCAAATGGGGCATAATAAAGATTGTTCTGTGACTCTAGCTATTTTGCATGTTAATTTGATTTATTTTGATTTGGGTTGATTTAGATCAATGTTCTTTTCCATTGCCATAAATATCAGGAACTGAACATTGACACTAACAGTACATTTTTGGAAACAGGTGCCCAGTCCCTTCTTGCTTGTGAAGTTTCAGTTGAGAAGGCTGCAGTTACTCTGATAGGTTTTCCGTTGTAGGTTACCTGCTGTTTTTGTCTCACTGCTCAAAGGATTGCTTCTTTTGTGTTTACTTTGGTCAGCCTAATAGCTATGTGATGTGGTGATTGCCTTTTCACATTGGGTCTCCCAGGAGTTCTGTGTGCTTCCTGTATCTGGATATCTAGATTTCTGGCCAGACTAGGCATATTTTCCTCTAGTATTCCATGAAATAACTTTTCCAGACCTTGTGTATTTTCTCCTTCTCTCTCTGGGATGCCTATGATTCTTATATTTGGCTTCTTTACATAATCCCACATTTCTTGTATGTTTTGTTCTTGTCTCTTATTTCTGAGTTCTTTTTCTTTATCTGATTTTTTTAGCACATAGGAATTATCTTTAAGTTCTGAGAGTCTTTCCTCTGCATGATCCATTTTGTTCTTGATGCTTTCCACTGTGTTTTGGAGTTCCCTAAATGTGTCTTTTGTTTCCAGAATTTCTATTTTGTTTTTCTGTAGTATTTCAATTTCTTTAGAGAATTTTTAATTCATTTCCTGTTGTTCTTGTGGCTTCTTTATGTTTGCTTTCTATTTTCTCTTCAATTCCATTGAGCTTTCCTGAAATCCATATTCAGAATTCTTCCTCTGTCAGTTTAATCATATTGTGTAAGTTGGTATCTGTTGATGAAGATCAACTGTTTTCTTTTGAGGATGACTTTTCTCTGTGATCTTTCATGTTTCCTGTGTTCTTTTGCTGATTCTTTCTCATCAGGCTACTTTATTGAGAACTGGGGGTGTTGGGGCTGGTATGGCCTTATCTCCAAGTCCCCAAAGGGACATTCCTTGACAGTGCTGGGAAGATGCACTCTGGTTCTGTATTGTCTTAGAGGCGTTTTAGCCTGAGGGGTTATCTCTGACCTGTTGTCTTCACCTCTTGCCAAAGGAGATTAGTGAGATTGGACCCCTTGCTTAATCTCCCCGGTGGTGAATCACTCGTGTGTGTGGTGTGTGTGTGTGTGGGGGGGGGGTGACTTCGCTGACCTCCAACAGCTTGAGATGGAAGGCACTGTGTTGAGCCATGGGGTTACCCTGTCTGCTGTTGCTTGTAGTTTGCGTGGAGGAGTCGATTATCAAGGTATTCCAATGCTTTTGTTTTGGGCTCTAAACCCCTGAATGGGTTATATGAGTGCCCCGATCTTTGGGAAATGTCTTGTCACTCCCAAGGGTTACTTGAGCCTTGTTGCCACTTTAGGTGGGGTAAGGGAAACTAGTACCTGCAAGCCTGAGAGCGTGTACTTCTGTGGTTGCTTGATCTGCTGCTAGGGTAGAGCTGCTAATATGTTATTCAGGGCTCTTTCACCACACTTGAGATGCAGCTCCTGGTGGGGGCGGGGGGTGTCAATTGGTGCAATTGCAGAGGATTCTGGCCAGCATTTTCCTTCCCAGTCCACAAGCCCCAAAGCTGGCAGCAGCCCCGGGTGCCAAGGGCAAGCTAGTCTTATGTTCTTGGCAGATGATCAAAACCAGCCAGCCAGACGGAATCAACAGTCTGCCCCTTTTGTTAAGTTCCATGGTTGCACAGATTCACGCCAGTTGCACAGAGAAAGCGACTTTTCTCCCTTCTCCCTGCCTCCAAGGGCAGGGTCTGCCCTGCCTGAGAGAGAGTCAGGCTGCGGGGCTGCGGGAGGCGTGTTGTCCGAGGCCGCCCGTGTTTCACCCAGGAAGCGGCTTCTCTCCTTTCTGCCCACCTCCAAGGGCGGGGTTTACCCCGGGGCGGAAGAGACCAGCGGCCCAGCCGGGGGAGGAATGCAGCCTGAGGCCGCCTGGGCTCTCAGCCCGGAAAGCGGCTTCTGTGTCACTCGGCACCTCCCAGGGCGGGGCCTGTCCTCCTGGCCTGAAAGGCAAGTGGCCGGGTTGGGGGAGGAATGTTGGGAAAGCGGCTTCCCTCCTCCCGCCGCACCTCCCCGGCGGCCCGCCCTGCTGGGCCGGGGCAGGGGCCTTGCCTGAGGCCGTCGCCTGCGCTCGCCCCGCCGGGCTGGGGAGGGGGCGGTGCCCAGAACCCCCATGGGCCACAGCATTTCTAGGCTGTGGACCCCCCAAATGGCAGCTGCCCCCCACAGAGAGCCGGCACTGGAGGCCACTGCTGGGGGGGGCAGCAGGTGCTGGGTTTGACAGGTTGACTCAATGAGCCACCGGCTGTCCCCACTGCTTACCTGTCCCACTGTGTCACAGCAGTCCAGTAGAGGGTCCTGTACTCTCTGACCCCCCCCTGAGCCAGCCGAATCTTTGGCAGTTTTCAGGGGCGGAGCCTCCCTTTCGGCGTTCTCCTCCTTTGTTGACCGCCAGAGCCAGGTGCCTGTCTCCAAACGCCCCGCTGCGGCCCGGAAGTGTCGGAAGTGCCCACTCAGACCAGTCCCGCCCCCGCCCAGCGTGGATCTAGCACTGAGCACTGGGGAGTTTAAAATGTTTCCCGCTGTTGTCTCTTCTCCACACAGCCTGTCATCCCGTGCCACAACTTTGCCCTGACTTCAGGCGCTTCCCTGCCTGAGTGGGTGTGGAGGTGGGTGGAGGAGAAGTCATCCTCCTGTGGGTCAGATCACCCCGCCCTGGCGAGCCACCGGGCATGGCTGCCTCACGGCTCTATTCCTTATTTTTTTTTTATTTTTATTTTTGAGACAGAGTCTCGCTCTGTTGCCCGGGCTAGAGTGAGTGCCGTGGCGTCAGCCAAGCTCACAGCAACCTCAAACTCCTGGGCTCAAGCGAGCCTCCTGCCTCAGCCTTCTGAGTAGCTGGGACTACAGGCATGCGCCACCATGCCCGGCTAATTTTTTCTATATATATTTTTAGCTGTCCATATAATTTCTTTCTGTTTTTAGTGGAGACAGGGTCTCGCTCTTGCTCAGGCTGGTCTTGAACTCCTGACCTCGAGTGATCCACCCGCTTCGGCCTCCCAGAGTGCTAGGTGTATTCTCTATTGTATACCTTGCACTCTCCAGACTTTGTGGTTGATTCTCCAATTCACCTCTTTATTTTTCTGGCGCTGCTTGTCCCCTGCTGCTTCTCTGCAGATTCACGATGCTGTTCTTGTGGGAGAGTGATCCACTCTTGTGTAGTTGTCCACGTTCTTGACCTCATGCTCTGGGAGCAGAGAGCCAGGAGGCCACCACTGATCCGGCATTTTCCCTCCAACGTCATCGTGGTGAGTCTTAATTCATTTATTCATTTATTGAAAACAAGGACAAACAATATTTTATCATTACTAACAGGTAAAGATTTTAGAGAATAAATATCAAGAATACTTGACAGTAGCTCAAAAACGCAATTGCACAAATAATAAAGAAATCATCAGTAGCAGCACAGTCAGGCATGACTACTTGGGAGGGTACAGTAAAGATGGTTGCTGCACTCATAGGTTTCCTCACCTACACCGAAGGTACTTCTAAGTCTGTCAAAGTACGGTTGTGAATATACTGGCTCTAGGGTGCAAATCCACACTCCTTTGCCTTGTCTTGTAGTATTAGAATGGGACCTTGCAAACATTCCTCCTTTGAATACGGGCTTGATGTTTATCTCTGTAGAGTGTGTATATATATACATAAATATAAATATGTCTTATATATATATATACAGGTGGGGGGAGAGAGCAGAAGAGAGTGGGGGTGAGGGGGGGGAGAGAGAGATAGAGAGAGAATGCTTGGTACTCATAAGGCATACATCTAAACCTTAGGAAATTCCCATAATCATAAATACAGAAAGAGCTTCAAAGTCTTGTAAATTTTCTCTGAAGTATAACCCCACCAAAAGTCACATATCTGATACCGTATGCTCAGACTAAAAGTTAGCTGTCTTTTTAACTTTCACCCATAATTTTTTTGTCACTGAGAAGTTTTTACATGTCTGAAAGACTTACACTGAAACAGTTTAACAATTGTGGCATATCTTTTAGAAGATAAGTCACCCCGAATTAACAATCCAATCTTGATTTTATTTAAACCTTCTATTTCCTAAGAACAAAGAATTTCTTACATCTTTTTTTCACCCCTGTTTTCTTCAAGTCACATATTGGTAGTTGGGATTTTAATTTTTCCAATTTTTCCATAGCCATTTTTCACAAGGAATTGCTAATTTTTATTTGTGTGACTGTGTACCCATTGATGAATGGAGATAAGCTGAAGAGAAAACACTATTATTTTGGGAACTATTGTCTTTGGTTACAAGCTGAGTGATTTATGTTATTCAATACTATGCTGCAGTAAATCACAAAAATACAGTGGATTTTAAGGGTGCTCTTGTGTATTAAAAACCCATGAAAATAAAGTTGATGAATTCCATGGGTACATTGGGTACATAGTAGCAGTATTTTTTCTATTAGATTTTAAGTCTCTTCTTAGGGTAAGATTTAGATACTAAGACCAGAGCTATAAAAATATGTGATATTGTGGAAGTAGTAAAAGTGTAGGAGAAAGTTAAAGGTGGGCACCACTTTAAACTGTCTCTCAACTATTATAGATACATCTTTTAATCTGTCTGAGTCTCATTTACTTTATCTATAGAATTGGTCTAATGACTTATATTTTTATTTTTGACTCTGAATATTTGCAAATGTTTAACAAGCAGCCTATGAAGCAGAAAGAATGCTCAACAATAGCATACCTGATGGGCTTATGGCATTGAATTTAGGTAGACTGAATGATCAAAATGCTTCTGTTCTCTTTTTTGCCATTAATATTCATTTGTGAAAAGGTCAGATAGGGTGTAAGATACAATCTGTGGCCAAGGAAGAGAATGAAACCAACTGGTTCCTGAATATGGGTTTCTATATGGGGGCCTCATAATATTACTATTTAGCCCACTCTTATAATTTGTTTGAGTCAGGTAAAACAGATAGTAACTAAAATTTCTTGGAAGTGTCTATCCAGCTTTCTAATGACCTTGAAGAATCTTCAAAATTATAATTATTTCCTGTGGATGATTCCCTTATTTTTTAACTACCAAACATGTATAAATTCTATATTTAGACAATATTCTAGACATCAAAGTGTTCAAAATCTAGATTCCTCAAAACTAATAGTAGACCTACCATTCGATCCAGCAATCTCACTACTGGGTACCTACCCCAAGGAAAAGAAGACATTATATCACAAAGACCCATGCACTTAAATGTTCATTGCAGCACAATTCACAATTGCAAAGATAAGGAATCAACCTAAGTGCCCATCAACTGATGAGTGGATAAAGAAAATGTGGTGTATATAGTAGTACTCAGCCATGAAGAGGAATGAAATAACATCTTTCACGGCAACTTGAATGGAACTGTAAACCATTGCCTAAGTGAAGTATCTCAGGAATGGAAAAATAAATACTGCATGTACTCACTTATAAGTGGGAGCTAAATGATGTGTGTACATAGTCATATAGAGTGGTATAATGGACTTTGGAGAGATGGGAGAGGGAGTGAGGGATCAAAAACTACCTGTTGGATATAATGTATTAATACATTATTCAGGTGATGGGTATACTAAAATCCCTGACATCACCGCTGTACAATTCATCCATGTAACAACAAAACATCTCATACCCCCTAGAGCTACTAAAATTAAAAAAAATTAAAAAATCTACTGGGAAGGACAGCTATATATATACACAATTGCAATGCAATGCATTTATTGCTAGAGTGCTCTCATGAATAATGTATAGAGGGCCAGAAAGAAGTAATGATATATTCTGCCAGAAATAGAGGAAAATGGTATCACAAAAGGTTTCAGATAGAAATGGCAGTTCGAACTTACTCTTTAAAAATGAGAATTTTGCCAGAAAGTAAAAGCAGAAATTGAGAAGGACATTCTATGTAAACGGAATAGCATAAGCAACTTTAGGTCACAAGCATGATAGCTGGGAAGCAGAAATTTATCTGTGAAACACTCCAGAAATCTCCAGATTTAGTCAGTGCTTCATCTGAATTTTTACAGCAGTTTGTTCACCTATCAACTAACTCCCTATACAAGATTCCAGGTTGCTTTAGGTATGGAGCATTTCTGATTTACCTGGAGCCACACCTGGCCCTGGTAGCTGCTCAACAGATTGTTCTTCCATCAGTATATGAGGGAAGTGGTGATGTAGCTGAACTGTAGGTTGTGTGAGATAGACTCTGAAAGATCAGGCTAGAAGGTAAAGTTAGGTCAATGTGTGATGGGATTTAAATGCCAAAATAAGCAGTTTAGCTTCTTTTCTATCAGTGAAAACAAGTTACCAATGATTTTTAATTTGATCAAAACTGTACTTTAAAAGACAATTTTTTTCCATTGCTGTTGAGAGTTTTGAAGTCAAAAAGACATTTACTCTAACCCCAAAACAAAGCCAAATAGACCCACTAAAATGAATGAGAGTTCTTCTTTGTAGAGAAATGATGTGAGTTGTTTGGGTCATGTACAATCATTAGGTTTTATAGCAAATACAATAGCCTCTAACAATTAAAGTTTAGTAAAGACTATAGGCTTCCTCCTTTCATCCTTGCTACCACTTAACAGTAAAATCAAGCCTGAGATAAACTTCTGCTAAACACACACATTTATTAACAAATTGGCACAAATCAGTTAAACTCTCCTTCTGTAAGGTTGATAGGTTCCAATTCTCTATTCGTTTAGATGCTCTGCCAGTATCTTCCATGAAATGCTAACCAGAGGAAAATGCAACAATATTTTAACAACAGGATCAGCTATCTATCTAATTGGAGTAAGGCATCCAAGTAACTTCTAAATCAGCAACTGAAAAAAATAGTTTTTCGGGATCAAACCTAAATTATTATTTTTAAGACTATAGGCTGTGGGCTACCAGATGTGTATACACTGTTGATATAAGGGTAGTTCTATTGTTTGAATATTTTTCCCCTTTGATATTCATGTTGAAATTTAATTGCCGTTATAATAGTATTAGGAGGTGGGACCTTGAGAAGGATGTTAGACCATGAAGGTTCTGCCGTCATGGGTGGGATTAATGCCCTCATGAAATGGGTGAGCTTGGCCCTCTCTTGTTCCTTTGAGGTCTTGCCCATCTGCCTTCTGCTATGTGATGACATAGCAAGAAGGCCCTTTCTAGATGCTACCACCTTGACCTTGAACTTCCCAGCCTGCAGAACTGTGAGCCAAGAAACTTCTATTCATTATAAGTTACCCAGTCTCAGGTATTCTGTTATAGCAGCACAAAATGGACTAAGACAGGTAGGAATGCCTGTATACTATTTATAGACAAACCAGATATTTTAAACAATCATATCTAACATTTAATTGAGCTCATTAACAAAGTATCTGATATTGACTGCTGATAAAGTTAAGCAAAATCCCTTGTCCATTTCAACCCAACAAGGTTTCCATGAGACTAAATTCAATAGACATTTAAGGATCAATTTTTAAATGTCAGAATTTGGGCTGGATGTATCAGGCAAGAAAAATACAAAAATTAAAATATCAGGAATTGCATGAATATATTGTGACCATTGCTGTAATTGAGAGTGGTGCCACCTGCTTTGTGTAGACAAATCTATTTTTATATATATTTTTAAATATTCTGGTTTCAAGTATTCATTTCCATTTTCAGAATGTATTTCTAAGCTTGTCTTAGGAACTGTAGTCATTGGAGGATCAAAACACATTGCTAGGATATAAAGTCAGGGAAGGCTTTCCAGACAATGCCGATATTAGAGCTGAATCATAAAGAATAAATAAAACCTTCACTGATTAAAAAATGTTGGAAAATAATATCTCAGAAAGAGAAAGTAGGCCGGGCGCGGTGGCTCACGCCTGTAATCCTAGCTCTGGGAGGCCGAGGCGGGTGGATCGCTCGAGGTCAGGAGTTCGAGACCAGCCTGAGCAAGAGTGAGACCCCGTCTCTACTAAAAATAGAAAGAAATTATCTGGCCAACTAAAAATATATATACAAAAAAAAAATTAGCCGGGCATGGTGGCTCATGCCTGTAGTCCCAGCTACTCGGGAGGCTGAGGCAGTAGGATCGCTTAAGCCCAGGAGTTTGAGGTTGCTGTGAGCTAGGCTGATGCCACGGCACTCACTCTAGCCCGGGCAACAAAGTGAGACTCTGTCTCAAAAAAAAAAAAAAAAAAAAAAAAAAAGAAAGAGAAAGTAAAGAAACAAGGTTACAAAAAAAAAAAAAAAAAGGAATAAGTCAGTGTTGAGCTTTGACTAGAGCTTTGATTAGAGGTTGATAGAAGATCCTACTCTGTTAGTTCTAGCACTGCAGGTAGCCAAGCCCAGGGGAAGTATCTGAAGAAGAGAACTTGACTTCAAATAATGTTGAAGTCATGGAAATGGTGCCAGTTGCCAGCAAAGGAGCCTGGAAAGGAGCAGTTCAGATGGAAAGAATTTTAACAGATCTGAGGACATTCACAACAAGAAAGTTCCCAAAAGGAATATCCTTCAAACCAAGTTTTCTACATATAGTTTTCTTACTGTTCTGTCTTTAGGGATAATGTAATTAATATGGTGCAGTCATGACAAAGAAAAAAAAATACCCTGAAATACAGACTAAAAACAACAACAAAAAACAACTTTGTTATAAGAATTATGAATACAAGGAAGGCAGAAAGAAACGGAGACCTGTAGATGGACAGATCCTTGAAGAATTTAATAATTTCAATAGAAGGAGTAGATGTCATCCTATTGATAATTGTTCATTGCCTTCTTTTTCTTCTCTCATCTTTGATTCTTGTTCTGCATTGTTCTTTTCAGTTTTTTGCTTGTTTGTCGTAAGGAGTACAATGGGCAATTCAGAGTCTCTAATTCACCAGATGAGGTAAAAGTTAATGTATATTTTTTTCTGCAATTTGGATATTTAATTGATTCAACACAATTTAATTGTATTGGTACATTATTAAAAATCAATTATTCATATATCTGAGAATTTTTCTAGACATTCTCTTCTGTGCCACTGATCTATGTGTCTACCTTTTTGCTAATAATAAACTATATTGTATGTTGTAGATTTATAGAAAATCTTAAACTCTGGTAGGACAATTCCTTTCGCACTATTATTACAAAGGGAGCCATTTATTAATGTTTGCTGAAACATCACCATTTATATTCTGATAATTGAATAGCTGACACTGGTAATCTTTAGAGGACCATGCTTCAAAAATTCATAAATTCCAAGTATGTTTATCATATGCATTTATTGGTAGATCGAGTATATTCTCCTAAAACGATGCCTTAGATAAGAAATTTCCCTTAGCAGATATCTTAAGGTGGACATATTACTATATTTAGAAGGATATTTGAATAAGTTCTTAATAATAAGTAGAAAGAAAATAAAAAAAAGGAAAATGAGAATAGGAAAAAGACAAGCCAAAAAGCATGAAATAAATTTACAGTGTCAGTCTTAATTTCTAATCTGTACTCTGTAATTTTGGGGCTCAGTAATTTTTACTTTAGTCTTTTCTCTTTACTTAGAGATTCTGTAATTTGTAAATGATTGTATTTTCATTGCCAAATATTGGCAGTAACTTCTGTGATCCTAAGATAAATATTACTTTTCTGGTGAATGGTTCTGAAGTCAAGAACTAGACAGTTTATATAATACAGTTACATGAAGTGTATATTAACTGTATAAACCAAGGTTTCACATTTAAAGAGTTTAGAGTTTCTATGAAAATGTTTATCTCCTTAAATAGAAAAACTCCTTGTGTATCTATATGTAAAATTATGTGCATGTGGCTATAAATACAAATACTAAAGAAAAAGATTTTCAGAGTTTATGTTGCATTTAGTCCAATTAAACTTGCTGTTTGGAGACTGAATTCCCACAGGCATGTTCCCATCCCAAAGCAGAAATATGCTAATAAAAATTAAAACTTATCCATTTGGCCATATACTTTTTTATAGATTCATGGAAAGTAAAAGCATCTCTTTCAATGCTAAAAATTATTAACAAAATATTTACATATCATGACAGTTTTTCAGTGTTTGAGATTAGATTTTGACTCAAATTATATATACGTGGCTCAGGCTGAACATCAGAGATGATTTGGTACAATCCTAGGCCACTATGGAAAAAAATCACCCTGCCAATGACCACACAAAACATTTTTCTTTTAAATTTTCAGTCATTGAACAAAATGCTGAAATAAATTCATTCATTCATTCATTTATGTATTCATTTGCCACTTTTTATCTAGTGTGAGCTAAACATTGTTCAGGGTTCTACATTAATGGGCAAAGTGGACCATGCCCTTGTGACATGTGAAGCTTATATTCTATGATAAATCAATTTATAAACAAAAATATAATAAATATGTTAATTACATAATATGTTACAAAGTGATAGATGAGAAAAAGGAAAAGTAGTGCACAGTAGGGAGGACTAAGAGTGCTAATATAAATTTATTTAATGTTAGCCTATTTTTATATTCAGAAATGTAATGATATTGTTTAACTATTTACTTGTTAATGAATTGTTTTCATAAACAGAAAAAACACACTGTAATTTTTAAAGAATTTTCTCTCATGATTCAGAGGTTACTCAACTGGTTTTCAAGAAAGGCTTGGCCAGATGTGCTGAGATTTCCCTACAAGTGCTAAATTCTAATTCATGTGGGACCATAAGGCAGTTACCTCCCATTTATGCTTGTTAGGAGCTGCTTGATTGCACTGAGACCGGAACCAAAGCCAACTAGTTCCTCATGAATATACAGCCTCTTGAAAATGTTTCTGTGACTGAGTTTCCTGGCGACTTCTCCAGGGTCTATGTTGACACTGAGCAGTCTCTGCCCTTCCTTCCTCTTTGTTTGCAGTTGTCTCTGCCTGGAACACTTCCTTCCACCAAATTAGTCCCTGTCTGGCTCCTTTTCACAAACAAGTTTTCAAGTTCAATGGCCCCTTCTCAAAGAGATATTTCTGACACCCACTATGTGAATCATCTGCTCCACTCTGGCATTTTCTGTCATAATATTAATTATTTTGTTTGCTTCATAGCACTGAAGTTAAATAATTGCTTTTTGTTTTCTTTTTTACTGTGCTTTGTCTTACAATTTGAGCTCCCTTGAAAGTCGGTCTTCAGTCTGTCTCATTCAGACCTATAAATGTAGTACCAGTCCAAAGATAGATACTAAATAAACATTGATTGAATGAATGATAAGTCCCCCCAATTGCCCATAATTACAATATTCAGGGTGAAGATATGTTTCTCTTTAGTCTGGCATTTTCATATTAGTTAAATTATTAGTCCTAGAGTAAAAACAATCAAACAAATTGACTTGGTTCAGGAAATAAAACATTTAAAGTACAGTCTAGTTTCTTATAGTTAAGGTAGTGGCTCTGGAGTTCAAATTCTAGCTTTGATCTGGTTGAATTTATTTAATCTCTCTATAATCTTGGGATATTAAATTTACCTTTCTGTGTTTCAGTTTCCTCATCTGTAAAATCAGGATAGTAATAGTCATGAGAACAACTTTATAAGAGTACAATTCTTACAAAAATACCTGACATAAAATAACTCAATAATTATTATTGCTTTTAAAATTTTTATAGAGTAACCATAATATTCAACATTGAGATTGTACCTGTGCACGTGATAAAAAGAGCATGAGAATAACTTGGATATACAGTAAGGCTGTAGCTAAGGATGTAGGTGATCACATTTTCTACCAAACCAGTGCTTCTCTTGGGATAGCTATTTACAGAAACCCGTTTAGGTAGGTGAATTGCAGAAAACACAATGTTGTGTAAAGATGGGGCCATCTCAAAGCTGCTGAATATGTGATTGCTGAAATCTGTATTTGCTGGAAATTGTCTATAGTCCCTGCAATGCACTTTCTTCTAGTGTTCCTCAGTTCTGTAGTGTCTATGAGATTTTTTTTCATTGAAATGGATCCTCAGAGACATAAAATGTTTGAATAAGGCTTTGTTAAAACATTTTCTTTAAGTATACTTTCTCATTTTTATTTCAGATTTCTTAACGAAAACATCTTGGCTGTCTGAGTAAATAATGTGAGTCAGATCTCAAATATACTTAAAGTGTGATAGTAACATAATAATTGCCAGGCATTCTCTAGAACTTACATTAAACCAGTTCTCTTTTGTGAAAGAGACATTTTTCAGAGCCCATGTGACATTCCTCAGACCTCAAATGTGCCCATCATGGCCTCTCATAAAAGTATCTGTCAAATTCAATGGCATCATCAGAATAGGGAAGAAGCCAGAAAGAAAGTAACTCAAAAGACCAATATATTTCTTCAGAACTGAAAAAACAAAATGTTTCATTAGTGGGGAATTGGTCTTGGGAATTTATACTTAAGATTTTCAAATGGCAACAATGTGTGTAGAAAAATTGTTTACCTTTGATATCCTGTGTTAAATTTTCTAGTCTATTTAATGAAACACATTTCTGTAATGTAAGAGTTGACAAGAGCTCTGTTTAGACAGGGAGAGAGTTTGCACGTCGTAGACCTTGGAGAGAAAATAACCCCTCCACTTATGCCTAAATTCTCATAGTGATGATTTATTTTGCAATTTTGAGCATTGCTCTAGAATTTTTGTTCTAATTTCCCCCCAGAATGTAACCAATATTAACTAAGTCCCAATTAATCACAAGTTACTTTTCTAGATGACTGCCCCACTTGCTATCAGACACATTTCTTAGCTTTAACGAAACTACTGTATTTGTAAATCAGATATCCAATAAGGAAGGCCATTCTCAGTGTATTTTGGTAATACATTGAGATTGTCAGTTTGTACCATTATTGGCAATACAGACTTTGCTCTCTCAATTAAGATGGTGTCTTCCAGATTTCTCCATTATAAAGGTACATTTTTCCTTGACATTAATAAGTAATATGAAGAGTGATCCCAGTGATTTTTAGCATCTTTTGATAATATTTGACTGAAACTATTACAGATTGTACAATAGAGATTTACTAATTGAATAATTTCTTCTACAGTTAATAATTGGCATTCGTTGTAAAGACTTGATTTTTCCTTCTCAATATCCCTCCTCTTTGTTTCTGTTTACTTTGTTTACATCACCATGGGCTCATAGATTTTTTTTCCTCTCTTGTTTGTAGTCAATTGTTATCATTCATTACAATCACTATTTATTTTGACTCTTAAATGTTTGAGATGTGGCCAGTGGAAACCATACTTTGTTCTATGTATCCTTTGATATATCCTCATATGTTGAGCATTTCCATACTTTTGGCCACAGCAAAATGTCTCATTTTTTACATTCTCTGTCCTTGCTCTGGAATAAACTATTTATCTGAGGAACCCTGGCTATTTCAATGGTGAAGGAAATTTTAAAACCAAGATGAGGCATGTCTTATAACCAGGTTGTCATAATTTTTTGGCCCATTCCATTGACAGAGGTAGGACATATGTATATTCTGAAGATCATGGGTTCATAATGACACTTCTGATTCTAATGCTATATCACAATGTTTTTCTTCTCTTTCCCCATTCCATATTTTCCCCATTTTCACATAGAGAACACTGATTCCTCAAACTTTAATTTTTTTATCATTTACTTAAAGCTAAAATACATATTAGGTATTTTCAAAATCACCACACCAATATTACTACAAAAATAAACTGCTATTAAAATTAAAGATTTCTTTGCATTTTAAAAATATATACCCCACTGATGGTATATAATCACTTACTGTATCCAAAAATTGTCTGACTCATTTTTCATTTCTTTCTTCTGTATGGTTGTGTCATCAGCTTAAAATATATTTACTTTTGTTTCTGTTCATATTTGAGTACAAATGGTTTTCCCATCCTTATTGCTTTTTTGGGAGCGGAGAATATCAAACATTAACTTGGTTCAAAAATTATACTATACAACATTAATGAAAGTTATATTCCCTTTCTATCTTTTCCACCCTGATCCCACCTACTCCCTGTTAGTGGTTAATTTGAGTCATTTTGGTTTATTCTCTTCTGTGTTTCTTTTTGCAAAATAAATTTATGTGTGTGCATAGATAGATATAGACACACACAGATACATATCTATATGTGTGCATTATACATATATATATATAAAACACTCATATATGTATATATTTATATACAGTTTTTATATATATGCACACATAAAAATCACTTTTATCTCCTTTCTTACATAAAAGGTAGCATACATTATATACTATTTTGCAACTTGCTTTTTCCACTTAATATTATATCTTGGAAATCACACCAAATCAGTCATAGAGATCTTCTTCATTCTTTTTTGGCAACTGTATAGTAACAATTCCCTATAGTATGGATGAGTGGATACACTATATTTAACATTCCATGATTGTCATTGACCTTGTTTTCAATATTTTTCTGTTACAAATAATGCCACAATGAACAAAATATGCATATTTTCTTCATACTATTAAAGATGAGCCTTCAGGGTAAATTCTTAGAAGTGGGATTGCTGGGTAAATTATGCATTGATGTGTAATTTGGTTATAGAGTTGAGCACCTTTTTATAAGTTTAGGGGACATTTTTATCTCTATTTAATAAACTGTCAGTCATAGTATTGCTCCTTTAAAACATTGGATTTCCTATTTTTTTCCTTAAGTGGGATAATCTCTTTTTATGCTGAAGTGATTGTTTTGTTACCACTGATATATTTTTGAAACATTTCCCCAATTTTCATTCATTTTTTATATTATTTATAGTGTTTTTCACCTTGCAAAAGTATTTTGATATAGTTGAATTTATTTCATATTTTTTATTGAATTTTATTTTTAAGTCACAGTTGAAAAAGTTTTTCTCATCTTTAGTTTATAAAATAATGAATCTATGTTTTTGCTAGTACTTATATTTTATTTTGCTTTTTGTTATTTTTTAGAGCTCTAATCCATTTGGAGTTAACTTTTGTGTGTTGTGCAAGATAGTGGTTCAGTTTTGCCTCTTTCCAAATTTCTATCAGATTGCCTACCATAAGTTATTAAAAAGTCAATTTTTCCTCAGTTATTTGAGATGTTTTTATATCCTAAATTTCCATATGTACTTCAGTGTATCTCTGAACTTCCTTTTTTGTTTTACTGATTCATCTGTCTATTTATGTGCCAGTAGCAAAAGAGAAATAGTTTTCATCAATTACTCAATGATTATTAAAATTGCAAGTGCATTTATTTGTGTCAATCACTTAAATATCAAGAAAGACAACACTGGAAACCCTAGGAAATGGCATTTATAGAAATAGTTTCTCAATTCAAATCAATTAGCCTCAGTTTTTTTCAATTACTAACTCTGTGCTATCTATTTTGAAGGTAGAAGTAACTTTACTCTCTGATATTATTTGCTTTGATTTGTTCTTTGATAGATAAAACTTGAATGAGGAATGAAATATTTAAAGAACCTAAATAAAAATTATGTCAAATAGTGTTTCAAGTGTGAAAGAAATAGGATGTCACTCAAAATATATTTTTACGTACATTATTAATATTAATATTAGGTGCTAATTTATATAATTTATGCACTTACTATTTCCTCAGACACAAACATTCTGTTGAGAGAGCTAGTTTTCCTTACATTTACATTAATTTGTGTTTGCTCTTACTAATTTTAAGAGAGCAGAAAGCCTGATACACCACAATATTTCTTGTTATTGTCTTCAGATTTCTGTGTAGTTGTATTTAAAATAGTCTTGCTATGATAAAATCACAGTGCTATGATCTTTAGAGAAAAGATAATACTGAAAAGTACTTTTTTTTACTTTTTATTTTCTATTGTATTTTTTATTGATATATAATAGTTGTACATACTTTGGGAGTACATATGATATTTTTATACCTGCATACAAAATTTGTAGTGACCAAATCGGGATTTGGGATATCCATTACCTTAAATATTTACCTTTTCTTTGCATTGGGAACATTACAATTCTTCTGTTTTAGCTATTTTGAAATATATAATAAATCATTGTTAACTATAATTTCTCTACTGTATTATTAATATCTAAAACTAGAACTTATTCCTTCTATCTAACTGCATTTCTGTACCCATTAATTCATCCCCTGTTTAGTTCAGTACAATATTCTGCAACGAGAATGCTGACCACACTGTGCCCTGGGATGCTGACTGCCATAGTTCGTCCTGATAGTCTTTATAAAAATGTCTGTAAGATTTCTTTCAGTACATAACATTTTGAAGACAACAAAGAGAGCAACTATCAATAATTAAATTTATACTTTGAAATGAGAACTATATACATTCTACTAGGTAGTTAACTTAGAACTGGGGTCAGAAAACCATGGCCTATAAGCCACATCCATCCATCTGCCTAATTTTGTAAATAGAGTTTTGTTGAAACACAAACCATTTGCCATTTGTTTTCCTACTACCTACAGCTGCTTTTGTACTACAATGACAGAGTTGAGTAAGTATGACAGAAACCGTATGGCCCTCAAAGCCTAAAGTATTTAGTATCAGGCCCTTTACAGAAAATACTTGCTGATCCTGACTCAGAAGATACCACATACAGAAGATTGTAAATATTATAAAGCAGTATTTTGTCAGTTATCTATGACACAGAATTATCCTTAAAACCGAGTGGCTTAAAGTAATAATTCAGTTTTTCTGAGTCTGTGCTTTGGTTGGGCATTGTTTGCTGCTTTCACCTGAGCCCTCTAATGGAGTTATATTCTGTTGGATGACAGCCTCAGTAGGAAAGTCCAAGGGGGCCTCACATATGCTAACAGTTGGTCCTGACTTTCATTCAAGGGACCTCAGTCCTACTCTGAGTAGCTAATCATCAGTATGAGAGTCTGGCTCAGTGTTCAAGGGAATGAAGGCAGAGACTGCATGAAAGGCTGCAGTGAGTATCTGTGAACTCCATCAGCATGAAGCCAAGTAGTATTTGTCATTACTTTACTGGCAGCACTTGGCACAACACTTTGTATATGGCTTTGTAGAAGTGATAGAGGCATCAATACAATGATGGATCATAAAGCAGAGTTTAAAGAGGGCAAGACTAACCATGACAACCGAGACCCTTGATAGCAAATCTCTGGACATGCCATTCCCTGATTTGTCTAAGCTGCCTGGACAAGGCCTCTGACAAAAACTGCTCATTTACTTGTTCCATGTCCTTTGTTAGATTTTGATCAAATAAACATTAGGGACTACAATAGATGTTTAGGCCAAATGTAGTGAAAGGTGAAAATATAAGCCTTCTGTATGCATGATCAATACTCACATGCAATGTTAATAAGGCACTCTGCAGTCTGTAAATTCATGAAGGAATTTCCAACACCTAGGTTATGATTTACTCTGTGGAATTCAGCCATCTAGTAAACTAACTTTAACATGCCAGGCCCTTGACCTTCACAAGGCTGAGTGTTTCCTTTCAGGTCAGTGATTTATGAGTGCCCATAATATTTACTTGAAAGGGCCCATCAGATTAAATTGTGCACTAAAGTAACAGTCATGGTTGTTTCACTTCAGTCAATTTATTTGGGTCACACAGCCTAAATACTTTAAAAGTCAAGTACATTACATATATTGCAGGATTTTCTCTCTAACTGGGGCAGCCTCAAATAGATAAAAGATCAATGAATGTAGAAAAACTAGAAAGCATATCTGGAGAAGCAAACTATATACATGCATCAGGTAGCCTTTTATTTTTGAAAACAACTAAATTAAGACAAATGACATTACCATTTCTGTCTAAAACTTTCAAATTTATTACTATTTTTATTTTTAGAGTCAGTATTTGACATAGGAGAAATTTTTAATATCTGCCTTTATAAACATTCATCTTTGAAAATGAAGTTTGCAATTAATTTTATTGGATATTGGCAATACTCAGAATCCTACTTTTCATAATGCTTTTTAATGTTCTGCTCTTGTAAATGACTCTCTTCTATGCTTTCCAAATAACAGCTTGATACATGATAGATTTTAACGTAGAAAGGCTTTTTGCAAAGGACTCATACCCACCATGCAAAACCAAGATTTAAAAAAAACCCCTTCCATCTAAATTTCAGACTTTCTATGTCAAATTTAGAATCTTGCATTAAAAATTGTATGGAGGTAAAAAAAAATATTATCTAACCATTTTTCAATCAAGATATTACTTTTGCTTACAAAGAACATATTAAGTACTAACCATTCATTGTATGGGACCCTTTAATTGCTTTATTTATTTTGTACTCACAATAACACTTGAGGTAGGTCTTAATATTTCCTTTGTGCAGACTGAAAAGGACTTGCGGATGTTAATTGATAAAGTTAGAATTCAAAAAGACCTGCCCTATTCCAAAGCCCAACTGTGTGCAATCCACTAGATAGTTTCTTTGTTATGTGTACAGCAATGTTATGTGTTATCCTAAATGAAGAACTGATCTGACAGCCAGTTAGATATTTGCACATCTTTCTAAATATCATAGAATTATTAAATGGTTAGCCAGGGAACTGCTGAGGCATTTGTGGCACCAATGGAATAAGTTGGTGCCCTCTTAAGTTTGGGCAGATAAGGCCTTTTGTCTTTTCAATTTCATTGTGTATCCTTTTGTCTACAATAGTTCCATGGACAATTTTCTATTATGATTTTAAGAGTATGATGCCACTAAAAGCGAAATGAGCCTTAGGTATAGATAAGCTTAAATCCCAGCACTCGCATTTACCAGCATATAAATTACTTAGGCCACTCCAACTCTCTGAAGCTTGAGTTCTTCATTTGTAAAATAAAGATGATACTTGTCCCTAACTCAACTCATTGAGTTTTGGTGAGGATTAAGAAAGCACTATATATGGAATTGTTTTCACTAAATATAAATAATTATGGTCCTTTTATTGCTTTATTCCAGACATCTTAGCCATCTACTTTAGGATTTGTATTCTTTCTTATATAGTACTACTTTTTGTTTCCCTTGAGTCTTAAATGCAGGGATCAAAACTGGACAAGTTCACCTCAGAGAAAATTGACTGTACTGGAGCGATATAAATGGTTGGAGATGAAATAAACTTTTACTGTGTTATCAAGATATTTGTGTTTATCTATTGCAATAGCTATTGTTAACTTAGCTAGTACAAGCAGAGTAGCTTGTATAGTATATTTTCTTGACAAAGCCAAACACATGAAAGAAAGGGTCCTTTGCAACTCTTAAAGTTAGGGTATCTGACTTGAAGTAGGATTTAAAGTGGACCCTGAAGAACACAAAGGTGTGAGGAAATAGCTACACACAAACCTGAAAATGTGGGTTGAAACCTGATTGTGGGAGCCCTGAAAGCCAGGCCAAAGGCTTCACATTTTTCCTGGGGAAATTGGAAAATTATTTATGAAAGAGATAATCTGATAGCAGTGAGAATTTTGTCTTGAAGGCAGGGAATTATTGAATGACAGAAAGCAATTAGGAGAATTTTAGAGAAGGCACAGGTGTGCAGTGATGAGGGTGTGAACTCAGGCTAAGGTGAAAGCCCATTGATGAATTTATTCAGCAAGAATTTACAGAATTCTTTGTATGTGCACAGCACTATCTAGGATACAGCAAGGAACATGAGAGAAGGAAGAGAGAAAAGTGTAACAGACAATTGGATATTGAAGGGATTAAAATGTCTGAGGCGTTTCAGGTCTCAGTAACTGGGGAAAAAAATCAAAACTTCTTAAAAAGAAAAGGAAATTAGAAAGAACAGATCCTGAGGGAAAGGTGTAGTGTTAGTCATGTTTAGATGGTGAACATGCTTTTGGAATGGAATTGTTCATTCTGCACGTGGAGCTTTGGAAATAGAAGTAGGCAAGACATTTTGACTAAAATTTTAATTTTTAAAGTTTGTTAGATTGAGTGACAATTGAAATAGTATCAACAGAAGTAACTATATAAAAATGAAAGGAAAAGATCAGACATGAATCCATGGATAATGCTCTCATTTGGGGGGATGGGGGAATCAGGGGAGTCTACATGAATTTTGGAAATATCAGACATGAAGGCCAGAAAGAGTTTGCAAGACAGAGCAGAACAGAAGCCATTCAAATGTTGCAGCATGCTACTTACTAGCTATGTAGCTTACATCTCTGAACTTGTTTATGCATCTAGGTGAGGGGGACAGTAATGCACACATGAAAAGGATATTATGAGAAATGAAATAGGTAATGAAAGAGGTAACTTGGTGATTGGGTAAGAGTGCTGGTTCTGAAGCCTGAAGGCCTGGAGTGTGTAATCCTGTCTCTGCCCCTTAGTGACTCTCTGAACTTCCAACAGGTGACATCCTTGTCACCTTGCTTCCTTCTTATATGATGAGGGAGGGAGGATGGTAAAAATAATACCTACCTTGCATATTTGTTCTGAGGATTATGTGTACATGTAAAATAGCTTACACCTTGCCTGGCACACAGGAAAACACAAATAGATTAATTATCTATTATTATCTATGTAGTTAGTGATTGCTATGTACAGTGCTTAACACACTACTGGGCATATGCAGCCCTCAATATGTAGTTGTTACTTATTTTCATTTAGAATAAAGGAAGAAAACTTAAGTGATTTATGAGTGGGAAAAGATTATTTTTGACATCATTCTTTTCAAAATTTTATGAAAGGGAAAAATGATTACTTAAGGAAACCAGGTAAAATTAAGATTTTGACAATTTAAGAGAAAGAGCATATTTTTATAAAAGTAAAGAGGCTGGTTGCATGGATATGGAAATATCGAGCATTAAGGACAGGAAAACAACTGAATAGCTTTTTTATATAATATTTTTTCATTTATTTCCTTTATATATTAAAAATCATGATTTGGACAGTATGTTAATAAGGTAACTTAAGGTTTTTAAAAATTAATTAATACTATTACATGGTTTTTCTATGTCTTTAGTGTTCAATATTATTTGTTGCTAAGGACAATAATAATTATTACTATTTTGGAATTCTGACTAGATGCTTTACAGGCATACTTTTCAATCATTCCAACTATAAATCTTTTAAATATTTTTATAATTATTTAAAAATATGTACACTCACAATTGTCATGTAGATATAAAATGTACACATCAGATTCCATTTTATTTATTAATTAAGGAGTTACAATAAATTCAAAGGAAATTCACACTACTGCACATATCGAATAGATGCAAAATCAGTAATGAATTGTATACCACCACATCCAATTTAATTTCTATCATCAAGAATTGCTTATGTTATCAGTTTTCTACAAGTTACAGAGTTGTAAAGTAGCTCAAAGACAATGAAAGGTGAAGTCCTCTAAAAATCGGATAACCTGAAAGTGTATGCTAGACATGACTTGTTTTCTGTTGAAGATACCATGTAATCTTTTGGTCCATTTAAAATTATTTTACAATTTTCCCTACAGTTCACATTTTACATACTAATAAACTAGAGAAGGAGTAGCTTAACGTGGATCCAAGGGTGACAAGAGTTTGAAAGGCAGCTAAGAACTACCTGATTCAGGAACACTTTCTTATTCTATTGGGAGGTAGTTCTCACCTGGGAATGATTTTTTTTTTTTGTCCTAGGGCATATTTGGCAAAGTCTGGAGACATTTTTGGTAGTCACACTTGAGTGCTTTCTGCCATCTAGTGAGTAGAAGCTGGGGATGCCGCTGAACAACAGCCGGTGCCCCTCACAACACAGATTTATCAGGCTTGAAATGTCAGTAATGCTGAGGTTAAGAAAAGGTTTTTTAGAGTATGGACTCCTTTAAACAACTCCATGTTCTTTTACATTTCTATTTCTCATTAATAACATTTCTATCAAGTGGAATAACACCTTGGAAGTAAAAGATATCACCCAACATTAAAGCTGTAAAAGCTCTTGGGGCTTTTTTTCCTCCTCATTTGAATAGACACATTTTCTTTAGTGATAGTCATTTTATTGTGTGTGTAGGCTCTGTCGAGAGTCTGTGATGCTGGAGGAGTTCTTTGCAGTGGCACAGAAGGAAATCACAAAAGCACAGAAGCCAAAGGGTATACCGTGCTGTTTTCACAAATTTAGCTTTGAATTAAAAAATATATATATGTGAAGCACAACAGATGAGCCTGCTTACCATGTATTCTAGCAACAACTCCTTCAACACTCTCTCTTCATGCCAGAAGAGGTTGGTAAAATTGCCTACAGAGCTACCATAAAGAAAATAAATGGACTTGACATTTAGGCCTCTCTGAAGACCTAAAATGCATTTTAGAAACATGTCATACTAGGACTGTAACTTTTAGTGGAATATGTTGTGATACTTTTGCTTCATTGTTTTCTTATTTGTTCTAAAGAGCCAACTTCTGATATAACTTTATGTTACTATTCTATAAATACTGTAACATTGCCCGCATACATAAAGAGCAGCTTCACTTCTTTTATCTTCTATCTTGCTCTTCATGAAGATGTACCTAATTTCTGTCCCATGTAGATTTAAACTCAATGAACACCCTGAAGGTTTTACTCTCCTTGAGCGAAATGACAGTCACACACAGATTTCAACCATGTTTAAAGGTCATATCCTATTGCCACAACTTGTTTACCTCACCTACTTTCACCTTTATAAATCCCCTCCTTCATACATATTTGTGTCTCCCATCTTGGGCTTCCCAGCTGTTTCCTAATAGTCACCTGTGTGATTCTGTCACTCGTGGCTACCCTGGTTTTCAGTTTCTTAACTTACCCTGCAACCTGTAACTTCTGGGATGCCAATACAAGAAGATGATCTATCTATGATTGATCTGACATTGCCTCTGGCAGAGACAGGAGAACCAAGCTTGGCATTTTATTAATACAAGGAAAAGAATAGGTTTGTTTCTGGAAAACTCAGCGCTTAAAAAATTGAGCAATATCCTAGTATATGAAGGGAATTAAGAATGTTGCATCAAATATGTTTTGTATCTGTTTAGACCCTAACATTTTGTATGAGGCGATTATTCTTTTTACCTATTGATCTGTTACAAATTATCCCAAAATTAATGCTATTTTATTGGATCTTATGATTTTATAGTTCAGGCATTCAAACAGGATTCAGTTAGGCTATGTTCTGCTCCACATAGCATTGACTAAGTCCATTGTGTAGGATTCAGCTGGTGAATAGCCTTGTCATAAGGGTTCAGAATACATTCCCTCATAAATCTGAAACATTGCAAAGGGTGCCTGGAAGACAAGATTAAGATGAAACTGGTCACCCGTGTGCCTATACATGCTGCTCCGGCAATGCAATCTCAAAGTATTAACTTTGTGTATCCTGACTCATGGTTCCAGAAAGAGTGTCCCAAAATACAAGAGGTAGGACCTGAATAAAATATGGACTTTACTTATTGTAATGTATCAACATTGGTTCATTAATTGTGGGAAATGTATCATAGTAATGTAAAATATTAATAATAGAGCAGACTGGATGTGGGATATAAAAGGACTCTCTGTAGTCCTTTCATAATTTTCTGCAAATCTAAAACTGTTTTAAAATAACAAGTTTATTTTTCTTTAAAAAAGAGATTTAATTTCAATTTTCAGCATAAATTCAAGACAGCGAATATTCTGCCACATACTCACCATCTTTAGCATTGAAATATCCTATTAATCTGTCCAGGCACAGAACAATTTTATTTTTGTTGTTGTAATTTCTACAAGCCTGTGATAAGCAGAATGACCTCTCCAAAAATATTCACATCTTAATTCTTACAATCTATGAATCTATTATGTTGAATGGAATAGGGACTTTGAAATGACATTAAGGTTGTATTTCTTAAAATAGGGAATTAGTATGGATTGTCCAGGTGGGCCCAATCTAATTACATACATGAACCCTTAAAAGCAAAGAATGTTTTCCCGCTGGAATCTAAGTTACTGGGCAGAAGGAGAAGTTGGGGATATTTGAAGTGTGAAAGGGACTCTCTAACATAGCTAGAGGTGCCAAATGAAAAAGCATTAGAAAGAAAAACAGCAGCCTTCAGGGATAGAATTTCACTCCCAGTGCCTCCCAGAAAACAGGGATCTCAACTCTGTGACCTTGAGGAACTGAATTCAGCCATCATCCTGAATGACTGTAGGAGTTAATTTTTCTTCAGACCCCTCAGTAAGACATACAGTTTTATGGATACCTTGAGTTCAGCTTTGTGAGACAGGCAAGGCTACCTGGACTTCTGACCTACAGAATAGTGAGATAACATATGAGAGTTGTTTTAGGTCACTAAGTTTGTGGTTTTTTATTATAGCAGAAATAGAAAACTAAAAAAAAAAAAAGCCCCTCATAATCCCTTAGAAATAAATACAGCTTCTTAATTCCACACACACGCACACACACACACACAATAACAACAGCAACAACAAAATAAAAACTTAGCCAGAGGTAGTGAAGACATAGTTTATGATCTTTTTTTCTGTATTTCTTCTGTCATTCAGAATTACATGGCACATTGATCCTTTCACTGCAGGACATGACTATCGTGATCTGCTGTAGTTTTACAATGCAATTATTATTGTTTCTCTGTATTGGGGTCACTAATAAAATCTGCATAAAAATTTAAATCTCTCAGTCTGTAGTGGTTCAGATTTCTAGTTTGAACATAGTCTTTATCAATTATATTTCTGAAGAGGTTCTCTTTTCCCATATTCAGCACATTTTCAAATTCTAGTTATTCACTGTACATGGGAACAGTTTATTTGTGTAGCACTACAGCTTTCTGTTCTTGGTCTCTCTGATTTGAAATACCCTATAATTATGCCCATATGTGTTTGCTATATGCAGAAACAGGGTGTAAAATTATATTACATTCTTTGTTAAGAACAATAGCTTCCAAAAATGTTTTATGAACTGAATTATGACCCCTCCCAAATTCATATGTGAAAGCCCTAAACCCAATTAAACAGTGTTTAGAGATAAAAACGTTAAAGAGGTAATTAATTAAGGTTAAATGAGATCATATGGGTGAGACCCTAATTGATAGTAATGGGGTGCCCATACCAAGAGGAGGATACACCAGAGATCTTTCTCTGTCTGGACAGAAGAAAGGCTATGTGAGGACACAGCTAGAAATTGACCATATGTAAGCCAGGAAGAGAAGCCTCACCAGAAACTGACCTTGCTGGTGTCTTGATCTTGGACTTCCAGCCTCCAAAACTAAAAAAAAAAAAAAAGTGTCTGTTGCATAAGCTACCCAGCCTATGGTATTTTGTTTTGGTGGGCCAAACAGACTAATATATGTATGGATTGAAAATGTACAGTTTATATATTTATTCAGGTGTTAAGAAAATATTAAATATCTACTATGACCACCGTGGATTCTTCTAGATTCTGGGGATAGAAAAGAAAACTAAAACAGACAAAAATTTCTGTAATCATAAAGATTATGTTCTAAATGCGGAGAGAGAAAATAATCGGGGCAAATATATAGGATGATGATAAATGCCAAAAAGGACAATAGAGAAAGGGGAGGGGAGATGAGGGAATATCAGAGGGTGGAATATGTTAGATACAGAAATGGGGAAAGGCCTCATTGAAAACTGGCTTTTGAATAAGAATCTTTTAACGATAGTGAGTCCTGTGAATAGTTGGGGGAAAAGCACTCCAGAAAGAAGAAACAGCAAGTGTAAGAGTTCCAATAGGAAAATGTTTCTTAAATGTGGACAGAGCCACGGACAGCCAATGTGACAACAATCGAGGAGTTAAAGGAGATAAAGTCTGAGGGGGAGCTGGAGGGAAACTTGTAATTCCCTCTAAGGAATTTGTCTTTCACTTTGGGTTGGGATGCCATTAAAGTAGAAGGGTGATATGATCTGAATTCTAATTAAAAATAGCGACTCCAGAGGTTCTGTTAGACTATATTGTGTATAGGATGGGCACAAAAGCAGTGAGATAGGTCAACCAGCTATGACAATAGTCCAGGTGAAAGATGATGGTGGCTTATATACATTAATAGATAGGTTGTAGTAATGCATTATAAATGGCAAGAAATGGTAAAAATCTGCATATATTTGGATGAATCTGGATTTTGAATGTATTTAAATAGTAGAGTCAACAGAATTTGAAGACATTAGATGTGGGATATGAGAAAAAGAAATGTATCAAGAATTACTCCAAGAGTTTTTTTTTTATTTTTTTCTGAACAAAGAGAAGTATAAAATTGCCATTCACTGAGATCATAAAGATTTTTCTCTATGTATAATTTGCTTGTTATGCGTATGTTCTAGAAAGGTTATTCCAACTTAATATCATCACTTACACCTCAGTTTTAAGTTAACGATTTATGAAGGGTAAGTTGATGCATATTTGAGAACAAGTAAGTAAAGGGTATTAATGCATTAAACAGGTACATTATTTTTTGCATTTTTATATGCAGTCAAAACTTATAAGATTCAGGAAAAATATCTAGTAGAGTTTCCTGTTCAAAATTGAATAATTAATTTCAGCATTTCTAAAAATTGCTTCCCCAAATTGTTAATAAATACACACAACAGCAGGAGCAACAGCAGCAGCAGCAGCAGCAATACAGGAATGTATTTCAATAATGTTTAAACTGCAAAAGTTCTCAAAGCCTGGATATATTAATATGTTTGTAAATCTCCCAAAGGGAGGCATTATATGTGGCATTTCCCAGACATATTTAGTTATAGAACACTGTATTAAAAAATCTTGGGAGAATTCTTTGGTAATAATTATCCAGTTGATAATAATAAAAAGATAAAATATAAAATGCTTAAGGAACAAAATGGCACAAAACTAAAAATGGGGATTGCTATCATGACTTACTTTCTCTTGATATATAGAAGCATTATGTGAAAAGTCTTAAAATGACATGAAATCTACCCACTTGAATTCCATATTAAATAATTCACTTTTATTACTAAGATAAAGTTAAATAATTTCAGCACTTCCCTGTGAAACATGGAAGTATGTTTTCTTTAACTATGGGAGTTCAGAACAGGAACACCTTTGTGAACTGTGGTGGAAAATTAGATTTCCTGAAGGAGTCTGTTTTGACAATGAAGAAACAGAACCTGCATCGGTTAGGAATTGCATTGAGCTGCAAGAAATCAAAAGTATCACTCTAGTAGCTTAAATAGAGAGGATTATTTTTCTCACATTGCAAGAAGTCTGAATAGAAGTTGTTAGTATTCATTCAGCTACTCAGCGGTAGTATTAGGGTCCCAGTCTTTTTTCTTTGACTCCATTTTCAGTAACTCAACAAGGACTAATGTCTTTACTTTCTGATTTCACCTTCAATGATCTTTAGACAGCAGTATTTCACTGTCTCAGGTAACAAGAGCGTCGCTTAGTTAAAAGATTTTAGAAATACATAAATCATTTTGCCTAGAAAACAGAATGTGAGAAAATAAAGTAACAAATGTGTGCACATATTATTTGCAAACCAAAGTTAATTCCTTAATAGTGCCTCATTATATCGTCAGAGAGTTTGGAAAAGTGGGATTTGTTTTTCAAAAGTCTTTATTTTCAAATCTTCATGAATTAAGTTGGAAAATATGTGTTCTTTGTGTCTAGAAAGACTTCATTTCAATTTCTAAATATTCTATTTATTAACTGTATAGTTTCCCTTGGCTTATTTAATACCTCTGAGACTGTTTCCTTATGTGTAAATTGGGGATATTAATTATATTTCAAAGGTAATGTGAAGATTAGTTTTTGTATGTATGGAAACTTCAAAGGAAATAGCCCTACCTATCTTCATATGCTGTGTTGAATATCTGGATAGATACCACTGCTGATGGGGTTAATTTCCTTTTCATTGATCACAAAACAACATAGGCTGGCAGATTTTTTATTTTTTATTTTTTTGGTCAAAAATGGCACACCAAGATGTCTTGTCTTGCATGTTCTTCCACAGGATTCCAATTCATTACCAAGGTATGTAGTCTATATTCCCTTTTTTTGGAAACTGGGCAGGACTTTTTGACTGCCCCAACAAATAAAATATCGTGAGAGTGATGTCCCATGACTTCCAAGATGGGATCATAAAAAGTGATACTGCTTCTCCATGGTACGCCCTCCCTCTTAGGACAGTCATCCTTGCAACTCAGTTACCACGTATTGAGGAAGCCCTGAACACATTGAGAAGCCACATGTCTGTGTTCCAGCTAAGGCCATAGCCAACAGCAAGAATCAACTGCTAGATATGTGAGTGAATAAATATTCTGGTAATTCCAGTTCTTAGACCTAGAGACACCCCAGTGGTGCCTGAGTGGCTGTAATGACAACCTGTTCTCATTGAGCCATGCCCAAATTGCAGCTTCATAATCACAATTATATTGTTGTCATTTTAAAACACTAAAATTTGCAATGGTTTATCACATAACAATAGATAAGGTAATCATATATGAAATTGATCCTATTAATATCCAGTTCTTTTGCAGATGAAGGACATGATCATCAAAGTGGTGATATTATTAATACTCATCAAAGTACTGAATAATGAAGCAAAGTTCTAAGTCCAGATTTGTCTTCATGATACATTTTATTAAGTTGAGAGATTGTATTTTTGTTTCAGTTTAATTATAAGTTCTCTGAAGTAAAGAACTATGTATTTAAATACTATGTTGAATTGTGATTCTCCCTTAGTTTTGGCTAGTATATAGCCACCATTAATATCTGATATCAAAGAGAGATTGAAATGGATCTTCCTGAAGGAACCGAAACCTTACCATAGGTGTCCCAGCTAAATTCAGCATCATTTTAAAACATATTAATAATAATAACTCATGATTTGGTAGGAATTTGTTTCTTCTTTCATATTTCCATACTTAAGCTATTTTTAAAAATAATATATCCAAGTGGTTAAATGAGATCAATATTTCTTTACATGTAAGAAGATTGCAAAAACCACACATTTTCTTTGATTTCTTCTCTTGGGTAAGCATGACAAGATTTTTACACATATTTTAAAATATAATTTAAGGGCTTAAACAATTCTTTTCCATGTAATCCAAACTCCCTTGCTGGAATCTAACATTTCATCTTCAAAGTATCTCTATAACAAAGTATTGTTGTAATATAATGCTAGAGCTGAAAAAAGAAAAGCTATATGAAAATGATTTAATCATCATAAATTGAGAGGAAGAAAGCCTTAGAGAAGAAAGGATCTTGCCCAATCATTTTGATTACCACTGGCAGTTTATATATCATGGGCTCTGGTGGGATGGGATTCACAAAATTATCTCCAATCTTCATTGAAAAGCTGTCATTTTAGAATGATTTTACTCCTTTGATATATAGAGAAGGAGCTCAGAATATTTAACTTATCTACTGTTGTATAATTAGTAAATGGCAGAATCAGACACATAATCATACTCTATCATTATTTTACACAACTTAGGATATGAGACAGATGCATCAATATAAATCCAACTCCACTCAGGAATACATAACCCAACATATTCTCCTTTTTGGTTTCAGGCCACATAAAACCTTCTTGGAAAAACCTATATAGTTACAAAAATATTGCACCCATTTACTAGAAAGTTTAAATAGAGCAGGTTCATATCCTGTGGATCTGTTTGATGCTTGGTCTGAGTTGAAAACTGGTATTACTTCTAGCTCATTATAAAACATATTTTTTGACAAGCTATTTTAATAATATGCAGAGCATCAAGCACCTGTAAACTCATGAACTAAGAGCTACATTGGCTCTCCAGGAAGGCAATTCACTGAACTAAGTGGAGGCTGACAGGTCCGAAAAATGAAAAACAAACTCATCTGTCCTCTCATTAACTGAGATGTCATAAGCTGCTTAAGGCTGTTCAGAAAGCAAGGATATCTCAGAAACAGTCAGAGAAGAGGTCTACTTTCTCTCTCTATTCTTGTTTATTCAGTTCCACTGGGCTGGATAGTGTTTATTACTGAGGCAAACACAATTTATTACTGATAATTTTTTAAATTGCTCAAAAAGGGCAAATGTCGAGGCACTTGGAAATCCAATTCAATATTCTCCAAAATGCCTAAAGCTAAACTCATAATTAAATCTTTTGATTATCTCTTGAGATGCATTTTTTAATATTTCTTTCAACATACACTAAAGTCAGTAGAGAAAATTCTTTCAGGAAAAAAACAAAACAAAAACAAATACGCAGAAATAAAAAAATAAAACAGGCTTATTGAGTCTGAGAACTAAGTAGTGATGTGATTTTCATAGTTCTTTTTCTTAAATTTTTTATAAATTACTTTGTAATGAAATTATAGAAATAAGTGTCATAGACTCATTAAAATTGGCATTTTTATAGAGAAATTTGTGCTGGTATTTAAATATGGATATTAAACAAATATCCAATTTAAGTTCTTTTATACAATTTTAAACAACAAACTATGAAATCTTAAACTATGAAATCAGTACGGTTTGAGAAAGAGATTATTAACAATTGAGGTATAATCAATAGCAGTTATACCCCAAGGGGTCCTCACCCCATTGCTACTGCTGCCACTGCTGTCGGGCCCCTCAGTCAGGAGCAAACCCCTGTAGCCGTTGGCTCCCCTGCCACTGCCAAGGGTCTGCCCTACTGCTGCTGTAGCTGCTGCTGCTATTACTTTTGTGGGACCCTGACACCAACAAACTCTCACAGCTGCCCAACTCCACTGCCACCATGGAGAGGGACCCACCCTATCCCCCGCCCAAGCTTTCAGAAGCATCCTGGGGACCAGCCCGCTCCTCCACATGAGCATCCCTCAGCACCTGCTTGGACTGTGATGACCACAGGGGAATGGGGAGACGCGCGAGAGAAGTAGTGTTACAGGTTCATGGTGCATCCACCCCTCTCCTGCCTGAGCATTCTTCTGGAGAAGGACTCAAGCACACCATCCAGGGGCCTGAGACCTGGGATTACCTAGCCTAGTCCACCAACACTGGCACCTGAACACCCTCCCAGGGGTCTGAGTTCTAATTGACCAAAATAGCCAGCAATACCACAGTGGGCACCTACCAGTGCAAACAGAAAGGCAGTGTACTTCTCCCTCTCTGCACTGAGCAGCACAGGTCCCAGCAGAGAAGAACAGGTATACTGCAAAGCTATCTGTTCTGAACCAATGTTATGTTTTTTTCTATAGTTCCAAGAGGCTTCAGAAAAGAGGAGGAGAGTGTTATTTGTTTTAATTTTTCATTGGAAATATTGGATTAGCACTGTGGGAGCTATCAAATTTTGGAGGAAATATCCAATGTTTGGAAGGCAACGTACACTATAGGAACTCCCTTATACAAGAGCTATAAGCATGGAAGACCTTGCTATCCTAAGATTCTCATCATTCAGAATCCATACAGAAACATAGCACAGGGCCTGGTCTCTGTGCATAAAGTGAGTGGAATAAGACCCCTTTTTGCACTAAATGCCAGACACTTTCTCTTCCACTAGTGCTTAAATGAGTCAAGGAAACATGAAACTCTATGTATGTCTAAAGTTGAAGATCCAGGCTGATTTTCCTTTGCTATAGTATAGAATTAAGGTTCTTGGTAGTGTGAGCAGAGTAAGGATGGCAGTAAGAGGAGCACTGGACCTCCTAAAATGATGGGGGTGAGGAGTTGTATTTTTTAGTGAGAGAATCCATGGCTCTCATCAGATTCTTAAAGAAAGATGGCTGAACAAATAAAAATAAAAAGATATTAACCACTGATCTTGAGAGAACTGTAGTGGGTTTTAAGAAGAAAACCAATTTTGGTGCAGCTCTTGTGGCTATAAATCTCTCCAAAATAAATTATTCCATCTTCTTGCCTCATTAAGTACGTTGAAGTGAAGATGATGGGCTGTTTCATAACGTGGTAGAGTGCTTCAGGGTCATCATTCTGTAAATGGATTCTTATGCCTGCCAGCTGATGAAATAGGGGTGGAAGTTTGAATCACATGTACACTGACTCCAAGACATGTCCAAGATGTTTTTGAATGATTTTATCACTATGATTTACTTTATTTCTTTTTTTCCTGTCTTAAATGTTCAATCTTGAGTTCTGTTTAATTGATTTTTGGGTTAATTATGTATATAGTATTTAAAGTTTACCTTAACACATATTTACTTTGTGTGTATTTTAGGCAAACAGCTTAGCTATTTTAATAAATAGATGAGGGAGAAACAATTTATTAGGCAAACGAGTGTTTATGGATTAATCTCATATTTCTTATTTAGCATACATATGTAGTAGGTTCATTTATCCAGACATTTTTATCACATATACATCAAATTCCTCATATTTTCCTAACACTATACTAGGTTCTACAGAAGAGTATTAAAATCATTATATTTAAATCATGCAAAATAATCCCTGTTATTTGGGAATATAAAGATTAGTATTTACATATTGTATAAGAGATGCTATATCATACTATATAGTATAATGATGCATAAGATAGTATTTACAAAAATACATATAATTTAAATCAGTACAAAGCAGATTAGGATAAATGTCCCAGTAAAATAAAATACACGAAAATGCTGTATGTAGTTAAATGAGAGAAATATCCTGTCCCGGTGTGACGACTATCAAAGGCTTCACAAAGAGGTGGCCTTTAAAATGATTGAGAGCATAGGAGCTCATATGCAACCAAGAAAGCAAAATAAAGCACAGTTAATATCTCAAAAGCTCCTTTATGCTCAACAATTATGCTTTGTTTATAATTATGAATACAGTTATATTTGATGGTTGTTATAACTGAGTACGATTTCAGACCAGTTTGTTTACAAAGACTATCCTTGTAGTTTCTATAAAAAATATTATCGGTAAAAGTTTTAAATGATCATTTGGGCAGTCTTTCTTGTTTGATAGAGCCAGAGTACAATATACAAAAAATAAATGTGAGAATTTTCTCTATTAGATATAATGACAGCAGAAAATCTTTACTTTGCAAGGAAAGATACATTTTAAGACTTGAGCATTATACAGTTCATCCATGTAACAAAAACACTTGTACTTACTTAATATTGAAAAATAAAAAATTTATATATAATAGAGTTATATTTATATGTAAAATATGTATGAATTACATCATATAATATAGTAACTTATTAAGAAAGAAGGAAGAGATGAAGGAAGAAAGGAAAGAAAGAAGGAAATAATTTAGACAATGTATACACAAGATGGTGGTGTATAAAAGGTATATTGTAATGAGTAATCATTTAGCTTAATCATTAATATGCAAATTATCAAATAAAATGTGCCCCTTACTTGGAAATGTATAACTAGATTAAACAGTCCATGAGCTAGAAAGGCCGTTATTTACTTAAGCCTGTTGATGACAGATCTGTGGAAGAGTCTGACATTTCATTAGGAAGTTTACTGAGCTTGACAATATGACTTTGGTGCTCTTTTCCCTTCATAACGTGTTATTATAATGAGTATAATGAAGGCAAAATAACTCATTTGAAACAACTTATCATTATGTTTGACAATAAAACTGTGGCTAAGAGTCTAATTAACCAGTAATGATACCAATAACATCTGAATCGTTAGACAACATCTAGTCCAACCTTTCTTTACAGATAAGAAACCCAAGGTTTAAAGAGGTTAAGCTCTCTTTTCATGAGAGCTCGATATATCTCTCCAAACACTTTATTTCAATTTGGCACTAGCTATAAACCACAGAAACAACACTTGTGGCTTTCTTTAAGTATTCTCCAAATGTAGTTACTTGAGTTGGTACTTAAACACTTTAAGTTTTGATTCTTAAGGTAAATCTGTGACTAGTGGCACAGGACACACCTTTTCGTACAATTTATATTTGATTGCAGGGAACATTTGTCACCAACTGACACATGGCAAATGATTTTATTTTCAGTATAAGTTCTCGCAAATTTCTCAGGGCTATGAAGAGATTGTCAATGTATGGCTCACTTGCAGAAACCTGAAGAAATTGGCATATTATATATTTCATTATTATATATTGTTTCAAAATATGTATTGAGACATTTTAAGAAGCAAATTATTTTCCCAATTGCAATTGCAATTTCAAAACATGTTCCCATAGGAACAAAATACAGAAAGAAAGAAAATTGCAAAAATTATATTACCTTTTCTTACCACACAAATAAGTACTTAAAATATACTGTCATATCTTATGCAATATATTTTAAATATGTGATTGGAATCCCACCATAAATGATTTGTATCTATTTTGTTCTACTTAATGTACAAATTTTATCTAATCAAATATTTTTTGTAAATTTCCTATAAATAGCTGCTTATTTGTATCATCTGACCCTTCTCTGGGTATTTTTTACCAGTTTACTGAGTATTTTTCTATAGTCATTTTTTTGGGGGGGACATACTTTGAAGATTTCTATTACCAACAAAATACTAAAACCAATTATTTATGGCTTCTTTTTGTGATTAATAACTAAAAATATTTAACCCAATCATCTATTAGACATTTACCTATATTTTCTTATAGTTATTTTTATGACGAACTGAATTTCTAAAATGTAAACACAATATTGATAAAAAGTGTTAACAGTGCTTTACAATTCTTGAGAAAATTTAAATACTCAAGGAACCCTCCCTTTTACTAAAATGTGACTGGATTGACAGATCTGCTTACCCAATTCATCAGAGTTTTTGAAAGAAATATTCAGGTCAATGAAATGTCCTTGTTAACACAAGTAACAGAAGTTTACTGCGTTTTTTCCCTCTCCATCCTGTAAAAATAAAATAAAGTTTATTCTCTTTATAGATAAAAGTTGCAATCCTTCTGAAGCCCCAGATGATTAATTTTCTTTAACATTAAACTCTTTGAAAATTTAGAATTTTTCCAGGATCTTGAGCTCACCATTTCGAGAATCAGTTCTTATTATGATGAACTCAACTTCTGCAGTTCAAAGATGATAAGCTGACTATCTATCGATTCTAGTAGATTCAATGTTTCAGCTTATGGGGAAGTCTTTGTCTCAGTTCTTTCATCTATGAAATCATACTCTTCACCTCAAGAGTTTATTGTGAGGAAGGGAAATGTATATATATGGCAAGTGCTTAGAAGAGCCCCAGGACGTGATCAGCATCCATTCATGTTAGCTGTCTTCATAATCATTCATATTTTTGTGTTTTCATGTAATGTGAAAATGGAAAAAAAAATACACCTTGCCATCAGATGCTCCTTCATTTATGTCTGTTAAAAGAATCGGTGAGAAGTGCTAGATCATGTAGTAACTTGATCTTTATTAGTAGATCTAATTTACTTGTAACTAAAGTTTGCTGATTTTCTTCCCTACCCTTCATCTTGTCTTATTTTTTTTCTTCAGAATGTTAGATTTTTAAATGCTATCATGAGACAGGAAAAGTAGGGCTTTGTATATGTAATCACCCTTACTGCTCATAGAATTAGTGCCTGAGCACAACAGATTTGACTGTTGTACAGCTGAGGCATTAGCATAATCTCTATTCTCAGTGCCTGTACCTGCTGTGTATACAAAGCCTAGTTCAAAGGAAGATCCTGTGACTGGAAACTCACTTTAGTGAAGCAATGTGCTGCATGTATTCATTCATCTTCCTTGCTCAAGGCCACTTCCCACAATTACATCTGAACACCAAAATCAATTATGTTCTTCCAATATATTCCTCCCAAAGGACTCCTCATCTGTGAAAGTTACTCAGACAAAACCAAACAAAACAAACACAGACTTATCTCTGATGATGCTTCTTTTTCTCTCATATGCTGTAATGTGTCCATTGACCAATCCTGTCCATTCCTTTAACAGTACCATCCTGGCCCAGCCATCACCCTCTTTTCTGTATTATTAAAAGAACATCTTAAATTGGTCTCCCTGAATTTAGTCTATCCCTCCTTATCATAGGAGCCAGAAAAATTCTATTGAAATGTAAGATATATATGTCACTTCTCACCTCAAAACCCCACAGAGGCTTCCCATATCATTCAGAGTAAAAGTCAAAATGCTTGAAAAGTCTGAGAAGGTCCTGTATGATTTACTACTCTATCAGAGCTTTGTGCTTATCTAACTCTATCTGAAAACTGAAATTGCTTTTGTGTTGTAAAAATCGAACTTCCTTTTAAATACGTTTATATTTTGATTTATAATTACATATGTACAAATATAAATACACACATTTGATATGTATATATTATATATGTTATGTGTATATGGTATATATATTATATATAGCTGACTACATAGATTATATTTTTAATGATAAAAATCATGTCTTTTTACTCTGAATTCTTGCAATCCAATCAACAAAATCAGAAGTAATGACACAATGTTTATCTATTTGCCAAAATGTTATTCCCTAGGGAAAATTCTATGTCTGTGCTTTGAAAGAAGGTATTAGAGGAATCTTGGAGATGTGAAATTATATATGACCACAAGTTGAATGTCATGTTAAAGCTCAGACTACAGGTTAGTATCACATTTAGAATCAGAACTCATAAGGAGAGATCTCTATTATGTCACATATGTAGTTTATGGTAATGGTATATGGAACAAAAGAATATGGTCAAGTGTATAGCCAAATTTTTAAAAGTTTTAAAAATATAAATATGAACATTTGGTAACAATAAGAGATTACTGATTTTACTTCCATGCAAAATCGAATTTTTCTATGTCTTCCATTTCAATTGATAATATTGAATGATGACTCTAATAGTAATCATATGAGGTCATATAATTCACTTACCTTTCTTTGTGGAGACATTGTCTACATTTATTTTTCCTACAATAAGTAAACTTTAATTTGATTTCAACATTACTCATTCATAAATCTACTTGGTAAATCAAACATAAAAATGATTTGAGTTTGATGAAGCAAATCCCAATAATTATTATATAAAAGCAATAGCAATAAGAAAAAGTAATACTAGCAGAATTAATGGTAGTAGTTCTAAGTCATAATTAATAGTTATAACAGTTGTTATGAAACCATTTAAGGACTGCTCACCATGCACATATACTAAGCTAAACATTGGAATTCTAAATTATTCAATTTTCACAATAGCCCTATACAAGGGATTTTATTATACTCCATTTTAAGATGAAAAATTTGAAGCTCAGAAGTTTAAACAACTTTCCAAAGTACACTAGAGTAAGTACAAGAACCACAATTTAAACACTTACCAGCCAGGCGTAGTGGCTCACGTCTGTGATCTTAGCACTCTGGGAGGCCAAGGCGAGAGGATGGTTTGAGCTCAGGAGTTGGAGACCAGCCTGAGCAGGAGAGAAACCTCGTCTCTTATTTAAAAAAAAAAAGAAAAAGAAACACTTACCTACTTGATTTCACGCATAAGAAGTTAACTGCAACACTGTATTCAGGGATTCACTGTATTAGATTGCCACAACCTAACCCATTAAGAGAAGAGTTATTTAAACTGAAAGTAGAATGGAATGTTATAAAAGCGAGTATGTTTTTGTGTTGTTTTTTATTATATATTAATACATACTTACAATTCAAATGAGCATGGTTTCTAAAACCTAAACTCTACATATACATAACATAAGTTTAAGATTAATGTATTTTACTTTGCTATTTAGATAAAAGAAAAACAAAGTTTCTTATCTAATTTGCAAAATGGTGTTTATAATTTTGCTAAAAGAATAAGTCATTGATAATAATGTCTGAACTTTCTCATGCTGGGTTCTCTTTTACCTAAGTCTCCCTGTATTATTCAATCATTAAATTGACAATCCAATCAGATTTCCTGTATCCACAGGTTTAGGCATATCCACATGTTAAGATGTATGTTAAGCTATACTATAAGGAGCACTTAAGTCTTTATGCTTCTCTGCCAAGCAATACATTTCTCCAGATATCCCAGACCAGATTTAATGCCTGCTGAATGCTCTCCTTGTGCCTAGCATTTTTGGCAAATGTTTGTCGAAATTTTATTTCTCAATTACTTAGCTTGATTTCTTGCTTATCTTGAACAACACACTTTTTCTTTTTAATATAATTCTGCTTTATTTCATTTGGACTGTTATAAAGAAATACCTTAGACTGGGTCATTTATGAGCAACAGAAACTTATTGCTCACAGTTCTGGAGGCTGGTAAGTACCAGATAAAGTCACTAGCAGATTCAGCGTCTGGTGAGCAGCTCTTCTTCATAGATGGTGACTTCTATGTCCTCACATCTCAAAAAAGGCAAAAAAAAAAAACCAAAATGAAACAAACAAACAAAAAAATCTCCCTTATTCTCTTAGGCTTTCTTTATAAGGTCACTAATCCCATTCTTGAAGGCAAAGCCCTCATGACCTAATCACCTCCCAAAAGAAAGCCCAGCGTCTTAATACTGTCACAATGAAGGTTAGGTTTCAACACAAGAATTTTGGAGGGAGACATTTGGACCATAGTAACTTCTTTCCTAGTTCTTTTATCTGAAAGTTTTTATAATATCTTCTAGTGGATTTTCAACTAAGCAAACCTCTAACTGTGTCCTTCAGGGGCCTTTAATACTTCAGTACCTCCTACTTATATATTCTTGTTTAAGGATATCTATCTTTGCATGGAATTTCCTGATATCTTCCCATGACAGCTTACGTATGAGGTGCTCAATTTGTCAGTATTGGTTGTATAGGCAATTTTTGTACAAGGTTAAATGAATCTATTCTATGTTGCCAGTTACCATACTTCAAGAATCATATTATCTTCTTCATTTTGAATTCAAACTTAACTTTTAAAACCATATTTCAATAGAACATGATGAAGTTGTTGAGTAGAACATTAAAGTGGTTTCTATAGAACATATGTGTGTGTGTGTGTATGTATATGAATAGCAAGGATGATCTTATAAATATATTTAAGCTATATTTTGGTGTTAGGGTGGGGATTCATAACATGGGATGAGAAAGAATTGTCAACTCAAAAATTAGGATAGGTTTGAAGCAAAAAGTTTATTTTCCAAGAGAGGAAAGGGGGTGGCACAAAAAGAAGAAGAAGTATCAGTCCTGAGGATAAGGAATTTGGCCTTTTATTGGGGTATGGGGAAGGATACCAATTGGATATCAGACTGGGATGGGGGGATGGGGGGAGGGGATGGGTGTATGCCTACATGACGAGTGCGTTGCACACCCTCTGGGGAATGGTCATGCTTGAAGGTGCAGACCCAGGGAGGTGGGCGGGGGGAGGGGATGGAGGTATGAATACATGATGAGTGCCAGGCGCACTGTCTGGAGAATGAGAATGGATGCGCTTGGGACTCTGACTCAGGGGGATGGGCAGGACAAGGACAATGTATATAACCTGAACTTATGTACCCCCATGATGAGCTGAAATAAAAAAAAAAAAAAATCAACGCAGATGTTGTGAAATGATAATGGGAGACAGCTGTGTTTGTTTTTCTTTCTGTTAAGCTGGCTTTATTGGAATTCTTGGAATGTAGTTCTGGTGGATGTGAGGGAGGATCACACTACTGTCTGCTCAGTCCTCTTCAGGGTGTGTAAAACAAACTCTTAGGAACAACAAGTTAAGCCACAGGTGATTAAGCAAACAAAGGGGCAGTTGGGTGCTGTGATTTTTCTCTTCCTTTTTTTTGTTAGATAGTTTGTTAGCAATGCCATACTTTCATTTCGCATGATATTCAGGAAGCTACTTACAATCCATCTTCTCCTATAATTCAGAGAGCAATGTCAACATCTCTACCATATTCTATCTATCACCTATCATATTGATTTATCTAGGTAAAATTGAGAAAACAAATGCATAAACATTTTACTATAGGCTTTTAAAAATTTGTGTAACTAATATTAGCCTATCATATAAAAATAAATCTTTGACTCTCTTTACTTTTTAGAAAAGGTATACTTTTATTATATCTTTTTCATCGTGAACTCAACAGTCCATTCAATACCTTATCTGCCATACAAATCCCAGTACACAGTGCTCTATGTATGAGAAGCAAGGAATAACTGATAAATCAGGACTCTGCCTTCCAGGAACTCATAATCTAGTGGAATTATAGTAATTACTAGCTAAATTTCTATTAGCCATCAAATAAAGTTAACCCCAGATTTATCTTAATTAAAAAATGTACCAGTCATTCTTATTTAGAAAAGGAGGAAATATTTGTTAATTTTCATTTTAGTCTTTCCCTTGGTAATTAGGGAACTTTGAAGTTTTTGGTAACATGTATCATAGTTTAAGAATCCTCCCTTCCTTGTGATCCAAACTTTACAATGTGGAAACAAAATAACATAATTTGTGATGTGAATTTTAGAGATTATCACTTAAATCTTAGCTCTTTTCGATGTTAGTGCCCGTTTCCCCTCCAAACTAAGTGGAATTTCTTCCTCTCACCTCTTTTGCTAACCTCTAATTACTCAAGTGCTATGAAATGGAACCTACCTATTTCTGATTCATCCATTTATTTTAACCTTACCCAATCTCTTTCCCTCCACATAGAAGTGTTTATTTAGCTATCAGGATTTAATGTTATGTGCTCCTCCATTTTTCAGATCATGCAAATGTATGTGGAGCTAATAATAATAATAATGTAACAGAAATAGCTATTCTTACCATTCATTGGGTACCTACTGTGTATGAAGTACTGCCTTGGGCATTTTCCTTTCATTATAATGTCTTTAATCCTTATGACAGTCCAGCGAAGTAAGTATCATGGTCTCTGAAATCACAGAAAAAAATATATAAGGAAGCTCAGGGACATTAACTTGTTCAAGTTCACATAAAAAGTTGTAGAGAATTTGAACCAAGGTATATCTGTCTCTAGAGATACACTCTTTTCAGTAAGTGGCAGTCTCCTTTGATCAGGTTCTGCCTTTATTTCCATGTAGCTCACCTCCCAGTGCTACCATGATACTATCTCTGTTCTCAACCCCCATTCTGCTCTACCTGCCTGGACTCTAGTGGCAGCCTTGGGATTGGTACCTTATCTAGTAAAAGATATGTCCCAGCTGGGATACAGAACTGCCCTAGAATCAACAGCTATGGCCTGTATTTCTGATTCATTCTGCATAGTCTTTCCACTGGAAACCTCTACCTGTCAGGACTGCTGGATCCACTTTGGATTCACTGTCTTCCCTTGCATTGACTCCTGGATTCTTTTGCAATCATGAGAATCCTGTCTCTGCTGTGTCCTTTGTCTAATCCCAGCACTTTAAATATCATCTTCCTGTTCACCTCAATAGTCTGGGTGAAAAGCAAACTACTGTGGCGGTAACAGTTTTGCCTTTGCAGTCAAAAGAACCTAAGTTTGGATTTTAGCCCTGCCATGTATTAATTGTTAATGAGTTATTTCATCTCACTTCACACTGAAGAGATTTGTGCTCCAATGTTAATCGAAATCCCACAGTGTCCCAGTAGCCCAGGTCAGATGGTTTGTTTTGTTTATATCATTGTTAATTTAACTCTTGAGCATATGTTCTTTGTTCATAGTTCAGACTTTAAATTATAGAGCCTTTCTGCTTTATAGTATCTTTATTGTATATTGATTTTCTTTATAATTTTCTGTTCTGATTTGTTGCTAAACAATTTTAGCAACACAGTTAACAGTAATAGTAACCCTGAGGGGCTATATGTGTGCTGTTGGGCATTGCCCTGACATGGAAATATGAGCTGCTGATGTTGACTGCTTGCAATTTTTGCCTATGGGCTGGCTCTGTTGAGAAGAGTTTTATGGATTGCCCTGACTCTAATTTGCCCCCATAAAAAGAAAAGAAATAGCAGCAGGTGTTGTAACATGCTTTTACTAGCTCCCTTGAGATGCTGTAGCTGTTTCATACATTGTCATAGTGAGTTACATTTGCTAACATTTCTCCTTTCTCTTTTGTGCTCAGATGGTCATTAATCATTTATTTTAGAAGGGAGAGAAACATACAGTCTTTCTAACACTGAGTTTGAGAAGAAAGTGAAATCTATTTTCATTAACCCCGGCCTTGGATTTCTCATTTCAAGTAATCTGAACTGAAAAGAATGTTTTTAAAATGTCAAGTTATCCATTGGATCCTAGGCAGAAGGTTAAGAGTCTCACCAAACTCCTGGCCCTGTGAGCCTCATAGAATTCCCCTTAGTTGTCATACTGAATAGCTTGAGAAGAAAGTGCATTAAATCAGACTCAGCAGAAGTCAAAGTGGCAGGGATAGATGCTTGCATTATTATGTGTACACATGAATCTTCTAATCTGCCGTGACGTGCTTTTTGAGTCTATTTTATGGAAGTGAGTGATGAGGGTGCACTTAATCATTTTCAGAAATTCACAGGATGCCAATGGTGCCCAATAGTTTGTTTATTCAGAATAGCTGAGACTGGGGTCCATGGTTGAGAAATCAAAATAAATTACCATACTTAGTGAAAATCAAAACCTCAATCCCTGACTCCTGGCCATTTTGTTCTACTTACTTGAACTAAATACATATATTTAGATGTACTAGAAACCATTTTGGAATGAAATGCCTTTATTTCAAGGATCAAATAAAATGTGAATGCAAAAGCACATGTCTTGTGAAAGTAATGTAAGACGGTATGTTGTTAATAAAGTGGGAGAATAAATATGCCAATTATATGGACCTTGTGATTATAGGTTATAGAAATAAATTCTAAATATCACAAAATTTTAAAGATTTAATGGGCTTGGGATAATTTTACTATGGATAATCCTCTTGTTTTTAGCTGAATAATTGAGCAGAGGAAAATTAAATATTATCATCAAAACTAACCCAAAAAGTAGTGCTAAAATTTTTTTCTCTGGATTCCTAGGCTAATTTATTCTCAGAAGTATTTCTTCTTTATAGATGGTATCTTATAAATTTTGATTCTAGACCACTGATATGGTATAAATATAGTGACATGTAGATAATATACACACTTTAAAGTTAAAATTGTACAATTATGAATAGAGCAATATTACTTTTTTCCTATTAGTATTTTTACTATTTTAAGTATTAAGATATATTTAATATTAATATTATCTCTTATTACATAAAAATGACCACAGATTTTCAGAGATGATAGGATATTTTTCTCCCCTTCATTTTGTTTTGACTTTTTTTCCTAAAAATTGGTACAAGGTCAATGATATAATATTTACTTTTATCGTTGAAAAGGTTATTAATTACTCTCTGATTGCATTTGATAGATACAGCATAAAAAGTACATGTTATGTGATTAAGAGGATAAAAACATATCAAAATTGTGTAGAGAGCTTTGCATTCCACAGAGCACTTTCAGGAGCTTGTTAGTTTTAATTATCCTAAAACCATGTGAAGCATAATTTGTTAATCCCATTTTACCAAGTAGAAATTTGAAATTCATAATTTAAGTGAGTTGGCACAAATTTCACTACTGACAAGTGGTAGTGACTTGTAACCACATGTTCTGATTGATTCTGAAGCCTGACTGCTTTCCAGGGTTACAAGGTATTGTTTTGTCAGTATCTAAGTGGGTTGCTGTTTCCCTCCTCTGCTTGTACAGTTGCTTGAGTAATCTTGATTTAAGACCTTGAGAGATTAGCGAGAGATAAAAAAATGCAGTGAATTAGACTATATTGAGATTAAATGAACTCAATGTCAAGGCCTTGCCCATTACCTCCACTAGGAGGTACAGCTTCTCTGAATGTCAGGCACATGCTGCAGGGAGCACTTGGATCCGGTGACTATGGCTTTGTTCTCATTAACTGTTAGTGGTTAATGGTCCATGCTCCGTCTACTACTGGCTTGGAGGTGCTCAGGAGATTCATTTTCTACCCTAAACTTTCTTTTTTCCTTAAGCAAATTGTTGTGAATTTTCTCAAATATAGCACAATTTTTCACTTAAAGTACCAGTTTGACTTTGGGAAAAAAAATGCCTTTCATTTAGAGTAAAGCCTGATGAATAAAACTGGTGACTAAGTGGAATCACATTTCTTAGGGGTAAGAATTTTTTTTAGTTGTGAGCAAATTGCATTACTCCAAAGTCACCTTGATTTGGCTTTTTCAGCAAACTGATTCAAATATTCTCTTTTTGTCATGTTGTCTCCCACTTGAACTTATTTGAAGAGAGAGTAAGTCTTTGAGTATCATATTATTGTTTTAGTATTAATCACTGCTTTGACAATAGTGTTTTGACACTAAGTGGATATCTTATTATTCTATTCAATTCTGAAACTACCCAGAGTTAGCACCAAACTCCATAGGCTTAAGAGCTTAGTCCTCAACAAGATTGCCCTCACTTAAGAGGCCAGTTGCAATCTTGGGCCACTTGTACTTCTGACCAACCAGGTATGAATTCAGAAGTTTCCTTGATTCCATCAATTTTAATAGTATGCTAGAATGAATCACAGAATTCAGGAAAGCACTATACTGAATGATGATTACAGTTTTTCTGTAAAGGATACAATTCAGGAACAGCCAAATAGAAAAGACACAAAGGGCAAGGTCTGGGAGGGTACTGGAGGCAGAGCCTCTATCCCCTCTCCCCATGGAGCCAGGGTGCGTAATCCTCCAGGCACATTAATGTGTTTACCAATGTGGAAGCTCTTTGAGCTTTGGATGCCCAGAGTTTTACTAAGGTCTTATTACATGATTTGTCAATTGATTGATCTCAGTTTTCAGTCATTTCCCTTCTCAGAGGGGATGGTGGGAGTGGGGTGAGCCTGAAAGTACTAACCCTCCAGTCATGTATTTGGTCTTGCTGATGTGGCCAGCCCTTTCCTCAAAACTATCTAATGGCCCGTCTTGAAACTATCTAATGGCCCACCTACCTATCTAATTAGGTAAATTAGTATAAATTCAGGTGTGGTCAAAAGGGTCTTCTTATAAATGATGGAAGACATTCTTATCATTTAGAATATTCCAAGGGTTTTGAAGGTCTGTGCAGGAAACCAAGGACAAAGACAAGACATATTCTTTATTATAGCATAACCATTGACCATTTGTAATTTACTTTTTAAATTGATTTAATAAATGAATTATTTATAAAAAGATAAACTACTATAATATTTGATTTTAGCATAATAAACACTGTATGTGAGTGCATGTACATGGTCTGTCTGGAAAGTATCCAGCCATTTAATAGGAAGAATAGAGACATTTATTGAAGATGATACAAGAAACATTGTATGTAGGAGAATAACGCCTCAGTCCCCTTCAGAGTAGGCACCTTGGGACCTCACACAGTCCTCCCAGCGTCTCTTAACCTAATCTGCACATGTTCAACATTCTCAGGTGTTCTGCTTGTTGCAGGCCTTCCAGAATGTGGATCACTTTCAAAGGATTCTTGACCATCTTTGAAGTGTTTGTGCCATACTTTTATTTGCACTGCACTCATTGCATCGTCCCTGAAAGCCGTCTGAATTATCCGAATAGTTTCCGTGGAGAAATGTTCAAGCTGAACACAAAATTTGTTGCAGATTCATTGCTCTACTCACTCAGTCATTTTAAATGTGACGACTACACAATACACATGTTCACTCAGTGGCGTCTAGCTCCCCACAGACTGGTACAGTAAAGTCGTCATTGTTCACGCATGTGCAACCCAGTCCACTCTCCTTGGCTGCCAGTTTACATGGATGCCACCCAAACTGTTCTCGTTATATTAACAAGGGCTTAATATTTTCCGGACAGACCTTTTATGCCTGTGACTTGTCTGCGTGTGCTATGAAAGAAAAAAAATAGAGAAAAATAATGCCCAATCTATTGTAAGGGGTAGACAGAGGTGCACACAACACCAGCTAGCCCTATCTGAAACGTCTGTGACCAGGGCATTGGTGAGATGTGATGGGTTGGATTTACTTATTTTCAAATTGGCCTAAACTTTGGTCATTTATAAACTGTTAGAGAAATTCAGATCTCTGTAATAGTGCTTACAAGCAAATACTTTTCCTTATATGTCATATTTTTAGATGGTAATAGTTTTTGCTTGTTCTAAGTACCTATCTAGGAAAGATCAAATTCATAGATTATGCAGATACATAGATAAGCCCCACCCACAAAACAGCTGAAACTATGTACATATTCATGTCTCATCCTTTAGGCAAACCATTCTTCTGTGAAGCGGGGACAACAATATTGCTGGAGGCAACACTGCATGGTAGATACGGTTTCAGAATGAATTAGATCATCTGTGTTCAAATAAAGCTCCATCTCTCACTAATTGTGTTCCCTTGGGCAAGTTCTTTTCTCTGCCTCAATCTCGTTATGAATAAAGTAGGGGATAACAAGAGTATAATACTCACAGGCCATTTTTGAGAAATAAATTAATTAATGTTTAAAATACTTAGCAGTGCTCAGCACATCCTAAGAATTGAGTAAATGTTAACGAAAGATTCTGAGTTTTCATATTGGCTCTCGATAACTTGTATTATAGCCCATGACCAAGTAATCATTGTTATTTTGACTTTCTGATTGCCTTATTGAAAAGATAATATTGTCAGACATGGTGGCATGTGCCTATAGTTCCAGCTCCTTGAGAGGCAGAGGCAAGAGGACTGCTTGAGCCCAGGAGTTTGAGGTTGTAGTGTGCTATGATGATGCCACTGCATTCTAGCCTGGGAAACTCTAAAAAAAAAACCCCAAACAAAAAACCCCACCTCATATTATTATATTAATTTATACCATGCACATAACTCTACAACTAAATAAAAGTTTGCTTATTGCCTTAGTTGATTTTCTGCCTCTATGTCAGAATGCCATAGAATGGGTAAATTATAAACAATAGTTTATTTGGCTCACAGTTCTGAAGGCTGAGAAATCTAAGAGCATGTGGCCAGCACCTGGTGAGGGTCACCCTACGGCAGAAGGAAGGAAGGCAAAAGAGAGTACAGAAGATAGGAACAGGAGCCAAACACTGGAGATAACTAACCCACTCTTGCATTAATCCATTCTTGAGGGCAGAGCCCTCATGATCCAATTATCTCCCAAAGACTCCACTTTGTAACACTACCACTATGGCAACCAAGTTTCCAAAACATGAACTTTTGGGAAATACATTCAAACCATAGCACTTACCTTTATTGGTTTCATTGGTGATCATTCCCTAAACACTTTTAGCTTGATAGCTCTTGGAAAGTTACTTATTATCTATTATTACTTATGCAAGTGTTGTGAGGATTGAACTAAATACTGTGGATAAAATATCTAGTACCTAGTAGGATGGACTCCAAATTTCTAAATGTATGGAATGTGTGGAAAGCAATCTGATGGGAAGATGGGGTATGTATTTTTCCTTAAAATTGCTGCCACACTCTTGATTGTATATTTACTATGAGGATTGGGGACTGACATTAAGCTATTGGAAGAGCTAAGTCTCCCAAAGTACCTCATGGCTCTTCCTGACAGAGACCCTTGATAAATGTTAAGTCCTTTTCTCTGAATAGGTTTCTGCAATGCAATAACAAAAGTGCTCTTCTTTTTATCAGAGATGCCAAATTCTTCAGTCTACCTAGAATTTGGTTCATCTCAGTATTTACTGTTAGATTTATCAATCCAAGGGAGTTGGATATTCTAGAAACCAGAGATGATGATGATGATGATGGTGATTATAAAGATGAAAATAGTTATAATATTTTCTTAGATGACTTATGTTTGACATACAAGATATGAGTGTGATTTGTGTTTGGTATACACTATATGAGTGTGATGTGTTAATTATATGATTCTAAAAACAACATTTCAAGTTAATTATTACTTCCCCCCATTTAGAATGAGCAAGTTTAAATATTTCCTTCAAAGTCACAAAGCAAGCAAATAGCATAATCAAAATCCAATTCCCCAATTCCTTTCCTTTTCCAGCAAGTCTTTATGTGCAATAAGGGTACGCTCTGTCTATTTATAGTTTACTCCAATTTTGATCACTTGGGATGAAAACATTTGTTCACTACTGTTCTAATTTCCAGTTGCCAAGGTAACAACCATCCTCAGAACTTATCACAGAAAATCTACAAAACATCTGATATTACTCATGAATTCTATTTATTGATTAAGTCCTCTTAAAACATCTGCTGGCAAGACACTAAAGAGGGTTTTGTATTAAAATTTAAAAGATGCTTCTGAATTATGCATTTTTCCCTTTGTTTCTTAAAGGATATTTTAAAGCCGTCATTACTTGTGAAGGGAAATCTTCAAGGGTTATCACTGACACGGTATTAAGACAGACACAAAGTAAGGAGAAGGACAAATTTCTTAAATATGATAAGCCCTAATAATACAAAGAGTATTTTCTGTCATTATTTTTTGACACTGATTCTTTCTGAAATACAGAGTGGTTTTAAATTAAAACACGTTTTGAAAAATCAAAGTATTTTGCTAGATTATTTCTTTGAAGCTCCACTATTCTTATTATAAATTGAGAGACTAAATTTAATTTAATTTATAAAAAATCCAAACCACAACACTGTGTTAAGGTAGATGCCTCTAACTTATCATTTACTTAGTGAGCAATCCTGAGCAGAATGCATGGAGAAGAATCAGTTTAGATGAGGATAAAAAGCACATCCTTCTCTCTACCCATTTTACAAACAGTACAAGTATACAAAGAACTATTGTACCTCTGTTGGGTAATGTCCCGAACCCCATCCTCACTCTCCTTGGAGAAATGAAGAAATTCCTTAGGTCTAGAGATGTGGAAATGAGCTGGAGAAGTTGCATTTCCAGCTTTTGTAACAGATTTCAGGTACATTTCCCATAGAAACAGCATGGAAGATGGGAACCAAGGGTGGTAGAAGAATTGGAACCAGTGCATGAAATACAAATCAACAGTGAGGCATCCTAGTTAGGCTGAAGCTAGCCTTCCCACCCTGAATATAACCCTGTTTCTGAGATTTTTTTAATGTCATGCATTTTTAATTTGGTGCACGACTGGCACCAAAAGGTGAAAGCTTAACCCATGAGAACAGGATAAAAGCAGAACATTATTTCTTCTTCCTCTCCTCATTCTCCTTCTCAGATTTCTCCTTTTTGTTTTCATAATAACCAAATCTTTTCTACATTCCAGAATTATTCTTTAGATTCCTTTATATATATAGTAACTTACTTATCAGAACATTCCTATATGGTAGAATTATTTTCCTATTTTACAAATAAGAAAACTGTGGTGAAAATAGGGGAAGCAACTTATGCAAGTATCTACAGCTGGTAAATTCCTCTGGGCCCTCTGACTCCAGAGTTCATCTCTTAATCACTGCACTATTTCACCTTCTTGGAGTAGTTTAACTCTTAGCTCTAGAGTTAGTTTAAAGTGGGTTTAAATATTAGCTCTGCCAAATACCAGCTTTTAAAAAAAAAAGCAATTATCATAGAGTTACTTAGCATCCTAAGCCTCAGTTTTGACATGGGGTAAATAATATCTATCTTCTAGACGTGTCTTGAATATTAAATAAAATAATTAGCATAGTGTCCAGCAGTGGGACTTTGAATCCCAAAGTAAAACTTTACTAATCTTTACTTTGGTTTGTTTCTGAAAAAAATTAATGAAATTTAGTGTTTTCATACCATCTAGTTTAAGCCCTGGTAAAATCTTGTTGATTGCTATCGTCAAGGAGACTTTTCAATGAAAGGGTTGTAGAAATGAAACAAATACCACCCAGATGAAAGTGGTGTAGAAATAATTGAATACCACCCAAATGTAGAAATAAATGAAAGCAAAGGATATTTATTCAGAGTTTGATTAGCAAGGGAGTCAGCCACTATCACTTGGCAGAAACTCAAAGGCAGGCTGGAGAATTGTAAGTTTCATCGTGGAAAAAAGGGAATGTTGCAGGTATGCACTAAGGTTTTTTTGCATAGTGATGCTGGAGTTAACTGAATGTGGCAATGATACATGATTGTTTAGGGTAGAGTATTTGCCTGTTTCTAAATTTGAAGTGGCGGCAACATTTAGGTAAGATAGCATTTACTGACCAAGTTTTGTCCATTTTGTTCTACTTGTATCTCTTTGAGGTATCTCCATATTGCTTTCTTCCAAGGTTGTTTGGCTTCCTGGACTGACGGCTGCTTCACATTGTAGGTCAGAGTTCTCTATTTCTGTATGGTCTAGCCATTGTCCATTTGTATTATCAGTCTCTTGATGTCTACTTTAGCTAATAAACAACAATGCTAGAAACCATGGAATAGAGCAGAGAAAAGCAACTTTAGGGTATCCTTGATTTTACTTTAGAGCACCCCATTTCTTCCTTTTTGTCTTACTTCTCCATACCTTATTCTCTTCTTGTTCCACCCTATCCTTTTTTCTGGTAGAAGGAAGATTAGTTGCCAGTGTTGGAATGAGAAGACAGTTTACCTCTCTCTCCCAACCTTCTTCTCACAAACACCTGAAGCCCTGAACATAATGAGACTGAAAGTTTCTTTCTCTTGCAGAATTCCCAGCAAGTGTTTTTGTTGTTGTTGTTGTTGTTTGTTTGTTTGTTTTTAATCCTGTGAAGGAGCTTTGATGCACCCTCCTCTCATATAATATACAGCATTGTTGACCTTGTGTCCCGTTATACTGTACTGTGGTGTTTGCCACACGCTAACTTCAAATTCAGTTGAATTAACAAAACCAATGAGGTCCATGACTTAGATTACCATCAAAATCTGATGAATGGGTGAGATTCAAGGCAACAATTCAGTCAAAGGGCATTGAATACTCAGAGATGAAATGCGTGTGTTCAACCTACCCATATTATCTTCACATTCTACCCAGCAGTGACTCTCAGAAAACTAATGTGTCATTTACTTGCCAGATCATATTAGTCATCCTCAATTCATTGTTCATGCTGAGAGAATGAGTAGCATCTGATAGGGCAGCTCTCTTCAATTTTAAACAGATGTGAAACGTATGTAAATTTTACTAAGGACATAGTCGTGATGTTTTCAAAGCATAAGATAAATATAAAAGACAATGTCTTTTCTAAACTGTTTTCTATTTGAAGTCAAGTTTGCTTTTCTTAAAATACCTCTCCAGACTCTCCTCTCGAAGGACAAAATTCTGTAAATGGATTTTTTTTTGCTTTATTTGCACTTATTTTATGGTTATAGCTTCAGTGTCAAAGGCATCATTGCAAACCTCTTATGAATTCCATCTGCATTTGCCAACAGAACTAAAATGATTTGTAGTAAAAGTGAAGAGTACATCTAACCTTAATAACACTTCTTTGTTTCATGCTATATCACAAATACTCTTTTTGTTTTTATTTCTAATTTGCTTGGATCCAACACTTAAATTTGCTGAAGAGAGTTTTATTCATAATAAAATATTTTCTGAGTGTTCCTGTACTCCAAGGGAATGTCACTGTCACTGAATCTGTATATGACCTATCACATCAAAGGCATTGATGACAGAATTCCCAGGAATATTTAGAGTTTTAATTTCCTTAAGCAAGAATAATAGGAGGATATCATCACCTATTCTAAAAGCAGAACTGCCTAGTTTTACAGCTCACATTCTCTGTCTTTTCAAAGCCTCTTTGACATACCATTAAAAAAATCATTTATTCATATTATAAATAATAATAATTTCTGTTTTGAGTGGTATATTATGCTCCAGGAGTTGTGTCAAGTACTTTAGGTTTACTATTTTGTTGGATACTTAGAACAATACCATTAATTGGGTACTACTTTACCCTTTATTTTGTTTTGTTCTTTTGAGATCTAGAGAAGTTAAATAAATGGCCCAATTTAACACAGCTCATGAAAAGTGTATCTGTTACTGGGAAAACAGAGGGTTTATTCATTAGAATTTAGAAGAACATAAATACTAAAGAACATAAATACTAAATACTATGCAGTGTTAGCAACTTGCTCTTGATGTTGTGTATCTATGCATGAGTGTATTTATTTTTAAGTAGAAGAAACATAACATGAAAAAAACTCTGGGTTTTTAAATTATAAATGCTTCAATTTGACACATAACTTCATCACTTAATAACTGGATGATTTGGGGAAAAAAATTACTTGTCTTGTTACCTAATCTGCAAAATGAGATACTACTATAACCTCATTTTTTTCTTATAAATGCAAAATTTAAAAATATATAAAAAGTCTACCACAGTGTAGAGTGATCTCTCAAAAGTGATAATATTAAATTTAAAGAAAGCTTTTTAGTCCCAACATTCAAAGTGTATTTCAAGAATTTAAGGAATTGATATTTTTTAAGTATTGTCCACACTAAAATAAGTAAGAGGACAGAGAACGGTATTGAAAGGTTGAATTACTGGGGGCAAGTGCCATGGAGTAGACAAAGAGACAGTGATTGCGCAATCAAGAAGGCAGTGAACAAACAACCAGGGCACTGGATTAAAGTCTTCATTTCTATTATCTCCCCTCAAATAGGAAGATTACAGAAGGCCCTCTCTAGCTTTAATAGTTTTTTGTTTTCAAACATTTGTTGATATAGCTGTCTAGGCAAATTAATTTAATTCAGAAAATATTTACTAGATGATTCTCTTAAGTCAGGCATATTGATAAGGCGGTACTTGAAGCTTATGGCCTGAGGTTGACAGACATATTCTTTTGAGATATTTACATCATTTACAAATAGTTCTGGAAATAGATATTGAGATCATCTAGCCAAATGTGAATCTTAGTTAAGGTTCTCCTAGAAACAGATCTTAAGAAAGCTTTGAGTGCAAGTAGTAGTAATAATAATATATATGGGAAATTGAGGACATTCCAATAAATGATATGTTTTCACACAAGCAATATAGGCAAATGAAACTTAATTGTACCAAGGAAATAATGCAAACCATTAAGGTGTCAATTATCTGGGTTATTTATGTACCAATTTCTCATGGATAATGGTTTAAGATTTCTTTTGGGGAAACTTATACTCTAATGCATTCTAGGACCCATTCACAGTGGACATATTTCATAGGAAGATTTTAACATAAGGCTCTCTCTCTTCTAAATATAAAGAATGAATATGAAACTTTTTAAAAATAGATATACAGAACAAGCACCTGAAATTAAAAGTGTAAAGAAAAGGTACTTTTTTGTTTTACATATCTGACAGCCTTGGACCATGGTAGCTAAAGCTTGAGAGAAGATGATTTTCTTTTAGATTTGATTTTACAATGCCCTTTGTGGTGGCTGAACCTGGTCAGGCTAGAAATTTCCATCAAAATATTAATGAAACAAAAAGTTTGGAAGTATGCGAGCTACAGAAATGACCACCAAAGGAATCATAATGCTGAGGAGACCTATTTCTGTATGAAGTTAAGAATTTTACTAGAGGCACTTGTGTCATCCTGAAATTGTGATGACTTTTCTTAGATAGGCAAATAGCTCTTTAATGACTTACCTTAATTTCGGCAACTCTTGGAAAATAGATAAAATCGGCTTTAGTATCTTGACTTCAGTTTCAAACTAGTAACTTTAAACTGTTTTGGATAGAGAAAAGAAGAATCCATAATAAATAAATTTACCTAGATATTAATATCCTTTCTCTGCCTAAGGAATTATGGCATAATATCTTGACAGACTAAAATGTTTTATATCAAACAGCTATGTGTTCTAGATTCACCTCTATTGCTCATTTGTTGAAAGATCTTGAAATTATTCAAATTATTTTTGTGATAGCATGTATAATTTACTGAATAAATAATGAATACCTGCTTGGATAACTTTACTACTTTAGTTTATTCAAGTAAACAATTGGGGATAGAAACATCTTACCTCACTGAGTTGCTAAGGAAGGAAACACACACACACTTGGCTGACTACATCAGAGGAGATCAATATGTTGCTTCTTTCTTTTTCTTTTCTGTTTTTAAGCTATACACTCATTTAGCATCTATTTTCCATTAACAATTTAACGTTCCATCTATATCTGTCTCCCCAGATTACAAGGACACTTTTCCTTCTGTCTCATACCTTATTGAATGAAGTGGATGTTCCATTGTTTTCTTATTTTTATCCTACTTGAAGGTTTTTCCTTTCCTGTTAAAACTAGACTGGATATAATGGCCACATTCTATTGTTAAGGTAAGCCAAAAATAAATAATGGAGAAGATGTAGGATGAGTATTAGTCTATTAGTGCTAAAATATTTTTAATGAGTATAAAACTCCCTGGGAATTATTGTACACTGAAAGTCAAAAGAGTTAACTCCTTTTTTTTTCTCCTCCCCTCTCCTCTCCCCTCCCTACCCCTCCCCTCCTCTCCCCTCTCCTCTCCTCTCCTCTTCTTTCCTTTTCTTTTCTACCCCTAGAAAAGAGACAAGCTGTTGAGTTTTGTTCAATACAAAATAGTCAGATTTGCTCAATGGACAATTACTTCACAGTGAGTTATAAAGGAAAAATGAGAACTGGACTCTATATAGGCACACCTGAAAGATACACAGGTTCAAATCCGGACCACAATAAAGTGCATATTGCAATGAAGTGAGTCACACTAAATTTTTGGTTTCCAAATGAATATAAAAGTTATGTTTACACTGTACTATTGACTATTAACTGTGCATTAGCATTATGTCTAAAAAGTGTACATACCTCAATTAAATAATACTTGGTTGCTAAAAATGCTGACAACCATCTTAGTCTTCAGTGAGTCATAATCATTTTGCTGGTGAAAGGTCTTGCCCTGATACTGATGGTTGCTGACTGATCAGGGTGGTGGCTGCTGAAGGCTGAGACACCTGTGGAAATTTCTGAAAATAAGACAACAGTGAGGTTTACTATTATGATTGACTCTTCTTTCACAAGGGATTTTTCTATAGCATGCCACGCTGTTTGATAGCATTTACCTACAGTAGAACTTCTTTCAAAATTGTAATCAGTCCTCTAAAACCCTGCTGCTGCCTTATCAACCAAGCTTAGATAATATTCTAAATCCCTTGTGGTCATTTCAATAATTTTCACTGCATCTTCACCATTAGTGGGATTTTATCTTAAGAAACCACTTTTTTTGTTCATCCATAAGAAGCAACTGCTCATTCATTAAAGTTTAATCATGACATTGCAGCAATTCAGTCACATCATCAGGCTCCAGGTTTTTTTAATTCTTTTTTCAGCATATTGTGGGGGTACAAAAGTTTAGGTTACGTATATTGCCCTTGCCCCCCTGCCCCCCGAGTCAGAGCTTCAAACGTGTCCATTAATTCTAGCTCTCTTGCTATTTCTACCACATCTGCAGTTACCTCCTCCACTGAAGTGTTGAACTTCTCTAAGTCATCCATGAGGGTTGGAATCAATTTCTTCCAAACTCCTGTTAATGTTGATATTTTGACCTCTTCCTATGAATTGGGAATGTCCTCAATGGCATCTAGAATGGTGAATATGTCCCAGAAAATTTTCAATTGACTTTGCCCAAATTAATTAAAAGAATAACTATCCATGGTGGCTATAGCCTTAAGAAATATATTTTTGAATAACAAGATCTGAAAGCCAAATTAATCCTTGATCTATGAACTACAGAATGGATATTGTGTTAGCAGCCATAAAAATAACTTACTCTCCTTATACATCTCCATCGGAGCTCTTGGGTGAACAAGTGCATTGTCAATGAGCAGCAATATTTTGAAAGGAATCTTTTGCATTTTTCTAAGCAGAAAGTCTCAACAGTGGGCTTAATATATTCAGTAAATCATGCTATAAACAGATGTGTTGTCATCCAGGTTTTCTGGTTCCATTTCTAGAACACAGGCAGAGTAGATTTAGCATAATTCTTAAGGGCTCTAGGATTTTTGGAATGGTAAATGAGCATTGGCTTAAAGTCACCAGCTGCATTAGCCCTGAATAAGAGAGTCAACCTATCCTTTAAAGCTCTGAAGCCAGGCATTGGCTTTTCCTCTGTATCTATGAAAGTCCTACATGGCATGTTCTTCCAATAAAAAGCTGTTTTATCTACACTGAAAATCTGTTGTTTACCATAGCCAGCATCATCAATTACCTTAGCTAGATCTTCTGGATAACTTACTGCAGTTTCTATTTAATATATCAGCTCTTGCTGTTTCACCTTATACTTTTTTGTTATAGAGACAGCTTCCTTCCTTAAACCGCATGAACCAACCTCTGCTAGCTTCAAACTTTTTTGTCTGCAGCTTCATCACCTCTCTCAGACTTGATAGAATTGAAGAGAGTTAAGGGATTTTTATGAATTAGGCTTTGGCTTAAGGGAATATTGTGGCTGATTTCATCTTCTATCCAGACCACTAAAATTTTTCCATTATCAGTAGTAAGGCTGTTCTGCTTTCTTTGCATTCGTATGTTCACTGGAGTAGCACTGTTAATTTTTTTCAAGAACATTTCCTTTACTTTCACAGCTTGGATGTCTGTTTGAAGCAAGAGGCCTAGGTTTCAACCTATCTTAACTTTCAATACAGCTTACTCATTTCAAGCTTTTGATTTAAAGTGAAACACATGCAATTCTTCCTTTCACTTGAATATTTAGGGGCCATTGTAGGGTTATTAATTGGCCAAATTTCAATATTATTGTGTCTCAGGGAATAGGGAGCCCTGAGGAGAAAGCAAGAGACAGGGACATGGTTGGTAAGTGGAGAAGTCAGAACACACAAAACATTTATCAATTCAGTTTGCAGTCCTATATTGGCACAGCCCATAATGCCCCAAACCAATTACATTAATAACATCAAAGATCACTGATCATAGACTACCATAACAGATATAATAATGAACAAGTTTGAAATATTGTGAGAATTACCAAAATGTGATACACAGACACGAAGGGAGCACATGCTGTTGGAAAAATGGTGCTGATAGACTTGCTCAATGGAGAGTTGCCACAAATCTTCAATTTGTAAAAACTGCAATACTTTCAAAGCACAATAAGGTAAAATTGCAATAAAACGAGGTATGCTTGTATTTCAAAATCTTCAGTAGGTAATATCGATTTTTTTCTCATTCTATTTCTACAGTTAAACAGAAGTAGGCATTTAATGATCATTTTTCATCATGTTGAAATAGCATATGGATTCTAGAGTTAAGCTTTGCCCCACTAAGATATCAATGCCAACATTTAATCTGAAAGTAATTGTAGAAGTGCAGCTGAATCACAAATGGTTGTGTCCTCAGTAATCAGCAACCCATTTATCACTGATGTTACTGATATCCACTTAGTATGTAGATTTCTGAACTTGGGAGCTATATAGATAAACTGTCAGAAGTGAGAAGCAATCAGCATTGAGAAAAAAGAAAAAAAGACTAATCTTATTCATAAAAGATTGATTTACTCAGAGTGCTGTGCATTTTTTAGGATTTAATTTTATTTACAGGTTGAACCAAATGAGATTCTATTTGAATAAATCAGAAAGAGTAAAATCTTGGAAATTTCATGTGGTTCAATGTGACAGTTGAAATGGCGCAGATCTTTTCATGGAACTCTACCACAATAATGGTTATTCTTTCAGGACCTAATGGATTAAGGCCAATGTATTAATTCTCACATTGGTATTCCTGAATATTTATCCAAGAGATATTTATTAATGGTCTGCCATTTGCCAGACATAGGACCGTGGAGTTGAGCTACACTGTTGCACATCAATTAGGATTCCATGAAGGAAACAGAACCACTAAGATTGATGTGGTCGAAGGGGGTTATTGTAGAGATTTGATCTTCAAAAATGGTTGGGATTGGTGAAGAATTCTTTGGAAGATTGTTACCTTTGCATCTGCTTGTAGTTCTGAAATCACTATTAGACAGCAAAACGGGCAAGTGGAGAGAAAAAAGACAGTGGAAACAGAGTTAGCAATATAAAGATGAACCCCCCCACAAGAACATACAATGACAAGTGGAACCTGTGAGAACAAACTAAGATGTGTCTATCTCACATTCCTTCTAACCTCAATGATGAGGATTTGTCTGCAGAAGAAGCTGTATTGCCTTGCCATATATACACAGTGATCTTGGGCCCAAAACAGAGAAGCTGAAAGAGCAGATGCAAAGGCAGTCAGAGAAGATTGGACACTCTGACCTTCCTCATTAACAAAGTGAGCCAGAGGATCAGTGAACCTATGTGTGGGCTGCAGCAGCACCTGGCATCCCACATCAACATTCAGCGCTAAATGACCCCCGCTTTGCTCCCAAATCCCAAGTTTTCTCCTGTGGTCAACCCTAACTTGAAAATACACAGGGAAGATAGTTTTAGGAAATATCATCCCAGCTTAGTCAAGTTGACACAGTACAAAACAACCATAAATAGGTAGATTTACAGTGTGCCTAGAATTCAGGGAGGATGAAAGGGCTTATTTAAATTATACCTCTAAGTTTATTAGTTTAGAGGTAGTACTCAAGTAGAGCAATTGGATTATATCACCACAGGTATTTATGTATATAGAAGAAAGGCCACTGCAATATTTAGATGTCAAGAGTGTGAGGAGAAACTAGCAACGGACATTGAGAAAAAGCAGTCAGAAAGAAGTATAGGTCAGAAATCTAGGGAGGATGGGATCCAGAAAGTCAAGCAAAAACAGAGTGATTAAATGAAGATAAATGTCCAGTTTTCTTTTTGTTCTATCATTGAATTCCCTACCTGGGAGAGTGGGCTTCAGGCTTCCATCCAGATTGTATACCCAGACATTATACTAACTGTAGGATCGTACTAGTCCTTTCAGTGTTAGTAGATGACAGAATCATCTGATACTTTTTTTTTCTTTTTACAAATGAGAAAAATGTTTACTAAGGAAACAAGAATTTTAACAGCTCTCTCTTAGCAGACTTTTATAGACTAGAACATAATCTGGGTAATTACAGTTTTAATTACCAACACACCACATAGGGTGATGATTCTAGAACAAGGAGGTTATGGAAGTTTGTGACATGCTACTACAAATATGTTATTAAAAATTACAAATTGTTTAGTGATTATTTTGATAACCTCGTAAGTAGCAACTCCCCTCAAGAAGCAATTGAGTGTGGCTCAGCAGCTCCATTTTGCCAAAATTTGTGGACAGAATTGTCTTTCACTAATGCAGATAATCTATACTCCTGAAGGAAGCCAGTAAAACAAGACTTTCACTTTCCTCAATTTTCTTCAACTTGATAGTTAGATACTCTTGGATATCTATAATGCTATTTATGAAATCTATTAACAGCCCATAATATTAATACAATACTATCTCATTATCTGGAATGTCCACACTGGAAAAAATTTGAATATTTGTTAATTATATCCAAACCATACTCTTCAGTTAATGATTAACATCTTATAACTTGAAGAAATGAAGAATTGCTGCGGAATAATTTTAATTATTTCTCTAAAATGGCTTCAGTTGTTTGGTCTATGGACTGTAGCATTTTGTTAACATGATTATTCACAGGAGAAGCATCTTTCTTTGCTTTTACACAGGAAACATTTAGCAGTTTTATATATTTGCTCAAATATGCAATGGTGTCAGGCATTGTGCCTCAAACAAGTAAATTTCTTTGACCTTCAGCCACAAAGCCTTTGAGGCACAAGCTAAAACCTAAAAGGAAGAATTCTGTTTGCTGATATTTATTCAGCATTCATCATTAAATAGATCATAAATATTGATTGGTATCTGAGTAGTATTTATTGCTATGTTCTTATTTTTGACTTCAGACTTCTTTTCATATTCCAAAGTCCTATTTTCATTATTTAGAATTCCTTGTCTAATCAAATCTCTGCAATCCTCTTTTTCTGTATACATTATAGATATTCATCCATTTGCTTCACTGTTTCACTGTGTTAAATATTTATTTATGATCATAATCTTTGGAATGTGGCTCTATTATTATTTGCCTCATGATACACACTACCCAATACAAAGGTACCATGTGCCTAAACAATAAAGAGAGAGTTCTTTGCTGGGGTCTGAAATTATCTGAAAGGTCCATTCTGTCATATATCTCTTGGCAGAGGATGACCTTTGGTTGGGGATTCAGCCATGGCTGTCATCTGAAATACAAGGCAGCCTCTCCATGTGCCCTAAAACTCCTCCAACACAGGGGTTGGTTTTTAAGGACAAATGTTCTGAGTATGGTCCAGGAAGAAGTCATATCACATTTTATACCTTAGTCTTTGTATTCGATAGCATTGCATCCACTGAATTCTACTCATCAATGTTGTTACAAAGTACTACCCCAGTTCAAGTTGTGTGTATAGGGGAGGGGACAGAATGTGGCAGGAAAGTAGCTCCACCCCTTATGGCAGGTTTTCAATATTCTGGGAAAACATAAGGGGCCTAAAATATCATGGAGTGATTTTTAGAAAAGATAAATACACATTAAATTTCTGTGGCCAATGAAAAATATTCTTAATATGCACTATACGTATTCAACATATGATATTTAAGATCTTCTAGAGCATGTGCTAGGAAGTGGTCCTATGAAAACATTAATTTCTATAGTACTCTTGAAAGGAAATTAATATCACTAATTTACAAATAAGGAAACAGTCTTAGGTTAAATAATGAATTACATTTTGAAAAGCTAATAATTTGAAGAATTACAATTTGAAATAAGGCTTTTTAAAGATGTAAACCCCAAGTATTGATAAATTCAAAGTATCAAGGACTTGGTTGTTGAGAAACAAATGCCACCTCTATAAAATCCTTGAGGACAGGATTAATCACTGTGGAATAGTATATTGATTTTGGAAAAATTGTGTTCTTAAATTTTTCCTTTTCATTGTTCACATTTTATTAACAATGAAAAATACTTTTGTGAGTTCTTGCTACCTCTAGTAGTTTAATTTCTTGCTACCTGATAAGACAATGTGGTCTAAATATCATTGAACTTAGAATTAGAAGGTATAGATTTTCATCTAGGCTAAATTATGAATGAGTAGTTGGGAAGAAAATGAGCCTTCATCCCTAAAATCATCACTGTGCAACTCAAACATTCAAATTTCTTGTCATGTGACTAAAATAGTCTAGTTTTGTTTAAATCACAGTAGCTCAGCTTCCTATTTCCTGCAGATGAATACAATTTATAATGGATACAGCATCTATTTATTTAATCACAGCACAGAAAATCTTGAAGTTGTTAAGTAAAAGCCAATTTCCTCCTCTTGAATTTAGCAGAGTCTGGAGTTCTGGCTAATGGTCTATGGCAAGATTTGGCAAACCACCCCAAGGGCCAGCTGCCAACTCTTTCTGGAAATAAACTTTTACTGAAACAGTCACACATCCATTTATTTGCCTGTTTGAAGCTTGCATAAACCTAACTGTGATGCCTCCCTAAATTTTCACCCTAGGCACTTCACTTGCTTCAACTTAGTCTTAGTCACGGTGGAAAGAGCCGGTGCTGGGTCTTCTAGCTATCTCTTTTCTTGCCACTGTGATTAAGGAGCTTCATTGTGACTTCTTAGAGACACCTACATGATGCACAATGAACATCTGGCCTGAGCGAATATTAACCCCTGCTGGGTTTGAGGTGTCCTCCAATCCATAAATTCCATGGATCTGTGATTATACATTAAACACAATATAAGAATTTGACTTCCAATATGCTTTAAAGTACAGTAATTAGGCTAAGGACTTATTATGTGATTAAGTGTAAGTAGGATAATTTACATGCTAAAACTAACAGATTTGTTCAAACTGTTTTGTAACTAACATTAACAAAGGGCCGTAAAAAGATGGCACACTTGTAGCTCTGACTTGGGTGGTGCAAATTTATGTAACCAAAGCATTTGTACCCCTGTGATACTCAAATTAAAAAAAATAATAACAAGTAAATTTTTAAAAGCAATGTTTAAAAAATTTGGAATTTCAGTTGATTTTACTACTTTATTGCTTTGTTACTCTGGCTTAAAGGGTGAATCTTTTTTGTTATTATTATGATCTAACTAAATTAATTTGAAAATCTCAAAGATTAAGTTTGTTTACAGTGATAATGAACCAGGACTGAATGCTCATATAATTTATTGATATCTATTAAGGCTTCCACAGGATGAGTCGTTTGGAAATGGTATTTTTGCCACAATTCAATAACAATTCCATATTTTTTTAGTAAGGTAGAATTGAGAAGAAGACAAAGGTCAGTGTATTATATTATTGTTGGAACTATAACAATTACTATAAATTTTAGTGGTGTAAAGCAACAGAAAATTATTTTCTTATAGTTCTGCAGGTCAGAGGTCTGAAATGGATCTTACAGGATAAAATTAAGGTGTTGGTTAGTTTGCACTCCTTCTGGGTGCTCTAAGAGATACTCTCTTTCCTTACTTTTCTAGCTTCTAGAGATCACCTGTGTTCTTTGATTCATGGCAAAGTACCTTTGTTTTGAGCTTTGAATTAAGTGTGATGATGACATCATATATTTGCTATTTAAAAACCATTTTCTTGATGAGGCCATCCTCATACTGTCTCCTATTTAATTCAAGGACGCTCTCAATTAGCATTCCTAATATTTTTCAGGCACTCATTTTGCTGATTGTTCTTACTACAAAACCCAGAAGAAAACTGTTGTTCATTCCATACCTATGTGTGCTATGCATTTTACATACTTTATCACATATAATTTACTAGTGATTCTAGAAAGTTTGAGATTATTGTTCTTATTTTATAGATGAGAAAACTGCAGCTCCTAAAGGTAATATAATTTTCCAAGGATTTCAAGAGGATTTTACTCACATCTGCTTTGTCTCAAAATCTTTTCTTTTTGGTATATCACATTATGTCTTTAAATATAATAACTTGAAAAACAGAAAGATTTTTCCATCAAAGCTTTGTGTCTGTGGCTTCTGAGAAGATTTTCGGGTAATTCCTTTTAAAATAAAACAGGAGGTGCTGTCCAAACACAGGGCTGTGTTCTCTGGGCAAGTCAGGATTGTCTTGCTTATATGTGCACAACTAAAGATAAAGGGCATGCAATGAAAAACTTGTGTTCTCATCAATTTGACTCCATTCTGATTATTTTATATTTGATCTCCAGTAAGGGATTATCAGAGCAACCCTGGACTAGAAGGTGCCTCCCACTCTGATTGTCTGTGATGTACAGTACAATCAGCCCTCTATCCACAGGTTCCACATCTATAGATTCAATCAATTTCAGATGAAAAATATTTGGGAAAAAAACAATAAAAATAATACAAGTAAAAATACAGAATAACAACTATTTATATGGCATTTACATTGTATTAGATATCATAAGTAATCTAGAGATGATTTAAAATGTACAGAGGATGTGTTTGGTTATATACAAATACTGTCATTTTCTACAAGGGCCTTGGACATCTGCAGATTTTGCTATCTGGGTGGGGGGAGAGGGGCTAGAACCAATTCTCAGTGGTGGATACCAAAGGATACTGCACCCTAGTGTGTCCACCGAATGCCCTGCTCCTAATAAAACCAAAAGTTCCTTGTAATAGCAACTTGAATTGGCCTTTCTTGCAATATATTCCCTTTTCTATGTTGCCCCCAGGAAACTTTCATTATGTCCTCTGGACCTCAGAAATGTGTCTTACGTGGAGTAAGAAAGTTCAGAAATATACAGAAGTTTGGAGTCAGACATTTTATTTTGCCAGATATATATATATATTTTTTTGGAAAATATGTTGCATTTGGGAAACATTGTGTCAAAATAAAAATAATAAGTGTTGACAGAATTAGGGGAATGAAATGTTTACTGCAACTTTTTCTGTGTTTATATTTATTTCAGATTGAATGAATTAGACTTACTGAAGAAATATAGGAAGTGTGAGGTGGGTAATTTTTCAAGTCTGTAGTACATGGTAGAGATCCTTGTTTTCAAGAAAGGTGAGACGTGGCAGTTTTGTCTAATTGCAGACTGAATGCAGTAAAAGTCATTATTCTGAACTTGAAATTAGCAAGTACATTACAGTCTTTTGATCTGGCTATGTATTACATTCCAAAAAAGCTATTTTTTATGTACAGCACAATACTTTCAGGCCATATGAGTACACCTTCTAGGTCATTTTTGCAAATGTGGATAATAAAATTAATTATTTTCCTTTTTGCTTCTAGCAGATTGCATACTTTTACTGAATTGGTGCTTTAAAAATGGCAGGGATGAGCCAGATTGTAATCAAATTATTTGACACGGGGCTAGATAATTCTTCAAGCGCTTTCTGTGACTGCAGCTTAATTCTCTTAAACAGCATTGGATCAATTTTCCTCAACAGACTGACAGAAGAAAGCTGTCTGTCATTGGGAGAATTAAAGAAAAAAATCCTACCAGACAGATGATAAGATAGATGATCAATCTTGCAAGTGGGTGATGTTCAGGTTCTTTATGTCTAGTAAGCAGACACCACAAGTGATTTCCAGTCAGGCAGATGCAGATGGAAGAGTTTCTTTTGCTTTTATGGGAATTGGTAATTCCTCAGATGTTTACTGAGTACCAACCAGATGCCATGCTTTGTTAAACAGTGAGATATAGCGAGTGACTGTCTGTTCAATCTTTCCATGAATCTGACACTTTCCCTTCAAACTTCAATTGAAGCATCTTTTCCAGAGAAAAGCCTTACAAGAGTTGGCCTTGCCCTCAGTTTGATCCCCTGCCATAGATTTCTATATCTAACTTTATCAATTGATCATAAATTTTATCATTGCTCATTTATAACATTTGTGTTTCCCAATGCTCTGTAAGATTCCAGAGATCATGGAATGTATCTGTACTCTTTATCAACCTATCTCCAGTGACTGATACTGATTGGCACGTAACTGTTATAGTTTTGATATGTGCATGATACTTAAATACAAATAACAAAAATAAAATAATATGTAAAATGAAGATTTGTTAAAAGAAACAGTATGAAGTCATGACTTGGATAAACTCTGGTCCCTGGAAAAGTCAGGGAAATTTTCACAGGGAGTAGACAATTAAGATAAAATCTACTCTTTAGAGAAGATGACCAAAACCCAGCAGATATAATAGCAGTTGAAACAGAAAAAGAATATGAGCACGGCATGTTTTGGAAGTTAAAAATTGAAGCATAGACTGTGAGAGATAGAGTATCAGGAAATGAATCCAGGCAAGTAGTTGTCTTGTGGTCACACAGTTCTTAATTAGCATTGGTGACTGCAGCTGCTAGATCAGCATCCACAGTTCTTTCTATATTGCCAGTAAGGACACAATGAGCCAATGGAGTTCAACAGTTTTATATTCATGACTCCGTAGGCAGCATGAGCTTCATGTTCCTGTCAGTGTTCTTTGTTCCCAAATCTCATCGGATAATGTGAGGCAGATCCAGATGAATGATGCCTACGCAGTGGATCTATGACATGGCCGAGGAACCCAAGCTTAGAAAAGCCCCCATCTTACAAAGGGAAATCTGCCCAACCTTTTCCTAATAGGTGGGCATTACCTTTGTCATCCTGGTAAGAAAACATATCAGCCTTCTGACCCAGATGAAGACACCATCTCTATTTTCTAAGGCCCTTTGTTATGCAAATATCCTTGTGAACAAACTCGGTCACAGGATTGTAGAGATGTCTTGTAAAATTGCCTCCCAATAGTTTTAGGAACCCATTTTTGAAAAGCCTTTCTTACTACATAAGGCATTTGTATTTATATATTTTTTTGCTGATGGGGAGAAATATTTACATAGGAAGGGGTAAAAAATAAAGCTCCCGTCAAAACTGATAGGTAAGCAGTTGCTTCTTGGCTCAAATGTCCAAACACTATCTGCCTAGGATACCTAAACACTTTAGTCACTTAGATATCTCTCTGGCAATGTGTGCACAGAAACCCTTAGAGGAAAGTAAATTTATACTTATGTCTAGAGTTTGAAACTTTTCCTGGTTTCTTTGGTGTTTTATCACTGTCAATTCACAACTTTAAATTACACTTCACAATTCATAGCACATAAAACCTTTATGGCGTATAATATGATTCCATCGTTAGTCTGATTCATATCACTTTCCCAAAAGCCAGATTTTCTTTTCTCACTCTCATCACAGACTTTTTTTTTCCTTCCAATGACTTATTTCAGAATGGTAACTTTTTATGAAACAACATGCCTATTATAAAGTCAAGTTTTAGAGTTGCTTTATACTTACACATTTCTATAGAAAAAATATTCCCACAGTGAGGAATTTCTCTTGAAAGATTAATAAAATTGAAAAGGAGATGTTAAGTGTAGAAAATGAGCACTGTTTTCCTTTGCTTTCTGAATAGACATTCAATTAAAATTAATCATAAATTTAATTCGCTGGAGAAGGTGGATATTTGAAGGAGAATGAGAATGAGAATAAATCTAATTTACTCATTTGACAGTTATTGAGTGATTTATAATTCTAGGTCTTTTCTTATGTTTTTGTGGAAACACAAAAAATAATGACACTTGGTGTATACCTTCAATGAGCTTTCAGCCAAGTAAGAGAAACAAAGGAAAGACATTCTCATCATAAATCTGGAAACTCTTATAATGGGCAAATGCACAGAGGGACATGAAAGTATTCTTTCTGTGCAGTTCACGCAGAGTTGCATCTGGGAAGCAGTATTAAGGCTTGATATTGAGGCATAAATAGGGATTAATAAGATAGAGTCTAAAAAGAATGACAGAAAGAATGGTATGTCACATTAAAAGAAATATGTGAGAAGAATGTAAAAATACATGTCACATTAATGAAGATGTTGAGTGTACAGTTGAGGTGGGGCTGGGATTACAAGGTGGGAGGGTTACAGAAAAGAAATAGTATAGGAGACTACAAAGTTAGGTTGGATCCAGATCACACAGGGCCTTGGATACTTTGTTACCAACAAGCTTAAATTGTATTTTTTGGGGGGTGATATAAAACAACATGATTTTGCTGTCTATTCTAAAAGGGTAATTCAAAATTTATGTGGGAATTTATTGAGAGTAAACAAAACAATGCATTTAGTATTTGGAGAGTGTGATTTAGCATGAAGGGAAATCCATAACCTTGCGTTAATTAAAGAGATCATGATATATAGAATAAAAAGAGTGGGCTCCAGAACTGGATTTATTTGAATCCTCCTTCTGCCACTTACTTATTGTGTGACTTTGAGCAAACTATTGGTCAACCTATTTGTTTGATCATTTCAAGATAATTAGATAGTTAGTGCTAATTATGTATCAACTATCATTTTTTTGCTCCAGTGATACTGAGGAAAACAAGAAAATGCATTCTGTATTTTTAAAAAACTTACATTCTTATGGTAGAGACAGACTACAAAGAGTAAATCAAAAGTATTATATGATGGAGATTGATGAAAGTGTTGGCACTGATGTATCAGATCTTTGGGGAAGACATTTTCAAGCAGATGCTGTATGAGCTGGCAACCTGAATGATGAGGATCCAGTCAAGCAACCTCCCAATTTACATTTTCACCTGTGTATTGTTGGAACCACAATATTTACTTTGTAAAGTCATTCTGAGAATTTTTAAAAAACTAACATAGGTGAAGTGAATAATAAGGTGTTTGTAAGCAGATGGAAAAAGTCAGTTCCATAGCTTGTTTGGAACTGTGACCCTAGATTCTTTAGCTTACTCTGCAACTTTATAAACATAAACAATCATTAGCTTCGTAATGAAACTGTTTTCATACCTTACATGACCCTAAATTTCGCTAGACCTGCTAAACTGGATTCATTATAAACTTGCCCTTCTCTAGTTGGACACTAGGTGCTTGCTCCCACACACCTATAATCCACCTATAATCGGCTTTCTTGGAAACAAATTTAATCTCCCTGTAATTTACCTACAATTTTTACTTTATTATTTGTATCATACATTTTCAGTTTGCAAAAGGTATTCTAGTAAGCAGAGAGAGTGAATGTTTGAAGGTTACGTGAAAGTACAATAAGAAGTGAATAGTTAAGAAAAAGATGAGAACTGTAGTTGAAGTATAGGGAGGCATAGCAGAGAGAAATGTTTCCAAACTATTTTCACTGCATGGCAAATGTAGGAAATGATGAAACTATATGTAACTCATTGTTTATAAGAGTATTCTAATGATAAGATGAAATTTTTGAGTTAATATTTACAGGAAGAATAGAATATATATTTTGGAGTTAATATCCTGGTTTTACTATGACTGAATTTTGTGTCCATTGCAATCCCTGTGTTCTTTCTTTAGGTAATGTATAATTGACTCAAGAGTGTTAGATATTAATAGTAATGGCAGAATATTCCTTTTATCCTCTCCCATTCTTTGTGATCTATATTGTCTTTTAAGTACTCAGGACCCAAGAGACACATATGGTTCAGTAGTACCATCTTGTCTTCAATAGTGACCTGCACTCAGTGGGGCCAGGGTCACTGTCAGGGGTTTCAGCCTGTTTACCTTCCCAACCATTATTCCTCAATGATTGCAATTAATTCTAGGGCTGTAATACTCCATGCTATTTACTCTTCCTTTTGTAAACTAAAACTCTAAGCACAAGACATTTTCACATCCCTACGTTTAGCTGAAATATGTTTGTAGTAGAGTTAATGATGTTTGATGTTCTAATCATAATTATTGTTTGCCTCTAAGCAAACTTTAAAATATATATATTAAAAATATTTGTTGTCTTTTTTCTTAAGTGGAGGAAGCTTGTTAGCAAGCTTTGTCTACCAGTTGTTGAAGAGATATGGTCTCATTCATTTATTTATTGAATATTTGATTGGGCTAGGCTCAGTGTAAGTGAGGATGATGTCTGGGACTCTGCATTTATAATAAATATCCCAATAGTTCTTAGTTATATTAATTAAAATTTGAGAACTCTGGCCTCATCATTCTATAAAAATTCTGTAAAATTCTCAGTGCCAGTATTTGTAAACATAGGTTTGTGCCTAACCATTAATATCAGGGGCAACTGTAAAGGGATACATACATATCAGTGGTGATGCCCACATTCCAGACCTTAGGCAATTTTCTGAGATGAATTATCTCTTAGACTGTGGCTGCAACCAAAGTCCTCAGTCAATAGCAATGTTTTTTTTTTTTTTTCCTTTTTCTTGTTCTCTTGATAGAAGTAACATTTGTTCTCTATCTCTCAAGAAAACACGCTATTGAAATTTTTGATGTGTTTTCCATTGTTTAAGACATCATGACTTAGATTCTGTTGTAGGTAGTCTAAGATTATTTTTAAACATGACTTTTATGAGTTAGAAATTTTTAGATTTTATGTATAAGTGAGATTGTGCAATATTTGTCTTTCTGTGTCTGGCTTATTTCACTTAGCATAATGTCCTTCAGGTTCCTCCATGTTGTTGCAAAAGGCAGGATTTCCTTCTTTTTATGGCTGAATAATACCCTAATATATTATGTATACATACATATATATGGAATATAATATATAGGGAATATAATGGAATATTCTATAATATTCATATGTGTGTATCTATATATATATAATATTTCCTGTATTTATTCATCTATCAACACTTAGGTTGTTTCTATATCTTGATTATTATGAATGATGCTTCAATTAACCAAACAGTGCAGGTATCCCGTTGGAATATTAATTTCATCTCCTTTCAATGTATACCCAGAAGTGAGATTAGTGGGTCATATGGTAGTTCAATCTTTAATTTTTTGAGGAAACTCCATATTGCTTTCCATATGAGTATATAAATTTACATTTCCACCAACAGTGTATTGGTGTTTCCCCTTTTGTCCACAACCTCACCAACCAACACTATCTTTTGTCTTGCTAATGATAGCCGTTCCAGCAGGTGTGACGTGATATCTCATTGTGGTTTTGATTTGCATTTCCACAATGATTAGTGATGATGAGCACCTTTTCATATACCTGCTAGCCATTGGTGTGTCTTCTTGGAAAAATGTCTGTTCAGGCCCTTTGCTGATTTTTTTTTTTTTTTAATCAGGCTATTTGTTTTTCTGTTTGGTACTGAGTTGTATGAATTTTGCATATATTTGGAATAGTAGTCCCTTGTGGAGTATATGGTTTGCAAGTATTTTCTCTCATTCTGTAGGTTGCCTTTTCATTTTTTTGACTGTTTCCTTTGCTGTGCAGAAACTTTTTAGTTTGAAGTAGCCCTATTTACTTATTTTGCTTTTGTTGCTTTGCTTTGGTGTTATATACAACAAATCATTGCCAAGACCAATGTCATGGAGCACTTCTATGTTTTCTTCTAGGAATTGTATGATTTCATTTACGTTTAAATCTTGAATCCATTTAAAATGGATTTTTTGTGTGTGGTGTAAGATAAGGATACCATTTCACATTTTTGTTTTGCATGTGGATATTCAGTTTTCCCAACACCATTTATTAAAGAAACTTTTCTCTCCCCATTATGAATTCTTAGTGCCTTTGTCAAAGCTTAGTTGACCATATATACATGGGTCTATTTCTGAGCTCTCAATTTTGTTCCATTGCTCTATGTGTCCGTTTTTAAGTCAGAACTCAGAGAAACAGAGAGTAAAGTAGTACTTACTGGGGGCCCAAGAGGGGGAAAAAGGTGAAGGTATTGGTCAAAAAGTACACATTTCTATTGTAAGATGAAAAAGTTCTGAAGACTCCATGTACAGCATGATAAGTATAGTTAGTAGTAATGTATTGTATACTCGAAATTTGCTAAGAGAGTGGATCTTGAGTATTCTCACCACAAAGAAAAGAAGGGTAGCTAGGTGAAATGATGAATATGTTAACTAGCTTGATTGTGGTAATCATTTCACAATATATACATACACCAAAGCATCATGTTGTATGTTTTAAATATATGTAATTTTTATTTGTCAATTTTACACAGTAGAGCTGGGAAAATGTTGCAAAAAATTGCTTTTATATAAAACCACTGTGTTTAACATTTTACTGGTATGATAATTTCTATTCATAAGGTTCTAGAGGGGAAAACATGCTTATAACAAAACATGTATTTGACATTTTACTGAAATGATAATTTCTATTCATAAGGTTCTAGAGGGGGAAAACCACTCTTGTAATAAAACACCTAGTTAATATCTGGGCACAAAAGTAATGATTGATATCTCAATTATTGATCCACTGCTCGGCAGTGCTTTTCACAGTTACTACCCCTGTAGCAAAAAAAATATGTCTACTAATATTAATATTACCTTTGTGGCTTGGTAGATTGGTGAATTTTTATTAGCATCTGATTAATGTGTCATAACCTCAGTGAACAACAGCAAAATTCAAAACTCTGGTGTGTCAGTGTTGGCCCAGCTTTTATTTTCCATAAGCCAGAGGGGAGGAAAGGAGTCTGCCCAGGGCTCTTCAAGCAGGGCTGGAAAAACCATAGGCAGGCATCAGGGTCAAGGAGCCAGAGAGAAAGGTCAATTTGTTCTTTTCTTATTTTTATTTTACCATGTGCATTTTTAGAAAATCAGATTTATAAAAAGTCAACAAATAGGAGGGAAATGGAATTCTTATGATTGATATAGGTAAGAGGACAGATAATGAGGACCCTGGCTTTTAATTTCAAATCAAAGAGGAAGAGCAAAGTTGATGTGCCCTCTTGTACCTTTCTAAAAGTTGTTCCTGACATGATGAATTCCCATTAATTCCCTTTGGAAAGAAGGATCTGACTGCTGAGAGAAAAAAGCTCCACTACTAATTCTTTTATTCCTTATGAAAAAAAGAACAAAGAGAGGCAGCCATGAGAGGTCTGTTTCAGAGAACAGACAAATAAAAAGTAATGAAAGCATGGTGAACAGGAACCTGAAGAGGAGGCTGAAATGAGAAAGAAGCTAGGGAGAAAGGATGCCTAGCAAGACTTTTGCAGAAGTAATGGGGTGGAAGGGTGATGCCCAGAAAATGAAAGGTGATTGTGTGTCCAGCATTTCAGAGAAGTGAATGAAAAACTCCTGATTGAAAAAAATAAATCATAGAAATCACAGAAGAAGCTTACATGTCTTTTTTTTTTTTTTACAAAGAGAAGGATTTAAATTAACAAGTTAGTAAATCAAAATGCTTGATCATAAGTATATATAAGTATTTAAAGATTGTGGAAAGCAGTTATTTTTAAATGTCTCCCCGCCTTAGACAGGCTGCAAAGAACATATTCACCCCTTGAGACCATTACTGTGACAAACTTGCTCCTGGCACAGCGGGACACTGCAGTGGAACCACAAAGATAAATGTTTGGCCAATGAATGTATGAATGAGTAAATAATGTTCGTGTTTGGCTAAATAATTCTGGATCTTAACAGAAATTTGTTAAAACTTTTCAGACAGAAAGAGAGTTGTATTTTGGGGGTACCTGATGTACTAAGTGGCTGCTGTTTACACAACCCGGGTTAGCAGCCAACACCAGATTCTTTCTGTAAGATTCATTTTTGGATAGATGAAACTATTAGTGCCCAACCATGTTCATTGCCCACTGCTCAAGAGGAAACCAATACACTGAAACAGCAGGGATTACAGCAGAGAAAAGAGTTTAATGTTGCAGGACACCAAGTGAGGAGATGGAAGAAATTTCTCAGATCTGTCTCCCTGAGAATGTGGAGACTAGGGTTTTTAAGGATGGTTGAGCAGGCAGGAGACTGGGGAATCGCTACTGCTGATTTCTTGGGTACGGGGTGAAATCATTAGGGGTATAGAAATGGTATTGTGCTGAGTCAGTTCCTGGATGGGGGTTGCAAGATGAGTTGAGTCATTTCCTTGGTATGGGTCACTGGTCTGGGTGGGTTAGTTGGTTTACCGGAATGAAGGGTCTAGAAGATATCTCACAGACCAGCCTTAGGTGACGCAAGGGTGATGTTATCTATGGGAGCAATTAAGAAAGCTAATAGTCTTTATGACCATCAGCTATGTGACTCCTGATTAGCAAGCAATTATAGGAAAGCAAGTTAGGGAACAATGGCTGGTTATTGTTTTAACTATGTCTATGCCTTTGCAGAGTTCAGGCCCCTACCATAGTTCCCATCAAGTGGACTTTTATTAATTTTATAATATAAAGGGCAGTTTCAAACGTGTACCATATTGGATTTTTTTATTGTTTTTGAGACAGAGTCTTACTCTGTCCTGTGGGCTAGAGTACAGTGCCGTCATCATAGTTCACTGTAACTTTCAACTCCTGGGCTCAAGTGATTCCCCTGCCTCAGCCTCCCCAAGTAGCTGGGACTACAGGCCCACACTACCATACCCAGCTATTTTTTTTTCTTTTTTTTTTTTTTTGGTGGAGACAAGGTCTCACTCTTGCCCAGTCTGGTCTCGAACTCCTGAGCTCAAATGATCCTCCCACCTTGGCTTCTCAGAGTATTAGAACTACAGGCATGAGCCACTATGCCCAGCCAAATATTGGATATTTTTCACTGTGACATTTGCTAGTATCTGTTTCAAGTAATGATTTTTCTATGGAAACCAGGGAAACAGCAATGTTCAAAGGAATGGTTTTAAAAACTCAGTAAAATATTTAACAAAAAAATGCAGGAGAAAAAGAGAAAAAAAATGAATTGCAGAAGGATTATTGGAACTTCCTCCCAAAAAGTAAGTAAATCAAACATATATTCTCTAAAAAAAAAAATCAAAACCCAAATTAGAGAGTAAAATTTCATAATCATTTCAATTGCCAGTATACTTCTTTATATGGCATAAAAATTCATGTTGTAAACAGCATGGATTTCTCAGTGTTTATAATACATTTCTTAATTACCTTTCTTTCATTCTTCAGATTTTAGCTTGATGTCATTTTATCCACAAAAATGTCATGGATAGCACCCATCCTCACTTTTGAGTTGGATTTCCTTCTTGTATATGTTTTTATTGTTCCCCTGATTCTGCTAGATTATAGCTGAACACATAGCTGTTTATAATCTCTGTTTGACTATGGGCAGCAACCATGACTATTTTTCACTGTATCCTTAAGATTTGGTATAGTGGGTATCAATCACTGATACACAGAAAATACACATAAATATTTAATGAATAATATGAACATTTGTAGAATGTGCATTATATGCCACATACAATAACTCTGCATATATTGTATAATTTAATCCTCATAATAATCTTTTGAGTTAAGAAAATTTTTTTACCCCTTTTAGGGATAAAGAAACTGGGTTTTAGTAATATGCCCAGAATCTTATGGCTTATAGGGCAGAAATTTCCAGAGTTTATATCTAAAAAGGGCACAAGATTCATGTAAATAGTGAATTCTGTAGGCATAATTCATAAGAATAATTGGGCTCTTAATTGCAAAAGAAATTTGAAAATATCCTCAAACACCTGCTTGTAAAAATTACTACTGCAAGTTGCTTTCCATTCATAGGCATTTGGAGTAAAGGTACATGAAGCATAGCACATTTTTTTACCAAAGGCATATTACTGATTTATATTAAGATCTTAATTATTCCAGATGTTTTTCAAATAACAAAATGACTGTCTCTTAAGATAGAACATAAAGCAAAGTTTGGAAATAGCAGGAGAGCATATAAACAAAGAGCTCATTTAGTTCTACAGAATGAGAAACTGAAGTTTTTATGGTTTTTACTTTCAAATTTGTATTCATGAGTTGTCTGAACCCTAAGACAGCTGTTAAATTAAGACCATCAATAATGAATGACATATGGAATGAGGACAAAAAAATAGGATGTTAAGAGATAATGATCAGGGCTATGAATGAGAAGTATCAGGATGACAACAGCTCTGCATTCTTTAAATGACATGTGAGGAAACAATGACTCATATGGGAAAATCTATCTTCCTAGAAACACACAGTTTCTCATTTCATAGTGAATGTATTTAAGCATTGGAGAGAGAGAGTGATAGTGAGAGCGAGCAAGAGAGAGAGAGAGAGAGAGATCAAATTTTGAATCCAAGAATTGCCACCTATAAATCCTTCTGACTTTGGTCAGTTGCTCTGTCATCATCTCAGTGTTGTTGTCTGTAAAATGGATTTATTTTGTGAGTTGTCATAATGCTAATTGGCTTTTAGTATGCAGTGATCTACTTGCAATTTGTAGTAATACATGTTCAATATATTCCAATTCTATCCATTTTTTCCCATTTTAATGTTATGCTTTCCAAATGTCAGAATGCTTGTTTGATTTTCACAATGCCTCTGTGAGTGATTAGTTAGTTTCTTTCTAGTGAAGAAACGAGACTCCAAAAATATTTGCATTATTTCATATAAAGGAAATAATAAAAATAATAGCTAATATTAAATAAGCACATATGTGTCAGGCACTATAGTAAGTCTTTTATGTACCCAACCTTTGTATTATGTGCTCTTATGCTTCTCATTTAACATGCAACCAAACTGAGACTTAGAAGAAAATGTAATTTTCCCAGAATTATAAAACTTATATATGGTAGGCCCCAAACAAACCCACGAATATTTGCTCCATACCCCAGATAAAAGTGTTTGATGTTATTATTAATTACAATGACTCCATTACTATGCAAACCTTTTACAAAGTATTTTCACATACAATGCATTTTATTCCTATGATATTGTGAGATGTGTATGACTCATATTATTTTATGACTTGGATTGTTATAACATTTTCATTGAACAAATAGTGACTTAAGTAAAGTCATTTTCCAACATTATTGCTTAACTGAGACAAGGCCTATATGAGTTGGAGCTGGTTTCATACTACTGGTGAGAGCCAATTATGCAGATCTCTTCTCAACACTGCATTTAGTGACATTATGACGTTATGTTGGGAACTTGAAATCAGCCATGGTGGGAATATGTACACCATGGAAATTGACGAACACTGCAAATGAGTATTTACTCTCTCCCCAGAGCTGCCTTATCAGCACACTGACCATTGACATAGCTATTTGAGAAAGGCAATCTAAATCAACATAGGACAGATTGAATTTAGTTCTGCTCTGATCTTTGTTATTTCTTTTCTTCTGCTTGATTTGGGGTTGGTTTGCTCACCCTTTTGTTCTTTGAGACAATTCATTAGATTATTGATTTGTGATCTTTCTGTCTTTTAGATGTAGGCATTTATGGATATAAATTTTCCTCTCAGGACTGCCTTAGCTGTGTCCCACAGATCTTAATAACTTGTGTCTCCTTTATCATTTAGTTCAAAGAATCTGTTGATTTCCATCCTAATTTCCTCCTTAACCGAACAATCATTCAGCAGAAGGTTGTTTAGTTTCTCCACAACTTTGTGTAGAGATGAGAGTGCGCCTCTTGTTAGCTTAATGAGAAGCAGAAAAGAAAGGACTCTAATAAGCTCAATCAGGAACGAAAAAGAAGAAATGACAATTGATACCACAGAAATACAAAATATCTATGAATACTATAAAAACCTCTATGTACATAAACTTGAAAGTGTGGAGGAAATGGACAAATTCTTAGAAACATACAGCCTCCCTAGGCTCAATCAGGAAGAAATAGAATTCCTGAACAGACCAACTTCAAGTACTGAAATTGACAGCAATAAAAAATCTTCCAAAAACAAAAGTCCCGGACCAGATGGTTTCACACCCAAATTTTACCAGACCTACAAAAAAGATGTGGTGCCTATCCTGCAGAAATTATCCCACAACATCAAGAAGGAAGGAATCCTTCCTCACACATTTTATGAAGGCAGCATCACCCTGATACCAAAACCGGGACAGGACACAACAAAAAAAGAAAACTACAGACCAATATCCCTTATCAATTTGCCAGAATTCAAGATATACTACAAGGTTATAGTAGCTAAAACAGCAATGATACTAGCACAAGAACAGAGACAGATACCAATGGAACAGAACTGAGAACCCAGATATAAAACCATCCTCATAGCCGTCTAATCTTTGACAAACCAGAAAAAAAACATACACTGGGGGAAAGAATCCTTATTCAATAAATGGTGCTGGGAAAATTGGATAGCCACATGTAGAAGACTGAAAGAGGAGCTGCACCTCTCACCTCTCACAAAAATTAACTCACAGTGGATAGGAGACTTAAACGTAAGACATGAAATCATAAGAATTCTAGAAGAAAATGCTGGAAAAAGTCTTATAGACATCAGCCTAGGCAAAGACTTTATAAAGAAAACCGTAAGGCGATCACACCAACAACATAAATAAATAAACAAATGGGACCTGATCAAATTAAAAATCTTCTGCACAGCTGAGGAAACATATCACAAGAGCAAACAGACAACCTACAGAATGGGAGAAAATGTTTGCATACTACACATCTGGTAAAGGGCTGATAACTGGAATTTATATAGAACTCAAGAAAATCAGCAAGAAAAAATCAAACAACCCCATTAAAAAGTGTACAAAGGACATGAACAGAAACTTTGCAAAAGAAGATAGACTAATGACCAACAAACATATGAAAAAATGCTCAACATCTCTAATTATCAGGGAAATGTAAATCAAAACCACAATGAGATGTCATTTAACTCCAGGGAGAAAGCCTTTTATCAAACGGTAGCAAAACAATAAATGTTGGTGTGGATGCGGAGAGATAGGAACACTCATACTCTGCTGGTGGGACTGCAAACTAGTACAATCTCTGTGAAAAGTAATATGGAGATACCTCACAGAGCTACAAGCAGAACTACCATTTGATCCAGCAATTCCATTACTTGGCATCTACCTAAAAGAACAAAAAACATTCTATAAAAAAAGACATCTGCACTCAAATGTTTATAGCAGCACAATTCACAATTACAAAGATGTGGAAACAACCCAAATGCTCATCAATAAAATAAATAAATAATAAAATAAAATGTGGTATATGTATACCATGGAGTTCTACTCAGCCACAAAAAACAATGGTGATCTAGCACCTCTTGTATTATCCTGGATGGAGATGGAGCCCATTCTACTAAGTGAAGTGTCACAAGAATGGAAAAACAACCACTACATGTACTTACCATCAAATTGGTATTAAGTGATCAAACTTGTGTGCACATATAGTAGTAAGATTCACTGGGTGTAGGCAGGTGGGAGGAGGGAGGTGGGGATCAGTATATTCACATTTAATGTGTGCAGTGCACACTGTCTGGGGGATGGACACACTTGAAGCTCTGACTCCGGTGGGGCAAAGGCAATATATGTAACCTAAACATTTGTACCCCCATAAAATGCTGAAATAAAAAAAAAAGAAGGAAAGAAAAAGAAAACATAAGACAGAGAGAATGATCTCTTTCCAGTGCAATATTTTTTTCTACTTCTTTTTTTATTATTATGGTAAGAACTCTTAACATGAGATCTACTCTCATAACACATTTTTAAGGATGCAATATATTTTTGTTGACTATAGGTGCAATGTTATATAGCAGATCTATAGCACACATTTATCTTGCTTGACTGAAACTCGCACTATTGCTTTATTGAAGTTGACATGATGTATAGTTGTGTGTGTGTGTGTCTGTGTGTGATTTAATGTCTGTATACCCACCTATACTGACTCCCTGCTACCTTGTAAAGTCTAGGAAAGTAGGAGTATGATTCCCCAACAGATATCCAGTTCCTATTATAGCCCCTAACTCATCGTAGGTATTACAGTGAATACAATTTGAAAGAATGGTTAACACATTGATTTGGCAACTGACATACTTATTTATAGATATGAAGTGCAATAGTTTTGAAATTCTTTACTTACTGGCTTCATATTATAATTTTCTTTATTAACTTTTTGTTCAAAAAAAGGAAGCTCATGGATTCTAAAAGATGTTCAGCCACAGTATAAAAATACCAACTCACAAATCTAGAAATTTAGCTCTCTATTTATTCATGCCTAAGTAAGAATTGCCTTCATATATTTGAATAGTTGAAAAAATCAAAAGAAGGATGATATTTGGCACATGAAAATTATATGAAATTCAAATTTCAGCACCCATAAATAAAGTTTCATTGGAAAAAAATCACATGCATTCATTGATGTATTGTTTATGGCTGCCTTTATACTATAACTGTACAGTTGTGTGGTTGTGACAGAGATCATATGGCCTGCAAAGCATAAAATATGTACTATGTAGCTCTTTACAAAGAAAGCTTGCCAACTCCTTCTGTAGAGAATCATACTCTTGTTCATCTGTTTCCAATGTTGGCGAGTTTACTTCTGAATGAAGTGTTCCTTCTATGGTGAGAAGACTGAATTATAAAAAACACTTCCTTTATATTGAGACAAAATCTTACTCCCTGCATATCTTATTAACAAGGCCATAGATTACATTGAGGTGAGAGCTTCATCTCTGTAGCCAAATTGACTTAGTTGGAATCCTCGAACTGCTCCGCTCCAACTATGTGTCCTTGAACAAGTTGCATAACCTTTCTATGGCGCATTGTCCTATGTCGTAGAATTTTTATCAATCTTAAATCACTACTAATATTTACACATTGATTATTATAGTGACATGATAGTTCCTACAGGTAAGTGTACATATTATTTTTTTCCTGAGGAAAGAACTCATAACTTTTATCATATTCACTAAGGTATTTTGGACTCTCAAAAACTAGAATTCTTCATGCTATTAATATTTTACCTGTAATGAAGCAAAACCTTCCATATACCTCGCACCCAGTGGAGATGAAAGTTTAGCTTTAGTAAATACTCTGACTACCCTTTCTCCTGGGGTGTCTGCTGAACATATTTTCAAGAGCCCATTCTTAGAGAATTGTCTTCCTCCTCTCTTCCTGTGACTGAATTTTGCAATCTAAACCATATCCCTTTCCCAGAATGTCGAATAGAATTCATTTTTATGCCTTACTTCTTCCTCTTGATAAATTGTAACTGCTATATTGAGAGATGCTATCACTCTCTAAAGATAAAACTCTTCCTGTCAGGCACCACAATCGTCTCCAAGGCAACCCAAGTGACTCGCGGGGACAAAGTTGCTCTCTGTTCTTCTTCCTCACTGTGAGAGAAAGTTTCTGTGCAGGTTTTATTATCATACCTAAGGAAATGGGATGTAAAATAATGCCACCTTGCTTCTTATGGCTACCTGTGTTGACTATCTCAAGAGCAGTTTCAAAATAAAGAGCTGTTGCCAAGTGAAAGGTGCTTTCAAAAACTGTACTGAATTTAAAACGATTGTCACATCCTTGTCTTCAGAATCACAATAAGTCTTGGAACCACATAGTCCTTCTCACGAAAGGATTACCCCTTGCCAAGCAGGATTAGGTGTAGTTTGAGTGGTAAATGAGCTGACACTATTTTGTGGAAAGTGAAGAAAGGAGATACAAACAAATAAATAAGGAATGAAACAAAAATACTTTCCAACATAAGTGTCTGTAATTCTGCCTTTGAGTACTATTCCTTCACTTGTTGCATTCCAAGTTTGAAATATAGTTATCTATATTGAGATATAGCAGTTTACAAGTATTAATCATAACAGCAGAACTTAGTCCCTTTTCTCTGGCTGGTTAGGGACTTCTGAGTACTTTGATATTCAGTATTTAATTCCACCCTCAGCATTTAAATGAAAGTATCTCCCCTGTGTCTATCTAACTTCTGGGAAGGCAGTCAACCCAAATGAGCCCAAGGCATTCTGGTCCTGTTTAAAGACACGATTGCTTACTGACCCCCATCACACTCATCCCCCATCCCCCAACTAACGTTGATCTCACTCTTGAGCTCATTGCCTCTTTCTTTCCAGCTTATAATCTTCATGTGAAAATTCTATATACATGTATGAAAGGGTTGACCAACCATTTAATACTCTAGGTTTATTCAGCAATAGTAAGACATGAAGACAGAAGAAACCAAGTTCACTGAAGCCTAGGCTAGCATTAGTATTTTATAAAGGAGGGAGGATTTTGAGTTTAATAAAATGACATCTATGTGTTTGTTTGTTTTGTGAATGATTTATACAGACTGTCCTTATAGAACTGATTGTATTTCCTCACATACATTACTTTTCCTATATTCCTTGTATCTTCCCCTCTGCTGTCACACTCCCAGATTAGTAGTTTTGTGAGGTCAAACACTGTTTCTCTTTTGTTTTTGTATCCCTATTCATCTGTCATTATAGTGCTTGGCACAGACTAGGTGTTCAAAATATGTGTTTATTTATTAACTGAAGAATGTGTACATTTTGATGGGCCAATGGGAGAGAGAATTTCCCACGTTCTAAGTTTCTTCTGTAGACAACTGGGCAGATTTTAAGTGCACCTATAGAAGAAGACAGCATTTTACTTGGAGACCTTTCCACAGTACTCACATAGAAAGCTTGGCCTGTGACTTATTGTAATACCTTACTATTATTCATTAACCTCAGAGTTGACATTCACCCTGTGCTGAAATGTACTTCCCAATTTCTCCTGGCTAAGCAGTTACCTGAGTTGTCCTCTGCCATTTCTTTAGCAGGGTTACTTATTTGAAATAATGATTTAGTGTTCTAATTCTCTTTCTTTCCATGTAAACCCATCATGTGGGAGTTTCTGTAGCCAACTGCTCTTTTTCTGGGCCAGTGTCATTTTCCCCCTGTTGACCAGGATTGTAGTGGGGAGGAATGTTGTAAAGCAGCACTTGAGCTTCAGTAATGAGTGTTGGCTCATGCTCCTCAGCCTAGAGCAATGTGTTGTTCATAACCTTTGGGGGACTGATGAAAGGTTTTTTGCTTGACAGTTTTCATTTACATGTTTTCCTAAATTCTTATTCTTTAATATCAAAATGAGAACTCTTTGCCCCATATGGTAGATATGATGATGGGGATCTACAGGAAAACTTTAGGTTGTTTTTAGATCACAACACAGTGGTTTTAAGTAAAGGATTGTGTGTCATAAAAATCTGTGTTTGAATACCGGTCTGTCACATACTAAGGAGTTCTGGGACCTCAAAAATTATGGCATAACTATTCTAAGGTAACTTTGCATAAACGAGGTTGCATGCTTGGAAAGTGTTCGTTGGAATTCACTAACATTTTTCCTATGTTATTATTGCTTTAGTTTCTTTTTCTGTAAAATGAGGATAATTTTGTCCACCTTAAGTATTTTAATGATGTTTTTAAACAATGTATATATTTATGATTATTTATAAAATATATGTTTTATAAAATTATACCTTTATTGAGGTATTATTGATACATAAAACTACACATATTTAATGTGTATACAGTTTGATGATATTTAATGTGTATACAGTTTGATGAAACTGAATATATGCATATATCCATAATGTCATCAGCAGAATCAAGATATTGAACATATATCTCACTTCCAAAAATTTCCTTGTTCTTTGCTTTCTAAATTTTTTGTGATAGGAATATTTAACATGAGATTTTTCCCTCAGCAAATTTTTAAGTGAACAACAAATTATTGTTAACTATAAGCACTGTGTGGTGCAGTGGATATCTGAAAGTTATTCATCTTGTGTAACTGTAACTTTATATCCATTGAACAACAACTCCTCATTTCCCTCTTGCCCCATCCCCTGACAACTACCATTCTATTTTCTGCTGCTATAAGTTTGGCTATTTTAGATACTCCATGTAAGTGTAATCATGCAGCCTTTCTTTTTCTGTTCCTGGCTTATTTCGCTTATCATAATAATGTCTTCCAGGTTCATCCACATGTTGTCACAAATGGCCCTTTGAATTTAGATTATGTAGGATGTCTGGACATGGTAATATGTAACCAATAGTGTCTACTTCATACTAAAATCTAGTTGTTTTCAAGGTTTTTGCTTTTCCAATCATAATTCTTTTAATTCTAATAAGTGACTCATCTATAAAAACAGATGGTGCAGGTATAGCAGGTATAAAGTTTAGTATTCTTTTTCAAGAATTACCCGAGGCCATTGCCCCCTAGCACCGTGTTTTTGTAGCATTATTCACATAAGCCAAGTTATGGAAACAACCTGTATTTGTCAATAGACAAAAAAAACCCGTTTTTTTTTTTAATATGCATACACATGCACACAAATGCACATGCACACACATATAGAGTAATACTATTCCGCCCTAAAAATAAGAAATTTAAAAAAATTTGTCATTCAACCCTTCTTTACAAATTGTCATGAACTTTCTTTAGTCCAATTCGCGCCCCCATCTGTCCTCACAAGACTGTAACTAAAGAGCTCAGCGCAGTACCTAGCTCAGAGGCAGAACTGAATAATATCATGGGGGTAATTCTTCAACCACCCCATCAGGAAGAAAAATTAGACCTTTTTTATTGTAGGCCACAATGATTATCTTTATCAAACTGGAATAACATTTTTCTAAGGGAAATGATTCCAAGAGTTTTTTTCAGAAGCAAAGTATGATCCTCCAGATTGAATGAACAATTTAGCAAAATAAAACCACTTTTTCCTGGTGGATAATGTTTATTGTGTACAGCAGTATGCAAATAACTTATGTTAGTTGCTGAAAGAAAAAGAGAGAAAAGAAGATATTATCCTACCTAAAATTACACAGCAGTACATTGGATTAGGTAGATTTGTCTGTAGACATAATAGATGACATGATAAAACTGACAAATTGTGTTCTTGCAAGGAAAAATCACTAATATGTACTTAGAAATCCAGAAAGACCACTTGGGAGTATTAGCATTTTAGCTAGGCATGGTAGATTTAATAGGATTTCACTCAATGGACAGGATATGAGGAAACAGCATCAGTGTGATAAAGGTTTCAAAAATGATACAAAAAATTTGAAAATGAGAATGCCATTGTGAATTAGGTTTGATGAGATGGGAGTCTGGAGATAGACTGAAGCCAGCCAAGCAGTGTGACTGTCACGCTGAGCTGTGCAGGTGCTACTAAAGCTATCACTTTACATCTTAAGAGTTTCTGAGAAACAAAGAACAGTGATAAAAGCTGAGTATTGTAACTTGGCTTCAAAAATTCTTTTGAAAAGTGAGAAGGTGTCCCAATTTAGTGACAGTAATAAACTATGGAATAGAACAGGGTTGGGAAACCTTTTCATGTTGGGATGCTGCATTACTTTAGCTATAATTCATTTTTTTGAGGCTGGTATTAGCCTGTTTCCAAAAACAAAGACAATACTAAGAAAGAAAACTATAGCAAACATCCTTCGTTATGATAGATACAAAAATACTTAACAAAATATTAAGGAATAGAATATAGCCATATATATATATATATTTACATGAATTATATATGATTACCCAGTGAAATATATTTCAAGATTTTAAGACTGGTTTAGTATTTGAAAATATATCACTGTAATCTACTGTGTTAACAAACTAAAAATGAAAATTGCACGATCATATCGAAATATGCAAAAAAGGAGTTTGCCAAAATTTAATGCACATGCATGATTAAAGTTTCAGAAAAACCTGAATTGAAAGGATTCTTTTCTATCTTGAAAAAGATCATCTTAATAACTGATATCTAAAATTGTACTCAATGGGGAAAGACTGAATGCTTTCCCAATATGATCAGAAACAAGACTTGGGTATCTGCTCTTAACATTTTTATTAAATATAGTGTTAGAATTTCTAGCCAATAAGGCAAGAAAAAGAAACGACATATAGTTTGAAAACGGGAATAAACATTGTTCTCAAATGCATATGGAACATTCTTAAGTATAAACCATATGCTTTGACAAAAATTAATAAATTTAAAATAGTCAAAACAATACAACAATACAAAATATGGTATTTAATCATAATACAGTGAAATTAGAAATTAATAAAATAGATGTTTTTAGAATTTACAAATACATGGAAATTAAACAAAACTCTATGGGCCAAAAAAGAAATAATAAGAAAAATTAGAAAATAAGTTAAGATAAATGAAAATGAAAATACAACAAACCAAAACTTTGAGGATGTACTGAAAGCAATGATTAGAGAAAAAAATTAAGGATGAAAAAGCTTACATTATACAGGAAGACATATCTTAAATCAATAATCTTAATTTTTCACTTTAAGGCATTGAGTAAAAAAGCAACCATGATAAACTCAAATTAAAAAGAAGGAGTTATTATAATAACAACTAGAGTGGAAATTAATTAGACGATAAAGAGAAAAAAAATAGAGGGAATCAACTAAACCAAAAATTGTTTATTTGAAAAGATCTACAATGTTGACAAATTTTTAGTGAGACTGATCAATTTACCAAAACAGAATTACAAATCAAAAATGAAAAAAATAGTCATTACCACTGACTTTGCAGAAATAAAAAGTATCTTAAGGAAATACTTCGAATAACTTTATGTACACAAATTCTATAAATGGAGAAATTCCTAAAAAGGCATAGATTACCTGAAACTGAGTCAAGATGAAACACAAAATCTAAACAACCCTATAACAAATAAAGAGATTCAATTAATAACTAAGAAACTACACAAATAAAAGCACAGACTCAAATGGCTTCACTGGTGAAGCTTACCAAACATATAAAAAAATGTCATAGTTTTCTTTTGACAAACTCTTTTTAAAAAACAGAAGAAAGAAGGACAATTCTCTTCTCATTCTATGGGTCCAGTATTATAGTAATACAAAAGCCAGAAAAAAAATCATGAAAAGAATATAGACAAATGTCTCATTAATAGTGACACATAAATCATCAACAAAATGTTAGAAAACGGAATTCAGCAGTAGGTAAAAAGATTATATGCCATGACAAGGTGGGTTTTATTGTTGGAATCCAAAAATCAATTAATATAATACATCATAGTCATAAAACAATGAACAAAAAAAATCACTTGATCATCTCAATAGACAGAAAAATCATTGAAAAAAATTCAACTCCCCTTCCTGATATATACACTCAAGAAACTAAGAAAACTAAGAAAAGAATAGTTTCCTCAACTTGATAAAGAGCATCTATAAAAAAGAAAATACACAGCCAAATTTGTGCCTAATGTTAAGTGTAATATCAGCAATAAGACAAGGTACTGGCTTTCATAACTTCTATTCAACATTGTAGTGGAGGGTCTATTGTGGGCAATCAAGAAAAAAAAGAAGATATTCATATAGGAAAGGAGAAAGTAACATTTTTCTCTAATCACAGATGACAAGTGTTCGAGAAGATAGGGAAAAATTGAAATCTCCGTATGCTCCTACTTAGAATATAAAATTGTGCATCCACTTTGGAAAAAGTTTACAGCTCCTAAAACGGTCGATACATAGGTGTCTTATGACATAGCATTTCCTTTCCTATGTATATACTCAAGATAAATTAAAACGCATCCAAACAGAAAATTTTTGATGAATGTTCATAGTAGCATTATTCATAAAAATCAAAAAGTAGAAACTGCAGAAATACTGATCGACTGATGAATGGATAAAAAATGGTATATTGATACAATGGGACTAGTGAATTAGAGAAATTACAAAAGACTTCGTTAAAAAAATAGAATTTGGCCTGGGTCATTAATGAATTAGTTATATTTAGTCTGGGAAGGGAATTATTTCCTGAAGGAAAACAAACTCTATGTTACAGAATATAGGGTTAATGAAAAATTGTTCCTCTTCTCCTCTGCCACATCTGGTCCTTTCTCCTTCCGAATTTCTGTTCCTCTTGTGTGCTAGACATTAAGATGAGAGGCCAAGTAGGGGAGTGTGTAAGATTCAAAAGACAAACTCATAGATGCAGAGAGTAGAGCATTGGTTACCAAGGGCCGGGTTGTGGGGGAAATAAGGAGGACACGTTAGTCACAGGATACAAACTTCCAGTGATAAATTGAATAACTTCTGGAGATGTGATGCACAACATTACTTGAAATTTTCTAAGATAGATCTTAAGTGTCCTCACCACACACACACTCTGGTAACTATGTGTGATTACAGATGTCATAATTAACTTGATGTGGTACAATATGTTCATGTACCAAATTGGCACATTGTATGCTTTGAATATATACAAGTTTTACTTCCAAATTATATCTTAGTAAAGCTGGGGGACAAAAAAAGTAAAGGGCTCCAGAACAGAGTGCCTTGTTGAAATCACAGCACTTTCATTGAGTGCTCTTGTGCGCATTCCATGATCTCTTAACGATTCACAGTAAGTGGGAATGATAATGGAGCCTATTTCATAGAGCTCGTTGAAGAGTTACATGAATTAACAAATGAAAATCACTTAGAACAAAGCTTCATACATGGAAAGCACTTAGTATACTTTGTAGTTATTATTAGTGAACAGGATCTTAGAGAACTCCTTTCTGTGATAGCAATTTCTTCCTTAACCTCTGAAGCTCGTCACTCAATTTGATCCAATGAAATATAAAATTATGTCATTTAGCAATTTTCTGATTCCAGCAAAGCTCAGTATGATTAATATGAAGCCCATAAACATCAGCCATAAACCCAAAGAGAAATGCTGGGCTCACTTCAAAATGGATGAAAACTGTACTTTAATGCAATAACTACTCACATTTCTCCATCATTTTTATATTAGGTTTTTCCTATGTTCAGGTATTTTTCTCCTAAGAGTTATAGGTTTGAGCTCCAATAGTCTTAAACACTTCACAAATAATACAAAACACATCAGTGTTTCTTGACATGTACATAATAAAGAAAAATTCAGTTAACAGTGCTAATAAAAACAACAATAATCTCAAGATCTGAGAATCAATCTTTAGTTTACAGCACAATTATTAAGTAGGTAACATTTAATAAATTATAGTTAATCTTCACTACAGCAACAGTAGAACTACTTTATGTTGTAGACATTTAGATTAACTCATAGGTCACCAAAGGAAAAGGGATTCATTACATTTGGAACTTTATACTTAGAAAAAATTGTTTCATATATCAAACTCACCACTCATCAGAAAAGGTGCGTATTATTGTATTCATTTTAAAGATTATGAATCTAAGACATAAAGACTTGCTGTGACACACACAAATTCACAGGACTATGTAGTTAAATAATGAGATCTCTTTTTGCCACAGTGCAGTACCTAGCAGTGTGATTAGCACATAGAAGAAACATAAATATTTATTGTATAGATGGATTAATTAACATGTAAATGAATGAATGAATGACTGTCTATATACATCTTGATTAAACCTAGAAGAGATAGAGAAATTTATTGGAAACAGAGAATCAAAAATTTTACCAAATTTCCAGGGATCATTCAGCTGGTTCTATGGCAGAGATGAAATCAGGACAAATTCGTTTGATCACAGCCGTCCATACTGTTTCTAGGGCCAGTGGCTAATATTGTACCTAGATCTTTTTTAGGACTCCACACATTCATTTAAATACATAAAGGTGAACATGAATTATGACTCATGTGCACTTTTTGTTGTCAGATAGTGAAAAATTAGAGTCATCATTGTTCTTGCCAGGTTTGTTGTATTCTTGCAAGGTTATGTTCTTGCCCTAAGACAAATGCAGTTTCTGCAAAGAGGAGTCACAACATAATAATTTAAAAATCTGCGTAAATCTTCTCCAGCCTAACTTTTCCACCATTTTAAGAACCTTCCTTTATCTTCTTTTTCTTTACCAGTCAATTATAAATTATGGTTCACACAATAAAATGACCAGTATATTAGATGACACAAGGGACCATACTTTTATCTGAATTAATAATTTGCTTATATCATCAAACATAAAGGATATAATGGGAAAAAGTTATTAAAAATTCATTTAAACAGGACTGATCTCTTTTCTGTGGTTTGCCTTATTTATTTATTCAATCAATAAATATGTCACGAGAGCACTTTATGTTGTAGTCTCTGTCCTAAGAGGAGCTATCTCAGAGAACCAGATGTAAAATATTCTACCCTTGATTATGTTATATTCAAATTGGGAAAGATATACAGTAGAACCTTAAACACATAATTAACCTAATTTGAAATGGTGATAAATAGTACAAAGGACATGCCATTGAGAAATGTCGTAGACAGAAAATTTAAGGTTGGAGCATGGCTGGAAAGGGTGACCAAGTTGTGATTCTAAGGTGACATATGAGCTGAGACATAAATCATAAGCAGAAGGCCACTATGTGAATGCCTGGAAGAAGAGCATCCCAGACATCAGGCAACAGTCAGCAAGTGTGAAGACTCTAAATTGGGAATAAGCTCAGGGTTTTAGAGGAGCTATATGTAAAGCACAATGTGACTAAAACATATTGAGTGAGGAGGCAGTCCTAGAAGATATAATCTGTTAGGTACCTGAATACCTAAGAGTCTTCTAGGTGTGGAGATTGAATTTTATTATGGCATCATGTTGTTTAGCAGCTGAGAAGGATGAACTGGTGAAAAGGGAGGAGGAAAGAAAGGTAAAAGGCAACAATGTCCTTGGAAAGGGAGTAAGTTGTAAGATCCAGGGAAAAGCAATGCTTATAGGATTTGCATAACATTTATTAGGTGCAATCTGATCCATTGAACTTCAAGGTAAATAGTGGTAAGTTGTTTGAAAATAGATTGGGCCAAACTGTAAAAGCAGAAATACAATTATGTTGTATAAAGGATCGTCCAGGGCCTGCTAATGGCCTTGAGCCAATGCCAAGCCTGAGTAGTGTCCATATCTGTCTCCATCCAATTACAGGGGCATGATATGGGTTGGAAGGAGACCTGGATGAGCCAGGACAGGGCACATTTAGGGTAACCTGAGACTCCTGGAAGGTGGGGATAGGAGTGAACATGTGTGAGGATAGAGAGCTTGGCGGAGATGGGCAGTGCAGTTCAGGAATGGAGCCAACATCAAAGACAAAGGTGCTAAGCTCAGGTGTGTGTTTCAAAGAGCAATTAAGTTACAGTCAAAAAATTAAGAGGTTAACAAAGGAGAAATAGCTCACAACTGTGGTCATGAAAGGTGAAAGGATGTTACATGTTGCAGATTCCATGGCTTTGTGGTTATCTTGGAAATGTCAACAGCCCTATGGGATCAGACAATGACACCCATGTTCAGATGATTAAAATTTGGAAATCTCATCTTGCTTGTGTAGAATCTGTTAAAAACAGCTTAGAACCATTAATATAGGTGCTACAATCCATTTGTTTCAGCATCTAAGTTATATTTTTAAGAAATGCACTTTATTAAGATAAGAATATTTAGGTCAACACATACCTTTACTCTTTATAGACACCCTTTTTGATATGCAGTATAGTAAGAGGAGCCAGCATATAAATATGCAGAACGTGTGGTCCTCCACCCAAGAGATAATAACCATCATTGCTTCCTGCCTAATCTGATCTTGGCATTTCAAATGTATATTTCAAAACCAGATAGGCTTTGTGTCCTGGCCAAGGTACTTCAGAACCTGTCATGTTGGCTCTCTTCCCATTGGCCCACTGTAATATGCAAAAGAGGGATCATGTTTCAATTTTCCAGTGCCAACTGGCTGATTTCACTCCCCCTGACACAGTATTCAATGCCAAGACCTCCTGTTCTGCAGTAACAGAGAAGGGAAGGGTCAGCCAAGAATGATTGCAAATTTACCATAAAAGAACCGTTCTATCTATATTCCTTTTTAAAATGAAATTGCTTATGACTTTCTTATACTTCCATCCCAGGAAAATTTTCCCATTGCATTAGTTAAGTTTATTTACTCGAAAATTCTGAGTGCCTTCTGTGTATTGAGAACTGTGCTAAATACTGTGTATACAGTGTTCATTGATATATGAATATATTGATATTAAAATCAATAGTAAATTATACAAAAGAAACCATCAAGGTGCAATGATAGAGAATAATGAAGTGATGAAATAGAGGGAACCAAGGACTTAGGCAAGCACATTAAGAGGAACCAATTTGAAAAAAGAAATACATGTGTGTACATATCGTTTCTTATGTTTTATGTATTCAGCACCCTCCATCCCATGTTCTCCCACCCCGTGCTCAAGAGCTGTAGATTCTTTAGTCTGGTTTAGGCATCTTGACAAGGAAATTTAAATGAGAAGAAATAGCATGTCCATCTTATTTCTAACACATCTCTACTGACTATAGTAGCTGCTTTCAGCACAACTGCTTTTGATCTCTAATAAAGGTCATAAAATGTAAGCTTTCCTAAACAGCTATTTTAACGATAGACAATTTCATCTTAATGGTAAGTGTTAGCTCCTGTGACATATGAGTAGACAGAATACTAGTAGGTATGCTCATTACCTCCAAATTCTGACCATTTACAGGAAAGCTTTTTAAACAAGAGGATCTTTAAGCAATATATTTCTGGTCCATGCTATAAAGGTTAGCACTTTTGTTAGGTGTACACTATTTTCTCATACAGAAGCAGCATGAATTGTTGCTTCACTGATCCAAGGGTGACTTGAAGCAATAACGTCTACAGTTGTCCCAACTTTGTCTGCATGTCTTAGTCACAGGAACTAAGACCCTCCACCATGTCTCTGTTGCCCTCAAGGCCACATCTCCAAATATATTAGTTAACATCCCCAAAAGGGTGTTAATATATCTTCTATTAGGCTCTGTATCCATGTCCCAAATTGACCTATCTCTGTCAAAGTGTCATCCCTCCTGTCTTCCTCTAGGGCTTTTATGTTCCTTCTTCATTTTGACAACTATAGATACCCCCTTCTTTCATTTGAGCTCAGCTTTGTATCATTGTTTTGTTCCATTTTTCAGCATTTCTAAATTTTTAGCAGTGTGTGGGAGATACAGCTGGTTGGGGGATGTCTGCATTAGTTCAGGCTGCCTTGTTGCTTTAACCAAACTACCATGTGAAATCTTGGAATGTTGGTTTCTTCAAATGTCTTAATAATGCTGGTTTCACAAAGTTTGAAAATATGAAATCAATTTTTGGATATACAAATGCACAAGATATTGTAATCTTTATTGTAATTTGAGGTTTTATAAATATTACTCACTATCACAGTAGATTAGCTACTGTCATTTCATATGGATCAAAGGTTATAAGAGAGGATATAAGGAAGCAAGAAAACCAGATGACCACAGGATCCAAGGAGCCTGAGAAGAGAATGGTCGTGGAAAGACTGGCAAACAGGGGTGTAACACTTCCGAGAGCCCATGTATGATATATTCTGACAACCAATTTTAAAATAAGATCATTGGTGATCTATGGGAAAACTATTTTAATGAAATCTATACTCTGGACTCACATTTATGAAAAATGAAATCTTCCTTGCCCAATTAATAGTACCCATTCATTTAATTTACCAGTTGTTCTGGCATTTAAAAATGACAGTATATATTTAAAAATCATTAAAAATATTCAACTCTGAGTCAAGTCAAATACTGCCCTCTGAATCAAACACTTGATCTTCCCCCAAAATACCTCATCTGACAGTCTTTCCCATCTCAATTAAGGACAACTGCATCCTTCTAGTTATTCTGGCTAAACATATTGAAATTAGACTATACTATTCTCTTTTCATGTTTTACTTATATATTTTGTTACTTTTCTATTTTTGCTCTTTAGAATGCGAACTCCATAAGGGCAAGAGCTTTTTAGTGTTTAGCTCAATGCTTTATTCTCATCAATGCATAACACATAGTAAGGATTCAATTACTATTTGAATTCAATGAACGAAATTGCTTGTAAGAGCAATTAAGAAAATATATGAAACATCATATTGATGTAGTGGCTTAATCAGATATCAAGCTTTCTAAACAAGAGTTGTGTGCTAATACATATGAAGCTACCAAAAATTGGGCTTTGACTAGCACCGGGGATTAAGTAGAATTGCAAGTAGTATCTACCACTTATAAAATCACTTTTACCAAAAATCTTTGTCTAGTTATCTTAATCCAGATGACACTTCTCTCTGCTTTTTCTGAAACCCCATTGCTTTTATATGGAAGAAAATGGAATTGAGTAACTCCTTGTTCTTGGAGAATCTTTGTAAAATGCCGTTTATCCCTATTTAGACTTTGGAAGTTCCTTGAAACTGTGGAATCCATCTATTTCAGTTTATATTGTTCATGATGAGTAAAAGGTTTTTATAAAAGAGTTGGGAAAATTTATTCAGTAAATAATTGATAGAAAAACTATTTAATTGTACTAGGAAGGCTGATTATAGAAATAATTAGGTAATCTCAAATTGAAAGAACTTTGATGACAGTCTCCTGGGAGACATTTCCTTGGCCTCAGCCAATTCAGGTTGAAGCCTCTGGTCTATGCCCAAAAGACTAGCTTCTTCACTTGTCCCTTATCCATTTAGTCTGACAGTTTCTTGGCTGTGATATGAAAATAAACTTATATTTTTGTTAAAAATGCAGATTTATGGGACATAGCCTGTATCTACTGAATTTGAATCTGTCAGGGCAGTGCCTAGAAACTTGAAGTTTTAATAAATACCCCAGATTATTCTTTAATCCTAAACATTGAGAACTGTGTTGCTTAGAGATTATAGATAAAGGCTAGGATTTACCCATTTTATTTCCTCCAGACTTTATGGTCCACTTTTCTGTCTATCACTTGCCGAAATTAAAAGTTACAATCTAAATATGTTTGACCTAAAACCTTTTAAAACAAACAATGCTGTGTAATTCCATCAAAAGTTTGATTTCTGTTGCTAATCAATTCCTTTGAACCCAACCAAGCACTTACAGTTCCGTCACTGTTTTAATGGCTATTTTGTACCCAGTATGATTTTCACAGTAGAAAACAGCTCTCTGTTGTAAGGTGACAAATGTTTCTAGACCACAATCTTCAAAGTAGTGTCACGGTGTAAATTTTATAATTTATGAAATATATTACTAGCTACCACTTAAATGAACTTGGGGCAATCCGGTAATATGATAAAATGGTTCCTCCAGTTGTTGGCAGGGAGAAGAGGCAAAATCAGATATCATACAAATTTGCAAAATCAGGAAAAGTGTAAGCTCAGATCCTGTCATTTGCAGAATATTGAGTTTATAAGCACAATAGGAAATAGGCACATAGCAAAGAGTTGGGTTCAATAAATTACCCAAGATACTTGGGTTCTAGTGGGAAAATGATGAAATTATTTCTGCTGAACAACTTCTTATTGATTTTTTTCTAGTTTCCAGAGGCTCGCTTTTTAGAACAAAAAGCAGATTAGATGGATATGTCATACCGGGCATTCCAAATGTATTTATATGATTGTTTAAGCAAGAACAAGTAAATTAAAACTCTTCACTTTGAATAGCTCTATTGATTGCCATATCAAGACCTACCTATAGAGTACAAGCAAAATGAATTTAGAAAGCAAAGGGACCAAAAACAAAACAAAAAGACAAAAACAAAACAAGTAAAGAACTTTAAAGGCAAAGTTTTTAACTTCGTACATTTTATCAGTGCTATAGAACCATTAGTGTGGTATCACTAAATAATGTCAAAGGATGTATTGAGTGGTTTCTAATACATTTTAAAACATGAATCTTATAGGGAAAAATTTTTATAATTTGAAAGGCTTTGAGAAATAGATCTAGGAAGTCTTATGACAGAATGAGTTCCCAAAATTTAGAACTGATAATTTCAAGACTCTCTTCAGTGGTTCCCTACTGTCTCTTCTCTGAAAACACTAAGTCTGTATATTAGTGTTTTAACTTAACCAAATTCAAACAGGAGTTTGGTACAATCTTATTTTCAGTTAATGAAAAATAACCATTTAACTATGAGATTGGTCACTAGTAAAATACAAAGCCACTTACCCAGTTCCAGGAGTCAAAAAGAGGAGCAAAGTTTCAGTTTAATTCAGTCTGATAATTTTGAGTGAAGTAGCTTTATAATTCTACGGAAACATTACATTTATATTCAACTCAAAGTATATTTGATTAGTACCATCATTCCAAACAACTTTTTCTTTTTTTTCAGTGGGCTGAATGTGTGGGAATTTCCTGCTTTCTAGGCTTGTGTAATTTGCTATTAATATGTATATGCCATTTGTTGATATAAAATTGATATTTATTATTTTATTGGCACATTACAGAAAAATATAGGAAGCATTCAGATGGACTTGTTAATGGAATTATTAGTTTTACAAAAACAATATCAGAAAAGTTCAACTGTTTAGATAAAATTTAATCAATGTAGGTTAATGAGCTCTAGAGAGCCTCTTTTGTATATTGGAATTAAAAGCTTGCTGGAGCTTCTATTGTACCAATATCTTTAGCCTTTATACTGGCAAAAATAAAAATAAACTTAGGTCTTAATATCTATGTAGGTATTTTACAAATAATATTAGAAATAACCTGAATAGTATAAATGAATGAATATAAGGTGATCAAGCAAAATAAAGTTTCTCTAAATATAAAAATGATTTACTTTAAATAAGAACTGTCATCTGATAAGCATTTAGAATTGGATAATTATAATAGCAATATAATATGCTTAATTGATTGAGGGCAGTGAAATCATTTTCTTGATTTCTCTTTTTCTGCCTCAGTTTTCTTAGTATATTTCTCAAGATGTTGTGAACATTAAATAAAAATAATAATAATTATTATTATTCAGGATATCAAGTTAGAGTGAATATTTTGTTTTCTTTCTCTTTTGTAAGTGCCATTCCTCTTTTAGACCTGTCTTTGAAGAGTATATTTTGAAACCTGAAAATTCCTTTAGATATGCAATCTTCCACCCACATCTGGAATACAACAAAATCTTATCTTCCTCTTGAAAGGTATTACTTCTCATTTTAGAAAAGTGGGTCTATCCAGCTTTGGCAACATGGTGAGACTCTGTTTCTACAAAAAAATTTAAAAATTAGCAGGCATGGTGGTGTGCACCTGTAGTCCCGGCTACTGGGGAAGCTGAGGTGGGAGGAATACTTGAGTCCAGGATTGGAGGCTGCAGTGAGCTATGGTCATGCCATTGCACTTCAGCCTAGGTAGCAGAGCAAGATCCTGTCTCAAAAGAAGAAAACAAAGAAAAGTAGATTGACCTAGCATTTTATTACCTTATTTCAGAAGATTATATATTATTTTTTAAAAAATTTTCTATGTTTTTAATCATTATAAATAAATGTTAATAATGTATTATCTCATGAAAAATTATATAGATTGTTTTTTAAATAACAAGATTTATTGTCTCGCACTTCCCTGTGGTTCTGTTGTCTCAGGGTCTCTCCTGAGGTTGCAGTCAAGCTGTCATCTGAGGCTCCAGTAATCTGAAGGGCTTGGGGCCCACTTCTAAGTCTGTTCGTCTGGTTGTTGGCAGGCCTCAGTTGCTTGCTTTTGTTTGCTACATGAGTCTCTCGACAGACTGTCTGAGTATCCTCATGACATGATGTTTGGCTTCTCTCCCAGAGAGAAACAGAGCATGAGAAAGTGACCAGCACAGAAGCTACAATATCTTCTATAACTGAATCTTGAAAGTGACATACTCACTTCTGCCATATTCTGTTGGTCAGTCCAGCCAACTTTGTACAATGTGGGAAGGGACTTCATAAGATTTTTCTCAACTGAATGACAAGAGCATTGCAGGCTCCCAAAATCTCTGGAATATAGAAAAAGAAGTGATAAGAGGGAAATGCATAAAACTCAATGCCTACATCAAAAAGAGATAATAAGGAAAGGTAGTGTAATTTTTATTAAAGAAAACCCGGAAACATTCACAGATAGAGAATTTGTATTCATACAAAGAAGGGGTAATTCTCTGTGGAAATGAGCACTGAGGAAAACTCTGACTAAGGAGACATCTTTGTTTAAATCTTCTTAGTATTTTCTTCACTAGTCCTCCTTGGCCGCACAGGGTTATTTTTTAACTGGCTTAGATGCATCACAAATCAAATCATCTCAGCCAGGCAAAGCCTATTATAAACCTATTATCAGTGAGTCTATCAGGTTATAATTTTTATTCTTCAATTTTCTCTTCTCTTCCTCCCAGTTTTATAAGTCTGAATATGTATAAGCATTTGTCTTAAATGACTGCAGTGTAGGCCTCGCTGGAAATAGAGAGGCATGAACTAAAAGTCCTTTTAGTGTCTTTTTATCTTTTTTCAGTTCTTTATATCTACTATTCTGGAAAAGAGTCAATATAAAAAATCCAGCCATAACATTTTTAATATTAATTTTTCTGCTAAGGAAAATAAAATTGCATTAGGTTTATAGTTACTGCCATCATTTTCCCTAGGTTATTTCTAGGCCAAGATGACTTTTACGATTTCTAACGTGGTTTTGAAAATACCATTTATCCTGCCAAATATGTTTTTAAAAAATGTAGATAAACCTTCTTTGGTACAATTAATATACTCCAGGCCATTAAGAAAAGAGAAAATGCTTATTTCCTTAGAATTCTGTTTATCCCATCTTCTTCTCCCTCCCTCATTCATCTATTGATCTTCAACTAGGCTTTTGAGAATGCAAGGACATGCTGTACTCTAGCTCTATAGTAGACCACAAACAGAGATATAGGCAGTGCAATGAGAGTAGGTGAGAAAAAAAGCTATTCTTTTCTGTTCAAGAAAATAGAAGTGGCATCCTGGTAAAGTTTCATAAATGCAGTCTCAAATTTAACCTAAGCATCAATGTGTGAAAGTATGATGACAAATCCATGCTGCTTATTCACCCTTATTATTTACATAAGAAAAAAGGAAGGCTTGGGTTAAAGAGCTAGCATCATCATAAATATAATTTTGCTTTCCTGGGGACAATGATACTTAACCTCCAATGTCACCAGCTAGTTAGTTCAGTCTTCAGTTCTAAACAGAGGTCTCTTCCTGAACTGAAGTTATACCATGAAAAGGGAATTTTTCATCAGCCTCAGGCTACCCAGATGGCTTTTAGAACACTGAGAGAGGGAGAGCTAGATGATAAACACCTTTAAATCTGACTGTGTCCATCCAGCTGTACTTTCAAATAACGCCTTTGCACCTTTGATTAAAAACAGTTTCCTAAACAATCTATCTTTGAGGCTCTAGAATTCATAATTAAGAAGTTCTAGGAATTTTACTCTTTTTTCTACTAAATTCAAAACTTCCTGGAGATTAAAACTCTACTGAAAATAGAGAGAACAAACACCCTTAATCCAGGAATGAGAATTTTGTCATTTTCTCACTGTGGTATACAAATTTAAGGGTCTTTCTCTCTATTTTAACGGAAAAATGCTTTGATAATCCATAGCCACGATGTATTTTTTTTTTTGTATTTACACTTGCCTTTTCATTGCAAGCACCTCAGTTCTATTTCATCTTCCCACCATAAATCATATGGTTTAGTGCCCTGGCTTCCACCTATTTTCCTTACTTCAATCTTCGCCTGCACACTGCAGTGTGTCTCATTTTAAAATTAACCATGTGTATTAGTCAGGGTTATCCAGATAAACACTACCATATATTTAAAAACATTTATTTAAGACATTGGGTCATATGATTCCAGAGACTGGCAAGTCCAAAATCTACAGAGGCAGTGTGCCAATTTGTGCCCTAAGGCTGGAAGCTGCTGTAGCACCACGAAGAGCTGGTATTACAGAGTGAAGTCTATCAGACAAAAAAATTCTCTCTTATTGGAGGAGGGTTAGCCTTTTGTTCTATTCAGCCCTTCAATTGATTGCATGAGACCCACCCACATTATGGAGGGCAATTTGCTTTATGCATTCAATTAATTTAAATTTTAATCTCATCCAAAAACACCCTCTCAGAAATAGCAAGAATAATGTCTTACCAAATACATGAACTTGATATTTAATGTCTTTTACACAAGCATTCTCATATTGTTTGTTTAGTTCAGGGGTGGAGAACCTTTTCATGTTGGAAGGCAGCATTGATTTCACTGTAATCAAATAAGGCCACATTCAAGAAACTTCAATTAGATATACTTAAAGTCGTACAGTTATTTTCTAAAAATCTAACTACTATGTACTTCATAATTTCAAAAAATTAAAACTATCTGTAATTAACAGATAGTTAATTAACAAAACTTTTAACGATTTTGTTGTGTCTGCTTTTTGTTGGAAAACATTCGAATATTTGGTTGCAGCACGGAGGTCCACAGTTTCAGTTGATCCTCTAGGTGGGTATCAGTCATTTGTGACCTTAAGGATGTTTTGATCTGGGTTAGGTAGGAGAATGTAGATTCGCAGCAATAGGCAGTTGAAAAGCAAGAAAGCATTTTTCGGGCATGTTGTTGAAGGCATGCGTATTCTACTGCATTTTTTCATGTATCAATTGGATCTTTCTTAGCATTAAACAGTGGCTTCTAAATGTCATCTACTGAGAGCTCAATGAATTCCATTTGTAATTTTTTAGGTGCCTTGGTAATATCAACTAGGTGAGAGGCTGAAATGGTAATTTGAATGTGATGTCATGATTCTCAAAGTCAGAAAATTTCATTGTATTCTCCAATTAATAGATGTATAACAGCTGCATATTCTTCAAATGATTTGCATATATCATCCTGCTCATGAATTATCTTTGCTAATTGGAGAAAATATTCATCAAAAATTTCCTCTTAAAGAAAAATTGTTTTTAAAAAAAATAGCTTCTTCCAAAATGCTTAGATTTTTGGCCACATATCATATATAGACTTAGTTTCACATTGCAAAGACATATTCAAGTTATTTTGATTTGACATGATATCACACAGAAATGCTGCATTCCTACAGAAATCTTTTAATAATTCACATTGCCGATTCTGTTCTTCATGAAATTTAATTATCTGTTCTCTTAGAGGTAAACTTTGTCTAACACCTACCCCTATGATAGCCAATGCACTTTAGAATGATATGGCAAATCCACACTGAATACCTCATTATTCAACTTCAGCTTGTTATGAAACTGACAATGTGGTGTTGAATTTGTATGAATATAGTTAACAATACTTATAACTTGTTGTAAAGTGTCACTTAAAATAGTAGCTTTAGCACAGAGATTTTGCTAATAGAAGATACAATGTAAAGAAATGAGAATATCTGGATCTGTTAATACTTTTTTTTTTTTATCTGTGGAGTAAATCCTTCATGTTTTCCTGTCATGGAAAGTGCACTGTCTGTGCATACACTCACTAAATTTACCAAATTCAGTCCAACTTCATGACATTTACCTTGGAAGTTGTTGAAGATATCTATTGCCTGTGTTCTATGTGCAAGAGTGCCCAAAGAGAGTAACTCTTCCTAGCAAAGAAAATCTTTTGTTATGACACAAATGAAGTATAAAACCTGTGCCAAATCAGTAGCATCACTTGTTTCATCCAAAGGGGTTGAATAATATATATTTTCCTTCTGAATAATTACATAAAGTTGTTCTGTTAAATTGAGGGCTAATTCATGCTGCTGATCAGTTATGGTTCTTCTTGAAAGAGACAGTTGTTTGCACTTTGAAATGTTATCGAGTTTAAGCATCCTACATCTTTGGCAATGCATTCTTTCACAATTTCTACATCACTGAACAGCTTCCCTTTGTTCTCGAGTATATAAGCTACTGTATAAGTTGCTTCAGTGGCATTATTTCCAGGTCTTATTGCTGCTTGAAAGAATTATCTTTGCTTTTGCTTTTCATTTTTTAATTTTTGTAATACAACCTTTTTCACCTCTCCTAATTTAAAATATTTGTGGTTCCTATGACTGTTATAATGCTTATGAACATTGAATTTCTTTAATGTTGATATTGCTATATCACAAAGCAAGGAAATTATCTTATCTTTAGCAGAAACAAGATAATATTGCAATTCCCAGTCTTCATTAAAATATCTGTTTTCTTCCTTCAGCATTCTCTTGGTCTTTGACATGAGGGGCTGTTAAGCAGACAGAATTAAAAAATACTGTCGAGCTGTGCAACTATTCACAAATTCCACTTCAAACAGAAACACAGTGCACCACTGTCAATGGCTGATAACAGACTGGTGTACTCGACCTCTATAAACTCTCGCCAACCAGCCTCATGTGGCAGTGGCGCCAGTTATGTGGGGGAATTAGAACTAAATCATGAGTGCAACAGCCGATTTAGCCCTCATGACTTACTGATGTTCTAACTGTGCTGGTCAATCTAGGAGGATTATTTCATTGAAACTTGTTTTATTCTTTGCTATTTTAAATACATTCATTTTAAAAATAAAATAAAAATATAAAAGATAAACAAATTGTATTAATAAAAATAAAAGGATTTGTTCTGGAAAATTTAGATTCTGTCAAAAGGCCATACTTAGAGAACTAGGAGGCCACATGTTCCCCACCCCTGATTTAGTTATTTAATATGTCTTTATCTTTTTAGGTATTCTTTATAAATGATATGTAGCTGACCAATTTACAAGCTTCCTTCAAAAACTCCTATCTCTTGCAAAAGTGAAACATAACACAATATCCTCTCATTGCTAATAATAATAAAAGCTAATCTTCACTGGGCATTTGTAATGTGAGAATTTTTTCTAAGCACTATTAATAAATTAACAAATTTAATACTTACAATAACTTGATAGTTTGTTGCATTTTTGTCTCTATTTTATGAATTAAAAAATAAAGAACAAAGAGCTTTTGTCTCTTGATCAACACTACTGAAGTGATAATTCCAACACAGAATCTGTCTCTAAAATAGTATGAGGAGCTAATTCTTACACATAACCAATTGTCTACATTAGGAGGGAGAGCAATGATGGGTATTTACACTTTTGTTTAAAGTCTAAACTTAATCTTGAATATATGAAAGATTATGAACATTACAAAAATGGAATACATATAAAAACAAAATATGAGTCAGCACAACTACTATTGGCTATGAACTATTATTACAGCTTATGATGCAGCTAATCTCCCCACGCAGCTATTCAGAAAGGCATTTTTTAAAAGGCATATCCATATGTCTTAGTGTCTAATAGATGACATAGAACACTGTAGGCTTCCCAGAATATTTTTTTTCTGAAATGTAAATATGAGTATATATCTATAAAGCTTTGCCTCTATGTATATATCCAGAATGTTTGGATCAGATTTTTTGGAGGGCTATGAAGTGTTGTGATTCTAAATGACCAGTATGATTTGGCTTAATCACTTGTTCATGCTCAGATTTAAACCAAAAAGAGCCACAAGACACATAAATTTAATGATTTCCTTTGACCATCAGCAGAAAAAAGCATGCTGTGATTTTTCTTCTTTTGTACCACTAAGAATTAAATTCAGCAAAAATGTTACCCACTGGCCGTGAGTTATCTCTTTTGCCTCCTAATCTGCAGCCTATACACTATGAGATATCAAACATGGTTAAATTTAAGATGTCTAACTAGTGGGGAGTAAATCTAAAATATACATTTTTTAGAATATTAATAGTGGTATTTTATAATTTGATAGTGCCCTTCATTCCAGGATTTCAAAAAAGCTTAAGGGTATGAACCTCCTGGGTATTTCATTTTCTTTTGAATATGTGTAGGGGGCTTTGAAATTTCATTATATATCATTAGATATTAGAAATGCTTTAAAAAGTATTTGCTGTTTTACTAATTTAGAAAATAATTGAGATATCCATGACTAAGCAAGTATATTATCTTTCTAACAAATTTTCCATACATATAATTTAAATATTTAAGACTTCATCAAATGTAAATGTCCAATGTACTTCATAGGGTGGCAATAACCATTTTAAACTCCAACTTCCAGGTATACCTATTCTTTCCACCTTCATAGTTACCTTTACTGTGAACCTTTTCAGGGTATTTCAATTAAAGGTACTTTGGATTATAAATTTTTTATTGTTACTTATCACTCAAATATTACATGACATATATTAAGTATGAGAAATCTTTTCCAAGATCATTGTTTAGATGAGTTCAACTTTTAAGATGTCTACATTCTTACTTTCCCAAACTTTACTAACATAAACTATATAGTTTTTTTAAACTTTCAGGTCTGTAGGCAGATGAGACCAATCATTTGGAGGATTATTTGACTTGAATTTAAATCTCTTCACTGCAGTTTACTAGTGTTTTGGCTTTTGATATGACAAAGTCTCAATCTTTAAGTCTCAGTTTCTCGTCTGTAAAATGGATGAAATAATAAAATCTACCTTCTAAGGTTATAGGGAGGAGTGAATGGAATTGTGCATGAAGAACATTGCCCCAACCAACAATTAATTTTATTTGCTCATTGTTGGTAGTTATGGTAGATCAGTGGACTCTACCTCCATATGCCATACCAATATTAGAGTAATTGACTTCTAAGATTTAAGAATAATGTTATTATATATAAAGACATTATAGCTGATGGGTTCACTCAGAACAAAACACTGTTTAAGGGAAAAACGTGTCTTAGTTATTTTAGTGCCTTCAATGTTTATCAGGAAACAGAGTACAAAATGACAATCAGTAAATATTTGATGAGCAAAAGAGTGAATAAAAATTGAACAAATAAAAAAGCAAATGGTTCTATAGTGATCAGCCCTTCTGTGTGCACATGAGAGGCTGCTTCTTTCTCAGTGGGTTTACCCTATGCATAAAGGCATTCTATCAAGGAATCGTATCCATTTTCATGGCAATGTGACTTTTCTTATAAAACTCATGCTCTCTCGTTTTACTGATAGCCATGTGTATGCTGTAAATTACTGTCCCCATCATATATTCCCTTTAAGATTAGACTTGATTTACATATGAGAAAAGTGGACTTGGAGTACTGGCCATTTGCTCTGTATTAGGGTATGTAAACAATATATTTTTTAATTTAATACAGAATTTAAAAACAAACAAAATATAACAACAAAATGTCCTCTCCCGGAGAGTGATAAACCCATTTTTGATTCTATACTTAGGGTCCAGGTATTGACCAAAAATTCAGCCATTTCTCTCACTTTGCTTCCTCCAGTATTTCACAGTTAAATTTACCACTGGATATAACTTTTAGATACTGAACCCCATTCTCTTCCAGAATTAAACCTGATAAATATAGAATGTATATATAACAATCTTCTTCCCCACTACCTGGGGGCCTTGCTGCCAAAAGACCCACCTAACAGAGTTTTACTGGATGCCTATGTTTAGCCTCAAGGGGTAGGATTCCTTATCTGCTTTTCCCCACAATTTTATTACCTATAGTACCAGACATATCCTTATTTTTCGGTATCATTATTTAATTCCTGTTTACCCAAGCACTTTGGAAACCTTGTCTAATGTTTTTTTGTTTGTTTGTTTGTTTGTTTTTGTCCTCTTCCCTAAGGAAAATTAAATATCGTTTACCCTTATCTTCTATAGATGCAAGTCTGACATCCGCTCCTACTAAGTGAGTTTCTTGAAGGAATCAGTTCAGTTTGGTTCATCCATTAAGTCCTCTTTTCTTTCTAATTGATCCCCTTTAATCAATAGCATTTAATATAGTGCCTTAAACACACATTGTGGGTAATCAATAACTGTTTGCTGAATAAATAATTAACTGTTCCACTATTGAGCTTAAGATTTTGTCAAATACACATTTGAAGCTGACATCACAGGGTTTCCTAAGATAATTTCTGAGGTTTCCTTTGGCTATGACCAGAGACAGAATTATGAGCAAAGTGGCCCAATGATCTGACCTATATAACATGTTTTACATTTTCAAACAAAACTCCAAGGTTTTTCATTCTGAAATTTGTTTTTCTGCAACATTATTTAAAGCCTCATTGCATTTTTGAGTATCTACAAATTCCACCTGTGCTAACCACCATCTGTGCACTGCAGCAATCCCATCAGCAAGGTTCCAGGTACTTTTGAGAATCCAATACATTTTCTGATGACTTGTGTATTTTTATGTATAAATAAATGAATCATCTGAAAGTGGAAATAGTTTCACAGTAGCTTTAATATGATGTCTACAAAAAAGTGACATGAGGAAAAAAACTTTTATTGGAGGAAAATTAACAAACTTTTCAGTCCCTGTGCTTTGTCTGGTACTACTAACAAAACGATTTTCTGAGCTATTTTTAAAAGGAATTTGTTAGAAACATCTCTTTCCATTTGTCATTTCACAATAAAGTGTGATTATTAATCTCTTCATTTTTAATTGAAGATTTTCTTCCCTATACTATTTTCAGACACATTTGTTAAAGCCAAATGTGAGGGTTTTAGAACAGAACTCAGTTCTTGTACACTTAAGTAATCATTCTTTATTGCAAAACTATGTATCTTTGTTATGTCATTGTTGATAAAAACTTTCTTTATGCTACCAGCTCTGAAGAATTATGTTCAAGGTGTTAGTGTAAATAGCAACATATAGATTCTACTATTATCAAACATATCAGCTTTGCTTTAAGATTTAATCACCCATAAACATTATGTTTCACCTTCTCAGTTTTTCTCCCACATATATTAATTTTAAAAAGACTTGGAACTTATGGATTTATTTTTGAAGATTTCCATATCACCATAATACTGACATTAGAGTTTCTCGAGTAGGTATTTTTTCTTAAGATTTTTGTTATATTATCTCACATTTTTTTCTGCCTAGGCTTTACTGTCTATATTACATAAAATATAAAATGAATTTATCATTCTTGAAATTACAACTCCATGCATTATTTACTGGCTTTGAAATAAAAACTTTACATCTGAATATATTATCGTTTTAAATTCACCTATTCTGAAATGTCATTTGTAGAGTTGAGTGATATTAATATGTTAGAAACTTTTGCAAATAAGCAACAAAATATTTTAATGGAAAAAAACACATTAGATTGAAACTCAGAACACTTAGCTCTTAACTCCAGTTCTACTACCAGCTGGAGGCTCTTTTGCAAGTAATTTCATATCTCTGAGTCTTGTTCTTTGTAAAATTTTGAAAAATATCTTATAGATGACATATTGAAACTAAGAACCATAATTGATATTTATATTCCTGGTGAATGGAATATTATGTGCAGCGAAGAAATATTTGTTAAAATAATATACATAATCATTCATATATATGTATAATGTTTCATATTTTATGTAGTATTTTGAGAGAGTGTGTGTGTGTGTGTATATATATATATATATATATATATAAACATTCACATAATTGCATTTAGTTTCAACTGGAAAGATGAGTTACCATGAAACTCTCTGCCTTTGATGAAATGACACTGCAGTGAGCTATAGTTTCTCTATGTTGCTCTTAAAATAACACAAGTGAATAAGTAAAGTTTTACAGGAGAGTTTGAGATTAGGCATTTGATAGATTTATTTTTAAATTTATTTTTAAATATACAATACATTATTATTGATAATAGTCACCGTGCTATGCAATAACCTCAAATCTTATTCCTTCTTTCTATCTGAAACTTGGTACACTTTGACCAACAACTTTCCCTTTCCTCCCTCTCCCTGCTTCAGCCCAGCCTCTAGTAACCATTGTTCTACTCTCTAGTTCTGAGTTCAACTTTTTTCAATTCCATTTATAAGTGAGATTATGCAGTATTTCTTTCTGTGTCTTGTTTATTTCACTTAGTCTAAGTCGTCCAGGTTCATCTACATTGTTGCAAATGACATGATCTTCTTTTTTTTAAGACTGAATCATATTCCATTGTGCATATATGCCACATTTTCTTTATTCATTGATGTGTTGATGGATGCTTAGATTGATTCCGTATCTTGGCTATTATGGTAATGCTGCAATGAACAGAAAAGATGAACAGCAGGCTTCGGGATAATGATTTTATTTCCTTTGGATTTATATCCAGAATTGGGCTTGCTGGATCATATGGTATTTTTAATTTTGATTTTTTGAGGAACCTCTATATCACTTTTCATGATGGCTGTATACATTTACATTCCCAACAACAATGTATGAGTTCCCGTTTCTCTGCATCCTTGCCAACATTTATTATCTTTCATTTTTTTAAATAAAAGCCATTTTAACAAGTGTGAGGCATGATCTCCTTATGGTTTTAATTTTCATTTCTCTAAAGATTAGCAATGCTAAGCATTTTTCCATGTTCCTATTGGCCATTTGTATATATTTTGAGAAATGTTATTAAGGTTCTTAGAACATTTTTTAATCAGGTTAGTTGTTTTCTTGCTATTGAGCAAGAAAGATTGATTAAAGCTTAGGCAATTACAAACCATTTACCTGTGGAGATGAATTGTTACCGTTTCCTGGAGGTTCTATATTGAGTGATGCAGAGAATTTAAAAACAAAGACATTTTTACTTACAATATAAAATTTTTTTGTTTTAATTTTTCAAACTTTCATTCTTGAGATTCAGTGTGGCCAGTGGTAAAGAAAGTAGAAATTAAAGTGACCACTATCATTTACTTGCTGTGTAACTTAAGGTACATTACTTAACCTCTCTGGTCCAATAGTCTTATCTTTAATTTGTGATAACATTAGTTATTGTGATGCAATGTATATAATGCAGCTACATTTTTTCAGCACACAATGCAAACTCTTAAGTAGTAATTAATATTATTATACCCTTTATTTTCCCCAAGAAAAGTTTGTATTAGGCTGTACCTTTAAATTGGGAAAAATTCTTTCCCACAAGTTAACTCTATTTTTCATCTTTAAGAACACTTATTTGTTCCCTCTTCCAATGGTGATTGCTTGAAGTTTTGCTTCTTTATTCACATCAGCCCCATACATATTCACGGACCAGATTTATCTTTAAATTATTTAAAGAACATTCAAATTATAAACAATAATTTAATTATGTGATGTGCATTCAGGAATCATTTCTCAGACTCATTCTGATGTAAACAAGGATTTATTTCACATTGAAATATTAACAAATGTCTTAATTATGTAGAAATTAATAATTCAATTTAGTACAGGAATATCCATCTTCAAAATGATTCTGAAGCATAAATATCCTATTTCTCATGGTTAATAAGGGGTCATTCTCTTCTTGAATACTAATATATTATATTATTTGCATAACTCTTACCTCATAATCTATTACCACTTTTAGTCACTTTAGCAACAGAGTTTGAAACATCTGTGAAGGCTTATTTTTCTGTATCTTTTCAGCTGTTGTTTTTATTTTACATTAAATATTAACAGAATTCTTTGAAAATGACTGGAATTTTAAATAGCAACTCTATGAATAATTATATCTGAGACTGATGTGAGAGCTTAAAAGTATTCTTTAGGTAACAACTTTTCTTCTCTAGTGACAAATTGATAAATTCTAAATTCCTCTGCCTGGAGACCAACCTATTGATAACAATATAACATAGTCTTCCACTATAGAGGCTTTCTCCCTGCAACACATGTGCTACTTTTCATTCCCATCAACCTCCATTCTGCTGTCTCTTTCCATTTGATTTAATCTAAGACTAATCCTTTCCTCAAATGTTCTTTTCTCCTCAGGTCAAAATTCCATGGATCTTTTTAAATAGACCTGGTTTCTAAACTCACTTCCTTTATCACTTCTTGCAGAAATAAAAGGAAGAAGCAAAATATGTTCAAAAAGAACACAAAAGCTGCCATAATCCCCCCATATATATTCTCTCATATATGTATATGAACATTTAAATATTTTTACAAAAAGGAATTTACTAGGCATACTGAGTGATAGCTCATTTTATTTCAATGTATGTAGAATTTTTGTGTCAGTAGGTTTATTTTTGCTTCTGTATTACGGTTTAATTGTGCAATATTTTATCTAGCATTTTCTAATTTATGTATATGTGAACATATTTTAAAAATATTATATTTGAAACATAATAATAAAACAAACATAAAAATCACTACTATCAACTTAAAAACAGATTATTAGATTTACTGAAGTTAGCTGTTAATTGATTCCCACTCACATAGCACACAGTGATCAGTATCCTAAATTATCTATTTATTATTCTCAATATTTATGTATGTTTACCATGTATGTATATACCTCAAAACAATACCTTTAGTTTTGCTGAAAGCAATTATTTTTAAAAGAGTAGTTTTAAAGCAATCATTGTGTCTAATATTTTGTACCTAGCTTTTTTCACTCAATGTTATATGTCTAACTTGTATCCATATTGTTTCATATAATTGCAGTTGCATTAATTTTGACTACAGTATGTGAAATATGTAAATATACCATTATTTATTTCTCTATTCCTCTACTGAGGGAAATATGGGTTGATTTTTTAGTTTTTTGCTCTTTTAAACCATATTGCTATGAAAATTCTTGTACATTTCTGAATAAAACAAGATAAAAATTGCCTTAGAGGAGGCTGCACACTAAAAATATGATGTGGGTAAGGTATTTAATTTTAATCTTCCCAGTTTGAACATTAAAAATATTCTAAAAGAGAGGGAACTAATTTTAATAATAACTTTTATCCAACACCTATGCCCCAAATATTTTTATTTTGACATATTGACTCAGATGGCATTAACATTACCCTCAGCTTGAATAAACTTTAGACAGGTTTCTTCCTGACTGTAGGATCCTGAAGTCTCTTCTTAGAGCATTTATTTTAGAAAACTTGCCTTTGTAAATTCCTCCTCTGCTCCTTTGAGATATAAATCTCCTAGCCTCTGGCCTGTTTTACCCCCCAGGAAAGTCTTTCTCCAGGGCCTGGAAGCCATCTCTTTGAAATGTAGTAATGATGAAAGATAGGGTCCCTTTGTCTAGATCTCTCTGGGAGGGTAGGATCCTAACCTAACTAATGGCCCAATCTGGTTGACTGGCATCCCAGTGAATGTGCTCCAGTACCTTTTCACTAGCCCATCCAGTGTTTAAAATTTCTCAAACCTTTTGTTTCAGCAATGCTGAGTTCAAGCTCTCTCCTATTGTGATAGTTTTGAACAAAGTCTTCCTTCTCTGTTTAACTGGTGCAATTTTTCTTTGACAATATAAACTGTGAAATTACTAGTGATATATTTTTCATTAGGTTGTTTGCAGTGAGTCTTTGAAATCTGGTCTGTATTTTACTTTTAGAGTAAGCACAACTCAGTCTAAGCCTGCCATATTTCAAGTGCTCCATAGCGACTTGAAGCCAGTGTTTACAATGTGCTGTGACGGCACAGCCCTCAAGGCTATACCTAGCATGGAAACAAAATGGCTGGATCAAAAGCTATGTGCATAATGAACTTCACAGTTTATTTTTTGTGTGTGTGACTTTCTTTCACATTTATAGACTTGTCATTCACATTAAGTATTGAATCAATTTGGAATTGCTTTAGGGTATGTTGTTATTTAGAGATGAAAATTTATTTCAATCTGGATCATTAATTTTTGCAGCACTTGTTGAATTGTATACATTGCCTCAAAGAATTGCAGTTTTAGCTCCATTTAAGAGTTTATTCTATTTTTCCTTAGTGATTATTGCTAAATTTTATTTTTTCCCCTGGGTTTCAAATGTATTAGTTCAAATATTTTTAGAATATTTTATTTTTAAAACATTGTCTTAAATATAGTTACAATGGCCCTCTAACTTCTTTTATTATTTGTTTGTTCTTACTCATTTTTCCTTTATCAATCTTACTTAAGAATTATTTTATTAATATTTTCAAACAACTTGTTGCATTTTTTTCTCTTTATTCTAGTTTTCTATTTCAAATATTTCTTCATTTAGCTTTGTCATTACCAACTTTCAAGTCACTTTCATTTTAATTTTGTACTTCTTAAGTAGGACACTTAAGATGCTTAGCATGCTATTATTTTAGTCTTTTTCATTTTTAAATTTAAGCATTTTGAGGCCATGTATCTTACTTTAGTTACTGAAGTTGCAGGTAGAAAATATAAAGCATAACGTTCATTTCCAGTTCTAAATTTTTTCCAAAAAAATTTTTAGTTTAATTTTTCTCTTAAAAACATGAAATTTTAGAGATGCATTTTTACTTATTTATTTTAAATTAACAAGTAATAATTGTGCATCTTTATGGGATACAATGTGGTTATGATTTATGTGCACAATGTAGAAAGGTTCAGTCAAACTAATTAACATATCATCACCTTATTTATTTTTTAGTGAGAATATAAAAAAATCTATGTTTTTAGTTTTTTTACTTCAAAATATTAAGGGGGGCACATATGTTTTTGTTACATGGATACCTTGTATGATACTTAAGTCATTTGGTGTGCCTGTCACCAATAGTGTTCGTTGTATCCAATAGGTAAGTTTTTATCCCTCACCCTCCACCTTGCCTCCTTCTTGATTTCAAATGCCTTTTATATCTCTTTGTGTTCCTATGTACCCATTGTTTTGCCCCACTTATTAGTGAGAACATATGGTGTTTATTTTTTCATACCTGAGATACTTCCCTTAGGATAATTGTCTTTAGTTCCATCCAAGTTGCTGCAAATGATATTATTTTCTTCCTTTTTATGGCTGAGTAGTACTCCATGGTATATATATGTGTCACATTTGTCCACTCATCAACTGATGGGCACTTAGGTTGATTAGACATCTTTACAATTGTGAATTGTTCTATGGTAAAGATTCAAGTGCAGGTGTCTTTTTTATAAAATGACTTATTTTCCTTTCGGTAAATACCCAGTGGTGGGGGTTCCTAGATTGAATGGTAGGTCTACATTTATTTCTTTGAGGAACCTATTTCTATCTTATTGTTGCTTCCATTTTTACCCTTTATATAATGAATTGATTTTTTTTTATATCTTTGTTTCTTATTTATTCCATTTCATCCTCTAGATTTCTTAGGGGCAATTAAAAGTTTATCATGGATATTTATAATTTAAAAAATAGTAATTTCTTTGTTTTTCTGACATCTAGAGCACTGAATTTATGCTAAGATTGTTCCATATTTCATACCCTCTACCTGATTTTGAATAGTTTAAAAAGGGCAGGATTTATGTCTAATCTAACATTTTATATCTGAGAGTATGTATGTTTTATGCATAGTAACAGCTCAATTTATATTTTAAGGCTTGAATTGTTTGAAAGGTTACAATAAATTTAATAAACCAGAAGGGGTCTTGTAATACTACTGTAACAATTATTTGCTTATTTTTTGTTAGGAATAACAGGGATAAATTATTTTAATTTCTGTAAAACCCTTCTTTATGTTGTGCTTACAAATGACATGAAAAATAAAATGTTCTCTGTCACTATCTTTGTGACATACATGAAGTGATTTTGTGTGTATGGGGAGAACTGTAATTTAATGTGTATTTTTATGCACAGATAAAAGAAGCAATAGGCTACACCTAGAACCATGTTAATAAATATCTTAGTTATGTGATCCCACTGTGCTGATTAGGGCTCAAGATTTTTGCAATCATAATTTGTCACACCAGAGCCAAGGAGACTGTGAAAGAATAATAAATCAAGATATGTGGGGTAATACAATTCTGTTTTTCTTTTTTTTTTTTTTGGAGGGGGTACCATTGCCTAAATGGCAAAAATTTCTAAAATGGTTAAAATTTCTAAGACTACACGATTCTCTTTTAGGCCTACATGGTTCTCTCTATTACCCTGCCCAAATGTACAAAGACTTTGCTACAAGCCAGATGGTTTTCCCCAATTCTGTGCACACACATCAAGCTAGGATTTAACTTGGAAAAAAAATATCCTATCATACATCTGGTCACGATTTTTCCTTATTTTAAAGTGTAAGATGTTTTTTAAAAAATAAAAAAAAAAATACAGAATATTTTAAAAGACATCCATGTACTTTACACCCACTGCTATTAATCTTATACTCTGTAAATAAATGTTATTAGTTACAGTGTAAAGGAGGAAACCAAAGTTAACAAAGGTTAGGTATCCAGAGTGGACAGCAGTGGAACTGGCAGCCTAACGCAGGTCTTGCCCTCTTTAAGGTTTATCTTTTTTGCACTGGACCAACCTGTTTTTCTCAGGAGAATTACATGTAATGCAAACTAATCCCTCATCTAATTAAAATTGGTATTGAATTCTATTCTACTTCATTTTTCTCTACTCAATTTTTCCTCAAAAAAGCTGAGGACAATAATTTTTTCATTTTCTCTTATTTTTAAATTTTAAAATGTTCTCATGTCAAGAAACATGAATAGCATTGTATTGAAGCTGTGGTTATTTTTAGGATTTATTGTACGTATTCATGTAGTTTTCCTGTCCCGTCTACTATGGATCTAGTCTTAAAGTGCTATATTTACTTCCATGTATGTGCTATGCTCTTGCCTATTTTTGCTTTACCCATGTTGCAACGTTTTCCTTAAACTTAACTCTAATCTCTATCCTCCGGCCTGGTATCTTGCTGGTCTTCCTGTTGAACTCTCCCTCTCTGTGCCTCTGTGCATGTGAAGGGGACCACTCTCAGGCCTACCTCTATTTTTACAATTATCAGAAGATGTTAATATTACATCTTTCATATCTTCTGCATCTAATGAACAGTAAATACTTTGAGTGAAGAGCTATGTCTCTCATCTCTTGTGTGCTTAGTACCATACGTGGGACACTATAGACTATGACTTAATGAATGATTGAACAAATGGAGCAGAGTGGAGAGGATACCTCTTGAGCCTGGCTCCTCCTTCATAGGACTTTTTGAGAATTAAATATTGTATACAAAATATATATCAATATTCTAGGAATATGGGTGCTATATATGTTAATATATACACATATACATGTATATGTATATATATTTATTATTGTTACAATGGAAAACCAAGGAGCCCATAATTAGAGTTAATATTCCGACTTAGACACCCTCACCCACCTTGATATCTGATATCCTTCTGGAGTTTTCCACTCCTGTGACCTGGAAGTATTCTTGAATTTTCTTTTTTCCTACCTCTTGATAAAATTATTCCTTAAAAATAAAAGACTTGAGCATTCATTTATTACAATTCTCTTGTGTTATATAAAAAATATAAAAACATATATAAAAAATTAGTTGAAATTAGAGCAAAACCACTTGTGTGCTTGCTCTGCCTGCCACTTCACTGCCTGAAAAATGGGTTCATAGGAAATGTAAGTCCTGGAACTTCCAATTTATGTGAGACTTATTATTTACTCTAGTTTCATAAGCTTATGACATTTTTTAAAACTGAGGCCTTCAAAATGTTTATTTTGGCTTCTTAGCCATATTTAGATTTAGGTTCCAGGTTTTTCACCAGAAAGACAAGTGAAAGTCATAAACACTGTATTAGGAAACATTCCATTGTGTAATCTTAAATAGATCCTGAAATATATATATATATATACACACACATACATACACACACACACATATATATATGTATATATATATATATATTTTTTTTTTTTTTTTGAGACAGAGTCTCACTCTGTTGCCCGGGCTAGAGTGAGTGCTGTGGCATCAGCCTAGCTCACAGCAACCTCAAACTCCTGGGCTCAAGCGATCCTCCTGCCTCAGCCTCCCGAATAGCTGAAACTACAGGCATGCTCCACCATGCCCGGCTAATTTTTTCTATATATATATTTAGCTGTCCAAGTCATCTCTTAATATTTTCAGTAGAGATGGAGGCTCGCTCTTGCTCAGGCTGGTCTCGAATTCCTGAGCTCAAACAATCAGCCCGCTTTGGCCTCCCATAGTGCTGGGATTACAGGCATGAGCCACCACGCCCAGCCTGAAATATATTTAAGAGCTAGAAATGAGTCTCTAGCATTCCTAATTACTATAAAGTGTAGTAAATCCCCTTTGGAGCCATGCTTCCCCAGAAAGAAATCATTACTTAATTCAGGTAAACAATCAATTTTTGAGAAACAGTTGACATGGATATACTCTGTATTAGTAGCCTCGCACTTTATGTTCACTTTCTTCATTCCTAACCAAAAACCTGATATATAAGTGTTCTTGACCCCATTTGACAGAGTGGAAAATCGAGACTTTAAGAAGTGACATGAATTATCTGTGATCTTATTTTCTCTATTAAGCTGGAATCAGTTCTCTAGTTTTTCTGATTTCAAAGTCTAGTCTCCTTCCTCAGGGTTATGCTTCAGTCTGGAGTTAATTTATCACACTCAATATGGCTTCTTTTCAGATAATGGCAGCCATTTTCAGATAAAAGCCTATCTGGGGATTGCATGTATTATGTTAAATATAAATAGCTCTTCAATCAAGTCGTATGTTTTAAAGTTTAAAGTATACATTTTCATGCTTTATTGCTCACATTGGTTTAGTGACATATAATTTCTTCTTATTGTTAGGATTAATTTATGCATAGATTGTTTTTGCTAAAGTGAAATGAAGTGAGAAAATTTTAGAGTTAACATAAGCTGGCAAGTTAGGGACCCCAGCTACTTAATATACAAGCACTAGAAAAGTTCTTAGGAAACTTTTGGAGGAGGGAAACTTTCACTGTCATTTCTTTCCTCATTTTCTTTGTTCACCTAAATAATTAATTCAGGCCTTCTTACTATCCTCCCTTCTGAGTAGCAAGAACTCATTCTACCATCTCACAAACAATACTTTCTAAACAGAGGACCTTATATTACAGGTGTATCCCTTGCCTCTGACTTTCCAACAAAAAACAATAGTGATCTAGCACCTCTTGTATTGTCCTGGATAAAACTGGAGCCCATTCTACTAAGTGAAGTATCACAAGAATGGAAAAACAAGCACCACATGTACGCACCATCAAATTGGTATTTACTGATCAACACTTGCGAGCACATATAGTAGTAACATTCGTTGCGTATTGGGCGGGTGGAGGGGGGAAGGAGATGGGTATATTCACACCTAAAGGGTACCGTGCGCAATATCTACAGGATGGACATGCCTGAAGCTCATATTCGGGTAGAGCAGAGGCAGTATATGTAACGTAAACATTTGTACCCCTGTAATATTCTGAAATTAAAAACTAAACTAAACTAAAAACAAACAAACAAAAATGAACCACAAAAGTAGGAACCATTTCCAAAATTGCACATTTTTTTCCTAAAAAATAGAATAAATATATTGGGGAAATATCTAGTAATCAGAGACATAATAAATAAAACTATATATACACACACATATATACATATATATACATATATATAAACACACGTGTATATATATGTGTGTGTGTATATATATATATATGTATATATATGATTAGCAAATATTTTAAATGGATTATCCATCCATCCATCTTGGTGAGACTGCTGTTGCTCCTTGAGCCTCCCAGTGTAAATCTTTATCCCACCCCTCGTGCCGTCTTCTTAGTTTTATGTTACTAGTTTCATCCATGCATCTCTGCTTACAAGCAACAAACACTGACTTTGGCTAATTTAAGAACATAGTTTATTGACAGAACGTCAAGAGCTCATAAGAAGAAAGAGACAATAGGAGAGAAAAAAAAAATACTGGCAATGGACTAGAAAAGAGCAACCCCATGAGACTAAAAAGAGTACAGATAATATTGGTTTTGAAGCAGAGAACTTAAATGAATGTAGCCAATCATTTGAAGTCATTCTATATTCAAGATTCAATTTCCAGAGGAGACTCCCATTGACTTTGCTTGAGTCACCTGTCCATATCTTGAGCAGGGCAGGGCATGTGACGTACCAAACTTTATATGGGATGTTCTATTCTGTATCCCCTGGGGAAAAGGCTACCCTCCAGAAGGAAATAAATTACTAGTAGCAAGGGAGAAGGAATGATGAGATGTCCATTAACCGTTTTTGTGAGCTCCTTAAGCTCGATAATCATGTTTGCTTGTTTCAGTTTTTGATCCCAGATTCCTAGCACATTGCTGTTACAGAGCAGAGGCTTAATTAATGTTTTCTGACTTATAGAGAAATATTGACATAGTTTGATAGCTTAATTATAACAGAAACATAAAAATCATCCATTTCCTCAGTAATAACTTTTCATTCTCCTTTTTATCCTAAAAGGTGCATCATAAAAATGATTAAAAGGAAAAAAAATCAAAATAATATTGAGTTTAAAATATACATTATGTTCCGTAGATACAATGATGAAAATGTCAAAATGTCTTTCTTGTAGGAGCTCCCTGCCTACCAGAGGAGTCAGCTGCATAGAACAATGACTATAGTCATCCTAGTTGTCATGGGGGCTGATACCAAGATTGATAGTGATCACAACACTAACTAAAATAATCCAATTGAAAATGTCTAAACGTCTCATCACAGGTAAATGACTATATAAAATTTTTCAAGTGTACTCAATGGAGTGTTATTCATACACTAAGAAGGTATAAATAAGAAGTCTATATGACAATCCAAAATACATTTAAAAATAAAATATAATAGATGTGGGTTATATATAATTTGATTATGAAAATATGAGTTTATATGATTGAAAAGTCTTAGAGATAACATAGATGAAAACAATTGTTGCTAGAAAAATTGATGAGTTTCATTTTTCAATTTCCTTTAATGCTGTTATAATAGGGTTATATAATAAATGAAATTTATAAAGAAAACCTGGTGCTATTTATTCAGTTTTCTCATTATTCAACAATAACACAATATTCTAAAATTGCTCCCTTACCTGTTAATGGGATTTAATTCAATTCTTTAACTTGCAGCTGTGGTTTCTGCTCTAAGTGCCTGGGGGCACTCCCATTCTGTGTTACTTTTTATCTATTCCTCATGAATTTTTGTTGGCTTTGCTCCCTGAGAGCACCTCTACTGTGGGAGCTATATAAAGAAATGTGTTGGTGTTCAGTAGAATTTAGTTAGAATAAAATGGCTGGTTTTGATCCTTGATAATGTGTTTTATTATTTTTTTTAGTGCTCTCCAGTGATACATCTCTATGTAGGAGCTGCAAGTGCTTTAAATCCTCTTTATCCAAACTGAAAACCTGCCCTCACTCCAAGTCTTCTCTTTTGCCTTTAAACCCCATTTCTGTGGAATTCTTTAAGGTGTGCAGGTTTTGACATTTCCTTAAAATGTAAAATTGGTGATTAATTTCCATAAATTTTAATATCACCACTGTCCACACATTAGTTCAGCCCTTTTATTAAATCAACTACCTTGTCTTTTTAATAGTGCCTTACTGCTTTTCTCAGTCTATATTTATTTTTTCTGTTCAGTTCAGCCTACACACTGCTGCCACATCATGCTGACAGGGGCCAAGTAGTCTAACATTTCTGTCTTAAAACCTCTAAAAGGTACCCATGCATTACTCAACTAAAGTACAAACACTCTAGCTCAAATGCCTACATGCATTTGTAGCATTGTTATCCATGATTACCTTACTCCTACCCTATAAACTAACCAAACTGGCTGACTTCCTGCTGCTGCATCACATTAATGACTCTCCCGTCTCCCTGCCTTCTTCATATTTCTTCCTTTACTTGGAATGCCCTCCTCCATTCTTGCCCTAATCATTAAAATTGCTCTCTATCCTTAAAGAAATATTTAAACAATTACCCATTCTATAATTGTTTTTTGTTTTACTTTTCCAAATAGATTTGATTTCCTTCCTTTCAGACCAGATATGCCTCTGTATGTGTCACCATGTACATACTTTATATGTGTCATTTTAATGTAAATAGTGATTAGACTTTATATGTGTCATTTTAATGTAAATAGTGATTAGACTGTGCATCCTCTGAGCATAAGTACCTGTAAACACAAGTACAATAATGTTGTCATCCCAGTATCCATTTTTGCACCTAGCACAGAACCTGGCTAGCTTTTTTTTAATTGTTTTGAATTAAAGGATGACTACAAAATTGTTGAAGAGAATTTATAGGATCAGAGTGTATAAATTTTTATTTTCAGTTTAGTTATCTTTCTCATTAAGAGGAAAGGTACAAAGAAGGAATCCAAAAGTACGAGTCCTCCAAAGGATGAAAAGGATAGAAAGATGAGTGAAAAAGGAGAAAACAATAAGTGCTTTGATGACTAAATTAAACCTGAATAAGTTTAGAGCAAGAGAAATACATTTCATTGTGTGTGTGATGTTATGTGGTATGTGTACTCCAAACAAAGCAGTTTGGATGTGTTACTTTAGGAAAGACATTAGTAAAATATGGTGCTTTATTTTGTCTTCTGTCTCTGAACATTTTGATCAATTAATGTTTCATTTGTTATAAGTGACTGTTAATCATGGCTAAAAAGGATTTCAGGAGTTTTGCAATGCTCTATTTAAGAGGTTAATTTTATGTATTAACTTGGTGGGGCTATGGGTTGGCCAGATAGCTGGTCACTGCTACTTCTGGGTGTGTCTGTAAAAGTGTTTCTGGAAGAGATTAGCATTTGAATCTGTAGACTGAGGAAAGAAGATTCCTGCTGCCACCTGTCTTTGTAATATTTCATTCTATACACAAGGGTGAGGGGCAGTTTGACAAAAGACAAATCAACATATTATGCAGTCATATACTTTTAGATCAATGAGGAAATCTGAGAGAGGCCCACTTAATCTCTGTAATGTTTAAAATATACTTAAAATGGTTTTGTAAATAAAGATCCAGAGAACTTGCAGGGTTAGTGGACTGAGGGCACACAGTGCATTATTGGCAGTGCCAATTTAAAAACCTGAGGGCTCTGAGCCCAGACCGGTGCCTCCTGGTCTCAGTGCCACCAGCTGCTCCCTAATGAAGGTCCAGCAAAGTAAAACTTAAAAGGAAGTTTAGAAGTAATTAGTTGGAGGTAGTTACAAGAAAAAAGCCTCAGGAAGGAAAATCATTTTATAGGCTATATAGACGATATTTAACTATTTGTTTTGTCCCTGACCTTTATGCCACATTGTACTGATTTTTCCAAGCCTCATCCTTCTATAACAATAAGAAAAGGAGAGTGGACCGAAGAAAACTGCACAGCACTGGATCAGTAACATGGCTGGGCTTTCTGATTGGTCACTGCTCAGCCAGAGCTTGAGTAGAAAACAAACCACAGTATTCAAAAGAAGTTTGTTTCTTCCTCTAGAGAGTAGGTAAACATCTAGAATCAGAAACTTCTGAAATTATATTTTTTCTCTTTTCCTCCATTGCAACCTTTCACTTCTTAAAGTCTTGAGATTTGAGATTAATCATGGCTAAAAAGGATTTCAGGAATTTTGCAATGTTCTATTTAAGAGGTAAATAAATAAATAAAATTTAATGGAGAGACACAATTGTGGAATTTTCTTTTGGTATATATTCATTTTTTGTAGTTATTTTAAATCAGTACCCTTGGTTAAGTTTCTGAGGGATCATGGTTCTCTCTACTTATACATTTGCTTATATATGTGCATTTGCTGGTCATCTGATCTACTGCTATGTGCCTGAAATTTATGAAGTTATTCATGACCTCCAAAAGTAAAAACAAAAATGAAAATGAAAATACTAATTGAAGGATAATATCATGTTATTAATATACACATGAAAATATAACTGTATATGTACCAGAATGATCAACTGGGTTAGTGCATTCTTTTGTTGAAGGAAAGCCTATACTGGAAACCCAGCTATATTAAAATGTTTAGCTTCATGAGCACAGAAGTAGAGCAAACAATCATGGGTAATCTCTATGGCTTGTTTCAACCTGCAATAGCCTGTGAAGCATGTATACATTTATGATAATACAAGATCTGCCATGAGACCAGAGATATTTTCATCCATCAGTCATGATATCCTTTAGCTAAACATTGTGCTTTAAAGTGTGAGAAAGCAACTGTTGTTTGGATATGAATGCCACAAGTTTGGCTCAGGACCTCTAACCAGGTCTTTAAGGTTTTGTGAACATGAGCTCTTAGAGAGATGAGTGGGTAACCAGCAGGCTCAGCAACCTGCCCATTCCCACAATCGTGACATAGAAAGTTGTTAAAATATGAAAAAGTCAGGATGTGATTCTATATTATTCTCTCCAACAATGAAACAAAACCAGCATTATAGACATAGCATACTAAAGGAAGAGAAAATTTTGCTTTGAAGTAAAAACAGAAATTTTGAAAAAGTATAAAATTTGCTCTGCGTTTTTGAACAATTTAAGAAATGTTATCAAATTTAAATTCAAGGACTTTGTCAGAATTTTTTAGTTCTTCCCCGCCTAGAATTGAGAAAGAACATTGAATAAACTCAGAACCAGGTCTTCAGTGTGAGTGACAGATTTAAAAGAGTGCTCAAAAATTTGCTGTTTGAAAAGAAATCAGGTTATAACTAAAATAAAAAAGGCAGGATATAAAAACAATTTAATCATTTCAAACTTTTTTTATGATAGAATCACCCATAAATATTGCCTTAAATATTTATGATATTTAAGCATGTACACAAATAATGAAAGTAGAACACAACGCAGCTAATAAGAAATCAAAATAAAATGCTCCACAGTTTCAGATGATGGTAGATTTATTTCTAAAAGGGATAAAATAAGAAGTTATGAAGTCATCAAGTAGCATTTCACATTTGGTCTGTATTTTGAAAGATAAATTACTGACAGTGTGAACAAATGTGCAGGGTCAGAAAAATTAAGATATAGGAGAAATGAATTCAATATAGCTTACAATATCAGATATCTTGGGGAGTGTCATGGGATGGGATTCTGGGAAGAAGAGAAATTGGAAGTAGGTTGTGAAGGGCATTGAATGTCAAGCTAAGGAGTTTATACATAGGGAGTCAATGGGAAGTTGTTAATGTTTAACTTGGGGAAGAATATGTATTCTTTATGGCCTATTTTCCTGGAATATTTAAAAAAGAAATATCTCCAAATATGTTCCCTGTGAGAGGAAATATTTGAAAAGTTTTATGTGTTCTGCCATTGATTTATAGTGTGTGCTTTTCTTGTAGAAAGTAGGACTTGCAAAAAATCATGCAGTTTTTTTGGTTTTGGTTTGTTTTATAGTTTCGAGTCATTCACTTTTCTCTTTTGTCTGGTGTTTTTTCATCTCTCTGGCAATTTTTCACCCATCACTAATTCCCATAAGCCCAGTTTGAATCATTTTAGTAACCTGCACTAATTGGAAGCTCTCTGTAACAAAGCCCTCCAGATAAAAGCTTATAGTGAATGTCTCTACTTTAAAGAAGGTATACTTTCCATTATAGCATAGGTTCCATTCTGAATCCAGAGATTGCAAAATTAAACACATTCAAGAGCCACGTGAATAATGCAAGTGAGCAAAATGAGCCCGGTTGTAAGGTCTAGATCAGTCATTCTTATTTATGGCTACAGCATAATGCCGCCTGAGGCGCTGTTATAAAGTTCTTGAGATGTTGATATGCAGATAAGATTAAGAACCCCTGTAAATCAATAATCTCAAATGTACGTGATTAGAGGAATAACTTGGATATTTTTTGTTTTGTTTGATTTATTAATAAATATTCCCAACCATTGACAAGAAATTAAAAATGAAAATAAGAATTGTGAATCCCAGGAATCTTTATTTTTAACAAAGACTATCTCCTACAAATACATACCTGATGACTAAGAGGCAAAGGAGTTTGTGGGCCACAATTTGAAACATACAGATAAACAAATCTCTTTTAGTATCATAGTCATTAGTAAGTGCTTGCTTTCTTCTACCAAGATGTTTTACATTTTAAAGAGGGCAAAGCCTTAATTGGACTCCATAACTGGGGGTTTTCTGGAGAAGAGCATAGACTTGGTCATGTGTTTTGATATGAGTAGGTGGGAGTCATCCCCGAGCCCTCCCTTTGTCCATTATTTAACTAGTAATACTACATATAAGACCATTTATGTAAAAAGGCTTAAATCTATCAAAATTCAGATGTGAGATAACATTCCTTTTATACCTTTACCCTAAGAATCATTATTTATCAATAGACTAGTGGCTTCAGAAACAAAATCAAGTTCAAAGTGAGGATGGTAACAATCAACCCAAGAGTCACAGCTGTCCTTCTTGTTTTGTATAATGTCCCATACAGTACCACATTTATATGGGTCTTTAATTCATAATAACTGTATTTAGAAAGAGAAGCCACACTGCATTTTTGACAAGGGAAATATCTATTAGTTAAACGTATGTATAGTCCCAGGCATTTTGCTGTGCATGTCATGTAGGTCCCTTCATCATCGTGAGAACTCTAAAAAATTTTATTTTAATTTTACATGTAAGGAAATTCACAAAGAGGATAAGCAATGTGCCCAAGATCACCTGTGTGGTGTTATTTGTTACATATATAATTATTTACATGTAACAATTTTCTTTGAAATTAGAGGGTTAAAACAACACATATCTATTATTTCTAAGCTTCTGTAGGTCAAGAATTTGTGAATAGATATAGCTTATTTGGATCATTTTGGCTCTGAATTTTTTACCAAACCTGCACCCAAGGTGTCAACTGATGTTCAATCACTTTAAGCTTGACTAGGTCTGGAGGATCCACTTCCAAGCTCACATCATGGCAGTTGGCAGGGAATTTTATTTCTTTGGCAAATGGTTCTGATAGCATGGCTTTTCCTAGAGTGAGAGATCCAAGGGACAGAGAACAAATCCAAGATAGAATTCTTAGTCTTTTTATAACCTAATCTTGGAGAAACTTGCCTTTTCTGCCATATTCTATTCATTAGAAGAGAGCCCGATCCACATTAAAGGGAAGAGATTTAAAGTTCCACTTGTTAAAAAGGAGGAATATGAAAGAATGTGTGGATATATGTGAAAAAAATTAAATTCTTAACAGAAAGAACAAATATAACAGTATCATTTTATGCACTGGAAGTGGATTGTCAAAAAAATGTTCCAGTGCTCCTTCTAAGATAGCATTAGAATGATAAAAATCTAACAGGGTTATTATTTGGGAAATAGAAGCATTTCATGAGTTATTAATTAGCAGTGGACACAATTCATTTGTTCAACATAAACTGGTTAGAATTGTGTATCAATAAGAGTGCTGAATTCTGTGATACAGTGTAGTAGAGGAGATGAATGTAAAAAGAGTTCAATGCAGTAGGTGATAGCAGTGCTATGACAGGAATGATCAAAACATACCCAGGACACAGGAGAATTGTTCAATGTTTTAAGATGGGGAAATTTGGAGGGCAAACTAGGGAAATCACCCTAGTAGAAGTAATACATAAACAAAGTATTAAAATATGAGAAATCGTATACAGGATGGAATTTAGGGGAAGTGCACTTCCAAAAAAGAGTAGGAGGGAGGCAGAGGATTTGGGTGGGGGGAAGTGGGGGAGGGGAGGAGAGAGAGAGAGAGAAAGAAAAATTATGGGATAGTATGTGAGAAAGTTCCAGACAAGGAGACTGTATTCCAGAGAAAGGACACAGTTTGCACAAAACCCCAGAGAGATCAGAAAGAAACAAAATAGTCTAGCAGGTTAAGGGAATGCTGAGAAGTGTGTTAAGATTGTAGATTGCAAGGGACAGAGAATGGGGCCCTAAAAAAAGATAATGCTAAAAGGACAGGAAACTGGATGGAAAATCTTGTTCTCCACTGAGAATTTTGGATTTTATTTATTCTAGACCAATGTTTTTCAATTTTAGTCAGGTGAGTCTCACCATCACAATTTTTGCCAAGTCTTTATACCATCCATGCTATCATTTATGCAATATTTTAAAAGTCTAATTTTTTACATGTATACATTTATTTAAAAATGAAATATATCTTGAGTTGGGTGTATTAGTTTTATTTTTATATTACACATTAAATATAAAACCTGTCTTTACCATTAAGTAGGATAGAAGTGGGATATTGAAGGGTTTAAGCAAATGGACAATGTACTTCATAGAGATCACCTGGAGGCTGTGTGGAAGGTACATAGGAGGGGTACAAATGGGACACACCTTCCCAACTGCATGTGCCCTGGACTGGGCTGGCCCATGACTAAGTATTTTCTGGATACAGAGTTTTGCTTAAACAAATCTTTGCCTACTTCATAAGGATCTTCATAGTCCCAAACTCTGTAGCACAGGGTATGAGTAATCTTGAACAGCGGGAATGCTGCAGTTCCCGTCTATGAATCCCCAAGAGAAAGAAGCAAATTCTGCTGTCTTCTGGCCCTTGGAAGGAAAATGGAAAAATTGTTTGGAGTTATGGAAACTACTGTTTTCTCGGTTTGTCTAAATTTACCCAGAATACTCTGAATTGTGATAAATATTGGCAAGTGTACTGACTTCTTTCAAAATATTATGGTTGTTGTATGTTTTTAGCTCCATCTCAAAAATAAACTTGCTTAGCAATTTGAATATTTGAGATGCATGAGCCACGGTGAGGGTTCCTAGATTGATATCAGAGACAAGCTCAATCTCAGTTATATTCATGAGATCTACATACTGTGTGTATCTTCTGGAAACACGGTAGGGCCGTTTAGAAAATGATCTTAACTGTGGTTCCGTTTAATATTAAACAGTTGGAGAAACGAAGTGGATCAACGATAACTTGAATGTTCAATTTTCACTTTGGGATATGTTCAAATTACGTTAAAATGGTAGATAGTTTTGGCAATTTGTTTAAACGATAGCACTGAAGTTATATAGAGAAAAAAAATATGGATGTGTTTGCTGTAGCCCATTTTCCCACAGCTCATAAATGTGTCTCATATTGTTTAATACCATAGCAAGAATTAAACTAAGGGATTGAGGGATTCAGACTTACTGCTCAATTTAAATGGGTTTTGCAATGTTCCCAGCTCTTTGAGGTGAAAATATTTTTTTAACGTAGTAAGGAAATGAAAAGCAACAATAGCTTTTAATTAGCACTGGGACTTCATACTCAGTTTCTTGTGTTATACTTGCTTACATATTTCTGACAGGGTGAGTTAATTTAACAATGTGGTGTTGTCTAGGGACAATGAGAGGAGAGAATGAGTAGGAAAATATGTCCAAAAGCAGAGAAGAGAAACTTCTGCCAGCTTTTCAAATTAACACTGGATTTGGCAATAATTTTTAAAATACTTGTTTGCTACTATTCTGTGCTCCTTGTGTGGCATTTTCAGGCTCAGATGAATTGTCGCCAGGTGTTTGATGTTACAAAATCATGGTAGGCCATTTATTTCCTGCTGTATTGGTCACAGAGATCACATACCATCATCACAGTGAGCTAAAATGCATTAATGCATCAGGCCATCTGAAAATGTTGGCTTCTGGCTTCTGTGGTATTTTTAAAGAGGCAGTCTCACCTTCAGATATTACAGAACTGACAGACAATTTCTGAGGTCTTTGGACCAAGAGGCTGTTTTTTTTTTTTTCTATCCAGTATTAATCTTTAATACCTACCATCCTATAACATGGATTTAGACCATGCAATGATACAATTGCAGTTTTATGATCTTAGCAGAAATCTTATAGATAGCTTAAGAATAGTATTCAATGCCTGACATTCTATGCTGCAGAAAATAAAAAAATAGTATTCATATTCATTTGAGGATATAAAAGTAAAGCAAAAAGTAGGCAATATGTAAGGTGATTTTGAAATGTTGCAAATATGCAAATATATGGAGTAATATGATTCTTCATTCTGTGACCCACCCAATCAAGACACATGTTGGCTCCTTCCTCTGATCCCATGGCACTTGGTTTATTCAATTATTACAGCTAGTGTCATCATCTACTTTATTTACTTGTATGAAGCTTTATTTATTCACTTACTTGTGTAAGGTTTCTCTACATGAAGCAGATTGAAGACATTTAAGGACATGGGCTACAAAAATTTGTGTATTCACTTGAGCACCTCCCAATAAATGTCCTTGCCCTAGAGGACAAACGATGATATTTACTGAATAAAATTACATCATTTTCAAGCCAGAGACATCTGCAATTTCAAAAAAATTGAAATTTTACTTCGAAAATGAAAGAGTTCCGAGATAGTGTGTGACTTTCCTGGAGTCACCTGGTCAGTCAATGGAGAATCTTTATCAGAGCCCGCATGTACTACCTGCTAGCGTAACACTTACACTATTGGCTCCATCAACTGGCATCAGCATCATTGCTATGATTCAGGGTCTTATATTCTATCTTGTAACCTGTTTCTTCCCTACTAGTCTCTTCTAATTTTTGACTTTTTCTTAATAGTTATGTGTTAATAAAGTAGTACTTTTTAATAAATATGCAAATAGTTATATTGTTAAAATACTTGTTCAATGTTCAAATGTATTCCTAAGGAGAACGATTCTTAACTCCCAATTCCAGTTTTCCCCTTTGAAATAAATTACGCTTGTTTTTAACTGTCAAATCTTTCTATCTCTCAAATAAATGTTCAAGGAGAACTGGAGAGTGTTTGCTTTGTTTTGATCCATTTTGTTTTTTAATGTGTTACAAATAGTTCTTACTGTTAGAATTTCTGGCTTCCTGGTTATGCATTTGAGTTAATTATGCTGAGTTTTTAAAAAGTGCTAGGAAAAGGTCATAATAGTTCTAATTGGTTTGTCTTGCCATGTAGAGTGAAGTGATTAATACCACTACTGGGGTTAGGTCAATAGGCAGGTAGCATAGACTCAACATCCAATAAGAGGTGCCAATGAATAACTATTAAACCACTCCATCCACTTTATTTTTAAAAGCTAATTCAGTCACAGAACCCTTTGATACAGGTCCTTTTAATTACAAATTTTATTTTGATAAGTGATTCCTGTTAAAGAGAAAATGCACTGGGTCTTTGAGTTGATTTTATTCAGGCTATTGCAATAGGGAGGGCACCGAAGATATGAAGATGGCATTGTCTCATCAGAGTGGTTTGCCTTAGACTTTGAAAGGGATGGGTAATAAGTTATAGGTGGGGTGATTTACAGTTGTGATTGTTTTACAACCAGAGGACATCCCATTCAGTTAACTAAATAGGAAATTTTTATCTCTGTGTAAATTAGTTTCAAGGAGACAAACTTCTTGCTATATATATAGATAATTACTCATGAGAAAAAGAATGGGAAGTTGGCTTGTGGTGAAAGGATCTGTGTCTGATCTTCTAGCAGGTTTAGGCAAAAGAGAAAAAGGTCTATGTTCAGCCTTCTCATTTTTTTAATGGGATGTTTGCATTGAAGCCAAAAAATATGCATGAATCATAAAAATCTTCCAGATTTCTGGGATAATATTTACTATGAGGAAGATTTCTTATCCTTCCTCTTCTCCCCATTTTATTGAGATACAAATATCAGAATGGACAATCCAGTCATCTTAATAAACCTGTATTAGATCTGTGAAGAATGATGGTATTTTGATGGGGATTACATTGAATCTGTAAATCACTTTGGGTAATATGGGCATTTCAGCAATGTTGATTTTGCCAATCCACAAGCATGGTACTCACTATTAAATTGGAACTAACCAATCAGCACTCATGTGCACAGATGGAAGTAAAACTCAACAGAAATCATTCAAGTGGGAAGGGGTAGGAGGGGATGGGTGAAATCATACCTAACAGGGACAATGTACACTATCTGGGTGATGGGCACACTTATAAGTTTTATTCAAGCAGTACAAAAGCAATCGATATGGCTCAGTAGAACTCCATGGTATACATATAACAAATTTTATTGATCCGCTCGTGTATTGATGGACACTTGGATTGTTTCCACATCTTTGCAATTGTAAATTGTGCTGCCATAAACATTTGAATGCAGATGTCTTTATTACAGAATGTCTCTTTTTCCTTTGAGTAGATGCCTAGTAGTGGGAGTGCTGGATCAGACATCAGCCTAGGCAAAGAATTTATGATGAAGACCCCTAAAGCAATCACGGCAGCAACAAAAATAAATAAATGAGATCTGATCAAATTAAAAAGTTTCTGCACACCCAAGGAAGCTATCATTAGAGCAAATAGACAACCTACAGAATGGGAGAAAATATTTGCATGCTACACATCCGATAAATGACTGATAATAAGAATCTATATAGAACTTAAGAAGAAAACTAACAAGAAAAATATCAAACAACTCCATCAAAAAGTGGGCAAAGGACGTGAACAGAAATTTTTCAAAAGAAGACAGAATAATGGCCAGCAAACATATAAAAAAGTGATCAATATCTCTAATCATTAGGGAAATGCAAATCAAAACCACAATGACATATCACCTAATTCCAATGAGAATGGCCTTTATCAGAAAGTCCCCAAACAAAAAATGGTGACATGGATATGGAGAGATTGGAACACTCTTACACTGCTGGTGGGACTGCAAATTAGTACAAACCCTGTGGAAAGTAATTTGGAGATACCGCAAAGAACTAAAAATAGAAATACTGTTTGTTCACTTCTGAATGTGAGGTCTTACCTTTGTCTTTATGCTTCAGAGACATTTTCTTTAGATGATCCTTTCCTTTCCTCCCCCTATCACATCAATATCTGCTATTAGTTGTTATCTCAAGTTCTTAGCCTTGGGAAGCTGAGCCAGGTAGGTCACTTCACTCCAGGAGTTCAGTTCGAGACCAGCCTGAGCAACATAGTGAGACCCCATCTCTACAAAACATATTAAAAATTAGCTGGGTATGGTTGTGCACACCTGTAGTCCCAATTATTTGGGAGACTGAGGTAGGAGGATTGGTTGAGCCCAGGAGTTTTAAGTTGCAGTGAGCTATGATGAAGCCACTGTACTCTAGCTCAGGCAACACAGTGTGAGACCCTGTGCACTGTCTGGAGAATGGACACGCTTGAAGCTCTGACTCGGGGGTGGGGGGGCATGGGAAATATACATAACCTAAACTTTTGTACCCCCATAATAAGCTGAAATTAAAAAAAAAAAGCGCAAACAAAACAAAACAAAAATAAAGTCCTTAGCTTGATAGTAGTGGTTATTGTGGGGGTTGAGGTCTTGGCTGCTCTGGTTAAGGTTCAGCCTGTCACGAACCATGTCCCTGGTTTTGGGGTTGTGGCCTTTGAGGATCTGCCTTTAACCTGGCTGCTCTTGGTTCCTCAGTACTTAATCCTACCTCTTCCTCTAGAGTAAGGTTTCTCTAAGAGGGTGTAAATTCTTCTGACTGTGGCCCCAGGGGCCTGCCAGCTCATACTCAAGCTTCACGAAATTGTCAACTGTTCTAGGCAAACTCTAGTTGTAGCTGCCTAATCTTGTCTATCCCAGGTGACACCTGTGTATGCATTGTCTTACCTTGAAGGCACTGTCTGGATTTTCAGCCAGTTGTTTGCTCTTACCTCAAGTCTCTAAAGAACTTTTAAAAAGTCTTGTATTTGAATTGAATGATCCTCTTCTTCATTGTAAGGGTGGGAGTGACTCTCCTTCCAGCTTTCTACATCCTTGGGCAGAAGCCAGCCTTTTCCACAGGGAATTTTTTTTTTTTTTTTTTGAGACAGGCTCGCTCTGTTGCCCAGGCTACAGTGCCTTGCCATCAGCCTAGCTTACAGCAACCTCAAACTCCTGGGCTCAAGCGATCCTCCTGTCTCAGTATCCCAAGTAGCTGGGACTACAGGCATGTGCCACCATGCCCAACTAATTTTTTCTATTTTTAGTAGAGATCGGGGTCTCGCTATTGCTCAGGCTGGTCTTGAATTCCTAACCTCAAGCGATCCTCCGGCCTCAGCCTCCCAGAGGGCTAGGATTACAGGCGTGAGCCACTGTACCTGGCCTCAGAGTGAATTTTTATGAAGTGTTTTTCAAAATTCTGGAACAAGGAAGATGAGAGAAGAGGCCCAAGGATTAGATTAAATGGAGATTAGTAATGTTACTGAATGAGTCACATTTAAATGTGTTTCTATTAATTGCAGAGAATTGTTCACATCAAAAATACCATCAGGATCTAGTGAGACATTTATAATTCTTGTGTTATTTTTCAGCATATACTTGCTTTTGCTCATTACTTAAATACTGTAAATATTAATGATTGTAACCCTGCCTTGTACTATTGAGGAGTAAAAATGTAAAGAGAAATGGTATTTTCTTCTTGTTATCTATGCTTTTGGAGAGTTCAGAATCCTGGGTGGTAAGGAAATAACGAGTGTATCTGTCAAAAATACAACCTAATTATAGTCAAATAACTTCAAACATACTAAGTACTGACTTTCATATGGATATGGCTTAGGAGTGGAAAAGTAGACTGCATTGGGAGAAAGGACTGTGTGTGTGTGTGTGTGTGTATGTGTCTGCTAGTGTGATGGGGGTTAATGCTTGGGGGTTAATCTATGGAATATAGGTTACAGGAAAGTCTTTTCTTTCTTCTGTAAAGAAGACAGTGATCTTTTCCCTTAGGAGCCTTCATCTGTTTGGAACTCTGAGGTTGCTGTTACTAAGGATGCTGGTGATGGATGAAGTCCGATGGTGTGTAAAAGTGTTTCTGGGAGGCACTCAGGCTACAGGTTTAAGCATCACTTGGATCTTTCAAAGTATTGGGCAAATCTCAACACTGCATAAGTTCTATGATTTAAAGGCAGCTTGTTAATTCACTTTTGTCTCTAATTTGTGAGTGAATATTTTGGTCTATAGAATTGTAAGACCATAGGTTTTGGAGATATATTAGCTGGAATACAGAAATTATTTATTCTTAAAAATTCCTTCTCACTGGGCATTTTAAATGGAATGTAGAACACACACTTTTTGCATATGGTTTTGTAATTAGCACTATTATGATAAAACACTCTATGTAGTCCTCATTATGTCAGAATAAGATGGCCACTATGCATTTTGCTATTTTCATGTTTTCTCAATAACTCAGTGAATACATAACCCAATTCATAAGTGTTTGGATTCAAAGTTGAAAATAACTGGTCGCTTCAATGCAACAAGTAAATGAAAGATTCTTGAAATGGTCATTTAAATAAAATTAATTCATACATTTAAACATTTATTTTTCTTTCATAAATATTCAACTTAACCTTGTGGAAGTATACAATTTTGCAGTTGTAGTTAGCTTTTGTTTAAAGTCACCAGGTATTAGTAGGCAGTGTAAGAGAGAGCAAAGAATATAGAAATTGGAGTCAGAACTGTCCTTAGTGAGTTATGTCACTTCTTTAGCTATCAGTATTGTCTTTAAAATGATAATACTCACTTCATAGGGTTGTTGTAAGGGTTAATGTCAATGTTTCTCAAAGCATTTTATGAAATTATAAAATATAAATTTTAAAGAAAATGTGTTTTTATAGTATATTTTTTATGGAAAAGTAAAACGGATACTTTGTATGAATTTCTATGCTCAGTGGGAAGGAAAAGGATACCAGAACAATTGCAATCCACTCTCTTATTCCAGGGAGAAAGCCAGGAAAGAAAAGTAACCTGGCCAAATCTCCCTGTAAACATGCTAATAACAGATCTGACAAAACACTAAGCATGTTTACTACCAGAAGAGTTTTTCATTTGGAATGCTTTTATCAGGATATACCTGATCTGTGTGGGACTGCTTATGGTAAAGAAATCTGGAATCTATGAATTTATGGTCACTATTTACTTTTTTTGAAAATACAAATTTATTAGAGACTACATATTTTCAATGTGGGCAATGTACTTCCTAATGCAAAATAAAGAAGCTGGTTATCAATAGAAGACCAGACTTGTTCTATTTTAACTGTGGCTTTTATCTTTTAATTACAGTAAAACTTAATACTGCATGAAAATCTTGATTCTTATGAATCATATTTAGCAATCTGATTTTTTCCCCACATAGGTATAAATAAGTCCTTTTTAAGATGAATGCTTTTACAGAGTAAAAAACCTTGAAGTTGTCTTTGATATCTTCTTTCTCATTCCCATATATAATCCGTTATCATAGCCTATCAATTTTAGTTCTAAATATGTCTTGAATATGTTTGATTTTCTTTCTTCCCACTGCAGTCACCTCAGGAAGCCTAAGCCATTGTCATCTTTTCTGTGGTTCATATAATAGCCTTCTAACAAGTCTCCCTGCCCCTGTTGGTGTTCTCCTTCAGTACACTTTCTACACAACTGATTTCTCTATTTAGAGACTGACTCCCAGGGCTTTGCTATGGCTTTTAAAGGCCAAAATCTTTAACATGGTTTCACAGGCTTTTGCTGGCCCTGACTTCCCTCTCTATTAATCCAATTGCAGCTGTTTCATTTCCTTTTTTTCATTACATAAAACTTCTTCCCACCATAGGGTATTCACACATGTTGTTTTCTCTGCCTGGAACCTACTTCTTCCTTTAATGGACATTTCATATAGTACTAAATTTACTTTCTTCAAGGAGACCCCTTGACCCCAGATGCTAGAATGGGAATTTATTATATAATCTTTCTGCTGATTCTACTTCTTCATAAGATTTAACCAAGTGGTAATTTACTCATTCATTACTTCCTAAGTTACCTATTTGTCTAATTTTTGCAATGCTATCTTTTCTGCAATATTCATAAGTCTCTTTTGTTCACTGTTTTATCCCAGTGGAAAAATAGCATCTAGAAGTTAGAAAGCATTAAGAAAATTTAAATTAACATAGTCATTTCCAGGTGATAAAAGAATAATGAGTAGGTTCTACGTATTATTAAATGTTTAAAATAGAATTAGCCCTGGTTCTTTCCTCCCGAATCCTGCTTTGATGAATGTTCTACAGAAACAATTTTCCTTTAAGGGGAAAACATTTACCACAGAGGAATAAGTAGGGTGATCTATCAAGATTAACACATTATTTTAATTAAATGCAGGCAACTTCCTTCAAGTTCTCAGTGTTTAGTGAAGGCATTGCTTGAGAATGAAGCAGATAAAATATCTTTTCTTCATCAAAAAAATATCAAGTGTTCATAAAGAGTAATGGGCGAATATCTTCCATGGGGTTACCAGCTTGTGAGTAAATGTAGGACAGACATTCTAGATTTCAGATTTTCTTGGGGGCTGAACTTTGTAGCAGAATATGTGCATTTAGAAGAATGTGCATGTTACTGTTCAACTTGCCTTCAGCAAGGAGGTTTTTTTTTTTTTAATTTTGCTCTCATTCTGTTTTTGTTCTGTATATATAGAGAATTTGTGTTTCTATGTCAATTTTTCAGGCTATCACTTATCAGCATGCCAACGGGGGAGAAATCTGAAAAGATTGACACAATGGTCATTAAATTTGTTGTAGGAGAAGTGACTGTTCTCAAAAATGCTTCTGGCTTTGAACAAGCAACAAAGCAGAGCATAAACAGCTGCAAGCAAAACAGAAGAGATCATTCATCTCATTCTGGCCTCTGTGTCATTGCTAGTAGGGATGAGTGGGTTTTAATTCCCACATACCAACTATTTCACTACTAGAAATGTCTCCTTGGATTGGTAGATTGTCTTACTAAATACTAAATCTTTCAGGAATCTCTTGGTCCAGTGGGCTAAGGTAGTCTTATAAATTACACATGTCACTGAGAACTGGTTCTTTCCTTCAGTAGATTGGTGTATTGTTCTATACAGGTGATACATTGAGAGGTTTTAAACTCTGTTGAAAACTTATGGCAATAAGATTGCAACTATGACTCATTTTATTATAAGTTATCCATTTTGAAAAAAATGATTTGAGAAGAGTCTTAGTCTGTTTGGGCAGCTAAAACATAATACTATAGAGTAGGTGATTTAAAAACAATAGAAATTTATTAAAGTTCTAGAGGCTAAAAAGTCTAAGATCAAGGTGCTGGTGGATTTGGTATCTTGTGAGAGCCTGTCCCTCATTCATAGGTAGCACCTTCTTGCTTTGCCTTCACATGGCAAAAGGGAATGCAGGAGATTTCCAGGATCTATTTAGTAAAGGCACTAGTCTCATTCATGATCTCCACACTCATGACCTAATCATCTCCCCAAAGCTCCACCCTTAATGCCATCACATGGGGGATTAAGTTTCTACATAGGAATTTGGGAGAAACTTAAACATTCCATATATGGAAGGAAGTTTATATTTTGACAGAACAAATGGAATGCCATGATTTTTATGGAATGATTTCATGAAATATCTTCTAATCTGTCAGTTTTATACATTTATGGTATTTAATGTGCCATATACTCTGTATATGTGTGTGTATGTGTGTGTGAGTACTTCCAAGAAATGATGATATTATCTATATTACACAACTGTCTATGAGATATAACCTATATTACAAACTATCAGAGTATATAAATGTGAAAGGAAGGGAAGGGTGAAATTTCTCTTTTGCTCACTTAATTCTTTTAAAAGTTTGGGAAAATATTCTCTAGACTTATACTTGAGGTGTTGTTGATAATTTAGGTTAGATTAATAGTAATGTAGCCACAAAACAGGGAAGGCCAAGGTAAGAAGACTTTCAGAAAGAAATGGGCCATTTAAAGAAATAATCTCTGGTTTTGAAGAAGATATGGTCCAGCACTGGCAAATGAATAAAGATCATATTTAATACTTATGAGATGGCGGAGGAATAAGTTTAATTAGATAAGTGACAAGAGAGTATTTCTGTTTCAGGGAATGTGACTTGGGATGGAGCAAAATATTATATGTAATAATTTGTATTACAGTTAATATCGCTATGTTTGAAATATTTTATATTTTAGCAGCATAAGATCATGATTTATTATGCTTACAAATTATGTGAATATGGGAATTAGAGTGGACAGAACAAGAGTGGCATTTCTCTACTTCACCATATCTGGTACCACAGCTAGAATTCCTTCCGTAGCTGGGGGTAACTCAAGCAGGTGGGGGCTAGAAGACCTAAGACAGGAGAAAGCAATTCCAGCTGGCTTCTTTGCTCAATGGTCTGTGTTTTGAGCTGTGATGACTCAAGGACAGTCTCAACTGGGACTCGTGACCTTTGCACCCACATGGGCCCTTTCTGTGAGGTTCGGACTTTGATTTAGAAGTCAGGTAGCATTATTTCCAGCTTATTATATTGATTGAAAAAGGCACAATCCAACTCAAATTCAACGAGAGAATCGTAGACCTTACCTATTAATGGAAAAAGGGTCAAAGAATTCTGAAGTTGTGTTTTACAATGTCACACTTCTCATTCCGTAAGTTATTTACATTCCGCCACATGAAAAATGCATGTACTACCTCCTACTGGGCTCCAAAAAATTGTACCATGTTATGGAACGAGGCTTAGGTTTAAGGTCCAGAAACTTGTCATCTAAAGCGGGTGCAGATGCAGATGAAACCCTTTGAGTTCAGGACCTCAGGTTCTGTTCCTTTTAATGTGAAGATCTGTGAATTAAAGAAATAGATTATATGTCTCCTACTTCCAACCTACAATAATTAGACAGGTATTTAATAAATTTAGAAGAACCCTGGCTTTTTCAAAATGGAGGAAAATATGACACATGCAATAATCATTGTTTCAGAGCAATTCTGATATCCAGCAGGCGTGTGTTGTCACTCCTGTGATTTGAGCCCAATTGATTCACTCAATGAGATACAGACAAACTCACTTATCTCTTTGAGATAAACCCTTGTCTGTATCGGATCCCTTGTGAAGCTGTTTATAAGAGTTTTAGAAGCCCTATTGCTTAATATAGAGGGTTTGCTAAGCAAGACTGTAGAATTCTTAGAAAGGTTTTATTTGTCTGGATGGATCCGTGAAGTACCAACTTATGTCTTTCTGTGGTGTTATTATTATCTTCCCCACCAGACCACATTTTCCTCTTAACACACAGGCTTTGACTTGTACCCTGAAGTCCTTTCTTACTCTAAAAGCCTTTGCTGGCTTGAATTACTGGCTTAAGCTCTTTATATTTCTTCCCAGTTCTATTAAAAGTTAAATAGTTTATTTTGATTTAGTTTTACTTCATTTCTCTCATTCCTTATAGGCAGGTAAAAGAAGCTGGACCACATATTTAACACTGCCCAGAAATCTCCCTAGCATGATGATCCAATTATTAATAATTAGGTTCTTTAGTTTCACTTTACTGCGGCTTCTGGTAATATTGTCCTCATGTTCTGTGAAGCTCCTACCAGCAGTTTTCACAAGGCTTATCAGGCTTCTGCTCATGACTGTTCCCTAAACCAATGATGCACATTTTAGGTTTTGTTCCACCAGTATCAACTTCTAGGTATCAAAACTGTTCCAGTAATTTTTTCACCATAAAAATACTTAAAAATTCAGTGGTTTTACACAATAAAATAAGTTTATTTTATTCCAAGATTATATGCACCAGAAATCTGAATGTGGTATTGAGGAGATGACTCTATAATTTCTAGGGTCTCTGTTGGGGTGACCTAAAAGGCTTTTGGGATGAGACATGATTTAAATGGCAGGGAGCTAGAATGTTGGGAATGGAGGATGCCATCCAAGATGACTCCTTCACTCATATTTTCACCAAGACTGGCAAGGCTGAAGGAAGTTCGAGCTCATGTAGGGCTTTCTAGCCTAAAAGTTATGCATGGCATCTCCATATAACTTAAACTTATCATGGCATAGTGGCTGGATTCCAAAAGGTAGATGTGAGGGAGAGTTAAGATTTAGCATTCTGGGAGAACCAGGTAGGTGCTACCTTTATGCACCCTTCATGACACAGCTAGAAGTCATATAGAAACACCTCTATTCTGCTTTGTTGGTCAAGTAGTCACAAGCCTTCCCGTTTTCAAGGAAAAAAATTATAGATCCCACCTCTCAATGAAATGGCCACTAAAAAATTTGGATGTTGTTTTTCAGGTATGAATATTCACTTAAGTTTGAATGCCCCTTTTATGCTTAATTCAGTTTTTATTGATTCCACAACAGGTTCTTGATCATCCACTATGTGCCAAGTACTACACTGGTTACTGCACTTGGTCTTCATTTCAAGGTAGCAGAACCAAGTAGTAGAGATAAATTCTGATACAAATAATTATTATAAAAGTGGCAAGTTTAATGAAAGGATTGTGTATAAAGTGTTACGGAACCATATTGGGAGAAGCACCATATCTGAGGAAAGTATACAAATGAAGGTGGCATCTTCCACTGACCTGATTTATATAAGCAAAGAATAATAATGGACTATATTAGGAAAGGAAAACTAGTATGTGCATAACTGTAGAGGCATGGATATAAACTTCTATAAAATAATAAAAGTTCCCATAATATGGCAGGGAAGATTTGGGCCAGTGTGAGAAGTGTTGTTGTTATTATTGCTTGTCATCTTTAGAAATTAATGTTAATCCACAGGCAATGGGAAAATTGAACGTCATAGGTAGGTAGATGTTTAGATCTGTTATCAATTAAGTTAAATAGTGGAGCAGAGCTACTAAAAGTGCAATGGGATGCAGGTTATAGGATATAATTGTGGGAGAAGTTGAGAAAGGGACACTCAAAAGGCATAGCTGGAGTATCAGAGAATCCTGAAACACCTGCGTGAGTAAACAATTCTGGGTTTACAGGGAAGTCTGTGAAATCAAACATGTCTAAGCTGCCAAAGTGTAATTCTGAGGGGAGAGCTCATAGAGAGATCTCTGGGAATCTGTTTTCTCTGTGTAGCTATCCCTCCTTGGATCTGCAGCCAAGCATCTGGTTTTGGGCCTGGGGCTGCTGTTTGCTAGGAGGGCTAGTAATTAGCAAGACATCCTGGATGTGGAGTTGAGAAGAGTGCTGACAAGCTGTGACCTGCTGAGTACCTCTTTATCTGACCGTATTTTCATCTAACATTAAAGGCTTTCTGAGAGAAAAGGCTGCTGCTGCACATATGCCTTCAAAATCTCATACAAACTTTCCCTTTGGTCAATTCTGAGCAGAACCTAGAGGCAAAAGGATTCTGAGAAAGGCAGTTGTCAGCCTTAATTTCAAGGATATGAGTTCAGATAAAGCAGAGTGTGGCCTAAGACTTGGGGACTGCTCCCCAGGGTCTTCTCTTACCCATCTCTCTCCCTCTCACACACACAGACAGACACATACACACACACACACACACACACCCTCCTCTGGTACTTGGTGCTTCTCTAAGTGAGGTTTTCAGGGTTACCTGACACAAGAGTGAGCCCCCAAATGATGAAACATCTATCTTTGTTACACTCAGGGAGTTGTGTATCTTACAAGATATTATGCCACTTTATAGAGTCAGGCTTATTAACTCTAAGTAATCCCTAAACAAAGCCTATTTATCTTGGTATCCAGTTGATATTAGGAATATACAAGTTCACCTATTGTCTTCACTTTCTCCCCTGGCAGTCTATCCACTTCACCCTACGGTAAAGAGAGTAAACTGATCATAACTTACTTGTATTAACTTTTTTTCCCAGGAGAGTTTAAGAATATGAAGAAAGAGAAAAAAGCAAGTGAAAATATAGATGGATTTAGCTGAGTGAGTTGTATGAAATGCTTTCCATACACTTTTGATTGTTGCTCACTAGAAGATTAGGGAAAGAAAAAAGTAGATAATCAAAACCATGGGAAGCTTGACTGGTACGTGAAGAACACATTATATGACAAATTTTTGGAAACATTTTTATGTCCTGCTATGAAGTGCTTTTACAGCAAGTGTTAGTTAAAAGAAATCCATTCTTTGACTAAAAATAGTGGGAGACTCATCAAATATGACATTCTTCCCTGACACAGACAATTGAGTAGGAACAAAATGGCTATAACCATCAATAAGTTAGACAAACATTTTTTGAAGGGGAAAATGACATCATCAGAGCTATGCTCTAGGAATTAATTGGCATATTTAGAACAGTCTGGAAGAGAAGTAGGAAACATGGGGACCGTTTAGAATATCATGTGTATAGTTAAGGTACAAATTATGTTGGCCTCAAGCACAACAGTTACAATGGAATGGATGGTAGCACACAGGTACTACATGGTTTGGTAATTGAATTGGTCTAAGAACGAGAGATAAAACAAAGAGGCAACACAACAAAAGTTCAGCGTTTGGAAAGACTTAAGTTCTTTCCCTGATTCTAACCTTTACCAGGTGTGCAACATGAATAAATCATAGGATTTCTTAGTCTTTATTTACTTATTAATAATTAGATGCTTATAAAAAAGAGCTTCTATATATGTTGTGATGTTTAAATGTATCATAAGGGAGGCTTAGTAAATGCATCTGTGTGTATATGTGTGTGTGTGTGTGTGTGTGTGTGATGTGCTATATGATATGTCTGTGGATATTTCAATGAGATTAGTATTGGCCTGACAGTTTTCCCCCTGGCCCCAACTTCTTGCTTATAGTTCTTAAGAATACCTGTAGAATTTGCTAGGAATGCAATATCCTGGGATAGGGAGGAACTGCCTGAAACAGTCCAGGCCTTCTCCCTGTCCCTCCTAGGGAATGTAACATCATGGGCTAAGAAAGAACTGCCGTGGACAGCCCAGGATTTGTGCCTTTCTTCCCCAAAAGTAGGATACCCTTTAAAGCTTTAGCTCAGTGGTTAACCTGGACTCTGAGGTTTATAACCCAAGGAGGGTTTATAGCCAGTGGTTCACATGGACCCTGAAGTTTATAACTCAAGATGGGCTGCCTCTCAGGGTCCCTCAGCTATGGTACAAGTGAGGCATATGCAGTTGAGACTCTCTGTAAGCTGAGCAAGTTTCTTGAGCCTTGAGGGATAAACTTACAATGGAACCTAGGCTTCTTTTGTCCTTGCTGCCTATCCATATGTAATGAATCCACTTGATGTAACTTGTTGCATATGAGTGTGCTTTGTCTCACTGGACTCAGACAAGTTGGTAACCAATGCACTGTGAACCTGATTCACTCTAGTCATATTTTTAAAGAAAATAATTAGTTCTAGAATTCTGAGTTTCTGCACAATGTAAAACTATGGATTATGGAGAAAATCTGCCATTCTTGACATTTCATGCATTGTACATTCTTCGGCCAAATCATAAATGATGGGACTAAGATTTTCGAGCTGTGAACAAGCTAGATTACACTAATTAGCACATAATTATTAGTATTTAAAGATATACTTTGTGCTTACAAAAGCATTCTGGAAAATGGACCCCTCAATTGTTCAATACTCAGCTGACTGAAGAGGAAATAACAATTACAGATAAAAATCTAAACATGTAGGTACATTCAAAATAAATAGTGGCCATTGCATGCTACCAAAAAAATGGTATCTGAAATTATTTCACCCATTATTATGTCGTTGTATTAAGAAAATTGGTTTTTACAGATGCCATGAATATTATATTGATCAGTAGCCCTGTGGGAGATTCAACTATATAAATTAGAAATAAATAATCATGCCATATTTGTAAATTTGACATGCTTTTTCCATGAATGCTACTGAGAGTATAATCTCTTCAGAATATGATTTCTATTGAGACAGGCCTCAATATTTTCACCTTATTGGTGAAAATGCTGTACTCTGTATGTAACAAAGCATTATCAACATTGACAAGTTTCACCAAATCTCCAGTTTCTTCGTTCAGGTGTCTCAAGTGTAACTTAAATATAATCTTAAATATTTATTCATACTACTATATAAATTACAGATAATCACTCAATATTCCTCTTGTTAGTATAGAACAGTGATTATAAAGTAGTTGATTGTAAAGATGAAGAATGGGGGAAGATACAGATTAAACAAGAATGTCATAATGTTGACATTATAATTATTGAAGGTGATAGATATAGTATTGACTTTATATAGATTTAAAATTTCTGATAAGAAGAAGTAAAAATAAAATTATTGACTCTGGAATCAGATAGATATGGATTCCACTTCTGGCTGGAATCCATTGTGATTAACTAGTTCTGTAATCTTGGACACATTTTAATCTTTATAACTCTCATTTTCTTTACCTATAAAATAAAGATAATATTTCTTCATAAAGTGTTGCTATAAGGACAATATAAATAATGTATTTCACTAAACATAGTTCAGAACCAACATTTTCCTGTATGGTGTTTTTATGTGAATTAGAAAATGCTTCTTCTCTTAAGACATCTTCCTACTGTCTGCTATCTGTTAGACACAGACACAGACTCACACACACACACACACACACACACACATGAAAGGGCTGTCCAGAAAGTATCCAGTCATGTAATATCTTCTTGTTATATTAATAATGGCCATATAATTTCCGGTCTGGAAATTATACAGCCATTATTATATATAGCCTATATACATAGGCTATCTGGAAATACTAATTACATATATATATATAATTAGTATCTAAAGATACTGTATATATTGACTACACGATGAGTAGTGCTCTTAGTCTTGTGCAGTACACACTCACATGATTGTATGCAATGGCACTATATTTCTTGAACATACTAGTTGTTAAACAGACAGTTGTTACAATTCCCCATCACCAAAGCCAAGAAATAATGTTAGGAAGTTAGGAACTTGGAATTTCAGATGACATAGTATGTGAAAGAGAAGATTGAATTCCGTTAGGGTTCAATATACCACCATCCCTACACTGACCTGATCAATTTTCTACTTTTCTATAAAATTAATATCTTTATTTAAACTTTGTTTTTCAGGAGATTAGAACAATATAATAAAGTTTTGCCTGTTTTATTCTTCAGCTTCCAAAAATCTGAGAGGTGGGTTCTCAACATTTAACATTGTGACCATAGCATGTCTGAGGGAAGGGTCTGGCACCATCTCTAATGCTTTAGTTCACTTTCTATGCTTTCCATGAGACTTTTATTCCTAACAGCCAGTCCTATTTTTTTATTACATCTTCTTTGTAAGATGCTTCAAATAGTTTTGACTTAGAGAAAATTGGGTATTAATTCAAAATAAGTACATTCATAAATACTAATTTTATTTGTAATGGGAAATGCACAAAGCTTCACATTTTCTTCAATTGTTGAGGAAAATACTTTATGAATTGTGGGACTGTGTTGAGAAGAGGAATGCTCATGAAGAAAGAATACTCAACAAGCTTTATTCAATGTTACTCCTGTATTTCCTAGAGTGGAATTCAAAGACAATAGATGTGTTTTCTATAGAATGTTATGAAATAAATAAAATAAACCTTGATATAAAAATATATGTGCTTTGCAAATGCACTAACTAAAGAAAGAACTTTAACAATATGAAATACAGAGACAAGAATACAGGTTGTTTTCTGTGCCACTTATTTTTTATTGATTTTTAGATATATTTAGAAAGTTGATTATTAAATTAGGTATTTTCTTAGCATAACTTTAGATATAGTAATTTATCTCCATATATAAATAATTATTAATTTTATTCATACTATTATAAGTTAGACGCCCCCTACTGAAATTACTTTAATTAAAGTGATTAATTCATTGTTTTACACTTTCCTACCAAGTTTTTAATGTTACCAAAAGATTTCTGCATAGTCTGCAATCAATATGAGTTGAAATCATTAATCAGTTTGGTGTTAATGTCGCTGACAAGGCTGTAATTAGATGCAACAATTATGTTGGTAAATAGCCTAGAAGTATATTTTTTAACACAGAAAATGTAGCACTAGAAAACTAAATCTATTTTAATATATACATAACATGTTTTCAATTTCATTGAGATAAAAATATTAAAAGTATTAAATATGAAAACAATTACTATGTGACAAGGAATTTACATGCATTTTTCTTATTTAAGCCTGACAACACTCTTATGAAGTGAGGATCATTACCTCAATTTATTAATGAGATAACAAAGGCAAAAAAATGAACAAGTAGGTTCTCCAAAGTCCCCAGGTAGTAAGTGAAAGACCCAGGATAATGAACCTCGTCTCTGGCGTCAAATCCTCTACTCATAACACCACACTGTCTCATCCAGTAGGTAATATTCCATTAACATAAAGAAAGAAACCCTCCACAAGCTTATGTATATGGAGAAGGAAGCTTTGGGACAACATGGCTCTTCTATCTTCCATTGCAGAGAGCTATTTAACTTTAATAATAATATTACTCTTTTCCTATAAATGAGAGAAAGAGAAAGTGTACAAAGGAAAAGAATTAGCCCAAATCTTTTCTTCTTAATCAGATTGTTGAAATTAGTCTCAAGTTACAATAATAACAGGAGAGAGTAGGAACAGGGTTTAGAAGCTTGTTTAAACAACCTACTGTACTTCACACAGAAAACTCTGCCTTTTCTAGTACTCTCACTTAGCCTCCACTCACTGGGAATGAAATCAGATATCTGAACCTCAGGAATTAGTTGTGGAGAACAGAGGACCTGTAGAAGCCCCACAGATGACTGAGATACAGTTCTTCAACAGGCCAATTGAGTGCCATTGTTCTTATCCTTATTTGTTTAATCATGTAATAAAAGGCAGAGCTGAAGTGGAATAAGGTGGATATAGCACCCTCTTCGTTACTGGATGAACTAGAATGCTGATGTCATTGGCGGGCAACAATTAAGATTTATTTTTTAAATACAGAAGAGACTGTTTAACCTGATATTATTTAAAATCACTGTACGAGAACAACTAAATTGTGTAGGACTGCAGTCAATGCAAACATGTATTTTATATATATTCCTCATGAAGGAATTGGTGCAAGGTCCCTCCTTACAAGACAATTGATGAAACTTGCATGAGAATATGGCAAAGGCAAATAGCTAGATGTTATGATCCAGATTCTTTCTTCTAACACTTGTCCTAATTCAATGTCACCCAGTAATCTCTTACATCACTTTGCTTCAAAGTGTCTATTTTTCGTACTGAAGCTTTAATGATGAGTACATCTTAATCTATTTGTCTACAAGAGCTTATCAGGTATGTGTATAGTTTTACTTATGCTGACTCTTACAAGATAGTACACAGCTTTGTATAAAGCTGAAATTTAGGAGAGTTTTCTCCAAAAATGCCAGTAGGAACTTCCTGGAGTGCCTTGTATAAAGTTCTCCTGAGTTAGAGACGTAGAAAAGGACAACTTTTAGCAGAGATTTATCACGATCTTAAACTGTGCAGAAATAGTTTATTCTATTATTTTATATATTATAGGTACAATTTCTCTTACTGCAGCAGCCTAGGATTTGGTTGCCTAATCATGTTTATATACTCATGTACAGAATAATAACCATTAATCAGTGCAATAGTCTTGATTTTATGCTTTCTCCAATTTGTTTTAAAACACTTTGGTTTAAGCAGTGTAATATATATGTGTATGTTACAATCTGCTCTTTGGACAATTAGTTAATATTTGAAGCTGCCTAATAAGTTATATATTCTCCAGGATGGCATACTAAAAGTTCTTTGATTACAGCTATGTGATCATTAACTTTCCACTTTTCAATTGTTAAGTGATGTTAGAAATTTTTTTTCCTCGAGGAAATTTCTGGTAGTTAAGATATGTGGATTGTTTCCTTTGCCCTAAGAAAAGTCTGGAGGCCTGAGCTGACTGTACTCTGAGTGTAACTCGGTTTTGAGCTCAGATTTGGTCCTGTGTCTCTGCATCTGAGAGATGATTCTTCTCTGATTGGACCAGATAATTTGCTAAATTTGCTAGTGCAATATTGCTGCATCTTCTTAAAAGGAACCTTTGTGGGACTTTTCAATGTTCTGTGATACAGAGAACTGATACTTCACTTATTTTATAAGAAAAGGATATGGAACTTTTGCATATATACATTTGTACATGTGGGTGATAAATGTTTCCATGTGCAACAAAATTCAAGCTGAGATCTAAATCTTATCAAAATATTTAACTTGGCACTGAGGCTGTTGAGATAAAGAAATATAGCCATTAGAAGCCACTGATTTGCACCAAAAAGAATCCAACAGCTATGAAGGTGAAACTGGCTTAGTTCAGTTCACAACAATAAAAACTATAAGTATCTGGTAAATAGAAACAAAATAGTATTGATCTATAACATGTTGCAAGGATTGTGATAATTTATGTAAAGTCATCAAAATAATGGCTGGCCCATGGTAAGTTTCTACAGATGTAATCATTGCATAATTATATTATGTTATGATATTTTGTGATATTTCAAACTTGATTTTTCTTAGATGATACCATTAGTGTCAATAAAACACATTTAATGACAATATTGTGATCAGCTGTAACCAACAATTTAATTAATTTGTACACTACAATTGATTCAAGTAGTTTTTCTTCTTTTAACAATAGACAATACATGTTGGTGTTGCAGATTCCTCATTTACCTGTACTTTTTGCATTCAATTTGCTTTGTTTATGGGAATACACTTATATTTGATATATTATATATATTATTTTATATGTATATATATTAATATAACATATATTAAATATTGGTATATGTGGGAAATTCACATATCTGGCTTAACATGCTTAGAAATCAGTGGAAAACTAACCTGAGTGATGTGGCAATCATCTAAAATTTGAATATAGTCAAGCCTACTCTAGAAATGAGGATTAACCTCATAAGGCAATTTGCTTATTAGGTAACATTAAATATAAGCAAATTTATTCTTTTTTCCTATTAAATTTTCATTTTACCTTGACATTTCTATGGTTTAAAGGATTAGAAACAGCACTATTCCCTGCTCAATATTTGCCAATCTAAAAAAAAGCTGTATACTGCAAATAATCCAGTAAATAAAACCACAACCTTCACAAATTTTCTAAGTGGAATTTATTAAATCTCTATTGTTGAGCAATATTCCAAAGTTTAATAAGATTTAACAATAAAAACTTACAGGACATAGTCTCTATAGATTAACACTATATTAAATATATATTTTCAAGGTCATGGTAGTTCAGTTTACTGGGAAGTGATTTGGAACCAGAAACCAGTAGTTCATATACTAACTGTAAAGTGAACATTTTTTTGTGATATAATCAGATAATAGTTCAGAGACAATATCAGGAAAGGTGAAGGAAAGAAATATAATGTTTCTTATTATGCTGAGGCTCTTATGAGTAAGTTTAGGGTTCAGGATTTTATTTTTTCTCTTTAGAAAATGATGTATGCTTATCTCAAGTATATAAATAAGTGTCTAACAAATATAATCATTGGAATAAAGGCAGAAATTAAAAATAATATTTTCACATATTCAAGTATTACCTTCTGGCATTTTCATGAAACAAAGAAAATTGGGTGTTAAAATGAATGTTTCTGTGTGTCATGCACACACATAAACTTACATATTCATTGATGTATAGAAAGAGAGAAAGACATAAATGTGTGTACACATGCACTTACACACATAAACATTTATATATATGTATATGTGTGCTGTATTCTACTTTATGAGACAAAATATAAATATAATTGAAAAACAAACACAAACATCTTACAGATTATGGTATTATAATATATTCATACAATTATCCCTCTCTTTATATCTTTTCATATCTATCATGACCTTCTGAAAATCCTCTACATTACAAAATTTATTTATCAGTAGGTTCTCTTATTATCATCTAATTGTTTTACTTTACACAGTTGAGAAAGCATATGAATAGAATGTGGCTGAACTGTCTGTCTAAAATACTGCATTCATGTTTAAGTTAGTTAAATCTCGTTTTACTCAAACAACTCAATAACAAGAAAACAAATAACCAAAGTGAAAAATAATAAAGAACCTGAATAGACATTTCTTAAAAGAATACATACAAATGGCCAATAGGTATATGAATAGGTGCTCAACATCATTTGTTATCAGGGAATACAAATTAAAACTACAAGGAGCTATCACCTCACACCTGTTAGAATGGTTGTTAGCAAATAGACAAAAGTTAGCAAGTGTTGGTGAGGATGTGGGGAAAAGGAAACCCTTGTACCCTGTTGGTGAGAATGTAAATTACTACAGCTGTTATGGAAAACAGTATGATGCTTCCTTAAAAAATTAAAAATAGAACTGTGATATGATCCAGCAATCCTACGTCTGGGTATATATCCAAAGGAAAAGGCATCACTATGTATAAGAGTTATCTATACTGCCTTGTGTATCTACAACAGACAGATGTAGATGGTTGTATTCCATTCACAAAACTCAAGATGTGTGGCGTATGTCTGTGTGGAGAAGATAAATACAAACTTTAAACTTTTTCTCTGTAAGAGACCTGAAAGAAAGAAACATACAAAAAGAGAAAATATCAGAAAAATAAGAGAAACTGTGCTTAATTATTTTTACTTCTAACTTGTTTGCTCTTGAATTATACACTTAATAATGTGTGTTGAATTTATTTATTTATTCATTCATTCATTATTGGATGGATTAATACAATCCAGGGCCAAAAACATGTTTCAAAGTGAAAACACACCATTGCTGAGCTCAGTGAATTATAAAAGTCTATATAAGTGCTTAAATTGAGTTTAACATAAGTAAACCCAAGATGTGGAGGGGGTGTGTAATGCCAAATGTTGACAGTTTTTGGTTTTTTTTTTTTTTAATAATTTGGGATTCTTATAGACACTTTCTTTTCAGATTTCTGCCTTGGGTGCCAGTTCTAGGGAAACAAAATATGCCCCCACCCCCAGCATCTTAGTATACTAACTACAGAAACAAGCTCTTCACAAAACAACTTGTGCAAAAGTGACTTCATAAGAAAGATATTGAGACCTCAAAGTATCAGCACAAAGGCTGGAGAAATGAGCAGAAGAAAAATCAGTTCCAGAATCCTATGAGGTAGAAATTACAGAAATGGTTTCACGGAAGAAATTATCTATGTTGATTTAAATAAAAATATGGATTCCACATCTTTTTTCTATCTTTGCATGACACTGCTTCAAGATTTAAATTCAAGGAAGGAAGTACATGATTTAGCACACTTAGGCAGGAGCTCATTCCCTTTCTCTGTCAAGGTAATAAGATGAAGAAATGAGATCCTTGTGTAGCACACCTGCTTCCCTCTTCCCATAAGACTACACAACATGGTGTGGGACAGTAATTTCTCCAAATGTAGATGGTGGCAAATGCTTGTGGCAAAAACATAGGGGTGCAAGATAACTACTATAGATGGGTTTGAATAGGGGAAAACTTTTTTCCATTGTCTATATTGAAATCACTCTGCAAATATTGTATGCTATAGAAAGCCACAGTGACACAATTGGCCATGAGAACAATCTCCAACAGATTTCTATGTGCTCCAGGTGGTGTGCTTCTGTTTGCTTTCAGAGTCTTCAAATTTCTAAAGTAGTTCATATAGAAATCTTAGGCCTGATTGAAAAGATGTGGCCCACATTAATATGTCAGCAAGCCAAGATAAAGCAATTAAAAACATTCATCAGAAAGTGAAAATGCATTTTTTTATTTCAATTACCAAAATATGCATTCAAATTAAAAGTTGTCTATTTTAATAATACATATCTATTTTATTGTTAATAACACAGAACTATTTTTGTTGGTGATGGGGAGAGTCATAGAATTAAATTAAAAAATATATCGAACTGGTGGACATGGGAAAATAAGGGCAATAACATCCTTATCCTATTAAATTTGAAAATAATCATAAAATCCCTTGAGGCCTGGGGTCATGTGAACTACAGTGGAAGAATATCTTGCATAATTTTGCTCTGCTTTAGAGGATATTTCAGCATTGCTACAGAGCTTTATTTAAAATAAAACACAAAAGTTTATTTTGTTTTGTTTTAATGATTTTTTTGCATACTCTGCTACTGTGATATTGAGGATTTAAGTAATCTGTCATCCTCACTACCACATATATGGCTGTTCTGTAGCTGTTATGATATATAAATGATGATTATTCTCATGATTTTACATTGCCAACTGCTGCAGAATTTTCTGGACATGATAAATTATAGTGCTAGTGAAACTGTGAGTTCCGATTAGTTTTGTGCAGAAAATAATTTCTCAAATCATGCTCAAATGTTGGAGGTTATTTCCTACCAGCTTTTGAATGAGAATGTAAAGGTTTTTTTTCAACAGAAGTAATAATTGTGTGAGAAAAAAATATTAAGTTGACCAAATTTCTGAGAAAAAAGTGTTTCTCTACTGATCATAATCTCAATGATAAAATGCCTCATGTCCACCTGGGAGAGATGCTGCAGTTCATTCTCAGTGTGCAATACAAAGGTCAGAGTTAGAGTCTATTTGTGGTTTCACACAGAACTAATTGTTGTTCAAAGAGTGATTAGTCCATGACAATTCACTCAGTTATTCTCTCCCCTCTAACATAGAAACTTTCACCTTTTTATTTTATTTTTAAAAAATTTATATTATTATTATTTTATTTCAGCACGTTATGGGGGTACAAATGTTTAGGTTACATAGATTGCCTTTGCCCCACCTAAGTCAGAGCTTCAAGCATGTCCATCCCCCAGACAGTGCACATCACACCCATTAGGTGTGAATATATCCATCCCCTCCTCCCTGCTCCCACCTGCCCAGCACCCAAAGAATGTTACTACTATATGTGCATGTAAGTGTTGATCACTTAATACCAATTTGATGGTGAGTACATGTGGTGCTTGTTTTTCCATTCTTGTGATACTTCACTTAGTAGAATGGGCTCCAACTCTATCCAGGATAATACAAGAGGTTTTAGTTCACCATTGTTTTGGGGGGCTGACTAGAACTCCGTAGCATACATGTACCACATTTTATTAATCCACTCATGTATTGATGAGCACTTGGGTTGTTTCCATACCTTTGTAACTGTGAATTGTGCTGCTATAAACATTCTAGTGCAGATGTCTTTTTTATAGGATGTCTTTTTTTTTTCCTTTGGGTAGATGCCCAGTAATGGAATTGCTAGATCAAATGGTATTTCTACCTTTAGCTCTTGAGGTATCTCCATATTACTTTCCACAGAGGTTGTAGTAGTTTCCAGTCCCACCAGCAGTGTATTAGTGTTCCTATCTCTCCGCATCCACACCGACATTTATTGTTTTGAGACTTTTTCATAAAAGCCCTTCTCACCGGGGTTAAGTGATATCTCATTGTGGTTTTGATTTGTATTTCCCTGATGATTAGAGGTGTTGAGCATTTTTTCATGTGTTTTTGGGCCATCAGTCTGTCTTCTTTTGGAAAGTTTCTGTTCATGACGCTTGCCCACATTTTAATGGGATTGTTTGATTTTTTTCTTTCTGATTTTCCTGAGTTCTATATAGATTCTAGTTATCAGCCCTTTATGGGATGTGTAGCATGTGAATATTTTCTCCCATTCTGTAGGTTGTCTGTTTGCTCTCGTGATAGTTTCCTTGGCTATACAGAAGCTTTTTACTTTGATCAGGTCCCATTTATTTATTTTTGTTGTTTCTGTGATTGCCTTGGGGTCTTGTTCATAAAGTCTTTCCCGAGGCCAATGTCTATAAGAGTTTTTCCATTTTAGAGTATAGTGGAAAAATTGTGTAATCACTAATATCCAGTCTTACCTGGCTTGCTAATTGGTTTTTTAGTAAACAAGTGTCAGGCTGGTAATTTTGCAAACTTAGAGATAAAAAATGACCCTGATTTTTAAGAGCATGGACTGTAGAAACATTACAAATATTAATAGATATACATCAGCCCTCAGTTACTTACTTCCTAACTAATGTGACAGAAAAAGGGACTAATTGGTAGCATGTGATGATTGATGATGTCTGGTGCGTGATACTGCTGATCTGTCAGGGCATTTCCTGTGATCATTGTAAAAGGGAAATCCTGTCTGTGCAGTTCTTGCTATGATAACATGCCATAAAAATTTGGAAATATGGAGAAGAGCTATAATTGATATGAAGTAAAGAATAAGGTAATGTCACTTGCTGAAAGAATGATGAATTGTGTAAGTGCTCAGAAAAATCCTCTTCACCTTGGAGAGTAATTGTGGAAAGATGTAGTATTTTTCTCTGCTACACAATTTTTATTTTATTTCAGGAAAAAAGAAAAATCAGGATAAGTAACACTTTTCTATTATAATCATTAAATTGTCACATGATGCAAAACATGCCAATTGTGGTAATGATTAAACTGCAAAACCAATGGTCTCTGCTAGGAGACTCATATTGGTGGATTTGATCCATACCTTTGGTTGATATGGTTTCTTACACATGGAGACATTATATAGTGCTATTTATTGCTTAGAATTTGACTCAGTGACTCATCTTAGAATCCTCGTGAGGTATGTGATGTGACTTTGATAAAATTCGTGAGCTGAGAGATGTTATTTTCAAAAGGCCAAGGAAGTAACAAGTGAAGGAGGTACAGTTGACTGGAGTGAGCCAGGATAAAATAAAACATAAGCACCACCTTGCCTGGATAACTCTTTATCTCCAGTGTCTATTTCCAAGTAGATACATAAGATCATGTTTTTTCATAAGATGCCATAAATCTTCAGTTTTTCTAGTTTTATGAAATGTGGTAAAGTAAAATGTCTTCCTTTCAAATAAAAGTTTTCTTTTTACTGTGAAAATCTTTGATTCTGGTGTATTTCTTAATATTATAAACAGAAATTTCAGGGGTGAGATAAATTTCTTATTTTTCTGTACTAGAATCTTTTATTTTCACATTTTCCAGATTCTGCTTAAATTACAGTTTGATAAATTATTTTGTAAAATAACTGATTTTATTAGTTTGTAAAGATAGTATGTGAAGCTCAAAGTGCTATATAATAGGATTTCATCCAAGATTGAAGTAGGAACCTGAGTGTCATTTTATTTATTTATAAAGAATAACTAATTTTATTCCTTTGTTAGAATACTTGTGTTGGCTTGATTAGTACACATTTTTAAAAATTAATTAATAATAATGACGACTACCTCTTTTGGATGTTCTTGAAACACTACATATGGTACCATTCAACATAAGTTACTAGGTCACAACTTTAGGAGATGTATTATTAATATCCTCTTTACATAGATGAATCAAACATAGGGGCTAGGAGAGCAATTTTCCCCAGATTAGGTAGTAAATGTATAAAAGATTGCACTGAGATTTGTCTTTATAAAGAGCTATTACTAGGCTACACTATATAAAAATAGTCCTCACCAGTGGGATCAGGGAGTCTCAAATCAATTAGCTATAAACTCTTTGATTTTATTCTTACCAGGGTGAATATTTCAATAGAACATGAAAGTTGGTGCATTGTGCAAAACAAGGACATTGGATGTTCAGATATGCCATACTTTAGATCTTTGAATGACAATTTGAAAGTTTTAAAATGTACCTAATTACAAAGTGAGAATGTTCCTGTGGGGTTGTGGGCAAGGAGTGGTGTTTCAATTCTATTTAATGATATATTATGATTTGAAAAGTCTTTATTATTTATTCATTGCCAAATTATATGCCCAAAGTGTGATTAAAGCATTCCAGAAAAATCTCAGATTTCATGAACAAAATTTCTCACTTTATTCATTTTTATAAAGTATTCATCTCATTTTAAAGTTTTCAAATTTCCCTTTCATCTTACCTTAAGAAGACTTCATAAGGCTTGTTTATCTAAGAGTTCAGAAGAGGTTATGATTTATTAAATTGATCTCTTAAAGTGGATAAGATACAAACATATATACTGCATTCAGTCTTTAAAATACTATATATAATACACATATATTCATATATAACACATGTATGTGTGTGTATATATCTCTATTATCTCTCTCTATCTCTCTCTCTCTCTATGTGTGTGTGTGTGTGTGTTTATTTATACACACACACACACACACACACACACATACACACACATATTGGGCACTATATTTGGGAGGAAAACCAGACATCAAAAGTCAAGTTCCTTCTGCTTCTATTGTGAACTGTTGGAACTTTTCTAAGGATTTTGTCGAACTTAAGTGCTAGTGAGAGGTAAGGAAACAGACTGCTTATAAATCAACATATGAGTTAGAGTTTTGGTATCTAATGTCATTTTTAAACAAACAGGACCTTAAAGATTCATTGGAAGACTCCTTCCAATGAGTGCTCAGACTTCTAATTGTCTACATTGGTTTTTTGTATTGAAGCCATGAAACGATATAAGAGTTCATTTCTGTTCTCAAAAATCTTATCAATTTGTTGAAAAGATAAGATATGCATGTATAGAGAGTTAAAAATTGCAAGAAAGAACCAAACCGTTGTAGAAATTATAAAATATAGAGGTAGAATTTAAGAATGGTGATGACAGCTAAGATTGATTGAGCATTAATGAATGGGACATGCATTGTCTGACCTGCTTTACATGAACACCTCATAACAACCTTACTAGAAAGCCCTGAAGGGTCAATACTTCAGGCGAGGAAACTGAGGAGAGAGAGATTGAACAATTTTCTCAAGTCACACAGTTAGTAATAGAGGAGGTCAAAATTTCAATCCAGATCTGACTGACTCTGGAGGGTGATTGGATGAATTAGGACACAGGGAACTCAAACCAATTTTAAAATCTCATTGCTTCTGCTGGAAGCTATTCTGAAGGAGGTTAAACCTGAGATGATTCTGAATGTCATTTAAAATTTAGATTAATTGACAGAAAGAAGAAATAAAAAAAGTCTAGTCAGCTTTGGAGAAGTAAATGTATTACTTCTGCATCTTAGCAGTGATCAGTCTTCTCTTGGCCAATAATTTCAAAGACTGGCGAAGAATATGAGATGAAGATTTCACTATAAATCTTTGTTCGATATTAGCTGTTGCTAATCTTGATTTGGAAGGACTGCAGAATGAATTTTAAAATATTAGGCTCTTCAGGTTGATCCTGAACAGATCTGAAAAAGCCACAGTGTAACTAAAATAATCTGGGAAACATTTTTTTTTTCTCTCTACCACCCATTAAATAAATGCAATAAAAAAAAAGTAACTTTTTCATCCCAGTGAAAAGCAGGGAGTCTCATTTTAGGAACAGAAAGATTTATTTTGTCAGGGCAGATGTATTTTCACACTTTGTGTCTAATCCTACCCAGTTGCAGACAGAAAGGTTTGTGGCAAACACTAGAAACAGTTCAGATTACTGAACAATATAGTGCCTTGTTCTCAAAATACTATTGCAATAAGTGTCAAGGCATGGGTAATAAAACAGCTTGTGAAAGACTAGAGGCGGTAAAGCTTTGGTGTCCAAACCTTGGCATTCGATGCATCAGTGATTTGTTTCCATTAGTAATAAAATGCAGGAAGTTGCCCAGATGGATCTTTCAGGAGGAGAGCCAGTAGCATCTGCCTTAGGTCTGTTTTATAGCAAAGGATAAATCACTTGTGTTTCTGTATCAGAAGATGAGCCCATCTTTACAGTGGCTACTTGACATTACCAAAGATGAGTATATTAATTAAAAAAGGGGAAAGAAAAGAAATTTTGGCAAAACCAAACTCTGTGTTTTTGTTTGTTTTATTTTGTATAGGAAAAGAAAAGTTAAACTGTGTTCTAAAGTAAGTCAAAAGGTGTAATTATTAAAATTATTAAAATAAGAGTAATTGAAAAATATTCAAAGATTAGGGAAAGGAATATTTTTATACTTTTTTATTTCAAAATATTAAGAGCATACAAGTGTTTTTGATACATGGCTTGAGTCAAGGCAATAAATGTGCCCATCACAAGAATAGTGGTTATTATACCCAACAGGTGGGTTTTTGCACCTTCCTTCCTCTCCCCCCCCCCTGCTTGATTTCCAATAATTTTAACTTCGCTCTGTGCACTTGTGGGCACATATATTTTTGTACTATATGGTTTCAGGTAGAAATCTACTTTTATATGCTTTTTTTCCCAGGTAAAATAACACAAACTTTTAATTAATTTATTTATTAACACAAACTATTTTACATACTTATGGGGTGCATGTGTTTGTTACATGCACAGAATGTGTAATGCTCAAGTCACAGTATTTGGGGTATTTCCATAACCTTGAATAATTACCATTTCTATGTGTTGTTAATATTTGAGGTCCTCTCATCTACTTACTTTGAAATACACAATTTATTGCTGCTACCAGCAGTCACCATACTTTGGTATAAAATATTAGGACTTATTTATTTATCTAACCGTGTGCTTGTACCCACTAACCAACTTCTCTTTTCACCCCTCCTATGCACACACTCTAAGTAGATTTCTACCTGATACTCTATGCAAAAATAAATTCCTTTTGGATAAAATTGATAAATATAAGTAACAAAACTGAAAACATATAATTTTTTTAAGTCTTGGTTTTGGATGGTTTTTCTAAGAAGCTCAAAGTCCAGAATTCATAAAAGACATCTTCATTAATTCAGATTACATAAATTAAAAACAGATTAACTTTCATACATCAAATGACCTCATAAACAAGCTAAAATAACATTAGCAAACAAGGAAAAGTATCTGAAACATAAGTTACAATGAACAAATAGTATCCAAAATATCAAATTACTAAGAAAGAATAAAAAATGGATAAATATATAAATGCTATAATTCATGATATAAATATTTATTAGTGTTGAAATATGGAAGAAAAAAGGCTTTTTTACTTTTGAGTTAGTGTAAATTTGTAAGTTCTTCATGCAGTAAATTTAAAATTGAATTAAAATTAAAATAAAAACCTTAATTGCACATACCATCTGAATCTGTAGTTGAACTTCTAGACATGTTTTCTGTGTGTGTATATCTCCATACACGCACAAGGGTATTTTGCAAAGGGATGCTTTTGCAGCTTTACTTAATAATAGCTAGATAAACAGAGAAGTATATTCAAAGTTCACCAGTAGGGGCGCTAAATGATGAAACGCCACCATTATAGAACATTCAATATAACTAATTTGGAAGAATTATGTAAATATGAAAGTTATGACAGGAAAATTTGTCTTGATTTTATGTATTTTTAATTTAAAAATGCAATGTCACAAACATTGCATGTAGCATGTTTTTTGAGCATGTATAGGTTAGTAAATAACAAGCAAATGAATTAGAAGGGTACAACGCAAAATGTTCAAAGTGGTTAACTTTGAGGAGGCAAGGCAGAGACTCCTAACTCTTCATCAAAATCATCCTTCACTTTTTTGGACACATAGTTAAAAATATCTCACAGAGTCTGCACCAATTAAGGGTGGGGTGGTGATGTCCTAAATTTGTCTTCAATTATATGAAATCAGAAGTCACATTTGTTTGCTGCTTTCCGGTCTGATCCATAGAACCTCCCTTTCACACCCCTTCATGTTTGCATCTCTTCTTTTAGCTGAATCCAGATGGCAGGACCTCAGTGGTGATGACACAAGATGGAACATGCCTACTTCTCTAAATCACCACATGGAGTAAGGCCGCCAGCTGAACAGGTACTGTCCTAAAACTGGCCCATGCGTAAGAAAGAAATTATTTTTACATTTGGGCCATTATGTATTTTGACATTTATTTGCTATAACATCTTTCATGACTCTCAAGAGAAGAAAAAGGAGTTGTAGATGGAGAAGAGATAATACTGAAACAATAACTTGAACATGAAAGTATAATTTATATAAATAATATATACAATAAATATATAAATTATAATTAATTTCTGGGCTGAGATTGCCAAATTTACACATGATAATGGAATTTTCCTTGTGTGTCACTGAAACAGCCATGTAAGTGTGTTTTTACTAATGTGTTGGTAAGTCGGTCATTGTAGAAAGAGATACAATTTCCTGACACAAGGGTTAATCAGAATTTTGACATAGTAAAACAATAAATGTGAAAGAATAGTTATAAGTAGTATTGGATAAGATTTCATAGAAAACTAGATGCGATTTTGTATTGTGTTCTGTTTTTTGTGGCTTTTTGTGTTTTTTCTTTTTTTTTTTTTCATTCTATATTTGGAACACTGTGAATGACAGTGGGCCCTGATGGACTCTTGTTGCAATGTGAGAGTTTAGTTTGCATCTCTGTTGATCCTCCATCAACTTCCATGTGAAGAAGTAAAAGAGAATGGAGATGAGTAGAGCTGTGGTGGAACCCCAAGGACAATTGTATTTTCTCTAAGATAATAAAATTCTTGTGATAAGCTAGACAGACTAATAGTAAAGCAATTCAATTCTGTGTAGTCTGACAATCAGGGATTATCACAAATAAAATTAGATATGGGGAACAGAACATGATGAGGTCAAGTAACAAAATCTAAAGTATTAATAGAAGTTTCTCTTGTTTAAAGTTATAATCAGTGGCGGCATTAAAACAAATTGATGCTGGAGCTCTTGAGTAGAAGATGATTTCCATCTTTTAAGGGAATTGTGTTTTTTGTGAAGCTGAGCCTTGCTGTTGGAAACCTTCATTTCAGTATCCATTGTAGGGAAACACAATTCTGGAATGTTTGCATCATTTTAATGATGCTTACATCTTGCCTAGAGAAACCTATGACTGCCAGGAAAAGGGATCAGGATTGAGACTGAACTGCATCTGAATTCATTGTCAAGCAGATCTGGGGAGACTACAAGCATTGTATTTACCACGAAAGACTATTTTCAGATAAAGTGTTGTTTAGCAGCTAGAAAAAATCATGTTGCAGAGATATCTTACTGTATTATATCAAAAAAAATAGTAACCTGAAATAGTATAGATGCAATAATGTGTAGTGAAAGGAGAACAAATTGCATACTTTTTTACTAATGACTCTGGAGGCTTTAGTTTCTGCATACGTAAAGTGGAGAAAGCCTCTGCCGTGCTGGGAGTCTCATGTCTCTCTCCACTACCACAGCATCTCCCCATAATCCAGTCACAATAACTAACAACTGGTCTTAGTGGGATGCTCACTATAATGCTAAAAAGTCTTTTATGTATTTTACAAGTATTAGGTCTTTTAATTCTTACAGCAATTCTATGAGGTTAACACTATGATAAATCACATTTTATAGATTTGGAAACCAAAATACAGAGAGGTAGGTAGCTTGCTCAAGCTTATACAACAAGTGCAAAAGCTGTTCCATGAATCCAGACTGTCTGGCTCTAGATCGGTACTCTTAAATCTCACACTATCCTGACTCAGAGGATATTTCTAGTTCCCCTAACTCAACCTGTTTTCTCAGATTGTACAACGTTGTGCTTGGATATAGGTCTGCCTGGAATGTCTTTCTTGCATCGTTCCCCAATGAGGTTTCTAGTCACATATTAAGATTCTCTACAGATATGACATATTTCAAAAATATTTCTTTGATTTCTCCTAAGCCAGGCTCCTCTGTGCTACCATGGAAATCAATGAATCGCACCATAATTAGCCTGAATCGCACTATAATTCCATTTCTTTAGTGGTTTTCCTCAACTAATTTGAGACCCTTAAGGGCAGAGATGTTATAATTCCTCAATAAATATTTTCTGCATCTAAATAGGATTATGCAAAGATAACATAGGATAATATGGTAAAACTGTTTTGTAAACCGTAAAGTACCATCCAAATGTTACATAGAATGATTGTTCATCAATAAGGTACTCAGAGAATGTTCTCTATGTTGAAAGGGAAATAGAAAAATCATAAAAGGGAAGTAGTGCAACAATACTATTTATGCTAATTTAGGCCTGATAAAAATGGAAACATTGTACTGAATAATAGATATTAAATGAAGATATTTTCTCTCAGTAAATATCATGATGTGGTACCAGATGCTGACAAAGAAGAGGGATATGCAGCCTATATTCATTTTAAATGAATAGCTCAATAAGAAGGTGAGATAAGGCTAGTCATGTTGTTGCTTTAATATACACAGTGAGGACAGAAATGTCTGTATCTTCAGGAGATTGAAGAGTGTGAGTTAAGGCACAGATGCCAAAATGGGCTGGCAAGACTCTGCTTCCAAGGACAAGTGTTTTAATCAATAACATCTTTGTGTAAAGTGTCAACAAGAGTAGAGAGACTTTGAAAATCAGTTTACAAGATGAGAATGTTTCCAGAATCAGAGATCCTCTTACTATAGATTTGCCTCCTTGAGAAGGTTACGATAGTCTTTCAATGTAGATAGTAATGTTTACCTAATTGAATTCTTGTGGAGATCTGAAGGTTACTATGCATGTTAAGTTATACATTACCACATATATTGTAGGTATTTTAATACTTCTAAGTTTTGTCTAACCCAATCCCTTGTTTTCCTTATATGTGTAGTGGTCTAGACTAATTAGATTAATTTTAAAATTTTGTTTTTAAGTGATTACACATTGTACGTATAGTTTAAATTTGAGTTTCCCTTAAAACTCTTCTAAATTAATCTTATCTCTACAGATATACTAAATACAATTGATTATGACAGTTACCTACGTTAAGGTTGCAATTACTCTTTGTAAGTGTTAAAAACTAGGAGGATTCAATTCATTAGTGATCAATGTACCAAAGCATTGTCTAGGAACAACAGAAATTAATCATTCACTGTTAGAATACAAAATACTGCTTCTTAAAAAATTCCCTGACTGCAAATCATACAAAATATAGTAGTAAAGAAATAAAATATACTGGAGGGGGCAGAGATTATTTTATAACAACTTTCACTTCCAATTTTAATAGGATATTTGAATTTTTACATACCATAAATATTATATTTAAACATATTTAGGCATTTGTATTGAAAATAGTACTGTTTACTCATAAAAATGTGGATTAGGTAACATGTATAGAGTGATGAATATTATAGTTTAATCAAGGCTCGGGGATTTGGGGTGGAGAGAAAGGAAGTTGAGAATTATAAAGCAGGACTTTTAATATTCATTCACTTTCATATGCATCATCACAGGTAGCAGGGTATATAATAATTTTTCCCATTTTTATAGGGAAGGAGGTTCAGAGAAAAATTAACACCTTGGGCCATGTCACACAGAGATAGAAAAAGTTTTAATGAAACTTTTGAGATAGGGAATTATTCATAATGATAGCACTTAGTGTCTACGAAGTATCGGACATAGTCCTAGAAGCTCAGGATATAAAAGCTGGCAAACAAAGTTCCTCATTTCTCAGAATTTAAATTCACCTGTAGAAGATGAGCAATAAAGAAGTCAGCAAATAAATAACTAGCATGCCTTTCAGAATGATGAGTGCTGTGGCATAAATAAAGGTGGAAAAGGGGATAGATCATGATCAGGGAAGTGTTCATATTTTATATAGTTGGGCTACGAAAAGTCTTTCTGATATGTGAAATTGGAGCATTATCCAAGGGATGTGAATGTGAAAGTTATGAGAAACTCTAGATGCAGGTGTTCTAAGTTGAGGCGCATAATAGAAATGAGTCTGGCATGTTCTAAGAATCACAGGACCAATGTAATGGGACCAGAGTGAGCAAGGGGAGAAGTGATAGGAATTTAGGTCAGAGAAAGAGGCAGCAGCCAAGTCATACCCACGAGAGTATGTACAATTTGCAAGAACTTGGTACAATTTGAACCAGGGAGTGAAAACAGTCTGATTTTTGCTCTTAATGGCTGAAAAAAATACTGAATATCACAATCACTTTATATACCTTAGCTGTCAATATTTTGGGATTTCAATTTGATTGGTCATGATATAATTCCTAGTCTCCATAAGAAATAGATGACACACTCCCAAACAGATATTCAATGCACAGAATGTGTGCACAGGTGTGAATAAGATTAAGAGAAAAAAATAAGGCATGGCAAATCTGCATTTGTTCTTAATGTGAGTTTTGGTGGTCCTGTTGTTATTTGTGTTACCACAGATTTCCATTAACTAGTAGTATTGGCAAAAAAGTCTGAAGAAGCTCGCTAGTATATTCGGGGGGGGGGTCGTCAGATATTTTTTTGCTCCCACATTCCAATTTCTCTTATATAATTGATAGCAAGGACTCAAACTAATACTGTGACTCTCTTCTCTGCCTCTCTGTTTAATGGTATGAAAAGCCACACATGAACACACAAGTGTTCCATGGCCCTAAAGTTATTGAACCAAAAGATGAAGGGACAAGGAACAAAAAATTTCTCAACAGAATTATGAGGTGGAATAATGCTAGAATTATTTATATTTCTCCATTGTAACTACTGGACGTATATATTATAGCTACAGGGGAGACTTTACCCTATATTATTCACTCATCTAGGGCATATACTACATCCTGTAAATCAGAACCACACATTTTCAGGGTGTTTTCTTCTAGCTATTACTCTGACTAAGCCTTCAACAGGCCATCCCATGGTTCTATCAAAATAGTACTTTATGATGATGGGATTGAGATCAGAATGGCAATCCAAAACTTCAAATCTCAAGTGATATTTACAATTTAAAATTTTAAAAAATACAAGTTCATGCATGGACTCGTGACCTTTGTGAGTCGAATTGGCATAATCTTGTAATTCTTCTGTTATACAAGGTAATTCCTCTAAACCAGGCTTTATTTTTCTATGCCTGCTCTGCTAGCAACTAGCTTCAATATGGGTTCAGAGGTCATGAGGGAAGGTAGGAGTATGTTCTCTTTAGCAGAGAAGTTCAGTTGGAATTTAGATACTCAAAGTTTTTGAGCCAACCTCTGTTAATTCAAATGTTCCCATTCCTAAATTTCAGAATTCCAGTTCTTTCCCAACCTTACTAAGATAATTGGATGAATTGAAAACTTAATCGATTCTGCAATTCTATAATCCTTATATTCAGATCCAGAGACTTATCTACAGTCATTAAAACTGCTTAATAATCTTTCCTCTCCTGTCCTAGATTAAGCTTTAAAACCTTTTACTTTATCTATTTCTCTAGGCAGGCTCTAATTTCACCAGAAGCAACAGGCCAAGCCACAATCTCTCTTTCACCACTGTTATCACCATACTAAATTGCCAAAGTCACTCCAACTCCCACAACTTTTCCTCCATTTTTACTGCTTTCCATACTTTCATCACTGTAAATTTTATAATTATTATTCCATTCTAAGTCATACCAGAGTCTCATTTGCCCTGACAAGAAGGATATCTGTGCATTTTTGAAATATATGAGCAATCCAATTCCATATTCCCATTATGGCATCTATTTCTTGAGTCTATCCCTAGAATCAATGTCATGGATTCCAGCAGGAAAATAAATGCAGGCTCAAATGGGGTGATTAAATCTAGTTTAACAAATTAAACTACATAATTATGAGTGTGTGGGCAAAGTTAAGAAAACCCAATAAGAGTTGGTGAAACACCCTGGGGCTAGCAGCAGAGTAAAGCAACTACTACCTTTGGTTTTAATAGGGCAAGAGGTGACAGCAGTAACTAGAACCTGAGACGCTTGTACTATTAAGAATCACCGGTCAAGAGATACAATCTTTAACAGAGGAATTCCTTCACTGCTAGCCTATAGCCCAGAAAGAAAGAACCTCTCTTTTTATCCCACTCTCCAGTCTCCTACTCGTGCTTACCATTGGTCAAAATCAAATAGAAATCAGCAAATACGATAACCATGAAAGTAACACTTGTGGGACAATGTCGGGATGCACAGGAAAGTGTAGAGCATAAAAAGTGTACTCAGAAGACCTAAGAAAATACACATAGAATAGTCATCTTTCCCTTTTGCGCCTACTATTTGGTAATGTCCACAAAAAAATGAGTTTCCCTTGTATGTGAAGCTTCAGCTAGAGAGAACCAAGCTAAATCATTCTCACTCTCAAACTCTGAAACTTAAAAGTTTGGGTGTTTCAATCTAACACCTGTGTAGAAAAGCCCCAGTTTCACATGCATCTTGTGAGAGCTGTTCTACAGTAAGATAAGGAGGCTTTAGAGCCATTTCTCAGGGACAGAGTTTTGTTATTGATTTTTGTGAAAGACAATCAGGCAAGATGGGCATTAAAATTACAATTCACTGAAATTGCTCTGGCTTTGGTAACTCTGATATAAGCTGCAATTTGAAATGGACTGTTAGAGACAATGCTCCATAGAATCCTTTATTATATCTGTCTCTTTTCTTTGCTATCTATAACATAACAGAGTAAAGATTAAAAAAAAAAAGCTTGGGTATAATTCACTTTAACAAACATATTTTTATCTATTACTTATCATTAATGCTTGGTTAAAAAATTAAGCATGATTTTCAAAGACATTCTCAAGGGAATAAAAAGAACCCCAAATCATTTATTCTATATCATCATATGCCTAGTACTGTTGAAGGCTGACTTAAAAAAAAACCCAGGAAACTATTATATGCTTCCTTTTAAATGGTAATTAATCAAGAGGATACAAATATACTGGCTCATACTGCTGATGTGGGGCAATGGACATCAAAATTGAACCTATATATTTTTCTTTTTTAATAAAATCTCTATCACTTTCAACTTGATATTGTTTCAAAAGTGTGGTATTCATATCTCTATATAACACAAATTGGTATGTGTTAATATACAGAGTAACTTTAAAATCTTACATCATATATCTATTTTAAATACATATTTAAAAATTTAAACCACTTTTAGAGAAAAATATTATAAAATAGCACAGATAATATGCAGACAACATTATTAATGTACATGAATGACTATAATTTGAAAAATATTACCTTATAAAAAGTTGCTTACTAGGGGTAATATGGATTACAGCACACAATAGAAGCTAAGGACAATTTCGAAGGAAACAAGCAGACATAGTTCTTCAAACTTAAATTATCTGGAGTTCCCAGGAGCCTCCTTGCTTCCAATTTTTTAAAGGTCCATGTGTGTTAAACATGTCATTGGATTTCAAAATTCTTTTTTTATATGTCATCTGTTAGATGGAGAGCCTGGAATGTTAGAACCACCGTAAACCTTGATATTTCCTCTTGCAATGGTTAGATGGCTTTATTGGTTGGCTTATTTTTTTTTTCTTAACACTGCTGGAAATAATATTTTTCTGATTTTTTTTCATAAAAGTGGATCTTAGTCTATTTCATATTGCTTATAACAGAATACCTAAAACTGGAAAATTTATAAAGGAGAGACATTTATTTTATATAGTTATGTAAGCTGAGAAGTCCAAGGTCAAGGGGCCACATCTGGTGAGAGCCTTCTCACTGATGGGGACTCTGTCAAGTCTCAAGGTTGTACAGGGTATCACATGGTGAGAGGGGCTGAGCATGCTAGTCTGCTTGCTCAGGTCTCTCTTCCTCTTCCAAACCAATAGTTCCATTCATTAATCCCCATTAATCCACTAATGCATTAACCCATTAATCCATGAATGGGTTAATCCATTCATGACCCCTTAATCCATTGCCTCTTAAAAGCCCCACCTATAAATACTGGCACAATGGGTCTTAAGTTTCCAACGTATGAAATTTGGGGGACACACTTAATCTATAGCAAAGTAAATAATTTCAAAGTACTAAACATGCATACTAGAGTCAAATTATTCAATAATGCAATTTATTATGACACCTCTTTAGTTAGCTGAGTGTAACTAACCAGTACTTTGGGAAGTTTCACGAGTTTAATCAGGTACAAAATTTCACACCATTGGCTATGTGTGTGTGAAAATTATAGTAGATTCAAAATCTTGGGCAATGTAGCAGTAGCCCAAGTGCAAATCAAATTTTTTTGATTTTAAAGTTGCGTAGGAAGGAACTGGGGAACATCCGCATATTCTAGTGAGAGCAGTTACGTTGAGCTGAGGGTATGATTTTTGAGTTAGCTCTTTCTGTACTTTGGGCCATGTCTGAGACAGCTATGGGACGTTGCCCTTAATGTTCTTAACAGACTCATTTACCTCATAGAAGAATCCACAAAGTATTTTAATTCTGTCAGAGGTTTTAACAAGGGTTCTTGCAAACACACCCTTGTTTCCTTTTTTACCCTGAGTTTATTTCTTATTTTGGAAATTTTTTGCTGGCTTCAGAAAATCACCTGGACCTTCTCCAGTTGCTCTACATTCTGTTAGAAACTAAATAGTGTCTTCTTTAATTTATTTCTCTCTTACAATGACATATCATACCCAGCTGAACAAAGCCAATTATAACTTGTAACACTCTGCCTGGAAATTGTCTTAGCTAGCTGTGCAAGTTCACTAAGTAATTATTTATCTTCCAAGTAGCAACAGCCTCTAATAGCAAATGTCTCACTGTTCATCAATCCTCCACTAGCAATTTCACCTCCTTTCTAGCCTTTTCCCTGTACTCCATCCCAAAGTCATTGGCACATGTTTTAGGTTTCAATTTTGGTAGCACCTCACTTCTGGTATTGATTTCTGGCTCAGTTGTTTATTGCTTCCTAGAAAAAAAAAATAAAGCTACCTCAAATTTAGTGAATTAAAACAGCAAAGACTTATTATTTCTCGCAATTTTCTTAGTTGCCAACCTAGTCAATTCTTCTGTTTTCTCCTGGCATCACTGCTGAGGCTGCAAACATTAGATACCTTAACTGGGGTGAGAGGGTCCAACATGGCTTGCACAATTTAAACTCTGAGACATTATTCTACTATATTCTTGCTTGCATATTTTTCTGACAAGAAAACCAATCAATCTGATTTTTACTTATCTCTATGCAACGTGTCTCCTTTTTTGACCCCATTACTTTTAAAAATGATTTCCTCATTGATGGCTTTTAGCAATTTGATTTTAATATGCATTGGTGTGTGTGGGTATGTGCCTGTGCCCATGGCTTCATTCTCTTTTCCCCTTAGCTTCTTGAGTCTGTGTTTATAGTGTTCATCAAATTTGGAAAATGTTCGTGCATAACTCCTTCACATATTTTTTCTACAACTCTTTTTTCTTTTGGTTACATGTTCATTACTTCCATTTTTTTTTTTTTTTTTTTGGTCATTGTATGTAGGTTTCAGTTTGATAGGTCCTATTGATATATCTTTAAGTTCATTGATCTTACTTTCTGTAATATCTGATCATCTATTAATCTAATCCAATTGAATTTTTATTTTAGCTATTGTATTTTCAACTCTGAATATTCCGTTTTTGCATTTTTAATATCTTCCATTTCCCACTTCAATATGTCTGTGCTAACTTTTAAGCTCTACAAAGCATTTATAATAGCTAATGTAGTGTCTTTCTTTTTGGTTCCTAAGTATCTGTCATTTCTTTTTTCTTTTTTTCCCCCTGTTGACTTATTCTTGTGCTAGGTAAGCATCATATTTTCCTGTTTTATGGAATGTATAGTAATTTATATTAGATGCTTAACTTTCTGATACCTGGAATTTTTTATCTGCCTTTAAGTAATATGCGCTTTATCCTGATGTTGAGGTTTTTGGGGAACCTAGCTTTACTCAACTGAGGCCTGTTTTTATGCTTTACAAAAATGGTTCAGAGAGGCTTCAGTCCAGAAATAGGTCATCTCTATTTGAGAAGCATGCTGGTCTAGAGTCTCCATGGAAGGCTGAAGGAATTCTCCAAGTGCTCTGTTTATTCTGGCTGTTCAGAGCAAGAACATCTTCCCACCGTGAGTGAGCTCTTAGAGCTGTTTAGCCTGGCTTCCTGGAGATTTACTTCATGCTTGCAGAGCCTCATACTTACCAGTGACTCAGTGAGACCTCTCCAAAGATCTGCTTGGCAAATTCTCAACACTTCATTCTTCCTGAACTCTGACTGCCCCTTCTTCAAGTCAGAAAGATAGACCACTGGGCCCTGTAAGTTTCCCACATTGTGACTGTGATAAGAAAATTGCTTCCAGGCTGGGCGCGGTGGCTCGTGCCTGTAACCCTAGCACTCTGGGAGGCAGAGGTGGCCAGATTGTTTGAGCTCAGGAGTTTGAGACCAGCCTAAACAAGAGAGAGATCCCGTCTCTACAAGAATTAGCTGGGGATGATGGCACCATGGCTGTAGTCCCAGATACTTGGGAGGCTGAGGCAAGGAGGATCGCTTGAGCCTAGGAGTTTGAGGTTGCAGTGAGCTATGATGATGCCACTGCACTCTACCCAGGGTGACAGAGCAAGGCTCTGTCCCAGGAAAAAAAAAAATGAAAGAAAAAGAAAAAAAAAAAGGAAATTGCCTTCAGACTGAAAGCCTCAGTCCGACGTTTTTAATAGATTTTTGTCGTATTTCTAATTGTTCACAGCATGAGGAATATCCAAATGCTATTATTTGAACATGTGCAGAAATATACAGCTCTCAGCCACACCATTTTTAATGTTTACTCTTTTAGACACACACATACACACAAATCTGAGAAAATTGAAATTGCACTATTTATTATCATTGTCACCATTTTTCTCCAGGCCACTTTTTATTTCAAGAAAAGGTTTTAAACATTTTTGGTTTAATTTAAAAAGTGCTATTTGTTTCATAAAATTCAAGATATACTTTCTTTGGTGATAATTGCAATTAATGGCATGTAGCTTTTAGGTCTCTAACACATTCTTAACATGACTGCAGTAATATTTTTGAATGTTTTCTAAGTAGTGATGCCTATTTGTACTCCACTTCCAGTTGTCTGTGGTCTTTCAATTAATCTTTTGAGAATTCCATAGCTTTTATTGTTATCTAGCCTCATTGTAAACCATGAGCAGAGAGGCAGGGATTGAAAAGAAATATAACCTTGTGGCTGAGGTAGATTATCCACAAGGTTTAGATTCACAGTCTGCATTTTCTTTTAAGATTTGAGAACCAAAACTTATGAGTTTAAAGTGCAGTGTGTTCTGCATTGATTTTCCTATTATTTACTTGTCTGTGTACTTGCTTTTACTCTTTTCACTAATGCTTTATAAATGGTGTTTAACTGCTTCATGAAAAGTACTGTGATATGTTTTCTCTTTGTCTTGAAAAGGAGAAATACACAGAAGCTCTGTCATTATTAATAATAATTATTATTATGGCTAACATTTCTTGTGCATTTGAAAACTCATTTAAAATAATAACATTGTGAGGTGTGGTTTGTTATGTACTCCTATTTTATTTCATAAATGAGAAAACCAAAATGTAGAGCCCAAAATTTCTCCAACAAGACTGGTAAGCGGTGAAGTTAGGATTTGAACCCATGGTATATACTGCACCAGTATGATGTGCTAACATGCCTACATTGTCTAAATTAGGAAGGTGGGCAATGACTATTGTTATATGCTTTTGTGTAAAATGTCTGAACTAAATCTTTGATATATAAAACATTGTGTATTTTAAAATTGTAATATAAAAATGTAAAAATGGGCTATAAGTTGATATAACTAGTATTAATGAGAAATTACTTTAGATCATTATGTAAGTAACTGCCCCTTCTCATCCAGTTGTGAGAAGGAATAGTTTCTGTCAAATATGCAGATAATTTAGGGCTTTTTACATAATAGGACTTCAATAAATGTTTATTGAAATATAAAGATTAATGAAAATGTGCATAAAGCTATAAAATGTCCTTATGTAAATATTTAGAATTATTAATATAAATTTTATTTTTCAAGGATGTATATATTCTAAACTGTATTTATGTGTGTGTGTGTGTGTGTGTGTGTGTGTGTGTGTGTGTGTGTTGGGAAATGGGGTTACTATGATTCTAAAACACAGGATTATCATTCTTCATTCACCTGTGTATGCTTAATTATGAACCAAAGGAGTCCTGTGGAAGATGTATTAAATGGCATTTAACTGACCTTCAGCATAAAACAAACAAATGAAATATGTTGCGATTTTTGAGATTTCCCATGTATGCTGCTAGAAATTGAATTCATAATTTAGGTAATTATTTTATTGTGACTTATCTTTTCATGCCTAATAATTAGTGGCCATTATTCTATGTGGTATCCCACCCTTAAATCTTGGAAATCTAACTATGATGCAGAAACTTAAAAATGACTTTACCAGAAAAATCATGATGAACTCCGCAATTTGATAATAGCTTTTGGTCCAAGGCATTCACTAAAGAATAAAAGTATTAATTAATTTTGGGGGTTGTATTTTCTTTAAAATATATGTGTAGAAGGATCAAGATATCTTTGTGTTTCCCAAGAGATTTGAAATACAAAAATGACACTAAAAAACCCACTATTGTATCTTCTACCTGATTCTGAAAATATTTGAGTGACTCTTGACTAGCAAAGTCTGTTACTCTTCTAATAAACTTTTCACATATAAAATAAAAATACTTAAGATTTCATCACAATACAATTCCTATTTTATGTTCATAGAGAGGAAACCAACCATTACAAGTCAATACTTCTCAGTTAATGCTGCTCCTTTCTTCAGCAACTCCAGGTATTTCCAACTGATTCCTGTTTCATTGTGAGTCTTTGAAAAATATTCCATCTAATTTGAGTTTCAAAAATAATTTGTGGTATTTCTGACTCAAATGTTAAAGGAAAAACATTAACTGTATGAAAAAATTCCTGATTATTGATTACTGTTCAAATATGTTATTCTATAACTTTTTTAGTTTAAACAATTTTTAAATCTATGAAGCAGCACAGGAGAGTTAAGAAAAAGGATTTTAGTATCAGCTGAACCTGAATTAAAGCCTCTGCTCTGCTAGTTATGAGTGGTTTGACCTGGTACAAGTCACTTTCAATTTTTAAGTCAAAATTACCTCAGTTCTAAAATGGGTATGTACAGAATGTGAATATTTTCTCCATTCTATGGGGTGTCTATTTGCTCTGTTGATTGTTTCCTTGGCTGTGCTAAACATCTGATAAAGGGCTAGTAACCAGAATCTGCAAAGATTACTCTATAGAGTAACCAGAATCTTCAAAAGAAGATAGACTAATGACCAATAAACATATGAAAAAATAGTAATGTCTCTAATCATTAGGGAAATGCAAATAAAAACCACAATGAGGTATCACTTAACCCCAAGGTGAATGGCTTTAATCAAAAAGATGGTATTATTTTTATAAATAACATTTTCTAAATGTTTGATGCTGGCATATGGAATTTATTTCTTGATATTAATCTTGTATCCTGTTATTTTGTTAATTCCTTACTTTTAATAGGATTTTTTAGATTGATTAGGATTTTCTAAATGAACTATCAAGTCATCTGTGATCATAGATGAGCTTTCTTCTATACAAATTTTTATGTTTCTATTTATTCTTTTCATGTTGCATTGACTAGAATATCCAGTGTAATACTGAATAAAAGTGTGAAAACAGAAAGAAAAAAATCCCAAAACAATATATGCTAGTATGGATGCGGAGAGAAAGAACACTTACACATTGTAAGTGGGACTGCAAACTAGTATAACCTCTATCAAAAATAGTATAGAGATTCCTCAAAGAACTGAAAGTAGATTTACCCCTTGTTCCAGCAATCCCACTACCATATACTTACCCAAAGGAGAAAAAATCATTTATCTAAGACACTTGCACTAGAATGTTTATTGCAGCACAATTAACAATTGCACAGATATGGAATCAACCCAGGTGCCCATCAATTCATGAGTGGATTAATAAAATGTGGTATATGTACACCATGGAGTACTACTCAGCTATAAAAAATGAATTAATACCATTTGCAACTATTTGGATGAAACTGGAGATCATCCTCCTAGGTGAAGTATTGCAAGAGTGAAAAAACAAACAATACATGTACTCACTATTACATTGTAACTAACTGATCAGCACTTGTGTGCAGATGGAAGTAAAACTCAATGGCAATCATGCAGCAGGGAGGGGTAAGGAGCGGATGGGTGAAATCATACCTAAAGGGTATGATGTACACTATCTGGGTGATGGCCACACTTATAACTTTGACTCAAGCAGTACAAAACCAATCCACATAACCAAAACATTTGTACTCCTATAATATTATGAAATTTAAAAAATGGAAAAAATAAAATGGATATGTACAACATCATAGATTTGTAGAGACAATCAAATGAGGTAATGGATATAGGAGTCTTAGTGCTTAAAAAACATTCAATTAATGCTCAGTGTTCATAGGTAGGTAAGTAATAATACACTATTTAAAACTATATTCCTGTCCCATACTATACTTAGTTTCACTAAAACTTCTGAGAATTTACAAAATTGTTATATAGACACATTTTAGATGATGCATATAGATGCATATGCAGATACATTATAGATCATGGGTTCAGTCAGAACAGCAAACTCCTTGAGAGCAGGAATATGTTTTTATTAACCTTAGTGCCTTCAATATTTAGCTTAAGAACTGGTACATAGTGAATATAAATGGATGTTTCAAGACAAAAACAAATTTTAAAAAAGAAAGGATAGTACAATCTGGAGAAAAGAATGCCATTATTCATACTACTATGCACATATAAATGACTGCATATTTCTCTCCATGTCTCTTTCTCTATCTATAAAGTAATTCAATCATGGCAATAAATACATTAATTTTAATGACACTGATTTGGTGATTGATATAATTTTTCATATGAAGTACAAACCTTTTTAAACATCTAGTCATTTTTTGCTATGAATTCCAGGTTCCCAATATGGGAATAACCTTGCTTTAATTTACTCTTTCATTTTTGTTAGATACACCCTTTATGACTAATGCCAATTAGGGAAATAGACTTGAGATGTAGACTATTTGTTTTCTACAACCAAGTTTATAAAATTCTAACTTTTTACTTTAGGTCTAAAAATAAAAGAGACTACAAGTTTCCTTACATCAGTGATGATACCACTAGTATATTAAAGTTATCTGTGACTTGCCAAACAATTTCTAAGCTTATACTTATGGTTTAGACCCACACCAAAATATGAACTAGGTTAGTAAGCTCATTGCATGTCATGCTTTTTGCCTTCTCACATTGCATCTTCTAGCTCCCCATGGTTAATTTACCATTGTACAGCAATGACAGATCCTAATGCACCACATTCCTGAAATGACCCTGGTAGAGGCAGAATGCACCTCATGAGTATTCTCTCTGCCTCCTGTGTGGTATTGCTCAAAAGACGTACATTCCTGGGAGGTTCCTTGCACATTTAATTTAGCCACAAGAAGCAGCATTACCTACAATCTTCTCAATTCTCTTCTCTGTATCATCACCACCATGATGTGAGTGATAAAAATGATTCTAAACAACTCAAAGTTATCTGATCTACCCAGACCTTACAAAGAAGTTAAAGCAGCCCACTCATTTTCCTTTTGTACAGTGATTTTTTCTATTTATTCTTATGATTTTATATGTGCAGAGCCTTTCTCCATGACTCTTGGAGTCAATACTGCCTTCTCAAGCTCCTTCCTCCTTCACGTAGGTCAAGTGGACCAGAGCCAGTAGTTCTACTGGAAGTTAAGACTTCCTGGCTTCATGTTTGACACAGCTCCTTTGGTGATCCTAAAAAAATAAGCCCAGATCCAAAGGCACTGAGTAACAAGTGTGTCAGTAGGAAGATTCCAATAAAAGAGCTGTTTGTCTAGGGTGTAGATAGAGTAGCACACTTAAGTGCTGAGTTTTTGAGAACTAGGGAATGGTGCCTGGGTCAAACCTGACCACTCTACAGAGTTAATGTTGAAGGATGCTGAAAGGGAAGAAGCTTGCTGAAGGAAGGAGAGTTGGGAAGCTGTCTCTGGGAAGCAATGCTTCACTCTGTGTGGTCTTAGGGCCTAGACACCTGAATATTTATTCTTTCAGCAAGTCAGCCAGGCCTATCTCCTCCCTTTAGTTCCTGTCGAAATTGGATACCTGCAGTCCCTCAACCCCCTCTTGCTACTCCATCCCTGGAAGTCACTCTCTTGAGTGCTCCCTGCACTGACTCCCTAGTACCAGCGTTCTCACACTGCCTGCTGGGAGCCTGAAGCTTCCCTAAATTCCCAGGGCCCCAGGATTTTAAGAAACCTGAGAACAAGTTTTCTCAGAAGTACTGTGAGCACTGTGTGGCGGTCACACTCTGGCTCCATCCTGTAGACTCCTGCCCTGTACCCTCCGAAGTCCCACTTTGAGATTACTGGTGATTATAAACCCATAAACCTGAGACTGGGTAACTGACACTGCTGCCTCTATCACCACAGCTACTCAAACAAGACCAGCCAGTGGTGAGGGAAGGAATCACAATAAGAGGAACTCCAAAGTGAAGGGCAGAGGGAGTGGCTGGGCAGCAGAGCCAAGGGCAGTTCTTTCTGCCACCATCTCAAATACTGTTTCACACTTAAAAAACAAACAAACAAACAGACAAACAAACAAAAAACAAATCTCCATTGAAACCTCCAACTGTCTCTTTATTTCTTCACTCTTAGCTACTAGCATCACTTCACATTTAAATGAGAAAACAGAGTGCTCAGATGAGAATGTTCCATCTTTCCGTTATCAGAATCTGCAACCATTTACTCTGCCATCCTTCATGGTAAAAGAGCTAAACTTCCCCTGCTTTATTAAGGCTGAACTGCCTCACTTAACACTCTGGATCCACCCCAGTTCCTGCTCAAGGACATCTGTGCTGCAATTGATCTCTTTCTTCCTGCTTTTTTAGATTCTTCCCTCTTTACCCAATCATTTTCTATAGAAAAAGAAAACATACTGAGAAAGTCACAGTTTTTAAAAAAAGCAAATGTTTTGAGATATAGTTTACTTACTGTGAAATGCATAGATCTTAAGGGAATGGTGAGTTGTGACTATTGTATTCACCTATGTAACCACCAACACAAGCAAGATATAAAATTTTTCCATTAAGGCAAAAAGCTCCCTAATGCCTTATTGAAGTCTGCCTCCCATTCTTAGCCCCAGGAAACAACTTATTTTCTATAACTATAGATGGTTGTGATTTCCCTAGAAAATTATATAAATGAAATCTTACAATGTATCTTCTTTTACTCAGTAAAATGTTTTTGAGAGACATCTGTGCAATTGTATATATCAGTAGTTCATTAATTTTTATTGCTGAGTAGTATTCTACCATGGGGATATACTGCAGTTTGTTTACTACACTAAAATTTATTTGATCACTCATTTTTCATGGATATTTGCATTGTTTCTATTTTTTCACTATTACAAATGAATATACTAAGAGGAGTTATGAATGAATTCATGTTGAAATATATTTTTAGTCCACTTGGATAGTTATAAGTAGAATTTGGGGTTATATGTTTAGTGTAGAAAAACATTTAGAAGAAACTGACAAAATTTATTTTCACAAATATTTGTACTATTTTTCGTTACCTTCAGCAATATAGGAAGATTTTGGATTTGAGTCCATTTTACTACTCTATTTTCTGTTCCATTAGTCCATATTTTTAATCTTAAGCTTATCCTACACTGTCTTGATTACAACAGCTTTATGGTAAATATTGAGTTCAGGCAGAATAAAGCCACTGACATTAATATTCCTTTTCAAAATTATTTGGCCATTTAAGTTTATACATAATTCCATTATATTCTGGAATCATTATGTTAGTTTCTGCAAAAAAAGTTCCCAAGATGTTAAAGTTTGAAATAAATACATTTATCAACTTGGAAACATCTGCTATGGTTTAAGTGTATCCCCCCAAAAGCATATTTTTTGGAAAGTTAATTCTCAGTGCAACAGTGTTGGAACATGGAGCCTACTGGGGGATGTTTAGGTCATATGGGCTCTACTCTCATGAGTAGATTAATGCCAGGTATAAAAGGGCTGTGAGTAAGATCTCTTCTTGTGTCTCATGCTTATTCCTTTGCCCTTCTGCCCTTCCACCATATGACAATGCAGCAAAATGACCTTTCCAAGATACGGCCCCTTGATCTTGGACAGCCTACAGAGCCATGAGCCAAATAAATATCTGTTCATTATAAATTAGCCAGCCTCAGGTATTCTGTTATTGTAGCACAAAACGAATTAACACAGAAAATTGGTACCAAGAAGTGGGGCTACTGGTTTAACAATTATCAGAAAATATGCAAGCAACTTTTGAACTGGGTAATGGGTAGAGGCTGGAAGAATTTGAAGGAGCAGCCTATAAAAAATATATATTGCCATACATGCAGTTTTAAGGGAAATTCTGGTGAGGGCTCAGAAGAAGATAACAGCCATAGGTATTACCTGTGCAGGCCCTTGGGCTCTCTATGTAATTGAAATTAATGAGAAGTCTAACAGGAGTCACAGGAAAGACTTATTGGAGCTTATGTTCAAATAAAAGGGAAACAGCACAAATGAGAGTTCAGGAAGAGTTTTAAAGAGGATTAGGCAGGAAAAGGGTGATGTCTAAGCATGTAGAGGTGGAGATTTTCTTGCGCCTGTGTAGTTTTATTACATATTTCTTCATATATCATATGTCTCATTAGTATGTTAGATCTCTACCTGTGGGTGTGATTTTTAGTAAAATGAGATTATAAATACAATCTTGCTCTCAAATCTTAGAGATTGAGGGCATATAGCAAAATAGTACAAAGTAGAATATAGCAGTGTCCAAGAGATGTAAGAACTTTCCACAGGTTGGAGGAGGTAGTGATTTACTTCCAGAAGTGGAATAACACTAGGTAAAGAAAGCTTCTGGCAAGAAGGACCATGTGTGCTGCAATTTTTAAAATGGATAGGTTGTTGACTATATGAGCAAATGAGAAAAATAGGGTGATTTTAGAACACATAAGGACAATTCTTTCAATGTACTAAGAGACTGGGAATAATGCTGAAGAGCCACAAGGTAATTTTGGAAATAAGGAGAAAGATAACATTTAATCTATGTGCTCCTACCCATGCATTTTGTTGGGCATCTCATAAAAACCTAGAAATGTAATCATATTTTCTTTTTTACCTTATGTAAAATTAAACTTTATTCAGGGAGGATAACCAGTGAGTCCAAGGTTGCACAATAATAATAGAATCACCATATGTTAAGACACAGTGCTCATCAGTATGTTAGTAGACCAGTGGTTGTCACACTTATCTATTTATTAGAATCACCTGGGGATCATGTTAAACTCTAAAGCCCAGGCTGTACTACACTGGACCAATTAAGCCATAATAATTAGTGGTGGATACAGGAATAAGTAGTTTTTATAGCTCCCCAAGTAATTTCGATATGCAAGCAAGTTTGGGAATAAGCACACCAGATGATTTCCTTAGAGCCTCACAAAACCGAGAAAGTAATTTTTACCATTATTCACATTTTACAGATGAGGAAACAGACGCTTAGATTATGCGAGGTGGTTTAAGACCTCACATTAGAAATAGTGGCCCAGGACTTTAAAGCAAGTATTTTACACCCACTGTGGCTTCAGTGCCTTGCTGTGGTGGTCACAATGCAGGATTTTCATTTCCCTACAAAGTACGAAATCGTTAGCTTTCTTTTCATGTCATTCACAAGGAGGCTGATATACGTGCAGCACACACACACAAAAAAAAGTCTTGCTAAGTAGATTTATCTTTCAAGGACTAATACGGCTGTTCGAGCATGAATGTTAATGTTGTTTCAATACTTTATTTTAATCTGACAGTTTCCTGACACTCATTTCCACTGTTTCTGGAGGTTTCTTACCAGAAATGCTTTTGTTAGAGAATACCTAGGGAATCTTCTCTCAATCATTATCTCAAAATTCTAACTGTTGTTCTGATTGGGGCTGTATCATCATCCAGTTATTTCTGAGTGCCAGTAAATTTTGATATTTTCAAAGTTCTAGCACCATAAAAAGTTCTAGGCAACGGAAGAGGACACCTGCAACAGGAAGTTGCAGACAAACATGATAAATTTGATTCCTCAATGGGAATTTAGTAATCTCTTTTCATTTTTACCCAACATATCACAGAATGAGAATGATATAGTGAAAGACAATGGCCTTGGACTGAGACAAACCTGGGTTCAAATGCAGCTCCGTGACTGGATGACTAAGCCTCATTTTTATCATATTTTAAAAGTGAGTAACGCCTTCCCATTAGACCATTCAGAAAGTGCCACGAAGTAAGTATTCGTAGCCTCTGTCACATGGAAGGCACTTGATAAATGTTACAGTTAATGATTATCACTATTTTATAACACTATTTTAGATGACTAGATAATATTTTTGTCCTCCTTACTTTGTTATTCTCCTTGCCATTCTTCTGGGGGAAATGAAAGGAGGAGAAGTAATAGAAATTGATATAAACTATATTTTCATTATTTTATAGTATATTCCATCTATGTGAGTTGCTTTCTATAACTAAAATTTTCATATTGGCTCCTGGATTAATGTATTTACTTGATTTAGAGCTCAATCTCAAAATCTGGACATGTTACTAAAATAGCAAATGTTGACTTCCATCTAGATATTGACAAAATTCCCTGAATTCTTGGAAAAGGCCTTTTAGGAAGTCAAAGATTCTCTATGTCCCAGAGTGTTTTCACTGAAAAGTTTATAAAAACCAAAGCTCAAGTTGTTAGTGTATACTAGGGCCTAACGTGAGATCTCAGATGAGTCAGATTGAATATTTGCGTTCTTCTTTCTACCACCAGTAATATTGTAATTGTGTCTCTGTGGTAAGTAGTGCCTATCTGAACATTTTTAATGTTTTTTATTTTTTATTATGGGCACATAATAGCTGTATATGTTCATAGATTACATGTAGTATTATGGTACAGGCATACAAGGTGAATTAATCAAAGCAGGGTAATTGGGGTATCCATCACCTCAGGCATTTACCATTTCTTTGTGTTAGAAACATTCCAATTCCACTCTTTTAGTTGTTTTAAAGTATATCCTAACTTATCATTGATTATAGTCACTTTGTTATGCTATCAGATATTGTTCATCCTATCTAACCATCTAACTATATTTTTGTGTGTCATACAGACAAATTGATGAACAAAAGAGCCAACCTACTTTATATTTATTTGGGATAGTGGGAGTAAATTCTCAAAATAATATGCCTCCACATTCCCCAAACACTACCTCAGTATGACAAAACCTCCTGCAGTCCTTGTTATTTTATGAATAGAAGCATTGTAGGAAGTACTACTTAGCAGCGGACACTCACATTCTATACAGTTAGTTAGGTGTCATGTATCAGTAACAATGGGAAATGCTGCAGATTCAATACACTGCTTGGAGAAGTTAGCCGTTAAGATCAGTTTAAGCAAAACAGGTGATACAGTCATTTCAGAACCATCTATAGTATTTCAGAACTGTAGATGAAGGTGTATCTTCAGGGAGTAACTCAAGGTAGCCAGTGGAAATAGTAACACAGTATTTCAACTAAATATAAAATTAACTCTTTCTGAGAAGTATCCAGAAATACAAGGAACCACTTGTGGAGGTAGTAAATTGTACTACTGAGTAATAAAATATACTCACTCATGGATATATCCAAAGCATTGGGACTGTGGTATTAGGGACTACATAATGTTAGGGTTCCCTTTCAACTTCAGGATTCAAAGACCATGAGAAACTTTGAAGAAAACTTGTAGGAGTCCACCTGACATTTTAGTGAATAAATGGCAAAGGAGAGGCATTTTGATTTCTGTTAGTCACACCAGAGACTGAGTCACATAGGGGGAAAGACTTGAAATTAAATAGATTTGGATTTAAATCCTGATTTTGCTTGTCCTTTGGACAAGTGACAATATTCTGAGCATGCTTCCTCATGCATTTAATGTAGATTGATGCTCTCAAACTTTTGAGTGAATTATAAATATATTATGAACTTGTAACAATGGCACTTACATGTCTGCTGTCAGTTTTTTGCTCCACATGTTGAGAAACACAGATGTTAATATCTTCTGGATTAATTGAAATGGTCACTTATAATAAATATTACGTTGACAGTGTTTATCATCAATGTCCTTATCAGTAATGTATAAAAAAATTGCTCTGCAATTTAATCTTCTAGATTTCTGGATCTTCAATGCCCAAGCTTTGCCTCAAAGACCCTGGTTATTCTGAAATATATTTTTGGGTTCATTTCACACTCTGAATATATTCTAAGTCAGGTGGGTCCATTTAGGAAATGATCTTTGGATTCTTCAGTAGTTTTTTTATGAATAGACTTAGAAAACTTGAAATGGATCTTGGAGAACTCAGGGGCATATTGAATTGTCAGTTTGGGATGTTTAAATTACTTTAAAATGACTGGTTATTTTCAGCAGCTTTTCTTAAGGGATAATATTGAAGTCACATGGAGAAAGCAAAGGCTATACCTGTTGTCCCATTTTCCTGCGGCTTGAAATTGTGCCTCATATTGTTTAATAATATAGCAAAAATTAAAGAAATTATGCCTTTTAATTTTCACTTAGGGATTAAAACTTAATGCTCAATGTAAATGTGTGTTTTTTTTTAATGTCTTCACTCCTAAATGTAGCAATATTCATTTTTTCTTAATGAGCTGAGGGAATGGAAAACAAAAATGTCAAGTACCGGGACGCCTTGCTCAGTTTCTTCCTGTAACACTCACGTGCACATCCCTTACCGGGAAAAGTGATTTGACAGCAAGTTGTAGTCTAGGGACAATAAAAAAAGAAAATGTGTAAACACTAAGACCTGAAGCAAAAGAGAGAAAACCATGTCAGGGTTTTCCAGTTACAAGTGATACTATTCAAGAATTTGTGAAACCCTCATTTGTCCTCATTCCTGGTATTTATCGGGTATGTGACATTTGCAGATTTGATAAATTTTTGACATAAGCTTGATTAATTTTTTTCCTTGGTTGATTGTGGACTGCTATAATTTGCACCAGAGAGCATATGTCTAGAAACATCACTCAGGCTGTGCTATGTCAAGCCTGAAGAGGCTGACTTCATACAAAACCTTCTTGTTACTATGGTATTTTTCAGAAAGAAGCAGTTGTGCCTCTAGATATTGCAGACCAGGTGAACAGTTTTCACGTTCTTCAGACCAATTGCTTACTCTTTCTGTTAGATAGCTCTTGTATATAATACCTGACCTGAGAACATGTGATAATTGATATTGATTTTATTTTCTTACCATAAATATTACAGACATTTAAAGAAAGATTGGGTTCAATTTATTAATTTTGGAGAATACAAAGAGAAGCCATGATAGCTGATCACCAAATCAAATCAATGATACATAAATGCAGATATCCATAATTCTGTCACCTACACCAAGAAAAATATTAGCTCTTTTCTCTGTGATCCTCATATTATATTCAGTTTATACTTATCCTGTATCACAGACTAATCTGCTTTTCTATTACTTTCATAGGATTTATTTTATGCAATAGATTGTAAGAAATTTGAAGAAAAGGACAATAAAAATCTTTATATTGAGCACCTCTCAAAATACATTCTAGCAGGAGCTTGATGATATTTGTCAAATAAAAGTCTACAGTTTTCAGGAGAGATGGGACTGTGTATTTCAACAAATCTGACATTTTCACTTTATACATGAAGATATTAAATTTCAGAGAGAGTGTGACCTGCTCAGTGATATAGTTGGTTAGGGAATATCAATTTTGAAAATATTAATTTCTAGTCTTACACTCCTACCATCAGCTATATCAATTGCAATGAGAGACATTGTCTTGATTAGCATCTTTTTTCCACCTTAGAACTTTTTTTCTCTTCTGTTATCATTGAATTTTTGATTTAAAAAAATTTCAAAACACTGCTAAATAAACACATTTTAATAAATGAGACACCCATTTGGTACATACTGGTATTATTTCCAAATTCATTTGTTTTTTGGAGATCAGCATTACTGATAACCAAATCCAGACAAGGACTCTAGAAGGAAAAAAGAAAATTACAGGCCAGTATTCCCAGTGAATATAGATATAAAAATCCTCAACAAAATACTAGCAAACTCAATTTAACAGCAAATTAAAAGGATCATTCTTCATCACCGTTATGTGAGATTTATCCCCTGAATAAAAGGATATGCAAATCAATAAATGCAATATATCACATTAATAGAATGAAGGACAAAAAACATATGATCATCTGAATAGATGCAGAAAAATCAGTAGACAAAATTCAACATCTTTTCATGATAAAAATTCTCAAAAAAGTAGGTGTAGAAGGTGTATCTCAACACAGAAAAGGCTACATATCATGCGCCTACAGTGAACATCACACCCAATAGTGAAACACCGAAAGCCTTTCCTCTAAAGTCAGAAAGAAGATAAGGATGCCTACTCTCATCACTTCCATTCAACACAGTACTGGAAGGCCTAGCCAGAGCAATAAGGCTAGAAAAATAAATGAAAGACATTCAAATTGAAAAGGAAGAAGTTAAGTTTTTTCTGTGCAAAGACAACATGATCTTAAATGCAAAAAACCCTAAAGATGCCACCAAAACCCTGTGAGAATTAATTTAAAAAATTCAGTAAAGTTGCAGACTATAAAATCAACATACAAAAATCAATGGTGTTTCTATAGAATAACACATTTGTTTTATGTATATTTTTATTTAAGGTTGGTTTTTTATAGATTGCATGTAATTCAACCTTGGTTTAGTTTGATAAAATCTCTCGTGTCTACTTAAGACTTTGAAGTCTTGTTTTAAAACTATTCTCATAGATATTCTGATGCCTTAATTTATGTTAGGCCACTGCTCAGTATAGGTTTTGGCCAACTAGCAGGAAATTGTTAGGCGCATCCCCAGTTACTTGAGCTAACTTGGATCCAGAAACTTAGCACATTCATTCATGTTTGTAAATTTTTCCCAATTAGATATTATGTTCTTTTCTTCCTTACTTAACACAGATAGAATGCATCCATACATATATTCAAAAATTTATGTAGATAAAAATTAGTAAACTTTTATAATTTTTTTATGTATACTGTATATATACTCCTAGGTCAGACTTTGATTTTTTTCCCCCTAATTAAAGAAGGATGGAATCAGAGTCCAATTACAATCTGGAGAGAATAAAGGTGATGATCTTGAGAAATTAAGATAATTACTATTCCTTAGCAGTGTACCTACTCCAGGTCATCCCCAAACAAGGTTAAGACTAGTCTCATCACACAGAAGAGAATGACTGCTTCTGCTGGCAAGGGAATTAGAAAATTTTATTCATGACATGCAAATTTACTCATTATTTTTTCTATTTCAGTTTTTAGGATCTGCCTCTCATCTGTTCCTCAGTTTTAAATAAGTCACCTGGTGTTGTCATTAATTAACTTTAATTATAATAAAACAACTATGAGATTTAACTATAATTTTCAGCTGATTTTCAGATAGAACTAGTACAGTCATAAAAGTTCTCTGATCCTCTGACTATGCCCTCTGAGTAGAGAATTAAACTCTGAATTTTTATTTATTTTCTCTAAGATCCCTATGATGTCAGAATAAACTACTCACTCACCACCCTTGCCCCTGTTCTTATATTCCTTTTGGTTTTATGACAGATTCCCATAGTTGGTATGGGATCTGCCAAAGCCTTGCTTTCAGTATGCGCTTTATTCTAGATGACCACAAGTTGATTATTTGAATATCTATTTTCCATTATTTAGCCACGTCATGAAAATGACCAACAGTATACCATATTCTACCAGTGCAGATGTCTTCTCAATTATCTAACAGGTATAACTGCCTAGATAACCAATCCCATATTTTCATGTTTGTGGGTAGTTTCGTAAAAGCATGCTTTCAAATACTGTATCACTCAGGATTGAATCAATCAAACATAAACAACTCATAGCGTTTTTAAAAATAACAGCAGGAGTAAGAGATTTAAAAGACAAAAAATTATACAATTTCAAAAACTTTGAAAGTTTAGAAAGAATTATTTCTACCCTGAACTCTTTAAAACAGCACCCACGAGAACACAGACTGGCCCTGGATCTTTTGCCACTGCCACAGTCTTCGCTCAGAAATTCTGTGGATCCTTCTCTCATGTCCTCTAGTTTCTGTTTAAAGATAGGTATATATTAAGTGAGGGCATCCTTGACCACCGTATATATTATAGCAACCCACCCAGCATATTTCACATGCTCTTATAATGTGTTATTTTGTCTGCAATCATTCTCATCTGGCATATATTTGATTGTTTATTTATTGACTGTTTCCTCCAAATAAAATATATCTATGAAGGGAGATTTTTAATGATGTTGTTAACGATGTTTTCATACTTAGAATAGTGTCATTCACATTGTAGGTGCTTAACAAATACCTGTTAAATGAATGAATGGGTGGATCAAAGAGTGAAAAAAAAATGAATGAAATGCTATACCTTTGTTTATGGTCTTCCTCTTACCTTATATGTCTGTTTTTCTTCTCTACATCTTTCCCAATTTCTAACCAAGATTCAATACTCAGCTCACATCAGGTATTCTCTAGTTTCTTCACACAACTTATTATTCCTCTTTCCTGGGGTCCTAAATGTCTCTGTAGTCCATATCAGATTATTTAGGATTCTTCTATATAATTCAAATATACAAATAGAACTAAAATACTGAAAGATGTGTGAGGGAAAATAATAACTCTTTTATTTTTTTTCACATATCCCAAAATCTATATTTTAATGAACATATTTCAATGTCAAATAATTTATAGCTTGAGCAAGTATTATGCTCCATATTTCAAGGGGGTTTGCTATGTTATAATGGCACAAATAAACATTTTTGATCACTTACCGAGTGCCAGGTATAGTTCTTCACACTTTATATTTACTATGCCATAATGAGGATAAATACCCTGTAAGCCAGGCACAATAATTTTATGTACAGGGAAATCTACAGCCAGGAATTTACATGACTTTTCTCCCATTAATATTAATGGTATGTTGGGAGAAAGGAATGCAGATCTGTTTTTGCTGCTTATGAGCTATTGGATTTGAAACAAGTTATTTCTCAGTCCTTGATCTCAGTTTACTTGTATGTCAGTTGAAGTAATTGACAGGATGATCTCTAAAATCCCTTTCAGTTCCAATAATCTGCATGTCTGTGAGTTAGAATAATTGAAGCAACTCAAGGATACTTTTATATAAAAGTATTAAAAAGTACAATGTTTAAGGAGGACAATTGCTCTGAGGAAACCAAAGATCCCCCAGGCTTAATGAGCTCTGTTGTCTACAGTCCATGAGTTCTAGGTTTCACTGTTGTTTTCTGAGAATGTCATAATTTAATTAAATTATCTCATGCCTGGGTATAGTTAGTTCAAAACAAATAAACAAAAAAAGCTTCAAATCTTAGCTAAAGCAAAGACTAAAATTCTCCCTCTAAAGAACATTTAGTCTGAACAGAAATTGCAGAGACTGAAGGAAATACTACCATTAAGACAAAATGTTGACCTCATAGAAAACTTCACTGCTGGATGTTAAGAGTTGGGGCACTGGCAGGAAACTGAGGGCACAAGCAAAGATTTAATATAGGGCCAATTATAGAGTTGTAAAGAGAATGAAGCATCTAACAAAAATATGTGGCAGCCACACACTCACCACACCAGGAAAGGATTACTGTTTCTAGGCCTAAAGAACAAGAGGAGGAAAGAGGGATGATGAAGCTTAGAAAGAAACCATGGCATAGGGGCCATCGCACAGAGCTGGCCTCTTAGAACATAGGCACTGCCAGACCCACAGCAAGGCAGGGAAGGGAAAGCTATGGCAGGTATGAGTATAGAGATCTCCATTTTCTGGCACATCCTTTTTAACTCAGATTTTATTAATGAAATGCATGGGTAGCTTTTTGTTTATGAAACAAGTCCATTTTATACCTCAGATGGTCACCTATTTTATATAATGTTTTCAAGGAAACCATGCCTCAAATCCATATATCCTAGATTTGTTTCTCATTCATAATTGCAGTGCGGGACATCCTGCTAATATGATTCATAGATAGATATTCTCCTCCTAGAAAATATTATTTTATTTACCAGAACATTCTGGCACTTTTAGAAGGTGATTAGACTTACACACCTTCTTTCTTTACCTGATAGTGTTTCTTTGATAATGCAAAAGCATTGGGGGGGATGAAATCTATTCTGTCACACATCTAGCTAATGTAAATTTTAAAATGAGGCACTACTGGAAAACTTCATATAAGAAAGATGATAAAAAGGAATTTAAATTAACATAAAACTTAGCTGCTTTATTTGTAGTTGCAAAGAGACAAAATTAATTGACATAGCTGCCTTCTTTCACCACCCATTTCATCTTACACTTAATTTCTCCCAATAACTCATCATATAGTTTTGTTTGAGTATTTGTTTGTCTTTTCCTAATAGGAAATCCAAATCTTTATTGGATCAATACCCTTAGCTGTCCTGCATGCATTAGGTGATGGCAGTTTACCATTGGAAAGTAATGTTGGAAATAGATAAAGAGGCAACCCATTGAATCTCCCAGATTCTAGACATAATCCTTCTTGCCATCGTTGTGTAGCACCAGCCTAATTTTTCTTTGCTAAGCAAGTTCAGTGACCTCATGCAATGCATCAATCTTAAAGGTAGGATGCAGTTATTTTTGACAATCTTATACACCTATGTAACTACCATCACAATCAAGATAAAGAACATTTCCATCATCCCAGAAAGGCCCCTCTTGCAGCTTTCCAGTTGATCATCCTTACTTAGGCAACTGATTTTAAGCATGTAGCTTAGCTTTACCTGTTCTTGGACTTTATACAAATGGAATAAGACAGCATTAATTATTCTGTTCCTGGCTTCTTTTGTACAATATAGCATCTGTGATATGAATCCATGATGATGTATATACAGAGTTTTTTCCCTATTTATTGATAAATAATACACCATTTTATGAACTTATCATATCTGTTTATCCTTTCTCCTATTAAAATACAAGTTATCTTCTTGTTAGAGACTATTATGATTCTTAACAAATCTGTAACAAATATTCTTATTGAAGCCTTTCTGTGGATACATGCTATCTTTTTTTTTTTTTAGGTTAAAAACTTAAGAATATAAATCCTGAGTACATGGTAAATATAACACTAATTTTATAAGAGTCCACAAATCTAAATAAGCAGGCTTTCCTTCTATCTGAAAACAGCAACTAAAAACCTCACCCCTGTTCACATCATACTGGACAGCCTTAGCTCTCTTCATGGTACTATCATGCCAGAGTTAATCAGTTATTCACCACATTGTTCTAACCTGACATTAGCTTTCTTGCACACAATTGCCAATGCCCATTTCTATTAGAATAACCCATGGTTATCTCAAAGGGCATGTGACTTCTTTGCCTCTACTTTCTTTAGTTCTCTGTTATTGCAATGGAAATATCTATTCCTCATCTGCTCCTCCCATTTCTGTCTTTTTCTGTTTGTTTTTATCAGTAATAACTAGTTCTCATCATAATTATTTCTAATCATACATCTTGCCATATTAATAGCATAAAATGTGAGGCATTATCTTAGTAGTTTAAAAATATTATTTATTGAGCATTTTATATAATATATCTCCCTAAGGACAAAAACAGTGTTTTAGACATTCATAAATGAATAATTTCATATATGCTTTATAGTCTATCTGGAGTTTTGATGACTAGACTGTACCTCATTAACAAAATTTGATTAACCTGGCCATGATTGATGTAGATGCAATCGTATACCCTTATTTTCTATTCTAGGTAGATATATCTTACTGGCTTCAATTGTAATTGGGTAACAGAGCTGCAAAAACCTGGACACTGCTCCCATGGGAATATAAGTTTGGAAGAGATAGAGATGGAAATAAAGATCAGGGCATAGGTTATTCCTCAACAGAGATACCCTAGACATTTTTTTAGAAGTTGAGAGAGGAAATTACAATCTGATATGATGAAGTTAATTTTATCCATAAGGTGGAACACATTGCTTAGCTTTGGTTGTAATCCTCCATCCTGAAGAAAAATTTGAGAAATTAGTTTTTCAGGAGAAAAGTAAAACAATTATTTTTATTTTATGGCTTTTATGGATCTTGTTATTTAATTGCATGTTTCATGTTGTTCCTCATTTGATGAGCCTCTGTTTTATTCCTGCCCTTTAGTTTTTGAATTTGCTATCTTTGTGGTTTTTTAATATGAGCACATGATTAATGCTACACTGTTTCTTATCATCATTTTAGTTTTTCACAAAAATTTTCCCGAATAGTTAAAGACAACTAAAAACCGTTTGTAGTGGCTTAGAAAAAGGAAGAGAAATAATTAAAGGTGAGTTAAAAGGGCTTCTCTCTCTACTAGGTAACATAACTTTATATGAGGCTCAAAAATGATGTCAGAACCTTCTGCTCATTTGTGACTAAACATCCCTTTTACAGTTAGAACCAGTTCTTTGTCACTCACTATATTCCATATCTTTGCTAGTCATCAAAGGTGATCTCTATTCACAGATAATGTATTTCATTGGAAAATAAATGTTTTGACAGAAATAATTGTAAAAGTGGTAAGTATTGCAGTAAAAGTTTATATAGTGATATGTAATCATATGGGGGAGAATAAACAAGCACAAAGAAGTCTACACAAGTAAGGATAGTACTTGAAGCTGAGTCTTGAAAGCTGAATTAGGCTTATCAGGTGGAGAAGGATAATGAACTATTTTAGAAGATGTAAATCAGCATATGACAAGGTGTAAGTGAATTGAATCACTGTAGAATTATATTGGCTTCAGACATAAAGAGGGCTAGTAATTTTACATATGACAGTGCTAGGCTATATTTTTAATTTCTTACTTTTTTTCTTTCTATATGTGCAAAATTCATTATTTAGACTAAAAGGGATTATTTAGATTAAAAAGGTAGGACTTTTGAAAACGAAATCATGCATATGAAGTCCAAACTAGGAACATATCTAGAGTTGGAAACTAGAATTGGAAATCGTAGAATTTCTTAACTTAATTTCTTAAAACAGTATATCTCAAACTTAAACATGCAACAAAGTCACATGAGATTGCTTATTTAAAAACATAAAAGCACATTTATGGGCCTTAATATCAGAGATCCTAGCTTAGTAGATGAAGGATGGTGGCAGAGTCGGCTCTTAATATCTCCTGTTATTTCTATCAACATTCTCATGTGAATTTTGCCCCAAACTATATAGATATGGTAGTATATGTGTATTAATTTATTACTGAAATATTAAAACTAGGAATACACTCTAAGAATACTTGTGGTAGATCTATAATATAGTTATTTTGATGAAGTTGTATATGATGTAAAGTATTGAGGATGAGTTGTAGACTCAGGGTCATTCAGAATTAGTGGTCCTTACTTTCAGGGAAGAGGGGAGGTTGGTTAATGAGTATAAAAATACCTTTAGAAGGTATAAGTTATAATGTTCCATAGCTGAGTAGGGTGACTATGGTTAGCAGCAATGTATTGTGTATTTCAATGTAGTTGAAAAGGAGAATTTGAAATGTTCCCTACATATAGAAATGATAAATACTCAAGGTGATAGTTACCTCAAATACTCTGACTTAATCATTACCCATTGTATGCATGAAACAAAATATCACATATACCCCACATAGATGTAAAATATTAAGTAGCAGTAAAAAACTTTTATGTATCCAACATATAAAAATGAGATAATATATTTAAAGAGCCAAATATATTGCTTAGTTGAAGGTAGATGTTTAAAACTAAAATTCTTTTCTCTCTCCACCCATTTATCTCTAAAAAGTAAAACCATTTGAGTTGCAGTGGCCCTCTGTTTAATTCTTGTGGCCACAAAAATATTTTTGTATGTGTATGCTTTAATGATGATTGATGATTCATGATGCTACGCTAAGTCTGCAGCACGTTTTGCTGTCTTGCCAGAAACAGCCTGCCACCCGGCAAGATTTTGATGACTACTTCTTGATTTTTAAATCAGGGCAGAATTTCCAAAATTGTTTCTCCATTTAACTAATTGAGTCATTAACATTTTGCACAAGATTAATTGCTATATGATGGTTTTGCTCTTTGGCTTCCTTCTGTGCTAAATTCCCAACCAAATGGTATTAGAAGCATATAATGTCTGATTTCTCATATCAGAATTTATTTTGTGATTATATGCCTATATTTTTAACAAGTGTGGTTATCTTCTCTATAACCATTTATTAATAATTATTTATATTTTTGGCCATGTTTGAGGTTTTTTTTAATCAAATTATGTATAACTGATCTTTTAAGAGGCTTCTGCCACTTCACATTTAATATTACAGGATTCATGGCAGGAAACAGAGGAGGAAATATGCCAACAGGGTTGTCTCTTTATATTTACTTTAATTAGGGAAACAGAAGTTTTGTCTAAATCTCCCTACCACCCAGAAATTTCCCTCTTAATTATCACTGCCCAGAATGTAGACATGTGGTCAGCCCCTATCTTTAAGGAAGGTTCAGACTTCCCAGAACATGATTATCTTGATTGACTTTGACCAATCATTATCCATCACAAGACCGGACATATTGGAACAAGGAATATATGTACAGGTTAGCAGTGGTACATGTCACTTACTTATAGACTTTGAAGACTTGGTATGAGGATTCAATGAGAATGTATATAAATAACATTCCAAAATAAATGCTAAATAATTGTTAGTCCGATAATATTACTGAGCTGTATACCTGCCTTGTTCTTGTATATGTTAGGGTATTAATTGCTATCTGATGGCAGAATTCATATTTAATTCGTCCGCATGCATCACACACTATTTCAGATAGTGAACCTGGAAGACATATATTGGGAATTAGGACATTTACACTTAGTCTTTAATTTCTGTGGTTACATAACTGTGTATCACTGTAGGCTGACATTTGTTTAAAAACACTCATAAAAAGCTTTAAGCTTTGTGAAGCTTGGGATTACAGGAGTTCCTTTTCTAAATTGACTTCCAAGTTATCAATCTTTAAGTATCATTTGAGTAAAAATATTAAGTATGAGACCATTAATGTGGTAAGATCAATTCTAAAGGATCCTTGGCAGGATTAGATTTAAAATATCTTTAAATACACATAACCTTTTGTTTCTTGCTTTGCTAATAACACACTGGACTTTCTGTTACCTACTTCCAATATTATCTTCACATGACCTTTCTGAGATATTTAAAGAAAAAAATAATAATCCTTTATCTGACGCAGATGGAAAGTGGTGAACTAAAATTAACAGTGACTTTTTATGTCTCCAGGAAGATAAATACTACCACTATTGTAAAATGTTTTATCAAAGAATAAATCCCAGTAGCAAGAAGCAAGCAAAACCATAACTTCCTTGAAATCAAAATAAAACTATGAAAATTGAGCTGAAAAAGAAATGACAAGCAACAAAATATGTCAAGTGACTTATACAAAAAATATTATTATGAGCATTTTCTAAAGTTCATTCTAATGAAAATGATTGAGATGTCATTTGTGGTACATTAAAAATGTATTCTTGTCAGTTAACCCTGGAAAAATTTGGTTGGGACAGTATTACAAAGATTTTTCTTGTTTCTCCCAACTCCCATACCTCCTAGAACTTTTAATTCATTAATACACTGTGAGTCTTCAAGAGATAAAAATGATATACACTGTTTCCCAAACTTAATCTGTCAAAGAATCACTGTAGAAACAAATATTACACAGAAAAAGCACTTAGAGAAACACATTTTGGAGAACACTGGCTAAATAACTCTGTTCAGAAATACTATATCCTGGAACAAATTGCTCATATTATTGAACACAAAGGGGTCCACTTCCAGTTACAGCTCTAAGTGAAAGGGAAGCTTCTAGACAAAAAGAGGCTTTAAATCCAATCATGTGGATACAGAATGTGAAAGGAAAAGCAACTAGTACCAGAGCAGAACATCTGATCCCATAGAGAAAATGCAGCCCTTATGGTTTAAAGAGATTGCTTTTCTAGAAGAGGGCAGAAACTGCAGTAGCATGATATCACCAGAAGTAATAAATACTGCTAAATAACTAAATTTAGAGACATAAAGTAAGGAATTGGCCTTAAAATATATAACAGAACATCAGAGACAAGACTGTATCAGGCACACAGATTCAGAAGTGGATTGAACTAGAATTAATTATTTACCTAGAGCAGTTAAGACCTATAGGAGACACGTCAGAACCCCACTGTATGTTTTTATTGTTATTCTAATACATTTTATATTATTTGAAAAGTATGGTCTATATATGTCTTAACATAAAACATAGATTCAAACATTCTTATAAATTATTTGACCATTCTAAAACAAGCTTAAATGCCCTCTAGAAATTCTCATAAGGTATGTATGTAGGACTGTATTCATCTTACCTGGTTATTAGATGCAGGAGTTTTGAAATAAAATTGTGAAAAACTTAATTTATAAAGCCTCTCACAAAATTTTCTCTGTATCCATAAACAGTATATCAATCTGTAGGTAGACCACAATTTTTCATTAGAAATTATGTTAGATAATCACATGCAAATGTATGGGTGATTCTTAAATTTCTTTCCTTCTATAATCCATGAAATTCACTAGCATAGAAGCCTCATGATGTCATGGATGTTTGCTGTGCTCAAGAATGTAGTCTTAGTATCTAGAACGGTGAATGTCAAATAAGTGTTCAATACATTTTTGTTCAATAAATAAAATAAAATTTCAATCTTGTGCTTAATAACAAGTAAACTCATAAACACACATACATACATAAACTAAGAAATTTCTGCTTCTAGGGATGATTCTTTTCTAGGTTTCTAAATATGCATATCCAGTTCATATGTCTATATTTAATACTGCTGCTTGCAAATGTTTTGTAATTTGGGAACATGCCAAACACGATCTATGTAAAAAAAAAAAAGTATTTAGTTCCAAAAAAAAAAAAAATGCTTCATGTTTGCTTTATTTAACTTCAGGTAATCTCAAGTAAACATTATATGTTAATGTTTAGATAAGGTTCTTGAAAACACAAAAGGCAATAGGTAAATAATAATTAATGAATTGTTGATAATCATTAAACAAGACAGGAGAGCCTTAATGTAAAGAAATTTCCCCTTAACTTTAAAGAAGGTGTTAGCTCCAGGACTTTCACCTTAAAATGGGTCATGAGAGAAAGATATGAGATTTCAGATAATTGTTGAATTAACAATTGTAACTCTTAGAACTGCCTTAGAAACCACTTAAAACATCAATCTCCATGAAATCCTTCAAATATGTCTTTTATATCATTGAAAATAAGCCATAGGACCTCTGTCCAAACTCTGTGCTTGGAAGTTTGTTGAGATATTAAATATATGTATCTTTTTTACATAGACTGAACTTGACTCTTAGAGATATCTGCAAAGATGGAAACATTCTACAAGAAAGATATTGGACAAAATAATTACTGCTTGTGCTACAAATAATGTAACTGTAGAGAAAAAAAAGTAATACCTTTTTTCACCCATCACAAATTCATGGCTAAGACCTGCTACAACAAAAGACAGATCAACAAAAGAAAATTATACAAGCTTATTTAATAAGTTTTATGTGGCACAGGAGGCTTCATAAGTAAAGTATGACCCCCCAAAATAGAAATCTGTATATTTTTATGGACATTCATGCAGAAGTATGATTAGAGAACAAAAAAGTATGATCTCATGGTAATATGTAGGGTGGGGGGAATTTAGCAAGACCTGTCCAGATTCATCTTGGCATCCCTGTGTGACTGACTTTCCTGTGGTTATGAGGCAGAGCACCTGTCACGTGAGAGTCTTTGGGAAGCAGGGAGGGAGAAGTCAAAGAGTGATCTTCCTAGGTTTTATGACCTGCTGCAGGGACAAAAGGAAATTGAATGTGAGAATGATCTACCTTCTTCTGCTGTTTTCTCAATGCCAGGACTCCATATTTTGGGGTAATGTGTACCAAACCCCATCATAACCATATATTAAATACACAAATATGTTTTCTCCCTCAGGATATTGCATTTTATTAGATAGTTTTAAAAAGTCCACTTTTCCATTAGTTGTATATTATTCTGATGGGTGTAGTAGCAAACTAATGAGAAAAAACAAACTGAAAGAGAATCTTTTCCTTTTAAGAAATCATGTGATGCATTGGCCTTCAAAAGAGCCCAGACAGACCATAAATCAAAGGCTTTAACTTCTCCTGTGTGAACATTTATGTCCCTGGAATAAATGCTAAAGACATCTCAGAATAGTCATATTTACTGTAGTGTTAACACTCTTCATATTTTCACATTTCAAGCTTCAAGTTATTGGTAATAACTGTCATTTTCCAAATAGCCTGTAAACAGGGAGACAATTAATAAATAATAATTGATGAAATAATGCAATCATCAAAGAACTCAGTAATCTCTTATTGAAGGAATGAAAATTCCAGTGAGCCTTAACATCTGGGTCACTGGTGTGAAGAAAATCACTGAATTACAGAATCTAATGATTGAAAGGGACCTTGAATATGATTCAGTCTACCTTCAATAAAATGCTTAAACCCTGATTATAATCTCCCTGATAGATTATCTCACAGCCTTTATTAATAAACACTCAGCATCTACACATCAGAGGCCATGGATCTAGAAATGGTTGAGCAAAAAGACACTTTCATACAAATTTCTTCAGAGGCTTTTAGTTAAGAAATTGACCTATCATTTTTTTTTTTAATGTCTAAGACTGGCTTTCAATTTTCATTGTTCATTTGAACATATAAAACTCATGAACATACTTCAGAAAATGTGGCTTATAAGCCAGGATATTATGTAATGGATGATTTAGCTACTATTACAAATTTCTATAGAAGTTATCTTCTAACAACAATACATATTCAAAGATAGTGGGAAGGATTTACATAAAACGGCAAGTTTATACAAAGAATATTTTGTAAGAACTGAGACGCTTCTTAAATGTACTTCCTGAACCATGAAGTCATCTGTTTAACATGCACAGGCACACACAGACACACACATACATCACTCATGTATTTAAAAACTTCTATAGGATAAGAGTATGTAGTTAAGACGGAAATTAAAACCATTCTGTAAAGTAGCATCACTTAAAGCAGTTGTGAAAAGTATAAAAAACATTAAAGTATAATTATTTATGGCTATTTTATTTATCATCTGATTTTTTAGCATAAGTGTAAAAAAGTGTTTTGCACTTACTTGTTCCTGGGTCAGTTTATAGCAATAATGAGTGTTAATGTGTAAAGATAATTAAAAGAGGTGAAAGAAATTCCTAGATAAATATAAAAGTATATAAATAAAAACAAATTGCATGTCCAATATTGAACTATGGAATGTTCATATATATATATATATGTATATAAACACACACACACACACATATATATATATATATAAAATCTCCAGTAAATCAGGGAAAGATATAAAGAGGTAACAGGATAGTGAATGATCATCTCCAAAAAGTTAAAAAATGGAAGATCAAAATCCAGAAAGACAGGCTTTCAATTTCAGTATATATTTGCCCTGGGTGATTTCTTCTTATTTTTTTTTATCTCTTAGAACTATTTATTATAACTATCCATTATAACTACTGTGACTATAGGTGTTGAATTTAACTTGAGGTCTACTCACAGTATTCATTTTTTCACTAAAAATACTTTGGACATTCTTTTTATTATTTTTTTATTCTTTATTTCAGAAAATTATGGGAGTACAAACCTTTTGGTTACATATAATGCCTTTGCCTTGCCCAAGCAAGGGCTACAAGTGTGCCCGTCCCCCATATAGTGAATTCTACATCCATTAGTTGTGAGTTTACATACCCCCTCCACCCCTTCCCACCTGAACGGCACGCAGTGAATATTACTACCATATGAGCACCTTAGTGTTGATCAGTTACTTGCCAATTTGATGGCAAGTACATATGGGGCTTATTTTTCTATCCTTTTGATACCTCACTTCAAAGGATGGGCTCACGTTCCATCCAGGGTAATTTAAGAGGTGCTAGTTCACCATTGTTTTTTGTAGTTGAGTAGTATTCCATGGTATACATATACCACATTTTATTAATACACTCATGTATTGATGGGAACTTGGGTGTTTCCACATCTTCACAACTTTGAATTGTGCTTCCGTAAACATTTGAGTGCAGATGTCTTTATTATAAAATGTCTTTTTTTCTTTTGAGTAGATGCCTAGTGGTGGTATTGTTGGATCAAATGGTATTTCTATTTTTAGCTCTTTGAAGTATATCCAAATTACTTTCCACAGGGTTGTACTAACTTGCAGTCCCACCAGCAGTGTAAGAGTGTTCCAATTTCTCCACATCCACACCAGCACTTATTGTTTTGGGACTTTTCGATAAAGGCCATTCTCACTGGAGTTAGGTGATATCTCACTGTGATATTCATTGGCGTTTCCCTAATGATTAGAGATATTGACCACTTTTTATAAATTTGCTGGCTGTTAATCTGTCTTTTGAAAATTTTCTGTTCATGTCCTTTACCTATTTATTGATGGGGTTATTTGATTTTTTTCTTGTTGATTTTCTTAAGTTCTATATAGATTCTTATTATCAGCCCTTTATCGGATGTGTAGAATGCAAATATTTTCTCCCATTCTATAGGTTGTCTTTTCGGTCTAATGATAGTTTCCTTGGCTGTGCAGAAGCTTCTTAATTTGATCAGGTCCAATTTATTTTTGTTGCTGCTGTGATTGCTTTGGGGATCTTCTTCATAATGTCTTTACCTAGGCCAATATCTAAAAGAGTCTTCCCAACATTTTTTTCCAGAATTCTTAGGGTTTTGTGCCTTAGGTTTAAGTCCCTTATCCATCTTCAGTTGATTTTTGTAAGAGGTGAGACGTGGGGATCCAGTTTCAATCTTCTCTATGTGGATATACAGTTTTCCCAGCACCACTTACTTATTGAATAAAGATTCTTTTCCCCAATGTATACTTTTGTCTGCTTTGTTGAAGATTAGATGACAATATGAGAATGATTTTATGTTTGGTATCTCCATATTATTCCAAAGTCTATATCTCTGTTCTTGTGCCAGTACCATGCTGTTTTGGTTACTATAGCCCTGTAGTAAAGTTTGAAGTCTGGCAGACTGATGCCTCCCAATTTGTTCTTTTTGCTTAAGATTGCTTTGGCTATATGAGATCTTCTCTGGTTCCAGACAAAATGTAGAATTATTTTTTCTAGATCTGTAAAGATAGATGGTGGAATTTTAATAGGGATTGCATTAATTTTGTAGATTACTTTAGGTAGAATGGACATTTTAACAATATTGATTCTACCAAGCCATGAGTATGGCAGGGATTTCCATCTGTGTATATCTTCTACAATTTCTTTTCTCAGTGTTTCATAGTTCTCCCTATAAATATCTCTCACTTCCTTCATTAAATATATTCCTAAATATGTAATTTTCTTTGATGCTATTGTGAAAGGTGTTGCATCTTTGATTTGATTTTTGGCTTGACTGTTATTGGCGTATATGAATGCCACTGATTTGTTCACATTAATTTTGTATCCTGAGACTTTACTGAATTTGTTTGTCAATTCCAGGAGTCGCTTGGTTGAATCCTTGGGATTTGCTAGATATAATAGCATATTATCAGTAAAGAGTGAGAGTTTGACCTCTTCTGCCCCTGTTCAGCCACTCTTAAGTCCCTTCTGTTGTCTGATCTGATTGCTCTGGCAAGGACTTCCAGCACTGTGTTGAATAGAAATGGAGATAGTGGGCAACCTTGTCTGGTTCCTGTTCTAAGTAGGAATGCTTTCAATTTTTCCCCATTCAATATAATATTGGTTGTGGGTTTATCATATATGGTCTTAATAATTTTAAGGAATGTCTCATCTATGCCTATTTTGTTAAGGGTTTTTATCATACAAGTGTGCTGATTTTATCAAATGCTTTTTCTGTATGTATTGAGAGAATCATATGGTTTTTGTTCTTCCTTTTATTGGTGAATTGCATTTATAGATTTGCGTATGTTGAACTAGCCTTACATCTCTGGGATGAAGCCCACCTGGTCATGATGAATTATGTTTTTATGTGCTGTTGGTTTAGGTTTGCTAAGATTTTGTTGATGATTTTTGCATCTATATTCATGAGGGATATTGGTCTGTAGTTTTCTTTTTTTGTTGAGCCCTTTCCTGTCTTTGGTATCAAGGTGATATTGGCTTCATAGAATGAGTTGGGGAGGATATCATCCTTCCAATGTAGTGGAATAATTTCTGCAGTATAAGTATGAGTTTTTCTTTGTAGGTTTGGTAAAATTCAGGTGTGAGCCCATGTATGACTCACTGTCATACCAAAATAAGTAAGGGAGGTGAAACTGGAGGTGGCTCTAAAATCCATCCTTATTCCATCACGTATACTATACTGGTGACAGGATAGAACAACAATTCACTGAGGGCATCAAGAAAGATTTCACAGAAATAGAGTGGGAAGATCATGCTATGGGAAAGTTACACTGCCATTATTGAGAAAATCTTTGTCATTAGAAGGCATTTACTAAGGTCCAATGTTGTCTTGAAAAATACAAAAACTTTTTTAAAAGTATTACTAAAAATGAGGGAAGAAGGAAAGAAATGCTAGACCTAGGCATACATCTATCTCTCTCAATTTATTTTTCCAAAAGTAAAGTTTCCCCTTGCTTAATATTTGTATCCAGAGATTTTTAAAATCATGGATAAAAATTAATTCTTATCTATAAAGATAACTGGACATCTCTGAGGACACTATCTCTCTTTGTCTTCTCTGAAGCCCTCAATGATTTGTTGACAATTTATATGGACTCTTCACAGAGCCAGCCCTGATGGGACTGAGCCCTGGTATATTACCGGTTGTGCTCTTTGAAGGCCATTTTATCCTGTGTCTGTTTATACTGTCCGACGTGATAAATCAGAGGGCAAAATAAATTGTGAAGCAAAGTAGAGTACAATCTTCAATAGCTAAAGAATGGACTGTATGACCTCAGAGGCCATTCCCATCATGAAAGTGTACGGATCTGTGATTTTTCCTTGAGCTTAAATGGACACTGTTGATGTAATTGCTGAAAACCTTATTTTGTTTGAGTCAGTTTTCCACAATTTTCAGTAAGCCTTTCAAGATTTATTACTCCTATTCCTTTCCATTGATACTATCTATCTATTTTCTTTCTCTTTAGTCACCTTATGGATATATGAGATTTCTTTTTTATATTTTTTCACTAAAAATTTCTCAGAGTTGAATTAGTGCATTTCTTTTCTAATCAATACTTGTGTGTGTGCATGTGTATTTATGTGTCTTTTTAATACAATAAAAATTGGAGGCAGCTTTTAATTTAGTAAAATAGTCTAAAATAAAACTTTTATATGTGTCAATATTAGTGGCTTCAAAAATGTAAATTAGAAGATAATTAGAAGATAAAAATATAGAAGATCTATGTTCTGTCTTGTGGCTAGACAGAACATAGATGTGTAGATCACATAATTTGACATAGTTATAGATCACATATTTGACATACAAAAAAGTGTGCTTCAAATGTTTCCTGTAGCTACCATTTATCAGGTACATACCATATATCAGACAACATGTTGTCCCCTGACCCTGCCATGTGCCAGCACCACCCTGTGTGTACAAGAGATCCAGCTCCGGTTAGCCAGCTGCTGCCTAAGCATGGTCCGAACTAGGGAAGTCACACTGTCACAATCAATCTGACTTTTATAACAAATAATTTATTTCAAAGTAACCACAGTTTGTGTTGATCTTATAGCTCCTTCTTTATACTAGTCAAGTTGGTTGAATTCTATTTAAATTGGGTAAAAATATAGGTATCTATTTTACACATTAATATATGGGCACATACATACAATCTATACAGAAGCCTATAGATTTTGTCGTTGTTGTTAGAAGTGAATAAATTCTTTATGTAATATTTTTGCCTGGTCTAATGTTTTTACCTTTCATTGTGTGTGCTGGGTATCTTCCAACTGTGAATGGTTCTCAGTTTTCTATTTGCAAATTGTACTAAGTCTGACATTTGCAAGTGCTCAAAATTCATGTTCATATCTGTTTTAATCAATTAATAAATGCTTTGCTTCTCTGTCATAGATTTAACAAAATGATAGCCTTTATGTTCACCTAGGAATTACTTTTCTTTATCTTCATGACCTAGACATTCTGGATCTCTGTCTGGATTGGTGTTTAATTTAGAAATAAAAAATTTTCTCCTGTTGCCTATTGTCATAACTCACTGTATATAACACTGCTCCATACCTAGTTATTAGCAGAAACTCAGCAGTGCTCCTGTCAACCATTCAGCCAGTGTTCAAGCTTCTACTTTCAAATATTTATAAAAGTTTTGTTTGATAGATATTTGTTAAATGTGTGGAAGAAAAGGTATGTGACATAGACAGCTGTTAACTAGCAGGGGAGCAGAATTTTAATACCAGTAATTCCAAGAAGCAGATCAAAGAATTTTGAGTACTTACTGTTTCGTAAAAGGTTTACAGAATATATAAAATATGCACATTCGTGTGATTTGACTTCTGATAATCACTGACTATTCTGAAAAGCTTTCATCTGGCCAGGAAGGTTTTTAAACTGGATTCTCCATTTTTTAGGAGAAAAATAAACTGCAGGAAGCTGAATGCAGTAAATTAGTGCTAGTTCCCTTCAACATAGCTACATTACGAACATCATCCTCATGCCCAGGCTGAATAATGTTCTGTTCTTTCCAAAGGCTTTGTAAGAGTTACACTAACAATTTGGAAGAACAAATCATACAAGCACCTGAAAGGCATTGCACACGATGAAACAAGAGGTAATTTTTGGTCACTGTCCATAAAGCAGAAGTTCTCTAAGTCAAAACATTAACTAATTTACTGCAATTCAAATCTGTTTATTAGCCTTTATGATTAATGATTTTCTTTTTAAATGTTTTAGAGTACTCTGAAACAAGGGAATATGAAAATGGGAGAACAAAAGATTCAAGGTTTTTCTTCTTCAGTAACAATAATGCTTGGATTTTTTTAGCAGATTTTCTTTTCCTAGTCTTTAGCTACCTGGAAAGTTAACTAGCAATCAAAATCTTATTTTTAAATATAGCACAAGCAAGTGGAATGCTTTGTTTATTCTAGTTCACCTGGGTTCTAAGAAAGCCATATTAACTCTTTCTTCTCCACAGCAAACTAGCCTTTGGATTTCTCTATCCCAACTCTAGGTGTGATTTGCTTTTGGTGAAAATTTCATTAGATCCCTGTTTTGATGAAAATTATAGTACTTAAAATATGGCATACAGTTTATTTGGTCATAGCCTAGACCCAATTATTGCTAATGGTTATGATTGAGTTTTAAGTTTTATATTTTAGTTTAATTGTATTATAGTTTCATATATACAAGTATAATCTTGTTTTCCTTAGTCTATGGTCAATTTAATGCATTTTGGTGATATTTTATCTCTTCATGAGTCTGTTGATTAGGTCAATTGTCATCTTCTCATGTCTAGTTCAAGCTTTAGTGACAAACCATATAACTCAGTTGCAACTGGGAATCACATGGGCACTGTGATGTGTCAACAGAGGTCATAGCCACAATTCGACCATATAGTGTTTTTCTGTAAATATAAAAAAAATCTTTTTCTCAATACACTTTTCTGCTACCTTCCAGGAAAATGTTAACTGAGTATACAAATTTACGATGACCTCAAGAAGAAGGAATGACACCATTATTATTGTAGGGCACATATCCTGCAAAACTGTACATAGCAGCCTTAAATATCTGGCATAAAATAAGTGCAAATATATTGTTGTTAACAATTCTCAGTCACTAAAGCTGTAGAAAGATGGCAGAAAATTGTGGCACTGCAATTCCAGCACATGGAAATCTGCAAATCATCAGCACTCACTCCATACTCCCCACTCACTCTGAACTAAATTGAACCTCAGATTTTTTATGTCCAAAACGTTCCTAGTGAGGCCATATTTATTAGACAAAAAACCCAATATACTGCATGTTTCTTCAGCTATGTCCTTTTTAATTCATTTGCTAGGAAACTGTAAAATAGTTCCCCAGTGCCAAACTTTGTAAGCATAACCTGTCCCTGGAAGGTCACAGGCAGCTTCAGCTCACTTTCCATGGTTTCCACTTAGCTTATATTCCTAATTATCTTGTTTTGCATTATGTTTGTCTTAAAGCTGCTTCAAATAGTTTTGATACAGAGAAAATGTTCTATAAAATCCTACACAAATACATTCCTAAATGCAACTTATATTTGAAATGAAAGATAGGTGCAGCTTCACATTTTCTGGAATTGCTGAGCAGGGGGACATTTTATGAATTTTGAGACTGTGTTGAGTAAAGAAATGCTAATGTGGTAGCTCCATTCAACAAAGTATTTCACCTTCCTCCCACTGTTAGGTTTCTTGTGCCTTTGAAGCTGAGTTTTAAAGATAATAGATGCGGTTTCTTCTGAATGACATGAGTGATATTTTGCTTGATATAATCATATTTCTACTTTGTAACTGTACAAACAAAAGACACTATTTTTTAACAAAACTCAAAAACGCAGAGATGGGAATATTTTCGACCCAGTACTTTTTATAACTCTAAAATCTCTTTGGAAAGTAATTTGCTAATTTGAGCTATTTTTCTCAGGAAACTTTTTATAAATTAAATTAACTATATGAGAATAAATATAATTTATTTTAATTATCTTTGGATTTTATAAGTTTACCATCTCTTACTGATATTAATAAAGGTTAACATGATGATTAACTTAGTGTTTTGCTGTGTTGTATCAAGTTTTAAAGATATTTGACTTTACATATTACTATAAAATGCCTTTATAGTTTATAATCACAGTAAATATTAATATATATTAGTAAATAGCTTATTCTTAATGCCACCAACAAAGGCTAAAATAGATATAATAATTATGTTAGAAATTAAACTGCCTGTACATTTTCAATCATAGAAAATTCAGCATGGGAAAAATAAATATTTTTTATGACATATGAAAGATAATTTTAATTTTGTCAAATAAAATGATAATAAAACCATAACTTACAAGGTTTTATGGCAAGCAATGACATAGATAATCTTATTTCATCCATAATAGTCCCATGAGGCAGATTATTTCATTAGCCCTAATTAACATGTGAGAAAACAAAGACACAAAAGAGCAAGTAATTTTCCACATCACACAGCTAGTAAGTGAAGGAGCACAGATTTCAATCCACAGGTATTCAAAACTAAAGTTTATGTTCTTAATAATTCTGTTGTCTTTTACTTAAGGTATCATCAGTCCAAAGAAAGAAGTCATTTACAAACTCATGTCATTGCAAACAAAACATTTTTCTAGCAAGATTTTTCTTTCTATTCTATTGTAGAGAGTAATTTAACTTTAATAATATTATTATATTGTCCTTATAATTGAGAAAAAGAAAAATTAATTTAAGAAATAAAAAATTGCCTGAACTTCAGGAAGTGGGGGCAGGAAGAAGGCATGACACGTGCAATTCTAGAAAGCTTCGCAGGTGATGAGATTAACCTCTCTTGACAGGCTAATTAAGAGTTGCTCTCCTAATATTATTTCCACAATAAAAGAAAGAGCAAAGGAATAAGGATGACAGAGTAACACTCTGAAGGGATGAGTCAGTTGTTTTGTCACTGGAAGCACCAGAATGTTGATGCCATTTGTAGGCAGCAATTTAAATATAAATCTCCAAATGTATTAAAAGAGAGTTTTTAAATTCAATATTATGTAAAATCACTAGAATTGACTAGGAGAATAACTTGATCCATTCAACGAAATTTGAGCGTATTTGTGCAACTGTGATTGTATAAATATGACTTCATGACTTTAAGTAACTTATTTCCCTTTAATTTAGTTTTCATAAGAAGTCTATTTAGTCTTCATAAGAATTATTAACTTTCTGTTAATCTGTTCAGTCTTCTAAAATTTGTGTTTAGTCCTCATAATAATTATAAACCTAATGAGTATATAATTGCTGGTTGTAATAACATACGATTACAATATTGTTGAGCACTGTGGTTATTTCTAGTATATTGGTTTTCTTTATAATGAGACTCTCTGGGCATTGCACTTTGTGGCTTCTATGAGTTATAATCTGAATAAATTCCCTCAGGTCATATTGCTAGGTTAGCGTATTTAAATGTCTTTATGGATATTGTTTCACATCCCTTAGTTGCTTTTTGAAATGTTTATATCAATTTATAATGCCAAGAATACTTTCAGTATAACTTTGTTAGCTGCAGGTATTAAAATTATTATCTTCAGTTGTTTAGTTAACATAAAAATATTGCCTTGAGTTTGTTTTCATATGGGTTTCTTTGATCTCTGAAATTGGTGAATATTTTTATGTGACTGTTTACTGTTTGCATTTGTTTCTTTATTTTGTTTGTTAATTGCCTCTCACATGTATAATTACTTAAATCTTAGCACCGAATGAAGAAGGATAGACATTTTCCCTTTTTGGTAACCTTCAAAAACTTTTAATAATAAAAGTAAAATGAAGACATCTTTTTCTTTGGCATTTCTATTAGGAAAGATACTATGTTAAGATAAATGACACCTCATGACATCATAATATGACCTGTGATAGATGACTGAGAAAGTTGAAGAAAAATCTCTCGAGAGAATGTTTAGGATTTCTTTTTTTTTTCTAGTCACCTAGTTTTTATTTATTTATTTTTTTGCTTTAGTGTATTCATCTTTTATTTTATTTTTTTATTTATTTCAGCTTATCATGGGGGCACAAAAGTTCAGGTTATATATATTGCCCATGTCCCGCCCATCCCCCTGAGTCAGAGCTTCAAAAGCACAGTCAATAGTGTGGCTTTAGCCAAACAGCACCTGGTATCAAGAAATCCTAAACATTTTGTCCAAATGGCAAAATCAAATTAGAAGAAAAATTATGATAAAATAGCATTTTAAAGTATAAGCAAAGGAATAAAATAGGTTACGTGTTGAAATCACCCTTTTAAAAAAAGACTATAATTCTCCTGAAGTTCATAATGCAAATAACATAATGTTGGTTTTAAAGTATAATTAATCATACTCTTTTCAAAAAAAAAAATTAGTCAAGAGGAGAACAAAACAAGGAAGAAAAATAGGAAAATAATTAGATAAAAAGAGTCTGGCAGGAGAATAATGAAAAAATACTGGGTCATTAAAATTATTTAAATTTTCCTATTCTTTTCTAAAGTCAGTGATATCTAAAGGTATTAGACATTAATACTGACGTTGACAAATTGCATACCCATTACTCCCCCCAGTCCAGAAACAAGCTACACTTTTTGATTTCCTCCAACACACCAGGCATACGCTTTCTTGGTTTAGGGCTGTACTTTAACCATTCTTCCTGGAAAGTTATTCACAAAGATATCTTCTTGGCTAACTCCTTCAGTTTTTGAAAGACTTGGCTCAAATCTCATCCCCTCAATGAAACATATTCTGACCATTCTGTAAATACGAAAACGTTAATCTCCCTCCTCTTCCCTGTATATGTTCATTTAATTTGTTCTAATTTATCTTTTCTCTGTAACTATGTTTAACTTTGACTATAAGAATGTTTAATATATTTATTTGATAGAATATAAGATACAAGAGGTCAGAGATCTTCATGCTTTTTTTTTTTTTTTTTTACTGATTATTCCATTCACTAGCCATGGCACCTGATCTTGGATGAATGAAAGAAAAAATAAATATTCTCTCCTATCCCTCATGAAGCAAGCATTCTACCTTTGTGTTCAAAATCTGCCTATTCTCATGATATATTACACTTGTGCAAATCTTATTCATAGAATTATATTTCCCCCTTCTCCATCTCTGTATGACGTACCTAAGAGAACTCGCCACCTCCTCAGATTCTATTAATAGTACAGTACAGTGTTCTTCTGGCATACTGGTAAACACATTTCAGAAGATTCTTTGGCTTAGGAGTCCTGTATAATAAAGTGGTAGACATTCTGTCTTCCACTTTGGCAAGAGCAGAGAAATCACTGAAAAAACACAAAAATACTGGGGGTTCATTATGTTAATGCTGAACTTAGATTAGGGCCTTTGCATTAGACTAAGAATAAAGATGTTTCTATAACCAAAACCACCAGCAAGGTATGGCAAACTGAAGAATCAATTTACATTTCAAGGACAAACAAAATTTCTTGAATATTTGTTTGGTAGAATAGAAAATATAGTGTTCCTAAAACTATACATTTTTTCCTAAATATTTTATAAGATGACTTCTGACTTTGGGGCAGTTAGCATAAGTAGGATGAAGTTGAATCCTTCACACAGATATTTTTAGTTGGTTTCAGAATTTATTATAATTCTCTTGAAATTCCATAGTGTATTAGTTTGTTAGGGCTCCTATAATAAAATATCCCAGCCTGGGTGGCTTATATAACTTATTTTTTCATAGTTCTGGAGTCTAGACACCTGATGTCAAGGTGTTGGCAGGTTTGGTTTCTTCCGAAGCCTCCCTCCCTGGCTTGCAGAGGGCTGTCTCCTTGTTGTGCCCTTACATGGTCTTTTCTTTGCACGTGAGTCCCTGGTATCTTTCCCTCTGTGTCCTAATCTCTTCTTCTTATAAAAATATAGTTCAGATTGGATTAGGGCCCAACTTAATGGCCCTATTTTAATTTAATTACTTCTTTAAAGGTTCTATCTCCAAATATAGTCACATTTATAGGTAATAGGCATTAAGTCTTCAATATATGAATTTTGAGGGGACACAAGCCCATAACACATGGGCTGGTACTGGGCGTTTTTTCTATAAACACACAAATACACATACAGAGACTTATACTGCCTCATTTTACAGCTGGAGTGTTAGTATTTAGTACAATTAGAGAAAATTCAGAGGCCACAAGTGCAGTGGTGTGATAAAAGGGTAAACCTTGGATGTGGTCATGGTAAGAAAATAGGATCTTTTTATTGTTTTCAGAAGGTCATAAGGTGTCCTTTCCCCTAGAAATAGATATGGAATAAATACCTCAATGCTAGAAGAGCAATAGGTGGCATTGTTAGTGACCCTAGAAAATAGGCCAGGGCCCTGGGATATTGTCCGGTAGTGAACATTGAAAATGGCTGTGCTCAAGAGTGTGATGGTCACAAAAGACAATAGCATTGGTCTCACAGAGTCAGAGCAGGGGAACATTCTGGCCCCAGTAGAATAATGCATTCAGTGCACACCTTCTTTCTGCCATAAGTCAATGAAGAAGAAAATTCTTCTCAGCATTAAGTTTTAGTGAGGTTTTGGTGTGGACATGCATGGATATCAGTGGAAGTATGTATTTGTGAAACATCCTAAAAATGAAGTTAGAATATAAATAAACATTTAAAATGTGTATGCCCTTTGAACCAGGATTATCACTTCTAGAAATTTTTCTAAAGGAGATCATTACACATATTAATAAAATAAGATAATCACATGAAAGTGAATCACATGATTCACGTGAAAGTGAATCAAATAAGGTTATTTATTGTAATTTATTTAATTTTATATTTCAACACAGATACATATATACATGTATTTTATAATATGGAAACACATGGACTTTATCACAATTATGATAATGTACAATTTTCTCAAGTAAAATCAATAGTCTCTCCTCCTGCTGCAGTCTTTGTGCCTAATGTGAGCACATTAAAAATTAGATCATTATATTTTTGTGCTTTCCTTTGTTTAAATAATCATATAAAATTTTTCTTTTTAAACAAACATGACATGACAATATTAATATGATTCTCACATTAGTCCTTTTCATTTAACAATTTATGTGTACATTTTTTAGATCAATATCTAAAACTCTGTTATTTTTACAAGTAACTAAATAATATTCCATTGCAAGCATTTTCCAATGTTTACAGAACTCCATCTCTATTAATAGGCATTCAAATTGTTTCAGATTTTTGTTATCAGAATCTATGTTCACTAAAAATCATTCTACATTCTTCTTCATTATTAAAGTTATCTGCCAACAGATAAAACACTAGAAGTATAATGGCTGTTGTAAGAATATGTGACTTTTAAAGTTTAACAAATTCTGTCAAAAAATTTCAAATATTTGGAAATGATGGCAGTCCCATTACTATGCACAGAGGTCCTATTTCTCCTCACTTTGCAGTGTGTTCCTTTTGTGTATATTATGTTGCAGATATTTCCTCTCAATCCATCACAAATTATGTATTATGGCACTTTTGCACACAGAATTATTGTTATTTTAATGTAATTTCAAAAGTATAGAAAAGTTGCATAAATATTGTAAAGTACTTATGTATACCCCTTACCCAGATTCCTTAATTATTTATTAATCATTGATAACAAATTATTACATTGGCCTTCCCTTCTTCTCTTTTTTCTAGGTCTTTTATTTTTTCTCTCTATCTTTCACTTTCACTCTCTCTCGTACTCTCTGTTTTATGTGTATATATATGTATGCATATATATTTATATCATATGCATGTATGTATATGTACCACCTGATTCCCTCATATACGACCTTAAAAATCTCCTAATCTTGAACACAAAAAGGCCAACTGGAAATAATTTGTCCACCCAGATGGACTTTAATGATGCCCGCATAACTGCTTGATTGTTCTGTAGTCTCTGGCCCAAAATTTATTCTCTAGCCTATAGATCAAGATCATTCACCATAAAAGGGGAAACTAAATTGAACTCCTCTGTCAGTTGGTAGAGAAACATCATTCCCTATTTGGAACAATTGGTGGTTCCTTCTCCATCTGTCAAAAACCCAACAATGGTAAAACTATAAAGGTAGAGCAAGCAGGAGAACTACCTCTGGCAAGGCCTCTCTTTATTGGCAATTATATTTCATATTCAGCTCCTTATATCTCATGGATATGAATATATTCTTACTGTCATATGCATGCTCTCTTGCTGGCTTGAAACTTTCCCTTACAAAAAGGCCACTTATGCTATTTTTGCTAAACTTTTATTAGAGTGAGTACACAGGGGTATTGCACTGGCTTTTTTAAGTGAGTGAGGCACTCCTTTTACTGGTAAAGTCATCCAAGAACTCTAATGATTTCTTCCTTTATCCAAAATTTGCATTGTCTTTACCATCCCCAGTCATCTGGAATGACAGATAAATGGACTATTAAAATTAAAGGTTGCAATCAAATGCTCTTTGGGTGATATTGATGTGTCAATGTAGGTTCACCAACTGTAACAAATACACCACTCTGGTGGGGGATGTCAATAATGGGAGAGGCTGTGTAAGTATGGTGCTAGGGGATATATTGGATATTCTATATCTTCTTTTCAATGTTGCCATGAATGTAAAACTTCTCTAAAAATAAAGTCTTAAAGATAATAATAATGCTTGCTAAACTGACAGAAAACACAATCTCTCATGGCCTAAGGTTTTACCCTTATCTCTATTTGCCCTCTAGTCCTCTTCTGGTGGGTCAACCAACTGTCCCCATATAAAATAATAATAGCTGACACATGAGAATCCTCTATTTTCCTGAGCTCTTGAAGATTCTAATTTGGTTAATTCCAACATTCAAAAATACTGCAAGGCAATTATTAACTATACTCAGACATATCATTGACAGGTTGATGCAAATTTTCCTCAATTCATTCCATCCACAGTGTTTTGTTTCTGGGAAACCGTATGCACTCAGGAACAATCATTAAAATTTTCTACTTGAGAATAATATTTTAATTTAGGCTAAGGTACAGCAACTATTGACTCATTTTTTTCTTTTTTAGGTTTAATATTTAAAATTTACAGTGCAGTTTTAAGATATCTTTTAGTATTATTTTGGGGTGTGAAAATATGCTTTGCATGTAGATATCATATTGGAGGACAATAGTTTGCGGAGTATTGGAGAAAGGAGAGCTTTTGATGATCAGTTACATTTGCCCTTAGCCAAGATTATGCCTTTAGCTTTAAATGACAAAACTTGAGAAAACAATATAAAGTTATATTATTAATCAATGAGGGAAGTTTATGTTGAAATATAAATTAAAACATTATTGATTAATCTACATGAATTAAAGTGTTAGAATTTGTATCAAGTTTGAGGACCTCATTCTGGTTCAGAAACATGTAAATGTTTTCCTTTCATAAATATATGCATGTATCCATCTCTCATCTGTGTCTATCTCTCATCTATCTGTCATATTTATCTATTTGTCTATCTTCTATGTATCTGGCTACCTATCTATCTCTGTCTACTTTGAATTTTCTTAGTCCCTTCTAAAGAGTGATCCCTAGCACTGAGGAATGACATCATAAGGCATGTGTGTGACAGTAAGAAAAGCATCCTGGTTTTCTCCTACGACTTAGGCTTAATCCTGTTGTCTCATTCTGAATAATGTATTTTTACCTCTCAGAAAGTTCCCCCTAAGATCACAATCTGGATCAGTCAGTCTAGCCCAAGTAGTATTAGGAGTGCTAAGACTTTACCTTCTTAATATACCCTTGTTCATGAGAGAGAGCACCCATAGAATTAAGGTAGTTTTCCTATGTATTGGGAATGGTTGTTGAGTAGAAAACTCCCCACAGCTCTGTGCATTGTACTCCAATTCTGGAGGACAAGTATTTGCTGGTGCTTCCCTCTACCTTGGAACTCAAGGGATCTGTTTGTTGAGGTTTCATGGGTAATGGCTCCAGCCTTCCTGGACAACATCTTCTGTTAGATACCCCTAGGAAGCAGCAGAACCTTCTTAGAAATAACCAGGCTTCCAAAGTTAGCCTCCCTCATCTGAGTGATTCAAAATCCAACAATGTCCATCTGTTTGAGGAGGGAAAGGGTGGGGAGAGGCTCAAGGCTGGGATTACCTCAATTGACCCAAAGTGCTTGAGAGACAAGTAAACAGATTTGCATTGTATCTTTATTTAACAATAACTTTCTTTCTTTTTTCTCTTAAGAAATACTAATTCTTCTCCAACACTCAATTCAAATTCTTTCCACCCCAAGAAGGCCGATCTTCACTCAACCACTCATCCTCTGTACTCCCTATTTCTTTACTCATGATATGTCTGATCTTTGCTGCTATTTCTCTTCTATTATAACTCTTCAAATATTTCTTGTGACTGGCATAGAAATGGCCTTTAATAAAAATGTTGGTTAACTCCATGGATTAGTAAAAGATATAGTAAAAAAGGGGAAAAATATCCCTTTGATAGCTGGAACTTGCTGTCTTTATTTTCTGCATGACTAAGGGTTCTAGGAAAGAATGCAGTTGGGTACAAATAATGAAAGAAGAATGTTTAAGGAGGAGGAGTTTCATGATCGTAACCATTATTCATGTAGTGCTAAAACCAAGGAAATCTGGAATTACTGTTACCTGCTAAGCCACCGAGTGAAATCTTACCCCAGAATAGCCATCGTAGGTCTAATTTCTGATGCCTGGACTTAACGATGCTGAGCTTCTGCAGTAGCACTGTCTCCTTGGGGCTAGCTGCTTACAAGCCAAACCCCCAGAGCAGGGAACTCTACAGTTTGCTGCAATTTCCTTGGGGAGGAATCCCACAGCTGAAATACATACTCTTTGCTGAAAGGAGAATAAGAAATAATGCTGCTTGGAATATTATTATTATTAATATACAAACATTATGGCCAGGGAAATGGGCATAAAACTAATGTTCTCACGGCCTTTGGGATCTAATCTCTGATTTGCCACTGACTGGGCGATATTAAGTGAGTGAACTCCTCTCTTGGCCTGTATTTATTCTTAAAATTATGGAATTTATTTAGATGCACAGCATTGCATTAAATCAACTTGGGTTTAACTTCCGGAGTTGGAGAACAACTTAGCTCAATGGCTTTAAATCTTTCAGAGTGTCCAGAAAGTCATGGAAACCACCAATTGCTTACTGTAGAACTAGCTGTTGTCTCCTTTATTTTCCATACCATTCAAATGGTGATTTTTACAACTCAGAAGGGAGAAAAAAATAATTGTGTGGGGAATTCAGCTATTTCTCTAAAATTTTAAAATTAAAAAAAAATCCATAAGCAAATAGAGCAAAATGTTAACCTGTTACATTTTGGTTATGGTTTTATTACTGGAAGTTAAGATTTGATATATTTCTAAATCAAAACTATATTTCAGTGTAATTGCTAAAATGTGACCTAGAATTACATCAGAGGGGGGTTTTATCTAAATTTTTTTCCCAAATCACCCCAGGGATCCACCCAGGTCAAGAGATCAAGCTTTGTAGCTTATGCTGAGAAAACTTGTGATCAGATCAGAAAACTGATCAGAGGTTGTCAGATTGGATAAAAAAGAGATGACCAACCCTAAACCAAAGATAAATGCAGTGGATTATTAATATCATACAAATTATACTTCAAATTATATAATATTCTTAATGATAAAGAGAGATATATCCAATGAGAGAGCCAATTCAATGTGGGTACATAACCTTACATGGGTACACACATAACAGAAAAAAGGTATGGTATCAGTAAGACAACACACACCGATAGACTGAAAGGAGAAATAGACACATACTCAATTTTAGCTGGAAACTGTAAAACTTCTCTCTCACTGTTGATAGAAAAAGTACATAGACATTCAATACCAATAGAAAAGACTTCAAAACCATTGTGAAGGTTTCAGTTAAATAAAGGAATTAGGTCAAGAGATCTGTTATAAAACATAGTGCCTCTAGAACAATATATTTTATTCTTGAAAAATATTCAGAGTGGATGTAAAGTGTTCTCATCACAAAATGATAACTATATAAAGAAATGAATAAATGAATATATTAGTTATCTAGATTTGCTCATTCCACTTTACATATATATGCTTTAAAACATAATGTTTCATTTAAAAAATAAAGGAAAAGTTGATCTTAAAATATTGGAGGGCATGAGCACAAAAATATTGGGGTATGTAGTTTTAAATAATTAATTAGTAAATTTAATATTGGGGCTATGCTGAATATAATTTTAAGGCTTTAATAAGGTATATGAAAACATTTTGTATAAACTGACATTTTCAACACTTGAATGTGCAGTATAATAATTGGTAGTCAGAAATTATGTATTCTAGACATATTTCTTATATTTACTCAGTTGGAAAAATGATCTAGAATGTCTGAGTCTTATTTTACTTATTTTAAATATTAGTTTGTCAAAATTCCTTACTTAAGGAAAGATGTATTATTTGCCTTGCTTTCCTCAACTAATGGCCAAATCTATCTCCAGAACTTCGCTTAGTTTGCATGAAGTTTATAGAGAGAGAGAGAAAAAAAAAAAACCCCTGGTCTTATGCTTTTAAACAATCTTAAAAGAGATCCAGATGAAATAATAATTGGGACTATTTATTGAGCACTTATGAGATGTTGATATGAATAAATTTTAGCTTACTTAATAGTTGACATAAAACTTCTAGATTAATCATTCTTATTTTACAGATGAGAAAAAATTTAACTGTAGTAGGGAATATTGAAGAGGTGATCAAGCAAATAACTTATTTAGGACATATGCCATATAAAGCAATTAGAAGGACATATTTCATCCATATATTACAGAAAAAATAATCTTGCCTGAGGAGTCACTTGGTACTCTTTTGACTCTGTTGGGGCTACAGGAAATTCGGTTCCCAGGAGCTCTTGATTGCTTTCTAGATGTTTGTGAGCATTTTCATTCTAAGAAAACAGCTTGAAACGGTGCAACTCTTAAGGGAATTGTATGAGCGCTTTGCAAAAAGTTTAAAACGTAATGCCACTTAACTTCTCAGGTGTCCTGGGACCATTCCCAACTGTTTATTTGTATATCTGCCTGCCTCAATCAATACTCTATTAGGTGCAGGAGTTTTGTGGCACTCAGCCATGAAATGGTATGACTAGATTTTCCATCCTGTTGCTTTGTTAAAGGACAAAGGGCCTCCTATGTAATGTTGCTAGAATACCATAGACAATAAGTCCATTTAATGATAGTGAATAAAATCAATCCTGATATTAAATTTAATGAAAAGCAATTCCCCCCATCACTAGTAGATCATCTGGGTTTTCTTACTGGCTTAGTTAAATTTGTTCAAGGAGCTATTCACATCATTGAATGCACTGCTGATTTCTTTTACATTGCTCCAAATGACTCACAATTCAAAGTACTTATATGTTTAACCTGCTTAGATCAGCTCTCAGAAGGCAGGCAAATTATTAATAAGTCATCTTAGTGAAAGATTCACAAGAAATATTGCCCTTGCCTTTATGAGGAATGCATCATTGAGTTTTACGTGGTTCAGAGAGTTATAAAGACTTCTAATATTTTGATTACAAAATAATATCACAAGCACAGTAAATGTTCCAAATTATCAAAACTGGTAGTAATGTGATACTCAATGGGTAAAATTATTATTCATTGAAGACAAGGCACATGGTATTTTTAAAATTATTGAGTTATTGATTAATCTTATTTTAAAAAAATGTTGACTGAGTTTGTTTTAAAAGGTATGTGTAGTAGTACATATGAGAAATAAAATGTCCAAGGAAATATGGCTGTTGTTATCCCATTTAGCTCAGCAATGCTAGACTGATATGATAAATCCAGTTTGGCATTGCATCTACCTGTGCAGAGTTACTTGGAAATCAAGGATTTATATATATAGAGATAGATAGATAGATAGATAGATAGATGGATTTATTTTATATACTTTTTTTTTACTCACAGTAACTGGCATTATTTGGATGTTTAATATTGTTGGGACATTGTAGAAATCATCATCTTCCCATTTAATTCTCATAGCGTGAGATATGTAATATTATCCCTTTTGTACAGAAAAGAAAATAGAGATATATAAAAGTTTATATAACTTATCCAAGGTCATAAAATCCTTAATGTCAAAAGCATATTAGAAATTTAGAATGTTTCATTGTCATGTTTTTGAGCTGTAATTCATTGGGGTATGAATTATATGAGGACTCTATATAAAAGCAATGAACAAGGTTTACAGTGCTGTATCTTTTAGCATAAGGAGGATTCATTGTGATATAATATTCAGTTTTGTTTTACCTAGCTCATCTACAACAACTATGAAATTAATTAAAGTTCACATGAGATTCTTAGCCTTAATTTTGACATATGTTATAAAGGGATTTTTATAACTAACTATGGAATTTTGCTTTTTAAAGGAGACAATATACAAAATTTCCTAGTACACAGAGACTTATCTATTATAAGATTCAATAAATATGATTTCTCTTTCATAGTTTCCCCATAATTATATGGGAAAGAATGTGGAAAAACTGTGTCCATAATCATTCCATAACACAGACCTCTAAATCACTAGTCATAACTTACTGATTTTACTGATATTATAGTTAGTGATTTTTTCCATGATTAATTTCTATTAAACTGATGTTTTGAAGTATTACACAATACCAATTTGTAAGGCCTGGAACTATGTTCCAAGCACCAACTTTCCTGTACAGTTCTAGTTAGGTTGGAAAAAAAAAAAAAAAAAGAACTTCCATGAAATTTGTAAGGCAGAAGTAAAGCAGCAACATTACACTAGGAAGGCTATGGCAGTTAGATATAGGACCAATAATCACAGAGATGTTCATTGGGTTCTGTTTGAACTAACACTTCCTGACTTTACACCCAACTTGCCTTCCTATATTCAGGAATAGCGAGTGGTTCTAGGAGCATTGCTAGACGCTTGGCTAAAGACAAACAGAGGAAGTACAGGCACAGAAGCAACAGCTTCCCACAGACTTTGTAAACTCTTCCTTCATGATTTCACTGTATTGATTTAATGTACTTTTCTATTTCAGGTTTCCTTGCATGCTCCAATTTTCCCACTCATGCTAGTGCTTTAAACAGGTTAAGGACAGTCTCTGCAATCCTCTGATTCTCCCTTCCAGACCTTCATTTCTCTATCAACTCTCACTTGTGTATAAGATCTAATCCTTATATAAATTCCTATTATATTTATAGGGCTTCTACTTCTTTGGATGAACCTTAATTAACACAAATGTTTAAAAAATATGATTTCAGCAATATATGTATATTTTCCAAGTTTCAGCAGTCAAATTTTCTTCTGCCATTTTATTCATTATTACTTTTGGTAAATATTATAGGTGATATCAGCCATTATCTTCTTACTTACTTCTTACTAATTCCTCTTCCACTTACTTAACCCTAGACCTGAGACTTGTTTTACAGTAAAAGAGAATATGCAAATTAACATAAAAGGTCGAATTCCTGAATTCTTTCCACCTTAGTCTGACTTTTCTAAATCAACAGTGGAGACAGTAGTACTACAAATTAGTATTTTCAATTATAAAAGTCAGGCACTTGAAAGAAAAAAAATGGGCTTAATTTGCAAGATTAAAATACAAAGATTTGAAGGAAGAAAGCATAAAATTTATCTCTAAAGGTGAATTACTGAAATGGGAACAATTTTTTTTTGTTGTGATGAAATGTTCTAAAATTTCATTGTGGTGCTGGTTACAAAATTATATACAATTATTAAAAATAATTAAATTGCATATATTGATTATAAAATTAAACTTATTTAGATCTAGTTTCTCCTTTCTGAGTGGTAAAAGGGGGACTAGCTTTGGAAAGAGGAAATTTAGGGTTTGTGATTAGTGCTTTGATGAATCTGGCAGCCTGATCTTTCCACTGTTAAAATCCTGTGTGATGTTGGGTTGGTGGACAGTCTTTATGGATGATTTGGTTTGCTTGGGGTATATGAAATCAGAAATACTCTATTCTAGTTTTGAGTGACCATATTTTCCAATGTACAGAGAAATTGCCATTTACAGTTCTTATTCCAGCTTAACTATTAGTAGTTTCCAATTTCATTTGGGAAATATTTGAACAATAGATATCTACATTTTGTGCTAAACAATAAAATAACAAACAATTACTAATGAAAGTCTCTAGACAGATGTATGGGACTACAGCTTTATGTGTTTCAACACGAATTGAAGAGGAACATCTACAAATATGCCCATGGTCTCATGAGAACACAATGGAAATGGTCAAACTCATAATAAAGGATGGAAAGCAAAATGAGGAGAGGAAGAGCAAATTCGGAGTGCATGAACCTTGCAAACAGGGGCACCACAAAGAGAAGGGCACCACAAAGCTGTGGGGACCTGGCAAGAGAAATAACACAAATTAGAAGTTAAAGGGAACAGAGATACAAAGAATCCTGACACATTCATCAGTTTTTGCAATAGCTAAGGAATTTACATCATGAAGAAAATGAATGAGAATTCTAAATACTTGAAATAGTAGAGCCTCAAATTTGTTGAACTGGTAATGCATTTCTGTGGTCACTCTTTTCAAACAGATTTCATCTGCTACTCAGTACATACAACACCCAAGTCTTCATCTCCTCAGTTACAGTCATAAGGTGTCTATAAAATTTTTAAGTGATCTGGGCCATGTGTCCACTATCCATTCAATCAGATGTGGCCTTGGGGCAGTCTTATGGACTCCACAGTCCTTCACCTGGGAAATGGGGGGATAGGGAGCTTCCCAGAGAAAAGGTGACATTGTGAATATGCAAACATCTCAGAGACCAGAGACGTCTACTGCAGCAATATGCAGAGAGGCTTATATGGATTATAGTGTTCAATCTTCTCAGAAATTTTTAGAGTAAGCCAGTTAAGGAAGCTAAAACACATAAAAAAATATACAGTTTGCTCACGGTGTCAGGCAGAATATATACCTTCAAAATACCCACACCTGTATATAATACCCTCTCTTTGCGGGTGGGTGAGATCTTTGAATATGAGGGAGTATCAGTTTTGTGATTATGTTATATTATATGGCATAATGGAATTTTGCCAATAGAATTAAGCTTCCTAGTTAGAGATGACCAAATGTGAAATTACCTAGTTGCATTTATCTAGTCCGGTAAGATATTTTTTTTAATTTCAAAATATTAAGGGGGTATAGATGTTTTTGTTACATGAATACATTTTATAATGTTTAAGATGGGACTTTTCATGTGCCCATTATCAGAATAGTGTTCATTGTACCCAACAGATACATTTTTACCTCTCCTCTCTTCTTGATCTCCTTGACCTTTGTGCCCATGTGTGCCCATTGATTAGCTCCAATTATTAGAGAGTACATGCATTTTTCCATTCCTGAGATACTACACTTAGGATAGTGGTCTCCAAATTCATCCAATATGCTGCAGAAGACATTATTTCATTCCTTTTTATGGCTAACTAGTACTCCATGGTGTGTGTGTGTGTGTGTGTGTGTGTGTATGTGTGAATGATAGGCACTCAGGTTGATTTTGCATTTTTGCAGTTGTGAATTGTGCTGCAATAAACATTTGAGTGCAGGTGTCTTTTTGATAAATGACTTCTTTTCCCTTGGGTAGATACCTACTAGTGGGATTGCTGGATCAAATGGTAGTTCTACTTTTAGTTCTTTTAGGTATCTCCATACTGCTTTCCATAGAGGTATATTAGTTTGCAGGCTCACCAACAGTGTATAAGCATTTCCTTCTCTCTGCATCACCACCAGCATCCATTGTTTTTTGACCTTTTAATAATGGCCATTCTAACTGTGGTAAGGTGATATCTCATTGTAGTTTTAATTTGCATTTCCCTGATAATTAGTGATGTTGAGCATTCATTCATGTGTTTTTTGGCCATTTGTCTATATTCTTTTGAAAAACTTCTGTTCATATCTTTTGCCCACTCTTTAATGGGGTTGTTTTTTTCTTGCTTATTTGGCTGATTTCTTTGTAGATTCTTGATATTATTCCTTTATTGGATGTATAGTTTGCAAATATTTTTTCCTATTCTGTGGGTTGTCTATTTGCTTTGTTGATTATTTCCTTTGCTGTGCAGAAGAAGCTTTTTAATCTAATCCAGTCCCATTTATTTATTTTTGTTGTTGCTGCATTTGCCTTTGGTCATAAATTCTTTGCCTAAACCTAACTCTAGAAGAGTTTTTCCTACATTTTCTTCTACCATACATTTCTTGTATGGTATCACAGCTTACATTTAAATCTTTTTGCCATTTTCAATTAACTTTTGTTTATGGTGAGAGATAGGGGTCCTATATCATTCTTCTGCGTGTGGTTATCCAGTCCATCCAGCACTGGCTTGAACTGTGACGATCACAGGGGAATGGGACAAAACAAAACAGCTGTATTATAGACTTTCATTGTGACCATCCCTCCCCTGCTGGATCAGTCTTCCAGAGTAGGACACAAAAGCGCCATCTAGTGACCTTTCCTTCTTCTCACTAAGTTGGAGAGTTCCCAGCAAAGGAGAACAGGCGCTCTGCAAACCTTTCAGACTTGAGCTGAGAGAAGAGGATTCAGATGAGAAGACCCAGGAAAAGAACTCTGGCAACATGAAAACAAACAAACAAAGAAACAAAACAAACAAACAAAAAACAGTTCAACACCCCCAAGGCATCACAATGTATCTATAACAATGGACCCAAACCAAAAACAAATTTTCAGAATGTCAGAAATGGAATTCAGAATATGGATGGCAAATAAGATGAATGGAATTGAAGAGAATTTATTTTTATAATTTTTATTTTAAAATATTATGTGGCACAAGTGTTCTTGTGTGCATTAATTGTATAAAACTGAAGTCAGGGCTTTTAATGTGCCTGTCAACAAAATAACGTACATTGTACTCGTTAGATAAGTTTTTATCCCTCACTTCCCTTCCACCCTCCCTCATTCTTAGTTTCCAATTTCTTTTATACCACCTTATGAACATGTGTACTCATCATTTAGCTCCCATTTATTAGTGAGAACATGTGTTTGTTTTTTCATTCCTGAGATACTTCACTTAGGATGATGTTCTCCAGTTCCATCCAAGTTGCTGCAAATGACATTATTATTATTTCATTCCATTTATAGCTGACTAGTACTTCATGGTGTGTGTGTGTGTGTTTATATGTATGTGTGTGTGTATATATGTGATATACAAATACATATATATGTGATATGTACATATATATATATCACATTTTCTTTATCCATTTATCAATTGATAGCACTTAGGTTGATTCCACATCTTTGCAATTGTCAATTGTGCTGAGATAAACATTTAGGTACGAGTGTATTTTTGATATAATGACTTCATTTCCTTTGAGTAAATATCCAGTAGTGGGATTGCTGGATTAAATTATAGGTCTACTTTTCATTCTTTGAGGAATCTCCATGCTGTTTTCCACAGAAGTTATACTGATTTACATTTCCACCAACAGTGTATAAGTATTCCTTTCTCTCTGCATCCATGCTGGAATCTATTGTTTTTTGATCTTTTAATAATGGCCATTCTGATAGGTATAAGGTGGTAGTATCTCAATGTGGTTTTAATTTGCATTTCCCTGATGATTAGTGATGTCTAGTATTTTTTCATGCGTTTATTAGCCATTTGTGTATCTTATTTTGAAAAATTTCTGTTTATATATTTTTCCACTTTTTAATGGTGATATTTGTTTATTTCTTGCTGACTTGTTTGAGTTATTTCTATATTCTGATTATTAGCACTTTGTTGGATGTGTAGTTTTGTGAATATTTTCTCCCATTCTGTAGTTTTTGTATTTTACTCTGTTGATAATTTTCTTAGGTATGCAGAAACCTTTTTTTTTTTTTTTTTAGAGTCTCACTCTGTTGCTAGAGTGACAGAGTCTCACTCTGGGCTAGAGTGCTGTGGCATCAGTCTAGCTCACAGCAACCTCAGACTCCTGGGCTCAAGCAATCTTACTGCCTGAGCCTTCCGAGTAGCTGGGACTACAGGTATGCACCACCATGCCCGGCTAATATATATATATATATATAATTTAGTTGTCCAGCTAATTTCTTTCTTTCTTTTCTTTTTTTTTTTTTTTTTTGTAGAGATGGGGTCTCGCTCTTGCTCAGGCTGGAAACTTTTTAATTTAATTAAATCCTGTTCATTCAATTTTGTTGTTGCTGTATTTGCTTTTGGGGCTTAGCCATAAATTCTTTGCCTAGGCTGATGTCTAGAAGAGTTTTTCCTTTGGTTTCTTTCAGAAATTTTACAGCTTCACATTTTTCATTTATGTCTTTAGTCCATCTTGAGTCAATTTTTGTATATGGGAGGTATAGGGATACTGTTTCATTTTTCTGTATGTGGCTATCCAATTTTTCCAGCACCATTTATTGAATAGATTGTCCTTCCCCCAGTGTGTGTTTTTGTCTGCTTTGTCAAAAATCAGTAGGTTAGACCTATTTGATTTTATTTCTGGGTTCTCTATTCTGTTTCATTGGTCTATGTCTCTACCTTTATACTGATACGATGTTATTTTAGTTACTACAGCTGTGTAGTATAATTTGAAGTCGGGTAATGTGATGCCTCCAAATTTATTATTTTTGCTTAATATTGCATTGGTTGTTTGAGCCCTTTTTTAGTTTCATATGAAGTTTAGGATTATTTTTCAAGATCTATGAAAAATGACATTGGTATTTTGATGGGAATTGTATTGAATCTGTAACTCACTGTGTAGTATGGACATTTTAGCAATGTTGATTCTTCCAATCCATGAACATAGGATGTTTTTCCATTTGTTTATATCATCTAAAGTTTCTTTCATCAGTATTTTCTATTTTCCTTGTAGAGATCTTTCACCTGCTTGGTTAAGTATATTTCTAAGTATTTTTATTTTTTTTTGCAACTATTGGTTTGGGAATTTATATTTCAAATAACTATGCGAATAATTCCTAGACCATTGAGAATTAAGACCATGGAGTTAGGGATGTTTGTTTTACTCAATAAGAGGACATCTATTCTCATGAGAAAGGAGATTATATGATTAGAGCTAACTTATCAGAAGAATAACCCATGGGCCGTGTTTAGGAGAATTTGTAGAAGAAGCTGCATCCTAGGAGAAATAATGATGGCCTAATACAGGTGGATAATATGATAATGGATTAAACAACAGAAGTACAAGGTATATTTTAGACTTTGTTTCCATATAATTTGATAACTTATTTGAAGATAAATTAAGAAAGCTAATATAAACAAACATCATAGAATAATGCTTAACATAAAAGGTTTGGAAGTGATAAAAATGATGTTTATTTCTTTATTCCAGCACTTGATAGCCTTGGGACCTTAAATAAGTTATATTTTTTTGTCTTAGTTTTCTCATCAATAACATGTTAAAAATTATTGTACTTAACCCTGAGTGTACTGTATATTTCAGCAGAAATGAATCTGGGGTAGTACTTAGTGGATGATGCAAATTATTATGTCTAGTATTATTTTTGAAGTTTTAATAATTATTTTTTTCAGGTAATATACATCATAACAGTATGATTTTCATCATTGTGTAATAAAGGCCACTCGGTAATGGATATGAAAGATAAATATGTTCTGGAAATCCTAAGCAGTGCATTCTGTAAATAAATCAACATAACTGAGAGTTAGATCTTCATGCTGCTTACAATGTGATGTGAACATTGTAGGGCACATTTCCTAGTGTACTAATGTACCTTTTAAGCTAACAGAAGTTTTTGATAATGTAAACTTTCAATAGTTCAGGAGTTGACTGATCTTGTATGAAAAATAGTCAATTATGGATGCAAGGTGTGAAATGCAGATGCATTTGAAAATGAACTTTGGAAACTATGAGTTGGCAACAGAAAGTCATTTGAAATGATCTCTTCATCAATGATTCCTCATATTAAGAAGATTGTCCTTTATGGTCACTGTGATTATCATAAAGCTTTTGGAATGATCTGTGTTTATATGTTAGGATCAAATAATCACATTAGATAAGTAATGGGATGTGCATTCACGTATTGACCTCTTCTAAGAATATGATGTCCTCAGAATAAATTATGTAAAGCAGAGAGAGCCTGCATTTTGGTAGATGTACTCTGTTATATGGTTTACAAAACACCATCCATCAACATAGCTGATATTCCTCCGAACTTCTCTGTGTATTACATACCTTTATATGTTCTCCCAGATAAAGTTTAATCCCAGACTCTTCATTTACATGAAAATATTTATTGCTGAGACCCTCCATATCCATCCTTTCCGTGCAGAACTTTGTTTAAATGTATATGGACTTTGGAATTACAATGCCCTGGTTGGAATTACAATGCCCTAGCTCTGTGAAGTAACTATTTGATCTTGGGAAAATTTCTATCTTTCTCATTTTCAGTTTCTTGATCTGAAAAGTTAATTGAATGTTTCTTTCTTATAATAATATTTTAATGATATGATGATAATTTGTATAATATTTAAGCACAGCTTAGGGCACCACTAGCCTATATGGTACCTTTGTATGAATTAGAAGAAGCTTCATCTTTCTCAATACATTGCCAGAATATTATTATAAAAATAATTTCTATGATTGCCAATGAATGGTGCTACCTAGAGTTGTGTAGAATACAACCTGCACAATTGTTAGCCACCTCCAAATGCTTAGCATAAAGCAGTACTCAATACATGGTTTTGATAACATTAATAATTTTCTATTTACAAAGCCTGAGAAAATAGGAGGAAGCTGTGTTCTGTAATTTCCAACCAGTCTATGCACAGTAAGTGAGTTTGAGGATCACCAGGTCATATTTCACATCTTCCATGCTAAACCCTGTCCTAATCAATTTTCCGCTTTTCTTTATCCAAAGTCATTCAGTTAGATAACATTAGTTAGTTATGCAGTACGAACAATTTACTAAAATTCTACTCATTGTACTTCAGTTTCTGGGAAATTGTGAAGTGGGTTATCTATGCCAAACAGTAACTGGATGCTTCCTGGAAGAGGGTATTAGCCACTTTGATATTCCTCCTGACCCTTCAGCTCAACTGCAATCATTTCTGTGGACTTTTATCCAAAATTTCCTTATCTTGCATTTTTTCCTTTAAACTGATTCAAATTATTTTGATCATGAAAAATGAGGCATAAATCCTAAATATATAATCATAATTACAAATTGATTATAATTAATTAATCATATAAACTAAATGTGATTATATAATCTCAATGGAAAATTAGTTTAGCTTCCCATTTTTCAGTATTGCTAAGTAGAAACATAATTTATGGAGTGTGAGATTGTGTGAAAGCTCATGCAGTAGGGAGACCCAGTAAACATTGTATAATCTTCCTTCTACAACTTGGTTGTCCTTATTTTCTTACATTCAGATTCAAGATAACAGAAACCATTTCTATTAAATGCTATAAAATGGTTAACTGTGTAATATTATTATATCTCAGCTAACTAAAGGTATATTTTTATAAAGTTCAAGAATAGAAAATTGTGAATATGTTAATCATTTTTATATTACATTTAATTTATATTAGTACACATTTTAGAACATTATTTCCAATTTAGTTATATTCCTTAGCATAACATTAGAAAAAAGGTCATTCATCTTTATGCAAATAATTCCCTTATTATATTAATGTTGGATACTTCAAATTTATCTCCTAATGAAATAAATTTAGATTAAATAAAATGCTTAATTTATTATTTAAAATTTTACTAATAAAAATTAAATAGGATTATCTTTAATAAATTTGATCTTTACATTTCTCAATAGTCTATGGTCAAAATAAGTCAATATTGTTAATAAGTCATAATTTGAGATCACAATTATGATAGAAAATAAAGTAATGTGTATTTTTAAAATGAAGTATTCATAGCATAAAATTAAATGTATTTACTGCGCATGTGAAATATTTTTAATTTAGTTGAATAAATGATGATATGGCTATTTTTCAGAAAGCAATTTTTATGTGACAAATAATTTACATATAATATGTCATTTAATCCTAATAACAACCTTATGAAGTAGTCATTATTATAATAGTCAACTTACATATGAGGAAACTCAGACACAAATGATATAAGGTTGCTGCCTTTTCTAGGCAGCAAATTAAATATATGTTTACGAATATGAAAAGAAGTAATTAAGAGCAACGTTATATAAAGTCACTGAAACAGTGGGAATAACTTAGGACCATTATGGAATTAGAATTAATGTAAATATATATTATAAAAGCATATAAAATGATGTTTTTTATATATATATATGTCAACATATATATGTTGTATATATTATATACAGGCATGTATATATGCAACAGTTATAAGCATGTGTATATATGTGTGTGCATGTGCGTGTATATGTGCATGTAGAGAGAAAAACCTTAAAATTTAAATATGTTTAGTGAGTTTTGATGTTAGTATCACGTATCTCCCTCCTAGGTAATTGCTAAGACAACTAAGCAGATATCACAAGAAAATAACAGAGACCTATTTTTACCCACATCCTTTTCTCTTCTAATTCATCATAATTTTATGTCACTTATATCACTTTGCTTTGAAATGGTCATTTTTTTTTGCACTGTAGCATCTGCATTAATTGTAAAGAGATCTCAGTGTCTGTATATAGTAGCTCAATCAGGGTCTATGTTGACTATATTGACTTTTCTAGTCTATTTTCTACTAGCTATTGTGCATATTTGATAAATCCTAAGATTAGAAGAGTCTGCTCTTCTTCAAAAATGCCTGTCACAGCTATCTGCAGCACCTCCTGTGCAGCTCAGTAGCATTTAGAGCAATAACAGAGGCTGACTTTTAGCAGGATGATCATGTCTAAATCGAATTATCTCTATGAAATGGTATTATTCTGTGAAGAAATCATTGACACTATCACTTTATGTATTATAACATCAAGTCTCCCATCCTTCTCACTGCAACAGCCCAGGATTTTGTCATAAAATTATTAATTCTACACTTCCATGTGAAATAAAATTATAAATAATAATAATTATGTTTATTGTATTATCTGTAATGTGCTTTAAACCACTTCAGTATAAGCAGCGTCAATTGACTATATGTATTAGTTTTTATCTCCCTGTTGGGAAGTTAGTTAATTCTGGAAGCTCTCTAATCAACAATGTACTCTCTGAGGGTACTGTTCTACAAGTGCTTTGATATGGTTATATGATCTTCACTAGACTGTGCTAATTATAATAAGTGATACACACTTTTCTTTGATCTAAGAAATGATACTAACATACATAGATTAGTTAGAAAGAGTGTGCTCTATACTCTGATATTATTAAGAATATAATAATCTGGTGAGTTTTAGCTGCCAATTCCCCCAAGTGGATCTGTAGGCCTAGGACTCGGATTTGGTCCTGTGTCCTACCACCTACTAGAGCTGCGTGGTCCAATCTGACAGAAGCTAGCCACATGAAGCTATTTAAGTGCAAATTCACTAAAATTAACTAAAATTAAAATGTGGTATCTATCACACTAGCTACATTTCAAGTGCTGAAAGGCTACATGCACCCACAGCTACAGTAATGGACAGCAAAGATATAGTACATTTCCATCATCTCAGAATGTTCTATGGACAGCAATGCATTAGAGAATTCATATTGCCTGATTTAACCATGAAATTAGCTGAAATTGCTGTTATAATATTGTTGCATTTTCCTCAAGACTACTTTTCATGCCAGGTTCTTGCTGGATTTCCCACGAGCCTGAGAACTAAGATTTCCTCAAATTTAAAAGACAAGGCGAAATAACTATTGTGTATATGTGTGTGTGTGCCTTCTTGCTAATGCAAGTTTACTTATAGGCAGGATTCAAGTTGAGACTTGATTTCATTTAAACATTTTACCTTATAGGAAAGTTGTGAGGATGGTGACTTATAAGAATCCTCAAATAATAACTGTATGAAGCAACAGAAATCTATCTATGCACTACATATCCCTTCTTAGAAAATTACCCTAAAGCTCCAGCAACTTAAAATAACTTTTATTATCTCATTGTTTATGTGGTTCAGGAATCCAGCTGTGACTTATCTGAATTCTTTAAATAAAGGTATCTTCCAAGGTTGCAGTCAAAGTGTTGATTGAAAGTATCTCAAGGTTTGACTAGTGGAGGATCCACTTCCAAGCTTACTCAGCTGGCTGTTGTGAGGTCTCAGGCCCTTGCTGGTTGTTGGGCAGAGACATCAGTTTCTTGCCACGTGGGCCTCTCCATAGGAAATCTCACAACACCATACCTAGATTCACAAAAGCGAGAGGAAGTGAATGAGAAAGAACAAGAAGGGACAAGCAATGATTTTGTAACATAATCTCGAGTGACATTTTACCACTCTGGCAGCATTTTATCTGGTAGAAGTGAGTCTAACAAATAAAGCAAATACCAGGCATGACCCACTCTCAAGAGAAGGAGATCACACAAGGGCATGGATACCAGGAAGAGGGGATCACTGAAAGCCATTTAAGAAGCTGTCTGCCACATCTGCCAAAAATAATACACAATTGTGAAGTTTAAATTGACTCATGTCATTTTACAGCAAATAAAAATAATAGGCTGCATCTATAGAAGGATTACTATGAGCTAGAGACTGTACTGAGCACTTCATTTGCATTATCACATTTAATCCTTACAACAAAATTGCAAAGTAGAGAATATTTTATTCTCATTCTTCTGAATGAGAAAACATAAGATGCAAAAATATGCATATGCACACACAATCATACAATTGTGATTATTATATAAATATAACTTTATTTAAAATAATTTCATATAACATTCTAAAAGCTTTTTCCTCATGGTTCTCTTTACTGTTTATGGTAATTATAATTTAATAGATGTGTAGTGTCATTTGTATTAATGCATGATTTTAATGTTATATAATTCAATTTTTCATAATTCTTAAATAACTAGTGATGCAACAGTGAACATTTTTCTGCATGAAACTCTCTGCTTCTGTTGAGCTATAATGGTTAAATAAATTCATTATGGACAAATTATGAAGTAATTAAAATTATTGTTACATATTAACTTTTTTTTTTCAAAAAGTCTGTATCACTTTATAATGCAAAAAGTATAGTTGTGCTCTAATTTTACTGTATCTTGGTAGCAATAAGTACTATTATTACAATTGTAATTTTTTACAGTGTGTTAGTATAAAAATAATGCCTTGATATATCTTTATCTTTGATCTCAAATATACATTTATACATGTTATTGTCACTTTCAAAGATAAGCATTTTCATTTTTGTATATTTACCTTTCTTATGTTAACATACCATTTTGCATTCATTTGACTTTTCAAATTTTAGCACCAAATGTGGGAGATTACAGTTAGTCATTTGTGGTAATTATAAACTGATTGTTAGAGTTGAAAAACAAAAAGGATTCACATGGTATTTCCATTTGCAGCATTGTTACATTCATTTGAATGAATGATGCATAATGATATAAGGTCAGATATTTAAAAGATCTTTGGGAATGTTGAAATAAAAATTCCCGAAGCATGTGCAGTGTTTATGTGATTCAAGAAGTGCTTTTGATAAAGCTGCTTTATTGACAAGGCTTAAAATATTTAAAAGGTGGAGTAAAATTAAAAGGATAAAGTTTAAAAACTAGCATTTAAAAAGCAAAGACAAAGAACAACGCACTTTCATTTCACACCAATACTAATTTTGAGAGACAGACTGTAATCCTCCTGAGTACATAATGCAAATAATACAAACACTAGCTTTAAAATGTAATTGATTACAATGTTTGCAGGAAAACATAAATCAAAAGAATGGCAAAATAATGATGAGACATTGAAAGAGATTCAGAGAGAGAGATTTTAGCATAGGAATGATGAACACATATTCTGATTTGTTAAAGAAATTATGGACCGTTCATTCAAATTATCCCATTATTTATCTAGTTGCAGTACCTAGAAATATAAATAGCATGCCTGAGTTTGAAACTAGAAGTTAACTAGTTCGCATTATACTTTTATTTTGTCATAATGCTTCTTTCTCACTTGTGATATAAAGTTAAAAGTAAGAGCTAAAGGAATGAATATTCTGAATGAATAGAACATCTTCCCTAAGGTTTCATTTCCTGTTCTGCCTGAGGAAGCACCCCTTCACAGTTTGATTCCCCAATTAAGGCCGACTCATCCTCCTTAGAAATGGGAAATAGATAAACCTTAGCTAATTTTGCTATCAATCTAATGTGGCTAAGTATCTTTCTGTGTTCTTTAAATACATCAACCATCACCTCTAATAAGTTTTTGTATAGCTTGGGAAGACAGATATTCATATGAATAAATGTATACTCTGAAATTTTTGGATTGATTTTGGGAGTAGAGCACAGAGTGGTGAAGTGGGATCTTAATTATCCTGCTATTCACTGCAGATTTTCAGTGGACCAAAGTCAGACAGACACAAGTATGAATCCTAACTCCACCATCTTCAGATTCTTTTCCCCAATGTATATTTTTGTCTGCTTTATCGAAGATTAGATGACAATACGAGGATGCTTTTATATCGGGGTTCTCAGTCCTGTCCCAAAGGTCTATATCTCTGTTGTTGTGCCAGTGTCATGCTTTTTTGATTACTATAGCCTTGTAGTAAAGCTTGAAGTCCGGTAGACTGATGCCTCCCAATTTGGTCTTTTTGCTTAAGATTGCTTTGGCTATATGAGGCCTTCTCTAGTTCCATACGAAGTGTATAATTATTGTTTCCAGATCTGTAAAGAATGATGATGGCTTGGGTGAGGCAAAGGCATTATATGTAACCAAAATGTTTGTACCCCCATAATATTCTGAAATTAAAAAAAAAAAAAATCACTTTAGGCCAGTCTACCACAGTATGCACCCCATACTGTTTGCTGGCACTTCTTGAACAAAAAGGAAGTATTGGCTTACTTCTGGGAAATTAGGTAAATACCAGGCTATTTTATTAGACAAACCAAATGTAAGACTAAAGTCAGCGTCTATCTTAAACCCAGCCATCCTGCATTCAAGCACTACAGAAGAAAGCATTCGGGACTCTGTACAAATAAATGAGGAAGTCTATTCTAGCAGGCCTGACTTAGCTGATCAGCCTTTGGAAGATTCAGACCTGGAGATGTTTATTGATGGAAGCAGCTTCACGGACTACATTCTCTTAAAAGCACAGTATACAGTGGTGACTCATCAAAAAATCTGAGAAGCTGAGCCTCTACCACCAGGTACTTCTACCCAAAAGGCTGAGCTTATTGCCCTCACATAGACCTTGAACACTGAGGCAAAGAAAAAGGTAACTATTTTTACTGATTCTAAATATGCCTTTTAGGTAGTGCATGCAAATGGGGTCCTCTGGAAGGAGAGAGGCTTACTAACCTCAGGGGGAAAGGAAATTAAAATGAAAGCAAGATATTAGACTTGTTAGACAACATTGTACAGCCAAAAGAAATGGCCATAGTACACTGCCTAAGCCACCAAAAGCATGATAGCTATATTGCTATGGGCAATATTCTAGCTGATCAGGCAGCAATGCAGGTGGATGAGATGAAAGAGCCCGAAGCAAAGGCTCTGGCACTTATTCCAAGTGCAAATCTAACCTTATTTAAACCCCAGTGCCCAGAAATAGATCTAAAAAGAGCAAATGAATGGAGATACTCAGGACTTATATGGAGAGCAATAGACAATTAAAGAACAAGGAATAGTGCTAGTTCCTGAACATTTAATGGAAAAGATTATCGTTTATTTACCCCAGGAAATGCATTATGGAAGAGATGTAACCTGTCATTGGTTACAAAGTTTATTGTTAGGCCACACATGAAAATGGCTATCCAAAAAGCTGTCTAAAATTGTTTTATTTGTACTAAAAATAATTTAAAGACAGGACTGCCTCCAGTGGTCAAAGCAGTCCAAACCTCAGGAATGGAGCCAGGAGAAGATTGGCAAATAGATTTCATGATTATGCCAAAAGATGAGGGAAACCATAGATACTTGTTAGTATTTTTAGACACCTTCACCAGATGTGTTGAGGCCTTTCCAAGTCTAATGGAAAAGACATCAGAATTAACTAAAGCTTTATGAAAGACATCATTCCTCTCTTTGGATTGCCAATTAAATTCAAAGTGACAATGGAGGTGATTTTATAGCCAAAGTTTCCCAGGAAGTGTCTTGAGCTCTTGGGAAACATTACAAATTACATACCTCTTGGAGGACCCAGTCCACTGGAAAGACTGAAATGATGAACTATACCTTAAAAAAGATAACTTAACATAGCATAAGGTCTTGACAGTTGCCGTGTTTGGAGTAAGAGTGGCCCCTGCAAGCAAGCTCCAAATGAGCCCCTACAAAATGCTATATGGGAGACCCTTCCTTAAACCTAAATATAACTGTAATCCTGAAAAGGATCATGTTATAAGAGAGTTAGATACTATAAAATATGTACAATCTCTGGGTGCAATGTTGCTATACATAAGTACACTTCTAGCCATTTAATGTTTCCTCCAGATATCCCTTTACATTGTCTAAGACCAGGAGACTTGTTGTTCCTTGAAACCTGGGAAAATCACCACTCTGAAGATCAACTATAACTGGAATGGGATGGGCTCTATGAAGTTCTCTTTACTCTTTATAGTAATTATAATTTAATAGATGTGTAGTGTCATTTGTATTAATGCATGATTTCAATGTTATATAATTCAATTTTTCATAATTTTAAAATAACTAATGATGCACTAGTGAACATTTTTCTGCATGAAACTCTGCTTCTGTTGAGCTATAATGGTTGAATAAATTCACTGGGCACAAATTATGAAGTAATTAAAATTATTGCTGCATATTAACTGTTTTTCAAAAAGTCTGTATCACTTTACAATGCAAAAGGTATAGTTATGCTCTAATTAACTTTCATGATTACAATCATGTAAGTATTAATCCATTCCCAAAACTTCTCTTTGAACTACAACATTTAAAATACTTAAAATAATAATTATTGGTGAGGGTGTGGAAAAATTGTAAGCTTCTTATATTTTGTTGGTAAGAATAAAAAATGGTGCAGGTGTTTAGGAAAACAGTCTAGAGGTCATCACATATTACATGTAGATTTACTGTATGACCCAGTAATGCCTAGGTGTATGTCCAAGATAAATAAAATCACTCCTAGTTACATACTCAAGATAAATGAAAACATATGCTCATGCAAAAACATATACCCAAATGTTTACAGCAACAATATTCATAAAAGCCAAACAGTAACAACTCAAATGGCCATCAACTGATAAAATAATAAATAAAATGTGGTATTACCAAAAAATGATAATAGTATTTGACAATAAAAAGGAGTGAAGTACTGATACGTGCTAAACAAAGCTAAACCTTGAAAACACGATGCTAAGTGGAAGAACCCAGTCACAAAGATATATGTATATTGCATGATCCGTTTATGTGAAAAGTTCAGAATAAGCAAGTCTATAGACTAATAGTAGAGTGCTGGTTGCCCAATTACAGTCCATGCCTGGGTTACAGACGAGATACATTCCTGAGAACATCTTTAGGTCAGACTTATATGTAACTCGGATATATGAATTGTACTTATATGGCAATAACAATAATAATAACAATACTATAATGGCTCATATGTGGTAATAATAATGCAGTATAATACTGTAATAATAATAATACCTCTGTACTGTAATAATAACTTACAGAAACTATTATGTTCTTTCTTTTAATTCAAACAAATAGAATATATTAAAAAAAAAACTTCATATAAAAAGTTTAGATTAGAGATAGGAAAAATTTCCAAAAAGATTATTAAGGGTTAACACTCGCCTAATGTTGCATCAATATCTTGCTTACTGGAAGGGGCATTTTTGAGTCCAAGGGTAGGCTAGCCTTAATTGGAAGATTATGGAGTGGGTGCTGGAGAATCAGGATTTGGTTTTGTTGCTGGAGGAGGGGAGCTGACCACTGAAGCTTGTTTCTTGAAAAAGGTATCTAGGGTTGTTTGCACAGCCTTTTTCTTTTTTTTCGTCATAAATGGCCTTATGGCAGCTGATTTTCTCACTAACTTCACAGTAAATCTTTGTAAACTGCTCAATGTTAGGATCTTGCTCCTCAAGCTTAGCAAATCTTGCTTCAGGGAGACAAGAGGCTTCAGCTAACTCCTTTGTTGTAAACTTTCTTGGATCTAGATCTTCTTATTCTTCATGTTCTTGTGTACTATCAGCTGCTTCTCCATCTATTTATGAGACTAGCCAGTAGCATAAAGATGCTGTGCCAATGGACCACTTACACCATGCAGGTTTGTTTGTATTTGTTAAAAAAAAAAACTGGTTTTCAAATTATTAATTTAATCATTAAATTATAAATTATTCATATGGGGAAACTTGGGAGCCCATTTGTAAGCATGGAATGTAGTAAGTTGGGTTGTCCATAATGCAGGGAATGACTGTATATATTAATCTTGCAATTTAACTTTTAACAAACAATATTTTTTCTATTATTTTTAAGATCTGGAGAAGTATTGACTTCCTATAGCCCAAAGAACTGACTAAAAATTATGTAACCAGTTTATTCAGTTTTGTTTATGTTAGACTACCTAGAAATTTTAGAATAAATTTCATTCTCATAATAATTATGGCATACTAGCAAGATAAGGATAAGATAAGAATTACACTTTAAAATAATTTAACAGCACTTCAGAGAAGCCATTTCTCTAGTGCTTTATTTCTAACACAAGTTTAAGCGAATTTGATCACAAATTCTTTGCCAATACTCAGGCACTCTGTTAAATTTATACGGTATTGGAGATATTCACCCAACACATAAAATGGAGGGCGATACAACCTTTAAAAGCCTTTCTACATCTTAGAATTTATGATTCTGTCATTTCACTTTTTATTACTTGGAAGGTCTTATAATGCTGAGAGTGAGTATAGAGTGGGGAGGCGCAGTGAACAACCTTCAAAATAAATGGAGGTTGAATGCTATACCCTTTCTGTGAGATCAAAATTGTCAGGATCTGGAAAGCAGAGTATGTAGTCTCAAAATTTCAAACTTGAAATATATAAAAAAAAAACTTCAATCTTTTCCCATTGCATTTCACTGCTCCAATCCTATAACCATTTCTCAGAAGAATACGCTTGATACACTAACCCAAACTTAACTGATAAAAATAACTGACAGATTAAAGCAACCCACATTTTATTATAATAATTTTAATGTTTTGAGTATCATGCGAGGATATAATTTATGTTTATCTAGAATTTCCTTCCTCAAAATCCTGGCAATATAATTAAGAGTCTTAATAATCTGATAAAGCTAATACAATCTCCCTTTATTCCTTGGCCTGAAATCTGGGAGGCCGTGAATCCCAGGCCACTGACTTATGCCAAAAATTGGTACAGGGTCTGAAGTAAGGGCTATTTCTGAAAGAGAGAGCTAAATAAATAGGCATTAGGCTTCTGAGAACATTGATGGTGTCTTGACACATTTTTATAACCCAAGCAATTTATCTCAGGCCTGGTGCACACCCGGAACTCCATATTTAAAACTTTCAAGTGGGGGTCCTGAAGAAGAGTTAAGTTCTGTGTCTCAGGAAGATGCAAAAATGCAGAGGCATAGAACAACAAGAATGTGAGAGACAAGAATTGAACCCCTGATTCCCAACATATATATGACAGAGGGAAACAGGAAAAGAAAAGGAATTTGAAATAGAGAAGACAGAAATACATAAATATTCAGAGACAGACACTGCACGAATATACTCAAAATGCTACTAGTCTTCTTGTGTAATTGCTTCTTTCTTTTCTATTTTCTTTTTGATTTTTTTGTTTTAAATACTTTATTTTTTAGAATTGTTTTAGGTTCACAGCAAAATTGAGAGGAAGGTACAGAGATTTCCCATAGCCCCCAAACATATATCAACATCCCCCACCAGAGTACAGTCGTCCTTAGTATCAGCAGGGCACTGGTTCCAGGACCTCCATCGGACACCAAAATCTGAAGATGCTCAAGTCCCTGATATAAAGTGGAGAAGTATTTGCATATAACCTATCCACATCTTCTCGTATACTGTATATCATCTCTTGATTACTTGTAATACCTAATACAATGTAAGTACCACATAAATAGTTGTTATACTGTATTGTTGAGGGAGGAATGACAAGAACAAAAATTTGTACATGTTCATTATGGACACAACTTATTTTTCAAATATTTTCCATGCACAGTTGGTTGAATCCATGATGTGGAACCCATGGATACAGAGGGCTGACCGTAGTAAATTTGTTACAGTTGATGAGCCTATATTGACACGTCATTATCATTCAAATTTCATAGTTTACAGTTGGGTTCACTTTTGGTGTTGTTCATTCTATAGGTTTGGACAAATATTAACTGACATTTATTTAATAATTATTATTAGAGTATCATACAGTATAGTTTCACTGTGCTAAAAATCTTCTGTGTTCTGTATATGCATCCCTTTCTCCTCACTCACCTCTAGTAATTACCGATCTTTTACTGTCTCCATAAGTGTGTCTTTTTCAGAATGCCATTTATTTGGAATCATATGATATGTAACCTTTTCAGATTGGCTTCTTTCACTTAGTAATAGGTACTTAAGTTTCCCCCATGTCTTTTCCTGGCTTGATAGCTTATTTGTTTTTAGTGCTGAATAATATTCATTGTCTGATTGTACCACAATTTGGTTTTCCACTCACCTACTGAGGGAATTTTGGTTGTTTCCAAGTTTTGACAATTATGGATAATGCTGCTACAGTGTACCTATCCTTGTGCTTGTTTTTGTGTGGACATGAATTTTCAACTCCCTTGGGTAAATACCAAGAAGTGTGATTGCTGGACCTTTTCTCCTTTGATTTCTTCTTGTATTTGTGCAGAATTTCTAAGTTAAACATTGTATCACCACATGCTCTATGACCTGAGCTCTGCCTTCCTCTCTCTCTTCATAGATACTCCTTTCCTAAGCAGCCTCTCACCAAGCCATCCACATTGGCATTCCATCTCTTCTTCAGACGCACTAAGGAGCACTCCATCTCAAGACATTTGCCTTTTTCCTTACTGTTCCCTTTGTCTGTGCTACTTGATGTGTCTGGGTCTTCTGTGTTCTCCAAAAAAAGGATACGGGCCGGCAGGGAGAAACTTTCTCAGTGCTCCTTCTAAAGGAGCCTATTCCATCAACTCCCACTTCTAGCCATTGTCTATTTAGTTATTGATATATTTTCTTCATGATACCTATCAATGATGAATATTATTAATAGTGTACTTGGTTATCACCTTTTTTTTAGTGCCTTAAAGAAACTCCATGAAGCAGGGACATTTAAATATTCTCATACCTAGAGCAATATCTAGCTCTCAGTTAGTGCTCAAAATAAACCATTGCTGAATAAAATATAGGTAAACATATGCTTACATATATAATTTCTATATTATGCTCTAATATAGTAGAGGAATACAGATATATAAAGTTACAAACATGGCTGTTGAGGAATATGACTGTAGTATTTCTTTATCCAGTATCCTCTGTTTGTCTAAATGGACCAAGATGATTTAACAGTTGTTAAGATAACTATCATTGAAATAATATCCGATCTTCATTCGTGGATCTGTGGTAGGATTGCATAGGTGAGGAGCAATATTGTTCTTACCCAACCTGGAGTCAGGTCCAATTTGGGAATCTGCACTTTTGGTTGTTGTGCATAAAACAGAAAAAAGAAAGCATAATCCTGGGTCCATGGTGATTAGGGAGCTGGGAAACAGAAAACAGGAAAGACAGAGTCACAGGGTTTGGAATGTAGAACCTGGGAATAACCTTCTAAGGGAAAATAGCAATTAAAACAATAGCCTCCCATGTCATTGGTGAGCAGCTACTACATACTAGGCATCTTGAATAGCTCATGCTTGTCTTGTGGAAGGCTTGTGTCTATCCTTACAGCAAACCTCAGAAGGAGGCATCATGATTGTTTTCTGTAGTGGGTAGACTGGTATAGAACTAAGCTATGAGACAAGTTTCTATTAAGGTATTAAGGTAGGCGTAGAGCTAGAAATAAAATAAGATAAAATCCAGAATCCTTCAACTACCATTTTTCTGATGGTTGTGATAGAATATACTATGATAGCAAAATTATCCCTTTTTACTTTTTTTGTGTCAAAGACATGTGAGACTCTTTACACTAGTAGGTTGTGATGGAAACTATTTAGAAACAATAGTAATCCCCTTTTCTCCCTTTTCTAGAACTTCTTTTCTTTTAAGCAAACATTAGCAGAAGACAGCATGCTTTCTTTCTCTTGTGATGTAATCTGAATCCATCTAGTCTATTAAAGAGAAGCATCCCTCTGAAGCACAGCCCACATGAGAAGAAAGGTTAATCAATCATGTGGAAGAAAACTGTTATCTCTTTTAAAAATCTCACCATCCCTGTTTAACATTCCTATTGGTTCTTTGCTTATACTTAATCTCATTCTTATTTTGGGATGGAGTTAACCACTAACATTGACAAATTTAATCAACAAAGATTTGGCATTGATACACTGTCAAATTTATTACAATGCTTACAAACTTACATAGCGACCTACTTACCCCCATCCACATTTTCTACTATTTCTCCCCTCTTTTAATCTATTCCAGAAACACTATCTTCCTTTCTGCTTTTTGAATATACCTGGGTACACTGTATTTTGAGGCCTTTACTCTGATTTTTCATCTACTTCAAGGAATTTTCTTGCCCAGAAACCCATGTGACTCACTCTCTACTATTCTTCACATCTGAGCTCAAATTTAATCTTCTCAATTAAAGTCAGGCCCTTCCCTGACTACCCATTTAAAGTTATAACTGATTCCTGCCCCTTAAATTGTTCTGTGTTTCTTTTTCCGTAATATTTATTAACTTCTGATATACAATTAAGTTTATTTCTTTATCATGTGCATTGTTTATTGTGTTAGAATGTAAACTCCATTAGTGCTAGGATCTTTATCTTCTTTGATGTATCTAAGTTCCTAAAAAAGCGCAAAGTTGACAGTAAAGGCTCCCAATAAATATTTGTTGCATGATGGAACTAGTGAATAGCTTTCCTTTATGCTAAACAGCAAGTATACATAATAAGAAAATAACTAATTATGATATCTTGAAAGTCCTTCAGATAAGGATGCCACAGATACAAAGAAAAATCCCCAGCAGTGGTCTCTAAGATCAAGGCTGTATTCTCTCACTGCAAAATGGTGGTGCCTTCTAGGCTAAAAAAAAAAAAAAAATAGTCTGCTATCTCACCGATCAAATGGGTCCTTCCAATACAGGCAAAAAATTGAAATGAAAATGTGTGAACAATTTAACCTGAGCTTCTTCTAAGTTTTTTCTCCTAGAGATTGCATGTTTAAAGGAAACAAAAATGGGAACACAAGACATGAATTTCCCATATATTGAAACTGCAGTGTTGAAGTTTCAATGCTGAGTCTCCAACACACACACACACACACACACACACACACACACACACACACCCCTACACAAACACAGTCTCTGGGCCCAGGATTTCATTGGCAATGACTTAATTAACAAACTGATAAACCTATCACATCATTATATTTATATATTTGATGTATTAAAAGAGCATTAATGCAGTAGGTATGCAAACATAAAATCTCTTTCTTTATATTGGCTAGGAATTATTAATTATAGTGAGTAGGGCTGAGAAAATGGAGACATTAATATTCTGACTACCTTACCTCGGAGATAAGGAAAAAGTTCTAACTACCACAATGCCTGCAACAGTCACCTTGACACAATGTGAATGCTTTTTCTAGTCTACTTTTGAAATGTATAAACAAAATTTTATTCACTTACTCCTTTCCGATAGCATAATGTGCTCATGTACTCTGACACCTACAGCTCAGCAGTCATAAAAACAATCTATTTTGCCAAGGAAAGGAAATGTAAAGCTTGTCGCTGTTTCATTTTGTATGTGTAAATACATTTGCCCTTCCTTCCTTTCTTTCTTTCTTTTTCTTTCTTTCCTCTTTCTCTTACTCTCTCTCTCTCCCTCCTCCCCCCTCTCATTTCTCTTTTTTCCTAGTCAAAGAATAATCTTTAGTTTCTCTGGGAATTCTCCTCAGTGACCAGATTCTTGGTCCTATTTATTTCCCAACCACTTATATACTCCATGGAGAAAATAAATCCAAGAATTCAGTTCCTGATTTTAAGGATGTTAAAAAATAGTTAACGATATAAAATCTAAATATATGGAGAAGAAATAATACCAGAAATGTCCAGAGAGTGGTAGAGGTGATAAAGATAGAGATTAAGCATTATGGTATGATAATGATGAAGATAGGTTAAGTAGAGTATTTAAAGTGTACTATACACAATCCTATGTACTTACATGTAATCCTCCAAATAGGCTTGTGAGAAATATGTTGAGAGAATTCTCATTGTTCTTGAGAGGAAACTTAGATCAGAGATGTTAATCAACTTGCCAAATTTACATAGTCGATGACAGATGAAGTCAAGATTTTCATTCAGATATGTCTGCCTCCAGAGCCAAAGATTTAAATCACATTACTTCTGATGGGAAATACTACAATCAGAAGTAACTTCCTGTAAGGCTAGCAATTGAGTGGTCTTGAGAGTCATTAAGATTTAGCTTGGTAGAGAGGACAGGAAGAAAGTAGAGAAGCCCTGGGTCAGGGACAGTAAAGTAAATTTATCACCCGTGCAATACAGCATGATCATACAGCTTTCCCTTGGCCAGTGATTTTAGAGACCAGCTCAGAAAGTCATTTGAAAGTTTGAGTATAAACAAATATCTCACTTTAATATTTATTGCTGCTCATCATGGATCGGATGAGGACAGAATGAATTTGACAGGTTTATCGTCATGATCCAAATACTATAGAAGCCCCAGGGTTATTGAAAAAAAAGTTGAAGAGAAAGGGTGATTCCTTTCTCTCAGTCTCATTGTATAAAAATAAAAGAGAAAAATTAACTCACTCTGTCCAGCCAAATGTATGAAATCTTATTTCAGTGTCTGAAGGATTCATCATTCTGTCAGATCAGCTACATTTCTGTGCTGTTTATAATCGCAACTGATGCATACAGAATTGTTGGTAGAGAAACTGAAGAAGCAACTCAGATTAATGATTAATGTGATGGGCAAAAAATGAAAAGTTGAAAAGATGAGTTATAAGAAGCTTAGGGAAGATTAGATGTGATAAAGTTTTGGAAGGCAAACCCTGGCATTCAATGAGCCACTGATTCATTTTGCATCAGTAACACTATGAAGGCTGTGACCCAGGTGGACCATTCAGGAGGAAAATCAGCCACTTCCACCTCCTACCCAGCTACAGTCACTAGCACAGACAACTCACTTTTGTCTCTACCACAGAAAATAAATCAATTTAAAATTAGTTATTTTGCATTAACAAAGATGGGGATTTTATTTAGATATATTGGCATACATTATGGCACATTCTGCAACCTATTAATATTTTTTTTAAAGAGGAGAACAGATGTTTTCCTTTAACTGAGAAGCTGGCACAAGCCACAGAACCATTAAGTCTAATTCAACCTGGAGGGAAAATAATGAGAAACTTTATACTTTGCCTTATGATTAGTTGTGAGCATACTGTGTGCTCTCATGTCCCATCACAAACATACACACCTCATGAGTTTCTTGAAAGCAGCAAATGTCTTAATGGTATTTGTAATGGTAGCCCCACTAGCCAAAAACACTCGTGCAAACATTGTAGGTTCTCAATAACATGAAGTGAATTAAACTATTTCCTTCTGAGAAATGTAGATTTCACTCAAAAGTGATATTTTGATAAATTAAAAAAAAAAATCTTAGCTTCAAACACACAGGAGAAAAACCATGAGGAAAGCAATAGCCCTTACTCTTCTTAGCCAAATGGCCTTGCTTTGCAGAGCTGGTATAATGTCTTTGTAGTGTCATTAACTATTGTATTTTTAAATATCAACACTGTCTCCTTGGCTTTTAAGCTTCAGATTTTGTCTTGTTTATGCAGTTAAACATTTGTACCCATTGTTGTTTTTAACAATAAATAATTCATCTGGATTCACCGAAGTGTCATGTAATTTCAGTTGGTTTTCCAAATAAAAATGGGGAAATGGGAACACTTAGCTTCCACAGAAGCCTTGGGTCACTCTAACTTTGGTTTAATAATCAACAAAGGATGCTGTAATACCAAGTGCCATGACTCAGCTGCATTAATCACAGAACATTTTCCAAATGTTAACACCCTTCCTTTGTGAAAATTCAAGAAGACTTTCTGAAGTGCTTTGGCTTCACAATACATTTCACTTTAGATTGTTCTGTGTTTATTTCAAGTGTTCTCTCTCAAATACATCGAGGATAAATAAAAATAATATAATACATGAAAAAAAACACAGATGATTGGAAAAATGTATGTAGATGGCAGAAAAATAGGTTAATGTAATGGTTAATTTTGGGTGTCAACTTCACTGGATTAAGAAATATCTAGACAGATGGTTAAGCATATTTCTGGATATGCCTGTGAGGGTGTTTCCGGAAGAGACAGGCATGTTAATCAGTGGGTAGACTGAGTGTGAAAGATCCCCCTCAACATGAGTGGGCACCATCCAATTGGTTGGGGGCATGGATAGAACAAAAAGGCAGAGGAAAGATGAATTTCTCTTTCTTCTGGAGCTGGGACACCCTTCTTCTCCTGCCCTTGGATATCAAAACTCTGGCCTTTGAACTTGCACCAGCATTTTCTCCCTGGCTAACCTCAGGCCAGTCCAAGGTCTTTGGCTTTGGACTTATATAGTCCATCATTTGCTTCCCTGGTTCTGAGGTTTTCACACTTGAACTGACCCATGCTATTGTCATCCTTAGGTCCCCAGCTTGCAGACAGCCTATCTTGGGACTTCTCAGTCTCCATTATCTTGTGACCTATCCCCAAATAATTTCTCTTTCATCTGTCTTTCTATCTATTTATCCATCCATCCTATTGTTTGTCTCTCTGGAGAACCCTGATTAATACAGTTAGGAAATAATGAAATTAAACTATTTTACTGAGTGAAACAGGCCAAACTATCCCTAGCATGCTATAATGTCCTCTGGAAAAAGCAAGTATAAATGTAGCTAACATAGAAAGTTAGCTATTTTGGAAAAATGATTGGAATGCCTGCCTCATGTACCTGTAAGTCTCCCTCTGATGATACTTTGAATACAGAAATACATTTACATTGCATTTCTAACTTCGATATGTAAACTATCTTGAATCTTTCAAACTACAAAATGGAACAAGTTACTGCAAAAATGTTGTAAGATATAAAATAATTGAAGACATATGCTATACTTCTCTTACTGTCCCACCATTCCTAGCATAGTCTTGAACATTTTACAGTAAACTGGGAATTCTAGCATTGAGGAATACCTCCACTACTTTGTATTGTCTGGGTTAATATAATAATCATCTTAATTAAATATTTTTTGCATAGTTATATATGCCTTGGAACCTCTACATGAATTCATGCTATAAGGATATTCCAGGATTGAAAGACACTGTAGAGATAAACTAGTCCAGGGATAACAGGTAAACATCAATATATATTCTCTAATTGATTTGTTGAGCTGCCTGTACAATTGTGTTGAAAAAGACTCAGAAGCCCTATTAGACTTAGGAGGATGGACTGTTGATAGATGTTAGTGATGTCTTCTATGGGCATAGGAAAGGATATTTGTAACCTGCACACTAGATATTCGATTTTGTATCATTCAACTTTAAAAACAAATTTTTATTAACACAAAATTCACATAACATATACCTCACCTTTGTAACCACTTTAAAGTGTACAATTAAGTGTGTTTTATTATATTTACAATACTGAATAATAATCACCACTATCTAATTCCAGAACCTTTCTATCATGGCAGAAGGAACTCTATACCTTGCAATTGCTCGCTTATATCCATCCCCCAGTAAACTATTAATCTCTTTCATTCTCTATGTACTTGCCTAGTCTGGAAATTTTATATAAATGCCATCATAATTGTCTTTTGTGCCTGACTTTTTCCACTTGCTATAATGTTTTCAAAATGTATCCATGTTGTATCATGTTCAGTAGTTAATTTTTTTATGACTGAATAATATTGCATTGGATGAACATATCACAGTTATTTGTCTATTCATCAATTATACCATACAGTTTTATACTAGGCAATTAATGTTTTCTGAGAAAAAATGATCTCATTTATAGTAATTGTTTTCTTTATTAAGGTATTTTTACTTTGATATTCATTTTAGCCGATTTGATGTTCATGTTTAGCCCCAAATTTTTCATGGACTCTCACAGGAATCACCCAATTTTTAACAAACAATCAGATAAACATGTGAAATTACCTTGGAGTCACAACATATCCTTTTTTATCCCCTGTTTGAGCTATCCTCAAAATTTGATGCCATAGAGAAAAAATTAAAACCAATGTTAAATCTGCCCATAGTGAGCAAACAAAAACCAAATAAATACTAGGTAATCTGAAATAGAAAACATAGCAACTATTAGAAATATTATGTCAAAATTATTAATATTTAATTAATCAGCTTCATGGCCTAATGGAAAGAATACAGATTTTGGAGTTTGGCAGACATGGGTTTGGATGCTAGTTCCACTGTTTCTTAATTATCTATTTTTGGCATGTTATTTGAGTTCCTCTTCTGTGAAATGTGGATAATCATTATCTCTCTAACAGGGATATAGTGAAGATTAAAGGAGTTAATATATGTAAAGTATCTAGTATGTGGAACATAGACACTCCAGAAATATTAATCCCCTTATTATTGCACACATTGTTTCTGCTTCGTAAGTAATAACCTCGGTGTTATCTGAATGAAGCACATAATCTTTCTCTGCCTTTAATGCATGTTATTTCATTTTATTAAGAAAGTCTTTTTCCCTTTTCATTGCTTGTTCCCTGACTTCTCATACACTCTTTGTTTGTTTCCGCCAAAGCACTTATCAGAATGCACAGTGAATGCTGATGTCTCTTGCAGCTCCTTTTATAATCATATTTAGCCAGTGTAAACTCCATCAAACTCTAAGCTCCTTGGGGAAGGTAACTTGTTAAATTTGAAACTGTGAAGGATCTGAGATGTTTCTCTACTTGCAACATTTGAACAAACAAATTAGTGTGTCATGGTGTGGGCTTGTATGTATATGTGTGTGTATGTGTATGTGGTGTATACATGTAGATATGTATATATGCTCCCCCAGAAGACACATCTGGATTAGATAACAGACCATTTACTCTCAGAGAATCTTCTACCTTGAATAATTTTCCCACTCTCATTTTCCTACAGGGTGACCCAAGAGGGCCAGAAATACTGCAAGAACAGAACCCCCAATTTATAAAGCTCAACAGCTATTACAGGGCAACTAGCACATCTGCCCCTTATTCCCGAGAGAGAGAGAGAGAGAGAGAGAGAGAGAGACAGAGAGAGAGAGAGAGAGAGACAGAGAGAGAGAGATCTTTATGTTGGAACATAAAAAAAAAAAATCCTCTCAGGGAAAAGGGAAGTTTTCTACTCTGAAAGTAAACAAATGGTTGCAGGGGAGATGTGAGTTTGAATTTTTCTAGAACAATATATGTACTATATTACAATTCTAAGGCATATTTTTCATTAACTCATAAAGTCCAGATCATGCAAACACATTCTGGAGCACTTCCTTCCAATATAACCATGTCTTTCAGAAATGCACATCTTCATTTCCCAAATGCTAGGATTAGTGAATTATTTTATATTATAGTTTTCTGATTCTCTGTTTTTCAGGTATTGTAACTGATCTGTAAGAAATTTTTTGGTTGATATTTTGTCTCCCTATGAGCATGAAACCTTTGTAAGTAAGAGCTGTACCTATGTTTTCTTTGGAAGTTTTAGTGTTAATAATAGTACTAACTGTGACGAGGTTTTCTAGTAAATACCTAGTTGCTGACTGGTTTCTCTGGTTAACCAACATCAGGAGGAGAAAAGAAAAAAATTATGTTTTTAATATAATGTAGATGATCTGATGATATGATTTTGAAAAGTATAAAGCTTAAATTCTTTTGTTATTTTTTTTATATTGATCTACATGGTGCAGCAGAACATCTCCATGGTATGACACAGGTGTCTGTCTGAAGAGGACTTTGGTTCAAACACCTAAGACCAGTGACTTTCCAAAGATATCCCAAGGCAACAGCTCCATTGAGTTAACACCTATTTTGCGTCAAGCCCTGTGTCAGGTGCCTTCTGTACACTTTCTTACTTTTATCTTTGTATCTTCACAGACCAGCAGCAGATACAATATAAAGGAGTTGTTCAATTATTCTTTGTAGAATTTACTCAAAATGATTAATTAGGTAGCCTGACTAGAGGCAATCCAGGTATCCCATTCTTCGCTTACTCATGAAAATACTGTCTTAAAGGAGAAACAGTCTCTTAGGTTCCTAAGTTTATCCATAGCTTTCAAATATGGTCACACACCTCTGTGCTAGCTATATGTGAAGGACAGTGGGGTAATCGGCCATTGCCAACCACAATGGCATATGATTCCTCCCAGACACATTATAAACTCTTTCCCATGCCAATACAAGATGCACAATACAAAAACCCTGGAAAACAGTATGCCCAGGCACTGTGTTCTAATCCAATGTACTCCAAGGAATCTGGAATATATAAAGAGCCTAGTATGTAAAGCTGTAACTACTTTTTTTCCTTTTCCTCTTCAAGACATGATTGATCTTTGCAAGTGTGGTCATTTCTCACTTCTTTGTGACTGTTCTCTTCAAAGGCTGAGTTTCTAGGCAGCACTGAATAGTTTGGGCCAAGATTCTGTGATCGTTGCTGTTCTCTATTACTCCCACTGACATCAAGGCTTTCTCCCTGATTCATTTCTCTCTTGGGAAATGCTAGGTTGCTTTCAAAACATATCACAGTAGGAATGGTTGAGACACAAGTAAATACCAAAGTCATGGTGTTTGATAATTACGACAAATTAAAGATGGCACAAGATTATTTCACATCCCTTCTAGTAAGAGATAGGGTTTAACTCCCTTCTCCTTGCATTTCCACTTGCCTTAGTAACATGTTTGGCCGGCTGAATACACTGAAAATGACATTATGGGAATTCCAAGCTAGGGTATAGGCTTGTAGGACCCCCCCACCCAAGAAAGCTGTAGTGTTAATCATTTAATGTGCCAATAAATTTATTTTACAATTTCTTGTAGGGAAAATTTTGATTTTAATTCAGGTAAATTAAACTTAACTTGAAATAATTGCTCTAAAGTTATATCTATATTATACACACACACACACACACAGAGGCTAAAAAACCTTATATTTTACTATTTTATCTACCTGAGTTGTCATATGGCCTTTCTCTGGAATTCAAATCACTGTGAAATACATCTTTGAAAGATGATAAAGGGGCAGAATATTCACTGCTGCACTTTGGGAAAAATATTTTTGTGTGTATATTTTGAGAAGAATATTCATCACAAAATGATAAATCATCTCAGAGTAGCCTCACTTTCTTTTACAAACTATATTCCTCACTTACACCAACTTCAGAAATGTTAGAAATAATTTATTTATATATTATTTGTTTACTTATTTGGCTAGAATCTGTTTGGATAGCTTTGATCATTGCCAAGATTATTTTGCTAGGATTTCTTGCAATATTAGCTTTAAAAAGAAAAACAAAGAAATCAAGAGTTTTACCACAAACCTATAGTGTGAAAAGCAAAGACTAAGAAGAATTAAACACCTTTTGAAGTTGAAAGAGTTAGCAAGATTTAACCTCAATTTGTCAACTTAAGAAGTCCTTTTTTTTCACAAGAGCTTGAAACTTCCCTTATAATTATCAACTAATTTGTTGGCTACTCTAATTTTTGTTTTAATTAATTACAAATTGAAGCCAATTTAATATAGAGTTAACTTTCAAAGTCATCATAATTAATACTATTTATTAGGTAAACTATAGGCATTTACTGTATTAACACAAGGCTGTAAAAAATTTTGTGAGTGATTAAATGGCCAATTGTTTTAACCCTAAGTCCTATTAGTAATTTATGCATCATAAAATTATCTAAGGGCAAAATAAATTTGCTATTCACTGATAATAAAAGGTCAGGAAAAACTGTATATAGAGAAAAAGGGAAATTGAGGAGGACAGATATGGCTCTATTTGTTTTAGCTTTCACTTCCAATTTTAACAGAAGACTTGAATTTTATCTAGCATCAACTAGACCAAAAAAAAAAAATAGTTGATATTTATATTCAAAGCAGTCTGGTTTCAGATACATAAAAAGTAGATGAATGAAATTCCTGGAGCTATGTATCTTATGGTATAATTATGAGTTGGAGACCTAAAAGATGAGATTGATAAACTTGAAGAATAGAAAATGTAACTTTTGTTATTTATTTATTTACTTACTTTTATATGTATAATCTCAGATCCAGGGTATGTATTTATTTTTTTAGTTTTACAAATGAGTAAAGTGGTTCAAAAAAGGTTCAATACTCTGGACAAAGCCACTAAGAGATAAGAAAAACTTTATACAACTCTCATACCTGTCAAACAAAAGAGATGAGGTAAATTACACAAAATATTAACCTTCAGTTATGACAACATATCAGATGCTATCTAGAGACTGAGGATAATGAACTGACCAAGATCAAGTTTTTGATTTATGAAGCACATGTTTTGTGAGGAAAAGACAATAAATGAGTCCATAATTACTGCAACATGAGTCTTAGAAAATAAATAGATAAGTTATAGAGTATAGAATGATGAGAGGAATACTTTCATTTTAAGTATTTTGATTACAAAAGTTCTTTCTGAAGAGGTGAAATTTGAGCAAATCATGAGAAGCCCCGTGGACAGGTAGCCCAGCCTGAACACCTTGGCAAAACTGAGCTTGCCATGGCCTAGAACTCCAAGAGGACCATGTGGCCAGACCAGAGAGAGGAAAAGAAGGAGCTGTAGGACTTCCCATCATAGAATTCACCAGTGGCCTGATCCCTCTGGCCTAGTGGGGATTTTAGCCAATGTAAGAAGGGTGGGAGTGGTGGCAAGGATATTGGTTAGGAAGTTATTGCAGCAGTCCAGGTGGAAATCAATGGTGGCTTGAATGAAGCTGTGATGAGAAGTCACTGCTTTCAGTGTATATTTTCAACTCCTTGGTAGTAAGTCATGCCTAAAGATTGGAAATATTCATAATAAGGGGTAAGAGAATGAAAGGTGTATGTTTTGGATTTAGCAAATTTACATAAATCACATGTCAAAAACTAAAAATTAATTTTGTTTTTGTAAGGAGTCAAGTAAACGATAAGTTCTCTTCAGTAATGTTGTTACTTAGCTGCACAGACTATACAAGGTTTTATTTTATTTAGTTAATAGCAATATGCTAGCATACAGTGGTTAAAAATTAAAATTTTAGATTTATTGAAGAAATAAGAAATAAGGTAAGCACTAGAATTGTAGGTTACTACTCTTAAGTACCCTTCAAATTCAAACTGCACAATATATTATTGTTAACTGTAGTCACCATGATCTGCAGTGGATCACCATGACCTATTGCTCTCATCTAACTGAAACTTTGTACCCTTGGACCAACATCTTCCCTTTCCCCATCCACATCCACCCTCCCATCTTCAGTCCCCACTAACTATCATTCTACTGTCTACTTCTCCGAGTTCAATGTTTTTAGATTCCGTATATAAGTGAGATAATGTGGTATTCGTCTCTCTGTGTCTGGCTTATTTTTTTGATACTTAGCACAATGTTCTCTAGGTTCAAACATATTGTCGCAAATGACAGAATTCCCTTTTGTCGTTGTTGTTTTTAAGGCTGAATGATAATCCATTGTGCATATGTACCACATTTTCTTTTATCCATTCATCCATTAGTGGGCACTTTGCTTGTTTTGGGATCTTGGCTATTGTGAATAATGCTAAAATGAACAAGGGAGAGCAGACATCTAGTTAATACTAATGTATTGCACATTTCAAAATAGCTAAAAGGATAGATATTAAATTTTCTCACCACAAAGAAATGATAAGCATTAGAGATGATGGGTATGTTAATTAATCTGATTTGATCATTCCACAATGTATACATGTATGGAAACACTACATTGTACCCCATAAATATATAATTATTATTTTTCAATTAAAAATAAAATAAAACCCTTATATTGCACAAAGCTGCAGCTCTCCTATTTCCTCTTGAATCAGGCTTTGCTTTCATTTTCCTCAGCCTTGCTGCAATCCAACTCTCCTGTTAGTGCTCATTAAGAAGAACTGTTCAGGAGGATTCAGAATTTCAAAGTTCTCAGTCTTTTTGGTGCTGCCTAATTGTCACAGTTTGTGTCACAGAGTCCCACTGTTACTTCACTGGTCTCTTTACTTTAACATAAGAGACCTAGTAGGTTGAGCACTTACTCGGTGCTACAGCTGACAACTCTTATGGTTGGGCCTTGGGACTGATCCTTAGCCATGCATGAGCTGTAGCTATGGGAGGTAAGGAACTTAAAACAAACGAACAAACAAACAAACAAACAAAAAAAACAAAACCTGATACGAGTGTCTTCTACTTTGTCCATTTTTCTGTCTTCTCTTCAGTTTTATCAGAAGCAGTAGTCCATGCTACAATTTATTTAAACACTAATGCCACAGCCGTGTTTCCTACTGACATCTTGCCCTATGCTTGCACTACTTTTCATGCCATAATCAGTGATCATTTGAGTAATTGTAGTGGTACTACAAGCCTTGGATTACTGTTGTCCTATGTTTGCTAGCAATTACCCAAGCACTCATCAATTGTGTCAGCTAACCAAACCCAGATTCATAATTTCAGATTCATATTTACTTGGGCCACTGCTAGAACCAATTACTGTATCATACAGAGTGTCCTAGCAGAAAAGGAGATGATATAATCAGTATGGACAACTAAATAGAGTCTAATGAATGCATGGGCTCCTTATAAAGCCTGAGGCAGGGTTGAGAAAAGCAACAAGGGATGGTGAGGCATTCCTAGCAACAATAGAAAACAGCTACCTCTCCTAGGTCTTATGAGACAAGGAGACAGGGAGTTGTTACTAGAACATGGAAGGAAAAATCTACTTGTAGGTGAGGATTACTGTGAACTTCAAGAGGTACTCACCTATTACTAACCACGGATCAGAAAGTATGGAGTGGATGCAATAAATACTTCCATCTTGTTTTTCTGCTACTTGCTGATCTACTGCTGCTGCCCCCAATTGGTCTAACCAAACCAGAGCCTGAATGCTGAGGAGCTCAAGTAACATCCGTGAAAGTTACATTCGTGGGGCACAGAAGGTAATGAAAAGTGGAAAGTAAATCTAAACAGCAAAGGATAGATACCAAGTACACTGACTTCATTTCTGTGCATTTTGCTGTCTACCTGACAAACCCACAATGCAGACAAAAGTGTTATCCTATGGGTTTTGTATACTAGAAACAGACCAACTAATCTTCATTGTTTATAAAATTCTGAAATTTAAAATTTAAGAATCTCAATTTAGAGACTGCCTAATTGACCCACAGTGTTATAAGTATCCAACAGAGTTGTTCTGCCAGTAGATAAGCAGCGCTTAGCATCACTTGCCAGGGACTGTTTTGTTCTTTCTTTCTTTAAACACACACACTTTCTAATTGTGTACTAAAATTGCATCAATTCACACAAATCACCATGGACAAACAACATTTCTTGAATACAACAGAAAACTAAATTTTCCTGGTATTTAAGCTAAACCCCTGATCTACAAAGGGACAGGTGTCTGCTGGAAAAAACAGCACGTCAGAATCTGCTGACCTGAGGATGTTGGCTGCCTGGTAAGCTGGCAGGAAGACATAGGTGACAATATTTAATGAATTACTGATACCCAGGTGTGGGTTAGCGTGGGGTTATAAAGCCCATGAAGATACAAGGGTCAATATCCTCTTGCCTGATTTTCTCTACAAATTCCACCAGGTGCTCACAGAGTAGGACAGGGAGAATCTTGGAAAAGCTATTCTTGCAGTGCTTTCTGAAGAGAAAAACAGCAGCCATTCATTGCTAAAACTCTGCCCAGAGCTATTTCCAGTGCTTCACTATGGAACAAAAGCCTTAGTCTACATGTAAAAGGGCAACAAAATCTGTCACCTTGGGGATATTGATGGAAACCTGCTGCAGCTAGGGTTAGGGAAAAAGGAAACTATTACTCATGGGAGAGGGACAGAAATACTTTTAGACCCAATGCTGTAGATAGAGGAGGGATAGGAGCATTTGTGAAGGCACTAACTCCAAGAGTTAGGAACACACAGATGCATACAATCTATGTTAATCAGCACATTAGAGAGAATAATCACCCCCCCTGACCCCTGCAAAATTCTGCTTCCCACCACCAGCGTTATCCTTAGTAAGACATGACAAAGAACCTACTGGCTACTATCTCTCATGAACACAGACACAAACATATTTAAATAAATTTTAGCAAATCAAATCCAGCAATATCTAGTAACATATAAAAAAGAATAATACTCATGAACAAATGACTCAAGTGATGTTTATACCAGGAAAGAAAGAAAAGATCTGTTAACATTCAAATGCTAATCAAAATAATTGACCTTATTAAAAACGTATGTGTAAAGAGATGTATAGAAACCATTTGAAAATATTTACTATAAAAACTTTTTTGCAACCAAAGATTAAGGGGTAACTTCCTCAATCAGATAAAGAGCATCTGTGGAAAACCTATAGCTATCATCACACTTAATGTTGAATGACTGTCTATTTCTCACCCTACACTTGAAAATATAACCATCATATTTTCTCTCATCATTTTATTTCAACATTGTATTAAATATCCCAGTCAATTTAATAAATCAAGAAAGATATAATAAATAAAAGGCATGCATATTGAAATGGAAGAAGTATAAGTCTATTCATTGATGCTAGTACCGTCTATGAAGGTAACTACAAAATATATACTGGAAGAAATAGACAATTTTATCATAGTTGCAGAATTCAAGATCAATAGACAAAAATCAATTGTACATATATATATATATGTGCACTACCATTCCATACTCATCAATAGAGATTAAAAATACCCTTCACAAAAGAAAAAAAAATGCCTTTCACAATAGCATTAAAAATATGAAGACTTTAGGGGTAAATATTAAAGCAAATAAAAAATCTTTGTAACAAAAATCCAAACTATTTTTGTGGGTAATTTTAGAATGCCTCAATAAAAAGTGATTTATACTGTGCTCAAGTAATAAAAAAATAAATATTAAAATGTTAGGGATAAACAAACTGGTGCATCCACACAATGGAATATTATTCAGTGATAAAAAGAAATGAGCTATCAAGCTATGAAAAAGGAAAGAGGAAACTTAAATGCATATTTTTAAGTGAAAGAAATCAATCTGAAAATGCTGCACACTTGTGATTTCAACTATAGGACATTCTGCAAAAGGCAAAACCATGAAGATAGTAAAAACATTAGGGGTTCTGGGGAAGAAAAGAAGGGATAAATAGGTGGAATATGGGATTTTTAGGACAGTGAAACTATTTCATACATTACTCTAACAGTAGATGCATGTCATTTTATATTTGGCAAAGCCCATAGAATGCACAATACAAAGAGTGAAGCCTAATGTAAACTATGGACTTGAATTAATAATAATGTTCCACTGTTTGTTAATCAATTGTAACATATGTACCATACTAATGCAAGATTTTAACTATAGGGAAAATTGGGGGCAAGGGAGGGAGACTAAGGATAAGGGAAGGGGTGCTAAGGGAGTATTTGGGAACTCTCTGTACTTTCCACTGAATTTCTTTATAAACCTAACACTGATAAATGCAATGAAGTCAATTTATTTTTCCAAATGTTAGGGTTTTGTTGTTGTCGTTGTTGTTTTGTTTTTTTACCAAATCTAAAGATTTTATCAATCTCAAATTAAATTCCAGCAGGGTTTTTGTAGACATTATGAAGATGATTCCAAAATTTACATGTAATTAAAAGTGACCCAAACTAGTCAAAGCATTTTGAAAAAGAGAAACATATTCTGAGTATCAAGAAGATATAAATACAAGATTTATTATAAAGCTATAATAATCAAGAAAACATGGTGTTTACACAGAATAGACATATAAATCATTGAAATGGGATAGAGTCTAGAAGTAAATACATATATATGTGACCAATTAATTATTAACATAGATACCTAGGCAAATCAATGGAAAGTGAATACTAATATTTTTAACAATAATGTGGGAAAAATTTTATATTCTAATTCAATAGAGTATAAAATTAAATGTCAGAGTTAAAACTAAAATGTTTTGGAAAATAAATAGTTAAAATCTTAGTGATTGTAGATTAGTCACATTTCCGAAGACATAAAAAGCAGAAATAAAAAACATTGGTAATTAGGCTTCAATGAATAGGAAAGCACTATACTATGAGAAAATATGTGAGATGTATATACTATATACGTGATTAATTATCACACATGTATATATAATATACATATGTTATATGTGTGTATATATACTACACATACATATATAATTATAGTATAAATATGTGATCCATCATACCATATATATATAGTAAAATATATCCACCAAGTATGCATGTACACACACATGCACATGCTCATTTGTAGCTCAATAATGAAAACAAAAACAAGGAAATAAAAGAATGGGCAAAAGATTTGGTCAGACCCTTAATCAAACAATATAAGATGGCAAATAAGCATCGGAAAAATGCTCACAATCATCAGCCTTCAGAAAATGCAAATTAAGACCATGATGATAGACTGTGATGTCCCTACCAGTTTAAATAAATAAGAAATGGTTGACAACACTAAATGTGGGAGGATGTCAAGGACTGGAACTCTCATATATTGCTGGTGAGAATACAGCATGGTGCAACTTTGGAAAATGATTTGGTAAACTATTTAAAAATTAAACTTTAAATATGTTTACCATTTGACCCAGTAATTCTTCTCATAGGTATCTGCGTAAATCAAAACATGGGAACATATACAGACTTGTGTTCAAGTGTTTATAGCAGCTTCATTGATAATAGCCATAATCTGGAAGCAACCAAAATGTTTATCAAAAAAATTATTTATCAAAAGTTAATGGATAAACCACTTATGGTTATGTCCATATAGTACATGTTAATTAGCAGTAAAAAGACTGAACTACTGACACAGACAACAACATGTATAAATCTTAGACATTAAGTTAACTGAAAGTAACCAGGTACAAAAATTACATCATGTATGATTTCATCATATAAAATGTAAGTGGAGACACATTTACAATGATAGCAGAATGGTGATTGTAAGGCTGTGGCAGGGGAAAATTTGGAGCGATGGAATTGTATATAGTTGATAATTACACAACTGTGTATATTTGTCAAAAGCCATTGCACTGTACACTCACAAATGGTGAATTTTATTATATGTAAATTATACCTCAATAAATCTGAAAATAAACATAATTACATAAGCTCAAGAGCCCTAGAACTTTCCTGGATCCCAGGAAAAGCACATGCATGTTCAAATTTTCCTTGGATTATGTGGGATCTTCTAATGAATTCCTTCTTTTGTTTAAGCCAAAAACTAAATAAACAAATAAATTGAGCACACAAAATGATATGTATTTACATGTCATTTAATTCATTTATTTTCATAATTTTCAGACAAAAATAGAAATGTTCACTAGGGAGAGACTTGATTTCAGGATCCAATAAAAAGAACAAAGATGTTTCAATCCAAGAGGCAGAATTAAAGAAAATGGAACAAAATGGGCATAAATGAAATGTAAATACAAATGTTCTTTTACTCATTCAAATTTAATGAGAGTGTGAAATTGTTAGAGAAGTAAAAGTATCTAAACATGAACTGAATGACAATATCATGTGAAATTTGTAGAGAAGAATAGAGCCTATTACATGTAATTGTTTTTATTTGTAATAAATTTGAATCAGAAACACAGGCAGATTGAGAAGCAGTCTAGCAGATCATGCAGCATCCACATGCAAAAAACATTTGTTTTCTTAATAACTTTCTTAATAACTTTTGTTTTGTATAGATAGATTGCAATGTTTTTGTTAGACTTCACTGCCTTTTAAGAAAAATGTTAGGTTTTATTGGTATTTGACATTTTTAACTCAGAATGTTCTCTGAAGTGCTCTCTCCATCTCTTCCCAATATCAAATAGACTATAAATAATCATAATTCCAGAAAAATTGGAACAACAACTTTGGTAAAAACTAGACACTTGCCATTAATTAAATTATAGCAAAAATGAAATCAAGTAGTGAAAAAGAATGAGGAAATGTTTGCAGCATAATATAAGCAAAAACACCCATTTATGAATTCTGCTTTTACAACTTTATTTGCACTGCCTTGGACAAGTCATCTCACCATTGGGAGCCTCAGTTTCCTCATATGTAAAATGAAGATTGCAAACTCTATCTTGGGAAATAGATGAAAGTGGAGGAAAGCTCTTCTTACACTCTAAAATGTTAAATGTATGCTAATATTAAGTCTTCTTATTCTCAAGTAGACTAATTAGCACTATTAATAAGCCTATGGATATTTTGAGAATTTCACAGAGCTGTTGATTCTTCTTTGTGAAATATATTCAAATGTTATCCCTTATCCCTGGATAATAGAGGAAGTTACTTTAAAACCATGAAAAGTAGTTAATAAGATGTGCTCCAATGTGTGCTCGTGATGTTTGCCTAATAAAGCCACTATTTTTATCTTGGCATACATGAATAGTTGTTTAAATCTTTGGCAGCACAATGGAAGATTATATATTACTAAGAGGTTGGCCTATGTGATTACTGACTGTAAGTAGCTATTAATACCTTTAGCCTAAAAGAGAAATAATGGTTCAAATGTATGATGAAATCCTCATCTCATCATAATTCCTATTCCCTTGCCCTCAATATTTTAGGGAAATTTGACGGTATTTTTATTTCTCCTAATCTCTTCTGGCTCAAATTTTCTACTTCTACTGTAGTTCTTATTCTGTGCTATGCTACTTCCCACCTCTGTGATTTCAAAAGGATGACAACAGATAATGTGAAGGGGACTGAACAAAAATATGAAGTTTCACTGTCAAATTTCCTCTAATCTTATTGTTAGCTCATGAGCTTAGTACAGTTTAGTTTTCCACAACAGTGTTGCATAGTTCACCTCATTTACTTTTGTAACCATCAAATGAGTGAGATTTTTATGGTACATATTAAACTCTCCATCTAAATAGGAGGAAATAGGATCAGAATGGTTAAGAATTGTGTCCATGTTATGCAATAAGCAAAAACATTTTGCAGAATAAAATTTCAACACTTGACTTCCTTAATGTAGACCAGAAATGTTGCTATTTCCCTGTTTAATAATTCATGATTTTGACTTCTTTCTCAGTACGTGTTCTCGTCCATTATTTGGTAAACTGTTTTGTCCTTCTTTGTTAGTTCTACTTTAATCCTTTCATGTTCTCGAATTTCTTTTTGCAAATCAACAGGAGTAGTGTTTTCTCCATTTATTTTTAATTCAGGGCTATAGTGTTTTTCTGGATGACATAAATGCCAATCAAAATATAATTATAAATATTTCAAATGTCAGCACATTGAAAAGTTTGACTTCAATAATGTCAATCACCTCTGTGTCCTCCCAATTACAATATACAACCAAAATCCACAAAGTTTGCAAGTTAGAGCAAACCTTTCTTATGCTTTACTTTTCCTGTCACTAAAGAAGCTTATAATTCTAAAAGATATTATTTCTTAATAATGGTGTGAAATATTGCCAATCTCATTTTAATTGGGTAGGAACAATTTAGGAATAACTCCTTTTCAGCCCATTGTTGACCTACCTGTAAGAGATGGCAATTTATTCACAGTGGAAGCCAATACTATACCAAGAGGGAGCAATTATTAGCATTTCATATCAAGTACACATTCAGAGTTTCCAAGTTGTAAGCAAAATCATGTGCAAATTATCAGCAAGCTAAAATTAGCGGAGTTGATAAAGATAAGCACAATAAATTCTACATAGCATTAAAATCTCACTAAGTGTAAAGAACAACTTTAGATTTTGGACTTTTGGAAAACAAGCCCATGGGTATATTTCTTCATTTAGATGTAATCTGTCCCAACCCTCTTATTATTGGCCTAAGATAATCACTGCTTGTGTTTACATGCTTGGTTATTTATAAGATAATTAGGTTCATTTTGAGTATGTAAAGCAATAAATGTCTCCCAAGGCTCAAACTATTTTCAAATTATTCTTCGCCCTTTGGAGCTTAGTTGCTTTTGAGCTTGGAAGGCTGTGGTGTAGAATGTTTTATTTCTGCTTTAACTTATTTTTCCTTTTGATTGCAACTTCAGCTTAAGTGCTTATAAATTCTACACTTTTAGTTATTTCACAGAGAAATAATGTGGGATTGACTGTACAAATGGTGTAATGCTGGGAAGAGAGTTTGGAGAGTGCACTTTGGCAAAAACCACCTCAAACTTGACAGAGCTCAAGATTTGTAATTCTCCTATTGTCCCTACTCATCCAGTACCATTATTTTTCATCCTCATAGCTCATTTTTCCTATCAGATTAGAATGTGAAGTTTGATAGTACTCACATGTTATTAACATAAATAGTTAATGGATATTGAATGAGCATTGTGTTTATGCCAGAAACAGAGAAACATGTTGGCCCTTGTGGAATTCCAGAAGCATATTCACCTGATTTTAAATGTTATGCAGAAAAAGCCAATCAGGGAATTGTTAAAGATTTTCAAGAATAGATTTCCAATTTTAATTAGATAGTCAGGAAAATCTTCACTGACAAGATGATATTTGGGTAAAAACCTGAAAATATTATATAGTGAAGCACACAGATATCTGGGAGAAATATGCCGAGGAATGACAAGTAGGAAAGTATGGCTTGGGTAGCATGAACACAGGAAGAAGCCTAGGAGAGATGCCAGAGAGTTAACACAGAGCCAGATGGGGTTTTGTAGGGCTTTTAGGAATGACTTTGATTTTTATTCTGAGTGATGTAGAGGCATTAATATGATCTGATTATCTGTTGACAGGATCACTCAATGCTCTGTTGAGAAGCATAGGTGTGCACACTCATGCACACAGTTTACATGCAGAAACAGTAAAATCAGTTTGAAGGCTACTGCAATAAACCACACAAAAGGGACAGTAGTTCGGGCCAGAGCATTAGTAGTAAATGTAATGAGTAATAGATATATTTCCATGGTAGAGAGGTCATTGAAGGACTGGTGTATTAACTGAAAAGGGAAATAAACAAGAGCACTTAAAATTATTCAAAATGTTTTGGCCTGAGGAACTGGAACAGAGATGCTGCCGTTATGTGAGCTGGGAAGATCAAATACACAATAGAATTATTATTTTTTTATTACATCAACCAGAAGGGAAGAATTAGAGAAAAGAGTAAGAGTTCAGTTTGGGGCACATGAAGATTGAGATTACTATTAGACTATCAAGTTTAAAGGTTGAATAAACAACTGAATATATGAGTCTGGAGTTTAGGCCAGATATAGGTGTCATCAATCTATATATTAAATTTGAAAGCAAGAATATGGATAAGATCCCTTTGAAGTTTGGGTTGTGCTCTGACTCGGGGGGTTTGGGGGCCATGGGCAATATACATAACCAGAACTTTTATACCCCCATAATAAGCTGAAATTTTAAAAAAAAAAGAAGTTAGGGTTAGTAGAAGTGTTCCATTAGGTAAATCTTAAGGAATTCCACTGTTAAGATATCATAAATATGAGAGAGAGTGCTAACGAAAAAAAGAAGAGTGAAATTGGTAGAAGAACAAAAGGAGAATATGGTGACTTGGAAGTCAGGAAGGCAATAGGTGTCGGGCAGGTGGGAGGGGGAGGAGGGGATGGGTATTACACACCTAATGGGTGTGATGCTCACAGTCTGGGGGATGGACATGCTTGAAACTCTGACTCGGGTGGGGCAAAGGCAATATAGGTAACTTAAACATTTGTACCCTCGTAATATGCTGAAATTAAAAAAGATAAATAAATAAAATAATAAAATAAAAGTTCAGGATAATAAAAAAACCCTAAATAGATACCACTTCATATATGCCCGGATGACTGTCATAAAAAAAGCAAAAGACAACAAGCATTAGCGAGGATGTGGTAAAATCAGAACCCTTGTACACTCTTGGTAAGAATGCAAAATGGTGCAGCTGATATGGAAAACAATATGGAATTTCCTCAATAAATTAAAAAATAAAACTACTATATGGTCCAGAAATCCTGCTTCTACATATATATTCAAAAGAATTGATACCAGAAACTTGAAGAGATATCTGCACTCCCATGTTCTTTGCAGCACTATTCACAATAGCCAATAGGTAGAAACAACATAAATGCCCATTGATGGATGGATGGATGAAGATGTAATACAAACATAGGATGGATATTAGCCTTAAAATGGAAGGAAATTTTGCAATAAATGACAATATGTTATAAGAATTATAAGAACATTATGCTAAGCAAAATATTAATAAGACAAAAGACAAATACTGCATTATTCCACTTATATGAGTTATCTATAATAGTCAAATTCATGGAAAGAAAGAATGGAATCATCCTTGCCAGGAACTGGGGAGAATGGAAAGTGAGAAGTCTCTGTTCAACAAGTATGAATGTTCAGTCAAGTAAGATGACTAAGTTCTAGAGATCTGCTGTTCACCATTGTAGCTATCACCAAGAATCCATTATTGTACACTAAAACATTAGTGACTAAGGTAGATCTCATGTTAAGTTTTCTTACCACAATAAAATAAAATAACCATTTCAAAAATCCATGAGGAGAGCTGTCAGACTAGTCTTGCTAAAATAGAGCTATTTTCAATGACTCTATATTCTTTAAATATATCAAAAAAACTTTAAATAGCAGAATATATAGAAAATATAGTCTTTTGAATTTTCATTCAAAATATTCTACCATAATGTCCCACCATACCTTTTTAGTTATAATTAATCATAAACAGGTGAAAATAAAGCATAAAAATTACAATTATAAAATTTCTAGGAAAAAAGTAGGATAATTTTCTATGATTTCTTAGAGCAGACACAAATATGAAATATAAAAAATAGAAAAGATAAATTATACTTCTTCAAAATTTGATCTTGTGAATGACCATTTTTTAAAACTTGCAAAGGCAAACTGCTGTCTTGGGGAAGATGTTTATAATACATATATCTGCCAAATAACTCTAAGAGACATGAGGTGATAGAATTTTTTGAGTGATGGAAATAGTCTACATAAAGATTGGTATAAAGTGTACACAGATGCAGATATTTGTCAAAATCCATCAAATGGTATACTTAAAATGAATGTATTTCACTGTATGTAAATTATACCTCAATGATGTTGAAAATAATGATAATAACAAAAATAATATTACCCACATTATTCTCTCTTAAAGAACTGAAGGATGCATGAAGAAATGTTTTTTAGGCTGAATATTGAAACTGGTATTGTAGTTGTTGATTTGACTACATTTCTGAACCAATTTTCATTCATCTTGGTTTGTTGCTGAAATTGTCCAGCTATCCTATGAATCAAATGCTAATCCTCTCCTATTTCGTATCCTGCATAGTACTCAGGTTTCCCAGTGTTATTACCTCAGCTTTTGGCTATATTATAACATGCTCCCATGTACTTCTACATTGCAAAGCTATGTGTCCCATCATACAGCTTAAATGTACTATGGTGGTCAACTCTGCATTTTGAGATCTGATTCTTCCTTAAACATACCTTAGCTTTCACATCTGTGTTTTAATATTTACTCTTCATTCTATAAACTTGGCAACTTCCACACAGTTTGTTATCCCCTCCATATCTCAATCCCTAATTTCCCCCAGCTCATTAGAAATAACTGCCTTTTAGTATAATGTAAAATTACTTATTGCTCTTTGTTTGACACACTCCTGGACTGTAAGCTAAAGGCAACCTACCCTGACCTTTATGTTTGTCTCCTGAGTACTTCTGACAAATAGCACACATGGACTGCTTAACAAAGTGTTCTTGAAGAAAATTTATCAGTCTAGGTTAGCAATTCTGGGCACCAGAGTCAACATAAATAAATGTAAGCTTGACCTGTGTAGATATATACATCTAATAACACCTAGAGAAGTTCATAACATTCTATAGTTATATTGCTAACAAATTGATTTGTAAAAATCACTGATTACTATTTTGGCATTAAATTACATGCAAAGCATTAACAATAATGAAATTGACTATTACAAAGACTTTACAGAAGGCATCTTGAAGACTGTCATGTTTTCATGGCCAGATCCTAGCAAAGCCTATTTGCTAGCCTCAGGAAATGATTTTTGTTCTAGAATACTCCTAAATTCTCTTTTCTTTGCATTATACTGAACCCTCTGATTTTTTTTTTCTATTTGTATGTCCCATGGGATTTTACATAATGTTGATTCTCGGAAGGAATGTTGTGTTTCCATTTTAGGATATTGTTAAAGACTATTAAAACTGCACAAAGTACAGTTATCTTTAAATAGCTGGGCATTAAATAAATAACTTCTAAGTAAATGTTGCAAAGTGCCAGATCCTTCCCCGACCCCTCTTTTGTTAATCAAGAATGGATTCAAGTGCTCTTACCTAAACAGCCTTTGCTGGGAGATTTCTCTGTACCCTGCATTCTCTCTGCCATAATCAATATGTTTCATCAAGGAGTTGGCAGAGGCATATAAAAGGAGACTTCCTCTCTCTGCTTCTGAAAAGCAGAATTCCTTTTCAGAAGCAGAGATAGGCTCCTTATTCCCAACTTGAAAATTGATCACAGACTTTTTTATGCTAGGAAACATTTATACATTGTCCAGCATCATTTCAACTGTGCCTTTTCATTAATCAAAATCTGTATCCTTGTTTGAAACTGACATGCCTTGGACTTGCTTGGTTCACACGAGTCAGTCGTAAACTGGAAGGAGAGTTTTCTGTATTCTCCTCACTTATTTTTTCTCATTTAAAACTCTCTCTGGAAATTTGAGATAGCAAGCTTCTCCCTAGAGGCATAGCCAATGCATGCCTTGAGATTTCCTTATAATTCCAATTTTCTGACTTTTTCTTTTCCATAATGGTAATACATTTAATAAATAAATATAAATTTAGTGTTTATATCTTTGTAAAGCTTTAACCTGTATGAATTCACAATTCATATTAAAATATGAGTTTAATATGAGTTCATATTAAAAAATCATTTGTTATAGCATAAGTTTCAATGTGAGATTCAAAAACTCTAGTCATTATAACTAAAGGATATATTTTCTAATATCCCTATACAACAAAATAAGGTTAATTTTCTTGAACACTTGCTTTCTGATGAAAATACACTACTGCAATTTGCTCTAAAATTCCAGGGCCAATTTTGTTGCCAAGATGTGCAAAATTATCCCCTGGGAATAACAGACATTATAGGTGGGCTAACTGTAAATAAAACAGAAGGATGATTATTCTTCGTGTTTCAAAATGTTAAGCAAGAAGTGTCTTTGAGTCACTGCCTAGACAGCATTGACAAAGGAGCTTAAGGTCAATGATGTATGGTCTTAATCAGATGAGTCCCATCAAATTTCCTGTAGTTCAAGGGACAAAGTGTCTGCTACCTTGGAGACAGGCTCTATAATGATTTGATTAAATGACAGCCATGAAGCCCTACCTGGGCTAGAGGTTATGTTTTAGATGTAGATGACCACCTTCTCTCTGTGTCTTCACATGGTCTTTCTTCTGTGCATGTCTGTGTCCTAATTTCATCTTCTTGTAAGGATACCAGTCATATTGAATTAAGGCCTACCTCAGTAAACTCATTTTGGCATAATTACATCTTTGTAGGTCGTGCCCCCAAAACAGCGACTTTCTGAGATACTGGGGTTAAGATTTCCATATATGAATTTTCTGAGGGTATAATTCGGCCCATAACAATCTGGGTCCGATCCTCTTACCTAGTATTTGAGCTAAGGGAATTCTCTGAGTCACTTGGAACCTCTGTGGCACCTCTTTCATAGCAGTGACCTGTATAATTCAGAGCTTCAGGAGACTTTTAATCTATTGAAAATGTATTTGAATGAGGCTGCAGTCTTCTAACATTTGTCTTCTTGTCAGAATGTACCATTCCCAGGCAAGGTGAACTTTGTCACCAATGCTGCAAATTTCTTTCTAATTGGGAGACCTGGGTTGGCTATATAAGAGCTGTAACAGAACATAGTGATGAAATGCTCTTTGATTCTACAAGACATTTGTCTGATACTAAAGTTACCATCAGCACTTACAGAACATCCTAGAAAAAAAATCACTCCATTACTCATTTTTATATGCTTAATTTGCCCTGTTAATTTTAAACAGGATATATCCATCTGTCATACTCTATGATGCTATATAGAAATACCTAAAAATCAACTTTTCATATAATGCTAGTGCCCTGTTATATTCTGAAATAATAATTAAAGGATATGGTACAAAGGCAATTTATGTGACCAAAGCATTTGTACCCCTGTAGTATTCTGAAATTTAAAAAAGCTAAAAAATTAAGTTGATTGGCATAGGCGAGTTAGGAGAGAAGCTAGAAATCAGAGCTAACGATAAAACTTTCTGATACAATAGTAATCAGTTCTTTAAAAGCAGGTTCTTTGGATATGTCTTCTAAGTACAATAGCCATCATGATTATCTTCATTATCAGTACTTAACAATAACAACAGCATGGCAACTTTGAATAATGAATACTGCAGCTGATGATTATTTCAATATTGCAATCTTAGAAAGGCAGTCACTCTGTTAAAGCAGAAAATCTATTTGGAAAATATATTGAGGCCAGGAATTTTAGGTGAGGCTAGAATATCTCCCTTTCCTAGACACTATCATGATCTGAAAATAAAAGAAACATTTCTAATTATTGAATTTATTAAATCAATTTTTATACTTATAAAGTATTAAACAATGTAATTGATTAAAACATTTAAAATAACTTTTTGTTGTGAAGATAAAGCAATTAATATGTTTGCACATTAAAAATAAACATATTTCTTAATATCTAAAAAAGAAAAGAACGAAAACTTGATCCAGCATTCAGAAACAGCAGGTGTTCACAAACAGAAATCTTTATTTTGATCTAGGTAGAGGTTTGTTTCGACATAATAGGCTTATACATTTTGGAAAGTAATACAAAAACAATAGAAAGTAGAATATTTATTAGAATATTTATTAATAGAATATATTGATACTTACATGCTTAGAAAATCTATATCATGTCCTCTAAAAAGAATTAGTTTATATATGATGTTAAGACTGCCAAGATGTTTTCACAGCTTTTCTTAACCCCAGTAACAGTATGCCAGGAAAATGTATTTGGAGAAAACCATCATAATCATTTATATTATGATAATTTAAGCCAAGGACAGTAGAAGATTTCATTATTTACAAACTTTCACTTTGAAATTTAATTACATATTGTCTTTTGCAATTATCTAAGAGCTTCATTGCTTACTTTTAGTCTTGGCAAGATTCTAAAATCTGTGTGTGCAGGTATGTGTCTTTGAAAAATGCTGGCAATAGTCCTTCCCAGAATTACCTAATCAATGCTGGATTGTAATCCATATTTAGGAAATATTTGTAACATTGGACTTCAAAACTAACTATAAATGCTGTATTAAACTCCAGAGGGCAGTATTTCTCAACTTGACTCAGAATCCCGAAGAATTTCTGTAGATAAAAGTGGAGTCATGAAATACAGGGTTTTTTTTTTGTTGTTTGTTTGTTTTTATTTCAGAATATTGAAGTTAACCAGCCCCTCAGGAAAATACTTCTTCACACTAAGTTCAAGAAATTTATCATAGGGTTTAGTAATGTTAGTTGAGCCACACAAACTAGGCTCCTGAAAGTTATTTCAAATCCCCCTATCTTCCATCATAATCCTAAACCTAATCAGTCACTAAATCTGATCAGTTCTGTTATCCTCAAAATTACTGCTATTCCTTCCTTTTTTCCACAACCCCATTGTCAGGGTCATAATTCAGGATCTCCTGATTTCTATTTTGATTTTATAATAATCCTCTCATTGGTCTATATTTCTCTCACTTTAATGTTCATTAATCTACTTTCTACATGGGACCTAGAGTGGTCCTCTTAAAGGGCAAATCAATTGCATCTAAAGAGCTAATTAAAATGGAAAAATGGCTGTTCTTCCTGTTTCAGAAGGAGACAGGGAGGGGAAGCCTCCCTTGGGACCACCAACTCAATTGGTAACCTTGTCTTTTCTTCTCTTGAATCCTCAGTTCAATGAAATAGACAGTGAAGTCCCTGAGTAAGGCCAGGTGTGCATTACCAAGTACAGTTTCTAGGGAATCCTGCAGCTTCCCCTGCAAGGAGCTCTCCATGGTCTTCATGTTAAACCCAAACCTTGTCTCAGTGTATATGAGATCTGCCAAAATCTGACCCTTGTTACATCACCATTATTCTTATCTTTGGATTAAGCAAATATTATTTATGATTATATTTTAAATTTTCTGTTAAAGTTTAGCCATGTGTTTGCATTATTTTCCTTACTTTATTTTATTTTAGTGATTGTTCTAGGAACTAAAATATATTTTCCTAAATTTTGAAAATCTACTTAAAGTTAATATAGTAGTACATCACCTCAAATGTAAAATCTTTGAAAATGGACTTATATTCTCCCTGTTCTTTGTAGCATAGCTGTTACATACATTATAACTACATATGCTGTAAAATCCACAATTCCATGTCCTTTCTGGGGTTCATTGTAGTTAACTTGGCCCCACGAAGCTGGTTGGCCTTTTTATGAGATTGTGCCCTATCTAGCACTCAGTGCTGGTCTCTGTCTCTGTCATGTCAGATAGTCAGCAGCAACAACAGCAGTAGCTAAATCAATCTTGGTGATTGAAGTCCATACTGTTCCAGGCATAGCCTCCTTCCATCATCTTATGTATTCTCCAGTCATGTTCCCATTGTACTGATGATAAACACTGCCTAACCACAGCTGGCCGAGTAAATTTGTCTGATTGTTTATACATGGTGTTTATTCCATGGTGGCTGTTCTCTGATAGGTCACACAAAGATCTTCACTCTTTGTGCCCACTCCCATATACAGTCATGTGCCACATAGTAACATTTCTGCCAACTGCAGACCACTTATATGACATAATACCAAAAGATGACAATGAAGCTGACAATTTTCTATAACCTAGTGAAGTTTTAGCCTTTGTAATGTCATAGTGCAATGCATTACTCATGTGTTTGTGGTGATGCTCGTGTAAACAAACCTACTATGCTGCCAGTTGTATGAAAGTATAGCACATACAGTTATGTACAATATGTAATACTTGATAATAACAAGTGACTGTTACTGGTTTATGTATTTACTATACTGTACATCCCAACCAGCAATGTATGAGAGTTTCAATTTGTCCACATCTTTGTGAGCACTTGCAGTTGTTGCTCTTTTATTTTAGTCATTTTGGTGGAAATGAAATGATATATCATTGTAGTTTGGATTGACATTTCTCTGATAACTAATGTCAAGCATCTTTTCATGTCCATATTGCAACTTTATTTATATGTTAATTTTATTTAATTATACAATTAAAATAAAAAGTACATATTACATAACATCTTTGGAAACCGACAGTTTAATGAGTGGGAGAAGAAATGCACCAACATGCTAGAGAGTAGCCTAAAAACATTAAAAGTTCCATGTGTTACAGACATCAGCTGCTAGGGTTTAGAGAGTCAGAAGAGTTAATTCATCAATTAATTCAGTATGCTAAAGAGTTAATTTTTAAATGAGTCTGCTATATTTTGAAAATTTTGAATGTCAAAGAATAATTTATATTTCAAAAGATGAAGATGCTATAAAGAAATAAAGCATATGTGGTATCAATTCAATGTTTAATCTTCAATCAATAACATAACCAAGATAGTTTGCCTCTCATAATACTTGAAATTATTAGAGTAGCTTTATCTTGAGTGTCTTATGGTGTGTTCCTAACATTAATAATTTATGTTTACAGTTTATATTTTGATCTGTATTTTAACAAAAAACTCATTTAATTTTGAAGTACAGATTTATTAAAAGATTATTTCTCATATTTCATAGGCATAAGGAATGAATTAATAGATAAGGAATGAATCACTGACCTCTCACCTTGCCATTAGACAAACTCCAGTGGACAAATATACTATATGTTTACTGAAAGACAGAGAATGTTATTAGTTCTTATAATTAATGATACCAAATATGTACATCTATGCATAACTGCGTGCTTATAACAATTAGGCAGTGCCACATCTCAGTGCCACATCTGGTGGTAAAGAGAACCGGAAGCTGGAGAGGTTTCATTTACATCATGTTTCTCCATACATCTATTTTTTTAAAAATTTAGAACATTGGAGATGAAAGATGTATAAAGTGACTTATTTTCCAGTAGCTTGCAAACACTGTGCTTTGGAATTCTAGTGTTAATGGGGGAAAAAAATGAGGTTTATAGTTTGGAAAAGGAGAGCTTTATTTCTCATAAAGGTTTCACCTGAGGTGGCCATTCCAGCAGTCTGGGAAGCCGGCCAAGCCAGGAACACGTGTTTCCAGGCAGGGAAATTGGAAACAGAAATTTACTGAGTGGGAAGGCCAAATATACGTATTTAACAAGATACAGGAGGAGTCCGGAATATTTGTGACAAGAAAAAACATGCGCATGTGCAGTTGTCTTTTGTACTTCCCATCCTGTCAGGACTGGGAACTCAGTTTTAAGATTCCACTGGGGTCCCCTTGGCCGAGAGGGGTCCATTCAGTTAGTTGGGGGGCTTAGGATTTTATTTCTAGTTCACACAAGCAATCCACAAAAATGCCTCAGTGTCCTCAGTTGATGTTTGGAGGCCCAGTTAGTGGAGGAGAGACCAGCCACTGAGGCTGGTGTACTCCTTCACCCCTTTAAACTGAGAAAATCAGCATTTCCTTCTTTACAAAGTAGAGTTCCACAAAAAGGTTTAAGATTCATTTAAAATCTCAAAGCAAGTAAGACCCAGAGATGGCCTTCCATTCACACATTTTCAAATGTTTTTGTCTTTGTTTTCCCCTCTCCCTGTGTCTTTGGAAATAAAATGGAAAGAAACAATTGCAAAAGTAATTAGAGAAAATCCAATTTGTAGCCAAGGTACTCACTGATTATCATGCAAAACTTAGGTAGTTTCATCTGAAGTGATATCTTTGAAAGTTTCCCAATGGCTTCCAGGTATTCTTTGTTATGAGGGATTTTAAGCTTGAGTCTGAACTAATGAGGAAAGCATGTTGTGATAAATTAGCAATATCTGCTGTTGTTTACAAATGAGAGCACACAGTTCCTGAGCCCCAGTTGCTTTTGTTATTTACTTCTGTAACAAATAATCTTAGCGGCTTAAAACAACATCCATTTATCACACACTTTTGTAGGTCGGAAGTCTGGGTACAGCATGGCACAGTCGGGGCTTTGGCTTAGACATGCCTTCCAAGGCTGAAATCCAAATGCCAGCAGGCTGCGTTCCTTTTAAGCTGTTGGTGGACTTCAGTTCCTTGACAGATCTCTGTTTCCCTTGTTCTTATCAGGAAGACACTCTGGATTCTTTGGCTGCCTGCATTCCTCATCACATTTTTCACCCTTCCTTTTCCAGCCAGCAACATTACACCAAGTGTTTTGCACACACCAAATCTCCTTGACTTCTACCTCACCTCTTCAGCCTCCCGCAAGAGAAAGGTCTCTGCTCCTAAAGGCTCATGTGACTCGATTGGACCTGCCCAGATAATTCAGAATAATATCCCTTTTAAAAGTCAATACCGTTAATTACATCTCCAAAACCTCTTTTGCCATGTAACAAAACATATTCATATGATTTAGAGATTAGGCCATGGGCATTTTGGGGAGGCCATTCTGCTGCTTATCACACCAGCTCTTCAGAGAGTCCTTTATTAAAGCCAGATAGTTGTTTGGAAATCAAAGCACATCTTTTCTAATCATGTCTATTTATTAAAGATATTTATATATCAGTCAGCAAGAAGAACATATTTTTAACCCATAAATTCCCACAGTAGAATATATCAACTCATACATTTTAAAAACTCTTATATAACATCAATATATCAGATCTTAGTCTCTTAGGTATGATGGCTGGTGGTATACTACATTCTACTAAAATAATTATACTGGAAGAAATAATAAATTCATGAAATGCAAAGTCATCATCTAAATCATCTCAACTGAATCAGTTAACACCCTGAGAATAATTTTAGAGAAATGAAGGGAAGAAATACAGTTAATAGTAGTTGCTTCAGAGAAGGCAACAAAAGGGTTAGTGTCCTTAAATTTCCAGCTTCTTAAATATTGGACCTTTGGGTGCAAGTAAGCAATTTGACAGGGGTAATGTGGAAGGAGACATAGCATTGTTATGCATAGAAAATAACTAAAAAATCTAGAAATCTGTAAACTCAGCATGAGCCTACAAGATGATACTACCCTCTTCCTTCCTCCTCCTCTCTAAAGACAATGAAATTGTTAGGATGTATTTTTTTATAGTTGTTTGAATGTTTTAGTAGAATTTATTTCTTCATTTTTTTTTAATTTGGCAGAATATGGAAAGTAAATGAGGAGAATATCCTTTTAAATTCTGCAGTGGTTAGACTATATCTAGAATATTATATTCAATTCTAGAACTTACACATTGATGGGAATAAATATGGTAGATTTTATAATATAGCATCCAACAGGTTTAGGGAGACTAAATAGTATGAAATTTGAGGAATGGTTGTATTAACTATAGATGGGAAGAGTAAGAAGACAAAACAGGTTTTATCTGCAATTATCTGAAAGACTTTGCTGAAAGAGAAAGAAAGATTGAATTCATTATGAGTGACTTTAAAGGGAAGAGTCTTGACTACTTAGGTGGAGGTAACAGAGAAACCGATCTTCACCTTAATTAATGTAAGAAAAAAAACTTCATTACTGTAGGAGCTGTTCAACACTGAAAAGCTTCTCTAGAGAGTAATTTCTTCATAATGGGCGAAGTTAAAGTAGGTCTGGGTGAGTATTGAGAGGTGATATTATAGAAAAGCAATGTTTCTCAAACTTTAATGCATGTACCAGCCACTCGGGGATCTTTTCAAAATGCAATTGTTGTAGATTGCTACTGGTCCACAGACTACACTTTGAGTAACAATATTGTAGAGGGATTACATGCACTTTATGGCAGAATGAATTGATGATATGAGGTTTTTTCCACCCCTGATACTTAGTTAAATTATGTTGGACATACTGGGAACACTATTACTCTCTTGGTTAGGGAATTTCTATAACCCTTATCACATTGGCAAGAGAAATAAGAAGCCAAACATTACAAGGAAAAGTCATCAGAGAAAGTTAGATGACCTCACCTTAAAAATGAGGACATCTGGGACCCTGCACATTGCTTGGTTCCCTATATTACCCCTATATTATTTCTGTCTTGTATATTAATGTTTTGACAACAACTGGTGATCAGAACCAGTTTTATGGTTCCTTCAGTAATATCATTTCATTTTATATAACTGTTCTTGGCCTTATTTAGTATGTTTGAAGTGAAACGCTTTGCTGAGATGTTTGTATTTGGGTCATACTTAAATGACAAATGAACTTTGGGAAATTACCTGTGGCAAGCATGAAACTGAAACATTATTCAACTTCCAAAGCCTTTTGTTGTTATTTTATTTCCTTTATGGTCTAGCTGTAAACAGAGGACAGTTGGAGCTTCAGTCACTTAACTATATAAAGCAGAAACATGGGGACTGAATTGTATAAATCTTGACAGAACAGTCATAGTACTTTAATCTTTGTTAACACCTGGATTATAAACCATATTTAATTTGACCATAATTAAATCTTATCTCTAAAAATGCAAGGCAGTTTCCGCTGCATTGACAAAGAACATAGTGATGGTTTTACCACTACATGATTGATTCAAGTTACTTGTTTTAGTAGTATGTAGACAATACCAAAGAAAATATATGATTTTAAAATAATTTTCAAAACCTGAGGTAAAAACAGACAAAACAACCAGTTAATCTCCCTCCCTTCCTTATATTATAATTTGAATTATTCTAATAACTTTTATTTGTGTATTTCAACTTTTAGATCCTAGTATCAATATATAAGCTCAGAACTCTGCTAAAATTCAAAGAAAGGTTTTGACCAATCAGTTCCAGAAAGCTAAATGAAAAATAATGAAGATACGAACAAATAGTCTAGTTCTTTGCCTTTGTTTCCAACGTGTAATTTGCTAAATCAGCAGAAAGTGAAAGAGGACCTAATGTAATGAGTTTGTTTCAGATTATGTTGAAATTCATGATAAATTGTTTCAAGGAGCCAGGCTTCAAGTTTTGTGCTCTGAGTAATGGAAACCATTCTCTTATTTCAGGATGATGACAGGGGTAGTGGGCTTAGGAGAATTTAGGTTGGCAGAGTTGATATATCATGTTGAGAGAAAACGAAACCATAATACCTTTGAATTTTAGATGTCAATCATTGAAAAATCAATCCCTATAAATAAACAGCTTCTTTTTATCTCATCTGTCTTCCTATCTGCTTTACAAGGAGACTGTCACAAAACAACTTTAAAAGACTAATTTTGATACAGGTCCATGCCTCAGAGGCCCAAGATGGTCTGTCAAGAATGGATTTTGTAGTAGAAGAAATTTAAGTTTTAAACAGTTTGGAAAATAAAATTTCCACAGAACCTACCTCCATGGATGGGTGAATGAGGAGCTTTAATTGACTTGGAGCCACTGAGACATATATCAGACTATCCTACCATAAATGTACATATCATTTGGTTGAGGATGTCTCTCATATGCAATGCTCTGTGACAGCATAGTGTTTGGGGTGGGATGGGTATTAAGGGAGATGATTTCCAGGAGAAAATAGAACAGTCCATAGAAATGTGAGTAAGTTGGGACCAGATGCTGATAGTGGAGTGGAGCACAGGAAAAAAGAAAAAGAAAAGAGAGAAAAGAAAAAAGATTAAAAATTAGGACATTTCAACAAAAATGTTTTAAAGGTAGTACCATCTATAGTTTAACCCATTTCTTATATCTATGGAAAGAAAAAAAAAGAAGACAAATTTAAACATTAATTTTATTCTAAAGGGATCCCATCTCCTTTAAAAATTATCATATGAAATGAAGATAAATTATTCACTATTAAAATGAAATAAATTCATTTTTCTCAAGATAGCATCTTTACACCTCTCTTATCCCCTAATATTTTATATCTATCTATACCTATCTGTATATATTTCAGTACTCTATATTCTATTTGTTTTGTATTTTTCTATTGCTATGTAAATATCATAGGTTAATTATTCTATTTGTTTTTTAATATCAATTAGGTCATATCATATCTATCTTATCTATCAAGCATCTATATATCTATTTGCTTGTGTACCTGTCAATCATTTATCTACTGACATATATTGAAAAGTTTATGGCTATTTGAATCAAATAATTATGAGTTGACTTACCACAGCCCATAGAAATTCTAGTTGGGAATGGAATTGAGATTGCAATGAAACAACCAATAATCTAATTCCTAGATTCATTTAATCTAATTTCATCTCTATTGGATAGCAACGAAAATGAGAGAGAGAGAGAGTGAAGAGAGAGGGAGGAACCTCAAATGCAAACTAGTGTATGGCCGCTTAGGCTGGTTACCTTGTTTTAATTTTAAAAATGTAATTTTTTTTAAAGAAATGACAGATAACATTGTATGTATTTACTGCATACAACACAATGTTTTGAAGTATGTATACATCGTGGAATAGAGGCCGAGGCCCTTGGCCCCTGAAGATTTACTGAAAATGATTGGTGTGAGGCAGATAGATTTATAGGAGAAAGATCATAAAAATTTATAGAACACATACAAATTGGAGCCTTTAGAATGAAGACCCAACCCCCTAGTGCGATGCAGAAGCTTATAAACTATCTTGAGCTTACAGAAAGAATGGAGTTTAGATCCTGGTAAAACAGATTATGGGAAGAGGAGAGAAAAGGAATTCTGTTGAGGGGCAATATATGGTTACTAGTGAAAATTAAGTGGGCTTGAAGAACATATAATGCTCTGGGGCAAAGTCTGCTGGGCCCATAGAATGGACAATAGAATGGACAAAAGTCTACCCAGGTTTGTTGATAGACTTTAGTATTCCTTCCTGTGATATGGGTTCAGTAAATGAAAAGTGAAGGAAGGGACCAGAGGTAATTATTTTCTTCTTTGGTATGTTCAAATTTTAGGCAGATAAGGGAATTTCAAAAAATCTTATTCTTTGGGAGAGATTGGTGTGTGTGTGTGTTGGAGGGGTAGTCAGAGGGACCTATTAGCCTCTTCATTTCATCATGTCAAAAAGCCGTATTTTGGGGTATTATTTTCTGAGCCCCACCAATTAAATCTGGCTATTTAACTGATGCATTACTTCACATAGTTATCATTTTTGTGCTGAGAGCATTTAACATCCACTCTGCATTTTGTTAAGAAGGCACAGAAAAATAAACACCACATGGTCTCACTCTTATGTGGAATCTAAAAAAGTTAATCTCACAGAAGTAGAGAATAGAATGGTATTTCGATTTTATTTTGTTGTGTTTTCAATTGAATAAAGCAACCTAGGTGGTTCTACCAATCCACTAAGTTCTTCTTACAGTGACACAAGTGACAAGTCAAACTTAAAACCTGCTCATTTTTTCTGACAGTGAAGTAGAAGCTAGAGTCAGATGAATTAGTGCCTTTGTCTTGCCCATAGCTATTTAGGCCAGGCTCTGCCACTTGTTAAATGCCAGGAGATCTTTGAGAACAAGCAGATGTTCACTTCTCATACCAGAAATTAATTGCCTTGTGTCAATTTCTTCAGCTCTTCTCTTTGCCCCTCAGGTAAATGATGGCCTGAAAGATTAATACAAACCCACAAATTCTAAAACTATATATAGCACTAGACAAATGCAAGAAACAAGATTTTGTGGTTGAGTTGAATAGAATGTTAACAGGAATATTCAGTGTGTCCTTGCTTTACTTGACAAATTCAGCCCCAAGAAATTTGAAATATAAAGTGTTTGTCCTGCATTTATTCACAAGCTTGTGTCTTATCTTCTACCTCTAAGGAATACATTAATTCATAATTTCTATAAATGTTTTATACTGCATTTATAAAAGGAAATATTTTAACCAGTGCATTTACTAATCACTCAGTGAATCTTTCAGCCTTTGTTTAAAGCCAGGTGCTGTTCTCAAAATATCACCCTATTTGTTCCTTCACAGAAAAAGGGATACAGTTACTATAGAATTTGTATCAAAGAAGGGATTGGGAAGAAAAAGTGAAGGTTAATTATTTAAAATCAAGGACAATATGGTGGCCATTTTTGGTTCTTTCATTACCCGGAATCCAGCACTTACTAAGAGCTACCTGTAGTGTTATGCATTTAGGATACAGCAGAGAACAGGTGAGGAAAATACAATTTAGATCCTTATACAAGTCGTTAAGTAGTTATTTTTGACTTTAGTAAATGCTCTAAAGAAATATAAGTATCCTTGAGATTACATAATGGGTATGACTAATCTGTCTGGGGCTGGGAAATCTTCCTGAAGTAAGCCAAACTTAAGGTAAAATAAGAGATACAGGTTAGCTGAAGAAGAGCATAGTGGGTAGAGAGATTGTATTAAAACCTTAGGGTATAAGGACAGCCTAGGAAGTTATCAGCATCTACACAAGACTGAGGCTTTGCTGGAGAGACAGCAGTTCAAATGGTGAGACAGGGACAGATTCTAAGCATATTGATCTTTGTATCCATAAGGACAGGATTTTCTCTTTCCTATTCTCTGCTACGTCCCCATACATAATCCAGCAGCTAGCTTTCAAGAAGTGTTCTAGTCTGCCTTGCCACGTCTCCTCAGTCTGCTGAGCAAGTGAATGTTAATGTATGTTATTAATAAATAATATGTGTCTTTTACATTATTTTCCCTAGATTTATATGTGTTTGAAATATTTTAGAAGACATATAGCATAGCATTCTAATTTCCTATTTGCTTGTATGTATTTCCCACTAGTCAAGGAGACCTCAGCATATTATTTGATGAGCAATCCTTTGAGCCACCCTAGAGTCTGTCTTTCCATTGCAAGACGGAAACCTGATACATTTTTCTGTACCTCTTTAACTAGGAGAATAAAAAGAAATCCACTATAGATCCTGAAGGTTAAGCGAATCATGCATGTTTATCTTCTTGGAAGAACATCTGTCCTTATTTTATTCCACTGATATGTCAGTATTGTCAGTAATCCTTATTTAAAGTCACATTTGCTAATCTCCAATATTTTTTTCTTGGTGACATTTAAGGATAAATGACTTATTGCATTTGAGAATGGAAAAAGCAATTGGCCAAGGGGAGTTTTTACAAGATTGACCTCACTGTTAAGAATAAAGGAGAGTTATTTTTATTTAGGATGAACTTCCTGGTTTCTAGCATGCTCTCCTAAAGAGACATAAAAAATAAAACATAATAACGTGGAAGCATAAAATTAGATAATAATTTCAAATCTAAAGGGCACCATGTCATATTATTTATGAACAAAAAATCTTAAGTCAAACAGCAAAAGTACAATCTTAAAAATATATGTGTATTTAATATATATTAATATATATGTGGATGGCACATATGTATATGTAGACATATAAATACACTTGTATATAGTTAAGATATAGCTGTGTGTAATTAATATATATATATGAATGACATGGGCAAGCGACTTGTTACTAGTGATAAATTATGTTGTCTTAATAATAACGGAGTCTCAGAACTATAAGAGGTTTCATAGGTAATCTCTTATCTTTAATGTGTAGGCAAGGAACCCGACACCCAGAAGAGGTGAGTAATATGTTCAGGCAGCCATCAGTGACATTGACCTTAAGTATCACAAAGAATAATAATACTCTGCTTATAGAAATGTTTTTCTACATTCTACATTTTCAACATATTCTCTACCGCATTTACTCAGCAACTACTGTGTCCATTCTGCAAAGTTTGGGTCAAAAATTCTTTTAGATTTTTTAATGCAGGAATTTCAAATGTATTTCTTTGTACTAAAAATAATATCTGGAATTAGAAACCAAGTATCTCATGTAACTTATTTTTCAAGATAAATGAGAAGAGTTTTAAGATTTCTTCTTCTTCTGTAAAAGATGAGGGTAAATTATCAGCTCTGGTCTTCTTCACAGAACCCATGTATATATAAATGATTTGGAGAACAATTTAATCCAACAAGAAAGATGAATGAGAAAAGCTCTGGTTCTGTTTGTTGCCAATAATACATCAAACCTTGTATTCGTGTATGCAATGATAAAACACTTCAGTGTTTTATTTAGTTCTTTTTGTATAAAACAATTGTATAAGATAATTTATTTTTAATAAGACACTATACTGATTTATAAGTTATAATAGCGTATAATTTACACAGAATCTCTATTTTCTTGGCATATGCAGTCAAGCAGTTCATTAGAGAAAAGCATAAAGCCATTGCAATGTGGAATTACATGCATTCTAAAAAGGAAAGTATATTATTTATAGGGACATATATGAAGGGTACTGTATGAATCAAATATCACTGCAATTATGTTGCATAAAAGACTATCGCAATATTTGTTGTTTATAATCCTTATAATTTATTTTTATTGCTCACCAACATCTATGTCAGCAAGAGTGACTATAATTGAGCCTGTAGGTTGGTGGGACTTGGCTTTGGGATAGGGTTTGAACTCAGATCTCTTCTAGTAAAAGAAGAGAGTAAAAGAATCATCTAGCTAAGCCCTGCCCATATTTCTGGCCCTCACGATCAAGAGATAGACAAAAATTATTGTTGTTTAAGCTCCTAATATTTGAGAACTTTGTTACTAAAAATAGATATATGCTGCAATGAGGGAGAGGGAAGGGAATGAATATTTCTGCATTATATTTGTACAATAACAGTTTAATTACTTATTTAGTCTATAAAGACCATGGGGATGCATCACTCAGATGCACTACAAAAAACTTACTCTGGGGAGTATCACTGATTTACAACCTTCCACGGTGAAACCTTCTATCAGGATACTCCCGGCACATACTGAGCATAACAAAGCTACTAGAGCCATGCAATTTTTCCTCAGTGGAGGACTTCTTGAAAGAACAGCATTTGTTCAGAGGCTCCACATTGGCTTGGTCATAACTTTCAGAAGTTGTCTTGTAATCTGATGTTCTTCCTACCCAAATCTTCCTTCACTCTCTTCTTTCAAAAGTACTTACCCTGCATTATGGTCTGAAAGTTGACCTTGCCTTTTCCCATTTCTTATACCTTAATTTTTCACAGACATTTTTCTCAATAAATATTTTACAAATCTATGCATCCACTTCTCAGAGGACTTAGACTATTTCAGGCACTAATGGGAGTTGTCTAAAATAATTGTTAGTAAATTTTTGAACTTATTAACCTGATTCTCAAGAAAGACCCCATCATGAGTAGAATGTGGGATCTGGATAGTGCCTGGTAAAAATGGTTACTAAATTGTTTAAGTTACTATCATTAGTGTCCAGAAAAAATACACTTATGGAGAGGAATTTCCTTTCCTTTGCAATTAGTCATTTGAAATATATGGGGGAAAACAAGCTATAAGAACAGCAGAATCATCTAATTAAGTTGTATGGGCAAGGTAGGGACAGAGAGAAAGCTTACCTCTGCAGATTAACAGAAGGAAAGGCATACAATTTAGTAACACGCATAAGCGTAGGAGCCATACAAAATACGAGACTCAACCAAAGGCCAGACGGTTGAAGCATGTATACCCTCTTCATAGGGGAGGGGAAGGATCTTAAATGATTTTCAGGGAAATTGAATGAGCTTGTAGAGCAAACGATAGTTTGTAAATGATTCTCTTTGGAAGCTGGATGGGACAGACAATTTATGAGAAAGTGTGGAACAAAACTTCCCAGTGAAAAATAATTGTCTTATTATGAAGGTAAAGTCTGTTAGGTAATCTCATGGGGTTACCCTCAGAAGAAAAATTAAAAGTCTGCCTGGGCATGGGAATTACAGTTAGTTTCTTCTCTTCCCTTCTTTGGCGGTTAATCTTTCCTGGTTAGTTAATGAGATTTCTAGGGAGGAGATTTAAGGCAATAGCATTTCTCTTGGAAAGAAGTTTTTTCAGTTGGACAAGAAAATTCCAAAGAGAACCCCTGTTGAGAATGGGGAAGAACAGGAGAAGGTGAGGAAGTCCTTGGCTCTGAGGCCCTTCTAATGTCCTTCAATTTCTTTAAATTCACTATTCTTAGCATGCCAAAGCACCAGACCATTCTCTGTGCCTCAGCAGAACCCTATGGTATATTGATGAGAAATTGAAGGCTATTAAATAATGGTTAAAGGCTAAGCATGAGATCTGGGAGGACTCTTAGGTAGTTTACAAAGAGTCTACCATCCATACAGTCTAAGAACCCATCCACCTTAGGAGTAGCCTCATGAGCTGGTAGGGTTTCAAAGTGTCAGAAACATTTAAATGTTTACTACAGATAGATATGTTATGCTAAGATCATGGTCCTTGCCAGAAAAACCTAGAACCCTGGAATGGGATCATGTGGGGAGATATTCCAAAAGATGTTGGCTCTAGAGACTACTTTGAGCCTGCTTGCAAAAATAGCCTTCTGCTTTCTAGCAAGAGCTAGCACTTTCTCCATACAGGAAGACATTGCAAAGGCCTCTCTACTCCAAGGAAACAAATCCACTATAGAGATTGCCCTCTGTCTTCTCTTCTAGCTGCCAATCTGATAACTAAGATAAATTCATTAACTTGATGGCTTATCTTTTGAGATTTGGGATCTGACACTCTAACAAGCACTTCAAGGGGTGAAGCAACTTGCTGCTAGGACAGTTGTTGGTAGCCTGGGGAAAATGTTGGTGCGTGAAGATAGAAATGGAAAGGTCTGCATTTCTATGGCAGAAAATAGAGACAGGAATAAAAGATGGAAGGAAGTGGACTTGCTGTAATGTAGGTATGATGTGAGGCCAGGGGACCTATCAGAGAAATTATATTCTCTTGGTCCCAAAATACACCTCATTCATTTATAGCCATTAGGAATGGACCAATCACAAATAAATTAATGGTGGCTCCTATCTGCTTGCCAGATCTGACAGCAAGAGGTACAATAGAAGTCCTGGGCTCATTTATAGTTATGGGAGTGATATTACCCCAAAATAATAGAAGCTAGGTAGTGGGGTTCAAATGCCACAACTATAGTAAGTGCCAGAAAAAATTGGAGGAGTAGTCAGTGAAGTTTGACATGCAAGGAATTGTGGAGATGTTTAACAGAGTCTATCATCCCTAGAGGCAAAATGGAAAGGTAGTCAACAAAGTGCTTACTAACATATATAAATGGAAGAATTAAGAATGAAGGAACAGGCAGCTAGGGGTATTCTCCCCGAGAAAAAGTCAGAATTGCTTGTCCATCTAGATCTGGGGAAAATTCAGATTCAGAGCTCATTGAACGAAGCATCACTTGGCTCCCTAAGAAGTACCATGCAACACCAGGGCAAAAATATAATGATTTTTCTTCTCCTTCCCTGCGACCATATACTCAGGTGACTACATACCAAGCAAAGTGTAATGCCCAGGTATTTTGAAAGACCCAAGGCATAACCTTTCTGATTTTGAGGAAGGGACCTGAAAAAAAAAATTTATTTTTTTGAATTTCTGGACAATGTTTTTGTTATAGGATTGTTGGTTGGCATTTTTGTTTTCTTTCAGCACTTTTTAATTGATTTTATTTAATTGTTTTATGGTTTCTATCATTAGTGCTTAGAAATCAGCTGTTAATATTATTTATTTTTCTTTAAAGATAATCTCCCCACATAGTTGTTTTAATATTTTTTTAAATATTTAGTTTTCTTCTAATGTTTGAATATGACATACTTGTGGTATGGCTTCATTTATACTGCTTGAGGTTAGACCGGGTTTCTTGTATCTGGGGCTTTAAATCTTCATTGGTTTAAAAAATATTAGCCATTATCTCTTCAAATATAGCTTCTGTCTCCTCTATATGTTTTTCTCTTATATTTCTTGTGTTTCTTTATTTCTATATGTGAATATTTTCTATTGACTTATTTTCCATTTTATAAATTTTATATTTTCCTGTTTCTATTCTCATATAACCTTTATTGGGTTTTTGAGTTCTGATGGTATACTTTTACTTGTAAAGTATTAAGTTGATTTTTCTAAGTGTCTAATTTGATAGTAATAGCTCTATTTTTTCTTATCTGTTAAATTATGTATAAATAAATTATATATAAGGGTTACTATATATATTTATATATCATATATAAATATAAACTATATATATATGGATTTAATGGGTTTGTTTTATTTTGTTTTATTCTTGTTTTTCAAACATGTGGTCCTTTCTCTTGGTATTTAATAGATACATTTTTAAACAAATTCCAGTCACCGCATGTTAAAACACAACACACACACTCACACACTCAGATGTTTCGTTCTATGCTATATTATATGTCCACTATTCCGATAGAATGTGAAAATAACCACCTTATTTTAATCAAGGCCTCAGGTAGTCTGGTTTACAGGTTTGATAATACTTTTCCTGGCTATGATTTTCTTCTGTTCTTTGGATGGCACTCCTAAGGACTTTGAACTGAAATCCTAGAGGGTTTGTCTCTTAACACAAGCAGTTATAAGACAGTATACCCTTATTTTCATACTTTTTCTTCATATATTTTATTCTATTACCAAATGAAGTTCCATAATTTAGGACATGTCCTTAAAAAAATACTTTGTATTTGAAATGTATTTTTATACATCACTATTTATTTTTTGGCTCTCATGCTCATATGGTAGAGCGCAATATATTTTTTTTCTTTTTTTCCCCAATAGTGATAATGTGGAAACAACCAAATTGTCCATCAACAGACGAATGTATAAAAATATTTGATATATATACACAATAGGCTACAGCTTTAAAAAAGAAGAAAATTCTGTCATTCACAACTTGGATGGAACTGGAGTACCTGTAGATTTTAATCTGTAGATTAAAAGACCTTCTCCTTCAAACATGTGTTATCTAAAGAAATAACATTCTCTTTGATAAAATAAATAAGTTGTTTGTAAGGATGAGGGACCCTCTTAAACACATTCCAGAACAAATCACTAATGAAAATGATGTAAAGTGGGCAATTACATTGCCATAATAGGACAAATATCTTCTTCGTGTTACAATTTCACAACGGGTAGCTGTAGGGAAAAAATGAAATAATCTAAGCAAAATTAGAAAAATATATATAATTACAATTTTTACAAAGATTAATTTGGTATGAAAATAACCTTAGGAAGTTATTTGACCTCTCTAGACTTCTTTTTCCTTACATGTAAATAGGAATTAATAAAAAGGGTCCTCCACTTAGGGTTGTTATAAGTACTTAGCTGGTACATGGGACATAGAATATATTCAGTGCAAATTATCCATTATTATTATTACTAAAATTTTGCTGAGATAGCATCCTCTCCTCCTTAGCACTGCACACAGAAAAGGTATGGAATATATTATGAGACAGAATATACTTTATTCTCTTGCTTGTCTAGGCAGAGTAGAATCTTTTTAATTAAATGAATCAAAGAGTGTCCGTGACAAAGCAGTCACTTGGCTGAGACTTATCTCCAGCTTTAAGACCCCAGTCAGTTTCCTATAATCTTAGTTCTCTGGTCACCTTAAACTTTTGGGTAAGTGGCAGCTCGTACTGAGAGCTTTCCTTTCATTTTTCATCTGTGACTTGGTAATTTGTCTACATTTACCTTCTGAATGATTCTGCTAGTGAAGTATTGCAGGTACCTTGAGAGAGCTTGACTGCCGAGGGCCAAGAAAATAAATGAAGGAACGAAACTCAGTTGAACAAAGTAAATCATTATTATCACTGTTTGAATGTATTCTGCTTGGTATGAATAGCTTTATGTTATTCCATACAGTATGGACAGTGATTCAACTGCAGCCTATTGGATGCAGATTAGAATTATTTCATGGAATATCCTTTTCTCCCAAATATTAATTTTTACAACTTTCATTTAAAACTGGATAAAATAAGTTCACAGTGATGCCATTTTCTCAGCTGTAATTTTTAAAAGAATTGGTTCTATAAAATTATTCCAAAAAAGTGACTATAATTCTTAACAAATTTCCCCAAATATAGTTTTGAAAATACAGCTTTAAATCATTGCTTGCCTCTTTATTGGATCACATCTGAATTGCCATTTATAGCTTTAGCGTTTTTTATAGAGCATCCTTCAACTATTAAACTTCTACTCTCAGGCAATTTCAGGCTCCTTTGTGTGACATGATAGTGATTAAAGACCCTCAATCTGACATGATACTCAAGTTCATTAGCCTCAATTTCACTTCCTAAATTTCCAAATCACTCTGCAAGTAAAATTAAATTAACTTTTAAATAAAATTTCCTCTGAATTATAAAGTTTTATTATGTGCAGGGCTTAGAGAAACAACAATCGATATTACTGCAGATAGGAAGCTTTGTACTGTTTTAAAAGAAAAATAAAAATTGAGATAAGATATTTTACCTTCAAGTCACTATTCTGCCATTTTTATGTGCTGCGGCTGTTGTTACCATGAAAATTCATTTGCTATCTTTCCATTCCAGTTTTGTTTATTAAAAAATTCAATATTATAATATATATTATGGAAGAGAATGGTATAATTACTGCAACACAGTTTTAATCAAATGATATAAAATATCCCTAATGCAAATAAGTGTGATTATAGAATACACAGCTCTTTTTGCAGATTGTTATCACATTTTATATGTATAATACTCATTCAACATGTTTTAATGATTTATGACTGTCTACTATGGACCAAACAGTGTCTCTAATTTATAAAATAATTATTGCTAAATAATTAAGGTTATACCTTAAGATAATGCCTTATATGCTATCAAAAGTCTCAGATGAAATCTTAAATTATTATTGGGAATAACTATAAGAAAGGGAACTATAAGAGAAGCTAGAGGAGAAATGTCTAGCGGAGTAAGTATAGATATTTTACATTAAAGACATAGAAATATGAATTTAAGGCAAAACATGCTAAGTTTTGAATTGAATCTCTGTCTGGTATGGGGTGGAATGTAAACTATGTTAGTCCTTTCATGTAGTTGAACCAGCACACATTGAAAGTTTTATTGTACTGGCTGGAACGATTGATTTTCATTACCCAAATGAAATGGGGCTACAGCTCTATAGTAGAGGCAAAGAGAAATATGTCTGGAATCTGCAGGTCATGTCATAGTATCTGTTTCCTGACTAATAATTGCCAATGAGATCTACAGTTCCCCCAAAGAGCCAGGACCACTAGGTATAGGATTCAATGATGATTGATGCCATCATACCAGGAAAATAGTGGAGCCGACCTGCTGAGGTATTCAAATAGGTAAGAGTAAAATGAAATGAGTGGTGGAAGAAGGAAGCTATGATGATCTAATTCAGCCTAATGTCCTGCTATAGATGAAGAATTATAGCAGCTATGCTTTTGTCATTGTTGTTATATATTTGAATGCTTTTCTCTACAATTCTACATGAAGAGCATCCATCATATCTCACTTTACCATTTAAATTCTGGCTGTAAGTATGACTGAATTGATATAATACAACCATGACTGTGGTTGCCAATGGGACCTTGTGTTTCCCTGTGCGGGGCAAAAGAAAGCTGTGTTTATTTTTCCACATAAAGGACATGGATGGATGCTGAAGGGAAAAAGGATTAGATGCAATAGTTATTCAACATCTAAGCTGCATGTTAATTTACCACCCTTTCTAACTGATTCCCTGCATCCTCTGAGCTCCATCACCCTCTGGATGCAGGTAATCAATGGGAAGGCCTGGAAAGATATAAGAAAGACCCTGACATTCCCTTCTTGCTTTACTGTGGGTCTTATAGGGACTGCATACCAAGTATATGATATGCTGTTATGGTGGTCAAAATGGACTAGGAGACTTATTAAATAGGAAAAAATTTTGAGGGAAAACTCCTCAAATATACATGTCTTTATAAGGACGTGATGTAACATAAATATGTAAATATGATATAAAATAAACTTTAATTCACCATTACTTTTTCCATAATACTACATAATGATTCATTTATTTCACATTAAGTGTACATTATTTCCTATGGTTCTCATCTGTATAGAAAGATAGCGTTTTCTCATCTGTAAAGGATAGTGATATGACTTATTGCATGGTGTTGTAAGGTTTGAATAGATTAATAATCATAAAGTGCTTAAAAATGTGTTTGATCAATAATCAATGATACACATTAACAGAATAAAGGATAAAAATTATGTGATCATCTGTATAGATGGAGATAAAACATTTAACAAAATGTAATATCCCTTCATGATTAAAAAAAGAAAAACTCAACAAACTAGGACTAGAAGGAAATCACTTCAATATAGCAAAGGCTATATATGAAAAGCCCACAGCTAACATCATGCTCAATGGTAAAAATTGAAAGTTTTTCCTGTAAGAGCAGAAAAAAGACAAAGATGCCCAATCTTGCCATTTCTGCACAGCATAATATTGGAAGTACTAGAGAAAGAAATTAGGCAAGAAAAAGAAATAAAAAACATGTAAATAGAGAAAGAAGTAAAATTATTTCTGTTCACAAATGGTATGATCTTATATGTAGATAATCCTAAATATTCCACCCAAAAACCTTTTAGAAATAATAAATGAATTCATCAAAGTTGCAGGATATAAAATTAACATACAAAACTCAATGAATTGCTACACACCACCAGTGAACAACTTGAAAGGAAATTAAGAAAATAATCCTATTTCCAAATAGTATGAAAAAGAGTAAAATAAGTTAGGACCTCAACAAGCAGCCCCATGTTCACTATAGCATTATGCATGGTAGTCAAGATACGGAAACAATCTTAACATTCCTTAGTGGAAGAATGAATGAAGAAAATTTGTAGATACATACAATGGAATGTTATTCAGCCCTATAAAGAAAGAACATTCTGCCATTTGTGAAAAGAGGGATGAAATAGGAAGGCATTATGTTAAGTGAAATAAACTAGTAACAGAAAGACAAATACTTCATAAATCCACTCAGATGGGGTATCTTAAATAGCCCAACTCATAGAAACAGAAAGTAGAATGGTGGTTATGAAAGGATGGGAGGAGTGGCAAATGAGGACTTGTTGTTCAACAGATATCGAATATCAGTCATACAGATGAAAAAGTTCTAGATATCTGGGACTTATTTGTCTTGTATAACTGATACTTTGTACCCCTTGACTAGCATAGTGCCTAGAGTTAACATGTTATATTGTATACTTAAAAATTTGCTAAGAGTATAAACCTTATGGTAGGTATTCTCATCACATATAATAATAACAGTAATAATAATAAATAAGGAAGGCAGAAGACAACTTTCAGAGGTGATGTATAGGTTTATAGCATAGACTGTGGTCATAATTTCATAGGAATATACTTATCCCCCAACTCATCAAGTGATGTATATAAAATGTGGACTTTTTAAAATTGGATATTGACAAATTTTAATTGCATATATTTATGGGATATAAAGTGATGCTATGATATTTGTACACAATTTGGAATGGTTGAATTAAGCTAATGAATATATCCACCACCTCAAATACGAATCATTTACTCCTTCTGTCTTATTAAAACATTGTACCCTTTGACTTTTTATATGCCATTGATACTTTAAGCAAAGTAGTTAAAAAAAGAAAAAGTTATATAGATGTGTCATACAACATTGTCCTTATAGTTAACGATACTGTATTGTATACTTAAAAATTTGCTGAAAGGGTAGATACCATATTATATGTTTTTGCCAAATTAAAAAAAAAAGAAATATGTGTTTCATAGTGAAACTGAATGATATAGCTAAAAATTTTTAGGAATGGTCATGACAGTGTATTTTGAAAGCACGTGCAGCACAGGAAAGCTCTTGAAAGCACAGGAAAAGCTCATTAAGTTGCCAGTATGAAGACATGATATTATATTAATAACATAGTTGGGCATACTGTTTGCTGCAAAAGAGGCAGAATACAGCAATGAGGAAACGAACGAACTTGCTTCAATACTAGCTAAAGAAACTGCCATTACTGGGGAGTGAATAGATCTTCTTTGTAAGGAGTTTGTAATCCACTGAATTCCTCTTGGAGCACAACTAATTTGAATAACAAGGTAGAGCCCAAATAAAGGAAAATTACCTAAAAGAATATTGATTACATAGAATTGCATATATACAGCAGTGAACCTTAAAATTGAATGTTACAAGTCCATTGACTATTTAATTAAAAAGCAGCTTCCTAGGATTTAGCCCAAGAAAATTTCTTCCAGTAAATCTAGGATGTGATCCAGAAATTTATATTTGCATTACCAACCCCTGGTTAATTAGATGCAGGTGTCATAGCTAATACTTCAATGCTAAGGTACCTAAGACAACACTGATTCTATTTCACGTGACCTTGAGTAAGTCATCTACATTATTAGTGTGGGTAATATGAATAATATGGTTGACCTGAAATATATCTAATCTATTTATATCTATATAAATATCTGTCTATTTATATACCTACCTATCTACTGACCTATTCCTGTTTCAAATACCTGCATCGTTCTGATTAGAATAACTTATGGGTCTTCTTTCTTTGATTTTCTATGTAGTCAGACTATTTAATCTTGTCCACTTTTATTAATACTTCTGTCTGGTATGTTCTGGTGATTTGGTGGGGAAGAATAAAGTGTTCATGCTCATAGTTATAAAATGTTTAATACCTATCTCAAAAACCCACTGCTTTTCTGAACACTTTCACTCAACAAAACTTATCCCCTGTTGCCATTGGCATGTAACCATGAGTCTTTAAATACATCAGTTTGTTATTATAATGGATGTATCTGAACTTTTTTTAATCTGAAGAATAATTTTTGGTATAAACACACACATCCATGCACAAAGGAAACTCTATCAGGAATATTAAACATGTCAAGACAGGCCATTGATTATGCTAGGGAAAAAAATAAACAAAAACTTTTTACCAATTGTACCGAGAAAACTGGTGTAGAAAAAAGCAGTACTCCTAAGAAAATTATTTAATGTATCAATTTATGTATTTAAATTAACAAGATGTTAAACTAAATCTCAAACTAGACTAGATTACATGTATACCATAGTTGTACCTGTTATACTATCAGCCAGCTCCTTTAATTTAATACTATTAGAACTGCACTTAGAAATTCCCAATGCATTTTTACTTTTGTTATCTTATTTGGTCCTCACAACAATCCTATGAGGAAAAGAGGGCAGGTGTGTTTCTCCTTAGTTTATAGGCAAGGCTAATTTAATTCAGGGAGATTGAGTGACTCTGCTTAGTTCGCAAGGTTAATTAGCCTGCAAAGGGCAGAGCCATGGCTAGGACTGAAAACATTTTAAGCCAATATCAGAATGATTCTCACCGTGACAAAGAAGCAATGGGGCTAGTGAAAAAGTGAGCTTTTCATTCATTTATTGCATCATTTATAATTGAGCCACTATGCTATGTCAAACCCTAGGTACACAACAACGAACAACAGAGATAAGATTTCTGCTTTCAAAGACATTATATTTTAGACAGCCAATAAATCAATATAGAGTGTATTGTCAAGTAGTAATAAATGTTATTAAAACAAAGAAAGAAATGGAGATAAGTGATAGAATTGGGGTAGCTGACTGGAGATAAGATAATAATACACACTTCTGGGATAAAGTGATATTTGAGAAGAGACTTAAAAGAAGTGAGCCATTTGATATTAGAGGAATAGCATGGCAGGAAGAACAGCCCAAAAACAAGTTCAAAGACCCTGAGGCAAGGGCTATTTGAGAGTGTCAGACACAAGGAGAAGGGCAGCATGACTGGAGCAGAGTGACCCACGGGACAGTAGTAGGAGATGAGGCCAAGAGAGTCAGAGTTGGGGCCCTGATGAGGAAATCTTGTCAAATAAATGAGAAGCAACTGGAGAGTTTTAGGGAGGTACTATTGTTTCACTTTCTAGCCTGTGGTGTTTCACTTCTTGTTTTTGTTGTTGTTAGGATTCAGGACCAGAAAAAAGTTTCCTCACTCAAATACCTTCTTGGATCGCTCAATGGATTCATTTTTCTTCCCATTTTCCCCATTTTCCCATTTTTTAGAAGGGCCTGTGATAGCATCATTAATATGTTTGGATTTTTTTGTTGTTTAACTATTTTTCCATCTCAAAAGTAAAGAGTAATCATTATGTTTACTTATTTGCCTTTAGTAAAAAAGATGGAGCGGTTTGTCAATTTTTCATTAACAAGTCTTGCTGGAATTGGATTCCATACTATTTGCATATTGCCCTATTTTTGTATTATTGCGTATTCTGCATTGTAAAAGAGAACAGATTAACCTTATAACATTTCTTAAACACATTTAAACAATTCAGGATAATTATGTCAAATGTACAATCAAGCAACCGGAAATACTTGAACAAGGGAAAAACAATACAAAACTGTGCTCTGAGAATGTACTTGGTATAATCTAGGCACTCCTGTGTTAGGAACATAAATATTTAGGATTGTTATACCTTCTTGTTGAATTGCTCCATTTATCATTATATTAATATAATGACCATATTTGTCTTTCTTTATTATTGCTGATTTAAAGTCAATTTTTCCTGATATGAGAATGGCTACACCTGCTTTCTTTTGGTTTCTGTTTGCATGGGATATATTTTGAATCTGTATGAGTCCTTATGGGTTAGATGTATTTCCTTGAGAAAGCAGATACTTGGGTTGTATTTTTTTTTTTTTCCTAATCATCCAGTCTATGTCTCTTGAGTGTCTCAGACAATTCATGTTGATTAATAGAATTGATATTTGGGGTGCTGTTCTGTTCAGCCTGTTGAGTAGTAAGTGTCTTACTGCTTTGTTTTGCCTCTTGTGCTATTGTTTTATATGAGCTCTGAGCTTTACTTTTTGGGTGATTTTACACTGGTGGGTGTCTATTGTACTGATCCATGTATAATGTGGTTCTGAGTATTTCCTGCCGGGCAGGTCTGGTCTTGACACATTTCCTCAGTGTTTGCTTTTCTGGAGAAGTCTTTATTTCTCCTTCATAAATGAAACTTAGTTTCATTCTAGGCTGGCAGTTGTTCTATTTAAGAAGAATGAATATGGGGCCTCAGTTCCTTCTAGTTTGTAGGGTCTCTGTTGAGAAGTCTGCAATTAGTCTGATGGATTTTCCCTTGTAAGTTACTTGATGTTTTTGTCTCATTGCTTGCAGGAGTTCCTCTTTCGTGTTGACTTTGGCCAATCTGGTGACTATGTTTCTTGGTGATTGCCTCTTGGCAATGAATCTCCCAGGTGTTCATTGAGCTTCTTGTACCTAAATGTCTAAATCTCTGGAAAGACCAGGGAAGATTTCCTCAATAATTCCCTCAAATAGGTTTTCTAGCCCTTGTGCATTTTCTTCTTCACCCTCCAGGAGGCCTATGATTCTTATATTTGGCCATTTTACATAATCCCATATTTCTTGTAGGCTTTGTTCATTCATCTTAATCCTATGTTCATCATTTTTGACTGAGTTAATTTGAAAGAGTTGTCTTCAAGATTTGAGATTCTTTCTTTTGCCTGTTTTATTTTTAAAACTTTCCAGTGTTTTTTGTATATCTTTAATGAATTATTCATTTTCAGAAGTTCTATTTGGTTTTTATTAATATGTCAATCTCTTTAGTGAATTTTTCATTCATTTCCTGAATTGTTATTCTGGTTTCTTTGTGTTGATTTTCCATCTTCTCTTGAATTTCATTAAGCTTCCTTACAATCCATATTTAGAATTCTTTATCTGTCATTTCAATATTTTCATTTTGGTTGGTATCCATAGCTAGCGAATTGGTGTTCCCCTCTGGGGGTGTCCTTTCACTCTGATTTTTCATACTTCCAGAGTTCTTTTGCTGATTCTTTCTCATCTGGAGCAGCTGTGGCTTCTTATTTTAGGATTTTCTTTTATTTAGACAGGGCGTTTCCCTATCTGCTTGTAAGGGTGTTTCTGTGGCATATGTTGGGTAAGAACCTTTGGCTTTGCTTGTCATTCTAGGTTCTGGATGGATGCCTTGGTTATAGATATCCTTAGTATGGTTGTTTTCTCAGTCACTAGTTGTTTGTGGGCTGTAGCAATGGTGAGCTATATGTGGGCAGATTCCCTGTCTCTCAATAAGGGAGGAAAACACAAAACAAAACAAAAATCTAGCAATTCCATTCCTCCCAGCTCATTTAATTAAGAGATGACAAAGGTTGAAGGCTAGAAATAAGCACAATATTTAGAATATTATGAAGACAAATCACTGGAGTTAAGAATGGTCTTTCTTAAAAATGTTTGCATCTTTTGAGCAAATTTTTCATAGATACTACCATTTGAACTAAGTGAAATTTTCATATTTATTAGAAAAAGATATGGACTTAATTCAGTATTACTATTCAAAAAAAAAAAAAGAAAGAAACTAGCAAAATTAGGGAGAAGAAGAAAAATCACAAGATGGAAGACTAGACACTTAACTAAACACTGAATTAATCCAGTTGTGGAGCCTTAGTATATTGTTACACTCATAGACAGTGTAAGACATGTGGGTTTTCATATAGATTAACCACAAACTGTTCAGGTAACCTTAGGTCAATCACATTTCATTGAATCTTAATTTTTCCATCTGTAATTTGAAAGAATTAAATGTGCTATAATCTATAGTGCCATCTAGCTTGCAATTATGTAATTATACTAAAAAATTACTGAATATACACTAAAAGTGAATATTTTGGTAGGTGACAAAATTAATACAAAACGGACATGCCAACTAATCACAAATTGCTAATAATCTAAGGCAACAGGAGAAGTCTTCTAAAATTAACTAAGTAAAACTGATACAGTAAGCACATAAGCTGTGATACTGGCTGTCATAATTTTATAAACCAAGTACTCTGGAGACACAAGAAAAGAAGCCATTATGTGTTTGGTGGTGGGGATTAAGGTGTGAGCAGTCACAGAGTTATGGACCAGATGGAACTTAGTACTGCATTTGTATATAATTCATTTGGCCTTCTCCTTATTATACATATTTGTAGGCTTTATATTTCCAATTTTATTCACTTGAATTAATAAATTAATCCTCACTTCCAATATAAAATAAAATTAGAGTGATATTACAGCATACTCTAAATTTGAATATCCAGTGAGAAAACAGCCAATTGATCTGAAGACCTTGAAAGCTATATTATCAGTTCTGCACTATCTGGAGGTGAGCCTGCTTCTTGTGAAATGCCAGTTATGCCAATGTTGCATATGAAGCCAATCTGTTCATATGACTTGATTTAAGTATTGCCCAAAGTAACAATGGTATGTGGTCTCTGTCCAGTTCAACAAGCTGTAAATAGCCTGGGGATTTTTTTTTAAACTTTATTTTTAACCAAATGTCTCCCAACAATTCATTCAAGGCTGCAGATGTCACATAATAAGCATGCAAAAATAACATGCAAGGATTTTAGAAATCTCTGCCAAATTCAGTTATAACTTGAAAAAGCTGGCAGAAGTTTCTCTGCTGTACTCTAGGACTTATTGCTTTCTACACATTCTTTCCTCCCATTGTCCACAGGCAGTGCCATTCTGTTGAATAAACTCCCCCTAGACAGAAACAGGCAAGCAAGTGTAACAACAGGAAACTAAACAGGCCTCCCTGTGCTAAGTAAAGCGAGAGTCATTGTTGCCTTTCATTTCCTCAGTACATGAAGAAAAATTAAATGGCTTTTACCTCTAGGAGTTGGAAACTTTGCAAATACCATTTAAATTGAGCATTGAGTCTTAATCCTTAAAATAAAATGCACAATTTGTTTAATTGTAGATCTGCTATTAAAGAATATGAGGCGCATTTACAAGCTGGAGGATATCAGATGGAGGAAAGTATATTCTTTTCTTCCTTCATGTGACTTCAATGTTATGATTTTAGCAAAATGGCTGAGAATAACAAGTCATTCTGAAGTAATTTAAACATACTTTGAACAGAAAATTTAATATTTCCCTAAGCTCCTGATGATCCCTTTCAAATTTTCTACGTCTATTGAAAAGAATCAAAGGACCAAGGCTAATTCCTATATTCCTTGAAGAGGGTACAAGCGGTGTGTGGAACCTAGGAACATGTCTATGGATGAGCGTGATCCCTGACACCATCCTGGGAACTGTGTCCATGGCTCACATGTCTTTAACATTAAAACTCTAGCCTATAATTCTTATGAGAAATAATTAATAATGAAAGCTGTGATGTGTATAATTATTATAATAAACTTGAAAATCATCAATGTCAATATTTCTTAAAGTATAAACTTTTATAGAAGAATAAACTATATAAGGTGTTTTAGATTCCTGGGCCCTCCCTAAGGCCTGCCCACATCCTGAAAAGAATGGAACCTGCATGTATACTTTTTAAAAATATGTTAATGAGGGGAATTTTAAGCACCAAAATGTTTGAGAACCATGGTTTGATACTCTATAGATGAGAAATTCAGTATATTGATGCCATTTATCTAAGACACAATTGAGAATCAGCAAAAGTAGGATTAAAATTTGTCTTCCTGGTGTGCACAGAGATCACACAGAGAGAGGAGGAGAGAGAGAGAGAGAGAGAAGGTGCCAGATTCTTGTCAACAGCCAGTTCTTGGGGGAACTAAGAGTGAGATTTCACTCACTCCCGTGAGAATGGCACCAAGCTTTTCATGAGTGACCCACCCCCATGATCCAAACATCTCCCACTAGGCCCCACCTCCAACAACAGAGCTCAAATTTTAACATGAGACTGAACAAACCATATCCAAACCATAGAGGATGGTCATAGGGTCCTAGAACTGAAAGGGTGTGTCATTTCCTAGTGGCCTCCCCCTTCACCAAAGTTTCCATGCATGAAAACATTGCTCAGCATTGCCTTTTATTATTTGGTACTACGTTCTCTTATTATGGACCTTCCATGTACCTCTGCTCTCAAGAAAGTAACATAATACATAAGAAAAATAAAAATAAAAAAAAAGCAGACACACTCACTCAAAACCACTATGTGAAATCATATTATAACATAGTGATCATTAAAAACATGTAGAAACCAAACACCTACTATGTGGCAAGGACTAGGCAAACTCATTTCATTTAATCTCCCTACCCCCAAGTGTTTTATTGGAACTTGTGCTTTCCCACCCATTAAGATAAAGAAATTGAGGCTTCGGGCAGGAAGTGGTGGCTCTCGCCTGTAATCCTAGCACTCTGGGAGGCCGAGGCGGGTGGATCACTCGAGGTCAGGAGTTCGAGACCAGCCTGAGCAAGAGCGAGACCCCATCTCTACTAAAAATTGAAAGAAATTATCTGGCCAACTAAAATACATATATAGAAAAAATTAGCCGGGAATGGTGGCGCATGCCTGTAGTCCCAGCTACTCGGGAGGCTGAGGCAGTAGGATCGCTTAAGCCCAGGAATTTGAGGTTGCTGTGAGCTAGGCTGACGCCACGGCACTCACTCTAGCCCAGGCAACACAGCAAGACTCTGTCTCAAAAAAAAAAAAAAAGAAATTGAGGCTTGGGTACCTGTTATCCAGGAAAAAAAAAAGTAATATTTGAACCATTTAATTTTGTTTATTTAGTTTTTTTCCCTCTGAGCTCTTATTTTTCCACCATATGTATACCATTTCTTTGAGTATTTGAGTATTTCTTTGAGTATTTTTATAGCTTAACCACTATGAGTTAGCATAGAGCAAGGGGACATGCAAGAAAACCTGCTTTATTCATTAACTCTGTGTGTTCCTGCCTGGAATCTCTCTGATCGCTATTATTTTGTTATGAACAGAGCTTCAGTTTTCTTGCCTTGTAGGAAAATGCAAACTCTGCTTAAAGCTATGATTACTCCAGAGACAGATTACCTTGTTCAATTCCCAGAACAGTCATTTCTAATATGAGGCTTTAGGCACATTTCCTAATCTCTTTATGTATCTATTGTCTCGTAGGACATACTGGAGTTGTTGTGAGGCACAGAGGAGACACTGTGTAGAACAAAATGCTGAATAGAATAATGCATCGTGCAAGCACGTAAGGGTTATAGTGTTGCCATTACTGTTATTATTACAGTTAACATCACACTTGTGACCTTGAACACATTGCTTATTTGAGCTTGAGTTTCTTGTATCTTAGAAAAACAAAATGGCATTTCTTTTATGGTTGTGTGAAGATAAAGGGAAATTAAATAAGATGACCTATATAAGATATCCAGCAAAATAATACCTGAGAAAGAGTAGACACCTCTGTGGTTCTTTGCCCCTGCTCCAGATGCCTTGGGGTTCTTCTTTGTACCCTATTACACTTTTTATTAATGTAAGGATCAATCTGAATATGCTGCTGTGTTGTGATCAATACAAAACAAGTAGGTCATCTGTGATCCCACCCTGGAGGTATCATCCTCCACCTAAACTTGATTTTGGTTAAGTGATAAAAGATAATTCTCACGATTAGGTTATAAAAGATATGTAACTCATGCCAACTTTTTGATCAGTCTCACTACCTCATAATACAACACAACATACTTGAAATTACATAACGAATGAAGGGTCTGGGATCAATCCCACCTACCTGCTATCAAAAGTCACCCCATAGTCTATCATGTCCACCTACAACCCCCCCATTTAGGAGTCTTATTAGAGTGTTGACCTTTGTAAAATGCAAATATATCAGTACTAGAAACACCTAGTACTGAATATTGTGCTAGGATAGATTTGTTTATCTAAAATGGTATATCTGAAATATTGTTCAACAGAGCCTCTGAATCAGAATCACCTGGGGTGTGTGACAGTGGAGACAGATTGCTAAAATGAGGATTTCTGACTATTACATATTTCTTTAATTTGGAATTTCCTGAGAAATTGCTTGGGCGATTTTCATTTTTAAAACATTTTCTGGTGGTACTTATGCTCATCTACATTTAAGGACAATTGATTATGATTGTTTAACCTAATCAGCACATATTTTTGTCCTGGATAACTTTAAAAAAATATACACTGACTCCACCCACAGAGATTCTTACTGAATTATTCTGGAATTGCTCCTGAACATCACTATATTGTAAAAGTCCCCCAGGTGATACTACTACACAGCCAGAGAGAAATAAGGACTACTGACCCCAGCCTCACAAACAGTCAACACAATCCCCATTGATACATTTTCTTATATATGGCTTATTTCTTTAATTTCATCCCTTAAGCATATTTGATCTTGCAGGCTCTGAATTTTAAACATTCCCTACACAAGAAGATACAGATTCCTGGAAGTAGAGACACAACAAACAGGCAGCTTACCAGGGCATGGTTAGAGAGAGAACTTCTACATGGTATTGGTGAAATGACTCAGAGTGGGATTAGAGAACTTGGTGATGGGAGAGGAGATAAGATAAAAGACGGAAAGACATCTGACAGAAAAGAAAAGTGAATGGGGGAGAAAACTGCAATTTGGAACAAGACCCACCATTTATGCATAAAGCAGAAACTTAAAATCATTTAACATAGCCGTAACAGATAGCAAATAGCTTCTAAGGTGTTACTTCTTGCCAGAATCCCAATTAGTATTTTTACACATTTTTTGAAGTTTCATAAAAATAGGACAAAACACAAACACATCTTCCCTAAATAGTAGTAGCTATATAATTTCAGGTGTCCAATATAAAACTAAAATAAGAGGACCCTTTGTATAAAAAAACAGGTAAAAACTGTTGTTAAAAAGTACTGTTGTGACATATCACAAGAATGGAAAAACATGCACCACATGTACTTGCCATCAAACTGGTACTAACTGATCAGCACTAAGGTGCTCACATGGTAGCAATACTGGGTGCCGGTCGGGCAGGGCGGGTGGGGGGCGGGAGGGGTAGAGGGAGTGGGAAGGTAAACCCACAGCTAATGGAAACGGGGCACACTGTGTGGGGGAAGGACACACTTGTAGCCCTGGCTTGAGTGAGGCAAACACATTTCATGTAACCAAAATGTTTGTACCCCCATAATATCCTGAATTAAAAAAATAATAATAAAAAAATAAAAGTACTGTGGGTCAAACACAATACATCTAAAAAAAAAAGTACTGTTGAAGGTAGTATATATAATGCTTTTCCTTTATTTATGACCTCTTTCTCAACCTGGCGTGGTGATTTTTGCTATTATCTTTCTTTTGATGTTTTAAGATTAAAATTTTAAATGTTAAGATAATTGTAGATCTGCACGCAAGTATAAGAAATAATACAGAGATATCATGTATGCTTTACCCAATCCCTGCCGATGGTAATATCTTGCAAAACTGTAGTACACTGTTGCAACTAGGATATTAAATTGATCCAATCAAAGTACAGAACATTTCCATCATCATAAAGATTCATCATATTGGCCTTTTACTGTAATATGTACTTTCTTTTCAAACTTACCCCTCCCAGTACTTAACCCCTGGCAACCACTAATCGGGACCCTATTGCTATAATCTTATTATTTTATGCATGTTAGGTAAGTGGAAACACAGTCTATAGACTTTTATGATTGATTTTTTTTCATTCAATGTAATTCCCTGGATGTCCATCCAAGCTGTGTATCAATAGTTCATATATCAAGGTTTATTTAACGATTTATCCATTAAAGGACATTTGTGCTGTTTCATTTTTTGCAATTATAAATAAACTGCTAAGACCACTCATGGACAAGATTTTACGTGAGTATAAGTTTTCATTTCTCTGAGATAAATGTCAAGGGGTATAAATGATTATAAATGATTGACCATAAGGTAATTGCACTTACAGGTTTTTAAAAAACTACCAAGCAGTTTCCCAAGTGGCTTTCATTTTAAATTACCACCACCATTATCTGTGTCTTCAAATTTCTCCATAACCTTGCTAGCATTTGGTGTTGTCCCTAGGTTCCTTTTTAAAAATAAAAATTGCTATCTTAACCATTGTGATAGGTGTGCAGTCATATATCATTATGGTTTTAATTTGGAATTCATCAATGGCTAAAGATGTTTAGCATCTTTTCATGTGCTTATTTGCCATCTCTATATTCTCTTTCTTGAAAGGTCTGTTCTTGTCATTTACCCATTTTCAATTTGGATGGTTTAGGTTTTTACTGTTGAGTTTTGAGAGTACTGTCTTCTAGATAGTAATTTTCAATTAAATATGTGGTTTGCAAATATTAATATTTTCCATCAGACTTTAACTTGTCTTTTCATTCTCTTTTAACAAGGTCTTTCATAAAGTGAACATTTTTAATTTTGATGAAGTTCAATTTATCAATTTTTCTTTTTATGGATTGCACTTATGGTGTCAAGCATATGAACTCTGATTCCAAAGCTATTGTTCTGGTTCTTGTTAGGATGAGTGATATTTTTATTGGACGGTGGATATTTGGGCCTTATTGTATGAGACTCCGGATTTTATGTAAACCTTCCATTTTGCTGGCTTCTCACTCTGTTTAAGCAAGGAAGAGGGGACTGATATCTCATACCTCTATGTGGGAATAAAAGTACAGGTTTCCCACTTGGTCTTTGTGAACATCTGATGTGGCTTTGGGTTTCTTGTTACTGCTTGGTGGGAGCAGCAGTTCAGGCTGTTTGCTAGGTCTCTACTGTTGCCCCTCTGACTGAGAGATGTAGAAATGCCTTAATATTATTCCCACATGGCCTCCATTGACACCACAAGAGGTAGCCTTGTTACCAGTAGGAGGTTGTAAAAATTTGGAATCTGCACTAGGCCAACAATGACATCATCACCAGTGGTTGTGCGGGAGGAAAACTCCCTAGTAAGCCTTTATTGGCATACGTGGGCATGACGACTCAGCTATTTTCGTAGTGTCTGGATGGAATAAGGAACTTATTGCATAAAATTTTCTATCTATCTTGCTAGGCTGTCTCTTATCTGGTATTTTGAATGGAAATCTGACTTTATTGACCTTTTTATTTTTTCAGTTGCTGGCTTTTTTTTTTTTTTTCACCTCAGTCTGTGATGTATAAGGCAAAACGAAAACCCAGGCAACTCACCATCATGTCATTCCCCAATTCCTAAAATTCCTAACTCTTCTGCCTTTTGTTTCCATGTTTAAGAGTCTTATTATGTTTGTTTTATATGTAATGTTTAGAAATTTCAACTGTACTCGTGGAAGGAATAAAGAAAAGCACATCTACTCCTTCTTCCTCTTTCTCCATGTGCTTTTTTCCCCCTAAAATCTGCTATTTAAGGTTTGTCTAAATAAATAAAAATTGAAGTTTAAATTAACATAAATGTTATGTTTATTTTGATTGTGGAATGCAACTCTAAGAACATTTAGCTTGTATACAGAATCACCAAAATTATACATTTTATATTTTGTAGCTTGCACATGCCTATGTATCTCACTTTTACAAGAATGAAATATTAGAGAAAATGAACTTAATTGTTCTTATTTAATTCTTGATAAATGCACATTCTACCAACATGTTCTACTTTTGGCTTATGATAAGTAAGGAAAGATGCAAAGGAAAATGTGCATTGCCCTATCTTTCCCTTTCCTTGTATGTCCTCATTTTAAGCCTAAGTGATTGATTGGCTATTTCAAAGGAGTGTAATGAGTAAGAAAGACTATGACAGGATTCCCTACATGTTTGCATGTTTTAGAAAACCTTTGCCTCCTTTTTGTGTTTTATGCATATTCTTGTTTGAATGGAAATTGTGGCCTTTCAGGGCTGTCAATGACCCTTCTTACTGAGCCATAGATGTGAGAAGCTCACCTTGTAGTCAGTTTGGCTTTTGCTGAAGTTTCGTACATGGGACAACCAGAACTGTATGCTTATGGACCATCACAAATGAGCCTGTAAAGAATGGTGCATATTGCAAATACGCCTTTTCCTGACACACATGCTCTATAATTTCATTGAATGTCACTTATAAAACAAAGACAAATTATTATAATTTTAAGACAGTGACTACACAAGCATGAAGCTCTTCTCAGCGAGAGCCCTGTGCAAGGGCACAGATTGCGTATGAACAAAGCTGTCTTTCTCCCTAAAATCAAAGATCTGGCCATATCACTTAATTGCACAAAAACTTTGACAAATATTGGCTTTCTCCATAATTAGTCCAAACTCCTTAGCTTGCATTTTAAGGTCCTCTGCAAACCAGTCAATATGTATTTTTCCTGGGCTCATTTCACATTCTGTATCCTCAAGCACTCTATACTCTAGACATATCGAATGTAATCCTGAAATCTCTGGCCTCTGCATGTTTGCTCACACTGTTAAAGACATGCCCACCTTGCAAGGTACAGTAGCCATGTTCTGTCTTGTTTGAAGTCTTTGTGTCTTTCTCTTCCTTTTGCCCCATAGAAATAAATTACACCTTCAGTTAACGGTACCTCAGTAGTACATTTTGCACCTACATTTTATTAACCTTTTTATATTCTACCTTGCATTATTGGTGTGCTTATGTAAATATCTGAAATTTAATGGCAAGATCCCTGATCCATTCATTTTTTTAATCCTTTTTGGCAGCCAACATAAGAAAAAGAGTCTGACCTGGCCAATTTATTTTTGTTCTCTGCCTGAATTCCTTAGATGAAATCTTATTTCCTTTTGAGTATCAACAACTTTTTGTGGACTCTTCGAGAAATTTGTCAACTGCAAAGACACTCTAGTTCTGAATCTATTCAATGTGGTCATCACTATTTACTCCTTCTCAAATCTAAGCAGGGTAGACCTATAAGCTTGTATCTGACAAAGTCCAATAATTAAAACTATGGTATTTACGTCGTGTAAAAAAAAAAAAAACAGGGTTTAGCTTCACATGTAAAAAAGCTCCTCTTTCATTATTATTCCTTGGTAAAAATGTTTCTTTGTTTTAATGTGATATAGTATGATGCCTCTGTAACAAAGGTTGTATTTACTTTCTGGGGAGAATACTAGAGAATCACATCTTGCTTTTTTTATATTTCAACAGCAGCACGCATGCAGTGGATGTAAGAATGAGTAAGTTACTCAGCCTCCTTGTCATTCACTTGTCTCTGAGAGCTCACATTCACAAAGCCCTAAAAGTCTGGTTCCACTTTCTAAGGGAACGCCTGCACACTTCATATCCCAAAAGTATTCACTTTCTCATACTTCAAGGTAAAATGTTTAGGTACTTTACATTATATATGAATGGCATGTTTCATGGTGTCATACATAAGCATTATACAAATGTTTATGTCACTGTTTTCACACTGAGTGCCAATAAGCCCTTTTTAAAATTAATCTTATATCTTGAGAGTCAAACACAATGGTACTTGGGTTTCCTTTCTGTGTGGATTTAACCTGAGAGTTTTCATTGTTTCCAGCATGCTGTAAAGATTTGAGAAAAGAAAATGAAAAAAGTAATGAGTGAAATGTAGAATTAGCTTAATCAAATATAGATGGTTGATGTAAAATATAATTCAATTGCAACATTGTAAAAACTAAAGTATATTTTATATATCACAGACATTGAACAATGCTCATTTTAAATTAAATCATAACATTTTTATTCAAATTAGAACCACTGATGCTCAATGAAATTATATTCCAAATGAGATTGTTGGATTATCTCTGTAAATATTTTTATCCCAAAGTTTTCTGTTCTTTTCTCATTGTTGTAACCCCCAAATGCCTAGAACATTATAAATGCTCAAATAATTTTGTAATTAGGGGTAGAATAATGTGTAGTCTCTCATGTAAATATACAGAAAGGATCACACTTATACTTTACTAACAAACTAATCTATGATTTAAATATATTTCCTTTATGAATATTAAAGAAAAAAATGGCAAAAAGTTTCAGCTTTGTCCAGATGAGAGTATGTTATAGCCAATGAATAGTAACACTTCTATATCTTGGCAGGTCTAGTCCTATGGTGAAAATATGTGTATCAGACTTGTACAGTTTGACAAAAGCCATTGAGATTTCCCAAATTTGATAGCTCTCATACCATGTACACACAATAAAACTTTTTATAAGAATGCAATTAATTCAAATGGAAGAATGCAATAATTACATGGATCATTTTGTTTCATACATAGTTATGTTCCAAGTTTTTATATTTCAATATGAAAAAAATGCTATTTTCTAAGTGGTGTACTGATTGAAAACTTTTATTTTTTATTTTATTTTTTTTCCTTTAGTATTTCATTTTATTTTATTTTTTATTTCAGCATATTGCAGGGGTACAAATGTTTAGGTTACATATATTGCCTTTGCCCCACCCAACTCAGAGCTTCAAGCATGTCCATCCCCCAGATGGTGCGTACCACATCCATTAGGTGTGTATATATATGCATTCATTCCTCTCCCCTCCCATCTGCCCAACACCTGATAAAAGTTATTACTATATGTGCACTTAAGTGTTGATGAGTTAATACCAATTTGATGGTGAGTACAGGTGGTGCTTGTTTTTCCATTCTTCTGATACTTCACTTAGTAGAATGGGCTTCAGCTGCATCTAGGATAATACAAGAGGTGCTAGATCACCATTGTGTTTTGGGGCTGAGCAGAACTCCATGGTATACATATACCACATAATCCACTCATGTATTGATGGGCTCTTGGGTTGTTTCCACATCTTTGCAATTGTGAATTGTGCTGCTATAAACATTCAAGTGCAGATGTCTTTTTTATAGAATGTCTTTTGTTCTTTTGGGTAGATGTCCAGTAATGGGATTGCTGGATCAAATGGTAGTTCTACTTGTAGCTCTTTGAGGTATCTCCATATTACTTTCCACAGAGGTTGTACTAGTTTGCAGTCCCACCAGCAGTGTATGAGTGTTCGTATCTCTCCGCATCCATGCCAACATTTATTGTTCTGGGACTTTTTGATAAAGACCATTCTCCCTGGAGATAAGTGATACCTCATTGTGGTTTTGATTTGCATTTCCCTGATGATTAGAGATATTGAGTATTTTTTCATATATTTGTTGGCCATTAGTCTGTCTTCTTTTGAAAAGTTTCTGTTCATGTCCTTTGCCCACTTTTTGATAGGGTTGATTTTTTCTTGCTGATTTTCCTGAGTTCTAAATAGATTCTAGTTATCAGCTCTTTATTTGATGTGTAACATGAGAATATTTTCTCTCATTCTTTAGGTTGTCTGTTTGCTCTCATGATAGTTTCCTTGGCTGTGCAGAAGCTTTTTAATTTGATCAGGTCCCATTTATTTATTTTTGCTGTTGCTGTGATTGCCTTTGGGGACTTCTTCATAAATTCTTTGCCTAGGTCAATGTCTATAAGAGTTTTTCCAACATTTTCTTCTAGAATTCCTATAGTTTCAAACCTTATGAGGAGAGCTAGGGAGGGATAAACTTTGTCTCTATTGGGGTGGGGGGTGGGGGGGGGAAGGAATGCTGGCTCCTGCAGTCTGTTAGATTTACAAAGTCTGGGGACTCTCCATACTCCTACGGCTATTGTTTTACAAGCCCAAGTTTTTCATTAACTACATTCCATCCTACACATACTTTTCATGTTCCCACCTGGAACAAACCTAACACCTCCCAATTTGTTCTTTTTGCTTAAGATTGCTTTTGCTATACAAGGTCTTCTCTGGTTCCATACAAAGTGTAGAATTATTTTTTCTAGATCTGTGAAAAATGATGTTGGTTTTTTAACAGGGATTGCATTGAATCTGTAGAACACTTTGGGTAGTATAGAGATTTTAACAATGTTGATTCTGCTGACCCATGAGCACAGTATGGTTTTCCACCTGTTTACATCCTCTGCTATTTCCTTCCTCAGTGTTTCGTAGTTCTCCCTGTAGAGATGTTTTACCTCCTTAGTTAAATATATTCCCAGGTATTTTATTTTCTTTGTTGCTATTGTGAAGGGTATCGAATCTTTGATTTGGTTCTCAGTTTAATTGTTGTTGGCGTATAGGAATGCTAGTGATTTCTGTACATTGATTTTGTAACCTGAGACTTTGCTGAATTTGTTTATCAATTCCATGGCAGCAGTCTCATGGCAGAATCTTTGGAGTTTTCTAGATAATAGACATGTTAGAATTATCTGACAAAGATTTTTTTAAAGAAGCCATCATTAAAATGCTTCAAGTAATAATGATGGACATATTTAAAAAAATGAAAAGGCAGAAAATTTCAGCAAATTAATAGAAAAAAAAATCTTAGAGAAGAAGAAGAAGAATGGGAGTTTTATAACTGGAAAATGCAGTAACCAAAATAAAAAGCTCAATGGATGGGTTCAAATGCAGAATAGAGTGAATAGAGGGGAAAAAAATCAGTGAATATGGAAATAGAATGATAGCAGTTACCTAATCTAAACAATAGAAAGAAAATAGACTGAAAAAATATCATAGCTTCAAGAACCTCTGAGACTATGATAAAACATCAACTATCCCTGTTTTAACAAGTGATGGTATTAGTAGACAGAAAACCTACAAGGATATAGAAGACTTCAATATCATCAACCAATAAGAACTAACCAATATTTACACAGCATTCTACCTAACAGCAGCAGAATAAATTCTTTTAAAGTGCGCTTGGAACATATACCAAGATATACCAAACTGTGTGTCATAAAACAAACCTTAACCATTTTAAAAGAATAAACATCAAAAAACCAACTTTTTGTTTTATTAATGTTCTGTATATTTTTTTGTTATGGATTTCATTTAGATCTGCTCTCATCTTTGTTGTTTCTTTTTTTTTGCTGCGTTTGGGGTCAGTTTGCTCATCCTTTTCCAGTTCTTTGAGACGGTTCATTAGATTGTTTGTCTGTGATCTTTCTGTCTTTTGGATGTAGGTATATTTATGGATATAAATTTTCCTCTCAGGACTGCAAGATAGCAGACAAAAAAAAAAACGCCAGCCAGAGTGTCTCTGCAAGAAAGATAGATTTTAGAAGAAAGTGAGAAAAAAAATAAATAAACAGGAAGACAAACATAGATCGGATGACGGTTGGAAGGAAGGGGGCCTGAAACTACAGGAGATTTCATGGGAAGAAGTTGCGGAGGAGAACCAGAAGGAGAAAGGCCCCTGAGAGGCTTTGAGACCAGCAATAAAGGTAGGTGGAGTGTTTAAATTTCCCCTCCCTTACAGACTGCTGGTGGGTTCCTGAGTGGTTGGAGAGACCTGCTAATACCAGCCCAGAGACAGGTGCTGCCAGTGAGTGCTGAGCCTCTTGTGAACAGGACACTCCCACTCCCTCGGGGCACCTGCGGGCCCACAGACCAGAGCAGATCAGCAGCCTCCATATTGCTTCATTCTCCCCTTTCACTTCCCTGCAGGCGGTCGCTGAGAGAGACAATGTAGCCACCACCCTGAGGCATCTGCAGGGAACAGGACCTTTCCTTTTGGGGCTCTACAGTGGACTGAGAGGCACTCAGACTGTGAGCTCCCTACCCGCCAGCCCTCCCAGGTGCTGTTTCCCTGGTGACTCCAGGAGAGCAGGGCAAATCCTGAGGCCGAGAGACAGCGATACGCTTGGGCAGCCGGTGAGTGACTTGAGACCAGCACTCCTCTCCCTGGCAGCGTCAAGGATCAATCTCCGGGGCCCAGGGGACAGTCCTGCAGATTCCGTACACCCAGGGCATTGAATTGCCCAGGGGCACAGAAGGGATATTTGTGAATAAGCCTGCTGGCGTGTGTGCCTTCAGGGGTGGATCAGCGTGCTTGAGAGGCAACACTCCACTTCCCGGCGTATATCACAGGCAGGGGAGATCCAGTGGCTTGAGGTCCTGCCTGCTGGCAGAGGCCCAGGAGAAACGGTGGGTGGAAAGGAGAGAGGCCTGCACCAGACTGCAGGTCTCAGACAGTTCTACCCCTACAGGAAGACTTTTTGTTTGAGTGGGGCCATTTCCAGCCTCTCCTGGCAGCTCTGCCCAGAAGCAGGGAACAGACCTTTGACCCCTACTAACAGCATTTGTGGAGCTTGGAGGCAGGTTGACTCATCCAGCTCCTTGGAGCCTCACTCCCCCACCTGTCTCCACTGAGGTGGAGAATAAAGACACACCTGGAAGTCCCAGACCCCCACCCACCACCTGAGGCACTAAAGTGCCTCTCCTGAGGAACAACAGCTGGTTACAGGACCCAAGAACAACACTGCAGCTTGCTCCTCCCAGCAAGCATCACCTACTGACAGGGATGTCAATTTGCACACCCTTATACTACATCTACTGACTGGTCATACAGGGTGTGGTGGAATCTCACCCACCAACACCACCTGCTGGCTCAGAGACTAAACAGGACGTGTCATCATCCAAAGGAAAATCTAAAGGTAAGAAGCAATAGCTAAAAACTTTTAAATTTTTTTTAAAAGTGGTAGACCATATGCCCAGCAAGTACATGTGTACACTAATGCACAATTAAGGGAAACTCAGAGACCCCTAGAAATGTTTTCAACCCTGCCACAACAAGGAAGTGTGGCAAAGTTTTAATTCTAGGATTTTGACATTACCAAGCACATAGATTTATCCTTCCTGGAGTTGAGAAACAGCAAATAGCACTGATCATTAATGTAAATTAATTAAAAATAAGTGGATCTACTCCAAAAGGGAATTCTATAAATATTTCTCTATGGAATATTCTTTCATTTAGTGAAAATAGCATTGCAAAATTGCTTAGACTTTGTTATCTGTGAGTAATCTCAACATTCAGAACTTTTATAAATAAAAACTATGTGCACACATGATGTTTTGAAATATGAAGACATTATCAAATGGCTCAGTGGAACTGATTAACATATGCATTATCTCACATGCTTATCACTTTTTTTTGTGGTAAGAACGCTCATTAAGGACTTTAAATAGAAGTTGGAAGGTGGGATGTGGGAGTCATAATAGATGCTATTTTAGAAGTTTCTGGCTCAGGATTTTCATCATCTTTGTGGAGACAGGAAAAAGACTATTTACTTGAGCACTACAATATATTTTCCATTTAAGCCCTTGTGATCAGACAAGTTAGAAAGCCCAAGAATGGCACTAGTGTTGCTGAGCTGGATTTTATTTTCTATAAATTTCTCTCTTTATTTTTCTCCTTATTTCTCCTTCTTCCTTTTCTTTCCCTCTTTCTTTCTTTCTTTTTTTTTTTTTTATTCTCACTAGTGGCAGATTTCATAAATATAGGTCAGAGTGCAATGTAGGCCCATCCTCAAATAATTACCTTAATAAAAAGGTTTTCCTATAAAGATTAATCTTGGAACTTACATTCCCCTAAGTGCTTTGAAACAGCTTTTTCACTGGCACTTTGCTTCACCTGAGGCTACTCTTCAGAAGCAGTTGGTAACACTGATTCCTCTAGGCAATGATTTGGGGCTTAAAGCTCCTGGCGGTACTATTAGATTTGTCAGTCATTCAGTATGTTCCCTCAAGCAAGTTGCTTTCTTTACCAGTCCTCTGTTTCCTCAGTTATAAAATAAACTATTTGAACTAAATGAAGCCCAAGATTCCCTCAAGCATCATACAGGTTACATTGGCATCTCTCACATCTGACTGGAAAGTCCAAAACTGTGCGTAGATTTGGCTTGTGTCCATGGTTTTCCCCAATCTATACAGACTGAAGTATCTCACAAGCAAGTAGAAACAGGTATGAGAACAAGAAACTTAGAGGTTCCAGTGTTTTGCTGTACAATTTAGTAGCCACCAGGCACATATGGTTATTTTGAAATTTAGTGCCACAAAGGAACTGGATTTTAAATTTTGTTTAATTTTAATGACTTTAAATATAAAAACTTCCATTCAGTTTATTTGTTGGAAAACTTAAGCATTGTTGGAGGAACTTAGGTGTCTGAATTGACTTTTTACACTTTAAATTTTATGCATTTTAATACAGATTAGATATATAGATAAAATTTAATATTAAAATGCTGTGTTAATCTAAATGAAACACCAGATTTTGATGACTCAGAACAAAGAGAAAGTAAATATCTCACTAATACTTTTTATACGGAGTACATGTTGAAATAATAATATTTTGGACATTGGGTTAAATAAAGTGCAGTCATGTATAACTTACCTGGTTACATTCTGAGAAATGCATCATAGGCAATTGTGTCATTGTGCAAACATCGTAGAGTGTACTTACACAAATCTATATGGTACATACATTTGTATTTATATATATTTTCATATGGAAAACAAAATATCTTATCACTATTATTGAATATTAATCATTTCCCCTACTTAATCTGCAGTGTCAATATCAAATGCCATGTATCAGGTTTCTATATATGCTCCATTAAAATCTTTTGGGACCACCATCGTATATGTGGTCCATCATTGACTAAAACACTGTTATGCTGTGCAAGATTGTATAGCATTAAAATTAATTTCAGCTATTTTTTTTAACAGATGGCTATTAGTAAATTTGAAGTTACAGATGTGGCTGTCATTATACTTCTCTTGGATAGTGCTATTTCCAGGAGAGAAAAATACAAATAATATTTGCTTATCTGGTTCTGGGTCTGTTTGGATTTTATCACTAAAACTGAAGACTTGCTAGTTCTTAGTTTTCCTCTTTCCCTTACATGTCTCCACACGGTAGGTGGCTGCATAATTGTGAAGAATAGAGGTGGGCATGAATACTGATTTGAGATTTCAGTTATAATACCATTGTTAATATTCATAAAGTTTAGGCATAGTTTCTTTTGGAAGATAGAATCTTATCTTTAATAGAATATGGTATGTGTAGGAATTATTACTATTTCTTGTATAAAATGAGAAAAAATGAACATCAGAAAAGTTCATGACACACCCTAGGACAGACAGCAAAATAACAATCCAATCCAGAGACCCTCAGGAACCCCTCAAATCTTCATTGTTAAAGGGACTTCATATCTCCTCAGCCCCACAAATGTATTCTGAGTGCCTGTCAGTCCCCAAATACAATGAGGGCAACAAAATCTGATGGATATGATTTCAGCCTTTGCTATAGTCTGCTGGGGTTTGAATTCTGGGTCCGTGACTTAATAGATTGCTTACCACAGGCAAATATCCATATTTGAACTTCTTTCTTAGCTCACTCCTTTATATTATATTTTTTATTGTGGTAAAAACACATAACATGAAATCCTAACACATTTTTAAGTATACAGTACTGTATCATTAACTATGTGCATATTGTTGTACAGCAAATATTTAGAACTTTTCATCTTGCATGACTTAAATCCACACCCATTGACCAGCAATTCCTCATTCCCTCCTCCTTCCAGGCCTTGGCAACCAACATTCTGCTTTCTCTTTCTGTATGTCTGACTACTGTAGATGCTTCCTGTAAGTGGAATCATAGAGTATGAGTCCTTCTGTGACTGGCTCATTCCATTATCGTAACTTCTCCAAGGTTTATTCATGTTGTATTATAGCATATGATAGGATTTCTTTAAAAAGTTGAGACAGTAGCAGGACATATACTCTAGGTTAATTGTGGAGATCAAATGAAGACAACACAAACCTTGCAATCTATTAAGGGATCATTTTATGTTAACTTTTAATGCTTTCAATGATAAATTCTGTGAAACTTGTTAAAACACTACTAAACAGCTTTGCATGTGGCATAAAGAAGGAAGATCATTCAAAGAATCATAAGGTATACAAAAGAACAAGATGAAATTATCTTGTTTATATAAATTTGAATAAATTTAGACAGTCTTCTACCTAACTCTAACCCTCTAACATCCTTTTCCTTAAAGCATTTGTTTAAAAAAACTTGTAATTGTGAAATCTTTCCCTTGGCCCTTTGAGGCATATGTAAAACTTTTTAAAAGTCTCTTGCCAGTTTTAAGACCCAAGGATGTTTTTCTCAAGAGCCTGAGTTTGATCCCTTTGAAATGTATTTACCAAGGAAGATGGTGCCCCATCTCTCAGCCTCTGTGAGAGGGTGGGAGCCTAATTTTCAGAAGCACCAATTAGCAAACACAGATAGCTTAATCAGAGAAAAACACTTGCAAAGTCAGGAATAACTCAATATCCTCCACACATTCCACTGACAGATCCCCCAAACTCCTTCAGTACTTTTCCACTTGCTAAGCCTTCTTGCATTTATTTCAGCTGAGTTCAGACTTTAGTTCTGCCCTCTGTCCTCAACTGTAATAGCCTTGAATGAAATCATCCTGGCCAGTTTTTGTTTGGAGCAATTTTTGCTTTAACAAACAAAATACCTCAGTATATAAACCTTCTTATAAAAATAATACCTCTGATAAAGTTTTAAAAATTAAGACCAATTATAAAAATAACTGATAAAAATAATTTCAAACAAAACCCTGGAGAAAGAAAATAAGTAAATTATTTTACGAAAAATTTTCCTGAATTAATTCACACAAACTGCCTGGTTTTGCATTTTAAAAATAACAACATTAAATGTATTGCTGTTTTGTTTATTTCCTAAGTTTAACTTAATGATGTCTAAAAAGGCACTAAACCTCTCCACCTCTCTTATTCTCTCTTTCCATCATGTCCTTTCTTTTACAGTACCTTTGCTTTTTTCTGTCTTTGTATTTTCTCTCTAAATATATAGAAAATTCAACTGAAAATTAAAATTTCTTCTCTCTAACCATTGGATTTCTTCAAAATTTTTGGAGTAGGATCTTAATTTAAGACAACCAACCAACCAGGGTGCTAAGATAGTAGTGTTGGAGGATACAAAGTAAGTTTTGTCTTTGTGCTTAGTTTATACTTTCTAATTTATTTACATAACCACACTGCAAAGGAGATTCAGATTATAAAGAGGTTGTAAGCAGTGTTGTATTTTGACTGAAGAAGTAGATGTCAAATTCATTTGAGATAACAAGAAAAGACAACAACAAAAGAAATATATTTGGTATGATTATTGAAGGAGTGGCTAACTTTAGGAAGATTATGAAAAGAATGAGGAAGACCATTCCAGATAAAGAAAAGAGCATGAGTGAAAACATAAGTAAAGTGGTCTAGGAACAAGACGTCAACCAATTTGATTAGCTACTGGGCACAGTATGGTAATAATGGAATATAATGCAACAAGAGTTAGCAGGGAGCTCAAAATTGAAGTGACAGTATGTACATAATAAAAACATCCATGGAGAGCCCTTCCAGTTTCCAAAGCAGGAGTGTGACATGATGTGGCAGCAGTGTGTGGGCAGAATTAGAACAAAACCAATTCAAGCCAAGGAAAGCAATAAAGAAAAGGAGCACAGAGGATTTTTAGGGCAATAAAACTATTTTGTATGATGCTACAATGTTGGATACATGTCATGTTGTTATACATTTATTAAACCCATAGAAGATACAACACCAAGAATGAACCCTAATATAAAACATAGATTTTGGGTGATAATGATATGTCAGTATTGATTCTTCAATGGTAACAAATGTACCACTGTGGTACAGGATACTCATAGCAAGGGAAAATGTGAGTATGTGGGGACAGGAGCTTATGGAAACTCTACATTCTATTCAATTTTGCTGTGAATCTAAAACCTAATCTAAAAATAAATACTATTAAAAACAAGCAAACAAACAATAAACCAGATAGGGATAACAAAGGGATGAACTAATGTGTCAACGGATATGAGGTAACCTTTAGGGAAAGAGGGTAGTAACTTATTTTGAGGAGAAAAAAACAGTTAAAATGGGCATAATTTGGAGAATTTAACAGAAATAGAGAATGCATGGGAAAAGGAACATTTAGAAAGAGGAAGTTGATTTCAGTTTGGATAAAAAGAGTTTAAAACTTTGGGATGCCTATCTAGGGATATATTATAAATGTGCTGTAAAAACCAAAACCTTAGCAAAAATCCAAATCAGTTATTTATGCCAGCTAAAATATAGTGAGTGTCCAACACCTTCCATACCCCCTAAACTACAGGTGGCCCCAGAGAACAAAGTGAACAAGGACTCAGGAGAATTGAACACTAGCTCGGAACAACACTCTCCCCAGGCATCAGACCAAAACCCACAAATGCCAAAAGGATAAATTGAAGAATGGAATTAATCACAGTAACAGCAAGGGGTGGATTTTATTATATTTATTTATTTTGAATAAGAAAACTGAAAAAGAAATAGCAAGTCTTCTCTTTATATTTTATTTATTATCTAACAGGATTATAATAGCATTGAAGTAAATTGAAAATTAAACTCGTTTATTACTGTAGCAATAGCTGTTTTCATTTCTTGGTGTTGCCACCTAGTTTTTGCCCCACAGCCAAATGCCTGCAAATTTAGTCTGTTATTTTCTGTATATTTTCATGCTAAGTAATTTTTACATGTGCATATAATTATTTTCCTAAAAAAATGTTATGATTAATGAACCAATAACCAATATTTATAAATTATTATTAATGTCTACACCATACTAATATATCCTTAGTTTTAAACTAATGTCCTTTTTTCCTTTTCTAGTATCTCACTCAGGATACCACATGACATTTAGTAGTCTTGTCTCCTTAGGCTTTTAAACGACTTTTATATGTTTGAGGACCTTGATAATTTTGAGGTGTACTGGTCAGGTATTTTTTGGAATGTCTCTCAAATGGGATTTGACTCCCCCCACCACCCAATGATGAGATGAATGTTATGGGCTTTTGGGAGGAAGAACACAGAAGTAAAATGCCATTGCCATCACATCGTATCAAAGGCACATTCTATCAGCAGGACTAGACACTGCTAATATTAATCTTGATCATCTGGCTGATAGGAAGTTTGTCCCATTTCTCCACAGTAAAGGTTTCTCCTCATTTATATACTTTGTTCTTTTGAAAGAAGTTACTATGTATTAATACATTTCACATTTAAAGAGTGGGGCATTTAGCTCCTCCTCCTTGAGTTTGGAGTGTCAATATATATTTGCAGTTTATCTGGAAGAGGGATTTTTCTCTTTTCCACTATATATTCATTATATTATTTGTTTTTATCATTACCCACTCATAGAAATTTATTTTATGCATTGGCTTATAATCAATACTGTTTTATTTATATTGTTGCTCAAATAATCCAGTTTTGGACATTGAGGGCTCTTTCAGGTGGTCCCTGTATTCTTTCAATATATGCCAATTGGAGCACTTCTTTACTTTGTGGTACTACTAGATGTTCAGGCTCAATCTTATGCATTTCTTGTCCTAGTCCTAAAAATCAGGATTTCTTCAGAGCCCTGGTCTCCTTTATTGAACAGTGCTATTAGAAACAAATATCTGAGTGCTAGGTTCTCTCATTGCTTCTAGAATATAGTTATTTATAAACACTCTCAGTTTGCGGACCAAAGGGATAATGTGCATACTAATCCAGGCACATATGTATCCATAAATAGTTTTACATGTATCCATATGTATCTATATGAAGGTAAACATAAGTTCATAGTGATGTCTCCAAATCCAATCTATTATCACATAAAACCTTGCTCCCATAATATCATTCATTTACTTAATTGCTCTGTTCCAGTATACACGTAGAAGAGTTTGAGAAGTGTTAATCTGTTTGACTAGGGAAACCACTTTTTTTAGAGTAGAGTACAGTCTTCATGCACAGTTATTTTCCCCACTAGTCTTATAGATTCTATTCATTTCTAAAGTTTCTTATGTCAATACCCTTTCCTTCTACTCCCTTCAGTAGGGAAGGAACTTATATACATTTGTAAGTACAATTAGTTTGTATTAATACTGTTACATTCTGCATTCCATCTTGGGATCCTTCAAACTCCTAAATGATTTTTTTAATTTGCATATATTAAGATTAATTATGCAAAGTCCTGTGAATTTTGACAAATGAATAGTGGCATGTATCCACCTTACAGAATTACACAGAATAGTTTCATTGCCCTAAAAAAATCCCTTATGCTTCACCTTCAACCCCTCTCCAACTACCATCTCCTCTTAAAAAAGCCTTGACAACCATTGATTGGCTTACTTTATCTATAGTTTTGCCATTTTTTGAATGCCATATCCCTCTACTATGGGGATTATTTCAGCTTTTTATGGGGAATTTGAGGCAAAAGGAATGTCCCACACAATAGTTGAAAGTGTAACAGCACCAATGAAATAAATATTTTTATACCCATTCTATATATGATAATGAGGTTCAAGAACATAAAATATGTTATAAAAGTTCAGATAATATTACACAGTAGACTATACAAAAATTCTTATTTAAAGGCATTAATATATTTACAATATACTCAGAAAGAATTTTATTATACAAAGAGTAAGAGTGTTTTATATTTTATTCACTGTAGGAGCTAGCATAGACAATAGGATAATTTGAGAAGCTATTAAATAAATCCCAAAGGAAATTGCCTAGCAGAAGGCATTAATATATTACAAAATTGTAAAAGCCTTCAAAAATACATCCATAGCATTTAAACTTTTCTTACAAGATAATGTTCATTAGAGAGAAATAGAGAAGAATATAAATTATATTTGAGAGACATTAAATGTTGAATCAAAGCTGCAATGTTCAGTAACTGCACAAACCATTTTTTGTCAAATCCAGCAACTTTGTGAACATTACACTTGGCAGATGACAACAGAAGAGTTGACCTTGTGCAATATTAAAAGAACAAATGGTGCAATAAAGCATGACTAGTTAAGAAGAATAGGGCATTTTTCCTGAATCTTTACATTTAGCTTTGCAAATGAGATGGCTGAAAATAGCTGGGAAAACTGGAGGACGGAAGGATTATATGGAAATTGTGAGACTGAGTGATCATTATTATTGATATTAATAATTAGCCAATGGAATGATTTTTTTTCTAAAAAATTATTCCCCTAAATATCATGCTTAGAAAATGACTTTAGCAATATTGAACAATCTAGCAATATTGAACAATACCAATCTGATGAGTGGTATGTTAATTTCATCAAATAAAGGTCCTTTATCTTTTCACTCAGCTCCCACAGTTTTTAGAACTCTTTAAAACACTTCGGATTCTCAAAAGGACCTGATGTTTGACTGTTTCACTGCTGAGGTACACAGTAGTTAGGATATCCAGTTAAATGAGATTTTGCCAATTCAATGAGGCGTTAAACGAATGGTAAAACACATTTCAGGTTTTGAAAGACTGAGAGTGTGTATAAGAATGTGTGCACTGTATCACAGTGGCTCCAATCAGTGTATCATTCTACTGAGCTTCTGCCTGTATAATGGCACTGAGACTTCAAAATCAGTTCCCATGATACTAATTTTAAAAGTGTCTGAAAAACTCCAACCCTGGGAACCTATTAGAAAATCAATTATACAGCAAATACTTATTGACCAATACTATGGCTAAGGCACTGTATTAAATGCTACCTAAGGAAAGAGATAGCTTGTGAGAGAATATCGACATTAAAATGATGAACTGGAGGTCTCTGCTTTTAAAGAACATATTATTTAGCAATGGTGTAATACAGAATTGTTAACAACCAGTTAGAATGTTAATTTTATTTACCGCGGTAAAAAGTAAATAATATAAATCTCAGCTCTAGGAAAGTTCTTAAATCAATTAAATATTATAGTTATGCAGTGAAATGATGTGCAATAATTTATATTTACAATTTCAATAAAATAAGAGATACCTGCTATAAGATGTTAACTAGTTATGTGATCTTAATAAAATAATTTAGTCTCACTGTGCTGCTACAGTTTCACCAGCTGTAAAATCAGAATGACAGTATCATCTTTGAATAGCATTATTTTGTCCAGTAATTTCTATGATAAATATATTATTTCTTTAATCAGAAAAAAAATTATTAAAAACTTAATTGTTCCTTACAGAAGTGGCCCTTGCTAGGTATCACTATGCTTGTGTAGATACAACAGATAAGTGCAACAAGAAAGATGTTGGGTAATATAGCCCCCACAAGCTACATAAATACCCACAGAACCTCTCTGATGTGCAGGTTGCAAGAGCACACAGATGGTAGGAAGGAGACCTCTGTCAAGATTGACTCAACAACTCCAATGGACTACAGGACTTTATGGGGGATGTTCAATGATAAATTTAGCCGTGGGGAGCTGTGGTAGATTAAGTGGAAGAAAGAAAGCCAGAGTTTTTGATGAGCTTCCTGATCCCACTCTGCATTTGTCAAAGCATGGCCTATAAATATAGGATTAAAAAAACGTTTGGTGAATTGAAAGTAATGGTAATAGAGTATCACTGACCATGCAGAATGCTCACAGTGTATTTCGATTTTGTATTTGATCTTAATATAAATGTTAGATTTTACATCCCCCATAGAAAATCAAATGATCTGTACCTCAGGTTCATTGTCCTGAAGTATGACTGAAGTAGTACGAGTGAGAAGAAAGATAATATAAAGCTGTCTCCATCATGGGGACTGAAAATTGTAGTCTACACATGACTAATAACGAAAGGACAAAAAACCATGTGTTTAATATAAAATTATTATACAGCCATTGCTTTCCCTAAAATAAATATATGTCTCTCCAGGATGAAAAGTCATTATGATGTGGAAAAGCCATTGAGACAGATGAAAGCACCCTTGTACAGACCATACTTACACTATTGGGAAATGTTTATCTTGCTAGATCATTCATTCATTCATTGGTTTATTTGCTCACTCATCAAATATTCATTGAAAGTAACTAGATATCATGTCCCAATCTAAATATTGCAGGTACTGAAAACTAAGACATGGTGTCTGCCCTCAAATATTTAGGATATTAAGTATGAAATGTCAGATTTCCTTAAGTACTAAGTCTGACAGTTGATATCTCTGACGTTTCACCTTGACACTTCTTGTTTTATTTTTATTGTGTAGGTACATCCTCAGTCTTTCAAATGCATCTTGTGGCTTGTGATTATTCCCATTTTTTTAGGGCAATTTTTGTGAAACCATGGATAAGTCAAAAATTCATGTTATTGTTGAATATGAGTTCCTTTGTAGAACCAAGGCAGCATAGATAGCATGAAATATTGACAAAGTTTTGGGGAAGGATGTGGCTAATAAATGCACAGTACATCGATGGTTTGAGAAGTTCCATTCTGGTAATTCTAATCTTGAAAATGATCCATGTGGGTGACCTGAGACCAAGGTGGGTAATGATTAACTGAAAGCTGTAGTGGAAGCAAATCTGTCTCAACCTATGTGTGAATTAGCAGCAGGTCTAGCATTATTATTCCAACAATATTGGAGCATTTGAAACAAAACGGTAAGATAAAGAAGCTGGATAGATGGTTACTGCATGAATTAAACGAGCATCAGAAGAGAAATTGTCCTGAAGGTTGCCTTTCTGTGCTGTCACAACATAAAGGTGAACCATTTCTACACCGTATTGTTACATGTGATGAAAAATGGATTCTTTATGACAATTACAAGTGTTCAGCACAATGGTTGGATAAAGATGAAGTGCCAAAAAACAGTCTAAAACTGAATATTCATCAGAAGAAGCTAATGGTCTCTGTTTGGTGGCCCAGCGCTAGTATTATCCACTACAGGTTCATGAAACCTGGAATCGATTACAGTGGATGTCTACTGCAACCAGTTGGATAAAATAATGAGGATGCCTGTGATTAAGCAGCTGAGATTGGTCAATAGAGACAGGCCAATCCTGTTGCAAGACCACATATCATAAAAAAACAGTGCTGCTCAAACTGCAGAAACTGGACTTGTAAACTCTCTGTCATGCACTGTATTCACCAGACCCTGCAACAGCTGACTACCTCTTCTTCCAGTATTTGGATAACTTTTTGCAAGGAAATATATCCAATTCTTAACAAGCTGTGGAAAACACCTTTTGTGATTTCATCTCCCCTTGCTCTCCAGGCTTCTTTGCTGATGGCATAAGCAAGCTACCATTAAGATGGCAAAGCTGTGTCAACAGGTTAGGCACATACTTTGATTAATTGCACTGCTTCCTGTTTGAGATATAATAAACTAAAATTTTGATTCAAAATTGGACATTTCCTATTCAATGACCTAATACAACTACTATGAGATATCACCTTATACCCATTAGAATGGCTTTATAAGTGTTGATGAGAAGGCAGAGAAAAGGGAACCATTGCATATTGTTGGTGGGAATGTAAATTAATGCAGCCATCAATGGTGTGTAAGTGCCTCAAAAATCTAAAACTAGAACTATCATGTGATCTATTAATAGCAATGCTTATTCCTACTGGGAATATTTCCAAGAGAATGCAAAGCAATGTCAAAGAGATCTGTTCATTACAGCATTATCTGCAATAGCCAAGATGGAAAATTAATCTAAGTTAATTCATCAACAGATGAATAGATAAAGACAATGTGTTAAATATACATAATGAAATACTATCTAGCCTTAAAGAAAACAAAATTCAGTCATTGCAAAGGACATGGATGACTGTAGAGGACTTTATGCTAAATGAAATAAGCTAGGCATTAAAAGACAAATTCCATATACTCTAACTTATATGTGGAATGTACAAAACTTGAATTCATAGAAGTACAGAGTAGTAAGATAATGGGGAGGTGCTGGTCCAAAGGTAAAAAGTTACAGCTAGATAGAAGAAAGTTGCTTTCAAGATTATTACGCACCAGGGTGACTATAGTCAATAATAATGTAGTACATATTTCAAAATAACTAAGAGAGTAAATTTCAAAAGTACTATCTCAAAAAATATTGAGTTGATTGATATATTAATTAGTTTGATGTAATCATTCCACATTGCATACATATATCAAAACATAACATTGTACTCCATGTGTAACACAATTATGATTTAATTAAAATAATATTAATTTCAAAAAAAATTAAGAAGCTGTGAATTGAGAGAACAATTTCCAGCAGCAGCAAAATCAGAAATCTGTCAAAATGTCAAATATAATTGAAGCCTTTGAAAGTTTCAATTAAATAAATGAATAAATAAATATCACAGGTGTATTGCCAATGGTATAATTTTACAAAATGGTAAACAACTCTTTTAAAAGTTCAAATAAATCTTGATAAGTCCTAATGATTTATAAAGTAGTCTCATCCATGAAACATTTAGTTTGTGTTAAAACTTTACAAAAAATACACCAGGTTTACTTAAAAATCAGTTTTAGTTTCTATGTTTGCATTGATAGAAATTAGTTTTTACCTAATGGGATACCAGTGGAATATCCAAAACCCCTATTAGATGTGGGACAAGTTTTCAGAACTACCCTGAGCATTGAAGCATAACTTTTATCCTTATGCATTTCCTACAATATGCCTATAGTTCTCGTAATGCATATAGAGTTCTGCCATATATAGTAGCTATGACATCCAGTAACTTTCCCACAGATTTCCAAAGTGCCTCATGAAGAGTTATTCAAATAATAAAATCAAAAATCATGAGAATGGCATAAAATACCGACTGATTATCTGACCTCTGTCCTTTTCAGGGTCTCCCCACACACTATATTCTATCCATTAAAAATACCCTGAGTTGCCTGAATAAATCATACTATTTCTACTTTCCATGGCCTTTTGAATGCTATACCTTGTAACTCAAATCCCTCTACCTCCTTATTCATAAGTTAAAATCCTATTTCTTTCTCATGTCAATCCATACATCACCTCTACAGAAATGACATTTTTTGGTCACCGCTGGTGCACTGGAATCCAAACCAATTGAAACGAGATCAATCCTAGTCCCCACTAGCTTGTGATTATTAATACTGTCCTTTTTTTTTATTTCAAAATTTTTACGGGGGTACATGATGTGTCCAGGCTTAGTTATGAACTAGGTAGTTTTCCATCTTATAGATAGATGTCACCAACGCCTCTGTCTAGGAAAATCCACAGAATGCTTAGGGTGACAAACTCTTCCCCAAGTAAGTATGTTATTTCAACCCCTCATACTCTTATTTTCCTCTTTTCATATTGGCTTAGCACTAATTGATTGGTGTTTGTTGTTGTTGTTTTACATTTCTAATTTTGGTTCCTTTCACTATTCTTATCAGGAATCTGAAATGTTGTATGGAGGTGAGAAAGGACAGGATATAAAGGTTAAATGCCAGTAAGTCTTCATTGCAAATATTCAGCATGTTATTAAGCATACTAGTTGCATAATATGCAGGGTTTTTTTCTAATTGACATGATATCTGATACCAACAGAAAATATTTAAGCTACTCATTAGCAATGTTTATTCAAATAGATATATAATATCATCAGTAGAAAAAAAAGTAAATTAGAACTTTCAAATTCTTGGGTGTTATACTTGATTTATACTAACCTTTGATTTTTTTCATCATAGCTAAATTTAAAAGGGGAATCATATATGTTGACATTTAAGTAGCTCCTGAATTTCAGTTTCATCCATTCAATTGTTTCTTAAATAACTCAAGACAAAGTCAAACTGAATTCCTTCAGGGAAAATGTGAAATGTTAAATGATAAATATTTTTTAACTCTAAGGCCAAGAAACAACGCATTCTTTTTAAAGACTTCGTAAAAAATGAAGAAGTGGGTTTGCAATTATTTGAAAACCAAACTGCTTGATGCACTGGAGTCATTTTATAGTTTTCTAGTGGTTATATTCTGAATTGCATTTTTGCTAAAGAATAGCTAAGGAAAAAGTAAAGATAGAGAAATGTACTTCTGGTAGTTTTATAAACACACGCAGATACACACAGACATGCAGGCACCCGTATGCTAAATAGATACATCCTTTCCTTCATCACTTTGCTTATTAGCCACATAGATGGGCTAAACTGCTCAATGCAGTAGATTTTTCTTTAGCTTCTGTGTTAGAATGCAAAAGCCTAGATAGTGAATTTGTCTAACCAGATCTGGTGATCAGCCCATAGTTGCATCAATTATGTTTATGACAATAGTTTTGGACCTTTTACTTTGTTTCTCATTTCTTATAACATTGAGGTAGTTGCCTTGCTCCTTAGTTCTGACTCTATTTTACTTCTGTTCATAAACTTTTATATATTGATCTTGTTAACACCGTCCCTAATTATTCTTCCAACTCATGTTATTAGTTTGACTGCTTTAGGATTCCACACTGCTCTAACTTGACTGGCCCAGTTCTCCTTAGCGGATCTGATCTTGTTGCTTGTCAGTGAATACAGAAAAAGAAGAGTGACTTAATAATCCTAGGCCCCCATAACTTTGCAATCTGGCCTTACTTTTTGAATAAAATAACAATGGAAGAAATACAATGTAATCTAGCATGTTTTCTATGCAGACAATAGTAAACTGTAAATTGAGAAAATTATGTAGAATGGTGATATAAACTATTGGATTAGTTAATATTCTGTGGAAGAAATTTTTACCTTGAATAATCTGTGCAATATTCCGTTGCTCAATTCACTTCAAAAGAATATCTTTAAACATAATGTTTTACCAATATTTGAATAGAATCGCACCCTACATAAACAATATTTTATGGTCAGAACCTTATTTGATAAAATTATACATGAGAATAGAAAACTAATTTGAAAAATGACTAATGGCAATAAACATAATAAGAAACAGAGGCTGAATTTTGAATTACAAGCAGAAGTTTTCATATTATGTTTATGGCAATGAGAACATTTTAAGATTTGTGTTTAAAATGTAGTACCATTTATTTTTTGGGCATTCCAATTTCATTTGCATTGGGTAGAAATAAAAAGAAATTACATAAAACCATTTTATTATAAGAAATGTGAGAATAATTGAAAACTTTTGTGAAACTAGCTTTGGCTTTCAAATAAATGAAAACAGTTTTTAAATATTTTCTGCTATATAATGGCAACATACCAGCCTATCACTACCAGGAAGGAAAATAATGGTGCTTTCTGAAATAGAAGGCTCCCAGTAACTGAACAGTGTGTCAGGCAAAACAAATTCTGTTAGAACAAGAAAGTAAGTTATCCGTGAGCAATTAAAAAAAAATGATACATTCTGTTTCAACATATGCAAGAGATAGATGTGACACACTTGGGGGGCAGGATTGAGTTGGTTCTAGTAGCAGAGAGGAGAGAAAATGTCTAAACATATCATTTGACACTATTTCTTGATTTCTTATAAAATTGTATAGGATGCCATGTGGACTCCTCTACTGCAAGACTCTCCCCTTATTTTGAATAATAAATATTCTTCTGTTAATATGTACTTACAATAACAAAATTTCAAAAAATCATAAATGTATTTAGAAGTTAAAATTACATATACGTTCCAGATGTAAAAAAAAAATCATTTTTCCTGTGTAAATAATTTTTGTTTTTTATATGTATGATTTGCCATCATCCATACACAATTTAAAAAGAATCAAATTTCTTTAGAGTGATTAATGTTGGAACATTTCCCCATGATATCCATTTTCTTCAATATTACAGGTAATGACTGCTTAATAATATGCTGTATAGATAATTTAATTCATATTACATTAGTAATTATTTGCTGTCTTTTCAATATCGTAAATGATGCTATTATGAATAGCTTTGCAAACAAATGTTTTTACACTTTATTCTAATATATTAGAATTTATTATATTTGAAAAGCTAGTAATAGAATATCTGAGACTTCAAATAATACAGCTAAATTTTAGTGCCATTAGCTAAAAATGTCACACTTCTTCCTTTTGTGTAAGTATTTACTGTAATTTTCTCAAGTACAATAAGCTTCCAAGAAAATAATTTGTAAATGCACCAACGTCATAGGTATAGAGTTATGAGAGATAAAATACCTTAGTGAAAACTAGAGAAAAACACTGGGATTTTCTCTAGACATTAAACTGATGACATAAGTGAAGACTCCTTAATGATATACAGATGTAAGTTAGTATATTTTTAGATATTAAACTGTGGTTTTTGTTATAAAATATAAAAAATTATGATCAGCTTTCTCTACCACATTTCTTAAATTAAAAAACATGTATTTTTTTTATTGTGACCACATTTGCCTCTATAAATTCCTGCCAACACTATCATATTTATATTTCCCAAATTCATTCCCTCATTTCGTTTTCAGCTACCATTATCTCACTATTGCTCACCCAGAATATGAAAATCGTCTTCTGATGACTTTCTATGTCTCTAGCTCCTTGCCCTCTGAACCTTCCCTCTATGTAAGTACTTGAGGTATATTTCTAAAATTCTAACCTTGTCCATCTTTCTCTTGCTTAAACACTTTTGTGAATTTGCAAGTGTCTTCATGGTATGGTCTAAATAACAGGCTGAGAGATGAGCGCTAGAAAGAAAAAAATCACATGGAATATTCTTTTACATATGTTATAAAAATAAAATTTTATGCTTGGCATTTATATGCTTAATTATTTTTATGGGAGAAAAAGAAAAAAGGAAAGTGAATTAATAATTTCTACCTCCAAAGATAGGTTTGAAAAGACTTAATTCTTCCTTCATTGTCTGTGAGATAATATGGACATCTTTCTCACTTATGCTTAGATAAATGGTAAACAAAAATCATTCTGAAACATCTTTACAATTGCTTGGCATTTGTAACTGTGGGGGCACCAAGAAAACCACTATTATGGGAAGGATATCCTAACAATTAGAATAACAGTATATTAAAGTAAAATGGAACTGTATAGGGTGTGTGTGTGTGTGTGTGTGTGTGTGTGTGTGTATGTGTGTGTGTGTGTGAATTTTTTAATTTGATGGAAGATCAGTTAATTTTATCTTCAGGTTACTACAAATGAAATTGAAAAACAAAACCTCAAAGATATATCACTGGGAATCAAGATCTATAAGTAATGATATTTTTTATATTCAAGGAAAATAAACTAGTGAAAATTTATTGATATACATTTTCAAATCATTCTTGGACACCAACCAATGTAGCAGTATTCAAAGGTCATAAAGTTAGTTTCAGCCAACACACAAACCTAAAAAAAAGACTATATGCATGTATTGACCTAAAAATAAAGTATTTTAAGTTCAGAAATGTGTTTATTGCCCCTTAAATGCCATGTATGCTGAGATATAGGTGTTTAAGACTTCAAGATTTAACAAAAATAAGTAAGTAAATTCTTAGGTTTACGTAATATCATGTAAAAATTCTTTATGCTTATGAATTCACTGTAATTTGAAAAATTGCCCTTATCATTTTTTGGGAGACAAGTATCTAATTGTATGTGTTTACAGTAATTTAATGGAGAGAAACTGCTAGATAAATAGTAGATTGTAGAAGGAATGGAGTGGTTAGCTAATAGCACACAACTGGTCGGAAAAGGACCTACTGGATACAGATAACCAATATCTGGACTAGTGAAGGAGAGATCATCATATGTAGGTGCAGGAAAATGGTGAGGATAAAGAGGTTTATTTTAAGAGTCTCTTTTTATTCCTAAATTAAAGATCTCCATTGTTCATACTGCTGCCTACAAAATAGAAACCCTAAGGGGCTTTTAAAATCTTATTTCTCAGAATGCATTCAAGACTAATTAAATCAGCATTGCTGGAGATGAAAATTTGTCACAAGAATATTTACAGTTTCATAGTGATTAAAATGCAAGGCACAGGTTGAGAACCACCGATCTATAATGACTCCAAGTGCACCTATTGCAAATTCTTGGAAAATTTTCTGCAACAGATTTTTGGCAAAGAAGAAAAAAACACAAAAATCCCTTGTCTTTAAACCTGCAAGATGCCAAACAGAAAACAATTTGCATTTAGATGTCTTCAAGCACCTGGATAGAGCCTGGTGTCCTTACATGACTTTAGCATTTGTAATGAATATAAAAAAAATGACAATTAACCCTTGTCCACTTAAGCAGGTTCAACAGCCATAGCCTTTAAATTGTAGTATTTAAGTCTAAGTCAGTGATTTATATGGGAATGAAGAGAAGAGCCTGAGATTGGGTTTGGGAGTGGAATTCTGGATTCTAATAACACAATGTCTTGACTTTTTAATCTGAAATTCTTCACTGAATTGTTTTTCATTGTTATCTTTAATTTCTGCTGTACTTACAGCATTTGATGTTACAGCCCCTAAAGTTAAATGTACTCTGAAGATTCTGCTGTACTTTTAAAAAAACTGCAGGCATACTTAACTGGTTAGATATATTCACAGATGAATAATTAAAAAAAAGGCAAAAGCTAAATTTGAGAAAATGATATCATCCTATCAGAGACAATATTTTCTTTTCATATATTATTCTAGCTTATTGATATTACCATGATGCTAATTTTGTACACTTATCTCTTGCTTTCTTGGTACAAGTCACTACAGATGTTCAATTTTATCATCTTAAGTTTGATCATTTCAGATTGATTTTTAATAAGAACAGAGAACTCTGTGGCCTTTTAATTTATCCCAGTCTCATTCTCTGCTCCCTCAGATCAGCAGTAGTTATGAAAATGACAGCCTGTATTCCTTGTACTGGATAGCAGAGAACAGAACTCATTCTCAAAGAATTGTAATTAAGTAATTTAATAAATAAATAAATTAGGAGAAGAGACAAATCTATGCAAATGAATTTTAAATTATTCATGTAGATGTTCTGCCCTCAAAGAGATGGAGCTGAAGTTCCTTGTTAAGTGTGGGCTGTGCATAATGACTTATTCCCAAAGAGTACAGTACAGAAAAGGGGAAAAAAAGTAATTGTGCTATGGAGAAACCAGAGAATCATGACTTCAGCCACACGATATCAAGGTCAGCATTAACAGGCTTAATCATAGTGGGCACCCTTGATACGATGTAATGAAAATTGCATTTGACCTCTGCAATCTTCTCCCCAGAACCCAAAACTTAAGTCTTATCAGAAAAAAAAAATCAGATACATTCCAATAAAGGAGCATTCTGCAAAATACCCAGTGAGTACCCTAAAACTTCCAAGGGCATAAGAAAATGAGGAAAGTCTGTGAAATGTATGTATCTAGGAACAGCCTAAGGTGACATGATAATGAAATGTAATGTGGTATCCTGGATGGTCTGCTGGAGCAGAAAAAGGACATATGTAAAGACTAAGAAAATGTGAGTAAAATATGGACTCTGGTTAATAATAGCCTGTCAAGATTGATTCATTAATTGCATTAAATTCACCATACTAATGAGCCAATTAATAGGGGAAACTGAGTATGGACTGTATGGAGATTCTCTGTACTGTCTTCGCAATTTTTCTGTAATTGTTAAAACTATTTAAAAAATGAAATATATTAAAAAGTAATATCAATAAAATAGTTTATTTTCTTATTTTAAACTCATTGCTTAACTGTTTAAAGATGAGCTAAAAACATGTATTTTTTTTCACTTATCTGGCCTGGATGTAATGATTCTTTGTATTTGTGAAGGATGATCTGATGAAAACCCAATAGAGTTCTTTCTTTATGGAGGACTTAATGCACAAATATAAATATTTGTATTTTGGCCTCCAGGCTGATCAACAGCCTCCAGGCTGATCAAAATCTGTGGGTTTTAGGGGAACTAAAAAGCTGATGTATAATAAACTGTTCCTTTCATCTTTGGGCGAATTATCTGGAATTTAGAGTTTAGGTAAATATAGCCCTTTGTTACCCTTTTATTACTTCCTCCGTGACTTTTAAAGAACGCCTTTATTTGTACAGGCTTGCCTTGTCCTTCCTTGGTCAGACAGATTACATCCCCTGAAATCGTACTTAGGGTGTCAAAATGTTTATTCAACCATTCTTGAAGATGTTTAGCAAGTTATTTTTACTTTACTTCTACTGGGATTTAGCTTATAATAATACTTTAATCAGAATCAATCAAATTCTGGGTAGCCCATAAGCACATAATTAATAAATATTGCCAAAAGGAAACATTTTTTACTAACTGTTTCAAATATAAAATCTGGTTTATTCTGGTTAATTTGGTAAATTGGACACAAGGGAGGTGTTAAAATTTCCAGACTTCTTCCTTCTTTTTCATACTTTATTTGCTAATTCATTCATCCATTCATTCACCAAGCAACCCATTCATAAATACTGTTACTCACTTACCCATCTATTTATTCATCCTTTATGTTTCAATTCAGTTACTCATATATGAAACCATTCTTCATGGGTCCATCCATTTATCTACTCACTCAACTACCACTTATTAATTTGTCCATCGATCCATATGTCCATCTTATTATTATTTGTACCCATGAGTTAATCCATCCATCCATTTACCCACCTAACTTTTATAAAAGCTACTTGTAAGTTAGGTATCAGGTTAGGCACTTAAGGTACAGGGGGAAATTATATGGATCTTATCCAGACAACAAAGGATATACATCTTTTTTCTTTAGAAAATTAATAATTTTTTGTAAATGATTTACAGAGAATTATGATCAATGTACAGCTATTTATATCTTACTCTCTTAAACCATGACTCTTTAAATCAATGATTCTCAATTCTGCCTGCGCATAGAAACGATCCAGGTATTTGAGAAAAATGTAAATACTCAAGCATTGAGCTAAAAATCTCAAATCAGAATATCCAGCAGCTTAGATAGAGTATCAGTGTTTTTAAATACCTACATATAGTCTTTAAAGCACAGGCAGCATTGGGCACAACTGGTTCACAGAAAGTATATGATGTCATTTTCATTCAATATAATATTTTTCCTGGCACAACTCAGTAGAATGCTTATATATTTTAAACATTCTTTGCATATAATGTAAACAACATATAATCCAAAGCCATAGGGAAATTCAATATCAACATACTCAGAATATATAGTAAATGTACTTTATTTAAAATACCAGTTAGTATTAGTGAAAAGAGCAATATATTTTGGAACTGACATATTTATCGAAAGAAAATAAATGTTAGATTTAAAAATAGGAATTTCTCATGGTTTCATGGGAAAACTCTCCCTTCATTTTCCAAGAAAAAATGACACTGAAGGAATATTTCTGAACCCACTCTCCATTTATCACCCGTGTTTGAGGTATATCTATGAGGAGCAGGCTGACATGATTTTGAAATGCATTTGTTACTTTTGCAATATACAAGAAGGTTAAGGTATTAAATGACTCTGTTTTCTCATGATATCCTTTTATTCCCTCTTTTCGAACTTTCTTTATTTTTTATATAGATCTCTTTCTGTGCTATCTCTATAGATCTATTTGTTTATTCTTTCACAACCTCCAAGCTGTCTTGATTCCTGTAGCTTTAAAGTAAGTCTTGAAGTCAGGTTTTGTCAGTCCTCTGACTTTGTTCTTTTCTTTGAGTATGGAGTTGGCTGTTCTGAGTCTTTTGCTTCTTCATGTAAAGTTAATAATCTGTTTGTCCATATCAACTAAACTTTCTGAGATTTTGACTGAGATTTTATTGACTCTACAAAATTGGGAAGAGCAGACATCTTGGCAATATTCACTCTTCCTATCCATGAACTTAGAATATTTCGTCATTTATTTAGTTTTTCCTTGAAATCTTCCATCTGAGTTTTGTAGTTTCTTCACCTAGACCTTGTAGATGTATTTTTTAGATATTTACCTAATATTTCATTTTTGAGATGATAATGGAAATGGAGATTTGCCTTTTTAAATTTCTTTATTTCTTTCTACATATTAGATGCACAAATATGGGGGTGCATGTGATAATTTGATACATTCATATAATCAAATTTGGTGTCAGAGTAATGCTGATCCTGTAGAATGAGTGAAGATATATTTCCTCCTCTCTGATCTGCTGAAAAAGATGGAGATTATTGATATTATTTTTTCTTTAAAAGTTTTACTGAATTCACCAGTGTACCCATTTGGGTCTAATATCTCTGCTTTGGAAGGTTATTAACAATTGATATGATATTTTTACTGTTAAGTCAATACAAATTGTCCATCTCCCATATGGCTTTTAATATTATCCCATCAACATTTCCTCAGGGACCTCTTCTCTGACTCTTTTAACTAATTTAGTTGTCCTTATTATATACTTCTCTGAGCACCACACCAGCTTTACATTCATTCTAGCACCTCTGTTGGTGGTAATATTTTATTTATTTGATAAACTGTGGACTGATACCTGTTTTGAGACCATAAAATACTTCAGGGGAACAATGTATATTCATTGTATGTGAAAGCTTGCACAGTATCTGCACCCAGTTGTCTCTCCATAGTCACTTATTGAACTAGTAATTAAGCATTTACTATGTGCCAGAAATCAGGTTTGAATATAGAGCCTCAGAAATGATAAACAACATTAAAAAGTATTAAAACCATGAAGGAGAATCCAAATACAGTGTTTGAATATAATATAATAAGAGCTAAACTAGAGGAATGGGTATGTTGTCAGCAATTCATCATGGTATCAATAGATCTTTGTGTGTGTAGTCAGGGGTAAAATTATGAAGAGCATTCTACCTTGCACTTTAAAGAGTGTGTAAGTGTTGGCCAGGACTCAATGGATGGCTGGGAAACATTTGAGAACATTATAATTGAGGGTAACGCAAGAGACATAAGCATACATGTTCAATATTATGTATAAAAAGAGAAAGGATTGTTACCTCATACTTGGTATGCAACAAGGTTTTCTGGATAACATGATACATAAATTTTAGGTTGTATGAAAGAGTAAGAATTATCCAGGTAAAGGAAGCTACAAAGGCATTTCAGGCATAAGAGGGAAAGAAAAAGAAAACATGATCAGAGGGATAAAGATAAGAAGTGTAAAGCCACTTACAATTTAGGATTTCTAGTGCCGAACATTTGGAGCAGTCAAAGTTGATGATACAGAAGAGGGAGGTAGGCGGCAGTTCAGAGAGCTGGTGTATCATGTTAACAAAACTAGATCTAGTCAAACAGGGATTGTTAAAGTATTGAGCTATTTTAGAGATTTGGGCACGGGACAAATTTGCATGAGGCAAATTCTTCTGGCTACAATTTGGAAGATAGCTTGGAGATGGAGAGGAATGACAGGGAGGCCTGTCAGGATCCTGCTGCTGCAGGAATTTGGATAATGTGTTGGTGCTGTGGACTAGGATAGAGGAGATAAAGATGTAGAAAACATATTTAAAAGAAAAAGATAACTTTTCTCTAAGGTCATATGTAATCAACAATTCATAATGGAAACATCTCATCACATTTTATCATAGGTTTCTAAGTCCAAGAGTGAGACAGGTAAGATAGTCTGTTTCATTCATTTTAGGTTTTCTTATTATGCAAGCATCAAGAGTAAGTGAGGAAATATACAATAAGAATGTATTTTGACGTTCAACTGTATTGCTAATCTCTCAGTGGCAAATAGGTATCTTTTAGGAGAAAGGTGCGTCTTGTCAGCTGTATCTTGCTTACAATTTACAAAAGATTTAAATTTTTTTATTTCACATATATTCAGAAAAGACTCTGCTTATTTTTACAAGTTTACTTTCACGATAAAAATTATTTTAAAGATGTAACTATTCATTAAAATATATCTATCCTTATTAATGTTTAATTTAAAAAAGCCTGAGTAAGCAGTAAAGTCCTGGTATATAAGGCCCTACACTATCTGGACTTGGACATATCTTTTATTAATAGCTCTATATCCCCATCTTAGCAACTTGCAGGTCAACGTAGACCTCTTTTACTATTTTAAACATTCAAATTCCTGATGTTATATTTATACCTCTGCATCTTTTTTTATGCCATCCCCCCTACCTTAAGCGTCCTTCTGTAATTCTTGCACCTGGCTAACTCAGTAATCAGCACAACTCCCTCCTAAGCTGCAGTAGACTTTCTTTTTACCTAATCTGGTTGTTTCTTTGATATATAGGGTTGGTATTATAACAAATGTTAAATGATTGTTGGGAGTATTGCATGAGGTCATGTGTGTGTAAATTTTTGGTATAGTACCTGGCACATAGACAATGGTCAGTGAATGGTTGTTATAATTTGTCCCCATACATCAAAGTATTGGAAGTTTCTTGAATACAAAGACCACGTCTTACTTATTTTACTTACTTGGCACGTAGATGAGCTATTTGAAAACAGGGAAAGTGACATTTAATAACTTTATTGCTTGGATACATCAACAAAATGCCATGGGAAACACTGGATATACTGTCTCTGTATCACAGTATTACTGTCCTGTAAGTGAAGGAAGCAGACACTAAAATAATTACAATGCAAATCAGAGTGGGTAACAGTCTCAGAGTACTGTGGGTGCCCAGAAGAGTGAGGAATGAATGCTCTAATCAAGAACTTGCCCTAATCAAGAATAAGGATCTATTATTATTAGCAATAATAATTATTATAATCTACTTACATCAAAAGCCAATATTTTTATTAAAACAATAAGGATCTAATTAATAATAGCAACAAAAGAAATAATAATAACAGGAGCAAACATTTATAAAGAACTTAGTCTGTGTTAAGCTTTGAGTAAACACTTGCATGCATTGTTATATTCAATCATCAGTTTTACAGATGAAGAAATAGTGACCCAGATGCAAAATAAAGGGCACAAGGCATACAACTATTGGCATATCTATGATTGATATCAAGATCTTTCAAACTATCAGGCCAGGGATCTTAACCATCGTGCTAAAATATGAGAAGAGTCAGTGCACAATCCTAATCAAGAGAGTTTGGTCAGGTCTCTTAAAACAGGGAGCCATAAATAAACAGTAAGAATAAGAGTCTGCATGTGCTACAGGGAAAAATTTTAAAAAAATTTTTTAATGGGCCAAAACCCATCTTCAATGAAACAATATACTATTTATTATACTTTTCTGGGTTATTTCTTTTTATGGAGTATATGATTTTCATCTTTGAGATGTTTTACAACTTTGTAGAGATGGAATTCAATTTGTGGAAATTCAATAATCATGTAAATAATTCTTATATATAGACATGCAAATACATTCTGTCTGATTAAACTTCAGTTGACTTCCCTTATCTCCTGTAGAAAAAAAGCCAATTTCATATCTATGAAGAATGCTCTTCAGGTGTGTTGAGGAGTGTGTGAAACATTAGAGTCTGAAAACATTAAATTTATATGGTAGTATTTTAGAATGTTGGTCCTTACCCAAAGTCTTCATTAATCTCTATAAGCACTTTGGGTATAAATGTCATAATTATCTTTTCTAGTGCTACATAACCATGTACTCAATAAACATCTATTGAATGAATTAATCTCTGCTGGAATCCAGATATGCAGCTATAACACTATGACAAGTATTATGTTTTTTTGTTTTCGTATTTAAAATTCATCAATCATAATTATATTCTCTCTTAGCAGAGGCAAGGAAATAATAAACAAGACCCTTATTTATTGAATTTGAAATGGAAATGAAAATGCACATAGGAATTGGGGAATTCTTAAAGTACAGGGTAAAAAAGCACAAACTCACCCATGTCATAAAAGGTGACTTGTTAAGGAGTGTGAAGTGGAATAAATTCAGAAACAGTGCCACAGAGTGACACAGCAATCATATATCACTGTGCTGGAGTGATACGGACTTTTAGTGTTTACCTTGAGGTAATGAAAAACTATGTGACGCTACTCTCAAGGGATTACCTTGTGGATGCCTTTTCCATTTCTCACATGTAAATATAAGTGCATAGGTCAAGCCTATCTCAGGTTTGCCTGTGAAGTATCATGAAAAAAGAAAAAAAAAATATTTTACTTCCCACTATATTTGTCTTCAGTAATAGGCAATAATTTAAAATGTAATTCTGTTAAAATAAGTAGTAAAAAATAGAAGGGATCAACATTTGAGTAGTGTCTAGTATATGCCAGACTTTGTATTAAGTAGTAATTTATAAATACTATCTATTTAAACTCACAACATCCCTATACGACAATTGTGATTTCCATTCCGTTGGAGAAATAGATGTAAAAAGGTTAAGAAATTCACTCCATGCCAGTTTATTTTCTCCCATATTTTGTCATAGGCTGTTAGAAGTAGCCATGCCACCTCTTGAATGCTTTACTGCTTAGAAATTTCTTCCATCTGATACCCTAGGTCATCACTCGTAAGTCTAGCCTTCCACAAAGTCCTAGTACATGGACACAATGCAGGCAAGTCTTTCTGTTTGTTTTTCTTTCTTTTTCTTTTTTTCCCTACAGCATAATAAGAGTGACTTTTGATCTATTTCCCAGTAAGTTCCTCATTTTCATCTGAGACACGTTCAGGCTGGCCTTCATTTTCCAAATTTCTATCAGCATTTTGGTCACAAACACTTAACCAGTTTCTACTATGTTGCAAAATTTCCCTAGTCTTCCCATCTCCTTCTGAGCCCTCCAAACTCTTCCAACCTGCCAATTACTCAGTCTCAAAGCCACTTCCACATTTTGTGGTAATTTTATAGCAGCAATCTCCTCCTCTATACCAATTTTCTGTCTTACTACATTTGCACTGCTGTAAAGGAATAACTGAGGCTGATAAATTTATAAAGAAAAGAGGTTTGTTTGACTCATGGTTCCACAAACTTTACAAGAAGCATGGCGCCAGCATCTGCTTCTGATGAGGACCTTGGGCAGTATTCACTCATGGTGAAAGGAAACAACCATCACACGGTAAAAGGAAGGAAGCATGAGAGAGAGGAGGGCAGTGCCAGTCTCTTTTTAGCAATCAGTTCTAATAGGCACTATTACAGCAAAAACTCACCCATTACTGTAAGGATGGCACCAACCCAACCATGAGGGATCTGGGTCCATGACCGAAACACCTCCCTTTATGTACAACCTACAACATTGAGGATCAAATTTCTACATGAGCTCTGGAAGGGACAAATATCCAAACTATATCATTCTGTGAGGTAGGATATTGTCTGAAATTATCTTCAGAAAGAGAAATGCGATAGTTTAGATACATATGTTTCACACTCCATCCAGATTTCAGACTTATTATTCAAAGAAAATGTTCTTGGGTATCTTGCCAGATTCCTTGAAAACAATGTGGAGGTTCTGTCAGGTCTCATCTGTAGATTTTGGAGTCTCAAGAGTGATAAACTGCATGTCTTACACATGTTTCATTACTTAGTAATTTCCTCATGCAAACTAAAGCTTAATCTATGTCTGATTGTTCTCTCCATTTTTTTTTTTTTAGTGCTGGAAACAGTATTCTATTTATTGTTAATGTTCAAGGAAGATTTGTTACTTAAGATCATTCTAAGGCTATAGGAAGAGCTGCAAAGTCAGCACTTCGGAGTAACATAATTTTGTTATATTACCTCATTTGGCAAAAGCCGAACATCTCACATCCATATTTTGAAAACATCTAAAGCATCTGCTAGCTTTCTCTGCATTTAACTCCTGGAGAACATAAAGAAGAAAACCTTGTCTGTAAATACTATGCAAGTTTATGCTCTGTTTCCCTAATGTCTTGGCACTCCTGAACACTGCAATGAACCCGGTACAAAACGCTGCGCTGTACTCCTCCAGTGAATCATGAGCTTGAAGCAAAAACAGGATTGTGGTGATTGTTTGTATTTTGTTTGGTTCTTCTCATTAGGCTGAGAGCCCATTTAGCTTTAGAATCATTTTTCCTTCACAAATGTATGCTCAGGAAATATTCTCAATGAATAGCCCAAAGGAAGTGCTCAAAAAAAGTGTTGAGTGAGTACATTAAATACACTGAAAGGGTCTGTGACCTCAGTGGGAAGTTCTTATATCTAAAACACATAGTGAATCACAAGTGTTTACATTACTTGATTGTCAGGATCGAAAATAATAAATTACCTGCTGAATCCAGACACATTCAAGAGACTGGCATTTAAATGGAAGCATTGGAATTTTTATCAGTGAACACGACTTTTTCGTTGTAGAATCATTAACCAAAGGTGTCATACATGTCTCTATTTTCCTATGTAGAATGGTGCAAGATACCAAATAAACATACGCAATTTATATGAGTCAGAACTCAATTTTGAATGCAAATTAATACTGGAGACCAGGTATTGGCAAAATATTCTCTGTAAAAAGCCAGACAGTAAATATTTCAGTCTTTGAGGGCCATATGGTTTCTGTCATAGCTACTGAACTCTGATGCCATAGTGCAAAAGCAGAAATAGCTGATAGAGTGAAAAATGGGCATATCAGTGTTTCAATAAAAATTTATTTACAAAAACAGACAACATGTCAGATTTGCCCCATGGACTGTAGGTCTCCAACTCTTGTTCCATGCTGTAATAGTGATATCATTGAGTATTATTGAGATTTGTCATAACTCACATCCTCCAAATGTCCAATGCCTGGCTTTCTGTGTCCATGGTCTTATATTTTCTGTTTAGAGTCTTGTTTATTTTTCTTTTTCTATTTAGTGCCTCCTAGTGCTACAAGTACATCTGTATAGTTGTGTAAATATATTTATTTCTATGCACACTTTTTATTTAAATATTGTTAAGTATCTGCATATTAAAGTAATAATCACAGATACAACAATTTATTTAGATTTAAGAATTCAGTTTACGTGATTATCAAAAAAAAAAACATCTTATTCACTTATGCCAGAACAAAATGTCTCCAGTGCCTCAGTATGGTGAATTTATGTAAGAGTGGCCCCTATCATACTATTAATTACTCCTTTCCACCTCAAAATCTGGTTTAGCTATCATAATTCTCATTCATAAATCAGAGATACGTGATTGACTGATTCAACTATTTGATAATGGCCACTAATCAATTGATATATTCTTAAATGGTGATTCTACATGATCATCAAAATCAAATTAATGGGCGCATATATGGATGTATCATTCATAAGATCATATAAACTATTTTCAATTTAATCGATTACATGACATTCAACTAAAATAATGCTGGAAAATACCATTTTGATTAAAAATATAAAACTAATTTGTGGATCCCTGTATATTACATATGTGCATTGCCTCTTCACTAAGTTCATGTACTTACTTTTTTTTTTAAGTTTATTAAAATGCAGACTATCTGCTTTGATGTCTACATGACTTTTCTATCACAGCTATGCTTCAACATGATTTTAAAGCTCTTTTTTTTTTCCTGGCATTTTTGGGTTTATATCTGCATAATTATATTTAATTTTTGAATTTACTAGTGAGAAATTTTTTGATTCATAGATGTAGATTTGGATGGATTTGTATATATTGTATGGTACATCCACTTTCATCTGGATATACCATATTGACTTAAATTAGAAGAACAACAAAATAAAGTTGTTCAGCTTTATTTAGTTTCTGAACAACAAAATAAAGTTGTTCAGATTATTTAGTTTCAGCTATTTGTCTCAGCTAAGACAAAGAGAAATTCATTAATATTTCCTTCTGTTCATTTCATCAGATTCTAAGATGATTAGGCAGCGCAATTCACGGGGTTTCAGTATAAATGTTTATAATAGACTTGGCTAGCAAACCTGGACTGGCATAGGGAAGACTGTCAGTCCTCAACATATATGCTTATGGCACGTAGAGATGGTCAGTGATTTTGATGCACGTTCACCATTCACTCCAGTAGTCATTAGTTCTAGGCAACTGTGTGAAGTAATACATTTCCATTAAGCCAAATGTTATTTCCAGAATTTCAGAGTTAGAGTATTTCACTCTCTGGAAACATATTCTGAAGTGTGTCTGATTAAAAACAGCCAATGCTACACCTGTTGAGCCTGAAAGCTGAACTTGACCCAGGACAGCCTCTTCTCGAGACTCCTGCTGTGGTTGCTCTTAGGTTAGAAACAGTCATTTTGGAGACATGGATGGCAGATGTGAGTGGAGCCCGGGTGCTGACTCTGAAATTATTCATTGCTATTACTTGTTCGCTCATGATTAGTGTAATCCCTAATATTTTAATTTAGAAAGTAAATAGGTCAACAGCGCATAGACTTTGGGAATGTAGTTTCTACAGCTTTTTGTGACTTGTATCATTCTCTTTTATACTCGCAACAGCAGTTCTTAACCCTTAAATACATTGTGATACATTCTTTATTCTCCTGAAAAGAATCTTGTACATAATATAACCTGTCTACATAAATAAAAACAATAACAACAAAAAATAAAGTTGAGCTGCCATATAAAAAGGAATAAATAGAAAACGATTTATAATGAATATGTAATACAATATGTAAATTTTGGGTACAGCCTTCCAGAGAAATTAGTAGAGGCTTGTGTCTATATGTAGAATCACATAAGTGCAACCATTTTAAATGTAGAATGTTAAGGTATATTGTACTGACCACTCAAATTATTACAAGCAGCACATTTCTTGGTAAAGTTTTGAATAAAACAAAGAAAAAGGATATCCTAAGTTCAGGTAGTTGCATGCATTGAAAATTTAGTGTATATTAAACTCATACAAAATCTTTATGTTAGTATAAAATCAGAGTTAGTTTTCAGACTAAGATAATTATAAGCAGCTTAACTTTAATTTATTTGATTATTTTAGGTTTATTTGGTAATTCTAAATAAAGTCTTTGCAGGGCATTTGAAAGTTTTAGGAGCTGTAAAATACTTTTCCTTTGTGGAGAATTGTTTCGGCCTTACAGAATGTCTAGCATTTTTGCACACCCCACATGGCAATGTGTTCCCCAATCATTGTGCAAACTACATGGCCACGCCATCACAACCAATTTTCACAACAGCTTTTGGAGATGACATGACCCAGGACACGAAGCACAGCTATAAATGGATTTCATAGTGGGTAAACTGGACTGCCAACAGGTCAAATTAATTGCAGCAAAATATAAAATATTTTCTAAAAATGAGTAAAAATTTCACCTGGAATATTTTTCTCACCTTGCTTGAAGTTTTCCTCTCCACTGATTTTTGGGAAAACTTCTATTCCTTCTGTAAGAATTGAGAGGACACCTCAGAAAAAGCAACTCTTTTCAAACCAGGCCCTGTGCTCTTGTTCTAGGTTTACTCAACTAGCTTTCTCAGTTATCATATTTGCCTTTTAATGAAATAATTGTTTTCCAAATCTATCTCCTCAGATTATCTGGAGGCAACCCCTCAAGACATAAGTGTCTTCATAACTTGTGGATGTTTGACTCAAATGGGTACTGTTATTTAGTTTTCAGAAAGAGTTTAGCTATTTGTCAGTATGTTTCTCACTTAACCATTTAACTAAAAGTTTTATTTATTTATTTATTTATTTATTTTTGTTTTACCTCATTTGGGGTAACTGGGAAGGTGTTTTGACTCAAGTTCCTATAACTTGAGAAAATCATTAGCAGCTACCCAACTTTTAAAGTATATAATCTTTCACAAATTGAATGATTAAAGAAAAAGATAAGTCTGAACATATATACGGTCCTTTGTAAACCTCTGTCTCTCTCTCTCCCTATATATATATATAAAATATATATGGTTCTTTGTAAAGGCATTTGTGATAAAATACATAAGTGATTGATTAGTGAATAATGAAAATATTTTTCTAGCTCAGTAACTGAAATTTACTATGTCTTTTAATAGTAAAATTATATTTATTTATTCATTCTTCAATTAGTCTTAGGAGCTAAGAATAGCAAAGTGTATTAAAAAATGAAAACCCCTGCCCTCATGGAATTTATATTCTAGTGGGACAATGTATGTGAAAATTTTAATGCTCTGTACAACTGTACATAAATGCATTTTCTCATTATTACTACTCATTGATCTAATTTAAAAGCAATAGGAATACTTTGTTGGTGTGAGGATGGGGAAAATTGAGTGACATGTTAATTGACTAAGTTAAAATAAGTGATACAGAATTGTTTTTAAAACGTGGAACACACTAATTTTCCCATTTATCTTGCTTATTTGCTTAAGAATGCAGTACCTCTACAGAAATTTCTTTAGATGATCATCTTTAGCCTAGCATTTGTTCAAACTGTGGTGAAACATTGATAATGATATTTAAATGTTTTTTTTTCTTTTGGATATTTTTAGATTGTAGGCTTGAATGAAATGTACATTATAATTTTAAAACCCATAGCTCCACTGATCTCCATTATTCTCATCTGATATTTCCTTCCATGACCTACAGCTCTCTGCTCACAGGCTTCAGTACTTCAAGGAACTGAAGTTGTTTGTACCCCACTTAAGTAGTTATAAGGAAAAGTCACTTATAAGAGTCCTTATTAAACAGAAATTGCTCTTGTGTCTAATTGCCTAGCTATCTTCTACTTTTCCTTCTTCTGATTATCACCCCCTGATTTTTCCAAGGGAAACATTTCTCCTTGACATTAAGCTTGTTTGGTGAGAAGCATGCTCTCCACTCATGAGACTGATGGGCAACATACGGCACAGTTCTAACCAATGAAAATAGTGTTTTTAGTTGACTGCACAAGCCTGACTACTTAATTAGAAATATGTGACTTTTGCTAGAATTACTAAGAAAAGGCTAGAGAGTTCCACCAGAACAGAGTTTATCAATGAACAGATTCATAAAAGAAAAAAGCAGAGTTAAGATATGGAAAAAGATATATCAACTTGGGAAAATATAACATGCCTACATATAGGTATATCTGAAACTCTACATTTCTGGGTTTTTAAGTTATGTGTTTTTAGAACTAACATCACTGGTCACTATCCAGAATACTTGATTCTTTTTATCCCATCATGAATATTCTCCAATTTTTTTTTTGTCTTTTTGTTACTACATTACAGGTCAAAATATTAGATGGAAACATATAATTGACCACACTTAGATCACATGTCCCTGAGAAAGCTGCCAGGGAAAGGGAAAAATGAATATATTTCTACCATTGTCTTCTGTAGCAAAAGGCAGATCCTTCTTACAAATGTTTATGAAGTGCTTCCAAATACGAAGTTTGGTCAAATACTGGATACACCAAATTCCCCCTAGGAACTTTCTGAAACACAACTATGCATACTGATAAATCCAGCCTAACATGACATTGTATATTTTCCTCTTATCATCATAAAAAATACCCAATTTGACAATGATTTTGACAAATTCTTAGAAAACAAACCCATCTAATCTAGTTTTGATTGTCGAAAGGAAACTGAAAATATTACATATTTAGTACAGCATATACGCTCAGCTGAAATCCCTCAAAAGTTTCTAGTCTGTAAAGTAGAAATGAGTTACTATGATGATTCTAATAATTTTTTAAAATTTTTTCTTCATAAAAATTCTATATTTGCAAAATTACTATGAGCCTACAACTTATATTTTCTGGCTATATATTTACCAGGATTCTCTTTGAAAGAATTTTCTGTGTAATTAATAAAAAGACTGTATACCAAGGCTCGGGCAATTGAAAAGAAGTAAATAAGATGAAGCATCTTAGTACAAATCTAAGGGATGGGATTAAAGTACTAAACATTGTAAAGTATAATGGTTAAACCTCTAGTCATTTTTATGGTAAATTTCAGAATCACAGACTGCTTATGCTTACAGGTATTACAACTCATGAAAATGTGTGCATCACATTGTTTTTAGATCTAAATAAAACTTATCATTCATTGCTCCCAGGCAGCTGAAAACATGCCATTACATTGTGTAAGTTTAATTAAATTTAAAATAAGAGGAAAAACAGCTGCAGAAGCTTTCAATCTAAAGCTAGAGTTTGTCATGTCTTTCTGTGGAAAGCGTTTCCTATTTAAAGGTATTAAACTGACTGTATAGAAGCTAATTTATATGATTGCTTGAGCTCCACACTTGTTTGAATTTAAATATTTTAGAAAATTCTTGAAAAAGGAGTATGTGCCATTTAAACACATACATTTGCAAGTGATGGGGAAACATAGTAGTTTAACATAAGATAATGCAGTGTATAGTGATTAATATAAAAACGGAGATATTTTATTTCATAAGTGCTTAGATAATTTTTCACTTTAAAGTTTCTGAAACCAGGATGTAGCTTACAAACGATAACTTTTGCCATTTTTAAATCAGATTTTTTTTTTGCGATTGAGTTGAGTATGTCATTTATTTTGGTTACTAATTCCTTTTCAGTTGAATAGTTGCAAATATTATGAAGGTTGTCTCTTCACTTTGTTCATGGTTTTGTTTGATATACAGAAGCTTTTTTACTTGATATGATCCGATTTATCCATTTTCATCCCATTTATCCATTTTCGCTCTGGTTGCCTGTTATTTTGAGGTCTTACTCAAGAAATCTTTTCCCAGACCAATGGCCTGAATCATTTCTCCAGTGTTTTCTTCTAGTAGTTTCACAGTTTTGGGTCTTAGATTTAAGTGCCTAATCCATTTTGATTTAATTTTTGTATATGGTGAGAAATGGGAGTCTAGTTTCATTTTTCTACATATGTATATCCAGGTTTCTGAGCACAATTTGTTGAAGAGACCATCTGTTCCCCCATGTGTGTTCTTGGCAACTTTGTCAAAAATGAGTTGACTATAAATGTGTGGATTTATTTCTGGATTCTTTATTCTGTTCCATTGGTATATGCATCTGTTTTTATACTAGTACCATGCTGTTTAGGTTACTACAGCTCTGTTGTATAATTTGAAGTCAGGTAGTGTGATGCCTCCAGTTTTATTCCTTTTCCTTGGAATTGCTTTGGCTATTCTGGGTCTTTTGTGGGTTTGTATAACTTTTAGAATTGCTTTTTCTATTTCTGTGAAGAAAGTCATTGGTGTTTTGATAGGGATTGCATTGAACCTGTAGAGCATTTTGGGAAGTATGGACATTTAAAATATATTGATTCTTACAGTCCATGAACATGGCATATATTTTCACTTTTAGTGTTTTCCTCAATTTCTTTCATCAATGTTATAGTTTGGGTTATTGAGATCTTTTCACTTAAAAGAAAACAAACTACGGCCAACATGTGTATGAAAATATGCTCAACATCATTAATCACCAGAGAAATGCAAATAAAAACCACAATAAGATACCTCACTCCAGTTAAAATGGCTCTTACCAAAAAAACAACAATTAACAGATGTTGGTGAATCTGCAGTGAAAGGGGAATTCTCAAACACTATTGATAGGAATGTAAATTAGTACAGCCATGGTGAAAACAGTTTGGAGATTCCTCATAAAAAACTAAAAATAAACTAAAAATAAAACTATCATATGACCCAGCAACCCCACTACAGGGTATATATACAAAAGAAAGGAAATCAGTATATCAAAGACATATCTGCACTCCCAAGTTCATTGCAGCACTATTCACAATAGCCAAGATATGGAGTCAAACTAAGTGTCCATCAACAGACGAGTGGATAAAGAAAATGTTACATATAACACACAATGCAATATTATTCAGCAAAAACAAAACAATCAAAATCCTGTCATTGCAGCATCATGGATGGAACTGGAAGTCATTATATTAAGTGAAATAAACCAGGCACAGAAAGACAAATAGCATATGTTCTAACTCATATGTGAGAACTAAAAAAGTTTATCTTATAGAGATGGAGAGTAGAATGATGGTTATCCAAGACTCAGAAGGGTAATGGGAATAGAGAGGAGTTGGTTAATAAGGACAAAATACAGTTAGAAAGTAGGAATAAGATATAGTGTTTGGTAGAACAATACAGCGATTGTAGGTAACAATAATTTATTGTATATTTCAAAATAACTAGAGGAGTGGATTTGGAATGTTCCCAAAACAAAGAAATGATAAATGTTTTCAGTGATGTATATCCCAATTACCCTGATTTGATCGTTACACGTTGTATGATTGTACCAGAATATCACATACACCGCAATAAATATATATACCTATTATGTAAACATAAATTAAAAATAAAAAAGATGAAAACTTTTTATTTTTCATATTTTTAAATTCTGGCAATCTGTTGATAGGTGAACATCTTAGTTAAAATATTGATTGTAGGGTAAATGATGTATGGAAGGATTCACAGAGCTCTTGTTTTGAAAGAGCAAATGAGCTAGCTCACCATAAACAAAATATATGTATGTATTGAATTAAACTGTAATCTTTTATTGTCAGAAGCCTGCAGTTTTCACAAGTCAATGCAAATGTCTTTCAGGCAATGTCAGTCATTGTGATTCAAAATGTAACTTAGAGCTAGAGCAGTAGCTAGGCAAGATGAATTTGCTGTGAAATCATTAGGAAAAAAATAGTTAATTCATTCCCCATTATGCTGAGGATATTTTTGTGCTAACATATACAATTAAGGCCTGAATACCTGTTACTTTTTCCTTGATATTCTGCTGGGAATCCCCAGGCCAATGAAACCATTTCATCCCAGGAGCATGGGTGATTGAGTACAGTGATTAAAAATAGATCTAACACTTATCTCAACTTTTTTGAAAATTCTTTGCATTTTACCAAAATTACTTTCTCTTATTCTTCAGGCCAAATATATAAAAATATATTTTTCGAAATTAGCAGGATGAATTTGTTAGCTGTATGAACATAAATATGTTTTGCTTTAGAAATATTTTCCTCAAATATTAATAGTCAGTAAACATGACATATAAAGGATATCAGAGTTAATTAAATTGAATAAATAAACACCTTGTTTATTATTTGTGTATGGAGTGAAACTTGCCAAATATTTACTGCTTTGGACAATTACTTCTTAACTGATTACTTGCCAAACTATCATGTGTACTTCAAGCAAACAATAAAATGCTATTGTATATTTAGGAAGCAAGATAGTTTATGCAATGTATTTGATTTATTTTCTTCTATCAGGATCATTTGAGACTTTTCAATGCAGGGTAGAATGAATAGGGGCATGGCAATTTCATCTCCCTTTTTATTTTAAACCAGCACAAGTTAAACCTGCGCATGGCATAAATATATTGGTTCAATAGGGTTATTGTTAGGACAACAATGTTTGCCTTATTCTACGAAAGTGAAACCAATAATGGTGGAGGGGTCTTTGAGAAATGCAAAGGAGATCAAATTAGTCTCTCATGCTGTAATCACATTTGTTTTCTTTCCTTTTTAGTGGTATCAACTGTCTTTAATTTGGTGTATATATTTTTGAACTTTTTAGAAAGCTATTACTACATACATAGTAGAATTCATAAAGATATAAACACAATTCTAAATGATTTGAAACTTGATGCACTGACTTCTATATTTATCAATTCTTGATTCTTGCCTTCTTCATACTACCAGTAGTGTTTAACAGGGTTGATCACTATTTCCCGTTACTAGACATTTTTCACTGGACTTCCAGGATCCTTCACTTTTGTACTTTTGTGAATTGTTGTGTTGTTAGATTTTTGGTGGGGGAGTATTTTTTCTCTTTCCTCACTGGTCACTTCTTGTCAGATTTCCTTTCTTTTTTTTAAATTTTTTTATTGATACATAATAATTGTACATATTCATGGAGTACATCTTTTCAACCTTAGAATGACCTATATCTCAGTACTTGGTCCTTCTTTTTCTATACCCATTGTTTTAGTGTTCTCATTAAGGCACAGGCTAAGGACTTCCAAATTTAAAGGTCCTGAATTCCAAATATCTATGTGATGTGTCCACATGGATATAAGCATATCACACTTAATAGGTTTTAAATAAACATGTAATCTCACCTCCCAAGCCTAGGCCACCCACAGCCTTCCCTTGGTCATTAATGTCAATATGGTCTTTCTGCATATTCTAGACAAAAGCATTTATTTTTGAAAGCCACAACCTACACACAAGCTCTTCAAAAATATTTTTGCCTTTATCATATTAGTATGTCAAGAAAATAGTATTATGTCTGCCTTATTTCCTCGATGTTATAGAATATCAATTTGTCATTGCTGCCATGGTTATTTTGCAAGGCAGTGTGATGGAAATTGTAGGTGATTCAAACATGTGTAAAAGATAATTCAAGATATCAAGCACACTATTATCAAATAGTACTGCTAAAATGTGTTTTTTAATAATTATAATTCAAGAAAAAAGAGCACCTTGATTCCATGAGTTTTGGTTGAGATCAAATAAATTATTAAGAGCTTTTACAGGAAGGAAACCTCTAATCCAAAACTCAACTGCTGTGATAAAGTAAAAACTACAGAACATGTTTTGATAAACAGCTTGAGCTCTGCAGTTAAATAGACAAGGTCTGAAACCTGGACCCTTGAATTTACCAACTATTTGACCTTGTTGAATTTAATTAATTTCTCTGGTTTTGGTGTCCTAACTTTAAAATGTTATTAACAACTAAGGGGACTGAGGTAATGAAGGTAATGCACTTGCTGAGTGTTTTGCATATAGCAGGTGATCAGTAAATATTAACAACCATACTTCATGCCTGTTGCTTCTATTTCCAGCCACATGCTCATTTCTGTCTGCATTTCCTAAATCATAAGCATCAGCCTACAATGTTTATTATTTCCCTCCTTGTACCTTTATAACTTAAATATGCTCTTTTGGGCTTAGTGAAAATTTGTCTCTTTAAAGAATTTATTCTAATTAGCTCAACATCATTGCTTTCCCTTCAAGTTCATCTCAGCAGACTTGATTGCACCTATGTCTTGAGCCTTGTGTCATGCTATTTTTCTGTTTTCATTGTAATCCATTTTATATATTTTTACTCTTCAATGGGACTCTGTTTCTTAAAGTTAAATCCTGTTACTTAATTTCTTTTTTCAGATACAGTATTCTTCACACAGAATGCGCTTAATAAAAGCTTGCCCAAATATTGATAATCAATCAAAGCATAAAATTTTACATTAGTGAATATATAACATGTAGATTGTGCTCATTTATGTTATGATAATTCTCAAATTATGAATTTATGTCAGATCCATAGATATGATATCCTTTTCTAGAATGCTATAAGCAATTTGGATAAGTTTAAACAATTTTTAAAAAGTCTTATTTCTTAAAGGAGGAACTATTCTAATGCATCATTTTTCAGTGAATTCTGCTTTCAAAAGATAAAGGTAAAAATTTATCTTAATATACCTCCAAATGTATTCTAAACATAATTTAATTAAATCCAATATGCTGTGGAGGGTGAATTATAGTGATTGTTTCCAGTGAAAACTCAAACATAGGTTTGCAAATTAAATTTATTTGAATGAAGAAATAAATAAATGTTTGTTCAATGAGAAACACTGAAAGTTTAATGTGAGCCCATAAGGGAAAATAGGATCTGAGATAGGATGATTTTATTTACCTGTGGTCTTCAGAGCCATATGTTGATGTCACATGTGTAGAAAAGATCTAGTGGGGATATAGCACTGGGTAAGCCAAGACTGTACTGATTTAATACCTATTTGTTCCTTTAAAAATCTTAGGACTTTTATATTTTATTCAATCTGAGTCACATTGGAATAGAAGAGTAGAAAAATTAATCTCTTTTAGTCCTCACCATTAGTTAGATGATTTTATCTGAATGTCTGTTAAAACTACTCTTGAATTCAATTATGACTGATAGATATTTTAAGATAAACTACCTACAACTCTCTATTAAAATCACCTAAGAGGAATGGATTGAAATGTTTGAAGGCAATTTGACACCAAAATCAAGGTAACTTTATCTAGTGTCACATTCATCTGCTCTCTCCCTCATCTCTTAAGCAGGCGTTTGCTCATTTCTGTCATCATGTCTTTGTTCATAATCCTTAAATAGTGTGTATACTGCTAGTTTGTCCCTTTTCTAGTTCTTTTAAAACTCAATTTAATAGTTTCACAGCAATTTAACAGCAAATGGCTCTGCATGCCATGATGGAAATAGGCACCATTTAGAGAACACTTATCCTACGGTACAAATTTGATTATTTTAAAAAGTTTTATCACTAGAATTTTTTTTTTTCTGCCTGACAATGGGATGCATTTTGGAGGAAACACCTGTGTTGAGAGTACACTTTATATGCTGTGGGGAAACAAATGTCACAGGATGACTTTTGTGTCCAAATCAGCGGTTTTGATCCCTGAAGGCCTCCTTACAGTTAAAAAGTTTTTTTCTCAAGTATATTTCATTTTCGTTGACTACTACAGGGTCATTTTCTTTTCTTTTCAATCTCTGTAAGAAAAGATTTCATTTGTTAAAGCAGGATTTTGAGAGTATTTTATACTCCAAGCTCTGGTAAAGAGTCCTCCTTGTAACAACGTTCCTGTGATGGCAAATTTGCTGCAGTTTGTGTCATCTCCAAGTTGGAAATCAGAAACTCATTTTCTCACTTTCCTTGAAGGTAGAGTGCAACTAACTATGTGACCGGTTATGTCAATCAGAGGTACAAGTGTAAGATTTTATGTGAGGTAAGCAATGTGAGGACTAAGATATCTTAAAAAATTCATGTTTTATTTTCATTGAGGGTGGGATCAAGGACAGTCAGCTCTGGGGGTAGAACGGCAGAGGATTTCATACCCAGTGCTTCTCGCTTAGCAGCGTGAGCTGAAGTGTCTGTAACCTGGGCGTGTGAGGTCTTTGCAGCAATACCACCATGTTGTAATTACACTGTCTTCTTAACTTTTATAGCCTCAATGTCCTAATTTTTGCCTCTCACTAAAACATCTTGTGAGTTACCTAGTATTTTTGAATAAATTTCTGTCCTGACAAAACTACTTGCAGTAGGTTTTCTAGTTTACAAACAAGGATGTTGACTTACAAAAGACAAATAGTTTTAGTATTATAAATTCAGTTAATTTTTTTAAAGATATATGTCATAGAGTTTTTGTCTTTCAAGAAAGCCTAAAATAGTGATAAGAGAATAGTACATGCTGGAAAAATGTGTATATGGAATTACTTTTATTATCCTTACCAGATTACAGAGACTTTTTTAAATATTGTCTTTCCAACCAGATGATCATTTGCTAAGGTATGTTATTCCACAAAGCCATTCTTTTTTTATCTTTATTCTATTATATTGCAGATAGCAATAAAACGAGACTGGCATAATAAGGGAATCTGCAGAGCTTTGTATTTGATGGTTCATTTCAAATTGCTGCCCGTATAGGAGTTACTCAAGCCCTGGCAATTTCAGTAAATTGATGTAATTTAGCACCCATTTTTGTCTGATTGTTTTGAAAGAAAAAAAATAAAAAAAACACTGCCACTGATGAATGACTTTTATGCCTGCCCATCACCCTGCAGAACTACTCATAGTATATGTATGTGCAATTGTGATTCCGGTGGGCAGTGTCCCAACTGAGGTATTTAAATTTTAAGTTTAAAGTTTGAGAACAAATGAGGATGAGTTTGGCCTTGTTCTATGTATCTTAGCTTAACAGAATCCATAGGATAACAAATCTGCCAGATAGATAATTATACTCAAAGAAAGGAAAGATGGCTGTGCTGAGTGTATTCTGTTTATTCTTTTATATCTGTTCTTCCTTCCTTCATCACTGTGTCCCAAGAGTGTGATCTTTATGGTTCCCTCGTACTCTATATTAGGATTCTGTTCAATTAATAGGAAGCAGCCCGGGAGATGTGAGCAGGGAAGAAAGAGATGTAGGCTTTTATTCCCCTGGTTCCCTCCATTCTGGGCTTTGGGTTGGCAGTGAATGGGTTCCTCCACCGAAGGCCAGAGCTCTTCTCTGGTAGTTCTCAACTACATCTAGAGATTTCTCTTCTTCCCCTTATCTCTTGAGTCCTAGGAGTGGTAGTTACTTCTCTCTACTACTAACCCCAGAGTATTTCCTGATCTTTTGTTAATTTTCTTTAACTTTGTCCATGTCTCTGTTAAACTCTATGCAATCACTTAAGTATGCAACTATTTCTTTTCTGGGGTACCATCTAATGCATTAATTAATACCATGAGTAGACCTAGAAAGACATGTTCCATATGGATATCTGGAATGGGGTTGTGCATATGTTTGACAAATCAATGGATATCCTGCTATCAGGAGAAATAGAACACTGATAGTCTTTGACACGGGGTGACATCACAATTATGAGACTATCACTAGGGGTGACAAGAAAAGTAGTGAAAATACAGGACAATTTCCTGGGAGACTTTCCAAGTTACATTAGAAGAAAAATTTTAAATGACGAATGCAAAGTATATTTAATTAGAAAATATCTATCAGGAAAAATAATTGCTTAGTATAAAACTGAAGGCATTAGGCCGGGCACGGTGGCTCATGCCTGTAATCCTGGCCCTCTGGGAGGCCGAGGAGGGTGGATCGCTCGAGGTCAGGAGTTCGAGACCAGCCTGAACGAGACCCCATCTCTACTAAAAATAGAAATAAATTATCTGGACAACTAAAAATATATATAGAAAAAATTAGCCGGGCATGGTGGCACATACCTGTAGTCCCAGCTACTCGGGAGGCTGAGGCAGTAGGATCGCTTAAGCCCAGAAGTTTGAGGTTGCTGTGAGCTAGACTGCCCAGGCAACAAAGTGAGACTCTGTCTCAAAAAAAAAAAAAAAAAAAACTGAAGGCATTAGATGTCAAGTAATCGATAAACCAATCACAACCCTCAGTCTGATTTCCAAGTTAAATATTACAAATTTCTACCAATACATTTTCTCACTAATTATGAATGTGGTTCAGGATCCTTTTTAGCCCAGTACTCCAGGCACCGCAGTATATCATTCATGTTGGTGAATATCTGACCTAGCTGATGTCTAGAGCATCTTTCATCCATAGAAAATCGTTATCTTATTAATATGTACTGGGGTTCCAGTGTGCATGTAACTACTCAGTAAATGCTTAATAGAAATGGCTGTGATAGATAATCAGTAAATATACATCCCTACACGCACATAAAATCACAGTCAATATAAGTTTATGAAGTGATTCTTAAATGATATAGATGCCTGCAAAGTAGCCAGAACTATGCTAGGTCCATAGGAAAAAGTAAAAACAAATACATCTTTTGCTCCTTAGTATCATTCAAATTTGAGAGGAAAACAAAACAAAGGTCATACTGTTTCCATTCTACAGTTTAGGAGATGAAAGATAATGTGGACATTTATGGTAGAAATGAGTACATTATTCAAAACAGTATCAGTGGGGGCCTTCAACATAGCCATCCCTGCTGACTTATTCAAATAATGCACCATAACATGGTGACCATGGTTTGGCCTGAATAATTTAGTCATAATTCTACTTAAATCATTATTTGAGTAATCATTTATTTAACAACTGAAGTTTTCAAGCTGATTAAACTTTATTAAGTTGGGGATTTTAGAGTCTCTCTCGTCGTTTTATCTTCAATGTTTAGAAAATGTCTCACTTCCCACAAACAGATCTGCAGGTCAGTGTGTAGGATTTGAACAGTAACATCACTCAGTAGCTTCCTAAGGGATTCTGAAATTAGTGTCAGGGTCACCTAAGGCTGATGTGAGAGGAAAGGGATTTTATATTCCCATTATTGGATAGACAGGTAAATGTGTTGCTGGGCTTGGTGGTAAACTCAATTGAATTTGTCATTACTGATTGAAACAAAGGTCATGGGTGTTCTAGCTGCACAGCAAGAATGCAGCTCTGTAGCATGAAAGCCAAGAACATGGTGCTATCATTCAAAAGCATAATAGCCACAGATAACATCAAAGTTTTAATAGCAAAACTGCAAAGCAAGGGATATCGATTAGGACAGTAAAGCTTGCAACTCCCCTAACAACATTTTCCTTTTTGCTGGAATTTGAGATATGTAGGCCTTAGAAAATCATAACCACTCATAATGTATGAATTCACATCTCTTTCAGTAGAAAAATATTTTTATTCAGTTTTATTCAATCAATATTTTATTCAGTTTTATTTAATTAAATTTTATTAATAAATATACACAGCAGTGTGTTGGGCTACATTACAAATATTATTAAACATGATTCTGCCCTTAACAATTCAAGAAAGATATTTTACTGTTTTTGAGTGTACGTATACCTGTGATTGGAGGTGTGGGACTATGTTTTCACAGTTAACCATAGCACAAAACACGTTATTGTTCCCTAATACATTAATTAAAATTACTCTCAATTACACTGTTACTTGTGTTCCTTTAAAAAAAAAATAATATAATGTTAAAGTAAAATGCCGGGTTTTTTCCCCTATAATTTCTGATTTTTAAATTGTGATCTACAGACTTGCTAATGCAAAACAGTCAGATTCACTTTTCCCCTGAGATGGTAATTATTCATCTTTCGCTACTGAACAGACCAGAGTTAGAAGCTGTTGCTTACTAATCCTTCTGAGTGTTCCATCTGGACAAATTTCCACCTTTTGTTAAAAATGGAAACAAATCCCTAAAGCATTGGGCCAAGTTTTGGCTTTCAATACTTTATTGTTTCTAATCTCTCATGAGTTATAGATCATCTTTTGCTATTTTACTGAAATAGTATCTTATGGAAGAGTAACTGTATTTATTATTAATTCTAATTGTTTTTTTGAGTGTCTTCACCAATATTCCTATCTGCTTTGGGAGTGATTATGCATAAGTTGTGAAAATTAAGCTGGCATAACAAATGACGAATGCTTTAAGCCCTGAAATGAGGCTTTATGAATTTGTCTGAACAGGATAAAATTATTTTTCTCTTTACTTTCATACTATGAAAATTAGAGAAAGGAATTTCCTTTCAGGATCAATTTTACTTAGAAATATCCAGATGGTATGATTAAGATAATCTCAGAGAGCCTAATATCTTTCAAATTCATTTTGTTCTCGTTCCCAATCATGGTTAGCAGCAGTAAATATGAAGCTATTTATAGTCAAATTTCTAATCCACTTCCTTTGCTAAGCCTTGACAACATGAGGCAAAAAAAGATACTCTGGTCACTACTAAAATGAAGAGTTGAAAATTTTACTTCCATATCATTGGTCAGATTTGTTATTTTTCCTCTTTCCTTCTCTGATATAAATTGCAATGAATGCAACACTTACTGAGCTTCTACCCCATTCAGAAAGCTATTTATGATGATTGTAGATCCTAGCAGAAGTTATGAGATTTATAGCTTTCTCTCTGGAAGCAGACATATCTGGATTGAAATCTTGATTTTTCTATTAGTAGTTGGGTGACCTGGAGATATAATTAACCTCTCTCATCTCAGTTCCCTCACCTGAAAAGTAAGGATACTTGGAGTCGTGCTGGTAAAGTTGTTATGAATATTTCATGTAAATTACATAAGGCAATATACATCCATATGTTAAATGCTAAATAAATCTTAGCTGTCAACAGCTATCTCCATCTTTAAATTCTGTTTATACCATTTATTATCTCTACCAACTTTTGGCCCTCTCTTGTACTGTTTAGTTATACATATATTTATGTATTATCTATTAAACCAATTTGTAACTTCCTTGATAGCAATAACTGAATACTTATATTTATTTGTTACATGATTGGAATATAGGAACATAAAATGCATTAGTTTCCTATCGCTGCTGTAACAAATTACTACACATTTAGTGGCTTAAAATAATACATTTTTTTTCTCCTGTACCATGTGAGGTCAGAAGTGCAGTGAGTTTTACTGGTCTGAAATTATGGTGTCAGCATGAACTATCGTATATATAGGCTAATTAAAATGTTTATCTTCTAACATTTCTGAACTAGTCACCATAAACTAGATGACAGTCATTTATAGAATGGACAATTTCATGACCTCCACAAAAAATAGATTTGCCAGCTTTATATCATAACTGCTGAATGAAAGTTATATTTTTACAAGTAAAATGTGTAACCATTAAAACTGTAAATTGAGTGTGCCTTTTAAATATTTGTTATTTTGAGAAATAGTCCTGGGGATGGAAGAGTTCTATGTTCATAGGGATGCAGTGCATTTTTGTGTATGTGGGGGTAGGTATATATGTTCTATTGAGGAGATGTTTCATTATTGAGACCAAGAAACTGCAGTATTTCATAATATTAAATATCTGTGGATATGTGTTACAGATATGCATTTTTTTGCTTCCACAAAAGGCTCTGTTTCTATGTGAATAAATCCAATGGAAACTCAGATTATGTATATTATACATTTTACTTCTCATTACCTTCCCATGAGGGAAAGCCCACTTCACTAGTCTGTTTGCATTCAAATGGTTCTTCCTCTTTAATATCTCAGATGGCATCACTAGTTAATAGTTTAGTGGAGTGTCAAAGCTCTCGAGCTTTGTTCTTAGAGGATATGCAGTATTCTTGGCCATTCCTCTCTGATTTGTTTCAGGATCATTTAGAGCATCACAATAATTAGTTATTAATGATTTCTTGGTAGGTAGCCCAAAGAAAGTTTATTTCTTTAATCATCAATCAATTAATTTATTCATTCAGCACATCCATATCAAAGAACTATTATGTGTCTGGCATTATTTAAGAGATAATTTATATTAGGATACTTTACTGAAAAGAAAAGAGATATAAGTCATAAAATTTATATTCTAGCAACAGGAGGAGCCATAGTTAATAATTATGTAATAAATAATGCATAATTTATTAGAGGATCATACTGAAAAAAATAAGAGTAGAACACATAAAGGAAAAGAGTGAATTGTGACCTTAAAAACTATAGTCAGAGAAGTCCTCTTTGAAAAGATTACATTTGAAAATACATCTGAAGAACTTGTACTACAAAATTATGCAAATATTCATGTAAAGGTTATTTCATGAAGAGAGAAGAGCTGTTGCCAAAGACTTAATATATACAAGACATACTCAGAAATGTAATGTCTTGAAGATCCTTGCAATGGCTTTGGAAATGTATCTACCTGGGCATTTAACTTTCTCCCTGACTCCATTGCATAATCACAGTGAGAATGCAGGTTCTCCTTTTCAATTAGCTAAAAGATATTAAGGACAAATAGGGAGCATAATCATCACGAAGGTTTTAAAAGGAAATAATTCTCTTAAAATTTGTGGACCATTATCTTTTCTCTCATATGACTAATGAATTAGCCTTCAGTAGCTGTAGTTGACAATGTCTCCTTTTGGTGATCAAGTTGATTTAAAAGTGCAGCACCAGAGAAAAGAAGCATGACATCATCTGCTCAAATTTATTTGGAGGGGGAACTAAAAACAAAATGAGAGGAATAAAAATTCTCTGGGCTTTTTTGTCTGTGGAATAATAAATGAGAGGAAGTATGATTTAAGAGTAATGGAAATCCACTTAATAGGTTCTTAAGCGAGGAGGTAACATGGTTTTCATTTTAAAACTTACTCTCACTGCTATATGGAGAGTGCTCTGCTCATATGGTTAATAGAAAGCAATTTGGCAACTTGTGTCAAGATTCTTAAAATAGTTACCCATAAAGAAGGAATAATTCTACTTGTACAAATCTAACCCAAGAAAGCAACAAGAGATTATTTAAAATTATTACAGAATTATTAACCTAAAGTTACATTAATAGTGAAACACTAGAAAAGACAAAATATCTTTTAATGGAGGAAGGATTAAAAATGAGATGCATTCAAGAATGGAATATTCCGTAGCCATTGAAAAGTGTGTTTCAAGGCATATTTAAAGGAATGGGAAAATGGTCGTAAATAAATATATCAGTAACTGTACATATACACCAGAATGCACATATACATGCAAATGTATTTATGAACACATATGTATACATGTTATATATACTTATGTAAACGTGCATATGTATACATATTTATACATAATACATTTCTTTCTCCATTCACATGCACACACACAAACATCCCCCCCAAACACACATACAAATTCACACAGGCACATAAATGCCTATGTCTCCAGAATATAATAGAAATTCTGTTAATATGAAAATAATGTTTTTATTTGGATAGATGATTGTAGATGGCTTTAGATTTTATACTTTTCAGTCATTTATAAAATGAATGTGAATTATATTCTAAAAAGAAAATAAGGCGAAACATACAAGAGTGTAATTTTTATAACCATTGGTCTCTTTTCAAGATTTTTTTATTTAAAATATAAGCTGTCATCTGCTTAAACCACAGCAAAAAATATACTTCATCACCAGTGTAACAACTGGTGGTCTTCAGTTACAATTCTATACTCTTTGCCAGGAAACTTATCTACTTTGATCTCTAAAATGTTCTTCTAATATGATATTAACCTATAGAAACTATGATTTATAGATTTTTATTGTTAAGCTTTGTTTAACGAAGCAACATTTAGGAAAATAAATTATAAGAATTAAAATATATCTGGTTTCTAGATTATAGAAATGTTAAATGTTAGAGCTTTCATGGACTGGCACATATTATGCAGGGGAATTTTGATATTTCTATACTTTAAAATGAGGGGAAGAGGTAAAAAACAAGTTAAATAAAATGAATGTCCCCTTTAAAATTTAGCAGGAGAACAAACACAAATTTCAAATATACATTTCATTTCTGCCTAAGCTTCATGGATTAATCATAGGGGAAAATTACTTCTGCTTCGATCCTTGTTCTTGCATTATATGTATATATATTTAATTCCAGCTAATTAGCATATTGCTAGTGTTAATTTTTCACACAGTATTTTAGGAGAATTAAGGAGCCAGAAAAATACAAGTGGATTTCCACAGAGTGGATTGCATTTTATATGTCTATCCATTATTAATGAGGGTAAGATATCTGCTACAGTAACATATGGACCATCTAAAGGTACCCTATGCACACATGGAAAAGAAAGATTTTCAAGGGTACATGTGCGCACTTCGGGAATCAGAAGAGCTAGGCTTTAGGTCTTTCTCTGTAATTATCATTTTATATAACCTTGGCAAGTCCCTACTTCTCCCTGGGCTTTGGTTTCTTTATCTGTTAAGAGAGTGGACAAATCTTTATGATTCATTTTTTCCTATGATGAGTTTCAGATCTAATGAAATACCTTTTGATGCTATTCATCTTCTCAGTTATAGGCATAAACTGCATTCAGAAAGCACGCCAAGCTTACCACCACCATCACCACCATACAACCATTACTACTACCATCTTTACAAATCACAAATGAAAGAGAGACTCTTATTTGCAGGGATTAGGGCCTTTAATTTCTATAAGGGAATTAGTTTGAATCTTCCCAAAGATGCAATTCAGTGTTTATCAATTTTTAATGTGAGAAAAATAAACAACTCAGTAAAATTAAGGCAGTTTCTATGACTGATGAAGTTAAGATTTCAGCTTGATTCTATCTGAACTTGCTACCCTGAAAGCCTGGAGTATGTGTACCTGGACAATTGAGTACCATTTTACTAGTTTCTCTTCTGCCTCAGAAATTATACCAAACCAAAAAGTCCAAGAAATTGATTTATTCATAATTTTAATTATATGTTTTAGTTTTAAATCACTTCAAAAAAGGTATTTATTGGACATATTTAGGGACAAAAGAAAGATCTTGTTGGTGAAAATAACATCCTACAGATAGATCATGGGCCAGTATCAATGGAAGGGTTGGATTTTGCAGGGATATTTTTTTTTTAACCAGATTGAGAGACACACTGTGTAGGGAATATTCCCACTCCTTCAGCACATTCTTTCAGCTCTTACCTTGTGCCCTCATAAAAAAGTGAGGGATATTTATTAATGGCTAATTTCAATAATTTATACAAAATGAAGGGATTTGAGATCTTTCTTTTCCTTTAAGTACGTAACTTACAGTTGTTAAAAGAAATAATAAACATAGGTCACTCTCTATCATGGTAAATAGAAACTTCTGCTTCTCCAAAGATGCTTTTTCTCTATTCTACATTAGCTCATGTATAAATTCTTTCTTTGAGTTCCCATCTGCCTACCCTACCTAGTAAATTAGGGTCGTGTTAACAGCATAGGTTTTAGAACTCAGGCTCTCTTACTAGTTCTCTGCCTTGGGAGGGCTATGGCTTTCTTTTTCTTTTTCTTGTTCTTACCATGTGTCAGTTGGGGATAATAATAATGGCATTTTCATGGGGTTGTTGTTTGGATTAAAGGATATAGTGCACATGAATTGCTTGTCATATGTTAGATTTAATTATACAGTTTAATTTTGATGAAAGTTAAAACATTTTATGTGTGTAGTAAACAAATGAAATTGTTTACCACATAATTTTACAGGGCAAATTGTGTGTTAAAAAACACATTTTTAGTCTATTCACTACAAAATTTTAGTATGTACTGTTAGCCTTTGTCAGTGACAGAACAAGATAATTAACAATGCCATGTTGTATTGATATCAACTACGGAGAAATTCTCTGGTAATATTTAAAAGTTAAAGCCTTAGTAGTAAAATATAGAGCAGTGAAATAATTTGGATTAACTTATTTAGTAGGAAGTTAACTTGTACAGAACAAAAGTAATAAAAATAAAACTGATTTCCATAAAGATAAATTGCTATGTAGGTTGATGCTGATAAAAACAGCTGAAAATGGATGACTTTCTAAATGATACTTAGGGTCAATAAAATGAAAAGCATCAAAATAGAAACTTCTACTCCATGTCTATTTTTAATTAACATTAAAATTGCTCCTTTAATTGTTATACTTCCAATACAGAAATATTAAAATAGAGTTTTGTTAAAAATAAATATGTAAATGGACAATGACTAGTATCCTTGAATCCAAAGTTCATGTGGCGGTAAAGGAATCTTAATTCTAGGTGAAATAGGGAGTGAATATTGTTGCACCTATTTCACATTGATTTGTAGACCTTCTAAATTAATATGTTGAAGTTCAAACTTCTGTTACTTCAGAGTATGACTTCATTAGGAAATAGGATTTTGCAGATATAGTTAGTTATGTTGAGGTCATACTAGAGTAGCGTGGGCTGCTAGTCTAGTATGACTTGAATCCTTATAAAAAAGGGTATTTGGACACAACCATCACACAAGGAGAATGCTATGTGAAGATTGTAGTTATACCTTAATCCAAGAAACTAGGGAATCTACAAAAGTGGCTTGCAACAGCTCTCCCTCCTTCAGAGAAAGCATGGCCTTGATCTTGAATTCTAACCTCCAGAATTCTAAGACAACATATTTCATTTCTTTAATCCACTCTGTTTGTGACACAGGCATACCTTGGAGATATTATGAGTTCAGTTTTAGACTATTGCAATAAAGCAAATATTGAAATAAATTGTCACATGATTTTTTTAGTTTCCTAGTACATTTAAAAGCTATATTTACACTATACTGCAATCTATCCAGTATGCAATAGCATTATATCTAAAATACATGTACATACTTTCATTAAAAAATGCTTTATTGCTGAAAAGTGCTAATGATTATCTGAACCTTCAGCAAGTCACAATCATTTGCTAGTGGAGGATCTTGTTTCAATGTTGATGGCTGCTGCATGATTAGAGTGGTGGTTGCTGAACATTGGGGTCACTGTGGTAATTTTTAAAAATAGGACAATAATGAGGTTTACCACATTGCTTGACTCTTCCTTTCAGGAGTAATTTCTTTATACTATGCAATTCTGTGTGATAACATTTTACCCACAATAGAACTTCTTTAAAATTAAATCAATACTCTCAAACCCTGCCATGCTTTATGAACTTAGTTAATGGAATATTCTAAATCCTTTGTTGTCATCTCCACAGTGTTCACAAAAATTTCACCAGGAGTTGATCCCATCTCAATCAACAACTTTCTTTTGCTCATCTATTTGCAGCTACTCCTTACTTGTTCAAGTTTGATTATGACATTGTAGCAGTTTAGTCACATCTTCAGATGCTACTTCTAATTCTGGTTTTCTTACTATTAATATTTCACGACATCTGCAGTTACTTTCTCCACTGAAGTTTTGAATTCCTCCATGTCATCAATAAGGTTTGGAATCAACCTCTTCCAAGCTCCTGGTAATGTTGATAGGTTGACCTCCTCTTGTAAACTGTAAATGTTCTTAATGGCGTCTGGAATGGTGAATCCTTTACAGAAAGTTTTCAATTTATTTTGCCCATATCTACCCAGAGAAATCACTGTATATGACAGTTGTGGCCTTATGAGATATATTTCATAAATAATAAGACTTGAAAGTGAAAATTAATCCTTGATTCATCGGCTACAGAATAGATATTGTGTTAGTAGGCATGAAAACATCAATCTCCCCGCTACATCTCCATCAGAGCTTTTGGGAGATCTTGTGCATTGTCTATGAGTAGTAATATTTTGAAAGAAATATTTTTTCTAAGCAGTAGGTCTTCACAGTAGGCTTAAAATATTCAGTAAACCATGCTGTAAACAGATGTACTGACATTCGGGCTTTGTTATTCTATATATTCAGGCTTTGTTATTCCATTGATAGGGCACAGGAAGATTAGAATTAGGATAATTCTTAAGGGCTCTAGTATTGTCAGAATGTTAAATAAGCATTGGCTTCAACTGAGGGTCGCCGTCTGTTCTTTGGAGCCTTGAAGCCAAGTAGACTTCTCCCTTCCAGCTATTAAAGTCCTACGTAGCACTACATTGTAAATCTGTTTTTTATTGTAGCTACCTTCATCAAATATTTTAGCTGTATCTTCTGAATAATATGCTGTAGCTTTTGTATCAGCACTTGATGCTACACCTTGCACTTTTACATTATGGAGATATTTTCTTTTGTTAAACCTTATGAACCAACCTTGTTGGCTTCAAACTTTTCTTCTGTAGTTTCCTCGCCTCTCTCAACTTTCATAGAATTGAAAACAGTTAAGTCCTTGTTCTGGATTAGGCTTTGGCATAAGGGAATGTTGTAGCTGGTTTGATCTTCTAGACAGATCCCTAAAACTTTCTCCCTATCAACTGTTTCACTTTCTTACCATTTTTGTGTTTACTGGAGTAACCTTTTTAATTTTCTTCAAGAACTTGTCCTTTGCATTTCACAACTTGGCTAACTGTTTGGAATAAGAGGCCTAGCTTTCACCTATGTCTGCTTTCAAAATGCCTTTCTCACTAAATTTAATTATTTCTAGATTTTAAATTAAGTGAGATACATGGAACTCTTCATTTCCCTCGAACACTTAGAAGCCATTGTAGGGTAATTAATTAGTTTAATTTTAATATTGATCTGTCTCAGAAAATAGGGAGCTCTGAAAAGAAGGAAAGATTCTTCTGGAAAGAGACTTCTTGCCATGTTAAAAAAAAAAAAGAGGAAAAGGGATAGGGGAATGGTTGGTTGATGGAGCAGTAGGAACAGATACAGTGTTTATTGACTAATTTTGCTTGCTTATATGAGCATGGTTCATGGGGCCCCAAAACAATTAACAATAGTAACATCAAAGACTGGATAAAATGATAATGAAAAAAACTTGAAATATTGCAAGAATTATCGAAATATGACACAGAGATACAAAGGGAACACATGCTGTTGGAAAAATGGCACCAATAGACTTGCTTGACACAGGGTTGCCACAAACTGTCAATGTGTAAAAAAAATCACAGTATTGTGAAGCACAATAGAATGAAGCACAATAAAATGAGTTATGCCTGTACTTTGCAAAGGCAGCCTGGCAAATAATACAGCATCTCAGTACCTCATTAGCATTCCCACCTCAATACCATTTCACAATGCATAAGATGTTTTTGTACTTAATAGCTCTGGAAAATATGAAGTTTCACCCATTTTTTTTGTTTCAAATATATGTACTTATGAAGGTATTTATTTTAGATTTAAACTCCATTTTCTTCTTATAAAAATGATCTGAAGCAGCTTTACTAGAGAAATACAATGTAAAATAGGATAATTAGAGACAAAAGCAGAAGGGAAGACCGAAGAACTCTCAGAGGAGTTCCAACTTCCTTTCTTTGGAAGAGGCAAGTGAGTAGTCTGTACCCACCAGGAACTCACTGTACAGTTTCCTGGCAGCTAACATAAAATGCGTAAAATTGACCTAAATGTATTTTATTTTCTCACTAACAAATATGGTTTAACTAAGGTAGGTTTGTAAATAGAAGAGCTGAAATTGATGAAGTTCAGGTGGGAGTCTGAAAATACAGCACATTACATCATGATCTTCACTTCCTCTCCTATGTACTGGCTGGTTTGCAATGCCATGGATTCAGTCCCCTATCACTGTTCTACAGCTTTGTTTTAATACTTATTTCATACCAGGATTTTAATGCTACAGCTACTGTTTACTGCATACAGTTACATAGATTGTTTGTCATGAACACTAGGAACCCCATCCATGTACCCCATCCATATACCTCACATTCATCACACATTTGCATATATATTTTAATATGTTTCTGGTGGATAGTAGAAAGTATTTTGTACTGATGAGCCATTTTATAATTCTATTAAAGACAACATATAGGCATAGATTACCTCAGACTCTTTTCAGAGATTATCTACACAATTTATTTATTCATATAGTAATGTTTGTTGAAGGAATAGATCCAAATTTTGCAGTTGAAGAAATTGAGGCTTAGAAAGATTGTTTTAATAATTTACCAAAGTTGCAGAACTTGCAATTGACTAATCCAGAATTCAATCACCAATATACTGTTGAAGGAGATACACACACACACACCTGTGTGTTTTATATTTTGCTTTTTATAGTGAAAAATTGCAACCATATACAAAGTAAACAGAATGCTGTAATGAACACCCCTGAAGCCATCACCCAGTTTTTACAGCTTTGATCATTCTACCACATGTTTCATGTATATTGATACCCATGCCCCAATTAGTACCTTGGGGAGTTGAGGGAAGCCCGAGAATCTTGGCAACTAGTGCCCGTTACACAGATGGCACAGCACCTCTACTACAGAGCAGGCATCTCTCCATAGACATTAGTCGTTTGTTTCTTTTTTTTTTTTTTTTTGAGACAGAGTCTCCTTTGTTACCTGGGCTAGAGTGAGCGCCATGGCGTCAGCCTAGCTCACAGCAACCTCAAACTCCTGGGCTTAATCAATCCTCCTGCCTCAGCCTCCCGAGAAGCTGGGACTACAGGCATGCGCCACCATGCCCGGCTAATTTTTTCTATATATATTTTTAGTTGTCCAGATAATTTATTTCTATTTTTAGTAGAGACGGGGTCTCGCTCAGGCTGGTCTTGAACTCCTGACCTCGAGCGATCCACCCGCCTCGGCCTCCCAGAGTGCTAGGATTACAGGTATGAGCCACTGCGCCCGGCCTGAGATCAGTCGTTCTATGTAAATTATTATGAAGAGATCAAATTCTCTGTAGAGGTCAACGTGAAAATACATGTTACATCTCTTAATGCGATGTGATTATTTATCCCTTATCTGCAATTTGAATTATTTCTATAGGGCTTTAATCAACACAGATACCATTAGGACTTTAAAGTGGCTAGGAAGGCCAATTTTCTTAATTAAGGCCAAGCTGATGGAAAAACCAGTTTAAATGACTTTTTGTTGTTGCCAGTATAGAATTTCCAATATTCATTTTTGAATGTATCTACATTTTAATATTTTGCATCCATAATGACTATTTTTGTACAAAATCAACTGACTCCTGAACAATTGAGAAATTGGTATACCACAATGTTTCTGTAAACACAAAACACACAAATAAATGCTAAGAAATGTACCTGACTTAATAAATTCAACCCAACTATGTGCAGCTTGAAGATCTAATTCTCAAGATGTTTCATCTGGTTAAAGTGTGTAATATTCTTGGGATTTTAAGAATAACATATTATCTTTCAGGACCCATTATCATCTGGTTATTCTGACACAGAGCACTCACAATTTTGTGACTGATCACATTACATGAAAGATGTAATTAGTAAATTCCTTAAAATAGTATTAATATTCGTACCATAGATATACATGCATTAGAATACCTGAGTCCTTCTTATGATCCAGAGACTATGCTTTGTTCTCCAGTTTTTATTTCCTAAATCATATGTCTGATCATGATATTATCCTGCTGACAAAAATCTGTCTTCACATTGCCTACTAAATCACATGGATAAAATATCTAGGCCAAGTCAATGAGAGTGAAAAAACGAGGTGGTTACAAAATGATTTTGTTTCAGATGGAATTTCAATTACTTTCTTTTACCCTCTTCCATACTTGCATTATCATGTCATATTTAGTATATATTGGGTGATTCAGAGAAAGGTATTGAGGATCACTGAAGGAAAAGACTAATTTATGCTATTGAACAAATCTGAGCTCTCCCAATATATGGAAATGCCCCTCTCCCTAAAGCCAATCTAATATCGTACTCCCCTCATGCTCTGCAAAGCCACTGAGGTTACCTTTATGAAGTGACGGTAGGCATTCCCTGATGTATGGAAATACATCACTTCAAGAGAGCATGCACTTATCAGTAACTTTCACTCCTACAAATCACTGCTACCACGGTGTTTTGTGCTGCTATTTATCCTCACACAATTTCTTTAAACCTGATGCCCAGGATAAGAGGAAAGTTAAACTGAATCCCTAGTTGAACATATCATCATTTTTAATCTTTTCCCTTGTAATACAAGTTTAGCAGTTTTCTTCACCAGTAATAAAATGTTGATTGGTTTTCATAGAGAATTCACCAGAAACACAAAGAAATAAAATGTTGATTGGTTTTCATAGAGAATTCACCAGAAACACAAAGAAATAATTTATTAAGTGTCAGTACAGGATCTGATAGATAAGAATGGGATCATTCATGATAAGTGCAGCTATATGACAAATGACTAAATATTGGAAATTGTTTTCACCTATACAGGATTTTTCCACCAACAAAATACAAATTTGGAAGCTCTTATATCTGTATTATAGGGGCTCTGAGGGTTTGACTGGGCTAAGAAGTTAAGACAGGCTGAATTTAAATAATAGATATGTCAATCAATTGTGTCACCTTGGGCAAAGTGTATAAACCTTTCTGATTTACCTCCTAAGTATTATAGAAAGGATTGACTCAGATAACATGTGTCAGCCTCCCAGCACGAAGTTTCAGCTGATATCTTTTGGAGTGTCGGCCAAGCTCACAATGAGAGTCTTTCTTTGAAAATGTCACCAAATGGGAAAAATCCTGAAAGCTATGGCTCTATACTCTTGAACACAGATGACTGTATAGCTGGTGGAAAGATGTCCGAAGACTCTCATAAATTTTTAACTGAACTAGTGCAAGCAGTGAAAAAGAGAAGTGAATACAGTATGTATTGAGAAGTAAAGTCTATCTTCCTCCAAAAAATAAATAAATAAAAATAACAAGAATGAAACAGCTCAAAAAGGAAACAGATATTAAATGGGGAGAAAAAAACATTACTAAAAGCTTTTACTGTCTCTGGTTTTACTGCAACCTAAACTCTGCTGTTCTTGGGTTCCTTGAGATATTCAAGTGCTTCATCAATAAATTTGCTGATCTAAAGTGAATGCCTGCAACATAGTATGCAATACATAACAGTACAACTACTGCCTAATTCCACAAATGCTTTGTCAAATCATTCACTGTATGAAACAGATCTACATAAAACATAAAAATATGTAAATGTAAAACTAATGGTTAAAAGGACAAAAAGCTAAGATTTTAATTGTTTTTGTTAAAAGCAAAAAGCAATTGTTTTAAAAATACAGTGACTCATATAAAAACTAATGAAAATATTATTTATTGAAAGAGAACAAAGATATGGACAAAGCAATATTCTTTTTTTTTTTTTTTTTTTTGAGACAGAGTCTCGCTTTTGTTGCCCAGGCTAGAGTGAGTGCCGTGGCGTCAGCCTAGCTCACAGCAACCTCAAACTCCTGGGCTTAAGCCATCCTACTGCCTCAGCCTCCCGAGAAGCTGGGACTACAAGCATGCACCACCATGCCCGGCTAATTTTTTTTTTTTTTCTATATATATTTTAGTTGGCCAGATAATTTCTTTCTATTTTTAGTAGAGACGGGGTCTCACTCTTGCTCAGGCTGGTCTCGAACTCCTGACCTCGAGCGATCCACCCGCCTCGGCCTCCCAGAGTGCTAGGATTACAGGCGTGAGCCACCGCGCCCGGCCCAAAGCAATATTCTTAATGAAAGAGCACAGAGGTAAGCAATAGGAGATAATCTTCCCCAAACTTCGGGCCAAGTTAAAATAAAATTTCCAATATGGACATTAGTGGAGTTCATTTAAATTCAGAAAATATCACGTATCCCCTCACATGCTGACTCACAATCAAGATGGGAAAATCCTCTGAGATCAGTCACATAGTTGGTTCATAAACTATTGGAAGGCGCTGCTCCACTTTATTTTAACATATATTTGCCTATGTGGTTTTAAATGTCAGATAATATAAACCAACACAGAAAAAAATGATCATGGTAAAGCATAATCAGCAAATATCTTCGCTCAGGAAGGCATCAACCTTTGCTTTTTGCTTCAGGAAGAATCTTTATAGATTGTTGATTAACAGTTATCCTAGCACTTTAGAAGTCTGTTTGAGATTTTCCCCTCATTTATACCTGTCTTTAGAAAAAGAAGCAAATCTCTCACCTGGGCTTCCAAAAAAGACTGGTTGCATGTACACTGCTTACCAAAGAAATAAAAAAGTTATTTCTAGCAAATTGCATTGAGAGAGGCAAATATATGCACATCTCTAGCTTTTCTAATCCTCTCTTTCAAATATAAAGTAAAGGAATTTTAGCAATCCTGGAATATTCAATCAAAACGGGATTTGTAGATAAATGTTTTCTTTGGTTAGTGAATTTCTAAAAAGTACCATTATTATTCTCTGCTAAAATGGTTCATCAATCATTTTCTCTCTGAGGAGCTTTCCTTGATTTCAGAGTTTGGCATAATAAGCTGTCGCTCTATCTTCTCTCAGTAAGTTATGCAAGAGGAATTAAGCATGGATTTTGGAATCTTCTCCAATGTAAGCTCCCTTGCTTACTTCTGTGTGATATTTCACATCACTTTGTGTATTCAGCCTTGATTTGAACATTTCTTGAATATTACACAATCTAAGGTTAAAAACCATCTAAATATTTCCATAGATAGCTGTTCAGTCTGCATTGGTCTACTTGGTTCTTAGAATCAAGTGCTAGACATCAAAATGGGCACAGGCAACTAGTGAGAGCTTCTCAGATAATTCTGAGTGCCCTGCACACTAAATCAGTAGTACAGAGCCATCTGTTTCTCATTAAGAACAAAAGAAGTTGTGAATGCTCGGATAATTTCCAAAGTCCCTTACTTCAGAGATCTGTAAATTTTTTTAGAATTTAAAAACCATGAGTAATAGATTCTTGTTTTCTTCACATATGAATTCCAGATACCAAGAGCAGTGCTTAGCACACAGTTGGCGTCTTATTAATTCCTGAATAAATGAAATTAAAAAAAAAAATCCCATTAGTGGGTGGGGGGGAAAAAAAGAAAAAACACCTAAACTAAAAACTGAGAAACTCCCAGTTACAAGAGAATGTGAGGCTGATTTCCTAGACCTTCAAATGTGCACACACACAAAATATGCCCAACACTTTAAATGCTTTCTTATGGACATTTAGGTCTCTATATGCCAAATTTGACAGTGATAAAGCCATCATTTGACTCCAGAGACAACATTCCTAGAAAATAGAAAAGATCAACAAAACTAAGAGGTGGATTTTTTGGAACGAAACAGAAAATCAACAAGCCTTTGGGTAGACTAAGAAAAAAAAGACAATAATGACAAAAATTAAAAAAAAATATTACAACTGATACAACAGAAATGCAGATGTTCATAAGAAGCTATTATGAACAATAATAAACTAACAAGTTGGATGACCTAGAAGAAATGGATCTTGTTCAAATACAGAACCTGACTCCAGAGTTTGTGGGAGGATGACATGGTGTAGGTATTTCTGAAAACTCCCGTATAATGCTGATGTTGCTTCTCTCTGGATCACACTTAGAATATTAATCTTGCACAGAGATTACCTAGACTGCTTCGCAGGTTTCTTTTAACCTTGAGGCTGCTGGATCCTAATTAATAAGCATGCCATAAACACCTACAATCTCAGGTTGGAATGTTTTCCTTCCTATTCCACTCTCGTAATAACAAGTGGCAAACTTTTCACAGATAATACAAGTGAGATTACATTTATTACTGGGGATATAATCTTTATCCCAGTATGATTTAGGCATATACTACATATTTTTTGCCTTTGATATTAAAATTTATGAAAAAATACTCCTCATATAACTATTTCTTAGTACCTTTTAGTAATATCATTGTATTTTGCTTCACTGCTCCTTGACTTTTATTAATATTGCTGAAAGTGAAGTGAAATTCATTACTAAGATGTTGCATGAGGATCATAATTAACTGCATCTTTCAAAAAAATGAAATGTGGCAGGTAATAATTTGAAAAATTATTCAACATCCAAAGGCTTTTGTTGTGATTTTATGTCTTTGATATTTCAGTTATAATGGAAGACAATTAAATCTTCAGATACTTGGCTACAAAGATGAAGGATATTGGCTTAAATGTTTAAATCTTTTGGATGAAAATGTCTAAGCACTATATCTTTTTTTTAACACAAGGAGGATTCTAAACCTTATTTAGTTTGACCACAACTGAATTTTATCTTTGAAGATGAAATGCAGCACTTTCTTTTCCTGAAAGCTTCACTCACAAAATTTAGTACTGGCTTTTTTGCTAGATAATTGATTTCCATTTCAGTTTTATAAAATATATAGAGGAATAAAAAGCAAAATCTTTAAAATCATTTACAAATCCTATAACATTAATAGAATAGACACAACAATCAAGAACTCTTCCTACCTCATTCTAAAGTTTCCAATTATAGCAAAAATGTCATTTCTATTTTTCTTTTTTCTCCTTATATATCACCTTTATTAATATTCAAGCTAAGAACTTCAGTTGGTTTCAAAGAAAGAATCTGTGCCAATAAGTTCCAGAAAGTTAAAAGGGACAGGGGGAAGCTAAGAAAAATTAAAAAGGTTCTTTTTTTGAGCAAAACTTTGCAAAATATCTACCAATTAATGAAGAACCAGGGCAGAAAATATTAATTGGCTTGTTACAGATTGCACGGCAAATCATGATAATTTTAATTTGGAGCACAGATCTATCTTCCAAACTTTTTGCTCTGACATAGAAATCACTCTCTTTTATGAGATAAAATAACAGATATCTGACTTAGAAGAATTTAGGTTGACAGACGTGATTCACTCTGTTGGGGGAAAATGAAACCATATATCCTTTGAGTTCAGATGTCAATCAACGAAAAAACAATTCCTATAAATAAATGGTTTCTTGTTATTTCATCTATCTTCCTGCCTGATTCAGGATGAGACTGTCACAAAAATATTTTCAAAAACCAATCTCGGGATAGGTCCATGTCTCAGAAGCACAAGATGATCTGTCAAAAACTAGTTCTGTACCATTATAGTTTAATGAAAAACGGGAAAGTAAATTTCTTCAAAACCCCATTGGGAAAGTAAACTTTTGTGTGCTTCAGATCTTTAGAAAATACATAAAAATACCCTGCCACTACTGTATTTTTACTCACATAAAATATATGTACAAAAATATGTGTTGCTTAAGTCCCTAATAAAAAATGGTATAGTATTTACATATATGCTACGCATATCTACCTGTGCACATTAAATAATCCCTAGATTACTTATAATTACTTAATATAATGTAAATGCTATTAAAATAGTTAATATACTTGGAACTCTGTCTCTAAAATCATAATTGTTATGCTGGATTATTTAGGGAATAATGACAAAATCTTTATGTTTAGTACAGGCACAATTTTATTTCTGAATATATTTGATTCACAATTGATTGAAATCATAGATGCATAATCCATGTATATGGAGGGCTGACTGTGTGTATGTATCTGTGTGTCTATGTGTGTGTCTGTGTGTGTGTGTATACACAAAAGAAACACATGAAACAAACATAAAATAGAATTAAATGATGTCAGTCATACAAATCATTAAACAAAATGTTATTGTATTTGCTCTGTGAGTATATAAACACCTCAAATCTTCAAGGTAGAGTGTCGTAAAGCAAAATAAGAAATTCACACCATCTCATAAATGAAATTCTCATTAAGCCGTCAGATCATGCCTTGATCATCCATACCTTAAAAAAGGGCTCTGCTTAAAATTAATGCCAATTCTTGATTTTTTTTTTGTCATATCCCCATCATCTGAACCCATGATTCCATACCCTAGTTTCTTTGAATCCTCTCTCCACTTATATATGGACCCAACATAATTAGCCATTCTGGGACAGAGAAAAAGATTCAATCATTTTCTTAGGGGACATCTTGGTGAAATTAAGAGGATTTGGGGATGCAATCTAGGCATCAAGAACTCCATACCAAGACTATAAACAAAGTAGGTGCTTAAGTCTGTTTACCAAGGGTGGTCCAGGCCATAATGCAAAGTAAAGTACTGGTGGCAGAGAGATGAAGTTAGAATCACTGGAAGTTAGTTCTGGGGAGAGAAATGAAGCTAAACACATATGTAGGAATTGGTGTTAGGAAGAGTAAGGGAACTACAAATGAAATACACTGCAAAGACTCCAGGGATGCAAAGCTTCTCAAAGAGGTCTTCCATTCCCTTCAAATCAGGTATTTCATTCTCAACAGAAGCCTTCCCTAAATGGTTAAGAAACTTGAGTGTTTAAAAGTTATGCATGAATCTTTACAGATCATTATACTTACACTTTCAAAGTAAGTACATTCCCCTGAAAAGTGTGGCTGTTTCATTAGAAATAGAAAGTTCCTATTTTATTACTTTCCTAAAAAGTGTATGCTGGGAAAAATAAATAATTTCTATAAAACACTCTAGAGCATTTTATGGTACTGTGCTATTAATACCTACAACCCTATCCAATAGAAAGCATTGCCAGTGTTAAAGATAAGAGCCCTGAAACCCAAGAGAGGTTAAATAATGTGCCCAAGTAAATAGTGAAAATCATTTTCAAATTCAATACTGATTAAAATTTATATTTTCTCTATATCACACTGCCTCATTGCTGCTTGGCAATTCATAAATTCAATGAAAAGCTAAGATACTGCAAACATACAATTCTATATTTTTACAAGTTGGATTGTATTTGATAAAATAACAAGAAAAGGCTTTAATTTATTTTTTAGCTGTCATTTTCAAGAATCAAGAATTTACCATTTATACATGCCCTGAAAGGCTCAATCATGATGAATTTCAAAAGTGTATGATAATACTTATGAATTGAGAATATATTAAGTGGGTTATTGGAAAAATATGTGAAATATTAAAAAGTACTCATCTTGAATTTGACATGTCAAGGAGTATTATGTTATGTTGTGCTTTAAATAGCTTAATTGCAATACTAGTCTAAACACCTCAAGTTTTCTCTGTATCATTTGAGATTCTTTTAAAAGAGATTTTATTATTAATAATAATAACCTCTATGTACTAGAAAGTATAACCCAAACCAATAACACTTTCAGTTTTTTAACGTAATTTATCTCTGTAGCCACCCTTTTTTTCTTTTTTCAAATATAACAATCTGCATCTGTATTGAAGGAAAAGGGAATTGTGGGAACTCATAATCCTCCCTGGAAAGGAAGGCTTGAGGTAGTACTGGGATTTGCCTCAAGTTTCCAAATGACCTATATCCAGCTATCCCCAGTGCTCCTAGGAACATTCCTGTATGACTTCAGAATTTATCCAGTACTCACCTATGCTTTGTAGTGATGGCTCACTCAAGTTTTAAACAAAAGAAGTCCTCTAAGGGTAAACTCCAGTCATTTGATAGTCAAGGAAAGTTAAGCCCAAAACAGTTGAGTGATTTGCCCAGATGAACACCTGCAGCATTCTCTCATCTATTATTGCATGGAATAATCACTCTTCTAATTCTAGTAATGCTTTCTTTTTTTTTGTTCCCATTCATAGTGACCTCTGCCACACTTTCCTTTGGAATATATAGTTTATAGAGACAAAATTAAAATTTAAAATCTAAAATTAAAGGTTGAAAAATATTATGCATGTTTTTATTTATGCAAATAGGGAAATCCGGAATATCAGAAGAATGGGAACCCATGAACAAAACAGGTTAAAATGTCAACCCTTATCTTCTTCATAAGTTTGATAGCTCGTTTACTATTACTTCTTTTCCCAGGTATTTTACAAATATTGCCAATTTTGTCTCCAGCCAGGATGGGGGCAGAAGAGCGTATTGAAATTGGCATCACTTTCTATCCAAATTTTTGTATTTTTACTTTGAGTAGACTTAGTACAGTACATAATATTGTTGTTATGTTTTGACTATATATAGATAGATAGACATTCAATATAACTTTGCATTCTATTGTTTCACTCAATGTAATACAATCTAATCATAGTTCATTTATTTTACCTACTGAATAGAATTTCATTATATAACTTTACACAACTACATTTGTCCATCCCTCTTTTTAGTGACATTTCAATTGTTTCTAACTTTTTGATAATACACACATTGTTTAATAACCATTCATTTGTACATTGTCAAAAAAATTTCATCAAACAGAATTAAACATTCAATACTATTGCATTAAGAAAGAGGTTGAGGCTGGGCGCGGTGGCTCACGCCTGTAATCCTAGCATTCTGGGAGGCCGAGGCGGGTGGATCGCTCAAGGTCAGGAGTTCGAGACCAGCCTGAGCAAGAGTGAGACCCCTGTCTCTACTAAAAATAGTAAGAAATTATCTGGCCAACTAAAAAAAATATATAGAAAAAAATAGCCGGGCATGGTGGTGCATGCCTGTAGTCCCAGCTCCTCGGGAGGCTGAGGCAGGAGGATTGCCTAAGCCCAGGAGTTTGAGGTTTCTGTGAGCTCGGCTGACACCACGGCACTCTCTCTAGCCCAGGCAACAGAGCGAGACTCTGTCTCAAAAAAAAATAAATAAATAAAAAATAAAAAGAAAGAGGTTGAACTAAATTTTACTGGAAAAAGAAAAGGTAGGAGGAATTTTAAATTCTGGAGCAGACTAGTCAAAAAGTCCTGAAAGTGTTAAGGGGGAAGTTGGTCAATGGGATGTGTCCAGCATTTTGAGTCATTCCAGAATTTGCAAGTGATTTTTCCTGTGATTAAGCTAACTGGCATTTATCAAAGTTAAGTTCCTTACTTCGGCACCGAAACTGGAAGAGAGGGATGCTATATAACTTCACTATTACATTTCAGAGGAATGCTTCCCAGATCCTAAAGATATTCCAGGTTGTAAAACTGGCAAGAGGCTGGGAGATTCATATCTTAAATGGGACAAAAAATAACAATTGCAAGTTAAGTAAAAAATGGAGATCAGGCACTCATGATCAGGAAGCAAACTACCTAAAGTTTAATAAGCTGTGGGGAATGATGAGGTTATCTTGGTCCACATGTGCGAGAGTTTATTCATATTTAGGTCTACAAGTAAAATGTTTTCCAGAAAATATATGTACCCTCAACCTCACTAGATACAGCCAAATATTGATCAAAGAAGTTTACCAATTCTGATTTCCATCAGTAGTGTATAAATGTTATAATTTTCTATAGACATTAATAATATTTGTTTCTATCAGATTCTGTATTTTTTGGTATCACAACGACAACTCTCTTTTTCTATTTGATTTACATTTTCCAGGTTTCCAGTAATATTTTCATATTTGTGTCCACTTGAGCTTTCTCTTTTGTGAATTGGATTTCCAAATCCTTTTTCATATCCAAATTGTATCTTGCTTCTTGGCTTTTTTTTTATGTCTTTGTAGGAATTTTTTTAGATACTCTGGGTAACAATCCTTTGTTCAATTTGTATGTTGAAAGTATTTTTTTCAATCTCAGAATACTCTTTCAATTTTGCTTAGTTATTTTTACATAGTATAAATGTATTAATTTATAATGTAATCAAATTTGACAATCATGTCCTTTAAACATTTTATGATGTGTGTAAGAAATCCCTTCATATTCCAAAGTCATAAAAATCACTATGTAATAATTTCTTCTAAAATATTTTATTGCAAACCGTTTTATTAATACATTGAGGATTATTTTTGTTCAGATTTTTTATTGTCTATAGTGTCACAAGGGATGTTTTCTCTACATGATATAAGCAATTTTTATGAACTATTTCTTAACAGATATGCTATTTGTTGATAATATATTATAATGCTAACTCTAAAATGGTATTTTTGAATGTACTTATGGAATATTTTTCTAAACCCTTTACTCTGTTTGCATACCTAATCTGTTTTATTTGTTTACACTTGTGCAATACAATCCTGCCTATTATATACCAGGCTTGTTCTTAGTGCATTGGAATGGGACAGTAAATAAAATAGGCAAATGTTAAATATATGCCCTCACATAGTTGATACTATTGGAGAGAGAGATAGTCAATAAAAAGGGAATAATTTAAAAGATAATGATTAATGATTCAGAGATAAATAAACCAAGGAAGGCTTAAGAATGGGAGGGATTAATTTTTTTAAGAATAGGCAACACATATATCACTGAGATAACTATATATGAATAAAGACATAATGAAGATGAGGAGTGTGCTATGTGTGTACTGGAAAGAAAGGTAACAGGAAATATAAAGAGATGGGAGAAAGCCCTGAAGCAGGAATATACCTTATTTGTTTAAGGAATACTCAAATGAATACAGTGGGTGGGAAAGATTGTAACACCACTTTCTAGACAATTGTTAACAATTTACATTTTTACTCTGAGAGAATTAGGGAGCCAGGGAAAGACTTTTGAGCAATGAAGTAGTAATTCAACTTATGTATTAAAAAGATTATTGCTACCAATATGTTGACAGTAGACAGGATAAAAGAATAGGAGGAGGAAGATAATTTTGAAACTATCATAATAACTCAGGTATGAATATGATGAAATAATATATATTTTTGAAGGTAGAGAGAAAGTATTTTTTCATGAATCATATATTGACTTGAGTGAGTAAAAAAGTAAAAGTGACTTGAATGATTTGGCCTGGGAATTTCAAACATTTTCATTTTAAATCTATGCCTTTGAAATACATAATTATATAATTGTATTAGATATAAATGGATAGATTGTATAGATATAAGTGTGGCTCTATGTAATGATATTGTTCTTTTTTATTTTTTTGAAAATCATTTAGACAATTCTTACCTCTCTAATATTGGACAGGAATTTGTATACTACCTTGTTAAAGTCTGTAAAAATTCTAATAACATTTTGACTGCATTGTTCTGAATATATTAATGACTTTAGAGAAATGTTTTTTAGAGAGTAAAATTAATTATTTACCTAGTGAGGTGTTATTTCTATAGCAAATTTTATGTCTCTATTGCCTAAACAGAGGTCTCTAAACTAAGATTAGTGTCAGAGTATTTCAATTTTCATTGGACTGAAGTTTTTAATTAAATTAAAAATCGCATTCAAGTAAGAAATATGCAATTATATACATAACTAAGAAAGTAGAAACTGTGACCTATGTTCCTTTAATCAAAATAGAAAGAAGTAGCTTTGAGAATGTATCATAAAAAGAATTCTTTGATAATAAAATAATTTTCAATTAAAAGTACTAAATTACTTAAGAATAAGTCATTTACATGTTTTAAATAAGAAATCAAAGGAGAGATATAATTAATACAATGGGCTTTCATACTGTAATGTTCCTTTGTGGCCTGCAGAAGTAATTTCTACTTGACAGACATAGTAATTAAGAAATATTCTACTCAATTGTTACAGTTAATGTGGGATTAGATTTTTAGATGATTTTAAATAAATAGAGAATGTAAATTACCTGGGATAGTTGCAAATTGATGTAATAATAGGAAGTCAATGAAAATATTTTAATCTATTTGATATCAAATTTTTGAAAAATTATTACATAATTTTAGGGTAGAAATAATTTTTAAAACTCCTTAATTGACCATGACTAATTTTATTTCTATAATTGGTTATTCCTTAAATACATATAATATTTAATAAGTATAAAATATATAAATATATATTTTAACAACATTAAATATATAGTTGAGTTTCACTCCCCAGGGGGAAAAAAGTGAAAAATTTAGAATTATATTGCCCCAAGAAAACATCTACAACACTTTCAATGTACTTAAAATTGTATTTCCAAATATTTATTCCATTTACTAGTAAATGAAAATAAAATAAGCTTTATAAAGAAATAAAATATAACTTAATAATTTAAGAACAATTATAAGAAATTAAAAAGATTTTCATTAATCAACTTCCTATACTTGTATAAAAAAAGACAATTTTTATGGATGAATTCTCACATTCTGGATCCTTATTATCATTATCATCTGTGTGTATGTGTATATATACATATATATACATAATTTGTACAGTTTCAATACTATAGCTTATTTCCTTAAAAGCTTTGCACTACCTAAAAAATATATATATACTCTCAAAATCACTGATTCAGTTATAAAAGGGTGGGGACAATTAAAAGCACAACACCATCTACACAAGCACCCCCAAAATAAAATACTTAGATATATATAAAAGTATATGGGATTTATATGAGAAAATCTAAAAAATCTGATGAAAGAAGTGAAAAGAAGCACTAAATAAATGGAGAAATATTCCATATTCACAAATACAAAGACTGAATATTGTCAAAATATCAACATGATCTACAGATTTAATATGATCACAATCAAAACCATGCAAGTTCCATTTACTTATTTTTGTTGCTGCTGTGATTGCTTTTGGGATCTTCTTCATGAATTCTTTCCCTAGGAAAAGTCTATAGAAGTTTTTCTAACATTTTCTTCCAGAATTCTTATAGTTTCATCCTTAGGTTTAAGTCCGTTATCCACTGTAAGTTGACTTTCGTGAGAGGTGCGGATCCTATTTCAGTCTTCTACACATAGCTATCCAATTTTCCCAGCACCATTTATTGAATAAGGAATTTTTTTCCTAGCATATTTTTTTGTCTGCTTCGTCAAAGATTAGATGATTTATAAGGATGGTTTTATATCTGGGTTCTCAGTTCTGTTCCACTGGTCTATGTCTCTGTTCTTGAGCCAGTACCATGCTTTTTTAGTTACTATCGGCTTGTAGTATAGCTTGAAGTCTGGCAAATTGATGCCTCCCAAATTAAAAAGCTTCTATGCAGCCAAGGAAACTATCATGAGAGCAAACAACTTACAGAATGGGAGAAAATATTTGCATGCTACATATCCAATAAAGGGCTGATAACTAGAATCTATATAGAACTCAGGAAAATCAGCAAGAAAATATCAAAAAACCCAATTAAAAAGTGGGCAAAGGACATGAACAGAAATTTTTCAAAAGAAGACAGACTAATGGCCAAACAAATATATGAAAAAATGCTCAGCATCTCTAATTATCACGGAAATGCAAATCAAAACCACAATGAAATATCATCTAACTCCACTGAGGAGGGCTTATATCAAAAAGTCCCCAAACAATAAATGTTGGTGTGGATGCAAAGAAATAGGAACATTTATAGACTGCTGGTGGGACTACAATCTAGTACAACCTCTGTGGAAAGTAATATGGGGATACCTCAAAGAGCTACAAGAAGAGCTCCCACTTGATCCAGCAATCCCATTACTGGGCATCTACCCAAAGGAAAAAAAAAAGACATTCTGTAAAAAAGAAATCTGCACTAGAATGTTCATAGCAACACAATTCGCAATTGCAAAGTTGTGGAAACAACCCAAGTGCTCATCAATGCATGAGTGGATTAATAAAATATGGTATATGTATACCATGGAGTACTACTCAGCTATAAGAAACAATGGTGATATACCACCTCTTATATTATTCTGGAAAGAGCTGGAGTCCATTCTACTAAGTGAAGTATCGTAAGAATGAAAAAACAAGCACCACATGTACTCACCATCACACTGGTATTAATTGTTCAACATTTATGTTCACATATAGTAGTAACATTCACTGGATATCTGGTAGGTGGGAGAGGGAGGAGGGGATGTGTATATTCACACCTAATGGGTTCAGTGCACACCGTCTGAGGGTAAACAAGCTTGAAGCGCTGACTTGGGTGGTGCAAAGGCAATATGTGTAACGTAAACATTTGTACCCCTGTAATATGCTGAAATAAATAAATAAATAAATAAATAAATAAATAAAACCCAGCAAGTTATTTTGTGGATATAAACAAACTGATTTGAAAGTTTGTGTGGAGAGGCAAAATATCCAGAAGAGTCAATATGATATTGAAGAAGATGAACAAAGTTGAAGAACAGATACTGCTTGGCTTCAAGATTTACTATAAACCTATAGTAATGAAGACAGTGTGGTATATGTCACAGAGATAACACTGCTCAAACTACAGAAGCTGGACTGGGAAACTGTCATCCACTGTATTCACCAGACCTTGCACCAACTGACTACCACTTCTTCCAGGCTTTGGACTACTTCTTGCAAGGAAAAAATTCAATTCTCAACAAACTGTGGAAAATACCCTTTGCGATTTCATGGCCACTTGCTCTCCAGGCTTCTTCGCTGCTGGCATAAACAAGCTACTATTAAGATGGGAAAACTGTGTTGATAGTTTAGACACATACTTGGAATAATTGTACTGCTTTTTGTTTGAGGTAATAACCTACATTTTTGATTCAAAATCTGACATTTCATATGTAATGACCTAATAATTTTACAGAAGCAAAAACTTCTTAAGCCATTCATGAGAGGACTCAGCTCATGTTCTCTGTTATGCATCAGGATATCCAAAAACTATGTCTTTATAGCTTTCTTAAGGTGAAATTATCACCAGAATATTTTCTCCAAATAAGAATAATATATGTCTATTTAAAATGATAAATGGATATTAATGGTAATAATGATGTGTCAATTTAGGCTAATCAATTGTAACAAATGTGCCTCTCTCCTAGGGGATGTTGACAGTGAGGGAAGCATGTATGTGGGCTGGAGGCATATAGGATATCTGCATTTTCATCTCAGTTGTGCTGTGAACCTAAAACTACTCAAAAAGCACATGTACTCTTTCCTAAAAATTAGTTCAATGATGACTCAGGGAAATGATGATAATTACAGAATATTACATATCTATTATTGAATACAATTTTTTCAAACAGAGGATATATTGTTTAAAATGATCTGCTCAGATCATTTTATATGTCATGCACGCTAGTGGCAGATCAGCCTCGGAACAATGGTTGGAACATGGTGGAGAGTGAATCCAGTGAAGCCAAGAGAAATTATTTAGAACACTTGATTTCACTTACCATTTGATCGAGGATCTCAACTGGTGTTGAGGGCTTCTTCTTTTATCTTGGTTCTACTCTCCTCTTAATAGTGGTTTCATTCTGTGGTCAGTTTACTCCAAGTGGCTATGAGAGACGAATGCAAACAAGTCCATCTTTAAATTTTCTGGTATTTTATAATTATAGAAAAGAGAAATATCATTTTTTCTCAGCAAGTACTCATCAAATATTAAGAATGCATTGCATTGACCTTATTAAGTTCACATGCCAATCCTCAAACCAATAATAGGGACCACAGGGATGGAATACTAATAAATTGGTCTTAAGTCCTGGCCCATTTTGTCTATGTGTAGAGTGGAGAGGTATCAGCAAGACAGATAGCCTTGCTATGCCATGTAGATTGTGTTAAAATTAGTTCTTAGTAGAAAATAAGAAGGATATTTATTCCAAGTGATGAAATAGAGCTGGATAGAAATTAAAACATAAAAATCAGTTCATTATAAGCATATACAATTTTTAAAAAATATTTACTTAGGAAAAATCTTTAAGAATAGCAATATGGAATCAATTTCCCTGCCTTCATTCATACTGCCATATTGTTTTCCAAAAGAATTAATATATATATTTGGCAGAAGCACATAGAATATTTGAATAAACTACTTTTACCTTAATCTCATTATTACTAGTAGTAGTATTTTACATTTTTATCAAATTAATATATAAAATACTATAACTCATTTTTAAATGTTGAAATTTAAAAATTTCTTGTGGAGTCATTCTTAGGTGGTACAGACAATATTTTATTCATATTACATTTGCAATATTATTTGTCATGTGAATTTCTCATCCATTTATGAAATGGTTTTGGATTTTATATTCTAAAAATAAATAAACTCATCAATATATTAATGATATCAGCCCATGTCTACCATTTAAATGAACATACTTCCCCATTCTTATTTTTCTTTTTAATTAATTATTTTTCTGAGTTATCAGATATGAAGTAACTACAAACTGAGCTACCTATTAAGACTATATGGTGAACAAATCTAATCACACTCTTCATGGAGTTAAATGTACTTTTAAGTCCACTACATTACTCAGAACTATAAAGAGCATTTGTAGTCAAATCTAAAAAAAAAAAAAAATCTCTTTTCCAAATTTAAAATGTTTATATCCTTAGAATATTTTGAATGACTGTGATTGATGGTTCTCAAAGTGTTGTCCTCTTAGAAACTTGTGTCCAAATAAGATATACTCAATATCATTAGAAACATGCTCTTTAATCAAGTATGTTTGGAAATATTTGTGTTAAATGAAGTTAAATAGGTTTCCCTCTTACTGCAATTCTTTATGTCCATGATATGTTTCTGAGTAATGTGAATCTCTGAGAGGAAGTCCCAATCTTAGGTCCCAATCTTACTTTTTACTGTGGAGACTTTTCTTTAGATCATTAATTATTCATTTTTCAGTAGGATGCATGTTTGGGAAAATTTACCTTAATATGATATTTTGGATCATGTAAAAACATTTAATTCTATTACTCACATAGAGTAGCTTTTGATAAATGGTATTGACATTATTAATAGCCTAATGTTTACATTTGTGCCTTTTGTTCTTTTCTTAAAAAAATCTAAACTGAACGCAGCACCTTAGACTGCTCGGCCATCCTGACTGCTTTTTCTAATCTGTTTTTCAAAGGCATTTAATAAATATATTTTTAGCCTAGAAAATTATCTTATTGATATTGCATTTCTACCTGAGTTTATTGATTAAACTGGGGAAAACTCACAAAGGGACAGTGTTTAGTATTTTATATCTTTATTAAATTATTCAACTAAGAACATTATAGGCTTTTCTATTATGTAAGTTTTAAATTCTTATTAAAGTCTCACGCTTTATTTTATATTGGTAATGAACAATTGTTCTACTTGCTGATTTATTTTTAATATTTCTGCATCCATGTGCATAGGAAAGATTATGCCAAAGCTTTTTATTCTTTGTGTATTTATTTTTTTAATGAAATTATTATAATTAAGGAACAGTCTTCATTGCACATATTTGAAAATTATTTTTCAAACAGAAATAAAAGGCAATTGAACTAAATTTTGCTATCTTAGTTTATCTTTTATGACTAAATAAGATGTATATATAAACTAGAGATAAATGTTTTGGACAGGATTTTTTTGATGATACTAGATTTTGATCATAATGATATATACTTACTCAAAATTACTAAAATACATACAAATTTAGCAAGTCAATTTTATGGAAATTATTTTATAAATTATTTTCTGATACATCTGAAGAGTATTTTTATTAAATTATAGTAACTCATTTTTAATTTTATACATTATTTAGGTTGATCATAAAACTTACTTAAAGATTTGGCTGTGAATTACTTTTGCTTGTGTGAAAAGCACTGCACATGCTCCATTACACTTCTCAAAGAAAAAACTTTTATTAGTGTATCAGGCATTTAAAATCTGTACCCCTGAGAACTTGGGGTTAATGGAAAGATTGATGATCCAGGTATAAATATTATGTCAGGTTCTTCCAATAATTCATTTTGTGACATGAGGCAAATTACTTTAACATTCTAGACCTTGGCTTTCTAAATGAATGCATGTACCATGGACAAATGTTTGTGACCTGTGCAGCATTATTTCAGGAGCCAAGACATCTCTGTACTCAGTGCTTCTGGTTTTAAGGAAACTGAAACCAAATCTGGACTCTGGAGGGTGCTGAAGGTAACCCAGAGCTAGCCAATCTGAACTCCACTCCCACGACAATAATCACTTTTTCAGTCATTGAAGCTTACCCAAACCAGGCCAATAAAATTAATATTGGGACTTGCTGAAATTGTTGGAAAAAACAAATCCTCTCTTTGTTGAGGTTTTGGATGGCATAAACTTTTAATTGTAAGCTGGCGAACATCTTTGTCACAATCTAGAGAATCAGGCTGAGAATAAAGACAGGAAATAATGTGAAAAGAAACAATTTACAAATAATAATAAAGGTGCAGCCGGGGCGTGGTGGCTCACGCCTGTAATCCTAATACTCTGGGAGGCTGAGGCCAGTGGATTGAGGTCAGGAGTTCCAGACCAGCCTGAGCAAGAGCGAGACCCTGTCTCTACTAAAAATAGAAAGAAATTATCTGGCCAACTAAAAATATATGTAGAAAAAATTATCCGGGCATGGTGGCGCATGCCTGTAGTCCCAGCTACTTGGGAGGCTGAGGCAGGAGGATCACTTGAGCCCAGGAGTTTGAGGTTGCTGTGAGCTAGGCTGACGCCACGGCACTCACTCTAGCCTGAGCAACAGAGTGAGACTCTTCCCCAGCCCCGGCAAAATAAATAAATAGATAAAATAATAAAGGGGCAATACACTTTATTGAAAATTATATACATCTAATTAATTCTTCTATAATGCACTCATTGATTATTTTCCACACTTTCATATTATAGCCAAGCTATCGCTGTAATTAATAAAAAGAGTAATTTTGACATAAATATTGATTGATATTTTCACTTATATTAATGCACAAAACCAAAGGGAAACAAGAAAGTCATGTAAAATTTTTACTTGTTACTCCCATACATACTTAATTATTTTACTGAATTACATGCAATTTTTGAATAATAGAATAATATTTACTTAATTTTTTGATGCCAGGAAGAAGGGCATTGCAAGAATACATGTAGTTTTATTTTAATTTGCATTATTAATATTTTCCTCATTACATGATTACTCAGTATAATCAAGCCCTAATTTATAGCATTTACCAATTTCTGTTTTGTAAATTTATAAATTTCCACAGGGCCTATTTTAACCCACTGACATCACATTATTGAACATTTCACACTGAGAAGAGAGCTGTATTTTCACAATATGTGTAATAATCTCAAAGGTATAGATTACAGTAAATTTTGTAAAATACTTAAGAAATTATTATTTCTGAGTATGTATTACCTTTAATTTAAGGTAACACATTTAATTCTAAGTTTAAGTAATTTAATTTTTAATAAGGCTATGTTTAACAACTTTAAATATTTACTCACAAATGTCCCTGAGATTTAACAATTTCTACTTTAGGACTGCTATGTTTTTTAAGTCACAGTTCCTGGACTTTACAATGGATAGTTCTGAATGTCAAATGAGACGATTAAATTAAATTAACAAGAAAATTATAATTCTAATCAAAAGGAAAAGCTCATTTTGTACCATAAACTACTGAAGGTACTTAATCTTGTTTAACATCAATTTCCTTATGTATAAAATAAGATTTATAAAATAATTCTTTTTATAAGAATACTTTCAGAATTAAATGAGAATTATGAAACTTTTAGGATAATTCACAGTTCATAGGGCATAAAAATCAATACTGTCATTACTATAATTACACTCATTTCCTTAGGTCCTATAGTTAAGGACATTAGCCCCTAAGATAGTGCCTCCTTTTCATTTTGCTCTTAAATAGTGTGTGAAATAAAAGTTTGGCAAATCAACTCACCTGGGCAATGCAGTGTCCTTTTGATGAATTCACTCACAGGATGATTGTGACATGCTGTTGTCTGGCTGAACCTTAATTCACTGTCATGAAACCCCAGCCACCTTCTTCTAATCCTTAGCTATCTGGGCACTCCAAACATGTGGGTAACCCCAGTACTTTCAAAGTGCTTCCCTGCATGTGTTATCTATTGTCTAGGTGTTTACCCACAATACTATCCCTGGAAGATTTTGTCACTGAATTAGGGAGCTTATGTCCCATGAGACAGATCAATTACCGAGAGCCAAGCAAAAAACCATTATAAATAATCTACTTGATTTTTAAATGCAAATCAGCATTATAATTTTGCTTTGGAACATTGTATTTAGTAAGATTGGAATTAGGTGGATTGATTCAGAATGGAGATTTACTCAAAGATGTAGCCTAGTCTTCAATAGTGTGCCAATCACAGGATGAAATTACTCATTAGAAGACCTTTCACTGAATGCCTTTTTTCTCCAAATTCCAGTCTAAACCAGATAAAGTAATTTCACACATATACCATATTCTCAACTGTAATTTTAAATGCAAGTGGTTACTAAATATGATTCCTAAAAACAATGAATTTAATTTGTTAATAAATTAGCTTAAATATATTTAGTATATTAAGTATAAATTTTTACATGATATTTTATTAGCTCATATCTGGATTGAGTCTTTATTTCTATAATAAAATATCTCCCACTTTTAAAACTTCACACTCAGGTTATCGTAGATAATCTGTTTGAAATTATATTAATTAAATATCTTCATTCTGACTTAATCCTGATTCACTAAATAACATACTTTATTAGGTTCAAGGTCCTTTTATGAATCTTCAATTCATTTTGACAATAGAATTAAAACATATTGTGTATGAATTTTGTTTCCCAAATTGCTTTTACTATATGCAGACTGTACTAGAAAAATAGTTAACATAAGTAAATAAGAAATGTCAGGTTATATTATAAGGGTTATAAAAATTAGAATAATTGTTCCACAGTCATAGTTCTACCATTTACAGAGGCCATGACCTTCAGGTAATCATTTTCCACCTATACATTTTCAGTTTTTTTTTTTCATTCAAAAAAGATACCAACATTTTAAAATACAAAGTAAAATAATAAAAAATAATGTATGATATAGTTATATACACAGACACACACACACACACACACACACAAAATGAAATAAAAAGTGCTTGGCACAAGAATTTCATAGATTCCAAGAGATGTATTTAAGTTTCTTTTGGGGAAAAAAATGATAATAGAGGAAGCTTGATGTTGTTAAGAGAAAGGATAGATGAAAGGCACAACAAAATAGAAGTAGATATTTTCCTTTGAAAGCCTTAGCAAATAAAATGTGGCAAAGAAATCCTAAACCTTTGAAGTGAATTCAGTCTAATGGGAAACAAACTTGACATTTTTGTAAGATGGAGCTAATTTTGGCAGGTCAGAAAAGTTTGAAATGTACCCATGAGTTCTAGCATCAAATCAATGTTGAGAGAGCTAAGGATATATTTCCAAGTATGTTATGAAAAGTAATTAAATTTTTAACTGCTTTGATAGAGAGAACAGCCAAATATTTGCACTGTGACACTGTGGTAGATTAGATTATTTTAAAAAATATTCACTCTCTTTCCTCCTCTATAGAAAGGTTATTTTACCATTTGGATCAGCCATGTGTCTTTCTGTCTTCAATGGGATGCTAGTAGACATGAGATGAATAGAGGCTTAAAATATGTGTGTGGAATTGGGCTTGTCTTTTGCAACTCTCCTATTTCCATGAGAAAGTAACTATTCCTCAGGTAGTCACTAATCCTTCAAACTGGGTCCCAAAATAAATACATACTGAGCACACTGGAATGACACTTACAGACAGTGTAGGAGTTTATTATACAACTGTAGTGAGAAAGTTCCGAAGGGTTATTCAAGAAGGGGAATTTAGAATGTAACTTATTGTTATACTTACATGTAGGAATGACATTAAAATATGTGACAACTGAGAAAGAACAGGTATCTAAATGTGTATAACAAATCAAAATGGATTTGAGCCACAAACAACTGGTATGGCTATAACTGTGCAAATCAAATTTAATACCCTCTTTAATTCCAGATTTTTAGCCCTCCACAAAATAGATTTTGCCACGTTGCTCAGAACAAGAGACAGCAAGAGTCCCACCTACCCACAGACACAGCAAAAACGATTCCCACCTAGAAATTTAATTATTTCTCCTAGCAATATGGACTCACAGTTGTTTAATTGTAAACAAAAATTTAATAAAATTTAAAATCTAATATGTGATTGCACACAGACTTTAAGAATAGACATGTACTGAGTAAATGTATTTATATTAAATGAATGTATTCCTGCTGTTGGTATCAAAATTTCTAGTGAAAACTTCTAAATGAATTTAAGAATTTCTGGACTTCAAACATTTATGAACTCATATGATGTTTCAGGAAACTGCAGTTAATGTTTCAGATGTAGTTATGGTGTAGTTACAGACGTGGATTGATTAGATATCATGTATATACACACACATATATATACACACACAGAATAACAAAGTAGATCAAAGATGATATATAAATTATTACATATTGTATGGAATTTTGATACATGCATGTAACTATATTAAGAACAAGATACAGTAAGTTTTAAATAAGTGTCTGATGTGATGCATCTTTTACCCCACCAGTTGGTTAGATTATTGTGAGTTTACATTGTTGCGGAATTTCTTGTTAAATATGCCAGTTAAAATTCTGACTCTACCTTTAAAATGTACTGGATCCGGATAAGATTTTTGTGTGTTTTTGTTCTTATGTTATGTGTGTGTGTGTGTAAATTTGTTTTCCTCCACTTCAATCTATACAATTTGAAATAGCTAAACTTATTTTATAGGGTAATAAGGGTAATATGTTATCTTATAAGGCTAATATCTTATAAGGATAATCTTATAGGATAATACCACAGTTGCATGGGATAATGCATAGAAAATACTTGGAGCAATAACTGGCACATAGTGATTAATCAATAAATGTTTGCTTTTTATAGAGACACAAATCCAAACCATTTTGAAAAGGTGAATGTACTATGGATCATGCTATAAAACTATTTAACTTTGAAATATATTCATTAAAACAAAACTGGATATCCAAAATTCAAGGTCTATGAGTATGTGAAATAAAAGAAATTAACTTTGAAGGATATTTACAAAATTCCATATGTATGAAAATATGGAAGCACTCTACATGCTATTTATCTATGGTATAGACTAAGAAACAATTATATTTCCAAGAAAGAATGATAGTATATTTAAGGAATAAACTAAAATGAGGCTAGATGTAATCTGAATGTTGAAATGTGGTTAGAAATTGGGAAGTCGAAGAGGAGAAAATGGATATTTGTGGTATGAGGAAAACATATTACAAAGGCATGATGTTTCATTCATTCATTGAATCATTCATCTATTGATTTATTAAACAAATATTAATTTATGACCTACAATGTAACAAGCACTACCTAGACATTAAAAATGAAATTTGTTCAGTGATCTGAACAAAGTCTACGCTTTTTTACCTAAATTCTTGATAAGGCAGAAAACAAATACACACATAAATATACACATAGATATATTAATATAATATGTCAAATGTTGAGAAATCCTATAGATAAACGCAAAGCAAGATAAGACCATACAGAGTGTGATAAGGTGGGTTACTATTGTACATTGTGTAGCTGTGTAGTTAAGGATGACGTAACTGATAAGTAACATTTGACTGGAGGACAGAAGGAAGTGTAGGAGAAAATAATAGCACACCTTGGGAAAGTATATTAAAAAAAATAGGGAAAGGGTATTTTCAAAATATTTGGTAAAGAATATGCTCACCCTGTTTGAGGAACATAAAGGAGCAGAGTAGGTTGAACCAAAGTAGACTGTTAGGAGAGGTCAGGAAGATGGTGATAGGCCAGACCTTGAGGCTATGTTGATCATTGAAAGGAATTTTGAAGTGAGTTGGGAAGCCATGGAAATACTTTGAAGAAAGTAGTGAAATTGTACTGATATTGTTTATTGACTCCTGCAACCCATCTCATACTTTCTATGTTTTTCCTTTATCATATGGGCTGGAAGGCTAAAAACTACATTTATCAGATTTCCGTGTACTTTGAGATCTGGGAACTTGAGTTCCACCAGTGAGATGAGACTCTCATATTTGGAAAGCAAAAATTAAGCAGTGACCATCTTCCTACAGATTCTTTCTATTTCTCCTACTTAAGAAGTTTGTGTTTTTTCTGATAAATATGCTATTTAATAGTGGAGAAAATGGAGGTAATGAATATTTACTTATAGAAATCTATGACTGATTTCCTGATGAGTTTGAACATTGTGATGACTTTATTACTAGCGGAGCATGAGCTAAAGGAGATTGATATCATAAAGTGGCAAAAGAGTTACTTGAGTAATTTACTTATGATCCTCTGGAAAAAAGTTTCTAGGAAAGGCAAGGTACAGATGACATAGTTAAAATTGCATCTTGGAAGCCAATAAGTATTAGAATTAGAACATGGGCTGGATGGGACTAGGAAAATCGCTTCTGGCAGCATTGGAAGCATAAAAACAATAATCCAAAATAACAAAGTTTAAATTCTCTAGTCAAGGCCTGAACATAAGATCAGATAACTTCTACAACTAGCATAACTTTTTTTTAAATATACAGGTTTCTGCAACAGGGCTGATGCAACCAAAAATCAATGAAAAATTATAGTCTTTCCCTATAGTTTGCTCTATTACAATATTAATTAAATTAATAACAGAATCACCAGTACTCATATGTGAAGGTTAGAGTTATAAGAAATGAGTTTATAAAAAATAAAATGGAATAACTTGAATGAATTCTAAGTATTATCAATCTCTTAATTGATTAAGGTTTATTTCCAACCCCCCCCTCAATAAAAGTCATTCTCTTTTGTGTAATGTGGCTAATTAACACTTGCTTGATGACATACAGTTATTTTACCCAGGGTAAATATCCAGCTAGAGAAAGGCAATACTTCTCATATACTAGATTGTTAACCCTCATCATCTCTAGATTATAACTGGAGTCAGATCTCAGGATCACTCATGGGAACAAGTTCAAAGTCAGATCAGGGGGAAGATAGATTATTCATGAAAATATTGACAATATTTTATTAATGTTTGTTAGTAGTAACTTTAGAGATATTTATGTGGATTGATGCTTGGAGAGTTATATTAAGAAATAAGGAATATAATATTATATCCAGCCAAATATACTTACATGGGAAAACAGATGAAGGTTTTCCATTTAATGTGTTAGCAAAAGCACTCAGGGGTAGTCCTATTAGATATCAGACAGTTGACTAAAATCCTACTAAGCTGAAACCTGTGTTAAATTGAATTCAGATGCCAGAATTCTTTATGTGATAAAGGAATACAAAGCCTTAGTTAGCTATTGTGAAGAATTATGCTGCAAAAACTGGAAGAGCATTGCTATGAGTTTTGATAGTCCTTTAAACATTTCAAATAAGTGAGTAGCATAGTCCAACTCATTTCATAAGTACAACTCTAGTGGGATTATAGAGCATAGATGTGTATGGGGTAGGGGGCCAAAGGAGACTTTAAAAAACCAAAGGCTGAGGAACTAGTTTTAAGTTAGGCCAGTAGTGCAGAAGACTGATAAAAGACTCTGTAGTGGCAGCAAAAACATATATTAGAGGACAGAATTGAGAAATTTTGTTAAGATTAACTTTTTGAAACTTAAAGACAGAACATGTAGGGGAAAGAAGAGTATGGGGACAAGGATAAGTATGAAATTCCTCGTCTAGTCTGAGATAGAAAGTAATATAAGATTGAATGCAATTGTGTTTCTCTAGAGATGGAGGATAATTATTCTATTTGTTGAGTCCATAACAATTGAAATTTAATTATTAATTTAATTTTAAATATCTATTTTTCAAGGTCTCGCAGGAGTATGCAATCAGGGAATGCTTAGGCAAGGTATCAAATATAATTTCATGGAAATAAGTGATATATCTTTTGGGTTATAATATTCCTATTCATTTAGAAGTAACAACCAAGAGTTGTAACATTGTGCTGCTTTTAAAATATCTTATGTAACAAATAGACTGTATAGTACCAACTGCTTTGTTATTAAAACCAACAGTCATTTGCCTCCCAAATGATAGTATTGAGAATCTACAAAGGTATCAATTAGTGATTGTCTCAGTCTCCCTTCACCTCAAATTTGAATCACTTCCAAGAAATATTCTGCTGTAATAGGACACATAAGAAGGTACATTTCAATCATTATTCATGAAATGAATCTCAAAAGGAAAATAAAGTACAAAATGATAGTAAAGCCCTTCCTTTGCTTGATTACATTTCAAAGGTGAACCAACTAGTATTAATCATTAACAAACTAAATATTTGATTCCCCCCTGCTATGAAATTTATCATAGTGCAATGTCACCCTGAGCAGCCTTTGCATTTGCGTTACTTAATCTTTCTATAGTGAAACAGGCAAGTAATTAAGACTTTGTCAGATCTTAGATCTATAGGAAATAATAATCATGGGTTGAATATTGTTTGCCCCATTAAAGGAGGCTTAATGAAAATAAGATTATTATATTCTAAGAACAAAATATAGTGTGCACCACTGATGATAGCCACACACTGTGACTTGCAGAAAGTTTATACAGATGAGTATTATCTCTTCTGTGTTGGCATAGTTTCTAGAAATAGTATCTCATTATAAGAAATAGGTCTTGATTAGGAAACAAACATACAGAACTATTCCATCAACAGTTATTTGCAATTGTAAATCACATAATGGGTATGCAGACTGGCATGTGGCAGGGTAGCAAGAGTAGAAAAGATTTCAGTCATGGAACTCATCAGAGATCTGAGATCGTGTCCCATTTCTGTCACTCACTAGCTTTATGGCCTTAGGTAGTACCTGGTTTTATACTACTGTAAACCTTAGGTCCCCTAAATATAAATTAGAACTAAATTCTTGCAAGAATTATATAAGGTAATGTATCTTAAAGGCTTACCACAGTGTTTAGAGTGTGCAATGAAGAGTCAACAAAACGTAGCTGTCAGTGATGATGGAATACTGCTTGTGGTTGTTTTGATGTTTTTCTTGTTAGAACTTTCTAGTATCATGCACATTTGTTGTATTTGACTTCCTGTAGACCTTGCAATAAGACACAATTTAACTTTAAAAATTACTTATGGATTTTCTGTTTCATACTCAATATGCCACTAAAGCAAAGAAATCCTCAATACAAATCAGATTCAGAGAATAGTTTTACAAAAATTTTATAAGCTCAAAATGTAATTTTCTATGTATATTGTAAATTCCATACTGTCTCTATGGAGCATTACAACTACCCATGCATGAGTAAAATGAATAGGGAATGGAAAAATTACAAGTGAAATGACACACAGGGTAAGGGGATTGAGAGGCACAGAAGAAAGCACGCTTTGATTTAAATCAGGGATCATGGAAAGGCTCCCTGATGGGGTGACAATTGAGTAGAGATATGAATAGATGGTGAAGAAACCTTTTGGCAGGAGGATATGCAAGTGCAAAGGCTCAAGATGAAGTAACTTGAAGCAATCAAGGATCATCAAGAAGGCCAGTGGTGTTGGAGCCCCCTGAGTAGAAGAGAGTGATAGGACACCAGGTGATGAATTTGAACTTCAGGATTAGGACACATAAGAGCAAAGGAACGCAATGCTCTGCTTTGCATTTTTCTTTAGTTTTTATCCCTTTATTAAATATTTAGGTTAGTATCTCAATTCAGATATAGCACTTCAAAAGAGTACTTTCTGATGTTGAAATGAAAATCACTTTTAGAATACTTTCTTATTCTTAACTTTGACAAATTGGAAACTTTTAGACTTAATTCCAGCCCAGCTCTACTCTATCTTCCTTGTAGGAACTGAAGGGTCCAAGGCAAACATTGTAATATATTCAATAAATGGTCCATGTTTAGGTTTTTTGCTGTCTTACCCTAGCTAGTACACCACCAATAATCATTTAATTATTTCTATTATTATCAGTGAGAAGATACAATTCTTACTTTATTATCTTATCTCTGTTCTTCCTAGAAGAAAACTTTTAGCTCCTGAAATTTACTTTCTTTTCTAATCCGATTTTCATGTTTAAGTCTAGCTGTAGTACTCACTATTCTCATTCAAGAAAACACGTAGAAACTCCTGTAACACCTGAAGTATAGCATTGAATCTAAAACTCTTTCTACTGTAGGGACAAATAAAATCACCATACCTGACATCCAGCAATGATGGCAAAGAAATAATGAAATCAGACTTCAAAGGAGCTGTTGCTTAGGAGATCCCATCACTGCCATTCCACATTTCAGATAATCAGATTATTATTAAAATGATTATTAATATCATGAAGTTTAATTACTGCCTTGAATAGTCCCCTCGCCCCCAGAGATAGAGTCCCTCTCTGTTGCCCAGACTGGAGTGCAGTGGCACGATCCATCACAACCTGGATAGCTTTTATATTTAGACTAAAAAAGAAAATAAGCCTTTAAGTTGCTATGTTGGGGATCACCAAGATCACCTCCAGATTTGGTGATTCATTAAAGAGACCCACAGGACTCAGCATATAGTCATTCTCGTGGCTAACCTGCTGTAGTGAAACAATGCCAAGCAGTATCAGAAAAAAAATCATGCACCTGGGGCAAAAGTCCTAAGACAACCATGCACCAGTTTACAAGAGCACAGTCTTCTGTCAACGGAGTCACACAGGAACTTAATTCCCCCAGCAATAAGTTATGAAAACAAATGTGAAATGTTGTTTTACCAAGGAAGCTCATTAGAGACAGTGCTCAGGGTTTATACTGGGGTCTGTTCACATAAGAAGTTTGTGCTTAGCAGGTAGCAAAATTCCAGACTCCTAGAAGGAAAGCAGATGTGCAGCATAAACCATATGGTTCACACAAACTTTTTAGGCAGAGTGAGTAATTCTGCTTAGTTAGGAAGCTGTGAGAACCCTCCTGAAATTCAAGTTTCCAGATGCCAGTCAATGGCAGTCTTTCAAGCAGCCCTTAAGGATAACTTTCTCAGAACTGCCAGGCTAACTCATTTCTGCAGTTGTCAGTCTGAAAATCTGGTGACAGTATGGCAAGATTATTACTATATAAGAGGTAGGTAGGTCAGCATAGGGAAGAAAAGCAACTCTACTACAACCCTGGCTGAAAAACTGCCAGTTTTGTGAAGCGATATAATTTCTTCAATAAGTAGCTGTAAGTGCTTTGCTTTTCACTTGTTACAGAGCATGCTTGGATAACTAGATAGAGCTCATATAGAGGAAAAATTGAAAACATTTTCTTACCTAAAAGTAATAATTAGAGAAGTAGCATAGGGCAATGATTCTTAAATTTTAGGTGCTTAGGTTCATATAAAGATCACAATATAAATACAAAATCCTGTGCTCTAGACACAGAAATATGCTTTAGGAAATTTAGAACATGTCATAAGAATCTGTATTGTTCTTTATTGTGACTCTAATCTCAGGTTAGTCTGATTCAATGTTGATAAAGCAACACCAGCTTGCTCATTTTGAATTCTGACTCTGCTTACACATGACCTTGAGTAAATCATTCAAATCCTTGAGTTGATCATATTTACAATCTGTTAACCTGTACAATTATAACAGAACCATTTTTTTAAAGAAAAAAGTAACCTATCCTTGCTTCAATCTTTGTATCATTCTCCTTAGGATAATTTATGGCTCTCTTCTTCTATTTTTATTTTGTATTCAGAATCAGTCACTTTAATTATGTTCACCTTTAAATAAATGATTCTATTGAATATTTGCTGTTGATTTGGAGGAGAAAAAGAAAATAACTGTAGCTATTAATTCTTAAAATGCCAGAAGCCTAATTTCTGAGTGACTTGAAAGTCATGAGGCTAATATCTCTGAAAGTGGCAGAGCCATGGCCCTGACCTAGGATCTTGTCACTCTGCTTGCTGAGTGATATCCACTATCATGGCAGGAAAGTACTGAATCTAGTGAGAAAGTGAGTTGTTAATGAATTTATTCAACCAATATTTGTTGAGCACCTGATTTCTTTCAGACTTCTTGGGGATACAGCAATCAACAAAGCAAAACTCGTGCTCTTACAGAGCACATTACATTTTAGAGAAAAAAAAGATTTCATGTAAATAACTAAACAACAACTATGCATATATATATATATATACACACACACACACACACACACACTCATATGTTTATATATATTAACATATATATAAAGTTGGGTAGTTATTGTTATGAAGACAAATAAAAGCAATTTATAACAAATGACGGAAGAATGGGTTGCTGGAGTTAGCGGTATTTTTTGGATAAAGCAATTCTGTGAAAAAAATGTAGTGTTACCTGGGTAGAGACTAGAAAGAAAGGAAGTGTTTAAAGAAGTGGAGTAAGAGCATTTGAGGAAGAAAGAACATTAAAAGCAAATGTCCTGAGGCAGAAGGTTCCTATCAAATTTAAGAAACAGAAACAAGGACCAGTGTGATATAAGCAGAATGAGCAATAAGGAGAATGGCATTAAGTGTGGCTAAGAAAAGTAGGCTGGTCTAAGAGGGCCTAGTAATCCAAGGTAAAAATCTTTTATGTTAAAACACATTTCTAATCAAATTCTCAGTGAGACAGGAAGCCATTGGAAGGTTTAAGGAGAAGATTATCATGACTGGGTTGGATATTAAAAAAACCGTTAGGGGTATTGGGCAATGAATAGTTTGAAGGGGCAGAGGTGGAAGTGAAGATATAACATAGGAGCTACTAGAGTAGTTTAAGAGATTTAAAGTTTTTTTTTTATTTTAAGAGATTGGTGGGATTTGATTATTCTAAACATGCAGAAGTTATTTTAGTAAAAAAAAATTCAATTCACAGGAGCACACGAGGAAGTAATATAGGTACATGTGTTCCTTTAAAAAAAGGGCAGAGTGGAGGGCAGACAAAGAGCTCAGGAGGATTTATGTCCTCAAAGTAGTGATGAAAGCTTAAAAAATTGGTGTTTCAATTTCCCAAATAATAAAAGAAAATATCAATTCAAAATTCATGACTGTGGGTTAAAACCTTTTACCATAATATATAAATAGTGGCTATTTCCATTAATGCTTTATTGGCATTTTCAGTATCCCAGGTATTGTTGCTCTGAGGTCTTTATTAGAATTTGACAACTAGGAAAGCAAAAAGATGATCTAAAATGGATGCTTTATACCTTTTGTATAAAAATATCAAATGGAAACTGAAACTTCAAAATGCTACTGAAATGCTTACCCACTTAATTAAAAAATATCCTTTCTCATCACAATTATAGACTAAGATATGTCTTATTAAAATATTATATCTATTTGTTATGAAAATACCCATATTAATTATTTTATTCTCTCAGATGTTACTTTTTAACATAAGTAAGGAAAAAGTTGTAGAAAATAAATTACCCCAGAATGGAACAAAATTATATTACTTTATAATTCTTCTAATAAAAATAAATAAAATTATAGTCTTTATTAGGCTTTTATATTTACAAAAGAAACAAAATAAATTTATACAAATAAATATTATATAATAAAATAAATGAATAATGGAGATTCATTTGATGCCACAGATCTAGGGATCTTACAAGGATGATTGCAATATATTTGCCTCATTTATCATACATAATGTAAGTACCACAAAGAATTATATAGACTAATTATTTTTTTAGATAATAAAAATTAGGAATATTCTTTTGGAGGTGACAAAATTACATGCTTGCCTTTTACACACATACTTGTATTTACTGAATATCCTTTATGCATAAAAACCTGTGCATATATATTCATAGATGTCTTTATACATATGTACATATAATTATCCTGAATATAAGGACACAAAGCAATATGTGCATTTATTTCTATACAGATAAGTATAGGAGGGTGCATTTTAAATTCTGTACTTCTGTCAAATTTCACTCTTTGTTTATGTTCCTATGCATATGTATACATATATACACACAGATGTTATGTAATTGCATATTTGGCAATAGTTAATACTTATAGGTTTGCTATGATTCAAGTGTTCTATTTATATTATCTTATTTAATATTCAAATGAATACATACCCTTGGTTATTAGTAATTTTATTTTTCTCAATTTAAAAATTATAAAACTAAGGCACATAATGTATAAATAAGGTGGTCAATGTCACTCAGTTAATGAGTAGTTGTACTGAGAAGCCCCAAGAAGCCTAATTCCAAAGACTTTGGCTTACCCATTGTGTTATATATCACCTCCAGTATGTATTAATATATGTTTCCTCCCACGCAGGGGTGGAGAACTGTGGCCTTGGGGCCACATGTCCTTCTGGATCCTTGAGGGCAGGCTTTTGACTGAATTCAAATTTTACAGAAAAAATCCTTTTAACAAAGGGATTTGTCTTATGAAGTTTGGATTTGGTTGAGAAGCCACACTTGGGGATCTGAGACATGCTAAGTAGTTTATTTCAGGACAGAAAATAGAGACCCATTCTTGAAAAAGTTTCTGAGGCCCTCTGATAAAAACCATCACCCCACATACCATCCCTTGTTCCAAACAAACTACATAAAGTCAACTTTAAAGAAAGAATATTGACAAGATTCTATTATTTACACTCATCTTAGGGAACAACAGGAGATGTTATATTATATGATGGAACAAAGGGAAATAACAACCTAGTTGGTTACGTAGTTGTAGTCCACACATTATCTGCAAAGATTATACAATACACACAAGGCCTTAGGTTAAAGCTAAGAAACTTTGATGGGATACACCATGGAAGAATCAGCATTTTGTTCTTCAAATTGTTGAAATGCATTTGACTACCATTGACCAAAATTTCAAATAAAACACAAAAAGAATAGACAGTTTAAGTGTATCATTTTACACAAAAACTAAACATTATCTTTACTCTGGCAGACACTGATTTCAAATGCATAGTCATAAAAAAACAAAAGAAAACAAAAGAAAAACACAGCCCATGTCCAGAAACTTTTGAATCTAATTACAATCAGAAGAACATTCTCTTTGTTGTTATTGGAGGCAAATGAAATATTCCAATTTCCTTAATATTATAATTAATTTATTATCTCTAGTAATACACATTATTTTTAGCATAGTCACAATGTAAGCCATCTGACATTTAGCTTCCTTCATTGGCATCAAATTAAAAAATACCTTGGTTATCATCAGGATAATTTATAAAATTCTTCTAGGCTTCTATGCAAATACTAATCAGATAAAAGCAAACCTGTCTTTGGGCATCCAACAAATAGCTCCAAATGTAACTCCCTAGTCTAGGTCCAACTGGAAGCAAATGAGCAAACATGAAGGTAGACATGGACTGAGCCTGTGCCTGGGAAGCAGATGTGGGTGTCTGGACAGAATGCCATCTTCAGTAGCTATGGAAAGCCAGCACTGACATACGGGGTCATGACAACTACCTGAGAGCTTCAAACAATAGGCAGTTATCTAGTGCTTGTAGAATTCTTATGCATTTTACCCTGTGAGCAGTTTAAAAATGAATGAAATCCCAGCAAATTAACAAAAAAACTATTCAACACCTATGTGTATATTTTCATGGATTTCATTATTAGGCAAAGACATGCACATGGATACATGTACACATATATGATGAGAATGTACAGACACAGGCACACACATATGACTAGTGTATATGCCAACAAATATGAATGGGCACAAATTCCATAAACCATAAATGCATGTAGAAATTGTTATATATGTATAAGAAGGCACACAATGTGACTATACTGAGAAATATACATGTATAAAAAAAGAAGGAACATATTCATATAAATATACATAAAGGCAGGGCTAAATTTTAGCTAGATGAAATGTCAAAGAATAAAACAGATGCATTCTAGAAGGATGTAAAATTAATTAGGGAACTCAAACACTGAAAAGCTTTTTCCTCCCTCAAAAAAATGATAATGAAAGGAGAAATGACAGGCAGTGGGCATAATATTGTGATGTAGAAAGATCTACCCTAAATCTTCAATCAAAAGACTGCTGCGTTTCTCCACAGGAAGAGTGGGCAGATTTCTTTCATTGTTTTGATTTCCCAAATCTGTAATCAATTCTTTATCTTCTTACTCTGTGCATTCAAGTTAATCAGAAAGCTCATAAATGAACTTCCCAATTTACCACCAGGAGACTAAATTTTGAGAAGATGCATCTTTTCAAGCATTCTAGAGTCTATCACCTTCATTATGACCTCACTCACTTTTCTGGACACACCTAGCTATTCTCAAGTTCTGCTCATTCAAATACAAGAAACCACTGTAGGTACAGTCTGCACAACAATGTCAAAAATTTAAAACAAACACACACACAACATTTTCTTTCTTTTACAACTGCTCCATTCTTTAAATATTATCTGGGCCAATCTTCTCAAATAGTCCTTGTATCGTACAATTGGTGACCGATTACAAGTCGAGTTAAATATATTTTATTTAAACTCATATTAACAAGACTGTCTAGCTACATTTATTTCAGGAATTAAGAATAAATATTGCATTCGCTGACATATTACCTACTCCTCCATTTACCAATATATTTCCTAAATTTTGTTATTGTTCCTCAAAAGAAACATATTCTGTGGCTCTAGGAACGAAGAGTCTACAATCCACTTAGCTTATACTGATACCATGACCACCTTATCATATGGAATCTGGTAACATGGAAGTATATATTTACAATGGCTATTCCAATCAAAGACATGAATGGCAGCTGTGGAGATTTTCTGCCCAAGCATCCCTGTAATTCTTGGGACCGAGTCTGAAAATGTCTCAAAAAAAGATGGTCTTTAATTTATAGTACAGATGCAGTCAGAGGTATAACTCCTATCCTCAATTCTGCTATATCCTTTAAAAATCGAGCAGGCCCAGTCTGCAAAATATATGTCACTAGACTTATTTAGATAGAATGTTCTTCAAATAGCCAGATTTTTGCATGATAATGGTGTTAAAGACCTCTAGAATTAGAAAAAAAGAACATATGCCCCTTCTCTCTCTTGGTAGGGATATTGTCCATGGAAGCTAGAGATCTCTTCACTGTATATCCATAAGCCCAGTTAATAGCCTTGTGAGGGCAGTGGCTGGGGGATAGTGGCGATAAGTATATTTGCATTACTTGTTCTTCTTAAGATACTACTATGTCTAAGTAGCCGGAAGTAGAGTAGAGCACCCAGTGGAAATAAGTGTTTGGCTTTGCGCTAAGACGGGCAAAGGGAAAAATGCATACTACTTTTGTTTTTTATCGATGCTCTTATGGTACATAGGAACACACTATCCACAGAAAATTTGGGGTCAAAAATTTTAATATCAAACATGGGCAGGGATACTATATACATAATAAAAATAGAGAGGTAGATGGTGGGAAAGAGGAGTGGGTAAAATGTCTTTGGCATAAAATAAATTTAAAATACAATTAAACTGGCCGGGCATGGTGGCTCATGCCTGTAATCCTAGCACTCTGGGAGGCCAAGGTGGGAGGATCACTTGAGGTCAGGGGTTCAAGATCAGTCTGAGCAAGAGGGGGACCCTGTCTCTACTAAAAATAGAAAAAAAATTAGCTGGGCAACTAAAAATAGAAAAAATTAGCCAGGTGTGGTGGTACATTCCTGTAGTCCCAGCTACTCAGGAGGCTAAAACAGGAGGATAGCTTGAACCCAGGAGTTTGAGGTTGCTGTGAGCTAGGCTGATGCCACGGCACTCTAGCCCGGGGAACAGAGTGAGACTCTGTCTCAAAAAATTAAAAAAAAAAATAACAGTTAAACCTAATGAACCTCAGAAGTCTGAGATGCAAAGAGTAGGAAACAATGGCATCTGGCTCACATGATGCTGTAGTCCTCTGCCCATCACATATCTAAAAGCATATATTTTAAAATATTTCAAGGTAGTATCTGAAAAACACAATTTCATCCTGGAGGTTTTGGAAGTCAATATGGAAGAACAACTTAATCTTATCTCAATTGCTATTTCCTCAGTGAAGTATTCAGAAAACTCAGTCAAGTCTGATCTTTTTTTGTGCTATGATCTTAATGTTTTCTTTGGTAATAGTTATCACTGCTTGTAATTATATGTTTATTTGCATCTTATTATATGTTGATTAGTGGTTTTCTCTTCTTCCATGATTTAAGCTGTGTTAGGACAGAGCCCTGGTCTTTTCTGCAGAAGCAGTACGAGATACTAGCTAAGGACGTAGATCCTAACATGTTACCAGGCCAATGTCCTAGCTCTTTCTTTTACTGGAAGTGTAACCACAGGCAACTTATGCAACATCTTTGTGACTCAGTTTCCTTCTCTTTAAACTCTTTAAATACTTTCTTTTCTTATTTTAAAAAACAAAAATATAGTTTTGTGAGGGTTTCATATAGTAATATATGAAAAAAACACTTAGAACAATACCTGGATCATAGAGATATTAGTGTTTTACTCTAGTTTTTCTTTGGTATTGTACCCAGGAGCTTTTTCAATCCCTTACACATTGTGAGTATATAAAAGATGATAATATAATAATTTGATAATCAATTGACTTAGAACATCCTTGGAAAGGTATAGCAGATATTACCTTCTTTTATCATAGATATTACTCTCTCTCTCTGTCTATATATGTTATTAATTCAATTTGCATAGAGTTGGGAATGAAACCAAAATATGAGAGAAGTTCTTAGCTCAGAGACAAATCTACTTAAATACGCACCAATAAACAAAATTTTAAAAGAGTTGGGAAGAGGCCGGGCGCCGTGGCTCACGCCTGTAATCCTAGCACTCTGGGAGGCCGAGGTGGGTGGATCACTCGAGGTCAGGAGTTCGAGACCAGCCTGAGCAAGAGCGAGACCCCCGTCTCTACTAAAAATAGAAAGAAATTATCTGGCCAACTAAAAATCTATATAGAAAAAATTAGCTGGGCATAGTGGTGCATGCCTGTAGTCACAGCTACTCGGGAGGCTGAGGCAGTAGGATCGCGTAAGCCCAGGAGTCTGAGGTTGCTGTGAGCTAGGCTGACGCCAGGGCACTCATTCTAGCCCGGGCAACAGAGGACTCTGTCTCAAAAAAAAAAAAAAAAAGAGTTGGAAAGAAATGAACCCCTTTTGTTAGTTTTGTTAGACTGTTATAGCATGCTATGACATAGGATAATTTGCTTGTTTCGTACAATAAATCAGTTTGTATTATATGGAAAATGGAAAATCTTTTATTGCTTGTTTTTATAGGTATACCAAAGCATTTTATGATCAGTAATTATCATTTAGTTTAGTATTTTATTCTACATGAAGGTAGACAGGCTCAATATATCAATTGCTTAAAAATATCATCTATTTACATAGCTACATTATTTTTTAAAAAATATAATACCTACATTCTAGTCAAAAGCCATATACACAATAAATAATTTTAAAACTTATTTGTGCTAATTTAAGCAAGTAAAGAAATGTAAGAAATAAATCTTTATCAAATGTAATGTCATGGAATATACTGAAAATAATCTAATGTTTAATTATCAGTAGAGAAGCATACATTACTTCTCAAAAATCTTTAAAAAGCCACTCCCGTTATCAATAATTCTTGTTGTAGAACAAATAAACTACACTGTAATAAACACTGAAGAATGCATCCTTCTGTGAATCTCTGAAGTAAAAGAAGTAATGCTACAAAGCCAACTTGATCATGTTAGAAACTGAAAGATGCAAATTTGAATATACAATCACACCACAGAGTGGGAATTTAAAACAGAGCTAGAGAATACAAAAAATAAAAAGAGTAAACATGTCCAAATGTGATTCTTAATCCAGAGCAATATTAGGCTAAAATATCAACTTTACCAACCCATTATATCCCATATAATTCCTAACAAAATCTGCCTGCTTCTCCCTTTCTAGTCTTACAGATGCTTCAAAAATGTGTCTTGTTAATCTAAAATAGTGACTAACTTTGCTTAATGTTGCATACTCTGAAAAGGGGTGGGATGAGGGGTAGACTTAAAACCAAAACTAACTTCCCTGATTTCATTTCATAGACCTGTAGAGACATCCAAGCCCTGGGGTGGGCAGCCTTTTCATGTTGGAAGACTATATTAATTTATCTGTAATCAAATAAGGCTGCATTCAAGAAACTTTGATTAGATATGCTTAAAAATGTACATTATTCTGTAAAAATCTAACTACTATGTACTTAATAATTTTAAAAAATGAAAACTATTCCTTAATTTTAAAGTTAACTAACCTTTTAATGACTTTGTTGTGTCTGCTTTTTGTTGGGAAGCATTTGAATAATTGAGTGCAGCATGGAGGTTCCCAGTTTCAGTTGATCCTCTAGATGGGTATCAGTCATTTGTGTTCATAAGTGTGTCTTGATTTGGGTTAGGTAGGAGCATATAGATTCACACCAATAAGTGGTTGAAAAGCAAGAAAGCATTTTTCAAGTATGGTGCCAAAGGCATGTGTATTCATTCTATTGCATTTTTCCATATTTCAACTGGATCTTTCTTAGCATCAAATAATGACTTTAAAATGTCATCTACTGAGACCTCAATCAATTCCATCTGTAGTTCTTTAGGTGACTTGGTGATACCAACTAGGTAAGGCTGAAATGCTAAATTGAGTGTGATGTAATGATTCTCAAAGTCAGTGAACCTTTCATTGTATTCTGCAATCAATAAGTCTATAACAGTTGCGTATTGTTCAAATGATTCACATATATCATCCTGCTGATCAATGACCTTTGCTAACTGGGGGAAATGTTCTTCTGAAATTTTCTTTTGAAGAAGTGTTTTGAAAAAATGATAGCGTTTTTCAAAATGCTTGGATTTTTTGTCACATATCTCATATCTAGACTTAGTTTTCCCTTGCAAAGAAATATTCAAGTCTTCTTGATTTGACATGATATCACAGAAACGCTGCATTCCTATAGAAATTTAGCATCATGGCTTACTACTGATCTCATTGTGCCAGTCAGTCTGGGAGGATTATTTCATTGAACCTTATTTTATTCTTTGGTATTTTAAATATGTTCATTTAAAAAATAAAATAAAATTATGAAAGATGAACAAAAATGTATTAATTAAAATAAAAGGATTTGTTCTGTAAAATTTAGATTCGGTCAAAAGGCCACACTTTAAGGACGCAGAAAGCCAGATGCATGGGTCTGGCCTTAAGGCCACAGGTTTCTCAACCATGGCTAAAGCCTTTCACTTGAGTATGGTAGAAAATTAGAAGCAAAAGGATAGATAAGACTATAAATATTCACTATTATAGAATCAAATATTTTTTTGTAGCTGAGAAAGGACCTTATGGAGCCAACAAAATCTTTAAATCCTGGTCCCTTATTTTGACTTGGTCATTTTATCTGAAAACTCTAAGGATCATCTATACAATTGGTTCTCTCTCTCTTGCTCTGTCTCTAGCTATGCTATCAAAAACAGATAATAAATGACACTAAACTACTGTACAAGTAAAGTTACTATATTTTAAAACAATAATTCAGTGCTTATAAAAGTTTTCTAATATTCCAAGTTACTAAATGTTTTGATATGTCAAAGCTAAGTAGTCAACATTTTAAGGTCACCTATTGATTTGAGCTTTTATTAAATATACTTTTATAAATGAAGTTCTAATTACTTCTCACTGCCTCCTATTGCCTACACCTGGAAGTCATTTCCAGATTGTTTACATGGGACAAAACCTGCCAGTTACATTATTTTAAATATCTTCATTGTGCCTTAGTAGATCCATTTTGTAAAATAAGGATTTGTTCATGCATTTTGTGTTTGTAAAATATGTGAAACTAGAATAAGTGACTATATTTAATGTGAAAGAATTGGAAAATCATTTAATTCTAAATGTGTCTAGACAGTAAGACTTTTCAAAGTAACACTGATCTGTACATTTTCAGATGCATCAATAATAGAAATCACAGTCATTTAAAAAAATCATAAATCATCTAGCCACAAGATTCAATATGTTATAAATTATAGCAGCATCCCTACAAACTAAGATATAATCTTTTATTCTTCAGGAAATTTCACATCATGTATCAACCTCAGTATTTTTCAATAAAATTGAGTGTTTGTCATCTAAAAACATACCAAGTATATATTACTTGAACTCAAATTTTTAATAAGCACCATATGTAATTCAGAATCTCAGTAAAGTTTGAGTTATACTGCATGATAACTGTCAAATATAAGTATGTAAGAGGGAGATATTATGTGAAAAATTTCCTGAATCTATTCTTTGCTCTGAAACTCTTGAAACCACGATCATGAAAAAAAAAACTTTAGGATACCCTGTAGTATGGGTTCCATCATTAATTTAAATGTAGGCAATTATTAATAGAAAATTATTTGATCACCCAAGCAACCAAACATCATTTAATTTGAAAATTAAAGAAATGATTGATGGCTTGGCATCAGCACCAACCTTGTCTGGCATATTAATCTCATTGATAAAAATACCTTTCTCAGGCATCGTAAAAATGAAGCAAGATAATGTTCATAAAATTTTGTCCTACTTAGGAAGAAAATGAAAGATAAGTCCAATATTATTATAACTTGTCGATATCATATCTTAATTATTTTATCAACATTTTAGCTATTGTTGAAGACGACTTTTACTTTGTGAGAACACAGAGGGACTGTGGATTCTTTATGGAGTTCTCTCCACCTCACTATCATTGCAGATATCACCCAGCCTGCTTGGGGAAAAATAGTTAACCACTGAAAAAGCTCCAGAGGATTGCATGTACTGAAACCAAGTAGAAACTTCCAAGATTTTGGTAAAAAGGCAGCATTGTAATAGCTAAAACTAGAACTTGGCTTCAGAGGTTACCCCAGCAACAGCAGCCCAGGGAAGAAACTGCTGCACACACAAATGGCACCAATAGTGTTTGAGTGCAGCCCCGACATCAACAGAAGACCAAATGAGCATTGCAGGTGCTCAGAACACTAAACTAGCATTGGAATTAAAACCTACAAAGCAGGCCAGACGCTACGTACTAAACCTAATCGGGGCAACTATCTGCTAAAATGAAAGACATAAGTAGTCTTAAAAGTCTCCTAACACAATAATCCACATCTCTGGGATTCCATGGACACTCACTAATACCAAAACCCATGAAACCACAATTTGAATAACGAAAGACAATCAAGTGGTGCCGATAACAAGATAAATCAGATTTTAAAATTTCCTGACAAGGATTTTAAAACAGCCCGTCATAAAAATACTTCAAAAGTCAATTAGAAATTCCCTTAAAATAATGAAATGATTAAAAACCTTAGCTCTTTATTAGATGTTATAGGGCAATATATGCTGTACAAAAGATAAGCCAAGAAAGAAAAATCACATGATCGTATAATTTGACAAAATTCAACACCCATTTATGATTTTTATATATATAGCAGAAGCGTAAGAATAGAAAGGAATTTCCTCCACTTGTTAAAAAATATCTAAATAAAACAGTTTGCATCATACTGGATGGTGAAAAACTGTATGCTTTCTTCCTGTGGTCAGGGACAATATGAAAGTGTCCAAGCCTCCATTTCAATTGTCATTCTCTTTTACATCCTAAACTTCTTCCTAAAATTATTCACTTTTATTCCAACATTTACATATGGTATATAAAGCATAAATCTAAAACTTGTCAACTTTATCTTTCCATAAATTAAACCAAAAAAATGGTGAATACATACAGAGTTACAGGATGGTAGGTTTTCCTTACTCTGAAATGCGAGGAGATCTTATGTGTTCAGGTTATGATTAGAATTTCAACACTCTACTTGTTTTCTCTATCTTCAATATGATGTTATTGTATCTAGTGAGCCTACAAATATCAAAGGTATGTAATAGATAAAACGCAAATTTATTAAGAACTCTTTCATAAAACTTCTCAGAGAAGGCAGGGTTGCCCCCAATATTAAAATTACCACAAGGTGGCACTATGTCTTAATGTTAATGTCTTAAAATCTATTAATAGATTATTCTGAAATCTATTAGACTGTCAGACTGGTACTAGAGAATTTTACTATATTATTCCATATCCTCAATTGCATTATTTTGTGTTTTAAGTTAGCTGATTTATTTTTAGATGGCAAAAACAATTTATTTTACCACTAGTTTTAGTACATGATTTCATGAAAATGATTCTGTTGTGAAGAGTATTCCTGAAAACGAAGAACATCAATTAAGGAAGAGAGAAAAAACATTAGCTATGGAAACAGAATACATGGCTTTGGTTTCAAACTCTATTGATTTATTCCCTGAATAAATTGAAAACTTCCTTTAAAAAAAAGTAGTTTCCACACTTACAACTACTATTCAACGGAATTTTACAAGTTCTAGTCAGCAAAATAAAAAACAAAGCAAAAACAAAAAACAAATTAAAATGGTAATAGATCGAATAGCAGCCCATAAAACTGTCCTAATTTGCAGATAGCATGACTGTCTATGTAGAAAATCCTAATGAATCCACAAAAAAAAAAAAAAAGAGAGAGTCTAGAATTGATAAGTTTGTTCAATGAAGCCACAGGATACAAAATAAATATACACATTGTATCTCTATATTAACAATAAATATGTGGTTACCAATATTAAAATCCAAAAACATTTACATTGCATAAAAATGAAATAACTAGTTCTCAATCGAACAATAGCTGTACAGGTCTTGTACGCTAAAACAACATAATACTGATGAAAGTATCTGAATAAATGGAACATATGCAGTAGTATGGAATGGAAGAATCAACATGGCAAAGATGCAATATCTCTGTTAATTGACTTACAGGGGTAGCACAATTTCTGTCAAATTTTCAGCAAGGTTTTCATAGACATAGAAAAACATATTCTAAAGTTAATATCAAACAGAAAGACCCTAAAATATCCAAAACAATTTTTAAAATGAAGTAGGAAGAGGAAGAAACAATGCTAATGTTAAAGCTTATTGTATAGTTAATGCAAGCAATTAAGACTGTTTGATAATTAAAATGGGGATGGGGTTGGGATTGAGGAAAATTAGACAATAAAGTACTCTCAGCCAGGGTTTGTTTTAGGTTCTGCATCTTCTCTCACTTTCAAACATCTTAGGTTAGCTCCCAACATCTTTTTCTTGAATTGTTGCATTCAACTCTTACTCAGTTTAGCTGAATCTTTCTCTAATCTATCCACAGTCAACCTGAAAAGGTGTTTTCCTAAATCAGAGATTTTACTATGTTGCATAATACACAGAAAATAAATCAAGTGAAAACAAAAAGTACTAACTCCCTGACAAAAAAAAATTATGGCTTCTCATTTCACACTAGGGTAACATCTAGACTGCATAACCCAGGCTGTCTATATTTAGAGCCCTCTATCCAATGGCATTATCACTCCTAATCCCCAAGACTAAAGTGCTCTAAATGCTGCAAGGAGAACATGCTACTTGTTCTTCTCTAATTCTGTCCTGCAAGGTCACATTTCCAAGACTTTGCTCAGGCTCTCCTTAATGTGGTCCATGCCCTTAATGAGCATTTTATGAGAAGTTTAAAAGAAAAATCCCCAGGTTAGAAATTTCTGTGGAGTTGAAAGTTTATAGGTACCCTTTCTATACTCCCATTTACCCTGATCCTCCACCAAAGAATCTCATCAGAGAAATCCAACTTATCTAAGTCTAAATTTGTCTCTTTCCTAAATAGCCTTGTGCATATAACACCAAGGAATACTCGATTTTTCTAGTCTGAAAAGATGGGGTGTGAAGGAAAGACCAAACAACTCTAGAACAATAAAGATGACTTTCCTGTTGAGAAAACGTCTGAAACTGGCTTCTCTAGCTTTCTTCATTTGAGCAAATATAAATTCAAAAACTTGAGTACTTTTTATGATTAGTGTAAAAACATGTTTTGCCAAATTATCCATGAAAATTTTCTTCCTGTTAACAACTGATGAGAGAGAAGAAAGACAAAATGAGAATAAGAAGATGAATAAGATAAGGGACTCAAAAGACTTTTATTAGAAAAGTGAGATGGTGAGATGGAAATCAAATTGTGGCTGTCATACTCACCTTGATAAATCATACCCTAGAGCAAAATTCTCATGAGATTAAGACCTCTTCCCTAAAAAATAAAAAAAAAATAAAACCTCTTGTTGCTATTCTAATGTATGTGTGTCACTTCAAAATTCATATGTTGGAACTTAAACCTCAAGGTGATGGTATCAAGAGGCAAGACTTTTGGGAGGTGATTCGTTCATTAGGGCTCCACCCTCATGAATGGGATAAATGAGTTATGAAAAAGGATTCAGAGAGTGGGTTGGCTGGTCTTTGCATCTCTTCTGCCATCTAAAGATGAGGCATCTTTCCCTTTTACCCTTCTGCTCTTCCACCATATGAGGACACAGTGTTCATCCTCTCTGGAGGACACAGCAACAAGGTTCCATCTTGAAAGCACAGAATGAGCTCTTGCCAGGCAGTGAATCTGCTGTGGTCTTGGTTTTGGCTTCCAAGTCTCCAGAACTGTAAGAAAAAAGATCTATTATTTATAAATTACCCTGTCTGTGACAAATCTGTATTTACCTACTCAGAATCACAGGCTTACCATTTATTATCTTCTTAAATACAAGCACAAACATAATATTTAATTAGACCTATTTTTGTACTTTATTAACCAACACTGACAAAAGTAATTAAATTTCATTACTTAACTTCTGCTTGATGCAGTCTACAAAAAAATGTAACTCTTACAAAGAAGCATAAAGTGTCTCTGTAGAATATTTTGAGACAAAAAATATATAGTATTAAACACATTGGCTAATCCAATGTTAAAGTTTTAAATTATACCATGCACTAACTCTGTGGTCTTGGATAAGTCACTTAAATTCTTTCCTCTTCACTTTCCATATTTATAAAATAAGCCTAACAATTCTATTGGCCAGGGCATTTGGTTAGTATTACTATTTTGTCTAAAGGTGTTGTGATATTTTTAAGAAAGTAGGGGGTAATATATATCATTCAAAGAGCTGGCTAATATTAGGTAATTTTAGTCACAAAGTTTACAATCAGTGTGGTGAAACATATCTCAAATGTTTAAATGATTGTCCTGAGGGCAGAAGGGCTAGTGTTAGTCAATATTCCTACTTGGATTTTCCTAGGATGATGGATAGAAGGTATGGAGAAGCTGGATTAAAACCTACAGAAAAGACAAGCGGCTGGGGGCAGAATAATGGCCAGGAAACATATTAAAAAATGCTCAACATCTCTAATCATTAGGGAAATGCAAATCAAAACCACAATGAGATATCACCTAACTCCAGTAAGATTGGCCTTTATCAAAAAGTCCCAAAGCAACAAATGCTGGCGAGGATGTGGAGAGAAAGGAACGCTCTTAACACTGCTGGTAGGGCTGCGAATTAGTGCAACCTCTGTGGTAAAGAATTTGGAGATAACTCAAAGAGCTACAAGTAGAGCTACCATTTGATCCAGCAATAGCACTATTAGGCATTTACTCAAAGGAACAAAATTCATTCTATAATAAAGACATCTGCACTTGAATGTTTATGGTGACACAAGTCACTATAGCAAGGATGTAGAAACAACCTAAGTGCCCGTCAATCCGTGAGTGGATTAATAAAATATGGTATATGTATACAATGGAATACTACTCAATTATAAAAAATGACGGTAATCTAGCGCCTCTTATATTTTCCTGGATAGAGCTTGAACCCATCTCCGAAGTGAGGTATCACAAGAATGGAAGAATAAGCACCACATGTACTCGCCGTCAAACTGGCACTTACAGATCAACACTATGGTGCCCACACAGTAGTAATATTCTTTGCAGGTAGGAGGGTTGGGATGGGTAAAGTCACAACTAGTGGATGTGGTGAGCATTGTAGGCGGGGAAGGGCACATCTCAAATCATGGTTGGGATGTGACAAAGTCATAACATGTAACCAAAATGTTTGTACACCCATAATTTCCTGAAATAAAAAAAAAAGAAAAAAAAAACCTACAGAAAAGAAAAGAACCATTTATTAAATTTAGATATACAGATTGAATGTCCCTTATCTGAAATGCTTGAGACTAGACTTTTTTTGGATTTCACATTTTTTAAGATTTTGAAATATTTGCATATGCATAATGAAATATCTGGGGGATAGGACCAGAGAATAAAAACACAATTCCTTTATGTTTCATATAAACCTTATATATGTAGCCTGTAAGTAATTGTATATAAAATTTTTAATAATTTTATGCATGAAACAAAGTTTAGACTGTGACCTAACACAAAGTAAGATGTGGAATTTTCCACGTGTGGCATTTATGTTGTCACTCAATAAGTTTGAGTATGGAGCTTTTTGAATTTCAGATGTTTGAATTAGGAATGCTTAACCTGTACCCTAAAATGGAATGAACTATTTTAATACAAATAGTGGTCACTCATTCTGTAAATGTTTATGCCAAGCCAGAATAGCCCCATAAGGTGGCTTAATGCAATGGCTGAATTCAGGTATATTTAAGATTACTGGCCACCTGAAAGAGTTCATAAAATGATATGAAAGAAATAACTTGGCCATGTTGATCTCTTTGGTGTCATAGTTCAAATGCATCTCCCAGCATTTGATAATCACGCTCTATTAAGAAAGTAATCTTAGCATCGAGTTGTTAAAATTTGGTTTATACAGGTATAGAAAACTACATCCTACTCACATTTCTTAGGTTAATTATCTTACACACTGACTTAGGAAAAATGATAAGGACATAAGTTACATGGGAGATTTAGATTTAGCAGTCAATTATAAAGTGGTTAGTATGTGCTAGGTAATTTAATATACATTATATACCTATATATCTAATCTTAACCAAAACTCTGTAAGACATATGTTAACACTGGATGTGATTTTTGTCTGTAAGTTTCCTTATGTGTGAAATTAGCTTCACAATGCTTATCACATATTACCACTTATTATCCGTGTAACATTGAGTTGCTTACTTAATTCCCTTGAGTCCTGGGCTTTATTTTCTACATTTCCTACATTATATAGATAAAGTCATAAAATAGAACTAAATTCATAGGGTTGATGTAAGAATTAAATGAAGTAGCCATACAAAGTGCTTATAATAGTGCCTGGAACATGGTATATTCTCAATAAATCTTAATTATTATTATACCTCTCTCTCTTTCTTTGTTTCTCTTTCACATGCACACACACACATATTCACTAAATGGTAGCTGTTTGTTTTGATTATTGCAGATTGGTTCATAAGAAATTTAGTACTGCATTAAACTTTTCAGACATATTTACATCTTTCTAGTACTCAACATGTTTTCTTGTCAAATAAACAAACTCAATATGCTCAGTATTAGCTACAATATGATGAAGTAAATTATTATTTCTTGCAGTGCTATTGTAATAATAAACTGATAAAGACACTTTGAATACCATTTTAAGAAAAATTATCTTAAATATGTTCATGATCAATTTTTCCCTTTATTGCTTATTTGAAGTAAATAATTCTCAATTATAATGCAAACTTTATATAATAATAAAAATATAAAATAAACAAAATGTTGAACATAAGTAGGGTGGTTATTTAAATAATGAAATAGTAATGATAAAAATATTTTTAGTTATGGAGACAGTATTTCTTAGGAATCTTTAGCAATGTGAAAAATATTTGTTGTAGAATCATAAAATACTAATTATTTAGGTGATTATGATGACTATGCAAAACAAGCTATTCATATAAAATAAGGAAATAAAAAATGAAATTGTTAACTTAGCTATCTTTAGGTGATGAATTTTCTTGAGTAGAAATGTCTACTTATTAATTTTGAAAAATCTCTGAGAACATGTAATTAAATCATTCGCAATTGAGGATCATTGTGGAACTGAAAATCAGGTTTCCAAATACCTTGAAACCAAGCTCTTGTCTATAGATGCTGCTGAAGGGGATATGAGGGAACTGGACTAGATGTGCACTGGTCTCCGAACATGGGACTTCCACATTTTGGATGATGTCTACTAGAGAATTACCTCTTCATGTCTTATCACAGACCTACCAGCAAGGGGAAGCCAGGCAGTGAGAAAAGGAGAGAGAGAGAGAGAAACAAATGAAATGTATCAAACTCCTATTTTTCCTGTGTTTTTTTTTTATCACTATTCTCTCTCTCTCTCTCTCTCTCTCTCTCTCTCTTTCTCAAGCTCCTTCTGAAATCCTTCCTTGCTTCTACTCTTTCTATTTTGTGTTTGGAAATGCTGTTGTTTTTAAATTAACACATATCAATCAATCAATTTAGCTATATTTTTTAAATAATATGTTGATGGGACATGATTGTTCTGTCACTTTAAAAATAAAAACAGCGATATATAAAAGCACAGAGTGTTTCTGTAGAAGTGGCCCATATGCTAATTTATAATCATTATATTTAAACCAGTATAATTCTTGAACATATAAGCTCTACAGTCTACATTAGTTTTCACCAAAGATTATCTTTTCTGAACAAATGAGAATTTCATATTTTACTTTCCTTCTTTCATACATTAGACTAAGTAATATATTGTAATTTGGGAATAATGGGTATAGATGTAACTGATGGAGGGACTACTGTCTATACTAAAGCAAACACAAAGTAAAAGTGGTAAGCTTGAGAATTGAACAAAAGAGTGCAATAAAAGGCTATGCACAGGTCTTCTAAATATTCCTATTATCTACATTAGTTAAACATTCCTTCTAATTAGAAAAAGTATCTGCCTTTGGAAAATTGAGTTTTATTACATAGATTTTTAGTATTATTTTCAAGTTTTTTTTTTATTACATGCAGTTTGATCAGGAAATCATGTACCAATTCAGACGCTTCAGTATGCAGCTCGCCCCATTCATACAGAAGACCTAGGGAGGAGCACAGCTGGGTCTGTGAATTATGAAAATGGGATGAGCCATTAATGCATGTTTATTAAAATGATTACACATCCTCTCTCACCTGCAAATCTCCACAAGTTCGACCACAATAATCAGTTTATTTCTATTCTTTTAGACAACAATCTGCCATCTGCCAAAATGAGATAATTTAGCAACAAAAGCATGCAAGATAACATCAAAACTATATAGATAAGTAAATCTTCCCAATTACCTGTTTTAATGAATAATAATCCAAAATCCATGATGGGAAACATTGTTATACTGCTGTGTTCCCAAATAATCAGCAGAATTTATTGTACTAAGGAGAGAAAAGGCTTTGATCTAGATTTGAGTCCCAACTCCACTTAGTACTAGCTGGGAAAATTAGTATTAGTTAATAAACATGTAAGTTTTTAAATTTTTGTTTTATATTGGATAGTAAAATTAAGTACCAATAACAAAATTGAGATTTCCAACTTCCAAATTTGACATTAAAACAAATGAACCATAAAACAAATCCAACTATCACTTTTTACATCCTAATACCCAAAACATAAAAAAGATTCAAATCAAAATAAATTAACATGCTTTAAATTAAGAAAGAAATAGTAGATCCTTCACGAAAGAGTCCCTATTTTGTCCTTGCTTTACCTTTCTTATAGTTTTTTTCCTACATATTTAGATATTATCACAAATTATTCCTTATTTGTAGATTAGTACTTGAGAAATACAGACTTAATGTCTCTTGATCTCTTTCTCCTTAGTAAAAGTGGATATAATGATGCTTCTGTAATATGTTTGAGAAATACATTGTAGCTACAAAACAAAAATGAGTTACTTTGCGAACGTTTTCTGGAGGTAACATAATATAGTGAAAAGAGTGAAGAGTTAGCCCACTCCAAGTGCAAATTTCTTTACCACTTTTTAGCTGTATCGGCCTGGAAAAGTTACTGTATCTCACTGCTGTTCTGATACTTCTTCTGTACAGCAGATATACCTATTCTTATATTAAGGTGTTATTGAATGACAGATAAAATGAAAATATGTGAAAATTTCTAACAAAATACCTTGCACATGGTAGGTGTTCAATTAAGTTTTGTTTGTTCCATTCCACTTCTATTCCCAGTGTTCTTTCCTTCAATCTAAATGTCTATATTTTCACAATAAATACTTGAGTCGTATGAAAGAAACAACAATATTTAGTTATTTTAATTTTGCAATTTTTGATATCATTACATTGACTAAAACACAAGTATCAGGTAATCAGAGCAGAACATCTATTTTACCATTTGGGAATTCTTCATGATTGAACATACACATTTTTGTTTTTGGTGATAAACATCCCATTTGGGAATTGTATGTTGAATTAAATTTGTATTAAACAGGGCAAATGCCAAGGAGCCCTTTAACTGAAAATTACAGCTTGTTTTTCTAAAAAAAAGTCTTTATATGAGCCACAACATCTATTGTATATTTGTTTGTTTTTCTTACAGTGACTTAGTATTAAAGAAGAAGAAAAAACTTAAAACAAGTAAAGCCAATAGAGGTTTAAACTCTTCAGTAATTCAATTCCAAGTCTTGTTTGTAACTAAGCTCACTATCTGTATTACTTTGGCCCTATATTGCAAGAGAGCCTCATTAAATTGAGCCTTTTAAATCTTGTTCTGTAAAATCCTTAAAGAACACAGCAAAATCAAAAGGAAATAAATAATTGGGAAACACAAACTCCATCAACTAGAAAGATCTATGTTGGAACAATTTCCAGACCCTCTACCTATTTAATTAAGAGAGAGGTGAGGCTAAAGCTGAAATAAGATAAAAATATTGCAATTAAGTCTTAGGTTGCTTAGAAACAGGTACATTTTGGGACAATTTATTGGTGATATGACCACCATTTGTTTCATTTATGAAATTAATTAATTCATTCAAAATGGTGTGTTAGTACTCTTTAGCTGTTCAAAAATCTTCAGACATCAGAAGAAAATAGAAACAAAGAAATTCTCAAAGGAAAATAAGATACTGAATCAAAGCAATATATCTGAGGCCAATTGATGATGATAATAATGAGAATTTAGACTAGGAAAGGGTATATGGGGCATAGGGGTCTTATTTTATTTTTTAGAGATTGGGTCTTGCTACGTTGCCCAGGATATTCCCAAATTCCTGGCCTCAAGAAATCCTCTTGCGTCAGCCTCCCAAGTCATGGGGATTACAGGCAGGGGCCTTGATACTGATTTTTTCATTAACTGACCAGGTAACTCTACGCAGGCAACCCCCCACCACCACCACTTTGCTCATATCTGTAGACAAATTATTATTTTTGTGAGATATGCACTCCTTCTAGCTTTAAGTATATGTAATTCTATTTGAGAAATATTGTTATGCATTTTCTACAAGTGTTTTGGTAGGTGCTAAAGGAAATACCTGTACAGTGATTTATATAGCCTGTGTTTTCAAATTTCTTACAATCGAAAGGAACAACCAGAAATTTTTAGCAGGAGTTAAAATTCTAGTTAGAGGATTTCTGACTGGACATGATGGTGTGGATCCACTTCCAAGAAGTCCAACAGTAATCTTTACTTACAATGTAAGATGTCATCAGAGAAGAAAAAAACAAAAAGAAAGAAGGAAGCCAGGCACAGAATGATAAGTATTGCATTTTGTCATTCATTTGTGGGTGCTAAAACAGTAGATCCCATGGAGGTAGAAATTAGAATGATAGCTACCAGAGGCTGGGAAGCGTGTGTGGTTGGATGAAGTTAGATCCGTGGGTGGAGGATACAAACATACAGTTAGAAGGAATAAGTTCTAGTGTTCAACAGCACAGTTGGGTGACTATTGTTAGCAGTAATTTGTTTTATATTTTGAAACAGCTAGAAAATAATATTAGGAATGTTCCTGTCACAAAGAAATCAGTGTTTGAGGTGACGGATTTCTAATTACATTGAGTTGACCATAACACATTGTGTGCATATATCCAAATGTCACATTTCATCATTAATCCACAAGTGCCTAGTGTCTGGATCTAAGCACTAGACCTTTGAACTCCAGAAAATACATAGAAGACATCGAGAAAGGCTTTGTTGAGTAAATGAAAACTTTGGAGAAATTAATTATTTTCTAATGAGAAACATGCTAATTTGATGCTAATTGCATCATTTTTAAGTATGAGGTTTTTAAGATAAACTAATAAAGAATTTGTACAAAAAAAGAGAAGACATCTAGCTTAAAAATGTTTTGTAGACATCCTTTGGTATGTTATATAATTTAACAAAGTAATACGATAAAATGAAAACTCATGATTTTGAAATACTTTTCACAGAGAATTATTTTTGAATTTGAAATATCACAGCAACATTACATAATCGAATTATGTGCAGTAAATTTAGCTGACTACAGAAAAAGAGAGTATTAGAAGCTATCATTTTGTTCAACTTGTTTTTTATTATTCTTTATGTTAAAATAGTATCTCTCTGATCTGCATCCCCTCCCCACCCCCATTCATCCAAATACAGGCAACCATGGAACTTAAAAATGTGGTAGCTGGAACATATAATTGTGAATTAGCACCAGTGCTTCTCAGGTTTTCATGAGCTTAGTTCTATGAATTTTAAATGTAAAGGCTAATGCTTTGTCTATAAATCTTCATTTTAAATGCACACTCTGGATGCTTTTAAGGCAGTTGACCAGGGTGCCATTCTTTGAGAAATATTATCTCATTTTGATATGGTTCCTTTAAGGACTTGTTGAATTTGAACTCCACAAATTGAAGCTTCTAATAATTCAAATAATCACAGAACTGAAATTCACCTTTGTCCTATTTAATAAGATAGGACTAAATTTCAGATAAAGTTGCATTAATCTTAGATACCCATTAAAATAACTCTGAGAACATATTACAAATTCTGACAACTGAGGCTAAACATCCCAAAGTCTAATTAATCAGAGATGGGATAAAACTCAGTTATCAAAAGTTTACTTAAGATTCCCATATGATTCTGGTGTGCACCCAGGGTAAAAAATAAGTTATGTAAACCAAAAATGAATATGCATATCAAAAGTTCATGTTTAATACAAGGAAAGTTTATTTACTCATACTAATTATGTGGTATGTGTTTTAACATAATAGCAATATTATGTTTTCCTTAAGTTATCCTATAACATTATATATAGATATCTAGATATAGATATATATGAAGCAATTGTATAACTAGCCTGATTAATACAAAAGAGACCTTGCTTTTTAACTTTCTCCAAGTTATTGTGGAGACTTTAAAAACTGGGTTACTGTTGTTTTCCGTATTTCTCCTAATCTTTCAGTGAATGTGAAATCCTCCTTGGTTCTACTAGGATAATTTTATAAAGTATCAAAGAAATGCATTACATGGTTTCATGTTTTGAAGCAAGAATAAAATGTATGTTACTGTTTGCCGTTGAACCTAGAAGCTTAGAGTCAATTTAATAGGCTGGAAATAACAGCTGAGTTGGATTAACATGATAAGACACATAGGAAAATACTGATAATAAAAAATGATTCCAGGCAGAGTTGTACATGCCCCTTCAGAGTATTAACTGTGATTCCTATGAGAAACAAAGATGCATTGAATTTTTCACATGAAAACGCTGTAGTTCATATATACTATTTCCAGGAGTATGGTGCCAAATATATTTTGAACAGATAGCCAGATATACCTTACCTTTTTGTGTATCAGCATAAAGATTTCAATTGTTAACAACAACAACAACAAAAAAAAAACTCTGTAAAGTAATTTTTAAGAGATTTACTCTGAGCCAAATTTGAGGATCATGACCTGGACCCATGCCCAAGAAGTCTTGAGCAAGTGGACTCGCTGTGGCTGGGTTACAGTTTGGTTTTAGACATTTCAGGGAGAACAGGGGTTACAGGTAAAGTCATAAATCAATACATGGGAGACATGCATTGGTTTGGCCCACAAAGGTGGGCTATCTCAAAAGTGGGGGGGGCCTTCAGGTTATAGGTAGGTTCTTTGACTAATTGGTTAAAGACATGAAGCTTTCTCTAAAGGCTTGGAATGTTTAACATAAGGAGCTGTTTAGCAGAGATAAGCCACAGGACATAGATTTGTTGTGTAAATTGAGGAACTGCAGGTTTGTCTTACATACCCTGAGACCTGTTAATGGGTTACAAAGGATGTCCCCATGAAGGGAGGGGGGCATGATGAGGCATGTCTGACCTCCCTCCTACTGGCAGGCAATTTAGTTTTAGGATATTCCTTTGACCAAGGGGTGGGGGGTGGGGGTCCATTCAGTCCCCTGATGGGGGCAGGGGTCAGCCTTAAAATTTTATTTTACTTTACACAATAATGACATTGATAGACCATGTGACATATTCCAGGCTCATTCCAAAGCTGCCAAATTTCTGTTAAACAACCACCTACTTTATTAAGAATTCTCTCAGAAATGTATGTTCTCTTAGATGACTCAGAACCTCACTCAATTTCCCTATAAATGGAAATATTTTTATCTCTGACCAAATTTGGATATTTCTTGTCTTTCATCCCCTCTGAGTGTTGCTGGAAGGCGGGGGTTAAACTGATCTGCTCGTAAATAATCTTCACATAAAAATATTCCAATATTTTCAAATCTAACAACTTATTTGCTCATTTCACACATCTGTGAACCTGGCATAATGAATAGAATTTTATATATGAAAATTCACAGTTCAGTGTTTTCATGAGGGTAAATCCTGGTTTAGGCAGAATGTACTAATGCAAACAATCCCTTCTGCTCTTCTGCCCAGCTTCCACTATTAAAAATATTTAGAAATGCTGATAAAACATAACCAAAAATATAATTCTGAGCATAAATGAAAGAAAGTGGAATTCTAGGTAAAGAGAAACATAAAGCCTCAGGGGAAAATTCATGAGTTTGGGAAAAATTTTCTGGCTCATCAACATCAATTCAGGGATAGAAGTGGTAGCCTTGAGGCTAACAGAGATACAGAGAGGTGGCTTAATTCCTGGGACCAGGTCTCTTGCATAACGTAGAACAAAAAGAGATCACCCTTTACTACACCCAATGAATCAATGAAGCCGTAATGCTATTGTCTTTGTTTGATAGTATAATGTACCAAAGAATCTATAACCCTATTTAAAATGTGCCAGTGATATATCTCTTAAAATATCCTCTATCATCTCTTTTTCTGTATCCCCCATTTAAACAGCCAGCTTCTGGAGGGTTGAAACCATGACACAGGTCTTTCCCAGTACTTGATAGTATGTTTTCTAATTGTATTTGACATGTGATAAATATTTACTCTTAAAATAAGATTGTCTTTTGTTGGAATAACTGTCTAATGAATCTCATATACTGCGATTTTTTTTCAAGAAATTAAAAGCAGCTGTAATAGAAGCAGCTGCTATTGTCCTTGGCACATATTAAAAATTGGACATGTTTTATTCTTCACTGCTTTTGCATCATCAAGTTGTCTAAGAGTATAAGTATCTGAAAAAATTGTGGTGGAGGGGTAGTAAAACACTGCAAGCAGAAAGCTAGGTGGAAATGGACAGCACAGGCAAATTAATTGTTTTTCACATTATTCACTTTGTATTTGTTTGTTACTTTCATAACACGTATCACTATTAATGTTTTAATTAATACACATGTAAATACATGCATATGCAATTTGTCTGTTTTGTTCAACCTTATATAATCAACACGGAGTTCAGTTTCTGACACAGAAGTATTCAACAGATTGTCTTCCCAGTAAGTGATTTAACACACGCGATATCAGTTTTTTCTTTTCCTTTCTGGCAGTGAGGAAAAATTATAAGCTATTCCATTGGCAGAAAAACATAAAAAGAAACAGTTGAAATTACTCTTTCTGTGGGTACCATCGTGGCCTACTCTTATCTTTTCTCCCACAGGAGCCCAGCTAGTCACAGATTGCTATGTCAGGAGTGAACTCAGCCAGCTGGCACAGAGCGGTTTAAACATGTTCTCTCTTTCACATATTGCAACGGGAAGGGAGATAGTCCATGTGATAAGGGTCAGGCAAGGCTTGGACAGGATCCAAAGCTTCTGTGCCTTTGAAATGCAGACGTTAAGTGCTCAGATGAGGCATGATGTGGCAATATTTATCTTTTTGTCCAAGGACCACATGTTCTCTTTATTCAAAACTTGGCTCTTTCTACCTAACAAAGATCAAAATGTTGGATATATAAGTCTTAAGGGATATTTTGCCTCCATGGATTTATCTTAATGAAGCACACATTTTAAAAAGTAAGGTAGCACTGTACTTACATGCTGAAAACAAACACTATGCACTACTCAGGCTAGGCTTAGCCAGTTGTAAAAGCAGGATCTGAGCATTCATTATATAACACAATACAATTAAGTGTTCATTTTTATACAGCTTGGTACAATTGTTTTGAATCTACTCGTCACTGTCAACCTTGAGGCTCACTAGATTCAAATGCTCCCTGATGCTATAGGCATGCTATAAACCCTCTATGTTGTAATTTACTCTGGATCTTACAACCCACTCCCTTTCCTTTTGATTTGCCTCCCTCTCCCACACCCAGTCAACAAATCCTTCCAATTTGCTTGGCTCTTAACATTAAAATAAAACACAAACTCTTTACTAAAAAGGTCACATATAACCAGACTGCAAATCTTTCTCTAATATTATCTTTTCCCACTTGATTCCACTTACCATGTTCTGACCACATTATTCTTGTTTGCTTGTTTCTGTTTCTCAAATGCAGCAATTTAAGTTACATCTCAGAGCTCTGCTCCCGTATCAAGAATACTCTTCTTGCAGTGGTTCACACATAGCTGTCTTCTAATTAGTATCTAAGTCTCAACTCAAGCATAACCTTCCTGACGATATATACCTGATCATTCTTGCTTGCTTCCAGCCTGTATAATAACATCTATCACATTTTCTTAGTTGATGTCCTTTACAGAACTCATCACTATTCTGCAGTTTCAAATTTATTTGTTTGTATGTTTTTGTACATCTTCCTCCCTTAAGATTGCAATTTATTTGAGGGCAGGTAACGATACTGACATGTTTTCTCTAATTTCTTCAACAGTGACTAATAGATAGAAGGCACTCATTAAATAAATTTTTAAAAGAAGAAAATGACATCCTAGGAAATATACTGATGTTGTTTTAAATGGTATTCCAGGGGTTATTCTGGAATGTTAAAGTGTTTTATTAATATTTTGAGTTATGTAAGATACTTAAGGCCCAGATACAATATTCTTAAGATGCACACACATAATGAGGGTACACATATCATGTAAATATGATGGAGAGAAATGAGCAGCTACTTCATTAAACTGTAGATTTTGCCCATTGTGAAGTGAGCACAGCATTTCTTCCCAGCTTTATGGCTGAGGTTATGGACGTCATATATAACTTACAGGAGTCTCTTTGGAAGCAAACATTTACTGCACTGGAAAAGCTTAGAAACTCCTGAAAGTTAAGGAAGGAATCGTTACTATAGAGAGGTAGTCTCTATGATCATGTTTACTACTACTAATACGTTTATTGAGTGCTTTCTATTTCTCTAAGTACTTTACATTTATTAAATCATCTACTTTTTACATTAGCCCCATTAAATGGGTTCTATACTCATCTCCATTTTGCAGTGAAACATAAAGAGGTTGAGAGATATGCACATGGTCATTTATTGGAAGAGCTATTGGCAGGAAAAACAGAAAACAAAGGAGGAGGAAGGCACAGATAAGAAAGAAGAAACAACTCTACATTAAGGGTTATGATAAGGAATATGTTTCCTCTTTTAGAATTATTCATTCTTTTCCCAGGCTATGTCTAAGTATTCAAAGCTGGCTAGATTTTATTCCATCAATAAATTATTAACTAAGTAATTTAGATTGTAATTTTCTTTCAGCTCTGGACTGGCCTATGGCTCAACCCTCAAATATTCCCTTATTTTCTAATATATGCTGATTTTTGTTTGACCACAGATTATGAGAAACTTAGATCCTAAAATGTGTCTTTAATATATATTTAAATCTTAACATATCGTATCTATTCTGCAACTTATTTTTTTCAACATTACATATTTGAGATTTTTTAGTATTAGTATATATATATATATATACACACAGGTTTCATTAGTTTCAAAAAATAGTTTCAAATTCTGTATATGATTTCAAAATGTGAATAACCAAAATGTAACCAAATTTATGCATTTTTTTCCCACTGGAAGATATTAAGTGACTTTCCATTTTTCATTTTTTCAAACATTGCTGTAATTGATACTCTCATGCAGTTTTCCAGGCATAAAAAAAGTGCAAACACTTTTTTTTTTTTTACTTTGTTCTCCCAAGCGATTGTACCAATTTACAGCACATGTGTGTACATGTTCCCTAGTATTCTGAATAGATTCATACTTTTTATTTTTGCCAATTGTTTGCCACTTTTACCAACCTTTTCTGCCAACTGTTGTTTTGATTTGTATTTTCCATATTTTTGTGGGATTGAACATGTTTTTCCTTTTCACTTTCCACTTAGGAGAATTACTGAGCCATGACTTTTGTGTATGACCAACTTAAATAGACACTGAAAATAATTTCCCAAAGTGATTTATCGGGTACCAGTGCACTGACTTTGTAGATTAATTGGAGTAAAATTTTTATCTTTATAAAATGTAACCTTCTTCTACAAGAATTTTCAGGCCTTAAATTTACTCAGGTAAGTTTTAATACCCTTCAGTATTGTTATATTGTTTATACCCTTTGAATTTTGTTCAATATTTTTCTGTAAAGAAAACAAGTTTTATAATACATTTTATAGCTCTCAAAAATAGTATCTTTGGTTGAACAACTATAAAATTTTCTATTTGGTTCTTGCCAGTGTATTTTTTTTTTTAATTTTGTCTGATACTTTTTGAATTTCAGTAATTTTTAATTAATAAATTTGCTTTTCTTTCTTAAAGAAATAAATATGAAATATTTAGAAGACATGGGTGTTTTAATTAGAGTTTTATTTAATCCATACTTTTAGCTTTTTTCTGAGCAATATAAGAAACTGGAAATACTTTAATTCACATATCCCCTTTCATTTTCTCTATGATGACTATTTTAACTGTTTAATAACATATAATGCATATATAAAATAGTACACACTACATAGATATCATATTGAGGACAATGTCCATAACTGAAAACAGGTACAACTAGTACTAAAACTAAGAAAAAAATACTACCTGCAAATTAGAAGCCCCCTTCTTGCTCCAAAAAAATAATAGAAATAGTCACAGAGAAGACTAGAAAGGTTGATGAAGAGGATGTCAGAGAACGATTTCAGTCAGGAGGCTTTTGGATTTTTCTAATCTGAAGAATCTTAGGGCTGGACCTGGACGTAAGAAATGCTCGATCTGAGAGTAATGCAAGCAAACTGACAGTTAGGAAACTCTGTTGTGTGCGTGAGAGGTTTTAAGAGCCAGAACTGAGGTAGTAAAGCAAATGACAGAAGGAAACATTTAGCAAAGATATTATAGTGCTAGAAATTATAGGGTTCAGCAATTGATATAGAATTGGTGTTAATAAGAGGACATGTGGATGAGGAAGGTGAGCTAAGGGAATAATGATTAATATAGCATATTATAGAATTTAGACAATAGGCTAGGCTGGAAACTGAGAGTGCAGGTGTTCCGTTCAGGTGCAGAGAACCAGTTCTCAGCTAGAAATGAATGTCTGAGATTCAGGAATAAGGTGAGTTGCTACTTGGTGAATGAATAAATGTGTTATGAAAAGGATAGTAGAACCTATGTGTATGAATGGAGTCATGAAAGGAGAAGGTAGAGAGAAAATCAGAGCAGAGAATACTGTGAAATTCACAAGTGGTGCAAAAGAGAGTAAGTAGGATGAGGAGCCAGTGACTGAGTAAGCAGAGACATAAGTCAGTCACCAAGAGAATGAAGTATCCCAGATGATAAGGGACAGAAGAATTTCCATGAGATGTTTGTGTCCACAATGTGAGAGGCTACAGAGAAATTCAGAGCAAAATACGTGAGAAGAGAAATCATTTAACTTGGCTTCTTAATTTATACTTCCTTATATGTTTTCTTTCTGTGTTTGTATAAAACTAAATTATCTTTAAATTATCATTTTCCCTGTCACAGCTCAGGAACAAAGCCAGACTTTAATCATAGTTTACTTACCTGATGTCAACATTTTAAAAATGTTTTATGAATGCTATAGTATCTTATCAGTATGAATTTAGTAAGCTCCTTGTTCAACAAATATTCACTTAATTCATAATATATAACAATTGATTTCCTGTGCACTAGAAGTATAATGAGAAGGAAGAAAATGCCCCCACTTCATAGAGCTTATATTATTACAGGTGGAAAGACAGAAAATCACATATAGGTATCTCTACCTAAAGAGATACCTTTAGGTAGCCATAAGTGTTGTAAAGAAATCTGTGGCAGATTTAATTGATGGAGATAAGTTTTCATCTATCTCTGAAGCCATCTCTTTATAAATGAATAAGGATTTTTATTTTCAATCAAGAGGTGATGCATATTTCCCCTCCCATTGCTCTTGAATTTGGTCATTAATTTTTACTGGCAAGTGAGATACCAGCACAGTAATGTAAACAGACTGTTTTAGATGTGCTTATGCTTGGATTTTTCTATATCACTGAAGCATCATCATAAAAAACATGCCTGAGGAACGAGGAGGACATATAGTACCTAATTTAAAATGATACTGTAAATCTACCACAGACAATATAGGATGGTATTGGTGAAAGTATAGACATATAGATCAATGGAGAAAAATAGAAAGCCCAGAAATAGATCCACATACATATATAATCAGCTGATCTTTGATAAAGGAGCAAAGATAATCCAATGAAGAAAGAATAGCCTTTTGAACAAATTAAGTTGAAACAATTGGCCATTTATAGGCAACAAAATTGAATCAAGAAATAGACTTTACCTCTTTCAAAAATATTAACTCAAAATAGATCACAGATCTACATGGAAAATTCAAAACTATGTAACTTTTGGAAGAAAATAAAAGGGAAACTCTGTGTGGCCTATGTTTGATAATGAGTTTTTAGATACAACACTAAAGTATAGTCCATGAAGGAAAAAAAATGATGGTAGACTTCATTTTCATAGGCAGTAAGCAATGAAAATATATGGATAAAGCTTAAATGCATATTGCTATGTGAAAGAAGCCGGTCTGAAAAGACTGCATATTGTATGGTTCTAATTGTAAGACATTCTGTCAAAAAAAAAAAAAAAAGCTGTAGAGGTATTAAACAAATCAGTGGCTCATATCAATTCAGAGAAAGTAAGGAATAAGAGTAAGTGAAGAATGGGAAATTTTTCCAGAAGGTGAAAATATTCTGCACGATGCTGTAATGAGGGCACACATGACACTGTACCTTTGTCAAAACCAATAGAACGTTAGTCACAAAGAATAAAACATACATAAAAGTTTTTAGAGGTACAAAAAAGAATATTTATTTAGGATAAAAAAACTACAACAAATTAAACATTTAAAAAAATCTCACAATACTAGACTCACCGAATACAGGAAAATATCATAATTTAAATAATTAATTAACTGCCTGATACACCTTTGTGGTATTTTTTCTTACATATTTTGGTTCAATACTCTTTGGTTTGTTCTTCATATGAAAATGATTTGTCACGTTATGTTCTATAGAGTTAACAGATATTTTCATCATTCTACTAGCAACGTTGAGCAAAATTTGTTTTTATCACTGATAGTTTAGATAAGTTTCTCTTCAGTTCATAACACATTATTGGGAAAGTCATATAAATTTTTAGGATTGTTGTCAAATATGGAAAAACATCTATCAAATTTCTTTCATATACAAAAAAATAAAATGTGGGAAGATTTTCCACATTTTAGTTCTGTATCCACAAAGAAATCATTGAAAACATTAGGGGATGACATCATGGAATGCAGAATATCAAAAAACAATATAACTGCCTTAGAATATATGAAACAACATTGCTAAATGGGTTCGGTTTTTACTGAGAAAGTGTCAACTACAAAAGAAGGCTAAAGAGACACAATCATAATGACTAAATATAATGAGGTATCTTGGATGGGATCCTGGAACAGGAAAATAGAATAATATAAAAAAAGAAAAAATAGATAATATGTGGACTTAGTTAATAATAATCTATCAATATTGGTTCATTAATTGTGACAAATGGAACAGAATAATACAAAATATTGAAAGTCATTATGGAGCATATGGGGACTCTTTGAATTCCACATATTCCATTGTGTAGTAAAGAGCAAGCCTTCCTAACATTATCCACTATGATTGCACAAAACATTATCCACTATGATTGCACAAAACTCCTTATACAAAAATCAAACTTTCCCCTTCCCTCTATCTATGAAAATGCTAATTCCTGAGGTGCTAATTACTTCTGTCCATTCTGGTTCCATACTGTAGAGAGATAGCAGTGTTGAGTTGGAGGCAAATAGGTTTTCGAAGGAGAGAGCTGGAGCGTAGTGACTTTTATCACTTACTGGTTTTATAACTTGGGCAACTCACTAACCTTTCTATGCCTCAAATCCCATGTAAAATGAAGACAGTGATAAAAATTTCCTCATACAATTGTTAGGAGAATGGAATTAGAAAGCACTTATGAAATAGTAGATAGAACAGTAGCTGCTACATAGTAAATATATAAATATTTGATAAGTAATAATAAACATGGCAGGTAGTTTTCTTTTGCTTGCTGCTGACATATTACAAATAGAGTCAAAATAAGCCATCTGTAATGCTTGTGACCTGGTGGAAACAAGAAATTTTTAACAGGAATAGCTAATGTGTCTTTAAAGCTATGAAGTCACCAGCTGCCAAGATTCCAATTATTTAAATTGTTCAGGGCTTCAGTGAGGCTGGTATAAACTAGCTAAGAGACTGGGGAGTTGGAATATTACAGAAAGATTAAGTCAAGGTGATTACTGGAATTTAACTAATGCCCACATTGTGATAGGTTTGATTTTATTCCTAAAAGAATCATCTGTTTGCATTAATTCTTACATTAAAGTAACAAAAACACATATTAAGAGAACAAGATTAGAAGGTGTTAAGCCAGCAGAAGACTTATAAAGGCCAAGGGGCTTTATTATTTAGAGATGTTTTATTTGTTTTAAATCAAATAAATGAACTAAAAAATGCAAAATACTGATATGAATTTGTCTTATTGTTATAGATTATAGTATCATGGAAACTATCTTCTTTTATAAATAAAATCTTGAATACAAATAAGATCTTAAATTTATAAAAAATAGATCCACAGAAAGCATAAATTATAATACAAGGTATGTGATGCGTAGGGTGGTAGGGATAAGAATGTAAGTAGAGAAGAACAGAAAGTTGCACTGAATATAAGGTCATAATATGTAATGTTCAAAGTACTTTCCTTAGCTAAGCTATGAATTTGATTCCAACCTTCTTTGCTGCCAAGTATGGCATACAACACACCCTGATCTGCAATTTTCATTACCATGGAATAGATAAAAATACCAGAGACACAAGAGGAGCAGAGCTATTCCAAGCAATAAATTCTAAAATAAAATTCTCTCAAACCAAGATTGTAATTCAACTCAAGAAACCCAATTCTTCCAGGATCAAATATAATATAGTCCAAATTCATAGTTCTTATTTTTAAAAATATTTTTAAATTTTTAAGTATTTTTAAAATTTTAATTACTATGGGTACATACTAGTTGTATTTCTTTAGAAGGTACTTAGTTCTTCTTAAGGCAAAGATGAAGGTACAATATTTTACTTGTTTCCCTCCCAAGGCATACAAAGGAGGATGGCCAGATATAAGCTTTTGCTACAGTCTGGTGTCTACACTTTGTTTCACTCTTTCTTCCCAGACTGGAGAATGGGCTGAAATATAAGTAAGGGGGAGTATGTTTTATACTTTTGAATATGAGGGACTAGAATACTTTTCTCACCATTGTATTTTCAACAGCTAGTGGTGCTTGAAACATAATACATATAATAGGTATTCAATAAATATTTTTGTATAAATAAACCAATAAAATGCATAAAAATTCAATCTTTGGTAATATTGGGCTAAATTAAGGGGATGTGGGGGAAAGCAGGGACCTTTGAATATTTCCCGAATTTTCATTCAATAATAAAATATTGTGGGATGAAGTGTGGGCGGTGTGAAACAATGAAATCTAAGTATCAGGCTACTCATGTCAACAAAGATTCCTTATGGCACTGCCCATTGCTTGGAGAGACAACTGGGGACTGTAATATTGCAGGTGAGATCTAAAAGATAAAGTGTAACTACCTCTCCAAATATGTAGGTGAAAACAGAACCAGGAAATCTTGGTTTACTACAAGCATACCAGCTTCTGCGAGGTTATAATAAGGAAGCATAAGGTTTTTCCCAAATTGGAGGACTTTCGGAGACACGTTTATCAGGAACTTTGATCAGTAGCATCTTGATTAGGAGATCTTGAGGGACAAAAAATCCTTAAGAGCAGGATTTGCCGTAGGTTTGCAATTGGCAAAAGTGAAACAAGATTAGAAAATTCTGGAAGAAACTGCCATATGCAAAAGGTTGTTATTTTGACTGTTGATAATATATCACTTGTCAGTAACCTTGTGGGACCAATAGCAATGAAAAAATGTATTTCAACATAATGATTAGGACTGTGGGGACTATGGGTTGTAGTGTCCTGAGTTGTAGTCACCTAAGAAGTAACAAGATGGTTTGGTGGAAGGAAATATTAGATGATCTCTTCTTCCTTCTCTCCCTCCTTCTGCTCATCCTCCTCCTCCTCCTCTTCCTTCTTTCTCTCCCTCTCTCCTTCTCTCCCTCTGTGTGTGTGTGTGTCTGTCTGTAGTTCCTTTATTATTTTTCTATTTTGTACACATATTTACAATGTTAGAGTATAGTAAAAACAACAATAATATACTAACAATATCCTGTACTTATTGAGTGCTCAATATTACTGTAATCACCTTACATATATTAAATAATTCGATCCTCATAACAACCATATGAAGTAGACACTATTGCCCATGTCTTTGTATAATGTTAACTGTGGCACACATCGTTAAAATAGCACATCTAATTTCACAAAGGTAGAAAGCAGCTGAGTCCTAATTTACCTCTAAGCAGTCTAACTCTGGAGTCGGTGCCTGTGACCACTATAGGTGCATAGGTACAAAATTAATAATTAATACAAATGCAGATATTTAGGGGAGTATTCTCAAAATTTAATAGAAATGAGTGATTAAAATATTGAAGACAATGCGGACTATCAGAGGGATTTAATATGCTCAAGATTGTTCCTCTAAAGGGGCTAATGAGTAAATGAAATGGGGTTACTTAGTTGTTAAAAGAACAAAGCTAGGATTGAATTGCTAATCATTTAGCCTCTGTGTAAGTATTTATGAAGCACATGTATTCTGTGAAGTAGCAGTGATCTATATATTCTGTGGTTAATACTTGACAGATACAGCACACAGATCTCTGCTTGCCGCTTTACCATCTTTTTAAGGAGGCGGAAAAAAAAAAATCCCTCCCAACCAAACACATACACACACATACACACCCACCCACAAAAAAACATTAAAATTAAGATATACTTTGACGCCCAGATTTTTTTATGCAACACCTGGTCCTATCAATGATAATAACTTGTGATTAACATTGAGAAGATTAGTTTTAAATAACTAACATATGTGAAAGGAGTCGATTTAGTTTCTAAATTATGCAGAAATAGCTTAGCATAACATCTGGTTAATGTGCTGTTAAAAATGAATTTCATTTTAATAGATTAAAGTTACATAAGCTTCCTTTGTGAAAAAGAGCAAATTCAATTTTTCTCAAATATAATAATTATATATAATAGGAATTTTAGAGATGGAATCATTTTTTTAGAGTACATATATATGTGACATTAATGAACACATAAAATATCTAAAATAATGAATATCTTCTTATTATATCTTGTTTATCAATTTCTTTTTTCCCTTCAAAAGAACTTTATATTGGTGTGTTTGTTTGTTTGGTATGTCATAGGCAGATGGGTGGATCTGCTCCACCTTCTTTTTCAGTGTTGGGTTTTGGATGAGACTGAGCCTAGCCTCAGATACAGCAGTGAAATCCAGCTTAGGATTTCTTTTTTAAAAAAATTTATTTGTATTAATTTAAGGGGTACAAGTGCAATTTTGTAACATGGATACATTGCATGATGATGAAGTCTGGGCTTTTAGTGTCTATCACCTGAATAATGTACATTGTGCTCATTAAGTAATGTCTCATCACCCATCCAACCTCTACCCCCTCACCCTTCTAATTCTGTAATGTCTGTCATTATAAGCTGTATATCCATGTGTACACATTATTTAGCTCCCACTTATAAATCAGAACGTGTGATATTTGACTCTCTGTTTCTGCATTGTTTCACTTAAGATAATGTCCTCCAGTTCTGGCATTCCATTTTGTATATATGACATATTTCCTTTATTCAATAATCTGATTTTTTTAATTCACAGTATTAATATCATGGGGGTACACATATGTATTTTTTCATACATTTATTTATTTTCATTTGTTATTAATCTACAAAAGAGACAACAAATACAATACAAAATATGATAAAAGCCCTGACTGTATGACGCTCATATCCTATAGGCTTCTCAAACATTTTTGTATTCACTAGTAATATATATATATATGCACACACATATATAAATATAAATATATATACATATATATAAATATATATACATATATATATATAAATAAATATATATCTTACACACACATGTGCACCAAATGTATTTTGACATTTTATTTCAAATCTCAGAAACTCCACATTAACTATTGGAGTTTATTGTCAGAAGAGCTATATTGATCCAGATAGTGGTTGTGTTCTATCAGCTTGAAATATATTATTTTTCTCTTCACCAGTGTTTTGGACCGGGCTGCCTCAGTATATTAAAAATTCAACTCCAAGGATGTTATTCATTAACTAATTATGAAAAAGTTGGATTTCATGTTGCATTTTCACAGTTAAATTTAGAATATTTCAGGATCTCAAACACATTCACATTTTTCTATGAGCCTTACCCTAGGTAATGACCATTTATAATGGAGCCACTTTGATCTTTAGTTCATGACTATGACAAGCTCTTTCACATCTCAGGGCCTTTACATAGCTATGTTCCTCCTACCTATAAAGCTCTAACCTACAATACCACCTCGTCCTCCATTCTTAATTAGAAATGTTTACCTGGCTAGTTCTCACTCATTCTTTAGATTTCAGCTGAACATTTTCCCAAAGATGTCCATCTCTGATCACCCCAATATAATTTTGGCATATGAATTATTTCTTGTAACATATTTTTCTTCAAAGTATTTTACCTAAGTGTGTTATAAAATATATAGAAAATTACATGAAAACAGGCACCAACCAATAAGAACTGATGCTACTCTTATATTTGAGTAGCATTCTGGGATTCACTGTTGAAAGAGTTTTTAGGCGTTTAGGTTTGAATCATGGTTAGTGCAGGGGAACCTAGAAAATATGCCAGAATGACCCAGATACTGACTATTTAGCAAGCGTACTATTTACCTGTATACTGTTTCAAATTACCCAGAAACATCATTTCCCAATATATGTTTGAAAAGCCTTCGTTTTATCAGTAGGGACATTCTACCTAGTTGAACATTTGGGAGAGCTTGAATTCACTGCTTAATAGACCAAAGAATACTCCTCTAGGAGCCATCGTAACTCATCATGGAATCGACCTGACAGTGTCTGTGCTTTCTTCTATCTGGCACAGGAATTGATGGTTTATTACTATTACAAACAACCATGCTGAGGAGCTAGGGAATAAAATACATAGCAAAATTTTATAGGTGCCCCGATTACTAAGTTCGTGGTGAATATATCTAATGGGCACTTTTATCTAGTTGAATGTGATTGAATGCAATGGTCCTCTCTATTTGAGCAAATTCTGCTGCTATTTGAAGGCTGGATGGAGACAAATTTTTGAGTGTGTCATCGCCAAATTACAACAGCTACACTGCATGTTTGTTCCAGAAAACCTTTTAAAGTTTTTGTTTAACCAAAAAATTGTCTCAGTGAAAGTCAGCAGGTAATTAAACTACCAAATATTAGTTTTTCAAATTTCCCATCATTCTAAAAAGTATATTTTATTTAAATTCATTTTAATAACAGTAACTGGGAATTTTAATGCATTCTTCTGGCATGTTGCTTAATGTGAATTGTTTCTTATTCATTGGATTTACAGATAGAGTCAATTTATTCAGGATTTAGCAATCAAAATAGAATCCAAAACACTTTAAAATATATGGAGCTTCAGAAATGTAGGGGATCTGATTGACATGAGTAACAACTTTTGAACATATGTTGATATTCAATGTCTTATATGATTAATCATTTATTGTGCACTCAATTTTTTAAAAAATCCATATTTAGTGTTTATTGTATGCAAGTCATATTCTAAATGATTTACAGAAATTACCACTACAAAGTCAGTGTTCAAATTTTTACTTTCTCCATGTTTATGGAGACCAAGGAAGCTATGTATCTAGTAAGTTATACAATACAACCATAACTCATGTTTTAATGCCTCTAAAGTCTATCTTCATTTTTCTGTATTCCCTCATGTCTTTTAATTTTTGGCTCTAATGTCACCTGGTCCAGGAGGGCCTACTCTGCTCTCTCTGTTTAATACTGTAACCTGCCCTTCTTCTGTCTTCCTTCTCATGTTTTCTGGATACCTATACTCTATTTCATATCCTTGTTTCCTATAATGCTTAACTTTCTTATATACCATTGATATAATTTTTTGTTTTTGCTTGTTTTTGGTAACTAATCATTGCCTGTCCACCCACTTGAATATAAGATAGATCAAGGGAGGTATCTTGTCTTTTTTATTCACTGATATATCATAAATCCTAGAATACTGTCTGGAACATAAAAAGTGCTATATAAATATTCAGTTGGATGAATTGGTTTATTTAGTTAATTGTTACACTTTAAATACATATATCATTTCAATTTTGTGATTGTGGGGAAAAGTAGGTGATACTATCCATCTTTTAAAAAAGATGCCAAAGCTGATAGAAGAACCATCCCTGTGTTATATTTCTGCAGCATTATAAATCTTGTTTCTGGCACTAAAAGTCTTTCTCTCTCTCTGTTTTTTTTCTCTCTCTCTCTGTTTCTCTCTCTCTCTCTGTTTTTCTCTCTCTCTCTCTCTCTCTGTTTTTGTCTCTCTCTCTCTCTCTCTCTTTCCACACACTCCCTCACACACACACTTTTCAAAGACACTCTTGGGTTCACTTTTTATTAACCATTGAACAGATAAGTTTCAAATTTTTTTTTCTTTTTTAATCTTTTTACTATACCTTAATAATGTCAATGATACATATATTAAACTTTAATTTTTAATTATATCTCAGCTTAAAAATTAAGATTAAAAGAAATTTCAAAAATGGGTATCTACCAAGGCTAATTTAATTGGATGAGGGTATATGCACATATCACCAAGTACAAATTTCTTCAGTATATAAATTTGCAAGTGGGTGTATAGAATCTTACTTAAGACTACTAAATCCCAAAGCACATACTACTTAAAATGACTAATGAAATAAATAAGTATTTTAAGAAAGGGAGTAAAATGTTTTTTTAATATACTACATTTATTTATTGGATAAGAAAATACTAAAATAAATAAATCATTCTAAAAACAGATTTTGTCTTTTCATTTTTTTTTAGATTTTTCTTTTTCCTTTTTCTCTGTTTTTAAATTGACAGATCTAATTGTGTATCTTTATGGGGTCCAATGTGATGTTTAGATTTAAGTATATATTATAGAAAGATTCAGTCAAGCTCATTAACACATCCATCACCTCAAAAACTTACCAGTTTTTGTGTGGTTAGAACATTAAAAATCTATTCTTTTAGCAATTTTTTTTTAATATACAATCTATTATTGTTAACTGTGGTCATTATGCAATGCAATAGATCACTGAAACTTATTCGTCTAGTCTAATTGAAAATTTGTGCCCTTTGATCTCATAAAAATAGATTTTAAGGAGGTTTGAGTAAACCTGAGTTCTGTTTCTGGTTCTATCTCCAAGCATGCAGGCCTGAAAGTGATATTAGCTCTTGGTGTTTTCATCACATCTTACCCACAAAGTGGTAGTAATAATGCCATTCTTTCTATTTGACAGGTAATGCTAGTATTTGAGAATTAAGTTAGATCTTACAAGTATAACACAATTGACAAATAGAAAATAGAAAATGTTTTTTCCAATGCAGGAATCTTTTAAATTATTTAAACTGTTTAAAAACATGTGAAACAGTGAATAGAAACCTAAATTGTGACATGCTTATGCAGAGGGATGTAATTATATACTCAGTAATTATTTATAATGACCTACTGAAACACATGGGTTTCAGAAATATTATGCAGAATGAAACAAGTTAGGCACAAAAGAGATTATATTCAATAAAACCATTCATATGCAGATGCTAGAACAGGGAATACTAAACTATAGTGATAGAATCAGAAAAATGGCTCTCTCTGGGATTATGCAAATGGTTTATACTCTTTTGGGTTAGTGTTTATTTGGATTTAGGCATTGGCCAAATCTCATATAGTTGTACCCTCATAATGTGCATTCTTTTATATGTAAGTCATACTTCAATAAAATTGTGTTTTTTTCAAAAGTAAATAAAACATATAAGCCACTGAAAAAAAATCAATCAGAAAAAATAAATAAAAATGAAATTAGAAACAAAATATGAGCTATAGCAGAACAATAGCTTTTTATTCACTTGATTGCTTTAAATTTACTTTTCTAGTGCTCAAACATAAACTTAATAGTAAACATCTTTACCTTATAGGGTCTGAACACAATCTTTCTGTGTATTTGACAAGGTCTGTCAGCTAAGTAGCCGATAGTCTGTTTCTGTATGTAGAAATTAAAATGCTCATAATTCACAATAAAATAGTCTATGGCTTATAAATATCCTGTGAAGCCTGATAACAATCTGTATGTTTGTTCATGCCTAAGAGGCTGATACATAGCAAACTGTTCTTTTCATCCTTGGAATAATCTTCTTCAGTTTAGAGCTGTAATTTTGGCTTCAGCACAAATGTTTTTTTATAATTATATCCCTATTTCTTGGCTTTATTGCTTCCCTACAGACTTCTGAAAGGACTACTTGATGTCCACTGGCTTGCTTCATCTGTCACTGCTCTTTTCTTACAGTTAGAGGTTACATGCTTTGAAACCGTAGCTGTCACATGAGGGTCAAAATGCTTACCTAGCCAGTCTTACAGCTACTCACATCAATTTTATCTACTGCAGCCTCTGTAGCACTCAGTTTGCTCTTGCATCATGATCTATAATTCACAACCAGAAAAATTAATGAACAAACTTCTTCAAATTAAAATTGTTTTATTGAACATAAGAAAAATCAAGATTTTTAAATTCTAATCTGGGCAATTTGATATATTGATATTGCACAGAGATTTTAGAAAATTTGCTATTCCTCTTCCTTTATTCATTCTTTTTTACTGAATTTAGTCATCTGTTTCTTCATTAGTTTTCTTTCCCACTCATCAACCCAGCTTCTATGTCAAACCATTCATTGGTCTTTCATCTTTCACTTATTTATATGCCTCCATGCATTATTTGTGCATCCGTGCAACTGCTCATCCATGCATTTATGAATCCATCATCATCATCTGTCCGTTCATTCATCCATCTAACCCATCTGTACACCCACCCAGTCATTATTAAAGCCAATTGAAAGTAGGCATCAAGTTATAGCAGACACTTGAGGAATAAGAAAGAACTGTATTAACTTTATCTCAGACAAGAGAAGAGAGAAACATGATTTATTTTAGTTATATAATTTTTGAATAATACAAATCATTTCCAAATATTTTCAATGCTCATATGTTCATATCTAATTACTTTAAATGAAGATTCAGAGCAATGTGGCCACAAGGAAAAAAATCACCTGTGAAATTTGAGGAAAATATATAGACTTACAGGCTCCAAAGTAAACTGTCTATTGCAGAATATCCAGAAACTTTGAGCATTATGATATTTCCGTATTTCCACATGGATTTTGGTGAATAGCCAGCACTGAGGACCACAGGCTTCAGAGAACTCCTACAACATAGTTTTCATTCAATAGAATGTTCCCGTGACATACCTCCAGAGAACACACAAATATTTTCACCAGAAATCATAAATTACAAATCCCATATTGTGCAAAAATCAACAAAACCTCAGGGTAAACCAACACATTCAAAGTGTGACCAATTAAAAAATACCACGTACTAGTGAAGTGGAAAATGGCACATTTTATAACTGACATGTATCAAAAAATAAAAGGTTAGATTTATTCATGCATTAATCTTCTTGTGGTTTTGTAAAGAAACTCTTCCTCTTCCATTTTATACAAGGAATTAATATTAAATATATACTTCTCAATCCCCTCTTCACTCCTTCTCAGTAAGGGACAGAGGGGGATTTTGTGGGTTATTGGGTTGACAGTCTAGACTCCAATGGCCCTTCTTTCTCTTTTCAGCAGAGTTAAGGTATTAAAGCTCTCTGTTTTCTAGTGAAGTCTCTTTATTCCCTGTGTTGGGACCCTCCTCTGTATAATAAGCTAACAGGTTTCCCCTCCTTGTGATAAGCAAAGCTCTTTGATGTCCAAAATCTTTCTTTCTACAGGAAGTTCCAGAGCCTATCTCTTTGTACTGCTTTCAAGATTTTATGACTGTTAGGCTACAATATGCTTTGCAGCTAATCTGGTATCTTTAATGCAAACCCATTTTTTGTATGCAAATATGGATGTAGGATACAAAGATAAGAAATAGAAAAATATGAGCAATACAGAAAATTTATGGGCTAGCATTTTACTGATGATAAGTCTGGAAATGTAGCCGAGGGATAGTTTTTGGAAAGCTTCTTATGCCATGCTAAAGAGACTGGTCTTAATCCTATAAGGATTGGGGAGACATGAAGTATTTGAGAGGGGGAGTAAAGGCACATTTGCACTTAGGCAACTGTTCAATCTACAATATGGAGGACAAGATGCAAGAAAAGAATGAGGGAGGGGGACTTGTGTGGCAGAATTTTGCAGTGATTCAGAGGAGGTCATATAGTCTGGAAAAGAATAGTGGTTGTGGAAATGTAGAAGAATATTTGGGATGAAATATTTATTTTAACTTTGGATGATCATAAATAAATATGCATTTTTTATTGAAATATCCCTTATATCTTTTGCTTGTGAATTTCAGAATCAGATAAGTATGATGATCTGCTTCATTGCTTTAGGTTCTCCTGATAAAACAACAGAAAGAAGTGGAGTAAGATGTGGAAGGGATGTATGTTGACATCTACACATGTTTTTACGTCTCTGAAACTGGCAAGTGGGAGACTATTCTGAGATATATGCCTCTTGCCAGTGGCATCTGGCAATCCAAGCTAAAATATGTTTGCTGAGTTGCAAAGGACTTAGGATCTTATTGCATAGATTTAAATAAAAACATCTTTCCTTGCTGCTTTCAACATCATTGCCTCAAATCAGAACTTTGCTCGGATCCATTTATGGACAAATAAATCCAATTACAGTTATTCTATCCATATTAAATTTCAAGGAAATTCATAAAGCTATTACTACTGATGAGTAGTAACATTTAAGGGTCTTAGCCTGGCATACAAGGTTACCCAACATCTTTCAACTCCTGCCAGGTCACCACTTATAACTTGTACTATTTGTCAAATCCAAGCTCTTTATTTTCTCTCGTGCCTCTGGGAATTTGTTGATGCCATTGCCTCTGTTTTAGTTGGCACTCCCATTTCTATTCCTGGGTGACTCCTCTTTCTAGACTCACTTTAACGTTTATTTTTTCTTTGAAATGTCTCTTATACCCCCAACCATTTAAACTCCTTTACACTATTCCAATAAGCTATTCTAAGGTTTCAAGTTGGTCACTTTCTCATTTTTTTGAGAATTTTACACATTTAATATACACATGATAAACAAATCAGCATATCAAGTATGCTTCAGATTGACCCTCAAAGGAAATCAAGTATTATAGCAAAAATTCTTTAGGTATATAATCAACATTAAAGAGTTTCCGCCTGACATTCTTAGAAAAAGTAAGTTATAAGCAGTTTGTAAGAAAAACGTAATTTTTTCATATGTCTTTATCCAGACAGAAATCAGCTGCAATTTAGTTAAAGAATTGCATATAGTTCTTGCTCCTAATATCCATTTATCTTTTTAAATAAATTTACATACATAATTTTTCATTTGGACAAAATATTCTAGTGATAATTTCATCTCAGAAAAGCTATAAAGACATTGTTTTTGATAGTCTGATGCATAATAGGGAATAAAAGCCAAGTCCTCTCATGAATGATCTTAAGATGTTTTTGCTTCTACAAAATTAATTAATACAATAAAAAACAAAATTTTACCACAAATGAAATGAGTTAATTGCTCTCTCCTAGCTTACAAGGACAGCTGTGTAGCCAGAGGAAAAAATCGACCTGTGATATAGTTCGACATATCTCTGAGATTGAAAGTACAATTTTCTGAGTTAAGAATGTATAATATATACCAAGAAAGAGAAAGAACAGTAATGTTAGACTTGAATAAAGTGGTCTGAAAATTTAATGAGAAAGAACCTATTTGAAAAATGCATGGCAATCTACTAAGAATAGAGAAAGAAACTGAATCTCAAATATATGGCTTTATAGAATATATAGCATATGAGTAGTAATTTTTTTAAATACAAATACGCATATACTCTCACTGAGCCTTTTTCAAGTTATACTGAAGAGTAACTATTAATCAAACTCTTTACAGAAAAAGAAACTGATGCCCAACCATTTTAAAGACTTTACTACCTTTTTTCCAAATATTAAAAAGAAGTGAAGTGGAACCCAGATCATCTGACTTCAAAAAACACATCAAGTTACATTTCCCTAAAAGTAAGAAATTGACAAAATATTCAGAAGATGCTACTTATATATAAGTTCTAAATAAGTTATTTGAGAAGATACTATGTTTATAGATGTAAAATGATTTTTTAAAGGTTTTCTTTTTCTTTCTTGATTTCTTTCCTTCCTTCCTTCTAAACATGTAGTATAGTCTAGGCCTTTCAGTAATATTTTTTGCTGTGGTATATAGATTGCTTGGTTGAATACAGAAAGTGTTGATATCACAAAAGTGTTTAACAATATATAAAAACAGGAGTTTTTACACATCAGAAATATATCCATGGCTGCACTTGCCTACGTACAGATTCAGTGAATTTTAATATTTCTAATTGTTGATGTTCAGTGGGAAAGGTTGAGGGAGATATGCAAAAGTGTGAAGAGATTGTAGAGATTATGAGATCCAGAAGAAAGAGGAAAAGGCATTGGTGTCTATAGCTTCAGACAGGCTTTGTCTTTTTCACTGCTGCCTGAGTGGCATACGTTCGAGACATGGACATAATCTTCATGACCTTCTTAGCTACATAACCCCTCGCCTCCTACTCTTCTCATCTGCCTTTAATTTTGTAACTAGCCATGAAGTGATTTCTTTCCTCCATTAAAAACACAAAGACTCTTGGGAATGGAAAACATGTGCACTATTCACTTAAATTCGCCTTCTCAAGGAGATTTGAGAAATTTGGCATAGAGTGGATGGACAGGCTGGGCCGGTGGCTCACGCCTGTAATCTTAGCACTCTAGGAGGCCGAGGGGGGAGGATGTTTTGAGCTTAGGAGTTCAAGACCAGCCTGAGGAAGAGCCAGACCCTGTCTCTACTAAAAAAAAAAAAAAAAATATCTAAAGAAATTAGCTGGACAACTAAAAATATAAAGAAAAAATTAGCCGGGCATGGTGGCGCATGCCTGTAGTCCCAGCTACTCAGGAGGCTGAGGCAGTAGGATCGCTTGAGTCCGGGAGTTTGAGGTTGCTGTGAGCTAGGCTGACACCTTGGCACTCTAGCCCGGGCAACAGAGTGAGACTCTGTCTCAAAAAAAAAAAAAAAAAAAAGAGTAGATGGACAGAGACAGTGGAGAGACAAGAAAAGGAAAAAAAAAAAAACATGAAGGAGAAGGAGGAGGAAGGAGAGCAAAGGGAAGAGAAGGAGAAGATGACGAAGACTGCAGGGATAAGATGTGTTCACTTTATGCATGGTTATGAGCCTACATTATCTGTGGGTATCTAAAAAAATCAGTTTTTGCCAAGAAAGAGATAATAATTTTCCAAAAGACAAAACTATGTAAGGAGAGAATGGCTGGATTGTGGTGCAGTGTTCCCCAGTAACTGACATTTATTTACAAGCAGAAGCTAGAAGAGCACTTTTGGGTACTGTTGGGGAAATCCCTTCTTTCAGGATCCTTCCAATCTGGAAATTCTGAGTTCTAGAAGCTTATGAAATACAGGGTAAATATTGAGATATCAGCTTCTCTTTGACTTGGTTCTTTTCACTGACATAAAATGTCTCTCTTCTTAGAGATCCCTCCCCGTCACACACCAGGTAAACAACTAGAGGTTTTAGCCAATGGTACAAGTCTTCTAGAAGTGCAACTGCAGATTCTGCTCTGTTTTTATGAGTTTTAAATTCACTTTGATAAACTATGGATTTTTTGAAGAGTTCTTTACTTTTTTTTTTAATTAGCTCTACAAAATAGTGTGGGTTTCTGTAGCATTTCACCTAATTACTTTCAGAGGTACACAGCCTTTTATTCATTTTTTACTAGTAGATTAAAACTCATCCATGTGCCTTAAGAACAGTTATGCAAACATATGAAATAAATTAAATAATTCCATGAACAGGGTTTCAAATGAATCCTGATATAACATCTAAATATGTTTACATATCAAAACTATCATTCAAAAGAGAAAAGTAATATGCTTTTTTTTTTCTGAAATTGCATTTGGCACCACTAGTAAAAAAAAACATATAGAATATAAAGCACTTTAATGTTTAATGAGTGAAATTGCTGTACTATTTTCACTGTCACTTCTTTTTATTTTGTTAATAATAAAATGTAAGACTTAATATACAGATCTACACTGTAATTCATCTGTATTTTCATTAGTGATAAAATGCATTTTATGTTTGTAATAAGTCCCTGGGCCATATTTCCAAAATGCCTAAATGTAATCTTCTTAAATGTCCTACATTCTAAATGACTTCTATCTATCAAAATATCATATGTACCCTATAAATATGTAAAACTACTATGTATTCACAAATTTCTTAAAAATCTTAAAGAAACTAAGATAAATTCTCTTAGTGTTGGCCATTCAGTTTGCTTGGGATACTTACAGAATGCTCAACATTTTAGCAAAAACCTGTAATTGCAAAGGTAAAATTTATGTCCTGGAAAGCTATTTTGTCAATTGATTTCTGTATTCACCAGAATATATATGTGGCACAGGCAATTACTCGAAGTATCTGTTCTCCTCCAAAGATTTGATAACAACTCTACTGCTACTGTATATATTCCAATCAAAGGCATTTTTTTGCCCTAAGTATTTAATGTTAGCTTGTGTGCCCCTCTCAAAGGAATGCCAACCTTCAGCGGTCCAATGTGCAAAGGGCAATACTGATTGGGGAAGCAGGCACTGCAGCCCTTACTTCACCCTCACAGGCAAGATAAGGCATAGTCTACAGTGACCCTAAACTTAGCTTTGGCCTGGTTTACTCCCTAAAGATCTCATTTGTGTTCCATACTCCGATATTCCATCACTTTTGCACCACATTCCCTCCTGATTTTCTACAAATATAACTAATATGATGCACTACCATCAAAAAGCAATGGTGAGCAAAGCCCAGTGGAGAAGCTTTCTAGAAGGTGAAGGCTACAAAGAAAATGTAGTTTCCCTAAGGATAACAAAAATGTTATGTGTTGAGGACCAACTCACTAATTTTTAAGAGTTAATTCTAGTTCTCTATTGGTAAAACAATGTGAGACTAGGTCCAAGCTAGTCTCATTACAGATCAAGAATGCCCTGGTCCATTAGCTAGGTCTGTAATAAGTATATAGGTGAGTGTGGCATAAATAAATTTATTTCTTTTAAAGTACTTATCATTTCTGAATTATACTAGCTGATGTCATGGTATGTCAATATACCATAACATTTTTTTCAAAGTTTGAATTAGTGGTAAAATTACCATAACATTTCATAAGATAAAAATCAACAAAATAAGATTGAAAAAATATTTTACCAAACTTGTACTATCATAATCATCAGCTCCAAATATCAAACCATTAAAAAGAGCAGAAGCAAAGAGAAAGGTAGAAGCAAGTTTTTTTCCCAACAGATAGTTATGATATGTCATTCCTTCCATTAGATAAATCTCCTTGGAATGGCAGAGAGGAGGGTTAGGATCAATCTATAAAGCAATGTTTCTTAATAATCTGGGGTTAAGGACTCTTTTAAAATTTGAGAAATTATATGCCTCCTCTTTCAGAATAATAAAAAAACCCACAGACACAACATGTGAAATGTTATGAACACAAGTGTCAGTGGGGATTAAAGGACTCGTTTGACTCCAGGTAAAGAATTCTTTCTTGTGACAATAGTATCAACTAGAAAAAGAATGTATTGGGGCCTAATAGGTAATATGCATTCATTAAATGTGTTTTGAATGAGTAGACCAATGAATAAATGGGCTATGAGATTTAGATTAAAGCTTTCTGATTTTACATAAATCCCTAAAATACCTTGGAAAATTTAATCTGTAAAACATGTTTACCGGACTATACTATCTCAAAATCCTTTGAATAACTCTATGTTAGTATTTCTGAGGATTTAGAAAATTAACAAGATTTATCTAGGAATATTCCTGTCTACTTGAATTTTGGGTTGACATGGATTCTGATAAGGAGGAAATAGCCTTGTCATAATCTATGCATCTATCCTGTTACATGGTTAGTGATGATAAATATTAATAACAATTGTCTTTGAATTTTAAACATGGCAGTAGGAGAACAATGGAGTCTTTGTGCCAAGGCCAATTACTTTCCCCTGTTTTCTAGCCACAACATATACTCCAAATCCTTACAATGGGTTTTTTTAGAAAAGATACTATTAATCATAAATGTGTGTATGTAAGTATGTACCTGTGTAGGTGTGTGTGTACATGTGACAGAGGGGCAGAGAGAGACAGAGTAAGAGAGAAACAGAGAAGCAAAGAGGCAGAGAGGTGTGCGTAGTATAAAAGACCTGTCTCTTCAACTCCATATAGAATGTATCACATAAGCATTACATTTTCATATGGACAATGGGATAGGTCACAAGTGGACATTATGTATATATTTTCCATATCGTCAAACCCATATTTTTCACACATATATCTTTTTAATGCATTTTCAAAGGTGCATATCTATGTTTGATACACTATAGATGCATCGATTAAGATGCAAAGTAGAAATATACTCTAGAAGAAAATGTGAAATGTAGTTAAAAGGCTAAGTTTAGAATAAAAGTCTGTCACTGAACATTCCTATGACTTAGGGAACTCTTTTGACATCTGTGGACTTTGTTTTTCTCTTTTGTGAAATAGGGACAAAGCTCAATGCCCTATATACCTCCAGGGATTATCCTGAAGCACAATGATAACAGGAAAAGAGAAGTGTTTTGACAACTCCAAAGCTTGTTCAAAATATAAGGCATTATATAAGGGGGAAAAAACCAAAAACCTATCAAATCTGTTTATATAAGGTACCTATACTGTAAAGCCGAAGCTCATTTAACTGGAAACAAAATGAAACATCTAACAAATGGATAAAGCCAAAAATGCTTGTACTCATTAAAAACTGGTGGAAAATATTGCTGTTTTAAGTGTAAGTTAATCAAAAGTAAATACACAAAAATACCTTAATTATAGAAGGGTCTAAAAATTAAGGGGGCAATTACTTGGCATCATTCCTTTTAAGGAATCTTAAATCAATTGAAAACTAATCTGACACTTTGTTGATTTCCTAGTTAGGAAATGTCTGTGGTAATGTCTCCGATTTCCATAGTACATAATAATGGGACATGAACTCAAATAGCCCTGAAATGGCTTCTAAATTTTGGAGGGATAATTGCAATAGAACCAAAATTGAAAACAAGTGCCCTTTTGCTGCCCGACACCTACCTACACACCAGCTGAGTGTGTCTGGTTTTATCACTACATATGCCAGAATGGCAGGGTCAACATTTTGACCTACTGGTACAAGTATTAATATATGCTGTAAGAATAATTATTAATGTGACAATTATTATTAGATCTATCAAGTGTATGTAACCCTTCAAAATATACTTTAGAGGAGTGATGTTTCTCCAAGTCAATTAAAGTTTAAGCAATATACAACAAATAAACAAAACAACAAGAAATGTCATACTGGTAGCTACCAAGGAAGTGTTGCGGTTATTAGTTAAGAATTTAGGCTCTGTAGGCCTTAATTTATGTAACCGTAAGTATTAGTCTAGCAACATCTTTTCCATTTACTTTGTAGGAATTTTGGGTAAGAATCAAGAAAGAAAATAAAGGAAAATTGCTTCAGCAATAAAAACATTTCTTCAGTGGTCTATGGCCTGTAAATCCCATGAAAGCAGGGATCTCAACTTCATTCACCACTTTAATTCAAGAATCAGTACAGTTAATGCCACATATAAGAACTTTAAAAATTCTTCCCATAAAAATTCTTCCCAAATTAACCTAAGAAAAAATTGTTAAAAAACTAACACTATCTAATTCAGATAAATATAAGTCACAGTACTTTTTGTAAAACAAAGATATTAGTATTAAATCTTTTACAATTAGACCAAAATGTGGATAGGAGTCTAAGAAATTAGGAAGGATAAACATTGGAGATTGAAAGTGTATCAAAAATAGAATGTTTGAATGCTGACAAAAGGGCCATGAATATCAGAAGACACAGCAAAACAATATATTAAAAACCTATTGCAAAGAGCAATAAAAAGGAAGGTGGAAGATATTTAGAGAAAAAAGTAAGAATGAGGTTCAAAGGACCAAGCATCCAGCATCCAGGGAAACTACAGAACTATGGAATTGAGAATTAAGGAAAAGACAAAGAGTATAAGGCAGGAGCACCAAAATTAGTGATGGCTTCCTTTTATGGTTACACTGTTATTCCTGTGAATTGCCTTATGGGTGTAGTAGTCAAATATAGACTGTAAATACATATCCATATGTTGGAATCCTAGTTCATTTATAAACTATCTGAATAATTTTGGAAATTTACTTAACCTCTTGGGGTTTAATATCCCTTGTTGTAAAATGAGAATAATATTAGTACCCATATTAGCAAGGTTTTTTGAGGAGAAAATATGATAATTGACATAATAAATGTAGCAAAAAGCTTTACACATGGATTATAAATTACCTCATTTGCTCACAATTTTTAAAGATTTAACTGAATGTCTTTGGGTCTTCAGACAAAGTGATGTCAAATGGGATTAGATGTGTAAGAAAATTATGAGAGGAAATACATGTGGGGAAAAAGGGAGAGTCTCGAGAGGGAGCAGGAGCAGGCAGTGAGGGCCTTAAACTGAGGATGCAGATTTGATGTCTGTGAAAGAGGGAAGAGAAGTGAAGAAAGAAAGAAAGGGAGGGAGGGTGGAGAGGGGAGAAAGAAGATTTGGGTAGAAACAGGCTACAGCACAATTATGATAAACACCTTGCCAAGCCAAAGAAATTTCTTCCAGCAAAAGTTGCCCATTTGCAAAGTGCTGTCTCAGGCCAGAATGGCTGATCCTAATGCTCCTGCTGTGCTCAGACACTGGCTGGGAGCAGCCCAGAGAAACCTTAGCCTTTGCTAATAGCACTGTTGCTTTGGTTTAGTAGCTGAAGGCTGTCAGTCAACTGTGCTTCTTACAAAAGTTTCTGTTGAATGAAAATGTGGGCGTGCATGTCCATGACTTCTATAGTTCATCTCTGGCACTGTGCAGATCCATGTATGTTCAGAGAGCAGCTTCTCTATAGTTCCCATGAGACTTCTTCAGCGGAAACTTAGAAACGTGTGGAAAGGGGATGAATCACAGGACCAGTTGTTGCAATTATTCCTGGTGCTATGACTACTAACCATCATTTCCCTCCACCATTATCTATTCCAAATTATTCTCAACATCAGCTATCACCTTGGCATTATCTCGATGATAGCAAACATTCATTCCTAAGTTGGCTGAGCCCTTAATACCCTTTTCAGGAGTGGGTTGTTCTCAATCTCCATTCATAGTTACAATTGGCAAGGAAATAGCAAGAGAGGCCCAAGTGGATCCCCTTGGTTCTAAACATACCCCTCCTTGTCTGAATCACGTAAATACCTCTGCCTGTGATCAGAGTCAGCTACCTTGAGATGATAGTGACTCTTACTCTTGCCTGATGATCCTGGATGTAAATAATCCAAAATTCGTTGGTGGCTGCCATAGCATGTAGCACAATGGGAACTTTGTTATATCCTCTGATTGGAGGGTTCTCCCTCTGGGGACCAGCACCTGTACATTTGCAAACAAAATCAGGTATGTAATGTATGGGTTCTAACTAATGCAAAATAAAAATGTGGGTCTTGTTCAAGAAAAATGGGCCACTAAACATACTAATATATAAAGCTTTGTTTTCTCCTATGTTCTCTCTCAACTTGCTACAACAATTTGTTTGTTTTGTGTACTTTTCTATTTAATGTGGTTCTTGTTAAGGAGAAATAAAATTTAAATTATTAGTATGAATTTTACCATCCATACTTATTTAGTGCAATGACCGTTTCAAACATAAAATAAGCACATTTAACTTGTATGCAAAATCATCACAATTATACAATTTCTATTTTTATAGCTTGCATATGTATATGTGGTTTTTTTCCTCACCAGAAGAGTAGAAACACTGTATAAAACCAATTTGACTGCTTTTATTTCATTTCTTCATACACACACATTCTATAGAACTCTCTTTTTCACATTTGAATAAGGAAGAAGTAATAGGAAAAGGAGCAATGAGTTGCCCTATATTTCCTTTTTCTTCCACGTCATAATTTTAAGTGTAGAGGTTTGACTAGTACATGGAAGTAACATTCATAAGAAAGGATATGACAGGGTTCCTTAAGGAAGGGGACAAACACATGGCTTTTCTGCTCACAAGCATGCTTCATTGTCCCATAGGACTTTATTACAAACCATAAGTTCAATTATATAATTAAGAATTTTAAGATAGTGACAGCAGAGAGTTACATCAAATGTAGTCTCTTTTGCAAATGCAGTTTACATGCCCATGATATCAACCCTACCTAAAAAGCTGTAGGCTGTCCCAGTCTGCTTCTATTCACTTTCTTGTCCTACACTTTTATCCTTGACAATAGTTCCACCATTAAATGTCTTAAACGTCCATTACTATCTTAGTGTTTACTTCTCAGAAAACCTGCATTGACACAGGTAGGACAGGATGAAGTCCAAGAAAAGAGACAATGATATAGAATTTAGAGACTGGCTCACTGATTGCCTGGCAGGTAAGGAGGACCCAATGAAGTGAGATGTGCCCAGCACATATCCAAGGCCACCATACTGAGACTCAGGAAAGATAGTCCAACTACATAAGATTATACAACCTGATGATAACTGAAAAGGCTATAAACATTTTTCACACATATATAATGCTGATATTCAGCTCATTTTTGTATATGAATGTACGCATACAAATTAGTATATGTAGGAAAGTAAGCAGTGAAAGTAAAAAAGTCAAACGTAGCATTTAAGACGTATTTTATTTAGAAATGATAATTTACAGAGAATCCCTTCACTATTTTACATTCAAAGAAGTTCAAGTTAGGAAATTATCATATTATCCAAAGCTTAAAATTTCTTTTCAGGAAGCATCCTGCTGAAAATTCATTTGCTATTTGTGGGTAAACGTTGCTTTCTAGTTTGCTGGTGGTTACAATCAGTTGCTCTCAATGCTTGGACATTTGCTCTATTTCTGCATTAGTCTTTCCACTTTACTCGTGGAAGGAGATGAATTTTCCTGACACAAAATTTGGCTCAAGATCCAGAGAGTTCCTGAAATAGTCCTAATAAGTGTGGACAAAGTCACTGATAGTCATTTCCTCCTATTAGAGACTGTTAAGTCTACTGAAAGATATCATGAAATATCTTGGTGAATGTGTGTTGAGTAATAGCCCTTCCACTATTCAACTCAGGGTAAGCTGACTTAAAAGTCATACTAAATTTACCTCTGAGATTATTTTGTAAACCACAAGGGTCAATTGCTGTGGCCAAATACTCTTGAGTACTTTTATAAGTTTTGCTAGCTAATGCCATAACGTATATTTTGGTACTATGACGAATAGTTATTAGAAGACTTGACACTAGTAATATGAGGCTAAGAAAATAAGATAACTGCTCTTCCCTAAGTAAGCATAATTTTATGAGCTGCCTGGAGTAGCACCCTGTTGTTTGCATGCCCAACAACCATGTCCTTAAGAGTAGAAGATGCGTAAGAAAAGTTCTTACAATTCATGGACCTATTAATATAATCCAGTTCCAGCCAGTGAGATGCAACAGGAACTCTGTAGATCACATTATTGTATATACTTTTATCCCTGACAGAAAGAGGAACCCTGAAAAACATCTAACTCCCCACTTCTTCCCTGCATTTGGACATAGCTCTGTAAAGACAGTGCCCCTAGAGCTTTGTCAGTCATCTTGCAACAAGGAAGAGATAAGGCTGAAGAACAATTCAACTCATAAAGTATGTTGTAATGAAAAGTAGGAAAAACAAAAAAGCCCAAACCAAAACAAAAATGAGATGGGGGTGAAGATAGCAGTTAGAATGTCAAGGTGCTGGGTGGCTGTGTGTTTGTTCATTAGGAGATCAGCATCTGTGAAGAAAGCCAACATAAATATAAATTTAATATAAATTTCACAGTCAGCAAAGGTGATTGCATACTCATTGATACAGTTACAGATGAGTCATGTGAGATAATCACACAATCCCAATTTTTCTGGGCAGTTTCAATTTCAAACATACTGATATAAGCACTTTGGTGTCATTTACATTTATACTTTGAAGATTGAAGATCCTGATTCTTCACTTTAGGGAGAAAAATATGAAATAAAAATAGGTCGCTATTGTCATATCATATAAAAAAAAAAGTGGTGAGTGAATGAAATAAGGGACTCTGTTGAGGAAATAAACACAAGATTTATACCTTTACCACCAGATCTAAGTTATTCTGTATAGAAGAAAGTTCCACTTAATATAAGAAGTTCATTCTTTTTTTAATGTTAATATTCAGGAATACTTTGGTGTCTTGAATCTTCCATTCATTCCACAATTAATATACAGTGAATTAATCATATATTCGAAACATTTTAGCTCTGTCACATAAGCACAGTTTGCAGCATGTGAGTCTGTAATTAATATAAAAATGCAATAATGTTTAAATCACTTTTGAAAGTAACTCTAATTATAGATGTGATGCTATTTCCAGTCAATCAGCTTTGCATACTTCCAATATTGAGTAGGACGGTCTCCAGAGAAATCTCTGTTGTGGTCCATCTACATCCCCATATCTACTGAATTAGAAACTTGACTAGGGAGTCTGAGGACCATAAATGGTAACCAACCATAGCTGTGCATCTTCTAGATGAGATCATTCAGCTCCAGCCTGAAGATGCAAGAATTGCTATTTTGTACAAACCAGTAGCTATTTTACCTTTCCATAAACAGGACTTCTCTTTTTCTTGATATTTCTAGTAAAAGGGAAGCACAGGATACAAAGCCTAGAAAGACAAAAAGGCAACACTGTGTTGGTGTGGTGGAATGCTGGCATTTTAAAGGGAAATCCCAACCTGGATGATTTTCACTTCTATTCTAAAATCGGCTCTTCCAATTCTGTCAAAAAAAGTGAGCCAAAAGATGTGAATCAAAAGTGATTCAATAAAATGAGATTCTGAATCCAAGCTTTCTGTCTTTTTACATTAATTTTATCTCTAGAATAACTTTTGGCTTCAGGACTATTACATCTGAGTTACCAATGTTAGCATAAGAATAAATACTGTCATTTTTCTCTAAGTGTGCAAATTTGGTTTGCACCACCTACTTGCTACCAATCTGCTGTCCAGGACTCACTGACAGCCAGAAAAGTCTTGCAGGAAAAAATGAATTCCAGCATTTTCAAGCCATCTCTGATTTTTTTTTTTAATGTAGATAGCAATGCTCTGCTTAAAAAATGCAAGTAGGCTAATCAAATACATGATTCCTCATCTCCCAACCATAATTTGTACACTCATAAAATTGGATGCTGTACATGGTAAATGAAGAACAGGTTTATTTAACTGTTTTGCATGCCAATATTTATAATTGATTTTGTTACCTCCCAAATGGAAGGGTTCGTTCACTTGGCAGGTATCAAGCCAACAGACACAGCCAAGCAGGCAACAGGGTTTTAACCTGGCACAAATAAGGATCACACTGGGCATAATTCCTAAAGCAGTGTGTCTGTGAACAAGGGGGTCGGGCTGGTTTTATAGCCTGAAAGCAATGAGGTTTGATTTGATAGGATCTTGCAATAGGATGATGCCAGAAAGCATTCTCTGACTGGATCCTGCCATGGGGTGATGCCAGGGGTCGATCTGATTGGATCCTGGATCCTGCCACGGGTGGTGTCCACTTCTTAATTCAGTCCTTGCTCCTCAGTCTGGCCGGAGCACTTAGGTTCTACATATGGTTGCACACTTGGTTTATTTGGACATGTTCCTTCAACTTATGGGATCACAGCAAATGAAAAACAACTCACAACTTTTGTTACATGAAAGTTGAGCCAGACTGGTCAGGTGTGGTTACAAATTCTTACATGGAATATAAAGGGTCTAATTTAATGTTTTCTAGAGCTTGTGCAATGTAAAAGTTCATTTGTTAAATACTAATAAGGAGATTAAAATCCAATTATTAAATCCTAATTAGGATTTAAATATTAAATCCTATTTTTTATTCTAAAAAATACCTGACCAGTACCCCTCAGAAAATGTCATCACAAATAAGAAAGTTTGAGATAATATCACAAAGGTACTTTAGGGGACATGGCAATAAAATGTAATAAGGTATCCTGAATGAGATTATGGAATAGAAAATAGACATTAGGTAAAGATTAAGAAAATTTAGGTAAAGTATGGGCTTTAGATAAAAATAATGTATCAACATTGGTTCATTAATTGTGATAAAGTGCCCTACATATATAAGTTGTTAATAATAAAGGAAACTAGGTGTGAGGTATATGAGACCTCTCAGTGATATCTTTTCAATTTTTTAAAAATCAAAAATAACTATAAAATAAAGTTAGTAAAAAATGCACACACAGAAAAAAAAGAGAACTGGGAAGAGTCAAATCAGATTTTGGGGGTGGGGGAGGAAACAAAGAATGATTTATTTCATTATTTAACATTTCCTTTAAAAATAAAATATTTTATATAATAATTTCAAAATCTGGGTGACAGACACACTTTGAACTCTAACTCAAGCATTGCAAAAGAGATCCATGGAACCAAAAACATTTGTACCCCCATAATATTTTGAAATAAAAAAACAACAAATTTGAGACTCTCAATTGTTATATAACTCATTGATTCATTCAGAAGTGATTACAATATCTGGACTTCTGTTTCAACACTAAATAACAATGTACAGCTAGATTTCTTGAGCACTTATGTCATATTTAAAAACTTTTTCTTCTATTTTTTAATACTTTCTCTCATCGTCATTCATCAACTCTCTGTTGTCACTATGTCTGTAGAGCATCTTCCAGACAATAGTGTTCCACATTGCTGCTTCTGATCTTTAGTCAACTGGTAACCAAATCTCATCCCAGTATTTGATAAAAAAGGAAACATAATAAGAATATATATTAGAGTAAATGTCTCTCTTTTTGTAAAGTGGGTATTTAAACCCAACTGATATTTTGTCTGTTCCTTTGAGCTTTTTTTTAATGTGTGACCAGCAGCATCTCTAGTATCATTTTACCTTAACATATGTTTGAAGTTCTTTAGTCATAATCATCAAAATATAGAATTTTAAAGGATTTCAGTATTTTAGGTCACTACATCTATATGCAGTTTGTTGGATTGCCTGTAGACACAGTTAGTAACATAAAAAGATAAATATAACAGTAATAAAAGATATAGAATCTTCATAGGCTAATTGATCCTAAGACGTATCTTTTAATCTGAAATTATTTCTTTCTTACCTTTTAGTATTAAAACATTTCTTTTATAAAATAATGGTGAGCATAATGTAAAATTTTACTTTTCCTTTTAATATTTTGCCTCAGAAAATTTTTTAAAAATGACAATTATCTCAGTTTCAATGGAGTTTATAAATTATATTTTTCATGAATTATGTACTTGGGCTTATAGAGTTAGAGTATAATATTTAGTTTATATTGTATGTCTTTGTAATTTTACCTCCTACACCATATTTAGAAGGCATTACTAACCATAATTAGTTGAATTGATGAATTAAATTTACCATAAAATTTCTTAAAAGTCAAAGAGTAATCCCCCCTTCTCCAGCAATGTTAAACTCTAAATCTACTCATTAAATAAATAAATAGGCTTATAGGGTAAATGATTCAGTTATAATGAACACATTACAGCACATTTTAATATTATGCAGCTCTATGTGAAACACCTAGGCATTAATAAATAAAAATGCAGAGATAATATATACTCTAAGGTTTTATGAAGAAGGGAACATATAAATTATTATGAAATCAAGTGTCTAAAAAGTGCAGTGAAGGCCAGATTATTTTTTTATCTAAATGCTCTATTAGTTGCATGATTTCACTCCAAATGTGGAAGGAGTTGTAAAGGGTTATGTTTTTATGAATATGATAATCTATAAATAAATGAATAAATGGAACATAATTTTACATTACAAATTTAACTTAGTTTTATACATATATTTTCCATCTCACATTTGAATGTATCATATGTGAACAAATCATAAAGTCTTGACATTTTTTTAAAAATTTCAAATATTTTATCAGTTCTTGTTAATAAAACTCTACTTTTCTCAGAGCAAAAGCCCCCAAACTCCTTTAATCTAAACGAAAATTGGTGGCAGCTAAGTAGAAGTGTGTTGAGTTTCTGTTTTCCAGCCTTAACTGGATGAAAATAATATTGGTGCTCTTATATGATTAGCAAATAATTCATCCATTCATTAATTCACTCAGATATTCACTCGGCCTTCACTATGAGCCATTCATTATGCTTGTACCTAAGCACAGAAATATACACGTAGGAACCATCTGCACTTACAGACTTTACATGCTGGGGTAGGAGAGGCACAACCTGGGATAAACAATTAAAACCCACGTGGTTTTAATTGCCTCTGTGTGTGTGTGTGTGTGTGTGTGTGTGTGTGTATGTGTAATATTATACACACACATTATAAACTTACTATAAATGGAATTAGGACTATAATTTTTGCCCTGAAAGGACACCTGTATTACATTGTTATGTGAGAAAATCAAGCTGTAAACAAACAAAAGCGTTATGATCCCAGTTTTGAAAAACAAACAACTGTGCATAATGTATATATATGTGTATTTGACTACATGAAATTTCATAAAAAAATGGAAAAAAACACATATAGCCTATTAACTATCATAGTATAATATTGCATGAATGTCTGAAAAACAAAACTCTGTCTTCAATTCCAATTCCAATTCCAATTTGGATGTATAAAGATTGAGCAAACATATGTTTAAGGACTAGAATGCCAGACATATGCAAGTGAAAATCACCACTTAGTTGGCTTAAATGATTATGGATAATTTTCTTCACACATTAATATTCATATTCTTATTCTAATAGAGCTTAATATACCAAAAATGGTTAGAATTATGTGTCTATATATTTCAATAATAATTTTGGAATTAAATTCAAATATTAAAACATAATTAAAGACAATGCATATGTGAAGGTAAAATTACACTAAAGATGCTGCTGGTAACACAGAAAAAGAAAGGAAATACAGAAGGGTTGAGATTTGAATAGGTATTTTTATTGCTATTGCTATTTACACTTAATACATTCTCCTGCATTTAACTGAAAGCTCAGACTGCTTTTTCTCTGGGTTTCCAGTGCCAGAAAGAATGCCCTACTTAGTAATTTGTGTTCACAAATATTTGTCACTGAAAATGAGTTCAATGTTAAGAAGTGACCTGGCAATTTACTGACTTGGAGGGACAGTATGTGTTTTATTATCTCACTTGACAACAACTGAAAATCATAAATCCTTATTTTGAAAAATACCTACAGTCTCTACTGTCTTGGTGTTCATGGAGCTTCTCAAAAACCTAAATGAGAAAATTTTACAATAATTGTGTGTAATGGTTTTGGGACATTTTCATTTCTCCGATATGTTGGGCACTCCTACAAGGCCACTGTGGATTTTAAAAATCCACTGAAATATGCAACCCCCCACCCCCAGGGCATTGCATTACTTAGGAGATCCATGATGGTGGTTTACATTTCTATCCTAACTAGACTAGCAGTCCCTTATGTTTAGGAACCACACTTTCCTTCATTAAACAAACAAACAAACAAACAAACAAACAATAATAGGAGCATTCTTAGTGAATAAGACAAATTAAGCATTCAACCAGTGTTTGTTGAATGAATTAATGAAATACTAAGGAATGGCTGTAACCTCAGCCTGAGGACCATATATCTAAAATGCCAAATTTAATCAAAATGTTCATACCACTGGCTACTTAGCTTTTTTTTTTTTTTTTTTGAGATAGAGTGTCACTGTTCCCCGGGCTGGACTGCCTTGCCATCAGTCTTGCTCACAGAGACCTCAAACTCCTAGGCTGAAGCCATCCTGCTGCCTCCCAAGTAGCTGGGACTACAGGCACGTGCCACCACGCCTGGCTAATGTTTTCTATTTTTAGTAGAGATTCGCACTAGTAGGGGTCTCGCCAACTTATTACTGAAGGTAGTAGATTGTCTTCTTAATCCAAATGCATTCAAAATATTACCATTAAACAGAAGTATTGAATGGTTTATCTCCATGTACATCACTTTTTGGATAGGAATATTATCAAATACATTGTACATGTCTCTATATAATTTATTTTAATCTTTTTCTTGGCATTCAGATCCTTATTAGGAAAGTAAATTGATACACTAGACAGTAATGACAGTATTTTCGCTTCTCTTTTAAATAGCCACAAATGTATATAGTGTATATAAACCTTTTTATGAAGATGATTATTTATATGTACAATTTTGATATTACAGAGTATCTTAAAATGTTGTATTCAGGAATAATCACTTTTACAATGATTTATTTCAGATAAAATAGTTATATTACTGTCTAAATGAATCATCTTATCTGTTGATGTCAGTGAACAAGGAGTATCCGATAGCTTAAGTTTAATTTATGTATGAAAGTTCCCATGACCTAATTCTGATGTGTTCCTAAGGGTTGACACTGACTTCACTTATCACAAAATCCCTATTCATTAAATCAGAGTTGCAAGATTGATTGGATGAAATGTCTGCTAGTCACCACTAAGGATCTGCTTAGTTTACAATGATTCCATTTGGTCACCTTAACAAGTAAAATAACAGGACTAACTCTAGGTATATATTTCATAAATATCATGTGGGAAAAGCTATCTCTATCTAATAGTTTTTGTAACATTCATGTAGATCACATTGTCCAAAATACAAAACACATAATTGGTTTATTGGCTCCTTTAGATGCCACATCAATTAGCTCTTTATTAAGTTTGTGTGTTTCATCTGTTTACTGTGTGACTAAATTATTAAATTGCAGATATGTGCTTTGATGATTATATATCCTTGTTATCACAGCTATACCCCAATGTAATTTTAGGGCCCTCTACTTCCCTAGTCCACTCTTAGTATCATATTTATGTTTAATTATATCACTTTTAAATTTAAAATTGTCAGCATATATAATATTCATCTTCTTCTGACATATGGAGGGAATCTTGTATACTATATCATCCAATCATCCTCATAAAATAAAAATACAAAATATCATTTAAAATAGTTACAATCCAGATTTATTGTTAGCTTATTCTACTGTAGAAAATATTCTGGATATTGAACACTTTAGGTTGACTACCAAACTGGAATTTGTTTAGAAAAACACACTACTTGATGGTATTTATCTCTAGATCTCTTTTTCCTCCTAAGATAGAAATATTCTTGGCCACAGACTATTCTATCTGCTTCTCTTGTCATTATTATATTCTTACTTTTAATAGAGTACTCTGCCCTGCTAGATGAAAAAATGGGACTAAATATATGGGACTCCATTCACTATAGAGCATAATTTTATGAAAGACTCATTTCTCCTTTTAAACATGTATTAAGCCCTTCTATGTTCCACACAGTAGGGCTACCAAGATGAAGGTGAAAAGTCCCCTGCATGAGCTCCTGATCTAGTGAACAAGGTTGACAAAAAAAATCTCAAGCTCTGAAAGGTGCATAAGATGTGTTTTGAGCATCCAATGAGTAGACAATTTAGCTGAAAGTTGGGTTATGTGAAGATATCTGCCAAATAAGGAAAAATGCACTGAGGAGAGGAAAGAATATGTACACAAAGCCCTGTAATAAGCTCATTGTGGATATACACGAGGGGCTGTGGGAGGGAAGATTGATAAGACTGGAGAGGGAGCCTGGTGGCTGCCTACATCTGGCCCTCTATGCCAGAGGAAAGCAAATCTTTGAAAGTATTAAGTGGAGATCAAGTCATCATATATACACTTTAGAAAGATCAGAACTTGGGGTTCAGAATTCAGTTATGTATGCAATGTTACCTTTTATGGGGAATATGGCAATTAATTTATGTGCAGTGTTTATATAGAGAGAATAGAGTCATTCTGTTTACCAACTGCTTCCATTGGGCCAGATTCTAGTAGATTGATTGGAAATATGGACCTGAGTATTCCCCTCTCTGTCTAGCCCTTTTTAAGAGACTTTGCAAACTGTTCTGAGGAGAAGTTAAGTCTATTTCTCCATACCTCAAATTTGAGCTGGCCCGGTGACTTGTGTGGATCAATAATAAACAACAGGAATAACTGTGTGCTGTAATAAAGCTAGGCCTAGGGCTCAAGAGGACTTGTGCACTTCCATTTTCACTCTTGAACCTCTAACTCCACCCATCGGCACCACCATCACTATGATAACATGTACTGGCTAACATTTTGCATGATGAGACCACATGTAGCAGAGCCAAGCCAAGCCATCCTACGTAAGGGTATCTGAGACCAAGTCTTATCTCATTGTCCCACCACCTAACCACACACTAATAAACAAGCCTAACTGAGTTTAGTTGTACATTGCCCAGGTAAGAAGATGTATTCAGAAGATGCATAAACTTATGAGCAAATGTAAATGTTTATTATTGTATCCCATTGAGATTTTTCTGGATATGGGATGCACATTATTATGGCAATGGATGACTGATACCTAAGCTATTGATAGTATTTTCATACACTATTCTATCTAATGTTCATATCTACTCTGCAAAGCAAATATTATAAGCTGCATTTTGTAAGTGATAAATCTGATGCTAAAACAGTTGATTTCTTTTACTATTTTCACTCACAGGCTAATGTGTGAAGCTAGGATTTAAGTTCTGGCTACCTACCACTAAAGCCCAGGCTCTTCTCCAACAACTATACGGTCTTTTAAAATTCCTCTTTCTTGAGAAAAGATAATAACTTCAAGTCGGAGCTGAATTTCAAGGAACAAAAATATATTTATCCATTCATTTTATCATGGAGTTTTTATTCTCAGAAGACTGCAGTTTTTACCAGATAATCCAGTCCCCCAGGCAGGTAATTAAGTAATCATGCTTAAAAAAAGAGTCCTTGTCCCTAGAAGAGAAACTGTGAAAAATAATCTGATGTGAAATCATTAGGAAAGGTTAGTAACTTCATCAGAATTACTGCTGTTGAGTATTCTCGCCCAGACCCACTCAGTTAGGGAAGATAGTGAGTGACTTCTGTGATTGAAAACAGATTTATGTCCTTCTTCTCAATTTTAGAGAAAAATAAATTATTTTTTAAATGTGTTCAAAATTATTTCCTGTTTTAATGCCCAGATTATAAAAATAGAGTGCATATTTTCACATTCACAGGGAAAAATTGTTAATTGCTTAAGATTTATTAATGTCACCTGTTTAAATAATAATGTTATGTTCAACCACTGCTGGTCAGTGAATAGGATGTACCAAAAGCATCATATTTAACTTATTAGAGGAAGCACTCACCCCTGTCTTATTATTTTTGCTTTAATTGAAGCTTGCCAAATATTTATTACTCTGAGCAATTACATCTTTAATTTATTTTTAGCTAGAGTATAATGCTGTAGTTCAAATTAGCTGATGAAACTTAACTGTTCAGAAGGTTTCTATCATGCTTGTGGTTTCTCTTTCAGTTCACCAGGTCATTTGAAAATTTCCAGTTCTTTATTTGTTTGTTTCCACTACAATCATTTGAAAGCATATTCTGGAAGAATATGTTCCAATCCAGAATGCTTATTGTTCCAATATTTAATAAATATAGAAATTAGAAATACATATGAGTAAGTTCTAGAGATATTTGTCACTACTGGTAAGCTTCTTTTTAATCTGGATATAGTGTTAGTACAGAGGCAAATAATTTTGTGAGCTGTTTTTCACCTTTCTCTGCTCCTTATGTATTAAAAATATGCACATACACAAATGTGTATTTTTTTTTTTTTTTGCAGGACTCTGGTAACCTCCTTTTATTCTTTATCTTTTGGTTGAACATTGTAGTACAAGATTGGTTAAGGACATATTTTTTATATATTTGCTATGCAAATGCCAAGACGTGAGCTACCACCACACAAATCTTTCCAGTTCCACAAAAATAATGGAGTTAATCAATGGAGAAGGTTAAGAAATATCACAGACATTGAAAACATCAGATATTTTATTTTCAGTTTTTCAGTGAGAAAAAAGCTAAACTTGTCTTACACATTTGCTCAAAACAATTTTGAGTGCAGCTAATCGTAATCTGAGTACAGCTAACCGTAAATTCATGTATGTATGTATACATGTACATGTATGTGTGTGTATATATGTGTATGTGTGTGTATATATATATTTAAACAATTGCTATATAGTTTGAGTCCTCGAATGTCATAAAAGAACATTTCAAGTAATGGAAAAAAGTATCAAAGCACTAAAAGTGTCTCAACTTAGCTCTTTAATCAATGATCAATTCAGCGGATAATAATAGAGTGTCAAGGTTAAAACGATCTTCCTGTCCATATAAACTCTTCACCTACTGTATATACCATATTTATCATCAATTTCATTTTAGTATCTTCTAATTGATTTTATACAGAAATTTTTATGCCTTTTCTCAGAAGTGATAATTATTTGCTTACTTTTCAAGAATTGCTATATTTTAAGCATTACCATTGTAGGATACATTTTTGGTAGTTGTTCAGGATGCAGAATTTTTTTTAAAAAAATCCCTAAAACCATGTAGTGAATCAGTTTTCTAGAGATGCAGGATTAAAAATAATAAAGTTTTTCATTGCTAAAGAGGACTTTCTTGAATCTCCTCGTTAATGGAACAGAATACATGATGAGTGGAAACACAAAGGATTTTGGATCAGGAAGATCTCTGAAATTTCAGCTCTTCCAACTGTTAGCTACATCACCTATGACTAATTACTCAACCTGTCTGAACTGCATATCCAGTGTTCTCTTCAGCAAATGGAGACATAATACCTTCCAAAATCTGCCAAAATGTCACTGAAATTATCCATCACAATATGTAATACGATCTGACATATATTCAAGATTTACTCTGGCCCAGCATCTTGGTAAGCACATCAGATACAAAATATTGTTAAATCTTCTCAGCAACCTTAGTAAGTAGGTGGTATTATAATCTCAGCTTTACAGAAAAAGAAACAGAAAATTGGAAATGTTAAATAATTTTCCAAAACTCATGCAGCTAGTATATGGCAAATCTGTAAATTAAACTCACATTTATGTAATGCACCAGTATGTGCTTCTATGCATTACACTATATGGTATACTGATATTTGTATGTGGTAAATCCTCAATAAAAATATTTTTCAAGATAAAATATCACCACCACCACTTACCTTCTTTGAAAACTTGAATGCCATAAAAATATCAGAAGCTTGATTTCACAAATACTAAACAAAGAATAGTACAGATTACACCCCAAAAGTATGCTCCACAAATTTATTCCTGAAGAATCAAGCAAGTTCAATTTCAGTTCAGAAAGAGAGGTCAGCAGAAAGTGAGGCCGGAGGCAAGATGTGGAAACAGAGTTCTAGGAATACTGTTCCAATTAAATGGGACATGCAGGACAATGCAAATGTTAGCAGCAAGTAGGAAGACCACTGCTGTTGTCCACAGTACTTCTTGAAACTCTATACGCATTGAACAGCAACTTCCCTTTTCTCCCTTCCCCACCAACCCCTTGCAACTGCCATTTTACTCTCTGCTTCTATAAGTCTAACTATTTTAGATGCCTCATATAAATGGAGTCATGATGTATTTGTCTTTCTGTGGCTCTCTCATTTCACTTAGCATAAGATCCTCCAAGTTCATCCATGTTTCTGTGTATGGCAAAATTTCTTTCTTTATCAAGATGAACATATTTAATCCTTTGTCCATTCATCTGGTGATAGACATTTACTTTGTTTCCATATCTTTGCTCTTATGAATAATGCTGCAATGAATACAGGAGTGCATATTATCTGTTCAAGATCCTACTTTCAATTATTTTGGATGTATTCTCAGAAGCGGGCTTGTTGGGTAATTATATTTTTATTTTTTAAAGTACATCTGTATTGTTTTCCATAGAAACTGCACCATTTTATGTTTCCACCAAAAGTGTACAGGGGTTCTAATTTTTCCACATCCCTGCCAACGCTTGTGATCATTTGTAAAACAGTATGGTCTTGGCACAAAACAGACATAATAGATGAATGGAATGGAAGAGAGAGCCCAGAAATAAACTCCCATATATACAGTCAACTGATCTTTGACAAGGGTGTCAGAAGTGCACAATGGGGAAGGAATAGCCTCTTCAAAAAAATGGTGTTGGGAAAAGTGTATACTCACATGCAAAAGAATGAAATTAAACACTTTTTAAATACTGTACACCACACGCAAAAATCAACTCAAAATACCAAGACTTAAATACAAGACCCAAAAGTATAAAATGCCTAGAAGAAAACATAGAATAAAAAATCTTAAAGGCATTGATCTTGGCAATGATTCATTGGAAATGACACCAAAAGCACAAACAGTGAAATCAAAAATAGAGAAACGGAACTACTTCAAACTTAAAACCTTCTGTATACAGCAAAGGAAACAGCATAAAAAGGCAGCCTATGGAATGGGAGAAAATATTTATAAACCATATAATTAAGGAGTTAATATCCAAACTATATAAAGAAGTTCTAACTCAATAATAAAGAAATAACCCAATTTAAAAAATGGGTACATGACTTGAATAGATATCCCAAAAAGACATATGAATGTCCCACAGATATATGAGAATCTGTTTAACATCACTAATCATCAGGGAAATGCAAATCAAAACCACAATTAGATAGCATCCTGTACCCGTACAAACAAATTTGTTCTTTAGTTTATCTATTTAACTCAGCTGTATCCTTTAAAATGTTATCTTAATATTAAACAATAAAATAAACAAATATATTGTTCATGGTTCAATTCTCCTCTCCCAGTTTCATGAATTGGTTCTTAACCTAAAGCCAGCAGCTTGTGTTCCTAACACTTTCTAGCTGGCACCCTAGGAAATGGACAAGAATTGGAGTTCTGTTAACAACCAAAGCTGTGGTGACTTCTTTACTGGGGCAGAGTGTCTGGACTGGCCATTCATTCTATGTAAATTTGTTATTGATTCACCATGAAACAGGGTAGCTTAGTGTTTTCTGATTCATTGGAAATACCCAAGAGTTTCCCTAGGAAATCTGGTCACATGGTAGAGACCTCATTATCTTGTCTTTTGATCTGTGGAATGATTTTTTTTTGCATGGATGGCAAATAATAAAAAAAGATTAGGATACAATTCAATAATGGTGGGGATATCAACTAACAGATAGAGATTTCAGAAAACAAGATGAATAAGGGAATAGAACGTTAAGCCAGAAAAATAAATGATCTGGTAATGCTGATGGTCCTCTGTAGGATAGAGATAGCAGTGGAAACATCTGAGTTAGAGATGTGTTTTTTGAATAAGTCACTAGTGGATTTTAGCAAATATCTTAAAGTTTCAAGATCACAGAATATTAATTCTTACTGTGTCTATCAGGAAACCAAGCCACAGGGGTATCAGAGAGGAATAAACACAGGGATTACCACTCCTAATTAATCAAAAAATGCCACTGATTATGAGAGATTCTTCCTTTTAATGATGCTCCCATTGCCTTTCTCTGGCTTTTCAATGCCCTGTTACCGCTTTGTATTTTTTTATGATAGCATTTATTTTCCAAACATGTGAGTAAAAGGTGGAATTCGGGGCTAGAGAGACATAGTTTATAGTTTTGATTTTTATAGTTTATTGCTTGTAAGTGTTTGAAAACTTAACTGTATCCTATGAATCATTGTTTCATTTTATTAAAAGTGGTGATAATAGCTACCTCACAAGTTTGAACGAATCACAGGCAATAATGTAGGCAATCACATCTATCATGATTTCTGGTGCAATAGAGCCACAGCACTAATGTCCCCTCTCTGTTCTTTTCTGTGTTGCATTCTCCTGCAATTTGAAACTAAACTTATCACATACCATCAGTTAATCACTTTTAGCAAGAATTTTCTAAATTTTCTAATGATTCTTAAGTAGATGTATACTATTTTGAAAAGAGCACTGAAACTTAGTGAACCATCATAATCAATATCATTAACATCATTAAACAACTTTTATTAAATAATGTGCCAATTTTTTTAGGGGAATTATGTCATTTTATTGTTTCACCATTCATTCTAATGTGTATTCCTACCTTAGATGTAGAGGTCACATGAAATGAAGAGCAACTTAATCTAAGGCATAAGACTTGTAACTGTTAGAGATAAGGATTGAATCCAAGTTGATCTCACTCTAAAATATGTTTTAACCACTAATGTTTAAAAATATAATAACGATTATACTGTACCTCACAAGGGTGCTGTGAGGATTCTTAATGTTTGAAGTTGGTTCTTCCATTTAATAACTTAGGTTATTGAGTAAGAATTTAATCTTCTTGAGTTTCAGATTCCCATTTATAAATTCTGGATGGTTTTACTTTTGCATACTAGGTTATGAAACCGTTGTGAAGATGAAAGTTATCATATATATTAAAGCCTTTTAGAATTTTAATAGCTATAAAAGCAAGCTACTTTCAATCCTGATTGATGGCTATGAATCATCACTGAGTATGCTTAGGAAATTTTATTGTTTGTTGCTGAAACACCACTCTAGTGGTAGCTGATGATAGGAAGAGAGTTAAAAGAAAAAGTCCATTTCACTGAAACATAACCCCAGTTTTGATTGATGACATTTCTGACAGATCTTGAAGAGTATAGCAGAGAAAATTTATCTAACATTACAACACTTTCCTCCAAGGCAAATTAGGTACATTTACAGAGATTAGGATATAATTAAATGGAAATAGTAGCTACCCTAAGAACTGTAGCATCAAAGCTTGGGTAACCTGTCCACAATGCTTTCTGACTGATATTTCCTATGAGAATTAAATGCATGAAAAATTGGTAGAACTCAGGGATATGAAATATAATTCATGTTTGTCTCTACTATAATCATCTCTTTACTGTATTCATCTTTTTAGGGACCACTGTTCATATATATGGGTCTGCTTTTTTCATTGCTGATTATTGTGGAGTGTCTTTTTTTATGCTAAAGCATTAGTTTGATAACAGGACAATAGAACCTTGCTTTTTATTTCCCCCAGAGACTCTATCAATGCTATTTTGAACACTGAAAAATGTGGCTAAAAACTTGTCTTCTATTTTTTATGAAAAAATATTCTTTTTATTTTTATGAAAATGTAAGAGCTGGTAATTCTACAAGGAGGGGAAAGAAAATTTCCCATAAATCTTGTTTTGCAGAGTACAGAGTTTGATGTATTTTATTTTTAAGTAGTATAATCATTTGTATATTAACTCTTCTTGTAATTGGAATTCTTGTGATATTTTCTAGATCAATAAATTGAACTACATTTTATTTCATTCTCATGAGCTAATAAAATTATTTGTGAGAATGATAATGTGGTTTATTATTCCTCTGCAGTTTACAATTAACTTTCAGATACAATCAGAATCCTCAGAGCACCTTTGTGAAGTGTAACATAATAATTATTTATTGAAAAAAGAGGAAATTACCAATTTGAAATGTAATGTCACCTAACTGTTGCCCTCAACAAGATATTATATAATTACAAAAAATAAGAGGGATTTTAATGTATGTTTGTAGGGTTTTAGAAGGCTTGAGGAAGGACTATATCTAGATTATAAGAGAATCAAGTAGAAAATTTTAAATGGGGAAACAATATATGTGCAATTGAAGTTTGATGTCTACTGAATATACCAGTGATATAGTTTGGATAATTGTTCCCTCCAAATCTAATGTTGAAATTTCATCCCCAATATTAGAGGTGGAGCAAAATTGGAGGTGGAGTGAAGGTAGCAAAAATGTCTGATAGCTCTAGATTCTGAATATATACATATATTATAGCAAAAACAAATTGTGGCAAATTGTCAGTAAGAAATGAGAGAAGAGGCACCAAGCAGGACTCCAAGGTTTTTCACATAAACAAAGAGAAAATGGAATTGCCATTCACTATAATCACAGACAATTCTATTTCTCCATATTTTCCTTATAATCCATGTGTCTTAGAGAGATTATCTATACCTTAAATCACCAAGTTTTAAATCCCCAAGTCAAACTTCAATTTTAAATTAGGAATATGGAAAGGGAAAGTCAAAAGACTAAAATTGGGACTAAATACTGGGAGATTTTGCAATGTTTTAAAAGAGTTGTCCATGTTAATTACTAAATAAATAAATAGAAATCAAATAAATAAAATTTATTTTAATGACATTCTCCAAATACAATACTGGAAGAGTTAGTCCTAGATTGAAGAGGAATGCAATTTAACCATCAATTTGAATTGAATGAATTAAACAACCATAAAACTTGTTAATATTAACAAGTTTATTTTTCACGGAAAATGTTGCTCATACTTTCAAATCAAAGTCCTAAGTTGACAAATTAATCTCCATATATCCTTCATCGAATGAGGATTTTTGCAGACAAAACCACAAATGATAAAAGTTAAACAATATTAACAACACAAAGGAGAATTTAATGTGCCAGGTACTCTATCTATGCAGGATCTCTATTTCCATACATGCTAGGGTGAGAATCTCAATTTTATGCCAATCTGATGAATGATGGTGATTATTGTTCTTATAGCAAATGCATTTCTCTTTCTTTGAAGGAAATATGTATATTGGTGATTTTGTTGACACTGCTTTTAGATTAAAGGGAAAAGAAAGAGAAAGGGTGAGGAAAAGAAAAGAAGAAAATGAAATGGAGAAGAAGATTTCTTATAAGTGTATTAAACTCAGGCATATACCAATCACAGATATTTTCATTTTTTAATTTTTTTGCTTAGATTTGCTTTTCTAATTTTTTATTATTGTTGGTACATAATATCTGTATATAATTATATGGTATGTGATGTTTCGATACAGGCAGACAATGTGTAATGATTAAATCAAGGTAATTGGGGTATTCACTTCATGTACCTATCATTTCTTTGTGTTAGGAATATTCCAATTCCACTTTCATACTTGTTGGTATTCTCTTTAGCAAGTAAATGTTTTCTTTCTTTCTATTGAGTAAATCTTAGATTTCTTTCAACAATTTATTCTAGCGCCATTTCTAGGAAACGTTCCTTGATTTCACCAAGTTACCTAAGCCTGAATTAAGTGGTTTTATTTTGTGTTGCCATAGCGCTGGGCTGCGTAGGAACACTGGTAGTTTTTACTGATTTGTATGTTAATCATATGCATCTATTTTTTGCATTATACAGACAGTTTCTTGATTACAAAGACATTCTAATCCATCTCTGGATCATCAACACCTACCTTGACACCTCTTAGTACACACACTAATCTTACGTGCTGATTCAACAACATCACCAAAAAATTTGACCATATATGTATATATTCTGATCAGATCTGATATATCAGATCTATCAGAACTGAAGCTATGACAGACACTCAGGCACTGATGGTAAAACACTCATCAATATCAGGTGTGTGAATGCCTGTCCTTATGGCATGTACAAATTAAGGAAAAACTCCCAGTAGCCAAAGAAAACACACATACCATCTACACCAGCAACACCACCAAGCACAATCTTGAAGAGGTATCTTTCATTGGCTGCTGTGGTCAGATAGGATATCACTGTTAAGTCTGGTGTTCTACTCTCTGTGCAATAGTTACTTTCCATTGTAGTATTTCTTAATATGACAAATAACAGTGGGTCCAAACCCAAGCTGTGTAGAGTCAATCATCCTGAATCTTAAAGCCCTTTTTTAGAACACAGGTAAGGAGAATAAGTTCATTTAGGGCAATTTGTCCCTATATTGAGTGATGAGTTATAAGGATGAAAAAGCCAGAGGTAAAATTTTTATATTTCACAAGTGGTCAATGATAAAGTAAATAAATGCTGATCAAGGTTTTACAATAATTCTACTTCAATAGTATGTATTGGAAACTTCACAAGGAAGGGAGAAATCTGCCTGTCACTGTCAGTCCATCTTTACCAGAATCTGACTGGGGAAAAAGAGACATATTTTCAAAGATATTTTCTGCCTTTCATCTCCTGGATGATATTCATGACCCAATGCAGTCTTGGAACTAGATGTTTACTCTGGGACTTATAAAATCCCTCCATGAATAATACAGGAGAATTTTGTGAGTCTAACTTTGTGGAATCCTTTCCTTTTAGAAACAAGTACTTTCAAAGTTGCCCATACCCAGAAGTAAATTATCCTGAAATTTCTCTTTTTCTCTCTCTTCTTCATTATTATTCCTTTCTCCCAGGGCTCTATTTCTGATATTTGGATGTTTATTACTTTTAAAGCATTAAGTAATGTATTTACAAATTATTTATTGCACACTTATTGTATGCCAGACACTTCAGGGTAGTAAGAATACAGTTTTGAGTAAAACAGATTATATTCTTGCTGAAATGGAGCTTATATTCTGACAATAAAATGTTTATCTAGACATCAAATATAAATTTTTCTAAGGATAAAGTCACTGCTTATTATTATGGTAAGTTTTTAAAAGTTGACTTTTATGTAAGTACAAGCTGAGATGGACACAAACTTAGAAACAAGAAATAATTTTCAGTGGAGTAGACCAAATTTACCTGTGATATTCTATTATAAAGAATTTCAAAAATCTTTGTTTTTTACATTACTTCTTAAAAAATGCTGAAGTTATAAAATAAAAATGAAATGCTTGATGTCACCTAACACCTTAAGTCAAAAATGTTATCATTAATAGTTTAACTCTTTTGATTACATTTATACATAGACTTTATATTTATAGAAAGTTTACAGGAAGAGAACCTTATATTTCAGTCTGAATGTTGTAAAAATTATACTTTAAAAGATTGTTTTTCTGCTTTCTAAATCTTATTTATTCCACTTTTAGTACAGCAGATAATTTTGCAAACAATCCTTTGTTCATGTTTGTTGCCAACTACCATAAACATATTGCTATTACCTAAGAGAGTATGAAACATTTATTGAGGACAATCACTATAACTCTCCATAGTGTTATTTTATATCTTTAAAAATAAAGAACAGAAATATATTTTCAATATTCAGCAGTAGTTAGGACAGATCTGTTGTTAAAGTAGACACAGTTAAATTTGGCAATTTTTGCACCTTTCTTTCTGCTACCTAAAGTAATTCTTTTGTACCTCTTTACACACTTTACTTCTGGTATTTGTACTAGGGAAACATTTTGAGAATAGAATCTTCTGCTTACCCCAATTGTCTTCATTGGATTGTATTTTTTTTTTTCGCTTTTTTATATCCCTTTGATTATTTGGCACTTAATCCTTGGATGATATGCCAAAACATAAAATTATAATAGAAACTATTTTTTGTACTCCATAAAAATAAGCTGTGAATGACAAAGAGTATAGTAAACCAAAGATGTTCTAATTGGACAGACAGGACTTACTGGAGAATGTAGAAAAGATGCAGAGTCTAGGGAAAACATTCTGAATTTCTGAATTTCAGAAGAGAAATAAGAGTAATCCGACATTTACAGACTATCTCTTCTGTACCATTTACTGCCCCATAAAATTAAAATATTTAATTGAACTACGCACATTCCTCCAAATGACAACACCGAAACTCTATAAAGAGTATTTGATTTTTATTTGTTTTTAAAGTGCAGAAACCGAGATCAAGATCAAATAACAACTCACCCAAGGTCACCCTGCCATGTGTTACATGCTTACCTGTGATTTGAAACAATGACTTTCTGGCTCTAAAAGGAGCCTATGTGCCTTCCTTTTTTACATTAATGATATAGTAATGTCCTTCTTATAAAAGTTCAAAGTAAGAATGCTGCTTTTAAAACTTGGCTCCAGGAAGATTTAATTACATTTTGATCATCCTACATCTCAAAACATTAAGCCACAAGCAAAATATTTCATGTGAGAAATTTTGGTTTTGATTTGTTGTTTTTGTTATTTTTAATAGTAACAATTAAATATTGAATTAAAATTCAATTAAAAATTGACTAAATGCTATATTCCAGTATTGATATTACATACCCCTAGCCTCTCTCTGTACTACTTCCTCAGTAAAATCAGTGGTTGAGAATATCTTCTGGGCATATAATTGCTGCGTAAAATTTTCCTGAACTTCCTTGTATACTCCTTTATACGTTGGGAAATAGTCTGAAGTAGCTTATTTTCCCTGCTTAAAGGTCAATTTTTATTATGTTCCTAAAGGTTTATTTTTATAATTGAGCTTCAGTAACTTAAAAGTAACTTATCATGGAGATAATTTAATAGTAATATATTTGAAAACTGGTTCTCATTTAACTACAGATTCAGGTCTTTTATTATTATTTTTGTTAATTATTACCTTTATTTTCTAGAGTAGTTTTATGTTCACAGCAAACTTAAGCAGAAAGCACAGTATTCCCATGCCCATTTTCCCTACACATGTACAATTTCCCACACTATCCCTGCACCAGAGGGTACATGTGTAATAATCTATAAATCCACATTGATATATCATTACCCGAAGTCTATGGTTTACATTAAGATTCACTGTAAATGTTGTTTATTCTAAGGGTTTTGACAAATGTATAATGATGTTTAACCACAACTAAAGTATCATCAGTTTTTTTTTTAATTGACCTAAAATTTCTCTGTATTCCACCTGTCCATCGCTCCCTTCCCTCTAACCCTGAGAACCACTGATCCTTTTACTGTCTCCATATTTTTGCCTTTCCCAGAGTCATATAGTTTGAATTTCATGGTGTGCAACCTTTTCATATTGTCTTCTTTCACTTAATAATATACATTTAAGGTCTCTCCTTGTCTCTTTATGGCTTAGTAGCTAATTTGTTTTTGGCACTGAAAATTGTATTGTCAGGATGTACCACAGTTTATTCATTCACCTATTTAAGAACATCTCAAGTGCTTCCAAGTTTGGGAAATTAAGACCAAAGCTGCTATAAACACCTGCGTGCAGGTTTTATTGACATATTTGTTTCCAATACATCTGGGTAATTACCAAGAAGCAAATCATTGGATCATACGGTAAAATCATATTTAGTTTTGTAAGAAACCACTAAAATGTCTTCCAAAGTGGTTGTACCAATTTGAGTTCTCATTAGTAATGAATTTCTGTTTACCCACAGCCCTGCTAGCATTTGGTGTTGTCAGTGTTTTTGATTTTGGCCCTTCTAATAGATATGTAATAATATGTGATATCTTATTTAAATCTGAATTTCTCTAATAACATATGATATTGAGTATATTTTTGTATGCTTATTTTCTTAAAGACTTCTTTTAGATATTTCTCCATTCATTCTAGTTTCTTTATCAAGAATAATAAGAATAAGCAGGTTAGAATTTGATCTATATTTATATTTTAGATTGGCTTTACTTTCTAATACATATTTTTCTTTTATACATTTCTTTTATAAGAGTTTAGTAGAAATTGACAAACTGATTCTATAATTTAAATGATACTACAAGGGAGCTTGCTTAATTTTCCAAAGAAATATGAAAAAGAAAAACATTGGGAACTCATACTCTCTGATTTTAAGACTATTCTAAAGTTTCATCTATCAAGACAATATAAAACTTGAATTAGAATGGATAGATAGATCAAGGAGGGGTACACACAGCCCCAAAATAGATACACACTAAAAAGGCACATTAATTTTTGCCAATGTGCCAAAACAATTAAATGCTTATCAAAATTCACCATTGAAAAAATAAATAAGCAATCCATAGGCTGAGAAAAAATAGTCACAATATGTTTATACATATATAGTTATATATTTAGGTATGTGTGTTTCTGTGCATGTATGTGTTTCTGTGTGTGTATGCGTGTGTGAGAGACAGAGTGAGAAAGAGAGAGGGACAGAGAAAGAACTGCTATCTACAATATATAAAGAATTTTTACAACTTAATAAGTGAAAGATAACCACCTAATAGAAATGTGGTCTAAGAGTTGAAGACTTTATAAAGGAAGATATACAAATGACTGAACAATATTAAAATGTAATTAACATCATTAGTTGTCATGACTTTCAAATTGAAACTACAACATCAGTAATGGAAAGGCTCTATAAAGTCTGACAGCACTAAATTTTGATATGGATGCGGAGCAATAGGAACTCTCTTGTGTTAATGGGTAAGCATGTGAAATATCGCAGCCTCCTTAAAAAATTCTGACACTTTTTTATAAAACTAAACCTGCAACTTTTCAGTGACCCATGCCTAGAAGAATGTATGTGTGTCCACAAAGAGAATTCCACAAGTATGTTCATAGGAACTTTATCCATGATAGTCAGGCAATTTTAAGGAGTTAAATTGTTCATCAAGAGGATAATGCAAAACAAATCAAAACAAACCCAACTGTAATATATTCATAAAACAAAACATTGTTTATCAATAAAAAAGAACAAACTACTGATACATGCAACAATAGCAATGAGTCTCAAAAATATTATACTGTGTGAAAGAAACATTTAGAATATGCTAAACTAATCGGTGATGAAAATCACCGCAAGAGTTGCTACATTTTGCCAGTCTTGTAAGAGGTAGGAATTCATTGGTAAAGAGCAAAAATAACTTTTTGGGGGGTGCAGGTGATGGACAATATCTTCATTGTTACATGCCAAAACTCATCAAATACACACTTAAGATTTATGTATTCCAATAATTTTACCTCCATCAATAAATAAATTGGTACTAACTGATCAACACTAAGGTGCTCACACAGAAGTAATATTCATCGGGTGCTGGACAGGTAGGAAGGGGGTGGTAGGGATGAGTAAACTCACAACTAATGGGTGCAGAGCGCACTATCTGGGGGAAGGGCATGCTTGTGGCTCTGTTTTGGGTGAGGTAAAAGCATTATATGTAACCAAAATGTTTGTACCCCCATAATATTCTGAAATTAAAAATAAATAAATAAATAAAATTTAACACTAATGTTATTCAGGAGGGAGTTTTTAGGCATGATGTGTACTGAGGCTATAACTAGGAATGAAATGTATCCAAATATAAAGATAAGCAAATATGACGGACAGATGGATGAATGGAGCAATTACTAGAAGGATAGATGTTAAACCAAATATGTCAAAGTATTTATTGTAGTTTGCATGTGGTGTATATATGGTTCTTTTAATTTTTCTATATTTTTAAAAGTTTTTGAACAGTTTTTGAGGAAAATAAAGTGGTAATTATGTTAGAATAAAGAATATATTTCTTTCAAAGCATCAGTAATTCAAAAATTTGGATAATATAAAATCCTTCCTGAATAACTTTTGATAATGCTGTGAATATTTTATTCTCGGATATTAATTTGAATCAGAATCTGAAAGGCAAGTATGTTGGTTGTTATTGATTTTAATGAAGGAGACTACCAATGTCTTTTCTGGTACAACAGTTGAGAATAAATCTGGTTTTATGAAAACAAACCCTTGATACATTGTGTTGGATAACAAGGCTCTTCATTTTGCATTTTTAAACAGAGATGTCAAAAATACTTGAGAGCACATGACATTTTCTATGCTAGAAAAAGCTCTTTTATATAACACTTGATACTATCATATCTTAGGACTTATCTTTGTATGGAACTAACTCAGCTATTTAAAACAAGAGTTTTATTGTTTTTTTTTTAGTGTAAACCTAATTTCCAGAACAATTGTCTTGTTCAAGGGACAAATTAAATAATTCAAAAGTTTAATCTATTATTTCCAGTAGATTATTAATTCTGACCTACAAAGAGAAGATACAACCAGTTCCATTCTTCCTTTAGAATTATACAAATATAAGACTTAGAAAACTCTTTTAGGTTGTCTAGTTTATTTCTTGCCAAATTCTTTTCCTCAGAGCCTTAAACTTGTATTGAAGGAGCCTCAGAGTTTGACCCTGGAAACCTTGGCTCCATTTAAAGTAGAGAAACTTCCCTTTTATCTGTTGTATAGATTTGGGCTCTAAGACACATTCTAGTTGAAAAATAAGGAGTGCTTTTGGAAAAATGCATGTGAGATAGTTTATTCATATAATAACTACTTAATTTAACATATTAGGAAACTGAGGGCTAAAGAAACCAGGTCAAATGTCAAAAGGAAAACAACTTGTCAGTATCTGATCTAAACACAGAAAGTCCATCTCCTGTCCTTTAATTCAGTGCTGGTCTCTTGATACTTCCCATATCACTGTAACATTGCACTTAACTGGATGACATCATACCGTCTGATCACTGAAAGAAATTAAGCTTCTACAGTAAAAAAAATACATATATATATATATATAATTTACTTGTTAAATAGTACAATATTTATGGTAAGCGGTGGGTAATGTCTGAGAAGTACTGTATTTAAATATGTTTTACCACCATAGCCACTTGCTCGTAAATTGGCAAAATTTAAGTTAGATAGTTATGGAGTATCTATATCGTATATCAGAACATACATATCCAGAAAAGTTATTTAATTAATTCTCTACACATATAATCTTTGTTTTGTCACGCCCCCACCACACACAAAATGTCCCACAAGGCTTATCATGGATCATTTGCCTCAGTCTTATGCTCTATGTGATAAACTGTTTCAGTATTAAGGAATGGCAGCGAAACATTAGAGGTTTAGTGTACATTCGCTCATTCACAGCCTGTATGACTCACATGCTATGGGGGGCAGAGAATAAAATAGTATTCTTTGGAAGGTTTATCATGTATACAGGGAAGAAAATGGACAGGACTGTGTAGTTTACATAATGAAACCATTAAGGTGATAAATGGTTTAATCATATTACATGAGAGGGTAATGGCTTCTTTATTTTTCAAACATTATTTTCATTTCAAAGGCACTTGAATCCCCAAAAGGAGTGGATCTACCAGTTCTCTAATGGCAGTGCATATTTACAAACACAAAGAGGTGGAGCAGAAAGGCAGCCAACAGAGCAGACACATGAAAGTACTTCAGAAGCATGGAAATGAAAGAAGGAAGGCTTTCTCAAATTAATAAGCAGGTGTTTTGCAAAGCCTGTCAGAGATAATATGTCCTGAGTATGAAAACTGAATTTGCTTTATAGAGGAGAAAGGCATTTTTAGGAGATCAAATCTAGAGGTGTTTAGGAATACAGAGCTTGGTATTTGCAACATACATCCAAAGAGTTCAGCAAAAGAAATAGAAGAGAGAAATTGTTAACACTGATGAATTTAGGTGAAGGGTATATGAGTGTTTATTATAATATCATTTAACTTTTACTTGTGTTTCAACTGTGTCAAAATAAAAAAAAAATCGGGGAAGAAAATGATGAAAATATCACTCCTTAATATAAGGCCCTAAAAATAGTTTTCAGAAATCTTAGCTCCTGGCTAGTTCCTGATTGATTGATTGATTGATTGCCATTCATGAAGCAGAAGTCAACCTCTTAGTGTGTTGTAATTCTCAAACCCAGCATGCATGAGGATAAGGAGAAAAATTTATTTAAATTACATATTTTTGGATTCTTGAAGCCTGAGATTCTGCTGCAGTCATGTCAGGAAAATTCCTAGGAATCTATGTTTTCAGTGTGCAGTTTAGTATGCTGGATCCTCATTTATATTTTGAAGCTATGGATTTACAAAACTCGTTTTGGATGGTTGTTTCTCAAACATGGCTGATCATAGACTCAGCTGAGGAGGTTTTAAAAAACTTTAATACTCAGCTAAGACCTATTCACTCAGACTCTCTGAGATGAAACCTAGGATTTGTGTTTTAAATATTCTAAAGAACAAACATTTAATTCCACTCTTTTAGTTTTTTTTAAGATATATAGTAACTTATTGTTGATTATAGTCACTTTCTTGTGCTATCAAATATTGTTGATTCTCTCTAACAGTATTTTTGCACCCATTAACCATATCCCTCGCTCCCTGTTACCCTTCCCATTCTCTGGTAACCATCATTCTACTCTCTGTCTCCATGGGCAAAACAAGCAAGCAAACAAACAAAACCTCTGTGGGGTTCTGATTCCAGAATCAATGTTAGGTGACATTATTGTACACTCATGAACACCCTGGGTAGCTTTCTATTAAACTGTTAAGAAGCATGCTGGGTTTTTGTTTTTGTTTGGTTTTTCTACAACAGTTAGGTATCTCAAGAGTTCACTTGAAATTGCATTTTTAGAGCTGGATATGGTGGCTTATACCTGTAATCCCAGGGCTTTGGGAGGTTGATGTGGGAGAATCACTTGAGGTTAAGGATTTAAGACCAACCTGGGCAGTATAGCAAGACTTGTCTCTAAGAAAAAAAAAAAAAAAGAAAGAAAGAAAGAAAGAGAGACAGAAAGAGAGAAAGACAGAAAAAAGAAAACAAATTAGCCAGGCATGGTAGTGTCCAACTTTAGTCCCAGCTACTTGGGAGGCTGAGACAGAAGGATTGCCTAAGCCCAGGAGTTTGAGATTTCAGTGAGCTACGATCCTGCCACTGCACTCCAGCCTGGGAGCTCTGTCTCAATAAACAAACAAACAAACAAATTGCATTTTTAGTACAAAGCCAATTTTGATCTCAAAAAAGTAAAGTGAACATTTGTTTTAGATAGTAACTTCGACTTCATTTTTTCATAACTACTATACAGATTTATTACTATGCTTATTCTTATAACATTTCTGCAATATTCTGAAACTATATCAAATAAGCATGAGGAAATTTACATTGGCAAGGTAGTTACAAACTAGGGAAATACTGTCAGAAAAAGCTTTTACCGCTCACCTCCTGCTGTGTGGTCCCCTGGTTCCTAGGTTTCATGGAAGACAATTTTTCCACAGAAGTGGGGGACAGGGGGCATGGTGAAGCTCTGCAGCCTGGTCCCTAAAAGGCCACAGACTAGTACCAGTCCATGGCCTCGGGGTTGGGAAATGCAGAATTAGTATGTTCCAGATACTGGCTCATGATTTATTTCCTTGAATTATGGTCAGTACTCCATCTGCACCAGAATCATCTAGGTGCATTTTAGAAATGAAGATTGGTGCATGACAAGGAAGTACATGAAGAGATAGTGTACATAAGTGTACATAAAGTGATAGGGGTAGGATGACAGGGCTGGTGAGAAGAAGAACAAACAATTCAGGATATAAATTATTAATAGATTGAAGACAACCACATGGGGTCTGAAATTCCAGCATTATTAATTGTGGCATTTTTCTGGGGTCAGGAGAGGATTAAGTGTTTTAAATGTTTTCAATCTAGTCACTCCCCATGATGCTCTGGGAAAGAGGAGTTATATTCAGAGCCAGCATGTACTCTTCTGCCTTCCCTATCCCCAAACATATATATTGTCGCTGCCCTCCAAAGACAAGCACAACTGTAATACCTCTTTCTACACTTCTGTTCAATCTCTTCTCTATGACTGAAATTGTCTCCTGACCATATGGCTGTAAACACCTATGCATCTTAAAATCCAATTTAAAGGCCACACAATTTTTGTTGTTTTCCCTGAAACCTCTCTTCTCTGTGTCTATTCTAAGTGGATTAATTAAATCTTACTCATCTCTGTTATTATAGAATTGTATTCATCCTTAGTTTTAGCTTATAAGTGAAGGGAATGGGTCTAAAATCCCTCACTTGTAAAACAAAGGCTTTGACAGTATCTATTTCTTACAAATTTTGGGAGGATTAGTTAGAATAACCTATATGAAGGGTTAAATCGGTGTCTAGTATGTAGTAAGTGTCTTGCAGATACTAGCCATTCAATACTATTACATGGAACTTATTATTTCAAACTAAAGTCATTGCCTACATTTGTCTTGCTAACAGCAGTTTTCTTAAAAAGAAGGAAACGTGCCTGAGTATAAATGGAAAAAACATTTAGAGTGTTCACCACAGAATTAATCAGTGATATGAAGGATCTGGTATGATATGAGAAAGTATTTTTTGTGAAGGAGTCTTTCTAGGACCTATGCCACATAGCCTGCTTTTCTGTCTATAGCTAGAACAGTTGGCAAATCTCATATTTCAGATGTTTCATAAGGATGGTTTGCTAGTTTTATAGGGTTGTTGTAACAAAGTACCACAATAGAAATTACAGTTTAAACAATAGAAATTACTTGTTTCATTGTTCTGAAGGCTGGAAGTCCAAGATCCAGGTGTCAGCAGGGCTGGTAACTTCTGAGGGTTGTGAGGAAGAATGTGTTCCAGGTTTCTTCCCTAGTTTCTGATTGCTTGGTGGCAATTTTTGGCATTTCTTGGCTCACAGAAGTATCACCTTGATTTCTGCCTTTACCTTTATAGGGCAATGTCCCTGTGTGTGCATGTGTTCATCTGTGTCCGAATTTCCCCTTTTTATAAGGCCAATCAGTCTTATTGGAATAGAGTCTACCCTAAAGAGCTCAATTAATCATATCTGCAACAATCCTATTTCCAAAGAAGGTCACATTCTGGGTGTTAGGGCTTCACACATAAATTTTAGGGGGACACAATTCAACCTCTAATAGTTGGACTGGAAATTTCAACACAGAATGTCCTATGTAAATAATTCTCTCTTCACATATTGTTGCATTTAAAACACTCATCAACTCCTAAGGCCACTTTCCTTGTAAGCCATTGGAATTTCTCAGGTCTAGAACAAACCTACTTTTTTGATGTATTTTCTTCTGAGTCTTCATATTTTCATGATAGTTTTGAGTCTTATCCTTGAATTTATAAGAGAACTAAATGTACACATTTGAGTCGTGACAAATGTCACACAGGTATAATGAGACTATTTATTCAGGTATAATAAGAATATTAATTTTCATGAAGTGGGCTGAATGGCTAGGTTGAGAAGAGTCCTTCAGGGGCTATCACATTACATATATAGATAAAATTTAATGAATTCTAAATCTACCCAGGAGGCAAAAACATTTTTCTTAATAAATTTGGATTAAAGAATAAAAAGTTCATTGAAAGTATGTGTTGTAGCAAACCTTCATTCTGACATTTGATGTCTCTAGGGACATAGTACAGAACTGAGGAACATCAGACCAAAGTGCATTGCTGGAGCTCTAGATAATTTTCAGTGAATGTGGATGTCAGTAGACATATACTCAGCAGCTTTAATATGACCTACCTGTATGCAATCTTTCTTTCATTTTTCTTTTTTCCTGCACCAGCATGAACCTTAAAGGATCTCTGAAAATAGCTACAACTTAGAGGATAATGCTGGTTTGGTTAAAGGTATTATGCTAGCTGTGCCCTACAATATGTCAGTTGCATCTTTAGCCAAAAGTTTTAATGAATATGTTGTAGATATTCTTCCATTTCCTTTATAATATTCACAAGTGCAATCCCAAGGATGACAATTATACTCACTGCATAAAATAAAGGTGAGTATTATAATTATCTCCATTTTATAGGTAAAGAAACTTAGGCAGAGAGAATTTATGGAAATTCGTCAAGCACTCATGCTTAAGTGAGTGACAAAGCCAGAACTTGGACTTCTGAACCGATTCACTTAACTTTTAACTTACACTAACTTTTCCTATATCAAAAGTTAATTTCTTTAATTCCATTTCATCTTGAACTGATAATTCAACTAAAAATAAATGGTAATTTAAAGGGAAAAATAACCTCCTTCTGAATATTTTAAACCATAGGCAATTAGAGACACTCATCATTCATTCCATAAATGCTTATTGGATGTCTGCTCAGCGTCAGACCCTGTGCCAGGACTGGGGTTTTATCTGTGAATGAGGCAGGCAGGAGGGTTATTAGGTAGCTGAATTGGGGCTTAAGGGTGGAGGAGAGCAATAAACAAGAAAATAAAAAGCACAAAATACAGCTTTGCTGTTAAAAAGAAAGTAAAAGAATGAGATAGCATAATACAAATTACTTAGGCAGAGGGGCTGCCCTTAATAGAGTGGCAGAAATGTCCTTGAGAAGGTGACATTTAAGGTGAGACTTTGGATAGAAAACTTCAGTTATGAGTGAATCTAAGGGTCAAGTGCTCAGGCAGTGAGAAAGGCAAATAAAGAGATAACTTGCTTGGTATTTACAACAAATGTTGAAGAATTTTGCACTTCACTCAAGTCTCAGAATCAATTTCAAGAGATTTTATAGGATTGAAGACCCAAGTTAGTTCTGCTTGTTCTCCAAATGCCACGACACAGCTCTTAACAAGCATAAACGGAAGGGCACCAGCTTGTGTTTCCACATTAATTAGAATATTGGGCTTCTAGGGCTCTAGGACTGCAGAGGACAAACTCTCTTTGAAAACCTATGAAGATGATTTCTATATAATCAATAGAGGGTGATATTTCTTAAATTCTTTTTCTGGTTATCATGTCATTATCATATGTTATGTAATCTTTCTATGGATATATAAAGATATAAAATAACTTTAAATAAACATATCTCCACTTTCAATCTTCCTCTATAATTTGCATATTTTGGCCTTTATTATTTATGGATTTCTTCGTTCTACAGAATATAAGTTTCACTAGTGCAAAGACTATTATCTATTAGGTTCAGTGAGTCAAGAAAAATACTTAGCACTTAAAAGATACTGAATAAGTGAACAGATTAATGAGTAAATGGATTTAAGATTTTGTTTAATGGCTGCAAATTCAAAATTAAAAGTAACCGTTTTTGATGGGTCAGTGAAAGAGGTCAATATTTTAGAAAAAGTCTGATAGTTGAAGGTAATCTCTTATGCTACATTAAGTCTTTACAATCGATGATTCTATGTTCCAACCATTTAGCTTAACATCTACACAGCAAATGTGTATGACTATAAAATAACTTAAATATTTTCTTAAATGCTCTTAAGTTTTACATTAAGAACATTATTTTTTCCTTTCTTGAATCTCTAAAACATGACGAGGCAAAATAGATAAGCTTTACAGTTTGGTAGGAATTCTTTCTTTGAAATTGCTAAAAGGCTAGGAAACCCAGATTTTAAAATGCCAGTCTAATTGAGTTGAATAAATTATAAATTACGGAAATCTGTTTTATGTATGTGCAAATACATAATGAGAGACACATATGAATTTATGAATTTATAAATGGTCAGCACTATGCAGAGAGAAGCAAGCTTTTAGGGTGATTAAACTTAGAAACTTATAAGATTAGTACACAGTTAATATAATTATCCTTATAAAACAACACAGTTTTTGTCTCTACAACCATACACAAGGTAAATATGTATTTTAGTATTAAAACTGCCCCTTCTAATATCTGACATTTGTTAAAACTCTCACTAATATAATAAATTTTCCAAGTAAAATTAAATCACCAGCATTCAATGTGCTAAATCATTAGCTATTTATTTAGTGTAGCTTAGAAGAAATAGAAACTGAAACCTGATCTTGAACTCATGCCTTTCGGCATATTATTTTTCCTTTCCTGATTTTTCCTATTTACAAAGATAATGAATACACCTTGTAAAACTTTTACACTATACTCTACCCCAAGAATAAACATTACCGCCAGAAATAAACACGATCATATTTGTAGATACCCTTCAATGACTTATGCTATTTTGAAAAGAAAAAAATATTCATAATTGATAATATATTTTAGAAACTTCTTTCTAAAATAAAAATTTTGCTAAGATTTATTTATCATGAATTTGGTCAGTCTTATTTTTAGTTAGAAATATTGAAAAAATAAAATATTTTTATACAATCTCACTGACTCAGCTAGTAAAAGAAAAAAGTATAACTGAATGTGACCTACTTTATTAATGTATATATGAATATCATTGATAAAAGAAAAACACATGCATGCTTATCTCAAATTATGGGCAAATCTCAATTTTTCAAAATGACTTGAGAAAGGAACCAGCATACATTGAAGCTTATCCTAGTCCATCGTAGGTACATATTTTATGACACTTGAAATTTTATATGGGTCATTTCATTTAATCCTCAAAAGATTTAGTAAAGAAACTATAAAAACTTGAGTCTTATTAGTGAAGAGATTGAGATTTAGGGAAAATGAACAAATTTCCCATAGCTACCAAATGAGAAATATGGGATGCAAATCAAGTTTTAATTGACTCAAAATTATTAATCCTGCGAGCATTTTCTATTTTCTGTTGTGACAGGTGAGAGGAAGGCCAGGAGAGATGGAATAGAACTTTAATTAAATGAAATTTTCTATTAAGTGTATTTTTGACCTAAAATATCTTTTTTCTACCAACTTAAAAATCTATGAAGCATTCTTTAAAATTTTTATTATTTATTTATTTTTTTAGAGACAGGGTCTCATTTTGTTGCCCAGGCTGGAGTAGCAGCTATTTCCATGTGTAATCATAGCACACTACAGCCTTGAACTCCTAGGCTCAAGCTATCCTCCTGCCTCAGCCTCCCAACTAGCTGGGACTATAGGGACACTCCACTGAACCCAGCTTCAAAAATCTTTTATAAATATCTGTGGCCCTATTTCTTTTTTCTTTCTTTCTTTTTTTTTTGTTTTGAGACAGAGTCTCGTTCTGTTGCTCAGGCTAGAGTGCCATGGCATTAGCCTAGCTCACAGCAACCTCAAACTCCTGGGCTCAAGCAATCCTCCTGCCTCAGCCTCCCGAGTAGCTGGGACTACAGGCATGCATCACCATGCCTGGCTAATTTTTTCTATATTGTTAGTTGTCCAGCTAATTTCTTTCTATTTTTTTTTTTTAGTAGAGACAGGGTCTCGCTCTTGCTCAGGCTGGTCTCGAACTCCTGAGCTCAAATGATCCTCCTGCCTCGGCCTCCCAGAGTGCTAGGATTACAGGCATGAGCCACTGCTCCCGGCCTGTGGCCCTATTTCTGACTTCATAAAGTTTACAAAGTAAATCATTGTAATGAATGTAATATTTATTTGATGGCTGGGGATTTTGAAGAACCTAAGTAATCCTTTGAGACTATCAAGTCTCATGTGTCAACCTGAAAAAACCACCACATATTTCTGATTCAAAATTTATTCTCTTCTGTTCATATATTTAGACTAGTTAGAAGCAAACAAAGCAACATACTCTTAAAAGACAGCCAGAAATGATCATGAGCAATCTTAATAGTTTTGTGTACTAGCTTCTTGGTTCCTGTACCACAAGACAAAAGGTGAGGGATAAAATTATGGCCTTACAGCACAGTAGAATCATATATTCTGGAGTATATATTCTGAATTTTAATACTTGATCAGCTGTTTAATAGAGACATGATTTTAGGAAACTTAATGTTCTCCTTAGTTTCCCCATCTTAAAAATAGGGTTAATAATAATACCCAACTCTTGGTGTTTTGGTGAGGATTAAATAAATTAAAGAAGGTTTAACTTAGAAACCTATTTGGGTGTTTACTATCAGTATGGAAACCCAGAAAAAGGGTGGTAGTTCATTTCTGTAACTCTAAACCAAAGCCTCAGCTGACTCTGCAGTTCTCCATGTGCAAAATGAGAACGTTTGACTGGAATCCTACTTTAGAACAATGAGCAGATTCTCACTGAAACCAAAGGAGCTTTCAGGGCTCCAATTTTCATACATTAAATTAGCTCTAAGCCAATACTGGAATTGGAGATATATGTGTGTGCATATGTGTAAATATATATGTTTATGTATATATATACACATTTACACATACATATATTTATATTTTATAAAAATATAGTCACTGCAGTAAAAATAATAAAGAATACAATTACTACAAATTCACATCCCTGTGATATTTTAGGAACTTTGGAAAGAGAACATTTAAAAAGAACTACATATCTCAGTATCGTATAGCAAGTATTCATATCAGAAGAAAACTCAGTGAAACTGTGAAAACTGACATAATTACCAAATTAACTTCTCAACTAAGAAAATCTGGCATTTTCAGCAATGTTGGGGATGGCAACACATGTTCTTCAAATTATTTTATTTTATACCAGCCAGAAAATAAGAGAGCGCTAAGCTTGTTTTGGCCTATTTAGAAAAGTCAATTCTCAAAAAAGAATAACTCGGCATTATTTGATACCTCATTTTCGCTACATATAAAAAATTGAGAACTATTATTCAGGAAGGCCGGTCACAAAGATCCCCTTGTAGAGATACCCGTGCCTGAATAGAAAATTCCGTTCTCTAAGATGCCAGGCCAGGCTATCTGCTGTTACTGTTGGAAGTAGCTTGCTGTAGTACAGCAGATGTTATATAGAAAGAAATAGTGTCCATGACCAGACAAATTTGGGAAAAACTACATTAGTGAAAATTAAATAGGTTTCTTTACTTAAAAGCTTATCAGAATCATTGATACATACGTGGCAATTATAATAAACAGTGTGCCCTACATTTATAGAAATAAGAAACAAATCACAAATGAGATCACACTGTAGAAAATGATTGTAGCAAAAAAATTGTTAAGATTTTGGAATCTGCCCAGTGTAGATTGAAGTTCTGTTTCTGTCTCTTATAACCTTGGGGAAAGTACCTACCACTCTGAGCCTACATTTACTCGTCTAAAGTAATCAGTCAATCAACACCAGTAATATTAAATAAGCACATAAATTAATCAAAATTAGAAGTGTTCATTATTGTTTAGTAATGTACTGTTTAATAATTATAACTATATTTATAGCATACTAATAAAATACTATAGAACATTCAGCAGAATGACTTAACATTGTCTCACCATCCAGTTGAAATACTTCCACTCTCTTCCTTTCCTATTATCTTCTCTGTGCAACAAACTTAGAAAATCTATTAAAATATTTATATCTAATTCTGGACTATTCTTCTAAGTGCAATGTGAGTGACCCCATTAAAATGTAATTCAGGTCATGTAATGACTTGCAATGACCTTCTATAATTATAAAAGTATTTTATTCAACTTTTGATTGCTAATACCTAAAGAATGCCTGACATAGTAAATAAGTATTTGAGGTGTAACTCTTTAGGAGGATTATACATTTACCTTACTGTCACAGATGAGGTTAATTGCATTATACTAGTTGAGTTTATTTGGCCTTTGTATAGGTCAGAATTCTTGGTTGCAAATGACTGAATTCAAACTTAAATTGATTTAAATTGACATAAAAAATTAAAAATAGGGAGAGGCCAACATAGTGGCCTAGAAGCAGTCCACACCTGCTGCTCGCAAAGAGAAGATCGAAAGTTGCAAGTAGAGGCCCACCCACAAACGGACCCTCTTGGAGAGACCATTGTGATCATCAGGCAAGTGACAGGAGACACTAGAGTGAAGGAGATGGGGAGAGGAAGATCCACTCGCCAAGACTGGAAGGTACCTGGGGGAGACCCCCACACGTGGGAAGAGGAAAAGGAGAGAGTCCCTGGGCCCCATACTCCCTTTGTGGACACTGTGACCCGAGCTGTGGAGGTGACTCCCACCACCACAGCAGGTCCCTGTACTGATCAGGGAACGGCTTGGAGACTGTGCAGTAGCTTTGCACCGGAGAGCAGGCGTAAAAGGGACCCACTCTGTTCCTAGGTCGCTGCCGCTGACACCATTCTGAGCTCTGGGGTTTGGAGCACCCAGTCTAAATGAGGATCAGGTCACTGCAGCTGCCTCCACGTTCCCTGTGCTGGGCCAGGCGAGAGCAGATACACTCATGCAGCCCTTGACTGGGGGCCAAGGATCCTCTCCACCAAGGAACTTGAGTGAAGCGAGCGCCAATGCCACTCCAGAGGTCCTACAGTAACAGCCTCAGGGAGACCTCTGTGAGGAGAGAGCTCCAGTGCTCGGCACCCCAACCCCTCGTTTCCCAAGTGCTGCCCAGTGGGCTATGCCCCTGTGGAACCACATACTGTGCAGAGGTACACGCCCCCACGTCACCCAGTGGACCACACCCCCACAGCACTGTGTGATGCTCTGGCTGTAATCCAGTGCTCTATCATGGACCCCGTAGGCATGAGATACCCCCTGCCACATGACGTCACTACACACGGACCTGGCTGGAGTGAATGTCTGTGGCACTGAAACCCTTGACCATTGCCTAAATAGCCTTGCCCAGCAGTCACTGCCCCTGCCACTGCCACAGGGAGAACTGGGCAAAGCAATCTTCCACAAAGCTTTCCCCCATCGAGAGGGACTAGCCCAGACCCCTGCCTGAGCTTCCAACAGCAGTCTGAGGCCCAACCCACCACTCCACATAAAGATCCACCAGCAGTGGCTTGGACTGTGGCAACCCCAAGGGACTGGGAAAATGCAGAACAGCTACAATGCAGGATCTCAGTGCATCAGCCCCTCTCCTGCCTGATCAATCTTCCAGCATAGGAACCAAATGCATCATCTAGTGACTTCTCATTCTTCTCATTAAATAGGAAAGTTCCCAGCAAAAGAGTACAGGTACACCAGAAACCTAACTTCTGTTAACTGAAAGAAGAGGTTTCAGATGAGAAGAAACCCGCAAAAGAACTCGGGCAATATGAAAAAAAAAAAAAAAGCTAATTTGACACCACAATAGACCTACAGCAATAGATTCCAATCGAAAGGAGATTGTTGAAATGGCAGAAATGGAATTCAGAATATGTGCGGCAAATAAGATAAATGGAGTTTAAGAGAAAGTTGAAAACGAACACAAAGTAGCCAAAAAAAAAAAAAAATTCAGGACATCAATTAAAAAAACTGAAAAAGTTGCTGAAGAGATAGATTACATAAGAAAGGATATACTCAAAGAAATATAAGTCATTTAGGGAATTTCAAAATAAAGCAGAAAGCTTCAACAACAAGCTAGATCAAGCAGAAGAAAGAATTTCAGAGCTTTTTTACAAGGCTTTCAAACTAATCCAGTCAGTCAAAGACACAGGAAAAAGAATAAAGAAGACTAAACAATCACTCAGAGAAATACGGGACTATGTAAAGCGAGACAATATATGAGTTATAGGTGTCCCTGTGATAAGAAGAAAAAGCAAAAAGCATAGAAACCTATTCAAGGGGATATTAAGGGAAACTTCCCTAGTATCGCCAGAGATTCAGATATTCAGACAAAAATGGTCATTATTCACTCAAAGGATATATAGAAAATAGGACATCTCCAAGTCACAAAGTCATGAACCTGGCCAAGTCAAAATGGAGGAGAAAATTCTACAAGCTGCCAGAACATGATATAGCTGACATAATATATAGTATATGTCCTTTTCATATTGTCTTCTTTCACTTAATAACAGGAATTTAAATTTCTTCATGTCTTTATTGCTCATTTCTTTTTAGGGCTGAAAATTTTTCTGTGGTCTGGATGTACCACAGTTTATCCATTTACCTTCTGAAAGATATTTTGGTTCCAAGTTTTGTCAATTATGAATAAAGCTGCTATAAATGTTCCTGTACAGATTTTTGTGTGCATACGTTTTCAACATACTTGGGAGAATATCAAAGAGTGCTATTGCTGGATCATATGACAAGGAAAGTTATTTTAAAAAAGAACCTTCTAAATCCAAGAATATATCTAATAAAAATCAGACATTATAACATAATAAAATGAGACTGTTAAATAATTTTTAGAACTTTTCTTCAGAATAGTATTAGGATAGTGGTGGACACAGATTGTTGTCTAGTCTAGATTTCCACTAGTAAAACAGGGCATCCACATCCCAGATGCTTTGAATGTTAGCTAAATGCAGCTAACATCCATGCCTGTCCCCTGTTCTAGAAATTGTCCATAACTAGAAGGAAACTGTCCTGCTCTGAAAGCAGCCAACAGTCAATAACTGACTCTGAGAGAGAAAAGTGTCCAACCACCTCATCTGAAGATGTGACCAAACTTTGGTATACTTCAAGCTCAAAGGATCCCAATGGTATTGAACAGAAGCCAGACACTAGGTGAGGTTACATATCTGCTTAACTCTATCCGTTGATCTTTCCTGCTTCCTTCACTTCATTTCTTTTGAGAGCACTCCTTCAAGAAATGTCCTACACACAAATCACTGACTAAATCTCTGCTTCTAGAAAAACTAATCTAGCATATTAAATATTTGAAAAATAAATTGAAGTTTAAATTAATCATAACAGAATTTGGGGGAAATCCGATGCAAAATAATAAAATAGTTATGGAGCTATCATCTGAGAGTGTTGCAGAGCATTATTTTCAGTGTCATTCTATAAGTCAATGAGCATGTGTACGATGGGTTAGCAAGAGTCATACTGACCTTTACACACTAAAATGACTGAGGCAAAAAGAGTTTTGGAGAATAGTAGAGTAAAGCAGTGACAAATGGGTTCACATTCATGGAGTAAACCTGGAAATCCTCTGCCTGTAACTATTCTATGGCTCTTCTTAATATTTTATTCTGGAATTGATACCATTAGTGGTCTGGTCCTTTTCCATCCCTTCAGCTCCCTCTCTTGCTTCTCTACTTCATGCAGCCTGTGCTCCAGGCATAGGGGCTTACTTACCTCATGTGACACACAATCTTCATTTGTGTTTCTTATGTGCCTTCTTGTGTGCCTTATTTATCACACACTGCTCCTTCTCCTGAAAATGCCTCACTATTTTCTCTGTAGGAGATGAAAAGATTGAAAATAATGAATAGAACCTCAGGGATCTGTGAGACAATATCAAAAGTTCTTACATGTCTGTAATTGGAGTGCCAGAAGGAGAGAAGGGAGAATGGAAAATAAAAATGTATGTTCAAAGACATTACAGTTCAAAATTTCTCAAGATGGTGAAATATATACATTTATTAATTCTAGAAGAACAGAAAATTATAAGAAGGATAAATATAAAGAAAACCATGCTTACATATGCCATAATCAAACTGCTGAAACTAAATGTCAGTAGGAATATCTTGAAATCCAACCAAGAAAATAATGACACATTACATAAAAGGAACAAATCAAATGAATGTGCACTTCTCATCAGAAACTATGGATACCAGAAGACTATAAAAAGATAATGTTGAAGTGCTTAAAATAACCCTAACCCAGAATTCTTTACCAAGTGAAAATGTCCTTTAAGAACAAAGGTGAATTAAAAATTTTTCAGATAAAAAAGCACTAAGAGAATTCATTGACAGGAGGTCAAGAAATTATTGTGGATGTTTGTAAGGCTTAAGAAAAATGATAGATGACAATGTAGATTTTTCACTATGGAATTAAGAACAGTGATAATGACATAAATGCCTGAGTAAATACAAAATACCATTTTCCATCTGAATTTCTTTAAAATAAATATGACTTTCAAAGCAAAGCAAAAATTACACTGTCAAATTGTAATGAATATAATAGATATGCTACACATGAAAGTTACAAAATAACATGGTATGTTTGTAAATGGGTCTATATGCAGGCAAAGTTCTGATATTTTATATGAAATATATAATATTAATTATAAGTAAGCTGTAGATACTAATGATATACATGTCCTCACATAAACCAGTAAATAATTTTCTAAAATTATAGCTAAATAGCTAATAGATTAATTATAATACAATTCTACGAATCATACAACTAATCTAAAATAAAATAGGAAAAGGACAATTTAAAGGAGACAAACGGAAAATCAATAATAAAATGGTAGACTTTAATCAAACCATATAAATAAGATTCTCCACAGCATACAGAATCAAACAAGATGTATCAATATCTGTATCTATCTATGTATCTCTATATCTCTGTACTAAAATTGACATGGATATACAAAAAAGCGATTTAAGAGATTCGCTCATGCAATTATGGGGGCTGCTGGCAAGTTCAAAATGTGTAGGGCAGGCCCACAGGTTGGAAACTGGGAGAAGTTGAAATGCAGTTTTAAGGCAGAATTTCTTCTTCTTTGCAAAACCTCAGTTTTTGTTCTTAAGGCCTTCAACTGATTGAGCCCATTTCTCTCTCTTACTTAAATTCAACTGATTGTTGATTTTAAAAACATTTAAAAAATACCTTTACTGCAATATCTAGATTAATGTTTCATTAAATAACTAGGTGTCATAACTTAGCTAAGTTGACATATAAAATTAACCATCACAAATAATTACAGTAAATGTTATTAGACAAAGAACTCTGGCTAAACACAAGGACTGTCAACATAGATTAAAAAAAGAAAAACAAAGTCAACTATAATGCTATCTACAAGATATATAATTTATATATTATCATATTGATATTATCATATTATAATTTAAATATTATCATATTGATCATTTGAAAATATTTGGATGAAAAAGTTATACCATATAAATAATAATAATTAGAAAACTAGAGTGGTATATTAATATCAAATGATATAGACTTTGAGAAAAATATATTATTAAAGAAAAATATGGCCATTTCTTAACAATAAGAAGATCAATTCATCAGGGTGACATAAAAACAGAAACGTGTGTATGTCTATTAAGACAGCTTCAAAATACATGAAATAAAAAAATGGCATGAGTCACACAGAGAGTTGACTCACCAATAATAATCACAGATTTTATGCCTATCTGCAATTGTTAGAATAATCTGAGAAAATATCAGTAAAGACAATTATCTCAACCAGTATGATGATCACGCAGTTCTATATTCACCCAACAGCAGCTGAGTTACACATTCTTTTCAAGTGCACATGGTATGTTCACATATACACCATATAATGGTCTGTAAAACAAGTCTTGTAAAAGCTTTGAAATCATGCAGAGTATGTTCTCTTAACTCAATAGGATTAAATTGGAAATAACATGTATAGAGCACCTTCCTATATTTAATAAAACATTTCTAAATAAATCATATATCAAAGATAAAATTATCAATAAAATTAGAAAATATTTCAATCTGAATGACAGTGAATATATAATAAAACATATCAAAATCAGTGAAATGCAGCCAAAGCAATGATTTGAGGAATGCATAGCTTTAAATGCTTATATTAGAAAAGAAAGGTATAGAACAAATTTAAATTCTGCTTTCAGAATTTTCAAAACAAGATTAAAATGAGAAAAATATAAATAGAAGGAAAAAATAAAGATAAGAACAGAAATCGATGAAATAGAAAACACATGATAAAGAAAATTATCAAAGCTCAAATGTAAGTATGAAAAAAATCAACATAACTTATAAACACCTTCCTAGATTGGGGAAGAAAAAAGAAGGCATTGAAAAAGAAAATAAATTACTAATACAAAGAGTTATCAAGAAGTGTTATCACTAAAAGTAGCACAGAAAATAAAAGAATCATAAAAATATATTTATAAATTAAGGTCAATAAATTCGACAACATAAATTAAATGGAAAACAAGCCAGGTGCACATGCCTGTAATCCAAATACTCGGGACGGGGAGGCAGGAGGAGTGCTTGAGCCCAGGCGTTCAAAAGCAGCCTGGCAACATAGTGAAACTCCATTTCAAAAACAAATAAATATGAATAGATAGATATATCAATAAATAAATAAAGGGAAGAAAAATCCTTAAAAAATACAAATTACCAAAACAGACACAAGATGAAGCAGAGTAAATTAGCTTTATATCCATTTAAAACTTGAATCAGTTATGAAAATATTCGTGCAAAGAAAACTCAAAGCTCTGATAGTTTTGCTAGGAAATTCTATTAAATAGTTAAGGAAGAATGAACACAAATCTTACAAAAGTGTTTTTCAGAAAATAAGGGAGAAGAATATGTTTCTCTCCTCATTTTAGGTTCCACCATAACATAAAGACATTACAAAAATAAAACAAAGTAAAGTCAATTTTAAAATATCCATCATTTGCATAGAAACAAAAATATGTAAGCATATTTGAAAATTGAGTGCAACACTATATAAAAATTCAGTATATCACTGGATGCTAGGAATGCAAAGTTAGTATAAGTGAGAAATCAGTTACTGTGATTCACCATGTTAATAGAATTAAAAAAATCAAATCAAATGATCTTTATGATCATTTTCAAGAAATACAGAAAAAACATTTTGTAGCAGCCAAAACCTATTTATAATAAAAACCCTCTGCCAACTAGATATAGAAGGAAACTTTCTTAAACAGATAAAATGGAAATATTATATGACAAATCTACATCTAATATCATAGTTACTAGTATTGCACAGTAGATATTAAACATAGCAGTCCAGAATTTTACGGGGAGTCCTCATCTTTGCAATAAAGCAATACCAAATGATGAAAATATAAAAATCAAAAAGGAAAATGCAAATATCTTTTTACAGATTCCAAAATTCTTTTTTTAATAAAATTATAGACTTGACAAAATAACTATTAGAACTAATGAATGTACTTAAGTAAGGTTCCAAGGTATAAGATCAATATACAGAAATAAATTGTGATTTTACATTAAAACACAATTGGAAAACAAACTTAAACATATAAAAAGCTACTTTTTTCTCTTTTTTTATTTCAGAATGTTACAGGGGTACAAATGTTTTGGTTATATGGATTTTTTTTGCACTGCTTGAGTCAAGGTTATGTGTGTGCCGATCACCCAGATAGTGTACATTGTACTCATTGGGTATGATTTCACCCCTCTCCTCCTCCCCGCTCCCACCTGGATGATTTCTCTTCAGTTTTACTTCCATCTGTGCACATGAGTGCTGATTTGTTAGTTCCAATTTAATAGTGAGTACATGTGGTGTTTGTTTTTCCATTCTTGATACTTTACTTAGTAGGATGTTCTCCAGTCCCATCCAGATTGTTGCAAAAGGTATTAATTGTTTTTTTTTTTTATGGATGAGTTATACTCTATGGAGTACATATACTATATTTGATTAGTGCACTCATGATTCTATAGGCACTTGGGTTGATTCCATATCTTTGAGATTGTGAATTGTGTTGTAATAAATATTCTAGTGCAAGTTTCTTTTTTATAAAATGACTTTTTTTTTCCCCGCTTTGGGTAATTACCCAATAGTGGGATTGCTGGATCAAATGGTAGGTCTACTTTTAGTTTTTTGAGAAATCGCCATACTATTTTCCATAGAGGTTGTACTAGTTTGCAGTCCCACCAACAGTGTATAAGTATTCCCTTTTCTCCACATTCATACCAACATCTATTGTTTTGGCACTGTTTGATAAAAGCCGTTCTCACTGTGGTTAGGTGATATGTCATTCACAAAACTGTGAAAATAGGATAAATCTGAAAAAATAGGTCCAGGACCTTCACAATGATACCTACAGAGCACTACTGAGAAGAAATTAAAAAAATCTAAATAAAATGAGAAACATGTAATTTTTATGGATCAAAAATTTCATTAGTTTTAATTTATCTATGGATTTAATGTAACCCCAATCATAATTCAAGATTTTTTTTACAGAAATTGGAAAGCTCGGCCAGGCGCGGTGGCTCACGCCTGTAATTCTAGCCCTCTGGGAGGCCGAGGCGGGTGGATCGCTCGAGGTCAGGAGTTCGAGACCAGCCTGAGCGACACCTCGTCTCTACTAAAAATAGAAAGAAATTATCTGGACAACTAAAAATATATATAGAAAAAACTAGCCGGGCATGGTGGCACATGCCTGTAGTCCCAGCTACTCGGGAAGCTGAGGCAGTAGGATCGCTTAAGCTCAGGAGTTTGAGGTTGCTGTGAGCTAGGCTGATGCCACGGCACTCAACTCTAGCCCGGGCAACAAAGTGAGACTCTGTCTCAAAAAAAAAAAAGAAAAAGAAAAAGAAATTGCAAAGCTCTTTTACAATATTAATAAATATGGACATGTAGGGATCTAAACTATTCAAAGCAATCTTGAAAATAGAGAAAGCTTGGAGGAATTCCACCAGCTGACTTCAGGTATAACTGTGATGCTATAATATTCAACACAAGGTGATAGCAACACACAAAAATAAACAAAGGTATTGATGAAAGAGAATAAAGAAAGCAGATTTACAAAAACACACACTTAAATGGTCAATTGGTTTTTAACAAAGCAGCCAAGCTATCCAAGTGATCTTCCTGGCTCAGCCTCCAGAGTAGCTGGGACTATAAGCATGCACCACCACACCTGGCTATATATTTTTGTTGTTGTTCTTTTGTTGAGAGAGGTTCTTGCCATTGCCCAAGCCGGTCTCAATCTCCTGGCCTCAATCAATCCCCCTACCTTGGCCTCACAAAGTGCCTGGATTACAGGTGTAAACCACCATGCCTCACCCTGACTTATCTTTTGTTAAATGTCTTTTGCAAGATGTTTTTAGAATGGCCATTTAGTTTGAGTGTGAGAAATAATTATATGGCTAGCATTACTATCCATGTGTTATGAAGTTATCAGCTGCTGCTCCAATGTATGCATGATTTCTTAGAACAGTGTTACCAACCACCCACTGTGATACTTTACTAGTAAAGGACACAAGGTAGCAGGGCAGGAGGTGTACTGAAAGGTAAACATCAGCGCCCAACACTGCATGTACTAGGATTTTAAAGGAATAAAGCATCTTTGAAATGTAAGAAACCAGAAGCTAGTCCTTCTAGTTTGAAAGTTCTTCCAAATTAGTACAGTTCATTCATAAAGAAACTTGATAGAGAATTTCTAACACCTCCTAACAATCCAACTATTTGCATGGCATTTCCAAAAACTAGTCATGTATCTGGTAGTTTTCTAATTCATAAATAATAAAAACCAGCAAATACTGATTCACCATGCTAGAGGAAAATAATATTCTTCTTTCTTCTCTCTGTAAAAATAGTATTAAAAAAATCAGTATAACAAATTGAATATTCATCAGTGATGCAGTCAATTAATAAAATATTAAGTTTTTAAAAAATGTTTCTATGTTGGTTGGTAGTATTTGCCAAAATTTTATAAATTTTAATTTGTAAAGATTTATCTCTCATTCTAAATTAATCATTTTTATCTAAACTTATGTTAATAATTGTATTGATATAATTCCCTCAATTTTAAAAGCTGCAGGATTTATAAATTCCAGCTTAGCCTCATGTTAAATCAAATATTTTCCTTTGGTCCTTTCAATTTTCATAGTATTTCACTTGAAATCCTGACAACCTTTATCTCATGCTGTCACTTACCAAATCCTGGCTAATTCTGAATCATTTTATTCTAGCAATTACTGTTTTATAGGATGTGTTAAGTGGACATTCAAAATAGAGAATCCTGTCATTTCTATGACATGACTCAAAGAAAGAACATTTAAAGTTCTTAAAGAAAGAAAACAATAATGTTTCTATTTTATTTTCCTGTATTTCAGGTAGTCTCAGGATAACTGGGGAATTATTGATGGTGGAGACTGACTTAAGGGTTTGAGTAATTATGCCCAGGCATTAGTACGTTCACATATTTTGTTGCCACGCTGTAAATAGTGGATTCAAACCTCTGCACACAGTTGACTCAATAAGGAGACTAATGATACCACACACACCAAGAGGGTATGAAAAAATTTACTTCACACATAATGAGACTTTTTTGGGACACCAAAGCAGTCATTATTGGTCCTAAATGGCTTCAGTGATGGACAGGGCTTATGGCTTTAATATTTATGGCGGTTAAGAGTTAGGAGTGGATAAGAGCTCCTCTTGCTTGCCTGGTTAGGGTTTGCATCTTTTGAACTTCCCTGCTCGTGCCGAGGATGGAATGTTCAACCTTTCTGTGTGGCTTCCTTATATGTGAGGCAAGCGGAAAAGAGGGAGGTGTGGGGCCTGAAACCTGTTAGTGATCTAACATTAAACATGGCATTAGACTCTTTATTACACCGTATTTGAAGGCATTAATCTGAATAGAGAAGGAAATTTCCATAGTCAACATAAGAGAACAGAAGCATCATTGCACTTGTGTTTGTGAAGGTTCACACAGCAAGAAAAAGGGAGAAAAAAAGGGTGAGAGAGTAGAAGTAAGACAATGTATATAAGCCTGCTGTTTAAAATTCTCATAATTAATTTTGAACAAGAGCCTACAGGATTTCCATGTTCTTATGTATTGACAATATTTGAATAAACAAGAGCTTTCTTCTTCCCCCCAAGCCCACCCAGGGCCTCCTTTAAGTACAATTGTGATTACATTGTGAGCACTCGGGTAATCCAGGATGATCTCCATGTTTTTTGGCCAGCTGATTAGGAACCTTAATTCCATTAAAAACTTTAATTTCCTTTTACTATGTAACATGACCTGTTCATAGGTTCTAGGGATTAGGATGTGGGCATTAGGATGTGGTACATTACTCTGCCTACCACTAGCATACATGGAGCGATAGGGTCTGGCCGTTCTGCCCAAAGTGAGATTTCTCTAGGGGAAATTTTTTATGTGAGAGCTCACATTGGAATGGCTGAAAGTTTCTCTGAGCTGCACTGCACTGTGAGGATTGTCCTTCTTGATCTTCCCCCTCCCTGACTTCTTTCACTGCTGTTAGATTGCCACTGCTTTTTGAAGGTTTTTCCTGCTAACTCCTGCTTCCTCCTCTATCTTTCACCACTGGCACCTGTAATAAATCTTCTAAAACTCTAAATCTATTTAAGTGTCTACTTCATGGAGGACTCAAGCGGAAACAATAAATCTTAAAAAGATATTAAAACAACATGAGAGAATTCATTGTTTCTGGTCTGAAGAAGGATATCAGTTCTTGGTTTAGATAATACTTTATAAATTCACGTACTTAAATGTATTAATTTATATATGTTCAAAAAGATACTGTATCACATCAGAAACATGATAAGTTAATATCATTCACATTAAAATATGTGTAAAACTTGGTCATCCTTGAAGAGTAAATAGTAACTGATAGATAATATTAAATAACAAATAATTATCTTGTATCAATGACACAAAATGGGAGAAAAATAAGTCTACTTTTCTAAAATAAGTCACCTTTATTACTAGAGGCAATAAGTTAATTATATTACCCATCCTTATAGACAATCAAACTTAATTAATTTGTATCGTTTCTTCTACCTCAGATTAAGGAGGCTCAAGAATTAGTAATTTAAGCTAAAAAAAAAAAAATTCTTTCCAAGAAGCATTGAGAACTTCTTAGGAAACACAGATTTTGAAAAAGAAACAAATTTTACCTTTCTGTGCCTCATAAAATTGGCTACTTCCCCAGCTGCCAATGTCAAGTCACACTCTCTGATCATGTCTGTTTGCGATTGTGGTTGTTTGGTGAACAGAATCATGTATTTGCTTTCTCTGCTTAACTAGCAATTCAATTACAATAAAGTGGCACCCTGGATGAGACCTTATTAAAATAGTATGTACATGCAATTGAGAGGTATGAGCACAATGGCTGCACTTAAAAAGCATTTATTCCCTAGTGATTTGGTGCTTTTTGAGTGTGTAGGAGTCTGAATGTCATTAATGGAGCAAGGTCAGTTAGGTTACAGGTGTCTTTACAAACCACAGTTATTTGGGGATAAAAAGAACTCTTGAACTGGTCAGTTCAATTGATGAAGTCTTTTTATTTTGGACCCCAAAGAGGACTTTTTGTTCAAATTCATCCATTCCGAGGAGCATTGCAATGCTATTTTCTTGTCATAGATAAGTCACACTTGAACTTCAAAGTCAGCTTGTGACCTTGTGAAGAATATAACAACTACACTGTAAAATGTGAAAAAAAATATCTATCTATGGCAGTAAAATCGATGTTCTCTAGTTGAAATAAAGCAGTACACAAAGACTATGTACAAAATTAGAAATATTTGTATTAATTGTTAATAATCTTTTCACATTACTAGTTTCACTAATACTTATAAGATTACTACTATTATCAATGAGTCACTTATATGGGGCTAGTGTTACATTGTGTATCCAGCAAATTTTAATTAACTAACTTAATGTTCACAACAAACTTCTAAATCAAACTTATTTTCATTGTCCATTTTAAACTTTACCCTTATCAAGTGTTTCTCTGTTTACTGACTTTATTAACTATTCCTCAGTTTATTAACTATACTTTGGTTCTTATCTCCATGAGTAGAGTACTTCTCTTGGGTCATTGTGAGAGTTAAATGAGTTAGAACTATAGCTGGAAGAGAGTAATGCTTAATAAATGCTTATTAATATTTATTGTTACTACTATATTTAAAGATGAGAAACAGGTACACATAAATGGAATGAATTTATTCTTATTATTCTGGGTACTTCATAAAGGTATGTGGATTTCAAATAGCATTTCAAAACTTATCTAGGTTTTGAAAATAAGACAAACATTTCTGTACAAATAAATTAAACCATAAGAACAGAAATTGCCCATTTTTTTTCCTAGGAACTTTCTTTACTTCTCAACAATGGTTATTAAGAGATTGTTTTTCTTAATGATTAAGCTACTAAAAGCTGTAAAAGAAAAACCTCAAATCATTAAACTGGGTGTGATATATGATTTATTTCATAATGTTTTATACTTTTAAAATTAAACTTTATATATGTTTGCATAGTCATGGAAAATACTCATTTTCTATATGGTTTTTCTGCTCCCAGGTATAGATTTCATTACATGCAATGTCCGAGAATGCCAGAAAGTACTTCAGCTATTCCCTACGGGAGAATAAATCCTTTACTAACCTTAAGCTATGTACTTTGATTGAGAATACTCTCATTAATTTGTCTTTTACACATTTCTCTTCACAACCTGTGAAGGAGCTTAAAGTGGCACTATAAACTATTTTCCTTTACTAAATTATTTTTGCTGATGTCTTTTATGCATCTCAATATTTTTTATCGATGTCCTTGGGGATATCTTTCAAGTTGAAACACAAACTAAGTTTTCTCTTGGTACCAAACAGAAACTTTCCATTAAATAACATTTTTAAAAAAGTAGCAACACTGAACAAAAAAAAAATGCAAAGAAGTATTTATCTGACAAGATAGAACAAGTTAGAAATTAAGAAATTTTTTAGAATCTATGCTAAGAATTGCAGGCACACATTGTTTTATTGCACTCCACTTTATTGCACTTTATAGATATTGCATTTTTTTCAAAATCAAGGTTTGTGACAACCCTGCATTTAGCAATTCTATTGGCACAGTTTTTCCAGAAGCATATGCTGCCTTCTCGTCACTGTGTCATATTTTGCCAAGTCTGGGTACATTAACCTTTTTCATTATTGTATATTTTATGATGATCTATGACCAGTGCTCTTTGCAGTTACTATTCTAATTGTTTTGAGGCACCATGAGCCAAACCCATGCAAGATGGCAGGCTTAATGGACAAATGTCGTGTTCTAACTACTCCACTAACCAGCTGTTCCCCTGACACTCTGTTGCTGCTTGGCCTTCCTATTCCCTAAGACACAACAACATTGATATTAGAGTCTACAATGGCCGTTAAGTGTTCAAGTGAAAGGAAGAGTTACATGTCTCACACTTTAAATCAAAAGCTAGAAATGATCAAGCTTAGTGATGGAGACATGACAAACACTGAGACAGGCCCCAAGTTAGGCCTCTTGTGCCAGACAGTCTGCCAAGTTGTAAATGCAAACGAAAAGTTCTTGAAGAAAAGAAAAAGTGCTACTCTAGTGAATACATGAATGATAAAACAGAGAAACAGCCCTAATGCTGATAAGGAGAAAGTTTTAGTGGTCAGGATGGAAGACCAAACTAGCCACAACATTTTCTTAAACCAAAGACTAATCCAGAACAAAGCCCTAAGCTCTTGTCAATTCTGTGAATGCTGAGAGACAGGAGGCAACTGGAGAATAAGGTTTAAAGCTAGCAGAGATAGATTCATGAGGTTTAAGGAAAGTAGCCCTCCCCAAAACATAAAAGTGCAAGTTGAAGCTGCAAGTACTCACGTAGATGCTGCAGCAAGTTATCCTGAAGATCTAGCTAGATAATTGATGAAGGTGGCTATACTACACAACAGATTTTCAGTGTAGACAAAATAGCCTTATTTTGGAAGAAGAATTAAAATTATCTCCTACAAATCATCAGTTATTCTCATTCAGATGTTTGACCATTATTAAATACCATATTATGTTTCTGAAGAATTGCCCTGGCAAAAGTTGGTCAAATATTCTTAAAGTAAAAAAAGAAATAGTCATAAAAGAACAAAATAGGAGAACAAAACTTCAGAACCCTACAGACACGTGACATAAACAAAATCCAGTTGTCTATTATTCTGTTAATCTGAAGTTTTACCTTATTTTTCTGATTGTATTATTTCAAGGTAATTAGTTTTTTGAACTTTGTTTAACTTAATAGTAAATTGTAAGGAATCGTAAGGCTATTGTGATTATTCAATAAGAAAATATGTGTAAAGCATTCAGGGCACTGACTCTTATATAGGAATGGTTCAATAAATAGTAAATAAGCATAACAACAACAAGCACAGTAGAAATAACAAGAAACACAAGACAAGAGGACAAGCAGAGCAGGAGAATTATGATTTTGCCCATTCTGCATTGTTTGGTAAATTATTTTATCATTCAGAATTCAATTTTGAATTCCCATCTTTTGTAAAGTCCTCAATGAGTACACTGGACAGAGGTAATCTTCATTCTATAAGAACTGATCTCTTCTCCATGGTTCATAAGCATTTTATAGTGGCTTGATTTTAAACATTTTTCACATTATCCTATAATTATTGTACACATCTTTGTTTTCTCCAATAGAAGCTGGATTCTAGGAGAACTGAAAACTTTCATTAAATAATTTCGGATCTCCAACACGTTAGCACATAGTCTAATATATGTAATGGCCAGCAAATGTCAGTTTGTTTCCTTTTCTTATGAGTTTCCTTGGATTGAAGGGAAAATTTCCTTAAGGAAAATAATTATCAGGAAAATGGCATTGGATAAAAAATTAGTCCATGACTTTGGACCTATAATATATTAAATATCAAGTTAGAGTTCCACTGAAATCAAACGGACATAATTGCTCCTACCTATAAAGCCAGCAAGTGGGAAAGCTGAGATAGGAAAATGGCTTGAGCCCAAGAGTTTGAGGCTACAGAGACCTACGATCAGGCCACTAAACTCCAGGCTGAGTGACAGAGCAAGACCCTGTCTCCAAAGAGGAAAAAAAAAAGACTAAGAACAATTATAAAAAAAAAGTATAATGAACACTTCATTAAAGTAAAGTGAAGTATTCCTTATGTACTATGGCCCACTTCTGTATCACACACCACACCTCCCAGGCTCAGTTACTGTCTTGTACTAACTGTCCTTGACCAAATCTTATACCACATTTACCAAGGACACATACTTTTTTAAACCAGGGGCTGCCTTCATTCTGGACACTTCCTTTATCTTTCATCTCAACATCTTTTTTTCTTAACAAAATATGTTCTGGCACATGAGTTAAAAATCACAATAAGGAACATTTGTATAGCACTTTGCAATTTTTGTATGTAATGTATATAATTTTGCATACATTGTTTTACTTAAGTCTTACTGTGACTGAAATATATACCATCTATTATCATCATGTACATCTAATGGAAAAAGAAACAGATATATTTATAAAAAAACAAAGTACACAAAAAACAACAACACAACAACAACAAAACACAAAACTTGCTTAACATCAGAAAAGTAGTAGTCTTCATCCAAGAGCACATGTTTCTGGAACTAAATGTTATTTTTTGTTTTTAAATGCCAGTTATTCTCATCTATATTTCCATGGCAACTTTTTATATATGGCATAGCAATTAGGATGCTCTGTTTTATCTTATTGTTGAATCATTCTTATGTTGAATAGACATACATGTCTTTAATTTATAAACAGCATGAGGAAGGGCATATGTTGTTTCTATCACAGTTGGTTGAATTAAAACTGTTGACTTTGTTTTATGAGATCATTTTCATGCTCAACATAAGTTAGTTTGGGACTCATATGGTAAACCTTTTGAGGTCAGAAGAACAAAAATAATTAGCCAGACACAGACTGCCATACAGTGAAGCTTGGGGGAAAAAAGTTTAAAAATGCTTTTATAAGAACTCCAGGATCTTATGGTTAAATGAATAAAAATACTGTGATGGGAGTCTAGACAAGAGAAGTTATGTGTGCTAAAATACTTGAAACTGTGAAGATTGAGCTGGATTCAAAAGTGATTAAGAGAGAATGGAGAGGATGTTTTGTTTCAATTTAAGACAGATAGAAAAATTGGTATGTATTTTTGGACAGAAAAATATTGTTTTCCCTAATGATTAATGGTCAAATGTGATACTTAATATCAGATTTTCTGTAATAATTAATTATTAATATAAAAAACATAATTGTGGAGATGTCTCAACATCTTCCAGAAAAATGTGGCAAAGTAACAACTTGATAGGTACAATTTTATTTCTAAAATATTAGAGATTATTATTTTTTTTCTGTCAACTTATTACATCTATTCTGTTTCTTCAGTTTTTATCACTACTAGAATTATCTTCACTAGAATCTAGAGATATTTAACTTCTTTTCATCTTAAGCAAAGCAAAATGGAGAATAAATCTTTGACATCTCAGCTTGGACACCACTCAACAGGCCCCAAATGTGAGCATATTTCTCTATCTCATATTCCAAAACTCTTCCTCCCAGTGTTCATTTTTTCAGTAAGTTTTACCAAACCCAACCAGTTGCTCAAACCAGAAATGTTCTTATCTCCTACGTATGCTCCTGCTCCTTCAAATAGTTTCTCTTCAACTCACCAGTAACCAATGTTCTCTCTTCCATCTACCAAATATTTATCAAATCTCTCAACTTTTCCCTATGTTTACTACTTGCATATTTGTACTAGTCCCATAATTTCTTACGTAAGTACTGATATAATCTAATGGATATTTTGCAAACCGATTTTCTTTCTTTAATCCATTTGCCACATTGTTAGCACAGTGATATTTTAAAATGCCTATCTTATTTTGATTTTATACTACTCTTGTCTCCATGATTTACTAATTTAATTTTCCTTTGATTAGAACAAATACTAATCATACTGAAATTTCTCATTTGTCAAGGTAACTCCTATTTATAAATAAGATCTCCTTTTTTTTTATTTCAGCTTATTATGGGGGTACAAAAGTTCAGGTTATATATATTGCCCTTGCCCCCCCATCCCCCCGAGTCTGAGCTTCAAGGGTGTCCATTCCCCAGACAGTGCGCATCGCACTCATCATGTAGGTATACACCCATCCCCTTCCCCCCACCCCCATCCCCCACGAGTCAGAACTTCAAGCGTGTCCATCTCCCCCCACCCCCCACTTCTGTTTGATACCCAATTGGTGTTATTCCCAAATGTGCAAAACACAACTTCTTCAGGAGAACAAGTTCTAGTTTCTTATCCCTATTAACAATGTTCATCACTTCCTAAATGTCTGGGGGTTTTTTTGTTTTTTTGTTTTTTGTTTTTTTTTTGGTCAGGATGGGCTAGGTAATGTGGTAATAATCAAGAGTATTAAATCCCAGTGTCTGTAAAAAAAATAAGGTTTATTTCTCATTCATATCACATATGCATATCCTTTGTGGTTTGGGAGAGCTGGGAGAGACCTACGTTTCAGGTTACCACTCAGAGATCTAGGGTGTTATAGACTATACCATATCTGGAAAAAAAAAAAAAAGGCCCCCTTAGTTCAACTTGACGCAAAGAGGGAGAACCTGTAGAATCCGTTAAGCTTATTTCTGCCTAAGAAGGCATGTGCAAAACTTTATTTTGACTATTTCCTTCACCAGAACCAGTCACATATCGGGCCCGATTCCAAACCTCTTAGTCAATGCATTCTTCTAGGGGCCAGGAAAGGGGAAGATCTGAATGTCATTAAGGACAAGTAATGTCTACCTTTCCTGTATTAGATTGTAAGCTATAAAAAAGCAAGTCCTTGGTTTATTTTAATCACTGCTATACCTAGTGCAGTGCCTTGTATCTTAAGAGGTTATGCCATAAACATTTATTAAATTAATAAAGCAGTAACATGTTTCAGTTAGCAACATTGATCCTTTGTTCCAAATACCAAGCCTATCACTTACCAGCTGAGAGATCTTAACCAAATTAGTCTTTGCTTCAGCTTTCATCTACGAAATGGAGTTCATATTGTACCTAGCCATAAGGGTATTCACAATGATATTGTGCTTAAGAAAACCTGAATCTTTACAGGCTTATTGTGTTAACCATTGTTACTAATTTTATTTTTTTAATTGAAACAAATTATTAGCCTACATATAAATAAATAATTAAAATGTAAACATATCCAAGTAATCATTGCTAATGTTATCATTGTTATTTTCCACTTTGGAACAATGCTTTACATAAAGTATTACAACTGGTGCAACCTAATATCCTTGTAGTACAGATTAGGAGATTATAGCCAAAAATAATGAATTAATATTCCAATGACCACTCTACAAGTTAGTGGCAATGCCCAAATAAATACCTAAATCCCTTTTATCCTTTTCTCAGTCTTCTCTTTTGGTGAGTCAAAAGGTCAAGGAATTCTTTATTTAAGGCTTTATGTTTACTAGTGGCTTCATTGATATGGTCTGTCTAGGAACTCAAAAATCTAAATGATTTTAATGTGGATAAATTATTGAAAATGGAATGAAAATATACCAAGAAAAATAATAAAAAGATCGATAGAAAATTATAACAGTTTAGTCAATAATTCTATGATACTGAAATTTAAACTTATCACTTACAATGCAAGTATTCATCATGTTTGAATTTTCACTCCACAACGTTAAGACTCATGCAATCATCTTCAAAATAAATTTTATGTCTACCAGGATTTAAAAAACCTTTCAAATTTCCAGCTCCCCTAAAAATAGTTTCATCATGTTCTTTGTTTTCTTTATGAAATAGCTGTATTATAGTTGATACAGCAAAATAGACATCCGGTATTGTGTGACAAGAATGCCTTTGCTCTAAATCAAACTTCAAACAAAAATATTATCAACAAATATTTATCTTCATTAATAGTTTTTTATCTTATACACAATAAAATGACAGTACTTTCAGTTTTTAAAATAGGCAAAGCATGCCAATGGACAGACAGCTTAGTGGATCTTGCCTTGATTATTTCCTTGGAAAGATAATTAATTTCACCATCTACTGTGAATTTTTCAAGAAACTAAGCACCCAAGATATTTTATTAGAGGTGACTGTATGAAAAAAAAACAACAGGGAGCATTTTTTTATCATCATTTTCATTCTACTTTTATGTTACACTACATGGACAATACAGAAATAAATATGTATTTGATAATATAATCTAAAAGCTCAAATTGGTACTTTAGAAATTTGTAAAATATTACATTCCATGATCTGACTGTATTTTAACAAAAAAAAAAAATAACAGGTTGAACCTAATTTTCACTTATATTATCAGATTTGATTTGTTAATTTCTTCCCCTCGATCAAAAATGGCTTCAGATATATATTTTTATGGTGATATCCAAGCTCATTGCAGAAATAAATTAAAAAAGGAAAGGTAAATACAATTGAAGAACTACAGTTTATCTTAAAATGTCATTAGTTGTGTTTTTGTTTAGCATGCAAAGATATTAAGATTAAAAGAATATAGCACAAATAAAAACTTTTAATCTTGGTGTTTGACCAAGGCTTCATGGGTGCGTGGTTGGGTAAATTTGATCCAATGACCATAATACCTTAAAATTTCTATACAAAAACCTGATGATATAATTTTGTATTTTTTATTAATGTGTTTGAATTTTTAAAAACAGAAATAAAAAAAACAAAATATGCTAACGAAACAAAATCCTCAAGGTAATGTTTGCCTGTGTTATAGGAGGCCAGTAAAGTCCACCAAATACCCTTGAATGATGAAATTCTGTGAAACATTTCTGGCGTGGGGAAGGAAGTTGTGTGTGCCAGAGCCTAAACTCAGAAGCAAGTACAGGAAATGTCAAGAGATGAAAATTGGAAGATAGGTAGGTTTCACATCATTCAGGGTCTTATAGGCCAAAGTAAGGAATAGAGTTCTAAGTGTAATTAGAAGACACTGTAAGTTTTAAAAAATGTACTTGACGTGAACAATTTAGATTACTTAGAGAACTATGTGGAAGAAGAATAATTTTAAAAACTTGAATTGTGTCCTTACAAATATTATACATTATAATATTGGGTAAATTGTAAATGTACCAAAATAGGGTAAATTGTAATTTACCCTAAACAAACACGATCACAGACTAGAAATTTTTGAGATTAAATATTAAAAAGACCCTACTCCATTCTACTTAACTTACATTTGTTGGTTTCTTATTTTGTCTTAATTCATCATGGTGATGGAATGGCCTTGTCTGAAATTGATGTTCTGCACAGTTGCTTATGTTCAATAGGAGAACAGCAAGCCCTAGAGTACCAGGACAGGTTCTAGATATTGGAGTTGTTTTTTTTTTTTGTTTGTTTGTTTGTTTTTGGTTTTGCTTCTCAACAGGTTAAAATTGGTGGAAACATCAAAGAGAGGGTTTTTGAGATGCTGGTTTCAGAAGAGGCTTAGTTAACATACTGTCTGTTGAGGCTTTCTATTGCTCTACTGAAGAATTAGCAGATCTTTTGAGAAATCCATATAATAGGCAATCAAGACATTTATCAGAACAAGTGTCAGACTCCTGGAATTGTAACATTGTAATAATAAAAACAAAGGGATATTAAAATCATCCCAATTTATACACTAAGCTCCATGTGGTGAATTGGTAGGAAGGGGTACCTAGTTTTTTAAATTTTATTTTTATTAAAAATATCTTTGATTAAAACATTTTATTGATGCATAATAGTTGTACATATTTATGGTGTACATGTGATATTTTGATACATTCATACAATGTATAATGCTCAAATAAAGGTAATTTGAAGGGGTACCTAGTTTTTATCCTTGGTGTTCAATGGTGGGTACTTTTGGTTCTCAGTGAAGAGGCAACACATATGAGATATAGAAATAAACATACATGCAACTGCCTTGTGGAATAGTATTTATTTGACAAATGAGAAATCAAAGTCTTGAATTGGTTATGTAACTGGTAATGTGCACAATAGGAGAGGTGGGATGAAGTGGCAGACAATGTCCAGAGCATCTCTAAAGCCCATTATGCCTCTGAAACTCTGCAAACACCATCCTTCCCAGCACGCCTTATTATTTTTAAACAACATTTGATACTAATAAAAATTAATCTTTAGTTATTTCCTTTGAATAGAAAATTAACTAATAGCAGACAAAATAAAATAAGTAGCCTTTGTCTTTTGTCCCAAGTATAGTTCCTCAGGAGCTGGCTGCTAAAGAATTGGTATCCAGGAATACATAATCCAAGTTTCTCACTTAGCCAAAAACAATAACAACTTTCACATGGCTTAAACAAAACAAAACAAAAATCATGAACAAATCAAGTAAATTTTTAGGTAAAATTATGGATATTAGAAATTATCAGTGCCTATGGTTAACAATCAGGCACATTCAGCATGTTGGTAAGAGCAACTAAATCCTCTGAGTTTTCTGAAAAAAGTTCTGAAATGTAGAACCTTCTTCTGAAAGTGGTGATTTCACTCTCTAAACCACACACACAAATTTCTGTTCTTCAGGTAATTAATTATCTCTTAGTCCCAGTCAACGGCTGTTCTGTCAGCCTTGCTCAACTGAACTGGGTATGGTCACACAAAAGATACAAGCAGAGACTTCCAATTCAGACATATGTATAATGTATTTATCTCTCAGTTCTACCCCCAGCTTCCACCTGTGAAAACTAGAATATATATACTGCTTCTACATCTGTGTATTGGGTGTAATAATACATTCTCTAAAAGCTGGTATAAGTATAAAATGAGCTATGATTAAAAAAAAATAGATTTTCTTTTTCCCTGGTTACAGTGGAGACCAAAGCTGAAGAAAAGGAGAATGAATAGTCTAAACAGACATCCTAAATTGATTTGCAGAATATGAAAAATAGTAGGTTCTGCTTCCCATGATCTATTACACAGCTCTAGTTTAAATGCAAGAGTAGACAGAATAATAATAGAGAATGAAGAGGTTTCTTCCAAAGAGATTTGTTGGCCTGTAGTACACCTCCCACACTTTCCTCAGGTGTTTCACCTCTGTCTCAACCCAAGTTAAGGAATCTTCAAGAAAACTACTTCATAGAGTAATGATGTCAGTAAGAATGGAAGACTGACAATTGTCATCTCCTAGCTTTGCTTGTGAAACCACAAAATTTAAAGGATGTTGGTGCTGCCATGGTAGCAGACAATGATTAATATATTCTCAGGAGAATTTGACTTGGTTCATTAGCATTTGAGTGGTATGCAGTCATGCTCAACTCATGCTTGAGAAAGTCTAAAGGAAAGAGGCCAGTGCAAAAAGCCTCTAAGAGCAAACCAAAAATAGTATTTGAGTGTGAACTTAGCCACTTATCCTTCTGAGGTTTGGAGAGGCAATATTGCCATTTTTTTGGTCAGTTAGATGGAAATTTGAAATGACCATGGTCAGCTGGAATGTCTAAGGTAAAAAGACACAGGATAGGTATATAAAATACATATGTCAAAAGTGCAAGAGTCCTAGAAGAGTAGCTCAAGGGGAACTGAAGGCTGTATTACCTGTACCAAATATAGCACAGTGAAAAATTCCTACAGGATGTGTAGAATTAATAGGGGAGAGGACATCCTAAATAATCCACTAAAATGTTTTTGTAAATATGAGAAAGAGCAGAGAGAGAGAGAGAGAGAGAAAGAACAGTATGTGAGCATTGACCACACAGAGTTTACCAACATAAGGTCAATCTTCAGCTGGACAAAAAGTAGCAGCTTTAAATTGAATAAGCAATTGAAGTTTTAATGACAGATACTTTCTAACATTTAATATCCAAGGTAAATTATTAAAATACCTGGAAGTGATTAAAAAAAGATATGTAATCTGCCTGAAGATAAGAGAACAGAGATCTCATAGTTATATGAAGAGTGTTTAGCACAGTAATGAGCAAAATAAATAGGCATTTACTATTCTGTTGTCTAAAATTTACTTTACTACTTCATCATAGACAGTGAGACTTATTAGTGTACATGTATTAGTTCTAAACCACACCTTAGAAGGAGTAGTCGGTTATGTTTACCAAGAATATGCACTGAAAATTTGTTTTCTGTGGGGGGAAGGGAAGAGGTTAGTGAGGTAGACAGAAATTCAGAAATTAGTATCTATCAAAACTCAACACTCCAGCGGCAACTATAATAAGGTTTAAGCTCTCTTTCTCTGCAGCTTGTATCATATGGTTTAATTGTAAATGACTAATAGAAATAATTTTTTCATTGGTGAAAATGATGGCATTTGAAAAATATATATTTGCTATACTCTGCCTTATAGGTACAGGGTATAGAAAAGTAGGCAAGCCATATTTTACACTTCTAAGAAAGGTTTCCTAAGCTAGATTTCTATTTAGTCATCTTTTCACTTGCTAATTCAGATGCTACTTGGATGCCTGACTCCACTTAGGTGATTAAGTGATTTTGATGCTAGAATATTATTGCATTTGCTTCTGGTAAACATTTCACACAAGGTGCTGATGTAGTACGTAACAGGGCAGATAGCCGGGGCTTCATTGAACGTGCAGAAGAGGGAGAGCTGTCTTATGCTTTCATTTTTTTTTTCCTTTTATTTCTTTCTGTTTCCTTTATTTTAATAAATAATTTTACATTTGCTGTAGAATTTGGCTTGAGACTTGGTTTCGTAAAAAAACTGGTAGAAAATTGTAGGAAGAAGACCAACAGTAGTTACCTACTTCTAAGCTAATAATATTTATTGAATACTCTGGTATCTGTGCAAGAGCAGTAAAGCTTTTTAAATTTCTCTACAAAAGAAAAAACTCTCATTATTTTACTGGGGCAAATTGACCTTGTTATGAGGCTACAGGAAATGTCTTTTCACCTTTTGAAACTCAAGAACGCTGTGACCATGTTGTTCTTCTAATTAAATATCCTTAGGGGTTTGTCTTTACTGATTAAATAAAAGCCAAGCTACTCACTCTGATATTTAAAGCCCATCACGATTTTTCTCAACTTAACTTCCAATCTTTGTTTTCCGAGTCTCACACAAAACCCAGTCCAACTACATAATTATTACCCTCATACTTTTATTCAACAACTTTCTCTCGAATCTATACCATAAGTCAGACTTGGGACTAGTTTTATCAGCAATTGTCCCAGCCTTGAAGACCCTAAAAGTCTGATAGTGGCTGTTAGTCTGATGGTTATATAAACAAACTGCTTTAGATATTTTGAGTAAAGGTTTTACTAACTCTAGAGGATTCTGGAATGCTTGACAAAGCTTTTTGCCAACTATATCATGCTTCTTCATGCTTCTGTGAATTTGCCTTTCTCTGGAATGCCCTCCCTCCTTGCTGCATTCACTTTCTGGCAAAAGTCTCCTCAGTCTTGAGGATTCAGTTTAAATGTCTCCTCCTCTCCAAAACCTTCCTGGATACTATTTTCTTCTTCCCCTGGCAGACCTTATCATTCCATCTAGTGTAGTTCCATCACTTTGCTCATAGATGTACACAATGTACGTTACATTGACATACTATGTGTGCATGGTTCTCTACAAATAGATAAACATTTTGATGTCTAGAATAATATCTAGCATATAAAAGATTATTCAAGGTTAGTAAAATTCTTGATAGATAATTTTAAGAAACTTTAGTTTCTGATGGTTCCTATCTAGATCAATCAATTTTAAGAGTTGGCTAAATGTTATTATTAAGCCCATTCCTAGCAGATTGCATTGCTTCCTTCTAGTCCATGTCCATAGGCTACTTACCAAACAAATGGATCATGCTATAATGAATACCAAATGTAAAAGGTCCAGTATAAATAATTTGCCTAAATTCTTTATCACAACTCCAACATGTGTTCTAATCATGATCACATTTTCTAGAATAATACTGTATTATTATTACTGGCCAGTATTGAAAGTCAGTAATTAAAACAGTAACAACTATTGTACTCATTTAATGCATGAGGAAACTAAGACCCAGAGAAATTAAGTGATTTATCTACCCAAATTATAAGTGTTGGAGCTTGAAGCAGAGCCTACCCTTTTTCTGTCTTCAGTCCCTTTGTTGTTTCTACAGTAGCGTGCTATTTCCGTAGTCATGGTCTTAGCAACTAAAACATTGCTTGCATAAATCCTAATGATAAGAAAGCATATCAACACAGTAAGCTTTGGAGTTCACAAACTTATCTTTCATTATTCCCAATATATTTGAATACTTTGAAATTTCCCTTCGTTTATTTTTTAAAAAGTTTTGATTTACACAGGCCCATAGTGAATAGAATGAGTCACTTAGCTTGCGATCAAGGCCAGATTTTAGTCCATATGGTAGGATTCTCTATTCATTTTTTTTCTCCATTTATCATTAAACTCAGAATTACAAAAATATTTCTTTGCAAGAAATGATCATGGCAGAGGAAATATTGTGATACTGTTTTAATAAACACCCCATCAGTATAAAATTTCCCTACAGAATAAGAACAAAATTATGGCTATAGTTAAAAAAAGCTAATTTGTAATATCCGTGTATGGCATCAGGTTAGACACTTTCGGTGGAATTTTAATTCAGGAAAATTCATACAGTTTTGCAAAAAACATTTTATATTTATGATTGTGGGAACTTAAGAGGTATCAGACACATGGTTTATGAATGCCAAGTAGGTATTTTTCAATTGAAAAAAGAAAAGAAAGGCAAAAGTAAGGTTATTGAATGCACATTTTGCTTCAGGAATTTACATAAAAATATTTTCAGAAGTAAAAGATGCACAGGGAGGTAAGTTTTGAATTTTGCATTCATTTGGTTAAATTTTGCCATTTCTTTTTTATATTACAGAAGATGTACTGGATCATACACATACATATACACAAAAAAAAACATACAGATGCATACACACAAACTCTAACCTGTCCCTCCAACAAGTTCAAAACTTCCTTAACATTGCGTATTTCCCTTTTGGAAACACACATCACATCTGTAGCTAGACTATTGATTCAACAAATCTAGGAATCATGTTAGTATTTATTACTATTACATCTGACATAGTGTATGCCAAACAATAGATGCTCAAAAAATGTTGAATACATTATAAAGACATACATACACATACAAAAATTACTATTTTAGGTTATAAATGTTATGATAAAGAGAACAACTGCCAAGCTAGTTTTGAAAGTAATTTTCAGAGAAGGTCATATTTAAGTTAGCTGGAATTTGAAAGAGAAAGGTCAGTTTCTCTGAGTAATCAAGAGAAGGTAAAACATTTTTCTGATAGTTAAATGTCCTTTGTTTACAGTCAACAGAAATATGAACATTTATTGATTTAATAAAATAACAATGACTATGCTCGTTTAGCCGGGTTGGGTTCTGATTAATTACGGATTACTGATAGTATACCTCGTTCCATACAGAAAACAAGAATTTGCCCACTGTTTCAAAGTGAGTTCCCTACAAATTGCTTCCCATAAATAACTTTGCTAATTAAGATGTGGCCAGATTTTTATCATGCAAACTTGAAAAACTCATTGCAATCATTGCACCCTAAGCAACGATTTATTAATTTGTTGTACCAAGTGATTGGTGGATAAGCCAAGTTTCTGTGGCCTTTTCAAAAGCAGAGTTCATTTTTTTAAAACTTGTTATAAGGATATATAAATACACACACACATATACACATATGCACACATATACAAGTGTATAAGTATATATTGTATGTAATAATATACCACATACATGAGTCTGTCTTCATCTAACTCTCTCCATATATATGCCCATACACATGTATGATTTAATGCCATATTAACACCTTTCACCCTCTTACTCTATAGCCACTTATTTATTAAGGTTTTTCCATTAGAATTTACTTGCACATTATCAGAGGGGTGAACAAACTATTTTATTAATCACTGTGGATTATAGTGGATCTATTCAATTCTTGGGAGCAACATATTTTTAACATTTAAAAAGAAAGATGGGGGTTAATTATTTCATTTTAAAAAGTTATGTTAGCTTTAATTTTTATTTTACCAAGGTATCCAAAGAATACATGAGTGCATATTACATGAATATAGATTGCTCTGATTTATAAAAGAACTATTGAAATCCCCAAAACAAAGGGATTAAGAATTCAGAGGTAGATTGAAAATTCAATAGAGAAATAAGGAAGATTTCTATTATAATCCATTTTTGTAAAGCTGTATTAGCGACAAGTGACTGAAAACTTTCTTTTGTGATGAGTTTTGCACTGGTCTCTCCTTATGAAACAGAAGAGAAGTTCAGCATAACTCTGGTCTTATGAAAGCTTATTTCCTAATCAACGAGGTTAGTTTTAGAGCTATATCCAGTGTTAAGTATTAGAAACAATGAAATTCAGAACAGACACAAGTAGCTAAGTTACCATAACAGACAGTGGCTAATCTAGATGTTTAATTAGGTAAAATGACACGTATGAAAGGATTGAGAAAAAAGGCATTGGATAAAAGTCACAATTAAAATCCTCCTTAAAAGAGGGTAATTGGATAGGTAAGAAGTGCTGCATGCCGCGTTACTGCAGTGTTACCATGATGACATTACTCATTCATTCATTCCTTTATTCAATCAGAAAGGCTTCAAACATTTATGTTAAGCCAGACATCATGCCAGTTTTTATGGGCAAAACCAATATGACATTGTTTTTGTTGCCAAGAGATTTATAATCTAGCAAGGCACATGGCTTCCAGAGCATCTCATTTGCATTCTAGTTTTCTTCTGACATATATCAGAGAACACAGTGTGAACTCTATGCCTGTTACAACAAAAACAAAAATAAGAATAAGAAGACAAAGGGATTTTTACTCAAGGAAGGAACATAGGGTATTTAATTTTCATCTGGGAATAACAACTCAACCTTACCTAGATAGAGTCGGAAATACAGCATTTTCCATTTATTACTGTCAGGACTGATTTTCTAGAGATGTTGTGAAGGAACTACAAGCTGGGCCAGTGCAACGGAGTGATGACAGACATTTAACAGTTCCACACAAGCAACTTTTATTGCAAGCTTATTAGCACCACAGTGTAAAGCAAAAGGACATTTCCTGAGGGGAAATGGGTCTATCTTCACTAGGGTAGAAGACCCTGAGGTTTTACCACACTTCTGCTTTATGTCTATGCCTTATGATATGCTAAATGAGGGGGTGGAATATTCATTACCTTTCTAGAGAAAAGGGTGGAGAATTCTTAGAACTAAGGGTCTTCCCCAATTTTATCCTCATAGGGTAACTTCCAGGGGTTGCCATGGAATTTGTAAACTGTCATGGCACTAGGGGGTGTGATTTTTACCATGTTAATGTATGTTAATGAGGAAAAGGTCCCCTTTGGACATGAGCTCCCAGGTTCTGGGAATGCTCCTGGCTGGGAAAAGTCCCTAAGTGCAAGTTCCTGCCCTTGGGGGTTAGGTTCTAAATGCTCATTGGTCTCCTCCTTTTTGCACCTTCCTCTTTTCCTGTGCTTAACACTGCTCACCTATACCTGTCCCTAACAATTCCCATTATATAGAATTTTACAAGTTAAAATAAAGAAAATCAAGTAACTCAGTTACTTAAAAAAAGTGTCTCTTTGGTGGACAAAGATGACTGAAGAAAGATATAGGACAAAGTAAATGACTTAATAGGCAAAATGAAAATCGAACTATGTCAGCCTCAGTGTTCTGAGAGTTTTGGCTTCTTGCCTTCAGTTATATTTCTCTAAAGAAAATCCAAAACAACCAAAAATATTAAGGTGGGTGCTGTGCACTTAATTTTGCCTCCCCCACCTTTAATATGTTGAAGCCTAACCACTAAAGTGACTTTATTTAGAGATAGGGCTTTAAAGAAGTAAATGAGGTTAAATGAAGTCATAATGTCAGGTTCCCAACATGATAGGATTTGTGGCCTTATAAGAATAGGATGAGAGAGAGAGACTACTCTCTTTTTACATACATACGCATTCCTACACACCTAGGAGAAATATGTGAGCACCAGAAACTCACCCTGTTAGACATTAATCTGGGACTTCTAACCTTCAGAACTGTGAAGAAATAAATCTCTTTATTTTAAGCCACCACAGCAATGTTATTTTGTTATGACAGCCCAAGCTGCCTAATATAATGGGCTTTGGAGTTGGACTCCTGAGCCTGCCATTAATCCCTTTGAGTTCAATTTCCAACAGTAAAATGCAAATAATAAAGTATGCTTTCTAGTGTTTTTGTGAGAATCAAATAAGATTATTTAGTTACCAGGACATGGTACATATTCAATAGCTATTAAATTTCCATCAGCCAGGCTACAACAGTGAATGCTCTGATAGACACAGAGGACACTGAGTTGAAAAGAAGAAAATGACACATGCTGGGATGAAACTTACTAGGCTCCTATCCTCTTTTTTATTTTTTTAAGAAAGACTTAGTCTTAATAATCTTTATATTATCAAACAACCCAGTGTGCAAATGTTCAATCGATGCCTGCTAGATGAATAAATGTTTTCTTCTCCTTGCTTATGAAGAAGATTTTTTCTATACACAACTTGTCCTATTTCATTAAATGCAGTGTAAGGATAAATGTCACAGTGCTACTGAACTTCTTCATTTCAAAGAGTGACAAAATCATCATCAATAATTCAACTTGTCTTTGTGTATTAGATTTTTCTCAGTATTATTAAAGAGTTCAGATTTCCTGCCATCGATTCTAATGGGGAATGTAATGCTGTTTTTTGTATGGCCAATAGTTATTTGGTATCATAAGAGATGATAATATTTATCACTGAGAGAATAAAATTCATGAAGTTTCTTTAAAGCAATAGGTCTCACAATCTTTACCACAAAATAGTACATTGTGAATCTCTATGGAGAAGATGATGATTATACCATTTTTCAAATATTTTGGCAACTGAAATTATTTTTTAAACATATCCAATGGACGTAGTGCTATGAAGAACACAATTTGCTAAAATGACACAATAATACACAAGACACCACCAGTAGGAAATTTCAAGGATAAAAATGAATGGCTCCAGTTGATATTCAGAAGTTTCATTATGACCATTTGTAACCTCTCTGTGCACTGTTCATATATATTTTCCCTATAATGTATGATTATCTGTTCCCCTGGATCATCAGAAATTAATTCACATTTAACCATTTAAAAATGACTGGGATAGCTCTACTTAGTAACATGCTATTTTAAAATTTATTCTAAATATAAAAAGTGTGCAAAATTCATAATATTTAGTATCCAATCTACTATCAGTAGACACATGAATAAATACTTCCAAACTCATTCTATGAGGACAGTATTACTTTGATACCAAAACCAGACAAGGACACAACAACAACAAAAAGCAAACTACATGTCAAGATCCCTGATGAACATAAATGCAAAAATACTAGCAATCCAAATTCAACAATAAATACATAAAAATCATCATTCACCAAGATCAAATGGAATTCATCCACGGGATGTGAGTATAGGTTAACTTCATGTAAATCAATAATGTGATCACATCACATTAACAGAAAGAAGGACAAAAACCATATGATCATTTCTATAGATGCAGAAAAAGCATTTGACAGAATTCAACATCCCTTCATAATAAAAGCTGTCAGCAAAATAGGTGTAGAAGTTATGTACCTCAAGACAATAAAAGCCACATATGGCAGACTCACAGCTAACATCACACTAAACTGGGAAAAGTTGAAAGAATGGAAAAGTTATTTATTTATGAGGCATTTGTATTAACCTCACAACCCATCTCCTAGGAATAAATAATGATGAGTTTATCAAATCACATTTGTATTTCTCACACTACATAACTATTATCTTAAAGCAAAGGTTCTCACTCAATAAAGGATAAATGAGTATTTGTGTGTTTCTGTAAACAGGTTTCATGCCAACCAATCAGCTGTTGATAAGAAAGTCACAGGATTGTGTTTCAATTTTATTTTGAATTAAAAGTCTTCGTAAAATATAATTGCAAGAATTAAAGAAGAAAAAAACAGCAGGTTTATGCTGAGTCTAATGCAATGGTGGCCAGGTTCCAAAAGAGTACATGAAGGCAAACACTCAGTTTCATCTGAGGAAAAGCCCTACAGTACTGGATCAGCCTCAAGGTTCAAAAGATTATGGATAAATATTAATAGGAATACTGATGTTCTTAGACTCAAAATTTGCACCCAATTTTTTTAAGGAAGTATTCACATTGAATATTTGTGTGGAGTGAATAAGACAGATGAAAATGCATTATCAAAAACAAACAGTACCTTGATTTGGATACCCCAATTACCCTGATTTGATTAACCCACATTGTATGCCTGTATCAAAACCATATGTACCCTATAAAGATATACAAGTATTATGTGCTCATAATAATTAAAAAGTAAAATTAAACAAAGAAACTGTACCTTGATTTGATATTAATGGCCTCAAGATGAACTCCTTGCAAAACTACACACTGTGCTTAATGAATATCTTACAATTACTTGTGGTTTCATGATGTGAAATAATGGCTTGCCACAGACATAAAAGCACCCTTTGCCTGACTTCTGATTCAGAAAGTTTAGAAAGAAAGCACAGCAAGATGGAAATAATGGGCACTCTGGAATTATTAAGATTTGTATTTATATCCAGACTCACAGTAAGATTTTATGTGCCTCCAAGGAATTAATTTGCATCTCTTGACTTGATTTTTTTTAAGATGTGAAATTGGAAAGAATGATACTTTCTTTCAGAAGTATGATGAAGATTACGTGAGCTAATATAATCGAGACACCTAACATAGTGTCTAGCTCGTGAACACCCATTCATTCAACACATGTATATAGTCTATGATTTGCCAGGCACTTCGCTGGGCATAGGTAGGGCACTGATTGTCAAAGCAAACTTCCATGGAGTGTGTGTCCTGGTGGCAAAGATGGACAGCAGACACATATATAGTGAAATGCCATTAGTGATAAACCCTTTAAAGAGAAATGAAATAAAGAAAGAAGTAGCACTAGAAGGTAGTGAGGAGATGAGCATTGCCTATGTTTAGGTGAAGAAGACTCCCGGAAGCAGATGGAGAGAGACTGTGCTGGACACATTTGAGGGTCAGTGAGTCCAGAAAAGATCAAGCAAGAATTTCTGAAGATCATACAGAATCGGTAACATGAAAGTTTGAGGATTTTTGTATAGTTTTGTTGGGAAAGGAATTAGTTTGAGTATTGAAATCACATAATCTGATTCATGTATTGAACTACCATTATAATTACTGTGTGGAAATAGACTTTAGAGCTAGGAGCAGCAGCAGGGAGACTAATTAGCAGACTAATGCACTAGTCAAGGTGAGAGATACCCAGAGATTACATGCTTCATTAGCAATGGGTGTGGAGAGATGGATTCATTGATGTGATATATTTTGAAGCTGTAGTTGACAGTTGTGCTAATGGAATCATGATGGGGTGTGAAAGAATAAAAAGAGTCAAGGAAGACTTCAAGGTTTGCCACAGCTATCATTTTTGAGTGCTTACTACATGCTGGAATATTACCCCTATGAGGTAGACATAATTATTATCATTATCCTTATGATAGAGGTAAGTTTCTAGAGCCCATGCACTTAAACTCTTTAATAGACTGCCTTTTAGAAAACCATTAATAGCAGTACTAGCTAGTAAGTAGCACACAAATATATGCTAAAAATAGTGATAATACAATTCGATTTCATGTGATACTTGCATGTGACAACTTTATAAAACTAAAAATTTAGAGATGGCACTAAGAATATTCTTAATTGTTTACTCTTATTTCTCCTAAAAAAAACTCACAATATTTACCTGGGTTAAAAAGAATTATTGATAAAGACTTTAATTATGTATATGTTTTTCTCTTTGAAAACTTAAGCCAAGACTAAATTGAAGACTTTCTATTAACTATTTCTAATCATTTCAAAATGCAGATATAAATGTGATTTATTAACTTTGTTTCAAATAACTGACGTTATTCTTACTGCTAATTAGCATATGGCCTCAAACTGATATTAGACACATCCTACCACATATTTCAGATAAAAAAATCATATAATAAGTTCAATTACAAAAGGTACTCACCAACAATGTATTACCCAATTTTCCTTTTATTAATTCAAATTAGTTCAAATACTGTTGTTTTTACTTTTTCAAGCATTTATGAAATTATTATAATAGAATTGATATACCCAAATAAAAACTTCCATTAATAAAATATATAATTTAATGTGCATTCACCAATGCTAGGTATTAAAGTAAATGATTGTTATATGTTATTCACATGTCAATTTTTATACTACAATGTATTCTCACAACTCTGTAAAATAGATGTTACTTATATCAATATCCTACAGCAAATATAAAGATGGTAAGATTAAATAATTTACCCTAAGTCTTAAAGTTAATTAGTTTCAGAGTTGTGGTTCATATATTGACTTTCCAGAATTCCTAAGCCCATTCTCTTAACCTGCAAGCTTTAATAATTACCATGTAGTCCTATCAAGGTTGTTCAGAAGTTTATGAGTAAATACAGAGACTGTTGAGTGTTTCTAATACTTTCATATTACTTGAAAATTGATAATATGGCAAAAATACTGTATATTTTATTCATAGATACATGCATGCTTATATATACATTTATTATTGTTTTTAGCATAATAAAATGTTCTTATCTTGTGAAACTCGGGCTATTGATGCCTCAGTCATTACATTCCATCAATGTGTCAGTTTTTGTGTTACTTGGACCAAGTACTCCAAATTACCCTGAGCTCAGTTAGCTCTTATGTAAAATATTTCTTCAAGATTAAAGTGCAACTTTCTAAATACAGTGACAACTAGAAATAGAAAAGAATGTACTTTTCAGTTGGTTGATTTTTCAACAATGTGGGTAATTTTCAACTTGATTTCTAATAAATGCAGAGAAAGGCCATGGATGTCCTGCAACAATGTCCTGTAAAAAGCATCCTTGCCATACCAGGGCCTTTCTCTACACTGTTAGATCATGAGCACTTCAATTCTGTTCAATTTGAAGAGTAAGCAATTAAGCCGAATTTGTGGTAGGCTACAATATGGACCCCTTTGTAGAGCTTTAAACCTGCCGGATCTTTCATGCCACATCATGTGTTTAGAGTGCAGTATCTTAAATGCATCCATTAATCTCCATAATAACCATAAATATAGGGGTCCTGATCCCCATTTAACATATGAGAAAAATGAGATCCACAGTCCAATGTGAGAAAAAGTAGCTAAAAGCTGGGTTTCCAGAGCAAGGGTCAAATCTTAACCCCGCTACTCCCTAGGGTGACCTTGGAAGTTCTTATACTCTCTTACTCTCAGTTTTCCTAATGGCAAAATGAAAATAACAATACTATCAACCTCAGAAGTTTGTATGAGAATTACACAATATGACAGATACAAAGTGGAATTTTGCAAATGGTAAATTCTCAATAAACGCTATTTTTTTCCTTTTTAATCACCCTAATGTCACAATTAAAGTCGGGTAAAACTAGATTTTAAACTTAGACCATCTTATTCTATACCTAAAGTTTGTATTCCCTTTATACCAAAGCTGCCCCACAAGTAACATACTTTTTTTTCAGTTGAACAATCATTACTTTGTACAGGAGGAAAGTTTTACTATTATAGGGATTAAGAGATATTTTACTATGCTCCTACATTGTAAATTGTTCTATTGCTAGCACCATGGGTAGAGTCAAGCTGCCAAGATTATATCCTAGTTCTACGTTGGGCAAGCAATTTACCTATTTAACCTCTCTGTGCCAAGGTTTTCTAATTTACAAAATGGGAACAATGATATCAAAAGTTTCTTTTGAGATTTAAATCAACGTGTGTATATATATGAATATGTATATATGTACATATAATGGATGTATGTATATATACACATACATATGTTTATGTGTGCATTCAAATATAAAATGCATGCCATGCTTCACATATGGAATCCAACCTCATTTACCCAGGAATACAATCTACAAAAAATTTTTCAAGTATTTGATGTACATCGTATCTGCTTCAACCCTAAGGGCATTTTCTATTTAGTAATATGTCATTCCTGTTCTTCTCATGTTTTGTTTTTGAATACTTTTAGGTAGAGAATGATTATTTTTTTTTCTTTTAAGATCTTATTCAAAAACTAGGTTTGTTTCTTGAATATAAATGAGCTATATAAACAAACATTCAATGATTTATGAATCATACAAATTCAAAGAATGATTTTAAAATTCAAGAGCACATATCTTTAGTGTTTGCTTTTTATAAAACTTTTGACAGTCTGTGTGAACTATTTACTGTAAAAGTGACTGGGATTTTATATTCTAGTAAAATATGCCTTCTGGCGACTTTTGAATTTTAGACTAACTGCTTACTGTTTGTTTTCTCATACATTTTTCTGTATAATCCTAATAGCAGCCTTGAGAAATAAGTATTATTATTGTCATATTGCAGATTTAGAAACTAAGGTATGTAAGAAATAATATAAGATAAATGGGTTTAAAATGATTGCATAGAAACTCAATCTTTTATTTCTCTAAGGTGGTCTAGCACTCTTTTTTTTATTTTAGAGTTGGTTCCATATTCATATTATTGCTGATTGTGAATGCTCCTAATTCCTTTTGTCTTTGAAAATCCACAATAAAGCCCTAAACATTGATTTCAACTTATGTTGATTAAATCTTCTAATTATGTAGAACTTCGTTGAGTTTGTATTTCATAATTTTTAAGCATAATAGTGTTTTTGTTTTTTGGTTAGATTGTAAACTTATTGGCAAAACGATTTAAACTATAGTTAGTGGTATTTGTGTATCTCATAGCGTACAGACTGTTGTTGGACATACAGTAGTTACCTGACAAGTCTTTTATGAATGAATGCAAATTTCTATGTAGATTCATGTTTAAATTTGGTTTTTGCCACATCTTATCTGTGTGATTTGCCGTTTCCTAGCTGAATGACTCTAGGTGGTATTACTGAGCCTTAATTTTTTTTTTCTATTAAATGTGACCAATAAATCTTTTCTACCATAGTGCAGAAATTAAATAACAAATTTAAATCATCCAGTAGTATTCCTGGTATATGGAAGCCATGCAGAAGTTATTAGCACTCTCAATCCTACCATCTTTCCATTTTTAGAAGAAATATAAACTTTGCATGTTATCTCTTGCTATGAAAATAAATTTATTTTTAATGCAGTATTATATAGAACCATTAATGCTCTTAGCTTTGGAATCAAGTTACTCAATTTTGAGAAAATGTATTTGTCTTTCACTACAATAAGTGAATTTTTCTTTTTATCTCTAATTTTTAATTCACTTTTAGAATTTTAATTCTGTCTTTCTCATTTAAATAAGCCTTACAAGATTTTTCCACGGAAGTCATTCAAGAATATGAATTATATAAGAAGCATGAATGAGTCTGGTACACATTGTTATCCATTAATTAGAGGCCTATAATAGATAGGATGGATAACCTCTAATAGCGTTCCAAGTGTTAATAAAAAACTCTTGAAGCCAACTCATCGGAAACCTGGATAGTAAATAACAAAGGACAATGAGCTGTGCAACAAGTTGAGATGCATGAAATAAGAGAGAACTGAGATTACTTAGGTAGGGAATGAAATATATAGCTATTCCTTCTAAGACAGTGGACTTCTAAAAATCAAATTTAATTTCATTAAAGTCCATGCTTTAGAAAACTTTTTAAACTTCTCAGGAAAAAACAAACAAACAAACAAACAAAAAAACTTCCCAGGGTTTGTACTTATTGTCATAATTTATGAACATGGAATTCAGAAAAACTTAGATTTAACAAATGCCTGATTCTTACAGAGATAAGCACCACGTAAAATGAATTATTTACATCATACCACTTTGAGTCTGTTTCCTTGTTTATAAAATCAGAATAGGATTAATTTCTAATGCACCCATTATCAAGTAAAAAACAAAGCAAAACAAGAAGAACAACAGCAAAAACAGAACTTCACTTTCTGTGATTTATTTATAATACAACCTTTTGAACAAAACCAGTCATGTCATCCTGTTTTGGTCTCCTCACTTAGGGATGTTCTATCTGGCATCCATCTGTTGAATTTTGAGCTTGTTTCTGGAAAATTCCTCCCATCTTTACTGCTTACATTTCATTGACAAGAACTTGACACTTGTCCACATCTATCTGCAAGGGAAGTTGGTAAATACAATATTTATTCTTGCATGATGTGCCCCCATATATTAATTCAGGCTTCTGTTACTCTTGAGGGAAAATATTGAATATTTGTGTATATCTAGTGGCTTTTTCCAGAGTAGCATCAATAAGAATATTAATGAGTAGAATAAAAATAGTAATATTAATAAACATAATTTATACTTACCGCAAACTACTCAGAGTGTCCGATTTGTTTTTTATATGTCAGAAACAATTTCATGTTAGTGACTAAAAGCCTTTTTTGCCTGTCTTTTACTTAAATTTTCTTTTCTTGAAGCAATGGTCTCAAGTAGGGCATTTAAGCTAGTGTAAGGTTAGGGTTTTGTATAAATTGAGATTGAAGAAAGTTCTTTTACTATGTTGAGTACACTTACTAAATAAATATGATAATTTGTATTATTTATCAACAAATATTCACTCAGTTTCTCCTCCCATTGTGAACCGAGTTTTACTTCCTTACTTCATTGATTTTGGCTTTGATCATGTGACCTGTTATAGCCAATACCTGTGTTCTCCACCCCCAGGGAGCTGCTCCTAAGGGACCATGGCCTGTTAGCAACCCTGCTGCAAATCACTACCTGAGCTCTGTCCCTTATGCACCCCGTCTGTGGAAAAATTGTCTTCCATGAACTGAGAAGCCAGGCTGCACAGCAGGAGGTGAGCAACGGGTGAGTGAGCAAAGCTTTATCTGTATTACAGATGCTCCCCACTCCTCCTCCACACCTCCCCCCAACAACACCTCCCTGTGCCCCCCTCATAGAAAAATGTCTTTCATGAAACAGGTCCCTGGGGCCAAAAAGGTTGGGGACTGCTGCGAGGAATGATTTAGTCTTTTTTTTTTTTTTTTTTATTTCAGCTCATCATGGGGGTACATAAATTCAGGTCATATACATTGTCCCTGTCCCGCCCATCCCCCCGAGTCAGAGTCCCAAGCGCGTCCGCTCCCACTCTCCAGACAGTGCGCCTGGCACTCGCCATGTATTCATACCTCGATCCCCTCCCCCCTACCTCCCCGGGTCTGCACCCTCAAGCATGACCATTCCCCAGAGGGTGCGCAACGCACTCGTCATGTAGGCATACACCCATCCCCTCCCCCCACCCCCCCATCCCAGTCTGATATCCAATTGGTATCCTTCCCTGATGTACATTTAGGTGATGATCAGGGAAACCAGTTTTCTGGTGAGTACATGTGATGCTTGTTTTTCCATTCTTTGGATACTTCACTTAGTATAATGGGTTCCAGCTCTCTCCAGGAAATTGAGAGCGATGATAATTGGCTATATTCAAGATTTTTGAACTTCTAGTACACAAACACAATCTGAGAATATGATATAGTAAATAACTTCAGTGGAGAGATTACCTTGATGTCACTCTGGTATTTCACCCAAGTATTAGCAAACTAAAGCACATTCAAATCCAAATCAACTTTCTCTTTAACACTGATTAATTTTAAAGTGCCATTTTGAGAGGTGTTCAATAAATGTTAATTTGCAATTTTTTTCTTGTTGCTGTAGAAGTAAGTATTCAACAATCTAATTCCCTGCTTATGTTACTAGTGCTATAGTTTTGGCCAAATTAACCCTCCTTTGTCCTTATCATGTTCTCTCATCTGTAAAATGGAAATAATATCATGCATCTCAGTCATTATCTTAAGCATTAATTGGGACCACATAAGTGAATTACTGAGCATAATCCCTGAAAGTTAGTAGAGTTTCAACAAATAAGTGGCTATTTTAACTCATTGAATACTATAAGAAATGTCATTGAATATACATGACATGAATTGCTTTCAAGGCTTTAATATAAAACTTACTTTATGGAAAAAGATGGTCTTTGTGATGTACCCAGTGGTCAAGTATTTCCTAAGCAATTGATAGAACATAAAAAGAAAATGTAGAAAATCTTAACATTTGGATTGTCATGGACATAAAAATCACTGTTGGAGCTCAGCCAGGTAAGTCAAAGGTCATACTTCACTAACATCACATTCTTTTACTTCCTATCATTGTAGTTAAACTTAACTATAAAATTCCATCTAATTCTTAAATAATATAATTAATCTATAGCCATGAAGTTAATACAAACCACAAAGCTTGGGAAGTATATTTATTATAGCAAATATATTTCTTAATCTGCCTAAATAATATTTGTTTCAGCAAATTGAATTTATACTCTTAAACTGAAATAGTTTTTCTAGAAAATTCCTATCCAAAAGTTTGTATCCACATAATATTGTGAATTAAAAAAAAAAAAGATCAATTTTAAAAAAGCAAAAAAAAAATAGAACTAGGATTAACTTAGGAAAGGGAAGATGTTATATTTTTTAATTTACATGAAAAATATATTTTCTTGAAAAACAAAAAGAGATAGACACATATGTGTAGGTATGTCTTTATAACATGGTCACATGATTTCTAGAGCTACAATTTTAGATATTATAGATTACCTAATTAACAAACACTCTCTACTCCCAAATTAACAAATGATAGACCTGAGTCCTGGAGAGGTTTGTAACACTTTCTTTTTTTTATCAGTGTTTTTTTTTTAGTTTTATTTTAGTTTCAATTGACAAATAATATTGTATATATTCATAGGCTATAAAGTAATATTTTGATACACACACACACACACACACACACACACAAACGTTGTAGAATAATCAAACCAGAGTAATTAGCATTACCCATCACCTAACTATTTATCATTTGTATTGAGAACATTCAAAATCCTTTCTTTTAGATACTTTAAAAAATAAAATACATTACTGTTTACTATAGTCACCTTGCTGGGCAATGGAACACCAGAGCTTATTCCTACTAACAATAACTGTACCTGTTGACCAACATCTCCTGTTTCCCTATGTACTGCCACCTGTAGTTTCTGGTAACTACTTTTCTACTGTGTACTTCTATAAGTTTGATATTTTTAGATTCTAGATATAAGGAGACCATACAGTGTGTGTCTCTTTGTGCCTGGCTTATTTCAGTTAGCATAAGGTACTGTAAGTTTGTCCATGTCATTGCAAATGACAGAATTTCCTGTTTCATTAAGGTTGAATAGGATTCCACTGTGTGTATATACTAAATTATTTTAATCAATTTGTCCATTAATAGACACTTAGGTTGTTATTTCGATAAGATTTTGTGACGCTTTCTAGTTCAACTAACCTGAGATTATAACTCCCCTGACTCTGAGGTCAATCCATGCCTCATATAGCTTCATATAGCTTCTTCTTACTAGAATTACAAGGCTTATTACTGAGTTTGTCTATGATGAGAAAAATCTAGTAATTAAAAAACCAACTTATTATACATACCATATTACTAGAGAACCAGAAAAGTTTGGGAATTTAGCCATTCCATGATAATTTTAAACATTTTTTTCCTTTTTACATCTAGAAAGCTAAGCTTCTCTTTCCTATGTCTTCTTTATACCACAATCCCTGGTCCAATGCCAGTATACCTTAAATCTCAAAAACGGTCTATTTAATATTAAAATAAATAGAAAGTTTTAAAAATTATGCCAATTTTGAATATTTTTAGTGAACATCATTTTTAGCAACAACTCATGAGAAAGATGAGCTGCTTAAATATTGCTCACTCTATGAGCCAGTAATATTTTCTTATTTTTGTAGCTTCTGTTCAAATCAACTTCATTAAGTAACCTAGAATAATTCAGGGCAATCATCATAACCCTGATTCAAGAAAAAGATAAAATTCTTTCCATGGATGGACTGTCTTCATCAATGTTCATGTTCAGAGAAGGGCTTTCTAATATTTGTGGCCATAGTTATCTTGTGAAATTGCATTTTCCTATCAAAGGCTTTCTAGACCATAAGTTCTAACAAATGATCCCTTTACTTTCTCATGACATCATAAGTCACAGAGGTACTTATGGCACTAGGTAACAGATAAAATTTGGAAACAGTTTTCATACAATTTTTTGGTGACTTTAGTAGGCAAAATACAATATTTTTTATTTACTGGAAGCTATTACTAAGGATATAATTTCACAATATTTCCTTGACATTTTATGTTTCACATTCCTTTAAAACTTAGAAATATGCCAGTAATGATTACTGTTTACCTAAGTCACAGGAAATAGTATGTTTATAGAAAATCAGATACCTTGCAATTTAGAGCAGATGGAAGGAGCCTAACAATTGTTCATGGGAACAGAATAAATTGATTCCTAAGTTGGGTCCATGAAACTGTAAGAATTTCAATTATTTGGTTTCGTTTCTGTGACAGTTGAATAACACAAATTCACATGGATGCTGATATTTTATGACTTATAAAATACATGCATATGCTATTTCTAGTATTTTACAAATGTATTGTTAATGTATTTTCAGGGGAAAAGGATTTGACTGGACAGTTTTTACTTGTCTTTAATGTACCCAGTAAATCCTAAAGGCAGAAGTTGAGCCCTTGATTGAATATCTTGCACTTGCCTCTTCAGATAAACCTTCTGCCCTTTTCTACTCTGCTTTTTGCCTAAGGTGGACCACATTAATCACACACAGGATTCTGGCTAGTGTTTGGTTTGACCAACAGAGAGGAAGAAGAGTAGATAGGACTGAGAGAAAATAATGAGGTCAGTGTATTTATTCTCTCAGCTTCCTCCCCCGTAGGGTCTTCCCAGGAAGCTACATTTCTGTGGTCAAAGATCACAGCCCTTTTACTCACACATCTGAATGTCCATGCAGATAATTGTTTCCTCCCTCACCCATAGGAGCTATAATGGTGCCAACTAATACTGGCCGTGACACAGTGAATAGCCTTTGTGGTTTACCTTCAACCTTCATATGCCTTTGAAAATATTCCCATTGATATCAACTCTGTAAATTGCCTGCTTCTGGTGTGTCATTTGTTTTCCACCATGACTGTGACTAATATAATCTATTTCCACTTTTGTTGTTTATGAGTTTAAACCTAAACTGTCTTCCCCTGTTTGTCCTTTACCAGACATTTCTCCACTCCCTATATTATCACATATATATAGCACTAGATTCCTTCCTCCCTCTCTCTTTGCTTAATATTTGGCATCTAATTGATTATCTAACTATTGGTGGTTTATGAAATATGCCTTTGCAAATATGATTTCTTAGCTTGAATGTCCTTTTCCCCCATATCTTCCTAGAAAACTACTATTTCCTTCAAATCTCAGATGAGACAAAACCTTTTCCACTGAGCTGTCCTGAGCATACTCTCCCATCCCAGGTTCAAATAATTACTCGTTTCTCCTCAGAGCTATGTTCTTGTTTCTTGTTTTACTTTTATCACCTTGTTCTATATTTTGTTTGTTTATATATTAAGTTACTTTAACAACTCAGATAGCTCCATGTCATATTCTTTTTTCTATCCCAGAAGACTAGTATAGGACTTTATACAGAGTGAATGCTCAATAAATGTTTGCTAGTCAGATTAGTATAAACATAATATCTGGTGTGTTGTTTTCTTGACATATTTGGAGCTGTCAGGCTATCAAGAGTGTCTTGCCATTTTGCCTTATACATTTTATCGATAGCCAGAAGTGGAGAGAGGAGGGAAGTTATCAGAAATCCAAGTAAGGGCAGAAATCCTGGGATCAGAGATTCCCCCATACTCTCCAAAATGGCAAAATCCAAGGCCTATAAATGACATACTGCCCAGCCTGCAAATGGCATACCTCTTTCATCCTGTGTCACTATGGTCTTAATATAAAACCATGGTGCCTCAAATATGGTGGTATCTTTCTCAGTGTGTGTGTTGGGAAGGGCACAATTGTGCAGGCAATACCTTTGCAGGGGATTTATTGGACTTGGTCTCTTCTAGTAATTTCTGCAAATATTGCAAATTAAGAAAGTATATATTTTGACAATAGCATCATTTATTTTGGCAACATAAATTCCTTTTGGGTATCATATTTTGACAGGCTTTATGTATATAATATGCTTAGGGAGAACACAAGACATTTTATAAATAGATTTTCCTACTCTTTTGAGACTTTTAACACCATAAATGTTTCTATTTTCAATCATTACTCTACTTGTTCTAGTGAAAGTCAATACACTGACTATGATTCACTGCCATTCCAGAGTCATAGCCTTAGTTAAAAATGTCTAAAGTATCTCTTATGCAATTAGAGGCATCATTCACCTGTGACCATTTTTCTTCAAGTTTACACTCAGGACAGGATATATTAGTATTGACTTTTAAACATTTACTTCTTCATATTATATGCAAGTAACTTAAACTGAAAGTGACAAAGAGACAGATTTTTTATAAACTCCTTATCCTAGGATCTTAACCTGGACATCAGTGCTTTGGCATCAAGAAACAATAATCCCCAACATATAAACATATTTTAAATGAAATACTGCAGTATCCAAAGCTGAAACTGTTTTCTAAAATGTATTTCTCATTATGAAATGTGATTTAAAATAAATATTTTTTCTTACCACAGACAGCAGTAGTAGCACAATTTAAAATTATATTTATTTGCCATTTTTTTTCATTTTGTAAGCTAACATAATTAGATACATTCACTCCCTTTTTGATTCAATCAATTCTAAGTGAAGATGCTTCTTGAAAACTATTGTGTAAAGAAGGATGGTTTTTCTAGACTGTATTCCCAATACAAAACAACTTTATAAGTAAAATTATATTTTAATAATTTGTTCTTCCAACTCCTACATTTGCTTCTTTGAAAAACTAGGTAAATTTGTCCATAAAAGCCTATAATTATACTAAACTAGGTAAATTTGTCCATAAAAGCCTATAACTATACTCTTATTTTCCATGCCATATCTTATTAATCTAAACCTTAATTTTCCATGAAGATGGAGTTTGGAAAAAAAGTTCCCATTAATATTCATAAATTTGTCCATTAATAACTCTTGGTCTTCAAAGAAGTGCTATCTCTTCTATTTTCCAGAAAATCTATAAATGATCTCAGGTTTATCATATGTTATATATATTTAAAATTACAAAGAAAATATGCTACTCTTAGGTTTAGGAGAAGGATTACACATAAAAAACTAAAGCAGGAGCCAATCATATATGTTTCTTCGGTATTTAATTCTGGCTGCCAAATGATCTATCTATAGACAACCTCAGACACTATCATGTGGAACATATATTTAAAATTACAAAGAAAACATGCTTATCTTAGGTTTATGAAAAAGGCTTCAGATAAAAAAACTAAAGCAGGAGGCAAAGATATATGATTTTCCAGTACAGAATTTCTGACACTCAAACGGAATGGTTGTACAAAATTATGGAGACTGTTATTCCCCAAAATGCCTGTGCCTAATGGTTGTCAAAATTAGATCAATTGATATACTGACATTATTTTTGTCAGATTCAGCAATTCTTTGATTTTTGCCATCTAGTTTTTCACATTTGCACCCATACTGAGAAATTTTGGATAAAATCCATAACGATTACTTTATCAGGAAAAAAATACTGATAGTAATTCAAAGCAGTGTTGGTGACAATTTAATAACAGAAATCAACAAGTTAAATCCACCCAGGATTTGGCCTTCATCATCAGTGTTCACAATGTACAGATACTCATTTACATGACATCTCTTCAGGTTTAAGATATACAAAAGCAATTGCATTATAAGGTCTTTGATTTCAGGTACAAAAGAAATGTAAATGGTTAGATGCTGGCATATTCTCCCTTGTTTAATGGACATTTGCTATTATAACTTTCACCTGACACTTTCCATCAAAGATTGAGTAGACAGTATCAAAACGTTAGGGTCACAATGATGCACTCATCACCACTGTACAATATATTCATCCACACCTCCATGCTTTTGTCCCTGCTTAATTACTCCATCTAGAAAATCCTTTCCACTGCTTTCACCTATTCAGCACAAATTTGTATAAGCATGATTTGGAACTCAGCTGGTAGAGACTCCTAGGGCAATGAAATGTTATATAACTCAATTTAGTATTTGATCTGTCTTGTACTGTGCTATCATCTTCTCATTTCAGGAACATATATTATAATATTCATTTGGATTATCAAACTAAATTTATTAAGGCCAGCAATTGTATCTATTATTCATTTTGTGTTCACTGCCCTTAGCTCCACCCAGCCCATTAAGTGATGTAAAGAAAGACTTGAATAGAACAAATTCTACTGTAAATCAGAAAGTATGTGAAAGGTATCTAGCAGAGAGGCTGGAATACAGTGGTTTCAGTCATTAAAATTATGCATTTATGATAAATGCTTTATGATGCTACAAATTTAATTATATTAATTCTCTAAAACTTTTTATAATAACATCCTTAATTTTATTTGTAGCAGTAATTCAGAGGTGTAAATGGTAGCTGTGGAGTGAGAAGATATTTGTTCACCAACAAAACATTATCATTCGAAAGCATGATAAACAGATGCCAATTAATACCTGTCTTAATCATAATTTCTTTTACAAAACATGCTCCCACAGGCCCTGACTTACTTTCCAGTTTATCAGTTCAGGTGTGGGAAACTCATCAAATGAACAGTCAATCCAAACATGCAGTCTGCATGTAAAAAGTAATCTGGATTGTGAAGTTGGGGTTGTTAGAAAAATAAAGGCCATAGTATAAAGGACAGCCTATTTGGACCACTGACAGCCAAAAAATATATATACAAAAACAAAACATAAAACACCTAATATGCTGAGAAATTAATATGAGAAAGAAATGCAGTGAGAAGCAGAAAGGAAAGAACTCCCTGCTTACATGAGATGAAGAAACTAGCTTCTGTTCTTGATGTCTTTTCATTTGGAAAAAAATAAAAGACAGCTGTATTTTATAATCTGTTCTTGGATTTTTGTGAGCTATCACCTTTGCCTATAGTAACTATGCTCTTTTTGATTTATGAAAAATTGAGTATTTATATTCCTTAGCACCAAAATTTTTAAAAACAACCTTTAAAGAGAACCAAAATATGATTCATATAGACAGATTTTAAGGAAAATATATTAAAGAATAGCATTTCCAACTAAGATCCTATTTTCTTGCCTATTAATTTCATCTAGTTTATGGACAAAGGCCAAAAAGTAATCACAATATTAAGCATAATGTGCACTTTCAAAGGATACAATGACAATATAAGGTTTACAACAGGATGATATTGTTCCAAATAAGTGAAATCAAGTTCTTTATGACTAAACTCTAGCTATGTTCCAGTCTCTGTTCCTGATGCACAAGACAGTGACCTACCTTTTATGACCATGGCATGTTATTGCGGGATGGAGGAAGGGCAGAGATAATTAACTATAATGATGCTGTGACTTTATTGCTAGAGATGTCCATAGAGTATTATGAGGGAAACTAAGTAGATCTGATATTCCAGATTTTAGGGGAAATATGCTATGGCTTTTCTGCAATAAAAAGGAGTAAAAAAGTGTATCAAGAACATCTGTGCTTACAAACTTCGGGCAAAAAAGAAGCCTGCTCTCATATTATAGTGTACAACCATGTTGCACACTATCCCCAGCTTAAATCCCCACAAAACTTTATGATATATATTCCCTTGCATTTCACTCTAAATTCTTATTTTTCTTTTTCACATTTTTTTTCTCCTCTGGCAAGATCACAGAACTCATAAAATCCAACTCTTTCTATATTCAGAGACTGCAGCTGAATGTGTCTGGGAAAACAATGCCAACTGGCTACACTTTAAATTCATCATTAGTAACGTCAAGTGGGCCTTAATGCTGCCCAGTGACCATACAAAATGTTCCATTTCTGTTTTCTCTCTTATTCTCCTGGATGACTATTTTGAATTTCTTCTTGTCTTCCTAAACTTCCAGCAACAATGCCCCTACATCATTCACAGCTAATGAGTTTGTTTTCTGCTTACTTAAGAAAATAAAAGCATTCTGAAGATAAATACTACATAGTCTAGACTATTAGAGTGCACTCTTCCAGTTCCACTAATTCCCAATTTCTCTTTCCTGATTTGTTTTTCTCTACAGCACTGATCACCATCAACAAATTAGTTAAAGGAAATAAAAAAACAAGGATAATTTTTGTCTCTTTCCCTTTTGTACCTTCATTGCCTAAAGCAGTTCCAGACATATGGTAATTGCTCAATAACTGTAGAATGAATGTAGGAGATGAGTAGTGGTTTACCAAGCATGGTCTAAGGGTCTTTAGGGACTTGGTAAGGGCACTATGAGATGATGGAGGGGGTTGAGCAGAAGATACTCTGGCCTCCATACCCACTTCCATCAGAGCAACTCCACACCTATCAGCTTTCCACTCAAATTTTAGCTATCTAACTTGGGTGACCCTTCCAATATAAAATAACCTGGACAACATTTCTCAATCTTCAAGGTAAAGAATCTTTCCAGAGGATATCAATGAAAAATATAGAACTCCCTAACCCCAATTCCCCAGAAATCCTAATTTAAAAAAGTTCAAGTGGGACTCAGAAAACTGAATTTTAGGAAATTCTGTTTCAGGTTCTTCCAGGTCTAAATTTTGGGAAATATTCCTTCAAAAATTTAAGATGTCAAGCCAGTTATGATGGCATACATCTGTAGTCCCGGCTACTTAGGAGGCTGAGACAGGAGAATCCCTTGATCCCAGGAGATTGAGGCCAGCCTAGAAACTATAAAGATACTCCATCTCTAAAATAATAAAAATAAAAATAGACATGTTAATTTATCTAGTTTCCAACTGCAGTATTTCAAATATTTATTGATAGCTACTATCTCTCCAGCATCAAAAAGGCAATGATAGTTTTTTTAAGTTCTAGGTAGATTCTTGTTATCAGCTCTTTATCGGATGTGTAGAGAGTAAATATTTTCTCCCATTCTGTAGGCTGTCTATTTTCTCTAATGATAGTTTCCTTGGCTGTGCAAAAGCTTTTTAATTTGATCAGGTCCCATTTATTTATTTTTGTTGCTGTTGTGATTGCTTCGGAGGTCTTCTTCAAAAATTCTTTGCCTAGGCCAATGTCTGAAAGGGACTTTCTAACATCTTCTAGAATTCTTAAAGTTTCATGCCTTAGGTTTAATTTAAGTCTGTTATCCATCTTGAATTGATTTTTCTGAGAGGTGAGAGGTGGAGATCCAGTTTCGATCTTCTGCATGTAGCTATCCAGTTTTCCCAGCACCATTTATTGAAAGGAAATTCTTTCCCCAAGTGTATATTTTTGTCTGTTTTGTCAAAGATTAGATTGCCATATGCGGATGGTTTCATCCCTGGATTCTCAGTCCTGTTCCAAAGGTCTGTGTCTCTGTTCTTGTGCCAATACCATACTGTTTTAATTACTATAGCCTTGTAGTACAGCTTGAGGTCTGGTAGACCGATACCTCCCAGTTGTTCTTTTTACTTAAGATTGCTTTGGCTATATGACGTCTTCTCTGGTTCCATACAAAGCATAGAATTATTTTTTCTAGATCTGTAAAGAATGATGATGGTACTCTGATAGGGATTGCATTAATTCTGTAGATCATTTTAGGTAGTATGGACATTTTAATGATATTGATTCTACCAATCCACGAGCAAGGTAGATTTTTCCATCTGTTTACATCTTCTACAAGTTCTTTTCTTAGTGTTTGTAGTTCTCCATGTATATGTCTCTCACATCTTTTGTTAAATATATTCCTAGATATTTAATTTTCTTTGAGGCTATTGTAAAAGGTATTGAATTTTTTATTTGAATTTCGGCTTGACTGTTATTGTTGTATATGAATGCCTCTGAAACAACCTCATCAACAAATGGGCAAAGGAAATGAACAGAAACTTTTCAAAAGGAGACAGAATAATGACCAGCAAATGTATAAAAAAATGCTCAGTATCTCTAATCATTAGAGATATGCAAATCAAAACCACAATGAGATATCACCTAACCCCAGTGAGATTGGCCTCTATCAAAAAATCCCAAAACAACAAATGCTGGCGAGGATGTGGAGAGATGGGAACACTCTTATACTGCTGGTGGGACTGCATATTGATGCAACCTCTGTGGAAAAGAATTTGGAGATACCTCAAAGAGCTAAAATTAGAAATACCATTTGATCCAGCAATAGCACTATTAGGCATCTACCCAAAAGAGCAAAAGACATTCTATAATAAAGATATCTGCACCTGAATGTTTATGGCAGCACAATTCACTATTGCAAGGATGTGGAAACAGCCCAAGTGCCTGTCAATTCGAGTGGATTATTAAAATTTGGTATACGTATACAATGGAATATTACTCAATTATAAGAAACAACAGTGACCTAGCACCTCTTATATTTTCCTGGATAGAGCTTGAGCCCATTATCCAAAGTGAAGTATCACAAGATCGGAAGAATAGGCTCCACATGTACTCATCATCAAATTGGCACTGACTGATCAACACTATGGTGCTCACACGATAGTAATATTCTCCAGGGATTAAGGGGTTGTGGGGGGTAAACTCACAACTAATGGATGTGGTAGCATTGTCGAGGGGAAGAGCATGCCTCTAATCTTTGCTTGTGTGAGGCAAAGACATAAAATGTAACCAAAATGTTTGTACCCTCATAATATCCTAAATTTTTTTTTAAAAAGGCAATGTTGGGCCAATATTAACATCCCTACTTGTATTTTATTTTTTTTAAATACATTGCCCCTGTACTCAAGAGTTTAGAATCTCACCAATGTCTGGGGCAAAAGTTGAATTTTTTAGATAATTGCAAAAGATTAAATTATTAATGGTCAAAATGAATGCTTACAAATAATAAAATTTACTACTATCACTGGCTCAGCTTGTGAATATACATAGTTTTTGTAGTTATTTCCCAAAACTTTCTTCTGGCCATCATTTATAGGGACCAACAGAATAAGTGAAGCCTCTATGACACTCTTAATTTCCTGATAGAGAAAAAGCATTCATCTCCCCATTTTAGTTAAAATTAAGCATATCTACAACATAATATATCCTTGCTATATCATTCTTTTCTTATACACATATTTAATTATTATGGGTACATAATAAGTGTATATCTTTATAGGATACATGTGATGTTTTGATATAGGCATACAGTGTAAATTAACCAAATCAGGGTAATTGGGGTATCCATCAATTGTAATGTTCCTGACAAAAAGGAATGGGATATCATTCTTCATAGCTTGTTGGGGAAAAATAACAATAAAAATTAGAAAACATACTTTTTTCAAAATAGTATAATCAGGAAAAGGGCAGGATTTTCAAGAAGTTAATTTCCCTTTGATACTTAGGCATACTGGGGAATTTATCCTATAAATGTAGTGACATCAAATTCAAATAAATGGTTTGACAAAGGATTGGTTACATGTTACCTAAGGGTTAATATAAATGAATAGTTTTATAGCCATATGAAATGTAAATCCCATTCATTTGTACATTCAATGAGTCATCATTATTGAAATAGTAAATATCACAAAAAACTGGACTAAGCTCCATGTCTGTGCCTTTAGGAAGAAGTGAAATCTGCAGAGAGAGTTTTAAAAGAGAAATCACTGGAGAAAAGTCCATAGATCTCTTGCTTCAGCTAGTGACTGACTTCATTTGTCTCAATAAAGTTTCAAAGGATGGCTCAAGATGAGGATATATATTTTGATCAATATAAATGCCCAGTTCTATGATGTAGGGTAATTTGTAAATATTTCAATATATAATAAAGAGTATGATTAATTTGAAAGTTGTGAAGAAAGAGCCAGAGGAAGAGTCTTATCAGAAATAGGAACGCAGCCTTTGAGATACCTCTAATCATCTCCTCATACTACTCAAAATGTTCCTGGTACTTCCATGATGCCTCCAAAAGTGTATGCTACTATACATACTGAGCCTGGTATTTGTATGTTTGCGTGTGTGTGTGCATGTGTGTGTGCGTGCACATGTGCTTACTTCTATGTAAGAAAGCCAGACTTCACTCATGCTACCACAGTTGGTTTAAAATTCTTTTTTTGTGCTTTCCACACCTGGCTTCATTTTCCCCCGACCCTCCTCAGCTCCACACCCCCCACACACACATACGTATGCTCTTCTAATTTGTACAACCCAAGGAGCAGTCACTCTTGTCACTCTTGAGTTCTCTGGATGTTGGCCTCTGTGGCTGACACAGTGCTATTCTCTGACCCACTCCAAGTGAGTCTGGAGAAGAATCAGAGTATCCTGCCAACCTGTACTTAGAACTGTCAGCACTGGAAAATAAATAGTATTAGTCCAAGATCCCTCTCTCTCTAGGGAAGACCAGAGGCCCTACACCAAGGTAAGGGTTTAATGGGGAGGTAGAGGAGAATTGCATTTCTTGTGCTAGCTGGATACCAGTGCACAGGTGACTGTGATCCCCACACTCCCTGGCACCAGGATGAGGAGAAAGCAGATACTGCTCTTTGGTGTTGAATCTGAGGCCACTACCACCTGGACCCTTGCTGAGGCCAGGTGACTCCCTTTAAGCCCCTGTAAACCTCCATTATAATGGTCCCACTACTGAATGCACTTCTGCTTTATGTGTGTTGTCTATGTGCAGTCCTGCTTGCTTTTTCTCCCAAGCCCTGAGGTAATTGCTATAATTTAAGGTCACTTTAGTGGGGCATGTTTATGACCATGAACCTATTTGGCTACTGCTGCCCAGTGCCACTGGCTTCTCAAAATAATGCAACCTGAGAGAGACTTGTCCCTTACAGACCACAGTAAAGGATGTTCGACACAATATCCCGAGCTTCATGTGGTATGAATGATATCTGGGCCACCTAGCAGTGAGCCATGCTCCGTTTTCACTGGCTCATGGAGTTTGACTAATGGCCTGGATGTTTGGTCAGTCTCCTGGCAAGCCTCTGTCTGGTTTATAAACCAAGTCACCCCATAAGGATAAGGCATATGAACAAAAATAAGCTCTGCTCCTAATAAGCTTTTGGTTACCCATGTGAATACTTAAGCAGAAAAAGCCCCTATGATGAAGAAGGGGAACATGACCAAAAAACACAATACTCTTTTCACCTAAATATGAAAACTGAATTGTTTTTGACCCCTGGTCAAGCATATGTGCAACTAATTAATTCTTGGATCCACAAGCGAAAGTCTTATGGAGATTAAGACACCATCTTAGTCTGGGCTTACACACACAGACTGTCAATACTACTAGAAGACACTGAGACAGGATAAACAACTTTCTCACCTGCTGGACCCTAGCCATTGCTAAAAGTACAGCCAGCGGTCAGATCCCTCCAGCAAACAGTTCAAAGCATTCTTGGCTTATAAAGCATGTTGGGTTTCTCATTTCCACCAAATGGGCTGCACTTTACCTGACCCCACCAGGTGCAATTCCATGGAAAATATAGAAAACTGCAGAGCTGGGAGCTATTTTTGCATCTTGTTTATCCTGTTGCTATAAATGAATGAAGTTTTGATTGTTATTTTTAGTTTGGTGCATTGTCCTAATTGACCACCTTGACGTTTTGCAGCACCACAGTTCCCTGAAAAGATGATGATAACTTCTCATTAGAAAACCTAGTCCCTGCTAAAGTACAATATTACTTCTAAAAATAATGGTTTGGGATAGTTTAAAACCACATGGCTTCAAGACAGGGCATTCAGAAATAGCTTACAAGTAAGAGCTGAAACTGTGAAACTACTAAAAGAAAACATTGGGGGAATGCTTCAAGACATTGGTCTCAGAAAAGATTTTTTGAGTAAGGCCTCAAAAGCACAGGCAGCAAAAGGAAAAATAGACAAGTAGGATTATATAGAGCTCAAATGCTTCTGCACAGCAAAGGAAACAATCAACAAAGTGAAGAGACAACCCACAGAATGGAAGAAAATATTTGCAAAATATCTATATGATAAGGGTTAATAACTGAAATATATAAGGAACTCAAATAACTCAAAAGCAAAAAGAAATGATAATAATAATTTGATTTTAAAATGAACAAATGTGATTCCTCCAGTTTTGTTCTTTTTGCTCAGGATGGCTTTGGCTATTCTTGCTCTTTTGTGGTTCCATACAAATTTTAGGATTAATTTTTCTATTTCTGTGAAGAATGCCATTGACATTTTAATGGGGATTGCACTGAATCCTGAGAGTTCATTTACTTGTCTGTGTTTTTGAAGGCCTTGCATATAGAAGGTGCTGAATAAATGTTCATTAAATAAATGAGTAAATAATTTTTAGCCTTAATAACCTCTTGTAATTATTGAATTTAATACTCACCTTTAACTTTAATGCTCAGGACTGCCTGGACTAGGTCAGAATGTTATAAATTGAAAGAATGGTTTGCACTATGTCTTTTGAGATTTGAAGAAATTTCTTAAGAGGAAGGGTGGGCTATGAGGACAGGCAATGATGACATGAAGTCCAGTGAGTGTATCAGGAGAATTAATGGATCTGGAGTCCTGTTGATTTTGATACAGGACATGTTTTCAGGTGGTGGATTGAAAGCAAAAGTCTAAAGTATAATGTTTCAAATCATCCTATACCCTTTTACAGTCATTCCTGTATTATTTCTCTGCAAAAAAATTTAAGATTACAAAACTTATAAGCACTTGACCTGAGAAAGTTATTAAAATATATGTCAAAAGAGAAATAAAACAATTCATGTTGAAACTGCTAAGCTCAAAATCAGCTAACCTGCAGAAAGCCAATTTTGATTTGAGCCTAGGGAGGCATTTATTGCTTTACATGATCAAAGCTGAACCTAATTATCTCATATATAACCAAACATGAACACACAAATGATGATCGTCGTAGGCCAAAATTAGAGTAGTTGAAACTGATTAAACTGAAATAAAGAAATGTACCCATGGGCTTATTTTGCAAAGGTGCAGACTTATCATTTTTATTTCAATTAGTGAGCTTTCCATTCTTTGTAAAATTTATAATGTCTATCAGTGCTTTTAATTTGAGCAAGTTGACAATTTGCACTTAATTTTTCTGAAGACTTTGCAAGTTGTGATGTGAATCAGACTAGGTATTCCAGTGACTGCTGACTCTTTATGAATAAATTTTCATGTTTTCTAGGTTGGAAGCATCAGGATTTCTGATTTAAAAATATATTACAAACTACACCTCTCTGGTATTGACCTAAAGATAGACAAATAGACAATAGAACTGAATAGAAAGCCATTTGTGCACTGTTGACTGATCTTCAACAAGGGAGCGAAGAATAAACGGAAGGGAAAGGAAACTCTTTCCAACAATTAGTGCTGGGAAAACTGAATGTCTATATTCAAAAGTATGAAATTAGAAACAAAAATCAACTCAAAATGGATTAAAGACTTACACCTAAAATCTGAGACTGTAAGACTCCTAGAAGAAAACAAAGAAATGTCTTTTGATGTGTTTTGATTTAGGATTTTTAAGATGGAGAGCACCTCTTTAATGATTAGGAGAATTGCAAAGTGGAAAAAGATTCTATTACTTATAGGCTTGGGAGGCAAATGGCGTACCCAAAGGCGACACATATGGGGTCAGCGATCACAGGTAGGTAGGGAGGAAGTATGAACCTGGGGACCTTGCACTTAAGGGAGTCCAGGGTGAGGAACATGAGCATAAGGGAGCAGAGAAGTGATTGTGCTTAACGCAAACAGGCATAGAATTTGAAACAATCAACATGAAAACCCTTTCCCTCAAGGAACTATTATCTTTAAATCAGGCTGACTCCAAGGCTGAATGTGTGGGATATAAATCCTTAAATAAGCACGTGGGATTATGTTGATTACACATTTGATGTGTTCACGTGTATCTAGATGAACTCAATCCCTGATAATCCAAGGCTTGTGGTGGCATTATGATTACTCACATTTTCCCTGGGCATATGGGAAGTGGTGTGAGTAGAGGAAAAGTTGCAAAGAAATGAAGTATCTGGGGTAGTTATTCACTATTATAACAATGGTTATTAAAGAGAAATGTGGCATAGGCTGTGGCTTCTAGAAAAAAACAATAGAAACTGTATGCAAAATACAGAATAAAGAAAACTTTTACTGTCTAATTCAAGGCACAAGAAGAAAATTAGAAAGTCTCATTAGCACTTTTTGAAAAGTCTCTTATTTCATACAGGCACAGAGCAGACATATCCTGGAAGTGAGTATTGTTATACATAGAGTCATACACTGCCCCTCACTCCATCTCAAATCTGTACATTTATATTTGTCTCATTGGTGTTAAATAAATTTCTGAGGAAATAAGATTTTATTTTTCACAGTGAATAGTTAATATTCTATTGTTTTGGTTATTTGGGGATACAAAAATTACCAGTGAGAATCAGGGCCAAAGCAACTGCAGATTCAATCACCCACTGAGACTAATTGTACCCTTATCATAGGTAACAATGATAATGATTGCATTAGTGTATCTAAATAAATAGACTTGACTAGAACATGCTGTAAAGTTAACTTATTTTATAATATATTCAATTTTTAATCAGTGAAAATGGAAATGATAGTTGATTATAGTTAAGAACGTAGTTAGATGTCATGGAAAGAACAAAAAATGTTTTTTGAGTTTATAAATTTGAGCTTGATCCTGGTAGCCTCATTTGATAACCAGGATAACGGTTAGAGGGACATTAAAGATTATCTGAGATGATATTGCATGAGAGCAGAGCACACATTTTGGCACAATAAATAGTAGACTTTTTATATTATTATTGAAACTGAAAATAGTAAGGTGTATGGCCTTTTCAAAATGAAAGTCTGTTTCTTAAATGATGTGACACTTATGATGAGAAATCCTCCCAGAATCTGCATGTAAAAAGTTTTTTAAAACAACAACGTTGGAATTTTTTTTCCCCTTTATAGTTTTCTTACTAGAAATGCTTGCTTCCTGATAACCTTGCTATCAGGATAAGATAAACACAGAGAAAGAGAAAGATAAGTATAGACACCTTTCTGTTTATGACATAAGTACTTGGTTTCAGAGTAACTACTTTAAGATAGGATTATTGTTCCTGTGAATTAAAACTTGATATATATGCTCTCAAGAAAAATCATGAAATGTATGGCAATGGTTAATTTCATGTGTCAAATTGACTGGGCCATGGGGTACATAGATATTTGGTCAAACCCTATTCTGGATGATTCTGTGAGAGTGTTTTGCATGGATGAAGGTAACATTTAAATCTGTAGACAGAGGAAAGCAAATTGCTCTCTCTAATGTGGGCCTCATCCAGTCAGTTGTAGCCTTGAAAAGAACATAAAGTCTGAGCCTCCCCGATGTAAGAAAATTCCTCCTTCTTGACAGTCTTCAACTAGGCCATTGGCTTTTTCCTGCCTTCAAACTCCAACTGAATCTTTGGCTCTTCTTGGGTCTTGAGCCTGCAGGCCTTCAGACTGGAACTACATCATCAGCTCTCCTGATTCTCAGGTCTTCAGACTCAGATTGGAACTAAACCATCAGCTATGCTGAGTCTCTAGCTTGCTGACTAATCCTGCAGATCTTGGGACTTGCCAGCCCGCATAATCATGTGAACAAATTCCTTATAATAAATCTCCTTTTATATCTGTATATATACCTCCTATTGATTATTTTCTGGAGAACACTAATACATTTACTTACTTAGAAATTAAATAATTGATACCTAGGCTAAGAATTCAGATCATCATCATTATTATGCGATTAATAATAATAGCTGCAATAATATAGCCTATATATATACCTGATGTGAAACTTGATATACATGATCTCCTTCAGTCTCCACAAGAATTCTATTAGGAGGCTGTGACTACCTACATGGTAAAGATGAGGAAGCTATAAAATAACTAATGTTAAGATACTCTGTAAGAAGGTGGATCCATATTTAAGCTGTCTTATTTCAAAAAAAAGTACTTTTTATCATGCTGCATTTCTTTTTTCAGAATCTCTTGATTCTTAATGGTAATTCAGGTGTAATCACTACTGATTGACCCATTTTTCTTTGGAACGTGGGCTTGTTGGTTTTCTTTTTATAAGTGTATGTCTGAGAACAAAGGCATAGATCTGCATAGATCCAAGTAGTGGATTGATTATTTGTTACCTTTATAAGTACAAATATAATTGATCTGGATTGTACTATCACTCTTCTTTATCAGCAACTTTTCCCATATGACATGATATTCTTTGTCATGAAAATTTCTCCATTTTAGGCCTATTTTTTAAGTTGTTGATATTTTATGCCATATGTTCTTATATTGAGTGCCACCCATAACAATCTTGATTTCAATGAATTGAAGAGTTAAATTATTCTTTAACTTTATTAAGTTATGATTTCTCTTTAATTACTCCTTCTCAATTCAGGATGGGAAACCACAGTCAATTCTGCTTATTGTAAAAATCAAGAGTATTATACTTCAATTCAAGAAAAACTGATTTTTGCTTTGTTCTGTCCTGTTATAAATTCCATTAGTTTACTTTTTCAATTTTGAAAATACTCTGAAGTAGACATAAATCATTGCTTACCTTTTTTTGAAACATTTTTTATTCTTTTTTATTTTTATTTCAGTATTTTAATTATATAGAAAAAAAACCCTTTCTGAGGTACTTATTTCCATAGGATGCATTTATAATAATAAAGTGGAATAATAACCTATGATATTTACAAGAAACATTTTAAATGTGTTTTTAAATCAGTTGTACCAAATTATCTCATATAAATCTTGCATATCCGTGCATACATTCAGTAAACATTTATTGGTGACATAATATATCTGTCCTTAAGTATTTCAAGTTAGTAGGGAAGACAAAGAGGTTAAAAGGTAATTAAAATCTAGTGTGATGAGTACTATTAACACTGAGTTCTGTAGCAGCAAACATGTGTGGCTTCTTCTCCAGCTAGAAGTAGGACAAATATAGGAGAATTCACGGAGGAGATTGCATCACAATGTAAACTTGAAATGTGACTAGGCATTACTTAGGGAAAGATGCTGGAGAGATAAATCTATGGGCAAAGGCATGAATGTGAGAAGACATGCAGGATAGAAGGGTGGTTAAAAGTGCAGACTCTGGAGCTAGAAAGTACAGGTACGGAAATGTGTTTGCTTCTTAGCCGTTGGACATCCTTGCTCAAAATATGTACCTCTCTCTGATGCAATCTCCTCATCTATAAAATTGAGACAATACTGGTATGTACTCCATAGGATTACTGTAAGTATTCAATATGTTAATCCATGAAAAATAGAAATGGTCTGGCACATAGGAGGTACTCATTAAGGTCTTTATCATGTGTGGAGTAAGGAGATGGGTACAGTAGCAAAAGACCGAGACTCAAAGCAGAGCAAATTTTGTCTCTTATACACATTAAGGAATTAATTGAGGCTGAAAGAGTTATTTCTAATATTTAGGCAATCTTTTCTCTTTTGGAAATAGATTATTTCTTTCAGTTCTGTTTCAAGTTACTATTTTCTTCAAATATAATGCAATAAACATATCTGAGACATAATAAAACTGCTAGCTAAATAGTACTGTAGTTACAAGTAGTCACTTATAAATGCAATGCATGTCATCTGTCTACAGTTGGTTGGCAATGAGATAAAAGGCTGTTTAGCCCTGGCTCAGATCTCCTGCTCTGGAAGTTATGGGCTCCTTTAGACAGTTTTGAGCACTACTAAAAAATGTTATGCTAGTTAAACTTTCAGGTTATCCTACCACTTATATGTGAGGATTTCCAAATATCTCCATAGACAGGACTCTGCCTAATGAGTAACACAGTTCCGTTTAAAAATGAAAGCTGCCTTCCATGTGAGATGCCAACAGGACCTAGAAATGGCCCCCTTTGTTTTGATTCTGCATCTAGTAGAAGATCATCTTTAAATCAGAATAGTTATTTTATGCTTACCAATCTATCTAATCCAGCTTTGTTTCCCATACATAATATAATTTAATTTTGTGATAAATTTCTGACAGGATAATTGGAATCAAATTGAATACATTTAAATATTAGAGCATCAGATTATTACATCAATATGTCTATAGAAGAAGGTGTTAATGCTAAACTTTTGAGAATGTCACAAAATGACCACACCTATGCTAGTTATAGTAAAGATTTTAAATTACATACACAATATAGGTCTTGTTCCTGAGTGTAGTGTAGAAAGATTTTTTTCTTCTTTTGAAGTAGCTCTAATTTTTTTCATTCTGTATTTCATAAGAGATATGAATAAATGTGATCATTCAATGTAGAAATGCATAATAAACTAATCTGTTAACAAAGTTACACTAGACAGAAAATGCATATGGACACAACAGAGCTACCCCAGTTAATCTCCCCAACATATACTGTTATATCAACCCTATCTATGATGACCTTATCTCACAATGCTTCATAGCATGCTAGAAATGCTTTTGCTTGAATTACTCAGTTACAATTGCATTTATATTATTATTTGTGGGATTATTTATATAATGTTTATGTTTCCCAAGTACACTAAATTTTATGAGGCTAAGGATTATAGCAGTCAGATTTATCTACCTATCTTTAGTGTTTAATAAGTGCTTGACTCATAATAGGATCACAGTAAGCATTTTTGGGTGGACGAACGGGTGAATGAATGTATTTACTTAGCCTCACTTAAACGGGTCTTAGTCCCATCTTTTCCAGAGTACAAGGGCATATCCATTGCCTGAATTTGTTTTGCTTAGCTTCCTTTATTCCTTTCAAAACATCTTACAAAACCAACTATTTACAATTTCTAATATTCACTTCCCCCACCTCAGTTTTCCCTTTTTTTTTTGTATTCTGTGTATATTTTTATTAATGTCCTTTCTAAGGATTCCTAAATTATATGCAAGAAAGATACATCAAATAACTGAAACACAATCTAATCTAGAATGTATGATAAAGACAAATATTTCGGAAGAGGTTTGTGGTTTTCCAAAAGGGAAGTATGTTATTATTTGGAAATTTTCCTATGATACCATGGATGAGGGCTGCAGCTCAAGGGACAGACTTTGAATTATAATAGCCCTTTTCCACCACTAAAGATTCATCCAATTAAGGACAGAATCATCTCGTACTGTTGTGAGCACAAAGTGTATCTCTCTTCCCATCTTAGAGAGGAAAATCAAATAAATTGCTGAGCATTGTGGTACACCCAAATGAATTCTTCATTGTTGATTGAAAACAAAGGGCACAGATGTTTTAACTGCACACAAAGAATGAGATTTTGGAACATAAAAACGAAGGGGACAGGGTCATCATTCAAAAACACAATTGTCTCAGATAATATCAAAGTTTAAGAGCAGCTCTGACAAACAAGATTTTGTGGCTGGGGTAGATGAAGTTTACTGTTTCTCTTCCAGATTTTCCCTTTTGTACTAGAAGCTGAGACATGTAGTCCTGTCAAAGTTATTACCAATCCTTCTGTGAATAACTTTGCGGTTTTCAGAGTGCAAAAATGCATTCATTTTATGTATATGGAGTACTTAAATATATTCAACATAGATAATTTCTGTCCTTGAAAGGAACCAAATGTTACAATTTACAATGACACAATGCCGTTCATTCTCACCCTTACATTAAAATCAGTCTTGATCTGCCTATGATTTGTGTTAGCTGCTTATGTTGGAGGATAGATTATCTACTATTTTCCTTTGAAAAGAATTATATTCTAGTTTTGCTACAATATTAAATTTTATATTTTCCAAAATAAGGTCCCCATAATTAATGCCAAAAAGCTAGCTTAATTGTTTCCCCTAAGATAGCAGTGATCCATGCCAACTAAGGAACAAACTTGGGTTAGGAGTTGGTGAGTTTGTTTATCCCTTTGAGATATTTTTCTGGGCAACTTCCTTTGGACACTGAAATGAGGCCTCATGAACAGCCTAATGTGTTTTTCTCTTTATTTTTATGCAGTAAGATGAGAAAGAAAAATAAAGGAAAAGAAAGAGATGGGAACAGAAGGGAAGGGAAAGGAAGGAAAGGAAAGGGATGGGAGAGAAAGGAAATTCTAAGGAAAAAATATTTCCTTTAGTTTCTTTGAATTCCTCCGAGGCTTTTTCTGATGACATGATTAGGAGGCCATAATTTTTTTTTGACCCTGATGTCCTGCCTCCCTACTCAGTCATCTCTGTCATTTAACTTTGCAAAAGAAGACAGAACAATGGCCAACAAACATATAAAAAGGTGATCAACATTTCTAATCATCAGGGAAATTCAAATTAAAACCACAATGAGATATCACTTAACTCCAGTGAGAATGGCTTTTATCAAAAAGTCCCAGAACAACAAATGCTGGCATAGATGCAGAGAGATAGAAACACTGTTACACTGCTGGTGAGACTGCAAATCAATATAACCTCTGTGGAAAGTAATTTGGAGATAAAGAACTAAAAATAGAAAGACCAATTTGATCACTTTGGATAGTATAAAAATTTTAACTTATTTAATTGTTCTTGAAAATAAAAATTCTGTCACTTAGAATATGATGTTTCCTTTAGATTTGAATTAGAAAGTTATATTTAAATTGAAAGAATTTCTAGAAACCTTGTCAAAAATCACTGATATAGAAATATATTTAACATAATCCAAATTTAATTGACAGTGAGTTTAGAAAATCTAGACTTAATATAAGTAAGAAAACTTCTCTAATGAGAGGGCTCCCAACTGATGTTTAGTTTCTACACTTATCATAAAATGTCCATTAAAAACAATTTGGAAAGTTCAATTTTAGCTGTGGTAAAAATTATTCATGTATAAGAAGTTATTCCAGCTTATAAAATGATGAGTTTGATATACTGAAATAGACTCCTCACCATCTGGCATGGGCTGGATGAATATGGCAAATACAGCCCAGCCTGGGAAACAATCACTGACAGCAGAAAATGAGATGCCTCAATCTAAAACAAATAGCTGTGAAGCAGCCAGTTTTAGACAAGGAAAACCCAATTATTTGCACACAGGCCCTTATTTTACCTTAATAGCATCCTCGGTTGGAGATAGCAAGAAGGCAAAATGGTGACGGAAAGGAGTGACATAAGTTAGCACCATCTTACAGGTCAAAAACCTGAAACTCCTTAATGAGATGGGCTGAACTGCAGTGACTTTATTATTATGTTCATGATCAGCCAAGTCAGTAGCAATGCTCAAATAAAAACCGAACAGTTCCCAGACCTCTCAGTCTTGAGCATTTTTTCCAAATTATTAATCGTCAAAACAGTTCTTAGATATTCTGTTTATTTTTTTTTTGCTACTATTTTTACTCAGAAATTCGTGGGAAAAACAAACTGCTTTTCCATGAACTGATACTCTGGGTTAGAGAAAATATTGCAAGTTTTTCATATAACTATATTTATTCTCATAATGACCTCCACAGGGAGAACTATGAAACACTAAGGAAGAAATAGCAGAGGACACAAACAGATGGAAAACTATACCATGCTCATGGATTGGCAGAATCAACATTGTTAAAATGTCTACACTGCTCAAAGTGATCTACAGATTCAATGCAATCCCTATTAAAATACTAACATCATTTTTTACAGATCTAGGAAAAATAATTCTATGCTGTGTGTGGAACCAGAGAAGAAACCATATTGCTAGAGCAACCTTAAGCAAAAAGAACAAATTGGGAGGCATCAATCTACCAGATTTCAATCTATATTACAAGTCTATAGTAACTAAAACAGCAAGGTACTGGCACAAGAATAGAGACATAGACCAATGTAACAGGACTGAGAACCCAGATATAAAACTATCCTCATATAGCCATCTGATTTTGGCAAAGCAAACAAAAACATACACTGGGGAAAATAATCCCTATTCAATAAATGGTGCTGGGAAAATTGGATAGCCATACGTAGAAAGCTAAAACAGGATATGCGCCTCTCACCTCTCACAAGTATCTCATTGATTTTTAAGTGTTGTCAATATATATTTTATAATCTAAGATAGGAACATATACACAATAAAGTATAAAAATTGTAAGTGGACTGCTCACTGTATTTTTATATTTGTAGACATCTATATAGCTACCATCCATATCAATATATGGAACATTTCCAGGATCCTAAATGCCTCCTCTCAAATATAGCCTAAAATTATAGCCACTCTACTCTTTTTTTTAATCCTTGAATTTACTGTAAATGAAATCAGACTGTATGTATTATATATTTTTCTTTGATTTTTTTCAACATTAACTGTTAGATTAATCTAGATATTTTAAATTTTTATGATGTATATGGTTGTATAGGAATATTATACAGGTTTTTTAATCCATTTTACTGTTTGTTGCCAATTGGGCTGTTGCCATTTGTTACCTATTTTCAAAGAAAGCTGGTATGACAATACTTGGACACACAATTTGAACTGGACTTTTGGCATTATAGGGTAGACATATATTTAGATTTGCAGATGAGGCCAGCAATATATGAGTGTTCTACTTACTGGATATTCTCATCAATATGTAGTATTTTCACTCATTTTTATGTTTAGCTACTTTTGTGGGTGAATAGAGGTGTGTGTTTTTGGTTTCAGTTTGCATTTTCCTGATGATTAGGGAATGATGTAATGTAGCTTTTCATATCATTATTGGCCACTTGGTTATTATCATTTGTGATGTATGTAAAAGACCTTTCTGCTTTTCTTCTATCAGATTGTCTCACTCGTTCTCATTGATTTGTAGGGAACATTGTCTAATTTCTAAAATTCTTTCCAGGACATAATATCAGGGCCTGGCTGCTGACTCCATATTCCATTCTTAGTGTATGTTCCTGGACAAGTTATATAAACTCTGATTCTCAATTTCCTTGCATTTAAAAATGGAATAAGAAGATCTGTTCTTCATTTTGTAAGTCTTTTATTAGGATTAGACTCAAAATGAGATAATACATGTGTAAATATTCAGAAGCTGTGAGGGACTTTAAAAATATAAAGAATTATTCTGATTGAAAGGCATCATATTTTTATTTAATTTTTAAAATAGGTGATGTTATTTCAGGGCTTGCAATTCTCATATTGGGAAAACAAGAAAAAAAAGCAATAAGAGGTGATTTAAAGAACATACTCTGATTGAGCTTTATTGGAACCTTGTCATCTAGGTTTTACACACTGATAAAATACATGCGTTTTTGTAGCAGCCTGTTTCTTTATATAGAGAAGAATGAAAGGCAGTCAATATAGGTGGTAAGTGATATGAATGTGTTGAGTTTCAAAGGATGATTACAGAGAATATTCTGTGCTCCACTGCTAAAATAAAGCATTATATGTGAAACCAAAACCTTTTCGATGTGGCTTCTTAGGATTCTGTTTGAGTTCCTACTTTTATGAAATCATTTGAACTTGGGAAATCGTATCTTGACAACTTCAACACATTTTCAACTTAGGGAAATAAAATAAGCAGGACAGTACTATGTGTGTATAAATATAAAGAACTACAGTAGGATATTCAAGACCCAAAGTATTCAGTTTCTGACCTTTCACAAGTCTTTAGCAGCCTAGTAATTAATTTAAAATACTAGAAAATATTAGGAATTGATATTTAGCATTAAATTAAATTTGTATCTGTTATTTACTTCCAATCTCTCTTCATTGCAATCCCTAGCAAAACAAAAGTTATTAATCTCTTCAGCCAAAAATTGGCCACATAACATCATAGGAAGAGATTCAGGTAATACCTTGGTCTATAGGTATGTTCCCCTTGCTGTTCTGATACTTGTAAATAGCATTATTATTCTTATCTATGGTTATACATCAGGGATTCATCAGAAGTCTTATAGACTGGTTATTTCTAGCAATAGAAGGTCACCAGGGATTCTGAAACATAAGAAGGATCTCTAAATGCATTTTTTAGTCCAATCATACCTGATAGTCCCCTTTAAGATGAAGGACACACTTCAGACTATGAATGCTCCCAATGACAGACAGCGCTTATGTGTGGAAAAGAAGATATATTCTAATGACTTTTAACACTAAAATGACTTTCATCTCTCACTGGTGCCTTCACCAACTTACTGAATTGCCAAGCAAAACAATAGGTCATTTTACATACCAATACTCTCTAACTCATTTTTCAGGAGATAAAGCATATTAATATTGCATATAATTATTTATAACAAATAGGAAATATTAGTTTTTTTCCAGATTTCCATCTTTGGCTTTCTCCATTCATGTAACAAATTGTATAGTTAAGTGTCAGCTATAGTTATGTGTTTCAGTCTTCAGACTGAAACAGGATCCGCACTTTTCACCGTTCCTTGCAGAATCATTTGATTCATCACCTAGGAATGGGGATTCCTTCTCCAGACCAATCAAAGGCCAGGCCAAAGTAACTCGATCTTTCCAAGAGGAGTGTGGCACAACTTTTAAAACAACTGCTAGGTTGACAACTATTTAGTATTTTTTTGTAGCACTTTTCACCATAATTGTCATAAGGTTGGTCTCTGCACCCTTAAGCATTATGATAGTTTTCACAGACAGAAGTATGCGGAGGCCCAGTAAACTTGGTATTTCCAATAGTTGGTACTGGAGACTATAAAGAAAGTGTTCTTTTAAGTATTATTCCACTGTGGTTTCACCATTATTTTCAGAACCAGAGCAAGTTTCATGCATTAGCATAAGAATCCCTCCTCCTAATTGAGATTTCTGTGTGGGGTGTAAGTGCAGGGCTTCTGTCAGCCCTGTGTTTGATTAGATTGTCCCCAGAGTTGGTAAGTGCATATTTGCATGAGATGGGAAAAGTGTGGATCGTGTTTCACATTTCATCCTGACACTTTTGAAATAACCAGTATGTTGGTAATTATTTGCCATTTCCATAGCGTTTTTCACCGTAATAGTGATAAGGTTGGTCTCTGCATCCTTAAGCCTATGATGCTTTTCGCAGAGGAAACTCTACTGAGGCCCAGGTAACTTGGTATTTCCCATACCTGGCACCAGAGCCTTGGAAGATACGATTGTTTTCAGTATTATTTCACCATCCTTTCACCACTGTTTCAAGAACAGGAGCACTTTTCAACCCTTAGCGAAAGAATCCTCTTTGGAGAGGACATGTTATTCTGGGGTACCAAGCACAGGGCCTCTGTCAGTCCTGGGTTTGTTGGACTAGCGCCAGACATGAGAAGGGCGCCTTTGTGGGACAGGTGAAAAGTGCGGACCCTTTTCAGTCTAAAGACTGAAACAGGATCCACACTTTTCACCTTTGCTTTCAGAATCATTTGATTCATCAGCTAGGAATGGCGATTCCCTCTCCAGAGCAATCGAAGGCTAGGCCAAGGTAACTCGATCTTTCCAAGAGGTGTGTGGCACAACTTTTGAAAGAACCGCTAGGTGGAGAACTATTTGGTATTTTTCCGTAGCACTTTTCACCATAATTGTCATAAGGTTGGTCTCTGCATCCTTAAGCGTATGAGCGTTTTTACAGACGAAAGCAGGCTGAGGCCCAGTAAACTTGGCATTTCCAAGAGTTGGTCCTAGGGACTACAAAGAAAGTGTTCTTTTAAGTATTATGCCACTGTGGTTTCACCATGATTTTCAGAACCCGAGCAGGTTTCTCGCGTTAGCATAAGAATCCTGCCTGGCAGTTGAGACTTCTGGGTGGGGTGTATGTGCAGGGCTTCTGTCAGCCCTGCCTTTGATTGGTTTACCTCCAGAGTTGGTAAGTGCATATCTGCGTGAGATGGGAAAAGTGTGGATCGAGCTTCAGATTTCCTCCTGCCACTTTTGAAATCACCAGTATGTGGGTAATTATTTGCCATTTCCATAGCGTTTTGCACGGTAATAGTCACGAGGTCGGTCTCTGCATCCTAAAGCCCGTGATGCTTTTCGCAGAGAAACCTCTGCTGAGGCCCAGGTAACTTTGTATTTCCCATACCTGGCACCGGAGCCCTGAAAGATAGGATTGTTTTCAGTATTATTTCACCATCCTTTCCCCACCGTTTGAAGAACAGGAGCACTTTTGAACCGTTAGCGTAAGAATCCTTCTTTGGAGATGAGATATTTTTCTGGGGTGGCAAGTGCAGGGCCTCTGTCAGTCCTGGGTTTGTTGGACTAGCGCCAGACATGAGAAGGGCGACTTTGTGGGAGAGGTGAATAGTGCTGATCCTGTTTTAGTCTAAAGACTGAAACAGGATCCGCACTTTTCACCGTTCCTTTCAGAATCATTTGATTCATCAGCTAGGAACGGCGATTCCTTCTCCAGAGCAATCGAAGGCTAGGCCAAAGTAACTCGATCTTTCCAGGAGGTGTGTGCCACAACTTTTGAAAGAACCCCGAGGTGGAGAACTATTTGGTATTTTTCCGTAGCACTTTTCACCGTAATTGTCCTAAGTTTGGTCTCTGCATCCTTAAGCGTACGAGCGTTTTCACAGACGAAAGCAGGCTGAGGCCCAGTAAACTTGGCATTTCCTAGAGTTGGTCCTAGAGACTACAAAGAAAGTGTTCTTTTAAGTATTATTCCACTGTGGTTTCACCATGATTTTCAGAACCCGAGCCGGTTTCTCACGTTAGCAAAGAATCCTGCCTGGTAGTTGAGATTTCTGGGTGGGGTGTAAGTGCGGGGCTTCTGTCAGCCCTGCCTTTGATTGGTTTACCTCCACAGTTGGTAAGTGCATATCTGCGTGAGATGGCAAAAGTGTGCATCGTGCTTCAGATTTCCTCCTGACCCTTTTGAAATCACCAGTATGTTGGTAATTATTTGCCATTTCCATAGCGTTTTGCACGGTAAAAGTCACGAGATCGGTCTCTGCATCCTGAAGCCCGTGATGCTTTTCGCAGAGAAAGCTCTGCTGTGGCCCAGGTAACTTGGTATTTCCCCTACCTGGCACCGGAGCCTTGGAAGATAGGATTGTTTTCAGTATTATTTCACTATCCTTTCCCCACCGTTTCAAGAACGGGAGCACTTTTGAACCGTTAGCGAAAGAATCCTTCTTTGGAGATGAGATATTTTTCTGGGGTGGCAAGTGCAGGGCCTCTGTCAGTCCTGGGTTTGCTGGACTAGCGCCAGACATGAGAAGGACGCCTTTGTGGGAGAGGTGAATAGTGCGGATCCTGTTTCAGACTTTAGACTGAAACAGGATCCGCACTTTTCACCGTTCCTTTCAGAATCATTTGATTCATCAGCTAGGAATGGCGATTCCTTCTCCAGAGCAATCGAAGGCTAGGCCAAAGTAAATCGATCTTTCCAAGAGGTGTGTGGCACAACTTTTGAAAGAACCGCTAGGTGGAGAACTATTTGGTATTTTTCCGTAGCACTTTTCACCGTAATTGTCATAAGGTTGGTCTCTGCATCCTTAAGCATAGGAGCATTTTCACAGACGAAAGCAGGCTGAGGCCCAGTAAACTTGGCATTTCCAAGAGTTGGTCCTAGAGACTACAAAGAAAGTGTTCTTTTAAGTATTATGCCACTGTGGTTTCACCATGATTTTCAGAACCCGAGCCGGTTTCTCACGTTAGCAAAGAATCCTGCCTAGTAGTTGAGATTTCTGGGTGGGGTGTAAGTGCGGGGCTTCTGTCAGCCCTGCCTTTGATTGGTTTACCTCCAGAGTTGGTAAGTGGATATCTGCGTGAGATGCCAAAAGTGTGGATCGTGCTTCAGATTTCCTCCTGACCCTTTTGAGATCACCAGTATGTAGGTAATTACTTGCCATTTCCGTAGCGTTTTGCACGGTAATAGTCACGAGGTCGGTCTCTGCATCCTGAAGCCCGTGATGCTTTTCGCAGAGAAAGCTCTTCTGAGGCCCAGGTAACTTGGTATTTCCCATACCTGGCACCGGAGCCTTGGAACATAGGGTTGTATTCAGTATTATTTCACCATCCTTTCCCCACCCTTTCAAGAATGGGAGCCCTTTTGAATGTTAGCGTAAGAATCCTTCATTGGAGATGAGATATTTTTCTGGGGTAGCAAGTGCAGGGCCTCTGTCTGTACGGGGTTTCTTGGACTAGCGCCAGATATGAGAAGGGCGCCTTTGTGGGAGAGGTGAATAGTGCGGATCCTGTTTCAGTCTAAAGACTGTAACAGGATCCGCACTTTTCACCGTTCCTTTCAGAATCATTTGATTCATCAGCTAGGAACGGCGATTCCTTCTCCAGAGCAATCGAAGGCTAGGCCAAAGTAACTCGATCTTTCCAAGAGGTGTGTGGCACAACTTTTGAAAGAACCGCTAGGTGGAGAACTATTTGGTATTTTTCCGTAGCACTTTTCACCGTAATTGTCATAAGGTTGGTCTCTGCATCCTTAAGCGTATGACTGTTTTCACAGACGAAAGCAGGCTGAGGCCAGGAAACTTCGCATTTCCAAGAGTTGGTCCTAGAGACTACAAAGAAAGTGTTCTTTTAAGTATTATTCCACTGTGGTTTCACCAGGATTTTCAGAACCGGAGCAGGTTTCTCGCGTTAGCATAAGAATCCTGCCTGGTAGTTGAGATTTCTGGGTGGGGTGTAAGTGCGGGGCTTCTGTCAGCCCTGCCTTTGATTGGTTTACCTCCACAGTTGGTAAGTGCATATCTGCGTGAGATGGCAAAAGTGTGCATCGTGCTTCAGATTTCCTCCTCACCCTTTTGAAATCACCAGTATGTTGGTAATTATTTGCCATTTCCATAGCGTTTTGCACGGTAATAGTCACGAGATCGGTCTCTGCATCCTGAAGCCCGTGATGCTTTTCACAGAGAAAGCTCTGCTGAGGCCCAGGTAACTTGGTATTTCCCATACCTGGCACCGGAGCCTTGGAAGATAGGATTGTTTTCAGTATTATTTCACCATCCTTTCCCCACCGTTTGAAGAACGGGAGCACTTTTGAACCGTTAGCGAAAGAATCCTTCTTTGGAGATGAGATATTTTTCTGGGGTGGCAAGTGCAGGGCCTCTGTCAGTCCTGGGTTTGTTGGACTAGCGCCAGACATGAGAAGGACGCCTTTGTGGGAGAGGTGAATAGTGCGGATCCTGTTTCAGACTTTAGACTGAAACAGGATCTGCACTTTTCACTGTTCCTTTCAGAATCATTTGATTCATCAGCTAGGAACGGCGATTCCTTCTCCAGAGCAATCGAAGGCTAGGCCAAAGTAACTCGATCTTTCCAAGAGGTGTATGGCACAACTTTTTAAAGAACCGCTAGGTTGAGAACTATTTGGTATTTTTCCGTAGCACTTTTCAACGTAATTGTCATAAGGTTGGTGTCTGCATCCTTAAGCATAGGAGCATTTTCACAGGCGAAAGCAGGCTAAGGCCCAGTAAACTTGGCATTTCCAAGAGTTGGTCCCAGAGAATACAAAGAAAGTGTTCTTTTAAGTATTATTCCACTGTGGCTTCACCATGATTTTCAGAACCCCAGCAGGTTTCTCGCGTTAGCATAAGAATCCTGCCTGGTAGTTGAGATTTCTGGGTGGGGTGTAAGTGCGGGGCTTCTGTCAGCCCTGCCTTTGATTAGTTTACCTCCAGAGTTGGTAAGTGCATATCTGCGTGAGATGTGAAAAGTGTGGATCGTGCTTCAGATTTCCTCCTGACCCTTTTGAAATCACCAGAATGTTGGTAGTTATTTGCCATTTCCATAGCGTTTTGCACGGTAATACTCACGAGGTCGGTCTCTGCATCCTGAAGCCCCTGATGCTTTTCGCAGAGAAAGCTCTGCTGAGGCCCAGGTAACTTGGTATTTCCCATACCTGGCACCGGAGCCTTGGAAGATAGGATTGTTTTCAGTATTATTTCACGATCCTTTCCCCACCGTATTAAGAACGGGAGCGGCCGGCGCGGTGGCTCACGCCTGTAATCCTAGCCCTCTGGGAGGCCGAGGCGGGTGGATCGCTCAAGGTCAGGAGTTCAAGACCAGCCTGAGCGAGACCCCATCTCTACTAACAATAGAAATAAAACTATCTGGACAACTAAAAATATATATAGAAAAAATTAGCCGGGCATGGTGGCACATGCCTGTAGTCCCAGCTACTCGGGAGGCTGAGGCAGTAGGATTGCTTAAACCCAGGAGTTTGAGGTTGCTGTGAGCGAGGCTGACGCCACGGCACTCACTCTAGCCCGGGCAACAAAGTGACACTGTCTGAAAAAAAAAAAAAAAAAGAACGGGAGCACTTTTGAACCGTTAGTGTAAGAATCCTTCTTTGGTGATGAGATATTTTTCTGGGGTGGCAAGTGCAGGGCCTCTGTCAGTCCTGGGTTTGTTGGACTAGCGCCAGACATGAGAAGGGCGACTTTGTGGGAGAGGTGAATAGTGCTGATCCTGTTTTAGTCTAAAGACTGAAACAGGATCCGCACTTTTCACCGTTCCTTTCAGAATCATTTGATTCATCAGCTAGGAACGGCGATTCCTTCTCCAGAGCAATCGAAGGCTAGGCCAAAGTAACTCGATCTTTCCAGGAGGTGTGTGCCACAACTTTTGAAAGAACCCCGAGGTGGAGAACTATTTGGTATTTTTCCGTAGCACTTTTCACCGTAATTGTCCTAAGTTTGGTCTCTGCATCCTTAAGCGTACGAGCGTTTTCACAGACGAAAGCAGGCTGAGGCCCAGTAAACTTGGCATTTCCTAGAGTTGGTCCTAGAGACTACAAAGAAAGTGTTCTTTTAAGTATTATTCCACTGTGGTTTCACCATGATTTTCAGAACCCGAGCCGGTTTCTCACGTTAGCAAAGAATCCTGCCTGGTAGTTGAGATTTCTGGGTGGGGTGTAAGTGCGGGGCTTCTGTCAGCCCTGCCTTTGATTGGTTTACCTCCACAGTTGGTAAGTGCATATCTGCGTGAGATGGCAAAAGTGTGCATCGTGCTTCAGATTTCCTCCTGACCCTTTTGAAATCACCAGTATGTTGGTAATTATTTGCCATTTCCATAGCGTTTTGCACGGTAAAAGTCACGAGATCGGTCTCTGCATCCTGAAGCCCGTGATGCTTTTCGCAGAGAAAGCTCTGCTGTGGCCCAGGTAACTTGGTATTTCCCCTACCTGGCACCGGAGCCTTGGAAGATAGGATTGTTTTCAGTATTATTTCACTATCCTTTCCCCACCGTTTCAAGAACGGGAGCACTTTTGAACCGTTAGCGAAAGAATCCTTCTTTGGAGATGAGATATTTTTCTGGGGTGGCAAGTGCAGGGCCTCTGTCAGTCCTGGGTTTGCTGGACTAGCGCCAGACATGAGAAGGACGCCTTTGTGGGAGAGGTGAATAGTGCGGATCCTGTTTCAGACTTTAGACTGAAACAGGATCCGCACTTTTCACCGTTCCTTTCAGAATCATTTGATTCATCAGCTAGGAATGGCGATTCCTTCTCCAGAGCAATCGAAGGCTAGGCCAAAGTAAATCGATCTTTCCAAGAGGTGTGTGGCACAACTTTTGAAAGAACCGCTAGGTGGAGAACTATTTGGTATTTTTCCGTAGCACTTTTCACCGTAATTGTCATAAGGTTGGTCTCTGCATCCTTAAGCATAGGAGCATTTTCACAGACGAAAGCAGGCTGAGGCCCAGTAAACTTGGCATTTCCAAGAGTTGGTCCTAGAGACTACAAAGAAAGTGTTCTTTTAAGTATTATGCCACTGTGGTTTCACCATGATTTTCAGAACCCGAGCCGGTTTCTCACGTTAGCAAAGAATCCTGCCTAGTAGTTGAGATTTCTGGGTGGGGTGTAAGTGCGGGGCTTCTGTCAGCCCTGCCTTTGATTGGTTTACCTCCAGAGTTGGTAAGTGGATATCTGCGTGAGATGCCAAAAGTGTGGATCGTGCTTCAGATTTCCTCCTGACCCTTTTGAGATCACCAGTATGTAGGTAATTACTTGCCATTTCCGTAGCGTTTTGCACGGTAATAGTCACGAGGTCGGTCTCTGCATCCTGAAGCCCGTGATGCTTTTCGCAGAGAAAGCTCTTCTGAGGCCCAGGTAACTTGGTATTTCCCATACCTGGCACCGGAGCCTTGGAACATAGGGTTGTATTCAGTATTATTTCACCATCCTTTCCCCACCCTTTCAAGAATGGGAGCCCTTTTGAATGTTAGCGTAAGAATCCTTCATTGGAGATGAGATATTTTTCTGGGGTAGCAAGTGCAGGGCCTCTGTCTGTACGGGGTTTCTTGGACTAGCGCCAGATATGAGAAGGGCGCCTTTGTGGGAGAGGTGAATAGTGCGGATCCTGTTTCAGTCTAAAGACTGTAACAGGATCCGCACTTTTCACCGTTCCTTTCAGAATCATTTGATTCATCAGCTAGGAACGGCGATTCCTTCTCCAGAGCAATCGAAGGCTAGGCCAAAGTAACTCGATCTTTCCAAGAGGTGTGTGGCACAACTTTTGAAAGAACCGCTAGGTGGAGAACTATTTGGTATTTTTCCGTAGCACTTTTCACCGTAATTGTCATAAGGTTGGTCTCTGCATCCTTAAGCGTATGACTGTTTTCACAGACGAAAGCAGGCTGAGGCCAGGAAACTTCGCATTTCCAAGAGTTGGTCCTAGAGACTACAAAGAAAGTGTTCTTTTAAGTATTATTCCACTGTGGTTTCACCAGGATTTTCAGAACCGGAGCAGGTTTCTCGCGTTAGCATAAGAATCCTGCCTGGTAGTTGAGATTTCTGGGTGGGGTGTAAGTGCGGGGCTTCTGTCAGCCCTGCCTTTGATTGGTTTACCTCCACAGTTGGTAAGTGCATATCTGCGTGAGATGGCAAAAGTGTGCATCGTGCTTCAGATTTCCTCCTCACCCTTTTGAAATCACCAGTATGTTGGTAATTATTTGCCATTTCCATAGCGTTTTGCACGGTAATAGTCACGAGATCGGTCTCTGCATCCTGAAGCCCGTGATGCTTTTCACAGAGAAAGCTCTGCTGAGGCCCAGGTAACTTGGTATTTCCCATACCTGGCACCGGAGCCTTGGAAGATAGGATTGTTTTCAGTATTATTTCACCATCCTTTCCCCACCGTTTGAAGAACGGGAGCACTTTTGAACCGTTAGCGAAAGAATCCTTCTTTGGAGATGAGATATTTTTCTGGGGTGGCAAGTGCAGGGCCTCTGTCAGTCCTGGGTTTGTTGGACTAGCGCCAGACATGAGAAGGACGCCTTTGTGGGAGAGGTGAATAGTGCGGATCCTGTTTCAGACTTTAGACTGAAACAGGATCTGCACTTTTCACTGTTCCTTTCAGAATCATTTGATTCATCAGCTAGGAACGGCGATTCCTTCTCCAGAGCAATCGAAGGCTAGGCCAAAGTAACTCGATCTTTCCAAGAGGTGTATGGCACAACTTTTTAAAGAACCGCTAGGTTGAGAACTATTTGGTATTTTTCCGTAGCACTTTTCAACGTAATTGTCATAAGGTTGGTCTCTGCATCCTTAAGCATAGGAGCATTTTCACAGGCGAAAGCAGGCTAAGGCCCAGTAAACTTGGCATTTCCAAGAGTTGGTCCCAGAGAATACAAAGAAAGTGTTCTTTTAAGTATTATTCCACTGTGGCTTCACCATGATTTTCAGAACCCCAGCAGGTTTCTCGCGTTAGCATAAGAATCCTGCCTGGTAGTTGAGATTTCTGGGTGGGGTGTAAGTGCGGGGCTTCTGTCAGCCCTGCCTTTGATTAGTTTACCTCCAGAGTTGGTAAGTGCATATCTGCGTGAGATGTGAAAAGTGTGGATCGTGCTTCAGATTTCCTCCTGACCCTTTTGAAATCACCAGAATGTTGGTAGTTATTTGCCATTTCCATAGCGTTTTGCACGGTAATACTCACGAGGTCGGTCTCTGCATCCTGAAGCCCCTGATGCTTTTCGCAGAGAAAGCTCTGCTGAGGCCCAGGTAACTTGGTATTTCCCATACCTGGCACCGGAGCCTTGGAAGATAGGATTGTTTTCAGTATTATTTCACGATCCTTTCCCCACCGTATTAAGAACGGGAGCGGCCGGCGCGGTGGCTCACGCCTGTAATCCTAGCCCTCTGGGAGGCCGAGGCGGGTGGATCGCTCAAGGTCAGGAGTTCAAGACCAGCCTGAGCGAGACCCCATCTCTACTAACAATAGAAATAAAACTATCTGGACAACTAAAAATATATATAGAAAAAATTAGCCGGGCATGGTGGCACATGCCTGTAGTCCCAGCTACTCGGGAGGCTGAGGCAGTAGGATTGCTTAAACCCAGGAGTTTGAGGTTGCTGTGAGCGAGGCTGACGCCACGGCACTCACTCTAGCCCGGGCAACAAAGTGACACTGTCTGAAAAAAAAAAAAAAAAAAAAAAAAAAAAAAGAACGGGAGCACTTTTGAACCGTTAGTGTAAGAATCCTTCTTTGGTGATGAGATATTTTTCTGGGGTGGCAAGTGCAGGGCCTCTGTCAGTCCTGGGTTTGTTGGACTAGCGCCAGACATGAGAAGGGCGCCTTTGTGGGAGAGGTGAATAGTGCGGATCTTGTTTCAGTCTGAAGACTGAAACAGGATCCGCACTTTTCACCGTTCCTTTCAGAATCATTTGATTCATCAGCTAGGAACGGCGATTCCTTCTCCAGAGCAATCGAAGGCTAGGCCAAAGTAAATCGATCTTTCCAAGAGGTGTGTGGCACAACTTTTGAAAGAACCGCTAGGTGGAGAACTATTTGGTATTTTTCCGTAGCACTTTTCACCGTAATTGTCATAAGGTTGGTCTCTGCATCCTTAAGCATAGGAGCGTTTTCACAGACGAAAGCAGGCTGAGGCCCAGTAAACTTGGCATTTCCAAGAGTTGGTCCTAGAGACTACAAAGAAAGTGTTCTTTTACGTATTATTCCACTGTGGTTTCACCATGATTTTCAGAACCCGAGCCGGTTTCTCACGTTAGCAAAGAATCCTGCCTGGTAGTTGAGATTTCTGGGTGGGGTGTAAGTGCGGGCTTCTGTCAGCCCTGCATTTGATTGGTTTACCTCCAGAGTTGGTAAGTGGATATCTGCGTGACATGCCAAAAGTGTGGATTGTGCTTCAGATTTCCTCCTGACCCTTTTGAAATCACCAGTATGTAGGTAATTACTTGCCATTTCCATAGCGTTTAGCACGGTAATAGTCACGAGGTCGGTCTCTGCATCCTGAAGCCCGTGATGCTTTTTGCAGAGAAAGCTCTGCTGAGGCCCAGGTAACTTGGTATTTCCCATACCTGGCACCGGAGCCTTGGAAGATAGGATTGTTTTCAGTATTATTTCACCATCCTTTCCCCACCCTTTCAAGAACGGGAGCCCTTTTGAACCGTTAGCGTAAGAATCCTTCATTGGAGATGAGATATTTTTCTGGGGTGGCAAGTGCAGGGCCTCTGTCTGTCCTGGGTTTGTTGGACTAGCGCCAGATATGAGAAGGGCGCCTTTGTGGGAGAGGTGAATAGTGCGGATCCTGTTTCAGTCTAAAGACTGTAACAGGATCCGCACTTTTCACCGTTCCTTTCAGAATCATTTGATTCATCAGCTAGGAAAGGCGATTCCTTCTCCAGAGCAATGGAAGGCTAGGCCAAAGTAACTCGATCTTTCCAAGAGGTGTGTGGCACAACTTTTGAAAGAACCGCTAGGTGGAGAACTATTTGGTATTTTTCCGTAGCACTTTTCACCGTAATTGTCATAAGGTTGGTCTCTGCATCCTTAAGCATATGAGCGTTTTCACAGACGAAAGCAGGCTGAGACCCAGTAAACTTCGCATTTCCAAGAGTTTGTCCTAAAGACTACAAAGAAAGTGTTCTCTTAAGTATTATTCCACTGTGGTTTCACTATGATTTTCAGAACCCGAGCAGGTATCTCGCGTTAGCATAAGAATCCTGCCTGGTAGGTGAGATTTCTGGGTGGGGTGTAAGTGCGGGGCTTATGTCAGGCCTGCCTTTGATTGGCTTACCTCCATGGTTGGTAAGTGCATATCTGCGTGAGATGGCAAAAGTGTGGATCGTGCTTCAGATTTCCTCCTGACCCTTTTGAAATCACCAGTATGTTGGTAATTATTTGCCATTTCCATAGCGTTTTGCACGGTAATAGTCACGAGGCTGGACTCTGCATCCTGAAGCCCGTGATGATTTTCGCAGAGAAAGCTCTCCTGAGGCCCAGGTAACTTGGTATTTCCCATACCTGGCACCGGAGCCTTGGAAGATAGGATTGTTTTCAGTATTATTTGACCATCCTTTCCCCACCATTTCACGATCCGGAGCCCTTTTGAACCCTTAGCGTAAGAATCCTTCTTTGGAGATGACTTATTTTTCTGGGGTGGCAAGTGCAGGGCCTCTGTCAGTCCTGGGTTTGTTGCAGTAGCGCCAGACATGAGAAGGGAGCCTTTGTGGGAGAAGTGAATAGTGCAGATCCTTTCAGAATCATTTGATTCATCAGCTAGGAACGGCGATTCCTTCTCCAGAGCAATCGAAGGCTAGGCCAAAGTAAATCGATCTTTCCAAGAGGTGTGTGGCACAACTTTTGAAAGATCCGCTAGGTGGAGAACTATTTGGTATTTTTCCGTAGCACTTTTCACCGTAATTGTCATAAGGTTGTTCTCTGCATCCTTAAGCGTACGAGCGTTTTCAGAGACGAAAGCAGGCTGAGGCCTAGTAAACTTGGCATTTCGAAGAGTTGGTCCTAGAGACTACAAAGAAAGTGTTCTTTTAAGTATTATTCCGCTGTGGTTTCACCAGGATTTTCAGAACCCGAGCAGGTTTCTCGCGTGAGCATAAGAATCCTGCCTGGTAGTTGAGATTTCTGGGTGGGGTGTAAGGGCGGGGCTTCTGTCAGCCCTGCCTTTGATTGGTTTACCTCCAGAGTTGGTAAGTGCATGTCTGCGAGAGATGGGAAAAGTGTGGATCGTGCTTCAGATTTCCTCCTGACCCTTTGGAAATCACCAGTATGTTGGTAATTATTTGTCATTTCCATAGCGTTTTGCACCGTAACAGTCACGAGGTGGGTCTCTGCATCCTGAAGCCCGTGATGCTTTTCGCAGAGAAAGCTCGGCTGAGGCCCAGGTAACTTGGTATTTCCCATACCTGGCACCGGAGCCTTGTAAGATAGGATTGTTGTCAGTATTATTTCACCATCCTTTCCCCACCGTTTCAAGAACGGGAGCCCTTTTGAACCGTTAGCGTTAGAATCCTTCTTTGGAGATGAGATATTTTTCTAGGGTGGCAAGTGCAGGGCCTCTGTCAGTCCAGGGTTTGTTGGACTAGCGCCAGATATGAGAAGGGCGCCTTTTTGGGAGAGGTGAATAGTGCGGATCCTGTTTCAGTCTAAAGACTGAAACAGGATCCGCACTTTTCACCGTTCCTTTCAGAATCATTTGATTCATCAGCTAGGAACGGCGATTCCTTCTCCAGAGCAATGGAAGGCTAGGCCAAAGTAACTCGATCTTTCCAAGAGGCGTGTGGCACAACTTTTGAAAGAACCGCTAGGTGGAGAACTATTTGGTATTTTTCCGTAGCACTTTTGACCGTAATTTTCATAAGGTTGGTCTCTGCATCCTTAAGCGTACGAGTTTTTTCACAGACGAAAGCAGGCTGAGGCTTACTAAACTTGGCATTTCCAAGAGTTGGTCCTAGAGAATACAAAGAACGTGCTCTTTTAAGTATTATTCCATTGTGGTTTCACCATGATTTTCAGAACCCGAGCAGGTTTCTCGCGTTAGCATAAGAATCCTGCCTGGTAGTTGAGATTTCTGGGTGGGGTGTAAGGACGGGGCTTCTGTCAGCCCTGCCTTTGATTGGTTTACCTCCAGAGTTGGTAAGTGCATATCTGCATGAGATGGGAAAAGTGTTGATCGTGCTTCAGATTTTCTCCTGACCTTTTGAAATCACCAGTATGTTGATAATTATTTGCCATTTCCATAGCGTTTTGCACGTTAATAGTCACAAGGTCGGTCTCTGCATCCTGAAGCCCGTGATGCTTTTCGCAGAGAAAGCTCTGCTGAGGCCCAGGTAACTTGGTATTTCCCATACCTGGCCCGGAGCCTTGGAAGATAGGATGGTTTTCAGTATTATTTCACCATCCTTTCCCCACCGTTTCAAGAACGGGAGCCCTTTTGAACCGTTAGCGTAAGAATCCTTCTTTGGAGATGAGATATTTTTCTAGGGTGGCAAGTGCAGGGCCTCTGTCAGTCCAGGGTTTGTTGGACTAGCGCCAGATATGAGAAGGGCGCCTTTGTGGGAGAGGTGAATAGTGCGGATCCTGTTTCAGTCTAAAGACTGAAACAGGATCTGCACTTTTCAACGTTCCTTTCAGAATCATTTGATTCATCAGCTAGGAACGGCGATTCCTTCTCCAGAGCAATCGAAGGCTAGGCCAAAGTAACTCGATCTTTCCAAGAGGCGTGTGGCACAACTTTTGAAAGAACCGCTAGGTGGAGAAATATTTGGTATTTTTCCGTAGCACTTTTGACCGTAATTGTCATAAGGTTGGTCTCTGCATCCTTAAGCGTAATAGCGTTTTCACAGACGAAAGCAGGCTGAGGCTTAGTAAACTTGGCATTTCCAAGAGTTGGTCCTAGAGAATACAAAGAACGTGCTCTTTTAAGTATTATTCCACTGTGGTTTCACCATGATTTTCAGAACCCGAGCAGGTTTCTCGCTTTAGCATAAGAATCCTGCCTGGTAGTTGAGATTTCTGGATGGGGTGTAAGTGCGGGGCTTCTGTCAGCCCTGCCTTTGATTGGTTTACCTCCAGAGTTGGTAAGAGCCTGTCTGCGTCAGATGGGAAAAGTGTGGATCGTGCTTCAGATTTCCTCCTGACCCTTTTTAAATCTCCAGTATGTTGGCAATTATTTGCCATTTCCATAGCGTTTTGCACGGTAATAGTCACGAGGTCGGTCTCTGCATCCTGAAGCCAGTGATGCTTTTCGCAGAGAAAGCTCTGCTGAGGCCCAGGTAACTTGGTATTTCCCATACCTGGCACCCGATCCTTGGAAGATAGGATTGTTTTCAGTATTATTTCACCATCCTTTCCCCACCGTTTCAAGAACGGGAGCCCTTTTGAACCGTTATCGTAAGAATCCTTCTTTGGAGATGAGATATTTTTCTCGGGTGCCAAGTGCAGGGCCTCTGTCATTCCTGGGTTTATTGGACTAGCGCCAGACGTTAGAAGGGCGCCTTTGTGGGAGAGGTCAATAGTGCGGATCCTGTTTCAGTCTAAAGACTGAAACAGGATCCGCACTTTCCACTGTTCCTTTCAGAATCATTTGATTCATCAGCTAGGAACAGCGATTCCTTCTCCAGAGCAATCGAAGGCTAGGCAAAAGTAACTCAATCTTTCCAAGAGGTGTGTGGCACAACTTTTGAAAGAACCGCTAGGTGGAGAACTATTTGGTATTTTTCCGTAGCACTTTTCACCGTAATTGTCATAAGGTTGGTCTCTGCATCCTTAAGCGTACGAGCGTTTTCACAGACGAAAGCAGGCTGAGGCCCAGAAAACTTGGCATTTCCAAAAGTTGGTCCTAGAGACTACAAAGAAAGTGCTCTTTTAAGTATTATTCCACTGTGGTTTCACCATGATTTTCAGAACCCGAGCAGGTTTCTCCCGTTAGCATCAGAATCCTGCCTGGTAGTTGAGATTTCTGTGTGGAGTGTAAGTGCGGGGCTTCTGTCAGCCCTGCCTTTGATAGGTTTACCTCCACACTTGGTAAGTGCATATCTGCGTGAGATGGGAAAAGTGTGGATCGTGCTTCAGATTTCCTCCTGACCCTTTGGAAATCACCAGTATGTTGGTAATTATTTGTCATTTCCATAGCGTTTTGCACCGTAACAGTCACGAGGTGGGTCTCTGCATCCTGAAGCCCGTGATGCTTTTCGCAGAGAAAGCTCGGCTGAGGCCCAGGTAACTTGGTATTTCCCATACCTGGCACCGGAGCCTTGTAAGATAGGATTGTTGTCAGTATTATTTCACCATCCTTTCCCCACCGTTTCAAGAACGGGAGCCCTTTTGAACCGTTAGCGTTAGAATCCTTCTTTGGAGATGAGATATTTTTCTAGGGTGGCAAGTGCAGGGCCTCTGTCAGTCCAGGGTTTGTTGGACTAGCGCCAGATATGAGAAGGGCGCCTTTTTGGGAGAGGTGAATAGTGCGGATCCTGTTTCAGTCTAAAGACTGAAACAGGATCCGCACTTTTCACCGTTCCTTTCAGAATCATTTGATTCATCAGCTAGGAACGGCGATTCCTTCTCCAGAGCAATGGAAGGCTAGGCCAAAGTAACTCGATCTTTCCAAGAGGCGTGTGGCACAACTTTTGAAAGAACCGCTAGGTGGAGAACTATTTGGTATTTTTCCGTAGCACTTTTGACCGTAATTTTCATAAGGTTGGTCTCTGCATCCTTAAGCGTACGAGTTTTTTCACAGACGAAAGCAGGCTGAGGCTTACTAAACTTGGCATTTCCAAGAGTTGGTCCTAGAGAATACAAAGAACGTGCTCTTTTAAGTATTATTCCATTGTGGTTTCACCATGATTTTCAGAACCCGAGCAGGTTTCTCGCGTTAGCATAAGAATCCTGCCTGGTAGTTGAGATTTCTGGGTGGGGTGTAAGGACGGGGCTTCTGTCAGCCCTGCCTTTGATTGGTTTACCTCCAGAGTTGGTAAGTGCATATCTGCATGAGATGGGAAAAGTGTTGATCGTGCTTCAGATTTTCTCCTGACCTTTTGAAATCACCAGTATGTTGATAATTATTTGCCATTTCCATAGCGTTTTGCACGTTAATAGTCACAAGGTCGGTCTCTGCATCCTGAAGCCCGTGATGCTTTTCGCAGAGAAAGCTCTGCTGAGGCCCAGGTAACTTGGTATTTCCCATACCTGGCCCGGAGCCTTGGAAGATAGGATGGTTTTCAGTATTATTTCACCATCCTTTCCCCACCGTTTCAAGAACGGGAGCCCTTTTGAACCGTTAGCGTAAGAATCCTTCTTTGGAGATGAGATATTTTTCTAGGGTGGCAAGTGCAGGGCCTCTGTCAGTCCAGGGTTTGTTGGACTAGCGCCAGATATGAGAAGGGCGCCTTTGTGGGAGAGGTGAATAGTGCGGATCCTGTTTCAGTCTAAAGACTGAAACAGGATCTGCACTTTTCAACGTTCCTTTCAGAATCATTTGATTCATCAGCTAGGAACGGCGATTCCTTCTCCAGAGCAATCGAAGGCTAGGCCAAAGTAACTCGATCTTTCCAAGAGGCGTGTGGCACAACTTTTGAAAGAACCGCTAGGTGGAGAAATATTTGGTATTTTTCCGTAGCACTTTTGACCGTAATTGTCATAAGGTTGGTCTCTGCATCCTTAAGCGTAATAGCGTTTTCACAGACGAAAGCAGGCTGAGGCTTAGTAAACTTGGCATTTCCAAGAGTTGGTCCTAGAGAATACAAAGAACGTGCTCTTTTAAGTATTATTCCACTGTGGTTTCACCATGATTTTCAGAACCCGAGCAGGTTTCTCGCTTTAGCATAAGAATCCTGCCTGGTAGTTGAGATTTCTGGATGGGGTGTAAGTGCGGGGCTTCTGTCAGCCCTGCCTTTGATTGGTTTACCTCCAGAGTTGGTAAGAGCCTGTCTGCGTCAGATGGGAAAAGTGTGGATCGTGCTTCAGATTTCCTCCTGACCCTTTTTAAATCTCCAGTATGTTGGCAATTATTTGCCATTTCCATAGCGTTTTGCACGGTAATAGTCACGAGGTCGGTCTCTGCATCCTGAAGCCAGTGATGCTTTTCGCAGAGAAAGCTCTGCTGAGGCCCAGGTAACTTGGTATTTCCCATACCTGGCACCCGATCCTTGGAAGATAGGATTGTTTTCAGTATTATTTCACCATCCTTTCCCCACCGTTTCAAGAACGGGAGCCCTTTTGAACCGTTATCGTAAGAATCCTTCTTTGGAGATGAGATATTTTTCTCGGGTGCCAAGTGCAGGGCCTCTGTCATTCCTGGGTTTATTGGACTAGCGCCAGACGTTAGAAGGGCGCCTTTGTGGGAGAGGTCAATAGTGCGGATCCTGTTTCAGTCTAAAGACTGAAACAGGATCCGCACTTTCCACTGTTCCTTTCAGAATCATTTGATTCATCAGCTAGGAACAGCGATTCCTTCTCCAGAGCAATCGAAGGCTAGGCAAAAGTAACTCAATCTTTCCAAGAGGTGTGTGGCACAACTTTTGAAAGAACCGCTAGGTGGAGAACTATTTGGTATTTTTCCGTAGCACTTTTCACCGTAATTGTCATAAGGTTGGTCTCTGCATCCTTAAGCGTACGAGCGTTTTCACAGACGAAAGCAGGCTGAGGCCCAGAAAACTTGGCATTTCCAAAAGTTGGTCCTAGAGACTACAAAGAAAGTGCTCTTTTAAGTATTATTCCACTGTGGTTTCACCATGATTTTCAGAACCCGAGCAGGTTTCTCCCGTTAGCATCAGAATCCTGCCTGGTAGTTGAGATTTCTGTGTGGAGTGTAAGTGCGGGGCTTCTGTCAGCCCTGCCTTTGATAGGTTTACCTCCACACTTGGTAAGTGCATATCTGCGTGAGATGGGAAAAGTGTGGATCGTGCTTCAGATTTCCTCCTGACCCTTTGGAAATCACCAGTATGTTGGTAATTATTTGTCATTTCCATAGCGTTTTGCACCGTAACAGTCACGAGGTGGGTCTCTGCATCCTGAAGCCCGTGATGCTTTTCGCAGAGAAAGCTCGGCTGAGGCCCAGGTAACTTGGTATTTCCCATACCTGGCACCGGAGCCTTGTAAGATAGGATTGTTGTCAGTATTATTTCACCATCCTTTCCCCACCGTTTCAAGAACGGGAGCCCTTTTGAACCGTTAGCGTTAGAATCCTTCTTTGGAGATGAGATATTTTTCTAGGGTGGCAAGTGCAGGGCCTCTGTCAGTCCAGGGTTTGTTGGACTAGCGCCAGATATGAGAAGGGCGCCTTTTTGGGAGAGGTGAATAGTGCGGATCCTGTTTCAGTCTAAAGACTGAAACAGGATCCGCACTTTTCACCGTTCCTTTCAGAATCATTTGATTCATCAGCTAGGAACGGCGATTCCTTCTCCAGAGCAATGGAAGGCTAGGCCAAAGTAACTCGATCTTTCCAAGAGGCGTGTGGCACAACTTTTGAAAGAACCGCTAGGTGGAGAACTATTTGGTATTTTTCCGTAGCACTTTTGACCGTAATTTTCATAAGGTTGGTCTCTGCATCCTTAAGCGTACGAGTTTTTTCACAGACGAAAGCAGGCTGAGGCTTACTAAACTTGGCATTTCCAAGAGTTGGTCCTAGAGAATACAAAGAACGTGCTCTTTTAAGTATTATTCCATTGTGGTTTCACCATGATTTTCAGAACCCGAGCAGGTTTCTCGCGTTAGCATAAGAATCCTGCCTGGTAGTTGAGATTTCTGGGTGGGGTGTAAGGACGGGGCTTCTGTCAGCCCTGCCTTTGATTGGTTTACCTCCAGAGTTGGTAAGTGCATATCTGCATGAGATGGGAAAAGTGTTGATCGTGCTTCAGATTTTCTCCTGACCTTTTGAAATCACCAGTATGTTGATAATTATTTGCCATTTCCATAGCGTTTTGCACGTTAATAGTCACAAGGTCGGTCTCTGCATCCTGAAGCCCGTGATGCTTTTCGCAGAGAAAGCTCTGCTGAGGCCCAGGTAACTTGGTATTTCCCATACCTGGCCCGGAGCCTTGGAAGATAGGATGGTTTTCAGTATTATTTCACCATCCTTTCCCCACCGTTTCAAGAACGGGAGCCCTTTTGAACCGTTAGCGTAAGAATCCTTCTTTGGAGATGAGATATTTTTCTAGGGTGGCAAGTGCAGGGCCTCTGTCAGTCCAGGGTTTGTTGGACTAGCGCCAGATATGAGAAGGGCGCCTTTGTGGGAGAGGTGAATAGTGCGGATCCTGTTTCAGTCTAAAGACTGAAACAGGATCTGCACTTTTCAACGTTCCTTTCAGAATCATTTGATTCATCAGCTAGGAACGGCGATTCCTTCTCCAGAGCAATCGAAGGCTAGGCCAAAGTAACTCGATCTTTCCAAGAGGCGTGTGGCACAACTTTTGAAAGAACCGCTAGGTGGAGAAATATTTGGTATTTTTCCGTAGCACTTTTGACCGTAATTGTCATAAGGTTGGTCTCTGCATCCTTAAGCGTAATAGCGTTTTCACAGACGAAAGCAGGCTGAGGCTTAGTAAACTTGGCATTTCCAAGAGTTGGTCCTAGAGAATACAAAGAACGTGCTCTTTTAAGTATTATTCCACTGTGGTTTCACCATGATTTTCAGAACCCGAGCAGGTTTCTCGCTTTAGCATAAGAATCCTGCCTGGTAGTTGAGATTTCTGGATGGGGTGTAAGTGCGGGGCTTCTGTCAGCCCTGCCTTTGATTGGTTTACCTCCAGAGTTGGTAAGAGCCTGTCTGCGTCAGATGGGAAAAGTGTGGATCGTGCTTCAGATTTCCTCCTGACCCTTTTTAAATCTCCAGTATGTTGGCAATTATTTGCCATTTCCATAGCGTTTTGCACGGTAATAGTCACGAGGTCGGTCTCTGCATCCTGAAGCCAGTGATGCTTTTCGCAGAGAAAGCTCTGCTGAGGCCCAGGTAACTTGGTATTTCCCATACCTGGCACCCGATCCTTGGAAGATAGGATTGTTTTCAGTATTATTTCACCATCCTTTCCCCACCGTTTCAAGAACGGGAGCCCTTTTGAACCGTTATCGTAAGAATCCTTCTTTGGAGATGAGATATTTTTCTCGGGTGCCAAGTGCAGGGCCTCTGTCATTCCTGGGTTTATTGGACTAGCGCCAGACGTTAGAAGGGCGCCTTTGTGGGAGAGGTCAATAGTGCGGATCCTGTTTCAGTCTAAAGACTGAAACAGGATCCGCACTTTCCACTGTTCCTTTCAGAATCATTTGATTCATCAGCTAGGAACAGCGATTCCTTCTCCAGAGCAATCGAAGGCTAGGCAAAAGTAACTCAATCTTTCCAAGAGGTGTGTGGCACAACTTTTGAAAGAACCGCTAGGTGGAGAACTATTTGGTATTTTTCCGTAGCACTTTTCACCGTAATTGTCATAAGGTTGGTCTCTGCATCCTTAAGCGTACGAGCGTTTTCACAGACGAAAGCAGGCTGAGGCCCAGAAAACTTGGCATTTCCAAAAGTTGGTCCTAGAGACTACAAAGAAAGTGCTCTTTTAAGTATTATTCCACTGTGGTTTCACCATGATTTTCAGAACCCGAGCAGGTTTCTCCCGTTAGCATCAGAATCCTGCCTGGTAGTTGAGATTTCTGTGTGGAGTGTAAGTGCGGGGCTTCTGTCAGCCCTGCCTTTGATAGGTTTACCTCCACACTTGGTAAGTGCATATCTGCGTGAGATGGGAAAAGTGTGGATCGTGCTTCAGATTTCCTCCTGACCCTTTTGAAATCACCAGTATGTTGGTAATTATTTGCCATTTCCATAGCGTTTTGCACGGTAATAGTCACGAGGTCGGTCTCTGCATCCTGAATCCCGTGATGCTTTTCGCAGAGAAAGCTCTGCTGAGGCCCAGGTAACTTGGTATTTCCCATACCTGGCACCCGAGCCTTGTAAGATAGGATTATTTTCAGTATTATTTCACCATCCTTTCCCCACCGTTTCAAGAACGGGAGCCCTTTTGAACCGTTAGAGTAAGAATCCTTCTTTGGAGATGAGATATTTTTCTGGGGTGCCAAGTGCAGGGCCTCTGTCATTCCTGGGTTTATTGGACTAGCGCCAGACGTTAGAAGGGCGCCTTTGTGGGAGAGGTCAATAGTGCGGATACTGTTTCAGTCTAAAGACTGAAACAGGATCCGCACTTTTCACCGTTCCTTTCAGAATCATTTGATTGATACTCTAGGAACGGCGATTCCTTCTGCAGAGCAATCGAAGGCTAGGCCAAAGTAACTGGATCTTTCCAAGAGGTGTGTGGCACAACTTTTGAAAGAACCTCTAGGTGGAGAACTATTTGGTATTTTTCCGTAGCACTTTTCACCTTAATTGTCATAAGGTTGGTCTCTGCATCCTTAACCTTACGAGCATTTTCACAGACGAAAACCGGCTGAGGCCCTGTAAACTTGGCATTTCCAAGAGTTGGTCCTAGAGACCACAAAGAAAATGATCTTTTAAGTATTATTCCACTGTGGTTTCACCATGATTTTCAGAACCCGAGCAGGTTTCTCGCTTTAGCATAAGAATCCTGCCTGGTAGTTGAGATTTCTGTATGGGGTGTAAGTGCGGGGCTTCTGTCAGCCCTGCCTTTGATTGGTTTACCTCCAGAGTTGGTAAGAGCCTATCTGCGTGAGATGGGAAAAGTGTGGATCGTGCTTCAGATTGGCTCCTGACCCTTTTTAAATCTCCAGTATGTTGGTAATTATTTGCCATTTCCATAGCGTTTTGCACGGTAACAGTCACGAGGTCGGTCTCTGCATCCTGAAGCCTGTGATGCTTTTCGCAGAGAAAGCTCTGCTGAGGCCCAGGTAACTTTGTATTTCCCATTACTGGCACCGGAGCCTTCGTTGATAGGATTGTTTTCAGTATTATTTCACCATCCTTTCCCCACCGTTTCAAGAACGGGAGCCCTTTTGAACCGTTAGCGTAAGAATCCTTCTTTGGAGATGAGATATTTTTCTGGGGTGCCAAGTGCAGGGCCTCTGTCATTCCTGGGTTTATTGGACTAGCGCCAGACGTTAGAAGGGCGCCTTTGTGGGAGAGGTGAATAGTGCGGATCCTGTTTCAGTCTAAAGACTGAAACAGGATCCGCACTTTCCACTGTTCCTTTCAGAATCATTTGATTCATCAGCTAGGAACAGCGATTCCTTCTCCAGAGCAATCGAAGGCTAGGCAAAAGTAACTCAATCTTTCCAAGAGGTGTGTGGCACAACTTTTGAAAGAACCGCTAGGTGGAGAACTATTTGGTATTTTTCCGTAGCACTTTTCACCGTAATTGTCGTAAGGTTGGTCTCTGCATCCTTAAGCGTACGAGCGTTTTCACAGACGAAAGCAGGCTGAGGCCCAGAAAACTTGGCATTTCCAAAAATTGGTCCTAGAGACTACAAAGAAAGTGCTCTTTTAAGTATTATTCCACTGTGGTTTCACCATGATTTTCAGAACCCGAGCAGGTTTCTCCCGTTAGCATCAGAATCCTGCCTGGTAGTTGAGATTTCTGGATGGGGTGTAAGTGCGGGGCTTTTGTCAGCCCTGCCTTTGATTCGTTTATCTCCAGAGTTGGTAAGTGCATATCTGCGTGAGATGGCAAAAGTTTGGATCGTGCTTCAGATTGCCTCCTGTCCCTTTGGAAATCACCAGTATGTTGGTAATTTTTTGCCATTTCCATAGCGTTTTGCACAATACTAGTCACGAGTTCGGTCTCTGCATCCTGAAGCCCGTGATGCTTTTCGCAGAGAAAGCTCTGCTGAGGCCCAGGTAACTTGGTATTTCCCATACCTGGCACCGGAGCCTTGGAAGATAGGATTGTTTTCAGTATTATTTCACCATCTTTTCCCCACCGTTCAAGAACGGGTGCCCTTTTGAACCGTTAGCGTAAGAATCCTTCTTTGGAGATGAGATATTTTTCTGGGGTGGCAAGTGCTGGGCCTCCGTCAGTCCTGGGTTTGTTGGACTAGCGCCAGACATGCGAAGGGCGCCTTTGTGGGAGAGGTGAATAGTGCGGATCCTGTTTCAGTCTAAAGACTGAAACAGGATGCGCACTTTTCACCGTTCCTTTCAGAATCATTTGATTCATCAGCTACTAACAGGGATTCCTTCTCCAGAGCAATCGAAGGCTAGGCCAAAGTAACTCGATCTTTCCAAGAGCTGTGTGGCACAACTTTTGAAAGAACCGCTAGGTGGAGAACTATTTGGTATTTTTCCGTAGCACTTTTCACGGTAATTGTCATAAGGTTGGTCTCTGCATCCTTAAGCGTTCGAGCGTTTTCACAGATGAAAGCAGGCTGAGGCCCAGTAAACTTGGCATTTCCAAAAGTTGGTCCTAGAGACTAGAAAGAAAGTGTTCTTTTAAGTATTATTGCACTGTGGTTTCACCATGATTTTCAGAACCGCAGTAGGTTTCTCGCGTTAGCATAAGAATCCTGCCTGGTAGTTGAGATTTCAGGGTGGGGTGTAAGTGCGGGGCTTCTGTCAGCCCTGCCTTTGATTGGTTGAGCTCCAGAGTTGGTAAGTGCATATCTGTGTGGGATGGGAAAAGTGTGGATCGTGCTTCAGATTTCCTCCTGACCCTTTTGAAATCACCAGAATGTTGGTAATTATTTGCCATTTCCATAGCGTTTTGCACCGTAATAGTCATGAGGTCTGTCTGTGAATCCTGAAGCCCGTGATGCTTTTCGCAGAGAAACCTCTACTGAGGCCCAGGTAACTTGGTATTTCCCATACCTGGCACTGGAGCCTTGGAAGATAGGATTGTTTTCAGTATGATTTCACCATCGTTTCCCCACCGTTTCAAGAACGGGAGCCATTTTGAACCGTTAGCGTAAGAATCCTTCTTTGGAGATGAGATATTTTTCTGGGTTGGCAAGTGCCCGGCCTCTGTCCGTCCTGGGTTTGTTGGACTAGTGCCAGACATGAGAAGGGCGGCTTTGTGGGAGAGGTGAATAGTGTGGATCCTGTTTCAGTCTAAAGACTGAAACAGGATCCTCACTTTTCACCGTTCCTTTCAGAATCATTTGATTCATCAGCTAGGAACGGCGATTCCTTCTCCAGAGCAATCGAAGGCTAGGCCAATGTAACTCGAACTTTCCAAGAGGTGTGTGGCACAACTTTTGAAAGAACCGCTAGGTGGAGAACTATTTGGTATTTTTCCGTAGCACTTTTTACCGTAATTCTCATAAGGTTGGTCTCTGCATCCTTAAGTGTACGAGCGTTTTCACAGACGAAAGCAGGCTGAGGCCCAGTAAACTTGGCATTTCCAAGAGTTGGTCCTAGAGCCTATAAAGAAAGTGTTCTTTTAAGTATTATTCCACTGTGGTTTCACCATGATTTTCAGAACCCCAGTAGGTTTCTCGCTTTAGCATAAGAATCCTGCCTGGTAGTTGAGATTTCTGGTTGGGGTGTTAGTGCGGGGCTTCTGTCAGCCCTGCCTTTGATTGTTTTACCTTCAGAGTTGGTAAGTGCATATCTGCGTGAGATGGGAAAAGTGTGGATCGTTTTTCAGATTTTATCCTGACAGTTTTGAAATCACCAGTATGTTGGTAATTATTTGCCATTTCCATAGGGTTTTCCACCGTAATAGTGATGAGGTTGGTCTCTGCATCCTGAAGCCTATGATGCTTTTCACAGAGAAAACTCTCCTGAGGCCCAGATGCGTTTGTATTTCTCATACTTGGTACTAGAGCCCTTGCAGAAACCATTGTTTTCAGTATTATTCCACCATACTTTCACTAGGGTTTCAAGGACGGGAGCACTTTTCACCCTTTAGCATAAGAATCCTTCTTTGGAGATGTGATATTTTTCTGGGGTGGCAAGCGCAAGGCCTCTGTCTGTCCTGGGTTTGATTGGACTAGCGCCAGACGTGAGAAGTGCGCCTTTGTGGGAGAGGTGAATAGTGCGGATCCTGTTTCAGTCTTTAGAACGGAATATATATATATGTATATATACACATATACATACACACACACACATACCTTTATGTATATACACACAAAATTCATATATAATTATATAGAGAAAGAAATACATAGAGAGACTGTGTTAGCAACAGGGAGAGAGAATGAGAAGGAGAGATTGATTAAGAATTATTAATTATTACAAGTAAGAATTGCAACATGTTGTGAGAGCCCAATATGGAGAGCTAATTTTATTTGGAATATACAAATGCAGAACTATTACTACTTATTCCATTAATATTTAATCCAGTATTCGATGAGGCCTGGAGTTGGTCAGATTTAAAGACAGAGGATATCATATGCAAAGGCCACTCTTGTACCTGCCATGCTTTGGAGAATCTGTACTAAAAGAAGTATAACAGTGCATGGAGAACAAGGAGGAGAGCTCTAGGAACTCTCTTCATGCCCAAATATTTTCTGGAGCTAAGATACAGAAGATGGAGGAGCCAGTCATGTGAAAATTTGGAAGAAGATTAGTCAATCTTAAGAAGAGCAAACAGAAAAACTCTCTGAAATGGGAGAGTATATGGCATCTGTGAATAAAAAGATGGAAAGTCTACTTGGCTAGGTCAAGGGGCAGGATGATATAATTTTCACTATATAAATGTGTATAAATATAAAAAAATAAAAAAGTGCAAATTTCCATATAACTAAGATACAACCACTGGTAGCAAGCATTTTGACATATTTACTTTCATCTTCTGCCTTGGAATATTTAATATTTTCTATTTTCTTTTCCTATATCTATCTGTCTCGCTTTCTGAGAGTATATATAATACCATAAAATTCTCAATTCTTATCTCTAATATCCCCATAACTCTATAACTCTATGTCTTTATATTTTGCACCTGAGACCCTACTTCTAGATCCTCTAATGTAAAGTGAAGTATATAGTATCATCCATATGCCACGTTCTGTACTAATTTGCTTAGGCTACAAAAATGAGGAAGACATCATTGTTTCATGATATTAGGAGCCTGATATCTAGTTAATTATCTTTATTTTTAACCATATGTGATCTTTTTCTTCAGACTCTATTATCTGCCCTCTGTTTGACATAAACCATTGGACTGAGCATCATATCCTTACTGAATCCATTTTAAGGAATAGGTTGAGATCATATTAGATTTACCAGAACAGTCAAGCTATTAATTGTATTTCCAGAGCTTTGAGAAAGAAAACTCTAGTGAGCTCTCAATTTTACCATCATTTGACATTCAGACAAAAGAGTGTAGGAAAATTCTTTCCACACCCTCCTGTGTACTAAGGGTGGAGAAATGTTTAAATTGTTGTCAATATAAGACTTTGAGATATCTTCCCCTTTTCTCATTAGTTAACTCATCAGTTGAGTTTGGGATAATATTTTGTTTATTGCTGTAGTTTTACCTTTCTTGTTTAAATTGATAATAAGTAGGAAGGCAGAGTCTCACTAGGTGATACCTCATTTAGGTCTCCACGTGAGTTGTTATGTATCACTGGCCCCCTGAAACACTCACTGTTGTGACATAGGCCTAGGGAGACAATTGGCTATATTTTTGTAAGTAAAATACATTTCTTCTTCTTTTTCTTTCTTAATATGTTATGTTTTAAACAATTGTGTGACTGTTTTACACAGGGGATATAATGGTCTTCTTTGCATCATTTGGTTACTATTTATACATAGAAAGAATATATATTTTTGATGTTTGTTTCATTCCTGATTAGTTAATATTTTTCTCTTACTAATATGAATAAATAGCAGTTTATTAATTTCAGTTTTCTTTGTATATAATAATATTTTAATGATCATAATGACCTCTTCTTTTTCACTGGTTCAGTAAAAGGGTTCAATAAATTGGGTCACTATTAGATAACTAGTAACCCAATAATATAAGCAGCTTTGTGAAAAAAATAAAATAATTTTACTGAAAGACAGAAAACAAGAGAGATAAAAGTCAGAAGAGAATAATTCCGGCATTTAAATATATAAATATGTAAATATTCTTTGTATGAAAATAAATATATTCCTGAATATATTCCTTTTATTTAAAAGGAAACGACAAAGAGAAATTATTCACAGCATATAAGACAGCTAACTTTTAAATATTCTCAATAGTCAATATTTATTTGAAAAATAGTGAGCACCTACAATAAGTCCCACTCTGTACCTCGACCCCTGCTGTTTAAGCAGTAAGAGCTATAGAAGAAATAAACCTGCTGGTGCAATAGAGAGAAACTAGAAAGTGTCATCTTCAGACAAGGCAGTCTAGGAAATATTTAAATTGAGATCTAAAGGAGGAGATCAAGAAAAAATTGCAATATTCAGGCAAAAGCAGGTGTGGAAGTCTTGTAAATGGAAATCCCTTGATTTACTGAGAAGCTAAATGCAGACCAGAGTCCCTGGCAAAGAGTGAGTAGGTAGGACTGTGATTTGAGAGAAGCTTAAAGAGATGGAAGGAAGCCAGATCATACATGTACCTGTAATGTATTTTAAGATTTTGCATTTTATTCTGAGAGTGATGGAAATCCATTAAGAGATTTAAGCTAGAAAGATTTAAAATATTATTTATCTTTTATAAACATCTCTCTGGCTATAGCATTTAAATATAGTTTATCATTTTGGCAATGTCTATCAGGATAATTTAATAAATTTCTGTCCATAAAGATCATAAATTTCTTTCCATAAATTTATCCAAAGGAAACAACAGAAATGCAATTTATTAAAGATTATTGTAACTTATATAAAAACATCTTCCTCTAGATGTTAATTTTCATCATGAGGAGAAATCAAAATGACTTTCAATAAAGGAATTACTAAAAATACATTAAAATGCTATGTTATAAAATCATTAAAGGATTTTTTAAGGAATACTTTAATAATGGGAAAATTTTCATGAATCAATGTTACAAAGAGAATATCAGAGGGTGAATTCATTTTTTTAGTATGTTTATTCAGGGTTATACGTATATAAACCCATACAGAACTCTGTCTTCATATATTTTATATATATAGAGAGAGACACATACCCACATATCTGTTGTCTCTCTTTACACTGTGTTTAGCCATGTTTGACTTCCAGCAGACTGGCTTATTGCTAAGATTGCTTCCAGAATTTGTTAGAATCATTAACTAACCTGCCAAATGGAAGTGTATGTGCATAGTCAAAGTAAATTGAACATTTATGCAATTTTCCAGAAAACACAGCTAAATGATGAAAGCAAATGAAATATTTTGGACACTGAATGTTGATTAGCTAAAGTATCACATTTTGTAAATAACAATTTTAAGATTAACAGACAAGAAGGGATTTTCAGAGTATACATGCTTATTTGGGAAATCAGGAGATCTGAACTTGGTCCTCTCTATCTTGTTATTTATATAACCTTGGCAAATTCACTGACCTTCAGTTTCTTCATCTAGAACTGAGAGGGTACATTTGTTGTTTTCCTTCCTGTTCTAAAATACTATGTTCAGCTTCACTCTGGGGAAAGAATTTTTAGATACTACAGGATATATCCACAGAGAGAGCAGCTGACCTTGAACTATACACCATCTTCACTATCACCACCATTATTTATATATTTGAAAAATATATAAATACAAGAAAAGAAAACTCTACATTTAAGGGGCTACTTTCCACAAAGGGATCAAGCTTTTTTTCCAAAATGTTTCCAACAGAGATTTTTATCCTCTCAATGATATCACAGTATTTTTATGTAAATTTTATGGATGGTAGAAAAAACAGACCCAGAAAGAAGTTATTTGTTAGCATCCACACCAACTAGGGAATGGTGGAGTTGAGAGTTGAACTTGGTTCTTCCTGACTACGGTAGACTGAAAGTTTAGATTTTCTGGCAGAACAACTGAGTTCTCATAACATTAGTCTCAACTCTGCCTCAAAAATCATCACAAGCAAAAAATTCCAGAATATGTAGTTACTCATATTCAGTTTTTTCCAACTCTGCACCAATGTATTAAAAATGCTGATTTGGCAAGCTAGACGACAGAGGAAACTTCCTTATCCATATTAGGTAGTATATGGCAAAAATCTCCTGTGCAGGTGTAGACAGTCCTAAGTGGCGTGAGTCAGCCTCAATACAGGAATCAAATTTGCAAGGATTGTTTTAGCAGCCAGAGAAGGAGACATGGCTGTAGGGAGACATAGCTTATCACTCCAGGATATTTACTCAGCCTTAGCCCTTGCCTTCTATTAAAATCAAGTGTTCAATTACAGACAAATAAAAATTATAATGGAGAGTAGTCAACTCATGGGAGCACCTAATCCAGGTACGCTACTTATTAATTCCCATATAAATGAGTTAGTGACTTCTGCTATCACTATCTTCAAAAATAATTAGAAAATATAAATCAATTGCTTATAATGTCCTTAACAACTCAGTATCTCTCATCATTTATATGCCATAATTCCATATTCTGTTCCTTTGTATATGTCGCATTCTTGTTTTCTTGTCTCTTGATTTATGTTTTCCTATAAATAATGCAATCAATTAGACTTTAAAACCAACTGATATGTTATTTATATTTTGCAGTTCAGAAGAATTATAGCCTGTCTTTTTAAAAATGGGGCTTCAAGGGAAACATTATATGTTTATACCCTTGACTTTGCCTTTTAAGTGCTCATTTATCATACAATTTCTCTGTAATTATATTTTGCCCACTAGTCATTTCAAATTTAGTCAATAAGGCAGCTTTAGGAAATGAGCATCTGGCATCACGGAAGCTCTCAACATGATCTAAAGAGTTTTGTTCTCCAACTGTCCAAATCATTTATCAAATATCACTCACTATGACAAGATGTACCATCCCATAGATGTAACAGCATTGCAAGTAGAAATGTCAACTGAACACTTTTTCTCTTTTTATCTTGCAAGAAATTCATAATTATCAAAAGAAGATATTGACTAAATGAAACCTTCCACACTTAAAACAAGTGAATACAAAGAGACAGCACAAACAAAAGCAATGCATAAATACACACATGAAAAAAATGTTAAGAATGATTAAAGAAATGTTTATTAAAATAACTTTGAGGTTATATTTTTACACTAGCAAAATTTTTCAGGAAAATTCAATTAAAATACATATTGTTAACAAAGTTACAGTAAAATTGAATAATAGATATATCGTTTGCATTGAAAACTGGTATAAACTTTTTAAAAGTAGCAAAGTAAAAAGTCACTGTACTGTAGTTCTGTAATTGTAAAGGCATACACGTGTGTAAAGACCTCAAGAATTTATTCTAAGATTGTAACTCAGCAGACACAACATTCTGTGTTATAAAATGATGCTTATTAATGAATCATCTATTATTAAAAAGGAAAAAAACTGAATACAATTGAAATGCAAAATCATATTAAAATGATATATTAATATAACTGACATTTACATAGCCAGCAAATGAATATTTATTATAAAGAGTAAGCATGGAGAGAGGGAGATTTTATAATGTTAATAAAATCATAAAAATAATTATACTTATATAATTATTATATAATCATACATACATGTTTTCCCAAAGCAAACACATAGTACCTAGGAAAGTTTAAATAATTATTTATGAAAATTTCAGTATAGAAAAGCTGTACACATGTATGCATGCTTTGAAATTAGGTAAGAAAGTTGGGGAAGCACTATGTGCCTCATCTAGATTTTAACTCCTAAATGTAAGAGTGATGGCTTTATTGCTTAAGACTGTAAAGTGAGCTTGGCAGTGGCCAAACTCAAAGCCATTTAAGATTTCACCAAATGCCTTAAATGGAACTTTTACATATTTTACTCTTTCTCCATCTCACTCTTCTAGGGTCACCAGTAATCCAGGTGTGCCCAAGAATTTTTTCATTTATGCACTAAACATCCCAAGTATCAGGAAAAAGTCCCAGGCAAACATGATGAATACACCACTCCAAACTTTTTTCTCTTCCTGGAATCCCACACTGCCCTTTGAATTTCAGGATTCCCTAACCCTTCCTAAATAGTAATTACTGTCAAACTCCATCTGCGGATGCCTGAGTCTCCACCTTTGCACATGTATTACTATTAAAGCAGAGGTAGGGTTTGTCTCATTCTGTATTTATGGACCCCCAGGATGGGAGTAGAGTGCTAGTGTAGCTAGTGGAGTTTCGGCAATAAGGATCAAATTTTGAAAAAAATGATACATGTTACATTAGTATATTAATCCAGAGTAGGGGGCTGAGAGATGAGATATGAAGAAGAGTGATTTATGTCATCAATGAAGTCACACAGACAGTGAATGAACTCTCCCCCTAAAAGCCAACCTTTCACATATCAGATACTTCCCATGCTTTTCTGAGCCACTCAGGTCACATTTCATGAATACCCTTTACTTAATGTGATTGAATGCATGGAAATGCAGAACTTTAAGCGAATATGCAATTATAATTCCGAGTCCTGCACAGCAGTTCTACTGTAACACCATTTATCCATACACAATGCCATAAAACCAACTGTACAAATAAGAAAAAAATAAACCAAAGCCCTTCTAGAACACAGCATCACTTTTTTTTCTTTCTCTTTGAAATAGAAGTTTGAAATTTTCTTCCTCAGTAATGAATTTTATATTGATTTTCTTAAAATTTCCACCATCTTTATAAGGGAATAATTTAAAAGCCCAAATACAAGTTCTTTTGAATAAGATTTAAATTATTCCTGATAAGTGCAGCTATTTGAAGAATGGCTCAACATGCAGAAGTTCATGCTGGAAATTGCATTTCTCCTCCTCCTCCTTCTTCTTGTCTCTCTGTCTGTCTCCCTCTCTCCCTCTCTCTCCCTCTCTCTCCCTCTCTCTCTCTCCCTCTCTCTCTCTTTCTCTCTCATCTCTAACTCTATACTTCTTTTGGCAAATTTAATACCCCATATTGGTGGGGGGGGAACTTTACCTCCAAATATCCTTTATACATACAGAGTAGAGAGGAGGGGACACTAGGACCCACTGAGAATCACTGAGTTTATGACTATCTCTGACTGGGATGAGCTTCCCACAGCAATGAGTGCTATTTTTCTTTGCCTTTTCCAATCTAGCCCTGATTTCTCTTTTGGTCAATTGTAAACTGGAGACATACAGGGAACGTGGTACTAGAAAATGTAGTTTCAGCATAACAAGATATATAACACCACCTAGACAGCATTGATTTATTAGAAACTTATGATGACAAAGTCTATATTGTTAATAAGGTCAGAAAAATCAGTTAATGTGGTTAATCATTTCCAGGCTATGTTTTGGATTTATTCTGGAAAAATTATTCACACATGAGATTTATTTACTCACATGACACTGGGGGAAATTATAAAAAGAACTAGTATTTATTGAATACAATAGTACGTGAGTAACTGTACTAGAAAATTTACACATGTTGCCTCCTGTAAACATTCCAAAATACAGGCAATTCATCATCATTATTCCGTTTTTAGATATAAGGCAATGGAAGCTTACAATGATCTATATTTTGTTTCACTTTCATGTGCACCGTTTTATATTACATGTATCATTGAAATGTTAGATAGTCAACATAAGTCTTGAGGTTTTGAAATTTATATCACTAGCTGCCTAAAGTCAATTTGGCCAAAAGGACAATAATAGCAATAAAATTTTTATAAACATAGCCCATTATGAAAGTCAGCGACCTCATATAGAGGCACTATATAATTATTCCTAGGAATCTAAGGCTTTTACCTTCTGACAAAATAGTACTAAGATTATGGAATCAGACACATCTGAATTTTTAACCTGTTTCTGTCATACAAAATCTGTGTGACTTTGGATAATTTATTTTAACCTCTTTAACATTCTATTTCTTTACCTATAAGATAGATAAAATAAGAATACACAACTCACAAGTTTGTTCTGAGAATTAAATGAGAAGGTAATGATCTGACATGCTCAGCAAACATTAAAATATTAAACTGCAAATAAACTCCAACTGTTATAATTATAATGAGAAAGTTTAATATATATGTAAATAATTTGTGCATGTATAAAATGAAATATAGAGTTTAAAATAGGATATTATATATGATATTCATTTATATATCCTTTATTTAACCTTGACTTGACACAGTGTCAGGGGTACAGTTAACACTGAAATGTAATAACCATATAGGACTAGGTTTTGGAGATAACAGCCCCCTTATCCTCTGTGCATTATATCATCTCAGTGAACTTAACTGTATCCTCATTTTCTTCCTCAATAGTCACACGATAGCTGCTGCATTGCCAGATTCCACATCAGGGTTTAAGATGCTAGCTATGGCTCTACTCCCTTATCAGGAAATAAAATTTTCAAGACTCCAGCCCACTCTCTAGTAGCAGATTTGCAGTTAGATGTGGTTGTCCAGAGCTTAGTCAAATAGCCAACCCTAAATCAGGGGTCATAGTTGTTGAGATTGGATTAGAAAAATTATTTTCCATCACCTATAGATGCCACTTGGATGGGGAAATGGATATTGTGTAGGGTGCTGACACTGTAGGCTGCAATGGTTCTTATTCTATAGAGTCATTATGAAATTTAGATGAGAATGTGTGTAAGTATTTGTCACAAACCGAGTGTTCAATAATTATTAGCGCCATAATATTAATTACCTTCGCTTACTTGCCTTAATCCATCATATATTCTATTTGTGGGTGGCAGCTAAATTTAATATACACAGATTTAGATGCCTCTTACTATTTAGAACAGTAAAGATGAAAACAATATCTTGGCAATTATAGCTCTTACATATAAGCATTTACTTTTTCTTTTCTTTTTTGTCTTTTAACTTCTATGGCTAACACTGTAATTCAATCATTATCATTCATTATAAAAGTCTTAATCGGACTGTAAGCTTTTTGAGGCTTAGCACTATGAGTATCCTTGCTCCAAAGGGTCAGATATGATTATTCTGTTTCCCAATGAATAAACAAAAATTTAACCAAAGGAGTTGCCCAAAGATGTCTTACTATCACATAGTATTTACACTTGATATTTTTAAGCAAAAGATCAATTTACTTAATGAGATTCCCAAACTTTACATCTGTTTTATTCATTTTTCCTTACCTACTTAAATATAGCATTTAATATATTTCTGGCATGATAAAGAGTCCACCTGACTTCTTAAAGCATTCTTCAAACAAGGTCAGGTTTCTTTCTATTAAAAAGCCACAATTTTGTGCACAGAGGGTAATTAATTAAAATTAAAAACTGACATTTTTATTAGATATCAGCAAGGTGACTAAGAACTATATTTTTATATATTTATAACTTAGAATAACTCAAAGTGAGGATAATAGCAAAGTCATAACCTTCTTACAATAAAATGCAGAGAATGCAAGCACTTTGTGAAGAGAAAGAACTGGCAAAATAGGTCAAGCCATAATACAAGACACACTTACTAGTCACAGCCCTTTCAAAAATTCTGAGAGCCCTATTCATTGCATCAATGTCTACAAAGACCTCTATTTCTAATCAGAAAATTAATCAAAGTGGTTAGAAGTTTTGTAAAGGTGTTTTCTTTATTGATTTTGTCATCCATTAATATGTAAACAATAATGGCATAGACTGCTTCATTTACTGTCTGGCAGGGAGTAGGCTATCAATAAAAAAATATTCAATGTATTAATACAATTCAAATGTGAAACATATGACTAAAAACTGAGAGACAAACTCTAATCTCTAGAGGACTATGTGACTTATTTTTTGTACCTTGAATTGTACACATTCAAACAATATTTCAAAGGCTTTAAACACTTTCACACAAAAATTTTTCCATCTTTGGGAATTTTGCCAAAAGTACTTAGTGATACAGCTTTATATCCATAGAACACATCCTCCATATTTGCTCTTATCTAAGCTTAGGTAATCACCAATAATCAGCATAAAATTTATAAGACTCTGGTACACACAAAAGGTAATAAATGCTAACTAGCGATCTGATGGAAAATACTGTAAAGACAGAAACTCAATGCAAAGAGCCTTAAATCTCCCTGTCTTTAAAAACAGTCATCCTTAGGTCTATCAATTCAGAATAAGTATTAAGGAAAGCACATGAGGTTTCAGATAACTGCTAAATTAGAGGTTCTTACTGTAGAGATTGAACCCCAAACACCTGTCCCTCCATGAGATGCTTAAAGCATTTCACATCCTGTTATATCTTGAAAGAAATTTCTTTCTCATCAGAGAATTGAATAATTAAAATCAGATTACTTTTAAAATCTGTTAGCCCTATGTTGTTTGATTATGAAAAATAAATGAAACCAAAAAATTTAAAACTGAGAAGGAAATTTTAACATCTAGAAAACTGTTACTCTTACTGATCTTCAAAGAAGTCTACATGTTTAGCAACTCTTTTTTCCCCTATCTGCATTAAGGTAAACTTGACCAATAAATAAATATATATATATATATCATATACATATATTTATGGGTATAAAACATAATATCTTGATATATTTGATATTTTGATATATTACAAAATTATTAAGATATATCCATCACCTCACACACTGGTTATTTGTTCATGGTGAGAAAGTGAAAGAACTAATCTCTTTTCAAGTAGTGTGAAAGTTGTAAAAAATTTTCCCCATTGATTGGCTACTGGGTCTTCATAAGATGAGAAATGGTAAGAGAGAGAGTTATATACAATGAATGCATCCAACATAAGCAATTAGAGTCCAAGTAAGAAGGGAAAATGGTCATCGGCATAGAAAATATTGTAAGACATATTTGTGGAAAATGTTCATAATTTGAAGTAGACAGAAATCCGTAAAATAAATAAACTAAATGTAAATTATAAATAAAATAACTGTATTAAAACACAATATAATGATATTTAGTAAATATAAGAACAAAGAAAAGTCTTAACAGTAATGAGAAAATAAGTGGAGAGTATTTTCATAAAAGCATGTGTAGAGTTGTAGATGACTTTACAACATAAACAGTGGAGTACAATAGATAATACAATAGTATCTGTAAAATTCTTAAATAATATAATATCCAACCTAGAATTTCATACTTAATGCAAATGTACTTCAAAAACAAAATACAGTTCTAGAAAACTAAAAAAGACAGAGATTTTATAACTACCATACTTGCATCGAGTGAAAATACTAAACAATATTTCTCCAGCAGAGGATGGGTTAGGATCAGATGGAAGATCAGAGGTATAGAAAATAACATCAGTTAAAAGGTGAATGTTAATATATGGACAAATCTAAATGACTATTGACTGTATATAATGATAATATCTAGCATGATACTATCTAGCATCTTTTAAATAATATAGATAGAAATTACATGAAAACAGCATAGATGTTAGGAAATGGATAATCTTTTTCTTCTTTCGTCCATTTCAGTTGGAAGTGTAAGGGATAAATGTCACTCAACATGAGAGTTTTATAAGATAAAGATATGAGCTTCAACATTTGTGTAACCCCTAAACAAAATGGTAAATGAGTGTATAACATCCCAACAAATACAACAGAAATATAATTTTTAAAGTAATCAATCTAAAAGGATATGAATAATGAGAGAAAAGGTAGGACAAATGGAAAACACATACAAAGATCATAGATTCAAATCCAAGTATATCAGTGATTAAATTTGGTTAAATTATCTAAATGGTCCACTTAAAATAAATATTGTTAGATGCATTAAAAATATACTATATAGATTAAGAGAGACACAGCCAGCTAAAATATAAGGATAAAGAAAGGCTGTAAGGGGTATGAAAAAATGATGTACTATGCAAACAAGCACATATACACACTTTATTAATAGATAATGAAGTAGACCTTTATGCAGAAATCATTACCAGAGATAAATAAAATATTTTATAATTTTTTAAATATTGCATTCACCAGGAAAATATAACAATTATAGATGAGTATCACTAAATTTTTAAATCTAAATCACTGTAAAGTGGCAGATTATCATATTGAAGAAGAACAGAGGACTCTGAGTCAAATCTAGATACCAGCCTCATACCTCTGCAACTAAAACCTCCCTGGCCTTGTGGATCTCACTTTCCTTTGTCTGTTTGCTTCTTGTCTATAAAATGGAGACAATAACCCTCATCTTATCAGGATCTCATGATAATAAAACACAGTATGTGAAAGCAACTAATACTGTACATGATAGAAGATAAAAATAAACATTTCACAGTATGTAATAGATTTTAAAAATTAAAGCATAAGTAGTACTTTTGAGGGTTTATACTAGAGGAGAGATCAAGATTGAGAAGTTTGGAATTGGGGCTGTCGTCTTGCCTTTGCCATTGACTGGCCTGGTTGGGACATAATGCCACACTGGGTCAGCCCATCTGCTCAAGGAGCCTTGGGCCTTTCTCCCTCTAAAGTAGTGCTAAAATGTGTGAATCATTATTTTCTATTACTGCCTTCTTCCCGATACCTCCAACTGAAGATGCTGTAAAGATAAAATGAGGTCATTCCAGTACACAAAGATTTTTCATTCTTTGCCTGAGGAGAAAACATCCTATTCTTTGCTGAAAGCCAATGGTCCCTCAGGCTGGCCTGTATATGAGGTAGTCCACACCATATTGGTAATTCCATATTAGCTTTTCAAATTCACGGTCTTTTTTAGCTGCAATAACTTTCTACTGACAGATTATTTTATTACTACTAGAGCTGATTTTTCTGAGTTCATTTTATTTGACTTTCTATAATAATGGCAGACTATAACCACCTGCCAGGCCCTCTATCACTAGAAAATTTTACCTATTTTTGGAAATCTGGTTTTCCCTCAATCAGTGTCAATTATGTTTCAGTTATATATAAGTATTTTCTTACGTGATGGTCTTGACAAGATATCTAGAAATGTCTTAACTGAAACATAGTTTTCCACATTGAAATCTCAGTGAAGCATGTATCTTTCCAATTTACAGGATTAATATTTTAGAGAAATGAAAAGGTAGAAAAGGGTCAAAATAATTAAAAAATATCTCTCTAACCTTTAATAGTTTGCTTTGTTTATTTCTTTTAATGTATGTCTTCACAGTGCTGCATCACTGAAATTAATTCTAGCATTGTTTGCATGTTAATTAAAAACTCGATTTATGTTAATATGAGTATTACTTCCTTTTGGAAAATAGTGGGGAGCACAAAGATATTATATTCCTTGTATAAATTCTAATCTTTATATAAAAAGACATTTATAATAATCTTAATTATTTTAAATGAAGACTGTGAATAAACTTATTTAAATCTTAAAAGATAATAATGCAAAACAATTAATGCACCTGTGTGCATTCGATCTTTTTCTGGGATCCTGTTTCAAAGTCAGTCACAGCTGGCATAGTCAAAGCTCATTAATTACTGAGTCCAGGAGGCCACAGGGCATTAAAGCAACTGTTGGACCCTCAGACATTTTGGAATAGCCTCAAAAATATAATGATGAATTTTACATACATTTTTCTGCAATTTGGTAATAAAATTACCAAGAAATTAGCCTCTGGTATTCTCAAACATATGCAACAAATTCAAATTTAACATAATAAGCCAGAAATTGCTTCCAAAATGTTTCCTGAGTACACTAAAAAAATATATCATTTTCTTCATTCATTAAAAAAACACTGAGTATCCCCATGGGTAATATAATATAAATAAAACCCATGGAGTAAACATATATAGTGGAAGTTCCTGGATGAGGCTTATTCACCTTTCATTCTTACACTTGTCTCAGTCCCCATCCATTTCATCCTCTACTCCACACTTGGCATGCAGTGTTAATAAACATGTTATTAATTGATTGGAACATAAATAGAACAAATAACAAATATTCAATTATTTAACTTATTATCTGTCAACTTTGAAGTAGTTAGGTATATATGATCATAAAAAATATGATTTCAATATATATGGCAGTAAATCAGACTTTGTTTTGGTTTCATATAGTTTGGCAATTGCATAAGAATTATGGATTCCTTCTTGTGAACATATGTGCATTATCCTCTTGTAAAAAGTAAACATGTGATACACACAGACAAATTACCACCACAAAAATCCATACAGCATTTCCAAGAAAGAGCTTGGGATTTACTGACCCCCTACGATCCAACCATAGTCCCAAGTTTAACAACCCCTGATATTGGGAGATATGTTTCTATTTCCTTTAGCAGAAGGCTAATCATCCAGTTTATCTAAAAGAAGTAGCATACTGTTGCAAGTTGTTTTCTCCAGAAGCTAATGATGAGTTGGAGATTGTGTATATGATGCTTATTAAACACTTATTCCACAAAAAGTATGGAAGCAAGACCAAAGAGAAGAAGCAGCTGTATTGTGAGGCAGAATCTACCAAGTTTTCAGCAACCAAGAAAGGATCTCTGGAATGAATATTTTCTGTGTAGGTTGTCCTGAGTCTGGCTGAAATGGTAGGAATTTATATCTCTAATTCTCTAAATCACTGTATTCAAGCTCTCCTGAGAAGTGCATGGCATCAAGGGAAGCAACTCTGTCCTGAAAAGAATGACCCTGAGGAGCAGACATTTAGATACTGACTGCTTACTGCACTCCCTAACCTTGGACAGCAACTACTTTCTTGAGATGTATGGTCAGTCTAACAAAGTCTATTCCTTGTTGCCATTAAAATCGACTACTGTTTATACATTTGAATACTCTAGTATTCTGGAGGGCCTCTCTTCTTGATTAAAAAAACATATATAAGAAAAGTTATAAAAAATATTCTGTGACTAGAGTTGTTCTTGGTGCTTCAATTGACATTCATATTTTCTGTCTTCTATTTTCCATTCTACATCCTCCACACTGTCAGCCACCACCTCTGAAATTCTTTATCCCCAGGATATCTAAAGCCCTGTCTATAGTGTTCTCAGCCTGGAGTGAGTGTACTTGTTTTTTTAAACAGTATCAATTAGACATTTACAATATCAATTTACAGTATCAATTAGACATTTACAGTATCAATTTACAGTATCAGTTAGACATACGAGTATCGAGAGGCAACCCAGTGAATCATCTAGGTCTCACACATAATTCTTCCTTGCCTCTATTGTGAAATTGCAGCCCTGCCTACTCATGATTATCAGGATAAATTACCCTTGCTGAACAATGGTTCCTTGTTTTACCTTTTAGTCCTTTGGTGCAAAATGTCCAATTACGAGCAATAGCTATTAATCCAAATTAACACTTATATCCTCTAGCAAAATGGTCCTCTCACTTAGGAATGGCACTTCTAGTATTACACAAATAGGATAGCAGGGAGGGAAGCACAATGTTTCCATCCAAAACACGAAAATTTCTAAGAGAATACAAAAATGTACTATAAAATCAGTAAACAAAGAAAATAAAGTTTTATCAATAATTTTGGCTTACTGTATACAGAAAGTTTTGGCATTATGCTAGTTAACTCTTTTGTTTTTAGTGCTTGCAAGCTCCAAAATGCACAAACATCTTTGTAGATATAAATACATCAACACAAATGAATTTTCAAATATTCCTATTGCAAATAATGAAGTGGTCGTATCTTATTTTACCTCTCTCCCTTCCTTCCTACCTTCCTTCCTTCTAAAACATGAATCATTACCTGTTATTAAGATCTGATGTTTCCCTTTGGGATGGATTATTGTACAAAAAATGTTTTCTCAAACTTGAGCACTACTTTTTACTAAACTTCCCAAGAAAGTGAGACACGATTGGTATCTTGGGAATGAATGCCAGTAGTATTATTAAAATAATAAGCAGTGAACATTCTGGATTGATTAAACTCTGGCTAGTTCTAAGGGAGGAGTTCACATTTCTTGGCAGTCATTTTAGTTTGGAATTATTATAGCAAAGAAAAAAATGCACACATCCATCAATTTTGCATAATACAGGGAAGATTCAATTTGGATACAAGATAACTGAGAAAAGTTTTCTTTCTCCTTCCTACTATAGTTTCTAAATTTATATTCACATATAGAGACAGTAACAGTTGTTCCTTTTTTTTTTTTTTAATGTACATGACAGGCAATATTTCCACAGGAAAATCACTGACTATACAGGGAAAGTTACTGAGTAAAAGTGTTATCAAAAACTGTTGCACTCGTGTCTGCAAGATTTTCCCAAGGTCCATTACACCTCCAGGGCAGAGCTGGGCACTGTTTCTCATCACCTCCTAATCATTAATTTATGAATCAAGAAGAACAGTTCAAAGATAACTTCTAGTAAAAACAAGCAGAAGAAAAAAATGACAAAATGATCAGAAATTATTTATATAAGTTAGAAAAGTTCTAAAAATTGTTATAACTATTGGCAATGATACTATTAACAGGAAATAAAAAAAGAAATCCCAGGCTTTTCCCATTACTTTTCAAAACGTTGCTACACTGGGAATTGTGTATTCAGTCTATTGACAGAAAAAATTGTTCCAAATCATATGAGTAGCTATAGTTAGGCTTTACTTGGGGCTGGGAACTTAATACATAAAAACACTGTTCTTGTATTGCCTTAGAGGTATTTTGGCAAGTTGGGTTACCTCTGACCTGTTGTCTTCACCTCTTGCCAGTGGAAATTAGTAAGTTTGTTCCCCTAGTTTAAGCTCCCATGTGGTGAATCACACCTCTGTGTATAACTTCACTGTCCTCTAATAGCTTGAGAAGGAGGACACTGTGTCAAGCTATGGGGTTACTCTCCCCGTCGTTGGTTAGGTTGCGTGGAGGAGCCAGTTATTCAGGTAATCTGATGCCTCTGTGTTGGTCTCTGGTCCCCGGGTGAGGAATACTAATGCCCTGATCTTTAGGAAGGGTCTTGCCACTCCTGAGTGTTACTTGGACCCTATTACCCCTTAAAGTAGTGTTAGGGGCAAGGCAGATAGCAGCTGCTGCCTACCAGCCTGAATGTGTGTGTTTCTCTGTTTGCTTGATCTGCTGCTAAAGGAAGCCGCTAATATGTTATTCAGGGTTCTTCCACCATGCTTGGGAGGCTGCTCCTAATGGGAGGGGTTACTTGGTGCACCTGCTGGTGTCTCTGGCCAGGATTTTCCTTCCCTGACCATGAACCGCACTGTTGGCAGCCAGCTGGATGTGGAGAGCAGGCCCTAGAGTTATGATCTTATAAGATGACCAAAGCCGGTCTGGCGGGCCGAATCACTGGGCTGTCAATTATTGATCTGTGCCATAACTGATCCACATTAAGGTGCTCACATGGTAGTAATAATCATTGGGTGCCAGTCAGGTGGGGGGTGGCGAGGGGGTAAACACACAGCTACTGGAACTGGGGTACACTGTATGGCTGAAGGACAAGCTGGTAGCCCTGGCTTGGGCGAGGCAAACTCATTTCATGTAACCAAAATGTTTGTACCCCCATAATATCCTGAATTAAAATAAATAAATAAATAAATAAAAGCTCTTTGTAAAGGTAAGAGCTGTTTTTCTCAACCTACAAATGAGCAACCTGAGGCACAGATAGCCTTAAGGGGAATACAGTTTACTTATTCATTCAGCCAGCAAATATTTTTGACTGGCTACAGAGTGCCAAGCATTATCTAGGTTCTGGGAATAATATTGTGAGCAAAACACAGAACCCATGCATTTGAGGAGGTGTGTGCATGCTAGCGGTGGTGGGGCATACAGTAAATGAAATAAATAAAATTTAATATTTAGATGATATTAAGAGCTATGAAAAAGTAAATGCTTAAGAAAATAGAGTTGTATTTTGCAGGAATTATCAGGCTGTTCAGGGCAGACATTATTTATAAAATGTCTTTGGGCTAGGGGAATAAAGGAGGATGTAAAGATAGACTAATAAGAGATACAGTTAAAAGGGATCAGTTAATATAGTGTCCTAAAGGCTATTATAATAATTTTAGTCCTCCATTAAGCTCAGTTAGGTGAATGGAATGCAAAGTATATTTTTTCCAATAGAAATAAATTTGTTCTATCCAGCAAACACGCACACATACACACACTGAAGTGAGAAAGTATGTCATAGTCTTAATACCTTAGATGTGCATGATGATAGTAGGAAATTCCACCTATTATCAAAAAGGCATTAAATGAAAGAAATAAAATTATATAACATCAAACATCATGATTTAACATTGAGATGATGTACCCAGGCTAACAAGGTTCAGTTTATAGGAAAATTGCTTCAGATATGAAAAAAGTGTGTAGCAATACATGGTAAATATTTTTAGAATTCTTTTTGGGGTTCAAATAATTAATTTGACATACATATATTGAATAAAAAGAGGAAACCTAGAGACATGGCCTAGGACTACTATAGACTCAGTATGAGTCTCCAGTTTAAGGTTATTTCCTCATTCTCTCAAGTAAGGTAATTGCAGTCTGTAAGCATTAATATAAAAAGAATGTGCAAAATGTAGGAGGCAACAATCTTGCTCAAATCTGCCTTCATCACTGAAATATTGCATTTCCAGTTGAGACCTCACACCTTCCTTCCTAATCATCAGGGTAAAGTTTGGATAGAACATCCAATTTGAGAACTGACTAAAGGAGTTGGAAAAAGAAGAGCAAGAAAGTAGAATGAGTTTTATACTCAAGTATCTAAAAAACTATCCTGAAAGAGAAATTAAACTTACCTTGATTGGCCCTAAAACAACAATTTGGTCTAATTGGATGGAAGAAGCAGATTTTTGCCTTCTTATAAGAAAAATCTTCATGACCATTAGAGTTAGCCACTATAAAGTAGGTTACCAAAGACACAGATTGCTCAGTAACTGAAGACACTGAGTCTGGATGAGCACTTGGAGGTAATATTGTCAGGACGAAATCTTCAGACTCCAATATGCAGATGAGTCACTGGGAAATTCTGTTTAAAGGAAAATTCTGAAAATGTATGTGAGGGTGGAAGGTGTGATTTTACATTTCTAACAAGCTAATAGCTTATTTCCATGCTACTGGTACATTGCCCAAACTTAGAATAGCAAGTTTGTAGAGCAATTAAATGCACTTTTTTTAGTTTGAACTAGATGATTTAAATTTTCTTTTACCCCTGAGTCTGTATTAGACATTTCTAAGCATGCTATAAAGAAAGCCACGGTTTGCATAGGGATTATCTCCCCTCCTTCTTACCTGGATAAAAGAAGAACTTTTGAGGGGTCAAGCAGGGAAAGTGAATTGCCTTGTTTAAAGAGGAGGTAATCTCCATCACTGTATGTGTTAACACACATCCTATATAACTTCTGCTGTCTATATTGATGTTATAATCCCCCAGAGAGGTTAATATAAGCCTTTAATGGTATATATTTTTTTTCATTTCCCGTCAGTCGTCTATTACCTTCCTTAATATTGTTGGAAGTGAAACCATTTACCACGATATTGTCATTAGAGACATGCTGATTTGCCATATGGATTTTGGCAAATTGCAAGTGGCAGCTGAAATCCTCAAACATTTTTAACACCTAAAGTCTTTTACTGAGATTTTTTGTTTTTACTTTTATTGTCCAACTATAATAAAAACAAATCATAGCTTTAGACATTTGGCTATGGATGGCAGCTGACTTGTATAAATCTTCTGAATAAAAAAGTGTGAGCATATCTTCTTTAAACATGGAAGATTATGATTATTATTTTGTTTGATCATAATTAAATATTTTAGTTCCCTCAAGGAATTTAGTGTTCAGTTTTCATTTCAGGATTGATTTTAGTTGTTTGTTTTACTTTTATATAGAGACCATTAAGGAATAAAAAGTAAACCCTTGGAAATAGTTTGTAAAGCCTGTCATAGAATACACATGACATCCAATTATTTTTGCCTTTGTCAATTCTAAGGCTTCAAATAATGGTGGGACAAAAGTTATTATTTCTATAACAAAATTTTCAACTGTCAGTGCTGATATCCAAGTTATTATTCCAGTTAACTTCAAAGCAGAAATCTATACCATTATTTCCAGAAAGTTAAAAGGAGGAAAAGAAGTGATCTAGAAAAGATTCTAATTATGACAGAAGTTTTCAGAGCATGTCTACTCATTAATAAGAGCAAAATGAGAAACTACATTAATTGACTTCCTCTGAATTACATACAAATCATGATAAATTGAAATAAGAAACTAAGTATCAGACTTTGTGCTTTGGCTAATGAAAACCATTTTCCTGTTTTTGGCATGATAAAGAGGATAGTTGACTTGGGAGAATTTAGGTGACTGACTTGATTCACCCTATTGGGGTAAAATGAAACCATATTTCCACTAGGTTCAGATGTCACTCAATGAAAATGGAATCCTAGTAAATAAATAATGTTGCATTATCTCATCTATCTCTTTGCCTGCTTCGGAAGGAGAATGTCACGAAACCATTTTAGACAATCAATTCTGGAGCAGGCCTGTGAATCAGAAGCATACAATGGTTTCTCAAAACCAGATTCTACATCAGAAGAGATTTAAGCCTTTATAGGCTGGGAAAATATTTCTCACAGAAACAAGTAGAAAAAAAGTAAACATGAAAAATGAATAAGACTACCTTTCTATATTTTACATATATACATATATGGGTATGTGTATGTGTGTGTGTGTATATATATATATATACACACACACACACACACATAGAGAGAGAGTCATGCACTACATTATGACATTTTGATCAACAATGGACCACACATGTGATGGTGGTCCCGGTCTCATAATATTATAAATACCCTATTTTCCCTATACCTTTTCTATGTTTACATATATTTAGATATACACATAGTTACCATTGTGTTACAATCGCCTACCATATCAGTGCAGTAACATACCACACGTTTGTAGCCTAGGAGCAACAGACTATACTATGTAGCCTAGATTTTTAGTAGGGTGGACCATCTAGGTTTGTATAAGTACAACTCTGTGATGTTCACACAAAGACAAAATCATTTAGAGTGTTTGCCCTTCGTTAAGTGATACATGACTATATATAAATATATACACACACATACATTACTACATATAATCATGTACATAAATACATCTATGTACATACATAGTAAGTATATACCTATATGTAAGTATGTGGGTGTGTAGCTAGCAGAGATTTTTAACTTGAAATTTTAAAAAAAAATTAAAAAACAGAATGTGGAGATCGGGCAATTGTTGGTACCACATGTCACCAAAATTATTCAGGAGCAGCACAACCTATGTTTTGATCAAACCCCGATGCTATTTGTGTTTGGATCAAAGACAACAATGACACACTTAAATATTAGTTCATTCTGAAGATCCTCTTTATATTAAATATATTCATATTCAGAATTAATTTGTTATCAATTAATTTTACTGAAGATAACATCCATTGCACAGCATACCTAATTTCTGCTTTTGTTGCTTAAGATCAACTAAAGGGGAAAGATTGCTATTAAAAAGGTGATACTCAGAAGGCAGCATGGTCAATGCAGATGGTAAAGCCACCTCTGACCTGGCCCGTGGGCACAGCTATTTGTTGCTTGCTATGGGACTGGTACCAAATATACGTTAAAGATATGTAATTATGAACCTAAGAAATATCAACTTTGGAATTTTCCATAGCATAAAGTATAGGGTGATACCAATTTTATGTGACTATTTTTTGCTAGTTGTTTATTCTTCTCTTAAAAACTACAGAGCTAATTTCCTGTTTCCAGTTCTGCATATAAGCAGATTGGAAGTTGCCACTAGATTCTTATAACAAGTAAAAAGATGAAAAAACTAAAATATCAATATATTTTATTAAATCCATAAAAGAAGAGAGATCATAGAGCAAACTACAAGCCCCTAAATTGGAGACATTAATAGGTGAATACAGAGAATCACAACATACCAGCGCAGAAACTCCCAAGAGAATGCCAGAGTAGGAAAACCTTAAATGTAATCGTCAAATTACTGGAGGCTAGGTGTGGACAAATCTGAGCATTAAAAGCTGTAGCAAGATCCAGTCACATAGGGACCTCATGCTTTTGAGAGTTTTACCTCCAGGAGCTGGACCAGTTTCTTACATTAAATGTCAGAGAAAAATACCCTCTTTCTTCTGACAAGGAGAGGTGGAAACCGTCCATTTTGCAACACACCAGAACCTTCTGTTCTTCATAACAAGATCTCCCCTTAGGAGAAACTAGCTACCACAGCCTAACCTGCTGGAGTTTTATCAGAGCCTAACTGACTTTGGGGAAGAAAAGTACCCACCTTCAACCAGGTCTAGCCATCCTATCCCATCCAAAGGGAGAGCAAAAAATCTTAGAAATAATTGTAAAGATTGTAATCCAGAGGCATAGGCTCACTAAATACTGAGACCTCATTACAGGACTATAGAATGCTCTCCCTCTTTTTTCAGCTTACAACCATATTTCTAAAATCCTACTTACAGTTGTTCCTTTTACCCAGTACATAATGTCCAGCTATCAAGTAAAAAAATTACAAGCCATACTAAGAGGCAATAAACAGTTTGTAGAGACAAAGCAACCATCATAATGAGACATGCCAGGGATATTGGAACTATCACACACAAAGTTTAAAACAACTATGATTAATATGCTCATGGCTCTAGTGGTTAAAGTAGACAACATACAGGAACATAGTGCAATGTAAGCAGAGAGATTGATATACTAAGAAAGCACTCAGAAGAAATGCTAGAGATGAAAACATTACACAGTAAGAGAAATGAAGAATGTTTTTGATAGGCTTATTAGTAACTGGACTTGGCTGAGGAAAAGATCTCTTAGATGGAGGATATATGAATAAAAACCTCTAAAACTGAAAAGCAAAGAGAATAAAGACTGAAAAAAAAAATCAGAATAACCAAAAATTGTGGGATAGCTACAAAATGTTTATCATATGCATAGTGAGAATATCAGAAGGAGAAGAAGGAGAAGAAAGATCAGAAGAAATAGTTGAAGAATAATGACTGAGCATTTCTCCAAATTAGCCTCAGATAATAAAACCACAGATCCAGAAAATTCATACAACCTCAATGAAGACAAATGTCAAAAAAACACACCACACCAAGGCATATCATTTTCAAACTATAGACAATCAAAGATAAAGAAACAAAATCCTGAAAGAAGTCAGAGGAAAATAACACATTACTTATAGAGAAGCAAAAATAAGAATTATATCTTACTTCTCCTCAGAAACCACACAAGCAAGAACAGAGTGTAGTAAAATATTTAAGGTTTTGGGAGAGAAAAAAAGTCACCAACATTGAATTCTATACCCTATAAAATTATCTGGTAAAGGTGAAAGAGAAATAAAGACTTTCTCAGACAAACAATTTGTTGTGAGTATACCTACCTTGCAAGAAATGTTAAAAGAAGTTCTTTAGAGAGAAAGAAAATAGTATAGATCAAAAATATGATCTACACAAAGAAAGAAAATCATCAAAGAAGGTGTAAGTGAAGACAAAATAAAATCTTTTGTTTTTTTATTCTTAACTGACCTGTCAATTTGTTAATAATAGTAGCAAAAATATCAGTATGTATACTTATGTGTATATATTATAAATGTATATATTTCTGTATATGTGTTTGTGTGTATCTTATGAATATATAAGGTACACTACTCATGAAGCACTAGAGTGCTATTTCAAAGTGGGCTCTGACTAGCTGTAAATACATGTTCAAAACTTTACAGCAACCACTAAAAAACTAAAAAAGAAGTATAATCTATATACTAAGAAAAAAAATGGAATCATATAATATGCTCAATTATATAACCAAAAGCAGAGAAAAGTGAAAAGACACCTTGGTGTGGTGTGTTTTTTTTTGACATTTGTCTTCATTGAGGTTGTATGAATTTTCTGGATCTGTGGTTTTATTATCTGAGGCTAATTTGGAGAAATGCTCAGTCATTATTCTTCAACTATTTCTTCTGATCTTTCTTCTCCTTCTTCTCCTTCTGATATTCTCACTATGCATAGGAGCGAAGAAAATGACAACAAATATAAAAGGTGAACAAATATGTTAGATACTGATTAAAGTAAATTCATAAACACTTTGAACATTAATGGTTTAAATGCACTAATTAAAAACAGAGATGATCAGAATGGATTAAAAAATAAGCCCCAACCAAATGTTGCTTACAAAACAAAACAAAAGAAGGTTCAAATATAAAGCCACATATACATTAAAAGTAATTGGATGGACACTTCCTATCAGCTTTAAATGTAAGTGTATTAAACTCTTCTATCAAAAGGCAGGCATTGACAGAATGGATTTCTTCCAAAAAAAATAAACAAATTATATATTGTCTCCAAAAGAAAGACTCACTTTAGATCTGAATAAACAGATTAAAAAGAAAAATAAAAGATATTCCATTCAAATAGTAGCCAAACGAGAGCACGAGTTGGCTATACTAATATCAGGTAAAATAGACTTTAAATCAAAAAAGTTTATAAAATCCAAAGAAGGACATTATATATTAAAAGAAAATCTGATATAGTAATAAGATACAACAATTATAAACATGTAAGCACCTAATGAGAGACCATCAAAGTATATGAGGCCAAAACAGAACTGAAGAGAAAAATAGTTCTACAATAATAATTGGAGACTTCAATACCTCACTCTCAATAATGGATAGAACAACTAGAAAGAAGATAAGTAAGGAAACAGAGGACTTAATACACTAGACCAACTAGACCTAAGATATGCATACAAAGAAGAACTATACCCCACGACAACAGCATACACATTCTTTGCAGTGCACATGGAATATTTCCCAGTATAGACTGTTTACTAGGCTGCAAATTAAGTCTCAATAGATGTAAAAAGATAGCTATTATACAAAGTATCTTCTTCAAACATAGTGGGATAAAGTTAGAAATCAACAACAGAAGTAAAACTTGAAATTACAAAATTACACTAATTTGAGGAAATTGAACCACACACTGTTAAAAAAAATCACCTTCCATTTGTTAATTCTTATGATCTTTTATATTTGGATTTTTTAATTTAATTTATCTTCATGTTTTCAGAAATGCATACTTTGGAATCGTTAGATTTGGTTGGTGTTTTTTGTCAGTTTGGTCTTTCCCTTCTAGCATCCATTTCCTCTATCTCTGGTAACATCATCTTTAGCATGTTTATTTTCTATCTAGCACCCACCTTACCCTCTCTAACTTACTCCTGCAATCATTTGTGTTACTTCTTTCAATATCTTCGGCAATACTTTCACTTAGAAATAGAAGTGAGTCATGTTCTACACATTCAGAATCTTTAACCTAGAAATTTGAATTTTTAAAGGGTCATATAAGATTGAAAACCATGGGATCAGACCTATACCCCTTGTGGCACATTGAAAGTGTTCTTCTTAATTGTCTCTATCCAAATCCTGAACTTGTTCACATATCATGTCTCTTTGAGGCCAAGATGTTCAGTTTTTCCTCTGATTTTTGGATTGATCTCATGTCTTTACAAGAGCATCTCTTTATTATGTTTTTCAAATAAATTAGTTAAAGACTTTTTTTTTTGCTTGTAACCAAATAATCCTCATAGGTATGTAAGGTATGTAAGCTATTTATAGATTGGTGATCATGCTGTTAGTTTTGATTGTGATTTTTTTTCAAAATGAGTTGAGACTTTCATTCATCCTCTAACAACTATTCATACTTTCTTAGTAATAGAAATCTGGATGTTTAGTCATACAGCTACATATGTATAGTCATATGACCAAGTTCTACTCAATAGTATGTATTACTAGTATGTACAACTATAAAGACATTTTCTTAAAGAGAAGGTGTTATGAGATAAATTTTTTGCGCCCCCATCACCAACTCATATGTTATTAAGTCCTAACCCCTAGTACCTCAGCAGGTAACCATATTTGAATATAAATTATTTAAAGGAGTATTTAAGTTAAAATGAGACCTTTTGTGTGGGTCCTAATTCAACACGACCAGTATCCTTATAAGAAAGGAGATTAGGACAGAAACAAATAGGGAGGAAAGAGCATCTGATGACCAAAGGAAAAGACAGCTATTTATAAGCCAAGAAAGAGGTCTCAGAAAGAAATCAATCTTGCTAACATCTTGCTCTTGGACTTCTATCCTCCACAACTGAGACAAAATAATTTTTTGATGCCTAAGCCACTCAGTCTCTGGTACTTTATTATATCAACCTCAGAAAACTAATACAGAAGGGGTGTTTCCATTTTTGTGATTTTCTTTTTCTCATTTGCTAGAATGTAAGAGTGATAGATAGAGCTTGTGCAGCACTCTGGTGCCAAAGGATAGTGGCTGCATATACAGGATCAGTAGAGAAGAAGAGTGATGGCAAATGCATCCTAGAAGACTTATACCTACCTGTAACTTTTTTTTTTACAGGAAACTAATATAAAATTATAGGTTGTCGAGGGTAGTTATTTTATATTTCTACCTACTACTTGTGATTACCTTAATCTAATATTAAATTGAACCTAATATAAATTAATGCATAAATATCCATTTCTAAATTTCTAATAGGGAGATAACATCAATGATGAAAAAAAAGTTTTATAGCTTTCTCTATGTCTTTCCAAGAATAGTACCAAAAACATCACTCATTGTTACTTATTTAACAAATCTTAACATTCTAATTCTCCCATATTAAGCACTATAATACTTCATTTGGCTTTTATCTTATCAAATTTTTCCATAATACATCATTGTTTTCAGGGACTATTGGACAGTTACAATGATAATGATGACAGTAGGAAAGAAGGGTTGAATTAAGGCAGTCACAAGTAAGGTAACTGTTAACAGCCCATCACATGACTAATTTATGCTAAGAGAGGAAGATGCCAAGTACTGCTCTGAGAGAACACTTTCCTTAACACAATTATAATAGACTATGGATGGAATGACACATGCTGTCCTCTTGAGCCTCCTCAGAATCATGACTAATCGAGAGCAAATGGACATCAAACCACAGAAGCTTGTACATATTTCATCCAAACCAGAAGCTAAAATTAACAATACACTTTGTGAGAAGAGAATGTTTATTTACCCAAATTTAGAACTCAGAGTTAAGCAGTCCTGAGCACATGAATTTAGATGAAGAGTTATCAACAGCATAAATTCAACTATTTGTCTTCATTTTATCCTTCACTTGTTCCATGAACAAATGTGGTTAGTTATTAAGACGGCAGTAAATGGAAGGTATAGAATGAGAATAGGGTACAGAATGGGAAGTAGGATCCTGGGGATAGTCCCAAATTTCTGTTTTGTATCAAATCAGGTCCACACTCCAAGTTCAGTTTTCTCAACTCTAATGCAATCTCTATAGCTTCATTTACTCTGGAAACTGGTTCTAGCACCAATATAGGAGAGGAGACCTGAAAAAGTACATGAAGGAAATGAAAATCACATAATTGCTCAGAGAGTTCCTGTAAAAAGAAACTATTAAAAATATATAGGTTTGAGCTAACTTATCCTCTTGTTTTGTAACATCTTACAGATTATCATATCTAAAGAGAGGAGGGTTAAGTACTTAAATGGAGGTATTGGGAAAGCCATAATAAAAATTTATTGTTTATAGAAATACATAAAAATGTAAAAATACTATAAACAGAGAAAAGCTATTTGTTGAGTTATTCAACCTATAGACTAGTTTATGGAAATGCTATGCTAGAGTTATGGAAAAATTATTGCACATCATTGAATTCAGAAGCATCACTGATTTCTAGACTAAAGTAAAAAAAATAAATTATCAAATCACTTGAAATATAATACAGGTATTATTTTGTAAACAATATAAATATCTGACTATATTATCATGGGTGAACATTCCATTACTTTTGTCAGTTCTTCATGCATGTGCCTTAGATATAACTACCCAAAGATCATGTCCAGATTCTAGGTAGTTCTCTTTTGATACTTACTATGACACATCTTTGAAATAAAATGCACTCTTTCTGTCTTTCTTTTTAGGGTTGCTGCTGATTCTTCTGTATTTCCATTCACTACAATTTACTTGGTCAAATCAAAAGATACTTGTGTTATATTAATATGTGATAAGTAAACCAAGGACTATGGTTGACCCAGTGAACAAATTGGGCCCTATTTTTATCCCCCTATTTTCAAAGACTTTTGTGTCAGCATAATTGGCACTCATGATCCAGGGGGGAATTTATGATCTTATCTTTGCTCTGAAATTGCCATCAACCAACACAAGAAGAATACAATAGTAGCTTTGGTCCAACTTGAGAAATACCATTGTCTCTCTGCACAATAATGAGCCTGAAACACCATGCATATACACAGTTTTCTAATAGTGGTACTATATCAAAATTATTAAATTTATTCTATTCAATATGCAAAATGCTCTCATAGTGGAGATAGGGCTTTCTATGATTGCCATTAATAACACTATTTAACACATATTAAATGTTTAATAGTATATACTTTTTGTGCTATGTATATTATTAACACAGCAATTATGGGAACAACCCTATCGTTTTGGCACTATTATCATCCTCATTTTACATATAAGAGAAATGAGGATCCAAGATTAGTTATCTAAGGATTCATAACTCATAAGAGGAGGAACTAGGATTTGGACCAAAGCCATCTGGCTCTGGAGTTGACTCTTTTAACCACTACATTACTCTGACTCACTGACATGTAATATTTAATCCTGGGGTGGGTTTTTTTTGTACATATAATAACATTTCTGACCAATCTTCCCAAAGCTCTAATACTCAGGAAATCTTGAGAAATAGACCTTTTTGTTCTACTTACTAGAATGGAAATAAGTTGATAAATAATTTCCTGGTTACTGCCTATGTTATATTACTATCTGGAACAATTCATATATGAGATCATATTGGTTAGGACATTTTAAATAGAAATAAATCCAAGCTAACTTAATCATGGTAGGGAGCTCTCTGAAAAATAACAACAAAAACAAACAAAAAAGACTTTTTCATAGATGTCAAGGAAGAAATGAACCTTGGGAAAAAAATGAAATTAGAGACTAAGTGATGAGGAATGTTTTTCTTTGTATACCACAACTCACAGCAAATCAGTTTTAGACCTATTTTTTTTTTTCATTCACAGAACATATTGATTCACTTTGCTTCTCTGATCCATATGGCAGATCAAGATGTCTGACTCCTAAGTTTACAGTTAGTTCACAGTGAGAATGACAGAACTCTCTCTTGGTCTTACTTCCAGTCATCCAGAACACAGAATGTAATTGGCACAGCTTGACTAACTGTATCTACCTGGTCTAATCAGTTATAATCAGAAGAGTTTATTAAACAAAAACATGGCTATAGGAGGTTACTTCTATAAATCAAGAGCTTATAAAATATTTTCAGACCAGTGGGTATTATTGGATTAGCAGGCACCATTATAGCAGTCTCCTTCTTCAGTACAGACACTATTTTATAGCAGGGAGCAAGCAGCTCTGCCATGTCAATGATATTAAAGAAAAATCTAGTCACGAGTTTTTAACACTATGCACTAACTATCCCTCCTCAAATTGTATCAGCTACCGTCAGTTCCTCATCAAAACTCTGAGACAGACATTGTTTCTGATATATCATTGCTAATCTAAGAAGGGTACAGTCAGATTGGGAAGTAAGTGCATTGTATTTTACTAATGTCAACTTGGTTAATTCAGAAATTGCATTCCTCAGAACCACCTCCTATATGTTCTCAGGTTGGAGTTGGCCACAAATGAAGCTTCCATGAGACTTGGAAAATATAAATGAAGCGGTGGTCATTAATCTCAGGCTTTCACCATCAGATGTGGTGATAGGCAAATTCAGAGGGCTCACCAGGTCCTAGCCCATCATTTCTCTTCTCTGCTCATGTTCACCTCATCTTTCTAATCATTGACCATGCTGATAAATAGTGGCTCCAAACCCACCACCAGGCATTTGCCTGCACCCCTTCAGAGGTGGTAGCTGGAGTCAACAGCTTCTCATAAACCTCTCAGAAGTCTCCCTTTCACAATCTCATTTCAGTGGCTGCAAGTGCTTAGCTCCTCAGATTTCCTGGAAAACTCCAATTTGTCCATCCAAACTTATGCTTAAGGAAGTTGCGTTAGTTGCTCTTTATCTGAATCTCTAACTCCCCCTTCTGGAACTCTTTTAATAATTCTATAAGGCCTCATTCCTATAAATAAATCCATTATTACATAGTACTCATAGTAACTCCGTAATCCTGCTTCCGTGACTGGAGTTGATTAAAATATCTATTAACAGCAGAAGTGATTCCCTGGGAAAGAGAAGCTGAATAATAGGAATCCAGAATTGGCTTTTTGCTAAAGATGTAATGGATTGTAAGGATTCTGGATCAGGGTGATTACAATATTGGATCAAGCTAATATTATTGATACAAGTACGCTAACCAGTATCTGACTTCAATGTGTTTGTTCAAGCAGCTGGGAGACCCATAACTGTTTACTTGGTTGGCTGCCTAAAACATAAAACCAAATTTAATTTATGCCAAATGAAATAATGATGCCAGAATTTTCTTGCTATACCACATATCTGTGCTTTTCAATGTGATAGTACTAGTAACATGTGGTTATTTAAATTAAAATTATTTAGAATTGATTATAATTAAATTCATCTGTGTGGTGTACTAGCCATATTATAAGTACTCAAAACTCAGATGTAACTAGTGGCTACCCTGCTAGATAACGCAGATATAAAATGACCCCATCATCCCAGGAAGTGCTATTAGACAGTCCTGCTGTAGAGATATCCACAGGCATATTGAAATTAAAATCATGGGGTGGACTTATTATGTGACATCTGCTTGCCCAGCCACTAACTTTGTCTCTTAAATGGGAATAAAGCCTTCACTGAAGCTTTAAAGCATGTATAGTAAGTGGAGCACTAGCATTCTTGAAGAGCTCTGCAATGGCTATTGTCTACAGGCCAGGAGTGACAGTGGGCACAGATATCATCAAACGAATTCTTGAAATTAAATGGAGAGGACAGATACTGAAGTTAAAGGGGAAAAGTAGCTTGCACTTAACTGCCAAAGACAAGTTTCATAATCCTTATTGTCTTTGGCGGCAGAGACCTACAGAGATCTTTGATTCTGGGTAGTTTATTACAGGGTCCCTGGAACTGAATTAGATGATTAAGTCTGCTAATTTTTTACTTTAATGATCAAGGTCTAATGAACACAAGTCTTATTTCAATGGCCAGGGTTGACAGACATCTGGCCCCTCTACCGTTTTCCAGGCTGGAGTCAGTTAACATAGTCATAACCCTGGGCAAGAAAGAGAGGACATGATGAAGAAGTGCGGCCCTGCCAAAAATGTATTCTATAAATCTTCCTTCCAGTCTTTCCTCAGTGAATCTTTATCATATATGAGTGATTGTGAATTGGTAAAGGACAAATAACCATAGTTTTCAGAGATACTTGGGCATTGACTTTAATCCTAAAAGTAAAAAGTGCCACTGTGGTCCAATCTCAGTGTAGGGTGTTATGGGGGCCACATGATTAATGGAGTTGGCTCAGGCCCATCACACACTGGGAGCAGTGGGACCCCGAATCCATGCTATAGTTATCTTCTCAGTTCTTACATGCATGGTTGAAACAGAGAATCATGGTAATTGGCAGAAACCCTACATTGGTAACCTGATGGCAAAATAAGGAATATCATGGTAAAAAAAAATGACATGTGGAAACCTCTAGAGCTGCCTCTAACTACCAAAATAGTAAACCAAAAGCAGTGCTGCTTTCTTAGAAAGACTGGAGATTAATTCAACCATCACAAATTTGAATTATGCAGGATTGGTGATTCCAATCATGTCCATATTCTACTTGCTGCTTATTTTCCTGTGTCAAAGATAAATGGATCTTGGAGGACAGTGGGTTATTGTAAACTTAATCCAGTGGTGACTTCAATTTCAACTATTGCTGCAGGTGTGATTTCTTTTCTGGTCCAAATGAGCACATCCCCTTGGCACCTGATAGTCAAGTATCGATCTGGTGAACGTGTTCTTTTCTCTTAGCAAGGACACCAGAACCAGTTTGCATACAGCTGGCAGATACAGTAATACAGCTTCATTGTCTCACCCCAGAGTTGTATCGATTAGGTCATAATCCAGCCCACAGAGACATTGATATTTTCTTCATTTCCTATGTCATGTGTATCCATTAAATTGATTATGTCACACAGATTGAAGCTGATAAGACAAAAGTAAAATGGCCTAGATACCTTGGTAAGACATATGTGTACTGAACTAGAAAAGGAATAGACATTCAATGCCCTTCCACATTAATAAAAATTTCTAAAGAAATACATATGTGTATATATATATATACACACCTTTTTTTAAATTTATAAGGAAAAGAGGTTTATTTTGCATATATATCTTATATATAAATATCATGCATATATTATACATTATAGATGCATCTCTTCTAAGGCAAAGGGCAGTATAATACTTAGTGAGCCTTTTTAAATTTTTTTTTTTTTTTTTTGAGACAGAGTCTCGCTCTGTTGCCCGGGCTAGAGTGAGTGCCGTGGGGTCAGCCTAGCTCACAGCAACCTCAAACTCCTGGGCTTAAGCGATCCTACTGCCTCAGCCTCCTGAGTAGCTGGGACTACAGGCATGCGCCACCATGCCCGGCTAATTTTTTCTATATATATTTTTAGTTGGCCAGATAATTTCTTTCTATTTTTAGTAGAGATGGGGTCTTGCTCTTGCTCAGGCTGGTCTTGAACTCCTGACCTTGAGCGATCCACTCGCCTCGGCCTCCCAGAGTGCTAGGATTACAGGCGTGAGCCACCACGCCTGGCCTAAATTTTCTTTTTATTTCAGAATATTATCACGACACAGTTTGGTTACATGAATTGCTTTTGTACAGTTAGAGTTATAAGTATGTCCACCACCCAGATAGTGTACATTGTACCCATTAGGTGTGAATTTGTCCATTCTCTCCTCCTACCTCCCACCTGCTTGATGATTTCCATTGAATTTTACCACCGCATATACACATGACTGTTGATCATTTAATTCCAATTTAATAGTGAGTACATGTGGTATTTGTTTTTCCATTCTTACAATACTTCATTTAGGAGGATGATCTCCATTTCCATCCAGCTTGTTACAAAATGTATTGCTTCACCATTTTTTATGGCTGAGTTAGTACTCCCTGGTATACTTATACCACATTTTCTTAATCCACTCCTGTATTTATGGGCACTTGGGTTGATTCCACATTTTGGCAGTTGTGAATTGTGCTGCAATAAACATTAAAGTGCAAGCATCTTTTATTTTTAATTTAATTTAATTAATTTATTTTTATTTCAGACTATTATGGGGGTAAAAATGTTTAGGTTACATATATTGCCTTTGCCTGGCCCAAGTCAGAGCTATAAGTGTGTCCCAGACAGCGCTCCCCATACCCATTAGGTGTGAATATAGCCATCCCCTCCTCCCCCTGCCACCTGCTTGACATCTGATGAATGTTATAAAATGTCTTTTTTTCTTTTAAATAAATACTGAGTAGTGGGATTGCTGAATCAAATGATAGGTCTACTTTTATTAATAGTTTTTGGTGTATCTCCATACTACTTTCCATAGAGGTTGAACTAGTTTGAGGTCCCACCAATAGTGTATAAGTGTTCCTTTCTCTTTCACATCCCTCCCAAACACTTTGTGGATATTTTGAGCTGTCTGCATTGCATTGGTTCCACGACTGAACTCATATTCAAAAATAACACAAAATTTTGACTTACCCATGATTTTACAAAAATTGTTCTAAAAATTTTTTAAAAGATAATCACAAGCCAAACCATGCATTTGAAAGAATGAGGATGTACCTTCACAATAAAAATAAAACAAGCAGTGTCAAAGTGAAATGTCAGAGATATCAACTGCCAAACTCAGTACTTAAGGAAATCGGACATTTCATACTTAATAACCAAATATACCTTTTTTTAATATTTAATCTTCATTTATTTATTCATTTTTTATTTCAGCATACTACAGGGTTACAAATGTTTAGGTTGCATATATTGCCTTTACCCCACCCAAATCAGAGCTTCAAGCGTGTCCATCCCTTATACCGTGTGCACCGCACCCATTAGGTGTGTATATACTCATTCTCTCCTGCCCCCTCCCATCTACCTGACACCAATGAATGTTGCTATTATATGTGCACTTAAGTCTTGATTAGTTAATACTGATTTGATGGTGAGTACATGTGGTGCTTGTTTATAGGGAGGAGTGTAATAAGTTAAAGGTGAAGTGATTTACAGGGGAATTGTCAGTGAGTCACTGAAGAGAAAGGTTTATTACTGTGTTTAACTGGTTTTAGGGGGTTGAAAAGTTGAGCCAGTTTTCATGAGACAAGGAACAGGGAGGTGGGTGTCTAGGGCTTTATCAATAAATAGGATCAGGCAAAAGGAGAGAGGTCTATGTTTTGCCTTGTCTCAGGTAAACATTGGTGTCACCTGAGAAAGTGCACACAGCTATGCTTATCTAAATCATTTGGGAAGGTCTAGTTCTCTGTGACAAGCTATTTCCTGGAACACAAAATGGTGGGGAATTTCTTATGAGGTGATGTCTTCCAGAAGCATGGAGTTTAGGTAAAGTTCAGTGTTGACAGGTAGACACTGTCCTTATTTCCCTTGTATGGAAGATATGGAAAATAAAGGAATTCGTTTCATAGGGTTGTTATAATTACACTGGGCCTAGTGCGTAGAAAGCATTTAATATGATTTATTAATCAGTATCATTGTTGGGGACGATTGTATCATTACTTTAGAAAATTAGCTATTAGGTTGACTTCTTCCTTTTTTTTTTTTTTATTTTTATTTTTATTTTTATTTCAGCTCATCATGGGGGTACATAAGTTCAGGTCATATACATTGTCCCTGTCCCGCCCATCCCCCCGAGTCAGAGTCCCAAGCGCGTCCGCTCCCACTCTCCAGACAGTGCGCCTGGCACTCGCCATGTATTCATACCTCGATCCCCTCCCCCCCCACCTCCCCAGGTCTGCACCCTCAAGCATGACCATTCCCCAGAGGGTGCGCAATGCACTCGTCATGTAGGCATACACCCATCCCCTCCCCCCACGCCCCCATCCCAGTCTGATATCCAATTGGTATCCTTCCCTGATGTACATTTAGGTGATGATCAGGGAAACCAGTTTTCTGGTGAGTACATGTGATGCTTGTTTTTCCATTCTTTGGATACTTCACTTAGTATAATGGGTTCCAGCTCTCTCCAGGAGAACCAAAGAGATGTCGTATCATCGTTATTTCTTATAGCTGAGTAGTACTCCATGGTATACATATACCACAGTTTACTAATCCATTCGTGGATTGATGGGCACTTGGGTTGTTTCCACATCTTTGCGATTGTGAATTGTGCTGCTATAAACATTCGGGTACAGGTGTCTTTGTTAAAGAATGACTTTTGTTCTTCTGGGTATATGCCCAATAATGGGATTGCTGGATCAAATGGTAGGTCTACTTGAATCTGTTTAAGGTATCTCCATATTGCTTTCCATAGGGGTTGCACTAGTTTGCATTCCCACCAGCAGTGTATGAGTGTTCCTGTCTCTCCGCATCCACGCCAACACGTGTTGTTTTGGGATTTTTTGATAAAGGCCATTCTCACCGGAGTTAAGTGGTATCTCATTGTGGTTTTGATTTGCATTTCCCTGATGATTAGGGATGTTGAGCATTTTTTGATACGTTTTTTGGCCATTCTTATGTCTCCTTTTGAAAAATTTCTATTCATGTCCTTTGCCCATTTTTTGATAGGATTGTTTGATTTTTTCTTGCTGATTTTCCTGAGTTCTAAATAGATTCTTGTTATCAGTCTTTTATCTGATGTGTAGTATGCGAAAATTTTTTCCCATTCTGTAGGCTGTCTGTTTATTTTCGTGACTGTTTCTTTGGCTGTGCAGAAGCTTTTTAATTTAATCAGGTCCCATTCGTTTATTTTTGTTGTTGCTGCAATTGCCTTAGGGGTTTTCTTCATAAATTCTTTGCCTAGACCAACGTCTGTGAGAGTCTTTCCTACATTTTCTTCTAGAATTCTAATCGTTTCCCATTTAAGGTTTAAATCTGTTATCCACCGTGATTTGATTTTTGTGAGAGGTGAAATCTGTGGGTCCTGTTTCAGTCTTCTACATGTGGCTATCCAGTTTTCCCAGCACCATTTATTGAATAGGGACTCTTGTCCCCAGAGTATGTTTTTGTCTATTTTGTCAAAGATTAGATGATTATATGAGGATGGTTTTATATTTGGGTTTTCTGTTCTGTTCCACTGGTCTGTGTCCCTGCCCTTGTGCCAATACCAAGCAGTTTTAAGCACCACAGCTTTGTAGTATAGTTTGAAGTCTGGCAAATCAATACCTCCCATTTTGTTTTTATTGCTTAAGATTGCTTTTGCTATACGGGGTCTTCTCTGTTTCCATACAAAGTGTATAATTATTTTTTCTAAATCTGTGAAAAATGATGTTGGTAATTTAATAGGAATTGCATTGAATCTATAGATTACTTTGGGTAGTATAGACATTTTAACGATGTTAATTCTTCCAATCCATGAGCATGGTATGGATTTCCACTTATTAACGTGTTCTGCAATTTCCTTCCTTAGCGTTTCATAGTTCTCTTTATAGAGGTCCTTTACCTCTTTAGTTAAATATATTCCTAGATATTTTATTTTCTTTGTTGCTATTTTGAAAGGTATTGAGTCCTTAATTTGGTTCTCCAATTGAATGGTATTGGCATATATGAATGCCTCTGATTTGTGTGTATTGACTTTGTAACCTGAGACATTACTGAATTCGTTAATTAATTCCAGGAGTCTCTTGGTTGAGTCCTTGGGGTTTTCCAGATACAACATCATATCATCAGCGAAGAGTGAGAGTTTGATCTCTTCTGTCCCTATTTGGACACCTTTGATTCTGCTCTCTTGTCTGATAGCTCTCGCAAGGACTTCCAATACAATGTTGAAAAGTAATGGGGACAGTGGGCAGCCTTGTCTGGTTCCAGTTCTGAGTGGGAATGCTTTCAATTTTTCCCCATTCAGTATGATGTTGGCTGTGGGTTTGTCATATATGGCTTGTATTATTTTTAGGTAGGTCCCATTTATGCCTATGTTGTTAAGTGTTTTTATCATAAAAGGGTGTTGAATTTTGTCAAATGCTTTTTCTGCATCTATTGAGAGGATCATATGGTCTTTATTTTTGCTTCTATTTATGTGGTTAATTACATTTATAGATTTTCGTATGTTGAACCACCCCTGCATCTCTGGGATGAAGCCTACTTGGTCGTGATGAATTATTTTTTTAATCAGCACTTGGATACGATTTGCTAGGATTTTATTGAGAATTTTTGCATCTACGTTCATGAGAGAAATTGGTCTGTAGTTTTCTTTTTTTGTTGCATCCTTTCCTGGTTTTGGTAGACTTCTTCCTTATGCTCACCAATAGGACCGTGGAATGAACTCTTTGCTCACTTTGCTTGTGTGGGGAGAGTAGTGGCCTTCTGATGGATTCATTCACAGGGCTCCCATGATATGCAATTGCCTAGCTGATGCTAATCTAGCAGATGAAAAGCAATAGACAGTTGTGTGTGATCCTTTTTTCTCTGGGCATGCAGAGCTTTGGGTTAGGTGGCACTATCTTCGCAGAACTACTTTCCCTTGACCCGTGGCCTTGGTAATTTACGCTTATTTCCTTGGCTGATTTGGTCAGCAACTTAAGAAGTGTGTATGCTATGAGACTAAACAAGTAAATGAAATTCTCTTTATAGGTATAAATCATTATCATTATTCTGTTTGGGTGCACTTTGTTTGCCCTAGGTCATACAATGCAAAATTAACAGTTGCTCTTTAAAAGCCTATCAAATTCAGGTTGAAATTACTCTGAAGAACAATTTTCTCTTAATGTCTTTTTTCCCCAAAATAATATTCATCTTTAAAACTTCCATTTAAAAAATAGATAATGTAATATCACACAATACCATCTTCTCAACTGAAATTTCAAAAGAATGAGTTCCATAAAAATTATTCCCAGAAAGTGACTATAATTTGCAACAAATTGGCTTAAGTATAGTTTTAAAATTATAGTTTTGAATCATTACCTGCTTCTTCATTGGCTCACATATGAAGAGACATTTATAGCCTTTCCCACCTATTAAGCTTCCAGTCTCAGGCAATTTCAGGCTCCTCTTTGAGGAATTGCCATGATTAAAGACCCTCATTCTAACATAACCCTCAATCACAACATAGCAAAATTCATTAGCCCAACAATTTCTTACTCAACCATCAAATCATTTTCTAAGTAGAATTTAAGTTTTTATTTAAATAAAGTTTTTATTAACATACCAAATTTTATTATGTGCATAAATTAGTGGAATAGTCAAAAATGCTTCCACAGTTAAGAAACTTTGAGTTGCATTAAAACTAACATGAAAGTTAGAATAAGATGTCCGGTATTCAAGTTACTATTCTGAATTTGCAGGTATTAGGACATTGAGCAAGTTAGCTACTCTCTCTGCATATCAATTTTTTATAAGAAAGTAAGGATATTAATGTTAATATATAAAATTAATATAAATAATACAACAAAATTATAATGTTAATAGAGCCAATGGTGCCTGACACATATGAACTGCTACACAATAAATATAACTTTCCGTGCTGTTAGTAGTTACGTAATGTATATGAAGTCACTGTTCATCTAACATATGCTTAATGAATGCCTACTATGTCCCTGCATTCACTGAGTAAAATTAAAAAAATAGGCTTAATAAATTATTATTCTTATAACCTATTAATAAAATGCCTCTTATTTACATCTACTCTTAAAATTTTTAGAAGCATGCTTGGGCTACTTTTGGGAATAAAAATTAAAAAAGGAATTTTGTATTGTAAAGAAAATACAGAATATAGGATAGACATCTTCTACTGAATGCATAGACAGCTGAAGCAAAGTTGAAACAAGAACATTTTGCTTGAATTCAAAGGAACTTTGAATTGAATATCAGAATTTTAGGGGCTGTAAATTGAAATTTGTCTAAGAGAGAGCTAATTTTATCAGGTCACAGTATTTCTGTAAGCATTTGTGCATTCTGGCATGACATTGCCATGTGGTCAGGTTAAATATATTAACATTTACATATATAGAAATAAAGTTGATTTTTATACTGTCTTTGTCTAGTTTTAGAATTAGTGTCCTACTGGCATCATAAAATAACTTGGAAATTATTTCCATCTCTTCTATTTTCTGGAGGAAAATTGTTTAGAGTTGGTGTTTTTTAAATAATTAATTTCAAAATATTAAGGAGGTACAAATGTTTTTCATACATGGCTTGAGTCAGGGCTGTAAATGTGCTCATCACCCAAATAGTGTTCATTGTACCCATTAGGTGGGGTTTTGTCCCTCCTCTCCTTCCTCCTCTCCCTGCTTGATTTCGTATGACTTTTATTTCCCTCTGTGTACTTGTGTGCCCATTGGCTAGTTCTAATTTATTAGAGAGTACATGTGATGTTTGCTTTTTCTATTGTTGAGATATTGCACTTAGAATAATGGTCTCTAGTTCCTGCTAAATTGCTCCAAAAAAAGCATTAATTCATCATTTTTTATGGCTGTGTAGTACTCCCTGGTATGCATATACCACATTTTGTTAATCCACTCATGAATTGATGGGCACTTTGATTGATTCCACATCTTTGAGATTGTGAATTGTGCTGTAATGAACATTTGAGTGCAAGTGCCTTTTTGCTAAAATGACTTATTTTCCTTTGGGTAGATGATACCCAGTAGTCGGATTGCTGGATAGAATTGCAGTTCTACTTTAAGTTCTTTGAGAAATCTCCATACTGTCTTCCAGAGTGTTTATTAAAATTCACCATCTGAGTCTGATTTTTAATCTGAAGAATTAAATAATAATCCATTTTAATAGCTATATGAATGTTTATGCTATCTATTTCTTTTTCCATGAATTTTGGTATTGTATAGTTGTTGAGGCTTAGGTTCATTTTTATAAGTTGTCAAATTTTTGTGTATGGAGTTGTTTATAGCATTCCCATATTATCTTTTTAATGATTTCCCTTCTTTTAGTACTCATGAGTAATTTTTGTTATTTCTTTTTAATTTGTTAGTTTCCCCAGATGTTGGTAATTTTTATTGTATCTTTACAATGAACTTACTCTCTTGTGACATCCATTTTCTTTGTTGTTTCATTATGTTTTCAGTTTCATTTATTTTTGTTACTGTCTTTATCATTGTTTCTCTCTTGCTTGATTTGGGTTTATTTTGCTCTTCTTTTTTTCTAGTTTCCTAAGGTAGAAGCTTAGAGTCTAGAGGATTCTAGAAAAAGGTTAACTTCTTTACCCTTGCTCATTTTCAATGATTTCTTTTACTAAGAAATGGTGTTAAGATCTCCAACTATAATGGAGGGGTGGGGGGACATGTTTTGAATGCTTTTTCCTTGCTATCTTACATGAAGAGTAGTTGTAGTAGCTCACCTTATAATTTAAATTCTAGCTTAAAGTATATTTAAATTGATGCCATTCTGCCGTGAGTATTATGGCTTAATTAAGAAGGCAAGTTTCTTTTTCCAAGCAAATGACATGGATAGATGCTGAATAGAAATAGGAATTGGCTGTACTGGCATTTTCTGTTTTCCTCCGTGTCTATTCCCCTGTTCCGTGATTCAGAAAACTGAATACTGTGGAATGCGTCATCTGGGCTGGCTTGTTCTCTCTGGCTTCCAGGTCATCAAAGAGATAATCTGGAAGAATATGAGATGGAAAGAGAGGCGCTCGTGCTATTCCCTTCCTGCCTTGCAAAGGACCTGAATAGTTTTCTAATGTAAACAGCTTCTATGGGATGCTCCCTACATCACTAATCTCAACTGTAACTCTGTTTCCTCTTTTTGCTCCTTTAGAACCTATCACAAGTACAGTCTCACAGGAGAGTTGCTCAAGACATGTTTTAAATGAGTGAATAATTAATGGAGGCCTGACCTGACTTATAACAAAAGCTAATGTCAAAAAACTATGAATCATGAAAAGAATTTCTGCAGAGACCCAAAGATTTCCTAGGGAGTTGAATTGAAAGTGGTTTAAGTGGTTGTCAGTGGTATTTTAATTCTATGGCAGGTAATTAATGTCAGGTGTTTTTTGTTGTTGTTTCCCACCCCACCCCCCAAGCATTTGCTATTACTTACTAATGCTCACTTGCATGCTGGCTCTCTCTCCCATACTCCTACAATCATAGACCAGCTTTCTTCTCACTGCTTATTCATTTCTCTTACCAATGAAGTTATTTAATGGAAACAGCCGAGAACATTCAGAGTTGCTACAATATTAAATCATTCCATTTGTCTTTCTGATATTTCTCACATCACTGTGTGAACCCATCTGTGACTTTTGATGCAGGAGCTATAACTCAAGACAGGCATACAATTCTTCTAGAGATATTGGAGATACAGAATTTTTTTTTTTTTTTTTTGTGAGACAGAGTCTCGCTCTGTTGCCAGGGCTAGAGTGCCATGGCATCAGCCTAGCTCACAGCAACCTCAGACTCCTGGGCTCAAGCAATCCTTCTGTCTCAGCCTCCCGAGTAGCTGGGACTACAGGCATGTGCCACCATGCCTGGCTAATTTTTTTTATATATATATTTTTAGCTGTCCAAATCATTTCTTTCTATTTTTAGTAGAGACAGGGTCTCGCTCTTGCTCAGACTGGTCTCGAACTCCTGACCTCGAGCGATCCTCCTGCCTCAGCCTCCCAGAGTGCTAGGATTATAGGCGTGAGCCACCAAGCCCGGCCCCAGAATTTTTTAATCTGTTAGCTAAGTGGGCAAATGGAAATGTATTATTACATGTGCAAAATATTTACTTGTTTGTGTGTTTCATTCAATTACTTTCTGTATAATAAATAAAATTCCTGACAAATGTCAACATTAGTGAAGAAGAAAAAAGAGTGAGGAAAAGATCCTCAAATAAGTATGGCTTTTCAAACACAAACTGAAGTAATATTTAATTGTGCTATAAAGTACATTTTAATTCACAATTCAATTAAAACTTTTTTCCATATAATATATATTGTTTCTTTTCTTGTAATGTAAAATTACTTCCTAGACATTTATTCTTTTTGAAATAGTTTCTTTTTATTGATATATAATAGTTATACCTACTTTGGGGGAGTATGTGATATTTTGATACCTGTATATAGTTGTAATGATCAAATCAGGGTAATTGGAATATTTATCACTTCAAACGTCTATCTTTTCTACATGTTGGGAACATTTCAATTCTTCTCTTCTAACTATTTTGAAATATACACTAAATCATTGTTAACTACAATTTCCCTACTATACTATTGGAAGCTTGAACTTATTTCTTCTATCTAACTCTATTTTTGTACCTCTTAAACAATTTCTCTTTATTCCCCCTCCTCCTGCCCTTCCTAGTGTCTGGTAAACACCATTCTACTCTCTACTTCTGTAATATCCAGACACTAGAGTGTATTAAGGAAGTAATACAAGTGGTCTGGGGCTGGGCGCGGTGGCTCACGCCTGTAATTCCAGCTCTCTGGGAGGCCGAGGCAGGAGGATCGTTTGAGCTCAGGAGTTCCAGAGCAGCCTGAGCAACAGTGAGACCCTGTCTCTACTAAAAAAAAAAAAAAAATAGAAAAGAAATGATCTGGACAACTAAAAAAAAAATATATATATATATGTGTGTATATATACACACATATATATGTATACACATATATGTATACACATATACATATATATGTATGTGTGTGTGTGTGTATATATATATATATATAAAATTAGCCGGGCATGGTGGTGCATGCCTGTCGTCCCAGCTACTCAGGAGGCTGAGGCAGAAGGACTGCTTGAGTCCTGGAGTTTGAGGTTGCTGTGAACTAGACTGATGCTACGGCACTCTAGCCCAGGCAACAGAGACTCTGTCTCCAAAAAAAAAAACTACAAACAAACAAACAAAAAAAGTGGTCTGGTCTGTAGAAAAGTTAAGAAATGCCTGAGTTCAAATCCAGTATAGTATATATAGTTAAGAAATGCCTTAATGCTATATACTAAGTGTGTGATCTTGGACAACTTATTTAAATTCTCTGTGCTTCAATGTCTTCAGATATGAAATGAGAAATTGATACAACTTATCTCACTGGCTGTGATGATTGGGCTAATATATGATGCGGTTGGAATAATTATTTGAATGTTATAACCATTGCATATCATTTGCAATATAGCATTAGCTATTGTGACTATTATCATTATTAGAATATTAGTAGTTGTTTTAGAAGTATGCTGCCAGCCATTTTGCTGTAGATCAGTGAGAACAGTGAAAGAAGCGGTGAGTGGCAGAGGGTGAGGTCAGATTTAACATAGCCAGAGGACAGATCTTGTAGGGCTTCATGGTCCTTGGTGAGAAGGTTGAAATTTAAGTAATAGAAAAATTGAAAATAAAAAAGTGAAATACTCTGATTTGCATTTTATTCTCTTAGTTCCAGCTCTTTATTAAAGATTTAAGCTAGTATCTTGACTTAGAGGCCACTGAGAAAAATAAAATAAAATTAGATTTTGGAATTCTTCCTGCTCATTGAGGGATGCAAAATAGCAGCTTCTCTGAATTCAAGGCAAGCTCTACTCCCTAATCTTCTTTGAAGGCACAGAAGGGCCTGAGGCCAACACTATAATACATTCGAGAAACTGTCTTGAGTTCAGGTTCCTTAATGAGATACCCATGAGCAAACTTGTTGAAAATTGTCACTTTATAACCCCTTTCACAATCATTGATAATAACCAATTTATTAGTTTACTATTACTTTACAATCACTTCTGTGATGATGGTGGAAGCAAATTTCTAGCTTCTGTAGTTTGTTTCTCTCTCTGGTCTCCCTTTTCTGGATCATGACCATAGTTTTTGTTCCTCTGCTAAACAGAAATCTGATGGTTCCAGCAATATCTAAAATCCATCACCAAACCCAAAGCCCCTTATCCTGAAGAGGGAAATAAAACTACAGTTTAAAACAATTTATAATGGCATAAAAAGAATAGAACCAGTACTTTCCAAAAGAGGCTGTTTCTATGGATTTCCCAGTAACATCATTCTTCATGGCAGTCAATTAGATAATTCCTGTTACAATAATTATTAGTATTATAAACCATCAATCACCATGTTCAATGTTTTCATAAGTCCAAACAGGAAGATGAAACAGAGCCATTACCTTGGCAATGTGGTGACATAGTCTGGCATGCTGATTGCTATGTAAGAAGTAGGTCAGAAAATGGGGAGAGAAAAAAACGTTGCTTCAGTAGTGACTAAAACCTGCAGTATTTGGAGCGTGGTGGAAAATATTTTGTTATGAAAACTTATACGTGTACTATAAGGGAAAAAAAACTTGGAACAGGGCAAATTTGCCTAACTTGGTAGATTTTATATTATAGGAAAATAGGATGGCTATATGATATGGATAGTAATTTTATAGGCAGTATGTCAGACATACTACGTTGGTTAAAACTTTAGTTTCTGTGAGTTCATCTTAGTGCAAATAAAAATACAGATTCCTCAAATTAATTACGGAAAATCTGCAGGGCCTACATTAAACGCTAGGTAGGTAAGGCAACGCTGGCTTCTATATTTGGATCCCAGTTCTGGTATCTTGTGCGTTGGATAAGTCACTGAAAGTATTGGGTTGGTTGCACTGGTAATCTGGTAAGCTGAGCTACTGTAATTTTTTTGTAATTTTTTGCTAAAATTCACCTATAATTGTTTCAAATTCTTTCATTATTCTGTTTAAGAAAAATCACACCTATGCTTTTTCTATATTAGATTTATAGTCAACATTTTAATGTGTTTTTATCTTTCTGTAAGCAGCTCCATCGTATGTTTTATGGCAATTTAGGTAAGGAGGATGAAGTGTCAGTGGTCATGGCTCCATAAACTGTAAATGCCTAAACAACTCCCCTTCTTTTTTGAGTGACTCACACTGTGCATATTTCCTTCCAAGGGGAAGAGACGTGGCTTAGACTGAGGACTGTTTGTTTATCTCAACTTTCAGAGTGATTCTCACCTCGCTGCCATCATAGGAAAACACTGAGGCCATTTGAGAAAGCAAAGTTTCTATTTATTCATTGAACTAATATCCAATGAGGACCCACTTGTGACAGACCCTGGGGGGATATAACAGTAAAGAAAGCAGACAAAGTCCCTGCTCTCCAGGAGATTATATATTAGAAGTAGAACATTGATGGAAACATATACACAGATTATATACATATATATATATATATATACATTATATATGTAAATATACATATATATATGATCTAATGTCAGATAGTGGTGCATTTTATAAATAGAAGTCAAACAAAGTACGGAGATAGAGAGTGATAAACAGTCAGGGAGATAGTGGTACCAATTTATGGAGACGAATAAAGGATAATCCTTTTTCTACAGTGATATTTGAGTAGAGAATAAAAAAGAGTAAGCTGCACAGATATCTAGAGAAGAAAACATCTCAGTCAGAGAGAGCCACAAGCACTAAGACCCTGAGATAGGAGCTTCTCATCAAATTCAAGGCACAGCCTGGAGGCCAGTGTAAATGCTAGACCTTCCAGCACAGGAAGGTCTAGCAGGCCATGACGAGGCTTTTAGTTTTTTTAAATATGATTCTCAGTGAGCCTGGAAGCCATCTGTAGTTTTAAAGAGCAGAGTCTCATGATGTAACAATTTTTATTTATTTTTTTATTTTTTAATAACCTGTATTGACACTATTTGATGAATAGGCTGCAGGAGGCAAAGGTGACTCAGAATGACAATTTAGGAGACTATCTAAAGCAGTTGAAAAGTATAAAAACTTGGTACTTAAAAAGTATGCTTGTTATATAAATTTCAAACTTTTCAAGGGACTTTCAGTTCCACAGAGACCTTATCTCATTTACTCCCTTAAAAGAAATTTCAGGGCATACCAGGAAGGAGTCTGTTCACATACTTTCATTTAATAAAAGAGAGAATGGGAAAGAGGGAGGGTGTAAAGAAGTCCACTAGGCTTTGAAGCTTTGAAGTGGGGATGAAGAAAGATTGAAAAGGGAGGTTGATGCTTCTATTTCCCAATTGAGATTAAAAATCTAATCTCAAAAAGCAATGAATGTGTGTAAAATCATTTCTATCATAAAATCTAAAATGAGGTTCGGTTTTGATTAATGTTTTATTACTGTTTTAGAGGTCCCTGAAAAACTAATAGTGGGCTGTATGCAAGATTAAAACTTGGAAAGCAAAAATCAATCTGGAATGCATATATTTTTCTTTTTTTCCATAAAAAATATCACTGGGGCATGTAACTTCTTCTTTCCTATGTCTACTCAATTTCCAGAAAGAACTGTTTCAAATCTCCTTAGATTATAGCCTATATCTTACTAAAATTATTAAGGTTGAAAATCAGGGTAAATCAATTTCTCATTTTCCCCCAGATGTTATTTATTACCTGTTAAGATTAAATAAGAAAAAAAGTCTGGAAAAAATTTAGACCAGAAAGTAAAATAAATAATTACATTAGTTTGAAATTCTTGGGGAAAAAGGAAAAAAAAAAAAAAAACCACATAGAATTCCACAGTCTTAATTAGTATTTGTGACTCACAATGGGAGTCAGAACTTAGATGGCTTTAGGAGAAAAATTCTGTGACAATATCGAGTGACTAAATGGAGAAATACTTTATGACATTACTCAGGAATTTTAAAAGGATGCTCTTCATATCAACTCATTCGTCTTAAGAAATATGAGTTCAACATAGGAATATCTAGCCAAAATCAGTCTTTTTTTTCAGATAATAAAAATTAAAAAATTAATATAGTTTCTTTGAAGACAAGACAAATCATATCTCCTGTTTGCTACATACAGATAACAACCTCCCCCCCTCCACACACACACACACACACACATAGATGGAGAGAGAGGGAGATACTGAACATCCGTCCAATTCCACATGTGTAATAAATTTCTTATTGGGCCTTCGTGAATGTGTTCTTACATGTATAAATACCTTTAAAATAGAAATAACTAGCATTTATTACATGTTTACTATATATCTTAGTTTTATAATCTCACTTAATATTTAAATGAAATAGCTCTTATCTTGGGGTTTGCTGCTTTATTATTCTCAATGTGCTGATGAAAGCACTGAATCACACAGAAGTTAGCTAATTGTGTGAGGTCACACAGTTAATAAGAAGCTAATCAAAGAATGTAACGCAAGAAGTCTGCCTCCAAAGCCTTTGCCTGTAAGCATGTTTTAATACTTCTAGTGTAGTTACGTGTACACTCCTAAAAGTGTAGGCATATGTATCTAGTGAAGTAACTTTTGGAAAATCTGGCCTGGAGGTAATGTTTTTCAAGACTCCAGACTGAGGATTTCCAAGCTCAGGAAATCTTCCTAGTATTTCTTTAAAAACGCTGCCACCCACCATCACAATGCCTGCTTTGTACTTTACAAGGGATAACCTTCAGAGAAGAGAATCAGTGATCTTGTATTGTCTTCCTGTATTTTGGGGAATAGTAGGAGATATTAAATTTTATGATGTGTTACAGAACAATAATTATCTACCAGGTCATCTCGTGTATTCGTAGTTCATAGAAACTGGACAATATGAGTCAATCATAGAGATCTATGTTTTCTTCAGGAAAAACAAAATTACATAACGTACATCATACCTTAAGTTAAGGCCAATAAACTTTGTCAGTTTTATCATAGAATAATTAGTATTTTATTCTGAAAGTTATATACATGCATCTGATTATAATTAATCCACGGCCGGGCGCTGTGGTTCACACCTGTAATCCTAGCACTCTAGGAGGCCGAGGCAGGCGGATCATTTGAGCTCAGGAGTTCAAGACCAGCCTGAGAAAAAGCGAGACTCCCATCTCTACTAAAAATAGAAAGAAATTAGCTGGACAACTAAAAATATATAGAAAAAGTTAGCAAGGCATGGTGGCACATGCTTGTAGTCCCAGCTACTCAGGAGGCTGAGGCAGAAGGATCGCTTAAGACCAGGAGTTTGAGGTAGCTGTTAGCTAGGCTGATGCCATGGCACTCTAGTCCGGGCAACAGAGCGAGATTCTGTCTCAAAAAAAAAAAAAAAAGAAAAAAAAATATATATAATTAACCCATATTTCAAATAAAACACAGAGAACAAACAAGGTAACAATGTATTGTATTATTGTAAAAAGAAAAAAAGATGACAAAATCTTAGTAAAGTATTTCCTCATAAATAAATACTGGTTTTCAAAAGTGTATTGATTTCGATGTAATCCATGCCTAGAAACTTTTTTTTTTTTTTTTTTTTTTTTGATACAGAGTGTCACTTTGTTGCCCTAGCTAGAGTGAGTGCTGTGGCGTCAGCCTAGCTCACAGCAACCTCAAACTCCTGGGGTTAAGCGATCCTACTGCCTCAGCCTCCCGAGTAGCTGGGACTACAGGCACATGCCACCATACCCGGCTAATTTTTCTATATATATTTTTAGTTGTCCAGATAATTTATTTCTATTTTTAGTAGAGACAGGGTCTCCCTCAGGCCGGTCTCGAACTCCTGACCTCTAGCGATCCACCTGCCTCGGCCTCCCAGGGTGCTAGGATTACAGGCATAAGCCACTGCTCCCGGCCCCATGCCTAGAAACTTCTATAGCAAATTTCTGTCATTAGAACATTCTCCTTTTATCATTTAAGATGAATGAAATATCTCCTTTTCCTGGATCTTGTGATTACATCCTTATTCCTCTAACAGAGTACCTTGGTTCAGTACAGTCACAGTGGATATCACCTATTATAATTACTTGCCTCATTTTCCCCCCAAAAAAAGCGTTTGGGTATAGTCAGGATAATCTGTAAAATCCTTTTGAGGCCCCATGTATACAGAACCATGCTGAAAGGAATATCCCACTTTAGTGCACCCAGCAAATAGCTCCAAAGGTAACTCCTTAGTCTAGATCTAACTGTTGATGAATGAGCAGACAGAAAGCAGTGAGTGATCCAAGCCTGGGGGGAAATGGCAACAGTCCTCTGTATCAAATGGTTGATCTGGGATGCTAATCTGTGGTGTCCATGTGCACAGCCTGAATTAGCAAAGTGCGTTCATTGTGACTGCATTGGGCTTTCAAGTAACTATACATACACAGTTAATTGCTGTGTTCTTAGAATTTTTACGTTAAAACAGAATGAAACATGGAAACAGAAATGGAATCAAGGCCCAAGAAACATATTCACCTGATATATGTGTATTTTACTAAATTAATATCCATGACCATGCCTAAAGGCATGTCCATGTGTGCATAGAGATGTAAGCATAAGAGGATATCCATATGCTAAATTTACCTACCCACAAAATAGAATGTACACAAATACCAGAGAGCACAAATATTCACAGAATCCCCCATAAAAAAAATCGCATCTAGTAAATAATTCAATTTATTTATCCCACATCTACTTCAGTAGGATCTGTTTCAGAGATTAAAACGGATGAATTTAATATACAGTCTTCATCACCTGTTCCTCCCCCTCCCCATTACCTATATTGCTATTGCTCCTCTTTTATTGTGTCAAAATGACCTGGGCTAAGTCATTCTTAGTGGTGTTTATGGACAAAATGTCAGCAGCACACAGGACTCACAGAAATAACATGACCGTGTCAAGATTTGGACTCAGCCAAATGGGCACTGCGATTTACGTAATCAAGAAATTATTCCAAGGAGAGGCATGAGGGGCAGCATTTGGCAATTTCTAGCCAAAACAATTCTTAAGGTTTGGGAGCAAAATTGAAGAAGTCTAAAGGAGTCAAATTTAAATTTGCATTAGAGGAAAGCACCACCTTGTTATCTTAAGTATGCTGCTAATTTGACAGGTATCTTCCTCAATTCTGCTTTACTCAATAATTTTAGTATTAAATGTATGGCTTTTCAGGGGTTGGGGGGAAGTAGGGGGTGGAGAGAGAAGGAAAGAGAGAGAGAAAGAGAAGTTTTACACAAGTTTTAGCACAATAAATGAAGTTCTATGGAAGAAACTTATATTTCATTTCAGTGTCATCTACTCCTAATAGACCCAGATATCATAGTTTACGGAGAATAGGAAGCAATGATGATTCTCCCATAAACGCTTTCATTTTTTGCAAAGCACTAAATCACAGCTCTCTAGTTATTTGAATTCAAGTATTCACTTTCAAGTATTGTTAGCTATTATCTAAAAATACTATATCACATTTTATTTTTGATGTTTTGGACATCCATACAAAATATTATATTTTCATTAAACTCAGCTTAAAAATTTTTCTCCTTTAACCCTTCACACAGCTAATATACATTCAGATATCCCCCACCCCATGATATGCTGTGAAGAGAACCCAAATTTTTCTTTGTACCAGTCATGCAATATGTATCTGTGTGTTTCCTTCGTTCACGGTTGTCTCTTTCTCTAAACTACAAGTTTCATTAGGGCAGGGTCCTGGGCTTTTCAGGAAAGGCTGTATGGTGAAGTAATTAAGCTAAGCACATGGATTCCAGCAACTCATTTTCAGGTCCATATCTGACCTCTTCCTCTTACTAGCTATGTGATTCTGGGCAATTTAATTAATATTTTTCTACCTAAATTTTCTCATCTGTGATATAAAGATAATTGTAATGTCTATTTCAATAAATCCTGAAAACATTTAACTAATTTTAAAAAAAAGTAAACGAATGGTACATATGAAATATATTAGTATTCATAATTATTACATTTGCTTACATTTGGATCCTCAACAAGTGGAATGGCAGGCACATTTCAGAATCTTTTTTTTTTTTTTTTTTTTTTGAGACAGAGTCTCACTCTGTTGCCCTGACTAGATTGCCATGGCATCAGCCTAGCTCACAGCAACCTCAAACTCCTGGGCTCAAGCAATCCTATTGCCTCAGCCTCCGGAGTAGCTGGGACTACAGGCATGTGCTACCATGCCTGGCTAATTTTTTCTATATATATTTTTAGTTGTCCAGCTAATTTCTTTCTTTTTTTTTTTTTTTAAGTAGAGACAAGGTCTCGCTCTTTCTCAGGCTGGTCTCGAACTCCTGAGCTCAATTGATCCATCTGCCTTGGCCTCCCAGAGTGCTAGGATTACAGGCGTGAGCCACCGCACCCCGCCCAGAAGGTAAGCCACCTAATATTTTCAATATTCAGATATTTAGATTACCCAGAAAAGCCACATCCAGATGAATGACTGAATTACTCACTTTTCTTCTGAGAATTCTGGCATTGGATAGACACTGCTAGCATTCATTTAGGTTTTATGTGTTTTAGGAACTGGTTCAGTTTACATAGTTAATGCACATACAAGAAAACACAAAGCCCAAAACAAATTCCTAACTTAGAAACAAATACATAGCACTGATTAGAGTATTTAAGAGTATCTATCAAATGACTGAATGACTGGCTGACTGAATGAACAAATAGGAAGAAGAGTTTGTAGAGAGTTTCTTGCTCTATGATTTTCAAATCACTTTAGACTTGGACTCCCTTTCTCCACTAAAAGTATATTCAGATTGTATAAGTGCAATATACATAAAGGATGTAACAGAATAAATACTCTATTTGAAGATGAGGCAATTATGGAATCCTGAGTCCCATCCTCTGGGTGTCCATTAACCTCCTCGGCAGCCCTACAGTTATTTCTTCTACAGGGGTAGGTCTCCACAATGGACAAGGAAATCTCTGATTTCAATCCAACTGCTTCAGACCCAAGAGAGTTTGGGAAACTAATACTAAAAGAATTTAAGGGATCTGTGCAAGTCCAAATGTGTGTCAGAGCTGGATGCAAATTAAAGACTCATAAAGCCCATGTGAAATATGTCTATTACATTGATCTGCATTTCAAAATTCTTCTAGGGATGCCATATGTACTCTGCTTAAAGTCACAGCCACAGGCCCATAGATGAAGCTTTCAGAGAAAAAAGGAAAAGGAAAATTATTCTAAGAACAAAACAAAACAACAACACAAATAAAACATAATATAAAAGACTGCATCTTACCATCCCATACCATGATATGCTCTCTTGCTGATTCCTCTGCTTGTTCCTTTGCTGCTTCAGGCCCTAAATTAATTCCTTCAAAAAACATTCAAGCATCTTCTATGAGGCAGCTAGTTCTAAGCATTGGAGATTAATTTGTTAGCTGATAAATATGTTAATTAGCCTGATGTAATCATTCCACAAGGTGTGTATGTATCACTATATATCTCAAAAAATCACATTGTACCCCTTAAATATACACAATAATTATTCATCAGTTAAAAATACAAATTTAAACTGAAAAAAGGAGAAAAACATCTCCCATCATGGAAAGCTATTTTTAAAAAAACACATTATATTAATAAATAAAATATTTTGGGAGCTTTGGAAAAGAGAGATTAATGAAACTTCAAGGATGACATTTTTAAAAAGTTCTTAGACACAGAGCAAGTACTATTTTAATGTTAATATCTGTTTTTTTTCCAATTAGCTTATATAGGATAATATACATTGTAGTCTTAGTAACAAAACTTTATTGAACAAAAATAGGCCATCTTTCAGCACCTTTTATTCTTCATCACTTGACTGTTGTTAATATTATTATAACATAATCCAGAGAACACATAGTTTGGGAAAATTTAAGACTATACACATGACTAAGAAAATGTCTCTTAAGTAAACAAATATACGTTTTCACTATTCTCTAGGTCTGGCCAGTTCAGGCTACTTTGTGCTGCCAATTATTATTTCAGTCTCTGCTGCAATTAGTACTTTACAGTGTCTGAGCTACAAAAATAAAAGATTTCATTATAGCATTGTTCAAAAATATTGTTTTAGTCCAGCTATCCACATTGTCCGTCTAAAACAGTAAATGCCTCCATCACATGTAACTGTCTTAGACTTGTAATTGAGCATATTTTATGAAACTGAATTACATATGAAATAGTACTGTGATGTTAAACATCTGCAGAAAGACTGAAAAAAGAAAGTAAGCTGCCTAATATTTTCAATATTCAGATATTTAGATTACACAGAAAAGCCACATCCAGATGAATGACTGAATTACTCACTTTTCTTCTGAGAATTCTGGCATTGGATAGACACTGCCAGCATTCATTTAGGTTTTATGTGTTTTAGGAACTGGTTCAGTTTACATAGTTAATGCACATACAAGAAAACACAAAGCCCAAAACAAATTCCTAACTTAGAAACAAATACATAGCATTGATTAGTATTTTAAAATAACCAGAGAAAAATAAAATTTTTATTAGTTCTGGTAGTACTTATATTAAAACAAGTTATTCCATTGGAAAGTTGTTTGTTCAATAGGAATCAATTCATATTCTGAGAAATGTAAGTAATCTTTTGCGCTTTGTCATTACAGGTATATAATAGAGTTATACATGTATAATCAACATTTAGGTTAAAGTTTTATTTCATTTGAGGATGTCTGGGCTCTTAATGTTAATTCCTCAAAAAACATCTATTTATATACCTGTTAATTAAAAGATATAATAAGGAATGACACCTATCTTATAGACAAAAGTCACAGACATAAGTGAAACACTTTAAACCTCTCTGGTCCTATTTTAAAGCAATTAAATAAGTGAAAGAAGTAAAATGTATTCATTAAAGTACAGTCATAAAATATACTTTAAAAAAGAATCTCATACTTAACTATTAAAAGGAACTCCCAGAATATTTTTTAAAAATATTTATAAAGATCTCCTACTACAAGTTTTATTGGTTTTTGTTTGTTTGTTTTTTGGAACAAATGTTGCCATGAATATACCACAGTAAACTCTGCAGAATGTATAATGCTATATGGGTTTAAAGGAAAAAAAATACATTATGCTGATTCAAAGCCCACTTAATTATGCCATGAATTAATAAAATCAAACTTATTATATTGTTACATACTAGAATAGGAATTTAGAACAAAGAGAAAATAAACAAGAAATGAAGCTATTCTAATTTGTTTAACATTAAGCAAAATTCTCCTCTTACAACACATTATCATTCAAAAATTTCAGAAACTATCAGCCTGATTCTCCTTATTTATTTATTTTTTTTTAGGCCCAAAGATGTCTCAAGATGTGCTGTGTTAAAGTGAGATGGTGAAATGGATCCATAGGGTCTAGAAGGTAAGTTGGGGCCCAGGTTGGGAGTAGAAGAGTGAAACTAAATTAAAACTTAATGATCTATTTCCCTTTCAAAAATATATGAAGATACTTAGGACTCTTGGGTACAATAGGAAAATTACAAGGAACAAAACTTGGGCAAGTAGTAATATTCTACCTTGTAGAATTAAATGATGTTTAGAATTGGGAAGGAGTCTGCAGGAAATTCAGACCTTGATCTTTTCATTTATCGTGGTTACTGCATCTGAAAATTCTATGTATCAGCTATAAAACTAATTCTCTTTCTTACTTAGGTAGTTTGTTATATCAAAAATACAGATGCTCCTCGACTTACACTGGGGTTTATGTACATATAAACCCATCATAAATTGAAAATATAAGTCAAATATGTATTTAATACACCTAACATACCAAACAGCAAAACTTAATCTAGCCTACCTTAAACGTGCTCAGAACACATACATTAGCCTATAATTGGGCAAAATCACCTAATAAAAAGCCTATTTTATAATAAAGTATTGAATATCTTATGTACCACATATTACTAGCCAGACAAAAGATCGATATTCAAAATGTGAAGTACATAGAAATCGTGACATTTTTGTACTATCATAATGTCAAATAAATCATAACTCACACTTATAAGTTGAGGACCGTCTGTACTGGTAAATGACACTGAACTATTCTGAAAATAGAATTGCTATATGAAGATACCACAATATTACTTTTACAACTAATGATATTTTCCATTTCTCCAAATCTTTAAATTTCTTTGAATATGTCATTGTGATCAAAGGTGTGCCACTCTATCACAGAATTTAAGTTTATCTATTGATTCTAGATTTCATTTAATATATTTTATTAACTATTTTCTAGGATACACTGCTCCAAATGTAATAATTGTGGCTCGACAGAGCCATTCTGTAAAACCAATGGTTTTATGTGCTTTCTGCATTTGTAAAATGTGTCTAACAGTGGAAGTGAATATATTCAGTGCCGACAACCTAACTAGATCAGTTAGCTTATTAATATGAGTCTGCAAGTTTGATGTTCTAACCATCCCATCAATCAGAAAATTATTCATGGCAATTCCTCTTGCTTGTGAACTATGTTCAGATTATTCGAGTGTATTGATTTGACCTGTAATATTCCTATATAAAATCCCAACTTCAAAGTTTAACACTGCCATTGATTTATTTCAATAATACATTGCTTTTCAAAAAAATATGTATCTGGGTCATTGGATCTACATGGCTCTTTCACTCTCATCAAATATCCATTTTGAAATACATATTGTCTGCTTTCATATTTGTATTTTAGAACACTCCTCCCACCTCACATTACACTACTCGACTTCATAAAAATCATGCCAAGTATTTGAAACAACTCAATTCCCAACTTGCAATAATTCCAGGAGACATACATAGCAAATATATCTTTAGAATGCCAAAAATTTTATCAATTGTGTCAGAAATTTAGTCATTCATACATCCAAATATTTTTTCTACATCATGACAAATATATTTCATAAATTCTGTTAACTGACTAAACCCTTGCCAGAACTGCCTTGGTATTATTTAGGCAAAATAATTATTATTAGTTCAAAATAATAAGAATAGCAATAAACATTGTCAAATAAAAGATTCATTTATGTTGGCACAAATTCCAACACTGAGGAAAATGACTCCAGTTGGCTAACGTATACCAAAATCTTTATGATATGGTTGCAATTCAGATTTTAAGAATGCAGAGGATCCATAATACTTTATCATCCTCCAACTGATTTCAACAGCTACGTCATACAGTAGATATTCAAATGAATGAAGAGAATCAAGTGGTATGTTGTATTTGATTTCAAAGCAAACCAATTTATATGGGGCAATTTATTGATGACAAGGAAATATTAATGATTGGATATCCATTTCAATTAGGTTATTACTTAAGGATCATAACTGGCCTGGAATTTTCTTGAAAGTTTGTAGACTACTTTATAAAGTTACATAAAATTGTGAAAAAGTTACATGCTTTAGAAATTTAGTATTTCCATCAAGCCTGTGGTCTAAAAAGAGTATGAAGACAATAGCAAATGGATGTTTTTAACACAGTTTCTTAGTATTTACAGTATTTTTTCTTCTCTAGCTGGCATTCCTTCAAAGTTGGTCAACTGTTTTTCTGGATCTTTTTTCACCTCACATTCAGAACAAGGAGGCATTTGCAATTTCTGTCAAACAATATAGACAATTAGAAGAATCAAAATAAATATATTTTAAGGTAAAAATAGAAAATTCTAACAATAATAATGAAAACTCACATATCTCAAAAACAGCATATATATATAAAACTAATGTCAGACAAAAATGAAGCAAATGTAAAGATTCCTACCTCATGAAAGCACATAAAAAATATTTTGTATACAAGTGCCAAGATATTTCAAATATTATTTTGAGAAAACTCGGCCAAACCATTCACCTCTGATTAATATAATCCATAATTTGAGAAATATTGTATTAAGTGAAAAAAGAAACTTAAGAATTGCTATAATACAATATATTTGGTCAAATGTAAGACAGCACAAATAAAAATTCAGAATCAACCTCTTGACTTGTGCTTGTTTTTTACTTTCTATGGTTGATGTGTACTTTTTTCCACCTCTCTTGCTTCCTGAAATCTTCTGTAATCTCCTTGGCCCCACACAGGAACATATGCCTGTTTTTAATCAATCTCTATTTCTGTTTTGTTTTCTGGTTGCTGGGGAGGGGGAGGCAGTGAGGAGGAGAGGGAGGGCTCCCCTCATTGTTGATCTTCCCAAGGCTTCACATACCAAACCAAAAACTTAGTGGAAGACAGAACAGCCATGGAAAAGTTCAAGGGCACCAGGTGAAGGAATTACATTGTATTAGCCAATACAGCATGGTGCTGCAGCTAGAGCAAGAGAGAAAAGCACTGCATACGATGGATCCAAGAAGTGCTTTCTTACATAACAAAAAGAACACAAACAAAATACCTGTGGGATAGCCTCTGATTCTGCAGTGGTATTACTTGGAGGACTCTCTTTGTGCTTCATTGAACAGGTTTTGCCCTCCTAAAAAAGCAGCAATTGAAAACAGGTCAATGAAGTTAAACAAAGAAAGGGAATAAAAACAAAACAAAGCAAAACAAAAACGCCTTTGAAATTTTCTCATTGAGAAGTTTCCATCACTTGAATTTATGCTGAAAGGGCTAGCTAGGGTCAAAAGCATCACAACAAAAAAGGAATCCCAAGGAGAAATCAAGCATTCAGGATTGGTTTTGGGATCTCAGAAACACTTATGGCAATCAGCTACTACAAAGAAATACAATTCCAATGGAAATTTGTCTGTCAAATGTTAAAAATGAAGTAAAGGACTTTAAAACTGCTATATCTGTGATGAACCTAGACTCTAAGATTTAAATATGTCAATGATCTGTGTGCCTGCAGGAACATCAATATTGCAGGACAGAAAGCAATTTAAATAATGTGATCATCAATCTGTCTACTAAAAAAATCCTCAACATCTTTAAAAAAAGATAATATTACTGGAACTAAGATCCTAAATTTTTCTAACCAGAAAATCTCATCTTACTTGTTTAGCCTCACCAGACTTGAAGAAGATCAATTGCTGGAAGTAAAAAATTAAAATAAACAAAAAACCACATTCCAATTGGGCTTCATTTCCTTTTTGACCAAGGTTAAAACATTGAATTGTCCCTTCCTCCCTCCCTCCACGCCTTCCTTCCTTCTTTCCTTACTGCCTCTTTTTTCTCCTTCCTCCCTTCATTTCTTCTTTATTATAAACACTCTTTTTAATTAACAGCAAAATATTTAGTGTAAGAGTCTCCATTTGTCTGTGTGTGTGTGTGTATGTGTGTGTGTGTGTGTGTGCGATTTCCCATAATCCTTTCCATGTGTAAAACAGAGCCTAAGAGTTAAATAATGGCAACTGGATAAGTAAATCGCTCTGGTATTGAACAAGTCAGTTTCTTTCCTTGGGTCAACGAGGAGACGAAGACATAAGCTGGCTTCAAACTTTCACATTTAAAAAATTGTGTAGAAAATAACTAAAGAGATTGTGTAGATTAAACCCACTCCAATTCAGATTTTAAAACAAAGTTATTTTTACATATGCCCTCTTTTTACACCATATAGCTCTTAATTGAACACTCTTTCTTTCTTTACCCTTCCTTGCCAATGTGTACACCATTCCATTTTCATTAAAGTCTTTCTTCACTGTGAGATACTGAAAACCAAATATTCATGTCCTTCATACCTCATTCTTTCCACCATTCCACCACTAGATAACTTCAGTCACACTGACCTATTCTAAAGGTACTATGCATATAACAACTTTAGCACTTAACATTGCTTTTACATGCATAAGCATGTCTTGCTCCTCAATAAATGATAAGTTCCTTCAAGAAAGGGGCTACATTTATCACCCCTAGGTCATAGCTAAATGCCTACTAATAATGAATTAATAAAAACATGCATAGGACATGAAAATAGTTCAATACTTTAGAATTTTAATAAATGCCTACTTTCTTTGTATGACCAGGTTTGGGTATATTTGACAGGGGCCCCCAAATTTAATAAACAATTATTTCCTTCTAAATAAGCCCACACTATAAAGGAAAATTGAGATTGTAACCATCAGGACAGAAATCAATAGTTGAAACCTTAACTACTTTATTCCAAATACTTTTAAGCAGATGTATAGAGGAATCTTCTACACTACCTAGGGGAAAAATGTTTCTTTTTCTTGTTGTATGAGTTTCAGTTAGAACTGGAAACTTACATTTCCCTGGAAAAATTATAATCTGTTTTTCTATAATAAACCAGCTGGCTTTTGTTTCAATTATACTTGCATTCAGACTTTGAAAAATTAACTAAGATAATTGCTTGAGGTTAGGTTTAGAAAATATAGACCATGAAGAAAGTAAGCTACATAGTGTAGGATTTCCCAAAAGGCATTTGGAAAGAATCTTCATATATCATATAAGTTTGGGGAAAAAATGATTTCCACATTAAACAGTTGTATTTGCTGTAGTTCTTCTCAGAGACTTTAATATATAAGACCTGAAAGTTTTGATTTTAAATTATCCGTTCACATAATCACTTGAGGGGAATGTTAAAAAATACTACTCCATGGTATCCTGTCCTATCATTATGGCACTTGCGTTTTTAATCAGCATGCCGGCAATTCTAATGCACACGCGAAATTTAAGATCGACTTCTTCATAAGACTCAGAGGTATTATAAATCTGTAAGAAGGAAACAAACATTTCCTGACCTCAAAACTCTTTATCTGTAAAGCATTGCTTGAGGTCACTGCCATGAGGAAGATAATATAGGATTTGCAATGGAGTATTTATCTCATTAAGGTAGCACAACCAACTATCTAAGACAAGGCTGTGATCATGTGAACAATGAAAACTTATTACATTTCAGCATTAAAGAAAATGTTATGTGGTTGGCAGACAGCAATAACTTTTTTTTGATACTTTGATCCTATAATGAACGCTACCTTTAGAATTACTTTTTCTGTGTTTATAGGCATTGTGGAAATTTTATAAAATGGGATTCATAAAATTCTTAGTGTTTCTCAGAGAAGCAACAGAGATAAGGTGACATAATTATGTCTTGTATATATTGTGCTTTGATAAGCATCTTATTAAACTTACAGCCATTGTGGAAACAGGCATTCATTGGTGAGGACATAAAAGGTAAGTTTATCATATAGTTATCTTACTCTGTTGCAAATCTGACCCCAGTTGTCAAAAATTACAGAGAACTGCTGGAATTTAAGGAGAGCAAGAAGAATTTGACTCAATTCCAACATTGTTGTATAAAGAAAGTTTTGGCTATTGGTTAAAAGTGTTTTGGTTTAAAATAGACTTTCTTTCAAATTTTGACTTTGATGCTTATTCACTGGTGATCTTGATCAACTTATTTTCCTCTGGGCTTCAGCTGATTTGGTTGTAAAATGGGCCTACTTATTGATGGAGTTAATTTGAAAGTAAAATTAGAAAACACATATAAAACTATTCTATGTAGATATTAACAAATAGTAAAAATGTTTCCCTTTCTCCTCCTATTATTATCATTAATGGTTACAAGCCGAAAATTATGATCAGTTGACACTGACATTACAAACCTTTATGTAGCAGAATCTACAGGCATATAATTTTCACACATAGCGAAAGAAGAGGGAAAGTAGACAGGAGAAGAAAACGAGATGGAGGAAAAAGTTCTGATAAAAGGGGCTGCAAAAACACTTATTACTACTGCTTCTCTTTTCACCAAAATGTAAAAATAATAATAAAAAATTACCTCAATTAATGTTTTGCTTTGGGAAGAAAAACGACTTGAGAAAGTAGAGGTTTTAAGTTTATACCAAATTGTGTTTATATCTAAAGATTTATCCAATAAACCATGGGCTTGGAGTTACACTGGGAAACAATATAGAATTATGCCAACGGTTCCACTTCTAGGGCAGCTGCCTTGGAAACAACGTAATGTAATTCTTAAAATAAAATCTCCTCATTTAGAAAAGCTGTATTACAGGGTAAAAGAAAAACTTACTATAGGATCAGTGAGGAAAAATTGTCACTTATTATTGCAACTATAGCCAAGAATGTTATAGAAAAACTGTTGGAATAACTTTTGCCTGTGCAAATGGATTTTTAATTTTCCCTTTATAGACACATAAATGAAATCCAGACAGTCTAATGATTTACCTTTGTTATCTTTAAACTTCTCGAAAACTAAAAGCCAAATCGAGCTTCAAAAATGGCTTTATACTTTAATCATTCATGCCACAGACATTATTGCATTTCTATTATGAGCCAGGTGCTGACTGACTGAAAAGAGAACATTGATAAAAGACAAAATCCTTGTTCTTGATGAAGGTTACAGTCTAGTGAATAAAGCAGAAATAAATACATAAATAAGAACATATAAAAGAGAGTATCAGAGACTGATAAGTGTGATGATGGTAAGTGCTTTCAGGTCACACCCAATGGCGTGGTGACAGCACAGGCTTTGGGGTCAGGCATCTCTGTGTCCGAGTCCCAGTGGTTTCACTAACCGATCTATCAGGGGAAGTTCTACAACCTTCCTGGGTTGTAGAACTTAATTTCATCTTATAAAAACAAAGATATTAATGTCTTTCACAGACCATTTCTGTAAGTATTAAAACAAAATCAATGTGCTCAGTTTATGTGTGTGACATTTTAGATACACAAGAAGGATTTGCTTAATTACTTCAGGTGCCTAAAACCAGATACTCTTTTTTCTTTTCATTGTTTTTAGCTCTATATGCTTTTTCATGACATGTGCTATAATAGGTAAGCTATATATTAGAAACAAATTAAGAATGATAATTGTTTCAACTTTAATTGGTATTTACACATTTACTATAGATTAAAGCTGTGTTAAGTGATATGAAGATATAAAAGAGGTATATTTATTTTCTTACAATCCGAGTTACCTCAGTGAATTTATAATGAAAAATTGCTTGACAAGGCCATTGCTAATTGTGCCCAAGTGTAAGATGTCCACATCTAATTTGTGTGAATGGCTGGCTGGCTGTTCACAAGACTGAGGTTCTGTTGTTCATCTGTGGAATATGTGGACCCTGCTATAAGGAAAGCTGAAAGGTCAAGGCTAAAGGTATTTCAAGGAAAGGAAAGCCCCCTAGGGTGTGAACTAAAGGGCAGTCAAGGAAGTTTATTTATTTATTTTTTCAGTTTTGTCAGGCAGTTTATAACTTTAGCCTTCAATAACACACACACACACTTTCTCACACTCACAGTGCCATTGAAACCAAATAATCTAGCAATTTATGTGTCTGAAACACATTATCTTTACATCTTTTTAATCTACATAAAAATTATTTTAAAACACACATTTTAAAAATTTAAAATGTTTGTAAAGGACTTAACTAAGATATTTTGATACTCAGAATTCTAAAATGGCCCCATGTTTCCCACCCACTGATGTCCAAACCTTATATAACTTCCTCCCCTTGATAGGTCCTCACTGGCAGAGCCTATGAATATGATGGCATATCACTCCCATGGGATCAGCTGGTTGATTTTGAGTTAATCAAAAGGGAGGCCTTCACGTCACATTTTGCAGTTGTAGCTAACAACACACTTTTTGACACCACCAAAAAAGTTTTCTTATAATGTACTTTTGAAATAGCCTACCGAGATCAATAAGTAAATAGTTGGTACACATTGGGGCTTGGTGAATCAGTGAGCTATATTACCCAGAAAATAAGAAACTACAACTCTTAGTTAATTAGAGGAACTTGGGATTTCTTATGGAGGAACTGAAGCTTGAGCAATGGCTAGAGTTTCTGAGGCAGAGTCATGAGGACAGAGAAGTGAAAGCAGACACGTGGGTGGGAGGAATGCATCCTAGGTAAGTGGTGAGGGCAGCTGAGATGGGCAATATTGAGACCTGTCTAGAGTAGAAACAGGTCAAGGACTTACATGCCAAGAAGTGATATTTATACTCAATGTAGAAGTTATTTAGAGATAATTATATTATAAACATCCTGCAATAACATGCCTACTTTTTCTAAGAAGCTAATGCTTCCTCTATGATGAAATTTAAAGAAATTTATGAACAAGATTCTAAAGTTATCATTCCATACAATGCTTGTTCAAACATGCCACTGATATGACCCTCGTCCTTCAGTGACATGTTTGTAATCTAATCTATGCCATTTTTATAAGCGTTCCTCTCTCCCTTTCAGGACTTGTCAAGACAGCAACATTTTTCTTCTCTCACCTGCCAGACAAGAAGTTGAAACTTGGCTATATTTGTCAGAAGTTAGGTTATAATATTCAAATATTTGGAGTTAAACTATCAGTGCTTATTTCATGAGTCCATTCCTAAATTAAATTATAAAACTAAAAGAATAATGACATAAATGTTCCTTTTTAAAATGACCCAGAGTCTCTTGTTGCCTGACACTAACATAATACATATCATCAGAGCATGATTAACTTCTGATCTCAAGCAATATATCTTATAATTTTATCTTTTAAATGATCAAGTATCTCAACCCAAAGGCTACTAAGTAAGCCATGAGATTTTTTCATTTACATGCATTTGCCGGAACCTAAGATATGCAACAAATTTAGTGTCTTATAACTCAGAGGACTTTGAGGATTATGTTTTCTCAGCTTTGAAAATGAAATTTGCAGATGATAGCAGCAGGCAGTCCTGTGGACAAGGCTGTAAACCGTTTTTCATGAAAACAATTCAGCAGGTTAGGTTATGTTCTTTCCCTAGCTTTCAGAGATCATGGAGTTTACTCCATTATTTCCTTTCTCGATTGTTGAATTACCATCTATACAAGGATTGCTTGTCTATGTATAGTTGGCCTATAGGGCAATATACATGTTCATAAAAATATGATGTTTAAATGAGAAATGTGCCTGAAAATTTAAGTTCTTCCTTCCTTATTTGAAACTCAAATTCTTTTCCTTGAACTCAAGGAAAAGTTCACATCTCATTTCTCCTTATGTTCAGGCATATACAATTAACCAATATAATTTTTTACTTTGGGAAGAATGGATAGATATGTAATGAGTTATAATAATTATAGATTAATTATACAAAAGAATTATTTCATTTTTTAAAAGAAACCAAAAAAAGCTTAAATAATCATCTTGAGGATTGCATACAACAGTACAATCAAAGGGTAGCAGAGGTCTCCAAAATACTTCCGTCATCTCAATTAAGTAAAATTCAACCTGATTAGTAAAGTACCCAGATATAGAAACTCAAGTAATAAAATATGCAGATTAATAGGGAAATCATGCACAAATTCAGGTGCTTCAATATTCAATTCACCCATTCAATTATACAGGAGACTTAGGGAGGAGCCCAGCTGGGTCTGTAAATTATGAAGTGGGATGAGCCCTGAACACATCTTTATTAAAATAATTAAACACTCTTTCTCATATACACATCGTCACCAACACCACTAGAATAACCAGTTTGTGTCTGTGATTTTTAGCAATGAACTACCATCAGAAAAAAAAAAAGGTTTATATTACGACCACAGAAGCAATCATGATAACAACAAAACTGTGAAGTTGAGACAAGCCCTGATAATTACTTACCTGTGTGTGAGAGAAACAACACACAGTGTGGAAGAGACTCTAATACTAGGGTGTTTCTATTAATTACCAGGACTCCTATTACAATGTGGGAAGAACAGGCTTGGTAGTAATGCACATATGAATTTAAGTCCCAACTCCATCTCCTACTGTTTGTGAAAATGTGGATAAGTTGAACATTGAATTTCCTGGACTTGGGTATTTTATGAGAGAATAAAATGAAACACCGATAACAAATATTGAGTTTGTCAATGTTAAATTTTGATATTAGAACAAATACATAAAAAGCCAGACTACTATATTTCAATAACATTTCAGAAAACATTTTAATTTAAAAATTATCTAAAGGATCTACTGCCAAAATAAATTATCAAGAGAGAGAGAGAAGAAGAAGAAGAAAGAGGAGGAGGAAGGAGAAGAGGAGGAGGAGGGAGAAGAGGAAAACGAGGAAGAGAAGAAGAAGAGATTAATGGAAAATCGACTTGTATGTTGCTATTTGGCTCTTTATTTTATGTCAGTTTTCTATGTATATGCACTGTTGAAAACTTTATCACAGGCCAACATTTGCCTGAGGAATGGTGTTTGGGAAATATTAATAGCTATTTAACCTCATTTTTCCTCAATTGTAAGATAAAGACAATGGTGTTTACATTCAAAATGTTGACATCGTACTGAAATGAGATGACAAATGTATCACAGCAAGATGAATAGAGTAAAGGGGTAGCTCATCCCAGGTCAGAATTTTGCTATGACCTGAATATGTGTGCCCCCCAAAATTCATATGTTGAAATCTTAATACACAAGATAATGCTGTTAGGAAGCAGGGCCCTTGGGAGGCAATTAGGTCATGAGGGTTATACCTCATACAAGGGATTAATGCCCTTGTAAAAGAGGCCCAAGACAGATAATCTTACCCCTTCTGCCATGTGAAATTACAATGAGAGGATGGCTGTCTATGACCATGTTGTCCTTCACCAGACACCAAATCTTTCAGGGCTTTGATCAAGAATTCCCTAGCCTCTAGAACTGTGAGAAATAATATTGTTTAGAAACCACCCAGTTTATGGTGTTTTGTTATAGCAGCCCAAATGGGCTCAAGGCAAATTCTTTTACCTGTATTAGCTGTATTAAGGTGGGAAAGTTACTGCATGTTACTGAAGTTCCAGTTCTTTATCAATAAGGTAGGCAATATATTGCATAACCCAATGTATGTTGGAAGAATAGATTGAATGTTTAGAAAACATGCAAAGGTTGTTAATGGAGTATCTTTCATATGTTATGTGCTCAATTAAGTTTAGCTTCTATCTTCCGTCTTCCTTCTTTAGCGTTCCCTTCCTTCAATCAAAAATTCTCTATCAATAAATGCTTGATTCCTATGAGAGTGGAGGCACTGATATTCACTTTAATTTTACAATTCTTTGGTCAATATATTGATTATTATCATTAGAAAATGTTGACATGGCATAGAAGGAAATATCTCAACATTATAAAAGCCTTATATAACAAACCCATAGCAAGCATCATACCGAACGGGGAAAAGTTTAAACCATTTGCCCTAAGTGGAACAAGACGAGGGTTCCCATTGCCAACACCTCTATTCAACATTAGTTGAATTGGAAGTCCTAGCTAGAGAAACCAGGCAAGAGAAAGAAATAAAGGACATCCAAATTGGGGAAAAAGAAGTCAAACTATCCCTGTTTGCAAACCATATGACCTTATATCTAGATACACTAAGGACTCTACAACAAGACTCCTAGAAATGACAAATAAATGCAGCAAAGTCTCAGGTTACAAAATGAATGTACACAAATCACTGGGATTTCTAAATACTAATAACAGTCAAGCTGACAGTCAAATAAAGGACTCTATACCATTCACAATAGCTACAAAGAGAATGAAATGTCTAGGAATATAATTATCCAAGGAGGTGAAAGGGCTCTACAAGGAGAACTATAAAACACTGATGAAAGAAATCACAGATGACAATACCAATGGAAAAACATCACTTGCTCATGGATTGGCAGAATCAATATCATTAAACTGTTCATATTCATCTTGCCCACAGTGATTTACAAATTCAATGCAATTCTCATGAAAATACCAACAGCTTTTTTCACAGATCTAGAAAAAATAACCTCAAGCATTAAGAGGAATTGATAAAGAACCCAAATAGCCAAAGCAATCCTAATAAAAAGAACAAATCTGGAAGCATCATATTACCTGACTTCAAATTATACTACAAGGCCATAGTAAATAAAACAGGATGGTACTGGTACAAAAGTAGAGCCATAAACCAATGGAACAAAAATAGAAGACACAGAAATAAACTCATATAGCTGAAATCAACTGATCTTCAACAAAGCAGAAAACAACATGCACTGGGGAAAGGAAACCCTGTTCAATAAATGGTGTTGGGGAAAATTGGACAGCCATATGTAAAAGAATGAAACAAGAGATAAAGGACTAATATCCAGAATCTACAAAGAATTCAAACAAATCAGCAAGAAAAAATCAACCCCATTAAAAACTGAGCAAAAGACATGAACAGAAGTTTTTCAAAAAAGGATAGACAAATGTCCAGCAAACATATGAAAAAATGCTAAACATCACTAATCACCAGGGAAATGCAAATTAAAAGCACAATGAGATACCACCTTATCCTTCTCAGAATGTCCATTATTAAAAAGTCAAAAAATATAGATGCTGCTGTGGATGCAGAGAGAAAGGAATGCTTATATACTTTTGGTGGGACTGAAAATTAGTACAACCTCTATGGAAAACAGTATAAAGACTGCTCAAAGAAATAATGTAGGCCTACCATTCAATCCAGCAATCTCACTTCTGGGATTCTCCCAAAGGAAAGGAAGTTATTTCCCGAAAAAGACATCTGCACTTGAATCACAACACAATCATCTATCTATCTATCTATCTATCTATCTATCTATCTATATATATATATATATATCACAATATATATATACGATGGAGTACTACTTCACCATAAAAAAAGAATGAAATAATGTTATTTGCAGCAACTTAAATGGAACTGAAGACCAGTATCCTAAGTGAAGTATCTCAGGAATGGAAAACCAAATGCCACATGTTCTCACTAATAAGTGAGAGCTAAATGATGTGTACACATGGGAACAAATAAATGTAAAGGTCATTGGTAACCAAGAAGTGGGGATGGTGGGAGGGAAGGTGTGGGATTGAATCTTACCTATTGCGTACAATGAACACTATTCTGGTGACGGTCATACCAAAAGCCCTGACTCAAGCATTATATTTAATATAGGTATCCATGTAACAAAAGCCTTTGTACTCCCTTAATATTTTGAAATTAAAAATAAATAAAGAAATCCTGGCATTGCCAAAGGATTTGTTGCTGCATTGTTTTATTTTGTTTAGTCTCTAGTTCTGTTTCTTTCCCTCCCCTACTTTTGTGTTTATGATTTAACAGGGTAAGAAAAAAGTTTCATTAATAAACCACTCATTCTTCCTGAGTAACTTTAACCTTGAAGGATGCTGTTTATGCTTTTTTTTTTCTTCCTCCAGCCATATACCTCAGATCAGCCCATCTAATGCATAATAACTTAAGCATTCAAATGCATCAGAAGATTTTCATTATGATACATTCATATGTTTGGCTTCAATGCAAATATACCATTTGGAAATTATTTACGAAAATAAGTGGTATATTTAGAATGACTTTTTCATAAGGTCATGATAACTAAATCAACAATCATTAAACCACTACAAAAGGAGAATATCCTCTTTTGCTTTATCTTATTATAGTCTATTCCTGCTGCACTCAGAAATAAAGAATCAAACTTTAAGAATTAAAGCAGATGGAATGATTTGTCAGAGATTCATTGTCAAGCCTTCCTTCAGTTTGTAATCTGACCTTGCCAATTGCTATAACTTTGGTATTAGTATTACACATTTGTTTCTACTTCACAAGAGAAATTATATTTCTTATGAACTTTTTCTAAAACATTAAAATAACTCAGGATAATTTATATAAATGCATAAGTGGGCAACATGAAATTCTACAAACAAAAAGTATCTGTGACAGATAAGTTCAGTTTTCATTTTCATATTTAATTAAGACATGGAACAAGCTAGAAGCTAAAAACAAGCACCATTTTTAGAATAATTACAAAGGAGAAAAAAATGGAGTTTTAGAATATTACAAAGGAGAAGAAATGGAGTTAAATGCAAAGTTATTTAAAGATGAATGCATTTGACTAAATGTTTCTGTGATTCTACTTTATATAGGAAATGGAATTGTCATATTTATTACTGAATAATGTTTTGGTAATGTTTTAGTATTTAAAATGTCAGAAACTGAAAAGTAAAAAGTTAAAAGATTGAAAATATGACACTGAATCAACGTGATGACTCTGAATTCAGTTGATGGAGGTAATGGTAGGAGTGTAGACTAGGAGGAAAGCAAGTTCTGACAGTAATATTTCCTAAGCAGGTGCCTCGAGGCAAGTCATAGTCTTTCTCTGACACTTAATTTACAATACATATATTTTTATATTATCCATCCTCAAATTGCTTATTATCTACATCAAAATGAGAATCTTATAAAAATAATCAAATGCAAGGTTTACTGTGATAATGGGTAAAATATATGGAAACTCAGAGGAGGAAGCCCTCCTGAGTCTAGCAGGGAGATAGGTGGAGTCAAAGAATCATTTTTCAGATTAAGTTCTGTGTTTCACATTACTGTTTGGCCAATATATTTATCATGAAGGTTGTCGTGCTTAATGTGTTATTTTTATTTATCAAATTAATAGGTTAACCATTATACTTAAGGTTTCTACACTGTTTCTGGAAAAAAAAATTACACTTACGTTCACATTTTTGGGTGCTTTAAATTAGGATGTTATAGAAAAGTAAACATGGAGATTTATATGAGGAAAAAAACATATAATTTTTCTGAAGATATTTAGAAACTATCTGCCTTTCCTGCATTATTTGGAGACATGCCTGCTCCTTCTTGAAAAATATTATAGCAGCACAATAATGTTTCTGATGAAGCCAACCTCTTCAGATGGTCTGATGGAGTGTAGTCCAGAATGGCAATGGCGTGTGGTCTTCTGCCCGATTACAACAGGGCATGGATGGCTTAGAAAATTTTGTTAACCAAGCATCTGCCAACAACTCTTCAGAGCCATCAAGTGCCACACAGTGAATGCTGGATATAATAACAAACTAGGATTTCTTAAATTTCTGCCAAAATTGTTTTAACATGAAAAAGCTGGCATAATTTTCTACTCACAGTACTAGAATTTATTTTTTGCACATTTTCTTCTTTTATTTCCCTAGGCAATGCTTTGCTGTTAAAGAGACTCCCTTTCGTCAGGGACTTGCAAGCAGATGTAATGGCAGGAAATTGAGTGAGTGTTCCTAGTGCCAAACATAAGCCATCTTTGTTTTTCATTTCCTCAGCACAGTAAGGAAAATTAAATGTTTTCTACTTACAGGAGTCAGAAACATTGCAAAACATATTTACATTGAGCATTAACTCTTAATCCCTGAGTGAAAATTAAAATAAAATGTTCAATGTCTTTAATTCTTGATATGCTATTAAACAATATGAGGCACATTTGCAAGCTGTGGGAAAATGATATGGAGTAAGTATATGCTTTGCTTTCTCAATAGGACTCCAATATTATCATTTAAGCATGGCTGTTTTTAAAGTAATTTAAACATATCCCAAACTGATAGTCAAATATGCTGCTAAGCCTTTTGTGATCCATTTCAAGTTAGTTTTAAATCTAATTCTAAAAAGACCAAGGAATCCAGAGGCCACTTGCTAAGTGACTCTGCCTGGCTTGCATAGCACATAGACAGGGACTAGAACAAACCCACAAAGATATCTAAAAATAAGCATGTTCTTTAACTCCAAGTTTTGGTCTTTGGCCATAGACTATTTTGAGACTTTGAATACTAAATGTGCAAATCAGCTTTTCAAGAAGGAGCTAATAAGTACATCTATGATGTGAACAAAGTATGTTAAATATACCTTGAACATGATATATTTAATGTCCATAACATATAATCCCTAATAATAATTCTGCAAGAAATTAAGAACAAAGTGTTTAATATGAAATACTAACAAAAGTAAATCTAGGTGAGTATATTAAAGCAATACACATTTCTGGACTCTGTCTCAGACCTATTGTTTAATAATATGTGGGAATGGATCCACAACATAAGCAGTTTTACCAGTTTACCTTGTGATTCTTAGTCATTCTAAAGTTTGAAAGTTATTGATCTACCTTACAGTGATAAGCGATCTGGATAATAAAGTCAGGTTCCAGAGTGACAATGTTAGTAAACAGCAAAGTTGGTATTCAAATCTAGGTTTTATATAATTGCCACACTTTCTTTCCTATTATTCAGTCTCAGGTGTGACCCACAGGAACTGATATGCATTACCTATCCTAACTATTTACTGAGAGATGGCATGCACTCTTGTCACCTCTTAGTGAGTTTGCTGAAGATCATAGAATCTTGGACTTGAAAAGGATGCAACATGGTCATTCTATTCCTCTATATTAATGCTTCATTTCCTGGCTATATTCTAGAATGAATGTTTTTCATTATTTTATCATGTAGGACCTCCTCCAATTGCTACTTCTATTTTCAGATACTTTTAATTAAATATTTATTTTTATATTTGACTAAAATGTTATTCTTCCTATAACTATTTCCACCAGCTGCATCTGGTTCTGCCATATAAAGTAGCACTGAATAAGGCTACTCCCTCTTTCAAATTACAGCTTTTAAGATTACTTTTTATTATCTTTTAAGCTTTCTCATTTTAGAAATTAACTAAAATACTTAATGCAAAAATATATATTGAGGTTTTACGTGAGAAGCATAGCTTTGCATAAGGGAACAGAAAGTAATAATTACTGACAGCCTGCAATGTCAGTAATATTCTAAGAGTTGACCTGAGGCATCTCATTGGATTCTTTTAACAAATTACATTAGGAAATGGGTATTTATCCATCTTTTTCAGAGAAATAAAAGGAGCCTTGAAGGGGTTAAATATCCATGATTACACAGTGGAAACTGGTTGAAGCATAAATGAACCTAATCAACGTTCAGTTCTAACTTTCTTCTTCAGCTTTCCACTCAAGCTTTAGTAGACAATTCATTTGTCATTGTTGAACTTAGAAGTGTAATTTCCAGAATAGAACATAATCTATCAGTCTAGCTGATAAGCAAAATTAGATAAAAGATTTATCTCCCTTATTCTCTATGTAGCATCATAATTACTTGAAATCAACAATGCAACTCCATGTAGATGATTTGCAAATCTCATCACAGTTTGACTCAGAGCTCATACTCATTTAAAATCCTTCAATCTGATATAAAAATCAGTATACCAAAATTACTTGTGTTCCTGTGTACAGTCTGGAAATAAAATTTTAAAAACTCAATTCACAATAATATGAAAAAGAGTAAAGTACTTGGGGATACTGAAGACAAAAGAAGTGCAAGACTTGCATATTAAAAACTATAAAATATTGCTGAAGGAAATTTTAAAAGATCTAAGTAAATGGAGAGAGATGTCATGTTTATGGATTGAAAGAATCAGTTTTATTAAGATGACATTTCTCCCTAAATTGATCTATGAATAAAATGCAATCCCTATCCAATTCCTAGAAGACTTTTCCATTGAAATTGACAAGCTGATCTTATTATTTATAAAGAAATGCGACGGACTAGGAATAACCAACAGAATCTTGAAAAGGAATAACAAAGTCACAGGATTTTAACTTCCTAATTTCACAACTTATTATAAAGCTACACTAGTTAAGACAGTATGGTACAGATATAAGAATAAACATATAGATCAATAAAGCAAAATTGAAAGTTGAGAAAGCTATTCATATTTGTGGTCAGTTATTTCTTGACAAGTGTGCTAAAACAGTTCAATACAAAAAGGACATTCTATAAAAATATTGTTGTAAATATTGGGACAACTGAATATCAACATGAAAATAATGAATGTAGAACCTTACCTAGTATTCTCCACAAAAAATAACTAAATATGGATTGTTGATCTAAATGTAAGAAATAAAACCATAAGCATTTCATAAGAAAGCATAAGAAAATGATCTTTGTGTTTGTAGAGCGGGTATATGGTGTTTTTAAGATTTATAAAAATTATGATCAGTAAAAGAAAAAATGACAAATTGAACTTTATTGAAATTTAAAACTTCTGTGTTTCAAATGACACTATTCAGGACTTTAGGTTCCTGCTCTGACATATAAAGAACTTGGAAGTTGCCACATTCATCCTTACAATAAGAAAAAAGTTAAGAAAAAAGCTGAAAAGACTGATAACCAATACCTTTCCTTAGATCTATAAGAGATTTCAGGTTACAGGAAAAACTACCACCCTCCAAACTAAAGAGACAGGTGAATACTGAGGATACACACATTCTACCTGAAGCTAAACCACTGAAGCCAGTAGCTGGCAGGAGCACCACACAGTACACTTAATAAATTCCTGGTGGCTGAATATGGGCTACTATGAAATACAGAAACTCCTAGAAGACTAGTCTAGGTCAGAGAGCACACATGCTACTGTGGGTTTTACCTTCTGGATCCCCATAAGATTTTAATGGTGAAGATAAGAGAATAGGGAAATACCACTCATGTTTGGTCAGAAGGATGGGGAAAGTAACCATTTTTAACTATGCTTAAGGGAAGAAGTAACCATTCTTAAGTAAATCCAGACATCTCCACAACAAAGGTCTAACCAGCAAGGAAAAAAGACCACCAGAGCCTCATCTGAAAGCAGAGAAAGAAAATTACTCAAGTTGATCCCCATCTAAGCTTCCAATACAATTACACCAAAGTGAAGGGGAAATAAAATTCTGAGAAGCACTGAGGGGTTGCAGCTCAAGGATCTTGTTCACTAAAAGACTTAAATCTAATAAAATAATTATAAAATACTTTCTGTCCATAACTTATCACCACATTAACAGGGATTCTATATAATAACAGTAATTATAGCTACAAAATTTCAAGGGCCAGACTCTATTTAAAAAGGAGAGTCTACTCTCAGGAAACGCAAAGACAACAGGGTTGACAAAAAGAAAGACAATAAAAGAAATTAAAGTCTTTCACACCTACAGATAGAGCAAACAAATACAGCTTAATTTCTAGCCCAATAAACATAAAACCTCACACTAAATGTCTATCCACCTCAGTTCCTATTACTAGATATATTTTGTCTGACTTCAATAAAAAACTAGAGGCATTATAAAATTCAATAAAAATACAAAATCTGAAGTGGTAAAGAAAGCAATGGAATCAGATTCAGGTATGGCAGAGTTACGGAATTATCAGACTGGGAATTTTAAAATAATTTATACTAAGGGCTTTAAGAGAAAAAGTTAATGACATGCATGACCAAATGGGGGATGTAAGTATAGAAATAGAAAAATCTAATAATCAAAGGAAATGTTAGAAATCAAAAACACTGTAACTGAAATGAAGAATGCATTAGATGGACTCATCAATATATAGGACACAGCCCAGTGAAAACAGTTAGCTTGAAGATATGTTAATAGAAATTTCCCAAAGTTAGATATATACAAAGAAAAGAGAGTTAAAAAAATGATAAAATATCCAAGAACTCTGGGACAATTATAAAAACAGTAACATACAGGTAATGGAAATATCAGTAGAGAAAAAAGAAAAAAAAGGATCAGAAAATATATGCAAAGTATGAAAATTGTCGAACATAATGACAGAAACCAACCACAAATCCATGAATATTAGAGTACAAGCAGGATAAATACCTTCACAACTGTACCTCAGCATGCTATATTCAAACTACATAAAGCCACAAAGAAAACTTTTTACAGAATTAAGAGAGGAAAACTTACCTGTAAATAAATAAAGATGAGAACTATATCATACCTCTATTCAGAATCCATGTAAAAGCCAGAGAAGAGTGAAATATTTAGTGTTGAAACAAGCAATGACAACAAAAACCCCACACCAACTTAGAAATTATATCCAGAAAAAATATGCTTCAAAAATAAACATGAGGAAATTTGTCTTATGTTTCAAGAAGTCTGGAAAGTTATTCAAAGAGAAGGAAAATTATGTAGATCAGAAAAGAGGAAGAGCCTTCAAGAAGGAATACATAAAGGTAAAATAATGTATTTTTAAAATTTTTCTTATTCTTAATATATCCAAAAGAACACAGTTTGTTCACAATAATAATAGCAACAATGTATTTGGTGATAATAGCTTATGGTTAGGTAAAATGAATGACAAAAATGTTATTTTATAAGCAATGTGAGGGAGGAATTGGAAATACTTATAAGGTACTTACACAATCCATGAAATGATTAGTGTAATTTAAAAGTGAATGTGTATTGTAAAGGTATATTGCAAACTTAAAGGCAATCTCTAAAAAAAAAATTTTACAAAAGAAGTATACATTTGATATGGTAAGAGACTAACGAAAATGAAATTATAAAATTCAAAATTAAAACCAGAAAAGACATTACAAGATAGAATTTCTTTCTTTTTTTTGAGACAGGGCATTCATTGCTTCATTGCCTGGGCATGAGGGCAGTGGCAGGATCATAGCTCACAGCAACCTCAAACTCCTGAGCTCAAGTGATCCTCTTGCCTTAGCCTTCTGAGTAGCTGAGACTACAGGTGTACACCACCACACTCAACTAATTTTTCTATTTTTGGTAGAGATGGGTAGGAAATTGTTTTACAAAAAAAATAAGTGCAGTGAATTCAAAACAATTACAAAAATAACAGACATTAATCCAAATGTATCAATATTCATTTCAAATGTGAAGAGACACAGAGACTGTCAGAAGAGATTAAACAAATAAACAAACAGTATGTTTTCTAGAAGAACTTTACTTTATACAAACAAAGATGGATTAAAAATGAGTGGATAAAGATATACCATGCTAATACTAATCAAAAGAAAGTTGAAGTAGACATATTAATTTCAGAAAAAGTTAACCTCAGAGCAAGAAAAATGTGAGAGATATAGACGGAAATTACCTAATTACAAAGGGGTGCATTCTCCAGAAATTCATAACAATCTTTAACCTGTATATACCTAATAACAGAGTATCAAAATATACAAGGCAAACATTGGCAGAACTGCAAGGAGAAATAGACAAATTCACTATTAGAGCTGAAAACTTCAACATCCTCTATCAGTAATTGACAAACCCAGGAGGTACAAAATCTGTAAAGATATACTTGAACTGAACAGCACCATAAGTGAACTGGATCTAATGGACATTTATAGGATACTTCATCAAACCAAAGAATACATTCATTCTTCTCAATCCCACATGGAACATTCACAAAAATAGACTGTATTCTGAACCATAAAATATACTTGAACAAATTTGAAAGAATAGAAATAACGTAAAGCATGCCCTCAGACTACAATTTAATTAAACTAAAGATCAGTAACTGAAAGATGTTTTGTATAACTGTATGTACTATTGCGTAATTATTCTGTAAATTTAAAATTGCACTCAAAAATAGTCTATTAATTATCTTTTTTAAAAATTAACATTATGAAAATGAAAAGACAAGCAGTATACTGAGAGAAATATTTTCACATTATATCTCTGGTAAAGAATTTATATCCAGAATATATAAAAATATTACTACTCAATACTAAGAAAACAACCGAATTAAAACATGGAGAAAATATTTGAATAAAATTTACCTAAAGAAATAATATGAATTTCTAACAAATATATGAAAACATGCTCAACATCATTAATCATTAAGGAATTTAAAATTAAATACAAAATGAAATTTGATTTCACACTCAGTAGAATTTGCTTTATAACAATGGGTCAGACAAAAACGAGTGGTGCCAAAGATGTAGAGAAAGCAGAACTCTTCATATATTGTTAACGGGAAGGGAAAATAGAGCAGCCACTTTGGAAAAAAATATTTGTCTGTTTCTTCAAAAGTTAAGCATATATTTGCCATAAACCCCAGCAATATCCACTTCTAGGCGTTTACCCAACAAAAATTAAAATATATGTTCATGCAAAGTGGTTTATGTGAATGTTCATAGTATCATTATTCATATGGCTAAAAATTGAAAACAATCCAAAATGTATCAACTGGTAAATGCATAAAGAAAATGTGGAACAACCATACAATGGAATGCTATTTAACAATAAAAAGGAACAAACCATTGATAAGTGAACTCAAAATCATTATGTTGTGTGAAAGAAGCCAGATATAAAAAATCACATATTACATATATGATCAATTTATATAAAATTTACAGATAGGACAAATTTATATAAACAGGAAATAAGTTTGTAGTTGTCTGAGGCTGACAGTGCGAACAGGGATTCATGGAAAGAAAGAAGGCATGTGAGCTCTCATTAGTTAGATGAAAATGTTCTAAAACTAGATTGTACAACTCAGTAAATGTAATGAATTATTTAAATATATAATAAAAAGCTGATTTTATGATATGCAAATTATATTTTAATAAAGCTGTTAAAAAAGATATTTTTCAAAAATAATTATCTCTAATGTGCCTTTTCATCTTTTCTCATTATTAGGAGAGCACCGATCTCTTCTGTTCAAAAGTAAATGGATAAAGGTTAACCAAATTTTTTTCTTCTCTACCTTTTTTTTGATAATGACAATGTAATTGTTTTAGTCAATAAAAAATAAATTTTAAACTCATTTTAGACTTCATCTTCTTTCCACATCTTCGGTGATCACAGAATCTTGCCTATCTCTGTCTTGGATACTCTCTGGGTTGCCTGCTTCTAGCTGTTTCCTGTTGTTTTCATTCAGGTCTCTCTCACTGTTATTATTTTTAACATTTTCTTTTTTTGTGGTTTCTAGATTTTTGAATTCCATAGAGCTGAAAATCAAATTTGACAAAAGAAATAGGAATAAATTTGCTATTAATTTTGTCAAGTAGAACATTAAAAACCAAATTAAACTACACTATCACCAATTTTTTCTCCATGTGTAAGACTAAGCATTGACTTAATCTCTGATTAAAGAAAAGTCATTAAAAAAGCATGTGTCACTATTCCAAAATACACACACAAATATATAAAATATAAATATGAAAAAGTGATAAAAACTTTTGCACATTTTAAAATGAAATTGTGTTCTGCTGTCTTGGTCGGTTTGGACATTTAATAAAACAATCCATATTGGGGTTTGAGTCTCTAGCATGGTAGGGTCAGTATTTTCATATTGCTCTATTGAAATGGATATAACATATTTCACAATATTTAACACAAATAAGACTACTTGAATTTAGACAAGTCAAAGAACAATAGAAATTTCCAGAGTAATTGCTCAGAATCTTAGTATTTAAAATCTCCCCACATGTTTTTATGATCATTTACATGGGAAATCCATTTTTAGTGAGATTGACCTATACAGTATAATCACATGGAAAAATAAAAAAGTTAATACAATTCGTGTCCAGAGCCCACCCACCAAGATGCTGAGTTAATTTTTCTGGAGTGTGTCATGGGCATCAGTATTTTATAAGAGCTTTTCAGGAGATAGTATTCTGGAGACAGGGCTAAGACCTGGTGGTCTAGAATTTGAAAACTGATTTTCACACAAGTCCCACTAATTCCTACTGCTCATACCTAGTTTATTTCACTCATTATATTACTTTCTTGATCTTTAACTGTAAACAAATCTGCAGGCTTTAAATACTGAACGCTCTCTGCATCAGAAAATGCAGTTGCTTGAAAGTAAGGACTCCAAAACCCAAAGTCTAGAGGATAAAGGTCAGGTTAGAGAGAGAGCATTCATGTTTGTGCTGGTGAAGGCAGGTTTTTGAAGACACACAGATCCAGATTGAGACCAAACCAAGGTAGAAGCTGCTTATGGGATTTATTGAAGGGAGAGGAGTCACCACAGACAAAGGAAGACAACAAAATTAGAAAGAGAGAGAAACAAACAACATAAAACAATTTTTGATTTTGAACAGGCCCAAGCGTCAATAAGAAAAGTAGACCAAAACGTTGCCTTTGGGAACTTTTGCAAACCATACATAACTTTTCCATTTTGCCTCTGATGGGAACATGTTTTACATAGTTTTTGAAAAAATATATCAAGTAATAAAAACACTGTCCTTAAAATGAACACCATGGGCCTATCACTTAATTGGATACAAATATTTGAAAATCTTAACTGTCTCCTTAATTCAAATCAAACTCCTTAGCTTGGGAATCCAGGGCCCCTTATTCTCTAGTCCCAAACAATCTTTGTAGGCACATACCCTGTCACTTTCTACACTCTATTTTCTAACCACATTGCTCTGATATTTTCCTGCTTCTACAATTTGCTCACACTGTCAAAGACCTATCCATTCTTCAAACTATAGCAAAAATCTTCCTTCCTGCCCGAAGTCTTTTTGACACTTTCCCCTCTTGGAAATAAATTATTTCTACTTCTTATTAACTTCATGTTCTGAATTGTCTGGTTTTGGTATATGTTTAAATATACAAAAATTTTAAGGCAAACGTTGAGAAATTGATTTTTCTCTATTCACTTTGGCAGCTAGCAGAGGAAAAAGAAATGACTTAATTAACTTATTTTTCTATTCTCTCTCACTCTCTCTTTTTTTTATAGCTGCAGCCTGATTTCTTTCAAACATAGTTTCAGCAGACACTTTCCATTTCAGATCGAAGCCTAACTTTGAATCTATTCAACACAGTTGTTATCATTTGCTGGTTTTCAGATCTAAACATGATAGTTCTATAAGCTTAATTTTGCCAAAGTTCAAGAAATAATAATGAGTGAAAAACCACAGGGCACAAGCTCCATATTTCCTATTATCATTTGAAGGTTAAGAATCTTCTCTCCTCTAATATTTTGTCTTTATAATGCTTGATTTATTTGCTTTATGTGGAGAATACTATAGAATCACATCCTAGGGAGGATTTTAAAAAAGCATTTTAACAGCTTGCTGTCATATGATTGTGGGATATACACATGGAGTAGCCTGTGGTCACCCACTTACCTGTCTAAGAACTCATGTTCACAGTTGTCTTAGGAAGAATCTGGTTATACTTCTAGATGGAATACCCACCTGATTCATACTCAAAGAACATTTGCTTTCTCACATTTAAAAGTAAAGTGCTTAGACAGTAGATATTATAGACAGCTAGAATGTCTCATGAACTAGAACTGTTAAAATGCATATGTCCTTGTTTTCGTGTCTAGTGCTGTTAAAATCATTTTAAGTTAGTCTTACATCTTGAGAGTCACACACAGTGGTACTTGGATTTCCTTCCTTAGTTGACTCAACTTGAGAGCTCTCATTGTTTCCCGGAGTGCTTTGTTGAGGCTTGAGAGAGATAGAGAGAGAGAAAGAAAGAGATCATTAAAAGCAAGAGAGATAGGTTCAATAAATGGAGTCATATGGTTACAGTAACACAGGATACAATAGCAAGCAAAATTGCACTCAAAGAAAAAGAATAGGATGGAAATCTGCATATGTCAGAGACCTTACAGATCTTACCTTACAAATTCTTAACTTTTAAATTAAATAGAATAATTTCTACTGAATTTTGCATTGGTGGTGTTCAATGGGATTACTTTTCTACTTAAATCATTTATGTCTTCCATAATAAGTATTTTATTTTATTTTAGAGATCCTACTCCCTCAAAAAGTAAGAATGCTTTCCTTTCTCTTTAACTGCAGTATATCTGAGAAATAACGAAGGCCCACATCATTTTCTCACTAAAAAAAAAATATTTTATAACACCTGATAATTAACATAGTGAATTATATTTACTCCAATGCTTCACAAACTAATCAAACTCTGCTTTACACCTATGTAAGCCCTCAATTACTCTATAATTCTATTATTCTATAATTAATCACTTTAGGAACACTAAATTTAAAAACAAAAAGAAAAGAAAGCTGTTTTCTGGTTCTGGCCAGAGAGGGTGTGCCATATCTAAGGTATGTAAATATCACTATAGGCAGGTCTAAGATTATCCACTCAAATATGTGTGTGTTTCTTGGACAAGCTGATTTAAATATTAGTGTTACACTCATCAACTTATGAAGGTACTGTTGAAGGATAGACAAAAGTAAACTATTGAACACTAATTTGCCTGAGCCTGAAAATTTTATCACAGTGAATCATGGGGGAGGATGAAATGATGTTTCTAACCAGTGGGGGCACAGCAAGAATAAAACTGAGATGTCAGATTTCAGGTTAAATTGCTCAAATCTCACCCAGGTTTACCACCTGTACTACTTTCTACTTTCTACTCAACACAACACTCCCTTAGTTTTCCAAAGGCAATTACATTATTCAGTAGGGGAACATGCTCAAAGAAAAAAATAATATATTTATAAAAATAAGAACCAAAGATAGGTAATAAATATGATAGAATATTAAATGTAAAAAATAATATTAATAAAGCAATTTGATATTAGAAAAACAGAAATAAAGCAACTAAATCCACTAAAATAGTTTCTTCATAAAGTCACCTAAAAGCTGAGCTCTGGGTATAACAAAAAATACCTACATAAATAAAAACATAAATAAAGTAAATACATTCCTCTCCATCTATACTTTAAAAAGGTTAACTTCATTGATTGAATTCTAGAAGTCACTTAGTAGTTTCCTCTTTCTTACTTGCTCTTTCTTTCCCATCCTTTCTTTATTTTGAATTCTTACCTCTGATTTACCCTATGTATCTTCTCTATGAATAAAAAAGACAGTTAATAATCCCCAAATTTATATGGAACCACAAAAGATCCAGAATAACCAAAGCCATCCTGAGCAAAAGAACAAAACTAGAGTAATCAAATTACCTGATTTCAAATTATTCTACAGATCTGTAGTAACCAAATCAGCATGGTGTTGGGATAAAAACAAACACATAGAACAATGGGACATAATAGAGTGTCAAGAAATAAATCCACACACCTATAATGAACTCATTGTTGACAAAGTGCCAAGAACATACATTGGAGAAAAGGCAGTTTCTTTAATAAATGGCGCTGGGAAAACTAGGTATGCATATGCAGAAGAATTAAATTAGACCCCTACCTCTGGTTATATACAAAAATCAAATCAAAATGGATTAAATATATAAATCTAAGACCTGAAACTATGAAACTACTAAAACAAAACATTGAAGAAACACTCAGGACATAAAGCACAGACAATGAAAGCAAAATTAGACAAATGGAATCACATCAAGCTAAAAGCTTCTGCATAGTAAAGGAAATGATCAACAAAGTGAAGAGATAACACACAGAACAGGAGAAAATATTTGCAAACTACCCACTAACAAGGGATTCATAACTAGAATATATAAAGAGCTACAATATCTCAGTAGGAAATAATCAAATAATTGGATTATAAAATGGCCAAAGGATCTGAATGGACTTTCTCAAAAGAAAACATACGAATGGCCAACAGGTATATGAAATAATGCTCAACATCATTAGTCATCAGAGAAATGCCAATTAAAACTACAATGGGACATCTTCTTATAGCAGTTTAAATGGTTTTTATCCAAATACAGGCAATAATGAATGCTGATGAGAATGTGGATAACAGAGAACCCTTGATGAGAATGTAAATTATTGTAAGCACTATAGGGAACAGTACTGAGGTTTCTCAAAAAACTAAAAATAGAACTACCATATGACCCAGCAACCCAATGCTAGATATTTATCCAAAAGAAAGGAAATCTGTGTATTGAAAAGATGTCTACACTCCCTATGTTTATTGCAGCCCTATTCCCAATAGTGATTTGAAATCAACCTAAGTGTCCATCAGCTGATGAATGCATAAAGAAAATGTGGTACATATAAACAATCGAATATTATTCAACCATAAAAAATGAAATCCTGTTATTTGCAACAAAATCTATAGAACTAGAGAATATCATTTTAAATGAAATAAGCCAAGCACAAAAAGACAAATATCTCATGTTCTTACTCATATGTGGGAGCTAAAAATGAAAACAAATGGATGACATGGAGATAAAGAGTAGAGTGATGGTTACTAGAGGCTGAGACGGGTAGAAGGGAATAAAGTGAGGGTGGTTAATGGGTACAAAATATAGTTAGAATATTTGATAACAATATTTGATAGCACAACAAAGTAACTACAGTCAATAATAAGTTACTATATCCTTTAAAATAACTAAAAGAGTGGAATTGAAATATTCCTAACATAAAGAAATGATAAACGGCTTGAGATAATGGATATCCCAATTACCCTAATTGGAATATTAAACATTGTATGCCTGTATCAAAATATCACCTGTATCTTTAAAATATATACAGCTATTATGTACCCATAATAATTAAAAAATTTTTTTTTTAAATTTAAAAAGATAAACACTGTGTTTCCTGCTGCTTTGTGAAATAAGGTCAAAAATACCTAAATTGCAGTATGTTTTGCTGTTGTTACTGTTATTTGTTTGTTTTGAAGAAGGGATAAACAGAATATAAAGTAGTGTCTGGCATCTGTTAGGCAGCCATTGATTGAAGATTTATTGTTTATGTGAGTAAATAGTGAGTCTCATCTTACTCTGGGGAGGTGTGGGTCAAAAAGAGAAATAAATGATAGCATTATCACATGCATCAATTCAGTAGTGAGCATTAATTGAACTACCACTACAAGCAACAAACATGTATATGTCCTAGAAAAAATATCCGGTCAAAAAAGTAGTTCCAAAAAATTAGAGAATATTAATATTTTTATAACATTCAAAATAATCAAAACTAGTATAGTTCTTAAAGACAAATGTGTATAGGGGAAAATAAACATACACACACAGACAAAACTTGGGAATGACAAATACAAAATTTAGGACAGGGATTGTGCATGAATACCCAGCTAATGTCACTAATATTGATAATGCCCCAAATCATGTCTTTATATTGGTACGTGGACTTACATGTGCTTGTTTTATAATTGTGTAACACCTTACATAAAAACATAAAATAATTCATGTTTGGAAGTTAAAAAATTTATCTATTGACATGGCAATTATTCACACTTTGCTAAAATAAAATGGCTCAAAAACAATATATACAGTAACTTCCTGTGAAAATATATAAAAATGTATATGTGAAAAATAAAGTGTATGGAAGAAACCACATAAGGTAGTTTTTCTCCTGGAACTATAAATTTTCTATATTCTTTTAAAAATTATTTCCTCTTTTCTGTTTATTTTTTCCCTGAAACAGCATAGTTTGTTTCTAAAATAAGAAAATGATAAAAATTATGTAAACTCTATGTAAGTGCAAGATTAACTTTAGTCAAAATAATTTTAAGTGATGTGATAGAGGAGTTGAGGCTAGAAACTAAACTTGAAAACTGTCTTAAAGGATGCATTGGGTTTTTACATGAGGAAAAGGGGAATTAGGGAAAAAGATGCAGATTTCAGATAATAGAAAATTATTATAGAAATTATAAATTATAAATGGAAATTTTCTGCAAAAATCTCAAATAATTAACACAGTAAAAGATGGGGTTTGTGTAAATTAAAAATAGTACATGAACATTCCCTAAGCAGTAAGTTCTAATAGTGGAAAAGTATGTTGTATCAAATACTAGTTGATGGGCCGGGTGCGGTGGCTCACGCCTGTAATCCTAGCTCTGGGAGGCCGAGGCGGGTGGATCGCTCGAGGTCAGGAGTTCGAGACCAGCCTGAGCAAGAGTGAGACCCCCGTCTCTACTAAAAAATAGAAAGAAATTATCTGGCCAACTAAAAATATATATACAAAAAAATTAGCCGGGCATGGTGGCTCATGCCTGTAGTCCCAGCTACTCGGGAGGCTGAGGCAGTAGGATCGCTTAAGCCCAGGAGTCTGAGGTTGCTGTGAGCTAGGCTGATGCCACGGCACTCACTCTAGCCCGGGCAACAAAGTGACACTCTGTCTCAAAAAAAAAAAAAAAAAAACAAAAAAAAAAAAACAAATACTAGTTGATGGATTTGACCTCCAAACTGAGGAGTTTAGACTATCCTCTAGGCAATGGGTAACTTTGAATATATCAAAACAGTGATTTTTAATATCTCAACAGCTGTGGAAATAATAACTTGCAGAGTCAGTAGTGGTAACCTCAGTAATTGACACAATTCAGTTAAAATTTTATGTAAACTAAAAATAAGTATCATGATGATGGAAAAAAGAATAATATGAATAAAAGAACTTTATGGGAGTTTCTAAACTTCATTTCCAAAAACATAAACTTGGTAATAAATAATAAAGTAAAAGTAATGTAAATAGTAGCACACAAAATTAATGGAAGAGGAAAATTATTCTAAATTAATCATGAGAAATATAATATTAGTGTGTCCAAAGTGTTTTGAAGAATATTACTGTACAAAACAGAATTACTAATTACTCCATGATTAATGTTTATATTAATATTTCAAAATGACATAAATCCTTGCTTACATCAGAAGGACTCATTTAGTTATAATTTATTTTCTTATGCTAATAATTTCTGAGGAAGGATCAGTAAATATATTATTTATATACAGCAGTATTGCTGAAAATTTTAAGATCTTAGAATAATTCTGAACCAGATTTATATGTGTATGAATGTGTGTAATCTATATGCATAAGGAGGACTATTTGCAAATGGAAGAACATATGCATGTCTGATTAAAATCTGAAAAAAATGAGTTTAATTTAGGAGGGCGTAAAAACTGTCACTGGTTTAAAACATTGAAATAATAAGTTTAAACACTCTGAATTTGCTTTTTTTCTTTTTATGGGGGGGTGGTGGCAATAATAGTTGCTATTTACTTAGTTCTTGATATGTGCCAGAAAAACGTGTTAACTATGTATACTATATTCTAGCAAACATTGATACTAAAAATGAAAAAAACACAAAACAGAGTTTAAGAAACTTTCCCAAATTTAGCAAGGCAAGTAAATGGTAAAGTCCATTCCAATACTCACTTCTTAATATTAGTCAATGCTAATATTGGACATTTGTAAAAATTAATTAGAAAAATCACATTTCAAGGCAATAAGCTTAAGTTCTTTGACCTGCATTGCTTATATTAATACTACAATTTCCAAATAGAACATTTCTGAAACATATTAGAAAAAATAGTGTTCACAATGTAACGATGCATTTCCAGAGGTTAAGTAGTTTGTAATTAACAAATTCTAATCAATAAATTCTCATTAATATTCTAACATTTTATGTTAAAATTTCAAACTTATACCCTTTGTTCTCATTTTAATAGAAATATAGAGAAACTGCATTTGTGTAAATTAAAAATAGTACATGAACATTCCCTAAGCAGTAAGTTCTAATAGTGGAAAAGTATGTTGTATGAAATACTAGTTGATGGATTTGACCTCCAAATTGAGGAATTTCCAGTAAAATTTCTTTAGAAATGTAGACAGTCCAGATAACTTTCAACTTTTCAGTCTGAACTGAAATTTATAACATTTTAATAACCTTTAAAATGGAATTTCTAAAACTGATTTCTACTGAAATTAATTACATTTTCCCCCCATGGAAAGAGTCCACTGCTTTTATAAAATTATTAAAGTCTGCAAAAATCCCAAAAGATTAACAACTACTGATTTAAAGCACATTTTCTATTTAAATATTTCCACAACCCTAATGCCTTATACATTTTCTTCCTTTTTAGGCTAGTGATAAGTATTTAAATGAAATACTTAGGTCTTGCTCTCCCCTCTCCAAGCCTCTCTCACCTGCATCCATGCCCACACACTCACAGACACACAGAAACCTGCATATATGAACAGTATTTTCATGTTCTTCAGTTCCTTTTTGATTCTGTTTCTCTGCCCATGGCCATCCCTTATACTTTCCACCAAATCCTTTTCTTGATAAATTCCCACTTATCCTTAAAAACATCATTTGAATATTACCTGCCTTAATTAGTCTTCCCAAACTCTTTCATAGAACTCTATCAAAATTTTCTTTAATCTTTGTGCTTTCATAAAATTTTTCATGGATACAATTTATTATGATTTTTAATCTGCTCAGTTGTATTTTTCCCTTACTGTACTAAAGAATTTGTATCAGAAATTATTTAGTTACAAGTTTTATAAGCCCCAACTATGAGTAGCTTAAACTCTAAGGGTTTATAAGCTCACATAAAAATTCTTAAAGTAGAGGAGTCCTAGATTTAGTTAATTTTAAAGTTCAATAACATCACCAGGATCCTGGAGCTTTTCATCATTCTGCTATGCTGTACTCAGAATGCACCCTCGTAATTATATGATGGCTATAGCCATCCTAATTTAATAAATTTTCAAATTATTCTTTTGGCTATACATTACCATATGCCTATTTTGCATTTTTATCTATTGTAAATGGCAGAGTACAATCAATGGAATATTTAAAGTTATTAAATTAGAGACCAAGAAAAATTGTTTACTGTGAAAGTCCTAATGTATCATAAAGATGTACAAGGCTTCAAAACATCAAAGAATTAAAATTATTCTTAAGAGTTAATTTTTGTGCTAGAGCAGCCTAGAAGAAAACAAATAATGTTTGCAGTTAATAAATGTAGAATCAAACTGAATAGAATTAATTTATTGCTATATACACCAACACCAGGAATATAACTCGACAATGATAACAGAAAGGAAGATGTGACTAGTGAAACCTAAAAGGATGCATAGTGCTGCAATAAAGAGTGATTCTTCAAATCAAGAAGAATAGAGCTTTATTTTAAAATCCTCATTCTCAGCTTCAGAAAATAGGCTCGATGTAGCTGCGTTTTCTGGAGGACAATACAGTCAAATAAAAGTTGGGAGATGAAATATTATACTTCAATAGTAAAGCACAAATGGAAAATGGCCCTTAGTGGCACTAGACGAGATAGAGTATGTGGTATCAGATACTAACTTTTCCCAAAGAAAAGTTCTTTTTCTGTTTTTGCTCCTTTCTGTGTCCATCACAGTAAGATTACTGTGAAACCATTCCCACTTTCATACATTAAAATGTTAGGCTTCGGAAAACACATTACATTTTCCAAAAAGTACTGCACAGATTATGCACAGATTATTTTTAACAGACATGGAACCTGTAAATTATTTCAAAATATTGTGAGGATTAAAAGAAAATTATACCAAAACCGAATCCAGGATATGAATATCTAAAGTCATTTTTAAGAAGATAAATTATGTGACACTAGATCAAAAGAATATGCCATTCTGCTCACATTTCTGCCTCTGACAGTGGCCCCAAGAAACCTCAGAAATCAGGCCTCTATAATGTCAGCTACAAAGGTGTGGCTGACAAACCGTAAGTTCTACAATTGATTGCATAATCATTCATTCAGAAAACAGTTATCTATCACCTACTGTGTTGGTATAAGAGGCTATATTAAATACTACTGAATAGAGGAGATGAATAAGGAAGGAAAGAGGATATAAAAATGAAGAAATATATTTTCTGTCTTTGCAGACTTTATTATTTTGGTAGAGTATAAGACAGATGTTTAAATGTAACTTGCATGCTTATTAAAATGGAAAAAATTAAAAACTTGAAAATTCAAAAATAAACAGATACATAAATCATAGTATATTTCTACAAGGCAATGATATGTACAATTCAAATAAATTTATAATTAATTTTAATGAAATGCAATATAACACTCATAAAATGTTAACTGTGTCCGCTTTTACGAATAACTTAATGTCTCTATGCTTAAGTTCACTAAAATGAAAAATAAGAATAAATTCCATATGATACTATAATGGTATATACATACCATAGTAAAAGTGTCAAAACCCATAGAATGTACATACAACACCAAAAGCAAACCCGAATGTAAGCTATAGACTTTGGGTGATGATGTGCCAGTGTAACATGCATGTAACATGCATCACTCTCGCACAAGATGTGGACAGTGGAAGAGGCTGTCCATGGGATGGGGGTAGCAGTATATACGGTAACTCTGTATTTTCTTCTCAGTTTTGCTTTGAACCAAAACTGCTCTGAAAAATAAAAGTCAATTTAAAAGGAAAAATAAATTAATAATAATAGTATTAGATTATAACTCAAAGACTAAAATATCTATAAGTCCATATTGATGTAAATAAACGATTGCATAAATAAATAAATGGGGGAGAAGGGATAAATATTCCTTACAGAAGAATTCCAAATAATGTATGTAAACATTTTCTTTTTCAGAAGATGGAATTTAAATCCCCTTCCCATGAGTGTAAGCTGAACTTAGTGATTCAATTCCAAAGAAAAAAGTATGGAAAGGGAAAAACAGTAATTTTTCAGAGAAATCCACAATAAATACCACCTTAACAAAGTGATGAGGTTTACCATCACCAATAATGTCATGTAGATATCACATATCCCTGGTATGATGATGACAAAGATACTGTAACCCTGTGGTATTATCTACAAAAACCTATAAATCCAGTCTAAGCATAAAAGCTCAATAGACAGACTCATATTGGGGAATACACTAAAAAACATCTGATCACTACTCCTCCAAAGTGCGAAGATCTGAACTTATGTACCCCCATGATGAGCTGAAATAAAAAAAAAAAAATACTTAAAAAAAAAAAATAAATAAATAAATAAATAATAAAAAAAAAAAACAAAGTGCGAAGATCATGAAAAACTGTAAAAAACTAGAGGAGACCAAGGAGACCTGATAATCACATACAATGTGGTAAACTGGATTAGATCCTGAAATAGAAAAATGACATTAGCAAAAAAATCGGTGAAATCCAAGTAAGTCCTGTAGCTTGGTAATAGTATCATACCAATGTTAATTTATTAGTTTTGATAAATGCACCATGGCTATGTAAAACATTAACATTAGGGGAAGCTGAGTGAAGAGTATATAGGAACTATCTGTACTCTTTGCAATGTTTTTGTAAGTCCAAATATATTCTAAAATAAAAGTTTAGTTAAAGAAAATGGGAGTAATAAGATTTCTCCTTTCTGTTTTGTGAGGATTGATATGGATATAGCATAACTCAATAATTCTTAACAACTGTTCATATTATAACTATTAAAATTTTTTCTAAAAATTTCTGTGATAAAAAATCATTATTTCCATAATAAAGGCAATTAATATAATCTTAAAAATAGTTGATATTAAAAATGGTTACCATTGGGTGACCTTATATCTATGAGCACACAAATATGACAGTATTAATATTGTATACATGTTCAAAATAATAGTTTATCTCAAAGACATTAACAAATAGATAAAAGTGAAAGAAAATAAAAACAAAAAATCAAATATAGTCATATTAAATGAATTTTCATACATTTCAAAATTGAAAGTAAATATAATATTTTATCTATTTTTTGCCAATAGATTATCAAGCATATGGAGAAGCTAGAGAGGCCTGTTTTTAATGTAGTTTGAATAAAAGCTTAATGAGACCAAAGGCATGCTTCTGACTGTCCCAGTAGTAGTGTAATCAAATTTGAGATTTTAATGAGCCATTATTGGGAATTTAGCAACATTAACAAGAGGGCTAAGGAGGAAGTGAGAAATGATCTGTCTGTAGATAAGAACACTTTACCAGTTCTAAATAATGGCTCTAGATAAGGGTCAAATATTACAATGTCTAATGGGTGTGGTGAATTTAAGCATGGTTGAACAGCTGTGTGGGGTGTTTGAGAGGAAAAGATCAGGCAGACGGAACTTAGTGTTACAGGCAACCAGTAATAATAAAAGCATAATTATTCACACTACCTAATTATTCAGGTCAGAGACTCATGAAGATGTAGTGAGTAGGAGGATAATATACTCATATTTTGCCTAAGAGAGAGACCTGGTTTAAGTGTCAATCAGTGTTTACTAAGAGTTCAGCGAAGCAAGTTGACATTTAAGGAATGGCCCTAATCTCCATAATAACAGGAAACAGAATTGCTAATCCATGAAAATAAGGTGTATATGTTGTCCTACAATTGGTCCACTTTGGAGAAAGAGGGTAGGGAATTCTGCTCTTTGTGTCTACACTTAAGCATCCAGGGAACTTCTCTGTTATTTACTATTCTCATTCTGTATTTTAATTAAATCTAGACAATTTGTGTAAGGTTATTAAAAAAGAGGCATTAAAGTTTAAATTTAAACAAAATTAAAAACTGGTATATCTTAGATTATGTAAATATAGGAGTTGTATCACCATCCATGGAAGGCACTCATAGACTCATGTATCTTACTTTAAAATAGAAATTAGAATATTTCACATACCCTGTTGTGGACTAAATGGGAGGAACTCCATGCTCATTTTTCTATTGACTCTAGCCTAGCTTTATAGGAAATAACTAACAATAGGAGGATGGATTAAGGCAAAACTGTTCCCATTATGGATACTGAAATTCACTGCATACACATGACTAATGACGAAATATGGGAAGAGCATGGAAGTGTTCTGTGTCTAATGTGAAAATTCATGACTGTTGCTTTCACTAAAATGAGTATGTTTTCTCTCCATGATAAAATGAGTTTATGGAAGTGAAGAGCCTTTGAGAGAGATACAGCTGCTCATGTACACATTATTATCTGCTTACCATGAAGCCATTCCCTCCCTCAGATGCCTCATTCATTAGCTTACTAATTTGTTTGTCCATTCATCAAATATTTACTGATAGTCACGCTGTATTGTGGTAAAAATTAAGGAAACTAAAATGACAAAAATATGCCCCCTGTACTCAGGGGTTTGCTATACACAATGAAGTCATTAACTATAATATTTCCATTTAATGATATCATTGGTAAATTCCCAAAAGTATTCGTGACTCTTAGTTTGGCATGTAATATAAAAATGGGCTTAATTGATATTCTCTTATTTACTTACATATAAAAAGCTAATAACAATTGAGTAATCGTGTTTTGTACATGCATCATCTCATTCAATCCTCACTACAACTCTGCAAGGTTATTATTATCATTATAAATATTTTAAAAATGATATAACAGAGTTTTAAAGATGTTAAAAAAAACTTGCTAAAGATTATATCATTAGGATGTAACTGAGCAGAGAATTGAATTCAGGTTTGTCTGACTAGAAAATGATCAGTCTTAACAATTCTATACTGCCTAAATGTTTTAAAAATAGTTTAAGTGAGAAGATTCTGGAATGGTAACACATGGGCATTGTCAAAGTAGAATGTTAAAAAATTCATGTAATTACAAAATCATAATTTACTGTATACATATTTAATATTGGTTCAATAATATTTGAATAAGAATTAAAATTTAAAAAAAAACAAGGCAGACTGAAATGTCTTTAATTGGCTCAAAGTGAAAGTAAAGATGAAAGGGAAGAAGAAAGTCATATGTGGGATGAGGAGAAAAAGGAGTGATACCAATAACCAAGTTAATAGGAGAATTTATTAGAGACTGGGATACTACGATCAAGTTATTTTTACTTTCTGAAAACAGAACATACTTTTTTTGATGAATTCTTAAAGACTTGACTCTTAAATGTAGAGAATCTGTTAAAAGTATAATATCCTTGGCTAGTCATTGGCATCTCAGATAATCTCAAAACGAGTAAAACAGAAAACAGCATGTTTTAAAAAAACTGATATAAAAAGTGAGTGTCTCTAATCAATAGTGAGTTATAATGATATAGCGATCCTTTCCTATACATATTTAAGATGACATAAAAACATATAAAAGATCAATTAATACTTGTATGTTTTTCTTGAGTTATTGGATAAAATATACTATAAAATTATAAAATACTATCATTAATATTCCAACAAATACAGATGTTAACTTATTATACAGCGGTTGGATATTTGAGAGTGTAATGCCATACTATATGTGAAATGCAAATAGTTATTCATAAACATAACTCATGGCCGATAGATCACATTGACTATATTTAATTTTAGTCAATTTCAAAATCATAACTTTTTTTGCTACAAGTTAAGTAAAATGTTATTTAAGGTATATATTTTAGTGTTTTGCTGATTTATATGTAAGCACAAACAAGTGAATTACAATGAGCTACATGGGTCCTTTGGCATGACAATGTCCTTCTGCTCTACCCACTCAAAATTATTAGAATATATACACTCTTAAAATGGTATTTGGACAAATTATTCTGGATTTTTTACATTAAGGCAAAGACTTATATACTGTTCCAGTTTTACATATTACTGTGTAATGGATTATAGTGTTTTACGATCTGTGTTAAGTATAAAATATCAAGGAATATTAAAGACAAACTGTATGTGCTCATAACTAACTAGGAAGAGAAATAGTTACATCACAAATTATAACAATCTCTGATAAATTTTCATTATAACTGCCAATTTATACTTTTTATATTTTATGTCATAATTTTAATAGTCATAATATTTTATATGTCCATGATTGGTCTGAGCAAGGACTTCTTGAGTAATACCCCTAAAGCACAGGCAACCAAAGCAAAAATTGACAAATGGGATCCCATCAAGCTAAAGAGCTTCAGCACAGCAAAGGCAATGATCAACAACGTAAAGAGGCCATCTACAAATTGGGAGAAAATATTGGCAAACTACCCATCTGACAACGGACTAATAACTAGAATATATAAGGAGCTCCAAATACTCAAATGGGAAAAAATAAAATAATCTGACTATAAAATGGGCAAAGGATCTGAATAGACATTTTTCAGAAGAAGACATACAAATGGCCAATAGGTATATGAATAGGTGCTCAATATCATGCATTATAAGGGAAATAGAAATTAAAACCATATGGAGATATCACCTCACACCTGTTAGAATGGCTACTAGCAATTAGACAAAAGATAGCAAGTGTTGGGGAGGATATAGGGAAAAGGAAACCCCTGTACACTGTTGGTTGAAATATAAATTAGTGCAACCACTATGGAGAACAGTACAGAGGCTCCTCAAAAACTAAAAATAGAACTACCATATGAACCAGCAGTCCAACTGCTGGGTATATGTCCAAAGGATGGGAATTCAGTATATTGAAAAGATATCTGCACTCCTTGTTTATTGCAGCACTATTCACAACAGTCAATATTTGGAATGAACCTAAATGTCCATCAATGGATGAATGGATAAAGAAATTTTTGGTACATATACAAAATGGAATATTATATAGCCACAAAAAAGAATGAAATCCTGTCATTTGCAGCATGGATGAAACTGGAGAACATTATGTTAAGTGAAATACGCCAAGCACAGAAAGACGAATCCATGTTTTCTCTCATATGTTGGGGCTAAATATTAAAAAGAATTGATTTCATTGAGACAGAGGGTAGAATGATAGTTACCAAATGTGGGGAAGGGTAGCAGGAAGTGGGGAATAAAGTGGGGATGGTTAATGGGTGCAAAAATATAGTTAGATAGAATGAATAATATTTGATGCATAACTAAGTATCTATAATCAACAATAAGTTAAGATATACTCTAAAATACCTAAAAGAGTGGAATTGGAATGTTTCTAACACAAAGACATGATGAAGGTCTGAGATGACGGATATCCCCATTACCTTGATTTGATTAATTCACATTGTATGCCTATACCAAAACATCACATATACCCTACAAATACATACAACTATGATGTACCCATGAAAATTGAAAATACAAAAAAATTTAAAAAGGAAATTTTTCCCCTAGTATAAGACAGATATCCTTTAAAGATCTGCTTAAATATAAATAATATGCTGTCATTCCTGAATTCAGGATTATTTATTTCTCCCTTTACCACAGTGGGAATTGACATTTCCAGTAAGTTCTGAAAGCAGCTGAAAAATGAGTGAAAATCCTCAAAATTTCATTTATGAATTGAATTCCAGAGCCTCAGGAAAAGAGTTTGCTTTTTATCCAAGTTAGGTAGGTTCTTTTTCGAAGTAAAAATGACAGAGATGATAATATTTTTCTTTACTTTCTTTAGATTTTAGAGTGTTCGCTGTTCACTCTTGCAAATTACTTTTTCCCCTCACAATTGGAGAAAGCTTTTATGGGAGCCGAGGGCCAATGGAGAAATTCCCTGCCGGGGACATTCCCTTAGAAAGAGTAAAACCTCTTCGGAGTGAAAACCTTGGCTGGATAGCAGGTCAAAGGATATGGTAGCCACTTTATTCAAAGAAAAGAAATGCTATTTAAAGACACCAATCCTTTGGCATTGGGACTCAATTTTACAATATTTGGTAATGATGAATAAGTACCATGTGTTGATTTGCCATCAAGCTTTGTACCTGAACCTATGGTGAAACTGGGAATGACCTTCTGCATATTTACAGATAATGACTTTCCTGGAATAGGAGAAAATTTTCTCATGTAGACTTCTCTCATTGCAGTGCCTACAGCTTATTGTTAATCTGGAAATTAACACTACTCCTTACTTTTAGAAGCCTAATTGAAGGTCTGTAGACACCTAAAGGTGACTAATCAGAGAGTAGAGTTGGGGGCTGTACAAAGTTGAAATTGTTAGACATGAGATATTCAAATTTTAAACATAATCACTTTTGAAATATGACAGGGCCTCAATGGCCATGTGTTGTATTGATTGTAGGTATATATGAAATTTGTAAATGTGTTTGATGTGACAGTTCAAAGTCCTTTTTTTTTTTTTTCTTTTTGAGACAGTCTTGCTCTGCCACCCCAGTTAGAGTGCAGTGGCCCCATAACTCATTGCAACCTCAAACCCCTGGGCTCAAGCAATCCTCTTGCCTCAGCTTCCAGAGTAACTGGGACTACAGGCATGTGTCACCACACCCAGCTAATTTTTTTCTATTTTTTGTAGAGACAGGGGTCTTGCTCTTGCTCAGGCTGCTCTTAAACTCCTAACCTCAGGTGATCCTCCCTTCTCAGCCTCCCAGAGTGCTAGAATTATAGGCATGAGCTACTGTACCCAGCCTACAGTACTTTCTTGGACTAGCCATGACCTGGGGCAAAAATGGTAGGGATTACTTCTAACAGAAAGAAATTTCACACAAAATAATAAAAAATAAATAAAGGCTTCATCTTCAAATCAGAGCAGATTACTACCATCGTGCTTCTCTTTCAGAGTAGGCAACTAGAAAAGCATGCAAAATTTGTGAAATAACCGTTTTTAGACATTGGACCACAGGCATGGCAGAACTGTGATCCCTGAGAGAAGGGAAACAAAAAATGGGAGGTGAACCTTATCATAATCAGGATATTTTTCCTGGAGACAATTATTTGCCTGAGGGCAAAGGGTAGGGTACCCAAAACAGAGCCCAGAAAGCCTAGTCAGTTGGGTATAAGCAGATGGCAGTTCAAGGAGGCAAGCACCAACTCTTGTGGAATAGTTTTATAAAGTAGGGGGTTAGGGATAAATCTGATTTGGATTTCATTGAATCTTTGCTGAATATCATGTTGTGCAAGAATAGAATGAAACTCCACAAGACCAGAAAAATAAAACTGAAGAGTTGTAAATTCTCAGAAATTATACAAGGTGAGGAGACCACCACAGTGGAAAATCTTCAACCCTAACCTGTGGTATTGGATGGAAACCTCAGAGAATTCATAATTTAATAGAAGAAAAGAATTATCTATGAAGCAAAGCTATACCAGATTGATTTTAAAATATTTAAAAATAGGCCTTGAGACCTAAATCTGTTTCACAAGTAGGTAACTGGAGAGAGAGAGAAAAAGAAAGGAAAGAGGAAGAGGGGGGAAGGAAGAAAGAAAGATAAACTATATTATTTTAAAAAGACAGTAAAATTTCATTTAAGATAATAACCAGTTAAAAATTATAGAGCATGTCAAGAAGCAGAAAAATATGATTTATAACCAGGTGAAAAATCATTCAATAGAAACTCACCAGAAAAATAATCATGATATAATTTGTAATTAAATACATTGCAATAGATATTATTTATATATTCAATCATTCAGAGGAAAACATGAACAAATTAAAGAGAAAAAAGAAAGATATAAGAATGATGCAATGGATTCTATAGATAGAAGAATATAATATTTGAAATAAAAATAATCTGAATGAAATTTTATCGGATTGTGTTAATAATAGATTAGACAATGCAGAAAAAAGATCAGTGAACATAGTTATAGAATATATACTCACCAAAGTACATTAAGCAAATAGACTAAAATAAATATTAATTAGTCTAACATATGTGTAATTAAAAACCAAAAAAGCCATGAGAGAATTTTTCCACAAATTTATGGAAACTGAAAACTCACAGATCCTAGAATAAGAAATATACAAAGACACTAAAAACATTAAGAGACCTATGATTATAGAACTGCTGATAATCAGTAATAAATAAAAATATATTTTAAAGCATTCAGAAATAAAATGCATATTAAATATAAGGAAGATAAAAGAATATGATTTATTGTGAGAACTATGCAAAGTAGAGGAAAATAGAATGACTTTTTTAAAGTATTAAAAGAAAAAAATCTATCAACCTAGATTACTAAATTCGGGCAAAAATTTAAAAATAAAATGAGATGAGATATTTTCAAATGGCATATAAAAAGTTATCTTCATGAAAACTGCAATACAAGTGTTAAGAAAAGCTCTGCAAGTGGAAAAAATGAGGTCATGTGGAAAGTTAAATTTATACAGATGAGGGTGCAGAAATGGTAAATACGACAATCAATATAAAAAAACCTTTTTCTCATCAAAAAATTCTTTAGTATGTAATTAGCTTTTTAAAACAAAAATGATAACTGGGTTTATGTTTATTATAGTTATGCAATTAGAATGTATAAAAAAGAAAAATAAAATGTTTTATGATAATTACATTTGTGTAAAGTAAAACAGTATAATATAATTTCAAAGTAGATTATGATAATTCCAAAATGTTTATTGGGACACCCCAAAGCAACACTCAGAAAATAAAAATACATACAGGGACCATAATGATAGCAGAGCTACACTGAAAAGTAAAATACTCAAATTATTAAAAACTTGGTAAGGATTGTATTTCTATACACTAGCAAGTACATTTCAAAAATTAAGGAAAATTTTCAATACCATAAAAAAGAATAAAGTAGTTAAAGACTTAATATTGTCAAGATGGTAAGAGTTCCCCCAGATTTTCTAAAGATTCAATGTCATACTTTCAAAATCCCAGCTTGAATTATTTTTTTTAAAATTGACAAGTTGATTCTAAAATTCATATGTAAATGCATTGACCAAGAATAGCCAAAGCAGACTTGAAAATAAAATGCAAAGCTGGAGGAACCCACTTTCTAATTTTAAAACACACTACAAATCAACAGTACTCAATAAAGATACTGCCAGAAATTTAGGCATACAGATTAACAGAATTGAACTGAGAGTCAAGAAATATACCCTTGCATCATGGTCAATTGAATTTGGGCAAGGCACCGTGATAATTCAATGGAGGAAAACAGTCTTTTCAGCAAATAGTGTTTCAACAACTGGATACCATGTGCAGACATGTGATGTTTGATCACTACAACATATAAAAGTGAACTCAAATTAGATCACATACCTAAAGGTAAAAGCAAAAACTAAGTGTCTTAAAAGAAAACATAGGAGATAACCTTCATGACCTCACATTACATAAAGCCTTATTAAATACAGAAAAAGCACAAGCGGCAAAAAAAATATATATATATGTTGGACTTCATCAACTTCAAAAAACTTTTGTCTTTTGTTTTACAAATGATATCATCAATAGAGTGAAAATACAACTCACAGAATAGGGCAAAATATTTGCATAAAAGATACAGGTAGGTTAAAAGTAAAATAACTGAAGAACATGTAACGTTAATTATGGGAAAACTGATATGGCTATTGTCATAGCAAGAAAAGTAGACATCAGGACAAGAAAAAATAAGAAGGATAAAAACAGGCATTTCCCAAAGGTAAATGGTGATGTCATTAAGAATACATAACATTTCTAAATGTGTGTGTGCCCAATCATTGAGGTTTATGTACCAAATGACAGCTATGAAATCTCACCTTCCTCATGTCTCATTTCACTCAGAGGGTAATTCAGGGAATGTTAAATAATGAATGGATGTTTATCTTAATTAATTTTGACTCTCAAATCCCTCAAAAATGTACAGATGTATTCTATTGCCTTGGTTAGTGCTTTCTTGGAGTTCAAATAAATGTTACATTTTTAAAACTTGTTTATTTTTAGAGGCAATTGCATTGGAGTGAATACTAAAGGATAATTTCCAAATATTTTTTACATGTCTTTGCAGCCATTAGTGGGTTGGTATTAGAAGCACATCAGATGTCAAGTGATGGTCAGGCTCTCAAATTCCAGAGCCACATACAGGTGACTTCCAGACCTTAGTTGCCAATGATCTCGTTTTGAGACAGTGGATGTCTTATTAGCCTCTATGAACCTTGGTTTTCTCACTGATAATATAGACTATTATCAGTATCACCTCACAATATTCTTGATTTCAACTAAGAAAACTTGTGCAAAGCCATTAACACTGAGCAAAACATAGAACAAGTGCCCTATAAATTTTAACAGTGCTATCTACGAGAGTATAAGAAGCACTGAGTATTCAAATGTTCATTCCTTTTGATTAGAATATTTCAAAGATTCCAAATAATGCTCATTTTGAGAGAGTGGTTTGGTATACTAGACTTGGCATAAGAAACCTGGGATCAGATTTTAGTTCCTTTTTTAAGTAAGATAATTAGAATAAGATCTGCTATATTTATTGTGATGATATAGTAAAATATCTTACAGAAATAGCCATAAACAATCATATAATTCAAATTAATTACCAGTGTGCAATTGGAAGAAAATTTTATAAAATACAAAATGTACATAAGAAAATAAGGTATTAATATTCTAAAAATGCAGTTTACACTTTAAAAAGATGATAAACCAAGAATGTATTTGGAATCTAGTTGATTAGGCTCTTCAATTTCTCAATATCAATTTTATATCCTGGAACTAATCTTACTCATGATATGTACAGTCTTAAAGTTTGACCAACAATAGTTTGGTGAATGAGTTTATAGCTGAATTTATTTGTCTTTGTCTATTCCTTGGTATATTTCTGGCATTTTCCTCTCACATACCTGCTATATTTCAGGCACTCTGCTAGGTATTTGGCATATGGAATTAAATAAGACCAGTCTTAAAAGTTCAGATAGTTTAGACTTTATAATCAATCTGACAAGCCATATGTTAGAGTTATATAAAAAATAAGTAAATCACAAATTACTCCTGTAAGATAATGAAAAAGGGAATCTTTTTAAGTTCATATCTGAGCAACTGTAAACAGACTATAATTGCCTATTTTATCAGTGACTATATGCTGACAACCTCCTATATATATGATTAATAAAAAGAGTAACATATTGCATTAAATTATCCATTCATATATCTTACTACCATCTATCTTTCTCCTCTCATCCTACCACAAACACAAACAGCAACAAATTTAAACTTATATGCATATATCTTCATTCTTCATAAAAGAACCTGTACATTATTCTGAAAGAAAGAAAACTTTGCTCTTAGAATATAATTGATTTAAATAACTTCTTAGGTTACGTAGCTACAAACATTCAAAGAATATTTTTGCTTTCAGAAAGAGATCAAAGATAACCACATATGTCATAGGAATGCCTAATACTAACGCTGTAGGGGAATCAAACAGACTCCCTAGGATTTCATAAAATTATGCATATCAATGTGTTCCATAGTGTGATGAAAAGCAAGGCTGTGACTTCTAATTTTCTTTCAATTTACATCCAACGTACAGTGCATTCAGGGTGGATCAATAAGAAAAATAATTATCTGGTCTTTCATCAGATCTAGTAAAAATAATATAATTCCTTTTTAGCAAATTTGAAGATCTTCTTTTTCCTATTGTTTCATTTGTGCAAATCCTTTTGGTGAACACTCAGATTATTTTCTTATTGTCAAACTCTATTTAGAGCTTTTTGATGACACTTTCCCAGAGATGGTCACACAAAAATATATTATTAGGCTCAATACATCTGAAACTAATAATATTCAGTTTATCCTCATAATAACCCTTTCAGAAAAATAGCATTATCCCTGCATTACTGGTGAGGAATTGGTTCAAAAAGTTGCCCTTTTTACACAGCTAATTAGTGACAGAGTATAGATTCAAAACTCGGCAGTTTGCCTTTAGGTTCTATTCTCTTAAACACTGGACAGACTACATACCTGCTATCATGCTATAAATCTAGGATGTATACAGTTTGGTTTACTAGGCTCATTATTTTGCATTGTTAGCTTTGTTTTACAAAGGAATAATCAAAGTCTCCAGCATAATTTTTCAAAGTTTCATTCATATGTGGATTGAACAATTGGCAGAAATCAGGATTTAAAATTGGTCTACTAAATTCCAGATTTGTACTCTTAGATATGATTCTTGGGGCTTGATATTAGACAATTAACCACAAATTTTAACTCAGTCCTGCAGGACAATGGTATTAAAGAGAAAACCCAGCATGTTCAGGGTGCCCGCCTAATGGAGCTTGCTAATGCTTTATAGGGATCATTAAAAATCAGCCTGAAAACAACCAAAGAAAAAAAAAAAAGCATTTTTAGCTTCTCTCTACATACACCATGATGCTATTTAGGTAAAACAGATTAGAATGTAACCTTATCTATAAGAAGACAGTTTTAGTATATAAGACATTAGTGAACTCTAGATAAGTTCATTTCTATATAGTATTTGATTTATAATATTAAGTTTGCTTGAACATATATGAATTTACTTAACTTTCTTTTGAATTTATTTTAAGTTTAATCTATATCATCTTTCTGTATAATCTTTTTTTTTATTTTCTTTTGGTAAATTTTATTTGAAGTAACACTTCATTTCATTGACTCTCATGTTTCCCAGCTTTATCTTTTGAGATAGTTGAACAAATGTATTTTCTCATATTTCTCCCTGTAGGATTGAAGAACAAAGAAGTACACTCACAGGAATGAAATAGAAGGGATTTAGAAATTGGAGTTAGTGCAAATGTGAAAGGAGGTTAATCAAGGTTTTCTAAGGCATGTGTATTGCATGAGCGGAGTCTTCTCTAGAGTCAGTAAGGGCCTAATTTTGACTGATAAACTAAAAGTCATGGGGTATCACACCTTTAGAAATCCCCTCCATCTACATCCAAATTTACCCATTACCCTCATTCATCTTTACCAACTTATCTCCTATCTCAAAAGTTGGTATGTTCCTACTCCTTTCCATGTCCAACTCCTCACCTTGTAATCATCATCATATTTCTTACTGCTGCTTCTGGAATTTTTGCATCCTTATGATTAATATATATTTCTATTTTATGTATTCAATATATTTTTCATTCTTCCCCTTCTCTATTTCTAAAACTGTACTCAAATCTCTTTCCATCTTGCAAACAACCACCTCCATTGCATTTGTTCACTCCCTTCTTCACAGCCAATTTCCTTAAAATAATCATCTCATTTCTCATCTCCAGTTCCTCACAAATTCCTCCAAATTTTATGTCTTTTACATTTGTCAAGTCCACGTCCTCTCCTTCCTCACTGCCAGTCACTGTCTCTCACCCAGAATATGCTCTTTTCCAAACAATTTTGTTTGCTTCTAGCATCTTATCCTACTAATCCTTCCCTGTATATCTTCTTAAATCTCTAATCTGGTCAGGATTTCCTTGTTTAAAGCGTATAGTGGTGGGTCAGTGGCTTCAAGATAAAAAAAAAAAAAGAATAAATGCTGGAGTGGAAAGAACTATTGCCAACTTATAATGACAATAATAAGTCAAATAAATTCCTTATAGATACCCTTTCCTTTTGCAACTGTATAAGGAAATAGATCTGTTGGAGGTGGAATTATTAAGATTTTTATGTGTTGTATCTAAAGAGATGAATAAAAAGTCAAACAAGAATTTCTACTGTGAAAATGCACCTTGTATTGATAATCAGTGGAGAGGATGTTGGGGTCTCCCTTACCCATGAATACAAGTGGTAAATAGAAACTAAAATACCTTTAAGATAACTAAATTTTTGTTACAGTAGAGGTACCAGGAAAGTCATTGCTATTTGATGAGTATCCAGGCAATTCTTATGATAACCATCGTTCTACTCTCTGTCTCAAAAATATAAAAATATACGAAAATAAAATAGAACTTAGTGGGCATTCTTTTGTAACATAGAAGATATTCAGTAGTGAGGTTTTCTCAGAATATGTAGATATGACTTCCTAGACTTACATAAGAACATAAAATATTCCATCAAGAATATTTTATTCTGATTTGTTTTAATTTTAGAAGGATTAAATAATATCCCCAGATTGCTAACAAATGTCTTTGAAAGACATTCATAGATACATCCAAGCAATCAATTTCCATAACTAACTTTCTCATAATATATATGTATCCAGAATGAGGAGTAGATGCAACCTTATGAGGATTTAGTTTCAGACCATTCCTATGTACAAACCTGTACACAAATCCTAAAAATAAAACATCACAGAGTCCTTTTGAGTTCCATTTTTACATTTACCAGTGTAAATATATATTTTATAAGTTGTAAAATAAGCATACAAATATCTATGTGCATATATAATACATATGTTCATATAGCAACATGTAATATATGTCATATTTTAACTTAAAATATCCATTGTCATAAAAATGCCACATATGTTGTGGAGTAAACAAGATATTAACACTTCCTAGCCCCAAATAAAATCCAAACAAAATTTCTTAAATGTAATGTAATGTTTTATAAAAATTTTTTCAACTCACATCTTTATTTTTATCCTTACTATAATCCTGGGCAGTGAAGATATAAGATAGGTATTTGTGGTATGTAAAGAATGCCCAGAGATGGTAGATGTTACAGATAACAAAATGTTTAGCTAATGAGAGACAGCAGGTTGAAAAAACTGTCTGAAACTGACTACCTCTGAGTTAGTTGAGAAATTCTTCCAAAAGCAAAAAAGTGGGGAGTAGGAGCAAGGTTACTTCTGAGAGTCCTTTCTTATTCCTAGAGTAAGGTTCTTAATGATTCTCAACCTTGGCTGTCAATTAGAAGAATCTGGGAGCTTTGAGTAATCCCCCAAACTAGCCTGCACTCCTGCTAGTTTGTATGAGAATTTGGAGGATTGGAACTCAGATGTGAATATTTTTGAAGCACCCAATAATTTAAGAATGCAGCCTAGGTTGAGAACCTTGGTGTATTATTATTCCAGGTGCACTGTTTTGAGAGTTCTTGAAAACTACTTTGCAACAGATTTTTGGCAGAAAAGCAAAAAATAAAAATTCACCTGGCTCTATCTGTACCTGCAGGCACCAAGCAGAGTTAAATTTTTACTTGGGTGTCTTTAAGCACCTGAATAGGGCCACAGTTGCCTGCTCCTCTGAAATGATTTTGGCATTTCTTAAAAACTTAAACAAAAATTAACAAATCATCCTGTCCAATTAAGTAGATACTACAGTTGTGACCTTTAACAGCGTAAACTGCAGCCACGTTCAAGGCAGTGAGTTGCACAGAAAGAAAGACAAAGACAAAAAATGGTAATAGCCAGGATGTGGATGATATATGGGTTTTCATAGCATAACTTATTCATTGTTTATCTTCATTGCTTATCTGAATTGCTTCTCATTTCTGCTTTGTTTTTTTTAAACTTTCTCCTTTGTTTATGGTATTTACCATTATGATCCCTGACATTAGATGTATTATAAGGATTCTGCTATACTTTTAGGCTAAAAAAACTGAAGTTGTACTTATTTGAATAGATGTATTATATTCTCAAATTTGAGCAATAATATAGAATAAATAAATAATTTAGCTTTGTTTAATATTAAAGTAGCATCCTATTGAAAACCTTCTTTAGGTTTTCTCATATGTTTTCCTGGCTTCAAGTTATTATAATATTTATTTAATATTTTATTGACTGTTTTCTCAGTGTCAGGAACCACGATGTCTGCTGATGTCTTAAATTTCCTTATTTGATCTCCACAGCTCTGAAAGGTTAGTGCTGTTATTATCCCCATTTTATAGATATGGAAGATGAGTCTCCAGAAAAGTTAAGTAATTTGATCAAGGTACCAGAATTAAAAAGTAGCAGAAAAGAGATTTTTACTTAGTCTGACTAATGAATTCCAGCTCTTAAACTCCATATTATGCAATTGTAAACACCAAAGATATTACTGTTGTACTAATTCATATCTTTTCATCTAAAAGTGTTAGATCTCTTGGAGATATGTTTTCTGCTCTTCCTCCTATATGTATATATTTTCAAAATTATATAAAGTCAAATTTAATGTTTTATAATTAATTGAACATAAATAAAACTACAATGGATATGTAAAATTATAAAAATCAATTTTTCAGAATATTATTAAGCTTTTTAGTTAGTAAATTGCTTTGCCTTTTCTGAGCACTATTATGCATCTAGCTTTACTATACAGCCAGCAGAAAAGAAAAAACTACATTGATCACACATTGTTTATATAATATCTATCATACTCAGCAGACTTATCTTAAATGTTTCACACATGCACACACACACACACACACACAGGAACCTGCTATTCACTATCTCTGTGGCTTAGAGGGACCCTGACTTATATTTTGTCAATTTCTATGGTATAAATATGACTAATCTCTATCTACCAATGATGTGGCTGAATATAAGTTGCAAAGAGATATGCAGTAGCATGCCATTATCTAATATTTCCATTATAAAGATCCAAAAGATACAATATACCCAAGAGCATAGGTAATAACACTCTCTAGCAGATTTGGCATTTACCGCATTGCTTTTAGTAAAATTTATTTAATTTTAAGGACATATAATTAATATTTAATAATACATCTCATGTGCATTTAGATCCAACTATCTCCTTTGTCTTTATATTTAACAAAAGCTATTTGGAATATGTAATTTTGAATACTAAAAAAAAAAAAAATGACCTGATCTACTACTTAAAACACCCCTTGCATTCTTCTTTTCTCTTTACAGAGAATTAGGTTGCAATCTCCAAAAGGTCAGGGCTGTGTCATTTCAAATTTTCATTCCCAGTGACCACAAGTCCTGTTATATAGATGGAAAACAATTTAGAAGAATACAAAACATCTAATATGCACTCACAATATGTAATTTTCTAACTTCTAAACAAGGAAAATGTCTAATAAGAAGAGGGCACACAGCAAATGTCATTTAAAATGAATTCTCTAGAAACCTTATTCTGGACAGTGAATAATGTCAAGCAGATAGATTGATGAACAGAACAAAGCACAGTCACCTCCCTTTAAAGAGAGAGGCATATGAAGACATAATCATATTCAAGACATGACCAAGAACCTAGAGTAGTAAACACTCAACTCTCAGAGGTCTGAGAATAGAAAAATAAATTCTAACTGGAGGGTAAGAACAAAATTCACTCAATCAGAGGGAAACAGGCATAATAACTTTGGATAATGCAATTACAGAAAGGAAGCTGATGGACTTGATTGAGACTCAGCAGAAGCTTTAGCCACAGGACCAACAGGTTTTTTAACAGGCATGCTTCATAATAAAAATAAATAAATAAAAAGGTGGGGATACAAATAAGTTATTTTCCAAACTTTCTTCAGTAAACTCTTGTAATTTTGAATGCCTCCTCTAATGAAAACATGGCTTTTAAAATCCATATTGAAAAAATATATGTATGTAATATTGGTGTGTACGTATATGTATGCATGCATGTATAGATACACAGATGCACATACATGCATGCATGCATAGTAATAAAAAGTTCAGATGCATTACCCAATCTCCTGGAAGAAAAAAATAAATGTTTGACTTTTTGCATATGTGAACTGAAAATTGCTTACTTGGATACGTTTCATGGATTTCAGGAAAAACCATTCTTATATCCCGCTAACGAGGGTTGGCAATTATGAAAACCAAGTAGAAGTAGTAAGATTGGGCAGACATTATGGAAAATAAGAATTATTATTTTGAATATTCACATAGCAATAACACTCTGATATGGGCACTGAGGAAACGGAGGGACAGATAGGTCAAGATATTTGATTATCTCACAACTCTGAGTCAGGCACACAATGTCACTGTGGCTATAATTAGCCAAATTTGATGACTTACCATTTAATGTCCTCATTTGTAAGTTACCTTTTTGTATACAGAGAAAAATTATTTCATGACTGAAGTGTTTATTTTTCTTATAGATACCCCCATTGTGTTATTTTATTCAGGATTTTTAAAATATTATCTGTGAGGTGTCTGCATAGAAATTAAGCCCCAGGATACATAAAAAACAATTTCTGCCACTATTAAAAAGATAAAGAATACGGGTAAAACATAAATACCACACAAGCTTTTAATGCTCATGTGTAAAATAGAATGCTCTATAGTACATTAACTTAGACTTATTGAACTTTATCTTAAACAATTGGATTTTCCTGTTATTGTTTTTTGAAAAATGAGCTATCACCAAACCAGGCTCATATGAATTTTTTCCTGTGTTTTTCTGTGATAAGCACAGAGGAACAATAAATATTTATTATTTATTTCTATGACAGGACATACATTTATTCATAGAAAACCAGTTAAAGCAACAATCAGTAATTTCATCCACATATTCAGGGTCATAAAGAGCCCGATTTCAATAATTGGTTTAAACAAATATATTTTGAGTTGGAGACAAACACAACATGCCCATAGAATTACTAAACTGCTTTGCCCAAAGTCATCACACATAATGAGACTGAATTTGTGTTCCTCCTTCCTTAGTGACAGAGGCTAAATGGAGTCAGGGTGTGGCTTCCTGGTAGGTGGTTGAGATTTTTGGGTAGCTGTGCATTTCACCAATGACCAGTTTCAAGGAATTTGCCCAGGATTTTTTTATGATGAACGTAAAAGTATATTATTTTGTACTTTTCTTGCCTAAGTTTGGTTAAATACACATTTTGAATCTAGAGTTTTCATTAAAAGGGCAGGAAAAAATTAAGGACAAAAACAATGGCTTCAAAATTTTTAGCGGCTCTTCAGTACACAGTGAAACTGAATACAATAATATGACGGAATAGAAATATATATTTCAAAATAATTTTTGACAGAGAAACATATTAAGATATCATAATGAGCTTAGACAAACTAAACCTGTGTAGTCAATAAATTGACCAGTTATGGATAAAAACAGTACATTAGATTTGTTTTGTTCCACTTATTTTTGACTCTCCATCCTGAAAGTAGCATTTCCCTAATCTATTCTCTTTAATCCAAATATAAGGATTTCCAAAATAAGAAGTAAGAAAGTCCCAGATAAAACACATCATTAGGTGTCTGCATTAGTGGTTCTCAGTTTTTTCTGTGTTCCACCCTAGAGATTTGCATTTAGAAGTCAGACTGGTATCCGTAACACTCATTTCAGTAGCAAGAGATCCTAAGGCAAGTGATCAGAAAGCCTGCTCTTTCTAATATACTGCCCAAAAGGAAACCCCCTTCTCCAACAACTATTTCTAGCTGTCAGGATTTATTTAAATGTAGATTCCACGAATTGAAATTTCTGATGACTGAAATAAAAGAACCATTGAAATGCCCTTTGCTCTTTCTAACATAGAGTGGTTATAGGGATTTGGAAAAAGATTTGCCTAAATCAGTTGTTCTCAAACTTGGAGGTACATTAAAATACCCTGGGCCTTTAAAAAATTACTGACGACTGGAGTCCAACCTGAAAGAATCTAATTTAACAGGTCTGAAGTTGGGTATCACTTGTCAGGTTTTTTTTTTTTTTTTAAGTACACCTAAGTGTACTTTTTTTTTTTTTTAAATACCCTAATATGTGGCCAGTGTTGAGAACTATGGACTTAAAAAAAAAAGCACTTTTATAAGTTCCTTATCAGACCTGTGTTGTTTGTTGAAATGTAATACAAGATATTTTCTTTTAACTTATTCCAAAATTATTTTGTTTTGTTTTATTTTATTTTTAGCAATCAGATTATCCTGCCTTCGAAATAGCTAGGCTCTCTACTAAAGAAAAGCTGCCTTCTAACATTCTCCAGGTGACTACTGAGACTTCACAACTGGGTTACTATCTTCCAATTTCTTCCTAATCTTTCAGTGAATTCTATATCCTACTTGGATCCACTCCGGTGATTATATAGGATGAACTTTTTAAAGAGAGTACATTAATCGATGTTACTTTTCAAAGCATGAATAAAATGTACCTTGCTTTTAGCCGTTGCGACTGGAAGCTTAGAGGCAATTGTCCTGGGGGGAAGTAACATCTGATTTGGATTTGACGTGATTAGACTCAAAGGGGGAGGTTGATCACGGAAAACGGATGTCAAGCAGAGTTGTACAGTTTCTTTCATTGCTTTCATCTGTGATTCCTACAAAAAAAAAAAGGAGCATTAACATTTTTATAGTGTCTCTGCTTCTATTCTCCTTTTTCTCCTCGCCTAAACTGACTCCCCACACAAATACATATCAGTTTTGAAATGTAAAGGCCTAGTTTATAAATTTTCTTATGACATACTATTTAATCCACACTCATTCTGTTTTGAGGAGCTACTATGTTTCATGACATATTTTGAACACCACACTTGAAGAGATATATCGTACTTTTTCCTGTTGAATTCACATGATTTCTATCAGGAAACTTTGCTAGAAAGGAAATATACTCTGTGTTACTCTGAAGTAGCAAATGTTCTTCTGAGAATCCTCCCATCTTTTAATAGCATCAATTTTCTTTAGTAAAAATAGCTTTTCTAGCAAAAGTAGGTGCCTGTGTTTCTCAGATTAGCCTATACCTCCACTCAATTCCCCATATAATGGGAAAAATAAATTTGGCTCTGATAAAATATTCATTTTTTTCTGCACCTTGTTAGGTAATAGGAATGAATCTAATGTAATAATTATAATATAAACAATTTCTTATATTGGGATAGAATATCACAATATTTCAAGCATTTTCATATGCAAGGAATAATTACATGCTTTCAGACATTTGTGGAACTGGTGATATTTTTATGACTCTACTATGAAGAAAAAAGATTCAAATTTTTTTTTTAATTTCAAAATATTAAGGGGTGACAAATATTTGTGTTACACGGATACCTTGTATAATACTTAAGTCAGGGCTTTTAGAGTGCCCATCACCATTAAGTATAGTACATAGTGGTCATTGTATCCATAGATATAACCTCCCACCCTCTGCCCTTCTTGGTTTCCGATGTCCTTTACAGCTCTTTGTGCCCATGTGTGCTCATAATTCAGCTCCCACTTAGTGGGCACATGTGGTGTTTGTTTTCCATTCCTGAGACACTTTGTTTAGGATAATGGTCTCTAGTTCCATCCAAGTTGCTGCAAAAGACATTATTTCATTCCATTTTGTGGCTGAGTGGTACTTCATGGTATATATATACCACATTTTTTTAATCTACTCATGAATTGACGAGTACTTAGATTGATTCCACATCTTTGCGATCGTGAATTATGCTGCAATAAACATTCGAATGCAGGTGTCTTTTTGACATAATGACTTCTTTACTGGTAGATACCCAGTAGTGGCATTGATTGATTGAATGGTAGGTCTGCATTCGTTTCTTTGAGAACTCTCCATACTGTTTTCCATAGAGGTTGCACTAACGTGCAGTGCCACCACCAGTGGATAAGTGTTCCTTTCTCTCTACATCCATGCCAGCATCTATTGTTTTTTGAAATTTTAATAATAGCCATTCTCACAGGGGAGAGAAGGAATCTCACTGTAGTTTTAATTTGCAATTCTCTAATGATTAGTGATGTCAAACACTTTTTCATGTTTTTTGGCCATTTGTGTCTCTTCTTTTGAAAAATTTCCGTTCATATCTTTTGACCACATTTTAATTGTGTTTTTTTTTCTTGCTGATTTGTTTGAGTTTGTTGTAGATTGTGGATATTAGCCCTTTATCAGATGTATAGTTTGTAAATATTATCTCCCAATACATAGGTTGTATATTTAGTCTGTTGATTATTTCCTTTGCTGTGAATAAGTTTTGTAATTTAATTAAGTCATATTCATTTATTAATGTTATTGCTTTATTTGCCTTGGGGAATTAGTCATAAATTCTTTGCCTAGGCCAATGTCTAGAAGAGTTTTTCCTACTTATTTCTCCAGGATTTTTATGGTTTCATGGCTTACATTTAAGTCTTTAATCCATCTTGAATTAGTTTTTGGATATAGCAAGAGACAGGGACCTGTTTTATTCTTCCCAATGTAGCTGTCGAGTTTTCCCAGCACCACTTACTGAATAGGGCTTCCTTTCTTGAGTGTATATTGTTATCTGCTTTGTCAAAGATCAGTTGGTTGTAGGTACATGGTTTTTTATTTCTGGATTCTCTATCCTGTTCCATTTGTCTATGTCTCTACTTTTATACCAGTACAATGCTGTTTTGGTTATGATAGCCTTGTAGTATAATTTGAAGTCAGGTAATATGATGCCTCCAGATTTGTTCATTTTGCTTAAGATTGCTTTGACTATTCAGGCTCTTTCTTGGTTCCAAGTGAAGATTAGGATTACTTTTTATAGGTCTGTGAAATATGACATTGGTATTTTAATGGGGATTGTGTTGAATCTGTAAATCACTTTGGGCAGTGTGGTCATTTAACAAACTATAAGCATGGAAGATTTTTCTACTTGTTTGCATTATTTATAATTTCTTTCACTAATGTTTTGTATTCTCCTTATGGAGATCTTTCACATCCTTGGTTAAGCATGTTCCTAGGTATATTATTTTCTTTGTAGCTATTGTAAATTGTATTGCATTCTTTTTTTTTTTTTTTTTTTTGAGACAAAGTCTCGCTTTGTTGCCCAGGCTAGAGTGAGTGCTGTGGCATCAGCCTAGCTCACAGCAACCTCAACTGCCTCAGCCTCCCGAGTGGCTGGGACTACAGGCATGTGCCACCATGCCTGGCTAATTTTTTCTATATATATTTTTAGTTGGCCAGATAATTTCTTTCTATTTTTTAGTGGAGACGGGGCTCTCACTCTTGCTCAGGCTGGTCTCGAACTCCTGACCTCAAGTGATCCACCCACCTCGGCCTCCCAGAGTGCTAGGATTACAGGTGTGAGCCACCGTGCCCGGCCTGCATTCTTAATTTGACTCTGAGCTTGAGTGTTGTTAGTATATAGAAGTAATATCAATCTGTGGGCAATCCTGCCCTAATTTGCTCATCTTTCTACCCAATCCCCATTAAGTCCCTTTAACTTAATAGAGTCTGTTACTAATAATACTCAAGTTTGGCTTGACCAAGTTCTATGAGCAAGACCCAGAGAATTATTTTACATTACCATGCCATTACCTTTTCATCTATTCTGCTAGGTGTACTCTGTTTTGAAACTGTAAGCTACTGCTTGCTTACTTTAAAATTTGCTAGAACAAGATATTACCCAATGCAATAGTGATGTAAACTGCATACAGTCTTGTTTTTGCCCAGTCCTTCCCCTCCCTGCAGCAAACTACTTTTCCTACTTGTTTTACCACACAATAGTGAAATGCAAACTCCTTAAATAAAATGCTCTGTTTGTCATAACACCCTTTATTTTTAGCCTCCCAAGCCTCACAAGGTCATGTCCATATTACAGTCTTTACATGAGCTGTTTCCTCTGCCTGCAGAATCCTTCTTCCAAATATCCATAGAAACCTACACCTAAAATGTCTAATTTCATGTATTATCTTTTCAGAAAAAGCTCCTGATCACCTTTTCCAGGAATCTCCTTCCTTAAAGTCTCTATCACATATCCTAATTGTATGCCTTATTTAGTCCTTACCAGCATTTCAAATTATCTTGTTGTTTATATGCTTATTGTTTTCCTACTCCTAATAGAATGTAATTTCTTTGAAGGCTGGTGCATTTTTCTGCAGCATCACCAGTTTCTGTCTTAAATGATAGTTGTTAAATGAAAAAATAAAGTAAACCCTCCAGGGGATATAGGCTGGTGCTCTGTTACATGAGATCATAATGAAATATTCCTCACTTTATCTTGTGTATTATCTAATACACAATATAAGAAAATTATTATTTGATATATTAAAAAATGCTAGCACTTGTGTGAATAGCTAGCACTTGTAGAATATGAAAAGCTTATAAAAAATTATCATGTATATGTGATGTTAACATGATGAGAGATTTAGAAAGCAACTTTTTGTGTGTGTGCATATTGGTACTTTTCTCAGAGAAATGCATTTTTGTGGGGACAGCCAGATACATCTCCCAGAGACCACTGTGCCCCTAATTTCCAACCTCCAGGCAAATGAAAACTTATGTTATTCATGTTCATCCTAATTTCTTTGCATGAACACACAAAATTTTGAGCTGCTAGCTCTGGAAGGACCATGAGGGGCTGGAAAGCCTAAGCCATTTTCCATAACTCTATAATTTCTGTCATGAAATCAGCTCTGTAAGTCCTGGAAAGTTATTAAACATTTTTGGATTTCTGCTCTAGTGATGTCAGGGCCCTTGTATGTAGGAAGAATAGCAGGTTCATTCATTTAAGACAAGTCTTCATTTACCTATTCAATTAATAACTATTTATTATATTCCTGCTATGTAACAGACCTTGTGCTATGGCTAAGGAGTTCTTATTCTATTATCACTTAATCATGGGAGTCTGTGTAGGTTACCTAGTATGTCATCTATAATAGGGATATAATAATGCACATTTTCCTGGGCAAAATTTTGTGAGGTTCAGATACTATACAAAAATGTTTATTGTGAAAATTTGACAGATTTCCATATCATAAAGCTGTTTTTATATTCTAGTAGCTGAGACTAACTATAATTCATAAAATATTGCCAAATAAATAATTGATTATTTTGAAATTCAAGGTTGATTCTTAGCTCTTAATATTATAATTATTTTTATTGGGATGAGACACTGAGACTTTTTCATTAAATATGTCATAAGAACCAAGTTGGAGTGTGAAGATGTTGTTTTCATAATATTTATGAGGTATTTAAGGTTATTTGAAGCCCAGATATAACACTCTTAGGAGCTAGACACCTGAAGAGTATAAAAAAGTCTCATATAAAGATGATGAAGAGACGTGAAGAACAATTTCATTAAACTGTAGTTTTTTATCCATTTTGAAGTGAGCTAGCATTTCTACCTGACTTTATGGCTGCAATTTATGAGCCTCATATGGATCTTACATAAGATTTGTTAAAATCAACCCCCAGAAATATAAAGTGCTTTTATATTTCACGATACCAAAAACAGTGACAAGATCCTGAAGGTTAAAGTGGGAACTGTTAACACAGAAAGGCATTTGCTATGATTTTATAACAACTAAGCTTACCAAGTGTTTTCCATTTGTGAAACATCATTCCCAGTACTTTACTTTTCTGATCCATATAATTTTCCTACCATCTTTACAAAGTAAGTTGTATTATTATTCCCAGTGAGACATAAAGAATTTGAGGGATTTGAACATGATCATTCAATGGAAGAGTTATGATTTGAATACAGGCAGACTGACTCTGGAGACCATTATTGAACCACTGCAACATAACAGCTTCTTATCCTAAAATCCAGACTGTGACATGGAGTGGGCTGGGCACATAATGGTGGGGGTCGAGAGGTGAAATTGGGAGGAGGAAAACATAGAATGAGTAAGAATGGGTAAAACTAAAGAGAGAGGAACAACTCTACATTAATCCTGAGTTCTTTGACTCAAGCCAAATTATAACTTACCAATACAGTGTTTTGTGACTACACCATTCCATGTGACCCACAGGCTGTTACAAAATGCAAATTGTTCTCTCCACTTCTATTGCCTCATGGCTTAGCATACAACTATTTCCTAATTGTTGGTACTGGACAAAATTATGAGATATGTGGGATGCAAGACCATGTCTTATATATTTTTTATTTTCCATAGTACCTAGAACAGGATGGTCACACAAAAGGTATTTCAAAGCTATTTAGTCATTGACTAGCTAAAAGGATTATATTAAGACAACTCAGGGAAATCAATTAATGTAAGGAAGAATATTTCAAGAGCCAGAGATGATAAAAACTAACAGAAGGCCAGGCTGATAGAGAATCTTCGAAATTCAATGTCTTTCTATGACTTAAAGCATATTGTAGAAATTGTGGCAGGAATGGTAGAAAAAGGATCAAAACAAATGCGGTCAAGTTCAATTTTAGGATCATACATGCCTCTGATTTTTTTATTCTACCTATTCTATAAAAAGACATATTCCAATTTTTTAATAATTTTTATTTCAAAATATTAGGGGGTACAAGTGTTCTTGTTACATGGATGCATTGTATAATGCTGGAGTCAGGGCTTTTATTGTGCCCATCACAAGAATAGTGTACATAGTATCCAATAGATAAGTTTTTATCCCACACCCCCCTCGCTGCTTCCCCATTCTTAGTTTCCAATGTCCTTTACCCCACTTTATGACCATGCGGACTCATCATTTAGCTCAACTTATTAGTGAAAACATATGGTATTCGTTTTTCCATTCCTGAGATACTTCACTTAGCATAATAGCTTCCAGTTTTATCCAAGTCACTGCAAAAAACAATATTTCATTCCTTTCTATGGCTGACTAGTACTCCATGGTTTGTATGTGTCTGTGTATGTGTGTATGTATACATATACACTACATTTTTTTATCCACTTTGATTGATGGACACTTAGGATAGTTCCATCTTTGCTATTGTGAATTATATTGGTGAAAAACATTCAAGTATAGGTGTCTTTTTGATATGATCACTTCATTACCTTTGGGTAAATCCATAGTAGTGGAAACACTGGATTGAATGGTAAGTCTACGTTAAGTTCTTTGAGGAAACTCCATACTATTTTTCTTATTAGGTACTAATTTACAGTCCTACCAACAGTGTGTAAGTGTTCCTTTTCACCACATCCATGACAGCATTTACTTTATGGGGGGGATTTTTTTATGGTAATGGCCATTCTGATAGTGATCATTTTAATTTGCATTTCCCTGATGATTAGTGATGTTAAACAATTTTTCATGGTTTTTTTTTTTTGGCCATTTGTCTTTCTTCTTTTGAAAACTACCTGTTCATGTCTTTTGTCTACTTTTTGATGGGGTTACTTATTTATTTATTTTCTTGTTGATTTGTTTGAGTTCTTTGTAGATTCTGGATATTAGCCCTTTGTTGGATGGATAATTTGCAAATTTTCTCCCATTTATTCTGTAGATTGCCTATTTACTCTGTTGATTATTTCTTTGCTGTGTTGAAATTTTTTTAATATAAATAAGTCTCATATAATTATTGTTGTTGTTGCTGTATTTGCCTTTGGGTCTTAGTCATAAATTCTGTGCATAGGCTGGCTGATGTCTAAAAGAGTTTTATCTATGGTTTCTTCCAGAATTTTTATGGTTTCAGGTTTTACATTTAGGTCTTTAATCCATCTTGACTTAATTTTTGTATATGGAAAGAAATATGAATCTTGTTTCACTCTTCTGCATGTAGCTATTCAATTTTCCCAGCACCATTTATTGAACAGAGCATCCTTTCCCAAGTGTATGATTTTGCCTGCTTTGTTGGTCAGTTGGTCATAGCTATCTGGTTTTATTTCTGGGTTATGTATTCTATTCCACAATGTCTTCATATTTATTCTTTTGTTTAATATGCTTTGGTTATTCAATCTCTTTTTTTGGTTTTATGTAAAGTTTGGGATTTTTTTTCTTAATCTGTGAAAGATGGCATTGGTATTTTGATGGGGATTGCATTGAATAACTTTGCACAGTATGGACATTTTAACAACGTTGATTCTTCCTATCCATGAGCAAGGGATGTTTTTCCATTTGGGTGTGACATCTATTAATCCTTTGATCAGTGTTTTGTAGTTGTCCTTGTAGAAATCTTTCACCACCTTGGTTAAATATATTCCTAGATATTTTATTTTCTTTGCAGCTATTTAAATAGTATTGCTTTCTTGATTTGACTATCAGCTTGACTGTTATTAGTATATAGAAATGCTACTTATTTGTGTATGTTAATTTTGTAACCTGAGAATTTGCTGAATTTATCAATTCTAGGAGGTTTTCGGTGGACTATTTGGGATTTTCTGGATACAGGATTATATCATTGGCATGATAGTTTAACCTCCTGTATTCCAACTTGGATGACCTTTTTTTCTTTCTCTTGCCTGATTGGTCTAGGATTTCCAGTACTATGTTGAATAGAAGTGGTAACAATGGGCACCCTTATCTTGTTTTAGTATTTAGGCGGAATGCTTCCAACTTTTCTCTATTCAGTTGATGTTGCCTGTGGGTTTGTCATATATGGCTTTTATAATTCTGAGACATGTTTCTTCTATGCCTGGTTCATTGAAGGTTTTTATCACGAAAGGGTGCTGGATTTTGCTGACTGCTTTTTCTATGTCTGTTGAGATGATCATATGGTCTTTGTTTTTACTTCTGCTTATGTGGTGAGACACATTTTTATTAGCTTAATATTACATAGTATGACTTGGATATAGTCAGAGACTAGCATAAATTGTTATAAATATATTTTATATAATTAAAAAAATATCTTATAAAGATAGGATCTTGGTAGGGTGAATTATACTTGGTCTAGTCCACACAAAGCAGCTAGGCTCCCCTAAAACTATTGAATATTAATAAATTGGATAAATCAATACATAATAAGACAATCACAAATGAGTAAAGTATTAAAATGTCTAATTATTCATTCACAATCCTCATTTGTTGCAAAGTTCTAAACCTTAAGAGGGAATATTATTTGAATTCACAAAAAGTCCTAATTTCTTTACTATAGCACTTTCTTGATATACTGTTATTAAGTTCACTATGTTACCTATGAAGTTTTGGTCATACCAAAGTAAAGAAATGAGCCTATGTGAGATGCAAGTCCCTGAAAAGGAGAATTTTAGCCTGGTCCTTAACATCACTCCATAATAAGGGGTGGGGAGAAGGATATAAGAAAAGCTGCAAACGAATCAGCATTAGATGTTATATCTCCTTTTTCTATACCCAAACACCTATGATTCAAACTAGCATTTAAGAGAAACCTCCTCTCTTTACAAATCTCACTTGCTTAATTTCTTAATGAAATTGTTACTAACTATGATCACAAAAATGTAAAGCACTTGATAGCAGATAGAAGACTATCTTCAATTAAAAAAAAACTTATTTTGAAAAATATAGGAGCATATACAGAGCAATATAAAAATATCATGTAATTATCAATCTGAATTAAATGCTAAAAATAATCATTTGATTATATAATATATATGGGTATATATTATATGTATATTATATATATTTTATATAATTTTTTTAAATATATAAATTATATGTAAACATACATGAATGTAATATGCACATATATTACATTTATCTAATATATGTATGTATGCATACATAATACAGCTATATATTGTATATACAACATACATAGTTATATGGATTAAATATTTATTTAATATTTTATGTACAATTATTGGAGAATGAAATATTTGAGATATAGTAGAAACATTCTTTGTAATCATCCCTAGTGTCACTTTACTCAGTCTTTCCCCAGTGGCAATTGTATCAATAAATTTTATGTGTATTTATCTTTCTATGTTGTCTATTTATATGATTTGTAATTATTAGAAATGTGCTTTGTATATTTGAACAATTGTCAGATATTATACATATAATCCTGATTTTTTTACTCAACATATGTTGTCGATGATATGATGTGCATTCATTAACATTAAATTTTGATGACCATTTCAAAATTTCAGTATAGAAAAATACAAAATATATACATTCATTCTCCTAATAGTAAGAAGTTAGTTATTTTCATTTATCCTTAATACAAACATTGCTACATTTAATGTCCTTGTGCATGTTTCCAAGTAGAAATGGATAAGTACAAATTCTAAGACACATACATTTAAAAACTGGTTATAACAACCTGATGTCAATGACTACTTTCACTTTCTTCATAAGTCATTCTTCCAGAGTTAACATATGATATCTTAGGCACCTTAGTTGGTGCTTTAAAGTATGTTTATTCACTGTGTTATAGAACAATTGTACCAGTAAGGCAAAAAATTAAACCTTAAACATACAAAGACTGAAACTGCAGTCAATTTGCTGTAGCAGCAAAAAAATGGCAAGAATTGAATTTCAAAGGGAATATCATACATTCATGAATGCTATAACCAACGTATATGCACAGCATCTGAAATTATATTAATAAGTCAAGGGAAGCAATGAATATACTCTAGCTTTTTCTGCTAAAACCAAAATTGTGATAGTTCATGGATATAGACTTACCCTGTCAAGAGCTGCTTTCTCCAGTTCATTTTTGGCTACAGCTAATTTTTGTTCCAGATCAGTAAGCTGTTGGGCCTGTAAAATAAAGGAAAGGCAAATCCTTTCAGTAAATTCTATAAGCTCCCCCTCTACTTTAAGCATCTTTCATTCATTGACCAAAAAAAAAAAAAAAAAAAAAAGACTAAAAAGGAAAAAAATATGCCTTGTGAGATTCATTTATATTTCAGGTTGAAAATACTATATTCCATGATGTTTGACCTTTGTTTTAAGTCAATGAATAAGTAGGAGGAATGTGAGGGACTCCAAACTAATATTAAATTGCATGTATTCCATTTTATGAGTAGAAACATTATCTGCCATAAATATATAGGAATGAGATAGGGAACCATCGGGTCCTGCTGGATAAGGAGTCAGAAGGTCCAAACCAAGGTCTCTGATAAAACAGAATGCATTAGAGAAGCCAGCAAAACTAGCTATTAATAGAAAAAGCATCGGCACGAAAAATGGCCTCAGGTTATCTTCACTGTTCATTATGCCCTGCTTATAATATATTAGCATATTAAAAGAAATTCGTACCAGCATCATGACAATTTACAAATGTCATGGCAACTCTGGAAGTTACCCTATGTGGTTTAAAAAGAGAGAGGAACCCTTAGTTCCAGGAACTTCCCACCCTTTTCCTGGAAATCTTATGAATGATCCTTCTTCCACTTAACATAAAATTAAATAAAAACCATAAAATAAGACCCTGAAAACTTACAAAGTGCTACTGTCTCTTCTTCTAAGGGGCAGTTACCACTTTGCCTATGGGGAAGCCTCCCATCTCTTTCTTTGTTACTTCAATAAATTTACTTTTGCTTTACTTCTTGGCTGGCTGGCTCTTGAATTCTTTCTTGCGTGAAGACAAGAACCCATCTGGCCTTTGGGCTGGATCTTTGTTTGGGGGTCCATTTTCCTATATCAAGATTACTTATGCATCATCCCCCTTTTTTCTATATGTCAGAGAAAGTGCTAGCTTTTGAAGCTTCACATTATTTCAACATTGTTGTTCCTTACTTTAAAGATACAAAAGAACAGAGATGGTAGGAGATGGAACTTAAGAGCTCAACCTCTAGAATTTGAGTACTAGTTCTTACACTTTTCTAATTTTGAATATAACCTCCCCATGCCTTAGTTTCCTGTTCTGTAAAGATGAAGATAATAATACTTAATAGTGCCAGGACTATAGTGATACAAAAATATTTGATGAGGAATATAGTTCCTTTTACCTGCTAGAAACATATCATAAAAGGAAACAATATATCAATCCAAGAAACTTTTATCAGGGCAGAAAGAATGAATTCCAGTGAAAATAGCAAATTTTCCTTGAAAATGTTATTGTCATCCATTCCCAGGATTTCATTACTTTACATTTTCTAGGAACACATTGAACAAGATTGGTCATTGCTGTCTTATTTGGTGTATTTTGTGAGATCATATTTTCCTGATAAGTGCCCCTTTCTCTCTGCATCCAGGCCAGCATCTGCTGCTTTTGGAGTCTTTCTTTGATAAGCCATTCTCACTGGGGTTAGGGGACATTTCATTGCAGTTTTGATTTGCATTTCCCTCATGATTAGAGACATTGAGTATTTTTTTCATATACTTATTAGTCATTAGTCTCTCTTCTTTTGAAAAGCTTCTGTTCACATATTTTGTTCACTTTTTAATGGGATTGTTTGATATTTTCTTGCTGATTTGCTTGAGTTCTTTATAGATTCTGATTATTAGCCCTTTATTGGACGTATAGCATGTAAATATTTTCTCCCATTCTGTAGGTTGTCTATTCACTCTATCGATCATCTCCTGGGCTGAGCAGAAGCTTTTTAACTTAATCAGCTTCAGTTTATTTATTTTTGTTGTTGCTGGGATTGCTTTTGGGGTCTTCCTCATAAATATTTTGCCTAGACTGATATCTATAAGAGTTTTTTTTTTACCACTTTTTCTAGAATTCTTATAGTTTCATACCTTTGGTTTAAGTCTGTTATTCATCGTGAATTAATTTTTGTGAGTGGTGAGAGGTACAGATTCAGTTTCAGTCTTCTACATGTGGCTATCCAATTTTCCCAACACCATTTATATACACAAATCAGTAGCATTCCTATACACCAACAATCATCAAGCTGAGAATCAAATCAAAGACTTAATACCTTTCACAATAGCAACAAAGAAAATAAAATAAGTAGGAATATATTTAACCAAGCAGGTGAAAGACTTATACAGGGAGAACTATGAAACACTGAGGAAGAAAATTGAATAGGATATAAACAAATAGAAAAACATATCATTCTTATGGATGGGCAGAATCGATATTGTTAAAATGTCTATACTACTCAAAGTAATTTACAGATTCAATGTAATCTCCATTAAAGTACCAACATCATTTTTTGCAGATCCAGAAAAAATAATTCTATGTTTCATATGGAAACAGAAAAGACCCTGAATAGCTAAAGCAACCTTAAGCAAACATAAAAAATTGGGTGGAATCACTTTACCAGACTTCAAGCTATACTACAAGGCTATAGTAACCAAAAAAGCATGATACAGCAAAAGAACAGAGACCTAAACCAATGGATCAGAACATAGAACCCAGATATGAAACCATCATCATATTACCATCTGATCTTTGACAAAACAGACAAAAACATACAGTAGGGGAAAGAAGTTCTATTCAATAAATGGTGCAAGAACTCAGATTTCTATCACTGGGGTAGTGGATTTCCCTCTGGTTGGACTGGTCTAAATGCTCCCTCCATGGACACTGATAGAATTCTGCCCTGTGTTTTGTTTCCCTGTGACAGAGTGGTCTTGAGTTCCAATGCAAAGTCCCACAATCACTTCACTCTCTCTCCTGGGCACACAAATGGTCTCTCTACCTGGCATGCTGGCATGGTCCTTTATGGGGATGGGGGAGTAGTCACATAGGCAATGCTAGAGTGTCTTTTCTGCCCTCTTCAGTGCCTCTTTCCTTAATATAAAGTTACAACCAGGTATTATGATCACTCGCCTGATTTTTAGTTCTGAAAGTGCTTTCTTGCATTGATATTTGTTTAATTTGTCTTTGTGTGGTGGGAGGATTACTGGAGGTTTCTATTCAGACACCATTCTCCATCCATCCCCTATTTCCACTCTTGGCTACACTGCTGCAGCTGGTTCATTATGTTCTCTGCCTTGAGTCTCTTCCTGTCTCCCTTTGTCTCCTCCAGGAAGTGATCCTGCATGCTTCAAGATGTTTGGTTTTTATGAAACTTTGTTTTAATCAGTTTCCTCTTGACCAAACAACTTTACGCCTTTTTTATTATCTTTACAATAAAATCTGAACTCCTTCATATTCAATTTGAGGCTTTGCATAGTCTCTACACAATCTTTAGTGCCTATTACTTTGGCAATCCACCTTACTCAAGGTAGGCCAATAATAGTATTGCCTTCTATTCCTGGTCATGCAATTAGTCTAGAATGTGTTGACCAACTTCATTCAAACTCCCCTGAACAAGCCAACAAAAAGTGAGTTTTTCTGGAGGACTGTGTGACGTCACATCACAGGTGTATGTTGTTAATTTGGAATTTATATACTGTCAGGGTTAATTAGTTCCAATTATAAAATTTTCATTTGATTTCTTTATGATATGTATCTTTACATGTAATTTCTTCACTATATTTTTCTCTTCTCTCATTTAATCTTCCAACAGATATTTACTGCAGGTCTAATAAATGCTAGCCATTTTGTAAATTTTATACTCCTCTAAAATAGAAGACCTTCTTCCCTCTCTTTCTCCTTTTCTCCCTTCCTCCTTTCTTCCCTCTCTTCATCCCTCCCTCCCTTCCTTGCTTTCTTCATTCCTTTTCTCACATTTTCATCTTCCAGATATTATTTTTAACACTCATTATGAGATCAGTTACAAATACTACACAACATAATGTAACATCTCTATGAGTCTCATAGTAAAATAGGGCTTCTTAAATATTTCTGTATTCACCACTAAAACCATCAATAAGTCTTTCGAAGAGTGAGACAATAAAATTTTACTGGTATTCTGTTTCAAGTCTCAGAAATCTATTTTTATGGGTGGAATTACCAGTGTCTTGCTAGCTGTCAGAGGAGATATTTTGATCTAAGTGCATTATGTAATATATCTTTTGCCTTCTTTACAGTTCATTCAATGAAAAATGTTCTTCACACGCCTCTAAATGTTCTCATGTACTTTTCTGCCCAGAGTTGTGGAAAATTATTTGCTACCCTATTCCCCCTTATCAAGTCCTACTCATCCTTAAACCCTAATTGAAATCTTAATTCTCATAGGGATCCATTTTGAGTTACAAATATAATTTTAGCATCTTTGTTATATTCTCTTGTGGACTATTATATTTTTCTTCCTATTAGTTCTACCAGTTATGATATTCACAATATAAAATGACTTGTATGGTATGGACAGAAACCAATAAAATCTGACTCTTCCCTGAATGCTAGAGCAGGGAGAGTTTTCTGCTTGACAGGTTTCAAGCTGTTAAATAGTCTCTAAGCAGCAGCATGGTGCAAGCTCCTACGCTGGCTTGCCACACTCCAATAGATTCAGCCAGGAAAGATGCAATGAGCCCAAATCTATTTGGTCAGTTTATTACATACACTGACAGCATAAGGACGATCTGCATGGTTTTGGCAACCCACATACCTGATCTCTCTGGATGACAACAGATCAGGGAGGCCATATGACAAGTAACACAAGTGATGGGTCTCCCTGCAATTGTGGATCCAACTCTAAACTACAGCCAAGCATTTGTATAATCTACATCTGTATGCAAAGGAGGGGGAGAGGCACAATGTGGAAAGTCCCATGCCTCACTGGCACAAGAGATAAGAAATTGCTTCATGGCAGCCTCCTCTAAGATAAGAAGTTAGATGAAAACAGTCTTGTAACATCTCCTAACATGACTACCTACCATTCTATGTTCCATTGAGGTTCACAGCACATTCCACCAACATTTGAGTTAAACTACAGGTTACTCTTTCTTTTCTGACCTATGTGGAGTCTTGCAAGGATATCTAGGTGTGATGGCAAAGCCATTGTGCTATAATAGGTGGATGTCATTTATTGCTTGATGATAGCTAAGTGTCAGCAAGAAGTGAAGAATGCCAGGAGATGGGCCTGGATAAAGAAAGCAATGGTTATTTACAAGCTGGTATGGTAGGGCTTTAGTAGTTGAACAATTTGTATGGCTATATTAATACATACTGTTTAAATTCCATTTCTACTTATTTCAATTGTCATTTATTAATTTATGTGTCCGTTTAATATCTCATTCCCTCACCAAGCAATAGACTCATTCACAATAGGGATTTGTTTTGCTAAGCATTGAAGCAGTAATTGTCAGAATAGTGCTAAGTACAGAGTGGATGCCTAATTATTATTGGATGAATGAAGGATCAAATGAATAAATTTGATGTGGGTGCCACATACTGTACTAAGAAACAAGGTTTCTTATATTCCTCCATAACACATTAAAGTTTTTTGTTTGTTTCTGAAAAGCCTCAGTATTTATTTGCAAGAACTCTGTATCTACTTAAACATTTTGAACGTTTCAGGTCCTTAATTGAACAGTCCAAGGAATGCTGCTTTTCAATCCATCATCTAAATCTATTTTCTCTGACAGTTAATTGACATGGCAAACAATGGCTGCATTTGCTTCTAACAGGCCCGGGAATCAATGATTTATTAACATTAATGCAAAGTGTGCTGAGGGACAGTGGATATAATCCAGGACAAAATTTTTAGATGTCAGGATTAAGTCAGTGGAAATATTTCCTACTGGTACTTTTTTTTCCCCTTCTCTGAATCTGCTTGAATATCATGGTCCCCTGGGGCAATTTGTGCAAATATTTCTGCCATCTGAAGGCTGGATTAAGCCAATTGTTTAATTTTGTCACTGCCACTGTATAGCAGCTGCACTAGATGCTTATCCCAAACATCCTCTCAAAAATTGTATTCACTAAGCAAATTTTGTTGAAAGCAGCAAACATTGAAACATCTACAAACCAGCTTGTCAAATTCACTACCACTCTAAATGTATATTTTTTCCTTTAAATTTATTTTAATGCATTTCAGCAGTTATTTTTAATGTATTCCCATATCCTATTTCCCAAAAGACTTCTTTGTCATTTTCACTTAAATTTATAAGTTGAAACAAAAGGCATAGAATTTTGCATGTTTTTTTACAGAGAACAAATATGCTTAACCAGGGAATAATGAAGCCCTAGAAATATGAGGTCCCCAGGGATGGGCAAAAGAGCTCTCTGACCTATGACAATATCTCATTTCTCATGTAATTGTATGCAACATGAGCTACTTTTATTAGTATATTCTATGTTTTAGTAAACATTAAATAACTCTTAGTGTATGCAAGTCAAATTCTAAGCAATATGCAAATATATTTCATAGTTAAACAGTGGGGCAAAAGGTATTCTTTTCATTATTTACACAAGCAAAAGTCTGTGGAAGTCCAGCAAACAATATAGATAAGTAAGTAAAATAAATAAAATAAAACTCAAATATTCGTGATTTCAAGACCACCCTTTGGAATCCCTCACATCTTAAATTCCTCATCTCTTTTGGCTCTTGGTTCGAGTGCTACCTGTTTAAAGACGCTCATTCTAGATGCTTAACATTGTAAACTGCCTGACTCCCCACCTGGAATTCCAAATTCCCCATTCCTCTCTATGTTCTCTCTTTCCTATAGCACTTACCATTCTAATATACTACATAAATTATTTTCTGTTTATTGAATATTGCCTCTTACATCCACTTAAATGTAATCTCTACTAAAGTATTGAACTTTTGTTCACTAATGAATCATGTAGGCAAACTGAAAACTGCCTGGCAATATTACGCTCTCAAAAATGTTGATTGAATGTATTATCTTCACATTATAATATGCTTTAGAATGTCTTTGTAAGGATTAGAAAGACTTTTTTACATGTGATCAGGATACATATTTGGTGTTTTGTAAATGATAATAATAACAATGGTGATGGTACCAATAATAATTTATATTATGAAAAAAGGTAGATGTTCTCATTTTTTTATAATCAAGCTGCTTCTGCATTATTTAATATTTGGTCTTCTTATTGTCAGATCTAAGGGTCTCCCAAATATCAGATACCAGTAAATACATCTAGTGAATTATTAGTGAAATAACTTGTATCCAAATCAATTGAGGTTAATTCCACAAATATTTATGAATTAGTTACCATGTGCCAGTCAACTTGTAAGTTATAATGGTTATATAAATATATAAAGTACAGATCCTATCCTCTAAGAAATATGTACTATAGTGGAGGATGTTATAAATAAAAAACTAGCAGTTATTTCCCATTTTAAATAAAGTATGTACTAAAATAGAGAATGGTATAAAGATCTGGTAAAGATTTCCAATTCTGATATACTTTTATTACATTTAGAGGGACAAGAAGGTTGTAGGATTTGTTTTCATGATACAAAAAAATAATTCTCAGATTATACTACTGTATGGGAAAGGCTGATTAAAGACCTACTGATATGTAATAGCACAAATCTTATTTTTTATTTGCTTAAATATATTCTACTTGAGCTAATTAGGATAATGACTAAAGCCATACATAAGAATAAAATGCACATGGTTCCTAAGCATAAATCTATATGGAACAATCACATAAAACTTTGTTGATGTTTATCTAATCATATATACAATAAATTAAATGTTAATAATTAGGGGTATTAGAAAGAACACTAAAATATAACTTAATCATCTTGGTCTTGGTCCTTCTTTTTCTACTTAGTAGCTTTGAGACTATGGACAAGGTCCTTATTTTCTTAAATTCTCAGTTTTTCATCTGGGACAAAATGGTATAATAGTATCATTGTAAAAATTTATGGAATACTCACCACATTCCAAGAAGAATGCTGACATTTTAGTGTATTGTCTATTTTAATAAATATTATTATCATAGCCACTTAATCAAGAAGGCAAGAGAACTGTAAAGAGGCTAAACAGTCTGTATGGACCAAGGTTGCCTTACTAATATTTGACAGTTGGTACCTATACACCTGATTCCCACCTTTGACCTAACTATGAATATTCTTGGAAAGTTGCATAAGATGATGCATGTTTTGTTCCTAGTTATTATGCTTTTTAGGGCTTAATTGCATCCCAAATGATTGTAAATGGAAATGAGACACGAAACTTACTCCTTCTCTCTCTTTAACAAAAATGAACAAAAATGTTTAAATGCAAACTAGGGATTTCACCTGAGATGCTTCATGAAACTACCACAGATAATTCAGAAAGAAAATAGGAAGCTTTCTTACGGATGTCTTGATAAATGGATTTTTCATGTGATAGGTATATTATAGTTTTGGAAATCTTAGAAGGATAATTAAATCCCTCAATGGAATTTCCTTCTCAAAAAAAAAAATAGCACTAAACTATGTAACTCAAAGGGTTGTTCTCAGGTTTAAATGAGGTAATGAATGCAAAAAACAAAACGAAAAAGCTGATGCACATTTTTTTTTTTTTTTTGCCTTTGGGATAATTATCTGGAATTTAAATCTATAGCTTTGGTTTCAACAAAAATTGTTCTTTGTAACTCAATTCAGTAGCTGTTTGCTTCTCTAAAGACAAAAAACAACCTGCCTAATTTCTGTTGGGTTTTCTCATATGTCACTAGTCTAGCCTTAAAGTTAGAGAGTTGCATCCCTTCAAATTGTATCTGTCAAAATGCAGGTCAAATGTTTATTTTTCCTGTCTTAGAGCTGTCACTTTGCTTTATCTACTTAGCCTCCACAGGGCATAGTGTATCCTGTGTCATGATCATGATCTATTTCTGAGGCATTCACAACTGGATAATCAATAAATGAAATCTCTTCTAAACTACATATTTTTTACTAAGCATGAGAAAAAATTTTATGGGCAATTTGGTATATAAAAAGAACAAGGAGGCATTATTTTTACTCTTCCTTTCCTTTTTGTGCCCTGTATTATTTCCTTCATTCATCCATTCATTTGTTAATCTTACCATTCATCAATTTAGCTCCTTCTTAACCCATCCATTCACATTTATGTTTTTACTTGCACACATTATATCATATTATCTGTGCATTTTCTACTAACCTACCAACTATTCCACATATTTTCATTCATCCATCTCTCCATTCTTCTACCCATCCATCATGCAGCCACCCATTCACTATCCAACACAGTACACTGTCCAAATATTGTAAAGTGGATATATAAGATACAAAGAAGAATTATGTTAAGCTTATCTCAGACAATAAAGGGACAATGTTTGATTTCTTTCTGTAAGAGAAGCAACAAGTTTGCAAACTATTTCAAAATATTTTGATCATTTTTTACCTGTGCATCTCTACACATTTAAATCATGAATTATTAGATCAGTATCTCTGTATATGAAAGTATCCACTCTCTAACTCAAACCTTTTGAGGCAGAATCTCATGTGGCTTTTTCTGGGATTCAATGATTTTGGAAAACCCATCAGAGTAATAGCAGATATTCTCAGAGGAAACTTTATAAACCAGGATGGAATGGGGTCCTATCTTTAGTGTGCTTAAACAGAATAACTGTCAGCCACAAATTTTATATCCTGCAAAACTAAGTTTGATGAATGAAGAAAGAATAAAGTTTTTCTCAGACAAGCAAACACTAAGGGAATCTGTCATCATTAGTCCTGTCCTTCTAGAAATCCTAAAAGTGCTCTATATACTGAACACAGAAATCAATACCAACCAATGTAAAATCAACTGAAAGTAAAAACTCACAAGCCTTATAAAACATTAACATAAGAGAGAAAATAAAGGAAGCAATCACAATGATGACTGGTACAGTATCTCACTTATTAATATTAAGATTGAATGTAAATGGGCTAAATGCCCCACTTAAAAGATATAGATTGGCATATAGGATAAAAACAAACAACCCAAATATATGCTATCTCCAAGAAACTCATTTAACTCATAAAGGTTCTCATAGACTTGAGGTAAAGGGGTGGAAAAAATATTCCACACAAATATTAACCAAAAGGAAAAAGAAGTAGCTATTCTTATATTAAATGAAATAGATTTTAAATGAACAACAGCAAAAGTAGACAAAGATAGTCATTATGCAATGATAAAGGGTTCCATTTGACAGAAGATATAACAATCCTAAATATACATGCACCTAACACAGGAGCTGCAAGATTCATAAAACAAATACTACTAGACTTAAGGACAGAAATATACAGCAATATCATAATAGCTGAGGACTTCAACACTCCACTATCAATAAAGAAACACTGGACTTAAAAAGGAGTGGACCTAACAGGCACTTATAGAAAATGCTACACCAAAACTAGAGAACAAGTATTCTTCTCATCAGCATATGGAACATTTTCCAAGATAGATCTTATGTTAGACCACAAAACAAGTCTCAAAAAATTTTAAAACTTTGAAATTATACAATGTACCTTCTCAGATCATAGCAAAATAAAATAAGAAATCAATTCCAAGTGGATCTCTCAAAACTACAAAAATACATGGAAATCAAACAACCTGCTGCTAAATGATCCTTGGATCAATGACAAAATCAAGATGGAAATTTTAAAAAGTGTTTGAATTGAATGACAAAAGCAACACACACCAACAAAATCTCTGAGATACTGAAAAAGCAATGCTAAGTGGGAATTTATAGCACTAAATACCTATATAAAAAAATCCAGAAAGATCACAAGTTAACAATGTAATGTCATACTGCAAGGAACTAGAAAAAGAACAAACCAAACCCAAAACTAGCAGAAGAAAAAAATACCAAAGATCAGAGCAGAACTAAACAAAGTTGAAATCAAAAAAATAAAAATAAAAAGGATCAATGAAACAAAAAGTTGGTTTTTGGAAAAGATTAACAAAATTGATAAACCACTAGCTAGAAGAATGAAGAACAGAAGAGAAAAGATTCGAATAAGCTCAATCAGAAATGATAAAGAACATTGCAGCTGATACCACAGACATACAAAATATCACCTGAAACTACTATGAAAACCTCTGTGCATACAAACTATATAATCTAGAAGAAATGGATAAGTTTTTGGAAATACACAACCTCCCAAACTTGAATTAGGAAGAAACAGAAATCCTGAACAGAGCAATAATGAGTAGTGAGATTTAAACAGTAATAAAAATTCTCCCAACAAAAAAATAAAGCTCAAGAAATATCTACACATAAATTTTGAAACAAGTCTAGCATTAAGAACTACTTCCCCAGAGGAAGCATGAAATATTGTTCTTGAAGATAATTTCTACCCCAGCATGCCCCAGTACAACACACATACACATTTAATTATGTTCAGCCCCGTATATTCCAAAACAGAAGTACTTCAACGTCAGTATACTGAAAACATTTTATAAATGTGACAGTTTAAATTAAACTAGTACAACCAATGATATTAATAAAGAGAAAAACAATACAATTTGGAATTGCCTTAGCTTATATTTTTCAATAAAAATCTGTTAGATCTCTCTCTCTCTCCAAATATATATATATATATATATATATATATATATATATATATATAGAGAGAGAGAGAGAGAGAGAGAGAGAGAGAGAGAGACAGAGAGAGAGAGAGAGATGGAGAAAGAGAGAGAGAGAGGTCCAATGATATCTTTCCATCTCTATTTCTATCTCTAGCTCTATATCTCTGTGCATATAGTGTGATGTTTAATCTGTGTGTCAACTTCACTGGGCCAAAGGGTGCCCAAATTAAACATTATTTTTGGATGTGTCTGTGAAGGTGTTTTAAATGAAAATAACATTTGAATTGGTGGTCTCAGGAAAGTAGATCCCACTCTCTAATGTGGGTTGACATCATCCAATCCTTTGAGCCCTAAATAAAACAAAAAGAGAAATTCACCCCCTTTGGTTTCTGCCTGCCTGCTGAGCTAAAACATCTGTTTTCTCCTGCCCTTGTAGTGGAATTTACATCATTGGCTTCCCTGATTCTCAGGTGTTTGGACTCACACCAGAAGTACACCATGAACTTTCATACTCACATGTATATTTCCTATTGTTCTATTTCTCTAGAGAAATGTTTTCTTCTTAAAAGTCATTAAAAACAATTGCATACAACTATATATGCATAAATATGTATACATGGAGATACACACACACGCACTGTATATATAGAGGGAGATATGTAATTATGTAGTTGTAATATCTAGAGATACACAAATATATAGTTATGATATATAGAAATATAATATATTTGGTAATAGCACACAGAAGATGTGGAAAATACTGAATTGGAGTAACAAAGTAACAATAGTTTAAATTTTAATTCACAGGAATAAATAAAGAGAAGCAGAAATTGTAAATAAGCACAGAGGGAAGTAAAACTTAGTCAAAATCAAGCAGGGGGGAGGAGGGGGAAGGGAAGGGGTGAAAATCTACCTAACAGGTTCAATGAACAATATTTAGGTGATGGGCACACTTATAATTGTGACTCAAGCATTACAAAAGCAATCTGTGTATCCAAAACATTTTTACCTCCATAATATTTTGAATTAAAAAAAGAAAAAAAAAGCAAATTCTAAAATTATATACTTACTCTACCTTTTTTTTTTTTTTTTTTTTTGTCTGAGACAAGGTCTTGCTCTGTTGCCTCTACTAGAGTGCAGTGGTGTCATAATAGCTCACTGTAACCTCAAATTCCTGAGCTCCAGCCATCCTCCTGCCTTAGCTTCCCAGTTAGCTGGGACTACAGGCACATGCCAGCTAATTCTTTTATTTTTTTTATAGAGATGGTGTCTAGCTCTTGCTCAGGCTAGTCTTTAACTCCCAACCTCAAGCAATCCTCCCTTCTTGGCTTCCCAAAGTGCTAGAATTACCAGGAGTAAACTATGATGATTGGCCCATTCTACCTTTTTCTCTCAACTTCTTTAAAAGACAAAAGATAATATACAAAGTCTTAGTATATATAAAAATATTAGAAAAGGGAAAATGGGGGAAGAAGGAGCTGTATAGGTATAAGCTTGCTATCCTTCACTGGAAGTAAGTTAGTTTAAATCTGAAGTAGTCTCTGATCATTTAAGAAATATATTGTAAGCTCTAGAGGAAGCATTAAGAATATAGCTCAAAAATTTAAATATAATGACAGGAATTAAAATGTTATATTAGAAAGCATCACATTATACAAAAGAAGCAGGATAATGACATCAGATTAACAAAATAGTCATGAGACATTTAAAACCAAAAGAAAAAATTGACACACACGTCCAATTATATCAATAATAACATAAAATGTGACTGGATTAAATAATCCAATCACAAAGTGGAAATTGTTATACTGGATAAAAAGTAAGAACCAAATACATTTTGTCTTGGCATTATTTTTAATATCTAAAAAGTGGAAGCAACCTAATGTCCATAATCTAAAAAATGGATAAACAAAATGTATACATCCATCCAATGGAATATTGTGACAATAAAGTGAAGTCTTAATACATGCTATTAATATAACATTAATGGACTTTGAAAATATGCTAAATGAAATAAGCCAGTCACAAAATACTAAATATTGTATGATTCTATTTATACGAAATGTCTAAAATATGAAAATCTACAAGGACAAAAATAAGGCTATTTGTCGACTAAGGCTAGGGAAAAGGAGAATAAGAAATGTGTGCCAATGAACATGGGCATCTTTTTGTGGTGATGAAAATGTTCTAAAATTGAATTCTAGTGATGGTCACACAAGCCTGTGAATATAGTAAAACCATTGAATTGTATATTTTAAATAAGATGTATTGTATAGTAGTATACAGAGTATATCTCATGAGATATAGAGTATACTCATATGAGATATAGAGTATATCTCAATAAAATTATTTTTAAAAATTGATAAGAATTCGTAATGTGAAGAATGCCTGGGAAGACATGGCAGGAAAAGACGACAAATATTAGAAAAACAACAGAGATAAGAAGTGGAAAACTATGAAAAATATAAGTCATCTATTATCAAATGTTTGGTGCTGATAAGACTGAAGAGATAGTTAGGGGTTGTTCATAGAGAGCCTTGCAAGATCTACTAAGGAGGATGAAATTATTTCTATAAGGTTTGGAAAGGTAATGGTGAATTTAGGAGAGGAAAAACAGGCAAATTTGAAATTTAAACAGACTCCCCTCCTTTTGCCAGTGTGGAATAGAGCTTGAAGGTGGAGAAGACTGAACACAGGAAGCCCTATCAGTGATTCAGGAAAGATAAAGAGAGCCTGAATTAACACAAAGAATGTGAGCATGCAGAAAAATATGTAGAAGGAAAATTTTACAATAACTTTTCTGTGTGGTTATAAATAAATATACACTCTTATTGGAAACTTCTCTCTGTATCTTATTGTAGGTTCTTCAGTTCCAGAATATGTAAGATCACCTACTTCATTCCTTTCAGCTTTTCCCATTATGAAAACATCAGGGAGGAGTGAAGAAAGATGCGGAAAGGATCCGTTTTGACATCCAATTATACTGATAATCTCTGGAACTGGCAAATAGGAGTCTATTCAGGGAAATGTGCTTCTTGCCAGTGGCATCTGGCAATTAATGCTGAAATGTGGTTTCCAGCTTGCAAAGAACTTAGGATTTCACTGCACAGATTTAAAGAGGATCGGTATTTACTGCTTTCTACTTCAGTGTGCTCAAAATCAAAACCAAAGATGTACATACGAGCAAATAACATGCATTTAAGATGAATCTATCCCTATTCATCCTCAATTAAATTGAGCATGCTTTAATAAATAGTGAAGTTTAAAGCCTTTATCCTGCAATACAAGGCACTCCAATACCTGAATACATCCTGTCAGTGATTCAGGAAAGGTAAAGAGAGCCTGAATTAACACAAAGAATGTGAGAATGTAGAAAAAAATATATAGAAGAAAACTTTTACAATAACTTTTCTGTGTGGATATAAATAAATATACACTCAGTTTAGGCAAAGCTTTCAGCTCTGACTCCAGGTCCTTTTGCCAGGTAATTACCAGCTCTTTTCATTATTTGCCAAATTGAAATTTCTAGCACTTTCTCACCACCTTGGGTCATTTGGCCATGTAACTCCATCCACCCCCAAAGAAGCTTCCCCAACTTTTGCACTTGTTTATCTATTTCTCTTTCCAAACTGAGTTCCAACCTCAATTTCTCTTCAAAACGTTTCTTAAGTGTTCCAATCATAATACCATTACACCCCTAAATGTCTTCAAAAGTGATACTAGATTTTCCATCTTTTTTATTCTCTATATCAGTAGTCATGGATTTCCATTCTCTCTCTCTATATGTACATTTTATAAGTATGTTTATGTATATATATGAATTCTGTATGCATGTGCATATATTTAGAATTTTAATTTAATTGAAAGTTATATAATATAATGTTTGGAAGTATTGGGTCCTAGAGTAGGAGGAGGGCCTTAATCTTTCAGAGCCATGGTTACCTCATCTGAAATCTGGAATGGGTAATATTGCAACTGACCTTAAAGCAGTGGTTCCCAAACTTACCTGCAGATTTAAGTTTACTGAGGAGCTAAAAAAAATGCTGACGCCTTTAACCCATCCCCAGACACTTTTATTGGCCTGGATGTTGTCTGAGCTTCAGACATTATAAAAAACTTCCAGATAACTCTAATGAGCAAACCATTTGGAAAGAATTGCCTTAAAGTGTTATTGTGAGGATTGAGAATTATCATGTGCATATGAGCTAGTAGTGCATTACCTGTTTCATACTAGACATATTAAGATAATAGTTGGTATATTATTTGTGAACTTTTTGAAAGCAGAAGCCATACCTTATTTTTTGTCCATGGCACATTGGTAAGGTGCTTAATAATAGACACAGTGGGACTCAATAAATATTTATTGGTAAAATAAATTAGGATAAATCAGTATTAGATGAACTTCCTCAAAAATAACAGCTAACAGTCCTATCAGGAAAGGTGACTGACAGATAACCACAGAGGAACACAGCAAGGGACACAGCTCAGAGCACAGTAGCAGTACAGTGGAGAATTAATTGGGCAAAGGTATTTTCCCTGATTGAAACAAGGAGCTAATAAAGAAGATGAAGGGAATGAGGAAAAAAAGTGGATAGTAGCAAGGGCTAAGATTTATAAAGTATTTGATTCTCTGGTAGGCATTGCAAAAAACTGTGAATTACCTCAATTTTGCTGATGAAGTTGAAAACCTGAGGTTGAGTAATTTGCCCAAAATCATTCTAGTCAGTGGCAAACCCAGGATTAATTTATGAGTTTTTACACTTCAGATTCAGAGTAAGTAAATATTGTCCTGAACTGCAAAAACAAAGAACCACAACACAACTCTAATCAAATGAGCTTTATATGGACTTTTTAATGCAAGAATCTACAAATTAAGTGGTGTAAGAAGTTGTGCACTATTTACGGTATGTTTCTATATCATCAGTTGGCCAATTCTCAGATCAACCATTATGATGTTAAAAATAAATTTTGATGAAACTGACACAAATGAATATAAATAAATAGATAATCCCAAATCATCAACTCACACTTTATATAAAACATAAATTCAGGTAAATCATAGATCTAAGGATAAGAGACAAAAAATATGGAACATCCGAAAGAAAACACAGAGGCAAACACTTACGACTTTGTGTTAAGCAAAGATCTTTAGATAGACACAAAAAGTTCTAACGTCAAAGAAACATTTATAACTGTGGAACCTTTGAAAGTCATATTTAAGAAAATAAAAAGCCAAACCACGTATGGGGAGAAAGCATTTGCAAAATGAATATCTGATAAAGAACTTGTACCCGGAATACATAAAGAATTATTATGACTCAATAGTTAGAAAACAAAAAAATCCAGCATCAAAAGTTTGTAAATAAGGAGCAAAACATTTGAATAGCCACTTGAACAAAGAAGATATACAGATAAAAACCAAGCATATGATAATTCTTCAATAACATCAATCGCAGGGAAACGTAAATTATAACTATATGCTCATCACTACACAGATTTGAGACTGACCAAACCATATATCAATGGGAAAGCAGAACATACAGATCTCTTACACATTGCTGGTGGGGGTGCAATGTTATATTCAATTAGAAGATAATTTGGCAAATTCTCATAAAATTAAGTTATACCATGTGACTTAATTATTTTACTCCAAGGTTTACCCAAGGAAAAAATAGAGATTTATGTCCATACAAAGATCTCTGTGTGAGTGCTCATAGCAGCATTATTCAGAATAGTCTCAAACTGAAAACAATCAATATGTGAATTAGTTGGGGAACAGGGAAACACTTTGTGGTATATCTATCTATGGAAATGAAATAAACATTAAAAAGGAACAAATGACTGACACAAGTGACATGTATAAATTTAAAAATATTATGCCAAATATTCCCATTTCTATAACATCCTATAAAAGGCAAAACAGTATTGACATAAAGCAGAGGCTGAAGGAGCAGGGAGGGAATTGTCTGCAAAGGGTCCCAAGGTAATTTATTTTAATAATGGCAATGTATTATGTCTTGATTACAGTAACAGTTATACACACACTGCATGTGTATTTACTGAATTATCCAACTAAAATGATGGATTTCATTGAACATAAATTATACTTCAGTGAAGCTGACTTTAAATATATTAGAAATTTTCTTTCTGATGGCAATGCAAGGGTGTGTGGGATACCAGAATATGAAAGCATAGAGTACAAATGACAGTGCTTTGGAGAGTGGGACACTACTCAAATTCTCCACTTATCTATGCTAAACAGCATAAACTTTCTGTGGTACATTTTATGTTTGAGTTGTTTCTCAATATATGAACTGCATCTAACACAGTGTCTGACATTCAAGGATCATAAGTTGAGTGAATTAATTTTTGCTTGACCTAACTCATAAGCTCTAATTTACAGACTAGTTTTGCTTTTTTATATTTATGCATTTAGAGTTGTGATTTATACATTTTTCTCTAAACAGAGAGACTAAAGAGGTGAAACTTCTAAATAAGAAATGATGTATAATAGATTGTATAAAACAATCAGTGAAAATTGTACCACTGTTTTGAAAAACCATAATTAGCATTAAAAATGTAAACTTCTACTATGATATGAGATAAAGCCTGTTGGAGTTATAAGTATAATAAATTAAAAGGCAACAACATAATATGCCATAGCACCTTCATACTTCAAGGCTGAAAAGACACTGACTTTCCACATATTTTTGGAGATTATGAGAAGATAATCTCAGTGGGATACCCTTGTGGATTCCATTTATGTCCCCTATATGTAAACACAGCAGTAACTCTCAATCCCATCTTGGGCTTGTCTAAGAACAACATGAAGAAGGGCAAAACATGTTTACCTTTCTATTTCTGTCTACAAATATTAAAAAAATAAAATAAAATAAGACAAAAACTAGAAGGGAAGATGAATGCAACCAGCATTTGCTGAGTGACTATTAGGTGGATTCACATAACTTATCTGTACATGCACCATTTCTGTAGTGTAGTATGGTTTTTTCATTTTTTTTTTTTATTTCAGCTCATTATGGGGGCACAAAAGTTCAGGTTATATATATTGCCCATGCCCCCTCAACCCCACCGAGTCGTGACGAGAGTAAACAGACAACCTACAGAATGGGAAAAAATTTTCACATACTACACATCAGATAAAGGACTGATAACAAGAATCTATTTAGAACTCAGGAAAATCAGTAAGAAAAAATCAAACAACCCTATCAAAAAGTGGGCAAAGGACATGAATAGAAATTTTTCAAAAGAAGATATATGAATGGCTAACAAACATATGAAAAAATGTGCACTGTCTGGGGAATGTAGTGTAGTATTGATTTATGTTTTGCAATTGGGTAAATGGCTCAAATGCTACACAATTCATTGAAGAACAGGAAAAGCCTAGATTGTATCTAAGCTTCTGTTAGAATACTAAACAATTGGTTAGCAATATTATAGTTAAAAGGATGTAAAATTTCCACTTTCTTTTATTTTTATTTTTTTATTTTTTTTATATTTTATATTTTATTTTTTTTATATTTTATTTTTATTTCAGCTTATTAGGGGGGTACAAAAGCTCAGGTTATATATATTGCCCATGTCCCGCCCATCCCCCTGAGTCAGAGCCTCAAGCGTGTCCATTCCCCAGACAGTGCGCCTGGCACTCACTATGTAGTCATATCTCCATCCCCTCCCCCCACCCCCCACCTCCCCGAGTCAGCACCTTCAAGCATGACCATTCCCCAGACGGTGCGCAACGCACTCATCATGTAGGCATACACTCATCCCCTCCCCCCACCCCCCATCTCAGTCTGATATCCAGTTGGTATCATTCCCCAAAGTGCATTTAGGTGATGATCAGGGAAACCAGTTTTCTGGTGAGTACATGTGACGCTTGTTTTTCCATTCTTGGGATACTTCACTTAATAGAATGGGTTCCAACTCTCTTCAGGAGAACCAAAGAGATGTCGTATCACCCTTATTTCTTATAGCTGAGTAATACTCCATGGTATACATATACCACAATTTACTACTCCATTCGTGAATTGATGGGCATTTGGGTTGTTTCCACATCTTTGCAATTGTGAATTGTGCTGCTATAAACATTCGGGTGCAGGTGTCTTTTTTATAGAATGACTTTTGTTCTTCTGAGTAGATGCCCAATAATGGGATTGCTGGATCGAATGGTAGGTCTACTTGAATCTGTTTAAGGTATCTTCATATTGTTTTCCATAGGGGTTGCACTAGTTTACAGTCCCACCAGCAGTGTATGAGTGTTCCTGTCTCTCCGCATCCACGCCAACATGTATTGTTTTGGGACTTTTTGATAAAGGCCATTCTCACTGGAGTTAAGTGGTATCTCATTGTGGTTTTGATTTGCATTTCCCTGATGATTAGAGATGTTGAACATTTTTTCATACGTTTGTTAGCCATTTTTATATCTTCTTTTGAAAAATTTCTATTCATGTCCTTTGCCCACTTTTTGATAGGGTTGTTCGATTTTTTCTTACTGATTTTCCTGAGTTCTAAATATATTCTTGTTATCAGTCTTTTATCTGACGTGTAGTATGCGAAAATTTTTTCCCATTCTGCAGGTTGTCTGTTTACTCTCATAACTATTTCTTTGGCTGTGCAGAAGCTTTTTAATTTGATCTTTGTATGGAACCGGAGAAGACCCCGTTTAGCAAAAGCAATTTTAAGCAACAAAAACAAAATGGGGGCCGGGCGCAGTGGCTCACGCCTGTAATCCTAGCACTCTGGGAGGCCGAGGCAGGTGGATTGCTCAAGGTCAGGAGTTCGAGACCAGCCTGAGCGAGACCCCGTCTCTACTAAAAATAGAAAGAAATTATCTGGCCAACTAAAAATATATATAGAAAAAATTAGCCGGGCATGGTGGCACATGCCTGTAGTCCCAGCTACTCGGGAGGCTGAGGCAGTAGGATCGCTTAAGCCCAGGAGTTTGAGGTTGCTGTGAGCTAGGCTGACGCCACGGCACTCACTCTAGCCCGGGCAACAAAGTGAGACTCTGACTCAAAAAAAAAAAAAAAACAAACAAAATGGGAGGTATTAATTTGCCAGACTTCAAACTATACTACAAACCTGTGTTATTAAAACTGCTTGGTATTGGCACAAGTGCAGGGACACAGACCAATGGAACAGAACAGAAAATCCAAACATAAAACCATCCTCATATAGCCATCTAATCTTTGACAAAGCAGACAAAAACATACTCTAGGGAAAAGATTCCTTATTTAATAAATGGTGCTGGGAAAACTGGATAGCCACATGTAGAAGACTAAAACAGGACCCACAGCTTTCACCTCTCACAAAAATCAAATCACGGTGGATAACAGACTTAAACCTTAGGTGGGAAACTAATGTAGGAAAGACTCTTACAGACATTGGCCTAGGCAAAGAATTTATGAAGACCCCTAAGGCAATCACAGCAACAGCAAAAATAAATAAATGGGCACTTTCTTTTATTTTGAACAATAATAGGTAATACTAGTTGTGAACTTAATATGTACCAGATACCATCATAAGTTGATAATTTACTTCTATGAACTCTTTATACTCTAATAATAACTATATCATATAGAAGTTATCATTAACTTCATTTTACAGATGAAGTTAAAAAAAAACCACATAACTTTTACTTGTTCAAACCCATACTGTAATTGGCAATGTTAATATTAAACACATCAGGTCTGGATGCAGAATCTCTGCTTTTAAAGACTGTACAATCTCGCCTCTTATATGGGTTGAACATAAAGAAAATGAGCCCAGTTGTAAAACACAGGTTTAATAAATGACTAAAATAGGGACAACCAACCCAAGTGCTCCCATTTTTTTTTCTTTATTTCCCAGAATATTTGAGTCTACATCTCCTCTCACAGCCAAGTAGAAAATTTTAAATGAGAAAAGTGTTATACCTCATTAAGTAGCAATACAGTTTCCATCCTCATTAAATTGCTTATTAAAGAAAAATATGAAAATATTAGATTTTAATGTGTTTAATTTTTTGGTCTGTTTTCTGAGTATAATGTACCAGCCTCCTTACTTCTCTCCTATTTTTCTATATTCACCTTAAAGTCAAAAGACATTTAAGTTGATAACTAATAAAAGAAAGAAAAAAATAGAATCAGAGCTGGAACCAATGAGCCTGCTGATCAGTCAGAAGCACTTACATGGTGCCAACTTGTTGCTGGCACAGGTCTCATTGGCTGAAAAGCTAAGCCATGTCCAGGCCTCATGGGAGGACAAGGACAAATCAGAGAAGAAAGCTTATTTCCATATTTACAAACCAGCGGGAGCTTGAGCTTTTTTTTTTACTAACAACAAAGAGAAGCACTATATACAAAATTGCAAACACTTTCTCTAAAACTTATTAATATCATCATCAATGCCTCTCACGGTTTGGCAGCAATCTATCTTCCCAATCTCTTTCTTGTTTCTCTCCATATACACCATACATTTCATCAGGCTCCTAGGACAATTTATTAAATAGCGATTCATGTCTAAACCACATTCCCTTTGGTTAGACTATTTTCTCAATAAAGATGGCATTCTTTACTTCATTATTGCCTCTTTTTGCCTTCCTTCCTTCTGTACACATTTCGTGAGTACCTACCAACATTGGTGCAATGCCTTCTAGGTCAAATCCAACTCATTCTTCCATGAAGCTAGCAGGAAGGCTGTGGCAGGTTTACTGATCTCTGACCCTCCCCTCAGTGATCCCATACCCCTAAGAATGCTGGATAAAGTACTTATAAAATACTTACCATGTTGTATTAAGAATGATTGCAAACTATCACTGCAAACTATCAGTCTCCCTTACTAGATTGACAGCCTGGCAATGTGTCACCAGATTTTGTTTGTCCTATGCCTATTACAAAATATCAGCTGTGCTGAGTGTAAAAAGCAAACAAAAAAAGATGTTCAATAATACAAATATCCTCTTTCAGAAGTCTGTATATGTCCATACTTTTAAAAGAAACACTAAGTTAAGGGAAATGGCTAAAAGGGAACTTAGATCACTCGATTTCAAATGGTGTTTCTTTCTACACTATGTATATAGAATATTAAAATTAAGGGAATAAAAAGAGAGAAACTAAACCCTTTCTTATCAGTTTAATTAAATGGCTAGGCCTTGCAGTTTAAAACGTGGCCCACAGACCTTTTAGGGGGTTGTTTGAAATGCAGAATTTTAAGTCCCCTCCCAGACCTACAGAGTAAGAATCTCTTTGTAACAAGGTACAAAGGTGCTTCCCACACATTAAAATTGTGAAACATCAAAGGAGCAACTTCATTCAGTATGGCTAATGCTGAATATTGTTATTAAAACAGCCAGAAATGAACACATAGTCTGTAAGAATGTGCTTGTTTGCTACTAAATTCTTGCAGACTAATACTAAAATTCAGGCAGCATACAAACAAAAGAGTTCAAATGAGTTAAAATATTAATATAGGATCACTGTTCTCCCCAATCCATCTAAATTAAAAATAAAGTTAATATGTGAAAAAGGGGAAGTGTGTAACATTGGGTTAACATACTTTCTGTGCAATGAAAAAAATGCAGAAGGCTATTATCAATATTATTTTAGCAGATTTTAAAAAATTTTAGTGAATGAATTATCAGTATAAAATCATATCAAATTTGTCCAAGATAGAACTAAGCATGAAAACAAATAATTTCATCAAAGGCTTCTTATGTATCTAGGATTAGAGAGAATTTCTGACTATTATTCTTACAAATAGCATATTAATAGCAGTTGAAATGGAGAATATAATCTTTCAGATCTGTGTCTCCAGACAATGGTCAATTGCGATTGCAGTAAGAAATTACATTTAGTTCTTGGTCTCTAGATTTATTTATTTTTTTTAAATAGAGAAACTCATTTAAAAACTATATTTGGAAAATGCACATGCATCCCATTAATTCATTAAAAGTTAGTATGTTTTTAGCTTAATCCCATTATTTTAAACAACTCTTGTAACTTCTTTGTATTTCGGTTTTTTGATCCTTGATGAGAAGATGGTACTACCTGCCCTGACCAACTCATAAAATTAATTTGGGGCACAAATTAATGTGTTTTGAAATCTTAAAGCTTGTGAAATCATGTAATAAAATAAAATCAGTAAGTCCTCAAACCTCTTTTGCAAGATGCCTACATTTTGGCACCAAACCCCATTTAACTAGAGATAAATTGATACTTGTAACATATAAATGGCACTGAAAATCTTTTTGCTCATTAAAAATTGGTTTAACATGTGGATAAGTGTAAATTAATGAGAGGCAGATGCATAAAAATTACCTTAAATTACTCAAGAGTTTAAAAATTAAGGCATGACTGCTTCACAAAATTCCCTGGTAGATGACACAAATCATCAGGAAATTATCTGACACTTTTTGGTATGCATACATGGAAATTCATGTGGCAATGCCCCTGTTTTCAGGAGCAGATGACAATGGAGATACCAAGTTGAATCCGTCTAATTTCCAGAAGAAATATTGATGATAATACATGCCATTTGTGATGTTTGAATTTCAGAAGGAATGAGTGCATCTGGTCTACCACGACACATTCCAGGGTAATTAAATCAGTATTTTGACCCAATGGCATAAGCATATGCAGTAGGAATAGTTATCAAGGGAATAACTATATAACCCTGCAAAATATACTTTACTCATACTTTACTCATGATACTGAAAAAAATCAATTCTATTTAAAATAAATAAACAATTAGAATCCATGGAAATGGCTTCAATCTGCTAATAAATTTGTTCTGCAAGCAAAAATTTTGGTGAACACAACTAAGTATCAAACTTCTTTAAGCTTTGATTCCTTCATTGTGAAGAAATCCTCTCTATGTCACAGGGCTTGTGGTGAGGGTCAAATGAAATAATGTACATCAGAGCTCTGGGTAAAGTATCAAAGTTAAATAGGTACAGTCATCCCTTGGTATCTGTAGGTGTTGATTTCAGGACCCCTATGGATACCAAATTCTGCAGAAACACAAGTCTCATATACAAAATGGCATATTATATGCATATAGCCTATGCACATCCTCCTGTATACTTTAAATCATACCTAGATTACCTATAATACCTAGTACAATATAAATAATATGTAAATAGTTGTTATGCTGTACTTTATTGTATGTTTTCATTGCTGTATTGTTTTTATGAGTTTTTTTTCCAAATATTTTCTAGCCGTGGTTATATCTGCAAATACAGAACCTGTGGATACAGAGGGCCAACTGTATGGCTGTAGTATTTTTGTCACCAGAATATAAACTCCTTGAAGGCAGTAACTTAATTGTAACCATTTTAATTCAAACACCAAATGACACGTAGTATATTAAATTGGTTTCATTCAATAAATAACAGGAACATCACAAAACAATCAAATTGTCTCCCATTACCTAGCTCGATAGGGAAGTGGCTAGACTGAATATTTAGTTGCTGAGGAGTATTGTGGAAATTGTTTTGAATTTACCAAAAGCAAATAAAACAAAAGCAAAGGAAATTAAATGACTTACATTTTAAAGTGAATGTTAAAACTGCCCAATAATCAATTTTATGATAAAATTAAAGCAATAATTTTTACTTTATAATCTCTTAAAAAACAAAGTATGTTAATGTTTCATTGCATTTATTCAATTATACAACTACTTATCTGCTTATTTATTTTTGTTTCTTCAATGAGAATGCCCAGTACAAAAGAAGTCTTAATTAAACTCAACTTCTTCTTATGAAACTAATGGGAAAGTAAACTGTCATAATTCTTTTCAAAGTAAACTGTACAAAATATTAATAATGTTAACATTTTTAAAAAAGTTCAGTGAACTACTTGAGAGTTAGATAGTTCATGTTCCATAAAAAATATAACTCATTAAAAATAAGAAATCATTTTTCATCATAGTGCAAAGTAAAATAATTACACATATATATGTATATATGTATACACATACACATGTAAGGGAAAGATTAAGTCATCTTTGGTATATCTGTCATAGAAGATTATGCATTTAAATTTATATAAAAAACAAAAATGAAAGGATATTTTTGTGTTTTAAAATTATATTAAGAAGATATATATTTATATATGGTGATTTATCAATCACAAGGCAGATATGGCTCCTACAGAAGGAACTAGATAGAAATATAAACTATATCAAAATATTGTTTGCATTTTTTCTGAGTGATGGGATTTTAAGTGTTGTGTTTTGGCTTTACACTTTTTGACATTTTTTGAAATTTTTTTACAATGAACAAATAATACTTAGAAAATTTTAAAATAGAGGTGCAGTTGTAAAATTTTCAAACAGTAGCAAAATGGCAAGATGGTATTCCAGAGAATATTTGTTTCAAATGGGATCAAGAATGATACCAAGCAATTCAAGTCTTGGGCACCTAATAGTTAGGTTAGCCTCACCTCTCTCTTTAGTGGAGAATCTTTACTGTAGCTCACAGTCTTCCCCAAGCAAAAGCCAGCTCTCGAGCATTAATAAGGGCACTGAATTTATCATCATGCAATTGTCAGCATATGCATTATTTTTTAGGATAAAATTTAAATGTTTCAGCAGCAAGCATTACTTCTTCAAAGTCCACATTTACTGAAAACCATCAAATCTATTCCAAATTGAATATATCCTTAGGGGAAACTACTTGAAATAGAATCTTTTACTACTCGTCTCAGGGTTCAGCAAAGTGTCACCAAAGATACTTTGTAGACTCATTTTCAAAGATGCATAGGTGGATGTCTGTACCTTTAGTGCTATTTGTCTTAAGTTTCTACTGTTTATTTCCCTGACATGTTTATCTACCTAGGTAGCTTGTTATCTTCCTATCTATCTATCTATTTATTTAACATATGTTTATTCAAGACTAAAACTGTGCACTGTTGATGTAGTAAGCAAATCAGATAAGTTTCCTGTCATCAAGAAGAGTAGATGAATGCATTGTAGAAGAAACTGTTGTCTGCCTCCCTCAGCAATTTCTTTCTTATTGTTTTATATCTAAAAGAAACAATGTTTCATAATAGAAACTGAAAATGCTGAGGTTTTACTTTTGCATGGATTCATGACCCAGTTTGAGGAGACTTCTTAAAAAATTCTCTTCCTTTATAAAAGTAATGATCCTGAAAACCAAGTGCCTCCTTTATCTATTTTGATTTTGTGCATATGAAGACACAACATATAGATCTTCAGCAGCCATCATCATACAATGAGGAACCAAAGCTTAGCACAAATCAGCAAGTTTAGGATTGTGACATGGAATGATTGGGGATGGGAGAAGACCATAAAAAACAAACCTAGGTCTTGCTGACAGCGTTGAGCTACTGAATAAATTCCAAAATTGCCATGCTTCCAAACCTGTTGTTGAGTTAATAAAAATCTTTACTGTAAAAAAGCTTTTTTGGGAAGAGTATATGCTGAAGGCATCCTATTTCATGCAACTTTGTGGTCCATTCATGCATAGTTCTCTTGATTCCATATATATGCGTTCCTCAAATTGACATTAAATAACAAGGTTTACAAATAATAGGTCTCATTTTTCAAGTCATAAAGATTTTAAACAAATCCTTATGTAAGTAATATCTGAAAGATGATAAATTAGTAATCTATAATCAACTGGCATATTGCAAAGATGTAAATCACTAAACAGTACTGGATCTTCTCATTCTCTTCTCTCAATTTTTCTTTCTAAAACTTTTCAATTTGAGAAATAAAACTCAAAATTTTCAAAAAGCCTCATATGATCTTCTATCTTTGTGTAAATCAGCTTAATATCTATAACTCATAAACTCTAGGGAACTTGGATTTGTTTTATAACAATTCTTATCTTATTAAGTTAATTTATAGAGAACTAAAAATTTCTTTCCAAATAAACACATATACATACACACACATTTTGTTGTTAATTTCAACTGTTTGTTGTTGACGACTATGAACAGCTAAGGCCAGGGTGAATGTTAAGAGTTAAGGTATCCTGAGCTCAAGAATCTCAGCATGAAGGATTAAAGGTAGAAAGCAAATGCCTTGGGTTTCATACGTTATCCTATCTATTTGTCACACAAAATCAGCTGAGTGCCGGGAGGTGAGGGTTAGTAAGCATCGGTGAGAATTAATTCAGAATGTTCTTGGGATGCTAGGGAATATCTTGTTATAAATGAAGCCAAAGGAATGACAGGAAGCATATTTATGAAGAGCGAATGGCAAGATGTACCCAGATTCATTCCTTTCACGCAATGAATGTTTAATAAATATTGGTTGATATAATAGGAGCACTTTCCTATGACTGTAAGCCAAAAATAACCATACTGAATAAGAGAGATAAGTCTTTTCTTATAGTTCTCACAAGAAAAATTCCAGAATTTCTCTACCATTAAATAAAATATGGATTCATTCCTCTTTAATGTAAAGAGGAATAGATTGAGCAGATCATTGCAGTGAAATGTTTTTAAAAGTAAATATTACATATAAAATAATTCACATTTATTTTTACTAAACAAATTATCATTCCTGCTACTAAAAGCCTAATGCTCTATCACTCTACTTGCACTTGGCAAAGCAGATATACAACAAGCACGATTAAAAATACCTGCCTTTGACTTGCTCAAAGGGGGATAAAGTATCTGTGTTAGTTTTTTTCTTGCTGCTATAACAAATTATGGCAACCTAGTGGCTTAAAACAACACAAATTTATTCTTTCCATCTCTGGAGGTCAGAAGCCTGAAATGAATTTCATGGAACTAAAGTCAAGGTGTTGGCATGAATGGTTCTTTCAGGAGGCTGTAGGAGAAAGTCTATTTCATTATCTTTTCTCCCCTTGCTTCTGTGATCACATAACCTTCTTCTTTTGACCTTTTTGCCTCACTCTTATAAGGACTCATGTAGATGATTACATTTAGAACACACCTGGATAAGAAGGACAATCTTTCCATCTCAACATCCTAAACTTAATCATATCTGCAAATTCTCTTTTGCCATGTAAGAGAACATTCACAAGCTCCAGGGATTAAGAATTGTATATCTTCAGAGCACCACTATTCAAGTCTATCGTATCCATAGATTGCAGTAGATGCTTATCTATTCATAAGGTTTGACTGGATAGTCTTGTAAAGGAAAATAACAATAACCAAAATCAATTAGTAATGAATAAACATGGTGACTCTTTTTTCCCCCCACAAAGAAGTTGTATTATTTTACTTAATAGTGTATGAACATTCTAGTTCCACCACATCTTGGGTAATATTTAGCCATTCTAATAGGTAGATAGTGAAATCTCGTTCTTTTTTTGTTTTTGTTTTTGTGTTTTTATTTCAGCATATTATGGGAGTACAAATGTTTAGGTTACATATATTGCCTTTGCCCCACACAAGTCAGAGCTTCAATTATGTCTATCCCCCAGAAAGTGTGTACCACACCCATTAGGTGTGAATATACCCATCCCCTCCTCTTCCCTCCCACCTGGCTGACACCCGATGAATATTACTACCATATGTGCACATAAGTGTTGATCGATTAATACCAATTTGATAGTGAGTACATGTGGTACTTGTTTCTCCATTCTTGTGATACTTCACTTAGTAGAATGAGCTCCAGCTCTCTCCAGGACAAGAGGTGCTAGATCACCATTGTTTTTTGTGGCTAAGTAGTACTCCATGGTATACATATATACATTTTATTAATCCACTCATGTACATGTACCGATGGGCACTTGGATTGTTTCCACATCTTTGCAATTGTGGATTGTGCTGCTGTAAACATGACTCTTAATAATAAAGAGATTTGTGCAGAGGTTTCTGGAAGTCAAGACTGTGGGTCATCAGTGAAACTCATCGCTGGAAACTACCTCAACATATGCTCTAATTTATGTAAATATTCCAAACGACAATATTTCTTCCTGTTGAATTAAAGTAATTGGAGTTATAAAGGGCTTTGAACCCTTTGGAATGAGGCCTGTCTTTGATTAAAAATGTACCCAAAAAATATTACTTGCATTTATCTTGGTGAATTAAGTAGGCAAGAAAAGGAAAGGATCTTCAATTCAGTCAAATAAAATTCCAATTCTTAAGAAACTCCAGAAATTAAATTTAAAATAAATAATGTTTTTGATAGTTTAGATATTGGGTAGCAAAATAGAGGGGGAAAGGGGGAAAGATGCTCACCTTAAATAACAAATCCTTCTTCCCATAACGAAGTTCCTTCAGGTGGGCTTGGATTTTTTTTGACTGCAAGAGCAGAAACATGAATTAGTGCCTAAATTCATTTATATTTTCAAACTTGAAGATTAAAGTTCTTTAAGACTGAACAATAATAAATTTTGCAGCCAAGCCAGACAGAGACCAACTACTTTGGAAGTAAAAACAGAAAAGCTTAAACTCTGCTTTGAGAGTGGAACATCCAGATATCCTAGGCAGAAAGAAAAAAAAAGCCTTTTTAAAAAAATCATATTGTTTAAAATGTACTATTTAAAGAAAGTTGCTTATTGTTCTTTCCCCACTCCACATCCAAACACACAGAGTGTTTGTCACCCAGACATGGGCAAAACTTTAATTTTAGATGCCAAATACATCTGTGCATATGAATGTCTCAGTTTTCACTGCTTATTTTCAATTACTTATTTTTTAAGATTAACATGGGTAAATTTGGATTTGACACATATCCAAGGCAAAGGCAGCAATCAAATGGGAAAGGAGTTTAGGAAAGCCTCTAGAATGCTAAGATGCTGAAGTGAATGGTGTTTGCAGTTAGAATTCACTTTTTAAGAGTGCCATCACAAATATAAAATTTCCCAACATAAAGCAATGATAAATGTTTCAGGTGAATCATGTCCCAATTACCCTGATTTAATCATTATATGTTATATGCTTGTATCAAAATATAACATGTACCCCATGAACATGTACAATTATTATATATCAATAAAAAATAAAAAAATAAAAAATAAAAAAAATGCTTAACAAAGAAATCTTTCCCAGAAGACATGTTTGGCTACCACATTGGATCTTGTTCTCTTGAGACACAAATGATGATCATGCATTTGCAATTTTCCAGATCAATCTCAATTTCCAACATTCTATTATAAAGATCAGTTAATTATATTCCTAAAGGTAAGATTATAGGTCCTGATTCTTTACTCAGGAGAAAACACACACACACACACACACACACACACACACACACACCCCCCGATAAATTTATCATGTCTACATGAAGAAAAAATAGTAATTAAAAATAATTGAGTAGGAATATAAAATGGTACAGTCACTTTGAAAAATAGTTTGGCATTTTCTTATAAAGTTAAACATATGCACACTGCATCACAGAGCAATCCTTCCTAGGTATTTACCCAAGAGAAATTATAATGTCTACAAAACGTTTATAATATCTGTTTTCATAATTGCCAAAATCTGGAAACAACCCACATGTCCATTAACTGGTGAATAGATGCACAAATTGTAGCATATTCATGAAATGGAATATTAGAATACTGTTCAGAAATTAAAAAGAAGTAATAAAGTAGTAAACCATGTAACAGCATGGATGGATTTCAAAAGCATTTTGCTATGTGAAAGAGCTCAGCTACTAGAAGCTATATTTTGTATAATTCCATTTGTATCATATTCTAGAGAGGTCAAATGGATAGGGATAGAAATCAAGTTAGTAGTTGACCATAGGCTGAGGGTTGGGAGTGGTGATTGAATCAGGGGGTGAAAGAAATGTTCTATATCCTGAATCATACATTGGTCAAAGCCACCAAACTCTACACTTAAAGGGGACACACTGTATGTAAATTATATCTCAGTAAAATTCAATTTTGAAAGTAGTTGGCCATAGTAGGTAATAAACACAAGATACGTATGACTATTATATCTCAGTAAACTGTGTTGATATGAAAGGCCTCTTTAATAAAGTCCACCAAGATGGTTGAAATATAATTTTCCAAGCACACATGGCATATATATGAGTCTTCCACTGAACCAACTGCAAGTGTATTGTGATTCAGTTTCCTATTATATCCAGAACATTTCTAACCATGCAATGTAGAAGAGTTTGCTAAGTGGGAGGCTGTGTTATAATGGTGCCATAATTTTTAAATTATCATTCAATGCTGTAAACACCACCGACTGAATGGAAACTTGAAAGTGTTATAAATAATACAGTACTGAAAAGTTCTACTTTTGGAAACACAGTTTTTCATAGAATCTCTATTATGAGTCACGTGTATTTCATAATCTATTGAATCAGGAAGTTAATAAGAAGGAATAAAAAAATAAATGAGAAACAAAGAAGGGAAGGAAACAGAAAGAAGAGAGATGGAGAGGGGGAGGTAGAAAGGAAGTGACAAAGGAGAGAAGGAAGAAGGAAGAAAGGGAGAAAAGAAGGAAGGAAGACTTTGAGATATTAATAATTCTGTATTATGAAATTGAACTCTACACACAGAAGCAGCACAGATTTTTGGTTTCTTACAAAGTAGTTAATGTTTCCTTATTTCCACAGAAAGTCATCCTCTTTTCCTTTATATGGATAGTGAAAGTGAAATGCATGATACATAAGAAGACAAAAAGCCACCATTGTGTATACATGGCTTTTAATGGCTCTTAAGAGTGAAAACTCACACTTGAGCCCCTCAGCACCTTGAATTTATACTTGTACTTCAGAATTATGTTTACATCTTTGCCACTCCCCACACAAAGTTTCTCAGGTGACCCAAAATCATATTTAAGATACGGCATCTCCTTGTTATTATATTAATTCTCTCTGTAAGATAATTATGGTTTACGTGGCTCTCATTATTTTGTGCTACTGATTTCAGTAAGGATGGTTTATGTTCCTTCTCACAATTTCAAGTGTATTGTTGATTGGCATTTTCTCCCTGCTGTTCCAATCTGTGTCCAAGACTTATTTACAACCAGGATAGATAGTTTTTCAGGAAAAACAGACTTTTTATTCTTCTTCTTCAAACTAATGTCAATGAGTATCAATGAGGAATGGGAGATTACTACTACATGTGGTATACTTGATTTGCCCAACTGCTCTTCTATTCTTCCATGTAATTGATGCTCTATCCATTATGATGCATCAGAGGACTCATTGAAATCATTTCGGGTATTCATTTTTTAATGCATAATTAAGCTGAATGTATAGTATATAATTTAACCATTTCTTCAAAACTTGGAATTATTATTAGAACATCAATTATAGTATTATTCAGTGATTCATTAAGGAACTACAATAAAATTAGATGTCTTTTTTCTACATTTAATGAGCATGAATGCCCAGATTTCTTGAGCTTTATCATAATATAAGCATAATTTTTAGACATTTTCTTCACAGTCACCCATCTCTTCTCTGAACAACATATTTCAGCCCTCTTCTAATTTTTAGTGAGTTAAAAACCAAAATCCTGTCTAAGAATTTGATGAAAGATTACGTAAAGGATAAATACATTCTGAGTGAGTGCATCTCTTTTTGTAATGTACATTAATTTGAAACCCAATTGATGCTTTGACTCTTTTCTTTTAGCTTGTTAGCAACATTTTAAAAAATTAAAATTAGCAAAAGGATAATCTTCAAACAATTGAGATATCTTTTTTTTTTTTTTTCCTTTTTATTTCAGCTCATCATGGGGGTACATAAGTTTAGGTTATATACATTTTCCATGTCCCACCCATCCCCCCGAGTCAGAGTCCCAAGCGCGTCTGTTCTCATTCTCCAGACAGTGCGCCTGACACTCATCATGTAGTCATACCTCCATCCCCTCCGCCCCCCACCTCCCCGGGCCTGCACCTTCAAGCATGACCATTCCCCAGAGGGTGTGCAACGCACTCATCATGTAGGCATACACTCACCCCCTCTCCCCACCCCCATCCCAGTCTGATATCCAATTGGTATCCTTCCCTGATGTACATTTAGGTGATGATCAGGGAAACCAGTTTTCTGATGAGTACATGTGATGCTTGTTTTTCCATTCTTTGGATACTTCACTTAGTATAATGGGTTCCAGCTCTCTCCAGGAGAACCAAAGAGATGTCGTATCATCGTTATTTCTTATAGCTGAGTAGTACTCCATGGTATACATATACCACAGTTTACTAATCCATTCGTGGATCGATGGGCACTTGGGTTGTTTCCACATCTTTGCGATTGTAAATTGTGCTGCTATAAACATTCCGGTACAGGTGTCTTTGTTAAAGAATGACTTTTGTTCTTCTGGGTATATGCCCAATAATGGGATTGCTGGATCAAATGGTAGGTCTACTTGAATCTGTTTAAGGTATCTCCATATTGCTTTCCATAGGGGTTGCACTAGTTTGCATTCCCACCAGCAGTGTATGAGTGTTCCTGTCTCTCCGCATCCACGCCAACACGTGTTGTTTTGGGATTTTTTGATAAAGGCCATTCTCACCGGAGTTAAGTGGTATCTCATTGTGGTTTTGATTTGCATTTCCCTGATGATTAGGGATGTTGAGCATTTTTTGATACTTTTTTTGGCCATTCTTATGTCTTCTTTTGAAAAATTTCTATTCATGTCCTTTGCCCATTTTTTGATAGGATTGTTTGATTTTTTCTTGCTGATTTTCCTGAGTTCTAAATAGATTCTTGTTATCAGTCTTTTATCTGATGTGTAGTATGCGAAAATTTTTTCCCATTCTGTAGGCTGTCTGTTTATTTTCATGACTGTTTCTTTGGCTGTGCAGAAGCTTTTTAATTTAATCAGGTCCCAGTCGTTTATTTTTGTTGTTGCTGCAATTGCCTTAGGGGTTTTCTTCATAAATTCTTTGCCTAGACCAATGTCTGTAAGAGTCTTTCCTACATTTTCTTCTAGAATTCTAATGGTTTCCCATTTAAGGTTTAAATCTGTTATCCACTGTGATTTGATTTTTGTGAGAGGTGAAATCTGTGGGTCCTGTTTCAGTCTTCTACATGTGGCTATCCAGTTTTCCCAGCACCATTTATTGAATAGGGACTCTTGTCCCCAGAGTATGTTTTTGTCTATTTTGTCAAAGATTAGATGGTTATATGAGGATGGTTTTATATTTGGGTTTTCTGTTCTGTTCCACTGGTCTGTGTCCCTGCCCTTGTGCCAATACCAAGCAGTTTTAAGAACCACAGCTTTGTAGTATAGTTTGAAGTCTGGCAAATCAATACCTCCCATTTTGTTTTTATTGCTTAAGATTGCTTTTGCTATCCGGGGTCTTCTCTGATTCCATACAAAGTGTATAATTATTTTTTCTAAATCTGTGAAAAATGATGTTGGTATTTTAATAGTAATTGCACTGAATCTATAGATTACTTTGGGTAGTATAGACATTTTAACGATGTTAATTCTTCCAATCCATGAGCATGGTATGGATTTCCACTTATTTACGTGTTCTGCAATTTCCTTCCTTAGCGTTTCATAGTTCTCTTTATAGAGGTCCTTTACCTCTTTAGTTAAATATATTCCTAGATATTTTATTTTCTTTGTTGCTATTTTGAAAGGTATTGAGTCCTTAATTTGGTTCTCCGATTGAATGGTATTGGCATATATGAATGCCTCTGATTTGTGTGTATTGACTTTGTAACCTGAGACATTACTGAATTCGTTAATTAATTCCAGGAGTCTCTTGGTTGAGTCCTTGGGGTTTTCCAGATACAACATCATGTCATCAGCGAAGAGTGAGAGTTTGATCTCTTCTGTCCCTATGTGGACACCTTTGATTCTGCTCTCTTGTCTGATAGCTCTCGCAAGGACTTCCAATACTATGTTGAAAAGTAATGGGGACAGTGGGCAGCCTTGTCTGGTTCCAGTTCTGAGTGGGAATGCTTTCAGTTTTTCCCCATTCAGTATGATGTTGGCTGTGCGTTTGTCATATATGGCTTGTATTATTTTTAGGTAGGTCCCATTTATGCCTATGTTGTTAAGTGTTTTTATCATAAAAGGGTGTTGAATTTTGTCAAATGCTTTTTATGCATCTATTGAGAGGATCATATGGTCTTTAATTTTGCTTCTGTTTACGTGGTTAATTACATTTATAGATTTTCGTATGTTAAACCACCCCTGCATCTCTGGGATGAAGCCTACTTGGTCATGATGAATTATTTTTTTAATCAGCACTTGGATACGATTTGCTCAGATTTTATTGAGAATTTTTGCATCTACGTTCATGAGAGAAATTGGTCTGTAGTTTTCTTTTTTTGTTGCATCCTTTCCTGGTTTTGGTATCAATGTTATATTGGCTTGGTAAAATGCGTTGGGGAGAATTCCATCCTTCTCAATATTGAAGAATAGTTTATGTAGGATGGGCACCAGTTCATCTTTGTATGTATGGTAAAATTCAGGTGTGAACCCATCTGGACCAGGGCTTTTCTTTTTGGGAAGGTTTTTTATTGCTGTTTCAATTTCAGTTCTTGATATTGGTCTATTCAGGAATTCTATTTCTTCCTGATTGAGCTTGGGAAGGCTGTGTGTTTCTAAAAATTTGTCCATTTCCTCCTCATTTTCCAATTTGTGTGCATAAAGATTTTTGTAATATTCATAGATAATGTCACGTATCTCTGTGGCTTCGGTTGTGATTTCTCCTTTCATGTTCCTGATGGAAGTTATTAAATATTTTTCTTTTCTGCTCTTGGTTAGTCTAGCCAGTGGTGTGTCTATTTTATTTATCTTTTCAAAGAACCAACTTTTTGTTTTATTAATTTCCCTTATAGTATTTTTGTTGTCTTTTTCATTTAATTCTGATTTGATCTTAATAATTTCTCACCTTCTGCTGGGTTTGGGGTCAGTCTGTTCTTCTTTCTCCAGCTCTTTGAGTCTATTCATTAAGTTGTCTATTTGTAAGTTGTCTGTCTTTTTGAAATAGGCATTTATGGAAATGAATTTTCCTCTCAGGACTGCTTTAGCTGCATCCCATAGATTTTGATAAGTTGTGTCACCTTTGTCATTTAATTCAAAGAATGTTTTGATTTCTGACTTAATTTCTTCCTTTACAGAATTGTTATTCAGGAGAAGGTTGTTTAGCTTCCATGACTTTGAGTAGGAATGAGAGTTCCTGTTAGGGTTCATTATTATTTTTATTCCATTGTGATCTGAGAAGATGCAGGGTATGATTTCTATTTTTTTAATTTTTTTAAGACTTGCTTTATGACCTAGGATATGGTCAATCTTAGAGAATGTCCCGTGAGCTGATGAGAAGAATGTATATTCAGTGGATTTCGGGTAGAATGTCCTGTAGATGTCAGTCAGGCCCATTTGTTCTAGCATTCTGTTTAAGTCTACTATGTCTTTGCTTATTTTCTGCTTGGAGGATCTGTCCTGTGCTGTCAGTGGGGTATTAAAATCTCCAACTGTTAAAGTGTTGTTGTCTATGATTTGGTTTAGATCGAGTAGGATTTGCTTTATGAATCTGGGTGCGCCTAGATTGGGTGCATATGTATTAAGTATGGTTATGGCTTCTTGTTGAATTGTGCCTTTCACCAGTATGTAGTAACCGTCTTTGTCTTTTATTACTTTTGTTGGTTTAAAGACTAAGTTATTGGAAATTAAAACTGCCACACCAGCTTTCTTTTGGCTACCATTTGCTTGAAACATCAGGTTCCATCCTTTTATTTTCAGTCTAAATGCATCTTTGCCGGTTAAGTGAGTTTCCTGAAGGCAGCAGATACTTGGTTTGTGTTTTTTTATCCATTGGCCCAGTCTATGTCTCTTGAGTGGGGAATTCAGGCCATTGACATTTAGTGAGAGAACTGATAATTGGATAGATTTCTGTTTATCTTATTGGGTAGAACTTCATTGCTATGTTTTCTCTCTTGAGCCATTGTGGTGGCTAGAATTTGATCTTTAGCTCTTGGGTGGTTTTACATTCGTGGGTCTTTGTTGTGATGATCCGTGTGTAACTGTCTTTTGAGTACTTCTTGGAGGGGTGGCCTTGTCTTGGTGAATTCCCTCAGTCCTTGTTTATCTGAGAATGTCTTAATTTCTCCTTCATATAGAAAGCTTAGCTTAGCTGGGTACAAGATTCTAGGCTGGGCATTATTCTGTTTCAGAAGAGTGAGAATGGGGCCCCAACTTCTTCTTGCTTGTAAAGTTTCAGTTGAGAAATCTGGCGTAATTCTAATGGGTCTCCCTTTGTATGTTACTTGTTTCTTTCTCCTTACAGCTCAAAGAAGGGTCTCTTTGGTGGATATTTTGGTCAGTCTGATGACTACGTGGCGTGGTGTTTTCCTATTTGCTATGAATCTGCCAGGGGTTCTTTGAGCTTCTTGAACCTGTATATCTAAAGTTTTAGCAAGGCCTGGGAAATTTTCTTCTATTATGTCTTCAAATAGTTTATCCAGCCCTTGCTTATTATCTTCTTCACCTTCTGGGATGCCTATAACTCTCACGTTAGGTTTCTTCACATAATCCCACATTTCTTGAAGACTCTGATCTTTTTTCTTATTTCTTTGCTCTATCTCTGTGACTGTCTTATTTAATTGGAAAGAGTTATCTTCGATCTCTGAGATTCTGTCTTCTATTTGATCTACCCTGTTCTTGAGACTTTCCACTGTGTTTTGTAGCTCCCTGAATAAATCCCTCATTTCTAGAAGTTCAGTTTGGTTTTTCTTCAATATGTCTATTTCTTTAGTGAACTTTTCTTCCAAATCCTGGAATTTTTTTGCGGTTTCTTTGCGTTGGATGTCAATTTTTTCTTGTATATCATTCAGCTTATTTATAACCCAAGACTGAAATTCTTCTGGTAACATGTTGGTATTCTGAAACTGGCTTGTGCCAATTGGAGGAGAGTTGGTGTTTCTCTTTGGGGGCGAGGTTTCCGTTTGGTTTTTTGTGCTCCCCATATTTTTCTGCTGAGCCCTTCCCATCTGGCTCTATCGTTAGATCTTTTCTCACAGCTTTAGTCTAGTTAACAGCACGTCGTCTTGTACTCTGTTCTTAGGCTGTGAAACAGTCTAGGTATGTTGCTTCCTTTATCTAGAGGGGGAGACTGTTGTGTGTTTTTTAGAGTTTTTTTTCTATCTCAGTTAGTGGACTGCTTCTGATGGGTCCACCCCCAGAGGGTTGTCTTGACCTAAGACCAGTTTGGCAAGTTAGATCACTGTGTTGTGGACTTTCAGTTAGTAGGCAGGATTCACACTATTTGCAAGCAGAAAGCCTCTTCTCCCTCTCTTCCCCCCCACCCGGCTTTTGGTTCTTCCTCTAGATGGATGGTTTCTGTCTCTTTCTGCAGGAAAGACACTGGCTAGGCAGAGGAGGCGGTGCCCTCACTCCCTCAGTGCCCCAGCTGCTGCAGCTCCCACGGGCAAAGGTCTACACTGTCCCAGTGTTCCCAAGGTCCGGGCTCCACACTCTTGCGTCTGGGAAAGCACTCAGTGTTCGCACCTGGGAAGGGGACCTGGAGAGGGTCTATGTATCAGGGGATGGAGCCTCCTGGGAAGTCACCTGGCCCCCTATGGCTCTGCAGCAATTAGACCTTGGCCCGCACAATTGTTCCTGCCCACCCGCAGATCACTGGCACTGGGGGGCAATTTTCAGGGTCCGATAGGAATCACAGCTGTGGGTCTGAAGCACTCAGGAGTATACAGTAGCTCCTGGGCTGGAGGGCCACCGAAAAGGAGAAAAGAAAAAGAAAGGAAAAGAGAAAAAAAAAAAAAGAGAAACAATATGAATAACAAGAAGAAGAAAGAGAAAACAAGAAAGAAAAGAGAAAGAAAGAAAGAAAGAGAGAGATAAAAAGAGAAAAAGAAAAAAAAAATCCCGTTTTAATATTTCACGCTCACGGCCCCTCGCCTCGGTGCAGGTCCGCGTCTGTCCCTTTGAGAGATAGGGCACCGGCACCGCGGAGACCCGCCCAAGTCCAAGCTCTCGCCCGCCTGTGTCACCTGTCCTCGGAGCTCCACGTCTCCCGCGGTGATTCTGCACCAATTTCAGTCAGATCCCTGACCGAGTGGATGTGGGGGTCAGTGGGCAGATCAAGCCGCTCTGCTGTGGGGCTGTACCCGCCCCACTCGCCGGTGAGGCAGGCACGGCCGTCCCGCACTCCGCTGTCTGTTTTCCATCCCGCACTCTCCAAATTATCTCGGTCTGATTTCCCACTCATCTCTGTTTTTTCCTGTTCCCCGTGTCCCACGGTGATTCTCCGTGGGTTCACCCCACCGTTCCTGTGGAGAAGCAATCCTCTAGCGTTGTGGCAGGTGGAGATCCACGTCTTCCTCACCGGGAGCACAAATCCAGGAGGTCACCTCCACTCCGCCATCTTCAAGTTTTCCCAATTGAGATATCTTTTTAGTAACTTTATGTTTACTACATAGTGATTCTAAATATATTTCTAAATGTTATGAAGTTATGAAGTTTTCACAAGTCCACAGCAAAATTAAAGTTAGTAATACGATGATGAGTATAAGATGAAGGTGAAAAAGATGAAAAAGAAAATATACATGATAGAACATTTTAGCTAAGTTAGTTATCCCATTTAGGAAGATATATTTTAGTAAGATTTTTCTTTCCTAAAATTTTATGTTCAAAAAGCATTTCTTTGATGCTGTAATAGTGACTATTATGGTAGATGAAATTTGTAGCAGTTTCTCTTGTTAATATCCTGACATTGAAAATTAAAACATTTAGCAATCCATTGGGTGTTAAGTGGGATTTCAATATCTTATTCTTCTATGAATACCAAAAGTCTTGGGCCATTGATCTAGCAGACAAGATCCTTTTTAGCCCCTAAACCAACAGAAGACATTATTGTTTTGCTTTTGATAATGATGAGTCAAATAATTAAATTTGTCACCATATTATTTTGAAATGTTTATTATCATAGACAAAAATATGTCTCCCACATTACCTAGAATGTAAATCTCCAAATTTACTCTATAAATAAATAATGCGATTGGGCAAATGACTATATTATAATGAACCTATCACAGTATATTTCAATGTTAGGCAATACAAATATATGCAGCATCTAGCAATATACACATAGGTATTCGGAGATAATATTTATTTTATGTTATTATTTATCATTTTATATTATAATTTAAATATTAGGTCATTAAATATGAAAGTCTAATTTTGAATCAAAAGTGTAGTTTATTATATCGCAAACAAGATGCAGAACAATTAATCAAAGTATGCACCTAAACTATCAACACCATTTTGCCATCTTAATGGTAGCTTGTTTATGACAGCAGAGAGGAAGCCTGGAGAGCAAGTGGCAATAAAATTGCAAAAGGCGTTTTCCACAGCTTGCTGAAGTGGTCCAAAGCCTGGAAGAAGTGGTAGTCAGTTGGTGCAAGGTCTGGTGAATATGGTGGGTGACAGAGCATTTCCAAGTCCAGCTACTGTAGTTTGAGTAGCGTTGTGTGTGTAACATGTGGATGAGTGTTTGTCGTCTTGCAAGAGGATTGGCCTGTCTCTATTGATCAATCTCAGCTGCTTCATCACAAGCATCCTCATCATTTTGTTCAATTGTGTTGCAGTAGACATCTGTTGTAATCAATTGACCAGGGTCAATTGATGATAATACCACCAAACATACTCCATTAGCTTTTTTTGGTAAATATTCAGTTTCGGACTGGGTTTTGGCACTTCATCTATATCCAGCCATTGTGCCTAAAGCTTGCAATTGTCAAAAAGAATCTATTTTCATCACATATAACAATACGGTACAGAAATGGTTCATCTTTGTGTCATGACAGCAAAGAAAGGCAAGCTGCCAGACACTTTTGCTTCTGATGCTCACGTAATCCATCTATCCAGCTTCTTTACCTTGCCTATTTGTTTCAAATGGTCCAATATTGTTGGAATAGTAACATCAATCCTTGCTGCTAATTCACACATAGGTTAAGATGGATTCTTTTCCACTACAGATTTCAGCTCATCATTATTCACCTTGGTCTCAGGTCACCCACATGGCTCATTTTCAAGATTCAAATCACTAAAATGGAACTTCTCAAACCATCAACATACTGTGTGTTCATTAGGCACATCCTTCCCAAATGCTTTCTTGATATTTCAAGCTGTCTGCACTGCATTGGTTCCATGACAGAACTCATATTCAAAAATAACACACATTTTTGACTTAGCCATGGTTTCACAAAAATTGCTCTTAAAAAAATGTGAAAAATAATCACAAGCCAAAATGTGCATTTGAAAGATTGGGGATGTACCTTCACAATAAAAATAAATTAAAAAAGGTGTCAGAGTGAAATGCCAGATATATCAACTGTCAAACTCAGTCAGTACTTAAGGAAATCAGACATTTCATACTTAATAACCTAATAGACTACCTAATATAATGTAATCCAAGACATTGAGATGAAAAAAACTATTAATCATTCTTGCACTAAGAGGCTAAAAAATAAAAATAGATCCCATTTTTTCCCCTAAACTCCACAGATACTTTCTCCCAAGAGGCCCCTCTCTTTCACATGTGTGAGTGTTATGTGGACCCTGAAAATATGTTGACTATCTGGGAATATAGCGTCTATATAGATATTCCTTATTCAAAACATCATCCCACTTGCTTACCATCTTGTAAATAATATTCAGAACCTGCACAAACCACATTTGCACTATTTCTGGAAAACTAGAAAATATAAACAATGTATAAGTCTATTTCTATCTAAATAGAAAAATGCAATGAAATGAAACACTACACTGGATCAGATGTACAAACCATTTAATCTGATTTTTCACCTTATAGAGTATCAACCTTTAGTTTATTTGTATTAAAATTTTTATTCATTTCACACATTATTGGAAAGATATTATAAAATGGATTATTTTATTGCATGCTAGATTTGAATGTCAGTGCTTTTGATAATGACTTTTCCTGGTTTATCAAATAGTATTTTCACCTTCCTTTAAGAAGAGAAACCCCAAGTGTGGCCTGGATACATAACCACTATCCTAAGGACATTTTCCAGCCTTCCTTCAACTTGGCTAGGCATATGACCTAGTTTTAGTAAAATAGCATGCAGATGTGACAGATGACACTATTTCCTAGTTGGACTCCTAAAGAGCAATACTTGTACTTCACAAAGTAATCTTCCTTTTCCCTCTAGCTGGAAGATGATAGTGACAGGAAAAGATAACTTGGAACCAGAGGTTGTTCCATATTTAGAAGATAATAGAACTGTTTCAGCAGCTCTTTGCCTTAGTTTCAGACTACTATAGGAAAAGTGGTATATTTTAACTTTTTTAAACCACTGTTCTCATTGGTTTTTCTTCCCTCTTCCTGCATAGGCATCCGATCTTCATGGTATAAAACTGTTCATGTCTGTCTGTTCCTTATCATTCACAAGCTAATCCTGGAATACATTTCTTGCACATGTAATACATTTTTATGTGTGCTTCTTGGAGGATCCAATCTTAACAGTGACTCTTGTTTCTCCATCTTGAGGTATAAACAATCATTTTTTAATAATATGACACTGTGACTACTATTTCATCAATATCACTGAGATTTATTTACTATGAACTGCATTTCTTCATTAAACACAGAATCCTAAGAACAAATATATTTTCAGATGAGAAGTACAGGATATTGAATATTTTATTTAAACCTGGATTAACCAGAATGACGTTTTGTTCCCTCAGAAATACAAGAGACAATTTTGTTGCTCAGCAAACAAAATCAATGAATGTATTTGTCTGTAAGTTTTATGGCCAATCCCAGAATCCTCACTCTGACAGTCAATTGTCACTGTAAAATTTTGTAGACATCACACAGATGGCACAGAATAAAAGGAAAATTTCATGTACTCCAGGAATTTTCTATTATGAAAACTCTGAAAATCTAATTTAAAAAAGGAGTCCAAAAATTATTTTATGAAAGTAACACTTAACTGTTTTTGCTATTTTGTTCTTTTAGCTATGCAGTGTTAAAACACTCAAAAATATTCAAAAATTTAAAATGTGTTTCATTTGGTTGTTCAAAAGTTTGCATTTATGTCAGAAAAAAAAGTTACCAGATGTTTGGGTAAAACAAACAAACAATTGGCGCTAATATTGTTTTTAGCCAGTTCAAGTTAGAAAAAGAAATCTACTCACCTCTTCTGCATGAATGCCACACAGCTTATTTCCTGACAAGAGTTTGTTTTTCAAGCTTTTATTCTGAGGAAAGAAACACAGTTTTGTTATAAAGAAGTGATTAAATATTAAGAATTTCCTTAATGTCAGCATGATTGCTCTACATTTTGTTTGCAGATTAGACTTTCATGATGTAAGGTGTAATAGATTTGTATAAATCTAGTTAAATCTGTAAAATAATGTTCCTTTTAATTAAATTTTTGATGTATTAGCATTAACACATTCATTAGAAAAGATGATTTCTAATTTTATTCCATTGTGAGCAGAAATATACTTGATATAGTTTCAATTTTAAAAAAATTGTTCAAACTTGTTTTGTGACATAACACACTATCTATCTTGGAGAATCTTCCATGTGCTGATAAGAAGACTGTGTATTCTGCACCTGTTGGGTAAAATATTCTATAAATGTCTGTTACATCCATTTGGTCTAGAGTACAGGTTACCTCCAAAGTTTCTTTGTTGATTTTCTGTCTGACTAATCAGTCCGTTGCTGAAGATGGGGTGGTAAAGTTCCCTACTGTTACTGCATTACAGTCAACCTCTCCTTTTGGCCTGTTAATATTTACTTTATATATTTAGGTGTTGCAGTGTTGTGTACAGTATAGTGCAATCGTTATATCCTCCTGATATATTGATCCCTTTGTCATTATATAATGGCCTTGTCTTTTTTTTTTTAAGTCTTTATTGATTTAAAGTCTATATTTTCTAATATAAGTATAGCTACTCTTGATAGTTTTTGAATTCCATTTGCATGGGATATTTCTTTTGCATTCCTTCACTTTCAGTCTGTGCATGTTTCTATAGGTGAAAAGAGTTTCTTTAAGGTGGCATACAGTGGGGCCTTGTTTTTTTTAATTTTTAATCCATTCAGCCACTTTATTTTCATTGGAGAATTTAGTTCATTTACATTCAAGGTCATTATCAATAGGTAAGTACTTACTACTTCTGCACAGCAAAGGAAACAATCAGTAAAATGAAGAGCCAATCTACACAATGTGAGAACTTTTTGCAAACTACACATCTGACAAAAGGTTAATATCCAAGGAATATAAAGAATTCAAACAAACAAATAATATGATTTAAAAATGAGCAAAAGACCTGAATAGACATGTCTCAAAGGAAAACATACAAATGCAAACAAACATATAATAATGTTTACCATCACTAATCGTTAGGGAAATACTAATCAAAACCACAATGAGATATCACCTCATTCCAGTCAAAATGGCTATTACTAAAATGATAAAAAATAACAAGTGCTGGTGAAGATGTGGGAAAAGGGCAACTCTCATACAGTGTTGGTGTAAATGCAAATTATTGCAGTCATTATGGAAAACAATATGGAGGTTCCTCAAAAAATTAAAAATAAAACTACCATATAATCCAGCAATCCCATTATTGAGTATATATCCAAAGAAAATGATATCAATATGTTGAATAGATACTTGAACTCTTGTGCTTATTGCAGCACTATTCACAATAACCAAGATATAGACTCAACCTAAATGACTATATACAGATGAATGGATAAAGAAAATGGGTATGTATAGACAATGTAATGTTATTAATCCATAAAACAGAATGAAATTCTGTCATTTGCAGCAACATGGATTAACCTGTAGGACATTATGTTAAGCAAAATCTGCCAGGCACACAAAGACAAACACTGCATGATCTACGTGGAATCTAAAAAATTTGATGCATCAAAGTAGAATAGTGGTTGACTAGGAGCTGGGGAGGGGAAGGAGGAGTGTGAAGATTAGGAAGGTTTGAGCAACAAGTACAAAATTACACTTAGGAAGAATTAGATTTGGTTTTCTATTACATAGTTAGGACGACTATAAATAACAATGTACTGTATATTTTAAGATACCTGGAAGAGAAGATTTTGAGTGTTCTCACCACAAATGATAAATGTTTAAAATGATAGATATGGTAATTAGCTTGATTTGATCATCATACAACATATACAGACATCGAAACATCATACCATATCCCATAAATATGTAAAATTATTGTGTCAATTATAAATAAAAAATTGATTTAAAAAAGGTAAAACTTCATTTGGCCTAACATTTAGTTGTTTATTATATGTATATGTTATTTTCTAAAATAATTTTGTTTCAAGTCAGCAATAGATGCTAGTGTCTCAAACCACCCCGGTAGATTGCAATTATGTATTCCTACTACTATCTGGGTGCTGGTCATCTTGTACCCTATTATAATGTAGCCACAGACCCATCAGAGGATCTGCATTCCCTTTGAAGTATAATTTTACAGTCCTCTTACATTCCTGATGGCTGCACATTGCACTCAAAGGGCTACTTGAGGCTCAAAAGCCATTTTGTCTTCCAGGCCTCAGAATTGTGCTCTTTATTCTGGGTGTGAGTAAACAAAATCCGTTACCCCTTTGAATTTCTCATGATTGACCTATGTTCAAAGAAAAATGTTTGTTCCTCTGACACTTCGAGTTCCTTCCCATGGTGGGGTGAGGAGTCAGACATGCCCCATTATACCCCCTCCCTTGTTAACCATTCTCAGGCTTTATTCCTGGCTTAAACAGAACCAGTCTTTTGAAAAGGCTAGCTCCACCCCTGATTTCAATCAGCCACCTAATGCTGCTTCTCCCTTTTGTGGTCACTACACAACAACTGGCTAGTATTCCTTCCTGATAAGAGACCACTGACCACAGAGTGGTTTTGGCCAGTCTATGGAGGATGTGCTCAAAGGATTTTTGCGTCCTCTTTTTGTTTTTCATGCAAACATCCAGTTACTTAAGCACCAATTGTTGAAAAGACTCTTCTGTATGCATGGAAATATCTAAGAGACTTCGTAAACAATCAATTGAGAAAATAACTCCTTTGGCCTTTATGGAGCATATGACACTAAACAAGCCCTCTTGTCAAAAACAACTAGACAGGACAACTGGACAGAATATAACAAAACGAATGTTTCAGACATTAGAGAACAACCCCTGCCAAACCATGCAAATGATGCAAACAAATGGAAGAGTTTATCAGTATATCATGCTCATGGATCGGTACAATCAACATTGTTAAAATGTCCATACTACCCAAAGTGATTTGCAGATTCACTGCAATCCTCATCAAAATACCAATGTCATATATCACAGATCTAGAAAAAAAAAATTCATGCTTTGTTTGGAACCAGAAAAGACCCCAAATAGTGAAAGAAATCTTAAGCAAAGGGAACAAATGTGGAGGAATCACATTACCAGCATTCAAATTATGCTACAAGGATACAGTAACCAAAACAGCATGGTACTGTCACAAAAATAGAGACATAAACCAATGGGACAGAATAGAGAACCCAGATATAAAAGCTTCCACATACAGCCAACTGATCTTTGACAAAGCAGGCAACAATACATACTGGGTAAAAAAAGCCCTATTCAATAAACGGTGCTAGGAAAATTGGATAGCCAGATGCAGAAGAATGAAACAGGACCCCTACCTCTCACCACTCACAAAAATTAATTTAAGATGGATAAAAGATTTAAATTTAAAGCATGGAACCATAAGAATTCTAGAGAAAAATGTAGGAAAAACTCTTCTAAATATTGGCTTAGGCAAAAAATTTATGACTGAGATCCCAGTGGCAATTACAACAACAAAAATAAACAAGTGAGACTGGATTAAATTAAAAATCTTCTGCCACAGCTAAGGAAATAATCAATAGAGCAAATAGACAACCTACAGAATGGGAGAAAATACTTGCAAACTGTACATTCAATGAAGGGCAATATCCAGAATCTACAAAGAGCTCAAACACATTAGCAAGAAAAAAAAAAAACATTAAAAAGTGGGCAAAAGACATGAACAGAAGCTTTTCAAAAGAAGATAAACAAATGCTCAATAAACATAGGAAAAATGCTCAACATCACTAATCATCAGGGAAATACAAATTTAAACCACAATGAGATCTCTATCACTTTACCCCTATTCTCTTAAATGAGAATCTGTTCATCTAGAAAAGCTTTCATCGAAAGACCTTTCCCAAAAAATAATATGGAATTTTATGTATCTCACAATGTATAAAAAACATAATGCTCATATGAAGTCCAGTATGCTATGCATTAAGAACTATGGTAATTTTTTCCAAACAAAAGTTTTCAAACTGTGGCTTCTGGAACAGGGAAGAACAGAACAGATTTTACAGAGAAAGCACAAGTGCTTTAATATAGATCCATCAGGGGAAATATCAAAGATGGGAAATTTTGCATTACTTTCAAACATTAGGTAGATATGCCTATTTCACAGGTATGTACAAAATAAAAATAGAACTTTTACTCTGGGCATCTATAGCTACGGTCGGGCCAAGTCTGCATTGATTCAAACTGTTCAGCATGAGTAATATCATTCAGTTCACTAGAATGTTGCACTTCTTTTTATTACACAGTAATCTGAATTCTACCTGACTTAATGGATAAAACAAATTGGGCTGTGTTAAATTCTTAGCACTTATTAGATTGTGTCTTCTGAATGTTGGCTACAGCAATTATTAAGCTTATTTAAAGCTGACAACAATTGGATAACTGCTTAGCATTTTCTATTAAACAAAGAAGTTCAGACGGATCAATAGAAAAGTTTGAAGAAAATGCAACACCAAAATCAAAATGTACCTTATTTGGTGTCAAATTCATTTGCTACTACCTTTTAATAGGCTGTAGTTTGCTCAATCCTATCTGAAAGTCTTTGCTCATATACCTTAAATAGCAAATATTCTGCCAGTACCCCTTTTTTAGTTATTTCAAACTTAATAATGCTGCTACGACAATTGTAGTCCAAGTGATTGGGCATGCTATGAGAACGGCCACTGCTAGCAGCATATATTTCAACTACTTTGAAAGGTAGTTATATCAGTATGTGCTTTTTGCATGTGAATGAGTATTTTTATATTGGAGGTAATATGTGCTTCCCGTGTGCATTCTGAATGCTCTGGAAGAGGCAGCTGTTCATGTAATGATTCAGAAGCATTCCATGGAGAGCCTACCTCTCTTTAGCTCAATCTTAGCCTCTAATGGTGTCAGAAATCTCTTTTTTTCCATGTGCAGGCATAGCATTGATGGTAAGAAGTTTCATCATTAAAATCAGAACCCTAGTTTTGACTTTGCTCATTTTATCATTTAATCATTAATACATTCTTCAAATATTGAATAAGTGCTCCTGTAACCCATGTATGTTGCATACAAAGAGGTATTAACATACATCTCAATGATTAACAATCTATGTAATTAGGGAATTGCCAATTAAAACAATGAGATACCACTACACATATTAGAATATCCAAGATACAAACATTGATAACACCAAATATTGACAGGGATGTGGAAAAATAGCAACTCCTTTCCTTGCTGGTGAAAGTGCAAAAATGTTTAGCCACTTTGGAAGACAACTGGCAGTTTTTTATAAAATAAAGTACAATCTTATGATAGAATCTAGTAATCAATATTCTCTGATATTTACCCAAAGGAGCTGAAAACTTATGTCTACAAAAATATCTGCACATGGATGATTTTGGCAGCTTTATTCATAATTGCCAAATCCTGGAAGCAGGCAGGATGTCCTTTAGTAAGTGTATAGATAAATAAACGGTAGTACATCCACACAATGGATTATTATCAGTGCTAAAAATAAATGAGCTATCAAGTCATAAAAAAGAACATGTATGGACCTTAAATTCATATTACTAAGTGAAAGAAATAAATCTAAAAGGCTACAGACTATAAATTGCCAACTACACAAAATTTTGAAAAAGGCAAAACTATGGATGAAGTAAAAAGTTTAGGGGTTTCCAGGGGATAAGAGGGAGGGAAGAAGGGAATAAGAAGTGGACCACACAGGATTTTTCTGCTGTTGAAACTACTCTGTATAATACTACAATGGTGGATACATGTCACTATGTATTTGTCCAAACTCTCAGCGTGTGTAACACCAAGAGTAAATCCTAATGTAAACTATTGACTTTGAATGATAATGATGTTTCAGGGTAGATTCATTGATTGTAACAAATATACCACTCCAGTGTGGGACTTAAATGATGAAGGAAGCTTTGGGTGTGTGAGGGGCAAGAGCATATGGGAACGCTGTACTCAATTTTTCTGTAAATCTAAAACTGCTTTAAAAAATTTTTAAAAATTAAAAATAAATAGACAAACTCGTTGAACTTTATTTAAAAATATAAATATCTGATCTCACAATCCACAGAACAATTGACTGAAATAAAGAGTATATTCACCATTTAAATCAGGTATATTGGACCTCTCCTGTTTTATACACATGCCTTTAGAAGTGATATCAGTATGATTGAATATAGTAGAGAGAGATAGTAATAAAAATATTTTTAAAAACATTTTAACACATTGAGACATGAGAAAAAACAATTTCCTTGAGGCAATAGTGTTTTATTACCAAAATAGAATAAAAACTTTGAAAAGAAAATGGTCCTTTCTGATTTAATGAAAATTTTGTTATTTTTTTATTGTTTTCTGTATGTGAGTTATATACAACTTGTAAAATAGTTCTGACGGCTCCCAAGGTGAAGAGACATGTGAGTTACATATGTTTCACAAAGCCCCAGGCTCAAAACTAGCGTGAGTTAAATACAACTTGTGTGGCAGTTAATGTGATAATAAAACTGCCTTCATTTGCACTAAGTGGGCTTAGACCAGGAAAGCTATGTGAAAGTTCCTAAAGTAGCAGATTAATAGTGAAGAATCTAAGGTCTATTGAAATAATGAATTGTATAACAGATCACAGATTAAATTGTTACTATCCTTGATGTTTGCTACAATGACACATATGATAAATAAGCACACTGAATAAAAAAGATATTAGAAATGTTTTCATGTCTACATATTTTCACAAATATACATATTTTAAATAAGTAAATTTTATACAATTGATTATAGTTTTTCTTCTTTTGTCTTTATAAGCTTTCCATAATATCTATTCACTGCAATTTCAATGTTACGTTTGCAAATGCATTTTGCAAAAAATATTCTGTTCCATTAAGGATATCATGATTGTTAGCAAACATTTCATTCTATTTGAATTGGTTTTTCCATTGGAATTGTTGATTTTTTTTTTTTTACACTTCTGATTCTAATGTCATTTTCCCAGACAGAGAAAATACGTACGGTGGGTAAATGTTCTTCTTCTCTGAGTATTTGAAGCATTTTGCTTTTACTGTCAGACCACTTTCAATATTTTATGGTTATTCAAGTAGTTATTCTTCACTTATATCTCAAGTAGACAGAATTATGAGCCCTATCTTTAGCCATAAAAAACTCATGCAAAAGTATATGCTACTGACCTCCATGCCTCACTCATCATGCCCACTTTCCAGATGCAGAGAAATACACCTAGCTTTATCTCTATTGTATCGCCAAACTTTTCTTGCTATGACAGCTGTTCTACTTCTGCATTTTTTGGCCATTCCCCAGTCTCTCATTTTTATTAAAATATCTTTATCAAGAATAACTCTGATTTCCCTTAAGCTAAAACTAAAATCTCTCAGTTGAATGAAAATTAATATGATCGTACTTTAAATATATTAGCTCATTAAAAACTTGAAATAACATCATAAGCTATGATTGTTTCAAAGGATTAAACCCATATAACATCAAGGTGAGGACACTTAGAAAGATTAAGTGAATCTCTTAAACTCACATGGCAAGAAAAAAAGCAAAGCTGCCAAATTTCAAACCCAGGTTTTAGCCTGCATCAGATCTCCTGTCTCTAAGGCCCAGGCTCATAAAAACCATATTGCTGCCTTTAACCCCAAAGCATGTCTGTGCAAATAATTCACCTTAGGAGGGATTCTCTCCCATGAAGCAATTATTGTTGTGCTATGAGTCTACAAAGCACTTTCCACACTACAGGTACATTTGAAAGGACATATTACTGTCTGCAGCAGTGCCACAGTGAAGGAAATGTAGGGAGATTTCATCTAAAAAGAGGAAAAAGATCTGAAGCAGCCAAGAACTGTCCAGAACTGGGCAAAGTATCCAAGGTACAAGCAAGAAGACACAGTACTTGCCACGTAGGAATTTATAATCTAACTCATGTGTGTATAGAGAAAGAAAAGGCACTCTACAGCCTTAACAGACTCAATACAACCCATTTGCTTGTCTACCAAACTCTACAGGGATTTCCTATAAGCCAGTGGACCTTAAAATGTGTTCTCTGGGCCAATAGCATCAACATCACCTGGGTAATCGTTAGAAATTCTTAGTCTCCCAACTGATCCAAAACTACCGAATCAAAACTCTTAAGAGTGGGTCCTCACTATTTAATAAGCACTTCAGGTAATTCTACATTTCACTCAAGGTTAAGAAGCATGACTAAAAGTAAATGTAATAAGTTGCCCCTGATTTATCCAGACAGAATCTTATGGGCAACTCCTTTTCTAGTTTTGTACTCACAGCTAAGGACAATCTCTCTAGTATATCAATTGCAAATATTTTAAGTTGACTACTCCCATTCTATCACTTCCACCACCCCACCTTGTGTGATTTTAAGTAATGTGGATTATCTACCACATGGCTACCTTCATATCCTACTCTACTGTCATTACTAGGCAGTCCTCTCAAACATGGGAAAAGCATACCCACAAATCCTTCAGGCTCCAGTATTATGATGGCGCTAATTTTCCTGATGATGAGAATGTGATTCAAAAAGCCTTTATAACTATGTGATGTGATGCATTTGTTAAATACATAGATTGAACCATTCCACAATGTATACATACTTTAAACCATCATGTTGTGCATGATAAATATATGCACTTTTATTTGTCAATTAAAAAAATTTAAAAACCTTTAACATAAACCTTGCACTATACACTCTTCATGAATAATAAATCAGCCACCTGAACTACTCTTGTAATATCCACATTCACAGACATTTCTCTGATATTTTTAAGAGCCTTAAAACTAAGAATTGCCCTTGCTTGAATTTCACTTCCATCTTCCAACAAGTTAATTAGGGTACTGATGTCAAATGTAGACCTGACTAATGTTTTAAACTCAACATCTTTTGGCCTGGAGTTCATTTCAATTCTCACTTAAATCTTAGAGTTAAAGGAAGATTTTTTTCCATCTAAGTTACTCTAAGTACCTTAAGACAGTAAATATCTTTATCAAAAAGTGAATTGCATATAGTCATAAATTATTATTTATAAAGAAGTCATTAGTAAAATAAATACAAGACTATACACTTAAAAGTTGCACAAATTTTAGCAGGCAATTTTCTTGCACATTTATCTGTTCAAGTTCACCTAACAACCTTATAAGACTTGCTATAATGCCCATTTGCAAGTAAGAGAAATAAGACTCTGAATTTCATGTTATAGTATTACATAGTCCTAATCCTGGGTGCTTATTTGATCCTTTTATTAGTTAAAGCAAACTGAGTTTGAGATAGAAACCCAAATAGCAGATTCTTAAACTAGATAGAAAGTTTCTTTCTCTGACTTTCTGACATAAAAGTCAGTGCTGTGACTCTGTTCCATGAGGGTGTTAAGAACCAGACTCCTTCTCACTTGACGTATTATCACCTCCATGGTGTTGCCTTTGCCTGTTTGTTCCACAATATCCTCATCTCTGTGTCCACATTCTGCCATCAAGGAAGGAAGGAAGAAAAAAAAAAAAAAAAAAAACCACAGAGGAGAGTAAATTCTTTTCCTTTAAGGATATAACCTGAAAGAGGCCAACATTTCTTCTGTTTCTATACCAATGGCCAGAACTTAGAAACATGGCCCCAGCAATCTGCAAGGGAGGCTGGGAAATACGTTTTCAGGGTGGCAATTTGGTCAGATAAAGGTGGAATATCTTTACAGAGCAGAGAGAAGAGCCGTTGGGGGAAAACTATCAGCCTTTGTCACAGTCCATCACTCTTCTATCATCCCAATTCAGAATCTCGATCTTAACTCTTAAAATAGAAGGTGAAAAGTAGTAAATAACAAATATTCAGTACTAAAGTTAATTAGCAGAGTGCATGAGAAGCACCTTTTTAGCAGCTAACATTAGTCCTGCAAGTGTCACACACTTCATGAATCTGTAGGAATCAACTAATTAAGAACTCTGGTCCTTGTTTCCAAGGCACTTATTATCCATTTGTTGAGAAAATGGCTACATCAGAGATGAAGGATTTAATCAATATTACTCACACCGGGGTGCTCAAATTACCTTCCTCAGAATCACCTAGGGTACTTCATAATAAATCAGAATCCTCGTCCTAGCTCAGACTGGGTGAATCAGAGTTTCTGATAATGTGGCCCAGGAACCTGCATTTTAGAATTGCTCCCAGGAGAGTCTTATGCACACTAAAGCTTTAAAACTACTGTAGAGTTAGAGAGGGAAACAAGTAGAGGTGAATTCTTTCAGAGTATCTCTGTCTAATCTTATGTCCTCCCATTAATAACATTATTCTAGAGTATTTGCAGGTTGGCCTCTTTTTCTATGGATTTTATTCTCTGTCAGGTGTTAGAACTCAAATGTTACTGGAGGAAGATACATAGAATCACCAAAAACAATTAGACTTTAGCAGTTATTACCTTATACAATCCTTTTAATAGCCCTTAACCTCTCCTTAGCTAGCCAAATGTAGTATTCCTATTTAACATACAGGTAAACTAAACTGACACTCAGATCAAGAGACTTGGGCAATGTCACATGGCTCTACAAAGGCAGAGAGGGGTTGCAGATCATTATCTGAACCCAGGTTTTGGTCTCTTGCAACCATCTCCCAATGATAAGTTGTGTGAAGGCATCACCTCTAGTATTCAAAGCTTCAGCATGGCCACCTCTAACCTATTAGGATGTGTTAACATCTTTCTCCTCGGAGCCTGCAATTTATCCCAAACAGAAGGTCTACTTAGCAATTTTTAATAATACAAATAATATCTGAAGTCAAAGGATTACCTTGAGGAAAGAGGGAGGAAATTCATACTTAGTGAATGGCTATTCCAAACACTGAGCTAGGCTTTTCAGATAATACTGATGCAACGACTCACACAGACTCTTTGCAAAGACCAATGTTATTGTCACTCTAGCATTCTGACTTATGCTGAGTTCACAATGTATAAATGACCTATGATAATGCTTTTATCTTTATTTTCTTTTAATTATTTTCAAAATTTGAATAATAATCACCCCATAAAAAATTCATGATAGACATAGGATTTTGAAACACTAAATACCATTTCACTTTCAAAATTCTGAAAGACCTATAACGTGTACAAATCTTGTGCCCACATTTAATTCTTCTTATGGTATTCCTGCTGTGATCTGTGCTTCCAGACTAGCGCTGGGGTTTGAAAACATTAGAGTCTGTGAATGAAGTGTCATCACATCTGTCTTAATTGCATTTCCATCTGCACAAGCAGTGAGCACCTGTACGTGGCTGATTAGACAAGAACAAGAGAAAAATTTCATAATACTGTTCTCCTTACAGTTAAAACCAAGGCTTTTTCATTTTTTATATAACAACCTGTTATAAAGGAAAAAATATGAAACAGAATTCACAAGATGTATGTTCTAGTCTTGGGTTTCCCATTTACAAGCTGTCACCACGGTCTTATCTGTACGGTGACATTTCTAAACCTTGGTTTTGCCATCTGTAATGTCTGCCTCTTTTCTATGTTCCTGTGAGAATAAAAGGAAACAATGAATGTGCAAGTGCTTTGTCAACATTACATAAAAACAAAATGTTTCATGTGCCATATATTCATATGTCACCAATACTGGAACGTACACTAAAAGTCACAGGATGTAGGATTTTACTAAAATATTGGGTTTGCTGGTTGATTAAAAAAAAAAAATCTGTATGTGCTTCTACTGCTTCCATATGGTTAAACTGCTCTCCATTGTGGTGAGTTTAAAATGGTGGATAAAAACACGTAGGAAGAGAGAACTACTAAAGAATTGATAGGTAATTAACATTTTAAATATGCTTTCTAATCCTCCAAAATGTTTTAATCCCCTTGAATGGTTTAATAGTTGCACTACTGAGCTGTTACAACAGGGGCAGAGAACAAAGCATTTAGATTAGGGAGTACAGCTGAGACTGCAGCAAATAGAGCAAGCAAATACAGCATGAAATCGTTCCAGATGGATGTAAGTACCTATAATTAGTAGCAAATATTGTGCAGAGCATATTGGAGGGAACAAACCTCCTTCAGCATGCCTTTGAATTAGCGTAGCACTGGTATACAAGGTGAATTTTCAGTAATTGTAAGCGAAGACAAAAAAGTCTGCAGATGATAATAACTACTCTGATATAAGAAATTGATAGCCAAATCAAAAGTGATGTGGGAAAGATAGTGTCTGATGCATAAAAGGAAATCAGAACAACCTGGACAGTGTACATGACACAGAGGTAGAAGGCAGAGGATAGGGAAGAGGATACTGAGGATAAGAGATGGGGTGGTGTGGTTGGGATGGAGGGGAAAGAGTGGTGGGAAAAGGAAGAGACTCATATGAAACAAGAGTCAAATAGAACTAATAGTTTCTATTAGTTCTTTAGCAAGATTTGATTAGAAACGGGAGGAGAATCTTATGAGGACCTCATTGTTTATCAGCATAGTTTGGGAAAATTACTTTCTAAAGTAAACGCATGGCACATTGCAAAAAAAGCTCACCACAAAATGTGCATCAGTCATTCTCAAAGAAAGGCTAATATTGACTTCATGAAATTTTGAATGAAATATTTTCTCCAGATGCTATAAAACGTTTTTACTGTAGGTTCTAAAGAACACTGGCTCAATGCAATAGTCATAGTAATAACATCACAAACAAGTTTGTGACTAAAAAAATTTGAGAAACCTTACTTTTTGCTGAAGGACATCTCAGAACCTGATTTAAAGAGAGCCTGATGAATCTTCAGAGGCAGAATAGAAGTTGCATCACTTACAGGAGAACTCAGTCTCCTTGGAAAAGACTTTCTGACAATTAAATCAAAACGGAAGTAGCCAGAGGGGATACATTCAGGTTAACAGAAGAACTTAATAGAAAGGGTGATCTCTGGAATCAGGTGCACAGGATTATGGTAGCAAATTGGTAGGAGAGATTACAAAATTGCAAAAGATTAATTACAGCCAGATAAACGAAAACTATGTAAGTGGTTTAAGGTCATTAATTGACCATTTCCACAGAGAAAATTGTGATGGTTGACAACCTCACTAGTGAGAAAGGTAATTAAAATTCAAAGGTATATAATTAATATATCAAATTCGGTTTAAAAAATTTTAAAGGGAAAGTGAAGCAATAATGAAAGGGTCTTTTTAAGCACTACTAAAGAGATTGTAGATATGCTAGCCCTTCTGAAAAATAATTTTACAACATATTTAAATATTTTAAGGTACTTATCCCACTTAAATACTTTAGAATTACTGTTTCTTAAGAATGAAGCTTAATATAGTATAGGAAAAAATAATTACCAGGAAAAGTTGTTTATCATTCAACATTTTATGGTAATATAAAATATAGAAGCAATAAAAATGTTCTACAGGAGGAAACGGTTAACTAAATCAACAGACATTTATCCAATGGACAATTTATTTCTCCCTTATTTCCCATGCATTTAGATTGTGATCTGGGACATTAGTAGAGAACAATAACTATTAAATTTCTTACAGGGACATGATCAGGACTAAGATCCCAGTTAAATGAATCTTGTGTTTCCCATAAAAGATTCAGCTAAGATTAATCCCTTAAAGACTTTTGCATAAGTAAATGTCTATAACAGACATAAAGATAGACCAAATTTCTTGTGTAATTTTTGACCCAGACACATCAAAAAACAGAGAATGCAGCATACCCTGGGGAGGATTTATTGCAAGTTTCTTCACTCAAGTTCTTATTCCAAAACCAGAGAATTATATCTTTAAGAGAGAGATATCTTGGTTGCAAGTAACAGAAACAATGCTAGCTATCTTAAAAAAAGAGTGTGTGTCTCTGTGTGTGTGTGTGTGTGTGTGTGTGTGTGTGTGTGTGTGTATGTGTGTGTAGGAACTGGTGTGTTCATGGATTTCAATATGTATAGGGTACCTGGAACATTAAGTATGGAAAACAGGCAGAGGGCATGGAAATTCAGGAGGCTGTGCAGCGGAACAATACTCAAGATTATACTGCAGCCACTATTACTGGAACCTCTAAACATTAAAAATCCTGGTAGAAAATATTTAAATGGGAGTCTTAGGTAATGCCACCGTGCAAGAGGACAAATAGCAGGTGGTTTGGGCTTCCCTCAGCTTCTGTAGCAGAAGGAAGCAGAAGCAAGCCATAAAACTACAACCAATGGAAAAATACTTCAGAAGGGAAAATAAAATCTCATAGGTAAAGGGGATAGGCTGAATGTTCTAAAGCTAAAAATTGACAGAGCCTGCCATGATAACCTCCATACTGCTTTGTATTTACCATGGCTAATCTCAAAAACAACAAAATATTCTATTTTCAGGGTCATATTCTTGACAACAATCATACAAAACTCTTCCTCCATTCAGGAAGCCCCTGCTCACTTTCACTTCAGATTAGAATGTGATAGATTACTCTTAACATAAGTTGCCAGATGATTCTATGTAAGTTTCTCTTGTCTGTCAAATCTTAACTGTTTGTGCTTAACTTATTATAGCGTTTGCTACTTACATTATGATCTCTGTCTCCCGCCTATCTGTTTTACTTGGAACACGAGTAAAGGGTGATATTATCCTTTAAGAGGTGACATAGTTCTCTCATTCTCCTTCTTTAATCAGCTAGACGATATTTTCTGCTTATTTAGGATATAAAATGTCTCCTTCTAACATTGTTGTCTATTAATACTTGTGAGAAGTTCTGTAAAAGTTTTTCTCCTAAATCATTACATATTGGACACATTGTGCCTAAATTGGCCTTTGATACTATCCAATCCCAGTAACATTTGCAACATTTGCTGAGATTATATATACCAGGCATTCTGATTGTAACTGGGACATGAACATGAATGAGGCATGCTATTTACCTGTAACACATAGTACAATGAGAAATGTAGACATGGATTTAAAAACCTGTAGTAGTGCTGCTATAAATGCTAGTTATTGACATCAGACAGGTTTTATAGGAACTCAGAGGAGGGAAAATTGGCTTTGCTGGGAGGCCAAGAAGGCTTCTCATACAATTTAGGTTGTAGCTTGAAAGTTGCAATAGGTTTTCTCTCTCTCTCACCCCTCTCTCTCTCTCTCTCTCTCTCTCTCTCTCTCTCTCTCACACACACACACACACACACACACACACACACACATACACACAGAGGCATAACCCAATATTGCAAGTATAACCCAATTAGCATTTCACCTCTCTTCTAAGCAAGTGGAACCTAGAGCTTTAACTCAGCCTAGTAGTACTGAAAATTGAAATTTAGCATGGAGTAGAAAGGACCAGAGTGAAACTTTTAAGTTTGCAACACACACAATAGTGGCTCAGGAGCTAAGATGCTATCTGAAATGTGAAGGTTGATTAGTAAAGCAGAGAGAGGGGAAAACAAAACAAAACACTTTGAGACAAAAATAGTAGGAGAGAACAACCACCTTTTATAATGATATACAGTCTTGTCCATGGGTTGGGGAGGAGATGTAAATGCATCAGGTTTGGGGAAAAAGAAGAGGTGAAGGGCTATGCATAATGGATCAAACAAAGTTAAAACAGACAGGATGGAACTACTGAAAACTTCAGTTTCATATAGTAGATTAATGAAACAAATACTTTGATGATATTGCAGGTTCAGTTTCAGACCATCACAATAAAGCGAATATCATAATAAAGTGAGCCACAGATTTTTTTTGTTTCTCATTGCATATAAAAGTTCTGTTTATACTATATTATAGTCTATTAAATATGCAATAGCATTACATCTAATATGTATATATATATCTTTATTAAAAATGCTTTATTTCTATAAAATACTAACAATCATCTGAGCCTTCAGCCAGTGCTCCTCTTTTTGCTGGTGGAGGGTCTTGCCTTGATGTTGATGGCTGCCGACTCACCAAGGTGGTGGTTACTGAAGGTTGGGGTAGCTGTGGGAATTTCTTAAAATAAGGTAACAATGAATTTTGCTGCACAAATTGACTCTTTTGTTCACGAAAAATTTCTCTGTAGCATGCAATGCTATTTGGTAGCATTTTACCCAGAATAGACCTCTTTTCAAACTTGGAGCCAATCCTCTCAAACCTTGCTGGTGCTATATCAACTAAGTTTATGTCATATTCTAAATCCTATGTTGCCATTTCAACAATGTTCACTGCATCTTCACCAGAAGTAGATTCCATCTCAAGAAACCACTTAAGAAGCATCTCCTCATCTGCTCGAGTTTTATCATGAGATTGCAGCAATTCAGTCACATCTTCAAGCTCTACTTCAGATTCTAGTTCCTTGCTAGTTCCACCACATCTGAGGTTACTTTCTATACTGAAGTTTTGAACCCCTCAAAGTCATCCATGAAGGTTGGATCAACGTCTCTAAAACTCCTGTCAATGTTGCTATTTTTGCATCCCCTCATGAATCAAAAATGTTCTTAATGACATCTAGAATGGTGAATTCTTTCCAAAAGGTTTTCAATTTTTTTACCCAGATACATTATAGGAATAAATATCTATGGGAACTCTATCCTTATGAAATGCATTTCTTAAATAATAAGAGTTGAAAGTCAAAATCACTCCCTAATTCATGGACTGTAGAGTGGATATTGTGTTAGCAAGCATGAAAACATTAATCTCCTTGTACATTTCTATCAGACCTCTTGGGTGACCAGGTACCTTGTCAATGAGCAGTAATGTTTTGAAATAAATCTTTTGTTCTGAGCAGTAGGTCTCAACAGTGAGCTTAAAATATTCAGTAAACTATGCTATAAATAGATGTGTTATCATCCATGCTTTGTTGTTCCATTTATAGAGCACTGGCTGGGTAGGTTTAGCATAATTTTTAAGGCCTCTAGGACTTTCTGAATGACAAATGAGCATCACCTTCAACTTAAATTTAATAGCTATCTCAGCCCCTAAGAAAGAGGCAGTTTGCCCTTTGAAGCCAGGTGTTGACTACTTCTCGCTGGCTATGAAAGTCCTACATGGCATCTTCTTCCAGTATACAGCTGTTTCATCTACACTGAAAATATGTTATTTAGTATAGCCACTTTTATTAATGATGGTAGCTACATCCTCTGGATAACTTGCAGCAGCTTCAACATTAGCATCCACTGCTTCACCTTGCAGTTTTACATTATGGAGATGACTTCTTTCTTTCAGCCTCATGAACTCACCTCTTCTAGTTCAATCTTTTCTTTTGCAGATCCATTATCTCTCTCAAGCTTCATAGAATTAAAGAGAGTTAGGGCTTTGATCTAGATTGGATTTTGGCTTAACTGAATGTTGTGGCTGGTTTGAGCTTCTATCCAGACCACTAAGACTTTCTCCATATCAGCAATAAATCTGTTTCACTTTCTTATTCATGTGTTCACTGGAGTAGCACTTTTAATTTCCTTCAGGAACTTTTCCTTTGAATTCATAACTTGGCTAACTGTTTGTGACAAGAGTTCTAGCTTTTAGCATATCTCACCTTCCTCACTAACCTTCATCACTTCTAGCTTTTGATTTAAAGTGAGAGACGTGCAATTTTTCCATTCACTTCAACATTTACAGGCCATTGTAGGGTTATTAATTGGCCTAATTTCAGTAGAGTATGTCTCCGGGAATAGAGAGTTCTGATAAGAGGGAGAGAGATGGGGGAATAGCTATACAGCAGAGCAGTCAGAACACAGACAATATTAAATCATTAAGTTCCCCATCTTCTATGGGTGCAATTCACAGCTTTCCAAATGAATTATATTAGTAACATCAAAGACCACTCATTGCAGATCAACATAATAGATTTAATAATAATGAAAATGTTTCAAATGTGAAAATTACCAAGATGTGACATAGAGACATGAAGTGAGCATGTATTGTTGAAAAAATGGCACTGATAGAATTGCTTGATGCAGGGTTGCCACAAACCTTCAATTTGTAAAAAAAAAACAAAACCACAATATCTGCAAAGCTCAATAAAGCTAAATACAATAAAATGAGGTATGCCTGTACTCTCCTGTTTAAAAGACTCTAATTTATTTGCTCCTATTCAACATAAATATCATCTCTTCCCACGTAACCTGAAACGTCTTCTCATTTGATTTGCCAGTACGTGTCAGGCAGAGTGTTTTTAATTTGATATCTGTTCAAATAATCCAACTTGAACTCAAAAATCCTGGAGGAAGACCTTGTCATAGAGTGGAAAATCTCTCCAATTTTGGAGGCTAGTAAGTTCCAAAGGTACCAAAGATACAAAAGACACAGGGCCAAATCACATTTGTTATATGAGAAAAATCTTGGATGACTACCTGCTCTATTTCTATAATTCTCCCAATTTTTGTACTCTTCCATCCTCATTATATCTAGGAGGAAGCTTTAATGGGGTAGTCATGATCTTTAATATCTAATAGTCTGTCTTTGATAAAGATTGTCTTAATCTGCTTGAGGTGAGTCCTCATGTAGTAATAGTCGGAGGCAGAGAGATTTCAAAGGGGCTTGGAACTCCCTGTAGCAGATTGTGCTAAAGCTTAACATCACTTATGTAATCATAATTTATCTTAAAATTTCTACATTTGGGCCCAGATTAGGTACTCATGATGGCCCAGCCTTTGTAGTATTCTACTCAAGATTATTTTGTTTTGTGTAAATTATAATGGTATCAGGGAGGAAATATAATTTATCCCTAACCATCCTAAGCTTATAGTTGGGACAGACACCTGTGACAAAGGACAGTTTAGGAAGAGAAAAATAAGCAAGTTTACTGACATGTACAGCGTACATCACACCAGAGAAACCTCAAGGAACAGTAACTCAAAGCAGTGACTTAGAACTCTGGCTTACATAGCATCTTTAACAAAGAACAGTAAATTTTAAGATGTGACAAGACAAAGAAAGCAGTTTTATGCTTCCAGATGTGGGAACCTGTGGGAAGGTAAATACATGGGAGTAAACTAATGGAGTAAGTTTTGTTTGTAGATTCCCTGGCTGCCATGTCTGAGCTAGTAAGACTTGTCTCTAGTACAGGAAAATGTGTATCTGTCCGTCTTTAGGCAGAAAAGGGAGGGGAGGATAGAAAAAGCTCTTCTTCTGTTTGCTGCTTCTTAGTTGCGTTTATCTCAAACATATTTATATCAAGGAGCCATAATTTAGGGTGAAAAATTCTGGTTTTCTTCAATGTCCTCATAGATGTAGAAGGATGCAATGAGAAACACTTTGTTCTAGAGATGTCTGGACAAGGTTTAATGAGAACTATGAGGATCCTGGCCATGCCTCAGAATATGAAAATTTAGATTCTATATATGTATTTCTCAAAGGATGGTACCACCTTTAAAAGAGTCTTCTGAAGATTTAATTTACACTGATATTCAACTGAGTTTCCACATCAGAACTGTGAAGCTATAATATTAGAAAATATGGGACCCAATTTACATTTTGAAAAGAATACCTAGGTGATTCACTGGCAATATAGTTTGACAATCCTGATGTAAATAAGTAGAGGGACAGAAGTTGCCTTTCCTCTCTCTGAGTATATGTATGGAAGGAACTTTTGAGTTAAGAAAACATCAAATTTCCTGGCACTTTCCACTCCTGTGAACTTGTCCCATGTTTCTTGATAAGCAAATAGCATGAGAATTAGAAGCAGTGAGACTATGTAAGGACAGGACACGTAAGAATAACAGAAGCATTTTAAGTCTCCATGAGAGTTAATTAGTCCTGTCAAAGGAAATCCATGGAGCTTGTAACCTATGATCACACCTAATGTAAACTTAAACAACAGCAGCCAAGGTAGGTCAACTGTAGCAGTTTTGGAAGAAGAATACCAGGAATAGAAGTGAGATCAATATGAAAACTTTACTGGAAGAAAGAAAGTGAGAGAAGCATTTTCAGAGAAATATAGACATTAAACTCAACACTTTTTAAAATGTTGCCAAAAGGAACAATGTGGCAAAATTTAAGAATAGCTACTAACCTAGACCATCATGCAAGTGAAAATTGTACCAGGTACATTCCTTGGGTCTCCAAAGCTAAGCTTTTATTCTCTGGAGTCTTGTTTTAACTTAAGATGAACATGTAAGAGGTTACTCTTGGCTCATGAAAGGAATCCTTTCTCCTTCCTTTGGTGGAAATACACTCTTTTTATTAATCTTATCCTCTTGAAGAAAAGGAACAAAGACTGTGGTTCATAATTTATATTATACTCTGTCACTTAATTGGGTTGCCTGCTAATGCTTCAAAAGGCTTTTTGAAGTTAAGTTAAATTACTAAGCTTTTATCAGTGTCCTGCATTTCTACGAAACAGCTTTTAACACTGGAATTGATGTCGTTAGCAGCACCCGTTCACCTCTGCATGGCCTCGGTCTATCTCCTATCAAATTCTCATCACAGTAGCTATCTCATTTTCTAATGAATCTGAGCATTTCTCAAGCTCTGTGATTATATTTTTGCCATGTTCCCACATTCGCCACTTCTCCACTAACTGAAATCCTACTAAGTCTACAAAGTAGCAGAAACGTCACCATCCCTATGAAGCCTTCCTGAAATTCCAAAATTCCAAACAACTTTCTAAATTTCATAATGGTGCCTATTATGTTGACAGACAAACCATGCTTCCTCACTGCACCCCTATATATGTTAAGGTGAGATAGTAGCTTCTTTTTATTCTGTCCCTCTCTGCATGTAGCACAGTATTTTGCACGTAATAGTATTTGATAAGCATTTTCTACCGCATTTCCGCTTTCAAATAGGTTGGCTATTTTGCAGAAAAGATGTTGTTTTCTGTATGTAACTAAATGGATTAGCACATTTGGCAGATGTCACATTGCTTCTGAAAGAAACTCTTGAGCAGTTTCTTCTTAGAACATTTTATCTCAGGCTGGTTGTCATGGCCAATAGAATATTAAGATAGTCACTATGGGCTTTAACAAGAAATATATTAATATATAGTTTTCCTCCCTGATTAGGTGGTTATACAGAAATTTATCCTCATGAGATTATTCAGTCCTTCCCGTGAGCTAGATACTGTGTTTAGCATTAGTTAGAGTTTCATGGGGACATCAGATGAGAAAATTGAACAAATGGATGTTCATGATAATTTGTGAAGAAGAATATGAGGAATAATTAAAAAGAAAAGTAATACATGTATATATACACATATATATAATATACATGCATGCACACATACAATCTATGCACACACACACACACACACACACACACACACACACACACACGCATGCCATGGGCAAATTGACCAGAACAACAGTTTATATGTATGCTCTTAGTTAACATGGGCAAATTGACTAGGACAAGGGTTTCCATGTACACGATTGTTTAAACTTCTCAACAAATATTTAGATTTATTAATTATTCTACTCATAAATGAGAGAATTAAGTCAATAGCTTTAATAAAAAAAAAACAGTAATTAACATTTACTAAGCACTTTCCAAATTCTAGGGATTATGGTAAGCATATAACTCCAGTTTTCAGATGGCATTACCTGAGAGGGGTTTAAATCCCATTTTTGAGTTCACAAAAGTTGTACAAGGCAAAGCTGTTATTGAAACTTATCTTGTCCTGACTCCAAGAACCTTGCTTTATACTGCCATGCTATAAACTGACTTTGGTGTGATGTTTGCCTCAGGACCCATCATGATCATTTCTACATCATCAACACTTCACACGTTTAAGTGGTAAATGCATAGAAAAAGGAAGTAGACAAGTCAGGGGGTGCAAAAGTCTATATTCAAGTTTTTGTTCAAGTTTAATTGTGGGATTCTGAATAAATCTATAATTCCCTGAAGGTCAACTGTTTCAGGGAAGGGTAGTAAACATTTGTTGTTTATCCTATACCTATGCCCCTTTCACTAACATGGAATGTAGATGAATCAATTACGACTGTAGTTGACAACTTGCAACCATGGGGACACAGCCTGTCTGAGAATGGAGTCACCACACATAAAGCCAAGCCTAGAAATGGAAAAAGGGAAACTAGTCCCAGGGAGATCATTGACCTGTATGTCTAGATGAACCTAAAAACAAATCTATTGCCTGAAAATGATTATCACAGCCTTTATTTATTTATTTTTCAGTCCATTTGAATTTCCTGTCATGACCAAAAATATTATAAATGCTATAAGTATATAAGTACTCTTTGAGCTCAAATTTCTTTATCAAGGATTGTTAAGGCAACCTGGCTTTGTAGGAAATATTACTGTATGTGAATAACACTCATTCTTGATAAAGATACAATTGACTATGGTTTTTAGGTGCTACAGATACGTATATCAGTGTAATGACCAAATTCCTAATATGTACACTATACTTACTCTTATTGGTAGTAGTACTTACCATAATTATGGGACATTTGATTGATTCATTTCTTAACTACAGTAAACAGTAATGAAAGTGAAAACGTTAGTGATACAGTCATTTTTTACCCCACGTCCTTCTAAGTTACCTAATGCACACTAACTTTGATTATTATTCCACTGAAATATACTCTCACTTTTTTCATTTAGAAAATAATCCTGTTGCAGTTACAATTTGTTGTTTAATCATCTTAAAAGATGACTGGGCATCATCTTAGATCAATTTAGAATTGATCAATTTAAAGATCAATTTAGAGTTGAAACGTTATTTTGAAACTCAATTATGGCATCTTGGATAAATAGCCCATCTCATATGTGTAAAAAAAGACTAGTAATGTCAATTTCCTGCAGTTGAGTGAGAAATGAACATGAATTTTTCATGGGATATATTTTTATAATAGCTTTATAGAATTGCAATCTGCCTACCATAAAGTTCAACCAATTAAAGAGTACAATTCAGTAGGTTTAGTATATTCACAGAGTTGAGCAATCCTCATCATCTGATTTTAGAATATTTTTATCACTCCCCCTAAAAAAATACCTGTATCCATTAGCAGTCATTTCCCATTCTCTTTTTTTCCTCAATCTCTAGAAACCTCCAATCTACTTTTTGTCTGTATAGCTTTGCCTATTCTGAAGATTTCATATTAATGGAATCATGTAATATATGGTCTTTTGTGAATGCCTTCTTTCATTTGGGTCATATTTTTAAGATTCATCTATGCTGTAGCATGTAACAATACTTTACTCTCTTTTTTGTTGCATAATACTTCATTTTATGGACATACCACATTTTGCTTGCCTGTTCCTCAGTTGATGGACATTTTGTTTATTTCCACTTTTAGGCTATTATGAAAAATGCTGCTATAAATATTCATGTACAAGTTTTGGTGTAGACATGAATTTTCATTTCTCCCGCATAATTTACCTACTTTTATCTTTTTTTCAATTGTTCTTTCTGAACTTTATCTAAGAAACCATTGGCTAAACCAAGGTTATAAATATTCATTCCATTTTTAAAAGAATTTTGAAATTTTAGAATGTTAGTTTTAGCCCTAACATTTACATCTGTGATCCATTGTGACTTAATTTTGGCATATAATCTACCCAGGAAGAATAGGATAGTTCTTTTTAGCAGAGGATGAATGCCAAATTTGAGTTTAATGAACAATGATGAGGAACCACAATAAGTCAGAGGACCAGCTTCCCATGTGTTCACTGTGAGAAGTCCTTCAAGTTACATTTAGATTTACCAAAAACAAGGTACACTTCACAACTGTCAAAATGTAACTGTCGAAATGTAATATTTGAGCATGAAAAATCACTAATACCCATATTAAGTTTACCTTCTTCAAAATTATTTGGTTGTGGAATATAATTAGTATCTTTTACTTATGACATCATTAGTCTCAAATGACTCTTTCTTCCAATTTTTTAAATCAAAACCTATGTATATATTCAACTTTAAAAATGTCTTAAACACCCACTTTGTGCCAAAACACTATGTTCACTGCACAAGATGAAGTAAGGGGTTAATAAATGGCAGGGGTGGGGAAGACAAGGGGTTTGGGAAAAGTAACATGTGTGATCAAACATGATAAGTTCTATGAAAAGAAAGGTGTACACATAGCAAGTGATTTTTTTTTTTTTTATGTGAAAATAAGTTTTTATTGTCTTGGGTATACACCTAGGAATAGAATTTTTGGATCAGATGGTAACTCTATGCTTAACATTTTTAGGAAATTCCAGTTCCTAACATTTAGAAACAATTGTCCAAAGTGGCCACACTAATTTATGTTCCCACTTGGCAATGCATGAAAATTCCAATTTCTCTCCAACTTCAATAACACTTGTTATTATCTGACTTTTTTATTAAAGCCATCCTTGTGGGTATGAGGTGGTATCTCAGTATGATTTTGGTTTGCATTCCCTGGTGGCTAATAATGTTGACCATCTTTTCATCTGCTTATTAGCCATTGGTATATCTTCTTTGGGGAAATGTTCATGCAGATCTTTTGGCCAGTTTTTTTTTTTTTTTTTTTTTTTATATTTTTTTTTATTTCAGCTCATCATGGGGGTACATAAGTTCAGGTCATATACATTGTCCCTGTCCCGCCCATCCCCCCGAGTCAGAGTCCCAAGTGCGTCCGCTCCCACTCTCCAGACAGTGCGCCTGGCACTCGCCATGTATTCAAGTGATTTGGAACAAAGAGTAATTCATTCTGTTTAACGCAATTTCTCCTTTTTCCAATATTAATTTAGGTTTAATGAACTTTGTTTCATTTAAATTATAATAGCATGTACTGTCACATACAATTTATATTAAGTAAATTTTTATGGTCTTCTCTTATTAATCTGCTTTATGTTTTAGGTGCTTCAGCCATGAACCTAATGACAAAGAGGAATGAAATCTTTCCTGTCCTGTTCTGGGTAATTTGTGGGCCCAGAGTGGAGGTAGATATAAAATATATCAGTAAACTATAACAAACTGAAGAAATGTGATTGATTGAATTCAGCTGTTGTGATGATTAAATGTTATATCTCCCAATAACATTGTATTTCAAAATGGAGGTGGGATAAGTCAAAGAATGAAGCTCGACATATGCAGAAATTGGCCTGAGATTATCTTGCAAGGTTTTGTGTTTTCCTGGTATTTGCTGCTGCTGCTGCTGTTGGTTGATTGTCCCTCCTCTCAGATAATGGCAGCTCAGCACCACTCAAACTTCACTTTATCCTGTTTTGCATAGAAACTCCTTCCATGTTAAAGACTATATTGTTCACAGACTTATTATCGTTCTGAAGGCCAGGGTTTAGCAATATTTTCTAACTCTCTATGGATCATTAAATTTCTTTGCATTTGTCAATAATTCTTTTATTTTTCCAAATGCTCCTGCTGACACATTCAACACAGGTAGATATACAGAGAAATGTGACATTATTTTACATTGCATGTTCTCTAGGCATGATGATAGCAACTGCTTAGAAACTTTTCCCCCAGTGAGAAAGGAGAACAGATTTGTCCAAGTAAGTTACTTGGGTTGCCTTGGAAACCAGCATGCTGTCTGAAAAGAATAGTTTTATCTTTAAAGAGGAATAGCATCTTTCAATATAGTGATTATAATTTATCAGGAAAAAGAAGTAAGACAGAAAAATAATTATATATTCCATTCTAAGAATAGAACAAGGCTTAGGTGACAAAATTCAGTTTCATAAAGACAGGAAAGGATGCTTTTCAAAGGATGTGCCCCTAAAACTATAGTCAAAAACTATCCCAGAAGAAAGAGTCTTCAGAGGATCTGCTGAAGCTAATTTAGATACAGGATATGTGGAAGGTTGTGCTTCTTTCTTGGGACAATTCTAGTCATTAAATGTCAGACACATTCTGCTATGTGTGATGAAAGTTATGAGTCCTCTCCCCAGAGGGGGAAAAAAAGCATACCTGCACATAAAAATCTGCAATCTGCATATCATGTTAGGGGCTAGAGAGACTTCCCGAAACCTATGCTTGAATTCTGGATTCAAAATACATAAACTAGGGTGCACCCCAATGAAGACAACAATAAGATTACTGGGTCTAAACCAGGTTATATGAAAAACCATTAAATATATTGGAAATTTTATCTTAAATATATGGCTTACAATGAAGGGCTAGGAATTGGGGGTAGAGATTGGTGGGAGCATTCTAAATGGTTTTAAAAAATAAAAGTATGCTAAAATGAAATGAAAATGTATTTACCCTCTGAATGCAGCTCAAGATAGTAAATAATCATTCACTTTTATCTATCAAGTGCTCACACTGTGCCAGGTACCATTCTAAGTGTTTTACATATATTAGCATTGATTTCACATTCAGAGCAATTTTTTAAAAAACAGTATATTCTAGATATGCACTTGGAAAGGGGCTTTGCCAGCATTCCAGACAAGAGAATTTGGCTTAGAGAGACCAAAATATCATAATCTATAAACAATTAAATAAAGTGACGAATGCCACTTATTTAAGAAATATTCATTGAATGTCTATAAGTATCATACATTATACTCAACACTTGATGTAATTTTGTGGACAAAATATATATACAACCCATCCTCCTGAATCTTACTTTTCTGGCAGGTAGGGTAGTGTGGGTACATGAACTAAAAACAAGTAAGAAATAGGAAAATTAAATGTGCATATTTGGTAACTCCAATGAAGAAAACAAATAAGTTGCAGTGGAACCAAATTATGGTGAGGGAGAGCAATCTACTTAGGATGGTCAAGGAAAGCATTTCAAAGGAATTTGTACTGGGAACAGAAAGGATGAGAAAGAATCTGTCGGGGAGAACAGTCTAGGCAGAAGAATCATTGGATTCATTACCCTGAAAGTAAATTGGTGTTTTTTTAAGTGTAGTGGGAGAATAGCACTTGTGAGATGGCCTAGATGACCAAAAGATTTATAAACCATATTAAGTGGTCCAGAGTTACTTTGAGTAAAATAGCAAACCACAGGAGGGATCTCCCTACCTGCCCCTAATGCTCAACGTCAGTCTATACTGTCAGTGTGCCTGTAGCCCCTTTTGTCATTCTGGCTTTATCCAAGGGCTTAAATTTAGCAGCCCTAACTAGCCAAGTTCCAAGATCTAGAATATCTATGTGCCAGTTAATCTTGCAGGTGGCATTTGCTCTTAGGACATGCTTGATTTCAAGTTCAAGTTCACTTCACAATTTTATTTCAATTGCTTAATTGCCCTTGAAAATTTATTTTCTTTCTTGAGAAATTGCAAAGCATTTAAAATTATATGTGTTATAATGTCTGAAAATTTAAATGTATTGAGGCAGAAGAATCTTATTGCATATATAATGCATCACTCAGCAAAAAGTAGAATTTCATCTGCTATTGCTTTCCTTTTCTTTGAATTCTTCTTATCTACCATATCTGCCTTGTGTAAAGGTCTTCCCACCTGTCTTGGTTTGGGCTAATGTAACCAAAGTACCATAGACTAGGTGGCTTAAGCAACAAACATTTATTTCTCACTGTTCTTAAAGCTGAAAAGTCCAAAGATTAGGGTGCTGGCAGATCTACTCCCTGGTAAGGGCAAGTCTATTTGCTTATAGACAATCACCTTTTAGTTGTATCCTCACATGGCAGAGAGAGCACATGCTAGTCTCTTTTTCTTTTTATAAGGACACTAATCCTATCATGGGGGATCCATTCTCATGACCTCATCTAAACCTAAATACTCTGCAAGGGCCCACCTCCTAATATCACCCCACTGGAGGTTAGGGTTTCAACATATGAATTTTTTGGCAACAGAAACTTGTAGTCTATTATACCCCCCAAAGTCATCACAGTATTGTATACTACATTGTTAACACTGAGAACACAAGGTGGCATATTAAATCCAATGACAAATTTTGAAATGAAAATACATATAATTGTACTTAATTCAACAATTATATTTAAGTAATGTAGAGCCTATTATCAACCTGCGGAAACGTTGAGCTTTTTGGCTAGTGTTGCACTAACGTTTCAGTTATCAAATTTGTGGCTCCTGGTAGACAGAATGATACCAATAACTCAATGAATTAAAAGGACATGGAATGAGCCTTAACCTAATTATTCAGTCATTGAGGATATGCTTTCTCTATTGCCATGCATTCAGTACTTTCATAGGCTTGTGAAAGTCACTTAACCCTGTGGTCTTAACTTTGACCATTTTAATCACCTGTGAATCTTTTTTATTTTTATTTTTTAATTTTAAAACTCATACCCAGATATTGTGATTAAATTTTTCAGAAGTAGTACCAAGAATCAGATACTCTAGAGAAGAGGCTAGAGGACAGGTGTTTTTTACAAGCTTCACATGTGACTCTATTGTCAGGATTAAAAACTACAGATTTAAGCAATGTATCTATTGTTTTTTCCACCTACAAGAAAAGGACAATAAACTTGGATAATTGTAAGATCCCTCCCTGCTCTTATACATTATGATTTTTTCCAATAATTACAGAGGCTATAATTTGAACAAACCTCAGAGGTGATTTGGTGTCAAAGAACCATTTGTTACCTGTCAAATCTTACATATATAAGGCTATGCCTCTTCCTAGTGTATTCCTGTTACAGAACATGCTGGCATTTGTCTTGAACAGGGATAAACCTTACTCTGTTTTAAGCCTAAGAGTGAAAGCTGTAGACATAAGAAGGAATAGTTGAGGAGAATAAGAAAGAAGAGTATTGAGTTTAAAAATTATTAAGCAGTCTACAAATCCTGAGGCTTAACAATAAGATTGCTATTTAAATACCATCAGAGAAAAAAATCATCTCTTTTGCCTCCACACATATTCAAGGTGCTATGACGTGAAATTAAGAAAATTTCACAGTCTTTCTTAAAGTATCGTCAATATTAAATTGGAGCCGTAAACTACTTTTCTTCTCTTTCTGTGACAAAATACGACAGGGGCTAGATGCCATGACAGTTGAACCAATAATCAATACAAACATTTTGGGGCATGAATCATGTCCAGAAATATTCCAGTTACATTACTAGGCTGTGTCATCAATATCAAGGGTGAGAGTTGAGCCTTATTTCCATTCATATTCTAACTTGCTATCATTTTGATTCTTTCATCTTGAATATGAAAGACCAGACAAGAACAAACTGAGACAGCTATAATTTGACCGTCACACAAAAGCACCCCTAGAGTTCCATATCTTAACTCCTTTGCTAGTTTCAGGGGTATTCATATTCTTTGAAAGTAATTGTGTTTTAACAGTAAGATGCCTATGAGCAGATAAGTCATCAGGCTGTTTTCAGGAACATTTGCAATGATCATTTAACAGTGACAAAGGATTCCATAAAGATAAAAGCCTAAGGATTTTTCTCTCGGCAATATTGAATTGTGTTATAGTACTAAATTCAGTAGCACATGCAATTTGGTATACTAATGATGGATAACTTGACTTGCTTTTATTTAGCACAATTTTTATGGTATCAGAGTTTCTATAGCCTAGAATTTTAGCCTTTATAAAAATAGATGGTTTCTTAACAAAAATGCTAAAAAATAGAACAAAGGGATTTAATCACTGGCATGAGCCTTATACCATGAAATAGTATAGCATAAATGAAATCAGATTAATGATGGAAAGCCAGGTTTTCAATAAAGGATATTTTTCCATGGATATAGAAATATATATAATGGGGTTCCTAGAGGATCATTTCTAATCTAGTTGGGATCAGTCTTTTAACAATTATTTGGAAGAATATATACAAAAAATGAAAAATGATTACAAGTAGAGCTCAGATATAATTTTGGGAAAAAATGCTCATGAGAATACAACCTACAGCTCTATTTCCCCCTATATAAAAATGGATTGATAAGTGTAACCATCTCATATGACTATTAATAGAATAAAATATCAAATATAAAGCATTTATTGATAGAATAATGCCTGTGATGTAAATGCTAGCAGTTAGTAGCAGCAGTGATGATAAGGGTGTGAAAGGAAGAGGATTCTTAATTTGAGATTAAGTATGAGCTTCATAGACTTCAAAATGCCTGAAACTGTATAAAAATATTTTTTTAGTATATACATTTTTTTCAAGGAGATGGTCCAAATCTTACATCATATTCAAAGTACCAGCCATACCAAAATATTAAAAGTTCCCTAATATACTGTCTCATGGTACTATATGAATGCAGAAAATAAATATACACTTAAATTGCTTATAACTTTGGGCAGAAAATTATTTTACAAAAAGAAAAAAACTCTCAGTGGACAAATAAAATGAAGCTTATTAGCCACAATACCTGGGGCCATAGCAAGAAAGGCACTGATAAACAACATGCACAGAAAGAACACTGCATTGGAAAGAGTCCTGTGTTTAGAATCAGAAGACCTTAACTGTGTCTCACCTAATCTACAGTTGTGGACAAGTAATGTGACTTATTTGCATCTCAATGTATCTCTAAAAAACAAAATTGAGATACACTGAGCCACATCTCCCTCATCAGTTGCTCAGAATATAATAAGAGAACACAAGGAAGCATTTTATAAAAATGTTAAAAGCTGTAAAACAAGAATTAGTGCTGTGACTGTTAATGGCAAAATGTACCCACTTCTTTACACTAAGGCCAGTAGTACATAATAATTCCTATCTAATAGTTACTTGTCACTATTCTAGGCACTAAAGGTGTATCAATACACAGATATGTTCTTAATGGTAAATACCTTCTGTGGACATCTCTTGGTCTCTTCCTAGAATCCTACATATCAGCATCACACAATATACACTATTGTACTAGAGATTTAGTTATTATAGACATTACTTTAGCAGATAGAAAAAAAGAAACAAGAAACTGTTTTACTTTGGCCTTTCCAACATTTTCAAAGATTTTCTCATCTTACTACTGTGGGTTTTTTTTGTTGTTGTTTTTTAAAAGTTAGTAAGTCTACATAATAGAAATTCCTTCCAACATTCATTAAACGAAATGTTACAATGTTCATAGTAATCGAGTTTGTGCCTAATTCCTATTCCAAAACTCTTCTTTATGTATAATCTTAACAGATGGACAATCAGTAACTTTACAATTTTCTGGCATAGTGTATTTCATATTTAATAAATTATCTTCTCTATCTTTGTATCTTTTTTTATGTTTTGTATTATACTGCCTGCTCCTTCTTTCATAGCTCTCTTAAAAGTATCTTATTCTGATTTTCTAAAGAGAGCTACTGCTTCAGAGTTGTTAGGATCATTTAACATCCTAATAATTTTCAGTAACAATGCCTACAGAAGTGACTACATACCACTCACATGAATTCCCTGTATTTTTTATGTCAAAACTCTCTAGACAAAGTTTACATTTGAATCTCTCTACCCTCTGAGTTAAAAAGCTCAAACCGTGAGCTAGACATTGTGCTCCATGAGACAAGACACATGAGTAAAATGTTGTTTTGTTCTTGAGGAGTGTCCACTGCTAGAGATGACATATAAAGAAAAAATGTCAATATAATATGGTAACTACTGGATAATCAGCCCTTTGTGTTTTTGATTTGAGAGACAGAACAACTTAATGGTTAAGAACACAGATCTGGAAGCAGAGCTCGTGAGTTTGACTCTCTGCTTTGCTGCTTAAAAATAGCAAGATTCTGAGAAGTCACTAAATTCTATTTTGTTCCCGTTTAAAATGGGGTTAATAATACTATTTATAGAGTTAATGTATTAATTAATGTAATATATCTAAGGCTCTTGTAATAATATCTGACGTATAGTAAGTTTTGTATTCATATTAGTTATTTCTATTCATTAAATATTTTCTGTGCATCTTCTATGTGCCATTCACTGTGCCAAGTTTTGGAGATAGAACAGTGAAGTAAATTTGGCTTTTGGCTCTCTGGCAAGTTGGTATTGTAATCAAATAAATGGTTACAACCCTATAGGATAAGTTTTTTGTTAGAAAAATTATATTGGCAATGATGATATAAAAGAAGGAAATTTAGCTCAAAAACGGGGAGGTAGGCTGGCCATCAGGAAAATTTTAATGAGGAAATGACACCTGAACTAAGACCTGAAAGATGAACCAAAGTGCTTCGAATATAAAATATAACATGAAAGCACATGTGATTTAAGTAGTTTAACAACAGAAACAATTATGAAAGATTTCCTCTTTTTTTCCTCACCAAAATTTATATTTTAATTATTTGAGTAGTTTCAATAATCCTTGACAAAATCAGATTTTTTTCCTACTGTGTTTAATTTCTTAACTATTTTACTAAGTCTTTAAATCTAATTATGTAAACATCACTGCTACATTATCTCCCATGGAAGGACCAAGACAGAATGCAAGAAATGCTACAATAGAAAACACTTAAAACAAGGTACAAGTTTCACTCATCCACAATTGTGTTTAATGAGAAGTCAGTGTGAGCTGTTAACCCCAGACTGATCAAATCACAGTCACTTGGAACATCAGGAAATAATCTTTTCAAAGTCAGCCTCCCAGTCAAGTACCATACATACTGTCTAAAACACAACAGCATAATCAGGTTTCTCTCTGGAAATTTTAATAAGACAAAAGTCTAACATTTTTCATTCACTTTATTTGTACAACTTACCAACATTTATCTTGACAAATATGTATCCATTACAATGTCCTTGTCCCAGCAATGCAGCGATGACTTCCACTGATCAATGTTAAGATTCCAGCTTTAACTCTGTACAACAGAGTCACTATATATACATATATGTGTGCATGTATGTGTGCATGTGTATGTGCATCTATAATTATTATCTATGTACCATCTCTCTCTCATAATCTTTGAGTACTCATTATATATCACTATAAATTTAATAATTTCAAAATAATAGCTTTCAAATTTAAAGTCCCGTGTTTGTGTGTTTTGAAAAAGGAAGCTGTGCTTTCTCTTATCTACTATTTTTCTCCCTACTGTGAAGTTTTCCATTTACTTCTCTTCTGGCTTCATTTCGTGGTGTCCCCATGCACCACCAGACCTCTTTATTTCTGCTAATACCTTGCTAAGCATTCTCCTGCCCTTTCATCTTTTTTATTTCAATCCCTTCTCTCCTTTGTCATTCCTTCATTTCTTTTTTGTGTGCTCTCTGAAACAGGTTATTTAGACATCTCTGCCTCCCTCTGTTCCTGTTTTCATAGAGAATAAAATAGTTGGCAGTGGAGCTTTTCCCTCTCAGCAGTCAGCTTGTTCTTCCTGAAGGAAACTAACAGGGCTTCATCATGCCAGGGCCTCCCTTTGAAAAAGACACAGGAGGACATGTCAACATCCTTGTTCTCATCCTTTGATTTAAGTTGGAACACAGGCCACTCACTCTCTGTCCTCCTACCTACAGAGAGCTCAGAGTTTCATTTCCTTCCTACTTGTTGCTTTTTATAAATTCTAAGGAAGAAAAAAACTGCAGATAGTAAACTAAAATGAAGCAAATTGACATTTTTTTTAAATGTCCTTCTTGACTCTGATGCCTGTCCATAGTTTTTCCAGCCCAGCTTGAAGTTCTTTGAGCAGCTGTCTCTCCTTCACCTCTGGCTTATAGAAAATAAGGATGGACTATCACTGAAACATCACAGTTTTGAATTTTGCTGTGTCGTTCACCCAGGGTATGACGGACCATCCAGAAGCTGTTAAAAATACACTAATCCACTGAGCAAGACAGCTAATATTAGTAGAAATATTTTTCTACCACAAGGATCATAGCTATGTAAAGTATTTGCAGTGCAGGAGATAATAACTAGGATTTCCCCTATTACTAACTCAGAATTTTATCATATTTTTCCTATTCTAAATATCTCTGCATGGGGATTTTATATATGTTCAATGGGTAGTAAACATATTGAATCTTTACAAAGACAATTAAAAATACTTTTAAGCTAACTGCAGCAGGAAGTAAATTGCTTGTGCCCTTGGACATCGAACAAATGAATCAATAAGTAATATTAATATTTATGTGTTATGACCCAGATACCCTATCATTGTGAGAGAGTCAAAGTAAATGTAACCTGGCAGAAAAGCAGAGGTGAAAAGGTCACTATTTAGATTCTGGCTTTGGGATTAAGTTTATCCCTTTGACTTCTTCAAAATAAGTCACCAGGATATCACTCATTTATCCATCTTTCAAATGTTTTTCTATTTTTTTCTTCTTTATTTCTTTACACGTGTGTGTGTGTGTGTGTGTGTGTGTATGTATGTATGTGTATAACTCTCCTGAAGTTTGTGGAACTGGAGTACAAACCTGTAAATTGCAGATCTAGAGCCAACCTTAAATGTTGTTCAGTTGGTTGAGTCTAATATGTGGATCTCTGCGGAAATTTTCTATAGTCTAGAGTGTGTTACCCAGTTCCATCCTTCTGTGGTTATATCTCACATTCACAGGTTATCCATGGGGAGCCTAGGTTTCTAAAGACAGTCACCAAGAATTGTTCATAGCAGTGCACCCTAACATAAATTAATATAGGTAGGAACCACTGGGATGTTTGTATACATGAAGAGCCCCAGATCCCATCCTCAGAGATTACTAATTTGGAGACAGAGTCGATACCGTGACCCATGTGGACTGGTTCTCACCTATTTCTTGAGCCTCAACTTGCATCAAGCCCCCACTCCCTTTCTGTTCTGGTCATATTATCCTGCTATAATTTTTTCATCTGAAATATTCCCTCCAGTGTCAAGACCTATAATTGTGCTGTTCCTTAAGAATACCATGTTATACTTTTGCTTATTTAAGGTCTGATTCAACTTCAAGATTGGAAGGATCATTAAGGCAAGAATTTTGCCCTCATTGTTGTATCATCAGTGGTTCAAACATAATATTCAATACATGTTGGTAATAAATAATAAAAAAGCAAAATTTCTTAAGATGGTCAAGTGATTTTCTTATACTTTACCTACAAATAAAACTTTGAAAAATATTGTAAGTTCTCTCGGACCTCGAGAAAGCAGAACTCTGCCTTGTTCCTCCAGGCATAACCTCTGAGTTCTGACTCACTCCGCTTTAACAAGTGACTATACCTCCTAGCAAAGTCACACTCATTGGTGATTAAATGGTACAAATCCAAGGTCCCTGAACTGAATATGCCATAATGCATATGTTTCAAATTAACCATCCAATATTCTACATCATTTGTTTTAGAAGATAATAAAATTAACACTATGCATTTCTTTTGCATAGCTGTATCCTTATCGGAGATTTTTATCTGACTTATAATTCTATTTGAAAAACCAATGCAACTGTAGTTTTTATCAGAATTCCATGAGATTTGATATATTTTTATCTGCAGGTGTTTTTACTTGCACTGCATTTCTTGTCATGGATTCCTCACTTAACCATCAGCACCAGGGTTCTTGGTGGTCCAAGAGTGAGGATGTTTCAGTTTTCTGTAATTCTACCTTAAGTAATACTTCATTCCTTTGCCTTTAATTGTAAGAAAAAAAAAATGTAACCTGTTCACAAAAGATTTTCTCTTACTGCCTTAGAATATTCTTTACTGTTCAATTATTTAAGAGTTGGGTCTATTCACAGTAGTTATATTGTCAATGAAATCTCACACCTTTCAGTTCATGGACAGGTCAGTGTTTAGAGTGAATTCAAAACAGTGAATATTGCAGTGGCAAATTAACTTGCCTTGTTTTATTGATAAGATTGCTGCTGCGATACCAGTCATCTGGTGAGGCTGCTGCTAACATGATTTTGGAAGTGGAGTGAAATTGGCATAAAAGAAAAATAAAGTGTAATACTCTCTTAGGAGTAGAGTTTTCTAGTGCTTTGTGAGTTTACAACTCTGAGGAAGGCTTGCTATATCACAATGTGTCTTCTGTAAGACTTTTGATAGAATAGGGATACCAAGCTTAATCTCCTAACTTACTGACAGTCAATACGGTTTTGTCTTCTTTTAAGCCATCCCTGAGTCTCAAAGGGACACAACTACTATACCACATTCAATCTCTATAAGACTGTAATTACAGAACACCAGTCTTGGAGAATTTAGTAACACAAGCTAAGATGAAATGAAAGATCAAAAGTCCTAAATTGTTCTCTAAAAAACTGTTATTGTAATTTTTATGTATTTCACTTATAGCAGAGCTGCAAACTATTTTTCTAATCAATAATGAAAGCAAAATCTATTGCAAGATATGTAGCAATCTCTAATAATATTGATCTCATTCGAGAGGAAGAGAAATGAGCAGGGCAGCTTATGGGGCTTCTGTGGTATAAGTAAACAAGGAAACATTATCATATGTTCAAAAGCATGGAAAGAGTTATCATTCAAGAAAAATTTCTTAGATATTCTCTTTATTTTGGGGGAAAATAAAAGTGTCTACTTCTTTCAGATCCTACTCAGGCTTTATTGAAATGATTTTGAAAACTGGCATTTCATTACTAAGAACAATGCCAAGTTTAGTACCACTTTAAAGGGTAATTGTGTACAAAGATACTGCAGACCATACTGGACATGGTTCTCTGAGAGACCAAGTGGGAAAAAGAGCAGGAGAGAGGATTATAAGAGGGAAGGATAGGGAAGGGAGGAAAATGGAGCACCAAGTGATTGGGCTTTCAATTTGGGGAAGGTGGTGTAGATATCAGGATGATCTTGGGGAAGCCCTATCTTATAACAATACAATTAAGTGGTCTTACTAAATTGTTGCCTTTAATAAGATGAGGATGTAGTGGAAATATAAACTTCTCTCACATTAGTCTTAACAAACAGTTCATGGAAATATTTAATTATATAATATATATGTATATACTTTTAAAACTAAGCATCTACATTTTAGTGAAAAATTGATAAATTTGATAAGACCTTAGACTACATATTCCTAGTAAATTGAATAAGCAAATAAACATTCTGCCTTATAGTGCATGTGTTTGCAAATTTACATATAAAGCCACATGTATGTGCTTATGTCTTCCAAGCATCAATTTAACATTGTTTCACTGGATTAGGTTTATATGAAATATAAAGCCTATATTTTCATTACCCAGTGGATAATATATAATGAGCAAAAATTCCATTTTGCCATACAAATATAAAAGTTTGTAATTTATTTTGTCAATATTTTAGTTAATAATTGATAATGATTTAATGTTCAATATCATGATACTGTGCATGAACACAAAATGAGACTTTTGACAGCACATAATTCATATATTAGAATATCAGAAAAAGCATTTTTCAATTTCTAAGAAACAGATAATTATATAAAATAAGTATATTGAGATCTTTATTAGTAGAATTTTTAATTTATTCTATTTTTATCATAGACTTTAGATTTGGAACCAAACTCTACAACCACCTAAACAAATTCACATGATGAAACTAAGATCAGTGTAATTGTATGAATTATTTTTTAGTTACTGTTTGTTAAGACTGATTAAAAAACATGATTAATGTCATCTGAGTTGTCCTCTAGGGTTCTTTCTCAAATATTACATGTCTTCCCTAAGAAAAGTACCTCTAGGTTTTTCCTATCACAGTGAATGGCACCACTCAAACTTCAGAGACATCATTAATTTATTTCTGTACACAAATGCTGCTCTAACAACTACAAGAGGACTATTGATCTATCTCCAGAATATGGTCAGTTTTCTCCATCTTCACTGTTGCTAACAGCCTAAAGCACTGTCTTCCTCACCTGGAATATTGCAGAAGTCACCAACTTGCTCTCCCTAACCCACTCCTCACAAATGGGCAAAATCATTTTGTCAGTGTAAATCTGATTATACCACAGGCCTGCTTAAAATTCTCTAATATTACATTTGAATTCACTATGTCAAAATGTTTTTTTCCTGTGGCCTCTGAGGACTTCTCTGGTCCATTTCTTTTACACCTCTCTGAACCCATCTATTTTCAGTTCTCTTTTTCTCCACTATTCTGTTACAAAAGATTCCTACAACACACCAAGATGGTTGCAACCTCAGTGCCTTTGAACATGCTTTATAGTTATCACTAATCCTACAATTTCCTAACTTTAATTTTATTCAGGACTTGTCACCAGTTTTTTTTTTTCCCCTTAATCCATCCCCACACAAGTAAAAAATTACCCTTCTAGAACAACTCCAAACAAGAGCATCCCTTATGCTAAAATCACATCTGGCTCCAAACTAACTCTGTGTTCTCATCTCTTATTTCTTTCCTGAGACTCCTTGAACCTGCTCCCACCCCATCACACACACACACATATGCATAGCCACATAAATACATACTCAGTGTTTCCCTGAATGTGACATGGATTTTTCACTTGTCCATAATGTCAAATATGTTGTTCTCTGTTGTTTCCTTCTGGGCTCTGCCAGATAAACTCCTGGGCACGCCCACGACATGGCTCTAATGCCACCTCCCTAATGAAACTTTGTCTAAAGTCCATAGGCTAAGAGCTCTTTTGTCATTGTAACTTTCACTTATTACAACAATTTCCACACTTAATTTCAAAGGTTTCTTCCCTTTCTTTCAGTAGTCTGAAAATTCTTTGAGAGCACAGATTGTTATTTTTCTTGTGTGTATCAAACACTCAGTAAATGTCAAATGAGTGAATTAATCCATTCTCAGGTTCTGCCACAACTCACTGCTTCACATAGCTTTCCTCTTCAGTGAATAAAAATGTATGAATAATTATAATTTAACACCTATCACAAAAAGTAAAGAATTGTCGCTTTCTTTTTCTGTACCTAATGTCTTTTGTTCATTTTTTTTTATGTTTCAGAGGAAACGAAGAACCTCATTGAGGGGAAATTATTATTATATAATAGAAACATCTAAATGTAAACAACTGTACGACTTAACTCTCTGATGTATACTGCTGCTTCCTAAAAAATATCTCTTATAAGTCCTTGTGAGAAAAAAAAAATATCTGTGATGAATGTGTAAAAGGAATATCTAGCTTCCAGGCAGGTGATGTGAATTTGATTAACAGATAGAATCACACTGTATACCATGAATGTTTTATGGTCTGTAAAATTTAAAATGTGAAAAGTAATTCAAAATGGTGAATTGGCAAAACACTCTAAATAAAATATATAAAAAAAAACAGAAAAGTTTTACATTTCAGGCATAATTATAAGTATATATTCCTCTAATGAGTTCTGGACATATATGTCAACAAAAATGTCTAAGTGACTTAACTGTCCAAATAGCCCCGGCACGTAGTGTGGATACTTGAGGGCAGAAATAGCTGCTCATCCAACAATTCACTACAAGAATGTCCTTCCTCACATGGAAATTGAACCCTATTATTCTCCAATTTATAATTCCTTAAGATCTTTCCAACAAAAAAAGATGTAAATAAAAATTCCTTAGGTGTTATGGAGCGCTTTCAAAAGCTGGTTTCTACGGCTTACCTAAAATCATTCCCTGGCAAACTACACCTCTCCTTCTCTGTTCCGGCGTATGGTTTCCCAAACATGCTGTGCTGGAAGATATTCTTTCACTTCTCATTACATTTGCCGCCTCTTCCTTTTCTTCCCAGAAACAAACAAATCTTATCTCAGAGTCACCTCCAACATGAATTTTAACATTCCTAGGCACCCGGATTTTGCCTGCCCTGTTATCCATGGTACTTTTTAGGAAAATGCTATTAATGATAAGATTAATATCATTTCAAGTTTTCATTATTTTCATGTATGCCTTTGTAATGTAGTCAAAAATACTGAGCTTCTGCAATAAGCACTCGAGCTAAAATAATTAACAGAAGAGATATGGCTCCTGGTCTCTGCAAACTTATGGACAATTGGGAAAGGTGTACATTATATAAGCAATAACAATAAAACATACGATTGAGAATTGAGAAATATATGAGAATGTATTTCAAGGGATCAAGCCAAGTGCAGTGGGTAGGAAAATAATGTTTACACTGAACCCATAGGGTAAGTATTAATAGAAGCAATGTCTCTTACCTAACACAGAGCGTGATGTATAGCCAGCTCATAGTAAATATTTGATGAATGAATAAATGAAAATGTAAAAATTTCCTGCAATCTTCCATATAATATACGTAAACTTCTAACCATTTTTGAAGAAATTGAATGTTTAAACATTCAGATTTTATATTAAAACATATGATTTCAACACAAATAATTTAAAATAGAATCCTATAATCGTTACAGCCTTATATGTGCTTTACATCCTACCTCTAGGACACTGGTTATTATAGTCAGAAAAATATGTAATATATCAAGCTTCCAACACCATCCCAATATCTAAAAGCCCATTTGTTAGCTATGGTATAGAAACAAAATATGCCCAGCATCTTTAAACTTGGATAATAAATTTAATCAATCATTCTTATAAAGGCAAAGAAAATTGTCCTATCTGAACCTTCCTAAGGAGGAAATAACTTTTGTTGCCTACCTTCTTGATGTAAACAACATGAACATCATCTACCTATAAGACAGATCATCCATCTTGCCACCTGTCTGCAAAGATTTTTTGAAAATTTTTCTATTGAAGATAACTCTATTTTGCCAAGCTATTTAGAGAAATGGAGCCAAAGTTGTTTTACAAAACTAACTTGCTGCCACTCATAGAGCTTGGGGAATTTTCTAGCCTAGTGTCTAAATATCTTTATTTCATCATAATGTGGCCCATGCCTGCCATTTTTCTAAAGCACTAATTCAATAAGTGTATGTAATCTGCCAGTAGGGACAAAAAACACACTAACAAATCTTATTATCCCAACATTTGCAAAAATGAATTGGAAGATATGTCCATAATACATAAAAATATTACAGTGTATGACAGGCTACCACTGGGAAGGGGAAAACCTAGTAGTACAAGTAATTCTGATGCACTTGCTAATTTCATTTCCAGAACAATGATTTTTACTGCATTCTACTCTGTAATTGGACAAAACTGCCATGTCTTGTCTTTGCAGAGCAGAAATCTGCACCCTGTGCTGCCGACTAGAAAAAAAGGTCAATCCCTCACTATGTGGTTTTCTTCAGGAAAGTAAATTCTCTCCATAGAGATTTTGGAGAACTAACTTTGTTCTTCAAAAATTTGTATTTCTAATCCTTGAAGTTTTTTGAAATTTAGTTGGAAAAGATGTAGGCTTTAAAGACAAAAAGATCTGTTGAAATTTGGATTTCAGATTCCAACTCTGTTACTTATTAGTTGTGTAATTTTCATTGGGCTGTTCTTCATTTGTAAATTAGGCATATTATATACCTTCACATAATATACCTATGAAATTACAAATATTGTATACTCTTGACATGCTTTTCAAGAGTATTATAAGGAATAGAGTTTTTGAATGACATTTTCTAACACCTGGTCTGGCATATTTATAATACTTTGATGCATCTCTAGGTACATGTTTGTTATTATTAATGGTAAAATTCATTTACTGCTCACAATAAAGTATGTATAATTGATATACCATTGTTACCATTTTACAGACGATGAAAATGATCGTCAAAGAAGCATTTTAATTACCAAATTACCAAGTGATTATGCAAACTCTGAATCCAGATGTTTGACTTCAAAGGACATTAACTACTGAACTATAACTGTTTCCAAATTATTTTATAAGAATTTATCTTTCTAATTTAATCCCTGAGAGTAGGAGTTACATCTTAAAGCATCTAATAGAACATGAAACACCAATTCTTTCTTGCTTATTTTTGGCAAAAATATGAATACAATTGATATCAAATACTAAAAAAAAGTTTCAAATGTACCACTCAGGAAAAAAATGCAAAGATTACTGCTAAAACTATGTGAGCAAATGTCTTGTATGTCACTTGTCACTTACAAAGTGGAAATAACAGTACCAACCTCAGTTGTTATCATGAGAATTAAGTGAAATAGTTAATGTTTGTAAGTCACTAGACACAGTGCTTACTAAATTACTGAATGACAAAGAAAATTCTGAATCTAGATGTCTGATTTATAGTATCCATCAAAATAAATAAATATTTGGTTGGAGCGAGATGTTTTTGCTATATTGCCACATTTTGTAGGAATATTTTAATACCACATATATGTATGTATATATATACATACATACACACATAGAATTAATATTATTGAATGAGATCAAAATATTTTTCCAGTATTACATTCTTCAAGTGTCATTTTACTTGAGTTCTTTTCCTGCGTAAGCAAGGCTATAGTTTTTCACATCTTCTTAATCATGCTATGAGGCGTAAAAGCACTCTTTTCCGCTTAATTCCATCATTCATTGCTATACTCTAAACTTTTACCTTTGAGGTGGCACTATCGGAGAGATACAGAATGTTAAAGCTGAAAAAAAAAAAAAAAGAACATGGTTTTAGAGCTAACATGGTCCAATCACCATATTGTAAGGAGGATAAACCTTGTAGAGGAACATGACTTGTTCAGATCATTATAATTGTCATTTGCTGTGTGCTTATTGAAGGCCAGGCATGAGACTAGGGAGTTCACAAAATTATTTTTAATCCTCAAAGAAGTATGATACCTCTCTTACATAAGAAAAAGTGAGGGTTGAAAAACTTACATAAGTCACTGACCAACACACATGTGTAAAACTGCCAAGCTCATAAATGTCATTAATATCTCTTTTAGAAAGAAAAAAGGTGATGAAAGAGATGCACCAATGCAAACAAGTCTCACTTCTGAATAAAGACCTTAGCATTCCCACGTGGTGCATGATATATTATATTTCATTAAGCTATTAAAAAGTTTAGTTACACCTGGACTTTATCTTGTGGCTCTGATTGCTGCTCAGTTTGGGATGGAAACTGAGATCACTACCCTCTTTTTATAGGGGATATTTTGACAAGGTATTTTAATAATACACAGAGCAATATGCACTTGGAAACCCAGGATAAGAGATATGTCCACTGAATCTAGGAGGATGATCACTGAGCTAAGTGAAGGCTGAGAAGTCTGGAGACCAAACTCAAACACATCCATTCTAACTTTAAAAGAGATACTACTGTTTTAGGCTGCTAAAGGCTAGTCAGGAAGCAGCAAGAATCTTCTAGAATCACTCTACCTTGAAGTCTTATTTACATGTTTCCAAGGGCTTGGAGAGTTATATTATTAAGGTAAATAAAAGTTTTACTGGTAACTTTTTAAAACTCCTCACTAAAGGCAAACATTAAGGTATTAAAAGATCTAATTTGATATTCTTCAAAATGCCTAAAGCTAAACTCTTGATTAAAACTTTTGATTATTATCTGAGATATAATTCGTAATTTATTTCAGCATGCATCAAAGTCAATATAAAATGTTTTAAGAAACAATACAAATAATACTACATGTAAAGTTTAAAACCGATACATAGTTTTACTTAAATTTGTAATAATTTTGCATTTTATAATTAAATTATGGAAATAACGATATAGGTGCATTAATATGTCATTTTATAAGAACATCTGTGTCAGAGGGGCTAATTGTGGAGAACTGAACACATTTCCACTTTAAATTAAAACCCCCATTTTTAATAAGAAAGATTCAGTATCCCATCCTCAAGCTAAGAATTCAATGTGGTTTAAGGCATTCAACTTAACAATAATAATCAATTTTGCTACCATACTGATCCTTTAATAACATTGAGAAACTCTTAACACAATGGAATTTAAATCTTTCTTTTGAGCATGCTAAGCTATAACTACTACAAACCATCTGGGACTTTAGCTTTGTGGGTCAATGAAGAAATCAGTTTCAAGAGGGGGAGGACATTCAATAAAAGTAAAACAAAGGAAAAGAGCTGCTATCCATAGAAAATGTATTTCAGAACACAAGGAAAGACAGCAGTCACATGTATTAGAAGGAAGTCCATTTTTTTCTTTCTTGAAGCCCTTAAAGATCACAAATATACTCTCCAAGAATAAAGAAAAAACTCTCCTCTTAACTTTCTGGGTTTTTTTTAAATGATAACAACCACTTATCCCCCTTGTCATTCATTGCTACAATACATATTTATGAAGTATTTCTTGTGTTCTAAGTTCTATACCAAGACACAAGAATGGAGAAATAAATAAGTTTTCACAGTCCAATGAACAAGGCAGATAGATAAATAATTTCAGTTATGTATCATAATTTTTATCTATAACAGAGACTAGGGCAAAAGAGGAAGATATTGATTCTTATGAAGATAAAGGGGAGAAAGATGGTAGGAAAGTTTCTATAGAAAAGAAATGAGTTTTGATTTACACAATGTATAAATTGGAAGTGGCCAAATATAATGACAGATAACATTACCAATTGCTTACTGTGTGCAAGGCAGTATGTTAAGTGCTTTACAAACATTAATGATTTCACTTAGTTCTCATGAAAACAATTGAGGGAGGTACTATTATCATCTGTGATTTGCAGGTGACAAATTGAGGCACAGAGAAGATCATAACTTTGTACAACATCATGTAGTAAAAGGTTATGACTTGAATAAAACCCTGTGTGGTCTGGCCACTACAATATGGTGCCTCCCAGGTACAAATAAAGAGGAGTGTCTCAGAAAAAACACCTTCAAAAGCTAGAGATGCACAATAGCATTGAGTAATAACATGTCTGGAACAAAGGCTCTATTTGGGAAATGGCAGAAGAGAACTGAGGAGAAGAGAGGTAACAGACAAAAAGAAACATGTATGCTGTGCATATTAAGGATAGAATAGAGAAATAGAAGACCGTGTCCAGGACATCAGATAGGAGATGTTCACCTAATTGAATATGAAAGAATGGCATCAGTCTGAAATAAAACAGTATCAATGTGAACAAAAGTGATTATCAAGACGCTGAGGAGGAAGACTGTATAACATTAGGAGAGAGACTGAATGTAGTGTATAAAAAAGGAAAGGCTAGACCTACCCCTAGTTATACAACATGAGTAACATGGTATTAAGTATACTATACGCCAGGAAAAAAAGGATGAATGTTGTTTCCCAAGAAGCCAGATCCTCAGGTTTATTGTATTTAAAGATTTTATGTACATCTTTAAGATACACATATGCCTAGAGGACTTGTACAAGAGCACCATCTGTTCACTGGAGATTTCTCTGAGAATGAATAACACTTTGGTTGGGAAACAATATATCATTTGGTTCTCTTTGCAGTCCAACAAAACAAAACACATGCAAAATCTCCCTTCATCCCTAAGCCATGCAAACTCATAGGAAGAATCCAGTTTCACCTTTTTGGGAGACATTTAAATTGCTTTACATATGTTCTCTCACCAAAGTTCACATTATCTCCATGACCAGTGTTAAGGAACAATTTAGTCCTATGTGTAAAGGGTAAGGAGAAGTTAAGTGACTCATTTGGGGAGCTGAAAACAGAAGCTCAGTCTAGAATTAGTTCTTTATGTGGAAGAGCAACTGGCAAATGGTTACTGATATTGCATGTGGCTTGAGTTGTTAGAGTCTTTATTTGCTAATAAACAATGAGCTAAGAAGCAGAAGGGGAAAGGAATATGTTCATTTCAAGACAGGTACCTTTTTTGTTTTTCTTTTTAATTCACTGTAAGCTTTTCCACTGGCCTGTGTCTTCAACAAATAAGAATCTCAAGGTTATGTTCAACATCATTGATATATTCATAGAAATGTAGACAGAAATGTTCACTGTGTAAAATTTTATGTATTCATAAAACATCATCCTGCAATGCATCCTGATAGAACATGAAAAATACTTTTGATAAATTTCTACCATCAAATGCCATAAGGCCAGGGTCTACTATATATTCTTTATTATACCCTGGTAATGAAACTCAAATGAAACACAACAGCTCATGTTGCCAAGGAGATAACTCTTCAGTCATAGTTTGAGATGGCAAATGATCATTTTTTATTTGTTCAATCACCTTTTTTGTTTGTTTGTTTCATGTGGATTTTCAGGTTCCCACAGTCATCTTATTTCTTCCACCCTTCTGACTGTTCTTCGTTTCCTTGGCTCCACTGCCTGACCTCTGAAGATGGGGGTACTCCTTGGGACCCTTCTCTCACTTGTCCACATGTATTTCCTGCAGATAATCTTATCTTATACAAGTAGGACATGACAGTGATTTGGCTACAGTAAGATGCTTGGAAAGGAAGAAAAATGAAGCCACCGTATCTGTTTTAAAGGTAGAGCTGCAAAATTTCCAATGAAATTGTACACATTATACAATTTCAACATGTAAAATTGATCTGTATGAGTGTATGTATGTCTATGTGTATGTGTTGTGATTACTTTTCTCTTTTGATTTCTGAAGTTTACAGATATAGTTCCCAATTTTGAAATCAACAAACTAAATAGATACCAATAACTTCATTAAAATAAACATTAGAGAACCATCAAAGGTGACTCCATGATTTTTGGCTGAACGACAGAATAGACAAAGTTGCTCTTAACTGTGTGGAATGAGATCATGAAGGTAGCAAGTCTGTGCTGGAAGGAAAATTGGAAACTCAGTTGTGAGTATGCCACATTTGAGAGATCTGTTATATATAAAGTGTGGATCAGTGTATTAATTAGTGTTCAGTTAAGGAAGCAAAACCACTACAAGTGATGTGGAATAGGGAGCACATTAAATGGATTAAACCTTTCACAATTATGAGAGACAGTGGAGAAATCTGTGAAAGTCTATTATTTCTAAATCTGGCAGTGAGCCTGAAGTCACAGTACGGCTGCAGGTCTGGCAGACAGTAAGGAAAAATCAGTAGGGAAACAAAGTGATTGAGGACAAAATTGAACCCTCAAGAACAAACTGAAGCCTATGAGGACAAATGGGAACACGTGGTCAAACTGAGACTCACATCTATTTTGTACTGTCTCTAACCTCAACAATGAGTATGACCTTCAGAAAAAGCTGGTACTGTTTGCCATGGAGTTCCAGTTCAGAACTATGAGAATTTAAAGTGGAAACCTAATGGCTACAAACCTGTCTAGTGACCCAAAAATGTTTAGTGGCAGATCATCGACACTGACCATGTGCTGTAGCAGCAGCGCTTGGCACCTACACTGACCTTCAGAGCATAATCGCTGCTGTTTTTCTATAAATATTCACATGGCTTGCCTTCGCTTCTTTTATTTTTTATTTTTTAAAACAGCTTTATTGAAGCTTAGTTGGTATAATTTAAATGCACATATTTAAAGCATACAGTTGGATAAGTTTTGACATATGCATATACCTGGAATCTCATCATCACAATATAAGGAACATCTCCATCATTCCCCAAAGTTTCTATGTCCCTTCCCTTCTTCCTGCCCTCTCCTGCCAACCTCCACTGTATTCCCAGGCAGTCACTGATGTGCTTTCTATCACTATAGATTTGTTTCTATTTTATAGAATTTTATATAAATGGAATCATGCAGTATGTTCTTTTCCTTTCTTTGGTATAGTGTCTTTCACATAGCATACATATTTTAAGATTTATCTATGTTGTTGAATTTTCAATAGTTAATTCTGTTTCACTGTTGAGTACTGTTCTATTGTATGGTTATACCACATTTTATCCATTAATTTGATGATAGACATTTGGGTTGCTTCCAATTTCTTGCTATTACAAATAAAGCTGCTATGAATGTTTGAGTACAAATCCTTCACTTCTTTTAGGATTTTATTTTTTTTCTTGAAGCCTTTCCAGATCATCTTCTTTAATTGCAATCCCACTCTTCATAATAAATCTTCATTCTCTGCTTTTATTTTTGTCCATTTCACCTTTGATTTTATAACACACTAGACATATATGTTACTTATGTATCTTAACTTTTATCTCACCTTCTAGAATGTAAGCTTTACGAGTATGTTGGCTGTTTTGTTAAATACTTTTTCCCAGTTCTGGGACATACAGGCACTGAATAGTATTTGTTGAACTGAATGGTGACATGCTAGTTTTTCAATAAAGTAAAATGGCATAAAATTTTAAATTACATTAATTAGGGTCTATGGAACTCCACCCAGAAAGAGTGGCTATTACCTTGACATAGATCCTTGAAAACATCTGTGTCTATTTCTTCTATTAGGTTAAAACATATAGAATTGCTAATCTTTTATTCTTTCTAACCCACAGAAATAGTACTAATCTGTGGGTTGACTTATATGCTAAGTATAAGTCAGGAAAAATGTACAGCGATCTTAATAAATCTATAAAATGCATACAATTGATTTGGGTGGGTTTATGTACATATATGTGTATGTGTCATGATTACTTTGCTCTTTTGACTTCCTAAAATTTACAAATATATTTCCCAATTTTGAAATCTACAAAGTAAATAGATACCAATAACTTCACTAAAATAAACAAAGAAACAAAAAACAGGCTATAAACTACCTAGAACACAACTACTTGTAAACTTTAGCTGTTCCTCTGTAGTTATATGCAGGTTAAATGCTGTTACTCAGGACTTTAATGAGAAAAAACATATCTCTGGACTTCACTGAGCTTTTGCAGCATCAGGAAAAGATAATCATTTAATAACTATATTTCCTCATTGTAAATATATAAAAAGAAAATTCAATATAATATACTGAATATTTTAAAATAGTGAGTCAAGTTCTCATTTATACCCTTGTGTCATTATAATTCACTTATATAGTGGTACTCTAAGCAAATCCAACTACTTCACATTGGAACACACACACAAACACACACATGCATGAGCAAAAATAAATCTATATTTTATACCTTTCCACAAGGAAAAATAAAGAAAAATGTTATATTAAAATATATTTTAAATTAAGGTTAAAAAACAACTTGTTTTCAGAAAGCTCATTCTTTGTTTTTCCTCCCTTATTCACTCCTTCCCCATCTACCTTAAGAACTGACTGTGCTGTTATTATGTCATTAATTGCTCCCACGTTTAAGTATGCAAAAACCAAGAGAAACTGAAACTTCTACTTATAAGAGGGAGGTATGATGAAGGAGAAAATGTGTCCTTGTATTTTGGGGTGGCAGGTTCAGGTGAGATGCTAAAATGGGAATAGGAATGGGATGCTGAAAGAGTGGCCTTTTAAAAAAGGAAACTAAGTCATTGATCACCTATGACATGTCAGCAAATTACTAGTTTGTTTTCTCAGCAATTCTGCAAGGTAATATTAATATTATTCCACTACACATTTGAATAATGAGGATAATAAAATTATCCAAGCTAATATGCAATTTGTTTATTATTTATTTACTTATTTGTTCATTTATACTTTTCAGTATGGCAAAATGATTTGAAACAGCTACACAATCATACGTTTAATCAGTGATAGAGCTCACATTCAGATATTGTTCATATCAAATTTTCTGCTTTGCCAGCTATACCATACCATACATTCTTAATATGAAAGCAAGATAGAGACCAGGTAGTATAGTAAGGATTTATGTTTTCTCTGTACAAATGGACTGACTTCACCTATCTTCCAAGAGAAAATAAAATGACCATAAATCATTTAATATATTCACTCTAATTTAAGCCATAGTAGTTCTAAGCTGACATAGTCCCTCTAGAAAAACTTCATAAAGAAAATCATCTCTTTGGTGAAATCATCTCTTTAGTACTTTAGTCCACTGGTTCCTTGTTCAATGGTCATGTTCTATAACTCAATCTGTCAGGACTCTTTTTCTTTGACTTTACTAGTGGAATTTTCTACCCTGATTTAGTTCTGCCCCCTCCTATATATAGTTTTAAATATATATACATGTTTTCCAAAGGTATGGGGCAGGAAAACTGGGGGTGTTTTTTTTTTTTTATTAATGGTGAGTAGGTTACTATGTCAAAATATTCCATTTTATGTGGATTAATCTAGGCATAATTTTCATGTAGAAAGTTAACTGTTAAAATGGAGGGATTTCTTACAGTTTTAAAACATGACAGTAAATAGTCATTAAACAAGTATATGTTTTTATGTGTTAATATCATTTGATGGATTAGGATATTATAGCAATTACTATTTTATATAATGAATTACCTGATCTCAAAATACACACACAGAAATTTAAGCTGAAAATCTTTTTCTTAATTTTAGAATTGATATTAAGAGCTAGGATTTGTTACATATGACTCTCCAGTACACCAGGGGTTAAGGATTGCAGATATTCAACTTCATGTTAAGTGGTGCAAAAGGTGAAGGCCAAATTCTACAGTAAACACAATTAAAGTTATATTAGTGTTTGGGCAATATAGGTTTATTCCTACAATATGCACTATAGAGTAATTCAATATAAGAACTTCAAATAAATCAAAATATTAGAATTTTAATTTTGCATTTTAAAGCTTAGCTATACTGGAGACTGTAACATTGGATTTTGGAGTCATAAATTTGGTTTGAAACCTGTTTCTTCCATTCTACATATTGGCAGAGAAAAGATTAAATTTCCTCAACCTTATTTTATCAGATAGTATCTACAGGAAAGGTTGTGTAAGTATTGAAATTTGCCAACCTTCAGAACCGAGTTCATTGCAAATCCAGTCAGGTACTTAAATAAACAAGATTACATGTTAGTGACCTTCACAGAAACACAAGCTAAACATTATTAGAATTTATACTGTCTACACCAATTATTAGAATTTATACTGTCTACAACCTTATACTGTCTATTATCTGAATTTGTTGGGCTTAAGGATGTGACACTAATGCCTATATTGTCATCATCTGTTTAAATTAATTGTTTAAATTAACAACTAACTTGGAAATTTAAAATTGAAGGCTATAAGTGAAAGTGCTTTATAAACTCAAAAAAACTATAAAATATGCATTATTATTTTTATTTCTATTTTATTGCTATTACTTGTTTCACAATTTCCATCAATTTGAAAATGTAGAAAATATGTCTCCTACAAAATCACACCCCAAAATAATTTAGGAATGACTTGGATTCCATTTGATCATGGTGCTTTTCTTTTTTGATTGCAGCTCCATCAGGGCTTGAAACACGATACCCCAAAATATGGTACTTTGGCAATTAAGAAAGCCACAGAAACAAGAATGCTCATTGTGACTGTTTTCTACTTTTTATGGGAAGCATGGTCATAAAGAAATTTTCTGACCTACCTTCCTAAATGCAAGTAATAAGACCCTTATTCCAGAGGGCTTCTGTCTCATACCCAGGAAGCATGAATACTGCACAGAGAGGCCAAGTAGAATCTGAATGAACAGGCCTGGCTGAGTTCTCCTCCCCACAGCTTATTACTATTAGCCATACTTCCTTTTTGGACTAATCACGTTTCTGCATGGCTTTTCATTCGTAATCAAACCTAAGCATAAATATAAACAGTTTTCCCTGGGTCTTCGGGTCTTCATTTCTGAAGCCTCCTGTGTCATATAAAACTTTGTTAAATAAAAATCTATTATGCCTTTTTATTGTTAATCTGTCTTGTTGTAGGGGTGTCATCCATGACCTTTGCAATGGGTGAGGAGAAAGGTATTATTTTTTCCTCCTGACAGCTTCATTTTGTGGGGTAAATGCTATAAACACTGGTCAATATCAATGGTATAAACATCACACTGAACTATAACCACGGAGTGCCCTGGTCTGAATTATCCACACCATCTCTTTGATGTTCTTTGAGGAATAGTAAATCAGTTAGTTTACCCTCCAATGTGATTAATATAATTATTGATAAAATAGTTCTTTTATTACATTTGTGTTGTTTTTGTTAAATCAACACTTATCCCTCAACCAAATCCTATGTGATTCCATAGAGGATTGTAAAAAGAAGATTATCTTATCAGAGCAGTCCTTCTGAAGAGAGGACTAAGGCCTCTTTAACAGTTAAAGTTTGTCTGGGCAAATTCTTCTACATCCGAAAGTCTTGTTTTAGGAAACAAAGCAGAGGAATAAAAGCTATTAAGTGAATTGATAGAAATAACATGATGATGTTATCAACAAAATTATAAATAACTGAAAACCACATATTTGGGGTTCACATTATCTTAACTCTTTTCACATATAAAGTCCAAATTTACATCCCCAATCTTCTTTTTCTCCACTAGGGCAATTTTAATGAATAAATTATTACCAATCTGGACATAATTTTTCTCATTTGTAAAAATAAGCAACTGGATTTGATTAGTGAACCCCATGTAGAGCACTGATCCTATACAATGTTCCAGTAATTTAAGGGTTGATGATGAAAATAATTTACAAACAATGTGTTATTATTCAGCCTTAAAAATGAAGGGAATTCTGACATATGCTACAATGTGGATGACCTTTGAGGACATTATGCTAAGTGAAATAAGCCAGGTATGAACAGAAAAACACTGTATTATCCCAAATTGTTTTATAAGCACTAAACTATGTATATATGTGTAGGATAGTGTGTGATATATTATCAGTAAGTGCATAATTGGAGGTTATACAGATTCATTTCTTTCTAATGTTGAAGATGAATTGGAAGGACAAATGAGAAATGAGTTTTTCTTAGATATTGATCAAACTGAAAGTATCAAGAGGTTAGAGAAAGACACGGAGAAATTGAAGCACATAAAAAGCAAGTGCCATGGAAGAGATTACTAGGAAAAATTGTTTCTTTACTCATAGCTCTCTTGACATCAAGTATGTGGGTTTTCCACCCCAAGCAATTTTCCAATTTTCTGTGGACACCAACTGAGTATCCTACAATTCAATTCAATTCAATTCTGACATTAACTGATAGGTAGAAGCTCTGTGCCAGGAATCAGTGATAAAAACAAAATACATATTTCTTATTATATCACAACATTACCAAAACTAAAAGGCAGAGTAAGTATTGGCAAATTGAGAAGTCAGTAGCCATCAAGGACACTCAGATATAGCTTAAATTTCTAATTAGTCCTCCAAAGTTAGGAAGGTTAGAGGAAATTTAGGGGAGAGAAAGTAATATCTCACCCATTGCAAGTTTCATGGCTAAGACCCCCATAACAAAAGACAGATTAACAAGAAAAAAGCATACACATTTGTTTAATAAATATGCTTAGCATGACACAGGAAACTTCAAAAGTGAAGACCCAAAGAAATAGAGAAGGGTGTTTAGTTTTATGGACAGTCCTACAAAAATATGATTGGAGGACAAAGGGGTGTGATCTAATGGTAATAAATAGGGCAAGGGGAGTTCAGGAAGGCCTGTTTGTTCAGATTCGCCTTGTCATCTCTGTGTATTGGAGGATAAGGATGCACATTTCCTCCAGGTATAGTGTGGATACCTCTGGAATGAAAGCCTTATGACCTAATTTAGAAGAATGTCAGAGAATTCTCCCATGGCCTGCTTTAGGAGAGAAGGACTGGAGAAGGTCAGAAACACTTTCTTGCTTCTGCTGTTTCCTCAAATGCCAAGTTGCCATATTTTGGAATAGCATGTTCTAAACCTCATCAGAAGCTTCTACCTTCCTTCATACTCTTTCCTTTGTCAACATTCCCTTGGTTTTGCTCTTAAAAATAGTTCAATAAAAATTTATTAGATGACTTATATAAGCCATGCAGTGTGATAAAAAATTACTGGGGGTTTTTAGCCTGAAAATATCAGGAATAATCTCTGAATATATTTTAATCTTTCCAAATTAGAATCCAAAGTAGTCATTGAGATTTTTTTAGCCTACCATTTTGTTAACTGTTTGTCTTAGCTTGGATTTCCCCTGAAGCAGACCCAAAGAGAAAAAATTCAAAACTAAGTAGTTTATTTGGGTAGAGGACTAAACAGTGCCAGAGTAATAAAGAAGAGAAGGAACGAAAGGAAGCCAATTAAGAATGATGGAGTTTGGTCATTCTAGAGAAACTTGTGGATAACATTGTAAAAGTTCTCTTAAATATTGGGTAAAGGCTTATTCCAGGAATTTTAATTTCACTGTATTTTGGCCCTGTAACATAAACAAGAAAGGTATGACTTAGCAGAAAGCCTGCAAGCAAAGAAATAGAGAAGATAGATGTTGGACTGATTGTTGGAAAGGCAAGGGTTGGAAGATATGGAAGGCTAACAATATCATCTATAAAATGTCTCATACAAATATTAATTTAGAAGAAAGTATTTTATAGTCAAAATTCTTTGTGCAAAAGCCAAGTTAATCTCCAGGACTTTTCTTATTCTATCATTGATGAACATGTAACTTCAATGAACAATGCAACATTGACGAAGCTTACTCCTATCACTTAGTGTATATTAATTATTAAATATTCAGGGATTTTGTGAGTAAATTGTTAAGTTGTTGAAAGTTTGAAACTGGATGTTGTGGGAATACTTACACCACAGAAGTTGGCATATGCTACAAATCACCCTCTGTTACTGCCAGAGCTTGTTTATCAGTGCATCTTCAAAATTGTACATATTTTTGTAAACTAGCATTTTGCTTCTCCATTCATCTCTCAATGGACACTTGAGTTGTTTCCCCAATACCACTTTACATTCCCACCAATAGTGTACAAGGATTCCAATTTACATCCTGGCCAATGCTTGTTTTTTGTTTGTTTGATAGTAGCTATCTTAATGGATATGAAGTGATATCTCATTGTAGTTTTGATTTCCATTCCCCTAATTATTAGTGATGTTGAGCACCTTTTTATTAGCTTCTTAGCCATCATAACATCTTTTTTGGAGAAATCTTTATCCAAGTCCTTTGTCCATATTTGAATCAGGTTTCTTGTTCTTGTCATGATTTTGTAACTTCCAACCTGGGCTTGCATTAAAATTTACATGATTTTCCTAATATGTCTATAATGAAGTTCCAGAGAACCAGTCCTCTCAGGAGCTGCTCAGTCTCCCAACAGGAACAACAAATTGATGATGAATGAGTACATGATCTGAGAAACAAAATCACCTTATCTTTCCTCACATCTCTGTGGGGTTGAAAGCTAGGTATGTGAATGTAATGTGGTAGGTTAACCCAGCATTCACTGTATCTCTGAACATCCTTATCTAGGGAATTCAGTAACCCCTGCCCAGACTATTGTCCTTTCATCTCCTCCTTCAGCAATTCTTGGTAGTAACCATGTCACAAACCCAGGTGGTTTTGTTGACTCTGTCAAGTTGCAAGTTAGTGCTAAGTGCATCACAGTACAACACAATGTGACCCACAGTCAGGGGTGGTAAGGCAGGAGATGGGAACTACACAAATCTTTCATAAGGAATTTCCAACAAAGTCTTGCCAAGAATTCTAAGGCAAGGGGGAAAGCTTTCCGTGTTATTACCTGCAGGGCTTCCCTTGTGTGTATGGAGAGTGGGTAGGAGAAGGGAATTGAAATATCCTCTCTTCCCAGGCTCCAATTCTAAAAAGAAAGGAGTGAGGGTGGCTGGAGAGCAAATCATGGGGAATAAAGAAAAGGAAAGCAAACACTGTTGGAGTGCTCTAGAATGTAATTAAAAAGATCAAATCTGCACCCCTGCCTTGCTTTATTTCCCACAATGTTTAGGATTGTTTGGTGCATTAGCTATATTAATTAAGCGCTTCTGTGAAAATTCTCATATATTGCAGCAATCAATCAGCAAGATCTGCTTGATGCCTAAATGTTAGGGAACATTAATTTTGTTTAACTTTTTCTGATAAAAACAATAATTATAATAAAGTGTTAATATTACTTTTGTATTCTAATAGTAATTCCCACTACTAGGAACCAAAATAATTTCTGTCATATTTTATTTAATATCCGCAACATGACTAGGAGACAGCTATGTTATTTACCCACTCTATAGATGAGGGAACTGGGCTCAAGATGCTAGGTGAATTTACCAAAGTTGGTGTTTGGTAGATCTAATACTTGAACTCACTTCCACCAGATTCTAGAACTAAGAACTAAATTTCTCCAGGGAAACAGTATGAAATTAGCTGTCTTGGTTTTAATTTAATAGCTGTAGAATCTTGTACAGGTTTCTTTTTTCCATGTGTCTCTCAGTTTCTGCTCTCTATAAAGATAAGAGTTTTTAACCCATAGGAATGTTGTGATATTTGAATGAGTTCATTTGTATAAAGCACATGATCAATAATGAGCTGTAGCATCAAAAAGGCTGATTTAGCGTTACTTGTTTTGAGACAATGACAATGACAATGATGGAGGAGGGGCAGAAAGAAGTGACAGTGAAACCCAGTGCCTCCAGTGATAAAACGGCTCTCTCTCTAAAGTGAATGAAGCTTCTACCACTGTAACAAAACTTACCTTTAAATTGCTTGTGCCTCAAAAAATTTTATCTTTGAAACAATGGTATTGATAAACACATACTGAGAAAGCTCATCCAGCCAAAATAAATCTAAGTATTCTTTGAACTTTTTGTCCTAGTAGCAGCACTGCGTTGCCCACTGTTTACAGCACTGTTTCTATGGGACATGCATCTTGGGTCCACTCCAAAAGCCAGACATGCAGCTGATTCTCTCCCTCACATCATCAGCTCTCCCCCAAGCTCTCCTGATGGCAGGCAGGGGAAAGGGCAAGCTCAGCAGGGAGGGTAGACAGCCCTAGGGTGCTAGATCTTCTAAGCACAGTCTGCAGAGGGAAGTCTGCGCTTTCCATCTGAAGTCTCTAGGCTTAAAGTCCTTTGTGCTTCTGATTTGGTGTGGCCCACAAGGCAGATGGGAACTGAGGGGGCTCCTCCGTGTTGTGGTAAAAATGTATTATAAGTCCTTCCAATTAAAACAACATAAAATATAAGATGCCTCTAGTTTCAAAGAAAGAAGCTAATTATATTTTAGTTTTTCAAATGAATGAATAAACAAACAAACCTGTGCATTTCACAGAGCATCAGAGTGGGGAGGGAGGGGAAACACATCCTTTTGATAACACACAATTAAAGAAAATTAAAACAAAACTCCTCCCATTATCATGAATTATCATATTTGAAAAATTGATCCTGTTTTCAGATGATCTTCTTAGTTTGTATTTTTCTTAGTGTCACGTCAGACACAGACCCTCGTTGTTTTCTCTCACAAAAAGTGAAGGCTTTAAAATGTCTTGAAAACAACAAATGGGGTAAAAAATGCTATTTGGTAAGGTACACTCAACTTATACCCACAACCCTCATTAGCGTCCTGCTAGCAGATTTCTAAGAGAATTTTGTCAATAAATAGGACTGCTAAGCTATGGCAATCGTTTCTTAGGACTTTTGGCATGAATCCTAAAAGTAGTTGTTATCTTAGCAATAGGAAATTGAGATGCTAGTGACAAAATATTTTCCCCCTAAATGATCATCTATGAATAGATGGGGAACATATTCATTATAGACTGGCAGGTTTACCAGCAGGAGAACGAATGGAGAGTATGGCTACCTGACAATGTGTTAAAATACCTTAATGTGTCAGTCAGACTCCCAGGTTTCCTCTTCCTATGGGTTCGCTTTTAGCAAACAGCAAAATATCACTGTCCTTTCCAAATTTAAGATTGATGAGAGAGAAGGGTTTTGTGAGTGACTAGTCTTGCAAGCGACTCTGGTATGGGTATATTTTATAGTACTTAATGTGGTATGAATATTGTGTGATTCCCTCTCCTCTCAGAAATAGCCTTTTTGTTGTTGTTTATTTCTTCAGTCACAGTCTTTCTGTGTCCTTTTGTCATAAAAAGGGTTACCATAGCGTAGAACGCTGGTCTAGCAACACCATGAGCCCGGCATTCTAGTCAGCCCCGCAAGGCTAGCCAGTTACACGGTTCTGACTAGACCAGCAAATATTAAGACAAACTTTGCTTCAGGTCCCTAGAAAAAGAAAGAAAGGATGAGGTTTCCCTTTCATCCTGTTTTCAAGTTCCTGAGCTTCTCTTGTGACTGAGTGGGAATTTTCTCCTCAGGCTCCTCCATTTGTTGGGGGGGCGGATCTGTTTTATGGGAACATTTGAGGCAGCCAATCTGAAAATGACTGGGGGTCTGAGATATGTAAAAGTCTAATTTTTTTAATTTCAAAATATTATGGGATTAAAAATATTTTGGTTAAATGGATTGCTTTTGTACTGCTTGAGTCAAAGTTACAAATACGCCCATCACCCAGATAGTGTAGATTATACCTGTTAGGTATGGTTTGATTTCACCCATCTCCTCCTCCCCCCTCCCACCTGCTTGGTTTCCATTGAGTTTTACTTCCATCTGCACATGAGTGCTAGTCAGTCAGTTCAAATTTAATAGAGAATACATGTGGTGTTTCTTTATTCCATTCTTGCAAGACTTCACTGAGGAGAATCGTCTCCAGTTCCATCCAGATTGTTACAAAAGGAATTAATTCATTTTGTTTTATGGCTGAGTGGAACTCCATGGCGTATGTATGCAAAAGAACCTGAAAGCATTTTGTTTCTGCCAATATGAGTGCCTAGTGGAACCAGTTCAGAAGATGGGTGTATGACAAGATGAAGCATCCACATCAAGCTGCTTCTCTTGTTGGCAAGTCAACTAGACACAGGAAAACCTCTGTGGAAGCTCAGATAAAATTGCTGAGAAATGTTTCCCCCTGCCTTGAAAACAGGGATGATGCCGGATCTTTTCTGCGTGACATAATAGGGCAATATTGCAATCAAACCTTGAGGTTTGATTCCACAGGTGGCATCCTTGCACCCTTAGATGGTGCTGACACTAACCCTCATGATGTCAGTGCTTGTCAAATCACCAGATGTGATGGACAGCTCACAAGCCAGGCCTGTGGAACTTGGGGTAGTTCACTTGTTCCACTTGTTAAGTTGCTTGACACTAACGATTATATATGGACAGACCAAAAGTCTGGACTGAATTGATTAAGTGACAAAACTAATCCCTATAACTGCCAGAAGCAGAACAAAGGCCTTTTATGTCAAATATTTCCCAACCTGTTCTGTTCCCAAAGACTGGTAGGGACACTGGAAACTGGAGGTATGGAAGTGCCAATGAGGAAGAAGAGGCACATCAAACTCCAGACTGGGAGGTCACAGCTTCCAACCTAACCCTATCTGTAAATTACACTGGTCTTTTTATCTTGTGTGGTGATGAAGTATACAAGTGATCCCCACCTAGATGGTCAAGATGCTACGGACTTGGTTATCTGACACCCTCTGTTACCAGGTACTTCACTTTAAATGCTGCCCAAATCACAAACTTAGGCTCCTTCACTCATAAAGTAGTATGAAGCAAATGTACTGGATGTGATATTATAAAAACCCACTTGTATATCACAATTCTAAGTTCTTTTTGGTGCTCAAGACTCTTCCCCTGGCATTTGAAACTCATGAGATTGAAAAGGCAGTTTTGAATTTCTACGTGGCCATAGAAAAAGAGTTCAATATCACCATGCAAGCATTGGGAGCACTTCAGTTAGAAGTCAACAGCCTAGATGGCAATTCAGAATGCTTCATCATTTTATATTAGAATGTGATAATGATAAAAACTAAGTCATTAAGTTCTGACTATATGACACTATCTTATGTGCTTTATACCTATTAATTTATTTAATTCTCACAACTGCCCTATGAATTTAGTACTCTTGCTTTCTCCCTGTTATTCGTGGGGGATTGAAGCTGGCAAAGTTTGAATTACTTGCCCAAGTTCACATAGCCATTTAGTGATGAGATGGAATTTGAACATTGATACTCTGATTTGAAAGCCTGAAGCCCTATCAACCGTACTTTGTAATCTCCAAACCTAGCCCTGCTTCCTTCATGTAAGGATGGTTTACTGCAGGGGATGAAACATGAATATACAGATAGTTTGCTCTATTCTTGAGGATAATTTATTTTACTTAGTATACAACGGCATAATCCATTCAACTAAACTTTGCTAAATACGTATTTCAAATAAAACTGTACTATCTAAATCATGTCAAATATAAAGAAATACTTCACTTAAAAGAGCTATTATAGGAACTTACATTTTTATCATCTGAGGACATTCAGTCTAATTTTCCCACAAGAAAATTGAACCCAATCAGAGTTTACCAGTAGCCTGATCACAAGCCAGCCCTGTGCTTGTTATACACCTTCTGGATCTCTTCTCTCACTATCACGTTTGCTGTTTTGCTCTTGTGTTCTCTGTTCCTTGCCTTTATGTACACACACACACACACACACACACACACACACACTCACACACATACTTGTTATCATTACAAAACCAAACTATAGCTGTAGTTGATATGACTATTTATAAGTAATCTATATGAACTGGAAAACAGAATTACAAATTGTTTTTGGTTAGTGATAAAATAATGTCATACATCTTGCTCCTCCGCCAAAAAAAAAAACCTGTAATTGGAAGAGTGGTAGAAAATAGAGAAAAGTAGACATGATAAACATGAACAATTCTAATCAAGTTATTCAAAATCTAAACCAAGTAATTTCAGAAGAATGGAACTTACTTTGCATGTTCAATTAAGGTCTTGAAAGTACCAGAACAATTTTATTCCTAAGAAAATATGTCCCTGCTTATTCAGCAAGTTATTCACCACAATGTGCTTCAAATGAATTCTGCTGGGTCCAAAGTTCAAATATGCACTACAAACCAAAGGTGTTTGTTTTGTTTTGCTTTGGTTTGGTTTTATTTTTAGTTTTTTGCTACATTTCAGGAATCTCAGAATAAGTTTATGCAGTGTCAAAAGGTAAGGGCCTAGTCTGCAAAGGAAAAAGGATCTCTTGAGAAGTTCTTGGTCAGTACATAAGGAGTTTGGTTCCTAACCACTCACAGTCACTGAAACAAGGTCACAATCACTATATGTCAGTGCTCTCTGTCTATAGACATTCAGGATCACACAGGTGTGTACACAGCTCAGTGAGGTGCTGAAGTACTTGAGGATGAGAGATTGATAGTGAGTCATATAATCTTAAAGTCGTCTGATGCTCTGTGTTTTCCAATAGCTCTCTGACTAATCTCAAGACTCTAAGTCCAAATTATATAAGGACACTAAAAATAGATTAGCACACTAAAAACTGTAGGATGCTGAAATACTGAGAAATCAACAAACTCTTTACAGAACTTTGTAAAGAGCTCAGGTTTCAAAGTCAGATTTGGTTTAGTCATGAGATTTGTACTAATTTTATAAATTTTCAGAGCCTTTGTTTCTTAATCAGTCAAATGAGGCTAGTACCTTCATCTTCACACATATATTAGGAGAATTATGTGTAATAAAACTCATAAAGATTCTTCATATGATGAATTACCTTTAAGGTTGTTAATTGTTATTACTATAATCACTTTATTCACATTTTATAGTATTTTAATGCAGTAAGTATTCAGATACAGTGAATAATTAGTGAACTTTCTGAATATAAAAATAAATATTGCATTGTGGAGCTTTTCCAATTATTCCCAAGAGAAGACAAAGTAAAAAGTAAACAAACAAATGAAAAGGGAAACAAAAAATATTTCTGAAGATCTAAAATCACTTTTATATAATAGAAATAATGACGAGTAGTACAAAATAAACATAAGCTTGTTCACACTAATGTGTGTGTTTTTTATCATTAAATCATACATATTATATATGTGATCACTATCTTAGTGGTTATGAAAGAAACAGAAATAATTATGAGCTGGCTCAATAAAGCAGAAATGCTTTGGAGAGTGAAATGGACTATAAAGTTAAAGGCGTCCATAAACACCTTTTCACTGCGGCCCATCTGTAAGCAGAGCACATCCACAGATATTTGCAGGTGGCAACATTAACAAAGAGTGTTTGCTTGTGAAGGAAAGGCCCACAGAGTGCAGATGCAGGCCCATAAGGTTATCCAGAATTATTTAGAAATAAATCACAACAGAAAATCCTACATCAAATAAAGATATAATTGATGACACAACTACAAAACTGAGTGCTGCAATATTTTAAAGCTGAACTTTGAAACTAGAAGGTTAAAAGAATAAGAATTTGTTTATAAGCAATAACACATGGGAATTTTTTTAAAAGGGCAATCTGACCTGGTCCAGCAAGAGAACTAGATGACTATGGGACACTAAGTTCATGACTGAGCATCAAAGTAAAGCACTATCAAGAAACTAACCCATGGTTAATAATTTGCTCCACTAAAATTCAAATGCAGATCTAGTAGGAATTCCTGAGTTAAGGCAAAGAATTACAATGAATCCAAAAAGTGAATCAGACTTCCAGGAAGCAAGAAGTCGAGATCTTTTGGTGACAAAATGGGAGAAAGCAAATAAAAAATATAAGTCATGGAAGTTGCTTAAAGAGAAGCTTTCTATTCCAGCTGGGGTAGATCTTTGGCTGAACTGACTACAAATGAATCCTAAGCCTGGCATCAAATTCCTGCAGGTAGAAACAAGGTGTGGGTTGAGTTGGAATAGCAGCAGTGCTTTCATTATGGATGGGGGGCAGGGGGAAATTCAGGGGATAAGGAAATTCACAAAAGGAGTCTCTTGTTTTATGTTTTACCTGGATTTTAGAGTCAAATAAAACTTGCCTTAAATATAGTCTCTGCTTTTTACTATTTGGGTGGAATTAGGCATGCTAACTTCACTGAGCTTTATTACAGATTCCTGTAAGTCAGAAACTATAACATTGCCTTACTAGGTTGCTATAAATGTGAGTGGTAATATATGTAATAAACCCAGCACAGCACCCCACATAGAAAGATGCACCATAAATGCTACTAAAATGTTTTGTTATATTAATATTATTATTAGACTTACATAAAGTTGCATGGCTTTGAAAATGGAACTACAAGAAAGATTGGTCATAAGAGCTAGATACACATTTCTATACATAGAAAAAATGATTGGATCATTTTAAAATGGCGAATTTCATTTCAAAGCTCTCAAGGTTTAAAAGAAAAAAAGGTGCCTTATATTTGGGTTGAGCAAAAAAGACCCTCACTAGGAAAAGGACCTGAGCATTAGGAGGAAAGTCTTGACATTTTCAATATCAAAGATTCTGCTCACTTATATTATTGCTTTTACTGTTTGAAATTTGGATCACAGAAAGGAAGTCTCTAAGCTTCTGCTCAAATGTTTCTGATAATTGCAAGGCTCTCTAAATAACAGGTCTTGTAGTGTGAAAAGTCCAAAATGTTGATGCAGAAATATTTTTTTTCTTTTCTACAATAGAAAATAACTAGCAAATTCTTTACTTAAAGTAGCCAAGAGAATAATTTAACTCTTTCATGGCTAATAAAAAATTTGGCTTACAGTTATATTAATTTTACCCATGTCATCTCCATGAAGTTATAGTTATTTATTGGTTATTTTTTGGTGCCCTTATAACATTAAGCCAAAGGGCAGAACACTTAGTAGACACGTATGAATTGAATGCACTATTGAATGTACCATGAAGGAGATAAAAACAAAATATAAGAGCTCTTTACATGTTAGTAGGAATATTCATAAAAAAGAAAACACTTCTTAAAGTATTGTACACCTTAAATAGAAGTTGCATCATTTGAAAAACAAACAAAAAGTCTATACAGTGAGTATAGATGGAAAAGAGAAGAGGTTGAGATCTAGTATATTCCAACAATAAAATAACTGAAAATACAAGAAATACCTATCAAGGGAGAATTAGTAGGAAGGATCAGTGTAATAGGAAAACATCCTAGAGACATGAAATTATGCAAGCCAAGTGAAGCAAGTATCTTAAAAATGTGGGTGTGATCAACTGTTTCAAATACTGCTAATAATTCAATTAACATGAGAACTGGGAAGTATCATTTGAATTTAGCAGTATAGAGTTATTATTGACCTTGAAGGGAAAGAACTGTCTTTATGGAATGGTTTCAACTATGAATTTGAAAGATGAAAATATCTATAAGAATATAGGCAGTCTTTCAAAGAGTTTTGTTATAAAAAGGAATACATAAAAAAGGCAATAATTGTAGTGCAGTGTAGGCTTGCATGTTTATATTTCAAAGATGGGTGATCCAACAGCATGATGTTTATAAAATAGGGAGAGAAACTGGTGATAGATAAGAAAGAGGAGATGGTTAGTAGGTATCCTTGAATATAAGTGGAGTATAGATCCAAGGCTCAAGTAGAGGGACTGATTTCAGATAAAAACATGAATAAATTGTCCAGCATAAGGTGAGAAAGCAGAGTAAATGGGCAGTGCCATGGATAGAATGTTTATGCCCCCTCCCCAAATTCATGTGTTGAAATCCTAACACCCCCAATGATATGGTATTAGGAGGTACAAAATTTGGGAAGTGATTAGATCATGAGGGAAATGCCCTCATGAATGGAAATAGTGCCCTTAAAATGGGCCCAAGGAAGCTCATTTGTCCCTTCCTCCATGTGGGGACACAGTGAGACAGTGCTGTCTCTGAGACAGAAAGCATGCCCTCACCAGGTACCACTGCTGGCCCCTTGATCTTGCACTACCCAGCCTCCAGAACTGTGAGAAATACATTTCTGTTGTTTATAAGAAGGCACCTAGTTTATACATACATACATTTTTTTGTTATAGCAGTCTGATTAGAGTACAATAGGTAGCAGTGCAGGCAGATTTGTAGATGTGCTGAGAGCATGTGAAAGATTACTTCAAATGATTTATTAATCAGGATTCCACCAGGAAACAGATGATAAAATTAACATAAGGCAGTTTGAGCAGGTTAATTGAGACTCTGGGCCAAGATGTAGGGAGTGCAAAGGGAAACCACAAGAGGCAAGTGCAGGAGATTGAATCTATGACTACTTCAGTTAAGAAGGAATAAGACAAGGGAGGAGATATGAATTCAAGAGAAGAAAGTTGTACAGAGAAGTACACCTTGAGAGGTGCTATGGACTTTGACTGAAAATCCTGACAGCTCTAGCTGACCATGTACAGATGATACATGCATACTGACCTCCTACCTGCCCTCTTCCATCTGTACCAGGGATTGTCATTGGCCAAACCCAACCAGAAGGCAAAACACAAGAGAACAAATTGGTGGAGTCCATAGAGCACAGAATCCTGGGGCACACATCAGAGTAATAACAGGTGGAAAATAGACTTCAAAGGGTAAAGGAACACTGTATACATCGTGGATGGCTTTTGGTTTCTTGATGAAATAAGAAGCAGAGTTTGATGGCTAATTTTATGTAACAGTTTGGCTGGACCACAGTGTCCATATATTTGATAAAATGTTATTCGAGTTGTTTCTGTGAGTGTGTTTTTGGATGAGATTTATTTTTGAATTGATGAACTTTGAGTAAAGCAGGTTGCCCTCCATAGCGTGGGTGAGCCTCATCCAATCACTCGAAGGACTGAATATAGTAAAAGACAGACCTGCCACAAGCAAGATGGAATTCTGCAGCAGTTGTCCTTCAGACTTAAACTGAAGTTAGGTCCTCAGCCTTCTAGCCTAACATGCAGATTTTGGAATTGACAGCCTACCTAATCACATGAACCAATTATTTAAAATAAATATTATCTTTAAGATTTGAAAATATTATATATTATTTATATATAATATTTGTATATATAACTATATGTTATAATATAATATAAAATATGTATATATTTTACATATATATATATATATATACACATATATTTCTTATTGGTTGTGTTTCTCTGAAGAATCCTGGCTAATATATGGGGACATCAACTGATAGTGTGGTTTTAGGAGGCAGAGTTTGCAGTTTGAGGACAGAGAAGAACTTATAAAATAGGCCTGTACCATAGTAGAAGAATTAATGTACTGCTAAATCTACAAGATTTCAGGATTGCTTAGCAGCAGTAAGGGCCCACTTAAGATTATTGATCGTAAAGTCTAATAGAGATTGGTCAGTATGGTTGCTTGATTTTCACCAGCCACAGTCTCCTGTGCTTTTGCAGGCACAGAGAGATGTATATTTAACTAGGACTGGGATTTAGCCATGAGTGTAGGGCAAAGGAAGGGAGGAAGAGAGAGATGCAGTATTCAAGGAAGTGATTATTAGGATGAGCAACGCAATATAGGTTGGGAAAGGAGGGACATAAGAACTCGAAGAAACTGATTAAGGGACAGAGAAAGGTCATGAGACACGTGGGTGTATGTCTGGTCATGAAGGCCAAACTAACACACAAACCAAAAAATCCAAATGGCTACCATGTTATTAACTAAAAAATAAGAGTATATTGACAGTCTGTAAAATAAATATTATATTTCCTACATACTCTTAAAAGGCAAATATTTAGCTGTTTATAGATGGGATGCCATATGGCAGAATAGATGTCTTCTACACATAATTCCTTGAACTGGCATGTTCTGAAGAGAGCATGTAAACGGTAATTTTCAAAAGAGAAGACAAAATCTAACAGTATATAGTCTTACATCTAACAGATTTTAAAAAATATATTTAGGAAAAGAACATGTTTTCCATAGCCAGAGAGACCAAGTTTGGGATGTTTCACACACCCATATGTACGTATAAATGGAAACATATAAATATAAATATTTTATTTATATGTATATATATAACACTATATATTATATAACTTAATGAAGATGCAGGATAGAGATGAAAAATAGAATTGGAGATGAAGTTAGAGATTCTGCATAATAAATGTGTTTCTTGCTTTTTATCTCTTATCTTTACCTACACATTTTGCATGCTGTGGTGTTTTAAATGGTTGTGAAAACATAATCAAACTTCCTTTCAGAGTTCTTCAGCCAGTCCTAATTATCTATCTTGTTTTTGAGGTTCGTAGGTAATTACAGGAAATAGCCTTAGTGAATAAATGCATGTTCTCCCACTCAAGTGCTGTCCCAGTCACCAGCTCTTGCAGTGACCAGGGCTTCACCCATAGTCATGTATCCTCAGTAACACACTTTAATAATCATTAGGTTGATGTACCAGGTACCCCACAATCAAGTGTGTTGCATTGAGGACGTCACTTTGTGAGCTGCAAGAACAGTTATGGAATATGAAATTGACTGACTCCTCTGTTTGTAACATACCACAAAGGTTATTTCCATAAATACGGGAGAAGAAAGGATCTTGCAGAGAAAATAAGTAGAGGTGGTTGTTGGAGGTAGAATCACGAAAATTGTGACTAATCAGAAACAAATAAATTAGAAATATCAATTAAGAGACCAACTCTATGGTTATCACTACTGATGCTGGTTCTTAGTTGATATAAACGACAAATTTACCTGAAAATAAGGTGTAATTTTATCCATTTTACTATTAATTAACAATGATAATCATTATGGGGATGTCAGTTGACATTAATAAGATTCTGACTGTGTGCCAGTGACTTTTCTAAGCACTTCGCTTTCACAATAAATCTATGAGGTAACTATTATGACTAGCTCTATTTTACAGTTGAACTAAATAAGAATGTTCCCCTCCCAAATTTATGAATTTAAAAAATGAATATATCCTCAGCCTAATCATTTCTAATGCCATTATCTTTAGCATGAAAAAAAGCTCAACTGATACTTAAATGTTTAGTTTCAGGCTCTGGAAGATTTGAAGTATTCAAAGAAGCTTATATTAAAAAGAAATTAATTGGCTGGAGTGTTCTTTTAAAATCATTTCAGGGGATCAAGGAACATGGGGCAGAGCTTGAGTTACTTCAGTTAACAGGAACATTCAATTAACCCAAACACTCATTCCTCAATTGCATTGATAACTTGGCCTGAATTAGATAAAAAAAGCTGTCAATCCTGCTGTTTTAGTGGCAGTCCATTATTTTCCAGTGTGCAATGCCTACTAAAGAACGCACAGATAGCATCGTTTTATTTATCGATATAGGGCTTTCTTATTGAAAATTTGGTTTACTACAAAAATATGTAGAATAAAATATAGCAACTATTTAATTCCCTTTAGGATAGGGATAGCCTTTCTAATTATTAAAGCAAAGCTTGGGAAAAAAACAAAACAAAACAAGAATAATTAATCTTTTGTTGCTGATGGAAATCTTTGCTGATATGATCGATGAAAGATTTATCTAGCCCCCCCCCAGCAATATATGTAAACATATTTTTTCTTCAAGTAGGTGGCAGGTGTTATGACTAAGCAGCCATTAATATATTATTTACTGATAATTTGGGGTATTATGATAAATTTTGTATGTATAGTAAGTAGAAAGAAAAACATCATGTATTGTATCTATGGGAAGGTGAGGACTATATTTATTAGATGTGGCCATAAATTCTACCTACTTTTTTGCATTGTAAGATAATGGAACATAATTTTCTATTATTGTCTCTGTTCCTGGTTTTTGTTCCTATATTTGACATTCATGCAATTATAATTGAGAAATAAAGTTAACCTTTAAATGTGTGTGCATATATATATTTATATATATATGCACACACATATATAAATCATGATACATATATTATGCTTCTTGGTTTTAGGTTTCCCTAAGACAAAAATTTTATAATTTCTTCATAATCTTGATGGCTTCATGAAAGCCTAGATTAAAAATATAATTATTTACCAAGTCCCAGTATGGGACAAATGGGTTAATACAATGGTGTGCTCACTGCTACGACTCTGGAGACCAACTGAATGGTCAAAATGTAAAGCTTGTAAGCACAAACTCAAATAATTAAATCTGGAGACCACTTGTAGGAATTCATACCTATAGCTTTTTTATAACTGGTGGCAATTTGAAACAAAGTATTTATAGGGAGAAACACAGCAATCACACTGTCAACCTTGACTCTTTAACCTAGAAATTTTCATCTGTAAAAGAGAGAAGAGTGGGCTATAATTTGTCTGAAATCTCTTTTGGCTTTAATAGTTTATACAATGTCACATAATTAAAATACTAGCCGTAACGTTATTGTTTGATATAATGATTTGTGTATCTTAACAAAGTTTTTTGTTCTCTTTCATTTTAATCATATTATAATAACATGTTAGGACTGGAATTGAACACCAGGATCATCTTGTCAGGCTCGTTAAACTTCCTAATTAATGACAGATATGTTATTAATACTTAGAAATAAATAACAGTGTCTTTATAGGTCATAGGCTATCTAAATGACTCAGTTAAACATTCCCAAGCAAAGTCCACACTTTATTTAATAATTCAAATATTGACATTTACATTCAAAACTGGCATACCTTTTTAACACACCATTACTTATAAATGCACCCATTATTTGAGCCTTAGTTTGTTAGTTTCCTCTTTCCTTCCTTCCTTCTTTCCTTTTTTCTTGCCCTGAACAACCTAGAATGTGGTAGATTCTCAGAGTGTAGCAGATAAGACAACCACATTAACAGAAACTAGCCAGCAATGAAAGCCACAATACAGATATATGTACCAACTGTGATGAGAATGGATGAAAAGTTCAGTTTACACAGTAGAGATTTGAAAAGATATCACAGAGAAGATGCCTTTAAAGAGGAATTGGCCTGAACGGTGCGTGATTGCAGAGAAGAAAATACGTGTGAGGCATGGAACCACAGAAATCTGGAAAGGGCTCTATACTTTCACAAAGCCCTGGAATTCATGTTTGGATCAAGTTTAATCAATTTTTCAAAAGGCTAATCCAAAGTGAATTCCACCTAATATCTGGATATTTATATATGCAAATGTAGATATATGTGTGCTTTTATTTATGCATACACATTATATGCCTAATCATACACCATGCATATTCCTATAAATAATAATGCATTTGAAGATAAGAGTGACACAAAATTGAAATTTTATACAGATTCTACCTTTGTATAGTTACCAACATGCAGTACAAGAAACAACCCTTCCATATCCTCATTAATTGACTATTACCCTATTTTGCTGGAGAACTTGTTCTTTGAATGAACATGTATTAGACCTCATGGCTTTAGAGAAAGACACTGCACTTATGGAAAAAAAAAAAAACAAACACAGACTGGAAATTCTGATTCATTATTGTGAGACAACGAATTCAGCTTGTTTTTTAAAGGACACAGGTAAGTAATTTGTCTTTGTGACAAAATCAATGAGCACCTTCCAAAGAATGGAAGAAAAAAGTATTCACAAGAAATCTAATAAAACCAACAACACTAAATATGATGACAATGTACCCTTAGAATTTATCATTGTCACTATTTTGTTTTTAAAGGAAATCTCCAAGATTTTTAATTGTAAAATAAGAAATTTTGTTAGATATTTTCAATGTTAATGATGGTAAAAGTTATAAGAATTCTAAGCTTGTGAGCTAAATAAAAAGAAAAAAGTAGAATTAAAACAAGATAGCATTTATATCCATTTAAGAGACTCAACTATCTTAAAATTTTTGCCTCTGACATTGAAAAAAGAAAGTTCTGTATCTGTTTACATACAGTTGTGCTATGTTCTGTTGATTCACAAGACATTGAACATGAAGTGATTCGGCAATAATCTCAAGCTCTCTATCTAGGGGTGTATTTAATAAAGCAATACAAGAAAGGCCTAGGAACTACACAAATGGCACTATTTTCAATAAAAATCTCAAGTGGTTTATAAAAGTCTCCTTCCTACCAAAATAGGTTTCATCTCCCAGCTCCTAGAATGTTGATCCTAAAGAGAGAAAAAGAATAATAATAATAATAAAAGAGATAGACCTAGAGAACTTAGATTTGGTATTCATTTGGTTACTTATTAAAATCTTACTCTGTATCACACAAAACCTTAAAAACTGAGGATAAATAGAGAACAAATAAGTATTTTCCCTCCTCCTGGTAGAGAAATGCATTGTAGTGTGATATCTTTTGAGATATGCAATGTGTGTAGCACACTGCTGAAGCACACAGAAGGGGCACTAATCTAGCTCTGACAAGGAGTTTACAGGCCCTATAATGATGAATCAAAGTCCACCATAAAAGTTGAAAGATATAGATTCATATACGGCAAAAATATTTTGCCTTATTTGAAAGCATAAGAAAAGATAAAGGTAATAAGACATGGAACAGATCTTATAAGAATAGAAGAATTCTGTATATAAAAAGAATTTCCAGATTAAACAAAAACTTCAGTTACGCTAATAAAAGCTAACATCAGTTCCCTGTTAGTGCACCAATCCATTAGTTATCAGTTACCAGTTAGTTCATCAGTTAGTGAAAAATAATTAACTATGTGTAGCAATTACAGTTTTCTCTGATTTTTGTAGCCATGTACACAGACTTCTGCTCATATCTATTGGTCATAACATAGTCATGTAGCCCTGAAAAAGGTACCAGGAGGATACTAAATATAGTTCCTAGCAAGGTAAGCATGAATTCCCAGCTAAAACTCTTGTTATACTGCCAAAGAGGGACTAAGAGAAGAAAATTGGTGGACATAATGGCTGTTTCCGTTACATTATTTTACTTTAAAGTCAACTGGAGACCAGAAGAGGGGACTATTGTATAGGGGACAATAGTTAAATAGCACATATACATGAAAAGTACAATACATAATATTTTTCTTTATAAACTCAGAAAATGCATGAACTTCTGAGATTATCTACAAGCACTAATTTGAGATACACAATTTGTAAACTAAAACTCATTCTAAACCAACTACTTTCAGTAGCCAAATATCCAATTATTACTGAGCAAGGAAAGGTTTTTTTTTTTTTCTTTTCACCTTTTTTTAAAATGGTAAAATAATTCAGAGTGCATTTCAGGGTAGTCATTTTGACATGACACTTTGTTCCTCAAATTTGGAAAATGTTAGAACCTTATTTTAAAAAATGAATTGATAATTGTGATTATTTTAAGTCCTTTAACTTTAAAAAATTGAAATAGGTTTCCTTTTTAAATTATAACTATCAAATACATTTACTAGATAAGCTTGAATTGTGAGAAAAGTTATAAAATTGTGTTAATCTTGTTTAGGAAAAAAAATGAAAGTGTAAGTATACTGAAAGCCTAGAGTAGCAATTTTCTACTCTGTCAGCAGATGTATAATCTTTTCTAGAAAATAAATGCATGGAATTATGAGAAGTGTAATATTCCACATAACAGAGAAAGTTTCATGAAGAATACAAAGAGAGGTTTATTTTCTTGCAGCTGTGGCAAGAACAGTGAACTTAGACAATGAACACCTGCATGTGATATTTAGAGAGGTTAAAAGAGACAGTTATTTATGTGTTTAGTATCACATTTATTTCAGTTTATAGTCATGGGCGTGGAGGAACAGCAAGTAGAGTTTAAAAAGGAGGGGGAAATTGAGTGCCTTGTTCCTTCTCTACTCTCTCCTAGCTTTTTGAAATTAATCAGCTTGGAGTATCTAAAATTTAATTTTCTTAGATCATCCTTCCATTTTTCTTCCATTTCAGAATACGTTCTGCCTTATTTACCGGATTGTGCAGAGATAGAGTGAAATTATGTAAAGTGCAATTACACAGGTAACATCCCACCTACAGGAGTAGTGTTGGCAGAGGCAGTTTCTAATTCTTTTTGGTAGCTATTTTTTATTGTAAAAATGTATAAAGCTAGCAATAAAATAGTCAACAAGTACATACTGACTATCTACTGTGTGATAGGTACTAGATTCCTCAATGGTATTGATGGTGGTGATAGAAAAGGAAGAATAGGGAAAGGAGAAGGAAAACGAGTAGTAGGAGGAAGAAGAGCAGGAAGAGGAGGAGGAGGAGAAGGAAAAGACAGAGGAGGAGGAGAAAGTAAGGAAATATCAAAGCAAGGCAGTTATACAACAGGGGACCAGGAACATATATGCTTCAGAGCAGCAGTTACCAAATCTGGATCTTGTTTTTTAATATTTCAGATGCCCTGTTTTCTGTTATTATAAAATTATTTAAGTCCTTTTTATAATGTATTAATACTAGGCCTACTGGGTGCTTTGCTGTCTACCATTTAGACCTAACAGTAACCCCAAATTTGAGCAGAGCATTTAATCAGTTGTCCTGCTCTTCCTTGGCTAATAAAAGTACATGAGCCCAAATGTACTCCGTGGTATATCCTCTCCACAGCAGACTTCAGACCACACTTTTAGTGCAACAGAGGCTACTCTTAAAGATTTCTTTTTCCAGGCTTTTGAGGTTACTCACATTGCAGGTCATTTCTGTGAACTTTTCAACTGTACAATAAGGAAACTTTTACCTTAATTTAAGAAACTCAGATGATCATGCCTCAGGTCAATCCTTACTGACTCTGAATATAAATAAAGTAATGTTTCGTTTGTAAACAGCCATAAATTAACATTTTATATCGATTAGGAAGGAATATGAACGGACATGATGACAGTTGTTCTCATAACTATTATCTCATTTGATACAACCGTGAGATCAGTCCTCATGTCTTTATTTAAATGGTAACATTTAAGTATCACAAATATTAAGTGTCAGAGATATAATTTAAAGCTAGGATAGATAGATAAGTAGATTGACAGATTTTTTAAAACTCTGTCAACTTTCTTACTAGCTATGACATCTAATTTTTCCTTCTAAGCACTGGTATTTTATTATGACTGAAGGGAAAAATAGTTTATAATTGCTTAAGTAATTGTCTCAAAACATTTCCAACACTCTGAGTTTGTGTACACACCAGAAATAAACCATAAAATAATGGTTTTTTTTAAATCAACTTTCTTTAAAGGCAACATTTTACCACCATAAATATAGGTTGAATGATGAAAATGCTTTAAAATAGCTTCAGTTTATGTTCTGATAACTATTCATGGTTCACTTTTCATCAACTGGGTACATGAAGATGAGCATTTGTCTAGTGCTATATGACTAGAGCTTCTTTAATGTCATTTCTATGGAGAATCTGTATGTAGCTAGTAAATAGCAAAAGCAAAGAGTGAAGATCCATAATATGTTTGGAACAAAGGTGGAATTATTGACAAGGGAGCATTGCTAACAAAGATATGGTTATGAGAATATATTTCACATGAGTTGGGACCAGAAGTGGTTAAAATATTACTTATGTTCTATGATCTGGAGGATGTTGAGGAAATGATTGAGGATGGCAGGGAGGAGTAGAAGTGTTTGATGGTTTTCTGGATATATTTTATTTTATCAGTCCAATATCTGGGCACCCTTCTATAATGGACCCTTTTTTGTAGCAAATCTATCTGTGTTTTGAGTAGCGTTAAACCCATCCATAAAAAAGGCAGTAGTGTTACTATGACTTTGTCAATCAATTGCTCAGTTTCCTGGCTGTGATGATTGGCTCAGGTATGTGACCAATTCAGTATCTTCTCTGGGATTTTGGCTGTATCCATCAGATCCGCTGTCCAGTGCTTTCTCATAACAGATACTGACAGCATTTGAGGACTGCAAACATATTCTTTGCAAGCAAGCTGGCCTGAAATTGGATTCAGCTACAACATACCATCGAAATTACCTCCGTTTTTCACATCAATAAGTATGTAACAATCTCTTTAGGGAACTTTTGAGGTGTCAAACTTTTTCATGTTTGCTTTCCTAGTTGTGAGAAGATAGACATAAATTCTAAATCTTTCACACTTTTCAAAAGCCACCCCTTATATGAAATCTTCAATGACCACTACATCTGACTAGGTTACTGTCCTCATCATTCCTCTTGCGACATTTCATAGTAAAATGCTTATTTCAATTTGTTTTGTATTATATTTTGTTCAACAAGTATGTCACCTATTACATAATATTAAATATTGTTTTTTACATTCCTCATGGTCATAGATTGTTTTATATAATTGAAATTTAATAATACTCATGCTTCTGGAATCTTGCACAATGTTGGAACAATAGTAGAAATTAAGTAATGTGTTTAATCTAGAAATGAACATATGGGTAAATAAATCATATATATGCATCTAAATAAGTAATATTAGAATAGTTCCTTAAATAGACTTACACTAATGTTTCTTCCTTGCCTATTTATCAACAATGACTAAGCTGTTTGCATGGGGTATATTTAATATACATTGCCATTGAAGGTGGAGTGGTTTAAATGTTAATGATATCACTCCAAAATTCATATCCACCTGGAACCTCAGAATGGGAACTCATTTGGAAATGGGGTATTTTCACATGTAATTAAGTTAAAACAAGGTCCTACTTGATTAGAGTGTGTCCTAAATCCAGTAACTAGTGTCTTCATAGGAAAAGGAGAGGACACACATAGACCCAGAGACAAACAAAGTGGAAGTCAAGTGAAAACAGAAGCAGAGATTGGAGCGATGCAATCACAGCCATAGAATGTGACAGATTGCCTGGAAACACCAAAAGCTCTGAAGAGGCAAGGAAGCCTTAATCCATAGGACCTTTAAAGGAAGCATGACCTTACTGACGCTTTGGTTTCAGACATGTCGCCTCCAGAACTGTAAGAGAGCAAATTTCTGTTGTTTTAAGCCATTCAGTTTTTGGTACTTTTTTTCAGTAGCCCTAGTATCAAATATAGATAGGTCATACTAAGCTTGAGGTATTGGATACAGAATTAACCTGAATAATGAGTTGAGCAAAAATTGACAGGAATTATCACTTAAGAGAGGCAAATCACCAGAAATAAAGTGGAAAAAAATATAATTAAATGATTTAAAAACCTCTTAGGCATGCCCTGGATTCAGTATATATTTGACTCAAACTCTCACACCTATTCATCAGCAGGCAGGCATGAGAATCCATTTTCAGAAGGATGACCCTGAAGCACTCTATCACATTAGGAAGTGTTCCATCATCCCCACTTCAGTGTGTTTGTTGAGGCAAGAAAGTGGAATAATTTATTTTAGGAAGATTTACAGTCACAAGAGTTGAACCAAAATGGGTTTTCTTCTTAAAATTGAAGTTTTCTCTAAATCAGTGGTTATTGACCTTTATTATTTTTTGTTCTAGTCAAGGACTCCCTCTGAGAATCTAGACCCCTTTCCATGAAAAATACACATATGCACTTATACTTTTTATCTGTTAACTTTTCATTTCAGGATGACCAGAAATTCCCTGATATCAATCTTTATATATTGTAGGGTCTCTAAGCATCCCTATTGGAGAATATATTAATAGCAAATTAGTAAAATTAGCTTTAGTCTCCAAATCTGGAGGTAGTATTCAATGTTTCTTTGATTCATTTAATTCACTGATATTAAGAACAGACTTAAATGTGGTCTTGATTTATTCTCAGTCTACACGAAGTCCTGGCCCTGTGTTGTTTTTGTAAAAAATGTAGATTGTTATATTCTATGGAAGGTAGGCAAACTTTAAGGAGTCTGTATCACACAGAAAAAATTCATAAAAGTGCAAGCACAACTTATTAGGTTGGTGCAAAAGTAATATTTTCCAGCATTTATCCCAAACATTATAAAATCAATTCTTTGCAGTTTTACACTCAGAATTTAGTGTTTCTTTCTGAAGGAAATTGACTTTTAATAAAGCACATTATCATCTGTATTAATAGATTTTTCATTCAACTTTTGTTTTAATGAAGGGGAGAAGTCTTAACAGAATCTTTTGCATTTACAACTTAGCCAGATATCTTGGTGCAATGAAAAAGCATAGCAATTTCAAAGGCACTAAACAACCACTTTCAAGCCCCAAAGGGAGGCCCTTCTGTACATTTTCAATCTTTATCTTATGCTCTTGTATTGACAAACATGTCTCTAAAATTTTGATATTTAATTTCCACATATGAGTGAGCACATGTAAGCTTTGTTGATAAGGCTTTCACCTGATTGCTTCAAAACTCAACTCAGTGGGAAAAAAACCAAAATGTTTTCTGAAACTTTACCGACATCATTTCACCATTTATTAATTGCTGATATGGCGTTTTGGTACAATGAAATACACACTGTGGCAGAATAGATTTGATTTGAATGTTCCATGAAAAGAATACAAACAAAAAACAGAGGGCCAAGAACTGAAACTTCAAAAGCACCTAAATCACCATGGAGCTTTTTAAAGTTACAACAATGCAACACAGGAGTTAAAGGTGATGCCCTTGAGACTATATAACAGACACAGAGATAGATTAAATAAAAGTGCTTGAAACGCTGATTACCCATAGCTCACACTTTCTAGTCTCATTCTCCATTCTCTGTATTAAAAAACTCATTATATCTTTTTCTGTTTCATTTTTACTTTGCTTTCTATATTGTCTGATGTTGTTTCCCAGTTACGATTTTAACTTCTGAAGGCCCACAATCCTTGAGTCACAGGTGCTTATTTAGCCTGTTCCAGATGTGCCTGCCTAGATGAAAAAACAAAATATTTTCTGCCCTATACAGCATTTGCTTAATACATATAAATGTCTGAATAAATTTTTTTCCTCCCAGGGACATCTTAAATCTTAAAAAGTCAATCCCTAGTTGCTAAAATAAAAGTGCCTTTTAAGATACTTGCCTTCACACATGGAAAAATCCTGATTATTCCTTAACAACTTTATAAAACTCTCTATCAACTCCAAAAGTAATCACTCAGGGAACTTCAAGCTTCTTCCAGAAATCTATATATATCTGTACGGTCTCCCTCATTTCTTTGTACTCTGTTTAATCAATTTAACTGTTATTTTCTTACTCCTGAACTAAAAATATTCTAAGCAATGCCCATCTAATTTCACTGTACAGAGTACAGGTCAACTATTTTTTTCACTAAATCTATCATAATCTCTACATATTGATCATTTGCCTAAATGATAAATCTAAAAACTCAAAGAATTAATATAAAGAGGTAAAGTTAAAAATGTTCAATTGATGACGTATGTTCACCATTTGGACTTCTTTGTTAAGAAGTCCAAAACATTTTTGGTTATAAATTTTCATCCCATAGGTTTTCAATATTATGAAAGTTAATAGTAATAAATTTAATTATGGAACTTACATTTAGCAAATCTTACTTCTGTAGAGTTGTATTTCTTTTAGAATTATTCTAGTCACATAGTTATCAAATTATGATTTCACCACAAAAGTGCCCCCCAAAGTATTTTGTTAGTGCTCACATTTACTTGTTATGAATAATTCATATTTTTATTTTGAAAAAGTGTCTTTTTAGTTGAGTTGTAGATTTTTAAAAATTATTTAAGATTAAAGGTGAACTTATTCTACTTATATAAAGATATAAATTAATGTATAATCCTTTCATACATATAACTGGGTTGATATCGCTGTGTGTGTGTATGTGTATATGTTTGCATCCCCATGTGGGTGTATGTCTCCCTGTGTGTGTGCGTGCGTGTGTATGTACCTATGCAAGTGTACTCCCTATCCTGTTTAGTACTGAAGTTAACATTGCTTTAAATGTTTCCCTTGTTTTAAATGATGTGTTGGCCTTTTTTAACTTGAGTAACCTAGTCTTCTCACTAAGCTCTAAATGAGCCCTAATGAACAAAAATTATCCAGTATATCCAGTATTCTGATAACTTTGGTCTGCTGATATTTTTCCACTATAATCAGGAAATAAAGAAGAATTAGGACTCAAGGAAAATATTATCAAATCTACCATTACACATTCTTGAGAAGACTCAAAAGAAAAAATATCATTAAAAAATAAAAAGACATTAGAATCATCAAAAAGACATTTAAAATTATTCTTGCTTACTTTGTTCTATACTTTCTTCTCACATCTGAGAAACCATTTTCATGTCATAATCAGAAGAGTGATGCAGAAAATTGATACCAAAGTATGTGTAAAGTCTATCTTTTAACTTTTACATCAAGGTGAAAGTCATTTAGAAGAATGTTTATAGTTTATCTGTTGATTAAACGTCTCAAAAATAAAAAAAAGGTTGGGAGAGAGGAAGGAAGGGAGGGAGGAAAGAAGGAAGGTAGGTATGTGGGAAGAATGATGGATTAGTAAAGGCTAAAGAGATGGACTTAAGATTCAAAATAAATCATAATTAGTGGAATAGATCAAAGATTTATTTTAATTAGTCATAATTTAATGGTACTAATTAACTAATTGCATTTAATAAAAGGGAAATAAAAATGTATAAATAAAAAGGTAATGGAGAAATTATAGAAAATAAACTATATAACAAGATAGACATATAATTAAAAGAGAAAAACATGCAATAGTTAATAGGGTCCTTACGTTTTAAAGAATATCATGAAAATGATTATAGCTTATTTATGTTCAAATCTATATTATTCTGAGATTATCCTTAAATACATTTTTCATTCCAGATTGTCTCTTTCTAGCATGCAGATCATTTTTAGCTAGCTGTTTTTCTCCAGTGTCTGTGATGTCATTTGGTACACAAATAAACTTATGAAAATTGATTTTTAATATTAGCCCAAGCAAAATATAATTTAAAAAAATAGAGAAATTTAGACTAATAAAATTATCAAATATATATAAATGTAAAGATTATCCACTCTTTGGAATTCTTTACCTTACAGTTTCTCTCCCTTAGTCGATGAAGGTTAAGTCTGTATGTGATTAATTTCTCCAAACTATGGCAAATTTATATGTGTATTTGTATATAATCTTTGATTTGCATAAAATTTGACTGAAATCCAAATCTTACCTCATTCTGGAGGTCTCGGATCATTTTGCTCTTCCTTTCCACTTCAGTCTTTAAAAAATTAATCTAAAAATAAATAGAACATTATATAGATAAGTACCAAACTCATTTCTGTTGCTTTCATATTTTTTTACTATTGTGAAGAATAATAAAGTGATTAAGATTATCCCTTTAAAATTTTCATTAAACAAAAGCTTCTTTAATTCACACAGATAATCACTTATATAAAAAATATGCTTTTCTTATATAACAAAAATTCATTTTTTTAAATTGAGAAACTATGCACATTATGACTGTGATTCCCTTACCTGGCTAAACCTCATTATTTAAAAATGTGGTTCTTTAAAAAAAATAGATTCAAGTGTCGGGCCTAGGAATCTCTATTCCTAAAACACTCTCCAGGTAATTTTGACCTATGGTCAGGTTTGAGAGCAATTGCATAGTGATATTCCTTATCTCAAAAGAATAGAATGATATGAATACTCTACCAAATAAATCATGATATCTCCTCCTGATTATGCATTGTCAGGATGTGTAATCTTAGGCCAGTTATTCCAACTGTATTTGCAGGAACATAGCTTTGTATGCCTTGAGTAGTTTGAAAAAAAGTCAGCATAACACAGTGGTTAAGATTTTTATAGAATTTATAATCTTTATAGTCATTGAGAGTTCACTAGTCACTAAAACTAGTCATTAAAAAGAACTGTAGTGATTAAAAAAGCTGTATGATAGTGAATGAAACATTTAATTTCTCTAATTTTTAATTTTCTGGTAGTCCTGTTTTTTTACCAGAAAAGAAGATACAGGTAAAATTATTTTTACCAATATATTTAATTTATCATATTTAAAATATCATTTGGGCATGTAACGGATTATAATTTACATCCTTTTTTAAATAATGTGTTCTTAAAATCCAATGTGTGTTGCACATTTACAGCACATATCAATTTGGACTAGCCATATTCCTAGTGCTCAATAGCCTCATGTATTGAGCAACATAGTCTTGTAATATTCCTGGGGTGACAAAAGAGACTCATGATATGGATTATCTCTAAAGACAACTGAGTCATTGGGTTGGAAATCAAGTTTAGGAGGAAGGATAATTTTATATATATATAGATAGATAGATAGATAGAGAGAGAGCACTTTAAAAAATGTTTAGTTCTGAAAAATTTCAAACATAAAGAAAAAAAGGAATATGTAAAATGCCTATTGACCAACCCCCAGTAATAACCAAATATAAATGTTTTGTTTAATACTTTCAGAGCTTTTTGTAAATAAAATGTTATACATACTATTAAAGCTTCACCTAATTTTCCTTCCTTTATTCTCTCCAGAGGTAACCACTATCCTGAAGTCAATGCATATTTCTATACATTTTATTTATTCTGTATGCTCCCACAAAAAATAAATCCTATTATTTCACATTAAAGTTCATATACATTATGTGAAATTCAACTTTATGTTAGTGAGATTTATCCATGTTTATTTTATGCAAAACCAGTTAATTCAGTTTAACTGGTAAATTTGTTATGATAGTAATCACAGTTGAAGGTACAAATTACTGAATTAATCAAAGTAAAAACTAAATTACTATAGCTGATAGATTCCTAAGTACAGTGGTTTAAATATATAACCATGTAGAGGTTACTGGGGCCTGGGGTCCAGATGTGAGTGGGTCATGGCTGGGATGCAGCTCCAGCAACGCAAGCATCCTTTTCATGGTTTCTCCCATTATCATCATTTCCAAGTCACTGGATATGGAAAGTCCAGGGTGAAAAATGTGTGTAATGCCAAATTCTGATTCTAAAATATAATCTGGGCATATTAGATTTTCTTTGGGAGATTTAAACTAGGACATCCCAGAGATAACTGGTTAGTTATCCAGTGAGGTAGATAAAGGATGCCATGGAGTGATGTTAAGCCTGTGGTAAGTCAAGTGTAGTGCAAGTAATTAATAAGTGGAGGAAGTTAGTTATTAGAGGGACCGAAAGAAATGGGCCTATGGAAAACTAGCTGAATCATAGAAGTAGAAGACAACAAGAATACCCATGGATTCTTGTTTCTGATGTGTTTAAGAGCTGCAATAATTCTAGTACCACCTAACTGCCTCATTGCATCTGATTCCTAGGCTTGGCCTTCCGTAAGGTCCTTCAGAAGTCTTACATCACCTGTTAACCACCCCCACCCCCTTTCTGGCTTACGTAGATTTCATGTATTACCATTCCCTCAAATGGTACTGAAAACCCAACCCAAACAATTTGGATGGTGAAAGAACACAAAAAACAGAAAGAGAAGCCTGAGAACTCTCATGTCTATGGTTTTGGCCATATTAATTTTGAAGGTAAGTTTGAATTGGGTAGATACTGAGAGCAACTCAAAAACATTGGTCACATTCATTGTCCCATTATGTTGATAGTTCAAATGATTGAAAAACAAACATCACCAAGTAGGACTTGACTCCAATCAAAATTAGATATGGATGACAGTGCATCTCCCAACAAACAGCTTCTACATTCTTTTCTACCCAAGCACGCACTAGCACCAGATTTGTCTTTAGTTTAAGTTATAAAGTATTACTCCTTGAAGTCATCTTACTTTTGTTAATAATCTTCTCTTTTGCTGTAACATTATTTTTCCAGAATTCTTACAAATTGATACTGTTCAGTGTATGTTATTCACAATTAAAAATTAACTTTGATTAAGAGTATAATGAAAATACATTGCAATGGCAACACTACAATTATTTAAGTGTTAAACAAGAACAGAAAAACTTGAAAATACAATACTTAAATATTCAAGACTTAAAATATATTCAGAACAATTAAAAAACATTAGCATTTTAGGCCATGGGTTTAGAATCTCAGCAGGTTTTAATGTCCCTAGAAAATAAGCATTCTTACAGATAGTTATTAAAGAATTCACAGAGACAGAAAATATCATGTATTTACATTTAATAAGAATGAAAGAACATAGTGATTCTTTATGCTTAATGAGAATCAAATTTTGAACCTAACTCTTGGTTCAGACTAATTATGCCTCATTTAGGACAAGCCATAAAAATTAACCAGAGTAGTGAAATGCATCCAGTGTTCATTAATATCTTTAATTATTCTGGTCACAGCTGAGAGCTCATTCTTCCTTGCTGTCTGTTAGGGCTTCCCTTTTGGAACACGGGTTTGAAAGATTAGGTTTGCCACTCCATTATTTGCTTAAGAATAAAAACAAATGTTCACATCTTCATAAAGAGTATTTTTAAATAGAATTAGATCAAGACACAGATTTACTGATTTTTCAACTTAATTTTTCAGAAATGTATCACTTTTATATTTTTGTAAGTTAATAAGCAAAACCACCTTTATGTTTCATAGCATTTTACTACAGGGACTTATCAAATGCTGTGGGGATTTGCAATATCTTTTGCATAAATATGCAATCTTATATTTTTACAAGAAAAGGAATTGCAGTTTGATATTTAATGAAGGGCAGCACGTAAGATTATCTGCTCTTAAATTTAAAATAGCACAGCAATATTTATAGAATCAAATCCAAATTTTTGCCCAATTTGAGAGACAGTAATTGCAATTATCTTAATCTCCCTTTCTTAACCAAACTTCAATTACAGTTATAATCTTCCTAGCCAGGAAAATAATTAGTGAATGATTTGCAATAGTAAACATGTTTAAAAAGATGTATTAATTTAATCCTGAGTTAACTTAGAATCTTCAAATATGGAGAAAAATTAAAAAGCATTCTGTTAGTCTTCCCCAAAATTTGAAAGTGGTGATCCCAGTGATATGAAATCCATCTTCCCCTAGATTCCACCATCCACCAGATGCACATGAAAAAATAAAATAATCATAATATACATACACACATATATCTATACATATTTTTGTTATTCCCACATTAATTAAAGATTCTGCCATCTCTTTTCAGACTCTTTAGAACATATTACTCATTCAATTCAAAACATATTTCCCTGAAGGGGTAAGTATGATTTCTTTAGGCTATAGATGTTTGCTTTCATTGATCATGATGTACATTTTGTTAATATACTCTTGGCTTTCTTTATTCAAGATTTTTACATCTATATTAATTAGTGAAATATATCTATGAGTTATTTTTTCATATTGTCATCAATTATGGAATCATAAATGTACATTCTCATAAAATGAGATGAGACTTTTAGCTTTCTTTCTATATTCCAGAAAATATTGGCATATGTTAGGAATTAAAAAGTTTTGTTTGTTTGCTTCATATTTTACTGTTTTTTTCCTCTAGTCTTTAAAATTCTCTTTCCTTATTGCACTGAGTATGATATTTTGCTTTTTAGCCAACTTGTTGAATTAATATTATCTTTAATCTTTCCTGAAAAATACATTTAAAATTATCAATTCTGACTAAATATTACTGTGGCATGTACTATTTTCAATAGTATTATTTACAAAATATGTCTTAATGTCTTTTAGTATTTCTTATTAATCCAATGGTTACTAGGAAATATGCTATTTATTTTCCAAACTTAAGAAATTATTTGACTCTTTTACTCTGACTCTCCGTATCTTTTAATCTTTATTTTCTATGTTCTACCTCTTCTTTTTTGTCCTTTCCTCCTGCTTTCTATAAATTTTTCATCATTATTATCTTCTTTCTGGTATTTACATCATCTAGTGTGTTCTTTATTCTAGCTATTGTGTATTGGGTATTGTATATATTTAATATTTCCAACTAGCTCCATTTTATGATGTCTTGTTTTTTCTCTGTGTGTTGTTAATATATCTCTGATCACCCTGGATATTTCTGACATGTTTAGCTAAAATTCTTAGACCGTCTATTCCAATAATTCTGCTTCAGAGTGCACATGTGGTTCAACTTGTGTACTTTCTTTTTCCTAATTCTGTATCTCAAATATATTGTTATTTTAACCTCTTATTTCAATTTTTTCTTGGAGTATTATTTACTCTGGGTGGTAATAGGTACAGGAAAAGGACCAGAGAAAGATGGCAGCTTTCTTGGGGAGAAAATGAAAGACCCAGCTTAGAGAACCTCAGAAGCACAGAGTGCTGTGAAGGGTTCCCAGGGAGGTAGAGTGGGGAGTATGACTTCACCATTCCTCACTCCTTCAACTCCTCACTTCAGCAGGGCTTTTGCACTTCACTGATGCTACCATGATGACAGTAGAGGCCTGAGATGTTGCTACTGATTTCCAGGAGGAAGGGGTAAGAAGTCATATGCCCAAGGAAAAGTGGGGAAAAGGAGAGGAGCAGAATTTATAGATGATCTTAAACCTACTCTCTCAAGCATCCTTCTGCAGACCTCTGCCCCAGCCAATAGCAACTCCTTGTCCCCAAGACATGTATACCTTTTTCTGTGAGTTAGCTTTCTTCTTAGGAATTATCCATTATTTTATTTGTTGGGTTGTTCACTTGTTTTTGCCAGTTCTTTGGTCCACATTTTTCTTTAACTTCTAGAATTTTTCTAGGGTACATTTTGAAAGAATGAGCTAGCAATGGCACCAGTTTGTCATCTTGAGAGTAACTCTACAAAGGTGCATTTAAAAAGTACTCTTGATTATGATGGATAAAAAAAGGAAGCGCTTTATTCCAGAAATGCTAGTTCTTGGTAATAGGTTAATAAGTATTTGTTGACTGAATGTGTAAGCTGCAAGCCTCTGGTAAAATCATAGCATCAAATCTTGCCACTTTCTACATATTTTGAACATAAAAGTTTTCTCATAGAGATAGAGAGTAGAATAATGGTTTCCAGAGGCTGGGAAAGGTAATGGGGAGGTGGGGGGATAAGGAGGGGATGATTAATGAATGCAAAATTATAGTTAGTTAGATAGAATGAACAATATTGATAGCTCAACAAAGTGACTATATTTAACAGTAAGTTAAAGTATACTTTAAAATAACTGAAAGAGTGGAATTTCAATGTTCCTAACACAAAGAAATGATAATTTCTTGAGGTATTGGATACCCCAATTACCCTGATTTGATTAGTACACATTGTATGCCTGTATCAAAACATCACATGTATCCTATAAATATATACAACTATTAAGTGCCCATAATAATTAAAAATATTTTTTAAAGTGTAAAAAGTCAAGACTACCTTTAAAAATAGATTAGAGTAGAAATTATGAGTATATATCTCACACAAGAAGGATAAATGTCACTTAAACTTTTTTTTCTTAGTCAATAGACATATAGATACATGAATATACTTCTCTGTGTATGTGTATATGTACTGAATTTGGTTAAAATACATTTCTGTGATACATGGTTCTAATAGGTGTGAAAGATTAGATAAGGAGAAGAGAATGCTGAGGGATGTTTTTAACTCCTATTCATTAAAAAAAGTTGCCAAACTACTGGGTCATTAAATATGAAATGTCCAATTTTGAATCAAAAGTGTATTTTACTATATCTCAAACAAGAAGCAGTACAATTAATCAAAATATGTGCCTAAACAATCAATATAGTTTTGCCATCTTAATGGTAGTTTATTTATGCCAACAGCAAAGAAGCCTGTAGAACAAGTGGTGACGAAAGTGTGAAAGGCATTTGGCATTTTCCACAGCTTGTTGAGAATTTAATATTTTTCCTTGCAAGAAATGGTCCAAAGCCTGGAAGAAGTGGTAGTCAGTTGGTGCAAGCAAGGTTTGGTGAATATGGCGGATGACAGAGAGTTTCCATGTACAGTCTCTGTAGTTTGGGCAGTGTTGTTTGTACGACATGTGGTCAAACACTGTCTTGCAAGAGGATTTGCCTCTCTCTATTGATCAGTCTCAGCTGCGTAATCACAAGCATCCTCATCATGTCATCCAATTGGTTGCAGTCGACATCCGCTGAAGCTGTAGTGGATAATACCAGTGCTGTATTGGTGATAATAACACCAAACAGACACCATTAGCTTTTGTTGATAAATATTCAATTTTGGACTGTGTTTCAGCACTTCATCTTTATCCACTATTGTGCTGAACCCTTGGGATGGTCAAAAGCAATCCATTTTTCATCACACCTAACAATATGGTCTAGAAATGGTTTACCTTTATGTCATGACAGCAAAGAGAGGCAAGCTTTCAGATGATTTCTCTTCTGACACTCATTTAATTCAGCTCCATCTATCCAGCTTCTTTACTTTGCCCATTTGTTTCAAATCATCTGATACTGTTGGAATAATAATGTCAAACCTTGCTGCTAATTCACGTGTAGGTTGAGATGGATTCGATTTGCATCTACCACAGCTTTCAGCTCATCATTACCCACCTTGGTTTCAGGTCACCCAGATGGCTCATTTTCAAGATTAAAAGGACCAGAATGGAACTTCTCAAACCATTGACATACTGTGCTTTCATTAGCCTTATCCTTCCCAAACACTTCATTGATATTCCGAGCTGTCTGTGCAGCATTGGTTCCACAACAGAACTCATATTCGAAAATAACACAAATTTTTGACTTATCCATGGCTTCACAAAAATTGCTCTTAAAAAATCTTTGAAAGATAATCACAAGCCAAACCATACATTTGAAAGAATGAGGATGTGCCTTCACAATAAAAATAAAACAAGAAGTGTCGAAGCAAAATGTCATAGATTTCAACTGTCAAACTTAATACTTAAGGAAATCAGACATTTCACACTTAATAACCTAACACCTTATTGAAATAGTTTCTAGAGAAGTGACTACAAAGTAGGCTATTTGATATTGTGTATATTTGTTTTCAGAATACATTATTATAAGCTAACAACCGGTAAAATATTTGAGGAGTATTTCTGATGTTTGTATTCTATCTTTATAAACATCATTTGTGTTTTATAATATGAAGATATATTATTGTAAAAAAAAACTTTCCTTTAACAGCAGATTTTAAAAATTGTGTCCCTTCTTCTATCTTTTCCCTACTGGAAGATATAAAGAGATAATTATAATATAAATGATACAGTGATAATGAGTATGCCTCTTATGTTACTGTAAGAGCACATAGGAGGGTCCCCATGGAAAGGCACTAAATCTGTGAAAGTCAGGAAGATAACCCAAGAGATGAGTGCTCTGCTCTATAGTGTCATTCAGAAAAGTCTCACTAAGTTGCCCAATATTAAGTAAAAGAATGGGCATTCATCTGTATCATAAAAACAGTCTATTTTCTAATTCTGATATTCATTATCGTAGGATGTGAATAATGACCAGAGTGTTCTGACCACAAGTGATGTGAAGTTTTTATCAAACTCTTGTCCCAGAAGATTCCAAGAGGATAATTCTCTTAAGGGGCCAATAAGCACATACAGAAAGACTTCTAATGGAGAAAAAGGGCTCTGACTTTAAAGCTATTTAAATTTACTAAATTCTATTCTTCATTTGCCATTCTCTAATTTCCTTTTGTATATTCTCATGGCAAAAACCAAAGACCACCAAAGTAGTCCCTTCTCATTTGTACCTTGGGCCAGCTCAGGTAGGAATTCCTTTGAAGTTGGTAATTTGGAATTTCTGGTCTCTACTGTGAGCTGTTGCTACAGTAATGCATACATTTCCTAACTTTGTCATCAGAAGGGGGAATAGGTATGTATGTTTGTTAACTTCAAGAGAGGAGTGTGGTGTTCCTTGTGGTATTACCTAACATCACCTACCTATATCGAGATTTTCGTTTCTAATTGAGGGGTTACACATTATATGCTATTTTTTTTCTTTTTCATAGTTTAGTTTTCTAAAAAAATATAATGATTAAAGGAGAATCCTGTGCTGACATCTAATCTGCTTAGTTATAATGATTAGAATAAGAAAATAATAAGAGTACAGATGATGATGATGAAATAGCATACAATTTTGAAGTTGCTTATAGTAGATTTTATATTCTGTTCAACAATGCATGTGTCATCTCAAATAATCACCAAATAAACTGCTATATAAGTAGCATTGACAAATTTCTTGCAATGAAAAAGCCTTGGAGAAATAAAATAACTTTCTTATATTCACTCACCTAGGTGATGAAGATGAAATTGAAATGGGAAGGAAAGTAGGAAGTGGAATGATGTTGGTTTAATCTCTACTATCTACTATATGACAGATACAATTTTAGGGAAATGATGCACATTATTTTCATGTGAATCACCTAAATATGATAATAAGAAAACTTGCAGAAGTTAAAGAGCTTGATTATGTCTGGTAAACAGCTAGTAAATTTACAGAGCTAGAAAATGGCCCACTGGGAATTTAAATTCCAAACACTCTTATTTTGAAGCACATGCTAAGTTACGAATGCCTTTAGGGAGTTTTTGGTTTAGTAGAGTATTTGGGGGGAGGAATTGAAACCCTCCCACAGGAATCAATGTTAAACCATAAGGAAGGCACTGCCAGCATGCTGAGATGAGGGCCAGGATGACTCAGTCAGGCCTGACTTCTTCCTCTTTCCAACTGCACATTCTTTGTCCATGACATTTCCCATACTTCAGTATTCTAACTTTGGCTTGTGCTCTTTAAAACGTTATAGGTCTCTTCTTCTTCGATCATAGACAGTTTGCAAAATGTACTGGAATAATCATAAGTTCATGCCCTGGCTCCTTGGCTTTACTATCTGTGCTTACGCAAGCTACAAATTTACCTTCTCTGAGTTATTCTGTTTCAGTAAAGAAACAATTAAATAATGTAGTTTTATTATGAGGACCTGAGGAAATAGCATGAGTGAGCACTTCTTTTCTACTCTAACTGACATCATTTATCATGAGGCTATGAAAAAACTCAAATTAAATATGTTCAGTCAAAGCAGAAATTGGATGGCACTTAGAACCATTCAGTAGGTGTTGAGTCAGTAGGTGTTGGGTCAGATGTTGAAGGGAGTGATCAACATGCTGCTGCTGAAAATGTGCCTATTCTTTTATGTAACATTTGGTAGCTAGAGAGCCAGACAGACATTGGGCCACATTGCAGGTGAGCAGTGAGTGTTGCTGTGGCATAGCAGAGCCGAACCAACATGTGTGTTCTTACAGGTGGACAGAACAGATAACAGTGAATCCTTAACATGAAACAATCCTGTACCTAGAAAAGTCAACAATCATTATCAGAAAGGCTGTCCCCTGGAATCAGCTATTCCAGATGACAGATTGGACTGAGTTTCAGAAATAAAATGTCATATCCTAATCAAGGTTGTTGATTCTGCCTTGTAAATGAAAGGCAGGCTATCTGTTGTTAGAGAACCTGGGATTCCAGGTGATGGACTAGCTTCTGTATACTTGATGCCTTCACCAAGGGTTTAGCTTCTGTCAACTTGATGCTTAACATCATTTATACATGTGCCACATAGACCAGCCTTGTTCTGGACAATTCAATCGTATGCTTGAGTCACCCTGCCTTAGCCTCTTGACTTTCTCAGAGCTACTTCAAGTCCTCCTGGGAGCACACTTTTAAAATATAACCAACCAATCCAGAGACAACACCCCCAACGGCCCCTTTTCTTGAGCTCTTACACCCGAGACCACTATGGACATGCAACAACTTACCAACAACTCGGGACAGCCCTTGTGCCCCAGAGCCCCCCAAAATCACTCAACCTGGCCATTCACAACCCTCTTACCCTGCCTTTTCTGTTTATTGCATCAGAAACCTCAACAAAGGCTACTGCCCACAGTTGTCCCCTCTCCTTCTCCCTCGTGACCAGCCTTGGAGCCTCCCCATGTGCCCCCTCACCCGTGGAGTGGCAGATGGAACTGCAAGAGATAAACTTATTTTTCAACAGTAGACTTTTCCTGATCTTTTGGCTTACTATACTTTATATTTTCTATTGATCCTGGAATCAAAATATGAGGTCTAATCCCAGTAAACAGTGCATAAGGTGGGTCTGGGAAATACAGCATAACTCTAGTGTTCTGCATGGCTCTCAGGAGCACCATCTCTCCTGCCTACAGTGGATATTAGTTATGAGAGCTGAGACATAAGGGTCCAGGAACATCCTTTTGAGAGGGAAATCTGAAGAGCAGTTTGCTCCTTGAACTTTGGGGTGCATCATAACCATCTGTGGAGTTGATTAAATAAGCAAATGGTGGGGGCTTGTCTTTGAGAGATCCCTATTCAGTAGATGTGATATGTGGCTTAGTGATCTACTTAATTTACTTCATGGTCAGTTACACCCCACAATCCGAGGGCCACTGATGTGGGGCCTGACACGAACACTCTTGCCTCACTCTGTCCCTCAGTTTCTCATCCATAAAAGAAGGCTGGGAATTAGATGATGTCCAACAGTCAAATAAAACATTAATCTTTTCTTGGAATGAATGCTGACCCAGTATTATTCTGATCATGGTGACCGTTGGTTCTTTTATTGTATTTTCATTTTTATTGCTTATTGGTGTTTTTGTCCCATAGGTGCAAAGCAAAGAGCACAAAGAAGAAACACACTTACAGTAGCCTGGTGTTTTTCTGCTTTCTCAGATGTCTCTTTAAGTTGATTTTGCAGGGCCTCCTGAAGAGACTTCATTTCTTCTCTAATTTAGTAGAAAATAGAGAGCAAAAGAGAAAAAAATAATATAATTCTATTATTTTATATGTACATTATGAAAGGAGACTTTGCTGTCTACCTACATTTAGGAAACAGACAACTAGAGTTGTAGAAAGCCACACTTACGTATACAGGACACATCTGAGGATTCTGGGACTAAAGGGCTTTCTCTTTCATGCAAATACTAAAAGCAAAAAAATTGCCCTGCTATTATGTTTCATAATATAAGAATCCTGCTGTGTGAATCATCCATGAGGTACATAATGTGTTAATGCCAATCAATATAATAATTCAAGTTGAAACACTAATTTCACTGACAGAATGCCAGGGTGTGAACATGGTGGTTAGAAAAAGTAATCGTAGACTTGCTGCTAGCATAAAATTACTGTTCCCTTCTGGTGCTCTTAATTGATTAATTCTAAAGCATTATGTTTTAGACATCCTTCATAAGGCCTGAGACTTTTCATAAAAACAAAGGGAAAAGAACTTATTTCTAACTTGAGGGCTCATTCAGTGGGGATAAGAAAGAAAATACATGCCTATGCATATATACGTGTCTCAAACTCACTAATACATTTGGCCCTGACTCCATTATCAAAAATAGAAACATTTTCCTAAATTTGTATTGCTCTTAGGAGTTTCTAATTTATTCATTTATGACAAATCATATTATCTTTCTATGCCTTGATTTTATCACCCAAGCTATCACTTCAAAAAAAATCAGATGTTAGGTAAGGGTTAGTATGTGTTTCTTGAGGGGGGGGTGTATGTGTTAATTCTGGCTAGAGAAACTCCCTCAAAGCAATAGCAACAATAAAACAGAAACCTGTTCTAGTCTTGTCAGCACCTAAACTATTTAAAATTCCTAACATAGTACCAAAAGGCTAGGTCTGGAAATTTGGACAAATGACAGAACTTCCCACACTCAGCTTCTTCATCCATACAATGGGCACAATGATAGAACTGCCTTGTAGGCTTGTGGTCAGATTTTAGATGACATAATGTAAGCAAAATGTTAGCACAATGTCTGGGAAGGAAATACTTAACAAATGTCAGATCACCACAATAACCACCAGTACCACTCTGACTCCTATGTCCATGCTTTGTCCACTGCGTGCTACACAAACAGAAACGGCTCTTTCATCAAGCAGGACTTAATGGCGCCCCCAGACTCCTTAGTCTAGAAAGTCTTATGTCCCAGTCTGAATTTCAAGAATGTGAGAGAGGATCTGTATGCTTATTGGAATCAATTTGGACTTTGTTCAGCAAAGCAAAACATAGTTAGAACAAGTTATAAAACAATTACAGTCACTTTGGTTTTTAGATGATTTATGCTTGCTTAGGTGATGCTTATAATATGCTTTTGCTTAAAGTAGATTTTAAGTTACAACTTCCATTACTGCCTCAACCTGGCTTCATTTATCAGACTTGTTTCCTGTATGAACACTTAAAATCTGGGCTTCTGTTATTACTTCTGATATTTTCCACAAATAGTGTTCATAGCGTAATATGGTGTAATATAATGGAATGTAATGTAAATATCTACATATATTGTAGGCTTACAATATGCAAGCCAGTTTTAGAAGCCTCATATCAAACTATGGCATCATATTACAGACAGAAAACTGATGGCTAAAGAGGTGGTAAAATTATGTTCTAGAGCTGGGGTCCCCAACCTATGGAGAGTTGTATGTTAATAATTATTTCATTATATAGTACAATGTAATAATAATAGAAATAAAGTGCACAATAAATATAATGCACTTGAATCATCTCGAAACCATCCTCCTCTGTGGAAAAATTGTCTTCCATGAAAAAGGTCCCTGGTGCCAATAAAGGTTGGGGACCGCTGCTCTAGGGTCTATGTGCTCAAACTGTAGAGAGTCATTATTCTACCTTTATTGAGAGAGGAAGGAAGGGAGGGAAGGAAAGAGGGAGCGAAGAAGGAAGGAAGGAAGGAAGGAAGGAAGGAAGGAAGGAAGAAAGGAAGGAAGGAAGGAAGGGTGAGTCTACATGTTACCACTAACACATCTTCAACAAGTAGTGAATGAAGCACAATAAAGTTATATTTCCTACTGAAAAAAAGTTGTAATAAGAATATAATCATTTTTAATTTAAGTTTTTGGATTGAAAATGCTTATTTTATTTTTTAATTATATATATAACATTTCACAAAAATGAAATTATAAAACATATTTTATTAAAATAAAAATGAAGCCAAGTGCAGTGACTCACACCTGGTTTTTTTTTTTTTTTCTTTTTCTTTTTTTTTTTAATTTCAGCATCTTACAGGGGTACAAATGTTTAGGTTACATATATTGCCCTTGCCCCACTGGAGTCAGAGCTTCAAGCATCTCTGTCCCCTAGATGGTGTGCACTGCACCCATTAGGTGTGAATATACCCATCCCCACCTCCCCCCTTCCACCTGCCCGACACTCGATGAATGTTACTATTATATGTGCACATAAGTGTTGATCAGTTTATACCAATTTGATGGTGAGTACATTTGGGAAGCTGAGGTGTGAGGATTGCTTGAGGCCAGGAGTTCAAGACCAGCCTGAGCAATGTAGTGCGAACTTGTCTCCACAAAAAGTAGAAAAATTAGCCGGCTATGGTGGTGTGCACCTGTAGGCCTAGTTGCTTGGGAAGCTGAGGTGGGAAAAATTGCTTGAGCTCATGAGTTTGAGCTATGATCAAGCCACTGCACTCTAGCCTGGATGACAGAGTAAACCCCATCTCAAAAAAAAAAAAAAAAAGTGTGTGTGTGTGCATATAGATGTGTGCATGAATATGTATATATGTGTATATATTCTTTTAAAAAAAAATCCCCAGTACTGACATCTAGAGGCAATGTGGGGAATAAGGCAAAAAATAAACAGTAAAATCTGTTAACAAAGACTGGAAAAGATAGAGAATTCTGCACATTTTCATGCCAAGGAAAGCTATCAGGCAGAACAATGAAGTGAACCTTTTGTCTTGTAAATCTCTCCATCTCTTCTCTGCCTTCCTTGTAGGCTCATTTCTTCTCATGCTCACTGCTCTCATGCTTTAGTAGGTGGCCCTAAATTTCTGCTTCTCAAACTTGGTAAATTACCCTCCTACGGGAGATGATTTCTGACCTGTGTCTGCACCACTTCCCACCAACAACTGGGATTTGCTAAAACTGTGTTTGGCCACTCTAGGGCTCTGTTTGGTGCTAATCCGAAGCTTTAATTGTAAAGAATCTATGTCTCCAGGGATACCTGTGATAGAATGCTCAGATGTTGAAATACTTTAGCATAAAATTTTGTTACAAGGAATCTTAAAGGGCAGTTATTTCACACTTCCTCCATCTCACATTATAAATATCAAAACACGCTCACCCAAATCACTCTACAGGAAGGCATTTCTTTCAAGTAGTTATTATCTTATATTTTCATAACATCACAGATGGAGAACTTGACACTATTCCAGGCATTCTTTTAGTTGTCAGAGAACATTATTGTAAAAGTCTTTAGTATACTGAGTTTAAAATTAGCTTACAGGAATCTCCAACCACCAACCATTGTAAAGAATGAAATATATTTCTTTTACTCTCAGGATAACCTTTCACATATTTCAGGGTGCTGTCCTATCACCTTGTCTCCTTTTTGTGGTTTCATAGTCTCAGTCCTGACACAGTGTAGTTTAAAATCTCTCCATCCACCTGGAGACTCTCCTGTGAATAGTATCTAGACTGTCTAAGTATTTCTGAAAATTTAATACTCAAAAGTCAACACACTGTCTTTCTCTCTCTCTCTCAAGCACATGTGCACACCTTTTTCTCTGTCTCTCTTGGCAGAAAGAAACTCTGATTTTCTCTCCACGTAGTTGTGTATGGTCACCCCATATCCTCTGAGTTTATTTGAAGTCTAGTTCCAACCACACGGAGAGACTGATCAATAGCCTCCTCCTTATAATTCCAAGAGAGAAATTCTAACTTATCCAATTTTGTTTTGGTGTCTACCTTTGAACCAATTAACTGTGGTCAGTGGTTTCACAGACACATAAAAGAAGCAAGGCTTCTACCGGTCACTACTCCAAGTAAAGGCCAGATGGCAAGGATCTGGGGACAAGCGATCCGGAGGAGAAGGTAACAATTGTGAGCTGGGCCTACAGCCAAACAAAATGTACAATACACTGCACTCTTTCATACTCAGATAAAATGTCTAAATTTGCAATAAATTAATATTTTTATATCCAAAAGTGATATTTTTCCTTCACTATTTATTAATATATCTAAAATTGGAAATGAGATACTCAGTATTCTTCAGTTATGTAACCATGATTTCAATATTTCCCCTTTTATGTAAACAGCAAAAACTAATATATCAAATGTTATATCCTTTTTAAGAAGTTACCAATTGTTAGAATTGATTGAGTTTTCATTCTGAGTTTAGTTGTATACATAATAAATTTATGCATTTTAAATCACTTTTCTAATTTTGGATAAAACTTTGAAATTGCAATACCAAAATATATGTTCCATTTCATCCTTTCATTGAAAAACTTGTTCCATCATCTGGTAATGTTTACACACTACCAACTGTGTACATGATGATCTAAAGATTCTTAATAAACCTACTCAATTTTTTTTTCAGATTTTCCTGGGTATTTTGTCTGTCAGATAATACAGCCATAGATAATTTAAGAGAACATCAGCAAACTAAGGGAATAGACTTTTCCTTATCCCCATCATGCATAAGCCTGTCTTCTTATGTGTGTTCCTCCCATGACAAAGAGAAGCTGACTTCATTGCTTTTTCATTCCATGGTATTCACTGTTGATATCTCTCTGTTCTTGTCACTAAGCCATTTTTTCTCACCCTGGCCTAACTTTTTCTTTCTACCTGGAACAGGGTTGGCAAAATAATTCTGCTAAAATATTTCTTTAATTTTATTATCTCCTGTGGAACTACCTCAAATGGATTCTCTATTGCTTACCGCTGAAATCCAGTCTGGGACAACCTTTAAGAGTTTTGATTTTTGACACCAGTCTTTGCATAAAGATTTATTTTCTAATCTTCCCAGACCCACTCTGCCTTCTTAAGTCACTGCAACCTCTCACTGGTAATGCACATACATCATGAAAAGATCATTTCTATTTTTTCTATTTTTCTAATATTCTCCTGTTCTAATATTATCCCAACCTGAAATACTCTACATGAAATAATGATTTTTGGTGTTTCTTGGTCTTTTTTGACCAGTTATTTCTTATTTTATTTTATTTTTTATTTTTTCAAGAATATAATTTATTGCTAACTGTAATCACCATGTTGTACAAAAGAGCTGAACTTATTTCTCTTATCTAATGAAACTTAGTATGCTTGACCAACAGCTTTCTAACCACCTCTTCAATTACCACAGCCCCTAGTAATCACTATTCTACTCTTCAAGTCTATGAGAGCAACATTTTTAGCTCCCACATATGAGTGAGATCATGCAGTATTTGTCTTTTGATGCCTGACTTATTTCCCTTAACATAACATCCTCCGGGTTGATCCATGTTGTCACAAATGACAGGATTTCCTTCTTTGTTATGGCTGAATAGTAGTTCATTATTACTACTCAAAAGATTATTTACAATTCTCCATCACTACCTCGAGCCACAAATACTTGCATAATATTAAGCAAACATGTTTTAAGAGGTGATTTATTTCAAACTAATAAAACCATTTAAATTGAAGTAGTTTTGGAAACATTCTCAGCTCAATATTTTATTCAAGCACTTTTTAATATTAGACTTTGAAGAGAATTTCACATTCAATAAATAATATTATTGTAAATAATAAAACAGTGTCAATGCAAGACTCAATTTTATATTTCTAACAGGTGCCATTGCCTCAATTCAAATGCATGTCAATGATAGGCTTCCGGATCAAGAGCCAAGGTCAGTGGAAGAGATAACAGGCTGATGAGAAGGAACTTAGAGTTTACTCTATACAGCATCTTTCTAGCAGTTTTTTGTTTTAGAAAGTGAGACAACATGGAAGGCTGTGGCTTTTGGGTAAGACACAGAGGAGTTTAAATTCAAATCCCAATTAACATGACTCTCAGCAATCCACTTAGGCACTTTGAACAACAATTTCCTATCTATAAATGGAAATAATATCTACTTTACAATGTAGCTGTGAGAATGAAACAAGAAAATAAATATAAAGCATCCAGAAGATTCTCTAAGTATGCATAACAAATGTGAGCTTGTTTCTGCCTTGAAATACCTAGTTTTGTGTTTTGGGTTTCTTTTTATTTTTTATTTTTTTATTTTTGTTTTGCTCAGAGAAGCAATTTCAAAATCATATGGCTTTTTATAATTCATAGAGATCTATCTCATAATATATTAATATTTCCCTCAAAAATAAACAAACCAAGACTAATAAAATGGTCCTAATTCTACTTATATTGTCAAAAAGATTATCTTATTCTTTACCACCTGACCATTGTTATCATAAACATGTTTTGATTCTGTTAAATGTGGTCCACTGAGGTCAGTATTACTGCATATGTTTATTGGTAGATGGACTTAGTATCTATCTTAGTAATAAAGCATTAAAGACCTTTAACACTTAAATTGTGATCTGCAGACAAAGAACATCAGCATCACCAAGGAACTTGCTAGAAATGCAGAATCCCAAGCCGCAACCCATATCTACTGTATAAGAATCTGCATTGGAACAAGATTCCCTAGTGAATCACAGGTGCATTTAAATGTGCATAAGAAGAGAAATAAGTTCATGCATTTAAAATAAAGGGATTCTAGTGAAGTTTCTAAATGTAGTTTGACACTATGGCAAAAAGAACTAAAAAAAAAAGAAAAAGAAAAAGAAAGGAAAGAAAAGCACAGTCTTACCTTTGTTTCTGTCCTAATTCCAGAAGCTTCTGAACATCAGTTTTGGAGGACTGCTCATCACTTTTTAAAGACTGATAAGAAATGTGGAAAAAAGAAAGTTAAATTCAAGTGAGAAATTGAGGCTTGCTTTACTTTTGGTTCCATGGTACAATGCATGACTGCCCCTGTGCCCTGGAACAGGTATTTGAAAATGAGGCGTGATAGCCCTCACAGCTCTAAGATGCACACAGGAATTTACGACACCAGTTAGTACATATACTACCAGTGAGTGAAAGGGGATTGAGTGCAGTCTGAGCTTTTAGGGGTTAGATGGAGAAGAAACTATTCTCTAAATATCTAAATTTCTTGATAAGTGAATATAAAATATATCTTTTTTTCTTCCTTTGAAGTTTTATTGTATTCTCTGCGGGCATGTTAAACCAGCTCTGCCATAGATTCTACAAGTACTGGGGAAGATTGAAAGCCTCCCTGCATAAGCCGAGAAATAACACAATTAAAGATTAAACCAGTTAAAAGACATGTACCTGGTTGGTCTTATCTATTTCTTATTTATGAGTAATGCATTAGAATACTCAAAAAAATAGGGCCATGTAAAATTGTAACTGGTATTTAAAGACAAAGTGTTAAGAAAAAAATATGTATGTGCCACTTTAGTCATTAGTATTTATATACTCTGGCAAATTCAGGATTCAGAGACCATGAATTATAGAAGAAAAGCCCGTTGAGCTTTTTCTCATAAAAGAATCTGTCCCATTAAGCCTCCTCTAATAACTTTCTTATTTATATCCAATAAACTATTTAATAGGGTAACCTGTCATTCTTGACATTAAAAGTTGAAACTAAGGGACAATAATGTTGTTTGCAGAAGAACAGCTGTGACCGGTAGGGAATTGGTAATAGCAAGAAGGGCAAATGCTTTGTTTACTTAATATTTATTTAACAAATATCCATCATAAATTATGCAAAGACCTATGCAAAGTCATTGTGACTACCTTCACAGATTTTTCAATCTAGTATTGAAAACAATTTTGATACAGTATGATAAGTACTATATTAGGGATGTCGTAGAATGAACTTCACAAGACAAACTCTTTCCTACAATGGCTAGCTGAGGTTACCACTGAAGCAGCTAATCCACAGTGTTCTGTTTATTTGGAAAGAGCAGCTTCACATATATATAAAGAAAGCAGGAAGAGGAATTAAAATGAGGGAAAACGTCATTATTCTTGGGATTTACAGTTCAAAGTGTATCATGGTCATATGACATCAGGCACGTCACAAAAATCAGCCTTTGACTTCCTTATCAGAATAACAGAGATGAAAATTCTGAAGATCTTATTTCAGAGAGTTATTAGAAAACTCAAAGGGGATAATAGAGGTATGAAAGCACTGGCAAAAGGGCAATAAATAAAAATACGCTTATTCATTTATTGACCATCTTGTATACTCTGGGTATTCAGAAGGAAACGATTAAAAATTCAGGGAACTGTACTCAAGAAATAGCACACACAAAAAGGACAAAACTGAGATACAGAAATGAAAAGTATAGATAAGGAGATGTGGGTGAGCAAGGCACATCCAATTAGAAAAGCCGGAGTGTACTTCCTTATAATTTCCTCAGCAATATCTGGGGAAGTGGGTTGTAATTTTTTGAAAATAATCTTAGTTCCTTTAAGGATACCAAAGACTAACATATCTACCAATTAGCTAACATATTTATTAATTACCTTATATTATCATCCCATCCAGGTGCTGTGGTTACAAAAATAAATAAGACTTTCAAAACTCCTGTCTTCATGAAGTTCCATTTGAAACGAAAACTGCACAATGGGCTATATAATTATTCACTCTAAATTTGAAACCTGGAATCATGATTTTTTATATGTATGACTTTGGGCAATTCCTGGGGCTTATTTGAGCCTTGTTTCCTAATTTTATAATGCAGACAATATAATATTAATTTTGTGGAGAGGTTATTAAGAGGATTTAATATGATAAATATGAAAAAAGTCTTGCACGATGGCCAGCACAAAATAAACAGAGGCATTTTAAAAATTGCAACTACATTTAGTGTTATAATTGTTATCCTGTCAACAAATGTTATTCCATGAAATTATATCTTTTTATTAAGCAGTTTTCCAGACTATAATTATATGTATTGACTTTAGGTATAAAGAGACTGAGTGTCTTGGGAATATTTTAAACAGTGACCACTTCTGGACATATCATGATATACTTGCAGTATTCTCGATGTGTCAGGTGTTCCATGTCTCTGAGAAGGTGCAGGTATCATGAATATTCTTCCTAGTCTTACTTACCTGGTGAATTTCCTCTTAATGATAAAGTGCAGCTCTGGCATTGGCTTCTATGGAAATCAGTTTGTACCCCCTTTTATCCTAGTGACTGTTTTCCTAATGTTCTGTGCACACTTTCATCACAGTACTACTATTCCTGCACTGTTATCATCCTGCTGTCTGTGTCTGTGTCCTACCGAGTTGTGGATACTTTTTTCTTTTATTTCCATCTTCTCCAGATGTAACATAACCTCTGGAACAAGAGCTTGTATGCTGGGTTCAAATGCTCTACCCCCATATGCATGCTATTAGTTTCTTAATATTTCTGTAAGTCTGTTTTCTCACCTACAAAATGAGACTAATACTAACTATATCATAGTGTTTGTGTGAAAATTATATAAAAATTGTAGAAAAAAAGTACCTAACACCGGACCTTGACCATATTCAATAAGCCTTAGTGGCTATGGACACCATCATCTTCATCATCCTCACGAGATTAAAAAGCTAAGAGTGTAGACAGTGGTAACTCGATCCCACATGGTTCAGACACACAGTTCAGCTCAATAACTAATAGGCTCCACAGCCAGATTGTCTGCATTTAAACTCTGGATCCTTTTGTTAGATATAAAAAATAGCTTATCTTCTCTAAGCATGATTTCTCATGTGTAACAAGAAAACACAGTAATAGTACTACCCTATAAATATTATGAGAATTAAATCATATAATACTTGCAAAGCTTTTAGCATAAGTAGATACTCAATAAATACAATGTTAAATCAAATATTAAAATATATTTTCAAATATTTCAGAAAGTTTTCTTATCAGATGTAGACCCCATTTTTGGTTTTTTGATTTCAATTTCACCATAATACATTTTTATAGACGACACTCTCCTTTCTAAGCCATTCACCCATTTCAGTAATGAGGTTTATTAAAGAATCTTCAGAGCTACCCTGGGAGGAATTTAAAATTCTTTTAGAGTCACCATTCGTATATTCACTTAACTCTTGGTCATAATTACATTTTGTCATTTTATGTCAAAAACATATGAGTCAATTTGATCTTCAAAGCTGTGAGGAATTGATGGCTTTGCCAGTCACATGACTTCCTCATTCTCATATTTGCAAACCACAGATTCCTAGACTGCATCTCAAATAGCTCTTATTTTCAAAGTTTGTGTAATAATAAGTAATAACTACTATGGTCAAGTCCAGAAATGCATTCAAAACTGTTAAAATGCATGAAATATGCTGAGGAATATCAGGTGACTGCTCATTCTTACTGCTAGGAAAATTAGTTTTCATCTCACCTGAAGGTTGACTTTAATTCCATCAAGTTCTCTTGATGTCTTTGTCAGCTGACGAAGGATGGTGCTTCGCTCCTTAAAGACTTCTTTCAGCTGCTTTTCTAGCTCTTCATAGTCCTGTCTAACACAGAAAGAACAGGCATGAGAGCCCCCCAAACGCTTCTACTCAGCATCAGTCATAATCATCAACTCTCATAATTGCAGTAAAATCTAGATTAATTAAAATTTCAATTACTAGGATTTTTTATTGTTATGCTTTCATATAAAAGGGAAAAATTCAAAAAACATATAGTTTTAGAAAATAGATGTCATTTTCCAATGAGGGCTATCCTGGCTCAAGAGATGTTCCAGGACAATACTGCACAGTGTCTATACATATAATGGAGTTTATCAGGTACCTCTTTTAAAATAGATATTTTTCCTGACATCACATTTTTACCTAAAAGTCATTAAAATTTTACAGCAAGGGATATGATTTGGAGCAATGTATCTCAGAGACATAGACAGGTTCTGACACTGGGGGACAACAAACTTTGGGGTAAGGGTCTTGCTTCTTCCCTGGTTTGTAGAGAAGGCAGCCCATTGAAATGGCAGCCCCTTCTGAATGTGGCTAAGAATCCCTATTGGTGTTAAAAAGATATTGGGAAAAGCAAAATCTCTATAATAATCAGTCAATAAATATAGTATTTATAGTGAACTTACAACAGACTTGTTAACAAGGACCATGAAAAAAAGATTTAATTATCTCAGTGTCATACATATATAGACACATTTTTTCCATTTTTCTCTTATGGTTTTTGCAGGAAGGTAAGACAGGATAATTTCCAAATGTAAAGGAAAAAAAAATGAATTCGGAGAGATTAAGTTACTACCTTAAGGTCTTTCTTATTAAAAGAAAGAAAAAGCAAGAAGTGTGTGTGTGCGTGTGTATATGTGTGTTTGGCAGGTTGGGGGTAGGGGGTGGGATGAAAAAACAGACAAATTGCCAGTGCAACCTAAAACTGTAACTGGGGGAACGTTGAAGTGATTAATTGGAGCACATAGGAGAGCCGTTAATCCAGGGAAGATTTCCTAGGAAAGGAAACATAAAATATATAGGATGTGCTCTGAAAGATAAATAGAAAGTAGCCATATGAAAGGGGAAAGGATATATAAATACTAATAAAAATAAACTTATTGAATTTTTAAAAAGTGAATAAATGTCATGAGGTTTGGAGTCCTAACTGGGAAGTAAGAAATTTGCTGCTGAAGTGAGGATGTAGTAAGTATGAGCAAAAACCATGCAAGCCTCTTAAGTGATGCTTCGAAGGTTGAGCGTTGTTTTGAGAATGAAGAGAAGTAATTGAAACGTTTTAAGCAATGAATGACAAGGTCAGATTTATATTTTGGAAAAAGTTGCTAAAATTAGCTAAAAACTTAGGAATGAACTGGAGCAGGGAAAACCTGGAGAAGAGAGACTGTTAAGGAAGTTACCATTGCAATAGCCCAGGCAAAAGATCATGGCAGCCTAATGAAATCAGAAGTAGCTGGGACAGGGAAACTTGAATTGATTTCAGCAAAGCATACAAAATGGAATCAATAGGATATTGTATCTGTGTTGGTTGATTTGTTGTTTTTAAATGCCTTTGTCTGTGTGTGTTGTGAGGAAAAGGCAGGAGAGAGCTGGCTAATAATGAGGCCATGTTTCTGGCTTAAGCAACAGTTGGAGACAGCCCTTCACTGGGAAGAAAGTCATAGGAAGAACAGCATTTTTATTGAAAGATGGGTTGAGAAGTTCAAGTTTGAACTTGTAGGAAAATGGCTCAAGTGCTCTCAGCTTCAGGTTCTTTGTCTGTAAAATGTAACTGTGACCTAACTCACAATTTTATGTGTTAAATGGAGTAACTTATGTAAAGCTTTGGACACATAATAGGTCATAAATTAAAATATTATCTGTAAGTTATGTTGCTGAGAAATATGATGAATTTACAGTCATTCTGCAGAATTATAAAGGAACTAGGTCTACCAATGGCCTTTGTGATGATTAATAAATGCATCTCATCTAGAATAGGCTTCTATTACAATTCTTTGCTTTTTTTTCTATGTTAAATGTAGGTCTCTAGCACTCTTCACATTCTTCTTACTAAAAGGAAATTGGAATGACCCACTGCTAAGAACCACAGTATTTCTTGCTGGTCTTGAGAATTTCACTGATGAATAGTAATCAGCCAGTAATTAGATAGTTATCAATGCCCCAGGTTTCCATTCAGTCTCACTGGCAAAGTCAAATAACAAATGGCAAGGCAATTTTCATTTTCTTCCAATTTTACAAACTGTATACACCAGTTTGTTTCTCCTTAACAATAAACAAATCTCAAAAATTATCTTAAGTGACCATAGTAAATCATAATGGTAGATAATATGTACTGACAATGTATTATATGTAAGATAGTTATATGCATATCAACTCATTCAATCTTTAAAACAACTCCATGAGATAAGCACTAGCATTAGCCCTATTTTACAGCTGAAGAAATTGAGTCACAGAATAGTGAATAATTTTCTTTTTTTTAGATACATCTATAATTTTATTATAAAATCATTTTTTGGCATTAATTGATTACAGTGATAGCAAGATACTGTGAGTGTGGCATAGCAGTTCTAATGTAACAACTGTATTCCCTGCTTATTGAACCAAACCTTCAGTTACCTCATATCCATAACAAGTAAGTGAACTGCAATCATTACTGCTAAAAATCCTGACACAGATACCATTTAGGGAGGGGTTGCTGCTAACGGATTAGAGTAAAAGTTAATAAGACTACAAAAGTTCCTTTATGGGAATTTTCTTTCCCCTACCTTCCAATTACTTTGCTTTAAAAGAATCAAATTACTTAGAGACAGTCTGAATAGCAGCAGCACCCAAGGAGCATCCCACTTAGTTCTTGCTAAAAAGCAATACCTGTACAATGTGTCTTTTACACCACAGGCAAAGGAAATGGACCACTCTAATGAATAACTTTCAATAACATGCTGCTATTAAGAAAGTGGCAAATCATGACAACTATAAAATTTCTGTGACTCTTGGCACAAAAGCCATGGAATATTTTGTCAAGTGACATGTGTGCTATCTAAAACTATTCTTTTCCAGACCCAACATTTCTTTGTTTCAGACTCAGCATTCAATGTGACCACAAGGATATCTTCATATTTTTTCATTCAAGGCCACTGAAAACTAAGAATCTCTCAAAGACACTCAAGATGTGTGGTAGAATTAGTTGTGTCCCTATGTAAAGTCTTTACTAGGGAAGGAGGGGTCTCTCATACACTCTCAAACTCATACACTGTCAAAGATTGCAGTTTTGGGGTCCTTTTGCCAAGATAGCTTTAAAGAAAAAATATATAACCCTTCTCCCACCAACCCTATACCTAGGAATCTATCCATAGTAGTTGCAGTCTTCAATAAAACAAGTTTAAATCAGTATTAACCACAGACAAATATTTTGGAAACAAAATAAGAGGTCTGAATAAATTATGTTTCATACAGACTGTCATTGATTAAACCTTGTATTAGGTTATATATATTGCCTTTGCTTATATGTGGCAAATGCCTAATAAACATCATCAGCTTCCTCTAAGCCCTCTTCTCAACCATGCCTTGACAATGGCATTCATCCATGGCCTGAATTGCTCAGTTATAACAAGAATTTTGCTAAGTCTATTTAGCCATAACCCCACTCTCAATATTTGATCACCCTTGATACCTGATCAAATTTGTCATTCCCCACCGTCACCCAAAAGATATATGATCACCCCGGCCTACCTACAGCAAGAATCCTATCAAGTCATTTTAGCCAGAATCCCCACTTAGCCCTGATGTTTCTCCTAGTAATTTTATATACAGTAACTCCCATCCTGCTCCCTGGCTATGAATCCCCAATTATAGATACTGTATTGAGAATTTAGATCAGTTCTATACTGAGGTAGGTCTCTTTTCCCTTATTGCAATAATTCCTGCATGCTATATTATTTTATTGCTTTAACTGCTGTCCTGCTCTGGTATTCTTCGATAACATGATGTGGTATATTATTGTAAGATTAAATTATGTATCAAATAGAGTATGCCAGATGACTTGGAAGGATTTCCATGAGGTACATTTGAGCAAGAGTAGAAAGAATCAAAAAGGTGATTCATTTATATAAAACTATCCATAATGAATAAGGTCCAGTGAATGTAAAAATATGTGTTTGTGTATGTGTGTGACTATATCAGATTGTGTTAGTAAGGAGAGAAATCTGAAAGGGAATGATTTAACAAGAAGTAGAAGAGGATTGCAGAGAGAGGGAATTTATGAGAGAGAAGGGCAAACAAACAAGGAAAAGAAAAAAAGAAATCATGCTGCTTTTATACAAAATTACGTGTGTGTAAACATATTTAAAAATCAAGTTAAAAGTTTTAAATAAGAAATAAAGAAGAAATCCCTTGTGGTATATGTATACCATGGAGTGCTACTCAGCCATAAAAAACAGTGGTGATCTAGCATCTCTTGTATTATCCTGGATAGAGCTGGAGCCCATCTACTAAGTGAAATATCACAAGAATGGAAAAACAAGCACCACATGCACTCACCACCAAATTGGTATTAACTGATCAACACTTATGTGCACATATAGTAGTAACATTCATCATGTGTCGGGCAGGTGGGAGTGGAGAAGAGGGGATGGGTATATACACACCAAATGGGTGCTGTGTGGGGCATGGGGATGCTTATAGTTCTGACTTGGGTGGGGCAAAAGCAATATATGTAACCTAAATATTTGTACCCCTGTAATATCCTGAAATAAAACAAAAAGAAATCCCAAGATTTTTAAAAATGAACACCACCAAGAAAAATATATTGACTGAGACATCGCCATTCCCATAATCACTATTCACAGAAATGTAGACACTGCACGACTTCCCTGATGTCTATACTGAAAAAAGAAATTCTTATTAGAGCAATGCATTCTGGATTAAAAACATGGGAAACATTTTTTTAAAAGTAGAAAGAATAGAAAAATAACACTGTGTCGATCCATAGTTTAGCATATTAATTAGATATAAAATTCAAAAATCAAAATTTGAGTTCCAGATTTTGTCACTAACTAGCTAATCAGGCATTAGGAAAAAAAATCATTGTAACACTCTGGACATCACTTTTCACATCTGTGAAATGAAAGGTTAAATTAAATTTCACAAATTAAAAAAAAGTATGAAAATTGCTTTTTTTAGTATAAGGGTAAATAAAAATTAAAAATAAGAGATTTGTTTTTTCCTATGAAAAAAAGGAAGAGACCCCCCTCCTTCTTTCTTAAAGAATTTACTTTAGAAAATTTTTATGTTGTTTCCCTGTGTCTTTGAAATGTATGTAAATCTTTATAAAAAGCTAAATAAACCTCTTGCCAGCTTTAAGATCCAGGATTGTCTTTCTCACTGACCTAGGACCCATCTTATGAAATATAATTGCAAAGGAAGATAGCACCCCTATCTCCCAGTTTCTGTGGGAAGGAACAGTGGGCACTTTACTTCATGCAATGAAACTACCTCTGGTCATAAAGATATTTATTTTTAGTTTATGGGAAAGCTCCATGCTGTTTTCCATAGTGGCTACTATTGGTGTAATAAAACTAAAAAAAAAAAAAAAAAAAAAAAAAAAAAAAAAGCATATGCCTTGGAGGAAGTGTGAGATGGGAGACATGATGTCTATTATCATGTAAACATTATGCCATTCTGTGTCCGACTTAAAAAATCACAGCTACAACAACCACCTCCATCCCAATGACAACAGAAAAGTTCTAAACACAAGACATTGAATTTATTTGTTGCTCTATCCAAGAAATAATCTTTTAAAACCAAAGATGAAAAAAAAGAAAAAAAAACTATCTCTATTAGACTAAATTAGATTGAGAGAAATATTCTATCTGCATGGAAGATACAGGAAAATTTAAAGGGAAAATTTGCTTGAATTTTGCCTTACATTGTGACTTTATAATTTGAATTCTTCTCTGCACTATGATAACTCACAAGTAGTGGTTATTAAACTTTGGAGTTACCAGCCTCTTAGATATTTTTATGAAATAATAAACACTCTCCCCATAAAAATTTCCATATACTTACACATTTACAAAATTATACATAAAATTTTACATGGCACAGGAATCTGCTATAGGAAATGGACACCCTTATGACAATGCAGACACTTGTTAACAAGCCTTAGTCTCAGTATAAAGAATCCTTGCTCTAGGAAGAAAGAGTCATTTAGGATCTTTAGCTACTTTGGTTTTTTTCTAAATCATCTTCAGATAATAATATCTTGGAGTCTGTGATGACTTAAGCCTAGAGGGATAAAAATGTTTACAGATATCTTGTCAATGGTAGATTTAGAAAGATGCTCATAGTTGTGGTGAGTCTAGAAGTTTGTGTCAAGCAGAGACAGTGTGTTCAAGAAGAGATCCCAATTCCATTAGGTCCTACATTGTTTACATAGTCACAGAGTAGAAACGTTTCCCTTACTGCTGCTCCCACTGGAATATAATGAATGCTACTTAATGATCAACGTGTAAGATGCTAACAAATTTCCCACCAGATATTTAGGTATACTTGGAATTATAGTTTGCTCTTAAAGATTGTGGAGCTACTTTGTCCCCTGCCTCCATAAATGTTAGTATTTCTTTTTCATTCAAGCTGATTAAGCACAATAGTGTTGTCTTTTTTGTTTTTAAACTAGCTTTTGACTTATACCTGAATATCAGAAATGGCTAAAATACCTTCATGGATATTTTAGTTTAAATCATTTAAATTATAACAGATGTAAACACATAATTGCAATAAAATGACATAAATTTATGCTAAAGACCTACACTAAGTTCAGTAGTGGCAAGGGGGTGGGTTGTGATGTATATTGATAACACTCTTAATAGATAATTTCAAGTAGCACAAATTTGCTGGGATTAAAGAAATCCATTATGGAGAAAGGACAGCTAGGCTACTTTCAGAAAGAAGTAGCAAATTTCAGAACGGTTTGCTATGGCATTGGCATAGAATGTGATACCATTAATCACAGAGAGAAATAGTCCGTCCAATACACAATCAGTGTGTTAGTTTTTTATTAACTTCTTGTATTTATACAGAAACAAATGTCACTAGGAGTGGAGGAATCCATGCCTTTGCACTCTGTTTGATTTGTGAAATGAATCTTCTGCTTGATAACTGATAGCAGTTATATCGATTTTGCCAGCCTCTTATGCTGAGTGGTTTCAGATCCTGCCATTCTGCAAATTGTATCTAGTCAGCAACTCTAAAACACGGGCAAAAAGCAATGAAACCTGTATGATAATCTCTGATTCTACAGGGGACACCTCTAAAGGCATTTTTAAAATGATAAAATCACCACCTTTCATTTATAGAAATCTTTTCCTTTGAGGACTTCACAGTGATTCAGAAACTTCACTCCACTGATTTTCACTTTCACTCCTCAAGACACTGACAGGGGCCTATAGAAATGTTAAATGGGTCTGATTCCCGCAAAGAATAATCACTGTTAACTTGGGCCAGATGAAAAGGATCTCACCAGAGGAGTACATTTCCATAACTTTCCAAAGTAGGAGCATAAAACAAGAGGATTGAATCCTGGCTCATGTGTACTTAAATTTCTTATGTTCCAAAGATCTAATAAACCAGCACCTAAAAGAGGCTGACAGCACTGCATTTTTTTAATCCATAGGCTGGGCTCCATAAACTCACTGCTGGTGAACAGAAAGAACCACCTGACTAAATTATCACTGCAATTCTACCTTCTAACTGCTTTTGAGGCCAGCAAATGCCAAAATGGTGACACTTGCAGAAAGAATGAAGGTGCAACGAAAGCTTGTGTCCATACTTTTTTATCAGTAGAGCTATAAACTGTATCAAATATTTATTATTTATTGGGATCCCATTAGCAAACAAGGCTTATACGTAGAAAGAGTTCTCTTAATGATTCCTAAAAAAATTGAAATGGAATTCCTCATAGGTTGATAATTATAAAATGCAGATACTGTTATGCTTTCCTCTTTCTTCACATTCTCCCTGAAAACTTCCTTCCATATACTCTGTATTCAAGTCAAAATACATTTTATTACATTTCCCAAACACTCTTTACTATTTTATAATTCTATACCATTGTATGCACTATTATGTTCTTGAAAATAATGTTTAGACCCAAGTTAACTGAGTAAATTCCTCTTTTTATCCTTCCAGAATGTGTAACATATATAATAGTTGGTTGCTTAGCCACTAGCCATTTCCTTCTCTCTTCTCTTACTAATAGAACCTGTATATACTACTGGTTGCAAATGCCCCATATACAATTTCTCAGCTTCCATTGCAGCAAGGGGTAGCCATGTCGTGTGATAAATCCAGTCAATGAGACATAGGAAGAAGTCTCCTAGGATTTTTTTTTCTCTGTCACAAATACAGATGAGAATATTTTACTGCCCTGATAATCTGCTTCCCTTCCCTCTTGACTTCTAGAGATATGACAGTCATTTTGGAAACATGACACACCAATTCCTAAGATAAATGAGAAGTAAGCTTGATGGAGATGGGTGATTTCAAGTATAAAAACAGCATTTGTGCTTAATGACATATTTGGGCTGCAGACCTGCTCTAAATGCTCCAACATGCTGACTTTTTGTTGTGTGATATTAAGTGGTTTTTATTTTTATTTCTCTGTCAGGCTTTCAGGTAATTACATCAGAACTCATCCTAATTATTACAAAGAACATCAGCTAAAGCAGGGCTATTCATCGTATGCTCTGAGTTCCCACAATACCATCATTGTCTGGGAACTTGGCAAAAATGCAAATTCTTGAATCGCATTTAAAGCTTCTGAATCATAATCTCTTGTGGTGGGGAAGAACCCAGAAAACCATCTTAACAAGCTTTTCAGGTGATTCTTACAGGCCTACAAGAAGTGGGTCTCTAAGTGTGTGTTTTACCTTTGTACCACATTTCCTGTGCCTGGTATAATCCTCAGCACATAGAGTCTACCAACAGAAGGTGACTAGAACCAAGATTAACCTGCCTGCTTTTCAGGGCTGCATTGACAATGGTGATATGCAAGAGGCATTTGTTAGAAATATGGGGTAAAAATATTATAGAAAATGTAACAAATAAGGAAATTTAACCAATATAGAAAACAGATATAAATCCTGGTCATCCTATGTGGTGGTTAATTTTGGGTGTAGATTTAATTGAGCTAAGGGATGCCCAGACAGCTGGTAAAACACTATTATTGAGTGTGTTTGCAAGGTGTTTCTGGAAGAGAGTAGCATTTGAATCAGCAAACTGAGTAAAGAAAGTCTACCTTTACCAGTGTTGGTGGATATCGTCCGATTCATTAAGATCTCTGATAAAACAAAAACGCAGAAATTCACTGTCTTCTGAGAATCCCCACAATCTATCAAGTACAAGCTGGAAAGCCAGTGGTGTCATTTAGTCTGAAACCAAAGGCAAGAGAACAAGGAGCACCAAAGTCTGAGTGTAGGAGAAGATATATATAGATAGATAGATAGATAGATAGATTTCCTATTGGTTCGGTTTCTCTGAAGAACACTAATGCCCACTCAAAAAATGTTTTAGTTCTTCATCTAACATTTGACAGCCATTAAGCTCTTCTGTGTTTTCCATCTGACATCTTTAAAACTGGTGGTCCTGCATGGTATATTTGATACAGAGTTTGCCCTAAAATGTTATATAAACACACACACACACACGTGCAAACATAGAGCTCTGGCTTTACAGACTGGATCTGTATATAAGTTCTGCTACTTACTATCTCTGTAATTTAGGCCCCATAATTAACATATGAAAGCCTCATTTTCATGTTTAAAATTAGAGATATTATCGCCTTTCTCGAATGTCTGTTGTTATAAACACTTTCGTAAAAGATAGGAGATGGAGGAGGAGAATGAGTAAGTAGCTGCATTTTTTTTTCTTCTTTCCTCTCTCTCTCCATTTTGTTTCATTTTTTTTTAGCAAAATGTTTTGATTGACTATTTGAATGTATAAAGATGGGCTTTAGAGCACAATGTTAAACAAATAAATGGCTTATTTGTTTTTAAGAAATCCAGAAGGAGAAGAAAGAGGTTCCCTGAAGGAGTTACTATGGTAGGGAGAGAAAAAGAAGAAGAAGTGAAGATATCTAAGCAGAGAAAGATATTACTCACCAAATGGTGGGAAAAGTATGTATTAAGGAAAAGAAACTTGATACATGGGAAATATCTATGAGCAGGTTTAGATAGAGACTTTCAAAAATAAGGCTGGCTTATAAAGTGTTGAATTTTGCACAGGTTTTGGAGCTGTGCCTGGTGCCCCACCCTCATCATTATCCACAATTTCCAGGAATTGTCTTGTGTCAGTTGTACCTTGGAAGGCATTAAAAGAAAACTGGGCTGCCCTCTAATCTGGGATCACTATACAAGAGATATTAGAGAGCAGAGAGAAGGCAACCAGGGGGAGAATGGAGAAAAGAACAGCATGCAGCATTTGGTAGAAATAAGGAATCATAACAAACACTCTTAGCACAGACAGAAGACCTCAGAAAATTTTGTTGTTACTAAAGAAAGATAGACACTAGATTTTCCTCTTCCCAGGGGATGGGACAAAGACTCAAAAAAGTTTGCAAAAATACATACAGAAGTCATGAAGAGAAGTCTTGTCAACTCTCACATAGCTGAAATTTCTGTTATAACAATGTAAGTAACAAGTTCCCAGCATTCAATAAATATTACACAGTTTTAACATTTTTATTCCCCCTCAACCTTGGCAAAATATTAGAAAAAGTGGTAATTAACATCTTCATCGTAATCTTCTTCATAAAAGCAGATTATAAAACAGTGACATCAATGTGGAGGTAATTTTTATTCCTTCCTTGATCTAGGAAAGAAGCATCAAGTACAAGTCACCACATGGCTCACAGCAAAAATTTTTCCACTGCCCTGGGAGGTGGTCTCACCCTGGGGGGTTACAAACCTTGGTTTAAGTTGTCACTCAGAGCTTTCTAAATGGACAAGGAGTAGCTTTAGGACACCTTTTTTAAGCATCATGAGCACATATTTTTCATTGCTAGAATCCTGAGTAACCAGTTTGTCATATTTCCAAAGTTTGCATATGTCATTGTCATTTGAAATATGGGCATGTCTATCACAGATTTAATTAATAGCCAAGTTGGAAAATGTAAAAACATCACTTTTTAGTGGTCCAGGTGCTGTAGGAAATGCTAATGAATCAAGGTGAGTAGTGGCAGTGGGCAGCGTTCCCCACTGGTGGAGGTCATTTGCAACAACTGTAATTGCAATTATTCTGTTTCTGTGCCCAACTTTTTGTTCTGAAGCCTCGGGAATTCACATACCATCTTCTGTCACCAAATTGCTACTTCAAATGGTTTCCAATAGGCACAGCTGTTTTCTTCATTATTAATGTACCTCAATAAATATACAGAAAAATATCTAATTTCAGTAGATATTTAAACAAAATATTTAACTCACCCAGTCTCAGTTCTTCTTATATAACTATACCCAAGTCTGTGATTTAATAAATTTCATAACTTGCCCGTTAGTCTTCAAGTCTGGATTCATTTTGTTTCCTACCAAATAATGATCAAGTTTGAAAAATATTAAAGGAAAATGAAAGGTGATTTTGGAATGTCTCACTATAGACTCTTTCATATTTCCTTCTTTTTTGTCTCTTTCTACTTCTTTTCTTTCATGATTTTTTAAAAGGGCAAGAACAACTTGCTCTAAATATGAAAAATCTAAAATAGAACAAAAGTAGGAAGGTAAAGTTTTAAAATCTTTACTTTCCTTGGAATTAGAGCTCAGCTGAAAATTTTTCTTACTAAATCTGCTGTGCTCTTTCAAGGAGGAAAGGAATTTAATAAACCCAAAAATGTCTTGTATATAGAGTGAAAGCTTTCACTCTCACGGTTTATGGTTCGAGTAAATGTGTACATATATGTGAATGCATGTTTGTAGACAGACAGAGAGACATGGCTGCCAATTCTATAAACATATGAGCCCACAGAATTTGTGGTAATCAAATTATGTGGGTAATATATCCTCTGCCTAACAGTTTGGGAGGTTAAAATATTTGTAGAGATTCTGTGGTTACAGATAAGTCACATCTGTATTACTGCATAGGCAGATTTAATAATTTTGTTTAGAAAGTTTGCATAGAATTAGAAGATCCCTTATGCCCCCCTATTCACGTCAGTTGGAAACTCAATGGGCTAAAATTTTGTATAATAATATCTATTTTGGAAATGTAGTTATTTGAAATGTTAGTTTTTCAAATTTACACAAATATGTATGAATTTGAACCTATGGTTATGCAACCATAGTAATAATAATACCACTGAGCACTTAGACTTTAAATTCTCTCTTATGCATATGCATTCAACTCATTGAGAGATATTCCTGACTCTAATGAAAATAATATAAGTGCAAACTAATTAATTCCATAAAAGAAAAAAAAAACAGTTAAAGCATGATACTCATTCATCATCCTGCGTGTTTGTTTATTTATTTAACAGTTTGTATAAGAACATTGTCCAGATACTTGTGAAAATAATAATTTGGATTATGTTTTTAATACTTGAGAGAAAAACTGGTATCTAGGGTAGAAATATTGTTAATTCAAAGAAAAGAGAAAAATGATCAATATTGCGTGGATTATTGTGCTGTTTCTTAGCAAAGCATAGTTAAATGTAAGTTTAGGTCTGTGATTGTCCTACAATGACCATATCATGTTTGGTTCATATGCTCTCCCTTTCCCTTCTAAAGACTCCAAAAAAGAGCATTCCCTGGTAATCCAGTGCTCCTGAGAGAGTGTATGAGTGGGTGAGACTGTGTGTGTATTGCTTGTGTGTTAGGTAATTTAGCTAAAATTAAGATTTATTTTTATTGTTATGAAATTTTTATATTGGTTATAAAATGTCAAGTCATTCTTTTTTCAATAACTCAATTTACTTAAGCATATACCTAAAATTTATGCAGCTATTTGCAAGGGAATTTGCTTTACAATTGGAAACATTAAAACATTTGGTGAATCATTCTTTCTTCAAACATGATGAAGTCTGAAAACTGCCATACTATGTCTATTTTAGGAGTTTTCGTCATCATTGTTCTGAATAAAGCCTTCTAAAATCAGGCTATTCAGGCTTGAAGTTTCCCTCCCAAAATCCATGTTGCTTTCTCTTTGACTTCTGTATTACACTGCTACATCTCTGAGAATAAATTTTAAAAATGAGAATCCACCAGACCCCCTATAATACATGCATGGGTTTTTAGATGTGCTTAGTAATTATTGGTTGCTTTACCAGGATACTCTCAGGTTCATGGGATTCACTGTAAGCCATGGGATTCACTGTTCAGAAATGAATAGGAGGGATATTCCTAAGAATCTTATAGAAATCTTATAGAATCTTATAGAAAGTGATGGTGGACAGTTAGATAAGGTTTTAAGGGATTGGTTTATAATAATAAAGGAAACATACTTAGCATGTGTACTTGAAAATCACGTATTCTATTATTCCCACTGCCACAATTCTTTGACCTTATAATGAGTCATCATTCTTCATCCTCATCACTTTTTCCATGACTCTCAGAAATCTTCTGTCTACATCTGCTTCCTTGTCCAACATAGATTCCATGCTTTAGTGTATATATGTCTATATGTGGGTACACACACACACACACACACACACATTATTAACATCCATCTCAGTTTGCCCCATTTCACTGTCAAAACCCATCCAGTTGAACAGTCATTAGCTTCTCTTTATGCCTAAACAGCATAAAGTAATTGGTGATATTGACATGGACTGAGTCTTCTCACTTTAAATCTGAAATGGCAAAATTCACACTGGAAATCCACACCTCTTGGCCAGCATACCACATTTCCCTTTTAAATATTATCCCCTGGAATGGCTAGTAAATTTGATCTATTTCTTCTCTTTTCTCACAAACCTAACTCTTGCTTTCTTGCTTTACTCACAGCAGGTTGAAGACTTCATTGAGGAAATTAAAGACATAGAGAAAATGCCTCATGTTAATTCAAATCTATACCCCTACATTCATATACCATCTCTCTCTCTCTCTCTCTCTCTCTCTCTCTCTCTCTCTCTCTCTCTCTTATATATATATATATATATATATATATATATATTCTCTTATTGTACAATGAAGATATTTTCTTACTCCTGTCAAAGCTAATGCCTTCACTGGTTTTAATGACAAAATTTTCCCCGAATAACTTATTACACAATCTTCATTTCCTCAGCTTTCATTCTTTCATAAAACCATTTTAATCTTGCATCAGTATCTGCCAGTCCAGTAAAATTGCTTCATTCAGTTTCAGGAAAATAAAATTATAAACATAACCAATTTGTCTAGCACTGTTTTTAAGTTCTGGAGATATAGCAGGTTTTGTTGTTGTTGTTGTCTTTATTTTTAAATAAATACAATCCTTTCTTTCTTAGGCCATGTATTCTTATGATGGGAGACAGGTTATAAGCAACTGAGTAAATTACATATGTTAAATTTTGGTAAGTGCTAGACAGCAAACTAAAGCTGAAAGAGAAAGGTGCAGGGAGTGTCAATACTGAGTGTGGTTGATTTTAAAGTAGGTGGTCTGGGAAAGTATCACTAAGACGTTGATACTTGAGCAAAGACCTAAAAGGGTTAGGAAAATAGCTATAAAACAGTCCCAAAAAAGAGCTTTCTTGGGAAAGGGAATCACAAGGGAATCACAAGAACAAATTTAGAATGTAATATTATGTCTGACACATCCCTTCTCCCTCACTGGCAGGTCCTAGCATCTTTTGTTGTTGATGTTGGCTTCTACTCAAAGAAACTCTGTGTGTTACAGTCTTTCAGTGCTCAAAACTCTTCTTGTCAACCCTGCTCTCTTCCTTAATAGAATCATTCAATCCTATGATATATCATCTCTAGTCTGATAAATGCCAAATATGTATCTCCAGTGAAGGTTATTCTTCTGATCTCCATATCTATATATTCATCTTCCTTCATATTTCCATCTATAGCGTAAATTTATCATCTCCCAAATAAAACTTTTATGTGTTTCCCTTGTTTTCCCCATCAGTAAAATAACCCTTCCAATTTTCAACCAAAAGACAATCATATCTGTTATCTTCCTTTTTCTACCTTTAATATTCAATCCATTAATAATCTCTGTCAATTTTAATACCAAAATTTATTTCAAATATGTATATATCTCTTAGCTTACCTGCTTATACTCTACTTCACAGGAGATGTAGCCATAACTTCCTAACTGGTTCCTTCGATTATACTAATGTCTATCCCTTCAATCAATTTTTCACAAGTAGCCTAGATAATTTTTCTTAAAATGCAAATCTGAAAATTTTTTCCCCAAATTCACGGGTTAAGGTGGCATCACAATCCACTTAAAATAAAATTCAAAATCTTTCCATGACTTTAACAAACATTTATCATTGGCCTTTGCCTAATCTCACATTTTATTCATACACTTCTAGCTCTTAAAACTCCAGACACATTAATCTTCAAAGAACTCAAGGCAACAGCTCTTTATTTGAGTCAAGGCCTTTTCACTACTGTTTGTATATCTGCAAATTTTTTTCTCCATCTATGCATAGTTATTTCTCTTAAATATTTTAGATCAGCAGTATCTATATTGTCATATCAAAGAGATCATCTACAAATTAGCATCTCCTATTTTCTTTCTCAAGATTTTGTTAATGTTGCTTACAGAAATTCTTACAATATGTATTTACTTTCTTTTCTTAGTTTTTGGTCTTCTATAGTTCAAAAAAATTATCAAAACTGATTTTTTTTTCATTTATTGTCAAGTTTTCTATCTTCCTTACTGGATTTCAGAGTTAAACATTTTTATTTTACTTTTATAATTTTAATCCAAGCCCCTGCTATAGTCAATGTCTCATAGCAGGTACACAATAATTTTTCTTAAATATCTGATTGAAAAAATGGATGAATATATTATTATTTAGTAAAGAAAAAATAAAATTAAATTTGGCAGGGATGAAAGAGACAATTTTTTAAAGCATCGGTGTTTGCTTATATGGGTGATTGGGGTGACTCCCAAACATTATGGTTGGTAAATCTCTATTGTAATGATAGAATCTTATATTAACATTATTTGACAAAGTATAAACAAGAAAAATAAACAAATGGACAGATATTCTGTTTAATGGTTTTAAAGTAAAATATCATTCCTGCTTGTGTGGTGATTCAATGATTTCAGAGATACTCATTCCTATCAGAGATTTGTTGATAGATTATAACTACCTATTCTAGTTGGAAAAGGTAAAATAATATCTTCTTACTATCTTGTTCTGTCCAAAAGGGTTAATTGATTTTCTATAAACATCACTTTTGGTAAGATACTTTCCTATTCCAACATCACCCTCCCATAGCTTTTCATTCACTCAAACTAAAATATCAAATCCTTAGCCTCGTGTACAAGGTCTTCTATAATTGGGCCACAACCTGTCTTTCCCGGATCTGAGCTTTTCACAGTCCCAAAAGGATCTTCTGCTGTTGAACCTGTACATATGCCACTTCCCTAGTAACCAATAAATCTGAACATATATTCTAATGTATCCTATCTCAAATACCGTATTCTCCCATTCTTTATCCATCTCTCTGGCTTTTTAAAAAGTTTATGCATATTTTAAGTTTCTACTCAAATGCTATCTTAGCTTAAAGAGATTTGGCTTTCCTCTAAACTTATCAAATCACTCATTTTATTTTTATTTTAGCACTAAAAAATCACACATCATTGTATCCTTGTTGAAAATATCACAAATGATGCATACATTCTCCTTCACTTCCCTTCCTAAAGGTAATGACTATGATTAATTTGGAGTAGATCTTTAGAAAGCTTTTGTTAGATACCATACAAAGTTTAAATGCAGATACTCCCATCTCTTCATACAATTAAGTTAACAAATACAAAATTACAGTTAGGAGGAATAAGTTTTGGTGTCCTATAGCACAGTAGAGTGACAGTCAAGGATATTATGGTGTGTATATTCAAATAACTAAAAGAATTCTGAATCTTCTCACTACAAAGAAATAATAAATGTTTGAAGTTATAGATATGCTAAATACCATTCTTTTTATCATTATACAATGTACACAATATCAAAACATCACACTGTGTCCCATGTCATTTGTGTATTATTAGTATATATTATTGTACAATTATGTATCAATTAAAAACAAAATTTTAAAAAATCATATCTTACTGATTCTAAAACTTGCTTTAGTCACTTAGTCACGTGTCTCTGGTATGATTTTATATGAGAATGTATAAATGTCCCACATTTATTTAAACTTTGCATAATATTTCTTAGAATGTATATAACAATGGCTTATACTAATGGACATTTAGAATGTTTCTATACATATGTACTATTGCTAAGCAAACAGGGAAAACATTTTTGTACCTAATGCTTCTATTAATTCAATAACTATTTGTTGAAGTGTATTCTAGACTATTGACATAAATCACTGAAAGAAACATAAAAGACTGACATGTAGTAATCAAGGTAAGCCTCATTGAGATAGTAAGATTTAAACAATGGCGAAGGTAGGTAAAGAAGTTAGCTGAACAGATAGATATATGGGAAAGAAGACTATAAACTGAGAAAACAGAATATATCTTTGAACACATAATGTGTTGAAAGAATATCAAAGAGATCCACATAGCCCAAGTAGGGAGCAAAGGACTTGTAGGAGGAGAAAATGTCAGAGGGTCTAAAGAGTTTAGAACTTTCAGAACATTTAGAAATCTTTGCCTTTTATTGTTAGTGAAATCTGTATCCATTGCAAGGTTTTGAAGAGAAAAAAAAAATAAGTGGAATTTCTGTATCATATTATATGCCTACTTTAAACTTCGCTAGATTGCCCTCTCTGAATTTTGCAACATTTTACATGTCCATCAAGAGATGTCATATGAAAGCATCTCTTTTTCAGATACTATTTTTCTGGTTGTATATATTTCAAGCCTTGTTTCTCTTCCACTATCAGCTATTTCAGCTGCTGAGCGTATAGAACACGCTCAATTCCTGATTAGATTACTGACCTTATACCACCATATAACAACATCTGGGAAGCTGGTACAGTTGGTGATAGGAATATACCATTCCACACCTCAGATGGTATAAAGTAACATAACTGAATGTGAACTATATATGTATATCTCATTACATCTGTATTAAACACAGCTTCAACTCAAGTTCCCTTTTTTTAAGGATCACTAAAATTCTACTACAATAATAGTATTAGGTACAAAAGGAAGCACCTTTGAAGAATATCAGAATGGAAATAAATTGCAATCTTAAATTTTTTAAATTTTACTTTCGCAAATATTGCAAAAATCCAAGACCATGTGAACACATTGATAGGACCCTTCCCAAAACCTTGAAAGGAGTTTGTGCAATGGAAGGGTCCAGAATTTAAGCTACATTAGCTTCATGGGAAATCAGCCTCTATGAGCCTGTTTAAGGGGGATTAAAACAAAATCTAGAAATAAAACTGTTTTTAAAAACAAATGAATGCTGTTATGCAGAGTCTATTCATTAAAAGTTCTCTTACCTTGAAGACCTGAAACAAGGTCTTAGAGAATAGACATGTTTTTGAAAAAACCTGAGTTATCAGACATTTTAATTAATAATAATTAATGGGGTTATTAATGTATGGCAATATGACTAAGTACTACAGAATTGAAACCTTAACAAAATCAGACATAATTATTATAGAGAGGAAAATCTTTGATTCCAGAGTTAAGAAAATTGATTTCTCATCCTATTTCTCCCTCAGGCCAGTGTCTTAATCTCCCTGCTAAGAGCAGGGAAATGCATGTGTAAAAAAAAATGGTCTACACCTTTTCTGGGCCCTCTAAGATATTCTCTACAAATACTTGCTGTGCTTATTTTTACAGTTTCTAAAATTCTGGAAAGAAAATTATTAAAGGGGTTGAGAAATAAGAATTTGTCTAAGTGGGATACAGAGGGATAGATAGAAAAAAATCAGACAAGAATAGAAAGCATCATGAAAAGGGACTGAATACTGAAGAAAGAACACTTTTGGGTCATGAACATAACCAAGTTCTGAAGAGTAAAAGAGAAAAAATATATAAAAGTAGCATGAGGAAATTAAAAAATGAAGTTATAAAGAGGGCTGTGGATACAGTGAGACAAGACAGGAAAGGGAGTACTTGTATCTCTAACTCGATCTTCCAGCTAGAAAATGGGCTAGATCTGGGAGTAGGACAGCAGAGTCTACCTCAGGTTATGAATGGCCAAACAAATAGAGCATGCATGGTACCCAGCAGGCATGAGGACAAATCAGAGATGCAAGCCAAACAACATAACTGACACTAGGGTTCTCTTCTGTGGCTACAGATGTCTTAATAAATAAGCATAGCAGGAAACCAGGTGTCAATTGCACACAGTGATCTACAACAGTATTGAGTTAAGGGTGGCAAGATCTGTAAGTAAGTGGTAGGTCCCAATTTTTGCACTGGCAACAAAATTTTAAGAGATCCATCAAAAAGTAAATAACAAAATAGGGCCTCTGTCATAGCCTGGGGATTGGACAGTAACCTGCTTATCAAGACACACTAATGATAGAGATCCAGTTATTGAAATCAGATAAAAATTTGAAGATAAAAATCTCAAGTGCATACCTAGCTGAAGTCCAATGAGCACACCTTTAGGAGAAGCACAGGATGTTAGTCTCCACCCTCTCACAGTAGTGTCCAGTCCTTTCAAAACAGACACCTGAGAGTAAATGTTGACTATACAACTCGCTGGCTACATATCATTGAGCAAGTGCTTAATTTCTCTATATTTGTTTTCTTATTTATAAAATGAGGATTACAAAGGTAACTGGATTGTTATGAGGATTAAATGGGATTATGTATATAAAGCATTAGGACAGTATGTCACATTTTGAAAATAATCACTGAATGATTTCTTTTGTTATTTCTCTTGTTATTTATTATCATTAAAAACTTAATTTTGATAAAAAGGAAGGGTATGTAACTGACTGGTGGATGGCCTTGAGGAAAATGACATTGACTGGCAAAGAAAAGAGATTTAGTGAAACCAGGCTCCAACTAAAAACCAGTCTCCAGAAAGCCAGCAAAGTGGGAGCTGTGATCACGGTGAGAGCTTAGATAAGAAAGCAAGTGGGTAAGCTCTTCCTGTGAAAAAACATGTTAGTGCCTACCAAATAATTAGTCATTTCAAACTGGTACTAACTGATCAACACTAAGGTGCTCACATGGTAGTAATACTCACTGGATGCTGGTCAGGTAGTGTGGGTGGGAGGGATGGAGGCTAGAGTGAATGGGGTGAGTAAACCCACAGCCAATGGAGACGGGGTTCACTGTATGGGAGAAGGACATGCTTGTGGCCCTGGCTTGAGCAAGGCAAATGCATTTCATATAATCAAAATGTTTGTACCTCCATAATATCCTGAATAAAATAATAATAATAATTAGTCATTTCTGATCTTAAGCACTAACCCAGTTGACACAAATACATTCAACCCTTCAGATCAGCTCTGGAGGAAATGCATTCGGATTTAACATAATCTCAGGATTTCTGACTCACATGTAAATAACCAATTGTGTCTGAACATGGATAGATACAGTCTACGATGCCAGGAAATACAGTGGGGTAAATTAGAAGATTAAACTGGCATAATAACTCCAGGCAAGGGTGCAAAGTATGAAAATAAGTTCTGCCTCTTGCAATAGTTTAATCTAATAAAAATATCATGATCACAGCTACACTCTACAAGATAAAATCCAGTCTTTGCTTCTCAGCAGCTCTGCAACGTAGGGAAAATTATGCAACCTCTCTGAGTCTCAGTGTGTTCATTATAAATTGGACCTAATAAAGTTACCTGTATCACAGGTTTATTGTGAGGACTAAATGGGTTAATATAAGTAAAGTACTTAGAACAGGATCCAGCACATAGTAAATTTTATGTAATGTTAACTCATACATTATTGACACAAGAACAGGGACATAGACCAATGGAACAGAACTGAGAACCCAGATATAAAACCATCCTCATATCACCATCTAATCTTTGACAAAGCAGACAAAAACATACACTGGGGAAAAGAATCCTTATTCAACAAATGGTGCTGGGAAAATTGGATAGCCACATGCAGAAGACTGACACAGGATCTGCACCTATTACCTCTCACAAAAATTAACTCACAGTGGGTAACAGACTTAAATGTAATGTGTGAAACTATACGAATTCTTAAAGAAAATGTTGGAAAAACTTTTAGACATTGGATTGGCCTAGGCAAAGAATTTATGAAGAAAACCCCAACGGCAATCACAGCAACAACAAAAATAAATAAATGGGACCTGATCAAATTAAAAAGCTTCTGCGCAGCCAAAGAAACTATCACGAGAGCAAACAGGCAACCTACAGAATGGGAGAAAATATTCTAATGTTACACATCCAATAAAAAGTTGATAACTAGAATCTACATAGAACTCAGCAAAATCAGCAAGAAAAAAATCAAACAATCCTATCAAAAAGTAGGCAAAGGACATGAACAGAAACTTTTAAAAAATAGGTAGACTAATGGCCAAAAAACATATGAAAAAATGCTCAACATCTCTAATCATCAGGGAAATGCAAATCAAAACCACAATGAGGTATCACTTATCTCCAGTGAGAATGGCCTTTATCAAAAAGTCCCAAAACAATAAATGTTGGCGTGGAAACGGAAAGGTAGGAACACTCATACACTGCTGGTGGGACTGCAAACTAGTACAACCTCTGTGGAAAGCAATACGGAGATACCTCAAAGAGATACAAGTAGATCTACCATTTGATCCAGCAATCCCATTGCTGGGCATCTACCCAAAAGAACAAAAGACATTCTCTAAAAAAGACATCTGCACTCCAATGTTTATAGCAACAAAATTCACAATTACAAAGATGTGGAAACATTGTTTCTCAAGAATGATTATTGCCTATGACATTGATTTCTCTACTTTTGAAATTCAAAGACTGATAAAATTCTCCCAAAACATATTTGCTAACCAATATAGGTTTGATAAATTTTCATTTTTTCAAACAGGATTTTTAAAAATGAATTATAATTTTATATCAGTGTCATTCATAGAATAAGGACATTTTATTTGCAAAATGTTAGGAACCTAAAATCAAAGTAAGAACAGACATTATCTCTAAATAAAGATTGTTCTTTAAACAGACCAAATTTAGCACATGGAAAACTCTATAGTGTAATGGTTATGCTTTCATTTCCTAATTTTATCTCAGACCCTTGAAACCTTCATCATAATCCACTTTATTTGGCACAACCCTGCTGGTCCCCTTGGCATTACAAGTGATTTCTAAAATTATACTGGAAAGTTTCAAACATAAATTTTCATGTTAAATTAATAGGCAACTCTGGGGAAAGCAAAGAAAACACTATGAGCAGGGTCAAACCTTCAGCATAAAATGTTGAAGGGCTCCACTCATACAGTCAGGAAGTTCAGGCTCAGGTAAGTTAATAAAAATTACATAGCATTCACCAAAAGTGGCTGAATTTTGGAAGTTATGCTTGTAAGCACTGAACAATTTCTGCTGCAAACAGAAATGGAAGCAAGTGTGTGGAAAATCAAACTCTAGATATTCTGTGATAAATAACAGATGTGGAGCTATTTAGGTGAAATGCATAGAACAGATTCGATGGTGAAGCAGATGTAGATGTATTTTGGACAGATGTACTTAGGCATTTAGAATAAGAACAGGGTAGGAGAGCAGTTTAAAACACACACACATACGTTTGCTATGATGTTTAACTGTACCACTGGGAATCAAGGTCTTCAGAGGACACATAGAAGATGCCTCTTTTTGTATCCTGTAACTGAAATGGAAGTATCCCAGGGATGGCTTTTAATTGTTTATGTCATGGCACATGTCATGACATGTGAGCAAAGTGCTCCAAACACTAAATGTCACCACAGTTAAATAGAGAATATGATTAGAGAAGAAAACGTTAGAAGCTGCACCAATAAACTGCAAATGATAATTGCACCAATAAACTGCAAATGATAATTAACTCAGCCAATATTTTGTGTTATAGAGCCCACTCTTCTCCTCAAATTCTATGAAAACATGACTACAAATGTTTTATAAGGTATCCTTTCACATCACTAAATACTGAAAATAGAGGTTTAAGATGGAATTCCCTAATCTCAATAACTGCTAATACATTTATAGTCTTCAACAATAAAAAGCAAAATAATTTCTTGAATTTTCAATGTGTGAATACAATACTATATGAGAATGTCAATAAAGTATGATGTTTATTATTTCCACTTCAATTAAATATGGAGAAATTAATATTTGCTTTGATGGTTCTTCAAAAATATTTAAAAGTAGGTCAGGAAGGACATTAGGTGGTCAAGACTCACAATTAAATCTCCGAAGCAACAACTGATTTATTCATTCAACAAGACTTCATTATTATTTACAATACATGACATAAACCATTCTTGTGGTAGAGCTGGTGACACATCAGAGATCAAACCATAATTCCTGCCCTGAAAGATCTTTTAGTTTATGATATTTCATGGGGAAAAATGCCAAGTCATTTATCATCATCAACACAATGATTGAGGCATGATCAGGGTGCTTCAGGAGTAGAGTAGGAGATCCCCAAAACAGACTGTGTGGGTGGACAATTACCAGGTGCTCTAGGAAAGGAATGCTCTTTGGTAGCAGTAACAGTGTGGGAGAGGAGGAAATGTGTAACTTGCCACAGCTAGAAGATACAGCACATGCAAAGGTATAGTAGGAAGAATAAGTGGTATGTGCAGGGGTATACTAATATTTCAGAGTGGGGGTGAGGAGGGTGAGTGTGGAGTGGAGGTAAGAGATGAGAAGAGATCATCGTTAGGCATGTATAAGATTCTGAAGAGCTAAGGACTTTTACATTTGTTCCTGGAGTGAAAAGTTGGCACTTGCCATGCCCCTAGGATTCACCTGAGCATTAGGGTGTAATGTGCAAAACACTGTTCAAAAGAAAATGAGAAAAATTTTGTTTTATCAATGGCAGCTTTGGTAAGAAAGTTGTGTTTAGGGTATAGATATATAAGATTAGGGTAAAGATGGGCTCTAGAAAATATGTCATGAGGCCAGGACCCTAGGAGAGAAGGTAGTCAATAAGATGTTTCTTGGTGTTTTTAGTTTATTTTTATTTATATATATTCATGAAGTACAAGTGCAATTTTGCTACATTGATATATTGATTGCATGGTGGTGAAGTCAGGGTCTTCAGTGGAACAATGCACATTGTAATTACCAAGCAACCTCCCATCGTCCAACCCCCTCCCACCCTCATCCTTGTGTCCAATTTAGCCCAGGGACTTATATAGATAGAAATACCTAACATAGATTGTTTGTGTACTGTGTTAGGATGTCATATACCCTGTTCTGATAACTCAAAAATCCTCAGTAAAAGCTCAGAGACATATTTCTTTGTTGGAATGGTATTATTTACAGGGAGTAAAGTGAATGAAAGAAAAATAAACTACTACAGTGTATGAATAGAAATTCTGCAAATGTAGGAATTCAAAACCTGCTATTATAACAAAAGTCTTGAGAACCTTAGGGAGAGGGTGGTGCTGAGTTCTTCACATTTGTAAGATGGTAGCTTGAGTCCATTTCAAAGGTACCTAGGATAAAGTTAACTTCAAATTAATTGAGGATTGGGGGGCAGCAGGTATCTGACCCTTGAGCTATACCATAATAAACGGCATCACCATAGGAAGCTTAAATGTGCTTCTGAGCCATTCAGCTAGAAAGAGGTTAAAGAATCTTGAGGCTTGTTCAGGATTCTGTGTAGGGAGAGAGGATGTTAAATAAAAAAGGGGAATGAAAACTCCAAAAGGCTAGTTGAAACAGAAGCTGAGACAAGGCAATGGTCAATATTGTAAAGGCAATAAAAAGATTATCTTGCTCTATATCTCAAACAGAATTTACCTTTTTAAAACTAAATAAATGTTTTTTCCATTTATTGAAAAGGACAAGAGGAAAACAAGTTCTGGAACATATCTCTGCAATTGGAGATTGGGGACATACGCAGGCAGCACTCAAAACTGCCCCTCATGGGGACCCTGGTGCTGTACACAGCAGTGTCTCTCTTTTCTGCTGGATGCTAAGAGTTACCCCCCCAAAAAAACTATTATAAATGGACATTTTGATTTTGCACCTACTGAAATATTTACCCTCAGCAGTGACTCAACAATTAGACAGCTCTCTCCCATAGAAAAAAACTTGGATAAGTAGGATAAACACACATACACACACACACACACAAAAAAAAAAAAAAAGTAATGGAATTCATTAAATATAACACATACCATGACAGAGGAATGTGAGAGATATGAAGATGGTGCATCTTGTGCTTATAAACTTCATATTACCAGGAAAGATAACACACACACACACATAGTAAAATACAGGAAGTACTGACTCTTTAGGAGAAGGACATAGGCATCCAAACAGGGAGAAAACATTAGCAGGTACAAAAATCAGGGAAGGCTGCGTGGAGGCAACTTTTAAGAATGACTGTTGGTTTATGTTAGCCCGGAAATAGGATCTTACACAAATAGTTTATTTGAGCGGTGATCCCATGAAGTCCTATTTGGGGTGTTGGAAACATAAGGAGGGGAAGGAAACCAGTAAATTTGCCTTGAAGAGCAGATTGACACTGTGAAAAATGGGAGCAATACAGCTGGAGATCTCTGTTGGATGGCAAAAAACACCACTCAGTATCGTACCCCCATAAGGGCAAGGAAACCAGGGTAGTTTTTCCTCCAATTCCTATCTGACATTGGCTAGGCATTGCTCCTCTAGGCTCGACTTCCAAAAGCTTCAACCATGCCAGCATTGTACGCTGGGCACAGCCGTATTATCTGCAACAGCCATAAAAATTAGATTATGCCTAAGGAAACTGGAGGGAGAGAAATCTGTAGGAAAGAGGGAACATTAAAAGCAAATGCATACAGAGGAGAAAGCTCTGCAGAAATCAAGAGCCATATGCAAAGTAGTTGTGAAGTCTGAAGGAAGTGGAAAGAAGTCAGGGTGAAATAGGATTGGAAAATGATAATCTAGAGGACTAGGTTTAAAAGTTCAAATTTTTTCCTGTAGGCAATTAGGACCAAAAGACAATTTTGAGCAATAAAGTGATGTAAACCAAACAAATATTCATAAAAATCAGATTGGTGAGCAGGTGGAGAATATAAAAAAAAAAAAAAACAGGAAAAGAAGACTGACCGGGAGATCTGTTTGAAGGCTATTGAAAACATCCTGCAGAGTAGTTTTGAAGATTTAAATTGGGAAAAAGTCAGTAGAAATGAAGAGAAGAAGAAAAAATTAGAAGTATTATAGAGGGAGACTTTCTAGGATGCCTAATGTTTTGATGTAGAACATAAGGCAAAGAAAATGAGCATTCTGTGGGGCCGTCCACTAGGAGCAAGATGTGGATCTTGCATACTGAATGGAGGTAAATAACAAAGGGATGGTGGGTTCTGTTTTGGTCTTCTGTGTTTGCAATGCCAGGTGGACCTTCAGACAACGAAAATGTGAGATTGATCATGTTAAACCTATTAAAGGAGGTGAGCTTAGTCAGCAGAGGGTCAGTGGTAAGTTACAAGAGGCACTTCTAGTGAGTAGGTGATGTGCGAGTGCCATTGAGGAGAAATAAAAAGTATATGCATGAGAACTGATAAACCAAACGTCCCTAGTTGAAGGCAAGGGACCATGTTGGGCAGTGCTGAGAGATGAAGCACTATTTCTTGGATATACTGCCTTTCTACCAGAAGATGCTGACAGGAGACTTAAAAGGGAAATTAACATTCCCATTCTTTGTACACACTGGCATTTACAAACAGTAGATGATGATCGATTCATACTGCTTGACTGGTAATGGAGGAGCAAGAAGAAGAGGACAAAAGGTACAGAAGAGAGAAAAAAATGAAAACTATAAAAAAGTATAAAAGACAAGGAGAAGAATAGTATCCAGAGTAAATTCTCCCCTCCAGGCAAGCAAAAGGAAGGGCACAGGGTTGCTAATGCCCTTCTGGCAGAAAAGGAGCAAGGCTCATTATTTTCCTCTTTCTAAAGTTGCTTCCAGCTTCCCTATGCTGCTTCTGTAGCGGCACTAGACTTGCTTAGATAGCAAACATGTCAAAAGGTTTGTTAATTTTTTTTGAAAGATTGCCCCAGGCCCTCTCCTTCACAGAGTAAGATTAACAGCATCCTGAATGTGCCTCCTCAGTGGGAATGCATCTCTAACCCAACCCAGACTTCTGGGTGTCCCAGGCCTTATTTAACCACTTCATTTCCTGCAGGAGGAGAGAAATGGTCAAGGGACTGAAGGTAGATGTCTCAATGTCAGGGAGTGAAAGAAGGATCTTCAGCTCCTGTACTCTGCAGCATTGATGAGTTCTATATCTTAATCATGCTTTGAGTTTATTAACTGGAAACATTCTGTTGTGAGGCCAGTGATAACAGAACTCTCTGTCCGACAGAATCATAATGACTGGTCAGGAACTTTACAAACCCAGTCTCAAATAATATTCACAAATTCTACATGAAAGACGTTATTATCTTTGTTTTACAAATATGAGAATCAATGCAATTCACTTGCCCAAAGTCACAAGGCTGATAGTATTAATAGTCTAAGGTGGGTTTAAACCAAGATCTACCTGACTCTAAAGACCATATTTTTCCCACCCCCAGAAATGCTTCTCCGTGAACTTTGGACTATTGTAACAACTGTCATGATAAAATAAGGGAGTTGAACTTGATGAACACTTTGTATGAGTCCATGATTTCCTTATTGCTTAAAAGACCATATTTCTAAGTTTCTGTGATCTTGGGAGCTTTCTCAAACATTCATTCATAGAGAGATTCTAAAGCAATTGACTAGTTTAGAAAAAAAGAAAGGCTAAGAAGATTTCTAAGTATGCAAGTTAAGAAATCAGAAAGGACATGTTTCTCTTGAGCTTCCCGAGTCTTAAGAATGTTCACTCTCTTATGGCTCCTGTAGTTTCTGTTTATAATGTCCCTACCTTTCTTCCCTCATGTTCAGGAGAAAGTAGCAGGAACACAGTAAATATTAGATTATCAATATATCTTTTTAATAAATTATCTAGCCTGTCTGGTCTAATTGCAGTCTTAAATGTGTTTTAGATTCATGGATGTCTTTTCTTCATCAAATAGAAATGAGCTATCTAGTTTAAAATAGGGATAATTAGTTTCATTTTTAACATATCTTAAATAATTAATAGACTGTATATGTGCAATGTTTATATTAATATAAAATGCTTTAACCTTCACTTTGCTCTCCTCAAAATTCTTACTATATTTCAATTTATTTTGTTCTGTACACTATTTACATCAGTTCACTAAGCATCACAAAGCTAATTTAATGTGATTTTATGGTATTTTTTCAGGAATAAATTCCATTTTTGAAATAAGAAAAGATCAACAGCAAGCTAACAGGTACTTTGGTTAAAATGGAAAACATCTAAATGCATGTAGAAACATTTGTAATTTTACTTTAGCCAGAAAGAAGAGTTCTTGTACTACCACAGATTATTTCCATTGATTTTCCTTATCTACATGATATTTTAAGAAATCCGTCTCAGAATAAGCATGGAAGTCAGTCTCAGGATAACTTGAAGACAGTCTTGAGTTAATAACAATTGGACATAGTTCTAAGATACTCCACATTCACCCTTTTTACTGTGAATGTGGTGAAGACTTTATGAATAATACATTATATGTTAAAAGAGAGAGAAAAAAATGCAAATTCAGTAGGATTCAGTCTGTATTTATATCTTTTTTATCCAAATTAAGGAAGGTATTATACATTATGACTATGAATGGTAGAGATTGTGGGAAAGCCAAGTATATGCTCTCATTTAACTTCATACCAACTCTTAACTACTCAGGAGATTAAATAGTTTTCTAAGCTTTTTAGTTTTCCTCTTTTGGTTTTGTAACCAATATTTACAGAATTGTTTTACCTATTAGAAGACAGGCTGACAGGCCAGAGAGAGAAGTTTTAAAGCTTATGCTGCTTCATTTCAGTACATTTTCTAGGCAGATTTCTAAACTTATTGAGTAAAGACTAAATTAAAGTCTGTGAGTGCTTAAAGGATTATTTGGGAGTTGAATTAATCATATTATTCCTGTCACACATCAGTAGGTAGCACAGAGGGTCAGCTTGACAGATTTAAAGGACTTGTTTATTTGAGAATCCTGATTTCCTAAAAATTCTTTGATAATCTGATAATTTACTGATAATTTACTAATTTACATGCTAAACTAATTGCACTTTACATTCCAACATTCATTTCTGCTCACATTTAGTGGCAGTAATTTAAAAATGTCATTAATATAGAGCCTTGAATTTACAAAATACCTTTTTCTTTTGTTTTCATGTCAGTTTTCAAAATTAGGTGATAACTTCCAGACCATACCTTACATAACACATATAATCATGGGAAATACTCATCTAGCCATCAATTCATTCATTCAATAGATATCTAGTGAGTGTGTATCATGTGTATATAACAGTAAATAAGGCAGACACAACTCCTATAGCTACGAGTTTATATTCCAGTGGTGGAGACAATTAAACTAAGGATTGCAATCTTAGGGAAGGATTTTGATGAGTAATTACATGTCTCAACAAGTACAAATTGGAGAGAGACCTATAACCCATAGATTTTCCTCCATATCCCACAATTCTCTTATAGGTTGGGAACAGATTCTAATAGTTTCACAACTTGAAAAAGAATGAAAATGATAAAACTGGAAAAATTTAATATTAATATTACCATACTTTTTAAAAATGAGGCATTTAAAACTAGTTAATTTTTTTAATACTTAACATGGAAACAATAGAAAATAAGTAAAGTACAACTCCAAGAGGGAAGATACAGCTGTGGTTTTATGCAACAATTTGTCTCTATCTCAATACCTGACATATATTAGGGGCTAATTAATATTTTCAAAGGAAACAATAAGTTGAATAAAATAATTTTTAAAAGATATGAAATTTTTCTATTTCCAGGTCTCAGTTCTATGGTGTTTTATGACATGTAACTTTTCTACATTATTATTATTGTTGCATAAGATAAGTGAGCATTGAATACCTAGTATAACATTAAACATTTTAGCACATTATGAGAAAGGTATGCTATAACATACAAGCAAATGAGACCATGAGGATCAAAGCTGAGATATGGATTGTCACCTGTCTGGCACTGATGAAATCCACTGTCTTCTCATGACATAAATTTCCTTCAACTAAGGCAATAACGAGATTCTTTCTACTCATATTTCCTTTTGCGACCCAGTGAAAATAAACTTGCTTAATAATAGTGGTTGTCTCCCTATAAGCTTATTGAAAATGTTACTACAATCAGAAGTTAGAAATAACAAATACCTCTTATAACTCATTTCTTAGCTAGAGGACATAACACTTAGTCTAAATGCCAAGGATTCTTCTCTTACAGAGCAGGCTTAGATGTCTAGATGTAGCACTATATCTTATTTTGCAGAAAATAACCTTTCAAGGAAGAATAAATGCTTCTCAATGATGATATGAACTCTCTTACAAATAAATTCACCCCTCATTTGTCAAGCTTAAATTAACATTGGGAGATGTGCCGTGCTTTCCAGAGGGACTGAAGTCGTGTCTTTGAGCCAACCTTGTTCTCTTCCAATAAATTTCAAAGTTAATAGGCATATATTAAAATAAAAACCCACCTAAGGACTTTCACTTATGTTAGATACTTGGGATATTTTTCTTAAAAGTAAATAATGTCTAAGATTAGACCTTACTATTGAGTAGTTTAGAAATAGTTGGGGATATAAAACATAAGACTCAGAGTATGTAATTAAATATTTGATTTTAGTACAATTACAACAGGCACATTGGGAGTATAGTAAAAACAGAAAAGAAACTAAGGAAAAGGTGTACAAAGGACGTGGGCAATCTTTTGTGGCTTGTGGTCCAACCTTGCATAGGAAACAAAGGGTTGGGAATGAAATTCCCAAAGTTTGCTTTACAAACATCTAAGTCTATAAAATTAGATATTCATTTTATATGCATTCCTTTCATTCATTCATCCATGGACAATATAAAAATATAGATGCTTACTAGATGATGCCATGCATCATCCTAGGCACTGGATATATTTTAGAGAATAAAACATGTATGCTCTTTGCTTTTATAGGATTAGCAATGGTCAAATAAACAAGTCAAAAACAACAAAAACAATGTCCATACCTACCTAGTAATCACCTCCTTCTCTCCTCCCTTTCTTTCTCTCTCTCTCTCTCTCCCTTGATAGATAGATATTTACACACGTGTGTATGAGTGCATGCAACATATACGTGTTTATATATATTTACAAATTGTGGTAAATAACCTAAAGAAAATGAACAAGAAACAATGAGAAAAAGATATAGATGGATCCTACCTAGAATAGTCGGGGAAGATGTTGCTGAAAAATGACAAAAAAATTTTAAAGAATGTAAGAATACCTGTTTTGCAAAAAGCAGAGTCTTTGGAATTCTAGATAGATGGAAGAGTATACATGAAAGCTCTGAGATCAGAGCAGTTTTGGGTGTTCAAGGACATTAAAGGATTTTCTATACCTAGAGAAAAGGAGAAGGTATTGCAGAATGAGTTGGCAGGTCAAACAAGGATAGGATCATATAGAGCTTTATGAGACCAGGAAAATTACTGGTATTCTATTATTATTCCATTATCATTCTATTATTCTAAGTATAAAAAAGAAATTAATGTTACAGTAATTCATGATTTCAAAGATTTTGATAGACTATAAGTGAAGAATAATTTTGGGGAAGTTGAGAGTGGAAGCATGAAGGAGCCTCTTACAATAGGCCAGGCAACTGAAGATGGAGGCTAAATTTACAACCGTCACAATAGTAGTAGATAAAATGAATATGTTTGTTATATATTTTGGAGGCAGAAAAACTAAAACTATCAGTTTGTCACTTGTATTCACCATGAAATTTTTCAATTCCTTATTTATGATGTCCTTTTAGATTTATAAATTCTGTAAAAACTATGTTATAATAAAGAATATTAGAATATTAGATACCACTAAGAAAGTTTTAATGCTACTTCTGTACCAAATAACATTTTTTTCGGTCTGATTATACCAGGAAGTTTTATTCATTTTTTCCTCACCTTTTAATTAGGGTTAATAAGCATCACTTTGAATTTGCTATATTTCAACCCCTAGATTGCTATATTATAATAAGAGTGTTACACAGCTTTTACTGGAAGCATTTTGATTTAAATATAGAGTTTCTGTAATGGGAGACAGGTAAAGAAATAATATTCTATTATTAACTATAATAGTTCTATTTCAAAAATACTCTATAACAAACTTATTTTCTGTTGAGTAGTTTTGCATTTACAAAGACACTGTGCATAATGTGAAACCACTATAATATGTAACAAATAAGCAAAAAATTGACCCTATGGAGATTACTTTATAATTTATACCCAAGATCATTTATGATCCCTAAAATTGCCACAAAAATTCTCAGGAAAATTGAGATATTTTCTCTTCCTTAATAGCGAACAAATTTCGAAAGCCTCCCAGTACAAAGTTCAGAAATGCCAAACATGTTTCATTCTGTAAGCCTGTTAAAGAAAATGGGGTCTATTTTTCACCTAGACATTGGACTATGGCTTAAAATTAGTGTTGAGATAACCCAATTCCACTTTAAAGGGTCTATTGATTTACCTCGTATTTGAACTACAGCCTAATTTTCTCAGTGATCACAGGATGAAAAACAAATTTCAAGGTCATATCTAACGTGAAGATGGGACTATATCACAATTTCTAACCTATGGAGGCAGGTATCAAAAGGTTGGCTAACGTCCTAGAAACCAGCTAAAAGGCCATGATATGTATGATACGTGAACATTTCTGAGTGAACGTTGAGTTTAGGTTTTTTAGGTGAAAATTGCAACATTATATTTCCCCTGCTATATGAGGAAAACGGAAGATTCTATCTAAAATTTCTGAAATGTCTCTTCCCCAATTCTATATGTAGGGCAATGGCACAAAGGGGAGCCCCATTGGATCTTACATATTGAATCGTTGAATGGTGCAGGGAAGAGAAAGGAGAAGAAGAAAAGGAGAAGAGAGAAAACCTGAGATGGAGATAGGGAATCTAACTTTCTCTCTCTCTCTCTTTTTTTTTTGTTATTGTTACCCTGACTATGTCCAAGGGCAGTAGCACTTTGTTGTTTAGTAATATAAGGAAATAAATTTTGGAACAGAAGTTGCATATAAACATGTGACCTCATTTGAATATGTACTAAATAAAATAATAGAGAGGATATACATGTCACTTTGCATATTTTAAATTAGCAAAAAACAATATGTCATGATGATTGTCATGACTTCCCATTTACTTCGCATTTTGTTCCTTCGCCACAGTTTTGTTCATTTTGTTTTTGAGTTGTTGTTATTCTCCTGGTGATTCCCAGTGAAACTGACAAAATGAAAACGGCTGGAACACCTGTCTGTGACAGCATCATAGAAGGAGCAGGTAAGATAAGTGTATTTCATCCTGTAACCAGAACATAGGGAGAGAAGTATCCAAAAGATGAAAGAGACATTTGTGGCTAGCAAGAGAACAAGGTTACAGGTTGTCTCCTGAGCAAGTGGAACCAGAGAATCTGGACCCATGACAGATGTTGGGACTGAGAAAAAAAAGAAAAAAGCCGATTTCAAGACCATAGTAACATGGGTATAATAATCCCCACTCCACAGTTATTTTGAGACTTAAAAAAATATATGGAATGAATACCCAGTATAGTGACCAACACATACTGAATAAAAAGTTAATGATAAATGGCAGTTCTCATCCCATAACACAATTATTTTTTAAATAGTGTCTGAATGTAAAGTAGTTCCATTAAGTGGAGGATAATTGTCAATGTCAAATATTTCAGAATTCAAAGGAAAGAAGCATTCAAGGGATTTGTCAATTGGAAGTTTAATGGCAATGTTAACGAGAAATGTCAGTACCAAGGTAGTTACAGAAGCCAAATGAGGTGGTTTGGGGAGTGAATGTGTGGTAAAAGAAAAATGAGAGCAGTAAAAATAGTCCTATTAAATAGATTTCAAGAACCTTTGCTTTGAATAGAAGGAGCTAACACATTGCTTCTAAACTGTGGGCAATTTGGTAACATCTAAAGATATTTTATTTGATACCACTGTGGGCGTGTGTGTCACATATGTTAAACAACCCACAATACGCTGGATAGGCCTCCACAAGAAAAAAATTGTCTGGCCCAATATGTCAATATTGCTGAGTTTGGAAACCTTGAGCTAAAACATTCAAGGGAGAGTTTGTTAATTTTAGGATGGTAAAAAAAAGTGAAGGTATCTGCTAAATTAAATATATAGGAGAGAGAAAGTCTAACTGAAGAAACAAGATCTTTAAGAAGGCAGGAATTGTGAATCAAAGTAGAAATCTCCCCACTCCCACCCCAACCTTCTGCTACAGCCACCTAGGGCCCCTCTAGAACCAGGTATAAAGACTAAAACTGGTATAGAGATGAGACCTGGGACAGTTTCTGAAGCCTCATTGGGCTTCATGGAGTCAAAAACAGGTGATGCAGCCACGTATCATGTCTTCATAATGACATTTTAGTTAACTGTGGATCTGATACACAACAATGGTTCTGTAAGATTACAATACCATATATTATAATTATAATACCATATATTATAATACCATATATTATAATTATAATACCATATATTTTTACTGTACCTTTTCTATGTTTAAACATAAAAATACCATCGTGATACAACTGCCTACAGTTTTAAGTACAGTAACATGCTGTACAGGTTTGTCTCCTGGGTGCAATTATACAGTGTAGCTTAGGTGTGTGGTAGGCTGTATTGGCTAGGGTTGCATAAGCACACCTTGTGATGTTCATACAATGATGAAATCCCCAAACAACGCATTTCTCAGAATGTATCACCGTCATTAAGGATGCATGCCTGTATTTCAACGGAGACAGAAAGCAAAGATGGTAGTTTGTTTTTGTTTTTGTTTTTTTAATGGCACCCAGTCAAGGTTTCAGCATGATGGTAGTGACCTTTTCCTCAGGAAGAAAGATTTATAAATGCGGTCTTTAAATAACACGTACTTCTTAGGAGAGTAACAAAAAAGAATATTTGATAGGTTTTTAAGTTGAGGGGAATTTTTATATATGACATTCCATCTATAATTTGGGCTTCAATATATTGTTTGGTAAGCATTTTTCCTACTTTGAATTAGGAAAACTGGCAACACAAGAATTTCAAAGAAAAACAAGTCTGAGACTTAATCAAAGCTCCTCTAATTATAGGCTATGCAATCTTGGACAACTCCCTTCACCTGAAAGGGACTTATCTCAAAAATCTCTTTTGAAATGTTATATTAATACAATTAAATACAATTAATTAAATTCAGTAGCATGTGCTGGTATATACAGTAATTTTATAATAAACACAAATTCTCATCATAGACAAAAATTTGTGAATTCATTGTGATTTCTTGAAAATAATAGCAAATAAATTGGATAAACAAACATTATAATTTTAGCCCTCTTTTAATATTTAGTACTATATTATACTCAGGGAGACAAATTTTACCATATTGATCAATTTACAACCATTTTCAAAGGGACTAAATGCTTCAGGGGAAGATTTGCTTCATTAAGCAAGACAAAATTGGGCTCACTGTACAATTGAAATATATAATAATAAAATTCTTTCCCAGCAGTGCACAAGTGGGTTCAATAATTATAGAGAACTAAATTGTATGGTATACACTAGAAGAGAAATAAATCATACACTATGAGAGGCACCGCTAAATTACAAATACAGCTGTTCTAGAATGTATTTTGCTGAAAAGCCCATTCCCTTACAATGTTCATTGTCAGTCTATTAATAAGCCCTATGTACTCCAAATTGAATGTGTTTTTTTCCTACTGAGAACAAGTAAAAAGAAACAGAAAAATAAATAAATGTCCCTCAATATTGCTTCGAAAGCTAAATTAAAATATTTCCCCCTTACTCATTTAGCCTATTGATTACATGGGCTACCTTTATGTCTTACAATCTTTGGTAATGCCTTTCTGTTTTAGAACATTTAGTATATATATTCCAATTAAGTTAATGCAATGTTCAGGGAATGGGACTTTTCTTAGATTCTCTTACATAAAAATGCCATCTCGCTAGTATGTCCACTAAAGTTATCCCACTTTGAATAAGACATTCATGAAGGAACATCAGAGCCTTTATGTAAGCAGTACCAAATATTTGAAATTTATTTTGAAAACGTGTGTGTATTTGTATGTGTATCTGTCAGTGTGTATGACTGTGTAAAATGATTAGATGAAAGCTTATTTTGGTAGAGAAAGGAGAAACCCTTAGGACTTTAACATGTAACATTTTGTTATATATCTGAATATCAACTATTTCAAAACCAAATTTTCATATGCAAATATGTTTATGGCAGTGTTATTTACAAGAACAAAAATTAAAAGCGAGATAAGATATTAATAACAAGACAGGTATGAGAATTAACAGTTATGTGAAATTAATATTTTCAGTGCAATGATAAAATTTATAAAGACAACATACTAAAACCACTATGAATAAGCTAAACAATAATAGACATGATCTATAGTAAAAAAAATAAAAAATGTACTCATATAAAAGAGGACTTAATAGATGCAAAGACATATTCCTGTTTTCTTGGAATGAGAGACTCACAGTAGTAAATATGTCAATTATATCAAACTCTAAATTAATAATATTAGTTGAATCAATTAACATATAGGTAAGATTTTTGAAAATAATTTGAAAAAAAAATTATTCTAACATTCATTAGGATAAAAGTATACAAAATACCCAGGACATCTTTGAAAAAGGAAAATAATGAGGAAGAACTACCTTTAAAAAATGGAAAATGCATTATGAAACTACGCTAATTCACATTGGTATTGGATTAATTACAGATAGCTACACAGGAACTAGCATACTCAAAATCAGTAGGGGAAAGCTGGATTATTCTATCAGCCATTCTAGGTGACAACTGCTTAGCCCTTTTGAGAAAAATGTAAAGCTAAATAGCAATTTTACATAAAGCAAAATGAGTACTTTATTGGTTAACATTTTTTTAAATGAAATGAAAATAAAATCTAAACTGTTGGATATGAATTAATGGGGTTTTCTATAAATTAATTCAAAACTCCAGGAAAAAACATAGGTTTAAATTTATAAGTATAAAGAATCTTTCCCAAAATAAATATGTGGGGTTTTTTTTGTGTGTGTATGTGTGTGTGTGTGTGTGTGTGTGTGTGTGTGTGTGTGTATGTGTATGTGTGTTTTCAAAAAACCAACAAATTAGGAAGAATTCCAAAGCAACAATTTGGTAGGTGATCTCCACTCACCTGAAAGGATGGGCATTTGATGTGCTAAATGAGCCAGGTTCAAAATTCACATCCTGGGGAAACTGAGCTTAGGTTTATGTACTGATATAAATAATCTTAAATATTTAACTATTTGAAACTTTGGTTTATCCATAAAATGGGGGTGACAACATCATAGAGTTAACTTATAGTGTCTGTGAAGGGTATTGAGACCATAATAATCCTTATACAAGAAAAGATGATAAAATTATTACTATTTAAAATAATAATTAAGGTTAATAGCAGTGAAATGATTTATCCATGGTCTCAGAGCTTTCAGTACCAGAGCTGCAACCTGTGTCCAATGTTTTTTACTTCAAGCTCATGAGTTGCCTCTATGAAGACTGTCTTTTTAACTAAAAAAATGAAAATGTGAGATTATGTCAAGCAGCTTCTCTAAGGAACAATAACTAGACTACACTTTACTCTTTCAATTTAAATTTATAAAATTGGTTTTAAACAAAGTTATTCATTGGAAATACATCGCTGTGATGAAATATAGTTTTTTTTTTAATTTCCAGAACACAGTGAGATAAACATACAATCTATTGTTGTCTCTATATGCTTAGTATCCTACCATTAGATATTTAAAATGAAATACTAATGGCCAAATATAGTTAAAGGATTTCCGATCAGTTAATAAGGTTGTCGATATAGATTCTATTTCTCCTCTCTTTGCTTCAGGACAAGATTTTTCAAGATTCATGACCTAAGCCTTTTTAGTCTAAAAAGAGACAAGCTATCTATTTCACATAGCACTAACAAAACTCATTCCTCAAATACTAAACATTAACATCATACCAATAAAACCAATGAGGTGTAGTTACTGGTAGTTTCAACAAAATGGGCCTGCTTAAAATAAACTAAATATCCTATCTTCCCACCCACAAACCTAAACACATGCACATATCTGAGAGAGGCCATTTTCACAGCCTAAAACACAGGGAAGAATAAAATAGAAAAGATTCATTGGCCATTTTCTCTAATTGTTTAAAACAATTGTAGCCTTAGTTGCTTGCAATCCCCAAAGGTTAGTTCTATAAAAACGCGCAGCTCATTTAAAACCAAATCATTAATACCAATTAAGAAAGCATTTAGCAAGTCCAGACAGAATTTATTTATTTTTATTCCAGGGATAGGATTGAAAAGTCCTGGGTGATAAAGCATGCTTGAATAAAACTGAATATAACTGGGCATAAAAGTAGTAAATACTTTATTGAAAGAGGAGAATAATTGATTTGTGTTTATCCATTTTGCTTATGGGTAGGCCTGGGCACACACATATTGATTTTGCTAACTCCCTCATTTTACCAATAAGAAAGCTAAAGTCAAAAAGAATGTTTTTCCAACATCACAAAGGTAGTTACTGTCAGAAATGGGTCTTTAACTTAGTTCTGATTTCCCTTTGTAGTGTTGCTGCCCGCCTAGCAGCAAGTTAATAAGTTTCTATTTCACTATGTACTTAAACCTAGATTTTCTGGTAAAAGGGAAAGTCAGCTTAATGAAAAAATTTGGAAATTTAAGTGCAAGTCTGACTACATTTTGTGAATAAAACTTTCAAACCCAGGTTTGGAAAATGGGACATAATAAACATTTACATATCCAGGAAAATCTGGTGCCTACCCAGATTCTACTTGTGTAAAGGCATATACTTTAATCTTTGCCTTCCTTTTCTTCTTATCTGTTTTATGTACATGTCGTTTCTCGTGAGGAGAGTTGAGTTTCAGAGTTAAGCTATTTATAAATAATATAGAGGAATGAATGTACAATGTAATAGGCATTGGTTGTTTTACTGCCTCACAACTATTCCCCTTACAGAAAAAAAGCACATTATTTAGGGGAATGACATTTATATGTCTCTGTCACATGGAAAACTGATTAATTGGAGGATTTCATAGCTCCGTCTACAGGGATTCACTCATTCAGTGATGGGTACATCGTCCCAATTTGCTCAGAGAATATCCCGAAGTTTTTCAAGAGATAGTGGATTAAAATGACATTCTCTTTCTATAGGTATTGCTAACTTCTGTAGGTACGTTTCTAGACCTTCTAGCATGTCATTTGTTTCCACATGGAGAGAGCTAACTTGAGAATAAATATAATACAATGGGAAAGACAAGACATGAAGAAACACCCATAAAATCCTGAAGACATTCTTCGAGCTACTGTTCCAGCCAGGCCTGAAGTTTGTAGACTTACTCTGTACTATTCAATGAGGCTAGCAAAGTGTTAGAGATGAGTTTGTTTTACTTGCAAACAAATGAGTCCAGATAATTAGCAGCAAGTGAAACCAATGCTTTTAGGCAAGAAAAGCACAATGTCTTTTTTCTGTAATAATGCAATCACTTTGCATTATTAGAAATTGCACTATGCAGCATGAAATCACTTACACTTGCACTATGCACTACACAATAGTGTAATCAAACTTGCACTGTGAACTTTTGAGAGCAGAATGTATTTTCTGCTCAGTCCCCTACAGTCCTCAATACAGTGCTTATTATCCTAACACTGATATTAGTTATTGACAGTTTTGCTTCTTAATAGTTCTCATTTCTATAAAGATAAATTAATAAACTCTTAGAGAAAAATATTCTGTGAATTTTCTTCATTATTTTAGTTTTTGCATCCTTTTAACTTTTGCATTAGAGAATTTATTCTCTGAAAGGAGTCAGAAGGTTTGAGTTTTAGGGTACTTAGATTGCTGAGAAGCCAGTTCTTCTCAGCCAATGCAAATAGGGGAATTCTCGAGGCCATTGCTGAATTCCAAGAGTCTATAAAATTCTATCTACTCGGATGGTAGATTTTATATTTTTTACTAAGCCTATTTATCACTTGATATGTTTTCTCAGGTCCTTGTGCTGTTGGTAGTTAAATGTTCTTAGAAATCTAGACTGCAAGTTAGAAATCTCAGGAATGAAAATCAGCTCTTTGAATGTACAAACTCAAATGCCACCCATTCTACAGAGTGCATGATTTAATACCTTTAACATGTGATGCATTAAAATTGCATGTTTAAATTTATACATTCAAGAACACATGCTTGGGGAGCTGAAATACTATGTGTTTTTAATATGAAATGAATAGTCAGGGGATCCTTGTGGGCAGTATTACTGATAATATTGCCATTTCGCATGCATACAGTACTTTGTTGTTATTAAGGAATGTTCTTGCATGTCATCTCATTATATTCACACAAAGCATTTCACATAAGAGCCAATGGTGGGGGCCGAAAAGGTTAAGTGACGTGTGAAGCCAAAGAATAAGTGAACAATGGAGATTGGAAAAAAAATACCAGATTTATAAGTAGATTCATGTATTCTGTCCACCATGCTTTGCCCCTCTCCCAAATTTTTCAATAAGATCTTGATTTTTGTTTAGTTTTATATATATATATATATGTATGTATTAGTACTAAAACAATCTTCATCATCTATTTAGTAATAACACTAAAAATGTCTTGGCTTCCAAACTTTGAAGACAAAAACATCTTTGAATAATGAGTTATTTTTTCTGGGAGTATTGCCCTTCCCATGATTAATATCTGAATCAAACTCTGAGGGAAATCATCCTTCCAGGTCAGGGGACAAGAGTCAATTATATAACTTCCTTTTAATTTCATAGCTTTTGTAGATAATGCTAGAAAATGAAATCATCTCAGAACAGCACTTGCCTTCATTTTAACTTTATGTTTGAATGTTAGGATAGGTACTGCTCTCATGGAGGTCTTACTTCTTTCTTTCTTTTTTTTTTTTTCCCCAAAGGATGAAGAGGTTATCTTTAGAAAATTTCATCTCTACAATATAAAGGATTTGGTATCATTTTCTCATCAGCCTTTGCCTGTGTTTTCAGATACTTTTCATGATAATCTTCCTTATAAAATGAATGACTCAGGGTTGGTAAGGATGGAGTTACCAAGAGCCACCTATACATTGCTTCTGTGTGCTACCACTGGTTAGGAATTTCTTTCCCTGTAGTTTCCCATTTCCATCTGTAGGTCCTAGCTTTTAATAGGACCCATTAATTCATTCTTTCCTTATTAAATTGCTTCCTCCTGAACACAGCTTCTACCTCATTTTTCTAAACTGTTTCCCCATCCCATCTTTTTCTGTTTAGAAAATGTGGTACTTTCATACTTGCTCTGAATATAAGTTATTAAAATTCATCTTGGTAAAAATCTTTTGAGTTTCACAAAGATTTGGTAAATGATGAGACTGCCTGCATCAGTAACAGTATACTTTGAAATCTATCGAAAAAAAGAAATAAAAGCCTGAAAAAATTATATAATAGCAAAAAAATAGAAGAGTCTTCAACAATAGGATTATGTACAAATGAATTACTACACAGCTACACAATAAGAATCAGATATTTAAAAGATTACAAAGATAAAAGACTAAAAATATGTAAAACACTTTTACTATAGGAAAAATGTAATACTGAGGGGAAGATTATACTGCAAAATAATTTATAAAATGTAGTCACCAATATTATAAATATATGCATAGGCAGATGACTATATAAAATACCAATGTTGAAAGTGATTATCTTGCAAATTCAAGGTTAAGAGTTTATTATTTACTTAGTATAGATAATTTATCTCTTTCCTAATTTTTCTAAATAATTTAATTATTTTTAATGAATTCCTTATTTGTTAAAAGTCTTAATTGTTCCTTGTACTTGTATCCCAACATGGGTTTAGAATTTTAGGTAAAAAGTAATTTTTGTTTGCTGCCCTGAACATATTTCCACCATTGTCTTCTGCCTAGGTACTAACATTTTTCTAAATAATTTTAATCTAATCATTTTATGAAGCCAAACTTTGTTTTTGATTTCCCAGAAATGTTTAAGATTTTATATAATTTTATTCTTCTGAGATGTTTCATCTTATCTACAAATGTCTCATAATTATTACCCTGCTTAATGGTAATAAATGCTTTACTTATGAAGATTAGTGTCTTTCATAATCATTAGAAAATTTTTTAAAAATATAATTTCTTTGAATGTTTTATAACTTTAAGTACCTCTATTTCTCTCTAGAAAACTTTAAATAGCTATGTTTGGGTTTCAATATCTATTACTCATGTCACTAAATTTCTCTATAAAAACATTTTTCATTTTCTGCTGATTGATGGGAGAAATATTGATCTGGAGATTCTATTTTATAAATTTATATTTTAGTTGAATTCTGTCTGCTACTTAGACATTTTAAAATATTATCTATTTATTTATAAAATCTACATATTTAAATGTAGGCCTTTTAAATATATCTTTAGGTGTTCATTAACAATTACATAAGCAATTTTCATGGTCTAAAACTGGTGATGTTTTCCTGACAAAGTGTTTTGTTTTATAGGTATAAAGTCTTCTAAAGTCTTTGGAGCTAAGAATAGTGCTTATTTTAAAGTCTGTTATTTGCTTATTAACTTCTTGTTTAAGTATTTAAGTTCCAGTTTATTGATTTTGGTGACTGTCATCTACTTTTCTATTGTTTTTATTTTCTTTTTCCACAAATTTTTGTTGAATGTTGGTTTTCTGCTTACTTTATCATTTGAAATTCCTGTTTGTTTGGGGACATTGTTTCACTTTGCTATATACTACACCTGATAATTGTGGGACAAGTGCCAAAGTTACTGTAGAGAGTGAAAAAGGGGTATTCCCTGACTTGAGGTTTTCTCTTAGGAATAGGCTGCCTCCTCTCTCCTTTGTGGTATATATTTGTCTACTTCAGGCATGACTCATTCTCTCTTCAAGCACTATTATTTTATAATTTCTTTACCAACTTCAAAGAAAAGTTAGAAGAACAATATAATGAATCCATAAATACCCTATACCTAGGTTCCTAAAAGGTTAATATTTTATAATATTTGTTAAAGCTTTATTTTAAAATGTGATGGCAAATATTGAATCTTAGAAAAATGTGCACCTACGTTTCATCAATCAAGAAGCAGAGATTTATGGATATCTAGAATAAGAGGGACTTTCAGCACACAAAAAAACTGAGCTCAGTGGTTCTAGCAGCACTCAAATCCAATGTGATGAAAATTATAGCTGTGCTGACAAGGAGACAGGAAAGCAGCAGAAAGGTTGGTGCTGACTCTGCAGCTCCAGCTGAGCAAGGGCGACATCTGATGCAAGCATCTGTCTGCAGCCCATTGAGCAGACCCCACAGAATTGAACAAGGAGGATAACTGTTTTAAAAAAGACAGCAGGTGCTGAGTGTGTTTCTAAGTTGGCACAATCCTCAGTAAGTTTTGTTCAACTTCATATACCAACATTGGGTTTTTCTTCCAATTAGGAATCCCATGGCAACAAAGCAGAGCTCATGTTGCATTTCTCAGTGCTTTAACATTTTATTATTACCTATACATTGGGGAGAAAAATTTCTGAAGGGACAAGGTAAAAACACATATTGTATTTTTAGAATATGAGAGCATGAAATTTCAAAAAAGTGTGAACATAATGATTTCAAATATCTATATTTTAAAACATACTATATATATGATTTAGTAGCTAAAATCAATGTTATCTCTAAAGTTCATTTTCTTCTCTCCCAATGGTATGGCTTCAATGCTTTTGAGAAAGTAAAATTATGAAGTGATGTGTGATCATCATCCATGCAAAAAGGCATTTCTTTAATATATAAGAACATAGATTTTAAGTGTCTAGATTTCTGATAAAACTGTCTCTACCATCTTCCAAACATATGAATTAATTTGTAATTTAGGTCTTCATTTTTTAATTTTTGAATTTTTAATTATGATGGGTACATTATAGTACATATTTATAGGGTACATGTGATATTTTGATATAGGCATACAATGTGAATTAATCAAATCAGGGTAATTGATCTTTAAGCAGCATTATTTTATCTTTTTTATCATAAGATGCCCATTTTTTTAAAGTGGTCTAAATAAAAGAAATAAAGTTTGGAAATATTACCAAACTATTGCTCTATTTGCATCCAATGAGGTAATAAAATACATATGAACTGAAAAGGCATCCTGTTTAATTGAGTGTTTCCGGGTAGCTGAGGTTTATAGTGAATGCATTTTCCTGCAGTTTGTTTAAAGTCTTTTTAACTTAGTGCACATTCTTACCCAAAAAGAACCTTTATGAACAGGGGTTCTTCACTTGAGTTCATACTCTCTCCCCAAGTAATCTATACATACAATTCAGAAAATTAGTAACTTTGGTTGGAAAAAATACAGCTTTGTTTTCATTAACCTATAACTAAAATTTTCTATTTTCTTCCACTATAACTGCCAGCAACAAATCATAGTAGAAGGAGAAGTTCCTGTGACCTTGCAACAAATAGAAAACACAGATATTTTCACATCATATGATAGATGTGGCAGATAATCTAAAAATTAGTTTATACTAATGAGTACTTTAAAATCTGTTATCAGGCCCATTGCTAGATCATCTTATGTGTGTTTGATTTCTCTTAATGCATATCAAATTTGCTACAAACTTAGTGATTTAAAATGGCATAAGCTGTCCTGGTATGTTTTAACTGGGTCCTCTGCTCAGGGTCTCACAAGGCTGCAATCAAGCTAGGTCTGTGACATCATCTGAGGCTCAGGGTTCTCTTCCAAGTTCACGTGGTGCTGGTAGGATTCATTTTCTTGCAGTTGGACAATGCATGGCGTCTTGCTTCTTCAAGGCTAACAGGAGAGAGTATCTCTGCTGCTTCTAGACTCTGACCTTTAGAAGCTCTTACAAAGGGTTTGCCTGATAAAGCCAGGTCCATCCAAGATCCTTTCCATTACTCAAAATGGATTGATTATGGACCTAATTAATATCCTCTCCAAAAATCCCCTTACCTTTGCCATATTATATAACCTAATCATAGCAATGACATTCATCATGTTTCATAGGCTCTGCTCATACTCATGGAGAAGGGGTTATGTATCAGGGGACAGGAATCTTGGGACCATCTTAGAATTCTTCCTATCATATTATATGTAATACACTAATGAGGAAGCACACGTATTACATCATAATTTTTAAAAATATTTTGATAACTCTATTTCAATAAATTGAGGATGTTTATTTAATGCATATTTTATGTATTTAAAAACATTATTCTGAGATGAGTTTCATAGGTCTGACAAGGATGCCAAAATTATCTGTGGAACACAACAAAAAAATAAAAATCCTAGTTCTGAAAGTATCCCATTTATTAAATTGCTCCATCCAAAATTTAGACTGATTTTCCGTCTACTTTTTCTAATAGCCCACATTTAACACATCAGTTTGTCCTGTCAGCTCTCCTTTAAAAATATATCTCAAATTCAAACGCTTCTATAACTTCTACTATCCCTTTCAAATTATACCTCCATCATCTCTCAATTTGATTATTGCAATAGCCTTCAGAGTAGCCCTCTTGATTTTATTTTCTTTATCTCCACATATGATTCTCTTTTTAAAGAATGTAAATCAAATCTGGTCCCATAATATTACTCATCATGTCTAAGGGGCAAAAACTTTGGCAGAATAATGACCCTTATCTGTCCCCAGCACTGACAAAGTTTACAGGGCTTAAACCAAATCTGTAAATAGTTCTATGGTAAAAGAAATTTTACAAATGTAATCAAGGTTACAGACATTAAGATAGGAATATTTTGGGGGGGATTATCCAGGTGGGCTCAATCTAATTACATGAGCCCCTAATAGCAGAAAATGTTCTCTGGTTAGGGAGAGATGAAGCATGAAATAGTGGGGGAGATCAGAAAGACTCAAACTGTGAGGGAGACGTGGCCCGCCATTGCTGGCTTTGAAGTTGGAGAAAGGGGGCCCTAAACTGAGGAATGCAGGTGCCCTCTAGAAGGGCACTCAGCCAACTTCTAGCAAGGAAACAAGGAGCAAGTCCTACAACAGCATGAAACTTAATTATGCCAAAAACCTGAATGAGCTTAGAAGCATATTCTTCCCCAGAGCCTCCTGGAAGGAGTAAGGCCCTGGCAGTACAATGATTTTAGCCCATGACACATGCCCCAGACTTCTGACCCACTGAGCTGTGAGATAACAAATCTGTGTTGTTTTGAGACAGTCTGTGGTGATTTGTGACAGAAGCAATAGAAAGCCAATACAATATCCCATGTGGGCTTTAGGTAATCAAGCCCCTACCGACCTCTCTAAATTGATTACCAACTTACTTATTCCCCACTTACTCTGCTTAGCCACGTGCACCTTTTTCCTGCTAAAGCCTATAACATGATAATTTATTACATAGCAATAGAAAATTAATACAATGAAGATATTTGTTTTGACATCTAGCAGCTGATCAGTACTTACAATGTCCTGGCCCTAAAAAGTTATAATACCCCTAAGCAATATTAGGAATCTGATAGTAATGGATTTAATCTCCTCATTTTGAGTTTGATCTATTTCTGTTTGAAAATTAATAGAAACTTTAAACAGTTATAACAACTTCTTGGATATATGCCTTCACTCCTTAGAGAAATGAATAAGGACTCTAAAGTCCAACAGAACTTTGTTCAAATCTTATTAATTTTGTAACAGTGGGCAAATCACTCAAAATTTCAGAGTGTCAGTTTCCTCATTTGTAAAGCAAGGATAATCTTTATTTATTTCTTTATTCAGGATATTATGGGGATACAGATATTTTGGTTACATGTAATGCATTTGCCCACCAAAGCCAGGGCTACAGGCGTGTCCCTCCCCCATACCATGTGTTCCACTTCCATTAGCTTAGCACAACACCCAACCTCTAGGAGGCACTCATAGTGTTGGTTTTCTGTCCTTGTCCCAAAGATGGGTAAAAAGCATAGCAAAGTGTTGTAAAAGGTCGCAGGGGGAAAATCACTTAGAGCAAACTCCAAGTGGACAGGAAATCTAGTCACTAAATTCCAAACACTGACAATTCCCTCTAGCTTTCAGGCCACACATTTGTTTCCTTTTTCAGATATCATACACAGCATACAAACTTAGCAAGGTATCACTCCACTCTGCATACATTTCTTTATGATCTCAAAATGACAATATTTTACTGTTTGTTTTTACCAGTTTTCATGTTATTACGTTTTATAACACCCTCTTAATGTACCTACAATCTAAAAAGATCATGATCCCCAGCTCCTGAATGTTCAAAATCATCATAAAATCCCTCACTCAGAGTTTCTTACATCATAACCAAAAATACTGCCTGCACCACAAGTTATTAAAAAAAACTATAAAACAAAAAAGTTGCTATATTGATATCACTGCATCGGGACGTACAGCTGTTTCTGAAGTCCCTTTTCAAGTTTTTAAGGAGTTTGAAGTAAGAAAATCATGAATAATTATAATTGTTACCATCTGCATATATTTAGCAAATGAGTAATTTTTGTCTTAACCTCTGGTAAAAATCCCCGTTGGCACAAATAAGCTCAAGGTCTTAATTATACCTGTGTGAAATAGAAACAAAGAGAGCAAAATGAAAACATCTTTTCTTTTCCATAGTTAATTGCCACTTCACAATTAACACAACTGATGTTCAAGTGAATCATAAATCTTATTTTTTCTGCAGCACACAAATCTTCACCTTTCAGTACAGCAAAATAATATAGGACTTATTTTATTTTTGATTTATTTTTTGGTTCATTTCATGTTGATTATAGGAACTCAGCTTAAAAGTTCACCCTAAATTAAAAATAAATAAATAAATTTTAAAAATGATTAAAGGCCAACAGGCATCCTTATTTTTCTACAAAGAATGTTTCATTAAATTTTCAATTCATATAACATTAAAAAAATTAAGAAAAAAATGTTTGTTTAAAAACCAAAAAAAAAAAATAAAAATAAAAAAGTTAAACCATCAATTTTAGGAAATTACTAAGGATGAGAAGAAAGCTTTCTGCCATAAAAATGTTCAACAGGACATTTTATAATAATGCAAATATAAAATTAGTTAAACAAATAACACAATAGGCATATATTATTGAATGTTAAGTGGACATTGAAATTAATTAAGGGAATTCCTATGTGTTCTTCTTAATGGTTTCTGTATCAATAAATATCGTCATGCTTCCAGTTAGTATGTGTGAAATGTCTGTTCTCCTATCTTGAACCCACCTCTTTACATGTGTATCACTTTATATTTTACTCAAGGACATATATTTGCTAATTAATAGAGATAATGATTATGTCCAGAAATTTCTATAATAATATTTAAAGGTCTTTATTAAAACTCCAAATAAAATAGTTAAATATCAAAATGATGTAGGTAAATGCATAAGTATCTGATAGTCTTTCTTCTCCTTATGGAAATCACTTAAGTAATTATCCCATAGCTCTTCTATATGATATTTTTGCTTGATATTCAAACTTGCTACAAAATACAGGTCATTAAACTCTCGTAGCCTCAAAGTATCATTCAGTTATCATTCAATATCTCTGGTTCATTTTGTAACAAAATTTCTTGATAGAGCTGTCTCAGCTACAGCACTTTCTTCCTCCTCTCTCCTAGATTCACATCATTTGCACTTTCATCTCCACTGCTCTTTTGAAATAAATTTTGTTAAAGTTACTAGTGACATCCTGATTATGAAAACCAATGTTCAGTTCTCACTTCACATCTTATTTTGACCCACGGGCAATATTGTGTGCATTTGCAGACTCTCTTCATCTTGAAACTCTCTTCACTTGCCTTCTGGGAACTGATCACTTTTGTTTCTCCTTGTGTCTCAATGTCTGTTACTTTTCAACTTTCACCATATTTGCTTCTCAGATACCTGACTCCAGGGGTAGAGCTCAGCAGCAGTGTCCCAGGTATCAGTTAGAGTTGTGGTCCCCAACCCCCAGGCTGGTACTGGTCTGTGGCCTGTTAGGAAACAGGCTGTACTGCTGGAGGTGAGGAGCAGGAGGCCAGTGAAGCTTCATCTGTATTTACAGCCACTCCCCAGCAGTTGCATCACAACATAAGATCTGCCTCCTGTCAGATCAGCAGAGGCATTAAATTTGAAGCACAACCCTACTGTAAATTGCACATGTGAGGGATCTAGGTTGTGCACTCCTTATGAGAATATAATGCCTGGTGATCTAAGGTGGAGCTAAAGTGGTGATGCTAGCGCTGAGGTGAGGCTGCAGATAGAGATTATCATTAGCAAAGAGGTTAACAATGTAATAAAAATAGAAATAAAGTGCACAGTAAATGTAATGCGCTTGAATCATCCCGAAACCATTTCCTACCCCAGTCCGTGGAAAGATTGCCTTCCATGAAACTGTTCCCTTGGGCCAAAATGATTGGAGACCATTGCCATAGAAGATTTCCCTCCAATTAATGCTATATTGGCTTCTCAGAATCTTTTAAAATGTGAATAAAATAGTTTCCCACTTTACACTGCTTATTGGTTTTTTTGTTTGTTTGTTTGTTTTTGTTTTGTGTGTGTGTGTGTGTGTGTGTGTGTGTGTGTGTGTGTGTGTTTTGCCATGGTACCTGGATATCCCAAAGTATTAGAAATGTGTTTTGATGCTTTGTTAAATCATAAGAACATTGCTAGTTATTTCAGGATTATGGAACATAGTTCTAGAATAGGATTTGAAGAAATTTAAATAAAATTATATATATATATATATATATTTTAATCACCTGATATTTTCGACACAGCCTTCATAAGAAGGCTGTCTGGGATGACTAAGAATCTGTATGCAGCATCTATTTATCTGCATGTGGAAACATCACCACATCTAAACCACCACAATTTGGGGAATAATAAAAGGTTATGAATGGATGGAATGTCATATCATTTCCAGAAGGGCTTCAAAGCCCAGAACAGATATGAGATGGTCAGCAAAAGTAAGAAAGCAGCAAAATGTAATCTTATATATATATACCAAAAGAACATAGATATGATTTTAAGAATCTGTTTAACTGTATAAATTCCTAAAACTTAAGTGAACTTAATCCTCAAGAAGGACACACAGTGGCCCAAGTTTTCAGCAACCTAGGAATTAATAATAATCCCATTATGCTAAGCCTGAAAATACCACCTGCAATTTGAGATAATATATTGAAACAGACTGTGAGGAAGACATGTTGCCTATGATAGGAATGATCTTTTATTAGAACTGCATTCCCACCACCTGGCCCCTAGAAATTAAACTTCTGACTCAGGAGGATGACATTCATGACTATTACTGGAGGCACAGTACCAAAATAGAAGCTATGAAAATTACCTAAAGCCAAAATATAATAATGACTCTTCAAACACCTGAAGAGACCAGACTTCAATGTCATTGATGCTTCTAAATAGGGCTGCAGTGAGAACATTTTTTTAAAAAAGAGAATATGACTGAAGATTCAGATGAATGTCCTGTATACACATCCATTTGAAATTGCAAATTTATTACTCACATAAACCTCATTAAGTCAAAAGCCTCCCTTAGTCTCCAGCCATTTAGGAGGCTTTTCCAGATTGAAGAGATGCTCCACATGAGGTTGGAATGTGGTCAGCATGGACAGAAATTACCCTCTTCAAGGGAAATAGTCTATTAAAGAAGAAGAGAGAGAGCCAAGATCCTGATTGTCCCTGCTTAGCTCTTAGGAATCCCTGGAAAACTATCGCCCACTTAGCCAGTTACTTCAATGTATTAAGCTATGTATTTTCTCCTCATGTTTTGTCTCTCCCCAATTTAAGCAGGTATTTGGGCTTTATGTTTGCTAATAGGAGAGAAGTTTAGTCACAAGATGGAAGCACATGGACTAGAATATCTCTATTCTGTAAAGGAGAAACTTAAATAATGGCAAAATTAATTCCTAACTGGCTTGATAGAAAATATTTGGAAGGGTCCATTAAAGAAAATAAACAAATTGTGGAATACGTCTTGCTTGCCTGAGTTTGTAGAGTAGAAAAAATTAACACACTCATTTAAATGTATTCACATAACACTTATAGTTTCAATTTCTCGTATGCACACAGCTCTCAGCATCATTATTCTGATTCACAGCCTCCACTACAGAGTCACACTCTTGTATCTGACTCTGCCATGGTGCATTTATGCCCCGGGCTTTGAAATTCCACTTATACTTTCACTTCTGGAACTAATCTTCCATTTCAGGCTGACCAGATATGCTCATATAAGCCAGCATTTGTGTGTTAAGTAGTTCATGTTTTCGTTTCACAGTATGTTAAAAAAATGTTTAGGTAAACTATGGGATGGATAGTAGGGAAGGAGGCCACTGGCTGGACATATCAGAGCAGCTGAATTTTACAACTAACTCCCTAAACATGTAGTATATATTAGAGAGGGCAGGTGGGGGTGCAGTGAGGAGAGGGAGGGGGAAGAAGAAATGAAGAGCTGCAAGGCTGAGGAACTAGAAATAATTTTCAGCCAAGGTGGATAAAAGGATGACAAATAATTAGCAGGCTTCAAGCATGGATAAGCACATGAGTGAATAGATGTGCCAAGGATAGAAATTTTATAGCTGGGGAGGTGTCTTGACTTATAAAGATAAGGTAAGACCAGTCTTTGGAAAGTTGAATTAATGATGATATGAATTTAAATAGCAAAATATTTTTGTGTATCAGTAGTGAACATAAATCTGATACTTAGAGAGAGATCACAGTTAAATTACAGAGTTAAATTCATGCTAGAGAAGAAAAGTGAAGCCATGGAATTTGTGTGGAGGGAGGCTGGCATAGCCTAGAATTGCTTCTCAGAGGAAAACAGGGATTAACACAGCAGGTGAAGAAAAAAAAGTTCAAAGGTAAGAGTTCAATAAACAATGATGGAAAAGAGTACAGATGATTTTGTAGATCATCAATTTCCCCCAGGCACCTTGTCCCATGAAAATTATCGATGGTGGGGATGGGAGGTAATGTATAGCCCTTGAAAACCAGAATACTCAAGAAAGGAGAAGGTGATATTAAAATAGACATAGTCATTTGATATTTTGGCTAAAATAAAAAGAAGAAAACAATTGAATCAGTAAAAATTACCAGAAAATTATCTCAGAAGTAATAAGAGACAATCATGATAAGAGCTATCTATCATCCTTGAGATAAAATAAAAGAGAAATAGATCCATTAATTTGAGAAAGTTAGATATTAGTATAAGCCATATACCCAAAGTGGTGTTGATTTTTGTTTCTGTGTGAGTGATTTCCAATTAGTAAAATGTTTAGTACATAATTATATTTCACTTTATTACATCAAGTTGTTAAGTGTCTATTTTCTCATGAGAGAAAATAATGCCTACAACTTCCCTGGGATTATAATGTATTGGGTAGGCACATACTTTGTAGAAAAACAATATTAGGTTTCATGGTTTTTATTCAGTAGGAACTTTTCTTTCTCTCTCTCTCTTTTTTTTTTTTTTTGTTCATTTAATTACTGGCTGCATTCAGAGTCCTTCAGAGTCGTTATATTTTTCTTTCTTTATAAATGTGATCAATTTATTTGGTACCAATTAAAAAACAGCAGAGATTAAGGCAGAGAAATAAAGCAAGGTCCTTGGAATTAAGTAGGTGCTAAATTAATTAAATATTAGGTCATTAAATATGAAATGTCTGCTTTCAAATCAAAAGTTTAATTTATTATATCTCAAACAAGAAGCAGTACAATTAATAAACGTATGTGCCTAAACTATCAAAACAGTTTTGCTATCTTAACGGTAGCTTGCTTATGCCAGCAGTGAAAAAGCCTGGAGAGTGAGTGGCGATGAAATCACAAAAGTTTTCCACAGCTTGTTTAGAATTGAATATTTTTCCTGGCAAGAAGTAGCCCAAAGCCTGGAGGAAATGGTGCAAGGTCTGGTAAATACAGTGGATGACAGAGTTTCTAAGTCCAGCTTCTGTAGTTTGAGCAGCAGTGTTTTTTGTAACGTGGTCTTATAAGAGGATTGTTCTTTTGACCAATCTCAGCTGCTTAATCACAAGCATCCTCATTATTTCATCCAATTGGTTGCAGTAGACATCCACTGTGATCGACTAGCCAGGTTTCATGAAGCTGTAGTGGATAATATTAGCGCTGGACCACCAGACACCATTAGCTTCTTTGGATGAATATTTGGTTTTGGACTGTGTTTCAGCACTTCATCCTTATCCAACCATTGTGCCAAATGCTTGAGATTGTCAAAAGTTATCCATTTTTCATCACATGTAACAATACAATACACAAATGGTTCACCTTTACGTCATGACAGCAAAGAACAGCAAGTTTCGAGGCGATTTGTCTTCTCATGCTCCTTTAATTCATGCAGTACCCATCTATCCAGCTTCTTTACCTTGCCCATTTGTTTCCACTGGTCCAATATTGATGGAATAGTAACATCAAACCTTGCTGCTAATTCACGCATAGGTTGAGAAGGATTTGCTTCCACTACAGCTTTCACCTCATCATTATCCATCTTGGTCTCCGTTCACCCACAAGGCTCGTTTTCTAGATTAAAAATCACTAGAATGGAACTTCTCAAACTATGTATGTACCATGCCTTATTAGCAACATCTTTTTCCAACCCTTCATTGATATTTCAAGCTGTCTGTTGGGCATTGGTTCTACGACAGAACTCATATTCTAAAATAACACAAATTTTTGACTTATTCATGGCTTCACAAAAAATGCTCTAGAAAATTTTTCAAAGATAATCACAAGCTAAAATGTGTGTTTGAAAGAATGAGGATAAACCTTCACAATTAAAAAAAACAATAAGTATCAAAATGAAATATCAGAGATATCAACTGTCAAACTTAATACTTAAGGAAATTGGACATTCTATCCTTAATAGCCTAATAATATGGGGAATGGAAGACAACTTCTCAGACTAAGGAAACAACTTCAAATGCCCTGGGATGAGGATGAGCTTTTCATCTTCTAGAAACAGAAGGAAAATCACAATAAGCATGGGAGAAGACTGAAATGAAAAGAGATGTTGGACAATTTCTCAAGTGGCATTTTGTCCACCTGCTATTTCATTTTTGAGACAAAAGAGAAGCACACAATAAAAACTCGTAAAAATGCCAACTACATAATGAATAATTCTTTCACTAGAGCTGAATTTAAACTTCAAAGGTCCCAAGCAATGAAAAGTCAAGAATGCCCCTCCTTCATTTGTAATCCGATATTAAAATAATATATACTAAATTATAACATGAGCATATGGAAGTCTAACAAAATGCTTTGTTTCCCATGATGACTTCCATACACTAAAAGCAGCTCATTTGATATCCATTCCTCCACACATCTTTGCTGCTAACACAGCCTTGATAATGTTGTGGGGAGCATGATCACTAGCCAAATATTGGTTTCCTAGTTACCTTAGGAACTACCTTGAAGGAACTACTGGACACTGATACAGCCAATTGGACATCAGCAACAGTGTTTAGGGAGTTGTGGGGAATCATTTGTTTTCCTGATTAAAGAGGAACAGAAGTACTGGGCACCCTCCACATTCAACCTGTCTTCCTTCTTTGAACATGAATACGATGGTTCCAGGAGAAGCAGTTATCTTTCAACCATGAGACTACAAATTAGGAGAGCCAAGGCTCCAAATCCTAATATGGTGAAACATTAATATTTAAAACTGTAAGTCCCTGGTATCACTGAGCAGCTAAACCAATGCTAGTGACAACACATCTCCTCACTTTGTTTAAGTAAGGAAATTAAACCCAATGTGTTAAGACGTTGTTTGAGATTTCTGACATGCAAAATGAAGAACACTTATCTATATTAAAACCACTAATATAACTGTTATAAGCATGTATTTTTTTGAAAATCAAATATTCAATATCAATTTTCACTTTATCATTTTTAGATGGATATTGTGCTTGTGTTCAGTGTAGTTACTCTCAGCTCAATAAATATAAACACAGAAGGCAGCATTCATTGACTTCTTATGAGGAGCCAGACTAAGTCCTTAAAACTAGTCTATATAATCACCTCAGCAACACTGTGAAGCTGGTGCTATCAACATGCACATTTTATAGATAAAGAATCCGAGGTTCAGAGTGTAACCAACCCAAGGCCACACAGTTCATGAGTGTCAGAGTGAGGTTTGAACTCAGGTTTCTCTTCCTCTAAAGGCTTTGTTTCTATTCACTGTTCAGTACAGCCTTCACCTCTTAAAATGAATAAACCATTTGATTACACAGGATTAGTGGACCAGGTTAATGAGATTTTTGTGCCTTTATTTTTTATGAAAAAAAAAAAAAGGGAAAAGAGAATGACTCTTTCTAGGGATACACAAAATGTATATGACCAAGTTAAGTGTTTTTGTTTATATTTTGTATTTGTCTACATAATTGTTATTTACTCTCTCAAGCTATAACTATGGCACCATAATAACATGCCTACTATTACCCCTATTGAAATTGAAAACAGCGAAGTCATATGTGTTTAGTTTTGGGTGAAAGCTATTTTAAGAAAAAAAATACTGGTAGATCATTAACAGCAAACTGGCAGGTACTCTGTTAATTAGATAAATTGGACACAGCATCCTCTGTTTGCTTTGGAACCAAAATTTGTGGAAACATTTGAACACAAGGATGGCAGCTGTCAAATGCTCTTGTTGAGTTAGATTTCCCTTTCTCTATGGCATAATTCCAGAGGCCTGTGTACCCCTAAACCATAACAATCTGTATTTTCAAGGAACATGAATAACTGTAGGACTGCAAGTTCAACACCATAGAATATTACAAAGCACTAATTTGACAGGAAGGGGGCCTTTAAACAAATGAGTTAGTTGATTTACAATATATTCAGAAGAAATCTCTCTCCCTCTTCTTTCTCAATGGAAAAGGAGGTAGAGATTGTTGAAACCTGATTGTATTACTGTCTGTAGTCTCTCTCCTTGAAAACATATTTTCTGTCTTTCTCAAATTTTGAGTAGATATCATCTGATAGTAAGTTGAGAATTCAAATCATTATTAGACAGAAGGCCAGCAGAACTGCACAATAACTAATGTTACAAATAAACCAATCAGAATTTTTTTTAAAAGATGAGTTAGACAAAGAAAAAGATACAAACAAGGAAAAGAACGAAGAGAGCATTAGAATCAGGATCTATAAAGTGATTTACATCAGTCACTACCCGGAATCTTCAGCCTAATAAATATAACTGTATGCTGTATTTTTTCCCACTTCTGTTGTTTTTTCTCTGAAATGCTTTGCCAGCAGCTATGACTTTCACTTTTGTGGTTTTCTTTATACTTGGTTCTAGCAAGCTTTCAGTGAAGTAACACACACATAAAGAAAATTAAGAACCCAAAACAAACTAATAAAAAAAAAGAATAATCAATAAATTTATATGCTGACATAGTCAAGAAGTCCACCTGACATCCTTTTGGATTGAGTTTCTGTGATCTAGTACTTGATGTGGTTGACTTGAACACTGGCATAAATGTTGATGTTTCATATCTGGCCCTGCTTGAATCCTCCATTTGATTGCTCTTTCATTTGCTTTGTGATCTACATGTAGAGTAAACATGTTCATAAAGCAAATGATCCATGGCAAATAAACTTATTATAATTTTAGCCATCTATTCTAGCTGTGCAAAAAAGAAGATTGGAAAAGAGGAGAGTGTGCATAACATTCTACACGATGCAGCATGAACAGGAGGAGAAGGGCAGATGAGGATTTAACCTTCATTGCACAATTGTAAACAGCATCTGAGTGGGCTGTACTGAAGCTCATATGGAAAACAGCAGGGATTGAAATTAGTTTCCTGAATACTCAGTTCTAGGATGGGGATTGTTAGCCCTACAGAAGCAATTACTAGTCATGGAGGATAAATGTGAAAACTGCCTTTATATTTGGAAGTGAAGCACATGAAAGAGAAAATAGAATTTGTTCTGTGTGGTCTTGGAGTTTAGGCTGACCTGACACCAATTATATAAATGGAGGACAACTGCCAGTATGAATCTAGAAAGAATACTGTATTAATTAGAATTATCCCAGAATGAAATTTAGACCAATGGGAAATACAGAATTTCATAACACTGGAAGTATTCGTGAAGAAACTCCAATAAAAATGATGTACAAAATATTCCATTTTTGATGTGTCTTTGCCAATGATGATTGACTAATTTGTGTGTTAAATATGAATTAAGGACAATGCAATTAATCAACCTTCTCCCATTTTCTTTACAAAGCAATTGCTCAGGGTTGTTGAGGATCATTTGATCTAACTTGTTATTGATAAGTCACTGTATCCCATAGTTAATTAAATGATGAGTAGGCCTCAGGTAGTTGGCATGAAGTAGGAAGAAGTTTTAAGGGGGATACAAAATCTGCAGTGTACATTGGCAAGGGAATTAACACTTTCTTAGCAGTAGTTACCTGGGTCAAATGCCCTTAATTGATGGTCTAGTGGGAAGAAGTAGTTGCTTGTTCTGGTTGCACCAATAATTCTTATACTTCGTTTTCTTTCTTCAGTACTAATCAACCATCAAATCATCCCAGTTTTACTTTTGAAGTATTTCTGAATTCCTCCACTCCTTAATTTCTTCTCAGTCCCTACTTTCAACTCTAATAATTTACATTCTCCTCACATTTCGTCTAGACTTTAGACTTAAGGATTTTCTCTACCTCCTGATTCTCTCTTTAACTAAATTTTAGTCAGGCTCCTCTAAATCCTTTCTCAACTAGGCTCTGTCCTCAGAACTCATCTTCCAGAACAACAATCCTGCCAAGCCAATTTAGCAACAATTCCTACTTTAGATCACCCTGGCCTGCCTTTAATTAACCAAGAATCTTATCAAGTTGGTTTAGTCAGAACCTCCCCTTTCCTCTGATGCTTCCTCTTAGTAATTTTCCATGCACAACTTTCACCTCATTTCTTGGTCATAAACCCCACTTTTTTTTTTTGTTGTTGTGTGCATAGTGAACACAATTTGTCTCCCCTACTGCAAAATCCCACTGCAGTAGTCCCTTGAAGTCCTGCGGAAGTCTTCCTTTCCACCTTCAACAAGTTTCAAAATAATTTGTCTTTGACACTCCTCACTCACTACGTAAACCAAGTGAGATATTTTAAACTCAAATCTATCATTTCACATAAAGTTATTTAAATGTTCCCCACTTTCCACAAAAATGGTTTCCAAACTTTTTTAGATGTGGAACCATATATCCAAATAAAATTGGATGTGAGGAGGTTTAGTGGGCTGGAGGAGGATTGAATGTGAGAAAAGAAGAATATTTTTAGGGCATTATATTCTGTATGATACTATAACAGTGTACACATGATACTATGAATTTGTCATAGTGTCTATTACAAAATTCTATCAAACTCATAGAATTCTATGGTCTAAAGGCTGACCCATAAAATATACTACTTTTGAAAACTAAATCAGAAGATCTCAGGATGGAATGCAGAAAGTGACAAAACAATCCAACTGTACTACAATTGCAGATGAATTTTTATTAACTGAAAATCATATATCTTAAAATATTAACCTGTACTCATTTATAAAGCTACTAATTTATTTGAGAACCATTTGATTTTCACAATATTTTGAAATTCATTATTCTAAATAACTATTGCAATTTTATAGCAATGTATTTGTCTACTACAATTTGTATGCAGTGTCAAGGAAATCCTGATTTTCAAACATAAAGTGTTGTGAATGATAATATTTATGGCATTTGCATATCAGAACTAGCAAGATGGCCTTCAATTAGACTGATCTAGAAGTTTTTTTAAAAAAAAATAAAAATATCTTTTTTGTGTGTGTCAATGTGGAGCCACTAAATATGCCTTATAATCTTCTCTAATTAGTAAATATTCAATATTAAGAAAGTTGATAAATGGATTCTTTAACCAGTTTAGATTTTTTTTTTCAGAGTAGGCATATGTTTCCAAATGTATGTAATAACATTTTGATATCCAACAAAGATATTAAAACAATCTCAGATACTACATTGCTTATCTTTTTCATAAATTCATCCAAAATTATAAAATTCAAACTGTTTGAGACTACATGTTCTTTCAATTTTCTTAATTGTGTATCCCCAAGCAAGGTGGGGGTGGTGGTAGCTTTGCAACTAATAATCTTTAAATTGAGGTCATTTAGATTGCTAAAAATAAGAGCTGTAAGCTATTGAAATCATGTTATATTAGAGAACTACTTAGTAATATTTTTTTTAATCAGGGAAAAATAGTGACTTTTAACATTTCATTAGAAAACTTTGTATCACCACCTTTCCTCGGGGCAAGTAATGCTCTTCGATATAAAAGGAAATTCTGTAAACCACATTCCATTTTATTAGAAAAAGATTTAGAAAGTCAGAAATTTATTAACAGTGAAATTCACACTTTATGTGTTATTATCTAACAATTTATTGATGGCATCGTCATAACCACTAATGCTTATCTATACATCCCATGATTCCTCAAGCAAATTTCAATAATAACTTTAACATAACCTGCCACTCCTATAATTTTCTAATATTGCTTTTACATCATTGATACAAATGGCACTCTATTTTTCACAGTTTAGTTCATGTGCTAAAAATTTCTTTAAATAAACACAAATATTTTATCATTTGTATATATGCCATTTTAAAATATAAACTCCTATTTAAGCATAGAGATTTCAAACAAATCTCGGTGTTCAAAACCAAACAATCAGATTTATTGATGCAGGGCTTAATCTATTAAATAGATTAATAGGTTAAATAGATTTTCTCTCTCATTATCTGCTCATTATCTCTCTCCCAGAGAGGGAGATCCTTTATACAAATTCATAACATTCCCCACCAGCCACACATCTCCCTATCTTTTGTACTACATAATATTGTGTATTTATTTGTTTACATAGTTCAATAGTGACCAAAATGGCCTTAGACCCCTTTATTTATTTACTTTAGAAAATACCTGGTTATAAATTCTTTTTCTGCCTCTTGGGGATTTAAATTTACAAGCCAATATCTTTCTCAAGGATTTAGTAATCCTCCCTTTGAAATGTAGGTATCATAAGAGATGGCTCCCTTATGTCCTTTCTTTGTGGGAGGGTAGGAGCCTATCTTCAGTGAGCAACAATTAGCAAACATAGTGGGTTATTTTTTAACAGAAAATTTAACATATCCTCCTAGGAAAAAGCAGACCTATTTCCTTAAACAAAGGCTTCACAAGGCTCCAACTGAACTCTTCCTCTCTCTGGTTTCATTGATGTACAAAAGGAAGGACACACAGAGAGGAAGATTAAGAGGTTTCAGCTAAAGTGAAAGGACAGTGTTAGAGAATTTATACATATTACAGTAGAGAAAAGAGATGGTCTGTGCAAAACTACTTGTATTAAACAATGTATTAAACAAAACAAAACAAAAAGACTAGTAAAGGGTAAACGAAATATAGAGAGAACATCAAATTAAGAGAATATACACATAAATTGAAAGAGTTGAAGCTGGAAAAATATATAACAAAAAAGAATATAATGTATCACAAAATGTTTCTATAAATTTAATAAGAAAATCAATATGACAGATCACAAAGATAAGATAAAAACAGGAAAGAGAGGTGAAAATGTAGGATGCAAAATTAAAAAAAATACAGGAACAAAATCATTTCATTTTAGTGAAAATATATATTAATATTAGCAACTAATGACATAAGTAAAAAGTTATTGCTGTAGAGGAAAAGTTTGATATGCTTTCAATAAATGAAGAAATGACAAAGAAGATTAAAACTTTGCAGAGAATAGTTTCTAGAGCTTTTAGGATAGCAGTTCTGACAAGATTTTGGAAATTTTCTCTCTTTTTCCCTATGGTAATTGGTCTGTTTAGATTTTTGAAGTCATTTATGTTAATTTAAAAATTTTTTTCTGAGAAAATCATCCATTTTGCATAAAATTTTAAAAAATAATTCCCTTTAGTTTGCAAATATTTTATTGGGTATCTGTGATTGCTGCCCATTCTCATTTCCAATTATTATATTGCAATTTTTTTTCTTTAGAAGGTTACCTATGAATTTATTTTTGATAATCAGCTCCTAAATTTCTTTATTATTTCTAATTGTTTCTACTTTATAACTCATTAATTTTCTAATAAATTCTTTGTTTCCTTTCATAACATCACTTTTGTTGTCCTAATTTCTTTAAAAATACATAATTTTTAATTTTTAACTTAATACATTTAAAAAGGCTATAAATTATCTAAACCCTGCTTTAGCCACATAGTCAATACTGTGTACTTTGAATTTTCGCTTTTATTTTTTCTAGCTCACAATTTTAACTTGCATGATTTTGTCAAGCAGGATTTTGCCTAGGCTTTTTAAAGCAGATTTTCTTTATTAAAATATCCTAAAATTTAGATTTTTGTGTTTTGATTTTTTTAACTATATTTTAATCAGTTTATAATGCTTTTGTTCTATGAATATAAATTTAATCTGTACAATTCCTATTTTAACAAATTTATTCTTTTATAGTCAAATATATAATCAATTTTCATAAATATTTCATTGGTAATTTTAAAGAAAGGATTTATGTGATTCCAAGTTCCAGAAGTTAACAGATTACATGTTAGAGCTATATCTTTTAACATGCTGTTTTCATGTAGGTTTTTTTTTTGTTGTTGTTGTTGTTGTTGTGAGCTAAGTTAAATAAGATGGTTTTACAATACTTTTATGTTTCTCACTCTCCACTTATTCTCGAAAGTTTTTGCTTTATTGATTTTGATGATTTTACATTTTAGAGCAAAAGCTAGTGTAATATTAATATGACATCAATATTTTCAGTTTTTTAGCTATTAATCAATATTTTTAACTTTCTACCTTATTGACTCAAAATTTTGATAATTTTTCTTACATGTACTCAGTAATTATTAGTTTTTAAAATTCAATCTGAGAATATTTTTTCATACTAAAAAAATGGGCTGATCCCATTTTTATTTTTTTGAAATTGCAAGTATGTTTGCCCTCAGTTCTTACATACCATCTCATATAATATATTTGATTTTTGATACTTGCTTTATTCTCTGTTTTCCCTTATATTCCCGGTTATGTGTGTGTGAGCTGATCTCTGATTAATAAGTAAAGGGTAGTGGGCAAGAAGAGTGCAGACCTTTTAAAAAGTTTAAAAGTAGTTCAGGCAAGTAATGATTATGGGCTAGATTAGAATGTTAGTTGTATAGGTAAAAAGAAGATAGTAGATAGTTATGTGTGTGAATCTACTAAGGATGCATAACACTCTGTGCTGGTCATTATTTCAAGTACCCGACATATATTCTCTCATTTTGTACTCTCACAATGATATGAGCTAATATTTGCACCCCCCCCCCAACACTGGGAGAACCTGAGGTTCAGCGAAGCCACTAACTTTATGAGAAAGAAAGCTAGGACTTGATGCCAAGGAGTCTAGGTTCAGAATCCGTACTCAACCACTATACTGCAAGTACCTTGTGCTATCCGTGCTGAGTTACACGTCAGTTCTTTGCAATGACTTGTTTTTGAATAGGGAACGTTCTTACCAGTCTATATATCTGCTGAAAAGTAGTATTGACATAGAACTGAGCAATATACTGTGGCTGGAGCGATCTTTAATTTAGGATGCTGATGCTGACTGAGAATAGAATCACATCATCAAAGAGGCAGATAATACTGGTGTTCTCTTGCAGCATGTAGTCCCATTAGACACATAGGAAAATCTTAATGGTTCCCAGACAAACCTCACTTGTTTCAGGTTATTTATTTTTTAGGGGTAGAGTCTATTTAACCTCAGGTGACAGTAATTAGAAGTTGCTGAGTAGATTCCCACCCAGTATATTTTCTTCATCCTTCCAGACTGACAATATGATTTTTGTAAGGATGGCACATCTCTGCAATTCTTCCCCCCTCTTCCAGTCACACCTTTCCTATCATTTTGCAGAGTCACCTTGTGCTTAAACAGGCTTGCAAAGCCTGCCTGCACCCCAGGCCTTGTATTTCAAGTAAAGTATTGCTGTGGGGCCTCTCTAGGCATTGAGATCCACTTTTAGTCAATGCTGTCTCTGGGCCTCAACTGTTCTCCCTAGAGCTCCGAGTTGATTTGTTCCAAGTTTTACAGTGTCTGACAGCCTATCTTCTCTCAGGGGTTCCTTAAAGAAAAGATTTATTTTTTTATTTTTAGTTTCTTTTTAATTGTTTTATAGAAGACAGAGCAAAAGAAATGCCTGTATTCTGACATCTCTAACCAAATTATCACTAGTTTTATTTAAGTTAAATTGATTACTTTGGGGGAATAAAGCATTCTTTGTATACAAGTATATTGAAAATGGCATGCTTAACTGTATTTAGTTTGATGACAAAATGTATTTTAATGTGGACTGAAATTTATTTATTTGCTGTAGGTTATGAATATGCGCACACACACACACACACACACACACACACGACCTTTTCTGATATTGCATTTAAAAATCAACATTTAATACAGAAGCTTTTTTTGTTCTATAATGCCAAGATGAGATCAAGTGTTCACATTTGTTTTTTGGTAGAACTTCTACAAAAATAACAAATAATATCAATATTCTTTTTATTCATCAAACTGAAAATGTAAAAATTGATAGAATTATTACTTCATTCTCTTTTGACAATGATTTTTTGAGGTAACAAGAATATCTTTAGGTTATGTTTAAAATTACTTTGGTGACTAAGAGAGGTCAAGTGAGAGACTGATCTATTGAAAGACTGAGTTATACTGTGTTCATCCAATCTCAAGTACATGTCATACAACCTTACTAGATTCATACTAAGAAGGACATGGCTGTTCAAAGTCAAAGAAAAAAAATATGATTATTCTATTTGATGTATTGTTTTTAAAAAATGGAAACACAAACACTAAAGACTGATGACATCTTTAATTTTGTGAACTCAGGTCCCTTCTAGCTCTCACTTACAAACTCAGATGCCTACAATGACCAGGAAGGTAGTATAAATGAGTGAACAGAATGAGCTGAAAAATAATTACATGGCTCTACCAGTTTATTGTCTATTTAATATTTTTTATCAAGTCATGAATCCAGAAAAAAAAACACTTACTTTAAAAAAAGCAATAGCACAAAACACTAGGAAAACTTGAGGATGATACTTGAGCCTATTATGGGAAAATTATAGGCAGTGGGAACTTGAGAAACTACAAAGCAAATGCTTTATCTTAGCGTGCTCCTACTATTTGGTGCATCTTGTACTATCTTCTGGCACATACTTTTGGTCACACCATCAATTAAAATAAATTATGTGGACCAATTCTGTGACAGGCAAACAAAGCAAATCTAGATGGGGGCTACCAGTTTAAGACCTCTCTCATAATATTTGCTTCTGATTGTGGTATATTTTCACCCTTATAATATGGAATCGTACTCCCAGGAGCTCTATGCCACATTCTAAAAATTACCTTGTTTTTAATACCATGTTTTATTTTATCAATTTTTGCCTTTATTTTCTTAGACTTTGCTATAAGTCTTTCATTAACTCTTATAATTGCACAAAAACTTGTAAATAAGGTGAATGAAGCACAATGAGTTGAGAATTTGGTCAAGATCACACTTCTAGTAAGTTTGATTGCTATATAAAACCCAGGCATTCTGTCTCCAGATTCATGCTCTTCACTTATTTGCTTTAATAGTTAAACTAACACTAATTTAAACTTTACTGTCTTTTAATAGATACAATTATTGTACCAGTTAAAAAACTACATTTTTATGTTTTCTTTCCAAATTTGAACAATGTCAGAAGTGCTGTTTCCAGAGCACAAGATTGTAATTATCGTGTATATCCTTTACAAAAACATTAATGGTTCATTTGGGAACAGAAAAAGTAATGGTGCTGTTTTTATACAATTGCATAAATATAACTAATCAACTTTTGAGACATTTATTAATTCATTATGAGACAGAAAATATGATGTTTATAAAAAATCAGTAAAATTTTAATATAAATTTTTCTACATAAAATTTTGAGAAAAGTACATTGTGGTTATTTTCAATATCTTTTTACCTGAATTGTATTCCTAGATTGAACTATTGAGTCTATACTCTCACGGATTTCTATGCAATGACAGGATATTTTACAATGCAACTTAGAAAAATATATCATTTTTTACACTTTTTTCCATAGTTACTGTATACTTTTTTATTTTAGAATATTATAGGGGTACAAACATTTGGTTACAGATAATGCCTTTGCTTTGCCCAAGCCAGGGTTACAAGCGTGCTCTTCTCCCATACGATGGGTTTATATATTCTGATTGATTGATGTTTATAATGGGGTGGCTATGTAACTGACATGAAAACATGACTTCTAAGAAAGTTATTTTCAAATTTTTAAATGACATACTTGTGTATCTTTTGCTAAAAATAAAGTGACACCTAAAGCCCACCTTAAATCTGTGTGTGGTTGGTTCAAGAGGACCTATATATCATCATATTATTTTAAAATATTTGACAGCATTGTGGCAGCTCTATTTTATTGTTTTTTGGATGAAGTGCTTTTTTTTTTTTTTTTTTTTTTTTTTTTGAGACAGAGTCTCGCTTTGTTGCCTGGGCTAGAGTGAGTGCCGTGGCATCATAGGCCTAGCTCACAGCAACCTCAAACTCCTGGGCTTAAGCGATCCTATTGCCTCAGCCTCTCGAGTAGCTGGGACTACAGGCATGCGCCACCATGCCCGGCTAATTTTTTCTATATATATTTTAGTTGGGGATCCTTTGCAGGATAGAATATCCTTTGCAGGAGATAGAATGGCATAATTAAGAAAATAGAGGCTCTTCCCTGATATTCCTTGTCTTAACTCTAACCTGATTGTCCCTCAAGACCACTCTCACGTCTAACTTTTCCCAGGGGTAGAGGATAATAGAGATGGCTGCCATCTGTTGAAAGATCACTGGCATCCACTCTTCTAAGTTTAACATTGTTTAGACATTGCCTCATTTATCAGGGTAATAATATTCTGAGGTTGGTGCTTTATAGTAGAAGAAGCTGAGACTCAGAAAACATTAAATGAATTATTCAAGGTTAAAAAGCTTGTGTGGCAGCCTTTACATTCCAAAGCCTCAGCTCTTAATTATTTATGTTTTTTAATCTTTTTGCAATGGGAATACTTACAATCTATCTTCTTAGCAAATTTCAAGTATATAATACAGTATTGAAACTAGAGTCACCATATTTCACATTAGCTTTCCACAAGTTATTCATCTTGTATAACTGAAACTTTGTATCCTTTGACCAACATCATTCCATTTCCCCTTCCTTCCCCATCCTACTCCTGACTACCACCATTCTACTCTTTGTTTCTGTGAGTCTGACTATTTTAGGTTCAAAACTTCATATAAATTAGGTCATGCAGTATTTGTCTTTCTATTAATATATCTGGTTTATTTCACTTAGCATAATGTCTTCCAGGCTCATTTGTGTTGTCACAGATGACAGAGTTTCTTTCTTTATAAAGGCAAATTAAAGAAAATGTGTGTATGTGTGTGTGTGTGTGTGTGTGTGAGTGTGTGTATCTTCATTCATCTGTTCATGAACATTTAGGTTTTTCCCATATCTTGGCTATTTTGAATAATGCTGCAATGAACATAGGAGTTTATATATCTTTTTGAGATCCAGACATTTTTTCCTTTGGATATATACTCAAAACTGAGATTTCTGGGTAACATGGTAGTTCTATTTTTAAGTTTTTGAGGAAACTTTATACTGTTGTCCAAATGGCTATACCAATTTACATTCTCATAAACAATGTGTATACCCTTTTCTCCACATCCTTGACAATACTGTTTTTGTCTTTTTTTTTAATCATAGCCATCCTAATGGGTATGAGATGAGATGATATGTCATGGTGGTTTTGATTTGCAGTTCCCTGAAATTAGTGATGTTCATCTTTTCATGTATCTGTTGGTCATATGTAAACTTCTTTTGAGAAATGTCTTTCCAGGATTTTTTTTTTTTTTTAGACAGGATCTCACTTTATCACCTTAGGCTGGAGTGCAGGGGTACGTTCATAGTTCACTGCAGCCTTTAATTCCTGGGCTAAAGTTATCCACCTGCCTCAGCCTCCCAAGTAGCTAGTAGCTAGGACTACAGGCACCTGCCACCATATCCAGCTTGTGTTTTTTACTTTTTTGTAGAGAGGATGTCTTGCCATGCTGGTCTCAAACTTCTGGCCTCAAGCAATCCCCCCGTCTCAACCTCCCAAAGTACTAGGATTGCAGGCATGTGTCATCACATTCAGCCTATCCAGGTCCTTTACCTAATTTTTTTCTAATTTTTTCTAATTTTTTTTTATTGATGCATGATAGTTGCATATATTTTGGGTCTACTTGTGATATTTTGATACATTCATATATTGTGTAATGATCAAATCATGGTAATTGGGATATCCATCACCTAAAATATTTATCTTTTCCTTGTACTAGGGACATTCAAAATCTTCTCTTCTAGTTATTTTGAAATATAAGTAGACTATTGTTAACTATAGACACCTTATTGAACTTTTAAACACTAAAACTGATTCCTTCTATCTAACTGTATTTTTGTACTCATTAATCACCCTCTTCATCTCCTCTCTCCCTTCTGCTCCCAGGCTCTGGTAACCACCAATCTACTTCCTGTCTTCATAAAATCCACATTTTTAGCTCCCTCATATGAATGAGAGCATGTGATATTTCAAAGAGCTATCTGCACTTCCATATTTATTACCATACTCTTCACAATCGCCAAAATATGGAATTAAACTAAGTGTCCATAAACAAATTAATCAATAAAGAAAATGTGGTACATATACACAATGGAATATTATTCAGCCATAAAGAGAAAGAAATCCTGTCATTTGCAACAACATGCATAGAACTGAAGATCATTATGTTAAGTAAAATAAGCCAGGTACTGTAAGACAAATACTGCACATTTTTTAGTTGTTTTTTTCATATTTTTGTTATTGAGTTGTATGAGTCCTTTAATATATTTTGAGTATAAAAAGTTTATGAAATATATGGTTTACAAATATTCTCTTCCATGTCATAGGTGACATTTTCATCTTGTTGATTGTTAAGCAAAAGCGTTTTAGTTTGATGCAGTCCTACTTGTTTATTTGTTTATTTATTTTGCTTTTTTTGGTGTGTTTTTGTTGTTATAACCAAAATTTTGGCCAAAATCAAAGTCAAAAAGCTTTTTCCTATTTTCTTCTAGTAGTTGTAAAGTTTCAGATCTCACATTTAATTAAATCTTTAATCTATTTTGAGTTGATTTTTTGTATATAGTGTGAGATAAGAATTCAGTTTCATTCTTCTGCATGTAGACATCCAGTTTTCCCAACCTCCTTCATTGAATATGCTATCCTTTTCCCAGGATAATGTGTCTTAATGTGAAATATCAAATGCTCACCATGAGTACTATTTGCTCTCTTGCATTCCCTCTGCACGTTAATCTTATTTGTCTTTTCCTACCCTTTATCTCTTCATCGCACCACAATTTCTCACCTTCTTTATCTATTTACTTCTCAAATACAGCCTAATAATAATAAGAGTAAGAACAGTTGTAATAATAGTGTTATTTTTCAAAAGCTATGTACCAGTCACTACATAAAGCACTTTGTATTATTTCATCTCAGCTCAGAGAGGTGAAACTAAACATCCATAACCACACAGCTATTCATGACATAATTATTAATAGGATAAGAGTGCGGGTCTGTCTTTCTCATTCCAAAGTCCAAACTTTTACTATACATTGTCACCTTTAACATACTCTCACCATTGCCATGAGCTCTTTTCTCTCCTTGCCCTTCAAGGAAACTGGTTATTCCTAGAATGCTCAATTCTTGAAAAAATGACTTACATATATTTTATTCTTTTATCTTCAATTTAATAGGGTCTTGAAAGGAGGGGCATGAATAAGCATGTGACCAGCTCTACCAGCTATCTTTTTTTCTTTTTTTAAGAGACAGGGTCTCACTCTGTTGCCTAGACTGGAGTGCAGTGGCATCATCATAGCTTGCTGCAGCCTTGAACTCCTGGCCTCAAGAGACCCTCCGGCCTCAGCCTCCTGAGTGGTGAGGACTCCCATGTCCAGCTACTTATTTTTTATTTTTTTGTAGAGACAGGACCTCACGTGCTATCTTGCCCAAGTTGGTCTCAAATTCCTGGCCTCAACTATCTTCCCTCCTGGGCTTCCCAAAGTACTTGTGTACAGGTATAAGCCACCATATCCAGCCTTAACCAGCTATCTTTAACTAGAAGTTTTATTCCATTTCATTGTAATCATTAGTTTGAGTTCTTTTTTTAATTTCAGAATATTACAGGAATACACACGTGTTGGTTATATAATTTGCTTTGGTATAGTTTGAGTCACTTATAAGTGTGCCCTTCACCCAGTTGGTGTGCATTGTACCCGTCAGGTATGAATTTACCCATCCCCACCTCCTCCTTCCCACTTACTTAATTTCTGTTGGGTTTTACTTCCATATGTGTACATAAGTGTTGATCGATCGATTCATTCCAATTTAGTATTGAGTACATGTGGTATTTGTTTTTCTATTCTATTAAGGACAGGAAAAGGTAGTATTACTTTTATCCCCAGCACCAAGCAACACAAGATACTCTATTAAACATTACTCATTATTAGGAAGAGATGACATTAATGAACGATTACTAATCAAGTCATTAAATCTAAAATTCTGGCATAGAGGTCAATATTGCCCTTATACTACCTGAGTGAGGCTTGAAAATTCATCTTATTTTTTGACTTTTAGTTTTCCTTTCTATAAATAAAAATAATATTTGGCTATTTGATATTCTTAAAATACTTAAAATATATTCATAAGATGAACTCAAATCATATGAACATACTACATAATCAATAAACACTTATAAATGTCAGCAATTAATATTAGACAAATTTGTCTCTTCGTAAACATCATATAGAGGCAAAAGCACATTGATGAATATAAGACAAGGAATATTCACCAAGTAATTATTGGGCATTTAATAAGTGTTTGTCAATGCTCCAAGTGATGGACATAGCAATGATGAAACAGGTACATTTCCAGCTCCCATGGGATGAACCAGAACACTAAGTAGATCTTTGTGCTTCTTTCCATCAAAGACTACTAATTTTCATTCCATTTCTATATGAATCTGTATCATAGTAAAAATGACAAAAATAAAATGTTTTAAAAACCTTCCTTTTTCTATTAGTAGTTGAGATTAATGACAGATACTTCCTCAAATAACTCTGATTTTATTAATGTAAGCCACTATTAGCTTTAGATTTGTATACCCCTTTTTAAGTCTTGTAAACATTTTTTTTCCTTGAGTTTTTATGGTTATACCCTATACTTCAAACAAAGTAGAAGTTTTCCCTGATAAAGGGATAGTTTTTGTTTTGTTTTTTGAAGTCCAGTAAATGCCTGCTTATTCCTCAGTGTTTTAAAACACATCCACAGTGTGAAGCCTAGACTTTCTTTTCTCTACAACGTTGGGATAGAATGATAAGTGATGAAATGTAACTTACATGCATCACTACAACACTTGGCAAAGCAATTCTTCTTCTCTTGTAGTCTAAATTGTAACTCTGATTTTAAAACAATTTCACCAATATTTAGAAAATAATAAAGAAAGTTCTCATAAGAATTCTTCAAGGAGAGATAGGCAATTCTGCAAAGTGAAAGGGGAAGGTGGGGGGAAAAACTATTAATTTCTCACAAACTTTGTGAAGTGAATTACATATATTTCCCAATTTAGTCCTTATATCAATCCTAGGAACTGGGTAGTATTATTACTCCTAGTTTTTTTTTACCAGATGAGTAAATCTCAGCTAGATAAAATAAATTGATCAAAGTTAACCTATTAATAAGCAATTTATTCAGAAATTAAACTGGGAACTGAGTGGTCATTAAGATAAGTCCCTGTTGTTTCCCAGCCTGGAAATTTACCTGCCTAAAGTTTGTGAGGGGGTGTTTTGTAGTGTTGACAAGAAGCTATATGCAAAGAGGAAACAAGAGAAATAACAAAATTTAAAAAAAGAGAGCAATTACAAGATATACCAGAAAGAATTTATAATTGTTTTCCCTTTTTCAAATTTAAGAAAGGTTAAGGCCAGTTAAAGAGAAGAGTGGTGAAGACAACATACTATTAAGGGGAAGAGAAAGCAGATACCACTGCATTCTATCTGTAATTCTTCTATGAAAATAATGGGAATCATAAAATGCTTGAAACAGCAAAACCTTTAAGGGAAAATATGACATAGACGCAGAAACTAGCTAAAGAAACTGAAAATAAAATCTTAAAGCTTTCGGGAGTAGGAATCTCAAGCATTTTAACTAATGACATAGAGAATTTAAAACTTCAGTGACATTTGAATTCGATTACTAGGTCCACAACAAAGCCTTGGTTGCTAGGGTTAAAATGGGATGAGCCATTCAATGGAAAGAACCAAGTCAGAGATTAATAGGACCTGCTCAGTGAGACATGAATGCCCAGTGACTTAACAGGAAGAATAGATTTACCTGTCTCTGCAATGTAATGTGATATTTCTGCAAGGATAGGGTTTTAAAGTCAAATATACTCCAGTTCAGCTGCAGGCAGCATTGCTTTGTGACCTAGGGCAGGTTAGTGTCTTTTTACGAATCCAGTCCTCTTGTCTTAAAACAGAAATTAATCATGATAAAATTTTTAGAGTCAAGAATAGAACCTGCTATAAACTAAACTTCAATACATCGATTTTACTTACACATTCATGTATGACACTACATGTAATGAGCTTATGAAAGCACAGTTCCTACCCTAAGGAAGATGAAATTTAAAGGGAGAGATATGTAAATAACTCAGCCATTACAGTGTGGGAGGATATATACCGTAAAAGTATAAGCGAATTATGGTATGAGAACACACAGGAGTGCCGTCCAGTCTTGTCTGGGGTGTCAGTAAGGTTTCCAGGCAGAGGCACTGTGAAGCTAGAAAAAGGATTAATACAAGTCAGTAAATGAGAAGGCAGGAAGACATTGCAGACCAGAGAACAGAGCCAGTGCCCAGGCACACTGTGGTTGTCCAGCAGAGTCGATCTCTAGACACAGACATTGAAGAGTGAGAGATATAGAAACCAGGAGTAAAATACAATCCAGATTTAGAAGATTAGCCCATTTCTGTCCTTTCCCTCAGCAAGATCAATCAAGTTTAACTAAAATTGAATCCGGCCTTTAGTCCTTTGTCTTCAAGAAAAGTTAAGAATGAGGAAGTGTCCAAATAGTTAATGAAGCACCAGTATCAGATCAGTAGCTGCCTTAGCACTGAACCAAGATCATGGAATCTCCAAATGACACGTGTTAACCTTTGTGGAGTTTTAAGGAGAAGAGCTTCAAGGGAGTGATAAAGGTAGCTGGTGGGAATCAACATGTAGAAGGCTCCTTTCAACTGATAAGGACATTTTTCAATGTTTAACAAGCACAGCCATTTCTGTTTCTACTCTCTAACATCAGATCTGGATTTAGGTTAAATGACTGGTAAATCAAGTCATGACTTAACTGAGCTTTGTCCTGACTTACTGTGCAGCAGTGTAACATCCCAACTCCCACTGTGAGTGTATGGATGTGAGAATGTGTGCATATCTGTATTTGTATGTGTGCCTTGTGTGTATGTGTTCTCCCACAGGACTTACTCTGCATCTATCCACATTACATAAATGAATGAATTGAGTTTGGTGATTCCGGCACTGTGTTCTGGTACTATGTCTGGCACCATGACAACAATTTAAAAATGGACCACCCTTCAGACACAATAAAATACTCCAGGATTTTGACATTTTGAAATCATTTTTATAGTATTCAATCCATACAACAACATGGAAAAGTAGGCAGTGCAGTAATTCAATACTTATAAATTATTTTCAGGTGAATTTCCTCAACTGCAATATTACCACTGAGCAAATATGGGTAGGTATTATCATTATCTCTACTTCAAATATTAGAAAGTTTCGAAGTAGGAAGGTATATATAATACATTGATAAAACTGAAATTAGATTCAATGTTCCTGTACTGAAAAACGTAGCAATTTATTTAAATGCAAAATTTAAAAATTAATTATCTTTCATTTATTGAATTAAAAATACTAAAAATTCTTATTGCAATTTTTATGGAAAAAGTCTATAAATTACTATTCCTTAGGAGTGGTAAAGCACATAAATGAACTAATCAAATTCTCATCCTAAAAAAAACTTTTGTTTCAGCAGTCTATTTTCTATGGAATTACAGATAATTAGATCTTTGGCTTTAGACTCACTAACTAAAATGTATATATTTAATTAAGCCTGAACTAGAATCCACAAACTATGTCTGACATTAGAGAAAACAATGGCAAGCTTTCCAAATGAGAAACAGAAGAGCAGCAATAGAAATAATGCTTATGTTAGCACAGATAGTTCCAAAATACTCTTATACTATTTGTAAGAATTACTACTCACTTAAATACACAGTTGGCCCTCCCTATCTGCGGTTTCCACATTCATGGATTCAACCAATAGAAGATTAAAATTATTTGGAAAAAAATTGTGGCTGTACTGAACATGTGTAAACTTTCCCCCCTTGTCTTTGTTCCCTAAATAATTCAGTATAACAACTATGTACATAGAATTTACATTGTATTAGGTATTATAAGAAATCTAGAGAACATTTAAAGTATGAAGGAGAATGGACACAGAACATTGCAAACACTGTGCAATTTTATACGTGAAACTTAAGCATCCTCAGATTTTGGTATCTGCAGGAGGCCCTAGAACCAATCCCCTATGGATACCAAGGGATACCTGTACCCAACTACAATTTTCATACTATAATTTCTTAATGTAATGTGGTCTAAAAAGTTCAGCATTTTATACAATCTCATAAATTGTCAGCAAGCCCAAATAACTCATTTATTCAGAAACTGTACAAGTGTCTTTCGTGTGTAAGGCACTGGGCCAGGTATTCTAAGCATAAACAAAATCTGGTCTCCATTCTCAAGAAACTAGGAGTCTAGTACAGTAGATAGCAGATGCTGCACATGCATTAGAAACACAAATATCCTTCAACAGATGAATAGTAAAAAAACAAAAACAAAAACCTGGTGCATCCAAATTCTCAGCAAGTATAAAGAATAAGCTATAATTCAAGCAACAGTTTGTATATGAATCTCCAGAGAATTATGCTGAGTCCAAAAAAAAAAAAAAAAAAGGCAAATTCAAAAGCTTACATACTGTATCATTCCATTTATATAAATTTTTTTAAATGACCACAATTTAGGAATGGAGAAGAGATTAGAGATTATGAGGGACTAAAAACTGTGGTGCATGGGTAAGGTAAGTGGGTAGACTAGAAGACTAGAAGAGGGCAACTGCAAGGGATCATTATAATGATGGGACTGATCTGTGGTTTGATGTTCTCAATGTAAATATCCTCGTTATACCATAGATTTGTGAGATGTTACCATTGGAGAAACTGGGTGAAGCTACATGGTATCCTTTTGTATTACTTCTGCTTATAGATGTACAATTATTTCAAAATTTTAAAAGATTTAATTAAATAATTATGTCCATAAAATATATTTTGAAATCAACAACAAAATTATCTGTGATTCCAAAATTGAAATTTCAAGATCGTTTCATAATGACAGGCTGTAAACTTTAGCTCTTAAACCAGGAAGAGGACTTGAAAATCTATTAACTATTTAGTTATTCATCTAAAACATAATTTTTGAGTGTTATGATAATATGTTAGGCACTGTTCTGTATGCTTGTGATAGAAACATGCACAAAGTAGATAAAGTCTGCGATGCCAAAGAATCACATCTAAGATGAGACAGATACTATAAAGAAGTAATCAAATCAACAAGGTGCTTTTAAATAATAATGGAGCCTGCATGGAAGCTTATGCATGTAATCCCAGCACTTTGAGAGGCCAAGACAGGAGGAACACTTGAGGCCAGGAGTTAGGGACTAGCCTGGGTACCGGAGTGAGACTCCGATCTCTAAAACATAATAAAAAAAAATAGCTGATATGGTGGTGCGCACCTCTGGTCCTAGCTACTTGAGAGGCTGAGGCAAGAGGATTCCCTGAACCCAGAGCTTCAAGGCTACAGTGAGCTATGATGGTGCCACTGCACTATATACTGGGTGACAGAGTAAGAACCAGTCTCTAAAAAAAAGAAAAAGAAATAACTAAAATAAATAAATAACTAAAAAATGAATACAAAGATGAAGAAAGTAAAATGATACGATGTTGTGATAGAATGGGACAGGCAAGAAAATCTACCATAAGGTGGGTCGTCAAGTAATATCTCTCTGAAAACAAAAAGGACTGAGCCATGTGTAGTTATGGGGGAAGAGTTTGCCCAGGACAGAGAAAATGTAGCACAGAGACCTAAATCAGGAACAATTTTAATGCATTTGAGGAATAGAAAGGTCACTGTGGCTATAATAAAGAGAATAAAGAAAAAAATTGGCAGCAATGACATGTGAGAGATAAACCAGGACTCAATATGTAGAGGCCTATTTTACAGACAAGAAATCTAAATTTTACTACTAGTTAGGAGAAAAAGCTTTTTAAATTCTTTTTTTAGTGATACGCTTTGAATATTTCAAAAAGTACAAAGATTGTAGGTGGCTGAAGAGTGAAAGTAAGAGGATCACTTAAAATACATTGCAGAAACCCAAGAAAGATGGTAATAGTTCGGATTGTGGTGGAAGAAATAGTGGAGATAGAAAGAAATTGATTAAAGATATGTTTCCTAGAATAGAGAAGTTACCAAAGAGTGAATGAACTGGATGGGAGGGAGAAAAAGGAATCAAGGATAATTCCTTCATTTTTTTCTTAAGCAACTGAATGATTTCATTAATTTGAAAGAAACAATGTTTTAAAGATAGAATTAGTTCAAACATTTATTCACTAAACATTTATTATGATCTGTTAGGTTCATCATATGACAAGTGCTCTGGTGCGAGACAATGAATGAGTTTAGCCTAGCAAGGGAAGCAAACACATAAACACAACTAATGGCAAAATGCACAATAAGTGTAAATAGTACACACACAGAGGAGAAGGCAATTAACCATGCCTGGAAGGTTAGGAATGATCTCTAAATTCACGGATAAAATGTTTTTGTTGAGTATTTAAGATGCAGAGAAGTTTTGAATATGTAAAGAGGACATTTTTAGAAATTTTTCCAAATAATGAGAACACAAAGGCAAATGGTAAGATTTGTTATACAGCTAGTGACTGAGTCAGAATAAAAAATATTTCCTAGTCTATGGTCAGGCCACGCTGAGGGCGCTCAATCTCGTCTCATCTCAAAAGCTAAGTAGGGTCAGGCCCGGTTAGTACTTGGCTGGGAGACTTCCTGGGAATACTGTGTGCTGTAGGCTTAAAAAAATAATAAAAAATAAGAGATGTTTTCTGAATGATAGTCTTGTGATCTTTTAGCATCCTCCTCTTTGCAATTTCTCTTTCTTTGCTTTTTAAAAATTTTTAAATAACTTTATGTTCTCTCTCTCAAGTTCTTTTTTTTTTTTTTTTTTTTTTTTTTTTTGAGACAGAGTCTCACTTTGTTGCCCGGGCTAGAGTGAGTGCCGTGGCATCAGCCTAGCTCACAGCAACCTCAGACTCCTGGGCTTAAGCGATCCTACTGCCTCAGCCTCCCGAGTAGCTGGGACTACAGGCATGAGCCACCATGCCCGGCTAATTTTTTTGTATATATATTTTTAGTTGGCCAGATAATTTCTTTCTATTTTTAGTAGAGACGGGGTCTCACTCTTGCTCAGGCTGGTCTCGAACTCCTGACCTCGAGCGATCCACCCGCCTCGGCCTCCCAGAGCTGGGATTACAGGCGTGAGCCACCGCGCCCGGCCTCTCTCAAGTTCTTAAGTCAGAAATACTTATTGTTCATGGTCACATTTCCTACACTGGGATTTATTTTTCAAAGAAATGTAGGTTCAACTAATTCTAGACTTTTATTGCTCCCTCCTTCATACATTTCCAATTCAACATGTCCAGTTCTTATTTCTTCCAGAGTAATGTGAACTGTGATACATGATTACAAAATTTTCCATACTCCAAGCTGAAATAATGAAAAACAGTTAAATGTGACATGTTAAATTTAACTCTCTCTATAGTCATTATTTTATTTTATCTTATGCCATTTTTGCTTTTATGGTTTTATAATTACCCTATGGTAGTTTTTAATAGACTAGAAAAAGTAAGGGAGAAAGAAGTTTGTGTGTGTGGGTGCGCACATGTGCACCCACACATGCCCGTGCACACACAAGTACAATGTGTGTATGCTTTAATGTCCTTCCCTGGCCAAATATAAAATCATCACACCCTTGTATATATTTGAAATTTTAGTTTTTCTTAGAATCCACAGGTCATGGAAACACTGCTCACAGTGACACTAGAATTTGTCTCCAAGTATCTGTTACAGCATTGAGATACGGGAAGAGGTTCCAGGTGGCTGGGAGGGACTTAGGAAGAGAGGGCTATTGAAGTAGATCTCTGAAAATGTTCACTGGGAGGTTCTAGATTAGAACAGGCATCCAGCGCTGGGAAACCTGCAACCTTGGGGCCACATGTGGTCTTCTGGATCCTTGAGTGCACTCTTTTGACTGACCCCAAATTTTACAGAACAAATCCTTTTAATAAAGGATAGCAATAACAAATGCAATTTGTTCCTGTGGATTGTTCAAAAAGATGCTTTAACTACTTGTTTGCTAAATAGTTATTACATTAGTACCACTATAGTTCCCTAATAGCAGGAAGCAAATATCAAGTGAAAAAATTTTAAAAGTGTGTAGATTTCTACTGGAAAAAGGGAATGATGAATCTCCCTGAATAAATTAAAGAAACAAGTCTAATGGACAGGTTATCTATCTTTAAAAGAATATAGCATAAAATGTCTATTGTAATCTGCTTGCAAAAAGGAAATTAAAACTAACCGTGTAAAGAAAATGGATTAGATGATGAAAGCTGTTATTATCTACTTGGAATGTTTACACCCAGCAGAAAACATGTGAATCAAATATTCATCGACTTATAGATATTTTGATAATCATCAATTCTCTTTGAAAGTAGAGCAAAGCTAGCTCCATTCACAAAATTGCAAGTGTATGAGTGAAGTTGAGATCTCAGTTCAAATTATACTTCAGAAAGGAAATACTGGTACTAATAAATTACTTTCAATATAAATATGATTATAATGGAAACTAAAAGTAGATTACAATTAATGGAAATATATCATAGCAAAATGATTCCTTATTTATAAAGAGTATGGATTTATAAAGTCATAAATTTGGCTTAATTTTTTAAATAAAGTAAGCTTTAGGCAGCTCTACAAGTTTTGTTCCTACACCATACACATTTGAAATGAAACCTATTTTCAAAACTAAAACTATTAACTTTCATCATACCTGTTTACCCATTGCATTTCTTATCTCTGGTAATTACCCCATCCTTCTACCAATTTGTCTTGCTGTGAAACTTAATTAAATTAAATCCACATTAATTTCTCCTTTATTTCTCTCTAATCCTTTGCCATCCAAAAGATCACTGTATCTGTCAATTCTATGCTAAATTTAATTGGGTTTTAATTTATTTTTTCTATTTCCATAACAATAGTTTCAACTCTCATTCTTTTTGCCTTAGAATTTCATAATTTTCTCCCAATTGGTCTCTTGCTCATTTTTCTCACTACATGATCTTCTGAAAATACATAAATCTTAACATGCTCCCTCATAATACCATCATGTTTTTCAAAATCCAAACTTCTTGGCATGATATACACGATCTGACTTAGGACTACTTTTATATCCCTTATGTCCTATGACTATTTTAATATTTCAGCCACTTCCTAGATATGCCATGCTCCTGTGGGAGTCAGCATATATAAGTTACAGTTATATCTCTGTGCATCTACTTTCTCATATGTAAAATCATCATAAATGTGAAAGCTATATCTAGGCTTTGCATGAGGAGTATAAGGGTTAATCCATACATAGCACTTAGTAATACACATGACACGTGTTGAGGAATGCTCAATAAATGCTATATATGATTGAGATGAGGAGGAGGAGGATGATGAATGATCATGATGAAGAAAAACATCTCCATACTTTTATGAATGCCATTTTGCTTTTCCTGTTACAGCCTCCCTGTCCACTATAGGTCTCTAATTGCCAAACTAACTCAATGTTTCTTTCACACAATCTAACAAATCTTGGCTAAACTCACCTACATCTATTACAGGGCATATCACATCACAACATGAATATTTATGTTTTCATTAATGTGGAAAATATTTATGCATATATATATCTGTGTGTATGTATACGAGGGCTGTCTGGAAAGTACCCAGCCATTGTTAATATAACAACAATATATTACATGGCTGGATACTTTCCAGACATCCCTTCTATATAATGGGGGCAAAATAGTAATAGTACTTACCTCAGTAAATTTTATGAAGATTAAATGCATTATATATGTAAATTTCTTTGAATAGTGAACTATACAAACATTTTTGTTATTATTTTACTCTCTCTCACTTTGTGTTCCTTGAGAGTAAAAATTGGCATTATCATAGCCCCAGTAGCTAGCACAACCTAGGCACATAGTAAAAGTTGAATGTTCTTTAATTAATAATCCAAATGTTTTAACTTTGTAAGACTTACAAATGTAATACAAATGAAATTCATTTTTGTGTTACTTCCAATAGTAAAAAAAAAAAAAATCATGTCACCTAAGGGATGCTATAAAAATTCAAGACATAACACATATCACATAGGTATGGTATAATCCTGATGTAGTCATATTTAAAAAATGTCATTAGTCTTAAATCCTAACAATAGCATCAAAATTATTCTTCCCATTATTCTGTTTTTCAGCTACTTTAAATCCTCAAATTCTTGAAAACTGTGGATATTGAAAAGAGATTCAGCCCCTAAGTATTAAAAGAACTTATAGAACATAATTAGAATTATTGGATTCTGAGGGGTGTTATTTTCTTGAATATCCTTTTTGAACCACCATAAACAAGGATCTCTTTGTAGGACAAGGATGCCTACTTGGATGGGTTCATTCACTTATTCATTCATTTAACAAACGCTTCCTTATGCAGCAATGTTTTCTAATCACAGTTTCCTAAAACTAGTCTTTGTCTGCTAAATCTGACATCTGGGCCCTCTCAAAGGCAATTTCTGTTGCCTGCCTTTTTCTTGGATAAGTCACACTTTCTGTTTCTTTTCATGTCTCATGATTTTTGTTGAATCTAGACATTTAAAATAATATATTGTAGCAACTCTGGATACTTATTTCTGTCCCCCACAACCTCCGGAGCTTGTTAGTGTTATTGTTTGCTTCTCTATTTGTTTAGTTACTCAGCTGGACTATTTCAGTGAAATCTATTTTTCCTCACCATGTGCCTCTTCTAATACTGTTCTTCACATAGTGCAGACATGAGTATTTACACAGTCATCTTGGAAGGACAAGTGAGCTTATTTGAATGTGTCTTTGTCCCTTATCGATCCTTCTGAGAAGCAGTCTGTCTCAGTTGTTACTCCCAGTTGTTAGCTTTGGATAAGTGCCAGCTGATTTGTTTATGATTTTTTAGTTTCCTGGGACATAAATAGCTCTACAGTCTGATCCACTGAAATCTGGGCCCCTTTGAAGGGATAATCTTTAATGTCAGTCTCTGAGGTTTATTGTGATCTCCAGGAGGGCTCTTCAGCTCCTCTTCTCCATAGTTCTCTCTGGTGAATTTCTTGCTGGTTTATAGTTTAGTTTGCTGCTTTCATAGTGCTACCATCTTTCTTTTAATTGCTACAATCTAACTTGTTTTCTAGAGCACTCTTAGTCTTGAACTTCCCCATACACTTTTCCAAATAAAAGCAGCTCAATTGTGGAGAGCTTGAGAGTTCTTTGTTCATAAAACCTGCCAATTTGATGAACACTCTGCTAGGATTACTGCCCCACTTCTCCCAGAAAGATCTCTTCTTCACAAGTAGGCTCTTGGCTGGGCAAATAGCCTTTTTGCTTTCTTTAAGCTTTCTTCCTATCATGGAAGTTCTGCCCTATGAGTAATGCTGGGGCAAGGGTGATTAGTGTCCCAGTATTCTAAGACTGCCATAAATTGGGTAGACTACTTTTCTTCAAAAATTTTGCTATTCTATAACCTAATTACACGGAAGATGACTGTATCATACAAAAATATTTCTTCAGATTTAAGTCTATGTTTCTTTTAGTTTTATCATTATAATATTGGCTGGTTAAGTTTCATGAAAATATACAAAAAATACAAATCTGTGCATTTGTGCATGCATGTGCACGTGTGTGTGTGTGTACGTGTATAAACTGAGCATTCTCCCTTAAGGTCCTTTCCCCTGATTAAACATGGAATCCCAACTGCTAAAACTGTTTCTTGGAAAAGCTGTTCATGCCATGATTCTGAAAAATCTTACTTCTTCTTATTACACTTCTTATGTCTTTCCAAATATACCCATAAGCTTTGATTAAATAAAATGATAATTTGTTATTGTTTGGGTCGCTGCTATTGATTTTTACGGGGTTCTTTGCGTGATTATAAACCTGGTATTACAGTTTGTTTTTCTTTCATTGCCTCACAGGAAAGTTTTATAGAAGACATGTTAAGCTGGACCTGAACATGAATTCATCACCTGGATAAAGTGAAACTTATCAACATGTTTTTATAAGAGAGTATTTTGTAAATTAGATCATTTATTAGACTAATGTATACACAGAAAAAAATAATGTCTATTTATATACAGGGTTATATATCAATATTTACATATGTTTATAGGTATCTAGATATTTGAATTTTTCTCTTTTCTCTTTCTACACATTTTAAAAAATATTTCTTTGGAAAAGTATGATAGTGGGAAAAATCACATTCTATTATTTCCAGACACACAAAGTTTCTCCTGAATTCACGGTGGTGGTGTTTCTATGTCACATTTCTGGCTCTTACTTGGATGATATTCAAATATTCCAACAGAATGTTAACATCTGGAAGGCTTAGATAAAGATTCCTCTGACATGGAAGTTATGAATTAAACCTTCTCCTAGAAAATTGTCTTCTCTTCAAAAAATTAAAGTCAGGCTGAGACTTTTTGGGTCACTCAGAAATAAGTTCTGGAATCAAACATTGGAGTGTCAGATATAATTGCAGCATGGAATGTGTTACCTCATGAAAGTTTGATAGCTTCTCCACTTCATCTTGGGATTTTATATTGAAATTCTCAGGCCCTTGCACTTTCCTAAAAGAGGCTACCTCTCACACCATTTGAAAGCAAATATTATATACGGCTTTTTATAGACTATTTGCAAGTGAATGTGCCATAACCATACAGAAGCAATACAAAAATAGATAATAACTAATCTTCACTTTTGATATTCAGAATTCAAAGTAATGTGCAATCATTATGACACCTAGATATTCGGTTTCTTGTAGAATTTAATATAAGTACATTTATATTGTTCTACCATAGAGAGTTGTCCAACCATAAAATAGGTAATTTTTATCCTTTGCGAAAAAGTGGGAATAAACTTCCACATTCCCCTAATCTAACTTCACTTCTCTCCCTAGGAATGAAGAGTGAATTATTGAAGGGGTAGCCATATTGATGAGCAAGGTTGACATCAGAGAAAATGTAAGAGATCCTGGGTGTGTTCATATATCCAAGTCACATTTTCAGTTCAATACTTTCAATAATAAAATTGATATTTTCATTTCCTGCTAGCCTTTTTTTTTTTTTTTTTTTTTTGAGGCAGGGTCTCTTAGCTCTGACACCCAGTCTGTTGTGCAGTGGCACGATCATAGCTCACTGCAGCCACCATGTCCTGGACTCAAGCAATCCTTCCACCTCAGCCTCCTGAGTAGCAGGGACTATAGGCGCCTGCCACCATGCTCGGCTAATTGTTTTTTCTTTTTTAATTTTCTTTAGAGATGGGGTCTCGCTATGTTGACCAGGCTAGTTTTGAACTCTTGGGCTCATACAATCCTCCCGCTGGGATTACAGACATGAGCCACTGTGGTCAGCCCCTGCTTGTATTTTTTAACTGATTCTAGGTTGGGGGAATGTGAGTAATTATCACCCTCAAAACTAAACGCACAAAATCTGAAATAAAGTATTTCAGAGGCAAAATCTCCTTATTGAATTCTGAATCTGAATCTTCTTATAGGAAAATGCCCACATCGAAATTCAATATATTCATATTAGGTCCAATGTTAACTTCATATAAAAATCACATGTGCCAATAGTTCCTTTATTTCTTGTCCCATATTTGTAGAGACAGATGTTTAATCTGTGTTTATTTGTGAACAACTATATCTAAATGGTTTTATATTGCTGTCACGGACAAGAATTGATACATTTGGCTAAGGCATAGGGATTTCAAGAGATTCCATGTTGTTCTGTCTTTATCACTGGTAATTACTAGCAATAAATGGAATTCATTTAATTTTTGCCCTTCTTATGCATTGAAATAATCTCAAATTTAAATAGTGGTTCCATAAAATGTATTGGGCAGAAAAAATTCAAAACAATTTGAATATACCACCTGCTAAAATAATATATGACTTTTCATATTCAACTGTATTTCAAATATGCTTTTGGCCAGGTGCGGTAGCTCACACCTATAATCCTAGCACTCTGGGAGGCCCCAGAGGGAGAATCACTTGAGGTCAGGAGTTTGAGACCAGCCTAAGCAAGAGTGAAATCTCATTTCTACTAAAAATAGAAAAATTTCGCTGGGCATGGTGGCATGCACCTGTAGTCCTAGCTACTTGGGAGGCTGAGGCAGGAGGATCGCTTGAGCCTGGGAGTTTGAGGTTGCTGAGAGCTAGGCTGATGACACAGCACTCTAGCCTGAGCAACAAAGTGAGACTCTGTCTTAAAATAATAACAATAATAATATGCTTTTAAAAATTAACACACAACAAATTAACACAACAAGTAGATTTAGTCTGTTAAGGAAGCTGGTAAAGTAAAAAGAAACTAATACAAAGAATCAGAATCATGATCTTTATCCTGACTTTACATAGTTATATACATTAGATTTTTATTGCTACTTAGCAAATTACCACCACCTTAGTGGCTTAAAACAATATCCATTAATTATCTACAGTTCTATAGATCAGAAGTGGAGTACCACACAGCTGGAATTTCTGTACAGGTTCTCTCAAGACAAAAGTTAAGGTAATAAGAGTAACTGGGAAAGAATCTATTTCCAAGTTCATTCTATTTGTTGGAAGAATTGAGTTTCTGAAGTTTATAGGACTGAGATCCCTATTTCTTTGATACATGTACCTCTCCCATGTTCAAGTCAGCAATGACACGTTCACTCTCTCTCACACTTCAAATCTCTTGGACTTTTCCTTCTGCCTTCATTTGGGGGAAAGCTCTGCTTTTCAAAAGGCTTCTTTTATTATGCTGGGCCCAGCTAGAGGATCTAGAATAATCTCTATCTTTCAAGGTCAACTGCAAGGTAATTTTAATTACACATGTGAAGTCCCTTTTGCCATTTCAGGTAAGATATTCATAGGAATAGCACCAAGAGTTGAAAGTCATTGGGATGAAAATTCTGCCAACAACATTGTTTAACCTTAGTCAAAATATTTCACCTTTCTGGATCTTAATTTTTTTTTATTGAGTCTAGAAATTCTAACTTCTTTTCAACAGATAATGTGAATGCATATTGTTAGCATATCCCTGGCCTTGCTCCTGTGCTTACACTTTTAGTACGTTTCCTCGGACCCAGCCAGAGTACTAGGCCTTGTAAACACAGAATCTTATTTAATTCTAAAAATACCATTAAGTGACCATTACCTTATCTTCTTGTAACATACCTGAACACTGATACTTAGTTAGAGGTTGATAACTTGATGAAAAGTACATGTCTCCCAAGTGAAACTACTAGGAGTTAAAGTCAGGTATCTCTGAACCCTGAGATATTCTATTTAACAGTAATCTGAAATGACAGTTCCATAACAAAGTACCAGCAACCAGGCAGCTTAAAACAATAAAAATTTATTCTCTGAGAGTTCTGGAGGCTAGAAATCTGAAGCCAAGGTGTGAGAGGGCCACGCTCTCTCCTAGCTTTTCGTGGTTGCTGGCAATCCTTGGTGTTTCTTGTCTTGCAGCTACATTCTTCCATCTCTGCCTATGTTGTCACAGGCTGCCTTCCCTCTCTGTATCTGTGTCTTCACATGGTATTCTCCCACCCCTGGGTGTCTTTATCTGTGTCATTTACCTGATTTTTATGAAGATAGAAGGCCATTGGAATTTGGGTTTATCCCCACTAACGAAACCTAACCCATATTTACATGTGAAAAGAATTTTGACTTATGAAAGAGTATACCAAGCAATACAAATGAAGAAAATCTTGTTTCTTCATGTATTTGTCAAATTTAGTATTTTCACCAAAATACTTGGGATATTATTGACAAATATCTCAGTACATCTCAGCTATTATGAGACTCTCAGATGTTTCTGTATTTTAAGAGCAACATACAAAAATTATAAAATATGGTAACTGAAAAGAAAGAAGAGACACTAAACAAAAAGACAACAAATGTGAATGGGGTCAGTGGATCATTAGTTGCTTAGTGTGAACAGGTGCCAGTTGATGGTCCATACTTGCTGCATTTGAATAGTGGAAGATGCTGAAGCAGAACAATAATTAGGCAAGGGGTGGAGCTAAGAAGGTTATGTAATTATAAGAGATGTCAATTCCAGACAAAATAATAAAGGATTTTCTTAACAGCTAATTTGGTCCAAATAGGAAAGGATTTTATATAAGTGAAGAGTAAGCTATCAAAAGCAGTGGTCAGATGATCTCTGGGCAGTGATAATATGGTGTGAATTCACTTATAAATGAGAACTGGTATGATAGTACACCCCACATTTGGGCATCTGCGATATCAGGTCAACTTCCTGGTTAGACACTAGAATAGCAGTTTCCCTTAAGAATCTACTTGTTAGCATCTCTTCCAAAATCCAAGTGCCTTGGGACATGAAGCATGACTATCTTCATATCTTCATCACTTTGTTCATGGAAAAAAAAAACACATTTTTTTTAGCTCAAAGGGTAGCTCAGCATTTGACAACTAAGCATATAGTGAATAATCCAATTAATATAACACCAAAAGCTTTGCCATCTGTTATCTACCTAGACTACTGATTTAGGAAAAGATTCCAAAGTGCACTGAATGGGTTGGGGAATGAAAGGAAAAAAAAAAAAAAGCAACAAAAGACATTTGGCCATTTCAACAGACCCAGAGATTTCACTATAATTACTATACCAACCTCTCATTTGTCCCTGACTTTCTGGTGTCAACAGGCTTATAGTGTTGGCAACAAGCCTAACTTTGGAATTGCTTCTCTGGAGGCAAAGACATCCCATTGTGCTGTCAACAGCTGCAGCTTTTCCATGTGCCATAAAGATTTGCTTTCGATAGACACAAAGCCAGACTGATTCCTGACTATTGCAAGGCTCTATTTTTGAAGATGGCATAATAATCTGCCTTGGAGACAACTTTATTAATAATATCCTTTTTCAGTGGATATGATTAGCTTATTTTCAGGGACAGTATGAAAGCATCATTTTTGTTTTCTCTGACACAGAGAGATACAGATTTTTGCATATGTTAGTTTCTCCCCATTCTGACTCCCACCCAACCTGCCAACGCGTTTACATTTTTCATTTGTCTAATTTTGCTTAAAGATGTAAATCATGAAGCAGCTTCTATAAGAAGCCATCTATTATACCTTTCACTTTTTCCATCCATAGGTTCAGGAAACTCTCCTACATTTGGGGAGTTTCAACAGGTAAAAGTTTCAGGCAAAATAAGGCTCTTGTTTGTCTTTATATGCCTAGTATACAGAACCTTGTGCAAGAATGATTCCATGGCTTATAGTTTACTAATTGCTCTCATTTCTGTAAACTATCTCTCATAAGACTACTTCTGAGGGAAAGAAACTTCCACTTTCCTTCTCATATCCCCAGGGCATGGTCCAACAATTCTATATCTATAAGGCACAAAACAGGTGCTTGATAAATGTCTGTCACGTGACTAAAGAATAAATGTACATCACTCCTTATAGTCTAAACTGATTTCTAATGTTATCCTGTGTAAGGCTGATGGGGGAAGGAGGCTGAAACTTAACCAAAAGGACATTGCAAGAAAAATGCTAAAAAAATAAAAAAGAAAGAAAGAAAAAGAAAAGAAAAGAAAAGAAAGAAAAAAAAAGAAGAAGAAAAATACTATTTTATTGCTTTACTTCTCATAGGACTTCTAGCCATGAAACGCAAGGGAAATCCTCAAATCCTCACACTTATCTAGAATTTAGTATTCTGCTATTTTTTGTCACACAATTGTAATCATTCTCTTTTGGAAACATATCATGTCCTATTCTCTCTTCTAATCTGATTACATTTACACGTTTAACTATATCTGCACTCAAAATTCTTTAAACTCACAGCACCCAACAGACATTGGAAAGCACTGAACATATGAATATACAGGCTACATACTGAGTAAGGATTTGGATTAAAAAAATTAAAGTGTTTTATCCCATATGAAGCTAATTTGAGAGAAGATTTAGTGTAGCAATTGTGCGTATTACTATGCCAGAGATTCCCCTAGGTATGAAGTAACAAACAAAGTTGAATGCACAAATGAAGAGTTTGCATGTAAGCTGTTGAAGAAAATGCTATAATTAAAACATTTAAAAAGATACATCTATGTACATATCTAAATATACATAGACATATACATACAGTATACATATTTAATATTTTTGAAGTTCACTTTATATCTAGAAAATAATTCCTTAATAATTCCTTGATAATGCTTATGTGTTGTCCTTGACTCTATCATTTCCTCTTTCTGATAGCACTCATAATGGCAATCTTTTATTGAAATGTCCACTTCACCACTGACGGCTATAAACAGTGGTCCCATTCCTACTCATAACATAGCATGATCAGGTATACCAACTGGACATACCCTTCTCATATTTTCACATTTTAACTAAAAAACAGAGATTAAAAAATGTTGGAATTACATTTCTTCAGAGCAGGGATATCTTACATTTTGGTAGCATATTGTAACAATAGCAGATCATTTCTGATATTACTGTTCCTGCAGTTTTTGGCTTCTATATTCTATTCTTTGGAGATCACTTGGATCTTGATAATTCCTGAGCCTAGAATTTTAGCCTTTTTTAGAATCTCTAAGCAACAAAGATCATTCCAAAAATTTCCTTTTTTGATTAACAAAGGCAGAACTGGAATCTATTACTTATAGCCACTGTCTTTATGGATTCTCAACTACATTTTCTAGATGTCATTTTAAGTGCTCTGCAATAAGGCACAGACTACTTCAGCCAGTTTCTTGGACCCAATAATAAATGTTATATTTGCCTGAATATATTCGCTATATTATGTCACCATTGACTGTGATGTTGCCATTTCCTAAACTGGAAATACCCTCCTTGGATCCCATTAGTGGCACAAAAGTCCTACCAATCTCTCATTAGGCCAGCTCAAATGCAGCACTCTCTGTGAATCTTACCTAATCTCCCAACAGTATTCATCTTTTCCTCTCTTAAAATATCCACTAAATTTGAACTCTGATTTTATAGCTTATTCTGTCTTACATATATTTATTTGTAGGAGCATAGGAAATAGCTTTAAAGGTAATATGTTATTTGATATAGAGAGGAAAAGTAAGTACAGGATAGATGTAAGGTTACTGAATTGATGCCTCAAGAAACAGAAACTGATGCCTTGGGATCATATTCCCATCTGTTGTAACATATGAAGATGTAATTAACATAATGGAGATATTAATATTTCCAGGTACCCTGGAAAGTTCTACCACTATAGTTTTTAAATTCTCCAGGAAATAGATAAAGCTGAGCCACTTTGTCACATAAACGAGGAGGTATGTGTAACACTTCAAAATGCACATGGAGCTTCCTGTCTTAGAAAAACTGAGGTAAATGTTTTGCTAAAAATTTCTCAAAGTTCCTAACCATCAAAATTATCAAATTGAATCCAGGTCTCTGGAGCCAAAATTACCCCAGGAGCAGGACAATACTGACATGAGGACTTGTCCTATGCTGACCACGAGTTTCTTGAAAGCCAAGGCAATAGATATGGACTGGTTTAAATTCCATTGTCAGATTCACTTGCCATTCCTCCATTGCAATAAGCAAAGCAATCATATGCTTAACAGTCCTACTTTCTCTTTGCAGAAGTCTCTGGAATGTTCTGATCCTGGCCTCATCTATGTATAAGTAGCCATGATCTTGCCTTCCTAACTGGCTATGGTGAAGCATAGATTCATTTCCTAAAATGTAATATTTTAATATTGAAGTTAAATATCTCAAAGATGTGTAACCTTTAACGGCAACAGAGTTGACAGCACTTTGGTTTTGAGGTGCACACACCATACAGCAGAAACTGGACTGCATCCAGACCTGAATTCTCATAAAGTTTTTTGCCACTGAAGAGAATGAATTTTAGATACTGCTGACCTGAGACTAATGTAAACCAGTGACCTAGAAAAGCTTCATGTCCCAATACCAATTAGTTCTCCAATGCCTCTGCTCCTCTGCTTCTACTTGGAGCAACTGACATTTTAAAGCAATTAGAGGGCATCCGGATCTGTAAAATGCATCCTATGTTGATACTCAACAGAACTGCACTTCTATGCTTCAGTCCATGTAATAAAAACCATCAGAACTATTCAAAAACTGCGACCTCCACTCTTTTTAAGAATCCAATAAGTTGCTCCTACGTATTCACAAGGATTAAAATGACCTCTTTGCAAGAATTTGAGAAGCACAGCATTTCCCTTTCCTGAAAAAAAATTCTGAGGATCTGTAAGAGTATCCAAAACCTCTACAATGAATGCTAAATTGCTGTGTTAAAAGAGTAAGACCAATGTTTAAGTACAAATCCTTTACTTAAGAGAAGTTAACACATGATGCAATTGTTAATCATTGACAACTAAGTATAATTTTGTTTAGCCTTGGATTTATTACAGTTCATTTGTGGGAAAACAAATAAGGTCTAATACAAGACAAGTAGAAGAGAGTAAGGCTATTCATGTACACGGATGACATGTCTTGCTGGAACATAAAAGTGTGGATCCCTGAATAACTTGAGAGTATGTTTTTTCACAGGGAACCAAAAGAGTGAAGGTAAATGCTAAAGCAAAAATAGTATTTCCTTGTTAGTTTAATTTTCATTGACTCCTATAGCTGTAGACGTATAAAATACTGCATGAGTTTTTCAAGAGTGCTATCAGTTACTGCCCTTCCAAACACTGCTTATGACTTTAAAAAAACACTGCGCAAGGTCTGAAATCATTAATAGAATCCTGACAGTGTTCAGTATTGATTTTGGAATAGGAAGCATGGACTTTCTCTAGGATATTTTCTCTTTTGCCTTGTCTTGGTCCTGATCCAAATTTATTACTTTCAACAACATAAATTAGGATGTAGTCCTACACAAATCAAATTGAATGTATTTTTTTAATCCAGATAAGAATAATACATTTAGGGTAAATATATTTTCATTATCTTAACTTTTTAACATTTGTCAAGTGAGTACCAAGTGCAAGGTACTCTGGCAGATATATACAGAAGCAATGTAAATGCGAATTAAATCTTGCCTTCTGGAAGATTATGTAATACATGGTCTGGCAGAGTGTATTGTCCAAAGATGGCTGCAGCAATATCTCCCATTCCAATTTCTCTCCTGCAATGTGATCTTGCCACTCCCTCAAGGTGGGGTTTAATTCTTCTTCTCTTAAATTGGGGCTGGTCTTAGTGACTTGCTTTACTAATAAAATTCAGCAGAAGACATGACATGTCATGTGCTAAAGTTAGGTGATGGAAAGCCCAGATCTTCTGCAAGACACTCTTGGAACACCTGCACTTTGAACGCTGTCCCAAGGAACCCAGCCTCTGTGGGAAGCCTAAGCTGCAGTGGGTGACTAATCATCTCACTTTGCCCAAAACTGCGAGAGTTCCCGGAAAGTGGGATTTTCAGTGCTAAATTTGGGAATGTTCTGGGCAAACCAGGACAAATTGGTTACCCTAAAAGAAAAACCAATTGTGGCACTGTATACAACAGGCTCAGCTGAGTTCCCAGCCACGTGAGTGAGCTATAGCTGCCTTGAATGGCCTTCAGTTGAGATCTGAGTAAAGTCTCATGAGAGACCAAAGGAAGAACTACCCAGATGAATCATCAAAAGTAATTATAAATTATTGTTGGGCTGGTTTGTTACTCAAGTAAAGACAATAGGAATAATGGTACACAATGCCAAAAATTACATTTATAATGTAAGGGATTTACAGTATGTGATAGATAATAATAAAATGCCATATGAAAGATTGAAATATAGTATTGTGGGAGTTCTGAACAGAGGAAAGTTGATTTTTACTTAAGGAGTAAAAATAGACCATCTAAGCTTTCCAGAGAAGTAGCACCCTCCTGAAGACTTGGAATTGTGGAAATGGAGAAGAAACGAAGAAGGCAAAGTATCAAGAATAGAGTGTACAGCAACAGAAAAAGGATGGAAATACGAAAATAAATAAGAACATGGTAAGAATAAAGGAATAGTGAAATAAGGCTTTAAATTAATTTACAGTTCACACAATGGGAGACCTTGATTGCCCTTAGTTAGGAAGTAATTGGGAGGCAGGCAAGTTTTAGAAAGGTTAATCTAACAGTGTTGTGTAGTGTGGTTAGGGCCCAAGAGAGAAGCTGAAAGTCCTACTAGGAAAGCATCACTGTCATCTCCCTGAGGCTTACTGAATGGGAGCTATTTTTGTATAACTCTGAACAGGCCAACTCTCCCAAATAGAGTTTATCTCACTACATTTTCCATTAAATTTTGAAACTAAGAAAACTATCCCCTGAAGGCAGCTTCGTATTCAATTTTTTTTTTTTTTTACCTCTTACAGGAAAAAAGGGAAAAGTTCATCTGAGGCAGAGGAATACTAAAGAATAGTTATTGTTTGACTTGTGCATATCACTGATAGATGTCTGTAATGGATTCTATTCTTAGAGGTACAAAGCATTCTACTGAAAGACTGGCCTCTTTTCTCTGTAATTTTAGTTCTTTTTGCCTATCCCTGTTATGATATGGCTTGACTTTTAAATGGAATATTTTACAACCTCTTCTCACACCAGGTAATACCTTCACTGCCAACATACTTAGATGGTCATTTCTATTGTGCTCTCTCTCAACCAGGAGAGTGACACCCTGGCAAAGTTTTTATCCTGGCACACTCCCATTGCGCCATTAGAATTACACAGATTGTGCTCCAAATGTGGTCTTTTGTCGTGGTTCAGCATTCAGAAGACTATTTGGGAGCAATACCTAAGGCTAGGGAAAGTCTTCTAGATATATATTAGGTCATTTATAATGTTGACAGCCACGTTGAGACAATGAGAACTGAGGAAAATATAACTAGAAAAATTTCATAAAATAGGCAGCTTCCCTTAATCAGCATGCCACTGGCTTTTGCTCACATGGTTTTGGTTCTGCCTCTTAAATAAGCAAGTACATAAAGTATTAAAAATACTTTAATGCTGATAATACTCCTGCTAGAAGGTTGCTGAAAAATCAAAATCTCAAATCAAATGTGAAATGTTCTTCAGATTCTAATTATCAAGATTCATGAAAAAAAAAAAGTGGATCTAATTGAATGATGCACCAATTACAGCATGGCATATTAAGCATGCCTGTTGTTAGACAGAGAGAAACCTAAAGATCTTGGCATGATATCCCAATTAAGGTAGTTAATGTTTACTTAGAGTAAAACCAATACAATTCACAGTGAAAAGTGCTGTCGGCTTAAAAGCACTTGTACACAGAATGTGCCCTGGTGGGTTTTTCCATTTCCTGCCAGCACCTTCACACACAGTTCACTTTCCCCAATGGCTGTTTGCTAATCTGAACAAAATGTAATAGGTATGTTACAGGACAGTCACCATTGGCTGAAATGGACCATGATGAAAACTGGAATGCATCTGGTCTTTAATTAAAGGCCAATATACCCTGAACAATAATTGTTCAGAATATTTTTAGTGAATATCTTAGAAAAGAAATATTTTTTAAAAGTTGTTGTGGCTTTTTATTTTATTGAATGCCATAACTCTCTTCCTCAGAGCACAGCCTGCCTTGTAGAGGTGATTGCATTAAACTTCACAGAATGGTGTTCAGATATTATCTATTATTATCACAATTTTTCAGATGGCAAAACAGTAATGCTGGGAAGTTACATGACTTGATCAAGGTCATAAAATTGATCTGAAACTGGGGCCACGCTCTGGGTTAGAGATTTCACATGTATCCAGCTTCAGGGAGCAAATTAAAAAGCAAAATCAGAATTTGAGTGAAGTTGATGCAGAAGTCCATTCTCACTGCAATTTTCCACTACCACAATTTATAGGTATTTGTAGACCCAAAGGAATGCAGAGAAACACAGCTATAAGTAAGATATCAGAACTTCAGAAGTTAGAGAAGTAGAAGGTAATTGAGTCCACTGATATCAGAAATGATCAATATGTAATCCTTGAAATCAGAAAGGAATTAGGCATAGCATACAGAAAGAGATTTGGATTTGGGTTAAACTGGGTTTAAAGGGTAGCTCTGCTCTTCATTTGGTGTGTGATCTTGTTAATGTACTTGTCTATTATTCATTTTGATTCCCCCACATGAAAATAGTATAACACTGCCAATTTTGAAGGACCTTGTAAATCTGTTTGCTAGCACACGTATTATAAATGTTCAAAACATAGTTGTTATTAATATTTCTTACATGTCAGATCTGTACATAAATCGAAGAAGAAATGTTACTACAAACTCTACATGTGTAATCTACATTAAAAACAGGGCAAGGTAGTACCTAATGTACTCATGGGAGAAAAAATTACATCCTGGTGTTGATTTTAGAAGGCATGGAAATGGTTAATGTATTCCCTATTCGAGATTTCCTACCTTTTTTATTTGCTGCCTTAATGATACCTACATTTAAAAATAAGGTGACACACAATTTTTAATGACACTGTAGATATTTTTTAAATGGCATGTTATAAAGAGGAAAAGGATCAATCCTCATGGGTTAGCAAACAAAGTTATTAGTTACTGTATTTTACTTTATCACATGGTAAAGGTGATAACGGTCATTATTATAAAGTTCAACTAAAATTATTAATAAAAAATAACCATCATTTTCCTAGTTGAAAATACATAACACAATACCTAGAAGAGAGGCTTTCGAATGTTCTCACCACAAAGACATGATAAATATATGAGGTGATGAATACACTACCCTGATTAAATCATTATACAATATAGACATGTGTGGAGACATCAGATTGTACCCTATTATTTGTGTACAATTATAATATATAAATTTAAAAAATAAATAAATTTTTAAAAACATCAACTGGTGAAGCTGTAAAGATGTAGTAAGCAGTAGCTATATTACCACGGTAAGAATAACAAAGCACAGCTTAAAGGTCTTACATTCTTCTATGGTTGTGCATATGTAAGTATTGATTTGGAGGAATGAGGAAATGGTTCTACTCTAATAATATTCTATACAACTCCCACATTTCTTGATGAAAAGTTGAATGCACACACTGGAAATATAAGCTTTTATCCTTGTGAATCAAAAGAGAAAATAGAATAATTTTAAATGTACATACATCAAGCTAAAATAGTCCATACATTGAAACTCTAACTCAAATATCAATCTTTAGGAGAAATCATTCAACTTTTTTCTTCAAATCCCAATTACTTAAGTTGTGGATATAGTTGCTGTCATTTCATGCCCAAAATTCAGTGTTTGAATTGAAAGTTTTCAGTTTGAGATCAGATGTGCCGAAAGGCCCTTGTTCAACATCCAATTATAAGCCCAATGGGGGGGAAAAATGAGGTAATAGGTCAAGGTCAAAGCAAGAATAGAGAATTTCTCTCTCATATATAATTTCAAGCAGTATTGTGACTTCTTTAATGCTAACCTACAATTATGTATCTACTGTGGTTTGAAGACAATTAAAAGAACTCTTATTTTAAAAACTGTAACCTAAGCACCAGTCTGAGACTTAATATAAAGTTTTTTTAATTTATTTGAGTGTGTTCTATTCTCCCTTCAGTTTATAAAATACATATAAGAATCTGCCTCAGCAATAAACTAAGATACTGCACTTGAATTGCAAGTTAATAAATCACAGATAACGGAATCACAGAGTGGAAGGAACTTTAGAGAGTATCTAGTTTAATCCTTCTTATTTTAGTATGGAGAAAATTAAGAGTGTTAAAGTTTTAAAAGTACTTTCACACACATCATCTTATTCTTATAGCAACTTTGTGAGGTGGGGAGAAGGTAACTAGGGAAGCATCACAGAGAGAGCATCTTGTGATGGCCCTCACTAGAGGAAACAGAAGACCTAGGGACACTAAGATCTTAAAGACAGGCACATAAAATACAGGTGCTGTGGTGATATATTACAGACCTAGAAATGGTTGGAAAGCTAGAGAACACTCCTAGAAGGCAATCAGATGGCATGTCCAATGGCTATAACATTATGATCTCTCAAATTTCTGGGGGTAGAAGTTCATTTAAATGCGGTGGGAGAGCAGAATGAGATGGGTAAATGACTGAATTCATAATTGATGTCTACTTTAGCCCAGAAATATGCCCTACCGGTAAGAAGTTAAGCAGAGCTATTTGCTACTTCAACCTTACCTGAGGCCCATGGTGGCCATAAAACAATCACTATGTATACTTGGAAGCAAAAATAACATGGATATGAGGCCAGGATCTTCATTTCGTGCATGCGTGTGTGTAACTGCTGACTTCAGAAAAATCACTTAACCTCTTTGGACCTCAGTTTTTCATCTATAATAGTAGCTCCTTCATAGAACTGTGACAATTTAATGACAAAAGAAATGTAAAATGTTATTAAGGAGGACTCATAAATGCTCAAAACTATTGTTATTAGTATCCTTATTATTATTTTTAAATATAATCTTTTCTAAAAAAATATTAATTAATTTTTTAAGTGAGCCTAAACCTGGGATTAGAGATGGGTAATGGGCTAAGATTTCCCTGATGTCTTAAATGTCTTATCCAAGGTCATTAGAGACAGACTAGAAAGTCAGGTTCTTTTTCCTAAGGCTATACTTTTTCCTCTTCTTACCCTTCTTCTTATAATAAATAACAAAAAAAAAAATCCAGTGCTCTTAACATTCTCAAAGGACTATTTAAGTGATGATAGCACAAGTTACCACTCAGACTATGCCTTATGGTCAATCTCAATTTCAGGGAAACTCTGCCATTACCCAGGGTGAGATTTCTAATTTAAGGACAAACTGGAGGCTCTGGCATTTACTTCTTAATAAAATCACCTTCTGTTCTACGTAAACTGCATGATTCATGAGTCAAAGATGACTCAGAAGACTAAAGGATAAATGTTGAGTCATCTAATAAGGGGATTTTTCTTTCTTCAAGGTAATGAAAATGATTGGAACAAAAATACATTATAAATAAAGACAAGAAAGAAAAAAAATAGTTGTAAATAGATTTATTTTAAAAAAGCAAAAATGTAAAAAAAAAGCTAAGAAATTGAAATCAAAAGATATTCTTTATCCCACCACACTAAATTTTTCTGTCTACATGCCAAACCTTAAACTTCTCTGGGTGGTCATCTGTACTGGATGACCTCTCCCTGCTTCCTAAAAGGAAAATCCAGATGAACCTATAATATCCAGCATACATAGGACATCTTGGAAAACTTCACGTATTGTTTTTCCCCTCTCTGTCCATGGGTTTTTGCATTGATCATTTTTTACTTACTTAAAAAAAAATGTCTAGATTTAGAATCTCTTATAGGTAGAAATTGTGTAGTTTATTTCTTTATGTCTCCACTATTAAACAGAGTGCCAGGTACCTACTAGGTACTCAAGAAACAGTTATAGACTATTTAGTCATCACAAGGTGCTTTGAGTTTCCAAAACTATTCTAATTATTTTTGGTAGCCTTCATATTGTTGTGTTTTGTAGCTGGCTTCATGAAATTGAAAGAGTATATCACCTTCAGTGCCAGGAATTATAGCTGGGAAAGCCCATGGACTAGGCTAACCACAAAGTTTCTCTTAGAATAGAAATCTAGAGAGAAAGTCTTCCATTAAGCCACATTTTCTCTCTCTCTCTCTCTCACACACACACACACACACACACACACACACACATACACACACACACACACATATCTTGGAAGAGTGGTCGCTGCTAGTAAAAATAATTGCAGACATGAAAGTGTGAAATGGAATATTTGTGTGAAACCATCACCTGGTTCTTCTTTCCACAATCCAAAATTAACCCCTTCCACTGAATCTTACTCCAAGAACAGGGTCATGACCAAATACATTTGAGATTGAAAAGACATCCTATATAGGTCCATGTTTACATTAATTGAATTTTAAGACAAAAATGGAAGTATAAGACTTTATATATATTTTTCTCCTTGAGCTGTCTGCAAGGAAAATAGTTATAATACAAATTTTTCGTCTTATGACAGAGGAAAAATCTCGCTACTCATTTAAAAAAATATTTGGGACATTTCATATAATTATATGATTCTTTATATTTGTACTATTTACCTAATAATGCAAGCTTTTGATAGCTCAAATCCAACATATAATTTGCCTTTAAATGAATACAGTGAATTAAAACTGGTTAGAATTTGTTATGATATTAATAACATTCTAGAAAATAAATATAAAAATCATAGTCTTCCAAAGAATTTTTGTAATTTAGTCCATCTATATAGGTAATACAGGATTGGGTTCTCTAGTGATGATTAAATATTCTCTATAAATTTCATGCATTAGAATTTAAACACTAACAGCAACATGCTTGGTCCATTCATAGTTTTCTAATTCAAAATGGAGTACTGGATCATAATAATCAAAAAAGGTCACTGATCTTTTATTAGGCATGAAAAGAGATCAAGATTTATTTTATGATAATGTATGACTTTTTAAAAGTTATTGCTTCTTTGAAATTCAGGTCAGTAGAACTAAGATAATAAGCTGAGTGGGGAGGAGTTTGAATCCATCTTAAAAAGATACTTGTTGCAACCTACCATTTGATCCAGAAATCCCACTACTTGCTATTTATCCAAAGGAAAAGAAGTCATTTTATTAAAAAGACATCTGTATTTGAATGTTTATTGCAGCACAATTCATAATTGCAATGATATGGAATCAACCCAAATGCCCATCACTTCATAAGTAGATTAATAAAATGTGGTATATATATATATATATATATATATATATATATATATATATATATATGCCATGGAATACTACTTAGCCATGAAGAAGGGTGACTTAATGCCTTTTGAAACAATTTGGGTGGAACTGGAGACTATTATCCTAAGTGAAGTATGTAAAGATTGGAAAAACAAATACCACATGTACTCCCTATTAAATTGGAACTAACTGATGAGCACACATGTGCATACAGGGAATGAATCTCAAAAGAAATAAAGTAGAGGTGTGGGGGAGAAGAGGATGGACGAAAACTTAACGGAGAAGAGGATGGACGAAAACTTAACCTAACAGGTTCAGTGAACATTATATGGGTGACTGGCACACTTTTAACCCTGACTCCAGCGTTACAATAGTGATTCATGTAACCAAAAACATTTGTACCCCCATGATACTTTGAAATAAAAAAAAAAGATTCTTATTATATCTGAGAAGATAAATTTTTCTCAGATCTTATTTAGAAAATGGAAATCCTTAGCTTGGGAGATAGCAAATATCTATGGAATTCGTAAATAAGACAATTCTAAAAATTAAAAAATAAGCAGAAGCATAATAGCTTTAAGAGAAGATAGCAGAAATGAGAGAAGATAGTGTGATATGAAATTATTGTGTTTGAAGTTGGAAAATAAAGTTTAGATTCATTGCTCTTACAGACTATGATTGAACACGAAAGCTCCTGCTGATTTGCTTTTCCATTTCTACAGAAAGTGCAGAGAACTACTGTTGAAACATTGCCTCCTTTCTGACATTAATTTTCTGGGTTTTGGTCACTCTTGCATCTCTACAAAAGCTATTTGAGAAAGAAAAATAGAGGAGAGCTAAAATTATTGGTTTGGTAGGCATATTTAAAAAATTGAAAAAAAGGTTAGCATATATGGTAAAGGGTCAATGAAACAAAGTGCATTTAAAAATTCTCTGTGGTTCATTTCTCTCCCCCGAACATGACTAATTATAGATTGGCTGATTTTTGTCTTCATTAACTATATAATATGTCATGTTAGAAGCACTATTCTGAAATCATATTAAAAATGATTCAATCTCTTGTGAAAGTAAGACAAAACCTTGAACAACATAGGCATAGGGTTGTCTGTAGGCAGCTCATTCACGGTTTTTTCTCCTCTTACCTGAATGCCACTGCTATGCTCAGCAGCCTAAAAAGTACTCCCAAGGCCTCTTAAGAAATACTTTTTCAGCAGAGGCCAGGGAATGCAAAAGCACAGCAATTCTTTTTTTTTTAAATATTCCCAATTTAAAAAGAGAAACAATATATACCACTTAATTCAAAGGGAGCGTGATAAATAAAACATTTTATGAAATGCAGTGATGAGAGTTAAAAAAAAAAAATAAGCTAAGCTGGAAAAATCCTTCCTGTTAGTTTAAGGAATGCAGTGAAACATAAAGTGATGACTCAAGAAACTAACAGATATCAAATTCAATCTGGACCTGACACTGGCTATTGATTCACAAGCAAGTCTCAGTCCAGAATTCTGGCTGACAAGTTCAGTCAAACATAGTTTCACAGGATGTATGGAGCAGAACTTTTTCATTAAAAACAATACTGTGAGGTCTTACTGTGTTGCAAGATATGCAAGTTAATTTAATAAACACTAAATACAACATGAAGCAGGGAAAGAGTCTGCATGTTTTCTCTATTTTTCCCTAACTTCACTCATGTTGATACTACCCTTGGAATTTTTCAGCATTTAGATTATACAGAGAGAGCATCTAAGCGACACATGTTAAGTACTGACCACACTCAGGCTCTGCCACTTACTGGGTATGACCTGGAGAAAATAAGTCCTTTTTGATAAACGGAATAGGCATCCACTTCACAGAGTTGTCAGAACAGTGAAATTAGATCATATAGGTGGAATGCATATGAGTGTTTAGCTCATTTTTTTCTCTGCAAACAGCAGCTATTTTTCTATCTAGAAGTCTAAATGAGGTTGTGAAGGTCCTGACCATTTAGCATCAAGTGCTTATGTCTTTTCGTGGTCTTCTCAATAGTAGTTTCCAGTTCTCTAAGCTTTCTTCAAAGGTTTTATTTGTTTTCAAGCCATTTTAACCTTTGTGGAATTGCAGACAGTAGGCAAGGTGCTACGGATACTACTATGACCATGTCATCAAAGAGTTCACACACACACACACACACACCAGAGCACAGTTCAATTACTAATATGAAGATAATTTGAATTTGGTCCCTTCAATTGGGAGATCTAAATAACTGTGAAAAAGCCATTACTGCAATAAAATGTTACTGAAGTCTCTCTCTTTAATCGTGAGGTATTAAGTAATTTATTTATCTATACTTAACTACTTAAGGAAGTAAGAGATCAGATGTATAATTACAGCATGGAAAGTATCCAGCTGTTTTCTTCTTTGGTAAATAAATACATGGTTGTCAGTTTCAGCACAAGAATTGGTGGCTAAATGCAAAGAACAACTTTCGAACATATCAAATACTGGAGGATAATTACATGTCACACCAGAATTTAGGCTACTGAGTGACTGAGATAGGGTTGAAGATAAGACCACAGAGAATGTGAGATTTATGGGTGAGGGTAGGAAAGGTACAAAGAAGCTGGCAGACTTCATTTGTTCTCTCCAAATAAGTCCAGAAGTTGGTATCCAGATGAGGGTTATTGCAACATGAGGACTTTATTTTTCTCACTAACTTATCTCCAATCTTTAGAGTGTCTAGAACATGGAAAGTGCTCAATATATATGTATTTGAATTAATGAAAGATTAAAATAATAACACAATTAAAAATAATGTAAAACAGCATACACTTTGCCTTTCCCTGGTTACTCTATCTAAAATGATACTTCTCACCTTAGAATTTATACTGTCTAACATACTGCTTGCACTATTTACTGTCTAACTTCCCCATTTGAATTTAAGCTCCATGTGGCCAAGGAGTTTTGTTTGTTTGTTTTAGTCCTATGCTTCAGCACTTTGAATGATGCCTAGAAATTGTCAATAGGCATCGTTCCCCAGTGCTAACTGCATACGTTGCAACTGGACACCATTTACAAGGTATCACATGGGGGCAGGAGGAAATCAATATTTGTTGAGCTTCTATTATGTGTAAAAACTTGAGATATATTCTTAAGAGTTAATCAGTATATTTTGTTTTACATAAATCATCAAGTTGATAAAGGTAGAAGAGATTATGATAAGTATAATTTATTTTAGAAAATCCTAAATCTAAATTTTACAGTAAAGTCCAAGACCTACATCCATGGCTTTAATAAGTTTGTACTTACATACATCTCACATATCTCTTCCTTGGGAGAAAAAATGTTAGGGATTACAGTGAGCCACAGTACTCCTTTCAAAAAAATATGTGAACTCCCTGCCTAAGACTTGGAAAATATTTCTGGAAAATTTTTTAAAAAGATCTTTATTACCTACAAATAACCTATAATTAGATTACATGCTATATGACCAGTATTATTCTAGGTAGAAGAGATCAGAACTGGCTAAATTCTTTTACGAACCATTTCAGTAACATGTTATAGAAGAGCACAAGGTTTGTATCCCCAAAATGAAATCATTCAAGATAGAGCAGCTCAGAAGGAACCCTATCTATCATGGTTTATAGAGGGTGGTAGTGTTCAGGAATTATCCAGCACAGGCTTTGCAGTCATACTAAGCAGAGCTCAAATACCTGGTCCCTCAGTGACCTGGTGACTATTGGGGAAAGTGACCCAACCCTCTGAACCCCAGTTTTCTATTAATGAGATGATACAATAGCACCTAACTCCTAACTGCTTTTTGTGAGAATTAAATAAGAAATGAGTATAAAACGCTCGAAATCAGGTACATAGTAAATGCTCCATAAGGGTTAACAAGTATTTGTATATTCCTGTTGTTTTTAGATTATTAGTACATCTGTTGTAATTCAAATGAAATTTAGTTTTTAAAATACACAAATTAGGGTCCCTGTTTTTATTGTTGTTTGGTTTTTAGTGATAGAATTTCTTCAGTAATAAATGGTTAGAACTGTTGTTTCACCAGTGAAAGAGTATATATCCAAGGATTAAGAAATGCAAGAAACCATGGGGATATAGCATCTCTTATGTTTTCCTGGAGAGAGTTGGAACCCATTCTACTAAGTGAAGTATCCCAAGAATGGAAAAATAAGCACCACATGTACTCACCATCAAATTGGTTTCCCTGATCATCACCTAAGAGCACATTCAGGAATGACATTAACCGGGTGACGGGCAGATGTGGGGGGGGGATGGGTGTATACATACATAATGAGTGGGATGCACACCATCTAGGGGATGGATACGTTTGAACGCTTGAAGCTTTGACTTAGGGCAGGGGGGGAGGCGCAAGGGCAATATATGGAACCTAAACTTTTGTACCTCCATAATATGCTGAAATAAAAAAAATAAAATATTTAAAAATTTTAAAAAAAGAAATGTTTTCTTTTTTTTCAAAGAAATATGATGCTAGGCTTTGTATATACAGGAATCCAGCTTGCTAGAATTTTCTTTGAACTATGTCACTCAAGATGGAGGTGGACCAAAACTGCCTCAGGATTTTAAGAAAGATGTTTGTATGTGATTACTGAATACATACCATCCAGGGTAAAAAAAAAAAATAAAAAAATAAAAAAATCATTATAACAAAAATGAGTATATTTTTACTTACAATTTGCTCACAATATATATGGTAGTAAAATGAATAATAGTAATAAAACTTTTTTTTTTCAGTAGAAGGAACTCTGCTTATAATACTAGAACAAACTTTCTTGCCATTTTTTTTTAAAGCTTTCTTGATTAACAACGTATAGCACATTGATGAATGTACTTTGCTAACGAACACATCAATTCATAAACATGGAATAAAATGTATAATGTGGTATGGAAGTCAAATTAGAGGGGCTCATTAAATTGGCAGAACCAACACCAAGTGTTGAATAATTCATTAGCTGTTTAACACATTTGCAAAAATGCAAATTACTTTTATTACTGAGCTCATTTTAACTTTTTTTGTTTTGTGAAAGGATTATATTTTTTCAAAGTGAGATTCCACAAGTTAAATTGCAAAGTGATTAACATGAAGCTTTTGCTAATTAAATCATAAAAAGATTTAGTCTGACACTATGCTAGGTGCTCAAATTAAGGGACTGTTCCATTGCATTAAATACAGTACGTTTATCATAGATAAAATCTCAGCCTTTTTATTTGGTATGACAGCAATAGAGAAGGAAAATGAATCTTTTCAGTAGTGTAGGCAACAGATACACAGCTGTTTTACTTCTAATTGCCTGATCCACAACTTTTGAAACAATTAGAAAGGATTTAAACAATGTTGTCCTTAAGCAGCACCAGAATGTAATAAAATCTAAAGTTCCTTCTCAGTAATTTAACTGGTCTCCTAGAACTGAATAAAAGAAAACGGACCTGCAGATGTGTGCACAAACATCTGTGAATTATATCGTAACATCATTAAACATCAGGGAACTTTGGAAATCTTAAATCTTACTAAACAGAAAACAACAACTAAGCTATCTTGTACTTCTTTTATGAATCAGAAAAAACTTCTATATATTTAAATACTCTTTAATCAATTCATTTTAATAAATTTCACTTATTAAATATCCTTATATATTGCATCTCTATTTCATGCTACCTACTAAGCTGAATTCTGTGAACATAAGTATAATGAACATAGGCTGGGTGCAGTGGCTCATGCCTGTAATTCCAGGATTTTGGGAGGCCAAGGCAGAAGAATGACTTGAGGCCAGAAGTTTGAGACCAGCTTGGACAACATAGAGAGACTTTGTTTCTATGGGGAAAAAAAAAATAGCTGGGAGCAGTACTGCATGCCTGTATTCCCACCTACTCAGGAGGCCAAGGCAGGAAGATTGTTTGAGTCCTTAATCTTAGATTAAGATTTTTAATTTTCAACTCTTAGATGAAACCAGAAGTAGTTTGAGCATTTATAATAACTTTGCCCTTTGGAATTCTGTAGAAGTAGCCTTCTATACTCTACAAAAATCAGAGATGGAAATCACAATAAATAAAAGTAGATATGGCAGTGTTTAACATTATTTAATACCTGAAGGCAATCATGTCATACTTGCAGAATGCATACCTTCCCTTCTTGAAGTTTCAAGACGGATATTTGATATTTAAATTTCAGTTTACTCAAGAAGGATTCCTTTGTTAAATTATAAAGACTTTATGGGTTCTAGTTATAAAATTAAAATCAGAATATTCACATATGCTCTATGTGTCACATATTTATATAGCTTCCCAAGGTCTCTCCAATTCCTATGGAATTAATGGATATGAAGGCCTTCCAAATTCATGTAATCAAACATTTAGTATAGCATTAATATAGCACTCTATTATGTTCAAGTTTTAAATGTTGCTGTATACCAAGAAAATAAAGGAATATTCTATAAAATAGAGATTAAGACCATAAGTTTGGAATTAGACAAATTAAGTTTCAAATGCTAGTTTTGACAATTAATAACCAGGGATAAGATTTCTGGCTACCTGAAAAATACACTCTCATTTTTTTCTTTTTTATTAAATATTGTGATAGTGTTTATAATAACAAAGTAAGAATACAAAAAGTATATTATGACCCATGACATATTTCTGGACATGAAATGTAAGTGGCAGTTGTTGCCTGTGGTTTCTGAAAAAGCTTTTTAAAATGGAGTGAATGGCCGGGTGTGGTGGCTCACGCCTGTAATCCTAGCACTCTGGGAGGCGGAGGCGAGAGGATTGCTCCAGGTCAGGAGTTTGAGACCAGCCTGAGCAAGAGCGAGACCTCGTCTCTACTAAAAAATAGAAAGAAATTAACCGAACAACTAAAAATATTTCATCCAATAACTCTTTTATGCTCCACATGTGCATAGATCTCCAGGATCCAGAAAATGCACATAATTGTCCCCACTTATTAACATAGAACATGGAAATACAATCACATCTTACGATCTCATCTTACGCTCTCTCTCTATAAATACATGGATAAAGCTTTCATAAGCCTGGTATAATCAGAAGATACAAAGAGGATTAAAAGTTGTTAATATTTCTCGAGAAATTAAAATAAGAATTTTTGAACTACAAAAATCATAGTTGAAGAGTTAAAATACATTTCTAAGGTAGTTTTTATGTATTGTTAATCTATTAAATTATTTGGTCATGTTACTTTCTCCATACACCAAATTAGCTATTACTTGTTTATTGATTTATACTGGGGATACCCAATTACTGGCTTAAGAGTTTTTAGCCTCCTTTTGTACCCAAATTACATTTCAGAATTGTTTATAATATAATCTTTAGGTAACCACTAACTCTAATTTGAAGCTGGCATTTGAATTAAATTTAGTTGTTATAATAAACAAGTTTTGAGCAGGAAAAATATAAAGATAATTATTTTATGATATGTGCATGGATTTCTTAGGACACAGTGGGAGAAATGAGAGGTACTCGCCAGAGGAAAACCTTATGATGCTGTCTGGACCAAGAGCACAAGGACACTTTCAAATTTGCTTTTAGAAAAAATCTTTCATAGCCTGGAAAGCAACAACTAAAGGAGGCCACTTTCTTATACATAATAAATCACAAACTCATAGAGCTGAAATGTTCTTAAAAGACATCTCATCCATCCTTTGATCAAATGCTTTCATCTCCTCTATATCACCACCAAGACTGCTATTTCGGATTCTTTCTCGATATCTCTATAGCTGGGGAAATCACTGCTCCTTAGGTAGCCTATCTGATATTTAGGCAGCTTAAGGTGCAAGATATTTTTTTCTCTGACTAGACTAGTATTCTATTTTTCTATAACTTTCATCTTCCATCCACTGATACTATTGCTGCCTTATGGGACTCCATTGAATGACTTCTTTTATTTTCACTTAAAAGCTTTTTCAATATTTGAACACAGGTTTTTACCTTTCATATTATCTTTAATTTCTCCTCTACCTGTATGATTTCACATAAATCCTTTTTATCTGGCCTTAAGTTTTATAATCTATAAAAATAAAGGTTTAAAAACATTTAGTCGAAGTACATTTCATATACAAAATGTAAGTGGGAAGTTTGGAGCCCCACCTATTGGCTTCCCAACTGGCTGCCTTAGGCATATACATCTGTGAAAGGTGAGAGAACTCCACAGAAGAGAGATTGATTCTCATAATGGTTGTCATTAAATTAAAAATGAAACATACATGTAATACCAGTGTTCTTAGGTCAAAATTTCAAAAAAGAAAAGTCTATTGACTGTATCCATCATAGAAAGAAAATCAACAACTTTAAATTGATCCTACCTCTCCACCTGAATTTGCATAGGTTAATGTTTTGGAGAATCAAAATATTATGAATTTTTCTTTTCAATAATTAGTTTCATAAAATATGAAGAATAACTTACAACAAACTCTATTTGTAAATGTTTGAGTAGTATTTTTAGTCCTGATAATTATAATACCTATTTTAATAATTTTCTCATTCCTGAGTATTTATTTTGCCAACTGGAACATACTGTTAAATTTTAAATTTCTCCCTTCAATTCTGCCAGTTTTTGCCTTGTACATTTTAGAGCTCTGTTGTTAGGTGCATATGTTTTTCATTGCTATATCTTCTTCTTAATAGATTGATCCTTTTATCATTATCATATATTCCTCTTCATCTCTTATAACATGTTTCTCTTCATGTCTTATAACAGTGATTATCTTAAAGTCTATTTTGCCCCCTGTTAACATAATAATCTAGTTCTTTTTGTGTTGCAATTAATAACACATACCTATTCCCATATTTTTAATTCAAACTATTTGCATCTTGGAATCTAAAGTATGTTTACTGTAGACAGTATATAAGCTGGATTTTTGAAATCCAGTTTGACAGTATCTGCCTTTTGATTATATAATTTAATCATTTCTCATTTATTGTTATTATTGGTATGGCTGGATTAAAAACTGCCAGTTGATTTTTCCTCCTATATGTGTCTTTTTTTTTTTCTTGCTCCTTCTTTGGTATCGTATTTTCCATTATATGTATATGTTCCAGTGTAACCTTTAAATTCCTTTAATGACTATTAGCTTCTTTTAAGTTATTTTCTTACAATATACATCTAAAATTTACAATATAAATATCATAATCTACTTTAGATTTTTGCCAACTTAATTACAATAAGATATGGAACCTTTACTCTTAAATGGCTCATTTCCTCCCCCCCACACACACGTGTGCTATTGTTATCAAAGATAATTTGTCTATATATGTTCAACCCTTAAACTACAGTGTTATAATTAATTATTGCATTGTATAATCTTATGTCTTTTAAAGAAGCTGAGAGAAGGAAAGCACAAATATATTTATAATTTTTTAACTTTCTTATTTATTATCTTTGGTTCTCTTTATTTCTACCATGGAGTCAACTTATCATTTGCTTTCATCTTCTCATTCTGATATATTGGCACTTTATTCTTCTTTCTCTCATTTTTGTTGTTATTGTCAAATATATGACATTTCCATATGTTATATGCCCAATAACACATTTTTATAGATAATATTTTATGTAATGTCTTCTTAAGTAAATGAGGAGAAGAAAGGACATGATATGTAATGATTGAGTCTTTTTTGTTTATCTTCTTACTAGCATTCTTTGTTTTTTTTATGCATGGATTACAATTCCTGTATTGTGTCACTTCCTTTCAATCTGAGGGACTGTCTTTAGGATCTCTTTTACCGTAGATCTTTTAGCAGCAAATTTTCTCAATTTTTGTTTACATGAAATGTCTATTTCATCTTCATTTTGGAAATACAGTTTTGCTGGAAACTTACAGTATTCTGATAGTACTTTTTCTTTCTCTTTCAACAATTTAAATGTGTTGTTAAACTTCTCTCTGGTTTCCATTGCTTCTGATAAGAAGTCCTCTGTTAATCTCATTGGGGTTACCTTATTATGTGATGAGTCATTTTTCTCTTTCTGCTTTAAGGATTTTCTCTTTAACTTTGGCTTTCAAGATTTTGACCATGGAATCTCTGGGTATGGTTCTTTTTGCATATCCTACTTGAAATTCATTGAGTTTAGTAAATGTGTAGATTAATGTTTTCATCAAATTTGGATTGATTTTGGTAATTTTTCTTTTTAAAAAAATTTCTGCTTTTTTTCTTTCTCTTTCTAGCACTCTCATTATACGTACATTGGTGCACTTACTAATATTCCTAATTACTTTGAAGCTCTGTTTATTTTTCTCTCTGTTTTTTCCCTGTTATTAAAATTAGATAATCTCTATTTGTTTATATTCAAGTTTGCTGATTTTTTTTTCAAATCTACTGTTGAACTGCTATAGTCAATTTTTCATTAGATCATTGTGCTGTTCAACTCCAGAACTTCCATTTGTCTTTTTTAAAAAATAATTTCTATTTCTTTATTGAGTCACTGTCATCATACCTTTCTTTAATTCTTTCAATATACTTACCTTTGGTTCTTTCAACATATTTCTAATAGTTTTGTTGAAGTCTTTGTCTTCTATGCCCAATATCTAGCCTATTGAAAAACAGTTTCTGTTATACTTGCTATATTTTCGTGAACATTAGCTACACTTTTTAAATAATTGTGTCTTGTAATTTGTTTATTGTTGTTATTAAAAATTGGATATTTGAGATATTTTATGTAGCAATTCTTTGTATTACATTGCTGGATCCTGATAAATTAATTTTCTTTCCTTATTTTCAAATATGATTGACTAATTTCACTAGCTATAGAATTATTGTTTTAAAAAACTCTTCTCCTTAAGAACCATAACTTACAAATCTTTTAATTTTTAATATTATAGAGGAGAAGCCTAATATTAGATTGATATTTCTTTGCTTACAGAAGGTAAAAATGTTTGCTTTTTTGTTTGTTTTTATTTTGTAATGAAGTAATTTTTAGTTACACTAATTTGCTCTTGGTATTTTTTTCTGCCTATGTATTATAATATTGTTTATTCTTAAAATCAAAACTTTCCTTCCCAGTATATTATCAATTTGATCATTTAAAAATATTTATTAGCAACCAGTGATACCTTCAGAATCCCAGCTTTAACTCAGTAAAATTAGATTTTACTACATATGTGATAATATTTTTCATTTCATTTGTTTTATTACCCTGTTCAAGAATAAGTGGTCATAAAGGTGCCTTATTGGTCTAGGGTAAACAGTATTTCTTCTAATTCGTCATAAATTTTCTCTATCTTCAAGTCTCATATATGTTCACAATAATAATTTGAGTAGAATTTCCTCCATTGCTCTATCTACATGTTTTCTTTTGATTCTCTTTTGGGTCTTAAGCATCAAAACAATTGAAAGAATTACTGTCTCCAGGCCCTTTCTTCTATCTAGTTCTGCTTTCCTGGGGGCCAGCATATACCGCAAGCCTCCTTGTCATCCAGTCCCACATACTAAGTTCAGAGGATGACTGCTGTATGTAGCTTTCTGCATGGTCATCTGCCTCGTACTTCAGTGCCAATCCCAGCTTTGTGGTAGGGGTGATTTTAGCTGTCATTAAAGAAATTTGATCTTCTTAATAACTCATTAAGGTAAAGCACACTGCAAATAAAAGTAATATTAGGTCATTAAATATGAAATGTCCGATTTCAAATCAAAAGGTCAGTTTATTATATCTTAAACAAGAAGCAGTACAATTAATCAAAGTATGCACCTCACTGTCGACAGAGTTTTGTCATCTTAACAGGGTAGCTTGGTTATGTCAGCAGCAAAGAAGCTTGAAGAGCAAGTGGCAATGAAATCACGAAAGGCATTTTCCATAGCTTGTTGAGAACTGAATATCTTTTTTGCAAGAAATGATCCAAAACCTGGAAGAAGTGGTAGTCAGTTGGTGCAAGGGCTGGTGAATATGATGGATGACAGTTTTCAAGTCCAGCTTCTATAGTTCAAGCAGCATTGTTTGTGGGACATGTGATCCACAGTTGTCATGCAAAACGATTGGACTGTCTCTACTGACAAATCTCGGCTGCTCAATTGCAAGCATCCTCATCATTTTATCCAAATGGTTACAGTAGACATCCACTGTAATCAATTAACCAGGTTTCATGAAGCTGTAGTGGATAATATCAGCGCTGGACTGCCAGACACCACTAGCTTCTTTTTGATGAATATTCAATTTTCAACTGTGTTTTGGAACTTCATCTTTATGCCAACATTGTGCCAAATGCTTGCAATTGTCAAAAAGAATCCATTTTTCATCACTCCTAACAATATGGTCTAGAAACGATTCACTGTTATGTTGTGACAGCAAAGATAGGAAATCTTCAAGTCTATGCCTCCTCAATGCTCGTTTAATTCATGCAGTACTCATCTATCCAGCTTCCTTATCTTGCTAATTTGTTTCCAATGGTCCAATATTGGAATAATAATGTCAAAGCCTGCTGCTAATTCGCGTGTAGGTTGAGATGAATTTGCTTCCATAACAGCTTTCAGCTCATCACTATCCACCTTGATCTCAGGTAGCCCATGGGGCTCACTTTGAAGATTAAAATCACCAGAACGGAATTTCTCAAACCACCAACATACTGTGCATTTATCAGCCACATCCTTCCCAAACACTTGACATTTTAAGCTGCCTGCACAGCATTGGTTCCAGGATAGAACTCATACTCAAAAATAACACAAATTTTTGACTTATCCATGGTGTCACAAAAATTGCTCTTAAAAAAAATTTGAAAGATAATCACAAGCCAAACCATGCATTTGGAAGAATGAGGATGTACCCTCTCAATTAAGATAAAACAAGAAGTGTCAAAGTGAAATGTCAGAGATATCAACTGGCAATACTTAATGTAATCGGACATTTCATACTTAACAACCTAATTTTTTTTTGTGGATGCAATGGGCTCAGTACTCCAGGCCTGTCTCTGTCTCCTGATACTGGATTACTAAATTAGATGGTCTTAGCAGAGTTTTTCCAGAGTTCTTTAAGGAATCCATTTCTTTTTGAATCACTAGACCTAATTTATTTTAAATATAGACATTTGCAAAGTCATATGAATAACTTAACAAAAGTTTATTCATGGTACCCAAAATAAGAAAGTGACCTTTCATTACTCACTGTTAAAGGATAATGTTAGCTAAATAGATCAACATTAAAACAGAAAACACTATGAGAAATGGTTTTTCTGCTGGCTACAAATATAATTATTGATCTACTTGTTACCTAAAAGTAAAGCCCTTGCTGCCGCTTAGATGCTCTACCAACTCCAGCTTCTAGATAAATGAAACTAACCAGCTATGAAAATTGTCCCGATTTTGCCCAGGCTTCTGGTTTGGGGCATGCAAATATGCTGCTCTTTTGGTACCTTATATAGAAAAAGAGTGTGATGTTCAATATTGAAATATGCCTGAAAATATCACCTCAAAAAAGAAATCATTTGTATGCTCTACCAAGATTATTTTTGCATGAGTTTAACAGTTAAAGCAGAATGTTACTTTTTATAATAATAATTTCTTATTTTATAAGCCTAAATCTTAATTTCAGTTGTATTAATAACAAACTTTATTATCTTAGTGATGCATTTTGTGCTAGCATCCTAAAACCAGGTACCTAGATTTTATACTACTGGTTTTACTTACTCTTTGAAAGAGGAGGGAGAAAAACTTTTAGAACTTGGATATTTGCATACGAAAGCCTGCAGAGTGCATTGAAAGAGTTCACAGTTAGAATACAAAGCTTGTTTTTTATTTCAATACCTGTGTTTGGGAGGGAAAATTATACATTCAAACAACATCAAGACCTACATTCTTTCAAACCTTAAAAAAATAACCAATAGAGACGATAGGGTCACAGGTCAGTTCAGTGAACTAAGAGTCAATTAACTGAACTGTTTCTTGGGCTTAACTTTAACTCTGAACTTGGGCATCTAACCTGCCTTCCTTAGATTTTCATTTCCTCTTCTAAGGTAAAAAATGGAAGAGCTGATTTGGGGCTAAGATATGTTTCATTTAATCATTATTCTGCTTCAAAAATTGCACTAATTACTGTGTAGTTATAAAATACATAATTCATTAAATAATAAAAATCACATAAAATTAACACATAAAATAAATATACAGTAAAATTATATAGCAGGAGGTATCTGCCTTTATTACCGTACTCATTTTTTTAATCTTCCTATGTTCACATGTCATTTATCCCCTCATATTCTCCTACTTTCTCATGCTAACAAGATGAGTTGGTTTCCCTGAAATTACGGTTAGGGTCAAATAACTACCAGAAGAATCTCTATTGCCATATGACTGTGTGACAATTAGAAGGATAGAAAGAATTATAAAATAAGGAAAATACAAAGTAACTAAAATTATGGAAAATTTGGCAGTCATACTTAATATTTCCAACAACATAGTAAAATTATTTTTAACAACAGAAGAACTTGAAACATACTAACATGTAAGACCCATAAGATCAGGATCCCTTAAGTTCTCTTTTGTATTTCTAGAATTTAAAAAGCACCTGCATATAGTATATGATCAAAAATATATATTTATTAAATTAATTTTTCATGGAACTTTTCAATGTCATAAAATGTAAATGAGCACTTTGTCCTCTTCCATGGAAAGATACTGCTTGGTCCTTAATATAAAGTGTATTTTATCAATTATGTTTTAATATTCTCTTTATATTCTTCATTTGTTACTCTGACTTCCTAACAATGCTTTGTCAATTTCAAATAGGAAGAGGAAATTGTCAGACCCATTCTTATTCTTAGCTTCTGAATGCCTTTTCCTCTGCATAAGTGAAGCTAGTTAGTTTGCATATGTACCTTTATCACATTTCACTTTTGCAAAGATGAGTGTTTTATCAAAAGCTGACTTATCAACTACAGTCAGTACATCCACCTTATGTTCAAGCCACTTTTGCAACTAATGTGCATGAATGTAGTACCTTGGTTTTAAGAACTTGATTCTTAAACCTTCCTCCTAGGCACTACCATAGCACCCTTTCATCTTCCTCACCTCATGACCCCGTTATCAATTGTAATCCTTTGTTAATGGTCTTTGTTGAAGGATTTTTGCCCTGGTAGGATTACTACTATCTCAAAACTCTCTTTTATACCTGAGTGTCTTATTTTCTTTTTCCAGGACTCATTTTAGAGAACAAAGTCTACCATGGAAATAAAAATTAAAGTGAAATATATCCCTTGAGGCACCTTTTTAATCAAACAGATCGTACTTTCATTTCAGAAACTATCTTTAAGTTATAGCCCAGAATCCTGACCCATCAGAAAAGAGGTTATAGTAAGTTTCAATTCTCATTTTTTTTTACCATCTTCCATGTTGTGTTATAAGGCATTCTGTCCCAATTTAAATATATAGTGGCAATGACTCTCTGTGTTTCAAAATGCTTCCAACAAAACACTTATTTTCCATATTTTTAATTCTTTATAGTACCTACCCTATTAATCTTTGTGCTTTTAAATCTTCTCCCATTTTTTGATACCAAAAGCAAATGTAGATATCTCACATAAAGCCCCCATTGCCTAACCTTCACTCTTACCTGCACTGTTACTATTTTTAAGCATTTTCCCTTTCCTATTACTTTGCAGTCATACATAATTCCAATTATTTCTCATAAAAACTATGTAGTGTTTTACAGATTCTTTGTTTTTTTCTGGACTGCTTTTCCTGTCTTTCTTTATTTGGCAAACTTCATATGTCTTTCAAGAATTGTTAAAATATCATATTCTTATAATGCTTTTATCTGTATCAAGCGGTCCCCTTCACGTAATTCTTAAGAACTGTGAAAAGGAGCAGGGTTTAGATTCTAGCTCTGCTACTGAGTCTCTGGCTTCAGTTTCCTCACAGAAAATGAAGATTCTAACGCCAATCTCACAGCAAGTTTGTAAAATAGTTAATAGGATATTTCTCATAGGGTATTAGAACACTGGGGGGCACATAGGAAACTTGTCGGCTTTGTGAACATAATATAGTTTATTTTCTTTTATATCCTTGATATGATATCTGAAATTATTATAATTATTATAACATGATTTATTAAAATGGCCTGACTTAATGTGTGCTTTCCCAGTGATGTTATAAGTTTTTCAAGATAGGGAACTATGTGTTATTTATCTGAATATCTCCAGAGTCTAGCACAGTATCTGAAATATGTAATAGACTTGTAACAGAAGTTGTCCACAATTTGCAGAATTTTCCAACTTTGTTTGTCACATTTTAAGTGAGAATATTCCCTTCAGAGCTCCGGCTGTTTTTTTTTTTTGTCCTTTTTAATGATGACTCTAAGGCAAATAGTTCCAATAAGCTTGTAGCCTAACTCTCTCATTCCTCCTGTTTTCTATGATTGAGTGAATACCCTCACCAGCTATAGATGTGCCCAAGCCAGCATACTGGACTCCATTCCTATGCTAGACTCAGTACCCAATTAATCTGGAAGTTTGATGTCTGAATTGTTCTTCAATTCATCTTTTCTCTCCAGCTCAACTACAATTAACTTAGTTCAGGGCATCATCATATTTCAACCGGGCTGTGGCAATATTCCCTTAAATTAATGGTTTTCCACTCTGGCTACACTTGAGAATCACACGGGAAGTTTTTAACAATACCAATTCCAGAATCCTACACCAAACTATTTAAAAGAAAATCTTTTTAGATGGGACTAGGGGTTCCATATTTTTTAAAACTACCTAAGTGGTAGTTTCTCAAGTATACCTAGAGTTGAGTCTGACTTATTTTACTCCCTCTGTTTTTCTTGTCTCTGATATTTTCTTTACAAAATCATAGTGAGTTTTCTATAATGGAAAGCTGACCTTGTCTCTATCTATTAATATATTCTTTCAGTAGGGGTCTATGCTCTCAGAACAAATCCTGATGTGTCATATATTTAATTATTTGGCCTCTGCTTAACCCTCCAGATCGGTGGCATTTGTATTTACTTTATAAAATATTTTTAAAAAATACAACCATAATCAGCAATTTTGCTTATTCTATTGCCTTATTTGTCTGAACTTCCACCCAACTTTTTCATCTATCAGAACTCAGCTCAGGAAGTATTTCTTGACTAACTTCTGAACCATCCCTGACTGTGGCCCATCATCTTATACCAGGTTAGGGCCTTCTGCATAGCCTCAATATAGCACTCACCACCCTGCATCATGGGCGTCTGCTCCTCCCTAGTGAGTCTGACTAATGGGTCTGCCTTACTAAAGAAACAACTGTCTTGGTACCATGTCTCACTCTGCATTGTTTCCCAAGCACTTTGCACAGTGACTTTCACATAGTAGAATCCAAATTAATCCTTTCCCATAAGTTCAGAGGTATCACATTGCTTGCATTAAATTCAACTATTATCTAAGACATTTTAATTTAACTTTGATTTTTATTTATTCTGCTCTAGGGTGAAAATTTTAACTTTCCTTATTTATTTTTCAGAAAAGTTCCCAGATAATTACATAATTTGTTACTTACTAAAACCTATTTTATACACTTCAGGATATCACAGCACTTTGCCATCAAAAAGCTTAATTGTGAGTATATTTTCTAAGTATGTTTCCTATCTACCTATAGTGGTGGACTTTAAACCTGCTGTCTTTACACATAGTCATAGAAGGGGGTATATTTATGGATAAGGTTAAGGCTTTCAAAACTCTCTAAATCTATGATGGTCTTTTAGCCACTGAAGTGGGTGGAAAGTATTATCTGACAACTAGATTTACAATAGCCATATTACTTTCTATTGTGAATGAAAGTCATTTTTACCAGTTAGGTTTGGGGGATATTTTTTCCTTTTTCTTTTTGTTCTTAATAGGCTTCTAGGATTTTATAATTTAATACAGATTCCTCACAAAAATACTTAATTTTTTTCTTGTTTCTTAGTTCTACTAAGAAAAATACTTTTTCAAAGAAGGTCAGATTCAAGTGTTATAATACAACATTTCCATTCTATACATTCTGATTTGAATTATGATCAACTAGAACCTACAAGGATTCCTTGATATAGTCTCATCCAGTTATTTACAATGTTATAATTATATTGTTTGTTCTGAAATCTACTATTATGGCCATATCCCTTTCAAAATTTATTATCCAGATAGAAACTGTCTTAGTCCATTTGTGCTGCTATAACAAAATACCAGAGAGTAGATAATTTATAAACAATAAAATTTATTTATTACAGTTCTGGAGGCTCAGTAGTCCAAGATCAATGCATCATCTGATTCAATGTCTGCTCAGGACTGCTCTCTGCTTCCATCGTGGTGTGTGGTCCTGTGTCCTCACATGGCAGAAGGACAAAAGGGACACCCACCGGGTCCTCACATGGAAGAAGAATGAAGAGCAAAAGGGAGCAAAGCCAATTCCTCAACCCCTTTTATAAGGGCCCTAATACTACCCATCAGGACTCTACTCTCATAACTTACTCTCCTCCTAAAGTCCCCACCTCTTAATACTACTGCACTGAAGATTACTTTTCAATGTGAATTTTGGAAGGAGCCCAAACATTTGACTAAAAGAATGACTAATTTTCTCCTTTGCAAGACTGTCTCCTGACATTTTTTTTTTTTTTGGTCATGTTTAAGGATATTAGTAAGCATGTTTAATTTAGTACCATCTACAAATATAATGAGCAAGATTTCTTTCACAAATGTTTAAAAACGATCTATTTTAGTCAGAGTTCTCTAGAGAGACAAAACAAATAGGCTATGTGCAGAGATACATTAAAAGACATTACAGGAATTGGCACACTTGACTATGGAGGCTAAGAAGTCCCACAATAGACTGTCTGGAAGCTGGAGAACCAGGAAAGCCAGTATAGTGGGCCCCAGTTCAAGTCCAAAGAAGAATGTCTGGGCTCCAGTTCTTGCCCTTCCTTTCCATCTAGGCCCCAGCTGATCGGATGGCACCCACCCACATTGAGGGAGGATCTTCTCCAATCATTTCACTAACTCAAATGCCAATTTCTTCTGGAAACACCCTCACAGACATGCTTAGGGCAATTTATTCATTCAAATCAAATGAAAAAACATCTGGGTTTTCCTTTCAACAAAGGAGGGACAGACTCAGTGCCTAGTAATGCACTGAGGCTAAAAAATGCTTTACCAGTTATCTTGGTATCACTTAATCCCATTTGGCTGACACCCCAAATCAATCATCACATTAGCTAAATATTTAATAGAAACTACCTTGATAAGTGCAAGAGATTTATTTGAAAATTCACGTATCAATAATAAACACCACTTACTACTCAATTTGATATATGCCCTAATGGAATAAAATAAAGTGAGAATCTTGATTTTCTTCTCAGGTTTTCATTTTGATATTTTTGGAGGTCATGATTTGGAATTTTATACAAAACACTTTGTTTGAAACTTAATACAAAATAGCTCTTTTCCTTCAATTTACATTACTTAATAATATTTTCCTCTCATTTATGTCTTCTATATGCTTCTGTTGAACTGAAATCTAAAAGATTTCTGTCTAGTCAAATTATAAGAATAATCATAACCAAGAAAGTGCTTCAGATATGCAAGTCATTTTTCTCAGAACAGTAATCATGTTATTCCTATACCACTGGCTTGAACGGGACAATTTTACATTCTGTTAACTCACATTTTGGCAAGATGCTGACATCTCCACTACATGTTAATTCATCCATTCACTGATTCAATAATATATGTTATTATTTATTTTTGCTAGCAACCACAGTGCTGAATTCTGGAGACAAGAGAGATGGGTCTTCTATTGTCACAGCATCTGCAGTCTCAGGGTGAATAAAGATAAATACACAGTTATAGCACAGTGGGATCAATGTGCTATTATAGAAATTCTGGATACTATGAGAGCATATGGAAGGTTCATTAGAAGGGACGTGAAGGAAGGCTTTCTAAGGGAAGTGGTAGCTAAGACATAAAAATTAATTAGGGAAAGGTAGAGTACAAGGACTGGATGAAAATATTGAACATTCTAGGGAGAGAGATTAGCCATTGGAAAGGCTCAGAGGCCAGAAAAGGTCTTGGAAGATTTGGGGAAGCAAAAATAGTACCTTATGGCCAGAAAGTATATATGTGTGTTGTATGTTCTTGAATGTTTTTGAGTATGTTTGTATTGGTATTGAGGGGGCAAGAAAAGGAGAAAGTTGCAAAAGATGAGGTTGGAGAAAAGTCTTTTAGGCACTTATAAACCATGTTTAGGATAGAGATGAACATGACCTACCACTATGCTATTAGTTTTCCAAGCCAAACAAAACAAAACAAACAAACAAACAAACAAACAAAAAACCTATACTCTGGTCAAGGAAGGACATTTGGTGAGAATATTACATACTATTCTACATTTCTGAGATACTCTCCCATACTCTGCCTTAATCTACACATTCCTTGATGCTTCCTGCATATGCCACATCCCTCATGAAGTCTTTCTTTATCACTAAATAAATGTATTTCCCCTATTTCTAAATCTGTATAGTGTTATTTTTCTCTGATATAATATGTCAAAATCTTTCTTGACATACAGATTTTTGTAAATCTACCTTCTCCCACTAGACTAGATCCCTAAGGAAAGGTACCAGATAATTACTTCGCAACCATTAAAACAGTTTTATAAATTGTTAAATTGAAGAGTGTTGTATAAGTCACAATGGAAACTTAAGAAAATAAATGATATGGTTCTTTAGAAAACTTTTAAGAATAATAGCAAACATTTTTTACAATGAAGCATTATTTTCTATATTGTTAACTCTGTGTGAGATGGCAAGGATGGAAATGCATCCATGATATCTTCTGCTAATTAAAATTCCTACTGTTAGTTTAATTGATGCTATTGAAACTACAATTTAGATATTTATCTTGGAAAAGCACCACCAACCACTCATGAGATTGAAGAACAGTACACTAACTTTTAAGTGAATCAACAATGAAAACAGGATCAAATGAGGATAATGACAACCAATTTTGGATAGCATTTCTTTCTTAGAACCATGTGCCTGGTCAGTTATTTGAATGAATGTCTTTGAACTGAGTGCAGTAGTTTCATGCAGTGTTAAAAATGGACTCTCTGACTTCGATATTTCTGTGCACCTAAGTACCAAGGACTCAACTAGTCCCTGATGATTAGCAGAGGTAGAAGAGATAGGTTGAGTCTTGTTGTCTAAAACTTCTGCTTATTACTTCTCCATCTGTCATGGGAATACATGTTCTTGTAGAATGGCTGATTGGAGCTGAGGATTTTGCCATGTAGGGATTTTTCCTTTGTGCAAAGTTATAAGTTTGTTATAAAACTATAACAACAATAAGGGTACTTATTAAGGATTTACTATATAATAACCCTTTACATGTTTTATGTCATTACTTTTTCATACAAAAGCCCAGAGTTATATATCCTCAGTGCTCCACTTTTGCAGATGAGAAAAATCATCTTCTACATAAATCTTCTATATTCTAGGCCAAACATGCTTAGTTTCTTCAACTATTTCACAAGATAATGTGTTTACAATTGCCTCATGGTTTTGACTGTGCTCAGTTTGGTTTGTCATTCTTACAAACAAGAAACCAGATCCACACAGCACACCAATGAGTTTGGCCAGGCCAGTAGGAGCCTCATTTTCTTTGCCCTGAATGCAGTACTTCATGCCTTTTAATACTATTATAGTTATTTGGAAACAAAATTATATCAATGTCTGTCATACTACATTTACAACTAAGATTATAAAAATGGTTACCTAACCTGTCACATGCAAAGCTTCATCTTCTCAATTTTCTAACTGGGTTACTATTATTTACATTGCAATTAAAGCATTTGAATGAAATGAACTTTAGGGACAACTTTAGCATTGACCCATTTTCAATATAGTCTGCTATTGCACACTTTCTAGATTCTTAATTTGGTAAACCATAACAACAACAACAACAACAACAAAAAACCCTTTGAATAGCCAGGGATAAGTCTGGGTGCTTAATGCCACATAACCATAGACATCTCACCTGGGCTTCATATAATTATCATTAAAAATTATTTATTGATGAAAGTTTTTTTAACAAAAATGCTGAGAGTTTTCTCAGTAGTTAGAAAGACCACCTAGGGATTACATTTTATTTTCAAATGATTTTACAACAGGCTACATTGAAAGTGAGGAGAAAACACTTAAGACATTATTTTCTTTTAATTATGTCATAAATATTAAATGAAAGTTTTAAAATTATAGGCACATCTTTCAATATAGCATTTCAGAAAATTATCTTAACTATTACCATGTATAAATATATTTGAAAACTAATATTCCATTACTTTAATCTTAAAGGACACTTGATAAAATTACTTCTTTTATTCTGAATGCATAAGACAATATTCTCTTTAGTCTGAAACTATACTCCACAGGATATGTTTAAAACCACATCATACATACATACTTACAACAAAGAGGGGGAAAAAAGCAGCTCTTTAGAAAAAAAGAATGTGTCTACCTATAAGATTTTAGTTTTCTGAAGTTGCAATTTTCAAATTAAGCTTTTTTCATCATCACTGTTGGTGCTTGAGACTGGATATGGGAGCTAAAACTCAGCCATCAGCGCTTTAGCTTCACATTTACAAAGAAAAGCAAACATCAAACTCTTATTCTTCTGTGCACTGCAGGGCAAATGTGCCAGGAGGAAAAACCGTTTCCTAGCCCTCACATAGCCTGCACAAAGGTGTTCTTTCTGAAAACTCTAGAGAGAAATACTTTCAAGGTCTTTCTAGCCCTAAGAGAGGTAGAGGACGCTTATGAAAACGGCAGTTTTGCTCCTCTATTCTCACAGAAGGAAGTTGCCACTAAGAGAATGGACTGCTCAAGGAAAGCATATACAAAAATTGATTTTTAATTTTCTAAATTTAAAGGAGAAAGACTTACCAAAGAGGTTGTGGACACAGATATATACTATAGCCTGGCTCAAGAGTATATATGATTTTTCTCTTCTTGTGTCTCTGGTCTATGACAAACTCACTCCAAGGGAAAATTGAACCCCAGCAAAAAAGAAGAGAGAAGGGCCTTATTTTAAACATCAACTTATTATTTGAGAAGTGACTATATAAGAAAAGAGTCTTGCTGACAGATCCTGTGGCTGTGACTATCTAATTTGCTCAATGTGTATTCAATATGTACCCTTTCATTCTATATATAAATTTCTATTTGTTTTAAACATTCAAAATATCTTTTCTTAATTTATCAGCTGCCTAATCAGTTGCCTTTAATACTAGTTCATCCTCTTCATAATTGGTTTGCCTGTTTTGTAGTTTTTTTAAAGAGACATTTTACGTTCTAATTTTATAAAATATTCCTCTGTAGTTTCTTAAATTTATAGTTTAATTTTTAATCCATTTGTTTTTAATCTATTTAGAGTCTAAATTATTATGCTGCATTAGAAACAAATTCAATTATATTTCTATTCTTATATTAAACAAGTTTTTCCCCCAAAAAACTGCTAAATAATACATCACTTTCACACTGTTTTTGGTCCCCTCTTTCTTGTATATTGAATTCTTCTACACACATAGGACTGTGTCTGAGCTCTCTCTTATTTTTTTATTAGCTCATTTATCTGCTTTTACAAAAGTAACAAACACATTTATTATTATGACTTTAAGGTTTATGGTATATAGTATGTCTTAATGTCTGATAGAGCAGATATCTTTTTAGGGTTGATTTAGGTAGACATTTTTTCTGTATATGTAATTTAAAATAAAGTTTTCTTCAATTTTATATTCATTTATAATTTTATAATATGAAATAAAGTGTTAACGTTAAAAATCAAATAAAATTTAAGATGACATTTCATATAATTTATAATTATTAGTATAAACTACACTTTCATCATATCATCTAAGAGGATTAATATCATCTATGATCTTTGTCAGAGATTTAAATGTTTATCCAAAGGGCTTTTGTTATCTTGATTTGCTTATTTTATGTGATTGTTCACTTCCTAGATATTTTATGCTTTATATTGCTCTTGAGAGTAATATATTATTGTTACTGCATTTTATGGTTGCCGTTAAAGAGAATTGCTCTTGTATCCTGCTGATTTTGTATCAGCAAATTTGCTAAATAAATTTAGTGGTTCTTATAGTTTGTTGATTTGGAATTGGCAGGTAGTCTTTTCATCTGCAGATAATTATAGTTTTTTTCCTCTTTTAAAATACTGAAAAATCTGCATAATATTATTTATTTATAACTTTTATCATAACCTGTAAAAGCTATAAACTGTAAACTATATTAAACAATAGTTATGATGGGGGCTAAGATATTTGCTTATATAATATTTGCTATAGTGTTTTTACTAAGCTTTATCAAATTAAAGGAGTGTTCCTCTATTCTTAATTTGCTGAGAATTTTTATCACTATAAGATATTGAAATGTATCAAAATATTTTTCTGCATATGACATATTCATACTTACATGTTGAAGAAGCTTTACATTTTCAAGTTAAACACTAACTTGATTGTGATACATTAATTTCACATTTTTAATAAGTTTAGATGATATATTATTGAAGATACTGCAACTACATTTGGAAGGAAAATGGGCCCATAGTTCTTCTTTCTTTACATTTTTTAATCGTGTTTTGTCCACCATATTGCACCAGCCTTGTAAAGTAAACTGATTAGCTTTTGTGCTTTTTCTATTCTCTGGAGGCGCTTGTAAATATAAGAATTAGTACTGTAGAATTCCGTAGGATAGTATTGTAGAATTTATGTGTAAAACCAGCTTGTCCTGATCCCTGAGTTTTGTGTTGTAGTTGTTCTGTGTGTGTGTGTGCGAGTGAGTGCATGTGTGTGTGCAGTTAGATTGGTGTGAAGAGGTGCCACATTTGATTCCCATTTTCAGTTTATTACACTTATATTTATTCAAGACTTTTACTTCTTTCTGAGTAAATTCTAGTATTATATAACTCTCTAGAAATTTAACATTTAAAATCTATTTTGTCATTGTTGATTTTTATTTATTTCTTCCCTACTTTTATTTATCTATTTTTTGACCTTGTTTCTTTGATTTTGTTATATTCCTTCTACCCCAACTACTTGAATTGAATGCTTAATTTATTTAAATATATCTGCAGATTTGAATGTAATTAAATGTGTGTATTTCCAATTGTATACTACTATGACTGTGTCAAATTTTGACATATAGTGTTTTTGTTGTTTTTGTCTCTCAGATTTTTTTTTCAAATTTATTGAAATATTTTTCTCATACCATAATATACACTCACTTAAAATATACAGTTATGTGTTTTTTAGCATATAAACAGAGTTGTGCAATCATCGCCATAATCTTACTGTGAACATTTTGAACCCCTCAAAAAGAAACTCCCATATCTGTTAGTAGTCATTCCTCATTCTCCTTCCCCTACTCAAGCCACAGCCCCTGAGAACCAATAAACTACTTTATATTTTTATGGACTTAGCTATTCTAGACATTTTCATAAGTGAAATAATTCAATATATTGTCTTCTATTACTGGCTTCTTTCACTTAGGATAATGTTTTCAAGGTCCACCTATGTTGTAACATGCATCGCTACTTCATTCTTTAAATTGACAAATAGTATTCCATAGAATGTGCATACCACATTTTGTCATTTAGTTTTAAAATTTCATACTTTTATGACTTCTATTTTAAAAAAATATTTAACATTACATTTTATAGTTTCAAAATGTGATTTAAAAAATCTATTTTTTTTGCAAGTTAATTGATACTCCTACACAATATTTGTGTGCACGTGGAGACATTTCTCTTCCTTTTAAAGATATAAACTTAATTTATCAAAAATTTACATATAATAAATTGGATATTAAAAACTGTTAAAGAACTATGCAGTTTTGGTTGGAAATTGAAATATTTGGAAAATCAATCTTCATCTTTAATTGGAAACATTAAAACAAAATAAGAAAAGGACTATCACGTGGAGAATAAGGTGCTTTCATTCTTGCTCCAGAAGACAGAGTAGATCCAGTGAGGAAAGGACATACACAAGGGGGACCCATTTTAGTCCATTGAAAATATTCAATTTGCTAATATTTAGAAGACGTTTTCAATAGTGCAATATATTCCCTGCCTCTAGAAGTAAGTGATCATGCTACCTGGCTACCTGGTACACATTCAAATGCTTTATATTTAGGTAGAAATTTGGTCTAAAAGATACCCAATACTCTTTCAACTGTAGAGTGTAGCATTTTGTTAAGTAGTTCTAACACCCTATTCAGCTAATAGGAATCAGTTCCTCTCTTATAATCATGTTAGGCAAACTTGAAATAATGTGTCTAACTGATTTCTTCTCTAATCCTGGGTTTAAGTCAAAATGAAATTTTAAAAGTAAGTCAATATGAAAATTCAAAATTATTCTTTAAATTATGACTTAGCTTTATGTTTTAATACATAAATGTAGACAGGTTCTATTTTAAAATATTTCTAGCACACTGTCATTTATAGCAATTAGGATCAGAAGAGCTAGCACATGTGAGTCATCGTAATGAGATTGACATGTTACTCTATTTAACAATAAAATAGATTCATACATATTCTCAAACCCCAAGACATTTAAAGATTTTATGTAACTGTAGGAATATTTCTAAGAATAGTCACTCAGGACACTCTTTTAGAATTCACACATTTTAGAAGATGGTGGATTTTCTCCTTCTATATTTTCTGGTAAGTTTTGTCTAGCCTATGGCATGACGGCCTCTTCTTTTTTCTTTTTTCCTTTCTTAGTGATTTAAATTTTTTATAGTTTATGTATTTTTATTTTTAATTTTTATGGGGACCTAATAGTTGTATATATTTATGGGGTACATGTGATATTTTGATATAGGCATATAATGGTAATAATTAAACCAAGGTAATCGAGGTATCCATCACCTCAAGCACTTCCTCCATTCTAAATAGCAGTAATTTTGTTTCTTTATATTTTACACAATCTTCCAACTTATGTGCTCAAAACTACAACTAACAGTGACATGAACATTTTGGTGGATTGTGGGTATTTAGAGTTATATAATTTGTCTCATTCAAAGTTATCTCCAGTCATGCACCACATAACATTTTGGCCAGTGACAGACCACATATAGATGGTGGTCCCATAAGATTATAATGAAGCTGAAAAATTCCTATCACCTTGTGAAGCTGTAGACTCTGTAATGTCGTAGTGCAATGTATTACTTACCTGTTGGTGGTGATGTTGATGTAAACAAACCTACTGCACTGCCAGTTGTATAATAGTATAACACATACAATTATGTACAGTATGTAATACTCGATAATGTTAATAAGTGACTATATTATTGGTTTATATATTTACTATAATTTTTATTGTTATTTCAAAGTGTACTATTTCTACTTACTAAAAAGATATACTTAACTGTAAAACGGTCTCAGGCAGGTACCTGCCTTTCAGGAGGTATTCCAGAAGAAGGCATTGTTGTCATAGGGAATGACAGTTCCACGTATGTTAGTGCCTGTGAAGACCTTCTAGTGGGACAAGATGTGAAGATGGAAGACAATGAAATTGATGATACTGATCCTCGGTAGGCTTACGTTAATGTGTGTGTGTCTTAATATTTAGCAAAAAATTAAAAATGGAAAATGCTTACAGAATAAGGATGCAAAGAAAGAAAATAGTTTTGTATAGCTGTGCAGTATCTGTGTTTTCAGCTAAGTGTTATTACAAAAGAATCAAAATGTTAAAAAATATTTTTTAATGTTTATAAAGTAAAAAAGTCATAGGAAGCTAAGGTTAATTTATATTGAAGGAAGAACAATAATTTTTAAAAATAAATTTAGTGTAGCTTATGTGTACAGTTTATGAAGTCTCTAGTAGGGTACAGTTACTTAGAGCAACTTCTAGTCCTGTAAGCTCCATTCATGGTAAGTATCCTGTACAGGTATACCATTGTTTATTTTTTATTTTTTATGCCATATTTTTACTATACCTTTTTCTATGTTTAGCTAAGTTTGGACACAAATACTTAACATTGTGTCATAATTAACTACAGTATTCAGAAGAGTAACTTGCTGTACAGCAGTTACAGGCCATACCATATAGCCTAGATATGTATAATAGTAGGCTATACCAGAGGTCCCCAGCCTTTTTGGCACCAGGGACTGATTTCATGGAAGACAATTTTTTCATAGATGGAGATGGGGGGTGGTTTCTGAATGATTCAAGTACATTACATTCATTGTGAAGTCAAACCACTCTACTAATGACAATTTGTATTTACAGCTGCTTCCAAGTGCCTTATCTCCTATCACCACCTTATCTCTGTCCCTCGCATGCTCGGTTTACAGTAGGGTTTGCGCTCCTATGAGAATCTAATGCCTCTGCTGATCTGATAAGGGGCAGAGCGTATGCAGTGATGCGAGTGATGGGGAGCAGCTGTAAATACAGATGAAGCTTCTCTTGCTCACCCGCTGCTCACCTCCTGCTGTGCAGCCTGGTTCGTAACAGGCCATGGACCTGTACTGGTCTGGGGACCACAGGGCTATACCATCTAAGTTTGTTCAGGTACATAATATGATGTTTGCACAATGACGAAATTGCTTAACAACACATTTCTCAGGATGTATCCCCATTGTTAAATGACATCTGACTGTATTTCAACAATACCTGAGAATGGCTACCCAGAGATATTGCAGTTCATTACTGTAATCTGTCTCTATCACTATGTCTGTGCTCATAGCAATACAGATTATCCATATGTCTGTACTTATGGCCATTATTCAAATGAAATGATGAGAAGTCCTCCTTTGTTTTTTGGAAAACACCATAAAGCTTTGGGATAGTACACAAAGTCTGGGGCATCTTTTACCAGAGACATTGTCACATAGACTATCATACTAATTTGAGAATAAAACAAAGTTGCATTTAAGTTTTTAGAGATGGCACAGTACTTTTGTAAGAGACCTATGATCTGTAGTGGTTCCCCTAAACGAATATCACAGCGTTGCTGTGGTATCTAGAGTAAGTCAAGCTATGCCTTTCATAGATGCATTACTTATACTTTAAATAAATTAAATATATTTTCTGGTTCCCCCTAAAGTAGTTTTCTTATATACAAATTTAAACCATCTAATATAATCACCTATCTTATAATTAAATATAAGCAAACCTGAAAATAACTAACACAAACCTCCTCTAATACTTTTTATGACACATTTTCTCCAACAGTGATATGATTAGGCACTTACAGAGTATTTAATGCATTGTCTTATCCTCTCAAAGTGCTATGAACAGACAGGTGGTAAAGATTTTCTTGTCTATTCATTTGAATTTGCTTTTAGTAAACTTTGGTGTTTTATATGCCTTCAGTTCATCTTGAATTCCATTCCAAGTCCTTCTAGTTTTATTTGTGTTTGTGTTTGTGTGCTGTTCTTACTGTTGTTGTTCATTATTTCAAAGGAAAGGAAGAAACTCCATAATACTTTGGAGACCTTAGCTAAAGATTTACCTCCTGAAGTGTCACTGATAAACGTATTGATCTTCGCCAAAAAAGTGACATTGTCATTCAAAAAAATGAAGGACCCCATCTATTTTTATGAATAAAAGTGATTATCATTCATTATTAAACTAGCAAACTAGCACACTGCCAAGAACCTTCTGTTTTAATCCTGGCTAACACTCAAATAAGGGCTTTGTCCCAGTTTTTACTGATATTATTGTGTTTCATTGATTATAAAAATTGAAGGTCTATCCTCACTGCCTGTAGTCACACACACTTTTCGTAATAGCTATAACTAGCATTTTTTTTCCCACCACAGGAATATTTCCAAGTTGATTTAACATTTAGTAATAATGTAAGTTTAGTAAATGTCATGTGAAAACCAAATTTTAATTCCTAGAGATAGACTTCTTCCCTTTCCTATGTCTTAAGGGCTGATTCTGTCTAAAGCATTAGTTATAGGCATAACCTCATGACTTTGGAAATCTAGATTCTCATACAATTCTTCTCTCTGCAATGTGCTGGGCTCTCCCATGGTTCTGGAATTCACCTCAAAGCATTTCTCTTCTAGCAAAGACCATAAGCAGTGAGTACTGGACGGTGGAGATGGTAACACTGTAGTTCCTTTGTTGTATATCATGTTTAATTTTTTCTGCCATCACTCTTTTCCTCTTCATCACTTTTACTTTCTATTCATGTTATTCCTGGCTTCGTAGGGGAATCTCTCCCTTTCCAATATGCAATTTGGGGAAGGAAACATTATTTAGCATGTGCATTTGGCATGTTTATGTCACTAAATTCAATAAGCATTAATCTCTTTGGTATACCATTAATTCCCTGAAACTTAAATCTATTGTACCTGTCAGGAATGAGTGATTATAAATAACAGAAACCCCTGTGATAGTAACATGAAGTAACAGGTTTTGTTTTCTTATATAAATAGAAGTAGAAAGCTAGTTATGCCGTGGGTGGTAACGCTGCTTAATGATAATTTTAGAATTTTAGGCTGTATTTATCTTTATGCCCTGCCATCCTTAAAGCACAGGCTGTTATCATTCTTGTCACTTGGCTATCAGGAGTCACTTGACACACCCAAGTCACACGGCATAGACAGCATTTGAATAATGATTTCTTCTGCTCTTAATGTCCTGGTTTACCAATGGTTCCCTCATCCAAAAGCATAATTTCCTTATCCTAAGTAATCAACAGTTTGTGAACAAATATATATAGGCATACGGGAATCTCAATCTGAGAGTTAAGAAAAAAAACAATACTTTGTTAGACACAAATGTTAGACTGAAAACAAAGTTGGTAAAAGATGAGACAGTGATTATTTCTTAATCTCAGCATCCAAGAATGTTTTCCCTGTGGATCTAAATTAGATTTATTCATAGAATAGAACACCAACAGGCACCAGGTTAACTGTCAGAGACGGACTGCCAAATTATGACTAAGATGTACCTTATTTAATATTCCTTCTTTAAGCAGCCAGCAATGATCAGATATCAAATTCTTAGGGGTAAAAAAGCTGTAGGTGGATGTAGTCACCTCCCTGCTTAAAATGTCATGCTGACATCTTTGGAATAGCTAAGTAATTATTTAAATTATGTTTTATCTATTTTGTTTGAGCATTTATTTTTATTTTATTTTATGTTATTTTGGAGTAAGAGCCCTTTAAAACCCTGTCATACCTGCATCCATTATCCATAATTATCATTCCATAACTATCATCATACAAAAGATACTGCTGGAGGCTGAGCAATTTTAGTCTTTAAATACATCCTCCTCTATCCTTTATCCTTCCAGACTTAGTATCAAGGTTAAAATTACTTTAGACAATAATAAGGGACAATTAGGACTCTGTGTTAGTCTGCTCAGGCTGCCATAAGAAAATACCATAGACTGAGCAGCTTAAACCACAGAAATTTATTTTTACACAGTTCTGGAGGTTGGGAAGTCTGAGATCAAGGTGCAGGCATATTTGGTTCGAGGCAAGAGACCACTTCTTGGTTTGTTGATGTCCACAGATGGCAGATAGAGAGAAAGAACATGCTCTCTGATGTCTCTTTTTATAAGGGTACTAGTCCCATCACAAGGGACCCACCCTCATGATTTCATCTAACCCTATTTATCTACCAAAAGTCCCATCTCCAAATACTGTCATTTGGAGGAGAGGGAGGGCTTTATCCCCATATAAATTTGGAAGGGACACAAACGTTAAATCCGTAACATTCCACCTCACTGCTTCTGGTTTTCTAATATGTCTGTAGGGTCATACTTGTAAAGAGAAAAATGGTTTACCTAATTTTTTCCCTTAATATTCTTTTATATTTTATTTAAAAATATGAAAATCCAAAGTTTTATTTTTTCCAACAATGTAAAACTCATATGATTATAAAACCTACAGGCTTATGGTAGGTTTCCATTACATTTTTCTAAGTAGTTCTTTTAAGCCATATACATTATTCTAAACTATGTTAAAGAATTTATGTAAAGAAATGTTAAAGAATTTACGTAGTGAAAAAGATATGTATATAGTATATGCACACATACGTATCATACCGATGATGACAAAGATGAAGATGAAACAATGATAAAAAGTGAGAGCAGAAGCTATTTATTGAATGATCTAATATGTGCCAGAGAAAGCTCTTAATATATTTATATGGATTAATCTCAATTGACACATTTTTAGACGCTAATTAGTTTTGAAATGTTCAAGGTGATAGTTTCTCACCCAAAATGGTGGTTTAAGTTCCACCTACAAGGCATCTTAGGCTAATAAATATATAGATTTTCTTTTAATGCATATCTATACTTTAGTCACTACTGATTACTTATTTTTTCCCTTGTTATATCTTTATATGGTGTAAATAATATTCAACAAATTTTTCAGATTGATATAGAAATATTTACTCCATGGCCAATGTTTTCCTCAGAATTGGTGAAGGGAGGATGAGAGTACTTACAAATGGAAAGTGCATGTTCTAAACTAGCTAACCCTCCTGCCTTGCACAGATCAGACAGAATGTGGATTTTAGTCATTATAGTTAGCCTTACCATATAATTTAATGTCAGAACTGAAAGACCTGTGAGAATGAAATAGAGAGCTATTAATAATTACAGCAGACAGTCCATATAAATTCAGATTATGTGTGGCAACAGGACTTATTAGCACCCTACTGTCAAGGTCTCCTTTGTTATCATAACATAGAATTATAATCAGACTTTCAGGTAGACCTAACTCATCAACTCAACAACAACAAAGACTTCTTCCAACAAGGCAAGAATGTGCTTTCCTCATCTGAGATTTATGTTTTTAAAATTAAAGAAAAGCATAATATGCAAAGCTATTTTTGTATAAATTTATGATATATATAAAATAAAAAGTGAAATATTTTTCCTTCACAAAACCAACTTTATACCAGGGGTAAATGCTGTTAACAGCCTGTGACATATTCTTGTGAATTTTCTGGTTTAGTGTGTTTATATCTACTCTGTACATTCATCTTTTAAATGAGAAAAAAAAAATATATATATATAGTCTACAACTTGTTTGCCTTCTTTAATATGTATCATGGACATTTTCCAAGTGAGAGCCTATAGAGTTATGAATTTTTTGAAATTGCCATGTCCTTTGAATGTGCACAGCAAAATGTATTTAATCAATTTCCACTAATGAACATTTAAGCTATTTCTTTTCTTTTGCTATTACAGAGTGCTATGGAATCTTTTACTTATGTAAATTTTCTTTCTCACAAATATTTCTATAAAATAAATTTCTAGAAGTAGATTTGTTTCATCTGAACTATATAGATATGAAACATAAATGATACATTGTCAGTGATGTACTAACGAATCCCCCTTCCATGTTATATACTTATATATGGTCGCCAACAGTTTTTAGAAGAGTTTATTTTAGCCTAGTCATCAGAGGCCATTATTATATTTTTTAAAATAATGACTTTAGTAAGATAAAATTTACATACCATAAAATTAGCACTTTTACAGTATACAATTTAGTGATTTTTTAGTGTATTAATGTTTAGAAATTTTTCATCACCCCAAAAAGAAACCCGGTATCCAATAGCAGTCACTCTCACTTGTACTTTTTATGTCATATCTGAGAAACCATCACCTAACCCAAGGTCATGACAGCTTATTCTTTTTTCTTCTGAGAGTTTTATAGTTTTAGGTCTATTATCCACTTGGAGTTAATTTTTTAATATGGTATATTGTAGTTCAAATTCATTCTTTGTGTGTATATCCTGTTGTCCATTATTGCTATTTTAATTTTTCCATCTTAATAGTTGAAAATTATGCTCTTATTCCTTTCATTTTTTCAATATAGATTGAGGTTATGTATATGTTCATAGGTTTAATTTCAATTTTTATATCTTCATTTATGGATTGCCTATTCATGTGTTGTGATGTGTTTTTATGTGTGTCTATGTGTGTGTGTGTAATTTTTGGAGTTTGTGTGAAGGAAATGTACTAGTCTTTTTTGAAGAAGAATAAGAAGTGGACCTAAAGAAAATCAGTGATTATAAGTAATTACTCTTGAGAAAAACAAGCACACAAATAGATCAACACTATGTTTCTGCCAGCTAACAGAGTTTGGCTTATTTAAATTTTTTTTTAAATTAAAGCAAGGTAGTAAAATATAGCACACATACATTAAACTATAAATCTTATTTATTTAAGGATAAAGCTCTATTTTTGGTAGTTTTTGTCATAGAAGATATCCAGACTCTTGAATTAAAATGTCATGATAACTAATATATGCAAAAAGTATTTATAAACATTGCAAAAGCCTTTTCATTTTAGCCTCACAGACTGGAATGAAACTAACTTCTAAAATATACCTTGACAAAATTTAACACACATTTTGCTTCAGAAGTTATGTAAAGCAAAAGGAAAATAAATGGCCTCTATATGTTGTCTCTACCCTATATTTCTAAAAAATAAAAAGAACCTGTGATTTGAATATATGTGTACTTTATTTAAATCTAGTACATGAATTTTTGTACAGAAATCTTGGATTCATTACATTATATAATTTCAAGATTGTTTAGAAAATATTAAAAGAAAGAATTTAGAATTCTGGAACTAAATGACTGACAAAATTTATATAAGAATAGGCAAAGAATGTTTTAACAATCACTGGTTGAATTTTAGAAAGTAGAACTGTGTTTAATTGATCAATGGCATATGTTTATTCTATATTTCCTTATGTGATTCAAGAGTTTTATTGTATTTAGTTTAATAAGCTTCTTTAGGTCAATGACATTAGCTTGTTTTAAGAAGCTTAGTACAAAGAGAGTATTTTCATCCTCTTCTATAGGCATGCTTCATTTTATTGCACTTTGCTTTACTGCACTTCACAAATGTTGCATTTTTTACAAATTGAAGGTTTGTGGCAACCCTGTGTTGAGCAAGCCAATCAGTGCCATTGTTCCAACAGCATGTGCTTACTTTGTATCTCTGTGTCACATTTTGGTAACTCTCAAAATATTCCAAACTTTTTCCTTATTATTATATCTGTTGTGGTTATCTGTGATCAGTCATCTTTGATGTTACTATTGCAATGGTTTTTGGTTGCCACAAACTGCACCCATATAAGCCAACAAACATAATCAATAAATGTTGTATGTGTTCTGACTGCTGTACCAATTGGCTGTTTCCCCATCTTTCTTCCGCTCCTCAGTCCTATTTCCTGAGAAACATTAATATTGAAATTAGACCAATTGATAACCCTATGATGGCCTCTAAGTGTCCAAGCGAAAGGAAGAGTCCAGTGTTTCTCACTTTAAATCAGAACCTAGAGATGATTAAGCTTAGTGAAGAAGGTACATCAAAAGCTGAGATGGACTAAAATCTAGACCACTGTTGCCAAACAGTTAGCCAAGTTGCAAATGCAAAAGAAAAGTTCTTGAAGGAAATTTAAAGTGCTACTCCAACAAACACATAAATGATATGAAGGTGAAACAGACTTATTGCTGATTTGGAGAAAGTTTTAGTGGTCTGGATAGAAGATCAAACCATCCACAACATTCCCTTAAACCAAAGCCTAATCCAAAGCAAGGCCCAAGCTCTCTTCAATTCTAGGAAAGCCGAGACAAATGATAAAGTTGCAGAAGAAAAGTTTGAAGCTAGCAGATATGGATTCATGAGGTTTAAGGAAAGAAAAGCCATCTCTGTAATTTAAAAGTGCAAGGTGAAGCAACTAGTGCTGATAAAGAAGCTGCAACAAGTAATCCAGAAGATCTAGCTAAGATAATTGTTGAAGATGGCTACACTAAACAACATATTTTCAGTGTAGATAAAAATAGCCTTCTATTGGAAGGAGATGCCATCTAAGACTTTCATAGCTAGAGAGGAGAAGTCAATATCTGGCTTCAAAGCCTCAAAGGACAGGTTGATTCTCTTATTAGGGGTTAATGCAGCTAGTGACCTTAAATTGGAGCCAATGCTCATTGACCATTACAAAAATCCTAGGGCCCTTAAAAGGTACACTCAGTCTATTCTGCCTGTGCTCTAGAAATGGAAAAACAAAGCTTAGATGACAGCACATCTGTTTACAGAATGGTTTACTGCATATTTTAACCTCATTGTCAAGACCTACTGCTCAGAACCAAAGATTGCTTTCAAAATATTACTGCTCACAGTCAATAACAAATTATGGCATATATTTAAATAACTAAAATAGTGAAATTGAAATGTTCCTAACACAAAGAAATAATAAATGCTTGAGGTGATGGAGGCCGCAATTATCCTGATTTAATTAATATACATTGTATGCCTGTATCAAGACATTGCATGTACCCTATAAATATATGCAACTATTATGTACCCATAATAATTAAAAACAAAAATATTTTTAAAAAATGGATGCTTATTGACAAGGTACCTGTTCACTCAACAGCTCTGATGGAGATGTACAAGGAAATCAATGTTGTTTTCATACCTGTTGACACAACATCATTTCTGCAACCCATGGATCAAGGAGTAATTTTGAGTTTCAAGATTAATTTTTTAAGAAACACATTTTGTAAGGCTAAAGTTGCTATAGTTGCCATAGATAGTGATTCTGCTGATGAATCTGGGCAAGAAGTTGAAAACCTTCTCTAAAGGATTCACCATTCTAGATAGTCAGTATAAACATATTCATGATTCATGGGAGGAGGTCAAAATATCACCATTAACAGGGGTTTGGAAAAAATTGATTTCATCCCAGGGATGTCTTTGATGGGTTCAAGACTTCAGTGGAGGAAAAACTGCAGATGTGGTTCAAATAGCAAGAGAACTAAAATTAGAAGTGGCGCCTGAAGATGTCACAGAATTGTTGCAATCCCATAATAAAATTGAGCAGATCAGGAGTTGCTTTCTGAGCATGAGCAATGAAAGTGGTTTCTTGAGATAGAATCTACCCCTGGAGAAGAGCCTAGGAACATCATTGAAGTGACAACAAAGGATTTAGTGTATTACATAGAGTTAGTTCATAAAGCAGTGGTAGGGTTTGAGAAGACTGGCTCCAATTTTGAAAGAAGTTCTACTGTGGGTAATGTACTATCAAATAGCATTACATGCTACAGAGAAATCTTTTGTGAAAGGAAGAGTTAATTGAATCAATCAATATGGCAAACTTCACTGTTATCTTATTTTAAGAAATGCCACAGTCACCCCAACTTTCAGCAACAAACACCCTGACGCTTTCTCTCTTTATATGTATATATATGGAAATACATATGTATATACATGCTTTCTCTCTATATATGCATGTATAACTCTACACATATATGCATGTATATGTACACATATTTTACTTTGCATTTCATTTCAGTGGTGCTTAAGAAAGTGGTAGAATAATAGAAAAATATTTACTTTTAAAATCAGCTTGATAAAACACCTTAAAATTCCAACACTAGCCTGGCATTAAGACATTTTAAAGATTTGGAGACCTGGATTCAACCACTAATTAGACAATAAGAGGGGAAGCAATTTATTTATCATCTTCAAGACCTGATTTGTTTAGATTTAGCGAAGGTTTGTTTCCTGTATTTTATCTGAATAAGTGCCTATTTTTAAAGGAGAATAAGGAGTGATTACTGTCCTTTGTGGTTTTCATAACACAGTGAAGCAGAAAGATACAGGGTGCAAATTGGAGTGCTGGAGAGGGGGAATGCAGATATATTGAATGCCTATATGTTATACATCTATTATTTCTTATATTACCAATATTCAGCAAAGTATGTATCATTACACTGAATTTTATACATGTGCATACCAAGAATGAGATATATAATTTGAAATAAATTGCCACAAATAGCTAGTAAATGGAAGCTCCAAAACTCATACAAAAGCAAATTATTACTGTCTTAAAAAAGTGCTAAAGAGGCTCTTCCCAGGGGCCCTGAGACAATAAAGGAAGAAACAGATAAATGGGCTAAATAACAGAAGTCAGCAAGGACAAATTTTATGTTCATATATTTTGTATCAGGAGACCAAAATATTTTAAGAAAATAGTTTGAAAGGAAAATAAAATGATTTGGGACCTTAGAGGTTTCATTGTAAGAGAAACTAAGAAGAAGAAAACTAGGCAAGTATTATTTTGGCAAATAAATAAATATGAAAATAATAATTTCAAATCAACATAAATAAAGTTGAATGAATAGGAGATACCTGTTTAGTACAAAGATATAAATGATCCTGTGGTTTTAGAATGACTGACCCATGTCAGAGAAAATAAGATAAAAATATATGGAACCTCTCACATAAAGAATTGAATAAAACTTCTTAAAAGATAATTAACAATCTTACTTTTGGTGCATGTGGACGGGGGGGGGGGGAGGAGGGGGGGTCGCCAGTGAAATTCCATAGGCAGGAGAACATAATTGAAGATACTTTCCATATACACACACAACATGAACTCTGGAATTTAAAACTGAAAGTTCTGATTATGTAGCACTATGTTTTCATATTTGTGATGTTAGATACATAGAACAAATTGACTGTAGATGCAGCCCTCAGGGAATCTAATTTTATTAAGCAAGTGGAATTTCAGCATAACTAAGACTGTATCATGTTTTATGTTTATCGAATTTTAGTCTGATGTTACTTCTTGACAGAAAGTTTTAATATATAATTTTATCAGATATTATAATTATAGTGAAAATTTAAAGGCATTCTAGATCATCTGAAGTTTTCATATAGTTAGGCAACTTTGATACTGTAATTTCTAGAATAGAATCCTTTGTTCTATTTTTCATCTCTAAACAAGGAAATCAATGATTACAATTGAAGTCCCTGTTGTGCCAGTACTGCCCCACCCCAATTGCCTTCTAAGCAGTTTATTACATATTATGGAAAATTTCTATGTAAGCAAACAAGTAGTAATACAATACAATATAAATATAGTAATGTGAGGACATACTAGTTGTAGCAATTTTTTTTTTTTTTTTGTGCTGGGTGAAAGGTGGAAGTGGAAGGGAGAAAGGATTGATAGTGTATGTGATATTTGAGATGCTTCTTAGGCAATGAGCAATATCTCAATGGCAGAAGAGAAGAGTAAAGAAATGTGCTTGGAAAAAACAAATATTTCAGCATAGCTTAAATACTAAAGTCTATGATTACAGAAGAGAAGAATATATAGAAATAAATAACGTATTTGCCTTCAAATATGAATTAAATTTAGGACTTAAAAATATATTTCACTACAACAGGGAAGGTTTGTGGCTACTGTTGTTTTTCAGTATTACCCAAGTTCCTCATTTTGATGATTAGAAGTTTATTTAAATGATGGATGTGACAAATACCTTTTTTATAAATAATTAAACAGAACAAGTACAAACATATTTGAAAAGAAAACACATTTACCTCTGAGTCTTCTATCTAAAATCTGTGTTACAATGTTAAATATTGTACATACAGGACTTATTTGCCAATTAATTTAGTAAATACTCCTTGAATATTTAGTATACACCTAGAGTAGTTCAGGGAACTGTTTGCAGCCGTGAACAAACAAAGCTGAAATAGGGATTACACTTTAGGGAAGAGAAAAAGAAGGTAAGTAAACAAATAAATGAACAGTCCAATCTCAGTGAAATATGCCACAGAGATAATAACACGGAGAATCATGTTAGACAATAAAGGAAGTAAAAAGAGGAAACCTTAGATTAGAAGTTAGGGAGATTCACTCTGGGAGGTGAGTCTTTCATTATGAGAAGAGTTAGCATTTTGAAGAACTGGATTAAAGTGTTTCAGGGAGAAGGGGCACATGCAAAGCTCTCAACGTGGAAAAATGCTTGTTGTGGCCAGTATCGGTATAGCCAGATGATTTAAGCAAGGGAGTAATAGAAGCTGATTGACATTTTGAAAATCTAACTATAACTGTTAAGAGAATAATGAAATGTAGAACTGAAAGTAGAAAAGACATATTATGAGGAAGAAGGGGATCACATTCAGATGGGAAAAAAATGATAACTTCAGAAAATATATCTGCAACTGATATTACCAAGACAGGGTGAATATTTATCTAGGATATTTCAAGAAAACAATAATGAATAATCTGAGAAAAGAGCAGGCAGAAGTTTTGAATTGATAACTTTTATAAAAAATGCAAATAAACATATCAAAAATGATTAATATCTCTATAAGATTGGCAAAAATCTCCAAATGTGAACCTAAAATTAATCCCAGATATCCCAAAGTAATTTTTGTAAAAATATGAATTAATGTATACATACACAAGGATATTTATAGCATTAAAAGAGAATAAACACCCAAATTTCCATCAGTTGGGGGACTAGTTGATGGTAGAATATCCACATGATGCAATACAATGGTAAAAAGAAATAGTAAGGATTTTTACATACTTCTATGAAGCATCTCCAGGATGTATTGTTAGGTAATCAAAAGTAAAATGGGCTTACCCAGGAGGGCCGGCTACATTAGCTAGCGCTCGCTCTATTCTCTCTAAGGGGGAAGCAGCGGACTACAAGAGACTGAACAGTATCTGCCTCCATTTCCAACAGACTCACGTTCAACTTTCACTCACAAAAAGAAGCCAGGAAAATTTTATTGGTCCTTTTTTTAAAAAAAATTAATATAAAATTATAGCAAAAAAAAAAAAAGGAACCTGAAGTTTAGTAACACAGTTGGAACAATCTGCAGTGGCAGGAGAAGAGGTTTAATTTAGATGATTTTCTGTGGTTGGTTTTTCGCTAGGCTCACGGTGATGGAAACTGCACATTTTTCCGAAGGGATGGAGAAGCTGCTGGAGGTTTGGTTCTCCCAGCAGCAACCTGATGCAAACCAAAGATCTGGGGATCTTCGCACTATCCTGAGATCTGAGTGGGACATACTTCTGAAGGATGTGCAATGTTCAATCATAAGTGTGACAAAAACTGACAAGCAGGAAACTTATGTACTCAGTGAGAGAAGCCTGTCTGTCTCTAAGAGACGTTTCACTTTGAAGACGTGGTAGGTAGGTACCACCCTCTTGCTGAAAGCACTGGTTGCCCTGTTGAAGCTTACTGGGGATTACAGTGGGTTTGACTCAATTCAAAGCTTCTTTTATTCTCGTAAGAATTTCATGAAGCCTTCTCACCAAGGGCACCCACACCGGAATTTCTGGGAATAAATAGAGTTTCTAAATGCAATTTTCCCAAATGGAGCAGCATATTGTATGGGACATATGAATTGTGACTGTTGGTACTTATATCTTCTGGATTTCCCAGAGAGTGGAGTAATCAGTCAGCCAGATCAGACCCTGGAAATTCTGATGAGTGAGCTTGATCCAGCAGTTATGGATCAGTTCTGCATGAAAGATGGTGTTACTGCAAAGGATGTCACTCGTGAGAGTGGAATTCGTGACCTGATACCAAGTTTTGTCATTGATGTTCAATCTTTGTGGGTAATCGATGGATGGAATAAATTGGATGGAACTTATTGGACTATTCACATCACTCCAGAACCTGAATTTTCTTATGTTAGGTTTGAAACAAACTTAAGTCAGACCTCCTGTGATGAGCTGATCAGAAAAGTTGTGGAAGTCTTCAAGCCAGGAAAATTTGTGACCACCTTGTTTGTTAATCAGAGTTCTAAATGTCGCACAATGCTTGCTTCGCCCCAGAAGATTGAAGGCTTTAAACGTCTTGATTGCCAGAGTGCTATGTTCAATGATTACAATTTTGTTTTTACCAGTTTTGCTAAGAAGCAGCAACAACAGCAGAGTTGATTAAGAAAAATGAAGAAAAAATACAGAAAGAGAACACAAGTGGAAGGTGGTGGCTAGTTTCTAGATGTTAATACCGGGGGCCATGCTTTTCATAACCCCCACCTTGCTGTTGCAGAAAGCCCTAGATGTAATGATAGTGTAATCATTTTGAATTGTATGCATTATTATATCAAAGAGTTAGATATATTCCATGAATGCTCTCTTCTGTGTTTAGGTATTCTATGCCACGCTTGCTGTGAAATTGAAATGCATGTAGAAAAAACCTTTCACTATATGGAACTTTACAATACTTGTGAAAACAAATCAATTTGGTTTATGCACAGTATAATATTTCTCCAGGTATCATCCAAAATTCCCCACAGACAAGGCTTTCGTCCTCATTAGGTGTTGGCCTCAGCCAAACTGTCTGGGACTGTTCTATTAAACTGCTGGCAGAATCTTACATCCAGTTACCTCTACTTTCTAGAACTAATTGTTTACTAATGTTATTGGAACCAATTTCTACTTCATACAGATGTTTTTTGCAACAATAATTAAAGTCTTTTTTTTCCACAAGTAGGGTCCTGTTAAGAAAATTATTCAAGTTACTTATGTTGTGTATTACTATTTTAAAATTATTGGTCCATGCATTTGTAGTCCTATAATTGATTTCTTCTCTCACCATAGTGTCTTTCCTCAAACTCTCCAAATAAAGCAATACACTGTTAACAAAAACAAATAAAAAAGTAAGATGAAGGACTGTACACAGTATGCTCATTTATATGACAAGAAATTGTAGGGAACAAACATAATGTATGTACGTGTACATATATATGAATATATATTCCCTTCATATTTTAAACAATAACTAATAGAAGAAAAAAATTAAAAATTGGTTATAGAGTGTGGAACTAATTTATACATATTTACTTAAATTAAATACAATGGAAGAAAAGTTGATAAAAATACGTACATAGAGAAAATAGGAGGGGCCAAATAAAGATACTAAATAACTCTGGATTAAAGAAGAAGGTAAGAATGGAGCAAGGGGAGTTATCAAGGATAACTTCTAAGCTTTTGTCTTAAGCACATGTGCACATGCCATTGCAATTTACTGAAATGGAAACATATTTTTGCCATGTTAATTTGGAAATTCCTAGTGGGCATTCAGGTTGAAATGTTAAGAAGTTAGGGTATGTTAAGTGAAATAAGCCAGACACAGAAAGATAAATACTACTTATACATGAAAGCCCAAAACGTTAATCTCCAAGAGTAGAATAGTATTTACTAGAGCCTGGGAAAAGTTGAGGGAAAGGGGATAGCCAGAGGTTGGCTAACAGGCACAAAAATAGAGCTAAATAAGAGTAAGTTCTAGTGTTCCATAGCACTGCAAGGTGACTATAATAAACAAAAATTTATTGTGTACTTTCAAACAGTTATAAGAGTGGATTTTGAATGTTTCTAACATAAAGAAATGATAAATGTTTGAGGTAACAAGTTTGCTAACTACTTTGATTTGATTACACGTGTGTAAATATATATTTTATATATATATGGAAATATCAAAAAACAATGATAAACTTTTGACCATGCTTATGAAATTAGATTTAACTACTATAATTTATTTTATGTATACTTTGTTACTAGGTTCTCATATTTTAAAATTGTGAATGTTGCTTTTCAGTTTTTAGGACAGAGAAACAAGGGTAAAGTGAAACACACTGCATTATAAAGTTGCTGTTTTATGGTAACATTAAAGTTAATTCCACTGGCAAAACATAAAAAAATTTAAAAAAAGAGGTTAGGGTAATAAGCCATCTATGACTAAGGGAAAGTTCACATAAAATTTAATTTTTTTTAATCATAATATAGATATTATAGGAGGCCATGTAACTGGGTTGGATTGGATTAGATTGGATTGGATTAATTTAACTAAGAAAAATGCTGAGAAATTGAGAGACAAAGTCAAAGAAGAGGAACCTCAGAGAAATCTGAAGAGAAGCCAGACAATTAGGGGCAAAACCAAGAGTATATGGAGTCATGAAAATCCAGCCCCAACCCATGCAAAAAAAAAAAAAAAAAGAAGAAGAAAAAACAAGAAAATGAGGGAATCTGTCAAATAGATTAGTTGCTGCTGAGATACATGGCAATATAAAGACCAAAAAAAAAGGAAAAAAAGGAAAAATGGAAAGAACTGATAACGTTGAAAAGAGAAAATTCTATAGAGTGACAATAAGAGAAGCCACACTGGAGTTGGTAGAAAAGGAAAGGAGGGGTAAGAGTTAAAAGATCAAACGCAGATCCTTCTTTTTAGAAATATTTTGTAGATTGTTGTACGATGGGGGCAGTAACTAGACAGGAATATAAGATCAACATAAGGTATTTATGTTTACTATAGAAAATACTACATATTTATATTTTATATATGGGTATATGTGTACATGTGTGTATGCATGTGTTTATATGTATGATGGGCAGACTGGTGCTAGCACATTAGTGATAGTATAATAAAACTCAAATTTCAGACCTAAGAACTGTTACAGATGTCAAGCAGAAAAATTGTCAGGTCAAATATGATAATGCTGAAGTTGTGCATTTCTCTTGCCCTGAATCCCCAAATTAGTGGGAATAATGTAAATCTCCTTAGTGAATTCATAATCATGTATAATGCATTTGGATATGTTAATATTAGAATCAAATTACTTTTGATAGCATTAAGTAAAGAAAGGTATTAGTTTTAAAATTTGAAACAGAAATGGAAAGGGAAAAATAATAAAAAATGAAGTATATTAATGTCCACGTTTTATAGGACATTTCAACAAAAACTTGCATAAGAAAAAAGACTATGTTAAAAATAAAGTGTTTCATTTTCTTTGGGGGAAAATAATACTCAAATTTGGCTTCTCTGCCAAGAGTGACTTGGGATTATTAATATGATAAAAGTAAAATAGGGATATTTATTAATAGCCTATAATAAATTATTAGATATATGTGTAAACATACTAATTTTTAAAAATAAAGTGAAATTTGAAAATTTTAAAACATTTAAGAGATTTTATTTACATACCTTTTGATAGAATATCTATATGTAATAATTGACACCTAATTTTGTATTATATAGGCAAATTAATAAAACAAACTCATTTGCTCTATTAAATGCGAGGAAATGTTACCACTTTTGGAAAAGTGCTAAAGTACCATCAGTGATCTTGAGCAAAATAGTAATAGTATTTTTATTTTCTTATAATTTAGTATTAGGTAGTTAAAAGCCTTTTTCCTATTGATTCCTGATCCTGACCACATGTATATTGGCATTTATTCAAAGATGACAACTAATAAATCATGTTTCTTTCTAATGATGGATGATAATTATTTGTTTTTATACTCTAATGTGATTCCTTCTCAAAAACTACTACTTACACCTCTTTTTGTTTGTTTTTTCTGTATTGCATATACTTCAGACCTATGGAGAACATACATATATTTTCAAGAGGAGTATGATTAGCACTTACGAATTAGTATATATATTTTCCCCATTGGAAAGCTAATACACAATGGATTTGCTTCTATATGGTTATATTGACAATTTGATCTCATTAACTAAGCACCTAAATGAAGTCAAAGCATGCATGTATGCATTTATTCATTAATTTTAATTATTGGGTAGCTACAGCGTACACATTACAACAGTAGTAGGTCTTATGTATAAAGACATAGTGATCAAAATAAACATAGACCCTATCTTATGCAACTTACTGTTCAGTACAGGGGGAAAAAAAACCATGAAATTATATCAATAAACAAATAAAACTGGAATGAGTTTGATGATATGGAGTATAACTATGCAATGGTAAAAGAAAATGACAGCAATGCCTGATTTGGACTGGAGGTACGGAACAGACATCTCTGAAGAAGTGGTCAAATAGAAGATAGGTTTTGTGGTAAATCTAAGAGGAATGCTTAGGATGTTTTTAAGGTTAATTTGGGTTTAATCCATCATTCTACCAATTGATCACCTACTGTGTGTTAATATATAACAATAAACTCAGTAGAGATAGTACATTGTAATATGAGACAGCACCTCTGTCTTTCAGGATTTTATATTGAGAGCAATTAGGAATTATTGAATGTTTTTAAACAGCTAGGGAAACGTGACCAGAAAAGCCTTGTAAGGTCATTTGTCATCATTTGGGGGTTTGGATGGGTGGATGATAACTTCCATAGATTTTGGTTTGTCTTTCTAGAAATCTAATTTCCCCAAGCTACTCTGTTATGGTCATTCCATAGAAAGTGATCAGATGGTAAAGGCAAATGAAATGGAATATTTTGATAAGGATTAATGGGGAGTGAGCTTCCCCTCAAACCTGTCTCCAGAAAAGAGATGCACAGTTTGCAAATGTTTTCCCCCATTTGCATGTTGTCTGTTCACTGTTAATTATTTCTTTTGCTGTGTAGAAGCTTTTTAGTTTAATTAAGTACCATTTGTCCATTTTTGTTTTTGTTGCATGTGCTTTTGAGATATTAGGCATATATCCTTTCCTAGACTAATGTCCAGAGAGTTTTAGGGACTAATATCCCGAAGATACAAGAAATTCAAAGAGCTCAACAACAACAAAAACCCATTAAAAAGTGGGCAAAGGATGTGAATATTTTCCAAAAAAGACATGCAATGACCAAAAAGCATATGAAAAAAATGCTCAACACCACTAATCATCAAAGAAATTAAATTTAAAACCACAATAAGGCATCTTACCTCAGTCAGAATGGCTATTGTTAAAAGGACAGAAAATAACAGACGTTGGTAAGGTTGCAGAGAAAAGGGAACTTGTACACATTTTTTCTTGGGAATGAACAGTACAACCCCTATGGAAAATGGCATGGATATTTCTCAAGGAACTAAAAATAAAACTACCAATCCCACTACTGGGTATCTACCCAAAGAAAAAGAAACCAATTTATCAAAAAGATACCTGCACTCTTAAATTTATCACAGCACTATTCACAATAGCAAAGACATGGAATAAACCTAAGTATTCATCAACAGATGACTGGATAAAGAAAATGTGGTAGACATACACAATAGTATACTATTCAGCCATAAAAAATAATGAAATCCATCCACCCATTGCAGCAACATGAATGGAACTAGCAGCTATTATCTTCAGTGAAACACATCAGATACAGAAAGATAAATACTGCACGTTCTCACTTGTAAGTGGGAGCTAAATAATGTGTACACATGGATGTAGAATGTGGAGTGATAGACATTGGAGACATAGAAGTGTGGGTGGGTGAGAGGAGAGGAGATAATAAGAAATTCCAAAATGGGTACAATGTATATTATTCAGGTGATGGATACCCTAAAAGCTCTGACTTTACCACTGAGCAATCTATGGATGTAGTAAAATTATACTTATAGCCCATAATTTTATACAAATAAAAAAAGATGATTCTCTTGGTTGCAATCATCATTCTTAAAAGTATTTATGCCATCAGCATTTATAACAGCATTTTCTTAAAATATGACTCCCAAAACCCTGCTTCCATGAAATGTGTTTTTGGTGGCTATTATTCCACTCCCTAGAGGTTCTTGTGAATTATTATATCAAAGATTATGAAAATTCCTGCAGTTGAAAAAAAAGTTTGCTTAACTTTTTAAAAATCAGTGCTTCCCCCAAGAGGATTATTTTGTTCATTTAATGACTATTAATGTCTACTGAAACTGGCATCCCTTGAAACACGCTGAGAGATCTGATTTTGACTATAAAGAATTATTTACTTCCTCTTGCTTTTTCAATTAGCCATTAGATTTTATAAAGGGAAACTTTTGTACTTCATCAACAAAAGCTAAATGCCTGCAGCTACCATGAATAGAAGATTGAGCCATATTTTCAATAGCGGTCACTCAGGAAGACCTTCGCAAAGCATCTGACCAGAAACGGAAGTCCAGCCCTGTGAATTTGCAATTTCCTACTTGTTAGGATGTTGATCTCTATGGTCACAAACCCAAATCCTCTAGCACTACCAATTATAAATTGCACTCTATTCAGCTCCATTTATATTCTCAGCTTTGGGTTTGAAAGATTTTTAAGACTCTTCCCTGGGAAATTTTTAAAGCTTTAAAAGAGGGTGAAACATTTGCAAAGAAAATGAGGCGATGACCCAGAAGCAGACTGTTGAGTGACCCAATTTATAAGAAAAGAAGAACATGCTCAATGTAAGGTCTGATTTTCTCAAGGCTGGATTAAGTGGGGTTTGTGTGTGTTTGTGTATGGGAGGTAGGGGTAGAATTGAAGAGTAAAGACATTGAAAGAACAGAAAGAAATTTCCAGATGCCAGGAAATAACAAATTGTGTGTTTGTGTGTGTAAGAGAGCAAGCGAGAAAGAGACAGACACACACACATACAGGGGGGAGAGAGAAAGAGAGAGAGAGGGAGAGATTCTTTAACAATAGAGGGAGACTGTCACATTCCAGTCAGCATTAATCTATTAATATTATAGTCTGAAATATTCAGAAAACACATCCAGATAGAAAAGTAATTATCACAGAGACAATGATCACATCTCTACACCCTTGAATCTTGGAAGAACTGCAATATTTTAACAAATAAATTACTTTTGAACTATTATATCACTAAACAAAATCAATGCTTTATTGACTTCCATTTAGAAATTCATTATAGTCTATGTTTTTTATGGAGACAATCAGAAAAGTCCCCATTAATGTCTGCTCTTTTTCATCATACACCAATATATGTGTATTTTTTCCTAGAAGATAAACCATTTTGAGAAAGGAAATAAGTAATATTTTCAGAATATATTGCTCAGAATTTCTTTGGCAATTAAGCTAGTCCTTTCATTGTTTCTATTAAAGAAAAGAAATGTGATTCCCATAATCCCAAATGTAATGAATTATGATCAGGGTTCACCACTGACTCATTGTTTGTATTCAAATAAAGATAATAAAAAGCATCAGAATTCTATTCCCTAGAGACTTTATCTATGGGCAAAAATGAGATTATGACCCCCATCTTCAAGTGAGCCGGGACAGTTCATGTCCAAGACAACTTAGAGCAGAATACCATCTCCAAGACTGACAGTAGTAGTCTCTTCAAGCCTGAAATTTTTCTGCCTTGTGATTGGGAACAACAGGACAGGGGAACTCTGATTGATTGGTCCATTTTCCTTGTGGACCTGAAACTTTTGCCTCAATATGACCAAAAAGATCAAAGTATGGCCTAGCACAGAAAGAGAGAAAAGAATACTTAATTTTGACAGGTTCTTAAACAGAAATAAAATCCAGGTTAATCATGAACTTTAACATCATACTAACTTTCAAGTACTGGCATATGTTAAAATAATCTGGCTGTATGCTCTTTAAGCTTGAGATGTTTTAACGAAGTCACATGGAACATAGTCAAATGAAAGTATAATTTTGTGATTATAGGACAAGACCAAAATAAACAGTGAAGGGTTGTAACTGAGATCTCTTAACTTATCCTTCAGCATTATGTCATCAAAAAATGGTGGGAGAGATGCTTAAAATTGCATTACAAATCCAAAATTTGAACCCATACTTTAATGGCTAACTTTGCCAAAACTATAGCTTTTCAGTGAATCGCACCTGAATAAAACATGAATGAATTAGGTTTTAGTTAGAAATGTCTTGTCAGTACCTGAGGTAATATGCACTTGTGAGCTTCATTTTGCCACCTAGTGTCATGAATTATGTAAATTTTAATTGATACTAATTGGTTTATTAACACTGGAACCCTGCAGGAAGTGGAAAACTTCATAGCAGAATGATTGTTTTAGAAAGACAAAGAGAAACAGATCAATTCAAGAACAGTAACTAATATTTCCCTTAAAATAACATTCGTCCTCACAAAAAGAGGGCAGGGAGAAGAGAGAGGAGGAGGGAGATAGAAGGAAGGAAGGAAAGAAGGAAGGAACAGAGGGAGGAACAAACACATTTTAAGTGAAAAATATTGAATTGATCTGTTAGTATTTAGAAACATATATGCTATTTTGATGTAGGGGCCTTCATTAAAATGACGGATAGAAAAAAACATCCTCTACAGAAGTATCACAAAGCAAAACAAAAGAGTAACTCAGGCTGGCTTTGTTAGTTTCTAAGCCTCTTACTTACATGCTTGGATCTCATCCACTTTCTTCCCACTTAAATTCAAGTTTTCCTTTTTAGATACTCAACTGTCACAAAAACATAATACATATAGTATTTCCTAAAGACCCTTATTAAATAAAAATTTGATGCTAAAGAGGAGTGTGTGTGTGTGTGTGTGTGTGTGTGTGTGTGTACAATGTATCAGGGAATTTGCAGATCAAGATCTTCTAATCATGTGCAAATCATAAGAAAAAAGCAATATACTAACATCTATTATTTTTATCTTTTCTGGGTTTCACTAATATCAACCTAAATTTCAATTTCTCTGTATCACATTAAAGGACCTTTAACCTGATCCCACTTATGACAACATCCATATTCCTTATGCTACAGTCATTTGAACTTAATTTTCTCCCAGAAATGAAAGCCAATATTTTTTACAAGATGATTCCTCTGCCTGGAAGTCAGCTCAGGGTTAAAGCCATGTCTGTGCAAAAACATGATATCAAAACTATTATGGAATTAAAATTATCAAGTAAGCCCATTCCATGCCTTCCAGGATTATGTGAGGAACGTAATTATTTTGGGGAAAAGAAATTGGCATCATTTTCAGAAGTGCCTAACACTCCTTATGTATTTTACCTATTAGCACTATTAAAAGAAATAAATAACAAGGAAAAATATGGAAAATGAGTGCTTGTGAAAAAACAGGAAAGAAAATGATAAAGAGAAGCAAAATGCTCAGTATTGGTTGAGGCAGGTGTTACTCAACAGACAGAGCTGTCCTGGAGAAAGGAAGAGACCTGAGCAACTGTTGAAAAATCATGGTCCTTGACATTGATAGGAGAGAGAAACCCAACAGTGGGAAAAAATGTTTGCCTACTTTCCTTAATTTTTCCCTAATCCATTTCCCAATGCCCTCCCTATATTTATATATAGTGAGTGTGAGAAAGGGATTGACTAAGTCCCACTGTTCTGTCATTTCATCTTGATATATTCTCCTTAAGCACCAGTCATGACTTAGCAGAAGCAGAAGTAATGACTTGAATTTTGATCCTATAAATTGATACAGAATGGATTTAAATGACATGACATTCAAGGTCAAAATATCCACTGGCCTAGGACGCTGTCCATATTCATTTCAACTTTCAAAAAATTGCTATTCAATATCTCATAATTAAGTGAATCATTTCACTTTTCACTTTTTCAGAACTGTAATATTGGTTGTTTTGCCACGGATGTTGTGTCAAGGAATCTGAAATAATTAATAAAGTATAAACAAGGTTGCTCTTACTCCATAAAATTATCATTTCTAAGGCTTACAGTGGATTTGAGGGAAAGTGTTGCTTGTCATTACTTAAACAGTATCTAGGGGTTTGAACTCTGAACTAGAAAGAAGAAAAGTAACTTTTCAACTAGATGCCACCAACACCAAGTAAATGCACTGGACTCTTTCTATTCTCATCTATAAAAGAAACCCTTGCAGTAAGCATGTTTCATCAAAACATAAATTCTCTTGGGGACACATCCTCATAATTGGGCCATGCATTTTTACACTAGTCACATTCTATCACCAAGGGAGACTAGTGCAAGAGACTAGCAGTCAGGACTTGTATTGCAATGTATGGGGAATAAAAACTGTTTTTAAAAATATGTTAACACATTATTTTTATAATGAAATGTATCACTTAACATCTGTATTATTTGGCAGAAAATAATGGAACTGGGCAGCTCAATTTCTGAAACATTTCCAGTATCCCAGAAAATTAAATTGAGAACCAGACTCTCATTCCACATCAGCATCCATCCAACATTCCTGTTTAAGGTAAATTAAATTTGGACTCATTCATGAGATAAATGAATGGTTATATCAGCCTTTCACTGCCCTTTTGTCTCACCTGACCTCAGTCTTCTAGGAGGCTTGACACAGAAATAATATATTAATATATTTTCTTAACATATTAAGAAATATTTATTTTTCATTATTTAAAAAATACAAATAACATTTTCACTTTTGTCTAATACTTCATGCCCCACTGCCTCTAAGGCTCAAGATTAAAGATATTTTGTTAGGGTCAGAGTTAATATACAACAAAGTAATGATGCAGGCTTGTAATAAAAGCCAAGATTATTGAATCTTTACCTATCCAGAGAGATTAGGTAGAACCTCAATTAAAGTAAGATTGTTATCTCCTGTGGCTCATTTTCCTGTGAGCACTGTTACCAGGATCCTAATTTAGAGCTAAGTAGTCAATCTAAATGTGCTTCTGACAAAATGAGAACCATTACCAGTATCTGTAATATGATAGATTCTTATTTGTAAATTAAGCTATCTCAAATTAATTAAATATTTCTTAACAAAGAAGCTTGATATTTTTAGAGAATTAGTATGAGTTAAGTTATTCACTAAACACCATTAAAACTCACTATACATGATTTTTGGAATATGAAGAACTTATATTTAATGCTAAAGGTATTATTTAGTAGAGGATTTTCCCTTTGTATTTTTCTGTATTTTTCACATTGTCTACAATGCTACTAAAATATGTTTCTTTAGGAAATTAAACTTTTTAATTAAGAAGAAGCTATATCTTCAAGCTCCAAATTTGAGCAGACAGTGCAACAATAAGAATAATCTATAAGGACAAAAGATATGAAGCACACTTAGATTTCTTAAACTGAAAGGCAATGATAAGGCAACATAGAATAAAAGTGCATTCCAGAAGAAGTCTCACTGTATAGCCAGATGCTGATAGAAAGCAGGTCAGGGAAGGTTTATCATGGGATAACTTGTCAAGGAAGATTTCTTAGAAACCATTGAATGAAATGATTGTTGAAACATCAAATATGAATTCATGGGAAGTAATTTGAGGGAAGATTTTCACATTAATATTATTACATGGCTAAAATGAACAAGGTAGGACACAACAGTGTGGCGTGTGTCTATGTATGTGTATCAGAAAAGCATTTTTTGAGTGTAGATACTGGGATTAAGGAGATTAAATGTTTTAAACTGTGTTTATTCACTCCTTCAAATCATAAATATAAAATATCTTTACTATGTAAATCTTATTTCAAACTACCGTAGTCATTCTAAGTAAAATCAACACTTAAAATCTGATTTAAAAGCTCAAGCTTTTTATTGTCAAAAGGATGATTGCACATTTGATCTCAAACCCTTTCCTGGTTGATTATATAAAAGTCAACAGAAAATATTTTAAAATTGGCAATAAGATTTAAAGCCCACCTTCAATGCAGAAAACCTGACAATTTATCAAATTGCATATTTATTCAGCCCATGGGCTGGGCTTTCGAGAATGAGCTACACACAGGATACTAAGAAGCCTAAAACTCAGACCCTGCCCTCAAAGGAATTTCAGACAAACTAAGGAGCCTTCACTTTGTTCACACATCCTAGACTTGCTTACAGATGCACTTGGACTCTGCAGCTATATTCATGTTTTTGTATTATAGAACTAGATAAATGAAACAGATTTTGCTTCTTTCAGGAAAATACCAAAAAACTAAAAAAAAAAAAAAAAAAGACAAAGACAAAATTAAAAAAAAAGACTTAGCAATCTAAGAGACTTGATAAAGAAGTGATTTTTAGGATTCATTTCATAAAAGTATGTGCATATTTATGCCAAATTTTCTATTTTCTAACACAAGGTTTTGCAAATTCTGCTATGAGTTTAAAGGCATAGACATTAAAGAAGATATGTCCTACTGTGAAAGCATCAGGAACAAGTTAGAGCTATAGCTTTATACCACAGTGCTTTCTGTAATGTTCTCTCCAAAGGCAATACACTCTCCTACTAAAATCAGCTATTTTTACTTAATAAAAAAATTCTTGGCCAGTGATTGCCAAATATTAAGCTATTCAAAACAGGTTTCTCTACTGTGTCAATTTTTTTTCCATTTTTTTGTGAAAATATATTTCTAGTATTCTATTTGGTGGTGATTAAAAATCAGTGATGAAAGGAAACATGCATGCTAACTACAAAAATGACTAACATTCTTCATGTTTCGTGACATAGAAGACTTGAAGTTATAGCTTCGCTGGTATTCAATGGATGTGACTTTTCAAAAGGGGAAATCTGAATGGAAAAAGAAAGGCACCATCTGTTTTGACTTTGCAAAGCAGCTGCTCCTTCATTGTGATCTGCTTCACTAGAACCAGTTATTAAATATGTAATTCCAAATATATTTCCTCTTAATTAAACTAAATGTGGTGACTTATATGAAAGTTATCTCATTACTCTGTGAAAGGTAATGTGGGCAATGACAAATTAATTCATAAAGTAGGTATACTATAGGTCTATAAAGTTCATAACAAAGTTTTCCTTCCTTAACCTTGAAATGTTGTGCTTTTTTTTATTTTCTGCCATAAGAAACATGACCTTTGGGATGCTTAGCCTAGCTTCTTTTTATTCCACTGGGGTCATCATATACACTTATATCTCTGTAGAACAGTCTGTTTTCTTAAAAGTTTACAAAAAATGGCAGTGCCTATTCACAGAGATGTTTAAGTACAGAAACACATATTTAGGGAATTAAAAACAAACTGTATACTTTCATCATTGGTCTTCCTTCTAGAGCTAGCCATGGTGTAGACCAAGCCAGCATCTTGACCCTTTTGTCTTGACTGAAACCATGGAACACCCTTGGTAGAGCGTTTGCCATAATATCCAAGTTGCCTATCAGTTTAAGGGCCTGGAACTCCAGAAATCTGTGAGAAGAATACATTCAATAATATAAACAACTTTAGAAATGAGTTATATGTGCAGCTCAAAAGATTAGTCCTACTTAGCACATTCTTGATTAATCTTTCCTCTTCACCACAGCAGAATACAATCTCTATTCTTTTGTTACCTCTGTAACATGCTAAATGCATATTTCTACAGGATATTCTACTTTTTACTATTTACTAGGTATCTACAGAGGAAAAAACATAACTCTTCTTCTGTATTATATGTTCTTAGAAAGCAGAATGTATACACAATTCATCTGTGAACCCAAAGCAATGTCCCCGTTCCTTCAATCAAATAAATTTTTTTGAGTAACTCCTTCTTGTCAAAGAATTTTTAGTACTGAAAAACTAGTGTATCCTACAAATTTTAAGAGAATATTGAGTTCAAAAGGCAATTTATAAAATACTACCTATTAAATCACTGCTTCTACCATGGGGCTTTAAAATCCACAATACCAAGAAAGCAGCTTGTTTCATATCATCAACTCAAGGTTTTCTATATGTCACAACAGATCCCATTTTTTGTTCCTTTTAGGCACATGTGGATATTTTTATTTCAATTTTCTATAAATTCTTCTCTTAATACATATCTCTTTTTTCACATTTGCCATTAAAGCTCAAAAGATTCTTATTCTGGTCTGATGGTGGGAGTTATGTTCTAGAATGGGGCTTGCACATGAGATCTGCTACTTATGTTTGAGATTTACAATACTGCCAATATTACGAGTAAGCTATTCTTCAGAGGACTGCTAGTTATATATAATTGTATTACCTAGTAAAAATTAGCATATGTGATGGTTAATTTTATGTGTCAACTTGACCAAGCTAAAAAACGATAGCTGGTAAGACATTATTTCTAGGGGTGTCTGTGAAAGTTGTTTCAGAAAAGGATTAGCATTTGTCTTGGCAAGCTGGGTAAAGCAGAAGGCTCTCCCCAGTGCAGGGGGCATCATCCAGTCCCCTGTAGGCTCCAATAGAACAAAAGGACAAAGAAAGGACAAAGTCCCTTTCTCTCCTTGAGCTGAGACATCTATCTTATCCTGCCCTTGGATATCAGCAGTCCTGGTTCTCAGGGTTTCAAATTCAGACCAGGATTTACACTATTGACCCTACGATTCTCAGGCCTTCACATTTGGAATGAATTATTCAACCAGCTTTCCAGGTTCTCCAGCTTGCAGATGGCAGTTCACAGGACTTCTCAACCTCCATAACCATATGAGCCAATTCATATAATAAAGCTCCACATGCATACATGTATATCCTTTGATTCTCTTCCTCTGGAGAAACTGGACGAACTTGGATTATTAAGCTATTATCCCTAATTGATTCTCAAAGACAAGTAGATGTATTGTTGGTGTATTAACACATTTGGGTTGGAATACAAAGAATTGAATTTTAAACACTCTCATATAAGGCTTGAGTATCATAGTAGATTTTATGGTTTTGATTATGAGACCCACACGAACCCACTACAGAGGAGATGATGATGTTATACCCTGAAGAAAAGGTAAATAGAGTTGCCTCAGAAATAGGCTGGTGAAGTCAACTTATGATGAAGATAAGTAGTTATCTTAGGGCTATGATAAGTGAATGTGTTGTGAATAAGAAGGTGGGGTATAAATAGTAATAACTCTCCTTCAAAATGACCTAAATATAATATCAAGAAGAATAGATATACATATGACTGTAACTAAGAAAACATATGAATATTAAATCCAAATGTTAGAAAAAAGAAAAAATAATAATTTACTGGCCAAAGTAGAAATGTCATCTGAATAACCAGCTACTATTTTAGGTGGTCTCTACATAAAGGATAGATGATTAAGTCACAATGTGTCTTAAATAACTCATTCTTTGGAAACTCCTACTTTCCCACTTCCAATTAAAGCTCCTATAGATTGTGGAAAAGAGCCCAGGCTCTTAATTTGTGTGCTAACAGGCAATATATGTTTAAATCCTACTTATGGTATTGACCAGCTATGAGGTTTATACAATTTCTTAACTTTCCCAAGCTTCAGTTTCCTCATCTGTAAAATGACAGTCATAAAAAAAAACTGTTATAAAATTAAGTAACAAGATAATACATGCAAAGGGTTTAGCACAGTGCTAAGCCAATGAAATTTGATTTTTTTTAAAGTAAAATATAGCAACAGCGATGCAGTGAGTCCCCAACCTATTTGTCACCAGGGACCAGTTTCATGGAAGACAATTTTTCTATGGATGGGGGAAACGTGGGGGAAGTGGAGCTCAGGCAGTGATGCCAAAGTTAGGTAGTGGCTGTAAATACAGGTGAAGCTTTGCCTGCTGCCCACTTCCTGCTCTGTGGCCTAGTTCCTAACCGGCCATAGACTGCTACTGGTTGGGGACCACAACACTACCATCATTTTGTAGGGAGATAAGAAAAATACTGTAAAACATTAGTATCTAGTGCCATTATACTTTTATTTCTCCCTCTCAATGATAAAACTGGAACTTTTTTTTTATATTTCAACTTGTTATAGGTTTAATTAAATAAGTTATCTTCCCTGCTGATTTATTTTTGATTATGTTGACCACAGGACAGTTCACCAGGCAGCCCTGGACCAACTTAGTTTTTCCCCCTTTTTTATTTGTGTCTCTCAAGAATAACTGTAGAATTTGCTGAGAATGCAATATCCTGAGATAGGGAGGAACCATGAGATACATCCTGGGCCTTGTTTCTATCCCTCCCAGGTAATGTAACATCCACAGTTAGGGAGGTACTGTCTGGGACAGCCCAGGCTTTGTTTACCTTTGCCCTAGAAGCAGGATGTTCTTCCAAGTTTTGTGAAGTGTGTCATGTGAACCCTGAGGTATATAACCCAGGTGGGCAGACTTTGAGGTCTCTCACCTGTGCTGAAAAGTGAGCAACATACATTCAAAACTCTGTCCACCTTGGGCAGCTTTCTTGAGCCTTGGGGAACTGTTCACAATGGATTCAAGACTTCTCGTTTCTTGCTGCCTATCTGTAAGTAATAAACCCACTTCACATAACTTGTTTTGTGTGAGGGTGTTCTGTCTCACTGGACTCAGACAAATAAGTAACTAGTGCATAGTGGACCTAAGCAATAGCACAGGAAGCAGCGGGCATAAGTACATGGACTGACTTCTGTTTTTGGTGGTTAGCATAATAGTGATTTTTGCTACTCCTCGTGCAGTGGGAATCCTCTCTTGGGACTGGCAATTAATGAACCTGCTTTACACGGACAAAGATTAAGTTTCTGGTGCTATTATCTGTCTAAATGTAGCATTAAAATTTCCTAAATCTAGTCTGGCCCAGGTATCAGTTCTCATATAAGTGGAATATATGTTGGCCCATGCTTTATTATATTAATACTTCCCCTCCACCTCAAAAGCATGATTAACACAGTAACAGGAAAACGTGGGTGAGAGACAAGATCACATTTTCCAATTCCCTTTCCATTGGTAAAAGTTTTATAAAACTATTATTCAACAACTTATTGAAATTTAAATTTACGTACAAAGATTCTTCAGTGTAAGTATAATAATTTTACAACCTTTTTATTATATGTGTGCTTCTCCTAGACAGAAAAACACAGAAAAAAAAACATCTGATTTCTATGGCAGGGAATGCTTTAAGATGATGTTCAAATTCAATCATAGGCACAAATGTCCATTTCAATCATTTTTATATTCTGCCTTTTTTTTTCCTGTTGATAACAGTTCCATTTCCAGCCATTTCCTTTTGGTCATACACTAGTGAGTTTTGGAGTAGATAGCAACTTTTTTGTAAAATGTGATTCATTTAATTCTGTTGTTAATAATTCCATTGCATCTTGACAGCTGTCTTTCCACCAGATTTCCCCTTTTGAGAGTACACAGGCCAATCTCCAAAATCCTCCTATTCAAATTCTCCAAAATTAAAGATCCTAGATATTAGGGTTTTTATTCATTGTTATGTTACTTTAAAGTCACATAACTATGTGGCTTTTGAAATCCGATAATAACCCAAGGAAACTAATGAAACTAAAGATATCAGATAATAAAAGTAAATCATTTATAATAGTGTCTGACACCAGTAGCTGCTGTTGTTGTTACATTGAGTTAGTAGAGAGGAGCAAAGATATACTCCAGTCCTCTGCTGTCACTGCCTTCATGTCTAAAGATTCTCTGGACTGAAAACTCTGTAACAATTACATTTACTCACAAATTAAAAGATGAACCAAAATATATTTAGAAAAAAATGCATTGTTGTTTTTAAATTTTTTTAGAAAACGCATATTGTTGTTAAAATAGAACTACATTTAGATGGCAACAATTAACTAAAACCTAAAGTGTGATTTCTCACATAACAAATAGTAAATAAATAAAATCTCAAGTAATCCAAGACATGAAAAGACAGAAAATTCCAATATATATGCAGAATTGCCCCACTGAAACTGTGTCCTGGATGGATATAAAATCTCCTTCCCAAGAATTTTTTACAGAGATAGCTTTAGAGGGAGAAATAATAGATCTACTCTTCTAATGTGTTCAAAGCCAAATCCCAATTCTGGAGATTTTACACTTCCTTTCTTCATTTTTTAAAGACCTAAACACAAAATATTATAAATATATAAAAACAATAAAATCTCAAGGAAAGAATCTTTTATCCCAAATTTTGTTTTTCTCCCTAAATCTACATCCAATTTCTTAGACCTTCCCAGATGGCAGAATGCATTCTCTAATGAAGCCCAGGACGCTCCAAAACTCAAGACTTACTCAGCATAAAGTATTAGAGTGTTTGAAGGGTATCATTAATGGTCCTTAAATGTAATTCTAACCATCTAAAAAATAACTGTAGCCAAAATATGAAAGAAGACCTCAGAAAAGAGAAAGATCTGAATGTGAGAGCAAACCAGTTTATAAAATCATTCTCTATTAACGAGGTTTGAATTAGGAACAAATAGTGGAAAGATCAAGAAGAAAACAACCTTGGACGGCAACATAAAGTCATTTTTCAATAACTCAAGATTTAATTTTCATTTAACTACCTTGAGCCATCTGATAAATTCAACCTTCTTAAATAGACTTTGAAGAAAATAAATTATGAATATCAGTTCAAATAAATTAAAGCTATGCCGTTATGTGACTGATTCCCTCATGAAGTGGTTATGATTTTGTAATTGTTCAGATATATGAGAAAAAATAAATATGAAATTAAAAAAACATGATAAATTTTCATATAAAAGATAATATTCATGTATAGTGCTATTAACCTTTAGTAATAATTTCTTGGACAGGTTAACTGTCTTTTAAAATATGATTTCATGTATTCTTTTCAACTTAGTAAACAAAAAATATGATAAAAAATCTCTACATTTTGCATTAGGAAGAGCTCAAAGAAAAAAAATGATATATGTGGTAACAAGAAATTATCAAACCTGGAAAAAGAGTCACAGAGAGAGCTTTGGAGCATAGACAGTATCACAGAGCATATTTTCCCTTGAATGATTACAAAATTTCATATTCACATAAGACCTACTCATATTCCATAGAAATGGTTTCAGGTTTTATATCCATTTCTATAATTGAATGGAAAAGTATCCATATATCGAGCAAGCAGAAGGACCAGCTTTTTTTATATCTGTTACTTGTTAATCTTCCCATTAGGGCCTCAAGATTGGTTTCTTTCCCAAGTCAACTTAAAAAGAAAAGTCTACTATAAGAAATTTCAACAGTCTATCCAAGATAACATGACTAGTAATGTGGAAGGCTGGGATTCAGACCCAGGTGCATCAGCCTCTGTCTTACTTAGGTCACTTTTCCTAGAAACAGTCTAAGTGGGGCCTCCTTTGGAAATTTGGCTTAACAGGGATGAAGGAGTATTTTCCAAAGAAGGTGAGAGGAAAACAGGATAGGTAAAAAGTTCAGCCAGACATACCAGTGGGAAATTAGATTCACGCTCTGCACCACAGAGGTAAATCTATCTGAGACAGGGGTCTGTTTGTCTCTACATTATCAGTAAGACATATAGTTGTTGCCTACTGGAAAGACTCTTAGATTATTATATTTTTTTATCTTAGACTTTTACACATTGATATTCTCTTCCTTGAATTTTTTTCCCCAAGAAAAATATTTTGATGAAAAACTTGCCTCTGAGTTTTGAAACTGATAGAAAACTCATTTACATCTGTGATGATCTTCCTTACTATTCCCAGAGATAGGGAATTTAACTTTACTGTTTGGACCTTTGGTCTCCCTCTCATTTCATGAAGGATTCATTTTTTATGCATCTGGGCTCCCAAGCACTTAACATTATTTCCTGGCTCATTTCCTGACATATATCAGGTACTTAGTAGATATTAATTGAATTAATTTACATATCCTTAATTGCTATAAACCAACCAATTGCCAAGTTATTCCTCATGATGGTTGCCAAAGGTGTCACTTGTAGCTAGGGGTCTTTGAGCTCAGGATACTAAACTTCTGTAGGAAGTGAATAAGTTAAGGAGGATGCAGCTTCCCCAGAATAACTGTCTACTTCCCTCCTCTTACCTCACACATACTGGGCACAGTGTATGTATGATTCCATAATTTGCTTCAGGAAAAAACAATATTTTGGATGAATGTACAATCCCTGCAACATAGGCCCTGTGTTAATTTCCAGAAATTTATTACAAGCTTCCTGGTTCTAATCTCTGCCCTGAAATCTGGAAAATAGTAAATAATTGACCTCCTAGCATCTTTCACCTTCAAGAGCTCAAACTATCAAAGAAGTTTAAATGACAGTGATTGTTCAGCACAGCTTTTGATCTTGCCAATACTAATTCATTTACTCTCGTCTTTGCAACTCCTGACCTAAAGTTATATGAAAACTCAGCTACCCCAAAGGGCTTAATCCTGTATCATCCAGAATTTGGTTTTGTTAATTTGACTTTTCTTGCGCTAGGCCACTCCAGCAGAACTGTCCTTGACTAAGGCACTTATTCCAACCATATTGCTTTCCCCAACACCAGTGCACAGAAATCTTTTTAAAATTGCCCTGATAAAAAGATTCATGTTTTCATAATCTCATTTCCTCACCCTTGAAAATATCCAAAAATAAAAAAAAAAGGATTCAAAATCTAACACGAAATTATGTCAATAGTTTTTCTTTACAAAAACAGCATACATTCAGTTGGCTCCACATAAAGATGGTACCATGTGATTCCCCACAAAGTGAAATTCACATTATCCCATTGATCTTTAGACTTAAGAGAGAGGCAGGGACATAATCTTATTACTTGTTTTTTCTTAATATCACAGTATACCTTCCTTATTTTGTGCTGCAGTCCCTCGGGGCTAATTCTTCTTCTCAGCCCCCCTGCAATGTGGATACAATTTATTTGTTCAGGGTCACTCAATTCAAAGGCGACTCACTTATTCTGAAACCACTCTTTGTATGCTACTATGAATGAAGAATCAGGGATTGAACTGAACATCACCAAGTCTCTCTCTCTCTCTCTCTCTCTCTCGCTCTCTCTCTCGCTCTCTACCAGTTGATCATGTTTGTCTTTTTTATTGCCAGAAAAAAAGAAAACCACAAACAAAACAACCAACCAGTCACTCTTTGCATTCAGTGGAGGATTTCTCTCCCACCAATCCAGACTTCTCTTCCACAGACCCTTGCTCAATGCCAGTGATACTCCACATGCTCCGTTTATGGACACCACTCATCTTTAAACATTCTATTTTCCAAAGATCTGCTTTTTTTCCTTTATCCCATCCAGATAAGCTATTTATTACAAAACATAGCCAGGGACTCCTGACTGTACTTGCAGAGTGCACTATACTTGCACACATCAAAACACTAAATCAGTTCCAGTGTCACTTGGTCCTCCACTTAGCATTCTGTTTGACAACTCTTATTTCCCCAGTCTATCACCTTTTCATCACTTCTTCCGGATAAACACTGCCTATATTCAGCCTCTGAAAGATCAGAGGGAGACAAAAGGTGGTAATCTACTAAAAGAGTAATTCCCTCATTGCTACCAGAATTTAGCCTTTACTTGGTACTAATGGAATTCATTGATCTTTCATGGTACAAACTGGGCCTTAGTGTTAGAGTCCAGTACACAAATCCTGCTCCTGCCACTTACTATAGCTATGAGGGATGATGGACTAAAAGAAGCCACAGGCAAAACCATATGAGTCTAATATTATACAGATCCAAAGCATATTAAAGAAGAAGAATCTTTACCCTTTTAATTATTTAAAGAGACAGTCAAAACAGCAACATATTTTTAAAGTAGTTATTGGCAATTTATGTTATCGTAATATTTGAAAATATATTAAGACATAGTCATTGGCCCAGGACAAATTTCATCCTTTTCTTTCTCTTACTTGCTACACCTATTATAAAAATGAAATAAAATGAAACTTATTAATGATGACTAAAGGACAAAGACTAACCATATTATGACAGTAGAATTTCCTTCATGTATAGATATTTCTAGCTGAAATATGATTGAATCTTCTTTGAATCCCAAAGCAAGCAAAAGTGACATCAATTTTGACTCTTTGGCATCTCAGCAAATACAATTTTAATTCTTTTATCTTTCAGAAAATTTTGAGATATTAGCTCAATCCCATCATTTGAAAAAAAGATGTTAATATGTCAGGTGGCAAAAAACTTCATCACCATCTATTTTCTCAAAATAATAATAAAAAAGAAAATCCAAGATGGAAAGTAAAACTATGCCATCTAGAAGAAAACATTAGAACCAGAAAGTAAAATGCCTATTTTGACAAACCAACCTATAGTTACTCCACATAAAATAATGGTGAACTTTGTGTTATGTTATAAAGGAATTGAGTAACAAAACAGTCATTCCCTTAACATTTAGACTTGTGTTAAAGAACAGTTTATACATTTGAAATAAAAATCACCATAATTATTCATTCAAAATTTTTCCAAAAACTTCATATTGGTTAAGTAAGCTCATGATTATGACATTCTCCAGTATTTTTATGAAATAACTGATGCTGTATCAGCAACGAAACATATAATGTGTGTATTGTTCTATTTGCCTTTTTTTTCCTTGTCTTGGTTTTTCTACTAAATTGTATCAATATTGCTAAGTTATTTGACATATATGAGCCTCAATTTATATATTCATAAAATGAAGGATTGGAGTAGACATGAAAGACCCACAGACATCTGAAATGTCAGAATTCTAGGATGGTTCTTAAGGTGTATACTACCAATATGTTACCACTATACCATTTGGTTTTTCAGCCTGTGACCACCACCTCACCATTTAGCCCCTTGGCCTTTGCCTTTGCCTCCAGCATTGTTTTGGCTTCACTTCATCCCCTGGTTAGCCTGATATCTATGATCTATTAATCACTCTCCCACCATAACCATAGCATCCTTCTCCCAGTTGGGCAAAAGAATACAGAGAAATTTCTTTAACTTTCCTTTATTTTTTACCTGAGGGAAATTTCCTTCTGAGGAAAAGAATTTGGGAAAATATCAGTCCCCGACAGTACGAGATCCAAACATAGACAAATGTGGATACTAATGAATATCACCACAGTGTAATAGACACAATTCTTTAAAAATTAGCATAATTTACTTAAATTTTTTTTAAGTCATCTATAGTGTATTCTCTAAGTATTCCATTTCCACCCACCAAAAAAGTTCATGAAAGAGTAATGAAGCAAAAAGTGTGAAATAATTATTCAGTAAATATTTATGCACATATATAAGTACTTGTAATACATATACTATAGTATAAATCATAAAAATGCATTTGAACTTTGGCTTTAAAGTGGTCACCTTCAGAAAACATGCACTAAGTTTAAGATTTGACCATTTATTGATATTATTTTATTGTTGGTAAATGTGTAGGAGTCACATAAATTATTTATAAATACTCCTTTTTTTAGTGCAAACTGTTCTCTAGTTTTGTCCCCATCTCCTAGCCAATAATCCACTGACATAAACTTCTACCTTCCCTATAAACTAAAACAGTGATTCTAATTTAGAAAATTTGAAAATTATCTGCTTTTGTTTTTTTTTAAATTTTCATTTATTTATTTTTAAAATGTCTAGTGAGAGACACTCAACTTCTACTTAATTTTACTCAAAAAAACAAAACTTCTTTTGGACTAATTGGAACCATTTACCCAGCAGAGAATTGGAGAAACAGTGAGAAGGAGAGACGAAGGTATATGACAGAACTTCTAATACCTCTTCTCCCTTTTTCTCCTTGTAACAAAATTCTCATCCTTACCTGAAAATATTTCCCAGGTAAAAAAGACTTACATGTCCCAGGTTTTGTTTTACACAGGTAGGGCTACTCTACTCAGTTTAGCAAATGAGAGGCATTCTTAAAAGGAAGTCAGTGTGTCTTTCTTCCATGGTGTTCTTCAAAGGATGATTTGCTCTCCAGCAGCCATCTTTAACGATGGGGACAAGGGCCTTAACAGAGTGGAGGTGGGAAGAACCTGAGTCCCTGCTGACAGGGCCAACTTATCCACTAGGCACAGCATGCACAGTGCCTAGGGCATATAATACTTTCATGGGCTCACACATATTTAAAAATTTTTTTTTGAGTCGGAATTTTTAAAAAATGAACTTTTAGGCTTAAGTATATATGTAATATTAATATATTCATCTTTATATCACACAGTCACAAAACAACACATACAATATATATTTATACTAAAAATATATGTGTATATATTTGATAGAGGAAGGGTTGATGAAGGTAAAAGTACCTCAAAGCCCATGAAAGTTATAATGCAGCCCTTTTTGCTTATTTGTTGATCATGGAGAACTGACTCATCCCGGATTACCTTCATCTTGTATATCTTACATGAGAGAGAAATAACTTCATATCTTGTTTAAGGCCCTGTTATTTGGGATTTTCTGACACATGCCAAAAAAGTGAATTTTGGCTCATTTTAAGACTTCCAGACAGGTACTCACATCTACTTATGAAATGTACCCAAATAATATAGAACCAAAGCCAGGTATGACAAAACATGCCAAGCATTGCACAGGCACCACCTCCTTTAATCCTGCCAGGCTGGCAGCTTTTGTTTCATCTTCTAAATATAACAACGAAGAGCACCACAATTTAAGTCCAATTTGCTTTTAGCCACCACACCGTGTTCTTTCCTTCCTTCCTTTAAGGCACAGGAGCTAGCCAGCAGACAACTCCGCCTGCTTTATATTACTACTTTCTAGGTCTCAAGGCAATTTTGGTCTTGCAAATGTGGAACTCAGAGTCCTGGGTTCGGGCCACCTCACTGTCATTACTAACAGGTTCCTCATCTATATAAAGGGGTTATTGCTAATTTCTACATGAGGTGTTGTGAAGATGTATGGGTGCGTATGACAATTAAAATTAAAATACTATAAAAATGCCAGATAGTATATCTCACTCACAGGATGCCCACTCCTCTTCAAAGCTGTCTTTGAAAATTATTTTACTGTAATATCATTTGAGTGAAACAGTATATACGGGGAATGTGTACATTATTAAATTTTCAGGTCTAATTCCTCTTAGGGAGAAAGGTAGACATATAGGAAACACTGTAGTGATTAATGGAATCAAGCTAATGGTAGTGTGCTACCAACCAAAGTCTATTTTCAAGTATCAGTTTTCAGAAAACTGCAGAATATCTATGTATATAATATATATGATATATACTATATATAAGTATATATCCTATGCATATATATATACATGCATATGCCCCCGTGTCAATAATTTTTATGTGAAATCAAGCCTTTTTCTTAGATATCAATTTCTAGACAAATACGTCAGTCTATCAATGATTTCTGTGGAACAGAGACGTGACTGTACTGTACTTCATACTGCCATCTCCTGTTCACCAATGGAAGTGCAGATCCAGCAAAACTATAAACTTCTAAGGACAATCTGGCTGTTACTATTATTATTATTATTACATCAGGCTGTCAAGATAGAGTTCAAATGATGAGTCCACTGTTTTCCATAGTTTTTTTTAAAAAAGGTTACACTATTTACTACATGGAATTCCTTGAGTGTCAGCACACAAACAGGACACATGTCTACCAAGCACTGAAACCTCACTCAGCTCACACCCCCAAGCGTGTGCACATGTGTGACACAAGTCCTTTAATTCCATCAGTCTTCATGTGGTTTCTAACAGCTCCTTTGTTACTTCCCAAATGCCTGGACACTTCAAATTTTAGTGCTAACTTGTATTGTCTCAGGCTTATGCTGGTATTGACCTTGAGGCTTATGCCTATTAAATCATGAGTTCAAATTCTATCTCTACCCTTTCTTAATTTTGTGACCTTAAAGATATTAACTGCTCTAATCCCTAATGTCTTAATCAATAAAGTACCTCCATAAGGTACTGAAAAGCATTAAATAAAGTAACCCTAAAGAAATTTGTAGTACAATTCTTACACATAGAAAACAAGCAATAAACTTCAGCAACTGTTATGAATTATTTTGAAAAAGTAAATTATGAGTCCAGCATTGAGATAGCAACCTGGAATCACACAAGTAGAAGATGTTGAGCTGCAATTAAAACATATGTCAGCCTGATTCTCATACGCTTGTTCCTAAGCTCCATGGTTGACATTTGGAAGACGTCTGGAGCCAGGCAGTAGAAAACTGCAGTTCAGTGGTGTTTTTGGAAAATAACATCTACACATGAAGATAATACTATACTAATATATGATTATTTTTTCACAATGTAAACAAGATAAACCTTTTTAGATAGAACTTTAGGGAAAGGCTCTCCTGTCATCTGTAGTTGTAAGCTTAAAGGATACCTGAAAGGAAGTCACATTTTGCCTTCCTTCTTTCACTGTACAAAAATTCTAGTGACCCATTTATTTGAGGAAGGACATGCAACCAGAACCTACAATGAAGTGGACATAAAGATTTAAGGTCCTTCCAGTGCTTTGCTTTACACTCTAGGACACACTATAATATAGTGGTTAAGAGTGCAGGCTCTTAGTACTATTCGGGTTTGAATTTAGGCTCCACTACTTAACAGCTATAATATTGGGCAAGTAATCTAAGTCCTATGTGCCCTAGATCCACATCTATAAAGTGGGGGCAATATCAGTAACCAAGTCAAATTGCACTGTGAGGATTAACATGGTTGAAGGTATTACATAATACCTAGCTATCATTTATTATCATATTATTGTTTGATTCTTTTCATTTTTACTCCAGAACTAACTGATGCTACAAAGAAGAAGATGACTAAGACAATATAGCTGGCATAGCTGAACATTCTATTTAATCCAGAAAATTCTTTCAAAAACTTGTTTTATCACATCATGCAAAACCAACAGCCGCTTATGGGTAGTAGGGGAGGAGATGATCAAAATTTTCATTTTTACCAAGCCAAATATTACTTCTACTTGCTGGGAAAATTCGCATTTCCTGCTTCAAGTAGAATAAAACAAACATTCCTATGGCCTCATGTACAAGTCTTGGTTTTCATTGCCTCTTTACTTTATACCTTGGAGTGATGAAAGCTAGAGAGAAGATACAGTTAATTTTTCATTCTTTTCAGTGCATCTAAGACATTTCACCTTATTTCTCGCATATATTCTAAATACACTATGCCCCTTGGTAAATCCATGTAAAATATTTTTCTACCATTTAGTTTATTTGAGTACTTTCTCAGCACTTTGCAGAAAGGTACATGAGGCAGAAAATTATTTTCACGTAACTCGACTGATAAATACAGCCTGGTGCACAATGCGATACTCACTTATTAAATGTGTTTTTATATATGTGAAAATAGGTGTGATTTTTTTGCCAAAACATTACCATCTTCCCATCCTCCTGACTTTAGATGCAATTTTCATGTTGAGTAAATGCCAAAGAGATCAAAGTGTACTAGAATTTATAGTTCTCAAATACTAGGGACTTTATAATTCTCAAACACTAGAACTGTGGTTTTCAGGCTTTCATTTAAGTAGGAAGCACCTGAGTCCCACATTAAAGTGAAAATTCCTTGGCCTCTTCCTTGGATAATCTAATCTAATGTACCCAGAGTAGGAATTGGAACCTGTTTTTTATGAAGCATCACAAGTTATTCTCACTGAGTGTCACTGAGGAGCATACTTTGAGAAACACTAAACTGAGGACATATATGTTTTCCATATAGCAATGAAGAAATTAGCTGGTGAACTTCTGAATTTATAATAAAGGCTTTAATTGGCTTATCTTCAAACTAATGAATTTCTTTGGCTGATTTATTTTAAGAATATTTTTAACGTAGTCTGTGCCAGCTCATAAAACTAAGCAGTCATTTGCTAACCTGGTTTAGTTTCAGCATTCTTATTTGTAGTACAGATTATCATTATTTTTCAGTGTACATTTATACAGAGATTCAATCCTACAGGCAGCACTATAGTTTCATTCATAAAGCCATTCTCAGAATAATGGCCTAAGATCTGACCATTTTCCAGCTGGGGGAATATGGGCTAGCCATTTAATGTGTACAAAACACATGTCTCCCCAGTGATAAAACATGTATAAATATAATGTGTTGTCACAGAGGAAGGATTAAGTAACAGAAAGTAAATATTAATAGCTAGTATACTTCGAGAAACATGATTAGTCCTCAGAAATGTTGGCTGAACCCGTAAGTTACGATACTATAAAATGACCAACTGAAATAAAGATATACACAGAACACAAAAAAGGAATTCAATATACTTCAATATTTTTCTAAATTGTAGTGTCAGAAAAAGAACAATTCCCCCCATTTTTTATGGGAACTTCTTATTTGTAGGATGAGCTCACATTTCTCTCAGTGGGATCTGAAGGAAAGAGCTGCATGCTCTCAACAATATAAAGCTTCTTCAGCCATATCTGCTTCTTGCCAGCATGTCACTTTGATTTTTCATGCGTTTTCTTGTTTCTTTTATAACTCAGAGATTCCCCCCCCCTTTTTCTGCTCAATGTTAAGAGCTTAGTTTGCTGTAAAGACTGGCAATGAATGACTGCAAGCATTAGAAAAGAGAAATTTATATATAAAAGAGCAGGAAGGCTAGTGATTGGGGCTTCCCACCACACGCCCCCCAAAATTCCCATCTCTTTTCTGGTACACTACATTCAAAGAGCTCTAGTATGCTAAGTTGCTCATGTCCCTCTGCCATTCCAGCCCTTCTTGTGGACTGTTCTGTGCAGGTCATGACCACCCTTGCCCCGTTATGGGCCCTTATAATGAAAAAAAGGGCAGGCCTCTCAACTTGTCAAAAGGCTTGTTAATGTTTATGCTGTGCTAGTTTATGATGTATCCCTTTAGTCCTGCCATCTTTGGCCAAAAACTTGAACAATGAAAATACCCTCTTTAAAATCATTAATATTAATATGACATTATGGGAATATAATTGTAATAACTCTATTTAACAGGTAACCATATTTACAACATAATTTAGAGCTTTAAGACACCAAAGATAATCCAGGTCAGGGGATAATGGCTTTCCTTATTAATTTTTCTTGAAAATGTTACAGGTATTTAAATTAGTGTTCCTAGCTGGAATTGGTTAAGATGATAGAGAACTGGCTTCTGCATTGGTCCCAAATTATCTGCATGATTTTGAAGGAAAAATACCTTTTCCACTCAGTTTTTTTCTTCTGTAATAAGGGAGGAGAGAAATGAGTTCCAAATTTTTTTCATCAACAATTCTAACTTGCCTATCCGAGTATGAGATGACTTTTTTCTCAATTAGATAATATAAGAATGACAATATAATGAGTGTTTTTATCTGTGCTAAATACTATTCTTTATATACGTTAGCTTATCCTGAAAAATCTATGAGAGAAGCACTGTTATCACCTTTTTACTGCTCAGAAAAATGTAGCTAAGAGATGTTAATTGATGTCATTAAATTCATATAGTAAGTATGTCTGATCCAAAGTGTCTGTTTGAGCTCATATTCTTTGGATTTAAGCCCACACAACAGAGTAAACATCTTTTATAACCTCCCTCCCTCCCCTACGCGCCCCCCACTCCATTAATCAGCTACTCACTGAGCAAGTGCTTCTAGATTCTAGGATTATGTTTTGAATCAGAGTCTGAATGTCAGGAAATTAGAAACCCTCATAATCCTCCAGAGGATAAGCAAGAGGAAGTCATAGGAAGTCACATCCTCCGTAGGGTGCAGGAAATAAACACTGCCCCAGAATCTGCATCAGCCCTTACCAATACCTTAGCTCAGCTGCAAGGACTAGTTTGGAAGTTAGAAAGTCACTGCAAACTTGTAGTTCTGTTTGTTTTCTAAGCAGAAGAGAAAAAATACGAAAAGAAGAAGCTGAAGATGAGAAGGCAAATGCCTATAACCTTCACTTATTTAATTATCAACAAGGATTAGAATTCAGGGTATGGTATTTTCTCTTCAGGTACTCTTTAAGGCGTATCTGCCACACAATGGGTAATGTTTGTATTCATCTTCATAAAAGGTATTCACTGGCTTAGTTCCCTTCTCACCCTCATCCCAGCAGAATCTTATCAGGAAATACACTATGATTTTATATTTTGATTGTACCAGTCTAGAACTTTGAAATTAACTTAAGGAATTCATTTATATTGATTTTTAAGAAAAGTGTTAAGTTTCATGTTGACTGCTTAAGGTATCCTATATAAAATCAACACACTAAATTGTAATTCCTGTGTATAGTAATAGCTAACATGTCTCAGCATTTTCTGAGGGACTATAAGGTACACTATGTGCTATGTATTGAGATATAACTTAAATACATTTGCTTCAATCCTGATGGGCCTAACATGTTAGATATTATTATTTTCCATTTCATAGATGAGAAATTTAAGTCTCAGAGTTGTTAGGGAACAGATTCAAAGGAAAAGAGCTTATGATATGTACAAGTAGAATAAAATCTACAACCACTTGATCCTAAAGATGCTATGTAACTATAAACTATACATGTCATGATGAAAGTATAGAGAAATGTAAACCAAACAAAATGCAATGTTATGATACATTAAAGCTGGATGTGAACATAATTCAGAATACATCTTTGCAAGTATAGCCAGTATGCTTCCCATTGAGCAGTACCACACAGTTTCAGTCTAGATTTAACAGGTGAAGAATATATGAGCAAATGTCTAGGAACTACATTTATAGGAAATAATTTCAACGAAAAGGTCCCAAAGGCACCAAAAATATCACATTACAATAGAACTGAAAGGTCAACAGGAACAATTATAGGTGTATCTTTTGGGAAGTAAATTGTGTGCAATGATGAGAACTCATTAATGACTGTTTTGAGTTTCGAAAATGACCTAGAATCTTACAAAGGCCAAAACACTCTTCAAAAATCAACTGAATACAGGATAAAAAATGATATTCAACTCCTTATTGCTGTAATTTCCTTTGTCTTATAGCCTGTTGTTTTATCACAATTGCATATGGTTGGAGAATTTATTTTAAAGTTACTTTATACTCCACAATAATCAGAATAGTTCTGGACACATGGTAGGTACCAACTTATTCATTCACATGTGGCTTGATTACAGAAGAGATATGTCATAGAAAGGAGTCACATAACAGAACAGAAAGAGTATAGTGGAAAGTTCTGGGTTCTAGTTTTGTTTTCCCTCTGTGTCCTTGGGCAATTTTCAACCACCCTGGGTTTCAGTTTTCTCACCTCTAAAACGTAGGATTTGGGACTAGAACACAACCTTGTATTCACAGCATGTTTCTCCATAGCAGGCTCTTTAAAGTACACTTAAAAAGATTAAAATACTGGAAAGCAACACCAAACAAGTCAGACATAATTGCAATGCAATCACTACCCAAGGGATAATTATGTCTCCTAGTGTTTATGAAAGAATTCTCAGAGCGCACTGTTTACTTGGTTGACCTTCAGCTTGTGTCTTCTATACTCACGAAGCGTGAGTTACAGGTTTTAGTAAACACATGCACTTTCTCTGCTGCACACTTAACATGATATATACCTTTTAATTCCTCTTAGCAGCAAATCACATCCCATTTTATGATCCATTTAGTTGACAGATATTGTCGTACAAAAAACATTCACACATTCACACAGTAACCTATAGGAACAAAAGATATTTTTAGGTAATAGTCAGGATTTCATGGCATAACTGTTAAGACTTTATGATAATGCATGTGCAAACTAGTTGAGAGTAGATAATAAGACCATTTTCAAAACTGGTTTAGTATAAGGTCCCCTTCATATGATGATTTTTAAGACATAATAGTTGGGATTCATCTATATCAGTGGTTCTTAAACTATTCTCCATAGTAGAAAAATATTTCAATGTTACCTTTTCTTTCTTTAATTTTTCTAAGAATTTGTATCTCTTAGAGATTGTAAGTAAATTACAAAATCACTGAACAAGTAGAAAATAGAGTCATAAAAATGTTTACATTCACCCAACCTATGTAGTTTGAAAGCATCCTTTTTTATTCATTGACTCCTGTGCTCATGGCATTGATTTCATATTATGATTTATACATTATAAATGCAATTACATTTTAAATAGTATACATGTAGCAAAATGCATACTTTTGTGCTAAATATCATTCTATGTGATTTAATTAAATATCCCAAATTTTGATGGTGTTTTCCAAAATACATAGTACCATTTTGGAACTTCTCCAAAACACTTTTGAGAAGAACTAGTCTAGTTACCAAGAAATGTTTATTACACCTCCTGCTTCCTCTCTTCTCTGCAGGTATTTCCTTTCTTTTGGATGATGATTACACTTCTTCTTTATTTGATGTCATTCAATTGATTTGTATTCAAGTTTTCCTTTTTTTCTGCTATGTCCAGATCAATCACAAATGCAAAGATTTCATAAAAATAATAACTATAAAGTAATAGCTATATAAGCTAACTCCTATTGAGAAGATACTGTGTTCTAGAGAATATACTAAACTCTTTTTGTGGATTAACTCATTCAGTCCTTACAACAAACTTCTCAAATAGGTTTTATGAGAATTTCTGCTTTCTACATCAAAAAACTGTGTAGAAAGGATAAGCAATTTATTTAACATCACACAGCTAGCAGGTGTTGTATGATATTAAAGCTGATTACAAAATATCATTCTTCTCATTGTCTTTGGAAAGTAGATGTTACTTCTGATATTCCTTAACTGGCATTATTCACTCTTTTCTCCATTCACACTTAGAACTTTGTATAAAACTTTTGTTATTGTTATTTACTCAACATATTTGTCTTATATATAATTATTATATAGATTACAGTGATATGCATGTGCAACTAATCTACGGTTTTGTTGTCCTAATTCTTCATACAATAACTGACTTCCTGCAAGCACATTTTTATTTATTTATTTATTTTCGAGATAAAATCCCACTCTGTTGTCCAGCCTGGAGTGCAGTAGCATCATCATAGCTTACTGCAACCTCAAGCTTCTGGGCTCAAGAGATCCCCTTGTCTCAGCCTCCCAAGTAGGTGGGACTACAGGCTCATGCCACCACACCAGGTAGTTTTTTTTGTGTGTGTGTGGACAGGGTCTCCCTATTGCCTGTTCTTGAACTCCTCGCCTCAATTGATCCTCCTGCCTCTGCCTCCCAAAGTGCTAGGAGTATAGGCATGAAACACAGGGCCTGGCCTCAAGCACACTCTAAATGCATTATATTGAAAACATCAAAGACATCTCTAAAGGGATGACGATAAGTTCAGATAGTTTTTTTTTCTGGATTTCCCAGAGAAGAAAACATAATTTTAAACAGTATCTGTTTAATTAGGTTACTTAAATGATTCAGCCCCATTTGTTAAGTGGATTTTAAATTAATCTCCTATAAATCATGCAAAAACAGGCACACACAGAGTCTCTCACAGCATACATGAGAAAACATAATTTTGTTAGAACCACACACTCCTTAGTGGTTTCAGTGATTTTTGTTTCCTGGTTAGAAGGTCAAGTTCTTCCTTTCAATTATGTGGAATTTGGTTAAGGACAATTGTATAGTCAAATCATAAATGTTTGAGGTGTCTGTATCATTAGTCATAGAGAAAATTTAACCCACAAAGACAATCCCCAAATAAGTCATTTTAAAAACTGCTATTGGAAATAGGCAACTAAGGTCCAAAACTGTAATTTGAGAAGTCAAAATATTTGTTTGTTAATATCTTCTTGGGAAAGACATTTCACTAACCTGTTTACACAGAAGGTACAATTCTTATCACAAATAAAGGAATATAGGTAGGGTCATTTAAAGAGGCATGTGTAGCAGACTCAGTGTGTGCAGGACTTGGAAAAACAAACCCGCTTCCTACAAAACTGCTTCTTACATGAAATTTATTTGTTTAGACATTTTTGTGTGTGTGTTTATTGTGACTCTTGTCTTTTCCTTTATGCAATACATCAACTTGATCCTGAGGTTAGATTAAGGCACAGGACAAATAGGAGCCTAGGGCCTCCTCAGTATACAGTCCCATCTAAAAATAGATTCCAAAGTAAACATTCTGTGTGACTGCTGATCAGAGGGCCCAGGAGAGACCTCTGAGGTGACTCCTATTGGGAGGACTATAACCGACGAGATGCTCAAAGTTCTTCCTTGATGGAAAACCACTACAAGTCAGTAGACCTTCACTCCTCCCCTGCCATGTCTCTCTCCCCATTAAGTCATTTAAAAGTTAACAATCCAAAGGCATCAAGAGCATAACCACAGCATAAAGGGACTGAGGTTCAGCAGTCTAAAGCACAAGCCTTCACCAGCACTCCATGGGTCCTTTTTCACCAAGAACTTCTAAAGAATTTTCCACCCTACCATTACTTTCAATACCCACACTACTTCTTTCTGAAGTGCATTACTGGCTACCTTGGAATAGCAATTTAATACTTCTACAGAATGAGGCTATTTAAAAAGTACAGTCATTTTACTCTGAAGCTATTAAACCAACATGTGTTTGCTTTCTTTGACCGCATTTATTGTGAACAGTTTAAATAGGTTTCTGTATTAACTACATTATTCATGTCATTAACTTGTTGGGGTGTTTTTGAATTTCTATGCACTTTCTAAACAGGAGAAACGGTGTGTCAGGAAATTAAGCAGCTCTTTTCAACTCTATGGGGTTTACCAGTAAAACAGAGAAAACTGCTTGGCTATTGTTTAAGGTGAACATTTATCTGTCTTTCAGGACAAATAAAGTAACTGATTTTGGGGGCCATTGATAGTGTTCATTATGATGAAATTATGAGATTTTGTGCTTCAGCATCTAAAGTGGCTACAGGAAAAGTGGAGGACAAACAGAAACAGAAAACTGTTCAAAAATTCCTATTCTAAGTGAAGGGCTGTTTTAGGGCTGTGCCCCGGTGGCTAGAAAAATACTGTATACTGACTACCTTTCCAACTGCAGCAGTATTTTAGTGTGCACACTCCTGTACTTTAAAACAGAGCTAAACTTTAGAACTATTGAAAAGAACATAGCAAGGTATTAAGGAGATACACTAAGAGAGATTATGAAACAAGTATATTTTTGCATCAAGTCTCAGCTCTGCATTCTCCACACCTTAGAAAGAATTTGACAATAAAAGACAGGTGACATCACCCCAAGACTATGAGAAAAACTAGCAGTTACCACCCTCTGTTAATGCATTCGATGGGGTCTAAATGTGCAAAATACCATTTGCTTCACATTCAGGACCACTGACTAAGAAACTAAGTTAACAGAAGTCTTTGGCTAGAAAATCCAATGTCACAGGTGGCCATGGCTGAGCTACACAGCTTTTCCCAGCAGGACAACAAGCTCACCCCACTAACGCAACTGTTCTTGCAAAGCTGTCAGTTTAGGTTTTAATCTGCACATTAACCACGTGCTTATAAGAATTGTTAAATATCACAAAGAGAACATCCTTCTGTTTGAGTTCTTTAAAACCTTCTCTTCTTGCAAAATGACACATTCATAGCACCACATTCATTTTCAAATTTGTTTACTGTCACAGGATGTTCTGGGTATCCAGTAAAATAAATAGCTACAGAGTAATCACACTAACAGGATAGGCTACTGATTATGAAAGCTGATTATGAAACTTGTTCAAGTTCAGCATGTTTTTTTAATAAAACTTAAAGACCAGTCACAGTTTTCATATACAACCAACACTGCAGAAGTTTTGTACCTAAAGTGAACTAGGAAAGACTATTCTAGTTTTTGACATAATAAACGTGTGGATTATTTTTAAAGAAATTTTTCCTTATCAAAATTAGCCCTTTAATAAAAGGGAAATATGATGGCTCTTTGCCCTTGTATTATATAACTGACATTTAAACTTTGGAAGCTAGAAACTATAGAGCTTTTCTAGTCAATTAAACTATGGCATCCTGAAAAAGCAAATGTACTTTTGGAACTCTAGAAATTTTCACTGTCTTTAAAATCATTGTAGACTGGGTTTCCATTGTTTAAATATTTACTATTTTATGCATGTGTTGATGAGCACCTACTTAAGTATCAGAACTTTGAAAATTTCCTTTCTCTAGAAGACTCTACAAGTAATTATTAAATTACAACCTAATTGTGGGTGGCAAGAATTTAAAGAATAACTGATGAATAATTTGCATTGAGCTGTTTAGAGCTAACCACAAATATTAAGAGGGGTGCTGTATTTGGAGCAAATTATTATAATACTGGAAGGAAACCGATTTTCATTGAAACCATCCGTATTTTGTAAACTGAAGTGACAAGCAAACCTTAGAAGATATAAAGAGTAAAACTGACATTCCATTTTACTCTGGGGAAGTCACCTGGCCTTTTTTGCAAAGAAAGACTAAATTCATGAATTATTGGGGCCAAGTGAAACAGTCCCTACACTAAAAGGAAAGTTTGGTTCCTCAGGCCTGAAAGAGGGTGTGTAGATTCAGAATGGAATCAAAAATTTTAGTCTTAATTTTTACGAGATAATGAGTTTTCTTCATCCTTTTCCATTTCATAATTAGATACAATCCTATATCCCTACTTTATTTTCCATCAAATGCACAATAAGATAATGTTTCTATTCATGTAGATTTGAAAGGATCCTCATCCTGTGTGGGTTATTTTATTTTGTAGTAGCCAAGGGAAAGAGGTTGCTGCCAATACGATGCTAAGGGCATGCAGAATAAAGACTCAGTCCTGGGCAATGAAACAGTCCACCTTTGTACTGCACTTGTAGAAGAAGAAAGCAAACCCATCACCAACTTTGGGACTTGATCAACACTGGGGAGTCACAAAACTCTTCTCAATCACTGCATTTTAAATCTCCACTAAAAATAGCTCCTCTGTAGTGGGGCTTATAGTCCCATCCACGGCCAGTGATGGAGTACACAGTACTTAATTGTTTCTGACTAAGGTCTCTGCATCAGCACTCTGAGAGTGTCTTCTAACTTTTAATCGCCTTCTGTGCTCTCTAGTTAGACCCCTTCACAAGACAGCCAAATCAAAACGCCTATCACTGAGCCTACCCAAGGCATTAAAACAGACCATTTCGGGATTCCACGAACTTTTATACAAGTCTTAGCACCTTCCAGGATTAATCTGTTTTCTCTGGTTCCCTCTACCTTAAAATCAGATACACATGGGGGAGGGGAGAAGCTCCAGGGTTATTGAGACAACTCCAACGTAATACACTGCCTGGTGGCAGTTCCCTCCTTGTCTCTCTATTTTGTTCTATTACCCCATGTTCCCTGTTCGCTGCTTCTAGGGCTGGAGGGAAAAATGTCTTTTTCTCCCTCTAAAAGGGGAAGCTCTTGGTCTCTTCACTGGGGGCAATCTCGAGACTTTCTCCAAGGGGCTGGAATAACTAGAAAAGGGCTTGCTCTCCCGGAAGGATTTCAGAGCCCAAATCATAGAAGGACCTTCTTACTTGGGCGGGAGATGCAAACAGCTGAAGTGCCGTGGCCCCCGCTGGTGACCCACAGTGGGACCGACCTCACCCGGTGGTGGCGCCCCTTGGCTCGGGTCACACACGCTCCTGGACTCACCTGGTGCTGAGGACCAGCGCCGGCAGCAGAGGCAGCAAGTAGTGCACTGGGCTGAATTTCATGCCGTCGCCTGCCGGGGTCCTCCTTCCCTCGCTGCCTTTCGCCTCTTCGGGGTCCTGTCGCTCCTCGGTGCCCGGCTCCGTTCCCAGCCGGCGAGGATCCCTCCCGGGCGGTGGAAAGACGGAGACGGACAAACGGACGGACGCCTCGGTTGAAGGCAGGGGCTGGGAGCGGGGAGTATCTTCAGGAGTGATGTCACCGGCGAGGCGAGCCCTGCCCGGGATTGTTTGGAGCCGCCGCTCCGGAGCCCGGAGGGCGCGTTGTCACTCGCGCTGGAGGCGGCGCGGGGAGAGGGGGGGCTGCCCAGCGATCGCCCTGCGCCCCCGATCTGCGCTCCGGTCACTCGGGCGAGCGCCGGCGAGGAGCGGACCATTTGTCCCCGCTTCTCCCCAGGATGGCGAGGGGAGGGGCGCGGGAGAGGAGAAATCTAATTTGCCAATAATTGAACTTGCATCCTCGGCGGGAGGTGAGACCGAATTCACCGGGAAAGACCATCACACGGTTAGAGTCCGAGTCTTAGGCAGGTGTCCCTCACCTGATCACAGGGTGTTGGGAAGGACGTCGCTCCGGAGAGTGTTTAAAATATTGTTCTCATTAGAAATGCGTGATGATTTGCTCAGTACGGATGGAAGGAAGCAGGAGCAAGTAGCGTCCAGAAACGCACCCTGGGCCCGCAATGCAAGCTTCTTAACCCGTAAATGTCGACTACAAAGAACATTTCGGGACCTCTGAGACGTCTGCTGCTTCTCCGTTTTGAAGATTTCTGATCTTCCTCTGATTTCAGAGTCTGTTTGTGCCAGCACCTGGCCATGGGGGTTGGACCTGATGGCCCAAGTTCACGCACCTGAAGGAGTCCTTTTCCTCCGGTGAGACTCATCGAGGAGACATAACTGAAAAATCCATTAAAATGTTAACAGTAATTAACTCGGAGTGATAGTATTGGAAAGCAGAGGATTGTATGTGTCATTTTGATTTCTATGTTTTCCGAATGTTCTATAAAGAACATCCAATGTTTAACAAGCTTTATTTAGAAAATTTAACTATAAAAATTAAATAGTGAAACTATAATACAAAATACCAAGTTTTCAATTATGGTAAACAGAACCACTTCATCTACTGAAATACTCAAATCTTTACAACATAATATTTTGCTGGATATATATATATGTTAAATAATTCTTTATAAAACACTTTTTCGTACATTAGTCTGATCCTGTAATTTTTCATACATTTAATCTGATCCTGACATGAGCCATCATAGTGAAATAGAAATTAATATTATCATTATTACAGATGTGAGGAGGAAACTTGAGGACCATCAAGATCTGAGCTGGACTTTTTAAAAAACTGGTTCTGTTAATTTCTAAGAAAATCCTACTGTTGCCTTGAAGATCACACCTACCACACCTAATCCAGTGTTTGACACAAAGTTGGTGTTCAGTAAAGGCTGAGGTGCACCAAAGACCCAAAAGGCAATGGACAGTTGGGGTCCAGGAACTTCCATCCAGAGGGTTCAGGTCATATTCCATTTTGTTCAGGAGAAAGCTATTTGCAGTAAGATTTAGATGAAGTATCCTCTTTAATATTTTGAAGACATTATTTGTAGGAAAAATGCATTTGTTGTAAACCTTTACAGGATGCAAGTTTAAAGAGTAAATTGCCTATTTTTGAGTGGGGTTGAAGTTAAGACATTCAAACTGAACAGATTTGTTTTAAAACCTACAATAACTTTTGCAAAGTGAGTATCAGCCCCTAGAGCAATAGAATAGTAAGATCCACAACAGATATAAGTAGGTATATACAAATCAACTCACTTGTGGATTGCATGCCATTTGCAAAGGAAAAATGCCACTGTGCTTTGCTAAAATAGAACTCAACTCCAAGCAAAAATACAAACTCTAGTTTGCTCCTACCAGAATTTTCTAACAATAGATTTCCTGCTCACTTTGAAGGAGATCATTTGAGTTGTATATTCAACAAAGACATATGGCTACATGGTAATAAAAAATGTATATACCAGGAAATAACATTCATATTTGTAGAACACATTTTTGTTTACATAACAAGTTTGCATTCATTATCTTATGTCCTAATCATAGGAACCAAGTGTGGTAGTCATTTCTATGATTTTTCTCTTTTGCAGTTAAGGTGACAAACTCAAAGTTTTAAGTAACTTGCTCAAGGTCACCCATTAATTTATGTAGTGGAGATGACATTCAAATTCAGTCTGTATCACTTCAAAATATATGCTTTATTGAAGAAAAAAATTATACCTATTAAAAAAAGACTTTCCCCAACCTAAATTTTATTACTTTCTACTAGATATAAACTACAATAATAAAACTCCCTTAGAATATTAACCAAGAAAAAGAAGTATCAGAATGAACTTTGTTTAGAATGCGTCTCAGACTTCTGTTGTGTCTCTGTATTGGACACCTTTAGGGAACCACAAGGTATGTTAGCATTCTTGCTTTTTCTGTAAGAAGGAAAAAAGATAACTTAGAGGGGCATGAGAGCTTTAGGAGAGCACATCTTGGAAGGTGAGCACAAGTGAGATTTTGGAAACTCCTATACATTTACATAATTGAAGTATTATTACGAATTCAAGTACAGATGTGCCTTTCAGAAGGCTTTTCTTCTTGGGGAATTATAGGACCATGTGACATTCTGTCACCCATGACATTCTGTCCACACTCACAGGAAAACTCAAATCCAGAATTGATTTTGTGGCTTCAGAGCATTTATATATGAATTTTAAAGATACAATAGTATAGACAACAAATTAACTTAGCTGAAATCACTTGTCCTATGCTGAGGCCCAACATGAACTCAGCAAAAATTGTTTGTAGTAACTATTCCCAAGTTTCACACACACACACACACACACACACACACACACACAAAAAAAAAAAAAAAAAAAAAAAAAAAAAAAAACCAAGAAAGCCTATCCAGTTGTGCTGAATCTCCATGAAGTGCTGGGATTGAGGCTATTTTTTTAAAATCATTTACTAAAATTTAATTCAGGTACCAAAACTATACCATTTTAAAGTGTATAATTCAGTTTTTAATACATATTCACAAGGTTATGAAATCATCACCATTATATAATTCCAGAATATTTTCATCACCCCTAAAGAAACCCTGTACTCACTAGCAGCTACTCCCCACTCCTCTCTTCACCTCTTCTCTCCACAGCTGGCAAACACTAATCTAATTTCTGTCTTTATGGGTTACTCAATTCTCGACATTTTATATAAATTGAATCATACTATATGTGTTTGTGTGACTTGTTTCTTTCACATTTATGTTTCAAGGTTCATCCATGTTATAGCATATATCAGTACTTCATTTCTTTTTATTGCTGAATAGTGTTTCATTGTATAGATATACCACATTTCTTTATTCATTAATCAATTGATAGATATTTGGTTGTTTACATGTTTTAGTTATTATGAATAATGCTACCATGAACATTCATATAAAAGCTGTGTGAACATCTGTTTTCAATTCTCTTGGATATATACTTAGAAGTGGAATTCCTGGGTCATATGATAACTCTATGTTTAATATTTTAAGGAAATTCTAAATTGTTTTCCAAAATAGCTATATCATTTTACGTTTCCACCAGTAATATATGAAGGCATCAAGTTATCTACAAATTTGATAACACTTGTTTTTACTTATTTATTAATTATGATAGCCATCCTAGGTGATGTGAAGTAATATTGTTATTTTGATTTGAATTTACCAGTTAGTTAATCATATTGAGCATTTTCTATTGTGCTTGTTGGACATTCATATACATTTTTGGAGATACATTCATTAAATCCTTTGCCTATTTTATGTGGCTTGAGCTTTTTTTTGTGTGTGTTGTAAGAGTTGTATGTATTTCTTTGATACAATTCCCTTTTAGATATATGATTTACAAATGTTTCCTAATCCATGGTTTGTCTTATCACTTTCCTGATGATGTCATTTGCAACACAAAGTTTTTAATTTTGATAAGTCCAACTCACCTATTTATTTTTCTTTTGTGACCAGGCTCTTGATGCTGTATCTACAAAAACTTTGCCTCATCCAATATCAAGAAAATTTATGCTGATGTTTTCTTCTAGGATTTTTATTGTTTTAGATCTTAAAGATAAATCTGTAGTCTGATTTTTATATGTTCATGAGGTAGGGGTTCAAATTCATTTCTCTACATGGGGTATATCATTGTCTTGCATCATTTGTTGACAAGGTTATTTTTCCCTAATTTAATAGCTCTGCTATCTTTTCTCTCTCACAGTAATACCTTTTTCTTATTTCTGGATTTCCTTTGCTATTCTCATATTCTAAAGTCTGATATCTCCTAGAGTTTTACTGTTGATCCTCTTTTTTAAAAATCCTATATTTTTCCCAAGTTAAACTTATCATTTTTTATGATTTTTACAAACTCCAATATGGCTATAAATCTCAAAATTTATCTCCAGCCTAGACTTCCTTATTGAGCCATTACCTAGGTTTCCCGTGGATACCTCAAAGTCAAATTCAGTCATGTTGAACTCTTTTTCATCCTTCCCTTGTCTGATCCTCTTTCTGTATATTTCCTTATGCCTCCATAAACTCAATCACCCAAGTTATAAACCTGAGAGTCACCCATCCTTAATCCCACCCGGATTTTCCTTAAATCCATTCCACTTGTATGATCTATATAAATTGCCCATTTCTTTATTCCTTTAAAGCTTCTAGGAAATTACTCTCCAATAATATATTCAACACATGCTTCTTTCTTTTATTTCTTTAACTTTTATGCTACACTATAAACATAGTAATGAAAGTTTTCTCTTTGTGTGTCTTTAAAATTTTTGTTATTCCTTCTTCTTGAAGTATTATCTCACTCAATTTACCTGAATGGCTACCTTAATCATTTAGGACATATTAAGGACCTCACTTCTTTCTGTAATGCTTTTTCTAATCCATCTGCCACCACAACTTTAGTGAAATTTTCCTTTTCTGAGTCTCATGACATATGTTAGATTGCCTTAGTATTGCACTTATAATATAATATTGTAATTACATTTTTATGTTCCTCACCATACTATGAATATGTTACGAATAAGAGGGGGACACTTCTCTCTTTCCTTTGTGGCAAGGAAGGTAAAGGTATTACACAAAATTTTACTTCTATTTATATATTTTATGGGCCAATTACTAATCTTATTCAGATATCTATAGATCTAGTCATTAAAATAAAAATATATGATCTACATGGTTTATTAAAAATTTGTTTCCTGTTTTCATACCCAGTGTTTTATCATTGCTAATTAAAACTATCTGCAAGGTAATTTCCTCTAATAAGGATAATTATCTATTTTTTTAAAAGCCAACTGCTTCCTAAAAGAAAGAAGAGCAATATAAGGCTAATATCAGTGTCTGTGCTTCATACAAAAACAAAGCAAAAAACAACAAATTAAAAAACCAACAAAAAAGCTAAACCCAATACCTCTAGTTCCCTTTTATTTTAATTATAAATTATTATAAATTATTATACATAATAATTGCACATTTAGGGGGTGCAAGTGATATTAAGGGGTACTGTGATATTTTTAAAACAAGCATACAATGTGTCATGATCAAATCAGGGTAATAAGCATATCACCTCAAACATTTATCATTTCTTTGTGTTGGGAACATTCCAAATCTTCTCTTCTAGCTATTTTGCAATATGCAATAAATTACTGTTAACTATCTTAGCCCTATAGTGCTATCAAATACTAGAACTTATTCTGTCTATTTAACTGGATTTCTTTTACCTTTTCATCAATGCTGCTTCATCCATCCCTTCCCAAATTGATGACGTAGCCACACCCCTGTGTTTATTTTAGCACTATTCAAAGTAGCCAAGATGTAGAATCAACTGAAGTGTCCATCAACAGATAAATGGATAAAGAAAATGTGGTACACACACACACACACACACACACACATACACATACACACAATGCAATGTGATCCAGCTATAAAAATGAATGAAATTCTGTCATTTGCAGCAATGTGGATGGAACTGGGGGGCATTATGTAAAAAGAAATAAGCCAGGCACACAAACACAAATATAGCATGTTCTCACTCATATGTGGGAACTAAAAATTGTGACCTCATGGAGGTAGTAAAGAGAATGGTGGTTACTTATTCTTTTGAACTGAGCCATCTTTGTCAAATAGTTTTGACCCATAAAATTCCCTACCTTCTTGTTACATCATCCTGCTGGCTTCCATGAATGGTGAAAGGTGTGTTCAAGAACCCTGGAATGAGAATTCTTTAAGAAGAAAAAAGTGCTGAAGTATCTATTTTATCCTATATATGTTGCCCTGGAAACAGTTTTGTATCCTTTTTGCTAACATTACCACGTGTGAGTTATCCTGAGATTAGACCTACTCACTTGAGGAAAGAAATAGATAAACACAGTAATGTCTCTACGGATTTGCCTAATTCTTGACATTTCATATAAATTGTTCTTCTCTTCATCCAAATGCTGGAGATACATTGTAAATCTACTTTTGGCAAGAAATCGTCTTGGAAATTCACCAGGATATTAAAACCTCAATGAATTCTTTTATAACATAAAGATGTCTTTTGTAATGGGCACAAAAATGCCTTAATTCATGCAATTTCAAGCCTTTCTTTTTCTTTTTTCTTTTTTTTTTTTTTTACTATTTTTATATTTGGTAGTATATTTACAAAGGAATCTCATCTGACCAATAGATCTGTTCACTGAATTAGCTAAATTCCACTTAAATTTTAAAATTACTAACATCTCTTTTTGGGGGGATTAAGTGTGTGCTTCATTTCAGCACATATGTTTGTCTATATCTCAGTGAATTTCTTAGCCAGAAATTTAAGATCCAATTTAATCCTCCTTCTATGACTATTTCTTATTATAAGATCACTGCTAATCTAAAATTTTCAGTGCATAAATACTTCTTGCTCACTGTACTTGACGTTTTCAAAGACAGCCTAACATACACCATTATACTTAAGTCAAAATATAATTAATTATGAAATTTCTGCTTCTAGGCATGAACAAATAATTATTACTTGATTTGCTTTTTCCTATTAGCAACTATAAAATTTGGAAAAAAAAAGAGGTAACTGTTCTCAAGCATTGGGAAATGGTAGTAACAAGATCATAGGGGGAAAAAAAAAAGCTCATGCTCACACCAGCATTCCAGAGGGGAACCATTATAATTTCCATGGTCCTGGGAGGTAAAATCCAAAGAAAACAATAGTATTCCTGATCTGAGGAAGCAGAAGTCAGAGGTTTAATTTGCAAAAGTGCCTAAAATTTGTGAGAAAGGTTACCAGAAAAGGAGAAACTTTGCCGAAAATCCCCAAAAGAATGCCTGGGGATTCACTACAGGTCTTTGGCCAAAGACTGTGCTACACTAGCATAGTAAGGGACTCTGAAAGACCTAGTCTTGCTAACCTCAAGTTGCAGCGAGGCTAAGAGTAAGGATAGAGTTACCAGAATTCTTGCACTACTCTGTGAGATACTGGAATTCTCATCCAGCTAGAGTGTAGAAGCCCCAAGAACACTTGTGAACACCTCAAGCATTTAGTTGAGACTCCAGAAAGGTTAGGCTTTTAGAGTAAGAAACGTGCTTTAGTGTAAGAGATATATCTTAGAACTAAGGGCACAACTGATACAGAATAATCATAAAAATAATTTTTAAAAGTCTAACAGTATCAAAAAGAGCTTCAGTATGTTAACTGCCTACAGAGGAAATAATTCAACAACACTAAAGGGAAATGGTATGATTTGGAATCTCTGCAGTGTATCCAACACAATGTCAAGCATATGATTGAATTATTAGACACATACAAAAGCATGGATTATGCTCATAATTAAGAAAAAGAAACAATTAATGCCAATAGAATCCAAGCAACACAGAATTTAAAATTAGCAAACAAAGGCCACAAAGGAATTGAAACTATAAAAAAAGAAACAGATGAAAATTCTAAAAGTGGAAAGTACTATATATGAAATAAAAAATACACAGTTTGAATAGTGAAGAATGAAGAATTAGTAAACTTAAGGACACATAAATATACATAATCCTATCTGAAGGAAAGAGAAAATAATTAAAGAAATATATGGATAGGGATTTAGTGAACTATGGTATCATATCAAGTTGTCTAATATGCATATATTTGGAGTTCCAAAGGCATAAGACATAAAGATCAGAGGCACATAAATTATACAAAGAAACATTGACAAAAGCACCAAATATGTTCTTAAAAATCCATGAATTCATATTTTCCATAAGTTCCACCAAATTTAAGCAAGATAAATCAAAAGAGAATCAGAATTATATATATCATAATCTAATTCCTGATAAGAAATGATAAAGAGAATAGAGACATCATATACAATGGACCCTCGATATTCGTGACAACTGGATTCTCAACAGAAACAGTGGAATGTAGAAGACAATAGAACAGCATCTTTAAAATACTGTAAAATGTTAATCCAGAATTTTATATGCAGCAAAAATATTCTTCAAAAATTAGGATAAAATAAAGACATTTCCCAATTAAGAAAAAAAAACCTGACAGGATTCAATTAAAGCAAATCTACCCTATCATAGATGATAGCTGATGTTGTTCAGATTGAAGGGAATAATATATGACAATGCAAATTGATAGGACAGAATGAGGAGTTCCAAAAATAGTGTGTGTGTGTGTGTGTGTGTGTGTGTGTGTGTGTATAGATAGATAGATAGATAGATAGATATGGGTATGTCTTTTTTCCCCTTAGTTTTAAAGGCAAAAAAAAACCCACCAGTGACATTACATTATGGGGTTTGAATGTGCAGAACTAAATAATAAGAGTAGCACAAAATATAGAGATTGCAAATGAATTATGCTGTTGGAAGAATCTTTTGTTCTGTTATAGTTGTAAAACATTAACCTTAGGCAGAATATGAAAGGTATGAATGTATAATATACTCATTAGAGTAAACACTAAAAACAAAATACAAATACATATAGCAAATATTTCGAAGTAGAGGGCAAAGAACAATAACAAAAAAAATAATCCACAAAAAGGCAGCAAAGAGGAACAAAGGAAAAACGGAATAGATAAAGAAAATAGAAGGCAAAAAATAAAATAGTAGACATAAATCAAACCATATCAGTAATTAAATTAAATGTACATTAACAAAGAGCATTAATTAAAAATATAGTTAGAGGGAATGAAAATATTTCATAGCACAGCAAAGTGACTATAGTTAAAAATAAGTTATGGTGTCCTTTAAAATAACTAAAAGAGTGGAATTGGAATGTCCCTAATACAAAGGAATGATAAATGCATGAGGTGATGGATACCCCAATTACCCTGATTTGATTATTATACATTGTATGTCTGTATCAAAACACCACATATACCCCAACTATTATGTATTCATAATAATTAAAAAGAAAAAGAAAAAGATGAGACAGTGTCAGGTTACATATTTATTCAATCTGTCTACATATTGCATATTTATCTAGGCTGTCTGCAACAAATGTGTTTTAAACACAAAAACAAGAAAATTAGCTTTTCAAAAGAAAATTTGAATGGCAAATTAATAAGACAGAAAATGATTTTCTGACATGGAATATTAAAAAAGATAAAAAGGGATATTTCATAAGGATAAAAATGTTCAATCATCAGAAAGACAGAACAATCTTTACTGTATATGTACTTAAAACAAAAATTTAAAAGAAAAGCCTAGAAAATCCAATGGAGAAAAAAGTTAAAAACAAATATAATTATTGATAGAGATTCCAACATACAGTTTTTGTTAATTGACAAATTAACAAAATTATTTAAGTGATTTTGTTAATTGATAAATAATTATGCAAATTATCAGTTAGGATGTAGAATATTTTAAAAATATTAACTAATCTGACCTAATTAACATTTATAGAAAACCTCAACCAGAATTCAGAAAACAAATTTTTCTAAGTGTACGTGGAACATTAACCACAACACACAATATGCTGTGCCACAATACACCTCTCTACACATTTCAAAAAATTGCAACTTCAAGAGTACTGTGTCCACAACAGATTATATTAAAAATTCTATGTCAGTGTTTCCTATTTTAAGTAACCAATGGATCACAGAAGAAATTACAGAAAAATTGGAAAAGATTTTTAATCAGATGATAATGAAAATACAATAGATCAATAACTATATGTTATAATTAGAGCAATGTTTAGAAGATAAATGCTTATATTAAAAATAATGTTTTAAAAGAATGATGTAATATTCACCATAGGAAGGTGGAAAAATTCGTGCAAAGTAGACTTGAAGTAATTGCAGGGAAGGAAATAAGGGTAAAAGCATAAATCAATGATACAGAAAATAGTAACAAACCAAGAAAATAAAGGAAGCCAAAAATGGCTCCTTGGAAAAATTAATAATATTGATAAATCCCTAGCAAGTTTAAGAATAAAAGAAATAAAATAAGTGCTACCAATGTTATAAATGAAAGAAGGATCAGTAATATAGATCTTCTACATGTTAAACAGATAGCAAAGGTATATTATACTAATATATTTGACAACTTAGCTTAAAATTTAATATTTATAAAAAAATAGCTTACCACAAATCACCCAAGAAGAATTAGAAAATGCAAATAGTTCTACCAAAATAATGTAATTAATAATTTAAAACTTTCCTAAAAGGGAAATTCGAGATAGTTTCATTGATGAATTTTAGTAAATATTGAAAGATGAATAATACTAATCTTATACAAATTATTTTAGAAGTTAGAGGAGGCTATGTCCCTTCTATCTATATTTTACAATCATTTCATGATTATTATTTTCCTGGTAACCTAGTCATACAAAATTATTAGATGTAAATAAAATTATAGGCCACTTTCTCTTATAAAGATATGAAAAATCCTTAAGAAAATGTTACAAAATCTAATCCAGCAGTATATAAAAGTGACATTACCTGTAAGCGAGAGTTTTTGCAGAAATCTAATGTTTGCTTTGCATTCCAAAATTAATCAACATTTTTGCCACTTCAATAAAGGAGAAAAGTATATAATCATTTCAATCAATGCAGAAAAATAATTTCACAAAATCCAACACCCATTCATGAAAATAAATGTCATCAAACTGAGAATATAGAAGGGAAGTCATTAACCTGATAATGGGCATTTACAAAATATGGTAAAAGATTACTTTTTTATACAATTGAAAATTAAGGAAGGATGTCCTTAAATCACTTTAAACTGAAAAGAAGAAAATATTAACATCAGAGAATAATTTTGTGACTCAGGTTAGGCAAATATTCCTTAGAAATGTCACAAAAGTGTAAAACATAAAAGAAAGACATTGATAAGTTGTATTTTAAAAAGTGAAATGCTTCTGATCTTTGAAGAAACCACTAAGAAAATTTTTTAAAAGCAGATTTTGAAAAAAATTGCAACACAGTTTTGACAAAGAAATTGCACAAAGTATATAATGGGTTCTTCAAATCAACAATCAAAATGCAAACATATTGCTTAACAAAAAACTTGAACAAGCACTTCACAAAAGAATACAGAATAAGAAGGAGAGCATGTAAAGTGGTGCTCAACATCATTAGTCATGAAAGAAAGGCAAAATAATTCAACAATGAGAACTCTACTAGAAATGAGAAATCTTCTGTTAGAGGGGCTGAAATGAAAGCCTAGTAAACTGATTAGCTACTTCTTATAAACATTGGCATATGCTATGACCCAGCAATTTCAACCCTAGTTATTTACTCAATAGATACAATATCATAGGTCCTACAAAAGACTTGTATGCAAATATTTATGGCATATCTATTCATATTAGTCAAAATTAGCAAACACCCCAAATATTAATATCTATCGATAAGAGAATAGGCATAAAATTTGAGGTCTATTCATATATTTTTAACAAAATGGGTCACTGTTACAACACAATGTTTGACCCTAAAAAGCACGTGTTAAATCAAAGCACCAGACATAAAAAAGAACATATAATTAATTCCTTTTATATGAAGTTCAATAATAAGGCATACTATTCTATGGTACTAAAAATCAGAACAGTGGTTGCCAATGGGAAATATTTATATTATAGAATGGAATTGAGTAGATGGGAATTTTCTTGGTCAATGAAAATGTTCTGTATCTGGATTGGGATACTGGTTACAAAGGTGTTAAAATCTGCCAAACTCATCATATTTTAAAAAGTTAATGTAATAATTTTATTGCTCTATTGAGATATAAATCATAACATGTTATACTTAAGATCTGTGTATGTATTTCACATTATACAAATTTTACTTATAAAATATGAATTATATGAGTTATGGTATTCATATTTGCTTCAAATAAAACACTGGCTAGAAAATCATCTACCTATCCATCTATCAATCCATCTACACATTGAGCTATCCATTCAATCAATAATTACTGAGAGCATTATAGTCAATTGTACTAATCAATCACTGATGATATAAGGGTTCTAGTGACACTATAATTAATGTAAACATGAAATTACAAAATAATTATATAAATATCATGAAGAAGTAAGTAAAAGATACTATTCAGCTTTTGGATTTAAAGGACCAGGGAAAATAACAGCTGCATAAATCAAAGAGCACTAGAAGGAGATTTAGCAGGCAAAATAGACTGTCACAGTTAATTAAAGGGCAGAGTAGAGCTCTCGATCTAGAGACAAATTGCTTCCATTTGAATAACACATTGCCTCTTACTAGTTCTAAGATTTGGGGAAGTAACTTGATTTTCTGGAAGACAATAGTACCTATATCATAGGAATACTGGGAGAATGAAATATTGATGGGAGGGTCCCATGACTATTTTAAAGTTCAGTGATTTACCAGGACATACAGAACTCAATGTGGATTATATATTCATGGGTAAGATTTATTACAGCAAAGGATAACAAGTAATAGCAACAAGGGAAAATATTCATTAAGTGAAGTCAAGAGGGGTAAATTGAAGGCTTCTGATTTCTTACCTCACCAGTGTTTCTCTCTATTAGAGAACTATGAGGGCACAAGTGGGAATATCCCTCCTGACTGACACACTGAGTCTCAAGGGTTAAGACATTTATGGAGCTGGTCACATAGGCACATCCCCATTATGCAGGCAGCCATGATAACTGAAACTCAGTACCTTAGCATAGATGCCAGATGTACATCATGTCTTGCTAAGCAGTCCTGACAAGCAGGTACATCAGGCCCTTTTATTTGCAGGCATATAGTATAATGTCATCAATTATTAACATAGAGAACATCCAAGGACCTCACTCTTAGGCATCAGCCAAGTGTAAATCACGATTCTGGGGTGCACTGGAAGCATGCAAGGATAGAGTAACCATAACTTCTGTGTTCATCCTTCCTTCACCTTGAAACCTTGAAATCTAACATGATTCTCTGGAAAGTACCTGTATCATAGAATTAATAGGAGGATTAAATTTGTCTTTACAAAAGGACATAGGAAGTGCTTAAAAATATTGGCTATAATAATGTAATAAAGTTCATTAAATATGAAATGTCTGATTTCAAATCAAAAGTTTAGTTTATTATATCTCAAACAAGGAGCAGTACAATTAATCACTTAATTTATTGACACACCTTAATGCACCTAAATTATCAACACAGTTTTGCCATCTTAATGGTAGCTTGTTTATGCCAGAAATGAAGAAGTCAGGAGAGCCAGTGGTGATAAAAGCGAGAAAGGAGTTTTCCAAAGCCTGTTGAAAATTGAATAATTTTCCTTTTAAGAAGTGATCCAAAGCCTGGAAGTAGTGGTAGTCAGCGCAAGGGCTCGTGAATTTAGTGGATGACAGAGAGTTTCCAAGTCCAGACTCTATAGTTTGAGCAGCGTTGTTTGTGCCACATGTTGTCCAGTGTTGTCTTGCAAAAGGATTGGCCTGTCTCTGTTGACCAATCTTGGCTGCTTAATCGCAAGCATCCTCGTCATTTCATCCAATTAGTTGCAGTAGACATCTGCTGTAATTGTTCAACCAGGTTTCATGAAGCTGTAATTGATAATACCAGTGCTGGACTACCAAACAGACACCAGTAGTATTTTTGATGAATATTCGGTTTTGAACTGTGTTTCAGCACTTCATCTTTATCCAACCATTGTGCCTAATGCTTGCAATTGTCAAAAAGAATCTGTTTTCATCACACGTAACAATACAGTGTAAAAATCCTTCGCCTTTATGTCCTGACAGCAAAGAAAGGTAAGCTTTGAGATGATGTGTCTTTGATGCTTATTTAATTCATGTGGTATCCATCTATCCAGCTTCTTTACCTTGCCCATTTGTTTCAAATGGTCCAATATTGTTGACATAGTAACATCAACAATTCACACAGTGGTTGAGATGGATCCGCTTCCACTACAGCTTTCAGCTCATCTCTATCCTCCTTGGTCTCAGGTCACCCATGGGGCTCATTTTCAAGGTTAAAATCACCAGAACAGAACTTCTCAAACCATCGACCTACTATGTGCTCATTGGCCACATCCTTCCCAAACACTTCATTGATATTTCAAGCTGTCTGCACAGCATTTTTTCCATGATGCAACTCATATCGAAAATAACATGGATTTTTGACCTATTCATGGTTTCAAAAAAATTGTTATAAAAAAAATTAGAAAGATAATCACAAGCCAAACCATGTGTTTGAAAGAATGAGGATGTACCTTCACAATAAAAATTTTAAAAAGAAGTGTCAAAGTAAAATGTCAGATAGCAATTGTCAAACTTAGTACTTAAGGAAATCGGACATTTCATACTTAAACTAATACTATTATAATTAGAACACTGCAAAAACTTTATGTCCTAAAGTGAAGAAAACTGCACTAATGGTTAGAAGCGAGTGTTTAAGTTGGTAAAAAAGAGTGTGAAAAACAGGACTGAAGTGATAGGAAGTGTCAGTGTCATAAAAAGCTTTGGTTATCAAAATAGATAACGTTAATTTTCTTTTAGAGATGATGTTAGCCAATGAAAGATTTTTAAATATGGATGTTTGGTAGACTACAAGATGGAGCCCAATGATCCCTGCTTCCTGGTACACCTTCTGTAGATTCCTTCCAATTAATATTGATGGAGATTTGTGAGAACAATGGAACATGGGAAAAGTAATGGTATATCACTTCTATAATTAGGTTATAAGAGACACTAATTTATTTTGAGCACTAGTGCTCTCTCTCTCTCTCTCTTTGATCACTTTCCCTAGGGGAAGCCAGCTGCCATGTTGTCCCATGGATAGAGCCATGTGATTAGTCACTGAGGCCTGCCAATGACCACCTCAGTACATTGGAAGTAAATTCTATATTTATCTAGTCAAACCTTGAAATGATTGCACCCTCGCTAAAAACTTGAGTGTCAACTCATGGGACACAATAATTACCCAGCTAAACTGCTCCTATATTGTTAACCAAGAAGACTGAGATAATAAAAATTTGTGATTTTATACTGCCACACTTTACAGTAAATTCTCATGCTCTAATAACTAATTAATAGAGGTATGATATTATTAGACGTGTGTTTAGAACCTTTCTTATAACTTACATTTGGTGCAGAAGTTAGTCTATTTTGTACATTTTAAACTCTACTGAATTCTTAGCACTTTAGCAATGTAAAACACTTTGAGGAACCACTTGTTAATTATTTTTCAAGGAGTAATTTTTTTTAGCATTAAGTGCTAAATTCCATGTAATGTTTTTAATTTTTTACAGGGTGCTTTTTAAGAATAGGAATTCATTGACTCTTCCCCACAATTCTTTAGTGTATGAATTCCTATCTCCAGTTGATAAATATAAAATCTGAGCTCAGAAAATTATATGACTTGCCCACACCCATATAGTTAACAAGAATCAGGGCCTATAATTGAGCTCAATATATCTTTTATTTCAGTAGATTTAGGGGGTACAAGGGTTTTTTGTTACATAGATGAATTGTACAATGCTGAAGTCACTGCTTTTAGTGTGACAGTCACCAGAATAGTATACATTTTACCCAATAGGTAGATTTTTATCCCTTGCCCATTCCTACCTTCTCCATTCTTAGTTTTCAATGTACATTATACAATCTTATGACCATACACATCACTTCATTTATCTCCCACTTATAAGTGAGAACAGGTGGTGTTTATTTATCCATTCCTGAGATACATCACTTAGGATAAGTGCTCAAGTTCCATCCAAGTTGCTGCAAATGACATTTCATTCCTTTTTTATGGCTGAATAGTACTCCATCACACACACGCACACACGCTCTCTCTCTCTCTCTCTCACACACACACACACACACACACACACACACACACACACACACACACACACACCACATTTTCTTTATCCACTCCTGAGTTGATGGACACTTAGGTTGATTCCATAGCTTTGCAATTGTGAATTGTGCTGTGATAAATACTCAGCTGCAGGTATCCTTTTTATAAAATGACTTCTTTTCGTTTGGGTAGATATCCAGTAGTGGGATTGCTGGGTTGAGCGGGAATCTACATTTTGTTCTTTGAGGAATTTCCATACTATTTTCCATAGAGTTTGTACTAGTTTACATTCCCACCAACAGTGTATAAGCCTTCTATTTTCACTGCTTCCACACCAACATCTATTGCCAGAACGGCCATTATTAAAAAGTCAATATAACTATTTCAGAGAAATAGATTTCAGGGAAACGGAAAGCCTATGTCTAGCTCAAAGTCAACAGTTTACTAATAGAAGTTGACGGTTTGAGCTTAGGTTTTCTCATTTTAATGTGGTTCTTTTCTGTTCTTACTAAAAATAAATCTTTCTATCAGTCTTCCTCCAAAAACAGACTAATTTCTTTTACTTAATCTGTATACTTGATTAGATACGGAGCATCATGTAAACCAAGTAAACATTTTGGAATCTATGCTCAAATTTTACTGTTTCTAATTAGGTGGTTGTTATACAAACACATTAAATGCCAAATACCAGAGCTATAATACTTAGTAGAAACCACCAATATACACAATCAAGAATCATGATGTGCTCTTACTTAGACTCATTGAAATTTAATTTTTTTGCCATGAAAAATCTTCTTACAGTACTTTCTCCACTATCTCTGTCCATTCTCAGTTTTATTAAATGTACTATTTTGGACCTCTTTGGTGAAAAATACAGTAATGAAAAACCCAGGGCATTGGAATAGCACTGAAGAAGCTATTGATTGCACACTATTTTATTTCCCCATCGCTAGGAATTTCCCATTCCCATTTGCCTCAATCTTTCCTGTTTGTTTCCACAAAATCTCAAAATAAAACCATGTACTTTACTATTAATTATGGCATTTATTCCAATAAACCAGACCAAAAAGTGTAATAGTTAGTCACACTGGTAAAATCTGGCATCTCATCAAATCAGATTGACAAACATGCTTCAGTGGTTACTATTTAAACCAAAACTGAAATTTCATGTTAAAACTCAACTGGCAGGGTGCAGTGTCATGTACCTGTCTGTAGTCACAGCTACTCAAGAGGCTGAGACCAAGAGCTGGAGGCTGCAGTGAGCTATGATGGTGATTGTGAATAGCCACTGCACACCAGCTTGAGCCACATAGCAAGATGCCATCTCAAACAAACAAAACATAACAAAAAGAAAAAAAAAATGGTCAGGTGTGGTGGCTCACTCTTGTAATTCTAGCCCTCTGGGAGGCAGAGGTCGGAGGATCACCTGTGGTCAGGAGTTCAAGACCAGCCTGAGCAAGACCGAGACCCCATCTCTACAAAAAATAGAAAACTTAGGTGTGGTGGCACATGCCTGTAGTCTCAATTACTCAGGAGGCTGAGGCAGGAAGATCCCTTGAGCCCAAGAGTTTGAGGCTCCAGTGAGCTATGATGATGCCACTTCACTCTAGTCCAGGTGACAGAGCCAGACTCAGTCTCCAAAAAAAAAAAAAAACACTAAGGGGCCTTAACTTTGAGTAAAGATAACAGCCACCAAATATTTGTTGCTCCAGTACTTTATATGAGCAGGAAATAAGTGAATGAAGGTATTATATTCATTAATATATAATGCACATAAAAAATACAGCATAAATACATACACATATTTATTCATATGTGAAGATATATATACAAATTCATACATAAAGCTTGGAATCATGTTCACTCTTCATGAACATTTGCTGTTTTGCCTGACTGCTCTGCCCACATTTTCCAGCTGCTGTGAATAAAAATTGATTTTCCTGTTGGAGAAATACCTCTCTCTTCCTACAGTTGTAGTATGAATTGGGCTAAAACCATGTCTTAGAAGTAGGTGCATACCTCAAGGTTGCTAACCAGCATATTCTTTACTCTGGTCACAATATTGGCTTAAGGATGGGCTATTATGAACACAAGGATACCATGCATATAAATCTATAACACACCAGCCCATCTCAAACATCACATCAGCTTGTTAGACTTTTCAGACTACATTTAGATTTTCATTTACTTTATTTTTGTGGATTTTGTGACATTCAAAATTGATGGCCATTGCCGATTGCATTTTGGTTTCCCTCCACTGTTAGCAACTGTTTGTGCCAAATCTTTTATGGAATATATTGTTTACATTAATTTTCAACAGCTCCTAAAATGCATTTCCCGAAGTGTTTCCCTGAACTTTCATTTATGTTTTCTTGCTTTTTTGTTTTAAGGCAAGAAATATTGAGACTTCTATTCTATGTTTATATGCCTCATTGGAATTTTCTGAGCCATATTTTCCTTCACTGTATTTTACCACTCCAGCTCCTGAATGTGAAAGCAACTGTAAAATCCACTCAACATTTAAGGCTGTATTTAGTTCAGGACTCTCTTTTTCATTTGATAATTTGTCTGAAGTTCACATCCACTGTACTCTGTTTTCATGGTGTCTGTGGAAATCAGGCTGCCCACTAAACAACTACATGGATTTATTGGATTTATTCAGGGATCTCAGTTATTCACTGCAAAATCAATCAGATTCAAATAGAGATTGTACTCTTTGAAAGAAACTGATTGCATAAGTTTTTGGTTACAATTGCATAAAAATGTAATTGGATAATAAAACTTGGTCTTACAGCACTCTGAAATTCTTGAAGTATGCAGGAAATAAAAACAAGTAGTACTATTATAGTGAATAGAAAAATGAAGCAAAGGGAGGTAAGTGGCATCCAAGGTCAACCTGGATGCTAATAAGCTATCTGGGACTTTTTATACAGAACAAAGAACCCCGGTGTACTGTCCTAATTACCATTACCACACTCAAATCATTTTAAATTGAGAACCAGCTATGCTAGGCATTTTTTAAGGTAATGTGAAGAATACAGGGGTTGATAAGATGTAGCATCTCATGTACTAGATGGAACCTATAATCTCTTGCTATTTTTCTTCTTTTGTTAATTTTAATGTGGACTGAATACCACAAAAAAACTTTAAAATGAAGTTTGCCAATTAATCTAAAGGTCTCTCATCCTCTATTTCTATTTAAGAAATGCTGCAACCTTTTTAGCAATGGATTTCAGAATCTTCTGATCATGACAGAGAAATTTCTTTTTTCAAGGTGACCATGAAAGCTCTTGATGCAAGACAGGGAGTGGCTAAAACATCGAGTTTTGGTTCACTTATCATACAAGTTGAGATCATTTCAGTTTTGTACACTATAAATAAGGTAGGAAAGAAAAAATAGCTATTTTTCTGTTCCTCAATCCTCTCCCTGAATTATACATCAGGCAGGAAAGATGGTGTGGTAGTTTCGGGAAACATGAAGTATGCCCTAAGTTACTCATTTAGTAAAGTGTCTTTTTTGTTTAAAATGGTTAGAGATCTTCATTCTATATCTTTCAGGTGGAAAGTGCTATGTCCTAGGAAGGCACAACTTAAAGCCAATCTCTCTGATGTAGATGGATATAAAAATAAAGCACTATTTGTTGAGCACATTCAGCGTGCCAGACAGTATATAACATTCTCTATATTTGATGTTGCAATTAAGTTCATTTAATATTCTCAATAGCAAAATTTAAGATGAGGAATTCATCTATAAAATTTCAGAGAAATTAAGACACCTGTTAAATTTTACTCATCTTGGGAAAAGGAACTTGAGTATAGAGAAGCAGTACACAATTGCAATTGAGTGCAGAATGTGACACATGCAGTCCTGGGCAAATATTCTTCTTAAATTCATCAACTGTAAAATGAAGACAATAATAATATTCACCTCTTAAAAGTTGTAAAAGTTGAATAAGCTGATACATGTAAAAGTCTGAGCCAGTACCTGATATTGAGTGCATGACTAATGAATCCATATTATAACGGATACTAAGGTGCTTTGCTCAGAACCCCTCTTCAAGACCCATGTACCCACCCTCTCTGCTGGAAATATTAGTTGCAAAGGTCTCACAACTGTTTCCTTCAGAGAGAATTCTCCTCCGCTTCAGAGACCTGCCTTGCCCAAAGTTAGTCCCTATTCCAGGGGTCAACTCTTGCTCAATGACAGGTTCATATGGAGATACAAAGACTCAACTTTCTTGTTCAATTTGGGCAAATTCTGTAGAGCCATCTCTCAACAATGAAGCCATCCAAAGGACCTGCTGAGGTTTCAGCTGCAGCTGCATTGCAGGTCACCTTCTACCCCTGTCCAATCTGCCTTCCTCACTTCCTTTCAGATATCTCTCCTGAGTATTCTTCCCAATAAACATGCATGCAACACTTTATCTCACAGTTTGTTTCCAGGAATTCAAATCTAAGATTCTGATAATGATTACAATAGTGACATGTGTGTGTGTGTGTGTGTGTGTGTGTGTGTGTGTGTGTGTGTGAGAGAGAGAGAGAGAGAGAGAGAGAGAAAGAGATGTGGTGATGAAACCTACTTCCAAAGTTAACTCTACTGATAGCTATCTGGCACCGCAGGTCACACAGCATGGGGACTAAATATACGTATTTGAAAATACAGCCCTTTTGCAATTGCAGCAAACTAATTGAGTCACAATTTCTTCATCTGTAAAATGTAATCATCTGTAATTAGTTCCTAATACCTCAAGATTTTTTTTAAATTAATAGACATACAACTTGTAAAATATTCTACATACAGTAACACTCAATAAAACTAGTAGTCCTTATTCTAAGTCTCAGTACTTTTACTTGAAAGGTGAGAATAATTACATTACTTCTCAGATTTCTGGGAGAGCAAATTATGCAATATAAGTGACCAAACTATTAGTAAATACCACACAAACACAAAGGATTTTTCCTACTGTACCAAAGAGAGAGTTGACAAACTAAGATCTAACTTCTTTATCTTAGGACCTACTGAAATGAAGGTACAGCTCTAACTGAAGGACAATAACAGAGGAAGGATCTCATCTGGTGTATGTGGCAAGATAATTGAAAATAAATTAACTCAAATCCTTTTTCATTGTAATTTATGATGAGTTGGTTCTGTGACCTTAGATAAGTCACCTAATACTTCAGAGCATCAATTGTCATCTACTTCAGACCCAGATTGTTTTAAAAAGAGATGATGAGACTATTAGTGAAATCACATTTGTAGAAGAACACTTTGAGATTTTTAGATGAAAGATGTCACATGAACAAAATTCATTACCTCACTGTTATTTAGTTAAGAAAAAATAACATTAAGCAGCTTTTCAGTCAAAACACCTAATGATAGAAAATAAAATCAAAGTATTGAATTAATTTTCCAGACTTTTATGTGTAGTTAAGAAGTAGAATTCCAAACCCTTTCTAGAAGTTTCAAAGGGCAATCTTGACTAAGCACCTGTGTAAACTGCAAGTATATAAAGATAAACTCTAATGATTAATAAAGACTTTGTCCTTGTGGACTATTTTATAGTTTAAACATACATATAGAATTGTAGTTAAAAACCCACAATCTGGTACCAACTGCTATCAAACCCCGACTCTAAAACTTATTAGCTGTGTAACCATGAGTAAATTACTCACCCTTCTCTTTTTGTCTCAATTATTTCATTTGTAAAATAGGAATAATAATAGTATAAACTTTATAAAGTTGGGAAGATTAAATAAGGTAATTATACTACTTCACATATAATTATGTATTATAGATTAGCTGTTTTTATTATATATACCCTACTGGGGTCTCAAAGTTGACAAAGGTCAAGCAGCCTTAGACAAATAACACAGTGTTTTCAAGATAGAAGTTTGCACAATTTTGCAACAAAGTCAAGATTTTGTAAAAAATCTTGTAAAAGCCAATATCAATTTCTCTCATGAAAAGCCTGCCCAACTGAGTCCACAGTCAAAGAAGGGAATCATGATTAAATCCAAATAATGCAATCAGGTAGTTAGGGCAGGCATATGACTTAGAGCTTCGGGGCGTTCTCTGTCACCTGAAGCAGTATGATGATCTTCATGTATATATGTGAACTTCTGCCCAAACATAACTTAAAAGTACTATTTAGCTGCTTATAAAACTACATCTTCTCAAGGCAAGAACAGGACTCTTTCTGATATATAACAGCTATCTTTTTCAGAGGAAATAAATAAATGCCACACAAAAATTTTATTGTAAAATTGTGGAGATATCAGAAGAAAATGGGAGCTACTCTCTAAATCTTTTGGCATATTTAATTTAGTTTCCAAAGAAAGTAATACTAGTGAGCTATTATTTTAAGCCTTATTTTTAGCATTATTCTAATTTAGTTTAAATCACTCACATATAAATCACATAAAATAAATGACATTTAATATTGGAATGCATTAACAAAAGCAAAGAAATTAAGAAGACAGTAGGAGTCTATTTATACAGTGTTTCCTCTAAGAGCTAAGTATAATGACACTGTTAGTTCAGTTTTCCCTAGCATATGGGCGAGAACATCAGAATACGGTATAGAGACATCTACTAGATGATTTGATGATTGAAATATTTAAGAGAAACAGTGCATACTGAGTATGGTGTTAAGATAGACCCAGATGTATTACCTAGATCCTTGGTGACATTTATTTTTATAAACTCTTTATTTCTGACCTTATTTCAGTAGTCACTTGACTAGTGCTTTAGTAATTTTTAGGGCTTCAGTTTCCCAAACTCAGAGACTGGATTTAGGTGAGGTATATGCTAAGTTACTATGACAAAATGACCAGCAAATACAGACTTTGAGATGGAAGTTAGTGTGTGGGAAATTGATTAAAAAGCTTATTAGAATTAACATAGTGTAAGTAAAGGGAAGAAAGCAGAGTTCGGCAGAGGGAGAAGTAGACCAGTGATGCAGGTCAAGGGTACCCAATGGGGAATTCTGAAGCCAGGATAACCCTTTAAAACTCTTGGGCTAAGAGGGCCCAACCTTTATACTCCCACATCAATCAATGCGTGGATACAGGAGACCTAGGGTCGAGAGCTCAACTTTGGCCAAGGTAGCAGCTCACTTGAGAAAGACAAGCAATCCCCGGGGTTTGACTACTGAGGGCTGTCAACCTGCAGTACTCTTGGCAGCTCGGATGATCCATTTTCATTCTGGAAAGTGGATCTTGGCAACATCTAATACCATCACCATGTTTTTTATTCTACTTCCAAGATGCGGTCATTAAAAATTTTATGTTTATTTCCAAATGCTATTTTGTCTGTGGTTTTAGTTTTTTGAATCGCCTGCTCATTCTTTCGGAAGTCTAGCTCAATAACTTGCTTCTCTCTTCTCCATTCCATCCCCTACACTACTTTACCACATTACCACCCAACTTGTCCTTAAAGCCTGAAATACAAAGTTGGAATTCAGGTTGGCACACTAGATGCTTCAAACTATTAATCATTTCCACTTTTCCAGCTCCATGACCTATGTGTACACAACAGATGAGCTAATTCTCACAGATGAGCCTGTAGAACTGCTTGTGGATCACGGAACACACCATCTTTATTCTCACCTCTCTATCTTCACATATTCCAGTTTTTCTGACTGATCACCCTTTCCTCTTTTTATAGCTAATTAAATCTACCTGTATTTTAAGATTAAGCCAGGTATTATATAATCCATATACCACTGCTGGTCAACATACTCTTTATTCCTGCCTCCCTATTATTTTTGTATATCTTCGTTACTATTTATATTAGACTGTGTAATAATTTCTGATTTACTTATTTGGCCCCTCCTTAGACTGTGAGCTCTTTAAAAGGACAATTTATTTAATCTTTATGTTTCAAACATATAGTAAGATATATGGCCCCAGAAAGACTTATAAACACACAATGAATGCATATGGAATAAATGTTTAAATATATCCAATATATCCATCATAATAGTGTAAACTTTAAAAGGACAAAGAGAAAGAGAAACCTTCCTCTGACTAGCTTCTTTTCACTAAGTGTAGGCCCTCAATCAATACATGTATAGTCAAAGGTATTGGTAAAATTGATAGTTGCTTGAGGATTTCATAGTCACTGCCAGATCTGAAATTCAGCAGTTCAATAATTGTAAATATCAGTAGAGTTATAGTGAATAATCAGAGGAAAACCAGAAAATAACCTTGCTCCTCCATCATTTCTTTTTAATTTAGTTTGACCCTTCTCCACATAGCAATTCTGTTAACTGGTCTATAATTATAATATCAGTGAGTGTGGGACATTGATAGCTCAAGAACTCACAGTGTCTTTTTTTAAAATCCTCATTATATTTTTGTTTTATATATGTAGGTCAGCATAAACTCTAACTCCTATATATTTTATGTTATAACGTTGATAACAATCATAACCATAAAACAATGATAGATCATACTCTAATTTAAGAAATATATATTTAGAGCCTACTTTTCTCTATCCACTGTCCCAGATGATAGAATGTTATCAATGAACGTGACATATCCATGTTCCTGGAAACTCAGCAGGAGAATCAAACAACATACATGTCAACATATATGTATGCAATACATATTTACTTTGTTTCTTCATAATTGATAGTAATCAAAATGAGACAGGGCAAGGGGCTTAAGAATGATGGGGCTCGTGTGCATGTTTACATTTATTGATCACATATAATACAACAAGTGATCTTCTACGTACTTATTATTTTTTAACTTCATAAAAAACAAAATAGGTAGTTAATTTAAAAATTTTTTTTTAATAAGATCTTTGAGATTCAGAAATGTTAAGAAACTGGCTAAACACACAGTAATCTAGTGGTAGCGACTGCAGTAGAAAACAGATATTCCTAGGCCAAAACCCGAGAACATTGCAAAAGAACCTTCCACTTCAGTAATTCAGCTTTCACGTGAATTTTCAGCACATTTTACTATTTTCTACAAGACCAGCTCAGGGCCTTCAATAGCACTAATCAACTGACACCGAGAGTATAGATGTAAAAGGAGAAAGATGCAAAACTTTTCAAGATCAGTAGACAAGTGGACGGTGAGGAAGTCTCCTGCAACAAAGTAAAACGTATATCTTATATCACCACAAGACTTCAGTGAGGCAGCAGGAAAAGGAAGAGAAAAATTACTCTAAATATGTTACAAAAAATAGCAGCAGGTTTTAATTTCTATTTTTCAATCTTTCCAGGGCAAATAAATAAATGCTACAGAACTGTTCTAGGAGACACACGCTCATAAACCAGGTTCTTTTAAAAAAATAGCATATAAATATAAAGCAAAATGTATAAGAGATGCTCAACTGTTGCAGTGGTTTTACGAAAGCTAACAGCAAAGCATTAAACATTATCTAAACCTGGCTGCAACTGCTTTGCATTTATATAACACTCAATATATTTGAAAAACATATTTTTATCATCAATGAAGTAAGCCACCCCTGAAAACCTTCTCATTTTGCAAATGAATAATACAATGTCACTCAAAACAGTATTACTGAATTTTAGATGAAGAGGATATATACAGTTTTATCTAGATCAATGTTATTTTATGGATGAGACAAGTGGGTCCCTGAGAACACAGTTGATTTGCTCAAGGTCACAGCACTATTCATTGGCAGAATATAACCTAAAAGCAATGCCTTTCGATCACTAGTCTAGAGCTTTTGTAGCTGCCACTGCCATTATACATATGTATTACTGACATTACACAGCCACTGAGTTACAGGTTCTCAAAAGCCTGGCAAATAGAACACACTCTAAAAAATTTGTGGAATAAATAAATTTCAACCTTTTCTTTCTTGTCTTCATGCCTCCTTCTAAGATCTTTCCATAGCTTCAGAGGGGGAAGCTTATATAATAGAATACTGTGCTCCCCATCCTTGAATCCTCTTCTCATAGTTACCTGCAATGAGGTGGACCCCATCCAAATGCATTCTTCATACTGGTTATTCTGAATTCTAACACAGAGAGACTAGTTCTGTGTTAGACATCAGTGAGTGAGAATGAATGGTCAGGCTGGAATACCTACGTTTAGCCCCTGGCCAGTGGAGCAAAGAAGGTAATTATAGGGAAAGTTAAAAATGAAACAGAGATACTGAAGAATATTCAACAATGGATACTCATCCAGACAGAAGCTAAATATGGAAACAGCAGAACTGCAGAACATCATAGACCAAATGAACCTAACAGACATATACAAAACCTTTTATTCAATAGCAACAGAATATACATTCTTTTCAAGTACACACAGAACCTTCTCCAGGATAGATCATGATCAGGCCACAAAACAATTTTCAAAAAATTAAATGCTATTAAAATCATTTCGTGTATATTTTCTGACCACAATGATATAAAACTAGAAATTAATACAGGAGGAATTTTGGAAAATTCAAAGCTGTGCAGAAACTAAACAGCACACTCATAAACAACCTAACGAGTGACAAATGAAAACAAAAGGAAAATCAGAAAATATCTTGAGACAAACAAAAATGAAAACGCATGACAAAACTTATGGGATGCAGCAAAAGATGTTCTAAGAAGGAAGTTTATAGCAATGAACATCTACATTAAAAAAAGAAAGAAAGAAAGAGAAGAGGAGAGAAGAGAGAAAAGAAAAGAAAAGAAAAGGAAAGAAAAAAAGGAAAGGAAAGGAAAGGAAAGGAAAGGAAAGGAAAGGAAAGGAAAGGAAAGGAAAGGAAAGGAAAGGAAAGGAAAAAGGAAAGGAAAGATCTCAAATAAACAAATTCATGCTTCAGGGAACTAGAAGAACTAACTGATCCTGAAGTCAGCATAATAAAGAAAATACTAAAAATTAGAGCAGAAAAAATTGGAACTAGAGACTAGAAAGACAACAGAAAAACTCAACAAAATTAAAAGTTATTTAAAAAAATAAACAAAATGGACAAAACTTTAGCTAGACTAACCATGAAAAAAAGAGAGAATTCAAATAAGTAAAATTATAAATGAAAGCACAGGCAAAAAAAAGCAAAAATAAGCAAATGACCATCAAACTGAAAGGCTTCTGCATGGCAAAGAAACAACCAATGAACCAACCAACCAACCAAAGAAAAAAGCACCCAGCAAAAAATGGGCAAATGAACTGAATAGACATTTTTCCAAAGAAAACATACAAATGGCCGACAGGTGTATGAAAAGGTGCTTAACACCACAAATCATCAGAGAATTGCAAATCAAAGCCACAAGGAGTTATCAGCTCACACCTGTTAGAATGGGTTTTGTCCAAAAGAAAGGAGATAACGAGGGTTGGTGAAGATATGGAAAAAGGGAACCCTTGTACACTGTTATTGGGAATGTAAATTGGGTACAGTGATTATGGAAAACAGTGTGGAGGTTTCTTAAAAATTAAAATTAGGACTGCCATGTGATCCAGCAATCTCACTTTTAGGTATATTTCCAAAGAAAATAAAATCAATATTTTGAAGAGGTATCTTTACTTCTGTTTATTGTAGCATAGCCATTGTAGGGAAACACATCTGTCCAATGGTTAAAGAAAATATTGTGCACATATACATATATATATATAAAACATACCATATATGTGGTATATGGTATGCTAAAATACTACATATGTCCACTCTTACCACTATTCGTTAATGTAGTGTCGGAAGTTCTAGCCAGTGCAATAATGCAAGAAGAGTTTAAAAAAATACAGATCAAAAATAAAGGAATAAAATTTTGTTTGGAGATTACATGATTATCTACATAGAAAATTCTAAGGAATCTACCAAAAAAGAAAAAAAATTAGAACTTCTTAGAGCTAATGAGTGAGGGGAATTCAGCAAGATCTCAGAACACAAGATAAACATAAAAACATTAAAGGTTTTCTTTTAGAAGTTTTCATAGTTTCAGGTCTTAGACTTAAGTCTTTAACCCACTTTTATTTGCATTACAAAAGACAGGGGTATAATTTCATTCTTCTGCGTATGAATATCCAGTTTTCTTAACATCATTTATTGAAGAGACTGTTCTTTCCCCAATGTATGTTCTTGGTTATGTTTCTCTCGATATCAGACCATATGATCTGCAGACAAGGGTAATTTGACTTCTTCCTTTGCAATTTGGATGCCTTTTATTTTTTCTCTTGTCTGATTGCTCTAGCTAGGACTTCCAGCACTATGTTGAATAATAGTGGTGGAAGTGAGCATCCTTGTCTTATTCCAGATCTTAGAGGAAAGGATTTCAGTTTTTCCCCATTCATCTGTATGTCTGTTGTATTTACTTTTATTATTATATACTAGCAAAAAACATGTGTGCCAAAATTTAAAAAACAGACACTATTCACAACTGCTAAATAAAATGAAATACTTAGTTATAAATCTAACAAAACATATATAGAACTTCTAAATCCTACAAAATTCCAATGAAAGACATCACAAAAGACATAAATAAATGGAAATTTATAATGTGTTCATAGATTAGAAGACACAGTATAGGAAAGATGTAAATTATTCCCATACTAATATACAGGTTTAACACACTCACTATTAAAATCCAAGCAAGATTTGTGTAGATATAGACAAAATTATTACAAAAAATTATAGAAAAGCAAAGAAACTAAAAGAACTAAATAGCCTTTGAAAGAGAACAATAACAGAGGAATCAGTACACCTGAGTTTAAGACTCATGATACAGCAGCAATATTCAAGACTGGTGTGGTGTTGGTGGAACAACAAATGCATAGATCAATGGAAAAGGATAAATAAACTGGAAATAGACACACAGAAATTTTCCCAGCAATTTTGACAAAATCATATAAGTATTGAAAAGATAGCCTTTTCAACAAGTGATGCTGGTGTAATTGGACATCCACTGGCAGAAAATGAACATTGTTTATGTCTCAAAATTTACACAAAGTGAATGATGGACTTAAATATAAAACATAATGTATAATACTTTTGGGAAAAATAGGAAATTTTTACCCTCTAAGTATAAGCAAAGAGTTCTTAGACTTGGAATCAATAGCATGATATGTACAAGTAAAAGATCGGTAAATCATCTATATAAAAATTGAAAAAAATTACTTTGTTCTGTGAAATTCTTTGCTACGAGGATGAAAAATCAAGGTACAGACTGCAAGAAAATATTGCAAACCACATATATCACTACAACTGGTAACTAGTATATTTAAAGGACTCTCAAAACTAAACAATATAACAACATAGAGAATAGACAAAAGAATAAGAAATATTTTCCCACAAAAATATTCATATAGAAAATAAGAACATGAAAAAATGTTCAACATCATTAGCCATTAGGGAAATTCAAATGGCAAATGTAATGAGATATCACTACACACTTATCAGAATTGTTGAAATTTTTAAAAAAAAATACAAAAATCTAACCCTAGCAGGATGTAGAGAAACTGGATGGTTCATTCATTACTGGTGAGAATGTGAAATGTTATAACCAAGCTGAAGTTTTCCAGTTTGACAATTTGTTAAAAAACTAAACACAGCTAGTGTTGTCATCCATACTCATCTCATACACAAAGAATTTTGTGACTCAGAGGGACAAATCAATTAAACAGAGGTCACCTTTCTACCGTGAGATACGGAATTTAAATTTACATTTCCTGCCCAGTTCCATACACTATTACATCACTCCCACCCCTAAATGTAAACAATAATAATATGATCTAACATGCACTGAATATTTGATTTGTGGCAGGCATTGCTTGAAGTGTTTTTCCCCCCAGTGGCTATAGTTTTATTATTTGTTTGTTTTATGCAAAAAAAAAATTGTTCCCCCTTAAGATAACAAAGATGCACCTCTCCATTCCAATCAGAATACTTCCCCAGCATTTTTAAAATTTTAGTTTTTATTTGAGTTGGTAGAAAAAAGCCTTTTCCCTCTCTGATCATGCAGCTGTGAGTCTGGGATTAGGCAGCCAGCTCTACATCACAGAGAATTTTGTCTGATAGAACAAAGACAACATTCAGAGAAAACAGATTTACAAGAGGCATTTTTGATTTAAAGTCCTGTTTCCAAAGATTCTTACAGCCATACAGCCAAATTTACTGCTGTCTAGGCTGCAGTTTTTATATATTTGCCAATTATATGGCTTCTCACTTTTTTGTTTTATTCTGTTTTAGCAATTTGTAATTGTTTCGGTTGTTTTCTTTTACTTGAAGATATCTTTATCACTTAATGAGAACCTAATGCACATTGGTTCACTCAATTCTAAAACCAGATGTAAGATAGTTCATTCATTCATTTATCCATTCAATATTACCGAAGTCTTAACTTATACAATATATAGTTTTATTATTGTTAAAGGTACAACAGCAAATAAATCAGACCAAGTGTCCTGCCTTTATTCTTATTATGAGGTGAAGTAATTGAGACACAAAGAATTTAAGTACGTTACTCAAGTCTACCGCATTAGTGAATAACAAAGAAAGAAACTGAAAAAGAGTTGATGTGAAATTTCAACTTCAAGTTTTTATTGAGAATCATCTTAATAAGAACTTGTTTCTTCCTTTCATTTGGTCTTTAGGGCAATCCAAAAATTTAATTTTCATATTAAATGTTGTTCATGGTTGTTTAAGGGATGAGTATTCCATGGATTGGGGAAAAGTCTAAAGTCATAAAACTATTTTTATTCAATTGAACGGTTTTTTTCCTTGCTTAGACAGCTTAGACTTTGCTAAGTGTAATTAAGATGGGTAGAGTTGAGAGGGAAATTGATCCTCAATAGAGTCGCTCTAAGGACACTTTCCAGATCAAATCTAACATCCTATAGGAATTCTTCAACTCACAGAGTGATATATGTTTAAGAAATCCTGTTTCAGATACTTTATCTTGGGTTTAGAAACTCAGGAAACCTAGTAAAATGGTTAATAACCTTGCTGAGAAAGTCAAACAGTTTTACAGCCAAACTTCCAGATCTTTCATGAATTTATTTAATAGAAAATAATCCATGCAAGGATTATATCAAATATTTTTCATCACTGGCACTATATTATAAAAGCCAGGCTGAAATTTCAACCCAGTCTACCATTCCACCGCTGTGTATGCTACATTCCAGCCATCGAAATCTCAGCTGTTGTCTGAATGCTCCTTGGGCTCCCATGTCTCCCTGCCTTTGCTCTCATCTGTCTGCCTGAGACTCTCTCCTTTTGTTGTATCTTTTCCTTTGCTTCATTTTCACACCACCCTTCTTGCCACTACCAGCTCACATTTTCAACTAAATAACTTCTTTTCATTATTCAAGTCCTGGTTCAAAGTCTCTCCACTGAGCATTCTCTATTAATTCTCCTCTCCTATCCCAACGTATATAAAATTTTTCCTACTGACATTATTGTTCTTTGAAGCACTTTCATGCACATGTTTATTATGGTGCATTGTGTTCCTACAGTTTCTTTTCAATTTTATTTTTAGGTTTCTAATTTGATCTCTGTGAAGACAGAGCTAGACTATTTTTCATGTTCATTTCTCCAGTGCCTGCCTTAATGCTTAGTGAATATTAAGAATCAAGTAATTATTGATGAGTTAAATCGTTTTGCTAAAATGTAACAAAATAATTAATATTTCATTGTCACAAAGATAACTAAGAAGATGGATTGACAGACCTAAAATTCATGTATTTATATATATGGAAATATTATATTAAGAGCTTTTACTAGAATATCTCTTTGGGAGTGAGCAAGATTTTTTTAAAAAATATTATTTGAAATGTTTTGTGGGTACAAAGTAGAATAACATGGGCTTGATTAGGGGCTAACTTCAGAAAGTACAAAACCAGCAAAAGAGTTAGGGGCATCACCTAAGGTACCATAATTAACAGAAGAGAAGTCAAGAGAAAGATAATCTTGAAAAGATGAATAGATGGAATTGATTGGTAAGTATTACTATCAGAGAGTGGCTGAAAGTTTATTATGCATTGCTAGTACCTGGTAATCCGATGAGGTTTATAGTGTTTTTTGCACTGTAAATCACCCTTCAGAGATATCCATTTTTTGAAGTAGAGTGATTATCTTGTAATAACATTTAAAACGAAATCCTAAAAATTTGGGATGTTATGAAATAAAAATATCTCTAACTTACAGTGTTGTTTTCAAGAATGTAAGGAAAATACCCAGGGGATAAAATGGAAGAAGAGGCTAAAACACAGAGCAAGGGTATGTTAAGTGGCCTAAATCCATGTGGCAATCTTAGTGACCAAATGGCTTCAGTATTAATGGCTATGTGTAGAAAATGAATCATAGTCTTAGATTTACATAAAGGACATTTGAAACTGACTCCTCCTGTTATAGCCTCATCCTTGAAGGTCTCAATGAAAAGGATGAACTAATAAAATAGTCACAGCTTTATAGAGGGAGAAAAAAGGTAGATTGAATCTTGAGGCTGAGTAGAAAAATTAATGTTTCCCCTAAGAAATATTCAATAATACCTCCTATACTTAGTCATCAAAGTTAAATTTATATTCTGTATAAATTCAATAAAATTTTCTGTGGATTTAAAATACCCCCCCAAATTACTGGGTCTTCCTCTTTCAGAGGGTGAAATTAATATCCCTCATTTGTATGTGGGCTAAGATAGTGACTCATTCATAACAAATAGAACATTGCATAAGTGTAGTATGTGACTTTTGAGATGAGGTCATAAAATTTGTTCCAGCTTCTTCCTATTTGTATCTTTTTTGAATCACTCTCTCTGGGGGGAATATCCTGCTATGTTGTGAGGACACATCAAACAGTCCTATGGAAAGGTCCATGTGGAGACAAACTGAAACATCCTATTAATAACAAGCAAGGATCTGAGGCCTTCTACTAACAGCCATGTGCGTGAGCCATCTAAGAATTAGATCCTCCACCCTCACTCAAACCTTCAGATGACTAAGTCTGTAACTAATGGCTTGATGGTGACCTCATGAGAGATCTGGGCCAGAACCACCTGGTAAGCTGCTCCTGAATTCCCGACCCACCACAAAGACCCAAACCACAAAATTCATAAATATTATGATAATGAATTATAATAAATATTTGTTGTTTAAAATTGCTAATATTGAAGGCAATTTGTTACAAAACAATAGGTAGAAACTGCAATCCTATACAAAGAATGCAATGGGACATGTGAAGCCAGATTGATAGTACCACTTCAGATTCTGGCAGAAGCCATTTCAAAGCCTGTGTGGAAAGACAAAACCTCAGGCCAGACCCTACACTTGCAAAATTCTCACAGTGAAAGTCCTGATGAACATAAACCTACATGCAAATTTTAAAAAGAAAACATCTGAAGGAGGAACAACAATCAACCTTTCAAAGTAACAAACAGTAGGATATAGAAGATGTAAATAACACCAGTATTTGCAGAGCTTATATTCTGGAAATAGACATTTGTATCCAAAATTTAAAGTATATAGTCTTCTCAAGCACATGAGAAATATTTTTTATCAATGTACCAAATATTAGATCAAGAGCAAATTTCAAAAAACTTCAAAGAATTTGTATTTTATAAATTGTTTTTAACTATTAATATGATTCAATTATATTGGAATTCAATATTAATATCATACCTAAAAGTCTTCATATATCTTTGAGTATCTCATAAGTCAAAAAATAATTAGTAAGAATATATATTAAAATATTTAGCACTGTAGATAAAATACTGCATTTTAATACTTTGAGGTGTACCTGAATGGTGATTATAGTTAAATTTACAAACATGAATATTTACATTTGAAACAAAGAAACACTAAATATTGCTAAATCAAAATTTAGAGTTAAACAGATAATTAAAATAATAAACCCAACAAAAGAAGAAATATAATTATAAAGATAAATTTTATTAAAAATTAGTAATAACCTCAATGAGTATTCTGGGTAATAAAAAATATTTTAACATTAGAAACTAGATTAAGGAAGAAAAATTCTATGCTCTTTTCAATATATTTACATAAACAATTAGATAAAATCCAACATGCCATGTCCACTCTCATGTAGAATAGAAAGCAAACTAGGAACAACTGCAAAACCCAGATTAAATACAGAACTCTTCCGTTTAAAAGCATCAGAGAGGTGCTGAATTGCTAAGTTTAAATACTAAAAACTAAGATTCCAGAGAAAGATGTACCACAGAAATCGACTGACTTCCTGAAGCCACTTTTCCCCTGGGAGCATCTGTTTATTCTGGGCTAGAACAGGAGGCTAAAAATGCAGACTTTACTTAGGCATAAGGAAGCTGGTAGAGGAGAGACAATTCAGTAGAGCTTTCGGTGAAAATATTAGTGAATTGATTGGCTTCTCACATGCCAAGTTAAGAAATGTACTGAGTTTTAATGCTACCTAAAGTAAAAGCCTGCAAAATTAAGCTGAAAATATTTCAAAAGCAGAACAGAGTATTTGCCTTTCTATAGACAAGCTATCAATTGATAAATTAATACAACGAGGCATTGAATAAAAAGTCAATATAGAAAAATCAATTGCATTTCATGTATTAGCAACAAATAGAAAATAAAATTTGAAAAACAAAACTACAATTTAAAGTAGCATTATAAGATGTCAAGTAGCTATGAATAAATCTATAAAAACTTACAAGACTCTAAACTGAAAGTTTTAAAATTTTATTGAAGGATTTTAAAGAAGATCTAAATATATAAGTATTATAAAGATATCAGCTTTCCCCAAAATTTAATACAATAAAATAAAAATCCTAGCAATTTTTGGAAATTAACAATATGATTCTAAAATATTTCTAACATTTCAAAAGACCAAGTTTAGACAAGGCAATTTCAAAGAAAAACAATTTACTTGCAGTATTACCGGATACCAAAAAAACATTAAAATGATAATTAAGACAACGTGGTAGACTAAGATAGTTGGAAGAGAAAAAAAAGGTCAGAAACACACCCAAACACCTGATTTTTGATACAGCAGTGTATTATTCAATCTAGGTACGTGATATTAGGTCAATTCAACACCATCATGGAAAAAAAGATAAAACTTAAATTCTATTTCATACCTATGGGAAGCAGAAACTTGCAGTTTACACATGCCCATGTCCTAATCCCTTGAACCTGTGAATATGTTAACTTACATGGCAAAGAGAAATTAAAATTGAAATAAAAGTTGCTTAAAACAAAGAAATTATCCGGTATTACATGGTGGACCCAATGTTATCATGAGGCCTTTAAAGGGGAAGAAGGAGAAAGAAGAGGTCAGAGTGATGTAACATGAGGAGGACTCAACTTACCTTTGCTGGCTTTGAAGATGGAAAGCATTAAGAGCCAATGCATGAAGAGAGACTCCAGAAGCCAGAAAAAGCAAAAAAACAGATTCTTCCCCAACCCTCCAGAAAATAACGCAGTCCTGCTGACAGTGAAACCTATTAGGAACTGGGCTGCAGAGCAGGAGGTGAGGGGGCGGGCAACCAAGTGAAGCTTCACCTGTATTTACAGCTGCTCCCCATTGGTAGAATCACTGCCTAAATTACCCACGCTCTCCCACCCCCGTCTGTGGAAAAATTTTCTTCCATGAAACTGTGAAAGTGGTCCCTGGTGCCAAAAAGGTTGGGGATTGCTGCTTTAGATCTCAGAAGCAGGCTTCAAAACAGAATCTCTTTCTCTCTCTCTGACCCTATCCTGCTCTCCTTTCACCTGCACCTTTTTCTCCCCAAGACAGAAATTTTTCCTCACCTTTCGTCCATGGAGCTGACCATAAATAAATTCTCTGACTTAACTTGTCTGGATTGTAGGTCCTAAGACCCCCATTTTGGAAGGGGCCCAACCCCATACCCTGGAGAAACGAATGCTGCATAGAGAGGCCAAGAAAAATCTGGACAGGCCCTTGCTGGATTTTCCCCCACTCAATATATTAGTATTAGAGCATACCCTTTCTGTCCAATCACATTTCTAAAGGGGTGTCCATGCTTCAATCATGCCTATCCCTTGAAGTCTTTAGAAAAGCTCCAAGAGGAGAGGGATGGAGAACTTCCAGATAGCTGAACACCTGGAGGTTACTGGAGGGTGGTGCACCTGGGGAGGATATGGAAGCTCTCGCCCGTTCCCATACCCTATCCTGTACATATCTTCATGTGTATCCTTTGTTATTACATCTGCTATTATCCCTGATAATACACTAGAAAATATAAGTAAGGGTCTTTTTGAGTGTGAGCCACTCTAGCAAATTAGTCAAACCTAAAACGGGGATCACAGGATCCCCAACTTATAACCAGTAAGTCAGAAGCACAGGTAAAGCAACCTGGGGCTTGCAAATTAGAATCTTAAGTGGGGGTAATTGTGTGGGACTGAGCCCTCAACCTATGGAATCTGACATTATGTCTAGGGAGCTAGCATCAGAATTTAATTGGAGGATACCCAGGTGGTATCCACTGAAGAATTGATTGTTTACATTTTGGTAGGGAGAAATCTCCACACATTTGGTCAAAGAAGTCTTCTATATTGATTGTTGATGAGTTAGAGAATAGAAAAAAATATTTTGAGTATGTTTTTTCTACTCAAATTCCCAATTGCCTAATCTCTCTTCACTAAATGTAGAAATTGGATTATTATTAGACACACAGTTTGAAAGACTGGTAAATTTAGGAATAAGATATGTTTTAAGATGTTGTTTACAGAACTCATTCTCTATATTATCACAATGTAATTATTTAATAGCACTAAAATGTGAACATCACAATAAAACATTCTAGCTCATAACAACTTTTTTTAATGTCTTCCTCTAACATTGCTAGTTATCTGCCCAATAATCATTTATACTTTTTCTGGGGGGAAAAAAAACCAAAACCTATTTTATCTACTCTTTCCACAAGGAATTCAGTAGTAAATCCTGTTGATGTTAAGCTTCAGGAGATTCTGATTTATCATTATAGGCTCAGTTTAGGTAAGAGCATGTAATAAAATTCTAGCCAATGAAATGTGAGAGAATTTTCTTAAAAGCTGATTAATAGGCTCAATTTCTCTGGGACATTTTGATTTTGTTGCAAGAAGTATCTGAAAATTTAATTCCAATTCTGGGACCATGAGGACTTAGTGTGGAGTGAATGGCAGAATAGGTTATTGGAAATAAACAAAGTTTAGTTAATTAACCATGGAACCACACTGCCTAGGAAATTCTGTTTAAGTAAAAAAATGAAATGTCCTAATTATAATAAGAGCCATTTTGACACGTTTTATATTATTTGCAGTTGATGGAGTATTGCAGTAAATATAATATACTAGATGGTGATCAAGATAGCCTTAATGTTCTCACCAGACTGATTAAACTTTAGACAGGATTCTCACTGATTATATGCTACAGACCTTTCTTTTTTAGAGTATTTACTTTAGAAAAATTGCAATGTAAATTCTTTCTCTTTCCCTTTGAGATATAAATTTTCTCTCTCCCTCTTGCCAGATTTACAACAGAGGAACATATTTATCAGGAACCAGGGAGCCCTGTTTTTAAAATGTAATCATCAGAAACAATAAGGTCCCTATCTTCTAGTCTCTTTGGGAGTATGGGAGCCTAATTTAGATAAGAACCCCTTAGCAAATACAGGTGGCAGTATCATCTTAACCTATCTCCCCACTAATATCCTACTTTTCCACTAGCTCACCCCAACGCTTAAAAAATCTCCCACCTTTTGTTTCAAGAGAGCTGAGTTTAATCTCTCTCCTCTATTGCAATAGTCATGAATGAAGGCTTTTTGGAATGTTTATCTTGTCTTTCCTGGTGAATGGAGAAGCACGATATTTTGGAAGATGGTATGATACATAGTATTAAAAAATATCAAACCGCTTCATTTTCCATTTGTGTTTATCATTTTAGCCAAGGAAAAGATGCATATGATCTGCCTTTAAATACATCTATAATATCAAGGCAATATAATGAAAGAAAAAAATAACTACTTGCATTGAGAGTCAGGACCTGATTTAAAATAAGGCTGCAAAGAAAAAGTCCCCAAAACTTATGTATTTATTTATTTCAAAATATTAATGGAGTACATTATTTTTTTACATAGATACCTTGTGTAATGTTTAAGTTGGGGCTTTTAGTGTGCCTGTCACCAGAATAGTGTTCATTGTACCCAAAAGGTAAGTTTTTATTCCTCACCTCCCATCTTCCTCCCCTCTTATTGGTTTCCAGTGTCCTTTACATCTCTTTGTGTCTGTGTGTGCCCATTATTTAGCACCCAATTACAGTAAAGTATCTCAGGAATGGAAAAATAAGACATATTAATTTATTTTTTCAAATATCAGTATACTCCATTAGATACAATGGAGAATATCAAAGATAAGCAAAATGATCTTCTGCCCTCAAAAAGATGTGGCCTAAGGAGTGTAAAAAAAGCAGTTAAAGCAAGTACATATATAACAATTATAAAAGTGAAACCATCATAAATCCTGAAGGTTACATAACAATGGGTTATGGGGATATAGAAAAAGGAAGGGTCATATGCTACTGGAATTAGAGGGGAGGTGAGAAGAACTTCCTTTAATAGGACATTTGAGATGCTCTAGATGATAAAATGATGGTGGAAGGGACAGAGTGAGTTCTGGATCTATGGAACTTCATGACACATCTACAGAAGGAATTAAAAGCCATGGAGGACCAGGCAATAGGATGCAGCAGAACTTGATAGAATTGTAGAGTCTTAGTTGTTTGATAGTGCACAAGTCCTTTTGTATCTCTAAGCCTCAGTTTCTGTTTCTCTAAAGTTTAGGGTTTGGATTCCATGACTATGATGATACCTTTCAGTTCAACATATATTACATAATTTTATGATACATTCATAGTGCAATTAGGTAAGAAACTATAGGCCATTGTGAATACTTGCTTTCACTTGTTTAAACAATTAAGTGATTAATGAACATGTATTCATCAAATAAGTGAAGGAGGACAAATATGAAAGAATTTATTTCTAATCTAATAGCAAAACGACACCACATTTGGCTTCATGGCTCAGTGGATCTGAGTACCTAAAGATATTTTTCATTCATTCTAGTCTAACCAGTTATGTGTTAAAAGCCACTGAAGATCTCCCTTGGTACTGAAGTTGGAGCCAAATGATTCCTTTTAGTTGTGACCTTTGCAAAAATAAATAAATAAATAAATAAATAAGCTTTGTGCTGATGGAGGTGGAAAAGAAAAGCATATTCTAATTCCTGCTTATTAAAATAACAATAGAGCAATAGAAGTCCTAGGAGAAAGTGAGGACTCATTTTAAGTGGTGCTTTCTTGTTTGTGTATCCTAACAGAATTTTATTTGCTGAATAATAATGGGTGCAATTAACTAATTTGGGCACTAAGTACTTGTCCTCTAAATGGAGCCTACAAACAGCCCTTAGAATTTGGCATCTGAAAATAATTGCAGACAGAAAAATGTCCTCATAAAGGCAATATTTGATTGCCAAACTTTTTTGGAACTTAGCTTTTAAAATCAAACTAAGTGAGTGAATTTGACCGTCACTGGTGTAGCACTTTTCTTTTCTTTTTTAAAAATTCCCACACTAAGATGCTTTCATTAATGATCCCTGGCATCTTTACAAAACTCACTGTTTCACCACACATTAGGTCCATTGAAATTCCAAAGGAAGGCTAGTGTTTGCTTGTTATATCCTACTAAATTCACACTGTCTAGGGAAAATAATTTCAGGATCAAAAAATAAATAAACTATGACACATCATATTAAATATAAATTTGTATCTATTAACTCTCCACAAATATAGTGTCATGCTCTGCAATGAGTCTTGAGAAGTGAAGGTATTCAAATGTGGAACTTAATTATATCTGATGTATTCTCACTATTCTTTTGGCTGTTCTTGGTATGCAGAGGTAATATTCATGATGGCACTGTCAGAAAGGAGAACAATTTTCCCAGCTGATGTTTCATTGTTAATGCAGCTAAGCACCATGCTTTCCCAAGCTTGGGAAAAAGCTAAATAATGACAATGCAACTGTTGTGTACTCAGAAGAATGCCTGCTAAACCAAAGAATGCCTGGCCAAAGCATGTACAGTCTCTTACTAAGTGGCATCTCTATAAGCCTTTTGGAGTATCACATCTTTATCTAAAAAAGAGAACAAAAAATTTTAAAATAATAAATGATTTACATCATCCTTCTAGCATCACACTATTACTAATAGATATCAACTGTGGAACTGCAGGCTTTTTAAAAAATATTATTTAAAAGATTTTTTGCTTCAGTTTGCAAAACTTGGAGTATGGTAAAACTTTCTTGTTTTTGTATAAAATATTTTGTAAGCTCTGTGACAGCTTTATTGGGTTAAAGCTATTGTTATGTCAATGTACCTGTGCTGAAGAGAAGGACAATTTAGGATGGACAGCAACATGTTATATGAAGGATAACATCAGTCATTCCTGCTGTCAGTCATCTGTAGAAGAGGCTATATAACAAAATTTAGGACTCAAGCTAAAGAACAAAAAGGAATGAAGGTAAGGAATATACTCCATGCAGGAGGTCATCAGCCCCTATGAAATGGGATAAGGTCAAAGACAGCTAGGAAAGGATCATAAACCTAATCTTAATTGTGTTAATAAAAATATGCTTACTTGTAACATGTTGTGTTCTTTGGTGTCTTGTAAATATTTCTGCCAGAGTAAGGCTATTCTAGTCATGTCATCTATCTCTCAAAGACCAATAAATTTAAAGGAAAGAAAAATAAATGAAAGAGAACTCCAAGGAAAATAGGCTTAGGGGTTCAAAGTTAGTGCCACTAGTAGACATGCAATGCCAAGATCTTTTTTTGTGCCGAAAAATTGAGGAATATGTGTTTTTTATTAAAAGAATTATAATCTGCTTCCATTTGTATAACTCATTTCTCTAATTTAAGCACCACTTTTTTCAATCTTTAATAAAATAAATTGACTGGTCAGGTAATTCTAAACTTTTACTTTCAACCTCACTAAAACTTTTGTGAAGTTAAACCACATGAAGTTAAACCACAGAATTCTAAAATAGATAAAAAAATATGGGTGAGATCTATGAATCCTGACTTGCACATTGAAAAAAAACGGCTGCAAAAAAATTTAAATTGTTTTACCATATATTTGAGAAACAGGTAATTCCTATTGTATATTTTAAAAATGCAGAAAGATTCACAAAAGTATTTCATAAAACTAGTAGAAGACTGATATCAACCCCATAAAAGGAGACTATGATAAAGGAACATTATAGGAAAATATTTTGGGTACAGCTGCAAAAATCCTAAATAAAATATCAAGAACTAATACATCACTATATTAACATATATGTTATATATATGCATACATAGGCATATATATATATGCATGCCTACACACACAAAGCATGGTTTATCTCAAGATAAAACACTTTGATAAATAATTTGTTAGTGACCTTGAGAGTGAGAGAAACAAACTCTCTCAAACTTTATTGGTAGGGGTATAACTTGGTGCAATCTCTATAAATTAGGACAATTTGTCTATACATATCATAATACCAAATATATGACTAGTTAAATCAGGATTTTGTTCTTATTTCTTATAAAGATTTATACATGTGTTAATTACATATAAATAAACATATTCATTGCAGTATAATTTATACCACCAAAATATTGAAATAGAGTAAATGTTTTTCAGCAAAAAAAGAAAAAAAGAAATGGTCAAGTAAATTGTGACATATCAATCTAATGGAATTCAGCAGAACTGATAAAATAAATAAAAGTAAATTTAGATGTACTATTTTTAAAACCCAAATATATATTTTTAACTAAAAGACAAAATGCATTATGTGTACAGTATGCAATTCTTCATGCAAAAGCAATGCACAATTACATATGTTTGAAAACGTATAGAATATCTCTGAAAATAAAATAATTAACAGTGTTCGCTTCTTGAGAGGAGAACCGTGTGGTCAGAGAAAGGAAATGGAATATTAATCAGGCCTTTTTATTTTCTGTAGTTCTGATGTTTTGACATATGGAGCCTTACAGACTCTGGAAAGAATGCCCCTTCCAAGGCTGGAGATGGTAATTTACTTGTTTGCACACCTTGCATAAGCAAACCAACCAATCCAGAGCCCAAGCCCAATCACCCGCTTTATATCTTATGGAGCTCTTACACCTTGGACACTATTCCCCTATCCTAAATACCACAAGGCCAGATACCAGACAATGAGGGACAACCTTTATTCCCAAATTCCCTGAGATTATTCAAACTAGCCAATCCTACATGTATCTACCCTGTCTCCTTCCCATGGGAACCACAATAAAAGCTCTTCCTCATGTATTATCCTTGTTGCCTCTACCTCTTGACCTACCCTGGTGTTTCTCTTTGTGGCCCTCTGTAATGTAGTGTTTCCTCCTCCTCTTCAGAACTGTGAGAAACAAACTATCATTTCAATGTCAGTCTTCTCCTGGTCTATTGGCTCACCATAACTGAATAATAATAAAACTTATATTGTAAAATAAAATGAGAGGAAAATATTGCTTATTGCATGCCTTTTATCATGTTTTGCTATTAATATTTTACCATTTGCAGGTATTATCTATTTAAATACTTTATAAAAGAAGAAGCTAAACTTCATGATATAATCTCAGCAATTTCTGACGTGTATTATTAGCAGCAAAAATCTCAAAAAATGTCCTCATTACTGAAAAGTGAAGAATGAATATGTGTTGTAATAAAATCCAGAGTAAAGTACTGAACTAGGGGTTATTACATGTTATCCAAGAAACAAATATTTCCTTGTCAATAAAAATATAAAAGGACTTTACTGGGGAAATACATAGTATATGAGAAAACAAAATATCTGAAGAAATGGAAAGATATTTAATGTTCATATGTGTGATGACTTAATGTGGCAAAGAAACCAATTTTCTCTAAATTTATCAATAATTCAATGTAATTCTAATTAAAATTTCTGCCCAGTTGCTTGTAGCATTCATAGGAAAAGTTTAAAAGCCAAAAATAGACAATTAGTTTTAAAGAAGATAAAAAGGGACTCTCTATATTCAACATTAAGAATAATTATAAAGCTAGAAGTTATTATAAAATGATGTTGGGTAGACACAAGGATAGATTAATTAAATGATGTGCTGAAGAAGGAGCCCAGAATAAAGCCTGCTGTATAAGGAAGCTAGGATAGGAAAGTGTTAACATTACAAATCAGCAGGAAAGAATGCACTGTAATTAACAGTGCTAATAAAATCACTTATCAATAAGGAACATAAAAGAAAATTACTTCTCTAATGCACATCATTCATAAATAAATTCCAGAACTTATATGAGCCAAATATGTCAAATAAAATTTTTAGAGTTTCAAATAAAATATTTGTGAAAATTATGGTGGCATTTGGGTGGAATAAACTATAAAGAAAAAGAAAAAATAAATAAAATTTTGGCTTGCTGGGCTCAATTTCCACCCAACTCCCAGGATAACTTTCTTCTGGGCTTTTAGGACTCAAAAGAGCACAACCATTGTGTTAGACAATCTTAATTTAATGCAAGACTCCTCTGATTTCTACAAAACTTCCATGAGAAAGGAAGACAGGGCAAAATTTTTTCCAATTGACAGGTGAGTAACTGAGGCATGGAAAGATTAGTATTTGCCTGAGGCCATGCATGGCTGAAAAATGATGACCTAAAAAGATTTACTAATCATAAATCTTTTAATTGAGCCTCATATTAACATATATAAAATGTCAACCTTCATATATTCTGGTATTGTATAGTACTACAATTATTATCTAATTCTCTGGGAGTTATCTGATGTCATTTAAAAACATTTACTCATTTTAAAAATCATAATATTTTGTTTCTGAAATCAGCATCTTGTAGATTTGTAATAAAACATGAGTATTGAAACTTCACTGAACATCAGATAACAGTTTCAAATTTATGTTAGCACTAGCAGCAGGAGATGAGTCATAACAACATTGGTATAAGAGCTGCATCTCTACATGGGAAATCTTCATAGCACAATTAGCTCTATTAACTTATTATAATGTGAATGTGCCTGGACTCAGTGGAGTTACAAATTGTCGTCTGTGTTTCAGCATTTTTTCTCCTTTTGAATAGGAAATGTAGTCAAAGCTACCACAGATAACCCTCATTAAAGAATAAGATGACTGAAGCTTTGATACCAGTTTGAAAGAGTACACTAGCCCTCTTATATTGATTTTTCCTGTAAATAAAACAGATAATGTTCAGAACAAGCATGGCTTAATCACAAATATCTCCCAACCAGCTGCTTAAGTGTTGTGGAAAGCATTTTTACACCACATAGTCCAATCAGAATTAATATTTCCTTACCAATTGTGAATAGGGGTATTTATGTTAAAAAAAAAATCTAGTGTATAGGTTAGACTGAGCTCCTTGAGGAAGGAGGTTGTTTTCCCCCACCACTTTTCAAATCTCCTATAACTGTATATAGCCTTGATACGTAATAGTTCAAAAAGTATAAAATTTTCATATACTAAGGTTGTCTAGTACAATGGTTGAGCTATAGATATTGCAAGGTCTTTTTCTTTTGTCTTTTCCTTAAAAAAAAAATCTGTTTGTCAAAAGGATTCTTTGTTACTTGTATTTTTCTAATGTGATGTATTAAAGCTTTGTGTAGTTCAAATATCTCATGTTCTCACTTCTAAATAGGAGCTAAGCTACGGGTATACGGTGGAGGTGGTACAGAGTGGAATAATAGTCACTGAAGACTCCAAAGGTGGGAGGGTGGTTGAGGGGTGAGTGATGAAACTTGTCTAATGATTACAATGTACACTATTCAGGTGATAGGTACCAGACTTCACCATTATACACTTTATCCACATAACAAAACTACACTTGTACCCCGTAAATCTATTGAAATAAAAAAAAAATCCACACACTTTATTTGAGTGAGCACGCATGATATTCCAGGGCCTGAATTAGATTATTTATATTATGTTATATAATTTTCATACACCTTAAATGTAGGTATTGCTACTTTTCATTTTTAGGCGAGAAAATAGAAATGCTGGTAGGTTAAGTAGTAAATTTCCCTAATTCACATAGTTACTAAGAGTTGGGGCTGGGATTCAAACTATTTCTTTATGATTTACTAACAACAATCATGGCTAAATAGAAGGGTTCTTAGTTATGTGGTTAGGTTTCCTTCATTGCATCACTAATATTTTAAAGCACTTTTAATGTTTTAAAAAGGCAAGAGTATTGGCTTTTCAGGTTATGAGCTGCCATCTTAAGTTTCATGCATCTTTGTTTCCTGGATTCATAAAGCATGTTTTTCTTGTTGTAGCCAGAGGTTTCAAATACCTCAGACATAGAGATACTTTATACTATTTCATCATAGGCCAGAGAGAAAAAAAAAATGCTTTCACATTCTTTGGTTAATCAAGCATCTTAATTGTTCCTGGAACTGTCTGTTCTCATCAAATTTATTTTCAAATTCATTGATAATCAGTGTTGCTGCGAAATTAAAGTTAGAATTCCAATTATGAGAAATGAAAGTGAGTATGCTTTTAATTATTGAATATTCAATGCACTCTTATTTGTTTGTTTGGTTTGATTTAAGGAAAACCTACCTGGATAAGCAAGCTAATAAGCTACCTGTTTGTTCTGAAATATGATTTATACACAGTGTAACTTTATTCTTATTTTTTTTGGAAATTGATTCTGTAGGGGAAGGAAAATAATTTGTTCTTCAACCTTCATAGGTTCTTAGTTGGAACAGATCCCTGAAACAAAAAGACAGATAAGAGAAAATCAAACAGAAATTTATTAACAGGTATATTTTATATATACATGGGAGATATCCAGGGGAATGAGTAGTTCTCGAAGAGGTGGTTTTGAATTTCAGCTTTTATAGTATCTTCAAGAAAGAAAAATAAATTTTAAGAATTTGTGTGAAGATAAATAAACGGCAGATAATGAGTAATTAATGAATCTTGTCAACATAGATTGTTCTGGTACTATCACCAGGCCAATAAGGGTCTAAATTTGTCTTCAGTGGTTAACCTTTGCTCTCCCTGGTTGAGAGGGGAAGCAAGATATCTTCTGACTTTGTAAAACTATGTACTGCTTTTAGGCAAGTGAAGGGCAGAGAGCTTTACTGCATCTGCTTCTAAATTGCCTTCAGCTCAATAATCCTTTGTATTTTGTGTTTGGAGGTGGCACAGTTTAGTCTTTTACAATTTTAAAAGAGCAGATAAGTTAAGATGTATAATTTTAAAAGTTAAGATTGAAGAACTATTTACCTGCTAAAGATTAGATTATTTAGCTCTCTCTATATGTATACGGATATGAACACTCAAATATAAAACTAAAATATATAATATATAATAAATTCACATAACTAATGCATATATTAACTGGTATAAGTAGGTATATATATTAATATGTGTATACACACACATATGGAGTATGTGTGGAGGTAAATAACACCTCATCTATTTTGTGTAGTATACACTTCAGTTAAGGATTAATCTGATTTAAAAAAATGACCATTATAATAATGATTTCCTTATTCTCTGAGACAGCTTTTTTCTTCCTTAGAATTATTTTTTACTTGCATTTTGCAATTTTTAGTAGAGATATGGAATTTAAAAAATAAAGTTAGCTAAAAAGGAAAGAATACTGAAATGCTTAAAAATAAGGTAGATTCATTTTATGTTTCTACATTTTTTTTCCTAAAACAATCATCTATTTCACCCTTAGGTATTTCTCCAGAATTACTTATTTCCAACCAATACGAAAAGTACAGTGCTTGCCATGAAGATATATTTTTTTGAATATTTAGCGCACCAGGCATTTAGAGAGAAAATTTCCTCTCAAAGTTAATTTAGATACGTTGTTTTATTTATTGTATTGGCTTTCAAGTGTTCATATTTGAATGGGACTGTTTCACTTTTAACAAAATCTGAAGCTGTGCTATATTGCGAATGATTTTTAAAAATGGTATTTATTTGGATACTTTAAAAAAGTTACTTTCAAAAATTGTACTTTTCTGGTAGGTGTGGTGGCGCATGTCTGTAATACCAGCTACTGCAGAGGCAAAGGTGGGAAGATCACTTGAGCCCAGAAAATCGAGGCCAGCCTAGACAACAATGAAACCCATCTCTAAAACTAATAATAATAAAAATAAACAAAAAATTTTACCTTTTAGTTGGTTAAGTACTTTTGCATGTATTACCTCTTCTAATTTTCATAACAACTCTGTCTAGAAGTTAATATGTTGGCTTTAAAGATGAGGAAATAGAAGTTGAGTAATGAGTTTTGCTTGTAATGCTACTCACTGGCAAGCCTAGAATTGCCTTTAATTTAACCTATTAATTTATAGGTTAAATTATAGGATGCAACCAAGAATTCTTCCTACTGCTTAACTGTATGCATTTTTGGATGTGGTAAACAATTAGTTGTCAACTCATCCATCCTCTCCCATTTTGTAACAAACATAATTGGCGGCATTGAATCTCTTAGCTCCAGGGATTGGACTTTGGCCGTTCTAATTAGCAAAGTCTCTTTCTATTGTTAGTGTTTTAGGGAAGGATTTAGAACCCCGGCCCAGGTCAATCAACAGTCACAATGACTAGCTCAGGAGTAGTCACCTAGGTTGTTCAATGATGGTTGAAGCGAAAGTTTTCATTGCATGTTTGAGGAAGAGATTCTTGCACTCTGTGTCTGAACAGAGAACCATGTCCTTTCTGGAGCTGATGTTAGTTGTCACTGGAAACAAAAGATAGCAAGCTGACAGTGAAGAAGGCAGAACAGTAGAAAGAATGAAACTGGATTCTTAGTTGTCACCCATTCAGGGTCTGGATCATACGGATCCTGACAATAACCCTACTTCTAAATATGCAATTCACACGGAGTAGTTAATTCCATCTATTGTGTAAAGCCACTTTCTATTACATTTCCTTTTACTTATAATTTAAAGACAGATAAATTCTAATATTATGTTACCTCCTAAGCTAAAAATGAAAGTTCCTTTTTCTTATATACAAAGGCAAATAAAAACACTGTCTAATTTATAGTCAGAAAGTTGTTAATTTATTTAAATGGAATGTTTGATGTTGTTTTATTGACTTTATTTAACAGTGTATCTTCTTATTGATTTTTCCTTCTGACTCTTTGCAATATGAGACATGCTATGCAGCAGTTTTTCTCAAATGAGATGGTTGTAGATGGCGATGAAATTTCCAAACATCCAGTCTTCTGTGATTAAGAAACAGAGATATGCAAGACTTCAGTTCCTGTCAATCATTCTCACAGATCACAGCTGAAAGCATCTTTGTCTCAAGACAGTTGTCAGTCTGAAAATTAACACCCAAAGTGTAGGACAGTTGTTTGGATTAATGACAAACAACTGTCAAAATGACTGGCTGAGCTAGTGAAATGCATATTTGGTCATATTTGGAAGTAAATACATGAATAAATGTTGCTAGGTTTAACAAAATGAATAAGTGAAGTAGACAGTTGAGGCCATAACCTATCTCAAGAAGGTTAAAGGCAAACAAATAAGAGCAGAAGTGAAATGTGTTTAAAATGAAGCTCCTAGACCTATCAACATAAACTTGGGATCAGAAAACTTCAGAATGTCAGAATACAGAAGAGAAATTCGGATCTTTAAAATTAAAATTGAATAGACTTTCAAGATCAAGTAAATAGATGTCAAATCTAAGGAGTGATACACATATGAGTCAGAATGCAATCTGAATATAGGGGAGATATGATAATCTGAAGAGGCAAAGTGTGAGAAACTTTGAAAGATATATAAGCAAGCCCCGGATAATTATGCTGTTTGAAAATGACTTGAATCCCATCCTTCCCAGTATGTTTCTCATAGCCAATTTTAACATATGGAACTGTATTTTCTGTGACTGATAACCCAGGTCTATTCGTTCTCCTCCTTTGTCATTATTTACCAAGAATCTGTTATCTAAAATAAAGGCATTTATTGACTCTTTACATTTTAGGCTGTGATTGTGTTGGATCAGATGAAGATAGAAGTGATTGAGTAAATGTAGTTTGAGGTATCATATTATTATCTCCAAAGGTAACTGTATAGTATTTTTTTAGTTTTTTAAAAAATTTAGTCAACTACCCACTCCATATCTAACCAAGAAGCCACTGATTTATTATCTGTTCTTATAATTTTGTCTCTCCAAAATTTCACAAAAATGAAAACATATAGCATGTAGTCCACTGAATTTGATTTCTTTTATTTAGCAAACTATATTTAAGATCCATCTGTGTCATTACTTGCATCAATATGAATCCAAATTTATTCCTTTTGATTGATAAACAATAGCTCAGACAGTTCAAATAGGTCCCATTCAATTGATGTACCTTATTTTATTTGTCTGTTCCCTAGTAAGGACATTTGGTTTGCCACTTTAGGGTTATTATGAATAGAATTGCTATACACATTACACAAAATTTCATGTACATGATGTTTTGTGTGTGTGAATGGAAGTTTCCAATTCTATTCAGTACATACCTCAAAATAGGATTGCTTGTAAATAAAATAAGCATACATTTAACTGCATAAGAAACTACCAAACAGTTTTCCAGAACAGCAGTTCCAGTTTCATTCCCAGCATCAATATGTAGGAGAGTTCCAGATGCCATATATCCTTGTCAACATTTGTTTCTCCAGTTTTTTCTTCTTTTTTTTTTTTTTTGTTTGTTTGTTTTTTTAGTTATTAGCCATTCTAATAGTAATATAGTGGTAACTTTTCATATGCTTTTTTGACATCTGTATAGTTTCTTTGGTGATGTATTCAAATTTTTTGTTTATTTATATGGATTGTTTGTTCTCTTATTATTGAGTTTTGACGGTTCTTTAGGTAGTCTGGATACAAATACTTTGCCAGATGTTTGATTCGCAAATATTTCTCTCAGTCTGTTGCATGTCCTTTATTTTTCTTAAAAGTGTCTCTAAAATTTTAGAAGTTTTTAATTTTGGTAAGTCTAACTTATCAATTTTTTTTTATTTAGTAGATTTTGGTGTTTTAGCTAAGAATTTTTTGCCTAAGTCAAGGTCACAAAGATTTTTCCCATGATTTCTCTTGGAAGTTTTATAGTTGTAGGTTTTTCACTTATGTTATGACCATTTTGAGTTACCATTTTATTATAAGGTATAATATACAGGTTGAGGTTCATTTTTTTGGAATAGACATATTAAAATGTTCCAGCATCATTTTATTGTTGAAAAGCTACCCTTTAACCATTGAATTGCCTTTGCAAATCTGTGTCAAAAGTCAGTTAAACTCCATTGTGTGCTTGTATTTGTAAAATCTATGTTCTGTTCCATTTATACTCTAAATTTTTTTTTTTCTTTTCAAACTTGTCTATTGTAATTCAATTGCTGTTCCACAGAAAGTTTTGGTTTGGGTTGCTGATGTCTACATAAGTTTCCAATGGGAATTTGGTAAAAATTAGATTGGATCTATAGATCACTTTGGGGAGAATTACATCTGAATGATAGTGAGTCTTCTAATTAATGAACATTGTATATCTCTCCATTAATTTAACTCTTCCCTGGTGTCTTTCATACTTGTTTCTACATTTCAACAAAAACATTCTTCTCATAGTGTCTTAATTTTTATATCAGAATTCCATGCATTGCCATCCTATTATAAAGGGTATCATTTTTTTTCTTGATTTGATTTTTGATTGTTCATCTTTATTATATGGAAAGGAAATTAATTTTTACCTACTGATTTGTATCCTCTGACTTCATAACCTCAATTATTATTTATTAATTTCCAGTCTTTATGGCTACTACTTATTTTCTTGTCTTATGACCTCCAGTAGGACTTCAAGTACAATGTTATATAGAAGTTATCATCCTGTTATTAAATTTTTGTTTAGTTCTTTTATGGCCAAATAATATACCTGTTATGATTTCAGTTCATTTAAGTTAAGTTTGTTCTACTGTCCAGATTATGGTCTAACTTCTTGAATGATTCATGTGTTATTGAGAAAAATAAAGTCTGTTTATACTCTGATATTTGTAGGTAGAGTGTTTTATAAACATCAGTTAAGTCAACGTGATGGATTACGTTGTTCAGTTTTCTATAGGCTTGCTGATTATCCTTTTACTTTTTAAATTTATTTTTGAAAGATAGATGTTGAAGTATCCAAGTAATACTGTGGATTTGCCTATTTCTCCATCCAATTCTGTCAGCTTTGTTTCATCTATTTTGAAGCACTGTTGTTAGGTGCATACATATTTAGAATAATAATGCCCTCTGTGAACCGTCTGTTTGCCATTACATAATGGCCCTCTTTATTCCTGGTAATATTTCTTCTTTTGAAGCTTACTTTGTCTGATATTAATATAGACACTCCAGCTTTCCTTTGGTTAGTAATTGCATGGTATATCATTTCCCTATTCTCTCATTTTTTATTCATCTATCATTTTATATTCCTTATGGTAACCACAAAGCAAAAAACTATGAGATATACAAATTATAAAGAGAAAGGAATCAAAACAGCACTACAGAAAATAACCAAATGACAAAGATAAACAAGAGAGGAAGAAAGAAACAAAGCATCTAAAAATATCAGAAACAATTAACAAAATGTCAGTAGTAAGTTCTTATATATCAATTGTTACTCTGAGTGTAAATGGATTAAATTCTCCAATCAAAAGACATAAAGTGGCTGAATGGATAAAAAAATATGATCCAACTATATGCTGCCCACAAGGGTCCCTCTGGTATTATACTCCTTTGGTTGGAATGAGTACTTTTAGTATTTCTTTTACAGTAGATGATGAAAAAGTCTCTTATTTTTCATTCAACAAAAAGATGTCTTTATTCACTTTAATAAACAAAGAATATTTTTGTTGCATATAGAGATATGAATTGAAACTTTTTTTCTTTAAATATTGTAAAGATGGTCTAACACTGTCTTGTGCAATCCTCCATGGTTTCTGATGAGAAATCAGCAGTCATTTGAATTATTGTTTTCCTACATGTAATATGTTATTTTCTGTAAATACTTACACATTGTTTACTTTTATTTTTAATATTTTTTGTTTCAGCAGGCTTATTATAATGTATCTAGGTATGTTTTTTGTGCATTTCCCTGTTTGGGGCTCTCTGAGCTTTTGAAATCCCTAATTCACTCATTGACGTTATCTCAGAATAGTCATATGTTGATTTTCTATTCCCTTGAGAATTGGTCACATTTTTTTTTAATGGCTATTAATTTTCAACTGTATCTTAGCTGTTTTAAATATTTTGTCATGAAACACTGAGTCTGTTGAGGTATGCTAATTTTTTAGAGTATGCCAATTTTTGGATGTTTTGTTTTATTTCTTTAACAGATAATAGATCTGTACATATGTGACTCAGGATTTGTTCTGACACCTCTAAAGTGGTTTACGTTGTAGTTAAAGTCCCGGATTCTTTGCTATGCTGCCTTGAGTCTGCCCCTCACACACATAGCTAAGGACAAGCCAAGTTTTTGTTCTGGTTGATACTCAGAACTAGGGGGTTCCTTTATTCCATCTTTTTTCTATTAGAACTTCTCCCACAATCTTCACATTTAATGGAAACTATTTTGCTTATAGCTGAAAAAAGCAAAGTTTGTGTTGTATTATTTTGCTTCCCACACAGATGCATAACTATGCAATTTAGGCCTGCCTTCAGAAAAAGACAGCAAGAAAAAAGAGAGAAAAATCACCACTATATTTACTCCCACTGAGTTCTTTTTTGAAGTTTCAATCCCTTTGACATCAATCAAGAGCACTGAATCTTGACTCAGGGTCTTTCCACACCCAAAGCTTCCTGATTCCTGCCTCTTGCTTTCGAACACATCACTGGGCTGGTGCCTGCTTGTCTTACTAAGATCCACTGAATACAGCTTTTGATTCATCTTAAAACACAAATGTATCTGAGAAATGTAAATTTAAACATTTGAGTTTATTTATATTTCAGGATGCAGAAGGCTCTGAAGAAAACGTAACAGGGATGGCAGAGAAGACAGCACAGATGACAAACTGCCTAAATTATAATTTTGCCTGAATTGAAATGTGTATTCAACCTACATAGACATACAGTGCTCAGATACCCAGCAAATTCAAATAGGGTACAGACAAGTTCATAGACAATGATCTAGAATGGAGTATATTAATTATCTAATGGCATACAGTGCAGTAGTCCCCCCTTATCTGCAGTTTTGCTTTGCACAGTTTCAGTTACCCAAGGGTAACTATGCTCCACAAATATTAAATTGAAATTTCCAGAAATAAACAATTCATAAACAAACAGTTATAAACTGTTTGCCATTGTGAGGGACATGATGAAATCTCATGCTACCTACTCTGTCCCTCCCAGAATGTGAATCATCCATTTGTCCGGCCTATCTGGGCAGCAGATGCTACCCGTGCATTAATCACTTACAGCGTCTCAGTTATCAGATCGACAGATTACAAGACAAAGGTTGAATACAGTGCAATAAGATATTTTGAGAGAGGGGGAGAGAGAGAGACAACATTCACATAACTTTTGTTACAGTATATCGTTATGATTGTTCCATTTTATCACCAGCTATTGTTAATCTCTTACTGTGCCTAATTCATAAATTAAACTTTATCATAGATATGTATGCATTGGAGAAAACATAGTGTATATATATATATATATATATATATATATATATATATATATATATAGGGTTTGGCATCTGCTGGGGGTCTTGGAACATATCCTCCAAAAATAAGAATTACTGTGCCACAATCACCTAAAGAATTTTTCTGAAAATATATTTGAATATGCATATCTTGAGATCAAAAAAGCCATATATGTTTTAAAAGAGTTGCTTCCAGTGAGCCAAAAAAAAAAAAGGAAATCTCATCATGATTTGATGATTTGTGCCAAATCTGCCTTTCAGGAACAGACAAATTAGTATTCAAATTAAAAATTAAAATGTGTAGAATTGTGAACTATGTATACACGTTTGGACATTTGTTGACTTAAGAAAGAAATTCAATGAAAAGTAGTTCAATAATGAACATTTTTCTGGGCAGCTAAAGCTTATAAAATTCCAATATAATTAAACTTTTGAATAAAAAATAGACCCAAATGTCTTCCATTAGCTTATGTTTGAAAAAAAATGTATATTCTGGTTAAAATAATAAATGAGTTAATTTTCTTTAGCATTCTCTGTTTTTCTTCTAATTTATGAGATAACCCAGAGTTGAGTTTTTTGTTTCCCCACATCAGTATTTTGTTTATAAACACTTCTCAACAAGAAAATATTAAAGGTCCATATTTAAGAATTTTTAAAGACTAAATAAAACATAATCACTTTATTTTCTACTTTTAATATCAATGTTTGATATGATAAAATGATTTTATCCTATTACTTCAATGACTTCTGTTGGGCAAGAACATTATGCTGGTCAGTATCATCGCCCACCACCACCACAAGATATCCATTTTCTAAGGCTGTGACTATTTTAACTTACATGGCAAAATGGACTTTGCAGATTTGATTGAGTTGAAGACCTTGACATGGGGAATTATGCAGGTGGACCCAATGTAATCAGAAGGGTCAGAAAAGGAGATGAGAGGACAGCAGCAGGGATCAGAGTTAGAAGGAGAGAAATGGAACAGACGAGAAGCTGCCACACTACTGGCTTGAAGAAGTAGGAAGGGGTATGGGCCAAGGAATGTAGACAACCTCTAGGAGTTGCAAAAGACATGGAAGCAGATTCCCTCCTAGATTCCTTAAAAAGGAATGGAGCCCTGCTGCATTTCAGTCCAATGAGAATGATTTTGATTTCTTACTTCCAGAGTTATAAGATTGTTTGCAGCCAATAAGTTTGTGGCAATTTGTTCAACGGCAATAAGAAACTAAGAATCATCCTGATGTAAAGTTCCAGAAGTATTATTACTAAATTTCTTATTACTTTGTTGAATCCAAGAACAGGCTTTATTTTTCTTCCCAGGTTTAATCAATGCTCAATACATTAATTTTAAAACACTGCTCTAAGAATAAAAAGTGTTAACATTTGTGTAATATTTAAAAGCTACAGTAGTTGATGCTGATGATGAACTTAGTAAATGAAGGAGCCATGTGGTAGCTTTACAACGTGGTCCCAAATTCTTTGACACTGCTCTCACTATGAGGTGAGTGAGTCTATAACGCCTCTCCTAGAATCTAGGTTCTGTGATTAACTGACCAATAGAACATGGTAAAACTGATTTTTTTTCTGGGTCAAGTCCTTAAGAAACTACTAGTTTCTTCTTCCTATATTTTTAGATATTCTCTCTTGGAACTTACCTACAATACTATGAGGAAACCAACCCAGGCAGAGGCCTAAATGTAAAGGAACTGATAGCCAGCACCAGTTTGCCAGCCATGTGAGTGAGTCACCTTGAAATTGGATCTTCTAAGCCAGTTGGACCACCTTCCATTACCCAATACTGAGCGTAGATAAACTGTACCCACTGAATCCAGCCAAAAATTCAGATTTATGGACAAAAAGTAAATGATGTTTTATTTTATTTTACTTTTTTTTAATTTCAGCTCATCATGGGGGTACATAAGTTCAGATCATATACATTGTCCATGTCCCGCCCATCCCCCTGAGTCAGAGTCCCAAGCGCGTCCATTCTCATTCTCCAGACAGTGCGCCTGGCACTCATCATGTAGTCATACCTTCATCCCCTCCCCCCCCCACCTCCCCGGGTCTGCACCTTCAAGCATGACCATTCCCCAGAGGGTGTGCAACGCACTCATCATGTAGGCATACACCCATCCCCTCCCCCCACTCCCCATCCCAGTCTGATATCCAATTGGTATCCTTCCCCGATGTACATTTAAGTGATGATCAGGGAAACCAGTTTTCTGGTGAGTACATGTGATGCTTGTTTTTCCATTCTTTGGATACTTCACTTAATGTAATGGGTTCCAGCTCTCTCCAGGAGAACCAAAGAGATGTCGTATCATCGTTATTTCTTATAGCTGAATAGTACTCCATGGTATACATATACCACAGTTTACTAATCCATTCATGGATTGATGGGCACTTGGGTTGTTTCCACATCTTTGCAATTGTGAATTGTGCTGCTATAAACATTCGGGTACAGGTGTCTTTGTTAAAGAATGACTTTTGTTCTTCTGGGTATATGCCCAATAATGGGATTGCTGGATCAAATGGTAGGTCTACTTGAATCTGTTGAAGGTATCTCCATATTGCTTTCCATAGGGGTTGCACTAGCTTGCATTCCCACCAGCAGTGTATGAGTGTTCCTGTCTCTCCGCATCCACGCCAACATGTGTTGTTTGGGGATTTTTTGATAAAGGCCATTCTCACCGGAGTTAAGTGGTATCTCATTGTGGTTTTGATTTGCATTTCCCTGATGATTAGGGATGTTGAGCATTTTTTCATATGTTTTTTAGCCATTCTTATGTCTTCTTTTGAAAAATTTCTATTCATGTCATTTGCCCATTTTTTGATAGGATTGTTTGATTTTTTCTTGCTGATTTTCCTGAGTTCTAAATAGATTCTTGTTATCAGTCTTTTATCTGATGTGTAGTATGCAAAAATTTTTTCCCATTCTGTAGGCTGTCTGTTTATTTTCGTGACTGTTTCTTTGGCTGTGCAGAAGATTTTTAATTTAATCAGGTCCCATTCGTTTATTTTTATTGTTGCTGCGATTGCCTTAGGGGTTTTCTTCAAAAATTCTTTGCCTAGACCAATGTCTGTAAGAATCTTTCCTACATTTTCTTCTAGAATTCTAATCGTTTCCCATTTAAGGTTTAAATCTGTTACCCACTGTGATTTGATTTTTGTGAGAGGTGAAATCTGTGGGTCCTGTTTCAGTCTTCTACATGTGGCTATCCAGTTTTCCCAGCACCATTTATTGAATAGGGATTCTTGTCCCCAGAGTATGTTTTTGTCTATTTTGTCAAAGATTAGATGGCTATATGAGGATGGTTTTATATTTGGGTTTTCTGTTCTGTTCCACTGGTCTGTGTCCCTGCCCTTGTGCCAATACCAGGCAGTTTTAAGAACCACAGCTTTGTAGTATAGTTTGAAGTCTGGCAAATCAGTACCTCCCATTTTGTTTTTATTGCTTAAGATTGCTTTTGCTATATGGGGTCTTCACTGATTCCATACAAAGTGTATAATTATTTTTTCTAAATCTGTGAAAAATGATGTTGGTAATTTAATAGGAATTGCATTGAAGCTATAGATTACTTTGGGTAGCATAGACATTTTAACAATGTTAATTCTTCCAATCCATGAGCATGGTATGGATTTCCACTTATTTACGTGTTCTGCAATTTCCTTCCTTAGCATTTCATAGTTCTCTTTATAGAGGTCCTTTACCTCTTTAGTTAAATATATTCCTAGATATTTTATTTTCTTTGTTGCTATTTTGAAAGGTATTGAGTCCTTTATTTGGTTCTCCGATTGAATGGTATTGGCATATATGAATGCCTCTGATTTGTGTGTATTGACTTTGTAACCTGAGACTTTACTGAATTCGTTAATTAATTCCAGGAGTCTCTTGGTTGAGTCCTTGGGGTTTTCCAGATACAACATCATGTCATCAGCGAAGAGTGAGAGTTTGATCTCTTTTGTCGCCATTTGGACACCCTTGATTCTTCTCTCTTGTCTGATAGCTCTCGCAAGGACTTCCAATACTATGTTGAAAAGTAATGGGGACAGTGGGCAGCCTTGTCTGGTTCCAGTTCTGAGTGGGAATGCTTTCAATTTTTCCCCATTCAGTATGATGTTGGCTGTGCGTTTGTCATATATGGCTTGTATCATTTTTAGGTAGGTCCCATTTATGCCTATGTTGTTAAGTGTTTTTATCATAAAAGGGTGTTGAATTTTGTCAAATGCTTTTTATGCATCTATTGAGAGGATCATATGGTCTTTATTTTTGCTTCTATTTATGTGGTTAATTACATTTATAGATTTGCGTATGTTGAACCACCCCTGCATCTCTGGGATGAAGCCTACTTGGTCGTGATGAATTATTTTTTTAATAAGCACTTGGATACGATTTGCTAGGATTTTATTGAGAATTTTTGCATCTATGTTCATGAGAGAAATTGGTCTGCAGTTTTCTTTTTTTGTTGCATCCTCTCCTGGTTTTGGTATCAATGTTATATTGGCTTGGTAGGATGTGTTGGGGAGAATTCCATCCTTCTCAATATTGAAGAATAGTTTATGTAGGATGGGCACCAGTTCATCTTTGTATGTATGGTAAAATTCAGGTGTGAACCCATCTGGACCAGGGCTTTTCTTTTTGGGAAGGCTTTTTATTGCTGTTTCAATTTCAGTTCTTGATATTGGTCTATTCAGGAATTCTATTTCTTCCTGATTGAGCTTGGGAAGGCTGTGTGTTTCTAAAAATTTGTCCATTTCCTCCTCATTTTCCAATTTGTGTGCATAAAGATTTTTGTAATATTCATAGATAATGTCATGTATCTCTGTGGCTTCGGTTGTGATTTCTCCTTTCATGTTCCTGATGGAAGTTATTAGAGCTTTTTCTTTTCTGCTCTTGGTTAGTCTAGCCAGTGGTGTGTCTATTTTATTTATCTTTTCAAAGAACCAACTTTTTGTTTTATTAGTTTCCCTTATAGTATTTTTGTTGTCCTTTTCATTTAATTCTGATTTGATCTTAATAATTTTTCGCTTTCTGCTGGGATTGGGGTCAGTCTGTTCTTCTTTCTCCAGCTCTTTGCGTCTATTCATTAAGTTGTCTATTTGTAAGTTGTCTGTCTTTTTGAAATAGGCATTTATGGAAATGTATTTTCCTCTCAGGGCTGCTTTAGCTGCGTCCCATAGATTTTGATAAGTTGTGTCTCCTTTGTCATTTAATTCAAAGAATGTTTTGATTTCTGACTTGATTTCTTCCTTTACAAAATAGTTATTCAGGAGAAGGTTGTTTAGCTTCCATGACTTTGAGTAGGAATGAGAGTTCCTGTTAGGGTTCATTATTGCTTTTATTCCATTGTGATCCGAGAAGATGCAGGGTATGATTTCTATTTTTTTTAATCTTTTAAGACTTGCTTTATGTCCTAGGATATGGTCAATCTTAGAGAATGTCCTGTGAGCTGATGAGAAGAATGTATATTCAGTGGATTTCGGGTAGAATGTCCTGTAGATGTCAGTCAGGCCCATTTGTTCTAGCATTCTGTTTAAGTCTACTATGTCGTTGCTTATTTTCTGCTTGGAGGATCTGTCCTGTGCTGTCAGTGGGGTGTTAAAGTCTCCAACTATTAAAGTGTTGTTGTCTATCTTTTGGTTTAGATCGAATAGAGTTTGCTTTATGAATCTGGGTGTGCCTAGATTGGGTGCATATATATTAAGTATGGTTATGGCTTCTTGTTGAATTGTGCCTTTTACCAGTATGTAGTAACCATCTTTGTCTTTTATTACTTTTGTTGGTTTAAAGACTAAGTTATTGGAAATTAAAACTGCCACACCAGCTTTCTTTTGGCTACCATTTGCTTGAAATATCAATTTCCATCCTTTTATTTTCAGTCTAAATGCATCTTTGCTGGTTAAGTGAGTTTCCTGAAGGCAGCAGATACTTGGTTTGTGTTTTTTTATCCATTGGCCCAGTCTATGTCTCTTGAGTGGGGAATTCAGGCCATTGACATTTAGTGAGAGAACTGATAATTGGGACAGATTTCTGTTTATCTTATTGGGTAGAACTTCATTGCTATGTTTTCTCTCTTGAGCCATTGTGGTGGCTAGAATTTGATCTTTAGCTCTTGGGTGGTTTTACATTCGTGGGTCTTTGTTGTGATGATCTGTGTGTAACTCTCTTTTGAGTACTTCTTGGAGAGGTGGTCTTGTCTTGGTGAATTCCCTCAGTCCTTGTTTATCTGAGAATGTCTTAATTTCTCCTTCATATAGAAAGCTTAGCTTAGCTGGGTACAAGATTCTAGGCTGGGCATTATTCTGTTTCAGAAGAGTGAGAATGGGGCCTCAACTTCTTCTTGCTTGTAAAGTTTCAGTTGAGAAATCTGGCGTAATTCTAATGGGCCTCCCTTTGTATGTTACTTGTTTCTTTCTCCTTACAGCTCGAAGAAGGGTCTCTTTAGTGGATATTTTGGTCAGTCTGACGACTACGTGGCGTGATGTTTTCCTATTTGCTATGAATCTACCAGGGGTTCTTTGAGCTTCTTGAACATGTATATCTAAAGTTTTAGCAAGGCCTGGGAAATTTTCTTCTATTATGTCTTCAAATAGTTTATCCAGCCCTTGCTTATTATCTTCTTCACCTTCAGGGATGCCTATAACTCTCACGTTAGGTTTCTTCACATAATCCCACATTTCTTGAAGACTCTGATTTTTTTCTTATTTCTTTGCTCTATCTCTGTGACTGTCTTATTTAATTGGAAAGAGTTATCTTCGATCTCTGAGATTCTGTCTTCATTTGATCTACCCTGTTCTTGAGACTTTCCACTGTGTTTTGTAGCTCCCTGAATAAATCCCTCATTTCTAGGAGTTCAGTTTGGTTTTTCTTCAATATTTCTATTTCCTTAGTGAATTTTTCTTCCAAATCCTGGATTTTTTTTGTGGTTTCTTTGTGTTGGTTATCTATTTTTTCTTGTATAGCATTCAGCTTATTTATAACCTAAGACTGAAATTCTTCTGGTAACATGTTGGTATTCTGAAACTGGTTTGTGCCAATTGGAGGAGAGTTGGTATTTCTCTTTGGGGGCGAGGTTTCCGTTTGGTTTTTTGTGCTCCCCATATTTTTCCGCTGAGCCCTTCCCATCTGGCTCTATCATTAGATCTTTTCTCACAGCTTTAGTCTAGTTAACAGCAAGTCTTATACTCTGTTCTTAGGCTGTGAAACAGTCTAGGTATGTTGCTTCCTTTATCTGGAGGGGGATGCTGTTGTGTGTTGTTTAGAGTTCTTTTTCTATCTCAGTTGGGGGACTGCTTCTGATGGGTCCACCCCCAGAGGATTGGCTTGACCTAAGACCAGCTTGGCAAGTTAAGTCACTGTGTTGTGGACTTTCAGTTAGTAGGCAGGATTCACACTATTTGCAAGCAGAAAGTCTCTCCCTCTCTTTTTTTTTTTTTTCTTTTTTCCCCCTGTCTTTTGGTTCTTCCTCTAGATGGATGGTTTCTGTTTCCTTTCGCAGGAAAGACACTGGCTAGGCAGAGGAGGCGGTGCCCTCACTCACTCAGTGCCCCAGCTGCTGCAGCTCCCACGGGCAAAGGTCTACACTGTCCCAGTGTTCCCAAGGTCCGGGCTCCACACTCTTGCGTCTGGGGAAGCACTCAGTGTTCACACCTGGGAAGGGGACCTGGAGAGGGTCTATGGATCAGGGGATGGAGCCTCCTGGGGAGCCGCCTGGCACCCTATGGCTCTGCAGCAGACCTTGGCCCGCACAATTGCTGCTGCCCACCCGCAGATCACTGGCACTGGGGGGCAATTTTCAGGGTCCGATAGGAATCAGAGCTGGGGGTCTGGAGCACTCAGGAGTATACAGTAGCTCCTGGGCTGGAGGGCCACCTAAAAGGAGAAAAGAAAAAGAAAGGAAAAAAACAAACAAACAAGCAAACGAAAAACCACTATAATAATACTAAAAAAAAATACCATAAAATAAAATAAAATAAAATAAAAAAGAAACAATATGAATAACAAGAAAAAGAAAGAGAAAAGAAGAAAGAAAAGAGAAAGAAAGAGATAAAAAAAGTGAAAAAAATAAAAAAATAAAAATAAAAATAAAAAAATAAAAACATAAATCAATAACAAGAAAAAGAAAAAGAGAGAATAAGAAAGAAAAAGAAAAAGAAAGAGATTAAAAAAAATTAAAATAAAAAAAAAAAATCCTGTTATTCCGGGATCAACAGTCTTAGCTCTTTCCCGCTGATGTCTCCCATCCACAGAGTTCACTCAGAGCCACGGCTCTTGGCATTGTGTCGCGGGCTATGAAAGGGGGTGCCGTGTGGGGACCTGCGCGGCCCCCTATGGATCTGCCAGGGCTTAGCTGTGTGAACCGAGATGGCGACCGCGCGTCCGCCTGTCGCGGGCGCCGGGGGAGAGCGTTCAGAGCTCGTCAGGCGCCAGGGCCCACAGCAGCTTCCCTGCCGGAGAGCCGCCGTAGGGGGAGAAAAGAGCAAAAAAGTCCCGCTTTAATATTTCACGCTCGCGGCCCCTCGCCTCGGTGCAGGTCCGCGTCTGTCCCTTTAAGAGATAGGGCACCAAGGAGAGCCGCCCGAGTCCAAGCTCTCTCCCACCTATGTCACCTGTCCTCGGAGCTCCACGTCTCCCGCGGTGATTCTGGACCAATTTCAGTCAGATCCCTGACCGAGTGGATGTGGAGGTTAGTGGGGAGATCAAGCCGCTTTGCTGTGGGGCTGAACCCGCCTCACTCGTGGGTGAGGCAGGTACGGCCGTCCCGCACTCCGCTGTCTGTTTTCCGTCCCGCACTCTCCAAATTATCTCGGTCTGATTTCCCACTCGCCTCTGTTTTTTCCTGTTCCCTGTGTCCGACGGTGATTCTCCTTGGGTTCACCCCGCCGTTTCTGTGGGGGAGCAATCCTCAAGCGTTGTGGCAGGTCGAGATCCACGCCTTCCTCTCCGGGAGCACGAATCCAGGAGGTCACCTCCACTCCGCCATCTTGCCCCCTCAATGATGTTTTATTAAGCCGCTATTTAGAGGTAGGTTTTTAATGCAGCAAGAGTTAATTGGAATAAGTCATAAGCATTCTTATCTGATCTCTATATTATAAACATTTGGAGTCTTTAAAAAGTTTCTATTTTAAATAATACATATTATGAATCGATATAAAAGTGATTATTAAAAAAATGACTTCTTTCAATACCTAAAACTCAGAAATCTTTTGTGACTTTTGAGAATGTTCAGAAACTATTGTTTGGAAAGTGGTGACACAGTATGTCATAGCATGTGTTAGTTACTTGAGGGAATTGAAAAGTGCAGTCTGGGAATAAAAACATATATCCCATCTGCCTTGTAGCTCAATAAATATGAACCCAAATATGTCCTTCTGTATAATAAAATGTATATAATAATTATTATAATAAAATGTATTTTGATAATATTTCCAGGGTTAAATTTAAATAAACAATTCTGTAAATTTCTTAGTCTTTTCTATCATTAGTCTCACACGTTGCTGTCTCTCACTTATTTCCAAAATATAAGCCCCTTAGGCTTAAAATTTGATGTGATGTAAAATCCATGAATCTAGGATTCTTTTCTTTCTATTCTATTCATGAACACACAGTGGCTTCACATTGTACACAATGGAGTCCAACTTTCTCTGTCCAATCTGCGCAGGGACCAAAGGATTTCCCTCTAGTCACTGCAGAAGTAACTGTCAAAAGATGGCTTGTGAAGCTGAGATTTAAGCAGTATTCTGTATTGTCTGAGAACTACACTTTTCATATATTTTTCAAGACATTGATACTTCATATTAGCTTTTGCTCAAAATTATATGAAACAAATATAAAACTAATTATATGGGATTTTATTATCTTAGTGATGACACTCTTTCTAGATTTACTAGTCATATATTTTAAATCCTCTAGTAGATCTTCTCTGTTAATATCTGTCCTATTTCTCCATGAATCATGAAAGTGTCCTAGAAATTTCCTAAGTTTGGGATTTCAAAAGTACCCCTCATATACTTTTTCTTTTACTCAGAAGCACAAAAAACACAAACAACTAGATCATATCACATTATCATGTTTTATTTGGTATTAGAGATATATTGTTTCCAAAATAAGTAGCTTCAGGCTGTTTGCTTCTAATTGGATCCACAGAGAAAGGCTCTCTGCCTTTCATTTAGTGAAATTTGACTGACTTTAAAATAAAGAATTTAAAAATTTTGTAACATTCATCACTCAATTGATATTTCTTGTAAAGTTTAAATCATACTCAGATTGAAGATAATTTGATGACTATGATTGACCCTTATGTTATTAATATTCATAGCAACTCTAGTACCTCATGTATCAATGCATATGATTTTAGAAATAGGACCAATTCCAGTATAAGTTTTGCTATAATATTGTATCTATAATAAGCACAACGTCAAGAGAATATAGAACTTTACTATGGTGTTAAATAGCAGATTCTTTAAAGAAAAGTCTGGTCTCTCATGACTAAAATTAATTGAAAGGCTCTAAATATGTGTAGAATTCTCTTGGTCTTAGCTATAAAAGTTTCAGTGTCAAGACAATCATCTTCTCTATAGGTGGACAGTAAATTGTACCTTTTTCCTCTCTTTTCCTCTAAATACCAGGTTCCTTGATAAACTCCTGCTCATCTTGCTTTTGTCACTTGAGTCAGTGTTGATCCCTCCAATGCCCCAATGCTAGCACTCCTCTCTGCTGATATAGAGATGCTGGACTAGGCTCCTGCATATGCTACAGTCCTGCCCACAGTTGGCATTCAAATCCATTCCAGCTCAGCCCATTCTTAGCCAATGTTCCTAATGCAGAACAACCTTGCCAAAGAGGCTTTGTCTGTAGTGGCCTTGGAATGGCCTCTTCCAGAATCAAAATCAGTCCTTGTAATGGTCCTCAATAATCCTTACTGCCTAGTATTCCATTTAACAGTACTCTCCCACATCAAATCAAGGGCAGCTCTGTATGGCTATTATAATACAGCAGAAAGGATGTTTTTGACTTCCAAAGCGAGGCCGTAGAAGTAATAGCACCTCCTGTTTCTGGCTCTAGGGTAGCTTATTTTGGAAGAAGTTAGTCACCCTTGCATGAGGATATTTACCAGTTCCTTAAAAGATGACCAAGCAGAGAGAAACTGAGACTCCAGGAACTGAGAGTCAAGAAGTCTCAGGGGAAAGATTATATTAAGGATATAGCTATTCAACAGATGTCAGACAGCCTTAAGGCATCCCTCTAACAATTAAGAGGAAGAGAGAGAATTAAAAGGTAAAAAGACAAGAAAAAAGCAAATAAACTAAAAAAAATCTTATAAATGCTGAAGACATCGTTAATCTATACTAAAAACTCATTTAGCCTTAATACACTCTTGAGTCTCAATTTTTCTTTAAGGAATAAGTAGGCTGAGAACACGACACTGTCTCTCAAACAGGGTATAGTTTTCAATAGCTACTTTATGTGTGTCCAAGGTAGAGAAAGGAGGTGGAAAAAACTCCTATAAATCTCATACATAGTAGTCAAACGTCGTGGAGGGAATTGAACGAAGGGGCTTGTTGTAGAAAGTAGAATCAGAGGTTAGTCATGGACTTTTAACCCCTCAAGGGTAGGAGAGCCTGACATACATCTTTATAAAAAACTAATTTTTCATAGGTGCCAATGTTAGGTAGAGAGTTAGAATCTCTGGTTCTTCTAGGATCAAGTGTGCCTTGCTTTGGTGATGTCTCCAGCAATTGCTCCACCTGGGAAGAAGGGTAAGCGTGGGCACTTTGTTTTAGTGTTGCCCCACCCTTAATCCCAAAAACTGGTACACCTGGGGCAGGAGAGATGCCTTGCTTTGGTGATATCTCCAGCAAGTGCTCCACCTGGGAAGAAGGATAAGAGTGGGCACTTTGTTTTGGTGTTGCCCCACCCTTAATCTGAGAAAAGCTGGTACACCTGGGGCAGGAGAGCATGCTTTATCAATATGGGAATTCCCCATCCCAGGCATGATAGGCTTTGGAAAGTGATCCAGAGTAACCTAAGGGTAATTATCATGTCATTACCTTAACTCTACATTGTGGGTCACTATGACCCCCGTGGGCTTTCAGAGAGGGAGCTTGTGTCCACAGATGGAATTTTGAGGACACCTGTTGATTATTTGGTAATATCCCACACCTCCCAAGAGCCCGCCCCAGACTAGGCCAATAAAAGGAAACAATCCCAGAATTCAGAGAGAGTGAGTTGGTCTGTCTCTCTCCATTCGTGGAGACAGACCTGTTTTGTTCTACAGTAAAGAGCTGCTCCTGTGAAACTCCTGGGATTATTCCATTTTATTGGCCCTGCTGGTGATTTTTCCAAGGTAATAGTTTGGATTTGACACTTCATTTTCATCACTTTAACCGTGTATTATCATTTCTTTGGATATGTTACCTAGACCTTTGGGTTCCCAGAACTTACTACCTTCTGAAAGTTGTTCCATAAATAGACAAAGTGTAGTAATCCCAAGCCCATAGTGTGTCTGGTTGTTCTTCCACCAAGAGTTCACAAGAACTGAGGGCAGACTCCACCCTGACACCATGGTCTGGGTTTTAAGTCAATGACTTATAATTATGTGCTTGGTTGTAAGTTGTCAGACTTTCCATCTTACACACAAATGGGCTTGCTCAAAGCAATTATTTATTATAGTTTCAAATTGCCTTAAGAATGTTTGCATTTAAAAATATTGGTATTTAAACTGATAGCTCTGAAACTGTAGCAGATTGGCAAAATGCATTTTAAAACACTAAATATACTTAAAAATTTTAAGTTTATTAAATGTATTTGAACTAATACTAAATCAGGATATAGTTCAGGATATAGTTTATTTCATGGTTATGGAAAGTCTGGAATAATTGTCTAAAAAAATTTAGTCAAGAAAATTCAGTTTAGAAGATTTGTCTTAACTCAGGCAACATTTTCAATTTTGGGAGTGTAGAGGCAGGGAAAAAAAAAAGGATGGAAAATAAAAATTTCACAGTTTACAACTTATTTCCTTGTAATTTCCTTTTTAAGTATATCCTAAATGCAATCTCTTGAATTATACTTTTCCTCCAACAAGAAAAATCAAAGGTCTTGCTTCCACAAAGCTGTTTTCTTTCCATCTCCAATTTTAAAGGATGATTTTTAAAGATACCTTTACCCTTCAACACTCTCTTCTGATCAAGAGGGCTTTTATTTGGAGGCTGTGACTGAGTAAGTTTATCATACTGTTAATGTGTAAAAACCATTAATGTTTCCATTCACAGACTACTCTTCGTTTGATTCAAAGACTTTCACAGAGAGTATGCGTAATATTTTCAGAGGATCTCATTTTCTGATCATGGTTTGCTGCATAAAGGTAAGGGATTTAATATTTTATAAAGCAAACAAATGTCATAATTTTACATATATTATGCCATATTTAATTCTTCCTGTAATTCCAGGGGTCCTAGGTATTATTGTTCCCATTCATAGAGGTGGAAGTTAAGGCCCAAATTACATGAATTGCCCAAGGTTATAAGATCATTATACTCCTATTGCTTAAACTTAAAACCTTTGCTCTATTGCCTGTTTTGTGCAGCTCCTCTCAATATAAGCTTTGATACATAGAAAAATTAATCTGCCAAAGGTATGTGGCATTGGCTTCTGATAAAAGACTAATTTCAGAGCAAACCATTAGTATGCCCTGCCTCCTTGTCATTAAACACTGGGATCTGTCCACATACAGGGCTGTTGTCTGTGGGGCAGGCATGAGTGTCTCGCTTATATATTGCAGGAAACTCTTGGTGTGGGAAGCAATAAAATATAAAGTTTTATTATCATCAATTTAACTGTGTATTATCATTTCTTTGAATATGTTACCCAGACTTTTGAGTTCCCAGAACTTACTACCTTCTGGAAGTTGTTCCATAAATAGACAAAATGTAGTAATCCCATGCTCATAGTTTACAATAAACAATATTGGCACACAACTGGTGTGTCCACTGACTGCATCGCTATTACTAAAACTTGCAGATACCTGCAACAGCAACTACCTTCTGGATCTTCTCGCAACACCTTTCCTTTCTCTTATCAAAAGCTCTCAGACACAGTGCTTTGGCCCTCTTACTGATAATCTCCAGTACAGTCTCCTACAAGGGTTAGGATGCTTCATAAGCAAAGTTTACGTTAGAGTCAAGTTTGTTCTTTTTTATTTTATTTTATTTTTTTACCAAAGGTCCTTTTAGGGGAATGTGATTAAGAATTTGGATTATAAATAAAACTAAAAATAGAATGGCTACTTTAGGAAATTGAAAAGATAAACTATTTTAATTTTTCTTTCCATCTTAGATTTATAAATTATGTCTTGCCATGAAGTAAGGGATTGTAGCTTTTCTCAAGTTTGAAGCAGGCAAAATAGATCTATGCCCTTATCAAAGAAAGAACACAGTAATGGTAGTATAAAACATTATTTATCCCTGTGACTTAGGGATGAAGAATAAAATGCAGCAAAGGCTGTTTGTTGCTAAGCAAAGGAAAGTAAGAAATATATAATTAGAATATTTAGGTTGTTTATCCAATTCCAGGGAGTCACTTTATATACTCTGAAAATTTTCACACATAGTGGACATATCTTCCTGCTCATTTTTGCAAATGTGTGAATAATTCAATTTATCATTGTTTTGGTCCTCACTGACAGATTACAAGCTGTCACTGAGTTAATGTTTTAGTGAATGGCAGACATGGGACAAAGTGTGATCACGTTAAAATATTTGATCCAAGCTCTCCAATGTTTATAACTTAGCTGCTTAAACCAATGCTGGCTCCATTTTCTTCTAAATAGATAGACAAAATAGAGTCATCTTTCACAAAGACCATTACAATTTTCTGCCAAGCTTAGGATTAAAAGGCTGATCATGATTTATTTGTCTCTCAGGTGGGTGATGTTCAGGGTCTTAATGTTTATAAGGTAGATACCACCAGTGGTTGCTTCTTATGCAGGCTAAAATGGAAGTTTCTTTTTCTCACATTATGAACTAAGTGGGAAAGAATCACTAAGAAGCATTTCTTTTACTAATGAGTATAAACTTGACCCTAATGGGAAGTTCCCTGATATAGCATGAATTTATCTAGAATTACTAACCAGTGTCCTGGAGGTAGAATAGTGGCACACAGCGGAACTACAAGTATTACAAGACCATAAGCTCTTAGGTTAAAAATATATAATAATTTCTCATCTTTAATTTAAGTAAAACAGTTATAAAATATTAGTTTTTTTCATAACGAAAGGGAATACATTGAGAAAAATGAGATTTTTATTCATTTGTTCAAGTCTCTATATGAGTTATTCTTACTATCCCTTGAGGTCTCAACAAAACATCATTACAAAGAGAAGGCTTTCTCCATCTCTAACTTGGATTTTTGTCCCTGGTTCGTAATCTCATACATATTTTCCTCTGTCATATTATTATTAATTCCTTACTGTCTGACTTACCCACTCACCTATAAGTGTCCAGAGATTAGAGAACATAAATATTTTTGTTTATTACTCTATCCCTTATTTCTAGTATAGTGGTTAGCAGTGGTATGTGCTCATTAAAAAAGTAATATGTGAATGCTAATAAAAATCATGATTATTATAATTAAATTTATAAATAAATACAAAAAAAACCTTTGTGTGTGACAGGACACCAATATGGTATTTGATTTGCTGAAAGACAAGCAAGGCCAAATAGATATAAAAGCATGTACAAAAGTATGGAAGTCTAAAAGCCCAGCAAGTTGTGGCACTATAAGCAGTAGGATATGACTGAAGCACAACATGTGAGTTGTAGCGGGCCAAGATATCATTTTAGACAGGTGATAGGAACCAGTTTTTGAAAGACCTCCTACACCACCTTAAGGAGTTTTCATATGTGTTGTTATGCTGATGAAGACACATTGAGCAATTTAAATCAGGATAGTGACAGGATTAAATTTGTATGTGAGAAGCAAGTTTGCAGTGGATTTAAGGGTGGGAAAGAGTATTAATCTCCCAACACCATTTGTCTGGCGTATGTGGACAGCATAGTCAAACCAATCTTATCTCTCTGATAAGATAAATGCCTAGAAACAGAGATATGTAAATTTATAATTTGCCTGGAGTTCAAAATTGTTCCAGACAATTTTGGAACTTTAGGGTGATTTGTCAATTCACAATTTTATATTATTTTTCACATTTTAAATGTAAATTTAAGCCCATAAAATTCTAGGGCATATAGTATGATTCTATCCATTGATTTGATTCATATCACCTTTGTGGAAGTAGATTTTTCTTCACATATTTATCACAGATATTTTATAAACAAATCTTGTACCTGAGTGTAAGCACTCAGTAAGAACTTACTTTTTATTAAGCAACAGAATATATAAGAAAGTAAAGTTTTATTGTTGTTTAACACAAAGATATTTCTGTAGTCAAAACACTTTCTAAAATAAAGATTTCTGTTCTGGCTACTAATAAAAAATAGGAAAAATAAGAAAATGAGAGCATGCATTCTTTGCTTCTTGTGAAAGCTGTTAAATTAAAATTTATTTCACATTTAATTCCATGAACAGAATGTCTATCTAGTTGAAGGAATTATGACATCTTGATGTTAAAATCTAATTCACTCATGTGACATTTATTATCTGATATACACAAGGCCTTCTTCTAAGTATTATGGAGTTAAACTGAAGAGTAACACATTGTATATATCATTAAAAAGGCAAAGAGTAAAGAAAAACATTATAAATGTGATAACCTTTATAATAGACAAATGCACAGATTGCCACAAGGGCACTCAGTTTAGTCATATCTGTGCCAGACTTAGGCACAGACAGGAGATCATCAGATAAGCCAAAGCAAGGAGAATGGCAATGAAGTTATAGAGATATAAAAGTGAACTCCATGTTAAAGGAAACACAAATGCAATCATGTGTGTGTGTATGTGCTTGGCAGTTGGGGTATTAATTTAAAAGTGTCTGAACACTATCCTGGTGAACAGGCACACTAAAAAGCCCTAACTTCAGCATTATACAATGTATCAATAGAACAAAAATATTTGTACCCCTTAATATTTTGGATTTAAAAAAATAAAAAATAAAAAATAAAAATGCCACAGAAAAGCACCAAAAGATGAAACTGAGAAGTTATGCTGGAGTCAGATCTTGAAGGGTCTTTGATCAGCTGCTCCAGGTCAAGGCTAGGATTACTAATTTAGCACTCCTCAGAGAAATAAAGGATAGAATTTGAGATGAATTTTGATGATAGATATTTTTTATATGTGGGAATTATAGGGAGGGTAGAAGTAAAAATGGTGTTGAGGTCAAACTCAAATTGATGGCGATGTTTATTCAGGACCTTGGGGAATCCATTCACAGAGCAAATGGGGTAGGTTAATGAGATGGACCTTGGAGATCGCTGAGGGTAGAGCAATCTTTCTCCAGATTCCTTAGTCCATGCTACTGAAAGTTGTTATTGAAGTTGAACAAGTAGATTTAAATGAACAACCTCAAGCCCGGCAGTTAGACTTGGGTTACACTTTGTGACTAAATGAAGAATATGCAAACCAGTAAATTGGAGTGAGAGAAATTTTGGTTAATCTTTTAAATATTGTTATGGGACTAATGACTACTACACAGAATTAGTATGTTAGACATGAGCGATCCCTTCTCTTAAGAATTACTAACATCCACAAAGCAAGTACTACACAGATATAGACAGTTTGGTGATTGTTATAATTCCATGTGGGACGGAAAATCAAAATAAATCTATTGTACTTATTAATTAGCATTTCCTCTAACATGTGGCCCTTGTAACTGGACATAGTTTCCAATGTCATAAAAATACATAATATTTATTCAGTAAATATTTGTGAAATGAAAGCATGCATGACAATGAATCTGGTGGCCCAGATATTTTCTGCAAACTGTAGTAAATTCAAAATATTCTGAGGTGTAGAATTAGAGTTCTTTTTCAATATGACCTATAATTATGATACTCACTTTAATAACTACATGCTTATTACAGTTATTATTAAGTTTGTAATCAATTAGACCACCACAAAAGTGCTTTTAAAATTTCTGCTTAAGGTTATACCTCCCAGTCGCTGAACTCAGCTCCAAATCGGGAGTGTTCAAGAATTATTGTGTTGAGAGTGCCAAAGGAGAGACTGCTATCTTTTCTGTGTCTTTAGCATCGCCTAATCTAGGTTACAAACTAGTGAAACTCAAAGAGGGCATACATGCATCTCCCGCCGAGAATCAAATCCACTTAGATGATGTGACTGTAATGTAGACGTGAGAGCTGGTAGTGGATTCTCTCACACCTGGAGGGCTGGGTTTGTCCTAAGCAGACAAGACTTTTCAATAATTGGGGAATTTGATGCCGTGGTAAGTACAACCTGATAACCCTGATATAAGAAGTTATGAAATATAGTAGAGATAAAATTTAAGACATGGCTTTGCTTGTATCCTGGTTCTGTCACTTACCAGATTATCACTCCAGATATTTATTTGTTCATTCATTCACCAAATATTTCCTGAGTACCAACTAATTGCCAAACACAGTTGGGCTTGCAGCAGCAAAGAAAACAAACATGTTCTCTGCCTTTAAGGAGCTTACATTCTTGTGGGAAAAATAGATAATGAACAATTTAAAAAATAATTTCAGAAAATGATAATTGTCATGAATGTAAAGAGTAATATGACAGACATTGATGCATGTGGTGGAGGAAAGTGATATATAGAAGATTGGACTAGATATTGCTTCCCACCACCACATGCATCAATTTCTATTGTATTATAAGAATGTTGATCTGGAATCCTTTCTCAGAACTGTGATCCTCTTTTATAGTTTCTCTGCATGTCACAAACACTTGCTGGTCTCGGAAAGGAACCCACTTTCTTTATCATAGTCTCTAGGCTGACCTGATGGGCTACAGATATGATGACTTTGTCCTGCCAGACCCTGAATTTACCTGGCTCTGTTGATCAAAGTTTGCATTACAGAGCCACCTGCATTATTGAAGCCTACACTATTATTACGTTTAATTATTTCCTGCCTCTTAATGGCAAGTTTTTAATACATAATATCTCCTTTCTAACTGCAGTTAATTCCACTTGATGTTTCTACCACATTTTTCAGTTGCAAAGGGCAGTCTAGAGCAGTCGAGATAGCTCATATTTGCGATTGCTTGAATGGCCAATTACAAAAAAAAAAGAATTAGGAAAATTACAGGAACTCCAAATCAAAACTATAAGGTAAAGCACAGTTTGCAGTGGTTCAAAATTACTTGTGTTTGCCCTGCACAGTGCATTTAATAATAATGAAATTATAACTAAATAAGATGTACAAAGAAGTTAAATATTATTAGAAAAAGCAAAGTAGGGTCAGCCTGGTTAATTGTAAATTTTTAAAAAATAAGTTGTTTTTGTTCATTTTGGAGTCTGAGCTGAATTATTCAGGAAAAGAGAAAAGTAGCTAAGTTCTGCCAGCAATAGACTACCACTGCAGAACATGCCCCTCCACGACTCCAATATAGGTGCCATTTGTTTATGAACCATATACATATTTTCAAGAATATAATATTAAGGAATGCCAAATTAGTAGTTTGATTACCATGTTTACATTTCAAGGTTAGAGATCTAACTCTAAAGTATTTTTTAGCAACTTTTAGGTAAACTAAGAATAAAAATTACTAGTCCCAGTGAAATCCAAGTAAGGCAGTATCTCCTTAGTTTTTGGCAATGGCAGTCACTGACTCTTTATTATTGCTTATTTCCTGCTCCAATAACAGTGCCTGGCACCTAAAAGGCAATCAGATTATAGAGTGTGTTCTTGTGAAGTAGTTAGAGCATCATATATGGGAATGGAATTTAGTTAGTATAGCATCATACAAATAAAAAGAGAAAGGATTGTAGTGATTATTAATGCATAATAGTCTTTGAAATGCATAATTTTATTTTTTACTAAAAGCTTTTTTGGATCAAATCATTTGGCAATTGCTTTAATTCTTATCTTTGCTTTCTATGCACTTACGGTATGCATATGGTAAAATAAAAGTACTCTAAAATTTAGAAGACATAAAACTATTGACCCAAATTACATGAAACTGAATATAACATTTTCAAATTTGGAAAACATCTTTAAAATTCTCTCCCTGGAGCTTAACTCTGCCTGGCTCCAGCAGACATTCATACCTTTTTTTGTTTTAATTTCAAATTCCCTGGTATTGTTAATCTTGCTAGTATATCATGGTCAGATTGCTTTTCCAAAAACCTTGGACATAAATTATGACAATACAATTGGGCCTGAGAAAGAAGAGGTAACATCTTTGGAATCTAAATTAAATTTTACTGCTGTAAATTTTAGGCTACAAAATATATTATGGACAGAGAAAATTGCAACCAAAATCAAATATTTTAATATACTTTTATTTATCTTTCATAGAAAAATATTATTCATAAAATACTTTTTTTCCTGGTTAGCAAACGTACTGTAAGTGTTGCTCTTATCAAGTTACATTTTAGCATCATGTAACATATCCATGCAGAGGCACCTTAAAAACATATTGCTGAATAATGTCACATAAAAAAGGCAAGACATAAATAACTATATACAATATAGAACCATTTCTATAACGACTTAAGCAAAATTAAATGTATTTTGTTCTCATGGACATATGTGAATGATAAATCTATTTTAAATAGATAAAGGAATACTAAAAAAATATAAAACCACATTCAGAATAATGGTTACTTCTCAAATGGAGGAATCCGGAGGATGAGATAGGATCAAAGAGAATATAAGAAGAATATTATTTCTTAGGTAGTGGCTTGTAAGTGTTTATTTTGTTATAATACATATCAATTATGTGTAACTTTATATATTTGTTGCTTTACATATGTGTCACAGATGCAATTTATTCTCTATGTTTAAATATATTATTTTGTTCAATTGAAATATTTTAAAGGTAACAAGCTATATATATATATAAAATTAAAACATGACCAAAAATTACCTATGCATCCATACACATTACAATAATGAAAAAATACTTTAATGATATATGCTTTTGCTCAGGAAGTTTTCAATGCTGGGACTCAAAAATATACATCTAATCAAACTTTGTCTTTATCAGCATTACCAATGTTTCTGTGTCATTAGATTAAAGAAAAGCTTAATTCCTAAATCTTGGAGATTTTTGTCCCTGTAATGATAAAAAAATTAGAAAGGACAAACACATACCTTATATAAGAAAATACATGATTTACTTTTACTCTTCAGTTTCTATTATCCAAAAACTTATTTTCACATTTTTCCTAAATAATGAACTGTAATTTTTAAAAATATTAATTAATAAAAAATACTAGACTTAGAGTTAAGAGATTTGGGTGTAAGCCTTTGCATTCTGAAAACAATCTGATCTTAGAAATAGCTTAAGTTCTCTGCATTTTAGTTATATTTTTAAAAAGAGGAGCTTGGGCTAATAGAGCTCATTCAGAACTAAAGGTTTATGATCTATGCCATAAAAGACCTAAGTTTGATAGTTAGTCTTTTACTCTCTCTTCATTCTTATGTGGTATTCTAAGAAACCTTTATCAAAGTTTGAGTTCTGCTTCTGAGAAGGAACCAAACATCTATCACTGCATAGCTTCAGAGGGCACAATGTTCTCCAATCACGTCTCAAAATTACGGAAATGTCTTCTAAAGTCCATAAGCTGGAGAAATGGAATAGTCAGAGAATGACTAGAACAAAGGTCAGGGACACAATTCATGTCTATGTTTGCTTTCTTCATCTTCTTAGTCTGATATTTTCAGTAGCATCTTTTTTTATGAGCCTACTAGTTATTCCCATACAAAGCAGTGTATTTCAATTATATTTTGCCTTTTGGATAACGTGAGACAACTTTAAGTTAGAGCCAGACATCATGGTGTAGGAATCTCTAACAATGATAATTTCATAATGTAGAATGGGCTGCCATATTTCACCAGGAGGAATGTGTGTGAGTGTGTGTGTGCACACGCACACACCTATGTCTGTGTTTGACAGCAGCAATTATGCAGTTGGAGAATAAACAATATAATTTCACATCACATTAATAACATATATCAAAGTAAAGGAGATAAATTATATAAAATATAATAGGCAATCTCATAAAACCATAAGAGGATGAGCTATACTTTTGTATTCTCCTAAGTTTAAAATCTAACTAAAGTAAGAAAATAGTCCTATTTATATTACAACCAAGAAAATCAGATTAGAACTCTGTAGTGTAAATAACTTTCAACAGATTCTTGAACTTAAATCAAAAGTACCTGCTTTTTCACTGATAATAGAAACAACCAACTTTAGTTTAATTCACTGTGCAAGTCCCTGTTCATATTTTTATGGCATTTTAATGTGAAAAAGTTTAATGCCAATCCTTAATTAATAGAAAAACTTCCATTGAAACTATTTGCTTAAATCAATGCAGTTTTTATTTGCTTTATCCCTAATGAGTGTAGACTGGAATTCCAACAAGATATCACCTGTGATCTGAAAACTTTGCTAACAATCCTGTTTGTGCTAGGAAATTATCTGTGACAAACATATTCTTGGACATATAGCGCTTACCTTTATCAACCTATCAGACAAGGCTGACTAACTCAGCTTTAATAAATATTATGATAACACTGCTATTGATATTTAAGCTAGTAGTGAAAAGAAAATATAATTGATTTTATATAAGAATTCCATTTCTCTCCTCCTGTCATCAAACTATAAGCCTCTTGAGGATAGAAATTATGTTTTTTCCTCTTTTGGGCCTATGTACATGGCAGATTGCATGGCACGTATTAGATGTTTATTTAATATGTATGCAATGACTAAATAGATAATCCTTGAGATACCTGTATGCATTAACTTGATTGAAGGAAAGTTATATTTCATGTGGATGATATGAATTAGCATTGTGAAATTTGCCAATATTAAGATTTAGTAGCAAAAGAAAATATTAGATGATAATTTAATTTCCTTCAGTTTATATTTTCCCATTGTTCCATGTAGCATTTCTCAACTGCTACTTTAGTGCTATATTGGTTAATTTTATGTGTCAACTTGGCTAGACCATGATACACACGGTACATGATTTTTAATCAAATACGTGTAGATGTTGCTCTGAAGGTATTTTTCAGATGTGATTAACTAACCAGTAAACTTGGAGAGAAGTAGATTATCTACCATAATGTAGGTGGGCCTCATCCCCTCAGTTGAAGGCCTTCAGTGAAAAGGATGAGGTCTTTGAGGAAAAAAAAATTAGGCATCCAGACTGCCTTCAGACTGGAGCTGAAGCTGGAGCTTCAGCTCTTCACTTGGCTAATACACCTGCTATGGAGGCAATGTTTGATCAGCCTTATGCCCAGTTCTTTCTTTGCCCTTCATTTGATATAGTAACTCTTTCTTTGTAGTCCTCTCCCTTCCCTCCTTTGTATGCTTGGAATTCTGAGAAAAAAAATGTCTATCTGTTATTGTCCCAAAGTATAATAGGTATTGTGGGACACACTGTATTTTCTAACATACCCCATTAGAAACAAGACAGCCCAGAATTTGAAGACCAGCTCTATCTCTCACTAGCTGCATAGCCCTGAGTAAAATGAGCCTCAGTTTAGTTACTTTTTAGACAGGTTTTTAGCCATTAAAGACAATGCATGTGAAATAAGGTCCTTAGCACAAGGTTAACAAGAAATGATCAATATTATTATTAGCTATTTCATCCAGGAGAATAAAATGTCAAAATATTTCCTTATGTTTTATTAGTACTGTTATAGTTATACTGCCCCCAAATCCATTGCTACTAACACTGATGGGCATTTTACATTGACATTTTTCAAATTCACTTATTCAAGACAAACTAAGGTTGGTAACTAAAGTTCAAGATTGTTTTCTGGGGCAGATAATATGACAAAAGAGTGAAAGATCACAAAGAAGTTTCTACTGTGTGAGAATTATTTCCATCCAGCCTCTCCCTTTGCACTGGTAATTAATTACAAACTATGTTATGGGTGTAGATGTTGACTGAGGGCTTTCTGCACTGTGATAAATTCTGTTTTGGATGTCTATCCGGGAGTCTTGTATTTTAGGAGATATCCCAGCAAATCAACAGCACTTTCCATGTGTCAGTCAGAATGGCTTTTAGCCAAATCCCTCTTTCTTCTTCTTTAATATTTATCACCATGGGCCACATTTCCACGGGATCTTCAGTACAGAGTGGACCACACAAAGCAAGGTTTGCATCTGCCTTTGCCTCAGCAGTCTCCACACTCATGCCCACCCCTTCACCTGCTGTGATCCAAGAGCCTGCAGAAAAGTGCACTGGTCTAATTTATCTCCTTCATGTGGATGTCACAGCTCTGCTGCTGCTGTGATCACCCCTGCCTAATATTATGGCCTGAGTATGATGAAAGGAAACAGGAACAAAAATATTTATCTCAGGTACTAAAGGATTCTACCTTCAGGACTGAAGGCTAGAATTTATGCCATTGGTCAGAATAAACATAACTTGTTTTCTGAATTTTGTTCCTAAACTTCTGATATTAACACTAGAACTTTTCCAGGAAGAATTTGATTCCTTTTGCCTCACCGGAAGTCACGCGACCTATCCAAAAGATAAACAACACTTTCTTGCTAGGAAAATGCAGATTTTGTTCGGGTGCTAAGGGGCCAGCTCCAAGGCATTTACTAGTATTTTTTCTAGAAGGGGTGGGGCACACAGTGAGATAAAGGGGAGGATGTTCTTAAGAGATTCTCAGAAAGATTTTCCTTCCCAGCATAAATGAATAGTCAGACAAAGAGAAGCCCATTTAATCCCTGTCCTCTTCCTTCCTATTTGGGATGCTGTCTTGTGAGATTGTAACGCCTGTAGATGTAATTGAAATACTGGGACCATGAGGAAAGATATTCCTAACCTTCTTTCCACACTGTGCATAGATATGATGTATCTGGGTCATTGATGAAATTGTTAGTTGACTGCACAAAAATGAAACTTTCTATATACAGATTTGTTATTCAGTAATATAGTGTCTTTTTAATACATGCTTTAATTGAAGGTTGTGATTCTTGAAGCTGAATGCTTTTCAGTGATAAGTATGGAATCTGGGTTCCTCCTTGTACTTAAGAAAGGAAAATGATATTAGCTAGTGAATTGACACCAGAAAATATGTTAGCTAAGGAGACAGTGATGGGTCAGGAGAAAGTGAAAATCTAAAGTCCAAAAGAAAGAACAATCATGGAAGGTAATTATCATTTTAAATTATAGAAATCTCAGAAATTTAAGCAAAGGGAAAACAATGTCTTACATAAAATCCCAAGGGTACACTAGAGGCTCAAACTAAGAGGCAAACCAAGGAATCTTAGAGAACCTCCTGAAAGAGTAGCAGATGCCAGAGCAAAGACCAAAAAAGAAGTTTATACAAATTCCATGAAAAGGCTAGGGTGCTCAAGGCTGGTGTTTTTGGAGTAAATATGCCTTAAAAACACACATTAAGAGATATGTGTGGACTCATTCCTAAAATTCCAAACATCCTTTCAATTCCTCTTTGCCCTAGTCTCATAGTACACACATCATCTTGTGTTAGGGAGAGGGCTCATAGGCACTGAGAGCTCTGCATATGTGATTTCCTGATTTATTTTCTAAGATAATCAGCCAAATCAGCCTTTTTGTTCAGCAAATGAAATGCCAAGATATACAAAGGGCATTTCCAAATACTGTGTGCTATGGTCTGAATGTCTGTGTCCCTTCCAAAATTCATGTTGAAACCTAATTCCCATTGCAGTAGAATTAAGAAGTGGAGCCTTTATGAGGTAATTAAATCACAAGGGTGGATTAGCCTCAATTTTAAACTTCCCAGTTTTCAGGATTGTGAGCAGTAAATTTTTATTGTTTGTATATTGCCTAGTCTAAGGTATTTTGTTATAGCAGCCCAAGCTGAATAAGACACTGTGCTTTATAGAGTCAACTTGAAAAGCCTTTCCTGAGCGTCCTCTGTGAGCTTTGGATTTGCTTTGGGTTTGTTATCATCTTTAAGGAATAACAATGCCATATATATTGTATGGCTATTTTTATATAATCCATATAGACATAAAGCAAAGTACACTCTTTTTCATAAGCTTGCTTGTCTCTTTTAAAAGTGATTTTGTTGCAAAAATATAGTTAGATAGAATGAATATTTGATAGCACAACAAAGTGACTATAATCAACAATAAGTTAGGGTATACTTTAAAGTAACTAAAAGAGTGGAATTGGAATGTTCCTAACATAAAGAAATGATAAATGCCTGAGGTGATGGATACCCCAATTACCCTGATTTGATTAATTCACATTGTATGCCTGTATCAAAACATCACATGTACCCTATAAATATATACAACTATTATACACCCATAATGATTAAAAATAAAATTGAAATGATTTTTTACATTCAGATTCAGTAGTTATTTTTATACACAATGTAAAATAAACATCCATCATTTTTTTCCAGAGCATAGTCATTAATAAGGTGTGGTTGGCCTTTCCAAAGTAGAATAGAACAACCTGCTCTCAGAATGAATTATTAATTATGTCTGCATCTTTTGTCAAGACCTCCTGGAACATCTGAATACATGCATTAACTGCTGCATCCATTGGGGTTATTAGTTCAAGCAACAGAAAACAACTCTAGCTAAAATAAGTAGAACATTTATTCAAAGGTTATCAGGCAGCTCTCAGAATCTCTATGAAGGGCATAAAACCAAGGCAGCAACATTTGCAGTAGAGAAACAATGCTCTAACTTATGCGGAAGTGTTGCCGTGGCATAGACACCACTGTTGTTGTCACTGGACATGGTGACGGGCACTTACTCCATCGCCACGGGTAATGGTGCTGCCTTTGGAATGGTCACAACTTTTGCTTCTGTAACCTGCTACAGCTGGGGCTGCTGATGCCAGACTTAGCAGAAAGGATTCTGGAGAGTGCTCAATTCTTTGCATCAATAGAATATTATTCAAATTCTTAAGTGGATACATGTGATTGGAGGCCCTTGGGTTATGCCAATTAGCCTTATTGCAAGAGTCTAAAAGAGCAAATATCTAATGTTTTCTATTTTATTGGAGGACTTTTATTCATAAGGAGATTTCCTAGATGTTGCAAAGGGATTCAGATTCTGGATTGCTGAAAGAATGGCAAATATCCACCACACAGCAGCCACTTATGATTTTTTTCTTTTTTTTTTTTTTTTTGTTCTTTCACTGTTGATCATTTGATTATAATTTTCTGTCTTTTGTAGGGAAAATAACATATGAATATATGAATTTGATATAACTGACTCAGTGTTTATGAGGAAATATATACAGAGAATGGTTAATTTATCCAGTAAGTGGTGGAATCTTGATTCCAACCCATGGAAGACCCCAAAACTTGTTATTTCTACATTGCCTTCTATGACCAAAAACACATTTAAGATTATTGGTTGTGACTGTGAATAAAGTCTAGATATAGTATACAACAAATAAACAATGACCTGACCTCACCCTGGTGATGGATGAGCTAAGTGGATACAGAACCTGTATCCCCCTACTCCAGATGATGTCTCAGAGCCTTTCAAGCAGAACCCCAACCAGAGCTTCACATGCAACTGATAGTATTAGGTTGAATGGAATAAATAACTTGTTATTGTAGGATAACCTTTGCTTCTCCAGACGTGGGGCCTACACAGCATTACATTTAAAACTGCACTGGGGCCGGGCATGGTGCCTCATGCCTGTAATCCTAGCACTCTAGAAAGCCAAGGCAGGAGAACCACTTGAGCTAAGAAATTTGAGACCAGCCTGAGCAAGAGTGAGACCCTGTCTCTATTAAAAACAGAAAAAATTAACCAGGTGTGGTGGTATGCGCCTATAGTCCGAGCTACTCAGGAGGCTGAGGCAGGAGAGGATCGCTTGAGCCCAGGAGTTTGAGGTTGCTGTGAGCTAGGCCGATGCCACAGCACTCTAGCCTGGGCGATGGAGCGAGACAGTCTCAAAAAACAAAAATGGTCATTCTTGAAGGTGCTGACTTGGGGAAGTGGGGGGTGGGGAGAGGGCATAGAGGTATAACCACATGGTGAGTGCCAGGCGCACTGTCTGGGGAATGGACACGCTTGAAGCTCTGACTCAGGGGGATGGGTGGGACATGGGCAATATATATAACCTGAACTTTTGTACCCCCATAATCTGAAATTAAAAAAAAAAAACAAAACCAAAAAAAAAAAAAAATACTGCATACCCCAGCAGTGAGATGTGGAAATATATGAGGTTAATCAAGATCAGTGAGAGGTAGAAGAGGTTATGTGGGAAACAGGAGGACTATATTTGAGAATCCATGTGTAAGAACAGCCAGAGACTTCCTAAAGAGTGAGTAATAAGAGAAGCTTTCTCTCAAGTGTTCCTGATTATGCCATAGCACTCCTTTTCTTTCTTTTCTGAAGTAAGAAAAATACCCTCTTTTCTCTTCTCCATATTTACATTACCTCTGTACAGGGTTGGCTATATAAATGTAAGTTTCCATGCAAAATGAAAATGCAAGGCTCCAAGTTCACAAAGCAGGAAAAATATGTGGTTAATGGTACTAAAATATAAGATTTTTTTCCTTTCTTCAATTCTCTCTCTCTCTCTCTCTCCCCCTCTCTTCTTTGCTCTCTCCTTGGTTTTTAATTACTATTTAATAGTATTCTAAATAAAGAAAAATAAGTTTTAAGTTATTAGCCTGAATTTAACCATAAAACTTTATACTGTATAATATTAGTTTTAAATGTTTTAAATTTAATTTAAATATTTTAATGTTAAAAAGTTTAAATAAGAGCACTTAACTCATATATAGAAGCACTAAAATTACATAGCTCATATTTCACAGCTCTGGCATGCATATATATTGTTTTTTACCAGAACAGTGGAAATGCACAAACTTGATTTGGCTGTTTTTATTTCACGTCTTGCTATATGTGCATTTTACCAATACTTTCTACTTTCAGCTTACTGATGAATAATGAGGTGCTTAAACGAGAATCAACTATGGTTTGCCCAATCTTTCCCTTTTCTTTCTATGTCATCATTTCTCCATCACTGCTTGGCTAATAAAGGAGAATAAGATTGAGTAAGAAAGAACATGACAGGGTTACTTGGCCATCCTTGTTTCTTAGAGCAACACCACTTTCTTTCTGGGTCTGAAGCAAGTTTCCCCACCCCTGACATAATTTTAACATAACCTGCTTACCTTGTGCTGACTTTTGGTATCACTGAACCTTTAGGTCCCCCCTAATTCTGGGCTCACAGAGCATCATGAATGATATATGCAAAGGACAGCAGCAAGGAAGTGGGGCAGGGGTCACACATATTGTGCATACTCCTTGTCCACGTGCATGCCCTATTGCTTCATCAGACTCGGAAAGAAAAATACAAGTTCAAAAATAAATGTATTACGAATTTAAAGATAGCAACAACAGAGCAATAAAGCGTGGGGCCCTTAGAGGATGCAAGGCCATGAAGCTGGCCCTGACACCTTTGTAGACTCCCGAAACAGCATTTTTTGGTGTGTTCATGTTGTTATACCGAAATATCAGTCATTTATCTCACTCTCCTGCTTCCCTCTCTCTCCCTCTCCTCTCCCTCTGTCTCTCCTCTTTGTACAGATCACACTGACATAAGTTCTCGGATGGGAAAAATGGGAGAAGAGAAAGACAAAAGAACCAGAAAATAATCAAAACAACACATCCTCTTGAGTACTCAAAAATAATGCTCTCCCCTCCTATCAACTCCAGTTTTAGCCCAAGCTTGTGTTATGTATAAAATGAAAACCATTTTCTAACCTCTGAATATCTCCCTAGTATCTTTTAAAAAAATAATTCTCAGAAGATTCAATCAACCAGAGTTCTATAAACGCCCTGATATGTTGCAAACTTCTAGAAGACAAGGAGCTTTCTTCATTCTGGTTCCTCTTCCTCCTTCCCCTTTCCCAGGTCCACAGCCACAGTCAATACTATATGTGTGCCACATGTATACAGTCTGTATGGCCAGATGTTGTCTGTCTAGATTTCACTTATCTTATAGACATTTCCTGTACAATTTCCATTACAGAAAATGAACATTTCTTCTGAAACAGAAATTTTCAGACTAGAAGATAGCTTTTGGTTTATAGGTTCATAACACACATTAATTTTGGCATTTTGAAAAGACATATAGGTGAACCATGATTCATGCTATGTGTGCTCTGGCTAAGTTCCACACAAAGCAAAATTTTATAAATCATGTTTTAAGTGAATTTAAGAAATGTGATTTATAAATAAATTCTCTAGTGAATTCATTTGTACAGTGATAATAACCATTCTCTAATATACTTTCTTTGGCCATTTGCAATTTTAATTTATAGAGATTTTCAAGTACATAATTTTTTAAATAAGCAAACCATGTAATTCCTTCTATGTATATCTTTTACTATATTTTGCATATCTACAATAAAGCCATGACAGTGCAATACGTTGAGCTTTAAAAGGTGCCAGATACAACATACTGCATAAATTATTTAATACTTTAGACAACCAGTGTGGTACCTAATTATTTCCACTACAAACATGAAAATAAAAGAGACTTAGATGGTTTATTTTCCAGTCACACAAGTAAGTGACAGCCAACTTCTCATCTCTCTTAATGTCACCCCTAAAGTCGCATGCTACACTACATTGACTTAGTGTTGTAGTTCTGTAAATAGATCTAATGCATTCCACATCGATTTATGTGCATTTAATGACTTATTCTGATAAAGAACTGAGCATCATTCATAAGCATTTTTAACACCACACATACATGATTGTGATATCACTAAACGAAACAGAAATAAAAAGTACATTGATAAGGAAAATGCTCTACTGGCAAACTTTTTTTTCTGATACATATCACAGAATAAAATGTGCAGATTAATTCAGAGCATCTATTACACAGAATCATTATGCATTTCTGAAAACATATATGCATTTGGAAGTGTACATTTGAAACCACAACAGAAGACCACAGTTTCCCGTCACCATTTAGAGCTACCTGATTGAAAGCAGGTCCAGATGCCAACCTTTGCTCATGAATTACAGCATTTCTTAGCATCATTAATTTAATGCTTTCATTTCCTAGGTAAATGTAGGCTTCTTTGTAAAGCTGTGGGGAGAGGGGTGGTGGTATTTTTTGCCTTTCAAGTCTAACCAAATAAAATGTTTTTCATTCTCAGTCCCACAAGTAAAATTTTAAAGTTCAGTTTTGAAACTCTACACAATTTATTTATTTTATCAAGAAACAGACATTCTAACTGAAGAGTACAGAAACAGGTTTTGTATTTTATTAACATGTTTAACTTATAGGTTAGAATTTATGGGTATTTTTGCTGAGATTTATTTTTATATATTATTTTGCTAGATTTAGGGGAATACAAGTGTTTTCTGTTACATTGATGAATTGTATAGTGGTTAATTCAGGGCTTTCAGTGTACTCATCACCAAAATAGTATGCATTATACCCAATAGGTAATTTATTATTATGTTATTATTATTTTGAAATACTTTAAGGACTATTCTATGTTTATTAACATTACTTTGAAACTGGTTGGTTACTAGAGATGAGGAACAGATACCACCTACCTCAGAACACTTTGAGACCTATAATTATGAACCGTAATAGTGGTAGTGGTGGTGTTAATAGTGATAGTAGTGGTATTGGGTGCATGTGATGTGTGCACGTATGTGTGCTTGAAAGTGTGTGTGCATATTTGTGTGTGTGTGTTTGTATAGAAGTGAATGTGTACATTTTTCATTCCCAATATCTCTAGTATTCAAAACTGTCTTAGATTTATATAACTTAAAAATATCTAGCTAAACCTTTACATAAGCCTTCATATTGCATTATAGTTAGTTTCTTACTGTCTTTGCTTTGATTCTAAAATGCCACAGATTGTAAATACAGCATTGATTTATTAATAGGTTTTACTTTCAGAGACAAAAGAACATTACCACATTGAAAATGCCATCTAGATTTTAGAAATATTAAAATGTGGGAAAATAACCATCTTTAGATGAAAAAAAAATTCAATATATGTTTATCTCCTCAACTATACAGTAAGCTCCTTGAGGGTAAGAATTGATGATTTTAATTTCCCTTCATTATTTTTAGACAGTGAGAAAATAGGCAAATCATTATGAATGGAATACGTATATACCCCCCTTTTTTTTTTTCAAAAAGCAAGTGATTTTGTTTTGCCTTAGGTTTGGTGGCTTTCAGTTTTGACTTTTACTGTAGGATTGGTTTGGTTCATGAGATTGTGGAGCCTGAAAATTATTGACTAAGTGCATATTAGATGCACATTTTGGACTCAGGCCCATCTTGCTGATGTACAGCTGTGGTTGAACACAGCACTGAAAGGAAAATTGTTTTAATCTCAAATCACAAATGACCGCTTGCAGCCTTGGGCAGGTACCTGTAGTTGTGGCAATGGCAGGTCCCGAGGCACAGGACTCAGTTCTAACCACATATTTCAGACGCATCTGCAGCAGTAAGAATGGGATCCCTTGGGATGTTTTGGTGTCAGCTGTGTCATGCAGCCTTTGCCTTCATCACCAGCCAGGGTCTATATAGCACAGCAGCTTGTTCTGGAACAATCAACTTCAGGTGGCAGGAGAAGTTTTAGAATTTTGCACAGTCCAGGGGCATATTTGAGTTATGACTCCAGGTTGGTTCTTTGGCATGAATAAAACTTATCTCTGAATACTGTAGAGAAAGATGCATTAGGTGAAAGGACTAACAATGTGGGTGTGAGTACGAGTGGGTTCAAGTATTGCACTTCAGACCATTAAATAGCAGATGCTATTCATACCCTAAATTATAAGTCAGGATATTTCTTTTTTCATGTGTGAATGCACCTAATTCTCATACAATCTTATGAGATGCATCAAGTACTATTGTTATACTGCTTTCCAGATGATGAAGCTTTGAATTATGGAAGTTATGTAATTTGCCCAAAATTATACACTAAATTGGTAGTGTTGAAGCCAGATTCATCTGACTTTAGGTTATGGCCTTGTATCCATTATGTTTGACTGCTACCAACAACCATTCTTCTCTTTCTAAGGAAGGTGGAGGGAATGTCTTAAATTTGAGCATTGTATCTACTGTATTTTATCACTCAGTGTTTGGAAGCATTGTCTTCTAAACTTTTATCTTGGATTGCCACAAGGGGGCATCCTTAGAACTCTGAGGAAGGCTCTCATAAAGTTAACATTTAGTGGAAAGAAATCCAGGATTTTCCTCTTAGACCAATGGTTTTCAAAGTATATCTCCAGAACCAGCTGTGTTAGCATTGCCTGAAAACCTATTTAAAATGCAAATTCTTGAGTTGCTCACCAGATACACTGAATCAAAACTCTGGGGGTAGAGGCCAGTAATCTGTATTTTTAAAAAACCTTCCAGGTGGTTCTGATGCATGACTAAGTTTTAGAACCAGAGCACTACTGATTTTATTATAGTACATATGTATTTTTTTAATTCAAGAATATTAGATTTTTTTTTTTAATTTTTCCTACACTGTGAGAACCACAATCCTAGAACAGATTATCATTTTCAAATTGAGGCTCATGACCTATTAGTGAATCATAAAATCAATTTAGTAGACCTATAGAAAATAGAATATAGAAGAGAATTCCAGAGTACATTACTCCTACTAAGAGAAAAATTTCCTTTGTGAAAATGTTTTTCCTTGGGTCATGATATATGATGTGTATCTTATTCTGAGCCATGGTCAAAAAGTCACTGAATGTTTTAAAAGCTAATGAGATATACTCTTCACAACATATAGTATCATCATGGCATTGCTTCAGCTGAGGAGGGTGAGGGGAACATAGGGGAATGATCTTAGAAAAGTAGTGTTCAGAGAAGAAACTTTTGTCATAGAATTCCATATTGTAGTAAGGAGAGAACACTGCTTGGGAAAATAACAAAAGAAAGAAAGAAAGAAACACACAAACAAAAAACACCGAGAATAGTCTACAGAAAAATACTTTGCCAGTCTATTAAGAGATCACTGATCACTGGTTCTCTTTGACCTTAAGGGAAATATTATTCCCACACTATTATAATATGGAGTTACTAAATAACACTTTTGATGAAAAATCTTCCTACCTTAATTATCTTTTTGCTGGAAAGGTGAATCCTACATCAGGGCATTAAATATTCCCATTACGAAGAAAAAATACTTCCCACTATAAGTAGTAACAAGTGGAGTCCTGGCTCATTTGTCTCTCTAATGAGCTTAGTTTAGGGGAAGTCTACTACAAGAAGATAAATAATTGCATGTGGAGAATAAGAACATCACAGTTTCTGGGCAGAAGCTCATTCCAGTTTTATTTCCTAGTAATCAGCAGAGAGTCTGCTCTTAAGGTTGTTTTTGTTCTTCCTCAGCCTCAGTCACTGATTGCTAATCTGTAAGGTCTCTGAGCTAAATGCCACAAAATAGGCTACATGGCACAAGTTTAGACATGCTTTCAGGAAAAGGCTAACAGGATCAAGAGAAAAGTGTCATACGGACACAGATTTCAATAAAAATCACAAGAAAACAAGCCAGAGTTATAGAAAAATCATTAAGATTAACTTGCAGCTGTCTAATATTTAGCAGCCCCTCCCCTTTCATGGAATACAATCACCTGATCCAGACAGATGCTTTCAGATCAATATACATGATAATGTCATCAAACGAAGTCAACAGCAACGTCCCAGCAACATGCTTTGCTTCTTATATTTGAAGTCAATGACATTCAGATATCATATTACTAAATACTGACTGCAACATTTGCTAATCGGGTAACTGCAGGGGAAAAGGTCACTTGACCTTTTAAGGAATAATTTCTGTTTCTACAAAATGCAGATGGGGAGCAAATGGGAATAATCATGAATGTAGAGAATTTGTGTAGGTATTAAATGAGATACATGCAAAGAACTTAGGACCATGCTTGAAATATAATAAGCCTTCAATAAATAATCCCTGCCATTATTATTTCATTCTGCAGTAATTACAATGAGAACATAATCACAGCCATAAATTCCAATGCTCCTGAACTGTTTCCTTCATTTTTTATTTTGCTATTTATTTATTTTTGAAAATCTACTGAATGCCAACTCTAGGTATTGGGGTAAATGAATAAAACAAACTTCCTACCTTTTAGGAGCTCACTCTCTAACAAAGGAGGAAAGACGTGCAAATTAATAGCTACAATTGAAATGATAGAAACTTTCCTGTGCCACTAAAACACGGTTGAAATAAATAGAAAGCTTAAAGTAAAACTCCACAGAGCACCAACATCTTGATCCCACTTCTACATCTATATATGGAGTAGAAAATAAATGAAAAGCCCTGGGTAAACACAATGGAAGACTAGAACATAATGTTTGTGATTCTACCTTTCTTCTCTTCAAATAACGATTTCTTGTCCTTTGTTACAATCATCCAGGATTTCTGAAATAGTGGGAAGCAGTTTGAAGTACCTAATATCTATTCAGCATTTATAGCATGAGTTAGAACAATGTGGCAAATAGACCCCTGAGAATATTTTTAAGGGGTCTGTAGGTAAAAACCATTTCCTTTATAGTGTTAAGATGTCATTTGTCTTTTCCTCTGTGTTGATATTTGCAATATAAGAGCAATAATGGGTAAACTGTGGGTGGTTCAGCTTGAATCAAGATGGTGGCACCAGATTCTAATAATAGACATGGTGTTCTTCACTTATGTTTTGCTTAAGTAGTAAAAATATTAATTTTAATAATTCTTTACTCTTTTTTATATGTTTGTGCAATAAAACAGGAAGTATACAAAAAACACTTCCACCACAAATCAGACCATGATGAAAATACACATTTGCTTGGCCTAGTCACCTTTTTTTTTATTTTTAAGAACAAATATTTTTACTTGAAAAAAACATTAAGAGATAGCTATGGTTATTAAGAACTGGATGTTCAGTAGGCATTTTTCAAAGCGATATGAAGTGAATTTGTCACTTCTAACTTGGGTAGAGGTGATTCTGAAAGATGCATGTGCCTGATAAAGTTAGAAAGGAACTTTGAGATCAGATTACAAAAGGCCTTGCTTATTGAATTGAGGAGATTACAGCATTCCATAGGCAAATGTGAAAGAAAAAAATAAAAGGTTTTGAGCTGGGAAGATAAATGATCAGCTTGATGTTTTAGAGTAGGAATTAGTTGCTGAATATAATAGTGTAGAAATGTTGAAGAGTAGGTCATGAATTAGAAGGCTACTGCTGTTTCCAGTTGCAGGTGGTAAGGTCGGGAGGAGACATATGGCAAGCACGTGACAGGGCAAAAGCACAATCTGGCATAACAGTGCTAAATTTTACCACAAGGGGATGTTCATAGTTTGTGTCTGATTTTAGTTTCTAACTTGAGAAAAATTGCCAATGCTTACGTGTTAACAGGACAAAGATATTCGAGATGTGTGTTTCCATAAGTTATATGACTGATTCCATCCATCATCATCTTTCACGTTCTATTGTGCTTAAATTGTTGTATGTATTTTTATTTTTTCTCCTTGGGACTACTTCTTATGGTTATGTAATAACATTTAGGTGAGTATGATATAAAAGTTAAGCTATCTAGATATACAGAGAGACACAGACACTCAAAAATGGAATTAGATCTCTATCAAGAGAGAGAGAACACACTCTAATTAACATAATTCAAGAAGATTTTATTTACACAGGATTTATACCCAAAGGTTTAGAGACAGACGAGGAGAACTACAGGGGATAGGTCAGTGACCCTGACCCTGTAACAGTAGAGGTGTTGTCACATCTACCTCTAAAATGGGAGGAGACGGAAAGGTTATGGGATCCAGGAAGAGAGTCATGTAGAGAAGATTAATGACCTTTGGACAAAGGACTCAAATTACTTGACACAGAAGTTAGGGAAAGAAATATACCAACCTTACTCTTCTCTCTCCTTTAGTCTTCATTTGGGGATCTCATTGGCCAAACTCCCAGAAAACCTGAGTGCAATTGATGTAGATAAGCATCCCAGGGCAGAGAGTAAGGCAGTAAAGAGCCAAATTTGCAGGCAGAAGACACCTGCATGCCGATATGCGCGCGCACACACACACACACACACACACACACACACACACATATAAACACATTAAAAATGTACCCATGCCAGGTGCAACTGAAGGATCATCTCCTTGAATGCAACGAAGAAATTTTCCATCATTAGAAAAGCTGGATTAACTGTATCATTGTTTAGTCAGAAGTATAGCTTCATAGCAAGAGTACATTTATGAGCCAGCAAGATTTAAAACAAAACAAAACAAAAAATAAAAAAGGAAAACTAAGCTAATTTACTTCTGGAAGGTTTGGCTTAGTAAAGGATAGCAACAGATGGGATGGTAGAACAAAAACCCTAACAAAGTCAATTTCTGTTACAATTTGCTTAAAGCCAGCAGTCACAGAGACTAAGACACTGAATCCAATGTCCAGAAACACGATATACTTTTAGAGCAGTCTTTCATCCTCCACACTGTTGACACTTTGGGCAGGTTAGTTCTTGGTTGTGGAGTCTGTCCACACATTGTAGGATGTTAGCAGAAACTCTGCCCTCTACCCACTTGATACCCACTGTACCAGCCCCTACCCAGTTGTAATAACCAAAAATATCTCCAGAGTTGCCAAATGTCTCCAGTTGTTAGGTGTCAGTTGGTAGGCATCAGTGGGGGTGGGCTTGATTGCCCCTTGCTGAGAACTACTGAGCTATACCTTCAGTCTAGGCTCTCATAGGGGCCTGTGTTTTTTTTTTTTTTTTTTCTTTTTCTTTACATAGGTCAAGTACATTCATTTTGACATATTGGGTAATCTAAAATGAGTCTACCTCTATAGCAATTATACTGAATCTCATTCAAGAGGATTAGTCTAGTTAATTTAAATATGCTTCAAAGCGTATTCAACTACATAATCTGTGTCTAGGGGGAAAAACAACATGTACTTTATTCTGGATATCACATACAAGTATATTTGTGTGTATGCATATATACACACATATGTGTGTGTGTACATAAACATGTACATTTGCATTGGAGTTGGAGATACAATGTTTTAGTAAAGGGAGCTACTATTTCAGAAGTCATATTGTTAACAGCAAATTTCCTTTCACTATCACAGATGTTTCTGAAATTGTTAAGTGGATTATTAGAAAAGTGAAATATCTGGTACTGCATTATATTTGAAGATGTCAGGGACAACTTGGAAGTTTGTTTAAAGTAGCTATAATACGTAGGGTTTCAGCTCCCGTGAAATCAAGCCCTGAGCTGCTCTCAAAGGGAGACTAAACCCAAGAGAAAAAGGACTTTCAGTTCTTTCTCATACCAGGTTCTCAGTTACCAGGTAATATGAACATCTATCCTGACTCCGGTCCCAAGAGAACACGACATTGCTTTTAAAACCAAAAGCACAATACCTAGTCAGAGACAGGAAAGGAATCCTTTGAACAAAGAGGGCCTGATCTGTCAAGAAAGCACAAGCAGGAGGAAACAGAGGATTTGGGGGAAAATTGTTGTTTCAGCTCTGTCCTGGCTCCCATGAAAAGTTTGGCAGCTTATGACCTCTTTGCTGAATTTATTATTCTATGGCTTCTTTGGTCACTTTCTTCAATTCCACATCTCTGGCATATCCCTCCGTAGATCCTACTGTGGACCTGAATGATCTGGTCTTTCTGACTTAGTGATGGCCCAGGTGCCTCTGAGTTTGCACCTGGGTGGCTCTGGGGAGATCTAGGATGGGCTGATCAAATGTTTCCCAGATTTTAGCCATTCCCATGTTATCCTTAAAGTTTTCACTTTACAAAATAGCACCAGAACTATTCTTTACTATTTTTCTTAAAATGAATGGTTTAACATAGCTTAGGCTTATGCAGTCTATATTCACGAAATAATTATTTGATGTGTCCACATTTTAAAAATGTTACTATTAATATTAAAAATCCATCTCTATACCACCTAAAACCATCTCTCTTATCTCCACTTACACACATAATACACTTTAGCAAACTTTGGCCCAAACTATGGCCTCATGCACTAACTACCTGCCCTGGTAATAGCTTTAAGGGAGCAATTATTACAGGAAAGGAGGAAGGAAACTTATTTATGCTACTACCCAATATTCTGCCTTCTGCAATCCCTTATAGTTTATTTTTCACACAGTAGTCAGAGCAATCCTCTGTATGTGTGCTGCTCTTTACTATTTTTCTTTGGTCTTTTTGTGAGACAGAGTCTCACTCTGTTGCCCGGGCTAGAGTGCTGTGGCATCAGCCTAGCTCACAGCAACCTCAAACTCCTCGGCTCAAGCAATGCTTCTGCCTCAGCCTCCTGAGTAGCGGGACTACAGGCATGTGCCACCATACCCGGCTAATTTTTTCTATATATTTTTAGTTGTCCAGCTAATTTATTTCTATTTTTAGCAGAGACAGGGTCTTGCTCTCACTCAGGCTGGTCTTGAACTCCTGAGCTCAGGCCATCCTCCTGCCTCAGCCTCCCAGAATACTAGGATTACAGGCGTGAGCCACGGTGCCTGGCCCTGTTCTTTACTATTTTATTTTGCCAATGTGATGGATTCTGCATTAGCTGTTTTCTGTCCTTAGATCTCATATGTACAAGATATTTCCATGGCTTTTGTTTCCCTCACATTCTTCAGGTCTTAACCATAATGATAACTTACTGAGACCTCCCTCCCAGCTCCTCCCCTGGCACTACCTGTTGCATTTCTCTGCTTTATTTTCTTCCAGAGAACTCATCTAACTGACATTCTACACATTTGCTTATTTTTTTTATCAGTTTATACCAATTCACGTATAAGTGACATAAGGTTAGAAATTACTTTTTTCTGTTTTGTTCACTGTTGTATTCAGCAACATTTATAAGAGTGATTGAAACATATTGGTAGATATTCAATGTGCTCAAAGTGTTTTTTGATTTAATGAGTAATCCATTAAACCCAAATCTTTCCAACTTAAAACCTATGATCTTTCTTTTCTGTGTGTATACCTCAAATTGCATTTTATGATCCACCTGCATAAGAATCACCAGGGTGTGTTTATAATGCAGATTTCTGTGACCTACACAATATGTAATGAATTTGAAATTTCTTGGGATGGAATTTAGAAATCCATATTTTAATAAGAATTTCAGGTGATTCCTGTGCATTCAGAAGTGTAGCAAACAATAGACTACGCAGAAATTATAGGCAATACATTTTTGTAGTATTTTTTGAGCATTATGACCCTATCATATTCAGGAGGAAATAATATATGAAATATTTAGAGTGAATAGACAGCCTACAGAATGGGAGAAAATATTTGCATGTTATACTTCCAAAAGGCTAAAAACTAAAATCTGTAAAGAACTCAAGCAGATCAGCAAGAAAAAAATCAAACAACCCCATAAAATGTGGCCAAAAGATATGAACAGAAACTTCAAAAAATGACAGACTAATGGCCAACAAACATATGAAAAAATGCTCAACATCTCTAATAGTCAGAGAAATGCAAATCAAAACCACAATGAGATACCACTTAACTCCAGTGAGAATGGCTTTTATCAAAAAGTCCCAAAACAACAAATGTTGGCGTAGATGCAGAGAGATAGGAACACTCTTACACTGCTGGTGGTACTGCAAACTAGTACAACCTCTATGGAAAGTAGTATGGAGATAACTCAAACAACTAAAAGTAGAATTACCATTTGATATAGCAATCCCACTACTAGGTATCTAGCCAGAGGAAAAAAAGACATTTTGTAAAAAAGATGCCTGTATTCGAATGTTTATGGCAGCAAAATTCACAATTGCAAAGATGTGGAAACAACCCAAGTGCCCATTAATACATAAGTGGATTAATAAAATGTGGTATATGTATACCATGGAGTACTACTCAGCCATAAAAAAATGGTGAACTAATACCTCTTGTATTAACCTGGATGGAACTGGAAGCAATTATTCTAAGTGAAGTTTCACAAGAATGGAAAAATCAACAAGTACTCAACATTAAATTGATGCTAATCAATCAACACTTATGTGCACATATGGAAATAACATTCATTAGAAACCAAACAGGTGGGAGGTTGGAGGAGGGGATGGGTAAACAGATACAATGCACACTATCCCAGTGATGGGCACATTTATAACTTTGACTCAAATGGTATAAAACAAATTTATGTAACCAAAATGTTAGTACCCCTTAATATTCTGAAATTAAAAAAAAATAAAAGCTGATTCTTCATAGAGACTCCAGTAAGGAACACTGTACTGTCATTACTTTGCTTTAAAACCAATGAAACTGGTGTGGAACTGATCTTCCAAACTTTGATGTAGTAAATCCATGTTGTTTTAGATGGCTTAAGCTGTGGTAATTTGTTATAGTTACAACAGAAGACAGACACATACATGAATATGCACATGCAATTTACATAGTTGCAGCCATTGTGCACACTTCTGCTTTTTAAATGAATAATTCTGTTCCTGCGTCTGTGTAATGAATGACTGTGTAATTTTCTGTATTGATATTCCATAATTCAGCACATCATTCTCTTATGTTTTGGTGTTGTTTCCTATTAATATACATGATTATCTATTTCTCTCTTTATAGTTTTTATGTTGGAGAGAAGCTTATAAATTTTGAACAGACATGCACACACACATTACATGACCAATAATAATATGGATATTTTGTCATATTTTTTCTGAAGAAATTATATCAATTTAAACAACTCTATTTTATATATAAAGGAGAGTTATTATAGGGAATTGGCTTACACAATTATGAAAGCCAAGATGTCCCACAATCTGCAATCTGCAAGCTTATGTTGTAATTCATTCAGAATCCAAAGGCCTGAGAAGTAAGAGAATGAATGATGTAAATACAATTCCAAAGTCAGGAAGAGACTGATGCCCCAGCTCAAGCAGGCAGGCAAGGAGAAGAGGGGTAAATTCCTCCTGTCTCAGCCTTTCATTTTTATTTTTGCCCTCATCAGATTTCATGATGTCTACTCACATTGGGGAGTGTAATCTATTTTACTGAGTCCACTGATTCAAATGCTAATCTCATCTGGAAACACCCTCATAGACACTTGTAGAAATAATATTTACTCTGATCCTCCCATGGCAGTCAAGTTTACATATAACATCAACCATTACAGTTTCATATACTAGAAAGTTTTTCAAGACCATTGCTATCTTTTTAGGTAGATGGTCCTCTTTTGTGACTTTAAGCCACTCTCTATATACATTTATGAGAACTTATTTTATTGTAGCCATTGATTAATTTAACTGCTCCACTACTAGATTATTAATTCTATGAAGAAAGGGAATGGGTTTTTTTAGGAGTATTGTGCCCCCATGCCCATTTTAATGCCTAGTACAGAGTAAGGTATTCAATAAATAGTTGTTGAATAAATAAATGAATTAATCAGTTAAATATGGGGGATATTGATTACTATAAAAACAAAGTCCTCATCTGTAAATTGGGGAATAATTATACTACCCACTTCATACAGTCTAAATAAAATGCTTATAAAGATTTAATAAGTTATGATATGAAAAATGCTGAGAGCAGTGTAACCATTGTGTAAATGCTATTTTTAAAAATTATTAAAATTAATAATATGGGACATTAAGGATTGTTCCAGAGCACACATTTAGATTCACAAACCCTGGGACTGGAAGGTGAAGATACCAGATGATGTTAGTTGATGAATTAGAAACATAGAGATATGAACAAAACTTCCTTTCCACTTCGTCATCTTCAACATCAAACTAACCCCAAACAGCTGTAGATCATCGAAGTTTGTACCCTCATATGGGAAACCATGATAACATTGTTAACTTTACTGCATGTGATTATGTAAAATTCTGGAAATCATAGGCCTGGCTCAGAAATAATTCTGTAACCCATAATCTGAACTTTTTCTATGTAACAGAGCCCATATGATTTACTGGCGATATCCTGTGCCCCATATTTGCCCATTACAAAGATATAAATTGTCAGCTTCTAGAAAGTGATATAGAAAAGTAACTCTGAATTCTGGGAATCACTTCAAGTCCAAGTGGGCCCTAAGCTTCATGGAAGAAAGAAATCAGGAGAGAGCCCACAGTAGAAAAAGAAAGGGAGTTTTATTTAGAAAGTATAGACTACGCCACAGACAGACAGAATAGAGGCTAGTTCTCCCTGCAGAGGAGACCCAGTCCGATGGCTCCTTTAGTCCCTCTACTTAAGCAACAGCTTAATTATAGGCTAAACAAGGATAGGAATATTCATGTTATTTCTTGGAAAGGGCCAGTGTTCCTGGAATTAGGTTGACTCCCTCCTTTCACTAAATATGGTCAAGCCAGAAGTGTCATGGCATCAAGTGTATGATGGGAATGGGAGGTTTCCTTAGAAACTTTTATGGTAATGAGGTGTATCATGAAGCTGCAAGGTCAAGAAGCAGACCATGTCTCTGCCATCTTGATTCTAACTGGTTTGCTGGTCCTGCCCCTTATCCTGTTTTGATCAGGGTAGTTTAAAACTTTGTTTCAAGAATTCCTGACTCAGTTAAGCAAAGCCTTCACAATTAAGCAAGGTCTAAAGCAATGCCTGAAACAGTGCCTGAAGCAATGCCTGCCGGTTCCATGTCTCAAAAGGAGGAAGTTATATCCTATTTATTGTTTTATCCCAGTCTCCAGTACCATAGATTCTCATACCCATTTGTACGTACATCAGATATTTACTCTGATACCATTTTTAAACAGTGTAGACACAAGTAAGACAATATTCATCAGTATGATCCAGCATGAATTATTCTAATATCAAAGAAAGGCAAAACAGACACAGAAAAGAGAGAAGATTTGCAGACTCTTAAAATGTATTGCTTTGCACATCTATTTCTATTTTTTTTTATCCATTTCTGTTCCTAATAAATTGCTCTTTGAAGCATATCTGAATTTCGCTATTATTTCATTCCCTTTTAAGAGTTAGATTTAGCAAATCTCAACATGGAGTCAAAGTTTTGTTGGAAAATAAAAAAAAAAACTTTAAATGATATTTTGACAAAAAAGATGAAAAAAAAATTTATAATACTGTTACCTAGTCTTTTCTCCTCAGGGATATAAATAGGCCTTTTAAATATTGCTATTGAAGTATGTTTGTTCTACTACAAAGCATAATATTTTACACTGAAAGAAAAGCCCATTTTTCCCACTAAACATGAACTTTTCAAAAATGGTCTTTTGATTAGTATTTAGTTATATCAGTTTTGAAGTTCTTGTGATGAGACTAATAAGTTCCTAAATTTATTCATTCAATGGGCATGGTGGTGGTGAAGAGTTAGTCAAACTGTTATATCTAACAAATCAAAAGTTTGTTGAAATTTATCAGTTTTCCAACATTTCTGGCATTGTGTAATCACAGCTTACACAATAAAACAATATAAATGAGAATGCTTTCAGAAATCTGTGCTAAAATTCTACGACCATCTGTTTTTCTAAATGTTTCTTTGAGTCACAGAAAGTAGTTTTCTAGTAGATCACATATGTGGTTCTCTTTTGTCTTTTGCCAGTATTTACATGACATATATCTGAAAAATGCTTATCATCTTTCATTTATCTAAGCATTCTGATTCTGGAGACTGCATAAGCAAGACATCCAATGATGGATTGTATTTCCCCTTTCCCGTTACTTATTTGTTGTTTTGTAGGTAGTTTTGTTGATTATCTCCTTCCTTTTTTGTTTAGAGTGTCAAATAGAAATAAATACTCATTGTCTGTTAGGGGTAAATGATAGGGAATTGTTTTGAGGAGCTACATCATAAATTAAATATCTCCTAATCTACCACAAAAAGATGAGTTGTAAGGACTGAGATTTAGGAAGACAGGTGTCCTTCCACGTCAATGTAGTTGTCTCTAACTACACAGTTGAACTGAACCTTGTAACAGCAGCATGCTGAGAAAGCGGACTTTAAAGGCATAAAAAGTTGAAATCTGATTGAGAATTCCAGTTTGGCCTCTCCCTATAGAATTGTCGTGTTTTCAAGGGAGATAGCTAGAGATGACAAGTACTTCCATTTCACCATCATAAAATAATGATTTTCTAATTTTAAAAAGCTATTAGAAATGATCACATAGCAAACTAATGTTTCCAAACATTTTTTCTGTATTAACTTTTTTCTTTTCCTGTAGTATATATATAGCATTCATCTGTTAGGTAGATAGCTTGGGACCTCCAGCTTTCCTAGGGACAAAGACAGGCACATGGCCTTGGTGCTGCCTTGAGCAATTGCTGCACTTGGGGAAGGAAAAGGGCTGGCAGGTCAGCTCAGTGCTGCCCCACCGTAATCCTGCCCCAAGCAACTGTCATACCTGTGGGAAGGAGGAACCCCCTGCCCATCTGCAAAAGAATGCAGGGAATTCCCCAGCCCACAGACCAGGCAGCCCAGACACAACAGATCTGGAAAGTGACCTATAGTGACCTAAGACTAATTATCATTTCATTAACTGTCCATCAAAGTGGTTCCATGGTGACATCTGAACCACGAGGAGGGCTCAATCTGGACAGTATAAAACAGGACCCCAGACCATAACCAGAGCCTCTTGTTACGACAGGGGGCCCATCATCTGTGTCTAATGTATCTTGCTCCTATTCTATAAACCTATCTTGCTCTTCCTCAATAAACTTCCTTTCATGCTTGCCTTGCTTTTGGTGTGTCTGGTCATTCTTTGGCCAAGAGCACACCAAGAACTTAGAACAGACTGCCACTGGATGTGTCTACTGATTGGCTCTGTACAGTAGCACATTGTTTATATTCATACATGCTTGGATTTTCAGATTTTCATTTTTGAAATGAAGATATTTTAACTTAATTTAAAAATCATTCTGTTTTGGATTAGAAGTTCTATTTTTGATTAAAAAAATTATGATTTATGATTATCTCCTCCTCCACATTCTTTCTGTCTAGTCTTAGTACAGTATATTTGTTTTCTATTCTTCATGTGTGCCCACTAACATAAAAGCTAATATAATATTGATTTTTTAAAGTTGTTTTTATATTGCAATTGGAAGCATTTTTGCATCAAATGATATACTCTTGCTTCACTGTGAAACACAGTATGAGAATTGTTAACCTGATGGCACATGTAGGAAAACCTTTTCTTCCATTTATAAAATATAATAAAACAAAAATATATAGAGAGGGTATTGCAGAAGCAAACATTTCCAAGTCAATACTTAAAAACCTATAAAGAAACTTGAAATCAATATGTTGCCTTACATTCAGCAAAGAGTTTGAGAGAATGGAAGCAGCTGATGAAAGGCTGAGAAACCCACAGTGGATTACATTTAAGTGCACTGTTTTTAGGTGCGCTGCCAGCTAAATGACTCAAGATTTGCTTCACTATTCTTTATATCATGACCTTGCATCTCCATTCTCAGCTGTAGGATTCCCCTGCATGTCATTAATTTATAAAAGATATGTCCAATGAAATATAAATAACATGTAGCTGAAGGGAAACGGGGAAGAATTCCTTTCTTTACCACATTAATACTAAGGTTATGTGCTCTGCCACTTTCATCTGCACATTTTACACCAATTTTAAAGAAATAACATATCATAAGTAATAGCAATGCGTGTTTCTAGAAAGACCGACCCCCAATATTTCCATGGGACAGAGCAAGAGTAAAAAATAAAATATTGTTTTTCCTTCTAGCTTGAAAAATATGCCTTCATAATGACCTGGATGTGCAGGTTTTAATTTAGAATTTTTGGAAACCACAGAGTTCTTCCCAGGGACACTGTAACACACAAAGAATTGGCTACAGGCCTCCAGATCATGGCCCACCCATTTCTTGCTAGTTCTCCCCATCCTCTACCGGGAAAGGCTTCAAGAGGGCATTTGTAGATTCCTCTGCCTATATACGCAAGCTCAATTTGTATATCATCAAAAGCCAGCCTTGGCAGTTTCTTGAGCCTGAAGTTGTACACATGGTGTGGTCAGCTTTTGGGAGATGGAGCTGGGGAAGAGGCTTGAGCAGTCTGTGGAAGCAGGCATGAACACTGTGTGCAGAGCACTGTAGCCTCAAGTACCAGCTGGAGGCTCAGAGATGTTTGGGGAGGGCTCCTAGGTGGTATATCCCCTTTGATTTATGGTCTTTTTTCTCTGTGAAGAAGAATACAACAGAAGGATGGCCATAAGAGGGCCCTCAGGAATTTGGGAGCCAGTACAGAGGACTTTTTTGCCTGAGTCTAAAAGCAGCCATTGCAAAGAGACCTCAGATTAATATTTTTTTCTTATCAACTATTAACTACTTGTCCTTAGTTACTATCGGAATCACTCTAATACCTAGTTTAAAGCAAGAATGGCTAGATTTGAATTCCTTTTCCACCAGTTAATCACTATGAAATTTTGGGCACATTACTTCATCTTTCTTTGCTTCAAATTCCATCTGCAAGATGTCGGTGATAATGCTATGTACATAAGAGGTTGTAATAAGATTAAGTGCATTCACATTTATGAAGTGCCTAAATAGTATCCAGTACATTATAAGCATTATAAGAATTAAAAAAAATAAAAACAGCTTTGCAACTGAACATAATCTCATCATATTTGTTATGAGATAGTTGCAAAGACTAAAGAAGAAAATGCATGCAGTCATCATCCAAGTGCCAGTCTCATAACAAGTGTGCCAAATTGTAACTAATAATGTAATTTAATGAAACCATTGTACCCAAAATATATATTTTAAGAATAAAAATCATAGTTTTTTTACATTTTTATTGCTGTATAGCTTAATTGTACATTGATTTATTACTTTGATAGTCAATGATATTGCTTTTTTACTGCTTGCAAGTTATAAGTTTAGTTTCCATTGTTTTTCATAAAAGTTCAACTGAATGAATAGAAATTCCTTGTTAATTTTATCATTGGGATCCAATCCACTTACTCAGAGTGCGAGTATTTGTTACATGTCCACATTAGTGCAAAGGTATGATGGAGTATAAATGAGTACAAGTCAAATACATGAGCCTACTTTTTAAAATTAATATTTTATTATTTTAATTGACACATAATAATTGTACATATTTATGGAATACAGTGTGATGTTTTGATACATGTGTACAGTATTTAATGATCAAATCAGAGTAATTAGCATATTTATCACCTCAAATATTTATGATTTTTTGTGTGTTGGCTGCATTCAAGATCCTATCTTCTAAACATTTGAAGTTAAGGCAAGGGATTTTTTATGTTGTCCGCAAACAAGAAAAATTTGCCTTCCTCCTTTGCAATTTGGATGTCATTTCTTTCTTTCTCTTGTCTAAGTTCTCTGGCTAGGAGTTCTGGTACTGTGTTGAATAAGAGTAGTGAGAGAAGACATCCTTTCCTTGTTCCAGTTCTTAGAGGAAACGGTTTTAGCTTTCCCCCATTCAGTATGATGCTACCTGTGAGTTTGTCATATACAATTTTTATTGTGCTCAGGTATGCTCCTTGTATACCTAATTTGTTGAGAGTTTTTATCATGACAGAATGTTGAGTTTTGTAAAATGCTTTTTCTGCATCTATTGTCTATTGAAATGATCATATAGTTTTTCCCCTTTATTCTACTGATGCGATATATCATACTTATTGATTTACATATGTTAACCCATCCTTGCATCCCTGGGATAAACCCTACTTCGTCATGGTTTATAATCTTTTTCATGTGGTATTGGGTTCTGTTTGTTAGTAATTTGTTGAGGATTTTTGCATCAATGTTTATGAGGGTTTTGGCGGTAATTTTCTTTTTTTGTTGTGTCCTTATTTGGTTTTGGCATCAGGGTAATGCAGACCTCATAGACTAAGTTTGGAAGAATGATCTCCCCTTCAATTTTTTAAAACAGCTTGAGAAAAACTGGTGTTAGTTCTTCTTTTAAAATTTGGTAAAAATAAGCAGCAAAGCCATCTAGTCCTGGTTTTTTGTTTGTTTGTTTGTTTTGTTTTGTTTTGTTTTTTTTGAGGCTTTCCATTACTTACTCAATCTCACTTCTCATTAACTGGTCTGCTCAGGTTTTTTATTTCTTCTTAGCTCAATCTTGAACCAAACTTGTATTCTGAAAGTTACTTTAGATTTGGAATTGAAAATGAATAAATTTCTTATCTCTGGTATTAGTTTCTTGTATTCAAAATGAAGATAGATGGTTCCTGACTTAATGCAGAAAATGTCAAGTCTATCACCTTAAAGTTTCTAGCATTTCCCATTTACTTTAAAATAAATGTTCATATGATAATTTATAAAGATTCACGTAATTTTGTAAATACCGTACTAATATTATTTAAAATCTTAGATTAAATTATTATTTATAATTCATTTGATAGAGATAATGATGTTATAGCCCCATTTAAAAGCTATTTTTAATAAAAAGTCATGGAAATACATTATGCATTTGTGCAATGATTGCTGATGTATTTAAATGACTCAACCCTGTAAATTATTAGTAATTATTTATTTATTAGACATCAATAAAGACATAAATATGCTTTTACACTTAAAGTGCTTTCCAGTCATTCACATTGTAATGATCTTGCTTCTAACTGCTTTCTTAAGAATGTTATATCCTTGTCCCTAATATGGCAAATGTATATACATTTCCCACAAAAGTACAAGTTCCTTTGAAAGTCATTAGTTAAAAGGCACATGGATACAACTTTGAAATATAAAGATCTCTAGCGTGACAAAGATAGAGTTGAAACAAAAGATCTATTTCTGACAAATAAGAGTTGGTTTCCATCTCAATCTAGTACTTTAAGAAAAGTTGCTCTTTGAAAGTTTCATACAAAAAAATTAAACAATCTGTTAATTTTAACTTTTAATCACCTTGAGACTTAAACAGCTCTCCAATTTCAGACTTTATAGTATTCCTAAATATAATTTATTCAATAAATGTGGAGTCATACTGATAAGAAAACATGTTGAGCACTACATTTCTCATTTCCAAAATGTGTATGCAATATTCCACAAAATACCTTATAACAATGGAATATAATAGTTTAAAACACCAAAAGCTAGTATAGTTCCTGATTTTAAAAAGTGCTAATTCCCCTCACTCCTTCTGGTCTATCCGCTTTCTAGTAGTAGAACCACATTTTCTCAATACTTGAATACTTGTACGTGTGCATACTTGTTAACTATCTCTTCTTTTTGCTGAAACATTTTGTTAAATTGCATATATACACATATAAGATGTAGAAAAATATATATGACACAAAATATATAGATACCTGTGTATCATATATATTATACATAAAAAATATATGTATATATGTTGCATACATATATACATATATGCTATATATACATTTGTTATGTATATATTATACATAACAAATAATATATATGATACAGAATGTATGTATGTATACACATATGAAAAAGAAATAGTCACGCAAATAAAACCTTCTTGATAAGTATATAACTTGGAAGCTATCATTGCTTAAGACATTTCTGCTTGTTTTCAAGGCAAGATACTTGCTTTATATTCTAAATTAATGTAGTAGTTATCTATTACTTAAGATAATTCCAATTGTTGTAAAAACAACTCCAAAATATGTGGTAGCTGAAACATGATGAATGTGTATTTTTTTCTCACACAACAGAGAAGTATTTCTTCAATTGATGATTCTCCTCCAACTTGTCATGTCACCTTTAAGTGGCTTATATTTTTGAAGTGCTAGTATATATTAATACTAAATCAGTGACCAGGAAAGAGCATCACAACTTGTGAAGTTTTGGTCAGCTAGGGCTGGAAGTGACTCAGTCAATTTCCTCATAGTCTATTGGTTAGAATTCAATCACTAAGGCACACCCAACTCTAAAAGAGGCTGGGTAATGGAATATAGATGTGCTTCCAAGAATAAGAAGAAAAAAGTTGAATTTTCTTGACAGTGAAAAAAGTATGAAAAATCTCAGGATATTTTAAAGTAAAAAACTGTTAAATGAAAATGATTATTTACTTAGCTATTTTTAAATAGCTTAATGGTTTTCTTGAGTAGAAGTGGATATCTTTATAAAAATAAAGAGTGCTAACAAAAGTTATATCCATAATTTAGGGACAGCAATTTGAAAATTAATAACATATAGATAAATGGAAAGGAGGATAGCATGCAAAGATTATCACAGTTATTGGAAAAAAATTATTAGACAATAATAATTTAAGGGAAAAGAATTGCTCTAGGAGAAAATTTTGCTATTTTTAGAAATACAAGTAGATAATTCAATTGATTACACTAAACATTTACAAAAACAAAATTAAACAAAAAGATTTACATATAGTGTGGTTAAAACAAAGGGTAGAGTGACCACAGATGGCTGTGCTTATTACATACCACATAAAGACAATGGGCTGAAATGCAAAAGGGGTCTGAAATCCTGACTAGTCTATGCTGGCTAACCTTGTGCTCAGGGGTAGCCAGGAGGAAGGGGAGGGAGCATTTTCTTCATAAAAGAATGCTTCTCTCCTGAACCACTGGGAGGGGGGGGTTGTGGGAACTTTCTTATTTGCCCAGACCAGGCACCTCTTTCCAATTATCAAAAAGGCTCAAATAGGCTAGTGGAGACCTTGAGTAAGGTAGGGGAGAAAGATGAAAGAGATATCTAAAGCTTCCAAGTGGTAGGGGTGTCCCAGGGAAGATCAGGGATTACCAAGAGTTTTAGACATTTTTTTGCTCCCTGATGTTGGGTTTTTTTCTCATGTAAAATGAGAGTTGAAATAGATGAGTTTTATTTTCCCTTTTCAGCTCTAAGTGTATAATTTATGTGTGTGTGTGTGTATTTTTTTCTATTATGTCTTCCTACAATTTAGAGACAAAGAGTTTGCAATAAGTTTATCAAGGATAAATTATTCAATTAAAGAATATTTTATTGTTGAACCATTAGTTCTTACCTTTTAATATTGGTGGTTCAGGTCTGAGGAAAATTTAATTATTTTGGCATAGAGATATACTTATCTTTTAATTTTTTTTGCAAAGTCACAGGATAAACTTAGTTATTTTCTTTAACATAAGTAGTTAAAATTCTAATTGGAGAAGACATTAATTTATTTTGTCATTTGGAAAAATGAAATAGTAAGTTAATATATGAGTTAAACCAAATCCAATCAAAGAAGTATGGAAGTTTTGATCAAGTAGCCATTGGTCAAGTCTCCTCAGACTTGTTACCCAAATCAATCTAATTGCTTTCCCCCTATGACTTTAGGGAAGAAGAAACCAAAGCTAGAACCAATGTCTTGGGATGTTGAACTGTTGGTTGTAAAAATACTCAAAGATTATTTAGCACTCTTATTAATATTTGCTATATAACAGGAAATTTTATTTCAATGTCACTTTGGCTACAGAATTGTACAGATTAAACATTTTGTCCTGAAATAAAAATAATCACTTAAAGTCAAGAATTTGAAACTATGCACACAAATGAAATAATTAATGCAATATTTTAATTACAATTCCTTTATTTTCTGTTTCCTAGCAAAGAGTTAAAAGAAAAAAATGCATTCTTTGTAAGTTTATTTGACATTAATAAAAGAGATTATGAATCTGTACAATATATGCAGTATAAAAATTAAACATTAGATATAGTCACAAGAACACCAAGACATAGAATATATATCTGAAAAGTTGTATATGTTTTCTCCCCCATAAATTCAGTTTAAATACATGTATATCCTCTTACCCTAGATTAACAGCATATCAATTTTTAAAGCTAGTTTCAAGGTGCAATTCCAGTAAACTGCCTACCATGAGAAGAGTCTTGAATTAATGCACATGTATTTGTGTTTATGTGTTATCTGTGGAACCCCAGTTTGATTATTGAAAAAAGTAGTTATATTGGTGTTGAAATGTGTTCTATGTGTATTAGGTAAGCATTTGTGTCTATATATTGTTTGCCTACAGTTGTCTTCCCTCAATAAAGTAATTTTCCCATAGATTACAGTAATATGATTTCCATTTATAATTAAACAATTATTTAATTTAGTTGCTTTATTCATTGAGTAAACCATAAATGAATGTCTAATAAATGGAAAGGTGATAAGGACCTGGAGGTTAGGTACACTGACTTTTGAGTCATATTGCTTTGTTCAAATGCCAAATGTGTAATTTACTAGCCCTGTGATTGAAGTGAAATAATTTTTTTCCTGTAAGTTTGATTTTTCATATCTACAAAATGAAGGTAATATAATATCAATCTCATCAGGTTGTGAAGATTAAATAATGATTTACAACTCTTGGGCCAATATTTGGCCAATAGTACCCTTTTGATGCTAGTTGGTCTTGTTCTTCTTGTTCTCAGTTCTTACATTATGTTTGGTGTCATACCAAGCTAGATATACCTAAGCATAAAGCATAATTCATCCCCTCAAAGTTAACCATCTAATGGAAAAGACTGAAAATAAATCCACGATTGCAGTGTGGTGCGGTGAATAAGGGAGGTAGAAACAAGGTTATGAGAACACAGTGGGGACAAACTAAACTACACTTATGTTGTAGATAATATGAGAAAAAATCATTTATTCATTAATTTTACCCTAAATACATGACCACTGAATTGGAACACACTTCATCCCCTCAAAATTTAAAGCCTAAAAAATTTATCAAAAGCCTTTACATTTCTTATGATAACATTAATTTCAGCCAACCATTTGTTTCACTTTTAATACATATATTACATATGTATGTATGTTAACTTCCACTTAACATGAGTTTATATATTGAAAACTTGAATAATCAAGTTTTATTCTGTTATTACCCTGACAATATTTTTTCTTACAATTTGACTATGATTGTCTCTAATTTCTTTACCTTAATTTTTAGTAGTGAAAGGTAACTTGTAGCATATTAGAGAAAAACCTGGTCTTTAGAATTAGACAATAATGATTTTTGATCCTGTTTTCTGAATGTATTTCTTGTTAGACAATGGCACAATCATCCAAACACTACAAACCTGCTTCTTTGCCTGGAACAGGGAAATTATGGTGCCTCAAAGGCCTGATGGGACTATTAAATAAAATAATAAATGAAAAATATTTTTAATGCCTTGTAGATGATAAATACACAACAGATGTTAGCTCTCCCAATTTGCTTCTCTTTAGAGGAAATCCATCCTCTTTTGATTCAGAACCAAAATAATGGAAGCTATCTTTATACCTTTTCTTTCTTCTTTTGTATTTAGTCACACAGCAGAACTATTGATATTTTGTAAACTTATCTATTTTCAAAATGTCCTTTTCCCAGTTTCCTCCTTGATTAAATTATTCACACCTGCAGTACAGCCTCCCTACTTTGATGCGTTGTTTGCCTAAAGCCCCTTTTCCTCCAACTTACTGTGTTTCTGCTCAGTACCACCATCAATTGCACTTCGTTAAATATTGTTTTCATTATCTTACCTCCCTATTCAGTGACTCTCAGTAGCTTCCTGGTTCCTCATGGCTCGATGCCTAATTATACTATATACTAATATTGCTGAATTTGTGGTACCCAGCCTAAGTTATTTTAGATAATTCACACCTATCCTCTTGCCTTGTGAAATAGTTTTTCCAACCCTAATTACAATTCCATATCTTTGAATTTGGCCCAGAACTTCTTTGTAGACTTTCCTGTAGCACATGAATAACATTAGAGAATAGGAGAGAAGCCATGAGAACAGAGTCTTCTTTTGCTCTAATAACAATTTCCTACAAATGATCAAGCTGATCCTGGCTTTTGTCTTCACTTAGGCTTCTGTCAGTTCTAAAATGAACATTCTACTCTTTTTCCTTTGCTTCTATCCATTCAAACTCTAACCAAAATTCTAGGCCTCTTCTTGAGTCTTATAAAGTTAGCAGTCTGTACTATTCAAATTAACATATAACAATGACAAATCATTTCAGGTCAACTAAGCACTTTCAATCCTTTATGACTTTAGTTTACCAACAATAACCTATGTTGGATGCAGTAATATAGAGAACATCTAGGATGCTTTCTCAGGTCTTGACCAGCAGACTGGCACAGTGTTCTTTTTATGTCTTTTCTAAGCTCTTCCTCTGGGGATCCAGTCTTCTTAATCAATCCTTTAAAATTTTGTTGTTGTTGTGGTGGTGGTGGTATTGTTGTTTGTGTTTCTATGTTTGTTTGTTTTTATCTCTCTGTAGCAGTAGCTTCATTTCTTTTGCTCTCTGGACCCATGCTGGTCCTTGTTTTATAAGTTGCATGTAATCACTCTAAAAATAAGCAAACACACAAAAACTACAAACATAATTTGAAAATATGTTCGTATGGTTTGGCATTTACTACTGAAATCTGCCCAATATAGTAACTAGACATCCTCTTGAATATCTGCTAATATTTTATCCATTCCTTTAAGAAATAATTTTGGTCACATACTATGTGTCAAGTTCTTAGTTCTCATCAGGGAACAAAGCAGACAGATTTCTGACCTCATGTAACTTATACAATAGCTGGGGGCTGGGGAAGGTGAGGAACCCAAACCACAGTATAGCTGAGTTCACTCCTCACCTTGCAAGGATTTGAGTTTTTGTCTCTACAACAGCTACACTTCCTCAACAGAGGATGTGGTAGGAGTCCATACTGCTATAAATTGGGTATATGTGCTTCTCAAAAGTCCTAAAGATTTTCTCTCACATACTGTTCTATATAGGAATGCTCCATACACATTTCTGGACATGGTAGCACTGCCTCTTTAATATACAGATGAGGAAACTGATAATCAAAGAGGTTATGGAATATGCCCAATGTTACATTATTACTACCAAAAATATTAAGGCTCAAACCTAGGTTGTCTAACTCTAAATCCTTTCTTCTTCCCACTAATGGCTTTTGCGCCACGGCACTTTTTGTTAATCTGTTTATTTTTAAGTTACAAAATTTAGCTTTTTCTTTCTTATAATCTTACGTTTTTAGGAAGGCATCATATATATATATGTGTGTGTGTATATATATGTGTATATATATATATATATATGTATATATATATGTGTGTATGTATATATATATATAAACTAAATGTGTATGTATACATATGCCCATATATATATTTACATACTTTTATATAGACACACACACACATACCTCAGGCACACCCTGGAGAAATGAGAATACAGTAGATGCTCAATAATACATATGGTTGGTTATTATTACTTAGATTTTAATGTACGGGACACTTTTAGATCATAAAAGATATGTTTAAGTAGCAGTGAAAAGCTTTAAAAGGCTTGTTGTGTATTAATTCTAAGAGCTAAATCTTCAGTGACAGATGTTGCCATTCTCTGCAATTTCTTTTTCCATTACCCAGTACATTTTCATCTGCAAGCATATGCTCACTGGTACAGAATAGCTATTTGTGTGTACAATTACCAATTCTGAATGCACCAATGGATGCTCTGACTTTAACTTGTAAAAGTTTTTAAGTGTGTTTGGTTTTGCTTAAATATATTTTCTTTAAGTGTTGATCTTGCTGTCTAACTAAAAAGATAGGTGTGATAGCTTTGAATGTTCACTTAATTTGCCTGCACCTGTGGGCTGTTAGATTAAGTGGTGGCTGGATCTTTTGGAGATTGTTGGAGATGTGCACACCATGTCTCATAGATATTGCTTCTTTCCTATATAGTAAAAAAGAACAAAATCATAGCCAGAAATAATTTTATCTGCTTATCTGACTTACTATGGTAGTTTGCTCAGCAAAAAAAAAAAAAAGTGATTGTAGAAGAATAGAATTAGAAAATGAAAAACATTTCTCTAAATTTTCAAGATCCCCTACCCTATCCAAAGTGTCCACCAAAATCAACCAGTCTTTTAACAATTTTACGTGTATGTATAAAGTTTAAGTTTTGATACTGACACTAATGTTATTTTCAATATATTTTTATTTGTAATTTTAATAAAGGAAATATTATATGACAATATAAAGCAGGATGCTCTGTGGAAAACTGAGTCTAAGACTTTCATTTATAGAAAACACTTGTATAACCAAGTCTTTAGTTGACATGTATTTAGAAATTCTATAAAATATTTTATATGAAAGCTCATTTCTGAATACTTGGTATTACAGGCAGTTGTCAGAGGATTATAAAAAAATGAAGATTATAAATTTGTACATAATAGAACTTAGATTACTTTTAGAGTCAGTTTTGACATTGACCTGTGATGTTTTTGACCCACTTTGCTTATAAGGATGGATTTGTTGAAAATGTGCTTTTGTGCCGGCCATGTTTTCACCTTTCAGGGAGGAGAATAAACAATTGATTCCAAGCTTTGTCATAGAGCTAATTAATTTTGTAATAATTATATTTGTAAATTCATTACCTGTCAATGGCCAGTTGCTGTAGTCGCTATGTTCTCAGTCAGTATTGAGCTCTGGTTATTTTTTGTCTTGACATAACACAATATTCTTTCCAGTTGGCAATTGAAAATTCCTGGAGCAAATTTTCATAGAATATTTTGACCAGAAAATTCACCTAGCTGCTGTTTAAATAGAACCAGTGGGAAAGATTTGCCTTTACTTTTCAGAAATGTTAATGTGAAGAAAATACATTAAAATACAGTAATATTGACTTTGTTTGAAAATGTCCAGTTTATAAAACTTTCAATCTATATTAGTGAAACTATTTTTTGGGTTTTTTTTTTCTTTTTCTTTATTTTTTTTAGTTTCCTCCAACTCTTGGGACATATAGACTGATGATGATCATTTTATCATTGTCTTTTTAGTAAGAAAAATATTTTAATGATAAAATGTTGATGAAGAAGGTCAACTGAAGCAAGAATACAAAAGTGATTTTCTTTTTTATAGCTATTTCTATACTTGAAATTAAGAAAATATATTGGAAATTTTTCCTAATACATAAAATAAATATAAACATAAAATGATTTTTGTGAAATGGGGATTTCAATATTTAACCTATAGGTACCAATGACTTTGGATTTTAAAAAAATAGCTTCTTTGGTATTTGCAAACGAAACTTGCATTCATCTTACCATTTGAATTTTCTTTTATGTCTGTAATTTGAAAACACCATAGTTAATAATAATATATTATATATGTCAAAATTGCAGATAAAGTAAATTTCAAATGTTCTTACCACAAAAATATAACTATTTGATGAGATGGATGTGTTATTTAGCTTGAATTAATCATTCCATACTGTATGTGTGTGTATATATATATATATATATATATATATATACACATATATCATAACAGCACTTGTACTTCATAAATATTAAAATATATACAATAAAATATTTATGTAATTGAATTCTTAGTTTCCAGCTTCCTCTTTAAATATATCAAAATATGAAAATTGAGGGGTATTTTCTGATTAATTTTGGTGGACCAAAATACAAGAGATTGATGCTGAATTCTGGAATCAGACTTAGATGAGCTAAATTATTTTCTTTGTTTTGCTTTTAAATCCTGTTTCTGAATCATACTTTGTGTTCAAACTTGATTATCTGGAATCAAAATCAGTAATCATAATGACACTGCATAGTGGATATACTTGTGGGAAATCTTACTCATTGTAAAAATTACTGTTGGTAATGAGTGATCTGTAAAACTATGCTTTCTCTTTTCTGAGTCTTAAAATTTATGCTTGGCTGAAAGAAAGCATAACCACAATAATGTTACAAAATTCCTATGTGTTACTGGTATTATTTTATGCATTCAAGTATTTTATTTTTCCACCTTTTCAAAATTAGTGTGCCTAACTATGATCTATAGGAGAAAGGTAAGAAAGAAGAGCAGAGGTTCAGTTTTAGAAATATGGAAGACTGGTTTGGCTAAATCCATTTTGTGCAAACTTCTAGAAGCACTGGATAACTTATAACAGATGATCTTTTCAAATGTATAGCTGAATTTTTAAGAAAGAAAGGGGAAAGCATAGGAAAATGAAGAAACTTGGTCAATAAGCCTATAAAAGAATATTCAACCAGATCTGTAATAGTAGCAATGTAAATTGCAGCCATACAATTGAGATATGATGTTATACAAACATATTTACAAATATCAATAGGAATTATTACACTAAGTGTTAAAATCAATGTCAGAAAATGGAAATCTTAAACATACAGAGAGACTAAATTGGTATGACCACTTTTGTCAAACAATTGAAGAATACAAAGGAAAGCCAAATTGTACTTGTTCTGTAAATGTTCTCTGGATACTGTGAAATAATTATTAGAAAATGTAACTTAAATCTAATACTATTTACAATAGCAACTCTTTCAAATATATGAAAGGAGACATGGAGAATATGTTCACTAGAGGACATAAGAAAGGTAAGAAAGAAAAATGCATACTTTGTTTGTGTATCTATTTCTATCAAGATGACTTATTGACTCTTCTAGGGTACAAGAAGTGAAATGAAGTCAATTTTCCACCAAGTGGCCAATTGTCTTTCTTGGGGGATGGCACTTTATCAGGAACTCAGGTTTGATTCTGTGGCTGGCAACAGGGCATTTGTCAGCCAGCAGCAGCTAGATCCACCTTCCAAATTTGAGATCCATGCAATTTGGCTCATGCAGAGCCACTGCACCTGCCACCAGAGCTAGTCCATTAACATGAATGTAATTGTACCAACCCTAGGTTGATGATTGACTTTACCTGGCCAAGTCATATTGTCTACCTGGATTTTTAGTGTTCCTTCTAGAAATTACTATGGAACATAAAGATCTTCACATTTAATATGATCATCTATGGAAAGGTTCACAGAAACATGTAAAAATAACAAACACACATACAACCACATCATATAATATTTTCCTCCATAATGCTATTATTCATAAAGAACAGACACCAGAAGGAAGAATAAGAATCTCTTCTACTGGATGATAATTTTATACAGTTTTCTGTTTGCTAAAAGTTTTCATAAACAGGTTTATTCATTCATCTTTTCACATATGTCCCAGTCAAAATCTCAGCAAAGAGCATACATTTTATATTGACTTGGCATTTTCTATATAGATTTGAGTTTTTCCTACCAGCTTTAAATTCATGAGGTTTCATATTTTATGAATAGGATCTGAGTATGTCAGGAGGCTGATAATTTATGGCTAACAAGACTTGCCTTTATCCATTAAAAAAATTCCTGAAATTTGGAAAGGTAAATAATAATTTTTGCTGCAATATAAAGGAAAAATGTGTTATGAGGCTAAAAACTAAGCAATCAACAAATGTTTTTAATGATAAATATATTTTACTTTAAAAATCAATTAAACTATGTACTGAACTCCTGAAAAACTTCTCTGTAGGTATTGTTAATATAAGTTGCCAATTGCAGATAGATGTGTTTTTGACTGTCAAATCTTGTTTTTCCAATCATTCAAGTAAAATATGGAAAGACACTTACTGTTTTAAAATTCTATAAATTATGTTTGAAGCTGTTTTCTGTATGTTTTATACATACATAGTTTTGAAGTTGTAACGTTGCCACAACTCACATTAAATTGTTACATGAATCAGACTGTGAATGCAGCACTTTAAAAATGTCTTATAAATATTAAATATATTAATGCTAAAAAGCTGGCTTATGGAAAAATAAAAGCAATACATATATTAGTGATTTCACTTCAGATTTTATTTAGTGGTTCTGGAGTGTTTATAGTGTTTGTGTGTGTTTGTGTCATTATAGTTCACAGTAGTAAAACACACAACCCCCATTCGCTAAAAGGTTACAGTCATCTGGCAGAGAAAATACATTTTCTTCCTTCACTTCTTTTCTTTCTTCCTTCCCTTCTCTCTACATTTCTTCTTTCTCTTTTTAATATTCAATATTTAATAATTATTGGAGGGTTAGCATAATTGTTTATGTTGAAAATTGCTTCAGATTTGAACAGAGGTCCCCATTGTCTGGTCGTAGATCACTTAGTCTAAGGTCTGCTCCTCTATTGTGCTGGCAACAGAAGCATGGTATTCCTGCAGTTCTAGAGAACTCATGGTGGCTTCTTCCTGAAAAACAGATTCTGTTAAAAGACAACTATTTAGAAGGAGTCAAGAAGTGAAGGTATTGTGGAGAGAAAAAGTGAAAAAGACCTGGATAAATGGAGAGATATCCATGCTCATGAATTAGAAGTTTCAATATTTTTAATATGTCAATTCTCTCCAAATGAGTCTTTGATTTAATTTAATGTCATTCAAAATGTCAACAGGATTTTTAGTAGACAATGAAAGACTGATTCTAAAATGTATTAATACATGGAAATGTAAAGTGCCTAGAATATCCAAAACCATTTTTATAAAACATTATTCTATCCAGAATACATAAAAAATTAATCTCAATGAATTAAAAAATATAAACATACCAATCAAAAACTAAAGATGAAAAACAAAAGACTGAGCAGGTATTTTATAAAAGCATGTATAGAAATGGATAATAAAATCATTAGTCATTAAGAAAATGCAAATTAAAATCACAATTAAAAAGATCAATAATACCAAAGGTTGACAAAGATGAAGAGCAATTGGAATGCTTAATACATTGTTTATGAGAGTGTAAAATGTTTCATCTCTCTCTCTCTCGAAAGAATTTTTGTTTTAGACATGGTGTACTGGAGTTTGGGGCACAAAGTATGTGGAGAAAACCATGCACAAAAGTAGAAAGATACGAAACAGAAAGATATGTATAATAATTTACATTTTAATTAACATTGCAATGGAAGAAAATGGTGATGGTGAGAAAGTCAAAGATTAAATCCGGAAGTAGTCCTTAAATGTTACCTACACATAGTATACATGGATGACCATATGCCTAAAGTTTTAGAAAATACAAATTAAGCTGTTAAGTATATGACATATACCCTCATAGTGGTCTGGCAAGGTAAGCTCCACTTTTGAAATCTTGAACTTTTTGAACTTCTTTCCTAGAATTCCAGTAAGAGAGTTGACCCTGGTCTGCCTGTCTCTTTTGACACACCTGGCTCCACCCTACACCATAAAAATCCTGTTGCTAATGTCTGTGGACAACCTAGCCAGGCCTGCAAGCCAAACCATACCTCCCTAAAACAGGCACCCCATTGATATTCCTACATTACATCCTCTTGATCACACAGACTCCTCATCCCTTGAGTAAGAATGTGGCCAGAGGAGAGCTGGAATGATAACCTCCAAAGCATAGAACCTTCCTAGGGCATTACATCTCAATTATAATAACATGGACATTCTCTTGCAAACTAAAGTGAGCTACTGAAGGCATTGCTTTATATGCATTTTTATTTTTCAAATAGCTATAGATTAAGAAAAGACATAAGTAGGAATTATTATCCTTACAAAGAAAAGCAACACAATACTTATATTGTACGCCTTCTTCAAAAGACTTCATTTTATTAAGCTACTGCATAATAGATAGAATTTGCAAACGACTAAATAAAATGTACAAAACCATTTGTCATGTGTAATGCTCCATGTATTTCAAGTACCCCAAATAACTCTGCTAAACAATGGGAACTGTTTAAAGCCTTGCTTTAAATAACATTTGCATATCTTCACTGTAAGACTCACACTAACACTGCTCTTGAAATCCCCTGATCTCTTTGACATAAAAAGAGTAGGAGGAAGGAAATGGGAGAGGAACTTAATGGACATAGACCTGGAAGGGGAATCTAGAAATCCTGGTGTTTAGTCAGCATTATCCATTTGCTGCTCATTTACCCCTGATGAATGCAGGCTGAAACTATTTTCTTTTCTGAAAACTACTTCCCCGACACTGTAAATCATACACTAAATACACATGAGAATGATGGCAAATGATGGAATAATGTATGTCTTAAAAAGAAAAATGTCAAACACATTAACATTGTCATGTCAGAAAACTGGTATACTCAAGGATGTGGGGGAGAGAGAGAGAGACATTCATTTAATGAGTTAAAAAATTAGAGACCAAAACCCCCATCTGCCATCTTCCATCAACATTTCATCCATTAGGGATTTTTTGACCATGAAAACAATCTTTGTCACAAACTTGGGGGAGAGATCACTATTGTCAGTGTCAACTGTTGATGCCAGTGTTTTCCTGTCACTTCATGATTACTGGTAATGTAGTTGTTGGGTTAATCAGGTTTTCATGGTGAAAAGAATTAGACAGGTGGCTGTACCTGTGAACTAAAAATAAAATCATAAACCCTCTGCTAACTGAATGGACCCTTCTCAAATAAGGGGACCCCAGAAACACCTTAAAACTGTGTTCTCAGCCATGACTGGATGGGAGAGGTAAAGCACAAATTACATGCATATGACTTCCCTTTATAAATAATCGTGACTCTTCCTATAGCTTGTTGAATATGTATATTTGACCATACTGGTCAATATAAAATCTTGTTATCTTGTGCCTGGCTTCTGGCCAGGGCTTATCTTCCCAACCTGTTGGGATGGTTGCCCAGCAGGTTGCTACCCTTTATGAAAAAGAAAGCTCTCCTTTATTCAAAATATAAACCTCATTAATTTTTTTTAAGTTAACATACCCACATTCTAGAATACTCATTTAAATTACAGGGACTTAGGGAAAGTTTGTGTTTCACAAAACAATATAATTTGAAAATTTCATCCCTATGTGAACCATGAGTTTTAATGAATTTTGGGGGTATGTTTAGAGGATTTGTCTTGCCTTTCCTTGGTCCAGTTTTTCTAGGACAGTGGTGATTACCTTTTGGTAGTCACTGATCCTTTGAAAATGGGATGAAAGCCATAAACTCCCAACTTAGAAAAGCACATGTACCCACTCAAAATTTGTTAGGCAATTTCAGGGAGTTCCTGACCCCCTTTGAATCCTACACATGGATTTCTTACATGTCCTGGGACTATTTCCTCCAGCAGTCTTGGGATCCAAGGTTCACTAATACAGAATAATCTACATACAGTGAGTATTTATTTAATAAGTATTCATTGGGTAAATATTAATTCTCTGTGGAGGAAAAAAAATGGAATCTGTAGTTATTTTTTTTTAAACTTTAAAAATAATTTTTCTATGAGAAACTGATTCTCCAATATAGATGTTCAATTTACTTAAATATTCGGTTGAATCATCATGTTCTGCTTTCAGCAAACATCCTTTTTTATATATGTATATTTATAATAAATATATACTATCATAATATTATATAGGCAATAGCTTAGTGCTTAAGAACATACATATGCTTTAGTGTCAGATGGATTGACTTAAAATGGTGAAATTCTGTGTATCTCAGTTTAATAAAATGGAAATTAAATTAATATTTAGTAATAAGGTTATGTCAATTAAATAAATTAAAACATACAAATGAAATATAGCAAAATACCTGACATAGTAAGTACAAATAATATTTAGTTGTAATTATAAGAAGAATGTTTATTGTATAAGAAGTACTCTATATAGATATATATTTATTAAAAAGCAACCATTAAGAAAAGTAATATAAGTGGTTAAAATTTTCATTTATAGTTGAAAAGTAAACATTTAAATTTGTTATTTTTAACAAATATATTGTTTTGTGGTTTAGTCCTAGCATTATTATAAGGAATATAAAAGAATGTGTTTTTTAATGCATTAATATTAATATGAAATAAGTGTAGTCATACCAGTCCTCTTTACCAGTCTTCCTTTCTCTAGAATTAAGCAGTAAGAGTAAAGAGTGGAGGACAGAGAGAAACTGTAATTTTAATCACTTACATTATTTTTGGCTGAAGAGCAATTCTATATTGAATTTTTTAGCTAACAGGATGATGTAGGATTCCTAATAGGACCCACACGTGTTCTTTCCTGTTGATTTAGATCACATTTCCTACTTATATTCAGGCTAAAATAAACAAGAAAAGAAAATAAAACTTACTAGTGAAGTTGTGGATAGTGTGAAAGAATTTGAGTGTTCGTAAAATAAAGCTCATGTTGGAATTTTTCTGCCATTTCTTTTCCAAAAAAGATGTTCTTAATATTTTTATTTTGTTTTTTACTGGAAAATTATGTTTTGAGAGAACATAGTCACTATATATTTGAATGGCTATAATTTCTGTTTCAATACAGTTGCATTAAATGTGCAGATTTATATCATTCAGCCTACTATTTGTGAAAAGCATGAAAATACAGATAATGGAGCTAATGCAGCTCTAGGTTTTGTTTTATAATCTAGCGAGGCATCCAGGAAGCAAAACATTATTTTTTTCTACTTCGTTATTATTGCAAGGGATGTGTAGACTTGTCTCTATTTTGTAGGATGTCCTAGGGGATTGAAGATACAAACCCTGTCCACTACAAAAAAGTAATAAGTTTCACTGCCAATGTAGTCCGAGTAGATTTATTACAGGAAAGCTTAACTTTGTATTCTGATTCTGTAAATATAATGTCTGTGGGATAGATCACCAGGGATAGGGAATCATTCTCTTTGTGTTTCTACTTGTCCTGAAGATAAAAGTTTAACAGATTCTATTTTATGTACAACTGTAGTCTATGATACTCTTTTCCTATACACACCATCTACATTCAATAGCCAAATTTTCTATGGCTCCTTGGAATAATGGTATTTGGTAACCTAGATTCCAACTTTCACATCTTTGCTCACATTTTTTTCACATTTGAAATTGTTTTCCACTCCTTACATTTACATAAATTCTGTTTGTAATTTATGATATTAGTAAAGTCTCATCTCCTCCATGAAATCTTCCTTGACCACGCAATATAAAATGATCTCTTGGCCTTCTCTGTAGCATTTGTTCTCTGTGACTTTTCTTTAAAATGTGTGACTCTCTGCCTTAGCAAATTTGCATTTGTTTATCATATATAAAGTCAATATGTTGGATTCATCCAATGAGCTTGTCTACTCTTATCAAACAATTATATCTTATACATGGAAAGAAGTCCCCCCTATTCTTAGCTCTAGAGCCCACTGGAAGGCCTGCTCCTTTCTTGGGCCTCTGTCAAGTCTTTAAGCTCCAATCATAGGATAAAACAGGGGGTGGCAAATTATAGTGTATGGGATAAATCCTGTTGGCTGCCTATTTTTTGTAAAAAGTTTTATTGGGATTCAAGCACACCTAATGGGTGTGATATGCACTGTCTGGGGATGGACACACTTGTAGCTCTGACTCTGCTGCTGCATATATGTAACTTCAACATTTGTACTCCTGTAATATTTTGAAAAAAATATTTAAAAAGGGTCATAGTATACAGTGCTCTACTCTCTGTTTGGAAGCCACTGAGATACAGGGTTTATGGCTCATTTTTCTACCCTCCCAATGCTCTAGGAGATCAGGAAAAGGGAGGAAAGAAGGGGAGTCTTAGCTCAGCTGAATGAAAACCACTCCAAGTGTGCTGAGAAGGCTGGAGTTTCTGTAAGACTTTTCCCTGGGCAAGAAGCACAGCCTTCATAAAAACTACAAAGAAAATTAATACAGGCTTTGAGTAAGGGGTTGTAAAGCTGAAAGAAACTTTTCTAAGCTGTTATAATAAAAATTACATTTCGATCAAATACTTTCAGGGAAAGATTGAATTGTCTTCCTGTTCTCTCTATACAAACTCTTATTACAGGATTTGTTGCCATGGATAAGGCAGCCTACTAGTATACAAGTAAAAATATAAGCAAAACAGCATTATAGATGTGAGTCATTCAGTTAGCTAAATGTTTCAATTAAGTTGCTTTGGAGGATTTTATAATAATTTGATATTTTTCAGATCATTAAAAGTAATGTTATTTCTTTGTGTAATTCTAAAGAAGTATTTACTGTGTACCTCATTTTGTAATCACAGTTATGTATTTTTTTTTTCACTTTAAGAGGGCTTCTCAAAATGTAGATCCACCCCTGTCAGAAACTCATTAATTGCCACCTATATAGTCTCCATCTAGATGTTTTGGAAGAATCACACATTACATGTGAATGTATCAGCTCCCCAAAGCTCTAAACACTATGACAGGGTCTTCTCCAGGAGGATTCGTGTAAACTGTCCTCTCCTGGGCTGGGTTAGTTCTCTTCTTTTGAGCTTTCATAAGTGCTTGTTCCATCCTCTAACACAGAACTCATTACCATACACTTCCATTGTGTGTCTCTTTGTCCTCTTTTTCATTATACTCTTAAGTTCTCAGATATAGAGATTAACAGGTCATGATAGACTGACTCATTTAGTAAAAAATCTGACTTACAGTTGGCACTATAAACAATATGTAATGCATTTATAAAGCCTTTTCAAATACATCTATAAATGTTTAGTCTTTATTTTATAGATTCAATGATTCAATTAGTCAGCCAATAAATAAATAAATGTTAGGTGCATATGAATGAATAGAATGAATAGACACTGGGCTTGGCATCGCAATCTTCCTCAATAGGTTACTTCAAGTAGCTGCTACCAATTATTTGACATTAGTAGGTGAATTGAAGCCTATTTGCCATCAAGAGGGATTCTTACTGCAGATGTAAAAATGTTGGTGTCGCAAAGACCTCTCTCCAACATTATTGTCACAACCAGTTTCAGGTTGAGTACTTTGTTGTTAGATTATTCTCTTCTGTTAGTTGTTAGTTGAATGAATAACAGTGGCAACCTAACACAGCTATGTTAGCGTAAATTCAAGCCCCTAATAAATGGAGTAACTTTTTAAAATGCAGGTTTTATAGTAAATATGTTGGAACAAAGATCATTAAGTGGGAAGTTGCTCACCATATTTATACAGGGGAATATTTTATGTTACATTACCCACATCCTTAGATGTTGTTTTAATCTCAGACACTGAACCAAACCATTGGAAATGCTCTCCACTCCATTTAGCCTCACTGTGAGTTTGGCATACTTCTGAATTTTTTCCTCATAAATATTCTTAACTGTGAAGAATCTGGAAATAACTTTCATAGATTCATTGAAGTGAGGTAGATGCAGTCAGTACCAAAACAAGACTGAGAACAGCTACTGTCTTTGTGCTGTGGTCTGCTGAGCAGTGATTGGGCAGGTTGCAGGCCACATGTCATGCTCAGAGATGGCTCAAAAGGGCGGGTTTCCTGCCTGTGTATTTGCCCTATTTTCCACTTATATCATTGAACATAGAATTTTGAGTTGGGTTATTTGAAGTAATCCACTCTTTGATAGGCTTGTGCCAAGGTAAGAGATGCATATAGGAGATTCCAGGAGTAGGGGACAGAATTTAAAGAACAATGACTCTAGTATGTCAAGGAACTCACGAGAATAATGTCTATCCCCTAGAAGTTGCTCAATAAACTTTTACGGAACACAGGAATAAAAATTTGATGGCAAGAATGAAAATATAGTGCATGTTTTCCCTGAGGGATAGAATTCAAATCACTTCACTGACTAAAAAGAGAGCCAGGTTGGAATGGAGAACTAGATTTTGTGTTAATCTTAACAGTTTAGGATTCTGCAACTAAGTGATGCATCTGAAATTTGACTTATTCTCTATAGTTCCTTTACCACAAAAGGTTTTTTGGTGCATATGTGTCTTTTTAACATGATTTAATCCTGTGGGTCTCAAACATTGTTTTTAAACCTTATAGATCACTATCATTTGACAAGTTCATTAAAAATACATATGCATGGAACCTGCTGCATACACATTTGTATTGATTAGATCTGAGTCAAAACACTTATATTTATTTTTAAAATGCTTACCAGATAACTCTGAAATGTTGTCAGGATTGGGAACCATCTAGGTAACTCATGCTACCAACATATTCATCAGTACAGTGCCTCAGGGAAGTCAATTGTTACCATTTATTTGAGTTCTTGTGATAGGGACTCCCTACTTTTTAAACAGAAATTTTTACACAATACTTTATTAGTTCTGAGAAAATGGTTTTGAATGTAAACTTGCAGAGAGGAAGAATATCTGTATGTTAAGCAGTATCATACATGCTATAAAACATAAAATACATTGAACAAAGTTTTTCAGGAGGCCTTAAAATGTCAATGTGCATAATAATTTAGAAAAGAGCTACAGATTGGTCAACTAATCTGTACTTGCTCAAATGCAAATAATAATAATAATAAATGAATATTTTAAAATATGTATAAAATTATAAAGGAAATATTTTCTTTATCAAAAAACATTATCTTTTTGAATTCAAGTTTATGCTCTTTATTTTCTTGAGATATGATATCATTTGGGGGATCAGATCTAATTTGCTTCAGATAAGTATGTGTAATTGTGGATAGGTAGGTTTTCCTATGGAAAGTTATTGAGTTTACTAGATAAAAGTATCCTATTAGCAAATGCCAAAAAGTAAATTACCTCATTTTCTAAATTAATACAGAGTCTCAGGCTATTCTCAGAAATCCCTCAATTTTGTTCTTATCCTGAGAATAGAACATGGGAGTTCTTATATTTCTATAAACAAAGTTCCATTTCCAAAGAGTACTTAAATTGTAGTTTCCAAAAATAATTTCACATTGTAAATTTTTTAGAGTCATCAACATCCCTGTTCTGATCTTTGGAAACCTTACTCTTCATGGATATGGAGAAATACAGGGAAAGGAAAGACATTTTGGTTTAATATATCTGTTAAAATCTTTTGTTTACTTTTATTTAGTTGGTTATATTATTAAATTGTAAATATTCTTTCTAGATTCTAGGTGTAAGTGTGTTGTCAGGTATATGTTTTGCTAACATTTTCTCCCAGTCTGTGACTTGCCTTTTTATTTTCTTATCAGTGTCTGTTACAGACCATTTTTAAAATTTTTCATGAAATTTCATTGATTTTTTAAAAATTTACATCCAATTTTTTGTGTTCATCTAGAGAAATCTTTGTCAAGCCTAAAATCACTGAGATTTTCTCTCAGATTTCTCCTGGCAGTCGTATAGTTTTAGCTGTTACTAGATCTATCGTCCATTTCAAGTTAATTTTTGTCTGGGGTGTGAGGTGTAGAATCAAGTTCATTTTTTTGCATATGGATGACCAATTGCTCCAGCACCGTTTGTTGAAAAGATTATCCTTTCTTCATTGAATTGCTTTGCACCTGTGTAGAAGGGCAGTTGTCCTAAAATGTGTGTCTCTTCTTTCTTTCTTTTTTTTTTACTATGGTAAAAATCACATACCACGAAATATATCCCATAAACAGATTTTTGACTGTGCAGTACAGTTTTTTTAACTGTAAGAACAGGTTGTACAGCAGATTGCTAGAACTTTTTCATCTTGCATAATTGAATCTCTATATCCATTGAACAGCACTCCCGCATTCCCCTTCTCTCAGCCTGTGGCAAGTACCATTCTATTTTCTGTTTCTGAATTTTACTAGTCAGATGCTTCTTACAAGTGTATGACTAATTATTGCCTATGCAGTAAAAGAAAGAAATATAATTTTATATAGTTTTCATTTTCTACAAAAATGAAATGAAAGCTATAAAGTTTTTTTTTTAATTTTTTTAAAATTTCAGAATATTATGGGGTTACAAAAGTTTAGGTTACATATATTGCCCTTGACCCGACTGAATCAGAGCTACAAGTATGTCCATCCTGCAGACAGTGTGCACCACACCCATTAAGTGTGAATATACCCATCCCCCACCCCCCACCTGACACCGGATGAATATTACTACTATATGTGCACAAAAGTATTGATCAATTAGTATCAATTTGAGGTGCCTACATGTGATGCTTGTTTTGCCATTCTTGTAATGCTTCGCTTAGTAGAATGGGCTCCAGCTCCATCCAGGCTAATATGAGAGGTGTTAGTTCACCATTGTTTTTTGTGGTTGAGTAATACTCCATGGTATACATATACCACATTTTATTGATCCACTCATGTATTAATGGGCACTTGAGTTGCTTCCACATCTTTGCAATTGTGAGTTGTGCTTTTATAAACCTTTGAGTGCAGATGTCTTTTTCATAGAATGTCTTTTTTTCCTTTGGGTAGAATATTTTGCAATAAGAAAAATAATAGTTTGTTTCTTTGAATTGTGCTAAAGGAGAACTGTGAATCAGAAGTTAATTTTAGCTCTCTGAATCAGAGTATTTTTAACAGCCACATGTACTTGAGGTCTTTGAACTGGCGTATCAGAGTAAGAACATTATACCAGAAAAAGAGACCATCACCATCCTCTTAGATGATTTAAAAACAACATAGATTTTAACAAGTACATGGAATAATATCATAGATGAGATATATGTACTCTATTAGATCAAAATACTCTACGATGAGAACATAGAGTACTTTGGTGACCACACTGGGATTCTGGCTAGATGAGTAAGTTGGAGCCAAGATATAAAGAACCTTAAAAACAAGTATCACAGAAGATATTCCAGGAATCACAAGATACTAGAGTAATCTATCTACATATCTTGATCTAAGAGTTCTTGACTACTCTCCATGGAGCAGGAAAAGTAATAAGATAGTTCTAATTTATATCCTTGAATATTTTAGTCAATGATATACTATTTAGTTTAACAGTGTTATGAACAATCTGACCATTAAAAACATCTCAAATAAACAAGGTCTTCTCTGGTTCTGACAAATAAGTATAAAGAGACATACTTAGGAATATTGACAATTGACTGGGGAGTCACTTGAATTCCATCTCTATCAGTTTCTAAATATTAGATGTAGGAAGCCATTTTATTCTTCCAAATTTATTTACTCAGAAAACAAAAGTGAATATAGCACAGATTTTGTCCCTGAAGATATTATTTTTAAAAAGGTAAATCTTGGTCTTATTAATTTTCATTTTGAAATTAGTATTATTGATGATCTTTTAAATTATCTTTCAATGCTTGGCACTATGGAATTATTTCATGTGGTCATTACTTGTTGCAGTTTGGTTAAAAAGTAGTCAGTTCTGATGTGCCTATGCTAAAATTTATCAGAACTCCCGTAATGGCTGTTGCATTCCTCACTTTATCTGAAAAATCCCTAATACTGTCCTTTTATATTGTGAATAAAATGAAAACAAAAAAAATAAAAATGACACTTCAGTGATGCAAAAATAATGACAAAATCGAATCAAAACTTTTCATGGTAACCCTCAGGCACTGTAGCACTGTCACTCATTCTACTCAGAAATTTATAAACATTACATGTTTTATGTAATGCTCACATAAATCCCAAGAGGTGGGTCTTAGTTTTAATTTGCAAGTAAGAAAACTATGTTTAAAATGGTGACAAGATATATTTAATATCATACGAACAATGAATTACAGAACTCTGCTTTAGTTTTTCCTGGCCCCGACTCCTGTCCTTTTCATTTTCTCCTTCAGACAGGGCCCAGAAGGTACATGATGAATTGAAGGTACTGCAAGAAGTGCTAGGAAGAGTTAGAGTATCCATGGTGCTTAGAGAGGCTCAAAGTTACTTTTCTTTCTGTCAACAAGCAGCATAAGAACAGACATCTGGGGGAGAAAAGAAAAATATGATTACAATAAGATAAAATAAATATAACCCCTTATTTTCTTGTACTAAAATTTGTTTTGTGTTTTCTTAGAGACTAAGGAATAAATGGATATATTTGCAGATAGCTAAGGAGAACCAGTAATCACTAAGTCAATTGTGTATTCCAGAAGAAGAGAATATAGAACATCTGGTTGTGATCTTGAGAATGATTGGAACATTCATAATAAGGATGTTCTATCGCAAGGGTAATAAAACAAATATAGAAAGATTCTCCTCATCCTCATATTTTATAAGGGAGGTAACTACTGTGAAAGATATTTATTTGACCAAAAAAAGAAGTATTTTTCCAGCTTCATTTAGTAACCACTGAATCAATGCAGCCGAATGAACCATGCAACTATGCAAAGAGTACATTAAAATATTATAAATGGGTAAAGAACATAACATGGATTCTTACTATAGATATTTATGCATTGATAAGTAAATTTAAATTGTCCAAGAATAATCCCTTGAAGACTGACTTCTCAGAAAAGATTTTGGCTTCTTAAAAAGGTCAACGAAAACAGGCTCAATGTCTAGGGCAATCAATCTTAGTCAAATACAAGGCTTGATTCTCTGTCTCCTGGTTATTCTAGAGAGGAGCTGACTCTATTTTCAATTGTAAATGCTGAGATGTCAGGGTGAGTTTGGAGCCAGTATTCTGCCATGTTACACTGCTGTTTTAACTTGGCCATTATCACATCATGGCAGGCGCTGAGACTTCCCTAATCATATTCCATAGGACAAAAAGGATCAGGGTTCCTCTCCGGATTCTTTCCCTACCAATCACTATGCACTGCTCTCAAATGATGGGTCAATGAGGGAAATGCATATGACATTTCCCCAATAAAGGGGGGTTCCATCCGGGCCTATGCCTGTGCCTCCTGGTAATTTGACCTTTTCTGCATAACACAGACAATTCACCTACAAAAGATTAGTAATCAGTTTAATATAATTTAGTATCAATGATCACTGGCAGGCATTAGTCAAAATCATGGTAATATTTGTGTTAATGAATAATAAGTGGAAACTCAGAATTCCAACCTTCACATATTATATCAAGAGTCTAGAAGGAAAAAAATATTTATCAATTTTTCCCTGAAGTTTCAATCAGGAATGTTCTTTTAATAAGTTAATTGTTGTATTTATCATGACTCTAACTTGCAAATACTAAACTCAATGTAAGTATTTATTAAATTAATTTATACTATCAAAACAACTATGTTCTTTTTTAGTTTTTGGTAACGTATGTGCCAAGAATTAGGAAAGACTTGGAAGGAGATTGAAAGATGGATATTTATTGATAATTTATATCTTGGATAGATCTAACATATGGTGTACATATATTTGCATAACTAGATAAGCTGTCTGTTGAAGTGTAACATAATATACATACACACACAAACACGTATATAATCAGCAAAGTTTTCGTTACTTATCTCCTAGTATAGGGAATTCCAATATTCTGCACAATCCACATTATTTGATATAATGCAATTTAAAACCATGGCCTCCTCAGCTCTAGAAATCCTTCCCATCGCAACCAACACCAAATATATTTTAAATCCCAATATTGGCCATCTACCCAAAAGAACAAAAGATATTCTATAAATATTATTTTTTCCTTTACAAATCCAAATCCTCCTCTGTGTGTGTGTGTGTGTGTGTGTGTGTGTGTGTAGCATGTAAGTTGTTGAGAGAAAGAATGTTGATGTGTAATTGTATTTAATATAAAATATAGTTACTTTTATTACATAATCTGTAAATACTTATGTTTACCTACTGTATTTCTTAGCTTAAAATACTTTTATGTATTAGGAAGACCCATTGCTAGTCATGGTGTTTTGGAAAGCACATATTTTCTAGCAAATATAATAACTCACACATGTAACTTCTTAGAACGTTAATGTTCTCCATGTTGTCTTAGAGTACATGTCTTCTTCATGTGTACATTTTCTTTAATACTAAATTTCTAGGTGGCTATACACATATTCTGGCCTCTTTCTGAGAGTTCACTTGTGGACAAACTCTGAGTATATCTTTTTATACTGATAATCTAGAGATACTGTGGTCCCTGAGGCAAATGTTAATGCAAGTACTTAGATTCCCAGTATGAAAGATTTGTATTTATCCCAGCCTGCTCCTCTAAAACAATAATTGTAATTCCACAAGCATATTGTTTAACAATGAGTATGCATTAAATCAACATTTATGGTCCTCTGTCATTTCTGGTTCATCCCTTGTAATGAGCAGGCCACCTTTCTCTGGATCATTTTCTCCTGCTGATGTTTATGGCTTTTCTGAGACATTAATAATTGGGTACAGAATTCCAGGAGAAGCATCACAATATGTCTTTATGAAGAGGAAATAAGCATTTTGGGTCTTAAAATCTCTTTTGTCAGTACCTTTGTACTTTTTGTGGCTTGGTGGATATTATTTGCAATATATTTGGCAATATTTCTCATGGAGAGAGGGAAGGAAACTGCAAGGCCAGAAGTTCACTGAGAATTGGAAGTGTGGAGTTTGATTTAATGTGGGTCTTTCAAAGTAAAGGCTTCACAGGGATTGTGTCAAGATCATGATAACAACAGTCCAGTATTGATGGACAACACAAAGTGAAGACTTTGAGGAAATTCAAAGAAATGTGGAAAGAAAACTACCTATTGATATTTTTCATTGAAGAAATGGCAGGCCTTTTAAGAAGTTACCAAAATGAACATTCAAAATATTTGCATTAGAAGAACAGTCCTGGAAGAGCAAAGAAATGCCAATGAAGATAATGAAATAGCAGTCACATCAATGTAGACAGTATGGTGTAGGGGTAGACAGGTTTTGGCTTTTACAACTTTAGAATCATTCAGGAAAAAGAAAAAAGAAGAAACAGAATAGGAAAAAATAATTTCAATAAATAATTGTGTATCAAGTGCTGTGCAGTTCAGGAGAAAACTTCCTAAAGGGTAAAATATGGAAGGTAGAAAGGTAGATTATGGATCACTCTGATAAAAAAAAATACCTGAATGTGATATTTTGAATCTCCAATTGAAGTTTCAACTGCTTGTGTATTCTCCTCACTGACTTATTATAGAATATTTTGACATCTGAAAATCCTACTAGCATATCCAATTATCAGAAAGTTTTGTTTCTTAAGCATTTTTGAGGATTTACTGTACTACCATGACTTTAATGTTGAATTGTGTAAGTCATGTCACCTTTATCCATGCTGATGAAATAAAACAATTCTGTCAACAACAAAAAACCTCCTCTGTACCAATATAGAAGAGAGAGAGAGAACACAAACTATTATTGAGTGAGCATTAACAAATTTTATGCATGCTAGCTAGCATGAAAATGATTATGAATTCAAAAAAATTGAACATATTTTATACAGGAAAGCATAAGAAAGAACAACTTCTCTTATCTTCTGGAGACACAAAGGGCTGTGCCTTTTGACAGTTTTCTGTATATCCCATGAAAAAACCCTGGGCTAATATAATGTGTTTTTACATACTTAGATGTTATTTGGCCTGGACCTTGGAGATATCTCTACATAGTAAAAATTGATGATGGGCCGAATCCTTAGAGAGATTTAGCTCTATTCCAAATGTTGAAGAATTGGCTCAGACTCACCATGCCTCCAAAGAAACCCTTAAGAAAGGGAGAAAGGGAAATGGCCTTCTTGCCTTCTATAAACAGAGAATGTCATTTTAATCTATCCTTATACAAATTATTCATATATAAGTATGAATCACACTTATATGATTGATACTTAGATATCAACACATGCTTTTTAAAACTTTTAAATAAAGTGTAGTTATAAAAATGTGACTAGGTACACAGGCTTTTTACCCAAAAGAAAATGTGCGGTAAACCAATCAAAATAAATTTGTTTTGTATCATTTCCCCGTGTCTTTGCTTGCTTTGTTATGAATTTCCCATATAGCTAATCCAAAAAGATATTACTTTGATAGTGGAGCAGGATAAAGAGGCAGTGTCAGAATTATGACTAGCAAGCATGAATAGCAAGCATGGGGCTATTCAGAGTAAATCCCTGCCAGGGAGAGATTTGATGATTTGATGACTTAACAATTTTGAGCAATTCTTTGCAAGTTTTATTTAATTTTTAGTTTGTCACCAAGGTATGGCTGTACGGTGTTGTGATTATGTTGTGCTCCTTTAAATCCTAGCTGTAATCTCTGAGGAGTTGACAAATAATTACAGTTATTTAAAAATGCTTATGTTACTCTCTAAGCTTAGATGAAACCATGTCTCACTGAAATGATCAATTTATGTGATTGGTGTAGCCAATGACTAATAGGATTTATTTGTTTTTGGTTAAGTTTAGCTTAGCACAGTGGGTGGCAATTGCTAGGTATTCCAATACTGTACCTATTCATCAGCATCTGCATTGAACACCTGTGAAATCCAGAGATGCTGCTTCTTGTGTGTATGATTTTTGAACCCCAAAATAATGAAACTTTAGTATAGTGTCCTTAGAGATGTTTGAAATTTATGTCCCGCTCTCCATTAATAGTAATTTTTAAACAACCTGGTTACTCGTATATTTTAAGAAATATGGGGGGCGGGTGGAGGTGGGGTATACATACATAATGAGTGTGATGCACACCGTCTAGGGGAGGGACATGCTTGAAGCTCTGATTCAGCGGGGAGGGGAGGGGGGCAAGGGCAATATATGTAACCTAGACTGTTGTACCCCCATAATATGCTAAAATATAAAAACAGAAATGATAAGTAGAAATTCAAGTTGTATATAATAAATGATTCAAATAAAATGTTATACAGTTTCCCTTTGCTTAGTAAAAGCAAAAGGAAGTGGGTACATATAAAATATAATTTCTTCAAAATAAAATAGGCCACATATAATCAATTCTTCCATTTGGGAATCCAGAGTGTGATGGATGCCAGCAATGGACTATGGGGATCCAGGAAAACATATGCTGCCTTTTGAATTCTTAATTACACAAAAGCAATATTAGCAAGGAAAGAATCCTTTGAGGGTGAAAAGAAGGTTGATATATTTAGTGAAAATAATTTGTGCTAAATATGCAGGATTTAAGAAATGAAAATATCTTAAGATGCAAATATTTCTAAAAGAAAAAATCTTTCTAGTTCTGAAAAATGTTCTGAATTTTAAAATTTCTTTTTTTTTAATTTCACAATATTACGGGGGTACAAATGTTTAGGTTACATATATTGCCTTTGTCCCACCCAAGTCAGAGCTACAAGTATGTCCATCCCTTAGACAGTGCTCACCGCACCCATTAGGTGTGAATGTACTTATCCCCTCACCCCCTTCCCACATGCCCAACACCTGATGAATGTTACTACCATATGTGCACATAAATCTGGATTAATGAGTCCCAATTTGATGGCGAGTACATTTGGTGCTTGTTTTTCCATTCTTGTGATACTTCACTTAGTAGAATGGGCTCCAGCTCTATTCAGACTAATACAAGAGGTATTGTTTTTTTGTGGCTGAGTAGAATTCCATGATATACATATACTACATTTTATTAGTCCACTCATGTATTGATGGGCACTTGGGTTGTTTCCACATCTTTGCAATTGTGAATTGTGCTGCTATAAACATTCTAGTGCAGATGTCTTTTTTATAGAATGTCTTTTGTTCTTTTGGGTAGATGCCCAGTAATGGGATTGCTGGATCAAACAGTAGTTCTACTTTTAGCTCTTTCAGGTATCTCCATATTACTTTCCATAGAGGTTGTACTAGCTTGCAGTCCCGCTAGCAGTATATGAGTGTTCCTATCTCTTTGCATCCATGCCAACGTTTATTGTCTTGAGACTTTTTGATAAAAGCCATTCTTACTGGAGTTAAGTGATAGCTCATTGTGATTTTGATGTACATTTCCCTGATGTTTAGAGATGTTGAGCATTTTTTCATGTTTGTTGGCCATTAGTCTGTCTTCTTTTAAAAATTCTCTGTTCATGACTTTTGCTCACTTTTTAATGGGGTTGTTTGATTATTTCTTGCTGATTTTCCTGAGTTCTGTATAGATTCTAGTTATCAGTCTTTTATCAGATGTGTAGCATGCAAATATTTTCTCCTATTCTGTAGGTTGTCTATTTGCTCTCATGATAGTTTCCTTGGCTGTGCAGAAGCTTTTAATTTGATCAGGTCCCATTTATTTACATTTGTTGTTGTGATTGCCTTTGGGGGTCTTCTTTATAAATTCTTTTCAGTTAATATGAAGTTTCTACAATTTTACAAAGGGAAGGAAAGACTTATATTTCTTAATCTTATAAATTGAGTAATAGGAGGTTATGCATTATACATGAGATTATTTTTCCTTTTTCCCTCTCTCTCCCCTCTCTTCCCACACTTTCTACCTTTATTTCACTTTTCCTTTATTTCTTTTCTTTCTGTCAAATAAAGGTAAGTGCTGGTAGAATGTAGTATACTATTCAAGTACAAGGCTCTCGCTGAGTTTCAGTTCCTTTCTTGCTATGCTCCTAATTCACTGCTGCACTTAGATAAGTTTCTTACTGTCTCCAGACTTCTATTTCTTCACATACAATATAAGAGATGTTAGGGCTGTATACTAGATGCTTTTTAAACTCCCTTTCAGTCCTATGAGTCAACACATTTCTTCTGGGTCACCAGTCCTCATTGATAGTGCTATGGCAGGGATTTAGGGAGTAGATGTTTAATATCAAGTTGAAGTAGCTGTTTAACATCCAGAATTAATGCTCATTATTAGTAAGATTTTTAGTGTCTCTTGTTTTCAAGAATGAAAGTATGTGTATGCTCCTATACTTAGTATTTTTTTTTCTGGAATTGCTTCAAGTTTTCTAGATTGAAAGTTCTTTTTTATGATTGAAAGTTCTTTTTTATAATTTATTCTACTCTCAAGCATTCGGTTCACACATTTATTAAACACTCTTGGATTAGTTTTCTAGGGTGACCATAACAAATTTCCACCAGCTGGGTTGGTTGAAGCAACAGAGATGGCTACTGACACATTTCTAGAGAGTAAGTCTGAACACACAGTGTTGACAGGACGATGCTCTCTCAAAAGGTTATAGGCAATTTGTCTAGAGTATCCTTTGACAATGTGGATAAGCTGAGAATTTTCCAAATCTTCAAATTCTGCTTTCTTTTTATTTAATATTCCCTTCTTCATTTAAGTCTCTCTGCTCACATTTTACTATAAGGAGCAAAGAGAAACAAGGACACATTTTTCACACTTTTCTTGGAAATCTGCTAAACTAAATATCCAAATAAATTGCTTACAAGTTCTCCTTTTCACCCAATGCTAGATATCAATTCAGCCAAATTTCTGTAACTTTTTAACAGGATCACCTCTTCTCCAATGAACAGTAACATGCTCTTCATTTCTTTCTAAGACCTCACCAGAAGCACCTTTAATGTTTATATTTCTGCCAACATTCTATTCATGATGATGTATGTAGTTGCTGAGCCAATATAAGCTTTGCCTACTATTCTCTTCACTTCCTTCTGAGGCCTCACCAAAATTGGCTTTAATGTTCATATTTCTACCAACAATCTTTTCAAGGCATTATATGCTTTTTCTAGCACACATCTCAAAATTCTTTCAGCCTTTGCCATTGCCCAATTCCAAAAGCAACTAAACTTTTTTTTTCCTTAGGGATTTGTTACAGAAGCACCAACCACTGGGACCAAAATCTGTTATTTGTTTTCTAGGGCTGACATAACAAAGTACCACAATGTAGATGGTTTAAAGCATCAAACATTCATTCTCTCACATTAATGATGACTAGAATCTGAAATCATGGTGTCGGCAGGGCGAAGCTCCTTCTATAGGCCCTGTGGAAACATTCTCTCTTTCTTCTTCCTAGCTTGTAGAGACTCCCAGAAATCCTTGGCTTCTCACAGCTTATACTTGCCTCATTTCATTCTCTGCCTCTGTCATCTCATGGCCTTCGTCCCCATAGGCATCTTCCCATGGCCTTTTTATAACAACTTTACTCACTGGATTTAGCGTAAACTCTAATATAATTTCATTTTAATAAATTGTGTCTACAAAGACCCAATTTCTCAGAGTATGACCCTATAAGGTCATATTCTGAGGTTTTAAGAAGACAGAGTTTTATTTTTGTGAAAGAAGGGCCACAATTCAACCAAATACGACCGTCTGTTGGTCAAAAACTCTGTAAAACACAGGGTAAAGATTACTAAAATTAATTCCGGCTTGTGAATCAGAAAGGAATAGTTGGAGGCAATGTGTAGGGTTAGTGTTCCATCATATAAACATTGGAGCCAGAAGGGTGTTGAATCCAAAGAAGAGAATCATGTGAAAGTGATGAAAAACTCATTCTTTAGCTGCTGTAACTAATATTTTACCAGTTCCTACAGAGATAGAACTAAAACATACTATTAGAAATTGTGTAGAACAGTACTGTTTCACTGTGCTTAAGTAAACAATGTGAAGTGAAAATATTTACTACATACACTCAGAACTAACTTCATTAAAACTACATTTTACAATCAAAGCTCTTTTTCTTTACATTTCAAGCTTCAGAAACTTTATGGTAAAAGTTTATTTGGATTTACCTTGTTTATATCTATATAAATATATCACTTTATTTTAAAAAATGAGCTTGGATATAAACTTACAAAAAATAAAACCGTAATGCAGAGGTTCTTTCTTTTAGACTTTCTGAAGAAAACCAAAGCTGAGAATGATGTGGTGTGTCCACATTCTACAATGAAACCACTACCCATATTTTTATGTCATAATTCACAGGGAATAAATATGTAATTTGTTTTTAATAAATTTTTGAAACTCATCACTAAAAACAAGCAAGTGAGCAAATCAGTAAGGCTTCTTAAGCTTTGTGACTAAAGGAAGATTATCTAATTGATGCTTCATCTCTTATTTAATTATAATTTGTACTTTCCTAGTTCTCTTCTTGCTATTATGTTCTCTTCTATTCTTAGAAACTTTTTTGTTAATTGTAGCATGTTCTTAGTCTTTGCTTATATAAATGTTTCGAGTGAAGTCTTTTAAGAGCCCAGTCAAGGTCTGTAAGTGACTTTCCTTCTTTGCTATCAGCTATGCTAATTGTTTTCTGTCTAATATGCTTATTAATGAGGTTGAATGAACATTACTAGTGCATTGCCCTCTTCTCAGTGCTAGTTCTCAGATCAGAGACCTTAGCATTAGTCTTTTTACTGAACCTAGTAATTGGATGCTCCATTGCTTCTGGGGATGGACTACACCCTTGATTTAATATTCTATTTATTCATAACAATAAGAGAGACTTGATCTTCTGTTGTGGAGCACTGTGTATCTGCATTGCTTCATAGGTTTCATTGGTTTCAATGTATTCATTCTCATTCTTGTCCGAGGGGCTAAGTCTTGTTTTTCCTACCTCTCTGTTTCTGAGAAAAATTATTTTGCCTATTGCCAAAGTCCTAACTATAATATCTAATTATCCAAATTTCTTTCTATAATTTTTGTCACAACATTGCTTTTTCATTAGCAAATACTCAAGAGAAATTTGAGTCTTCCTCATACAAGAGAATCTTTGAGTCAGTTTTTTTTTTTTTTTACCTGCTGTGCATACAATGTATTGGGATTAGTGTCTGCATCATTAGTTGATTTTATGAATTAAATAAATTTCCTTTCTTCAACCACAGTGTAACCTCATGACCCTGGTCCTTGTAGGTATTATAAATTTTAAATGTATTATTTCAATATATAGGCTGTTAACTATTAAAATGTAACAAAGAAAAGTTGGGGTTTTTTGTTTTTTGGCTTTTTTTCTATTGAGGTAGAAAGACAAAGCCAAAGAGGAGGCCCAGGGGTTTTCTTTTGGATCAGCAAAGTGCTTTTAAAGCAGTTTCATCTAGCAGCATTTATGCATATTTTGAAAACTAACACTTATATTCATGAAAATACTCAATTTTTTACTAAGGTAAAGCACCACAGAAATTTTTGTATCAAAAGAGTTAATTTCATCCGATATATTTAAGTCTTAATCCCAAGATATCCAAAGATGAAGATGAACAAAAAATGCTGCTATTTTTACAGATAATTATTTCTCATATATAGTCCCTGGATCAGTAGCATATGCAACTTGTTGAAAATGCAAATTCTAAGACCCACCTCCAGACTTACTAAATCAGGAACTCTTCAGAGTAGAGCTCAGAAATTTTTGTTTTTTGATAAGCTGTGCTGGCCATGTAAATGCACTACTCAGATGTCCTGCCACAGGGAGCAAGAACAACTGATGCCCCTAACTGCTGCCCTTTTGAATCTGTCCCTACTTTTTCATAAAGAGTGCTCCCAGACAACAACTCAGTAGAGTAGGTATACTAAAGGTGTTGTATTTCTACAAAATGCAGGACCTTTGGTCCATTGTATCACTCTTGCCAAAGCATTCTTAGAACCGTGCTGTGGTCTGAGACCCCTTTATATTAACTACTCCCTTCCCTCTCTCCCTCACTGGGGTCACTCTTATATCTTAGTCTGAATGCTTTCCCCTGTTTCTCTGTCTTCCTCTTCTTTATCCTTAGCAGACATTTCCTCAATGCCTCTTTTGCATCTCTAAACCCATTTTAGCATTAGTTTATCAGAAGACCATAAATAACCCAAGTGCTGTTGGGAATGGTCCAAGAAAACAGGAGGTATGGATGGAATTTTGGAGAGCCTAAACTAACGCTCAATATCTTCAGGCATTTTGATGCACATCAAAGTTTGAGAACCAGTGCTATAGATTTTTTCCATTTTCATCATAGTTATCAATACTTAGTGGATCACACACAGCTCTCATATTTAGGAAATTCTTTGTACTTGAGGGTATTGGTCCTTAGAGGCTGACTGAATTCAAGAGGAAATTGACAAAGACACTATTTAACTGCCTCTATTAAATTTGGAATCAAACTGAAGAGCAAACAACACTGAAACTATTATCTCATAAAAAGACATATGCTGCTACAGAAATCTTGTAGAAGGTAAAGAGAATAAATCAAAAGAACTGCTTGAGAATAAATGAGCTCTATGGAATGATAAAAAAAAAAGTGTATTTTTGTTTCAGAATTTTAGTTGGACAACATTAAATTATCCTTTTATGTGATCCTCCAAAGGACTATTGTTCTGAATCCTTATTTATTATGTTACTCAGGTTATTGCTTTCACAATACTCAAGGTCATAGCCATGATTGTGCAACATTCTAAGTGAGAATATATTCTTTTGACAGGCCCTTGAATGATCATTGATTACATGGGAAGACTTGGAATTTTACCCTTTTCACCTTATAAATCTTATAAGAAATAGAGAATAATTTTAGAAATCTTATTGAAAATACATAAAGGGAAAATATCCCCAATTTTTAAAATAAGTATTCTGTGAAAGTTTGAAAAAGACATTTACAATATTTTCTCATTTTCACATGCTGCCGGCAGAAATTACTTCTCAAAGAAAGAAATATTTTTAAACACAATTTGATATAGTACTGATTTTATGAATATTTAAAATTTTGCTTTTGTCCTTTGTGGTCAAGGATGGCATGATATACTGTTTGCTAGAAATTGTTTTATACTCTGTAGTCATGAGAAACTGAAAAATGCCTACTCTGATAACCAGCCATTTTCTAAATTAAAATTTATTCAATCATCTTGATAATGGAATTACCTTTGTGTGTGTGTGTGTGTGTGTGTTCAGCTTTACATTTGCATCTTTAAAAAATGGATTTTTAATGTAATAATTTCACTGAATAGCTCACTTAGCAAATGGTAGTATTTATAAAGCTAGCTTTACCAACCATAACGTATTTGATAAAATGTTTGTTTCCATTCTTTTTGGTATTTAAGTAGGATTTGACAATCGTATCCTGTATCTCAATCCTGACTTCCTTAGATCATATATAATCATCTTTGATTCAAATTATTTAATTAGAAGATCAGTTTTGAAAAGGAATAAAGCGTAAAACTAACAGTTTGGCTCTAACTTTTGCTTCACATCCTGAATCCTCTCACTTACTACAAATATTCTTGGGACTTGTTGAGGCTAATTTTTCTCATCTATATAACAGAATAATGCTAGTATATACACTGAAAACCTTCTCATTTTAATGCTATCACAGGAGAAAGTTTGTTTTTTTAAATGAAAAATCAGATAAGTGGGAAACAATTTTTAAAAGCTTCATACATCCCTAAAATAAAATATATTAACTTAAATCATAAAAATGTGTGTTCAAATGCCTGTAAATGATACTTTACCTGGATTCTATAAAATGATGTTCTGAGGTTATCATTAAATAAACCACAGACATAATATATTTAATGCAAGAAATAAAGTCTCTGCAAAGCAATATGAAAGGGAAAATTTTTAGATTATTATGACTTTCTACTAGTCTTTCACACTTTCTTTCCTATGCTTGTTTGACAAAATTTTAAGCATCTCTTATTTATTGAGTCTGTTGAAAGCATTTATGAAAGTTTTCATATGAAAAATCCACATTTTTATAATTTATTTTATATTTTGAATTATTTTATTTAAATTATAACTTCTGTGAAATGCACAAATCTTAAATATATAGCCTGATATATTTTTACATATGTATACACCTCTGTGGCCATTACCCGACTCAAGATATAGAACATTTCCTTCACTCATGAAGTCGTCTTTATAATGCTTAGCCCTTCTATTTAATACCTTCCCCCTCCCCAACTAACCACTATTCTGACTCCTATCACCATAGATTAAAGTTTCTAGTTGTGAACTTCATATAAATGGAATTATATAGTATCTTCCTGTGTCTAGCTTTTTTTACTATTGAATCATCAAGAATCTATTTTGCACCCTTTTCATTAGAAAAGTTTTTTTTCAAAAGAAAACTTTATTATTACTTAAGTTATATAATTACAATAACGATGACCACTAGCAAACAGGTCTCATTAAATGGAGATGAGATGAGATAAGCATACCTGATTTAGATTATTTAGATAATGAGATTTGAAACTTTTTGAGTTAATTATATTTAATAAGATTTTGGAAATAAAGTTAATGGTAGAATTAGCTAAAACTTTTGGGGAGGATTAGGAGAATGTGTTTTGTGCACAAGTGGATATGAGTTTGGTGGGGGATAGAGGCAGGACTATAGTGGGCTGAATAGCACTCCCCCCAAAAAAAAAATTTACATCCACATAGAACTTTAGACTGAGAATTACTTTACCTGCTTCACTGGTTCAGAGGCTTTCAGACTTGTGCTGAGCCTCACCACTGGCTTTCCCAGTTCTCCAGTTTGCAGACGGCCTACTGTGGGACTTCAAAGCCTCCATAATTGCATGGGCCAATTCACCAATAAATTCCCTCTCATCTATCTATCTATCTATACATCTATCTATCTATTTATCTCTGTCTCTATCTCTATATGTCTTTTTGGTTCTGTCTCTCTAGAGAACCCTGACTAAACAATTATTAATGATTTGACAATGGTTGAGATAGATACCACAATGGTATATGCACACCTAATTCAAACAAAGAAAACTCTTTTGTTCTATAGCATTCAAATTACAGGCGTTGAGATCTTGGGCAAGTTATATAATTTCTATATGCCTCAGTTTCCTCCAAAATGAGGATAATAATGATATCTACTACATGAATTTATAAAGCAAGTGGAATGAGTTGATACAAGTAAACTGTGTAAAAAAAGATGTAGATTTTATCTTTGTATTTACCAACATGCCTTACTCCATCAATTGTAGTAGTAGTGATAACAATGCTGACATTTATTTTTATTATTATTTCCCATTGGAGAATCACATATGCCTCAGTGCTAACCTTATCTTCATAGAAAAAGACAGCTTTAGAGAATTAGCAAGATTTGCCTAATTGAAGCAAGCATTCTAAACTGCTCTCTGGGAGATTTTAAAGTATGAGATATCACTTTTTAAAGTGATATAATTAAAATATAATTAAATTATATATAATTTATTATATATAATTAAGTTATATATAATAAAAATATAATTATTAGGAACAGCATTTTATGCATTATCATGTGAAAGTCATAATATTAATAGAAAAATATGTTATCTATATAACAGAGCCAGGGGCTTCATTGTCCATACAATAAAGCAAGTAAGAGGATTGGGCCAAGATGGCAAACCAGAAGCAGCCTGTGCATATCACTCTCAAGAAGAAGGTCAAAAATTACAAGTCAATGCCCACCTATGAATGGACCTTCTTGGAGAGAGCATGGTGAATCATCATAGAAGTAACAGGAGACACTCAGAAGTAACAGAAGTAAAAGGGGTGATCCACTCTGCAAGATTGAAAGCTACCTGGGGGAGGCATCCATATGTAGGGAAAGATAGGAAGAAAGAACAGAACATTGATGCTCCATGCTCCCCACATGAAAACTGTGACACTAGCTTTGTTGGGTGGCACTACCACCAAAGACCTCAGGACTGATTAAGTTGCTGCTTGGATGCTGCACAGTGACTTTGCACTGGATAGGGGCACAGCGGGAACCTGGTGGCCTCCATTCTTGGATCACTGCAAGTGATGTCATTCTGAGCACTTGTTCCCAGAGTTCCCAGTCTATACAGGGCTTGGCTTTGTTCCAGATGCCTCTACATTGCCCCAGTCAGGCTGATGAGGGAGCCGGGGGAGCAGACACCCTTGAGTGCTCTGTGACTGGGAGCCAAACACTCCTCCTTCCCATAGGGGATTTGAACAGAACAGGTATCACTGACACTACCTGAGAAACCTTACAACAACTGCCTCAGCAGGACCTGAGCAGGGAGAGAGCCTCAGCCTCAGCTGCCCAGTGGTCCAGTCCCTGCCCTGAGGCTCCTGCGCTACTGCACCAGCCCCACAGCCACAGCCCCACATCTCCCACCAGCCACCTGGTGCAACCTGTCCTTGCAGTGCAATGCTCTGCCACAGATCAGCTAGCCACATGTCACCATTGCACCTAGACCAGGGTAGAGTGAATGCCACAGCCCTGACATCCATGACCACCATGTAGAAAGCCTTGCCCAGCTGCCACTGCCACCTCTAAGGGGAGATCCCAGCAGAGAAACCCCCCACAATGCCTGCCTCCATGGAGATGGACTCACCTAGCTCCCCACTCTAGCTTCCAACAGTGGCTTGGGAAACAATGTACCACCCTGCACAAAGATCATCCAGCACCAGCTTTGACTGTGACAAACACAGAGGAATGGGACAATACAGAAAAGCTCCATTACAGGATCTCAGAGCATCTACTCCTCTCCTTTTGGGTCAGTCTCTGGAGTAGGACACAAAAGAACAATCTAGGGGCTTCTCCTTCATCTCATAAATTAGAAGAGTGCCAAGCAAAAAAGAGCAGAGGCACCACAAACCTATCTGTGCTGAGCTGAGAGGATAGGTTTCAGAGGAGAAGAAATTAGCAAAATAATTCTGGCAACAAGAAAAACTGAGCTAGTTTGACATCCACAAAGGATCATAATAGATCTACAGCAACAGGCTTCCATGAAGAGGAAATTATCAAAATGTCAAAAATAGAATTCAGAATATGGATGGCAAATAAGATGAATGGGATTGAAGAGAAAGTTGAAAACCAACACAAAGCCAAATATATATATATATATATATACACACACATATATATATATATATATACATATATATATATATATGGCATGAATGAGCAAAATGAAAAGTTGCAAAAGAAATACATAATACAGGATATAACAGAATTTAAAGAAATGAAAGTGTCATTTAGGAAACTTCAAAATACAGCAGAAAGGTTAAACAACAGGCTAGACCAAGCAGAGGAAAGGATCTCAGGTCCTGAAGACAAGGCTCTTGAACTAACCCAATCAGAGATACATAAAAAGAATAAAGAAGAATGAACAGTCACTCAAAGAAGTATGAGACTATGCAAAGAGATCAAATATGTGAATTAAATGTATCCCAGAGGGAGAAGAAAAAGAAGCAAAAAGTATAGAAAATCTATTGAAGGGAATTACTGAGAAGAACTTCCAAGGCATTGCCAGAAATTCAGATATCCAGATACAAGGTGGTCTTTGAACACCAGGAAGATCCATAACAAATAGGATATCTCCAAGACACATAGTCATCAACTTGGCCAAAGTCAAAATGAGGGAGAAAATTCTACCAGCTGCAAGATGAAAGCATTAACTGACCTTCAAAGGAAAACCCACCAGGCTAACAGCAGACTTATCAGCAGAGACATTATAAGCCAGACGGGACTGAGGCCCCATTTTTAGTCTTTTTAAACATAACACATGCCAACCAAGAATTTTATATCCAGCAAAACTAAGTGTCATAAGTGATGGAGAAATAAAGTTTTTTCCAGACAAGCAAACACTAAAGACATTTGTCACCTGTTTTGGAAATGTTCAAAAGTGCACTATACATGGAACAGCACAACAGATACCCACCAGAGGTAAAACATACAAAAGTTAAAGCTTAAAGCTCTTATAAAACGATAACACAAGAGACAAAACAAAACAACAAGGTATCATCCAACATAATGAACACAACAGTATCCCAAATATTAATACTAACACTAAAAGGGAATGGTCTTAATGCCTCACTTAAAAGACATAAACTCAGCGAATAGATGAAAAATCACAACCCAACTATATGCTATCTCTAAGAAACCCAATTAACTCACAAAGACTCACACAGACTCCAGGTAAAAACATGGAAAAAATATCCCATGTAAACGGAAACCAAATGAAAGCAGGTATAGGAATTATCATATCAGATTAAATAGACTTTAAATAGGCTTTAACAATACCAGAAAAAGACAAAGAAGGTAATTATATACTAGTAAAAGGAGCAGTGCAGAGGAGATATTTTGATCTAAGTGCATTATGTAATGTATCTTTTTTTTTATTTCAGCTTATTATGGGGGTACAAAAGTTCAGGTTATATATATTGCCCATGGCCCCCCATCCCCTCGAGTCTGAGCTTCAAAGTATCTTTTGACCTCTTTACTTGAAGTTCATTGAACTAAAAATGTTTTCACACCTCTAGTTGCTCTCATGTACTTTTCTGCCTAGAGTTGTGGAAAATTCTTTGCTACCGTATTCCCCCTTATCAATTCCTACTCATCCTTAAATCCTAATCCTCATATGGATCTATTTTAATTTATAAATATAATTTTAGCATCCTTGTTATATTCTCTTATGGAATATTATATATGTATCAGTTAAAACCTTATTTTAATGATTACAGAAATCATTTCTTCATAGCTCCTGTAATATACAAAAACTGCATTTTCAAAGAAATGAAAACACCAAACATTTTCTTTGTCACCTCAGAGGTTGTCAAGAAGCAGCATAAAAAGTATCAGTGGTTTTCCTTTTAGCACAATGATACTTGTGAATTTTGTAATGATAAAATTCTCTCTATTGAAGTCTTTGTGTGTATGTGTTTCTTCATAAAGATATGTGGAGAGGTATTTTGTAGTAATTTTGTCTTGAAATATTCAAATACTATTTTATTCAACGGGGTACTTCACCAACATTTTCATTTTTTGTCTTGATTTTATGTCTTCATTGTTGATCTGCAGGCTGATTGATCTTGCCACTAATCATTCAGACATCTCCAGCATAGAGCAGGGGTTGGGTGCTAGGCAACCTCACTTGAAACAGCAACATTGCTGGGCCTCTTACACTCTGAAAGCCTTGTTTGTGGAGAATCTGAGGCAAAACTACTCACTCTTGTGTCCTTGGGCCTCAAAAAACATACAAATTTGTGGGAAAAGCCTATTTTCAACATAAAAACAAAGGAATAAACCATTACACAAAAATAAAAAAAACCATAGACATTTGGAATGAATAAAGTATTTAGAAAATATTATCATGAAATATAAAACTCAGATATCAATTCTTTATTCTCAGTCTGTAGGTGATGTCTTAAAAAATTCCTATGCCAAATTTCAAATATCAGATTGATGTTTTAATAAGATCTTAAAATATGAGCTGAGAGAATAACACATTTATTTCTTCTGTTCCTAGGTTCTTTTGGCTGATCATTCTAAGTATTTAAACCACAGATTCATACATATATATATATATATGTATGTATGTATTTTACATTCAAATAACATTGTGATTATGAGTATTTTCTTTGAAACATGACATTTTTACAAGGACCTCATTTTCAGGGGAATGGCTACAAAATGAATATTGAAAAATATTACAAAGCTGTTGCAACATTGGTTGATTGAATATTATTGCTATGTCTATTAGATAAGTATTGATTATGATTCAGTCTTAGAGAAGAGAGGAAGTCTGAAAATGTGTCATTAAATTCGTTTTGTGGAGATAGTAAAGTTTTCCACCTGATTAGAAGCCACTTCTCCACCTCAACACCTTTAAATAAGAGATAATTCCTCTAGGAAACACAAAGGCACAATTTTTTGCCATTGTGCATTTCCTGCTCCTCTGGTATCATCTCAATACAAGAAAAGAGTGTTGGTTGGCTGAGAAATATAAAGTAGTTTGTTAAACGTGGTCTGTACTATTGGAGCAATTCTGTTCATTCGTGTGTTTTTTCCTAAAATCCAAGGAGCTGATGAAAAAGCATTTATCAGAGTAGTAGCATAGGATCAGAAAAGGTACACATATTATTCCTCCAGGGTTTTCCCCCAGAAGTATTTGGGTAGATAACAAACAAATACAATTTTGTTCATTTATATATCAGGTGTAATCTTTATTGTGCTCACATTGATTTTCATCTTCTGGCAAACTTCTGCATCATTTTTATTAGATAGGTGTTTGTTAGTAGGCTCAAAATCTAAGTTATTTATTTATAATGCAAGATAGCATAGTGACTTAGTTGGAAAATTTTTCATGGGGAAAATACCAAACTAATTAGATAATTAGGAAAAATTACCTAAGTTGTCTTCTTTAAAATTAATTTTGACATTTGGTAGATCTAATCGGTGAATTAATTTGTCTGTATAACCAAAGCAAATGGGATGAGTGTGGTATGAACTACCTACTCAACACCAGCCTTCCTAACTGTATCGTCCATCACCTTCTTAAGTAAACTCTCTGAACAGGGTCAATTATAAATGCAGAAATCATGATTTCTTAAGTGTAATAAATTACGTTATACCTAAAACTGCTGTGGGGCATGTTCTGCCTCCTTCGGACTATTTTATTTTCATTCACAGTGAGTAGGTAGCTTACTTTGTTCAATATGCTATTTCAAAGAGCTCTTTGAATGTAGGATTGACGTGAATTAAAATTTGTAGAGTAGGAATGTAAACCACACAAAAACATTCATATACATATAAATAAAAATATATTAGTAAGAAAAGTACATAACAGTCTTAACATAATTTAGAGGTTTTATTTTGTGAAGAAATAAAGCCAAGCTGTATCAAAGTGTTAGCTCTACTTAGAGGCTTGGGGCTGCTATTGTAGAAAATTCTTATTATGAGGAAAGAAATTATCCTTAGAGTTGGAAATTGTTTTTTTTTTCCCCTTACACATTAAGAAAGGTACAGACTATTCAATTAAAAAGGGAAGTATAACAAAGCACACAAAAAATTGTGTTAGAAAACTATGATTTTTTTTTTTTACTGTTGTGTTTACTGTTTGGTTATCTTTCCTATATGTATTAATTGGAGTCCCCAGAAAAGGCCCCACTTTCTGCACAACCTGAGTGATCCAAACAAATGCCAACAATTGACAGAACTTTCCTTGATCACAAGATGATTACCTAAATTGGTTAACATCTCTGGTCTTTGGATTATAAGCAAGATGATTTAACATCTTATAGTTCAGTAGTTCAACTTTAGTTTCACATATTAAACATATTTAAGGCTTTTAGTGATGTAATGTGAAAAGAGTAGAGTTATTTGTGCATGGGAAGCTGAATGCACAAATGCCTGGTTACCTTTGATACAAAATGGTTAGAAAGGCTATTGCAGCATTGCAGGGGAATGATCTTGGAGGAGGATTATAGGGATGGATACATAAATACATGAATTTTTAAAATATTTAGGTGGAGAAAGTATTTAAGGATTGATGATACCTTAGCTGAAGGATGAGAGAAAGGAAGATACAAAGGATGACTTTTAGGTCTCTGGGTTATATACCTTTTGAGTTTTTAAACAAGGAATTTATTGTGAATACACATATATCTGACATGAGTCCTGTCTTCTTAATTTGTGCTTCCTGGTTATCATGCTCCTTTATGACTTTTTGTTTTATTCTCTGCTATTGTAATTCTGGTTTAATTATAGTTGTTCTTTGGTTTTCAAAACTCTATTTCTGTTTGCATTTTCATTTTATGGATGATCAAGTTTATATTTTTAACAAACACATTTAAATTAGTCTTTCTTTTATCAGTTCTTCATTTAGCACATTTTTACCTATTCAACTCCTTTGCCGGCATTCCAAATTCGTTGAAATAATATACAGTTTTTATTCCAGATTTGAATTTTAAAAAGCAGCTTTCTCTTCAAATTTTTTTCTTAAAAATTCAGCGAATGTTTATGATGGGGTTATTGAAAATGTTTCACAATAACTCATGACACAATTCTTTTATACAGATCAAGTGGCACATCTCCTTTCCTTGTTTTGACTAAGTGAGTCCTTGAGTAGTTGTGTCTTTTTTTTCCCCCTAGAAATGGCAAGATTCTATAGGGCAGAATCTTCTTCATGATCACAATAGTGTTAAAAATGTGACAAGCCCAATAACTGCTACATATTAGGCATGCCAAGCTTGGTTGAAAAAAGTTATGAAATAGACATTTTTGTGTTCTCATATATTGAAAGATAAATCTGTTCAAAATATTTATCTTTTGGATCTATTCAACTATGCTTTATTAAAAATGTTTTGGTCATCTTATATAAGATATGTAATGAGAGATAGTTAATTTGCCTTTGGAAATAGCTGGTTTTAAAATGTAAATATTTATCACATTTTCTTTTAATCCTAGCTCTTTTAATCCTAATTCTTTTAATCAGAACAGATCCATACATGCATAAAATATTTTCTTTTAAAGTAAGTGTGAAAAGAACTGGGTAAGCTTTTTTAATTTTAAAAACCTACATCTTGCTTTGGGTAAAGAGGATCATTTGCTAATATTTTTCTGGGAACTTATTTCAGATAGATTCTGGAGCTCTCCTAATAATCATAGAATTAGAATATCTAAGGTCCAGCAAAGGAATTCAAATATATATATATGTATACTTGATATTCAAATACACACACACACATATGTTAGCAACAAGTTGATTCTGCTATTCCATGAAGTTTGAGAGTCATTGTTGTAGTTAGTATCAAGATAAATGAAGCATAATTTCTACATTAAAAAATTTGGGGTTCTGTAGAGTGCAGTGAGAATTGTCAACAACTTGGAGTGAACCAATAAGAGATGAGATATAAGACATGTAATATTGAGATACTGCTCAATATTAAACTATTTCAATTTTTGCTTCCAAATTGGTACATTGGTGTTATGAAGTATTTCACTTTGAAATTCCATGTCAATGGCATTTCATTTGAAATCTCAGAAAGCAGACTGGACAGGGGAACCTTGTACACAAGTATTCATGTGTAAATATAGTTATGAGAGATATAATAGACATATAGATATGTATAAACAGAAAAAGATACTACTTACTATGCATATGCAATTATATATGACTTTCCAGTTGAAATAAAATTTGAGCATGTTCTTTGCATAAAGTTTTACTACTCAATTTTAATATTCATATAGTGATCAGCCTGCCATCACAAGTGACAGCTTTCTGATTTCCCTGTAAAATCACTCAGAACTCTGAGTGGAAATGGGGGTCACTATTAGGCAGTTGTATGTCCTCTTAAGATATAAATAAGTGTATTGATAATGACCTAATTATAGGTGACCTATATGCTTTTCATAAATTTAGCTACAGAAGAAGAAATGTCTAGTATTCTGTAAATGTGTGTTTATATTTTGTTTTTAACTCAGAAGTACCCAAGTGAAATATTTATGAAAATGAGCCAAAGTGTTTAGTATGAAACTAGAGCTATATTACTTGATTGCATTCCCCTAGATCTAAATTCAAAAAATTTAATTTTGCAACGCAATTCAGATTTTCACAAAGAGGTTTACTCAATCTTGATTAAAATCCTCTTAGGGAAGAGAAGCGCAAATTCCCTTATATTATGATGGATTTTTTAAAAGATAACATCTGAAATATTTCTCCATTAACTTTATGGATTTATTGGCAATATCTTATGATGAAGCATATTCTTTTGTGAATTTTCTACTAAATTACAAAGGTTTACATATTTTTGGCTTTCAATAAACTTAATTTTATAAATGTTTCTAGTGTGGAGATGTGTAATCCTTTAAAACTCACTTGTCCTTTATAGTGTGTGTGTGCCCGATGTTATTTCCCTAGCATCAGTAAAACCTTTTAACTGATTTAACTGATAAGCTTTGAGTTCATTTTTTACTTGTGAAAAGTATTTGGTAATACAGAATATTTGTGCCGAAAAAAGTTTATTGCTATGATTTGAATATTTGTGTCCCTCCACAATTTATATGTTGAAATCTAATCCCCCAATGTGGTTGGTAGTAAGAAGTGGCACCTTTGGGAGGTGACTAGGTCATGAGGGTGGAGCTCTTATGAATGGAAATAAAGCCCTTATAAAAGAGGCCTGAAGGAGCTTGTTTGCACCTTTTGTCACATGAGGACACTCAGTGAAGTACTCTCTGTGAGGAATGAGCCCCTACCACACACTGAATCAGATGGAGCCTTGATCTGGGAACTCCAGCCTCAAGAACTTTGAGCAGTAAATTTCTGTTGTTTATTAATTACTCAGTGTAAGGTATTTTGTTATAGTAGTCCAAATAGACTAAGACTGTGATCCTAATGATCATTTGACTTCTCGACTTCATAGTATTATTTCAGTCATTGAAAAATATATTTACATCACAAGATGTCAAACATTAAAATGCCAAGAATATGCCATTGAAACCCTACAGAATTTAGTAGGAAAAAAAAAACATGAGAAAAATAAGAACAAATGCTGTGAAATGAATTGCTCAACGCCTTGTGATGTCAGAATATTTGTATGTTTTGTTCAGTATCGTTTCTCAGTGCCTATGCAGAAGTTTCTGTTAAATGAATGAAGAAATGGTACATGAATTGCAAAGCCAGGGGTGGAATCTAGGCCCAGCTCCAGTATGTTATACTTCCCACTGCCTCTTATTTCCCAAGCAGGTTGAAGTATATCTTATTTGAATAAGGAAGGCAACTATGACTTTGGAAGATAAAACAAAGCTATCTAAAATCCATGGAATAATCAGACACTTAGAATTATTAATCTAACATTGCAAATAAAAGGTATGCTTAATACTCTCTTGTTGTCAATCTGATTCACACTACCAAATTGGAAGAAAATATATTTAGTCAATAGCTACATATATGAATCTGCTAGTGCCTAAAGAATAAATTTCTTTTATGTGATTTAGTGGTTTCAAAACTGGGGGTATACATGATGATCCCTTAGGAAGCATGATGAAATTCTCTATTTATATTTATCTAAAATATAAGAAATTAAACATCTCTACTAATTCTTAGATTCAACCTGGCACCCTCATACACTCATGTTTTCTGCAGGCAGCTTTATTTATGATCAATTTTCTCCCGCCAATCCATACCATACCTATCCTTATTCCCTTTCCTCTAGGTTAAGAAAGATTTATTTAATAAATCTTCATTTTGAGCCTAGGCTTAATTTTAACTAACATATACTGTTACAGCAATGGGCATGATTATAACACTCTTTCATCTCTCTGTCAGAAAAACACTGCTGAAATATGATTCTTCTCTTTTCTTTCCTCTCTCAAAGGTATTATAGCAGGCGTTAGATACATTTTTGATTCTGTGCCACAATATAGGCTGTGGAGAATCTGAGTAAAATGATTGATCTGGAAGTGGGACCCCATCTGTTGGCCTGTCATAGGCAATATTAATCTTCAATGCTGAAAATTCATAGGGATGGATATATAACTACTCAGAGATATAATAGAATATTCAAAAATTGAATGAAGCAATTTGTCTAAAGAAAGCAGCTGGGAATACAGAGATATTTATAAAAGTTTGATGTGTTTGTTATAATTGTTTAGTAACCACAGTAATGACATTCTTGGAAATGTATGTCAAGCTACCAAACTTTGAAATTTTACTTGGAAAAAGATCACCAAAATTATTCATTCTATGCTCTCAAAACATTAATTAAGATTAGATAAATATAATTTTCATTCATAAACCTCTAGTTTAAAAACAATATTACTGATAATGATATTCCTTGTTGAATCATAGTTATCTGGAGAGAGATGCAAGATGCCACACTTGTGTGCAGCCTTGTGGTACTAGGACTGCTAAAACTTTCACTTTCTTTGGCTTTTTATAAACATTTTGTTTCTACATCAGATCTGTTATCATTTTTTTGTTTCTTAAAATAATGTTTTGCTTTGCTTGCCAATGTGTACTAAGTGGTCTCTCAGATTTAAGTATCTCACTATCTACATTTTATTAAAAATATTAAGATCATTGATCATTTGGCATACTTAGTACATTTAATAAATACGAAAAAAATTTACCTCATTATGAAATTTATTGCTCAGATTTACAATTGATACAACTGGTTACAACTGAAAAATTTTAAAAATCTGCAAAAGTCTTTGCAAAGAAAATAAGGACTTAAAGAAAACTGATAAAAAGTGAATTGGGTCCTGTTATCCTGCTTCTCTTACAAAGAAAATGCTAATATTGAATTTCTTGCCTATTTGAGTCCAACACACACCTTTCTTTCTTATTTCTATATTGTGTCTGAATTTTCCACATCTTATAACAGGCATTTCACAATTCAAAAATGGTAACACATTTTTAAGAAATACAACTCCCATTAACAGCACAACATCTGCTAGATTTTGTATCCCCATCATTGTCAGTGGAGCATATGCTTTCTGAAGGGTTTCCAGAAAAGGTCTTTTGCTTGTGCTACAAGGTAAACAGCAATGGCTTCCAGTGGAACTTTATGGGCAATCTGGGTGGTTCCTTGGCTTTGCTGGGGTGACTTCAACCATCTTTATGCCAGTCACCTTGGAGCTCACTACACAGTGCAGCTAAATAAAAAGCAAATTGACTGCAACATTGATTCCTGAAAATCTAAGCATTAATTCATAATTATTTGACATTCTTATTTGGAACTACTCTTGTTTTCTTTATTTATGGTATATTAGTGCTAGGTCAGGTCTCCCTAAGTAAGCAATCTCATGGACATGTTTTACTTGTCTCTCCTCCGGGTTGCTTAGATTGACCATGGTCTGTTCCTTGGACTTGCGCCCAGTGACCCTGAATTTTTCCACACACTATTGAGTGTGGCTGCTAATCCCTTTAAAGGCCTGGAGGGTGCTTCCTAGGGACCCAAAGTGAATTTTCTGGCGTTGTAACTGATCTATATCGTAAGTCAAACGATCCTAAAAATACTCACATTTAATAAAAATTCATTAGTCATTTTTACATGGAGTTATAATGGACAAATAGAAACACTGATTTGTCTATTATATAATTTGATACAGACTGAGGTACCTGAGGCTCACACGGGTGTAATGACTCCCAGAAGGTTGGGCCTGGAGCCCATTCGGTGTGATTCCAGAGGCCTGGCTCAGATTCCAGAGGGAATCCGGGTTGTGTCCTTTCCTGCCTCTGAGACTCACCGGGGGTGACCTGTGTAAACAACCTCAGATCCTGGTCTGGAAAATGAGGAGAAATCAGGTGAAAGTTAGGAATCTGTAGGATTGAGCGGATCCCGTGAAGGAGCATAGCTGCTGGCACCTGGCGAACATTTGTCAAATTGCCTCTCCCCATGATGGGCTGGAGGGGTCCCCAACACTTCCTGGGTCTCACTTCGGGGTGCCAGGAGCCTACTCCAGAGCAGGTGGCTGCAGTGACCACTGGAGCCGCTCCTAGTGGTGACGACAGGCGTTCCAGTGCCCAGCCTTGTCCCTGCTCCTCCTGTGCCGCTGATCTCTCCTGGCTTCTTCCTCCTCCCACTCAGGCTGAAACCCAGGAGCCATCCCCGACTCTCCCACACCCCCACAGCTGGTTAGTCAGCAATTCCTGTCTCATAGCCCCTTCTTTCCTATGGCATCAAGTGTCGCTCATTCTATGTTTAAATTGAGGTGAAATACACATAACATGAAATTAACCCTCTTAAAAGGTACAATTCAGTGACATTTAGTATGTTCACAGTGTGTGAAAGAAACCATTGCCTCTGTTCTAGTTTCAGATTTTTATCCCCGCAGAAGGAGACTCCGTCCCCATTAGCCCTCACACCTCACCCCCCTCCCCCAGCCCTTGGTAGCTGATAATCTGCTTTAGTTTTATGGATTTATCTCTTCTGGACATTTCGTATAATTGGATCCTATATGACAGGGTCTTTTTTATCTGGCTTCTTTTACCCAGCACAATGTTTCAGAGGTTCATTCTTGTTAGAATGTATGAGAACTTCACTCATGCCTTCTTAGGGCTGAATAACATGGAGGCTTCCTTATTTCTTGACAGGAGTTTGCAGAAAAACAAGTATGTTTATCACTCATTGTCAGGAACATCTTTCTCACCATTAATCCAAATGTGGTTAAGTTTATTTCTTTAAAGTATGTGAGGGTATAATTTTTCTTGATTCCTAATATTTCACTTTTTAAAAAATAACTGTTGTGTTGAAATGTCTGTGAAAATGAATTTCAAAATCAATTGAAATTCTTCATGTCAATAATTTAAAAATAATGGTGATTTCCCTAAAGCATACACAGTTATTCTACTAGTCTGTTCTTTCTTTCAAATTTTAGTCTTTTCCCCAAAGTTTTTTTATCCCCTCTGAATTCATATACTTCATCAGCATACATTAGTCAATGTTCATGGTCCTGTTAATTTCTATTAGGTTCATTCATGCATTCAGAAATGTCACTTTAGTAACCGATTTTTAAGGGCAACTGTGCTTCTACAAATCTGCAAAGTAGGAGTTATTTTGGAATTTTTGAGCATATAAACGTTTTTTTATTTTTAATTAAAAAAATACCAGCTTTATTGAAATATGATTAATGTACAAAAACTGTACATATTTTATGTATAACATTTTATTAGTTTGGACATATGCATATATCCTTGAAGCCGTCATCACAATCAAGGTAATAAACATATTCATCAACTGCAAAAGTTTACTCATGCACCTTTGTTTTTGCTATTTGTGCTAAAAATACTTAACATAAGGCCCACCCTCTTAATTTTTTGAAGTGCACAATACAGTATTGTTACCCATAGGCATTTTGTTGTATAGCAGATCTTTAGGACTTATTCATCTTGCATAACTAAAACTTTATACCATTGAAAACAACTTCCCATTATTCCTTTCCCCCAGCTTCTAGCAAATGCCATTCTACTTTCTGCTTTTATGAATTTGACTATTTAGATACCTTATATAATGTCTTTCTTTGGCTTATTTTAGTTACCATTATGTTCTTCAGGTTCACTCATGATGTCCCATATGGCAGGATTTTCTTCTTTTTTATAGCTGAATAATATTCCATTATATTAAATACATATATGCATACACACCACTATACATACACACACACACACACACACACACACACACACAATTGAAATCAAGATCTTGAAGAGATATCTGCACAACCGTGTTTATTCACAATAGTTAAGATATGGACACAACTTAAATATCCATCAGTGAATGAATGTTAGATCACATAACCTCTTGACAATATCCTTCCTCTGGACAATCAACACTTTTGCATTCAAACAGTAGAGTGCTTATACTGAGCCAATTTTCTTACATGGAAGCTGAAAAGAAGCAAGTCTAGCAATTTGGGTTTTATAGATTCATAAATTTGAGTATTTATTTATTATTAAGCTCTACAAGATAATGTTTACATATGTGAGCTTCTCTGTGACTAAAACCATTTTTATTTGCATCCCAGTGTTTTCTGAATAAAAATGTAAAATGTTTCATTCATTGTAACAGCACCATTATTGCAGACACTCATGCAGGTTTCCATTATATCTAATTTTTTAAAATATTCACTTAGTGCTTTGAAGTTTGTTTTGGATATTTTTGCAGAAGGAACACATTTATTTCAACTATTTCTTTTCAGAAAACCTATCTAGTGTTGTTAGCTGTTCATAGGGAATAATATGTGTAGATTCACCAATATGAAATGAAAGCTTCTTAAATCTAATAATTATTTGGATTTTCACTTCTTTATGTCATCTGACATGTTAGCATTTCATGTTGTAAGAGTTTGTTTTAATAGTAAATGTTTTATTTCTTTGCTGAATTGGTATGAAACAAAGAGTTGAAAATTTCCAGTAAGCTGGGGAAATAACCAATTTTTAATTGTTTGAGACATTTTGGATTTAACTCTTGATTGCAGTGTTTTCTAAACAGCTTCCTGAGCTTTATCTGAAATATTGTAATTGATCTCATAGAAACATTTGAGTAATTTTTAACACAAATAGCCAAAAATCAGTCATCCAGAAACATGTTCAAAACTATATTCTATATAGAAACATCCAATATCAAATACTGTTACTTATTTATAAAGATATAAATCAGATATGCATTATTTACAAACATATTCTGAAAAATTAGACTGATTTAAATCAAAAGAATCCCTACACTTTTTACACACACAATAAAAATAAAGAACTAAATTATGTCTAAAGTAATAATCACATTTTCTACGTGCTTCAAGTAAAAGGTCAAGGTGAGGTTTGGGATCCCAGAAGAGAGCTTTCTGGGTGCTATCCGTTAACTCTTTTATGCCAAGATTAAAAAACATTCGATGTAGACATTTTACAGAGGGAATCATACAAATATTGCCCCAATATTGCGACTGTTACAAAATTTCCAGTGGTTGTTAAAATGATTTAGAATGTTTTATCACTATAAAAAGTTTACAAACATTTATATTTCATGGTGCATTGTACCCATTTGTGGCTCACCTGAAGGGCAGTTAGAAAGTTTTGTGTTATTTATCATTTTATGCAGATAAGAAGTAGCTTAAAAGTGAAAATTGGTGTGAATCTTTACAAGTAAGATATTTTAAATATTGTATGGAGATTTTGAGTATACACAGATATATTCAGTGAACTGTTTCCCCATCACTGTTTTGACTGGAGGTTAAGAAAGAAATATTGGCTGTGAACGGGTATTTGCCATACTGAACAGGAGGTTACATAAAAATATAGAGCATCTTTAAAATATATTAATTATATTACTAAAACTGTGTGTTCATACTGCTTTAATGTTAATGAAGTGTTTTATAAAAAATAACATATATGAGCCCTATAAAATTCTTGTGCATCAGGTTCTTATTTTATAGAAAAGGAAATAGCCTTAATTAAACAAATTTCACTAAAATTTCATGCAAGATTAAAAAGTACTGTAAAATTTAAAAGTTTATCTGAATAACATATAACTTCAGTTTGTTGCATGCATCTTGATGGATGAGATAAATTCCCACTAAGGAAGCTAAAATAGCACCAATTATTAAGTCCAGAGTTTTCTAAAAATGGCACTTTTTAGTATTCAACTCACAGTGACAGAGGCGTTTTGGTTAGTTTGGACAATACATTTTCTAGTAGAAAATAATAACATGTAATAAATAGCTGTCACCTACATACATTGAATTTTACAATTTAGGAATCTTGCATTGTTCATTGGTGTATTTCCCTTTACCTGTAATACGTTTAGGTAATACCTAAACCATTTTGCGGATAATCTTTGATAATACTGAGAGAAGAGTAAATTAGCATTGTGCGTGTATATATAATACACATATATTACACACTTTAATTGCATATATTATTGTTTGTTTTTGGTCTGTCACATATCAGTATTTTATTTATTTATTTATTTATTATTTCAGCATATTATGGGGGTACAAATGTTTAGGTTACGTGTATTGCCCTTGCCCCCAGCCCCCAGTTAGAGCTTCAAGCGTGTCCATCCCCCAGTCAGTGTGCACCGCACCATTAGGTGTGAATATACCCATCCCCTCCTCCCACCTCCCATCTCCCATCTGCCAGATGCCCGAGGAATGTTGTATGCACTTAGGTGTTGATCAGTTAAAATCAATTTGATGGTGAGTACATGTGGTGCTTATTTTTCCATTCTTGGGATACTTCACTTAGTAGAATGGGATTTAGCTCTATCCAGGATAATACAAGAGGTTCTATATCACCATTGTTTCTTGTAGCTGAATAGTACTCCATGGTATACATATACCACTAAATGCATATATTATAAAATAATATTAAAATGTTAATGGGCTTTTTGTTCTTTTGGGATTTTTTTTTTCCTTGTACAGAAAAAAATGAAAGCTGAAAAGTCAGTCTACTGTCAGTCAGGTTTCCTATTACAATTCTTTTTGCTTTACCTTTAATTACTTGAATTAAGCTTCTTTTCTTTTGTATTAATCCATTCATAAACTTTGTCTTCCTCTACAAATCAATTTATTGTCCAACAGGAAATTCATTCTATTTCCTTCTGAGAGCTACCACATTCTCTGCTCCGTTATTTTGAAATTATTTGTTTGTCTATGGCTCTTCTATATTTTTTCTTCACACAGAAGGGAAAAGTTGGCTCTTTTAAACACAATGAAATATTCTTCCCCATTAATTTACAGAATTATAACTTTCTGGTAACTTCCTGAACCATTCTTAATCAGTAATAACAGGTACAGGACATACTCACTGCTCCTGCATAGCTACTTGTATTTGTGTGTCATAGATTGTAAAAGCATTGTAGTTTAACTGCACACAAAAATTTTAGGTTTTCAAAAGAAGACAATTAATACATAATATTTAAACATAACTTATGAAGATTTTTAATAACAAAAATCTATTAATAATATAAAATATTTTGCATTACAGTTTTTAGTTTCAAAATAATGATTACAACCACAATTACAACTGGAATTATCATTTCATTATTCTTTTTTTAACTTAACTAGTTATATATTCTTTTATACCTCCATTTCTTTTTGTATTAGTTTTTTATTACTCTGCTGCCCTCTAATCATAGTTTGAATACAGTTCTCCAGTAGTAAAACCAAAGAACTCAAAAGTTGCAAACTCATAATGACCATGTTTTTTTAATAAATAACTTATATTGATTATAAAGCATTTTACTGATTGTGGATATTAATTTTTTACTAATGGAAGAAATTTGAAGGAACACAAAACCAAAATCTAGAAATAAAAACCAAAATCAAACAGAAAGATGGTACATATATTGATGTGGATAACTTTTATTTCCTGTAGTCTTCTTCAAGTTTCTAGCTTGAAATTATCTAGAATATAGGACTTGAATAAAGATTTTATTATCATTTTTATTTGACATCTAATTGAATAATGTTTGAGGACAGACAATACTTTTTTATTTTTGCTGAAAAGGGGTTATTGTGTAATCCTGACATTATTCTAGAAAATCAAATTGCTGTAGAATTCAAAAAGAAACAGCAAACAAAATAATGGAAATTTTTCTAACAGCTTTTCAAAAAGCAAGTTTGAACATGCAAATAAGAAGTTTTGTTTTTTGATGACAATTCTTTTTTTTCAGAATTATTTTGTCAATTATTTTGTGCTAGACATAAATGGCAGATTATTCAGAGGACATGATGGAGCAATAGATTGTCCCATGTGAAAAATAAAGAAAAAAGTAATTATCTAAGTGTCTAGGTTAGTATTTTTTACTCTCCTGACAGATGGCAGAAAGTAAAAGGAAATTCATGAAAAATGTAGGAGAAAGCCTCATTCTAGATAAAAGGAGAAGGAAATAAAATATCATGGAGATAATAATCAACAAAATGTCAACATGGTGAGCTTCAGGAGGGCAAAGTTTTCTGTCTAATTTCTTCATTGATGTATCCCAAGTACCCAGAGTGTAGGAGACACACAATATTTATTGAATGACTGGGTGAATAAATGAAGAAAGAATAGCTGCCCAAGCTTGCCTGATATAAGATAGAAGGTAAAACTCAAAGGAAGAAAGGAAATGCAAAAATAGGAGCCAAAGATGGACCTAGGTGACAATGAATCAAAGACACCTAAAGTGATCTAAACAAAACTAGACTATAAAAGAGGGAAATCTCTGTGGACTCTGAATATCATTATCAGATGACTTTAGTTACTTCATTACTTACATGTTTTTTCCGTGTCGTGTTCTCATTTAAGTTTAGTTGTGCCTAATTCAAGTAAGATCAGTTTCAGTTTACCAGTAACTATTAAAATATTTTTATGGACATATAATGCATGGAAGGTAGACTAGACATAGGAAAAGTTTGCTTTCAAAGGTTAAATATAATGACCCAGATTTACTATTTCCATTTACAGTCCCAGGGAAATCAAAACTATTCACTTTTTTCCCTCCAATAAAATGTTAGGTTTGAGCCACACTACATATTCAGTGAAAAAGTTCAGAAGATTTGCTTAAAGACTCACACATATTCTATCACATTTCTGGAGGTAAGTAGTTTAAGCAAGCATAGAACAACTTGCCACCTAAACCTTTGTGAGATAAAACCTTTCTTCTGTTATAAAAAGATTACAAAAGCCCGGAAGTCAGAGTTCTCTTGAGGTGACAGAAAAGCTGTTCTCTGAAAACAGAAACTAGATACTTTTCAGGTCACAAAGAATAGCCCCAAAGATCAAGCTGGAATGCTAGACTTCAGCCACTGTGACATGTGGGGAATAACATTTGAATACATATATATATGTAACATATATATATGTACATGTTTTGCTTATCTATTCATCCATCAATGAACATTAGATTTTTACCTTTTAGCTATTGTGAGTAATGCTGCAATGAACGCCCACTATTGAAAAAAGTATGGAAACTCTTCAAAAATTAAAAACAGAAATACCATCTAATCTAACACTCCTGGGTCTTTATCCTAAGGAATTGAAATCTGGATCTTGAAGAAATATTTGTACATCTATATTCTTTTAAGTTTCTTTTTAGCATTCATTATCTGACATTATCTTACTGACCTGTTTAATTCTTTATTTTTAATTATTATGGGTACATAATAATTGTAGATCTTTATAGGGTGCAAGTGATATTTTGATATAAGCATACAATGAATTAATAAAATCAGAATAATTGAAGTAGCCATCATGTCAGGCATTTATCATTTCTTTGAGTTAGGAACATTCCAATTCCACTCTTTTAGTTATTTTAAAGTATACCTTAATTTATTATTGGTTATCACTTTGTTATGCTATAAAATATTGTTCATTCTAATTATATTTTCTTTATTTTTTATCATCCCTACCAGAATATTAGCCCTTGAGAACAGAGGCCTTACACATCTTCTTTACCGTTAAATTCACAGCTATCAATACACTGCTTGCCACTTAGTAGGTGTTCAATAAATAAGCGTGGAACAAGTGAAGGAAAAAAAGCAACTCAGTGAGCGAGTGTTTCTTCCTTCCAATCTGTACTCTCCTTTAATGTAGGTCAGTGTTAAACTATCTCAGAGTGTTTACAGCTGTTGAGAAGGAAGGCATATGCCAAGTCATAGTACTTTGAAATATTTAGGGATCATAATTCTATTCTGTGGGATTTTTGCTTAGTTTTCTGCAGTGGATGTTGGCCAGGCCCAGTACAGGCCTCATGACACAATAAGAAATAGGATGTGAATGCTTATAATTTGGGGCATAGCTAGGAATTCCTTCAAGCTCCTTATGTGTGGGACTTGTCTTGCTCATTCTCTAGTGTATCATAGAAAAATAGCATATACTATTCTTTGAGAAGTATTTATTGAAAGAAGGAGAGTGGGTAAACCCTTGTGTACTTGCGTGACCTTACGTCCCAGTGATAAGGCAGTGGGCTTGTTTTCTCTTCACTTTTCTTGTCCTGCAGTTCCTTATTCTGTGTCATTGCTCATCTATCTATTCTGTACTTAGACAGGCAAACACTTTGCAATTCCTTTAATTGGTCACATACAATTGTGATGTTGAACTTTTACTTGCTGAGAACAAAAACTATCGTTGCATCTCAAATGCTTACCATAGTGCCTAACACAGAGATGGTGCTCACAAATATTTGTTGAGAGAATTATCAAATGTATATTGTGTACATCTTATATGTGATACTCATCACAATTCACAAATTTTGCCAGTATTCATTGAAAACTTAGTGTTTGCAAAGACCTATGTGTGCCGGATGCCAAGGGCAATATATTAAAATGTGAGAAATACTCAAAGTCCTCTGGGGACAGTATGAGTGTGTAACCAGATATAGTTAAGACAATCAGGTAAGTAAAAAATATGAGATTCTCTATGAAAATACTTCAGAATGAGAGGCATAAATAAAATTGTTATAAAAATGTAAAGGTGGACTGAACACATTGCGCTAACTGGAAAGGAGATAATTTGAACTCAGCTTCAGAGAGAGTGTGAATTTGCATACAGGGGACAAGGAAGAGAATTGCATTAGGAATTGGTTAAATTAGTGTCATGCTTTCTCTAGTTCACTGTGCCCCAGGCATACTTTTCCTTTTTACAGTTACTCAAAGGAGCCAAGTTTTTTACCTGAGGGCCTTTGGCATGCAATTTTCTTTGCCTAGAATACACCTTGCTCTCCTCCCTTTTTCCCAATTCACACAAGTTCCTTTTCAGTTCTCAGCTGAAATTTTATTTCTTTATGAAAAATTTCCCCTCTCTCCTCTCCCCCTTCACCCTAGATGATCACTGCCTTCACCCCAGCTGGGCCAGCTTCACCTAGAATGCACTTTCATAGCATTTCATAAATCTTTCTGGGACATTTGCCATAAATGTAATTTAATAAACCAATTAATTTTTAATTTCTTGTTTATGGTCTTAATTGTTTTATCACTGGACTGTTAGTTCCAGGCTTGAAAAGATTTTATCATCCAAATAAGCAACTAGAATAATAATTTTGACACACAGGGCACTCATTAAATTCTTATTAGGTTACTAAATGAGCATGAGCTTTCTTAAATATAGGTCCAAACAGGTCAGATTCCTAAAAATGTTTGATTGACTTGAACCCTATAACATCTGTGGTAAAATTTGATAGTTCCACTGTGGAAAGCCTTGAAACTTCTAGGCCCTGCAAGTGGCTATAACAACAAAAATGAAAAATTCAAAAAAACCATAATTCTTCCTACTACAAATTTATGAAAAGGAATTGTTGTTGTTTTAGGAGATGTTCAAACAACTCAACAATATTCACATTGCACATTGAACAAAGACATCTGTCTGAAGGATTCTCTAGGTCACTATTTCCACCTGGACTGTCAATATAATTAGGCCATTAAGAGACTCAGTCCTATCCATGTCAAATCTCTGTCATCAGTGGTAACCAGTGGCAGTTTCCTCTGGCCAAATCTCATGTGTTCTTATAGCTACCATAATTTGGTTTCTTGTTTGCTCCCAACACCCCCACCTTCCTACCACCCTACCTGCATGCACCTGCTGTGGCTCTCAGAACATTTTAACTTTTTCACTAATTCTGTTACCATGTTCTTCTCTTATTATAATTTCAGCATATTATGGGGTGCTATAAATATTATTTTATGGTAGGGAAGGAAAGAAAACATCTAGTTTCTGAGAGAATATGGCAGCATTTGATAAACCATGGAGACTATGAAACATGTCAGAAGCCTGAAAATCCCCAACTACTGCTTAATTTTCTAAAAGTGTTTAAAGTGGATGTCAGAATCTATATAGTTCCATAAGTTTAATGGCAAAGCCCCTTAAACATTCTGGAAAATATTTATATGGATTCTTTTTGAGATCTCTGGATAAAGAAATTAATGAACCATCATAAAATACCTTTCTCTAGCACTGCCTCTTTTTATGGGTAATAACTCAGGCCTGGGAGGTAATTACCTGATGGGTAAAGTAATAACTTAGTCCTGAAGTATCTTTATTTAACAGTGCGTTCAAATAAATCTTTCATTATACAGTTGTAAACAGTAGATACATAATGGTTGGAAACCATAGAGTTAAATATATGCATAATTCAGTTACAAAATCATTCTCAGAGGGCACTACTACAGGAAGCAGTATCAATCCAGAAAAGTATCTCAAGTGCTAGGACACAGGGATCTGTTCCTCACAATTTCCTTAAAAACTCGGCTCAATGAACTATATGAAGACATGTTTGTTGCCTTTTCCAGACTATATGGAATTATTAATATATAGTATGTAACCTTTGAAGTCTGTTTTTTTTTCCCTTGGTATAGTGCAGTGGTGCCTGTTTTAAGTGCAGTAGCTCCTTTTCTAGAGCTACTGAGTACTGCTATTGCCTACATACCGGGGGCTTTGCAGAGCTGTCTCTTGGCTCTCTCCACTGACTGCTTAGCATTTAGGTTTCTCTCTCCTAGTTTGGTAGCAATCATCTTCTGCATTTCAGTTGGCAAAATTTTGCTACTGTTGCCTCCTGTTTGTATGGGTTTTGTGGGCCCTTTAAAAATACATTTTATTATTTCTCTGTTACTGTTTTAGAAGGCAACAGAGGAAAATATATATGTTTAAATTCTTCTTCTTTACCTGGAAATAAACCAAATGCTTGTTCACATTCAAAATATCTGTAGGCAGGGAGGAATGGGATAGGACAGATTTCTAGTTTTGGCAATGATGAAGTAACAAGGAAAGGAATTTCCCTCCCACCTCAAAGAACAAAAAATAAAAAATTATGTTGGGCAAAAAGCAGCACAGGATTAATGATCCCTAGGATTCCAGGGGGACATTAAAATGTTGTTCAAGAGGGTATGGAATATTTCATGTATCTCCCAAACAGAGTGCAAAGACCTCCTAATACAATGGGTATTGAGTGGAGTCCTTAGGAAGATACTGAAGGGGAATCCTTTTATGAACAGCATCACATTAGCCCAGACTAAAGGTTGTTTTGGCTTCACCCAACAAAGCTTAATAGCAAGCTTAAAAAGCATCAACCTGTTTCCATTTAACTGCATCGAAAAACAAAGCTCAAAATGTAAATGTTTAAAAGCAACAAGCAATGTAAAATACAAAATTTTGGTCAGAAAACAGATAGAACTCAAAACTAACACAGATGATAGAAGTAGTAGACAAAAAGATAAAAACTTAGGAAGCGGGGGAGGAAGTGGGGTAAGCACAGCAGGAGGTAAGCAGCAGATAAGCAAGCAAAGAAGTCTCATGTATTTACATCCACCCCATCACAGCTTGAGCTCCACCTCCCTCTCTTCCCTATCCATGGAAAAATTGTCTTCCATGAGACTTGGGGAGGGGGCGAGGGGAGCAGCACAGCAGTAGGTGAGCGGCAGGTGAGTGAGTGAGGCTTCATCTGTATTTACAGCCACCCATAGCTCCATCATTGCCTGAGCTCCACATCCCCCCCCACACACACAACCATCCATGGCAAAGTTGTCTTCCATGAAACCAGTCTCTGGTGACCAAAAGCCAGGGGTCTATTGTCTTGTATCATCACATGACATTGGAAAATGGAAGTAGTTTTTCTGTACGTCTGATTTTAGAGGAAAATAATTTAAATTGTTTAACACCTAGCAGGTGCCCAGCCATTGCTAATCCCATATAAATGATTTTGCTCTCCAATTATAATATAGTTTTTCCACCATTGAAACCAATTATCAGCCTTAAAATCATTCTTAACATAGAACTTCATGTGGGCTCTAACAGTGAAGTAGATTTGTCACTTGCAGTAAAAGTTACTTGGCATTAAATACTAGAGTAATTCCAAGATCTCTATTAATTCTAAAATTCAATGTTTTCTATTGTTCAAATTTGTTAGTTTTGAGAAAACATCTAAACATTGATTTTCCTCTTTGTATTTATTGGACTAAACTTTGAGCTTTCTGGCTGACATTAACAGAAGTCACTTCATAAACTAAAATGACACATATTTAATAGTACTTGGAAAATTGTACTCTACAGTTGTGTTAATTATGTTCCCTCTCAATGGACTAACCACAAAAAGTCAAGAGTCTCTTGAAGTCCTCAATTTAAATGATATTGCTTTAATGGTGGATTTGGAGACTTACTAATATTAACAATCAAATCAAGTCCATACTGAGGCAGAGGTGACCTAATGCTTTGTATAAAACCTTGTAATAGTTGAAGGCATGTGCTTTTGTAACTGAAAATATGCCTGATCATTTAATAAAATATTATGTTTAAAAATAAAATAGATAAATATTTCTGAATACTGTGAATATTTGCTAAGAGTCTCTGATTTGCTAAGAGTCTCTGTTTCTCTTTAGCATTTGAAACTGTGTAAATACTATCACAGAGCTATTTCAGGAGAAGCCCGGGACAAATGAAGAGCGAGCATATTCAAAATCTAAGAAAAATTCTTTATTCTGTGTGTTCAACCTTCAGAAAAGAATAAAGCTTTTATGATAAGGATAATTAAATAAAAAGTCAAGAATAAACAATAGAAGATACTATGATTTGGGCATCATATATTTTTCTGAGCTTTAACAGGCAATATAAATAAAGAAAATACAAGTTTTTACATACCCCTCTTTACAAAAAGGGAAGAAATATACAGGTTACTTAAGGGAAAGCAGTAATTTACATTTAATTATTTTCAAAAAGAGTACCACATTAATATTTAATGCAGTACTTTCCTTCTTACACTGTATTTTTAAAATATAATAAAAATGCTTTTAAACTAATTAAATCCTATTAAATAGAGATTGAGGAATTTTTAAGTAAAATATCAGAAGAAATTTTATGAAAATATTAACTGATTATTTCTCCATAGTAGTAGCATGGTGATTTTATGTATTATATTTATAATCAGTAAAATAATATTATATTTGAAATCAAATATTATGACACAGCTAAGATTTTAATTTTAAAAACATCAGCACAGTAATGGGAAGAAGTGAATTAAAATTAAAAAGATTCATTACTTTTTGAGTTCAAAATTAGAAATAGTAATAAGTATGAAGATTTACTTGAAATATTTTTCATTTAAATAATGTTGATTCATTATTGAACTGACTCACAAGAGAGAAAGAATAAAAATAGTAGCAACAACAAAAAAGGACAAACTTGTGAGTCTGGCATCTAGCACCATTTATCCTCATTATTATGAAATCATTTATTCATTCAGCACATATTCATTGCACGTTATTCATTGTTAGGTATTGTCTCAGGTACAAGAGCTTAACAATCTTAATCTTGAAGAGTTCACAGTGGTTGAAAAAAAGCAATCTCGAAATTTAACATGATTGAGTGCTGTAGGAAGTGCTCTCAGAGCCCAGAATGAAGGATAGATGAAAAGTTTTACTTACAACTTCCTTTTTATGCATATCCTCTAGGACCCCACTTCATACAGTTCAAGCTCTCTTGCTGGCCATTTCCCAAAGAAGCTAATGTTTTGCTTTGACTGTTCCCTCTGAATGGAATGCCCTTTCACTCTCTTTCTCCAAATCCACCCCTCCCTTTCACCTTAAGTCCCATTTCCAATGCTACCTACTTCATAAAATATTCTGCATCCTCTGCCTCCTTCCAAACCAGTGCTCCCCCATAATTCTACCCTCAAGTAGTGTCCACTTTTCTAAACTGGTAGTTCATTTCAACTATGGCTCACTTGGAGTTCTTATTGCTTTACACTGTGTAGTTGAAATTTTATTTACATAAATTACTTTGTCTATGTGGTGACCAGGAAAATGTGTGAGTCAGATCTTCTCCTGTAGGAAGCATATTTGACAGCTCCAGCTGCTGCCCTCCTAGCTGTATCATTGTGTCCATGCCACTACTGTGCTTCCCACAGTCTACTACCAGCCATTGACTTGGCATTGCTAACAGAGGTCCATCTCTTCAAGATGAGGAACTGTTCTGATAGGAAACTTGAGTTTGAGAATTATACTTTGCTCTCACCAAAACCGTCTCAGAACTGTGCTGCAGACTAAGATTCTTTCTAACAAATTCTCCTTCACCTCCGCTTTTCTTCACAGCTGTCAGCACTGCAGTGTGGTGTGAGGCTTTCCTCTCCTTCTCATGCTTGCTCCCCTTTATTCTTCATGGGCCTTTTTCTCAACACATTTCTTGCCTGCATGAGCCTATCTTATCACTGGCTTTTCAGAGGACCTGAAGTAAAACAAGTAGAGGCAGGAGTGGCACAGGAAGATACGTGATAAGATGGAACTTGGAGACTGGCTCACATACTACCTCCCAGGTAAAGACAGTGCTATCTTGAGTGATGTAGCCCAAGAACAAGGTGACATACCAATTGCTGTCACTTCTGGTAATGTTGAGAAACATGTCTTACACGTTCGATGAATTAGACATTTGAAATATGTTGGGAAAACAATGTATGCAAGGGCAAAAGAGTTGGCTGCTTACCGATATGTGGTATTGATGAGAGACAGAGGTCCTTAACAAGCAGTTAAAGGCTAAATATGAGAGCCAGAGAAGCTATTTATTTGATAGCTTAAAAGAGGGCTTTATTTTCTGAAGTGAAAAAGCTGGAACAGGTAAGCAGCAGTTTGAGGACTTAATAGTGTGAGTCACAGAGGTATAGAGATTTATAAATACTCAGGCAAGGTAAATCTTTTATTATAAGTTCAGGACCCTGTTTGAGAAAATCTGGGACCATGAAACATGGATAAGGATATTGGGTAGAATCCCTAATCATGTTAGGTCAGCAGATCTCCTTGAAATCTCAGGTGGAGAGGCTGGTAACCTTTCTCTAATAAAAACTAGTACAACCCATCTGCTAAAGATATTGCAGAGGTCTTTCCATTGCAAAGTGGCAGGTGCCTCTCTAATAAGCCATCCAAATCTCCTCCCCGACAACCAGGCTGATAACCTGGACTAAGTCCCAGCAAAAACTGCCCAGGGAAAGGCTTGGCCTAATAAGGAAAGAAATACATTACATAATAAATTAGCTGGAGAAATTAGTTTGCATGTTTGGGCAGAACCAGAAAAACCTCAGGATTTGATGTTGAGGATGTTTGATTAAGTGTGCCAGAGGTAGCTGGAATCCATTGACTTTTCTGCATTTCTTAGGCTGTAAGATTTAATCATCCTGGCAAAAACCCATAGAATGGTGCAAAATTGTTCCTTGGGTGGCTCTTAGAGCTTGGAGAACTGGCCAACAAAGAGTGAAGTAATGCCTGAATTGCCCTGGCAGGCTCTAGAAGAGGAAATAAAGAGGCTAAAGCTGCCATTCTGGAATTGAGCACATTATGTGAAAACAGAAGACCCACCAGAGTATTATGTTCCATGGAAGTGTTCAAAAAACACACCCTTCACTGAGGCCATTGGGAATGCTCTGGTGAAAGGGAAAGTAGTATCAAACAAATGTTCAGTGGTGACTCTCCAGTGAAGACCAGCACTCACAGCAGGAGAGGTGGCACAGAGCTGGGCTTGTTAATATCTGGTGGGATTGTGGGACTCTATGTAATAAAGCTCACATGGAAATGCTTAGTGGCTAGGAGCCTGGAGGCTTCAGTTATTATCAGTGTTAGACATGAAGCTCAGGGGTCTTGATCTGAAAGAAATTGTGGAAATGATTAATAGAGCTTGTCCTCCCTAGAGGCAAAATAAAGGGCAGCCAACTAAGGTCTTATTTAATAGCTCAACCATTAAAAGAGAAGTACGATAAAACAGGAGGCTTTGAGAGTGGTAGCTCTAGTACAAAATTATGATCCTTTTCCAATTTTCAGATCTAGAATCCATTGACTAGAGAGGATGGTTATCATTTATATCTCCAGACCACCTGCAATGATGGAAGCTATTTGTCCTTTTACCGTATACTCTCCCTTTTCTAAGTTTCCCCCTCAAAAATTGAGGCCAATAGGAACCACCTAGGAGGTATGCACTAGACTGTTGGAGAAGATGATCTATGTAGTTCAAGGGGTGAGAGGTGGTGGGCATAAAAATGCATTGTTCAGATCCACTATGAATTGCTTTGTTGACCAATAGCTCCAACAGATTACCATGACAATTCAGAATGGTATTTGTGCCTGGATCATCCTTCCCATGGGTTTCTCTTCAAGGAATGAGAATGATGGAGATACTAATTCTGGACATTTCTAACATGCAGCTCTGACTCAAGAACCCTTCATTTGCCTGGGCAAACTTTCCTAGAACTGTGCTGGGACTTTTCTCACCAAATTTTTCTTCCTTTCCCTTCTTCTTCAAAATTGTCAGACACATATAGTGGTCCAAAGGTTCTTCCTGCTTTTTCATGCCTTCTCCCTTTATTCTCAAAAGTATTTTCCCCAAAAAATATTTTGCACACTTAATGCTGTCTTGTTTTTTCCTTATCAGAAGACCTGAACTAACATACCATAATAGGTAAGAACATCTTGGAGCAGAAACCATCTCGTAAATTTCTTTATGTTGAATAGCATATCATGTAAAAAGTTTAATAATTTTCATCTAAATTAAAAACATGGATATATTAGAGGTTAAAAATCTGTGTAATCATTATAATTTGAATAATTATTTCTGTTCTTTATAAGTTGTGATGTGACACAAGAAAGCAGCAAACTCAAAAGCTAAAAGATGAAGAAAAAGATTAAACATTTACTGAGTTCTTGTATTTAAATTCTTGAAAGAAGATAATATTCAGAAATTATTACTTCAAATGTTATGAATAGTTTAGAAGGCAATCAGCACTATTTAAGCAAAATATAAAAGTCAATAATTGTCTTATACTGGGGAAAGTTTTTTTTTTTAATTTGGTTTCTTAGAAACAAAAGATATTGTGCATAAAACTTAATAGGATATGAGTATAAGAACTGAACATTTGACAATATCTTTACCTGTGGTGTTGTGAATTTATTAGTCAATGTTTCTTCAACCTCAAGTATTTTGAAAATGAGAAGAATAAAATCAATTATTTGTGAAATGGCATGCTCTGCAGATTTTTATAGCCAAGCTTTTAATGCTGCAAAAATTGTCCTGGCACAGCTACAGGTTACTGTCAGGCAGAATGTGAAAAATTGCCTTTGGCAATTAACAAGTATTTATCAGCATTGACAACCCTAGTATGCATAATTACAATGACATAGATGTCAACTAAGAGTGCAGCAAATTTAATTGTTTTATTTTGGTGCAACGCACTGTATATTCATATAATACCCTTTCTTCTTGTCAGGCAATTATTTAGGAAGTGTTTGAGAGATTTTTATTTGTTTTCTTTGTGTGTATGTGTGACACAATAAACCATTAGAGCTGAGTATTACTTTTACTAGTAATATGAAGTTTAGTTCTAAATAAATTAGATCTTGTTGATGCCAGGTAACGCTACACCTTACAATTTCAAAGTTGACATTCCTAAAAGACCTTTGTTATTTGACGCATAATTTGAGTGGATTGAGAATAAAAAGCACCACTGACTGAGAATTAAACAAGTTTTTAAATAAAAGCTACATATAATGAATTGCATCCACTTACAGTACATAATGTGATGAGTTTTGACTGCTGTATATACCTGTGAAAATACCACCACAATCAAGATATAGTACAATACAGTAAAATTGCGTCATCCACAAAAGATTCCTCATTTGCAGTACAGGTATTCTCCCATCCCCAGGCTCAGGCAACCACTGATCTGTATTTTGAGACCATAAATTAATTTTAATTTGTAGAAATTTTATGTACATGGCAGCATACAGTATATATTATTTTAGGTCTGATGTCTTTCACATTGCATCATATTTTTTTAATTTTTAACTATTATGGGTACATTATAGTTGTATAACTTTATAGGGTTTTGATGTTTGTCTGTTCTGCTGTACCAGTATTTTCTTTTTTTATTGCTGACTAGTGTTTAATTGTATGATCATACCAAGTTGAATTTATTCATTCACTTTTTGGTGGACACTTAGGTTATTTCTCTTTAGGAGCTGTTGTAAATAAAACTGCAAAGATATTAATACATTTATTTATTTAGATATATGTTCTCATTTCCCTTGGTAAATAGCTAAGAGTGGAAAGTCTAGACTGTAGGGTAGATGTACCTTACATTTTCGAGAAATTAGTAATATCATTTCACATTCCTAACCACAATGTATAATCATTCCAGTTGCACCATGTGTTTTGATAAATTCTTGGTATTTTCAGTCAGGGATTTTAATCTGCATTTCCTTGATAAGTGCTGATTTATATTATGTTCTTATATGCTAATTGTTCAATCATATATCTTCATTTGCAAAGTATTCATATAATTTTCTAATTTTTAATTTGGCTGTTTGTACATCTGTGTTTCGTTGGCTGTCATTTGGTATGTCTTACTGAGTGGTAAAAGTTATACATAGATATAGATAATACGTATAGAAGACCCATGTCTATATATGTTTTGTAAATATTGGTGCTTACACTGAATTGCCTTTTTTGTTTCTTCACAGTGTTTTTGGAAGATCAATTTGTTAAAATTTTAATAAGGCTTGATTTATTCATTTTCTTGTTTTCAGTTCATGATTTCTGTGTCATGTCCCATCTAAAAAAGTCTTTGCTTTTGCCAATGTCACAAAGATTTTTTTTCTTCTAGAAGTTTTATAATGTTAGTTGTGCAATTAACACTATGTTCAACTTCAGGTATATATTCTTTATAGTGTGAGATAAGATTTGATGACCTTTTTGTTCATACCTAGTTGTTTCAGTACAGTTTGTAAAAAGACTTTCTTTTGCCTATTAAGTTGCCTTGGTGCCTTTGTTAGAAATCATTTGAACTTATATTTGGAGTCTATCTCTGGAGGCTCTATTCTTCTATGGATTTATAGATCTGTCATTATAACTTTACCATACTGTCTGGACTTTTATTTCCTTTTACTAAATCTTGAAATCAAGTACAAATTCTCTCATTTTTCACTATCTTGAATCTTTTAGAATATCTGTGTACACATAAAATTTTAAGCATCAGCTTGTCAATTTCTACAAAAAAATTCTGATGGGATTTTGATTTGGATTAAACTGAATCTATAGATCAAGTTGAGCATTGCTGTCTTAACAATATTATTACCTTTACTTAGATCTTTTATTTCTCTTAACAGCTTTCTGTAGTTTTCATTGTAGAGGTCTTATATTCCTTTTTCTAAATTATTCTTAAACATTTTATATTTTTAACACTTTTGAAAATATAATTCATTTAATTTCATTTTGAAATTGTTTGCTACAAATATATAGATTCAATTGATTTTTTTTAATATTGACCACTTTGAAAACTTGCTGAATTTATTAGTTGTAATATTTTATTATGTATGTGTTTATGTTCTAGATAAACAATCATAACATCTTCAAATAGAGTTGCTACTACTTCATTCTTTCTGATTTTTATACTGTTTATTTATGTTTCCTGCTTATTCACTGACTAGAACCTCTAGTACAGATTAAATAGAAGAGATCACAATGGGCATCTTTTTCTTGTTCTTAATATTAGAAGGTAACCATTCAAGATTTTATCATTGGGTTTGTTATTAGTTATAGAGGGACATGTTTTACAGGTAAAGGGATCAATATGCTCAGAGGTTCACTGGCAAGAGAGAGTATAGTATGCTGGTTATTCTTCAAGCAGTTTAATAAAATCAGAGCAGATAGTGTAAAAGAGGGATTGGAGAGAGATGAAGCTGGAGAAATAGGTCTAAATATTAGGGGATTGTTGTAGCATCTGTTCCCCATACATTCTCTATACCCACTTATTCAGATTGTATTTTCAGTCCCTGCCTTAATTGCTAAGCATAACTTGGTTCAATTACTGAACTAACTTTTGGTACAATAGTTCATACAAATTCTCTCTTTGTTGATGGACCATGTCTTCACTTAGGACCACTGTTTTTTGTATATCTCAGTCCTACAATGTTAAATATGGCTCAATCGCACAATTGTTTCTAACTTCTGAGCAGAGTCTTCCATCATCTATTTGTCTTCAAGATGCAGATGGAGCCTATGGTGAAAAAAAATAAGCAAAAAGGAGAAGTAATTTACATTTATCAAATTCCATGCCCTGTATTTTATGTATTGGCTGGTTTTCTAGGCACACCTTTATCTGGGATCTTGTTAGGCTGAATTCTCAGGTGAGTCCCACATATTTTAGAATGCGATTCCATAGTGTAGATAGGGTCTGAGGAATTATTCAAGCCCAAAAAGTTTGCAAAAGGTCCAGAGTGAAAGCCATAAGTGTCAAAACTGGATAGAATCACAGCTGCTGCCATACAGAATGGAAGAAACTAAATTGATATTTGACAGCTATCAAAGTACATTAAAAACATAGACTTTGTAATCATTTACACCTGGTTTTAAATCCTAATTACTCCACTTAGCTCTGTGACTTTGGGCAGTTTGCCTAGGCTTTCTAAATCTTTCTATTTTAACCTCATAAGCCAAGTATAAATAATACAGAATACTTTTAGAGTTGCTGTGAGGATAGACGAGGTAATGCTTGTAAAATTCTCCTAAGTGATTCTGTCAGTGAGCCACACATCCTTGTGGCCCCACCCTTGCTGTCCATGTCACCCAGCTTGCATCTGCCAGCAGTCATGTCTCTTTGCTAGGCCTTTATCTGGCCACTAGAGCCTGCTTTGCCCATAGATGTAGTGGATCAGAAGACATGCAGAATTATTCTTGGGAGCAGTTCTTAACTTATGTCTGACAGAAGCTGGTGGATAAACATTTTAGCTCCCTCTCCGCTAGGATGGGATGATTTGAAGACATTCTGTATACTGACTCTCATAGTCTCCAGTGGGATTGAGCTCCAGTCATCTATAGCAGCAATGTATTTGATAATTTGCTCTTTCCTGCCTTTCTTCCCTTCCCTGTCTCATGAATTATGGTTTGACTTAAAATAAGGGATTATATTAGAATTTACAAGTTTGTGAGAAAAGGTGGAAAAGTTTATGGAAGGGTGTTGCTCTTGCATTGTGTGGTGGGCCTGAAGTTGTTCTAGCTCAGCAGGTCAGGAGGTCAGGAAAACAAGTTTGACGTGAAGTGAGGGCAAAGAGGATAATTGGAATCCATGAAGACAGACAGGAACCCACATTTCTCTCTCATTGTCTCTGACCTCAGTGGCACAAGTGATCTGTAGAAAAGTCTGGAGCTGTTTACCAAAGAACTGTACATATGCCTGTCCAGGACTCCAAAAAGCTGAATGAGGAGATCTCATGAGATCTGGAGGGGCCACAGACCTGGCTGCTTTCACACACTAACAATGTGAATCAATAGACCAATGAAATGTGCTTGAGCAAATGTAAGTCCCTGACATTCTAACCCGACCTCCTAACCATCATTGCTGATTCTTTACTTCCACCTTCACAATCTTGTAAATATTTACCTTGTGGTCAACTTTGACCTAGAAACATACAAGGGAAGTGTAGTTGACATGCTACAAAATCATCGCTCTTTATTTTCCCTGGCTTGTATTTCTTTTACTGTTAAAACTATTTGCGCTTGAATCCTTCTATCTGGGCGGAGGCTCTAATTGTTAAATAACACTGTGCCTAGCATATAGTAAAAATGAGAAAAATATGTTATTTATACTCCTAGTCAAAGCAATCATTCTTGATGATGTTAAAATCAATATGTGGTTCTTCATCTTTCCAAACCTAGTCTTTCTGAAATTACAGTATATATGTCAAGTTTAGTGTACATATAAAAATTTTTATGAATTTGTTTTATATACATATATATTTTTAGACTTTCAGCATCCCTTACACTGATAATATTATTCAGGAAGTGCTTTGAAATGTAGAGATGTCTGAATGTTAAACTAGATATTTCTAATGAACATGCTTCATGTGCTGCATTTTGAGAAGCACTGATTTAGTGTGTGTGTGTGTGTGTGTGTGTGTGTGTGTGTATATCATGTTCTTTATAGATCTTTTAATTTTTATTACTTTTAATAATACAAGTGTTCGGAATTTATAGTTTTGAAGAAGATGTAGTCTTATTTATTTCAAAGTGATTCAAATGATGAGAAAGTAGAATAAATGGAAGTAGGAAAAAAATGCCATTCTGTATTTTCCTTGCCAAGAAACACTGAACTAAATATCTCAAAGGATAAGCAAGCACCTGAACATTATTATTTTTAAGTGTTTCACAGTATTGTTTTAAAACACTTACATGGAATTATGTTTAAGAGGAAACCTGTTGTCTAACAGAAGGATCTCTGAAATTCTTTAGCCAGATATTTCAAAATATGCACAAGAATATAAATATAGTAAATATAGTTTTCTACTTTTGAGAAATATTTTAATTGCTTGGCATTGACACTGCTGTTGGCAGGTTTAAAAAGAGAACCCATAAAGCTCTGCAAATTTTGGCAGAATTTCCCTTTCTCCCTCCCCATACTATGCAAATAACCATTACAATCTGTCTAAGAGACCAGTTCCTGGAAGGAGGCTGTAATTAAAATGGATCATTGACCTTCTCTAAGAGAATTTCAGGGGGAATTTATCCTTTCTTATATCCATGCTAACCTCAGGAACCACAGAAAATTCAATACTCATAGTTTATGCTTCATTCATCCCTGAAAATTTATTTTTCTTATCCTATCTTCTGATGACCCAAACTTTTCCTATATGATCCCTGGAACTCATAATATAGCTTCAGCAAAGTTAACTTTATTCTAATATTTTGTCTGAACAACCTTATAATCTTACATTGTAAGGATAGTGCCCTCTAGGTCCATATTTACATTTGTGTATTACTGTTATCCTCTCCTCCGTAACAGCTTCCTTTGAAGCTCATTCCATCAGCAATATCACCTGCTACTCTACCTTGGTGCTGGATGGATACTGTTTGGGATTCTCTTTCATTTCCTAGTAATTCTCTCCCTGTCTCTTTCATTCTCACCTCTCTCCCCTTCCCTCCTACCCCTTCCTCTCCCCATCCATCTCCCTCTCCCTCATTCTCTGGCCCTTTTAGGTCATTAGGCTTTCTATCTCCTATATCCTTCACTCCCCTCTTCCAACACTACCATGGCTTTATCTTTTCATTTCTAGTAATTTTGCACCTTCTAAAATATTAAAACATCTGATTTTCCAGCAACTGCCTATTATCTTTCCATTTTACTCACTGCCTTCATCCATTCAGGCTGCTAATAAAAAATACCATGGATTTTTAAACAACAGAAATTTATTTCTGGTAGTTCTGGAGGCAGAGAAATTCAAATACAAAATGCCAGCAGACTTAGTGTTTGATGGCCCATTTCATTGTTCACAGATGCCTGTCTTTTCGCTATAGCCTTGCATGGCAAAAGGAAAGAGAGCTCTCTCATGCCTCTTTTATAAGGGTACTAATGCAATTCATGAGGCCTCCACCCTCATGACCAAGTTATCTCCCAAAATTCTCACCTCCCAACATTGTAACACTGGAGATTAGTCTTCCACATAGGATTTTTGGGAAGACACAGCATCAGTTTATAGCACTCATTTTAATAACCCAATGTCAAGAAAAATATTTTTTGATTGGCACTTTCTAATTATTGATCTTTTTGCTGCCTATTATCTTCTTCATTCTTACTGTATTTCTTTCCTAGTTGGGAGGAGTTGGTTATTAGAACTTTAAAATATTCGTTAAATAGCACATGTACTATTATTGTGTAGTAGCAATCATCATCACACATAATTGCCAATTAATTTATTTTATTAGCCTAAAGTTTATAGCATAAATCAGTAATAGATTATTTTAGTGACATATACACACGCATATAACCTTCACTCCTATATCTGTAGAATTTCAAAGGTCTGTGAAAAGGCTAGTTATTTTCTTTATTCAGTTTTACTTTACTACATTTTCGACTCTATAACCTATATTAGAGTGCTGCTTGTGATGTGAAATTCAAAAATATTTTAAAATATTTTACTCTTGAATGCAATCTAAAATATATGTATTTAATCAAATTCAGAGCATCTTGTACATTCTTATTGAATTAAAATCAATTGAATGCAACCACATTTATTTACTGCTTCCTACTTTCTGTGAATTTTGTTATATTCTGAAGATACAGAAGTAGGACACTGATCCTTTGATCAAGGATATCATAGACAAGTATAGGAAACACCCATAAAACACAGTGACATACACATGTGGATACACACACACGCATACATGGGCATTCACACCCACATCCCAAAAATTCTAAAACCTGTAATCTGAGGTAATACATGCTTAATTGGAAAAGTGATATGAAGCACAGACAGAGATATTAACTTCTCTAGGACATATCTGGAAAAGCTACAGAGGGGATACATAATTTGATCAATAACTAGAGTGGTTAGCATTACACATGAAACACATAAAAATTGGGGGTGGTGGTAAAAAGAACATTTTATACCAAGAGAGAAATCTAAACAAAACTCAGAGGCTAGAGAGTGCATGATTTGTTCTCAAGCAATGAGTAGTCTTGTGTGATTAAAAATATGAATTGTATCTTCTGTTGAAATGAGGATGGAAATTTAATCTTGGTTCATTTAGTAAAATCTCTAAAAATAGAGGTTTTACTTTCAAAAATATATGTTCTTTCTCAGCTGGTTCATACCTTTGTCACTGTCTTTTTATAAAGTACTAAACTCTTTTACATGTAGAGGCCCACATTTTTTCATGATGTTTAAACATAATTTTTGCTGAAGTAATATCAGCTATAATGGCATATATAATACATTATGGAACATATATTATAAAAACATCATGTGCTATATAGACGTAAAGAAATTAAGCCAAAATATACAGTTTTATGTAAGTACTGTTTTTCATCTACTCAGTCTCACTATTCAGAGATATTCTTAACAGTTTTCTGTTCCCATACTTCCATATATTTCCTTTGTGTGTGTGTGTCTTCATATAAATATAAACAGATCTACCTCAATTTTTTAAATGTAGAATATTTTCTAATATAATTATTGAATAATTTATTTAAACATTTCTTTATTATAAACCACTTAAATCATTTCCAGTTTTTCACTGTCACAGGCAATGTGGAAAAGGAGCCATCCGTACACACATGTACACACCAAGACACATTTAACTTCCATGTATATGAGGTCTGTCTGGAAAATATCCAGCCCTTGTTGATATAACAGGAATGGATTGGGTGACATCAATGTAACCTGGCAGCCAAGGCAAGTACACTGGAATGCACGTGTGTGAACAATGACAACTGCACAGTTCTAGTCAATGGGGCACTAGACACCGTTGAGTGAGCATGTGTACTGTGTGGGCATCGCATTCAAAATCACTGAGTGCGTAGAGCAATGAATCTGCATCAAATTTTGCATTCAGCTTGAACATTCCTCCACAAAAACTATTCTGATGATTCAGAAGGCTTTTGGGGATGATGCAATGAGTGCAGTGCAAATAAAAGTGTGGCACAAATGCTTCAAAGATGGTGATCCACATTCTAGAAGGTCTGCAACAAACAGAGCACCTGAGAATGTTGAACTTGTAGGGCTGCAATCAACAAAGGTCCCAAGGTGCCTACTTTTACAATATTTCTTGTATTTTGTGTCTTCTTCAATAAATGTTTCCATTTTTCATATTACATGGCTGGATTATTTTTGGATAGACCTCATATTCAAAATATTTATCAATAGCAAGGCATAGGCACTAACCGATCACAATGTACAGTCTAACAATAGAGAAGAGATGCCAAAGCAACTATAAATGACATCACCTGTAAACAACCAATGCAAGTATGATTATACATAAGAGATAAACGTCAGCCCTATTTCTACTAACATTTATGTCCACTGAATTAATAGAGTGGAAGTGCTTCTCAGAGTTTCTGCATATTAAGATTTTCACCTATACTTCTGCATTGCTTTTAAAATTGTAAAGTTTTGCATTTTAACAATAGAGTGATAAACAAAAAGTTGTAAAATATTTTGATGTATATTCTGGGTTGTTTTAGAAATTCTTACCTATTGCATGTATTTTGTAAGTCTCTTATATTTACCTCTAAATATAGTTTTAGAGATTTTTTAAAAAATGCAGTTTCATATATTTAATCTTTGTGAATTTAGCCTTTATATTTGGTATAATTTTTCTTCTACATGTTAGTTAGCTTTCCCAGCAAGATACATAAAATGGTTAATCATTTCCTTAATCTGATCAAATGATAACTCGATCATATTCAATTCTTTTTAATTTGCAGAGAGTTTCTAGTTTCACTTGGCCGCTTATCCATTTCTAAGTGAATGTCTACATTTTACTAGATATTTGGACTAAATATTCTTTAAAATCACACTATAATGGAGTTTTCTGGTCTGAGGGCAGATATTTTGCAAACTTAACTTTTCAACACAAAATCCTTCTGCTCATCATTACCATGGTTGGAAGCTTTTTATTTTACTATGAGAACTCTGGAGATCAAAGAGGGGATGATACTGCCGTGGCATTCCCAATATGGTTTTCTAAGGAGACGTGGATTTTAAAAGAGCTTGTCAAAGGATGTATGCCCTGAACTGAAACCTAAAGCAAAAAGTCCTGGATCTCTGATCATTCAGTTTATTCTTCATTCATAAGTTCTTCCTATTTTCCTAGATTTTGAAAGGTAAAACTCAAAAGATAGTGCAGCTAAAGATTAATGGAGCCAATCTATCAAGAATGACAGTGTCTTTCTCCTTTTCTTGTTCATGTAGTATGCATCAGTCATTTTGTTTTCTAAGAATTCTAAGACATCTTGCATTCTTTACTTTTGAGCTTGGTCTTGTGTATGTGTGTTTGTGTGTATGTGTGTATTTGTGTCCCCAATTATTTACTTTTGCACACATTTTAATATGGATACGTTATCTTATGCAAATGTCTTGTAACTGAACCTCTAAGGGCATGAGCAGCCAGTGGCCCTCACCATTCAAAAGTGATACAGTGTGAAGACTGATGATGCCATATATGTACCCAGAGTACAATCTAACGAGTTTTATTATTCACATAATGGGGTTTTCTGGAGAGAGCAGACAGGTACCCAATCTGGTTATTGTCATCCCTGATTTACACTCTACCCCTATTTATCTCCCTATACACTTATGGCCTCAAACAAAGGTAGACCATTTTCTGTGAAACCAAAATGTACATTGCAAAAAACACTGGTCAAACTGTCAAGAGATATGATTTTAAACCAATTCTATCATGTATCATTTGTGAGACCTTATGTAAATCCTTTTGCCTCATCGAGATGGGGTGACCTCATCTGTAAAAGAGATTAATAATAGTCACTTCATAGAGTTCTGCAAGTCACATGAGAAACTGACTTTGAAAGCATTTTGGAAATTGAAAAGTGCTATGGGAATGCATTATAATATGGGAGTTTATTTTAAAGTAATGGTGTTTTTCCTGCATGATTAAGGTTCTGTTCTGGAAGGTTTAGGTGTACTCACAATCCTGCTTTTAATACTAAACTTACATCATCTAGGAGAAAAAATAAAAATAAAAACTCCCCAAAGGGTCACCACTTAATTCCTGCTGACAGTCTTCCTTCAAAATGACTGTGATAAAACACTGATTCATCTTTAAGTGTACCTGACATTCAAGAATGGGTATTTTGCTTCCAATTCATCAAATATGGGGTTAAATTGTGGATGTTTCCTATCACGCTTCCTTGCTTGAGCTTCTCTTCTCCTTGCTTGAGCTTCAAGTTTATCATTTGTAGAATTGTTGAGAAAACAATTCGGCAATGAAAATACAGTGCCCCAAATGACAGTCATTGAAGGGCAGTAGTTGCTTTTATTATCCTTATGATTATCATAATTAATTTCAACATGTGTAGTAGCTCTGTACACTATATTGTACCTCAAATTCACTGAGTTTTGGATTTCTTATCTGTAGAACAGAAATCACATGTATATCACTAAACTTTAGTGGGTTAATAGCTGCAAAGGCACTCTGAAAAATATGCAGTTTTCTATTAGTGCAAGTAGAATTTGTCTCTTTTTAAATTAGACTTGCTTTGTGATGGACTTCTTAATGTTGGAAAAAACAATATTGTATCTAGAACCTAATGGCAAGAAATTTTCTAATTCCTTGATGTCAGATAACCAACCACCTAAATGACTTTTATAACCATGCTCTGGCAAATTGTGGACATTGGTATTTGATAGTTGATAAATCTATGGTTAAATGAATGATGATCTTTGCACTGCTAGCTTGTTTGTTCCTTTAGTTCACTGCTCAATCATCACAAAGCCCTTTTCTGATAACCCAGTTAAATGAGATCCTCCCATCACTCCTATTACATGCATTATTTTATGTCTTCACTCATCACCATTCACACTTCTTTTATTATTATTCTTTTACTTATTGTAAAATTCCCTATTAGCAAGAGATCAAGAAACTTTTCGTGTTCTTTAAATACTCAATAAAGGCTCTTACTCGTGGGACAAAGGCAATATACATAACCTAAACATTTGTACCCCCATAATATGCTGAAATTAAAAAAAAAATTTAAAAATTATCCAATAAAAGAACACAGTAGACAGTCCATTAATATTTATTGGATGCCTAGGTGATAGAAGAATACTTAACTCCTATAAGCTTATGGTTCTGCCTCTTTCAACATGATTGCTGAATCGTACCCATTTAACTCAATGAGAAAATCTGGAGAAAAACAGGAAAGCATTTGTTCCTTGTACCAGATTAGAAGTTTAACTTGGACAAACATAAAATTGTTAGTGTAAATGTAACCAGTGTAAATTTCACAAATTAAACATGTGTAGCAAAAATAATGCTATGTGAAACCATAAAATGTAGTAAATTTTCACTACTTACAAAAACTGTAGGAAGCATTATTTATTCAGAACTAGATTCATGCTTTGTTCTCTAAACCTTAGTAATCTGTGTTTCTTACATCATATTTTATAAGTGTTAACTCTTCAAATTTGGCTTTTAAAAATGTGCACGATTGGGGAGAACATTGAAAATGCTCTAAACTTGAACCCTAAGTATCTTCTTGTTTGTCCTCCTACACATCTTCGTATTGAAGATCCTAATACCTGTTAGCTTTTAAACTGGTAAAAACTTACACAGTAATTCATATGTATGATTAGAGGCAAACCCACTCAAAAAGAAGTTGATAACCTGAATAGCCCTGTATCTATCTATTCTCTTTATTATCTAGATAGCTATCTAGCTATCATCTGTGTATGTAAATAATTTGAATGTATAATAAAAAATCTCACTGAAAAGAAAATTCCAGGACCAAATGATTTTATTGGAAACTTCTACCAAACATTTATGGAATAAGAAATAAGCGATTCTGGACAAATTATACCAGAAACTGGAAAAGAATTGAATAATTTCTACTTCATTCTGAGGCCAACATTATTCTAATACCAAACTCAGAACAAAATAATTACAATAAAAGAAACTTACAAATATCCACCCTGAATATAAATACAAGTATTTTTACAAATTATTAGAAAATAGAATTCAGTAATATATAAAATAAATAATATATTATGACCAAATGGAAAGTATCTCAAGAATTTGTTGCTGAGATATTATGCCAACTATACCTTTTCCAAAGTATTTTAAAAGATTCTAGACCCTAAGTATAAGGCAGGTATCACTCAAACATTGATCTTCATAATTAAAAAATAAATATTAAGTTGTAAATATGAATATATAAAATTATGATGTGCAATTTTGTACATTTAGTTCACATATGAAAAACATCGATAAAAAGAATGTATTATAATCAAGAGTGTTTCATTATAATAATGTGTGGCATATTCATAATTAAAATTAGCTTGTATTTTATTATTCAGATATACTTCCACTAACACTGTTTCTGTTAAAATTTCCTTAGATTTCTAACTATTTGTTTTGATGCTATGGTATTTGTTACATATTTTTTCTCTTGGCATTCATCAATAATAAGCGATTCTTTTTTTAGGTTAATTTAGTAATACGAGTTTGTTTTTTACCACACTCTGAGCCATGCCCTCCAACCTAAAATTTATCTGTAAGAAAGATGATACCTTATTTCACTGATCTTAAAACTTATATATTTTTTCACTTTTTAACAATTCTGGTAGTAGAATGCATTTTACCACCCACGAATCTTGCTATCATTTTCAGACAGGTGGCAATCATTACATAGTTGCCATGGCCTGCACATGTGTGAAATTGGTCTGAAAACTTTCCATTGATATCTTCTGGTAAGATAAATAAAGTGGCAGCATCAAAACTTGCCAGAAGCTTGGGAGACAGCAGTGGACACTATTTGAGGAAGTACTATATGTCACTATTCTTGATCACACAAAGGATGCTGTTGTGTAATGAATGTGGACCTCAACAACACTGAGTCAAAAGAAATTCAGAAACATTGAACTCTGAATATGAACAGGTGTTAGAAATACCTTAAACAATTTTATTACATACCCACATGAGCAAATGTTCCATCGTTAACTGTCGTTCTCTCCTACCGAACTGGATTTACTCTCTGCTCTGTTCTACCCTTCTTCACGCCCAGGAACATTGACTTCTGTGGACTTCATCACCTGAGTTCCCTTGTTTGGTCTAGAAAATTCATGTGTTCTTTTAACTCCTTATTGTAAATTTCTTAAAAATAGACAGGCTGGTATATATTTTTGCTGTTCTTTTTATTATTTATTTATTTATTTTTTTGAGACAGAGTCTTACTCTGTTGCCTGGGCTAGAGTGCCATGGTGTCAGCCTAGCTCACAGCAACCTCAAACTCCTGGGCTCAAGCAATCCTCCTGCCTCAGCCTCCCAAGTAGCTGGGACTACAGGCATGTGCCACCATGCCCGGCTAATTTTTTCTCTATATGTTTTTAGTTGTCCATATAACTTCTTTCTATTTTTAGTAGAGACGGGGTCTTGCTCTTGCTCAGGCTGGTCTTGAACTCCTGAGCTCAAACGATCCTCCTGCTTCGACCTCCCAGAGTGCTAGGATGTTCTTTTTATTTTATACCCTTGTAAAACATAAAGCTAATCACTTGGATTTGTTCTTTAGTTAGATACAAAATGAATAATGAATGTGATGTAATTTAAATATACATATGATGTGTGAAGCCAGAGAACCTGCCTTCTAATTCTTGTTCAGCTATTCTGTCTCAATTGCTGTTACTGTTCATGAAAATTTATGTTGATAGTTCTCATTCTGTCTATGATACAACAGAACAGGACACCTACAACAGACTGCTACTTGAGGCAAAATTATAGTGTTCTTTTATAATTTGTAGGGTTAGGATTTGGCTATGGAACATTTTCCACTCACTGTCACTCTCTATTTTTGTCTGGATTAATTATAATCTAGTACATTAACAAGTAGAGCTGGGTAGCCATCTAAGACAGTAATGGTGACAACATATGAATTTGTGATTTCCAGGAAGTGTAGAATTCGTTTTATTCCTGTCATGATTTTTCAAATACTGCACTATATGAAAGAAAGTGTGCACATTGTTCATTTTAAATGTTTTAGCTTAGAACATTTACTACATATCTTAAAAGCTTTCTGGATTTATGAATATTATTTTATCTCATGTCAGATTGCCTTTTCATACCAGGACAAAGATCAACACGATTCTCTTGAATAGTTTCATAGTATTCCATTGCATGGATCTACAGTAATTTATTTTACTAGTTATTCATGAATGGATTGTTGTTTCCAGTCATTTGTTGGTGTAAGTGAGGCTGCACAATTTTTTCTATTATTTCATATACTTTTATGATTTTATCTATAAAATAAATTTCTAGCACTAGACTTGCTGGGTCAAAGTGGATGTGCATTTTAAATTTTGAAAGGTATTGTCATTTATACTCTAAAAAGAGTTTAAATGTTATATGATTTTTGCATGTTTTGTCATGCCTTTATTAATGCTAAGCAGTATCAAGCTTTTCTGTCAATTTGATAGTTGAAAAAATTGTTCTGGAGATATATGTTATTATTTTCATAACCTTTATTTATTTGAAGATTCCAACCAAGAGCTCTATATACAGATTTATCTTTCTTGCAGTTTCTCAAGTTGAGTTTTGTTAGCAGAAAATTTGACAACATATTGTGCAAGACTAGGCTTTGATGTTACTGCAGGCATCTCATAAATGCTGTCCATTATTCCCTTAATGAAAAGTCTACATGAAAATGAACTATTTAATTTGTATTTGTAGCTTCTCTATAGCTTCCAACATAAAATGAGATAGCACAAGAAAGCAACTTGTGAAAGTTAAATTGTTTTATAAATAGGACAATATAAGTTCTTGAATGTGAAGAAATATTATGAAGGTAATTTTGGCAAGTGAGGGTATTTCATTTTTATGGCCACACACTGAAGATCTGTTTGTTCAAGAAGTAATAAGGCTGTATTTGAATCCAGTCTACCTCCAAGCCCTGATCATTAAAATTAACCTTCATTCAGTAGATCCTTGTTTTATATCTAGTTGTGAATAAAAGAGTCCTTCTGATTTGATATGACACAATTTTATTAGGATCTATTTCCTCACAGAAGGACATGAGATGCACTTCCTTGAGTTTGATAGTAGTCTGCTCTGATTAATCCCACTGAATGGTTATAGCCTAAGGAAGCTTGTCTTTGACAGAAAATCCTGCTATTTGAAATCTCAAATGTCTAAATAATAATAACCTGTTTCACTACAGCAATAGTCCCTTGCCTAAAATCTTTTTCTCTCCTATTCAAACTGTGGTATATTCAAATCAAATAAATATGGTGAAATAGTAATATTATGCACAATAGTTTTCAGTGTTATGAGCATAGGCAAATATGCACAGGAGATTTAAAAATCTGTGAAATGGCAAAGGAGTTGATAATAGCTATTGGCATTTAGGACTTTTAAATCTCTCTGTGAGAATGTTTTTATGTTGTATTTTGTGCTGTTGTCATGATAGGACTGCTTAGTTACTGCTTATATATGTAACAGATAATGGAAACACATGGGAAAACTATTAAAAATCTTTCAAATCACACATACGTAGGCTGCCATTTCTGAGAAAAGTTATTAACACATTGAAATGACAGAACAGAAAACACCCTATAAAAGACCCCCCTATGATTCTACAACTAAGAAAAATAACTATTTTGTTATTTGACTAATGAGGCCTTGCAACACATAAACAATAGGAATTCATGGTGCTTAGTAATAAGCTTCTTCCAGAATATGCAAATATTGAAAAAAATCATCAGATAAAAAAATACCTGTATGATTGATCTATGTAGACTCAAATAATTTTGAGTAAGAATTCCAGCATTGAGGATCTAAATGTAAGTCTACTTTTATTTTTTTTATTTATTTTTTTAGATGGAAATTTATAGCTTTCATTGCATGTACTAGAAAAGAAGAAACATTTTTGTTTTTTATTTTTGAGTGCAGTGGAATGATTACAGCTCTCTGTAACCTCAAATTTCTGGGCTTAAGTGATCCTCCTGCCTTAGCCCGCCAAGTAGCTGGGACTATAGGCATGTGCCACCACACCCAGCTAATTTTTTATTTTATTTTTTATTTTTTTTAAATTTTTTATTTCAGCTCTTCATGGGGGTACAAAAGCTCAAGTTATATACATTGTCCGCGTCCCGCCCATCCCCCTGAGTCAGAGCCTCAAGCGTGTCCATTCTCCAGACAGTGTGCCTGGCATTCACCATGTAGTCATACCTCCATCCCCTCCCCCCCCCCCCCGAGTCAGCACCAAACATGACCATTCCCCAGACGGTGTGCAACGCACTTATCATGTAGTCATACACCCATCCCCTCCCCCCACCCCCCATCTCAGTCTGATATCCAATTGGTAACCTTCCCTAATGTGCATTTAGGTGATGATCAGGGAAACCAGTTTTCTGGTGAGTACATGTGATGCTTGTTTTTCCATTCTTTGGATACTTCACTTAATATAATGGGTTCCAGCTCTCTCCAGGAGAACGAAAGAGATGTTGTATCATTGTTATTTCTTATAGATGAGTAATACTCCTTGGTATACATATACCACAGTTTACTAATCCATTCATGGATTGAGGGGCACTTGGGTTGTTTCCACATCTTTGCGATTGTGAATTGTGCTGCTATAAACATTCGGGTACAGGTGTCTTTGTTATAGAATGACTTTTGCTCTTCTGGGTATATGCCCAATAATGGGATTGCTGGATTGAATGGTAGGTCTACTTGAATCTGTTTAAGGTATCTCCATAATGCTTTCCACAGGGGTTGCACTAGTTTGCATTCCCACCAGCAGTGTATGAGTGTTCCTGTCTCTCCGCATCCACACCAACATATGTTGTTTTGGGATTTTTTGATAAAGGCCATTCTCACCGGAGTTAAGTGGTATCTCATTGTGGTTTTGATTTGCATTTCCCTGATGATTAGGGATGTTGAGCATTTCTTCATATGTTTTTTAGCCATTCTTATGTCTTCTTTTGAAAAATTTCTATTCCTGTCATTTGCCCACTTTTTGATAGCATTGTTTGATATTTTCTTGCTGATTTTCCTGAGTTCTAAATAGATTCTTGTTATCAGTCCTTTATCTGATGTGTAGTATGCAAAAATTTTTTCCCATTCTGTAGGCTGTCTGTTTATTTTCATGACTGTTTTTTTGGCTGTGCAGAAGCTTTTTAATTTAATCAGGTCCCATTCATTCATTTTTGTTGTTGCTGTGATTGCCTTAGGGGTTTTTCTGTATAAATTCTTTGCCTAGACCAATGTCTGTAAGAGTCTTTCCTACATTTTCTTCTAGAATTCTAATCGTTTCCCATTTAAGGTTTAAATCTGTTATCCACTGTGATTTGATTTTTGTGAGAGGTGAAATCTGTGGGTCCTGTTTCAGTCTTCTACATGTGGCTATCCAGTTTTCCCAGCACCATTTATTGAATAGGGATTCTTGTCCCCAGAGTATGTTTTTGTCTATTTTGTCAAAGATTAGATGGCTATATGAGGATGGTTTTATATTTGGGTTTTCTGTTCTGTTCCACTGGTCTGTGTCCCTGCCCTTGTGCCAATACCAGGCAGTTTTAAGAACCACAGCTTTGTAGTATAGTTTGAAGTCTGGCAAATCAATACCTCCCATTTTGTTTTTATTGCTTAAAATTGCTTTTGCTATACGGGGTCTTCTGTGATTCCATACAAAGTGTATAATTATTTTCTCTAAATCTGTGAAAAATGATGTTGGCAATTTAATAGGAATTGCATTGAATCTATAGATTACTTTGGGTAGTATACACATTTTAACAATGTTGATTCTTCCGATCCATGAGCATGGTATGGATTTCCACCTATTTACGTGTTCTGCAATTTCCTTCCTTAGTGTTTCATAGTTCTCTCTATAGAGGTCCTTTACCTCTTTTGTTAAATATATTCCTAGATATTTTATTTTCTTTGTTGCTATTTTGAAGGGTACTGAGTCCTTAATTTGGTTCTCCGATTGAATGTTAGTGGCATATATGAATGCCTCTGATTTGTGTGTATTGATTTTGTAACCTGAGACTTTACTGAATTCCTTAATTAATTCCAGGAGTCTCTTGGTTGAGTCCTTGGGGTTTTCCAGATACAACATCATATCATCAGTGAAGAGTGAGAGTTTGATCTCTTCTGTCGCTATTTGGACACCCTTGATTCTGCTCTCTTGCCTGATAGCTCTCGCAAGGACTTCCAATACTATATTGAAAAGTAATGGGGACAGTGGGCAGCCTTGTCTGGTTCCAGTTCTGAGTGGGAATGCTTTCAGTTTTTCCTCGTTCAGTATGATGTTGGCTGTGGGTTTGTCATATATGGCTTGTATCATTTTAAGTAGGTCCCGTTTATGCCTATTTTGTTAAGCGTTCTTATCATAAAAGGGTGTTGAATTTTGTCAAATGCTTTTTATGCATCTATTGAGAGGATCATATGGTCTTTATTTTTGCTTCTATTTATGTGGTTAATTACATTTATAGATTTGCGTATGTTGAACCACCCCTGCATCTCTGGGATGAAGCCTACTTGGTCGTGATGAATTATTTTTTTAATAAGCACTTGGATACGATTTGCTAGGGTTTTATTGAGAACTTTTACATCTATGTTCATGAGAGAAATTGGTCTGCAGTTTTCTTTTTTTGTTGCATCCTTTCCTGGTTTTGGTATCAATGTTATATTGGCTTGGTAAAATGCGTTGGGGAGAATTCCATCCTTCTCAATATTGAAGAATAGTTTATATAGGATGGGCACCAGTTCATCTTTGTATGTATGGTAAAATTCAGGTGTGAACCCATCTGGACCAGGGCTTTTCTTTTTGGGAAGGTTTTTTATTGCTGTTTCAATTTCAGTTCTTGATATTGGTCTGTTCAAGAATTCTATTTCTTCCTGATTGAGCTTGGGAAGGCTGTGTGTTTCTAAAAATTTCTCCATTTCCTCCTCATTTTCCAATTTGTGTGCATAAAGATTTTTGTAAAATTCATAGATGATGTCATGTATCTCTGTGGCATCAGTCTTGATTTCTCCTTTCATGTTCCTGATGGAAGTTATTAGAGATTTTTCTTTTCTGCTTTTGGTTAGTCTAGCCAGTGGTGTGTCTATTTTATTTATCTTTCCAAAGAACCAACTTTTTGTTTTATTAATTTCTCTTACAGTATTTTTGTTGTCCCTTTCATTTAATTCTGATTTGATTTTAATAATTTCTCTTTTAATAATTTCTCTGCTGGGTTTGGGGTCAGTCTGTTCTTCTTTGTTCAGGTCTTTGAGTCTGTTCATTAAGTTGTCTATTTATAAGTTTTCTGTCTTTTTGAAATAGGCATTTATGGAAATGAATTTTCCTCTCAGGACTGCTTTAGCTGCATCCCATAGATTTTGATAAGTTGTGTCTCCTTTGTCATTTAATTCAAAGAATGTTTTGATTTCTGACTTGATTTCTTCCTTTACAAAATAGTTATTCAGGAGAAGGTTGTTTAGCTTCCATGACTTTGAGTAGGAATGAGAGTTCCTGTTAGGGTTCATTATTGCTTTTATTCTACTGTGGTCTGAGAAGATGCATGGTATGATTTCTATTTTTTTAAATTTTTTAAGACATGCTTTATGTCCTAGGATATGGTCAATCTTAGAGAATGTCACGTGAGCTGATGAGAAGAATGTATATTCAGTGGATTTCGGGTAGAATGTCCTGTAGATGTCAGTCAGGCCCATTTGTTCTAGCATTCTGTTTAAGTCTACTATTTCTTTGCTTATTTTCTGCTTGGAGGATCTGTCCTGTGCTGTCAGTGGGGTGTTAAAGTCTCCAACTGTTAAAGTGTTGTTGTCTGTCTTTTGGTTTATATCAAGTAGGGTTTGCTTTATGAATCTGGGTGCGCCTAGGTTGGGTGCATATATATTAAGTATGGTTATGTCTTCTTGTTGAATTGTGCCTTTCACCAGTATGTAGTAACCATCTTTGTCTTTTATTACTTTTGTTGGTTTAAAGACTAAGTTATTGGAAATTAAAACTGCCATACCAGCTTTCTTTTGGCTACCGTTTGCTTGAAATATCAATTTCCATCCTTTTATTTTCAGTCTAAATGCATCTTTGCAGGTTAGGTGAGTTTCTTGAAGCCAGCGGATACATGGTTTGTGTTTTTTTATCCATTGGCCCAGTCTATGTCTCTTGAGTGGGGAATTCAGGCCATTGACATTTAGTGAGAGAACTGATAAGTGGGACAGATTTCTGTTCATCTTATTGGGTAGAACTTCATTGCTATGTTTTCTCTCTTGAGCCATTGTGGTGGCTGGAATTTGATCTTTAGCTCTTGGGTAGTTTTACATTCGTGGGTCTTTGTTGTGATGATCCGTGTGTAACTTTCTTTTGAGTACTTCTTGGAGGGGTGGTCTTGTCTTGGTGAATTCCCTCAGTCCTTGTTTATCTGAGAATGTCTTAATTTCTCCTTCATATAGAAAGCTTAGCTTAGCTGGGTACAAGATTCTAGGCTGGGCATTATTCTGTTTCAGAAGAGTGAGAATGGGGCCTCAACTTCTTCTTGCTTGTAAAGTTTCAGTTGAGAAATCTGGCGTAATTCTAATGGGCCTCCCTTTGTATGTTACTTGTTTCTTTCTCCTTACAGCTCGAAGAAGGGTCTCTTTAGTGGATATTTTGGTCAGTCTGATGACTATGTGGCGTGGTGTTTTCCTATTTGCTATCAATCTGCCAGGGGTTCTTTGAGCTTCTGGAACCTGTATATCTAAAGTTTTAGCAAGGCCTGGGAAATTTTCTTCTATTATGTCTTCAAATACTTTATCCAGCCCTTGCTTATTATCTTCTTCACTCTCAGGGATGCCTATAACTCTCACGTTAGGCTTCTTCACATAATCCCACATTTCTTGAAGACTCTGATCTTTTTTCTTATTTGTTTGCTCTATCTCTGTGACTGACTTATTTAATTGGACAGAGTTATCTTCAATCTCTGATCTTTCTTCTGTTTGATCTACCCTATTCTTGAGACTTTCCACTGTGTTTTGAAGCTCCCTGAATAAATTCTTCATTTCTAGGAGTTCAGTTTGGTTTTTCTTCAATATTTCTATTTCCTTAGTGAATTTTTCTTCCAAATCCTGGATTTCTTTTGTGGTTTCTTTGTGTTGGTTATCCATTTTTTCTTGTATATTATTCAGCTTATTTATAATCCAAAACTGAAATTCTTCCGGTAACATGTTGGTATTCTGAATCTGGTTTGTGCCAATTGGAGGAGAGCTGGTATTTCTCTTTGGGGCAAGGTTTCCGTTTGATTTTTTCTGCTCCCCATATTTTTCCACTGAGCCCTTCCCATCTGGCTCTATCATTAGATCTTTTCTCACAGCTTTAGTCTGGCTAACAGCATGCCTTGTACTCTGTTTTTAGGCTGTGAAACAATCTAGGTATGTTGCTTCCTTTGTTGTGTGTTGTTTAGATTTTTTTCTATTTTAGTTGGGGGACTGCTTCTGATGGGTCCACCCCCAGAGGATTGGCTTGACCTAAGACCAGTTTGGCAAGTTAAGTCACTGTGTTGTGGACTTTGAGTTAGTAGGCAGGATTCACACTATTTGCAAGCAGAAAGTCTCTCCCTCTCCTTTTTTTTTTTCTTTTTTCCCCTGTCTTTTGGTTCTTCCTCTAGATGGGTGGTTTCTGTCTCTTTCCGCAGGAAAGACACTGGCTAGGGGGAGGAGGCGGTGCCTTTGCTCACTCAGTGCTCCAGCTGCTCTAGCTCCCATGGGCAAAGGTCTACACTGTCCCAATGTCCCCAAATTCCAGGCTCCACACTCTTGCGTCTGGGGAAGCACTCAGTGTTTACATCTGGGAAGGGGACCTGGAGAGGGTCCACAGACCAGGGGATGGAGCCTCCTGGGGAGCCGCCTGGCACCCTATGGCTCTGCAGCAGCTAGACCTTGGTCCGCACAATGGTGGCTGCCCACCCACAGACCACTGGCACTGGGGGGCAATTTTCAGGGTCCGGTAGGAACCAGAGCTGGGGCCCTGGAAAGCTCAGGAGTATACAGTAGCTCCTGGGCTGGAGGGCCACCGAAAAGGAGAAAAGAAAAAGAAAGAAAAAGAAAAAAAAAAACAAAGAAAAAGAAAAACAAAACAAACAAACAAACAAAAAACACTAATAATAATAAAAAATAATAAGAATATTTTAAAAAACCAATATGAATAAAAATAAAAATAAAAAGAGAAAACAAGAAAGAAAAGAAAAAGAAAAAGAAAGAAAGAAAAAAAAACAACAACCTGTTTTTCCATGACCAAGAGTCTCAGCTCTTTCCCGCTGATGTCTCCTGTCCACAGAGTTCATACAGACCCACAGCCCTTGGCGTGGGGTCACGGACTATAAAACGGAGCTGCAGGGGGACCTGGGCGCACCCTGTGGCTCTGCAGCGGCTGCGCTGTGGGACCCAAGGTGGCGACCGTGCGTCCGCCGGGCGCCTGCGCTGGGGGAGAATGTTCAGAGCTCGGCAGGCGCCAGAGCCCATAGCAGCTCCCCGGCCGAGGGGCTGCCAAGGAAGAAAAAGAGAACAAAAAACCCTGCTTTAATATTTCAAGATCAGGGTCCCTCACCTCGGCGCAGCCCCGCTCCTTTTCCCTTTAATCACTTCATTCCCGCGGGGATCCCCCAGAGTCTAAGCTCTTTCCCGCTGATGTCTCCCATCCACAGAGTTCACACAGAGCCACAGCTCTTGGCGTGGTGTCACGGACTATAAAAGGGAGCTGCACGGGCACCCACACGGCCCCCTATGGATCCGCAGTGGCTATACTGTGGGACCCAAGATGGCGACCGCGCGCCCGCCGGTCGCCGGCGCTGGGGGGTAACGTTCAGAGCTCGGCAGGCGCCAGGGCCCACAGCAGCTTCCCTGCCGGGGAGCCCCCGAAGAAGAAAAAGAGAAAGAAAAAAAAAAAAAAAACCCACTTTAATATTTCATGCTCACGGCCCCTTGCCTCAGTGCAGCTCCGAGCCTGTTCCTTTAAGAGTTAGCTCACTGGGGGAACCCGCCAGAGTCTAAGCTCCTTCCCGCTTATGTCACCTGTCCTCGGAGCTCCACGTCTCCCGCGGTGATTCTGCACCAACTTGAGTCACATCCCTGATTGAGTGGGTGTGGAGGTCAGTGGGGAGGACAAGCCGCTTTGCTGTGGGGCAGAACCCGCCTCACTCGCCGGTGAGGCAGGTACGGCCGTCCCACAGTCCGCTGTCTATTTTCCGTCCCGCACTCTCCAAATTATCTCGGTCTGACTTCCCACTCACCTCTGTTTTTTCTTGTTCTCTGTGTCCCGCAGTGATTCTCTGTGGGTTCATACCGCCATTCCTGTGGGGGAGCAATCCTCTAGCATTGTGGCAGGTTGAGATCCATGCCTTCTTCTCCGGGAGCACGAATCTGGGAGGTCACCTCCACTCCGCCATCTTGCCCCGACCTTGGTAAGTCTACTTTTAGTTCTTTGAGGAATCTCCATACTGTTTTCCCTGGGGTTTGTACTGGTTTGCAGTCCCACCGACAGTGTGTGGGCATCCCTTTCTCTCTGCATCCATGCCAGCATCTGTTGTTTTTGGACTTTTGAATAAAAGCCATTCTAACTGGAGAAAAAAAGAAAAAAAAGAATTCCAGCATTGAATTTGGCATAAGGATAGACAAACAAAGGGAAGAGAATAATAAGTACAGGCTCAAGCTGACACATATATAGTTATTATCATATGGCAATGGTGACACTACAATGCATGGGTGAAAAGATAGTCTTTTCAATAAATGGTGCTAGGTCACTTGAAAAATCCATATGGAAAAAATAAATTTTGATACCTATCTTATTCCAGATAGATTCCAGATAGATTTTAGACCTAAATATGATTCCAGATAGATCAAAGATCTGAATATGAAAATTAAACAATAAAGCTTTTAGAAGATAACATAGGATGATATATTTAGTATCTATGAATAGGCAAAGATTTCTTAGGACAAAGAAAACACTGAAAGCACTGACTACACTGGGGGGAAGAATTACCAACAATATTAAAAGAAATTACTATTTATCAACAGTTAGCAGTAGAAGAATGAAAAGACACAGAGTGAAAGAAGTACTTGATATGTCTGATGAAAAATAAAATGAATATCTAAAGAACTGTTCTAAATCAATAAAAGAGGCAATGCATTTCAAAAACAGACAAATAATTAAACACTTTACAGAGATTATCTAAATGTCAATAAACATATAAAATGGATCAATTTGATTAATCATCAGAAAAATTCATATAAAACTGTAAGATACCACTGCATCACTCAAGAATGTTAAAAAACTAAAAGCACTGGAAGTTGACAAGGATGTAGAACTGCTGGAATTCTGACACATTACTGGTAGGACTATAATTACTTTTCAGTAGTGTGGAAAACATGTTACAGTATCATGAATATTTGCATTATCTGTGACCCACTAATTCCATATGCTCATCAGAATTGTGTTGTGCGCACATACTCAGTAAGATATGCTCATGAATGTTCATAGAAACACTACTTGTCATAGTCTTAACTACACCCACTCCAAATGTCAACTCAACAATAAGACAGATGTAAAAATTATAATATGCTAATATAATGCAATATTATAGAGCAAGGGAAATAAACAATATTCATAAGTGTCACAACATGGTTGAATCTTTCACAGACTGTTAAGTAAAAGAATCTAGAAACACAAAAGGACATAAAGAATAATTTTACTTATGTAAAGTTCAACATCAGGCAAAACTATGATGTTATAATTTGAGATAGATGTTAGTTTTTGGATGGCTAAGGAGAAGCCTGAGCATGAAAGGGCTAATTCAGCAGACTGTGCTGCTCAAACCCTGCACATTCCAAAGAAAGTGTATCTTCAGTACTGTTCCTAGGCCAGCTGCTGGCTCTTGGGATATATAATAAATTCGAAGCTCTTAGAATACTCTTCCTGGTAAGAGTATTTTTGTATGCCTGAGGACTTAGCCATGCTGTATTTATGGCGAATGACTAATTTTGATTCTGAGACCTTGGGCTATGATGTAACAGTCTGACCAAATTAATTTCTCTGAACAACGATATTTATGGTGAATACCTGTTTTTGCTGGGAAGAGTGGGGGGCAGTGGAGGGTAGGCAGGAGTCTGAGTAGCTGAATCATTCAGCACTGCAAACCTGTATGAAAGAGGAGCTTTCCTGTTAGGCAGCATTTAGCTGGTGTTGTCACACACCACTCTTCAGAGAATTGAGCCTATCCCTATGTGACTCCATAGGAAGAGAACCTCTTGGAGCATGTGCCTGGAGTCTTCCCAATGTGCCTTTTCACTTTGCTCATTGTAATCTGTATTGTTTCATAGTAATAAACCATAACCACGAGTAATATTTTTCTCTTTTATGAGTTTAAGGATAACTTGCGGGGAATGAATTAGTTCTCTGGGAATTTGCAAGTAAGAATGGATTCAGTAGTAATGTTTCTTCATCGTTAAGGATTCAACTGCATCTATATCTGCAAAGCATCTGTATTCAGGGTCAATTCAGAAGTGCAGGCTGGCGTGCTATCTTTTTTGAGGTGACTCTTCTCCCTCTTCCCTCTCCCCAACTTCTGGCAGCTCTTGGTCCTTCTTCCTCATTAATTTAACTGATATGTAGGTTTGAGTGGCTGAAATGGCAAGGAGAGTAATTTCTTTTTTTTTTTTTTGTTTTTTGAGACAGAATCTCACTTTGTTGCCCAGGCTAGAGTGAGTGCCGTGGCATCAGCCTAGCTCACAGCAACCTTAAACTCCTGGGCTTAAGCGATCCTACTGCCTCAGCCTCCCGAGTAGCTGGGACTACAGGCATGCACCACCATGCCCGGCTAATTTTTTCTATATATATTTTTAGTTGTCCAGATAATTTTTTTATTTCTATTTTTAGTAGAGACGGGGTCTTGCTCAGGCTGGTCTTGAACTCCTGACCTCGAGCGATCCACCCGCCTCAGCCTCCCAGAGAGCTAGGATTACAGGCATGAGCCACTGCACCCGGCCTAGCAAGGAGAGTAATTTCTTATATTGCCTTATTTCATTCTACAGCTCAGTCATAAAATTGTGGATTCAATTATTCTTGATAAATTTCTCTGTATTAGTTAGAGAAACAAATTTAACAATTCAAAACATATTTAGAACTTATTAATCACTAAAAAGCATCCTGTATTCATGAAAGATTTTAAGTTCAAATACTCAGTCTCTGAATTCTAACTGTACATGTTGTAAATCTTACTTTCCATACTTAAGAAGACTCATAATGGCATTCTTTTAATATTTTATCAAATTTCAGGAGATATTTTAGGGTATAATAACAATAATGGTTTTGATTACAAAGTGGGTACCTTTGAATTCTCAATTATGGCCTGAAAATTACTGAATAATATAATATTAGTCTCTACTTAGTGTCTATGTGTTTCAATGTCTTTCATAGAGATAAAATTAAAATATGAAGGACGTATTTATTTTACCATGTTATACTTCAGAGCTGGAAAAAACATTATAGTCATATAGTAAAAATATCTACTCAGTGTTTGGCTTCTCCATGTGTTTTTTCCATCCAAGTGGCTGTCCAACTTGCTGATAACCTCACAGAGTTGAAATTCTCATTTATATAATGTGTTGCCTTAACTTGATGAATAACCACAATTATTAGAACAGTCTTCTTTACAATTTCCCTGTGGCTCCTGCCAAATGGTATAAGTTCAACCTTTGCATGCAAAACAAGGCTCATTCCTCTTCCATAGAGCAAATCCGGCACTATTAAAACACAAGCATCATTTTCTCCTCTAAATATTTTCTGCAGGCTAGTCTTTTGTAGTTGCTTTAGGGTCTCTTTTGATAACAAAATTTTGTCAGATTTAACTATAACTCTAACTAGTTTTCTTAAATACTGCTATATGAATTAGACACAAACTACTTCAGCTGGGAGAGTGTAAAAGTTAAATTACCAGGGCTCTATCCCTGGCTCTGGCATCATCTTTTTAATTTTTCCCATTGCCTAGATAAAGGTGAATATCCAAAATAATATCTTCTAAATATTTATAAAGTTTAAAATACTATGATTACTTTTATATAGTCTGGATATAGTTGAAAATGTTTATAATGAACCCTAGCCCATAGACAATGGGTAATAATTTGCCAAGTAATTTTTGTAACAAATTGTAAAGAATCACTTGCAAAGGTAGAGAAAAAAATGATATGAATACACTATACTCAAGGGAGCTTCTATTTTCAATACCATAATTGTTTTCTACATGAGTTTCTAGACTATATTGTAGGAGAAAAGATTCTGAGATCTCTGAGCATGTCCTACTTTCAGTGAATACATCTCTCAGAGAAGTTGTTTCAAGAAAAAGAAGACTTTAAAATTTACTCTAGCATTAATATGTGTAACCTCTGAATGCTTTTATGCTCAACCTTCCAAAAATAGATTACTTGGGAAAACCAAACAATATAAATATATGCATTTATAATTGGATCAGTATGTAACAGTCTATCTACTTTCATGAATGTAAAGGGAAAAGAGGTTCAGAAAAACTAAATATAATATCATTTTCAATTGCTATTGTTAGTAGCACATGCTGTTAAACATTCAAATAAATTTTGATAAGCTCTAGAGAGAGAGATTTATTGCCAGGGTCATTCATACCCATATACTTTAAAGTATTTAAGTCTTTAGTTACCAAAATATGCTTGCTTTGAGTTCTACAAAGGGAAAAATGATTTTGTTAAATGGTGTTGAAAATTAGTTCATTTTAGTGATAATAAAATGGATGGCCTATAAAATTTAAAATATATGAGTATAGGCAGAAAGATTTTGGTGTGTACTCAAATACCTTGTTTAAGTAAATTGAGGAAATGAAAATATAAGTGGAACACACTTTAAAATGTAAAATATGTTATTAATATAAACTTTAAAGATTTGATTTTTATGTCTATTCATTGGATTTCTTATTTTTTTTTAACGTTTTAGTTCACTCAACATAATCTACTCTCTAAAAATGCACATGTGAAAAATAGTTGCCTAGTGTTTGCTGTTTTTTCTTTCTCCCAAAACTAAAAGCACACCAGTCTTCATCTAGGAATTTAGTAATAGTCGGGAAACTATCATATGTGTAGTTTTAGGATGTAGGAAAATAAAATAACTGTGGATAGTGAGATACCGCAGAGACTACATAAACTCTGAATACTTATAAAAAATGTTTATTGAGCATTAATGCTCTGGTTAGCCTTTGAAGGAACTAACAGAGAGTGATTATGATGTTTTATTTCTCAATTTCATATTAATAGATTTTTAATAGAATTTCCTGTGGCTATAATGCTAGAAAGCTTACGTTGTAAATAAAGTAATGCTACGATTAATTAAAGCTCTACAAAATTATACTAATGTTCTTAAATTTTGAAAACTTTTCTAGTATAGCAGCACAGTTTTGCATTACTTAATGACAGGGATACATTTTGAGAAATCCATTGTTAGGCGAATCATCATCCTGTGAACATCATAGAATATACTTACACAAACCCAGGTAGTATTGTCTACTACACATCTGGGCTGTATGGCAAAGCCCATTGTTCCTAAACTACAAACCTATACAGCATCTAACTGTAGTGAATATGGTAGGCAATTGTAACAAATTTGTGGACCTAAGCATATCTCAACATAGAAAAGGTACAGTTAAAATATACTATAAAAGACAAAAAAGTGGTACACCTGTGCAGGGCACATACCATTAATGGAAGTTTCAGTCTTGGAAGTTGCTCTGAGTGTGTCACTGAGTGAGTGCTGAGTGAATGTGAAGACCCAGGATATTATGGTACACTACTGTAGACTTTAAAAACACTATATAGTTAGGCTACAATAAATTTATTTAAAAATGGTTTTCTTTTTCAATAAATTAATCTTAGCTTACTGTAATTTTTTTACTTTATAAACTATTCAATATGCTTTAACTTTTTGATTTTTTAGTAGCATTTAGCTTAAAACAAATACATTGTACAAGTGTACAAAGATATTTTCTTTCCTCATATATTTATTGTGTAAGCTTTTTTTTCTATTTGAAATTTTTAATTTATTTTCCTTTTTTAACTTCTGTTAAAAGTTAAGACACAAACACAAACATTAGCCTAGGTTTACACAGGGTTATGGTAATTAAAATCACTGTCTTCTACTTCCACATCTTGTCTTACTAGAAGGTCTTCAAGGACAATAACACACATGCAGTGTTATCTCCTACGATAATAAAGCCTTTACCAGGTAATGTTTCCTAAAAGACCTGCCTGAGGTTGTTTTACAATTAATTTTTTGTTAATAAGGAAGAGTACACTCAAAAATAACAATAAAAAGTATAGTACAGTAAATGCAGATATTAGTACCATAGTGACTTATCATTATCAAATATTAGTACTGTACATAATTTATATGTTATACTTTTATGACTGGCAGCATAGTAGGTTTGTTTACACCAGCATCACCAAAAATTAATGAGTAGTAATGTGTTGTGCTCTCACATGACAGCTATGATATCACTAGGGTATAAACAGTTTTTAGTTCCATTATAATCTTAGAGGACCACCATCAGATATGTGGTCCATCATTGATGAATACATCATCATGCAATGCATGATTATATTATAATTTTCAGATAGATCATGCTCAGAGTTGACATAAGCAAGATGGTGGAGTAGACGATTCCCTGGCATGAATCCCCTGACACAAATACAACTAGCAACTATTCAAAGAGAGGAATACTACACTAAATTCACCACCAGAACTAGGGAAACAAGCAGAAACACCCCTGGACCTGCAGAAATATACCATTGACCAGTAAGAGACACTGTCATTTTAGACCATGCCACCTTCTTCTCCAAGTCAGCATGTTGTTGCTCACTGAGAATTTCCCAACACCTATGATTTCTGAGGTGAGAGGAGGGACTTGAAGGTAGATGTTTGATTTCTCCACCAGTCTGGAAATCTTTGCAAGAAGGCTGTTCTAGTCCTTTCCTACAGGAAATACTGGAAATGGCAGGAGGGCTGAATCACTTGGGGTAAATTGAAGACAAAGAGCAGGGTCACTGATGGCAGGGACTGATGCATGGATCTTGGCAGCTGCTTGGAATTCCCATCAGTGGGGATGCCAGGCTGAGGAAACTGGCAGGCACTATGGTGATGCAAGGGGCATAACTGGCAGAAAGGCTCAAGTCCCTGGCTGAAGTTCTTACAAAGCCCAGGTGCTCACATAGAGCCTTCCCCTGAACTGGAAACAACTAAAAGGTTGGCAATGAAGATCTAGTGATCACTTCATCTTCCTCAGACCCTAAAACCACTGCAAGTCTATGTTTAAGTTCCTGGGCAGTGTTTGCAGTAAGTGTTTGTAATAAGACTTTCCTAGACAAGGAAACAATGGAAAGGTAGCAAATAAGTTCCAGTGCAGTGTTTTAGGTCCAGTGTTCACTATAAGCCCTCCTCAGGATGAGTAGCAATAGCAAGTCAGAGATTAAATTCCAATATTAAGTAGTAAAGGTCTAATATGACCAAAGAACATGTGTAAAAGCTGGAAGAGGTGTCTCTATCTCCTCAAATGTACAGACATCTATGTAAATACACAGAGATTGTGAAAAGTCAGGAAAATATGACATTACCAAAGGAGCCAAGAAATACCTAGTAATGGGCCCAGAAGAATTGATGATCTATGAATTGTCTGAAAAAGAATTCAGAATAATCCTCTTAACGTAGTTTAGGGAATCATAAAAAAAAAATCCAGATAGAAAATTAAATGGAATTTGGAAAACAATCCAAGAACAACATGAAAAACCTGGCAAAGAAATAAAAAGAATTATGAAATAGAAATCCTTTCACAATAACTGAAGTGAAAAACTCATTAGAAAGCTTCAACAGCTGACTTGATCAAACCGAGGAAAGAATCAAGACAGAACATATGAAATTACCCAATCAAAGGAGCAATTAAAAACAATAAATAAAAAGACTGAGCAGGACTACATGGACTATGGGACAAAATCAAGCAAACTAATATCCACATAATACAAGTTCCTGAAGGAGATGAGACAGAAAGAGGCCTAGAAAGCATATTTAAGAAAAAATGTTTGAAAATACTGCAAGTCTGGAGAAAGACAACGGTATCCAGATAAAGGATGCTCAAAAAGTCACCAATAAAATTCAACCAACAAGACATTTTCTAAGGCATATAATCAAATTAGCAAAAATCAAAGACAAATAAAGAACACTGAAAGCAGCAAGAGAAAAGCTACATATCACATTCAGCATAGCCCCAATACAGCTTTCAGTGGATTTTCCAGCATAAACACTTCAGATCAGGTGACAGTGAGATGCTATATTCAAAGTGCTGAGGAAAAAATATATAGCAGCCAAGAATATTGTACCCAACAAAGCTATCTTTCAAATATAAGGGAGAGATAAAGACTTTCCCAAACAAACTAAAGCTGAGGGAATTCATAAACACCAGACCTGTCTTATGAGAAATGCTAAAAAAGAGTTATTCAATCTGAAAGAAAAGGATACTATCACGTAACAAAAAAAATATTTGAAGGTATGAAACCCAGTGGAAAAAGTAAGTATACAGACAAATTTAGAATACTTTAATAGTATTATTGTGGTATGTAAACCACTTATATCTTTACTGTGAAGCCTAAATGACCAAATTATTAAAGAAAATAACAGTACAATTGGTTAAGAGATAGGCAACGTAAAAGACGTAAATTGAGACATCAGAAAGTGAAAATGAGGTGTGAAATGGTGTTAAAGTGTATTATGATTTGCATTAACTGAGCTAACTTTGTAACTAAAATGAATAAGCCCCCTCAATTTTGCAAGATATCAAATGAGATTCCAATAAAGGGATGTTTTCCCTTCTATAAATAAATGATTCAGCTTATTCAATGAGTAAATGGCACTAAAAGATTTATGTGACTTTTATTGAGTTATATTAATTATGCAGTATAAATTTCTCTAAATTATTAACTGAATTTTTACCTTAGGTTCACTGATTAAGTTTAATGCACTCAAGAGAAATCTCCACAAACAAGCATTTATATAGATTATATTGAAACTTGTTTTATATACTTAATTAAAGAAAAGCTGAACTATATGAACACAAACAAATTAACATTATATGCCTCATCTTTTCCTGGGAACATAAAAATACTTATCTCTAGAATAGTAAATGCAGCAGTTAAAATTCTGTTAAAAATGCACTTAAACAAAAGTTAAGATGTGACAGACATAAGAAATGAGTGAATTGAACTATACTCAGCTATATAAACAGGCTCCGATGCTTAATTGCTGCCATAGTATTATATGAAAAATAAATAGAAGATGCATCATGAAAATGAATCTTAGTATAATGAACCACATCTGTCACTCTTCCCTTTCTAGCTGGCCACTTTATAAGCATTTATTCTGACTTAAAGTTGTTTCACTGCACAAACATTTACTGAGGAAAGTTGACTTCTCAAACATGATCTTTTTCAGCAGAATAGAGAAAATCTGATCATAAATATTATAAAATATTTCTGACCATAAACACTGAAAAATAAGGAGAATGGCAATTGAAGTAGCAACACCACACAATTTTAAAGGGATGACAATTTCATAAGCTTGGTAATATGGAAAACTCCCATGTTCTCCTTTTATTGATCACATAAAAAATACAACATGGTGAATATAGTTAATAATTTATTGTATACCTAAAAATTACTAAGAAAGTGGATCTTAAATGTTTTTCCCAACAAAATTGTATAAATATGCTAATGATAGATACATTAATTAGCTTGGTTTAACCATTACACAATGCATACATATGTCAAAACATCACATTGTACACCATAAATATATACAATTTTGTCAACTTTACTTAATGAAAAATAAAAGGAAATTAAATAATAAATAATATAAAAAATAGAGTTACAGATGATCTTTTAAATAATTTCACTTATTTACTTTCTTTAATAAATGAGTTAATTGAGGCTTGTATACTAATGCAGTCAGTAAATTAGAGTCATTATAATAATAAACTCTGAGGTTTTTGTCATTGAACATTCTATTGTACCATGTAGCCTACTTTCTGAAAACATTTATTAAATTTTAAAGTACATTTAAAATACGTGCTATTCTATTTTAGTGAAATTTTGCATCTTCTTTTATATTCTTTGGGTTGTTTCAAATTGGAAATAAATTCAGTTATATATGAACATAATTCACATAAAGGACAATGCCAAATATTGTCATCATGCCATTCTTTCCTGAAACTATAAAATCTCTATGAGAATTACATCAGTAAGATTAATAAAAATAAATATACAAATAGTTTTGTCTTTAATGTCAACATATTATGGGATACCAAAGTTTAGGTTACATATGTTGCATTTGCCTCACCTGAGTCACAGCTTCAACCATGTCCATCCCCCAGATGGTGCACACTGCATCCATTAGGTGTGAATATACCCATACCCTCCTCCCCCCTCCATCGGCCCTATACCAGATGAATGTTACTACTATATGTGCACATAAATGTTGATCAGTTAATATAAATTTGATGCTGAGTACATAGGGTGCTTGTTTTCCCATTCTTGTGATACTTCACTTAGTACAATGGACTCCAGCTCTATCTAGGATAATACAAAAAGTGCTAGATCACCATCGTTTTTTGTGGCTGGGTAGAACTCCATGGTATACATACACCACATTTTATTAATCCACTCATGTATTGATGGGCACGTGGGTTGTTTCTACATCTTTGCAATTGTGAATTGTGCTGCTATAAACATTCTAATGTAGATGCCTTTTTTATAGGATGCCTTTTTTTCCTTTGGGTAGATGCCCAGTAATGGAATTGCTGGATCAAATGGTAGTTCTACTTTTAGCTTTTTGAGGTATCTCCATATTACTTTCCACAGAGGTTCTACTAGTTTGCAGTCCCACCAGCAGTGTATAAGTGTTCGTATCTCTCCACATCCATCCCAACATTTATTGTTTCGGGACTTTTTGATAAAGGCCATTCTCACTGGAATTAAGTGATATCTCATTATGGTTTTGATTTGCATTTCCCTGATGATTAGAGATGCTGAGCATTTTTTCATATGTTTTTTGGCCATTAAGTCTATCTTCTTTTGAAAAGTTTCTGTTCTTGTCCTTTGCCCACTTTTTGATGTGTTTGCCAACACTTGGCTTTGTCAATCTGTTGTTCCCTTAGGACTGTTTTACTAAACATCTTTTCATGTCATATAGCCTTCTCTTGAATTAAACTATTAATACATAAAATGATCATTTAACTTTTATTTTCAGCAGTGACAAATAAACTTCCAGTAGCTACACATCTACAGATTTTCTTCTCAGACAGTATATCAAGTTGTTATAAAACCCATATGGACACATGTGTAGTCATTTTAAATTCTACTATGGGAATGATGTTTATGGGGGTAAAATTTGATGCCTTGTAAAAAAAGTTGATGTTTATGTGGGTGTCACCACATGGATAAATGAAAAATATTTTTAGCCTCAAAATCACATTTGGGTACTTTTCATAATGCCAAATAATTGTATTACTTCTTCCTTTTATTTATTGCTGAATATTGTCTGAAAAAGAAATTATTGACCTTCATTGAAATATAACTCTCATCCTGAGTGAAAGATCTATGTAGTTCATTAGATGACATATATCTAATATAATTTACATTATATTAGAAATATAAATTACAATTTATAAATCCAGAAAGTTTTTTTATGTTTATATGTACTTTGCAGTGGAAACTCTGCTGTATACCTTTTAAGATTATTGATATAGGTAAGTTAGATAAGTAACTTTATAGTAATTTGTCATAATAGCTAAAATAATATATGTGTATTTTTATGTATTGTATATAATCTTTATTATATACAGTAGGTAATAATGATAGTTAAATGTTTATTGAGCACATATATCTTGTAGTCTTAGAAATTATGTAATGTTTGTTAGGGAAAATATCTTGCATTTTTTAATCCATTCATCTGTGAATGGACACTTAGGTGGTTTCCATAGCTTGGCTATTGTGAATAATATTAAAACGAACATGTTCAATCAACATTGGAGTTCAGACATATCTTTAAATTATTATTAATTATTTTACCTCCCTTGGAGATATATATATGTGTGTATGTGTGCGTGTGTGTGTATATATATATATTGTGTGTATATGTGTGTGTGTATGTGTATGTGTGTATTATATAATCTTCAGTGGTAGGATTGCTGAATACATTCTCACTAACAGTTTACAAGGGTTCCAAATTCTACACATCCTGCTGATACTTGTTATCTTTTGATTTTTTGATAATAGCCATCTTAACAGATGTGAGGTAATATCTTATTTTGATTTGCGTTTCCCTGATGATTATTGATGTTGGGTTCCTTTTCATGTCTTCTCTGGAAAAATATATATTCAGTTATTTGCCAATTTTTAAGTTGTGTGTGTTTTTTTATTGAGTTGTATGAGTTCTTTATTTTGTATATTAACTGCTTATCAGATATATTGTTGACAAATATTTTCTCACAATCCGTAGGTTGTCTTTTTGGTTTTTTTGAGTGAAACTTTTTAGTTTAATATAGTCCCACATTTGTTTTTGCTTTTGTTGCCTGTGATTTTGATTTCAGATTCAACATGTTTGAAATAAGTTTAATAATAAAATAATTCAATTATAACAATAGTACTTTACATATATGATTTTATTATTCACTCTATGGTATGAACTTATGCTCATTTTATAGAGGTGAAAATTTAGGACTGAAGAATGTGAATGCATGTATATGCATGTATCTATAGGCATAGATACAGATATAGATAATGTTCTCCAAAGTTATATGACTTAAAAATTGCAAGAACTAAACATATTTGTTTGACATGTCTGTCTCATACATCCTCATTTTAGCCACTGTATTAGATATCACTGCTACATCTGCCCTTCATTCACTTTATCATTCATTGTTCAACAAGTTCCCCTCTAAAAAAAATATTTTCCTCATCAGCTGCCATCACTTTCTATGTCCAAGGAAAAGGAACAGTATTCCTCCCCTATAGTTATTGAAGATATAGAATGATAAAAAAAGAGCCTTGAGTCTATTTCTCATCTGAGAAACAGACAACTAGTATGCTAATATTCATTCATTTTTCCTCTTTGTACATAAGTATTTTATAAATTAAATTTTCATAATTTACCAACATCTATTTATATGTTTTAGATAAAAAGCAAGGTTTTAACAAAACACAAGTGACTATTTTTCTTCAATAAGAATTGAATTTTAAAATCAACTTAGGTGAGAGACAACTGCAGGTGAATATACAAAATCTTCATATTCAAATGCTAAATATTTTATCCCACCATTTGTTCTAGTACTCATGAAAGATTAATTGTTCTGCCTAATGTTTTAAAAACAATGGTATTTTTACAAAATGAAGATCACTTTCAAAATGATTTTTGAATCACCTTCTCTATATATTTACATTTAAGGAAATGTGACATAGTACATAATGTACAATTCAATAAGGTAGAGCATTTCTTATTCAAAATGATTTATTTGAGTAGATATGAAAGGTTTATAAATCTAGATCCTTTTTGTGCCAAGTTAACATATTTATTTCAAATTCTGCACATCTCTGAGGCTATTTTCAAGCTTTCAATTTTCATACCAATTTAAAAATATTTTCTACATGATCATGAAAATAAATTGTTAGATTAACTTGATGCTCTTGAATTCTATCTAAATGGAAATGTACTAATGTACTTTTGCTTTGTTTTCAGAAAATAAATATATTTATAAAATATAATTTAGGAAATGTATACTCTTCAGAATTATGAATGCTTGTATACTTTATGTATACATTACTTTGGCAGAATTTTATGGTGTGAAAAAAATAGATATAGATAGATTATGACCCCTTAAAATGTTTTAATGTTATTTATCATTTACTTAGATGTTTACCTTGGCAGTGTTCATTTTAGCATGTCTTACTATGAGATTTAGGTTTTTTATTTGTTTTATTGTCTTTTTGTTTATTGGTTGGTTGATTCTTTTTTATTGTATTTTAGAGGAGATGATATTTAATCAGTATCAAATATATATTATTTTGACTTCTGCATCAAAGAGGGATAGTAAACCAGAGCTCCTGTCAAAAATAGCTAATATCTGGATAAAACATAGAAACAATTAATTTGTAATCATGTAAGCTGCTGAATCAACCAGAAATAGAGAGCTAAATACTGAAGATAGCCTTTACTTTACAATAAATCTAACAAAATGTGCATGAACCCTACACATAAAACAATAAAACAGGACCATTTCACTCTATTTTTCCTACAATAACATCCCTGGATATAATACATGAAATGACTCTGGAAGGTAGAGAAAAGAAGGTAGACTGTCCAGAAACCCCAAGATTTGGGAAACAGCCAGATGAAGTTCTTATTTTTTGTTTTCTTTTTTTTTTGCATCTCATATATGCATGAATAGATTGAATCAGCAAGTAATATAGTAAATAAAATAATTTGTAAAATCTATTTATAGTTTATCACTAATGTCATAAAATATTAAAAATTACTAGAAAAATATATATACAGACACTTCATATAATAATATCCAATATGATATTAATATTAGTAATTATTTGAATATGTGTCAACTCATTAGTCATCAGGAAGTTGCAAAGCAAATCATCATATGATACCACTCTACCATCTCTAGAAAGAAGGAGGACACCAAGTATTGTCAAAGATGTGAAGCAATTTGCACTCGTAGATTGCTTATAGGAGTTTAAATTGGTACAACCTCAATGTGAAAATATATGGCGTTATCTACTAAAACTGAGCATACACATGAGGCAGAACCCTGAAATTCTTCCTTTAGAATTGCCTGTAAAATGCATATGTATGTTCATAAAAACATGCAAATTTTTATAACAACACTATGCATAATGGCTTTAAAATTAATTGAAGTTTTGAATCTCCCCACCCAGAATATATACAGTGATGTCATTAGCAGAAAGTCTGAAAGAAGAGTAGTTTGTAGATTAGCAGACGGTAGAATTTTATTTAGCTGACTCTCAGTGAACAAACTACACCAGTATTGTAGGCATGCTAAGGGTAACCACCTAGCAATAATAATTTAGTGGGTAATGGGTATTAATAACTATGTGTTTGTGAAGACATGGAGAACATTGCTTTGTTAGGAAAGTCAGTGATGAGAGATTCTATTCAATATAGTAATAAAAATGGTAACTTTTATTTGGATTCCCAATTATTGATAAACTGACTAGACTCAGTTTCTGTGTTAAATTATTCACATAAAATTTAAACTGGGTCCAATCATATATCTTAATTACAATTTTGAGTGATAGATTTATTTTTAATCATGTTGGATGTAAATACTAGAAATTTGTTGATTTGAATAAAACTACAAACTGGTTCAGCTTCTTGTGTTTAGCAAGCACATATTGAGTGCTTATTTTATACTCAGCAAATAATGCCTTCATATATAAAACAATTTAGAAATGGGTAAAGCTATGATTTTCCTAGTCAAACATTTAAAATTATATAGAGAAGTATGGTCCAATATGTTCAACATATGCTTCCTGGTGAAGATAGGAAATGAGTGGATGTTCACATGATATTCAGGCAATTATAGAGCAAAGTAAACTAGAGATGAAGAACGTTCTTATGTGTTTTTATGTTCTTTCTTTCTTTATTTATTTATTTATACTAATGTGACCATGGGCAGATCATTTAGCTTATCTGTTCCTCAGATTCTTTAGTCACTAAATGATAATACAAATAGTATCTATCCCACGATGAATTGTGAGATTTAAATAGAGAAACACATTAAAGTTGCTTACATGAGACTTGAAATTAATAACTCTCAAGAAAGTTAACCTAGTAAAGTCATCATTTTATTATTATCATTTATAAGGTAGACATGGACATATATAACTGAAAAATACTAAGTAAACAAATTTGGTTGGAGGAAGACTTCATAGTGGTGAGAAGAGTTATATGATAAGGGAACAAGCTATTCTCCTGCTTTAAGTGAATAAATGTTTGGGAAAAGGTGGATTAGGAGTCATTTAAGTGAAAATATATTAATTCAATTAGATTTTCCAATATAAACATTTATATAGTTAGTACATTTTTGCCAAGGGTCTGATTCCCACAAGATCATAAGCATCTCTTTTAATGATATTTAAGTGACACAAATAATATCAAAAATTCTAAGGTATACAAACAAATTGAGAGGAAAACAATCACATACAACTTTGTATAGTATATATACAATTCCATGGTATACTCCAAAATATTTGAGTAAATACGTATTTTACTCATGACCAGCTAATAAAAAGATTATAAGTGATTTTAGTATAAGTAGAAAATGATATTTTGGTTAAACTTTGATATATTTCTAGGAGAATTTAATGGAAACATTGGACAACTTAATGGTGTTTTGAAAGAAAAAAATTATGTTTGCCACTCTATTCTCACTGTAAATTTTTATATGGTAAAAAGCTGCTAGAGTCATATTTTTAGTATTTCTTATTTTGCAAATAAAACACGGAATAAAATACCTCTACCAACAACAAAATTCATTATAAATTTTTTCTCTATTTTCCTGTTGTCTCTTCCTAGTAACAAATATCTTGTCTTAGTAAGGAATAAGGGAGGGAGGGAAGGAAGTAGGAAAAGCCTTACTATAGACAATGGCCAAACCCAAAGTCATAGAGCATTGACTTTGACTTTGATCTTGAATCCATAGTTTTGACCATTTTGACCACAGGCCCTACACATTGCCTTATATTATAGCAACATGCAATCATCCTATTCCTCAGAACACTACTTTTCCTTTAATCAGTCATCTTTAAAGAATTAAATTACCCACTGACACACACACACACACATGCATTCTCAAATTCAAAATTTCAACAGTAGATTCAATGAGGCAAAAATCAATCAGAAGGTTGCTATTCCCTTGGGCCCTGCTTATCACCTTAAAAATGGAAACTGTATGATTTTTGCATTGCAATATTGGGGTATTGTGTATTTGGTGGGTATTTAGGGTGGAGCCAGATTGCACAAACAAAGCTTTCAATGTCAAACTAAAGTGTTGAAGAATTGTTATGCATTGCCAATTGGCATGGGGAGATTTGAAAAATTTTAATGAGGAAAAGTCAGAATAAAAAAGGAAATTTACTCATAACAAACATTCTTGAGGAGCTCACTACTTACTAGACTCTGTGCTTGGTTGTATAGAACAAAAATAAGACTCAATCTCTATCATTTCAACAATTGATTCTAGTCTGGAACCAAAAAATATAAATCAATAAATTTGGAAATGATATGGTAAGTGCTATTAATATCAGTATGAATCAAGAACTATAATATACTAGAAGGTATAACTAATTAATATTAGGGGATGTGATGGGGTATTCTTTGTTTAAGATTAATTTATTAGTTATATAAAAGATGGATTTAGAGAGAAATAAAATGGATAGCTAATTGGAATAACACAAATGTGAATTGATAACTTCCCGGAGTTGTGATATTACAATAATAATTTGGTGAGCTATAAGAAATAGTTTATTACTATTACAGTTCTGTTTTTCCTTATAGATAAAAATTTATCATTCTTATTATTTCACTTCATAAAATAACATTTGTATTAAGATACCATTAGTTTAAGCTTAAAAATCAGGAGTCATCTGTACAACCATGGCTAATTGAACCACAAATCTATTTTCTGTCGCTTATTTCTTCAAGGATTAGAGGAACATGTTTTTGGGCTTAGGCCTAACTCATTCTTCAGATCCCATTATAGAGGAGCAATGTTTCGTATCCATACTTACAGAGTTAGCCACACATTTCCCAGGGATCAGGCAATACTTGCTTACCTCATGCATTACCTGATGTAAATACAGCTCAGGGTGGCTGCAAGATCTGGAGATGGAATAACTAACACCAAAAAAGTATAGACATAGAGAGTGTTGGATGGCCTCACAGGTATTTCTTACATTAGTCATTTTGGGTAGCAAATTAGACTTGAAATAATGATGGCACCAAAGTCATTGGTACCTTGTTGAAAGAGAGTCCATGTTTGAAACTATGTTTGGATTATATCCTGCCAGCTGGCTACTTTGCTTATGAGATGATTGAGTAAGCCCTGAGCTGGTAGAGGAGGCAGACAAGTATCCAAGGATCAGGTTAGCCTAGCCGCTGCATTAGTAAGAGCATTTTTATAATAGGGGATGGTCTTATGTTCAATCACAAAATGTATGAAAAAGAGAAACTAATTTTAAAAATTGGCAAAAGATTTTAAAAGACATTTTACAATAGAGTTTACCAAATTAGTGATAAATATATGAGAAGGTCCTCAGCTTCATTAATCACCAGGGAAATGCAAATTAAAATTAAGATGCTGTATCAACACAACCCCACAAGAATTACGGAACTGAAAAGTTCTACTGTGAACATAATAGTTCCAATCTAGAAACTACTCATGTACTATAGAATGTATCAGTATTATATTCATGCAAGAAAATACTATACTGTGCTGAGAATGAATAGTTTAAAATACACATGATATTGCTGAAACTCACAAGCATAATATATAGTGAAAGAAGGCAGACCCCCCAAAATGTATATTGTAGAGTTACATTTATAGACAGTATGAAAAGAGGCAAAATTAACTAATTCTGTTATAAGTGAGAAAAACATTTAGGGAGGGAGAAATAACTTGAGGGAAGCACGCAGGGAGATCTCAAAGTTCTGTTAACACAATGTTTTTTTTAAAATATGTTCTTGTTAAAATTCATTAATTTACGTACTTATGATCTTCATTGTTTCCTTGATATATATTATAGTTAAATACAAATTTAAAAAAATAAAGCCTCATTCAAAGAGTATTTATGCAGAAAATGGGGTCATAAAAATAAATGTTTTTCAGTTCCAGATGGGACTATTGTGAGGTGGACTTAGTTGAGAATTCTATCATTTCTCCCTCCTAGACCATTTGTTTGGACTAGTGTTCCATGTTCTTTGAATGTAACGTTAAAATTGGATCAAGTCCTCAGTAGTTCTCCATAGGTATGGGTTTTACTCTTTCTCCAGAACAAGAATCCTTGGTCTACAGGTACCATTAGCAAAGGCTAGAAGAAAGATTCAAATTATGCACATGTGATATGCAGGACCCCTTTCTCTGGGTGCAAAGCCTCACCTGCAGTCAGGTTATTGTAGGTATGACAGATAATGAGGTACCAAACTTTCTAGCATAATGACCTAAGTAATGCATATATTATGTTAACCATATATTTATTATTAGCTTTCCTATTGATATTTTTTCTTTTGAAATAACTAATTTAATAAACTAAAACCTGAGTTTTCTATGTGGTAAAGCAATCTTAGAGATCACATTCTTTTACTATGATGAACACCATTTCCACTTTGCTTCTGGTGAAAAACTGTAGCCACCTATGCTTGGTAATCCTGAGCCCCTTCCAAGCCTATTGGGAACAGGAAGCCCATGTAAATTACAAATCTTCCCAGTAACATGTGCTATATAGTAAAATAGTGTATGGCTATTTAAAATTTTAGCACACAAATTGCTCCTCCCAGTTACAATGAAAAACAAGCCTTCAAAGTCTCTCTCTCTCTCAGTCCCTCTCTCTCTCTGTCAGTCATTTTTAGGGGGGGTGTTAAGCACATGATAAATCCAAACATTTCCATCTACCAAGGTTTTTAAATAGCTTTTTCTACATTATATGAACAGATTTCTGTCCTACAATATCTATAGCAAACAGTTATATCTATTAATAGGTTTGCTCAGCTAAGACAGCAAGTAAAACTATAGCTGTCTACCAGAGCTAGAATGTTGCATAAAGAACATCTTGTTAGGGCATCTAATATATTGTATCAATATATTCTGCCTGATGCAAAATTAAATTCAGTTCTTCTTGGTTCAGCACACTCAAATTCTATTTGCAAGATTTTAGATACTAGAAATGAACAAATACCTTTTGGATATAACCCATCTCTTCTCTGTTCTCATTTTCATTTTAATCTCTAGACTATGTTGGGCTCAATATATGACAATTGTTTCAGCAATAAAAGCTTGTAGAAATTGAGAAAGTATGTATATTGAATTTATTTTCTTCATGCATACTTATTTTATTTATCTTATAATTTTATTTGCATTCTTTTTCTACAGAGCTAAATTCTCTTGGGGATATGTACTTCTTAGAGTCATATTTTCCTTCCATTTGGGTTCCTTTTTCTTTTGTATTCAGTCTTTTTTTCTTCTCTTACTCCTTCCTTCCCTCCCTCTATTCCTCTTTCCCTTCATCTCCCTAATATTCTTCTTTTCTTTATATCTGCTTTGGCTGTATTATGTTTGCTAGTTTCCTTGAGAATTGCCTTTCTGTGTACCAAGTGGAATTTTTCCTCATAGTTGAAAGATATTTTGAAGAACTGAAGGTATCATCATATACCCAAGAAAAGCTTATTGATTAAAGAAAAGGGGTCAGATGGGCAAAGGGCTATTCTTTTAGCCATGGGTAAGAAACTCTTTCCCAGATTATAGCTCATAGGTCAAAATTTGGTCCTATGGTCACTCTTAGCTGCGAGGTAAGCTGAAAATAAGGGATTTGGCAAATAATTTAAAGTAATCAAGATTCATCTCCTAGGCCTGGGCACATGGCAGTGCTAACTGAAATTGAGCTTTTGTTTGGGAGAAACAGAATGGGATAATATCATAGGTGAATATTAACAATGTCTGAGACATCATAGCATTTGTTTTTATCTTGTTCATTCAAGGGAGGGAGCAGGCAATGTTAAAAATATCATGTAGAACTTGATATTATTTATTGATGGATTTAATTTTCTATTATAATCTTCATTTATTTATTTGGTATAATGGATTAGAGTGAGTTATTCTTAAAATCTTTTCCTTCTTCTTTGAAACTACTAACATCTACATTTGTGCTGCCAGAACTTTGCTTTAACAACTGGATATTATTTTTCTGTTCTCCAACTCCAATTTGAGTGTGAAATTTGTGGGTTAGAATGAGATAAGTAGATAGATTGACTTATGAAAAATACCAGTGTTCTATAGAATCTGGGCTCTGCAATGTCCCTGAGGTTCTTGAAATGCCATGTACTAGGACTAACTGTGCTAAACTGATGGGATTTACTCATTCTTCACTTCAGTGCTATTCCCTAAAAGATGAAAAACATGTTGGTTCTTTCTATCCTTGATGAGGCACAATGTAGGTATGCAGAAGATTTTCAAAAAAAATAAAAATTTACCTTGACTTACCTTTTAGTTTCTATGGTGATAGGGAGAAGTTTGATGGTTTTATTGTCTTGCCTTATACCCCAGTTACTGATTGTTTAGAACCGGAGTGTGGTTCAGAGTTTTTCTATCATGACAATATACACTAGAATTTTCTACTTATATCCTTGGCAAGCTGTTTACAAAATTTTAGATATAAGTTTATAAACATTTCTTAGTTTGTAAATGTTTCCTGTTCCTATTATTATTGTTGTTGCTATTATTTTGGTTAGTTTTAGTTATTTCATGAAATTAAATATTGAGGGAAAGAAACAGTATGAACATACTTTACAACATCATCTTCACAAAACTGTCTTCTGATAAAACCAGTTTTCAATATATTCTAATACTTATACATTTAAACAAAGTTGCAAATTTACTATTAAATACTTTCAAATCCATTACCTTATATTCCTACTGGCAACATTCTATTTTAAAAATGCTTTAACTCAAAACAAGATATGCACAATGACTTTCTGAGTGCACTTCATGCTTTAATTTTTTTCCATTATTCCTCAAAATCTGTAATAATTTTATTATTCATCATATTAATTTTTAGCCTGGAATTTATAGACTTCAAAATAACTTGCCTTCTCTTGTTTTATCTCCTGTTTTTTTTTTCCCCTCCCAAGGAAGACAAGAAGATATTAATTTGCATGCCAACTCCACAGTCTTGCTAATGCAGTGGTCCCCAACCTATGGTGAGTTGTATAATTTTATTATATTACAGTGAAATAATAATAGAAATAAAGTACACAATAAATGTAATATGCTTGAATCATCCAGAAACCGTCCCCCTTCCTCCCCCACTCCCCACTCCATGGAAAAATTGTCTTTCATGAAAATAGTACCTGATGCAAAATGTTTGGGGAACACTTTGGTAAAGGATGCATGAAGTGCTATGTTAAATCAGAATCTAAGCCATACCAAAGACTAGCAATAATGGGGGATGGAGTAGAGTTGCAATAAATTCTACTGAAGCACTATTCAGGATGTATGTATGCTGCCACATTTTCCCATATCATTTGTATCTTGACTGTTGGAAAATTATTTGACTTTCTCCCTACTAAGTACTGCCTTTCATTTAAAGCACAACTTGAGTCTCCTCACTCATGAAACTTGTTTGGATTGTTATAAATTCTGAGTCATTTTCTAAGATTCTATAAACATTATGTGTCTAAGCCACTAATTTAATATTTACCACATGTTCTCTTTGTAATTATATATTTGTATGTATTTATATAGAGAGAAATTAGCTTTTTTTCTAACCATGGAATCTTTTGATTGCAGTGCTATGTGTCTTATATCTCTGTGGTATTTTCAGTCCCTAACACTGGACACTCTACACCGTTGGTGATCACTTTTTACTGATGATTAAGATAGCATATACTTGTATTTTTCTCCAGGAGATGAAATATGAACATGTCCATAAATAAAAAATTAAATATCTATAGAAACAGGCATAATATTTATATTAAATGAAAGTGCCTCGGTGGCAACACTCAACTTTCAAATTCTTACTCTGTATCGCTTTAACTTCTGGGACATCTTGTCCCTAACGTACTCTAGGATTAACGGGTAGTGGTCATTCAATCAAATGAATTATGAGAGTAGAAAGATTTATGCTCATAGGAAGTGATAAGAAATGTTCTTTTTTTTCTATGTTGGTAAAAGCACAGATCTCATGACATTGAAAACTCGAAAACAATGTAAGAAGTTTCTCATGAATGCTTTTGAAGCATTATTTGAATACACCAAAGTGTCTTAACAAGAGTTGCATTAGTGATAAGTAAAAATCTCTTTTAAAAAGAAAAGGGAGGGATGTGAATTTAGGGAAGGATACAGCTATATCCCAAACCCAAAATAAAAAGAACAATTCAAACTAATGAGCAAGTAGAACCAAAAAATAAATTACTTAGAAATGTGGTTAATCTTTCCATTTGCAGACACTCACATGGGCACTTGTCATTTCTTTCTGGGCATTTGATTCATTTTTTCTTGCTCCTCAAATTGGCTTTTTATGCTTCTTGGGCACATAGTAGCTCCAGGTAATATTGCATCTGCTCTCAATTTAAGAAATCCTAATTAAGATCTAAGCCCTGAGTTTTAATTTGAACTTATCAGAAAGACACATATGGCCCAATTTGGGAGAGCTATCTGCCATTTGTGGGAAAAATAGCATTTTCTAAAATAGCCACAATAAGGTCTACCATCTCACATTCTATTTTTACAATGAGATAGTTATACTTTTTCCATTAAGAAGTAGGACCTCTTGAATCCTAGTGGTCTTTGATTATAATGGGCAAGACTCTATGTGGCTTCCAAGGCTTGGTAATAAAAGGCTATACTCTCTTGCTCTAGTTCTTTTGGAATGTTCACTATAGGAATTCAGCAGACATGTGTAAGGAAGCCCAGGCCACTTGTAAGAGTTTTGACTGACAATCCCAACTGACCTCCTAGCTGACAGCCCACTGTCAGCTGCTACATGGATGTATAAGGAAGTTTTTTAAATGACTCCAGCCACACCATCACCAGACTACTAACTTATGAGAGACTTTGAGTGAAAGCAGCCTAGCTACCCCAGAGCCATGAGGATAACACTAAACGATTATTACTGGTTTAAGCCAGAACTTTTTGAGAAGATTATGTAAAAGCAATTTTAACAGGAAAATGAGGCAAACAAGAAGTTAGTTCTTACTTTACAAACAAAGCTACAGGAGCCCACTTCTTTGAATACCAATACAAAAATGAGAGAGCTTGGAATAACAAACCATCACAAAAGTCTGCATTATCTATATTACATCAATATTGATACTTGGTAATTCTGTGTCAGTCAATATTTAGAGTACTCAGGGTGAGTGATAGCTTAGGAACTGAGACAGGGCTGCTAACACAGTTCTTGTTTCAAACTAGAAATTCACTTCATAGAATTTTTCTATGTTCATATTGTTGATCAAACAAATTAACAAATATTTACTGAGATTCTACCATGGACCAGGTAGCAGGCTAATCTCTGGGGGTACAAAGACAAAAAGACATGGTTCCTTTTATTTAGGAAGACATCTGGTTGTAAAACAACATTTGAAAAAAATGGTTCAATGACTTGTTTAAAATGTTGTAATAGAAGGAATATGATTACAGTAGAGGCATGAAAGAAGGGCCAATCCATTTTTCTATGTATTCAGGGATAGGTAAAGACATAAAGAAAGCTGTAATGTAGAAGCGCAATTCATGAGTCTTTCATTTTCAAAGGATTAAAGGTGATATCTGTGAACTCTGTTTTACTAAAATTTGTATATACATGCTTGATAGCATTCATGCTAATATTGCTTGATACTGTGTATCTATTTCTATAAAATATATAATTACCAGAACATTAATATTCAAATTGTGTCTCTAGTAGTGTACATACTACAAATAAAAATCACTTAGAAGATATAATGGAAGACAAAGTTTTGTTTATGATAGATCAGAAAATAAACACATAATGGATAACTTAACAGAAAATGTTCAAAACATATGTAAGAAAAAAATATAAAAAATCCTGAAGTACTCAGAGAAAGATTCCATCAAATGGAAAGCCACACTACACTTATGAGTAGAAAGAGAAAATACTATAAAGATGCCAGTTTTTCCTAGGTTGTATTATAATTAAATTATTCCCAATAAAACACCAACATACATTTTTATAAGCTGGTCAATATGATTGTGAATTCATTTGGAAAAACCAACAGGCAAGAATTACCATGAAAATACTGAAAAAGAAGATAAATTAGTGGGGACCAGAGAAGTTAATGTACAATATAGCCCCATAATTAAAAACAACTTAATATTGTTACATGAATAGGCAAAAAACAATGGGACAGAATAGAAATTCCAGAAATAGACCAAATGAAATATGGATATTTTGTATAAAATAAAGATGCCATATAAAAGTTGAACAAGTTAATGAATGAGTTTAGAAAAAAGATCACATCTTATGGAAGGTAGATAAATTGAATCTATTCCTTAAACTATACATAATGTCGGGTTATAGTCTATTCTTGGTTCTTGGTGTGCTCTTGGCTGAAGAATGAACAGACACACCAAAAGCAAGTGAAGCATGAAACTAAGTTTATTAAGGACAAGATAGATTTACAGAGCAATAGCAAGATATAGGTTCACAGAGCAAGAGAAAGATACCTTCACCACAGACAATGAACGGACACCCTGTAGTTAACAAAAAGGGCCTTCGTTAGGGACTGGGGTCTTGTTTCATAGTGTTTAGGTTGGGCCCTCCTAATGGTTCAAGCATCACCGTCACCATTGAAATATTTTGATGGACAGTTGGAAGTTATATAACCCTAGTTTTACCACGCATGCAGATTTCCCTTGAGCCTCTCTGAAAGCCCATTTCCGGAGGTGAGCTGTAGTGTAGATTTAAGCTAAAGACATGATAATTAACCTTAGGTTGTTTTAGGTCACCTTCCACACCCTATTGTACCTATCCTGCTTGGCCCAGGCTAGGGAATCCTTGGCATGCTTTTGCAGTTGGTGCACTAAGTTCTGATTGGCGGATTGGTAGGATGTTCCCTCCTCCACAGAGGTGGCATTTGCTAGGACACCCGCCTTTGTCCCCAGGAGGGCTGGAGTCCCTCACTGTCTACCTAACAATAAGGAAAAAAATGAAATATATCTCTTAATCATATGAATAGAAGATCTATGATTCCTATTATTTCAAAATTCATGCCATCTGATATTAAAAATATGTTTGGACTTAAGGATGTTTCAGAAACATGAATAGTGCTCAAGTCTCCTTGATTTAGTCAGGCTAAGTCTAAGGTCACCTCTTTGACTAGTAGTTAATGTATTCTATGGGGTGTTAGGTGAGAGGAATCTCAGAGTAAACATGGTGTGCCTGCTTGGTACTTTATTTTGATCCAAGATTTTACTAGGGGGATACTGATGGTAATATGTGTACAATTAATATATTTAAAGCATTACTTTTATACTAACATAAACAGCCATGTTCTATATTAGAATGCAAATTTCCTTACTTTTAATGATTAAACTTGAGAGTTCAAAGAAAATCTATGTTTGTGATGGATTACTGCAGGCTGGCACCCCCAGACTCACAGGAGGGTACATCTCCACTCATCTCTGCTATTAGCAATACTTCAAGGGAGAAAACTGTAAGCACTGCCTTCAGTTCTTATTTCCATCCCTTCAACATTCCTCTCTCTCATTTCCATTTCAAAGACCCTTTCAGTTTTCCTTTGCCTGAGCTGTGGGAGAAGGGATCTGTTTCCTCAATGGATAAAGGGCTGAGATGCCTGAGACTATTAACTGAAAGGGTTGTTAAGAGCCAGAGTGAGCAGAATGTAACTGATGGAGGAGATGCTCAGGCAGCAAAAATTCAGAGAATTGAGACCCTGAAAGATTAAATCAAGTGTAATTTCTATTTATAGGGAGTTTAAATCTGGGCAGAAGGACAATAATCCGATTGACTAATTTAGACTTATACGAGTCATCTGTGCATTTAAAGTTTTCAATGGCTTCATGTTTTTCCTTTTTCCCCTGTAAATGCACTTTTGTGAATGTTATGTGAACCACAGGAGAGAGAAAGTATAAATACCTCCAAGTCACATCACAGTTTCAGGATAATGGGGATTTCTAACCACAGGGGTTGCACACCATGGGTGATTTGGTTCATGGTGATTTGTTTTAAACATAGCAAAGAAAATATTTTCATGAAATCAGTAAATGAATAGCTACCAAAATGATGTGAAGTTTTCTGTAAATCGAATAGATAAATTCAGTAGAGTGTGCTGGCTGGAGGGAGACTTACATCTGTGCAGGAATGGGTCCCACTTGATTGGACCACTTCTGTCTATACACATTCTTGCCAATCCCTTCTCAGTCCAATTTTTCTCTTCCATTGAAAGTAGCTAGGGAACACTGGCTCTCTGTGCATTTTGTTGATTAATGGGAGGAAGATTTAGAGTGCTGTAGAGCACTGGAGAATGGTCAGTGCAGCTGGAGCTTATTAAGTGAAGTGGAGAGTAAAAGGATGTTGGATCAGGGCTAAAGAGAAGCAGCTGCAATGGGCATATACATAGAAAATGTGTACTTACTAATGCTTTTAATTATTTTTATGTGATCCTGGGCATGGTACATATATCAGAGTATTTTAACTATGTAAGTTTCATTCAAGTAATGTGAATACAGGTGATTCACAAGGATATGGTTCTATTCAGTATACATTGACTCAGATGAGAAAGTACTTCTCTTCTAATATCCTACATCCTTTTTCGAATACGTGTTCTTAATTCTGGGAGATACTGTGTAAATTTATGCAGTGTAGAGATCCAGAAGCTAAATTTCATTTTGACTCTAAAGCATTCAAATGTATTCCGAAGTCTTTCATTGTCATTATATAATTTACCTTAAATGTTATTGTTTACGCAGTTTTTCTTCAAAAGAGGTCTTACATTCTTTTTGTATGGATGTATATATGTGTTTCTATACACATTTGTCCACTTTCTTTTCATCAAAAAAGACTCTTGAGATAATGTACTTTTATCTAACTATACAGAGTTAAAAGTGGTAAAGAAACATTGGTTAATAAATGCTGAATATGGTAAATATATGGTTTATAGGCAAAAGAATAGTTACATGAAGAACAGACAAAAGTATAGATGTGTAGCTGTACTGGAATTTCCAGGCAAGCACTGTTTTGCTTGGCACTCATTAAATGATTTATCTACATACTGTTAGTGATAAATCTGCAACATTTTTGTACCTTCCATTCTGATAATATTTTAATTATTTTTAAAGCAAAGAAGATATGGTACATCAATACAGTAATCTTAAAAGTTAGACATTCTTCAAAGCTAGTTTCTATTGAACTATGAAATCTCAGAAAATAATAGATGCAGTATAATCCATTGTTATTTTCTTTTAATTATTGATTAAATGAATATTTACATGCCTACTATGGCATAGGTCCTGTGATGGTCCTGAAAAAATGAAAAGACTAATTTACTCCTCTCAATTAATTTATAGAGTAGCAGAGAGAAAACCATACAAACAAGCAGCTTCAACATAATATGCAAGGGGTAGAGATGAGAGTGGGCAAAGAATTAGACCCTTCTAAAAGTGGCCAAATGATTTAGACCCTCAGGTTAAATATTAGAATGAGGGCAGACAAATTTTAGAAAATATATGTTGATAAAGATATTTACATGTGAAAAATATTTCTCTTTTGTCACTATTTCTTTCTTTCTCTCTCATCTCTATCTGTATTTCTACCTCTTATCTCTACTTACATCTCTCCTCAGTGTGTTCTTTTACCTGAAATTCTCACTTCTAGTGACATCAACTGAGATGACATGAACAAAAAGATAAGAGTTTGGCAAGGCATCGTATGTGGTATAAGTGAATAACACAAAAGAAGACAACTTTTTATACCAAATTGAGAAAAATGAACTAATAGATGACAGGATGGTGTCTATGAAGTACATCTACAGAAAAGCCAGTCCTGGGAGGTCTCCTCCAGAAGACCTGCCAGTGTCAGGATGAAGAGGTTACAGGAGTTCACTGTCAACAATGCATGTAGCTTAATACTATAATAAAAAGAGAAAAGAAGTCAATACATTTCTAGCACTTGTTTACCAACATTGATATTTTTAAAAAGCTATTCATTAAAACCAAAGGAAATGCAAGTATACTTTAGGTTTGGTGAATGTTTCAATGTGTATGTTTCTATCCAGTTATCAAACCAAGTGTAAAAATTTCTTAGACTCTATTTTGAATCATTCACAGGGTCTACTATTTAATTTAAGATAATAAAATAATTTACAAAAGTTGAAGAGAAGGAAATGTTTCCTAACAGTTTTCATTTACTTTTAAGAATTGGATCTAACCTAACTTTAAATTTATTATAACTCAATTCTCAAAAAATAAACAATCTAACATAAATTGCATGTGTATTACGAAGGATATTTTGTATCATCTCTCTTTCTTTTTCTCTAGACAGACAGACATAGATACACTCACACACAGAGGCTCTTACATACACAGGTGTTGAAGAGTGGACAAGACAGAAAAGTGGATAAAGTGAAAAAGAAGGTAGGAGAAGAGAAGTAAAAATAAAAGGCTTATAAAAAGAGAGGAGAGAATAGTAACGCAAAATAGCAAAACTTGGATACTAGAAGGATTTTGGGTTTTTTTTTGTTGTTTTTTTTTTTCTTTTTTTGTGGTCAGGCCTCTTCTCTCATTTTACAAAGAAGGGAGATGAGGCTATGGAAGACTCAATATGTTATCAAAGGACACACGGTGAAGTAATGGCAGAGCCAGAAGAAGAAACCTCTCTTACTTTTAGCTGAGTGTTCTGAATTCTTGGAAACCACAGATTCATTTTTGTTATTGTAGCAGTCTACTGTGTCATTATTCCTTACTCAATTTGTATTTTCTATATCTCATAAGTCCTTCAGAGTACTCTGAACTTTGTCACTATTCAACCAAGTTTGACAGTCCAACAGACTGTAGGAGACACAGTTTGATTAGAATTGACAAAAACCTATTACTTCATTTCAGCAACATTTATGAAGACTTGTCTTATTATTTTCACAACATAAGGGTGATGATTTTTTAAATGTACTGTAAATGATCAAGTTTGTCATTTTTAAATGGTTTCTTATTAGGGTCATGACTTAGTCTTTAAATGATTCTTAACTTTTAGTCTCCATATTTCTCCTTATTGCTTTTTACATTTTATTTTGACAAACATAATGAGTTCTAAAAACTTCTATCCTGACTCTGACCACCCTCACAGCAACATACTTTCAAGTTTTGTTATCATTTTTTTTAATATGTATGCTTTGCTTTGCTTAGTTTCCCTTTATGTAACTGTTTCTCCCTAGGCTAAATATTAAAAATAGTGATGGAAAAGTAATGTATTTGCCACCTGGCAAGTATAATCTTTCCAGTTTAAGCTTATACTCTCTTACAAGTTTGAGTCATGAGAGGAATGCAAAGAAAATAAACCAATAAATGCACTATTCTGTTTTATTGTCCTAAAAATCTCAATGTACTCATAAATATTTTAATCTGAAATTCTTACAGCAATACCTGATATTGGAATTGATCTGCTCAGTTATCAAAAATATTGCATTAGTATATCCTATATGAGCAACTGCTTAACTCTTGGCTGATATATCTACAGCATCTTGAGAGGCACTTTAAAATTACATGCCTATAAATTAGTAATAAATGCCACAGTTGCTGTTAAGTTGTTATTTATGTTGAAACCTTATGGTGTGTTACAGATAGATTCTTTAAAGTGGCAAATAAAACAGGTATGTAGGAAAAAATATGCCAGTTGTATTTCATAATGATTAATAAAATAATTTCTTCTATAAATATGAAAGGTAATAGACAAAGCATCTCTGTATGCAGGAAAGATAAACAACTAACGCAGCCAGCCATTAAATCACATTTTATTTACACTTCCATTGTTCATCATTATAGTTGTTTAGCTTCTGTATAATTATATTCCACACATTTAAATGTCAGTATAAAAAAAATCAGATAACTTCTGGAGCAAAATTCAAGTCAGCTAAATTTTACACTGAGGTATATGTAGTGTTAGTAACACCTAAGGCCCTGAAAAATATATATATGTATATATGTGTGTATATGTGTCTATATATATATGTGTGTATATATATTCAGCTATTAAAATTAAATCCAATTTTCATTTAGTAGCTTATTCTTAATGCAGAAAAACATGTTATTTCCTTGGGCAGCAGAGGTGGTGAAGAGCTTCTAGCCCAGTACCAAATGTAGACTTTGTGTTTTACAAGAATTTACTGCTATGCTAACATGGCCACTTCATTAATTATGTTTGTTTTTCTTCTCTAATATTGCTCATATCTAGTGCTGAATCATTAAAACATGGTTATGTAGCACATTCAGAGAGAGAGATTTAGTACGTTTTCAGTATATATAGTTTCTGGATATTATTTCTTTTCACATTATTTATAATCCTTATAATGTCCATTGCCTTCAGGACATATTGGTTAAGACTTGGGAAAATTTTTTTTCATATGAGAAGGATTATTCTAAGGAGTGTGCTATGTCAGTCTCAATGTACACTATTTACCTAGTGGTGAAATTAATTTTGCTTGTTTTCCTCATGTATCTCAAATGTTCATTTTCTCTAAATAATGATCATACAGAAATCAATTTTACATGTTTATCCTTAGAGAATAACATTTTCAGAACATGTCATTTAAACTTTTCTATGGAAAATAAATTAAAATTTTATACAAGGGGTTTTCTGTAAAACTTTCTCATAAGGATAGATTATTATACAATTTTAAAAGCTTGTTTCACTATAAATTATATATAAAACAGTAAATGCCAATAGAATAAATTGTATTTCCTTTGATTAAAAAAGTTACAAATTATTTCACTAAAATAAGATTGCTAGGGAGTTATACTAAAAGCCATTAAATATGAATAGTTAAAAATATCAATTGATTATATTTTCAAAATAAAGTGTGATATAAGTAAGGTATAAAATTCTGAATGCTGTCTCAAATTGTTTTATTTTTTTCTGTTTCAGAATTGACTTTTTTTTCAGGTAATGCATAACTTTCTCCCCTTTTTAAGCAATTTTTATTATAGTGAGGAAGTTTTAAGAGTCCAATATACTTGGGTTCAAGTACCAGGTCACCTTCTAAGGTCTCTGTGATCTTGTCAATTTTTTTAATTCTCACCAGACTTACATTTCCATATGTGCATATAATGAAGATGTTATTGCTTATGTCAGAGAGCTCCTCTGTGGATAAGATTTGAAAATTAAATGGCAAGATGGTTGATACACAGTAGGTGCTTAATTAATGTTAGATCCCTTTCCCTTCTAATGTATGATAATTACAGTTTCACTTTTAAATGTGAATAGTTCATGATTTGGGGGAATCATCCCTTCTTTGCATTTTAATATCTCTCTGATCCTATTATTCATTCTTGTCAATGATTGCATATGTAAAAATCCCAAAACATTTAGTCATTTCAGATAATTACTCAGACATCTTTATCTGCAGGATGCTGATCAACAATTAACTAAATTCTATCATGTACTTTTGGTGTCAAAAAAACCAAAGATTCTTAAATGAGGTCAGAGTTTTACAAATAACATTAAGTTGATACCTAGACCTGTTGGGAATTTAATCACCAAATAGCCTGACCTATAGGTAAATTTTGCATACAGAACAAAATTACAGTTCCAATTGTTGTGTTAATGATAATTCCTCACATGCAGTCTGTTGGAGAGATAGTGAAAAATAAGTCTATGGGAAATTAGGAGTCAGAACTTGAAGGATCTTTTAAGTATGTCCTAGTGAAATTTATTAAGTTAGCAGTTAAATTAATTCTGCTTCCCTCAGTTGTCTAAGTTCTCTGAATAATGTCCTGATCCCACTGTATCTTTCTATTGTAGAGTAGTACAAAATCCTACTGCAGGTCCTGGGAAGATGGAAGCTCCAAAAAGGAAGAGAGTGTTTGTTTGGTATTCTGGATGTAAATCTGTCGGATATAAGATTGGAAATATTTTCTCCCAGTCTGTGCCTTTTCATTTCAATTTCTTAACAGTGACTTTGAATATCAGAAATTTTAAATTTTGTTGAGGTCTACTTTATCATTTTTTTCTCTTATAGATTAATTTTTTGTGTCCTGTTTAACAAATCTTTGCCTAAAGAAATTTTGAATTGTTGTCTGTGTTTATTTCTAGATGTTTCATAATTTTAGGTCTTATATTTAGGTCTCATCCATTTTTGAGTTAATTTTTGAATTTGATGCAAGGTAGAAATCAAGGGTCATCATTTTTTTTTTCTTTGCACATTCTTGTACAGTTATTCCAGCATCATTTATTGAAGAGACTGTCCTTTACTCATTGTATGTTCTCGGCAACTTTGTTGAAAAGAGTTGATTATAAATGTGTGAATTTATTTTTGGGCTCTCTGGTATGTTTCCTTGGTCTGTTTGTTTTTATGCTATCCCATGTTATTTTGGTTACTATAGCTTTACAGTATAATCTGAAGTCAGGTAATATGATGCCTCCAGTTTTGTTCTTTTTGCTCAGGATTGCTTTGGCTATTTTGGGTCTCTTGTGGGTTCATATAGGATTTTAGGATTATTTTTTCTATTTCTGTGAGGAACATGACTGATATCTTAATAGAGGTTGTATTGAATCTGTAGATTGCTTTGGTTAGTATGCGCATTTTAACAATATTGATTTTTTGACTCCAAAAACATGGAATATCTTTACCTTTTTGTGTATCTTTTTCAATTTCTTTTATCAATGTTTGTAGTTTTTATTGTAGATTCTTCACTTCTTTGGTTAAGTTTATTCTTAGGTATTTTATTTTACTTTTAGCTATTGTAAATGGGATTACTTTCTTGGTTTCTTTTTCAGATTTTTTGCTGTTGACATATAAAAATGCTACTGATTTTTTAAATGTTGATTTTGTTCATCAGTTCTAATAGTTCTAATAGCTTTTTGGTGGAGTCATTAGGTTTTTCTAAATAAAAGATCATATCTGAAAACAAGGATAATGTGACTTCTTGCTTTCTAATTTGTGTGCCCCTTCTTTCTTAGTCTTGTATAATTGCTTTGGATAGGACTTCTAGTACTATGTTGAATACCAGTGGTGAAAGTAGGCATCCTTGCCTTGTTCCAGATCTCAGAGGAAAGGCTTTCAGTCCTCCCCCTCCCTTCATTATGATACCAGCTGTGGGTTTTTCATTTATTGCTTTTATCATGTCAAACTATGCTCCTTCTGCGCCCAGTTTTTGAGAGTTTTTATCATGAAGACATATTTAATTTTATCATATCCCTTTTTGACATCTATTGAAATGACCATATGGTGTTTATCCTTTATTCTATTGATACAATGTATCTCATTTCCTGATTTGCTTATGTAGAATCATCCTAGCATCCTTGCGATGAATCCTACTTGATCATGATGAATGATCTTTTTAATTTGTTGTAGAATTCAGTTTGCTAGTATTTTTTTGAGGATTTTGCATCATCTGTGTTCATCAGAGATATTTGCCTTTGGTTTGTTTTCTTTGATCATTGTGTCCTTGTCTGGTTTTGGTATAAGGGTAATATTGGCTGTAGAGAATGAGATTGGGAGTATTCCCTCCTCCTCTATTTTTTATTAAACTTCTTTAGTAACCTCCATACTGTTTTCTACAATAGATGTACAACCTACATGGCTACTGACAGTGTACTAGAGATTTCATTTCTGCCCATCTTTGCCAACATTTGTTATCCTTTGTCCTTTTTATGATAACTATCCTTACAAGTGTGAGATAGTATTTCAAAATTCTACTGAAACTACAATTTGTATTGCATCACATTTATAGGTCAAATTGGAGAGAATTCACATATTAATAACATGAAATATTTTGATCCATAAACATGGTGTTTCTCTCCTTTTATTTATGCTTGATGGATTTGATAGTAATAATTGGGTTACTGGCTTTGACACTGTGTTGTTTTTGTATACCAAGTATCCCTGTTTTTCCTCCTTTACTTACATAAGCTGTATTTTGTTTTAGATAGCAAAGAGCCCAACTAAAGATTTCATTTCCAAAACTCTAATATAGGTACATTATAAGCAATTCCAAAATTTCTTGCCAAAGAGATGTATTAGGTTATTGGTGTGGCTACTGGAAGAGATCTATATTTCTTTTTCTTTTTCTTTCCTTTTTTCTTTTTTTTTTTTTGAAAAATAGACGCAGTCATCAGGGCTCTTCCTCTTTGCTTTGTATTTCTGTTTCCCTTCCCTGATTGGGAATACTGAAAGCTTGGTGGTCACCAATTAGCATGTAACTTTGAAGAATAAGTCAATATACTAAGAATGACAAAGGGGAAATAAACAAAGGGATATAGGTTCCTAATAAAATAATTTAGCTATTATCTCAACCTATCTTCTTTCTAATTCTTGTCACATGAAGCCATCTAAATTTCCACCTGTCAAAGCCTTTATGGGCAGTTTTTCTGTTATATTCAGCCACAATTATTTGGATACAATCATATAGAAATTTCATGGACTCATTCACTGACATGTGGAAGAAAAAATAAAGAATAAATATCTAGCATCATTCTGTTATGCCAGTGGTCCTCAACCTTTTTGGCACCAGGGACCGGTTTCATGGAAGACAATTTTTCAACAAAGTGGGAGCCGGGGTGGGGGATGGTTTTGGAGAAATTCTCATAATGAGCTCGCAACCTAGATCCCTCACATGCACAGTTTACAGTAGGGTTCGCACCCTATGAGAATCTAATGCCAACACTAATCTGACAGGAGATGGAGCTCAGGTGGTGATGGGAGCTATGGGGAGTGGCTGTAAATACAGATGAAGCTTCACTCACTTGCCCACCACTCACCTCCTGCTTTGTGGCCTGGTTCCTAACATGATTTCAGGTTTTCAAGTGAAAGCACCAGTCTCTTTTCAAACATGAATGTTTGAGAGCACTTCATTGCACCAATCCCATACCACCTTTATCCTGGGGGAGATATGAGGCAGACAAATTAGAAAATTCCTCCCTACACTACATTCTGGTACAGGCACACAAAGAGTTTCTCATAAGGATCTCACAGGTTTCTGTAAATTGAGTCTTCAGAAAAGCAAAAAATGTTAATCTTCATCTGAGACTAGAAGAAAAATGAAGTATTCCCTCCAGTACTGGTCTATGGGTTTCTGTAAACCTGACGAAGAATACAGTTCCATATGTGTCCTTACCTCAGCAACCCTGATCACCAAAAAAGAATCCTAAACTTTCAGTGAGCTCTTTTTGTTCATCCCATGAATGTGCCTATCCCTTCAGTCCCCACCATCTGTGGTATTATCACAAAAGAGGAAGTGAGAAGAAGACAGACTCAGAAACATAAGATTAATCTAGAATTTTTCAAGAATTTTCTAAATACTTGTTCTAAATGTTTACCTTTGTAGACATACATTATATACCCAATACTATGTATTATAAATATTGTTTCAATATCATCGATCATTTTCCTATAGTAATAATAGCAAAAGCATGTGAGTATACATCTTCCCTTGAGTGTCAGCCACAGATCAACCCAAGGGAAAATAGAAACTCACTGTCTAGATTTTTAGATTAATTACCTTTACTTGCCAGGAAACTTCCTGAAGCACTAGAGAAGTGAAACAGAGATAAATCAGTCACAGCTAAAGAAGTAATCTTAGTTAAAACTAATGAGAAAGCTAATTGTAGTCATTTATCTTCATGTCGGCTTCATTATTATACTATGGCTTTTTTTGTGTGTATGTGTTAACATGGTCAAACTGTTTATGTGAATAAACAAATATTCAGGTCCTCATATTATTGAAATAAGGATGTTAAAACAAGAGCTCACACTTTGTTAAGAAGAAGTTGAAGAACAATAAAATTTAATGCGTAACTCCTTTTGAATTTTTATTTCCTAAAGTAAAATTTTATATTTTTACATACTCCGTTAGGTATGTAATTTAGCTACTTGGGTTATGTGACTTTGTGGAGCAATTTCTGTGTTTCAGGACTATTAAAGTCATTTTACTTATAGATATTATTTCTTTCCAGTGAAAGAAGTTTTTTATTTAGTATTTGAATGAGCAACATGAGATCAAATTTAAACTTTTAGCATTTGATATGTTTTGTTTTATGCATTTGTTATACATCAAAATAAAATATTTTAAATTTTTTTTATTTTTCTTAATTATTATTTCAAAATATTATGAGAGTATAAATATTTTTGGTTACATGAATCACTTTTGTTATGCTTGAGTCAGGGTTATGAGTATGCCCATCACCCAGATAGTGTTCATTGCACCCATTAGGTAGGTTTGCACCTATCCCATCCTCCCCCCACCCCCTGTTTGATTTCTGCTCAGTTTTACTTCCCTCTATACATGTGTGCTCATTGGTTAGTTCCAATTTAATAGCAAGTACATGTGGTGTTTATTTTTTATTCTTTAGATATTTCACTCAGGATAAGGGTCTCAAGTTCCATCCAAAATGTTGCCAAAGGCCTGAATTCATCCTTCTTCATGGCTGAGTAGTATTCCATAGCATGCAGATAACACATTTTGTTAATCCACTCATGAATTGATGAGCACTTGGGTTGATTCCACATCTTTGCAATTGTGAATTGTGCTGCAGTAAACATTCACATGCAGGTGTCTTTTTGATACAATGATTCATTTTCCTTTGGGTAAATACCCAGTAATGGGATTGCTGGATCAAATGATAGGCCTACTTTTAGTTCTTTGAGGAATCTGTATACTGTTTTCCATAGAGGCTTTACTAATTTGCAGTCTAGATAATGGCTTGTCTTATAAAGTTTAAAATTCTATAAGATACTGAAGATAAGATTACAAAACCTGCTTTTCCATATGACTTTAAAAGTTTTAATTGAAATGTTCATACAGATTTCTATCTTGTTACTACTTTTCTGTATCAGATCAATTTTTTTCTTAGTTTTTGCAAATTTTCCACATTTTTAAAAATAAGTCATTGTATTTTTTATATGTAAGTGTGCTTTGTGCAAATTTGAGTGATTGGTATTTTTCCATGTACATAATGATTGCATTTTATTAGACATTTTAAGCATCCTTTCTAAAATTTGACAATGAAGTTCAATTTCTTATTGAACTACAAGTATAAGAGTATTTCTTTTCACCATTTCTTTCACTCTTAAAGTACATTATTTTTAGTAAAATAAGAAACTTCTTTTTTACAAACTTTAAAGGTAAGCACAGAATTAGACTCAGTAATCTCTTCAAATTTCAAAACCCTTAGTGGTTCCCAAACTATTTAATAGACTAAGTAAAAAAGCTCATGCTTAACGTGTAATTTACTTCCCTCTCTTGGCTTAATCTCCTTGTTTCACTTTAACTTTTTCTTGCTAATCCCCAACATCCAGTATAGCACCCATTATTCCTTCCTTTCTTGCTGGGTCATCTTCTGTTTGCAATATACCGTGATCGTCTCTGCCCATTGAAATCCTTTCTATTCTTCAAGGCTCAAATCAACTTCTACAGGAAAATTTCTTTCATCATCCAAACTTGATACGAATTGTTCCTCTCCCAAATAGCTACAGTAGTTTCTGTCTCATTTGTTCATTATATTCTGCCCTGTAATTTTTATAGATGCCACAGCCTTACCTGAAATACAGCAAATGTTCCCCCAAACCATTAAGCTCTAGTCAATTTTGTTAGAAAAATTTTAAAAAGGGGAAGGAGGTGTTATTTTAATTCACATAAAGCTAGAAGTATTAGGTAATGCTTCATGAAAAAAATGACCTTTAAATATTTTAGAATGAATATAATTTTATCATCAAAATATAGAATGTTATCAACAAGAAAAAATGATTCTACATAGAAGGAATGGGACACAGAAGCAAGAAAGTATGGTGCTTGTATAAGGAATATTTAGTGCTCTGGTTTTGCTGGGGAGGACCTGCTTGTGAGTCCACTCAGTGTTCTGATTACTTGGCAGTGTTCAATTTAATCATTATTCCCTCAAAATTGCCTGAAGAGCTTCCTCCCCTGGGCATAGAGAGAATGTCCAGAGCATTCTTAATTGCCAAAGGGCCAGAAGCATGACTGCCCAGCCTGCTGAGCCAAGTTCCTCTGTTGGAGATTTCCTTGGAGTCTTTCCTTTTGCCTGTTAAGTTTGTTCCTGTTGTGTTTGCATCTGCCTATGATCCCATTCTGTTTGAGATTATTTAATTGTTCCACATGCTGGGAGTGTTTATTTATTCACCCACCAGACACCTGCACCTCTTTGAGGCTGTCTTTTTTATTATTTTATAAATAGGAAAAAGTCACATTGGGGGTGAAACACATTTTATGTCCAGTGAAAATGTTTAGTTAGCAATCATGGTAGACAACACATTGTGTTAATTTCACAGTCTATTGGAAACATTAGCTCATTAACAACCTAATAAGGAAAATGGAAGAAGAGGTGATTTAGGATTGAGAATACTGTTTACTCTAGTCAGCACGTGGTAGCAGAACCCACAGATCTTTAACTATTAAGCACAAAACTTATCTCTGTCTAACCTCCATCAACACCTGACCCCAGTAGATTTGTACTTCCCTCTTTCTCTTCTGTGTCACAGGAAATAAAATAGGTTTCCTGATTAGGAGTGACAGGATCAGTTTTATACTTCAGGTTAGTTTTGTGTCTTGAAAATTGAGAGGAATGGTATGGACAAAATAAATTCACTTTTTTCCCTCTTGCCCTCTTTCCTTAAACATTTCATAAGTATTTGCTATGTGCGAGATATGAGTGAAATGTAGCCTCTAACTCTTATTTCACTCTAGAAAATAGATTTTTAAAGAAACTATTTAGAGTGCAGTGTGATAATTGCAATGACAGTTGTGTATAATGCAAAGAAATAGAAAGATGAGAAGATGGTTAGGAAAAGCTTCCTGTATAAGGTGAATGTTTAGGTTACACTCCATTTTAACTTTTCTATACTACATAAAAATTATGAAAGAATTTTTATATTATGTTTTTCTGTGACTGTAACCCTATAAAGAGAAGATTAAAAAATGATAGTAATGACAATATAGGTAGGTAACATTAATTGTTTCTTATTTCTCTGATACTTTTCTGTGGGTCTGACATGAATTAACCTAAACTTATTTAATCCTAATAACAGCCCTATGAAGCAAGTACTATTTTTGTCACCACCATTTTGTGGTTTAGGAGTCAGAGGCCAGGGACTAGAGTAATTGTCCCAAACATTACCACAAAATTAAGTACTAAATCAGAATTCAAACTCAGGCAATCTGATTCTTATGCCTTTGGTTTTAATCTCTGTGAAATAGAAAGGAGAGCTTTTGAAAAAAGGAAAAAAGACTTCCACAGAAACATACTTGTTAAGGGTCCAGTCAGGAGAAAATAACATACCAGTAATTTGAGCAGGGACATTTTAATTCAGCAAGAGGATATAAAAATTATAAATATATATGCAACCAATGCTAGAACACCCAGATATGTAAAGCAAATATTATTAGTGCTAAAGAAAAAGATAGACCTCAATACAATAATAACTGAGGACTTCAACATGTGACTTTCAGCAGTGGAGAGATCATCTAAAGGGAAAATCAAAAACAAACATCAGACTTCATCTTTCCTATGAATGAAATGGACCTACTAGACATTTATAGAATATTTCATTCAACAGATACAGAATACATATTCTTCTCAGCACATGGAACATTCTCAAGGACAGACCATATGTTAGGCCACAAAGTGTGTCTCAATATTTTTAAAATAAAATCATATCAAGTATCTTTTCTGACCACAATGGAATAAAATAAAAATAAATAACAAGAACTTTGGAAACTCTACAAACACATGGAACTTAAACAACATGCTCCTGAACAACCATGCATCAATGAAAAAATTAAGAAGAAAATTTTAAAACTTCTTGAGAGAAACGAAAGTGGAAGCACAAAATACCAAAAATTATTAGATACAGTAAAAACAGCAATAAAGGGGAATTTCACAGCAATAAACAACTACATCAAAAAAGTAGGACTGCTTCAAATAAATAACCAAATGATTCATCTTAAAAAACTAGAGAAGCAAGAGCAAGCCCAACCTAAAATTAACAGAAGAAAATAAATAATGAATACCAGAGCAAAAATAAATAAAATTGAGACTAAAGAATAAAAACAAAAAGATAAAGTCAAAAGCTGTATTTTAAAATATAAACAGAATTGACAAACTTTTAGCCACACAAGAAAAGAAGACCCAATGAAATAAAATCAGAGATGAAAAAGAGACATTACAACTGATTCTATAGAAATTAAAAGTATCATTGGAGACTATTATGATAGTCTACTATGAGCCAAAAATTAGAAAACCTAGAAGAAATTGATAAATGCCTAGACCTACCAATATTGAACCACAAAGAAACCCATAACAAGTTGTGAGATAGAAGCAGTAATAAAAATTCTCCCTTAAAATAAAAGCCCAGTACCCAATGGCTTCACTGAAGAATTCTAACAAACATATGAAGAAGAACTAACACCAATCCTACTCAAACTTTTCAAAAAATAAAGAGGGGAATACATCCAAACTTATTATACAAGGCCAGTATCATTGTGCTATCAAAAACAGAAAAAGACACACACAAAAAAGCAAACTACAAAGCAATATCTTAGTGAGTAATGGGATTGTATTAGAGAATTTTTCAAATAAACGTATAATATAAACTAACTATATAGCTACAAACTACTAAACTACATCTATTCAACAAACATACAACAAGGTTTGGGACATGGAAAAAACAGATCTATGAGGTTGATTATATTTATGATGGTATACAGGGAAGTCAATAAATAGTACAAGGGTTTTTGTATTTTGTAAATTGAAGAATATGGCATTTATTTTCAAATAGCAAAATACCACATTCTATAGGATAAAAATTGTATTAATACTTTGATATTCAACAATATCCTTCATGTTTTGAAATTTAGTCCAGTAAATAGACTATTTAAACAAAAACCTTTTTTGCCAATGTTTGAGCACATAATTTAAATGAAATGTGTTATTACAAAGAGCATATAATTATATTTTATAGGAGGAATTGCAGTTCCAAGAGATTAAATGAATTCTCCCTGTTCAGATGGTAAATGGAAATTAATACTTAAAGCTAGAATGAGTGATTCCACATTTTTAGTTTTCCAATAACACCAAACTGGCTCTCAATGCCTGCTTTTTTTTTTTTTAATACTTAAACTTGCAATATACAAAGACAAGGTAAAACTTTTGAGTGTATAAGTCTCAAATCCCCAAGAAGTAGATTATTAACTTATTCAAGAGCATATAAAAAAATAGTAAGACACTGAAGCATTTTCAGGCTTCCTTTAATGTCTTATGTAATGCAAATAACTATTATTATTGCAAAAGACAAACTATTCCTAATAAAAGACATCCCCAAGAAGCAACATATTAGGATATTTAATCTTTACTTCTTATTATTCCTTGGTATATTTCTAGGCTCAGAAGTTTATTTTACAATAAGAGGGAGGATTATTAATGCTCAGTAATCTGTAATTGCAATCATCTTGTTTAATTTTAACTAATTTATTCTTGGGCTGCTAATGAAATATTTTTATATTGTTACTTAGGACATTTTATAAAAATCAAATCAGATGTTGGATTATAGAACAAATAAGCACTGTTTACTTGAGAAATATTGTGTTTTCTATTTAGTCATCAGCCTTACATCTGGGAAAGATTTATATTAAAATTCAACTAACATTAACAAAGCCATAACTTCTGTCTTTGGTGGTATTAGTTTAGTAAGAGATCTTGAAATCTTAGTTCAATAGATTGTAATTTCATTATTTATTTATTTCTGTTTGGCATGCCATGACCCTATCCTAGTCAGGTTTTGCTATCAAATTCACACTCAGCAAATCTGATGTAAATGCAACTGTTTAATTAAAATTGGGAAATATCTCTGAAAAGAGATAGAACTGAAATGACTGTTTGAAGGAGCTACATGTTTCAAAAAATGGCATGGATATTGTTCTGAGGCTTTCCTTGCAAACTAAAAAAAAAGAAAAAAAAATTGCGTAATCTTAGGGATAATTTTTATCTTTTCTAGGATGCAAGAGACTATATGGGACTATTCCTTCTTAGCAAGAGTTCTTATTCCATGCAACATAAACTTTTTATGCAATTTATAAATGTCATTTTTATAGATATATGTTTTCCTTGGTTTCACCTTGATGTATATTACAAAGTTTAACCCTTGTGCTCTCTCTGTTCTAGACTTGAAACTAGTTCATTGTAGTTTAGTTGTATTTTTGTCATCAAGGTCCTAAAACACCATATATTTTTTAATGGAACAGTTAACCACCTATAAATAAATAATAGGATGCTCATTCAGGACTTAGAAAATGCATAACAAATAGTATATTGGCTTTAAATAATAATAAAATTTTAGACACTTGTTTTAAAGTTCTAGGTATGGAGTGCTGAATTATTTCAAAATAAAACCATAACACTATAAACATGAAAGATGTGTTCACAAATAATTTCTTATCACTTTATACTTGTTAGAGAAATGTGTCATTTATTACTAGATAAAAGTTCACTAGTCTTTACTGAAATTTTGAAAAAAAATGTGAGAAACTCAAAATACCTAAGCAAATGATATATACAAAATTAATAAAAGAGCATAGATAAGTTATCTAAAATACCAAATGTCAAGCATGTTGGTTCACACCTGTAATCCCAGCACTTTGGGAGGCAAAAGTGAGAGGATGGCTTGTGGCCAGGAGTTTGAGACCAGCCTGGATAATATAGTGAGACCTTGTCTCTACAAAAAAATTTAAAAAATAGCCAGGTATTGTGAAATATGCCTATAGTCCTAGATACTGGGGAGGCTGAGGCAGGAGGATTGCTTCACTTGAACCCAGAATTGTGAAGGTACAGTGAGCTATGATCACACCACTGTACTCCAGCATGAGTGACAGAACAAGACCCTGTCTCTAAAAAATAAATAAAATTAAATATTAAAAAAGTAAAGGCAATTCCTACATTTATATTTTTTATTTCAGCATATATATGCAAATCTATAAATGTAATTCAATGGACAAATAGAAGTAAAAATAAAGACCAAATGGTCCTCTCAATAGACACACAAAAAACATTCGACAAAATTCGGCACATTTTTATGATAACAATGCTTAACAAAATAGGCATAGATGGGACTTACCAAAAATGATAAAAGCCATATATGACAAACCCATAGCCAACATCATGCTGAATGGGGAAAATTTGAAAGCATTCACACTTAGAACTGGAACCAGACAAGGTTGCCCTCTATCACTGCTCCTATTCAACATAGTGATGGAAGTCCTAGCCAGTGCAATCAGATAAGAGAAGGAAATCAAGGACATCTAAATGGGGGCAGAAGAGGTCCAACTATCACTTTTTGCTGACAATATGATCTTATATCCAGAAAACCCCAAAGATTCTGCCATGAGACTACTGGAATTGATAACAAAAAATTCAGCAAAGTCTCAGGTTACAAAATCAATGTACAGAAATGAGTAACATTCCTATACACCAACAACAGTCAAACTGAGAACCAAATCAAAGACTCAGTACCCTTCACAATAGCAACAAAGAAAGTAAAATACCTAGGAATACATTTAACTAAGGAGGTGAAAGACCTCTACAGGGAGAACTATGAAACACTGAGAAAGGAAATAGCAGAGGACATAAACAGGTGGAAAACCATACTATGCTCAGGGGTCAGCAGAATCAACATTGTTAAAATGTCTATACTACTCAATGTGATCTAGAGATTCAATGCAATTCCTATTAGAATACCAACATCATTTTCTGCAGATCTAGAAAAAATAATTCTAAGCTTTGTATGGAACCAGAGAAGACCCTGTATAGCAAAAGCAATCTTAAGTGAAAAGAACAAATTGGGAGCCATCAATTTACCTGACTTCAAGCTATACTACAAGGCTACAGTAACTAAAATAGCATGGCACTGGCACAAGAACAGAGACATAAACCAATGGAACATAACTGAGAAACCAGATATAAAACCATCCTCATATAGCCATCTAATCTTTGACAAAGCAGACAAAACATACACTGGGGAAAAGAATCCTTATTTAATAAATGGTCCTGGGAAAATTGGATAGCCACATGTAGAAGACTGAAATAGGATCCACACCTCTCACCTCTCACAAAAATCAACTCCTGGTGGATAGTGGACTTAAACCTAAGGCATGAAACTATAAGAATTCTAGAACAAAATGTTAAAACTCTTATAGACGTTGGCTTAGGCAAGGAATTTATGAAGAAGACCCCCCAAATCAATCACAGTGGCAACAAAACAATTCCTACATTTATTAAGATAAAATTTATTTTAGTCTCTTATGATTCATACAGATCTTTTTTTTAACTCTTCAAAGTACTACTTGATGAATTGATACAAAGTGAACATGCCTGTGTAACCATTGCTCAAGTTAGGAAATAGAATTCTACCAGGATCCTCATGGCCCCTCAAATAATTACCCTTTCTCACATCTCCCCCCAAATAACTGCTATTCTGATTTCTAATAGCATAGACTACTTTTGCCTCTTCTTACTGTGCATATAAATGGAATCTTACAGTGTAAATATTCTGTATCTTTTTCACTCAACCTTATGGATATTTTTCGCTCAACATTAAATGAGATCCATCCATATGCTGCTTCTCATTTTCACTACTATATAAATACACTCTGTTGAAGTTATTAGTGCTGTATAACATTCTCCCCCCAAACTTCAGTAGTATAAAGAAACAATCTTATTATTCTTACCAATTCTTCGGGAAAGGAATGTGAACAGCTCACACTAAAGACAGTTTGTTTCTGCTTTACCTATGTCTGGGGACTGAGCAGGGAATACGTGAAGGTGAAGGATGCTTCAATGGCTGGGGCTGGAACCACTTGGAAGCTTCTTGACACATGTGCCTAGCAGTTGATACTGGTGGTCAGTTCAAACTCCCATTGGAAAATTCACTGGAACATTACATGTGCTTTCTCTGTATAGGCTAGTTTGGGCTTCTATGTTGAAGAATGACTGTTTTCCAAGAGTGCTTTAGTACATTAGAAACCTTCTTTTCACAATATTTTTTTTTTTTTTTTTTTTTTTTGAGACAGAGTCTCACTTTGTTGCCCGGGCTAGAGTGAGTGCCGTGGCATCAGCCTAGCTCACAGCAACCTCAGACTCCTGGGCTTAAGCGATCCTACTGTCTCAGCCTCCCGAGTAGCTGGGACTACAGGCATGAGCCACCATGCCCGGCTAATTTTTTTGTATATATATTTTTAGTTGGCCAGATAATTTCTTTCTATTTTTTTTGGTAGAGACGGGGTCTCACTCTTGCTCAGGCTGGTCTCGAACTCCTGACCTCGAGCGATCCACCCGCCTCGGCCTCCCAGAGCTAGGATTACAGGCGTGAGCCACCGCGCCCGGCCTCAATATAATGATTTATATCTGTAAAAACAGGCAACTCACTGATCATATAATGTGGATTTTATATCTCATCCTATATTCATACATCCAGGTAATCATTTTTTAGTCTATACCATTGTAGTTCTCTGTGTTGAATATACTCACTTTCTAGACAAAAGAAAGAGCCAAAAACATTAACTTAAAAAAAGCCTTGGTTTTCTTTTTTTATAAATAAAAAAATGTTCCTATTGGAAAATCCCTCTATGTAACCAAGACCTATAATGTATTCAGCATCTCCTGACAACTCAAGAAACTGACAAATTGACAAAAACATACAACAGGGTATTGCAAACATTTGAAATTTGTTTGGAACTTGGTCTTAAATGTCACTGCTTTAGATGTTATTGCTTTTGTCAATTAAATGCAGAAGGTTTATTAACAGCAGGCATATATAATTTCTTAATACTAGGAATGTGTTTATTATAATTGTTATGATTTGACAGTTATTACTAGTTATACTGTACTCTCAGAGCTGCATGTTACAAATAGACTGGTGAATCTATGAGAATAGAGCAGGAATGTTCTAAAGGAGCATCAAGGTACACAGGGCTGTTTCCAAGAAATAAATGGCTCCCACTACACTGGTCCTTTATCCTTCACTTGCTATCTACATGTTTATTCCTTTTGGCTTTACACCATATAAAACAACCTAGTCATCCTCACTTCTTCATATTTTGCATTTTCCATAGTATAATTCCACTTTTTAAATAACAATGACCATATGCATAAATCTACTCTGACTGCTCAAACTCAATGTTGGTGTATGCCTTCCTAGCGTTGTGAATGGCATACCATCCCTGATTTGGGTTCCAGTTTTCTAGTTCAATGCTAAAAGAATTCTTTATCACCACACAATTCTGATAAATCATGACAGGGTATTTGTGAACTATTCCAGCCTCTGCGGGTCTAAGTGCCTATTCCACTCACAAGAGTACATGAGGAGTTTATTGCTTGGTAACATTTCTTGACCTGTCACTGCTTGTGACATTGCATTTCAGACTAAAGATCAGCCTGGAGCCTTGACTCAAATGGACCTTGGGCCCCCTGAGAGTGGTTCTGTTTCATACAGCTGCACTTAAGGCTTTTCTGTCCCAGGTTGAGGCTCTCCTGCCACAAAGACTGCTCTGCTCGAGGCGAAGCTGTCATTATAGTTTTTCGGCTGAATGAAAGAAAAGAGGCCTCAACAGGCAGCTTTTTCAAAGCATGTAATTATATACCCATTTTGAGAGCTGATTCTGATATTTGGTCCTCTGCTTTACCAATTTTTGTGTCAGATTTTGAAAGCACATTTAAAAGGTTTTGAGAATGTAGTATCCATCTGATATTGTAGGGAACTAAAAATAATTTGATTAATTACTAAACGAAAGAATAGATATGACAAAACCAGAAAAATAACATTGTATAAAACTCAGGATTCAAGTGACTAAACTTTTGGACAGCGGAGTTCTATATGATAAAATAATCAGCTGCAGAAATTGTTCAATGTTTTGATGTGTTTTTCATATGTCAGTCCATATGTAGATTATTGATTTTTATACTTGCCAGCAAACCATAAGTGGAATGTTGCTAGTCAAGAGCTTGTCTAGGGGAGAATGACTGCCTTGGAAGTTATAATTGTGTGTGTGAGAAGAACAGTAAAAAAAAAAAAATGATGTTAAGATTAGATCTTTTAGCATGTGTAATTTTGAGTGGATATCTTAGTTGTTCTCAAATACTTAAAAAGTTTTTACATGCAGTAAACAAATTGAATCATTGGCAGTGTTGCTAAGTAGTTAGATTTTATTATAAAAATTAAAATCATTCATAAATGGTAGATGAAGAGGTGCTTAAAAAAGTGGTTGAGAAATCTGTCACTGCATACTATTAGAGAGAAACAGATATTGACTATAAAACTTAACTCTTTTGGGGTCTAGGGATGCTTTCAAATCTAAGATTCATACTCTCATATGACTTTTAAAGTTTCAATTGTCAAGTTCTGAGTAAATATAGAGGATCTAAACTATGTGTATACTTCTGATTCCAAATTCCACTAAAACTGTAATAAATGCAATTATTTTAAAGACAAATCCAGTAAGACAAAAAGAATGAAAAACTGACAACAGAAACAATATATTGGAGGAAAAAGTTATTAGTGACAATTGTCCTGCATAAGCTATTAGTGACAATTGTCCTGCATCTCTATTCCTGTGAGGAGTAATCTCCATCTTTGTGAGTAGTAAATGCAAGTAAGTTGCCCTCTGAAGGAAAAGTTAAAAGAAACTGAGGAACATTAAAATGGCAAAGGTGAGATGTAATTTGAAAGTGGAAATATTAGAATTTCTTGAACACTTTGACAACTTACTAGGATAGTGGAAAAAGGGATATTTTATTTTATTTTTCTTTACTTTTAGTTTCTAGAATTTCTATTTTATTTTTTTTTAATTTTAACTAAATTAACTATAAAGTACACAGCATGATATGTTGATATACATATACATAGTGAATTGATTATTATAGTCAAGCTAGTTAACATATCTATCCCTTCATAGAGTTACTTTTTGTTTTGTAATGAGAACACTCAAGATCTACTCTCTGAAAAATTTCAAGTAGGCAATAAAATATTATTAATTACAGACTTGATGATGTATATTAGACTTCTAGAACTTAGTCTACATAAATAAAACTTTATACCTTTTGACCAACATTCCCTCCTTTCCCCCATCAACCGCCACCCCCGGTAAGCACTATACATAATATCTTTTTAAAAGGTCTGCATGGTGTTTCCAGATGCTCTTGAATTTCTGCTATTGTCAGTTTCCGTCCGAAATGTTGGTTCTTGATGTGCCCATGGCCAAAGAATGATCAGACTCACCAAAGTTAGGCAAGCATGAAAATGAGGTTTATTGAGGAGAGAAAGATAGGATTACAGGGCAAGAGCAAGATATAGGTTTACAGAGCGAGCTACATACACCACAGATGATGAACAGACCCATTGTCGCAGCAAAGGTAGAGCAAAAGGGCGCAAAAAAAGAGACTGGTTATGATCTTCATCTTCTTTTATAGTGCATGGATTGTTACCTCCCCGGTGGCTCAGACGTCACCAGGAACCACTTTGATTGGACAGTTGGGAGCTGCATGACCTGAAAATTACTGCGCATGCAGATATTCCATGAGCCTCTCTGAAAGCCCATTTGGGGGTGGGGGGGTGAATCACTGCAAATCCGCTTTCGTCCCTAGGAGACCCAGAATTCCTTGCTATCTACCTAACACTATCACCAAAATAATAAAATCCCCTAGTTATCCTGCTCATCTAAGAAAAATGAGGGAAATGTGAAACAGATATGGACCTAATCTGCATCATATTAAAAGCTATATTTTTCAGGGACTTTGAGAAAAATACTTCCAGTTCAATATTCCATTTATTATTGAGAAATTAGATGTTTCAGTCGTAAGAAGGGTTAAAATTGTGTCTCAGTGCAGACAAGTAGGGTGACTTTTCCTAATAGGAGGCACATCGAAAGAGCTTAATTAATACTATCTATCATTATGATCCTCCATTGTGTATTCAGGATGAATCACTTTCCATTGTATTCACCATCTCCTCATTACCATTTCAATGTTCTCCACAGCTACATCTCCTATGTTTGCTTTCTGGGGTTTGGGGAAAACTAGCCAACTTTTACTTCTAAGCCACTTGCCAAGGAAGGCACTGTTTTATTAATGAGCCTTTAATTAAAGAGACTTTCTCCTATGCATACTTCTGAGCTGCAGTGAGGCAAGCATGATTTTGGAATTTGATATCTGTTATTTATGCCCTACTGAAGGGAAACAGAGGTAGGCAGTTCTGGAAATAATTTTAAATAAACAAGTATCAATGGAACTGGACCTTGGACCTGGAAATCTGCAAAGGCTAAGTTGAAGGTTTCCTCTGGAAGCTTATGAAAGGCATCTATACCTTGACTATATGAGGTTGCTGCAAAGATTCTCTCTCTGTCCAATTCTATGGGGTTTGCATGTGTGTGTGTGTGTTTTGTTCATTCATTTTTTTAAATTTTTTTTATGCCAAGGGAAAACCATTTCTGTTTCTTCATAGACCCATCACCAGCTTAAAAATTAATCTTGAAATTCCAAAAGCTCCCCAAAATCTAAAGAGAAAAGGGCAATACCCTCCTGGTTGTATACTTCACTTTTGCTGTCATTCATTGGGCCTGTACCCCACCCTTATCCAGGTGATGTTGCTATACCACTGTCTAGCATTTAGATGTGCTACTTTACCTCTTCAAGTTATACTCGTTTAAAAAAAATTCTACTACAGTGCAAAAGAATGTATAGGTCACTGATCTTCCCTACAACTTCAAGATCATGAATATTTGAGTGTGCTGTTGTCATGGATTTAGTTTCTTAATACTTTTCTAGTCTTGACTTTTTCCCTGTTTATTCTCTGTGTTTTGTGTATTCACAACTAGAGATTTTCTCAAATATATCTATTTTTAAGATTTGGCAGAATATACCCGAAGTCAAGGCTTTATTTTTCCATATAAAATAAATCATGAATCAATTCATCTCCCCAAGGACTCCCTATGTGAGAAAAGTCTAGATATTATACATTTCTTTGTTTGTATCAGTTTTAGAAAAGGATAAAATATATCAATTTTATCTTCTTATTTCTTTATCAACTGTTTTTTAATTTTCCTGCTCTTTTTGCCACCTGCCAAGAAAGGTGCTGTTTCTTTTATACAGATACTTTGTTTAAATTTTATGCTTCATTTTCCCATAATTCTTTGCTTTCCACATGCCCTCTTTTTCTATATCCCTCTTCTAATTTCTTTTTATTATTTCTATATTTTACTTTTCATTTAACATGAAGTGCCATATGGAAAGGGGAAGAAAAATTTGCCACTTTGGGGAAGCTGCCATATGCCAAACCTTACTGTGTAGTAGACATTATTCTTTTGCATAGTAGTAGAATTTTTTTTAAATGAGTATAACTTGAAGAGGTAAAGTAGCACATCTAAATGCTAGACAGTGGTATAGCAACATCACCTGGATAAGGGTGGGGTACAGGCCTAATGAATGACAGCAAAAGTGAAGTATACAACCAGGAGGGTATTGCCCTTTTCTCTTTAGATTTTGGGGAGCTTTTGGAATTTCAAAGATTATGTTTTAAGATGATGATGGGTCTATGAAGAAAGAGAAATGGTTTTCCTTTGGCAAAAAAATCTCATTTTCAAATGGAATTTCTTATGGATTAAGCATGAGGAAAGCATCAGATAGGTAGGAGGACAATAAAAGTTGCCCCAGGACTCCAGGGGCTTGACAAGCTCCCTTTGGCAATTATGAGTGACCATCTAGTGATTTATGATCTCTTAAGCTTAGAGACTCACTCTGTATTACATGATCATGTAGAAAAGGCCTTCAGGTTTTTGCTATAATTCATTTTCTATTTCATTTCCTAATCAATCCATGATCTATCTTTCTGACAATCGACCTCATGAGTTTTCTTCCCATCTTTGCTTTGTCTCACTTTTCAGATATTACACTCAACCATACATCTTCAACTTTGATTTTTCACTTTGTACATCAACCATGAGCTCATTCTCTCTGAGCCTATACTGGTTTATTTCAGCCCAGAACAATGAAATGGACACCCCAAGCACACTCTGTGAGTGGGTCCCCTCAATATATTTCCTCTGGATTCAGAAATATTAACAAGATGTAGCGATAAACCATAGGCATTATGGGACTTTTAGTATCATATAGAAGTTGAAAAACTAGTAATTATTGCTGATATTGCTTGTTAATTTAACCATGTTCCTCAACATTGCATTAACAGTTTGTCAAAACATGGAGTGTTGAAAAATTCAGGAAGCAGTGTTGTCTTACTAAATTGGATGGGGCCACAGCCCATAAAATATAAACACTAAACTTTTTTGTGACAGTAGAGTAGAAAGTTAAGGGTTACTTAGCAGTTAGTAAATGGGTGATAATTTATTTTGAATTTTCTATGGCATGGTCATGTGGACACACATTTCACTGAAAGGTCAAACTTGTAAATGTCTCAAGACTGAATATTCTGTGCCTAAGTATCTAAAAACTGTGAGCTTTATACTGTGTTTATTCAGCTACAGCAGAATAAAGTCTTAAGACATTAGGCTGTTATTATCCTGCTACATTTCTCAGCTCATCTACTGGTGGCTGTTTTGTGCATGTGTCGCTTGTTGAAAGATGCTAGTAAGAGATTTTTTCCATAGTGTGTGTATTAATACACACATCCATAATTGATCAAAACAGCCATTTGGAAAATGAATAGAACATACCAACCACACTTCTGAATCACAGGGTTTCAGGTTTGCTCATTAAAATAACAATTACTTCTTTCAAACAGGTGTGGATTACAGTTCTACTATGTGAGTTTATTCTTTTTGGAAATATCTTTTAATACTCCCTGTTTAAACCTTCCATTTATTTTATAATGAGACATGCAAGTAGATGAATAACTTTTCTTGGGCAAAACTGATAGTTTATACTAAGTATATTTCCATACCTCAAAGGATACATCTACTGTAGAAAAAGAAACATGTACTATGAACTAAATACAGAAATATTTTCTATGATAATCTTTAAAAAGTCTACTGGGTAATTTATAGAACTGACTATGTCAGTAACAGAGAAAATTGGAAATTTTTAGAATCAACATGCAGAGGAGGGTAGTTAATTATAGTTATAAAACAGTCAATAAATTTAAAAAGTAAAACTCAAATAGCATAGTTATTACAATGCGATTCAAAGGATACGCGTATGGGGGATATATATATATATATATATATATATATATATATATATATATAGACACATGCACACACAATACTGATAAGCTAGAATTTATTTGGCAAGAGAAAATGTACTTTCCCAATTTTATTATTAATTAAAGCAGTTAGAAAAATGTCAATAAACACGAAAGATCATAGTATCTTAAGAAAGTCTTCCTCATGGTAACAAACCTGAATTTTTAAGTGAATATGGATCTTAGACAACTCATTTTACTTCTTATCAAGACCATAATGGTTTGCATAATGATGTAATCTGCTTCTTTCAGGTCAATGATTATATTTTTCTTAAATTATGTATACAACTTAGGAAATACGATAACTTAGATACTCAGAGAAGTGACAATGTAGTAGCTGAAGAGGGAAACTCTGAGATGGGCTAAACTTGAAACATGGTTTTCTTCTTTCTCTAGGGGTCAGAGAACTTAATAGAAGAAATATCCCTAGAAACTTTACTTGTGTATGGTTTCATTTTGTTTTGTTTCAATGAAAAGTAGATACTCAGAAAAAAGGTCTAATCTTGTAGAGGTTTAATGAGACCTCTTGTTTTTCTTTTGGATGATAATCTTGTCAGACTTGCTGGATTTCAAATTTTGTAGAACCAGTCATCAATACAGTATCCTACAGTAAAGCCTGGGTCAATTAAAAAAAAAATCCTAAGCCCCTCAACCAAGTAAATGGACCCCCTCTTGGCCAAAGGGACTCCAGAGAAACCTTAAAAAGTAAATTCTCAGCCATGACAGGGTGGGAGGTCAGACATGCCTTGCTATACCCCTCCTTTGCTAATTGCCATTAGGCTTTCTTCTCTAAGGGTTAAACAGAAACCAGTCCTTTCAAAAGACTAGCTCTACCACTGATTTCAACCAACCACCTATGCCACCCCTCCCTCTTGTGGTCTCAACACAACTGACCAGCATCCCTTCCTGATAAACAGTTGACAGTGTGGTTCTGGCCAGTCTACGGAGGTTGTGCACAGTGTCCACTGCTTCATTTTTGACGTCACAGGGCCAAAAACTCCACCTTTAGATCATGCTAACGCCACCATTTTTTGAACATGTGACCCATAAAGGAGCATGAAGCTCAACTGCATATGCACATGTTTTTTCTTTCATAAACATTTATGACTTGTCTAATAGCTTATTAAATATGTATATTAGGCTACATCACTCAGAATAAATTCCTGTTCCCTTTACACCTCCCTGGAAGTGCTAGCTTTTTGGCTTTTACCTGAGGCAACACTTCCCAGTCTGTAAGATGGACAGCCTGCAGGCTGTAACCCTTTATGAGAAATGAAGCTCTCCTTTCCAAATTTATAAACTTTGTGATTTTCAGTTGACAGCCCTTAGTATTCTGATTCATTGATCTTTTTGACAAAGCATCATTCTTTCTCATCAGGTTGCTGAATAAATCAACCCTACTTTAAAAACTCAAAAAATCTTCAAGAAATTTTAATTTTTGTAACATATATCTGCATATCTTCATAAACTATATTAGCAAGTTGAGCGAGGACAGAAAATTGGGGAATGGAATTACCTGAAAAAGTCAAATAAGAAAATACATCTTTGTAACTTCTGATATCATGCTCCTTTCTCAGGCTATATAGGTTGTAGAGCAAAGAAGATGTTACATGTTTAGGTTACATACCTGTTAACCAGTGTTCAATGATATATCGTGTAAAATAATATTATTTCTGTATTTTGTGAAGATTTATTTTGTTAAAACACAGAAATTCATCATTAGAGAGGGTCTCAAGTGTTTCTTCTAGTCCTCTTATTGCCTAGTCCTCTATGGTGCAATGTATAGACCTCTATTGAGAGTCATCAGTCATGCCAGTCAACTGTTGTTTGTTTACAGATACATCCTCACCCTTTCCTGGCTGTGCTCTGTATCACAGAAAATCAAATTTCCATCACCTGAATAGCCAATTTTCTGTATTAATTTTTTTCCGTACAAATTCCAAGAACATTTTTATTTATCTACTTGAAACCTTACTGTACAATCACTTAATCTTTTTGAAAATGATTATTAGGGCAGCTTTTTAATTTAATTTTATCCTGACTTGAAGTATATGTAGTTGATCTCTTTCCTTTGTACACCAGGTTAACATGGTTTATGAGAATTTTAATGACCTAAGTAATTGGATTTTTTCTTTTGTATGTTTATATTAGGAACAGCTCCCTAAATCCAATTTTACTGTACATATTAGCCGTGTCACATCTCCCACTAATTTTATTTATAAATAATTGCATTTGATGTAAAGAAGCTTGGGCTAGTTTGAGTTATACCTGTGAAATTGCATTCTAGTTTCATTGCAATACTTTCATATTTTAATTGTTTTAGCCCCCCCCAAAATGTTATAATAATTCAGTTATATGTAATATATTGTATTTCAAGCATATTTATCATACCATATTCATCTGTATAATTGAAAACCATGCAATTATTACTTAGGAATTAACTAATTATTGGAGGGATAAATTCTATTACTATTTAATGAGTAAATCATCTCTTCAAATGAGAAGGTAGATTGCAAATAAATACACCAGACCATTTTAGTTCTAACTTAACCTGTGACTTAATGTTTGAACTGTCAGTGCAGCTATGGATGGGAAAGGAAAGTTATACGTACAGCATTGAAGATGAGGAAGTAGGGCTGTAGACAGTAAGGCTGTATTAATCATGATAATGCTAGCTGATATGACACACAATCTTCGGGATCTCAATGGCATATTTGTAGGCTTTCCTAAAATATACACGAGGTCTGTTTGGAAAGTATCCAGACATTTAATATCAAAAATAGAGTCATGTATTGAAGAATATACAACAAACATGGTACATAGGAAAATGACGCCTCAGTCCCTTTCAAAGTAGGCACTTTGGGACCTCACACAGTTCTCCCAGCATCTTTTAACCTAATCCCTACACATTCAGCATTGTCAGGTGTTCTACTTGTTGCAGGCCTTCCAGAGCATGGATCACCATCTTTGAACCATCTGTGCCACACTTTTATTTGTGCTGCATTCATCCCTGAATGCCTTCTGAATCATCCCAATAGTTTCCATGCAGAAATGTTCAAGCTTAACACAAAATTTGATGCCGATTTGTTGCTCTACTCCCTTAGTCTTTTTGAATGTGATGACCACACAGTACACATACTCACTCAAAAGTATCTAGCACCCCACTGACTAGTATGGTGATGTCATCATTATTAACACATCCACATTCCAGTCCACTCTTCTTGGCTGCCAGGTTACATTGATGTCATGCAAACCGTTCTCATTATGCTAACAATGGCTGGACTCTTTCCAGACAGAACTCATTTTCAATAATTGAATAAGATAATAATTTACATATGAAATCAACACAGCTTCTTCATTTCAGCTGTCCCTATATATTTTCTGGTCATCCAGAAACTATAGGCAACAATGTATTCAGAGTCCACTAATGCTCATTGCAACTGTTCAAGGTAATTTAAATCCTTGATTTCAAATAGGCAGTTTTGATAAGAAAGCCATTGTCTTCTCCGCTTGCTATATTTGCTAAATCATGACATTTTCCCTGCTTTTTAAAGCCTTTTTCTTGACATTGTTTATGTTTTCATTCACATTCAGCCAGCTTAACTTCTGGTGCTTTTGTGTGTGTTGTTTTAAATTTTTAGTGAGAATTGTAAATATTTAAGGTGTAAAATGTGATGCTCTGATTATATGTATACGTAGTGAACTGATTATTGAACTCAAGCTAATTAAAACATCACTCTCTTCACTGCCCCTGGAGCTTTATCTTGTCAGTTATTTCCTCTCCTTCCTTTCTCTACTGCCTAATGGAGGCCTTGTTAATATTCTCTCCAGGAGCCAGCATCCTTGAATGTTCATGACTGCAGGAGTTGTTCCTGGTTGTCCAAAGCCATCATGATCACCATTCCTACTTCCTGTTCTTTGGGTACAATATGATGTTACCTGGGACTGCCAAGCCAAGACTGTCTTCTTTTATAACTCATGCTGTGTGAGGACTCCGAGCATATTGATTATGTATTTCTCTCTTGCCATTCTAGCCATAGACCAGGGAACCACAATCAAATGACACCTGAAAAGAGCATTTACCTTTTATACATTCTATAATAACATGATTCAAATTGAGCTTTCTGGACTTTTTTGGGTAACAGAAAGTATTTAAGTGTACCTGAGGATATTATTGACCAGCCTAGATGTTTGGGCAGCTCTATATTATCTCCCAGTCTATCGGAGTGAGAGGGTAAAGACTCTTCACGTGTGTCTAGGAGTAAACAAAGCAGATGGTACCAATCATTTGCACAAAAATTAGGGGTCTTGTGTATACAAGTGAAGTACTAATTAGGTTCATAAAAAGGAGTGAGCACCAAGAATGATGAGCTCCACAGCTAGATACTTGCCCTTCTTTAGCTCTACTAGATGCACCTAGTTAATTTTGTCAACACCATCTCTTTTTCATTCCTGTAACTTATGGTTCTTCATACTCCTTGGCTATCTGGAGTAAATAAGTACCATTGTCAGCTGTTAGGGAGGCAGTTCATGCTCTGCATGGCAAATGGAGGTTTTCATTGCGAGTGTTTTTTTGCAGGACTTTTAGGTATTTAAATGATTAAGGAAGTTAAAAAAAAAACAGAACCTTTCTGAGATGTACTAAAATGAGCATTAATATATACGCAAAAATCAATTTGAAACCATAATTTACCTGCTGTGTCAGCTGTCCTGTGGAAGGAGGGAGTGAGCAAAAAGGAGAGTTGTTTTTACAATCCAGTAATTTGAAAACGCATTACTGCAGATATCTATATTATATACAACAAAAGGTGATTTAAGGAATAAAATGTTCTCTAAGAAGATCTCTGAGCTTCTGAACTAAAGATGAAGCAGAAGCAGAAGAGGAGGAGGAGGAGGAGGAGGAGGAGGAGGAGGAGGAGGAGGAGGAGAAGGAGAAAGAGGAGGAGGAGAGGAGGAAGAAGAAAAAGAAACAACAAAAAAGGTACAGTTTCAGGGACATGATATTGGAATATTTTTGTTCCCCACAACTCTGAAGAATGAAATCAGAAAGTTTAAATTGCACTCAAGCAAACTACAGATAGTTCATTCAAGATATGTTAAAAATCTCAACAGTAGTAAAAATCTTTACTTTTGAAAGTGCTTTTATATTGTGACGATTGTCCACACAATTAGGTAAACTGGAAAGCTCTGATAGTACCATAACAGAGAATTCTGGAAAGCAGTTTTAAGAGAATGCCACATTTCATAATATTTGTAAGAGACCAATACTCCATTGGGTGGTATATTAGTAGTCCTGTGCAATGAGCCAAAGTCCCTTTCTCTTAATAATGCTCTCAGCAGAATCAATAAGAATCGTGTGGATTTGTGAGATAATATGATGAACCTTCATTCCTTTCTGGAAGAAAAAAAATCTCATTATGCTTCCAATCAGAATTCAAAGGAAGTAGGTTCCTAAATTAAAAATCTATTTTTAAAAATTTCATAAAATTACAGTTGTAATTAAATAAAGTGACAGTTTTTATATCTTCCCAACTTTTGGTTTGAATTATGTGATAACTGATGTGACTTCAATTACATTTAAATTACTATCAAGTATTAGAGCATAATTTAGAAGATGGAGATGCACTCACAAAAAAGAAAATATTTAAGCTCAAGTATAATAGATCTAATAGTGGCTCACTTTGTAAAATTAGAGTATCCAAAATTATTATCTTTTGATATAATAAAGTAATGTGCATATGTGTTTAGTTATTTTCCTATTCCGTGAACATTTACTAGGCATCTGTTTTATTTCAGACTGAGTTAGATGTTGAAAGGTAAAATTGTTTACAGCTATCATAAAAACACGTAATGTTCAATAACTAAGACAGGTACCATCATGAGGTTGTACAGTAGCTTATTGTTCAAAAGGTGATTTGTGTGTGGACCAGCAGCAACTGGTATCACCTGGTGCAAAGGCAACATATGTCACCAAAGTGTTTGTACCCCCATAATATTCTGAAATTTAAAAATAAAAAATAAAATACAATAAAAGTACCCAAACAAAGTAAAAGAAAATGCAGAATTTTAAATCAAACCTGAGATTTCCATCAGAATACACAAGATCCCCCAAGTGATACATATGTACATTAGAGTTTGAAAATCACTGATATAGAAGATAGAATCAGAGAGGAGAGTTTAATGTTTAATTGATTTACATCTCATTATAAATTACCACACTCACAGTCAAAAAAGGAACCTCCTTACAGTTGCAATAAGTTTTATTTTCCTTCTTTCCTTCCTTCCTTCCTTCCTTCCTTCCTTCCTTCCTTCCTTCCTCCCTCCCTCCCTCCCTTCCTTCCTTTCTTTTCTTTTTTTCTTTCTTTCTTTTCTTTCTTATTTCTTTCAGTATTTGTTGTTTGCATTTCGTGATCCAATAACTAAATTCCCTTTAGAAGCTACCTAAATAAGCTACAGCTTCACCAACAGGCTCTTCATAGTGAACCATGTTAAGGTGAGAGTTTAATGTGTGATCTAATATCAGTTTATGTGTCAGCTTTGTATTTGTCCTAGACCCTGGATAGAAGCCATGTTATTATACTTTCCAGTCTAGTGCCCATAAACAATTTAGAAAACATGTCCTGGACTGTTAAATTATGGACTTCTAGAGAGGAGACACTATATTCTATTTTTCATTTATCCACAGAGTCTAGCATTATACTTGACACAGAGTAGAAGGGCAATAAAAATTTATCAGATAAACCCACATATGCTTGTAAAGCTAGGTACAAATGGAATTTTGAGGCTGATCATGGTTTATTTATCATAAAGCTCTCCTTAAGGATTGCTTCTTTCATCTCTGTATCTCTAAAGCCTCTTATGATTCTAGCTGAGATGAGCAAACAGGTACTGTATTTCTCTCCTTGGCAGACATCTGTGTTTCACACATTTATAAAAAAATTAATTAACCCGAAGAAATTACAATTTTCACTAGATTTATTATTATTATTAGAAAACATTATTGAAAATTCTCTTCTTTTGTGACTTTTAAATGTATTTATTTAAAATATTTAAGGGAAAATCACATTGGATAAAGAAACTTGGCATTATAATTACAACCTGGGCTTGACATTATAGGAGCTGGATACAATGTGAGATTATTTTCTTCGTTAATATTTTCCAGATCTCACTATCATTTTACCACAGGTTTTTGAAATTTAATAATTCTTGCAAGTTACTTGAGCTACTTAAATGAATTTTTTTAAAAAAGACATAATTTAATTTAACTTTGTAATTAGCTTTTAAGTGCTTTTTAAAAGTGTTCTACATAGATTTCTATCTTGCTTTAGAGAAATGACAATTAGTAGATTGCTTCTTTGAGAAGCAGGTTTAAACCATTCAGTTGTTTTGTTGTAAAAGTATAAAAATATTCCATTTTTAAATATAATTTTTCTTATGAAATACACATATTTAAGCATTCCATGGAGATGAAAAAACATGCATTAGGCATGCATAATAATGAAATCCATTAATGTATATTATATAATATGCATATTAAAACATATGCTATCACACTGTGCATTAATGTATTATTATTAGTGAAAGGAAGACTAATCAGAAGGTAATTAAAATTGTACAGATAAGAGGTGGTGACAGCCATTAACAGGACAGGTGGTAGGAATAGAAGAAGGTTTAGATTTGAGAACATTTAATTGTAGCTTCCTCCTCTCCAGTGTAACCAACTTGATACTGGCTGGGCCACATTTTATTTCTACTGATATAATGCCTTCAGATTACTGATATTCCTTCTGTTTTACGATTCAACATGTAAAAACAAAATTATAAAAAGTCGTCAGAAGAAAATCATTGTAGAACCACAATTATAAAATGTTCTTAGGAAAATATCATAATGTCCTACTGTTTTCTGACACCTCTGATTAAGTCCTGGAAATTGTGACCATTTATTCCATTTTTATTATAAAAGTGTTCATGATTAAAGGGTAAAAAGAGAAAACTCTAAAATTAAAAAAAAAAACAAAACCTCAAACACATTTAATCCCAAACATGACAAAATCCTGGTATTTTAAATAACTCAAAATTTCTAAAATCTATAAGGAAATTAGATTAGATGTAATCTTTACTTCTCACTAGGTCCAAAAGAAGAAAAGCCTTTTCATGAGTGAAAATGTTATTTTCTACATTCATCACAGGCACCAATCATAATATGACATCTTGAGCATCAAAGCAGAAAATAATCAGTTGCACATAGTTTCATAAAACAAAGTAACAACCAAACAAAAACAAAATCAATAGTAAAATCAGCCTAATTCAAAGCCCTAATAATCTTATGACCAGGAACAGGTCGTTAAAAAAAGTAAAGAGAAGAAAGATGCTACTTTATAACAGAATTTTTCATTTTTTTTTTAGTTAGAAACAATCATAGTCATGAGATTTTCTAGTCTATCTTTTCTATCATTTTAATACATTGTGCAGCCTCGTTGAATATGAGTTGATATTCTTGTTACCCAAAGCTATATCTCTAAAGGTACTTCCATGTTCAGGAATTATGCACATTAACTATCCTAATGTTGACTGAGATCCACTTCACCATACAAAAAATGTACAGGTCTCACATATGAAATATATATGTAAATGCACATGTTGTTATAGTTTCCACTTATTAAGAGGAAAAAGCAATTCTGTAAATGTCTACGAATGTTAAAGTTTTTTGAGAAATTATGAGTTAGTGAATTAAGTAATGTATAAGCATATGTCATGGAAATACTACTTATTAATTTGATTGATTTGAAATTTTAATATTTAACTGTTTTATCTTTCCCAAACAATTTTATATGGTTCAATTTAATGTAATATTGTAAAATAGCAGCAAGCCAATATTTCTTAATAGTTTAGCTATTTTTATTTCAAATTAAATAAAGTAAAATCCATTTCACTTTTGTGAATCCAAAGAGTATTATTAGGAAAGAAACAATTTAGTTCTTGTTATTATAAAATCATTTGAAATATTGGTATAAAATATACTTAAATGATTATTTGTCTACCTTTCCAGTTTTATCTTTCATCATTCTGTTCACAGATACTCTGAATTCATAGGGGACATTTTGCCTTTCTATAAGTGTATCTGGCAAAAGAAAATCCATGATTTTACTCCTTTACTTTTTTCTGTTTCTAGTGTCCTTCCTAAAAACTTACTGCAAGCGGTGTGAGAGAGGCCACCTAGCATTCTTTCTATTTATGAAGCCTTCTCAGAATTTTTCACTCAGAACTGGTTACTCCATGCTCTGTGCTTTCACACTAAGTCTTGGTTTAACAGTGATTAGATAAATCTTATCTGCACCACTGCAGGACAAGTATCTTGAGGTGAGAGATCAGACAATTCATTTGTATATATAATAACTTGCACAGTGAGGACATTGGTTGTATGCACACATGCAAAGTTCTCATTGAATTGCTGCTAAACTGCAGTGGTGAAGCACATTCCAAACACTAGAATCACTGTAGCACATTTCCCAAAGATAGTTTCTTATACTGGGAACTTTCAGTTGTCTTCTAATGTTTTTTGATTACCTTACCACACTTTTCCTGCTGGTTTACCAGGCTTCTTGCTGAGATAACACAGCCAGGAGCTACATGTCTTGCCAATTTGTGTCAGAAAAGGTTGAAATGTTGCCTTTTCTTTGGGGAGCTAAACTGCAGGGGCTTGGAATAGTTACTCTGATAACAGAGGTGAAACAAAAAAGAAAAAACACTAAAAGGGTCTGGCAATTTCATTGGAGAGGTAAGATGGCTTAGTCTCCTAACAGAGGTGGACTGATATAGCCCCCAAGGCCAAATTCTTTCCTCCTCTAGTTTAGAAAGTAAGATTTTTCATCAGAAAACTACATCCTGACTCTGCCTAAAAGAATAATTCCAAACATTCTGTCTGAATCAGTCTATGCTGACTTACTACTCAGTGAATGATGTACCTTCTTAGACGGCTTGACTTGCATCAGAAGATGAGACAGTTAAATTTTAATCATTCAAAGCTCACCCTAAAAACAATGACTTTCTCACCAACTGCTGCAAGCTGCTTTCAATTGCTCTTGAATTTACAAACAATTCAAACTGACAAAGTGACAAGATTTGAATCTTACATTTCATAGGAATTTGAATTCTAATACTTCCAAGATCAATAATAATTCAGTCTTGCAAATCTAGGTTGGAGGTGTCTTTGCCAGAATGTCTAGAGTGTCGTAAAGATAGGCAAAATGTTACTGGATCCTTGAGAAAATGCTGAAGAAAACTTGCTGATGAAAGTATTTAAATCAGACTTGGCAATTACATTATCTTTCCCTGAAAATTTTTTCTTACTCTAGTCTTTACAAGATCAAATACAAAAATACTTTCCTTCTTGCTAATTTTCAGCTATCATTTGGTAATTAAATCTTACTTATGCTCTTCATGACTTCTGGGGAATGGGTTTCCAATGTTTTTGACCAATTTAGGAGAGCTCCAGTTATTCTCTATCCTCACTGTTACTTTGGTATTATTTTCACTTTTCATTTAGCTATTTTAGTAAGTGTGTACTAATATTTAATTGTGACTTTAAATTACATTTTCCTGAAGGCTAATAAGGTGGAGCAACTTTTCCTATTTTCAGTGCCTATTTACATACCCTATTTTTGAAGTACCTATTCATGTTCTTGCACATTTTTATTAGTTGTTTGTAATTTTCTTTTTGGTGTGTAAGTATCCTTTATATATTTTAGATAGAAATCTTTTGTTCAATATATACATTCACATATCTTGTTCCTTTCTACTACCTGATTATTATTGTCTTAATGATACCACTTGATAAATGGAAGTTCTTTGTCTTAAAATACTCCAAGTTATTTTTTTCACACAATTCACAAAAACTAATACCAGAAGAATTGTGCATCAAATGGTACTACAGTAAAGTTTAGAATATACCTTATAGAATCTCTTTACAGTGGACATATTTTTCTGAAACAAGACTGGTAGAACTAACTACAAAAACAAAAAAAATTAGAATAGACCAATTCATAATCATAGTGAGAGATTTTAGCCAACCTATCTAAACAGTTATTAAAAAAAAAAGAGTATCTATGAGGATATAAATTTTGATCAATATAATCAATATATTTAATGTAGTTATGATATAGGCAATCGTATACCCAGGAAATGAAAAATATTATTACAGTTTATATTGAATATTTGCCAAATTTGACTATATACTTGCCTTAAGAAAAGCCATATACATTTTAGCAGATAGAAATATTCATTTTATGTTCTCTAACCACAATGGATTTAAGTTAAATAAATATAATTTAACATAATGAATAGAAAAATTTCAACTAAGCAAAAATTAAACAGTATATTTTTAAATAACCTCTGAATCAAAAGAGAAGAAGAAATTACCGGATATTTTAAATGAATGATAATGAAGATACTATATATAAAAACTCATGGGAGACTGCTAAAGTATAGCCTTAAATATATGTAATACAAAAGAAGAAAAAATTAAATAAATGATTTAAATTTTTATCTCAGAGGTTACTAAAAATAAAAAATAAAATAAATTAGCAGACACAGAATAATAAATATGAGGAATCAGTAAAATATTAAAGAAACATTTTTTCTTTACTTGTATGGAGAGATTGTTTGATAAGTATAACTTTACAAAGGTAAAAGCAGAAAAATAGAAAAAAAATTGAAAATCAGAATTATCTGATGTCAATTAAAGAAATTAAATCATTATAAAAAGCTTCTCAAAATAAAAAATCAAATGATTTAGCAGTAACTTCTTCCAAATATTTTAAGATACAATAATATAACTCTTTGACAAACTACTCTAGAAAATAGAAAGAAAAAGAATTTCCAAATTATTTTTATTATGGCAGAACAAACTTGCTTTTGAAACTATAGAAGAAAAAATAGAAGAAGTAAAAAATAGAAGAAGTAAAAAAAAATAGAAGAAGTAAAAAAAATAGAAAGAAGTAAAAAATAGAAGAAGTAAAAAAAAATATGTGGTACATTTTTCTCTTAATGTAAAGGCAAAATTTTTAAATGAAATATTAGCAAATAAAATATAATGATAAAAAGGAATAATCCATTATTTGAAAATAGGGTTTATTTCAGGTATGCAAAGATTATTTATCATTACATTAAGCAATGTAACTTGCTATAATAACTGTAAATATGATCACTTCAGTAAATACAGAGCATGTGAAAAATTAAAAATATTTATGAAAAAGTTCACAAAATTAAAATTAAAGAAACATCTTTCTTTTAAACATGTGCACACATACAGATACAGATTCACCCCCAAAACAAAACAAAACAAAACCTCCTAACTAAAGATTCAATGGACTTAATTGGGAAGTATTAAATATGACTCAGCAGTAAGGAATGTTTAGCAACCTAAAAATTTACTCAGTAGTAACAAAATGTTTTTTTTTTTCCTTATCCTGGATAGCCCAATAAAATGGAATGTCTATGATATCCTACTATTTAAGAGGTATAAGACTTTGAAGCCAAAACTTTTATCCCTAGGTCTAGGATTTTCTATACATCACCACAATCTGGATTGATTCTTTAGAACCTTGTATTAGTAACAAATTGTCACATACTCAGAAGTTTAAAACAACATTATTTTTTGTCTTACACTTTTGTGTATCAGCGGTTCAAGCAGGGATTAGCTGAGTCCTCTTCTCAGCATCCCACAAGGCTGAAATCTAAGTGTCCACTAGGCTAAGTTTATTTCTGGAGCTCACAGTCCTCTTTCAAGCACATGTGGTTGTTAGTAGAATTCAGGTTTTTATGGTTATAGCACTTGAGACCTCCACTTTCCTATTGGCTGTCACCCAGGGCCTTCTTCTAGCTCTTCCAGGATCCCAGAGTTCCTCACATGTGGCCCTCTCACAATATGATAGCTTATTTTTCCAAAGTGAGCAAAATGATCTCAGTTCTTTGTGGTTTTCTTAAGGAAAGACTCAGTCTCTCTTTCAAGGGCTTTTACCTAATTGAGCCAAGACCACCTAGAATATGTTCCCTTTTCAAAATCAACAGATATGAGCCCTTAATTATATTTTCAAAATCCCTTCACTTCTGTCATATAACATAAACTAATCATGGCAGTAAAGTCCCATCTTATTCATAGGTCCTGCCCACACTCAAGGGGAAGGAAATATAGAGGACATGTACACCAAGGGGGCAGAAATCTTAAAGGCCATCTTAGAAGTCTGCCTACCACAGAAACCAGAGGAGTAATTCCTCAGTTCCAATCTGCTCACCTTTAGCTATATATATATATATATGAATCATGTGGATAAATTAGGTAAAATATATATTCTTGGTTTAATTCATTCATTTATCTCATAATTTTTTAGGTGATGCATTTCTTAAGGAAAGGAATAGAGCAGTCAACAAGATAGACAATATTCTTGCTTTTACTGGAGGAAATAAATAATAAGCCAGTGAAGAGATAAAAGATAGCATTATACATTTCTAAGTATTTTGATCTAAACAATCATCTAGAGAGTTACTGTTTTAGAAGAACTAAGATAGTTTTAAAATCACATTTGTTTAAACAAAACAAATAAACCACTAGCAAAAACATATGATCTCATTGGCAACTGGATTAATAAAATATTATATTAGGGTGCTATTTAGTATACCAGATAAAAAAGTAAGGAAATGACACCCTAGAAATGCAAATGTGTAACTGAAGCTTTGTGACATTGGCTGAAGAAAGTAGAAATCACTGTGAATTCCTTTCTATCTTTATTAAGCACTTTGGCATTTGCTATCACAAAACACTTCCAATCCTTTTTGTTACTATTGTTACGGGAGCTTTCCAAAGTCCCATCAAATAACCTAAGGGATAAAAGTAGTTTAAGTATGATTGTGTACCAGTTTAATTTACTATGAACTGTATGAACCATCACAAATCATTAGCTGTTTTTTTTTTCTGTGATTTTTTAATGAGCTAATGAATGTAAAGTATTTGCATGGTACATAGCAGATGATAAGTACTAGATGAAACCAGGTGGGGCTGCTACCACCTATACATTATATGAACTTAGGCAAATGACTTTAACCTCCCTAAGACTTGGTTTCTTCATGAGAAATATGGAATAATAAGAAAACAGCACAGTCCCTTTAGTAATAACGACTTTATTGATGGTATTCAAAAAGTGGGAGAGGAGAACATTAACATTATAAGGGGAATATAGTCTGAAAAGGCATTACCATGTACATGTACATGAACGTACACACTCATTGAGAAAATTACAGCTCTACACCATGGGCTCTCAAGCAGTGGTGAAATATGTACTAATTCAATCTGGCTAGTTTACAGTTTGGGTTAACATGAATATCTTGACATTACATTAACAATTTTGTACATGGCATACGTTACACATATGTAGATACCTAGAAGCTAAAGTGCTGGATGATAGTCATGACTGTGATTTCACTAGATAATACAACTAGGTGTACCAATTCAAAATCTCATTGGCAGTGTGGGAATGTTCTTGTTGCTGAACATTCTAGCCAATACTTGATATTATTGGTTTTCTTTTAGTTGGTTCAATTAACTTTTGCCATTCTTTAGGAATTGTGATGGTATCTTTTTGGAATTTTAAATAATATTTTTTTGCTGAATAAATATATTAAGCAAATTTTCATACCAATTTTTTCATATTAAGATGTTTTCAGCTACTGGGACAGGCTTTATGCTTTTATCTGTTTTCCATATTTTATTATGAACATTTTCAAATAATAAGGTTGACAGATTTTGACAGCAAAAACAAGTATAGCCACTACTTAGGTATGATCATTAACATTTTACTATATTTGCTTTATCACATTCTCTCTCTATCCTTTCACCCCATAAGTAATATTAATTTATTCTATATTTTATGTGTTTAAAAGTAAATGAAGACATAATTTTCACTATTGAAGACTATTTTTGATGATTGTAAGATTTTATATTAATGTTTATTCTTTTATTCTTTGAAAGATGCTTTCTGTTTTCTATCCCATCTTCTGATCATTTATCGACCTCTTGATCCATTGAGGCTAATGTTTTTTTTTTTAACTGCTCTGAAAATTATCTCTTTGGGTTACTTTTAACATGTTTATTATAATATTAATAGATGTTAGTGTCTATGTCTTTGAATTTACACTGCTTGCGTTTGTTATAGCTTTATGAATACCTGGTTTGAAGTGTTTCGTATGTTTTGGAAAATTATTGTCATACACTTCTTCAAATATTTCTTCTACCTCATTTTCTTTTTCCTCCTCTTAGAGAACTGTAATTATGCTTGGCCAGGCCTTTTGCCCATGGACTATAGTCCTTTTATGAATTTTTCTCAACTTTTTTGCTTTCTTCATGTGTTAACGTGGCTGTGTTCTTCTAAGTTATTTTCTGGTTCACAGCAATTTTCTTCTGTTGCATTTAGTTTGCTATTAAAGTTTTTTCAAGTCTTTAATTTCAACTATTACTCTTTTTTCAATTATATGACTTCAATTATTTTTAAAATTACCTTCTCTTCTTCAGGAGAAATTCTCAGCTGTTCCATCTATTTTCTTAAAACATTTAAGCACAGGTATTTTAATGTTCATTTCTGAAAACTGCTGGCTCTTCTGTACATATGTTTCTATTGTCATTTTTTTCTCTCTTATTTCAGTTTATTGCTGTTGTATTTGGAAATTCACCATTGAAATGTGGCTGTTATTTATAAACATTATGGAGGTCTCGATGATAAAATCTTTTTTTTTCTTTCTTTCTTTATTTTTTTAAATTTCAGCATATTACAGGGGTACAAATGTTTAGGTTACATATATTGCCTTTGCCCCACCCAAGTCAGAACTTCAAGTGTGTCCATGCCCCAGACAGTGCGCACTGAACCCGTTAAATGTGAATATACCCATCTCCTCCTCCCCCTTCCCACCTGCCCAACACCCAATGAATGTCACTACTATATATGCACGTAAATGTTGATCAGTTAATACCAATTTGATGGTGAGTACATGTGGTGCTTGTTTTTCTATTCTTGTGATACTTCACTTAGTAGAATGGGCTCCAGCTCTATCCAAAATAATACAAGAGGTGCTAGATCACCACTGTGTTTTGTGGCTGAGCAGAACTCCATGGTATAGATAAAATCTTTTTTAAGTGTGATTTACCTTACCATGTGGGTGGGGGATGAAGTAAGGTCAGATCATATTAATAAAGAACAAAAATAAAAGAACAAGTTGTAGTAGTCATAGTTGGTCACAACTATATTACAGGGTCAATGACTCTCTCTTGTTTGCACTCTCCAGCTGAGAACCTGTTACATTTACCAGAAACTCTCATTCTTTGGTGGGCCCTCAATTTCACTTTCTTCCTCTGCAATATTAAAATTCACTGCTAAAATCTACTTTGTTTTTAGAAGCTTTTTGCCTAATGTCATGGTTTCCTGCCTGGTCCAACTTAAGACTTCAGCAAGTGCCTCAAATAGAAGAAAATGCAGTGCTGAGGTTACTTATTTGTATTTCTCTTCTTTTGGAGATCTTGGCTATCTGGGTAGACAAAAACTCCAAACTCTTTTATTTTATTTTTTTAATTATTTTCCCTAAAGATGGCCAAAAGCTATACTAGCTTCTCTGCTTCCTGGCTAAATCCTCGCTCTAAAATCCTGTCAGCATCTTCCTTTTTTAAGAAGTGGCACAATCTCTGAGCTTTCAAAATACCATTTTCCATCTCTGTAGTTGCATTTTCTCTGGGATTTTTCATCCTTTACATCCTTAAGTTTTGATTGTCTCAAAAGCTTCTTGTTGCCTTAAAACATTATATATGTATGTATGTGTATATATATACACATACTTAAATAGTATTATATTCAGCTTCTTTTTTCTTCTCAAAAATTTTGATTTTCTACACACAAATCTATTGTTTTAAAAATAGAAAACCCAAGGATTTGATTTATATGAAAAATATTGGTTCAAGAATGAATGGAATTTTTGTTGATTTCTGGGGCTGAAAGTGGACCTGGATTAGAACAGCTGTACAGCATGGTATCTATTTTATATAGTTCCTTTCCTTTCTGGCTCCATGAACTCCTAACCTTATACAGATAGGGTGGAAACCAGTAGTTGAATGAGATATTTTCACTCAGCTTTTGGCAATTGACAAAGTACAGGAGTTAGGAAATGGTGTAAGTTTTGTGGTATCTTCATGGAAAAACTATATGGCCCTGGCACTGTAGAATCTCAATGGAATACAACTTCACTTGCTACTCAGTTAATTTTTTATTTTTTATTTTTTTTCATTTTTTATTTCTTTAGCGTAGGTAGTACTGGGAATCAGTGTCCTTAGCAATGGCATCAGGGTTGTCATAGAAGATACGAGAAGCCATTATAGTCAGAATCCAAGTGGCTTTTTGGACAGAAGGCACCAAAGAGGAGTGCTGAGAGCAAATTTATAATAAGAATGTTTATGAGCACTTGTGAGATAAAATCTGGGACACCAGCAGGCTAGTTGGAAGATTGGCATGATAGGTAGCAAGAATTAGTAAAAATTTAGTGAAATGAAGAGATATTCTGTATATGCCAAATGACCTTGGTGGTCTTTGGTCACAACCTTTTCCCCTTTGAATGCTGTGGAATTTTTTTCATACTTTTTTCAGTTGTAATTTTTGTCTACATGACAGATAGTGTGTATTATTTCCCTATTGCTGCTGTAGCAAATTACCATTAAATCTTGGCTTATCACAACATATAATATCTTACAGTTCTGTAGATTAGAAGTATCACTGGGTTAAAATCAAGGGTTCAGTAGAGATGTCCCTTCTGGAGGCTTTAAATAGATATGTGATTCCTCATCTTTTCCAGCTTTTAGAGGTTACTTTCACCACTGGGTCATGGCCCTGCATCACTCTGACCTTGCTTATATCATCACATCTCTTTCCCTGAGTCTGACGCTGGTGCCTCCCTCTTATAAGAACTATTGTGATTACATTGGATTCATCTCAATGATTAAGGATAATCGTCCCATCTCAAAATAATCACATCCACAAAGTTCCTTTTTCCAAGCATAGTAACTTATTCACATATTTGGGGGATTAGGACATGGACATCTTCAGAAGGCTATTATTCTACTTAACACAAGGACTGTACATTCTTTTATATTCCTTCTAATTAATCTAATACAGTATTCCAAAAAAATGTTCATAAAATATCTTTTGGCTTGTTGGAATAACCTTCAAAGCCTAGTAGATGCTTGGAAAATACTTAGAGAATATTCACTGAAATAGACTGTTGGCAAATCTTAAGCACTGAGTCCTTGAATAAAATATGAATAGTCACTGATGACCCATTTAATATAGAAATACGTAGGTCATATTTGACATATTGAGAAATGATATCTCTGGGATGGTCTGTAAAATGAGCACATAAAATATGTTGGAAGAATGAAGATTTATAATTGAGCATAAGATTTAATACTTGTCCATATAGATTTGGAATAAATTGGTCCTAGCAGGAACAGCTACATAATCAGGATGATCTTTATTATTATACTTCCTGGTTGATACCTTCTGAAGAATGTTCACTTAGAAGTAGTGTAAAAGCTCATGGAATTGTTCAATTATATATATATATACACACACACACATACACACACACACACACACATACAGACATACACATACACACACACATATATATATCTTCATTCCAATCCTGTTTAAATATATTTTATACTTTTTTAATTAAATTACTTTCCCCACTCACCATCTGGCTTCTTAAAAGAAGTAATTTATAGCAAAGACCCAGCACTATTTTTCAAAAAGAGAACATATTTTACTCATCTAGTTACCTCACAAGACTGGGACCATTAATTTAACACCACATTTACATGATTGTTGTTTTGTTTAATGAATTAGACTATTAACATTGGAACTATGAACCCTGCAAATAGCAGATGGTGATATAGAAAATTCTCATTTGCCTTAACAATTACAGGATTTTATATTCTATGTTTCTCAATGCCAAAAATATAATAATAAGAAAAAACAACAATTATGTGTTAAGTAATAAGCTATTTTGTTAGAATGGGAACATGTGTGTATTTAAATGTGAAAAGTATATTTATAATATCACATTTTCATATCTTTGTTCAAAGAAGATTCTAATGTTATTGAAGCAGGTAAAAAGTTTTTTGTTATATTTTTCAGGAGAGTCCCATCTGTGTCAGTAATTAACTAGCAAGAAAATAATAGTGGTGTTGCTTATTGCCAGAACACCTGCTTGAAGGTTTTTCATTTTCTTTTAAAATATTTATTATGCCCACTTTTAAAGTGGTAGACTGGCATTGTATTTAGCAAATAAAATAGTACCATGGATGAAAAACAATGCCAGTAATAAAAGTAACAACTATTGTGTTGAATGGAAAATGATCTTCCAGGCTGTGAAGTGTTTGCCTGTGTCATTTTATAAAACCTCACAATTAATCCAATGAATTGAGAATTAAAATCTCCATTTTAGAGATGAGAGTGTTGAAATAAAGAGAGGTTAAGTAATTTGCCAAAATGATTGTGGACTTTTTGTTGTTGTTTTATTTAAATTTTAAAATAATCAGACTTACAAATTAAATATTAACAAAAAAGGTCTTAGCATTTCCCCAAATTTGACTAAACTTTGAACAGGCTTCTTCTTTTCTGACTTCTCCCTGACCTCCCTTTTTTAGAGCATTTAGTTTAGAAAACTTATATTTGTAAATCTTTTCTCTGCCCTTGTGAGATGTAATTTTTTAAAGCCTTTTACCAGTTTTACAGTCCTGGACTGTCTTTCTCAAAAATGCCATCTCTCTGAACTATGATCACTAAGGATATACTACCCTTATCTCCCACTGTCTGTGGGATAGTAGAATCCTGAAGTTGGCAGGTGACTTGCTCCATGTTGTAAAACTACCACCGGCCAGGAAGATACAAGAAAATGTAATTTTCCTTTGTATTAAAGGCCAATTAGCAAACAACACAGCTGACCTGCAAGCTCTCCTAAACAGCTCTTAGAAACCCTCTTGCTCTTTCTTTCAGCAGAGTTCAGTTCAGACTTTGTGTGGTCTCTTTCCCCCAGTACAATATCCTTGAATAAAGTTTTCCTTTCCTTTTCATCGCTATGGTCACTTTGAAATCGTTAAGGCTCAGTTTCTTAATCAAAAAGCTCATGCTTCCTTTCCAGTATGATTGCATTATAGGAACGATTATATTGCTTTTAAAAAATTATATGTTTATCTAACAGTTTTGAAAGTAAATGTAAAAAAAAATGGACTGCATCATGGAATTAGATTTTCCTTTTTCCCATAGTGCAGGGGTCCCCAAACTATGACGAGTTGTATAATTATGTCATTATCTATTACAATGTAATAATAATAGAAACAAAGTGAACAATAAATGTAATGCACTTGAGTCATCCCAAAACCATCCCCCCGTCCCCCAGTCCATGGAAAAATTGTCTTCTATGAAAATGGTCCCTGGTGCCAAAAAGGTTGGAGACCACTGCTATAGAGAGATATTTTTTCAAAGCAATGTATTTACACATACAGTGGTGTGTGTGTTTTCTGGTCCCCAAATAAACTCTAAAATTCTATCGATTCATATTAGTGGCATCCTTGCTTCCATTCAACAATCTTAACACCTTGTTTTTACTGTGCCTGTGGCAGGAGTTCTTCAGAGAGTAATATCCACAGTGCCTGCCTGTGTGTGGAGCCTTAAATTTCTTTCTGGCATGTGAGGCAGAGCTCTTCCTTTGCATCATTGTACATTTACACACAACATGGGTTAAGCATGCCCAGTATTTCCCATTAGGAGGGAACTTTAGTATTACAATTAACTAAAGGGTGCTAAAACAACCAAGGCAGCTTAAAACAATTCAAACTAGCCTTAAGACTTATGGCCATCTACACAAAAGGAGCTATTTAAGAATATCTTTTGTGCTTTGTGTTTCTTTCAGCTTTTTGTTTTGATCTGTATCTCTTAAGTTCAAAAGAAACCTGCAGGAGTTCTCTTAAACAGTAAAAGCCAGTGGTGGGGAACTTGTAGTCTCTAAAGGTGACAAGACTCAATTGTTTCACATTGGGAACTAAAAACCCTACGTGGTTTCAGCTGGCAGTAATGCACTATCTGTCAATGATGTGACCCCCAACCCCCACTGAAATAGCAAATGTCATCATCATAGGTATGTTACACAAAACATCATGGGAATGTTACATGAAAAGTGTCTTGGTCAGTTCTGGCTTCTATGAAAGAATACCATAGCTTGGTTGGCCTAAACAACAAACATTTGTTTCTCATGGTTCTGGAGCTGGAAGTCCAAGGTCAAGGGGACAGCAGATCTGGCATCCAGTGAGGGCACTCTTCCTGGTTTGCAGACAGCTGTCTTCTGATTGTATCCTCACATGGCTGAGACAGAAATCATTTCTCTTGTGTTTCTTCTTATAAGAGCATTAATCCCGTTCATGAGGGCTCCACTCTTCTGACCTATTCACCTCCCAAAACTCCATCTTCTAATATGATTACATAGGTGGCTAGGATCTCAACTTGTGAATTTGGGGGAGACATTCAGTCCATAACAAATGGATACCAGTCTACTTTGCCCAAGTTATCAGAATATCTTTAAGATAATGCAATCATTAGAGAGTACTACAATTAAGAGCTGAATAGATAAAAATGAAAATTATTCACAGCAAAGCAGCTAGGCTAGAGATGTGTCAAAAGTGCTTAAGCAACAAATTTTAAAACTGGGGCAATGTATGCCTGGGGAAATAGATTTGCACAAGAAGGTGTAACATTCTGTATGACCTAAGTCATGATCTGGTTACACTTATTGGAAGCTCTAGGGAAATATACATATTTATAATTAGAGATGTTGATGGAAGGGACCACCTCAAAAGGTGACTAAGGAACTGGCCCCTCAAGGTAGTCAAACTTCACTTTACAACTTAAAGATAGTGTATGGGGCTCAAAATCCAGGTGGACAGTTAAATTAGATGAACTGTATGGCCCACCTTTTAACTTTTGATTCTATGATTCTGTTAAAGGAAATTGTTGAATGATGTGACAATTTGCAACACATAAGATGTAAGGTCTCAGTTGATGAGGGAAATGTAGAAAATAATATTCCTATCATTTGGAGATGTGGTTAATAGCTGAATTTCAGCCCATTTGTGATATCACAACCATGCCTTTGATTCTAGGAGGGTGAGATAATTGTAATTGTTTTAGGTAGATAGTTCATTATTTTTGTTTCTTGAAAGAAAAAGAAAGAAAAGTGGGGGATATAGTCACATAAATTGTTAATATAAAAATCAAAGGAAAAATTAATGCTGGTAGAGCAGATACAGTGGTGGTGAGGCAAAAGCTTTCCACCAACAGAAGGTAAACTCAAGGAGTTCTCACAGCTGAACTTTAACTTGATGAATTTACCAAGGCTCAGGTGATTCTCATGCTTGTTTTGGAATAAGATGATTAAGACCCTCTCTCCCCCTACCCACATAAACATAGACTTTAATTCTATGTAAGCTTTTGGGAAGTCAAAATAGCAAAAAAGATGCATTTATGGTGAGTAAAGGATTTGAGCAAATTCAGAAATATTGAATAGTCTAAACTTGATTTTCTGATTTGGTAACTTACTCCTTTTGATACCATGTTTCTTTTAATTTAATGATCTAGATAGTTTTTTCCAACAAGTTTAGTAAACTTTTTATCTCATCCCATTGTCTGCAGATTTGAGTAGTTTAAATCTCAGAGGTCAACTATATATATATATTTTTAATCTTCCAGGTCTTGTGGAACATCTCACTATCTTGTATACACTATTTATAAAGAAGAACATAAAATATGGCATACCAGAAACACATTTGAAGGGCTGTGATAAGGGAAATGCTTATTTACATCACTTTTCTCCTGCAGGAAAAAAGTCTCAATCTTTCCAATGGACATTTATTATATCATGAAGGAAGCAGATGAAACTTTTTTTATCACTCAGTTCTTTACTATATTTTTAATCAAGTTACATTATGAATCTTAAAAATCTAAAGTGTACCATAGCCCCACTGGAACCTCTACTAAGATAAGTTACCAAGGTGACTGAATTGTAGTCTTGACCTAATATTTTTAAAGAAATGAAAAACCTTTCCACAGAAATTGCTTTCATGGATAAACTCATGCCCTCATCTTTCTGCTAAGTCCTTGCATTTGCACTTTGTGTACAATGATAAAAAACATTTCTCTTCCTCAGGGCTTCATCAAGGATTTATTTTTCCTAATTTGTTTCAAAACTCATTGTTTTGTATTAGATGATTTGCTAAATTTATAGATCAAATTACCTATCAATATTTTCCTTTTCATTTAACACTCAGTAATGACTTACTACATGATGGACACATAGGGTTACACAGAAGAGCTAACTGGTTAGCATGGGAGGAGAAATACTTAGATATAAACACTTGCATGGCCATTACATTAAAGTATAGAAACATGGAGAGGAGTAAGTAACCAAACCAATGTGAGAGGAGAGCGTGAGAAAGAAGCTTTCTAGAAAGAGGAAACAATCTTTTGAGCTAAGGTTTGAAATGATAAAATCAGAGAAAAGTGGCTTGGGCAGAGGGTGAAGCAAATGCAAAGGCACAGTGAGTGTGAATATCATACTTAGAAAAAAATTTGAATAGAAAACTTTTTAAAATAGGTTATTTAGTATTTATAATCAAATCTAATGAAATGCCATAGATGATTCACTTGTAATAGGACATATAGTCCACATTTCTGATCAGACAGGGGAGAGAGAATGAAGCAGAGCCAGGGAACATATGGCAGAAAAATAATATTTGGAGCTAGTTCCACATTCTTTTCCAGAAGCCCTAATCGAGTTTAATGTCAAAAGTGAAAGGGCAGGGCAAGTGCTTCTAGCCCAGAGTATTTCTTTGTCTGTTCTTTTCCTCCTGCTGCAAAGTAACAGAATCAGAGAATCTCTTGCCCAGGAGTAAACTTCAGGTGTCTCAAATAATTTGTCTGATATGGTAACCAAACCAGGTTGTTTTAATTTCACTAAAGTATCCACAATTGCATGTTTACAGTTTGTTTATATTAAATATCTGTATTGGAACTCAGATCTCAGCTTTGCCAGTTATTAAACATTGTATAAGTGGTTTAGCTTAGGTTACTAGTTTCCTCATCAATAAAATGGGACTACAACAATTCATTTCTTCTGAGACACCTTTGATTGTAAGATATTCTATTCTTGATGTACCGCTAAGAAAAACATGCCAATTAAACTTTTTACTTTGTACCTATTAAAAGATCATTCCTTTAATCTGTGTTAGATAGAAGTTTTGTTACTATAACACTTTTATGTATACATAAAAAAGAAAATACAAGCAAAATACTAACTAAGAAATCTCTTAATATTTTCATATTCACAGTCTGATATTCTTGACTCGCTTTTCAATGCAGGATCATACATACAATATCATCCTTGTTTATGCATACAATATCATTGCTTGTGCCATAAATAGCATTGAGGATACAATCTCTCCTAAGAGAATAATTAGATAGTTAAAACTAAAATGGTACTCAGCTCTTAAACTGGTTTTGAAATTAAGTAAACCTAATCTATTATTTACTTCAACTTGGGGTTGCTTATAAAAAAGTTTGATTCACTACCTCCCTTTCCACAACTCTTTGGTCCTTCTGCACTAAAACAATGCTCTACTATTGCCTCTTGGATTTTCCTCCAAGCCTTTGATACCAGTATGCAAGTGTTGAGGTCGAGATCCTTGATAGTTGTAAATGCTGAAGCATCAACAATCACATCATGACTTGACCCTGACCAACATCGATAGTAAGATAACAGTGATTTTAGAGATCTCAAAATATGAAAGATGGGGGACTTACTATCTATGGAATAGTAACCATAATAACAATCTCCCAGTGATGAGTGATAATTGAGACAATTTAATAAACAAGAATTAATTGAGCACTTAACAAACTGTTTAGTACAAAATAACCCCAATTTGAAAGCTGATCAGCACTTTTCCTAGACATACTTGCCTTCTTCAGGAATCAATATATCTCATTACCTCAAAGAATAGAGAATGAGAAAACTATTCTCTCATTTAATATTGAATCTTCTTCAGCATACAAAATATCAGAATTGGCAGCAATATTATTACTTTGAATAAGAAAATCTAGAAAATAGAAAAGTTAAAAAAAGTGTTGCAGACCAAAAGTAGTTTAAGGTTCATATGTTTTCCTAGCAGTACATTCTAGAATTCCCTGCAAGGCAAGAAGACTAATACTTATAACATTGAAATTATATAGTCCCTCTTTTATATTGAGACTTTGTTGTTGCATACATTTTAATCCTCCAACATGTGTCACAAATATAATACTGTAGGAAAAATGTGGAAAACTCTACCAGAAAATGAGTTTACCATCTGGGCAGCTAGTAGTGGACTGAGTAGTGTTTAAATATATTTTTTCTTTTACATATACATGTTTATATATATATATATATATATATATATATTTAGTTTCATGTATAAGAGAATTACTCACATATTTTGGACAGATCACTTTGTAATAGAGAAAGAAAATGAAAGTAAGCATTGTTATGTTTTTACCTCAAAGCTGAGATATTTTATTATAAAACATTTAACCATACATGTATTATTTTTTGTATGCATTTTTAAAAATTGTTAGAGGTTCAAATCTATCTAAATTTTTTTTTTATAAATGACTATCTGGTTGAACAAATAACCACAGGAAAAATACTTCATAGTATTCATATTTCTAAAAATCAAACATAGTATGTAACTAAATATCTTACTGAAATTATGGGATGAAGACCCTGACAATTATCTAACATTAAAGGGATAATATACAGATACATTTTATTAATTTGATATGTGTGATATATTAATGGTGTTCATATTATTATAATTTTTTTATAATTTCAAGTTTAATAAATATACTAACAAATCAATAAGATATTTTCATAATTTTGCCAGTGATTTTGATTTACTGGCTCTTCCATCAGCAAGCATTATTTTACATTTGGAGAAGTAGTAGTAGAGAGGAAGTGGATATTAACAGGCCTGAAAGCTAGTATCTGTCTTTCCCAAGCAAGCTTTAAATACGTTTCTTCTTTTCTATTTTAGATAGATAGATAGATAGACAGACACACACACACATATATTTAGTTTCAGGTATAATAGGTTTGTGTTTGTGTATAATGGATATTCTGTGAATAATATAAAACCAAGATGAGATAGTAAATTTGAGATGAAACTATCATATATAAATATTACTTCAAAGTGTAAAATCTGTGGTACTTAATTTTCATGGATATGAGCATACATATATATGAGCAACTCATGGAAGAAGGATTAGTCAAGAATCATCAAGCTAGAGGAAAAGAGTCATTTGAATTCAGGAAAATACAATAATATGTATCATTTTGCTTTCTGAAAAATAAAACAATACATTGAAAGGAAGTCGAAAGGGATGGAAAAATATGTTTTTGTGGTTGCTTGTTTTGATATCTTATAATTAGAAGAGGATATAAAACACCAGTTAATTTCAGTTTTGCTTCAGCATTGATGTGAGACTCTAGAAACATCTTATTAGTGGTTTTGAATCAGTGAAATTGAGTATATTGAAATTCTAGGGGAAATGCCAAGAGTATTGAATAAATTCTGATGAGTTACTAGACTTTAAATTTCAGGATCATCTCCTTTTTCAATTACTGTGGTCCTTTAGAATGGTGAGGTAATTTAAAAGATCTAGCTCATAGATCCTCATAGAATTTACTGATTTATGTTGTCAGTTTAACCATTATAGAGACATAGCAATAAAAGTACTCTAATTAAGATAGAACTTCCCAAATGAACATTCATAATACAAATCAAATAAACAATTGTAAAACATTTCTCCCTTTTTAATTTTGTATAACATCCAGGAACTATTTGGGAGGAGTCACACATTTCCATTGTTATCTATGTCAGTGTTCTTGCTCTTTGAGTTCTCCACTTGTTTTTTTTTTGTGAATATTCAACTCAATATTTTGAAGTTTGAGTTATTTATCCACAATCAAAATTGATAGGTGAAAAATATCTAAATTTACAAAAATTCACCATGCCAAGTATGGAAAAACCCCATAAATTTGTGATTTAGCAAATAAGAAAACACTACAACATAAATTTGGAACAGCTTTGATTCCACTCCTACACCATTTATATATATACACACACATATACATGAAACTTTGTAAAAGTTGTTTTTCTAATGACAAGAATGTAAATGAGGGACTAAATGAATTTCAATTGCTTAATTCTCACATGAGATTATAGCATTAATATAATATAAATTGGAATTAAAGATTATTATCTGTACGGTTTAAAATATTTTTATTGCTATATCATCTGCATCATTTGATATGTAATGTTTTATGTGTTTGCCTTTTTTTGAAAACCAAAATTGCTTCAATTCTAAATGTCAGAATTAAAATATATATTCACCATGGCATGTGTAAAAGAAACAGTCTTCCTAACTTCAGTGTGTGCATTTTGAAACAGTAAGCATGAAGACCAAAATTCTAACATACCAGCATTTGGAGAAAATGCCTTAGGGGAAAATCTTCATCTTGCTGAGTGCTTTGTCTGCATTCTAGTCATGTGAGTTTGCAATAATTTCACCTCCAGTTTCAAAGCATAGTTGAAGTTTTATTTGCAAGTGGAGGTAAATATATATATCATAAAGTAAAAGATCTACATTAGTAAATTTTATAAGTATACTTAAATTTCTCTTTAAATTGATGAGATGATGTCCACAGAGGTAAATAACTAAAAATGTTAAACATTAAGTCAAGTCTTAGATATTGACTGAAGAAAAGATGGTAGTACAAAATTATGTGAAGAACTCAGAGGCCAGAGAAAAAAGATGATTGAGAAGAGCCTATTTAGGTCAGATGGGGAAGAGAGAACCCTGAGTCTTAACAGTAGCATCCACAGATGAATTTAAGGTAATTCATATGACAGAATTATACCCAGGGGAATAAGGGTAAAAAAACAAACAAATAACTAGTGCAACCCCTATGGAAAACAATATGGAGATACCTTAAACAGATTCAAGTAGACCTACCATTTGATCCAGCAATCCCATTATTGGGCATCTACCCAGAAGAACAAAAGTCATTCTATAGAAAAGATACCGGCACCCGAATGTTTATAGCAGCACAATTCACAATTGCAAAGATGTGGAAACAACCCAAATGCCCATCAATTCACGAATGGATTAGTAAATTGTGGTATATGTATACCACATGGAGTATTACTCAGCTATAAGAAATAATGGTGATACGACATCTCTTTGGTTCTCCTGGAGAGAGTTGGAACCCATTATATTAAGTGAAGTATCCAAAGAATGGAAAAACAAGCATCACATGTACTCACCAGAAAATTGGTTTCCCTGATCATCACCTAAATGCACATTGGGGAATGATACCAACTGGATATCAGACTGAGGCGGGGGTGGAGGGGTGGGGATGGGTGTATGCCTACATGATGAGTGCGTTGCATACCGTCTGGGGAATGGCCATGTTTGAAGGTGCTGACTCGGGGGAGTGGGGGTAGGGGATGGAGGTATGACTACATGGTGAGTACCAGGCGCACTGTCTGGGGAATGGACACGCTTGAGGCTCTGACTCAGGAGGATGGGCGGGACATGGGCAATATATATAACCTGAGCTTTTGTACCCCCATAATAAGCTGAAATAAAAAAAAAATAAGAAAAAACACCAAACAAAAACAGGATGAAACTCTTCCACTAATGAATTGTTCATGGCCTACAGGATACCAAATCTGCTTAAATCCATCTGGATTGTGATAATTGACAATGTGATTGGGTATATTATTAGCTTAATAAAACTATTAATTATTAGCTTAATAAAACTATTAATAAAGAATTCAATGGCATTTTACTAGAAAAGCATGTTCCATACCCAAATATAGAGTGGGAAATTCAAATTGAAGTAAAATATTTAAATAAACCTAACAGCTAATCTGAATTTTGAAGTACAAGAGGTACAAAATGGTATATGGGAGGAAATGTCAAAGAAGAGTTCAAATCTTAGAAAATTTTAGTTAAAACTAGGAATCACCTATGACTTTTGGTTTGACAAGGGTAGAGATAACATCTAAAATTTACTGATCACTTTCTCTGTGCCAAAAGGACAGGGAGAGGGAGAGGGGAGGGGAGGGGAAGGAAAGGAGAAATATTAGGAACAGTATTACAGTGCTGCATTTGAAATTTATAACAATTTTATGATGTTGGCAACATAGTTATCCTCTTTGAAAGATTAGCAAACCTAGATATAAATTAAGTGTTTTGCCCAAGGTAATAAGGTACTCTAGCTAATAAGTTATTAACCAAGATTCTAATCTAAGCAGTATGATTCTAGGCAGTTCTAGAAATTGAGGCTACTAAGTGACTTGTCCAAATTACAAAGTGAAGTCAATGTCATATATGGGCACAATGTACTATATAACACAGGAAAATATATCTTTCAATGTTCAAGTAAATAATAAAAATGCCCCCTTTAGCACTAAATCCTATGATTCTAATACTCCATGTAAGTACCAACAACCTTCAAAACTTACTGTCAAAAAGCAATTTCAATAATTTCTATTCATGAACTCTTACTATGTTTTGATACAACTAGTTCCCATTTAGAAACACACCTCTCTGGAAAGTGCAATACAGTGCAACACTCACCTTTGTGGGAGTGGGTAGAAAGACATGCAAAATTTAATCAATTACACATTTGGCTTTACTCTAGTTTGTTGTTATTAAATAAATGTTAAAAACATTGTTAACCAGTATTTTATAATGCAGAACTGCCTTTTCATTGTTTATCTTAGCTAGGCGTTTAATGATGATTTAATGCTATTGTAATGTCCCTCGAATTCTCAAATAAATTTTTAGTACAGCAATTAACTTTTATTCTGTTGTTGCCATGTGGGAGGCATTATGTATACAGCATCTCATATACTCCTCACCAGATCAAGATCAAGATCCCTATTTTATCGATAAACTGCTAAAGAGTAAGGTCTACATGGATCCAGAATGCATGTATCATTCCTGTGCCACCTGGCCCCAGATGAGGTTAACACTTTGATAATGGTAACATTATATTTTTAAAATTATCTTCTAAAATATTTAAAGTGAAACATTTTATAAATTTTATAAATGAAAATTTTAGTCCATATATGATGTGATAAATGTGGTAACTTTTTTTTTACAGATTTTATCATTTATTTATTTATTTAATTTCAGAATATTACGGGAGTACAAATGTTTTGGTTACATATATTGCCTTTGCCTCACCCCAGTCAGAGCTGCAAGCGTGTCCATCCCCGACTCTTTTATCAGAATTTTATTTCCTGATTATGTCTATTAAACAGAGTTTACTAAATATATATCAAAAATTTCCTTTAGTATTTTTATAAATTTAGAAATTTTCCCTTTTAAAAAAACTTATACCTGTCTCTTGCATGTAGACATATCTTTTTTCTGGCAAGTATTCTAGACATCTTATATTAAAAAATAGATATTAACTATGGTTACTAATCTACCAATAGAAAATTATCAAGTAGAAAAAAACAAGTGTTCAGATATTTAACCACTGGTATGAATATTACCACTTTTCCATATTTGAGAATCAAATTTATCCTTCTAAGAGCCATAATTATTTTAACCATAGACAAGAACACAAAGATATATAAGACATTATGTTGATCTCAAGACAATTCAAATTTAGAAGAAAAGAAAAAAAGTTTACAAATTATCCTGTTTGTAAATTCTACTGAAGAGGCTATATAAGCCTGGAGGTGTCACTCTCATTGGGCCAGAGGAAGCCTAAATGGATAAGTCTGGATGTTGATTCAGAACAGAAAAATATATTTGGTTCATTACTATACAAGAGAAATTTAAGGGCAGTACTGGAGCCCAGAGTAGCTAAGAAATTAGAAATAATGATAAAGTGCTCTTTAAAATATTAGGTAGTTAGGACATATATATTGAAAATAAATGTTGCTAGCTTGGTGATCTAATTTGTCCTCTCTCTCTCTTCTATTATTGTTATGTACTCACTAAAATAATTACCTATTTACTTGACAACACATTGCATGGCAACTGATTCATTTTTACAGAGTTTCATTTTGGTGAAAATATTCTTAAGATATCCATTAAGTCAGTCATTACACACTGAGCTATAAAACTTTTAGAATTTAATTTTTAACAAAAGAAATCCTTCAAGTTCTCTTTCTGGCAGTTTTTTACAATTGTCATCATAGAAGGACTTAATGATTTTTCTGTTCCTGGAGGGGAAAATATTTTCTTTCTTTTCTTTATAAAAGGAGAATGATACTGAGATAGTCTGGCCCATTAGATACTTTGCCTTTCACCTGCCTGTGTTTGGACTATTTCTTCTCACTTTGTATATTATTTAATAGCTTTGTATTATTTAATAGCTCATCCATGAGCTATTAAAAAGAAAAAAGAATTTAATTTTTAGAACTAATCATGAAAATTAATTGAATTGATTCTCTTAAAATGTCTAATGAATAAAAAGTCTATTATAATTGATATTCTATTTCATGGGTGTCACACTTTTATGAACCATATATAATTATAAGTATGATTATAACAACTATGAGAGATATCTCTCTTACCTTGATATTAGTAATTGCAATGAAGCATGGTTATTTGTTCATAGAAGATTTAAAATGTGAATATACATTAATATTAATTTTAATGTAACTTGGGTCTATGTGTATTATGTGCCTCTCTGATCATCCAGTGTTGAATGTTCTTCCCAGATTCACAATTATTGCCAAATTCATATTTCATTTTTAAAGATGATATAAGTTTTAAGATTTGGTGTCTTCACAGGAGACAGAAAAGTTGTAAAGGATTCTGTGCTGGAGACTAGAGTTTTATGTAGCTTCTTCTCATTTATAATTAGATACAAAACTTTATATTAAGTCCCTTCTTTCTGGGCCTCAGTTTCTACCTTTGAATTAGGGCCCATTCATCTCTGACATTCTCTTTATGCCTCTAATATTGTTTTATAAAGGGTTTTCATAGCTACAGAAGATTCTTATTATTTGTTTTTTTTTGGGGGGGGGTTTATGTTCAAGACTAAATCTATGCAGAAATAAAGAGATCTGGCTAATTATGTGATAACTCAGTTTCTAGCCCATACATATCTTCCCTTTGGACTGAAAGAAACTTAAAAGTCCATTTTCAAAGTTATGTGACTTTAGTTTAGAACTTTAAATCTGCTTACCTATAAATAAAACTAAATCAGTTATTGACACTCTGGGGGTAAGGGTGGGGAATCCAAAAGCAGTTTATGTTAGTGAAAGTTGATAGAAGAGGCAAGAATCCTCAATAGCAAGAAGAAGCCTGGGGCATTTATTTAAGAAAAGGACCCCTCAGTTACTCTGTGTGTGTTAAATTATGTTTAGCAGATTAGATTATGTTAGATTCTGATATGGTAATCATATCAACTAAACCCTACAAGAGTAATGGAAATTAGTGAAAAGGTAGTCATATCTCATTTCAAATACAGGAAAAAACAAACAAAACAAAAAATCTCACAAAACTTAAAGCCAAAATCATAACGTTAACAAGTAGGGTAGGAGAGATGCCTCAGATAGTTTCCCTCTTAGAATTTGGGAGGCATGGCTAAAATATAGCCTCCCAAATAGTTCTTAAGTTCTTGAACAAATCATTTGGAAGAGTAACATGATAGCCTACCTAGGTGTGCTAAATGATACAAACTCACAAACTTGTACAAGGTAATCTCTGTTTCTATTCTCAAGATAACATTTATTCCCATATCTATACATATGTTTTATCCTTTATAATTTCCTTGTCTAATTATATATTTTTCAGTATAAAAAATAGAACAGCTAAATAAATGAACCAAAAACTCACTTGTAAATTCCTTATGGTTCTTTCTCTTGCAATTTTTGGATTCTATCAACCTGAAATCTATTATGCCTTTGGAATGTTGCAAAATGAGTTGTACTACAAATGATCTAGATACCTATGTAAGCGTCTGCAGACTCCAAGGACACTTTATAGTTTCCTATTACTACAAAACCTAGTATGTAAAGAAAAAGTAACTCAAAACTACTTAACAATAAAATTGACTTATACTTTTGTTTCAATAATTTCTCTAAATTTTTCCCTCAAGGGATATTTATGCTCAAAATTAATGTGCAAAGACATGAACTGCCTGCACAAAGACTTGACATGGTATGATAGGTGAGCTAGGAAGGACCCAGGGAATAGGTAACCTGCAGGAGAATCAGGAATATGTGGATAAATGTCCCTGATCTGCATCTCTGGCTCGTGGTCATGGTTAGATCATGTGAATACTTGAGCCTCAGGTTAGGTCTCAGCCTTCCTACTCCACCATAATCTTTAGCATTTTCCATGAGTTAGTCAGAGAGATCCATGGAGGTAAAATCACACAAGCCAAAAGCAAGTCAGGTCCCATTTCCCTGCTCTGGTTCAGTCATTAAGCTGTGTCAGTGACTGCTGCCTTTGCTGTAAGTGCCTTGTGGCAATGTTGCTCTGTAGGGCAAAACCACCCTGACATGACAGTATAGTTTATAGTAAGTCTCAAAACTTTGTTAGCTTGTCTTCTTTAGTTTCCCATAGTGATTTTCCTTTTCTAATGTGTCTCCAAACTATTCTCTCAGGCTAAGTAGAAGAGAGTGTTACCTCATCATTTGCCTTCCTCTGTCTTCTTTCTTCTTGTGTTGATGGAAAAGTTGCAGAAACAAAAAATTCTCCTTCATCCTCCAAATCCAAATCTATCATGATGTAATTTTCTTGCAATATAATTATAGTGGGTACAGCTGTGCATGCACTATACTTGAATATAAGATGGGCCTCTGCTTGGACACCATGCAGAAGTTCAAAAAGTCAGCAACCAAGAAGGAACCCATGAACTAAAGCAAAAAAGGGAACAAACAAAAATCATAGTCTTGAGTACACGGGAAGTCCATGAATTCAGGTTTCAACTAAAATTACCTAACTTTAGAAACTAAGAAACAAAGAGACAGAAGCTTTGGTGGCTAGTCTGATTTTCTGAGGTCTGGTACACAGACTGCCTGGATGTAAAACCTAGCTCTATCATTTACCAGCTCCAACTTTCAGCTACTCAAATTCTCCAGTATCTTAGTCTTGTCACTGGTAAAATAGAAATGCAAAAGCAACTACTACAGAGGTGTTGTATGAATTAAATGAATTAATAAACATAAAGAACTTAGAACAATACCTTAGACCTAGAAAATGCTTACTAAGTATTATCTATACTTATTATTCTGGGATTTTGTGCTTTCCCAACCATTCAAGTAAAGCCCTCTCTGTCATTATGGCCATTGATTCTAATCATCATCATCATCATCATCATCATCATCATCATCATCAGTTATCATCTCTAACTTTTATTAAAGAGTATTTGCTATGTCACACACATTGTGCTAAGTGCTTTAAATGCATTAACTCAATCTGCACAGTTACGTTTGAAATCAATGTTGTTAATATGATCACTTTACAGGTTAAAATTTAAAAAATTGAAAATATAAGATTTAAGAGGTTAAATAATATACAAGCAATCTTATAGTCTCTATGTGAAAAAACAGCAGGGATTTGAACCAAATCATACCCACACTGTTAACCAGGTATAGGATCTCTATTTGCTCCATGCTATGATCTATCTTTCTGTTATTAACACCTCTATGCTGCTTTATTATCATCTCTTTAAAGTGATGGTGCTGGGCAAGTGACACTTTGTTGGTTGTCTAGTCCTACTATCATCTCTCAATCTCCCGGAGCCATCTTTTTTGAAGCCATTGTTTCCATTTTCACCGCTGGTTTTCTGCCTTACCACTTTCACTTCAGTTGCTCCCTGGTCTTCTGGTTCTAGTTCTAGGTCAATTGGCCACTTTGACCTGGTCAAGTGTTAGTTCTTGCCATGATCCTGAATATTGGCCAGACTCCTGTTTTCTGGAGTTAATTCCATTGAGAAAATTTTACAGACTTTCCCAGGGCTTAATCAAGGGGATATATGTGTGATGAAGCCTTCATTCACTTCTAAGGAATCTTTCTCCTAATCATGGTTAATCATGTGCCTTACATACAAGCATCTGCCTTTAGCTTTCCCATATCTCTGGATAGGTTACTAGCCCTCTGTGTCTATATCATTCTGTCCCTTACTTCCAGCAGCAATCCCAGGACATCTTTTGCCATCTTTACTCAGAAAAGTTATCTCAGTTTTTCAGTTTCCTGACTCTCATCACTATTTCACCAGATGACCTGGGAAGCAGTATGGTCAATGGGAATAGCAAAAGCTGGGGATTCAAGTGTTGGGGTATATATTTTTTTCCAATTTCATTTATAAAAAGTCTCTAGGGAGATGACAAAAATACATGTACATTATAATACTATAAAAATACATGTGAAAACCTGGGCTAATGTCAAAATAGAACCTGAGTAATTATAATGTCTGTATTGTGATTTATATACATAAAAACATACAATCAGATTCTATTCAACATGTATGTGCGCATGCATGTGTGTGTGATATGTGTGTGTGTGTGTGTGATATATGAGCCCATGATTAATTTTACTTAGGGTGAGACAGAAGTAGATAGTGCCATTATGTACAACTATAGAGAGATAACAAAATAAGAGCTTTTTGCTTAGAAATTATACACATCTTGAAAACAGGGTACAAATTACTAACACTTGAGAAACACACCTTACAGGGTAAATTCCAAGCTTAATGGTAAGGTTGTGAGGCCATTTATAACCTTGTCTCTTAACTTGATTACCTTACTTGCCTCAGAACTTTCATTTTTTTCTCTTGCTGCCTACACTACTCCCTTATTATCCCCATCCAATGTATGATTATATGCTTTATACACACTATCATAATGCATTCCATTTATCTATATTTCTCCATCTTGATAGACCATACTCTGTTTTGTTTAATGGACAGGACTTTATCTCATTAATTTTTATATGCTCAAGGTCTAGCACATAGCAAAAGCTCAGTAACATTTTTAAATATGAGAAACATACTACTATGACTTACTCTGTACCCCCTACAACTTGTAGTAGTACATTTGCTGGAATTGCACACTATAATATGTATCTCTTAAATCTGTCACTCTTGTTTTCTAATCTTTAACAACATTATCTTGCAACAGACAAGAAAAGTGAGAGAAATGCTTAACTAGGGTGCTACGAAATCATAATGTTCAAAATGCCTATGTTACAGTGTTTTATAAATTGCTGAGGATAAGCTTGAATTTGATTCTTATGTAGACTGAGATTACAAGCTTACTGCTAAATGAATACAAGTAGAAAATAAAAAGATATAAACAGTAATGTGTTTACTGCTATACTTTTCAAGGTAATCATGTGTAAAGACCATAATCAATTTCCTAGGGAGGAATTTCCTGAAATGCCATAAAAAAGTTACTTTTAGGCATGACTCTATTTGTCACTTTATTTCCCTTTATATTGGGGTATTATAATTTTATATCATTCCCCTTGCCAGGTGATTATCTTGGTTAGAAATATTGTCTTAATTTTCTATTGCTTCTGTAATAAATTAGCACAAACTTAGTGGCTAAAGACAACACAAATCTATTATCTTAAGTTTTGTAGGTCAGAAGTTTGACATGAGTCTCATTGAGTAAAATTAAGATGCCAGCAGAACTGAGTTTGTTTTTGAATGTTCTAAGAAAAAATCCATTTATTAGCCTTTTCCAACTTCTAGAGGATGTCTATATTCCTGGGCTAATGCCCCACTTTCTTCATTTCAAAGCCAGCAAAATTTCTTCTCTCAGAACATGACCTGGTGAGGTTTCATTCAAGGTATGTTTGACATCTGAAGCTTAATATAATATACAATATCAATAGAATAATAGAAGAAACCACATGATAATATCAATCAGCACAGAAGAAAAAAAAGAAAAATTTGATATTTTCCAGACAGATTTTAAACCATTCTCTCTCATGCATGCTATATTCTAGTCCAGGAATTTTCACTGTGTGTGAAAGTTCTTCTCACCTTTTATATAAGTCTGAAGTGTCAAAATAAGACATTTTTATAAAAGAAAAGCACAGAAACAAGCAAATATTTCACCTTTACTATAGTTTTCTCAAGAAAATTATGTTTCCAAAACCTAAAGCATACACTAATTTAGAATTGCATTACTATGTTTTGATAGTGTGTTTTTTTATTACATTCATCATAGTGAGTATGATGTGGTATTGCATTGTGGTTTTAACCTGCATTTCCCTAATGACTAATAAGCACATGTGCTTATTGGTCATTTGTATACCTTGACAAATGTCTATTCATATCCATTGCCCATATTCTACATTGGGTTATTTATCTTTTTATAATTTGATTGTAATAGTTCTTCATATACTTGAGGTACAAGTCTCCTTCAAATGTATGATTGGCAATAGTTTCTCTGATTCTTTGGGTGATCTTTTCACTTTTTGGTTGTGTCCTTTGATGCACAAAAGTTTTCATTCTGATGAAATTCAATTTATATATTTTTTATTTTGTCACTTATGCTTTGGTGTCATGTCTAAGAAACGACTGCCTAACCCAAGGTCACTAAGATTTACCCTGATGCTTTCTTCTATAAGTTCTATAGGGTTAGCTCTTACATTTATATCTATTATTCATATTTTTACTTCATTTTACATTTGATGTTTCTATGCATGTATATACATTGTGTAATAATTAAATCAGGATAATTAGCATATACGTGACTTCAAATACTTGAGATTTCTTTGTGGTGAGAACATTCAAAATCCTCTCTTCAAGCCATTTTGAAATACACAATACATTATTATGAACTATAGTCACCCTACTGTGAACAGAACACTAGAAATTATTCCTCCTAACTAACTTTGTACCTGTTGACTGTCTCTCCCCATCCTCCACCTCCCCATGTTCCCCAACCTCTGGTAACCACTCTGCTACCCTCTACTTCTATGACATCAACTTTTATAGATTCCACATATGCATGAGGTCGTGCAATATTTGTCCCTATTTACTTGGCTTATTTCACTTAACATAGTATTCTCTGGGTTCAATCATGCTGTCGCAAATGGCAGAATTTCACTCTTTTATAGAGTGGAATAGTATTCCATTGTATATGTATACCACTTTTCAAAATCCATTCAACCATTGATGAACACGTAGATTGATTCTGTATCTTGGTTATTGTGAATAGTGCTGCAATGAACAGAGTGCAGATATCTCTTCTGTGTAATGATTTCATTTCCTTTAGATATATACCCATTATTGCATGTTGAGAATATGTGGGGGTTGCAGATAACTAATTTCTTTAGTTCACTTGTCTAGGTTACTTAGCAAAAAGAACAAAGCTGGAAGCATCAAACCTACCTGACTCCAAAATATCCTATAAAGCAATAGTAACCAAAACAATATAATACTGCCATAAAAAGAGACACACAGTGGGACAGTCATAACAATTATAGATTATTCTACTCAAAATAGTATAAAACAGGAGATACCAGAAGTCGCTGATCTATAGTAATTCCAAATGCAGCATTTTTAAATTTCCTTAACTGGAGCTCCGTCTTGCTGCTTGGGGATGATTTGTGATAGTTCTTAGCTTCACTCTCTGGTTTCTGATTTCTTTCCTCTAAGTCATCCTTTCTTTTCCACAAAAAATAGTAAGTGTATGAAACTGAGCCTGCTTCTGCCAATAATAAACCTAGACTCCAAAAGCCTTTTCTGATTTTATACCATCTCTGTCCAATTCTGTACAAATTGGTGATGATTTACCAATATAATTTTTTTAAAGAAAATTATGTCATTCCTCTGAATCTTATAATTCTCTCCATTAGAAAAAAGTCACATCCACAAATCTCTTCAAAATAAGCCTCTTCAGTCTTAGGTTTTCTATAAAGTTGCTATATGACAATATCCTTAAAGTTCTTAGAAATTCTATTATTTAACAGAAAATATTTGCATGATATGCCATTATGATCTTTAGATTAAGTTGTGTTTTTGTGCCCCGCTTAAATCTTTCTGAGGTGTAAACAAAAAAGTATATAGTCATACCCTTTTCACACACCATATTTAAACCATTTTCTTTGACAGAACCATAGATTCTATTTCTTCCCAGAAACCATTTATCAATTTTATCATTAAGAATAATATAATCAGAACGAGAATCAGTATTATTTTTTTAGATCTATGAAGATCCTGACACCTTTATATTTAGTAGTTATCTCACTAGCTTATCTCTCTTCTCTCATTTTATTATAGACAAGAAGAAGAAGATAATCATCACCTTCAACAGTCTGTCTGGGAATCTCCTTAGCTAGACCACCTAAGTTAGTATTATAGATACTTTTTCTATCTTCCATGTTACAGCAGGTACCAATGTTACTAAACTTTTTGCCACTATCAGACAAGGGCCCATTTCCTACACTTCTAGTATCATTGTCCTCACTTTCCTTTAAGCTTCCTCAAGGGCCATGAGGCTTTTGCTAATATTAATGTTATTTTTCAAGGTCCTTCTAATTTTTCTCTGCTTCCTACTCCTAAAGTCGCTTCTACATGTTTATGTTTTTATTATGGCCTTATTCCTCTATCAGGTACCAACATATTTTCCAGTTATTATTACTGTGTAGCATACTACCACAAAACATAGTGGCAAAGCAAACACATATTTAATTATTATCTGTCATGGTTCTAGGGATTGATTAGATTAGCTAGGCGGTTCTTGGTTAGATTCTCTCAAGCAGTTTCAGTGAGGCAGTGGCTATGACAGGAAATCTTCTAAGTCTCTCTCAATTACCTATAAATTGCCTTAACTTGGGAACTCAAAGAATTTAGGACAGGGACTTCTTGAGCATTTTTTTTCTGTCTTTATTTGGTCTTATTATATACTCTCTTCAGAGCCAAACAGAAGCTGTATAAATTTTTTGCCACCTAATATCAAAAGGCCTTAAATGCAATTTCCATAGCATTTTATTTGTTGAAGCATTCACAAGGCCTGCCGTGTTCAACCAAGGAGAAATACATACCATCTCTTGATGAGGGAGTGACAAAATTCTCATAGACTATAAAGGACCAGATATATTGCTGGGGCATTTTTCAAAAGGTAATATATCATACATCAAATCTGCTTTCAAAATTATACAAAGAAATGTTTCTTATTGTATATAGCATTTTTAGGGATAGAAGTGGTTTACCTGAACATACATTTGCTATAGGAGTGGAAGCTTCATTTTTGTTATTTGGGCCTGTGACTTTGGTAATCCATTTTAACTCTGAATTCAATGAGTGCTCTCTCTAATAATTTTAACTTCCTTCAGCCATATATACATATGTGAAAAGTTATATATATATAACTTTACATAAATGCATATTACATATAAAAATTATATGTATTTGTGTGTATGTATGTCATATCTTTTTAAAGCTCATATCTTAGCTTTCCATTCTCCACATTCTGAGTCTCAGAGGTTTTTAAGTTTTATTCTTTAGGGGTTCAATGAAGACTAAAACAGTTTCTTTTAGTAACCAATGCTACCTTGCAGTCATTCCAAAAAAATTGCTTTCTGCCACATATTTTCCCAAAGCTATGGTATCTGGCTGTAATTTTCCATCTGTTTTTTTTTTTTTCCTCTACTCCTATTCCAGCAGCCCTATTTAGTATTTAGTTTGTAACATTCTAGCCTACTATTTATGCTACTTTTATAATACTTTACACAGCCTTATCACTGATGGTTAAATCAAAGTAGTGTGCCTTCATTCATTTTGCATTTTGTTTATTTGCTTTAAGGCCAAACTGTTTTATAATGTATTTCTCTTTATTCAGATTTATGGGTATCCTCTAGTACAAGGAAAATTAAGTAAATGAGAGTTCATATGTTCAGATAAAGTAGGCTCATCTCCTACTCCTTACGTAGTATGATTCCACTCAGGAAGTATCTCCATTCATTCCTATTCCTCACCAAGACTTTTTTCCATATGACTCATCTTTCTTGAGCTTTTCCTTAGAAGTTTAATTTGATATATGTACTGGGGATGAACTTCACACACTTGTCTTACTTACACACCAGCAGAAAAGCTGTCTCCTTGAATTTCATCTGATAAAGCTTGACATATTTTATTTAATGTTTCCTTTCAAATGTGTCAAAGTTTTTTGTAGCAATAGAATATTGCTGTACCAGACTTCTCAGTTATTCCTATTATTAACTCCTTAGTTAGTTGTAAGAGGGCAAACTCTGAATTATTTTCCTGGTGCTAGATTTTCTTTAGGGAAAAAGACTCAATTTGATTTTTAAAAACCCACCAGTTTTCCTCCATTTAATCTCTTTGGCTCCCAGTAACACTGGTGACAATTGAATTAGCTCCCACTTTCTTATTTCCATCTTGAATAGCAGTTGGTTTTGAATATACCTAATTTTCCTTTATATGTTTGGGCCCCTTAACCTCTAAGATATTTGTACTTTTAAAATACCTAGTGCTTCTCCAGTTCAACTTCCTTCCTTCCTTCTTCTCTCTCTCCCTGCCTCCATCACCCCCCACCCTCTTTTTCTTTTTTTCTTCCTTTCTTCCTTTCTTTTGTATTCTCTTATCTATTGGTCTTACTTTTGATTCTAAAACCAAAACATCTTTTACACTAAATTCTTTGAATTCATAATCAAACCTGATTCCTAGGAAGATAATCCCATGCACAAATTTTAAATTCTTCCTTTAGATTTTATGTTTATAATTTCAATCAGTTTATTTTTTCTCAAAGAAAATTAATTATATTCTGTAAAATAAGGATGATTGTTTCACTTTATCTGCTCACTGACACAATTTATCACTTTTGTATTATTAAAATCTTAATCAAAGTCCTAAAGTACAGAAGGTTAAGGGCTTCTTAGAGCCTTTTTCTTCTCTCTCCCTGCATTTGTATCTTCATTGAAAATTAGAAACTTCCATCCTCTTGGAAGAATTGAAGAGAAAGTTTCTATCTTTCTGTCTTGCTTTCCCACTAGTATTTACCTGATTGTTAAATTTTGGGGAAAAATGGTGGTGTAGCCTTCTTTGGAGGTCTACCTTTTGGTAATATCTTGTTTTTCAGCCTGAAATTATTTTTCCATGAAGTAAGTTCCCTGGAAAATATTCACAGCAGAGACCAGAAATCCCTCCTACTGTTCTTTGTATGACTGGACATATAATTTCAGTTCAGTAGAAAAACTGTCAAAAGTTCATTTTGCCCCTGAGTCACGTCATGTTTGGTAGTTCAATTATAGCAGCAGACATTTTGATCCCTGTGTCCTTCCTCTGTGTCTCAAATTGGCATCCCTCAAAACTCCCACAAAACTCTTGTAGGAATAATACAATCCTTCACATTTGCTTATCACTAAATGGCTACAAATTACTTTCCAAGTTTATTATCTTTATGGAATTTTATAATAAATCAATGCTGTTGTTGTCAAGCTATTAAACTGCTTTAAAAAGAAGGGAACTGAGATTTGAGGAGGTGAAATAACCCACCAAAGTTTACATAGATGCTAATTTGCAGAGCTGAGGCAAGTACCAAGGTCTGCCAATATAAAACTGCACTCAGGAAAATTGCAAACCCGTAAATGCATTTAGGTAATTGAGCTGAAGAGGATGGTGCATTAACCCTGGGAATCTGAACATTCACATTTGATTCTGCAGGTGGTAACTGTCAAGATGTTTGACACTTTAGCCATTACTAAGTTCTCTTGCCTCTAGGGATCTCAGGGCTCTGTGTTTCTCTAGACCAAGGACATGCATGCAAATGACCCACTTAACTTGAAGAAGGAAACTTTTGACCATTGTGTCCATAGGAAATGTGAAGTTTAAGTGGAAAAGTATGAACTAATTACCACTTTAGCTGTATGAGCAGCTAAGAGTCTTTCACAGTGTTAATAAGGTTTTAACATCATTCCTTCTTTGTTATTTGTCTTGCTTGTTCTAAATTCTTTGCTCTCTTTTTTTGCCACATTAGAGAGGCTTGGAAATCGCTTGATGAAATACCTATCTATTCTGGTAAAAGTGGTTCCATGATTAGATTTCTGGCTGTGTAATTTTGTTTTCATGGTATTCCATCCAGCTCAATAATCAGAAAAGTCATGATAGCACCTCATTCTAGGCCAGGCATTGGGACAAAGCTGACACAATGGTGGAAATGGATTTTGTCATGTGTCACTGATATAAAAAGACTGAGCTATATTCTTCTCTTTAATAAAGACATTTGGTATCAATTTATTCCAAAGAAGGACATATGATAATTAATAGACTGAAGATGACAAGAACTGTGCAGTGATGAGAGTTAATTATAATCAATTAATTGGCCAAAACTACATTTTTTTTTTCGTTTTGCTTAGATACTTTTGTTTTTCATGGCTTAATGTTTAGAAATGTGTAGTCGTCAAAGCAGCTGTATGGAGCATCTGCTACATAAATAGGGAAGAGTTGAATATGTGAAAGCAAATTGAAAACCCAATTCAGTAACAGAGAATTGGCCCTATGCAATTGTGAAAGCTGGCTAAGTAGTCACTGTAGGGCTTTTATCTGATGCTGGAGCTTAAAGTACACAGGAAGGGAGGATAGTTGTAAAGTCGAGGAGATCAAGGCCAGGCTGGAACCCGCAGGCGTGAGCTGGAACCCCACAAGGACAGACTGAAACCAAAGTTATTTCTCATTGCCTCTGTCCTTGGTGGCAAAGGTATCCTGCAGAAGTTGGTGTAATTCGTCAAAGCTAAATATACACATCTGGCTGAGGATTCAGAGAAGTTCAAGTGTCACAGGAAAGTAATTCCCAACGCTGGGAATCACTTGAAGTCCAAGTGTGTCCTTGGCTTCATGCAAGAAAGAATTCAGGAGCAAGCAGACAGTGTAAAGTGAAAGTGAGTTTTATTTAGGAAGTATGGAAAATCTACTTCGCAGAGTAGAGGCTAGTTTTCCCTGCCAGAGTAGAACAGCCCTAGTGGTTCCTTTAGTACCTTTATGTAAGCAACAGCTTAATTATAGACTAAACAAGGAGAGGAATATTTATGTTATTTCTTGGAAAGGGGCAGTGTTTTCTCAGAATTAGGGTGACATCCTCCTTTTGACTACATATGGTCAATCCAGAACTGTCTTGGTGTCAGGTGCATGGTGGGAGTGGGAGGTTTCCCTACAAAGATTTTATGGTAATGAGGGTATAATGAAACTGAAAGGCCAATAAGTGGTTGATTCTTCCTCTGTCATCTTGGTTCTAACTGGTTGCAACTTGCCCTGTCCCCCAATCCATTTTGATCAGGGTGGTCCAAGACTCCCTGACTCAGTTAAGCAATGTCTGCCAGTTCCTTAGCTCACAAGGAGCATCAGAGGAAGGTAGTGCCCTTGCAGAGTCAGTTGCTGCTTCATGCTAATGGAAGCTAGTCAGCAGATCAGCAGTAATGTGAGTGAGCTACAAAAATAACTGCTATTTCTCTCCTACCCTCCAAATCACCATGATCTTCCTTGTAGCCTTCCCTAAAGAGAAATGTAATAAAAAAAAAAAAAAAATTCTGGGAAATCTAGTTTCTCCTAGTCAAGTTTATATGTTACAAAGTGATTCCAATACTATTTACAAGCAGAAATAGGGATGCTTCTCCACCAGACCATTAGTGTGAAGGATTAGGATGATCCAGTCAGCACTTGAGCTAAGTTTCAGATTGTTACTTCTGTAGTTACTTTCTGGCTACAACAGGAATGAGATTCTTCCGGAGGTGAGCTGCTTTTACCTTGGTTTCTACTTGCAGCTTAGGATGTCAGAATGTTTTTCTCATTTTTCCTCTTCCACTTGCAGTTTTCTGTAGTATTTCAAGATCCTACCACAAAAGAGGCTCTTATCATGTTCTTGCCTCTTCCCCAGCCATAGACAGCTATGGTTTGTTATTTGTTTAGAGGCTCACACTGGGGACAGGAGGTGTTTTTCTGCTCTCATTGTCCATCTTATTGTTTTAGACCTTTGTAGGGGCCTTGAGGGTGGCGCTTTCTCAGCGTTCCTGCTTCCACCCTCACAAAAAGTCTGCTTCGCATGAGGGCAAAGGGGTGTGGCTTGGGCTGGAGAGAATTTTCTTTCCCTCACATAAGACTAGCACACCTCTGTTTTATATTAGTGCAAGACCCTGGCTCTAGCATTTTTCCTGACCCTCCCTCATGGCCCAATATTAATAACTTTGCTTCTACTACTCTGCGGTGGCAGTATACCTTTGCCTAGGACTGGGGGCAACAGAACCTCAGGCATGCCCTTACCCCTAGCCACAGAAAGTTTATGGTTATCACCTTTATAAGGCTCATTGACTGTTTTTCTCTTTTTAAAGAAATTGTACCTTTTATTTTATATTTTTAAATCTTTACCTGTTCATCTTTATTCCTACCTATCTCCTCCTCATCCCTGTTCCCAGCTTTCCATCCCTGTTGATCCAGGCCATGCCCAGCAGCAAACATAGCCAGAAGGGTCTCCAGCTCAAGGATGCTTGGGAAACTCCAAGCACTTTGTTCTATGAAGGCAGTTGTGACCTAAGAAACCAAAAGAGACACTCCTGTATCAACTAAGACAGGCCTTAAAAAGGTTAAGGAAGCAAAATTTACATATGGGTCCAGGGTTCAGGGCGCAGCTACCACATCAAATTTCTAAATTCCTATGACTATAAAAAACCCTACACCCTTGCTAAATTCCCTAACAGTAAGAGATATTGGGCTCATTTACAACCCAGAACAATACAACTCTAATTGGACAGAATGACCAGCCTGGCCTCACAAACATTATTTTCTGATGATAAGCTATTGCAGAACTTATGCCAGTTTAGCCAGTTTATTGAGGCCTCACCAAACTGTCTTTCTGTCCTATAGTTCACCTTTTGATGTGAAGAGCCAAATTCCACCTCATTTTAATGCTAAAACCCCACTCCAAGTGAACATGGGATGTATGATACATAGATGTTTACCCATTGAGCATGCACCCAGCTCCCCTCATAAGTATGGGTAGCCTTCCCCCCATACCTGCTGAATATGTATGATAGGGGCTCGGTAAAGCATAAAACCCAACCTGTCCTCCCCACTCTTTGAAGAGAGAGCACCTTCAGCCCATGTCAAAGATTGTCTCTTCCAGGCTCGCAGACCAATACCACCAATAAATCTCCCCTTTCTTCTATTTAGCCATCCCAGTGGTCTATTGGACAACACAGTCTAGGTGACTTTTTTACACAGAGAATTTTCTCTGATAAGCATCAAATAAAGTAAGAGAGATCCGAAGTGTGAGAGGAGCTTGGTAAGTCAAAGCTGGTAGGGATCATGTGAGAAGGAACACGAGCCTCCTTAAGCAGCTAAGAGAGGCCCCTGACAGGGATCTGCACCCTACAAACATGAAACACTGGATTTTGCCAACAACCCGAATGAGTCTAAACACAAATTCTTTCCCAGAGATCCAGATAAAAGTTCTCACCCCAGCCAACACTTTGATTTCAGCCTTGTGAAACCTAAGTTAATGCCTGCCAGACTTCTGACACACTGAACTGAGACCTAATCGATGGGTCTTGTTTGAAGTCACTAGGATGTGGTTATTTGTCTTACAGCACTAGAAAATTATACATTAGGTCATATTGTAGATATCAAACTGGCAAACTCTCTTTCAAGGTGACTACCGTTTTTTATTCCCACCAATATTGTGTAAGACTTCCAGCTGTTATGTCATCATAACCAGCACTTGGTGTCTGTTGAAATCATTTGCCCACTTTTTTATTGTTTTAATTGTTCTTATTGTTGAGTTCTTTGTATATTCTGCATATATTTTGTCAAATGTGAGAAAAAAATACTTTCTCATAAGGAGTGGGAAAAAAATTTAGCTCAGTTTGTCTTTTGCATGGCCAAAGTTTTAATTTTGAAGAAATCCAATTTTTTTAAAATATATAAATTGTGCTTTTGGTGTCATATCTAAGAACATTCTGCTCAACTCAAGGTCACAAAAATGTTCTCCTCTATGTTCTTCAGGAAATTTTACAATTTTAGTTTTTTAAGATGATTTTATTTTTTTTAATTGTGGTGAAATGTACATAACATAAAAATCACCATCTTAGTTATTTTTAAGTGTAAAACCTAGTGGCATTAAGTCCATTTACATTGTTGTGCAACAATCATCATTATCCATCTTCAGAAATCATTTCTCATCTTGCAAAATCAAAACTCTGTACTCACTAAACTATAACTGCCCATTCTCCCCTTCCCCAAGTTCCTAACAACCACCATTCTACTTTCTGTCTCTATGAATTTGATTACTCTAGGTACCTCATGTAGGTGTAATCATACAGTATACTTTTGTGATTGGTTTACTTCACCGAGAAAGATGTCCTTAAGATTCCTTCATGTTGTACCAGCATGTGTCAGAATTTTCTTCCTTTTTAAGGCTGAATAACACTGCATTGTATGTATATATCACATTTCATTTATCCATTCACCTATTTATGGACACTTGTCTCCTATCTTTTGTTTATTGTGAATAATGCTCCTGGGAACATGGATGTAGAAACACCTTTTAAAGATCCTGATTTCAATTCTTTTAAGTATATTTTTAGAAGTGGAATTGCTGTATCATATGGTAATTCTATTTTAATTTTTTAGGAACCACCATACTGTTTTCCACAGTGTCTGCACAAGTTTACATTCCCATGAACAGTCTATAAGAGTTACAGTTTCTACACATCTTTACCAACATTTGTTACTTTCTGGTTGTTTTTCTTTGTTGCTATTGTTTCTTTTATGTTTTTTTTTCTGTGTGTGACTTTTTGTTTTTTATAGTTAGTAATCCTAATGAACGTAAGGTGGTATATACTTTTATTTTTTATTATACATTTAGGCCTGTGTTGATTTTAAATTCATTTTTATAGGGGACAAAGTTTATTATTTTGTATATGGATATCTGTTACTTCAACACTGTGTCTGTAAAAAAAAATATTTTCTCCATTGAATTGCCTCTCCATACTTGTCAAAATTACATGGCCATTTTTGTGTGTGAGTGTATCTCTGGACTTTCTCTTCTTTTTCTTTGATCAATATGTCCATCATTTCTCAAATTCCAAATAGTCTTGATTACTATAGCTTTATAATAAGCCTTGAAATCAAGTAGTACAAATCCTCCAACATTGTTTTCCTTTCAAAGTTATTTTGACTTCTCTAGCTTCTTTTCCCTTTCTTATAAATTTTAAAATTAGGTTGTTGATTTCTACCAAAAATTGAACTTTTATCTGGTAATCTTGCTCAACAGTTACTAGTTTTTAGAATTTTTTTTGGTAGATTAATTTGGGCTTTTTATGTAGATAATCATACCATCTACAAAAAGAGACAATTTTATTTCTTTCTAATCTGTATGCCTCTTATTGCCTTTTCTTTCTTTATTGTACTAGCTAATTCTTTTAGTATAAGACTGAATAGGAATTATGAGGGAAGACTATGTTTCTGAGACATCTCTTGCTCCTTTACTGCTCATTTAGAGGTGGTGGTATGTTTCCTAGGAAGAATTTAGATGGCACTGTTTCCATGTTACTTATTTCAGAATTATTCTTCCCAAATTGCTTGTTTCATGGATATGGGAAGGTGGAGTTACAAAATGCTAAAGAGATGAAAGCCAAGGGAAAAAAATGCAAAAAGGATATGCGGTCCTATAAAAAAGACAGGAAAATGAAGAAACAAGCAAATCTACCTCATCAATTCCAAACAGGATTGGACTGTTGATATCCTCCTCATATACTATACACTAAATTTCATATAAGCTTGAAAATTCTAAAAGACCCTGATGTTGGCTTGTTTAATTAATCCCCAGAACAATGGGTTTCTATTAAGTGTCATTAAACAAGACCACTGTTTTGTAGATTTTTAATGAGTTTCTCTGAAATAGTGAATATTTTACCATTACTCATAGAATCTAGGAAGAGATCAAGGGCCAAGACTTTAGGACTGAGGAAGGTGTCCTTAAAAAGCAGGCAGGGAGTCACTCTTCCATAAAACATTGTCACTGGTGTTGTCACTGCAAATGGGAAAAAAGTTGACAAACTTTATAAAGAAACAACCCTATTCTCAACAGGAGCTCTACGGGAGTGAGCTTAGAAAGGTGGGCTTTATCAAAAATTATAAATTACTCCTCCTTTGTGTTGTACTTCTCTTTTCTTTTATCTAAGTCTGTAATACTGTTTCAGCACAATTTAACATCTGGTCTCAGCTGTTACTATGGGCATTGAAAACAAAGATAGGTGACCATAGCTGAGACAAAGCAGTAGAGAGAAAAACAGTAGCAGCCTGAGGGATGATTCATGTTCAAGAACTTCAGGAGGTAACTCTAATAAAAAGAGCAGAGACTTTTGGGAAGAGTGGGCAGTTAACATTTTGAACACAGGACCCTATGACTGGGACAAGTTTGTAATAGATGAGAGTATCTTCTTGCTAGTCCAAGATATACTTAACAGTGACTGTGGGAACAAATAAGTAAACAGCAAAACAAGACTCCTCACAATAAAACAGGAGTAAAGAATAGGATAACCATAACTTATTTTATTAACAGAAACAGAACCTTAAACCGGTGGAACAGGGATATATCTGATTCATATTATTAAAAGTTGACTCACTCTAATATGATTCATGTGCCAAAATGAAAGTAACACAGCTAAAGCATGAACAAAAGATTAAAAAACAAAATGAACTTCATGTTTGGTGAAAAGACAAACAAAAGAATTACATTTCTTAATTGTCATGAAAGAAGAAAGACCACATTAGACTTTGTGTCTGGACCAATTTGTGCTCATTATGACACTTCCACGGACATATGAATTGAGGGATCTAGATAAACTGCCCAGAGAGCTCTACATTTGTTCCTGAAAATGATCAGGGCAGCCCGCTGACTGCTGGATGCTTGTCTGGAACTGCTTGGATGCACAGCAATTGCAATGTCTATGGGATGTCACATTCTGACTTAGACTTGTATGACAGATCATATTCTTGGTCTGATCTTATAGTAGCTGCAGCTATGATGATTAAAAACACCTCTCCTTCCTACCACCACCACAGGACATTCAGGAGGGTAACTCTTATGGCAGCTCACCTTCATTTTCCAATTCATCAAATATTTATTGAGTGCCTATGATGGTGTGCTGACCACTTGGAATATAGAGGGACATGTCTTTATATGTCAAGAAGTTCTGTGATCAGAGAGAGAAGGAAATAGACAATTATAATGATCCATCAGCAAAGTTGCTTGACTGCTGGCAATGACAGGGGACTTCTGATCTCACCAAGATGCTACCATTATTTATTCCTATCACCGAAGAGGCTTTGCTGCATCTGTAGTAAGGAGGGTCGGATGGAAGTCTCTTTTCAGAGGGAAAAAAAAAAAATCCTGATGCTTATGAGTCAGATTTTTTCTTCACATTATATAATGTGTGTTTAATAGTTATAATTGGGGTAAGGGGAAGCTTAAGATTTTCTTTGAGAGCCCGCGTTAAACAGATTTTATACAGTAGCAATGGGAAATAAAGATCTTGATTCATTCATCTCTCTAATACCCAGGGCATACATCTCTAATAGGGCCTACATATACACTTACTCTTTCCCAATAAAGGGCTCCAAGCTGTCACTACCAGCTATCAGTCCCCATGGGTAGAATAAGACTTTTCTATATTTCTCTTAGAGTAACTGTGCTTCTTGTACAGTGGAGAGAATCTGTTTTACTTTGCAATCTCCCTGAAAAGATAGATAACAACACTATTCTAACAAGACTTTAAGTTTGACTTTAAATATTTTAGTGATCTATATTTTGAGCTATGACCCAGTGTCTTGTCAGTCTATCCTAGCTGACTAACCTTAAGGGTAAATTCCAAGTAAACTGGAATTTATTCAGTGTACTAGAAAAAAAAAGTCAGATTTTTTTTTTAGAAACTATTTTTCTTTGGATGTTTCTCAGCTAAACCATAGGGTTATAGTATATTTGTCTCTACGTATAAGGATTTCCAATATTCAAAGTTTTTTTTACAATTATAATCATATTTGATACTTTTTGTACATACGAGTCTTAAAGGGACTTTCCTTAATCACCAGATGTGGTGAAATAATATTCTCAATCCTTTGCCCTGCTATATTTTTCCTCATAGGACATGACATTTTAAACCTTCATTTATTTGTTTATTTTCTCTCTTCCACTAGAATATAAGCTCAAAAGGGAAGATAATCTTGCCTATCTTATTTACCGTGTAACCTTAGTACCTAGAGTCAAACCTGTCAAATATTTAATCCTTAATTAAAGTATGAAACAATCCTGAGACAGGCACAGCACAAGCCTCATTTTGTAGATGAGAAAGCAAAATCAGGTCTCTTGACTTGCTTAAAAGTACACACACAGCTGGTAAACAGCACCATCCCTCAATCCTTCTACCTTTGCTGCCTTCTTTCTGAGTACTTCCAAAGCTTAAGGTTACAAGGTACTTGTTTACAGTTTGTTCTCATTCAAATGAGTTGATAAGGAGATACAAACAGAGAAAATCCAATAAAACTTGGCATTTAGGAAAAAAACTGTTTGATATACAGAAAAATCTGAAAAGAATCGAGTCATTAACTTTTAAAAAGGGACTACTAACACATTTATGGCTAGCCATAACATGAGAGGTGTAGACAAGAATCTATGCAATTCATCAAAATTGCTTTCTTTAGAAAGCTCAACAGCTCAGAAAACTTTAAAACAGAAATGTCAGAGGATTTCTTTTATGCTCTATCACTTGTCAGTTAAATCTTCAAATTATTTCAGTTTATCTTTTATTTGCATGACACCTATTATCAGAGTAATCCATTTAATTGGCATTATCCTTAATGAGCATTCAAAAGAGGCAACTGAAACTAGATATATTTTCTTACTTTCAGTTACTTTCTTTTGTTCTTGCAAATTTATTCCAAGTTTTTCTGTTTTAAGATAATTATGATTTGCATTTAAAAGAATTCTAGATATCAATATTAAGCTTGCTGTAGCCAATGAAATAATAAAATGATAAACAAGGACTCTCACATAAATTTGGGATCATTTAGAATCTCTCTTATTTATTTTTATGTATATATAAGAATGTTCCATTTTTTCCAGTTGCTTAAGTGCATAAATATTATGAAGTAGATAAAGTGCTTGACGTGAGTTTTCCAATTTCTGGCTTTATCAGAACTTCAAGGATTCAGTTGATTAAAAGCAGACATTTAAGGTTTTTATACCCTCTATTTTAATGCAGCAACCTTGAGATAAGTAGCACATAAAAAAGGAAGGCGCTCACCGTCTAACAGATATCTCCTCTAAGCAAACTCAATAGCCATGCAACCTTTTTCTTTTAAAGCTATCCGGTACAAAGCTGACACAATATGGGCTTAAGCTCATCACAATGACACCCAGAAGTACTTTTTACCCAGAGTTCTTTCAGATTCATTTACTTTCTTAGACCCACGAGAGGTTAGAAAATCACCAAAAAGACTAAAAGTGTCTCCAATTTATTCATTTCCGTCCTTTCTTTTGAACACTCAGAATAGTGAATTACTTGATTGTGAATTGTTTCCTAACTATACCCTGTGCTCCACTTTTCAAACAGTGGTACATGCTCTATTTACAGTGTATGCTGGCTTCCAAATTTTCAGAATAGAATATTCCTTGAGGGAACCTGAGAGTCCTTGTTCTCATACATTGATTTCAACAGAGCCCCAAAACAAATTTATAAAATCAGCAAAATTTGTTCAAAGTTCATTCTCTCTTTCTGTCCCTCTCTCTCTTTTTCCTTCATAGGGATTGACCTGTGCTCCTTCATGGAGTGGCGAATATAAGCGAAGGCTTTAATGAGAGAAATGCTTGAGCTTCCACGACCTGGGTTCAGAGGCTACTGCAGCTACGTAATAGACATATGAATCTGAGCAAGTTGGTTAACCTCTCTGTGACACCTTTTTCTCCCTGGTAAAATGGGAAGAATAATAATATTTACCTCATAGGATGATTGTGAAATTTAAATTAGATAATAAAAATACACTTTGGGAGACCAAGCCTGGAAGATCACATGAGGTCCAGAGTTCTGGACCAGCCTGAGCAACAGTGAGATCCCTGCCTCTACAAAAAGATATATATATATATAAATATAAAATAAATATATATGTATAAATTAGCTGGGCATGGTGATGTGCACCTATAGTCCCAGAGTCTTGGGAAGCTGAGGCAGGAGGACAACTTGAGCCCAGGAGTCTGAAGTTACAGTGAGCTATGATGACTCCACTGCACTCTAGCCAGAGCTACAGTGAGACTGTGTCTTAAAAAAAGAAAGAAAGAAAGAAAGAAAAATAAAGTACTTAGAATGGTTCCTTGCCTTCTGTAACTTCATGTAAAGATTTGCTATTATTATTACTAACTGTACACACACACACACACACACACACACACACACACGTTCTCTTTCATTACCATTAGCATGAATTGCGTTCCTTTTAAAAAATGTTCCATCTCTTCCATTAATCTTATTAATAATTATTTTAATATACTTATTATGCAAATGGATTTGCAGGTAGAGGCTTAATGCTTGTAAACTGTCAATGGCTCTTAGCTATTGACAGATTTCAAATTTATTAGTCTAACTTTGAGAAACTTCCACAAAATTGTTCCCATTTATTCCTGTCCCAAGACCGTTAATTCACCTTCTAACCAAAACAAACTCCCCCTTCTCTGAGGAGTACTTTCAAAACATATTATCTATAATGTGATCTTACTATTTTTCTCCCATCAGTATGTATCTTATTTTTTCCTCTCCTTAAGTGCCCAACTTAAATTTTACTTTGGTCAAATTTCACTTTGAAGACTCCCCCAAATTTCCCAGTAAATCTGACTATTTTTATATTTAAGTAGATTTCCTTTTCTTCTTTCCTTCCTTCCTTTTCTCCTTCCTTCTTTCCTTTCTTGGTACATATCTTTTCCATATCTTTTGAAGGAAGGATTTACACACAATGAAATGTATAAATCTTAAGTGTACAGTTCGATGAATTTTTTTTGAGACAGGGTCTCGCTCTGTGGGCGAGGCTGCAGTGCAGTGGCCTCATCATAGCTCACTGCAACCTTGAACTCCAGGGCTCAAGTGATGCTCCTGCCTCAGCCTCCCCAGTAGCTGGGACTACAGGCATGTGCCACTATGCCCAGGTGATTTTTCTATTTTTTTGTAGAGATGCCAGTCTTGCTATTGCTAGGGCTGGTCTGGAACTCCTGGCCTCAAGCAATCCTCCCACCTGGGCCTCCTAAAGTGTTGGGATTACAGGCATGAGCTGACATGCCCAGCCTAGTTTGATGAATTTTGAGTTTGTGGATTATGACTTAAAGCACTAAAGGTATAGTCTGATAATCTAAGGATGATACAGCCAATATTCATACATTTTAGATAAGAAATTCTTAAGAAGTTGAATTAGAAAAGAGACAAAGATTAAGGAAAAATAGAAGTTACATTACAGGGCTCTAAGTAAAATATCTGCAGGGAAAAAGACTGAGACCTCTTAAAATTAAGAATGGCTAATTACATTTTAAGTTATTGACTATATTACATATTAATATAGGTCTTCTTTAGTTGCCCCAAACTATCGATGTATCCTTGTTCCACACAGACCTTATGAGAGTATTATTTGAGGAAAGGAATGGAGTGTCCAGCTTAGCAACTTGAATTGGAAAAGAGATGGGAGGTGCAGAAGGCAAAAGACAAAACCACTGTCAAGAACTCACTGAAGCAGAGAATTAGAACATAATCCCCCAAATTTAGGAATTGTTAGGAATGATTTTCAATTTTCCACAATATAAGGTATCAGGTCTTTAAATTCATTTCAATAAATATCAAAGATGCAGATGTCCTAACAGTGTGGGAATTATTAATATCCTGGTAATTGGCAACTGGTAGACCTCAAAAGAGAATATTCTCACTAACTGAGTCCTATTTATCCTCATCCTGCTCCCCCCAATCCATGGTTTTCTGAATTTTTCCACAATTTTTACCCCACACTACTTTAGGCTACTCTTCCTTTCCCTGGTATGTTATCATTTACACTGTCCTATAGAATCTGGCTTGGATAGCACAGACTGTAGAAATTTTTGAGCTGAGTTGTAACTGTAAGTTTTGTAGACAGTGATTTCACCTAATGTTGGGATTTTAATCAGGTACAAGAAACTTACATTTTAAATAGGCATTTCTCATTTTGTTTTCAGCATACACACTTTGTACTTAGGGGTCAGAGCTTATCTTACATTTCACACATGCTGGCATTCACCCAGGAGCCATGAAGGATAAACTCAAGACCTTGACAAAAAAATAAGCTGAGCCCGGAGAGTACTTCATCGGGCTTCCTGTCCAATGTTAGCCTAAAGCACTCCAGGGGAATTCCTAACAAATAACTTTTATAGTGTTTGGAGACCCCCTGTGTAAATTACCACAAACTAGCAGTTTAAAACAATGCTCGTTCACTATCTCACAGTTCTGTAGTTCAGAATTCCAGGTGGACTCACCTGGTTCTCTGCTTAGGGTCTCAAAAAGCCAAAGGCAAGGAAGGTATCACCTGGGCTGGGTGTTTACCTTGAAGCCGTGGGGAAGACTATACTTTTAAGCTCATGCAGGTTTTTGCAGAATTCAATTCCGTTTTCTTGCCCATTGTTGGCCTGGGACTTCTCTCACTTTCTAGAAGCTGCTCCAGGTCTTTACTCTGTGGCCCCTTCCATCTCAGGAAAAGAGAAATGACCTTATTACTTAGTGAGAGAACTTTTAATTTTCGATATCTTTTCAGAAAAATGATTCTCTAACACAATTCTATTGCTTGTTTCTCTTATGTCAGAATATGCTCTCCTCCCAAACTTTTCTGCCATGAAAACAGAACTGCTTTTGTCAGCCAGGCAGCATTCTTTCCATCAAATTGGGATGAGCACTATTTTAATATCAAGTAGTGACACAACTTTAGAAGCTCATTATTGCTGTCTTTGTCCCAAATTTTCACATAGAGAAGAACTGTCATGGTTTGACAGCTGATAAAATTCTTTACTTTTAAGATGGAGTTTGATGGCTTGCAGATTTTCAACACTTTCATGCTAATGGTTTTCTAAACTAGGCAGGTAATAAGGAGTTATTCAATGTATCATTCATAATATAGTACAATGTAGTCAAGCACAGAGAAACTGATCTTGTTACTTATTGAAGTGTTTTGTTACATGTCTAAATAATATAGTTTGTGAGAAAGTGAGTGACTGACTTCTTTGTGTAATCATCCTTAGTTCTTAGATTCTACGTTTGCCTGTAACATAATCTAAAGGCAAATCTAAATTCATTCAACTGCATAAAAGTAAAGTGTCCAATAATGGAAAAAAAAAACATAAAGATGTAGTAGCAGGACTGTCCTCTTGTATCATTTTTTCATGCAAAACTGTATTATAGGAAGTGTTCTATCTCTATTCTAAGTACTGTACACTTGCCTGTGCCAAGCATCAGGGGAGCAGAGAGCAGGAAGTGATAATTGACCTGAGTCTCAAAGAATGTGGAAAGAAATGAAAGAGGTGATAAAGTTGTAAACATTATTCCTCTTAGTTTTTCTGAATTATTTTATGGAAATTTCCACCTCCTGTGGAAAGGTCTCCATGTGTACCTACCTACCACACTCACATACTGTGCTTGTTTGTTACTGAAGATAAACTTTTGATGTTACAATCTAAAGCCAATCTTTCCACTTAAACACTAGATCCTTTCACTACTCAAGGGTTGATGCACGAGTAATTCTCCTCTCTCCCTTTTAATTATCACTTTCAGTCTGCCTACAGGTCATTTTCATCAGCATGCAAATATTACTCTTACTTCTTTCTTGCTAAAAGGAATTTGAACCTTACTTTCCAAACAGCTAGCAACACTTATCTTTGTTCTCTTTAAAACAAAATTCCTTTATAGAGTTGTCTATACTTTGTGTCTGATCTCTGTTTTCGCAATACTCTTATACCACTTACAGTTTAAGTTTCTCCCAATACTCAAAAAAGGAAATGTTCATTTCAAGATCACTAGGGACCACTAAGACGCTAAACTGATGGTCAATTAGTTGCCTTCCTCTAATTTGGCCTATGACAAATGTTTGACTTATTACCTTCACTTGGTTTTCAGAATATTACACTCATTTTTTCCTACATCGGTTTGTTCCTTTGCAATACTTATTTATTTGTTTATTTGTTTTTATCTTAGTCTTCTTTCAACTCAGGGATTAGATTATGGGACCATTCTTTCTTTTTTCTGCATTTATTCCTTTGGTGAGATCATGATGTCTTAGGGCTTTGAATATCATCTACACACTGACAACACCTAAACTTATATCTCTAGTCTAGACCTCTCTTTTGAGCTCCACTTGAATATTGAAATCGTTACTTGTTGTCTCTACTGGGGTATCTAATAAACATCACAAACTCAATGTAACCAGAGAAGAACCTGTGAATTCCTGCAGCCTCCTCCTCCTTTCATAATGTCAATTCTATTCTTTCATTTCCTCAGGCCAAAACCCTTGAGGCATTCCTGATACCTCTCCTGACACCCAAATACAATCCATAAGGAAATCATCTTGACTAATGTTCAAAATATATTCAGTATTTAACTCCTTTTTAACAACTTCATTGCTACCATTCTGCTCTTAGCCAATGTCATCTCTTTAGTGCAATAGTACAGTAAGTATTATAGTACTATTAGTACTATAAGTATAATAATTGTTTGACTTCCCCAGGAACATTCCATCAATATACTATTTAGCACTTACTTTTAAGCTGTCTTCTTCAAGACTTTGTGCTTATTGCCTTTCTGAATGAGGCCTATACTAAAACATTCTTATTTGGTTTCTGAACTCTACTTTCCTAAAAGCTTTTATCCCATTTTTAAGTCTTAACTCTCTTCCTTTTCTCTCAAATCTTCTAAACTTATTTTAATATTTTTCTTATCCATATTACTTAATGTTTTCTAATACACTGGATACTTTACTTATATATTATATTTAATAGTAATTTACCCTTGCCTATTTAGGATTCTAGTGTTAGCAGATAAAAGCACAGGATACTGAGTTAATTTTGAATTTGAGATATAAATAGATAATTGTTTAGCATTTATTATTTATCTGAAATTCAGAGTTAATTCGCCATTCTCTGTTTTATCTGACACCTGCCATCATTAGAATGCAGTGACTTATACCTAGTATAAATTTAATACATATTTATTAAATTGAATTAAATTACCTTAATTGTGGTTAAATAATTATACATATCATACTTTAAGAGAACTTGAACTTTATTGGGGTAAAATTTCTTTTGTTGATTATTTCAAACCAAGAACCTAGCTCAGTTTTTTACATAGACAGTGCTTGATAAATAGTTACTAGATAAATGAATAGCTCAAATAAATAAAAATACTTAGAGGCTACATTAAAATGGTGGAAAACAGGGTCTAAACTCCATGTATTATAGTTTGGAATAAGCCAAAATATGTAAAGATGTGTGTTTTACATCAGGGGATGCTTATTAATAACAATAAAACCCTGGTAGCTTATTTCACTCTTGTGAGTCCTATTTATACCGCAGTTCTAGAGCAGTTGTGTATATGCTCATTTTCCATTGAATGATACTATCAATAAGGTGATGTAGACAAGAATGAAATGCAGACCACCTTGCATTTACATTTGTCCTTTAATGGTGATTAAACATCATACATAACAAATGACTCTCAAAAGTATATTTATAGTTTTTTGTTACATATAAAATAACGTGAGATTGAAAGATCTGAGACAAAATAGGTATTTAATTTTAAAAACAATAAAGAAATGGGACCATGATCAATGTAGGTTATAGTTACAATGCTTACAGATTTGGATCCAAGCAAAAAGTTGGGATCTTAATTACTGATTTGCCACAACTGATGGGTAACTCGCTGGGGCTCAGAAAACAAAACCTCAAAGTGAAGGCTTCAGAAGCAGCTCAGAAACAAAGTTTCTCTCTGACATTCTCTTACCCTTCTGTCTCTCACTTCTCATTCTCCCCCAGGGCTACCCATAGAAACCAGAATCCCTCTTCCCCAAAGTGGGTCACAGAAAACAAAACCCATTTTTCCCCAAGCCAGCCATAAAATGTAAAAATATTACTCTAACTTCCCCCACCTTTCTGTGTAACAACTGGCCATAAAGAAATTGTTTATCAAACCTTGTCTGTTGTAGGTTATAAGACCCCCATTCTGGAAAGGGTCCTATCCCATATCGGGGAGGAAGGAATGCTGCACAGAGAGGCCAAGAAGAATCTGAACAAACAGGCCTTGGTGAGTTTTCCCCACTCAGTCTGTTAGCATTAGATCATCCCCTTTTTGTCTAATCAGCTCTACACAGCTGTCCTTTCTTAATTGAACCTAATCATAAAAACGGATAATTTTCCCTCAATCTTTGGTTCCTCATTCGGACTTCACTGTCCCATAAAACTATGATCAAATTTGTTGTGCTTTTCTCTTATTAACCTATCTTTTGTTAAAGGGGTGTCAGCTGTGGCCCTTTTGATGGATGAGAAAAGTTATCATTCGTCTTCTCCCTACAGTACCTTTCACATATAGACTAGAACGAATAATAATGAACTAGGTGTGGATGGTGTTTAGAAACCACAACAGTGTTTTGATATGCCTGTTTTTAGTTTTTAGTTTTAACCTTCAATTTAATGTTTATGAGAAGCTTTATATTCATGTCAATATCACATAGATTCTGAGTAATAATGAGTAGTGATTGTAACATGCTTTTCACAATGTGTAAAGGTTGTACTAAATAAACAGTCCTCCCATTTTAACATTGGATCAGTTCTTAAAGGTTACCATTCTATGACATGGAGCCATCATTCCTAATGTACAAAGCATATGAGTTAGTCTCTGAAGCACTTATCACATTTATCCTGGCTTAAAACCCTATCCCAGACAGGTAGAATTTATTTATTTTTTTTAAATTAGCAGCCCACCAAACAAGATAGTGATAGTATGTTAGCAGCAGTTTAACTAAGATTAATGCATGTTTATCAGATGCGTATTCATTGTATATTAGACACTGATCTAGGCATTGTAGATATCAAGGTGACTAAGATATTATTATTTATTTAAAGACATTTGCTGTTTAATGTGGGAAAACACAAATAATGTACATCATTTAAAATTATATATAGCAGTAATATAAGTATGATGTTATGAGCTTGATAAAATGCTGACGGGAAGTTTACTCCCTCTGGGGCCATAACAGAGGACTTAATACAGAAGAAAGGATATGAACTGGGTCATGAAGTATGTGTTTAATTTTACCAAGTTTATGAAGGACAGAATTTCAGCTCTGAGGACAAGCTAGAAGGAGCATAGAGTTCACTTAGTTCTACTTCTTCATTTTAATGACAATGAACTTAAGGCCAGAGGAGTTATGGGATGTAGCCTAATTCTCATGAGGATTTTGAAATAGAGCCTGATTGCAATCCAAAAGTATTCATGGATTAATCATCTCTCTGTTATATAGTGTTACACCTCTGAACATAAAAAACGCTGCCAGTTTTCTTCCTTTAAATCTCACTATTCTTTTCTCCCTAATGACTATCACTATCCACTTCTTTATTAACAAAATATGCACTTTTTTTTTCTTGTATCCACCCGTATTCTACATGACTGGGAGTAAATCCTGATAAATGGAAATTCCTTTGCCCTTCATAAAAAATTACTTTTAGAAGAAACTTGTGATGTAATTCTACCCAATGTGATGTGACAGGACGACTTCTGAGGGTAGCTTTTTGGCAAATATTTTCTTTTGGATAAACGGAGAAGCATGGCATGTCAGTCTGGGTTTTCTCAGAGAAAAAGAACGGAAACAGTAAATTATCCATATGAGATTTATTGCAAAGAATTGGCTTATGCAATTATGAGGCTACCTAGGCAAGTCAAAAATCCACAGGGAAGGCTGTCAGGAAAGGCAGTCTGGAGTCTCTCAGGCAGGAGCTGATTCTGTAGTCCATGGGTGGAATTTCTTTTTCCTGAGGGAATCCTCATGTTCATTCTGAAAGCCTTTCAAGTAATTGGATGGATCCCACAGAGGTTATCTAGGTTAAGCTCCTTACATAACCGATTATAGATGTTAATCAGATATACAAAATATCTTCACAGCAACACCTAAATTAGTGTTTGATGTAAAAAGCCAAATCAACATGTAACTGACCACCATACATGGGGAAAAAGGCCTTCTGATGAAAATCTTTTCGCAATGCCTGGAAATTTGCCAGTTGTCTTGTATCCATTGGGTGTGTTAAACTGACACATTGAAGATGTCAGGAAGAACCTGGATCGCCAGTGACATTGTTAGACCACTGACTTAACTAATCCTGGAGCTGCTTTTGTAAGATAATAAATCTTTTCTTTTTAAGCCAAGGTGAATTAGAATTCTGTGTTGCTTGCAGCTAAGAGAATCCTATTATCCATCACTCTAGGTCATGAAGTAGGAACAATCTCAAAAATAAGTTTTAAAACAGGAACACTTGTAAAATGACTAAGTTCTTGCATGATTTTTTAAAGTGAATTATACCCATAGCTATACCAGAGAATGAAAGTGACTTCCGCCTAATTTAAAAATTCCACCCAACTTTCTGATACTAATTAGTTTAATTGTAGAATGCCAACATGCTTTGCAACAAGTAGTTTGATTAATGAACGGTGATTTGAGGTCTCTCATTAACTACAAAATTCGCTTTTGGGGATATCTTGATTAGCTAAGTCCAAAGGCCCTCCTATCAGCATGAGGGCTGATTTTGAAGTTAAAATAAAAGTTACGGGTGTTAAACAGAAATGGATGTGGAGAGAGTAAGTGCTTGCCTGCTGGGAATAACCCTGCAAGCTTCACTGCAGGTGATGGTTTTCCCTAAAGAGACAGAGAAATCTGCTGAACATCAGAGAACCCATTATCTACAGCCCTGAGAGTAGACAGAAAAAGTGATGCCAGATCAAGGTGTGACTCAAATATACATGTAGAGATATAGGCAGAATATCAGTATAGGTTATTGAAAAGAATTACACAAAATGGTTGACGGTGGTTTTCTATGATTGTGTAGAATTTGGAAACACATTCTTTTCTTCTTTTTACTTGTCCATATTTTCTGTAATTCTGATTGATATTGTAATGTACTATAAATATTATCTGAATGAAAACTCATGGGAATTTGTACTCAGCATGGTGCTGATTTTTCAAATACTTTAGAAGATTGTTATTGATTAATAGCTTAGTTACTGAAGTCAGATCTATATAGGAATCCTGTATCTACTACTTTATTCATTCGATAAGCTTGAGCTAGTTACTTCTTTGTATCTCAATTTTCTCATTCATAACATGGAATAATAATGATACCTTGCTTATATTGTTGTAGTGAGACAAGATAATGCACATTAACTACATATTAATAGTAAAGAGACTCAATAAATAGTAGACATTTCTGTTGCTATTGTTGTTCCTTGTGTCATAAATGACTTCCATGAATATGAACTAGTATCACTTCTGTAAAACAAACAAAAAGTGCTTAAAAATCAAACCTTTTAAGCATTGGAGCACAATGCAAATGTATCAGGTTTCTAGGGGCACCAAAATACCTTTATGACACCTGACCTCTCTTGTCCACTTGAAGTGTAACCCTAGTTACTATCATAAAGAGAATCATAAGGACCCAAGTAGAGTGACTAGGATCTATAGCAAGAAATCTTCCATCTTGGAACTCTAGCTTATCAATTCTCATAATGAATTAAGTGGTCAGTATCTCAGATCCTTAGAACATCTAAAATCTTTGTGTATACATTTTTCCTAGTTTAATAAGAAAAAAACAGCAACAACTCTGAAATGATGATGACATTGAAGTTGAGAATCAATAAATCTCTAAATATTTATAGAGCAGCTGCCATTCAGGAAAGCCTTTTACATGAGAAAAAAAAAAAGGAGAATGCATATGACAATATTTCCTCTCCTACCAGAATAACGTAAAACTACCTCCTCAATACATACACACGTACACATGTTATAGGCAGAGGCCCTATCATTGGAATAATATAAGCTGGTACAAGAATTGTAGATCTCTTCACAAAATGACATTGATGATTTGTTTTTAGTTGTTTTCTGTGACAGATATGGCACAGTTTACATTGTCAAGGAAACATAATTTTGCTTGTTTCACAATTTATGTAGCTTATCTCACTGGTTTCGTGTTGGTGGCAGGTGTGGGGGATGGCAGTCTGTGATGCTGCACTGACCCAAAGCTGTTGACTACTGGGATACTCCCAAAAGAATCCAATAATGTCCCTGTCTGAATTTGACTTGCAGGAAATTTATATGTATATAAATTATAATAATTAAATAGAAGTATGAAATATGCTGTAGTATTGTGCAGTAGAAACAGGAGGGATTTTTTTGAGATACCTGGGCTAGGGTATAAACCTGACTAAACCCATATAAGTTTAATTGTGATTTGGCCTTTTTGAGCATGCATTTCTTTTTTTCTTTCTGTACTGGGTATGATGTTGTCCAACTCTCAAGACTATGAGGCCAAAATAAAAGAACTTAAAAAGAGCATCTGGGAGGCTTTCAAAATATGTAGACTTTCTTCTCCTTCTCAATTATTTGTATTATTTAGCAGACTAACATGTACACGCATACACAAACACACAAAAGGTATTGGTACCTTTCCATATGTGTTATGTGTTAGGGCTTTTTGTATGGTTATTTACCAACTTTCTAAACAAAGCATTCTCAGATTTTTGGAATATCAAAATGAGGAACAGATAGTAGATGGTGAGTTCAGAGAACATTTGTTTGAGTGAAAAATATGAAACTTGTGTTTTTTGTAGGTCAAAAATTGTTGAATGTTGGAAGTTTTATATGGTTCAACCTAATATATTGTTAATACATAGCCTATGATATCTGTGTGTGGAGAAAGCTATGAGTTAGAGGAAAGACATGCTCTGCTCTGTCAATTATTGGCAAATTCCAGATAGACAGCAGATGGCAAAGAAGTCCTTCTTGGGATTGGAAAAATGTCCTAGCCACAGCAAGACTATTTAGAGTAGATCAAGCCAAATACAGCATTCCTGGTGTTCCCAAGAAGTTAGACACAAAAATCTATTCTCCCCACTCAGGTAATGTATTCAAATTTCAAGAGAGAAAATGACTTGATATTACTAGTAGCTGCTTTAATTACTTGTATTCATTATGGCCTACTTCTGATCAAGTCACTGGGTATTTTTAGGATGGTAAAAACTCCCCATGATTTTTTTCTTCATGAATAATTTTTCTCCTACCTAGACAGGTGTTTTATTAAGATAAATTCATTATAGTCCAATGCTTCATTCCAATCAAGTTGTCCACTACAATTTCCATAAAATATGATGTGCTCAAACATCAATATAGGGTTACTTGTTGAACTCTTTATATTGCCAACAGAATCACATCTAGGGTTTTTATTTGGTTGCAAAACCCGAATACCCTGATGTATTAAGTGTAAATTATGACAAGCTTAAGTACCGTGTCTGACAGTTCTCGTTAATGAGGAAATCTGTCAGAAGAAGCAGTATTTCCATGCTGAGAATGTGCTGTGCTACAGTAAATATAACAAAGGCTTTGTTCTAAGAAAATCTAGTGTCAGAACTAGTCTACCACTAACCAGATCTTAGATATTTATCTTAATCCCTTCCTGCCTTCATTTTCTCATGCAACCATGTGCATGCAATGTGACATCCTTAGTACTGATTATACCATGTGTGAGGCAGTGGGTCCACTTCTGCAGATACACAGAAGAAGAGAGCAGGGTCCCCTGTTTTCAAATTCTCTACACTTAGTGATAAAAACAGGAAGGAATAATTTTACTTAAATGTGATAAGGGCTGGTACGATAGGTAATATTTATGGAGCCTTTCCTATGTGTTGAGTCCTTTGCTAAAGACTTTATTCACATAATGCCATGCAATGTTCATAAGAACCTGATGAATTAAGCATCATTTTAAACTTCATTTTGGATATGAGAATAGATTTTCTTGGGGAGGTTAAGGTAATTTTCCAAAGTGCAAAAAAAAGGAGTTGAATCCATATGCGTTTATGTTCATAGGCCCAGTCTTCCCCACCACACTGTGGTGCTAAGATAGAAGGATGTACAGCCTGCAAGTGGTCAAAGGTAGCTCACCCAACACATCTTTGGGGTTGGGAAGACCCTAGAATATATTAATGGGGAAGATAACTGAGTTTCATTTTGGAGAATAAGTAGAAATTACTTAAGCAATAGAGAGGGGCACAAGGGAGAAATACAGGAACAGGCAACAGATACAGGAAAATCTTAGAACCATGAAATAGCATGGTTTCTTTTAAGAATCCCATTTTTTGTTGTTGTTCTTTTTGTTATTGGAATCCTTTGTGAAAGAAAAGTAGTAGGTGAAAATGGTAAAGTGAAGCAGGGCCTAAACCACAAAGGCCCCTGTAAGGTAGGCCATAAAACTTATGTTCACTAAAAGACAATAGCAGTCCACTGAAGTGTTATGAACCAAGGAAGAAGATGGTCAGACTTTCCTTTTAAATACGGCACTCTTTAGTGGCAGAGTGTCCAGAGGACATTGCAATAGTTTAAGTAATAGAAAATGAAGGATCTGAGCTTGGGACACATACGTAAGTATGGTAAGGAAAGAGGAAATATGAGAAATATTAAAATCTAAAATCAACAAGGCTTGGTGATTGATTGATTGGTAGGGAGGTGCTACAGTAGTCTCCCATTACCTAAAGATTCACTTTCCAGGGTCCCAATTAACTGTGGTCTGAAAGTAGTAAATGGAAAATTCCAGAAATAGGTTTTAAATAACACATCCTCTGAAGAGTGTGATGCAATCTCTTGCCATCTCACGCTGTCCCATCTGTGACATGAATCATGCCTTAGTCCAGTGTCTCCATGCTATATATGCTACCCTCCTGTTGGTCACTTAGGAGCTGTCTCAATTATTAGATCAAAAAAATAGTGTATATAGAGTTCATATTATCTGTGGTTTCAGGCACATAGGCAGGGGTCTTGGATTTTAAGATGGAGGGGATTATTTCTGCAATTTGCATATTTCTTGTTTGCATGATAGGCTGCATGGTGATATCATTCAAAGAGATCTGAATATGAGGGGTGGTCACTATTACCATGATCATTGCTACTGAGAGACTAAATTCTAGAATAAATGAACAGACTACTTATCCCACTGGGGAACTGCTACATCCTATATAAAAAGATCAAATATATCCACTAATTTGAATTTATTCATGTGTTCAGACTTACAAATATTTATTACATATGAAGTTTCAGGCAATGAGGGCTCACTGTGATAAATCTTATGCTTTTGGTAACCACATAGTGCCACAAAAGCCTACATTGTGAGTTTTATACCTCACTTTTGGCAATTATCAGGTAATATTTTAAGCAATATTTTTTGTATAACATTACCTTATTTCCCCCACTAGACTTTGAATTTCTTAGCAGCAATCGCTAGCTAACTAATTTTTGTTTGTCTAGCTAGGATTTTAACACTCGGACTAGAATAATTTCCAAATAAATTTTTCTTTGGATTGATTGAAAAGAAAAAGTCCCCTAATAGAATCATTGAATTATTTTTTATGGATCATTGGATATTCAGTTTTCTACGTGTGTGCTTGGGTCAAAAAAACACTTGACTTAAAAAAATTATCTTAAATATCTCAGCTAGATTGCAATCATTAGTTGATGATTTTAGGAAAAACAATTTCATCTAGTATCCTTAATACCATCTATTTTATCAGCCTTATTCTTTATCAGTTAAGCTCACTACTTCTGGAAGTCTCTGCACTGCTATCAACATGTGAGAAAGTCCTGCTGGGTAGATTGAAATCCTTGGGCTTATACAGCAACCACGGAAAACAGTTATCTTTATCCCTTTCTATGAATGCACAGACAGAGTCAGGGAATTTAAATGCCATATATTAGAACAATAAGTAGCAAAACACAAACTAAACACTAATCTTTAATTAATTATTCATCAAGATTTTCACATGTTTTCTTATTCATTTCTTGTATCAAGTCTAGGAGATAAATGTGTCCAATGTCAATTGTCATCATTTCAACAATTAGAAAATTGCAGTTTAGAAGGCATCAGAAGCACCAATGATATACAGAGTTGAATACAGATTTTAGTATCATAATCACTGGTTTTAGTATTATAGACACCAGTAACCTAGACAATTTAATACGTAAGAATATTCACACATATATATACATACAAATACAATTATTTTCAAATTATCAATATATATTAATATAATTAGCAAGCACTCCAAACTTTGATAAATGCCTACAATTGGCAGGACTTTAGGAAAATGGAAAAATACACACTGCCATTGCTAATAGCAATGTAACATTTTTACAGTCCATTTGGAGAACAATTCTACAATGTATAATAAGAACTGTAAGAACTTTTATGTCTTTAGAACTAAGAAATCTAGTCTAGAGTATATAGTCTAAAGAAATTACCATGCACACAACTTGCCCTTGTAAAAGAAAAATAAAATAATAGATATGTGTGTTTATGCTGCATGTTTTACACTAGAAAAAAACCTGAAAATAATTCAGAGTTTCAACTTTGCATAAATATTGATTCTAACATGAACTATGGTAGGGATTGCATGACTATAAAACTGCGGTCCCCAACCATGGAGCCACACACTGGTACCAGTCCGTGGTCTGTTAGGGACCATGTAAAAGCGCTCCACTGCATCCCACTCCCCACCCCCCACCCCTGTCAGTGGAAAAATTGTCTTCCATGAAACTTAGGAAAGTGGAGGGGGTTGGACTGCACAGCAGAAGGTGAGCGGCTGAGGCAGGCCAGAGATGGAAGCTTCATCTATACATCCATTCCCCATCACTCACATCACCACCTGAGCTCCACCTCCCCCATCCCCTGTCCAGTGAAAAATTTGTCTTCCTTGAAATCAGTCCCTGGAGCCAAAAAGGTTGGGGAGGTTGGGGACTGCTGCTATAAAACATTTAAACTTTATGGACTCTGTCAGTGACTGGAAAAGGATAAAGGATGTACTGCATAAAGAGAGTAATATATAATAGTATAGGCACTTCAACTCAAAGAATGAAACAAATAGGGAGAACTTAACATTTGTTGAGCACTTGTTGAGCATCTCCCACTACTGCCCACTCCTTAGGCATCAGTCCTTGTACTAGTATGAGAACTGTTTCTTTCCTCAGGTTTATGCAGACTAATTTGTGAACTTGTTTTAAGCAACAGAAATAATCTCAAATTGTTGACACATAAACATGAGAAAATGTGTTAATATTGATCAAGGAGGATACAATACAACAATAGGAATCTTTCATGTTTCAGATAAGAATAAAGTCCAGGATGTTCTTCTGCAGCTTTCCAGGGTTTCCTTGAACGCCTCTCATCCCTTTGTATTTCAGTTTTCAAAGGTCTGGCATTTAACCTCTGGAATGCATTAGGTAGCATGAAACCAGAATCCAGCTTTGTGTGCTATGGGGCATTACATATCAGGTTTTCCTAATGCCCAATAGCCCAACCTGTCTCTCCATAGGGATAAATTGTATAGTTACTATAGAAATGGAAAATAGCCAGTAAATATGCACCCTAACCACCTATTAACTGGGCAATCCAAGTATGTACCAAGCAAAATGATGGTGATTAAATTGGGAAGGAGGCCAGGCATGGTGGCTCACACCTGTAATCGCATCACTTTGGGAGGCTGAGGAGGGAGGATCACTTAATGCCAGGAATTTGAGATCAGCCTGGGCAGCATAGCAAGACCTTGTCTCTACACAAATTAAAAAAAAAAAAAAATAGCCAAACACTGGGGCATGTAGTTCCAGCTACTTGGGAGGCTGATGCAGAAGGATCACTTGAGCCCAGGAGGTCAAGATTACATAGCTCAATGATTGGGCCAGTGCATTCCAGCCTGGGTGACAGAGTGAGATTCTGTCTCTAAAAAATAAAAATAAATAAACAGGGAAGGAGGGACAGTTTGATACAGGTACAATCATGGTTGCATGTAGCCAGGGAGGGAGCTTTGGAAATACCAAGGAGTAGAGTTATGTAAATAATCTGGTAAACAGATATTTAAGGGCCCAATACAGCATTTAACATTTGCCAAGACATTTCCCAGGAAATTTATGGATCATTTCCTTTATATAAATTTCTACTTACAAGAATCAGACAGTGCAGTGTGCTTCCCAGGCATTCAAAAATGAGAAATGGAAAGCTTTATGTGTGTTCAGCTTGTTGGTATGAGGAAGGTGAAGCTATAATTGTTTGAAATACATCTTGGCCTTTACTACACTTGGTCTTTCCAAATTCCTTAAACACGTCATGCAAGATACGTTTCTGTCATCCAGCACATTTACTTGGATAGGAAACAGGTTTTATTTTTACTGATTCTGTTTATCTTTTACTGAACACTGAATACCTGCAAACAATATGCTAGCCATTCTGAGCAACCTACGGAGATATGAGTCTTATCCTCAAAGGGCTAATAATCTCTTCCATTCATTAGCAACCAAACATGTGTTTTTGTATAATGACATGACATAGAATTTAAGAACACAGACCGGAAATAGAATATCTGTCTTCAAATCCTACCTATGCTGGTTAACAACTTTCTGAATTTGGGTAACCTACTTAACTCACTCTGCCTCAGTTTCCACATCTTGATATGACTATTTATTGTCCCCACTATAGGAAGTTGAAGTGAAGCTTAAATTATGCCTGATACTTTGTAAACACTAAATAAATGTCATCAAATATTATCGGTCTGTATGCTGTTTCATCGTGTGAATAGCATTTTGGAAGAATTTTGGAAGCCTAGACGATAGATATAAATATTTTGACAGATGAAATAAAGAAAGGATTGGCATTTAAGTCAAACCTTGAGAATAAATGTACCTTAATGGGTCAATATAGACAGGGGATATCCTGTATGAAGGGAAATAGGATAGACAAAATCACATATCTTAGAAAGCATATAGGTTATCTGGGGATTGCAAATTAGTCATTTGTCATTCTAATGATCTATAGAGTGAGAGCAGCAGAAGGAAGGTTAGAGACAAAACTAAATATGTAAATGAGTAAAATACATTGAATAAGTAGGTCGAGGCCAGATTTTGAAAGTTCTATACCTAGACATCCTCGGAAAATGCTTTTTTTCTTGTTTGTTGAATAAGAAAATAAAACTCAGATATAGGGCATCCATTTATGCATACTAGAAAGTAAGATTGAAATAGTTATGAATACAGCAGAAGGCCTTTAATTTTAATCTTCATCTTCTACAAAGGAAACATCAAGCCTTTCTTAGAAGTTGGTCCACGTTTGGGTTTTTATTTAAACAATAAAATCAATAAACATATATTTATATATTTAAGTTTATGCTAAGAAAGGCCCTGACATTGAGATACTCCTGTTGTCCTGTACAGTCACTCAACCTCTTACCAGCTGCTCATGCTTGCCCTAGCATTTGTTATTGTAAAATGGCTTGATGCTTAGTTCAGGTTATTAGTAATGCTCATACCAATTTAATATATTCAGTTAATAAATAGTTATTAAATGCCTGCTATGTGTGCTATCCTAGGTACTAAGGAAATGGTTTCTCTCCTTTAGGAACTATGAATCTTATAGGGCAACACACTCAAGGAGGCAGACGATTACAGATGAGATGATGTATGCTGAACTAGAGTTATTCATACATTTCAGTAAAAACAAAATTAAGGGAATAATAGTTCCCATAATAAGCTGGGATTGATATTGAAATTTCTGTAGAGGAGATATGACTATAAGTAAGGCTTCAAACTTAAGTAAGCATTTGGGTATGTGTCAAAAGCAAGGAAGGCATTCCAGCCAGAGGAAATAGCACATGCAAAGGCAGGGAGATGGAGGGCAAACTGTTAATAGTTTGATAGAGTGATTTTATTATTATATTTTCTTATTTTTGTATTTTAATAATACTATTGTTATAGTTGATGGATAGTGATGAATAACAATGAAATAGATTTCAGGAGAAACGAAATGGCAAAATGTCTTAAGATATTGGAAAACTGAGATCACCAGGATCTGGTAAAGTATTTGAGATTTATAAAAGAATTCAAAACTCACAGGGTAGTTTCAAGATGGAATGAGTTTTATTCTATTTTAAACACATAAACTGTTGTTTTTCCTTTGGGGGATACCTAAGAAATAATTAAAGACATAAAATACCAATCCTTATAAAAATTTAGAACTGCTCAAGAAAGAAACTAGAAAACTCAAAAAAAAAAAAACCACTATAATTTGGTACAATAGATCCAGATTTTAATCGAGGTTAAATTTAACTAAGATTTTAACAAAGGCTCAATGAGCTTTAAGGAGCTTAAACCACTCCTTCATTAAATTTGGGGATGGAGGTATGACTACATGGTGAGTGCCAGACACACTGTCTGGAGAATGGACACGCTTGAGGCTCTGACTCAGGGGGATGGGCGGGACGTGGACAATGTATATACCCTGAACTTATGTACCCCCATGATGAGCTGAAATAAAAAAAAAAATTGGTAGAATTGAAACTTTTTGAATTCTAGGGATCACTATTACAGGGTTACAAAATGTTACAGCTAGAAAAAGAACTTAAAGTGGTCTAAGCACCAACGTATAGAGAGGAGAAAAAGCGCTGAAGAAGAAGGGAGCTTCCCCAATCATTATAACCACTATAGTGATTATGCAGCCCAGACATGGTGTGAGGAGCCTCACAAAATTCTCTCTAATCATCAGAGAAAACTTCTGAGGTAGGTATAGTAAGCAGAATAAGAAACCCCCACAGTTGTACGGGTCCTTATCTCTGGAACTTGTTAATATTTTACCTTCAATAGCAAAGGGACTTTAAAGATGTGATTAGTTTAGGACTTTGAGTTGGAGAGAATGAATCTTGGGTTATCTAGGTGTTTCCAATCTAAACTCTTGGGTCCTTATCAGAGGAGAGACTTCCCTCACTGCAGACAGAGGGAAATGTAACTACTAAAGAGTCATCCATGAGCTTCAGGAATGTAGAAGCCTCTAGAGTCTGGAAAGAGCAAGGAAACAAATTCTCTTTTCCAGTGTCCAGAAAAGAACACAGCCCTTGTTACATCTTAATTCTAGCCTGGTAAGGTTTTTGCCAGATTTTTAACCTACAAAACTGTAAGATAATAAACCTGTGTTGTTTTAAACCATTCTATTGGTGGTAATTTGTTATAGCAGTGATAGTAAACTAATACAACAAATGTAGTTAGGCTCTTTTACAGATTCCATATACAGTTAGTAAGGGGCAGAACTAGGATCATGAATATATTCCACTTTATTAGAAAGGACCAAAATAGGGTCCTCACCTCAAATTTAGTTCATATGCCTGAAAACTGCATTTAGCAACTAAAAACTTTAAATACTTCTGGCCTAGAACCTACAGTTCTGATTGGCAGGTAATCTAGGATGGTAATTAAGTATTACTTTTCCCTTCTTATAAGACATATTAAGCTATCATGATACTACACAGGACATCAGATACTTATAAATTCAAACTAAAATGTGCGCTGCCTGGCAATTCATTGAGTTAAATGGGAACCAAGAGGGCTGCAAACTCAAAACCCGTCTTCCATTCTTGCTTTAGAAGAGATGATCCTGTCTCAAGATAACCATAGCTGTACAAAAAGAGAAAAAAAATCTAGAAACCATCAATAAGAGATGTCTCTACCTATAGCTTTTATTTATATGACCCCACCATACTGGGAAGTTTTATTATTGAAGCAAATATAATTTATTTCCAGTCACTTTTTTTTAACTTGCTCATTAAGGACAAATGTTAAATTACTAAAATATGTAGCTCAATATTTTCTGAATGCCTACAGCTAAACTTCTGATTAAATTTTTTGATTACTTCTCAAGATGCAGTTGTTTTATTTCTTTCAGCATATAACACATTCAATACAGAAATTGCTTTTAGAAACAATTGCAGCAACATCGATTCTAAGAATTCAAAAGTGTTGACTTTTCATATATTCTTCATTAAACTGTGATAATTTATCATTTTATAATGATGTTATAGATATAATTAAATTATAGGCATATTAATTTTGCATTTTAATATGCAAATTTATGTCTTAGAGCTTATGAAAAAAATCCCAGTTTACATATAAACCTGCATTTTAAAACACATGTCCAGTATTCTATTCTTAAGCTATGTGATCAATATCATTCAGTAAAAACAAATTAGTAATACACAGTTTTAATCCAAAATATTTCAGCTACCAAAAAGTGTGAAACTCAGAACATACTGTGATAAAAATTTCTACTTTAAAGTGTGCTAAACTGTAACTACCACAAGCTATTTTTGACTTCCTGCAGAACGAATCATTTGTTCATGAGTAAGTCAGTCAGAAAGAAAACATCACACTTAGGAAAACAAAGCCATTTCTCCTATGAACCTGTATGGGACCATGTATTCCCCAGGAGAAGAGAGGAGAAGCATTTCTTTTGTTTCTGTAGGATATTTATGACAAAGACCCATGACTCTGGTTTTCTTTTTTTACTTCAAAACATGTGTATTAATAACACATTATTTTCTAGAAATTGGCAAAAAAATAAGACATGGGTCTACTTTCAATCAATTTTCACAATTCAGTGTACAAGACAAATATTTAAATAAATAATGTCAAACACATTGGGATTTATCATAAGGCAAAAGAATAAGACCAAAGAGGGAGTAAGCAGTTTCCTTGCTGCAGAGGGAGGAGGGTGATAACAAAAGTTTATACAAGGGGAATAAGTAAGTTTTGAGTTAAAGTGTAGGTGAGACATAGACAGAGTATAGTAATATATATTAGTAATACATATTATTAATAATAGATGCTATGGATTGATCTCCTAATATGTGCTAAGTACTTTTTTTGCATAAGTTCTCTCATTTAATCTCATCAAACCTTGTGATAAATGTCTTATTATATTTCTATTTTAGGAAGGAGGCACTGAGGCAGAGAGAAATATAGAATTTTTCCCAAAGATATGTAATAAGTAGGGGGAGGATGGCATTTGATCCTTGCCAAGGCTTTTGCTCCAAGTACCATACTATATTGTTGTTCCAGTAAAAGGAGGGAAGGGAATTTCTGGGAGAGGTCACATGTGCAAAAGCCAGAGGTATGAAACGGAGTCATATGTTGTTAGAGAACTATAAATAATTCAGCATGGCTGGAGCAAAGGCTGTGTTTCAGGAGTCATAGGGTACAGGGTTGGATGGAAGCAGTAGAAACAAGATTAAAGGTGTGGTATGTGCTGTGAATGTGAAGGATAGAATGGAGAATATAAGACAGTAAGTAAGGATACCTGACCACAGGAATCAGATGATAATAATCAAGGTGAGAAGATGCTGGTGGACTAAATAAGGCAAAATAGTAAAAATAAAGAGGCAAGTAGTACTTAGCAGTGTAGTGAGGATAGAGAGTAGACAGGATTTGGAGATGGATTGGATATGGTGAATAAAGAACACAAGAATGACTCCCAGAGTAATAACCTAGGCCCTCGTGGTAGATGTTAGTGCCACAAACAAAAAAACAACAGAAGACAGTTGCTGTCCCAGGAGTTAGATTCCACCAATCTTCTGCCTTGGACAGTTTCACGGACATCTTTTTGACATGTCTATGCCTACTGAATTTTTGTGAAAGCAATAACTATTCATCAGAAATTTAAGACAGCAAAGCCTCTGTCTTTAAACCTTTGAGCAATGACAGAGCAATGGTTGCACTTTTGCAGGGAAGAAAGGAACTCCCATTATTCCCAGTCTTCATAAAGTCAATGAAAGAATACAGTTTCATAGGTTTCCTCTTCAGCCTTTGTGTCAGAAAATCCAGCAAGTTGTTTTGCAAACATTTGGCACTTTTTTGTGAGACAGTTAAATTGTTTCACAGACATTATCTCACCAATAGTCATTTCATCCCAGTGATGTAGGCCAAGGAACAATTTATTCCTATCTTTAAAGGGTAAAAAGAGGTTAAATGACTCATCCTGGGAGACGGAAATAGGAGCTCAGTCTCTGGAATCAGCTCTGTGTGGAAGAGCAACTGCCAAATGACTTCATACAGGAGTATGAGTTAAAGGATATTGATATTTCACAAGACATAAATTGTTGAAGTCATCATTTACTGGTAAACAAAGAGCTCAGAAGTGGAAGAGGAATTGAACATTGTTTTTTCAAGGTAGGCAGTTTATTATGTTTTTTTGTAAGCTTTCTTCTGACCAATGTATTTTATAAACAACAATCTGAAGGTAATTTTCAATATCAGTGGAATATTCACAGCATGTGGACACAAGTGTTTACTGCGCTTAAAGTAGTCTAATAATATATCATCCATATTACTACTAGCCATTATATGAAGATGGAATACAATAGATTATATATAATGTATAATGATTTATATAATCCAGATATTTCTTCCAGGGGCAAAATCATCGTAAGAATTCATTTTGTTTCCACATTTTTCATTATACCTTGGTAAAATCCTGTATGCAAAAATGTAGCCACCATTCTTAATGAAAAAAAAAAAAAGCTCTACTTTCGGAAAAGATAGCAAATTATCCATTTTCTCTTTTCTGAATTTTTTTTTTAATCTGGCTTTCAAGATGCCACAATCACTTCATTTTCTTCCTATACTTCTCACCACTCATTTTTTGTCTTTCCTCATTTTTTCTACAATTACTGAAATCTGAGCCTTCAGATGTTCCAGGGCTTATCCCATAGACCCCTTTGTCTTCTAATGTACAGTCAGTCCCTAAATGATCTCATCCATCCCTTCCTTATTTTCCTTTAGGCTCACTGTGTTCTATCCACACTGGCCTCCTGTTCTCACCAGGAAAACTCAGGGCCTTTGGACTTGCTGCTTCCTATGTCTGTCATGATTTGCACTAAATATTCACAATAATCATTTTCTCATCCCATTCAGGCTTTTCCTATTCCTTGAGATCAATCACTTTAAACTGATCTTCCCATCCCCACAACCCAGTCATCTTTCCTGACATTATTTTTCTCTCCTTTGAAAGACAAAATTTTATGTATAGCACACTATACATAAATTTTATTTATCTTATTCATTTTCCATCTCTCCACTGAAATGTAAACTTTGTATGGGTAATTAAATTTTTCTTTTCTGTGCTCTATGTATAGGACAGTAGCTGGCACATGGTCATGACTCAATAAATAGTAAATGAATTAAGAAAAACTAGTTTTATAATTAATAGACTACCCTAAAATTTTACAAAATATGTTGATAAGAATTTAAGCAGTCTCATCATGAAATATGGTTTCTACCTGTCATAGATCCATCAAAAATCTTGTGTCTATTATATATATTAAATTGAACCATGTGAAATTGCCAATAATTAACTCATTTTGAGCTATAAAAACATCAGTTTCATATGGTTCAATCTAGATGTAAAATGAGATCTAGGGAAAAAATACACTGCAACCTAGATAAATATCCTATCAATAAAATTATTCTGTTTCTTCCTCAGTGATGATTATTTCCTCCTTTGAATTTCTGAGGATTATAAGTACAGAATTATAGTTCTCTAATTATGAAAATCAATGAATCAAATAGATACCTGTTACTTGCATTTAAAAAAAAAAACAACTATCAATTATTCAGAACACAATATCTTGTGACATAGCCTTACTGCTACATGAAAATTAAACACTGACTCTAAGTTACCTAGTGGGGAGAAGTCTATCCCTGAACTCATCTGTGCTTTTGTACCTTTCTTTTTTCTTATTGAAGAGTTGAGGAGATGTTTATCAAAGGATACAAAATTTCATTAGAAAAATAAATTCAATTGCTCCATTGTACAATATGGGGACTATACTTACTAACAACATACCATATTCTTAGAAACAGAATCAGAGTTGATTTTAAGGGTTCTCACCACAAAAACAGGTAAGTATGTGAGGTAATGCCTGTGTTAATGAGCTTGATGTAGCCATTACATGATGTATACATATTTCAAAACATCATGTTATACATAACAAGTATTTACAATTTTTATTAGTCAATTTAAACAATAAAAAATGAATAAGTGAGAGCAGAGAACTTGACTGACAGCAAAAGGGAAAGCCAGAGAGATTTGTAGCTTGAGAGGGACTTGCATTGTTGTAGCTTTGAAGATGGAGAGAATGAGGTTGTTCTTCAGGAACTTAGAGACATCCCCAGCTGGAAGGTAGCAAAGAAATAGGGACCTCAGTCCTAAAACTGCAAGGAACTGAATTCAGCCAACAACCACAATGAGGATGAAAGAGTATTCTTACCCAGAACCTCCAGACAAGACCCCTGCCTGGCTAATACCTTGATTGCAGCCTTGTGAGATAAAATCCAGAACACATTGGAGCCTGACCAGACTTTTGACCTATATAACTGTGATCTAATAATAAACGAGAGTTGTCTTAAGCCAATATGTATTTTATAAATTTTTATTCAGGAAAACTAATACATTTGGCAGCTCTGAGGTGCATGTTCTGTGGATGGTTGAAAAGCCATAGTTCAGGAATGATGATCTTCAACATCTTGTTGAGTGGCGGCAATGATGAAAACCACTTAAGTGGTATCGCAAGAAATGTCAGGTTAATGAGCAGACCCGGTCAATCAATTCCTGCAACATTCACTATACAGTAATTTTAAATTTTATATTTAATTAAAACAAGGCTTGTATAGTGTGAACTTTGTATTGTAAAGCCTATGATCTGCAAAGAAAATTTGATGATTGAATTCAGAGTCTGAACTTTTGAATCTTTTTTCCGAACACTTTGCAGATTTTCAGTCCTTACAGAAAAAACAAGAAAAAGAAAATTTTCTCAACCTCAATTTTATCAGATAAGGACATGTATCTATAGGAATCATTATTGTGAGCATTGATGGTGTTGTTTGATTTTTTCTTGCAAATGAATTCAGTGAAATCTCAGATTTTAAGATCAATGTACATAAATCAGTAGCATTTGTATACGCTAATAATGATCAAGCTGAGAATCAAATCAAGATCTCAATCTCATTTATTATAGCTACAAAAAAACCAAACAAAATAAACAAACAAAAACTTTGGAATATACTTAACCAAGGAGGTAAAAGACCTCTATGAGGAGAACTACAAAATGCCAATGAAAAAAACCATAGATGACACAAACAAATGGAAAAGCATCCCACAGTCATGTATCAGAAGAATCAACATTGTCAAAATGTCCATAATGCCCAAAGTAACATACAGATTCAATGCAATTCTTATGAAAATACCTATGTCATTTTTCACAGAATTAGAAACAACAAACTAAAATTCATATGGATCCAAAAAAGAGCACAAATAGCCAAAGTAACCCTAAGCAAAAAGAAAAAATCTTGAGGCATTACATCACACAACTTCAAATTACACTACAAAGCAGCAGTAACCAAAACGTCATGGTACTGATATAAAATTAGACATGTAGACCAATGGAATAGAATAGAGAAGCCAGAAATAAAGCCATGTACTTACAACCAACTTATCTTCAACAAAGCAGACAAAAGCATATACTGGGGAAAAACACCCTATTCAATAATTGGTGCTGGGAATATTGGAGAGCCTCATACAGAGCAAAGAATCTGGATCCCTATCTCTCACCATATATAAAATTAACTGAAGATGGATTAAAGACTTAAATGTATGACCTGAAATCATAAAAATTCTAAAAGCAAACCTAGGAAGATTTATTGGCCTAGGTAAAGAATTTATGAATAAGACCCCAACGGCAAATATAAAAATACCATAAATAAATAAATGGGACTTAATTAAACTACAAAGCTTCTGCACAGCAAAAGATAAAATCAACAGAGTGAGTAGACAACCTGTGCATTAGGAGAAAATATTTGCAAGCTATACATCTGACAAAGGCCTACAATCCTGAATCTATATGGAACTCTAACAAATCTTCAAGAGGAAAAAGAAATAATCCCATTAAAAAGTGGGCAAAAGACATGAACAGACATGTTTCAAAAGAATAGGAACAAATCACCAAAAAGCATACAAAAAAATACTCAACATCACTAATCATTAGTGAAATGCAAATTAAAACCACAATGAGATACCAAATTACCCCTTTCAGAACTGCCATTATCAAAAAGTCAAAGAACAATAGATGCTGGTGTGCATATGGTGAAAAAGGAACGTTTATATACTACCGATGGGAATATAAATTTAATATAACCTCTGTGGAAAACAGTATGGAGATTTCTCAAAGAACTAAAGGTAGATCTATCATTTGATCCAGTAATCCCACTACTGGAGATCTATAAAAAAAAAGAAGTCATTTTATCAAAAATACACCTGTACCATGTATTTATCACAGCACAATTCACAATTGCAAAGATATGGAACCAGGCAAAGTGCCCACCAACAGATGACTGGATAAAGAAAATGTGGTATACATGTACCATGGAGTACTACTCAGCCATCACAAAGAATGACATAATGCCTTTTGCAGCAGCTGGGATGGAACTAGAGGCCATTAATCTCAGTGAAGTAACTCAGGAACAAAGAACCAAATACTCTATGTTCTTGCCCCTAATTAGGAGTGAAGCAATGGGTATGCGTGGTCACACAGCGTAACTTGATGGACAATGGAGACTCAGAAGGGGAAGGCAAAGAGGGTGATGATGGAGCAAAACAAATTACCTATTAGGTACAATCTACACTATACAGGTGAAGGGTATATTAAAAGCCTAGACTTCTCCACTATGCAATTCACCCATGTAACAAAATTCTACTTGTACCCCCTAAACCTATTTAAATTAAAAAATGCTAGTGAGTATAGCTCTAAGAACACATATAGCAATTTATGACACCTACTGATGACCTCTGGTACCTAGTGGCTCAACTTGAATGAGCCGAGCCTTGACTCAATGGAGGGAGAAATGGCTTTACAAATATTAGGTCTCTTTTTATATGAGAATATAAAATACTGTTTCTCCTCTTCCTTTGAAGTTTTCCTGTGTTCTCCGTAGGCATGGTAATACCAGGTACAACTTATTTTTGACAAATAAAAGGGGAAATAAATGGTAACCCTACAGAAACCCAAATATTACACAAGTCATGATCAAAGAAATCAAAGGTAAATAGCTGTTTGGTCCTGTATATTTATTATTTATGATAAATATGTTAAGTCCACAGAAATCTAAGGTACATATTAAAATATGTTTTATAAAAATAGGGTGTTAAGAATAAATAATACTTTGATTACTATTTATTTAATCTGGAGAAGTCAACATTAACAGACAATGCATTAAGCATGAAGTGTCTCTAATTATTTTCTGTGGTAGACAGATTTTAAAATGGAACCCAGTGATTCCTACCTCCTAGTATCTATTCCATGTATATGTATCTTTTCACTTTCAGTGTGGGCTGGACTAGTAATTTCTAACCAATAGAAGAAATCAGGTGTTATTTCTGAGATTAGGTTACAAAAAAAACCTGTGTTTTCATGTGTATACTGTTCCTTTATCACTTTTTCCCTCTTAAAATCTTAATTCTGGAGGTAGTAACCTAACATACTGTGAGCTACTCTATGGAGAGAGCCATGTGGCAAGAACCTGAGGTCTCTGGTCAACATTCAGTTAGGACCTGAGGCCTAACAATAACCACATGAGTGTGCTTAGAAGCCCTAGTCAAAAGCTGAGAGGATTGTATTTCTGGTCGACACTTTAATTGCAGCCTTGTGGGTGACCTATGCTAGAATTATAGCTAAGACATCCCCGGAATCCTGACTCAAAAATTGTGAGATAATACTGTTTTAAGCTACTATGTTTTGTGGTGTTCGAAATGCAGCAGTAGATAACAAATATACTATACCATTAAGCATTCCCTAATATGTTTCTAAGTTGAACACAAAAACTACCCTATCAGGGCAACCTCATTTCTGTTACACTGGGAGTTGAAAACTAAGATTGTGTAGAATGGTTTTCAGGTGGAGGAGCAGCACCAATAAGGGTAGTGATACTACAAAGAAAGCGAATATTCATTTAGAAAATACTTAGCAAGCACCTATCATTTTCCAAAAATTACAAAGAGCTCTCCAAAAGCATGAAACCTGCCATCATGAAGCTTTCAGTCTAATGAATAAAGACAATTATATTGTAGTATTAGGAATGTTACAATAGGAGTGCAAGAGAAAACTCTCCCTATGATGAGCAGTTGATGAGTTTCAAGATTATAATCAAGAAACAGCCAACGAAAGCATAGCTGATTAACATTTCCTCAGCAATGCCTAGGAAAGTGTGGACATATGTTTTAGAAATGTTCTTGGCTCCTTTTATAGAAAGTTTAGGTAACTCTCATTTAATTAACCCGATGCATACTGAGTGCCCTGCAATCACACTACTTGAGGTGCTGTGGATACAGTAATGATCAAGATACGTTAGATCTCTGACCTCAGGAAGATTACTTTGAAAACAGTATTTACAATGGTTTACAGACTTATTAAAATCCGGATCTGAAACCTGGGGTCATCAGTTATATGATGTATGACTTGGGGCAGTTCGCTTAAACAATCAAAGTCTTATTTCCTCAGTTACAAAATATGAAAAATAACATTTATCTTGTATTGCTCTTGATAAATTTAATGAGATAAAATATTAAAAATCCATGTTGCTCAATGTTTGGCATTTCATATACGTGTAATACATTATAATTTTTACCATTTATTCTTATTGTATCACCTTTTAGGGATGTATGTACCAAAAATTTTTGTCGCTTATAAAAAGTATCTTGCCCAAAGCTTTTAGCCAAGCATAGAGAAGCCAAGTGACCCAGGAATGTTTTAAACACAAATCCCCTCAGAATCACTCCTGATTACATAAATTTGCAGAATTCCAGCATGTATAATAGTTGTATTACTCTAAACACACTATGTTTCTCATCACTCCATAATGTGCATGTGCTGTAATAGCCTTACCAACCTTATTCACCTGGCAAATCCTCTATTCAATGTTATGGTAGTCCTTTAATGCTCCCTCAGAAACCTGTTTCTGCACACCTCCTTGCCATGCCACTGGGTCATGTGCCCCTCGACGCATTTCCCTGACAATACAGACAGTACTTCATATCCATCTCTACCAACTAGATTCAATGGCTTTGTGCCGCTCTGGACTGTGAATAACATTTTCTCTTGATTTCATGTTTTTTGCATTTTTCTCAATTTGTGGTTCGAAAGCATGAACTTTGAGTTCAAATCCTGTGTTTGAAACTGACTTATTATTTGTCAATGTGAAAATTACTAAACTTTTGGACCTCAGTGTTTTCATTCCTAACGTGGATAACAGTAGTAGCCTTTCTGTAACAATTGCATGTGATTGTATAGGTGGAGTAACTAACACAGAATCTTGAGGATATTTAATAAATTAAAGATGTTGGTATTATCAGCAGCATCACATGAATGCATAGACAGCCAAGAAGAATGTGGACAACAATGGACAGTCGTGACTGTCACAGTTCAGAACCAGTTAATTACAGTACTTAAAATCACATATTCTGATGTCAGACTACTTGAGTTTAATTTCTTTCCTATCAGCTCTGTGCTATTTGATAAGTGACATCCAATTTAAGTCTGTTGCTTCATCTTACCTTGGAGGATAAGGATAATAGTATCGAATTCTTTAATTTGGTATGAGAGCTAAATGAAATAAGGCATGTTAAACTCTTTGGACAGTGACAGGACCATCGTAACTGCTAACAAAATATTAGCTATTATAAAGGTGATATATTGCCTCAGATAGTTTTAAATTTTTTATATGAATATTGGCTTTTTTTGTTTTTAAAGTTTTATTTTCATTGTATATATTTAAGATGTATAACATGTTTTTGTATTCATATGCATAATGAAGTGATTATTACAGACAAGCAAATTAACATATCCATTATTTTACATAGTTACCTGTGGGGGCGGTAAGAGCACCTGCAATATACTCTCTTGGCAGATTTACAGGATACAGTAAGATATTATTAACTATAATCATCATACTGTACATTAGATCTCTAGACTTATTCATCCTTTATAACTGCAACTTTATATCCTTTTGCTAACATGTCCTGTTTCTCCCCACTTCCTATCCCTGGTAACCACTGTTCTACTTTGTTGCTATGTATTCAACTTTTTTATATTTCACAAATAAGTGTGATCATGCAATATTTATCTTCTCTGAATTATTTTACTTAGCATAATGCCTTCCAGGTTTATCCACGTTGTCACAAATGGCAGAATCTCTTTCTTTATTAAGGCTGAATAAGATTTCATTTCAGATATCTGGGCCTCCCTATTCATTGCATCATTATTCACAATAGCCAAGATATAGAAACAATGTAAATGTCCATCTATGGATGAATGGATAAAGAAAACATTTTTGGTTTCTTGATTTAGTCTTCATAGACTATCAAAACACTTTCAAGGTGCTCTTGTCTGTAGCATTTTCACCTTTTGGTAACATGGTTTTCAGATAAATTTTGTTATAGAGAATGGTTTAAAATTCTCTTTTAGAGGTCACCCTTAAATTTATTTATTGGTTATTACTTTTCATTATTTAATAGTATGGAAATATACTAGAGTCAAATTTATCAGGAATTCATGGCTGGTAAAAGTACATTTTTCCACTCTTTTACTTGAAATGTTTAGATTCTAAGAATGAATTTCAAATAATATTTCTTTTTAGACATCGTGGAATAATACTTGCCTGCTCAAGCTCATATATTTGTGCAAAACTGTTAGAATACAGAAATCTTTACATGGTCTTACAAATTGGCAAACCATATCTTTTTGCCACTGGGGGGAAAAAAAAATAACAACACCTGAAAGTTACTTTAATTAATGTTTTTTTCCAAGTATTTTTCTGTAACAATGTTTTGTGGTTAGGGGTGTAAGGGAGGTTATCTACCCTTTTTTAAAAGACTTCTTTCAGCTGTTTGTCAGATTTTCATAGTTCTAACAAACACAACAAAAGGCATGAGGGCCCCCTATTCCTTGTGTTGCTTACCCTTGACATTTTTCACCTGAAATTTTACTAATCATAAACAGCCACTGTCATAATCACTAATTTTTGCATTTTTAGTAAAATTTAGATAAATGGCTGCCTTATCTACAATGTTTATTATTATTATTATTATTCCCTCTAAAAGTGCTTAAAATAAAGCAGGTTTATAACATATTTCATTTTTCAATAAGCCTTTGCAAACCAGTGAGATCATAGTATCCATCTAATAAAAGATATATGCTTCATAACTTCTTTTCAGATTTAAAATTTCCTCTATCTTCCAGAGGCGGTTCCTAATTAATAAATGCATCCTATTCCCATCTGCATTGAGTTTTAGTTGTAATTTCTCCTTTTCACCTTTCTTTATGTAGGTCTCTGGAACTCATCACATCGTTCTCCTTTGAGAGGAGCCAGAATGGTTCTTTGTTCAGAACCACAGTATTTCTTTCTGACATTGTAACTTACCCACTAGGGTAACAGTCAGCCAGTAATCAGACTGTTATTAATGCTTCCAGGTTTTCTTTCAATTTCACTAGCAAAGTCACATAATAAATGGCAAGGCACTTTTCCATTTTCTTCCAATTATACAACCTCAGTCCGTGCCTCAATTTGTTTCTCCCAAATGTGTGTGGCAATTAGCACATCTCCAAAGTTGTTTTAAATGATTGTAATTTATCATAATGATGAATATTATTTAATAAGGACATACTATGTGCTAAAAGTATTCTTATTACATTAACTGATTTAATCTTTAAAACAACGCCATGAAATAAGAATTAACATCAGCCTTGTTTTATGGTTGAGAAATCTGAAGCACGAGGAGATTAAGTATCCTGACCTAGGCAACATTTCTATCAAATAAGTGGTATTGCAGTTATGTGAACACAGACAATGGTATGTTCTAGTTTTATTTGCTCATTTGAATGTATCATAAATTAGTGTAAATGAAATTTATATAAGAAAAGTAGAAATGATCCACAGATAGCTTCAAGTGAGGTAAATTTAGCTGTGACTTTGTGGAATCATGTACAGATAACTTCTCTCCAAGATACACAAAGAACATTACTTGAAGCTTTATGATCCTTTTTTCTTTTCTTTTATTTTCTTTTTTTTACAAAAATGGAAAGCCAAACCATATAGAATTGCAAGGGACTTCAAATAGACAAGATAATATTGAAAAGAGAAAACAAAGGTGGGTAACTCACACTCTCCAATATCAAAACTTACAAAGCTTCAGTAATTAAAACACTGTGGTGCTGCGATTAGGATAGATGTATAGACCAATGGAATAGAAATGAGTGTGGAAATAAACCCTCACATCTATGGTCAATTGATTTTTGCTAAGGGTTCTAAAATTCAATGAAGAAAAAAATAATCTCTAGAAAAATGGTTCTGGAATAAAATGTAAAAGAATGAAGTTGGACTTCAATTTCACTTCATCTACAAAAATTAACTCAAAATGGATTAACTATCAGCCTTAAATATAAGAGCTAAAACTATAAAATGAATAGAATAAAACTTAGGGGTAAATCTTTATGACCTAGGATTTAGCAATGCATTCTTAGGTTTGACACCATAAGCCCAAGTAAGAAAAGATTAAATGAACAAATTGAACTTCATGCAATTTTTTAAAAAATTTACTTCCAATGATATTATCGAAAAGGTGAAAATAAAAACAACCTACAGTATGGGAGAAAGTATTTGCAAATCATTTACTGATCTGATAAGGACTTAACATTCAAAGTATATAAGTACTCTTACAACTCAACAGCAAAATGCAACCAACCCAATTTAAAAATGGGCAGGGTGCTTAAATAGATATTCATCCAAAGATATACAAATGGCTAACATGTGCATGAAAAAATGTTCAACATCATTGGTAATTAAGGAAATGTACATCAAAACCACAAGAAGATAATACTTCATACCCATTAGGATAACTATAACTAAAAGCACAGAATATAACAAGTGTTGACAAGAATTTATAGAAACAGAAACACTTATTCATTGCTGGTGGGAAAGTAAGGTGATGTAGTTCCTGTGGAATCAGTTTTGTGGATCTTCAAAAAGTTAAACATAGAATTACCATTTGACCCAATAACTCCAGTCCTAGTGCATACTGAAAATAATTGAAAACAAGTACTCAAAAATACTTGTTCATGAGTGTTCATAGCAGCATTAGTCAAAATCATTTCAAGGTGGACAAAATCCCTATGTTCACCAAGGAATGAATGCATATACATGTTGTGTGGTATTTACAAACAATAGAATATTACTTAGCCATAAAAAGGAGTGAAGTACTGAAACTTACTACCACTTAGATACACCTCAAAAACATGCAAAGTGAAAGAAGGCAGACACAAAAGGTCAAATATTGTATAATTCATTGTACATGAAATATCCAGAACGTGCAAGTCTGTAAAGACAGAAAGCAGAATAGTGATTGCCAGTAGATGCAGGATAGGGAAGTGGAGAGTGATCACTTAGTGAGTATGGAGTGTTCTTCTGGGGTGATGAAAAAGCTTTGAACCTAGAAAGAGGTGGGAGTTTTCAGGACGTTGCTAAGGCACTAAGAGTCACTGAATTGTACACTTTAAATGAGTTAACTAAGCATTATGTAAATTTCATCTCAACTAAAAAAATAGTCTCAGGGCCTTCATACTTCTTGCACTGTAAACATCTTGCCAAAATTGCCATCCTTGGTGTGATTTTAGTATTTAAAGATGGATTTTCTGCCCTATACTTAATATAACCCCTACACAGAAGCAAACAAATTTATATGGTAGTCAACCAAAGTAAAAGCAATTCTGGCAATGATAGAAGGAAAGTAGCTATATGGGACTAATTGATAGAATAAAGAATGTCCCAATGAGAAAGTTAAGGAATTATAGAGTGACATGTTTTACTATTTATTTTAAAATACTTTAGATTTACAGAAAGGTAGCAAAAATAATACAGAAAGGTCCCATATGCTCGTCAACCCACTTACTTTAATGTTAGCATCATACATAACTATGGCATAATTGTCCAAAACAAAACCTTAACATTGGTTCAGTAATATTAAACAAGCTACACCTTTATCTGGATTTGAACAGTTTTTCCACTAATGTCCTTTTTTTTTTTTTTTCCTATTTCAGGATCCCATCCAGAATACAACATTGCATTTGGTTTTTATGTCTCTTTAATCTCTTTTATTCTGTGACATTTTGCCAGGCTTTCCTTACTTTTTGTAACCTGACAAGGTTACCAAAACAATCTTGAAGAGTATTTGTCATGCATTTTGTATAATGTCTCTTAATTTGTGTTTGCCTGACATTTTCTCAAGATTAAACTAATGGAGTCTAATGGGATTTGAGGAAGAAGAAAATAGATATGAAGTTACATTATATGAGGGGATACATAGTATCACAATGCCTTAACGCTAGAGATATTATTGATTACTTGTTAAGGTGATGCTTTAGTATAAAGCTATTATTCTTCTCTGCACTGTATTCTTTATAAGCAAGTCACTCCCTGCCCATACTCAAAGGGAGGGAAATTAGTCTTCACTGTCTGAATGGGTGTGTATGTGCACTTATGTTAGGAATTCTGTAAGGAAGATTTGTTCTTTCCTCACCATGTGTATTAATATATTCAAATATTTATTTATATCAATATAAACTAATTAAACTATTTACTATATTTCTTGGTTATAAGCCAATATTATTATTTTTTGTTGCTAAAATTGTTCCAGTATTGACTGTTGGAAGCTCTTTTCAGGTTGGCTCTGTGTCCTTTTGACATGCCCCAATCTAAAGTGTAATTTTTATTTTACTGCCTTTTGCCTTACATTTTGACATTAGAACTTGACTGATTGACTCCACTCAAGAGTCATGGTTCTTAAATATTGAGATTTACCAGCTTCTTTGAAAATCTGATGAACTTTATGAATCGTCAACCCAGGATAAAAGAATACACTGGTATAACCAAAATCCTATTAAAAATGTCACAGGAGGCACAGACTTCCTGATATTTTTTGTGTAACCCCTGGAACCTACATGGACACTCACAAGGACACCATAGGCTCCTTCCAAACAATAGCAAAAGAAAACCCTGCCCTCATCAGAGTCTTTTGGATTCTTGCTACATGGGTCCCCCTCCAAAAAATAATGGTGGTTGATCTGATAACTATATTGATAGAAGAGGTGTGCATGCAGCACAGCTTTTATTCACATCTATGTTATTTGAATATTTAGACACATATATATCTGTTGACATTAAACACAGTTACAGAGGAGAAAGAGAGAACTGTTGGGAGAAATTTGGTCACATTTCTGTTCAGCAACAAATTGAGTTCCCTGGAGGAACTAGTGGATTAAACAGCTGCTGAGGTGTCTGGCTTTTCTCAGCTGCTGGCTTAATCGTGCCCTTAGAACCTGAGACATTGCAGTAACCATGTGCCAAGGGCTAATCCTTTAGTTAAATGTTCCCACTTTGGGAAGTAATACAAATTTATTCCTCTAGCAAGACAATTTTCTTTTGCTCCTAAGTTAACTATGATTATCATTTACTAGGACCAGATCCGCTTACCATTTTAACATGCCCCTGTCAGTATCTTTAAGAGCTACCATGAGGATCAGTGGAATGGCATTTCTGAGCTTCTGTGAGCTCCTGATATGAAAAGATTTATATAAATGAAAGGTGATTATTTCATTACTATAAAGGTACCTTTGGAGATTTCCACATGTACAAGCAGAGGGATCATGCAGGCCTTATAGCTTTTTCATTTTATCGTTGAAGAGTCTTTTCTGAACTGGATACAATGTGCAGAATGATAGCTTCTGAAACCACACAGCACACCAGGATTGCCAAATCAATATAGCTCCATTAGTCAGATACATGCAGCAGAAGATTTATTTTATAAGTCTAACAAAGTGCTAAGCCATGGATACCTTCTCTACTGGTGAAATATATTTTTATATAGACACATGAAGTTAATCAGAAGGCCACACATTGATTAGGTATTGACAGGGTCATTTTTTCTATAGTTAATAGTCTCACATTTTATGCTACAGTGAGCCTCTCTGAAATTTTCTGCTACTTTGAAAAAAAAAATTCACATATTATTTAGATTGAAATACACTGTAAAAAATATATTTTTCTCATAAAATATAAAGCAATATATTCTGTATTATTCCTAGATAAATTACAAAACATTTACATTTGTAAGTTTTGTTAGACTTTGCTTGTAGAGACAAGATAATTACTATGGATTAAATTGTGTCCTCCCCAAATACATATATTAAAGCCCTAACCTCCAATGTGACTGTGTTTCATGATAAAGCCTTTAGAAGGTACTTAAGATTAAATGAGATCATAAGGGTGAGGCCCTAATCTGATAGGGCTTGTGCCCTTATAAGAACAGAAAGATACACCAGAGCTCTCTCTCTCTTGACCATGTAAGGACACAGCAAGGAAGAGTAATATTTTAGAATATGAGTTCTGTCATGGAACCAGTGCAGTCCAAACAGCTCAAAGTATCAATGAAGTATTTGGGAAGAATTGAGTTAATGAATGAACAGTACATCTGTGGCTTGAGAAGTTCCATTCTGGTGATTTTAATCTTGAAAATGTGCCAAGTGGGTGACCTGAGACCAAGGTGGATAATGATGAGATGAAAGCTGTAGTGAAAGTGAATCCATCTCAACCTACACGTGAATTAGCAGCAAGGTTTGACATTACTATCCCAACAATATTGGACAAATTGAAACAAATCTGCATGGTAAAGAAACTGAATAGATGGGTACTGCATGAATTAAACAAGCATCAGAAGAGAAATCGTCTCGAAGCTTTCCTTTCTTTGCTGTCATGACATAAAGGTACACCATTTCTACACTGTATTGTGACATGTGATGGAAAATGGACTCCTTTTGACAATTGCAAGCATTCAGCACAATGTTTGGATGAAGATGAAGTGAGGAAACACAGTATATTTCAAAGTTCCTAAATAATGATGATCCACTGTTGGAACACTTAGGGCTTCTTGATAGCATAAGTTAGAGGTTAGTTATAGAACTCCGGGAATTTTCCAGGACATTTCACTTGAATATGAACTTTGGTTACAAAACTTGTGACTTTTTCAAGCCAAAATTCATGAAAAATTTAAATGCTTTTCCTGACTTCGTTTCTTGATTCTAATTTGTAATCAATGTTGAAAACCACTGGCTTCAACCCAACCCTCAGACACATGAGACCACCCTAGGGAATCCAGCATCAGCCATATAGTCCAGACCAAAAGAACCACCAATACAACACAGGACTGAGAGCAAATAAATGTCTTATAGGAACAAAGATAACTCATAGAGTAGCCAAAAACATTAGGAGCAAGACCTGAAAGCTATAAATTCCTCCTTCAAAGCTGCATTCTGAAAACTCTATTTCAGCCTATGTTGGCAATAAATTAAGTGAAAACAATACTCAAAGATAGGACTATGAATTCTAGTTAACACTTCCTTGCTAAATGGTTTGAGAAGGAAGTGATAAGATTTTGTGTCTCAATGGTTGATACCATGAAAAGGATAATATAACTTACATATAAAAGGTAAACTTGAACCTATAATCAGAAGAGAGCAACTAGGTGTTAATGATTTGTTATTTCTCTGTTACTTGGATCTGAATCAGTTTGGATAATATATCATAGCTTCACTTTCCTGTATTATATCATCCAGTCTATTCTAGGATCACTGCTTGAAAGGAAAGCCCAGAACTCAGAAACCAAACTGCCAATTAATTTCTTGAACAGTTTTATCAGTTTGGACATTTACCAGTAATTCATACAATGTCTATTTTGAGGTTTAGCTTTCTACCAAATCTTTCCTTAATTAATATGCTAAAATAATGACTTATGCTCTTTTAATCTTAATTTCTGAATACTGATGTCCTAAAACTTTTATGTTTATTAGGTGTATTTTTTTATTTGTCTTTTCAGTAATTTAGCATTTTAAAATAAATTTTATTTTTTCCTTTCATGAGGTAATGCCACTTTTCTTTCTTATTTTCTTCCTTTTGTTCTCTTACATTCAAATGCCTTCCATGTGTTTAGTACTACGATAGATTTTGGAAATAGAAAAATAAGTAAGCAGCATATGAAGAGAGAGACCTCTATTGTAGTCTATAAATTGGTCGTATAACTAACAACCTACGGGAATGCAAGAAAAAATGTTTTATATATAGTTGCATCCCCTGTTTCTAGGGTAATTCTTGGTACCTAAAAGATTTTTACATGTCCAACACTGAATTCCACAAAATAACCTGTCATAGAGCAAAGCTGATTTTATATTTGACCGCCATAAAGGAGGTGACTAATTAATAGAATCTTAGTAACATGTCAGAGGGAGGAGGGAAAAGGAGGGGTAAGGATTGTAGGGTCTGGTTTAGCTGAATCTTTCATGACATGAGGGTGGGTGAGGGAAAAGCAGATGATGATTTTGATAAGGATTAGGCCATCTTCATCAGAAAATAGTTTAGGATTGGTGAACAGAACAAAGTAAGGGTTTCTAAGCAAGTCTTTAAGATTGAACAGTCATTTGATGAGCTATTTTTTATCTCAAGAAGAAGGAATTTACTCAATTGATAGTGGGCTGAATAGTCCATTGTTCTGACAAATTATATTTAAAGAAGTCCCTGAAATAAACAAAGTTATTTGTAACTTCATCTTCTTGAGGCAACAGTTTTCTGGAATATTAAAACCATGCTAATGCAGATAATCAGCTATGTGGATATAAATGCATTTAGTTTTCACAGAAACTAGGTGCTCTGTAGAATTGAACCTAAATTGTCAGCTTTTTTCAAGGTCAGTTTTAGGATATGATATATCAGAGACAATTGTGAAAAGTGTAAACAACTAATATAAAAGTTGTAGTAGAAAATAAGATTTAGTGGATTTAAAAGGATAGATGTAATTCATGGCCATGCACAGAAAACTTGTCACTGTGTATCTGACTTTTGAGCAGAAATTGTGTTTACTTACAACCTGTTCTCGTTTTGTCAAAGCATGTCTAGCATTCATTGCCTGGTTGGCCTCAGATCTTCCCGTATTTCTCTGAGATTTGCTATCATCTTGACACCAAGAGGCTTTCATGAATTCCGGCTTTTATCATTGAACATGCTTGCTCTGTCTGTTGTACTAAGGGCTGGATTGGTCTTAAAAGACTAAATGCAGTTTATATAAAAAATAACAGCATCAGTAATAAATAATCGAAAACTCAAGGGCTCGCAGCAACGGACATATTTATTTAAATATAAACTCTGACATCTACCAGCTAACTAACTTGGGCAAGCTAAGTACTCTTTCTGGGCCTCAGCATTTTCTTTTTTATTTTAAAAGTAAAGATATCACACTTTTTAAAATTAAAGGTTATATTTTTAATACAAAATTCATTTAGATAAATATTTTACATTTATTATTTTATTTAGCAAACTACGATGACTGGCCATTTCAGTGTGAAAATATAGGCTGAAATCCATGGTGAAGTCATGGTTTTATCATGATGAATGAACAAATGAATGGCTATTCTGATGTGTGAAAGAAGTAATAGGAATTGTATTTTTGTGAGGATACATACAAAAAGTGAGAGAAGCACTGAAGAGGTAGTGTTGGATGGGAATGGAAAAAAGAGAGAAAAAAAATCAAGAGAAAGATGCAAGGAGATAGAGAGATGACTTAGCAAGTGGCTGGTGAACAGAAACCGGTCAAAAATCTTGAGTGATAGGAAATTGCCAGTAAGAGAAATGACTGAAAACTTTCAAGAGCAAAAATGTTTTGTAAGCTGTTAAATTTTGCATTGGTTTGTAAACTATATTTTTCCCTGATTATCTGACATTTTTAGTCAGATTTTCAAACTATAGACAAACTTGCAATAAACATAGGAACCAGGCATCCACGGTACCAGAAGGTAGCCCTTGGGAATGCCTTCTTAAGAACTGAGAGTCCATTAGATTTTCCCCATTGACCCACAAGCAGTTTTTCTTTAAAACACTGCTTAGCTGCATTATTCACTGAGATCAGGGGAACAATGGCCAGTGAATGGATCCCTGAACTGTAATTAAATTCTACAGTTGGATTTATTCTGTAGAAGGTAGGAAAAGTGGGATGAGATCCCATATGTACAGTGCTTTATGTTACTCTGGCAAAATAAGCTAATGCAGAAGGGGTGTGAGGTTATGATCCAGCAGGCTAATGATGAGAAAAAGTCTATGCTGCCTGATTCCTGAGAAAAGGATGGTAATACCTTGATTATCCAGTTAAGTGAGCCATTAGCTCCCTGTAGCTGTGCCATCAATACTTGAGCCAGGGTCCCCATCTTCAGAGGGTCACAAGAGCCAGGAACAACAGGAATGGTCTCCCCTCCCACAGCTGACAGAGAACTTGATTCCATCAGCATGCCACCATAGCTCCCGGAGGGCAATTTCTTCTTCAGCAGATACCCCTAGAGGGCATTGATGCTGCCACAGGTCAGCCTATGGTATTTGTCTGGGTCTGTTCTCCATTTTCCATCCCTGACTTTTATAATTGGAAAAATAACATGCTCACATATGAAAATGACCCAAGGAAGATGGAAAACTTGTTTTCCTCAATATTTACAACTCACAACCCCACTTGGGCAGATGTTCAGAGTCTCCTCATTACTTTACTAACTTCAGAGGAATGGAGAATCGTTCTAGATAAGGCCAGGGAAGAAGCAGACTGCATGCACACCAACTCTCTTGGTAACCTGGTAAGGGTGGCTGTGCAGGTTGCAGTGCCCACCTTGGACCCAGGGTGGAATGTGAACATTAGAGACAGACCTAAGCTTGAGCATTATTGAGACTGCATCTTGGCTGGCCTCTGCAAGAGAGTGCAAAAACAGAGGAGTCTTAATAAACTTCAGGAGGTTAAGCAGAAAACTAATGAAAGCCTTTTGGAATTCTTAGAGTGTATTTTTGAAGCATACAGGCAGTATACAGACATTGATCCAGAATTGCCAGCAAATTCTAAAATAGTAAATATGACTTTCATCAACCAAAGTGTTCCTGACATTCAGAAAAAGTTATAAAAATTGGATGGGGATTTAGTTATGTCTATGTCTCAGTTGGTAGAAATTGCTTTTAAGTTGTTCACAGATCGTGATGAGATGATGGACAAAAGAGAACAACAAAAGCTAAAGCAACAGGTCAGTTCTGGCTGCTGCTTTGACTCAAAGAACTCCGGGACCACAATGTAGATGCCCCTCAGGTGCTTTACCCAAAGTAGGATACCCTGGGCCCCAGACCCTCAACAAAAGGGGACATCCCACTGTGAGTCCCAATCAATGTGCCTACTGCAAACAAGAAGGACACTGGAAAAATGCCCATACCTTAAAAAGACTCATGCTGGGAAGAATCCCCTTCCCATTTGCCAAATGCCTAAGCTGGCCAGGAGGTTTGAGGCTGAAAATATCGAGGATGGGGAACAATGATGACTGGGGCCCAGGGGTTCCTCCTAACCCAAGCAACACTGTCTATATTTCCCACAAGGAGCTCAAGTTGTGATAACAGTGGGAAACAGATTTTTGGACTTTTTAGTAGATATGAGCACCAGATATTTAGTAATAAACACCTGGCTGTCTAAACTCTCCTCAGAGACTATAAAAGTGACTGGGGCTTCAGGAGAAACCATGAGGAGGCCAAACCCTTGCATTGCCAAGTAGGCCAGACACACTAGAAACGCAGCTTCCTGTATATGCCTGAGTGTCCCATTCCTTTGCTGGGACATGACCTTTTAACCAAACTAAATGCCAAAGTTACCTTCAGCCCAGGACAACTGAATATCAGGGCACCTCCCGAACAGGCCTGTGTCTTGCACGCTGCCTTGCTACAATCAGAAGCCACTGGACCTGCTCCCATTCCTGAAGAGATACTCGGAGACGTGAATACAGAGATGTGGGTGGATGGGAGGCCAGGAAGGGCTAAAACTGCCATCCCAGTGCAAGTCAAGTTGCGGGCAGGCATGGCACCACCACATTTGAAGCAATACCCATCGAGAGAACAAGTGCGATGGGAAATCCAACCTTTCTTGTCCACTTTCCTTCAGTTTAGACTTGTTAGACCTTGCCAGTCCCCATATAACACACCCATCCTACCAGCCCAGAAGCCTGGGACTAAGGAATATAGATTTGTTCAAGACCCAAGAACCATTAATCAAATTGTGGAATACATTCACCTGGTGGTCCCCAACCCTTATTGCCTGCTCACAACCCTGACTAGTGAGCTCTGCTGGTTCACAGTTTTAGATTTAAAGGATGCTTCCTTCTGCATTCTTCTGAACCCAGAGTCACAGGAACTGTTTGCTTTTGAATGGGAGGACCCAAATATGGAAGCAAAGCAACAATACTATTGGGAAATTCTTCCCCAAGGCTTTAAAAACTCCCCTACCATTTTCAGGGAGATTCTTGCTAAAGACCTCCAAGACCTCCAATTAAATGACAGAACTTTACTTAGTGGTCCCTTGAGGCCACTAAGGGAAAGCGGGAGCTTCACTCTACTTTGGGGTTCACGTAGGATATAGAGTAGAGAATAATCAAAAAGGTAACACAGAGAAGAGCAATCAGGCATAAGTGGAAATAAGAAATTTCAGCAAGAATTTCTTAGAAGTGAAGGGAGATTAAAGAAAAAAATTAATGATATCGATTAGAGGACATAGGATTTCTCTCTGAATATGACATGGGGTTGGGGATCAAGATAGTTTTAAATAAATTTAAAAAAGAAGAAGACAGCTAGAATTCTTAGAGATACCCAAGCCAATGATATTTCTGTTAAAGTTATCACGAATGTGACAATTATTTGGCACTCAGTAAATGTTATTTCACTTCTTTTTATTTGTTGTTCTGAATATACAAAAATATATGGCAATTTTCAAAAGAAGTATCGTCATTCTTATCACCATCATATTGTTTTAACAATAGCACTGAACATAACAGAGACATATACCATCTGTTAAAATTTTAGGACCCTCAAAATATGTCTATTTCTTCACTTCTCTGGGAAGGGAGTGTCAAGTACAATTCACTACACAGTTCACAAGGAAAAATTCTCCATGTCTCCAGAAAGTAGTCTTACCCTGAGGGTTACACACGCTAGTTTAGCTGTCACTCAGCACTTTCTAAAATGAAAAGCTTCAGGACAGTTTTATTTCTCCAACATTGTGAACACATATTTCAGTATAAAAAAATAGTAATAATGTAAACTAGAAGGTTTGTTATAGTCCTATTTGCCTATGTTATATTCATTTGAAATTATGCACTAAGATTATGAATTATTGAATTAACATTTTCACTGATTACATTAACAGCCAAACTTGAAAATGTGAAGTCTTTTTTTAATCAGTCCAACTGGCATAGCAAACACCTATTAATCAAGGTGAGCAGTACTGCCAGTTGGCAGTATTCTATTAGTAGAATCCATTTGCAACATTTTTGTTGTAATTATTTAGTATCAGTTCCCAACTTATTTTGAAACATGATCAATTCACATAGTATCTCTTTGTCACTTCTATTAGTGGAGTCTACTTGCAACATTTTGTTGTAATTGTTTAGTATCAGTTCTCAACTTATTATTTTGAAATATGATCAAATCACATAGTATCTCTTTGTTCCTAGGTTGTTGTTTTCAAATGTTTTTCAACAGTCACAGCTGTTTCTTAGTAGCAATGACAGTGAATACATGTTGAAGGACCTACTTTCAGCAGATATTGAAACCAGAAGCTTCAAAACTGTTTAGCCTCATATCTTCAGAGAACACTCTACCTAGTTCTAACTGGTCCATTAGTCTTCAAATCCAGAATGGGTTTGTTCTCTACCAAATAATAAACAAAATTTTGGCCATAAAGAGATGAATTTGGAGAACTTTTAGGAAAAGTAAAACATGGATAAAAGCCTCTTCTACAATTCCACTTGACTTCTCCTTAATCTTTTCTTCCATTGCCTCCTTCCTGTTCCATTTACTTGTATTCTAGGGCAAATACAGCCTACTTTAACCACAAAAGTAGAATGAAGAGAATAATGTTAAAACAAGGTAACATAGGGAAGATGCAATGAACCTGATGTTTTCCAAATGTAAAGTGAAAACCTGCAAGGTTTGTAGTTCAAACAAAACCAGACTGTGGTTGCCATGTCAGAATAATTACCTTCCTGTGGAATTCCTGTGGTGTAAGTGTGCTCATTTAAAATTTGATATATACTGCCCAATCATTCTAAGTTTTACATTATATTCCCAGCAAATCAATAATGTTTAGAAGTACCTTTTCCCCTCATTCTCACCACAACTGGCTTCCAATCCTCTTAAATTTTGCTAATCTGCTTATTGAAAAGCACATATAATTTATGTTTTATTTTATATTTCTTCAATAATCAGTGAAGGTAAGCATTTTTCATATATTTATTGGCCATTTGTATTTACTTTTCATTAGAATCATTTGTTTTATATTTATATGTGCATAGCAAATGTTCCCACCAGAATTTCAATTGAAAAGTAAATCTTTCTTATGTCTCTGCTTTGTCCCATTAGAGTCCAAATATCTTATAAATATAGTGTCTGAAAAACATGCATTTGATGAAAGAATAAATGGAATTTCTAGTACTCATTTAATTGAAAATTAGATTTTACAGTAAACACTATAATTTAACTTTCTTTTTGAGAAAAATGCATATTTTTTATGACTTCCATCAATATGAAATTTAATTTTCTTCTGTTCCAAGAAAAGATTATGTGCTTTAAGGTAAAATATGAAATAATATTACACGATGAAGTAAAATATATTGTAGAGAATAAGACTCCAACATCAAAATGTTCCCTTTCTTTGGTTGTATTAGCAATAATGCAGTGAATATAAAAGTCTAACTTCTGCTTGTATTGCTTTGTTTCATTTTCACAGTCAAGGCCAACAGGTAGCATCAAGTAGTCAGGACAACAAAATGCTCAGAACTGATTTATAGTACTTTGTATTTCTACTTGAGAACCTTAATGACCTGGATCCATTTTAGTGGCTTCTGCAGTGTGGGATAAAAAGTATAGCTCCACTACAAAAATTTCCTAATTTTTTGCAAGTATAGTGCATTGTCCTTAGACTCTGTCAATTCCAAAAGAAGCTTTTGAGCAAACGTTTGGATTCAGGTAAATAAAAGGACAACAAGGAAAAACAAAAGGCTTCTGAAATATGTATATATGGCTATAGATTATTCAAAAATTATCTGATTAAAAAATTTCCTGAAATTTTCAGAAGCTGTCACATGCTATTTAAGTGATTTTTTTCCTCTATATAATCATTTGACAATTAGTGTAATAAGGTAATTTTTTTTCTATGATGAATCAATGAAATCAGTCTTTGAATTCTCAATTCCCATTATTACTAACATTCATCACATCACATAGTTATGGTTCCTAAGAAGACAGAACAATTATAATTAAAAGAAAGCTTTCTTTTTCTGGCTGAATTTAACTGAACTTTATTGGTCCATGGAAAACCACATGCCATTGATAACAAGTGCCACTCTAAAGCCAACAAAGAGAAATATTTTCTACACTTTCATAAGCTCTAGAGTTAGAATAACTTCCCCAGTTTCCATTCACTGTATCCAAATATTCCACCTACATTTGAGAACTTCCCCCTTTTATCTAAGAGGGCTTAGCTTGCTCTCCAATGTTTCTGTCATTATAAGGTACTTTCTTGCCCCACAATATTCCCCAAGGGGAGGAATTTAGATACTTTATTGTTCAGTCTTTTGCTTTTAGGAGGAAATCCTTGTTTGTAGACCTGAAGCTTTTATAACTTCTCATTCCCTTTTTAAGAAAAAGAATGTAAGATTGCAGATACAATATAAAGTTTTACAATAGTTGTCTAAAATAAAAACAAAGTTAAGAAACCTTGAGAAATGATGAAACTATCACAAAATCCACAAAAACACAGCATAATGTTTTACTAATAAATTACCTGGTATAACTCTTACACTATTCCTATTGACTCACTGAAAGATATGCATATGAGCTTTTTCCTGAAACACTTTTCTTTAATTTAGTTAACTGCACCATGACTTTTGCCTGATTTTCGTATAGAATCACTCAACTTCTTCAGGACAAGATGCTCAAATATTGTAAGATGTGATCCAACTCATTAGGATATATAAAATAAGAATTTAAACACAGATGCACAGATGTTACAAGACACACAGGAATTCTGATTAATTCTATTCTATGATATTTCTATCATAACAAAAGTAAAATATGTTTATAGATATATATGCTTCACCATTGGGTATATTTCTATCAGATGTGAACTTCCATGTTTACTGTGCACCATGTGAATTGAATCTTCTGTTTACATGTGTACACTCTGCATGTTTATCAAATTTTCCATGTGTCAAGTTCTCTTTAGTTACATACAAACACTATTTCTATTCCACTGTCGTTATAGTTCATGTGCTCAGAGCATACACTCATATCTCAGCTAGACTTCTGAACCTGAACCTTCAGGTCATGATACCAGATGAGTTAGTACAGTGGGCAGTGAAGTTCTGGTCCACGTTCTGTCCCTATCTTCATTTTTCACCTCAGGCTAGTCCCTTAGGTTCCCTGTGCCTCCACTAACTTATGTTTAAAATATCCAGACTGGATGTTTTTATAATAGTTACTATGGTAACTACTAAGATTTCTAAAATAATGGGGAAAATTATTAGGAGATTTAAATATTTGGTTAAATTAGATATATTGGGACAGAGAGAAAGACAATGGTTAAGTAAGAAGGAAGATCATTATTAATGGGGAATAAATATATGGAATTTAACAAAATTTTGGGCAGAGGCATGAGCCCATTTCTGATGAACCAAAGATAAATTACATTTAAAGATGTAACATGGGGAAAAAATAGTTAGCAATTTTAAGGGTAGACCCATTTGACAGCAGTGAGATCAGGCAGATGAGAAAGCCTCAGATCTCTAAGCACACGTGGCAGTCAAAATAAAGAATATATCCTAGAATGAGTGGCAAGAATACTTCTCATATTAGGAAAAGAAGCTAAGGCCAACACACAAAGCATGGTACCCAGAAGGCAAAATAGCAGACAGTAGATGAAAGCCCGGTAGCATCACTGGCACAAGGGGCTTCCGTTTGTGTCTGTGGTTAATCGATGAACGATCAGAACATGAGCACAAAAAATCCAGGGCAAAGTTTTATGCAGGGATGCATGCTATAGTCGGTATTGAAAAGAATATGTCAGCAGACAAGCTGGGAACTATCGACAAGATTCCAGTCATTGGAAAAATGAATGCAAAATGCGATCTTGTCCCCAGTACTAGAGAGGCTGGTATTATCTGAAGACTAAGTCTCAAGAGTCTCTTTATTAAAATTACAAGAAAGTCACAGAGCAGCTGAATGGCATTTTAGATATCCATGTAGAACAGACATAGTATTTATAAAGTTTTACTGCCTGACTTTAAATTCATGTTATGTAATTCATTAACTGGGTGACATCAGGCCAGATACTAACTCCTATAAGCCTATTTTCCTGGTTGCTACATTGGGGATCATCATGATGAATTTTTGGGGAGGACTATATGAAATTATATGTGTATATAATGTTTAACAGAGAACATGACACAAATGTTCAATAAATGTTAACTACTATTGTTGCTGTTGTTGCTGTAATCTTAATCTATTTTTGGTCTAAAAAGTGTGGTGGGGAAGGCAGAGAGAGAAGTTGTACTTGGAATGTGAACCAGCCCCCAAGAGTGAAAGGCATTCATTGGTACACAGAAAGTGAAATTGCAGGCACAGTCCAGAGGCAGGGACCTATCTCCAGGCATCAAGGTAAATACAGAACATTAGGTGGAGAGGTTGAAAAGTGATGGATTGTGTAAACCCATTCATAGGGGGATTTTGTGCTTTAGAAATTGTCCTAATAGCTTCTAATACCTTGATTCCTTCATACCACCTGGGCACATTGGCATTCATATTTTTAATTTATGTATTTCACAGAAAAAGCCTCAGAGAGACTGTATAGTTTGCTTATAAATGAACAAAATATACTGGTGCATAGAGAGATCCCATTGCATCTGCAAGCTACAGTACCAGTGAAGTAGATTAAGAGAATCAGCTGACTAAGATAACAAGGGACCCAGTGGAGTGTGTAGAAATAAACAGTGTAGTGAATTAGCACAGGTTTTAGGAGGTTTTGGGAACACAGACTACAGACAAACAACTCTAGTCTAAAACCTGCCTCTAGCATTTTTTGTCCTTGTGATCTTAGGAAAGTTATAAAACTCCTCTGAGCCTCAGTTTCCTTGTCTATAAAATGGACTTAAAAATAGTACATCACAGAGACACACTATGAGCATTAGAAGCGTTTATGTGTACAAAGTGTTAGAGAGGTCCCTAAATGTAGTGTTAGCTTTCTTAGCAGATTTGCTGCTGCCTTTTACGATGCTTCTTAGTCTTTTGAATTTCATAGAAAAGTAAATATCTTCAAAATATATTTTTGGGAGCAAAAACTGTTTCCTAAATTTTGATTTTTCCAAGCAAGGATATTTTAAAACAATTAATTTCTATCTTCTGCCACCACCACTGTATTAGAGGACAAAGCATATTTTAAAACAAAGAATTTAGAAAAAGATATTTTCTCAGAATGAAAGACCATCCATTAAATTGATCAAAGCAGCTTAATGGAAAACTCTGGAGAGCATTTTTATTTCCTTTTTCTTATTTTTGTATCCAACATGTGAAATCCTCATCATAGCCCAATTTTGAGGCACAGCCTGGTTAATTCTTTGGCCTTACAAGTGGTAACAAAACTTCCTCTGTGAAGTTCCAAATCTGGATCTCCATTTCAAATTTTTTTGCATCTCTAGGGAGAACTGAGGGGCAAACAATGAGAACCTTCAGCATGAAAACTTTAAAGGCTCCAGTTGTGAGGTAAGAAGGTCGAGACCCAGGTACATTAGGATGAATTTTAAAATGTACACACACAGTGTCCATAAAAGTGGCAGAATTTTGGATGTCACTGTGTTCATGAGCACTGGACCATATTATTGCTAGCCGAGTTAGAAGCCAGCATTTGGGAAGCCAAACTCCTAAGAAGTATTGGATTGTTTTCTACAGATGCTCGATGAGAGGCTATTTGGATGGGCCATGTAGAACAAATTCAATGGGAGGAAAATGCAAATGTATTTTGGACAAATGTACTTAAATCTCTAGGACAAGATGGACTAGGAGCATTATTTTGTAAAGCTGAGATGCTTAACTTTACAAAGGGAAAAGGGACTTAATAGAACATACGGAAGCTTCTTTTCCAGTATATCCTAAAACTAGCTTGGGAACATTCTGAAGTTGCATTTGAATAGCTTATGTCAAGACAGCTGTCTGGCGAGCAACTGGTCCAAGAACTAATGATACCACAGTTAAGCAGAGAGTATGGCTTAGTGAAAGGAAATTAAAAGCTGCAGTAGTCAACTATTTAAATGAAGAAATCGAAATCGATTCAGTGAATTGTCACCTTGCAAGTCACATTTTTCCTTTCCAAATGTTGCTAAAAACCTGCCTACCAATGTATTGTAAGGCAACTATTCACACTTCCTTTTTGCATAGAGAAAGCATAGGTATAAAATGCTTAGCAACTTCAGTACAGCTGGCCTTTCATATCAGTGGGTTCTGCATCCATAGATTCAACCAACAGCAGCTTGAAAATATTTTTCAAAAAACCATTATATTTTTACTGAATATGTAGACATTTTTCTTATCATTATTCCCTAAATAATATAGTATAACAACTATTATATATTATATATTTATAAGCCTTTATATTATATTAGGTATTATAAGTAATCTAGAGATGATTTAAAGATTACAGAAGAATATGCATAGGTTATGTGCAAACACTATGCCATTTTAGATAAGGAACTTGAGCATCCATGAATTTTGGTATCTGGGGGTTGTTCTGTAACCAATCCTCCAGGGATACTGAGAGATTACTATACTACTAATATGACTAGTTTACCTACTATCTCAATATTATGATGTAAAATATATTTAAAAATATGTCAGGAATGAATAGGAAATATATGATAATGTCAATCGTGCATGACAGAATAATCCTCACATTCAATTCAAGTAAAAGATGCTGTTGTATTATACTCTCTTTAATTCTATTTCAAAAATATTAGGAATAGGTCTAAGTGCATTAAGTGAACTCATAGGCAAATCAAAACTCTTACCACAATTCATTCATTTACTCCAAAACATTTACTGATCATCTCTTCCCTGTAGGCTACTATAATTGTGATAAGAACTGAGGACACACATCAAATAAAAAAAATAGTTTCAGCTCTCAGGGACAATCATAGTCTACACTATTTAATAGAACACAGGCAAAAAGGCCTTCATTGGGATCAATGCATGGTACAGAGAGGAGAGACAGTAAACTAGAGTCAGCATTGGTGGGTGCTCAGGAAGGCTTCCAGGAGATGAGAGCTGAGCTAGTTACAATATGAGAGGAGAAATTGTATACCAACGTTATAGGTAGAAGTCAGACACGAAAAAAACTGAGATCTTCAGAAGAGAAATGAGTTTGGTAATCAAGTGTAGGGTGAATTGAAAGGGTAAAAGAGAGAGAGAAAGGAAAGAGTTAGAAAGCAATTATAAGAATCACAGAGAAAAGTTTTCACAGTTTGCTTTTCAGGAAAAAAATCAGTTAAAAGAGAGAAAGGGAGAATATAGGAGAAATATGATAAAATTATTAGGACTTGAAAACTTTGGCTATAGAAGACATGACAAAAAATAGGGTGAGATATGACTCTGGAATGGTACTACCAATTTAAATCAAAAATTTAGAATGGTGTGGTGAGGAGGTGATGAGGAGGGGATGAGGGGTCCAATTTTGGGTGAAGTGTTAATAACTATTAAACGTCAGTTGGAAAACCAGAAAATGAACACACATGGCAAGAAAGATCAAAGTTCAGATGGGTTGAGATGGGTTATGTTAGACCTATTGAAAGAGGTGAGTGGATTCATCTAAAGGAGAAAGTGGACACTCTGGGAGGAGAATATATGTGCCTGAGGAATATAGACATCAGTGAGGAAGATGAGGAAGATGTAAATGAGAGGAGACAAACTAATCTCTTCCTAAGTAGAGGCAACACAACGTTTTAGGAAGTGCTAAGAGATGAGGTCTGATTCCATGGTACATCACTCTTACAGAAAGATACTTGATAGAAGACACAGAGGGGCAATTCACATTTCAGGACTCACATGGCTTGGCATCATCGAGCATCACTGACAATAGATAATCATTGTATAATGGTTGACTTTAGATCAAAGGTGTAAGAATAAAAGAAAAGTAAATGGGGGGAAAACCAAGGAAAAGAAGAAAAGAAAATAATAGTGCCAGATAAAATTCTCTCTTTCAGACAAGCAAAAAAAGAGGTGAAGATTCCCCAATGCCCTTATGGTAGAAAAAGAGCAAGGCTCATTATATCCACATTTCTAAAGCTGCTCCCAGCATCCCTGTGTTGCTTGTGTAGCAGCAATAAACTTGCTTAGTAGGCAAACATGTCAGACAGTTTATAAATCTTTTGAAAAAATATCACCCCAGGGCCTCCCCTTCAGAGAGCAAGATTAACAATGCCCTGAATGTGCTTCCTCAGTTGATTCAGCTCCAGTCTAACCCAGACATTTCCAGGCCCCGGCTATCCTTTTACTCTTTCATTGCATGCAAGAAAAAAAACAAATGGTCAATGAAACAAAACTAAGTATCTCAAGGCTGAACAGGGAATGAGCTAGCAGTAAAACCTATGTTCAACCCCTTCTCTACTTTCTGCCTAAGCATTCCTGGGGTCATAATTTTCAGTTGTGCTTTGAGATCTTTAACTGAAAAAATTCTGCTGTGAGGCCAGTTATTACAAACCTTTTTGCTCAAGACAGTAACAACAACTCTGGGCCATAAAAATTACATATTTACAAAGTGCATATGTAATAGGTGATATTATCCTCGATGTTTTTTAAAAGAAAATTTGAGTGTGGAGACTAAATTCAGCATGAACCTAGGTCTGCCAGACTCTGAAGTCCATACACTTTGTGCTCCTCTGCACTGCTTTTGAGCAGTGATCCACTTGTCATGCATAATGGAGAGATCAAATTTGAACGTTATGAGTCTGTGATTACATTATTTTCCTAAAAGACAATGTTTCTGACATTTTATTATAAGCCTAATTTAGTAGTTTAAAAGTTTTGATTTCCTTCTGCAAGAAGAAAGCCTTAGATGGCCAATCAGGAAGCAGTGTGAGAGGAGAGATGATTTATTCTTCCTTTAACCTTACTAGAGGTTAAAGGGAGAGAAGTCTCAGTTTTTTTATGGTCTCTATGGCTTTTGTTTACTATGTTTTTATCCTTACTACCTACTCATGTTCATAGATGGTGCAAAGATATTAGAAATACATATTGAATTATTTTGTTAAAGTGTTATAGTAATGGCCTCCAAAGAATCATCCCTCCGTCTGTCCATGCCATTGTGTAGTCCCCACTCACGCTGGTCCTTGGCTTGTGCACATAGTTTTCTGTGGCCCGTGAGGCATCAGCAGGTATGTGCTAAGCAGAGGCTTGAATAGCATTTGTACCTTGGGGTATTCCTTCTTGTAACACTGCCAACATGTGAAGAAGCCAGACTAGGACTAATTTGCTAGAGACAAATGGCCCAGCAGATTAGTATTTAGATTACTCTAGCTACATGATTAGCCCAACAGCACTGCCTAGCACAGGAACAAAATTTGGGCAAACTAATTTGGGCAAAAAATTTGGGCACATGTTTTCCACAAGTTTCTAGTGATCACTGATTCTGTGCCTATCTTTTTAATTGAGGATGCCTATGTGCGTATCTATGAATATTGTTTGAGTTTACCATAATCTATACTTTGTTATTGTGGAAACATATTACTGTGTGAGTGTGAAAGATGTAAAAGGAGCAGCCCACTAGTTTAATTTCTCTCCTCATTATTTGTGATATACTATCTCTCTGTCTCTCTCTTTCTCTCTCCCTTTGTTGATGGCTTTTTAAAATGTGGTTCTAAACCACCCTTCACTTTTTTGTATAAGTATGACTTATAACAATAAAAAAGAAAAAAACCTTTTACTAATGTATTTTTAAAGGTTTCCCCAGATTTTTTATTTTGAAATATTTTAAAATAATCAAAAAGTTGAAAGATGTTTATCAGGAACTCATGAAAGCCCTTCATCTATTGTCTAAAATTGTTAATAATTTACCTCATTTGGAAATGCATCATTTTTTCATGAGCTCCATTATTGAGATGTGTAAGTACAGAGTCCTAGGAGACTGTGAACCAAAGTCACATCAGCACAAGATTAAAGGCTGTTGTTCTGTGTACATTTGATGAGCTTTCAACTAAAAAGAAAATTGAGCCATAATCTCTGACTTAATGCACTGAAAATTACAGCTGTGCCAACAAGGAGACAAGAATGGAGAATAGAGGCATGTGCTGACTTAGCAGCCCCAGCTGTGCTAGGTGACATCTGATCCAAGCATCTGTCTGCAGCCCATTGAGCAGGCTCTACAGAAACCCTAAAAAAGATACAAATTGTTTCGAAAAAGCAGCAGGTGTTGAGTGAGCTTTGAAGGTGCAACAATCCTCATGAGGTTTCATTTAACTTGACGGGCCCACCTTTGTGACATTTTTCCCCTCATTGGCAATCACTTGACAATGAGGCTGAGTAGCTTAAGCTGAAATTTTCCTGGAATTCAGCAGTCAAGAAGCCTACAGATTGTGGTGATTGCTGAAGGAGAAAGGCAACTAGGAATACTGCATTTTTAGTATAGCACAGCATCATGTTCTTCCTGGTAGGTCACTCAAAAATCTAAAAAGAATGAAAGGCTGGGCGCAGTGGCTCACACCTGTAATCCTAGCACTCTGGGAGGCCGAGGCGGGAGGATCGCTCGAGGTCAGGAGTTCAAGACCAGCCTGAGCAAGACCGAGACCCCATCTCTACTAAAAATAGAAAGAAATGATTTTTACAGCTAAAAAAATATATATAGAAAAAAAATTAGCCAGGCATGGTGGCACATGCCTGTAGTCCCAGCTACTTGGGAGGCTGAGGCAGAAGGATTGCTTGAGCCCAGGAGTTTGAGGTTGCTGTGAGCTAGGCTGACGCCATGGCACTCTAGCCCGGGCAACAGAGTAAGACTCTGTCTCAAAAAAAAATAAAAATAAATAAATAAATAAATAAATAATAAAATAAAAAGAAATGTTAGGCCCCAAATGTCACTGAGTTAGAGTGAGAAAATGAGAAACTCTGATTTAATTGCATTAAAAGAACTAGATTAATATCCCCATCCTTCCATACATGCTATCCCACTACAGCAAAAATACCTTGTAAGAGAAAAGAGAAAGCAACCTCTTACCCTTTAAGTACCTTAATGAGTACTGCCAACTCTGGCTGTAAAAAAAAAAAAAATCTCTTTTTTATTATTACATGTCTTAAAAACTTTCTTCATTTCATGCACAGTTTCTTCCAATATTCAGTGAACTTTTCATGGTTACATCTTACCAGCATGACAGCTGTTTACCTTTGCATATGTCTGCTTTAAAAAAAAACAGTAAATATTTAAAAAATAATTCCCAGATAATAACATTTCACATATTTCTTATACTTTGGGGCATCTGTCTGCAGTCTCTGTATACTAAAAATATGTATTAAGAATGCCCTAAAATGGTAACTTACTTTGTCATTTCTGTCTACCAAAGTGCTGATTTATCATCTTTCTTCCTTTATATATATTAAATAGTATAGGAGTCCCAAAGTACCTGACCCCTATTTAATTCAGGTCTGTGAGATTCTGTGTTTCTGGGCTTCTCAGAGAACAGATTGCTTTGGGATATTTAGTGTAAAAATGTAATAGTACAATTGACCGACTACATCTATACTAAAATATGCAAATTTGATTTTCCTCTAAAAAGTGATTATTTGACTCTGAGGTAAAATAAATTTATATTTATAGTATGCAGTATTATAATGTATCATTTTAATATTAATATCATAAAAAATGATGTACCTCAAGTTTAGATATAAAAACAAATTCCTGTCTTAGCTGACTGATGAAAACTAATGTCCTGTAACAAACTTTTTACAGGACATGAAATGGCATGGTAAGTACTTCTCATGGTCTTTTGCCACTCACCAACTTGTACTTTGAATGAGGATTTGAATTGTTAGCCAAAAGAAATTGAAGCACATGATCAATATCATAACTTTTAATTCATGTCATGATAATTAGATCTAACAAAAAGTCATCTTCTCTCTATCTCCATCATGATATTTCCTTGCCATTCTTATTATTATAATGGAGTAGTTTTTTCACAGTTGTGTTTTCTTTACAAATAGTTGAGTAAAGTGCAGTGCTTTAGAAATTATGAAAATGGCTGTGTCATTTACAAAACCTAAAAGTTTCATTGATTGCTGCTTTCCTGCCTCATTCTATAGTTGGCTGAAATGTTACCTTCTTATTGATAAAAGTCTACCAGGAGGCATGGCAATAGGAACTATTGATGAAATGTCTAAGGAGGAAAATGCAATTGTGATTTGCTGTGAAATTCCACTTGGGAATCTGTTTTAAGACTTCACGGTTGAGAGGTAGCTTCATTTGTTTTCTCCTGCTTCTAACCCAATGTTTTATACCATACGTGATTGTTGCAGGATTTTGCAATGACAGTTTCCAAATTTCTTTCCTGCAGATACTGTTGAGGAATATAGCCTCTTTCCTAGCATTCTTTATCTTAACTGAAACATAACTTTTCCCCATAACCACAAGCATTTCAATCCTTTTCCCGGTGGAGATTAATAATGGAAATAGCTGCCATCTGTTTGAGGGATCACCAGTGTCCAGTCTGCTACTCAGTATTTCATAGATAGTGTTGTATTTATCAGAATAATAATCCCCTGAGTTTGACATTATTATTCTAATTCTATAGAACCTGAGACTCGGAAGACCGTAATACCTTGTTTGATGTTACAAACCTAGTATGTAGGTTGTACAGAGCACTGGAGTTGTAAAATATGCTCTTAACCCAGTGGTTAAGAGCTCTTTGCCCACTCCCCGCATATCATAATGCCATGAAATGGAGGAAACATCAGTATTCTCCAGGCCATTACTACTGCTTCCTGTTTACTTTGCTTGCACCCTCATGTGTTTGTTTTTGAGTCTTAATGTCATTGTGCTAAGCTTCTCTCTATTAATTTATTGATGTCATCTGCAAATCTCCTGGTCACTATCTGTACTGAGCCTTTGTCCCTGGCCTTGGATTATTTTGATAGCCATGTTAACAACCTACTTTATCTAATACTTTGATATTAATGTCTCCAAGGTCCTGAAAATTCACCCCAGGTAACTATACCCAAGGATGTGTCTAGACTTTCTTATTGTCCCCAAATGCTTTGCATTTGAAATATGAAACTCCAACACTTCACTCTTAACACAACTGGTTGTTTTTCCATCTCTATTACTTTTACTACTTCTTTTCTTTATCTCATTATATGTCATGTATCCTCTTTTTGTATTTTAATCTATTGGTATCAATATGCAGCTGCAGCCTTTAGAAGACTCCTGTGGACTTCTACTTTGGTCATGTTGGCCAAATTTGTTTCACATGGCCACTGAAATTGCTTTAGAGGGTAGAAGGATGAATAGTCTTTCAAACCTCAGTAGTGGAGGCAGAAAGGAAGCAGGGAATTGAGAAAGAGTACAAACTTAGTATCATCTACAGTATCTAAGACAACACTTATGTATGCTCTAGTATGTTTTATTTTTAAAAATGAAGGTTATGCAAAAGAAGACTGTGCAGATATAGAATTTTGATTAATCCATGTGTGTTCAGCCATGCTTCTTTCAGCTCCCTGCATGGTATTTGGTGTCTAATTCTTAGCCTCTGCAGAGTTTGGATAAGCAATTCACTTTCCTGTTTCCTAGATTCTTCTCTTGAACATTCTGAGCTGTGACTTCCTCTGCCTGAAATAGGAATTGTTAATTTTCCTTTCTGCTTTAAGAAAAAAAAAAAAAAAACTATCATGTATACTAAGTGATCCTCCCTTGTTTTCTTTATGATGACAAGTGTCTGCATATTTTTATTCCTTGAATAACATTTTTATTTATTTTCTGTGGTGAAGAAATAAAAATATGTTCACTATGCCATCTCTAACTGTAAGTTTTATAAACTTATATTGTTAGTTTATTTATCTGTAGCCATAAGAAGACCATGAGTCTTTGAGGGTAGAGAATCAATTAATTTTTTAAGAATGTTTTAGTCTTCAGAACGAAGCATGTGTTTAAATGATAGTCACTGCAGGGAGAGAGAGAGAGAAAAGAAGAGGGAAAGAAGTTGGAGGCAGAGGAGGAAACAGAAGGGAAAGGAAGAAGGAAGGAAGCTAGCAGAGTATAATCCAAAGTCTTCACTTGATATTCATAATCGATCTCTTTCAGTCTTTGTGAACCATTAAAATGTATATCGAATGAAGTCTCTTGCTATCAGTTTCCTTCTTGATAAATTTGAAATGATACTATTTCATGTACCTCAAATGATATTCATAAGATGAGATCAGATAACAAACATTAGCATGTTTTATAAATTTAAAATAGTTATAAAATATTAGGAGTTATTTCTTGACAAATTTTACCTGTTGACAATCATTGTATTAGGATATTAACACATTGATGAATACAAAATGGCATTCAGCAAATATTTACCTCACACCTAGCGTGTGCCAGGCACTGTTCTTGATGCAGGAGATACAGCAGTGATCTCATAGACCAATCCTGGACTATGGGGAAGTTATCGTCTATTACCTTCTACTAGAGGGATATTAGGTAAAATGGTTCCTTGATTCATCATTTTTTACTAGACACTAACATACTACATAGTATGTTTTTATATGAGTTTGTGACTTACCAAATTAAATAACCAAAAGGAACAGTAAAAATCAAATCTTTTCTAAAATTCTAGTTAGCATTAGATTGGCAATGCCCTGATCCACAAACTGACTTTATTAGATTCAACTTTATTAGCTGATAAATTTTTTAAACCCTTGTGTATTTTATGAATATTTTTCTCTTTGAATTTTCATATTTATATTCTACATTGTATTCAAATTGGGATTTTGCTTCTTATCCCTCTTTAAATATACCTCTAGGGAGGAGATTCAGCATTCAATTCAAATTCATTAGTTTAGAATAGAAGTTGATGACAATATACATTCCAAGCACAACCCACACCCATTGCAAAACAATATCTCTTTTTCTCTAAATTTTAATCCATACATTTTAGAACAATTTCATATGTGTCTAGGAAATAAAAGATAAATTGTCATGTACCCCCCAATTATTGTGGGACTGAGATAAGACCCTATATAATAGAAAAGAGGAAAGAACAGATAAACAATGATTGCAGCTTACTATTTTTCATAAACTATGTCAAATGTTTCCTTATTTAGTCTTTATGCAGATCTTTGGAAGTGGACATCATTAGGCTTATATTTCCTTCACAAATGAGGAAAGTACATTCTCAGCAAGATTAAGTAACTTGCCCCAAATTGACCTGTGACTGAGTAGCCCTTGGAAACAACCCCATTGCACCACAACCTGCATACTTACCTGTCTAATGTGTATGAGGAGGTCTTTATTGTGTTCACAAATGCTCTTTCTTTAGGAAAAGCATGAGAAATAACAACATAAGCAAAGAGATTACAAACAACTTCACGTAATAAATTCATTATTTTTCCTTCATGGATTTCTGGTTAAGACAAACAAAAGACACATATTGTTAAGACAGTGTTCTACTAAGGTGAAGAGAAAAGAGACAGTATGCCACACTAGTATGTATCCTTTCTGTGTGAGAAATGGAAATTATAAAATGCTTTGAAAGAGCTACACTTTTCGAAGATTAGTCCATGGACACAGAAAGGAGAAGTAAGTGAATACAGAAGCACAATGCTTTAAAGAGTGAGAGTATCAGAATTTTAACTATTGGTAGTGGGAATTTTTAAACTTCAGCCAATTTTGATTTTTATTGTTGAATCCAATATGGAATTTGTACTCATTGCCCTTAGAGTCTAAAGGGAAATGACATGTTTGCTAGTCATTAGATAGATAGTGTGATGTTGGAAGGATAAAAGTATTGGAGCCAGAGAGACCCCTGTTCAACTTCAGGTAGTGTGCACTAAGACAAAATTTATAAAGACCTTATCAGAGGGCCTGATAAATACTTAATTTCGATATATTATTGTATTTATTATTTTCTTTGTGACATTATGTACTAAACACTGGACAGCAAAGCCCCTGCCTAAGAAATATGAATCTAGAAGGAAAGATATACAAGGATTTAGAAGATTCAACAACATAAACTATGTCTTCAGTACTAGAAGTCTTTTAGGCACATATTGTAAATAGTAATCACACCTTCCCAAGTACAAGTCTAGCATAACCAATTAAACCAATGTGATGTCCCTTTCTCAGTATTTGACAGTTCAGTAGAACTGGTGTTTGGTGTTCCATTTCTTCTGAGCAGGGGTATCTTAACTAAATTGTTCCTTATATGAAATTGCTGTTTGGCCCCTGCCCCCTAATCCCTGGATTAAGATCCTTCTGAAGCCAGCTTTTCTAGCCTTCTATAGGTACTCTAGCACATTTTCTCTTTTATCTCCTTTTTCTAGGCCTTGAACCAACTTTATCATTTTCAACAAACAAATTAATAAAAATGTAAACAAAATAAAATATAAAATTGTACCAATAAAAGAAGAATGAACAGAACTAGAAAAGATATTTCCTTCTACATTTATTCAATAAGTTATATAGTACTTATTAAATGTGTGCTCTCAGAGGTAGATGTACAGAGCTGACATAACCAAAAACGAATCCTTATCTCACAGATATTACATCATATATGGAAGAAAATAATCAGGCCTAGTAGATGATATGAGGCGTCTACCCAGATGATTTAATGTATGATAGAGAATATGATAAAATACCATACAAAAGACCTAGATACATTGCTATGGGATTTTTTAAGAAAGTAAAATTAATTATGGCTTAAGGAACAAAAGAAATCAGAGTGATATTTAAAAGAGAAACAACAACACACATTAGACATGAAAACAGAAAAATCACAGTAAAGTCACAACTTTGTAGACAGAAATATGAATAAAATAATGGAAGCGAGAAAGTATAGGGATGTTTCAATCAGTAGGTCATTTAGACTGGAAAGCCAGCTAAGTTTAAAAGAGTAGTAAGAAGAGGTCACAAAATAAATTGGAGACGAGATCTTAGAAGGTCTTGAGTGCATTTATTTGGAAAGCAGTTAGGAGTCAGTATGGTTTAGGAAGAAGAGCCAAAGAGTTCTGTGAAAGATAGATGGGGGGCATCAGAGAAGATGAGAGTCCTATTGGGAGACCATCACCTCTGTCTCTCTGAGACTGAGTGTGAGCCAGCCCTTAACATTCTGAGTATGTTCAGTCTTATAAACAGGGATCCCTTTTATTCTCTTATGCTTTTCATTAATTTTTCTAATAAAAAAAGACTTTGGTAAATCATTCCATTTTAAAATAGCGTTCAATTTTTAGGGAAAAATGTGCAAAGTCTATTTGTGTCAACAGAAATTGAAGAACAGATATTATTTGAATTTTGTGCATCACTGATATATATATTTTAATGGATTCTAATCTTAAAAGCACAAATAATTCGCCTGGAAGACTATTATTTTTCTCTCTCTCTAATTTTCTACCTCTTTCTTTACTCCTGTTAATTTGGCTCTGACTTTTAATAGAAATATTTCCTTCTTCGTACACTAGGTAATAATTTGGCCACCAACCTACTTAGAAGGTCATTTATATTATACTTTCTCTTTCAATGCAGAGAATGACACTAGGGCAATGCTTTCTTCTAGCACACTTTGTACTCGGGAGACTATACAGATGGTGCTCTAAGTTGGCCTCATTGAACCATTTAGCATGCAGCAGAACATGCTTTGGCACCAAGTTTGGCCTGGGAAAAGGCTTCCTGATATCATCTAAAAAGCCATATGTAGAATGCCATATCTAGACAATAGTAGCTGAGACATCTTTAAAGTTTAAGCCATATCTTAAGACGTGCCGTTTTAATAATCACATAGCATGCTTTTGCATACATTGTTTTGTTCTTTGCTCTTAAATAAATAATTGCATTTAAGAAAAAAACATGCTACTGCTTACAGTACTCCTACAGGAATAATGAAAGATCAAAATATCAAATTAAATGTGAAAAGGTCTCACAGATATTGGCAAAAGATGACAATAATTGTTCTGTTTAAATGCATAATAATACTAAGAGATTTATGGTGCCATATTATTTGGCACATACTACTTTTAGGCATAATGTAATCTCAAATCCTGGAAAAATATCCCAGCTAAAGTGGTTAATGTTTGCTCAGGGCAAACATTATAAAATCTCAGTGAGGAATGCTCTTGGATGATTGCCAACTGTGCACAGAGTGAGCCCTGGTAGGGTTTTTCCTTTCCTGCCAGCATGGTCCAGTGCTTCCTCCCAAGGGCTCTTTGCTAATCTGAAAGGGATTCCACAGAAATATTACAGAATACTAAAAATTTGCTAAAACGGACTTTAATGAATACTGAGAGATACTGGTTTTTAATTAAAAGGTCAATATATCCTGGACAACAGATGCCCAAATCAATTTAGGGAGTACCTGGGACATAAATAGGTTTTAATGTTAGTCTTGCTGTTACTTTTATTGCAAGTGGCACTTGTCTTTCTCCAGAGTATAATGTGCTCTGTGGATGTTACCACATCCATCTTCACAGCATAGTGAGCAGAGGTCAACTGTTATTATATGGGATTTGCAGATGTAAAAATAGAAACTTTGAGAATTTATTAATACATGACTTGATCAAGGTCATCAAATGACCTGAAGCTGCAGCTGTTCTGGATCTATTAGGTTTCTTATTAATTTAGTGAGGGGAACCAGTTAAATAGGGAACATCAGAGGGAAAGGGGGTTTTTTAAACGTCTACTTATAAGAATCCTAGTGTATATAGTATTATTTAATCATAATAACTCTGCAGATGGGAAAATCAGTTTTTTTAGATGTACCAATGTTGTCCAAGTTCTTAAAGTAAATTAAAGGGAAAAGGCAGAATTTGAAGCAAAATGGCCTCTATGACTCTTTTCACTTAATTTTGAAGGTTGAGCTTCACTACTATGGCAATTTATTTGTCTTTAACTGACAAGGGAACTGCTTAGAAACAGCAATAAAGAATTGGCTACCTACGCTTACAGAGGCAAGGGAAGCAGGAGGATTTTGAATCGAACAATATCCAAATTTATTAATTTCTACTTTCTAGGCCTGGAAAGGCAGCTCAGTTTAATCACTGTAAATATTTTTCTGTGACCTTCCAACTATTGTATAGCACAGCTTGCATTTTGATATTGACAGAGGATCTTCTTCCCCCAACACAAGTTTTACAGATTTTTCTCTAGGACCAAAAGCCTGAACAGAAAACCTACTACCCAGATTCCTTCTGCTCTTGGTAGAGGAGACTCCAGAGAGAAAAGCATGAAAAGGAAATACTATGGAAAAACTTATTACTCACTTCTCATGTAGACAACTCTAAATTACCCATACCTACGGCTCTCTACATTTTGTTTCCAATTCAAAATGACAGACATTAACTTAATTATAATATAAAGTTTGTAAGAATAAGTCCTTATGCATTTTTGATCATTTAGCACCAACTTTTATAAGGAAAGTTTTAAAAATAAGAATCTTAAATCATAGGCTCTGTTTTGTGTATGTGTGTGTGGGTATTTGTATGTGTGTGTGTATGAAGTGATAAGTAAAATTCCCTGTTTCAAAGAATTTTATTTGGGATATTATAAGAAAGTCATATAAGTTCATACTCCCTGCCTAAGGGAAAAAAATAGCTAAGTTTCGATAACCCTAAACCACTAAATGTTATTTGTTTCACACTAGCACAAAGAACTAAAACTGATTCAGCTCAGGGCTGTAATGTCAAAGAACACTAGAAAGGAGTACAAAACCTCATTCTTATACCCATTACAGGATTGTTTTCTATAAGAAACACTAATTTTACCCATTTTAATCCCAATACAAAGTGGATCATATCCGGCCAGCCTGTAGTTTTACCATCTAATTTAATATGAGAATATTGACTAATAAAAATGAATAAACAGTGAATTTTTTATTTGTAATAATTATTGCTTCTATGAAATTGAAGTCACAAAAACTAAGGTATTATATTTACCAAATTGGAGAGACAGGAGTGATCAAAATAAACAAGAGACAGAGAGAGCGGAAGAGAGAAAATGAGATAGAAAGAAAAAAAGCGAGGAAGAGAGAGGGAGGGAGGGAAGATTCTTGCTAGGTCTAGAAGATGATAAGTGTTTATTAATTTATCTGTGAAAAAGAAAACTACTTAGGCAAATGCTCCAAGAGAAAGCAAATATCCTATTCAAAATTTAGAAATAAAAACATTTCTAAATAAGAATTACTGAAGTATATCAGCTTGAGAAGCAAGTGGCTGAGTTAAGAGGAGTCATATAATTTTTATTTGGTGTACAATGTTGAGGAAAAAATTAGCTTTAATGTTGCTTCATAATATAGTTTACTGGATTAGGGTTTAATCACTCTTTTTCCCAGCTTAAAGATAGAGAGAATGAATAACTTTTAAAGTAATGGCTCCCTTTTAATGCTATTTCTGAGTTCATTTAAATCATTTGCTTGAATTTCCATGAAAGTTATTTCAGAAAGAAATAGAGGAAAGATGACAGTTTATTTTGTTGTATGTGCAACCCTGGAGGAAAAAATCAGATATTGCATATTTCAATATGAGCATTCATATTTGATTCTTTTCTTGGGGTTTTGACTTTTCTTTTGAAATTTCCAACCAATTTTCTTCCAGATTCTTTAAAATAGTTACAATAGCTTATTTAAAGCTTTACTGCTATTTCCATTAACTAGGTGACCTGTTGGTCTACTTCTATTACTTTCTTTTGATTATAGATTGTATTGTCCTACCTTTTCCCGTATGTGGTAATTTTTAATTATATCGAGAACATTGCATATGAAAGAACCGTTAGAGATTAATGTATGGGTATTTCACAGAGACTAATATACTGATATTTCACAAGCCCTTTCTCCTATCTGGAAATTGGGGTATGGGCTAATCTTTCTGAGTTCTTTGGGAATTGAGTTAATCCAGGCTTTGTTACAGCTCCAATCAAATTTTACTTGTGATTATTCCAACTACCAACCAACCCAACATCCCAGGAGCTTCCTTCCTTTCTTTCTATCTCCCTTTCTTTTACTTCCTTTGTTTTTTATTTCTTTTTTGCTAATCTTTTCATTTTCATGTAATATTGAACACAAAGGAAAGTTGCAAAAAATATTATAAGGCATTTTCATATAACTTTTAAATGGATTTACTGATGGTTTATATTTGTTTCATTTCTCTCTCTGCCCCCTCCCCTTGTACTTCTCTTTTCTCTCTTTTCTGGAATCGTGTTTATATTTATATATACATTTTTTGTATGAACACTTAGAGACCATTTTTTTATGAACAACTTATAACTTGAAGTGTTCCTTCACCCCTGAGAGCTCAACTGTGTATTTCTTTAGAGCAAGAACATGACTACATAACCACACTGCATTTAACATGATTTAACATTTATTAAACACTACTCTCTAATCCGTAGTCATTTGTAACTATATTTTTTCTGTCCAGGATCCAATCCTATATCAAGCATTGTATTAGGTGGTCATGCTTCCATAGTCTCCTTTAATCTATTAATAAAACAGTTAATTAGCCTTTCTTTGTCTTTCTTATCCTTTACATTTTTTAAGGGTACAGGGCAGTTATTTTGTAGAATATTTCTTAATTTATGTTTGTCTAATGATTTCTCATGACAAGATTTAGGTTACACATTTTCTGACAGGAATATATATATTTTTTAATATCATGGTGTCCTTCTAAAGGAATCCTATGAGGAAGCCTATGGTGTGGGTCTGTTCCAATATCGACAGTTAACTTTGTTAACATCATGCGCTTCCTTGTAAAGTTCTTCTTTTCCTTTTGTAATTGTGTATAATAGTTTGAGTCTTCCGAGAAAGAAAACAGGATCAGATGTGAAAGAGATTATATTTGAGAAAAATGTAGAGAGGGAGTCAGAGAAGGCAGCAAAGGTCATCAGACCTAGACATGAAGGAGGAGGGAAAGGAAAGATGGTTGGGTAGCGAGCTCTCAGCTTCAGCACAGTCTAAGAAATGTTTAACTAGCAAAGGAGTCCTGGAGCCAAAGCTGCCCTTAAAGGGTCCAAATCTTGCAGGGTCGGGTAATTCTTCATTGTGGGGAGCTATTCTGGGCATCATAGGATATGCAGCATCATGGTTGGCCTCTACCCACTAGATTCCAGCAAAAGTCACCCGGTTGTGACAACAAAATAATGTCTCTAGACATCACCAAATTTCACATGGGGGTGGTGGTGATAAATTGCTTCTTATTGAGAAACATTGCCCAATATGTGTAGGTATCTTTTTGTTCTCTGGCCAGGGTTAACATATCTCTGAAGTCCATTCTGCACACATGAGATTCCTCCTACAGTTGTCTTTTCTTGAGTGATGATGTGTGACTTTGCTAAAGCCTTGCCTTTACTCTCTGTACACAAAGCTTCTCTACAACAAGTGTTTCCTCTGGCGTCTAATAAAGTGTGACTTCAGCATAAAACCTTCTCCATACTTACTGCAAACAAATCTTCTCCCCTCAGTGTGCTCTCTGATATGTGATGAGGGTTACCTTATCACTAAATCCCCGCTCACACTCTCTGCACACATAAGGCTTCTCCCCTGATGTTTTATGAGTGCTGACTTCTGGATAAAGCCACGTCCACACTCCCTGCACACAAAGGGCCTCTCCTTTGAGTGAGCCATCTTATGCCTGACTAGATTTGCTTTCTGGCTAAAGCCTTGCCCACACAATGTGCAAACATAAGCCTTCTCCCCTGAGTGTGTTCTCTGATGACTGATGAGGTGTGACTTCTGTCTAAAGCCTCGCCCACACTCCTTGCACACAAAAGGCTTCTCGCCTGAGTGGGTCCTCTGATGTGCAACGAGAGTTGACTTATGGCTAAAGCTTCGCCCACATTCCGTGCACACGTAAGGCTTCTCTCCTGAGTGTGTTCTCTGGTGTGTAATGAGAGCTGACTTAACACTAAACCTTCGCCCACACTCAGCACACATATATGGGTTCTCTCCTGAGTGGGTCCTCTGGTGTGTGGTAAGGTTTGATTTATCACGGAAACCTCGCCCACACTCCTGGCACACAAAAGGCTTCTCTCCCGAGTGTGTCCGTTTGTGTTTAACGAGGTATGATTTCTGATTAAAGCTCCGGCCACACTCACCGCACAAATGAGGATTCTCCCCTGAATGAAGTCTCTGGTGTTTGCTGAGAATTGATTTATCTCTAAAGAGCTTCCCACAGTCCCCACACACATAAGGCTTCTCCCATGTGTGAGTCCTCTGGTGTGTGAAAAGGTTTGACTTATCCTTGAAGCCTCGCCCACACTCCCTGCACACAAAGGGCTTCTCCCCTGAGTGAGTCCTGAGGTGTCTGATGAGGGTTGACTTCTGGCGAAACCTTCGCCCACACTGCTCACAGACAAAGGGCTTCTCCCCAGAGTGGGCCTTCTTGTGTGTGACTAGGTTTGACTTCTGGCTGAAAGCCTGCCCACACTCTGGGCAGAGATAAGGCTTTTCCCCTGTATGTGATCTCTTGTGTGTGACGAGAGCTGATTTGTAGCTAAAGCTTCGGCCACACTCACTGCAAATATGAGGCTTTCCTCCTGAGTGAATCCTCTGATGAGTGAAGGAGACTGATTTCTGGTTAAAGCCTAACCCACAATTTCCACAGTTGATTACTTCAAATCCTTGCATTTCTACCCACTTTAATACTTTCTTTGTTTCTACAGGGTTTTCCTTCTCAGCTGAGCTCAGTTTTATTTCTACCCCTGTATTGCCTTCCACAGAGCTTCTTAGCTGTCCTGCAGGTGGGATGGAAAAGCTCATTAAAGTAACTCTTTCTCTTCCTCTCCCAAAAAAGGATTTGGAGCCCTCTCCTCTATCTTGACCTTCCACTCTGTCCCTCCAGAAGCTTTGATAAGAGAGTGGTGGCTGCTGCTGTTTCTGATCTACTGGGCAGAGATCTGCCATTTGGAGAGTTTCTGCAGACAAGCCTTGGAAGATCTGAAGGTGATGAGCATGTAGCACATGTTGGCATAATTGCTGACGGCAGCAGACCAGAGGGGAGGAGAAGTAGGGTTGAATTTCAGGTTTTGGATCTATTGAACAGGAGCTGGGCAGACGTTTTCTTTCCTCGGTCCAGGGCTCCTCCCCCTGCTCCAGCAGAATGACCAGTGTTGGTTTGGAAAATGGAATGCCCAAGGAGACCAGGTTGCTGTAGTTTTCCAGCATCACATCCCTATACAGGGTCCTCTGAGCAGGGTTCAATAGCTTCCACTCTTCCTGGGTGAAATCCACTGCCACATCATGAAATAATAAGGATGCCTCCTCTCTCCTGCCTCTCAGGAGCCTTAAGGCCATTTTTCTGCTTGCCCCCCAACCCCCAGTGGTATTCTTGAAGAAAAGTGAGGTCTTATCCTCACCCAGCCTTGGCTTCTGTTCAGTAGCACAGGAGTAACTCCTGGGGTTGAGCCCTCACTGCCCCTAGTCCTGGCATGACAGTCTGAATCCCAACCTGGCAATGGCCCCAGGTAGCAGTGTCTCTTGCTGTCCGTCCTCTTCTCTCTGCTGGGCTTGTTTCTCTCTGGGAGTCATTTCATTTCACTTCCTTGAATCCACAACTCTTCTCTACCTTCATAGAAGGGTATGATTTTTATTTTATTTTGTCTGTTCTTGTGGTTACCACTGGAACAAAGGTCTTTTCTATTCTTTTATATTCTAACTGGCAGCCAAAGAATTCCTGGTAGGGAAAAAAAAAAAAAATGAAGGAAAAATTTAGAATTGTTCATAAAAAAATAACTAGCGTTTTGATCTTTTATGCTTCAAATTCCCTCTTTTTCTCCTTGCTATGGCTGTCACTAATTGGCTAGTTTTTGTCTTCAGCCATAGAATAACCTGGGTTTTTAATTGTTATTGTAATTTACTTATTTATTTTTTGTAAATTGTTGTTGTAATTTATTATTTATTTTACTTATTTATTTTGCAAAGGCAAAAGAGGTGGCATGCCTTAATCACTGGCCTTCCAAAGTTAAAATAGCATTCTTTTTCACAAAAGTAAAGTCTCTGAGAAGTCTGATAGTAAATAAACTGTTTTTTTAACATAATATTTACTAAATTTAATCATCACAAAATCTCTATATTCTCATAACATTTCTGAATATCCAATGAACGTAATATTTCACAGAATATAACTTGATAATTGCTAATCAATCATATTGTTTATCCCCAACTCCGGACTCTAAACTTTTGGATATATTTATTACTTTTATTTGGTTTTCTGATTTATTAAAATTTACAATTTTTATTAATTATTCCCTCACTTTATTCTCAAGTTTTGTTTGTTTGGATTTATCTAAATCTTGAGTTGAATGTCTGTTTCAGTATTTTCTCCCAAACCTTAAAGTTTTGATCATTGAAGTTCTGTTTACAAAGCACATTTCATTTTATTCCAATATATGCATTCTTATTTTGATGTAAAATTATTTTCTCAAACAACAACAACAAAACAAAACGTAAGTCCCATTAAATCAGAATGTCAGATATAGAGCCAAAGCATCGACGTTTTAAACTCTCCATGTGATTCTGTATCATCATTGATGAATGTCAACTGAAGATGAGAGGTTCATGTATTTGGAAAGGTGAACTTTATTTCTTTTATGAAAGAGTTGCAGCCTGCAGAGTGTACATTCCAACAGGCTGGGAAGCATAGTCTTGAGCAGAAGCTACAAGCATGTACTCTGAGGGAAAGGCAAAGGGAACAGGAATTTATGCTGAGCAGGGAGGCCGAATGTACATATTTAACAAGCTGCAGGAAGAGTCATGAATACTTATAAAAGGAGAAACATGTGCATGTGCAACTGAGCTTCATGCCACTTCATGGGATCTACATTCAGAAAATGGTGCCTTAGCATGATCTGAGGATGGAGTTTTTGGCCCTCTGATATCAAAAGATGCAGCAGAGGACACAGAAACCCTCACTGCACATGCTCCGTAGACTGGTCAGAACCACTCCTTGGTCAGTGGCTTTTTATCAGGAGGAAATGCTGGTTGGTTGTAGTGCTGAAATCACTAAAAGGGAGAAGTAACATTAGAAGGTTGATTGAAATCAGTGGAGGAGCAAGTCTTTCCAAAGGCTAGTTCTGTTTAACCCTTAGAGAAGAAAGCCTGATGGTGGTCAGTGAGGGAGGGGTTATAAGGAGGTATGTCCCACCTCCCATTCTGTCATGGCTGGGAATTCGGTTTTAAGGTTTTTCTGGGGTCCCCTTGACCAGGAAGGGGCCCATTCAATCATTTGGTTGGCTTAGTATTTTATTTTTATTTCTCAAGAGGTTCCATAATCCTCACTACCCCAACAAGACCTTCTGCATACTTCATTCTGGCCTACCACCCTCACTAGACAACTGTTTTGAAGGTAGGAATTGTGCCTTATTTTTCCCCCAGCACCTGCACAGTGATTCACACACAGTAGAAGCTTAACATTAATCCCTTCCCTTAGTTTAAAGGCATGACATTGTTCATACTAAATATCACCCCTTAGCTACCACATATTAATTTAATTCAGATTTTTTCTTATTCTCCTTTAAGGAGTAATTTTAAAATTTTCTCATGTCTTTTTCAGGAGTAGAAAAGCCCTGGGCCTATTATACCCTTTCTTGACTTTTATCCTATTACACTTATGTCAGTGTTTCATCTGTAGAGTCTCAGGGCAGCTGGAAATCAAAAGGTTTTACTCACTTGCTGGTAGCTCAGCATGATAAGAATGTTAGTTTATTTTAGAATATATCCTTCTTGTACTGATATCATCTGCCCCAAAACTTGTTTTTCCTAAATAGGCAAAGAAAAAGGCAAAGTTTATGTCTAAGTAGCCAAACCCTTTTGCTATGATATATATTTTTCTCCCTAGGCAATTTTATTCCTAGGTGATTATTCTAAATCACACACGTTTCCTTACATATACCACTCTGATTATGTTCCCATCAAAATTCATTCTTCATATATGGGAGTAATTTCATCACTTGTCAAAGCTGTCTTAAGTTTTTTTTTTCTGCCTCTCAAAATATTAACTATGTCTAATTTAATGTGATATGTAAACTAAGATTTTCAAAATCTTTGTTGCAGTCTTCCAAATTAAACTTGGCTTCTCAATATACCAATTCAGGGCACAGCCGTGTAAAGATTTTATTTTTAAGGCAAAGAATATGGCACAATAAGAGAAAGAGGGTACAAACGACCATACCATCTGAAGCCCAAGAAACATCCCATGTGCAAACTCCCCAATGGCCCTTTTGTAGATCTCTGGTTTGTGCCATCAAGAACCTTGGTTTGGAGAGAGCACAAAGAGAAGCTCTCTTAAGTTATCAAACCAGGCTTGTCAAACCAGTTAGGTCAATTGGAAACCATTAGTAAAGAAATTTACTCAGAGTTTCCAGGGGTTTTCTGATCCTAAACAGTTTAACTCTCCTATCTTGGCCAAGATTCAGAAACTAGATATCTAGGTATACTCAGAAATAATGACAGAACTTTTCCAGTTTAACTATAAATCAATTGTCTCCACACTTTCACATGTAGGTTTCCTTTTACTAATGTTTAAAAAAAAGAAAAAAATAATAATAACATAAATCTAAAATAAAAACTTGGTCAAATTTTTTTAAAAAATAGTTAACAAGTTTATTTAAAATGTCACTAATCACTATCAGCTATTATTTATGCCACCTAACTTGATACAATCATTATTTAAAAAATACATTCCATTATTGATTTTTTTCCTCAGCTGGATAATTGATATCGTTTTTCTGGCCAAAGTCTTGGCATTCAATATGCCTTTATTTGACATAAAATTTGGAAGGATTTTTTTTTCTTTCCTTATATTCCTACTAATCTCTTTTTCTCACATTTTAACTCACCATTTGCTTCTACTCTGTAATCCAAAGAAATATCTCACTGACTAGTCATTAGAGTCTAATCAAGAAGATGTTTTGGCTGCCCCATTCTGTTTGGGGCCTTTAGCTTATAGTACTGCCCCTATTCTTGGCTTGAATAGTCCATATTTATACATTAATAATTCTCAGTACATTAAGATGCTAATTTCTCCAGCACTCATTTGCTCACTTATTCACTAGCCTAACCCAACAAGAGCTGCTGGTTGCCACTACTTGGCAACCACTGTGCTAGGTAGTGTAGAAACAAGATCTATAGTGTTCCTGATCTTATGCATTTGCAGGAGGATAGAGGATACAGATAGGAAAACAGATAATTGCAACGAGTGTGGTGAATACTTGCAATGGTTGATTTCAAGTGTCAACTGTACTAAGGGATATTCACATAGCTGGTAAAACATTATTTCTGGTTATATCTGTGAGGGTATTCTGGAAGAGACTAGCATTTGAATCAGGGAACTGAGTAAGGAAGACCAACACTCACACAATGTGGATGGATGGGGACCATGCAGTGAGGCTAAAGGCCCAGACAGAACAAAAAAAGGCAGAGAAAAGGCAAATTCATTATCTCTCTCTCTCACTCTCCCAGAGCTGTTGGAGTTGGGGTACCCTTTGTATCCCACCCTTCGCTCTTCAAACGTTAAGTTCTCCTGTCTCTAGGACATGCACCAGCAGCGCCCCAGGTACTCAGGCCTTCCACCTCAGACTGAGAGTTACACCATCCACTGCCCTGGTTCTGAGGCCTTCAGACTTGGACTGAGTCACAGTACTGACTTCTCTAGTTCTCCAGCTTGCAGGAATATTGTGGCACTTCTCAGCCCCCAAAATTTCATAATGAGTCAATTCTTTTAATAAATCCTCTTTCATATCTTTCTCTCTATATATCCTATTGGTTCTGTTTGTCTGGAGAAACTTAACTAGTACAATGCCATAGGGGTGTAAATTCCTGATGGATGGATACACACAGAAAGTATCCAAGCTGGAGTGTCAAGGAAGATTTCCTGAAAGAAATAGTAGCTATAACATAAAAATTAAAGAGAAATTAACTAAGGTAGGATAGGCTGGTAGGGGTTTATATGGATATAAACATTCCAGACAGAATTATGGGAAAGAGCTTAGCAGATTTGAGAAAGTGAAATTAATAAGGTATATCCTGAGGGAGAACAAGAGAAAGAGAAAGGGGATGGGGAAGGGAAAGCAAGAGAGAGAAAATAGTGTGAGCACAAAAGGGAAGATCTAAGAGAAGAACCTGGAGTATTGAGCTAAAATACAACTTTAGAGGGCCTGGTAAACAATGTTGTTCATAGAGTAATGCAACTTAAATCAGGAAAGGTGTTTGGTTAGAGCCTCTACTGTCCCAGGCTTCCACACAAGTCCTACACTTGAGACATAGGAGAAAGTGATGTAACCTAAGCGTGATTTTCCACATTGGTGTTGTTTTCCTCCTTCCCTCTTCCTAGGGTGCCTTTCTTAACTCTCCCTAAATATCACATTCTCTTTTGATATATCCATCATATGCCACCTACCTCATGACATCTTTCATTGAGTAAATGCATTTTCTCTTTTCTCTAAATCTCTATAACTTTGCACGATTTTTCCTCTCTAATATAATGCCTTGAACACCTATTCTTGAGCCGTATATATTTGTAAACTTAGCTTCCCCTCTGATTAGACTAGCTTCTTCAGGGCAGGTCTTAAACATTTTAAGATCCCCTATAATATGGTCTTCCAAAATTTATTAAATTGAACAATAATGCTTCAATAGGAACAAAGGAAAATTATTAAAAAACAAAAAATATGGATTTTTCATAAGACTTGCACATCACAACAGACTGTTATATTCACCAAAATTGTAACCTTATTTGGAGTGGCAAGGTTGAACATTTGCACAGGGTTTTTTTGTTAAATTTTGTTTGTTTTTACATTCATTCACTTTTAAATCTATATATATTTACATTCTTTCTTTATGTTCATCTAATTCTTATTGTCAATTTAGCTAATACTAGTAAAAACTGTAATTTACAGTGTATTTTTTCAGTTGAAATAGCACCGTTCATTGATTCACCACTGATTAAAAGACTGAAGGAAAGCTTATAGGTGGATTGAATAGAAGAATGAGCTCAAATTAAAGTAATTATATCTGCTTTTATTTTATTTTATTTTATTTATTTATTTATTTATTTATTTTTTGGAGACAGAGTTTCGCTGTGTTGCCTGGGCTAGAGTGAGTGCCATGGCATCAGCTTAGCTCACAACAACCTCAAACTCCTGGGCTTAAGCGATCCTACTGCCTCAGCCTCCCCAGTAGCTGGGACTACAGGCATGTGCCACCATGCCCGGCTAATTTTTTCTATATATATTTTTTCAGTTGGCCAGATAATTTCTTTCTATTTTTTTTAGTCTCGCTGTTGCTGAGGCTGGTCTCGAACTCCTGACCTCGAGCAATCCACCCACCTCGGCCTCCCAGAGTGCTAGGATTACAGGCGTGAGCCACCACGCCCGGCCTATTTTATTTTTTTAATTTCAAAATGTTAAGGGGGTACAAATATGTTTGCTACATGGATACCTTATATAATGCTTAAGTCAGGGCTTTTGGTGTGCCTGTTACCAGGATAATGTTTATTGCACCCCAGAGGTAAGTTTATATTCCTCACCCCACCTACCCTCCCCACTTCTTAGATTTTCATGTCCTTTGTATTATTTTGTGCCCATGTGTACTGATTGTTTAACTCCTACTTATTAGTGAGAAAATATGGTGTTTGGTTTTCCATTCCTGAGATACTTCACTTAGGATAATGGTCTCCAGTTTCATCCAAGTTGCTGCAAAAGACATTATTTCATTCCTTTTTATAGTTATGTAGTACTCCATGGTATGTATAAACCACATTTTCTTTGTCTACTCATAAATTGTTGGGTGCTTAGGTTGATTCCACATCTTTGCAATTGTGAATTGTTCTGTGATAAACGTTTTAGTGCAGGAGTCTTTTTTTTACCTTTTAATAATGGTCATTATGATAGGGGTAAGATGGTATCTCAGTGTAGTTTTAATTTACATTTCTCTGATAATTAGTGATGTTGAACATTTTTCATATGTTTGTTGACCATTTGTCTATCTTCTTTTGAAAAACCTCTTCCCATGGTTTTTTTTTTTTTTTTCTTGCTGATTTGTTTGAGTTCTTTGCAAAGCATGCATCTGACAAAGGACTATTATGCAGAATCTATATCTTCTTTAAAATTACATTTCTTTTTTAGGAAAATAAAATTAGCTAGATATCTAAATACACTTCTTTAATTTGAACACTTTGCTTTAACATAATTTGAAAATGATCATTCAAAAAATTTGGAGAATATGAAAAATATCTTTTTATTTTCCATTTAGGCAATTGTTAAATTTAGATAAGAAGGAATTGATTATTTCTTGTTGATTAGCAGAGGTTCAAGTTCTCCTATTGATGGAAAATAAAACACAAGAAACCAAAAAATCATTGAATTCCACTCTCTACATCCACTAAGATTTAGAATTTTTAATCTGGTCACCCACCCACACTCCTATCCTTGATATGAATAGTATATTAGTATCATTGAAGTTGAAAATTTCTCAGTATAAAGACAAGTATACTTCACGTATAAGAGTACTACAGTATAACAATAACATTGAGCACTACAAAGAGCCAAGACCTGTATTTACACTTGTTTCATCTTTTTCATTATAACTACTCATAGTTATGTATTTTGCTATTCCAGCTTTGCAGATGAACTAAGCTGAAGCTATGAGAGCTGAGCTAAATTGTTCAAGGACATACAGAAAGAAAAAGGGCAAAATTACAATGTGAACTCATGTCAGTATGACTTCAAAATCTAAGCTTTTTACCAATATATGTTGCTTAGGCTCATCAACTCCACACAGTGAATAGCAGTGATACTTTGCCTAAGATTGCAACATATACCTCACTTATAGTTGTTTCACCTTTCACTGTATCACAAAAACAGAGTGCTTTGAAAAATTTAGGAATCACTGTATGAAATATCAAAATCTAATCAGATTTGCATTCAACTTAAATGATTCTGGACTATTTAGTGCCTTTCTAGGACTTGGACTAACATACATAGCCTAAGCATAAAACCTGAAAAATAGGATCATATGATTTTGTGCAATGCAGAAAAAAATTAAGTTTTTGCTTTTGCATTTTTTTTGTGGTGAACAAATTTATAGTTTATATAGTCTATGAGTTTGAAAGGACTTTAAATGATCTGGTTTAGCTAACTATCCCTCAATTCTATTGAACACATTCCTGACAAGAGACTATCTTAGTGTGGAACTTAGTATCACTCAAAGCATCCAATTTTCACCTCCGTATAGCACAAAATTTCTGCCCCTTTTTGAGCACAAATCCATCTCCCTAAATAGTCAATGGATCCTAATTATACTATCCTGCAGCCAGAGCGAAACATTTCCATCTCTTTGCTATATGTTACCCTTCAAATATTTTAAATTAGGGTAAGAAACATATCCTTCCTGTCCTCTTTTATTTAACAGGGCAGATATGCCCAGTTTCTTCATCTATTTCTCAAAATGATGCTTTTAAAATGCCCTCAGTGTTCTTAATGTGTTCAGGTTTGGATTTATTCCTTTTAAAACCCAGCAACCAGAACTTAATAGAATACTAAAGATAATCTTTGGTCAGCCAAGTGGGACTCCCAACTTCTTTTCAAGGAAATTGTTTTTATATTAATTCTCAATTGGATTATATTAATTCACTTTGTAACTAAATTACACTGATATGTAAATAAATCTATAGTTAACTAAGATATCTATGATGTTTTCAACACATTGCTGTTTTCTTATCAGATGCAAGACCTCCACAAGGTAAATAGTAGTCTGTCAACATCGTTTTAGATTCTGAACCTAATAATCCTTGATTTAAAGCACTGAATAGCCAAGGCCAAGTCTTACACATTTTGGCACACAACCCAGATATTGCTCCAAGTATTAAAAGAATAAAAAATAATAGATCAGTTATTTTATGAGAAACAAAGAAATAAAGCCAAGATTTTTTGGTAGATAAGTAAAAACATTAGGAGTAAAATTTTATTTTCAAAAAGCAATTTTTAGAAAAATAGGCTAAATTGAAACTGAGGAGAAACACAAAGGAAAATAATTTCTTAAATACTATCAATAAAATACTTATAATACTACTAAATACTATTAATAAAAATTTAATTTGTGTTTTAAAGTTACATTCAAAGCATAGAATATAACATTTTTTGAAACACAATTTCACATTTAATCATTTACTCTTAATTGTATACTTTATAAAATAATTTATTTTATTATGAAACTTTCAAAATAAGAAAAAGATAATATGTTCTAGTCTCAGGACCAAATCATTCATTTCCTGTTTTCTCTTAGTTTTGATCCATATGTATGAATAATGTAAAAGTGTATTTTAAAATATTTTCTTTAATTGTAGAATTATCTCTCTCAGGAAATGTCTGAACACCGTATCATACATATGCCCTTAGAACATAGGGTAAGTAAGGCAGCCTAGTAGAAAATAAAGCTTTGCCTAGCCAAACGATTTCAGTTTTCTGCAGTTGCAGTTTTCAATTTAGCTCTTTATGTTCTCCCTATTGGCACTTTAGACTGAATACAGAAGCTAAAGCTACCCATCAGTACTTTAGTGTCAGATTTACAAAGAAAAGCAAACATCAAACTTCTGCACACTACAGAGCAAATGTGCCAGGTGGAAAAACAGTTCCCTGGTGTCGCCTGCACAAAGCCTTTCTTCCTCAGACCTGTAGAAGGAAACACTTCCAGGGTCTTTTCAGTCCCAGGAGAGCCAGAGGAAACTCATGCCTATGGCAATTTCACTCATCTTTTCTTAAACAGAGAAAAGTTTTCACTAAGGGAAATGGACTGCCTAAGTAATTGAAATGTGAAAATGGATTTTTAGTGCTTAAAAGGTAAAGATGGGAGTGTACAGAAAATGGTTTGGGAATGATGTACTGTATCCCAGGTTAGAACTGACCTTTTCACTTGTTGTGTGTCTGGATCTCTGAAACATTATACACTGAATGGCAAATAAACCCCCAAAAGAAAAAAAGGAGAGAGAAGTCTACTTTTGAACAAGAGGTTTTTTTTTTTTTTGGGTAAATGAGAAGATTTTTGAAAAATGATTCATGCTATAAATATGTCTGTACTTTATATGGGAGAATCTTTCTCATGATATCTTATAGCTGTGATTTAATTTACCCAAAAGTCTCCATCTAAAAATAAGGTCTTTATTAAATATTTTGTATAAGTGACCTGCTTCTTACAAGAATTTAAGATTTAAATATTAACATCAGCCACTTAGATATAAGTGAAAGAAGACAAACTTCCAGCTATCAAAGAAATTTATATATAATATTTCCTACAAGGTATTTTATTTTTCATGTTTCATTCTAGTAATAGAGGCAGTATGGGCCTTTATTGAAGGAGTACTATGAATGAAGCACTTTCTACATGTTATTATTTATTCCTAATTATAGGTATTAAATGCAGAAACATCCCCCCTTTTGAATTTATGATACTTCAAACTGGTCAAGTAAATTGACCAAAATCAACTAGCTGATGAACTTTATAGCTGAAATTTTAATTCAAGTTACATTGATACTAACTCTCAAGACAATTTTGGCTTTGTTATGTAAAATGTAAATACACACAAATGCATGGGCATTGACAAACACATACAGGCGCGCACACACACACACACACACACACACACACACACACACACGAGCTAAAGGTGAAAACAAGCTTGGCATTTTTTGGAAAGACCAAAAGGGAAATCTTTTTAGCTTTGCAGGATGCAGTATCTGTCACAACTATTCAGTGCTATTTAATGTTGCCATTCTTTCTCAAAGGCAGCCATGAACAATATGTAAACAAATGAGCATGGCTGTGTTCTGGTAAAATTTTATTTACAAAAACGGGTTGCACCAAGATTTGACCTCTGGGTGGTGCTTTGCCTACTCCGGCTTAATGCAAAATCTACAAGAAGTGTGCACCTTCTACCATGATAACATGAAAACATTTTGAAATGTTAATATAACATATTAAGGAACAATTGTGTGATAGAATTTCAAAGTTAAAAAGCAAGAGATAAAACAATAGCAGTTTAGAGTGACAGAGTTACCAACTATCTTCACTGTTCCTAATATTTTGCCTATGGATCATGCAGGTTTGAAGAGAGAGGCTGTTGTGGACTGAATTACAAAGTGACAGGAACCAACAGAGACCACATACATAGTAAATTAAAACAAAGAATGGTCAGGGATGTGTGACCAATATGCGAAAAGAAACTCAAAATTCCTTGTGGTAAAATGCGATTATCTAGAATCAAAAGAACCAATCAATTTCAATAAATGGTGGTGGGAGTTCAATAAATACTATGGTGGGATTGAAGGACAAATTGTCAAATAACAATTCCAGTCACCAATGTACTTTCTCTCCAAGCTAAGATGAAGTGCAAATGATCATATTTACCACCTAAAGCAATTGAACAAAAAGTGAAAAAAATATAAAATAATAGTTTTAAAACTTTGAAAATCATGTAGTACAAAGAGTGATCTCTGAGAGAACAGAAACAAGGCAAGACCTACAACTCTTCCAGTTTATTTCCTGGAGAAATATATGGGCTGTAGCAGAGGTAGGGGAAACCCAGGTTAGAGCCTAGTGGTCTTGCTGTGTTGAGGGAGGAGAACTGGATGTCTGTGGAAGTAAAGGTGGCTAGAGTTTGCTGTAGGAAATGCCATAGAAGAAAGAGCAACACAGAAGGTAAGCTCCCAAGGTCTGCAAAAGGTCACCCTAGGTCCCTTAGCTAGGGAATGACGAGCATATAAGGATGAGGAAACCATCCAAGGCCAGTGAAAGAACCACCTGGAAGGATTATATTATCACTTAATCTGAAACATAACCAGGGCTAGGAATAATTTCTGTTACACCTAGATAAAGGAGGAAAAACTCATGATGTACGGGGTACATCATCTATTTCTCAAAATGATGCTTTTAGAATGCCCTCAGTGTTCTCAATGTGTTCAGGTTTGGATTTATTCCTTTTGAAACCCAGCAATCAGAACCTAATAGAATACTAAAGATAATCTTTGGTCAGCCAAGTGGGACTCCCAACTTCTTTTCAAGGAAATTGTTTTTGTTTTTGTTTTTTTAATTTTAGCTCATTATGGGGGTACAAAAGTTCAGGTTATATATATTGCCCATACCCCCCCTTCCCCCCGAGTCTGAGCTTCAAGCGTATCTGTTCCCTAGACAGTTCTCATCGTACTCATCACGTAGGTATGCACCCATCCCCTCCCCCCACCCCACCAGTCAGAACTACAAGCGTGTCCTTTCCCCAGACAGTGCGTATCTCACTCCTCAAGTAGGTATACACCCATCCCTTCCCCCCAGCCCCCACTTCTGTCTAATACCCAGTTGGTGTTATTCCCAAATGTGCACTTAGGTATAGCTAAATTACACTGATATGTGGCTTTTAATTATTCTGGATTTTTCAAGTGATACACATAAAACTATTGTTAATGATAACATGAACATTTAGCTATTTTAGCTAAAATTGTAGAAAAGTCTTAAAATTGGTCTCATTCAAAAGCATCCACTTTAATATAAGATGGAAAGGGGTCAGAGAAATACTGCTACTTCTGTTGGCACGTCCCAAATGAATGGTGGACAACCTATGCATAACTACAACTAGACTTAGGATGGTCTGCAAAGGCTGGGACATCTGTAACCAGAATATATGGTCAATTAACCATAGTCTTTCCAATTTGAGAATAAAATAAAGGTATATTCAAACTTCAACAAATATTTTCATAGTTCAGAGTGGTTTCTAAGCAAGATTTTAAAACAGAATAATCCAAGATCTCCGATTCAGAACTGTGTTACTTAAAAAGAAAATAAGCCCAATGAGTTTTTTTCTGTTTTTTCCTAAATTAATCAGTTTTCTTGTACAACTATTCCATATCCATCTAGTATGTCATTTTGCTTTGAAGTGAGGTATCAGGAAAAATAAATAAATCCACTGATCCTAGAATGTAAAAAAATGCAGTTTTTTGCAAAGTATAAAACTGTTATGAATGCCACTACTGGGACTTTTAATGTCTGTTTATGCCTTCAGGAGTGGTATATAGCTTAAGGAAATACATTTCTCTTTATTTTATTTTTCTTAGAGAGGAAAGTTAGTATTCTTACCCTCTGTCACTTTTTCTTGAGTTCCATTCCAAATCTTTCTTCCCATTCCTCTTTTGAAAATCTAGCTGATGATTAACATCTTAGTCAGGTACAAATAAATATAATATCTTCCCCACAGATCTATAAATAATTACTAAACTGCTAAAAGTGGCATAGCCATTCATCAGAGCTTTAAATAATCTCTTTTTATGACTGCAAGTGACTATTACTTCATTCATCGCTAAACTAATTAATATATTGCATGGAAGCAGTTTTGTATAATCATCTATAGCAGTCTATGAAAAGCATTGTTCTAGGATGTCCCTGGATATTTTCATTAACTTTGAAAATTTATTACCTAGCACCACTTTCTTCCTCTAACTATCCTATAATATCTGTAATAGGGATTAGTGTTTTCAAAAAAAAAAAACCTATTTCTTCCTTGGTGACTTTCTTTTTCCAATTAGTACTTTAACTTCCACCTCTGTGTCCCATAAGGCTAGGTGTACTCATAAACTGCAGCAACACACACACACACACACACACACACACACACACACACAATTACACATTAGTACATTTTTGTTTTGCTCATAACATCACAAATCTATATAAACATATACATTTTGTGTAATATTTAAGTAATAAAAATGCATAGTAAACTAACTTCACTAGTATCTCAGCAATGTTTTGTGATAAGCCTATTATTTCTGAAGAGTGCATTAGACTTAGACTAAGTAAATAGGACATTGTTTTTCTTATCAATCAGAAAGTGAAGAGGTAGGAAGTCTATGAATGATGAAGCTACTCGGTCTTTCAGGTTATACCTTTATGTCTTTTTTTTTTTTTTTTTAATTTCAGCTCATCATGGGGGTACATAAGTTCAGGTTATATATATTGACCATGTCCCGCCCATCCCCCTGAGTCAGAGCCTCAAGCGTGTCCATTCTCCAGACAGTGCGCCTGGCACTCACCATGTAGTCATACCTCCATCCCCTCCCCCACCCACCACCTCCCCACCCTGCCATTCTTAATCTATTGGTCTTTGTAAAGTCATGTGCGCCATAAAGATGTTTTGGTCAGTGATGATGGTAGTACCATCAGATTATAAAGGAGCTGAAAAATTCCTATTACCTAGTGATGTTGTAGCTGTCTTATCAGAGCACAACACATTACTCAAGTATTTGTGGTGATGCTGGTGCAAACAAACCTACTGTTCTGCCAGTCATATAAAAGTATAACACACACAGTTATGTACAATACATAATACTTGATAGTGATAATAAATGACTGTTACTGGTTTATGTATTTATTATACTATACCTTTGTGGTTATTATAGAGTATACTATTTCTACTTATTTTAAAAAAAGTTAATTTAAAAAAAAAAGTTCAAATAGCCTCACGAGGTCCTTCAGAAGGTGTACCAGAAGAAGAGATTGTTATCAATAGCTCCATGTGTTATTGCCCCTGAAGACCTTCTAGTAGGACAAAAAGTGTAATTGAAAGACAATGATATTAATGATCCTGACCTTGTATAAGCCTAGCTTAATGTCTATGTTTGTGTCTTAGTTTTTAACAAAAAAATTAAAAAGTAAAAAAAAAATAAAAATGGAAAAATGATTATAGAATAAGGATATACAGGAAAAATATTTTTGTGCAGCTATACAAGGTGTTAGTGTTTTAAGCAAAAGTTAATACAAAATAGTCCAAAGGTTTTCTTTTTAAATTTAAAAATTTATAAAGTAAACAATGTTACAGTAAACTGAGGTTAATATTATTGAAGAAAGAAACATTTTTAAAATACATTTAGTGGATCTTTAGTGAACAGTGTTTATAAAGCCTACAGTAGTGTAATGTCCTAGGTTTTCATATTCACTCACCACTCACTCATTGACTCACCCAGAGCAATTTCCAGTCCTGCAATCTCCATTCATGCTAAGAGCTCTATATAAGTGCATCATTTTTTTTATCATTTATATCATATTTGTACTGTATCTTTTCTATGTTTAGATATATTTAAGTACACAAATACTTCCCATTGTGTTACAATTGCCTACAGTATTCAGTACAGCAACATGTTGCACAGGTTGTAACCTAGAAGCAATAGGCTATATGCTATAGCTTACTTTTGTAATAGGCTGTACCGTCTAGATATTTGTAAGTACACTCTATGACACAACAAAATTGCCTAGTGACACCTTTAGAAGAATGTAGCACCATTGTTAAGCGATGCATGACTGTACTTACTTTTGTCAGTTTATATTAATAGATTAGGTCACATATGAAAGAACATTATTTGAACACAGATCCCTTTGGCTATAAGTTGTAGAGCCCCACTTCCATCTTTCCATTCTCACCTCAACATACAAACACCATGTCCATGAAAACACAGTCTCTTCATTTCATGTAGTCCACTAGGTATTTTTAGAAACATACAGTCCCTTGAATTTCTCAGGCTGAAAGGTGAAAGGATATATAGGTACACACTACTCAGTGGATAAATGCTAAGGCAGAGAGAGATAAGGAAATATAAAAAGACAAAAAGTTGATAATTTTTAAATATCTACCTCAGAGAAACTTTTCACTAGAGATAAGATTTTCCTTCATCTCAAACTTTTCATAGAAAGTCTCAAATCTGAATTGTTAGAAGCATGGAAAACCAGCAGATAGTAGATTAACTAAGATACACTTCAAAATTAGGAAATATTCCTTATTCTTTGTAATAGAGAGTCATCAGAAATTTGATGCATTTTTATATGGACTAAAGTATTGTGAGAAGATATCTTCAACCACTGCAGATTGTTTTATTTTGGCATCCTTGAGCTAGCTACAAATATTTTATTCTCTTAGTCATGTTTGTTGTTGTTGTTATTATTCTACTTAGTCTTTACCATAATCACATTCACTTAAGATTTTATTGTGGAATACCTATCATGGTACAAAGATATTAATACAAAAAAATGGTCTTCAAATTGATCTTTTCTCAGCCTCACTGTCCAAGATACCAAACCCAATAAGATCTTAGAGGACAACCAGAGTACTTAACCTGGGGTGTATGTATAACCAAAAATTAAAAATGGAAAGAGATGATTTACATAGCTTAGTATTTATGACATTACCTTGCTTTGTTCTTAAAAATACAAGTCCTAAATACTATATTTACTCCAAAGATGAAAATTTCACATGGTAAGAATACATACTTATTTTACATATTTATTAAATTATTCTAAGTATTTCTTACAAGCATGATATTTCATCCTATTTTGGAAAATACTGAAAATCCCATTGAGGGGTGTGTGTGTGTGTGTGTGTAATGAAAAATAGAGATAAAGGAAAGTAATATAAGTAATGGTAATGAATATATAATGCTGGATGATGAGGGAGACAAAATTGAAAACATAAGTTAATTTTCATGGAGTTCAGTTCTTTGTAATACATGCTGTGCAAGCCAATGTTATGGATTATCTTCCTGTATGAGTGGCATGCACTTCTCAGAAACTAATTTAGAACTTATGCATTACCATAGCATGTGATTGGAGTAAAAGGTAATAAATATTAACATAACAAATTTTCTGAAAGGGAAATATATTACATAATAAATATTAATTATAATTTATAATTAACATATAAAAACAACTGTTAACTTTTGCATTCTTCTAGATGTTCCAGATATTAGAATATGTATTTTTATATAATTTTGCTTTCATGAAATATTTATATGGAATAAATCATAAAAATATAAAAAACTATTTCTGTATTTAGTATTTAAATTTTAAAGTTTAATAACATATTTATAATTTTTATTTTAAAAATTATATCATTTCACACTCCACCATGACTAGGTAGGAGTTCTCTTGGGACTATCTATTGGTCAGCACTGAATTTCTTTTTTTTTTAATTTTCAAATTTGGTACGTAAGAAATGATAGTGCTAATGTTTTTGTTTGTTCTCTGCTCATTATTAGGAGATTAAAAATATCTCACATATTTAATATATTTTAAAAATTATTTTCTATTAGAAATTTTCTATTGATCAATTCTATATCAATGTATAGAATATCAATGTATATGAATAACTTTAATCATTTTAACACAAGATAGAAATGTAACAGATGTTTTATCTTTCATAGAAGAATTGTGAAGAGATGAACAACACCAAAAAAACTATGCTAATATATTTGTGATGAGTACATATAAATGCTCTTGAGGAAAGCACACATATAGCTCAATATTATATATCTTTTATCTGACACAGCTTGGGTTTTTGAAAAATAAATATAGGCAGCCAAATAAAGGTTCAAAGTATAAACTAAAATGGTAGATTCTACCCATATAAGGAAGATACCTTATTTGGTGGTCTTGCCTTACAAAATGTGCCCAATAAGCGAAACAATTCTTAAGAAAAAATGATGTCTTTATTTTTAGTAGCTGCTTTCTTCTTATTAATATAAATGAATATAATATAATTTGAATACATATATGCTTGATTTTAGCAAAAATATTCCTATTAAAATAGCAATCTTAGGCCCAGGCATTATAAGAGTTTGTAAATGTTTTTAAATCATATAACAAGGGAAAAAGTAAAACATTCATTTTTAATTTTTTTTAATTATTATGGGTACATAATAGTTGTATATCTTTATATACATGTGATATTTGATACAGGCATACAATGTGAATTAATCAAATCAGGGTAAGTGGGATATCCATCACTTCAGGCATTTATCATTTCTTTGTGTTAGGAACATTCCAATTCTACTTTTTTAGTTATTTAAAGTATACCCTAACTTATGTTTGATTATAGTCACTTTGTTGTCCTACCAAGTGTTTTTCATTCTTTCTAACTATCTAACTATATTTTTGTACCCATTAACCATGCCTACTGTATCTCTCCCTCCTTGCTACCCTTCCCAGCCTCTGGTAACCATCTTTCTACTCTCTGTCTCCATGAGATCAATTGTTTTTAATATTTAGCTCCCGCATATGAGAATATGCAAGATTTGTCTTTCTGTACTTGGCTTATTTATGTGTAAAGGTCTTTTCCAGAAATAACCATTGATTTTTTTTTTTAGAAAGTAGGCATATATTTAATTTGTCAATAACATTTATTTATTAACTACATCATTATAAGTCTCAGCAGTTTGTATCTAAACTGGTAGCACTGAAAAAGTCAACACATTGACTTGTTTCATAGAGCTTAGTACAAACAAATCAAAGAGCCAAGGTCAATCTTTATGTAATTTGTGGTGAGAAATGTCTGAAGGGAAGTTTAGAAACTCAATTTATCAGACTTCTAATAGTCTTCATTACCAAGGGTCATCCAAAGAATAGTCACTTCCATATGTTAACTCTTTCTTGATGACTTATACAGCTTGTTGCTAAACATTTCCTGAAGAAGGACCAACAAATAATTGTTTTACAATTTAATGCCATGAAAAACTCTTTTCTCTGTAGAAATCAATATGACTTATTTTCTGATAATTACACCACAAGATTTGTATTAGCTTATTTAATTTCCTTTCTGCAGGAAAACTTGAACAATTTAATGTTCAATTACTTTACCCTCTAGAATATTTAACTCTCTTCCTTTTTATGATCCTTATTTCCTATTGCTATTTGTTCATATGTGTATATTCTTGCATGTATATACATATGTCCATGTATTTAGTTTATATACATGTGCACGCATGCATGTACATACATATGCATGTATGTTATGTATTTAATTTGTACCTCAAATATTTTCTAGAAAAACACATAATATACAATTAAAAGTAAGTATATTTATCATAAAAATTAACTTGATACAAAAAGATCTTAAATCTTCACCTAGCCTGGTATGAGTAAAATACAAAGCAATGAACAAATAAATGTGGGTAGGTAGGATGTTTTTATTTTTTCCCACAATATTAATTTATTTTTTATTTAATAAAGTTATGTTTTTAAAATCTAAATAATTGCATATTATTTCAAATTTGTATTTCTTTCATCTATGCAACATGTACTAGAGAGATAAAGAAACCTAGAAATGACTTTACAAAAGAGAACAGAGAAAAATTATAAGGTAAAGAGAAGAGATGTGTGGAACGAAATAAAAAGCAAGGACACACGAACAATTATATAAACATGTTTAGTGTACTATGTACAGATTCAATGTTATGAACATATTATCTCATATAATCCTAATACTGCAACGTATTGTTAAATTAGCTTTCAGGTTTGCATATGCCAAGAGTAAGGGAAGACGTGAATAAATTGTCATAAACAGTTGGTATACCTTAGCAATAAAATCACAACTAATAAGATATTGTCTTAAACAAATATTAAAAAAGGTCTTCATAAAACGCTCTGCCAGCACATAGGAATGAATGATTAGATGACTGAAGCATATGACAATGTTCAGCTAGACCTGATGCTGTTGAAATAACAGACTTTCCTTTCTAAATTCCAGGATAGTTTTGAAGCATTTTTAATAAAAGAAAAGAATTTAGAAAGAAAGCAAAATGATTTAGCTCCTAGAAATTTCATTGTAAGTAAAACTACATTTAAAATAGTAGGAAAGCAATATGTTCTCTCTCTCTCTCTCTCACACACACACACACACACACACACACACAACCATACAGAGAGAATTTAACTGGTAAGAACTATTTAACATAAAAAACATAGCATAAATGAATTACACTCATAAATGAATTTTGATAATAACATTTGGCTTTTGTGACTAAACACTCAGGATTTCATGGAAATCTCCACATGCAAATATAGAAAATTCTGGAAGATATTTAGTATGTGGGAAAATCTTCTTCATGAAAAAAACCTAGTCATTTAATTGATTTTTGACCAGCAAGAACAGCAGACATCAAACATGAAGGTGATGTGGTATTACATTGAGGTGGTCATGTACAAAGGACACTATGAAGTGGCTTGTACATAATTTCCAATGTGACATAATAAAACTAGTAATTGAAATTCCTGGCATATCTGTTTGAAAATTAAAGTGAAATTACTACATTTATCAAGATTTTCCCAGAGATACCCAACTTGATTATGTATGTCCTATTTTTCTATTTTAATACTCTCAGGAAAAAAATTAAAACCTAGAACACAATTTTTGATGAAAGTCAAAAGATTGTATATCATTAGAATTTTATGGTTAATTTTAATTTTATGTTTGAATTTTTCAATTCAAGCTTTCTATGAAAAAAATACTTTTTTATGTTTACTATTTCTACTATACATAAAAATGAGCTTATTACTGAAAAGTGGAATACCTAGTGAGCAAAAGTCATTTTTAACATTCTGCAATTTATTTATACTTACAAATATATTTACATGTATTTTTGTAACATGTCTTTTTAATGTTCAGTAAAATATGTAAAATGTAAGTTTATATATACTTTCTTTAGCTTCTCACACCATGGAAAGTTTTATTTCGGTACATAACATCATGTTTAATGATGCCTAATATTCCATATTACATATTATTTACACTGTTCCTTTTTAAAATTTAGTTTTTTGCAAGCTGATCCACTGCTTGCCATCACATTTTTGTGATGTAAATGGATGTGTATATGTTTGTGCCTCATTCCTTTAAATAATTTTCTGGTAGTCTGAGATCAAGATTTAAGAGCCATATTTTATTTCTCTGATTAGTAGAAGTAATTCTCCTCTATTTGAAGTACGTTTGGGTAAAAACAAAATATATACATTGGAAAATATAATATGGAACAAAAACAGATAATACCCTGAGTACTATCACAAATTAGTGAGAATATTCTAAAAAGGAAATAGGATTTTAGATTTTATAAAATTCAGATCTATAAAGCTAATAAAGATTTCGTGGGAGTCTAGTTTAAGACATTACTAAAGTCCACTTTTTGGACAATACAAATACAAAAATCTCAAAGAAAGAAATGGACTGAAGGTATAGGAAAACTTTCAAATGTGAAAATAATTCAGTTTAATCAAACACAATTCTGAAAGCATTGTAGTTAAACTGAATGAGTACTGAAATATAAATGATATAATTCTTTGGATAGTGATAGTGTAATGGCAAATATTATACATCAATTTGGAACCAGATATCACCAGACCAGGTGTCAACTATACCCCAATTTTCTAGAGATGCAAAGCAATCCAAATCAAATTCTAATAGACTTTTTTGTGATATCTAACAGACTGATTCTAAAATATACGTGGATGTACAAAGGAGTTAAAAATAACAAAACATCTTGAGGAAGAAGAATAAATTTTAGACCTTATATCACCTGATTTAGAGAATTTCTATAAACTGTAGAATAATTGTATAGTATTGTAAACAATACAATCTGAAGAATTAGCATAATTATGTATAAATAATTGGCCAATGAAACAAAAATGATTATTCCAGATATAGACTGACACAATTATGGTCAAATGTTTTTCAATAAAGGCCACAAGGCAATTTAATAGAAAAACGATAGTTTTCCAACAAATAATAAATAATATTAGAACTACTTACGAGGTATCAATATGGAAAAAAACCCCAGAAGCCTATTTATCTCATACCAAACAAAAAAATTAATTGGAGTCGAATTATAGATCCAAAGATAAAGGTTAAACAATAACATCTCGAGGAGAAAACATACAGAATACTTCTATGATTTTGAGGCATACAAAAACATGTTATATGAGGGAAGACTGCAGTAGTCACTAAAAAAATTATGTTGAATTTTATCAAAATGAAAAAAGTCTGTTTTGAAGAGGGCACAATAAATAAAATGAAAAATGCAAACTACAGACTAGAATTGCTACAGTTGAAATACCAAGTGTGATCAAGGATATGGAGCACTAGATCTATCATATGTTGCATTGCTGATCATAGTAAAAACTGGTGCAACCACTTCCAAAAATAGGTGGCCTATGTTTCATAATGATAAACCATACTTATTTTATAATCTAGCAATTCCCATCATTCATATATGTGTGTGTGTGTTTGATTCCTAAGGTAATTGAAAACAAGTATCTACAAAAATATTATACCAGAATGTTCTTAGCAACTTTATTTTATAAAAGGTAAAGAGTGAAAACAATCCAATTGTCCACGAACAAATAAAATGATAAAACAAATTATGGTTTATTCATTCAATGGAATACATTTCACTCTGCAGTAAAAAGAAGCAAATTACTGATTCAAAAACATGGGTGAAACTGAAACATTTTACTAAGTGAAGGAAACTGGACACAAAATAATACATACTATATGATTCTATTTATAAAAATTTAAAGAGCAGTCAAATTTAATCTACGGTGATAGAAATTTTTTTAAAAAGTTTACTTTTGAGGAGGTGCTGTCTGTAAAAGGGCACATGGGGAATTTCTGGGGTGATGAAAATACTCTATGTTTACATACATTTGTCAAAACTCAATCAGCTGTACAATTAAACTTTATATATTGTGTATGTAAATGATACCTTTAAAAAGTTCCATCTAGGGTCAGTGAGAAAGCATCAATACTCTGAAAGTGTTTCTAACTGTAAATTGCCTTGTTTGCTATTTGTTTAGTTCAGTTCAGAGGACAGAAAAATGAAAATGCATGCATTGTTTCACCACTTAGTCTCGCCCAGATACTGAAACAAGTCATTTCAGAGGTCCAGGGACATTTCTTTTTTAAACAAGATTACACATATTCCAGAACCTATCTGCCTACTCTGACTCCCTCCCTATACCCTAAAGTCAAACACCTGCCTTGTGGGCGTGGTCTGTGACTAATGAGAGAACTCCAGAGTCAGGACAATGCCTAGTGGCAATTTCCTTCTCCTATTTGATTCTGTTTCACTTATTTGGTCTCTCTGGTATCCGTAAACGCATGCTCACTATTATTAGGGCTGGAAAGAAACTTGTTGACTTTGGTAGGAAAAAGCCCTTTGTCCCTGCACACAGGAAGCAGTCCTGAGACTTCCTCCAAAAGGCCTTTGCTGCCAGGATAGATCAGAGTCCTACTGATACTCTCTAACTGAGGAAGGAGCTGCAAAGAGCTGAGCTGTGTGCCTGGGGCCTCCCTGGTGACTCGCCCCGGCAGCGCCCCTTGGCTCAGGTCACTTCACCCTTTTGGACTCACCTGGTGCTGGCGACCAGCGCAGGCAAGAGAGTCAGCAGGCAGTGTGCTGGGCTGACTTGCATCCTGTCGCGGGCCGGGGTCCTCCCTCCCTGGCTGCCTTGCTGTGCAGCCTCCCCCCGGTCCTATCGTTTCTTCGTGTCGGGCTTTGTCCCTGGCCAGCGGCGAAGAGACGGAGGCAGACGAAGGGATCGACGCCTCGCCGAGACAGGAGCTGAGAGCCGGGAGCAGGGAATCAGCTGAGTGATGTCACCGGCGGCCTAGGAGGGCCCAGTCCGGATTGTTCATCGCTGCCGCAGCGTCTGAGCCCAGAGGGCGATTTGTCACTCTCGGCAGAGGCGGCGCGGGGAGAAGGAGGGGGACCCAGCGATTGCTTCTCACGCTCGGGCCACCGGACTGCGCTCTGGCCACCCGGCTACATATTTATCCCAGGGTGATCACTTATTCCCGCTTCTCCCGAGAACGTGCAGGGGCGGGGCGGGGACAAAGAGAAATCCAATCTGCCAGTCGTTGAACCCGCATGCTTGGCAGGAAGTTAGGCTGAATTTACTGGGAAAAACTATCCGATGCTTTGAGTCTCAGGCAGATGTCCCGTCGCAGCCACGTCTCTCACCTGACTACGTAGTGTATAGTAAAACAGTGTTTTAGGTAGAGCATTTGAAATATTGCATTTATTAACGATGAATAGTGATACGCTTGAGGCAGACTCTATAGGGTGATGATGGAAGTGGAGCCATCAGCATCCAGAAATGTAACATCATTGCCTTTTTGAGGCTGGATGGCATTTGCCAAACTTCTTAACTTGGGTCCTTTTCCTCAGGTCAGACTCATCACATTAAAATAATTGAATATAAATACATCAGTAATTAACTCCAATCATACACTCTGAATGTATGATTGGAGTTATGTTTTGTATATTTTTTAATCCAAATTTTCTATAAGAATGCAGCACTTGTTGATCTTTATTTTGAAAAAAATAATTAGATTTGAAAAAAATGTAATTCATCTTTTAAAAATTTTTCAAATTGTTATTTATTGCAGCAAATATACCTCATCTCCTTTTTGAAGCTTTATTATAAAAAGAAGCAGTTTTGTTATCCCATTTTTTCTAACTTTTAATGAGATTTAGATTTATTTATTTATTTATTTATTTATTTATTGTTATAAATTTAGGTGGTGCAAGTGTAATTTGATGTATGGGTTGCAACAACATGGGTGGAACCGGATCTGTCTTAAATGAAACAGCTCAGAAACAGAGATTTAAATTTAAAACAAATACAGAACAGAATTCATGTCTTCAATAGTCCAGACTACTAAAATATATGAATAGTTTTGCAAACTGAATACCTGCCCATTTGGTAACAGTAGAATCCACAACAAATATAAGTGGGCATATACTAATGAATTCACCTGTGAACTGTGTGTTATTTGGGAGAAAAAATGGCAATATGCTTTATTAACAACAGAACTCTGGAAACCTACCTCCATTTCCAGAAAGATGGAAACTTTCATCATTTACATTACATTTACTGTATTTCTCTCACTAAATACAAATAAAAACCCTGGGTAGCATACATAAAAGAAATATAAGAAGATTCTTAAAGGCAGAGAGAGAGGCTCAGGACCCCATGACATCAGGAATGACAAGGTTTTGTGATCCCTATGCTTTCTTTCTGCTTTATATATCCAAGACTGAGAAAACTGGCAACCTGGAAATACCAATGAACAGAAGAAAGAAGAAAGGAAGGAAGAAAGGACACAAGGAAGGAAGGAAGAAACTAAACATACAATTATCAAGGATATAAAAGAACTCAATAACACTATTAGCCAACAGAATCTGATAGACATTTATAGAACACTTGCCCCACTATCATCTTAATGCACATTCTTCTTAACTACTCATGGAGTGTATACCAAGATAGACTTTAGCCTGGGCCACAAAATAAACCTCAACAAGTTTAAAGTAATTGAAATTATACAGAGAATGTTCTCTAGCCACAATAAAATAAAACTAGATATTAATAATAGAAAGGAAAAAGGGAAATCTCTAAACACTAGGAAACTTAACAATACACTTCTGAATAATCCAGGAATAAAAGAGAAAGTTTGAAGGAAATCAAAATCAAACAAACAAAGCAAACACATCTTTAAACTAAATGAATATGAAAATACAGCATTTCAAAATTTGTGACATGCAGGTAAAAGAGGAAATGTCTCAAATTGACAAACTAAGCTTTTATCTTAAAAAAAAAACTAGAAAAGAAATAGCAAAATAAATCTAAAGCAAGCAGATAGAAGAAACAATAAAGAGCAGAAATCAATACTATTAAACAGAAAAATAAAGAAAAAAGCTGTTTTTTAAAAGATCAATAAAATTGATAAAACTGAGCTGAAAAAGCAAAAAGAGAGAAGACACAAATGAAAAAGGATTGCTGTGGTTTGAAAGACTGTCCCCATACATAATCTAATAGGATTGGTAGCCACAAAGCCTAATTGCATCAGGCAGACTTTCACTGTAGATAATTTACCCCGGGGAGTGTGATTTGACTTGGAGAACGTCTGACTATGTAATATGAGTCTGGGTCTTGTTTTTCTACACCTATTCTTTTAGCTTATCTCTTCTATTACAGTGTATTCTCTTTATCCTCTTAATAAACATTACTAAAAACCTGCTATGTACAATGTGCTTTATAACGTAAGTTATAATTTACTTAGAATTTAACCAGATATATTACTTGCTAAATTCTACTGAATTGGAGATTCTCTAATTGATTTTTCCATTGATTTTCAAGGGCTGATTACACTTTTTCACGATGAGCACTGACTTCTTTATTTTTTTTAATTTCAGCATATTACAGGGGTACAAATGTTTAGGTTACATATATTGCCTTTTTCCTCACCCAAGTCAGAGCTTCAAGTGTGTCCATCCCACAGATGGTGCATACCGTACCCCTTACGTGTGAATATACCCATCCTTTCCTCTCCCCTCCCACCTGCCTGACACCTGATGAATGTTACTACTATATGTACACTTATGTGTTGGTCAGTTAAGTCAGTTAATACCAATTTGATGGTAAGTACATGTGGTGCTTGTTTCTTCATTATTGTGATACTTCACTTAGTAGAATGGGCTCCAGCTCTATCCAGGACTGACTTCTATATTCTTTTTATGTATAGGATCTTGTTTAGTGACTATATAAGGCACAGAAAGAGATACAAAAGTTATCTAAGTTTCCCGAGGTTAAACAGCCAAAAGATAATAGAGGTTGCCATTAACTCAGACCAACACTATTTTTCTCTTTTTTTAAAAATTTTTCTTTGTGTTTTCGCCTAAGGTCTATAGTGTATTTATGCACACTGATACACAACACATAATTAATACACAATAATATACAATAGTATATTCCTCTAGCAGTAAACTGGTCCTTTCTGCTAATATTATATAATTTAAAAATTATCTATATAGACGGGCATATAGATACAAATATAAAATTTATAGATAGAATGTATATAAGTAAAATATAATCTAAACAAACTAAAAAATTACTTAAACTCATTATTCATTTCTTCAAACTTCTTAGTGTAATCAATGTTCATCAATGTTAAGTGCCAAGTGTTAGAGCTATAATACCTGCTACTAACAACCAAACTACACAATACATACATTAAGCTTTTCTTAAGCTGTTCTGATTTTAAAGTTTTGTAATGAAATATGTTTATATGGCATTTTGTAAGTTTCCCCAGTTAAAACTGACTATTTCCAAGTTTTCTTGGAGGCACTTTTTCTTCTTTTTAATTATTATGGATACATAATAGGTATATATATTTATGAGGTACATGTTATGTTTTGATACAGACATACAATGATCAAATCAGGGTAACTGAGGTATCTATCATCTCAAGCATTTAATATTTCTTTGTGTTAGGAACATTACAATTCCAGTCTTTTAGTTATTTTAAAATACACAGTAAATTATCGTTGACTATAGTTACCCTGTTATAGTATCAAATACCAGATATTATTCATTCCAGCTAACTGCATTTGTTTTGCTTCATTTTATTTTTTAATTTACTCATTTTAAATATGCACAGTGTGAGAAGAGTACTATAGAAGATATAAATATTCACTATGTCAATTTTCCATTTGATAGAGTGAGTTATAGAATTGCTTCAACATTTCTTGTTACTCACTCATAAAACCCCAAAATAAAATAATGTGGTTTTGGGTGTTTGTGACATTTATTCCAGAGGTCAAAGATCAAGAAATGTAAGAGAGAGCCAGATGACTCATGAAATTTGATCACTAAAATATGCCTCTGCACTCATCTTTGAAATCAAAGCTGAAGTCTCAAGCAAAATTCCACCCAAGGGTGCCCTCACACAAACATATTAATAATTACGACTAAATAACTGATGCTCAAATAGCTTTAGCAGACTAAGAAAGAAGTGAGTTGGTGTAGTGTATATGTGTATGTGTGCACATACATACATGCATGCATGTATATACATGTATATACCTTTATAATGTATGCATTTATATGTGTATATACATCATGGTCACATAACATATATTTAATATTTTTGTCATGCTTGTTTAGTATACATTATCCTACTTCTAAAATAAACAAATTTTTTTTCTTTTGAAGGAAAATAATTCTTATCTTCTTAGTTCTTGTATTTTAAATTGGGTTCAAAATACCACTAACTTTTAGAGGCACATGTATGTTTCAAGCCTGACCAATGGGCATATTCCGTCTCGGGTTATAAAGATAGCATCAGGCAGATATTTTTATGCATATTGAAAAAGATATTGTGTGTGTAAATCCATAACTTTTTTATAAAAGCCCACCACATAAAATATCTCATCAGTCTTTGAAGCCTTTCAGACCACACTTGAAATTTTCTTTTACTCCATTTTTTTCTGCCTTCTGTGAAATTTGAAAGTGAGGGCATCTGTCTAGCCCATTTCACTTTTCCCCTTCACTCTTTGTAACTTGTGACTTCACCACTATGGCAGACCTTGTGTCTAAGTGAATGAATCCCCAAAATTTAATCACTAGGATGAGCCTGTTCTGAAGAGCTTTTAGTTTTGTTTTCACGATCTCAAATTTGAGACTATAAATACTGAGGCTTCGTATGTTTCCATGCACTGCCTCATTGGAATTATCAAAGACTCATTTCCATTTATTGTATTTTAGCCTGTCAAGTGATTGTAAAACACATGCAACATTTAAGTCTGTATTTAAATCAGGTTTTTATTTTTTTATGATTGTCTGTCTTACATTCACATCTACTCTACCATTTCTATGCTGTCTAAAAAAATCAGCCTGCCCTTGTACAACTACATGGAGTTATGCTGAGACCTTAGCCATTCACTGAAAAATCAAAAGATTCAAATAGGGAATGTATCTCTGAAAGAACTGATTGAAAAAGCTTTTGACTAAAATTGAATACAAATGCAATTGACAATAAAACTTGGTCTTTATGACACTCTGACACTCTCTGAGTAAGAAGGACATAAAAGCAAGTTATTATTATACTGTATAGAAAATGAAGCACAGGGAGTTAAAGTAATATACCCAAAGTCACCCTGAATGATGATCAGTAAGCTGGGATTGTGATACAGAACAAGGGAATCCAATTTACTGGTCTGCCTGCCATAACCCTCTGCAAGCACTCTTTTTATTGAGTGCTCTTATGTGTTACTCATTGCAATAGGTGTTGTGGAGAAGGCAGGGATAACAGGATGCATCTCACAATGTACTGGCTACCTCACATATTTTGATTTTTCTCCTTCGTTACTTATTTAAACACTAAGTAATTATTTTTATAAAACTATAATTGAATTTAAATAATTAGGCTCCTGTTTCCTCCTCACCTATTTCTTTTTGATAAATTCTACACTCTTTTACAGAGCTGCCTTTAAAACAGTATGCTTGTGATATAGACATCTCTTTCCTAAAAAGACTACTAAAGCTCCAGATGGAGAATAGGAAGTAGAATTGGATTCAGGGTTACAGACTCAACAGTCTCAGATAACGTAAATACTTTGGTATTATGGATGACAGGGAGTTTACAGCTTTTTGCTCTTAGGTCCCTTCCTGAAATTTGTCTTAGATACCAGCAGAATCATGTAGTTTTAAGCAGCACAAAGTGATGAAAAAGTTACTTCCTGAGAGAAGTATGTATTATTGGGATTCATTGATTTGATGATTTCAATTTTATAATATTCTCATAGGCAGTGTCGTGTCCTAAGAAAGCCTGAATGCCCAGCATGATAGAAAAGAATCTGTGTTGGCCAGGCACGGTGGCTTATGCCTGTGATTCTAGCACTCTGGAGGCCAAAGCAGGAGGATTATTTGAGCTCAGGAGTTCAAGACCAGCCTGAGCAAGAGCGGACCCTGTCTCTACTAAAAATAGAAAGAAATTAGCTGGACAACTAAAAATATATAGAAAAAATTAGCCGGGTATGGTGGTGCATGCCTGTAGTCCCAGCTACTCGGGAGGCTGAGGCAGAAGGATCGCTTGAGCCCAGGAGTTTGAGGTTGCTGTGAGCTAGGCTGAGGGCACAGCACTGCAGCCTGGGCAACAGAGTGAGACTCTGTCTCAAAAAAAAATGTGTTACATAGAGGGACAGAAAAGTCAAATCAGCGTATGTTGAGTGAGTTCTGCTCTGTGCTAGGCAGTGTGTCAAATTTGTGAAATTGCTGAGAAGTTGCAACACTTCAAAGTTTTACACAGCTAGTGGAGCTACAATTTGACTATAGAGAGGGAGTAAATTAGGGTGATTAAGTGAAGGAAGTGCCAATTATTAGTGGTGAAATCTTGAGCTAAATAGTTTCATGGTCTAAGTGTCCATAGGTTTTCTGTAAGGATCAAATGAGATAATGATTGCAAATCTCTAAGTACAGTTTTAGGAAAACAGTACATGCACAATAGTAATCTCTACTGAAGATGATGATGTTGATAACAGGAGGTGGTGATAGTGATGTTCATATTTACCCCAAAAGTTCATCTATTTCACACAGCCCCACAGAGGCATGGACTAGGGCTTGGCTCTATCACTCACTAGTAAGAAGAAGAAAAGCAGCCTCTGACAGCCAGGACTTGGTCTGGCACTTGAGTTAGGCCAAGGACTGCTTTTGAACATAAATACACAGGAACATTGACAAAATCAAAACCAAAACCAAAAGCAAACCCTTCCATAATTCATCACAAATATGAGTAAGTACTGTTACAAATTATAGCTTTAAGTTTACTTACTATGTCTTGACTTTTGCATTAGAATCATAAAAATATCAATTCATAGAATTATCCTTGCTTATTGGCAATCCACAGAAAAGCCTAAAAACATAGTTCAAATCTTGTCTTTATGTCCTTTATAACACATTCCTAGTATCTCACTTCCTCAAGGTGGGAATTCTCCCTCATTGAACAAACCAATAAACCCTATTTTACTCAACTAAAAGGATGTTTCTGGTGGACTTTGGATGGACAGCATTGGCAGATACGGAGTTTCGAAAAGGTTTATCTTAGCTTTCTCTACCTTCAATCAGATCATTGATTCCATTATAGCACACACATTTGAGACTCTTTTAGTCTGTTTGAGGTACCACTTTGTCCATGGATGGAAGGCAAATTTTTGCTGAATTGAGTTCTTCTATTTTTGAGACTTTTAAGCCCTGGGTTTATTATATTTTTCTTAAGAATGAGGTCTCCTAGGAATTTTTGGTTATTTAATCATATTTCTAATGTTCTTTGGCACAATTATTTTCTGGCTTTATAACACCTGCTCTTACTGTCTACTCACCTAATTTTTGAATGTTCTTTGTAAGAGGAAAGCTCTAAACAATGTGTAAATGAGAAGTCCATTTTTAGCTTGCCCTAAGGACTAAGGAATTCAGAGGATCTCCTCAGACCAACTTTGATCAAACTTTACCTCAGATCTCATTTAAAAGTTTTACAAAGATATCTTCTTAAGTCATGTTTTTTTTTTTTTGCCTTTACTAGAAGAAATTTAAAATGACAGCCATGACCTCTGTGCCCTAGTGTAAAGCCCAAGATTATGTTACACAGAAAAGGGATTTTGAAGATGTAATTAAGGTTACTAAAAAGTTTACTTTACTATGGAAAGATTATTTGGGTCATGCTGAGTTAGTCACATGAGTCATTTAAAAGCAAAGGATTTCTCTTGCTGGTAACAGGAGTAGAAACCAGAAAGATATCAAGTCTGAGAAGGCACTGATATGCCTTGAAGATGGATGTGGTCATGTGTCCAAAAATGCAAGTATCCTCTGGACATTGAGAGTGGCTCCTGGTTGATAGCAGTAAGGAAAATAAAAATGACCTGAGTCCTACAACCACCAAGAACTCAATTCAGGCAACAACCAGAATGAGCCTGGAAGCTGATTCTTTCCCAGTGCCTCTAGATAAGAGCTCTGTACAGTCCACACCTTGGTTTCAGCCTTATGAGAATCTAAGCAGCAAGCCCAGGGTTGCCTGCCTGGACTTCTGACCTATAGAATGGTGAGTTAATAAATGGAAGTTGTTTTCAGTTGCTCAGTTTGTGGTAATTTGTTAGTCAACAACAAAGAACTAACACAATACCTAAGGAATTGCTTTTTTATTATTTCATAGTATTAGGGGGTACAGCTGTTTTTGTTACATGGATAGACTGTTCAATGCTGAAGTCATGGCTTTTACTGTGCCCGTCACCAGAACAGTGTTCAAGTGTTCATTGTACCTGGTAGGTCAGTTTTTATCCCTCATCACCCCACCTCACCCTCCCCGTCTTAGTTTTCAATATCCTTTATGACTCTTTGTGCCCATTAATACTCATTATTTAGCTCCCAGTTATTGATGAAAGCATGTGATGTTTGTTTTCCCATTTCTGAGATACTTCATTTAGGCTAACGGTCTCCAATTCCATCCATGTTGCTGCAAAAGACATTATTTTATTCCTCTTTATGGCTGAGTAGTTCTCCATGGTGTGTACATGTGTGTGTGTGTGTGTGTGTGTGTGTGTGTGTGTGTATCACAATTTCTTTATCCACTCATGAATTGATGGGCATGTAGGTTGATTCTATATCTTTGCAATTGTGAATTGTGCTGCTATAAATATTCGAGTGAAGTTGTCTTTTTGATAAAATGATTTCTTTTCCTTTGAGTACTGAAATTGCTGGATCAAATGGGAGGTCTACTTTTAACTATTTGAGGAATCTCCGTATTGTTTTCTATAGTTTTCCCAGTTTGCAGTTCCATCAAGGATCTGCTTTCTTTAGTTTATTCTGCCCGGTATCAAGAGATTGTTTGGTCTAATCTCTGATTGGTGACTACTAAAAAAACAAACAAACAAATAAAAAAAAAACATACAAATACCAAACTAGTAGCAGTCTGTGTCCTAGATTGAAACTGATGACAACTTTAAGCTGGGTTATTCTGGTGATTTTTATATAAGTGTGTGAGTGTGTGTTTCTGTATAATTTTTAAAGACTTGGGAAGTGACAGAAGTAGTCATAGAAAGAGGGTAGCACTTCCAAGCTTGGAACATGGGTAAAAAGCAGTCATCAGAATTTAGAGGGAGAACTATTTGAATAGTAGGAGACAGAAGAGACTTTAAGAAAAGGACCAGGAGACTAAATATTGTCTTCAGGAAAAGGACCAGGAGACTAAATAGGAGACTAAATATCTGTCTCACTTTCTTCTTAGCCCTTACCAATTCATGTAGATGCCCAATTGGCTGAACCCTACCAGAAGTTAAGTGGCAAAGAAGGCTGATACTGTCCTCAAAGATCAGATTCTTGGAGCAGAGAGCCTAGTACAGAAGGTGGATAAAGCATATTAAGGGTCAAATGGCAAACATTTAGCAAAAATCACACAAAATAGTCATGGGAAGTGTATATTTTAAGGAAATCAGACCTCTAGTAACTAAGAAGTATACAGGTGAGCAGTTGCCTCTATAATATTTTACTTTAAAGATCATAATCATCAATAAATCAGACCACCACTGAATTTCAAATGCCTGATACTTAGGACATGTAATAAATTTTTCATGAATGAATTAATGGAATGATGAATGATTCCACTTACCTTTATTTTCTGGCCCCTGTTCCTTCTGTTATGACTACACTATTATCTTGTGGACTTTTGGATTTATGTGTGTGTGTGTATGTGTCTGTATTGTGAGTGTGTGTCTTCTTGTTCTGACTTTCAGCTTTTTAGACGGACATAGTTCTGGATTACTCGCCCTGACTGCTTTAGGTTAAAACAATCTCCTGACCAAATTCTGGTACTGTAATCTTTGCTTTCATCTCAGAACTCACTTGAAAAGGCATTTAGATATGGTGGGGATCACATTAGAGCAATAAGTAACAATAAACAAAGAATGGTAAAAATGGTTTTAAGAACTATTTCACATGTAGAATCAGTAAGATTTGACAACTAATAGTAGTGAGCCATAATGGAAACCCTGGAGGCAAAGAAGCACTGCCCTTATTCTCTGACTGCTCCTGTCACTTCCCAAGTCTATACAAATTATACACAAACACACACACACACACACACACACACACACACACACACACAAATCACCAAAATAACCCAGCTTAAAGTTGTCATCAGTTTCAATCTAGGACAGAGATTGCTACTAGTTTGCTATTTGTATGTTTTTTAATTAAGTTCTAAGTTTCATTACCTGTTTCTGTACTAACCATTTTGACTATTGTATTGTTTAACTATTTATTTAAATTTGATGTCTGTTTCTACTTACTTCCCTTCAGATTGTGTGTGACAGATGAGTGTACCTAGCTTAAGGACACATAACATGACATGCATAACCTGTTAGGTAGATATTTTAGGGATTCATCCCATTAATCTCCAGTGTTTTAACCTCTAAATGTGCCAAATCTAATCTATCCTCAATACTGCTTCCAGAGTAATCATTCTAAAACATGAATCATTTCAAACAATGCAAATCTAAGAAGTTCCCCTCCCAGTGTTCTTCTAGGGGCAGTTTTATGTTATTCTTTTAAATATCTGTATGTAATTTTGAGCCCAATAAATACTTAAGTATTATCATACATTTTAGAAATTCATCTATAACCATAACTAAAAATATAAATATATTCAAATTACAGTAGTCCCCGTTTATCCACAGAGGATATATTCCAAGATCCCCAGTTGGTGCTTAAAACTGAGAATAATATTGTCCCTTACATATTGCTTTTTCTATTCATGCATACCTATGATAAAGCTTAATTTATAAATTAGGCGCAGTAAGAGCAATAACTAATAATAAAATAGAATAATTATGACACTACACTGTAATAAAGGTTATGTGAATGTGTCCTTTCTCTCTCTCTCTCTCAGTATCTTATTGTACTAACGATGGATGACCAAAACCATGGAAAGTACAACTGCAGATAAGCAGGAAATAATGTGTACTCTTTTTCACTGACGAAGGCACTGAAGAAAAAAAAAAACAAGTTTAACAACTTCCCTACCATTACAGTAATAATTAATAGAGTATTCTTGTGCACTCTATACTATAGCAGTGTAATTTTTTCAAATCTGAAATGCTAATGTAGCATTCATAGCAATTATTATTTCATTAGCTCTTTTTTCCTAATCCTAATAAAAACCTCCTTGTGAAGGCTAATAAGCCTGAGACTATACTATAAAAGTAATCAGAAATGCACTTTTTAGATTAATAATTATTTCTTTTGTGTTATCTAACACAAATTACATGTTAATATACTATCTATGTGATGCAGATTATTATTTTGCATACTTTTTAAAAAACATTTACTAGTGCATTGCCAATGTAACTGTGGTTTTCTTAGATTTTAGCAGAAACATTAAACAAAGTTTCTAGGAGTGAGAAAAATGTAGCTCTTTAAAGGAGACTATCAGTATAAGTTTGACTGTATTTAGTGCTTAGATACTTTAATAGTTGTAGCTGTGATTTACTTCTGTGCAAGGTATCTTTATTACTATTGTTGTTTTAAATGTAGAGTCTATATACCAGAAATCACATTTAAAAGTTTGAGAGGTGATGTTTTCCTTTATGAAATATATTTTGAAAGTGAAATGTAAGAATTATGGCTTGGAAGCCACAGCTTCTAAACAAAGATTTACTATTAATCTGTTGGTGCACATACCAGCATTCTTATTCTCTGAGTCAATTTCTTATCAATATGATGGCATCAACATTGACAGAAGTGAAAAGAAAAATAGATAGCAACACAATTATAGTGGGAAATTTCAATATTCCACTTTCAATAAAGGGCCGGGCGCAGTGGCTCACGCTTGTAATCCTAGCACTTGGGAGGCCGAGGCAGGTGAATCGTTTGAGCTCAGGAGTTCGAGACCAGCCTGAGCAACAGCGAGACCCCGTCTCTATTCAAAATAGAAAGAAATTATATGGACAACTAAATATACATAGAAAAAATTAGCCAGGCATGGTGGCGCATGCCTGTAGTCCCAGCTACTCAGGAGGCTGAGGCAGTAAGATCGCTTGAGCCCGGGAGTTTGAGGTTGTTGTGAGCTAGGCTGACGCCACGGCACTCACTCCAGCCGGGGCAACAGAGTGAGACTCAGTCTCAAAAAAAAGTAAAAATAAAAATAAAAATAATAAAGGACAAAATAACCAGACAGAAGATCAACAAAAAAAACCAGAGGATTTGAACAACACTATAGACCAAAGGGACCTAACAGAAATATAGAGAATATTCCACCTAATAAGAGCAGACTACACATTCTTCTTAAGTGCACATAAGACATATTCCAGGATAGATCACAAGTTAGGCTACAAAACAAATTTTTGACAAATTTGTTGAAATTAAACTTAGTATCTTTTGTGACCAAATGGTAATGAAAGCAGAAGTCAAGAGCAGAAGGAAAACTGAAAAAATTCACAAATCTGTAAATTAAAGAACATAGTTCTGAGCAACCATTGGTCAAAGGAGAAACCAAAAGGGAAATGAGAAAATATCTTGAGACAAATAAAAACAAAAACAAAGCATATCAAATCTTATGTGTTTCAGAAAAGCAGCACTAGAGGGAAGTTTACAGTGGTAAATGTAAATGTTTGTATTAACAAAAAGAAGAAAGACCCCAAATGAACAATCTAATGTTATACCTCAAAGAAATAGTAAAAGAAGAAGAAATTTAGCTCAAACATAGAAGGAAGGAAGGAGATAATAAAGATTAGGAGCAGAAATAAATGAAATGAATAATAAAAAATAGAAAAAAATCAACAAAACTAAGAGCTGGTTTTTCAAAAGATTAAGAAAATTGAAAAATCTTATCTATGTTAACCAAGACAAAAAGAAAGAGGACTCAAATAACTAACACCAGAAATTAATGAAGAGGTATTACTGATGCCACAAAAATAAAAATATACAAGAGAGTAGTATGAACTAGTATTCACCAACAAATTAGATAACCAAAAAAAAGTAGACAAATTCCTAGCAACATAAAACTTACCAAGACTGAAAGAAGAAGTAAAAAATCTGATCTATCAGTCCTGTGCCTGTACCATGCTATTTTGGTTACTGTAGCCTTGTAGTACAGCTTGAAGTCTGGTAAATTGATACCTCCCAATTTGTTCTTTCTGCTTAAGATTTCTTTGGCTATACAGGGTCTTCTCTGGTTCCACACAAAGTATAGAATTATTTTTTCTTGATCTGTGAAAAATGATATTAAAATAAAACCAACCTTATATTGTTATCTGATCTTTGACAAAGCAGACAAAATCATACACTGGAGAAAAGAATCCCTGTTCAATAAATCGTTCTGGGAAAACTACATAGCCACATGCAGAACACTGAAATAGGATCCACACCTCTCATCACTCACAAAAATCAATTCACAGTGGATAACAAACTTAAACCTAAGATATGAAATTATAAGAATTCTAGAAGATAATGTTGGAAAAATTATTATAGACATTAGCCTATGCAAAGAATGTATGAAGAAGACCCCAAGGGTAATCATAGCAACAACAAAAATAAATAAATGGGACCTGATCAAATTAAAAAGCTTCTACACAGCCAAGGAAACGATCACGAGAGCAAATAGACACCCTACAGAATGAGAGAAAATAATTACATGTTATATATCCAATAAAGGGCTGATAACTAGAATCTACAAAGAACTCAAGCAAATCAGCAAGAAAAAATCAAACAACTCCATTACAAAGTGGACAAAAGATATAAACAAAAACTTTTCAAAAGAAGATAGACTAATGGTCAAAAAACATGAAAAAATGCTCAACTTCTCTAATCATCAGGGAAATGCAAATCAAAGCCACAACAAAATATCACTTAACTCCAGTGAGAATGTCTGATATTAAAAAGGCCCCAAACAACAAATATTGGCATGGATGCTGAGAGATAGGAACGTTCATACACTGCTGGTGGGACTGCAAACTAGTACAACCTCTATGGAAGGCAGTATGGAGATATCTCAAAGAACTAAAAGTAGAACTATCATTTGGTCCACCAATCCCTCAACTGGGTATTGTTAAAAGGAGTCTGGCTTCCTTGATTTCTCTTTCTAGCCTGCTCTCTCACCACATGATCTATTTGCATACAACTGTTCCCCTTCTGCTTTCTGCCATGAGTGGAAGGAAGCAGCACGTGGCCCTCACCAGATGCAGCTGCTCAGTCTTGAACTTTCCAGCCAGTAGAATCATGAAACAAATAAGCTTCTTTTCTTTACAAATTACCCAGCCTGAGGTATTCTATTATAGCAACACAAAACAAACTAAGACAAACTGTTTTAAAAATAGAAGTTGATGTCATAAATTGTTGAGGTAGGTTTATGTGTGTATGAGTATGTGTGTGTATGTGTGTGTGTTGGGGGTAGGCAGTGGGTGAGAGGTCTGGAAATACTTTTATTTTTGTATTTTTTTTCCTTATCTAATCCAGTGAATAGGATCTTTTTGTATTTTGACAGCAATTTACATGTCAAAACAAAGCAAATAAGGAGATGAAAAATAAACACTGTCTTGCAACTTTGAGTTGACAGCTGTTCTCTTATGTTCTCTCAAGCTTTTAGTGACATAAAAATAATGAAAGTAGATTTTAATGAATATTTTTAGTTTGTCTCCTTTAATCTTTACAATAACTCTTGACATTACTACAACTAAAGTAAAGTATTAGAATTCTTAAATATATGTAGTTCTTTCAAGGTCAACATTAACATGACAATTACTGGAACCCAGGTCTCAGTCAGAAGCACATGCTTTTCCCACAGCTTTTGTGAATAATGAACTAATGATATAATATTTTTAATTTCCTGAGCAAGGACCTGTGCATATATTCGTTTGGTGCTTATTTGTCATTTTTATAATATATCCAATTGATTTTGTAAATCCATAATTACTATAAAGATTCCATTAAGCTATTTGTCTAAATTAGTGTGGTTTATATTTCTTATACTCATAATGAACATGCACTGTATTTCCAAAAAGTCATTATTACTCATCATATGTACCTTTGTACATATTACTATTGTGGGTAAGAATTTATCTGCCAACAGACAGATGCTACAATAAAAGATGAAATGTAGTATAAAACTCTTCTTCATCAAATGAAAAGACACAGGTGATTAACCCTTTCAGGCTGATAGTGAAGCTAGTGGTGAAAAAGAACCTATAGTTATTTGTATTTTTACTTGTTTGTTTATATAGCCATAATGTTTTCCCAATTTCACTCAGACTGTAAGCCACGTGAGCATACCAATTATCCTTATCTCTTTTAAGTAGAGTTTAGTACATTGTCTGACATATAAAAGATGTTTAATAAATGGTTAAGTTAATAAATTAATATTTATTGAGATGTTTCTCTGATTTAGCTTATTGAGAAAATACTATAATACTCTATAGAATAGTAAATATTTGCTTACTTAATGTTGCCAATATAAAAATTCTTAAGCAACAGTATTACAATTTTTAATTTACTTAGTTAACATTTTCCTACTATTCCGTGAAACATTTCTCAACTATTATTCCTGATGCTATGGAAACAATATTTTCAGCCCTTGCCCAGTTCTTTTTTATTCCTGATGAAACAAGGCTTATAATTTTTCTTCATTATAATTCTGCATATTTTTCTTCTTCATGCCTAGCATCCTCACAAAACAAACAAACAAACAAACAATTTTTCACTGATTTAAAGTATAATAGGTATCAAAACCAACATTGGTTTGCCAGACAAACCTAGCATTGAGAACCCATTCTATTTCCTACTAGTTGGGTAGCCCTGTTAAAATTACATTGATTTTGACTATAGTTATTTTTGTGATAGGATTTTTATAGCCATTAGATATAACATATGAGAAGCAAGGTATTTAGAACATAGAGGATTAATAATTTAAGGATAAATGATGAATATTTTACAGGAAACTATTTTACCTGGTCTGGTGAATGAAAAGTCCCATAGATTTTCCTGTATATTTTTACTTTTGCTATAATTAGCTACCTTAAAATTCAATTGATACTAACTATTTTTGTGATCATTATACGTTGACATTTTTGTTAAGAATGAAATAAAAATGGCGACATAGGTTCAAGATTGTTTTCTGTAGTACATAATATGACAAGAGAGTAAAAGATCACAAATAAATTGCTACAGTGTGAGGATTATTTCAGCCCAATGTATTCTATTCACAAATGCAATAGCTACCAGCATGGATATTGATTGAGGACTTTTAGCACTGTGATAAATTCTATTTTAGATGTCTCCTAAAGCCTTCTATTTTAGAAGACATCCCAGAAAGTCGGCACTTTGTGTCATGCAAATAGAATAATTTCCTGCTAAATTCCTTTCTTCTCTTTTAACATTCATCACCATGGACTGTGTCTACACAGGCTCCTCAGGGCCAAGTGGCCTATCTAAAGCAAGATTTACATCTGTCTTTGGCTCACCTGTCTCCATATGCAGTGCTTACTCTTCACTTGCTATGATCCAGAGTCCTGCAAAAAACTTAATTATATATACACACACACACACACATACACATATATATATATGTATAATTCATCTCCTTTGTGTGGGTTTCCCCATTGCTAGGGCTGCTGCTGTCACTCTTGCCTTACATTATGGTTCAAAAAACAGTGGAAGGAAATAGGAGCAGAGATTTTGGTTGTTATTTCTGAGGCAAATATGCCTCATGTTGAACTGTAATGAGTTACCCTTAATCACTTGTGTACCTGTGTAATCCCCACCCCCTGAATTTGGTTAAAATCTGTGACTTACTTTTAACAAATAGAATATAGTAAAGGCTATGAGATGTCACTTCCATAATTTCATTATATTTTCTGTTATATTTATATTATATTATATCAATGGCTCTATCTTAGAAGATTGGAAAGAAAGCTTCTCCTTTTGGTCTTGAATAAGCTTTTCAAATTCTATTGCAACATTGAGATGAATTCTGCCAAAAACTTGAAGGATATTGGGAGTAGATCCACATAAAAATAATACAAACAACATCTTTTTTTGTAAGCCATTTCCCCCCTTTTATAGCAATCATGAACTATCTGATTCAATGTCTGTTTCTCTAATAAATCATGAAATAAACATCTATCATGTCTTTTTCAGAGAGCAAACCTCACAAAGGGGTTCATCAGCCACACCAAAGCTGTGAAGAGAAAATCTTCACTTAGAAATAAATAATAATTTACCTTTAATCATTGGTAAAGACTTCCTAAAAATCACAACTTAGATCCTAAAATAAATCATATATTTATATCCTAAATCAATGTATATATTAGCTTGGTGATTGTGTAACTAACCAAGAATTATGTTTCAAGTGCTATAAAGATTTTCAGAGAATAGTTTACAAAATATTTTCTCCTATTCTGTAGGTTGTCTGTTCATTTTGTTGTTTCCTTTGCTGTACAGAAGCTTTTTAGCTTGATGTGATCCCATTTCTCTCTTTTTGCTTTTGTTGCCTGTGCTTTTCAGGTTTTATCTAACAAATCTTTGCCTAAACCAATGTTCTGGAGCATTTCCCCAAATTTTTCTTCTGGTAGTTTCATCGTATTGGGCCTTACATTTAAGTCTTTAATCCTTTTGAGTTGATTTTTGTATATGGTAAGAGATGGGGGTCTACTTTCCTTCTTTTGCATATAGGTACCTAGTTTTCTCAGCACCATTTATTAAAAAAGCTTTCCTTTTCCCAGTGTATATTCTTGACAACTTTGTCAAAAATGAGTTGGCTGTAAGTGCATGGATTTATTTCCGGGTTGACTATTCTGTTCCACTAGTCTATGTGTCTGGATTTTTTGTTGTTTTTTTTGCTAGTATTGTTGTTTTGGTTACTATAGCTATGTAGTATAATTTGAAATTAGGTAGTTTGATGTCTCCAGTTTTCTTCTTTTTGCTCAGGATTGTTTTAGCTATCCCTTTGTAGTCCTATACAAATTTTAAGATTTTTTTCTATTTCTGTGAAAAATGTTATTGGTATTTTGATAGGAATTGCATTGAATCTGTAGATCACCTTGAGTAGTATAAGCATTTCAATAATATTAATTCTTCTCATTCACAAACATCTGTCAAGGGATTAATAACCAGAATATGTAAGGAACATAAACAACTCACATAGCATATAGCAGCACAATTCACAATTGCAAAGATGTGGAAACAACACAAGTGCCCATCAATACATGAGTGGAGTAATAAAATGTGGTATATGTATATCATGGAGTTCTACTCAGCCACAAAAAAACAATACTTCTTGTATTAGCCTGAATAGAGCTGGAGCCCATTCTACTAAGTGAAGTATCACAAGAATGGAAAAACAAGCACCACGGGTACTCACCATTAATTAGTTTTAACTGATCAACACTTATGTCCACATAAAGTAGTAACATTCATTGGTGTTGGGCAGGTGTGGGGGGGAGGGGATGGGTATATTCACACCTAATGGGTGTGGTGCACACCGTCTAGGGGATGGACACGCTTCAAGCTCTGACTTGAGTGGGGCAAAGGCAATATAAGTAACCTAAACATTTGTACCCCTGTAATATGCTGAAAAAAAAAAAATGAACAAAATGCCCAGGTAGATATTTCTCAAAAAAAGATATACAAATGGCCAACAAATATATGAAAAAATACTCCATATCATTAATCATCAGGGAAATGCAAATGAAAACCACAGTGAGATATCATCTCACCACAGTTAAAATGGCTATTATCAAAAAGACAAAAAATAACACAAGCTGTCAAGGATATGGAGAAACTGGAATGCTCATGTACTGTTGATAGGAATATTAACTAGTACAGCCATTATGGAAAACAGTATTGTGCTTCTGCAAAAAACTAAAACTAGAACTACATAATTATTATATAATCCAGCAATTCAACTACTAGGTATATGTTTAAAAAAAAAAAAGGAAATCAGTATATTGAAAAGATATCTGTACTCCCATGTTTATTATAGCACTATTCCCAATAGCCAAAATATAGACTCAACCTAAGTATCCATCAATGGAGGAATGTGGTAAAGAAAATGTGGTATATATACATAACAGAATATTATTCGGCCATAAAAAGAACAAAATCCTGTCATTAGCAGCAATATAGTTAGAAATGGATGTCATTATGTTAAGAGAAATAAGCCAGGCACAGAAAGACAAATATCACATATCATTCTTCTGTGGAAGCTAAGAAAGTGGATCTCATGGAGGTAGAGTGTACAATGGTGGTTATCAGAAGCTGAGAAGGGAATGGTGAAAAGAGGATAAAAAGAAGTTGGTTAATGGGTACAAAAATACAGATAGGTAAAAGGAATAAGTTCTAGTATTTGACAGTAGATAGGGAAATTATAGTTTTACAATATTATTATATATTTCAAAATAGCTAGAAGAATTATAATGTTCCCACAACAAAGAAAAGGTGAAATATTTGAGGTGATGAATATCTTAATTACCCTGATTTGACCATTACACATTGTATACATGTATGAAAATATCACATGTACCACCAAAATATGTACAATGCTGTATTAATAAAAAGGCAAAAATTGTATGCCTCAATTGTGCAAATATACTGATAAAATTTGATGACTTAATTAAAAGACTATGTTTTATGTCTCTAAAGAAATAAAGGTTTTCAGAGAAGGCACCATTTTATTGGCTGGAGCAGAAATATAACAGGTTCCTTGGCAGATACCATCAACATCGATCCGTGGTTCTGCTTCTAGAATCTGGGCCTTGTTGGGAACACTAATGCCACTCTTTGTGGAATAGACTCTGCACATCACTAGCATCTGATTGAAATTATTTTACGGATACATCTGCTTGGAGTAGCCTAGGTTATGTTTTCAGGTCTTTGTTTCCAGAAAGCCCAGAAAAGTGAGTATCTGATATTTTCTATTTCTCTAGTGGGCAATATATTTCACTTCCTGATATGAATATTTCCAAAATATAGAAAACATTTGCTGCTACAGTAGTGAAAAAAAGATAAATATGCAGCAGCTAAAGATCTTTTAATGTTATTCTCATTTTTATCAGAATTAATCATTTGCTTCAATTAAGATTTTGTCTTTGAATTTTTTTTTATTATGAGTACATAATAGTTGTATATCTGTATAGGGTACAAGTGATATTTTGATAAAGGCAAACAATGAAAATTAATCAAATCAGGGTAATTGGGGTATCCATTACCTCATATTTTCTGTCCATTTGAGTGAAAAAAATGTAACTGCCTTACTATGCACAAAGAAACATTCAGAGAAGTTAATAAGTTTTCTAAAATGAAAATGGTTAAGTGGAAGTGTCATGATTCTAACCCATGGTAGACTTCAAAGTGTGTGCCCTCCCACTCCTCCGCAATATTCTTCCATTGCCCTCTGGGACCAAGTACACACATTTACCGGGGAAAAATGGCAGTAATTCTGTACAAAGTCAGGTAGAGTATGTAATCAATGGGGAGTGAGTTCACAATATTAATATTGTTACCATCAGTATGAAACCAAATAAGCTAAGTGTGCACTAAACCTGCAGCCCACTCCTGTAGAAAACTCAGGGATCTCCCAGCCCCCTTCCAGCTGAACTCAACTCAGTGTCTCTCATGGAAATGACAGCCATGCATCTTGAGTTGAATGAATAGCCTACTACCATAGGATAACCTGTATTTCCCCAGCCTGAGTTTGAAAATGGAAATGATGCTATAAGATCTATAGCATTCATAAAAAGATGCACTTAGGGTAAAATAAGGAAATCCATGAGAAAAATTAATGCCTGTAGCTATAGAGGTAAAGGATGTCATAGAGCAGTAGGATGAGGACATTTGAGAACTCACATACCACATTTGCTGGGAATTTATTGGTCCATTTGGTAATGTAAGAGAATATCTTACATGTGTATCTGTATATAATTCTGACTACAACGTAGCATCTTTACTTTCTGTTGCTATTGGCAAAGGGAAAATACCCTCACTTCTCCCTATCTCTGCATTACACCATCTCCTCTCTTTTCCAGCCCAAAGCCCGCACTCCTTTGTACTCTTATATGTTTACTTGTAGTCATTTATTGTTTCACTATAGCATCACCTCTCCAAGAACTATGGCATAAGTTCTTGGATTGGTAGGTGAAAGAGATGGGACCAGACTATAATCAGAATAAAACATGAGTCTTGTGTTGTGTTCAGTCACATTCTTCAGTATGTGTTTGTATTTTTCCCTTATATCAAATCCAGTCTTGTCTTATAGCTATTATGACCTAAGACATTTTTCACTTGTGCGTAACTCCTTGGTATCTTTTGCAAACCTGGCCATGCCATGTTACAGCTGTACATGTAATAATTATATGCAAGTTCTAGAACATTTCTCTCTCCAGATCCACTTTCTGTTATTTTTATTTCTTTCTTTTTTTCTTTTATTTTTCTTAAATAGGGTCTTGCTCTGTTGCCCGGACTAGATTGAAGTGGTATCATCATAGCTGACTGCAACATCCAAATCCTGGGCTCAAGCCATCCTCCTGTCTCAGCCTCCCAAGTAGCTGGGACTATAGTTGTGCACTGCTGTGCATGACTAATTTTTGGAGAGATGGGTTCTCACTATGTTGCTCAGGCTTGTCGCAACTCTTGGCCTCGAGCAATCCTCCTAAGGTGCTAATATTACAGGCATGAGCCACTACGCCCAGCCTCTAGATCCACTTTCTATTCTGTCTCAGGCCCATAGCCATATTCCCATTGTATATAAGCCCTATGTGTGTATTTCACATGCTTGGATGTTGTCTAGTTGCATATATCAAAGCCTACTTTCACAATTACTGGCAATTAAAAAGATAGAAATATTGGTGCATTAATCAGGAGTTTTAGAGAAACAGAACCAAAAGTACACACACACACACACACACACACACACACACACAAATGTATTTGGAGAGAGCGAGAGAGAAACATATTTACCATGAAGAATTGGCTTACACAATTATGGAGGCTGAGAAGTCTGATCAGCCATCTATCTGCACACTAGAGACCAGGAAAGCCAGTGGTGTAATTCCAGTCTGAGTCTGAAGGCCTGAGAATCAGTGGAGAAACTCCCAGCCCAAGGTCAGGAGAAGACCCATATCCCAGCTAAAGCCATAAAACAGGAGGAAAATAGGAGAGAAATTTTCCTTCCTCTACCTTTTTTTTCTATTCAGGATCTGGAGAGATTGGATGATGCCCACCAGATCTACTTTACTGAGTCCATTGCTTTAAATGCTGATTTCATCTGAAAACACCCTCCCAGTCACACTCAAAAATAACATGTAATCTGGGCACCCTTGGGCCCAGTCAAGTTGGCCATCACAATTAAGGATATACCAGTTATAGAAAACATTGATTATATAGCTATATAATCAACATACAATTTTGCATTTCAAATGGATATAATGCATGCCTGATATCATATAATATGTGTTCTTCCATAGTAACTTATAAATTGACATTTTGTACATCCGATTTTATGTGCATGAGAGAAACTTGATACAGTATTAGAATAAATCCTGTAGTGAATCACTTTGCATAGTTAAATTTTAGAACAGAAATTTTCCTCCATCTACATATTTCTAAATAACACAACATATAATTTATGCCATATAGCTTCTCTTCATCTTATTTCAGCATCTGTTTTTCTCTGAAACAGTCTATTGAATACTCACCATGTGTAAGATACAATTTCCTTTTTCATACACTATCTATTTTAATTTTTATAACACTATGATGTTGTTATCTCCATTTCTGAGAAAAAGAAACGGAAGCTTCAGGAAGTTAACTGGATTTGTCCTGGATCACACAGCTGTTTGGAGGTAGCATCTCAGTTTCAACAGGACTCCCTTTAATTGCAAGCCTAAGCTTTTATACACTAGTCTATTGAATGAGTTATGATAGCTCTGTAACTTGGAATTATTATATATATATATATATATATATATATATATATATATATGTATAATATGGGAGTTTGTGTGTATACAGAGAGAGAGAGGGAGAGAGAACCTGGCCAAGAAACAGAATGATCTCTTCTAACACATAACTGACCAATGATATTTAGCATTTTTAATATCACAAAAGTATAATAATTCTAATATCATTGAATGAAACCATCATGGCAAAAAGTATATTGGAAAGTAAAATGTTTTCATTTAACATGATTACATTTTCCTAGTAAATATCATAGTTATAAAAGAATACAGTTAATTTTGTGCATTAATTTCAAAGATTCACAGTTATATCTAAAAATGTGTTATTTGGAAATGAACATTTATAAATCACAACAGAAGGTTCTAGTTTGACTACAGAGCTGGAAATTCTATGATAGTTGGTAAGTTCCATGCTAATCTTGGTGATAATATCAAATTTTCCATTCATTTCCTAGACAATTTTAAGCTTTTTTAAAGAGGTGATTTTTTTATCCTATCATTTTTTGCCCTATGATTTAGCCTTATATTGAAAATTGAAAGTTTCAATTTTCATCCCAGAACATCAATCAAATTCTTACATAAACAAATGATGAAACTATCTGAGGAATATGGAGACAAGCGTTGTATTTGATTAAAATATAGATAATCACTTAGGGTGAGTTTTACTGGAGTTTCACTGAGAATCATTTCTACTTTACCACTTCAAAATACTTAGGGGAGTGTTAAATCCTTATAACACTGTTTCAAAGTGGGTTTCTGGTGGTAATTTTTACCAATGTCTTCAGATAGATGAGAAGCAGATATGGCCTGACACTAAAATGATTTACTTTATGTCTTATATTTGTAAATTTTGCTTGGTGACAGTATACATGAAGAGTGGAGTGGGAGAAGTATGTATATCTCAACTTCTATTATTCAAAATCCTTCTCATTATATTCTTAAACTAAATTGAATCTAGACAAATTGCAAACTAAGTTTTGTAATGTGTTATAGTAATATCCTCTTTCCTTAATTTGATTTGGGGAGGCAACTGATGATAAACACTTCAGGGATTTAATAGCGCCTTCTTTTAAAGGGAAAAATAAATGCTAACATATTGTGAGACTCCTTAGATTATATATAGGTTAAAATGAAAGAAAGTGTGTATCTTTGCATGAAGCTAATATAGGAGAGCTAACATTTGTTTCCCATATTATATAGTAAACTTCTGGGAAGATGAGAATGATAAACGCGATTTGTTTCATTATTTCCATATGGTGTAGAAAGAGGCAAAATATTACTAATTTCAAGAGTAAATTCTATATTTTGAAAAATAGCATATGCATCTAGTTTTTCTGCAGAATAGTGGTCTGGGGCCATAAAGTCGTGGCCCTACGTAAACTAATCATTGTCCTGATGGTCTTGAGTCCTGTGAAGTGGTCCAGTGAGTGAATCTACATTGCTTTAATTTGGGAGCTCAGATTAGTTTTGGGTGAGTTAGCATCAAAGAGAAGAAATTCTCTCTGATAACTCCATGGTCTACCAATCTACAGTATCCTGGGATGGGCACCTACATAAAAGGCAGTGGCAAATTTTGAATTCTCTGGCTTAAGAAGCTTATCTCAGTTCTGGTTTCAGTAAAAAGAAGAGAGAAAACTGTACTATTTGGACAGGAGTAAGAACTTGAATTTCTGCTTGAATCAGGAGAAAGATGTATTAATTAAGAAATACTGTATTCATATTCATTGTGAATCTGAATAAAAATGGAATACAGACTCAACTGAGGTTCCTCATCTGAACCACAGAACAAGAAAATGATTTGAATAATTATTTTCTCAATTCTCCAGGAAGAATGATACATGATTAGTACCATTCAAGATACGTAGAGGAGAAGTGAATTAATTACATATAATGAATGACTTAGTTCATTAGGGCATAATTATTTTTTGCCTGTTTGAAAAAGGTAAATTATAAAGCATCCTGTTCTAATATTCAAATATCTCTGCATATAGTCCTCAAAATAATCCTATTTGGCAGATACAGTGATAGTATTCTTATTACTATTTTACAGATGATATGGTTGTAGACTGGAGATTTGAAATCACATGCCCAATATTAAATAATAAGTAGGAGCTTTGAACCCAGGTCCAAGTGCCTTCTAATCCTGGGCTCATTTCTAAACACTACATTTTACACTGCTGGTTTTTGTTCTTTTATGTTATGGTCAGTCAGGTGCAGCCACAAGAGGAGACACAGAAGTTCAGGAAAACACAGTTTAGAATCCTTACAGATATCAGAGACAGGAGGAACAGCAAACCATTCAGGGCCACGTGGGGAAGACACAGGAGGCAGAAGACAGCAGCAAAGGGAAGCTTTAAGCCAGAGTCTTTACCAGGGCTTCTACAGAAAATGTAAAGCAGAACAAGATAAACAATTTAGGATTGGCTAGTTTGAACAATTTTGGAGGGTCTACACTGTAGGGGTGGTTTTAGTTGCCTGGTACCTGGTTCTGTACTGATGAAAGCAGAGGAATATCCCCTTTTTGTAAGTATGGGCCAGATAGAGGAGGTGTGGCTGTAGATGGTTGTTTAGGCTGCATATCAAAGACTGAGACCTCTGCTATCTCTAAGAATTGGCTAGCCCCTGGAAGTGCACCCTCTTCCCAGCCTGAAAGGTTTTTTCTTTAATATGACCAAATATACAGAAAATTTGATATAGATTCATATATGTATGTAAACATACCACACACACATACACACTCACTCACACACACACACACACACACACACACACACACACACACATATATATATATATACACACAGTACAACTACCAATCAGCCTTTCTTATTCTTCTTAAAGGTGAGAGTATCTTAAAGTTGGTTGTTATTTTAACTCTTCATTACTACATGATGTTTTGAATGCAAGTAATAGCATTGGCTTCCTAACTCTTGCCTTGAAATGGACACAAGATAAACTCTTAAGAATTTAATAAAATTAATACAGAAAAGAAATACATGTGTTTCATTCCCTCCTCTAAACCAGTGTTTTTTAAATTGAGGACCATAACCTATTAGTAGGCTATGAAGTCAACTTAGTGGGTTATAATTCACCTTAAAAATATTTGAATAGAACAAACAAGAAAGGAGGATGAGATAGAAAATATCAGAATATATCACATGTAGTAATTGTAAGTGTGTTTAAGTGAAAGTTTGTTGTATTTGAGTAGCATACATATATTACATATATATGTGGTAGGAAATATATGTAAATGTGAAATACTTTTTTTTTGCAGTGGGATATGGTAAAAGTTTCAAAATATTGTTTCAAAACTACTGCAAGGCCAACTTTAGAACAGCATACAGCATCAATATATCACTGTCTGAACTGTCAAGGTGAACAGAAAAGATGTGACCATTTTAGAAAAATAGAGTAGAGAGGAGAAACTTTGTCATTGAATCCAGTACTGGCAATGATGGAATCCACTTCTTGAGTAAAGGAAAATAAGTCAAATCAAATAAAAAATAAAGCACAAACAAACAAAATGCATCCTGAGATCTCAAATGCTTTTTAGGTGATCTGACCTTGAGGGATATATCATCCCAAGTCATGCTAATTCTGAGATTATTAAGTGAAAGCACTGATTTAAAAAATCTCTGACCTTGAGGAATATATTCTTCCCACAGCATTCTAAATCTGAGATTACAAAGTAAAAGCTCTGATTTAAAAAAATTTGCTACTTAGGTATCTTTCTGATTGGAAGTGCTATCCTAGATCACTGTTCAGACATTCTCATCATTCAGAAGGAATATTTTATATTACGAATAGAACCACACATTTAATCCAGGTTTAACTGTGTCTCTCACCTGCATTTTTTTTTTTTTTTTGAGACAGAGTCTCGCTTTATTGCCCAGGCTAGAGTGAGTGCCGTGGCGTCAGCCTAGCTCACAGCAACCTCAAACTCCTGGGCTTAAGCAATCCTTCTGCCTCAGCCTCCCGAGTAGCTGGGACTACAGGCATGTGCCACCATGCCCGGCTAATTTTTTTCTCTATATATTTTTAGTTGGGCAGATAATTTCTTTCTATTTTTAGTAGAGATGGGGTCTTGCTCTTGCTCAGGCTGGTCTCGAACTCCTGACCTTGAGTGATCCACCTGCCTCGGCCTTCCAGAGTGTTAGGATTACAGGCGTGAGCCACCACGCACAGCCTCTCACCTGCATTTTCTTTGTGGAAGTCTGTTACCAGGTCTAAATTGTATCAGAAGATGAATAAGCACATCATGTGCTCTGCATCTACACTTATTTCTCAGTGATTGGCAGAGATTCTTCTGTTCTTAAGGCCGGCTTTACCCTCTTCCTCAGTCACATTAACTGACTGCTGTACTGCAAGGATTCTGAGCAAAGTATTACAAGACAGGTTGCATGACACAAGTTTTCAAGTGCTTTCTAAAGCGCTTAATATAACCAGGTTAACAATTAAGAGACATAATAACATGACAACCACCTTACATTCCATATATTAATATGTAGCAAGACCTTCCAGAGAATCCGATCAATAAACTACAGATGATGTTTAATAACAAACTCCTTAGTAGCATACACTGCTTTCTCTTGTGAAGTATGTGACATTCATACAAATATTATACTGAAAATATTTCAAAATCTTGCCTCTATTGCTTTCTAATTTAATATTTTGGGAAAATTGCTTGACTTTTTAAATTCTAAGTTTTTCTATTTGAAATTAACTGGTGCAAGGAGGAGAAAAGAGTGGGTGGAAATAATACTATGTTCTAAATAGGGTTATGAGAATTAAATGAAAAAACGTGAAAAACAGTGCTGTCTGTTGTAATGTCTTAATGACGTATATCACTTATAAAATCATGATAATAATTATACATCTATTATAAGCAGTACAATAAATAGATAATTACAGGATAAACTCCATAATCCTCAAACTTATTCACTTACTCATTTTTGAGCACTTACCATGTGCAACTCTAATGGGCGTTAATGTATGAGCAAAATATGCTTCCTGTCATTTAATCAGCTTATTGGGGGTAACAGATATGCAAACAAATAAGTGTAGTGCCTTATGATGTAACTATAATGGGGCAAAATATAAAGAAAACAGACAGAAGGCATGAAATAAGACTCTAGAGAGAAGCAGTATCTTGGTCTACCACCACTTTCATACATGAGTTGCAAAATGTTTAGAACATAAGGCAGAAATTCTTGGCAGAGAAGTAAAATAGCAAGTCCTCTACCCCTTGCCTATCTTTTTCATCTAATGATCCCTTGTTTTGGGTAGCAGATGTCCAGGACAAAGAGAAAGGGATAAGAGGTGTGAGGAAATATTAGTTATCCAGCCTCTATAATGCACAGTTGCTCTCCATACATTACTTCACTTATCCTTACTGTAAACCTTAATATAAACCTATGAGTTGGATAGAGTTATCTAATTTTTCAGATACAAATAAAATAAAATCAGACCTCTGTGTTAGACATTAATTTTACTTGGCACAATTATCACAATTTTTACCTTTCTATGACAGATCTTCCCTCTCTGAAAAAAAAGAGAGTAAAATCCTATGGTTATAATAATTGGATAGTTGGATAGAAAAGGGGGAATAGGGCCAACCTGGTACAATCAGATTTGTTTAACTTGATTTTCTGGTGAATCTGGCAGTGAAGACTCCAACTGATCACGTTAGTCACAAGAGAAGGATGCAACCCTAGAGCTATAAGTAGTCCTGTCTGTGCCATATGAGGGGATGGATTCTAGGGGAAAAGTCAAAGTATTAAAAGTATAGAAAAAAGAGAGTTCATCTAGTGTTGACTATGTTGTGACAATCTCTGTGGTTCTGTGGTCTGGCTCCATTCTGTCACCTTTTCCTTAAACTTTTCAGGGCATCTCAGTATTTTTTCAATATTTAATGCTTAAGCTAGTAAGAAGTTAAACTGCTATCAATGTTCCCTAAAATGATCCTAAAACAGAATATACATTCTATATATTAGAGTATATTTTGATCCCAGATATGTTTGATTTCAAATCTCATCAATGTCTTTGTATATAAGAATATTCCATAGTTCTTCTACATAAAGTTAGGCTTGTGGAAATTCTCAGGGCTCCTGCAGTTTGCTCCTGGACAGGTGTCTCTTTGGGTCTTTCACTGTTAGTTCATTAATGTGATTTACATAATGCTGCAGTGAATGCTATAATTTCCCCCCTTATAAATCAGGGGAAAGAGATATTTCTGGTGAATTGAAAGCAGACCAGTACTTGGAAAGGAAGTATGGTTTAGCAGGTCCTGGAGCTTGGCTGCCTGGATTCAGTTCCTGTCTCTTCCAATTATTAATGGTATGCGTTATGAATCCCAAGAAGCCAGATCTCTAGAGCCAGATCTCCAGATCACTAAGGTGAAGAAAATTCAATACTGGATTGTAAAATATTTAATTATCAAGCATGAAATAAAAAGCTCTAATTACTTTTTAATACCAAATTTGCAAATGATTTATTGTATTTGGTTTATGAATAGCATTGTAAAAATCCCAGGGTATTGATAGAAACCCTTAGTTGGGGGAATTTCTTCTTTCCTAAAAACCAGAACCTTTGTGATGTTTGAGGCCGGGCAACCGCATGCTCCCAGTGGATGACATCTCTCTAGCTCCCTTGAAAATCATTTATTTCTACTCTTTAATGGATTGATTATCATGAAGGAACCCCACATCTCTTTCACACTCACAACTGGGAAACTTTTGTGGAGTGTGAGACATTTTTCTTTCCCACTCCTCCCTTTCTCCTGCAGCTTTGGGTGTGACAATAAAGAAACTTCCAGACATCATGCCATGTCAAGGATCCTATTCTTTATAACCAATTTTGCCTTCTCTGATCCCCAAACACTTGAACACCTTTACTTTACCATTATTTTTGTCTGGGTCCATATCCATTTCCTTTTCTCTAGTTTTTAGTCTTTTTTTAAATTTTTTGCAAATAAACTGTTTCATAGCCACATAAATGCCTCTTAGATTAAATTCTCAGCCAAGAGAATACAGTAGTTTATCTGAAACTTACCAAATAAAAGAAATATATTTAACATGTATTCAGTATAAATGAATATAAATTCAATATAAATGAATATAAATTATATATATTCAATATAAATATAGCCTTCCTTTTTGCAAATGGACTGTGCCATTTGAAAATAAGGAAATAAGAAAGAAGAAGACACTTTTTCCAGAGTTACCATGTATTTCCTTCTTGCCATTTGAAAGTGGCTAGGATGAACAACACTGCTGAATACTGCAGATGTTGCCTCTGCACATCACAAAATCATGAAAATCAGAGTACTGTTTTCAAAGGGGTTACCTGCTGTCCTTCAGCCTGGACTCTCAGGAGCTGACTAGCTGACCCTTATATTTAAAGGCTAATTGCCCTTCATCCCTCCACTGCACTACCAACCTCGTTATCTCTAAGCATTGCACCGTGCCCGGTACATGATAGAAACGGACAAATAATTACTGTATACACATACTGTTTAATGGCTTTAGGTCACTCCCAAATAAACTATCAAACTTCTATGACCTTTTTGCTGCATGTAAGAGATGAGATGATTTCTAAACTATTTATTTTCCATTAAATCAAATTGCAAAGTAAAACTCTGTTCTGGTCAGCTTTGTCGCTGCAAATAAGCTTAGATGTGGCTCATTCCCTCTAGAAACCTGAAATCTCAATGAAAAGGAAAGCAAATAGCCTGTGTGTAGTACAATAACCAAATCAGATTTATATAACAGAACATTTTTGTTAAGAGGAAAGGGGGATTAGCATCAAAAACATTACGAGAAAAATCAGGGGATATATGTTTGGTTGGGGTGCTGAGAAATAGGTGGTAAATCAGCTTGGTTAGAATAGGTTCCCCAAATGAAATTTTGTAAAACAAAGTTAGAAAGTACATGTGAGGGCTAGATTAAGAACAAATTTGAGGCCGGGCGTGATGGCTCACGCCTGTAATCCTAGCACTCTAGGAGGCTGAGGCGAGTGGATTGCTCGAGGTCAGGAGTTCGAGACCAGCCTGAGCAAGAGGGAGACCCCATCTCTACTAAAAATAGAAAGAAGTTATATGAACAACTAAAAATATATATAGAAAAAAAAAATTAGCCAGGCATGGTGGCACATGCCTGTAGTCCCAGCAACTCGGGAGGCTGAGGCAGTAGGATTGCTTGAGCCCAGGAGTTTGAGGTTGCTGTGAGCTAGGCTGACACCAGGGCACTCTGGCCAAGTGTGAGACTCTGTCTCAAAAAAAAAAAAGAACAAATTTGAATGAAAAGACAAGGAGATCTGACTGCATTCAGTAGACAAAAGTGAATTAGTAAAGGTCATTTAGACCTTTAGGAAGGAAGGTACATGATCAAAGAGATTTTAGAAGATTTTTTATTTGCCAAATACGATAAAGTGATGAGCAAAAAGGCAGAAAGTTAGAATGTCTCCTCGGTTGTATAGGTGTCATATATTGTACTGTATGATAAACAAACTTCCATACTTGTGCTAGGTCTTACCACAAGAAGATATTTTCGTTTATATTGTGAGAAAAAAAATTAAAGCTGATATGATAGCACATCAAAATTCTCTAGAACTTCTATTTCACAATGTATGTTGCTGATTTCATGTGCTATGCTTCCTGTTTTTTGTGTTTGAATTGTTATTTTTATCTTTTCTCTCCAGTACTACTTTGGATTATTAAAGTGGAGCTATGAAGATAAAACTAAGCTACTATACACACATATACACAGACATTGATTTACTCACAGAAGAGTGGTGTAGAGGTGACCTTCATAGCAGCAGTGATCTTTCATCAACGGTCAGAGCACACTTGAAACTAAAGAGCCAGGGAAATAAATACCATAACCTCTCTCACCATCCTTCTTTTGAGCCTTTATTGGTGCTTCTCACTGGGCAAACCAAAAGGAAGCCAGAGGGCAGGGGAGCTTGTTGACATAGTTAGTACAGATCAGCCTGTCAGGACAAAGTGCAAGTGGAGGAGGGTGAGTAGTGGATGTGGATATGGATGATCAAATAAATGACATTACTGTGGGTGTTTAAGCATACATATGCTCATTTACACACACTTGCCACTTCACCAGTCACAAGTGCAGAATTTCCTCCTTGGTTGCACATAGAATTTTCTGTCATCATAGAAGTTCTCTTAGCTGTAGGAAGTTTTTATTAGGATTTTTCAGCACATAGCAACAATGCAGCTATGAGCCAGTCAGATAATAAAAATGGAAACTAATATATTCCTAGAAATTTTACTTTATAAAAAGTAGCAATGGATGAGACCATGTAACAAAATTCCCAGAAGTTTTCCAGGAGGCAATGATTAGTGATTAGGGCAGGCAGTCCTAAGGACAAAGGTGCTTGAGCAAATAATCAGAAACACACTATGCCTCCAGGCCTTTAGCTGCGGCTTCTCTCCAGGGTAGCCAGCTCCTTTTCTCAAAGGTTGGGTGCATTTTTATCCCACAAATTAACTTGGGTGATCTACAGTAAATTTACCTGCAGAGTGACTGTAATACATCCTAATCACAGGGATTAGTCTGGCTAATTTAAATATGCTTCACAGATTATCCAACCACAGAACTCCTGTGTCTAAGAAAAAAGACTTTTTTATACCGGTAATTACATATATATGATTGCAGGTTTTCAACAGAGTAGGCAGTATATGGTGTTTGTTTTAAAAAAGAAAAAAACCCTCTGATTTAGAAGACTTGCAGTTATAGTTGATTCTATTTCACTATCACTGGGGCTTTTGGCATATTTGAGTTTTGCATACAACTTGCTTGCTGGCTTATAAAAGAAGTGAAATATCTGGCTCTGCTCCTCCATTTGAAAGTCTCTGGGAAATGTCTTAGCAGCTTATTTATTTGGGGTAGCTATAAAGTGTAGGGTATTATGGTCTCTGAAATCAGAGCCCCGGGGGCCATTTCTGGAGAGAGACTGTACTGAGGAGAAGGACTTTCAACTCTCAGCTCACAGTTGTACCCCCCCATCTCTACCAAGCAATTTGTACCTTGTTCCCAGGAATCCAGTCTCTGAAGGATACAGCTCTGCTGGCAAAAAGTGATGATAAAATACCTGCTAAGAAACACATCAAGGGTCCTTTGTTGTTTTTTTGTTTGTTTGTTTGTTTTTTTATTTCTGTTCATCATGAGGGTACAAAAGCTCAGGTTATATACATTGTCCATGTCCCGCCCATCCCCCTGAGTCAGAGCCTCAAGGGTGTCCATTCTCCAGACAGTGCGCCTGGAACTCACCATGTAGTCATACCTCCATCTCCTCCCCACCCCAGTCAGCACCTTCAAGCATGACCATTCCCCAGACGGTGCACAACGCACTCATCATGTAGGCATACACCCATTAAGGGTCCTTTGAATATAAAGGAACTAATTTGTCTTTTAAGTACTTAATAAGCTACTAAGAAGCAATTGTTATTTAAACTTTCTACTGATTCCCAGGAGCCTATTACTAGCTTTTATATCCTATTCTTTTACTTCTCATTTATTGACTATTTTAAGTAGATTCCCAGGCCATTGTCTTAAATTCTATATTATTAAAATAATCTTTCCAATGAGGTATAATAAAAGTTGTTGGTTGAGAATTTCTTGAATGCCCTTTTAAAAAATATTGAAAAATGTTTTTATTTTTAATTATTATGAGCACATAATAGTTATACATGTGATGTTTTGAAATAGGCATACAATGTATAATAATCAAATCAGGGTAATTGGGGTATCTATCACCTAAAACATTTATCATTTATTTTTTCGTGTTAGAAACATTCCAGTTCCCTTCTTTTAGTTATTTTGAAGTGTACCATAATTTATTGTTGACTACAATCACTTTTAAAAGAATGGAACCAGCTGGCCTGACCCTACCAACTTCTGCCCTGCTTTCTTCTGCCTGGATACAGTGTAAATCTAAATGTGGACCAAAAAAAAATTGTGGCATGAGAAACAACCATGTTGAGAAAAAACTGTGTGTTAAGTATGACAAACTAATTATGAAAGAGCCTGGCTTGCCTATACTGTAGCAGCTGTAACAGCTTGGGGCTCTCTACCATTGGATTACTTACAAAGTGAGGAAAACAACAACTATTTTATTAAGCAACATTTTATTATTGCAACAAATAACCCAATAAATCATGGTTTTCTATTGTTTGCAAATGATTTTTTTTGTGGAACAAATCTTAAAATGAATAGAAAGAATAAAACCATGAATCAAATAACTAATTCGAAGCCGGAGATAATTCCTCAGAATGTGAACACGTGGGAATTTGTAAAAATTTTGAGGAAATCCCTGGATTTCCCACAAATCAAGGGTTGAGGGTTCAAACTAAATTAATCTGTGCCTTAGGTGTAGGCTACCCACACCTGCAATATGGATTGTACATGGTTTCTTTGCTATGTATCAGCTATCAGCAAAGATGGCCTCAGGGCTAAATCTAACTGATTGATTTTTTTGTTTGTTTATTTGTTCTCGTTTATTGGCTTTGTTTATTTCTACAGAATTACCTCCCTCCCTCACAAACATGGAAGACAAGGAGAAGGGCAGGAGAAGGGAGATGTAATCCAGGGGAAACACATAATTTTAGTCTCTGCAATTCCTCCCAGTGGGTAGTGAGTGCCCAGCCTAGCATCTAGGCCTCCTCTTATATCCCAAGTGGCTGCTGGAAGCCTTTTAAAGCTTAAACTCCTGGGTAATTTTGGAAGCAATGTTTTTGGAGACTGAGAGGTGCAGAATATCTGCTTTAATTGAACTCCATTGAGAGACTGCTGAGGCAGTTTGAACACTTCCATTTTCCGCTGCAGAAAGCTCCCTTGGCCCAGCATGCAGGCCCAAGCAGCATGTACTTCTTGTACTATTTGCACTAGCAGCTGTTTGCATCTAACACCTTTTGGATAGACATCATCTCACTGTACTCCCTGAAACTTTAATCTTCATACTATAGGTAAAGTGTAGTGAGCAGGGACTTGGCCTCTCGAAATTCTTTCTCTTTATTATATTATTGCCTCTGCTGCCCACCACGTGCAATTTTAGTGTTCCCATCTGGTCTTTGCTCTCAGGTTCATTCAGATTCCTTCTGGCAAAACTGAAACACAGATTTCTGTGTATACAATTGGTAAAGAAGCCCCCAGCACCCCTCTGTCAACTCTGGCCCTCCTTTAATATTTCAATGAAAGAAAAGACTATAACTTGCATTGGTTGTCCTTGTAAGACACATTGAGGAGTTTGAATTCCATCTAATAGGAAATGGAGAGCTGTGGAGGGGTTGTAACAAGGGAATACATAATCAAATGTTTGACTTAGAAAGACTACTTTGGCAGCTATGTAAAATTTGAATTGGAGGTACATACGTTATTGTTCCCTGCTCAGTGAAATTGTAAAACTCTAGCAAAACTCTAGGAAGGACGTTCTTTAAGCCCCTCTAAAAGGCAAAGGCAAAGACAAGGAGTAGGGACGAGGGCCACCTCACACAACTGTATGGTTTATGCACCACTTCACTCTAAGGGGCTCGATTGACACAGATTACTTTGGGTATGGAACCCCATGCGTAGTTCTGCAGTGCCCAACCTATGTGGCTGCATACAGTGGCCCTTATAGGGGCCTATCATCATTGCCCAACAAACAAAAAGAAAGAAAAAGAGGTAGCAGTTCAAATAAATGAGTAGCAACCAAGAGATTTACGTTCTTTTCTAAATTTGTCCTTAAAGTTTTTCCTTAACCTTGGATAAATCATTTCACCTATGTACACCTCAATGTCTGCCTTTGCGAAGTAAATGGTTGGAGTACATTATCTCTGATTTCTTCTAGTTCTAAATTTATTGATACTTGAATTTATGTTGTGAGAGCATTTACTACTGTTTCTTATAGATATAACCAACATTCAATTCTCTCCCCTACATTCTTCCTATGTTTGTGGACTCCAGCATATGCATGACTCTTTTTATAGTCTTAAGTTTTCTTTTTTTTTTACATTTTCTTAATTGCATAGATTGGAGAAAAACAAAATTATTATGTGATTAATAAAAAAGTCATTTTGAAACAATACATTTTAGTGGATTCAAATAATTTAAGAAATTCCAGAACAAGACAATTCTGAAGTCATTTTCTATTAATACAACTCTTTATAACTTCAGAGTTTATAAAGAATAAAAAACTCACCAATTTTGTATAAGAAATCTTAAATGTGATGACTATATGCATATTTATGATACTTCAAAATCATAAGAGTAGTTGTATATTAGTATAGTTATGAATGATTTCATTTTCTTTATTACATGCTATCCTGAAAGTATATTTCTTTTACAATTGGAAGAAAACCATAACATAGTATAACAGCCTAATAAAAAAAATCTTAACATTAAAAAGAATGGCTATGTTAATAAAATTCCTATTTAATTAACTACCATAAAATTGTATTTGTAATACTTAACACATTAACAAACTCACTAAGATACTCAAATAGAAGTAAAATGAAAAATGCAAGTATAATTGTACTTTTTATTACTTAGAACAAATAAAAAACTTACTAAAGCTATTTATAGAATGGACATTATTAACTATACAGAGAGGGTAAATGCCAGTATTTCCACTAAGACTTTCTACTAAAGGAGATAAAAAGAATGATGTGTTATTGGTAAATACAAAAATATCATTTTTATTGAACTATTATAGGACATTATTTGTTTAGGTATATATAAAGTTTTTATATGATTTATCATTGTCAGACTTTATTCTACTTTGCTGGGTTTCTGTCATCAGAACTTACTTTGAAAAAGTATAAATCAGCCAAAGATAACTTTTATGTATGATACATCATGAGAAACATTGTAAATTCTTCAAATAAAAAGACAAAAATATTGTGCTAACTGAAGACCTCTGCAATTCTAAAAATGTTCTGGCTCTATGAATGCTTTTTTGAAATATCAATGCACATAGGGATCTTTATGATTGTTCGGAAGTCCTAAAAATATGAGACAATCCTTTCCTTTGGCAAGATCAAACAAAGAAGTTTTTCTTAAAATCCTATAAAACCATGAATGAATTATATAATGTTTGATATAAAGGTATAAGTTTTGCAAAAAATTTCCCAGCAACTTAGAGTTTTGCTTTCCAACAAATTTATTTTTTAAAATCATTATAAATATAAATAAATCATATTTATTAATAGACATTGCACCTCTACCTATAGTTGATAGTTACCAAGGATTGGTGACTAAATTTAGAGTTAGCTATGTCTTGTTAAGATTATACTGAAGACAAGACAGTCTTAGTAATAGTCTCAGTTGAGAAAGAAAGGAAATCCTGTCTCCAAAACATTTTAGAACTATTGCTTGGTTTGTAGCGTTTGGTGCTCACTGTCTCCATTCTCTTACATTCAAAGTTCCTTGATGATCAGCTGTCCTAGATGATGCTCATTAGTTTATTTTATTAATTCATTTATTCATTCACTCACTAACATTTATATTCACCAGAAAAGCCTTTAAAAGTTAATAAACTGGTTACTTAAAATTAATCTATATGAGGATTTTCATGAACTTCAAATGGCCACCTCCACCAACCCCAAAACTTTTGCACTAATAAATCACCTAAAAGAAATTCACAAACCTTGTTATAGATTGTTTTGTTGCCCAGAAATAAACCCTAATTCAATCTTTCCAACTAGTGAAGGCTTACTGAAATGAAGAATTTACATAGTCATGTTCCATTATTGTAAAAACAAAAAAAAAGAAAGAAAGAAAATATAAACAAAGACAAAAGAAAACACTAGAAATGTACATTTTTAGATTCAGCCTCATGCCAAATTTCAAAATCCTAGAAAAGGGAGTAGTTCACAGAGATCTACAAATTGACTTCTATGCAATCTATGTTTTATAACCATCTGACTTTGTATTTTGTCCCAAGATAATATACCTCCACAATTTATAATCTGCTTATCTGAAAACTAAAGATTTTGAAACTTATTTCATGGACAATAGTGAAAGTAATTTACCAGATTTATGGATTTTATCCCAATTATTGTGACTATTCATACTTTTCACTGAAGTGATATTTATGTGTTTGATTATAGGATAACTTCCCAGATCTCTCTGGAATGTAATGTGACATATGGTATATGAACTTTCTTACTTTCTTACTTCTAAAATTGTCTCCCTCCAAGAACTTCAAATAAGAGATTGTGGGTTTTATAACAAAGAACCCCATTTTTCAGACTGATTTCATGCAAAGGAAAATTTTTCCATTGACATATTGACATAATTATACATTTTTAACAATGTTAAGTGTTACTTTGGCTACAGTTCACCTGTTTATTTTAAATATCATTAACATGTAACTTACAGTTACAATTAATAACACAGATAACTCAATAGCAATTATTATAGGGTTATATTAACAAAGTTATTACAAGAAGGCATAGGTGATTTCTGAGGTTTCCTACTAGTCTATGATTCTGGTATATAGATTTCCTCTTCATGGAATTTCTATTGAGTAAAAGCAATTGCATTCATTTGGTGTTTCTCTTTTCATTGCAAATACCAAAAAAAAAAAAAAAAACAGATGATCTACAACTAAGTTCTGATTTATAGATAATGGCTTCTAAATAATTTATCTCTAGTTTAATTTTCTTAAACCATTTAACAGTTTCTGAGAAATATACACTGAAGGAGAATTCTGAAAGAAATACTTAAATTTATATTATTTCTTTTTAATTTAAAACTGTTATGTAGTGAGATTTTAGAATGGATATTTTCAGCCTTAGTTTTAACTATGCCATATGGCAATAAATAGCACACAAAATGTATGTGAGACAGACCTGGAGTTACAAAGAGCTTTGTTAGTGATTTCGTGAGAGGCTGTATTGGAGTTAGCCTGCCCTGCTGGAATTAGTCAGTCATGGCCTCTCTGAATTGCCAACATCTTTTACAAAGGGAACAAAGAGGAAGCTATTTGACACTTGAACCCTTTTGCTCACTTCTAGAATACGTGAGTGTCAAGAAGGTAGAGAAAGATATTGATGAAGAAGTTTCTTTAGAGAATTGTGGCTGTGCTATGAGTCCCCTATCATATGACAAGGGTGGGAAGAAGCTGCCTTCTGACTCATGATTCAAAAGAGACTTTAAGGAATCCATGTGGACAGGTTTAAAATGTTTTTGTGAAGAATAGGTTACTTCAGGCATTACAAGGAACCAATACCTCGTCCATGCTTGAAAAAGCTACAATTTATTGTGGACACCAGCCTTGGGAAACCTAGAGGTCCAGAGAAGAAATTACCAAGAGCTTTGATGGTGGTTTCCTATTAGATACACTGTGTTTATTATTAGTGTACATTAGTCTGCCAGAATTGGACAGGGCAAGGCCTACAATTAGAAACCTAGTGCTTCTAAATTCTCAGCTTTGTGCCTATTTATATGTAATCAGTGGGAAAAATGTTCTAGTCACGAAGTAATATAAGTATAAAAATTAATGTAAATTACTATTTTAAAAAACACGTTCTATTTATTACAACTGTAGCAGCCTATGTGCGTATCTTTTAGTATTAAAAGTCAGTTAGGAAAAGAGACACTTTACTGACACTATTATAGGCAAGTAAAATCTAGAACATTAGCAGGTTGGAGAAGAGAATGTATTGTCAAGAAGAACCTTCAAAAATAATAAGTTTACCATTTCCATAGTGGAAGAAAACATGTATATTTGTTGTCCTGCCCTCAGTACCCAGTGCAATGCCTGACATAGAATAAGTTCTTAATAAGTATTGGTTGAAGGAATAAATTAGTTAAATTAAGGATGAAGGAACTATTTACCCTATAAAGGAAAAGACCTTTTCTATAAAAATGAAGAATAATAGTGTTATCTATCTCATGGGGTTGTTAAAAAGAATAAATGAGTAAATGTAATGTGCTTAAAGTAGTGTCTGGCACATCCTAACCATTATATGTTTGTGTTTACTCTTATTAAGAGTAGTAAATTTAATGATAGAGGGCATCAAGAATTATTGTAGCTCTCAAATTGAGATACAAGAATCCAAATACTAGATTTGAGGATGCTAGAAGGTGACTGGTAGAAAATAGAGATATGACTGTAACTAGCATCTAACTTCTGTGATCTTAATGCCAACCTGTTTCCAAAATGACTTTTGACCCCATCAGTGGAACATTAATGTTGACAACCATGGTAATGTTTGGACATTTAATGAGTGAGATCACAAAATACACATAATATTGATATATATGCCAGCAGGCCTATTCCAGATCTCACTCTTCCATCCATAAGCAGAAATTTGCCTGTGAAATAGTGGCTTCATGATTTTGGGGTGATATTCTGTGTCAAAAATAAATTGTGAACCCAAAGACAAGGATTGTGTCCCATTTATTGTTGAATTTGGAATCTACCTTTAATATATATAAGCATTGTGGGATGTTGTTGATACTGATATGGTACTATTTCCAAAAGTAATTGTTAGTACTTGGTTTCTTAAAGTTCTGTTTCAATCACATCTGAATTCACTTTCATTTCATTATGGATTTAAAAGTGAGACTTAGCAAATTTCCTCATGGGCTCAAAGATTTACTAAAACGAGTTATTAGCAAAGAATGAGGAAATAAAAATAACGTTCATAGTATCACTAATTATCTTTTCTCTTCATGTATAATAGCAGACCTTCTAACTTTTGCCATACATGTGTTTTTATACCATTCCCAGATATAAAGTCACACATTAGGAGAAATGGCCATTTTGGTTAAAGAACACAAATCTTGATTATGCTTTCAGTATCATTTACCCAACAGCAGTGTAGCATTGTTGTAAATAACATTAGCTAGTTCTAAAATGTGTTGATTCAGGGGAGGCAAAAAGTTAATCAAAATATGTAGAGTTGGGCTTGGGCTTGGCGTGGTGGCTCACACCTGTAATCCTAGCACTCTGGTTGAGGTGGGAGGATCGCTTGAGGTCAGGAGTTTGAGACCAGCCTGAGGTAGAGCAAGACCCCATCTCTATTAAAAATAGAAAAAATTAGCCGGGCAACTAGAAATAGAAAAAATTGGCTGGGCATGGTGGCAGGCACCTGTAGTCCCAGGTAGGTACTCAGGTGGCTGAGGCAGGAGAATTGCTTGAGCCCAGGAGTTTGAGGTTGCTGTGAGCTAGGCTGACGCCACAGCACTCTAGCCCAGGCAACAGAGTAAGACTCTGTCTCAAAAAAAAAAAAAAAAAATAGTCGAGTTCATATGAATTCTTCACTTTTCATATGATTAACTGTTACATAATTCAAATCAGAATATGATTCCACATAGTACAATAGGTTTCATGTTGATAGTGAAATGGGTGGGACTGTGCATTCTGGAGAAGAGACAATAGGGGCAAAAAAAACCCTGAAATCTTACTAAACATTACAGTTGGACTTCCTCTAAGGATTAAGAATAATTTTAAGAGAGCTAGACATAACTGGCACCTTAATTTTAACTCTATACAATCACAGTCTTCTAATAGAAAAACTATTGAAAATGATTACATAGAACTCTTTTAAAAGTTTCTGAGCATTTTTGTATTCTCACTTTCTTTTCCCAAATCATACAACGTCCCTATATAGAATTTGGCTACTAGGTTTCTATTCATGTATAACTAGGATTTCAATAAATATTTTAAAATGTATGTTTATTAACTTCTAATGAAAGCATCATTAGTTTTTTGGTTGGGTATTCTCTATTTACCAGAAAGTTTGATCTTGTATGCATGTCATTTCTTTCTTATTTTCTCTAGTTATTCCTGCTATGTTTGTTTTCTATTCTTCATAAATCCTTACTAAGAACAGAGCTAAAATAATATTGATTTTTTTTGAAGTTATGTTTTGTTGGAAATTGGAAGCATTTTTCAGATCAAAGTGCACTAATTTTTAAACTGCAAAAAAGCTTTGAACAAGATGGATTGTCAACATGATGGGATATCTAGAAACACTTCTGAAACTTCTAAAATATAATAAGAGAAATTCATAGATAAGGTTGCCAAATCTCACAAATAGTACTTTGAAGATGAGTTAGTAAATGTAAATCACTGAATTTCTTTGCCATCAACAAATAGTTGGAGAAAGTAGTGGTAGCAGAATACAATTCATAGTTCTAGGAAATTCTGAGACAGACTTCATTTTAGGACACTATTCTCAAAGGTACCACCAAAGAGTGTACAAAGTCGTTCCCTCATTCTTCCTTACATACTGTCGTTGGATTTCGGGGATGGACAGGCTTGAAGCTCTGACTTGGGTGGGGCAAAGGCAACATATGTAACCTAAATGTTTGTACCCCCGTAATATGGTGAAATTAATAAAAAATATAAATTTATAACATTCTTGAAGACCATGTTCACATTTAGAATTCTCAAACTTTTTAGAGTTCTGCATTGAAAATAGGCACAAGAGGAAGTCTGTCATTATCTCCTGGCCTGTGGACCACTAACTTTTCTTCCGCCTGCTGTGTCCTGCATCACAAAAGACCCCTTGCACACATATATACACATCCCAGCTTGTATATCCAAATTCTATCTAAAGACCCCAGTAACAGCTGCGCTTAAGGTCAGAGGTGCACATGCTGCCGTAAATTCAGACTCAGACCTGTAGGAAAGTCCCAAGCAGGCTCTAGAAGGGGCAAGGCCAACTGAACTGGGCATTCTTATTAACTGATTCTGTTGTGTAGTTCAAAAGTAGAGCATGGGATGGCACACACATCCCTGATTCTTTTGGATTCTTTGCTCCATGGGAAGAAGCATGACCGGAGAAGAAGTAAAGCAGGAACCTCTAAAGTACTAGAGCCAGGGAAAGGGCCCCTCTCTTAGTGTCTAAGAATGATACCTAAGACCTAAGTTCACATATTTTTTCTATGCCTCTAAGTCATATACTCAAAACAGGAGTGATATCTTAAGGCACAAAAATTGGTTCCTGGGGGAGTGAACAAAATCTCCCTCTTCATATACAAGGCACATGTAGACATAAAATACATAAACAATACAATATTGGTATTAAAATTTCATGGGGAGATGGAGGAAATTAGGGGAAAAAGGGACCTAAAAATGCTCCTTAAGGAGGCAATGATGGAAAATAAAGCTTGAGAAACAGAGCCCTAAGCAGTAGTCTGGAACCAGACAGCTTGAATTTGTACTTTTGCTTCACTCATTAGTAGCTGCATGACTTTGGGAAGATTATTAAACTTCTCTGGCCCCAATTTTCTTATCTAATGGGAATAATAAAAGTGTCTACTTCAAAGGATTGTTATAAGGATTAAATGATTAATATTTTTACAATGCTCAATGCAGTGTATGACATTTAGTGTGCTCTAAGGAAAGATTTTTTAAAGAAAAAAGTTTCTCATTTGTAAAGTCTGGGATAATAGTGTCTATCTCATAGGATGGTTGCCAAGATTAAATAGGATAATGCCTATACAGTACCTGACAGACTACCCAGTACTTGGTAAATGTACAAAATTATTAACTAATATTAAAGTGAAGAAAAATGGAATATGGCTCTAGAAATGCACAACACAATAATAAAAATAATAGCTTTTTAAATTTTTTACTGTCATGTAGTATGTTTTTGGCTTTTACTGCAAATACATCCAGTATTAACTGCTAGCAAGTTTTTCTAGTTTTGTTTATAATTTTAATTATACAGATATTTCCCCTTTTTAATAGATGTAAGTTAATTCTTCATAAATATCAATCTAAGTAATTGAAAAGCCCCGTTGCTCTCTCACCATTGAAAGGCTATCCATTCACATAGACTCCTTGATAAATGTACAGCATGGTGCAAAGATATTGGGCTTCTCACTTTATAAATGCTACAAGGGGTAATAAAATATTGGCAGTCAAATGAATAAGACTAGTTTATCTATCTTCAAAGAAGTCTTCCATCCAGTATGAAAAATGTCGAGTATATCACCCTTATCCTTTTAGAAAAGGAGTCAGACAGGTTAATGGTGTATTAAAGTACAAATCCATTGTGCTTTCTGGAATTTGCTTTAGACATGAAACTGAGAACAGATACTTTTCTTGTCTCCAAAATTCATTTTTCTAATAAAATACGAAGAAAGAACTGTCTTCAACATTACTCAGTGTGAAGAAAAGACAGTTGTGTTTTGACTGCAGGTAATGGAGAATTAAAATCTATTTCTGTAAAGTGTCTATCATTGCCTATTTCTCTGAAATAAGTGGATACACAAATACCATAATTCATAAAGTCATATCCTGCCATGAATATATTGTGTATACTGATAAATGCAGATTAAAATATCATTCACATTTTGTTAGGTGGAAAAGAAATGCTACATAGGCCTTTAAAAGCTCATATGGAAGGAAAGCTTAAACGTGAAAAGAGATCACATGAATGTGCAATGACTGATAATATGTTTAAATGTTTTAGTACTGAAAATTACTAGAAAGACTTTTTAAAATTATCTACTGAACATTTAAAAATGTTTGGACTATTAATAATATAATAATCCAGTTGCCAACCACTTGCCTAGAATCTCCATCTTTTTCCCTGAATAAGAAAAATATCTGATCTTCACATCAAATCCCAACTTCTTTGAAGATCATCAAAGAGCACTTGCACAGTACTTTTAGATATAAAGGTTATAAAGGTGGCGTAGAATCATTTGAGACAGAAGATCTATTTCTGACAACTAAAAGTTCACTCAAAAATCAATCAAATTCTCTATAGAATGTTAACCTTTCACAGGTTCATAGAAAGTTTGAAAAACATAAACTTTTCAGTCATAATCTTTCAGCTATCTTGCAACTTAAAAGAAAGCTCAAATCAGATATATGGCATAATGTTTCAGAGCCAAATGGAGTCAAGAAAATATGACATCAAAGAAAAGCAAAGGAGCATCATTGTTTATATTTGTAAGAATAAGTACCTCAGAGAAAATATTGAAAGGATGGACTGTAACAGCTTAATGCACCTTAACTGATTGTGGCTAATAATAATTTTCTTTGTTTCTTTGGCCCTATTCTTGTTCACTCACCTGACCCATTTTTTTTCTTACATTTAATAGCTTATCTGCCCTCTCATCCACCTTCCTGTCTCCCGCTTCCTGTTCTTCCTTTCACTTTTTTCTTGGCTTATTTAGGACAAACCATTTTGATTAAAATTCAAATAAATAAAGTTTTATCCAAAAAAAATACTCCATTAGATGTGCGTAGTATAGTGTCAATCAGGGTTTAAGACATTTCTGTTTGTTTTCTATTAAGATACTTGCCCTTTGTTTTTGATGACCATTACCTATGTTTAGGTAATGTGCGTTCATAACCACTTCACTATTTGACAAAAGGCTGGTGAGCTACTTTCTTTGCCACGCATCAGGCAACATGGATAAGGGGATTTGTTAGACATTTCCCCCTGCTGGGAAAACTGATATCTAAATTAGTATTAGTAAAGGTACACACTTTATACAAGGAAATTTTATTACTGTTGGTTATTGATTTTTTTTTTATTTTGAAACATCAAAATCTAGGAATTTAAAATCTTTATGTTAAGAATCACATATAGCAATACTAAAAATTAAAAAAATTCCAGAACACATTACACACCCAAAATTTCATGTTTTTCCTTATTTTTTCCTTCTCAATTAAATTTTTAGCTTCCAAAATGAATAGATATGATTTTATATTTTACTTTTTCCTACTACCTAATATTTTACTGAGAGGATGTATCAACATAATGTATTTAGTTATTTTCTCATATTTAACATTTAGGTGTTTATAATTTTCCTCAATTAAAAATAATTTTACAATAAATCTTTCAGATCAAATATTTTTTCTCTTTCTGGATACAAATAGGTATCTCTTTCCTTTTCCATGAAACTAATGTACACTTCAAAATTTTGTTAATATTAATACCATGGTTACTAAAAAATTGAAACCTTTTGCATTAATATTCAGCTTTAGGGATATAAATATAGAGAGTCGATGTAATTTTTAAAATTCTTAAATGTCACAAAATGGTTAATTATCAGTTTACTCTACTCTAATCACAAAATATGATGGTATCATTAATGGCAGAAGTCATGCCTCCCTTTTATTTCTACTCCTACTGTCCTAGCCTGGGCATCATTTATACTCCTCCTGGTAAATGATCAGTCTTTTAACTCACTGTGTTCAATCTGAAAGACAAATAATATTCCTGCCTTTAATGACCTTGCAGTGCAAAGATTGTCATGTCAGTTCAGGGTAGTAGCAGCGGAGGACTGAAGATATATTTAAGAGGTGAAATCAATAAGACCTGTTGATTGAGTGGATGGAATTAGGGACAGATAAACTGTCAAGGATAACTTCCAGATTTAAAGGTAGCCACATCTATTTAACATTTCCTTTTCTCTGTGTGGAAACCCTTTTCTCCCTAAATGGCCTAGAGGTTTCTTTTGCACAAAGATGATGGTATAGACTTATTTAATCCTCCAAATTTCTCTGATTGTAATAGGCATTTGATTTATGTTTGATCAATGAGTAAATGCTCACAAATTGGGGATTGTGGTAAGTCGAATAATGGTGTTTCATGGAAGTTCATGTCCTAATCTCCAGAACCTAAGATTATTTTACCTTAAATGACAGAGGAGACTTTGCAGATGTGATTAAAGATCTTGAGATGGGAAAATTATCTTGGTCTATCCTGGTGAGCCGAATGTACTCGGGTCCTTGAAAGTGGAAGAGAGATGCAAAAGAGAAAGACAAAAGGAAATTTGATTACAGAAGAGGAGGTCAGAGTGATGTGTGTAAGAACTCAACATATAGTTGCTGGCTCTGAAGATGAAGGAAGAGGTCCAGGAGTGGTGAATGTGGGCAGCTTGCTGAACCCAGAAAGGGCAAGAGCACAGGTTCTCCCCTGGAGCCTTCAGAAAGGAATGATGCCCTGCAACATCTTTATTTAGCCCAATGAAACTCATTTCATACTTCTGAGTTACAGAACGATAAGACAATTTGTATTTTTTAAAGTCATCAAGTTTGTATTAATTTGTTACTGTAGCCATGGAAATCTACTGCAAGGGCTAAAGGGGTCCTCCAGTGATTCAAGTATTCTTTCTCCCTGTTATTAGTCAATCATTTTAATTGCATTGACTAATGCCAAGGGTTAAGTATTCACCACTGTGGCTTATAGAACTATTATAATAGATCTCCAAAGAATCATACATCTTAATTTTAGTATATATTAATTCCTAGAGTTAACAAGCAAATATTGAAGATGTACATTTTACTTTTATTTTTCTGCCTATTAGTTGTAAAATGGAAAAAAGTCAAAATGTGTGCAGCTAATGAGAGAAGCAGAAAAAGCCAAGAAAATCTTGTTTATATGCTAAAAATAATGTAAGTTATGCTTTGAATTAACTGAGTAATATTTTATGATACCTATTATAAATAGTTTTAGTCAAAATGCAATAATTCTTTTATAAGTACATTAATTATATATTAAAATATTTCACTCCTTTAATTTTTAAGATTGGAGATTAATAATAGAAAATAAAATACAGTAAACATATTTTTAAATTTCTTATATATTGATTGTAAACATGCAATTATTTTTATTGCAAGTCTGTGTTCTAAGAACTGTAAGTACAGGTATACGTATTATTCATTTTGGAATTCATAACGGTCATTTAAAACAATTTCATGTTGACCAGAGAAATCAAAATGGGCTCTGTTTGTAGTTCATAGAATGAATGTTGTGTCAAGCTCACTCCAATGGTATTTTAATCATCAGTTTAAAGAGATACATGACTTTACCTTGTGAAGAAACAGACATCTGACCACCACTTGGCTTCGTGCCTTCTTCTAATGCAGCCTTCCGGGTAGTTGCTCAAAAGATCAGTAATTCCAAACAATAATTGAGTCACAACTGTTACTATAACAGTAAATAATTATAGAAAGGTAAATAAAATATAATCCCTCTTCTGCAATAGCTGATTTGGCAGGTGTGTCAAATCTTACAACTTATCAACAAGAGGTTTTGATTATAGGTGTCAAAATAGGATTGTGATAGGTTTTCAAGATTTTATTATTGAGGGAAACTGAGTAAAGTGTACATAGTATCTCTTATTAGAGATAGTATTATTATGCTATCTATATTATATAGATAGTTTTTAACAGAGTTTGTTAGAGAGTTTTATTTCTCGCAACTACATGTGAATCTATAATTATCTCAAAATAAAAAAATTCAATTTAACAACAAAAAAAAAAGGGACTGGAGAAGCACAGAGCTTTTATATGACCTTATTCAGGCACAAGATTTCAAACTAAGTAAATTTGTCTTTTGGTCCTCCTGTTTCACAAGTTGCATCCTTGTTGAATGAAAGCAGCTTGGAATCCAGAAACCTACATGCAAACCCCACAAGGGTAGCATCTTGTAAAGAGAGTAAAACTTCTTGTAAATGAATGTTTTTGACTAAGAAAGTTGGAGCACAGATGGCTCAATGAGAAGTTACTATATTTAGAGAGGCATCTGTTACATTACACTTAACTGAATCAATAGTATCGAATTTTTCTCTTTTATAACCTGTACTTATGTTACTGTCACTGTTCTCCACTCCATTTAGCGTCTCTGTGTGTTTGGCATGTTTCTAAGTTTTTATCATGAGCAGCCTTAAACTGTAAAATATACAGAAATTACTTTCGCATATACATTAAAGTGAGGTAGATGCAGCACTTAGGCAACAGTGAGAGTGGCTACTGTTTCCATGTTGCCATCTGCTGCAGCAACCCAGACAGGGACCAGGTTGCCTGTCATGCTGAGCCATGTACACCTGACTCTGTGTGCTGTGCCCTCCTCCCCATGTTTTTGTTGCAATTGAAAATAGAATTTTAGGTCAGAAGGATATTCAGTGAGCTGAGTGCCCAAGGAGAGCAGTTTAGGAGATTTAGGGTATATAGGTTGGAATTTGTAGAGAAATGATTCTAGACTGTCAGGGAGATAAAGAATATAGTGCCTGGCCTATAACACTTTTTCCATAATTATTACTGTATGCATAAAAGAAAGCACATATGCAACTTGAATCCAAATAAAAAACTTGCTTTCTTCAAGTACCATAATCTAAAACCGCTGGCTGGCTAAGATGTGGTAAGGTTGTGATGGAGAAATTATTTTTTTTTTGGTGTTAATGTTAATAATGTAGGATTCCCTCACCAAAGTCCTGAAATTTTCTTTATTTGCTAAATATTAAATAAACGAAAGTTTTAGGCTTTTGAGGGGGGATTCTTATACTAAAGAAATGAAGAAAATGATCTAATCCAAATGGTTTCAATTGCTGCTTAAAGAATATTTTCATCAAAATATACATATATTTTACATTACATTTACAAATATACATATATAATACATATAAAATATACATATATTCTACGTTTTATAGTGTTTTTCATAATTCTTGTCCATTTTCCTTAAGTTCTCCTAATGAAGTGCTATTTTAATTACAAATTATGTTTTCTCTATCTGTTGGTAAGCATGTTATATGATAGATAGGCAAGACATTTTCTGTTTGGAAAGTAATTGGTACACAAGAGAAACCAGTTTAGGAAGCAAAGGACTTGATCATTTCCTATACTGTTACTCAGTCTCAGTGTGATTTTCCTTAGAAAAATCTGAATTATTTTTCTCTTTTGAACAGAAAATAGTTATTTTATTCCTTTAAACAAGTGTACATTTCCATAAATTAATTTGTAATTCTGAAATAAACACAATGTGTATTTACTGAAAGTATGCAGATTTCTGATATGACATTTTATCTTATTTTGTATTTTTTTATTTCAATAGATTTAGGGTTTACAAGTGATTATTTTGTTATCTGGTTGAATTACATAGTGGAGATGTCTGAGGTTTTAATATATCCATCACCTAAATAGTGTACATTGTACCCAATAGGAAATTTTTCATCGCATATGCACCTAACACCTTCCCCCTTCAGACTCTCCAATGTCCATTAAGCGACTCTGTATGACCATGCATACCCATTTCTTAGCTCCCACTTATAAATGGGAACATGTAGTATTTGGTTCTTTGTTCCTTGGTTACTTCACTTAGAACAATGGCCTCCAGTTCCATCCAAGATGCTGCAAAAGATATTATTTCATTCTTTATCATGGCTGAGTAGTATTCCACATTTTCTTTATCTATTCATCCATTGGTGGGCACTTTGTTTGGTTCCATAACCTTAAAATCATATTAGGTCATTAAATATGAAGTATCCAATTTTGAATCAAGAGTGTAGTGTATTGTATCTCAAACAAGAAGTACAACTAATCAAAATATGCACCAAATTATCGACACAGTTTTACTATCTTAACTGTAGTTTGTTTATGCCATCAGCAAAGAAGCCTGGAGATCTAGTGGCTATGAAATCACAAAAGGCATTTTCCACAGCTTGTTGAGGATTGAATATTTTTCCTTGCAAGAAGTGGTCCAAAGCCTAAAAGAAGTGGTAGTCAGTTGGTGCAAGTTGTGATGAATACGGTGGATGACAGAGAGTTTCCAAGTCCAGCTGCTGTAGTTTGAGCAGAATTATTTGTGTGACATGTGGCTGAGTGTTGTCTTGCAAGAGGATTGGCCTGTCTCTGTTGAGCAATCTTGGCTGCTTAATTTCAAACATCCTGATCCTTTCATCCAAGTAGTTGCAGTAGGCATCCGCTATAATCAGCTGACCAGGTTTCATGAAGCTGTAGTAGACAATACCAGCACTGGACCACCAAACAGACACCACTAGCTTTTTTGATGAATATTTAGTTTAGGACTGTGTTTCAACACTTCATCTCTATCTAACCATTGTGCCGAACGCTTAGGATTGTCAAAAGCAATCCATTTTTCATCACACATAACAATATGGTGTTGAAATGGTTTTGCCTTTATGTCATGACATCAAAGAAAGACAAGCTTTGAGATGATTTCTCTTCTGACACTCCCTCCCTGTCAGTAGGTGGCACTTGCCTGGAAGAACAAGCCTCGGTGTTGTTTTTGGGTCCTTTTACCAGATCTTATTCCTCTTGAGAGGCACTCTAGTGCCTCAGGTGGTGGTTGGGGCCCTGGGACTTCCAAGTGTGTCCTTATTCACCACCTCAGGGAGCGGGGAGTGGCTGAGGTGTGGCTGGGTTGAGTGAGCCTGCCCTCAAGCTCTACAAATGCTTTTAGCAGGGGTCAAAGATCTGTTTCCTACCTCTGGGCAAAGCTTCCAGGGAGGGGCTGAAGTGGCCCCATTCAGTTGGAAAGTATGGGTGTATTGGTGGGGCTGAGACCTGCAGTCTGCCAGTCTGGAGCAGGCCTCCATCCTTTCCACCCTCCCCTATTGCATGGTTTTTCCTGGGCCTCTGCTGGCAGGCAGGACCTCAGGGCAGCTGAGCTCCCTCTGAATGTGATGTGGGCCAGGAGGTTCCCTGCCCTGGATCACAGCCTGAGCTGGGAGCACAGCCTTCCCATGGTAGGAGGGGTGCCCTTCATGCATATTGCAGCTAGGACTCACTCTGATCTGCCTCTGAAGGCACACACACCTCAGTAGACTAGTTTACAAATATCCCTTCTGTACCCTCAGGCAATACAATTGAGACCTGGGTGTATGGGATCTGGCCTGCAGGCCTGTCCCCTGGTCCCTGGAGATCAATCCCTGACCATGGCAGGGAGAAGAATGCTGGTCCCAAGTCACCCATGGGGTGCCCAAGCTGGATCAATGTCTCTCCACCTTGGGGTTTGACCTACTCTGCTGGAGGCACCAAGCAAACAGCACCAAGGAGGGCCCATGGGCAGGAAGCTCACAGTCCAAGACCCCTCAGTATGCTGCAGGGCCCAAAAAGGAAATATCTCATTCCCTGTGGATGCCTCCAGGTGGTGGCTAAATTGTCTCTCACAGCAACCGAGGGGTAGAGGAGAATGCAGCAATATGTTGCCTGCCGATCAGTTCGGGTCTGTGGGGCAGGAGGTGTCCTGAGGGAGCTGGGAGCCCGGTGCCCTGTCCACAAGAGGCTCTCCACTCACTGGCAGCAACAGTCTCTGGGCTGGTGTTGGCAGGTCTCTCCAGCAGCTCGGGAGCCTACAGCCATCTGAGATGCAAGGGTGGGGAATTTTGACCAGTCCACCTACCCTTGTCGCTGGTCTCCAAGCCTCCTGGGGCTTAGTTCCTGCTGATGCCTTTCTCCTTTCAGTTCTGCTCAGCAACCTCTTCCAGTAGAGTCCCCTGTAGGTTCAGGCACCCTTCTTTCTGACCCTCATCCAATCTATGTTAGTCTGCCTATTTGCTTTTTTCACTTTCATCTAAAATCTCTTCTTCTTGCAGAGATGCTCTGGCTGGAGGTGTTTCTCATCTGCCATCTTGCCTCTTCATGAAATTCCCTAAGTAATCTTACATTTCCAGAAATTCTGCTATTTTTTTAAATTATGTATCTCTTTAGTGAAATTTTCATCTATGTCCTGAATTACTTTTTGTTTTCTTTGTGTTGGTTTTCAGCTTTTTCATCAATCCCATTGAGCTTCCTCATAGTCTACATTTTGAATTCCATATATGACATTTCAAAAATTTCCTTTTGGTTGGAGTCCATTGCTGGAGAGTTAGTGTGACATTTTGGGGATTTTGAGAGAGCCTGTTTTTTTTTTTTTTTTTTCATATCAGCAGAGTTCTACCACTGTTCTCATCTCATTTGGAACTTCTTCCCTCAGCTCAAAACAGATAGCTTTGTGGTTCACCTCTTCTCCTCTGCTGGGAACTATGCTGTTTGGTGTAGAGAGGAAGTACCCTGCCTTATGGCTTGTGCAGGTAGGTACCCATCATAGTGTTGTGGACAAGTTGGATTAGTTGGACCTTAGAGTCCTGGGAAAGTATTCAGGTGCCAGTAGTGGAATAGGTCATATAATCCTCAGTCTGAGGTCTCTGGATGGTGTTTTTGACTCCTGGGGGCAGTAGACTGATACTGGGTTGGCAAACTTGGCCTCAAGCCTCCCTGAGTTTAGATACTGCCTCTCATAGTGAGAAATGGGCCGATCTCCTGCTCCAAAAGAATGCTTGAGCAGAAGAAGGTTGGATGCACTGTGATACTGCAACAGGAGGGGCTGGCTCCTCTTGATGAGATTAGCAGAGGCAGGCAGCAGTGGGCCACACAGCTCACACCTCCCTCTCTCAGCAGTGACAGGGATCTCTGTCTTCAAGGGCACAAAAGTGCCCAGATTCCAAGCTCCCACCCTGACCCAGCTACAGCACAGATGGTGTGGGCAGCTCAGCATGCTGTGTGCAGGGCTTCCAGGCTTGCTGTGGATTGTGGGTGAAATGGTCTGGCAGCGGAGGTGTGATTGTGCCAGGGACTTGCCTCAAGGGATGGTAGGCTCCTCCCAGAAAAGACAGGCACCTCCAGGAAAGGACTGGTTACTCCACCCTCCCTCAGCAGAGACAGTAGATTTAGTATTTTGGTAACATGAAATCACTTGATGTGGCTTTTTAGAGTGCAAGAATTTTCCCCAAGCTCTATGGAATCCCAGGTGTGATAAGGTGCTCTATCAGATGGAAGGCAGCTACTCCTAGGTGCCCTGGATTAATCTTCCCCTGTGGATCCCTCACCCATTCCAAGCAGAAATAGCCATGGCTGTCTTGGCAGCAGTAGTTGGAGGAGGGTAGGTGGAGGAGAAGGCACTGAATAGTAGGGAGCTTGTTCCCTGGCCTGCTTTGTCCTGTGGGGTCCTCTGGTGTGCTGCACTCCCCTTTCAGGTGGAAGTGGCCCACCTTGAATGACTAACCTCCATCAGACCAGCAGTTCCTCTAGAACCCACTGGTTCCCCGACACTGCTACAGTCCAAGTACATGCTAAGGAGCATTTGTTTTGGACCCAGCAATACAGAGAACCAGGTGCTGAGATTTCCACGTCAAGAGACTGCAAAAACACTACCTGTTTGTGAAGGGAGGGAAACAAGATGGTTCCCCTGTGCAGAACCCAGATGTGATAAGTAAAGTACTATTGGGGGTATATCCCCCCTGAGAGTCCAGAACTGGTTGTCCTGCAGCTTACCTTCACCAGAAGCTCATGGTTGAGAGAAGAGGTGGCTATGTCCCTAGTACTGGGTGGCTGGAGGATGGGAGGTCCCCATCTCCACATCCCGTCCCCAGCTACTCAGCTTTAAACTCCGAACCTGGCACCTTAAGCATGTGACCAGAGAGGGTGGAGCCCCTTCCAGGCAAACAAAGTGGGTAAGATCCTATGGGAAGTGCTGTTTGCTTGTGTCTCGGTGTCACTGCAGTCTGTAGCAGGGTGGCAGGAATTGTCCTAGGTATGTGTTGGGCTCCCCCGTCCTCCTCAACTGGGCAGGGATATATCAGCATGAATTCAGATCAAAGGCAGGGCACCACCTGGCTTCAAATTTCCACAAAGGTGCCCTGGGCCTGTGGCCAGAGATGGTGGGTGTCTTCTCAAGAAGTTTACATTGTCAGGAAACCGTGGGGAGTGCAGTTCTTTTGAAATTTGGACTCAGAGCAGCTGGCTGCAGGCTGATGGCACTGTCTCAGACGCCTGCTGGAAAGCCTGGTTTCTGTGCCCTTGCTGAACCACAAAAGGGGCTGCAGCCATATCAAGTCCAACCTCAGCCCAAGGGCCGAGCACAGCCCATTGTCAAACTCATGCAATGGTGCCTGGACCTGTGATCTGAAAGTCTGAGGCCTTACCCAGCCAGAAAGCATGGGTGAAAAACTGTGGAAAATGCTATGCCCAAACATCTCATTCTCTCCCGCAGCAAGAACGGGGCAGTGGATGCCTTCTCAGGAGTGTGTGGGAGCACCTGGGCCCCTCTATCCCTCCTCAGAGCTGTGCAGCTTCAGGGGCACTCACAGTTCCCTGGCATCTAGGCTGTCAGAATGGCTCCTGGATCAATCTGCTCTAGGTTTGGAAGCCTGTGGCATTATTCCCCCTAAGGTCCCTTTCTGGAACAATGTCTCTCTGCAATCTCCAAGTGGCTTCCTACCTTAGGCCTGAGACCTGTGTGGATCAAGGGGTTCTCTTGTAACTTAGATGGTAAAAGCTCCTCTCAGAGAGTGGAGCCCGGGGGGCTTTTCTTTTACTGTTTCACCACATCTAGGAGCATTTCCTTGCTGTTAGCCAGCTCCCCGCTGGGCAAATTGTCCTGAAACCTCTCCTTACCCACTTTTGGTGCTTCCTGTCACTTCCCTAGTGTACCCTAGCGTTCCCTCTACGTGGTCTGTTAGAAAAGTGAGAATCTGCTTACTATTCTGCTTCCTCTCTGCGGAGGAGGTGCATACTACCTGTGTCTCATCAGCCACCTTGATCCTGTCTTCCTATGTACATTATTTTATGACATGATATTTTAAAATTTTAATGTGCATAAATATGATAGACATGGAGAAAAAAGAAATAAATTTGGTTCAATTCATAATTTCTTTATATAACCAATTCAAAAATGTAGGTCCAATGCTAGTGTACATTTTCAAACATTTAAACAAGTTTTGTTGTTGCTACTGCTTTAAATAATGCTATAAATAAAGAAATTGCAAATAGATAATATATTTAGTTAATGAACATTTGTCAATTAGACATATTTACTAATTTTTACACCATAAGCGTGTGTGTGTATGTGTGTATTTAGTGCTGGGTTATTCAACTAAATGAACACTAATACCTAGATAGTTTGGTATTAAAAAAAGGATTGGGGTAGATTATATATTTATTAAATGGTATGTTTCTATGATTGGAATGAAGTAAGGTTTAATGAAAATAATAAAATTTGAGGGAAATCATTTTTAAATTGTCATATCCTTGTAACAATTTTTATGATGTCAAGTAATTCTAGATGGTCACCTCTATGACTCCAATATTTCTACCTTTCTAGCTTCACAAAACAATTAATTTCCTTCATCTTTCCACTCTTGTGCTACTTTCATTAACTGTCACAGAGCTTATTTAAATCCAGGGAAGAGCTCTTCATCATATTTGTTAGTAGCAAAGTGATTTTTTTCCTTTGAAATATGTAGAGCTGATTAAATGTCTAGTTTTTCTAATTTCAGTCTTTTTCTGTTGTTGTTTTCAAGAAGGTGAATGATGAAAGAGAACAAAGCTTCAAACTATTAAATAAGAATTTTAATAAGTTACTTAAAGGAGAGAAAATGACCTAGTAAATTAGAATTTCATAAGTTAAGAAGCAAAATACTGTACATTACAAAAGTTTTTGAGGGTTTTAAAATGAGTCACAATAACCTTTGTTCATAATATTACTGAGAACAGACCTTAATAATAAAAATTATAATTATAATACTTATTTAAAGTATGCAATTTTCTTTAAAGTAATGCTTGAAATATGAGAATTTTTTCTTAGGACAATAATGATTTACTTCAAAGAACTGTATAGGTCACCCTAATTTATTAAAACTTGCCTATTTTAATTTAGGGGAGGAAAGAAAGGTTCTCTTTTCATTTATTAGTCTTAACAAAAATCAAGGTAATTTGAAAGATCATCCAATCAGAAGTTTTAAAGTTTGAATTGTAGCAATGTGACATTAACTACTTGAGCTCTTCAACTGGCAGTGTAAGGGATTTTTATCATCTCCTTTCAAGATGTTTTATCACATTAGCTGGATAAGAGAATTACAGAAGATGGGATTCAGGGCTAGAAAAAGAAAAATCATTTAATAAGAATACAGAATTCTGTTATGGAAAATAAAAAGTTGTTTTATCCAAAATACATACTTTCTTTACTTATAAATAATAATTGCAGAATAAAAATTGAAATAATATTACTTTAAAATTATATTAGCCTTAATAATTTTTTGTTTTACTAAATTTATTGCATGAAGATGATAGAAGTTTTGCAAAGGATGGATTGAATGTTATCTCTGGCAGAAGACAAAAGGAAACAATTAGATGATATTTTAAAGCATTAAACAAATATTAATACCAGTGTAGTATATAAGCAGGATTAGCCCTAAAATTGTGAGGGAAGAATATTAATTTGCAAATTAAGACACACAGATTACAAATCAGTGATGTAACCGTTAATAATAATGATTGTGATGGTAATAGTCTTTGCTAGCATATATTGAATATTTGCAGTGAACCCAGAATTGAGTATTGTTTTATACATTTATATGCATTGCTTACAATTAAACCATTTTAAAAGTTATTTTTAGTTCAAGCAATTTGCAACTTTGTTAGTGTGGGTTTCTCATCTGAAAAATAGGGCATTGATTGGAATAGGTAACTCTCTCTGCAAGATCTGAAGTTCTCTTATTCTCTCTTCTGAATTTCTCTTTACTCTCCGGGCAAATACATTCCTACTTCTCCTAATTCCCTATATTTTTTTTCATAACTTACTTTAACATATCTTAATTATAGCCATTAGAATAACTTATTATAATTTATGAATTTGTTCAATAGGAAGACAGCCACAAACACAAGTCTGTTATACAGTGAATACTCTCCATTTATACAATATTTTGGTTGCTCTTTGAGCTTCTTCCAGCTTCCCCTTCAGCCTCTTCTCTGAAGCTTTTCTCTCACCGTGTCACAAAAGGTCTTTCTCCTATTCTTTGAAGGTTTGGCTAACTTGCAGTGGGAATAATAGTTACTTTTTGTTTAAAAAAATAAGTTTAATTCAAAGCCCTGCATGTGGAGTCAGGCATGTTGCTATAACCTCACTTGCTACTCCTTACCACTATATAAAGTAGAAACCATTTTACAGATGAGAAGATGGAGGCACATTTGTGGAATAGCACGTGACGTAGTGTAGTCAGAGAACAGAGAGTGTTAGTAGTGAGCTGAGGGGTTTGCCTGGAATGATAGGTTAGAAGCAGGATATGGGGAGCCTAGAATGCCTTGGTGGAAATTTGCACAGAAACACTTACAAAATATGAGATGTTTTGGGAGGTTTTAGGCCTGAAGCAAAGGGGGAAATGCCAAATTTAAGGGGAAAGGGTATGGAATGGTAAATTTTTTGTTCCTGGGTTTTGTACCTCCTCTAATGTTATTTTCTTCCTACTACTCTTACGTGCTAGTGTTCCTCAATGTCTGTAACTCCTTCCCTAACCGAGTTTACTGCCTTTGTGCTATGCTGCTCAATTTTTGTTCTATTGGCATTCACATTAAAGGCTTCCTGCCATCCTTTTTCTCCCTAGTTTAGTCACAGTTGAGACATTGTAAATTTCTCAAAGGAAGTCTTTTGCTATGAGAAGGAGAAATGACTATCTTCCTGGCATGATATTATAAGGACAGTCAAGACACGGTAGGCATACACTATATGAGCATTTTTAATGTGTTCTTTTTCTCTGCTTTACCTACTATTTAGAAAAGTAAGCTTTAAAATTGTTGGTTAAATAAAAACTGTGTTGTTTTGGATTTTAAGTCTTGACTGATTATATGTTGACTATACAACCATAGTGGAAGATGAATTTAGAATTCCTCTCTTACAAGTTTAGGTAATATAATGGCTATTTCTCAATACATGCGATTAAAGTACATGGATTACAAAGATGATAAGGTGATACTGAGTTCTTTTTTATTATTTCAAAATATTAAGGAGGTACAAATGTTTTTCTTACAGGGATACATCACATAATGCTGAAGTCAGGGTTTTTAGTGTGCCCGTCACCAGAATAGTGTTCATTGTACCTGACAGGGAAATTTTTATCTCTCACTTCCCCCACCTTCTTCCCTTCTTTAGAATACCTCTTTCTCTTATATGATTATTGGCAATATGAACAACCTGAACAAGATTTAAAATATGTCAAGTGGTTAATAATAGAATTGAAGAGACATGTTTATTTATCTAAGAGAAAAAATGTGACAATGCATTTTAAGAATGTCAAAATAGGGATTGGAAACCATTTATATTTTCATCTCTGGATGTTTCTAAACAGAAAATACTGTGAAACTATCTTAGGACAACACTTATACTCTGTGGTAGGCAGAAATCTAGGATGACCTCCAATGAGTCATTCCTTTGTGTAATTTCCTCCTTTTGAGTGTGGGCAGAATCTGTGACTTCCTTTTAGCCAACAGAACTTGGCAAAGATGATAGGGTAAGTCATCCATGATCTCAGTCAACTGGAAGGAAAGCCCTTCCTATAGGTCTTAAAGAAACAAGGTGGTATGTGTTCTTGGTACTGTGCCAAGCCTTTCGTAAGTGTTATATGGGTTTGTTAAATAAAGACTGAATAAATAACTCAAACTATATTTCAAAACTTCAAATTTCCTTTTCATTTTCAGTTCTTTTCTACTCATGGTCTACTTTCTTAAATCACAAAAAGTATGAAATAAGAAGACTTTAGGCATTTAGGCATTTTCCCTTCAAATTTTCTGGGTTTTGTGTTATGTTCACAGCTGCCTTTTCAGGCTATCATAAGGTATAACATATGGGAGTAGAAAATGCACTAGATCTTCATTTTAGTAGCTATTTAAGCTCTGAGTTATTAATAATGATTAGTTGTACTACCAACATTTCTTAAATAATTGATAGAATGCATTAATTTTACGTAGATGGATTTTTTAAAACCAGAAAAAAGATGATTTTCAGAATTCATCATAATTTGTCATTTTAATAAGAGCAATGTTATATTCTTTCTCTGATCATAACACTTTTCAAAAAATTCACTGGAGGAATTTAAGTTTGGTGGTATTAAGAATATGCATGTTCAAATTCTTTGTCATCATATTTCAGAACAATGGAAAGGTGTGTTCTGAAACACAAACATTTGACAGTAGTTGGACATTGTGTAGTGATTCTCACTTCTGTTGTCTTTACTAAGTTTTAGAAAAAGAAGCCCAGGGCTGGCCGTGGGCAAAATGTCAAGTTTGAAATCCTCAGCCTGTCATTCAAAGTCCTGCACATTTTGTTCCTTCTCGGCCTTTCCTATCTCAACTCTGATTTTACTCTCATGCCCCAGGTGTTTTTAGACTTATTGCTTTTCAGGCTGTCCTTAGAAACCTTCAGGCTGTCCTTAGAAACCTTGTTCCCCTTTCTTGCCTCTGGCTTTGTGCAAGTTGTTACTTCTGCCAAGAATATTTCCTTGGCTCCATATAAACTAATACATTTTTTCCCATCCTCATTCACATTTATACTTTCCAACATGCCTTCCCAAATATACCCAGGATTTTTATGTCTCTTACTTTTCTATATGTTTTTTCACCTCTGTTATATTATGATCTTTGAACCAATTATCTACATGTAATGATTTATTTGCTTGTGATCTCCTGAGGCCCTGTATCTATGGTTATTATTGTTATTATTATCTACTGCAGTGTGTATACAATGCTTTGGAAGAGGTGCTTGTTAAATCATGTTTGTTGAATTGAACCATATTAAAATAACCAAGGCATTTACATTTGAAAGCCTGAAATCATAGATTGCTTTTATCCTTATCATGGGTCAAGTCAACCTTAGATTGAATTTGCTTCATCTATAAAGTGCAAAGAAACCAGCTACATTAAAGGACATAATGTTGTGAAAGTAATCAGTAAACTATAAAAACTAATATAAACATCAATTACTGAGATTTTATTTATTCTAAATTTTGGGTGCTTTCTTCTTTTTCTTCAGCCTTTCTGGGCAGAATACTACATCTTTTTTTTTAGCCTTTATTTACTGATTATATTTGCTTTAGCAACTTCTTGGTATGATATTACAACCTTTACTTGGAAGTCTACATGTACATTTCTAGTTTGAATACTATATTTAACATTTATAAATGCAATGATACTCCTACATGTACTTGCTTCTTTTAGACAAAAGGGTAACAGCATTGTAATGATCAAAATAAAAGTGTAGCATATACTATTGGAATAGTTGAGACATGCTTCCAGGGGAGGAGAAATCTGTTGTAGCTACAAGAAGGTAAGATTTGTAATCATACTATGTATTATAGTATGCTGTGATTGTAGAAAAGGTGAGAATAAAAGTCACTGAGGAATTTTTCCCCTTCTATCCTCTAGATTCTTGCTTGCTTTCCCACCTCTTTTGTGGCACTTAGGAGATTGGGTTCTCAAGTCAGCCTACAGAGTTTACATTTCAGTCTCATAACTCTAAGTTCTACATATGTATTTTCCTGTGAATTCCCACCACTTTAAAACGGTAGTAATAAAATATACATACTTCCTTCATAGACTTGTTTAAAGAATTAAATACAATAAATTGTTCAAAGTCCTTGGCACATAAGAAACACACAGTTTATGGTTGAATTTCTTAAGCATTGCGTTATACATCTTCACATATTCTTTAGGTTCTTTCTGTAGGTTGAATATTTTACACTTAGGAGCAATCAGTTATTTAGGCTAATTGCCCTAAATCATTTAAGGAATCATGTAAAAACATACAGTGAATCAATAATCTTCTGAATTATACTGCATGTAACAAATAACTTTCAAGCAAAATAGTTTTTAGAGTAGGGATATTATACATCCATTTCACTAAAGTGTGAGTTATTAAGGCTCTTATTTTTCTCTTCTTTCCTATTACATTCATTTTCCCATCATATTGCCTTTATAACTGCTGTGATATAGTATTACCAGCTAAAGAAATACAGTGGAAATATAGACCAATCCCTCAACTGCTTACTATATAATGTATTAATACTAAGACAAACAAAAAAATGTTTGGGCAGAGAGAAAATGAAAATTAGAGAGCAAATCATTTTTGGATTTCCTATGAATTTATTTTATGTAAAATATCTATTTTTTCCACCAGTACTGATGTTTATTTTAACCATATTGAAAAAGATAAAAAATACCACCTTCAACACTTGTAAGCTCCAGGATCTTACCCTCTGTGTGGTACAGATACAAATCTATCATGATTACAATGTGGATAATAATTGCCCTTCCTTTATATTAATATACTATTAATATTTGGATGCTTAAATAAGATAATGATGTAGAATATTTTCATAAACTCAGAGGAAGGTGTTATATAAATATTTATTATAATTGTTATTTTTGTTGTTATTATACCAAAAGTATGTGCTAACTCTTCTAGAAAATAAATGAGGAGAACAAAATTTCTAGAAAATTTTATCATGTGAGAAGTCCAGGTAAAAAAGACTTATTTTGGAGTTAAGTGGTAGGAAAGAATCTTCTCTAAGAGCAAACTATTTTCTCTAATGTTTCTCTTTTTTATTTGCCATTAAGAAACTTCAAAATATAAATCATATCTGATTTGGCAAATATGTAATATTTTTATCTTTTTTTGGTCTTTCATTTCTCTATCTTGAATATTAATTAATAGTTCTAATTGCTTGACTTTTTAGCTCTTATATATTGTTTAATGTTTTTAGTGTATTTAGTACAATTTTACCTCATATCTACTCATCTATTTGTCAAATATTTATAGAGTGCTATTATATACAACATTTTGTGCTAGGTGCTTGGGGGTTCAATGGCAATGACAAAAATAATTACAAAAAAATGTAGATGAAAACAAAATTCTGAACTCATGGAAATTATGGTCTAGTTAAGGAGATTGCTATTAATATTAACAAATAATCACAGAAATAAATGCAAAATGCAAATAATAAGTACCATAGACAGATGCATGTTGCTGTAGGAGTATTTAGCTGGGGAAATAGGAGTCCACTGAATGCTGAACAGAGTGCAGAGTATCTAAAAGAAGTTCCTCCTGAGGAGTACTAGTTCTTCACTCAACTGCAGCAGCCCTTCAAAGTCTAGAAAAGAACCATAGAATGAAGAGAAATCTCCTGAGATGCAGAAAGTCGGGAATGGCAGTGGAGAGCAAATAGAACTCCACAGCCCACTGCAGCACACCCCTGAAGAAGAAAAAAAAAAAAAAAAGGCAATCAAACTCTAAAAGCAGAGAGAGATCTCACAGTTTGGTGGCTGTGAATTAAAGCATAAAATATGGAAGGTTTCTGAACTTTTCTTACTGCTGAGAGCTTAACAAGGGGCATGAAAGAAAATTTACACAATGCCTAGGACATTAACAAAAGTCACAAGATATTCAAAGAACCAAGAAAATGTGACTTAATCAAGAGAACAAAAGCCCGTATATTCAGACCTACAAGTGGCTCAGATGTAATTACCAGAAAAAAAAAAAAAAAAAACTTTAAAATAACTATGATAGGAGTTCTGTTTAAAATCCAGATTTAGCAAGTCACAAAAGAGCATTACTCTCTCCAAAATTCCATAAAAATCTGGATGACCTACCAAGTCATAGGTTTTCAAAACTTACCAGAGAGCTGAAGAAACAAAGAAATTTAGTCTAATTAAATTTTAGAAACTGATAAACCATACATAGGAGAGAAGAGTCCAACATTTTCTATCTTCCATGACAAAACAATTCAAAGAAAAACTTGCCATAGATAGGGACAAGTAGGATCCAGACAAACTTTTAGCCAACTTTTATGCTGCTTGTGAACCGGCAAAAAAGCTTAGAATCCTGTCGTTGAGGAGTTCTGGACCCATCACCCCCACTCTCTTTTGTGAGTCTTTATTGAGTTCTTGGGAGTCCTAAAACAAACATTATGCCAGTATAATGTTGCAATTGCTTCCTTATCCTTGTTGCCACTAATGTGACTGTGATTTCTGTGTGTCCCAATAATAATGAGCTTGATGTTATTAAATATTAAAACCCCAAGGGACAGACACATACAAGTTTAATGATGTTTCAATGTGTCCACGATTGCCTATTTGGGGATTATTTCCAACTCATATTCAAGAACTTCCTTACAGTTTCCTTCTACAGTTGTTGATATTGTTGATCCCAAGAACATCCCTTAATAAACATTCTTAGTCTATACTAAACTCTCTTTGAGATATTGCTTTGGGGATAACCCAAACTGTGACAGCACGTATTCTTAGCTGCTCGTGTTATAAATGGTATTTAGCTCTATTGTGGATATGGGGCATAAACTGTGATTGTTTGTAAATGCTTTTATTTTTATTCCACCTCTTGCAAAGTGGCTCCCATAAGATGCTAAAAGCCTAAGAAACAAATAACTGAATAAGCCAAAAGTTGAATAAATTCTTTCTGGAGATGTAAGAATCATTTGGACAATACTTTCTTAAATGAGTTGAGAAGTCTTTTTCGCGAAGCTCCTGAAATAATGAAAAGCTGCATCAAAATTTATTCCATTTGTCATGCTAGATGTTCCTAAGATGCTATTTAAGGAAATCACTGATTCTTGTTGAGCACAAGACTACTTGTGGGGTAGATCAATGATGAATATCTCTCTCTTAAAGCTTTTATAAATATGTATGTTTTCAAAGACAAATTAATAATAAAAGCAATATTAATAACATGATGATGACGATGAGAAAGAGAAAAAGAGAGGGAGAGATTTTGTAGTAATTTTGACTTTTAATTCTTGGATAACATTTTACACATGGAGATCTCCACTAACAGTTTCTTTTTGTCTTCATTGTCTATCTTAATAATCATTATTCTTAGAACTGATATATTCAGGCAGCTCCAAAGTGGCGGAGGTTATGGTTGCTGGGCAACATTATCCATGACTGAGAGGTTACTGGGCCTTTAACCTTGAGTACCTTGCTTGTTTGGGGAGAATGAGGAAAAACTTATTTCTAAAGTATGTGGCTTTCAGGCTCAGAAAAGAGAGAGATTTAAAATGTAAATTAAGGTCTGAAAAGGGCTTTTCAAGAGAAAAACGCTATTTCTCAAGAAAGTCTATGTTTTATTCTTATTTATAGGCACTAGGTGATTTCCTAAAAAAATAAACAGGCAAAACAAATACCTGCATAGTCTGTTGTTACACTTAATGAGACATTTTATATATCAGGTCAGTGTTTGATTAAGATCATAATATATGAGATGAGAAAACAACATATTTGATTTTTTTTTAATTCCTAGCTTATTCTGGCTGACCGTTTGTTTTGTAAGCTACAGACTAGTAATTATTTCATATGTCTTAAATTTAAATAAAGGTTGAGCATTCATTTTCTGAAATGCTTGGGACCAGAAGTGTTTTACATTTTAGATTTTTTTCATGTTTTGAATATTTACTATTACATAATGAAATATCTTGAGAATGAGACCTAAATCTAAACATGAAATTCATTTATGACTCATATACATCTTATACAGATAGTCTGAAGGTAATTTGATAAAATATTTTTTATTTGTATAAATTTAGGGGATACAAGTGCAGTTTTGTTACATGAGTATATTGCATAGTGGTGAAGTCTGGGCTTTTAGTGTAACCATTAACTGAATAACATACATCGTAGCCATTAAGTAATTTCTCCTTCCTCACCCCCATCCCATCTTCCCATTCTTCTGAGCATCTAATGTCTATTATTCCACACTGTATGTCCATTTGTACACATTGTTTAGCTCCCACCAATAAGTGAGAACAGGAAGTATTTGACTTTATGTTTCTGAGCTATTTCACTTAATATAATGGCCTCCAGTTTCATTCATGTTGCTGCAAAAGACATGATTCCATTCTTTTTTATGGCTGAATAGTATTTGTGTGTGTGTGTGTGTGTGTGTGTATAGTGTCACATTTTCTTTATCTAATCATCATTGATGGGCACTTAGGTTGATTCCATATATTTTCTATTGTGAGTAGTGCTTCAATAAACATACTAGTGCAGGTATGTTTTTGATATGATGACTTCTTTTCCCTCGGGTAGTTATCAAATAGTAGGATTATTGGATTAAATGGTACTTCTATTAATATTATTAGTTTTTTGAGAAATTTCCATACTACTTTCCATAGAGGTTCTACTAATTTATATTCCCACTAAGTGTATAAGCTTTTCTTTTTCTCAGCATCCTTGACAACATCTGTTATTAATATTTTTTTACTTTTTGATAGTAGCTATTCTAATTGTTGTAAGATGATATCTCATTGTGGTTTTAATTTACATTTCTCTGATGATTAGTGATTTTGAGCATTTTTTCATATGCTTGTTATTCATTTGCATGTCCTCTTTTGAATAATGTATATTCATTTCCTCTGCCTACTTTTTTTTTTTTTCTGAGACAGAGTCTCACTCTGTTGCCCTGGCTAGAGTGCTGTGGTGTCAGCCTAGCTCACAGCAACCTCAAACACCTGTCTGCCCACTTCTTAATGGGGTTGCATTTCTGTTGTTGTTGCTGAGTTGTTTGAATACCTTGTAAATTTTGGATATTAGTTTCATGTCAGATGCATAGTTTGTAAATATTTTCTTCCATTCTGCAGGCTTCCTGTTTTCCCTAGGTTTTCTTCTAGTATTTTTATAATTTCAGGTTGACATTTATGTCTTTACTGTATCTTGAGTTAATTTTTGTATGTTGTGAGAGATAGAGGCCCGATTTCTTTCTTCAGCATATTGCAATCCAATTTTCCCAGCACTATTTATTAGAAAGGGTGTCCTTTCCCCTGTGTATATTTTTGTCAACTTTTTTAAACATCAATTGCCTTTGGATATATGACTTTATTTCTGGGTTCTCTAATCTGCTTAATTGATCTATTTGCTTATTTTTGTGCCAGTACCATGCTATTTGGGCTACTATAACCTTGTGGTAGGTTATGCCCACAGCTTTCTTCCCTTTGCTTAGGATTCCTTTGGCTATTTGGGCTCTCTTCTGGTTCCATATAGATTTTAGGATTGTTTTTTCTACTTCTGTGAAAAATGACATTGGTATTTTGATAGGGATTACATTGAATCTGTAGATTGTTTAGGGCAGTATGGTGGTCATTTTAATGATATTAATTTTTCTAATCTATGATCATGGGATGTTTGTGTCATCTGTGATTTCTTTCAACAGTATTTTGTAGTTTTCCTTATAAAGATCTTTCCCCTCCTTGGTTAAATATATGTTTAGGTGTTTTATTATTTTTTGTAGCTGTTGTAAATGGGATTACCTTCTCAATCTGGCTCTCAGTTTGATTGTTGTTGGTGTTTAGAAATGCTGCTGACTTTTGTACATTGACTTTGTATCCTGAAACTTAACTGAACTTATTTATCAAGTTTAAGGCTTTTTGGGGGAACCTTTAGTGTTTTCTGTATAAAACATCTTATCATCAGCAAACAGAGATAATTTTACTTCCTCTTTTCCAATTTCAATGCTTTTTGTTCCTTTCTACTGCTTGATTGCTCTGCCTAGAACTTCCAGTACTATGCTGAATAGGAATAGTGAAAATAGGTATCCTTGCTTTGTTCCAGTTCTTAGGTAGATTGGTTTTAACTTTTCCTCATTCTGTATCATTTTGGCTGGGGGGGGGTTGTCATTATTTTTTTGTTATTATTTTGAGGTATGTTCCTTCTATGACTAGTTTGTAGAGGGTTTTTATCATGAAGGGATAGTGAATTTTATCAAATGATTTTTCTGCATCTTGAGATGATCATTTGGCATATCATATTTTTAATAATGAGTATGAAACAAAGTTTAAGTATTAATGTGTAGAATTTTCTACCTGTGACATCATATTGGTGCTTAAAAAGTTTAATAGTTTGGAGCAGTTCTGATTTCAAATTTTCAGATTAAGGATGTTCAACCTATAATATCATAGTTATATTTTTTCATTCTAACCAGCTATTTTTAAATTGTAAGATCTTATTTTCTGAAATACAAATTGTTTTAAAATTAATTTTTAGGACTATTACTTTTCTAATTTTGGATGAACCAATATAATGGATGTATTTACAGGATTTTATATTGACCATGATCCAATAATAGGAAGAGATGAAGACAGAAAATAATTGGGGTTATGGAGGTAGTAAATGTTAGCACCTGACTAGTAGCCAAATCTCTGATACATGATCTTTAAATATAAGTATTTTTTTAGGGGTGGATGTCTGAGAACAATCTGTTAGTCAGTTTGGACTACTATAAGAAAATACAACCTCATAAATATATACAACTATTATGTGTCCATAAAATTAAAAAAAAAATAAAAGACTATAGCCTGGATGGCTTAAACAACAAACATTTATTTCTCACAGTTCTGAAATCTGGTAAGTCCAAGATCAAGTTGCCATCCTCTTCATGGTTCACAGAAGCCATCGTCTTGCTGTATCCTCAAATGGCAGAGGGAGAGAAACAGAGGCCTCTGGTCTACCTCTTCTTATAAGGGTAATAATTCCACCTTGGGGGCTTCACGCTCAACACCTCATCTAAATCTAATTACTTCCCAAAGGCCCCACCTCCAAGTACTATCACACTGGGGGATTCAAGTTTCAACATACAAATTTCAGAGGAACACAAATATTCAGTTTATACCTGGCACTACCCTTTATCATTGAAAATTCCGTATCCTAATAATAGTATCTCAAAACATGAAGCTCAGAAACATGAGACAGTATATTAAATGTGGTTTGCACTCAAGGGCAATGAGGATGCTGTTGGAACAATTATGCTTATTTGCTTATGTTTTCCTGGAATCTACGAGCTGATGAATATGCAGACATGGCAGTAACAGAAAAACAGCCAGAAACAGTTGCTGCCTCCAGGGTTTTCTCCAGAGTATTGGTAGGGATAATTATGCAAATATTAGAGTTCATATTTTGTTGGGCTTCTCTTTTCATCTTCATATAAACTTACTTCTGAATCAGCTGTGTTCTTAGGTATTCAAAAGTTGTATTAAAAGCCAGATTCTGCTTATAATAGAGTAGCTCTATGTTGGTATTAGAAGGGAAAATTGAAAGAGAATTGACACATTATTTGAGGAAATAATAAATTACATTGCCATAGAATCTCACGGAATATGTTTTCTACTTGGCAAAAGAGATTGAAATAGAGACTTTGTTTATATTATAAACAAAGAGGCAGTTTGGAAGAGTACAGCATTTGTTACCTAGGCGGCCACCAATCTTTATGTATAATCTTTGACAAAAGGTCAAAGATAAATGTGGGGAGTGTAATTTTTACTTTGACAGGCTGCACATTTATCTGTTCTAAAAATTCTCTGGGTAAAAAGAATTTCAAAGGCCATTGGATTTCCTTTTTAAATGCAATATGTTGTATTGTACTCAACATTGCTATGAATGAGGTTCCAGTCTCCAAGGAAGTAGCTTAGATTTGCAATGATGAAAGTAAATTGTTTTCTGTTTCTGCAGGGAAAAATTATTCTAGGTAGCCAGTAAGCATGCAGTTCTCTTGGCTCAATCTGTTATTCAAAAGGCATAGAAAGACAGGGGAAAAATGAGTTTGAATTTGACATTTCTATGAATTGTAGCTACATTTAGAAAATTAGAATCATTTTATATGAAATATTATGAACACACATACATATATGAAAGAAACATACATCATGAAGCAACTAAATAATATATTTTTAAAGTATGACTGTCAAAATTCCAATGTGAAGATGTATAGCTTTGTTTTGACAGAGTTTATTATACCTTCAGACTTGGAGTTTCTGGTATTGACAAGAGCTCCTACCAGGAAAGAGATTATCTAGGAAATTCCCCTTTCTAACAAAAGTTGAAGAGATTTCGAAATAGAACACTCAATGGGGAAAGCAAGATAATACATAAAAAGTCATAACAGTTAATGTGTAGGACCCTTTATTTTACAATCTTTCTTCCATTGTTTCTTTATACTTCTCATGGTAAGAGTCCCTAGGGAAAATATCTCCTTTGTAAAACCTGAGCCCTCCAAGCAAATGTCAACCTTTCATAGAACTTTCTCTCTGTGATCACCAGACTGTGCCATAAAATTGCTGACATCTATTGGCCTCATGAATAATCAGATGATGTACTCTCTTCACAGTGGAGTAGTTCAAATGCCATGTTTAAATTGTTAACATATGATATCCTTTTAGTCACATAATTTGAAAAGCAGAGAGGTTTACTTGTACATTGGAAGGTTATCTCATAAATGCCTGGCTGCTACTGATGGGAGTCAGAGCTATAGGAAGTAAACACAGAGAGTAGGGCCTTTTCACCAGAACAGTAGCCAACTACCATGACACTGACTAGAAGGAGCTAAAAAGTTGTTCTACCTGGCAGTTCTTATCAGTGACCTATGTCCAATCGCCTTTTCTTCAACATATCTTGAACTACAGTCTTAGTAATTTAAGTCTTTTATTCCTTCAGGCTGTGAATCCTCCCAATTAAGAAATGGAAGAAGTAGCATAAAAACTAGTTTTACTGTTACTCATATCTAGTCCGTATTCTCTGCATAAAAGTCCATTAAAAAAAAAATCTTGATTTAACCTTTAGTTATAGAACCTCAATTTTTATTTTTATTTATTTATTTATTTTTTTTGAGACAGAGTGTCACTTTGTTGCCCGGGCTAGAGTGAGTGCCGTGGCGTCAGCCTAGCTCACAGCAACCTCAAACTCCTGGGCTTAAGCGATCCTACTGCCTCAGCCTCCTGAGTAGCTGGGACTACAGGCATGCGCCACCATGCCCGGCTAATTTTTTTCTATATATATTTTTAGCTCTCCAGATCATTTTGTTTCTATTTTTAGTAGAGACGGGGTCTTGCTCAGGCTGGTCTCGAACTCCTGACCTCGAGCGATCCACCCGCCTCGGCCTCCCAGAAGGCTAGGATTACAGGCGTGAGCCACTGCGCCCGGCCAGAACCTCAATTTTTAAACCGAAAATATTTTAATAGGCATTTTAGGATTCCACAAGATAATTAGTAAATACCTGGTTAAAGAAATTTTACAGCGATATTTGAATATTTTTAAACTATACATATTATATATATTTATTTTTAGTTAGAAAATGTACTAATGGATTGAATCCTTTGCTTAACTTATGGAAATTAATGGCAACACTATGAAATATATATATAGGTAATTTTTGCCAATACAAGAACTAGGATTAGAATGACAGACCAAATTGAGGAAAGTTGAGACAAATTATTTAAGGTTACACAGCACACAGCTAATTAGTGTCAAGGCAAGGATGGGGGCCCAGGCTTGGCGATGTCCTGCTTGTGCTTTATTCAGTCTGCAAATCATTGTAAATACATTGATAATGTAGAAATATTTATTTTAAAAAAATTAATAAGCATAATTTAATAAGCAAATATGTGTTTATTAATTATAATTAATTATTAAATTATTTGTTATTTATTATTTAGTATGTTTTTATTTTCCTCTTTTTTCCTTCTGGTAGATTGACTAAGTTTTTCTAATCTTTTTTCCCCATTTTGGGAACTATATATTTTATTTATTTTATTGCTATTTTTTTAGTTGCTACTCTTATATTTTTAACACATATGTTTAATAAACTTTTTCTAGAAAGTCTAAAATTTTTCATTATAAGACCAGGACACTGTCAACTTTTGATTACCCATTAAACTGCCTGTCCATCCTCACCTATAATATTATTGTTGTGTTTGTACAAAGCAGAGTTTGATTACTGTTCTGTACACTGAGATGACAAGTCAAGTCATGGGCTAATAGGCATATTGACCTCTAAGGCCTTTCCACATGATGTAGTAATGGATTAAGAGAAAGTTTAATGAACTATGTGTCTATATGTTCATATCTGTCTATCTATCTACCCAGAACCAGTATTCACCTTTCTAAATTATTAAAGTTTCTTATATGAAGGAAAAAATATAGAGAAATAGATAGATAAATAGATGATAGGGCTTTTTTTTTTTTTTTTACTTAAGTCTAAATAATATTACAAGAGCTTGGGAAGTTAACACTTTTCCTAAGAATTATACCAAATCATTAAAACTTATAATATTCACCATGTTAACATCATTTTGCATTATTACCTATCTACTGTAGAGTAACAAGATAGTGACTGCTAGGTGAAACTATTTCCAACTGAGTGATTGTGTCAAGAAATGGAAGTTTTGAATCTTAAAATGAGGGAGAATTCATGGAGCTTGAATAATAAACATAAGAATGCAATTCTAAAAATGTGTGATTTGTTTTAAAATTCAAAATGAAAGTGGCAGTAGTAAAGCTCTGAGTTACACAGGCTGTCACTTAAAATTATTCTTTGCACATATTCCCAATTCACTTCTGTAAAATTTGTATGAATATTTTTGACTAATAATGAAAATAATTAGAATGGAATAAATTCTGAGTAATTATATTGAATCCCCAAATGTTTATACCTGCAGAGCATTGTACTTGGTACTGAGGAAGACAAACTGGATAAAAAGTATCAGTAGGAAAAACCATAGTATAGTGGTTAAAAACATGGTATAGAGTGAAAGATTTCTTGTGCTCTAATCATTCCTCTGGGACAGAATTCACATAGAATGTTATGTGATTAGTGACATCTGGAATATAACATATTATGGATATGGTACCCTGTTTAATATACACAGTAATTTTGGGAAGCACAGTTGGTAAACAGGTTACAGCTATTACTCTTATTAGAATTAAAACCAGGGAAACCACATGTTCTAGTTTTTGCAGGACTAACCTGGTATGTGCTGATCATCCCGGCATGAGTATTAACAGTATCACCTTTCAATTTCAGAAGTGTGTCAATACTGATATTAAATTATAGACATTATATTCAAGGGAACACATTTAGGTTAATCTTTCATTTGGGTGAGATCTACTAGTACTTATCTCCTAAATTTTAATGAAAAGGATTTATTTAATTTCAGGCTTGTTCTGAGTATAAAGTAGTGTATATGAAAATTAATTAGGGTACATGACCATCAGTGTGTGCTCAATAAATTTTAAATATGATTTTTTTTTCCTTAGTGTCATTTTTGCAGTCTACATTTGCAAGTAAAATATCCCATTTCTATAGCAGTTTGGTAAGCATTTGGCTTGTGACACACTGAATCCTGCTGATTTTTTATTCTTGGGGATATAAAGATTGTATTAGCTGAGAATATCAATATTCAGTTGTAAGAGACTTCAAAAATAATTTCAGTGTTATCCAGCCTTTTACTCAGATTCTATTATCTTCCCATTGAACAGTTTGAGAGTGACAGAATTTAGAAAACAGATAATATGCACATGATGGAAATTCTATGATAGAATTCAATATGTCAGCATAGAGAGCATTTATGCTACATATTTAGATGCAATGCAGAGTATATTCCCTTGTTTGTACAGTGTGGTTTCTGTACAAATAATTAGATTATTTTTATATATGAAAAACATTTAGGTTTTATGCCTCTGGATGAAAGACCCAAAAAAATTCTAGGTGACCTGGGAATTGATTCAATTCATGTATACCTTGAGGCTACATTGCTTGAGCCATGCCATGTAGTTCCATTTAGAGTGTCAGAGTGGAAAAGAACTTTGACATTATTTATCTTGCCGATACTCCTCACTTTAAGATATGGTGATTGAGATAGATTACAAATGTTTTCTCCCTTTCTTTAGGTTGTCTGTTTACTCTGGTGATTATTTCCTTTGCTGGGCAGAAGGTTTTTAATTTAATTAAGTCCCATTTATTTATTTATTTATTGCTGTATTTGCTTTTGGGGTCTTAGTCATAAATTCTTTGCCTAGTTCTGACCCCTGTCTCTCACCATATACTAAAATTAATTCAAGATGGATGAAAGGCTTAAATGTAAGACATGAAAATATATTTTATTTCTTAGACTTCTTTATATCCTTTAACAAATTAAAAATATTTTCAACCACGGTTTTCAAAGCTGTTTCTCTTCCATTCTTGAGCTGCATTTTCTCCAAATTCCACTAAATTTATAAAGGAATAAAATATGATTTCATACATAGTGTTATGGTCTCAATTTTAAGGGAGAAATTTTCCACTACCCCAAAATGTAGCATTTTAGATTGCATATGTTTAAATATTTAGTTCTGTAGCCATTTCAATGTGCTTATAGGTTAAACTTAATATCTTTTTAAATTTCCAGAGCTCCACTTGCAGTTGTGTGCCACGCATAAAACAGACATTCAGATATGTCTTGTTAAAATGTAATCAATGCTGTATATAAAATTTTAACCAACTTCTTATTATAGTTATGCAAAATTGTAGAGCATACTAATAAAGGCTAGAAGGCAACAAAGGAATAAGAAAGTTGATTTGTCAAGGAAGTGGAATTAATTTTGAGTTTTTCCCTTTGATTTTTATTATTACAATAATTGCCTATATAAAATGTATTTGTAATAAAAAGCTGTTAATATAAACACACATAATATACTATATTATTTCTCTACTCTCTGTAGCTTGTCTAATATAAGATTGTAGTGGGCTTCAGGGAAATATAGAATTAAATGACAGAAGCAGTAGGGGACATATGAGCAATCAGGAAAAGATTTTGATTAGTTGCTCACTGAGCTAGGCACAGTAGGAATTACAGAGTGAGTGTGGTAATGAAATTATTTCCTTCATTCAGGAATGGTAGCTACATAAAATAATAATAGTTTTGATAATTTTAAAGAACTTTAAATCCATTATATAGGTGTTTTGCAAATACTTATGATCAATAGATTGATGCTACAGTATTTGATTTCCCCTGAAAGCTTAGGTAGTAATGATCATTCAGATAGCATGTTACAAGGAGATGATATAATAAAAATGACAACATTTTCCCACACTTTCTATTCAAATTGTACTAAAAATCCAGGATTTTTTTCAGCCTTCCTCAATTAATTAATGACAGATTAATAACTGTCATTCATCAAATAAATGAGCATTTGATATTGATGTCACAGAAAAAGAAAAAAGAGAACAAAAGAGAAAAAAAGTCTTTATCAGATCAACAATAGAATAAATGTCAAATAAATTCTTTAGTCTGAAGAGAGAGATCACATTTATAGAGTGGAGAACACTGGGAATGGCTTGTACCAATGAGAAATTACATTGAGTATAATGGGAGACAGATTTCTCATTGTTGGAGAAGAGAGTTACAAAAGTCAGAGGGAAGAACAAGAGAATGTACTCTGTAGTGCTGATTTATAATAGAGATATAAATGTGAACTCAGAATATTTTAGGTCTAGATATGTAGTTCTAGATATAAAATATAGATATATGTCTGTGTATGTACATATGTATAAATAGATATGAATATATATGCATATGTGTATGGAATGTATGTGTGTGTGTGTGTGTGTGTGTGTGTGTGTGTGTGTGTGTGTGTGTATTTTTCTCAGTTCTGTCTACTGAGAAAGCCCAGCAACAATGAAGCCCTGGAAGCAACAAGCATGCCTATTGCTCAGATCTTTGTTTCCAAACCCCATTATTCACTAAAAGAAACTCCATGTCCTCCTAGTAAAGGTATATTTCAAGATTGGAGTGAAAAATATGTATATAAAATTAGCCTAAAGCATCTTCTTCTATAATAAAGAAGTTCTCAAAGAATGATGACATATCAAAATAACAAAAGAATGAGCCTGAAAGGGTTCATAATGGCCCATGTAGATTAACTTAAGTATCAAAAAATAATTATGGAAGAATTGAGAAATATACATAGTATCAAAATTGTCCTCACAAACTACTCTTTAATAAAAAGGGTAAAAATAGTAATTTATAGTAAAGAGTGTGGGCAGTTACAGCTATTATCAAGTTCTTGGCTGGGTGTAGTGGCTCACGCCTGTAATCCTAGCACTTGGGAGGCCCAGGTGGGTGGATGGTTTGAGCTCAGGAGTTGGAGACCAGCCTGAGCAAGAGCAAGACCCTGTCTCTACTAAAAAAATAGAAAGAAATTAGCTGGACAACTAAAATATATATAGAAAAAATTAGCCGGGGATGGTGGAACATGCCTGTAGTCCCAGCTATTTGGGAGGCTGAGGCAGTAGGATCGCTTGAGCCCAGGAGTTTGAGGTTGCTGTGAGCTAGGCTGACACCACTGCACTCTAGCCAGGGTGACAGAGCAGGACTCTGCCTCAAAAAAAAAAAAAAAAAAAAAAGTTCTCAAACATCATCAATACTCTAATAACTGTTTTTCTGTGGTATCCCTACAAAAATGTATAACTTGAATCTAATTAAGCAGAAACATAAGACAAAGTATTAATAAAATTCAGGGATATTCTGCAAGATAACTGACCTGTACATTTCTCTTAGTGCGAAGTTAGGGTGAGGAGCTCACAGTACAGGTGGAGAAAGAATTCTCAATGCAAAGATTAGCATATGAAGAAGTAAAAAGGTTTTTTTTTAATTTCTTTGAGGGGGGGAGGAAGAGAGAGAGAAAATGGAGAGAGATAGAGAAAAGAAAAGGAGAGTGAAGGGAAAGAGAAAGGAAAAGAAAGAGACAAAAAGAGAGAGGGAGAGAGAAGGTAGAGGGCATGGCATATAAATGAAAGTGCCCACCACGCCCAGCAGAAGGGGCTCGTGGTTTTTATGGGAGTAAAGGAAAAAAAGGAAAAAAAATATTGTGGCAGACTGAGAGCAGAAAAAATGGCTGTGGAGCTGCTGCATCCGATTTTTCTCCTTTTTTCCCTTCTTCTGGAGATGGTCTTATCAGTAATCTGGCTGAACTGTTGTGGTGAATGTAAGGGGAAAGATTTACACTTTCCTTCTGTTTGCTCAGCTCTTTTCAAATGCTATGAAAACACTCTCAGCAGGCAATCAGTTAACCTTAAAACACAGGTCATTAATCTCAAAAACAGTGAGTTAGTTTATATTTTTCTCTGTTAGATAGCTTATTAGTAAGGCTGTCCTTTCATTTTCAAATATATCATTGTAAAGAAAGATAAAAAAAAAAAAGAAACTCTGAAATTCTTTCCAGATCAAAGAAGATTAAAGGTATGTGGCAGTTATATGTAGTACATGATCCTGGATTAGATTTTGGCTTGGAGGTAAAAATAAAGCTGTAAAGGCCATTACTTGGATGAGTGAAAAAAATTGAATATGGACTGTGGATTAGATATATAGATAATAGGATTGTATCAGTGCTAAATTTCCTGATGTTGAGAACTTCCATGTGAAAACATAAGACAATATCCATGTTAATAGGAAATACACACTGATGCATTTAAGGCGGGCAGGGAGGAGGAAGAGTGGGGAGAGAGAGAGACAGAGACAGAAATTTTACAGCAAATGGGGCAGATGGAAACAGTTGTGTGAATTTGATAAGATGTATATTAGAGTTTTTTTATTATTCAATAATTTTAATGCATTCAGAAGCAGTAAGAAAGAAAATTCTAAAGAGAAAAGCAGAGCTGTATTAAGTAAAAATGCAAAAGAAGATGCTTCTAGTTAATAAATAAAAAACCTTGTTCTGTTAAAATATAACAAAATAAAACTACTGCTAACTAACAATCAAGACAAAGGGGAGAAACCAAAAATATACAAAATAAAAAATTATAAGGGGAAGTGGCTATTGAAATAGGACCTTTAAAATTCATGAGATTATTTTATATCCCTTTGTGAAAACTTAGATAAAATAAAATTCCCTAGCTAAATATCATTTTTAAACTCAATATCAACTTTTAACTATTAGAGATAAAAAGTTTAAGCAAATTGATATCTGCGGAAGCGTCTAGATGATTTAAAAGCAAATTCTACCAAAGCTTCAAAGACCAAATGGTCCCAGGGTTACAAGAATTATTCCAGAGCATAGAAAATGAAATAAAACTTCCATTTTGGGAAGCAAGTTTAATAAGATACCTAAATGTGCTATAAAAATTATAGACGAATTCATTCATAAATATCGAAGAACAAAATTTAAGTAAAATAATGACAATCAAAGCCCCAAACCACATTAAAAATAATAATACACCAATGTCAAGTGGATTTATTTCAGATGTGAAAAGTGGTTTATATTAGAAACTTGTCATGTAAATCACTTTATCAATAAATCTAAAGATAAAAATTATATAATTTGTCTATACATGCTTAAAAAGTCTTTAGCATAATTCAACACCTATCTCAGGTAAAAATAAATACACAAGGAAATGGAATTGGTCAACACTATTTCAATAGAAACATAGCTACATATTTGTACTAAATGTAGCATCTTACTTGATGGAAAATACTACAAATATTTTTATTAAGACCATAAAAAGCATAAAAATTACTATCTCCTTTACCATAATTTAGCATTGTAATAAATGAAAGAGTCAAAGCAATAAAAACAGAAATTAATTAAAAATACACAAAGTTGATAAAAGGAAGCAAAATCATCTTTATTGCAGATATTACAGTAGTATATCTGGAAATCAATGAAGATGCATCAATGACGAAAGTAAATCAAACAAAACAATTTAGTAAAGTTGCAGGATATTAACTTAGCATACAGAAATTTATTACCTGTATAAACCCAAACAAAAATTTTTACGGTATAATGGTATAGCCATGTATAATATCCATAAAGAAGATAAAATATATATGAATACACTTTAAAAGTAATATGCAAAATCTATATGAAGGAAGGCTTAAAACATTCCTGAAAGACACAAACTTGACTTGAACAAATGGGAAAGTTTCCCTTTTTCTTGGGTAGATTCACCATAATAAATATGCCAATTGTCTCTAAGTGAATTTATAAATTTAAAATGATCTTCCCCTTTCCAAAAAAAACCAAGGTTTTATTTTATGATTAATAAATGTACAATTTAATTAGATAGGTTAATTAGTTAACCTATCTAATGATAAGTTGATGCTAATGTTGATATAAAAATAAATATTCAAGAATATCTACAGAAATATTGAAAATGAAAACCCCAGTAGGTTAGTAGTCTTAATGGATATTAAACTATATATTGAAACCTCTTATTAAACAATATGATAAAATTCTTGTTAAACAATATGACTAGACAGAGACTAGTCATGCATTATGAACTGATGGAATTGATAAACCCATATTAGCATGCATATTGGTTGCAATATATGATTCTATGATGTGATAAAGGTCATGTCTGAAATCACTAGGTTTTTAGTTCTCTCAGCTATAAAATTATAAAGACAATACTTGCCCTACTCATCCCAGAATATTGTTATGAGAATCAAGTAAGGTAATTCCGAGAAAAGTAATCTGTAAATAATAAATTATTATCATTATTAATATGAATTGGAAAATTCCAACAGGAAGTCAACTTGCATTTTCTACCTCACACAAATTTATTAGGCACCACAATAAAATTATCTGTGCCATTGTCTACAAGCCTGTGCTATGATTTTTCTGCAGGATAGAGTAGCTATTGATTACTGAAATGAATCAATGCTGATTATCCTGGGAGAATCTGCCATTATAGTCTTGTCTAGATTATTGGAAATATTATTTCTTTTCAGACTGAGAAATTCTTTAGTGAAAAGTACTTTTGTTCTACATAAAAGTGAATGAGACACATATTTTAGAGCATATTTTAATGTCATCCTATTAACCATTTTGAATTAATTTTGGCCTTGTAAAGGCTATTGCTTTGAGAATATCTTTTTCATTTACAGTGTGTATAACTCAGAATATTAAACACACTATCTTGCAAAAATAATTTTTGTCTTATTACTTTTATTTTTTAGATTCCTACTGCTACTGCTAATTGAATAGAATTCCAGTCCACAATAAACTTCCTATGTCTATAACAGTTCTTTCCTCTTCGTACTATTAGCCAAATTCATTTTCAAAATCTCCAACAAAATATTCATTTTCTCATCAACAAAATTTCTCATATAATTCTTGGAAATCTTTAAATTTAATTATATGGTTCTTTTATTTATTATCTATACATTAAAAATCTCAGGTGCTTATAATTGATTTTTTTGCATCTTATTTATTTCCTTACTGAGAATCATAGGAAGAAAAAATTTGATCTAGTGGGTTTTAATGTCAGAAAAAGGTGAGAAAAATACAAAACTAAGCTTCATAAATAAAGGAAAAGATATTCATAGCAATAAGAATTGCCCTCCTTATAATAATAGGACACAGGACTTAATTTAGATGTTTGTTTTTAACCCAGGAATTATTATGTATGTAGTTTCAGAATTGAGGGAAACAAAAAGATTGAGAACGTTGAGATGCTTCACCTTTACTCCAAGTATATACAAAAGTGTAAGTTGGTGTATTGGGGCCATTAGGCTCTACTACAGGTTCTAAGACACTGACAAAAAATGATTCCAAAAGTTTTTTTTTATTTTTCTCCCAATGTTTGTTTCATAGCTCTTTTATATACATTCCCATGTGGCTATACTTCATGAATCTTTCATTTTAAATGACACTGTGTAAAATTAAAACTATATAAAATAAAACTCTTAAATATTGTGTGAGTAGGTTAAAATTATTTCAGGATATTAAGTCCATAATTTTGCAAAGGAACTGAGATGATTTTTGTCATTAAAATAATTAAGCCATTGTTTTCATTTGGTGAGAATTCAATTAAGTTCCTGGTAAAGTTTTATCTCATGCAAATAAAGTAATTCAGCTTATTTATACAATGCAGTGCATGTCACTAAAGTTGATAATGTTTGTGGCTTTTACTGAATTAAAATAATTATACAGTACAAATAGTCCAACTTATGACCTAAAATTTTTCCCTAGATTTGCTGATTATGTTTAATTCCACACAAGGGAAATATCAGCATACATGTACTTTTTTATATAGATTCTATTGAAATTTCCTTTAGCTACTTAATTAAAGAAAAGCTCAGCTGTATAGGGACAAATTGATATTATGTGTCTCACCTTCTCCTGAGGACACTAACATACTTATCATTAGATCACTAATTGCACACATTAGAATTCTGTTAAAAATGAACTAATACTAAAAGTTCAGATGCAACAGATGTGAGAATTGAGTGAATTGAACAATATTCAACTAGTCCAATAAACCCCAATGCTTAATTGGCAGTGCATTGTTATATTGACAATAAGTAGAAAATCCATCATGCGGTTAAATCCAGTAAAATGAAGCCACATCTGTAACTGATGGTTTGATAACCTGCCATTTTAAAACCGTTTGTTCTAATTTAAAGTTGTTTCTGTGAGCATAAATTTAATGGAAGAAAAAATTGACATCACACATGTGACCGTCATCAGCAGACCATTGAGACTGTGCACATGAGCATTACAAAGAATTTGGTCTTAAATAGGCAGAATGGCAACTTACATAGCAAAATTGCAGTCTTTTAAAAAAATGACCAAAGCTTTTAAAATTGGGAATGTAGAGACACCCTAGTGCCCTACTTTTAGAATTATATAAAAGGCTTTTAGAGAAGGACGTGATTTTTAAATCATCTAACTAACCCATTCACTTCCTTTTAGAAACCAGATCCTCAGGGACAGCAGTAAATTAATGGCACTCCTGAATCTAATCTTAGGCCTTTGAGGCCTTGTCTGTTTATCTTTTGATAAGATCATGTAACCTCACATCCTGAAAAAGATTTATTTATTCATAGGACATTATCAATAACTATACTTTCTTTTTTAGTTGAATATCATGGCATATAGTGTTCACCTTTCTTCAGGTTGGTTCTCTTTAAAAAGTAAAGCAATTAATCACTTTATTCTAATAAAGGGCAATGTCATAGGATTTCAACATCCTAGTTAGTTACTAAAATCCTGAATTCTCTATAAAAGTTACATAATTAAGTAATTTAAAAAATAGATTTAGAGAACATGATAAACTGCCTTGCAGTAATTAACAAATATCCAGAAATATTGACGAAGCAAGAGACATGGTGAAGCATGGATCTATTAAATGATGAGAGATATTACTTTATTTCTCTGGGTTCTTATGTTTAAAAATCATTAAATTGGATTAAATGTTTTATCATATTGCCTTGGTGTATCAATTGACCCTCATTTTATCCCCCCAAATTAAAACTTTAATGAGAACAGTAGTAACTTTGGATAGCAGGTTTGCTAATTTTGAACTGTCATGTATTTCATGATATCACGATGCTGCTCCAGCACTTTATTTCCATTTCCTCTATAATTCAAAGAAATACGAGGGAAAAAAAGTGAAATAAAAGTAGATTCAGTTTGCTGATAAACTCGATTACCAAGAAATGACAATCTATTTAGTTTCTATTATAAGCAGCAACAAATTTTCAATCTACAGATTTCTCTGTATTTAACTTTTCTGAGAGAAAAACTAAAGCAGATTCTTAGAAAATTGATTCTGGCACAATTATAAGCCTTTGTAAATTCTATTGTCACAGATATATTTATGGAAAGGAAAGTTTACCCTTTGTAAAATACAAATTGTGTTCATGTGTGTGTTACTTCATGAATAAGGTTAAAAAAAAAACAAAAAAACTGTACTTCTAAAACTCATGTATTTGAAGCAAAACTCATCTTTGTTAAAAGTCATACTGTTGCATTAACTTTTGTGTTTCATCCATTGCTAAGCATAACCAGAAAACTAAATGATTGTCTCTGATAATAGTAGAAATCTCATCCATCCTCAGTGAAAGAACCAAGTTGCTCATTGGATGACACACTTCAGATATAATTGGACAATTTGGTATTTTTGACTACTATACATTTTACATAACATGCTATGTAATTCTTTAAGACTATTATATGATGATACAGCACTTTATAACACTTGGTAGAATAGCAAATTATAATATTAATGTCTTTTTAGGTTTTAATTTTATCTCCTAAGACACTTGATCATCAATATTATTATCATCGTAGGTTTTGTTGAAATCAATCAAGTTAACATTAGTATTTAAACCAGTATTGTATCAAATAGCAATTACATTATAGGTTAAACCAGGATTATCACAAAATTAATCTGTTAGAAATGGACTAATATTTTTTGACTCTTCCATTAAAAATGACCTTTGCCCACATTCCAAATGCTGTAATGGATTGAGGAATAAATCAAGGACATACTTAAGTCTGTATTTCAAGTCTCATGTGCATAAACCTTGTTTCACACTACAAGATTGTACTAATACAGGTTCCTGTGTGTCTTACTATTAAATGATTCTTCTCCTACCACTACAATCTTAACTAAGTTTAATAGGTTTCTAATTCTGACAAATTGCATTATTGGGTATGCCTGCTTTTTGTTTGTGTATGGGATCTTGGAAGTTACAGTGCACCAATATAAATTATACTTTCCACTTATATATTTCCAGAGACTCTACTCTCCTTACCAGCTCTGACATCATTAACCATGCTTTGCAAATGTAACCTTTTTTAGCTTTTAATTATAAATCAAAAATATATAGTTGCATATATTTATTAAGTACAAAGTGATATTATGATTCACAAATAAAATGTAAAATAAGAAAATTAAGCTAATTAATATGTCCATCATCTCAAATATTTATTATTTTTGTGGCAAGAACATTTGAAATTTATTCTCCTGGCAATTTTGAATTGTATACTTTATTATTATTTATTATTTTCATTCTGTGTAGTTCATTTCAAAGAAAAAAATTGTTCATCCTAATTCCAGCTTTGTACCCTTTGACTATCATCTCTCCATTTTCCCCACCATTCCCAAGGCTCTGGTAACCATCATTCTACTCTCTGCTTCTTTGAGTTTTATTATTTTAGATACCACAAATAAGTGAGAACATATGTATTTGCCTAACATAGTATTTCCCCAACTTTGACTACTGAATCCGTATCTTTAAAATTTGTTAATGTTGTCCTAGATTTTAAGATGTTAGTATGAGGACATCATAGTTTATTTTGCATTTTATTAACTTCATTCTCTATAGGAAATAGAATGAGTGGCATTACAATATTCTAAAGTGTTTGAGTGGTTAAGGAGGATAGCCCTGAAAATTAAACATAAATTGGGAGTAACTGACACAGTTGCTAATATGATTTATGTTGAAATCTCATGTTATTTTGATGCATAAATTTTTTAAGTTGCAAATAAAAGAAGTATAGGGATGGATATACCCACTGGATTCCAAAGTTATTAAAAACTTGACTTTATATATGTAAGGTTAAAGAAAATAACAGCTGATAGCTACATAAGGTGAATGAATTAGCAAAGCCACCAACCTGGGCTCTACTTGTGCTTCTATTTTTATTTGTGATAATTTTCTAGCTTCTATGTGACTCTAGTTTACAATCTTCATGTCAGTACAGAACATTTAAAACATGTTAATTCTCCTTAAGCAAATTCATGGTGGGATAAGTAACAGCTGTCTTATATATAGTGTTAAAACCAATAAATAATTATTAATTCAATATAAAAAATGTAAATACATTTTTTATTTAGCAATCCATTTTCAATGCAAGCAAAACAGCTTGCCTAATGGAAATATATTATTGTCTGAGGCAGTAGAGGTGTAAACAGCTCATAGCTCCATACACAAGTGCAACATCTGTGTTCAGCAGATGTATTTGAGATATTGAGTAAGTCTTCTAATTAATAGTTTGCTGTTTGTAACAATAGTGAGGGCTCAGTCTTTCAAAATAGTTACAGCACAATTTCAGAAACTAGTTTTTAATATGCTAAAGTTTCTGAATCTTTTCTCATACTGCTTATATGCACTTATAATGTTTATTGACTTTGCCAAGTAGACTTTAATTGGAACTTAGAAAAAATATCTTCCTTTCCATATAGTAAATAGAATTCTTTCTTAGATCTGTGTGAGATTTAGTTAACCTTATTCAGCAAGTCTTTTAATCAATTCCTCTTGGTCTCCTTATGTTTGATATACTCACATTCTAGAAGTTATGCTTAGATAAAAGTCAACACTGTATGTTTTCTTGTGCTAAGATAACATTTTCATAATATACCTTATTAAAATTTCATGTGGAATTCAATGAAATGATCATCTATTGGTTTTCTTTAGAATCTCTTCATAACAATGTTATTAAAATTTTTTGAAAGCTTGTTTCATTCTGAATTATACACCAAGCCATACATTCAAGGAAAACAATTTTATTTTTTGTACACAAAAACTATGAATTCTTTATCTCAAAGAATGATATTAATAATATTTTAAATGTTAACAAACAGAATACATGTCTATTATATTTTTATGTGAGACCTTATATAGGATACTAAATTCAATTATGCTTGTTTTATTTTCTCAGATGTTTTTTCACTTCCAAATAATATGGAAAGCACTTCCCCATTTTGACAAGCAGGTAGTAGAAAGAGAAGGATCTAAGTAAAATAAAATGCCTGAATTACAACTCCAAATCAGTCTTTTAATGGTTGCATAATTTTGCCAAGTTTCTTGTTTTCCTTGAGCACTTATTTCCTCAAGTATAAACAAAGATAATAATTCTTCAAAAGGCATTTATGTGGAGGATATAGAATTTATATACAGCATAGCAAGGTGCCTTATACATAAGGGGTGCTCAATTAATAATAGTTTCCTTTCCCTTCTAATATAGTTTAATTTTTAAAAGAAACTGCTTATATTATTTTCCAATATTTCTTTGCATTTTAATAGCTGCCTTGATCTTATTACATATTTTAATGGCTATTGCCACTACAAAATTGCAAACTATTTAATCAATTCATATAATCATCCCGATGATTTGTCTACAGAATACTGAAAAAATGTAACTGAATTTGACTTGATGTTTTTGTTAGCAAGAGGGCCAAAACTCCTCAGAAGTGATCCAGGGTTCCAAGAACATTGATTTGATATTTAGATTAAATGGGAATTCAGTGATAGAGATCATTTCACATCAAGAAACAGAAGTTCTGTTTGAAGACTTGTACTAATGGTCACTCCCCAAATGCAGTCTAGCCAGGATTTTTAAATTACTTTTCATTCTTTTACTGCAAACTTAATCCCACATTTTTTTTTTGTTTTGTTGTGTTTTTTTTTTGTTGTTGTTGTTGTTGTTGTTTTTTTTTTTCAGTTCTAGATGTTAACATAGGATTTCTTGCAGAGATTTAGAGGAAAAAAATTGGAAAAGGGAAGGGGAGGAAAATCCTTCTGAATGAATTGATTTCTGGTCTCAGTCCATCCTGTCTTTCACCACCTGCCCCTGTCTTTTTATGGAGGATTGGTAATATGATTGGAATGGGAAACAGTGGTCAGGACATAAAGGATATTGATTGTTACATTCACACAAAATTTATAATGAAGTACAGTGAGATTAAGGGTTAAAAGCAACAGAGTTACATAATCAAAATTGTACTTTAGAAAGCCTCCTTTTTATGAAGTAGGGAAAATGGTCTGGCAAGGACAATACTGGAAGCAGTGAGAGGTTACCACACTAATCTAGGGGTTAATATCAGTTGCCTGCTCTTGGTGCCACCATATATGGAAAAAAATATCACCAATTGATATAGTTGAGCACAAAGAGATTTAAGTGGGTGTCTAGGTGGGACTTTTAGGAAAGTTCTGGCTTTCCAGAAAGAAAGAGAATCAGATGGTAGTTTTTGGTCTCTTGCCTGCACTCTTCTGTGGGAATGAAGACTTTCCTGGTGGTACAGCAATTAAGTTGAGAACATGACAGCATAGCCAATATACTTAGGATGGCAGATCTGAAAAAATGTGAGAAGCTGGGTTCTCAGTGTCAGTGTGAGCCATTCGCTGGCTGCCTACTTCTCGACTTGGGGTTGTGTGAGTCCAACTAAGCCCCCGTTTATCTAGGTCACTGTACCCAAACTTGTGTTACTTGTAGCTGAAATAATTTTTGATGCAAGTATCTAGAAGTTTGCTGGCTTTATGCTCTGATATGGAGAAGACAGAGAAAGGAGCAGTACCTAACCTTATTCCTGTATACAATACTAGAGGAGAGGGTCTAAATACACCTCTGTGGAATGGTAACTGAGAACAGTTATGAATAGTTTTTCAGTGCTGAGCTGGTTTATACTAGCTCATGAGAGCTTATTGTTAAATTTGGGGCAGTTTTGTGAGTTGTTGGTTACATGCAGTCATTATTAAAATAAATTTTGTTGAAGTTATATTAAAAACAAAAGTAGTAAATGCTCAAAATGCAACATTTTCTAATTATTTTACTATGTTTTGCTGCAGTCTGTTGAGGTTACTTACATCTATTGTGTCTGTATGATAGGCATATGGTGTTCTGTCCTTTATCTCTATTCAACTCTGCATTCATGTACTCACATAGCTAGCTTGAAATTGTCCATAGAGGGAGTATTTACACCACAGAAACTAGGGGTGAGGGGAAAGCTAAAAATCAGGGCTTGATTTATTGCTTTTATGATTGTCTATAGTTGAGAAAGAAAATGTTAATAATGCAGACTAAATTTGGAATTGTGTTCCATCTGTAGCCATTACACTGTGAATACCACCAGAAAATTGAGGAAATATTCTTTCAGAACTCTCACAGTATTATTCAAATCATAAAAGAAGTCAAACATCATTGACATATGAATGAAATTCTGACATGTGTTAGTTGTTTCTTAGTTGTTTCCCCTTAATGTGACTTGTTAACTTACACATAAATCTCAACCATCATTCATGTCAGAAATATACTGAAAGAACTGATTGTTAAACATCCACCAACCTGGTACTGTTTTCTTTCCACAGATAAACTTAACAGAATGAAATTTGATGTGTTATAATCCACATAGATTTTCTTTTTTTGTTTTCAGCACATTACAGGGGTACAAATGTTTAGGTTACATATATTACCTTTCCCCCACCTGAGTCAGAATTTCAAGCATGTCCATCCCCCAGATGGTGTGCACTGCACCCATTAGGTGTGTATCTATCCATTCCCTCCTCCCTCCTCCTACCTGCCCGACACCTGATGAATGTCACTACCATATGTACATGTAACTGTTGATCAATTAATACCAATTTGATGGTGAGTACATGTGGTGTTTCTTTTTCCATTCTTGTGATAATTAGTAGAATGAGCTCCAGCTCTCTTCAGGATAATACAAGGGGTGCTAGATCACCATTGTTTTTTTGTGGCTGAGTAGTACTCCATGGTATGCATATAGCACATTTTATTGATCCACTCATGTATTGATGGGCACTTGGGTTTTTTCCACATCTTTGCAATTGTGAGTTGTGCTGCTATGAATATTTTAGTACAGATGTCTTTTTTATAGAATGTCTTTTTTAACTTTGGATAGATGCCCAGTAATGGAATTACTGGATCAAATGGTAGTTCTACATTTAGCTCTTTGAGGTATCTCCATATTATTGTTAGTTAAAATTCTCTTTTAACTGTTTGATCAGTTCTCTTTCAAGGAAAACCACTGGTGTATTGTACATATCTGCCTTCCAACATCAAGATGTCTTTTATGTGAAATTTTTCATTGTTCATTGTTTTCTTTGGCTTTTTTGTGACCCTGATTTTAAGTGCTTTAATTTTCTCTCAGTCTCAGAAGAAATTAAGGTTACTGTGCTCTGACAAACCTATAAGAAGTGGATGATACAACAGTTTTTCCTTTTATGACTAATAAATGAATTATCGGAAAAGAACCAGAGGGTTAATCTATTACCCTTCCTCTTAGGAATGGAAAAAGAGTTTCTTGGCCCTCATGTTTCTGAGAGTGCAAGAAACTGTTTCTTTCCAAGTGAAGGGTTGAGAGCAATCCCTGACACCAGCCCATTGCCACATCATCCAAGGGGAATGGGGCAAACAGATGTAATCCTACTCTAAGGGACTTCACAGGTTCTGTTGCCTAAAGTCTCCTCAGAGACTAATAAACTTAATTGTCTTTATCCAATACCTGAGGAGAGGAAAAGTCAGTCCCGCCCTGCTGCTGCCTGCAGCTTGATCTGGGCTGGCAACTCCTGCCATTGAGTGAGAACGCTAAGCTTCGGATACACTCACTGTCTGAGCATGCCAGCAGCTTGCCTTCCTCCAGGTGTTGTAGCTTTCCAGAGTGAGACTGAGAGTGGGAGGTGTTAGGGACGTAATTTCAAATTAGTGTCTTCCCAATCTTTGCTGAATTTTCTAGAATTATTTTCAACCAATTTATATTTTCTCTGTCATATAAAGAATATTTTTATGCACCCACTTGTGTCTTTTAAAAGGTTATCTTTTTCTAATATCACTTTTACTACAGTGATTTTGATGAAACCATCCTTATGCAGATCCCCTCTGGAGTATGTACCAGAGTTCTTCTACTAAAGAGAAAGATAAAAAAAATTCTGACTGTATTTTAAAATGAACTCCCTTTGCCTGGCTTTATGTCGAGAAAGCAGTTGCCTGAAGCTTTTGGAAAGTGAAAGTCAGATAAATGAGTAATAACTAAAGAAGTAATTTTATTTAATACTGAGGAAGCTACTTGCTTCTCTCGCCTTACAATTCTTACTATACAATGGCTTTCATTTGTGTTATATATAACATATTCATGGGGTTGGAAAACCAATAGATTCTTGTATCAGTAAAAGGGATACTGGATTGTGGGGCAAGAATTCCAAAGTACAAATAAGATTAAACATCATATCCTTGAAGTTTCATTTATTTAATGTGAAGTATCTGCAAGTTTCACATACTCTCTATTAGTTATGTAACTGCGCTAGTTAGGTTATGTGAGTTACATGACTTTGTAGTACAATTTCTGTATTTCAGAGTAGACAGTCTTTCTAGTCGTGGATACCATTACTTTCCTAATCAATAACTCCTTTATTCATTATTTGTGTTTGTATCATAACATCAAACTTAACTTTTTAGCATTTGAAATGTTTTATTTCAAGCATTTAGATCATTTATCATCAAGATGCTTAAAATAATATGAAGTTTAATTTGTTGGAAAATTCATTCTTTTGAGGAAAAATTGAAAGTAACTTTTATAAATGAAGTCTTTAACCCTTCATCTTTTACTTGTAATTATTTTCAATAACATTTTTAAAAATTGCAGTAATCTGGTGCAGTATTTCTAAAAATTTACCGCTTTATCACCTAAGGATCGTGGTAAATGCAGCTTCTAATTCAGTAAGTCTGTGATGGGGCTTGGAATTTTGCATTTCTAACCAGCTCACAGGAGATCCTTATTCTGTCAATTGTCAACTGAGTTCATGCATTGAGTAGCAACAATTGACTTAGAGCAGTGATTCCCAACCGTCGTCACACTCTCAAATTACCAGGGATTTTTTGTTTATGTGTCCTTTGTTTTTGGGGGGATCTCAATGAACAGAACTGAATTTAAAATAAGTCTTGATTCATATAACATGTGTGTGAGGGTAAGACAGGTTGGTTAATGGGTACAAACATACAATTTGGTGGAAGGAAGTTCTAATGTTCGATGACACAATAGGGCAAATACAGTTAACGACATACTGCATATTTCAAAATAGCTAGAAGACAGGCCTTGAAATCTTTCCAAAACGTAGAAATAATAAATACTTGAAGGGTATCCTAAATACCATGACTTGATCATTACACATTCTATGCATGTAACAAAATTTCACATGTATCCCATAAATATGTGCAAATATAATGCATCAATAACAAGAAAGACATGAGAATAACATCAGTCCAATCTTGGCCCATTTTTACTGTTTTATTCCGCACCTTGTCACCCAAGCCATGGACTAAAACATTGGTTATTATAACATTTCCCTTGTCCCAATTTCTCTACTTCTCAGAGGGAACAACCATTTCAAGGTTTGTTTTTAGTACTCCTTTGCTAATTTTACAGACACTGAAGCAATATATTGTTTATTATTGTCTATTTTAAACTCAAAAGGATAATCATGTTAAATATTATCTCAAGGTTCTTGCATTTCTTTACTCAGCATTATCCACTAAAGGCCCATCCATGTTTTTGCATGTGGCAGTAGCTTCTCCTCTTGCATTGTTGTTTGTGTGTATGACATTCCATCATGTGCCTATATTACGATTTATTGGTTTCTTCTATTGCCAATGTGTGGGTTATTTCTACACAGTTTTGCTATTAAATTAATGCTGTTATGAATATTATGAACACATCTATGTACAAATTTCTTAGGAGTATAATTATGGGATTTTAGGCATGTTTAACTTTAAAAGATAGTGTCAAATTGTTTTCCAAAGTGGATGATGAGTTTATACTATCAGCAACAATGTATAGCAAACTTAGTTGAAAAAAACCCAAACTATTAAACACTCATTTTTTTTCAGATTGTTTCATTAATCCATTGAGTAATTTAAAAATTACATCTCATTATGGTCTCAGTTTGCATTTCCCTAACTTCTAATGAGATTATCTCATTTTGTAGTTTCTTTTGTAATGAAATGCTAATTTTTATATTTGCTTTTTTTCCTTTTTTTATAGACTTAAAGTTTTACCTTATATAATAATTGTGATATCAATCCTTTGTAAGTGATAGATGTTGCAAACATTTTCTTCCTGTTTACAGCTTGAATTTATAGTTGCATTAAGGTGTCTTTTTAGGAATGGTGTTCTTAACTTTAATGTCAATACATTGTCAAAGTCAAATAAAAGCATAAAGACGAGTATTTAAACAACACATTTATTTGGGAAAACAGAATTGCAATTCAGAGTATGCACACAGACTGGGGCAGTCTTTGGTATGTATGAAAAACAAAGAGATTGGGGGTTTTATTGGAAAAAGAAATGTTCTGTGTTGTTTTACAATAAGAGTCATTGGCACTAGCAAAGTTTTGGGGAGCTGGCAAACTCTGACTGGTGAATGTCAGCAGTAGGTAAAACATCTTAGAGTTGTGGCAGTTTGTTTCAGCAGCTACTGGGTAAATCTGCTCTTAGGATTATAGCAGGTTTTTTTTGGTAACTGGCTTGGGAGATAATCCCTGGGCAGGCCCTTGTGCTCTTGAATACTTTTCTTTTGCTCTCCCTGGTCTCCTGACTCTAATTTAATTGGGTATGACATGATAACTCCAATTCATATAACCAGTTTCCATAATAACAATTCTTGTTAACACATTTTTTTTATCTTATTTAAGACATTCTTTGCTTAGCTCTGTAAATGTTAATATCAAATTGTCAAATTTCTCCAAAATACTATTGACATCTTTATTCAAAGAGCATTCAATATACAAATCACTTTGAGTAGTGTTGCTAGTAGTGATTCTATCAGTCAGGATAAGCTAGGCTTCACTATAGAAATAAGGATGCTAACACAACAAAATTTTATTTCTCTATCAGCTCTGACTTCTCTTTAAGGCCATTGACCTCTGCCAGGGATTCAGAATTCCTGGCTGCATTTGGTCTTGTGATGCCTCAACCCCAAGGTGGGTTTCAAGGTTTACCAGAGCAAGGAAAAATATAATAGGAGAATAGAAATTGAGCATCAACACCTATGCATTTAATTTCCCAAATGATAACATCTCTCACCTTTCATAATGTCTGGTCACATATATCTATACAACTTTGAAAAGGGAAGGGAAAAGTAGTACTCTGTAGTTTCAGGAGCTGGGGGACAAAAGGGAATATTAATGAGCACTGGTATTATATAACAGGATGACATTAAAGTGTCCTATAAATGTGACTTGTCACCATTGATTTTGGTTTCCTTTAATGCCATTCAATAAATTACATCAGACTTTCTGCATTGATTGGGCTAAGCACTGCAATTCTTACAAACCTTTCCAAGTTATTAAAATGTGTAGTGAGGAATAAGAAACACTGATAGAGGTACATAAGTAAGGAATGGCAGTATGAGGAACTTCAAGAACCCTTATCTCAATAAAACAAACATAAGTGTAAACATTAACAACAAAAACCCAACATTTAATGTCTCTGGAAATTGTCCTAAGGGCATACACCAAATAAAGAAATATTTATTCAAAAAAATTAAATCCATGTAAGAACAAATCTAGAGAAGTGTTATGTGGCACTTGAGCCATGACATGTTCCCCTCCTCCCAGGCTCAGGGTAATGTAAGTTCTACTCTGGGCAAGAGTTACCGCACGAGACAATGGAACTCCCTCTCCTCCCAACTTATGATGAAGATCTATGGTATATCCTCAGGAGAAATAAACTGCCATGATATTTACCCTACCCTTCTCTTTGTTTTAGAGATGAAATTCCAGGCTATAAGAGTAAGAATTGGGGGCATCCTTTCCTCCACTCTGTCCCTACTGGTAAGGAGGGGCTCTACCCCAGTATAATGAGAATACTGGGGTCCCAGTCGCCCTTGCCCAAGCTCACTCATAGGGTAGAGGTTATGCACCATGAGAAGTAAGCCAAGAAAACCAGAGGTTACTGCTTATAAGTGTCAATTTGAGTAAAGAGGCCCGCTGTCTGTGCCACAAACTCTGGAGTAGTGGCAGATATTTTGCCAAGAGAAAAAGGCAGACAGTAAGAACAGAGAGAATCAAAGATCTCACCAAGAGAACTGACTTTATTTGCAACAGAATGTGGGAAGTTTAAGTCTAAGGGCATGCTCAGAAACAATGAACATTTTTTCAGTAAGCAATTAAGAGGAGGCTGGTTGATTCATGAGAGCAATAAGCTAAAACCAACTAATTAACCAGGACAACCAAGTAAAGAAAAAACTAAGAAGAACTCACCAAGAATTGGAAAGGAAAAGTAAAACAGATAAGCTAAAACACCTAAATGACCAGATTCAAAAGTTATCCCTGCAAAGCATCCCAAATTTAATAGGATTAGAATGTAGAACAATTGATGCTCCATGACGTTGTCAAAATAATAGAGCAATTGGCTGGCAAAGAGTGGAGGCTAATAGCTGGGTATCATACTAACGGAGAGAGATATCCTAACAGAGAGATCAGGGAAAGAGACAAAGAGAATCCTGCTACAACCACGGTTATCCCAGGATGACTATGTACATGCCCAAGGCTGCATCCTCTAAGCAGCAATTTCAGGGCTGCACAATGAGTGGGAAATGGTCCAGCAAAGTCACTAAATAGATCAAAAACAAACAACAAAAACAAGCCCTGAAGAGGGGGGTATCAGAATGTACAGTTCCTAGAGCATATTATGAAAAATGTTGGGTATGACTGATTCACAGGAAGAAAACAGGCCACAGAAATCAATGTCTCCTCAAATAGAGATCAGAGGTGAAGTCTTTTGTTGAGATGATGGAACCACAGTATCTGTCACTATCTTTAGCGGCTTAGCTACTTTATTGAGGACAGTTGCCCTGTAGGAATCACCTGGAGACATAGGGGCCTTTGCACACATGGAAAATAAGTTGCTACTGCATTTGATATTCTGTGGTTATTTATTTAATGAAGCATAACAGCCTCTTCTAATACTAGAAAAATTTATTAAAACACAACAGGTAAAAAAACAGAGGTATTTGATAAATAAAAGTAGAATAATTCTTAATCTTCTTTATATGATTAAACACAAATGCATAGAATTTATGATTATAATCATCCTATAAATATATACCAGAAAGAATTTAGATTAATTTTCTGCTTAATATAATTAAATTTTGCATTATCTTCCTTATTTTATTGTTTTTCTGTGTTTGAGTGACATTTCTGTAAGGACACATGGTTTATCAGGCCCATCTATCATCTGTAGGATTACCATAAGTGGTGCCTATGATTTCATTTAGTATTCAATTAATCTGTTCATTTATTTGTTATTGTATTCATTATTTGATTAATTTGGTCATTCACTCATTAATTCATTCAACAATTTTGATTGATCACCATTCATGTGTCAGATGCTATTGTTGATGCTAAGAATAAAAATATAGCAATAAAATAACTACCACTACTTGAGCCACTTCTTTGCATTTGATGTTATTTTAGTATAATCATCACAAATTATAAAATCAACCAGATTATTATTTTGATTTTTTGAATAAGAGTTGATCTTATAAAAGTATCAAGTATTCTGCATAGAAATTCATTAACAAATAATATCCTCAAAGTCAGGAACTGAAAACTTTTGCTGTTGAGAAGTCACATTAATGGATCTCATAATGTTAAATCATTTATGACTTTTTTCCATCATGCTATATACTGAATTATGCAGAAGTTCCCAGATACAGAGGTCATTTGTGTAAGCAGAAAAGTACAGGAGTACAGGATATTGACTGCAGAGAGGACTATCCTTGCTAAATTATCATAATCAGTCCCTGAACATCAAGCTCATTGAATTTATTACCCAACAAATGGATCAAGAATGCAGCAAAGTGGGAATTTGTTTTGTGGATACATACATCACTCAGAGAGTCAGTTTGTTAGATTATACATCATTTCCATACCACCACCCTAAGATTAACTGTTGTGCCATAGAAAAGACTGAGATTTACATATTTGTGGCACTGAGACATGGAAAACCATTTCATTTTGAAGTAAATTTAACAGTTAATCTTTCCTCTTAAAAGATTCACGAGGGTAATGTTCTAGGAAAGGAGTGTCCTATTGCAGGAAATTTCATTGTGTAAAGATTTCTAAACCCTTTTTGAAATTTCACTTTATTTTTTTTTGTAGCTAATGAGTACCAATCTCATCCCTTTTTTTAAAGAACACAAACATGCAAAACATTACCTATTAATAACTAATAAGGTCATATTGTGTTATCTCCAGACACTATTTGAAATGATGAGTCAACATGATGAAAACTAGTGAATTAACCTTACTACCCTTTTTTTACAATTTGTAATTAAAATATTTAGATAACAGAGTATAATCAAAGTTAAGGAATAAATCTCTTAAAGCTATATTTCTAAATCTACATTGATATATTTATTCCAATTCTATTTATACCTAATCTAAAGATAAATATGCAAAAGTATATAATTTTTCCTTCTAAAATGTATATTTTGCCTTTTCCAATACTAATCTCAATCTAAAAAATATTCACAGTTCTAGAAAATGAATAAATAAATGGATAAACAAATGAATGAAAAAATTCTCCAGTACAAACCCACAGATAAATGTGGGTTCAAATATTTGATCTAGTACATCTGCAGTCCCAAACCCCAGTCTGTGGCCTGTTAGGAGCCAGACCTCACAGCAGGAGGCGAGTTGCGGAGGCATGGAGGGAAGCTTCCTCTGTATTTACAGCTGCTCCCCATTGCTAGCACCACTGCCTGAGCTCCACCTCCTTTCAGATCAGCAATGGCATTAGGGTCTCATAGGAGTACAAACCCTACTGCAAGCTGCACATGTGAGGAATCTAGGTTGCGCACTCCTTATGGGAACCTAATACCTGATGATCTGAGGTGGAGCTGAGGTGGTGATGCTAGCTCTAGGGAGCAGCTGCGAATGTAATAGATGTAATGTGCTTGAATCATCCTGAAACCACCCCCCCCATCCCCGATCTATGGAAAAATTGTCTTTCATGAACTTGTCCCTGGTGCCTAAAAGGGTGGGGACTGGTATTCTACAAAATAGCTAAGTCATTTGGGGAAATTGCTTAATAGCTTAAGTGGTTAATATTGCCTAATATCTCCAGTTTTCTTTATTAGATATTAATTGCTTAATATCTTAAGTTTTCTTTTTTCAATTTTAATTCTTATGAGTACATAAAAGTTGTATATATTTATGAGGTACATGTGATGTTTTGATACAGGCATAGAATGTATAATTATCAAATCAGGGTTTTTGGGCTATCCATCACCTCAAGCATTTGCCATTTCTTTGTGTTAAGAACATTCCAATCCACTCTTCTGGTTATTTTAAAATATGCAGTAAATTATTGGTGATTATAGTAACCCTGTTGTGCTACTAGATCTTGTTCATTCTAATTATACTTTTGTAGCCATTAACCATCTCACCTTTATCCCCCAGTCCCAGCAACCCTTCCCAGGCTCTGGTAACCATTATTCTACTCCTTATTTCCATCAGATTAATTTTCTTAATTTTTTAAAATTTAGCTACTATATTTGTCTTTCTGTGCTTGACTTATTTCACTTAACATAATATTCTCCAGTTCTATTTATGTTGTTGAAAAAATCCAGGATTTCATTCTATTTTATGGCTAAATAACATTCCTTTGTGTAAGTGTACCTTATTTTCTTTATCCATTTATTCATTGCTGGACACTTAGGTTGATTCCAAGTCATGATTATTGTAAACAGTGCTGCAATAAACATGGGAGTGCAAATATCTCTCATATATACTGATTTCCTTTCTTTTGGATATATACTGAGTAGTGGAAATGCTGGATCCTATGGTATTAATAGTTCTATTTTTAACTTGTTGAGGAACCTCCATACTGTTTTCCATTGTGGTTGCACTAATATAAACTCCTACAAACAATGTATGAGGGTTCCCTTTTTGTACATTATTGACAACATTCATTATTGCCTGTCTTTTGGATAAAACCATTTTAATTGTGGTCAGATGTTACTTCATTGTAGCTTTGATTTGCATTTGTCTGATGAATAATGATGTTGAGCATTTTTTCCTATCCCTGTTGCCCATTTATATGTCTTACTTTGAGAAATGTGGAGGTGGAGACAAGATGGCTGACCAGAGGCACCAGATTTTCAAAAGAACACAGACAAATGGCCAATAAACATATGAAAAAATGCTCAACATCACTAATCATCAGGGAAATGCAAATCAAAACAACAATAGGGTATTACCTAACCTCAGTAAGAATGGTTTTTACCAAAAAGTCCAAAAACAATAGATGCTGGCATGGATGCAGAGAGAAAGGTACACTAATACACTGTTGGTGGGGCTGCAAGTTAGTGCAAAATCTCTGGAAAACGGTATGGAGATTCCTCAAAAATCTAAAAGTAGACCTACCATTCAATCCAGCAATCCCACTACTGGGTATTTACCCAAAGGAAAAGAAGTCATTTTATCAAAAAGATGCCTGGGCTCGAATGTGCACAGTTCACAGTTGCAAAGATGTGAAATCAACCCAAGTGCCCCTCAATTCATGAGTGAATTAACAAAATGTGGTATACGTATGCCATGGAATACTACTTAGCCATAAAAAGGATGAATTAATGCTTTTTTCAACAATTTGGATTCAGCTGGAGACCATTATCCTAAGCGAAGTGTCAAAATAATGGAAAAACAAACACCACATGTACTTGCTGTTAAAATGCAACTAACCAGTGAGCACACATGTGCACAGAGGGAAGTAAAACTCAGTGGAAATCAATCAGGTGGGAGAGGAGAGGATGAGGGGATGGGCAAAAACCTACCTAACAGGTACAATAAACACTATGATGGGAACACTTTTATAGCTCTAATTCAAGCATTACAAAAGTTATCCGTGTAGCCAAAAACATTTGTACCCCCATAATATTTTGAAATAAAAAAGAGAAATGTCTATTCAGATCCTTTGCCTATTTTTAAATCAGATTATTTTATTTTTTTCCTATTGAATTCTTTGGATGTCTTATACATTCTAGTTACATATGGCTTGTCACACTGGTAGTTTGCAAATTTTTTTTTTTTCCATTCTGTTGGTTGTCTCTTCACTTTGTGGATTGTTTCCTTTGCTGTGCAAAAGTTTTTTTAACTTGATATGATCTCATTTGTCCATTTTTTTCCTTTGGTTGCCTGTACTTTTGAAGTATTACACAAGAAGTCTTTTTCCCAGGCCAATGTCTTGGAGCTTTTCGTCAATGTTTTCTTTTAGTAAGTTTCATAGCTTCAGGTCTTAAATTTAAGTCTTTAATCCATTTTGGTTGGATTTTTTATATGGCCAGAGACAGGAGTCTAGATTTAGTCTTCTTCATATAAGTATCCAATTTCCCAGCACCATTTACTGAAGGGACTGCCATTTCCCCAATGTATGTTCTTGACACCTTTGTCTAAAATAACTTGGTTGTTAAGTGTGTGAATTTACTCTGCTTTCTCTCTTCTGTCCCATTGGTCTATGTGTCTGTTTTTATGCAAGTACCATGCCGTTGTTATTATAGCTCTGTAGTATACTTTGAAGTCAGGTAATGTGCTTCTTCCAATTTTGTTCATTTTGCTCAGAAAGGCTGTGTCTGTTCTGGGTCTTTTGTGATGTATGTTAATTTTGGGATTTTTTTTTTAAATGAAGAATGTTGCTGTGTTGATAAGGATTGCAATGAATCTGTAGATTGTTTTTGGTAGTGTGGATGCTTTAACAATATTGATTCTTCCAAGCCAATGAACATGGAATATCTCTCATATTTTTGTGTGTCATATTCAATTTTTCATTAATGTCTTATATGTTTTATTGTGAAAATCTTTCATGTCTTTGGTTAAGTTTATTATGAGGTATTTTATTTTATTTGTAACTATTATAAATGGGATTACTTCTTGGTTTCTTTTTCATATAGCTCCCTGTTGACACATAATACTGATTTTTGTATGTTGATTTTGTTTCTTGCAACTTTACTGAATTTGTTTATCAGTTCTAATAGTTTTTTTTTTTTTTTTTTGGTAAAGTCTTTAGGTCTCCCTAAATATGAGATCATGTCTTCTGCAAACAAGGACAATTTGACTTCTTCCTTTCCGATTTATATGCACTTTATTTCTTTATCTTGTCTGATTGCTTAAGCTAGGACTTCCAGCACTATGTTGAATAACAGCATTAAAATTGGACATCCTTGTCTTCTTCTAGATCTTAGAGGAAAAGCTTTCAGTTTTTCCCTGTTCAGTATGATACTAGCTGTGGGTCCGTATGATACTAGCTGTGGCTCTTTCATGTATAGCTTTTATTGTGTTGAGATATGTGCCTTCTATAATCAGGTTTTAGAGAGTTTTTTCATGAAGAGATATTGAATTTTATTGAAGTTTTTTCAGCATCAATTGAAGTGACTGTATGGTTTTTCTTGCATGGATAGTTGTTCAATTTGGTCTTCCTGTGAAGGCCGATTGCTGTAGAGTTCTATTTGGTCATCTTGGTCTGCCTCCTCCAGTTTTCTCATTTCCAAAATAAGAATAATATTTTTATGTCAGAGCTATTAGAAAAATGGAAGGTAATTCAAGAGAAATATTTGGTACAAACCCTAGCACACAATAAGTATTCAATAAAGTTTTTCTTTTATTATTAAGTGAATTTTTATGTTATGTCTTTGTCCCAGAAAATGCATTAGACATTATAGGAAACTAATTAAAAATGTGTTCATGTCTCATTTGGGTGTCAAATTGCCAGATAGTTAACATAATATTAATTTTAATAATTCTAAGGACTACTAATAAAACTATTTCACAAATGCACCAGTTAAATTTCAGAGAAAATTCTCCATATTACAGTTATACAGTATTGAGGGCATAATGTGAACCCAGGTTAAGTTTGACTTAATGTACCCTCTTTTTCCCCTACCTACTGTTTCCATAGTGGAGACAAAGATTTAGAAGGCATTCAATGAGTTCTCAAAACACTTTTATTTTGGTGGAGCTGATAGAACATATAAACAAAATATTGTACTTAAAGAAAATGTTGTCTGCTTCAAATAACAAAAGAAAAGAAAATATTAGAAATCATAGCAAACACATATAATGTCTGGTTGGGAGTTGTTTATTCTGAATGGTTTTCTTTTCTGTTGTCCCCTATATCCCAGGAAACTGTTTTAGATTTTAGGAATATAACAATAAACCAAAATACTCATATGAAGCTACATAATACAGTGCATAAATCTATTATTTAAAATATAATTTCAGGTAATGATAATTCACATAGAGATATAAAACAGGGTGATCTGACATAAAGTGACTATGGGAAACAGCAGGGCATGAGCAGCATACCTGAAAAAGAGTGGTTGGAGAAGGCCCCTCTGGAGGTACATTGAAGCAAGGAATTAATGATGTGCACACCTGGTGGAAGAGCATTCTAGGCAAAGGGAAGAGAAGTTCAAAGACCCTTGTGAAGAATATCCCTCTCATTTCAGAATAGAAAGAGACTGGTGCACAGTATAACTGTAGCAATAGGAAGAAAGAGAGATGAGAGCAGAGAGATGGCACACTGAGCTCTTTTTCTAAGACCTTACTGCCATTCTAAGTTGAGATACTAATCCATGTGAAATGAAAGGGCAGTAAGCTAAAGAAGGATATGATTTAGTACAATTTTTAAAAAGTCTGATTGATTGTTTTGTGGAGAATGAACTAGGAGAGTTTATCAGACTGTAGTTCCAAAAGTGGATGCTATTAGTGCAGAAGAGGAGAAATATGATCACAATTTGGAACTTTTTGGTAATAGAGATGGAAAGAATTAGCTGGATTTGAGGCAGTTTGAGATATTTTGGAGGTAAAAAATCTACAGGACTTGCTGATGGATTTGATATGGAGGGAGTAAAAGAGAGGAACTCTCAAAGATGATGTATGGTGCTTTACTTGAGCAAATACATAGAGATTTTTAGAAGCTTCCTGAGAGACTTAGTATTTATTCTGAATTTAGAAAGATGAGAAGGCTTTAGGTGGTAAAAACAGGGTACAAGTATTCCAGCAGGAGGAATGATATGAATTAAAGGCTTCTAAAGGTGAGGAAGTAAGTTTGAAAATTAAGCAAGACATTATGGCATTAATTTGGCATTATAAAATGCCTTACAAGGTAGTAAATTTGTTCACTTTCCTTTTATCAAAGGTTAAGTTACCAGGGAATTTTAATGAGATTTCCCAGCCTTCAAAACAACCATGATCCATTTTGCTCCATTGCTCAAATATTTGTTGGTTAGCACTAATAATGAGAATAGCTAATATTTTAACACATAAACTTCCAGTGATCATGCATTACTGAGCACATTATGACAATAAGGAAACAGGCTTGAAAATTTAATACAGAAAGTACATAATAGAATCAATATTTTGTTGTTGTTACAACCCAACTTTTTCCTTGTCATGTTTAATAAGTAGTATAATAAATAACCTAGAGTTTGGAATTGTCTCTGGCAATAGGATAAAAAATATTGGAGCATTCTTGAGAAAAGACTGGTGAAGAGGTTTCTAGTTAAGAAACTGTTTGCATATCTAGGAGAAAAGTGAGGAAGTGAACATACCAAGGAGGAAACAGTGTTAAGGAAAACACATATATGCCAAGGAGCAAGGCACAAAGCAGGTCAGGGATTATACACTAATTAATATATCATGTAATAGGGTCAAGAAGTGTATAATTTGTCAATCAAATTATACACCAATTAACATCACTTAGTAGAATTATAACCTCAAACAGAGCTCATTTAATGTTCTATATACTGAAAATTGAAATAAGGTAATACTTCTCTAAACTGAAATGAACCATTCTAACCTTCATTTTAGGCTGAGGATTTGTATGAATATACTGTATTCTCTGCCTCTATATATGGCTTTGCAAATGCAAAGAAACTTCTCTGTTATCAGTAACAAATAAGTGCATTACCAAGAAGTCCTTTGAGTTTCAGGTTGAGTACACCTCTGATAAGCTGGAGCTTCTATTCATACTTTGGGCCACTTCCCTGGGCTTTGTTAATGCAGGAGGCCAGGGGCTGAAACACTAACCTGAGTGGCTTTGTCATGCAGTGGGACAGGGTCGTCTCACACACTCTGGTTAATTACTTAATGTAATCCTTTCTGTAGGTGTTATTAAGGGAGAAAAAAGGGGGGGGCATGAAAATTGGTGACTTTGCTGCAGAAGAAACCTGCTACTGCTAATGTATACACAAATCTAATTATTAAGAATATGTTTAATTAAAATTTAATACAAATGATGATGTATAAAAATAATCCCAGAAAATAAAATCAAAGATTTCTTCCTGAAACTTCATCTATTTGCTAATCAGAAACACCAACACAAAAATGGACTAATTTTTCATAATTATTTTCATGGCTATATTAGAAAGATTGATAGATTGGTATCTTAGGGCTTACGAAACTACTTCTGGTGCTAAATAGATTTATCATAAGTAAATTACCACTGTAAGTTCTTTATTCTTTTTGTGCCTCAATTTGTTTGTTCTTTTTTTTTTTCCTAATGGGTATAATTAAATGAAAATCAGCTTTGCTGGTTGTCAGTCTGTGATGTTTCTAACAGGATATAAGCAAAGGTCTTAAATTGGGCCAACAGAAAACAATGTCTCCAATAGGATATAACCAAAATGACAAACAAATCCTCCTTCTGAGTGACTGCTGTTTTCTCACCAATGACATTCCTGGCATCATGTCATTCCTTCTTTCTCCTGAGCAACAATTACAAAACTGGCCCTGTTTCTTGACAGTATTCAATTCAGAGTTGTTTTCCACTTCCCTACTCCCTCCTTAGAAGTATTGAGCACATGTTCCCACCAGTAAAACCCAGTTCCTCCTACTGGAATACAAACAGTTCCTCTGAAATGTGGTGTTCTCCCTTGCTACAGCAGATTAATTCTATTCCCCCGTCCCTTCTGACCCTTTTCTCTCTCTCTTTCTCTCTCTGTCTCTCCTTTTTTCTCTCTCCTCTCTCTCTACCTCTCTCTCCCCACTTCCCGCTTCTCCTTCCCTTCAACTCTTCCTTCCTTCTCTGTTTTCTTTTCACCACTATGAACATATTCCTTGTTGTCATTGGTTAGTGGGCTTTAAAAGAAACTGTCCTAGCTATTTCATTTATATTGGCAGAGATAAACAAAATAAAAATAAATAAAAATTTAGCTTCCAGCATGCCTTGAAAGGCGATATAGGGTAATGATATTTTATTTTCCCATTCTGACCAGGTTAGTTAAGAGATAGAATGATCAGCAAACACTGATTAGTTCTCATTATACTTGTGCTTTGAAATTACTTTCTCCCATCCGATACTATACTTACTTATTTCCTTCTAATATAGCCACTTCATTTCTTTTCCTCCCCTACTCCTTTTGCTCTATGTGTAGACTCAAAGGGGAATGCAATATCTTTTAAAGCCAAATTATTTGTCTACATTAAATAACCAGGAGGACATTAACCTGCTTTAATTATAGTAGCAAATCATCCAGGTCGTGTAAATTTAAACTAAAAAATTAGACGATCTTCTATAACATAATAAGACTGATTTTCAGTTTGCCACAACTACTTAAACCTGCAGACACACAGCAAAATAGAGTTGTAAAGTGATCTTTATAGAATATTTAAAATGGACATACCCTTGTATGATCAAAGGATGCAAAAGTAAAGAACTATATATTAGAATTTAATATTGTTACTAATTTAAGTTTATTTGTTGCATATATATATATATTTCCTGTCTTTCTTTGTCTCTCTTTGTCTCTCTGTCTCTGTCTCTTTCTCTCCTTTTCCCTCTCTCAGATGCTGTTCCTCCCTTTAACTGTACCTCTGATTCTCTGATAAACAAGTTGCTTTACGTCCTCTTATGTGATGAACACTCCCCCGTTTCCTCGTCCACAGTGCGACCTGACTCTCTTTAGGATATAGCTTCACTTCAAGTCTCCCTGCCCTGCGCACAGACTCACTTAAAGGATTTCCACTGGGGGCTTTGATTCTTTCAGACCTTCTATATAACAGGATTTAAATGTGGCTTCCAACTGCCACTTCGTAGATTGCACTTTTGTGGTTTTTAGTTTACGATATAGAAGCAGAGGTGGGATGTGAATCCCAGTCTGCCTCATTCTAGAGTTCAATTATTTTAGCCACAATGATATATGGCCTCTTTGGCAGGCTTGTGGGCATGTGACCTGAACATTTGCACAGGCCGTAATGCTCTGAGAGTCCAGCCCTTGCTTTAATGTTCTGCTAAAACTATTTTAAAATTCTTAATCATTTTTGAACAATGAACTTACATTTTCAGTTAGCACTTTGTCCCACAATTTAAGTACCTAGTCTTACCTTTAGGTGATGCTATAGCAGTACCAAACTTATTATGGTGCTTAAGATATCATATGGGACATTTCTGTTCTTTCTTATATATATTCTCTAATTCTAGAATGCCCTTTAAAGTCTACATTACTTTACTTGTTCCCAAACTCCTCTGGAATATATGGATACTTTTCCTATCTGATCATATGTCTATTATATGAAAAACTTTATTTCTGTGTTCTTATTATCTTCTCTCAACTATACTTCCCTGTAAGAGAAAGTTCATATTATATTTATTTTTGTAACCTGAGTTCCTGACACATTGACTAACATAAATAACTACTAAATTCATTTTATAAAATCTGATGTGAACTATTTCACTGGTGTGGAGCAGAGTTTTGGCTATTCCTGAGTTCTGGTTTGCAATTTGACTTAGAGATTCTAAATTTATTTCAATTGATACAACAGCCAGTCTTTAAAGGCTATTTTTCCATAGGACTTAGAGCTTTCATAAAAATGATTGTACGGTTATCTTGATTTTACTTTGCTGTGTCAAATTGCTTTGCTGCTTAATGAATTTCTGTTGTTTGCCAAGTTTTCAAAGCCATTGCAATGGATCATTGTACATTTCCTCATATCTAAATATATTTTGAGCATAACTAAGCAGTCCCCATTTTTTTCCCATGTCCATTGTTATTGGATTTTATTGGTAATTTTAGTTACCTATTTTGAAGTTGTAACAATGTAGATGTTATTGTATTAAATAATAAGTATGAACATTTTTTACTACTTCTTGCATTCAAAAATGTTTGCTAATGTTTTAGTACACAGTAAAGAAATATTTCAACTTTCAATTCTGATTATATAGTGACATTAATGTATCTCAAGCTTTAAAAGTTTTAATGGTTTTATAAGACTGAATGAATTAAGTACAAAAGCACTTGTTTAGCATTTAATTCCCTTCTCTTAACCAAAACACCTGATTTAGCTTTAGCTCTTTCTTAACAGTGTTTGCTCATCATATTCTGCTCTGTGATTTGTGTAGATGTATAGATGTACAGACACACACACACAATGACTACTATATAAAATTCTGGTAAGTTGTATTGCCTTGGAAAGAGTTGAAAGGACAAGATTCTATAATTATTAGGCAATTCTTTATAGAAAAAGTGACCTTTGAAGACTGAGGAATGAATGATATTTAGAAGTCAAAAATGTGTGAATTATAGGCAAGTAAAAAGATTGCCAGTAGGGAGAACAATACAGAAAAGTAGGAATGTGTGAGGCTTGTTTAAAAATATCAGTGGTCTGTCTTGACTGGAGATAGCCTGTATTGTTGAGACCATATCAAGGTTATCAGATTGCCTAGTGTCATTAAGTCCTACAATTGTTCCCTCATCATTGCCAGAAGAGCTTGCTCCCAGATTCATGGAGAAAGTGGCCAGCATACTCTTAATTGAAAAGAGGATTGACTTGGGATTGCCAGTTCGCAGAGCTGCGCCTCTCTGTCAGGGATTGGATTGGAGCCTTTCCTCTTTGCCTAAGTTTCGTCCTGTGGTGTTTACATCTACCTTAGATTCCATTTTGTTTGAGATTATATAATTATTCCCATCTTGAGAGTGTTATTTATTCATCTACCAGCCACCATTTACTTCCTTGATAATGACTTTTTGAATATTTTTTTAAATAGCAAAAAGAATATCATATTAAAGGTAAAAAAAAAACACTTTATGTCCAGTGAAATTGCTTAGTGTTGCAGCAGAAAATACTTTCTTTTTCACGATACTTTGTAAAGAAACTAATTAATGAAAAAAGGGGGTGGTGATTAGGAAGAGAATATTGTTTTCTTTACCTAGCACACAGCTGAATAGGCGCTCTGGCCTTTAACTTTTAAACATAGACCTGCTTAACCACTTACTCATGACCTTATTATATTTGTCCTTCTCAAAGATATGTGTCACAAAAAAAAGAAAAAGATAGGTTCTTTGATTTGCAGTGATGGAGTCTTAATCAGTTTATATTTTAGTTTAGTTTGTGTCTGGAAATTTGACAAAAATGTTAGAGAAAAACTTACTTTCTTCCTTACCTCCCTCCCTCCTTTCTGTAATCATTTAGTGTTTATTATGTGATGGTCAGGATGCTTGGGTGAGCCCTGGAGAAACAGACTTAAAAGAAATACAATTTTGCTTACATTATAGTGATTTATAAATAAATTATCATTATATAATATTGTAATTGCAATGGAAGAGTCACCTTCCATAAGAAGGTAAATTTTCATTTTTGATATACATTTTCATTTTCAAATGCTACGTAACAAATTACCCCCAAAGATTAACATCTTAAAACAGCTAACATTTGTTGTCTAACATAGTTTCAGGAATCCTGTAACAGTTCAGTCGGGTAGTTTTGACTCAGGATTGTTGACAAGTTTACGGTCAGTGTATAGGTTAGGGCTGCAATCATCTCAAGGCCTTGCTGGGGCTGGAGAATCTTCTTCTAATCTCACGGTGTTTCTTGGCAGGCTTCAGTTCCTTACTAGCTGTTGGCTATGTGCTTCAGGAACCTGCCCTGTGAGCAGCCTCCTAGGGCTTTTCTAAACAGCAGTTTCCTATTCTCAAAGAGACGAAAGACAGAGAGATCAAAAGAAACCAGGAGAGAAGCCACAGTATGTTTTACAGCCTATCTAATATCAGGAAATATAGACCATCAATTCTCCCATATGTTATTGGTTACACAGGAACAACTTTTGTATAATACGGGATAGGAATGCACAAAGGTTTGAATACCAGAGGCAGGCGGGGATCATTTGACACCATTTTGGAATCTAGTTTCCACAGTCTGCCCTTGGTTCCCAATGATTCATGTTCCTCTCATATGCAATATAAACTCACTCCCTTCCAAGCCCAGAAATTTGTCATGAAGTGACACTTCAAACACTGTGTAGGCGAGGCTCCTTAGGTATAGCTCATTAAGCATGACTGCTAAAATATGATTCCTCTCAACCATGAAACTAACAAAAGTTATCTTTCCCAGACACAACTAACATATAATGGCAGGGCAGGAATAAAATAGTTACTGTAGACATTACTGTTAAAAAAATTTTGGCAAATGTTGGAAGTTTCTTTATTAGATCTTAAATACACCCTTCATCTTTTTAGAAGGTGTTTCGTCTAACTGAGTAGTACTCTTAGCCACTGCTTTGGATCTTTATGAGACCTTAAGAAAAGATTTTATAGTCACATGACTTGCCATATCAATAAACTTTTTCAGTGACGTGAACCATAGGAAATTCACTTTTAGCTCATAATTTTGTAGACAAGGATGACATGTGCTATATTGGTATCCTAGAAAGTGACATTGTCTTCATGGTTTTTTTTAAGTAAATGAGTATTGTTGTTGGAAAATACCCACATATGTATGGCAAATATTAAAACCTTATATTGTTATAAATAAAAAAGACACAAATAAACAAAACATATTTTTACTTAATTGAAAATTTTTCAGAACATTGAATTATATTTTGCAGTGTTGTATCTGTCAATCAAGTGTAGAAGGGTTAATAGCATAAGGATATAATTTTTGAATATTAAAAGCATATGTTGGTTGCAAGGTCTTGATGAAAATTTAGATGCTGGGCTCAGAGAACTTCCCTTTCTAGGTGGACTGTGGCGGGCTTATGAAAATGGAACATGGTTATACAAAAAGAAGTTCAGTATGTAAAATGGATGACTCTAAAGAATACACTTTCCCAACTGATAGGCCATTTAGTTCTCATTTGCTTTCTCCTTGTTTACATCTTTTTTTTGACTTTAGCCACATACTTAGTCACAATTTGTCTCTCTCGGATTTTGTCATTTCTCATTATCTCACACATTATTCCACTGTCACTAGACATTCAAATCCACTCTGACTTCTTGAAAGAAATGCTAGTATCTTCTTGATGTCATTACATAATTTTGAGCTGTATATCATCCCTGATTTTGATTTTAGTCTCCTGTATCAGTGGTAAGAGCATTCACCAATGTTACTTCACAGATCAGATAAAATAAAGCAGGGCAGTGTAGGACCAACTGCCCATTCTACTCTGAGAAACACATGAGAACTTTACTGCTTGGTGACATTTTCATGCTCTGAAGTATCTGTCATTATTTACAACATTACCTCCTAAGCTCAAAGTCAGCCTGAAGCCTTGTGCTCCTCAGAAGTAGTTCTGTTCCACACAGCTGCTCTCCAAATTTATCTGTCCATGACAAGGCCGCCTTGCTCAAGGCAATACCATCACTAGGGTGCTTCAACTAAATGAAAGAACAGAGGGCCTCACTGACAGGTTTTCCAAAACAGGTAATTTTACACATACTTTGAGAGCCAACTATATTTTTGTCTATTTTCCCATTTTCATGAGGAATGAGAAAGCCATAAATCAAATTTCTACACCATTGCCTTGACATACTATGGACCACATAGTTAGTTACTTAATGAATAATGATCCGACTAAAATTTTGATTAAATTGTATTGGAAAAATAGAAAAATCAAATTATTCTATGGGTTATTTCAAAGTGAGACTTAGAATCTAAAACAAGGCCTGTTCAGTTGTCTTTGTATTAACACAAGACTTCATACTTAGGTTGTCAGGAATAATAACAGTTTTAGTAAAATATCTAATTCTGTCCTTTATGCAGGTAATATGATGGTTACCATGTGCTCTTGGTTCTATATGAGAAAGTAAGAACCTACTTGGCCATTGGTAAGTCATTTTTCTGTATTGAGTTAAATATGGACAAAAAATATTAATATGTTATGTGTCATTATAGTTTATTTTGTTCATTGTACAGAACATATATGCCCTCTCTAACTTTAATTTTTATTTCATATCCCATCTTGACAACAAAACTTAATGGTTTCACATTGTTTATTGAATTCAATACATGTAACAAATCCACTCTCCCCTACAATATGGCAGTCTGGTGTCTCTTCCTCTTTTTATAAGTGTACAAGCTCTATCAGGTTATGGTCCCACCCTCATGACCTCATCAAAACCTATTTATCTTCCAAAAGTCCCATCTCCAAATACCACTACATTGGGGCTTAGGGGACAATTAAGTCCATAGCAGAAATTATGCCAGATATATCTATAAACTTGTTCTGTAATGAAACAATCATCATAGCAGCAATTAAACTGTTCCAAGTTTGTACAAGCATGATTAATCTGTCTTTTCTTAATTATATCCAGGATCACAGTAAACAATGACTACTCAAATAGGGTGTCTATTGTATGTGACATCAAGGGAAGACACGATCTTCTAACAATGCATATTTTGAGTGTCTTGTTATCCTTGAAAATGTGAAAACAAAATGACAAACTATTCTGATACATGTCCCCCAGGCTTATACACAAAATATCCAGAATTATCCTTTTAAAATTTAAATATTATGATATCTCTGCTCTAAACTCTTCAGAGGCTCATATTCATCTGTAGATTAAAATCTAAATTCTACACCATAATTTACAAAGTTCATGTGATCTGGTCCTGTCTACTTCTTTGTTCTCATTTCTCTCGTGAATTCCTCCACTAATGCACTGGAGCCTCTCTTCCTCAAATATATTAAGCATATTATAAACCAGGATCCTTGCCCTTTGTACTTCCTCTGCTGGGAAGGCTCTTTTCTTGGAAATTCTAATGTTTTATACTTTTCTTTATATTTTCTACTCAAAATTCACCCCTACAGAGGCCTCGCCTATCTGCCCTACTCAAAATAACATGCAGCCCTTCCCATTACTTTTCATTCCCTTTTCTGCTTCATTTTTTCCAAGTATTCATTTCTTATTACCTGCCATATTATCTATTTAGTCCAAATACTCCACTAGAATATAAGCTTCAAAAGAAATGAATTTATTTCATTTACTTCTGTATTCCCAATGCCTAAAAATGTAAGTGGGATGGAGTGGGTACTTGTGTAAGACTACATTACGTCATTCTACTCAGTTCTTCTCTCAACTCTTCATGTTCAGGCTTTGGCATATGATTTTGCAGTTTCTCCCTCTATCTTCTGTCTCTACTGATGTTGACTGTGGCCACGTGGCTACTTTTTGCCAGTGAATTTAGGTGGAAGTGGCAGTGACAGTGTGCCAAATTAAAGCTTATCAAAGCATCCTATGTCTGCAGCCTCTACTCCCCCAGTTTCACATGCACTTCCACCATTACTGTTTGAAGGACATGTGCTGGGTATCTTGCTAGACAAGAAAGGATGAGAGATACATAAAGCATATCTAAAGACAACTTGTAGCCAAACCCAAAAGCGCCCAGACAAGATAAGTCAACTCCTAGATGACCACAGATGCCTCAGTAAAGATTAAAATATATATAGTGTTTTAAGTACTGGATTGTGTGGAAGTTTCTGGGTTTGTGAAAGCATTGTTGCAACAGTAACTGAATTAAACAGTGATCAGTAAATAGTTTAATGCCAATAATCAAGTTTTCAAAGCACCCTTAAAGCTTAATAATCTCTCCTTTGTTTTATTAGCATTTTTTACATAGTCAAACTAATTCTATAGATATACAGTTTAAAGCACATTAAGCAAACATAACATAAATAGTATCTAGGGGAAAAAACTATTACTGTAAGTACACAAGATTTTTTAAATTTCTCAATTTATGAATAAGTTAATCTCTCTAAAGGAGTAAAAAAGATAATTCCATTACATTTATTGGGGATAGAAAGATCTTTCTTGGCAGAATGCTGTTAGAATAGTGACAACCTATGCAAGGGAGGCAGTGCCCATACAGTAACGTGCTTAACAGACGGGAGATGAGAAGGCTCTTCAAACTGAGGAATCGCATCGTGTCAATGGTTCTCAAACTATGATGTATATCAAAGGGCTTGTTCGGAACACAGATTGTTGAACTGCATTCCTGAATTTCCTATTCTGTAGGTCTAGGGTTGAACCTGAGAATATGCTTTTTTAATAAGTTCCCAGTGGATGTCAATGCAGTGCAGCTGGCTTAGAAATCACACTTGACAACAACTGATGTCTGCAACTGCTCAATGAAATGTAAATATAAAAACCTAACAATATTTTTACTGGGATCTAGATATAAAATCAATACAGCCATATATTTTTAAAGTTTATAAATATATTTATATATTTTTTTCTATTGCCCCCTTTTCCCATAATCATGAACTGGTCTGTTTCTGGATCGCTTAGCCAGTAAATTTTTCCAACATGCCAGCTTTTGCACTATAAAATTCCTAAAGTAAGTTATTTTACTGACATGGATTTAATGCATAAGATGCCTTCAAAATGGAAGAATGAAGCAGGAAATATTTAAGTAAAATTATGCAGTGAAATAGAAATATTAATACAATGCCTAGGCCTAACCTAAGAAATATTTGATTCACATGAAGACTTCAAACTTCAAGTTATAGTTTGCATACTTCTGTGAGTGTGATGTTCTAACATAAGACTCCTAAATCATTTGATTGTACACAGAGAAACAACGTACTTCTGCTTCCTTCCAAGATGGAGTAATAGGGGCTATTTTTAATCTCCCATCTGAAATAAGCAGAAAGCAGACAAAATATATAAAGCACTATCTTTTAGGATACTGGGCAGCAGGTAATGAAGAAGGTAATCCCCAAAAGATGGAAACAAATGAGAAAACCCCAATGATTGCCCCAGATTACTGACTTGAATAAGTTCCCAGGGCACAGCACATGGACAGGAAACCCAGGTAGAACAAGTTCACTGAATTCAGGAGATCCAACTGAAAGTCTAGGAAGACCAAGGTGACTAGACTCCAGATCTCATGGGCATGGAGCCTTTGCCACTGCACGGGGCCCTGTACCTTAGAAAGACCCCATACTTGGCTTAATGTTTTGCTTCATTTATATTAAAGTTCTTAATAATTTTGAAAAATATAGGTCCTACATTTTTATTTTGCATTGAGCCTTACACATTATCTGCTCCTGTGTGCGGGACAGTTTTAGAGATAAGGATACTGCACAGGGATCTACAGACGAATCCTCTTTTTGCTAAGCTCATTTAAATTTCTCATGCCTGTGAAGAATTTACCTAAGGCTATGGAAAGGATCAGATGTAACAGTCCCTCGCACTATTGTCACCAGGAGGCCCTCACTACAAGAAATGTTAAAGGCAGCCACCCAAGAAGAAAAAAAATAACAAGACAAATGCAATTGAAGGATGTATGAGGAGGGGATAGAAATCAGAATGCTTTGTACTAGAATTAAGAATGTTATTGGAATATCATACTCATCTCAGAGCATTATTTTTTTAAGACCAAAACAAAGACATTTAATTTATTCGATGGAGTGGAGACAGTCTGGGAGTGGAGTCAAAAGTATAATAAACAACACATTGAAAAAACAATGAGAAGTTCAGTCTGAAGACTTTTGCTCACTGGCAGAAATCTTTCAGGGATAGTGAAGGATTGGGTTCTGGAGGTAGTCAAGCAATCACTTTGCAACTATTGAAGTGAAACATTTTATATGGTGAAAGCTGCAGGCAGAAGCTGAATCTGAGGATCTTTATGATCCTCTTGTAACCTTTGCTTTCATAATGTTGTCAAGGTAAAATTGTTTTATGAAGTGGCATTTTGTTACATCTAAGGCAGTCAGCTAACTCTCTCATTTGAGAGCTAGGTCATACTGTTCACATTTGAGGAAATGGTTAATAGCTGAATTCCAGCCAAACCGTAAAATCAAGCCTGTGTATTGGATTCTAGAAATGTGAAATGAGCTATTAAGGTCCTGATTTTCATGCTTGAAAAGAAAAGCAAACCTATATAGCGATGTGGTTGCAGACAGAATGCCAAAAAGTATTCAAAATTGGAAGACCATTTACATGGGTGCTGAGATAGAGAGTTCTTTCTGCAATAGAAGGTCACATGGCAAAGTGGCATTTTCTTAGTGTGAATTTGTCACAGCTCAAGGAATATTCATTAGTCCTGGTCTGGAAGTGGCAATATTCATGGCTAGGGATTGCCCCAAACCCTCCCAGACATGCACACACACATACAAACACGCACACATGCACGCACACACATAATTTCATTATACCTTGGCGTGTGGAAAGTTAAAATAGTAATGGGAGGAATCCCTGATGAACAAAAAGTTAGAGCACACTCAGTCCCGTTTCCGTGTGATATCTGCGTCTCCTCAGGACTCTGCAGAGAGTCCCCACCAGCAAGAAGGCCCTCAGCAGTTGTGGCTCCTCAACCTTGGACTTCTCAGCCTCCATAACTGTAAGAAATAAATTCCTTTTCTTTACAAATTAAAAAAAAAAAATGAAGCAAAGCCAGCAAGTGGTGGATATCATAAACCTTGATTTCTGCTCTGGCTACTTCCTTCTGTTGATACTTTGTTTTGTTAAACTAATTAATTCTGATAGTAATTTTGCCTGGTTTAGAAAACATTCATCCTCATCCCATTGTATGTTCATTTCACTAAACTCACAGAGATCAACTATATTTCTATTATGTCCAGAAACTTTTTCTCTAGGTTCCACTGGAAGCTTTCTTGCCCTCCAAAGAAGAAACTAGAATATTAAGACCAATCTCAAAGATATATTAGTACAAATAAGTCCAAAAATTACTTCATCATTTTTGTCTTGAGGAAAGTCCAATCAATATCTCTAATAGATATTTATACTGTATTAGAGTGAAATAAATTGAGCACATTTTTATTGTATTCTCTTGTCCAATACATTTATGATAAATTTACAAAAAATTGGAAAATGTATTTTGTACCCCATATGAATCTCTTCCAAAATAAGTAAGCCAAGGTAACTGGCTTACATTACCAGTGGTAATACTTATGAAGATATAAAAATATCTTCACTTAAAAGAATAAGCTAAACACTGTTTTCCTGCTTAGTCTTTGTACTCTTTAACTCAGAAGAAGTATATTTATTTCTCTTCCTTATTACTCCAACAAAAATTTTATTATCATAATACATTTAAAATTTCATACCATGTTTTTGCCTTACATATCCTCAAATAAGCTGAACAATTCAGAGTAAAATTCTAGATTGGCTCACCTTTTATATAATATATAACAATGATTCATTTTAGACCTACTATATGCCAGACACAATGCTAAACTCAGGGACTCACAGAAGAGCTCACAAGTTAATGAGAGAGACAGATGTCCACAAACATAATGACATCAAAGAGGCTTTATAATGTAGTAAAAGGTATCTTGGGTGGAAGGAGAGACTATTGTAAGGCAAGGCTGTAAAAAGGATGTACAAGAAGAAACATCCATTGGAGCTGAAGCTTGGGTAACAATGAAGGTGGAAGCAGAGAAATAGGATTCCTGCTGTAGGGTCCAACACATGTGAAGGCACAGATAAGTGAAAAAAAATGCTTAATTTTACCTTGACAACATTATGAGAGGAAAGGTTACAAGAGGATCGTAAAGATTCTCAGGCTCAGCTTTTGCCTGCAGCTTTCACCGTATAAAATGTCACGCTCCAATGGTTGTAAAGTGATTGCTGGAATATCTCCAGGACCCAGTCCTTCACTATACCTGGAAGCTCTTTTTCCCAGTGAGCAAAAGTCTTCAGACTGAACTTCTCATTGTTTTTTTCAATGAAAAGTTAAGTCTGAAGTTCAATCAGTTCTGCAGTATAATGGAAGTTTTTCTTATATATAAAAATTCCTGTCTAAAAATTTGCATAATAAAAGTAATTTTTACCAGTCAAATTTAATCCATACATGCTCTAAGTTCTTTTTAAACTGTGTACGATAATGATAGTAAAGTACATTGAATGCTCATTAGAAGGGGCATGAGATAATTCCATGCAAAAATGTATAATAATATTTAATAAGAACAATTTAATCATAAAGAGTACATAGGGGACAGAGAACATATGAAAAAAGAAGATAGGGAGGACAGTATTATGGGCAAAGTTTCTAAAAGCTAGAAGCAAATAGCCAAGTACTTCATCATATTACATTGATACTGAACTGAGTAGATTTTGAAAAATCTTTAGGATAGATCTTATCATTGCTCATCTGCCTGTAAGCTGCCCAAGTCTAATTGAATTCTCCTGGTCACCTTTGTGTGGACATGATGGCGAGGACCTCTGTGCTTCACCAATGCTAAGTATGACATCAGAAAGCTCTCATGTCTTCCTGTATCCTTACCTTTCCTCCTTTAGCATAAATAAAGGTGGTAAGAGAAAGAACAGAATACAAATTTGATTAAAATAACACATTTCTCGACCATTTTTTCTTTTTCCTTCTTAAATGACCTTGGAGCCAAATTTTATCAATGGAAGGACAAACTAGGAAATCTTTATTCAAAATTTGAAACTAATGAAGAATCCACCTTAACTTGCGCTATTTAAAAATTAAAAGAATAGGTACAATTGTCTTTAAAACTAATGTTGTGGACTTGTATGTTATACAAATGTGGAAGTAAAAACAATGTAATCTGTGTTAGCAATCAAGGCTTGTACTAAAATATGCAATATAAAATAAACAGATATAATATTTAAACAACATATGGCTCACAGGAAAACTACTTATAAACTTAAGAAGCTGGAATTAGAAGAACATTGTAGATATTCTGTGTCAGATATGTTTGGTAGGTAAAGAAACGATATTTAACAATTATTGATTAACTATATGACAGGCATTGTTTTAACCCTAATTATTATAGTATTTCCCTTAAACATCACACAGCTATAAGGTAGATACTATAATTATACTCATCTTCAACAGGATGAAAATGAAACACAAATTGATTAAGTAAATTGCCTAAAGTCAATATTAACCAGAATTATTTTAATCCAGTCACTTTATTTCAGGCATTTTTGATTTAATCATTCAGGAAGCTGAAGTTACTAAGCAACTTGCCAAAGTTCAAAAAATGACTTCAGAAAGATATATGGAAACATTTCTATCTACAAATAAATAGAAAAAAATAGCATTTGTCTTTTTAAAAAATTTAAAGAAACAAAGCATTAAAAAATAAAACCCAGATCCCTAAATTCTATGTTTCTAAGTAGATTTTGTGTGTCAAGGGCTTTCAATAATCACTATCAGAAGGAAATTCTAGGCTTTTCCATTGCTGAAAGTTTTATTTCATGTTAGTGTTATTAATTTAATAGAAACACAGTCTCTAGTGAAGGCAATCGATACCACATAACGTTAACCTTTTCTGAGAGGAAGTGAAAAGCCACACAAAAATCAACTTAATTCACATAAGGTCACATTCAAGTTCATTTTGTTAAATATATATTTTAAGAGAAAATATTACACCACCTAGTACTTTATAACCCAGAACTATCCTCATTACCAATATTGTCTTTGGAGTGGGAATAATATAAAATTTATGAATACCTATGCTTTTGATAATGAACTCTTGTTAATGTATCTTGTCCTTTATTAAATCAAGATTAGGAAAAACAATTAACATGAACTTGTCCTCTGCTAGGTACTTTACAATAATAACTTTTTTTCTTTCTTTCAAAAGGCTGTCAGTTTGGGTCAATGATTAACAGTTATTTTGTGCTATTAGAAGGATTTGAAGTGAAGTCTCTTTGGCTCTAAATCCTTTGTAGTTTCCACCATATGAAATGACCCAGATTATGTTGAGCCTGAAATCATGGCAGCATTGTATTGTGAAATTATGCTCTATAATGTTAAAGCTAAATATTTCATTCTTTCCATAGCCTTGAAAAAGAGAGATCCATACATGATATGCTAAAATTGATAACTTGGTTTATGAGATCATTTCTTCCTCTGATTATGTCAAATTATAGGATTTACCATATATATCTGAAACATGCCCTCTGGACTTTTTAATTTAAATTATTTCCTTAATTTTATTCTTATTTATAATCTCTTTTTAGAAATGATCTGTAATATCTTCTATAGACATTTTCTTTCCCTTTTTATTGCAATATAATTTAAAGACAATAAAATACAAGGATTTTAAGTTCCGAGTTTCATGAGTTTGGCAAACATACAATATAACCATGAATATAACTTACTCACCACTACATCAAAACAACAGTAACAAAACTTTCCATCAACCCAAAAAGCTCCCTCATACCTCTTTTCAGTTCATTCTCACTCTAACAAAGGCAACTATCATTCTGATTTTTATCACCACAGATTAATTTAGCCTCATTTAGAATTTCATATTTCATATAAATATTATCTTATAACTGGCTTCGTTTGTTCAGCATAATAGATTTAAGATTAACCATGCTGTTGTGTACTTTATTCATTTTTATTTTTGCATATCACTGCATAGAATAAATACATCCTGACTTTTTTTTTTATTTATTTATCTATTGTTGAGCATTTTTCTTAAAGAAAAAGCTTTGAGTTTTTCCTCATTCAGTATGTCACTACCTATGGGTTTGTCATATATGGATTTTGTTGTTTTGAAATGAGCTCCTTCTATACTTTTTGAAAGTTTTTGTCATGAAGGCATGTTGAATTTTATCAAAGGCTTTTTCAGCATCAGTTGAAATGATTATATGGTTTTTGTCATTCATTCTGTTAATATGATGTATTGATTTATCATATGATTTATCATTTTGTTAATATGATCACATTGATTTGCATATGTTGAACCATCCTTGCATCCATGGGTTGAACTCCAATTGATCATGATAAATAATCTTTTAAATGTGTTGTTGAATTTGAATTACTAATATTTTCTTGAGGATTTTTGCATCTATGTTCATCAGAGTTATTGGCCTATAGTTCTCTTTTTTTGTTCTGTCTTTGTCTGCTTTTAGTGTAAGGGTGATACAAGCCTCACAGAATGGCTTTGGGAGTATTCCCGCCTTAATTTTTTTGGAATAGTTTTAAGTAGGATTTGTATTAGCTCTTTGAATGCTTGGTAGAATTCAGCACTGAAGCCATTGGGTCCTGAGCTTTCCTTTGACGGGAGGCTTTTTATTACTGCTTTTATCTCATTATTTGTTATTGATTTATTCTGGTTTGGGATTTCTTCCTGGTTCAATTTTGGTAGGTTGAGTGCATCTAGAAATTTATCTATTTCTTCTAGGTTTTCAAATTTATCGGTATATAGTTGTTCCTAGTAGTCTCTAATGATCCTTTGGATTTCTGCATTATCAGTTGTAATGTCTCCTTTTTCCACTCTAATTTTATTTATTTGGGTCTTCTCTCCTTTGTTCTTAGTTATTCTGGCTAAAGGTGTGTCTAATGTGTTTATCTTTTGAAAAAAACATGTTTTGTTTCATTGTTCTTTTGGGGTTTTTATTTATTTGTTTGTTTCACTTTATTTCTGCTCTAATCTTTATGATTTCTTTTTTTCTACTAATTTTTGGTTTGGCTTGCTCTTATTTTTCTAATGCAAATTGCAATTTGAAAAAAACAAACATGGAAAATAAACCATAATAAATATTTATAAGCATTTAAATTTTTTAAAAATAAACACAAAGGAAATATGTGTTCTATGTAAATATTAAAAATTTGTGCAAGACAAAATCAGATAGTTAATATCAATGAAAAAATTTATTTCTTGTAAGAAATAAATATTACAGAGTAAAATTATAAATTTATAGATACTTTAGGCGAATTATTTAAAATACATTAAAATAAAAATAGATGAATATGCAAAGGATATGACCAGAAAGTTTAGGAGACACCGAACACAGACATATTGATAATCATTACCTTTAATGTTAAAAAAGGAATATGAATAAAAAATTATATTTCTACTTGATTTATATATATGTATATAATTCAACCTTAAATGATTTATCAAGTTTATTCATTATGGCCTTTAAAAATTTTGAGACTGGCTGTTAATTAGATAAATGGCTGGAAAGGGCATGACTGGGAACAGTAAGACAAGTTAGATGGAAAAATTTTATTGGCTTAGTGTCAGGTCTGAACACAGACATGGAAACCAGTAAGTGAATCCGCATTCTAGGACTGTCCAGTAAGTATCCAACCATTGTTAATGTAACAATAGAATACTTTCTGGATATCCTCATATATTGCAAAGATTCATTCAATATTACTTTTTATTAAATTGTATAATGGGAACGAAGATGAGGGAGGGTCAAAGATGACTCTCTAGTTTTTGGTGCTGCCACCTATTGAAAGAGAAAACACTGAGAAAGAACCAGATTCCATAGTTTGTATTTTTATATTTTTCAAATGTTTCTACAAAGAATATACAAAGAATATATGAAGTCTGTCTGGAAGCATCCAACCATGTAACATGAAAAATAGAGACATTTATTGAAGAAGACGCAAGATGCAAGAAACTGTACATAGGAAAATGACACCTCAGTCCCCTTGAAAGTAGACACATTGGGACCTCACACAGTTCTCCCAGTGTCTCTTAATCTAACCCGTACACGTTTTACATTCTCAGATGTTCTGCTTGCTGCAGGCCTTCCAGAATGTGGATCACTTTCAACAGATCCTTAAACATCTTTGAAGCATTTGTGCCTCACTTTTATTTGTGCTTCACTCATTGCATCATCTCTGAAAACCTTCTGAATTATTTGAATAGTTTCTGCGGAGGAATGTTCAAGCTTAATGCAAAATTTGATGCAAATTTGTTGCTCTACTTGCTCGGTCATTTTGAATGAGATGACCACACAGTACACATGCTCACTCAACAGTGTGTAGCACCCCACTGACTCATTCAGTGAAGTTATCATTGTTCATGTATGTGAATTCCAGTCCACTGTCCTTGGCTGCCAGGTTACATTGATGTTGTGCAAGCCATTCTCGTTATATTTACAATGGCTGGATAATTTCCAGACAAGCCTCATATTCATATATATACACATACACACACACATATAAGGATAATAAATGTTAAAGACAAAAATGAAATATTAAAAACAAACTTTCCTGTCACTGATGAGTTAATTTTCCTCTTAATCTCCATATATATGTGTTTATACATATCCATATATATATGTATGGCAAATTTATTTGTCTGACAATATTTTGGGGACATTTTACTCATTCATTTTTATAGAATTTCATTTTGTCTAACATATTTTTAAATTATCCATTAAGTCAGCCATTACACATTAAGCAATAACATTTTAAAATCCATTTTTCCTTTTATAATGAAAATTAAATTGAATCAATTCTCCTAAAATGTCTAATAATTATAAAGTCTATTAATGATATTCTTTATAATGGAGGTTACACTTTTATGAATTACATATAATTATACTCATTATTATAAGAAAGAACATCAATTGACAATGTACATTAGGATATTAACAATTATAATGAAGTTTAGTTATTTTTCTCAAATACAATTTTAAACTATGAATTCATATTAGTACTAATGTTTATTATACTTCACATCTCTGTTTGTCTAGTCAAAATTATATTCCTTTATCTGTAGAATTGTGTTTTCAGATTTGGTGTCACAAGGTGACTGTGCAAGAAGCTTTCCAATGGAAAACAATATAGAATTCTAGTTTCTGCTCTGACATTAATTTGATTTGTAGTGATGGATAAGTCATTTCACTTTAAGGGCCTCAGTTTTCCCATTCGTTCTAGATTATATATTCTCAATGAGGAAAATATTGCCCAGAAGGAGGTAAAATAGTTTATCAGGGGGTAAAAGAAATCTTATTATTTTACATTTACAGCACAGATAAATATCTCTCTATATAAATAAATGAATGTATATGTATATACTCATTACACAGACACATACACATAGCGTTTAACTGCTCTACTGTGTCTGTGGTGTTAAAATTCATTGGTTGACAGGTAAAATATAATACATCAAAAATGATGCTTTAGGAGGGAAATAAATAAAATAAAAGGTTGAGACACATTGTTCTAGAAGATACGTAAGATATCTTCTATCCTTTGTTCATTTTGTTCGAGTCTTTGAAACAGTGTCAATAAAGAGTTTTCACAGCTACATAAAAGGCTTATTTAATTATTTATCCCCATTTTGGGGACCAGCTTGCCATACAGGACAATATGGGAACATATTTTTGTGATAACTTATTTTCTTTTTTGAATAATGTAAACTTTATCTTTTATATTCAAAGAATATGTATATGAACACATGGGCACATTTTGTAATTGTTTATAGCCTACATCCCTATCAAATACATTAACAAATATACCACAAAAACAATAGTACCAGAGCCCCTCCACAAGAGTTATATTTAAAATGGCTTAAAGTATATGTTTTTTGTTTTTGTTGTATTTTTTCCCTTTGGAAATCTTGTTTTTTTGCCTCTCCTAAGCAATTTTTTTTTTAAATTTCAGAATATTATGGGGGTACAAATATTTTGGTTACATATAATGCTTTTGTCTCACCCAAGCTGGGGCTAAAAGCATGCCCTTCCCCCATACAGAGCACTCTTTATCCATTAGTTGTGAGTTTACCCACCAACTCTACCCACCTCCCAGCTGACCGGCACCCAATAATACTACCATGTGAGCACCTTAGTGTTGATCACTTAGAACCAGTTTGATGGTGAGTACACGTGGTGCTTGTTTTTCCATTCTTGTGATACCTCACTTCAAAAGATGGGCTCAAGCTCTATCCAGGATAATATAAGAGGTACTAGTTCACCATTGTTTTTTATGGTTGAGTAGTATTCCATGGTGCACATACACCACATTTTATTAACTCACTTATGTATTGATGGACACTTGGGTTGCTTCTACATCTTTGCAATTGTGAATTGTGCTGCCATAAACATTCAAGTGCAGATGTCTTTATTATAGAATATCTCTTTTTTTTCCTTTAGGTAGATACTTAGTAGTGGGATTGCTGGATCAAATGGTATTTCTATTTTTAGCTCTTTGAGATATCTCCAAATTACTTTCCACAGGAATTGTACTAATTTTCAGTCCCACCAGCAATGTAAGAGTGTTTCAATCTCTCCATATCCTTGCCAGCATTTGTTGTTTGGGGACTTTTTGATGTAAGCCATTCTCACAGGAGTTAGGTGATATCATTTTCACAGCTCTAGAAAAAATTATTCTACGCTTTGTATGGAACCAGAGAAGACTTCATATAGCCAAAGCAATCTTAAGCAAAAAGAACAAATTGAGAGGCATCCATCTACCAGACTTCAAGCTTTACTACAAGGCTATAGTAACCAAAACAGCATGGTACAGGCAAAAGAACAGAGATACAGACCTTTGGAACATGACTGAGAACTCAGATATAAAACCATCTTCATATTGTCATCTAATCTTTGACAAAACATACAAAAATATTCATTGGGGAAAAAAATCTCTATTTGATAAATGGTGCTGGGAAAATTGGATAACCACATGCAGAAGATTGAAACTAAATCCCCACCTCTCACGTCTCTTAAAAATCAACTCATGATGGATAACAGACTTAAACCAAAGGCATGAAATCTTAAGAATTCTGGAAGAAAATGTTGGGAAAACTCTTATAGACATCAGCCTAGGCAAAGAATTTATGATGAAGACCCCCCAAAGCAATCACAGCAGCGACAACAATAAATAAATGTGACCTGATCAAATTAAAAAGCTTCTGCACAGCCAAGGAAACTATCTTGAGAGCAAATAGACAACCTACAGAATGAGAGAAAATATTTGCATTCTACATATCCAATAAGGGGCTGATAACAAGAGTCTATATAGAATTGAAGAAAATTAGCAAGTAAAAATCAAACAACCCCATCAATAAATGGGCAAAGGACATGATAACTTATTTTCTAGAGACTGTTGTCATGACTATCTTCTACTTGGAGGGATACAAATTTGATAATTCCATATTCAGTGTTATGTCCCTATAATTTAGGTTTTTAGTCTGCCTACATCTAAATACAACCAAAAGTAGTTGATGACATCCTAAAGGGCATGAAAGCAAAACTGAATCAGAAGCAGATTGTCATGGGGGATTGAAGGGAAGGTGGTGAACAATAACAACCATAACAAATGGTACATTGGTAAGAGCATTTACTCTTATAATTTGGCTCTTGTGTGGGTCGTAGGGTTACTGGGATCTTAGACTGTATCTTGATATAGTTACTTTTTCCCAAAAGATCGAAAAGGGTAATTGCAAGCTGTAAAAAAGGAGCCATATCTTATCTCAGTGTGCTAAAGTGGTTCTTAAGCAGAGCCCAGCATTGTAAAACAGCAAGACTGTAAGTAGGTAGTAGAGAAAGCTCAGTTATTCTTTTTCCTAGTCCAGACTACTGACCTCCAAAGTGGGACTTGAGAAGAAACTGTTATACCTTCTACTTATAAGCATTCTTAATAAAAAATAAAGACTAAATTTTAGCTTAATACCTATGTAATTATGAAAATATTATTATTGAAAGTCCCAGATATCAGTTCCCTTCCTTGCCTTTTCATTTTGTTCTAATATTCTACAGTTTGAAAATGTGGAATGAATAGTCTTTTTTCCACCCTTTTGCACCGTCAGTGAGAGAGAAAGATTTTTTGTTTATAACTCCTATTTCATGGAAAGTACGAATGTTGGTAATTTTAAGGTGAAGTTATCATTAAAAACACAGTTGGGACACGCTTGAAGCTCTAACCTGGGGGGGGGGGCAAGGGCAATATACATAACCTAAACTTTTGTAACCCCATAATATGCTGAAATAAAAAAAGAAAAGAAATAAAACACAGTTGGAAAACTTTTCCAATAAATGAGTCAGCCCTGTCTTGCATGTATTTAATACAACTATTCTATTAGGGAACAATATTGTGCTTACTAATTCCATCCTATTGTCAGAGAAGAGAATTTTTATCTGACAGATGTTGGATGGCATATGTGATACAAATTGAAACTGTCCATGTAATTCTTAGGAAGATGCTTTCTCCCAGGAGCCATGGATTACGGTTGATTGTTGAAACTACCACCTGCTCTAAGTCCTAACCCTGAATCTAAATGATGGATAATACTATGTAGACAGGGGTATTTTAGCACATGAAAATCATGCCTGGGGTTTCCACAGTGGGACCTAATGATCCTACTTCTTTCATTATTTGAGTTTGTCCTGAATCAAAAAGATTTGAATAAATATCTATTTTCAAGTTATCACATGACAGTATTATGCAGTGGTTTCTTTTTTAAAAATAATATGTATTAAGTACAAAATAATATAAATTTATTATAAACAGCCAAAATAATAAAAATGTTTTTGTTAGAATTCTATAGCTCACTTCCTTGAGGTAACAATGATTAATGGATATCCTTCCAGATTTTTCTCCCTGTGTACACACCCACACAACACACCATATGGTCTCATATTATAAATTGTTCTGTAAAATATTTTTATCTGATTATTTGCTATACAAAACACTTGTGTATTTATACTTGTAAATCCACATTATTTGCTTTAATTGATGCTTAATATTTTTAAAAAATCAAATTGTGTTCTTTCTGTGACCTAAGGGTGAGAAGGCAGCCTAGGAAATAGTATGTGGCCTCCCATCCTCACTTTAACTGGAGAAACCCTGCTTTTAAATGCTTTATATACTAGAATGTCACACAAATTCTCATAAAGAAAGGATGATTTTGAAAAGCAGTTTGTAAACCTGGAACTACTGAAATAGTATTATTGATCAAGGTATTGATATCTTATTGATATATTATGATTTTGCACATTTCATATCTCTGTGTTTGAATACATGCCTTTTTGCTTAAATTTTTACAAGTCTCTAATGTATTTCTCCATGAAAGAAGGTTAAATCATCTTAATGCCTCCTTTATCTTTTTCCTACATTATATACTAGTTTAATCCTTCACTTCCTTTGTCTCTGTTTAATGTCACCTTCCAATAGTGTCTATTTTGACCCACAACACTTAAAAAGGTAACTCCCCCTGGTGTTTCAGAAGCCCTTACTAATTTTTTTACTCTCTTATGTCATGGCAGTTATAACCATATAATATATTTATATATTATCTTATATATTATACTATTGTATATCCTCATTATAATGCAACTCTACAAGGACAAGATTTTTTTGTGTGTATTCTATTTATTTTTACCTATGTCTATATAAGCAGCAGCAATAAGAAACTGTATATTTAACTTTTCTCTAGCTATTAACTCTTCTTGTCTCCTTATGACTGACATTTAGAGAATTGTCAAACATATGTTCTATCTTCCCTCTAGGCCTGTTTTAGGGATCTGCCTTTATTCACGCTGAGCCCATTTTCCACCTGTCTATGGGATAAGCCCCTGTATGATGCCTTTCACCTGCAGTGGAGGCTGCAGTTTTTTCATGTGTTCTGTATGTCAATGGGAGCATGATTCCGATTCAATAGAGATACTGGAAAATGAACATTTTGTAACCAAGTCCAAGCTGAGTCCTCTAGATCAATTTTAGTAACAAAGAGCTTGATTCCTATCTCACTTTTCTATGTGTCTTTAAATTGGCATCTCTGATAAACCTAGTAGAATTCTTTCTAGGAAAAATAAAACCTTCATATGTACAATAAAAGTGGTCACATATACTTTTCTTGTGACATACATCTAAACAATTGCAAGGTCTATTATATTTATGTGTTCCCATAATGAACCAGTTTCAGTAGACAGACAAGTTGTTACCCAATTTTAAGAGGAGGAAATTGAGACAGAGTGGAAATTTTTGACAAAGTTTACATCACTTCTAAATTTTACAGAAAATACTAGAACATAGATATTTTAATAAAAATCTAGAATCCAGGACAGTTGCAAACCATTAGAATGCATTTAGTTATCTGAACTAAAGACAATGTTGGCATTAGTACTGGGAATGTGAACATTTTCAATCAATTCCACAGATGTTGGTTATCAAGACTTTTGACACTTTTGCCATCACCCAGGTCTCCTGCTGCTGGCAATCCCAAGGCTCTGTGTTTCTACATACGAAATCCACTCATGCAAATATCCCACTTAAAGGAAGGAAACTTCTGACCATTAGTAAGAAATATGAAGATGATGAGGTAGAAAAGTATGAGCTATTTACCTCTTCTGCTGTCTGAGCAGCAAGAAAATGTTGTCTGTATTAATGAGATTTAAACTCTGTTTTTTTTTTTTTCTTGTCTCCTTGTTAATATTAGTTGTCATCTTTGCCATATGAGAAACTGGGAATTGCCCGATGAAACACCTATCTATTCTGCTTAAAGTGCTTCCATGATTAGTTGTCTGGCTGTGTTATCTTTTCTCCATGGTCTACTGCCGAAATCAATATTCAGAAAGGTCAGGATAGTGGCTGTTTTTATGTCAGGCAATGCTGAAAGCTGATATAATGTTGGAAATATAGTTCATCATATATCTCTGCTTTAAAAGCTACAATGATGTTCTTGAATTTAGTTAAGATAATTGGTACCAATTATACAAACAAACAAAACATGCATTAATTATTAGTCTGAAATTGGCCCGAACTGCACAGCAATATCACATTTACAGTGATTAATTAGTCTGGCAGAGCTACATTTTGAAAAGAATAGCAATTTTTCACTTTACTTAGGAACTTTTGTCTTCATGGCTCAATGGTTATAAAAGTGTAGTTGTCAAGACAATGTGCAGAACATCCGCTATGTTGTGCAGTTTCAAAAGTGTGAACCCAAAGTAAAAATCCAAGTGAGTTACATCTACACTGTCAATAAAAGTGACTGCTTATCACAGTATTATGGTTGTCATTGTGTAACAATAGTTGCAACTGTATGAACATACTATGCAAACAATATATTCTCATCTTTGTGCCTATTTATCTTCTATGCTTTCTCCTGGAAATACTCTATACTACCTTACCTCCAACACTCTCTTTTCTTTAGCAAAAGCCTATTATCCCAGAAAGCAAGCTTAAATAATATCTCCTCAATTTTTTAAAGAAAAAAAATAATAAACTAAGTCTCAGAGACAAAGAAACATCCTCAATAACACTTATACCTTCTCTGTATTTGAATAAAATTTTCTAACATTGCTACTACAATTCCTATTATGTTACTTTGTATAAAAATTAATAGTATTTGTCTTTCCCAGGAGGCTAAATATTCTTTGAGATCTCTTTACTTTTGATGCACAGCACAGTGTTGGAACCGATCAGGTGTTTGACTGACAATTTGACACAAAATGGCAATGTTACACTTATGAACTCTACAAACATTGTATTCAATCACTTGGATATAAAATCACATTCACTAATATTATTTCAAATGTGTGAACGATTGATATAGCCGATAGTTATGCCACTCTGTCTGATGAGTCTGCCCATAGGTGCTGCTTAGCTTGTACAGAAATTTTAAAATTCCCCAAAGTACATGAAACTGAGGAAAAGAAGGTATTGGTTACTTAAATCAGTGAGAAAGTTGGATTACAAGTGGGATGGTTCTTAAGAGAGTAATTTTCAAAGTTGGACCAACATAGTCCATCACATTATGAAATAATGAATGAGCAAAAAAGATATGTTCATATTTTCAACTGTTCTTACTTGGTTCTATGTACAATTAGGACTGTATTATAATGACATATGAAACATTAAGACAATCATAATACATACAGTTTTGAAATTATGCTTGAAGGACTATAAGATCAGATTAGAGCCTGGGCAGAGGTACACAAACATTAAAGCAAATATCAAATTTACTATCCTTGTAACATTTGATGGGACTGATGATGAAATGGATCAAATATTTCAAGATGTTTTTGGTCATTTGCAGTTATTTTTTTTCTTTTTACTATTTCATTTTTTTTGGCTAGGTATCTAAAACATTTAAAAAATGATGTTATATAAAACTCACTCTAGGTGGTATGGTAATAATTATTGTGAAATCAAATAGTTTTTGAATTTTTGAGTAAGAACAATTTTTAAAATATCAATGCTTAATATATATTGTTAACATTTGTTTCCAAATGTAAAAAAAAAACATTTTTGCTTTTTATAAGATAAAGTCTTAAAAGCTAGATACATAATTATTTGGGAAATCATAATTTTCTCTCTGAGATCTCAGATTCCTAATTTTTGACAATTTTTACTACTTGTATTTTAAATAGAATAAATAAATAAATTATATTTTAATAGAATAACTCAAGTATTCATATTTGTGGTTTATATTTTTGTTTTTAATTTTTAATCAAGAGAAACTGTATTCATTTACTGTGTACATGATGTTCTGAAATATGAATAAACTGTGAAAAGGCTCATCTTACCTAATTAACATATGCATTATCTTATATACTTATCAATTTTTTGGTGAGAATACAAAATCTAGTATCTTAGCAATTTCAAACTATACTGTTATTTAGTATAGTCAACATGTTCTACAATAGGTCTTTTGAACTTATTCTTCCTATCCAATTAAATTGTATACCCTTTGACCAACATTTCCCCAACTCCCCACCCCTCTCCAGCCCTAATAACCACTATTCTACTCTCTACTTCTTTTAGTTCAACTTTTTTTATATTCCATGTGTAAGTGAGATCATGTAGTATTTGTCTTTCTGTGCCTTGCTTATTTCACTTAACATAATATCCTCCAGGTTTCATCCATGTTGTTCCCAATGGCAGGGTTTTGTTTTTTCTTAAAGGATGAATAGTATTCAGTCTTGTGTATATATATCATTCTCTTTACCCATTCATCTATTGATGAACACCTAGACTGATTCTATATCTTGGCTATTGTGAATAATACTGCAATGAACACGGACATGCAGATTTCTCTTTGACACACTGATGTTTAGTAGTTTGGTTAATTTTCACACACTAACATATAGATAATGCAGCCCTTTTAAATTATCTAAATAATTATTATATTTTTTCTGTATGCTGCTGATCAATATATACTACCAATGCATGGTACCTAAAGGCAATAAATCTGGCATTTTTGTATCTGTCAAAACTGAATAAGTGCTTATTTTACTATGTATCTATCAGTAGATAAAAGCTATCATTTTAGCATGAAATTTTAGACATTACATGAGCATTGCTTTTTCACAAACCTAGTGTTGCAATTATATATTCTCTGCATTGATCAGTTCACATATGTGTTTTATTTACCGTATGTAACATGAATATTTAAGAGTGTTACCAGTGATAAAGTGAGTTTTCCCCATCAGAAAACAACTCGTGTTTCTGAAATTGATTTTTTCCAAAAATAAGAATGGCATTTTTATCATTCACAAACAAGTAAAATAAGAAGACAGATGTGGTGGTGACAAGACCCTATTATGCCTTGGTCTAATTTTTTCTGAGGAGAATGTTGCCCATATGAAGGCCACTGATGTTCAATATTGTCCCACGGTTTAGAATGGAGGTGGTATGAGCTTAGAACACACGTGAAAATGACCAGTATAGTTAGCCTATCTATACATTCAGAGCATCCCGGAGGTAAAATTACCTGAAGTTCATAACATGATGCATTTCTGTGAAACTGATGATGTGTATTTCCTGATATCCTCTTTAAGAACTGTCAAAAAATTGTTCCACTTTTTATCAGCAGCAGAACATCAGGACATTAGCTTAAGCGTCATTCATTTCAACAACTACTGAGTGGTTAACTGGTCCTTGGTCATCTCATTGTCAGCTTGAATGTTACAGAAGTCAGTCTCTGCCACTTACTGGCTGATTGTAATGATACAGTGTAAAGAGACTGAAGAGAGAAATTACAGGAAAATTATTGTTTCACAGCTGTAGTAACAGATTGAAGAACTGGGTCATACTAGCAATTCTATTCTAGTAAATCATACCTAGATGGTCTTTTCTTTATTTTTACTATATTTACTCATTTAAACTCAGAAAAGGAAACAAAATTACACATTACATCTCATCTCCATTGATGTTCAATGTCCTACGTTCTATTTCATTTCCTGATTTTAGAAACTCAGAGACATGAAGCAGTAACCAAATATCACCCAGCAAGTGAGTATAAGGCTGTGTGATATGGACTCTCTGACTCCCACACAGGCCTATATATTATTCCATAACTTAAATCCTGCCTATTTCCTAAAGAGATCATTGCAGCTTTCAATTAAATGCATGTGAACAACATACCATAAATATCATGGTGTAGGACAAGATATTGCCCATCCATTGCTTTTTGGCCTAGTTTATCCTAACACTTTTTTTTCTTTGGGGCTTTTGGGCTGCCAGTAAAAGGTTGCAGAACCCATTCTTCAATAAGTTCTATAGTTGAAGTAAATGGAGGAAAAGCAAGATGGTTAGAGTTTATACATAGGATATGTATCCTTCCCTTACCCTCACTAAATTTTGCCTGTGGAGTCAAAGTAACTAGATCATAAGGTAGATTTCAGCCAATGAAATGCCCCTCTCCATTGCTCTTAAAAATAATGTGTGTGTTTGGACAAGTCTTAACCCAAAAAGGAAAAATTACAAAAACAAATAATAATAAAATAATGTGTGTGTGTGTGTGTTTGTATGTCTTATGTTTTAATTAGACCAAGCCACAAGCTAAATTTGAATACAATTTAAAGGCCATACTGTACAATGGAAAGAGAAAACAGTGGGCCTCAGTTTCTCCAGCATTACTACAAGTTACCAGTCCATGAAGGCTCTGGGCCTTTACTTTCTTGGAGTGAATGTCCTGTGAGTGAGAATTCAGCAGACACTGCACATATAATCTGAGCTTCAGCTCTGTGCTGTCCTTGGTATTCCCTGCCTTCATCTGTCTTTTTGATCACTGATGCTAGCGTGATCTTTATTTTATGGATATCATTCACTAACTCTTGGGAAATATGCTTTATTCTATCTCTTCCTCTTTCCATTTGATATACTCAGTAGCCTAAAAGAAAAATTTTTGAGCATAGTCCATATATTACCTTTCTTATCAGTTTTAGGATAATCTCCTCTAAATCGCTGTGATTGTTACCAACCTTCTTTAGACCTCCTTTCATCAGTCTTCTGTCTTTTCCTTCTTGCCAGTACTCTGAATACCATAACTTTCATCTTTAGCAGCTTTCAGTCCTCTTAAATCCTTCCTACTCGAGTTTTTATGTTCTGTTTTCACCCTACATATCTTCTAAGTGAAATATCTTATTATCTTAGCCTGTGATTTAAAAATCCATCAGATTTGAAGTCACAATTTTGGAACAGAAAAGAGACAGTTTAAAAAGTCAAACACAAAGCAAGTATCAAGATTATAACAGAAGTGAGAAATTAATAGGACAATATACACCCTCTGGAATGTCCAGGTATATAGAAACATTGGTCAATTTCCCACTATTTAAGGGTAAAAGTCTTAAGGGTAATTGCATTAAAATTATAAGATGGGTGAGCCCAACAGTCTAAAAGAATTTGGGACATCCAGGTAAATGACTTCTAGTGAACACTCAGGATAGAATCTTCTGCTTAGTTGGTTTCTCTTTGTTCTTATCCCACTCATTCTGAATTATTGGATTTCTGAATCTTTTCATTATTTTCACAATTGCTTCTTTGACTAATGGTTTGCATTTAATCTAGTAGACAGCAGAACACCAGTGAAGACATTTAAGGCAGGGAATCACCTGCAATGTTTGTATTCAGGTTGCTAGAATTTCCAGGGTAAAACTAGAAAATTTTTCTCAATATGTGGATTAAAGAAATATATGTGAATTAATAAGTGAAACATTTGAGAGACTAGTTCATTTTTTCCCTTTCTAGTAGAATGAAAAGACATATACTACAGTCCTTTTTACAAAGCTAAAAACATCATTTTCTGTTGAATGGGATGACGTGATTATAAAGGGAATCTGCCATTCCTTTAGTATGGAAATTAAGTTTGTGAAGGCAGTTGTTCTTCATCTTTCTGTGTTAATACTCTGTAAAAAATAGAAAGAGTGGGGGAATTTCATAATAAGGGAATTAGTGTTTGAGGAAATTAATACCTCAGACATATATACACACATATATTAACATTATATATATTAACTTCCCTTCTTTAACACTCTATTAATATACACAGATATAGACTTGAAATACAGTTTTTACAATATATATTTTTTAAAAGACAACAAAGGTTTTTACCAGGGAGCACAATAATTGATTCAAATAGGACCCCACCATTGGTCTAGCTTATACAACTCCAGCCCCTGTTTCCAGATCAGAGTTTTAAATTAGTGGCAAATTTTATGTAGTGAATCTAATTAAATGCTTTATTAACATAACAGGGATTAAATTATATTTGAAGCCATATTTGTTTCTTGTGTCTACGGTAAACTGCTACTGAGCAGTCTCTTCTTATTATTAGACAGAGATTGTTTTTTCTGGACTATATTTCACCTGCTCAAGCTATAAAATGCCACTTGCAATCCACAGTCCCTCTGTCTACTTGTTTGGCCTCATTTTTAGCTTCTAAGGACAATGACAGACTCTCTCTTTGGGTAGTCAAAGCTTACTCTATTTCTTTTGTCTTCCATAGTGGGCATCTTTATCCCAATTTTAGTTTCTCTCCAATATATCTTCTCAAAAATACTTTTGCTGAAAAATATCTAAGTTTAGTTTGTGTTCAAAATGATATTTTGTCAGACATATATGTTTTACAGTTGTGTATATATAACATATATATGTATTATATATTCTTAGTTATATCTACAGGAAGAAAATAAAAGCAATCAATTTGAATATTAATAAACACTTTAATCTTTCCATTTTAAGGTACTCCCTAGGGTCGCTCCAAATATGTATCCTCAAATAGCTTATATTTTAAATCATACCATCCCAAACACATTATAACAATTTAGTTAAATATCTAAACAGCTATTTGCTGGAGGGGTAAAGCAGCAATGTAGACATAATGATGAAAACATGATTTATCTACAGAAATTATATGGGTCTGGATGTCATAGGTAGTTAATACAATTTTTCCTACCATGTAGTAGTTCCCAGGGGCAGACATAATATGAGAAGGTGACTTTATATGTCATAAAACACCTAAAACACTGTATATACCTTTTTGAGAATGAACACTGTATGAGATGTTGGAACTTTCTCTCAGATTCTGAGAAACTCATTTGAAAGGCAAAAATGGTGTAATATTTAAGATAAAAAAGATGAAAAGTAAAAAATTGTTCTGCTACAACATCTAAACCTATTTTCTTGGGACTAATAACTCTAAATCATGAGAGATGAGTCAGTCTTTAAATAACCACAGTAGGAGTATGAACCAAGGTAGCAATTTTCACTTAAAATGCCAGCAATATGTAGTGGTAATGACAAATACCACAGCAGTGGTCATGGAAACCTTTCACTTCAAAATTATAGCATGATTCGCTGCACAAGGTGTCAGCATAATTTGCTGCTTTGCTTGCTCGCACACTCTCACTCCTTAAACACTTCCTATCTGGTGCCAACCTGATCCCTCTTCACAAGTGGCCATCTTGAATGTCACTGCTGGTCTTACCATATTTAGATGACTTTTCAATAATTCAGTTGAGCAAACTTTGATTGAGCACCTCTCGTGTTCTAAAGGATCTGACTACATAAACTCACAGGACAAAGATGCCTACTCCCAAAAGAGTCTTATGGAATACTGAGAAACAGAGAATTATATACATATCTATAGCTATTTAAGAATGACCACAATGATATAGACACTATGGGACTCTAGAGAAGAAATAGATCAATGACTTCAGGAGGAATCTAGAAAGATTCACTGAAGATTTAAAACTTAAACTAGGCTTTGAGGAATCTAATATTCCTGGAAGATTTGGAGCAAAAGTAGCCTCAGAAACTAATAAGCCCCAAACTGTACTACTAAATATTCCTACTAGTCAAAAAAAAAAAAAAAAAAAAAAAGTCTGTTTCAACTAACCACAGCAATGGGATAGAGGGAAAATATTTTCAGACCATGGTTCAGAGAGTTTGGTTTGGTTTGGTTTCCTGGCAGATTTACTAAACCTTTTTTCTGCATTTCCATTTTAGAAATTAGACACTACACATACCTTTATATCCTTGATGTGAGGTTTGGGGAGGAAATTGGAGAAGTTAGATGTATTCTTAGGTATCAACAAGAATGCAAATGAAAATTGCAATTTCTAATAAATGAAATTATTAGAAGGGTGAAAATGTTGGGCTGATTAGGTATGTCTAATTTATATTTCTGCCATTTCCTACTCAATTTTGTGACTTTGTGGATTAATGATTCTTGATAATGAGGGCTTTATAAAAAGACATATAAATATTACATACCCATAATAAAAATTTTAAAAAGGCAGAAAAAGAGTGGACCTAAATTTTATAAGCTAATTTTGCATAGCATCAAGTTGAGAATGCAGCTGAATGTCTGTTTAAAGTAGAAAGGAATTAGAAAGATTTCAAATAAGCAACTTAACAGTGTAGCTTGAAGAACTAGAAAAGTGAGAACAAATCAAACCCAAAATTAGTAGAAGGAAGGAAATAAAGATCAGAGCAGAACTAAATAAAATACTTTAGACTAATCATCAGGGAAATGCAAATCAAAGCCACAATGAGGGATCATCTCACCCCAGGTAGAATAGCTATTATCAAAAAGACAAAAAAATAACACATGCTGGTGAGAATGTTTAGAAAGGGGAACTCATACACTGTTGGTGGGAATGTAAATTAGTACATCTAGTATGGAAAATTGTATGGATGCTTCTCAAAAAACTGAAAATGTAATTATTGTACAATATAGCAATCCCTCTACTGGGTATTTCTGCAAAGGAAATTGAAGAGATACTTGTACCACCATGTTTATTGTAGCACTATTAATAATAGCCAAGCTATGGAATCAATACAAATGTCCATTAACAAATAAGTGGATTTAAAAAAACTGTGTGTATACACACATGTGCGTACACATATACAATGGAATATTATTCGGTCATGAGAAAAGAATAGAATCCTGTCATTTACAGCAATAGGAGTGAGCCTGGATGACACAGAAACACAAATACTTAATGTTCTCACTCATATGTGGGAGCTAAAACAAACCTGATCTCATAGCAGTAGAGAGTAGAACTGTGGTTATTAGAGGTTGGGAAGGGAGAGTGAGGGGGATGGGAGAGGAGATAGAGTTTGGTTAACAGGTATAAAATTACAGCTAGATAGGAAAAATAAGTTCCAGTGTTCTATAGCACTATAGGGTAAATATGGTTAAAATAATTTATTGTATATGTTCACAAAGCTATTATTAAAGAGAGGATTTTGAATGTTCACAACACAGAGAAATGGTAAATGTTTCAAGTGATGGATATGCTAATTACCGTGATTTATACATAGTATGCAAGCATGCAATACCACTCTGTATCCCATGAATATATGCAGTTATTACATGCTAACTAAAAATAAAAAGTAAAAATGAGAAACAATGTGAAATGAATTAAAAATTAATAAAAGCCAAAACCACCATAAATATCACAGAATCAAAAAAACACATCTTATTAAGTACTGCCTCACGTACCTCTATTTACATACATTGACTACACACATTTGATTGCCTTTTCAGTGATAAGAATTATACATATTGTTTTCTGTAGATCTTAAAGAAAAATAAAATCTTCTCTCCCATGGTTTTTTTGAAATGTGATTTCATTATTGGCTGTATTAAAAGTTTTTTAAACTTGAATTTGGTAATATGAGGCAAATTTTGGGATTTTTTCAAATTTTGAAATATGTTTATCAAGTTTCTTTCATATGTGAGCTATAAATTTAAATAAATTTGAAATAAATATATCCTAACTATTATTGATTATAATCACTTTGTTGTGCCATCAAATATTGTACATTCTCTCTTACTAACAGAGAATAGAATGATGGTTACCAGAGGTTGGAAAGGGTACCAGGGAGGGGGTATAAAGTGGGGATGGTTAATGGATTTATTCCTTTTGACTGTGCTCTTCATTTTCTAAAAGGGTTTCCTCTTACTTGAAAAGACTCCATGTATTAATATTGGGGAATGTTCACTTAGTAGGAATATAGGTCTATTTTACTTCAAATCTGATGGATTTTTAAATCACAGGCTAAGATAATAAGATATTTCACTTAGAAGATATGTAGGGTGAAAACAGAACATAAAAACTCGAGTAGGAAGGATTTAAGAGGACTGAAAGCTGCTAAAGATGAAAGTTATGGTATTCAGAGCACTGGCAAGAAGGAAAAGACAGAAGACTGATGAAAGGAGGTCTAAAGAAGGTTGGTAACAATCACAGAGATTTAGAGGAGATTATCCTAAAACTGATAAGAAAGGTAATATATGGACTATGCTCAAAAATTTTTCTTTTAGGCTACTGAGTATATCAAATGGAAAGAGGAAGAGATAGAATAAAGCATATTTCCCAAGAGTTAGTGAATGATATCCATAAAATAAAGATCACGCTAGCATCAGTGATCAAAAAGACAGATGAAGGCAGGGAATACCAAGGACAGCACAGAGCTGAAGCTCAGATTATATGTGCAGTGTCTGCTGAATTCTCACTCACAGGACATTCACTCCAAGAAAGTAAAGGCCCAGAGCCATCGTGGACTGGTAACCTGTAGTAATGCTGGAGAAACTGAGGCCCACTGTTTTCTCTTTCCATTGTACAGTATGGCCTTTAAATTGTATTCAAATTTAGCTTGTGGCTTGGTCTAATTAAAACATAAGACATACAAACACACACACACACACATTATTTTATTATTATTTGTTTTTATAATTTTTCCTTTTTGGGTTAAGACTTGTCCAAACACACACATTATTTTTAAGAGCAATGGAGAGGGACATTTCATTGGTTGAAATCTACCTTATGATCTAGTTACTTTGACTCCACAGGCAAAATTTAGTGAGGGTAAGGGAAGGATACATGTCCTATGTATAAACTCTAACCATCTTGCTTTTCCTCCATTTACTTCAACTATAGAACTTATTGAAGAATGGGTTCTGCAACCTTTTACTGGCAGCCCAAAAGCCCCAAAGAAAAAAAAGTGTTAGGATAAACTAGGCCAAAAAGCAATGGATGGGCAATATCTTGTCCTACACCATGATATTTATGGTATGTTGTTCACATGCATTTAATTGAAAGCTGCAATGATCTCTTTAGGAAATAGGCAGGATTTAAGTTATGGAATAATATATAGGCCTGTGTGGGAGTCAGAGAGTCCATATCACACAGCCTTATACTCACTTGCTGGGTGATATTTGGTTACTGCTTCACGTCTCTGAGTTCCTAAAATCAGGAAATGAAATAGAACATAGGACATTGAACATCAAACTTAGACATGTTGTAAATAATATATAATGTATTTTAAAAATTCGTGAAGACCTTCTGCAAGCTTACTGCAACTTAGAAAGCTCTGTTTCTCACTGCCCACATGAGGTCTCCCAATTTCTGTTACTCCTTGTATCTCCTAATCCTTATCTCCAAACAGGAAGAAATTTAGCACAGACATTCTTCTACTAAATAAACAGAGTTTGTGGAGGAATCTTGTGGTATTTGTTTGCCTTTGCTCCTTTTTAATAGCTTTTTTGGGTCATTGAGTAGATGGATCATAACTGCCTACCTGCCCAAATAGCAATCTATATTTTCACACCAGTCTTAAAGGCTTTTAGGGGAATCTATTTCTGTTTGTTGTGAAGCTATTTAAATAAAGGTCATTATCATCACCCGTGACATTTCTGTCACAATAGTGTAAAATATGTTGTAGTTATTCATTAGGAAATAATAGATACATGCCTTGGGAACCATGAATGAAATTTATTATTAGCAAGCATTTGTAATAGGCCGTATCCTGGGCATGATTATTTATTTTTACAAAAAATCCAATCTCTGTTCAGAAAATATCTGAAGGTGAGTCCCATTGTTTTGACTTTCTAAATGAATGTTAAATTTATATCTCTTCTTTTACCTTAATGCTTCTAATTCAATATAAATTTATTGAAATCTAATAAGTTCAGACGTTATGTTGGGCAGTAAAAATACAGAGATGAATAAGGCACACTCTTTACTGTAAATAGATAGCTCGCAACTGATAGTCAAAGAGGCAGGACAGGATATAAGCAGAAATTCACCAAAAATAATTAGAACCAGAATATAGTACAAGGTGAGTCTAAGAACAGAAAAGAGGGGGCAAATTAACTCTGCTTGGAAGAGACAAGGAATTATCTTCAAAAAGGAACAAGTCTTGTAGAATGAGGAAGATATTTTTCCATGCATAGTGAAAGTACTCTAAGAGGGAAAGGAGGAGGGGGCATTCTAATCAGAATAACCACAGCAGAGATGTGGAGGAGTCAGGCCGATGGAAAATTTAGGGAATAATGATAATTCAGTGCTGTTAGAATAAAAGGTTGCCTAATGGGGAAGTGACAATCAAGACTATTAGGTTGGACTGGGCGAGCTTATAAAAAGACTTATATGCCAGCTTAAGGATTTGGGCGATGATGACCCTGCTTAAAAATCAGCACCATACTAATTTTTAAGCAGATTTCATAAACATATGTCGACTTTGCTTACTCAGCATCTGTCCCCCACCCTGCCTTTTTTCCTTCTAATAATTGCAGTACAATTATCCTTTGGAGATATGGTTCAGGTGGAGAAGATATCTCTGGAGTTTTGATCAAAGATTAGACAAGTGAAGTATACAGTGAGTGGTTCAGGGACAAGTAAAAATGACTCAGGTTTTTCCACTGAGAATTGCTACAGGGATCAGTGAACAAATCCAAAAGCTGAAGAGAGATTGGGTAGTGACTGAACTTGCCATAATAAAATCCAGAATAAATTGGGCATTTTCAGTTTGAGTTGCGTTTCTTTCATGTGCAAAAAAGAAAGAAAGAAAAAAAGAAAAATCCTAATAAAAAAATAAAATGGTCATATATATATATATATTCTTTTACAAGTCACCATTGCTCTGATACCAGTAGGATAAATTGCCGTGAGAGAAAGTGGAGAAAAGGACATCAGATAAACACATAAGTACCAGAAAAGATATGATGAGGACCAAAATTAACACAGTGTCCCTGGGATTAGAAGATGGACGCCTTGCCCATTTTATCATTCCCTCTTGAATTCCCATCTCCCAGACAAGGTCCTAGCAATAGGTAGGACCCAAAATTTAGTGTATGAATGACCAGGGTATGATCTAAATATAGAGAATCTCATGAAAGGTATGAATAATGATACAAGAAAATGAGGAATTAAATAGGAGGCTTATATTTCTAGAGAGAACAACTGGGTAGACAGTAGCAGCAGTATTCAAGCTAGGGGATAAAGAAGGTGCTTTAGAAATAATTATACAAGAGAATGGGAGAGATCTGAATGCTAGGGCGGCACATTTTGCAGTCATAAGTATAATGGTTCTGGATATAGTTTAAAGCTAAAGTTGAATCTTAAAAATAAAAGAGAGATATATAGGTGTGATGAACTTTCTGAATAGGATACTTAGTAAGATCCTGAAAACTTCAAAATGTCATTTTTTAAAAAGTGTTTGGTGAGGATCTTCAATTGCCATGTATATTTCTATGTGTCGATAGTAGTGGATAGGTAGTAATGGCATTATTTATGCTAGGGAATAAGGAGGTTCTAATGAGGGTAGGATAGGATAGTGGCAAACAAAATACAAACTGCTTATTTCAGAGTCAATGTGGATTTTTTGGCTGTTAATTTATGTTGTTTTTTACATTATTATTATTGCTAAGGTATTAGAGATTTAAAGCATCAGAGCTTCAAATAAACTTGCTAAAAATTTACCCACGCCTTTAGGTATATGCCAAAGGCAATGTAATTCATGGAATTTTACCCAATGTTATAGTCTTGGCTGCTATCTTTTTATACTAAGTTCTCTAAAATTTTATATCTATTTATTTTAAAACATTCTTCATATGTTGATTTGTGGTATATCCAAAAGTCTTATTTCCCCGTACAGCCATAGTTCCTTAAGTTGAAGGTCTGTGCTTAGTTTATCTTGGCATCTCCTGAAGTTCCTAAAAGTCACAGCAATTGAAGATACCGAATATTTGTTTTAAAAATGACATTTAAAGACTTTGGAAGTTATGAGGATATTACTAAATATCTTTTTCAGAAACAAGTTACTCAAACCTGCATATTTTGCTTTTATTTTTAAGACTGAACTTGGCTTTAAACTAAACTATATCCAGAACCATCATACTTAATACTGTAAAATGTGTTCCCTTGGCATCCCGATTGCTCTCATCCAATAACTTCTAATATAAAATATAATTTACTTTTGAACTTTATATTATTAATATTTTATTGTTTGTACCAATTAGATTATAAAATTTATGAAACTGGAATCTTTTTTTCTTTTTTATTCACTGAGTTATTATTCCAAGTAGCTAGAACAGAGAGAGACTGGTCCGTAGTAAATACTCAACGATATTTGTGGAATAAATGAATCAACTGGGTGTCCTTTGCTTACTTTACTGTTGGTCTTCACTTGCTTAAGTTCCCACATTGCCTACCTCCAGCAGGCACCATCCATGCTGCAGTCCATACGAAGAACATCCCTTGGCATTGGGCAGGGCACAGCTCTCAGGGTTCTAAGAAGATGGTCTGCACTGCCACGGATTTGTAAGCTCCATGAGAGTAGAAATGTGTGCCTGTTTTGTGTCTGATATATCCTCAGATCTTAGAAAAGTTTCTGACATGTAATAGTCACTTGTGAAGCTGTTATCTACTAAATGAATAAAGGAATGATTGGGTAGAAAAATCTATTGAAAATAGTAGGTATTTGCAACTCTTATTTGAAGCTTAGCTGTTTTAAATGTGAGGTTTAGCTGTTAGCAGAATGAAGCACACAAGAAAAGTCATCTATCTAGTTTCAGTCAAATAATAATAAAGATAAATATAGCACAAAGTGAGAGTTGAAAGAATGAAAACCAAGAACATCCAGCTATAAGTTTAATATTTCTTTTTCCTTATTCACTGAAAGTGTACTTAACCAGCTCTAGTAGCAATCAATGAAGGAGGAAATAAAAGGGGATGTGCAATGTATAATGCCTATTGCTGAGCAGAGATGGAGATCAAAAAAGAGAAATTTCATGGGCAAAAGCCACAAGAAATTGGTTAAAATAGATACCCATTGTATGTTGACATTTTGACATACATTAATATTTGCTAAAGAAAGCTGTGGGTAAGACTGACTGTTTATTTGATTTACTCTCTCAAAAGTAATGAATAAACCCAGTAATACCTTAGGCATGACACAGCAAAATGTCTGGAAAGGAAAAGGAATATACTATGCAATACAAACCATGCTACACATGTGCAGGTGCAGGTGCACACAAACACACTGTAACAAACTATTTGGACTAACAGCTGAATTTTGAATAAGGAGGGGCCTTTAATGCTTATTCATGTGCAGGTGCAATTAATGAAGAAGAGCAACAAGGGCTGCAAATTTCTGATTCTGTAACTAACGAGATGCTGTGAAAAAAAATTGGCTCTTAGCTTTTTACTCTACATCACTAATGGGCCAAGGCTGATGCTGTACCATCTCATACTCTGCCAAATACTGCATTTGTTTAAATTTGCAAAATTATTCACATCAGCCAAGCATTCAGACTCTTTTCAAGCTATTATTGAGTCCATGGTCCTTCAGTAGCACATGACACTTTAAATGTCAAGGCTTTCTCCTTACGGGAAAATTTCCAACATCCCCACACATTAAACAGAATGGCTCCCCAAAGATGTCCTAATCCCTGGAACCTGTGAATATTTTGCATTATATGCCAAAGGGACTTTGCAGATGTAATTAAGGCTATGGACCTTGAAATAGAGAAATTGTCTTGAATTAGCCTGGTGAGGCTAATGAGCCTTTAAAAGCAGAACTTTCTCCAGCTAGGTAGAAGAACATAAATCAGAGATATTAGAAGTGTGATAAAGACTCATTGGCATGTTATTGCCTTAAGGGAAACATGACAAAGAGTGCAAATGGCTTACAGAGCTAAGGAAGGCTCTTGGCATGTTGCTAACCACCTGAATGAGTTTGGAAGTGGATCCTGTTTCAGAGCCTCCAGTTAAGAGCCCAGGTCAGCCAATATCTAGGTTCAGTTCTTGTGAGCACCAGAGCAAAAGAGCCAATTGAAACTGGACTTCTGAGCTGCAAAACTGTAACAAAATAAACACATATGGTTTTAAGCTACTAAATGTATTCTAATTTATTATAGCAGCAATTGTAAACTAATACAATTCCCAAAATAACAAGGAGAAAACTTCTTATGCATTAGTGAACAGACAATGGTCATTGCCATTGAAGAGCTTGCATTCTAGTTGGGGGAGTATCTTTGTCCATTTGTGCTGTGATAACAGAATATCACAGACCGGGCAATTTATTAAAAATAGAAATTTATTTCTCACAGTTCTAGGGGCTGAAAAGTTTAAGATCAAGGCACCATCAGGCTTGATGTCTGGTAAGGACCCAGTCTTTGTTTCCAAGTTAGTGCCTAGATTGCTGCATCTTCTGGAGGAGAGGAATGCTGTTCCTCACATTGCAGAAGAGCAGAAGAGAGTGGACCCACTCCCACTCCCACTGCCACAGCCCTTTTCATACTGGCATTAATCTATTCAAGAGCTTCATGACCAAAGCATGTTCCATTAGGCCCCACCTCCCAACACTGTTGCATTGGGAATTAAAGTTTAACCTATGAATTTTGGTGGGGACATAAACTTTCCAACCATACCAGGCAAACAAAAAATAAATAATAAATAGAAGAAATAAATAAGTTATAGTGTATGGTAGATGATTTAAAAAATCAACAAGTAAGGAACTTCTGCTACTGGGAGAATAGAGTAAATACACTCTTCCCTATCTTCTTTAAGTAAAATTAAAAATCTAGAATAGTACATATAAAACAAATATATGAGAAAACCATTATGAATTACTTTTCTTCTGTCTCATGTATCCCAAAAGCCAGCAACCTGGAAATATCAATGGATTTAGGCAAAAAAATAAAAAAAAAATGGCCTTGACAAAAATCCTGCTCTCTGTAGTCAATGGACCAGCTAGGGGTAACTTAGCAAGATGGAAAACTTTTAGTCATTAACCACTCTACCGCAGTAAACCATCATGGAAAAGCTGTGGCCTAACATACCACAGCAACAATGGAAACTGTGCAAAGCTTGGACTTTCACATCTATCTGGCAGTAGGGGGGCACATCCCCCATTCCCAGCTAAGTGGGCCTAATGGAGAGTTAGGACTTTCAATCCTGGGCAGGGTAAATGAAGCCTTCTTTTGTCCCCTGTGGTATCAGTGAAGGCTATTATAGAGCAGCAACTTCTGCCACATTGGAAGCAGGCACTCCTATACTTTTTAGCTAGGGAGACATAAATGGAGGCCAAGTGGGGAGGTAGAATTCCCATTCCCACTTAGCAGTGACAAGGAGTCTCTACCTCAGGTGTCAACCAAGGCCAAATGGGGAACATGATCTTCTACCCATGCCTGGCAGGAAGGATACAGTACCCTCCCCTTCCCCCTACTGGAGGAGTGTCAGATAAACAGCTAAAACAGAAGGTTTAAATAAGATGTTTAGTCTTACAATGTAATATCTAACATGTCAAGATTCAAATGATATTTGGAAATTTCAAATTACAAATAAATGAAAAAAGACAATAGATGTCAATACTGAGATGACAGAAATTATAGAATTAGTCAGCAAATATTTTAGAGAAGCCATCATAAAAATGATTCAATGGCAATTTTAAACGTGTGAAACAAAAAAACAGGAAGTCTCAATAAAGAAATAGAAGATATAATAAGAAAGGTGGAAATTTCAGAACTGAAAAACAATGATAACATTTATCAAGTAAGCCATAATGAACCTTATGGCTTAAGGCTATAATGAAGATGAAGGAAGAGTCAATAAACTGGAAGTGAATAGCAGAGGGAAAATGACTGAAATAAACAGACTCTACAAACTATGGGATTATAGCAACTGATTTAACATTCATGTCATCAGAGTCCCAGAAGGGAAAAAGGAAGAAAATGGCTGAAAAAAGGAAAGGATCCCTGAAACTTCAAAAATTTGGCAAAAGAAATAAACCTACAGGTTCAAAAAGCTGAGACAATAGAGAACAGGATAAAGCCAAAGAAATCCAAATCATAACACAGCGTAGTCAAACTTCTGAGAACCTCAGACAAAAATTATTGAAAGCAGTGACAGATAAATGAAACTTTGAATATAAAAGATAAAAATAATTCAAAGAATAGAAGATTTTACCTTAAAAAAAAATATGGAGACCTAAAGTAAGTGCCATGGTATTTTCCAAGTGCTGAAGTAAAAGAACTGTCAATCCAGAATTCTATATGTAATAAAAATATTTTTTCAAGAATGAAGAAAAAAATCAAGACCTTCTAGATAAAGGAAAGCTAAGAGAAATTTCTTGCATAGATTCACCCTAAAGAATGGTTAAAGAAATAAGCAATGAAAGAAGGGAACTTAGAATATCAATGATAGGGAACGATTATCTGGATTGCATAAAGAACACAGTAGGGAAATCCGAGTAAATAAAATGTACTTTCTCCTATTAGGATTTCTAAGTAATGTTTGAGAGTTGAAGCAAAAATTATAACACTATCTGATGTGGATCTAAATATAGATAGAGAAAATATTTATGAAATTATATGATGAATGGAAGAGGGTAAAGGGATATAAAAGGAGGTAATATCAGCATACTGATAACATCAGTATACTATGATAAATTATGTATATAAAATGTTATACCTGAGCAATGATTTAAAAATCTACACAAAGGGATATACTAAAAATACTATAGTTAAAAAAATTAAATTCTACAAAATCCTAAATGATTAGACTGAGTAGGTTCCCCCAAGACCAGAAACAACGTCATGATGTTGGTTCTCACCACTCTTATTCAAAACAGTTGTGAATATTCTAGCCAATACACATGGCAAGAAAAGCAAATAAAGGGCCTACACTTGGAAAGGAAGAAATATAACTGTCCCTATTTTCAGATGACAAGATAGCCTATGTAGAATATCCAAAGGTATCCATAATAAAACAAAAATTGAGGACTAAAGAGTGAATAGGATTTTAGCATTATACAAGATAAGCATATAAAACTCAATTGTATTTCTGTATAACAGCAATGAACATGTTGGCACAGACAATAAAAATATAACACCATTTACAATCACTCAAAAAATTAAATAGGTAGAAATTTGACAAAACTTCTATAAGACTTGCATGCTGAAACCTATAAAACACTGATGAAGGAAGTCAAATAATACCTAAATAAATGAAGAGATATACCATGTTCTTGGATTAGAAGACTTAATATAGTAAAGATGCCAATTATCCCCAAACTGGTACACAATTTAACAGCATTCCTGCTAAAATCCAAGCAAGGTATCTTTGTAGATACAGGCAAGGTTATTTTAAAATTTATATAGAAAGGCAGAGGTTATAGAATAGTTAAAATGACTCTTAAAATGAAGAATAAAGTGGTAAACATGAATCTATTTGATTTCAAGACTTATTACATAGCTATCATAATAAGACTGTGTGGTATTGGTAGAATGAAATAGAACAGGGAACCAAAAAGTACACACAAACGAATATGCTCAACTGATTTTTGACCAAAGTGCAAAAGGAATTCAATGGAAGATAATCATTTAGTTTGACTACCCATAGGCAAAATAAAACGAAACAGAAAATTCCAACATGTCTTATAGCTCGTACAATAAATTCCAAATGGGTCACATTTAGTATAAAGAAATAGAAAAAAAAAAAAAAAACCTTTTGCTTTTAGGGTTAGGAAAAGAGTTATTAGACTTGATACCAAAGGCATGACACACAAAAGAAAAAAATGATAAATTGGCCTTCGTTAAATTTTAAAACTTTTACTCTATAAATGACCTTGTTAAGTGGAAGAAATAAGCTATAAATGGAGGGAATATCTTCAAATTACATATCCAAAAAAGATTGGAACTAGAATATATAGGAAACAGAAAATTGAATTTTCTTTGTTTTTGATTTTTGTTTGAAGCCTCTTGAAAATATGACAGTTCAAGATTCACTTGTGTATGTTTTGAATGATCAAACCTAAACAAGAGTGTTGCTAATATTCTTAAAGAATACTAAAAAGAATGGGGTTTGAATGCATATGCTTTGTTGTTCTGTTTGTACTTTTTCCTTTATTTACCTTCTAGTGAATTAAATAACAATTTTAAAGGCAGCCCATAAAAAGACAGCATGAAAGCATGATGGCATGTGTTCCTCTTTTCATATTAGTTAAATGTTGAAACACTGATGTACTCTAAAAAGACCCAGCTCCTGGGGAGTTGGTGGGGAACTGAGAGGAGGCAGGGAAGCTGTCCTGTGAGAACTGGAGCCAAAGCCTGGTAAAGGATGAACAGAGAGTAACATCTGGTACTTTCTAGGGGATGGGTTAAAGCAAAGGGGGTACTGTTATTCTGAGTGGAGATATTTAAAGTTAGAACATCATTTTATATCTAAGAAACACAAGAGTGATATCCATTGTTAAATAATAAAAACCGGATATCTGGGAAACACAAAAATGACAGTCATTGTTCTTAATAATACAAACCAGAGAATGGGTAGTTCTAAAACATGGTTGTAAGTAAAGAATCCAGAGTTTAAAAAGTTGAAAACATTTTTTAAAATGTGATTTATCAATGAATTAAATAAATATAGAAATAAACCATTTGATTAAAAGCTGTCAAAATTGATTAAATTTGCCTTAACTCCTTACAATAAGAAAAGTTATAATGCATCATTTTAAACATCACCCCACTGCACAGCAATGAATTTATGATATGTGAAGTATGCTGTAATAAGGATTTTCCTGTAAGAGAAAGGAAATATAGTGTAAAAAACATGGGTCTTTAAAGCACCTGTATACATTTAGTACAGTGAATTTTTATCGACTGTTTTAATGTAGTCAACTAAATGGAAAAGAAAGTCAGTTCAGTAGTACATGCCTGAATTATATCTCTTTGAAGAACTTGATTTTCAACAATAGGTTACAATTGAATATATTTAAATAATTTTTGCAATTATCAGCAAAGCTGAATGTTCATTTCATTTTCTTCTTTGTACTAGCGACCTGGGTAAAGTATAGCATTGTATTAAGACAGTATGCTCTAATGTGAGACTGGATGTCTTTATATCCTGTTTCCACAATTTGCCTGCTCTGTGACCTTAGTAAAGTTACTTGAGCTTTTTTTTTTTTAACCTTAGTTTTCTCATATGTAAAATAGGCATGGGATAGTATGTACCTCTAAGGTTGTTGTAAAGATTGAGGTAATTAATTAAAATAATTCAAAAAGAGTGATTAGTACAGTGTCTAGAAAAATAAAGATCTTAAAAATATTAACTGTTACAATTATCTGCTCTCTTTTCTCCTTTGAATATGTCTCGTCTATGCCAACAGCGTGAAGATAATATTGCACCTTGTGTTTTGTCTCTGTATGAGCAACATTGCTTTATAATGAACAACCCTGGATTATTTTGTATAGGTTTTGAATTATAGATCCTGCATTTAATATTGGATGAGGTTGGGAAAGTTATTTAGCCTCCTTTTAATCTTCTCATTGATTTTTTTCCTTTTTAATAGACTATTTTTAAAAGCAGTTTTAGGTTTATAGAAAATTTGAACAGATAAGCTATGATTCTCTGTTTTTGCCTGTCTCTCTAATTCTGGGGGCGAGAGTTTACCTTGTGACTGCAATTCTCTGATTTAAGAAGAATTGGTGTTTTTCAGTTTGTTCACCTTTTTTTTTCTTGTTGTGGAGATAGGAGTGATGACATCCGAGCTCTTTATCTGTTACAGAAAAACTAGAAATTGCTCATTTGTTTTAGCCTCATGGGGCTCTATGCCACCATTCATAGATTTGGAGATCACTCCCTTGCGATCATTCACACAAATGGCCTCATGCCAGGGGCCATTCTTGATGTCTACCAACCCGAGTAGTAGCAAACATCTGTGGGATCCACCAGAACTGATACCCAACCCCCACCCTGTCAGGCTCTCCAAAAAGCCAAGGGGATTAATGTTACGTGTGTCCTAAGTACTCAATTTAGGTATTAATAAATAGGCCCGAAATGTTCAGGTATGGCTTCAGAATCCTTCTCAACCCAGTATTCTGAGGAGTCACTATCAAACCATTGGCATTGGCTCATGAGATTGAACCAATTCTCCACTCTCTACAAGACAATATAAGAAAACGGTATATTAAAATGAATTATTTCCTCAAAATGTTACACTTTAGCTCAGGTAACAAGTTGAACACAATTAGAGCACAATGTAAAGCAGTTGTTTCAGTTATGATAACACTAGATGATAGAAGAGATAAACCTCTAAATTTTATGAGTTTAATACAATTGAAGTTCATGTTTTATTCATATAAAGTCAAAATTGTGCATTCTAAGAAGCAGGAACTCTCCATCAAACATATTATAAGGATCCAGGTTTCTTCCCTTGTGTGGTCCTTCCATCTTCCAAAGTTATCTTGCTCATTAGCAACAAGGGAGAAGGGAAAAGAGCTTGGAAGATCACACTTGGGAATATCCTGGATACAGACAAAATTGACCTAAAAATTAGTTCAGCTCCTTATAATCTGTATGGATTTGACCCAGCTATTTAAGTTTTCTGAGTCAATTTGTTCTCTAAAATTGGTGCAATGATACCTAGCTCTCAAAGCTTACAGATGAAATTTAAAAATGTGGTTAAAGCCCCGAACAAGGGTTAAACACTTAATTCAATTAACACTAGCATTCTTCTCCTTCTTTTTTGTAAATAGGTTTGGACTAGATTGTGTGGACTGTATATATAAATATATGTGTATACAAGCATATATAAAAGCACACATATAAGTAACTTTCTGTACTTATGATAATTTAGAGCCTTTTATATGATTACTTAATGGTTTTCCAAAGTACTTTCCAAACCCTGGAATCTCAAAAGAGTAAAGAAAATTATAGGTCATGTGAATGGAATTGTTATTTTTCAAGCAAAAATAATTACTTGAAACTTTACATAGTTTGACCCAGTAGGTCATATTATACTTGGGGAAGGTTACAAGGTGGAATAAATACCTGCACTGGTTTGGAAAGGATGGAAAAGATCCAGATAAACAACAGATGGGGAAGAAAATATTTCTAAAGGCCAAAAATATTCATGTTCATAACAAAAATGTTTGGGATAAAATAAGCCAATTGCAACCTGCTTGGTGTTGCTTAAGACAGAGGAAAGAATTTCACCCTTACTGCTCATCTAATGTATTCATACTTCATAAAAGAAAATGACTTGATACTTATCAGTAGCTGCTTTAATTACTTTTATTCATTCTGGTTCACTTGTAAGCAGCTCTTGGGGTACTTGATAGGACAGTAAAAAGTCAATGAGTTCTTGTTCTTCATGAATAATCTTTTTATTCCCTGGACAGTCATTTTATAAAGGAAGACTCATAACAGCTTACTGCTTAATTCCAATCAAGTTGTCCATGGTAATTTCTGAGGTGTAAGGTGTGCTCAAGCACTGAGGTAGGACTATTCACTGTGCCTCTTATGTCTCCAATAGAATTTTACATAGGGAGTTATTAGGTGCATAATTTAAATCCCATGATGCAAATGACAACACGCCTTAGATCCAGATCTGGTGTTTATAGCTTATGAGGAAATCTGTCATATAAAAGAGAATTTCTATACTGAAATTGCGCTGTGCCAGAGTGAGTAAAACATAGACTTTGAACTAAAAAATTTTAGTGTGATAACAGCTCTCTCACCTATTAATTTGGACATTTACCTTAGCCCATTTATTACTTGGTTTCTTTATCTATAAAATACAGATATACAGGCCAGGTGCTGCGGTGGTTAGCACCTGTAATCCTAGCACTCTGGGAGGAGAGAGGATTGCTTGAGGCCAGGAGTTTGAGACCAGCCTGAACAAGAGCAAGACCTCATCTCTACAAAAAATAGAAAAATTAGCTGGCTGTGGTGGCATGCACCTGTAGTCCCAGGTACTTGGGTGACTAAGGCAGGAGAATCGCTTAAGCCCAGGAGTTTGAGGTTGCAGTGAGCTATCATGGCACCACTGCATGACAGCCTGGGTGACAGAGCAAGATCCTGTCTCAAAAAAAAAAAAAAAAAAAAAATACAGATATACAAATATTTGATATAAAGCTGGATGAGTTTATTGTGAGCCTTAATTAAGATAATATACATAAATATTCCTTATAAGTGATAAAGTAAATTGACATACACGTTTTATCTGGTAAACAGATATTAAGTGATTACTATGTACAAGGCAGTATGTTTAATCTTGTAGATATACAGGAGAGTACATTATTGTTCCTATACTCAAAATTCTTATAGACAGGAATTCAGAAACAGATCATTTCAATTTAATATGGGAAGGGCCATTGTAGTATCAACATTTGGTTGCACAACTAGTAAGAGGTAGAACTGGGAAATAACCTCTAATCCATTTAACTTCAGAGCCCCAGTATTAACCACTGTGCTGTTAATAATTTGCAGTCATAGAGATGTTACTAACATGCTAGGATATCAATAGATGTAAACTCACCCAATCTTGACTTTAGGGAGATTATAGACTATATTTACTGGAAAAAGTAATCATTATTTTCTCATGTAAAGAAAGAGAGAGGAAAAATCACAGAGGAAAGAAAATAGAGTAAAGCAAAGAAACTGGAAATAGGAAGGTGTGCTGTGAGGATGTTGGAGTGTATTATTATTAATAGTTTCCTGTTGCTACTGTAACAAATTACTACAAATTTAGTGTCTTGAAACAACACAAACTTATTAGCTCATAGTTCCATAGATCAGAGTCTGGATGTAGCATGGCTTAAAAAGGTGCACTGCTTAGAATTTCACAATGCCAAAATCAAGGTGTCAGAAGCCTGCATTCCTTTCTGGAAGCTTTGGGGATAAATCTGCTTCTAAGTTTATTGAGATTGTTAGTCGAGTCCAGTTCCTTCCTGTTGTAAGGCAAAGCTTCCTGTTTTCTTACTTGTCAGTCAGGGGGTCAGTCTTTGCTTCTAGAGGATGCCCATAATCTTTCTCATGCTTTTCATTTGACTCACACCCCTCAGCCCTTCTTAGCAATGGTGAATCTAGTCCCTTCCACACTTCTAAGCTGTTTAACTTTTCCTTCTGCCACAACTCTCTGCCTCTAGCCAGAGAAAATTTTCTGCTTCTAAGGGCTCATGTGATTAATTGGGCCCACCTGGATAATCCACAAAATTTCCCTATTTTAAGGTCCTTAACTCTAAATATATTTGCAAAGTCTCTTTTGTCATGTAATATAACATATTCACAGATCCAGGACATGGACATTTTTGAGAGACTATTCTGCCAATCACATGGAGTGTCTAGTGTGAAAGAATTGTAGTGGGTGCTTATAGGAGCTATAGGCAGAAGCTAAATCAAAAATTGATGAGATTCCAATGTTCTTTACATCTTTTTTGTGCCCATCTGCACCCACTGTTTAGCTCCCATCTGTTAGTGAGTATACGTGGTGTTTGTTTTTCCATTCCTGAGATACTTCACTTAGGGTAATGGTCTCCAGTTTCATCCAAGTTTTTGCAAATGGCATTACTGGGAGGTAGGTGAGGGGCAAAAACTTACCTACTGGGTACAATGCACACTGGCCTGGTGGTGGGCACACTGAAAGCCCTGACTTCAGCATTATAGAGTATATCCATGTAACAAAAACTTTTGTACCCTCTTAATATTTTAAAATTTAAAAAATTTGATGACAGACCACTGAAAAGTTGTAAATGAGAGAGTAACAGGGTCAAGCTCTCCTCTTAGAAAATAAAGCATGCTACCTCCAAGAATAAATGACATAAGAAGAGAAACCAGAGGCAGAGAGATCAGTTAGAAGAGTATTGTAAAGGTCTAAATTGGGAATGCTGAAATGGCTTAGCTGACTGATTGATTCTGGTCAAAGGTCTCTCATGAAGTTTCAGTCAAGAGGCAGTGGTGCTGCGTCATCAGAAAGCTTAGCTGGGCCTTGAAGACGCATTTTAAAGATGACTCACTGGTGTGGTTGTGTCTTGCTACACGGGCCTGTCTGTGAGGTTGCTCACAAGGTAGTTGACTTCCATCTTGTGGCTAGCTGCTATCACTTTATGAAATTATTGAGGCTCAAAGCTGCTTAAAATTGTGATTGGCATATGTTAAATACTCTGAAAATGTCACCTATTATTATTTTTAGTTTTACCATAATATTATAGGAACAAATCGCTAACTAAGGAAGACCAAATGAGGGAAATACTGATTCGGATGGCTTAAGTAAACGAGGAAATAATAAGTGGTTTACATTTAAGTTAGTGTTTGCACTTAATAAACAGAGATAGAAAAGGATAATTCTATCTAATAGCAACAAAATAGATTAAAGCATTCATATTCAAAATAATTAAAGGCATATATATGTGAATATATACATATAAAAAGTATATATATACACACACACACACACACACATATATAAAAATATAGCAATCCTTAAGGTATATTGTAGGAGTGGAGAAAAGGAGGTTGAAAACAAAAATCAATAAGATAATTTGAGATCAGATTTTGAAGAGCCACATCAACACATCCTTAAAAAATACACAGTGGTCTATTTTGTTGAATAAATAAATATAACTGAATCGCAGGGCATACATTTGTATATAGAAGATGACTAAGAGCTCTATGGAAAAGACAGGACAAAAATCTCTAAGTTTAGATTCCATAGTATATAATAAACTGCCATCAAAAGTTTATTGAAATAGCTATATAACTAAATTAATTTTATCAGTAAAATTAAAAATAAACTGAAATTTCTTTTGAGGTAGCTCCTGGAGTTAATATACATGGATAATAATTGTGAGAGTAATTTACTCTATTATCACAGAAAAAGTTACTTAATGATTCGGGGCTATTTGTTTAAAATAAGAGCTGAAACTCATTAAACAACCTGTGTGGTATTTTTAGTAATGCAAATCTTAGTGTCCAAGGCAAAAAAACAAACAATTAGAAACACCAAGTTGAGCCAGTATGGTTGGAATGAGACATGGCTCAAATCCCTGAAAAGTCATCAAACCCTCCAGAAACCTCACATGCTCAAATTTTGCATTTTCCTAATAGAGTAAATATATGTCCCATTACTCTTGTAAACAGTTGATTCAGCTGGCAAACCACACCATTCCCTTGAAAGTAACACTGCAATATGTCACAATGTCTTTTTCGTTACTTTGCTGATTCCAACAAAGAACTATTGTTCATGTTACTTGTTTTCTCATTAAAATAGCCTCATAAACTCAGATGTAAAAATGGAGTCTCACTGATAGTGTATCTATATTGCACATTATGGCTATTAAGTATAGTTTGAGATATAAACTGATCTCAACCTGGATCCTGGGACTGAGAACCAAAGAGATGCAGTTTCTCACATAGTTAGGTGGTCACCGTACAACTAGAGACCTTGCTTTTTATTACAGTGCCTCTGGTAAGATTAATACATTTTATAGGGATAAAAATTGGAGGTAAATATTTTAAAAAATGTTATTTTCTTATAGCTATATTTTAAAGAATAAAATAACGTTTATATATAATTACAGTAACAGACATTAATTAAAATTACATGTGCACCACGGCTTGAATTTGACACATTGACCTGTGGACCATGAAAGCCTGTTGCAGCATAATTTTTCCAGTCAAATTCCTTCCCTGGAATCTAATATTCTGAGATACGAAGGTCCCATATTGTTGTTGAAAGTTCTAGGGGACCAAATCTACCCAGGTGTCAGCACAGGGTCATTTTTTGCCTTTACCTGAGCTCCCTTTAATCCCACTTATAAGGTGGGTTAGGCCTCAGCTTTCTCCCTTACTTGACCATTTTGCCCAGCCCAGCAAGGCTCATTCGTGACTTTCCTTCTGAATAGGAGCATGTGTGTATTTAACTAACTTCCATCAGTCATTTTGTTATAATTCCAAACAACCACCCTGAGCTTCGGGCAGTATTCACTGGCAACTGTCTTGAAACAAAGATGGCTTTAGCTGATGTGCGTAAGAGTGATTGGCAGAAAGGTGAGCTCCTGCATACCTCTACTTTTTAATCAACGTTAGAAAGGGAATTCGAGAATTTTGTCACAAACTACTTTGAGAAAAGGGGCTGGTTACCCAGTCTTGAAGAGTACAGAGTCAAAGAAAAATCAATAACAAGACACAGAGTTAAAGTCAATTGAGCAATGCCCCATCTTTATTTCAGGAGAATGGTGATTGTGAATTCCATGGCACTTTAACATGCTTTTGTAAACTAGAATAATATTTTTAAGCTGATGATGTAATTATATAATATGTACAGCTTATCAGTTAGAACATTTTCATTTCAAGTTACCTGAAAAACAATTTAAATCGATTTAAACAATAAAGTGAATTTGCTGGCTCATGTAACAAGCACTTACAGAGCTAGGGCAAGCTTCTTTTTGTTATTTGATCCCGTTATGTGAATAAGGGCCAGTTTCTTTCTTTCACTCTGTTCTACCTTATTGGCATTGTCTTATTTGGGGTTTTGCTTTTTGTTGTATTCCACAGGGCTTCCCATGGTCTTTGCTGTCCAAATCTAGAGACCAAGCTTCTCTTCTCTAATCTTGGAACAGAAATTCCAATTTCACCAATTTAGATGCCTGCATATGAACTGGTCCTGAGGGCTGTAGAGTACCATGCACTGAATGACACAGACGTGGGTTGTGTTTGCTGGTAGTTTAGGGCACGCAGGGCCCAATACTTGGAGCTAGGCATGGGGTCAGTCCCATACACTCTCACATTTGCTATAAAATAGTAGGAGACAACAGGTAGGCCACCAACTCTTTACCATATAACGTATATACACATAGTTGGTGCTACTAAATATATTTACTAAGGGTAATAAATGAATTAAAGCGCATATTATTAACATAAACAGATCTTACAATCTTTCCCTGTGTAATAGGAGATGTGTGAACAGTTTTGATACTTTGTTACTGTTTCTGTTAAAAATGAAAACTAGATGTGGGCATGAGTTTTAGAGCCAGAAAACTGGAGATTGAACATTATGGCCAAAGCACTTACATCCTTGAATTCGATACGTCATCTCTAAAATAGGAATGTTGCCTTCCTTTTAGAGTTACTGTGAAGACAAAAGGAGACAATCCAACCGAGGTAACTTCAGCAACTGAAAAGAACTGCTTTTAAAAACATACTTTTTTAAAGTATCCAGAAATAATTTTGTAAAATCATATGAAAAGTGTTGCATTTTCAGATTTGACAAAATAAAATACTCCTATATCAAATAATCGCATTTTTATGACAAAACTAGAACTTACTGTTAGTAAAATAAAATATAATGCCTAAATTAGTTTCAAAAGGACAATTTCTTCCTAAGTACTGTGTATATCACAACTTCAAGAAAATACATCCTGCAGATAAGAATTGCACTTTTTTTATGTGGATAAACATGAGTAATTCTTGAGAAGGAATTAGGATCATATGGATAGTTTCTTTAGGAAAAAAATAATATCCTTTTTACATTGGCCCAATTACTTTGATTCTTCTATTTTGTTCAAGTATACATTAACTCTCTTGGCTCTATTTGGTGACTTTAATTTCTTGGTTTCTATATTCTTTAAAATAAATTTAAAAAAGGAAAAGCTGGAAAAAAAGAAAAAAAAGTACTAGAATGATAAAGTTGTCTCAGAGGTGAGGAGAATAACCCAATCATTATTGTCTCTGGAAATTTTGACTATCTTAAATAATTCTGAGCTCAGAGTTTATACCAAAAGTGTAGGTTGGTGGTGGCTGAGAGATTGATTTCTACATCTACATTGACCTTTGTTAGAAAATTTAAATGCACATTACTTTGAAATAAATATGTAATTTAATTTTAGCAAATAACTAGTTCTTTGGCCATCTCTCTTACAAATGATGTATTCTCATGCCCTTTTTTAGCATCTTAGTTTTTATTGCATATGAATCACATTATCTCATAACAAACCCATCAATTTTCCTGGAGCTCTAAGTTATAATCTGTGTTGAATAAAATATGGTTAAATGAATGCTCACTTTCTTTTTCATAATTAGGTTTCTAACTTCAATTTTACAGCAGCTATGATTATGTATATCTTTGGAAATGAACTTAGCAAGAACAGGACATTCTAGAGACAGAAAGATTTTCAGACATTTTGGAGAACATGGGAGAGTTTTTACCTTTTGTCTGAGATGTCTTATACTGATACAGAGAAAATCTATTATGTTTTCATATTCCTGCAGTAAGATGGCAAATACACTACAGCTCATAATTTAGGAAGCTAATACATGCTTCGTTAGAATCAAAAGTGTTGCAAAAAGACTAACTTAGATGAAGTAAGCAAAAAGAAATTTTCATAGATCTTTTCTTTTAGGCATGATGATTAAGTGTAGAGTCTCTGCATCAGAAAGAAAAGATATGAATCCTTGCATCCTATCTTCTATTAGCCATGAGAAGTTGGCAAAAATTTACTCAGCATACCAAGTGAAGATAGCATGCTCTACTTCATAAAGTTGTGATTGGGTTTAATCATATATATTCACTCCCTAGTATATATTATAGTAAGGGTGCCTCAAATAAAATAAATAGTTTTATTTTGTCTGATAAAATAAAATAAATTGTTTTATTTTGCCTGATAAAAGGTGTATTAGAAAAGCATTTTTCTAAAAAGTAGCAAATAAGGCAAAGTGACCTGGAGAATAATCTACATCCCAGATTAATTTATTTCCTTGACACCTGAAAAATCAATTCAAATTTATATTATTGAGCTCTAATTATTCACTGGGCATGGATGAAACTAGAAGAGATTTGAAAAGTGCAAAGAAAATCCCTACTCTTACAAGAAGCCCAGACTCTGATCTGGAAGCTATACTTTCACATAAATACTCAAATACCATCTATAATAGAGGCATGGGGTTATAAGAGATCAGCAATCTCAGCTCTGCAGCTGCAGTAGGTAAGTGTCTCCTTTAAGGTACGCATAGAAGCCATCAGGTCATATATGTAGTGCTTGTGCTGGGAATTTGGATCCCTGAGCTCATCCTTTCCTGTCACCACTTTGTCCAGCAACATTAGAGCAACAAATCAACTTCATTATATCCATTAGATTTCCAGAAATGTTCTTAAGTCATATGCAAGGTTATCCAGCTGTTTGTTTCTTGTAACTAGTTAATAAGGAGTATCCAACAGAGCTGTTTCAAGTATATCTATTGTCAGGTCATGCCATAGACTATTGGTGCTCTCTTTAGTACTGGAAATAGAGTCATTAGTGCCTCCTTTAATCAGATCAGAGAGATAATGTCATAATCCCTGGAACCAATTCAGAAAACACATGTTTAAAGTTCTGTTCCTTTAAAACTACTCTTGTACTAAAATCTGTATTAATGTTCTTCAGAGAAAAAGAACAAATAGGGAAATATGTATGTACATATGTGTGTATGTGTGCATGTGTGTGTGTGTGTGTGTGTGTGTGTGTATGGAATTGACTCGTGATTATGGAGGGTAAGAATTTTAGACTCAAGAGAACAAATAGTACTTTTCTAGTTCACGTTCAAAGATCTAAGAAGCAGGAGAGCCAACTTATACAAGTTTCAATCTGGATCTGAATACAAAGGCAGGAGAGTGATGTCACAGCTTGAAGGCAATCATGCAGAGGGAAAGAATTCCTTTTTACTTAGCCTTTTATTCTATTGGGATTTTCAACAGATCTAATGAGGCCTACCCACATTAGGGAGGACAATCTGCTTTACTCAGTCTGCTGATGCAAATGTTAATCTTACTCAGAAATATCCTGACAGACACACTCAGAAATAATGTTTAACAAATACCTGGGCACCCTGTGGTCCAGTCAAGTTGACACACAAAAGTAACCATGATAGGAGAAGTAAATAATTCTGAATGGATAATTTGTTATTAGAGATTCTTAACAGCACGAAACCATCAATTGGCAGATTTTTTTTTTCTTGAACCACTCCTGCATTAAAAACTGTTCTTTTTTTACTTACAAAGGAATCAATATAGGAAGATCAATGTGTACCTTTTTGATAGCTATAAAAGTTTTAGTGCATCTTATTCTTTGAAGAGCATTATTTATGGAACATTTGATTGCAATTGCTGTTCAAAAGAAGAAAAAGAAAATATTTTAAACATTTTTAAAATTTGAACTATTTTTATTTTTGCCCTTTTGAATATGGAAACACTGCCATTTCCTTGGAATTTGAATAGATTGATCTGTAGTTAGATGTTGAATTAGTAATGCAATAATGTCAGAGAACATTAACAAAGGCCTTTCCAGTTAACAAGAATAAAAAAAGTAACATTAATACCAACAGAGTTCACCTAGCTGGTTTAATTTAATTGCTGATTTTCAACATATTGAGCAGCCACATGTTGCCTTTATGGTGATATTTACCTGCCTGAAATTGTTTTGCCATGACCAATTACAAATGTTGTTTATGGCTTCGATTTAAGGGACAGGTACCCAAGGGAATTAACACCCAAAGTGGTTAATTCACCCTATCTTTAGCAAATTGCAAAAAAATTCTTTTGACATACATAATAGGAAAGTCCTAATGCAAATGTGCTCTTCTCTATTTCCCCATGGCTTCCCTAATTAGAAATGACATTATTATTATATTAGTGAGAACTAGGAAAATTATCTCATCTCCATTTCTGCATAACAAATATGTTATTCTGCACAGTCTCAACCAAGAGATGTCACATCATGCTCCAACTCCCTACAAGACCAGAATGATAGAGAAATGCTTGGGCTACTCAAATCCACCAAGACATGAAGCCAATCACAGTACCACTCTGCTAGTAAGTGGGAAAAAAAGTCTTGTTGTTATAATCTTTCTTCACGAGGTAAGAGACCTGTCTCCCCTCAGAAGGCAATTATCCTTCTTATTTTTACAGTCTCATGATCAAAGAAGAACTTTTCAAAAATTAATTAATTTTTTAACTCAGTTAAAAATAATCCTGGAGAAGGATTTTGTCTGAAATGAGGAGGGAGAGGTTGTCCCGTTACTTTAAGTAGGGTAGGACTGCTCTCACAGAATAACAATAGCGAATTTAAGAGTTCTGCATATAATGCCTGCTATATAGTAAGTGCCTATGCATGTTAGAAAGCATAATTATTGGTTCTCAGTTAAGGACAGGGGACTAAAAATGTAGCCATGAATAGAAATGGCAATCAGAAATTGTTAAGTTTTAATTCCAGCTTTTTTAGAAATATGAATTTGGGTAAATTGCCTTGCAACTCAGAGCCTCAGATTTCTTTTTGTAAAATCTCCTTGAAAGAGATCTCCTACTGATTCTTTTTGTTTGTTTGTTTTCAGTGAGATAAAAATTGGGTTTAGTACACAGTATGAGACCTGACCCATTCCAGCCAATAAATGCCAGTTCAATCTCCCTTCCCCTTTATGAGTTTTGGGGTATTAACCCAATCCTGACACTAGCAGTGTGACCCTGGGAAGTCATCAGAACTCTCTGTCTCAGTTTCCTCTCCACCTAAGGAAATTGCTATTCCTTCCTGACTAGACTTCTTATAGACAAAATGAAGTAGTGCATGTAATGGTTCTTTAAGAAGTTAAAATCTCTTTTCAGATGCAGGGCTTATTCTAGTAGATGGAAATGGTTCCAGTTTCAGTTGGTCACTGGAGACCTTTTAAAAAGCAAACAGTAAGTCAATCAGCAACTGGAAACCATAAACTAAAAAAATGTATATTCTCTCTCTCTCTCTCTCTCTCCCCCCTCCTTCCCTCCTTTCCTTCCTTCCTTCCTTCCTTCCTTCCTTCCTTCTTTCTTTCTTTCTTTTCCTTTTTTATTGGTGAGGCAGGTTACAAGCCCACCACAGCTACCACTTCCCTCGTCGTGTCTTGCTCCTTTCCCTCCAACCTACTGAGAAACTCAAGAACCTGTGGGTTCAGTTCTGTGGATGAACAACTTGGAAAACCAGGACAACCAATGCTGATTAGAATGAACATTTTATCCAGTGGATCCATTTTTTTACTTGGATAAATTGTCCTGAGATGCACTACACATCTCTCTTGTTTAAAATCATAATTTCATCAACAACTATGGCAACAAATAACAATCTCTTAGGCAGAAACATTTTCCTTTAATTGTAACAGAAAAAATTCTGATGTGCTCCAACTCAACTCTTTGCCATTTTTTTCTCTGTATTGTTCACTTCACCAAATTTCAAACATATTAAAGCTCACAGTCTTCGCTCAAACTGTAGGCCAGGCCGAGGTGGGAGGACTGCTTGAGCTCAGGAGTTCGAGACCAGCCTGAGCAAGAGCAAGACCCCGTCTCTACTAAAAATAGAAAGAAATTAGCCAAACAACTAAAAAGAGGAAAAAAAATTAGCCAGGCATAGTGGTGCATGCCTGTAGTCCAAGCTACCTGGGAGGCTGAGGCAGGAGGATTGCTTGATCCCAGGAGTTTGAGGTTGCTGTGAGCTAGGTTGATGCCACGGCACTCTAGCCCGGGAAACAGAGTAAGACTCTGCCTCAAAAAAAAAAAAAGAAAAGAAAAAGAAATAAACCAATTATAGAAACACTACTTTTTGGGCAAAATAAAGATGATTACACATGGAATTAATGAAAGTGTACATAATGCACAGATCTGGAAGAGGTGACTTGTTCATCTTGTTTGATATAGCACATATATATGGAGAAAATATTTGGGGCTTATTTAAACATGGTACACAATTCAAAAAACTCAAATTTGTTTCTAATTGACAGTCTAAGACTAGAAACCCAATATCAAGTAAATTTGTGAGTGTATTACTGTCTAAAAACATAACATCAAAATTCTAATTCTTAAAGTATACATTTGTTGAGTTTTATATGAAAAAGTTGTTAAGTTTGAAAAATAAACCTCATCCAAATAGTAGTATACTTTTCAAGACATGTTATGGGGAACATTAATTGAATATTGACTAAATAGTCATTATAGGAGGTAATGTAAGTGTGTAGTTTGTTTGGCTTCTCTCAAGACAGGCCTATGAGGTTGAGCCATTGCTGGTGTTTGATCCAAGTAGTGTCCAGGGTCCCTTGATTTTTATCTCCCTTATTTTCTGCCTTAATTTTCTTTTCCCTCATATCTACAGTCTTGAAATTACACTATCCAGTCAAGTATTAGCACATAAACTTTGTTCCTTGTCAGTTTTCTGAGAACACAAAGAGAAGCCTTGACCTAAAGAATTGAGACAAGAGTATTTTTTAATGTTTTATTTGAAGCCAGTTAGCTAAATAAATTATTCTTTCATATTCAATTTTATAAATACATTTTTTAAAAGTTCTTCTTTTTTAAGAAATAAAGAAGACAAGAAAAGATGACTCTTTTGGAATAATAAAAATAAGGTACATCTATATCCATATGTATTTATACTACTGCCTGAAGCTATAATGTATATGTGTGTGTATATGTGGGTGTCTATGTATATATATATGAATGAAAGGGAGAGAGAAGGAGACAGAGATATAGGGGGATAGAGAGAATAGACTAATAACACAAAAACAGTTTACACTTAGACCTAAACAAAAATGGTGAAAGGTGAGGAGCGACTGCAAAACTGAGCAAGGGGAAAAAGCATCTTCTGATCAATTTCTCTAGAAGCTGGATTGACCCTCTAGCTAGACCATGGTGTTTGCCTGTGGAACAAAAACAATCTCACAGATCAACAACATCAGACAATGCCACTCTGTGATCATAATAGAAAAAGTCAAATTCACTCTTTCTAGACCACAATAACTTCATGTCATAGTATAAACAAACTGACAAAACCTACAGATATATTATTCACAAGTGTCTGTTTGCTTTATGACTGGGAAATACCTGGCAAAACGCCAGGCTTTTTTCAGTATCTTTAAAAACCCCGAATACCCCTTGCCAAACAAGTCAGTGATCTCAGACAGGGGCTCCCTGCAGAGCAGCAGTTGGAATAAAGCTTTCCTTTTAGTTTTCAGCTCAGTCTCCACTGTTATGAGGTGTGTGTGCATGTGCATGTGTGAGTACCCATTTGAAAGTGATCAAAGTTGAGATATTGAAGTCCCCAGGTACAATTTAACTCAAGGAAATAGCATTTAGCAAATGTACTCTTTTTCAGAAATAAAGCTAGAACATTTCAAAAAGTAAATCGACCCTCAAACTCCAATATAAAACCGTAACTGTTATTGTAACCTGTTAAATAAATCTCCCCCAGATATAGAAAATCTTGTAGCAGCTTGCTCAGGCCTTCTTGGTCTCTGAGCTTAGCTAACCAGATGGAAAGAAAAATAAATATAATGAGAACTTTATTTCTTTATTTTCTGTGATAAAAGTTTAATCCTCTTAACACCTAAATTCCTATCAGCTGTGCTGGATTAATATGTTTTTCTAAATGGACGGGGCTGGCCAGGAAGAAAGCTGACTTACCTAGAGTTATGAAAAGTATCAAAAAATAAAATGGATAGCTCTACTCTAAAAGAAATAAAAAGTGACACTTTTTAGTACTCTACTCAATGTTTCTGGCCAGCACAAACAATCTCAGTCTATACATGTTATTTTTTTTCTTTTTTTTTTTTTTTTTTGAGACAGAGTCTTGCTCTGTTGCCCGGGCTAGAGTGAGTGCCGTGGCATCAGCCTAGCTCACAGCAACCTCAAACTCCTGGGCTTAAGCGATCCTACTGCCTCAGCCTCCCGAGTAGCTGGGACTACAGGCGTATGCCACCATGCCCGGCTAATTTTTTATACATATATGTTTAGTTGTCCATATAATTTCTATTTTTAGTAGAGGCAGGGTCTTGCTCTTGCTCAGGCTGGTCTTGAACTCCTGACCTCGAGTGATCCTCCCGCCTCGGCCTCCCAGAGTGCTAGGATTACAGGTGTGAGCCACCGTGCCCAGTCTAGATGTTACATTTTCACTATGAACTTGTTCTTAAAAGACATGTAAAAATTAATTAAGATTAGAGTGGGAAAATGAAGGTCCTGACTGGAACTTCATTTTCCCACTCTAATCTTCTTGCCCTAAATGCAGTGAGTAATAAATCTAAATCTGTTCAATTATAGGTGTATATCTGCTTGTCTTTGATTGAAGAGACTTGATAACCTGAACCAAATTTTCCAGCTACTCTGTATTCTGCACGTAGTAAATCTTTTATAGACTCTTGAAAAAGAAAAAAAAAAAAGCTCAAATATCATAAACTTAAACATCTGAAATCAGGTGCCAAAAAAAAAAAACTGTGACATATTTCAAACAGAATTAGAGAATTAAGAGTCACAAGCAGCCTAATTATGTAGTTTTATTTTTAGAATTTTATATTCTGCTCAGTCCATGCTCAAGTAAAGAAAAATATGGAGAAATTCTGGATCCTACAAGGTCATGAAAAGTTACATCTTATTACTCCTTGTTTTCTCCATATTACCTAATGCATTGCCTATTGCATACACGGTACTTAAATTTAAGTGATGCAGAGAAATTATGGAATTACAGTGTGTAGTAAATTGACATTCTTTATTCTGCATCAGAATTCCAGCATTTGGATCATCATTCAGGGTGGCTTTAGGGATGCTATTTTGCCTCAGTCTTCTTCTTTCCCATCCATTATAACACTACTGCTTACTCTCCATGAATACTTCAAAAATACCAAAGTGCTATATAAACCAATTTATGTTATTATAACAAAAAACTTGTGTAATCACTACCTTTCAGTGGTATGTTATTTATTTTAATCTATTTTAATCTGATTGCTGTTTCAATGAATAACCAAGGTCAAGCATGAATTCTGCTTATTGTTTAATCTGCAGGCTGATTTCCATAGACAGCACTGAAAGGGAGTATAGTGGATGCCAGTTAAAGATAGATCATCAAATGGAAAAACATAAAGCGACTTAACAATTGCTTTCTCATTTGGGAGTTTAAGTGCTAAAATATCCCTATAATAAATCCAGCAAAGCAATGAATGGAAAGACTAGGAATCTCAATGCTTATCAGCTAGACTGTGGGTCAAAAGCACCCCAGTTTAACTTCAGGGCAACACAAGCTACGGGAATGACCCTTTGAGATTGTTTCAAGTGAATGAAACTAGGGTCTGCTACGGAACAAAGGCATACTTAGTTGCTATCGGTGGAGGGAAAATGAAATGACATGGCAGCTACCATTACTTTCAAATTCCACAGAAGCCACAGAAATAGAGTTAAATAGAATTACAAATGTGATCTGAAAAAATCTTCCAACAGCATATGTGATCTGATCTGCTTTACTATGGGTTAACATGTGCGAATTCTTTCAGTTCTCACGGTAGCCTACCTGGGAACCAGTCTCTGGGTCAGAAAACAGAATCACTATTGGTGATTCTATTGGTCAGAGTTGAGGCACATAACTACTCGTGAAACTTGGTGGTGGGTCCTATCCCATTTGAACCCCAAAACTGGGAAAGGGGAATTTTTTTCCCCAAGGAAAATTGTGTTTTATTTTCACAAGGAGAATAATGAAGACTATGCAGATGGATGAAAAACACTAAGTATTCACTACATGTGATCAAGAATCTGAGATTTTAAAAATACATACATACACGTATGTATGGATTTATATGTATATATGTATTTATCATATATCTTATATACATCTATATAGTATCTTCAGTATATAATATATCTTTGTTTTCATTTCAAAATATTAAGGGGGTACAAATTTTTTTGTTACATAGATACCTTGTATAATGTAATGTTCAAGTCATGGTTTTGGGTATGTCCGTCACCAGAATAGTGTTCACTGTACCAAATAGGTGTTTTTATCCCACACCTCCCCTCCCACTCTCCCTGCTTCTTGGTTTCCAATGTCTTTTATATCCCTTTGTGCCCTTGTGTGCCCATCTACCCATAGTCTAGCTCCCACTTGTCAGTGAGAACCTATGGTGTTTGGTTTTCCATTCCTGAGATACTTCACTTAGGGTAATGATCTGCAGTCCCATTCAAGTTTCTGCAGATGACATTATCTCATACCTTTTTATGGCAGAGTAATACCCCACAACATATATATAACCACATTTTCTTTATCCACTCATGAGTTGATGGGTACTTTGCTTGGTTACACATCTTCGCAATTGTGAATTGTGCTGTGACAAATATTTAGGTGCAGGTGTCTTTTTGATAAAATTATTTATTTTCCTTTGGGTAGAAACTCAGTAGTGGGATTGCTGGATCCAATGGTGGGTCTACATTTATTTCCTTAAGAAATATCTGTACCGTTTTCCATAGAGGTTGTACTAATTTGTAGTCCCACCAACAGTGGATAAGCACTCCTTTCTTTCTGCAATCATGCCAGCATCTATGGTTTTTTGATTTTTTAATAATGGCTGTTCTGATAGAGGTAAGGTAGTATCTCATAGTAGTTTTAATATGCATTTTCCTGATGATTAGTGATGTTGAACATTTTTTCATGTTTGTTGGTCATTTCTCTATCTTCTTTTGAAAAACTTCTGTTCATGTCTTTCACCTGCTTTTTGATGGGGTTGCTTTTTTCTTGCTGATTTCTTTGAGATCTTTGTAAATTCTGGATATTAACCCTATGTCAGATGTATAGTTGGTTAATATTTACTCCCTTTCTGTAGGTTGTCTATTCACTCTGTTGATTATTTCCTTTGCTATGCAGAAGCTTTTTAATTTAATTAAGTCCCATTTATTTATGTTTGTTGTTGCTGTATTTGCCTTTGAAGTCTTAGTAATAAATTTTTTGCCTAGGTCAATGTCTACAAGAGTTTTTTTTTTTTTTTATGTTTTCTTCTAGGATTTTTAGGGTTTCATGTCTTACATTTAAATCTTTTATTCGTCTTCAATTAGTTTTTGTATGTGGTGAGAGAGAGGGGTCATGTTTCTTCTGCAAGTGGCTATCTAATTGTCCCAGGATCATTTTTTGAATAGGGCTTACTTTCCCCAATGTATATTGTTGTCTGTTGATTGTATATATCATGATCTTGTGTGTGCGTGTGTATGTGTGTGTGTGTATAATATCTTATTCACATTTAGTAGATACTTCATGTTTATGTTTTGTTATATATACATGTATATGTAAAAGTGTGTATGTATATAACATTAATTCACTTTTTTCTTACTAAAAAAGTATTCATGTATCAGGTAATTGATGGGTAATTATTGGCTTAGTTTTACCTTAAGACTTCAGCTTTAATATCAGTATTATTTACAAAGGCAAGTGTGGGATATCTGATCTGGTAAAAACACATGGCTTTTTCAATGTCATTGTGACCTCCTAGGTGTTTTGGTTTGATTCTTTGGAATAAATGCCACAATCAATAACCACTGTATGCTTTTATTTTGGGGTTTTATGGAAGAATAATAGAAAACTCTGAGGCAAGTGTATGTATGTCCTGACCAGTGAAGAAATAAAATAGAGAAATAAAATCAATATTCTCTTTAGTGAAGTCCAACAATGTAAGTTTTTCCATCAGAAACTGCTTTTAAATAAAATCAAGATAGTACACTAGAACAAAGGTGAAAAATAGGTGGTGTAACTATTATGAAACTGGTAAAATGATGTTTCAACATTTTTCATTGCAAAAATTTAGATTGGAAACTTGAATAAGTTAGAGAATGCCTTGATTGTATAGTTTGATTGTTTTTAGTAGGTATTATAGCTCCAACATTTGGCACTCACTGTGTTTGATAAACATTAACCTAATTAAAAATTGTCAAGAGATTAGTTTTGATCTCCAAATGTTTACTTGGATTAGATGGTACTGAATCTTAAATCATGTATGCAGAGTAAGTGTAAGATGCCAATTTACTATTGGGAGAAATATGATATACAGAATAAAATGGAAGAAGAATTACAAAGAACTGAACAGGAAATCCGAAGACATTAAATAAAATCTTCCCCTGACACTGTTGACTTTGAGCTAGTTACTGGCTCTCAATTTTCTCATCCATTAAAAAAAAAAACATGTTTATCTGAGTTCAAGCTCTGTTTTAGCTACCTGTGACTAGCTGTATGTCCTCAAGCAACTTGTGTAACATTCCCGAGCCTCAGTGTGTGACTGGGTTTGCTTTGCAGGTATTCAAAAGAATCCTAGGAAAGGGATACACATTTGAGAGTTGTCTCACATTGGTAGACGTCAAAACTGCGAAAAATGATAATAAACTAGCCTTTGTTAAAAATAAAAAGAAAGAGTCAAGGACTGAACCCCGGGGAACACTAAAGTTTAAAAGACAAGAGAAGAAAGAAAATCCAGAAAAAAAAAATCAAAGCTGAACTGCGAGACAGTCTAGTGAAATTGTTTATTCTTATCAAAGATTCCTCTTGTTGGGATTTGGTATGAATTGCTCTATACCATGCGTGCCTGCTGCTTGGGATGCTGGGTCTTGAAAATTTATATACCGAACTTCTGAACATCATAAAATCATTTTCTGGATTTGAATTTCCCTGTGATGGGGAAGAGAGAATGTCTTAGGGAATGAAGGCTTGTAATTCCATAAGAAGAAAAGACATCTCATATGAGATTGAGACATACCAGAATTCAAGAGAGAATTCTTAAATTTTACATGTGTTTCCAAAACCATACAAGTTAATATCCCAAGATATATTTTGCTGATACACATCTATCCCTTCTAAGATAGATAACATTTTCCCCTACTTACAGAAAATAAACAACAGGTCAATTAAATTTGGGATTAATTTTATATATACAATACAGATATATACACAGGACTGATTTTGTATGAATATGTCTAAGCAAAGATTATTTTGATTTTTTTCCTAAGTTGATCAGGGATGATGAAGAATATTGCTTTATGCCAACATGTCCAGTAGAAAGTAAAAATATTTGACTTGGAGCAAAAGTTTTCTTTTTCCCTGATTTCAAAAGAGGAAACTTTATCACAACAGGTTTTAGAATGATCTAGATCAACTTTGAATACCACCTCCATTTTACTAGCAATTGAGTGACTGATCAAATTATTTCACCCCTCTGTGACCTCTTCCTCATCCGGAAAAGAGATACATAATAGAAATGCCTAGTGTGCTCAACTTCTGTGATAAGCACATGAGATAATGAATGTCAACTGTCATGCCAATATAAGGTTATATACAAATGAGAATGGTATATATGTGTATTATACATATATATGCTCTTATTAGAAAATAGTCATATGTCATTGTAAAGAATGAATCTTAAGTGATTAACTGTCAAACTAAGCTGAAAAGCTATCATTAGAAAACTCTAGCAAGGGCAAAATGAAATACTATTTTGTAAACTTAAAGTCAGCCTACTCTTTTATTTTTTTGTCATTTTCTCTTATTTATGCAGTTCACAGGAGTTAGCTATCCCTACTTATATTTGTGTCACTTTTACTATTAACCAAGGGAGTGCTGTCCAGTTTCCATATGTTTCTGCTCAGTTATTCTAGTGTCATGAGTTTTAACTACATTATGTTCTGCATGGATGTTTATTACTTAGATCTCATGAAAATCAGTAAATAAAGGGTTAGTAATTGTGTTTTCTTTTCATAGTAAGGCTTTGCAAGAGGTGGGGAAGGAGTTACATCTCTTCCAACTGATTATATATATATATGTATATATATATATCCAAATAAAACGAGATTAAGGGGTATACTTCTACAGTTTTTCTGTAAATAGGATGCACCTAAGATGGAGAACTTGAGGTGAAACCTTTGGACAAAAATTCCTACCAACTAGCCTATCTCATCTATATGTGCCCTTCTACTGAATGCAATCTTTACTATAGCCCAACTTTGTGGCAAGCACTAGTTAGCCATTTTGTTTGCAAGAATAAGATTTGCTTAGGATTTAGGAAAGTTCAACAACTCAGTTTTCAGAGGAAGGTAAATAAATCAGTCATTGATGAGGCTCAGATTCTTATCTCCAAAACATGTGTAATACTAATTCTTATTTCTCTGTACTATTTTGAGACTGTGGGGTCCAGTGAAATAGTGAATGGATATATGTTCTGGTAAACAATAATTTAGTCAGGTTATTTTGCAGGAATTTCAGAATCTTTTTATTGCAAAGATATAGGGTCACTAATCTCAGTAGGAGTGGGTGCTGATTTTTGAGGGTTTTTCTCTGAAAAGCAAGTCTTGGTGGGGAGGGGTGCAATACAATATCCTTTGCTCCATACAATATCTATTAATGATCCATAGAAATCCCCAGGGTGTTTTTGTTTGGATATTATTTAACCCCAAGTTTTCTTTCCAGAATTATGGCTTCTGCTGCTTCTGAAGTCTTCGAAGAAACAGTTTCAGGAGGACTGTTTCAGCTGAGGATGCCTGATGGGTAAGCCAAATCACCTATTTTTGGGGAAGGGACTGAACATTGACTTGTGATACTGTTGCTGACCTCATGGTTCTTGCTTGGCTCCGGAGTCAATAGAAAATTGGCATGAGACTGAAAAAGAAATGTATACATGCAACGCTTTATGGGGGCCTTTGTTCAAATAAAAGGGAGACAATGCTGGTTAAACAGCAACCAAACTGCCTCCCCTAACAAAGGGCTAGGGAACTTTTAAAGGGTAAAGAAAGAAAGTTTAACACCAGCGTTAAAATCATTGCATGTAGAGATAGAGTTTTGTTGACAGCTGCCCATCTGGCGATCATGTTTCTTCATACATCAAATGTCTCAATAGCATGTGAAATATCCTTTCTTGGGCATGATTTTTAGCATTAAAATGAGGGAAAAGGTCCATGAGCAGTCAACTTTGGGCTTCTTGGCACTAACCAGTTTGTGCTGGCTTTGACTGGGGCCAGCAGACCCCTGGTCCAATGGTTGTCATTCCTGTTAAAGGAAGCAGAACTACCTTCTACTGAAGCTGAGTGTTAACTATTTTCAAGGTATTCAGTATTGTAAGCAGACTTCAGCTTTGACTCCAGGCTCAGACAGGTAGCCAAAGTCTACATCCTATATTATTTCAGCTATTTTTCTAAACTGTGTTTTGTGGATCATTGCAACATGGCCTTTTATTAGTATGATAAATAGTAAATGGAATAATATACATGAATTTATACTATTGTATGGTGGACTTTATGTTTATTAGCAACATAAAGTGGTGTGGGATAAAACAGGAAAACTTTCACTAAGACTGAAGGCACACAAAGATAAAACGAGACATGATAATCTGGAGGTATCAGCTCATCATGATAGCGCTCTCTCTCTCCTTCTTCTTCTTCTTTTTCTTCTTCTTCTTCTTCCTCCTCCTCCTCCTCCTCCTTCCTCCTCCTCCTCCTCCTCCTCCTCCTCCTGCTCCTCCTCTTCTTCTTCTTCTTCTTCTTCTTTTTCTTCTTCTTCTTCTTCTTCTTCTTTTCTCCTTCTCCTTCTTGCAATTTTTCTACTCTAAACTACATCATGTAATTATTTCAATGCTGCTTCTATGTAAAAAAGTAGTATCTCAATAATGCAGAGACTACTGAACTTGACAAGATTCAACCTCAGAGAGCAGAAACAATTTTGTATACTGATGAGCAGTTAAGCCAAAGAGAAACGCCGTTCTATTATTTGGTTGGCTTCTAATTAATTCATAACCAGAAAGCATTACTATTTAATAAACAGTGGGAAAAAATGAAATTAATATATACAATATAGCCACAATATTTCTAAATGTTTCATCTCAGCAAAAAATATCTGAGAAATGAGCATGGCTACTTTAAATAAATCGAAAGACTACACGAGTCCCTGTTACCTTATGGAAATGACCATTCTTTCTCAGTCCTCAAGCCCATGAAAGTCTCTTATACTCTCCATGGTTGTTACAGTACTGCAAATCCTAACTTATGCTAAAAGGCATGAATAAGAGCAAGGTCTCTGGAGTCCTATCTTCCTGGTTTACATCCCAGCTCTCAATCTTACTAGTGTATGTTTTTTCCTAATGCTAGGTTCTTAAGTATGCAAAATGTCAGTAATAATAGGGGAAATCTGTAAATTTCTCTGAAGAGCAAATATTAATGAAATGTACATAAAAGGTCTACTACATTGTTAAGCGTGGATGCTCAATGAATGTCAACTATTCTTACCTAAAATCTACATTTTATCATGCTATGTAAGAACTTAATTTTTGTTCTAGTCTTAGAGGTACTTCATGACTTTATTCACTGATGATACAACTAGTTTATTCTCTTAGAATTATTAATTTAAAAGTGATTGATGTTTTCTTTAAATTATCCAGCACAAAATGAGAGATTTCCTGGTCTATTTTGTCACCTTTAAGGATCAATAAATGTAAAACATCTAGGAAAAATAGTCTTTTCTTCACAAAGTTTCCCATCATGGAAACTATAAAATTCCTCCAAGCCATATCTTCCAATATTTTATTACACATGTAATAGATGTGAACGGACAACTCACTTTGTGATTCTTAATATTCTAACTCAATATTTTAATCTCTCTTTAGTTTGGGGATCTTATTTGTTTTCTGTCATACTGTATTTTCTTTTATTCTTTCCTTATTTTTTTATGCTGGTCCATTTTAGGTTTAGAGAATAAACACTCTAGCCAAGATGGGCTTAAAATTTCCCTCACTTTGACTAAAGTTTAAATAAGCTCCTTCTTTATTCTAGGCCCTGACCTCCCTTTTCTTAAAGCATTTTCTTTATAAAACTTGTAATTATAAATTATTTCTCTGCCCATTTGAGATGTAAATTTTTTTAAAAGCCTCTTGCCAGTTTTATAACCCAGGAATTTCTTTCTCAAGTGCCTGAGGGTCATCCCTTTGAAATGTAATCATCAGAAAAGATAGTTCACCTATCTCCCAATCTTTGTGGGAGGGTAGGAGCCTAACTTCTATGGATGCCAATTAGCAAACACAGATAGCTTAAACTCAGAAAGAAAAACATTTGCACTTAGGAATTAACTCAAATGTTTCACAAATCTCATTGATCAACCTCCCCTAATGTCTTCCAGTACTTTTCTACCAGCTCACCTTAGCGCTTAACTCTCCACCCCCTCATAGGAGATAAGAAAAAAAACAAAGCATTTTTACTACTCTCACACTCAATGCACCACCACAACACAGAACACTACCTCTGATTACTAAAATGTGTGTGATATTTTCTCACACAACAGGCAATTCTTCAGTGGATACCAACTGGTATCCTATAATTCAATTTACCTCTAACACTATCTACCTGGAGTTAGAGTCAGATCCACAGGTTAAGAGCTTAGTCCCACAAGACTGCCCCCCACTTCAGATGCCAATTGCAAATTCCAGGTGGTGACCTGTACTTCTAACTGACTAGCTATAAATTGGGGTTTCCATAATCCCCTCCTCAGGTTCTATTTTGCTACAGTAGCTTGCAGAACCCAGGGAAATGCCTTACTTAAATTTACTGGTTTATTATATTAATAAAGGATGTTACAAAGAATACAGAGGAACAGTCAAATACAAGAGATGCATTGGGCAAGTTATGTGGGAAGACACATGAAGCTTCCATGCCTTCTCTGAGTGCACCACCCTTCAGGGACCTTTACATGTTCAGGAATCTGAAAGCTCTCTGAACCTGGCCTTTGGGGTTTTCATGGAGGCTTCATTATGTAGGCATGAGGATTACGTCATTGGTGATCAACTCAACCTTCAGCCCCTCTTCCCTCCCTAAAGGTCAGGGTGTAGGGCTGAAAGTTCCAATCCTCTAATCACATAGTTGATTCCCCTGGAAACCAGTTTTCATTCAGAAGCCCACCAAGAGTTGCATCTTTAGAACAAAAGATGCTCCAATCACCCAGGAAATTCTAAGAAATTTAGGAGCTCTATGTCACTCTTTTTTCGCTCAGGAAATTACAGAGGTCTCAAAAGCCTTGTGTCAATAACTACAGTTAAAATCCAAATATTAGAACAAAAGATTCTCCTAACACTCCTATCTACAAGGGTTCTAGGAACTGTCTCAGAAATGGGGAACAGAGATGAACATATATTTCTTATTATATAACATTAAAACCCCACCTTTGACCTCACCCTTTGTCTCAGCACAGAGTTCTGGCCGCTCATCTCTGTTGCAGTAGTCTTGTGCAGTCTCCCTTGTCTGTCTAACCTTGAGATTTTTGCTTTGGCATCTCAGTTTACTATTGAGAAAAAAACAGCATCACTAATCATACCACTTCATAGTGTTGTTGCCAAGTCAAAGAGCTTAAAATATTTGTCATTTACTCATTAAGTGTTGATTCCACCTTTATGATGTATCCTCAAACATTCCCCAGTGTTAGCTTACCCTTTTAAATTCAGGTGGCGGAGGCAGGACCCGGGGTTCCAATGAGGAACTGCTCAGTGAAGAGCAGGAAGGCTGACTTCAAACTGCCAAGTATTCAAATCTAGTATTTCTTTCTAATTTTACCACGGCCTAATTTATTATTTCTTTTCTTTCTCTTTTTAAAATTTAGCCAGGTATTTCTTGGTTTATGAGGTCTGTCCGGAAAGTATCCAGACATTTTTAACATAACAACAATAGTTACAAGGTTGGATACTTTCCGGACAGATCTCGTATATTTGAACTTTTTCTTACTCTAGTATTTGGCTCTATAATGTGAGCAAATTCTTTTGGATTTTAAATTGTGAACTCACAAAAACTATTACTTTGTCAAATCAGTTAAGCTTGATCTCAATTTCTTTATTCCAGTTATTAACAAGGAATTGGGAAAGAACCTGCTTCAAGATTGATGACTTGTTATGATACATTTTGCCTGATACAGCAGCTATCATGTATTTTGTGTTTACTTTGTGCCAGATACTTTGTGGAGATGGCTTCATTTAATTTTCAGAAAAACTTTATTATCCCTATTATTTAGAGGAAAATGAGGCCCAGGAACACACTTAAGTACAAGAGCCAGCTTGGGAGATAAGGCTTATTTTCTGTGACAGGCCATGCTTCTAGTCAGCTTGGGATACTCTCTCTTCCTTCCCTTCTCTTCCTTTTTATTCTCTTATCTTTGCTTTCAATACCCAGCCTGTTTCCTTTTTCTCTTTTCCTATACCATGTTGGAGACCAGGAGAGACAACAAGAAATTGAGTGAAAATCCTGACTTCAAGTAATTCACAGGATCATCCTTCATTTAATCATAGTACTATGTTATACATTTGCATGCAATAAATATTTTAATAAAACCACAAATAAAATATTTAAACCTCTACTTAACCTAAAGGAAAGATCACTTTCCCCATCCCATTTTTCTAGTTATAATAAAAATATTATCTAGACTTTTTAATATTAATAATACAACCATATCTTAGAACTCTTACAAAACATCTCTCATTTAGGGCTGCTTTATTGTGTTACCTGATATCTTTATTTTATGTGATAAAGATGTTGAGGACATATTTTAGATTTTAAGTAATGGGTGACAGATTGTAAGATTTTCACAAGGGTTTGAGGGGGAAAATACACATTTGGACAGGTTATGCCTGGTAGATAATTTTAAAAATTGCTTTTTGGAAATAATTGACAGCAGGAAAATAAAAACTGCAGGATTCACACATGACCAGACAGCTAAATATACCAAGAAAAATGTTTCCTTTTCCAATGAATCACAGAAAATTAACTTTTTGACTGAATCTGGAAAAAAAATCAATGGCATGGTTGAAAGAGAAAAGGAATGTGGTAAATTGAGTTAATCAAGCAGTTAATTTAGTTATTTGCACAGAGGGATTTTTTTTTGAAGTGTTAAATAATAGCTTTGTAATGAATTTTCGATTTTGAAGTTCCCTGATTTCTCAGAAATGTAAATGAAAGGAATATAATTATGCAAAATATTAATTATATATTAAATCAGAAGAAATTAACATCTCTGTTGAGGAAAAATCTCCTAAAAGCAATAAATAAATAATACATAACCTTAAAAAAAACTAAGCTTTCATGCCTTGTGCTTTTATTTTTTCAGTTGGATGAATTTTACATAAAAGAGCCCTTTTAAAATTATAGCAGATTTGCTGTGGTAATTACTTTTAAGTCATTGTTTATCTGAAATAACTCAGCTGTTTAAATTAGCATCTCTTCTGCCTTTTTAGAGTCTTGTAAAAATTAACCATTCTAACTATATTCATTTATAAGGTATTGAATATCTGATTGTATTCTTTTTTTCTTTGTTTTATTTTCATTAAAACTTTAATACATCCAGATTTAAAGGAAATATCTCTCTCTGTATTTTGAGGTGAATAAGAATGTTCCTCAGGAAACTTTTCAAGGGCAATTAAGAGCAATTTTGGAAAATTTGTGCTTGATAATTTTTTTTAAGTCTTGATTGGTTACATTCCCAAAGAAATGTGAAGACATTTATCTCTATCTTAAAATAAAGTCACTATTTAATTAATGTTATTTTTCTCAAACATAACATAAATTTCTTTCATCAATGTTTTATAGTTTTCATTATAGAGATCTTTCACTTCTTTGGTTAAGGTAATTCCTGGGTATTTTATTTTATTTGTAGATACTATAAATAGAATTACTTTCTCGGTTTCTTTTTCATACTGTTTACAGTTACCATATAGAAATGCTACTGATTTTGTATATTGATTTTGCATCCTGCAGCTTTATTGAATTTGTTTATCAGTTCTAACAGATTTTTTGCAGAGTCTTTAGGTTTCTCTAGATATAAGATCACATCATCTGTAAATAAAGATAATTTGGCTTCTTCCTTTCCAGTTTGGATGCCCTTTCTTTCCTTCTCTTTTCTGATTGCTCTTGCTAGAACTTCCAGTAATACATTGAATAATAGTGGTTATTCAAAGAGTGGGCATGTTTGTCTTGTTCCGGGTCTTTGAGAAAAGGATTTCAGTTTTTCCTCATTCAGTATGATACTAGCCGTGGGTCTGTCATATATGGCTTTTATCATGTTGAGGTAAGTTCTTTTTATATCCAGTTTTTTGAGTTTTTGTCATGAAGTGATATTGAATTTTATCAAATACTTTTTAAGTATCAATGGAAATGCTCATATGATTTTTGTTATTTGTCTGTTGATAAGATGTATCATGTTGATTGATTTGCGTACGTTGAACCATCCTTGCATCCCTGGGATGAATCCCACTTGATCATGATGAATAATGTTGAATTCCGTTTGGTAGTATTTTGTTGAGGATTTTTGCATCTCTGTTCATCAGAAATATTGGTCTAAAGTTTTCTTTTTGTGTTGTATCTTTGCTTTTGATATCAGGGTGATACAGGCCTCATACCATGAGTTTGGGAGTATTCCCTCCTCATTGTCCCACAGGTCCTTTAGGACTTGTTCATTTTTGTTAAGTCTGTTTTTCTCTCTTGTTTAGATTGAATGCATTCAATATCTCTGTCTACAAGTTCCCTGATTCTGTCCTTAGTCATCTCCATTCTACTGTTGAACCCATCAAGCAAGGTTTTTTTTTTTTACTTCTGATTTTGGATATTTCAGTTATTTTAGTTACATTTGATTTTTCCTTACACTAATTTTGTTTTTTGTGGAGATTTCTATTTTTCATTCATTTCAAGAAATTTTTAATTGTTTGTTGAATTGTTTTTATGATAGCTACTTTAAAAGTTTTTGTCATCTTATGCCAAAAATTTATTCTTATTGTTTTGACAGCAGTTTTCTTTTCTCTTGCAGTGAGTTTTCTTGGTTCTTGGTATGGTGGATGATATTGTTATGGTATCTTGGATATGCTACTCATTATTTTAAAATACTTTGGGTCCTATTTAATCTTTTAAAATTTTGATCATGTAATCACTCAGTTTAAGTTTAGTATGCAGGTCCGGGCCTACTTTTGTGGCTCAAACAGCATTATAATTTCAGTGCATTGTGATATTATTTTCTTCTGCCTTTTTTGTCTTTTTGGACTCTCATTAGTCTCTTCTGAGGTTGCTTCAGGGGTCAGAAGTGGTTCCCCAAGCCAGGGCACCTGAGTCTTCTAAGTCTGGGAGGAGAATCTCCAGCCCATGGGTGCCAATAGGCTTCTGGGCCAAGCTTCTTTGCTTGAAGTGTGGTACCTTTGTGTTGGGGAATGGAATGTCAGGTCCATAGGGATAAGGAGACTTCTCAAACTGGGAGCTTGACTTGCTGGGATCTGCCTTACTCAAGCCTCTGGCTTTTTAGTGTCTCTGGATAAAAGAGGCTCAGTCCCCACCTGGAAAGAGACTGCTTCTCATGGCCAATTACTCTCAGTGGTTTTCTGAATGATTCCTCTTGCTGTCTCTGGGGTGCTTGCTTGGTGCTGTCAGGTAGACTCTTGTTTTATCTGTAACACGAATGGTTCTGTCTGGGTTGCTTTCTCTTACCAGATCAAACGTGGGAAACTCCAGACCTGGGCTGCCTTCTGCTGCAGGAGGGGGTATTGTAAGATACCGTGTTGTTATATTCTTCCTGCATTCCTGAATTCTGTCCTCTTACGTGATATCAGAGTTCTCCTTTGGTTATCTCTTACATTATTTACAAGGTTTATAGTTGTACTTACAACACTGAAGCAGAAAGGGTTGAATCTATACAATCTTATTCTAACTAAAATTCCCTAGACTTGGTTGTAGATAATTGTGGTCTTGTGTTGGTAAGTGATGGAGACATTACTCTGCTCTTTTTTTCATGAAGAACAAATACACAAAATTCTAGCCTTTGGTATATCTTGACTTCTGTTGAAAAGGATTTTATTAAAGATCCTTGACAGTCCTTTTAGGATAATGCACTGGGCAACAACAGAACAGGTACAGAAAGGGGATACATGACTAGTGATTCCTTTTCTCTTTTATTGTGTCATTTTTCAATAACTGCAGTCAACCAGATGTTTGTTTTTCAGATTTTCATCCTGTTCATGAAAAGAAGTGAGAACATCGCACTTTTGCCCTAGAATAGTTCTTACAATTAATAATATATAATTTTAAGGCTTCAAGGAACTATTAATGACTGAAAACAAATAATCATGCTAAGGAGGAGAGAAACAAATAGATCACACTAGAAAATTTTAAATGAAAATTTCTTTTTTTTAATCCAATAGACCTACATTTAGAGCTTTTGATTCTAAAATTTCAATTGTTTCACTAGGGAGACTTTCTGTGTCATTTGGAAATTAAAAGGACAGGAGAGATTTTTGATACTATGATAAGACATTTAAAAGTGACAAAATATAAGCCACATTATATCATGTGGATAGAGGAGAGGTAGAAGCAAGCAAATGACTGAATCCCAGAGAGAATCAAGCGTTTCAGAGAGGAGGAGTGAGCCACAGCTGCTAAATTCTGGTTTGGATTCCTTCAGACTTGCCAAGGACAGAAAGATTTTCCCAAGGATTAAAGAAAATTGTATGGACTTAAAGGACAGTGAAGGCTGCTTGTAGAAGGGAAGAAATGCAAACACAAGGTCAGACTTCTCAGTTGAGCCACTCTATATTCTCCCATCTCTTAGAAGTTTGCTATGAAAGCAAAAAACCTAGTCTTAGGCGTTCTCTACCTGATTGAATTTCAGGACCCTGCTGAAATAAATTCAATGATAGACCAAACATATCTGAAAGTACAGCCACCCTTTCCAGCTAAAATTTAGAAAAAAAGACCAAATAGTCTATGGAACAAAATAAAGGGGCAAGAAATAGACCTGTATGCATATAATCAATTGATTTTCTACAAATAAACCAAAGTAACCAATGGTGATAAAAAAATATTTTCAATAAATAATGCTGGAACAAGCAGATAGCCATAAAGAAAAAAAGAATAACTGCAATGACTATTTAATGTCTTCTACAAAATCAAATTTGAGATGCATCATAGATCTTAATGTAAGGCTAAAAATATAAAACTTCTAAAAGAAAATATGGAGTAATATCTTTGTGATCTGAGGAGAGGTAAAGTTTTTAAAAAAGAAACAGAAATCAACACAATAAAAAAAGTTAAATTAGAGGTCATCAAATTAAAGTTTCTTCCCACCAAAGATACCATTGAGAAAATGCATAAACAAATCACAGATTTAAAAAACATGTCTGCCAAAAACTTACATATAGAATTCATAAAAATCTCGTATGACACAATAATATAAAGACACAGAATCAATGTCACTAGTCATCAGGGAAATGCAATTCAAAACAACAATGATATATCATCTCATCCCAGTTAATATGGCTATTATCAAAAAGACAATAAATAACAGATGCTGCCAAGAATGCAGAGAAAGGGAAACTCTTGCACACTGTTGGTGGGAATGTAAATTAGTACAGCCATTATGGAAAACAATATGGAGGTTTCTCAAAAAAACTAAACATAGAAATGCCATATATTCCAGCAATCCCACTGCTAGATATTATATTTAGCCAAAAGAAAGGAAATCAGTATGTCAAAGAGATACCTACACTTTCATGTTTATTGCAGCACTATTCATAATAGGTAAGATACAAAATCAACCCATGTGTCCATCAATAATAAATGAATAAAGAAAATGTAGTGTGTGTGTGTTTATATATATGCACACATACATATATACATGATATACATATATGCACATACATACACCATAGAAAAAACTATATATATAAAAATATGTATATGTATATATATACACACATACACTGTAGGAAAAAATATATAAATATATATATGTATGTATATACACAGAAATACACCATAGAATGTTATTGAACCATGGAAAGAATGAAATCCTGTCATGTGCAGCAAGGTGGATGAACCTGGAGGTCATGTTAAATGAAATAAGCCAGGCACAGAAAGACAAATATCTCAAGTTGCACTTATATGTGGGAGCTAAAAAAGTTGATCTAATGGATGTAGAGAGTAGACTGGTGGTTCCCAGATGCTGAGAATGGCAGGGAAGAAGAGAGATGAGGAGTGGCTGGTAAATGGGTACGAACATACCATTAGATAAAAGGAATAAGTTCTAGTGTAGGCTGGCATGGTGGGGTGACTATACTCAACAATAATTTATTGGGTATTACAGAATAACTAGTAAGAAGATTTGGAGTATTCCCAACACAAAGAAATGACAAATGTTTGAGGTGATAGATATCCCAGTTCCTCTAATTACAGTATGTATATTGTATGCATGTATAAAATATAACATGTACTGCCATAAATATGTCCGCATATTATGTTTCAATAAAAATGGACAGAGGATTCAAACAGAAACTTAACAACACCAACAGCAGCAGTAACAAAAAGCACACAAATGGCCTATATGCACAAAAAAGAAAGTACTCAGCATTATTACTTTTTGGAAAGTGCAAAATTAAGCCACAGTGAGATACTATCATGTACACTAGAATAACTAAACTTAAAACAACACAAAATGAAGCAAAACAGAAGACTGAAAACATCAAGTATTGGTGAGGATGTGGAACAAGGAGTAATCATTGATATATCCCTGGTTTGAATGTTTCTTATAAAACATTAACAGCTCCTATTTTCACTCCTAGATTTCTACTCAATAAAAATTTAAACACGTGTCTAAAAAATATATACCTGAATGTCCATAGCAGCTGTGTTTGTAATAACCAAAAGCTGCAAACAAACTAAATGCATAGCATAAGGTTAATGGAAAAATAAATTGATCACACATATATTGGGATGTTTCTCAGGAATAAGAACAGAAAACCTACTGATTCATGTAATAGCATGAATATCTCATAAAATATTCTAAGTGAAATAAATTGAAATTCACAAGTACATATTGTCTTATTTTGCTTATTTTAAATCCTAAAACAGTCAACACTAGTTTATTGGAGGATTGCCATGAGATTTTTGTTAAGATGAGGTAAAGAGTCTCCAAAAAGAAGAAAATGCATATGACCAGGGGTGCTGGGACATGTATGTTGAAAAGAAATATTGTGTTATTGGATAGCAAAGTGTCTTTGCTGCTTTTAATAATTTTTTAAAAAATTCCTTTGACAGTTATCTTTTATGCTTTAGTCAAATATATTGTTTGCTTCAAAGGAAAAACAAACAAACAACAAAAACCTCACCTATTTGAAGACCCAGAATTTATCACTTAGGGAAATCTTGAGTACATTGAGTGACTCAACTGCCATGGATGTTTCAGTACCCCAGAAGTTGAAAAATTAAAGTAGCTATACTACAGCATCTCATATTTTAATTTAATTAGCAACTTCACCACTTCATGAAATCAAAAATAATTTATGAACATTCTGATGGATTTTTGTGGGCTTATTTAAATAACCCTTTGAGAATAACAAAGGAACTATTTGTTGTTTTCTTAATTCAAAAAGACTTTGCAAAGTTATAATGGCTTATTAAAGGGAAACAAATGACTTGGAAGGAAGGAACCTGGCTTTCCATTCTATTTACAGTAACTTTGGATCAGACACTTAAGCTATGAGGACTATATCCCAGCCAGGTTCCTTTCTCCATGTTCAAATGCCAACATAATGTTTATAGACCTGACTCACTTGAAAAAAAAAAAAACCTTCCAGACAAGTGGAGTATATTTGAAATGACAATAATAATAATAATAATAGCTTATTATTTGTGTTGGAGATTTTTATTATGTTCAAAGCACTCTGCAGTAAGCACTTTAACATGAATTAGTTCATTTAACTTTAAACTCTCTGAAGGAAGAACTATGAGAAAACTGAGCCATGGAAAAATAACAGATTTCTCCAAGTCCCAAGCCAAAAGAAAGAGGTAGCACCTGGCCTCACACCCATGTTGGTCTTGCTTTGAATTCCTTATGATAACCACACTCTCAGCTTTCCTGGGCTTGCCCTGGAGCTACGGTAACAAACAGACCCATCTTTTACGTTCTTCTTCTTGCTGGTGGATAATAGGCTCTGTTCTCCTCCCTCAGTTCCTGACACTGACTTAGACAGATTATTAGCTTGACCATTAGCCCATCCATTTTATCCTGCTCCCTCAGCTTGAGTAGCTAAATACCACCAAGGGTTCACAATGCCACAGCTATTGAACATCCCAAGTAAGTCTTCTTCTGGGATTGTCTTGCAGACATTTGATGATTTCCAGTCTCTACTCATCACTACCAATATCCCTGAATTTCCTGCGCCTGCCTTCAAGGACCCATTATCCTTAACAGTGCCCAGGTCTCTTGTTGCCTCTAGCATCTAACCAGGAGATAGTTTTCTGTGTTGTTTCTTTAATTTGTAGTATTATATTATTACTATCTCTGGCCCTACCTCACAAAGCCACTGTAGAAAGAAAGTGCTTTGAAATTTTTAACACCTTTAATTTCCTTACCTCTCAGTTGAAGAGGATTGGACTAGATAATCTCTAAGATACCTATCACTCAGTAATTCCATTATCTATAATTTGTGACCTTGCTATTAAAATTCCTGATTTGGACTCATACGTTAGTTTATGCCAAGGCAGATTTTAGTAAGCATTACATAAACTAATGAGTACTTACAATAAATTTAAAGGAATTCAGAAGACTTTTTAACTAATTTCCTAAACTGTTGCTGAGCTTAGCTTCGCTTACTTTAAAGATCTTCTGATATTGTTCATGTTGGTCTAAGTAGATAACTGTAGCTCACTTTTAAAGATAATAGACCATTGATAAATATTAGATGATAGAGAATTTTTTTTGCTTAGTTTAGCTCTTCCTATTGCCTCAAAAAATTTTCTATTTGGCTTATAAATGGATATTGTAAAAAGATTTTTTCACTTCAGTTGATCCCAAATGGAACATTTTTAATTCACACATTAAATTTTGGGCATTAAATGACAGCAATGAGGTACATGGCTGAACTAGTTAGTATTAAATAGAACTGAGTACTGTCTCTGAACGTTTTAGTATTTTGGTCATGCTTTTAATATGTTGGATATTATACTTTGATTTTTGTGCAAACAAAATTGATCTTTTGTCTCCATTCTTCAATGTACTTAACATTCAGTTTTTTTATTATGAAATATGGAAATTTTATGAATAATTTTATAGTAGAATCACCTTGTTGCTACTTTCAAATAAATAAATTAAGGTGTAAAAAGCTAGTAGAATATAAGGTCCTTGGAAGTCAAAGGGCTTGTACACTCTGCCTCACATTCTTAACTACAGTAAAAGTGATGATCTTATTATAAACAAAGCTACTAGGTGTACAAACAACTACATCACTGCACCAAATATTAGTGTTTAATTACTTATTTTCAACTGAGAAAAAGGGAGTTAATTGTTATTAAACTTTTTAATGGAACTTTGATTTCCAATGCCTTTGTTATCACATTTACCTTGTAATAGATATAATTTAATGGCTGCTGATTATTCTCAATTTAGAATGATTCTCATTGGTTTCAGTTCTCATTATAATGCTGCATTAAAAAGATATTCAATTGCATAATTAAATCTTATATGTATCATTTAAATTCCAACCCAAGATTTCATTAATGTAAAATTGCAAAGAGGAAATTAGGAATAGGACATACATTAACAATATAGATACTTTTTGAAATCAATCAAATGATACATATTTTCCCAAGGATATGTTAAATTGTTTACTACCTTGTTTCAACAGAGACTGGAGACATAAGAATTGTGACGGTCTCTTATTGACCTGTGAACAGATTTGAAATACATAAATAATGATAGTTACTATTTATCAAATACATATATGTACTAAAAACTAACATTATCTTTAATTATTGCATCAATTTCTCAAAGTCGATGGGCTTTTATCTAATTTTGCTTGGGGAAACTGAGGTGGATAAAATTAAGTTCTTGATCAAGATTTCACACCTAATGAGCAGCGGAGGAAAACTTCAGGTGCACATCAGCCCAAATTCAACATTCATCCTCATTCTATTTCTGGCCACTGTTGCCTTTCTGGGTTTAGGGATTATGTATATTAATAGTTTTGGACATTGGATTCAACTACAGGTTGAATATCCCTAATCTGAAAATCTGAAATACTCCAAAATCTGAATCTTTTTGAGTGCTGATGCACCACTTAAAGAAAATGCTTACTGGAACATTTTGGATTTTGGATTTTCAGACCAGGGATGCTGGAAGAGTTATGTGTAATACAGATATTCCAAAATCTGAAAAAAATCCAAGATCCAAAACACTTCTAGGCCCAAGAATTTAAGATAGGGTATATTCAACCTGTATCTCCATTTTTCCAAACACATAAAGTCCATATATCTAAGCAACAGTTACATTTTTATGCAGTTTTTTTTATCAACAAAGATAAATAAATGTGGTGAGTATTAAAAAAAAATCTACCTTCAAAATGCAGTGGGAATAGTTTTAGAAGCCAGCTTGGTTTAGATACTTGATCTGCCTTTTAATTTGCCTCATAATTATGTGCAAAATCTGTAAGCTTAAAACCCTAAGTTTTTTTATACATGGACCTTGCACATGAGCCCACAAAAAGTGAGATTATGATAGAGAATAAAAACTATATCCCCTCCTTCTATAAGTGCTGCATACTACCCTTTTACTTAAATATTAAAAATATGTAATTGTTTAAATATATTTTATTTTATTTTATAATTATTTAAATCATTTAATTAAATAAATAATATATAAGAATATTTATTATTAGGTAACCTAATAGGTCCAGGAAAGGACTGCAGCTTCAGTTCTGTTTTGTGACGTTGAGGAAGTCACAAACTGCCAGCATTTCTGTTTTGCCATCTGTAAAACCAAGATAATAATAGTTGACAACTGTACACCATGCAGTGAAGACAAATGCAGTAAGATCCACAAAGCAGACTGCACTCAGGGGAAGACAGAAGCCACATGCAATAAATAAAAACAACAATAGTGTTTAAAAATTTTATTTCCAATATGTTCATTGAAGATATTTGGATGCCTGTTGTCTAGGACATATTGTCCCTTAATGAAAAAGAAACACCTGCCAATATTCATTAAAGTACAGGCCAGCAAAGCATGGCTGTAGTTTAATAAACCTGTTGTATCCTTTGCAGATTAATAATGAGCCATGGAAAAAGGAACTTCATGGTAAGAGTGATGGCAGGAAATGAAAGGAGCAAAACAAATAAAAATGAAAAAAAAAAAAAACCACCAAGGCTTATTCTATGCAGTTACCTTTCAGCTGACAGCAACATTTTACTGTGAATTTTATTGGCTTTACCCTAAGCAAACATTAACCTCCTTAATTGGGTGATTGTGCCAGGATCTTTAGATGTCACTCTATCTGACAACAACTATTCTTAATATGCTATACCATAAGTCACTTACTGTTACATTCCAGCAGATCTACTCTGTCCATGGAGCTCAGTAATTAGAAATTGTACATCATTTTACACTTGATTTAAGATTTGTATTTTTCAGCATTCCCCCAGAGTAGTACTATCAGGAATTAAATGCTTTTTAAATGAAATCGTTTATTTAAAACAGTGGATGCAAAAGTATGAGGCATACAGTTCAAAGACAACAATGGGTTTATATGAAATTTCTTTAGTTCTAAAAACGCCCTGCTCTCTTTGCTCAGTGTTGCTGTGCACATTATAAATGAGCATGAACATATCACAAAGCCTTTCTCCTTGCCTCACTTGGTGCCCCTGAGAGGTTGTTCTGAATGCGAATCTGTTACAGGATACACGTGTAGGACAGCCTGTGTAACTCAGTGGAAGCAATGGGAATGTGCTGAGAGAAGACCTCTGTCTGGGTGTCACTCTCTGGATTGAAAGAAGGAATAATGGAAAAAACCTTCTAAATATGCTGGCTGTGAATGGATAACATAGTGTGAGGAAAGGTAGTAAAATAGTCCTTTCAAAAGCTGGAGCCACATAATAACAGAGATATAAAAGGAGACTAAAATTAGAGAGAAAAGAGAATAGACTTTCAGGAAAATGCTTTGTTCCTTTCAGAATATGAGCTTTATAAACACACATCAGTCATCCACTGACGTCAAACAGTGTCCATTTTTCAATGTCTTAAATAAAAGCCTCAGTAGACTTTTATTATTTTTTCACCTGTAGGATTTGACATTGATTTCAAATGCCATACTTTGTCTTTAGAGTTTGGTTTTCTTGTTTAGGAGAAATTAATGAAAAGTTCAAATGAAAAATAGTAGTAAAAAACCAGAATCTTATTTATGACGCTTGGCATGTTCGGAGTGATAATAGATATCTCACTCTCAGTAAGTCTTAGGGGGCAGTGGTGACGCTCTCCCAGTGAGATTTTTGGCTTCTCTCATGCCTCCCATCCATCTTTCGGAGAACTGTGAGGGTGATCTTCCTAAAGGATGTCTGACTCCCATTTATTTTCCCAAATAAGTGGATTGGAGGCCTGTCTTGATCTAGTCCCCAAAATACTTTACAGCCTCATCTCTCTGCTCTCTGAAGTTTACCTAACTTTCCAGCCTAAATGATTAAGGCTTCCATACATTTGCTAAAGTCTGTCCTATTTCTTTTATCGTACACTGTACTGTAATATTTGCTTTATTTTCCCCATCTCCATATGTTTAAACCTTCTATTTAGTGCTAATTCTTCCATCTCTCTCCCTTAAGTCATAATTAATTGTACTCTGTTCAGAATTTTCATAGCAATACCTTTAGGTCCTTAATGTATCATTTCATCACATACCCTACTATATATTAAAATTATCTATGTAGATATTTCATACCCTCCGCTATCTGATATTTTTGTACTACATAAGTCAGGATTTAATTTGTGTGTATGTCAGCTCCCAGAGCACCTTTACATTTACCTCCCAGAGTATGTTACATTTAGTGGGTACTCTTGAATAGATACAAGAGCTCTTGAATAAATACAAGAAGGAATATCTTTATTCTGATTTAATTAATTCTTCTTTCATTGGCACAATTTTGCAGTTCATTTTGCTCATAAATTTCTTAATTTGGCTGAAAATGGCAAGTATATATGGTAGCCTAGAAACAGAAGGCAAGAGAGAAGATGTCACGTAGAAAGTTGAGCTTTCTCGTGGTGAGATGGTTGCTGAAACTGAAGAGGGCCTGTGAAAGTTCTGCAGTAGAGCTTCTATCCCTAATTCAGCCTCTGTTAATTTTGGTGAGGGGGATGGTTAGTGTTTGGATTAGTAATAAACACTACTGAGAGAATTAACTGTACTAGATTTTCTCAGCCATCAATTGGTAGGACTCTTTTAGAGTCAGAACATTTGTCTCCCTCACCAAAGCAATGAGGTTGCTTAGTCAGTCACTCCATAGGTTTTGAGGCAGTCAGGAAAAGAAAAGTCATGAAACATCGATTCCAAAGGAAAACTGTGTCACTAAAGTTTAAGCAGAAAGATAACTCATCACTGTTATGAGTTCTCAGCTATGAAGGATTAACACTCCATCTCTCAGCTAATACGTGAATGCCCACCACACTCCCTACTTGACATGGCTCTACCTGACATGGCTATTCCCAGTCTCTCAGCCTTCATCTCCTGTTGCTCTCTCTCTACCCTTCTCATTACGCTCCAGCTATGCAGAGCTTCTTTCTGATTCTCAAACACTATGCTGTTTTTATAGGTTAAGTCTCTGCACAGCCATGTCCCTTCACTAAAAAACAAAACAAAACAAAACAAAACAAACCCCCCAAAAAACCTCTTTCTTTAGATTTTCAAGTCACTGGCTCCATTTGTTTCAAAGAAGCTTTTCCCAACCACCATTCTAGTGCTTTTCATTATGCTTTTCATAATGCTTCTGTCTCATTACTGCTAATCATATCATCACTTTATTTTATTGTCTTTATTGAAAATGAATTTGCATTTGCCATTATGTTTTTCTTGATGCCAATCATATTTACCAGTTGTTTAACCTAATCCAGGGCCAAGGTTCAGATGGTACACATGGCCTGCACATGGCAGTTATTAGTTATTATACATTTTCATCTGAGTCGAAAATAGCCACCGTTTAACACACTCTCTATCCCCCACCGCTCTCCCTAGGACCCTGCTCCAATACCAACAGTCACAACTCTGATTGTTGGTGTCTTGATAAATCTTCTGAATCTTAACTTTTTCTAACTTAATATGGAGAAAAAGGGTGAAAGAGTAAATGAGATGTGCACTGATTGCCCCTAATATTACTTGATCTTTATAAAGGAGGGACAGAAATGAGAGAAACATTTTTTCCTTTTCTCTCTGAAGTCCACATTTGTCCTTCTCCAGCTCCCATCTCTAGAGACAGGCTCTACTGGGCTATTTGGGGCTATTGCAGTACATCTTGACTCTGAGTCTGCTTCTCTAGTCTGCAGTACTTTTCTGACTTCTCACACAAGTTACTGTTATTCATCTTTGACATCTATGATGAGACATTGCCCTTCCTAGATGCCTTTATTTGCACCCCAGGTAGATCTGGATGATACTCTTATGTTTTCCCATCTCACCATATTCTTATTCCATTAAATCATTTATTATTGTGCACGATAATGTACTGCCTAGTTAGTTGTGGGGTTTTTTTTATATGATTGTTTTGCTGTTTGTTTTCCTATTCAAGACGGATCATTCCTTATGAAAGGAACTATGTTCTCTAGGACTCAGAATATGGGTCATGAATTAATACATAGGCTTAATACATTAACATTTAATATATAACAGATTGTGTGCTGAATACTTTATAAATTTGATCATTAGACATAAGAACATTGAGATTCAGAGAGAGGGACTGACTTGCTTAAGATTAAACAGAACAAGTGTCTGGATTTGACTGAAGTTTGTCCAACTCCATAATCCTTATCCTTGCAGTGACGTCAGACTGCATTTGTTGTAAAGAATAAAGCTGTCTTTTTCCATTGAGCTTTTGTAGCCTGTAAGCATTTGTGGTTCACCGAGAAGACCCATTATTCTCTGACTTGATTTCTCCACTGAGATTTGAGAAATTTTTAAAACCATTTCTAAAGAAGTTTATCCCATATGAATCCTTGCAACACAGATTCGGTTCTGCACACAGCAATTTCATTCAAAATCCTCTGAAGTTTGTAATTTCTCATACCAGTAGTTTAAAAGATTCTTGCTCTTGAATACTTTATGCTCCGGTATTCTCTTTCTTTAGCTCTTTTCTAGGTCTATGATTTTTTTTAAAATGTTTTACTCCTTGAAAGCATTTTACAAATCCCATTTCTTGCACATATATATCACATAATAGAGTGGTGTGGTATTTGCCTCCCCAACTCCTCTTACCTGGTCTTAATCTCCCTCAAAATGTCATATAGAAAGTTTTTTAAAAAGTAATTTGAGCCAGTGTGGCTTGTAATTTCTTTGTTTAAATTGGAATTGATTTGCTCTTTCTAAATAGGTGAGCTTTCTTGTCAATACCTTGGAAAACCCCACACACACTTGAGGAAGGTGGGAGCACCTGCCTGATGTCTGAGCAGCAGGAACTGGTACCAAGGGATGTTCTGTTCAGATCTTAACCTATTTGTTACTAGTGGGAGATGTTGGTTAAGTTAATTAAATTTTTTGAGCATCAGTTTACTCACATGTTAAGAAGAAATAAAAGTAATAACCACCTTACTGCATTCATGGTAGAAATAGATGTTTCTTAATAACCTAGTCCTAAAGGAATTTTAAATTTGTTTTTCTATTTCTTAAACACATGTAATTGTTCTAAATAAACAGATTTCAATTTAGAAATAAAAAAGATAACAACAGATTTTTTTAAAGTGTCTGTAGAGCTAGTAAATTTTAATTTTATCATTTTCCTTTCAATGAAAGTAGTTTGTAGTAAAGAATTCCCAGGCTCCTCACTATTAATGTTTTTGAAAATGGCAAAGCAGGTCCACTATAGAATATATAAAACATATAAAATATATAGAATATATAAAAACTCAATGAAAGATATGTTGCAGTAATTCAGAAGGATTACTTTTGAAAAGTTTCTGTTTATGTCTTTTGCTCACTTTTTGATAGGGTTGTTTCACTGTTTTCTTGCTGATTTTCCTGAGTTCTACATAGAGTCTGGTTATCAGCCCATCATTGGATGTGTAACATGAGAATATTTTCTCCCATTCTGTAGCTTCTCTGTTTTCTCTTGTGATAGTTTCCTTGGCTGTGCAGAAGCTTTTTTAAATTTGATCAGGTCCCATTTATTTATTTTTGTTGTTGCTGTGATTGCCTTTGGGGTCTTCTTCATCTTTGCCTAGGCCAATGTCTATAAGAGTTTTTCCAACATTTTCTTCTAGAATTCTTATAGTTTCATGCCTTAGGTTTAACTCTGTCATCCACCGTGAGTTGATTTTTGTGAGAGGTGAGAGGTGAGGATCCTGTTTGAGTCTTCTACATGTGGGTATCCAATTTTACCAGCACCATTTATTGAATAAGGATTCTTTTCTATGTTTTTGTCTGCTTTGTCAAAGATTAGAATGGCTATATGAAGATGGTTTTATATCTGGGTTCTCAGTTCTATTCCATTGGTCTATGTCTCTGTTCTTGTGCCAGTACCATGCTGTTTTAGTTACTATAGCCTTGTAGTATAGCTTGAAGTCTGGTAAATTGATGCCTCCCAATTTGTTCTTTTTGCTTAAGATTGTTTTTCCTATATGGGGCCTTCTTTGATTCCACATGAAATGTAGAATTATTTTGCTAGATCTGTGAAAAATGATGCTGGTATTTTAACAGGGATTGCATTGAATCTGTTGATCACTTTGGTCAGTATAAATATTTAAACAATGTTCAGTCTGCCAATCTATGAGCATGGTATGGTTTTCCACCTGTTTATGTCCTCTGTTATTTCCTTCCTCAGTGTTTCATAATTCTCCCTGTAGAGGTCTTTTACCTCATTAGTTAAATATATTCTAAGCTATTTTATTTTCTTTGTTGCTATTGTGAAGGGTACTGAGTCTTTGATTTGGTTCTCAGTTTGACTGTTGTTGGCGTATAGGAATACTACTGATTTGTGCACATTGATTTTGTAACCTGAGACTTTGCTGAATTTTTTTATCAATTCCAGTAGTCTCATGGCAGTATCTTTGTAGTTTTCTAAATATAAGATCATATTATCAGCAAAGAGTGATAGTTTGACTTCTTCTCCCCCCCCATTTGGATGCCCTTGATTTCCTTCTCTTGTCTGATTGCTCTGGCTAGGAATTCCAGCACTATGTTGAATAGAAGTGGTGATACAGGGCAACCTTGTCTGGTTCCAGTTCTAAGTGGGAATGCTTTCAATATTTTTCCCTGTTCAGAATGATGTTGGCTGTGGGTTTGTCATATATGGTTTGTATCATTTTTAGGTAAGTCCTGTCTATGCCTATTTTGTTAAGCATTCTCATCATAACAGGGTGCTGAATTTTGTTGAATGCTTTTTCAGCATCTATTGAGAGCATTGTATGGTCTTTGTTTTTGCTTCTATTTGTGTGGTGAATTACATTTATAGATTTGCATATGTTGAACCATCCCTACATCTCTTGGATGAAACTCACTTGGTTGCAATGGGTTATTTTTTTGATAAGCACCTGAATTTCGTTTGCTAGAATTCTGTTGAGAATTTTTTCATCTATACTCATAAGGGATATTAGTCTATAGTTCTTTTTTTGTTGGGTCCTTTCCCAGTTTTGGTATCAGGGTAATGTTGACTTCATAAAACATGTTGGGGAGGATTCCTTCCTTCTCGATGTTGGGGAATAATTTCTGCAGGATAGGCACCCGTTCTTTGTAGGTCTGGTAAATTTTAGGTGTGAAAGCATCTGATCCAGGACTTTTATTTTTAGGAAACATTTTTATTGCTGCTTCAATTTCAGTGCTTGGTATTGGTCTGTTCACGATTTCTATTTCTTCCTGCTTGAGCCTAGGGAGGCTGTGTGTTTCTAAGAATTTGTCCATTTCCTCCACATTTTCATATTTATGTGCATACAGATTTTTATAGTATTCATATATGTTATCTTGTATTTCCATGGCATCAGTTGTTATTTCTCCTTTTTCATTCCTGATTGAGCTTATGAGAGTCCTTTTTTTCTGCTTTGCATTAATCTAGCAGGAAGCATTACAGACTAATGGCCAACAAACATATAAAAAATGCTCAACATCTCTAATCATCAGAGAAATGCAAATCAAAACCACAATGAGATATCACTTAACTTCTGTGAGAATGGCTTTTATCAAAAAGTCCCAAGACAATAAATGTTGGCGTGGATGCAGATAGGAACATTGATACACTACTGGTGGGACTGCAAACTAGTACAATCTCTGTGGAAAATAAAATGGAGATACCTCAAAGAGCTAAATGTAGAACTATCATTTGATCCAGTGATCCCATTACCGGGCATCTACCCAAAGGAAAAAAAGACATTCTATAAAAAAGATATCTGTACTAAAATGTTTACAGCAGCACAATTTATAATTGTGGAAAGAAGTGGAAACATCACAAGTGCCAATTAATACATAAGTGCATGAATAAAATGTGGTATATGTATATCATGGAGTTCTACTCAGCCACAAAAAACAATGGTGATCTAGCACCTTTTGTATTATCCTGGATACAGCTGTAGCCCATTCTACTAAGTGGAGTATCACAAGAATGGAAAAACAAGCACCACATGTACTCACCATCAAATTGGTATTAACTGATCAACACTTATGTGTACATACAGTAGTAACACTCATTGGGTGTTGGGCAGGTGAGAGGGGACGGAAGGGGATGGGTATATTCACACCTAATGGGCATGGTGCACACACTCTGGGAGATGGATACACTGGAAGCTCTGATTCAGATGGGGCAAAGGCAATATATGTAACCTAAACATTTGTACCCTCGTAATATGCTGAAATAAAAAAAAAGGATTACTAAAGATTGTGTCAAAGTGGCTAATAAAATCAGGCCTTCTGGAGTAAGGTAGCACTGTTAATCTTATTTATGAGTAAAATTTAGTTCTATGTTGTTGTCTGTATTTTTACCATAAGGTTTGGTATAGTATGACACAGATTTATAAAGAAACACAGAATGATATTTGATATTTTTAAATGAGAAGCAGCACAGTGGGCTAAAGCATAGACATATTGTGGTGTATAGAATAATGGTAATCCAAAGATGTTCATGTCTTAATCCTTGGAATCTGTGAAAATGTTACCTTACATAGAAAGGTGGAATTAAGGTTGTATATGGAACTAAGGTTGCTAATTAATTGTCTTCAAAATAGGTACATTATCCTGGATTGTCTGGGTGATTCCAATGTAATCACAAGGGTTCTTATAAGTGAAAGAAGGAGGTGAGAGAGTCAGTGTTAGAACCAGAGAAAGTCAGTGTGAGAAGAACTCAACCCAATATTGCTCCTTTGAAGGTGGAGGAAGAGGCCATGAGCCAAGAATGCAAGGGGCTTCTAGAAGTTGGAAAGGTAAGGACACAGATTCTCCTCTACAGCCTCCAAAATAGAGGCTGCCAACACCCTGATTATAACTGGTGAAATGTCAGATTTTGACCTAAAGAGCATGTACAATAATCAATTTTTGTTATATTAAGCCACTAAGTTTGTGCTAGCAAATGAAAACCTAATATACCTACCTTATATCACCTACCAGAATATAAGCTCTTTGTGAGCAGGGGTTGATCTCGTGGTCACTGCTATATCTTTGGTACCAAGAGTAGTGCCTGGTAGATAACAAATATTTAGTCAATGTTAATTAATTTGTCAGTGGCTCTGTATATCCACTGACAAATGATTCTCAAAAGAAAATGATTCTCAAAAGGAAAATATATCAAACGATATCTGCAACATTTTGCAATTCATAAAGCATGTGTATACCCATTATTTGACTTAATCTTAGAGTAAGCTATAAAGTATGTATGATGGATAATATTATTTTTAATTTACAGATAGGGAAACTGAAGATCAGAGGTGGGAAAGAAAGTTCACTCCTTCACACAGGTGGTAAAGGGGTAGTCCTGTACTCCTAGTCTGATATTTGAATTTCAAATCCTTATCAGCATTTATTCTTTAACTAATTAATTTATCCATTTACAGTCAATAGTATTTGAATATTCAAGACCAGTGCATAGTACTAGGGAACTGAAACAGAATAGATAAATGGACTCTTTGCTCAAAAATTCAGAAACCAGTGTCCAGGGCAGACATTAAAAAAATAACTAAATATAATAAACTCTTAGTTAAAGAAGACTGATTCAACCTTCTTTACAGAAATAAAATATATATAAAGTAACAATTGCAAAGTAAATTCAAGAAGATTGATTGGTATACAAAACTGCTCCAATGTGTTTTCAGACAGGCAGTGGTGGGGAGTGATGGCTCCTGTATCTGGATCCAGGTGGTCACAGCTCCAAGTGCTCATAGAGGTGGATCCAGAAATTTAAAAACTGAGTTTCCAGAAGCCCCCTGCATGAGCTCAAACCTGAGGCAGCCCAGGCACCACAGAGGGAGGAACAAAGCACAGGCTGAACACAGACAGTCTAATTGAAAGTCTGTATCAGGCACAGTCTTCGTTTGTATAATCCTCCTCTTTTAAAGATAGTAGATACTAGAATACATATATATTCGGTGTACACATGCTCAGTATATATCCTCAGCATGCTCAGGAATTTTTTGTCTGAAAAAACCTACATTTTTTCCATAAAGTAGGATGCAAGGTTATCCTCTGTGTGTGTACGGAAGCAATCATGTGCCTTTTGTATGACTACAGGTACTTGTTTTGGGGTGGTTTTGAAGGGCTTAAAGGAAATTACAGTTTGCAGTCATAGGTGATGGGGCTGGGAATGGAAGCTAACTGGAGTCACAGAGAAAGTTAGTCACAGTGGTGTGTCACACAACATTGGTAGACACACCATGACTACACAGGGCTGACTCAGAGGTAGCGTTATGCACAACAGATAATAGAAGGCTGACAATCATCATCACAGGTGCATGTCAGAGAGTTCTGTGCTAAGGAGGCAGCACTGTGTAATTAGAAGAATAGGAGCTTTGGAAATGACACCAACAGACATCTTTTCTCATTTTAGTATATTCATTTGTTAGCTGACTGGCATTGGGTGGTTTGCTTTACCTCTATGAGACTCAGTTTAGAACTGAGTCTATCTGTATAGAAAGTTCTATCTGTAATGCATGGCAAGTCATTTGTAAACAATGATAAATGATATTAATGGTGTCATTATAACTTTTACTATTATTACTAGGTCATCATTGGAAAGCAAATGAGAATCTAAAGGAGCTAATAGACTGAGAGCTTATATCAATGAGGTAATAAACAGGAGTAGTTAAAGAATAAAAGAGATGTAAGAGAGTCTGATTATGGTGAAAGTGAGATATCAGAGTTTAACGTTTCATATGTGAAGCATTTGGGGGTAATAACAAAGTCCACATGCCTCCTAAGTATGCTTTACTGGAGAGGATGAGAAGGAACTTGGAGAAAACGTTGAGAAATGTTGATTTCATTATATAAAATAAGTTGTCAACATGAATATTGAAATCAGCCAAGGGTTGAAGCCACACTATGTGTGGATAATTAACTAGTAGATTAGCAAATGATGTCAATGAAGAGTTGTGCAGATTAGCAAAGCTGCATGAGACTTAAAGAACATATTTATACAAGCAGGTAGAAGACATAGGGAACTGCTAGAGTGAATTTCCATGTTCTCCCTCTGCTGGCCTTAAGGTATTTGGGAAGTGGAAATATCAGTGGTAAAAAATCAGAGCTGTATAAGTCGAATACTGATGTGTTCTAGTTTTGAAATTCATACATGTTATTTAAGTTCTGGAGTCTCTGATTCTTCAACTATAAATGGGAATAGTAATGCTGACCTCAGAGACTTAATTGTCCTGTTAGATGAGGTAATGTCTGTAAAAGGCTGAGTAGAAGATGGCACATATGTAGCAACTTTCATTATTCTCCTCAGGGGAATGCTGGAAATGTATGTGATCCTGGGGACAGTCGGGTTTCAGTTAAAATAATGAGTCTCTGAAAGGAACCTCTATTCTCTCAATTGTACCATGAGATCACCTGGAAAGAAATTTAGAACCTGTCATTTCAGCTTCCTCCAGCAATCTGCTGGCTTTAAAACATTGGCTTACAAGCAGGCAAAAACAAATGGAACTACCTCTCAACTGTGGTCTATAAAACAGATTCCCAATTAGAATTTCCCAGTAAATTGTAATTGCATTTCTTGCCTTTTGACATTTTGTCAATACATGCTATTGCCTTGTCTCCTAGAAGACTTTCATCAATGAGAAGATAGCATTTTAGCTAGTTATAAGGGTGAGTCAGGAGACCAGCAATCAATGAATAACACAGGCTTTGTAAATGACACAGCCGCTTTTGTGATCCCTAACCTTTACTGAACTATAGACATTTCTTAGGAAAAATAAATAAAAGAAAGTAAAACCATGAGGAAACTACTCTACTGGCTAACAGCAAGGGAGATTAGGTAATATCATGATGATTATTAAAGTCTATAGAGAGATGATGATAATTTTTTGTTAACTCTGATAAACATATTAATTAATATTTTTTTATTCTCTTTAATGTGGCTTAATATTATTACAGTCTTGATTCCTCCCAGATTGTGACCAAAAAAACCACAGGAACTATTAGCTATGTCATATGAAACAACATGAGCTGGATTGTTCCATATAATATGACAGTTTTAAGAGACATTACGCTATGTTAATTTTAGTGCTCTGCTAGGGCTGTGTTTTGTCCCACTGGACTCACAGCTGAAATCACCCCCAAAGCAGTGAGAGGGCAATTCCCACAAGGGAGTGTCCCAATCCATTCTGAGATTGAGAAATTCCGAAGAAAGAAGCATTAAACACCAGGGTGATCAGTCCAAAACATTTATTAGGGAAAATTTACATCCAGGTGTTACAGCATACCCTTGCCATAGACAGTGAGAGAGAAGGGATGTTCTGTCTAACTAGGTATGTCCACAGCCAGGTAGTTAGGGTGTGACCACCAGGGAGTTTATATGAAGGTTTAAAGAATTTGCTCAGGGCAGGGCCAGTTTCTTTCAATGTTTTGGGCAACAACCTAGATGCCTTTATCAGTGCCTGGGAACGTTCAAGGCCCCCATTTGGGTTCAAGCCTCCTGGGAAAACCTGCATCTGCTGAGTCACAGAGCAGTCAAGGTGCTTTGTGGACACAGAAAGAAAGGAAGAATTGGGGGTGGGGGGTGGGTGTGCAGCGCTACACACTGGAGTTTGTTTTCCTACCCACACACACCAAAAATTATTCTGTATTTCATGAATCAAAAAACGACACATTTCAATTTCTACATGCTGTTACTACAAGTGAGAGTTTTATTGTACCTCCTGGCCAAAATTTCACTTCTCGAGGGAAGAAAACTAAATACTTTTTAATTTAGATATGGTCAATTAGTCTTGCAATTACTTTTTGTCATTAAAGTTTCCCAAAGCATAGTTGTCTCTGACAAGTTTGATATTTTGTTTGGTTAACAATAATAAAAACCATTCCAGACAGTACTTTGAAAAATACAAAATTTCATAGCCCTGAATTGAATAGAATTTCAGGATTTTTTTGGCCTTTGGTTATTTAGTACGAACATAAAGGTGGAGAGAGTATGAATCAATTTGTTTGACAGTAAATATTAAAGAAGAAATTTTCATGACACATTAAAAATGTTAAGGCAGCCTCTATTCAGAGGGTCGATCATGATAGATACAAGGACCACTTGCAGTGGGGTGTTGCAATGTGAGAGAAGGATTGGGCTGGACTCAATATAGTATGGTCAAATGGGAATTTATAGCCAAGGAGCAGGGGGTCAGTGGATGGAAAATTACTAAGAAAATATCAGGAGTAAGAGGAATTCTTGCTAGATCAATTCAAGAGAGACAAACCAGGGTGATGAGATAGAGAGTGGTCAGATACCAAAGGCTGGGGATTTTCATTAAACTGACTTAGCAGGATTTTTGCTCAAACTGTATTCTATAAAGACAGAGAGGGAAACCCAAGGTTGGGTGTAGGCAGGAAGGACTCAGAAAAGCCTGATTAAAATTTTACTCAAAGGAGAGTCTTTGTCAATAGGAATGACAAAGCAAGTTATCCTTTGAGTTTTCTTGTTACAAGTTGTTAACCCAGAGAGACTGCAGAGAGATTCTTTGTATTTAAACATTACTCTGGGAGAATTATATTTTTTAAAAAATAAACATTATTTTTTAGCAGTTTTAGGTTTACAAAGATTTAGCAGAAAGTGCAGAGTATTCCCATATATGCTGAAGCCTCACCCCATTCCCAGTTTCCCCTATTACAAATATCTTGCCTTAATGTGGTCATTTATTACAGTTGATGAGCCAGTATTGATACATTATTATTAACTATAATTCGTAGTTTACAGTAGGCTTTATTCTTGGTGATAAGCATTCTATGGGTTTTGACAACTGTATAATGACATATATCCACCATTACAGTATCATACAAAATAGTTCTACTGCTTTAAAAATCTCCTGTAGTACAAATATTCATCCTTCACCACCCTACCAACTGCCGGCAACCATTTTTTTTTATTGTCTCCATAGTTTTACCTTTTCCAGAATGCAAAATACTTGGAATGATGCACCATGTAGCCTTTTCATATTGGCTCCTTTCACTCAGAAATTTGCATTTAAATTTCTGCACTTCTTTTCATGGCTTGATAGCTCCTTTCTTTTTATCAATGAATATTCCATTGTATGCATGTACCACAGTTTCCATTCACCTACTGAAAGGCATGAATAAAGCTGCTATAAATACTATGTGTGGGTTTTTGTAAAGATGTAAGTTTTCAGCACAATTGGGTAAATATTATAGAGTACGATTGCTGGATTGTATAGTAAAAGTACGTTTAGTTTTGTCAGAAACTGTCAAATTGTCTTCCAAAGTGACTGCACTGTTTTGCATTCCCATCAGCAATAAGTGAGAGTCACTGTTGCTCTGCATTCTCACCAATATTTGGTGTTGTCTATGCTCTGGATTTTTGCCATTGTAATAGGTATGTACTTGAGTAGGTATGAGGGTTACTTCACTGTTGTTTTAATTTGCATTTCCCAGATGACATATAATGCAGAGCATCTTTTCATATGTATGTCTTTTCATACCTGTATGTCTTCTTTGGCAAGGTGTCTGTTCAGACATTTGCCCACTTTTTATTTGGGGAAAATTGCATTTTTAAATTAGTATTTAATTCTTCAGGGCAGGCATAGGCAAAGGCAAGTATAATGACACCCAGGCTGCAAGATTTGACCACAAGTAGAAGACAGAATATTGAAATTTTGTGTCAAGAGAAAAAAAGTTGTTTTTTTTTGTTTTTTGGATTTTTTTTTTTTTCAGCCATGGGTAGAGCTTCCTGAGTTGCAGTGTCTATTCAAATGCTATTGGGTTTAAGAAGGCACACTCTCAAGCACATATGCTCCTCAGCTTACAACGGGGTTTCATCTTGATAAACCCACCAAAAATATCAGAAGTCAAAAATGCATTTAATTCCCCTAACCTACTGAACACCATAGCTTGGCCTAGCCTACCTTAAACCTGCTTGGCACAGTTACATTAACCTACAGTTGGGCAAAAGCATCTAACACAAAACATTTTATAATAAGGTATTCAAATCTCATGAAATTTATTGAATACAGTACACGGTAAAGTACAGTATTGATTGTTTACCTTCCTGGGTCACTAGGAGCTGGAGTTGTGACTCCCTGCTGACTGCTAGCTTGGGAAAAGATCAAAGTTCAAAATTCAAACTGTGGCTATTGTCTGTGTATGGCTTTCTAACCATTGTAAAGGTGAAATATCATAAGCCAACACATTGTAAATTGGAGACCATCTGTACTTCCATATTGCTGAGATGGAGAGATTAATCCATTTTCTCTTGATGCAATACAATATTGCAATATTTAAGATGTGTGTAACATGTCTAGCTCTAATCATATGCTGACCAAGAACGTTATGCTAAGAATTATTCCATTTGTTTAACAAATATTTATTAAGTGACTACTATATGTTAAGCCCTGTTTTAGGTTCAGAATATTCAATGATGAATCAGACAAATGTCCCTCAATGCAAAGAACTTATATTAAATTTGGAAAAGTCAGATAATAAGCTAATAAGGGCATAAATGAAGATGATTTCAAAGGAAGAATATTTAAAAAGGAAAATGAATAAAATAAAATAGGTTTAAAGAGATAGAGGCTTGTTTTAAGGGGCATCTATCTGGTCAGAGAACATATCCCCAAGGAGGGAACATTGAACCAAACTAGAGAACGAATCGGGCATGGGAAGATGGCAGTGACAGCGGGAGGTTTTGGATTACAGAGCTTTCCAAATCTGAAAGTAGAACAAGGGTGAAAGCTGTGAGATACGGATGAGCTTGGCATATTTGAGAAAAATAAGTAAAGCCAGTGTAGCTACAGTGTGAAGAGTGAACTGATTGGGGGCAATTTCCCTATTGGCACATTTGCCCAACTGCTGTTTCTTTTTCAAGAAAACAAACTAACAAAAGCACATAAAAATTTCAGTTGCAAAATAAAATCTCATATTAGCACTACATTAAAACTTCAGAGAATGAAGTAATAAATAGTTTGTGGTATCATATTCCCATAGGCAATGCAATATTAGAACAATAAATACTAAACCATAAAATGAGTTTATGGAAGTCTAACTGAATTCTGACGTTCCCTTGATGACTATTATGACAGATACTACCCAACATCTATTTTCCAACTTCTTTCCTACTAATATAACCTTGAATTTGTTGGAGACAGCAAGATCCCAGCTTGCCACTTTAGTACCTCTTGCAGTTGGGAATAACCATATGACACAGACAATACCAGAAAGTCATCAGCAAAATTCTAATGGGAAGTTGCAGGAAGTCTATTGATTTCCTGATGAAAGGGCAAGAAACAGGAGTGATTGTCCCCACTCCCACACCATTTCTCTCTTGAACATTTTCATGATTGATACATCTGTAGGAGCCACCTTGAAACCATAAGAGTTCAAGCCAGGTTCCATGATAATGCCACCGTGAAACTGAACTTAGGCCAGGAACCGCCAGCGTAGCTCCTGAGTTATGATTAGGTAAGAAAAGCAGTTATATGGCTTGCAGATTGGTTGGGCTTTCTGTCACTCCCAAACACATTCCTAATTCCTGAAAATATTTGAGGTTTTGTTTTTAAATTAAATACTAAATAGCCACTTCTTTTACTTTGTAATTTTGGGGTATACACTGAGCTTGTGCTCAGTATGGCTGTTCTGAGTTCAGTGAATATAAACAAGAGGAGGCGACATTCATTAAGCTCTTAACAGAAACCAGGTGAGGTCCTTAAAGTCTATTGCGTCTGTTTAGTCACATAAGCAACATTATGAAGCTGGAGCTATTATTCACATTTTATAGATGAGGATTTTGAGATACAGAAATATAAAATAACCAGTCTATAGCCACACAACTCATGGGTGACAGAGGTAGAATTTGACCCAGGTTCCAGGACTCCTGGCTCTAATCTATCTGCAGAACTATTCTAAAATTAATGTGCTGTTTGATTAACAAGATTGAATGGACCAAGCTAATGAGAACTTATGTACAGGCTGTGATTCCTTCAGGGTTGATGGAATAAAAAAGGATTAATATAGAAAGACTGTCTCTCTCTATATATGTTTATATATAGTTTATATGCTACAGATAACCTTAGGTTCCTATATATTTATTGTGTATATTCAAGTAGAATATTTATGCATACATTTTTATCATTGTATAATGATTAGTCAATAGTTTCTCAGGGGAAAAAGAAGCTAAGCGCTTCAATGAAATGCTACATATTTGCCTTACTGGAATTGAAAATACTTCATTAATACAATTTTTATTCTATTAGAAAGCTATTTAAAAAAAAAAAACACTGACAGATTGTTAAGAGAGCAAATTAGAGGACAACCTGCTAATTAAATTTATTGAACACAGTGTGATTCTGTTTGTTTTGAAAATGAAATTTTGTGAAAACATTTGGACACAGTCACTGCAGCTGTCAAATGCTTTCCTTGAGTTAGCAGTTCCCTCATTGTTATGGCATAATTTCAGCGCCCTGTGTACCCAAGAACCTTGTGGCAATCTGCATTTCAAAGAACCTAATTGGCTGCAGTCTAACTGTTTAAGTCCATACACTACCCAGGGAAAAAATTTGGTAGTAAAAATCTATAAATAAATAAATGAGTTAGAATTATTTTAAGAAAATTATCTCACATTTTGTTATTTTATAATATGAATTTTAAAATGCTTGCATCTCTTTAACCATTAATACTCTTTTGCAACTTCCCATGAGTTGAAGGTAATTAATAATAGCATTTACACAAGCTGGTAGTCTTAAAATTTCCTCCAATTGATCTAACATCATTGATACCAAGACTTTTTTTCCCCACATTTTTGTTGATGTTGTATTAACAATTAAATTAAAAATTGTAAATACATAGAATTGTACTTTCTATCTATCTATATCATGCTTTCATGGAGAATACAAAATATCTAAGCCCTTATCCAGATAACCTGGACAGATTTCACACAATCTCAGCATATAAACCTATTCATCAAGTAAGTTAGATGCACAGTCTACTCCACCTCAGGTCTCTGCTTAATTTTCACTTTCATAGAAACTGCCCTCACACCCTGTGTAAAATAGCACCGTCTCCAAACTAGCTACCATCTCCTTATCTCTTGCTTCATTTGTCATCATAGAACATAAAATAGCTGTGTGTGTGTGTGGATATATATATATATATATATATATATATATACACACAGCTATTTTATGTTCGATATATATATATATACACACACACACAGCTATTTTATGTTCTATATTATATATATTTGTTTCCATATTAATTGTCTGTCATACCTCTGGAATGTAAGACTTTGTTTTCCTTATTCTCTGCTACATACTTAGGACCTTAAACAAAGCTGGGCTTATAGTAGATCCTCATTAAATGCTTAGTGAAATAATCAATGAGTGTATATTCATGATTTCTTTTCTGAACTAAATTATTCAACAGCGATACTAACTATATATTTGTAATGGCTCAGTCATCTTCATATTCATGTAAAATGTAGACATCATAGGATTTAATGAGCACTCCCTTCTAAAGAAGTCTCCTTCTCCCCTACCTGTGATATCATTGCTTACTTTGAACAATATAAATGGAATTATTTGTCATATTAAATGCCTTTTCATAATTATTTTGATAACACAAAGTCATTGACTCTATTCTGAAAGAAATAAGCATTATACTCATTATGCTTTATTCCAATATAACATATCTTAGTAAGAACCATATAATTATTATACAGAATTTCATTTTAAAAGTTTACCTTGAGGACTGGGACAATTTTTACTGGCATAATAATAGTTAAACACAGGTGGAAAAAATTATCTTTATTCTTTTTTATCTTTTTGTAACTGTAATCCAAAAAAATGCTTTCTTTATGCCTAATAGCAAGGGAAAATAGAAAAAGTGATTAATAAGATAACTTTCTGTGGAAAGCTGAAAATTGGTATATGATGTAAATTACAAGAGCATTTCTCCATACAGTGAAATATAAACCCTGTTTGGTACTGAACAAGAAATATAATACAATCTTAGATACTGCATTTAATATTTAAAATATTAATATTAGAGGAGAAAACAAAACTTTTCATTTAAAGAGAGGTTTCACATAGCCACAATGGAGCTCTTTCTCTGTCTGTTGAATCCTGACCCAGAACAGTGGGCCCTGAAGGTACAGTTAAAGGGAAGGCATTTTGGGCCAAGTTTGATCCTGTGCCTCATGTACTTCTCCACTCCTCCTTGATGTGTTTTGAGTTTCATGGTTCATGATAGCTATTCATTCTTAATTTATATTTAGATGTTGTGACTATTTCTGGGTTTTATTAAAAATGGGTAGTATTTTTTTTAATTTTGCGCATTTAAAAAAATTATTTATTTGGATGGCTTTTCATTGTTTCAGAGATGACAACAGAGACTGAAATTCCTTTTCTCTGATCTGCTATATTAAATATTTAACCAAAAGTTCATGAGTCTTATTAGATTTAAATTAGCACTGAAAAAATGATTTGTCTACCAAAACATTGAAAAATGACCGTTTATTTTGATTAGGTTTGTACCTATATCTATATTTAATATAGATTGAAAGTTGTTGGTATATTTTAGCATTTAATTAAAACACACATGAAAATTAATACTTTTAAGCATTTTACAGCTCAGCTTTTGTTGTGTTTCCTGTTAATTTAGTTTTGTGTTATGTAACAAAATAGCAAGATGAGAGTGAGGGTTTCAATTTGTTATAGATACATTCCAAATATTCTTTTCATTCACAGAAATATAATATCCAATTCAATGTAATTATCACTTCATATTGTGCTTTTGACAATGCTTTATAAGGAATTAGAAACATGCAGATGTTAAATTCAAAACCAATACATTCAGTAGCTATACTGAAGTGTGTTTATCTAATTTCCCCTAAACATTGTTCTCTGAAATGTTTCTCACACTATTAGATTTAAGCATAAAAGCACTCAGCTATTAAATTTCAAAGGACAAACAAAGTTGTTCTTTTATTTAAAGATTTATAGAAATAGCAATGCAAATACATGTTACCAATGTTTTTAAAATGAAGTAAACAGAAGAGACTCTAGTCAAGATACATTAAAGCTCCTTCCATTTCTTATGTTCTATAACCTTGCATTATAAACACAAATATATACAGGGGCCAAGCAGGTAATTCAAGTGAATAAATTAGGTGAAGACAAGCATTAAATTACACAACCTAATGAGTTTATCTTTTATTTTCTATTTTCTGTGGGGTCCTGAATACACAGAAAAAAAACTTTAGTGTAGAAATGCATCAGTGCATGTGTCATTAAAAATAGCATTTCTTACTTATTGTTATTTTTTCCTAGCATCAGGAAAATAATAGCGAATAATGAGAACTATGGGAAAACTGGAAAGCAAATGTGCTATCTAAAGAGGGAATCCATTACTCTGCTCCACTTGAATATGGTCATGTGGAATGGTATCCCAGGGATATTAGATCTTCAGCTATTTCAGGAAAAGCTAAAAATTCTCAATTTTAGACAAAATCCCCTGATATATTAACTGCTAGAACTTAATTAAAATAAATTATGTGTGCTAATGTTGTGTCAAACAAAACATATTTGGTCTGAGCAATTTAAACTCTTGATTTTTGAAATCAAAGTCCAAGGATTTCCCTTTATGGTTTCATCAGAACTATTTTATTATTTAATTGAAAATTATGCATATAGATACCCTAAAAGTAAAGAGAAAATTTTCTCAATAGATATACCATTTACAAATGTTTCACAAAGGAAAAGCAATTCAAAGTGAAAAGATATAAAGGACACAACATTGCAGGTAGGCCTTGATGGATGTGTAAGGGAAGGAAAAAACTAAAAAGATAAAAATTGAGAACTATAGATAATATTTAAGAAACTATGCATATGTTTTTCTGGTTAAGTAAAAGTAAATTGAGAATATGTCCTCAACAGAAAAATAAAGTTGGAGGACTTTGAATTATGTTGAATATTCTAGCTGCCTAAACTGGTACGGTACTTACAATAAAGAGAATTTAAATTAATTAGTATTCTATGGGCAAATGTTCGTAAATCTTCAAAGTTATGAACATTATATATAATACTATAAATAAAATATTTATTCAAAAAGCATTGAGTTGAAGCTCTATGGAGTTTATCTGATGATTTTCCAGCCTGTCCATTTTCTTGGTGAGTAGCAAATGATGTTTTATCAGATAAACAGTTTAAGCCACTTGATATTAAAAGAGAAAAATTATTAAAATTTTATTATGAATAACTTTTTATTGGAATATTTCACTCTATAATAGTGGTGTGTATTTATAATAAAGATATATGACTTGATAAAAAAGAAACTTGAAGAGCAAATCACAGAGATAGAAGTATGAAGATTAGGTGGTAATTTATAGAAAAGTAGGGAGTTTAGCTTTAAATTCAAGAGAAACCACTGAAGTGTTTTGATCACAAGATAGATGCAACATGTTTGAAATTGCAAAAGAAGCATCTTGTCTGTTGAGAATAGACACAGGAGAATGCATTCAGGGAATAGAAAGAAAAAATTATGAGGATCAATTATGAGGCTATAGCACTATGCTAGGTAAAAAATATGAGCACCTTGGACTAAGGATGTGGTGGTGGAAATAAATATTCAGGTTCTATACACATTTTAAAAATTCTTCTCATAGGTTAACTTTCAATTGAATGCTGGGTTTAAAAGGGAATTCAAATGTAGCTCTGAATATGGGCATATGTGAGGTGGAAAGGACAAATGATAGATTGTGAGAGTAGGGCCTGGAAATCATTTTGTGCATGAGTTTGATGTGGTTATCACATCCAAGTGGAGATGTAAAATATGTTTTTTAGGGAACAGGATTTCAGGTAAGTCTTCCCAAACGCATTAATTTTAGAGTCTTCAGCAGAGGTGATATTTAAAACCATAAATAAGGTCATCTATAGCATTGACCAATATGGATGCACGGCGTGACTTTTGAACATTGGGAATGTGACTAGTCAGAACTGAGATACAGTCCAAGCATAAACAAACTGTATTTTGAAGACTTGGTATGAAAGAAGAATGCAAAACATCTCATGAATAAGTTTATATTGATTGTTGAATGTTTTTACAAATATACATTGTGTTAAATGTATTAGTGAAATTTAAAATACCTATTTTCTTTATTTTTATAACAAAGTAAAATTATATATGCAGCCTACATTTGTTGCTGGCTAGATATTTTTATTGAATTGTACTAGTTTAGAGTTTGGAGTTAGAGAAGAGAAAAGTTCCCGATTCATAAAATACCCCTTTATTTAGAGGTAGAGTATTAATTTCCAAAACCAAGTGAATATGGTATTTCGAGGAGAGAATGATCCAGTATATAGTGATGCTTATGAGTTAAAATAAGATTAGAACTGAGAAATGGCCATTAGTTTTAGTGATGTGGAGGTCATTGCTGACTTCAGCAAGAGTGAGGTGAGAAGAGCTGCGGCAATGAAATCTAAATTGGAGTAAGTTCAGAGAGGTGGAAGGAAAGGAATTGGAGTGTGGACAACTCTTAAAATGGGTCATGGAAATCTAGCTTTAGCTGAATGAGTATGTGGGATTATGGCAGATGTTAAATTTTATGTTTGCATATTGATAAGATAAATTGATAACCAGAAGAGAGAAGGGATAATTTCTAGAGTGAGGCTGTTGGAAAAAAGAGCAAGAAATTGAGTTTTAATGGATTTAGCAACCTAATTTTGATATTTACCTATTTCAACTTGAAGAAATGCTGAAGATAAGAAAGTTTTTGAATATTTGCATTTAGAAAAATGAGCATGAGCTTTGGAGTCCTAAATATCCATTGCTGGACTCTTAGCTCTGCCACACATTAATTGTGTACCACTGGGCAAAATGTGGGTAGGGAATTGAACAACTAAACAGGAGACAGAGGCAGGTCTAAGATAGATCAGATAGTTCATCCATAGTAACTGGAAAAAGAATACGTAGGAATAGAAGCAAATTATATGCTAAATCTTGTGGTAAAGGATTGAATGTTCTCTGAATTTTCAGTGGCTGCTTAATATTCCATTTTGTGCCTGAATTTTTTTTAACCAATTTGCTACTATTTACTGTTTTAAGAATGCTGTGTTCAATAGCCTTCTAGATCACCTTTGCCTTATTTCAGTTCTTAGGGGGAATGCTTTCAACTTTTCCCCATTCAGTATGATGTTGGCTGTGGTGTGTCCTATATGGCTTTTATAATTTTGTCTAATTTATTGAGGGCTTTTATCATGAAAGGGTGCTTAAATTTATGGAATGCTTTCTCTGTATCCATTGAGATGATCATGTGGTCTTTGTGTGTTTTCGCTTCTATTTATGGAGTGAATTATGTTTATTGATTTGCATATATTAAACCATCCTTGCAGCCCTGGGATGAAATCCACTTGATTATGGTAAATTATCTTTTTGATTTGCTGTGGAATTCAGTTTCCTAGTATTTTCTTGAGAATTCTTGACTCTGTTTTTGTAAGGGATACTCTTGAGTGCCTTGGACAAGGCAAAGGTATTACATGTAACCAGAATGTTTGTACCCCCATAATATCCTGAAATTAAAAAAAAAAGCATTTTTTAAAATCTGAATAAAAACAGCATCCTATTGAAGAACTAGGGAAGGAGCAGAGCAGGGTGCAAAGAGCACATGAGTTGACTTCCTAAGATGGGCTTTATTCTACTACTCATTTGCCCTAAGGCTTTATACAGGTCGTTTAACTTCCTTGAGCCCCTGTGTCTGTGTATTTGTGAGGTTTATATAAAAAGGAAAAAATGAGACTGTGTATAGAAACATGCTTTGATATTTGGAAAGTACTATATGAATGCTTTTATAATTATAATTACAATTACAATTTATCTGCTCAATCAAAATGAGCAGAAATATAAGTACCCAAAATATATAGGTGCTGCTTGGATGTATAAAATTAAGAATGTTGATTTAGTTCCTACCAAGTTAAAGTATGACATGAGGCACTTTATAGATTGGGAGTAGGGTGGTATGAAGCAGATAATATACAATTTCAAAGAGCAGAGATTTCTGATTTCCACCTCCTCTGCAGTACAGAGTTTCAAGAACAATAACTCCATGCAATCCAAGAATCTGTTTGGGGGCAAGCAAAAAAAAAAAACGTAGGAGGTGATGAATTGGCTTAGTCAAAAATATGCCATATAGCATATGAGCAGTCTGGAATTTATGGACACTTAAAATTGAGCAATGAATTTGGAAATGTTCCTAATTAAATTAGGAGAACAGCACTGGCTTCTCAGCAACCAACTCATGCCTTCCGATTGCTTCCAGAAGTTTGCGAGCAATAAATACTTCTATGAAAATCTGTGCTGAAAATGAGTAAGAAATTATTAGTATAAAGAGGGGCTGCAAGGCATCTATTAAAGGTAGGTTCTGCCCCAACCAAATTAGAGGTAACAAATGGCTGAGCATGAGAATAGAAAGAGTACTATGGATTAGAGTTAGGCTTTGTTACTAATTAGCTAGGCAAGTTACCTAAGGTAAATACTAACTGCTAGTTTTTTCTTGTCATTTTAAAATTATAATTAAGAAACTGAATATTCCTAGCAATGATATAATAATAACACAATGTTAGTTGGGCTCTTGAGCTCTTTTGGGAGATGAATATATATTGTCTTATAAGAGAAATTTCAGTCTGAGTCTTTGCTGACTGGCTGAGAGCAATCATTTTTGTTATTACTGAAACCTATATTTATTGAGAACATGCTACAATCCTGACAACTTTCCAGGGGTTTCGAATTAGAATGGTAAGAGGCAGAACTACAATTTGACCTCAGGGTACTTTCAAGCTTCTAAAGCAACTGCTGTAAGAAGGTGGTTCAGGGATCTATCTGCTTATCATCAGGCTTTAGGCTGGAACAAACAGCAAATTCTCCTAGCAGCATTGAGCTTTTTTCATAGAAGCACTTTAAGGGGGGCTGCGGACATCCTAGGAGTGTGGCTTCAAGCTAGTGTTTGTTCAAGTCTCTTAGTATTTACATTGGGAGTGGGGCTCTAGAATAAATCATTTGTGCTTAGACTTTGCAGTTTTTATAGGGTAAAGTTGAGGCTTAGTCAAGAAGAGGGCTCAGAGGAGACTGACTATAGTTTGATCAAGAAAAAGTCTTTGACAAGAACATAACCTTCCCAACTGGGATTTTTATCTAGCATTGGAGCTTCTAGAGCACCCATCTTGGGTAAGAAAAAGAGCTGATAGCTCAAGATCTGGAATTTTCCTTGATTCACACACATGACTATCATAAAGGTAAAATCAATTTAAAAATGGCTAATCGATGGATCTCTATGGAGGATGTGCCCTCCCTAAGCTGATTAGATGACAACATTTGGTGACTTTAATATATATTTTTGCAAATGTTAGTATATTTGTGTTGTACTTACTGACATTTTAAAATGACACATTTTCCAGTTTTAATCAGCCTTCTTTTTTTGCCTTATATGACTCTTAGAGTGCATGTTTACTTAAGGTCATTGCCCCTTGAGATGACTTGAGGAACAAATTCCAATGCAACTGTATCAAATTTCAGTGCTCATTCAATTCCTTCAAGTTTCTCTTAAAATTTTTGGTCATGGATATTTGTAAAAGTCCCTGGAAACATGTACAATAAATGGAAAAAATATAATCTCTACACAGATTTAAATTCTAGCAAATCAAAATCTAGTCATTAAACTAGCTATAAAGATGTTATCCAGAGGTATAATCATTTTACCAAGAAATTAAGATTCCTCCCTCCCAGCTCTGCTTGAAAATATAATTTATAATACTACCTTATATCCTATTAAATGATATCCTGTTAAATTACATCAAAACAGAGAGGCAGATATCCTTTAACAATCAAGGAGGGCCTAGGATTTCAGAGGTCCCTTACCAAAAGGCCTCCACTACCTCTAGGCAATGCAAATTGCAGAACATTTGAGTTGGTTCGTTCATGTCCCACAGGTACAATAATAGTTTTCCAAGATTGCTGCAACAAAGTACCACAGACTGGATGGCTTGCAACAGTAGAAATTTATTCTCTCACAGTTCTGGAGGCCAGAAGTCTGAAATCAAGGTGTCTTCCCAGCCACATTTCCTCCAAAGGTTCTGGGGAAGAATTTGTCTTGCTTTTCTTATCTTGTCTAACTTCTCATGGCTCCAGGCATTCCTTGGCTTTTGGCTGCATCACTCAAATCTCTGCCTTTATTTCCCAATGCCTTCACCTTTTCACTGTGTCTCTCTTCTCTTGCCTCTTTTGTAAAAACCCTTGTCACTTGATTTAAGGCCCACCTGGGTACTCTAGGATGATCTCATCTTGAGATTCTCTAGGTCTCTAAAGACTCCTTTTCCAAATAAGATGACATTCACAGCTTCTGAGACATGGACACATATTTTGGGGGGCTACCAGTCAACTCACTACACCATGGGAAAACCAAACTCTATCAGGCCCACCTGAAGCTATGATATTGAATATCATTTCATAATGCTTTACCATTTACTCTGAGCTCTTATTTATCAGTTAACTATTTTCCCATCTGAGAAGCTTGATCTGACCATATCACAAACCACATCGGCCCTCTTCACAATCTGACTTCAGGTATTTCCTTTGATTATGCCCAATAATGTGGCATTTCAGCTACTTTTGACTGGCTCTCATCTAACTGATCATCAGCATGCTCTGTTTCAGACTTTCTTTATTAGTTACATTGTTGACTCCACTCATGAACCACAAATCCAAAACATTTTTTTTTTCCACTATGAAGAACTGGTCTGCAGAGCCTTGCCAGTTCACCTGATTTTTCAGCCCACTTCAGGCTCAAAATTATATGGACACCCTAACTCTGGTGTACCTCATCTTCAACCCAAACAGTATCAAAAGATCACCAACTGGAATCATATTACTCCAGACTGCCCCCTCCCCAAATGGGTTGTTGCAGTTTCTTACCTTTAGTGTATTGAGGAGCACACTTCCCAATGACAAATATCTTTCCCAGAGGGAAAGTCAAGGGAGAATCAAGTATTAGGCTTACTCTCTAATATCCTTGTAAGAATTTAGCATCATATGCTTACAAAAGAGCTAACCCTGACAAAAACAAGAGCCTATGGGTTCTGTATTATCCCACTCATAATGATGAGTAAAATAATGTTGAGAAAGAGAAAAGTATGCTGGATGTGGTGATTAAGTTAACATCCAAGACTTGGTTTCTCAGCTACTTGGTACATACACTAAGAATTCTTTCATGAATTGGAATAACATCTTTTCCATCAACTACACCACCTTTCCTTTTCTATTATATTTTATTATTTTGTAGATCTTCTGCCTACCAACCCTGAGACAAGCTGTAATTTGTCAAATTTCTATCTTGTATGTTAACCCTTAGAAAGAAAGGGAATCAAAAGCTTCGATTTAAGGTCCCAGCTCTGATACTTAACTAGTCATGTATCCTTTGATAAAATAGTGTCTCTGGGCTGCTCTCTGTATGAATTTGGAAAAGTGTATCCAAATGCCACAAGAGATGGATTGTATTGTATGTGTAAATTCACTATCCACATCCGTTTTTCAAGGACATACTTGCTGCCATGCTGAAGTTAGTGTAGTCAGCAGACAGCCTACATCTGCTAACTCTTTTAGGATATGTCTCAGGTGCAGAAAACTGCCTTGCCTTGGGGAAGCTACATCCAGTGACTGAGGGAGCACAGGGTATATAAAAATAGAGCCATTTTGGCTTTTTGCAGGATACAGTGATAGACAGTACTAACTGCAATTCCTTCCATCGAATTGGTTATGTCATTGACTGCTCTACTGGCCAGTCTCTTTTGCAAGTGGTTCCTGTTATTCCGTTTTTCAGTAATGAAAGACTAGGTGTTTGATCATGACTTAACTGATATCTCTCATCTTGATTCCTTGCCTAACTGAAAAAATAAGAGCTTCTTACTCTCCCTCCTCAGTTAATTTTTCTGGAGTTAATTCTAGGCTCCCCATAAATATAATAAATTACAGGTCACTTTTATTTAAGCTAGGTCTTATTCTGATTTTTCACAGGTGTCACAACTCTGTATCACTAAATTGATATATTCTTATTTATATATATTTGGTTCTTAGTATTCTCCTGAAGTTCTGAAATCAGTAGTTGTGATCAGGAAATTATTATTCAATATTAAGTAAATCTATTCTAAAGTAGAGAATGTATTACCTTTCTTGTAGGTTGCACCATAGAACACATCCATACAACACACACATTTAAATAGAACATAAAGAGATTTCTAAGTTTAATTCTGAAGTGGTGTCTATATATATACATATGCACAATGTCAGGAATAGGCTGGTAAATACATATAAGCTACTTGTGTCTTGACATTAGGGAAACGATGTATAGTGTACATCCTATTAAATTTCACAGCATAATGTCAAAATCTCCATTATACTTTGTCTCTCTGTTATACATCTTATTGACTTTTATAAGTGCACTTAGAACAAATGGATAAATCATTTATTTTATTTTTTTAACTGCATAACTTCTATTTTTCTCTGTATTAATAGTGAAGACTCATCTTTGACTCTGTATTTTAAAAGTTTTTAGATAGGCATTACCTAACATATATAGTTCTTATGCTATGTCTTTCTTAATTTTTCTTTTATTATCTATATGCTGAATAATTGCTGACTCATGCTTAATGGGGAATGGTATATAAATAAAAAACTAATAAATAAGGGACTGGACTTGCTGTCTAGTAGCTCATGGTGCTACAGTAGCCATCAGAAGAGGTTAACATGGCCCCTAGTTTGATTTGACTTAGACTCAGGGTTTTATTCAAAAATCATCTTAAGACATACTGTAACTTACTTTAAATAGATGATTTATATTCTCAACTTTTTCGTTTATCTTTCTATTGTTTATTTTATCTAAAGAATTTACCAGTTGGTCTTTATTACAAAGGAAGAGAAGATCTATGAATCATCATTTTAGCCTCCTGAAATTGCAGCCATAGCATTTAGGAAGTGTTAACTAATTTGAAACATGGTATTAAATCTCAAAGATGTGTTTTCTCTGTGAAGCAAATTCCAAAGAGTAAAAACAGCAAAGGTGAAGGGAGGAGGTTCTTTAATTTTGTAAATGTCACTTTGCAAGTTAGTTTCTTTTTTTCAGTACAAATGGTTAAGAGCTTTTTTAAACTGCTAATGCCTTGAGTGCTTTGAAATGGAACCTGCCTATTCTGATACACCCATTTTTTATTCCCCTATCCTACATTTTCTCCTGTATATAGAAAAATTTAGCCATCAGAATCTATCATTCTGCTCTCCTCTCTTGTCAAGGACATGCAGCTTCATGTGAGGCTAATGATGTAATAAAGACAACTGCTACTGCTGTAAAATTTATTTTACTTAATTTCGGTCTTAGGATTGTCATGTGAAGTAGTGGTCCCCTGAAAAGAATACTTATCAAATGTCAAGTTTTTTATTGGTTAGTAAACCAAAGTCTAGGAGTTAAATCAGAAAACCTGGCTCTGTTGGCCTTGCCAGATCCCCTTAACTATCCGGCAGAGAATATGAGAAAAAGGTATTAAATTCAGATCTAGCAGAAGGCAAATGACAGGGACAGACGTTTGCATTCCAACTGAACTTCTGGTGAAGAGATAAAATTTTTGATCCAACAGGCTGTACATTTTTGAGTTTATTTGCCAACAGTGGGTGGTGAATGTGCACAGAATTGCATTTTTCTTTCAGTTGATTATGATGCTGTCCAATAGTGTACATACTCAGAATGACTGGGACTGAACCCATAGAAATGGAATTAGGAGAAACAACCAGCTTTAAGAAAGTTCAAACCTCCAGTCTCAGATTCCTTTATGTTCTGTCCACTTGAACTAAATATTCACATGTTTTGAAAGACATCATTTTGGAATGAAGCAGGAGTTTTAGCACTATAAAATGATTATGGACAACTTAGTGCACCATCATTTACAAAAATTAAAGTGTGTCATCATGTTGTCTAATTAGTTTTGCTTAATTTCTTAAACTACAAAATAGAAAATTTATTCTCTGTTCTGCCTTTCTCAGAAAGTCTTTCAAGAATCAAAGGTGTGGAGATCAAAGTACACTTTGAGCTACAGAAATGGACGGTGTCATCTTATTAATAAAATAGGTTAATCAAAATCTTTGCTATGAATCTTGTGTTATATTAGAAGCAATTTCATAATATCCTTGAATTTTAAAGTTTGAATGATTTTTTGAGATCATTTGTTATGGCTCATTTTGCCATTGAAAATTTTGGGCAGTGTCAGTATGAATATTGTTCAAATTCACCCAGAAAATAAAAATATAATTTAGTTCTTCAAATACTTAGCACTGTTTATTCTCTATAGTATTCCTATATTATTTTAAAAAGCCTATAAATATTATTTCTGGACCATTATATGGTAACCACACCCCACACACACATACCCCTTAATGAAAAAAGCAAGATTTTTACACAGGGTGATCCTGTTTCCTCTGCTATTCCTCATTCTCTTCTGCTACATAAGACTTGTCTCTAATCTTCAGAGTGATTTTTAAAATATTTTCGCTTTTTTCCCTCAATTATTTGTGTTTTACTTTTTTTATTCTCTTGGTAACCAGTTATATATTTAATTTGATACCTCTAAATATCAACCATTATTCACTGACTCCCTATGATCTACAGCATAAAGTGAATAAAATAATAAATAAAAATAACTATAGTAATATGTTACAACTATAGAGAGTCTTTATAGCTTACAAATTATCTCTATGAATTTTATCATATCTAACTCTCCTGACAACTGTGTGAGGTAGAATTTAGTGTTTATATTTACCAATAGGGAAGGTAAAGCTTGGAGACTTTGTGACTTAGCACAGTTCTCACACTCAGATAGTGCTGAGTTCCTAGTGCTTTAGAAACTAAAGTCTGAGCACTTTCTAGGGATCACAACTGCTGTTTCTTCAGGAGCTTAGTTTGTTTGCACCTCTCTCCTCTGCAAGTACAGTTCTTTTATGTAATTTGGACTTACATGCTCAAATTAGTCAGTGAAACAAAAAAAATGCAAAATACTAAACTATTGAAGTAACAAGCAGTAATCATCTTCTCCAAGCAATTTCAATATTAAATATCACATAATTTATACCTTGTTAATCCCAACATGATCTGGTTACTGAAGACAGCTCTGAAATGTAGTGATTGCAACCTTATTCTATTAACTATGAACAGTTAATGATCCAAACTTCTAACTCTACTGATATAATGGTTCTTCAGGGATCCATTTTCTTCCACAAATCCTGGCTTTCTTGTCAGACACTGAAACAAATTATTTTGTATTTCCTCTAATGTACCATCACTTTGTCTTCCGACTGCAAGTTTTAATTTTTGAAATAGCTGGAATAGATTTGAGCTTCAGTATGCTGAAGAAAGTTGATTACCAAATATGATCACATGAGGGGTCTTCAAAAAGTTTCATGGAAAATGCATAGTATTGAAAAAAGAGAATGGATTGAAAAAAAATTTACACCAAAATAAACTTTTCCTAACTTGTTAAAACAGTTCTGAATAGGATCTAGTTTGAGGCACAAAGAAGGATAAGAGTATCAGTTTGAAAAGAGCCCCTATCAAAGTAATATGAATTCGGCTAACATTGAAGCAAGAATAAACATCACATTTGTGAAAGCATTGATGCCTCACAAAATGTTTATGAAGACAATGCTCCAAAAAATCAGCAAGTTTACAAGTGAATGACTCATTTTAAGAAGGGACAAGATGAAGATGAAGCCTGCAGTGGCGTACCATCCCCACTAATTTGTGAGGGAAAATTGTGTCTTGTCTGTGCCCAAATTGAAGAGGACCTGTGATTAGCAGTAAATAAATAAATAGCCAACACCATAGATATCTCAATTGGTTCAGCTTATGAAATTCTGACTGAAAAATTAAAGTTGAACCAATTTTTCACTCAATAGGTGCCAAAACCATTGCATCCAGATCAACTACAGACAAGAGCAAGCTTTCAATGGAAATTTTAAACAAGAGTTATCAAGATCCCAAAGGATTTCTTTGAAAAATTGTAACAGGAAATACATCATAGATATACCATTATGATCCTGAAGACAAAGAACAAACAAAGTAAAGGCTACAAAGAAGTGGACGCAGTCCTGTCAAAGCAAAAGTGGACCAGTCACATGCAAAGGTCATAGCAATTTTCTGTTGGGGTACTCAAGGCATTTTGCTTGTTGACTTTCTGGAGGGCCAAAGGATGATAACATCTGCTCACTCTGAGAGTGTTTTGAGAAAGTTAGACAAAGCTTTAGCAGAAAAACTCCCAGGGGAGCTTTACCAGAAAGTCTTTTGTACCACAACAATGTTCCTGCTCATTCCTCTAATAAAAACCAGGGCAATTTTGTGAGAGTTATGAATACAATGGGAAATCATTAGGCATCCACCTTACAGTCCTGCTTTGACTCTGACTTCTTTTAGTTCCCTAATCTTAAAAAAATCTTGAAATAGCAACCTTTTATCTTTAGTTAATTATATGCTCTGTGTGCATTTTCTCGCACAGTCAATAAGATCTACAGTAAACAGGCTGAGTTTATCTACCTAAGTTCATTTTTTCCACCTTGATTATGAAATAAGTTAGCTATTTAGTTTTTTTTTTTTTTTGGTTTGACTCCTAAATGCAAATTCACTAGAAGGACTTATCTTTAGAAAACTTTGGCATAGTTTAATCCCCAGGACCCTCAGTTCTTTAGGGGTTAACTAGGTGGCTTAGTATCATTGCTTACAAAATTGTCTTGAGCTAGATGGAGCTTATGTTGAGAAATAAAGTTGACATTTTTTAATTTTTATCTTTTACTTCAGTTTTTCCACAAAGTTGTTGAAGGTCCCTTGTATAATATGTTCTAGGAGTAAGATATCATTAGTATTTCCAGGCTTTATATAAATACCAAATTTGAAGCAAGCTATAGTCTTTCGAAGTCACTTGTGTTTGTCTTTTAAAACAAATGTATTATCTTAGTGATATTCTCTAACACTTAGAAACATTTTGTTTCTTTGCTATGACATCATTATACCACTATGCTATAACCTTTTGTAACTCACTTTTTCAATTGATATAGATTGTTTAAAAAATGTCACATCACCTACTATTATAGGTTAATTTTGAAATAAACCAACCTGTATATGTGTGTGTTCATATGAGAGAGAGAAAGTTAAAGCAAGAGCTAGGGCTAAAAAGTGAAGGGAAAAAAAGGTTAATTCTGACTGGAATGCTTAGCTTGCAAGAAAGGTTAATTCTGATTGGTTAGATTTGCTTGTGGTAAAATCCAGCCATTAAATTGGCACTAGCTGATCGACACTTACGTGCACATATGTAAGTAACATTCATCAGGTGTTGAGCAGGTGGGCGTGGGGAGGGAGGATGGGCAAATTCACACCCAATGGGTGTGATGTGCACTTTCTGGGAGATGGAAATGCCTGTAGTTCTGACTTGGGTGGTGCAAAGGTAGTACACATACCCAAAGTGTTCGTACCCCTGTAATATTCTGACATTTAAAAACAATTAAAAATTCAGTGAGTGATAGATTGCTTAGGAACTGCAGTTTTCTATAATAGCTTTTTGCAGTGATGTACTTTTCATGCATATTATACTTAGGTTACTAACCCCAAGCCTCCTCTCCTTTTAGTAAGTTTGTTCCACACACTATGAATGCCCCTGTCTATTCATAGTTTATTCCAATTTAAACCATCTACTTTCTTAATTATTTCTAGTTTCCTAATTTCATGTTGCCAACATAAAAAATAAACTAAGGCTAATCTCATAAAATCCACAAAGAACCCCCCTAAAATAGCTTAGGAACTCTATTGACCAACTCCTCTTAAACATCTGCTGGTAAATCACTAATGATGCTCTTGGTACAATCTGAGAACATGCTATTGAATTGTATTTTTTCTACCATTTATTAAATTTAAGATTCTTAATGCCATCATTATTTCTGAAGATAAACCCTGTCACTGGCCTGATGTTCAGTCAAACACAATGTAAGACTGTATCTGAAGACAGAAAAAAAATTCCCAAATTTGGGTATTTGGTTTTTAAAAAGAAACACAAAAGTGCTTCAAAAAAAAATTCTGAAAAAATGTGGGTTTCAGCTAGGTTCCATCTTTGAAGCCAGGGTTTCTTTGATTATTTTGAAGAATTTGCAGGCAATCTTTTAGGTTATAGTGTGATATCAAGAGTCTTTAAAATTCTTATCCATATTGAGGGTGAGTATAAAAGCAGAATGCATGAGGCAGAACGAATCTAGAGGCTTCAGATGGAGAGAGCATATCTGTTCTCTGAAAACCACGCTAGCGATCTATGGGAGCCTGGGTATATTCATCCTGCCTCTGTTGGATGCCCTGTCTCTGAACTCCATTAGGAGGCATGACATGAAGGAGTTTCTTAGAGTTAAAGCTGCATTTCTGTCTTCTACAGAAGACATCATAAGCATTTCCCTATAGAAATAATGCTATAAATTATATTCAAGAATAGAAGTAATAACAGCAATGCAGGAAGTACATATAGAATAGGATTATTTGGGGTGAGGCAAGCCTTCCTGTTATACACATTATCATCATCTCTAAGGTAAACATGTCTCCACCAATGGATGGATAGAAGCTTCACCCACTGTGGAAAAAGCTGTTTTGTCAGTGGAGGCAATATAAGTTGCTGTTATCATCACCCTCAATTATCAACATCATCATCACCATCATCATCATCTTCCTGATAAACACTGGGCATGTGCTACATGCCAAGCACTGTTTAGAGTACATTACATACATTACTTCATTTGATTGTTACAATATTCCTATGAGGTAAAAACTATTTTATCTTCATATTACAGAAGTTGAAACTGAAAGACAAAGATGCAAAATAACATGCAAAAGGTTTCATAATGATTAGTGTATTCAGAATTCAAGAATATACCATCTGACTCATGAAGTTTAATAACTTTTCCCTCCATGTAGTAGTTTTAGAATCAAAAGAAGCAGATTAACATGTTAGATTTGCCATTCATTAGTTTGGGAACTATATTCAAACAACAGACATAATAAGTCTCAGTTTTTTCATCCATAAAATTTAGTAAATAATAATACCTATATCTTGAAGTTGTGATTTTTAAAGAAAAATATTGCGCAAAATGCTGCACATAATGTCTGAGAATGAAAGTTAACCTTAAAATACCAAAGTAATGACTTTAGTGATTTGTGTGTGTGTGTGCCTGTGTGTGTTTGTGTGCATGTGCGCATGTGTATGTGAATGGGCCAAAAAACAGTGTTAATTAAATTTGATGTTTCCTTAGAGATTAATTTAGGCACTGTGAAAATCTTGTTGACTGATCATCAGTCAAGGAGACTTTTAATTGAAGTGCCTAATTAATTTAGCTAATGGAATAAACAATGCCAGAAGACATAAGAAGTGAGGTGGTGAGGGCTCTAGATATTTGGTGCCCTTAATTTTGTTTCAGAACAGCACAACCTTTTTATTTTTTTCTTTTTGGTCTTACTTCCCATTCCTTATTCCCACATACTTCATTTTATTTTCTTTCTTTGTAAGAAGGAAGAGCCTTTGCCCTTTTACACATTTGAAGCCTTGAAGGTAATAACATTGAAACTATATTCCCTTTTCTAGATTTCCTCACAAGTGTTTGTAGGGATATTATTGTAAAGGAGCTTTGAGGTATCCTCCAACCTCATACAATATATTACACAAGCATCATTGACCCTGTGTTAAATGGTATTACTCTGCAATGTTTGCACACTATCAGCTTGACAGAGATTACAAAGTCAATCACATCTGTGAAATTATGTTACCATCAAAAATTGTCTGAAGGGCTCAGTCTCAGCATAAATTCAGGCAGGGGTTACTGATCTACTAGATCAGCATGAATGGAGAAGGAATGGGTGCATATTTTTTTTTCTTTTTTTTTATTCTTATCTCAGCATATTGTGGGGGTACAAAAGTTTAGGTTATGTATATTGCCCTTGCCCCTCTCCCCGCTCCAGTCAGAGCTTCAAGTGTGTCCATCCCCCAGACAGTGAACATCATACTCATGTATGTATGTATACATCCATCCCCTCCCATCTGCCTGACGCCTGATAAATGTTATTCCTATATGTGCACTTAGGTGTTGATCAGTGAAACCAATCTGATGATGAGTACATGTGGTGCTTATTTTTCCATTCTTGGGATACTTCACTTGGTAGAATGGGTTCCAGCTCTATCCAGGAAAATACAAGAGGTGCTATATCACCATTGTTTCTTATAGCTGAGTAGTACTCCATGGTACACATATACCACATTTTATTAATCCACTCATGTATTGATGGGCACTTGGGTTGTTTCCACATCTTTGCAATTGTGAATTGTGCTGCCATAAACATGAAAGGAGAAAAACTTTAGAGTTTTGTTGGCTTTGCTCAGAGAAAACCCACTGTAAAAGGAATTGCAATGATTAAAGAGAAAAATGAGAACTTGATCCAGTATTTCAAAATCTTCAGTGTAGAACAGAGACTTTTTCTTTTGAAATTTATACAATGGTAAAAGAAAATAGATCTTACATAATCATCTTTTCATGATGCTGCTACCAAACAATGGAGCCCAGTGCTTTTCTTTACTAAGCTACTGAGTGTCAGCATTTAACCTGCATATGCACACAGAGGTACAACTGATGCCAAAGTACTCGTTGTCTGGGTAATTGACAGCCTTCTTATTCTTTAATTATACTAACCAGCTATCATTTACTTTGCAGATAAAATAATTTAGGAATTACATTTTTAAAATTTTTATATTTTAATTTCTAATTTTTAATTATTATAGGCACATAATAGTTGCATATATTTACATGGTACATGTGATATTTTGATACAGTTATACAATGTAAAATAATCAAATCAGGATAATTGGAGGTATCCAGCACCTTCATCCAATAGCCCTCTGGGCTTCTCTTTAACTTCGATCTGCTTCCTCTAATTGCCTCTGGACTGTCAGTGGATTTCTAAATGCATGAACTTTAAAGTACTTGATGGTCTGAGTACTTTCAAAATAGCTTACGGAAATACCATTTACAAAGTAGAGAGAGTAATATCTTGCTTTCCATCCAATCTAGGATACAAGATCTATATCAGAAGTTTTTAACAGTTTTACTGTTTGAATGCATATTTGGAGCATACAGTCTAAAGTTCAAAGGACATTTGTTTCCTACAACCATGAAGTTGAATATATGATGGTCATATAATTAAATTCTAGACTGAGAGGTTGTATGAATCAATATTTTAAAACTTTTTCAGACTACTGTAATACTCTGCAATCACATATTTTGCCACATAAGCAGTGATATTAGACCTGGATATACATGGGCCATCAATACTGAATGGGTATCTATGGGATCCTGTGGACTTTTAATGAACAAGTCCAAAACAATTTGACAAAAAAAAAAGATATGCAATGTCTACATTTATCAACAAGCTTTTTCACATTAGTATTATTTCTGGCATATCTTCTCAACTGAGAACATACAGAACTGTGTCATTCATTTCTATTCTGCGTCTTTGCTGATGGATTTTCCAAATCTTACACTTTTGTACAATATCATAATAAATATTTATCTGCAAATATTTTCATATTCTTATACTTATGTAGGCCAAATTCATTAAAATGTAGTTCATATATTAAAAAGAGCCCAAATTTTGAATATTTGCCAATGACATTGTTACACATCTATTAATAAAAGAAAAAAATTAAAAACTATTAAAATAATAAAATAGGTTTAATAACTGGCTGATGAAATATATTTAAAAATGTATATGTGTATATGTGTGCACATGAACAAATAACTCTTCTGTAAGCTATCAGTAAGTCAGGAATAAATGAACTTTTTAAAAATCTTATTTATAATACCAAGAAAAACTATTAAATGAAAGCATCACACAAACAAACTCTCATATCTTGAGAATGCTAGATTTTGGCTTTAAGAGATATCATTTATTTATTTACTTATTTATTTCTTATTGAGACATGGTCTCTGTCAGTCAGGCTGGAGTGCAGTGGAGTGATCATAACTCATTGCAGTCTTGAACTCCTTGGCTAAATCCTCCTGCCTCTGCCTCTCCAGTAGCTAGTATTATAGGTGTGCACCACCTCACGTAGTAACCAAAAACCAGTTATACCCTTAAATATATTTATATAAAAATTTAAAAAGAATCAAAAATTAAAAATACTTAAACATTACTTACTCAAGAGATAAAAAAAAGTCTTAATAGAAATAAAGGCATATTCATTCGATGTAGATTCCTAATGCTTTAAAAGATAATTTAAATAAATGATCTGTAATACCCCTTTGCTATTATTTCAGTACTCTCTTTTGTATACTTATTTTTGTGTAAACATTAAGGGGTATGATTTAGAGGATTGTTGAAGAGACATATTAAGAAAACAGAGAAAATACAACCTCAAAATTGTCATATAATGTATTTTTTAGCTTGGGTTGATATGAACATGATAAGTTAGACATAATGCCATGTAATACACCAGAGTATCTTCCTTTTTTGTTTAGCATTTTTGGAAACACCTTTTACTTTTTAACAGCTTATTGAGGCTTAATTTACACACAAAAATTACACATATTGAATTTGATGAGTTTGGACTTATGTAAACACCCATGATACCATCACTGCAATCAAGGAAATAGACATATCCAACACCACCTAATTTCCTTGTGTCCCATTGTGGGTTTTTTGTTTGCTTGTGGGTTTTGTGTTTGTGTGTGTATGTGGTTAGAACACTTAATATGAGATCTACCCTTAACAAATTTTGAAGTTGCAAAATGCCTTATTATTAACCACAGGCACCATGTTGTATAGCATATCTCCAGAACTCACTCACCTAGCATAATTGAAACTTTGTACGCATGGAGCAACAACTCTTCATTCTCCCCATCCCAGCTTCTGGAAACCACTATCGCATTTTCTGCTTCTATGAGTTTAACTATTTTACATCTCATATAATTGAAATAATGCAGTATTTATTCTTTCATGAGTGGCTTATTTCACTTAGCAACTTAGCATGGCATAATGTCCTTAAGGTGTCTGGTTTGCAGATAGTTGTTTTCTAGCAGCAGGTGTCGGGGAGAGAGAGAGAGAGAGAGAGAGAGAGAGAGAGAGAGAGAGAGAGAGAGAGAGAGAGAGAGAGATGGGTGGGGGTAGGGAGAGAGAGAGCACACCCTTATGTTCCTTCATATAAAGGCACTAGTCCCTTTCATGATCACTCATCACCTACTTACCTCCCAAAGGCCTCACCTCCTAATACCATCACTTTGGGGGTTAAAGTTCCAACATATGAATTTGGGGGAATGGGCACAAACATACAGACCATAGCATTCTGCGCGTGTTGCACCATAACAATGAGGTGCCTAAAATAGTCAAACTCAGCAAATCAGAGAGTGAAATGATGATTGCCAGAGGCTGAGGGGAGGGAAAAATTGTGAGTTGCTAATCAACAGGTATAAAATTTCAGTTATGAAACATACATAAATTCTAAGAAATCTGCTATACAACACTATACTTACAATTAACAACACTGTGGTGTACATTTAAAAAAAATTAAGAGCGTAGATCTTATGTTGTGTTTTTAATACAACAAAAAAATAGGACAAGGAGGTTTAGAATGGACTACGGTAATCACCTCACCATCCCGGATCCCACCCAGTCTTCAACACATGGAAACACTCACTTTCAACTCATCTATTAATAGCTCTGCTTATCTTGCTATTTCCTTCCATTATTTCTAAATAATATGCATGCTACCATTACTGATTTTTTAAATTTAGACATTATGCATTGACTTCATAGTGTATTGAATGAGGATTTAACTTTCTTACATACCCTTCCTCATAAACATCCTAAACTCCTTGAACTTTTTTCCCTCTACTTTTCCAATATAATAATTTTACAATTTTTTGGTCAAATCGTTATTTAATATTTCCATTACCATAGCCTTGTAAATGTTATTTACAGCTGAGCTATAGAGAAGACTCTGATTTTCTTATTTTTAACCTTTGAATTACATGGTTATTTATTGGCTTTCTTTTGATTTTTTTCAAATTTCTTTTGGCTTTCATGTACCTACATCTAATGCATCTCAAAGTGTCAGATGCATAGAAGCTACTTGTAACAAGCTTTTGGACCCCACTTTACCATTTATAAAGCATTTTATGCATGTTATCACATTTGTGGCTCACAATGAACACATTCATTATGCAGAGCAGATCCATTTTGTAGATAAGGGAACTACAGCATAGATGGATTAAAGTAAATTGTCCAAGGTCTGTAACTAGCAAGAGACAGAAGTGTTTCTGAGGCCAAATCCTTTGTCCTTTGCACTGTGACAGAGCAGATTATCAGCATAATATTCTCCCTCTTCTTCCCCTTTTCTCATTTGCTACATGTGTCGGCACTGGCCTCTAAGGCATGTTATCATTTTTGCTTAATACATTGGAGAATTCATGTTGTGCACTAAATAATTCTCTGTGTATGATTCCGCTGGCAGCATAAGAGAATCAGTGAATAGCCCTGCTTTGATTCTTGAGCATATGCCTTAAGACCCCAGAAATTGCAGTGGACAACTTGATTGGAATGAGGTGTCAGATTGTAATGACTCTCACTATGTAAAATGCCTTCTCTGGGAACAGAAGGATTATTCATGAAGAACATGAGCTTTAGTGACTTTATACTGTCCTGTCAAATATTCAGAGAGCTGATTACAATTGGACTAGAATGAATAAAAGTAATTAAAGAAGCTACTGATAACTATCCAAGTCATTTTCTCTTTTAGAATTTGCGTACATTAGCTTAGCAGGGAGGGCAGATTTTTGCCTCTGTCAATGAGAAAAACAGGTGTCCTGGAATTGGCTAGTTCACCTCTGAGTGGTCTTGCTCTCCCCACAGCATGAATGTGTTCCCTAGATGAGCTTCTTCACATCTATTTAGATCTTGTTCATTCTTCAAGAACTAGTGCTTGCTCCTAATCCACTTTATAGACTTAGCTAACCACAGGAAATCAAGGCTATGAAACCTAATAGATTAAGCCATATCACACTGCTCATAGTCAACTTTTTTAACCTTAGAGTCAGCAATTTCATATGTTTCAAATAAATATACTTTCTCTGAACTCAAAATCCATTATCCTTTCTAAACTTTTGGAATGAAACCATCTGAGAATGTTTTGGAAAGACATTAAACAACCATCCTCTAATCTCTAAATTTAGTATATGTATAAAACTATCTACACATGTGTGTATGTATGGTACACATGCATATTTGTGTGTCTATATAAATACATATTTGCAAATACACATACTTAAGTCTGTGAAGTATTATAAATTAGTGAAAACTGGAAGAAAATCTGCATTTATGTACCAAGACCCATATAAGGGCTCTATACATATTCTTTTATTTCAACCCCACAGCCCTGAGTGTTGGGCATCATTGCATCTATTATAGAGAAAAAATAGGTTCAGAAAATTCAAATAACTTAATCAAATGAATGTAAATAATAAATAGTTTATGCATGTCTTATCTCTTAATCTATCTCCAAAAAAATCTCCTATTTTTATTATACCTATTACATATTTTATATTTCTTAAAATTATTTTCACATATAAACTTAATAGTGATTCAGAACAATTTATCACATACCTATTTCATGGGACAGATAATTTATCACATACCTATTTGTATTCATCAGAGGGAAATTTTTTTGTGTAAATAACAGGACAAAACAATGGAATCTCCTATGCCTGCCATCAATATGAAATCTGTGATTTTTAGCTATGCTATGCAAACTGTGAAACATGAGTCAGAGTTCTGTTTATTTTATGAAAGTGTGAACACTGCAATATCTGGCACAAATAAAACTAAATACAAAATATAATTTTTATCTTGAGGCAAGATCTTCAATAATTATTTCAGATTATGTTACTACCATCATAATGCTTCTGCCTCAGGTATATGGCTGTCTGTGTGCACGGGGTGGGGAATGTTTGTATTGTAGGAGAGTAAGCTCTTGGCTTTCCACATATAAGATCTTTCTGGCTGTCACCTGCTCAAGGAAATTAATAGATTTCTTGATTCCATCTTTAATCTTTTTCACCTTTAAGAATTGTTGCTGTCCTTTTTTAATCCACATAGGAGAAGATGTAGATGCAAGAATTTCAGACATGCAAGCAACCTAAGAACTCAATCACTTAGCCCATTATAGGTGATGATGAACTATAGTTCAGAGACTCAAGGGTTCTCTTTGCAAATCTCAGTAACTGTATCTTGGGGCTTCTTGGTTATGCTAATGTTTGTAATTAGTGCTACTGTAGCAGTGGAAGAGGAGACTTGGGAGGTATGAAGGGCTTTCAATGCTCCCAGGACGCTAATGTTAAATGCCCTGCTACTCAAATTTAATTGATTTGATTCTAAACATGGCTGTGACAACAATAATGAAAATAATAACAGCTACAATGTATTAGGTCCCCCTTGTATAGTGTATGTGCATTACGTTACTCATTCTTACCACAACAGTATCATTATAATCCTCACTTTATAAGTAAGAAAACTGAGACTGAGAGCAGTTATCTGCTCAAGGTCACAAAAAGTTACCAGTAACAAAGCCAGGATTTATAGCTATCTGTTGATTCCAGTGACTTGTTCATTAATCACTGTATGATCCCGACTTTTTGAAGTATGTGGGGGAATCAACAACCTACAGGTAAAAATTTCCATCATGACATTTTATTTAAATACACGTACTTAAAAAAATCTTTTACATATCACTGAAAATGGAAAATGACAAATAAAAAGAAGAAATAAGAAATATACTCAAATCTCACCTACCTAGTGACAACTACTTCTAATACCTTTATGAATGTCCCTTTAGTTCCTCTTCTGTGTGACTGGATATATGCTGGGGAGGCACACATTGGGTTTACTAATACCGATTAAGCTTTTAGGAAACATAATCCAACTTTTTAGGAAAAACCACTACCATCAGTGAAAGCTGTGTGGCTTAATTCCCAGGAGGTCAACATCCACTGTTTGCCCTTTCAGTTTTGGTTAATATTCTTCCTATCTTTTTTTCATTGACCTTTAACTAAAAATTATCCTACAAATTGATAGAAGAGTCATAAGACTTAGCTAATTAAATAGTATAGCATCCGAATTGAAACTAAAATCATTATTCATTAATCAAACAACTTTCTGCAGAGCACAGTGGTACGCTATACTGAAACTATTTGAGACAAAAAATTTAAACCAGCCATCGGCTACATTCAATGCTCTGGTATAGCTGTGGCTAAAGTTCAGGGATGAAACTAAACAGAGACCCCTAGTCCACACAAGATGGTGTAGATTCATCTCTCACTATTCCCCCTGTAATACAAAGTATCAAATGAAAGAAGCTGGGTTTACTCACTTCTGATTGCTAGCATAATTTCAAAAAGCCCAACTCTGTGATGATGTGCAGCTTTCTGGAAAGATGCTTTGAAGACAAAACAGGGTAGAGCATACAGCACCCCCATGTCTCTTGCCTAAGTCACTACATTCCTTATAAGATATGTGTTCCTAGTCCTTGCCTCTCCCTATACATAAGATAAAGCCTGATGGAGTTATTGCTTATGCTTCTGTGATCTAAAACCAGATGTACTTACACTCAAACCTTGATTTGATTCTGCTTTAATGTGACTTCTGAGCAAGTTTGATGCGAATTTGCATGTATTGAATCTCCACCACCTGTATATAAGCAGTGGGCTGAAATACTGTTCTGATCAGTTTTACAGAACTGTTTCTGGGCTATAAGCCACAGTCTAGAATCCTAAGAACAAAGCATCAAACTACCAGGGACAAAAACTAATAGAACTGACTTCAAGGAAAAATAGATGAATCCAGTATCATATTTGGAGACTTCAACACCCCTATATGAGAAATGGACAGAACCGGAAGGCAGAAAATCAGGAAGGACATAGTTGAATTTAACAACACTATCAACAACTGGATATAATTAATATCTACAAATTATTTTCTCCAACAACAGCAAAATACACATTCTTCTCAAACTCACGTGACACATGCACAAAGATAAACCACATTATGTGCCATAAAATACATCTTAACAAATTTAAAGCCACAGAAATCAGACAATCTTTGCTCACGGATTACAATGGAATTACATTAGAAGTTGATAACAGATAAATAGAAAATCCTAAAATACACAGAGATTAAACAACATATTTCTAAATGACATATAGATCAAATATGAAATCTCAAAAGAAATTTAAAAATATTTTGAACTAAATGACAATGAAAACACAACTTAAAATTCTTAGAATGCAATGAAATCAGTGCTTGGAAAATACAGAATTGAATGCTTGTATTAGAAAAAAAAGAAAGGTCTAAAATCAATCATTTAGGCTTCCACCTTAGCAAACTAGAAAAAGAAGAGCAACTTAAATTCAAAGTGAGCAATAAGAAGAAAAGAAATAAGAATTAGAGATGAAATTGAAAATATAAGTCAATAGAGAAAATCAACACAACCAAAAATTGATTCATTGAAAAGAGCCAATTATAAAAGTTAAGTTATAAAATCAGTAAGTCTCTTGCCAGGCTAATTAAGAAAAACACAGAGTGGACACAAATTACTAATATCAGAGACAAAAGAAGAGGAATCACTACAGATTTCATGGATATTAAAGTGATAGAGAAATCCTACGAATGTCCATTCATGATGAGACTTTCAGTAAACTAGGAAAACAGAGGAACTTTCTCAACTTGATAAAGAATATTTAACAAAAAGTTACTTTTAACATCATACTTAATGGTGACAAACTGGAAGTTCTCCTACTAAGACCAAGAAAAACACAATGATGTCTCTTCTCATCACTCCTTTTCAGCATCATGTTGGATGTCCTAGCTATTGCAATAGGACAAGAATAGGAAGTAAAAGATATTTTCAATAGTAAAGTGAAGATGACAAAGTGTAGAATTAGGACGGAGTGTCTTAGTCCAGTTTTGTTACTATAAAGGAATACCTGAGGCTGAATAATGTATAAAGGAAAAAAAAGTTTATTTGGCTCACATTTCTGCTGGATGGAAGACTGGGTATCTGGTGAAAGCCCCAGGATGCTTCCACTTATGTCAGAAGGTGAAGGGGATCAGGCATGTGCAGAGATCACATGATGAGAGAGGAAGCAAGAAGGGGAGGGGAAGGTACCAGACTCTCTAACAACTAGCTCTCACAGAAACTAATTGAGAACTCACTTACCTTCTAGGGAGAGGATTAATCTATTTACATGGGATCTACCCCCATGATCCTATTAGGACCAACCTCTAACATTTAAAATCAAATTTCAACATGAGATTTAGAAGGATCAAACAAACCATACCCAAACTATAGTGCAGGGCAATACAATTTATCCATCCTGAAAAAGAGAGGTAAAATAAAGTGAAAAATAAAATAGATCCTCAGGGACGTGTGAGACATTAGGAAAAGAGCCAATATTTATATATTTGCAGTCCCAGAAGAAGAGAAGAGTTTTGGACTGAACAAAATTTAGGATAAATAATAGTCAAAATTTCCCAATTTGGTTAAAGACATAAAATCACAGATTCAAGAGCCAACTTAACCCCAAGTAGGATGTATAAAATTAAATAAGTCCATATCACTGTATTTTATAATTAAGCTTCTAAAAACTAAAGACAGGAAAAAAGTTGAAAGCATATATTTTTTGTTATATATTCTGTTCCCTTAAGATATGTGTTTATCTCTCCACGAATACCATGGTTCGGATTACTATAGCCATAAATTAAGTCTTGAAAGTGCATACTGATTCCTTTACTTTGTTCTTTTCTTTTTCAGAATTGTTTTAGCTCTTCTAGAAATTGTGCCTTTCCATAAGAAATACACCCATAATATAGGATTTTTACAGAGATGCAAGAGCAATTCAATGGAAGAAGGATACTCTTTTCAACAAATGCTTCTGGGGCAGTTGGACACACTTAGGGGACAAAGGAGGGACAGACAAAACGTGGTTACCTAAACCTCACAGCTTACACAATAATTTTATAGTGTTTATGCTATATTATCTTTATACTTTATAAATTCTATTTTCAATATTTTACCCTTATATTACATTTTATAACCATATTTAGAATAACTTTGAAAATATTCTATTTCTTATAATTTTCATTTTATATTTTACAATCTTTTAGATATTTTACCTTCCCATTCACAACATTTTTATTTTTTTTTATCCCTTAACTAATCAAAGTATATCTTTGAGCAATTATTTCAAAAAGGTAGTTTTTTTCTAAAATACATAGCTGAAAATGACATATTAAATAAAAACAGATTGTGAATTTAAATATACAAGATAAACCACAAATATTTAGGAAAAATCATAGTAGGTCTTCTGGATCTGGAGTTAGACAAAAAGTTCTTAGAATTGACACCAAAGTGTAATCTATGAAAGAAAAAATTGATAAACTATAATTGATCTATTGAAACTTTCTTTCTGAGAAGACTTATGTGAATAGTATGGAAAGATAAGCTATTGACTGGGAGAAAATATTTACACACCATGTTTTTTACGAAAAGTTAATATCTAGAATATATAAAGAACTCTCAAATTCATCAGTAGAAAACCAACAATTCAATAATAAATGATAGAGAAAATATTTGAACAGACATTTAATCAAAGAAGATATACAGATAACAAATGAGCACACAAAAGCTTGTTTAACATAATTAGCCATTTAGCCATTCTGGAAATGTTAATTAAAACCACAAGGAGCTATTACTGCATACCTACCAGAAAGGCTAAAATATAAAATGATGACAATGCTGAATGCCGGAAAGAATATGGAAAACTGGATCAAAAATACATTGTTGTACAGTCTGGCAGTTTGTTTTACTAACATATAAGGCAGAAATTGAACTCTTAGACATTCACCCAGGGAAATAAAAATGTATGTTCACAGCAAACCTGCATAAGAATGTTCACAGCAGTTTTATTTGTAATACTGCCAAACAGAAACAACCCAGATACCCTTCAATAAATGAGTGATCAAACAAGCTGGAGTAGACCTTAACATGGAATATTGTTCAACAACAAGAAGAAATAAAACAAACTATTGATACATTCAATGACTTACATAAAAATCTCCAAGATATTTTGCTGAGTGAAAAAGTCAATCCCCAAAGTGAATGTCAATCTCAAATGGATCACTGTATAATCCATTTCTATAATATTCTTATAAGGACAAAGTGATAGAAATGGAGAGCAGATTAGTGGTCATCAGCAATGAGATCATGGATTTGGGCATGGTTGTCAAGGAGGAAAGCTTCAGTGATGGGAATGTTCCATATCCACTGTGACTATATCAATGCCAATATCCTGGTTGTAATAGCATAATATACTTCTGCCTAATGGGGAAACCTGGGTAAAGGGTACAAGAAATTTATCGGCATTAGGCTTTACAAATATATATAAATGTACATTTATCTCAAAATTTAAAATAACAATTTAAGCATTTAGATGTTTTATAAGGATGATTAACACAAACACTTGGCAATTTGAAAATTGTTTCCATTTTAATGCTTTTTTTTCATATTGTCATTAACCAGGGCCTGGGGTGGTGAGTATCTTAGAATGACCTAGCTGAGGCTACATTCTGATTCATTTGGCTTAAATGATAAGGTAAACTAATCATGTCACGTAAAAGAAGTCCCTAGAAGAGACAGGTCCAGGGTTTAACTCAATGGCTCATCAGTGTCATCAAAGACCCAGGACATTTTCATCTTTTTTTTTCTCTCATCTTCACTGTATTACCTTGGTTCTCTTGGTGACAAGATGTTTGTTAAAGTACTAGGGCATCACAGATACAGTAACTTCTCTCAGTGAAAGAAAATTGGTTTTTTTTTTTCATTGTTTCTCTTTAATGCATGAGGAAACATGCCAAGAGTCTCTTCTAAAGGCCTTTCTGCCACATCACAATACAAAAAAAGGATTGGCATATTTGCTTAGAGTTCTCAATATTTCCCTGCATTTCATGAGAGAGGTGTGATTCAAACAATATACAGTAGTGTCTGCTACAAGTAAATAAAACTTACAGTAGGAGTTGTGAGTTCTAGTCCAAGATCAATTTCAAAATCTCTTCATGACATTGGCTATATCCTGTACATTCTCTGCCCTTCAGTTTTATATTAAGTAAAATAAGGAAGCTGGATATATCACCTCTCTAGCTGTGATTTATTCTGTGATAGTGCTGCAGTTATGATTTTATATATCTGGTAACCTTAAACATACCATCCAAGACCCAGTTTGAATTTGTCATGTAATGTTATGACCCCAGTGGCCATTGCAGCGAGAGTTAACCTCCCTCTCAGTACCATCTTAAGCCCCTGTCGTCAGACTTATCATATTGAACTGTGGCGTAAATGATGTATATTTGCATCTTCCTGCGTAAGACAGTGAGTTAATTTAGGGAAAGGATCACATCTTATTCATTGTTGTGTCCCCACTGCCCAGACTTGCGTCTGGTTAAGATTAGACAGCCAATAAACACATCGTAATTTTAGTTAAGTTAACTGGTAGTGCGCTGTCATCAGGTTGCTTGCTGTATTGCTCAGCTAACAACTATTGCCACTAATAAATAATTCTGAGATTTGGGAATAAGCCAGTAGGAAAATAATAAATATTCCATAAAAAATTAGATTTTTGTGCAGTATTTTCCCTAGATGTAATGGTACATATCACAGAATGTTAACTCTTCATAACCTACTGTTCTCTTTAGGTTTTGACTAATGGTTAATGTAGGAAGATCTTTCTAATAGGCACAACCTTTGCACATTTCTGGAAATCATATTACAGCCACTCAGAAATCTAATTAAATGTTGAACTGAATTAAATGTTGCTTCTAAACATTAAGGGGAAGGACAATACTGTATTATAAAAAATGCCAATTTGTCATCTACATTGATTTCTAATTTAGCATTATTGTTACTAATCATCCAAGTTAATTGCCAGAATCACCAAGAAGATACTGAAAATCATGAATTATGCTTCTATATAATTTCTTTCTTAAAACAATTACAAAATGTGAGCAATCATAAAAAAAAGTAGGAAACATTAATTCTGGTATATTTTTTCCATATTTCTAAATTGAATACCTATTATGTCTCAGCATTTAAGCCCATGTCATTTAATATGTTATTATATTTGCAAACAAGCATTTTTGAAAGCAATTTATTTGGAATAGAGGAACATCATTATGACAGGAAAAATACTGACAAAATGTGGTCTGCATTTTTATATTTTTTATTTGGATTCAATAATAGTTCCTCTTGATAGAAAATAAAGTTGCACCATGCCAAACAACTACAGAATTATGGCATATATATGATCTGTTCATTTTGAAATAAGCTAACCACTATCTGATAAATAACACCTTATAATAAACACATTTTCTTTCTAATTTGGTTCACCTTAACTAGTGAATAAACAAATAAATATACAGTAAATAACTCTCAGACCCTGTCTTGCACTAGCTTGAAATAGCATTTGTGATACTCAAGCAAATTACTTCATTCAACAAAAACTTACTGAGTGCTTATTCTGTGTAAGGAACTGTCTTAGTCCATTTGTGTTACTACAGGAATACCTGAGGCTGCATAATTTATCAAGAAAAAAGGTTTATTTGGCTCATGGTTCAGCAGGCTGTACAAGAAGCATGACACCAGCATTTGCTAATGGTGAGGGCTTCAGGCTGTTTCCACCCACAGTGGAAGGTGAAGGGGAGCTGGCATGTAGAGAACACATGTCAAGAGAAAGCAGGAAGAGAGAGAGAGCAGAGGGAGTACTAGACTCTTGTCAACAATCAATTCCTGTGGGAGATAAGAGTGAGAACTCACTCACTCCCATGAGAATGGCACAAAGCCATTAATAAGAGATCAAATACCAATACTCAAACACATCCATCGAGCCCCACCCCCAACAATGGAAATCAAATTTCAAATGAGACTTGTGGGGCCAAAAAAAAAAACATATCAAAAGGATATTAAGAACTGTTCTGGGTTCTGGGTCTGCATTTGTTAAAAAGAAGGTCACTGTCCTAATATAACATATTTTAGTAGAGGACATTTTATATTAAATTAATTAATTGTGTAATCTAAAATAGGATAATCTTTAAAACAATTTAAAATGTGTATACAGCACATACTGTATGCGAGGTACTATTCCAAGTACTTTGGATGCATTGGTGACCAAAACCTTGAAAGATTTCTGCTGTCATTAGATGACATTCTAGTAGAAAAAGACAAACTATAAACACATTTGAAGAGAGAGGGAAATGAATAAAATAATTGTTTTGAAGATAGTGGAAGAATGAACTTTCTGAACTATCATGTAGAATTATTGGGCAATATTGAGTGTCTGTTTGAGATTAATGGGCACGAAAGTAATGTGAGACCAGTCTGCAAGTTTGGAGGTTTTTCTAAAGAAAGTCTCCAAAGAAAAACTTAAGAAAAACTTCTAAAGAAAAAAGCCCTGTTTAGCTTCACAGTCAACATAGGTATAGAGGGGAAATTAGGTTTAATTAATATAACATTGAATTATTACTAACGTCCCTTCATACTCAGGTTGCAGAATTATAAAACCACACCCTTAAGTTGCCTCATCTTAGGAAGAATTTATTTATTCACCTCTTGGGCTTGGCCGTATGAGTTACTTTGAGGAATTGGACAGCAGACATGATGTGATCAGAGACTTATATTGTACTTTCTTGATCGATCTTTCTCTTTTGTTCTTCTGCCTTTCCCATGGGAAGAACAGAACTTCATTTATTGCTGGTTCAAAAAGGGTTAGAGATGCACACAGTAAATCTGGTAAGAAATTATGATTTAGGGCTAACTACAGATTCAGCCAATCTACACCCACCCATTAAATTCTAACTGATCCACTAAATTCCAGTTCACTGATAAATATGAGTTGGGGGTTAGCTAGGGACAGCATGACAGAGAAAAAAAATTAAGAATTAAGAAAATTCAGAATGGCTGCAAAGAGGCAATTAAAAAGATGGACTATGGAATTTATGCTGAGTAAAAAGACATTAGTCTAAGTTAAACCATTCAACAAATAATTTTTGATACCTGGAATCCCAAAGAACATGTCCAGATAGTTTTAAGAGAAACCTCATTTTTAATGTATTCTTCCTCTTTCCAAAGGAGTTTCAGGATTGTTGGAAAGAAAAAATGTCGATATGTCATTATTAAGATATCCATAAAAGTTTCTATATGTAAGTATCAAATGAAAAACACAAACCAGAAAAATATTCTAAGCACAAAGAGAAATACATCATTGAGATCTGGAATGATTGGCTGCAGTTTTCCATAGGAAGGGGTCCTGATGTACGCAGAATTCAGGAGAGAAAGGAGCAAAGTACATACTTTCTCCCCCGTTCCTGGTTTTCCCAGGACACTAATCCATGTTCCTGATGGATTAGGATGCCATTTCCTCTTCTTTGTCCTCATGGCAGAGAGGAGTAGTATTTGAACCCATTTTGAGGTCCTTGAGGGCACTTACTGTCCTTAATCCCTAACACAGATCTTAGCACATAACTGCAACTCAGTTCCTTTTATTAAACCAATCAAATAGTAAGTGACAAAGAATGATAAAAGTTCTGTTTCATTTTTAATTTAATTCTTGTTGCTGAAAGGAAATTTAAAAATTTACTTAATTTAAAATAACATATATGACTTGATCATCACAGATGTGTTATAAAATTGTTCTTAAAATAAAGCAAAGTTCAAGAAATGAATTCAATTAGACAAATAAACCGATTTATCCTACTGACATGCTAAAATAAAAATAAATTTTACTTAGGTACCTATACAAAATGCTTAAATAGTCAGCAAGTGTGTTTACTCTCTGCTTAACCATTCTACATTATAAATAAAATGTTAACTAACTCCTGTGTTACGCAAATAATTGGCAAATGTAACAGTAATAAAACGTTGAAGAGCTTCCAGGCATCTAAATCTATTTAAAACATAAAACTGTCCCTCAACTGTCAATGACAGCCATCCTCTATGTGAAAACTTGAGACAAGGTCACCATAATGAGTTTCTTAAGTTGTGTCAGAATGTGGTTTTAAAACCAAGCTCTTTACAACTTAATGAGAAAGAATTCTTCCAGGCTGACACAAGCAATTTCTTTTTAATGATAGAAAAGCTTGGGAGCTGGGGAGAATGGGACCTAAGAAAGACAAGGAGAAGAGGTCTTTAAAAAGCACTTATTGAAAAAAGCTCTAAAATTGGAAGATGTACAGTTAATTAACTGGATGATGGTGGGAGAGATCATTTAACTACTTTAATTTTCATTACCCTTATATTAATAGTATAATATATAGGGATTAGGGAGATGATTCCCAATATCCTTTGAAGTTCTAAGATTATACAATTCTCTGATCCATTTTCAGAATTACAACTAAGTAAAGGCAGTGACAACCTCCTACTGTCAAGGTCAAGTTAGGCAAAGTGGATGGTTCTAATTTAAAGATCCTTCTCTTTTAACACATTAAAGAATTTATGGAATATCCAAAAGGTTTGATTTTTAATGAAGATCACATGGTGATTTGTGATTTATATATGGACAGCCATAAAAATTCCTCGTTGTACTGGTGCCATTTGCACTAAAAAGAAATAATAAATCTATTGGCAAAACTTACTTATGATCACAAAAGCAAAATGTTTATATCTAAAAAAGTCCCTTTATAAAAATAATATAATTTAATAAGGATTGAAAGAGGAAAGCATATAAAACAGGGCATTAGAAGGCATGGTGCCTTTCGATCTTCCCAAGCTTTGAATGAAGATAATTGGGCAGATTTCAGACAGAAAACAGACACAAAATGGAATATTGAAGTAGGAATATTGCCTGGAGCTGAGGACTGGTGTGAAGGTGCAGATGACTGGTAAAGTGACAGTTGGGAAGCCTCCATCACAGCTTACCGTGGATTTTGGAAACCATTCCAACTGTGCCAAAGATAGGCTGGATTGCCCAGGTCCAAGACCTCAGCCTGCAGGGCACTGTCATGAATGCTCCTCATTCTGCACCTCCTGGGGTGCAGCCCACTATGGTGCCTCAGTTCCTGCTCTGCTCCAGCTGTCATAGATGAGGGTAATTGGAGGGACTCTGTCAATCTCTAGGTCATGCCCACAGCCTTCTAAGGGAGTATCAACAGAGAAAAGGAAGTGATATGGAACAGTTGCTTTCTTAAACTTTGTCTAATGAAGGTGATTTAAAAAATGGGTGGATTAATAAAATGTGGTATATGTACACCATGGAGTACTACTCAGCCATAAAAAATGAATTAATACCTTTTGCAATAATCTGGATGGAACTGGAGACCATCCTCTTAAGTGAAGTATGGCAAGAATGGAAAAGCAAACACCATATGTACTTACTATTAAATTGAAACTAACTGATTAGCACTCGTGCACAGATGGAAGTAAAGCTCAACAGAAATCATGCAGGAGGGAAGGGGAGGAGGGGATGGGTGAAATCACACCTAATAGGTACAATGTACACTATCTGGGTGATAGGCACACTTAAAACTTTGACTCAAGCAGTATAAAAGCAATCCAAGTAACCCAAACATTTGTACCCCCGTAATATTCCAAAATAAAAAAAAGAAAAAGAAATAAATACATAAATGCCAAAAAAAAAGTATGAGACCATAATTTAAGGTGATGATGTTTTACAAATTCGTGAAGTGAATTGCTGCTTGTCAGGAGTAGGTTTTGAGGTATTCCTGGAGTTTAGGGGCACTCTTTTTGACCCGCTCCATGTGAGAAATCACTGAGCTCCCTGCCTGCAGCCACCACAGAAGCAGAAGGACACTTGAATTTCAACTTATGCCAGCACTGGTCAGCATGCTCACAAGTGCTGATTTAGGCCTTTCTATGGAATTTGAAACAATTCTAGTTTACACAGGTGAGAAGAGTTGCTGACCTCAAAATCATCCAATTCCCATGGAAGAATTTAGTATCACGAAATAAGACCAGGATACTTTATTAAGTGGAGCATTTTCTTTCATTTACATAAATTCCAACAAATTCTAATGTTTAAATTTCTTTGAGTATTTTGAGTGTATTTCCAATTCTATTTTAATGCAATACTAAAATTATCAATGGTATTTTTCAACAGCAACATTTAGGAATAACTAAATAAAAGAAAGGGAATATCTGCTAATTAAGTGCCACTGTGTTGCAGGTGATTCATGGATCATTTAATTTTTTACAAAGTCTTCCCAAGATATTATTATTATTTTACAAAGAGAAGTCTGAAATTCAGAGAAATGAAATGACTTTCCCAAACTTATCCAGCAGTAAATTTAGAATCCTGAACTCAAACCCTAGACTTTCTAATTCAAAATAGATTATGCATTACAGAGTAAGAAGTAAGACTGCACACTAAGTGTGAAACAAAACACAAGGTGAGATGTGTTCTTCATGTCCTTGGCATAGACAAGACTTATGAAAAAGTTTATGAAACATTTAACATTTATTGAAGTTTATCATTTTAGGCCCTCTACTATAGGTTTCTTAAATTATTTCAATTAGTATTTGTTCCAGTCTTATAAAGTTTGTACTATTAACATGTCCATTTTACATATGAGGAAACTGTGACGTAGAAAACTGAAGTGACCACACCAAGATCATAGACCAAGTCAGTTGCAGAAATAGGATTCACATCCAGTCAGTCTCACTTTAGAGTGAAAGTGTTAATACTATGTGATACTGCATCTCTAGACTTAAAGAAGAAAAACAAGTGAACTTTCTGCTTTGTTAATAATTGTAGGAAATTATTTCAATAGACACAGTTCTACTTCATTGTTAGAAATCATGCTCTTTAAAAAGACATGCTCCAAGAATTTATCAGAAAATTGCCTTTCTTATCTGTTCGATTAGTTATGTTAATATTATCAACATTCAGCTCACTAAGTGCAAGACGCAAAAAGTGCTAGCTTAGTATATAAAAATTTTAAAGTCTCATGGCTTTTCTTCTTTGTTCCTTTCTCTTATAGGAAAATCCTGATTATATCTTGCTGTACATGTCACAAAGTCACTGCTGAGTAATGTATTTAAAATGATGTCATTGCAACTTTTCCTCTTATACTAAAGAATTCAGAACAGGAAAATAGAATCAATAATGTCAGATTTGAAGTAAATTATTTATTTAGGTTTTTTTTTAAATTAATTAAGCACATAGATTCTCTTAAACCAATGCTTCTCAAACTTTTGAAACTCCTAATTTTTTGCTTAAAAAGTTTCTCTGAGCAAGTTATTCATATTTTTTCTTTTTATCTTTCTCATATGTAAAATTATATTATAACATAAAACATGATTTTTCAAATTTATGCACATCCCCACCTCAGAATTCCTCCCATTTTGCCATATTTTCTTTTATCTCCCACCCCTGTACTTGAAGATCGCTGCCGTAACACCTGGGAAATTCTTTTAACAGCCTCACTGCCCCTGACTCTTCTCCCACGTCATATTTGTAATTTCTCTGTTTTTTTCTCAGCTATGCCCACCGCACCTGTTCATTATGAAAATAAGGATATTTTAGAATCTGCCAGCATTTGAGCGCAAGTTGCCATAATTTCATTCTGTCTTTTGATGGATGAAATGGTTAATTGACTTTCTAAAGGAGAAATTAAAATAAAAAATAAAAACAAGAACACCAAAGGTCAAATATTCAAACCCCATCTTCTTTGCTATTCTTTTGCAAAGGAAATTGGCAACATCCTTTCTGAGGCTTGATAATTCTAAAAGACTCTAGTGTACCTCAATAGGCTGCAAGAGAAAAAAATGAAAAAAAATCTGCAAAGGAAACTCAATACCCTTGTTTGCCTTTGCAGAAAATAGGCTCCTCACTTTTTAATGCACAGTTTTCATCCAAATAACAAACAAGCTCATGAGATGTCTGTTTATGGGTGCTGGGATGAACATCTAGAATAGAGGCCATGGGGTCCTAGTAGCCAATTTCATGGCTAAGATTTATGGGATGGATATAAAATGGGGTGAAGTCACATATTTCTATGGAAGAAATGGGAAGAACAATAAGAAGGTCACTTGTGGGGTGTAGCTGACATTATGGGAATTTCTGCCACCGCAAAAGTGGTAAGTGAGCAAGATGGAGAGAATAGGTCTCGGTAAAGATCTGGAAGTGATAGCCCTTCTGCAGGGGGGAACATTACTTAGAATGGAAGTGTTGGAAATGGGGACAGTCAGATAAAGTAAATTCTTCTGCTTCAACTAAGAAAATGAGGTCTGCTCACATTGCTATGTGAACCCTAGGATTTCAGAATAAACTGGGAGTTGGTCACATGAAATGATTAAAGAGTCAAGCCCAGCTCTGTGAAGTTGCTGGTTGTGTGTCTTAGCTTGGGTTATTCTTTTATCATTTAACCTCAGTTTTTTAATCTGTAAAACAAGGATCATTATACCTAATTTAAAAGATTGACATAAGAATTAAAATAAATCAAATCATATATGGATTTTTAGTACTACAGCTAACACATAGTAGTAGTAGTACTACAGCTAACACATGAGAATTGTTCATTAAGTAATGATTTTTAAATTATTTTTTTAAAAGTTGCCTAGAGAAGGTGACCATAGGTGCTATGGTTTGACTGTGTGTCCCTCCAAATTATGTTGGGGCATAATTCCCATTGTAGTGGTATTAAGAGGTGGGGCCCTTGAAAAGAGATCGAGTCATAAGAACTTCACCCTCATGAATGAGGTTAGTGCCCTGTTATGGGAGTTGTCTTGCTCTTTCCACCATGTGAGGACACAAAAGCCGCCACCTCTGAGGAACAGCCTCTCTCCAGACATCAAATCTACTGGTGCCTTGATCTTGGACTTCCTAGCCTCCAGAACTGTGACCAGTAAATTTCTGTTGTTAATAAATTACCCAGTCTAAGATATTTTGGTATAGCAGCCCAGACAGTCTAAGACAACAGGATAATTTTTAGAACCATGGCTCCTAAAAGTGTAAAAAATAAAGAATTTGGATATTAGACCTGAGAGAATAAAAAAAAACTAATATTGAGCATTTGACTTTACTTATTCATCATATAATAGAATATATATACTTATGAGATAAAAACATTGGCTGATAGTAACAATTAGTAATTGTTAGCATTTTGGAAGCATATTCCATATGGTAGGGGCTGCTCAGCTTAGATACATTTCAACATACCATGAGAGGTGGATTCGATAATTATTTTGACTTTACCTAAACTTTAGAAAAACAATCCGAAATTTAAATTCCAATGGCTTCATTTACTAGCTGCATACCTGTAGGTTATTTATGGAACATCTCCAAGCCCTAGCTTTTTTATAAAGTAGAAATGATTATGTCACTTGGCCCTGTCACAGAAGAAATCAAAAGCCCCCAAATTCACTCATAACTTTTCAGAAACCACTTAAAAGACAGAGATGAAAATATAATTTGTTTACTAACTACATATTTTAGAGCCTTTGCTGTGTTCTAAATATGGTCTAATTCTTGAATTACCTCATTGAATAAAATAAAGATTCCACTTTATAAAAGGTAAATCATAGCATATATTGAAATGTGAAGGATATGATGGCAAAAAAAAAAAAACATGAAGAGGGTAAAGGAGATTGGAGTTGCTATGACGGGACACTGCTTATAATGACAAATATAGTAGTTAGCATGCATATCATTTGAATGAGATAAAGGAGGTAGCATAGATATCTGGGGGTAGTACATTCAAGGCAGTAGAACAGCTAGAGCCAAAGCCTTAAAGTGAAGTATTAACAACAAAATTTTCAGCCATCATATTTCAGGCTAAAGTGCCTTCAGACATTTTGTGAACATAGGCTGAAAATTTTATGGGACAAAAACTTGCCAGAATATAGTTTATGACAGACCTACTAATAATAAATTTCATTCAGGTCAACTGGGTTTACATATCTATTTAAATGTATTATTTTCCAACAATTAAGTACAACAGATTTTCCTGTTTTAGTGACAGAGTTACCAAAGGTGAAAATAAAGATTTGCATTTAAATAGCTTCACCACATGGAAGTAGAATTTCCTAAATCTTCTTGAGACTGATATGTAAATAGAGATTGCAATTTGGCTAGGTGGGAAATTGTGAACTCTCTTTATATAACTTAGAACAAAGAACAATAAATACCATGAATTTCATATATAAAGGGCCCATATCCTGGTTATGCAGTAAAAGAAAATCTGTGTTAGCTTTATTCCTGCATGATGTTGGTTCAGGAATGGACTGAGAAATAGAAGTGGGGAGCAATTGTGTGGGCACTGAGAAGTAGGAGCACCAGGTTTCTGTAAGTCTACAGAGGGTAGCCAATGTCCTTATGTATCAATTACAATATGACAAAGTTCGATGGGATGTTATGTTGATAATAAACTCTTCACCCCATTAGGGAGGGAGGGATTCTCACCCTACAGTACTGGGGGTGACCAAATATAGGACTTTGACCATGGACAGATGAGATTGACAGCACTTTATTAGCTACATATATGCACAGCCCGGGGGAGAAGGATACCACATACCATGCAGGGCCGCAGGGTAGTTGCTGTTGAGAATAGAGTAATAAACAGGGACTGTGGGAGGCAGGCTTTGTATAATATTAATAGTATCAAGAGGGTAAGGTCATCTTAGGTTCCCACATGAGGATGTGACTGACTTGTTTGCATAATTCTGTGGTTGGTAGAGAATGAAACCCATTATTCATGATAAACATAAACTATTCCTAGTTGCCTTGTTTGAGAGGGTTGTTTTGCTAGGTGACTTTATCTGTGATAGCAGACTGTGGAGGGTAACTTTTGGTTAGGCCATTCAAAGCGCTCCTTGTTTTGCCAGATACCAAGGTAGCACATAATATTGGGCCTTAACTTTAGACCTTACACCACTGAGTTTAGCAACTTAAAGCCCAGAGAGACTGAGTAATAGACTAATATCACATAGCAAATAAGTGTCAAGGCTGTGATATGAGGTCTCTGATTCCCAGTCCTACCTATTTTTGTATTAATTCATAATTTATAAAGCACTTACTTTCTAAAAGGATTTGCAGTGACATACACAGCATGAGCAATAAGGTTATCAAAACAAACAGAGTGCTGACATTTGAGAAATTACATGGCATAGATTTTTTTCATGTATTATTCATTGGCCAAGGTTTTACCAATATATTCTGCTTTGGGATTTCTCAGGCTACTAGAGTGAATCTTCAGAGCTCATCTTCCAAAGAGTTAGATAGCTTGGAGGAAATAGGGAATGATTAAGATATATATGCAGAATATACCCCTCCTTTGCCCACCTTAAGTTTTTTTCTGTAGTTATAACTGGCTTAGGCAAACGAGTAAAATCAACTTTCTGTACATGTGTCTCTTAAAAATCACACACACACTTTTTTTTATTTGTTTTTAGTTAGACCAAGCTAAATTTGAATTCAAAGATAATACAATGCAAAGACATGGAATTTGAGCCATGAGAGTCTGAGTCCTTGTAAATTACATCAAGGGACTAGGGTAAATGATGCCCTGAGATTTCTTTCCTTCCTTTGTGATAGTCCTATGAGTGTGAATTCCTCAGGCATTGTGCGTATGAAGTATACTGCAGCTGTGCTCTCCACAGACCTTGGACTTTGCCTGTCTAATTGCTAATGCTTGTGTGATCTATATTTTATCTACATCCTTCTTTCACTTTCTGGGAATGTATTCTTTGCTCTGGCTTCTCCTCATCCCATTTGCTTTTTTAAATAATTTAAAAATAATAAAAAGATTAATTTTTTAGCATTATAAGGATACTAAGTGAATAAGTTGCATTTGTTATCCTCTTGTTTGTAAAGACTAGTGACTGCTTATAACCTATCTTAGCGCTCCTTGCATTAGTCCCTTTTGCTTTCCTTTATGTCTTAACTTGCTGTACATCACTTAGCTTTCCTTTGAAGTAGCTACAGTCCCTTCTCTCCTCCTTATTTGACTTGTAGCCTTCTCTTATCATCTTCCAGATTCTCTCTCAAAGTGAAATGCCACTATTATTTCAACCCAAGAATGAAAAGGTTCATAAGGTATAAAGAAGAGTGAACATGATTAACTATCAAATGCATCTTCCCAAAAATTACTGCTTGGGCCCTTTCCAAGTAAGGTGGCGTTCTTCTACAAAAGAAGGAATAAAAATAATGAGTAATCTAAGTTATTTTTTAAGGAGCCTAAGTGAAGGAGACATTTATAATATGATGGAAAATGTGAAGAATTTATGAAGATTCTGCCTTGCAATTTTTTATTTATAACAGGAGAAATGATCATGGATTTTGGAACCAGATAGTCTTCAATTCAAATCCCAGCTTCAGCATTTATCCATCGAGGTCTTGAACAATTTATTTAACTTTTTTAAACCTTAATATTTTTCATTGCTAAATGTGTAGCCTTAACTATTTCATAGTGTATCAGAGGCCTTAAGAAATACAGTTGAATGATTTCTAAGATATATCAATAGCCCAGAAAAGAGAAAGAAAGGTAACCTAATTTGATTATTTTTAAGCACATTTTCCCTCTTTCTCATAGCCCTAACACCCTGGTATTATTCTTCTTAAAATGATTCATAAATCAACTCTTTATTTCTATTTTTAATTCAAGGGATACTCTTTAGCAGGAAACTGAATTTTACCTCACAGTTTCTTCATGGCAGTAGTGGTAATGGTCAGGAATGCAAAAGAATACCTTTAGGTTTACTCCTGTTTACTAAAATCATTTAGCTAAACATATTATTTTAGACAAGTTTAACTTTTTTGATGAATAAATGAATTATCTGAATTAGATAACCAGGAATTCATTAAATTAAAATGAAGATAGATGTTCTTTATTTACTCATTCAATCATGCAAAAGTCTCTTTGGAGGGCATATTCTACACTACACATGAAATAAATACCTGAGATATAGCAACAAACATGAGTCCCTGGTCTCATGAAGCTACTGCTTAAAGCACAGCCTGGTTTCATATCTGTGGCCCAGCCAGTGTAGGTTAGGAGGAGGTATCATATGCAGAAGCAGTTTTATCATGAAACTAATAAAGCAAAGTTCCGGAGACCTTTACTTGCACAGCCCTTTCCTAAAGGGCTGTACAGCCTCTGTGGAAAGCAATATGGAAATACCTCAAAGAGCTATAAGTAGAACTACCATTTGATCCAGCAATCCCGTTACTGGACATCTATCCAAAGGAAGAAAAGACATTCTATAAAAGAGACATCTGCACTAGAATGTTTATAGTAGCACAATTCACAATTGCAAAGATGTAGAAACAACCCAAGTACCCATCAATGTAGGAGTGGATTAAGAAAATGTGGTATATGTATACCATGGAGTTCTAGTCAGCCACAAAAAACAATGGTGATCTAGCACCTCCTGTATTATCCTGAATAGAGCTGGAGCCCATTCTACTAAGTGAAGTATCACAAGAATGGAAAAACAAGGACCACATGTACTTAGCATCAAATTGGTATTATTTGATCAGTACTTAAGTGCACATATAGTAGTAACATTTATCGGGTGTCGGACAGATGGGGATGGGTATATACACACCTAATGGGTGCGTTGTGCACCATCTGGGGGATGGACACTCTTGAAGCTCTGACTTGGGTGGGGCAAAGGCAATGTATGTAACCTAAACCATTGCACCCTGATAGTCTGCTGAAATAAATAAATAAATAAATAGGTGAAGCATCAAGAGTTGCATTGCAATATTAATATGGTCTACAATGTGTGGCTTGAGTCTCGTGCCAGACTTCTGACCTCCAGAACTGAAAGGTAATACATTTTTATTATTTAAGTCTTTAAGTTTAGGGTAATTTCTTACAACAGCAATAGGAAACTATGAGAAGCATAAATAGTGACTTAGGTGCAGGAAAATGTACAGTAGAAGGCAAAACTATATCTAAATATAAGGTTTCTACCTTAATCAGATTTCTTTCCATTTTGCCAGTGTAAATTATTTCTTAATGTATATTTGTATTGTTCTTACTATTGCAATCTTTTAAAGAAGATACTGGTTGAATTGAAACTCTATTTATTGGCATGATGGTATCATTATTGTTGTTTTTAAGGAAATTTGATGAATCCCAAGGTTTCTGAGGAAACTTCTTTGAGGTCTATCAGGTTTAGTATTTGAAGTGTCCGTGGATGAGAATAACACAAGCTCTTATTTATTTACTACCTCCCATTCTCTATCTTCCAGTTACCCTAATAGCCATTCTACAGTTATGGCTTTCATTTGTTTGTGCTTCCAGATAAAGGTTCTTTTAAATAATAAATTATATACATAAATGTGAGTTGGAAAAGTATTGAATTATTGAACTAAGCTACAGTTCTGTTTCTTTTCAACATTGTTATGAATCATCTACTGTCACATCTTACTTGTTGTCAGACGCCTGCCTCCGGCAGATGTCTCCTAGTCATATTCTTTCTATCTTCAACTTTGGGGCTGCTATAAGTCAGGAAACTACACAACCGTTTTCGTTGCCTAAAAGTTAAAGTTCTGATTAGCAGCCTACAGAGAGAAGGTATATGTTTACAAGATTTTAAATATGTTCAGAGAGCTTTCAACATATATATTAAATAAACTCAATGATCATTTTTGTAATATTTTTTAATGTGTCTGGACTCTGGAAGCAGGGAAGGTGTTGGTTGGTTGTAGATCCTGTGCCTGAGACAGGCAGAATAAATAAACATCTCTGTTCACCTGGATTTTCTAGAGGGTTGATATAGCTAAAACAGCAATTGTTAAATGTGTTCTTGATGTGCTTGTATGAGTTTCTGTGTGTATCAATATATATACTCCATATGAGTAATATGACTTCCACAAGCTTTGTTCTTATTCCAATGATGTTGTCATTGCTCACGTCTTTAGAATGTTTCCTTTAGGTCTGCTTTTGAAGTTGAAGCATATCCTTAATATTTTCACCAGCTGTGGCATATCTTTATTGTTTGAGTGTACATATCATATTAAGATTGGGTAATTTACATGGGCAATGCATTAAAAATGAGTGTGAAATATAGTGAGAAAAATGTTTTTTTTGTTGTTTTTTTTTTTAGTTTTCTATAACTTAGTGCTCAAGCCAATCCCAGAGAGTCCTGTAATGAAAAGTGTATGACCTTCCAAAAGGGATTACTGGATGTAGGCAATATTCATGTGGATGCTGTATATATTCTTGATTGAACAATCTAATTTAGAGGTTTCCACACATAATATGAATTTATTTGATATCCATAGATTTACAGTCCCTAGTAGTCAGTGTTGAATATTTATTTATTTATTTTTGAGACAGGGTCTTTGTCTCCTGGTCTAGAGTGCAGTGGCGTCATTATAGCTCACTACAATCTCAAACTCCTGGCTTCAAACAATCCTTCCACCTAAGCCTCTCAAAGTGCTAGGATTATAGGCATGAGCCACCACGCCCAGCCCCAATGTTGAATATTTTAGATTACATCTCTTCTCCTTCAACAGTGTATCAAGCATGTAGCCAAGAGGGATTTGAAAATTTCTTTATTTTGATATGATAATATACTTTAGGGAAAACTGGATTACTTATACATTTTAAATAGATATTACTGATTCAGTGACAGCAAGGTAATGTTTAGCATGTGCTAAGTTATGCAACTTAGCAACTTGGCATTTTCATTATGCTCTTTGTAAACACTGTAAAAGTATCATTTTATGTGAAACTTCCTTGGAGTGCTCTAGGTAGACTTTGAACAGAATGCTAGATAAAACACTCTCTAGGCCCAACTTGTCTTTTCTCAAGGTCAAGGATTTGTCTGTCAGGGTTTACTAAATGTATGTAAGTGTGGTTGAAATGCACGGTAAGCACTGACACATAAGGAGAAAATGAATATCGTCTGAAGAGGATGAGAAATGCCTCCTTATAATGTCAGTCTCTCCTATCTGATTGAATTTCCAATAATAGATGAATTTATTATCATCCCCCAAGCCCCACAGTTAATATGTAACTCAACCCAGGTATTTATAGAGTACCTACCCTGTGCCAAAGTGCTATCTCAGCCAGATTCCATACCAGAGACTTGAGGTAAGTGTGTGTGTGTGTGTGTGTGTGTGTGTGTGTGTGTGTGTGTATGTGTCCAGAGTTCTTTAGTTCATAACTAGCAAATATAAAAAAGGATTTATTGCCTAATTTAATAGGAAGTTCTAAAACAGACATCTAAGGTATGATGATAGGTATTAGGACAGATCTCACCTGAGATGGGTGTTGGGGCTCCAGGAAGGGGCTACTGGGAAGGGGCTCAAGACAACTTTCTGGAGTAAAGAAAATGTCATGTAACTACAGGACTGTGAGTAGCATAGGTATATGAATTTCTCAAAACTCATTGAACTGTACAGTTAAAATGTGACCATCTCTCTGTAGGTAAATTACATTTCAACAAAAAATTTTTATTTACTGAAGATATAAAACAAAACCAAAATGCAACTGAAGCATCAGGAAGAGAGTCATTTTCGCTAGATAACTGGAGAAGGCTTCATAATAGAACTAAATTTTCCAGTTGCTTACTAAAGGGAAAGAATTAGATTGATATGGATGATAAAGGACATAGTAAGAACAAATATGACCCTTATAAAATTCAGGGAGTCCTTAGGGTATAGAACATTTGTTTTTGTTTGGCAGTAGGGTAAATATTTCAGTACAAGAATGATTTGGAAAGATTTCACTGAACACTGTTAACACCAGGCTAAGCAGTGTGAAGAACCATGGAACATTTGCACTCAGCAAGACTTTACCTGATAAGCTTTTGGCATGCGTTAGTAAATCTAATATATCAAATTAATGACTAATATAAGAATAGGAGTTTGTGGGGTTTTTTTACGAAAGGAACTAAGAAGCCGCACATTCATGTTCATGGCAATGACTGCGTGAGTCTGTTTGTTGAGCCTGTGCAGTGACCAGATGAAAGTAAATATTTTCATAGCAGTTACTCTGAGCTGGGTCTGGTTCAAAGGATTTTTTATTTATTTAATTATTTAGGCAGAAACAAATTACTTGGCGAAGAGTGAAAAATAAAAAGGGAAAATTAGAACAAATTTTATCTGGGGACTCTGCTAAAATCAGTGCATAAACACACAGACTTGAAGGCCCCCTTGAGGTGTTCTACTCTGAACCTTCACGCATCAGCACACGCTGCAAGCAGGTCACGTATCACTATTTATTCTGAAAAGTGGTATACAGAGGGAAGTAAGGAAATAATTTACTACCAAGATATGCTCTTTTCTGCGTGTTCCAAAAGGGTGGAAATGCATATATGGAGATATTTTTAGCCTTGTGGCAATTTGCTGACTTCTAGACCTAAGAGAAGCAAGTTAAATTGAGGGGCTCTGGGAGAAGCGTACACCTGTGTATCATTACAAAGAGCTTAGCACTGTGTTTTGTGCAGCTTTAGAAGAAGTAGATAGAAAGCTATTGAGTGCGGTCGCAGCTGCTGAACCTTTTTAAGTTCCTCTTTACTTTATCTCAAGGTGGCTGCTTTGAAATAGAAGCTAAGAAACTCTAACTGCTTTCAAATGAATCCTTAAGTGTTCTGAGAATGACAGAAATTTTTCGAAAACATAAGCCAAGCATACTATTCACATATTTATTTTTTGTGTTAAGTGAAGTAGAAAGTCATGTAGCAATCTCAAATGTATTGCATTATAATAGAAATAGATAAATGTCATTCTATATGGATTTGTATATATAGATATATATAGATATAATCTGTGGCCACACAGAAGATGGTAAACTTAATATTGACATCTGAAATCTCTCCTTGAATTAGGGGAGCCATAATTATCATAAAGGTGAAACACTTCTGAGAAATTTGGAGTGACAATAGAAGGTATTAGAAAGTCAGAAAATATATCTATTTTTATTTGCCCCTATGAAATGCACATTAATTTTAATGGAGATTCAATAGTATCCTAGGATTTGGGGGTATTATAAAAATAAACCATAAACTGAAATGATCTGGGAGATGTGTCTGACAAGTGCTTAGCGAGAAGCTTTCTTTAAAATCCTCCAAAATATCTGCATTAGAGACTCCTGAGCTGTTGACCTTTCTAACTTGAACAGCTTTAATGTATCTGGGACATTCCAATAGGTTGTTTACCTACATTGCCTATATTATACTTAGCCATAAAAGTGTTAATCTCCTTTTAAAGATTCATGACTGTAAATTGTTTACAGATTCCTTTACATATCAAATCAGTTTTTTTAAATACTGGATTTAATTTAACTTGGGTTTAAAATAAATCTTTAGAAGTATCCAGATAGGAAGCAGCAAAAGCAAATAGATTGTGGTACTTATTAGCTCTATAAGTAAATCAAGAGGCCTTCCTAATTTTATTCCTCATAATCACCTGTATTATGCCTGTTCTGCAGAATTGTTTCATACTATAAATATATTTTGAGTACTGAATATGCTCCAGTTATAATTCTAGGTGCTGGGTATACAGTGGTGATTAGGACAAACAAAATTTCCTGCCCTCATGGAGTGTACATTTCAGCAGATATCGATACTCATGTAGGACTTCTAACCTAGAAACTAAAACAATAAATTTGTGTTGTTTTAAGCCATTAAGTTTGAGGTAGCTTGTAATAGCAGCAATAAGAAACTAATACAGTAATAAATTTTAAAGCAAAAGGCCCAAATACATTTTAAAATCTTTAAAAGATTTTAAGAAACCTTTATCTTTATAAAGATTTCATAAAAGAAAAAGGAACATAAGTGTAAAGCTTGATGAATTTCAATAAAATGAACACCACTCTGCAAACAGCTCCTAGACCAATAGAATATTACCAGTAAAATAGCCCTGTTTTTAGCCCATTGAGACTTCTGACATCCAGAACTGTAAGGTAAAGGATTTGTATTATTTTTAAGCCACTACTAAATTTTTGTTAATTTGTTATTACCACTACAAAAAACTAAAACTATGACGTTTATAATGCTCCTCATATGTATACCCAGAGCATAACCCTAACAGTGCATTATAACTCTGTATTGAAATTGTGTTTTTTTAAATTTTTTTTATTTAAGAATATTGCAGGGGTACAGACATTTTGGTTACATAAATTGCTTTTGTACCATTTGAGTCAAAGTTATAAGTGTGCCCATTCCCCAGATAATATGAAACTGTGTTTTAAATTCTCTTCCACTATATTTTAAGCTTTGATAAGCCATAACTACTGCTTGACTACTATTATAATCCAGTGTCAACTATATTGTCTAGTACATAGCAGGTGTTCAATAAGTGTAACAAAATAAATAAAGGTATTAATTATTGATTGACTCAATAAACAAATAAATCCATATGTTGGGCATGAACAGGGAGAGAATAACTAATTTTCTAGGGCTTCATTCGTCTTGGTTTAGCTCTTGAGTTTTCTGAAAGATAGGAAGGTGTCCCCATGACAATTCCTAAGGCCATCTTATTTCCAGGGGGCTAGAGTTGTCCTTGCCATCACCATGAGTTCAAGACTTAAGGCAATCATACTTAAGTTTATTATACTTCTCACCAAGTACTGCATAGACTTGGTGCACAAACTCTTCATGTGTTGAAAAAAATCATAGAATTATAAAAGTTAGAGTAAGCAGACATGGGGAGAACTACCTGGAGTGTCCACCACTGAAATGATGATTACATTACTTTGAAAGGGCACAAGTAGTGGTATTGCCTCATCCAGTGTGTATGTGTGGTATCAAGTGTGTGCCAGAGCACAGTTGTTTGTATAACACTCTTCATACTTGGCCTGCCACAGAGCACAATAGAAGGTCTTTGCAATAGCTTAAAGCTTACCCAAACCAAACAGTAACAACAAAACTTGCATTTAAATTTGTTTAAAATGTTTTATTTCTCTCCTCTCTGCTTTTACTATTATATCATCTTAATATTGATATTAATATCTTAACCCAACCAAGTTAGAGGGCCCTGCAAATGCTACGGTGGAGATGTGAGTAGTAAAATTATAATGGTCAAGAAAATTAGAAAAGGTGAAGAATTTCTTAATTAATCATGCATTAATAATTAGAGTGAAAGTCTGTATACTTATTAGGATTTTCAAATCTCCGTTGAGTCTTTATTGTGCTTTATCTTCTGAAAAATCTCAAATTTTTCAGAAGTGAAAATAACATTGGGAAAAGTAAATAGTCTAATTGAAAATAGTTTGCATTATTTAATGTAATGGATAATTTGAATACATTTGTTAATATTTTAAAATAGTTTCCCTTAATACAAACAGTCCCTAACTTACAGTGGTATGACTTAAGATTTTTTAACTTTATAATGGTGAGAAAGCACTAGGCATTCAGTACATTTCTCGACTTACAGTAGGGTTATGTCTGCATAAATCTATCATAAGTTGAAAATATTGTAAACCTAAAATGCACTTTTGACTTACATTTATTTTATGATGGGTGTATTGGAACAGATGTCTTGGGGCATTTTTTCATTTGCTAATTTATATATTGTAGAATTCAATTAGCTCACAAGCATATTTTATTATATTTGGAAAGGAAGAGTAAGCAATATAGCATCACTACATGTTGTTCTCATTTAGGTGATAATTTAATAGCAAGTATTGTAATCCTGTGAGGGAATAGTATGATTTCTCCCAACTGATAAAGAGGCAGGTTAGGAATCTCAGAAACAAATTTTATGCTTGAATCACAGAAACTATGGCATTGCTGTGCTTCTTTCTTTTTATCTCTTTTTCAAAATATTGTATTGTGTTAAGCTTAAAATTTAAAATTTTCTAAAAGTAGAATAAATATTTTTAATAATTATGGACTGAATATTGAATGTTCTCAATATTAGACATATTGAGAACATATGTCATATTCAGACATATCTCTGGAATAGCCTTATAATGGTCTCTGCAGATATAAACTCAGAGATCAAACAGATTGAACTCTTCTGCTTTGAATATGAGGTCATAAAAACTCAATCACAAAGAAACTAATAATTTGCTATCCTTAATGGATTATACTAAGAGAACATAGAAAATGCTAGGTCATTTCTGTCTTTAGGCTTCAGGTAGTTGTTAATCTTTACTAAATCTCTACATTTACCACCAAAGCAATATAATTTAAGTTGAGGACTTTAAGAGCTACTTGACTTTTTGCAGGTAGTCAATTGAGAAGATATGTAATTAACACAACTTTAAAGTATGATTTTTTAAAGAACTATTTTTAAAAGAATAAGGTATTTGATTTTATTAAGCCAATTCTGTTAACACCTGTCTGAAAGCTTAAAATTCAGCTTAATTATTGCAAAAATGAAAATAGATATTTCAGATGTCATCTCAAAACTAAAGAGTGGATTAAAAAAAGGATCAATAATTACATTCTGTTCTTTAGTCATGCTCATGAGAGATCTCTTCCTAAGGAAGATACACTTTAGCTCATTCTCAACTAAGGAGAAAACCTTAATTATTAAAGTAACATTCCAGGTACATTAGACACCAGAAGAAAGGTGTCCTTATTCAACAAACATTTCACTGTACTATAGAAACGAGCACTGAGGTTATTTTGAAATGGACTCATTTTGGAACAAATGCTCACATCTTTTCACATCTAACACTATGAAGCCAAATTTAAGAGTAATGATAATCTTTGAAAAGCAAGAGTGGCAGAAAAAAGAAAATTCTAACAATGGTTAAAAGAACAATTTACATAAGAAGAGAAGATATTAATTTCTGTGATATTTGACAGAAATTATTTCTTCTTATGGAAAGATAGATGGTAGACTGACTGATAAAATAGGGAACCTTACTGAATGCTGCAATAGATAATAAAGACAAAGTTTTAAAAAGTACTTGAGTGGAATAAATTTAAAATTGAATAAAAAGAAATTTGGTCTATATATTAAAGTTTATTCCCACTGAATTTTGTATTTAAATTTCATCTCCAAGGGTCCTTTCAAATTGTAATTTAGCCTATGCTTGAATGCCATTAATTTTGGACACCATATCTCCTTCTAGTTCCAGGTTGGGCTCTCTGAACCTTTAGGAAAATATGTCTAGTTTCTTCAACTCTTTCCCATGTGTTCTGGTATCTCTAGTTGTTGAGAAGCTCAGTGGTGATTGTCCTCTGCAGGAGGATCACGAAGTTTCACTGAGCTCTCCTTTCTAATATCAAGTAGGTCAAAGTTAAAGGGAAAATGGGGAGGAAGGGTGCACAATGGTGGAGCTTTGATTTGCTCTGCAGGAACCTGTTGGACTGGTCATTTAATTGTGTTCTTTGCTTCTGTTTTCTATGTCTTGGTCTTTCTGTTGTATTTGCTGAAAGATGTTTACAATGTAATTTCACAACACTTCTGTTGAACGTTCCAATTTATGCGATATATATATATATATATATATAAAATTTGTGTGTGTATATATATATATATAATTTCCACAGATTCTTTTGTGTTATAGAAATATAATTTTAATGCAATCTACTTATTTTCATGAATGTGGTATATTTTCTCAATTCCTTGAGAACAATTATTTTATAGTTGTGCTCTAATTTATATTTATGAACTTGGGTTATAGTCAAAGTAATCTTATTTGGAATTTCAGATCCACAGTCCCCAGCTGTATGATAGAGCTTGCAAAAGTCATCTAATCTCCCTGGGCCCCACTTTCTTCACCTAAAAATTTAATAACAATAATGATCCAATATTTATTAAATTCATCTAAACAAAAAGCATGGCGCCTTGAATATCTACCTAACATGTTCAGAGTGTATGCATATGTGTGTGTGTGTGTGTGTGTGTGTGTGTGTGTGTGTGTGTGTGTATGTTTGAAGACAGAAAAGGGCTGGAGAGAATGAGGGGTGAAGGTAGAATAGGCAATAAACAAACATTAATAAGAATAGCAAATAAATAAAATATTGGTAAATGAAATGGGATTTCATTGTGTTGATTTTCTTGTCATTCTTGATGAGGAGGGTTGTCTAAACCAGCTCTCTACTTTATGGCAAGAATGGTATATAAGGTCCACTTTTTGCTGGCATTTTTCATTTAATAAAAAGGAAGGGGGTCATCTGCAAAATCCCTTTTGCCATATAACATGAAATAGTCATCATACTCATCATATTCATAGGTTTCACCCACACTTAGGGGGACAGTATTATACAAGAGTGTGCCTCTTTGGGGGCATTTTTAAATTGCACCTACCACAATTATTTCATGTATAGTTCAAATTCACAAGACAACTCTTATATGTGAAGGACTCTCTGTAAACAAATTACAGGATTTCAGAATGAAAATGTAAAGACTTGCCACATTTTTGTTATTTTAGGATCTCTAGCAATGCACATTTTGGTTTTGGCTGGTAATTACTATAACCTGCATATGAAGATTCCAATTACATATTACTTGTTTGAAATTAATCACTTACCACTTACCATTTTGAATGCATCATTCCTAATAGTGTGGGCAAAACCTATGAATATGATGAGTATCATGACTATTTCATGTTATATGGCAAAAGGGATTTTGCAGATGTAATTAAAGGTCCAAATTCATTGACTTTAGAATAAGGGGATAATCTGGTATGGACCAGACCTAATCGCACAAACCTTTTTAATCTGGGTCTAGACATTAGAGACAGGGAAGTAAGAGATTTAAGATGCAAGAGAAGGGTTTGATTTGTCATTGCTTGCTTGACAATGGAGAGGGCCATGTGGCAAGGGATGAAGAAATCCTTTAAGAACTGAGAGTGGCCCCCATCTGCCAGTCAGCAAGGAACTAGGGACCTCCACCCTACAACTGAAAACAAATAATTTCTGCCAACAACAAAAATGAGCCCCAAAGTGAATTTTTCTCTGGAGTCTCCAGATAAAAACTCAGCTTAGATCACACCTTGATTTGAGCCTTGTGAATACTTTGAGCAGAGAACCCAACATGCAGTGTCGGCATACTTCCCTAATTTATTCTATTGAAATAATTTTCACTGCATTAATTGGAGGTACATATGCAAAATATGTACAAGTAAACTGGAACATTTCATGAATTATACATTGAAAAGTCAGGCTGTAAGTTGGAGTTTCACCTCTGGCAATTTTATTTTGAATTGTATCATAAAATGAACAAATCACATATCTTTCAAAATTATATTCCTATGTTTATTATTCATGCTTTATGCTTTTAGATTCATTGAAGATAAAAAGTGGCAACCAGGAAAAGATTTACACTTTCCTTCCTCCTGACACAGCTACTGGGTTGGCAATAATTTGAGATATTATCACTCTCCACATGATTTAAATGTGCTACCGATAAAATATTTCTTTCATGAAGTATTCAACCTCAGTTTAAAAGTCAAGCCAAATGTGAAGTAACATATATGTTTATAATTCTGAACTCACAATTTTCAAAACTCATATTCCATATAATTTGTATATTATATTTTCTCTCAGCCCCAAATCTAAATATAAAAATAATTCCAAGGGAAGCTGGAAATAAACTTGAGAAGGTGGGGGTGCTATACAGCAAACAATAAGTAGCAAGAAATTAGAGTAAGCAAATGGAAAAAGGACGGTGAGGGTGCAGAGCAGGATGTCCAAATAGAAGCGATTGTCCCTCTGTGCAAACACCAAATTCAACAACTATACACACAAGGAAGCACCTTCAGAAGAACCAAAAATCAGGTGAGTGGTTACTGTACCTGGTTTTAACATCGTGTCAAAGAAAGAGGCACTGAAGAAGGCAGAAAACAGTTGCTCACATCTGTAATCCTAGCACTCTGGGAGGCCAAGGTAGGAAGATCACTGAGATCAGGAGTTTGAGACCAGCCTGAGCAAGAGTGCGACCCTGTCTCTACAAAAAATAGAAAAATTAGCCAGGTGTAGTGGTGTATGCCTGTAGTCCCAGCTACTGGGGAGGCTGAGGCAGAAGAATCACTGGAGCCCAGGAGTCGGAGGTTGAAGTGAGCTATGATGATGCCACTGCACTTTAGTCGGCAACAAAGTGAGACTCTGTCTCAAAAAAAAAAAAGACCATCTTGCATTGCCTGCACCACCCCTCCCCCACGCCCAACAGTGCCAGGACAGCCTGCCTAGCAGAGAGAGCATCTGTGTGCCCAAGAGAGGGAGAATGAAGTGATTATGGGACTTTGCATTGGAACTCAGGGCTGTCCTGTCAAAGGGGAACACAGTACCGGGAAGAATTCTGCCAGCCCCCACGGAGGGAGCATTTAGACCAGCCCAGCCATAGGGAAATCCTTCACCCTGAAACCCAAGTTCTGCTAGTCGCACCGCTGGCAGACAAAAAGCAGCCTAGGGCCTGGAATAAATTCGTAAGGCTGTCAGTTCACAGAGGCTGCAGTCCTCAGGCAATTCCTATGGATGTGATGGCCCAGAATCAGTTGACTTGGTGTTCATGGGACCCAGTGAGACACTAGCAGTGTTGGCCAACCCAGTGCCCCTGTCATATCTCCCCTAACTATAGGCAGTAAAGCTCAAGGAGAATCTTCTTCCACCTGGGGAAAGGAAAAGAAAGAGTTCAGAGGATTTTGTTTTGCAACATGGGTACCAGCTCAGCCACAGTAAAACAAAGTACCAAGCAGACTCCTGAGGCCCCTGATTCCAGGCCTTAGTTCCTAGACAGCATTCCTAGATCCACCATAGGCCAGGAGGAAACACACTGCCTTGAAGGGAAGGACTCAGTTCTGGCAAGGTTCACTACCTGCTAAGGAGCCCTTGGGCTCTGAAAAATATCAGAGGTAGCCAGGCAACAGTAATCCCTGGCTTTAGGTTACATTGGGCTGGCTTCGGATGTGACCTTGCATAGACCGAGCTGTTGTATTCACAAGGGAGTGCCCATGTCACTCTTCCCCGAACTCCAGCAGCCAAGCACAAAGAGTGAGGGAAGAGAGTGAGATGCTTTGCCTGGTAATCCATGGAATTCTCCCATACCTTACTCAAGTCCACCAAGGTGGTACCACTAGGAGTGTGTAAGTGTCACAGTGTTACTGGGCTTGGGGCAGCCCCAGTGCTGATATAGCTGCAATGACCAAAGACTTAGATCACAATAATCAATTCCCTTTGACTATCTGGAAAGCCTGCTCAAGAAGGATGGGTTCCAATAAAGCCAGGCTGTGAAGATTAGAATAAATATCTAACTCTTGAATGATCAGATATCAAAGAACATCCACAAGCATCAAGAACACCTAGGAAAACATGACCTCGCCAAATGAACTAGATAAGGTACCAGTGACCAATCCTAGAGTAATGGAACTATGTGACCTTTCAGACAAATAATTTAAAATAGCTGTCCTAAAGAAGTTTGATAAACTTTAAGACAACACAGAGAAGGAATTCAGAATCAAAACCTATGGGATATAGACTGGGCATGGTGTCTCACACCTATAATCTGAATACTTTGGGAGGTTAAGATGTGAGGATTGCTTGAGGCCAGGAGTTCAAGAACAGCCTGGGCAAGAGTAAGACCCTGTCTCTACAAAAAATAGAAAAATTAGCCAGGTGTGGTGGTGCATGCCTGTAGTCCCAGCTACTGAGGAGGCTGAGGCTGGAGGATTGCTTGAGCCCAGGAGTCTGAAGTTGCAGTGAGCTATGATGATGCCACTGTATGCTAGCCTGGGTGGCAGGATGAGACTCTGTTCCTCACCCCTGTCTGCTAAAAAAACTATGGGATACAAAAAAAGCAGTACTAAGAGGAAAATTTATAGCAATAAGTGCCTACATTAAAAAAATATGGGACTATGAGTGAAGTACAAAGAAAAGATGCCCATGAGATTGCTAATTAGAGATGTGTCCTGGAATTGGTATGCCATGTATAGAGAAAACAACAGCAAATATCAATAGAAATGCCAGATGGATTATCACACAGTAGATGCCTAAAATTAAGAGTAATTGCAAAGATCCCTTTGTAATTAAATGCTGAAATGAGACATGTAAAGATGGTGAAAGAGCCTACCCAGGAATAGCGAAAAAGCCACCCATCTGGTCCAGAAAGCTCCATTAGAGGGTAGGCTGCTTTCCATGCAACCTTAGTACGTGAACTCTTCTGAAAACCTTGATAATGAAATATTTGAAATCTAGCAGATCCTGCTTTATGTCATATTTATTTCACTTTCAAAATATATTTAGTGTCTTGAGATATGAATAAAATAAAATATTAAATTAATTTTACTTTTTTCTTTTTTACTGTAACTAATTTTTTTAATTACATATATGGCTTGCATAGTTTTGACAAACAATACTGCTTTTTCAACAAAACATAGTTTATTTTTTGTATTAGGAAATCTGAATTTTTACTAACATTTAAGTGCTTATAATTTACTATTCTACTAATAATTGTACAGATGTATAAGTATGGATTTGTGTGTGTTTTCATAGTAGCTTATGAAGAAGTATCCTGTTCACTTAACTTCCCAAGTACAGACAGAATTCATGGCAATGCTATATCCAAAGTCATCTTTAAGCTACTTGCTTACTGCCTTCTTAATTATATTTTCACATTGAAATGATTTTTTGCCATGCCTCAAGTCCAAGTCACTTTCAAGGATATTGAATCTCATCCAGGGAAGAATCAAATATATATATATATATATATATATATATATATTTTTTTTTTTTTTTTTTTTTTTTTTTTTTTTGAGACAGAGTCTCACTCTGTTGCCCAGGCTAGAATGCTATGGCATCAGCCTAGCTTCAGGGAATTGTGATGGGACATAAGGTTGGAAAGGAACGTTGGTAGGTAACCATTGTCAACTACTTCTCATTCTCATTTGCCTTGGTTTTGTAGACACGTTTCCTGATTAGGTCAGTCTGCCAAGGAAAACATATATTCAGGAATATTCTTAGGAGATTTGTGTTGGCAATTCCTTTCTAAAGTCCATATGACCAGTTATCTATAAGCAAAGGGTCTGAATTTTAATGAGATTTATAAATACCAATACAACAAAACTAATTCAGAAGTGAGTTTACCTGTGAGTGAAAATGAATGAGAAGCCAGTAAAATATATACTCTATATTTGCATAATTATCTCTTCCAAATGTCACTGAAGAAAGACTTGGAAGATAAAATTTGGTACTATTTTTCATTTTTCTACTATAGTCATGTTTGCTTATTCATCAACTATTTGGGATCCAGGAAACAAACTAACCAACATAATTGCTCCAATAGCATCCTCATGGCCCTTGAGTGCAAACTACATTTAATAAATTACTTCGTATTTCCTTATTTCTGAGCCAACATTCCCTTCATGTGTTGAGATGACATCAGAGGAATAGGAAATGCACAATGGCAGAAAATTGTGCTCTTTTATTCCCTAGAGGAAATATTGATCTGATTTATAAGCTTGAAGCAGAGATTTAGCCACTAATCAAATATAAACATATACTATCTGAATCAGCCAAATCTAATTGCAAATTTTCAGCCTGCTTCTTTTCCCTGTTCCTGGATCATAGTCAATATTAATCTAATAGCCATAAAATTGAATCATCTAACACTAGACCCTCCCCATAATATTCTTCAATATTTATTATGCAGTCATTGCTTCAGAAATAATTATCTTACAAGAATATTTTGCTCCAAAGAAAATAACTCTAATTTTTAAATAGATCATTCTTAGTTAATTATCCCAATGCAATTATAAAAAATGGAAAGACAGAAGAACTTAGAAAGAAAAGAACTGTATATGTTATTTTATCAGCCCATATTTTAAGATTGTAATAGAACACTGATAAGATACTTAAAATACATCTGTGGCAGGCAGAATTTTAAAGTGATCTCTAATGACCCACATCTTTGTATAAGCTTCTTTCCTTGAGTGTGAGTAGGACCTGTGAATAGGAAGAGATATCACTCTTGTGATTATGATACATTATATGGTAAAAATGAAGGGATTTTTCAAATGTAATTAAAGTGCCAAACAGTTGAATTTAATTAATCAGAAGGGAGATTATTGGTTGACTAATGGGTACAAAAATAGATAGAAGGAATAAGTTCTAGTGTTTGACAGCACAGTAGGGTAACTATAGTTAACAATAATTTATTGTAATTTCAAAATACTAGAAGATTTGAAATTTTCCCAACACAAAGAAATGATAAATGTTTGAGGTGATGGATATCCTAATTAACCTAATTTGATCACTGGACATTGTATGTATGCATCAAAAAATCACATGTACCCCGTAAATACATACAGTTATGATGTTATCAATAAAAAACAGGAAGATTATCCTGTATGGGCCTGGCCTAAGTCATTGAAAGAGGGCTTTGGCCTTTCCTGAGCTTAGAGATTGGAAGCTCAAGAAACTCTTCTCTTTTTCTATTGCTGGGTTTGGAGAAGAAAACCACCATGAGTTCAGTAGCTACAAGGAAATGAATTCTACCAACAACCACAAGAACTTTGAAGAGGACCCTGAACCTTAAATGAGACCACAGCCCCAGCAGACACCTTGCTTACAGCCTTGGGAGATCCCAAAGCAGAGACCTAGGTAGGCCATACCTGGGCTTCTATACCCACAGAAAGTGTGAGATATAATATTTTTCTTTAAATCACTAAGTTTGTCCCGATTTGTTATGTAGAAACAGAAAACCAGCACAGTATCAAAGGACTTTTTTTTAAAAAAAAACAATCACCTAAAACCTTCAAATAAAGCACAAATATTTTACAAAATTTTTGTTTGTCTAATAATCCTTTTTAAACATCTCATAGCTTTGTTCCAAATCTGTGTGTTCTCTGAGGCTTAAAGACACAAGAGTTAGAAATAGCTTTTCCCTGAGATTCTCCACAAACAAGGCTCTCAGAAGTAAGGATCCCAACAACCCATCTGATACAGTTGAGGTTGCCTAGCAACCGTCTCACTTCACCACGCTGGAGCTGATGAGTGCATCAGTTTCAAGGGCAACCAACTCACAGATCAATAATTAAGACAGAAAATGAAGATAAAAGCAGAAAATATTAGTGGAGTTCTCCATGGGGTAAATAGAATCCAGATATTAAAAGGAAAAAAAATACTGCATAAGGCTTCTCATTTACTTTTTTTGCTAAAACACATGTACACAGAGAACTTAAAAGAGAAAACATCATTATCACCAACCTCACAAATATTGTTAAGCTAAGGATAAGGAATGTTGACCCAGGAGAATCCATGTGTGCATACAGGACTGAATATAGCTTAAAAGTTATCTGACCCACCGAACTCCCATTTTGAATGTAGAAAAATAAGAAAAAAATAATAAAACAAAGGCAAGAAAAAAATTTTAAAAGTTCAGAAAACAGAAAAGCAGAGACAATACATGACTTATCCAAGATGCAACTGAGAGTTAGGATCATAGTTGTTACTAGAACCCACAATTCTAGATAAGAGCTTTGCACTCAAGGAAGTATGATACAATTGAAAGAACACAGGATTTGGAGGAAGATAAACTGAGCGGGCATCTCAGCTCTGTCACTTTCTAATTATGCCATGCTGGGTAAGTTTCTTGTTGAAACTTTGTGGTTTTATTTACTCTTCAATAAAATGTGGATAATCCTTAAGCAATTTTAGTTAGCATTAACCAATTTATGCAAATAAAATTAACTCCTCCTGCACACATTACATATCTGCTATTTTTTTCTTTCTTAACTTTAAGAATTGAAATCTCCTTTATACAATTCTTTGGGTTTTTTTGGTTTGGATTTTTTTTTTTTTTTTTTTTTGCAGTTGTTAAAATCCCTTGAGCAGAATGGATCTAGGTAGGTAAGTACTCCCTAGGGCAATATAAGTAGTCTATGAAACAATAATCATGTTTTGAGTACCAGTGGCCATTTTGGGAATTCTGACTTCATCTATAAAGGAATTTAAGCATGATAGAAGATAATACGCAACAAAAAGTCAACTTGAGTGAGGTTGAATGTAATTTCTCTTGGAAATTATGTAAACAAATTTGTTAAAAATAATATCACTGGCTCTATTTACTACATGATTAAAATGCACATCAAATATACTCAAATAATAAATTTTACCTAGTAACGATAAATCAGAAAGAAATCTTCAGAGGCATAATTAGCAATACTATTTTAATGAGAAATGTCATATAACATCTTACAAATTTACTTTATCAAGTAAACTAAAACCCTTCGTTTGCATATGGTATGTAAACATACTTGAAATCTTAGATCAAATTTGCATACTGTTTGCAAAAGAAGTAATTTAGACAGATTCAGAGTGAAAATCAATTTAAAACTCAACCATTCACATTTCTTTCTCTTTAAGAGATACAAACTCCTCATAAGTACACTTTATTTTCCCAGAGGACTAAAATTGAAAATAGGATGAGCAGTATTATAAACATCTCATTAAATTAATGAAATTAAATGGACAACATTCATGTAATAGGAAATGGAAGATTTTTTGATATATGGACATAGTAAATTCAATGTTGATTCAATTAATTAATTTCTAACTTGAATCATTAAAATTATTTTAAAATGTTTACAATTCAATCTATTATTGTCTTAAATCCTATTTTAATAATTTTCTATTTTTCTTTTTCTTTCACTGGATCTTTCCCATCAATATTACAAATGGGAGATATTAATTTACCAGACTTCAAACTATACTACAAAGCTGTGATTATTAAAACTGCTTGGTATTGGCACAAGTGCAGGGACACAGACCAATGGAACAGAACAGAAAATCCAAATATATGTATATATATAAAACTTTTTTTATATTATAAAATTTTCAATTTGTTTTAAATTATGACCCTTTTATAAAAGAATTTAGCTTAAAAATACACACACATTATACAGCTGCACAAAAATATTTTCCCTTCTTTATATCCCTATTCTATAAACTTTTTTCTATTTTAAAATTTTATTTATTTAGCTTTTTACACTTTTTTCTTAAAAACTAAGACACGAACACACACATCAGCCTAGGCCTACACAGGGTCAGAATCATCACTATTGCTGTCTTTTACCTTCACATCTTGTCCAACTGAAAGGTCTTCAGGGACAATAACATACACAGAGCTGTCATCTCCTGATGACAATAACGCCTTCTTTTGGATTACCTCCTGAAAGGCCTGCCTGTGGCTGTTATACAGTTAACAATATTTTTAATAAGTAGATAGACTACATTTTAAAATAATGATAAAAAGTTTAGTATGGTAAAAATAATAGTCATTGATTATCATTATAAATATTATGTACTATACATAATTGTATGTGCAATATTTTTATATGACTGCCAGTGCAGCAGGTTTGTTTACACCAGCATCACCACAAACATGTGAGTGATAGGACAGCTACAACATCACTAGAGGATAGGAAAACTTCAGCTCCACTATAAGCTTATAATCATCATTGACCAAAATTTTATGGGGCACATGACTGTATATATATATATATATATATATGTATGTCTCCTTGTTGGCAATGCCTTAAGGACCATTTTGCTTTTTTAAAAAAGTAGATGTTTCTCTACTATTCAAAAAAATGTAATCTCTCAAAGGTAAAATGAGGTGATGTTATTAATCTATTGAATTTTACTTTTTCTCAGTCTTACAAACCATTTATCTTATGGATTTTGAGATATAACACTAAAATCTTAATATTTTGTAACACAGCGCTCAGCTATGTTTTGGTAAGTTTTTCCAGAGCAAAGGATACAAGATATGCTAATGCAAGATTTAAAAAAATCTTTGGAAGTCAGATATACTTTATTCATGAACAGAACTATTCCAAAATTCAACTACTCTAAATATAAAACAAGTAATATATTCATCAACTAATCTAATCAAGAATATGTTTAAAATAGCATAATTCCAGATGCGTGCAAATGAAGTAATTAAAATGCAAAATAAAAATGAAAAAGCAATTCTGAAATTATGTTAATGTACATATAAGTTGGTTTCTAAAATCTACATACATTTTTGCTTCCCCTTCCCTACCCATGCATTTTTCAAACCACTTCCAAAATGTAGGCAAAAGCTTCCAAAAGCTAACCAGTGAACATAAAAAAATATACTAGAAAAGAAACAGAGCATGACTCTCTCTTTCAATAAAGACTTGGTTCCCTGCACCTGATAACTCCCTACAATTATATTGTTGAAATTCACAGAAGAGGCAGTTGAGATTGAAATGGTGACCAGAAGCCTAACTGAAAATGGCAGAAAGTTGCTTCCACCACTAGGGCCAGAGGAGTGAAGGGGAAGATTATGTTCCTGGGCTCTGGATGCTGAGCCATGATGATCTGCCACCCACAAGGTACAACAGTGGGAAAATTGTGCTTAAGACATAATTTTACTAAAGATATATTTTGAGATATTTCTTCATTCTTGACATGTTTAAAAATTTGGAATGAGACTATCTCCAAATATTATTTGAAAGGTATTTATTTTCTACCTTGTATAGTAAAGCATTTTCATGTTAATTCTCTTCTTTGAACACATTCTTTTACTTAGTATTAACAAACTTCACTGGTGTTCTAATGCTTGCTAAAGGATAATTGTGCCTACAGAATTGAAGGTCAACCTGTAGCAGCCTGGAAACTGATGCCCCATCTTAATGTCTGGCCAGCATATTTGGTATCTTCTGTGGTTAGTAGTTTCACATCCACCTAAGGCCCCTAAAGGGTTACACTTTTGTTAATACTCTGGAACTTTTCCTTTTTCTAAGGCCTAACATTTGCAGCCCTGCCTCTGTAGAAACAGCCAGTCACATATAAAATAAGATGGTTTAAACTGCAATTTCCTTTAAAACATACCATGTAAATTAAGTTTTAAAGTATTTTCTCATTCTGTAAGTGTGGAAAGCCAACTAGTTGTACATGTGTAAAAGTAGCTACATTAGAAATATAGGCTGCACAACAAAAGAAAAATTTGTGCTTAGTAAAGCACCAACAAAGCTTAGATGGACCTGCCCAGCTATCACAGAATTCTTTATTAGTTCTTCAAAATTGCACTATTTATTTCTTAAGGGACTTGGCTAATATCTCAGCCATTGGGTTCTTTGGCCTTACACCCCCCAAAACTGCAATGCCCTTTACCGCCACCACCCCATGGGAGCAGAAAGCACATACAATGAATGGTATGCATGAGAGCAAACTAACGTGCACTCAATTCTCAAGTCAGTCCATGGGGAAAGATAGAGGAGAGAAGAGGGCTGTGTACATCCAGTTTCTCCTCCCAAACTCACAAATCTGTAAAATCCCTATCGAAACAGAAGACTAAGGAGTTATAGGGGGGATTGATAGAAGCAAGGAGTATTATGTTAATGGATGTCATTCAAGAAGGAAATTTGAAGAACATGGAAGAAAGGTCCCTCCCAAGCAAATTTAAAAACAGCAACAAAATTATTTAAAGTTTTACTACATAATACACCAAAAATGTATCAAAGGTAACGTTTAGTAACACCTTCTAATAGACTATAAATGTTCAATATATTAAGTGTAAAAAGCAAGATCTGCTCTGTCACTCTCTAATGTAATACATCTTGTTTTATTTATTCATAACCCTGCTCAGTAACTGATAGTTTCACCATAGACTGTTATTCAGGGAGGATTCATGGGCAATATATTTTTGAGTAACTTGTTCACTTGAGAATGTCTATTTGTCATCTCCTTATGTGGTCATAAACAGAGAAAAGAGAAAATTGAAGTGATAAAAATACCCAAGAATTATGTTCGGGGATAACGAAGAAAATTTCCTAGAGTGGAAGAAAAACGTTTTTCAGATAAAAGGGATCAACAACTGCTGAACGGATGAACACAAAAACCCCAACAAACAGGCATTGTCATATGACATTTCAGAATGTCAAAGATAAGGAGAGAACCCATAAGGCTTTACAGAAACCAAACATAAAAGGTTTTAAAGAAATTCAAAAGAGTACGAAATAGATTGGTCAGATTTCTCACCAGCAATACCACATGCCAGGCAACAAGGAAGCACAGGCTTTCAGATTTTGATGGATGATGACTGCATCCCAGGCTCGATGCCCACGTGCTGTTTACAACCCATATTCATGCTATGCTCACCATGTTCTAAACCCTAAGAGCTTTACATGTACTAATTTACTTTATCCTGTGTGTTAGACACAATTAAAATTCTCTCTCTCAGGTGAGGAATTAAAAGCACAGAGAGGACAAGTAAATTTCCCAAGGTCACATCAGTGCTGGTATTTGAGCACAAGACATCTGACTTCAGAGATCTTATTTCTAATCACTTTTCCATAGATACTTTAACACCTGTATCCAATGTGAGGGCAAAATAGAGACAGCTTCACTATGTAAGCACTCAGAGTTTATCTTTTATATATTCTTTATGGAAAAAAAAAATGACCAAATACTCCAATCAACCAACCAAACACACACATACACATACAAAAAGTAAAACTAAAAAGAAAGGCATTGGTTGCCAGAAATAATGTTTTCAATTTGGAAGTGTATGAAGAAAAGTATCATAATTTTAGTTGTAGCCTAAAGATCAACTGGGCTAGATTAGAGCTTGAGGTCACAGAACTCCAGGAAGAGCAATTCATATTTATTATTTATTAGATAAAGTAATTGTAGTTGCAATATAATATGTAATACATGTAAGAGAAAGTAATGTTAGATCCATAATAAGGGAATTTGCTATTTTATAAAGAAGAAAAGAAAGATAAAAAGAAATTCCAGAAGAAATAAAATAAAAAGTTATGTAAGAAAATCCAGATGCAAATATTAAACAAACTAAAATATGCTATAATTGAAAATATTAATAAAGTTTAAGAAAATAATATATTTCTCCTTCAGTCTTATAGCCTCATATTTTACATAATTTAGGCAGTAATGTTGATTAACAGGTCTTTCTATAGATACGATAAAGTTCTTAGTCTGCAATGGACCCTTGTGTGTAATTATAGCAGAGTAAATGTTATTTATTGTCTTTTCAATTTTTACAATCATTGTATAGACAAAATAGAGAAAATTCCATTATTGTTATAAAATAATATAAATTATATGTCAATGATATTAAAACAATGTTATAACCAGTAGAAATTGGGAAATAGTAATGGGGTAAGAGGTATAAAGCATCTAAACATACTAACTTCTTAATTTTATATTGAGTATGATAAAATGATACGATTGTATTTGATTGAAAAAAATCCCGTAGTTTTAAATTGTTTTTTAAAATTTTAAATATAACCAATACAAAAGAGAGAAAAAACTGTAACTAAAAGTTATAGTTTGAGAAGAAAGTGTGAGAAAGTACATCAATAGATACTGTCTGAATTTGATAAATTGAGAAGTAGAGACATAATCATATTATTTAGGGTAATGGAGTTTGTTACAAGGAAAAATAATTTTTAACAGAATTAATAATATCCCCATATAGGGCCTAGGGTTTGGATGAGAGAAGCAAGAAATGATACTGTAGTATATGTGGGTAAATTATTTATTACTTTGCAGTCACATTTAATAATAAATAATTTTAAAGTTTTTGACTGTATAAATCCATTTTATTACATTTTAAAGTCAATTACTTCTCATAAAAGTTTTTCTTCTGCTGCTAACAGGAAGGTGACATGGGATTGATTAGATCATGAAAGTTATCATTTTTCTTTCTTTCTTTCTTTCTTTCTTTTTTTTTTTTTTGAGACAAGGTCTCACTTTGTCATCCAGGTTGGAGTGCAGTGGCAAGATCACAACTCACTATAGGCAGCTTTAAACTTGAACTCCTGGGCTCAAGTGATTCTCCCACCTCAGCCTCCTGAGTACCTGGTTTTACAGGCATATGGCACCATACCTGGCTAATTCTTGTTTTCTAAAATTTATATAGAGATGGGGTCTCCCTATTTGCCCAGAGTGGTCTCAAACTCCTGGCCTCAAGTGATCCTCCTACCTTGGCCTCCCAAAGTGTTGCGATTATAGGCATGAGGCACCACACCTGGCCTAACTTTCTTATATTTCTAAGAAATGTTGGCCACAGTGCATACATAGTAAGGTTATATATACCTTTTAAACTGACCAAACAGGTTAACAAACAAACAAAACTTCATACATATATTAGGAATGAAATCCTATATATCAGACCTACCAAAGTCATTTCTTACCATAGCCATTTTACTTAGGACAATCCTATTCATTAACTAATCAGTGTAAAGTGCTTGAAGCTCTTCAGGATGTCAGAAAGCATCATTAACATTTGAAACACGTGCTTATGTATTCTTTCTAGACAACTGACTGTATTATTTGGTCCACATACAGTAATATTTACACATTTCTAAATTCCTTATATATTTTGCACATTATTTCCATTTAATATGTCATCTTCTTTCAATTCTGGAAAATATTTCTTTTGTATAATTATGGGTTGAAAAGGTAACATAAGCTTTCCTGAAAACCAGAATCTGGCATTTATCCCTCTCTGGATTCTCAAGATGACTTACTTATTAAAGTTAGCCATGTTTGACTTTAAAGAAATCAATTGTTAACAAGTCCAACTTATTCTGGATTACCTAAACATTTTTTAAAGTGTTAAATTATCTTTGAGGTTTTTGAAATACCCTATTTGCATTTCTGCTCCGCATAATTTCTTAAAATATGAGTAACTAGCCTATTTAAGAATTCCTACAGATGGAATTCAGGAATTGAACTTTAAATATCCCTAAGAACTCTATTTTAACATTCTTTTATTAAAAAACCACATACCCAACAAGAAACATTTATAGATTTCACAGGTGTTGACTGCAGATGCTGATAAATAGGTGTAATTCTGCAATGCACAGTTTGTTACCTATTATACTGAGCTAAAATTAAGCAAAAAAAAAAAAAATGAATGAATCCTATTGGTCACTGGATAGGAAAATAACATGAGTTGCTTATTTCAATGATGAATGGCCTCATCTAAGCACAGGGAGTAAGAGTCTTTACCACCATTTAAACAGTAGAGATGATGTAGCAAGTGCTGGGAAATTGTTACTAGGACTAAAAGTAGAATATTGAATAACTCAACCGAAGTGACAAATGTAAAATTAGTTTTGCAAAGAATTGTGCAAAACTGTTAAGCCATTAAATTTCTTTTCAGTATAAGTTTGGATTACATAGCCTCATAATTAATTTTATCACTGCTTTCTCCTCTTGCTTGCTACACTATCCATAATAATATCTGCGTACAGCAGGTACACAGGGAATTCATGAGAAAGCAAACAAAGGACGAAAGGAAAGAGTTGCAAAGCCAGGTAGATTTGCTTATTCACTGTGTGTCTCATTTGGGGTACAAAATTTATGTGTTTCATATATGAAATTTAGAAACAAGGCCAGGTGTGATGGCTCATGCCTGTAATCCCAGCACTTTGAGAGACCAAGGTGAGGGGATTGCTTGAGGACAGGAGTTCAAGACAAGTCTGAGTAACATAGGGAGACCCTATCTCTACATAAAAATTTTAAAAAGTTAGCTGTTAGTAGTGGCACATACCTGTAGTCCCAGCTACTCGGGAGACTGGGGTGGGAGGATTGCCAGGAGTTTGAGGTTGCAAGAAACTATGATCATGCCACTATACTCTAGCCTCGGCAAGAGAGCAAAATTCTGCCTCTATAAAAATAAATAAATACATAAATAAATGAAATTTAGAAACAACTAAGTGGAGTATACTGATATCTGGAAGCAATTTCTTTTTTTTTAAATTTAATTTAATTTTAATTTTTTTTATTTAAGCATATTACGGGGGTACAAATGTTTAGGTTATGTATATTGCCTTTGCCCCCTCCGAGTCAGAGCTTCAAACATGTCCATCCCCCAGATGGTGCGCATCACACCCATTAAGAGTGTGTATACCCATCCTCCCTCCCCCCCTCCCATCTCCCCCACACCTGATGAATGTTATTACTATATGTGCATTTATGTGTTGATCAGTTAATACCAATTTGATGGTGAGTACACGTGGTGCTTGTTTTTCCTTTCTTGTGATATTTCACTTAGTAGAATGGGCTCCAGCTCTATCCAGGAGAATATAAGAGGTGCTAGATCACCATTGTTTCTTATAGCTGAGTAGTACTCCATGGTATACATACACCACATTTTATTAATCCACTCATGTATTGATGGGCACTTGGGTTGTTTCCTGATCTTTGCAATTGTGAATTGTGCTGCTGTAAACATTCTAGTGCAGATGTCTTTTTTAATATCTTTTTTCACTTTTGGGGGGAATGTATACTTTTTGAGTGCCTGATTACAGAACAGCAATTTCATTTTTTTAGAGACAGAATAGAAAGATAATTCAGTCTTTCCTCCAGCATATTTTATTGAAATTTATTTTTATTATAATAGTTTCAAAAAGTTTAATTTAGTCTCCAAATTCTTATTGACAAAATATCTACGTAACTTTCTATGTAGTTTCTTACTCTAGTGCTATGTTTTGCCATAGACAAGTACTAGGGGAATTCCAACCATCTTGTATCTCACCTGAGTTAGCCCCATTCAGTTTGTACAGGTCCTATCTGTCCCCTGTCTCCATTCTATTGATTATGGGATATGAAGAGTACAGACCATAAATCTGGTATCTTTATGTTTCCCAAGAAAGGAGTAGAGCTTCAACTTTTTCTAGCTTACTCCTTGGGTTCAAAGATAGGGTCCAAAAGTTTGATGAGATCCACCCAGGGAAGGAGGTCACTGGGGCCCTGGAGGAAGGTGGAAGGTTTCTGAAGTGCAGGCAGCCATGAGTTTTACTCACAGCCACAGGATTACCACCAGGGAAAAGAGTGATCCCAAACTAGGCCAGGGCTCCATGACTCTAGCCTATAACTGGAGCTATTGCTATCCTTCCTATACCTAGAATAGAACATGTGAAGCCTTGGAATTAGTCATGGCAAGAATGGGGCTTTAAAGCCAAAGCTTCATTAACTACATTTCTGCATTCTGGAGTTTTGATGATGGAGCGCTAGTTCCCATGGCCAATGCTAAAAGACTAAAGTAAGATATAATTTCTTTCCTGGGGAGCTGATAGTCTCACTGGCATAATTCAACTTGTACACTTGCCACATGCATATATAATAGGAAAATTTTATTTTGACCAGGCAGCAATTCATAAATGTTAAATAAATGTCACAAACAATCAATGTTGTAGAGAGGAAGGGTCGATAAATTCACATTGGGCTGTCAGAGAAGGCTTCTTGGGGGGAGATGAGGCTTTACTAAGGCTTTGAACCACAAATGGAATGTATGTAAACACAGGCAGGTGAAAAATTGTTAGAACTATAAAGAACAATGTGAACAACAATGTGAAAGTAGGAATCCAAAGTGCAAAGTGATATTCTAAGTGGCTACACAGAGGATATTAAGAAAAATGGCTATGTAGATGCTGCCAATATTTGTAAAAGACAGTTCTCTATTCTGCAGTCATCCATGACATAGAGTCTGTTAAAATTTCATTTTCAAGCCAAGTAGAAACATACACAAAAGTGATCCCTTCTCCTCAATAGTAGATGGAACAGACACTATGATTTATAGAAACAAAAGAAAGAAGTACAAAGTCAAGCATCCCTGTAATAAATATTCCCAGATAGGTTGGCTATAAAAGTTGTCAGTTTCTTTCTGGTAGGTGGGATGTGCAGTCTCAATCTCCTAGAACATCCTGAAAAGGAACGAAACTCTACACACCCTTTATAGGACTTGAAGAATAATGAAGCAGGGAAAAAATGTGCTGCTCCCTGGGTGCCTCACTGGGTTGCAAAATAAAATCCTGGTGCTGCATTAACCACGTTATCTCCATTTTCAAGCTGTTCACACACAGTGGACTGGATGACATAGATTTGCATATTCAATCTTATTGAAACAGGAATAATAGTTAGCTATTCAAATAAGTAGTGACAGTTTTTTCCTCAAAACATAATTTTACAATAGAGAACAAGAGAATGTAAGAGGCTTTTTGGAAAAGAAATAGCATAGTTAATTTTAATATAAGATTAGTTCTCTAAAGACTTCAAAATTCTAGCATTCAAATTCAATCACATTATCCACATCTTCACTAACAAGAATGATTTTCTTTCTTCATTCATCAAATTTAAATCTCTGAACTCAAATAGAAAATGTGGTTTATCTTGTAGGAAAGAATCTTATATTTGTCTAAATAAACATCCTAAAACTTTTCCTGGAGAGGTAAAACATCCAATATGGAACTGCTCCTCAGGTTTATTTAATACATCTGTGTGAATTACACAATGGTTATTATTTTGATCTGGTACTCCACTCCACTCATCATGACTTGCCTAGCCTCAAAGGAAAGAGGTCTGTACGTGTTACCAAAATACCTCATTAAAATTCTACTTTCCAGTGCAAATGAAAATGTCAGTAGTTAACATTACATTTTAACTTTTCTGATGACTATTTTTTCTTAAATACACATCTATTAAAAAAGCACTCTTTACATATAAACTTTATTCTTATAAAATGTATAGCTAACATGTATTGTTTACCATGTCGGATACTTTGCTAAGTATTTTACATGTGTTATTTTGCTTAGTATTCATAACAAACTTATGAGCTAGACATTATTACTATCTTCATTTTATTGGTATATTGAGGTGTAGAGAGTTTTAGAAAAACAAATACAGTCATTCTCGCTACAGGGACTATGTTCTTAATAACTAAGCTACTGCTTCCCTTAATGTACAGAGTAAGGGCTTCCACAGAAGCACAGGATACATTAATTAAATTGAAATTCTAGGGTAGATAAGAGCTCCTTTATTCACGGGAATCTGTTCTTTAATGAAAAATAAATTTGTGCATATGTGTGTGTGTGTGTGTGTGTGCGTGTGTGTGTGTGTGTGTGTGTGTGTATCTTCTAACCATACCTTTCTCCCACAGATTCACTTCTTCAGGAAAAATAAGATCTATCTAATCTATATTTACTGATGTGTGCAGATAATTTGATATTAGGGAACCAAGGATTCTATGATTGCAGAAATAAAGAGGCCCAGGACACCTAAGAGGTTTCACAAGTAAGTTCTAAGAAAGACAGGAACTCCCTGACACTACTGGCAAAATTTTGAGTGTATGTGGATACATATGCTTTTCTGATTCTGAGGTTCATGGCTTTAGTCATATCTTCCAAGGCTCAGTGACAGCCCAAAGAATTATCACCACTGTCCTGGAGGAATTGGACCCAGAAAGTCTGCTTTTGGACTAGGTCAATTAGGGCTCCCAGCTACGGTGAGACCTCTGTCCATACATACCTCAAAGATCTTACTAAAAACCAGGGTTCACATGCGAGTGGAAATTCAAACGCTATCATGTTAAAAAGTGTAAGTTTTCCCAGAGCCCATGTCGTATAAATTAAGATACCAGAACTTGGGTCCAGCCATTTCTCCAGCTTTTTCCACCATGAAAACCCAAACTAACCAAAAATCCATATATTCTGGAATGATGTAATGACAGGAAAAACCAATGACATCAGCAAAGATTGCTTTTTTCCCTTTTGTAAATGTTCTATCAGAGATCAGTTCAGGGTCAAATTATTCCTAGCTGGTTGGTTGGTGTTAAAGACAAGTTGAAGGCATTAGCCTGTCATGTGTGCTTTTTAAAATGAGATTTCTTTTTTCCATTTTTAGGGACAGAGATAACAAGCAAAATATGTTTAAAATTTTTATATTTGATCAAAATTATTCCTTCCTTCACCATTATTCTTATATTTATTTTAGTATGTAGGACAGAGTGTGGGTAAATAATTTTTCAGAGAAAAATTTCTTGAGCATTATTTCATAATCTCATCCTGCAGCCACTGGATGGTGATGTAAACCAAGCTGCCTAGGTTCCACTTCCTCCTCCTGCCTCTTTATGCCAGAGTGAACAGAAATATGAGGCTTAGCATAGAAATATTCCAGTTTCTTTTGAAGTAAGTCTATTACTCTCATTGTTGTGGTATTTCAGTAGAAGGATTAAATCCAAAGCTTGAGAGCATTATTTGCGGTACTTGAAAGACAGGGAACATTACACATGACAAATGGTCCTAGACACGATTTTTTGTAGCTTGCCAATTCTAATTACATCTATCATGCAACACTTTAATAAATGAGGCCTTTTGAAGAGGTTTGACAATACACAATATTGCTTTTCCTTGAAAAGAAAAGAACCCCTATCTTCCCTAATTTATAGTTATGTGAAAAAGTAAACCTGCATATAAAACAGCTACTGTTTAAAAGTCATTGATAGCTCTCTTTAGTCTGCAGGAAATTGTCCAAACTCATAAGTGACATAAAAGGGCCTACTTACCTACTCTGGCTACACCCTTACCCAGGGCGTGAGCACACTATGCAGTCAAGGGCAGGAGCCAGCCTGGCACCCTTCTAGATCACCAGTCTGAGTGCATTTCTAATAGTAGTAACTCTACCCCTTGAGGAATCTCTGTTCCTCTTTTATCAACTCATAGCATCTGGTGGCTTTGCTACTAAATTTGTCCCAGTTATTGATATTGCAGTGTGTATCCTCTACTCTAAATATAAAAATAAATTATATTGCTGAAAAAATTTGCCTCCCTATGATAAAACTAAGAGTTAGCAATCAATAACAATTTTTAAGCAAATCCATGCTATTATGTTCCTCATTTATCTCAATTTAATTAATTTTTAAATTGTCACATCTGCATCGTGCATATACCTTTCATGATCAATTCTTATTCTTAAAGTTATTCACTTGTTTATACTCAGGAAAACTATTCAGCCATATAAGAATAGCTTGTAAAATAAAGAATGCATTTCATATAATAGGAGTCTGCGACTTTAAAATCATCTTATAATTCCCATGTAATGTGTCTGTTTTGGTATCCGTATGATTAAATGCATATCTTCTTCCCTCTGATAATACAACTACATTTCTTACCATCTCTTGCACTTAGCAAATGGAATGAGGGAAAGGAGGTGAACCATTTTCAGACAAAGCCTATAAAAATCTTCCATTAATCGTTCTTGATGCTCTTTCCCTTGCATTGATGCAATGCTAACACAAACTATTTACTTACAGGTTATTTAAGAAGGTGGAAGGTACAAACATAAGTTGGAAGAATCCTGGGTCTCAGAATCACACAGTAATAGCTAGAAAGCCACCAGACAGCCTATCAGGAACCCTTGTTGTGGATTTTATGTGAACAAGAAATCAACTTCAACAATATTTGATAAACTATATATTTTGAGGTTGATTTATTAAAGAAGCTAACATTAACTTAACAAACACACAACCTTTACTTAAACTGAAAATACAAGTATCTTACCAGGAAACAAACAGAAACATCCTAGAACCTGAAAGGCACAAAATTCTGTACATCTCAAAGAGATTTTATTGGAGACATCTTTTTGCCATATAAATAATTTTATAATTTACTCAAAGTATTTTGAGACAGAAAGAGACAGACACAAATTATCACTCAAAAGAAGTAGATGTAGATTTATTGGAAACAAAAGAGGATGTTGCAGAAAAAGTGGGAGAACTTGGTATTAATATTTTACTGGGTACTATAGTGGGTTTAGAAGCTTGCTTGAAATGATTATATTCTATTTTTAAAATATGTATACCTTTTAAATTTTATTTTAATACATTTAGGAGGTACACATTGAATTCCATTACATGTATATAGTTGCATAGTAGTGAAGTCTGGGCTTTTAGTGTACACATCACCCAAATAGTGTTTAAAATATAGTTTGAGATGATATTTTTTTTACTCTAATGTATATAAATGACAGTGATACTTAGCATATTTCTATGCTAAATAAGAATGTGATGTTACATTTTTTCCAAATTATTCAATTTAGAAATTCTGTACAAGTTTTAAATTTGGGAGATGTTTTAAATTTGAGAGGGCTAAAATGTTTAAACTGAAAAGTACATACTCATACTGTTGATGAATTTAACTGAAAGGTTTACTTTTCATAGAGTACTTGATTAAAATTCAAGTGAACTTGGTTGTAAGAAACAGACTCTCTGCCTCATATGTATCTTTACTACATTGAGAGAACTTCATATCCCTAAAAGCTGTGCATTCAACCTTTGATGACTCTCAAACACTATATATGCCTTCTAGTTTGGGCACAATAGTTGGCTGAAAGACCAATCGTTCTATGAATAATTAGAAAATGCTTTATATTTAGAGGCAAGCTTAAATTTATATAAATGTGCAATACACATTTTTAAAATCTTACTAATAACCTTGTGTTGAGTCATTTTAAACACATCAGCAACCATTGTACTTCTAAGTAATTCAATTCCAAAATTAAGTTTTTAAACCCAAAATATAGGTTTAAGTGGTTGTATTACATTTAATCTCCACATAATGAATTATGAATGAATTTTAATATTAAGGTCTCAATAATCTGAATACAGTATTTCCAAGATTTATGCAGTTTTATAGGTCATTTAATGAATGTACCCACTTATTTTCGTGTAAATAGGCAAGGATAGAAATTTTAAGGGGACAGATTACTGTTTTCCATTACCTAAATTCAAGAATTACATCTATTATTTCTTGGTATTGAGTAACATTAAAAACTGTCCTTTTTCTTCATTTTTAAGTAATAAAGAAAATTTGGAGATTAGATCATTGTCAGCTTTTATGTTCATGCCTAAGGCAATTTCCAAAAAGAACACATATGTACTTTAGTTTACCATTTTCACCTTTTGTAAACCATTTTTGTGAAGATAAATTTAATTCATCATGTATATGTGATTCTGGGTAAAAGACTGCTTCAGAGAGAAACAAAATGATTTCATGCATTTGACTGATGATATCTTATTAGCCCTGTGCTAGCTCTGAAATTAAATACCTAGCACTTCTGCACCATAAAAGCACATAACAAATGCTTATCCTCTAAATGAATGCATTAGTTTACAATGGCAAATATGAGATAGGAGTTTCCAACTTCTTAGCCTAATGGCCACTAAAAAAAAATTAAAATTTATTAAAAGGGTAAAATTTATGTCTTCAAACTTACGGAGCCAAGACAAACCTCCCTATGGCATCACTGATCGCCAAAGACAAAATGAAATGTACTAAAGAACAGCAAAAATGTAAAATGTCTCTAATTTTTCATCTTATGATGTATATGTCTACAGCTACATTTAATTTACTTTTTTATACTGAATTATTATTTAGTAATCTGGTACACTTTGTGCCACACATTCACATAGCACTTTTGAGACATTATCTTATTTATTTTTTATAACCTCCCATGACAAAAATATTATTAAAATCCCCATTTTTACAAATGAGGGAACTTATTTATTTTAGTTATTTAACAAACACCTACCAAGTATTTCTTGTGTCTCAGGCACCCTTTTACACACTTCATAAATATCATTTAATTCTCACTCACTTAATTCCCAAAGAAATTGAGTTAGATATTATTATTATCCCTACTTACAGATAAGGAAACTCAGGGAAACAGAGATTAAATAATAATCCCAAAGTCAACACAGCTGTTAAGCAGTGAAGTTGGCATATAAACCCAGGCACTCTGGTTTTATACTAAACAATATACATTTAATAGTTGATGAGAAAAAAATATTCAAACATAAGTCTCTCTCCAGTATCAGCCTGAGAACTAGGCATATAAGGAGCATGTACCCTAATCTGGAGCATGAACTTCAGAAGAACTCTGTCCCTCCCCCTGATGTGCATTGCTCTGTGGGGCACACTGTATACAGGGATGAGTGCACCTAGAAACCCATCTTAGCTGCCCCTCAGCTTCTAATGTTTGCAACCCTAAACTTGAGTGGTCAAGAGCAGCTTGGCAGGAATGTAAACTGAATGTGCATGTGCAGGTTGAAACAGCCATTCGAGCCTCTCTTGGTAGAGAACAGAGAAGGGACTTAGGAAAGAAGATAGGGGACTATAGCCTGGGGGCCAAGATCTAAGGTTGAGTGACCAAAATGTCTCTGTAGTGCCATATTTCAATACAGAACTCTGGATGATCAAACATTTTAAATAAAAACCTGAGTTTCTAGGTCATTATAAAGGTATATTTGTCAAGATAGAAACAAAGAAAATATTTTTAATAATTTATGACTCCTAAGAGTTTTATAATTTATCACTTTCAAATATTTACACATATGTTGTTTGTATCTCCATTGGTCCCACATCCATAGGACTTCAAAAATGTTAGGGATAGCCCTGTCTATCTAATTCCAAAAAAATGCACATTACTAATACTTATGTTGTGCTACCTTTTTTTTTTTGAAGATGGTAGAAAACGTGTGGATCAAAATGGCAGAGCACTTGATTCTAATATTCCTAAAGTGAAAGGAAGAAATATCTTCTCTCAAACGTATTACATTTGTTTTTTATTTGGCAAGCCTTTATAAATAGTAACTGCACAATAGATGTTTATGGAATTGATGACATGCAGGGAAATACTTAAGGTTAAGAATGGAAATCCATGAATTGTATCTAAAGAAATGTTAGGCACTGATGATATGAATTAACTGGTAATGCATCAAAAAGTGATACTTTAGGAATTCACTCCAGCATGTCTGCCTCTCTTCTGTGACTATCACTTGTATAAACCTTCATTTAGGGTAAAAAAACTTCTAAAGAAATGATAGGCATAGAATTTCCAGTTACTTCACTGTTTTTGAAGTGTTGATTTTGACAGCTAAATTGCCCTTCCTACACATTTTTCTGTTGCAACAATGTATGTATTATGTTTTCTTAGATATTCCGTCATTTTTAACAATTCATCGTATTCATTATCTTATAGTTAAAAATTGTTATATCATTTATCTGAAAAATGCTTCCAATTTCCAAGAAAATATAACTTCAGAAAATAATCAATATTACATTAATTTTGAGGTTAACAGGAGCATATAAAGAATAGAAGGAAAGCATATCAACAATAGCCAGAAAGAATAAGGAAGAAAAAGCAATCTTACAAGGTCAAAATTTTTTGCCAAATTAGAACCCAAAGTAGAAAAAATTAATCTTTTTTTAAATGTTAATGTAATGCTGTTTTGAAAAATGAGCTCTGAAAGGCCTATTCACACATGACTAAAAATGATGAACTATTGTATGTGGCCAAACTAGTAAATGAGAGTCATAATATTTGGGACAGAAAAAAGCCAATATAGTTAAGGAACTTTTCATATTCCATTAAAAACTTTTCTATTTGATCATTTTAATAGCTTTTCTAGTAGATGATCATTATTTTATGAAGTTGTAATGTAAATCTGATCAGATCTCACTTTCATAAAAACATTCTCAATTCTATATAGGTGGAGGCCAACTAGAATGCTTAATCAGATTCCAGCTTTTTCTGGCTTTAAATAGTGCCTTATCAGCATACCAATATTACATGTACAGTTCAACTGTCTAATTGGAGACCTCTGCATGTGTAGGAAGAATACCTGTTCTCCTAAATATGAGTTGCTTTTTTTTGTGAATCATCCTTTTATCATAAGTCAAAAGGTATTTGCTTAACAATAACAAACAATGAATATTTATTGCCCTTCAGCACAGAAACCTAATGAAAGAAGAAAATCAACAAAGCTCCTTACACAACAATAACAAAAAACCCTCCTCTATCTGGGGAAAGAGAAAATACAATCCATCATTTGGACAACTTGCCATGGTGTCTCCATGCTCTGATCTGAATTCATCCCCCAAAATTCATGTGTTGGACACTGTTTTTTTTTTTTTTTTTTTTTAGGTCTATCATTATTTCTTTATTTTCTGGTTTTCCTTTCTGATTTTTTTTTCTGTGATTCTTATTTTCTTTCCAAAATATTACAGGGGTACAGATGTTTTCAGTTACATGTTTAGATTTTGTTATGCTTGAGTCAGGGTCATAAGTGTGCCCATCAAGATCAAGGGGTTGGCTTTTACTAAGAATTTAGGTAGTAATTCCTAGAATCGGGCCCCCTCCACCATTTTCATACTTTATATATCCAGTCCCCAACCCCTGGCTCATGGCCCAGTAGGAACCAGTCCATGGCCTGTTAGGAAATGGGCCTCTCATCACCACCTGAGCTCCACACCACCCTACACCACCCCACCCCAGTCAGTGGAAACATTGTCTTCCGTGAAACTGGTCCCTGATGCCAAAAAGGTTGGGAACTACTGCTTTATGTGGTTGTCTCAGCACTGTCATGGTGATTTCAAGGGTGGAGAAATTTTAAAACCACAATGTAAATAATATTGTAATTATCCAAAGTTTTTATAAGGTGACGGAGATAGCTGACAAGCCAGTTGAAGCTGGTTCTTGCCTGTGGTTATCAGACCCTCTAGTTAGCTTCTGCTTGAGGGTTATTTACTTTAACACCTGCACCCAATCTGCAAGCCCCTGCATCTGGTCTCAGCCCTGCCTCCTAGTCTCCTACTCTAACATAATTACTGCAAGTATGTAAAATGTATATGTATGTGGATAGTGAACAGAGATTTTATTTGGATAGAAAAAAGAGCTTTACTTTTTGTCCCTAAACATCTCTAATTTTCTATAGTATCTTTAATAATAAAAGAAAATTCTCCATTGAACAAATGTTAAAAATTAGCATGTTAGTTAAAAGTACACACCCAATAGTATGTACACTATTGACAAAGTGGTTCACTTGAGGTTATTTCTATATTAGTATAATTATAATTATTATCTTGGTAAGGGTATATTTTTAAATAAATCTTCAAGAGTGCATCAATAGAAAACCAATATGCAAAGCATAATCTTATTAAAAAATAAATAGGTTGGGATGATAAGATTTAGACAAATTTAACTTGAAGAATGATTTGCCCACAATGGCATGCAGCCAATAATATGACAGCAAAACAAAATATGCCAAGAAATCTCAGCTAGCTAGAGATATGAAAAACAATCTTAGCTACTTTTATCCAAAGTCTGTCACAGCATTCTATAAACTGAGAAGAATATTAAACAATTAAACAATATCTTTTCAAAGAATTTTGTGAGGCAGCTCTTATGTATGCAGAAGTGCAATATGATGTTTGTTAATCACTCAAGCGTTCTGAAATAAAAAAGATTAAAATTCAGAGAAGGGGAAAAATGCAATTAAATACTTGTACAACTGCATGAAGAAAGAATCTGAGAACTAAATAAAAGCTCAAAATCCTCTCTAAATATCTAGTTATGCTCAATTATTTCTCCCCCTCTTGCCATTTCTGCAGTTGCTGAAGAAACGGCTTATCACCATGGTTCTGGTGACTGTGTCTTAATCATTTATATCCCCTGAGGTTGCACCAGTCATACAAATAAGAAAATTCTGGAGTTTTAAAAGAAATTAGGGCACAAATAGAAGCAGATCTATAATCTAGATCTCCTAGTTTTACGCCCCCAATTAAATGAGGAAGCTGAAGACAAAGAAAGATAAATATCATGCTCTACATTTTCCATTTATGTGAGGTTTAACTCCATCACAAAAGAGAGAATGGAAATAATTTTTAAGCATTCACCAGAGTCCTGAATTTCTACTTCATTGTTTTTCCATTTCAGAGGCAGAGAACGGAGCTCAATTATTTTACTTACCAAAGCTGCTCTGGAGATTGACAAGGTAGATAGAATTGTCCACCTCTTTCCTAATTATGTCTCTTTCCTTTCTTCTTTTTCATCTTTGTCTAAATATACAAGAATGAGAATACATAAAATCAATAAAATTAATGTAATAAGACTACTGATTAAGTCTTAAATTACCATAAGGCATTTGTGAGCAAAGTGCTGATGAATGAATTTCCTGTATACCTGAGGTTTTAGTGGAAAGAGCCAAAATGGTCGCATCTTTTCTAATACTTTGAAAGCAAGCTATGGGTACAAATGGCATGAGGCATAACATGTGTGTTACAACATGTCCTTTCTGTGGTAAAAGCATATTCTATCTATGCAATGTAGTCACGTGTGTAGGTAGAAAGCAAATTAAAAGATAAAATATTCTTAAAATTATAGAGGATCATTTCTTTTTGCATATGTATGGTTCTTCCTAGCAGATGAGTATAGCAACTGAGTCCACAATGTATCCCAGCTGTGTACATTTGATAAATCCTTTGCAGGTGCAGCATAAATAAATATGGATTTATTTAATCACTAATAAGTTAATATTGGGGATATATGGGTTTTTCTTATTATTGTAGGAATTTAGGAAATGACACAGTTAATTATGCACATTCACATTTGAGCAATTAAAAGAATAATACTGGAATGACTCTACAGGTCAAGTAGTTAAACTCCTTTTTCTATAAATAGAAAATCAGAAGTTCAAAATATTTTGGCCACTATCTAGTCACCAAGGATTAAATACCTACATTATTCTTTGATGGTGAGACACTGAAAAGGGTTGCTCTAAAGCAAACATGTTCCAGAATGCATGATGTATGTCCATTAATATCTTAGCATAAATTAATCAAATGAGCTACAGTTAAGCAGAAAAACTGTACTTGGAAAGAACATGGGATATAAGCATTCTGATGAGAAAAGCAAAATAAACATAAATATCTGAAGTATGTGTTACTGACAAGAGGGTTCTCTTAAGAAGGCTATAGCCATGCATGTTGCTTGCTATAGCAGAGAGACTCCAAGCACAAAGAAGGAACATCACCCAGAAGAAAGAATGAGGGGCACCTAATAAATTTATATGCATTTTCTGATATTAATCTGCTTTTAAAGAGTTGATTCTTCAGTGAACCTTCAGAGGGTGAAGGATGTGTTTTCCCTTCACCCCTTAGCTGCATAACTATTAAGTCAGGATATGAATTCAGGCAGACAGGACTCAGAGCTCACAACATATAGACAACACTCTACATTTTCATCCTTCAATTGGTCCAGACATTTTTTTTCCTCCCTCTGGTGTTGTGAGTAAATAATTCCATCATTCACTTCAGCATTATCTAGACAAGTATATGCCCTGTGAGTCAAAGAACTGAAAGATAAGTGTCCAGGAGGAAATATTGAGAAATTCAAAGAGCCCACATACTTATAGAGCATTCCAGTATATAGACATAAGCACAGGCTGTGGAGCCAGAAAAATCTTGGTTCAAATATTATCTTCACTCTCAGAAGCTATGTAATCTGCATTAGTCAGGACTATTTATGTGGCAATATTTAGAAACTCAAGTTTTCAATAAAGGGAATTTACTGGAAAGGTACTGATGCTTCAGAGAAACTAGGAGGCAAAGAAACTAGGTCTGACTCAGAGACTTCAAGGGACTAGAATAGGGGATTTGATACCATTAGGATGCTCTTCTCTCTCCATGTTTTGTTTTTTTTATCTCTTTCTTTTCATTCCACTGTGTGGCATGGGCAGAGCACCCAATAGTTCTGAGGCTTAGAATTCACAGCTAAAAAGAAAACAGAAGTCTTCCTTGTTACCTTCAACAAAAATATACAGTGAAATTTCAAATTCCCCATCCCTTTCCTTCTAGTCAATCAATTATTGTGAGAATGGGGGTCTACCCCTATTTCTTGAAAGGGAAAATATACCATTTGAAGGATGGGAATAATGGGAATTTACCAAGTAGAGAAACACAATAGCTACCAAGAGGCCTATTTCTTTAAAAATTTGAAGTCATTTCATTCTATCTACATCATAAATTAAATTATATATAAATCAACTTAGCACAATGAAATGTTGAACAAATATTAGAACTTCATGCCCCATCTTCCTTCACAGAAGTCCAGGGCAGCTGTTGATAAAGGACAAAAAAAATCTCTAGGTGAGAAAGAATAGAGAGATGGAACTATGTGCTTATTTTTCTGCTCTTTCAGGGCTTTAACCAAGTGTCTTGTACCAAGTGTAGAAGTGGGAATAGATCAAGAAGCCACTGTTTTCTGAAGTTTTTTTTTTTTAAGCCTTCTGTCTGAGTTTTTATAGCATTTTATGTGGACAATTAGAGTTCTATTATACTAGTTATAGTTAATGATTTGCATGTCTTTCTCCCTCGATAGAAAGTGAACATCCTAAGATAGAAAGCATGGTTTATTTATGCTTGCACCCTTGGTAGCGTGGCTGGCACATCAGAAGTGTCCTATAAGACAAATGAATGAATGAGTTCAGGTGTCATGAGTTCATAACTGTGGTTCGATTTTTATTGAATTGAATACACACTGAAATAATATTGAGATGTTACCATTTGCCAAGTGTGAGCCTAAGTGCTTTGTATCTATCATCTCAAAGGAACTTTACAACAATATTTTAGGATATTTTTTATTCCTCCCCTCCTCCTGCTTCTGTGCTTTGAAGATACAGAATTGAGCATTAAAAGGTCAAATGACATTTTCCCAAAACCACCTAATTAGAGTGAGGATTCTGATCTTTTTATGTATTACTTGTCTGCATGCCATCCACTTCACAGAGAGAAAATATATATTTTTTATACACACACACATTTATATATGTTATATATATATGTAAATGGCAGTGCATGCAGCTATGGACTTTGTTGTTAAACCCCATCTGTGCTTCATTGATCCCAGAACAGTTGTCAGGATTAGGTGACTTTCTTTCTGCCTGGCAGGGGCTGCTAGATATTTGAGGGCTTCATGGTGGTTTTTGTGCTATTGCTATGCCTCTTACTTATTATCCTGTGACTTTTTTACTGAAATACATGTCTGTATTAAAGCATTTTTTTTTTCTGATCCTGTTATCTTCTTCCTAAGAAGCATGTCTAAACTTGTACCATGTAGGCCGCCTTGTAACATTTAGCTCAGGATCCTTGCAACTCAACAGTCAATTACCTCAGCTGTGGAGGAAGAAATTCCAACCTTAATAGGAAAATCTGCTGGTCATTGTGACATAAAAGCTGAAAGAGTCTCTCCCGCGCAAAAGCTGGGATGTTCTCCTTTCTCGAGAGACTTTCTTTCTCCTGGTAACAGACTTTCACAAACTAATTGCAGGAGAGCAGGATAGATAAACCTAGACTCCGTGTGTTTATATTTTTGTTGTGAAATATGCCTGTTTAATCATGGGGATGTCTGAATCCCTCATCCAGGACACACCTTCCCAGATAATAGATATCTGGATGGGCAAATTGTTCATCAGAAGATTATTTGGTAAGCATAGACTCAGAATGAATTCAGTGTAATATTTAACTAAGGTCAAAGAGCACCAGTCAACTCCTCCTAGACTGTCAGAGAATATCACTCTAAAGAATGTTGACAGATTTCATTTTTGTGTTTTTTTCCCAGTGTATTCTTTACTTTGCAGTGCTGAGTTTATTGGCAAAATTTATCCTCCACATTATTTTTGTAAGAAGTTCACTCCTCTTCTTTTCACTTGTTCCTTCTCAAAGCAGGCAATGTCATGACAACACTACATGCTATTCTAGAGTGGACTTCACAATAGCTTTTGAATTACCCAGTGACTTTTTGACCATTGTGCGTAGTAAGATATCATTTTATAGCATGGCACAGTTTCATATATACATGTATGTGTGTGTCTGTATTTTTATACTAACATGTCTTAGATGTATGTGTGTAAATTGATTTCTTGATCCATGATAGGTTATTATCCTCAGTGTCAAAACAACTCTTTAGAGGAAAAACCTAGGATTACTTCCCACTAAGTGTTAATTTTATTAGATTCTCTGTGGCAAACCAAGTAAGAATCTATCAGTCCAATGTTGTCAAAGTCCAAAATACCACTGAATAATGAAAGCAGTATTAGTAGAAACACTAGTCAACTTTAAGACATACTTCCCATGACTTACAGGAAGAACAGTGGGTAGCAGTTAGACCTCAGATCAAATCCCTCCCTTTAACATGCAGTTGGTCCCCCCTATTGGTGGGTTCTGCATCTACAGATTCAACCAAGTACAGATAGAAAATATTTAGGAAAAAAAAAATGTATGGTTGCAACTGTACTGAACATACACAGACTTTATTTTCTTATTGTTATTTCCTAAATAATACAATATAACAACAATTTACATATATATTTAGTATTATAAGTAATCTAGAGATTATTTAAAATATACAGGAGGAAGTACATAATTTATATGCTAATACTCTGTTATATAAGGGACTTGAGCATCCTGGATTTTGGTATCCATAGAGGGATGAGGAGAGTCCTGGAACCAATCCCCCCATGGAAGCTGAGGGACAAATGTATAGAATTTCTGATTCAAACCGTCGTAATCTAACACAGTACAATAATAGTACTTTACGTTTCTAGGATGGGGTTTATCAAACTTGGAACTATTGACATTTTGGACTGGATAAAAAAATTCTTTGCTATGGGGGACAGTCCTGTTGATTGTAGGATGTTTAGCAGCCTCCCTGGCCTTCATCCCTTAGATGCTAGTAACTGGCCCTGACCACTAGCACCAAGTTTTGTAACAAAAATGTCTCCAGACATTGCCAAATATCTCCTAAAAGGCAAACTTACCAAACATATGTCTTTTGCAACATTGCAAGTCCACAGATTGCTGGAATATCTCTATTCCTTTTATTTCTGCTTGCCAGAACATTAATTCTTTCCTGAGCTCATCAGTTTCTTGTAATACTTTGCCATATGCAATTAACATCTCTCCCCCCTTCCGTGTTCTTTATTTCAATCTATTCACTGGAGCTCTAAATTCATCAGGCATGCATTTTTATTCCTAAATTTTACAAAACGTGAGACTCATCCTCATTATAGCTCTGGGTTATATTAATAATAAATCCTTAACAATGCAATACTTATAGCATTTATGCAGTAAAACTGTTTAACTATAAAATCAGCAGAGCCTTTCTTAACCCTTCCCTGCAAAGACTGTTGAAGTCTGATGCATAGCATAGGCAGAGTTTGAGCTTTTAAGTTAATCAGACCTGAATTCAGACTCTATATCTGCTAAATATTAATTGTGGAACTGGTTATTTAGACTTTCTAATTTTCAGATTTTTGTAGGTAAAACTGCTATAATAATTTTTACTTTTCAGTACTGTAGGGAACAAGGCTCTTGGCCCCCTAAGGTTCACTGAAAAATCTCTGACATGAGGCAGATTGATAAATTGGAGAAAAATACATACAAATTTATTTAACATATACACAGGGGCCCCATAGGAATTGCCCTCAATGCACTCTGTAAACTTAGGTGTAATTAAGCTCAATTGTTAGACATTTGCCAGATTCATTTGCATTTCATTATGTATCAAAATCTTAATCAATGATCCTTAGTGATGCAAAATTCACTCCTCCAGGAAGTTCAGAATATAAGCATTTTTGGACCTGAAAAATTTAAAAACTATAAATTATTCAGATTACGCTGAATATATCACCCTTCTTGATTCACTCAGTTACCTCAATCCTTGCCTGATTGAATGTAACCACAGCTAAACAGCTGAAAGGAAATGCCTAATACAGATAGGAAACTTAAGCAAAAAGAAAGAAAGAGAGAGAGAGAATGAGGGTGGGGGGAGGAAGGAAGGAAAGGAGGATGGGAGGGAGGGAAGGAAGGAGAAGAGAGGAAGGAAAGAAGTAAAGAGCGGGAGTGTGGCATGGGAATCACATACTGGGAAAGCAATAGCATATATTAAAGGTCAACCCAAAAAATATAATGACATGTGTGGGACTGAGGCCCCCCAGAAATTACTTAGCATAGCACAATCTCTGATTGGCATATTCATCTTGTAATGTGAATATACAGTCATATATAATATATACATTATATATATGTATATATTATATATTTTTATATATAGTCTATATATAGTGAATATATATATATATATATAAAACAGTTTCTTAAGCTATACAGTCAGCCTCTGTATCTGTGGGTTTTGCATCCATGGATTCAACCAATCACAGATGAAAAATATTTGAGAAAAGAAATTCCAAATTTCCAAAAATCAAAACTTGAATTTTCCCTGCACCAAGTACTGTGTCAAATCCACGTGAATACAGTGATGTGTAGACACTGTGTTAGGTATTACAAATAATCTAGTGATGATTTAAAGTAGGTGAGAATACGTGCATAGGTTATAAGCAAATATTATGCTATTTTATATAAGGAACTTAAACATCTGCAGATTTTGGTATTTGCGGGGGAGTCCTGGAACAAATCCCCCATGGAGGCTGAGAAGCCACTTCTTTTTCTTATCTTCCTCTGCTTGACCTAAATCTTACATTCAGATGAACCTTTCATTTACTCTTCTGTGTTTCACTAGGTTTGACATCTCTTCATTGACTTGATTCTTAAAAGTCACAATGCCAATTCTTCCTAACATTTTGAATCTGCCATGATGAGTCTGATATTTGGTCATTGGTGTATCCCCCTTCCCCCTCTCACATTCCCCTCTCTGCACTGGTGTTGATGCCTTCAGGAGAAAGCATACTGTCATTCTCTGCCTTTACCTTGGTTTCCTTTAACCTGATTGTAAGGTGAATTATGGATTCAACTGTCTATTTTACTTGATCATTTTGTCCCATTTGGCATGGCTCTTTTATGGTTTTTCTTCTAAATAGAAGCAAGTATGCATTTGAACAGCCTCAATCAATCAATCACTTTGTTGTTAATTCCAAAAACTGACCTGAGCTTTGGGTGGTAATTTTTAAGCTGGCAACTGTCTGGAGGGTGTTGCTTTCAGCTAGGCTTAGTAAGAGTGATTGGCAGCAAGTTGAGCCCTTGCATATTTCTCTCCTTAATAGGGGAGAAGGAGCATCTGAGAATTTTGCCACTGTCTCCAACACCTAATCACCTAATTTTTTTTTAAAAGATGCTACTTATCAATTCCTGTACTACAAAGAATCAAAATTAAAAATTAATAAAAGATGCAGTTAAAGTCAATTAAACATCAATCGCCTCATCTTCACACAATGTCAACTCTGTGATTGTGAATTAGTGCTCTAAGATACCTTTGAATTGGACAGTTCCATAGAACAATGCAATTGTTCTAAACAAGATTAACTATCATTTTCTACGATGAGATATAATAGCATACCATTGTCAGCTGGAAGTAACAGAATATCTAATAAAAATTGGCAAAACCACAGATAGGGTGGACTTTCAGAATCAGATTCAACATCTCAATTATGTCAACATGGATCAAGTTTGTTTCTTTCTCTTTGTTCTGCCTTCATCAGTGTCAAATTATATTAAGGGTTGCTGTTCTCTTTGTGTATCATTATGGGTGACTTTAGTGTCTGAGACAACATAATTCATTCTCCATATCCCAAGGGACTATAAGATTTCCTTCTACATCCATTTAACAGAAATCTCTGACTTCATCATGATTGACTGGCCTAGGAGGCCACTCTTGAGCCTGTCAATGTGGCTAGAGATTACCGCAATGATTTACACAGGCCTGCATTGCTGAACCTTCCCTGAAAACAATAACAATAGCAAGGTAGAAGGGATTTTGCTGATGGGATAGGCCAATGAGAACCCAATCTCTTGATATGCAGATAGAATCAGTCCCATCTACTCTTACATGTGCTACAAAATGATGAAGGGTAGATGGGTAGGCAACTAACTGCTTATAACATATAAATGCATAGAGAAGGTACTTATCAACATTTTTATCTGATGAATGAATGCATGTATTAAATTGAAAGTGGTATCAGTTCTGCCACTTTGTAGCATTATAACCAATCACTTCACAACTCAACTTCTATCTTCTTACCTCCAAAGTGAAACATTTCTTTCCTTGTAGCATTGTTGTGAGCACTGTAGGGGATAATATATCCAAAAGGCCTTTGTCAATGGAGTAAGAGTTACTTTTAAAAGCACCCTATTTAAAGGTATGGAGGCACCATTTTGTAAAATTAATTTTTAGTATGTTGTATCTTTATATTTTATTAAATTTGAAATATTCTGATGACAAATAATCTCATTTTAATGACAAACCATGAGATCTTAATAATTGGAAGATAATGCAATAAAACAGAACATATTATCTAAATTAGATTTGAAAAGAAATTTTCTTCCTTAGTGCTGAGTGCCACAAAATTTTAAGAAATAGTATCTTTCTGGCAAACACTGCAATTTGATTTACAATTAGGAATGGCTAATTCTGGAAAAGCACATAACATCCAAATATATGAATGCTTTAGAAAAAACTCAGAAAAGCTTATACATTATATTAATAGCTTCCACTTATATTTTTGCAAGTGTCTTTTTGTAACTCTCTTAGCTTTGTAACTTACTCTTATTGAATTTTCCCATTTCCAGATGTTGATTAAAATAAAATTTTAATACATATTGATCAAGATTAGTCATAACAGTCAGATACTTTATTCAGATGCTTATCTAGAAAAAAAACTAAACAGATTACTTTTATTGTAATAAAAATATATACCATATATTGAATATAAAATTGGTAAATGCATGCACACTTCCATTTCTTCATGTTAAATTTCCACTTCTTATCTTAAAATAACTGACCAATAATAACTCTGGGAATTAGTAGAAACAGGCAATTCTAGAGAATATTAAAGGGCTTGAGGAACTTGAGAACATAAAATAGATTGTCATGGACTGAATATTTGTATCTTTCTAAAATTTATGTGTTAAAAATCCTAACCTTTAATATGATGGCATTAGGATATGGGGCCTTTGGGAGAAAATCAGGTAATGAGGATAGAGGCGTCATGAATGAGGTTAGTGCCCTGATGAAAGGTATGTCTTAGAGCTCTTGCCCTTTTCACAATGGCGGCATACAAGGAGAGGTTGGTAGTCTGCAACCTGGAAGTGGACCCTCGCCAGAACCTGACCATGCTGCATGATCTAGGACTTTCAGCTTCCAGAACTATGTCAAATGAATTTCTTTTTATAAGCCACCCAGTTTATGGTACATTGTTATAGCACCTAAAACTGACTGAGATAGGATTTTATCTTTTGACTAAGATTGATATGAAAACCTGTGTATTTAACAACAAAACATTCTCTGAAAGTCTAGAAAACAGCAATTCTAATATTAAACTTACTATAGTTAAATGGCAAATTTACAGTAGCTCATAACCTGGGCAGCTAATACGTGCCTACTCAGAAATAAAAATATTTCTAAATGACAGAGAAAAATAAATATAACTACATTGCATAGTCCTCTTTTTTAGGCATATTGGCTAAATCTTTGAATCATAAAGAATTGGGTTGAATTCCAGTATTAACCTTTACCCTTATTAACTCCATCAATTTGAAAATATTCTTAATCTTCCTGACATTCTAGATCCTTTACTACACACTGAAAATAAGATATATCTGATAGCATTGTCATGAGGATTAAATGACAATGCATATTGATCCCTCAGTAAAGGCCATGGAAAATCATAAATGCTCAAATAGATGGTATTTTCTGTTTTGATTTATTCAATTAACACACATACTAGAGAAGGCTTTTGTTATACAGTCAGAAATTAAGACAAAATGGGCCTGGAAGATCTATACCCTATACTACTTTCTTTTTGAATATTAAAAATAAATTCAGTTGCAGACACACATACACACACACAAATATATATATATATACACATACACACACACATACACACAATTTTTACTTTACCATTCTACTATGGGATTCCACGCTCAAGAAAGGCCACATGAATCTATGGGAGATTTGAAAACTGCTAAGAAAAAGCCCCTCTCGTCAAGTGGCTCACACTCTGATTTGGAAGATACACTTTTCTATAAAAACACAAATACAAGCCAGCACTAAAATATAGGTATAGAATTGAGAGAGATTAATTTTAATAGAACAATTTAATACATTTTTTTTTACCAACACAAAGCCAGATGGTTGAAAGCTTTCTGTGATTGATCCACTTATGTGCTGAAGACTGTCTGGTTTATTTACAGAGAGAATCAATACAGGAGGACCCGTGTGTTTTTCTAAGTAAGAGCTTCAGTGAGTCTTACTCTTGAAGAAGGATTATTTGTGATACATTTGACTACAGTTTCGGTTCAAAACTGAAAATAAAAACTTGATAAATAAAAGATTATAAAATCAAAAGAACAAAGGCAAAAGATTTATGCTTTAATGAATCTAGGCTCAATCTTAGCCTCATAAATATCATAAAAAATTGTTAACACTAATTGTATTAGTTATTTAATTAACACTAATTGTCCTTGGAAGATTTTCTACACTGGAGTTGAAGTTTGTTTTTTGTTTTTTTTTTTCCTTCTTTTTTTTAAATCAACTTGAAACATTGATAAGGCTTGGTTTCCTCATCTCCACAGTAAGTGGTAAAATTAATTCCTAATTCACTGGGCTGATTGTTGTGAGGAAAAAATGAAGTGATGTGTGAGGAACTGTTTTATGAACATTAATTTAATCTGAATATTAATATTTTGCCCAAATCCCCCCAAATATACAGCATCTTAGAGATTCCTTGGTTATACATTTCAGTAGGTGAAAGTGGTTCTGTTTTAAAGGATCGTTATGCAAAATATTATTGTTTTGAAGAAATTTGCCATTTCATTTGTATAAATGATTTTCCAAGTTACAGATGATTGAGTTCTTCATTCTCAAGGAAAATTTTAAAAACATGACAAATAAAATCCTTCCCCTTCCATTCCCACCACTCTCAGTTAATTATTGTTACTCTCTTGAGTGACTGCCTTTTATTTAGGTCTCCCAGCTGAGTCTCACCTGAGGAAGAGAATCCCAGCAGGTGAAAAAACTCTGCTCACTAGCTTCAACCCCCTGCAGGCTGCTGGCGGGAGCAGAGAGGCTGAAGCCAGAGGAAGATCAGAAATGTTCAAAACAGCAGATGTTTTTATCATGTGGAACCCTCTTTACAGTCCGCATTGACATGTTGAGAAGCTTGCAGTGGCATTATGGGCTCAAGGTTTATTTCTGGAGGCTGCTACTCCTGCTACGCCTCCACCAGCATTAGGGGATCATCATGCATTTCTAATTAGAACAGTATGTTAAGGGCTCTCTCCAGAGCACCATTCTTCCAAACACTGTTTAATCAGGTGAGGGACACCTGCCTGAGGCTCTAAGCATCTTTCCCAGTGAATCTGGTCTTACCTCCCACCGAGTATGAGCGTTCAATTACCCTCAGATAGATTTCTCCTCTCCCCTTTCTGCTTCTCCGCTTACTTGGAAGTAGCGGGAGTAAAAGATCAGCCCCGGTGACCAGAAGGCTGTGGGCGATCGCCGTCACCTCCTCCTCGTCCCTGCAGCGCCTCCAGCGCAAATGGCAACATGCCCCGGGGTCTCGGGAGCGGCGGCTCAGAGCAACCAGGCAGGGCTCGCATCGCAGGGGTTGCCACTTCCCAAGATCCTTCCTGCTCCCGGCCTTGGTCAGGCGACTGTGCGTTAGTCCACCTCTAAGGGACAGGACCCGGAGGAGAGGGAGCAGGCAGCGCGGGCAGGGGCCCCGGGAGGCCGCAGCGGGAAACTCAGCCGCGCCCCCGCGCTCATCCCCCCACCAGGGCCGTCCCGGTGCGCGACCCGTGCCAAGGGGCGCCGCCAGTGCCGGGTTGGTCCTACTGCGGGTCACCCCCAGTGGGGGCCAGGGATAGGCATTTTAAACCCGTGCACCTCCTAAGATCCAGGCCCTTGGGGGAACAGAGCCGGTTTTTATTGGTCCCAGTTTCTTGTGGGTAATGTCTTTACTCCGCTCAGAGAACAGAACTTTCTTTTTCAAAGGTATGTTGCCCTCCAGCCCTAGTAGGAGATAGAAACAGAGTTAAGAAAGGAAATTAACACTAGGCATTGTCCTCACAATAGAGCTGTCTGTCACAATGACTTTTCACCCTCAGCGCCACCACGCTCCCCCCCCCCCGCCCACCACCTGCCGCCCCAAGTGTAGGATTTTAGGATACTTGCAGCCAGAGCAAGCCAATGGGCCTGGGTGATGCTAACGTCCAATCAGGACGTCCTTGGACTCCAATAATGACGATTTTAATGTCTCTGATTTGTGAGGGAAAGTAAGCATTTCCATTTCAGTGTCTTCTGAGTTGGGGTCATGAAGTAGCACACGAGGTGATTAAAAGTTTGACCTCGATTTTACAGTATTGATGTAGATGCTCACAGTTAGAAAAAATTAAAATATTGATTTTTCTTGTTGGATGAGACTTTATTAAGGATTAATTTACATACAATTAAATGTACACATTTTGTGTGTACAGTTAGTTGAGTTTTGACTAGCGAATACACCACGTAAACATCAAGCCGGTCAAGATTTAGAGCATTTCCATCCCCTCCAGTAAGTTCCCTTAGTCAACACTCTTCTTCCTGAAGAAAAACTGAAAAGTTTACTCTTCATCACAGATTCACTTTGCTCTAGAACTTCCTATAAATTGACTTGTAAAGGATGTAGTCTTTTATATTTGACATCTTTCCTTAACACATTTTTAGAATTACTCATAATGAGTAAATCTGTAGTTTGTTCTGCTTTATAACCGAATAATACTCCTTGTATTAATATACCACAATTTATTTATTCATTCATCCATCGATGGACATTTGGTTGGTCATCGTTATTGACTATTATGAATAAAGTTGCTATGAACATTTTTGTACAAGTTTACTTGAGAATTCAGGTTTTCAATTCCCTTATGTAAATGTGTCTGAGTGCAATTCCTGAGTTGTAGGGTAGGTTTATATGAAACTTTATTAGAAACTGTCAAACTATTTTCCAATGGTTGCACTATTTTATACTTCAGTTCTAATTTCTCCACATCCTCTACAAGGCCAGATCTTCCTTCCCCACCCAACTCACCCTGGCAATTTTATTAGGTACAAAGTGGAATCTTCTCATTGTAGCTTTGCCTGCATAACCCTCGTGGCTAATAATGTTGAACATTTATCATGTGGTTACAGATCATGCCAATATCTTCCTTTGAAGTGCATATTTAAGCATACTTCCAATTGTGCTAAATCGTTTCTTTTTATTATGAATAATGAGAATTCTTTATATATTGTGAATATAAGTCATTTATCAGATTTATGATTTTTTAGTATCTTCTACCACTTAATGCCTTCTGAAGAGCAGAAGGTTTTAATTATGTATAAATCCAATGTATCATTTTTCTCTTTTTATGGTTAATTCTATTTGTTCCATTTTAAAAAAATAATTGGTATCTACTACAAGTCACAAAGATATCCTTTAACATTTTCTTCTGGAAACTTCAGATATTTAGCCTTTATTTTTATGTGTACAATTCATCTCACATTATTTTCTGTACATGGTTTTATATAGGGGTTCATGTTTTTTTCCCCATGAGAATATCAAATTGTTCCATCACCATTTGCTGAAGGAAAAGTAACATTCCACCATTGATTTAATTTTACTACTTCATTGAAAATTAATTAGCATAGTTGTGAGCATATTTCTGGAGTATTCCATATTCCATATTCTGTTCTATTGATCTACTTGTCTATTTTCATGGCAAAGCCATAGATTGTTTTGCTTAATCAAAATGTAGAATGTCTTTAGATCAGAAAATATAAATCCTCCCCTTTCGTTTTTTCTTTTAAAGATTATTTTGGCTAGTCTAGGTTTTTGTATTTCCATATAAATCTTAGAATTGACTTCTTAATTTCTGTAAAATATCATTCTTATATATTTACTTGGATGGGGTAGAATTTATATACATAAATATGGAGGGGGAGATTGACAACTTAACAATTGTAAATCCTGCGCTCAATCAATCATTACCTGGCTAATTCTCGTAGAAAGTGTTCATGTGGCAAAGTGCCTGAAAGGTGCTGTGCACTTGATACTCTCAAATAAGAAAAGCTAGTATAATACTATTTTACAATTTGTTTTCTACTTGTTCATTGATCTCATGATTAGTTGAAAAATACTACAACACACTGAAAGTCTAGAAAAATTAAGAAAAAACTAAAATTCAAATTTCAAAAATTAACCATAGAACAAAGTTTCAGAGTACTGATATTATTGATACTGACTCTATGAGTCTGGGAAAGACTTTAACTTCTGTAATTGCTGAGCCCTCTCCCTTCTTTTGCATTTATGATCCCTAAAATTTCTTGATTCTGGAATGTTTTTTTCCTTAATATTCTCCCTTTCAGTATTCTAAAGTCTGCTACTGAGCTTAGAAAGGTCTCAACTTAGGAAAAATATGACAAATGAAAGAAAGCAAGACCATATATGAAAGATTCCGGTGAGGCTTAGTAGGCAATGAAAGTGCACTGCTCTGCGAAATAAGTGACAAAGACACATGTCATCTACTTCATCATTTTCTTAACTATCACATTTGCCTTTATATGTTTAACAACACAGATATATTATACATCTAGATATGCATATACATCTGGATATGCATGTATATGTGTATATTTTTCTGAATACATGGAGTTTGGAATATATATAGTAATTATGAACAGATGGCCCTCAAAATTTAGTCCTACTGACATTGTATTTAGTAACACTCAGATTCCTCATGAGCATATTGTCAAGCAGATGCCATCTATAGTCAATCATTCAACTATATTCAACAAATTCTGAAATGAATGAAAAAGTAAAACTTCCATGTAATTGATAATTTTCGGTTGATTACCATTAAGATTGTTTTAATGAATTATAAATCTATTACAGTAAATAAAGAAAATTGAGGTTGGTTTTTTATTCATTTAAAATCTTTTTCCTTTTTCTTTCATTGGTCATTTTAGATTTGTCAATAGAAAATTGAAACTCTATTCAAGAACAAAAGATCTTGGATGGTGGCATCAACCATCTGTATATTCCATAAAATCAGAGGGAGAAAACCTGGAACAGTGGTTTCCAACTGTGGGGTGAACTCAGAATCACCTAGAAATCTTTAAAAGTAAATATATTTGCCCAGACACCAACTGTAATGTACTAACTATAAATTTCATTTGTACAACTCAGTAATATATATTTCTTAAGATTATCCTCATCTGGTGACAATTATAGAAGTCAGTTTTGGAAACCAATATTTTGGAGATAATTTTATCTCAACTGATGTTTAATAAACTATTGTAAATAGTAATATTTATAATATAAACTATTATAAATTTTAATACATATTTACAATATAAACTATTATAAATTGTAATAAATTTACATATAATAAACTTCACAGGTATATATGAATATAAACACATTCAAATATACACCTGTTACAATGACAAACATCATTGTTAATAAATTATAGATGATAAGCTGTCTAAATAATTGATAATAAATTTGGGGCTCAGTGGGTCATAAAGTAAGGGTAAGTTAAAACCGTTAAGTAGAAGTAAGAGGTATAGCACCTTATTAAGCCTGTATTGAAAAAGCAAACATGTTGACTGGAACATGAAAGAATATCACCTAATGAGTATATGAAGAAGTAGAATACAGAGAGCAAAGAATTCTACAAAGATACAAGATGAAGGTGAACCAAATGAATATTGTGCTCATTGTGAATGCTTTCATAGACACTGAGAGACATCATTATACTATAAGTACTGATTACAATGCAATTATGTCTGACTTTAATGTGGTTTGTGAGTGCTTTATTGTCAAATATGTGCCTTAAAGATCTGTTTTTGGAAAGCATGTTGTGAATACAAATTGTCCTTCTAGTCTTATAGGTCATAAAACTGAGGTTCAGAGTATTTGAGATTTGTCCAAGACATAGAAGGAAACCAAAACTAAAACCCAGAATGTTCTACAATGCTCCTTCTGTTCTACTATGTGACCCCTCGCTATGATATATCTCTTATGTAATCAATCAATATGTGTGTAATTGGTACTTACAATGTATCCAGAAATATTCTAATTATTCTGGTATACAACATTATTTAGAAACAGATTCTCTGACTCTCTAGAATAACTGGATAAAACAAAGTTAGAAGTTAACTTTCATTGGTTGGCATCAACTCAGTTGATCCATGAAATGTCAACTGGCCTAAAAATGATTCCAGGTCATTTCTGAAACCCAAATCAAAGGTATTAATAAATTCTCACCATTAAAACTCTTTTCTTCCCTACAGTGCAGGTATAACAGCTCTTTTTGACCTTTTAGTTAGAGCATAAAATGATACTTTCAGTACATTTATGAGCTATTTTCTGAAATTATTTCCTGCAACATAGTTCACAGATAGATGCTTATATCCCTGACCTGTAAAATGCATGTTGCCATGGTGTGGGATTGTTTAACAGGCAGCCTACTACCTGGTAAAGACGACAGTCACAAATGTATTCATGTTCCATTTTAATACAAAAGGTTTATTGAGTTTATCTAGTTTATATGTATATATTTCTCTTTAGGCAAGCAGATGGTGCTGTAAAAAAAAAAAAAGGGAGAGGTGAACGTATTGGATCACTCAACAATTTGACAAGGCTGAAGGACTAGATGGTTGTGGACCTTTTGGGTTTTGTCCCTCCCTTCGTGATCGTTATTCACTTCCGGTGTTATGCTTGTGAATACGGTACCTTGCATGGCAAAAAGGACTTTAGAGATGGAATTAATTTTGGTTATCAGCCAACTTTGAGAGAGGAAACTTTCCTGGATTAGCCGAAGGGACCCAGTGTAATCACATGGCTCTTAAAAGTGCAAGAAAAGGTCAGAGCAATGAAAAAGAAGAGATGTGAAAGGAGAGGTGGTTCAGAGAGTCAAATTTAAAGTGTGAGAAGGATTTGATCTGCTGTTGCTAGCTTTGAACGGTTCCATGTGCCTGGGAATGTGCTAATCTCTAGAAGTTGGGAGAGGCTCAGACTGATAACCAGCAAGGTAACAGGGACCTCAATTCTACAACCATATGGGACTGAATTCTGCCAAGAACTTGAAATAAACCTGGAAATAGACTCTCCTCTATAGCCTCCTGAAGGAAATGCAGCCCTGCTGAACCCGATTTCAGCCCAGTGAAACCCAGAGCAGAGGAACCGAGTGAGCCATACTGTGCCCAGACTAGTGACCTACAGAACTTTAAAATGATACATTTAAAGTAGCTACTTTAAACTACTCAATTTATGGTAATTTGTAATACCAATAAGACAAAATTAATACAGACCTCATAAATTTCTTTCTAGAATCTGAACATTTCAAATGTTAGGGAAACTTTATCTTTTACACTGAGAGTCAGCAAACTAGAGCTGTCTGTTTTTGTACAATGTGAGAGTTAACAGTGATTTTATATTTTTAAATGGTTTAAAAAAAGAAAATTAATATTTCTTGAAACATGGAAATTACATGAAATTCCAATGTGAGTATGCATAAATAAAGTTTTATTAGAAAGCAATCACATCCATTTATGTGTAGTCTATAACTACTTTTTAGATACAATGGAAGAGTTAAATATATGTGACAGAGACCATATATCCCACAGAGAGTAAAATACCACCAGGGAAGCTTTGTCAAGATTCTCTCCATTCTTCCCCATGAGTGCTTGGAGATTCATGAAGGGAAGTCTCTAACAGAGTGCAAATCCATCTGTACCTGCAGCTTTCAAAGGCTTCACATCTCACTACAGCCCACACTTACAACTTAGAAATTTTGTTGAAAGTTCTTAGCTGAATTATTCTTACCACTTTGTATAGCAGTGACAAGATCTATCGCATGTCAGCAAATGTTCAGGTTACATTTCTTTTGTAGACTCTATCGCTTCCCAGATTTTGGGTGAGGTGGCTGCCCTTTGTCTTCAGCTTTGTGTTATATTCAAGAAAACCATTCATTCACAGTTTTTAAGTGTGGAAGTGATCCTCTTTCTAGCTCTCTATGGAAAAAACTGACACCAGATCTATCTTTTAATTTGTGCATATTGTTAAGATATTTTCAGTTCAACCAAACTTTAGTAAGCAGCACAGGCATCAGAAATATTTTTGTTAATATTATTTTTAATTGAAAAATCTTAATTGTATACATTAATGGGATAACGTGATGTTTTGATATATGTATTAACACCATGGAATACTATTCAGCCTTAAAAAGGAAGGGAATTCTGTCATTTGTGACAATATGGATGAACCTAGAAGACATTTGCTCAGTGAAATAAGCTAGGCACAGAAAAACATAATGTGATCTCACTTACATGTGGAGAGGCATTTTTTGTCTCTCTCCAGACTCTGTTAATGATGATGATAATTATATCAATCACAATATGTATTGAGTTCATAATTAATTTAATTAGAAAATAAGTAACTTTGTAGCTTTAAAATAGAATCCTCAAATTCTAGAACCTTTAATTTGAAGAATCTGGATGGGAGGATTTTGAGGTTTTAATGTACATTATAAGAAGGTGAACTACTGTGAAATACCACTGTCAAAATTCAATGAATTATTACTAAGAGTTACACCTTACACAACAGTTACCTAATTTTAAACTCACTAGTGAAATATATTTTGAAATAGTATTATCAATTAGAAGGGGGCAGAATTGAGAATGAGTGAAAACAATATTCATGACTATGATTGCATCTGATTATCACTCCGAAGCACTCCTTGCCAAAGCATTTGGGTGAGAATTCTGTGTTTTCCTGTCCAGGGTAAACACAAAGATATGAGGTTTCTTGCAGAAAATAATTTACATGTAATAATAAATTTCCATAAGCTCATGAATAATATCACTAAGGATTAATGTTACCATGGGAAAGGGATAAAGGGCATGTGGTCTGGTCCTCACATAAGCTTTCCTTCTTTGGAGTGGGAACATGGTGAAGAATGGACTTTATCAAGTAATGAGAACTATGTCAGACTGTGAAGAGAGAAAATATTTCAGAGAGAGATCTAATGGATCTATCAGTTAGGGAAGAAAGATAATCTGCTCAAGAGAGATAACTCAAGACCATGTTATTCTGGCATGAATCACACTCAGTTTGGTGTGGACTTCAAATGTATTGGTCCAGAATCTTGATATTTGTTAAGATTCCCTGAGGAGAATAAAGGTGACCAGAGAAAAGGACAAGAGTTCATATAACGAAACTCATCAAAATTCACAACATAAATTAGAAGTGAGTTTAATCACTGATAATGAGAGGTAAAAATACAGTATAGCTTGGTAAGTGTATTGCCTCCCAGTATGAAAATCTTCATTGTTACTTATAGTCACAACATCATCATCATCATCATCATCAACATTCCCTCTAATTTATTGAAACTGTTAAGTTGTGTCTAAAGTCTATGCTATTTACAAGTGTTATTTTTACTTTATTCTCAGAAAAACCTGAGATAAGTTTTGTGATATTTATTTTACAGAAGTGGAAATTACTGCTTAGAGAATTAAGAATTTTCAGGAAGTAACACAGCTGTTCAGTGCACACTCAGGATCATATGTCACAATCAATTCTGAGGTGAGTGTTAAAAATAAGAAAGAAGAGTGGAAGGAATCTCAGGAATTGTTTGTCCTGTACATAGTGATATTTCATGATCTGTTCTCTTAAATGGAGAACATCCGTGTAGTTCTTGAACAATTTGTATTGCATTCCTGCTGTGGCAGGAAGAAATTACTGTTCATCCAAGTTGTATTTGAACTGGGCATTCCAAACCATTTTGTTTCTGAAATGAAAGTATCACTGAATATATTCTCCTTATGAACTGTAGGTTGTCTAGGCCCTTCAACAACTAACAAAGTTGGTAGCTATGGCAACCTATTGCAAATGTTTTACAGTCCTTTTGACAAGAGCTGCAATAAAATTGGGAGGTTGGAGATGCCAGCCTAGCCTATACCATAGATGCTGAGAAGGCAAGGAGTGCTTCATAGTGACAGCCAGATGCAATCATAATCATGAATATTATTTTCCCTCATTCTCAATCCTGCTCCCCATCTAGCTGATAATGTGTACCATTTCAAAGCATATTTCTTTCTTCTATTTTTGGGGGGGCAGAGTCTCCTTCTGTCACCCCGGGTAGAATGCAGTGGTGTCATCATAGCTCCACTGCAGCCTCACACTCCTGGGCTCAAGTAATCCTCCGGCCTCAGCCTCCAGAGTAGCTGGGACTACAGGTGTTTGCCATAATGCCCAGGCAATTTTTCTATTTTCAGTAAGGACAGGGTCTCACTCTAGCTCAAGGTGATCTGAACTCCTGAGCTCAAACAATCCTCTCGTCTCAGCCTACCAGAGTGCTAGGATCACAGGCATGAGCTGCAATGCCTGGCCACACAAAATTTTCACTAGTGAGTTTAAAAGTAAGTAACTGTTGCGTGACATGAATCTCTTGGTACTAATTCATTGAATTTTGACAGCTATACTTCACCTTCTGATAATACACTTCTAAAAATAGCAAGTATATATTAATGCCCTAGATATACACCTAAGTTCTTAAATACCCTTAATTATCAATTAATATTACAATTACATATCACTACCATTTTCTGCAATAATTTAAGAAAACAAATTGTTCTATAGAAATATAATTAAACTTGACAAAACCAGATGAAATATTTTATATATTTTTTAAAGAAAAGTTAAAGCAAATTAGAATTCACAAAGTAATATGATTTGAATAGATAATCACTCAGTAACAATGAACCAAGATTTTTCTAACAGGTGAAAATAGAACTAGCCAATATTATTTTAACAGAGTAATAAAAGCAAAATGTTTATAAAATTTTACTAAAAATCAAGGACATTTAAGAAAATGCTATGGAAGTAAACCACTGAACTATTTTGATATCCCTGATGTCTCACAGAGACATCAACTTCACTATACATGTCCTCAAATTAATAACAAATTTTATTTCATTATATTTAACTTATGTCAAAACTTAAAATTTTAACTTAGATATTCATATGACTTTATGAGGCTAACTCCAAAAACTGGCCTTTTATCAGGCTTTGGTCTCAGATTGCTGAATATTTTACTTTCCTAAAAGAAAGAAATACTGATTCATTAATTATATAATATGAAGTTATAAATACAGCTCCAGCCCATTTTGTTTGGGATAAGTTCTGGATATGTCAATCAGGTGGAAGTTCCTCAATTAGGCTTAAAATTCTTTCAGGCCAGAGTCTGAGTCTTAGACTTCTAAATAGTCTGTGAAGTTTATCTATAACCTGGAATTTGTGTTAATTATATACATCATTGCATAAATATGCCTGGTCTTCTGCATTCCAAGTGACCTCTAAACTCATTATAATTTATAAGAGTTTCTCTTTTGCTTTTATATAGTAAACTGAGGGAGCATGGGACCTTATGTACACAGGGCTCCATAATCATCCTTTGGGGTTTTTTTCATAGTATTTACAGACTTGAAGCCACTTTTAATAATCATAACAATGTTTAAACAAGATTTATATGGTTGAACCATCTTAGATTCATGACTTGGAGGAGTAAATGAAGTCATTCAAAGTATGACTTCTGCCTAATCCCAATTATTCAAAGAATTGAATAACTCACTTCTCAAAAAATCACCCAGAGAATGACTCAGAATGACAAAGAGATGACCCAAAATTCACTTTAATGACACTCACCGTTATTTATGTTCTCTCTCTCTCCACACACACACACACACACACACACACACATACTTTCTTACTTTCTTGTTTCCCTCAATCGTACAGTAATATTATTCTGAAGAGTCATCCCTCCAAATCCTATAATTCACATTCCCTCCTTCAATAGAAAGTTTATCCCATTGTCTCTAAGAAGTTTTCTTTGACAGTTATTCCATGTAAATTTCCATTAATCCAAATGTCAATCAGCGTTTTATAGACAGTGAGAATCCCTCTGGCATACACTCACTTATATTTAACCTGCTAATCTCTTTTTAGCTGAAGAAATATAAAGTTTTCAATATTTTATTTCCTTATGGGCTAAATCATACAGTGTTCTGTTATCTGAAAATCAGGACATTAGAAAATGTCTTTCTTTTTAAAGTAACATATTGTGTTCACAGAATATAAAATTATATATATATATATTCATTGGGTTGATTTAGAAAATATAGAAATAGTAAAAAACAGAAAACCGTTTTGCAATCTTACCACTCAGAAACCCTATTAGCAATTATTTTAAACTCTTCCTCCAAATGGGATCATTTTAAATAACTTTCAATAATGCCTTTTGAATAAATGAATAATATTAATTCACTTATGTGGCTGTAAAAGATATCAACACAAATCAAGCTCTGAAGTTAGGGTAAATAAGGCACCATTAGATTGTGAAATTTATAATTCACATTTAACAGTCCATTATACTGCAGAGGTTGGTAATAGGACTCAGTCTGTCAGGTAAGCACCTTTGAATTGACAATTTGGTTCCAAATCAGAATCCTGATTACCAGTAATCTGGGGCAAATGAGCCTTAGAGAAAACAACATTATCTTAATTGAGGTTTTATCTAATCTCTCTGGGCACATTTTCAACGAACTTTGTTTTCAGTATGTAACCCCTTCATAACTTTATAATATACCAACACTGACATTATTAACATGTCTTAATCATGGACCTTTGAAGCAGAGGGGACAGGGCCCTAAATCTACATGAAAATGTTAGTTATACATGTTTTTGTTTAAAACATTTTTTGATGTATTCCCATTGTGTGAAACCTTCTTTTGGAAAGCTCCAGGTCATATGAGTCATACAGTAAAGAACTGAGCTGATGTTCCTTATCATTTATTTCATGAATCAGGCAGAAATTAATTTACACAAAACAAGGATGTTTGACAGATGCTAATATGTGATAAGAGTCTGCTTCTCAAATTAATTACCAGGAACACTGAAAGTTCTTCAGGAATATAGCTGATCAGTTCTATAATTTTCTGCCTGCCAATAAAAATGTTCAATGCATTTTATTAGGAAAAATAGCATATTAATGCATTTTAACAGTAAAATACAAATCTATACATTAAAATTCAAGTTATCATTGGCGATGCCTTGTGCTAGTCACCCAAGGTAATATAATGTGATTAATGAAATCAGGATGGTTTGGTTATAAGGATGGCATGTCCTCTTGAGAGTTTAAGCTTTGGCAAAATATAACAGCAGCGAGTGCTTTCCTTATAGATAAAACCTTTTCTTTGGAAACATTCTGCTCTATAATTTCTTTTTTTTTTTTTTTTTTTTTTTTTTTTTTTTTGAGACAGAGTCTCGCTTTGTCGCCCAGGCTAGAGTGAGTGCCGTGGCATCAGCCTAGCTCACAGCAACCTCAAACTCCTGGGCTTAAGCGATCCTACTGCCTCAGCCTCCCGAGTAGCTGGGACTACAGGCATGTGCCACCATGCCCGGCTAATTTTTTCTATATAGATTTTTAGCTGTCCAAATCATTTCTTTCTATTTTTGGTAGAGACGGGGTCTCACTCTTGCTCAGGCTGGTCTCGAACTCCTGACCTCGAGCGATCCACCCGCCTCGGCCTCCCAGAGTGCTAGGATTACAGGCGTGAGCCACCGCGCCCGGCCCTGCTCTATAATTTCTAATTGAAAAAGTGACTAGTTAAAAAGTTTGTCTAGTTATAAAGTTATTTTTTCTTTCCAACTTCAGGCTTAAATCTATTATGTAAAGTTTAAATATAATAATTATAGATCAAATAATAAATCTTTTCCTAAGTTCCACTGCAAACTAAAGATGTGGCATTTTTACTGAGGAAAGAGCCCTGTCCTCAAAAAGTATGCATTCTAAGTCTTTTCTGTTAATTTGCAAGACTAAATTTGCAACATGTGAATAATCTATAGTTTATAATGCTTGGGGAATAAATTGCATGTCATGGTGCAGGCAGAATTAAGGGGTCCTTAAAAAGATTAGATTTTCCCAAAGGTGTTCTCTGGAAAATCCTGTATTTGATTTTGTGACACAAGTTAGTGGAATACCAATGAAGTAAAAATGTAAGTTAAGTAGTATCTAATACACAGGGCCAGACCTATTTTGCCCTACAAATTTGCTTTTGTGGTAGTCTATAAATGCCCTTTTTCTTTCTATTCATATTTTTTTGAAGCACTATAACCAGAGTAACATGCACATTTCCAAATGCTAACAGTGCAATTCAATATTTTTAACTTTACACAATTCTTTTTCATCAGAGGATGAACATCACACTGAGGGAACGATCTTTTACTGTTCGTGTGTTCATCTGTTTCTCCTTTTGCTTCCTAAAGCAATCATTTTTCTATGAGGCACTCTTCTTCCTGCAGGGCTCTAAAACTAATAAATTAGCACAATTAATCAGTTATAAAACTCTTGACACAAAGGACAAAAATGTACCCAAGCACATATTACTTTTCATATTAACAAAGCATTTTTAACTGAAACCTGAATAAAGTGATTCATTGCCTAGAATTCTTTGATATTTTCACAGTCTGTTAATATAGAAAAGTTATTATATATGATGAAAGCAAACGAGAGTTTTCAACTTTGTTTTATTGGATGTAATTTCATCCTTTCAAAAGGAAAAATATGCAAAACTGAAATCAAATTTAAGAAATATCCAACTTTCCCTAATTATTTTGATATTTATGTCTGTATTCCCTCTTTTGACTACGCCCCATTTGAGCTTTATAAACATTTAATGCTAAATGCATTTTTAGTTAAATTCTTTCAACATGGCTAATTATTTATAGTATTTAAAATAGTTATAAATAGTAATTCAATGTTTAGAAGCTCATAATTAACTTCACTTTTATCTTATATTTTAGAAATTCCCAAAATTGTTACTGGGACTTATTTTTACTATTTTAATTACATGGAGATGGAACTTTCAGATCACCAAAAGACAGAGGACAAGCAAGAAAAGCTTTCTCCTGTCTTTGTGTTCTTCATCAAACCCAAGGCCCAGAAATATTCAGCTATTACCCTGGTAATCTCAAACCCCATCTGTTCATTGATTGGATTCACTTTCACCCTCCCTCAGTGAGCATTAAGCTCTGTGAAGGCAGAGACCACATCTGCTTTTAGCACCTCTCCATGCCAAAGTTAATATTAGCTTGTTCAGTATCAGGAATCATTAGGTATAAGGCTTATAAAATTATAATTATATATATTTGCTGAAAATTCATCAGTATGTTTCATCGGGTTAGCATAATTTTCCATCCAATACAGCAACACAAGAATAATATTTATGCAATTGGCCTAGAAGAAAAAAACTTGGTGGTCATTTTTTAATATATATAGTTTTTCAAAGACTATTTAAATAAATCCCATGTACTATTTGGGCAACCTCAAAGAAGGTTCTGTTGTCAACATATACGATGCCTTGCTTATATTACTAACATGATATTCTGGCAGACTTCTAATGAAATCTCTACTTTATCTTTGTGATTTTAATAATATTCCAAATATTCAGGGAAAGAAACTGTTTAATTTTTATCTCTCTGAGTTTAAAATAAAACACTTTTAACAGATTATATTTTCCTTTTGTTGCTGAGGCCTTTGTATAAAATGCTTACTCATACCTGGAATTTTAAAATGCGCAGTAAAAATAGTTTTTTTCTCTGTTTTCTGACTGCAAATTATACATTTGCCAAAGGAAACCTGCAAAGAAAGCCCAGTTTAGTTTCAAAGATTTCAACAAATGTATAGTATGCTCTGAAATGGTACAGATGATACTGAACCAGACATGGATTTGAATGACAAGGATTGGAAGTTACAGAACTGGAATTCAAAACTAACTCTGTGACTGTGTTCCTAACCATTGTTAGAGGAATCTCTTAGCAAAGTTTAGAGTTTCAGAGTAGTCAAAGCAGACAGAGAAAAATTCAAACAGAATATCAGAAGAAAATTTATAAATATGCCTCGCTTAGGGGGCAAGGGTTGTCTTTCAATGGGGGATAACAAGATCGATTATAATGGTCTAACATTAGAATACTCAATGAAAAATTAATTATCTAAGCATATATTTATAGAACACCTGAAATATGTGGGTACCACTGTAGATTCTGAGGAGAAAACAGTAAAGAAAACAGGTCTTGTCCTGGAACATGCATGCTGATGAACTTAAAGAATCTCTTGTTGAGAAGTTTTAGAGGGGTGGGGCAAGATGGCTGACTGAAGACATTGGTCATCAGATCATCTCAGAAAGAAGGAAATGTTTTAGATGAAAAAAAAAAAAATACATAACTCAGGTGTAATTCTGAGGGAAAAGTACCAGAAGCTACAGGACATGCCATAGAAGGAGTAAGATTTCAGCAGAGATCAACACCCGCCCCAACCCCCACCTCCGCTGAAACTTGGAGCTTCATGCCAAAGGTAGATGGGGGTTTTGTTTCTCCTCCCCTCACACCTCAGGCAAACTTCAGGCTCTGGAGCCGCTGGAGAGCTTCTCTGCCCTCACAAGCCCCAAAATTGCTGCTGCCAGTGAACTAGGAGCTTCTTGAGAACAAAGCACCAGGCTGCCAGCCCCCTCAGGGGCGCTCCCCATCTCCACAGACCCAGACAGAGATGGCAGCAGCCATACTGCTTCTCTGCCCATCGTTAAACTTTGTCCTTCACGTCCTTCACTGGGAGCTTCAGGCCTTCAGCTTTCATGTCACTGGTCCCCACACAAACATTTCCCAACTCCTACTCAGACTACAGTGGCCACTGGGGACCAGTGGTTCCCAGGGGGAACTGTGTGATCCTAGAGCTTGGATATTCTAGGTGAGCTGCCTTCAGGGGAGAGGGACAAAGGGGACCAGGTGCCAGCTCTCCTCCATTCAGACTCTTCTCCTCCCACTCCCCTCCCCTGTCCACTGCTGCCAAGTGGCAGTTCTGATGTGTGTCATCACTAGTGCCCCAAGGAACAATTGAACTAGGGACTCAAAAGAGCTGCTGCTTCCCCTCTGCTGGTGTGCACACCACACGGAGGCTTCCACAGAGAGGAAAGATCTGCAGCGGACCAAGGGCTGCTTGGACTGTGAGCTCCCTGCTCGCCAACCCTCCCTATTGCTGCTCACCTGGCTGCCCCATCAGAGCATGGCATAGCCTGAAACAAAGGGATATTAAACCTGCCTGAGCACTCACTCCATGGACAACTCGAGACCAACACTTTTCTCCCTGGCATGGTCAGGGATTGAACTTGGGGGATCAGAGGACAGTCCCACAGACCAGATCCTATACAAGAATAAATTACTAATTTTTTAAGGCACTGAGTTTTAGAATTTTTGTGTTAACCAAATAGTTGGCAAATTTATCAGCAGGCAATGTTAAATACCTGTCTTCATTAAAATGTACCTAAAGAGTGAAATTTTGCATCAACTGTCTAACAGTGACAATTCTTCTCCACGTGAAAATTGTCAGAGTAAGTAATAATGAGTTTTTATATGCTTTTTCAGTACTGGTATTAAAACTGTGCTCTTTAGAATTTGAGAAGAAAAGACATTTCCAACCTGACAAAAGCAGTTTACTTTTGAGCAGGAAAGTTTAGGACTGTGGAGAAAATCACGCATAAAAAATAAGAGAAAGAAGTGCTTTTGTTTTAATAGCGTAATTTGGAAAGAGGTTTAAAGTTGGAAAATATTCCAACAATTACCTGGATGACCTCAGTTAACATCTTTGGTTTCTATTATCATTGTGTGTAATATGAATGCTTTAGAATAGACATTCTCCTGTACCCTTTGATATTTTAAAATTCTCACGGATTCGAAGAATGATAAATAAAAAGTAACAAAATGGGCCCCTACTGTCAAGGTGAAGCTATCAGAGGTAGATGATTCTACTAAAAAGATCCATGTCCTTGGTCAGAAACCAAAATTAAGGAAAATCCAGAAGCTTTGTTTTTCAATGAAAGCTACAGGGTGATTTCTATCTAACATATAGAGTGAGGGCATGCTTATAGGCTTATATGCTTACTCTTTCTATTCACAGCACCTAGCATAAGGGAGGTGTTCAATAAATGTTTACTCAACTGAAGTATTGAAAATTCCACCAAACTGAGAAAATATGTAATCATCAGTGATGAAGAAATGAGGGGAGGTAAGCAATAAAAACAAAGTTTGGTGCTGTGATTTTGAGGTGAAAAATTTCCCGTAACACCTGCTGAAGGAATTCATATTGTCATTGTATACTGCTCTGACTATATGATTGAAAATCTCTGTCTTTTTTTCACCCTCCATTGTCATTATAAGCCTCTGCTGCTTTATACTTCGGAACAATAAGACACAATTAAAGATTTAGCCCTTTTGATAGAATGAGGTCAATGTTCTCTTTCTTTTCAATGTTTCTATGATTTACCTTAAGTTTTCCATCAACTGAGTGGAGTGGGAAGGTAATCCCTTTCTCGGAGCTTTACCTCAATATTGGAACCTTTTTGTTCAACTGAAAATTTTTACTGAGTCTTTGTAGCTCAATGTCTTTTTATTTCATACTATTCAGGGTTCAGAACTAATTATTTTTCCTGAGTCTGTATGTCCTTTCATCTATGATTTCACTCAATCACCTTTGATCTTTGCGTAAAAATGTGCAAGTTCTTACACAGTTCTTTTCTTACTAAAGTTGGTCAAAATTAACCAATATATGCAAAACCCTCACTCTTTCCAACAATCTCCCTAGAGCCATCAACTATGGCTCTGAGTGCCTGTTGCCTACAATGCACGTAAGCAAATGTGTCTGTTTTACCAAATATCTTACCATAGCATAATTGGGCTCTCCCATCTGCCACTTTGCTCCTCATCACACACATCAAGATTTTTAAAAATCCAAATATTTTACTTTGTAGTAAAAATAGAATTTCACTCCAAAGTACTAAATTTTGTAGTTCTTAGAGTAATGCTAGCTAACTAAAGTAACAAACTAGTAAATCTCAGTGGCATAAGACAATAGATGTTTATTTCTTATTAATATAAAATCCAAAATGGAAAAATGGATGTCCCTGATTGGTAGGTGGCTCTATTCTCAGTGATGATTCATGAAAGTAAGCTTTTTTCTACCTGCGTCTCTGCCAACTTCAACACATGGGTTTCAGAGCTATAGTTTTTACCTGCATCAAGAGTGATGTGGAAAGAATGTGGAGAATTACATGTAAAAAATATAAGCCAAGCTTGGAGGTGCCTGCATCATTTCTACTACTCACATTTCATTGGCTAGAATTTGGCCATATAGTTCTGTTTCATTGCAAGGGAAGCTGAATGAAGAGAGAGTGGAATTTGGGGCATGAATAATCATATCTGTTGTAGAAGTATACAATTAAGCTGCCTAATCAAGCTTATATCATGAAAATGATAAAGATATACACATAGACACCTAATTTTAGTTGGTTTAATTCACATCTCTCTCAGTGCCTAATGTAATGGTTGGGATATGGCAGACACTAAATATTATTTGAATAAAGGAATAGATGAATAATATTTCATATAGACCAGATTGTGATAAATATTATAATAGTGGTACAAAGAGGACAAAGAAAAAGAGTAAGAGAGATTAGTTACTATTCAGGATTGTGTATGTGAAAATGTAGAAATAGGTTAGTGGAGAAATAATTCTAAAGCCCTAGGAAAATGATGAATTTTCTGTATGTTCTTATTTCATATAAAATCATCTAAGATCTTAATGAAACCTTGTGAATTAGTCAAGTCAGCTCCAATGTACATTTTTGCAACATTTTAAACTATAATTAACACCATATTTTACTTGCTTCATTTAACATAAAAACTCTAAGAATAAATTCAGTGTTGTACTAGGGTCAACTTTGACATTCTTTCCAAAAGATGATTTTAGCATTTTTAATTAAAGATATTACCTTATAATTCGTAATCTGTCACGGTATTGGCAGTAAGCCTCTCTTCTCCTCTCTGGATCTAATACAGAATAATGAATTAAGCGTGGGCTCTGGTGTCAAGAGACTTTAGGTCATTTTTCTGTTCCACATTAATTCTATTTCCAAAAGAAAGTCATCTAATAAGGCTGAATCTTCCTTTGCCCATGTGTAAAATGAAGTTTAATTATAATAGTTCCTGTTATCACTACCCCAGAGAGGTTTCTTAAAATAATTAAATTAAATTTAAAAAATATAAAATAGTCATTTAAGTTAAAAAATAGAATATGTACTAATTATTAGAAGTAATTCACACTAGCTAGTAGTAATAATACCATTTCTTGTAAATATTTGAACTCTCTTTAGGAATTCTCATTCTAGATTTTGTGAAGTGGGTATGTTTATGTATTCTTAGATATATTGGAATACTAAAGTCTCTAAGTGAATCTACTATCATTAGTATGGGCACCTAATTTAGGTCTTTCTTTGTCAATATCTAGCATGTATCAATTTCTGACAACTTAGACATTATAAACAAGGATGGATTCAGGTTTTGTGGGCCTAAAGTTCATACAGTTTGGGAACTATTTTAAGAAAGAGAATAGAAAATTATGAAAACAAAATTCAGTATGTAAGTTAATGTACATTTGGAAAGAGACAATAATTTACAACACATTAAAAATTACAGAAAGCTTATTAATAACAAAGTCAAAAAAGAAAAGTCAACATATTTTTATTAATGGCCTGCATAATATACCTCTTATGTGTATATTGTCTGCATGCTCTTTGATTGCCTCCTGATATAACTTTTTTTGTTTTGTTTCCTATGAAGATAACAAAAGAAAAAATAATGTTTTATCTAGCATAGTTGGTTGAAATTATTTTTGCATAATTGATACTTATGAAAGCATAATTCACATTATACAACTGAAATATTTAGACTTTTATAAAAGTTTAGATACATTGTCAAATTTGTGAAAACCTTTTATAAAAAGTGTCTTAAGTATATGAGATATACAATCTGGAAGAGCTATCCACAAACTAACTCTTTGTTCTCTATATATCAAACCTTATTTCTATTCTACCATGCACATACTTTCATTGGGTACTCATATTGAGCACCTTCACGTTAAATCACTAGTTGAATTGATACACAGTAGTAAAAGTATTCCTGGAAGCCATTCATACACTGGAATGGGAATTCCTACCTATGTATAGATATGATGTTGATCTACATAATTATATTTCACTAAACTCAATTTATTTTTTTTATTTCAACATATTATGTGGGTACAAATGTTTAGGTTACATATATTGCCCTTCCCCCCCCCCCCAGTCAGAGCTTCAAGCGTGTCCATCCCCTTGATGGTGCTCATCACACTCATTATGTATATATACACCCATCCCCTCCTCCCCTCTCCCATCTGTCCAATGCCCAATGAATGTTATTCCTATATGTGCACTTAGGTGTTGATCAGTTAAAACCAATTTGATGGTGAGTACTAAACTCAATTTAAAGGTATCTTTCATTCTCTTTCTCTTAGCCAGATCACAAAATTCCCTGCAGTTGCTCCATTGCTCTTCAACGGGAAAGTGCAATAAAATGTGAGGTGGAGACAGTGTTCTAAACTGCTGTGGTTAAAATATTTTACAAAAATGTATGGTACGGCCACTTTGGAAAACAGTTTGGCAGTTTCTTATACAACTAAAGTTGCAATTACCATACCACCTAACAATTATACTCTTGGGCGTTTATACCAGAGAAATGAAAACTTATGTTCACCTAAAAATTTGTGTATGAATATATATTGCAGCTCTATTAGTAATAGCTAAAAACTGGAAACAATCCAAATGTCCTTCAATGGGTGAAACAAACTGAAGTGTATTAATAACATGGAATATTATTGTAAGTTACAGATGAAATATTTTTGTTTTTGCAGAGTTGGGGCTTTCTGAATAAATTTTGCTAAAAACTTGAGATCCTGGTCAAAAAGCAAGCCTTGAGAACTTAATTTACAACTGTCACATAGTGCAAAAATTCAAGAGAGATTTGCCTAACTCCAGAGAAAGAGTTAGGTACATTTTGAAATGTTTACATTTCAAAGTAAAATAAGGATCTAGACCTTGGAGACATCTCTAGATCATAAAGCCAGGGGCAAGAGAGAGGTTATCTGACACTTGGAGAGATGTATTTATATTACAAAGGCTAGAGTGAGAGCCCACGAAATTTTCTTAATACTCTATGTACTATTAACTCTTGGGCAAGGAGTGATCAGAAAAGGCCCACCGACAGAAGGTTGACAGCAGTCACACATCTTTAAAGAAGGTTACAAAAATAACATCAGCTGGAATTTATTAACATAATTTAAAAAGCGAAAAAATGAAGTTAATCTTCTATTCAAACTACTGGAAAAAGCAGATGGTAGGGGTAGGAAGCAGAGCAAAGCGCTCACTTCCCAAGAGTAAACGAAAGATGTGATCAAAATAAAGATCACACGAGCATCAGTAATCAAAGAGCCTGGTGAGTCCAGGGAATACCAGGAGCCTGGAGGTGCTGGGGATGGAGCTGCAGCAGCGCTTACGTATGCAGTGTCTACTGACTTCATGCTTGCGGGACTTTCAAAACAGGGAAAAAAATGACCTAAGTGATCATCTTCTCTAGTCCTCTATTGTAATTCTAGAGAAACTGAGATCCTACAACAGAAAGTGATTTATCCAAGGTCACATTTTATAGTCATCTCATGAAACCATAACCTTTTATGGCTTTAACATTATCTTTTTCGATTGTCATAACGTTTTCTATTTTTAATTCTGATTTGAAGTGGGAGTAGTTAAAATTATACAGACAGATGCACACACACACACACACACACAGAGGAAAGGGAAGAAAGGACATTTCATTTATGGAAAATGGTTCATTCCAGTTTGTCACAGTTAGTTAGCATGACACTATAGGCAAGGATGTGCAAGGATAGGGGTGTATGCTGTACACTGACTTCAAACACCCTCCACCTTCTCAATGCTATTCAGTCCTTTGGAACCTGACCCCTATAACCTTTTGCCAGCAGTCTGAGTTACCCGTAGGAGTATTAAGTTGGTATTATATAGGACATGAAATACAATTGTTAAAATCTTCTACACCATGGAGTTCCTCAATGGAATTCCTATATTTCTATTTTAATAATAATTTTGTTCTTGGACATTTTATAGAATGTCACTCCATATCCTTTTTGGAAGCAGAACAATATAATTTATGAATACATACATAAGAATAGCAATAGAGAAGCTATCAGATCCAAAGTCAGAGATTTTACCTGTCATTTGATGTGTGACATTAAATTACTACTTAAGGTCCATAAGTTCCAAGTTCCTAAAATCAGGACAATGAAATGCGTGATATCTAATGTCCCCTCTGATCTTGACATTCTGTAATCTAGATTTTTAAAATAATACTTGGTAATCTTCTGTAGATTTACAGGAATCTAGTAGCTCCTCTCTTACAACCCACTGCTATGCTCTTCCTTCTACCTTCTCTTCTTTCCTCCAGCCTTCATTTCTAATCCTCTCCCCTAATCCTTCAAGAGTGGGGAGAACAAAGATAGCACTGAATTTCTTTTACTATGTGGCCAGAAATGAGTCCTTTGTGAATGAAACTTGTAATAATTGTTTGTCTATGGCCCTCACTTTAATAGCTTTTTGGGTCAGTAAGAAGATGGATCACAATTGCTACCTGGTCAAATAGCACTCTATGTTTTTATACCAGCCTAAAAGGCCTTTGGGGGAATCTATTTCCATTTATTGAAACTATTTAAATACAGGCCCTGTCTAACCTTTGACAACTCTGTCACAATAACAAGAAAATACGTTGTATCTAAACATTGGGAAATAATAGATACAAACATAGGGAACCATGAATGAGATTTATTGTTAGTAGTACCCAGGGAAGTTTTATTTCTCCACAAACATCAGACTAATATATTAAAAGAAAAGAAGAAGAAAAACGGAAAATCAGTCTTACCCTCATAGCTTGTAAGATGAAGCTGAAAGTTGGATCCTTCCTTTACTGCAGATTTATTAATTCAATAAAAGTTACTGTAATAAGAAGGTTCAGTAATCGTGCTATGTGATAGAGCCTGCCTGGTAAAGAAGCCAATATGTAGCAGAGCAAAGCTCATGATGAAGAGAGACTGAGTCCTACAGTGTCGCTTGAAGATTTGGATAAGGCTTTTCTTAAAGCCCAACCTTTTCCATTGTATATATCTAATAATGTCCATTTTGGATTTGGCCATTTTGAGTTATTTGTATCATTTTCAATTTTTAAAAAAGTGCTAAAGAAATCAAGGGTATGATCTAAATAGGTTTATATTATGTATGTACACACACACACACACATACACACACACACACCACTGTCACTCTTATGTCAGAACAGAAAACAGATTGGAGTAGACGGAGTAGGGGCAGGAAGATCAATAATAACTACCTTACAGGAAAAAAAATGTAATGAGAACCTAAGCTAAAGCATCTTCTCTGGGAATGAGAAAAGTTTAGTGAAAGCAGGAGAATTTTTATTTTTTGTTCCTTCTTACAGCTCTATCTTTCCAACCAGAGCTTGGCACAAAAATTGCACTCACCACATGTTTAATGAATGAATAAACATGAAGATGTATTCAAAAAATAGAATGGAAGAGGAGATAGGTAGATATGGTCAAGGCTGGTGAGGAAAACCCTGCTGAGTAGAATGCTTATGAAGTAGTGAGGGCAATGAACTGGGTGATAGTGGTATTACTGAAGCTTGAGAATGAGGAGTAGTTGATGGTTAAGTGATAGGGCTGCATAGTACAGCAAATAAATAATTCAGCTTTCCACACTCTGAAGGCCTTGATTTTGGGTTTTTGATGTCTTTCATTACTCTTCTATGTCTTCCACGTAAAGCATAATAAAGTGGAGTCTCATATCCACCTATTTAAAATCTTGTCTAATCTTTCAGGATTCTTAGGAAATGTCCTGACAGGTGGGAAGGATTTTAATAGGTAAATATATGACCCACTATGATTGCCCCACTTGGAGCTATGCCCTTCTATTTTAATTCCAATTAAACTCCTTTTTTTTCCCATGAAATTGCTTAATAAATCAAATTTCTCACATCTCTTGGATTGGATGCCTTAGTATCTTTTCTCCCAACTCCTCTTGAATTCCTGTTTTGATAAAACACTTATATTTCTCTTTTGTTTTTATGAATAGACTCTAGCTGTAAAAGTGTATCCAGAGTCCAAATACTTTCCAGCACCTCCACTGCTACTATCTTTGTACAAGGCAACATTATCTCTCTCCTGATTTGTTGCATTAGCTTCCTAATTACCCTTCTCTTATGCTTTTGCCATCCTCAGTCCATAGTCAACACACAACCCAGAATGACCCTTATAAATGTTGGTTGACTCATGCTATGATGTTTTAAAAACACAGCAGTATTTTCCTATTTCACTCAATGTAAATCCCAAGTCTTTCCAATAGATTACAAAGCACTAGGTGAACTGGTCCATAATCACCTCTTTTATTTTTACCTCCTATCAGTCTCTTCCATGCTTACTCTCTGACTCCAGACACATTCTGATACATAACTTTTCTACATCTTATTCTTATTTCCAGGAATAGAAATACTTACATCCATGTGGCTCACTCTCTTGCCTACTTTGGTTTTTTTCTCAACTGTCATCTTCCAAGCCCCTCTCTTACCACTCTATTTAAAACTGCAATGCTCTCTCTATTATATACACAACTCTCTACTCTTTTCTACAATTTAATTTTTTCCATTGCACATACCACCTTCTAAAATACTATATTTTTATGTTCTACTCAAAATGCTCTCTCAAACTTCAAACTTATGTATTTAACTATCTACTTAACCTCTCCCCTTTGATGTCTAATAGACATCTGACACCAAACTCCTTATCTTCACTCAAAAATGTGTGCCTTATCACAGCTGTAATTTCAATTGTTGACAACTTCTCTGAAAAATTCTTTAAGCTAAAACATTGAAGTCATCCTTAACTTCTCTCTCTTGTGCATGCCATGAATATGGCAAAATTTCTATGGGAAATCTTGTTGGCTTTATCTCTAGTCTATGCAGAATCTTCCCACCCAGTACCTTCTGCATTAACATCCTGGTCGAAGACACTCTCATGACAGACTTGGATTAATTCCATTATGTCTTCTTTCTTCTGTCCTTGACCTTCTATAGCTCATTCTCAATATGGAAGTCAAAATTAGTTGTAAAACATAAGTCAGACCATATCATTATTGATGAGCCCATTTCATTGAGAGTAAATTCCAAAGTGTTTATAAAGATTAACAAGGCTTTGATCTGGCCTCCTGATGCCCCATCTGACCTCATCTCTTTGTACTTTCCCCTTCCTTAATTCTAGCACTGGTCTTTCTCTTTGCTATTCTCAGAACCTGCCAAGCACACTCCACTATTAGGGAGTTCATTTTATCTTCCCCTAGATATCTACTTGGCTAATTCTATTATGTTCTTCAAGTCTTTGTTCAAATACCTACCCTGACATATGTTTAATATTGAAAACTGCCCTCCTCTTAAGATGTACTAAATATTTTTTCTAATAGAACTACTTGTGTTCTAATATTATAATATATTTAACTAGATGGAAGCCCATGAACATTAGGATCTTTGTTGGTCTTGTTATAATCTAAGTTCCTAAAACAAAGTATCCATATCACTGCTTGTTGATCATTTCTTTGTTTATTTGTGAATTATCTGTCTCTTCCCACCAAAGGTTGACACATTACATGCCATTCAGGAGTCCTATTCATATGTAGTATGATTGTGCAGTGAACAGCCTATTGGGCTAAATGCGGAAGCCTTCCACCTTGCACTAAAATGTAAACTTTGTGAGGATAAAGATTTTTGTCCATTTTTTTTTTTTTTGATGCTACAGCCTCATGTCCTAGAACAATTTTCAACACAGAGTAATTACTTAATAAATAATGGTTGTATAAATGAATGATGGAGCAAAAAGCTGTTATAAATTATTAGAAGGAAAAAACTGCTCTGAGTTTGATGGCATAGACTTTTTAAATGTAAGACTACCAATTACTAATGTAGTGAAATAGATACCAGAAAAGCCATTTATATTGTTTCCTGTCAAATAACAGTCACAATCAATAGAGCTCATTAAAGAAGTTTATGATTAACATTAAAGAGTAAAAATCATGAATCGTCTGGCCATAAATTTCATTCCTTCCTACTCAAATTTACCTTTTACCACTATAAGAGAGGCAAAAAGAAAAGGAAGCTCAAAAAGCAAAATGCTTAAATAGAAATGGGAATCAGAAAGATTTCATGAGCTATGGCCAGAAGAAATAGGTTGAAGTAGACATTTGTTGCATGCTGGTTGTTTAATATATGCTAGTGTTTGCAAATATGATTATGGGTTAGATCATGATTTCCTGTCAAAAATCAGACTCAAACATAGAGAACACCTAGAAATGACATGAAAACAATTCTGAAAAATGAAAAAGAAATTTAGTATACAGCACAGACAGAAAAAAGCTACCTGTAACCTACTATTGAAATTGGATATCTAAATTTTGAAAAATAACAGGATCTTCATGTCCTCTGGTGCTTATTCATGAGCAGGCTTCCCTCAGTGAACAAGGATAGGAGCTGTAGATCTCTGATCACACACAGTGGTGGGAGTCTGCAAGAGAGTATGCTGCCAGCATCCTATTGTACACCACCAGTTGGGATGCTGTTGTTCCGTACTGATCTCTCCAAACACCCCATTTTTTCCAACAACTTTGCTGAGGCATAATTAACACTATATATTATGTAAATTATTGTTCACATCTAATAAAGTTCTCCAATTTTTAGTGTGTTATTCAACAATGCTTAGCAAATTTACTGAGTGTGCAACATCATAGTACTCCTATTTTAGAACATTTTTATTACTCTGATAAGATCCTTCACACCCATTTACAGTTAATCCTCATCCTTACTTCTGTACCCTGGAAGTTACAATCTACTTTTGTATCTATAAATTTGATTATTCTGAAGACTTTATGTAATTGGAATCATGCAATGTGTGGTCTATTTTGTCTGACTTCTTTCTCTCAGCGTGATGTTTTTGGAATTATCCATGCTGTAGCACATATCGGTCTTTTCATTCCTTTTTATTGCTGAATGGTATTCCATTCCATTGTATGATATACCACATTTTGTTAATTAGCAAGTTGATCTGCACTTGGATAGTTTACACTTTTTGGCTGTTATAAATAGTAATGCTATGAACATTTGTATGAACAAAATGGACAAACTTCCTACTAAAATGAACATGTTAGTGGTAAAGAGGAGATAGCCATTGAGAAAAAGAAATAAGTAGATTCCATGGTAGAAAATTATAAATGCTATGGAGAAAAGAAAAAAGCAGAACCTGGTAAAAGAACTCAATAGTCCACAGGTGGGATGGAGAAGCACATTGCACTAACGAATACCCTGATGAGTGTAAACCTTGAGTAGAGATAAGACTTCAACAAAGACATGAAAGAGGTAAGACAGTTGGCCAAGAACCTTTCTGGGGAAAGAAGAGAAGGTGAGAATGTATCTGACATAAGACCAATGTGGACTGTTAACATTTAGATCATTAATAGAGACAGGCTATCATTTTTCTAATTCCAGATCTCCCTCAATTAATATTAAGACCCTACACAGATTATTTTGTTTTACATATCACTATTTCCACCACCCTGCAATGAGAAATATTGACTAAAATTGTTCAAGTCTCTATCCAGTAATACATATATAAAATATATTAGTACTAAAATATTTCTTAAAACACCATTGAATATGGTATTTGTCTTGGAAAACAGATGTTTCTTTAAGGAAGTAATGCATGCAAATATCTGTGTTTATATCCCCAAACAACAGGATGGAAAAAATTAGAACTTAAGAGAAATGGTTTCTAATAACTGTTAAAAACGGAATTTAAAAAATAGTAAGGAGACAAAAGGGAATCTTGCCTCCAAGAGAGAAATGTGTATTAGGAAGACAGATAGAAGCAGAGAATCATTGACTACTACCTCTCAGTTATAAAAGTGCTTGAGATCTGAAAAAGGAAAAGTTTGGAGTCTAATTAATCTACTTTTATTGTCATAGATATGAAGCAAAATAGTGAAATGGTTAAGACCAAGGGCCTTAAATACAAATAAAATTGATTCACCCTACAATTCCATTGTATACTAGCTGAGTGTTTGAGGATGAATTATAAAAGAATGCTAAGCCTCAGTTATTTTACTTATAAAATGAAAATTATAATATCAACTTTATAGGATTGTAAGGATTGCATTAAATCCAACATATCCAACATGCCATTTAAAGAGATTGGTAAAATTTTGGCATAGAGAGAGTGCACAATAAATTGTAAAATTGTTACTTCTATTAATGAGAGAAGTACCCTGAAAGCATGAGATGCTTCTATATTCATCCCGAAATAGGATTATCTAGATTTAGGTTTGTCCCTATTACTTCCAACCCAAAGAAAATTAGACAATAAAATGATAATTTGAGCTGCTAAATAATCCCCTTCAGCAAATCTCAACTCCTTAATAACAAACACAAGAATGTAGCCCCAAGTCTCTCCTACACTTTATCTTTCCCAAGGTTATATTGAAAGAAAGGGAGAGGGAGGGAGGGGGAGAGAAAGAGAGAGAGAGAGAAACACTCTTTGTCTTCCACCATTTTGTTTATATTTTTCCTTCCTAATCTCCAATTATCTCTTTAATTAACTCCTGTGGAGGAAGTAGAGGGCTTTGGAAACCTCATAACAAAAGGAAGCATTTATTTTTGAAGTGAAGGCATTTATGTTCTTCTTTTCAAAGCCCTAAAGTACCTCTCTACATTCGAGGCTTATGATGAGTACCTCTCACTGCTGAAGCCAAATCAAGCAATGCCCAAAACTGATTCTGAATAAATCTCTCACTTTTAAACAGATTCAGACTTTAAGGAGCAGAGTAAACCTCAAACATACAGACTAGAGTCAATTTTTTTTTTAAATTTTCAACTGATCCAACACCACTTGATAGTCAAATCCTTTTCTATTCCAATATTTGTCCCTCACCTAAGCAATTAATGTTTTATTGGTACATTCTTCTGAGAATTCTAGGGGGAATTATATAAGAGAAATTTTATGTATTATACTTCAAATTAGTTGATTATGAGAGTTATTTCTAGGAGGGTGACATCATTCCTGAAAATTGAATGACAAGAGAGGCAACAGTAATGCAAAGTTTAGACTTGAAGGTGGAAATGAACTTCATTTCAAGGAAGATTAAAAAAAGCCAACATGTATAAAATGTAGAGGGGAAGGGGAAGAATAGTCTAAGAGAGAGCAGAGATAGATTAGGGGCTAGATCATAAGGGCTGCTGTGAGGAGAATGAGGTTTGGCAGGAGCCCAGTTAGGAGAGTGTTACATTTATGAGCACGAAAGATGATGGTGGTTTGTATATGGTGGGAGTATTGGAGAGCAAAATGTATACTGCTTTGGGATGAAATTTCAGCTAGAATCATTAGGATTATTAACAGGTTGAATAGGAAGGATGAGACAAACTGAGGAATCAAGATGACTCTTAGATTTGAAACTTAGCAAATCATTTGATGGTAATACCATTTACTAAGATACAGAAGACTGATTGAGAAGCAGATTTAAAATATCATGAAGGAGCCATATTCACCATGCTACCTCCCAGCATTTTAGGTGATAATTGAAATCTAGTTAGTCTATCCACATTATGAATTCATATATTTAATTAAAGTGAAAACAGCACTAATTCACTGGTTTGAGTATGTAACTATAAAATATATTTATTTTTGTATCACCACCCTGAGAGGTAGAATTTCAAGATGAATAAGTTGAATCTCAGACTAGGCTTTCTTCTTTTCAAACTTTGCTGTGGTTACTAACTTCAGTGACCTTAAGCTAGTTCTAATCTCTTTGCAAAGATGTAGAAACAACCCAAGGGCCCATCAATACATGAGTGGATTAAGAAAATGTGGTATATGGATACCATGGAGTTCTACTCAGCCACAAAAAACAATGGTGACATAGCACCTTTTGTATTATCCTGGATAGAGCTGGAGCCCATTCTACTAAATGAAGTATCACAAGAATGGAAAAACAAGCACCACATGTATTCACTATCAAATTGGTATTAACTGATCAACACTTGAGTGCACATATAGTAATAACGTTTATCAGGTGTCAGGCAGATGGGAGTGAGGAGGAGAGAATGGGTATATACACACCTAATGGGTGCAGTGCCACTGTCTGGGGGATGGACATGCTTGAAGTTATGACTCAGGTGGGGCAAAGGCAAGGTATGTAACCTAAACATTTGTACCCCTGTAATATGCTGAAATAAAAAAAAATTAAAAAAAAGAGCTAGGGGAACAATGTGATTGTAAAAGGAGTGTCTTGGTGTTGAAACAGGGATTCTCAAAGACAGAGGTGAGGACAGAGGAAGGAAGGAGAGTGGAAATTCTGAGACGGGGTAGGATGAGTGACATATATGCATTTTAAAGATCATATGCAATATTAGTGTATCAACTGATAACTTAAAATTATTATTATTATCAAAATACAAACTACAAGTGTAGATAGAGCTCCAAAAAATCTTGGCTGATGGTGCATAATTTAAATAAATATTGAGAAACATTGCTTTTGAAAATCTATGTGCACAGCTATTTAAATGAATATATGAACAAATCATTTGGTTAAAAGTTACCATAGAGTACATTTTCCTGCTCGTAATAGAAACAGTTATAAATTGCTCAGCAGTGTCCTTTTGATAGATTATGATTTTTTTCTATCAGAGAAAGAATAAAGAAAAAAGAAAAGGCATGAGTCTTCAAAATCCTTTTATTTTAAACTAGTGCCCCATGCTGCTTACACTTAGCATGATGAATGACTGCTTATTATATGAAAAAAGTCAATTGAACAGAAAAGAAAGGCTATTGTGTCATACATGTATGGAATTATGTCTTACTGAACAGTTTAGTTTTCAATAATGGCTATATCCATTGAGATAATTATCTGCAATTATCAACAGAACAGAAAGTTCAGTTATTTCTTCTTCTTTTTTAGTTTTAAAACTAGGGGAGTGAAATTGCTACAGCATAGTATTAAGACATATGCTTAGTACTTGACTTGAGACCGTCAGGGCTTGAATTCAGGTTCCTCAGCTTGCCTGCTTTGTGATCTTGGTGCAATCAATTCAGCTTCTAACCCTCAGTTTCTTACATGCAATATGTAGAGTAACAGCAACAACTTTATTAACTAAAAAAAAAAAAAAAAAAAAACTAATGTCAGTAAAAAATTTACTGCAGTTCCTAAACAAATAATATTCTCAAAAATGTTGACAGTTATTGTCATCTGCTTGCTTTTCTCCTTCATATGTAGCTTGTTCCAATAACATGAAGAAAGTGTTATGGTTCATGTATTTTGTCTCCACTATGAGAGCCGTATTATCTTGAGATGAGCACACCACTTGAAGTTAGATCATCTAGAGTTAAATTTGGGGTCCACAATTTACTATGTGGATGAGAATAGGAAAGCCATTTAAACTTTGTGAGTCCAGATTTTCTCAATTGTAGAGGATTTATTGAGAATTAAATGACCAATGAATTTCTGGTAAATACCAAGGAGATTTCCCTCTTTTTTTTTTTGTCTTTTTTCCCTAAATATTATTGTTATAATAGTAATAATTGCTGAAAAGGTTTACTTTTATTTTCTTTTTTATTTCAACATATTATGGGGGTACAAATGTTTAAGTTACATATATTTCCCTGGCTCCACCCAAGTCAGAGCTTCAAGCATGTCCATCCCCCAGATTAATATTTAAAAATGAACTCACAAAATGCCGAGTCAGTCAACATTTCCTTATTCCAGTGCAGAAGCTGTAATTTTCTCAGTGGCTGCAACAAGAACATAGTTAGAATAATATACAAGGCAAATATATATATTACTTGAAAATAACATTAGCAACTATACCAAATAAAACTCCCTAATATCAGTGGTTTTGCACAACAGAAATTGATTTTTCTCACTCAAAATAAAACTGACATTCCTGATCAGTGGAGAAACTCTTCTAAGTGGAAGGAGCCTGAGTTCATTCCATTTGTGGCTCTGACATCTTCTAAGATTGCCATGCTCATCTGCATCCAAGTTTACTTGGAAATTGTTGAGTCAATTGAATTTAAATACTAGTTATCCATTGCTGGTTAATAAATTACCCCAAAGTTTAGTGGGTGTTGTGGTCTGAATGTGTTCCCCAAAATTCATGTGTTTGAAACTTAATCCCCAACACATCAGTGTTGAAAGATGGGCCTTTCGGGAAGTGTTTATTAGCTCAGAAAGGCTCTACCCTCATGAATGGATTAATGCTACCATAAAAAGCTTGTGGGAATGGGCTCCTTTTTGCTTGTCATCCCACTTTCTACCCTGTGAGGATACAACAACCCTTCTGTTTGGAGGATGCAGCAACAAGGTACCGTCTTGGAACCAGAGACCAAACCTGTGCGTGCCTTTATTGTAGACATCCCAGCCTCCAGAATTATGAGGAAATAACTTTCTGATCTTAGTAAATTACCCAGTCTGCAGTATTCTGTTATAGCAACACAAAATGAACTAAAATAATGGCTTAAAACAACAAAATCACAATTTCTGTGGGTTGAGATCTGGGAGCTACTTAACCTGGATAATTCTGCCTCATGGCCTCTCGCGAGGTTGCAGTCGAGCTGTTGGCTGGGCTGTCCTTATCGTCAGAACTTCTGGGATTGCAGGATCTGTCTTCAAGCTGAGGTGGGAAATTACCTATGCACCTTCCTATCTTCCCTTCTCTAAGCAAACATGTACACCCCAAGTATACCTGAGGAGCATAAATCTAAGGCCTTGATTCCTCTCAACCATTCCTCTTAGTCCATCTTCTACCATCATATGAGTACTCTTGAATTTTGTGGTTTCTTTTGTTTAACTTCTAGATATGATTTCTTTTAAAGAATGAATTCATTCAGAGATAAAAATTTGAAGAACAGAAAGTATTGAGCTAAGCTACATTTCTATTTCTGTAGACTTTTAAATTTTATTTTCTTTCTTATTGTCAGTTACTCCTTACCACTTTTATTATTGTTAGATGCCTCCCTCTATCACTCTATCGTAACTTTTCTTTCTATATTGCTTCTAGTTTGTAAATTCTGAATGGCTGTGAGAGAGGAAATCACATATATGTGCTTACTCATGAAATCCAAAGACCTGAGAAAGTTCCTAAAGAAAAGGCAAAGATTTAAAAGCTTTATAAAAATATCTGGAAGGATATTCACAAATAATTACAATGATCACAATGATCATAATTTTTTTGGTAATTATGCCTGTACTTTATGTGTTTCCTCATAAGCATTAAGTTCAATGAGAATGGGTAATATGTCTGCTGTGTTTTTTTTTTAATTGTAGATCTTGTGATTGGCACATGAAAAGTAAATGTTTCTATAGAGTTGTGATTATTTTAAAAATTAAAAAACGGCCATTTGCCTCATTTCTGTGAATTTCAAAATATTAGCACATATATCCAGGTAAATAAATGTCACATTGGTAGGCTTTGTTTTATCCAAATGGTATAGCTCACAACATTTTTAGAATCATTCCTCAGTTGTGGAAAATTTTATCATATGAGTGTGGATTTGCTATTATGATTACGGAAATATCAAAGACTATAGTGAATGATTAAATTAGATTAATAATTAAAATGAGGTTTTCAGTGTGACAGTAAAGATTTGGATTTTTCTAGGTTTTAATAACTTTACCTTGGCTTGAAGGTAACTACATATAGTTTTAAATGAAAAGTATTATATGAGTTTATAAGGCAGATAACTCGGACATTGCCAAGGCCAATGTCTAAAAGACATTGAGAAAGAGAGAAAGAAAGAAAGAGAAAAAAAAAGACAAAGGAAGAGAAAAAAAAAAGAAAGAAAGAAAGTGAGCCATCAGAGATGAAAATGTGAGTCATAAACACAGTTCCAAAGCATATTTAAAAAATGCAATGGGGACTTTCACTTTCATCCAAGATACAATAACAGGAACTGGAGTTAGCCTCCCATCTGAAAAACCAAAACCCTAGAAAAATATACACAAATGGCTTTCTCATCGGATATCAAGCATTAAAGGACAATGATCCCTGACACATGAGAAAGAAATGGAATGAGCCCCAGAATTGCTCCAATCTACTGTCTGTAAAAAGTCTCCAAGTAACAGTGCCGGAAAAGGGAACCCGGGCCAATCCCAGCAGACTCAACTCAATTGAGGAGACAGAGCAGAGAGTTTTGGAAAGCTAAGGGAGCTGGAGTTTGCAGAGCAGAGTACTGGAGAGGAGACATAGCTTCATAAAGTGATAATGTTCTCGAGATCTACTGAGGGACGCCCCCCCTCTTGACTATTCAGCTGAATACTGATCGGTACATGAGTGTGAGGAAACTACTGGGGCCCGGAGAAAAAAGAATGGACAGCTATTAGAGGTTGATACGTAAAATTATTCCTTGCTTCTTAGGAATCTGTTTACACTACCTTGATGCCTATTGAAATCTTTTCTTATCTTTGAAATTCAGTAATATTTCACCACGTATTTCAATACATATTCTAGGATGTCTACCAAAACAGGATATTGGATCTGTTCCTTTATACTTATATTTTAAATCTCTGTTAACTATCTTTCATATCTTTACCTTTTTTTAAATCACTTCATTTTTTTTGTCCCCTTCTTATGTTTGCTGGGTAATTTCCCTAAGTATTTTTTTTCATACCACTGGTTTTATTTTCTATAGTTTAAGTTTAATTTTTCTTCTTCTAAAGCCATCTTAAATTTTCTAGTGATATAAATTATTATGCTATTTTTAAAAATCTTTCTGCCAATTTGTTTTCATCGTGGTTTACAATCTTTAAATTTTATTTATCATCTCTTGTTTTATAAAGACCATGTTTTTTTAAAAAACATCCTGTGAATATAATGTTTTTAGATGGATTTCTTTTTCTTTGGAAAAATATATTCTGACATAAATTTTCATTTGATTTTTCTGATGCTGTGTATATTTCTCCTATTTTGTTTCACAGTTTATTTAAAGTTTTCATATTCTTTCTTCTGTTTCCATTATCAAGACTGTTCACCCACTAAACCAATATTGCTATTTACAGAAGAAGTTACATAGGTCTTTTCTTTCTGTATTTTCTGTCCATGTGGTCAATTTTTCCCTCAGCATTTAAACTGTGATAATCATTGATACATGTACTTTGAGCAATTCTGTTTTATAGACGTCTGAAAGGAGTGAAGAAGAAAACTCATAATCTGGTCACTTATAATAAGAATTTTGATCTTACAAGTATCTAATTTATACCTCCTGTCATTTTGTTTGGTTGGTTTACAACAATGGACTAGGGAACAGATCTATGGAATTAGAATAAACTGGGCAATTTTGAGATGTTTTCCACCTAATTATTAATAAAACTGCTCATCTAATTCAAAAACATTAGACCCACTAATTTCAAAAATCCATGGTTCACATATTTTATCTTTATAAGACTAAGTTTTAATCAGAAGTGTTTTACTGCCCATAACATGCATTAAGGTGCAGATAAATAAAGTGTACTGTCTCTTTATCCAGACTTCTAACACGTAAAACCTTGCTCCTGCAAATCCAGGAGGATTTCCTTCATTTTATTACTGAGTCTACAAATACCACGAAGGAGATCAAAGAGAAATGGTGATCAAAGACCATGTATTAGCTCACCTTTAAAGTCAGTTCAGGTTTTATGTGCCTTTGGTTTGAGGCAAATAAAAGGGTTTTATCCAGGTAGCCTGCACCTCACATACAACCTACCTATGACTTCAGCCTTTGTTCCCCCATGTTTACAGTACAAATATGAAGTTTTCAAGAATTTACTCCTACTTACCTCTCACTGTTCTATCTGAACAAGTGTCTGGTATCTTCCTCCAATTTAATCACTACTGTAAACACAGTCATGCCTTGAGAGGTACGAAATATCATTTTCACCATTCCTTATTTTAGGTCTCTATTGTTTTTTGGTCATTTGTGTCAGTTTCTAGAAAGACTGCAATACGCCTGTTCTCATAGATCATTTTTATCCAGAGAATTCTACTCTATTTTCACAAGTAATAATTTTAAGATTTATGCTCTCTACAATAAAATCAACTGTCAGGGTAGTGCAAAAGTAATTGCAGTTTTAGCATCGTTGAAATTTGCCATTTGATATTGGAATATATTCTTGAATAAATGTGGTTATGTTACATGTCATTTTAATGCACATTTCTCGCTTTATGTTTTTCTTTTGCTGATGACTTACTACTTGCTGTTTATTTTGTATTTATTTTACACTATGGAAATGATGTTAGACAAAAAGCAAATTCGAGCAATTTTCTTCTTTTTTAATATGTATATATATTTTTTGATTTCAGAATATTACAGAGGTACAAATGTTTAGGTTACATATATTGCCTTTGCTCCACTGGAGTCAGAGCTATAAGCATGTCCACTCCCCAGACGGTGCACCCTGCATGGATTAGGTATAAATATACCCATGCCCCCTCCCCCTCCCACCTGCTTGACACCTGATGAGTGTTACTACCATATGTGCACATAAGTTTTGATCAATTAATACTAATTTGATGTTGCGTACATGCGGTGTTTATTTTTCCATTCTTGTGATACTTCACTTAGTAGATCGGGCTCCAGCTCCATCCAGGGTAATACAAGAGGTGCTAGATCACCATTGTTTTTTGTGGCTGAGTAATATTCTATGGTATACATATACCACATTATCTTAATCCACTCATGTATTGATGGGTACTTGGGTTGTTTCCACATCTTTGTAATTGTGAATTGTGTCGAGCGATTTTCTTGTTTGAGTTAAAAATGGCTCGCAAAGCAGCGGAGACAACTGGCAACATCAACAACACATTTGGCCCAGGAATTGCTAAGGAATGTACAGTGCAATGGTGGTTCAACAAGTTTTGCAAAGGAGACAAGAGCCTTGAAGATGAGGAGTGCAGTGGCTGGTCATCAGAAGTTGGCAACGAGCAGTTGAAAGCAATCACTGAAGCTGATCCTCTTACAACTACAGAAGTTGCCAAAGAACTCAGGGTCAACCATATAGTCTTTCAGCATTTGAAGCAAATTGGAAAAGTGAAAAAATTCAATAGTGGGTGCCTCATGAGCTGACCGAAAATCAAAAAATTTGTCATTTTGAAGTGTCGTCTTCTCTTCTTGTACACAACAAAAACGAACCATTTCTCAATCAGATTGTGAGATGCAACGAAAAGTGGATTTTACACAAATAGCAATGACTAGCTCAGTGGTTGAAGAAGCAACTCCAAAACACTTCCTAAAGCCAAACTTGCACCATAAAAAGGTCATGGTCACTGTTTAGTGGTCTGCTGCCTGTCTAATCCACTACAGCTTTCTGAATCCCGGCAAAACCATCCCATCTGAGAAGTATGCTTAGCAAATCAATGGGATGCACCAAAAACTGCAACATCTGCAGCTGGCATTTGTCAACAGAAAGGGCCCAATTCTTTTCCACGATAACGCCTGACCGCATGTCATAAAACCAACACTTCAAAAGTTGAAAGAACTGGGCTAAGGAGTTTTGCCTCATCCGCCATATTCATCTGACCTCTCACCAACTGACTACCTACTACTTCTTCAAGTATCTCAACAACTTTTTGCAGGGAAAACACTTCCATAACCAACAGGATGGAGAAAATGCTTTATAAGAGTTCTTTGAATCCCGAAGCATGGATTTTTATGCTACAGGAATAAACAAACTTATTTCTCACTGATAAAACTATGTTGATTGCAATGTTTTCTATTTTGATTAATAAAGATGCATTGGAGCCTATTTATAATGACTTAACATTCACGATCTGAATCTGCAATTACTTTTGCACCAAACTAATATAATATAATATAATATATAAGGACAAGTGGTGAAAAACAAATATTTTCTTTTTTATTTTAAAGACGGGGTCTCACTCTGTCACCCAGGCTGGAGTGCAGTGATGAAATCATAGCTCACTATAACCTTGAACTCCCGAGCTAAAGTGATCCTCCTGCCTCAGCTTCCAGAGTAACTAGGACTACAGGCATGCTTCATCATGCCTGGCTAATTTTTTATTTATTTTAGAGATAGGACTTTGGTATGTTGCCTAGACTGGTCTCAAACTCCTGGTCTCAAGCAATCCTTCCATCTTGGCTTCCCAAAGTGCAGGCATTACAGGCATGAGCCACCATGTAATAACCATGATTTAAATACATTAAGTGTGAAGAGCCTATTAATTTTTAGTAAATTAAAGTTGAGTTGGTGATTTTGAAGAGTATTAGCAGAAGTATTTTAAGTGAAATGGTCTTTCTGGACTTATGTCTACAGGGCAACACAATTTTGTCAGTACCAACTCTCATTTGCATGCAGTGATTTCAACACTGGAGAGGTTAAGGTTGTGGTTATAAAATTTTAAAAAATAGCGATAGGGGTTCTGATATTCTGGAGTGGGAAGGAGGTCATGCCCACTTTTTGGAGGTTCCCTGCACAAAAATGTATCTCTTTTTAGTAAGGTTAATATCATTCTTGGAATATAGTGCTCAGTTTTCAATCTCACATTTCAAAATACATAAAAAGATGGAAAGACAATGTCAAAAAATAGGAACCACATGGTTGGGGTAACTGAAGTTATCTTAAAGAAGGGAAGCTTTAAGAAAATGAAAAGATAAGCTGTAAATTTGTGAAGGTGACTTAAACTCATTCAATGTGGCCTTGGATTAGATACTTAGAGGTTAGAAGGTTAGTGGGAAAACTTCCCAAGATAACAGTTTTTTTGGTAATGCAGTATAAATATAATTCTGTAGTCAGACTTTTCTGACAATATAAAATACAGGTTCAGAACATTAGAATTTACACTGGGAATTCAGTTACTAGGTTGGTAAGTTATTCAGCCTTGAGCATCTGGAATTCTAATGCATAAAATATGGCACAGGGTATTATCCAAGGATAATTAATAGACAGGTTCATAAAGGAAAGAATAGGAGATCAGAAAAGATCTAAATAGAGTGTTTTAGAGAGTCTTCAATGAAAAATAAAGGAGTCCCTATTTTATATTATTAATATAAACAATAAGCACTGGGAGAAGATATGGGGAAGGCTGCTCAATGAAGACTTTACGAAATTACTCAACTAAAAGAATACTTTAATGAATTTGCAAATGAAACAAAGGACTGATTAAAAGAGATGCTATCTCTTCTGTATTTATGAATACTTTTTATACTTGGATTTTATTTGAAACATACAGGGTACCTTTATACTATGAAGATTTGGTGTTGAATAACTCACAGAAGGATTTAAAAGAATGATGGCAAGGTGAAAACCTTTTAGGAATAAGAAATAAGTATATGGAATGAAAACGCAAAATAGAAAACTAAAATGTATGAACATGATACAGGAAAATGAACCCCAAAACTGGGTTCTAGCCTGAAGGCCAAGTGGGTTCTTGGCTTCACAGGGGAAAGAATTCAAGAGTGAGCCAATAGAGTAAAGCAAAAGCAAAAGCAAGTTTATTGAAGTAATAAAGAAGCAGAAGGAAGGCTTGCTCCATACGTAGAGCAGAGCTCTCTCTCAGAGCAACAAAGTGTAGCTGTAGTATAATTTTCCGGGACCTTATTTTATTTCTTTTATTTAATTTTATGTTAAGTGGAGAGAGGATTATTCATAAGATTTCTGGGAAAGTGACGGGGAGGGGAGGCGTCCCAGAATTTAAGACCCTCCCCTTTATAAACCATATAGGGTAACTTCTGGGAGTTGCCATGGTACTTGTAAACTGTCATGACACTGGTGGGAATTTCTTTTAGTGTGCTAATCCATTATAAGCAGAGTATAGAGACCTGTGGTCACTTTTCTTGGTTCCAGCTGGTTTGGGCTGGCTTCTCCACAGCTTCCCGTTTTATCAGAGACCTTGGTTCGGGTCTTATGAATCCTTTGAGCAGGGTCTGACAGTTCCATGTCTCAAAAACGCAATCAAATGCAACGTGTGAAACAGCAGCAGTGGCTCAGTGGAGTCTCACTTGCTCATATCACACATTCTATTACTATTGCGTTAAAACACTAAGGGATTGAGTGTTTATTTTTTCAATGAAACTATAATTCTTTTCAGGGCTCTCTGCAAGTATCTACTGTGCTTAGAGTAGTATCCATAAATACACTATGTGTGCCAGAATGTGGTGGCAAAGTATAATGATTTTATCACTAGCGTTTTTATCCCTTAATAAGGCAACTTGTTTGCAAAATGTATAAACATATAGTGTGGACACTAGAGAATATAGAAGAGTAGAAAAATAATTTGCTATGTTTTTTGAAACTGACTTTGGCTGGATTGTGTGCCTTCATTTCTGGCTGGAGGTGTAGAAGAAGCTTATTTTCCATTCTGTCAGAACATGTGGCTTAGGAGATAGCAATATATAAATTACCTAGTCTATCCTCAAGGAGATCATGTTTGCCCAGATAGTGGAAGACAAGTAGCTACACAAATATAAATAAAAAGAAAGTATAAGAGAACAAAAGTTGTATGGGACAGATCACACTTCCAGAAAGCAATGGGAAGTGATTATGCAACCTTCCTTAAGGAGATTATGGTTGAACTAAGCCTGGACAAGTCTTTAACAGATAATAGGGAGATACAGAGCAGAATATCCCAGGTAGAGAAAAGAGAGTGCATTAAAATACATGGTCAAGAAAGCCCAGATCAGATGAGGGTAGGATGAAAAACATTAAGTAATTTAGATTGCCTAGAATTGAGAGTCTAATGCTTTTAGAATAAGTAGTCAATGCTATTTTTGAAATTTTCTGTTCACAAATTTCTTTTTTGTGGTATTGAATATAAACCTTTACAGTGCAAAATCTCTTTATTTTCTCTGCAATAAAATAAATTCTATCATTACTTTTTTATTTTCAATTAATATTGTTTGTTTCAAGCTATGTTTAAATTGAAAATATTACAGTTAGTCTAATTTTCATTAAAAATTCTAGAGTTAAAATATCTCACACATACATATTTTAGCATTCCCTCATACAATAATATTTTGAAAAGAGAGTGTTCAAATATAAAATCTATAAGAAATTTCTAAGTGAGCCAAATGCTGCTGGAAAATGGTATAAATATGAAGTTAATTATTTTTTTATATTTTATTAATACAGATAATTTGATTTCCTTCTTATAAAATGTTGGGTGATTTGACCCTACTTTTCAAAGAAGCAATCTACTGATTAATATTTCTCACAAAGCAACCTAAAATAGAAATCTATGCAGACAACTTTTTAAAGAAAACACTGAAAAACCAATTACAGTGAATTAAATTACTTTGAAAAATTATTAAACTTTAAGAAACCTGTGGAAAGAAGACAGTGAGCTTTGGATATAATTAATGAAGAAAATGATTGCACATTACACTGAGCTCACATGCTGCCAATCCTAGTTTATAATTACATTGCATTAAATTTACTAAGCATATGTACCAAAATAAATCATCAGAGTAAAAATTTATCAACTGGCGTCTCCCAAGAATCAAAAGCAACTCGGTGCAAAAAGTTTTGAGTGTTTTTTGTTTCTTTCTTTCTTTGAGGTAAGTTACTAACAAAACACAACAAATTTGGATTCTTGATAAGGAAAACACATTGCAGCCCATTTTAAAATTGAGCTAGTCAACAAAGTAAAGGTAATTGTTCATTAGAGTCATATTTTTGTTTATTCTAGATAAATACTAATATAGTATTCTAAAACCATATTAAACCAGTGGAAATGCAAAGATGAAAGACATAGTCTTTGACCAGAGATGTAAGTTACAGAATAATTTTTTCCTATGCATCTGTAGTTACTAAAATAGTATATTTGGAATTTTTAACAAACTTTTGTGCCAAGTACTGTGCTGGGCATGATGCACTTTAAAAAATCAAAAAAGTAGGAGGAGGTAGAGGAAGAAGAAAACTTCTTATCCTCCTAAAGCTCAAAATCTAATAGTTCAGAACTGATTACCTTAAATATTTTCAGGATTATCTTAGAAATTATAACATTACAGCTCCTTTGCAGGGCCTAGCCAAGACTTAAGCAGACATATAAATATAAATGAATCACAGCCTTTACATAGTCCTTAGTGAAGTTTTTATGGTAAAGTTAAGCCCTGTATTGGGTCTATTTAAAACAACTACAGTTTTTTTTTTTTTAACATTCTAAAATGATTTCATCCATAAAAGGGTTTTCGTAAGTATGTTTTCTTGCAAATATTGAAAAGCCAAGGAGCATTTTCAGGGTGTTTTTTTTTTTTTTTTTTTTTTTTTTGACAGAATCTCACTCTGTTGCCTTGGCTAGAGTGCCATGGCATCAGCCCAGCTCACAGCAACCTCAAACTCCTGGGCTCAAGCAATCCTCCTGCCTCAGCCTCCTGAGTAGCTGGGACTACAGGCATGTGCCACCATGCCCGACTAATTTTTTCTATATATATTTTTACCTGTTCATATAATTTCTTTCTATTTTTAGTAGAGACAGGGTCTCGCTCTTGTTCAGGCTGGTCTCGAACTCCTGAGCTCAAACAATCCACCCACCTTGGCCTCCCAAAGTGCTAGGATTACAAGCGTGAGCCACCGCGCCCGGCCCACTTTCAGGTTCTTTAACTACCCCTCTATACAATTCCACTCTTCTGTTGTATTAAAATCACATATTATGCCAGGCATTTCTACAAGAATAAAATTTCTAAAAAAACTTTTTTAATGTTCAATTTCTAACAAAGTGCCTCCCATACCATACATGCCTAATAATTGCTTAATGAATATAAGAACAAAAACGTGAGTGCATAAATTACTTCATCTAGTATAACATATGTAAGATTTCATTGTTTTTCTAAATATGCTTATTAAATTATTATCTTCTGAAATGAGAAATTATTGGATTAAATGATACTTCGGTCTGCATCTGCATCTCACCAATCAAATGATATTCTCATAGTAGATCCTAAAAAAGTAGTTTAATAATTACATTTGTTATATGTTTTGAAAGAAAAGTTAGGAAAATTTTATCAAAACTCTCAATGTAGATCACTGCCAATTCACGCAAACACACAGACAAAACATAATACTTATATATATTTCCCCCAGAGCTTCTATCATAACTTATAGCTAATTGTCATTAGGAAAGATTAAAGAAATCAAAATTCATTGTATCATCCCCAAAGTCAACATTTTACACTTTTTTTTTCTACTGAGATCTGTGGCTTTTGATTCATCACATAAAGCAACTTACTTACTCTACCATCAAGTTATATTTTTTTGCAAATGTGGTGACATGTGATATATGTCATTCATCTATAAAGGTCTCCCAAAATATCCTCTATTTTATCAGGGGTAGGACATTGTGGGTTCAGCTAACCACAAGAACAAAAGTCACAATTTATGATAGTTTTTTAAAAAATGTTTTATTAAAATTCTTCTTGGTGTTCTGACACATATGAAAAATGTACATGTATCTAATTTAAAACTTTTTATTCTTTTTTGATGACTATTTGCATAAAAGACAGATATTAAACATTACCATTTCTCTGAAATTATAATTTCTTTTAGCCAAGAAATCAAGAATTTCTCAGTTAACATTATTTTTGTGTCACTTTTTTTACATGTTAATGTGCATACTTGCGATAATGAATTTCCACACTATGTACTTAACACGGAGTTGCATAGCATCTCTTCCCAAATGGCATCTGGGACATCAGGTAAACTATGATTTTGAAAGGCCAGTGAATTTTGGCAATACTAACTCTTATACAAGGGCATCTCCAAATCACCCTAATTTTTACTTCCTTCAGTCATTAAACACACAGAAACCAAACAATAGCAAGAAAACCCTGCTTAATGAATCTTTCCGTTTGCTCTTTGGCACATGAAATTCTTCCCTTAGAGCTGATACAAGTACTTCACACCAAAGAATCCAGAGGGAAAGCAGAACCAAGGACTGTAGGAAGAGGGAATGGGTGACATTTGTCCAATTCACTAGCTGCAAATTACAGTTTAGGAATGCTGAATATTGAATCTGTGTAGCTCTCACTCCTGATGCACTTCTGTTTTTATGAATGATTTTAAAAGTGAACCTCATATTCTGCAAATGAATTTGTAACATTTGCTTTTTTATTTATTAAAAAAGAAATGGTACTACCTGCCCTCTCACATGTGGCACTGGGGGATATTGGTAAGGTGACATGTCAAGGGTACTCAGCTGTTGCCTCAAGTGGGGTTAGAGTCCTATTTAATAATGGGTCTTTTATGAAAAAAAAAAAAGAAAAGAAAGTTTAAGTTGGATCACAACATCATTGAATATCTAAAAGACAGCAGTGTTTTCTTCACCTGTCATTAGTATAAGTATTCTGTGTCCTCTGGCTGGAAAGGAGCTCTACATTGCAGGAGTGATGGAAGGAATGTGCTCTTGGCTTGGTAGTTCTAGGAAATCTCAAGCAGAGGTCACAGACTCAGCGGGTGGATGGACATTGTGATGTCTTTGGACAACCTAGAATATCTCTGGGACCCACAAACATACAAGAATCTTGACTCCTGGATCTAAAGGGGCTTTAATTATGTAGTATAATGAAGAAGGAGAGTAAATCAGAGCCTTGATAAAAGACAAGCTATCATTGTTTATGAAAGCTCCAGAAAGTAAGGGTAAATGGGCTGAATATAAATGAATGCATTAACAGTGATATAAATTTCAGCAAGGAAATTAGCCTAAAAAGACTTACAGTTTAAATTGTTTAACTCAAAAAGATATGTTGAAGTCCCAATCCCCCACATATGTGAAAGGGACCTTATTTGGAAATAGGATCTTTGCAGATGTAATCAAGTTAAGATAAGGTCATTGGGATAGGGGGTGTCCTAATATATGACTGGTGTCCTTATAAGAAAAGGAAGACATCCTGTGAAGACAGAGAGGCTCACAAAAAGGATGCCATGTGATGACAGAGGCAGAGATTAGACTGATGCAGCTGCCAGCCAAGAAACACCAAGGATTGACGACCCCTGTCAAAAGCTAGGAAGAGGCAGGGAAGGATTCTCCTCTACAGGTTTCAGAGGAATCATGGCCCTACCAGCACCTTGATTTTGGACTTCTAGGCTCCAGAACTTTAAGATGATAAATGTCTGTTGTTTTAAGCCACCCAGTTTGTGGAACTTTGTACAACAGCCCTAAGCAACTAATGCAAGTCACAATAACAAGGAAACAAGGTAAAGAAACAATGGCTTAGACTACCTATGTGAACTAGGTCATGGTTTTCAACTACCCTGAGTTCTTGTCAGAATGATGTCACCGGGCTCTGAATGAAAAATTACTTGTACTTTCTGGCTGATCCAGGCTGCGCTGCAACCTGCTGAAACTAGGAAGGAAGCACGGTTGTGGTGTGTTCTCATGTATGTTATTCAACTGTGTTCCTCCATTTATTAACATATATTTTTTGAAAGCCTACAGACATGATGGGTTGTGGAGTTTTAAAGATTAACTTGAGGACTCTCTCTTAGGAGAGAGCATGTGCATGATCATAACAAATTTTATTAATTGAAACTAGTGAAAACACATTCAAGATAGGTGGTTGAGGCAGGTAACACAGTGGGACAGAGTGTTTACTTCAGAATTGAGCAGACATTGGCTCCAATCCCTGCTCTTCAAATGACTAGTTCTATATTGTGGCATGAACTATTTAATTTTTAAAAATTTCTCTTTTTCCTAACATATAAAAGAATGATAATAACATATACTTTGTAAAATTTGGGGTATAATTTAATGTTTTAGAGCAAAGACTGCCATAGAGTAAATATTCAATAAATAGAAGCTTTTATTACTGATAGTCATAATATAAAATAAAACGGAAAAATGTAGAGAAAAAACAATCATACCTGTTTAAAGGTATCTGGGAAAACTCCAGGGAGAAAGCAGGCTTCAAATCTCAGCAAAAGGGCTCATTAAGAACTCCTTAGGAAAGTAAAAAAGCTAGATGTTCCAGGAAGAAGAAACTTGATGTGCAAATTGGCCCCTGATGCCCAACCCTACCTGTTTGGTAGACATAGCAGAAAGAGTAAGCATCTGCCTAAAACTGCATGTGCTCTCCCAGCTTGCCTTGCAATTAAGTTAGGTAAATTATAAGGGGTGCTGATCAATGAATCAAACAGAGGTGATGTAAGCTACCCCCAGTTCTGCCCCTTGGAATATCCCGTATGAAACCCCAGCTTGCTTTTCTCTTGTCAGGTTGATCTAAGACTCTGCATGCTTATAGATTTACAAGTGGAGGAAGCCTGTATGCTTTTGTCTCAAAATGAAGGAGAACCTTCACTGATGTGCATTAGGCCCTGCATGAACTATAATTTTGTTTGTGTCTGTGTAAACCACTAGGATCTCAGGGTGTGTTGCAGCAGCTAACATTAATTATTCTGACAACACAAAAAGACTATAATAACTTCTCTTTACCCTCCATACTCAACATGTAACTTTCCCTTCCGACAGCTGCAAAGAGTTGAACAAAACTATCTTCAGTGTAAGTGTGATTGCAACCCAGCCAGCAAACCACATGGTAAGATGGAACTAATGGGCACCTGTGTAAATATCTGCACTCTATCTTCCCACAGGTAGAAAACAATTTAGTCCTTCAATGGCCAACATCAGAGGATTTTTCCAAGTAGTAATTTCTTAACTCCTAAGTATTAATTGCAAGTTTTTTTTAACAAAACAGATGGGTCATGAATAGTAAATAGACACAAAGCAATATACATAGAAAAGAATTAAAATATTATGGCTTTTGAAGGCAGTGAAGCTATTAAAATATAATTTTTAAAAAATGAGAATGGAATGAGAATGTAATTTCACAAACATAATTCAAAAGTCTAAGTACTTATGCACCATGTGCAATTACTTGTAAATACAAATTAGAGGGAGATGTGGCAGAGCTAAAATATAGTAAAATTAGATTTATGAAAATTTTCATAATGTGCAAACAGAAAAAAAGTATCTAGTCATTTATTTCATTACAATTTTATAAACCTATGATAACCAGGAGAATGAGATCCACTGGGAATAACTCTGAATATAGAAACAAATTAAAAGTTTATGCTAATAATTCTTAACAAGGAGATTAAGTAATTATATAAAAGAAGGTTCAACCAGAAAAACAGAAACTATCATGTATATGGAAATAATTTAATACCAGCACCAGTTTCCATAGCAGGACATGGGTGATGATAAATCTGAGAATGAACCAGCTATTGACCAACACAGATTTCACGAATTGTTGGAGGGAAAGGATCCAGTTTTACTGACCACTGCCACTTTGTAGATGTATATATATACATTTTAAACTTTAGCAATTCTGTGAATTATATATTTTTAACATCTTTCAGATGAAAAAAACTATGAATCAAATAACTAATATGCCCAAGTCACCAGCTAGTAAGCACAAGAGCTGGAATTTGAATCATCTGACTCCATATACTGTCCTATCTACCATACCATGTGGCACAGTTTAGGGAGGGGGGAGTAGAATTTGGTGATTCTCCCTTACTCTGAGTTTCCATAATGATATGAAAAATTATTTTCACAAAATAATTAGTAGCACTATCCCAGTCTGTAATATTATATCCTTATGAACACAAAGTATATTACCAAAATGAGGTTTAGCTATGCATGGTGGAGCACATTTTACAAGCTGAGAAATCCACTTGCTTAAATAACAAAGGAAAACACCACGTCTTGTTTTTATGGCCACATATGTACTATTAGTCTGAGAAATTACAAAATGCCGTGTTTTCTCAACCAAACCTTTCAGGCTTAATATTCTGCTTAACTTTTTTTCCAGCTCAAATTTGCTAATATCTTCAATAATATCTAATGCTGAATTATGTTAATTGTCCAAAATTAAATTTGTAGTTAAGGGATATGATTTCTACTAGTTAGATAAAATACATTTAAAAATGCGTTCTTCTGTACAATAGAAATGAGGTGTCTGGGAAATCTGTGGGATTAGAAGAGATAAAGAGAAAGAAAATGGCAAAAAATAGACCTCCCTTAAAAAAGTATTTAGAAACTAACTCTATGATGAAGGTAAACTCTAAAGTGCATGAGCTTCACAGCTTCAGGGAACTTCAAGGAGACTCAAAAGATGCTTTGTAGACTTGTTCAAGTTATAAAAGTCTTTGCAAAAATTCTCCAGTAGTTGTAAGTATCCGGAGGGAAGATAGACCATAGAGTTTTCAGATGTTCAGTTCTATGTCTCATCTCAAGGGCGTGTGCTTCATTTTATTCCATTCTTAATTAAAAATCAACACTCCAATACTGTGTCAATGTATCTCCAGCACTGACTGCTTCGCCTTTCCTTCAATAAAGCATGAACAGTGGAAATCCAATAAGTACTGCTTCACTCACTACAACTCAGCAACACGCAAACTGCCAAACTATCTCAGAAGAATTAACTGGTTAAGTTTCCCCAAACTCTGAGAAGCAAAACTAAGAGATATTGGGGAGATGTTTAAATGTGTTAATAAGGAGTTGGTGAATATAAAAGAAAATGACTTGCTCAGAACACCCAATAAAATAATAGTCATCGTCATTAACTAAGTTATGCGCCATGCACTTTCAAAAGAGCTTTATATTTATTACTTAATTTAATACTCACAGTAATCCCACAAGGAAGTACTATTAATATTTCCATTTCACAGTGATAACTTGTCCAAAATCATTAGCCTTGTCTGTGACTGAGTCAAGATTTTGACCAAGGCTCACCTGATTCTGTCAAGGAGTATAATTGGAACTACTACTTCATATTGCTATCCTCACAATAAAGAAAAACTCCACTGAAAATATTTACCTCAAAGTGCTAGGAAAGTGGAGCTTTAAAAATTATCCAAGAAATTGGATTCTTTTGTGTAATTTCTTGCTTCAATTAGTGAAAGTCTCCAGATAATCCAAACTGAGGGGCTGATATTCAGCTACTTTGCCCAAAATATTGAAATTTTTAAAATAATCATTGGTAAATTTTGTATGAATGGGAACTACATGTTACCTAACTAATGAGTTTAACTGGTGTGAGCTACGCAGGCAGGTAATGAAGACTGAGAACAGTGCTGGCCTGAGGTGGGCTGTGCCTGCAGGGCCTGAGCCCAGTAAGTTAGCAGTGATGACTTTGGGGAGGGAAGGAAAAAAATGCAGTAAAATAATTTGCCCTTTTGTTCTCATAGTTTTAAGGTTTATAAGCAAACTCATAATTACAATATGCATGCTGTAAAAATTATATCTTCCATGGGTGCCACATAAATTTTAGCTATTTTAAATGTTGCTAATTACTGGTACTTGACCATTATTGTCAAATGCCATTGGGTTTTCACCCCTGTCCCTGAAGCAATAACATATGGGTGATTATTATACAACCACCATCAAACAATTAGTTTACTAAACATCCTTTGTCATTGCTTCTGGTAAACTAATTCTGAGAACTTTTTTAACACAAGCAAAACTAATCTGGCTCTATTTTAGATTCTAAGTTTCATATGAAAATGAAAACCAAAGGAATTACAATAGATCTCTGCAAAATGCCACAATATATAAGCGCAGAGAGGAACTTAATCCTACTGAGCAGTTTATTGGATTTTCTTTTTTAAAAAACCTGTATGATATTTGACAATTGCTTTTTTTGGTAACTACTGAAAGAAAAAAGGTTAAACTTACTACGTTTTTCAGGATGCTATGTATCCATTTGTAAACATTCGAACACACCTCCATGCAGGCTCTTGGAAATCATTAAGTATCCTTCAAAGATAATTCAAAAATTGGACTTAATTGTCTAGAATAATATGAAGAAATTTTAATGGATCATAGAATAATAAAAGTTTAGCACAGGAAGAACTTTGAAAATAACCTCACCCAGCTCTCCCCTTAAAGCAAAATGAGTCCCTTTGGTGCCATTACTGACAAGCAGATGTGTCACATTCCCAATGTCAGAAAGCTTAATATGAAAGAACCAGTGAACCTTGAAGAACTTTAAATGTCACAATGGTTAGGTTACAATACTATTCACAATAAAATGTACAACACTAAAATATCAGTAAGAGTGAAAGAGGAACAGGTACACTTTGAATATTTGCATCTCCCCCCTCCATCGCTGATGGAGTGATATCAAGGCTGGATGGTTCAAATAATCTTACAATTCCTTAATTGCCTCATTTGTTTTAAATAATTGAAAGTGTATCTATTACATATGCCCTCAGATCTTGTTGCCCTCTACTAATGGAGGGAATGTGTGAGGAAGGTAAAGAATTACATTGTTCCTTTAACTGATATAAAAAATGTAGAACTGATGATTTTGAAGGATGCAATAAGCCTGGGGCATAATGGTTTCTGTTAAAGTCCTCAGTTAATGGTGACCCTAGTCTTTCAGTTGGTCAAGTGAAAAATGATGGAATCATACTTGACACTCCTCACTTTCTCTCCCACCTCAAATCCAGTTGCTGAGCACTCAATAAATGTGTCAAAGGAATGACATGAATCTCAATTACATAAAGTACATACTAGCTTTGGAACATTTGAGAAAATTAATTAGAACTCAAGTCTTCAATTTCTTCCATATATAATAATAATAATAATAATCATAGGTTCATCAGTTTGTTGGAACTATAAACTAAGCTAATTGTATAAAATCGTATCTAGTTGGCAAGTAGTGGCTAGTAAAAAAATATTTGTTCTAAATATTGTTACTTCTTTTTAGATTTTTCTCTTCGAAACTTGGTTTAGCTACTGTAAAAAACCTATCTTTTTCTAGTCTTGAGGGATACTATACATCCCTAGGCCAAATCCCGTCATCATAATATCTAATCATACGAATATATATCAAACCGGGTCATTTGTTGCATTTGTTATCCTTCCAGAGCCTTTTTTCTTTTCTTTTTTTTTTCTTCTAAATTCAATCCTTCAAGTAGACTAAGAAAAGATCACTCTTGTTAGCCCAAATCTCTTTATTTTTTCAGAAGCTTTAAGAATTCCTTCAGACATGACAATCTCAGTTTCTAGTGACACAGCAGAAATGGGGCACAGTAAGTAAGCTAAGAAATCTCAGGGGACTCCTCATCCTGTGCCAGTTGCTCCGCCATTCCATTTAAGGGTCCTAAATGAATGGATTGGTGACTTGACTAATCCATTCTCGCAAGCCTGATAATTAACTGAGATAAAGTAATGGTGGAAGTTAATTATGGTTATTAATTTGTTTAAATATTAAAAATGGTTTTGAAAAGTTCATAACCATGAGGTATAATAGTATGGAAGGTCTAAGTTATTCTGTAGTAATTCAAGAACCCACAAGTCTTATAGGAAGTCTTATTTCTTACCAAGGCTATGTCCTTCTCAAGTCAGTTCTGTATCATTGTTACTCAGGGATGCAGACTAATGAAACCTCAACCAAAAGGTAAGGGTTGTGATTCTACCATGGAAACAGGTGTGATCTAGAAATATTACTGAACAATATGAAAGACCACGAGATATATGGAAAGGAAACAAAAAATGTCAGATTGTTTTTCCTGAGTATGTATTGTATTATGTAGAAAGTTGTATCTATAAACTGATTTATAAATAGAAAGCATGAAAATAATCCAAGAAAAAAGAAAAAAATTGCATTTGGTATCTGTATATTTATAATAACAATGAAATTTAGCCCCTATTAAGATATTTTTTCTGTATAGGCAAATAAAAAATAAATTTTCCTTCTATTGTTCACCAGAGTACCTCAGAAGGTACTTTTTAGCCATATAAAGTATTTGGTTCCATAAATATTTATAAAAGGTAAAAATATTAAAATACTTTAAATATTAATATTAAATATTAATATTATTAAAATAAAACTATTAAGATTAAATATTACTAAGGAAGTTATATAATGGTAGACTAATAGAGGAATTGGCAAATTCTTTCTAAAAAGGGCCAAAATATTTTAGGCTTTACAGACCAAGATGCAAAATAAAAATCCTTATATAAGTAAGCAATTATATAACAAGAGCTACAACAATATATGTAAAATTCTTTGATGATATTCAAAATAGTATAACAATTGAGCATAATTTTTAACACATAACTACTAATAAGAATAATATAACTCTCTTTGGGGGATAACATTTTGCTTAATTGAGGTTCAAAATCAGTGTTCCCTTTTATCAAAATCAGTTGCAGATGTTCATCTATTAATGGTGATCTTTAATAACATTGTATGTATCTCATCTTTAACAGTATGTTTTCACACATATAGGTACTGCCGAATACTAATGTCAGTCCACATGCATGTGATTTTAATTGAGCATATACATTACTTTGAAGACACTTATAAACTTCTCAAAGATTGATATTTGACTTTTAGCTTTTTATTGCTTTGAGATAATTACTTCCAATTGAAGATCTGGTAGGAATACCTAAATTTCCTAGTTAAATAGGCTTTGAAATACAAACATTTCCTTGGCACTTGCTTTGAAATCCAAATAGCACTGCTGGAACAGTAATTTGAGCTCAGGATAATACGTTTGCTGCAAATCTGTATAAGAATGGAGTTATCTATGCTTGTTTTAACTTTTAACATCATAGCAAGTGTAAAAAGCAATTCAACATTACTTGTGATTCAAATATTAATTGTTGATTTTTCACATTAGGTACTAATTTTCTCATATAAGCAATATTTTACCTTGTAATTTCAGTTGACTTTATTAAGAAACTTTATCAAGTCTGTAACAAAGGCTAATTTCCAAAGCCATTTAGTGTTCAATAACAGTGTTAAAAAGTGATTTTTCTCATTTAGAAAAATGTCAATCCTGGCCCTCAGCTGAAGATATTGCAAAATAACTTTCCCGCTGCTAAGCTATTAAACTACTGTGTGGTAGGTCCATTTAGGATAGTGAGCCTCTCTTTCTGACCAAAAAAAAAAATCATGATTTCACAATGAATGAGAACATGAGAGAATACACAAGAGCAAATACAGTTCATTACTGACACTATTAGTTCAATAACACATCTTATGGTCATTGTTTTCCACAAAGTACTTCACAGAGGCTAATTCTCAGTGACTGAAGAAACATTTTAAGTTTTCTAATGTTTCTGCATATGTTTTTATGAACATAAGTATTGGTGTTAGTAGTTTAAAGATGAATGAATAAACCATATGACCTTAAGATATGTCTTTTTTCTCTTTAATTAGAGTACCTTTATGGCACTCTACGAATCAATGAATAGTATAATTACAAACAGTGTACAAAATTCTACTTATGTTTAATTCACCAATTTTAGGCCCAAGTTATCTCACAATTTCCAATATTGCTTGATAATAATGTAATTTGTTCTCACCACAGTGCTTTCCACCCTTTTCAAATATCAGAAGGAAAGGAATACAAAGTCTTTAAATGATACAAAGGATTTTTGCATTTTAAAATCAATATAAAGCAATCAGACAGACAGTTATATATTTGTTTTAGGTAATGCGCTAAAAGAGTGAACTGCATCTGAAAAGCACTGGATAATTGTTTTGTAGCAAAATTATTTTTAAATGGATTGTCCTTGGATTAGAACACTTTCTCTGGAGTTCTGCCTTCATATTTCATCTCCAAAGAGGAAAGAATAGGCATGCAAATTACTTCCAAATAAAGTAGTTTCCAGTGTTTTTTAAATCTTTGTATATCCCAGTCCTTTTCTCTGAAACACTCACTAATCTCAAAAGGGTGCTATGGAATTGATTTATAATATGACAAAGAGGCCAACCCTGGCTGATGTTTGTAGCCACAAAATAAACTTGCAAGACATTTCATTCTTAATCTTTATGTTGGTTCACAAATGTACTGAGACTAAGACAACCGACGATGCAAATATTAAAAAGGAAGAAAAAGAAAAATTAGGAGATACAAATGCACTGGGTGTAATGCTCAGGGGCTTATTATTCTCGCTTAGCAGTGATATTACTCTTTTCAGTCAATATCCTGCACTTTCCTACTTATCTATATGACTTTGACTGGCCATCTGGGTACTATTGCAGAACACAGTGAATAAACATGCTGGAAAAAATCATAAATAATTTAACATTATGAAGTATAGTTGCGTGCCTTCTTGACAGCAAAATAGCATGGTTAATTGTGTTCTTTGCTGACATTACTTGAGTGTCATTGAATTTGTTTCCATGTCACTTCTCCAATTTTCTGTTTATTTTACTTTTTTTCCCTAATATGCCCTTTTCTGTTGAGACTGTATACAATACATAGTACAATAATGAGATAGGAATATGTATTGAACTTACAATTTTACCTTCATATTTGATTACTCTTTAAAACACCTCTGGACATGTTAGAATTTTCCCTATCCTGTGAAACTATATAGCATGAGCAAGGTGACCATATATTTTATCTTTCAAACCAGGACACTTTGGAGAGTGACAGGATATTTTATTCATATTACAATAGGATAATAAATGTAAACTGAATTTTATAATGCTGAAAATACAAAAGTAAATGTAAACTGAAAACTGGGATGTATGGTAACACTTAGCATAAGAAACAGAGGATTCATGTTGGGTTCAGATATGGCTTTGAATTCTAGGTCTGCCCTTTATCGACTGTGTGACCTTATGGCACATTACTTGAACTCTCTGGGCCTCAGATTCTTTATATAAAATTAGGATAATAGCTAGGCTCATCATAATACATGAGAATTAAATTAGACAAAATGCTTCCAATAATGTCTGGAACAAAAAAAGATAGTGTTCAAATGTAATTATCTTTATTATTTTTTTTATATCCTGAGAACTTAGAACAGTGTCTAATACATGGAAGGTTTTCAATTAAGATATGTTAAATGAATTTGAAAAAGAATACATGAATGAAAACACACATAGAAACTAAATTACTAATGGAATTGAATAAGATTATAGTTATCTTTAATGATAACACTGTAACTGACAGAATGGCTAGTAGATGCTTAGAGTGTACTAGGGAACAATCAAGCCAGACCTAGAGAAACTACAAAATAAGCCCAAATTAATTATTCAACAGAAAATTAACCTACTTAATTTCTAAATGTTTTTTTAAACCTCAGAACAAATGTAATTGTCATTTCTATTTAAGCTAAGCATGTAAAAATTCTTTCTTCATTTGATTATCAAATATTTTTGTGTTTATCACTTTTCTCTTTTAACAGATGTATTAGCCAGGATAGGCTAAGTAATTCCCTAATATTATCTAATATCCTACTGACATTAAAAAATCATCAATTGTCTCAAAAATATATTTATATTTGGTTTTGTACAAAATATTTGTTACTAAAATTGACCACTAGATTGAAGTGGTAATAAAACAATCACTTCTTTATATAGTTGTATTTTCTTCTTTTTAAAAAAAGTAACCTCCTGGTGTTACTTTGTCTACTTCTAATTCCCCATTGTAGGGATGAGGGGAAACTTGTTCTTTTCCCCAAAGTTCACTGAAAGATCAATTCACAATTAAGACAGATTATTAAGAGAAAGTCTTATTTACCATGCACATGGGAAGAATCACAGAGTGATTACCCAATTATCCCAATGAAATTCAGATATTTTTATACCTGTTCCTTTGGAGAGGAGGGGAAGATGAGGAGTATAGGTAATTCTTTTTAAGGGGAACACAATTGGTGCTAGGGCGGAAAAAGAGATGGGAGAAACAGACTGGCTTGTAAATGAGTTTCTTTGCAAATTAAATCAACCTGAACAAATTAAATTAACCTGAGAGACAGATGTTATATTTAAGTGATTGGGGCCAGGTCTGGTTGCATGCTTCTTCCTCCTTCCTGGAATATATTGAGATAACAGGGAGAGCAAGGGAAGTCAATTGCCCCTTTGATCTTTTGATTGGTCATTCTGGTTTATGCAGATAGAGAGAAAGCCACTTCCAATGCTTTTGATCTTGAATGGCCTTTAATTCAAAATATTCTTTACATCGGGGAGTCATATTTCGGGGTGAAATTTCCTGAGCTCCTTCACCATCAACAATTCAGCTAATAGTTCTAACATCCATTGTAATCTTCATTGGGATTACATGAAGATAATTTTCTAATGAATCATTTCTTTATATTTATTGATATTTCCTTCTCATATTGAGCCTTTTCTCATTAATTGAGCTATTTAATTATCAGAAATACAGTTCTTATTGGAAAAACAGGGAAAATGCTGAACTATTTCCCTTTATCACTAAATTATAAGGATTGGAGTTTGTTTAAGGGTGTGTGAACCTGGATTCTAGGAGAAAAAAAATCTGGGGCAAGAGCTTATAAGTTACCAGTTTACTATGGTATGCCATCCTGGAGAATCAAAAGTCCTGGAAAGAACACTTAGGCAGGGAAAGAGGGAAAGCAAACATTACGTGCATTACCAATCTGACTGCTGCTTGGAATGAGCAAGCTGATTGCTAGTTTGTCTGGTTTTTCAGAGCCCATATCAACAACGTTGTTTTAGGAACATCTGTCTAGGGGAAGAGAGGGATAATTTATCAACCAGCTTCCATATCCCATTAGTCAAAGGCTTACTGGCTGCATGAGAACAAACAATTCTCACATAGTATCTAATCACTCTTTGGCAAATAAAAGCTCCAGGGCAGGAGGCAAGGGGCACAGAACATAGAGAAATTGAGTTACTGTTGGCTTGTGCACCCATGGAGTTAGTCACTGATATGTCTGAGACAAAACAAGTGGACAAGAGTCTCAAATGTCCATGTAGCTGAGAGGATCAGAGCTGGCAATTGATGATAAGCTGACACAAATATTCACCTCTAATTGACAAATAAATTTTGTTTCTGCCATACTTACTCTCTCCCTGCCCCTTCTCTTTCATTCTCTGCCCCCACCCCCAAATCTTTACAGACTGCTGGATTTTTATAGACATAATGTTTCAATTAACTACAATCATTATTGTTTAATGGGCAAATCATCACACTGTTGTTCAGTGCAGATGGCTTCAAGCAGGCTCTGTTGTCATTGACACAGCCCCACGAATTTTTAAAAATTTCCTTTCAACAAAAAATAGCCCAGGTATCTGATTTGTATTTTTTCTGCCCCAGACTTGGAATCAGCTATTTTTCTAAGGAACTCTAGTTCTTTTTAGTGCAGAATGGCATCAAGGAATTAATCTTCAAGGGTTAGAGGTGCTCATTACTATTGGAATGACACTGTTTCCAGGCCATCTTGAGGAACGTAATTAGAAGGTATTTAGAAGATACATTTTAAAATAATGAATTTACATTGATAAATTTAGTTTAATTTTACTGACAGTGGGCTTACTTAAATTCTTTGATTTGCATGTCTTCTCTAGCACAGAAAAGCTTGACACAAAATAATTAAGGTGTTTATTTGCTTTATATCACTATATAAAAGAAATCGTCTCAAGATAATGTTACTAATAATACTACAATTAATAACAGAATGAAATGGAATATTCCTTTGTTTGTGTGCTTGCAATGCCTTTAAGGATGCACAGTGAAAGGTCTATCCTGTAAAATCCCATTCTTTGTGTGGTTACCTTTCAAATTGATATATGATTGGGTTTATTTTTTCCTCTTTATTTTCAGCTTTAGGGAATTGTTTGTTTGTTTGTGAACAGTAATACATTGATAGGATCTGTGATTCAAAATGATATAGACAGGCATACAGAGAGATTTTGTTTGTTTTCATCCCTGCCTTAGCCACTCTGTTTTTCAATTCTGTTACTGAAAACTTGGCCCTTGTGTACGAGCCTGAATCAGAAGAGAAGAAACGTTTTGGGGAGCAGGAAAGAGATTTACTTTGCTGGAAAAGGAGGAAAAATGGTAGACCTTCTTATCTCAAAATCCAAATTTCCTCCACATAGGCAGAAATACAGAACTTTTAAAGGGAGGGCTTCTCAGTTCTAGGCTATTATGGATAGCTATTCTAATCGTCCCATCTCTGCCAAAGACAAAGCCTGTGAACTCCACCAGCCACCACTCTGAGGGGGCTGGTGCCACCTGGAATAAGAACAAAAGGCCCTTTTCCCTAAGGGTGCAGGTTTCAGTTAAAAAAGAGTTGGGGAAGTTTCAAAGAGACAGAAAATATTTTTTGCCATTTCCACCCCGCCAGGCCATTCCCTGTTACATATTCCCCACTCTCAATTTTATGCTTCCATATCTGTGGGAGGAGGCTACTCTGGTACACTTCCATCTTTTATTAGTAAATTTCTTTATGGAACATCTCATCTCAGCAGGTGAGAGGTGAGAGCTATGAGCACACAGGAGGAATCAGGTAAAGTTGTCTGGCATTCTCAGCTCAAGGGCTCCCTCTTCTGTTAAGTCTCGGGCAATTTACTTCATAAAGGCTTGGGTTTTTTCCTTCAAATTTTGGTATCATTTCTTTTTGTTTTCTCAGTTCTCCTGTCCTGATCATTCTCAGACTTCCCCACAGCAGTTACCTACAGCATGGGGCTTTCCCTCCTAGGGGGTCATTGCATTTGTTGAAGTTTCTGGGTTCTGTCACTGCTCATGCTGTTTCTGTATTTTTCTCACTTCTCACCAAAGCAGCCATTCTGAAATCCCCGTGACCTGTCTCCTTTCTCCCCACCCCGCAGTTGTAACTTCCATTCTAACTCTGTGGCTTCAAGATCTCCCACCCCAATCCATCGCATATACCACTTTTTTTTTAATTGGGTAAAGGGTGAAGGTAAATATGTGAATTTTCTCTGCCTGAAGGTATTGAATGTTTTATTATTGTTGGCCTTAGTCCTATAGGATTCTTTAAAAGATTTTTTGTTTTGTTTTGTAGGATTTTCAAAGAGAAAATATGAGAAAATTTGAGTCAAAGTTGTAGCCATGCTCTTATATAAGAACATAGAACTCACTCAAAGATTTCTCAAGACATTTGAGATTAGAGTTCTTTCTTTCCTACCTGTTCCATGTAAACAATGCAGGGAAATGGAGAAGCCCACTGAAGGAGGCTTTAACAACTAGGGTAAAATCAACAACTAGGGTAAAATCATACCCCCTGCTCTGGCAGAGTCTAACTGAGAAGCTGTAAACACTGTGCTTTTGCTCAAGTATTTTCTCCAGGGATCCAACTAAAGCAAAGTACCCTCAACTCTGTTGAAGTACGGTAAATGCAAAGTAAGAAAAACAAAAATGCTGCACACCAAAGTGGTTTTAGGGGACAACACATATTCCAAACATCTGAAACAATGTATCACACTCAGCTCCTAATTCAGAGTCTAAATGGACTCAAAGAGTTCTCAGAAATGTTTTCATATTTTTAAAGAAAGGTAGATGTCAAGGTTGGGAAGCCATGTAATGTTGAAATGATTCCATCAACCCCATCAGTAAATGGGCAAAGGAAATGAATAGAAACTTTTCAGAAGAAGACAGAATAATGGCCAGCAAACATATAAAAAAAATGCTCAACATCTCTAATCATTAGAGAAATGCAAATCAAAACCTCAATGAGATATCACCTAACCCCAGTGAGACTGGCCTCTATCAAAAAATCCCAAAACAACAAATGCTGGCGAGGATGTGGAGAGAGAGGAACAACACTCTTGCACTGCTGGTGGGACTGCAAATTCGTGCAACCTCTGTGGAAAAGAATTTGGAGATACCTCAAAGAGCTAAAAATAGAAATACCATTTGATCCAGCAATAGCACTATTAGGCATCTACCCAAAAGAACAAAAGACATTCTATAATAAAGACATCTGCACCCAAATGTTTATAGCAGCACAATTCACTACTGCAAAGATGTGGAAACAACCCAACTGCCTGTCAATTCATGAGTGGATTATTAAAATTTGGTATATGTATACAATGGAATATTACTCAATTGTAAAGAAACGACAAGATCGGAGGAATAGCCTCCACAAGTACTCGCCATCAAATTGGCCCTAACTGATCAACACTATGGTGCTCACTTGGTAGTAATATTCTCCAGGGATTAGGGGCTTGGTGGGCGGGCGGGGTAAACTCACAAGTAATGGACACGGTGAGCATTGTAGAGGGGAAGGGCATGCCTCTAATCCTCGCCCTCACTTGGGTGAGGCAAAGAAATAAAATGTAACCAAAACATCTGTACCCTCATAATATCTTGAAATAGAATAAAAAATAAAAAAATGAATGATAGTATTATAGTCCTTACATACACATTTTAAGGTGATTGTTTCTGGTATTGATTTCCTGAATTATTAAAAAGTAGTACTAGTCCAGCTCTAGCCCAGAAAAGCAGAACACACTAATTAGAATGTGTAGCACATCAAAAGAATTACTGTACCAAGTTTTTTTGTTTTTTTGTTTTTATTTTATACACTTCTTATTTTAGTTTCAAAAGCTAAGGTGATTTTACCTGACAATTTGTTAAAAGAAGAAAATGATAGAGGAAACTTTTCCAGAAATTTGAACAAAGACAAGTTTGAAACATATTTTCAAAGCAATTTTAGGATTTCTTGTTATTCTGCATCCTCTGAGAAGCAGATACCAAGACATATAATTATATGTGCAAGAGATTTATTAGGGGCACTCTCTGTGAGTGTAAATGAGGAGGGAGCCACGGGAAGCAATCAATGCATATTTGATCCATGTGGAAGAGGGAGAGAAGGAAGGAAAGGCTGTATAGCAGCATCTTACCCTGCAGTGCACTTCTAAGAAATTTCATCAACGATATCACCTAGTCCTTCCATTAAAATCACCACCCCTTGCCCCAGGAACAGTCCTGCTGCAGTCTCCTACTGTGCACAGTCACTGCCTGGGAGCAGCTTGTTGGAAGTGTGATCTTGGCATGAACTGGGTGCTGGTAGATTCGGAGGACAGCCACTGGGGCCCTAAGTCAATTACTCTCCCAGCAGTCAGATAGCTCATTTTCGCAGCTGCTACTTATCTCAAGTAAAGAAAGCACATTCTGTTACCTATCTCTAAATTACAGCCTATCATCTGTCTTTCATGCAAAAATCCAAAATTAAATGCAAAACACATCTCCTTAGAAGATGCTTATACCTACAAGAATAAGAACCACTCCATTCTTCTCTACGTTAACAATGTGCCTGTGGTCTAAAAGTTAGGTATATTGAACCAGCCCCAGGAATCAAGTTGGCGATGAAGATCATTAACTTTATGAAAGGGAAAAGAATGTGACTACCTCTGATTATAGAAATGTTCGTTATTTTTTAAAAAGTGATATAATTAGTGCCCTGGCTATATGAGAAAAGGACTTTGAAGAGTTGCAGCATGCATGATTAGTGGAATTCTTTCTCAATACTGATCTCATTGACTTGTGCTTTTAGCAGATTCATTAACTAATGATTAACAAAATAACACCTTGAACCTAGAGACAATCACAGGGAAAGGGGCCTGGGTGTCAAAGTCTCAGGACAGGGAACTGATGCCATTTCACTATTTCTTAAACTAGGTGAGGTGTTTGTTGTTGTTATTGATGATGATGATGATGTTGTTGTTGTTGTTGTTTCCCCTCCTGGTGATCACTTCCACCATCTAAGTGTTCCTCTTAGCCTTGAATTCCAAATTTACCCCCGAACCCAGCCCCTGATGACTCACCTTCCTGCTGCCTGTGGCTGCATCTTACTATGGCCCCTAAGTTCTCACAATTTTCTTTGACCATTTAACAGTTTTCCCTGTAATTCACAAGGACCCGATTATGTTGTTCCATGCTGGCATTTCCCAGAATGTATTCCTTCTCGTGTATGTGTGATGCCGTCACTTAGATTGACATTCATCTATTTATAACAGCTCATGTGACACTCATTTGAGATTTTACTGATTTTGAGCTTAACCATTATGGGATGATTCCTGGTTCCTTTCAATGAAGATAAAGGAAACATAATGCCAGAGACAGAAGGGTGCTCTGGATCTCCTGTTAGTCGGAAGTGGAAACTCTTGGATGCATTCTCCATGTTTCAAAAACTTTCTTCACATCTTCAAACATCTTTTTCTCCATCTGTGGTGCTTTCTGGTTTAACTCTTTAACAAGATCTTCCAGGACATAATTTACTTTTCCTTTCGGTTCATTCTTTCCTTTTATTTTTAGTTTCAACAACAGTTTTCATTTTTGAGATATCTATTTTTTCCTCCACTGCTAAAAGTTCGTATTTTATAGCTGTGGTTTACTCCTTTGTATGACCCAATTGAGGGTAGAACATATAAAATCTCAGAAAGGTTCTAGCTAGAAAGAAAATAATCAATGTTAGCTACTAAGATTAATCTAATTATTATTTCAAAGTCCAAACCTGCCTCCTTAGTTAACATGTCCCTGATGTTTAGATTCTTCCATATGTTAAGATTTTCGTCTGTCTCGACTTTCTTGATCTGTTAGATGTCTTTGTAACATGTTATTCTCATAGCAGTGAAAAAAACAAACCTTGGAAAAACTATGATATGGATCTTAAAGCTTCTGTTGAATATAACAGGTGATGGATACTTACATTCCCTTTACCAAAGCAACTAATGTGTGAAGCCTGAAGTTAAAGTCAGAGAGAAATACACTGCTTGCATGGAGAAGTATTGGAAATTGAATTTCCATGGGAGGGCATATAAAATTAATAAAAATAGTAATATTGAACCCATCCCTTTTAATGTCTTCAGTGTACAACAGATGGTTGACATTTTTCGGTATGTATGTAAAGGAACCTTGATACATATTTACTATTTCAAGGAAGGAAGGATCATTTTGTTAAAAAATAATTTTAAGGATAAGGGGACACAAATTCCATTACTATTCATTTCCTAAACATCCTAGCCATTCTTATAAATTCCTTAGTCAATGTGTATTTTAAAGAATAATTTTAGCAAAATAAATTCAATGCTTGCATTTAATATGTGACATCATTGAGTCAATACATAATACATTGCATTTAATACTTTGCAGTAGGATCTACATATATTTCTAAAAGTGCATTTAATTGCCGAATGGTTGTCAAATTTAAAAGATTATTTAATGTCCTTAAAGAGGTTATGTAGCTCTAATAAAGAATCAATCGATAACTATATTCTTATCCCTTGGCCACATGACATTTTTGCCAATTGAAAGAGAGAGAAAAAGCCTAAAATTTTCAGCAAATGAACTAACATATGTTAGGATCTAAGTTTGAATCTTACTTTCTCAAATTTTTAATTTCTCTGTGTAAGTACAAGTTGAATTATTGCCTATTTAGGCAAATGGCAATAAAGAAATTTTTAAAAGATAAAAAAGCATGTTCCCTAATGTAAAATTTTCTTTGATATGTAAACATAGTTCCTGTATAACAAATCATAATACCATATATGATTGTATTTTTCAAACAACTTATTTTTCATTTTTGTCTTTCATAAAATGTGACATCATAATTTTCTTCTGCGTCTTTCAGTTTTTGTATTTTTTTTCGTATCAGAATTGTATAGCTCCCATATAACTTGTCCATTGACACGTGGACAAAGTTTAGTTATTGCTCAAGAATTTCAAATTAAAATATTTATGAGTTCACTGTGCTTTATAAGATAATAAATGCAATAACAGACCATTTATTGGCTGACTGTCCACCCGTTTCCACTATAATCCAAATACAGAAGGGACTATAATCTTGAGTTGGAAGAGATAACTGCTGTCATATGCCAAGTCCATATTTTTACTCTTATGCCTTAATCTGGTCAATAATAGCATTTTTATCCAGGCTGACATACTTAGAGAGGAAAAAATTAAATCAAAATATTGAAACTGTTTTGTTGTAAGAATGATCAGAGTCAAGATAGAATTCTTCAGAATTTATTCATTTTTAAAAATAGAATGAAGAGAACAAAAATTAGACTGGAAATAGGGCTTAAAATTTAAGAAACACTCAAAGACTGAAATAAGTTTCCAAATTACAAACTATTTCAAAATTGCAGAATTGATCATTCATAGAGTATTTATAAAAATGATCACTCTTGCAGTTTTGAAACCGGTGTGAAATGGCTTATGGTTTTTTAATGAAATGAAGTAATTGGCTTTTGTCAATTCTAGTTAGAATGTGTTTCCCACAGCTGTGCAAGCATCATATTTGGTTGAATAATGACAAAATTCACAGTATTTTGGTGTCTCAAAAACTGATAAAATACAGAGTGTAGGGAATAATTATATGGTGTGTTAGAATAATAAACTTATACACACATATAAATATTTAACTTCATATTTCTAGGACTACAAAATAACAGAAAGCTAAAAATAAAAACGTTTTCTCCTACTGGCTCTGCCACTAATTTTTTCAGGCAGGGCTCAATCAGTGAAGCAAATCACTAGAACATGCGTATCTAACTGATTACAGAGTTTTGAACTTATACAATTTAGGAAGTTGGTTAAATACTCCAGGGGAAATTGTTTATTCTATGGTTGACCCTGCAGCCTAAAGTCAGCTGGGCAGGCAGTCAAGAAGGAAAGATGGACATACCGTGGGGACACCAAAGACTAAAAGGGAATTGGGAGGATGGGTGAAATCCATGTGCATAGACCGGAACTTGCCTGGGTCTTTAACGGCCTCTAAGCCTATAAATTTGGTGGTGGGCTTGTCCTCCAGGAGAAGGTAGCATCCTTCAGCACAGAGGAAAACATGCATCTGGCCCATGAGTCAAAAAGCTAAGAAGATGCAGCAGGAACTAGAGTTGCTGCGGGCCCAGATGCTGCCCCCCACCAAAAAGGTAATCAGCAGATAAGTGATAACACAGATAAACTGCCTCATGCCTGGTGACCTGCTTTGACCTCATGACTGTGAAAAGAGTAGAGCTGCTATTTCACTACTCTTTTCCAGTTTTCACAAAAAATATCTGGCTCACACTAACCCAGAATGATAAAGGCAAATGATTTCTGGGAAATGTAGTTCTAGGTTTGCTAAATTGACACAATACAGTCCTACTACAATTCACCCCTTGTCAACTTCACCTTTATGTATGCCTCTGTTAACTATGCTTAGTATAATTTCTAAATAAAGACAACCATCAAACCCCTCTGCCCTATAACATAATGCAATTATCCTTTCTACAGCTCCCTCCCCAAAATAAGATACAAAACCCATTTATCCATCCTTGAGTGATGTATATCCTTTTTTACCTGAGTCACATTCCCTCTTTGATATCTTACAAATTAAATACTATGATATAAGATTACTAATAATATTTCTTGTGTTAGTAGGCAAATGTAAGAGGAAAAAAGAAAAAATGTTAATGATACACAAGTATTTTTATATCAAAATAAGGAAAAATACTCATAACAATTAAGTCCGCATTTGGCTTGTTATGATTTGGTCCAGCCAACACGAATCACCCATGTGTTAGATTGTTTTCATTTTCCAATGACTTTACTCATCGGGAATGGAAATATTACTCCTGGGGACCACCTGCATCCCTGACATACTTCTCTTTATCCCCATCATGTCTTAGCAAACTAGTTTCTCCCTGATAATCAGAATCAGTCACCCAGGCAGAACACCAATCCTCTCTTTGTCTGGTGGTTAACTAATATGAGGACCCCAAACAAGCCCAATCATAGTCTTAACTTTGAGTTAAATGAAACTATTGCTGGAGACCATTGTAGAAACATTTCTTCATTGGAAACTAAGACTTCTAGACCAACAGAGCTCAAAAGTTTTGAGGATGGGCAGCAATCATGTTACTGGATGAGTAGGAGTCATAGTGAGAAGAGCCCCTCCTCTTTATTCTGTTTATTCTTGTTTCCTGGATTCACGAATCCTGACCATAAAAGAAACAGCATCATATGTTGGTTGCTGATGTAGAGAAATTATCCCATCCTGGAGGACATTACCCTAGCCCCACAAAGTTTAGCCACCCAGTTGACCTTTCAAAAGACCATTTCACTTTTGTTTCAGGCCAGCAGGCTTTAGGGTGATGGGGATCATGATAACAGCAATAAATTTCATGATTATCTCTGCATTTTATGTTCAGTGGAATGAATTCCTTGATCAAGAGTGTGAAATATCATGACGGTGAATAAGGCATTCCTTAAGTTCTTAGATGATGGGTTTGGCAGAAGCAGTACAGGCCAGGAAGGAAAATCTGTTTCTGGAATAAGTGCCTATTTCTTTGAGTACAAAGCACTGCTCCTCCCTTGATGGAAAAAAAGCAGATAGTTATCCTGAAGGAGCCCTGCTAGCAAGGGTTTCTCTGTAGATGTACTTCACAGACACCATCTGCTACCCTCTGGTCCACTGTCCTCATTCCTCATGCAAAGTCAATTGCATTAAAATTGGCTTCTTATATATTGTGCACGTATCTACAGCAGGCATTTACACCCTTCTGAAAGCCTAATTTTTTTGTTCATGGTATCTCAGTTGTAGAAATTATTATGACTTATATTAGTGCAGACAGCAGACACAATAATAGGGAAAAGCTGTAAAGAATTATATTTTCATATAAATATCTTCATGCCACAGGATTATTATGTATGTGTGTATATATATATGTGTGTGTGTATATTATATATATATGCTTTAAAATATGTCTCTGTCTATTCTCAAGTTTAACTTGAGTCCGAGACACTTGGTCCCTTTAAATGGGCCAAATCTTATATCCTACTTGTTATGGGCTAAATTGTTTTCCCACAAAATTCGTATGTTGAAATCAGAACCCCCAGTATATCAGCATGTAACCATATTTGGAGAAAGTTCTTTAAAGATATGACTAAGTTAAAACGAGATTTTAGGATGGGACCTGACCCAATATGACTGTTGTCCTCATAAGAAGAAATTTAGACACAGAGAGAGAGATAACAGACACATGTGCATGCATGCAAAGCTTCGACCATGTTGAAGAGACAGCAGGAAGTGGCCATCTGCAAGACAAGGACAGTGGCCTCAAAAGAAACTAAACCTGCTGACACTTTGATCTTGGAATTTTATCCTCCAGAGCTGTGAGCAAATAAATGTCTGTTGTTTAAGCCACCCAGCCTGTTTTGTTATGGCAGCCCTAGCAAATTGATATGCTATGTAGGTGGTGTTGATATGTTTATGTGCATGTTTTTTCCCTTGCAAGACCATACACTATTTGGGAATAGTGACTATGTCTTTTCACTTTGCATCATCCTCACAGCAGCAGGTGGGGACACAATCACTCTTCAATAAATATTTGTTAGGTTGGTAATAAAAGGAAAAGAACATTTAGATTGTGATGCAATCATTGTTTTAAGCGATAAGTATTTTAAATAAAAATCAGTTTGGAACAGTACAGCCATTATATTTTTAAGGCTATTATATTTTCAGAGCATGTGTACAAATGTCACATGAAAATAAGTAAAATAAAAATTGTAAAACCTTTTTTACTCAAACATTTGCCAATAGTATTTATTTGATAAGAATCAAGCAAATTGTTCTTCACACACGTTTGTGCCAGAGTCATGAAGCAGTTACATGCCATTCTTTCTTCACTTTTCCTTCAAAATCCCATCTGCCTTTCACTCACTCATTCATTTAAGCAATTATTAAGTGATGACTATGTACCAGTTACTAGAACTAGAAAAATAAAGGGATGGCTATTCTTTCAAGACATAAATTATTTGTTTTGATGAAAAAGAATTTGTTGAGTTTGCATACATACATGATAGGTCTATTGAAACTATTTCAAGGCAAAACCCGATGCACAGCAATGACATCTTAATTACTCTTTAAATTGATAATAAAAAACAGATGATTTACCTGAAAGCACTGGAGTCAGACTGAATTTTGCCCACCTTTTCTTCCAATAAGGTAAGATCCAGGTGTTGGAGAGTGGTGGCTGGTAGTGAACAATTACTGCAGAATTTCCTTTTCAACTCTTCTGTCCAGACACATAGCCCTACCCAACATCAGTACATACATTATTTGAATAAAATCACAGTTGACATTGCTTTGTACAGTACAATATGCCATTAGACTGCATTAGAAAAACTACATTGAAAATAATTTCTAAGCCTATATTATCTTCAGATCCTGCATTTCCATCTTAAAAAAAAATCTTTCTAATTGGCTTGTTCCTCTGTAATAAAAATATCACTCTGATTTTACCTAATTCCATAGTCTCATAAAGGAAGTTCATCATCCTTACTCCCAACTTGTTCTCTCTCCAAAACACAGATCTGATCATCTTATTTCCCAGCTTAAGTTCTTCCACATTTTTTCCTTATCTGTAGGAGGTGACCCAAACTGTTTTGCAAGATACACAATGCCCTTTACAATCTGGAGACCCAGCTTCCCTTTTCAGTCTCTGTTCTTCTATATATTTGTTCCATACTTTCTGCATCCAGATTGAGTTGGTTGTTATTGCCTAAAATCACTGTGTTCTCTTGCATCCCTTTCCCTTTGCATACACTACTCCCCAGCCTGGTACTCCACATACCCTACCTCATCTGCCTTGTAAACATCTACTAAGCCTAATTTAATTCCATAAACACATATTAAAAACCAACTAAGGCTTCACAACTGTGCTAGGCATGGAAGATGCAAAGATGATTAGAACACATTTCCCAGATTCCAGTTTAGTACGGGGGAAAATATTAATATAAGGAAATAATCATGACTGTGGAAAAGTTATATAAAAAAAGAAAGAATAATATATGAGAAGAGGAAGAATGATGGTTCAAAGAAAATGACTTTTGAGCTAAAAGTTAAAATAACATTCAGAGGCACAAGTACGAGGAAAAGTGGAGATTGGAAAGGACAATCCAGACAGAGAAAACAGCAGGTGCACAGGCATGGGGGTGTAGAGCAGCAGGGGACGGGCACTCTGACATGACTACACTAGGAGATAAATGTGGAGAAACAGTGGCAGTTCGAGGGGTGCACGGATTCAGCTTTGCATTCTAACTGTGTCAAGACCTAGTTTCAAAAGCACATCCTGGTAAATACTTCATCACTTTCTCTTCTTTTTCAGCTCATAAGAGTCTTTACATGTATCTGTTAGAGCACTTGTCCTTGATACTGTAAGTATGTCTTTAAATTTGTGCTTTTTCCCATTAGGATGGTTAAGTCCTAAAGAAGAGGGATATTGGCTTATTTCATTTTCTATGTCCAACATTAATGCCATGTCTGGCAGAGGGTTAAAGTACAATAAAAACTCAATAGAAATAAGGGTGTTAAATAGTGTATGAGTGAAAACTAAGTTATATGTCAGAGTCTTGGCATCTTAAATCTAATCCAAGGCATCAGTTCTTTTTCATCTCTATTACTTAAACTGTCATTTACAACATGTCCATACATATAAACGCACATGTAATTTTAACATAAAATTTTTCCTCATTATAGATTGTTTTAAAATACTATTGACCCATGAACCCAAAGAACTTGGGAAAATACCTGGTACAAAAATATTTTGTAAATATTTTAGCACATCCTTAATTGTTTTTCTGCTTGACCACATTTACTTATGTGGGTTTCAAAAGTTTAAAATATGGAAATGTTGTATAATGGCTTATTTGAATTGCTAATTATAATCTATTTTATTGTCAGGAGGGCTGACTTTTAAGGAAATTTTATAAAGACTAACAAGCAAATAGTTCCACTTATTTATTAGAGTTCTTGTGAAATTTGTGCAAAAACTGATGTACTTTTGGAAGGACAAAATGAATGCTCTGTATGAAGAAATCATAATTTCAGCTAAGCAGTTGACAGGTCATAAAATAATATATTCATTACATAAAGATGCAATAAAATTTCAATTTCAGATTCAGCAATCTGTCTTTATGTGGAATATATTTAATTACTTACCAAGTGTTCTTGTTATATGAGCAAATGCCTCTTTTTATAATTTACTAATTAACATTGGGTGAAGGCTTTTCACTGAAACTTCTAAACAGGAAAATCAATGTACGGATTCTTTATAGCTACTACATAGAAATAGTAGAAGTCTTCCATATGAGTTTCATAATTTTTCTCACGCTTAAAGTTGAAAGAGCACCTGAAAAATTATATTTAAAAAAGAACTGAGATTAAACCCAATAATTAATAGAACAATGCAACTGTGGTTAGAAATCAGAATTGAGATATGATCTTTATCTGATTCAATTTAAAACTGATAATTAACTTTCCCTGTGTGTGTGTAGTATGTGTGTTTGTGTTTTAGCCTTCAGTGAGTGAACTGACCACAACTTATCTCTTCAGACCCATAAAACTCCACTTATTTTTGCATTTAACCTGCACCAGCTATACTGACCTTCTTTTAATGCTTTAAGTTCATTGACACTTCTGGAACTTTCTTAATGTCTCCTCTGCCCAGCACATTGTTTCTCCTCTTCCCTTTCTACTAAGTAACCACTATACAGCTCACCTGCCTCAATCACAGTATCCTTCCTGACTGACACCTTATCTGGAGATAGCTCCTCATTATGCTTCTTTCAGCACCAAGTAGTTTGTATTGTTCCATGTTGGCAGCATGGCAGAGAGGTTCAGATTATAGTTTCTAAAGTTAGAACATGGGAGTTTGAATTCCAGCCCTGTTGCTTTAAGTTATTAATGGGTGATGAAGACAAATGAGAAGTTGTATAGCATACTGTTTAAGAGAAAGCTTCTAGAGACAATATACCTAGGATCAAAACCTCAATATTCCATTTATTGGTTCTGGAATATCTTGGGTAAGTTACCAACATCGATGGGGCTTGGTTTCAGCAATTGTAAAACAGAGATATCGATAGAACCCAACTTATAGTTTGTTTTGTGTATTAAAACAGTACCTGAAACATAAATGTCTGGTGTCATAAGTAAGAATGTACCTTAGTACCTGGCCCATATTAAATGATCGATCATTTATATTTATGCTTATATAGTATTGCATTGTAAATATAGCATCAGTTGTGGGATTGTTTGTTTAATGTTTGCTTCTCCATTACACAGAAATATTCATGAAGACAAGGATATCCACCTGTTGGATACTGTAACCCCAAGACCTTATAACCCAGTGTCTAACATATAGGAGATGCTCAATAAATACCAGCTATCCAATGAATTAATCAATATTTGCCCTCAAGTGAAAGTTATAAAATCAATTAACTTGTAGTAACTTCTTGGCACTTTTGTAAGATTTAAATTAAATAAGATACATTAAAAACACCTGGCACACTGCCAAAAATATGGTTGGTATTAAAAAAATTATAAATTGTATATCTTCCCAGCTCTCTAAAGAAATCCCATTTATCTATTTAATAAATGACATTTGTGATCTCTGTCTCAATATGTCTTTTCTCTGTTCTTAGGACAATTTTTAGAGACATTGAAAGGTTATTCTTTAAAAATTTTGATCAGGTTTACCAGTTTCACTGAGGAGATGGTTTATAGAGCTCCTCATGCCAAAATTGTGAAAATTTATCTTAAACTCGTTTTTAACTTTCGTTTTTCCTGTAGCTCTTTGTGCCCCTATCGGAAAGTTACACTGAATAGTGAGGTTAGACCAGGTGATCTCTAAATGATCTTCCACTGTAAATTTGCTTTTATTCCCCATTGGGAGGACCATGAATCTTTAGCAGCCATAAGAGGAGCATGAATATACTCCTTGAACAATGCATGTGCAACCATGCAAACATACATACATACAGAGCTCTAACTATGCAAAAATGTATGCAACTTTTTTACCATGACAATAAAAAAGGTAACTGAAAATCTTCCATCTCCCATTTCACTGAGATCTTACAATAGTTTGTACTCTACCCAAGACCTCTAGAACATTTTTTTTCAGGGTAATTTATTTTTTATTTTACTTTGTTGGATGAAAGAGAATATGACATTTTATACTTACAAAAGGATTGAAAATAAGTATTTGGAATATTTCAATTTTTTTCAAAAACATTTTAAGTCATAAGCCACTGCAGGTGGACAGCTGCATTTGTTTCTTCTTATATTTGACCACCGAAGACCACAGACCTTTGGTAACAAAAAGCACAGGGGAAATTTTTCTCTCTAGTGCGTTTAAGTCACAGGTTAGAATAGGCACTTGCACTATTAGGAACGCAGAGGAGGCCCTGAGAGGCTGCCTCATCTATGACCTTTGCTGATGGGATAATACCTGGGAGCGAGCATTAGCTTGGCTCTTCTTCTGTGGGAATACTGCCAACTTAGCTAGCTTCTTAGGTTTGCTGACTTACTGCCTCTTACAGATCCACTTTTCAGGGACTTTTAAAATCAGGCTAGTTAACAAATGGAGTTCTTTGAACAGGTTGAATATGTCACACAAGTAGCAAGTTTTGTGACCCGTTCTTTGTCACTGAAATGTGCTGCCAGTGGTGACTGTTTTTCTAAAAGAAATCTCTGGAGCAGCTCTTATAACTCAAAAAACTCTGGCCTGTGATTTACCTTTAGAAATCCATCTCACTTCCGTGTATAAGAGAAGATGTGTGTGCTCTGCGTCCATCTCCTCACAGAGCTGTGGGGACAGATGTGAGCTAAGGGCATGGACTTTAATGTGGCTGACAATTTTAATCACATCCTGCAAAACGTTTAGTTCAGGTGACTTTTTCAGCTAGCCAGCATTTCTCTATGAATGACACAGTCCTCAGACTCACATTCAGAAGCGACCTTCCTGACTTGAATTGTGAAACCAGAAAGCCATCCAGTCATGGTAGCCTCTCCGTTTGTGCATATATTGACACAAAATGACCAATTCAGTTTTCCTGATATATAATCATTCAAATATTTGAATAGTTATGCAGCTGTGGTGTTGGTTGGCAACAAAAGTGCACACAACATATCCTTAGGCACATCGTCCTGAAAAATATGTTGCATAAAAACAAGCATTATTGCCTCGTTGTCAACATCCATAGACTCATCAACCCGGATTGTGTACCACAGTGACTCATTAATCCTCTCTAACAATTGTGCCTTCATATCCTCTGCTATTTCATCAATCCATCTAGTTATGGTGCTAGCCAAAACGGGAACATGTACCACCTTTTGAACTGAAGCCTCTCCTAAAACTTCATGGCAAATGTCCTTAGCAGCAGGCAGGGTCAACTGTTCACCAACAACAAAGGGCTTCTTAGCTTTAGCAATGCGGTTAGCCACTAAGAATGATGTTCTCAGTGCAGACACGGTTGATGAAGTGGTGGCCTTCAATAATTGCTTCTGTTCTTTGCGTTCACATGTTTGTCTTTTGAAAAACTCCAAAGGTTTGTCTTTTAATGCAGGGTGTTGGCCTCCATGTGGTGAAGCAGTTTGAAGTTTCATAGCTTCATAGGATAGCCTGTTGCCACCTATTATATGAAGTGGGCTTGGAGAATGTGAATCAGCTATTGCAATGAACCTTAATTTAAGTAGAACTCTTGGTATTTTCTTTTTCTATTAAATGCAGCTTTCATTTTGTTGGCAGTCTTAGAGTCTTCTGCTGTCTCAACAGTGGGTCTTTCCCCCGTTTCGAAGCTCTCCAGTGACATTGTTTTTTACTCATTTTTGCTAGGGTTAGCTTGTGGGCTTACCAAAACTGTGACTGAGGCCAGTGCACAGTGTAGGAAAGAGGCGTGGATGAAAGTGGTAAGTAAAATAACGGACTGGCCACGCACAGACTAAAATAAGTGTCGGATTCTGACTTAAAGCTGTGCCACCAGATGCAGTTGTACAATTGAAGTACTTCAACTCACTTGCCACTCTAAAGCCTGCCACTAGATGGAGCTTAATTATCATTTGCCACTCGCTGGTAGGGTTTTGACATGAGTCTGCAAGCAATTGATTTATTATGGTCTCTGTGCATTAAAACCTCTCCGCTAATGATAATCTGTATTTGCAGCTGCTCCCAGCACTAGTATCACAGCCTCAGCTCCATCTCAGATCATCAGGCCTTAGATTCTCATAAGGAGCGTGCAACCTAGATCCCTTGCACGCATGGTTTACAGTGGGGTTAGTGCTTCTAAGGGAATCTAATGCCCCCACTGATCTGACAGAAGGCAGAGCTCAGGTGGTGATGAGAGCAATGGGGAGCAGATGTAAATACAGATGAAGCTTCGCTCCCTTGCCTGCTGCTCACCTCCTGCTGTGCGGCCCTGTTCCTAACAGGCCCCAGACTGGTACCACTCTACAGCCCGGGGGGCTGGGGAACGCAGACATAGAGTACTACCCAGCCATAAAAATAAATGAATTAATGTTTTTGCAGCAATTTGGTTGGAACGGGCGACCATTACCCTAAGTGAAGTATCCTAAGAATGGAAAAATAAACACCGCATGTACTCTGTAATAATTTGGAACTAATTGGTGGGCACACACGGACACAGAGAGAAGTAAAAGTCATTGGAAATCAAGAAGGCAAAAGGGATAAGGGGAGGGGTAAAAAAACCCTCCCTATGAGGTATAATGAACACAATTCAGGCAATGGGCACACTTACAGCTCTCACTTAAGCATTGTAAAAGCTATCCATGTAATAAAAATTTTGTAACCTCTTAATATTTTGAAAAAGAAAAACGATTATATAAGGTAATGAAGATGAGGCCCCCACGAAGGGACTGCTGGCTTCACAAGAAGAGGAAGACACTGGAAGTGATATTAATATTCTTGCTCTCTTGCCTTGTTATGCCCTCTGCCATAATATAACTCAGCAAGAAGGACCTCATTAGACGCCAGTACTATGTTCCTGGACTTTCAATCCTCCAGAATCATGAGCTAAATAAACTACTGTTCATTATAAGTTATCCAGTCTATGGTATTCTGCCTTAGCAACAGAAAATGGCCTAAGATGACAAATTTCCCCTCATTATAACAGAGCAAGGACTTCTGCATCAGAAATGCTTGAGTTGTAATGTGGGCTCTGTCCCATCTTTCTGTGACACTTGGGAAATAATTAAATAGTGCTAAATGTCAGGTAATTCATCTGTAACACTATTTAACAGGGTTACTAGGACTCTACTTTCCCATAGCACAGCTTGCTTCCTTTTGTAAAAACCACAATTGCAATTAATTGTCTCCTGTATCTGAATCTCCAGTCTTCAGAAAAGTGTCTGAGAAATTTGACAGTCAATAAAACAATTATGTACTTTGTTCTATTGATTACATGTGAAGTCCTTAACATAGTTTCTCATATGCAATAGAAGTTCATTACATGGAGTTATTATTATTTATTGTTCCCTCCTTCATAAATTAGGTAGGCAAAATACTATTCCAGGAATAAAGGTGAGAAATTAATTGTTATTCTAAGGAGTTATTTATTCAAAATTGTTTCTTTAGCATCTTCTTTGTACTGAACATTATGTTCAGAATGGAATAAAAAATACACATAATACACATTTTACTTTATTTTTTCATTTAGTGCAGAAACCATTACCTTTTTTCTGGGCATTATCTACTCCACAGAGACAAAGATGAGCCTCTAAACAAATTTTTTTTTTTTTTTTTGAGACAGAGTGTCGCTTTGTTGCCCTGGCTAGAGTGAGTGCCGTGGCGTCAGTCTAGCTCACAGCAACCTCAAACTCCTGGGCTTAAGCAATCCTACTGCCTCAGCCTCCCGAGTAGCTGGGACTACAGGCATGCGCCACCATGCCTGGCTAATTTTTTCTATATATATTTTAGTTGGCCAGATAATTTCTTTCTATTTTTAGTAGAGACGGGGGTCTCGCTCTTGCTCAGGCTGGTCTCAAACTCCTGACCTCCAGCGATCCACCCACCTCGGCCTCCCAGAGTGCTAGGATTACAGGCGTGAGCCACCGCGCCCGGCCCTCTAAACAAATTTTTACCGTACAATTCCACCTCTACACATCATAGCAGATTATCAGGGTGAACAACTGACCCTACTAACCTAGTAATGTGTTTCTCAAGAGACACTCATTTAATTTTTGTGGAAAATTAGATCACTGTTTTGAGCCATGATTTGGACATTTCTTGGTTTTTGCAGAGATAACCTAGTTCTTAGAAATGGGATAATGAATTTTGATAGACAATGCAGAATAAAGACATGCAAGAAAAGACTAAATGAATTACTGAAAGAGTTTTAGTTTCTGCTTGAAACCCTCTTCTGAACACTGTGTTCTTACTCTAGGTTCTATGACATAACTTGTACATATAAAACTTTGCAATTAATTTTTACTCTAGTTAGTTTGGGTTAAGATTTGTTGTTTCCAATTAAAAGAGTAACACATTAAAACTCATTTATGCATCTTCAAAAAGGTAGGGATCTTATTATAGGAGTGTGAATGTCCCAGTCCCTTTTCTATAGCATCTCGAAATTTTTAAAATTCCATTTACTATCTGCTATTATTGTTCTTGTTAGTATGTATGTCCTTGAAACTCTAGATGGTATATTTACCTCTACAGTTTCCTACCAAAATATTAATCATAGATATCATCAGTTTTACTGTAATACAATCAGGATGATTTACTAGCTATAATTGGAAAATTCTAAATTAATGTTAGCCTTGTTAACCTTCTAATTTGTTTGGACAAATTGAGAACCAGCTTAGAGCCAAATGGGAGTATAGAAAGCATTTTAGTCCAACTTATTCTGAATATAAAGAAACCAGGCTTGAAAGAGTTGCAGTAATTTCACTCTCTTCAGTACCCTTTGTACCTCAACACATTCACCATTGCCCTTGCATTGTGAATATTTTTAGACACTAGACATTTGCTAATCATTACAATAGAGTAAATCATATTCTCTAAATTTATCTGTATTTATTTATTTATCTCAGAACATTATGGGGGTACAAATGCTTTGGTCACATAAATTGCTTTTGCACAGCCCAAGTCAAAGATACAAGCATGCCCATTTCCCAGACAGTGCACCTCTCACCCATTAGGTGTGAATTTACCCATCCCCTCCTCCACCTTCCCACCTGCGCGATCCCCAGTGAATGTTACTTCCATATGTGCATATAAGTGTTGATTAATTAGTACCAATTGAATGATGTGTACATATGGTGTTTGTTTTTCCATTATGGTGATACTTCACGTAGAAGAATGGGACCCAGTTCCATCCAGAATAACACAAGAGGTGTTAGTTCCCCATTTTTTATGGTTGAGTAGTTCTCCATGGTATACACATACCACATTTTATTAATCCACTCATGTACTGATGGGCACTTGCCTTGTTTCCACATCTTTGTAATTGTGAGTTGTGCTGCTATAAACATCTACCGGGGTTAGTCATTTTCACAGAGATTTCTAAGTTTCAGGGAAAAAAATACAATGTTGAAACCCTGTGATATTTCATTTGACGTGAATAAAGTTCTTAAGCTGCTTTTCTTTCTAATTAGCTCCAACTCAGGGAATCAGAAGGAAGATGAATATTATGTACCATAAAATTCTACTGAAGTAGAATAGTATTTTAATTATATTCCATGAATTATTAAATATTTCTCAGAAAGAAAGGCTACATGGTGTATTCAGTGGAAAATTCATGAGAAAAAGACAGTGAGAGCTGTGTTTACACCTACCAGTGCCACTAAGTTGCTAGATGCTAGGAGGAATTGAAACTGTGAGAAAAGAATAAAGGATTTCAAAAGTCACTTCCAGCTAGCTATTAAGTTCCTGTTTATGATAATAAAAAATAAAGTTCTAAGATATTTTCACAACCAAATTTTATTCATCTCCTTAAAACAGTGCAATTTTACTACTTCAGTTGCCTCTCTACATTTTTACTTCCAATAACTGTATGTTCACTGAAGCAACTTTAAGTCAGACTGAATCGTTTTAAAATGACTGATGATCAAATAATTGATTATAGATGTGGCTCCATTGTATAGGGATTCATTGCATGATGAACCTCCTATTCATTGTTAGCATAATAAAGCACCACCAATTATGCACTGACATTTGCCAGAATACTTGAATACTATTTATGTATTTCTCATAGCTGTTATACCTGTACTTAAAACTAGTAATAGGTCATTTTTAGCAGTATTCTCAAAGAAGTAATTAGTGTTCTACATTTAAATTAAATTTAGTATCCCCAGGAGAAGCGGAAGTATATAATGTTAATTTGTTTGTGTTTATAGAGTTCAGATTTTCTTTAATTAATGAGTTCAGTCAATTTCTAATGTACTCTATGTGAAATGATCATGTTTTCTGAAATTGCCCTTGAATAATTATACGTAGTTGCTGTAGAGAAATAGTTCAGTTCATCAATTAACGATTTGATCCTGGATTATTATATTCATTTAATTAAAGTCACATAAGTTTTCGATTTTAATGGCATTCATTATATTGTTAAAAAAAAGAATCATTTATTTTCAGAAAATAAAAATTTCTTTTATTAACACATTCTTTAATTTGTCAAAAAAAGAACAATAGGTTAGTCATTTAATTACAAAATAGCTCAGCTCTTTTCTTAAAAAAATCATAGTATTGCTAATTGGAATAATTTGACATAAATAATATTTGGCAGTTTAATTTTGTGAAGCTTGAATAGTACATGAGGTCATTAAAATGAAAGATTTCTAGCAAAATAACTATATGAAAATCCACTGGAAGAGACTCTGACATCAACATTTTGAGAAAAATAAGACCCTTTGGAATCACTTTCCTCTAGTACCTTCACACCCTTAGCAGAACATTACGGCCCAACAAACCAATGTACGTGTTTATAGGTATTCTGTGTTTATGTGAAGGTTGTGGCATCCCTGTTCTTGATCATGTTGTCCATTCTTTTTCCAAAACTATGTATAAAACAGGTTTTCAGGTCTGTCCAAAGTGTTAGGTCAAGTCTGGGTAGCCTTTTAACATTTAGAGGACAAGACTTATTGCTAAAAATCTTTTTCTTGATATTAACACACATTCTCAAAACCAAACGTGGTCCTGAGTTTTTTAAAAAAAGAGCAAAATACATAGGGAGCAGCTAAGTATTTTGTTAATGACCACCCTGAACCTTTGAAGTTCATAATTATAATATCTTATATGTTAAAATGTCTTCCATTTACATTTTGATTGGCTCATTACAACTAAGTATGACATTTGGATAAGTGGAAAATTTGTTTTTGCTTTTACTTTTATATTTTAAGATTTATAAATCAAATATTTTGTCATCACTGCAATGAGCTAATTTTCAACATCATTTAAAAAATTCTTTTTTTTTCCTTTTTGTAAAGGGAAAAGTAAACTATGTAAAAACACTTTGGTTTTTAATATTCAACAGAAAACTTAAATGGCTTTAATTGTACAATCTTACTTGAATCTTTCCCCAAATCAGCCAAGTTTATTCGAATGTTTAATAACATGCGGGGCACAGTGGCTCATGCCTGTAATTCCAGCTATTCGGGAAGCTGAGCCAGGAGGATTGTCTGAGCCTAGGAGTTTGAGACCAGCCTGGGCAACACAACAAGACCCCGTGTCTGAACAAAAAGTTCAATAACACAGTCTAGCAATATTAAAAGCATAATTATGATTTATTTAATTTTTAAAATTTCTTTGACTTTATACATTGACGAAGTAGATCACTCTGCTATTGAAAAGAATATATTTCAATGGGATATAAAAAGTGCAATTTTATTTGCCTTTTTGCATTTTTACTTTTTTCCATTTTTATTCATATTTTCAATTTCTCTAAAATGACCTATATTTAGAAGGCCAAGCACTGAAGTGTCTAATGCTAATGCATATTGAGAAAATAATAAACTTTATAACCTTCCTCTGCATGAAAAGTGTTTCTCATCAGTAACATTTCCTGACATTTGTATCATCCAGAGATATCAAATAATTTACTCCATAGGACTCCTCGTTTCTATATCTAGAAATCCATGGTGATATCAGAGGGAATAAAAGGTGTTCCTTAAGAGCAGTGACCCATTCAAGTGAGGTTTCCAGCTCTCTCTTAAATTCTTGACCTTAAGAATCTTTAGGGTAAGAATCTTTGCAATTTAGGAAAAATATTAGGAATAAACATAAGCCATCTGTTTCCCCAGGGCTGTTGTCCCCTTAACACTTTTTCATCTATCTTTAAAATGCATAAATATGATCTCAGTAAAGTTGTTTAGCTTTATCATTATACAGAAAATATGATGAGTCTTTGAAAGATAGTTTGAAAAAGTAAAAGTGCTTCAAGATACATGGTACATTCCAAACTATACATGCATATGTTAAACAAAGATAAGTTAAACAAATAGTCCACAATTATGCAATTAGTAAATGTGAGAACCCCATTCAGTCTACTTCCAAAGTCCATAACCATCATTAGGATGTATCATCTTCCCAAAAGTTTTTCAAGTTAAAGTCCTAAAATTATAAACCCAGAGAATCTTAAGCCTAATACAGTTTTAAGGTTATCTAATACAACCTTTTCATTCAGTTGGTTAAAGTCTACTCTAAAACATCTACATCCATCATTTCCAGTGTTGATTAACTTACTATTTGTCCTTTTACCTTTAGGCAGCTTTTCTCTGACCTTCAATGTTATTGATTACTACTAGGTCCCAGATGTTCTTTCAAATCCTAGACATTTCACAGTGAGATGATAGATATGGTCCTCATTCCCATGGAACTTACTTTCTAACAAAGGAGGCAAATAAAACAAGATTTTTTGATAGTGATTAGGAGCTATTTGAGATTGGGTAGCCAAAGGCCTCTTTAAGGACATATATGCTAAACAATCATGACAAGAAGAATCTAAGCACATAAAGATAAGGAAAAAAACCACTAAACATCCCCCAAAATTCACTAAAGTATTTAATTAAATTGACAGTTCAGGAACAGAGAAGATCCTACGTGTCTGGAGCAAGGAAAGGAAACCATGAAAAAACATTGGAGATACAAACAGGAAACAAAAACATATATGACTTTATAGATTCAACTAAAATTTGATACTATTTTTTTTTTTTGAGAGACAGCATCTTGCTTTTTCACTCAAGCCTGAGTGCAATGGCCTGATCATAGCTCACTGCAGTCTTGAACTCCCAGGGTTCAGGCAATCCTCCCGCCTCAGCATCTCAAGTAGCTGGGACTATAGTTGTGTACTCCTGTGCCCAGCTAATTGTTTTGTTTTTTGTAGAAACAGGGTCTTGCTTGTTGCCCAGGCTGGTCTCAAACTCCTGGCCTCAAGCCATCCTCACCTCTGCCTCCCAAAGCTCTGGGATTGTAGGCACGAGACAGCACGGCCAGCCAAAAATTTATACTTTTGTTCTTGTAAGTAGCATTGTATTTTTAAGGCTTTCTGTTGTAAAATGGCCAAAAAAAAAAAAAAAAGCAAGGAGACCAGTGAGACCTAGTGAAAAATGGAAGTGGCTTAAACTAGGGGCATACCAGTGGAGATGAAAAAAAGTGAAGGGTATCAAGGTATACTTGTAGGTTAATTCTGAAGGACTTCCTTGTGGATTAGGTTCGGAGAGGGAAGGAAGTAAAGCAATCAAGAAGTAGTTTTAGGATTTGGTTTGATGAAAGAGCCATGCCATTTACTAAGACTGAGATGACTTGGAATGAATACATTAAATTGGAGAGGGAATCAAAGGTTATATCTTGGTAGAATGAGTTGGAGATGTCTGTTAGACTTAGCAGATGGAATATATACCCTTGTCATTTTTACTTAATTGAGTCTAGTTCTACCCTTTACTGTCGTGGTCAAAAAATACATTCTGTCTCCTCCATATTGCAATTTTTCAAATAATGTTATAATTCTCTTCCAATATTCTTTGATAACACACATTGCCATCACTGCCATTTATTATCCTCTATATATGTTGAATTTGCTTATAAATGATGCAAAAATTGGGAATGATGCAAAAAGTGGGAAAGGGGAAAAAGTGAATATGTCTATCCTGCTTAGAATTTCATTCTACTCTTTAAACTGGAAATTATTTTTGCATTTAGTTGAGAAATTAAAAATGTACTTTTTTAATGTTTATCTTTTTTTAGGGAAAAGGGTGATCAATGACTCTTGTGTACTTTTTAAGTTAGAAATATCCTTAATGATCATGCTATACATTCTTTTTGCAGAAAAGACTTTTGAGGGGAAATCATTTCTTATCTTCAAATACTGGAAAACATGCTCAGTGGAAGAGAAATGAGACTTATTTTGTGTAGAACCAGAGGGCAGAACCAGACCAGTTGTGGGAGCTATAGGAAAATTGACATTGTGTTTAATATAAAGAGTGGTCTAATAATTACAGTTATCAAATCAGTCATTGTGCTATATTGTATGAATGGAAACTTCATCTCTGTAAAGAATTGAGTAAATTGGACAGCCACTTTGGAGAAATGGACACAGGCAAAAGTAAACAGTGAATAGATATTTGGGCTAGATGAACTTTAAACTTCTTTTTAACGTGGAAATGTAACATTTCTAGAAAACAACCATTCTATAAGCTGAATAAAGACTGAGTTTAAATAGACAACTAGGCTTAGTGTTGAAACTTAGATTTGCTGAGATCCTAATCAATGTATATTTAATGTGATATATTTAACCAGTGGAAATTCATAGCTTTCTGCCTTGAAATAAAAGGTACTATAACCTATATCCAAAATATTTCTTTAAATTAATAAAATATTTTTATATTTAAAGTTTCATGGTAGCCATCTAATCTACTTCATTGACTATTTTTTCAATTTTTAAAACATTTAAAAAAATTTTTTTGGAATATTTTTAGATTTACAAAAAAGTTGTAAAGATAGTGCAGGTAGTTGACATACATCCCTCACTGTTTCAGTTCCTACTATTGTTAACACCTTACATTGCTATGATACATGTGTTAATACGAAGAAACCAACATTTGTGCATTTTTATAAAGTAAACTGCAAACTTTATTTGGATTTCTCTAATTTTTTTTGTTGTTGTTTTTGTTGTTGTTGTTGTTAATAGCCTTTTTCTGTACCAAGATTCAATCTAGGATACTACTGTGCATTTAGTCATCATGTCTCCTCTAATCTGTGACAGTTTTTTAGTCCTTCCTTGTTTTCATGACCTTGACAGTTTTGAAAAAGACTAGTCAAGAATTTTGCAAAATGCCCTTTAAATAATTAGAATTTTATGATTAGACTAATATTATGAGTTTTTGGAGAAAATACTAAAAGTTAAGTGCCCTTCTTATAACTTTTTGTCAGATGTTACATGATTTTCATACATTACTGGTGACGTTAACCACAATCATTTGATCAAAGAGTGTTACCAGGTTTCTCCACTATAAAGTTAATATTTTCCCTTATTTATCATACATATCACATCTCTATTATTTAGAAGTTAGTTATAAATCTAACTCATACAAAAAGGGTTGGGGGCACTAAGTTATACCTTGCTTGTATATACATGTATGTTATTTGGATCCATTAACTTTTAAAGACTTTATTTTCATTGTTATTTTCTGTTTAAGAAAGTCAATGTTTTCCAAAACAGAATTAAATATCTTCTATTATCTCTTTTTGCTAACATTTAAAACATTAGTTCAATGATTACACAATATTAAATATTATCATAAAACTGCAAAAGAGCATGAACTATGAACTCTAAACAAATTTTACTGTCATAAATATTAGGGAATAAGGCATTAATATTAAAAGTTCAACTTGTCTCATCTTTATGCAAAAATAACATTTCCATAATATCAAGTCCTTTATGTCAAGCAAAAATGCATATTGGATGCATTCCCAGGTATTGAAAGAAATGGACTGTGAGAATGATTTTTCACTGGAAATAGAAACCCACATTATCTCCAAAGTGATATATACAAACGCATAGCTTTTCATTCCATATCTAATAATTGTCAAGGAACTAATTTAATCATGTAAATATGAGCCAAACTTTGTGGTTACTTTACTTTTAAAATATTTTCAGTTTATATGGAGCATAAGGATATTTTTTCTTTTTTTCAGTTATCAAAACTCACTAAAGATTTATGTATTCTTCCTATTATTTTCTGAGTAATACTATTGGGTTCTAACTCAATAATAAGATGTACACTGTTTTAGATCCGGAAGTAATCTACAAAAGGAACTTTTTCCTCAAAAGAAAAGAACAATATTTACACTCAGTAGTGTCTAGATAATAATGATATGAATATATGAATGATTGCTAGATAATAGATGATAGATAATGGATAGACAGATAGATAAATTTGAGATAGCTATACAATAGTAATAATGCTAGAAATATAGCTAGCTAGCTAGCTAGATAGACAGACAGATAGATAGATACATTACAAACACATTTATACCATGCTAAACAAATGCCATACAGAAAGTGAAAGCTCTGCTATAGCAAAAGCAGTATTATGCTTGGGGTGTGAGGGATCAGATGTGAATCCCAGATTTGTGGCTTGTTGAGTAGATAAATTCCTTTAATCAATCAAGCTCAGAGCCTCAATCTCTCCAATAAAAAAAAATGGATAAAATGATATATGCCACCTGGATTATTGTAAGGATTAATAGGACTAACATATTTACAATTTATGTCTTATATTTCTAGTAAAAGGTATTAAAAACATCTAGAACTTCTCATTTTTACTATATTTCAAGGAAATAAAACAAACAAAGATATGTAAAACATTGGAAATTATAAACCTGGTAACAGAAAAGTTATACAAATGTAGAATGTTTCTCCAAAATATTATAATTAAATTTGCTGCCATCTTAATTTATGTCTTAATAAGTATGCATATCAAGATCACCAAATTTAATGAAAGCAATTACAATTACTGAAGATAGTTTTTCACATTTTTCTGACAGCAACCTGCAGTTATGCCAAAAAATTTCCTGTAGCATTAAAGGTTTGTTATTTCACTATTAATTAATGTTCTTTGCTCTTCAAAAACCATCTGTGTAGAGGCTAATAAATTAGTAGAGCCCCAGGTGAAGAGAGACCTCTACAGATGTTTAATTGCCAAAAATATCTTGATATCTTTGACATCATATTTTGTTCTGTCTTAATAACTCCATGTACAATGTATTATCTCTATTAGTAACCCAACACAGGAAAGTTTTCCTTAGAAAAAAGTGAATGCTTGACTTTTAGATTCTGCTTAAATAGTATTGGTTATTTTCAGCACGCTCAAACTAATCATGTATAAAAAGTCTCTTAGGTTCTTATATTAAGTTTAGGTTGGAGAATTCAATCCTAGTTTAGTTCATCACTTCGCATCTTTTACCTTTTAGGTTTACCACTCTCTCATGTCACAACATACTTAATAATATTAGGAAAAAAATCATCAAATTATAAATATCTTAATTTCTTGGTTTTTCAGATTTATTTATGCCTTATGCATTTATTAGGCTCCTACTGTTTACCAAGCATGGTGTTCAATTTAAAGAGTTTTAAGACATGATTTCTTCTGTAAGATATTTAGCATGTAGTAAGGAATATATGCATAAAATTCAAATATACAGTATAAAGTGATAAGAGCCCCAAATGATAACTTAGGAGAAGAAGATGTTATTTGGAAGTAGAAAGATGAAAGAATGCTAGTTTTATGGAAATAATTCCTACAGAAGTTTTCACGGGACTGGAATTAAACAAATGAAAAATAGTAAGGATTTTGACAGGATAGAGTAAAAGAGCATTCCAGTTAGAAGGAAGAGCAGGAACAAAAGCACTGATTTTGATCACCTGAGACATTTATCATTTCTTTGTGATAACATTCCAAATCCTCTCTTCTAGCTAGTTTGAAATATATAATATATTATTGTTACCTCTAGTCACCCTACTGTGCAATGAAACACTAGAACTTCTTTCTCCTACTTTGGACTTTGCATCCTCTCCTTATCTCTCCATCCTCCCATTCTTCCTAGCCCCTAGTATCCACTCTTATATTCTCTACTTCTATGAGGTATACTTTGTTTAGATTTCACATATGACTGAGTGCATGTGGTATTTGTCTTCCTGTGCCTGGCTTATTTCATTTAACACAATATCCTCCAGTCTCATCCATGTTGCTGCTAATTAGGGTAATTAGCATAATAGAATTTGATCCTATTTATGCTTATTACCCTAATTCAATTATTACACATTGTATATATGTATCAAAACATCACACTGTGCCCATTGTAAAAAGAAAATCAAAATCTCGGGGCTACCTCCCAATTCCTTATGCGAAAGAAAAGGTAAAGTCCTTAGGCACCTGTGAAGAACTGGCCCCACAGATCGTTCATTAAGGGACTTCTTTGCTGACCTCCCATAAACAAGCACATGCAAATTATAACTATGTCTGGCTCCTAAAAACTAAATTTTGTTTGATTCTATTAATACACTCATAATGAATGAATTACAAGTTTATCTTTATAGGTAACAGAACTAGAAAGAAGAGAGAATCAGCTTCTTCTGTCTACCCAGAGATATCTACATAATTGATGTTTCCTTCAGTCCCTTTTTCTCTTTTAACATTCCCCTTATTCTATGTAAACTGTATATTTACTGGGTCTCACAAGAATGTAATCATTTTGCCTTACCACCACCATTCCCTTTTCCTTTCTCTCTGTATGGCTTTAAATGCTGAAGCCTCCAGATTCCCCTTTGGAAAAACAGCTGCAGGGTTACCTGTGGTTCATGTTTTTCCCAGACACATCCTCATTCTGGCTTAATAAATCTCCATTGACTGAGATTTTTGCTTCAGGCACTTATTTGGGTCAACAACAACTTATGTTTATACAGTTATTATGTGTCAATAAAGAATAAGTAAAAAATTAAAACAAAACAAAAGCATTTTATTTTATTTGGGAAATACCTAACATCAGAGTGTGCTCTTATACATATGGAGGGGAAGTTCAGGAAAATCAGCAAGGAAAGGGGAGCTGAGAGTAGAACGAGTCCTCTGTTCTCCATTCCAGGCCCTGATTGCACTTCCTACATCAAGAGATCCTTGTAATCCATGAGTGCATAGGTATTTTTCACTAAACTATGAGCAACTCAAGCATAGGATCTGTGAGTTATAATTGCTTTTTAAACCTGGCAACCGATGGAGTGCCTAGCAGATAATCATATTTAATAAATCTATGTTGAATGAATAAATGAATAAAAATGTTTAATGACTAATGGATCATCTTGAATACCAGACTCAAGAGTTTGTATTTTATTATTGAAGCTACTTTTCTTTCCTTATGTGAATCAGGCCAACAGTGAGTAAAGACCATTCAAATAACAGTTACTTTAAAATGAGTCTTCTATAATTATCTACATTTCTAATTATAGACACATAGAGGAATGATTCACTTAATTCTAAGTTTTCCTTTATATATATTTAATTGCAAAGAAGAATGAAACTCAGTAATTATTTAAGTCAAGAAAGTGAATTTAAGCCTAAAAATAGCAAACTTTCTCCTATGAATGTACTTTAACATAAACATTATAACCTTAGCTGCTATTCCACTTAAAATGCAATTATTTTTCTAATTTTAATTTACTATATAGAATAAAATCTTCCATAGCTCCAATCTGAGAAAACCACAGTTAATATTTTGATGAAGTTATTTAATACTTCATTTCAACTCCTCAATCTATAACTCATAATTTTAAGTTCATTAGCATATTTAATTATGCTTACAAAGGAGTAAATGATACTTTATTACATTTTAATATAAATCCCATTTTGAAAAATAACTCAATGGTAAATACTGTATTCTCCTAAGGAACTAGTATGATTCCCCCTTCTCTTTAAAAAAAAACAAGAAAAAGCAATGTATTATGTTTCCATTTTTTAAGGGCTGTTAGAAAGCCCTTAAGTAAATCTGATCCCCTAATCATACTGACTATCTCCTTGGGTTCATTCAGCTTTTTCTTTCATTAATTTTTTAAGATCCTAATTCTTCTTTTAAAATTAGAGAGAAAAAATTTTCCTGAAATAACACTGCAAAAATGTCTATTCAGTTCCAAATTTAAAAGTGAAATCAGAAACTTCAAGTGTTCACAATGTTTATAAATGTTCAGCTATTTTATTTGATGTAGCCTTAACATATTTAAAGAACCTGCTCTGCTTATGTAACAGAGGGAATGGCCTGTAGTCACCTCTCCTCCCATAGATATGAAAGGGGAATATTGACATTAGGGAATATGTAACAGAGGGAATGGCCTGAAAAAAATGGCAAAAATATTTTCTGTCTCTAAAACATCCTCCACTCCTTTTTGAGAATGAAAACCTGCATGCCTACCTCAGACCAGTGGCGGGGAGGGGCAGAGGAATGTCTTGATCTTTGTGCTACGGGATATGTCTCAGCCTTGACCTGGCAGAGAGAGGTCGTGGGTAGAGGGTAAGGGATTGTCTTCAGAGGAGATGGGATGGAGATGGGACAATCAGGATCACCAGCTGTAGTGGAACAGCAGTTGCCTGAAGCAATCAACAGCTGCAGCTGAATAGCAGTTGCCTGAAGCTGAGAACCCACCTTTAAAAGCTCTGTATTTCTGCTCCTTGGGGGGAATTTGGATTTTGAGATGATAGTCTGCCATTTTCCTCTTTTGCCAGCAAAGTAATAAACTTCTCTTTCCTTCTCTGCAAACCACATGTTCTCATTCTTCTGATGCAGGGGACGAGTACCAAGCTTTTGGTAACACTTAGAACATGATATTTCAGTTGAAAAGACTCAATTTCAAATATAAATTTTCATCTTTTAAGGTGCTTATACTAATAGATGGCAAATATTGAATTATTTCTGCCTCTGAATGGAGTTTACCTGGCTGTTAATGTTTATGAAATTGCTAAATTTACTATCTAAGCAATATGTTAATAGTTTAAATTGAGGACTTCAAGAAGCTTTTGGCTTTTTGTGGATAGTCAATTGAAAGGAGAAATATTAATAATTGATACAACTCTAGAGTACAATTTGCTAAAAGGCCATAAAAAAAGGTACAAGGTATCTGTAGCTATTAAGTCAATTCTGTCAGCTTCAGTCAGAAAGCTCAAACATCAGTCTGATAATTGCAATAAAGGAGAATAGATATATCAGATGTTACTTCAATACTAAAATGAGAGAAATATATTATCAGCTATAACTCATTGATTACCATGAATATGGAAATTCTTCATGTAGGAAGGAACATCTGAATTAATTCTCAAATAGGAAGGAGAATAATTCACTAAAAGACGAGAAGGACATTCTATACAGATCAGGCACAATAAGAAAATGCATCATTTGGAATATTTATTTGTGGAATGAGCAGAAACTGTTCTGAACACTTTTCAAAAGATTTTTATTCCCTCAGTAATTTATATGTCATACTTATTTTTACCACTGTGAAAATGTTTCAAATTGAAATTTCTTTAGTGTAAGTCCCACACAAAGTAAAAGAGCACTTAAATTGAAATTATTAGCCATGAGTTCTAATTCCAGGTCTGCTTCTAATTGTATGACCCTCAGCAGTGCACTTATCATCTCTGCTCCTCTAATTTTCATCTACAAAATTCAAGGTATACTCACCACATTTCTAAAGTTCTTTCTCACAATTAACTTATAAAAATGCTATAGTCATCAAATATTAGACAAGAATCAACTGACATTTTTCCTGTACAGGTCATATTTAGCTTCAGGATAAAAAGAACTTCAGGTAGATGAAAATAGGAAAAAAACAAAACAAAAAAAACATACATCTCACCAGAAATCAACACTATATGTATGTTGAAATTATATTATCTGGGAGCATATCAGCAAAAATGTGAGTACAAAATTTTATATGTGAATGGTTGAACCCACCTCCAGATGTCATCACATTGAGGATTAGGTTTCAACACAACATTCAGTCCATAGCAGCGGAGCCACTGTTTCTTCTCTGGATAGAATAAACTGTTCCCCCTTTGGACATAAATCAAAAGACTCTATTATTCCTGCTGGCCTCACTCACAACTCTGGAAAAGCAGTGCAGAAAGAATAATTCATGCCACCCTCTTTTATCGGAAGTGTAATTCAAGTCTTTGAGGTTCTTCAGTTCAGTAAAGCCCAACTCACATGGCCTCTTTCCGCTATGACTGATTTGTACATATTATATGCAGGAATCAGAAGGGCAGACTTTATTTCTCACCACTTTACCTGAAAGAAAGACTTTCATTTTCCACTTAGTTCAATTCATTTTCCCTAATTTCTTTAATGTTATGTTTGGTTTCTTGCCTACTGAATGAAAACTTAATTTTTAAAAGCTCACTTTTAATTAAAACCTCTCATTTTTATAGCTGAGATTTTTTTGTCCATTATGATAAATCATGAATATCATCCACAGACTATCCATCCCAGAAGTAACCACTATACAGGGTAGTTGATGAAGCTAACACAACTAGTGGGAACCTCTATATGATGTCTACATTTCTGCTTGTTGGCCCATATTTCAGTTTCTTCATTATTATTCATTAATGGATGAAAACTTTAATTATTTAAGAATGCAGTAGTTTTCTGTTCTTAAACATGTATTTCCTGGTTTGCCTACTTTGTAGATCTCCCTCCAATACCAGAATATGATTTTAAATAGAAATTTAAAATTTTAAAGAAAGCAGTAATTGATAAATACCACTATCAATACATAAAAGAATCTATAAACAATTTTTATTAAATGTCTCTCAAACCATCCCTAATTTGAAGTGCTCTTACAAATATTAGGGAAAGATGGTGGATTTCATGCTTTCATTGTCAGTTCATTCATAATTATGATTTTTCTTGATTGGCCTCTTTAAAAGTCTTATGATGTGGCACAACGTAAGAACTAGGGAGTTGTAGTGTGTGGCAAAGAGAGATAGATACTGAAGAGAAATAAAGGCTGAGACAGGAGGATCACTTGAGCCCAGGATTTCCAGAGGGTGAGAGTTCTCTCTCAAAGAAAAAAGAGAAGAGAATAGAAGAAGAAAGGAGAGGAGGGGAGGGGAGGGGAGGGGAGAGGAGAGGAGAGGAGAGGAGAGGAGAGGAGAGGAGAGGAGAGGAGAGGAGAGGAGAGGAGAGGAGAGGAGAGGAGAGGAGAGGAGAGGAGAGAAGAGAAGAGAAGAGAAAAGAGGGTGCATAATGGGAAGGCAACTAAACTTGGGTATGTGAAGGGGTGGAGGCTAGAGTGTTCAGAAAATATCAAGATAAAAAAAGCTTAACACATGTATTAAAATTAAAACATTTAGCATATGGATGGCCGTTTTCTCTTTATTTAGCTTCTAGATTTTCCACATTGTCCATCTAAGTCTAAAATTGATGTCATAACTTGAATAGTGAATGTTAACAGTGTGTTTCATCATTTTTAAACAAGAACCAACTTCAGACAAGCCATTATAATATTATTTGTGCATAAAAGTAAATGGAAATTTTTTGAAGAAGAAATTTTTATAACTAAGAGATCTCTATGAGATCACAGAAGTTATTTAAGTAAAATTTCTGTCCACCTCTATATAATCAAACTAATGTTTTTATTTTTCCATGTTGACATCAAATGAATATGACTAAATCAATAGTCACCAAATCTGAGTATGTTTACAATGGTCTGGTTTAAGACATGAACTGCTTGAACTAGCAGAAAATCACTTAGGGCTTTGGAGAGACACGGCCTCCATAGGAATTAGTAGCAGAGCCAATGGGTCTTAGAGCAGCCCCAGGGCTTTGGGAGCATTTCAAAGAAATAATTTGTCAGCATTCTAAATTCAAAACATCATGTTTTAAGTGACAAACATACACAATTTTTATTTCTCAATTAAAACTAAAGTAAATCTAAAACAATAGCTGCACAGTGCTAAGAAAAGATATATATTAATTTCTTTGTATGAACATTCTAGGTTCAAATGAGATGAAGGCCACACAATTTGCTGGTAAATAAAACAATATAATAAACATTAACTGAGTAAATGCCTCTGATTCAAAGAAGTTATTTTATCAGTTACTGATGACTAGACTATAAAAACATTTTCAGTAATTATTAATTTTTTTTATTCTTACACATAAGGATGAGAACAAAATTTGTAGAAACAAAAAAAAATCATTGTGTGATTTGATTACAAGAAAAAATGTCTATCTTTTTTCTTTTATTCTTCCAAGGGGAGGGTCATGTCAGTTTTATCTCCACAGCAGACATCAGTTGTGAAAATGAGTAAACAGGGTGCAGGTCTTCTTTCTCCTTTACAAAACATATGTAGATTTTATTCTCTGAATTGATTCTTTAACATCTTTAAGGTCTCCCAACACCTCCTGTAAGATTTACAAGCCTAAAATCTAGGGTTTTGCATGGTATCAAAGAGCATTCAAGGACTTTGCAAAAGAATCCATTCCACTGGGAATTTCCCATAATTATGGCTGGCACCTTGTATTGTGAGCAACACACTGGGTAATATACAGGATTCAAAATAACATGTTCTCAGGTAATATAAGCCAGTGTAATTTAATATTGCCTGACAATACACACTTTTTTGCCCTCATGCAATAGACCCTCTTCAGAAGCATTTTATGTCTTCATTTTGTGCCTTGATCTTTGTAGTAGCATTATCACTCGATGCTAAACAATAGTTTTAGTTTGCTTTGCTCTGCCCTAAGTATAGATTTAATAAACTTAGTTAGATTTTGCTTTTATCAATTCACCTCTTGAAATTCAATCTGTCTCTTGGTACCTATCACCTCGAGCAGGAAACACTTGATAATTGCCTCAACGCCTGATTTTTGATCCAATTATTAACAATTTTAAAATGAAAAAAATATATAAAGCTTGTTTATCCTCTTTTCTCTCAGTGATATTGTAGGGTCAGAGGGAAGAATATATATGCTGAAAATAAGCTTTTTGGTACCAAAAGCTCCTATGCAGCAAATTCTTAGATGGTTCAGTGAGTGTTACTTTAGAAAAATACATAAATGCTGCTAGAGGCCACTGCTTTAATGACACTTAGTTGGCACTAAAGTAAACTCCTGGGGCTCCTTTATTGCTATGTCTTACTGCCTCAGCAAAGGAATATTAACTTCACTTTTGCTAATAGCCCACATATTGAGACAATACATTGAATATTCATAACCCACACAGAAACCAGGATATGACAATGAGAGTATGGTTGGGGCTATTAAAAAGGCACAATTTGTTTAATTTGCAAAATCTGCTAAAAATGCATATCCTGAATCCCAAGCATTCCTTCCACAGCAGCTGAAACCAACTGACTCACAGATTAGATTCTATTCAATTACAAACACTCATACTCCTTTTGGATATTTGCTTATGTACAATTGAGATTTAGGCAATGATTACAGGGAAGTATTTGAATAATATATTGCTGTACATAAAAGTATTGTAGTATTTAGGTGTTAAGCACTATGAATTTTTTTTTTGAGCAAGCTAAAGCAAAGGAAGAGTGGAAGAGAGCTAGCAGCTAGGACACAGATGAGGAAGTGGGATTTGGAGGCAGGACAAGACCAGAGCCTGGGGGTTTATTTTCAACATCTGAGGCTCTTGACAAGGTTCCCTGGAAGAGTTCAGACTGGACCAATAAGAGATTTCAGGATTCAACTAAAAAATGGAGTAGTGGGAACCACATAAAGTTACAGATAGAGCTCTGCTCTATGAAGCATCACAGTAGTCAGTGGGATTCAGCAGGGCACAATGCCTTCGATCTCAGTGGAAACTAACTTGAAAGGAAACAAGCCTAACCTGGAACACTATAAGCTACTCTTGATCATCCTTCTTCTAAATGACTCTGACCTTTTCAAGTATGTTTTCCATACTGTTTCCACAGGGGCCTTTTTTTTCTTTCCTTTAACATTTAGCTTCTTCGTACAAGTAAAGGTATAATGTTACTTAGTTGCATAAATGTAATGACGTAGATTCTTTGGTTTTGATTGTAAACATGGGTAATCATCTACCTTTTTTGCTTTTATCCTCTGTCCCTCTCTTCTACAACTCTCACTACATATTGTGAAAATTTTATTTGGTATCTTGAAAAGATCATAAATGAGACATGCCTTAGATTGAATCTCCACCCTCCAAACCTAGTTCTTTCTAGTACACCCTATATCACTGAATGGCACCACAATTTAGGAGTCCACTGTGATATATCCTATTTCAGGTCCATTTCAAAGTCACATTGATTTTACTGCCTAACCATCAATACAGTCTGTACACTTGTCTCCAACTGAACCGACATGGCCTAAATTCAAAATACTAACCTGGACCACTCTACTTGCCTATTAAATAGGACTCTAATATTCTCAAATATGTTTCCACACTGTTTCCAGAATTGCCTTTGTGTCTTTCTTATCTTAATTACTTAGTCTCTTTATACATATGTGCATACATGCAATTTTACCTAAATGTAAAAATGTGGTATTTAAGATGCTTTGGTTTTGTAGTGGAACCTTTATTTTCCTTTACCTGGTTTTGCTTGACTTTTCCCTTCCGGTTTTATCTCATCTGCACATATCTTAGCCTCCTACTTCCCCAGGTGGTCCATGTTAGCAAACTAGTATGCATCACCTCATATCGGTCTCCAGAATCATACAACCACATACAAACCTGTGTAGAAACATATCATGTATTATATAGACATACATGTTTGCCATTATTTCTAAATTATGGCTATAAGTATTTTTCTCACTAAATAACTTGTAGACATCTCTATTTGTTATACATTTGGATATACAGTGGTAAGATTTGATGTTTTACACTTGTTTTCTATTGCTCTATAACAAATCACCACAAATCTAGCAGCTTAAAACAACACCCATTTATTATCTCACAGTTTTGAAGGTCAGAGGTTTGAACAGGCTTGACTGGGTTCATATATATATATATATATATATGTATATATATATATATATATATATATATATAATTTCAGCATATTACAGGAGTACAAATGTTTAGGTTACATATATTGTCTTTGCCCCACCCCAGTCAGAGCTTCAAGTGTGTCTATCCCATTAAGTGTCAATATACCCATCCCCACCTCCCCCTCCCACCTGCCCAACACCCGATGAATGTTACTATTATGTGTGCACCTAAGTGTAGATCAATTAATACCAGTTTGATTGTAAGTACACATGGTGCTTGTTTTTCCATTCTTGTGATACTTCACTTAGTAGAATGGGCTCCAGGTCCATCCAGGATAATACAAGAGGTGCTAGGTCACCATTGATTTTTGTGGCTGAGTAGAACTCCATGGTATCCATATACCACATTTTCTTAACCCACTCATGTATTGATGGGCACTTGGGTTGTTTCCACATCTTTGCAATTGTGAATTGGGCTATATAAAATTCTAGTGCAGATGTCTTTTTTACAGAATGTCTTTTTTTCATTTGGGTAGATGCCCAGTAACGGATTGGTGGATCAAATGGTAATTCTACTTTTAGCTCTTTGAGGTATCTCCATATTACTTTCTACAGAGGTTGTACTAGTTTGCAGAAATGCAAATCAAAACCGCAGTGAGATATCACTTAACTCCAGTGAGAATGGCTTTTATCAAAAAGTCCCAAAACAATAAATGTTGGTGTAGACTCGGAGAGATAGGAATGCTTGACTGGGTTCTTATCTCTGTGTCTCATAAAGTCAAGGTATCAACCTTTAACCAGAGGCTCTGTGGAAGTTTCTTGGCTTATTCCATTGTTGGCGGAATCCATTTCCTTGTGATGTAGGGCAGAGGTCCATACTTTCTTGTTCACTGTAGGCTGGGAACTGATCTCTGCTCCCAGAGTGCCTTATAATTCCTCTCATATGGCCACCTTTGTCTTCAAACCATTTAGAGCTAATGAAGACCTCCCTGTGCTTAGAATCTCTCTCAATCCTCTTCTGCCATCAGCCAGAAAAAGCTCTTTAGTTTTTAGGAATCACTTAAGTCAGGCCCACCATGATAATTGCTCTATTTTAAAGTCAACTGAGCTACATAACAAACATAATCACGAGAGTAATATCTTACCATATTCATAGAGCAATTTTTAGAATTCTGCCTACCACAGAGTGTCACTATTTCTTTATGTTTAATGGATGCATAATATATAAGTGGAGGTGCTGTAATTTATCCAGTCATTCTCCTGTTGATGGGTATTCATTTCATTTCCATTTCCCTGATTGAAACATAACAATCCTCACACCCATCCTCCGCCAAAATGCTTTAATAGCCATAAATTCCTGTGTCTTCTTGCCCCTACCTAACCCTCCATTCCCCTTGACTGTCAATCACACTTCTTTTTATTGTGTGCTTTCCAGTTATAGTTCATCTCGTAGTCTTGTGAACTATACCATCTCCTTCTCACTGCAAGGACTTGGTGCATGTTTTTCTAATGCCTGGAATGCATCACTCGTGCGCGTGCACACACACACACACACACATTCTCTCTCTCTCTCTCTCTCTCTCTCAAATGTTTTTGTTAACCTCATATCTTCTTTCAGATCTAGCTAAGTTATAAATTCTTTATATATGCCTTCCTAATTTTTCTAAGTAAGGCATTTACCCAGCTAAAAGTTCCCACAGTTTCATGCATCTGTCTCTTATAGTTCTTAATTTTTAGATTTATATGTGTGATTAATTGTTAATAGGAGTCTCTACTAGACCACAATTTCCATGGATACAGGGATCTTCCCCTCATCGACCCTGGCTTTTTGTTTTATGTTTCTTATCATTACATTTTAACCCCGGCATCTATCAGAGTAGGAATATATGGAAGTACTCAACATGTGCTTGGTGAATAAATAAATAGGCAAATTGATATAAATACTTATAGTAAAAGACTAAAACACAAATCTGAGATAAAATAATAAGATGATTTAAAAAGTAAATAAAATTTGTAATAAGGTTGTAAGACTAAAATTAAGATGAGCAGACAGGCTATAAGTTTCAACACATTTACTGCAGCTAAATGTGAATTTTATTTTGAGGTTTCCTGATAGCAAAGACAAAAGGAAAACAAGAAGAAATGTATTCTTCAGAGGAGCAGAACTGTACGTTTTTTCTTGCACTGAAATCTAAATGAATGTTTTCACCTGTGGTTTTGCACAGGATAATAATTTTTCAGAAATAATTTTCTAGCTCTTCTGTATTTGGGGATTAGTTTATTATGATTATTTATAATAATAGTTGTTATTACAACTTTTATAGGAAAACCTTTATATAGCACCTACTCTGTGCCAGGTACTTCTCAAATAATCTATCTCCATTATTTCATTTGTCCTTGAAAACAAAAGTCTATCAGGCAGGTGTAATTATTATCCTTTATTGTGATGAGGACTAAATTGAGGCATAGGGGTTTTTGGTAACTTGACCAAAGACATACAACTAGCAAGTGTCAGAGTTGGGATTTTTTTTTCTTGTCATGTAATGGAATCGAAACAATCAGCAGTACTAGTGAAGAAAACAGTTAATATAGTTGAAAAATTCTCCAAGTGTTTAACAATCTATTCCCAATCTCCTCATTGCTCAAATAAGTTATACTAAATTATATAATAAGCAATTGAAGAGACTTTCTTTTATTTTCTCTTATTTTTCTTCATCTTCCTATTTATTTTTGGAGCAAAGCTAAAACAACAAAAGGAAAAATGCATTAATGCATCAATATTTATGTATTCTTAAGAGTCTTCTCTTAAAATCACAGCCTGTATCTGTATGACCCAAACTAGGGAAAAAAATCACATGTCTATAGCTATCACCAGCAGAGACCTGCAACCCTGTCAGCCCCCTCCATCTTTTTTATCACCATTATGTGTAACCACCACATAATTCCCCAATCATTGTATTGGTGTTGCACATTGATCAAAACAAGCAAGCATATTTGGTAATAGCATTGGATTTCTAAATTTTAAATAAGGTGTTTAAATTATAAATGAAGACATGCATTACCAAATGAAAAAATACCCAAGGTAAGTTATTCAATGTAGTATATGAAGAGAGGGAAAAAATTGGTATGTGAATGCTTCTCAGAAGGCACAAGAAAGGAGAAAACAAAGAAGCTAAATTATAGCAATCAATGCTTATGTTGCTCCTTGTGGATTACATACCACTTTTACAATATCATTTAATTTAACCCCCTAAACATTTATATAAAGTAGATGGTTTTATTCCCATTTTACAGATGAAGGAAATGAACACCAGACGTTAGTTTACCCACAGTACAGTTGTAGGCAGTATCTAAACTCAGCTTCCACTTCAGATTCTATGGTCTGTGCAGAATGATTCCTGTTAGCAAACGTGGATTGAAAACTTAACCTTTGCAACACATTCTACACAGCATTATAGTCCGTAATAACTAAAAATAAACTGGGTTTCATGAGCTCACACTTAAGTAAATAATAACAGAGAAATAAATGGAGATACTTTGGTGTAAGGCAGATGGTGATAAGTGTTCTGAAAGAGTTACAAACAGACTATAGAGGAGAAAGAGAGGTGTATAAAAAATCCTGGGTGTATCTCTACAGACATCTTGGAGAATGTGAAATCTGAGTAGGTTTCAAAAAATATTTTTTATTCGTTTTATATGGGGGAAAAGAACATTCTAGGCAGAGGAAACAGCTTGAACAAAGAGCCAGAGGCAAGAAAGGAGATCACAGTTGTGGAAGTAAATTAGTAAGTCAATAACAATGAAAAAACTGCTTGCATAGAAAATGTAATTGGAGGTGATGTTAGAAAGGTACGAAGGGGCAAAATTTGAAGAGTTTTGAAAGGCAGGTTGAGGTTTTGAACTTAACTTTTTTGCCCTAGGCTAGTTTTTAAAAATCCGTGAGAGACATCGTAACTCTGGAAAACCAGGAAGAAGTTATTTTGATTCATTTAAGGATGTCTACATCTTGTGAAGTTTTTGATATGTTTTGGAATACAGCTTCCCAAGATCTGAAATGTCATGACAAAGGATTTGGACAAGGATGTTTACATTACTACAAAATCTAAATTCCTCCAGTGCAAACTTCTTCAGAAAAATGTCATATGCAGAGAAAGAATTTAAAATACCCTTCAGAGAATGACAAGACGTAACGAAAGCCTGAAAAGAAACCTTCTCCCAGTTTAAAAAAGTTTAAAAAAACAAAACACTCCATATACAAAATATTAAATGTGAATGCTAGCTGTCTAAGAAATGCTGATTCATTAAGAAATATTATAAATAATTTAGAGCATAAATATCTTCAAAAGGAAGTATTATGCATTCCTCTCACTCCAAACACTGCAACTCAAAATTGCCTTGACTATGGTAGTTGTGAGCATATAATAAAAAAAAAACAAAACAGAAAATTTAAAAGGAAAGGAAGGAGCCGACTAAATGTTTGGACCCAACTGTATACTTCTTGATTGAACAGACTTGTGAAGTAGAGAAAAACTGAAATTGCAAAGGAAACTTTGAAATATAATTTGAGTCATCTACTCTGTCATTATTTATCCAAAAAACACATATAGTACTTACTAGCTACAAATAACTCCTCTAGGCACTTAAAAAGTTGCAACTTTTAATTTTCTTAACAATCATGTAGTGGTTATGGTTATTATCCTCATTTTTTTGAATGAGAAAACTAAGGCATAGAGACGATAAGTATCTCACCAAAAGTCATTTATATTGTTAGGGGCAGAGCCAAATCCATTTGCATAACCACTAGACTATGCCTTCTTTTTCTTTAAAGATTCTTTTCCAAGAGGCAGCAAAAAATGCCATAATTAGCTTATATAAAAGTGATTTACTGAGCCTTTATTTTAACATCTAGCATTTTTTAGCTGCTTGGTTTGTAGTGGTGAACTAAAGACAAGTAATGGCTCTCTTTTTAAACCTCACTTTCTAGTTAGGCAAGGCAGAGAATACATAATCAAACCACTAAATAAGCAAGACTATTTAAAAGAAGGATAAGCACTATGAAGAAGATAAAGGGCTATTTGATTTACTGAAAGTAAATCAAAATAGAGGAAGGTACACAAAACTGATTCAGGGCATGAGAGGCTCAATTGTCCTTCCATAAGACGAAATTCATTGGCATATCTCTAGATAAGAATCATTTTTATTGCCATTAGTTATCTACTACTTACATATTAATAGTTGTAAAATAGCTCAAAAGACAATGAAAGGCACAAATCCTACAGAATCAAATAACCCAGAAAGATGTGTTCTAAACCAGATATAGTTTTTCATCGGTAATACACAGTAGTAATCTTGGTTCATTCAATTTCAAAACTTTTCCAGTTTTTCTTGACACTATATAAATGCCATAGATCATGGTATTATATGCTAATAACTTAGAAATGTATATCTCAAGTCAAACATTTTTCTGTATTCTGACTTATATGCTCCCTACTTTACATCTCCATTTGGCTGTCGAAAAACATTTCAAATATAGCATTAGAAAAGCATTGATTTTTTTCCACTGAACCTATTTCTCTTCCACTTTTCACTAACCCAGTAAATGACATCACGATTCATCCAATGACTCAAAGCCAGAACTCTAAAGAGTCACACTTGATTCTCTTTATTCCATCAGACCCCACATGAAATGTATTAGCAAATTCTATTAGCGTTACCTCCAAAATGCATTTGTTCATTCTTGTCCCTCTCTATTGTCACCACTCTGGCCTGAACCATTGTCATCTCTCAGTTAACAACTTCAATAACTTTCAATGTCGCCTCCCTTTCTCCATTCTCACCCCTCTCCCTTCCATTCTCCTGACAACAAGCAGCCAGTACAATTTTCAAACATACAAGCCAGATCACATTATCATGATGCTTAAAACCCTTTGGTGCATTTCCACAATATAAACAACAAAACCCTCACTAACGGCCTGTAAGGCTCTACAGGAGCTATACGCTACCTCTTTAATAGCTGGCACTACGATGCCACTCATTATTTATACTATAGATACACCAAACTTCCAGCTCTTCAAATATGACAACATTATTCCTATTTCAAGGACTTTGCACTTTCAATTCTCTGTACCTGGCCTGGTCTTTCATGGCTCTTCTCAGAGCTGGATCATTCTCTTCAGATTTCAGCTTTAATATCACCTCCTCAAAGAGGTCTTTCCTGACCTGGCCTCTCTATTAGAAAAAGTTATTACTTCTCATTGTATTTTTGTTATAATGCCCTGTTAAATTTCTTCAATGCACCTATATCAAACTTAATTCTTTCTCTTAATTATTCAATTATTTTCTGTCTTCCCTAAAAAGAAACATTTAGGTGGGCAGAGGCCGTGATTCTCTTACTCGTCCACATATCGATGCTCAGTAAACATGTATTATGTAATTGAATAAATAAAGATACTTAGATGCGTATTTCCCAAAGTATATTTTATGAAATAGTAGAAGATGAATTACCAACATAAAAATGATTTCATTAACTCCTTGAAGTTAGTAAATACTCAGAAAAGAATATTTAAACCGTTTGACAGGGGTTTTTTAAAAGTAAATTTAATATACTTGTGTGTATTATGAATTTTCAAGAAAGAGAGAGGTAGTGTATAGTATTGTTATTTTGCGTTGCTATTATATTTTGGATTACAGACATGTTTAAACTGGTCATATGTTAACCCTACATGTGTGTATGTGTGCCCGTTTTATTTGACTTCATTGTAAAATAGAGAACATGTGTACAAAATTTAAGTTGGAATGTCTTTTTTATTCTATTTTGTTATTTTACCATATTTTTATAACTATTTCTCAGTTGTGTATACTTTCTAAGTATTTTCTGATATTTTTCAATAAATAAGCAATCATTAACACAAGCATTAGATTAGGACTTAATAACTTTTAGTTTTAAAATAAAAATTTAATGCTTTACAAAAATTTCTTTCTCTTTAAACATATTAAATGAGAAAATAAAATTAGCCAGTGGTGAAATGTGGTTTGTTAGGCCATACATTCACAGATCAGTTAAGTAGCACAAAGTATTTTCCAAGGTCTGTTTAAATTGTACTAATGATTTAAAGCTTTTATCATTAAACTGATACATATATATAACACAAATATCAAATATAAAATATAATACCTATTTTAGTAACAGATTTTTTCACTGTAGTACCTTTGATATGATATTACATGAACAAATCTATGAATTTTTATACTTGCTATAATGTAACCTATTGTGCTGGATTTGTTGATTAGTCTTTTTACTTTAGACTATGAGAAGAAAGAGTTGATAAGTCCTTGCCTCCAGATTTGCACATCTATAATGGGTTGGTTGCCAATGAGAGAGAGGAAAGAAGATGTTTCAAACTTCCAACCATAATTCACCCTAATTTATTAAATTTCAAATACTGCACAGACGTATATTGACTAGGCCTTTACTGAAAAAGTTAAGAGAAAAGGTCTGAGTGGCTGTTCCTGAATTCTCCAGCTATCTGTAGATGCATCATTTGGGTCAGAGTGATTTATTAATCTATTGCTTTTACATTCACTGGACACCTCCCAAATGCTAGAGATTTGGGAGAAAAAAAAACCAAGAAATTGCCTCACTTGAATTTTATAATCTAGTGATGATAATAGATATTAATAAATAATAACTGAGCAGGTAAGTACATAATTACACTTATTATAGGCCTATAAGGATCAGATATGATAATTGCTATGAAAAAAACAGCACAGATAACTAGGAAGAGGTACAGGGGGCACCTAATTCAGATTTGAGGGATCAGCTTAGGTTTCCCTTGGGAAGGGACATTTAAAAGGTTCAATGAATCTAACTATTGTGCATCTCCATATTAACCTTTTTCTGTAAAATACTGGTCGTTAGTATTGATACATTTAAATTAATAAATATAGATATATAAATGAATCATAAATGTAAATAATGTATATATACTATATAAATATCCTACATTGATGTATATCATACAATGATATATGAATGCATAATATGTTTACATAAATGCATAAATATATATATAAATGTAATTGCTCCTGAATTTCTTATTGAAATTGTTATTCAAAAGAACTAACAACTTAAGGAGAAATGAGAATAACCTCTGCAGGATAAAATGCTCTGTTGTTCACAAAAATATTTTCCACTAACAAGTTTTTTCATTTATCTTTTATAAAGAGAAGTCAAGGAGATTTTTACAGGACATAAATTTATTATTGATTTTGGCCTTTACCATGCTGGCTTGCTTCAGTTCTTGCTATCAAATCTTAAAATAATAAATCTTCTAACTTTGCCAACAGGATAAGGATGTGTCAGTAGGTTGATAGTTTATATTTAACATGCGTAGCCTTTATCTATTAAAAAAAAAGTTAAATTTAGAAAGAAAATTAATAACTCTTTGCTTCTTGGAAAGAAAAAAAATCTGTTTTGAAGGCTCAAAGACATTTTTTGGAAGCTTAAAAAGCATGATCTTCAGCTTCACATTCAAAAACCTTTTCAAAGACATTCTGTGAAAAAGACACTTGCACTTGAATGTTTATGGCAGCACAATTCACAATTGCAAAGATGTGGAAACAACCCGAGTGCCCATCAATACATGGGTGGATTTATAAAATGTGATATATATAAACTATGGAGTTCTACTCAGCCATAAGAATAATGGTAAACTAATACCTCTTGTATTAAGCTGGATGGAGCTGGAGACCTTTCTTCTAAGTGAAGTGTCAAAAGAATGGAAAGACAAACACCACATGTACTCACCATTAAATTGGAACTAATCAATCAACACTTATGTGCACATATGGAAATAACATTCATCAGAAATCAAGCAGGTGGGAGGGAGGAGGGGATAGATAAATTCACACCTAACAGGTACAATGCACACTATCTAAGGGATGGCACACTTAATACTTTGACTCAATCAGTACAAAAGCAATTTATGTAATCAAAACGTTTGTGCCCCATAATATTCTGAAATAATAAATAAAATAAAACAAAAGGTTTCCAGTAAACAAAAAGGAAAGAAAGAAACAAAAATAAAGACAAAAAGAAGAAAGAGGAGCTCATTCTAGTGACCTAGAATGTGTACAGGCAACTAACTGGAAGAGTCCAGTAATTCACGTTGAAAGAATTAATCAAGCCTTTAGGGGTTTCTTTTCAACAGAGTAACATTTTACCTTTTTCTTTTTGTGTTAAGTTAATTTTCTGTATTATTTGTGACATTAAATAAAGAATGAAAGGAAGCATTAAAAAAAAGAAAATATGTAATGAATCCTTGACACTCTATCAGATAGGTGGTGTTTATGTAACCTATTGAAATTTTTAGACAGACATGTTTTTGGCAGCCTAAACTCGGCTCTTGAAATCCAGCAAAATCACAAAAGTCTCCTTACTGTAAAAATTAATACAGAATATGCTTATAGCTGCTCTCTGCTTAGTTTTTGACTTACAGTAGTAACACTAAAATGAGAGTTATCATAATTCAATTTAAACATGAATTGGCAAATGTGACTGTAGTACAGGCAAAATCCTTTAAATACTGGTATGCTTAACATCTCAGTTGACAGAAGAAAATGGACATTAAAATGAATGAATGTATTATTGATTTAATTTTCCAGATTTAATTTAATGACTTTACAGAACGTTTGTTACATGTGTATGGCACTGTGAATGCCATAAAGTAGGACATTACACAGTTGCTGACTTCTGTGGTTAGTGAAAAATTATACTCATTTGAAAAATATCTACTGACCCCCAGCTATGTACCATGGCTATATGAAAAGCATAGCCTATATATTAAAGTGAAAATGGCATGGATATTGGCACCAAAGCTATTAAGATATAAAAAGAGAATTAAGACATTATTATAAAGGGTAGATGACTCATCCATATTTAGAACAAACAAAATCATTTCTTCTTTCTTATGTATATTCTATGTCTTGTAGTATGATGTGTATGATACAACATAACTCAAACTAAGATAAAGGAACTTTTATTGTAGAAAAGCAAGATGTGGCATGCAAAGGATATTTTGAGGGCAGTAAAATTACTCTGTGCAATATGATAATGGTGGATATATGTCATTACACTTTTGTCTAAATCCACAGAGTGTACAACACTAAAAGTGACCCCCTAATGTAAACTATAGATTTGAGTGATAATGCGTCAATGTATGTTCATAGAATGTAGCAAATATACCACCCTGGTGCAGGATTTTGACAGTGGAAGATGCTGTGCATATGTTGGGTCAGGAGACATGGGAAATCTCTGTACCTTTAGCTCAATTTTGCTGTGAACCTAAAACTGCTCTAAATATAAAGTCTATTTAAACATTGTTTTAAAAAGTAAGATGAACAAAAATAAAATTTCAAGTGCAGGCATACCTCATTGCACTTCATTTTATCATGCTTTGCAGATGGTGTACCTTTTACAGCTGAAAGTTTGTGGAAAACCCTAAGTCAAACAAATCTGAACTTTATAGCAGTAAAGTATTTTTAATTGAGGTATGTACATTATGTTTTAGATATAATGATATTGCACACTTAATTGACTACAGTATAGAGTAATCATAACCCTTGTATGTACTGGTAAACTAAAAAACTCATGTTTCTCACTTTATTGCGATATTTGCTTTGCTATGGTGGTCAGTACTCAAACCTGCAATATCTCCAAGTTATACCTGTATATCCATTAAATACAGCCTTAAGGCCCTATTAGTTTTTAGGAGTGGGCCAGAAATGTGGCTTTTGACAAGTGCAAAGAAGTCAATATCAATACCTCAGTATTAAATAAGATCAGAGCAAGTTTTCCCAGTAATGAAGCCCAAGAAAAATTTCCCTTTGACTCTTTATACAAAAGAGGTATCACGTTTTGTGCTGGAATACAATACAATAAATACGTCAATGATGTTTTCACAGCTATTTCTTCTGAAAGAACAATTCAGCAAAGCAATTTTAGGAAGTTCCAAAACAGTGCATTCAGAGTGAGCAGCTGTGTGGTGATATGAATGTTTCATAGATAAAATTTAGATTATCTAGAAAATGTGTTTTCAAATTGTGTAAAGAACACACACAAAGATATACGGAAGTGTGCAGAGTCATCAAAGTCACATTTTACTCAAATTTGAATATTTTTAAAGACTAATTTTATATTAAAAGAAACATGGTTTTCATGGAGTAGTAGGCACAATTAACATAATCTCCCCCTCAGGGGGAAAAAAAAGAAAAAGTAAAAAATTATGAAACTTGTAAAAAAAATTTCACTCCTTATTTGCAAATAGAAATAACAACAACATCTACCTTATGATATAATAAGGCTTCACTGTCTGATATGGTAACCACAAGCCACTTTGAGTCATTTGAAACGTGGGCCATCCAAATTCAGATGTTCTATAATTGTAAAATACACAATGGATTTTGAAGACTCTGTATGAAAAAAAAAGAATGTAAAATATTACATTGATAATTTTCTACATGGTTTATATTTGTAATGATATTCTAAATATAATGATTTGGATAAATTATATTATTAAAATTAATACTATATATTTCTTTTTACTTTTTTATTATTCTTATTTGTTCTTTATATTCATTCTGATAGGTGGACAAGATGGATTTGATTATGCCTATTTTACAGATGAGAAAACTGAGGCTCGAAAAAACTAACCCTTATACAAATTTCTAAAAGTAGAGATAGAACTTGGAAACCAAAGTCCAATCTTCTGTATTTTTTCCCACTTTATTGTGCTGCCTCTAAAAATCAGCATCAGTACATAATATTAGTAATAATAATTACAACAATAACATCTTTATTCACTAAATGCTCTTCAGGAGCCTGACACCGTTGTAAGTAAAGTAAAGGAAGACAGCAAAACAGTTTCTTTCCTGTTTCAAAAATTGCCATGTATTCCAAAATTTTAAATAATAGTTGATTTTTCAAAGGTGCCAGTGAATCTATATAAAAGAAAGGCTTTCTGAAATTCATGATTTCAATGGGGTTTAATTACTTTACATTTTTATAGTGAAATGAAAATAGGAATAATGAAGAGGATACCATTGCTATATCAATATCTGCACGTAGATAGATGATAGATTAGATAGCCAGACAGATGATTGATAGGTAGAGGGGTATGTGTGATTGTTAATTGTTACTACATTGCTTTGTTTTTTAAATTTAAATATAATTGAGAAGAAGTTTATATGTTATCATTTAGAGGACATTAAATTATACGTGTATAAAAACTTTGGCATTATACCCTTATCTTACCATTTTTTGTGCATGGAACAGATTGACACTGTTTTTACTGCAGCATTTTTTTTCCCAGGAATGTAAAGTTTCTAAGCATGTAAATTGTCTCTATTGATCGAGCTCTGTGTGTTTACTTTATAATAGCTAAGCGTGAGGAGATAAGCTTGCAATTTCTCTAAGGAAATGATATAAAGTTGTAGAATAAATGTAGACAACAGTCTCTAAATTTATGAAGTTTCTGAGCATTTCGGCAGCCATGAAATAAACGTCGCTCAATTCTATTTGGCTTGTTTATCCCCATCCTCCATTTTGTTACATTCTGTCAGTACTTTATCTTTGGCACTGTCATAAAAGTAATTAAGAACATGTATTTTTAACTTCATTAATAATCCTGAAGTAAATTTGAAAAATAAAAAAATAGTCACTGGGCTCTGTTTACAGGATGAAATAATACTAAACCTTCCCTTGATTTATTGCTATAAATCTTATCTCCCTGGGTTTAGTAATTTAATTCTCTATGTCTCTACAGCTACTAATACATAAGCATTATAAATATAAAATCTAACTACTGATCGACCTGGGAATATTAAAATAAGAAAGAGGACATATTTAATATTAAAATCCATATGATAATACTTATTTGATGCATTTTTTTCCTGATTCCAAAATTCCTAACATCACATTACTGAATAGTTCATAGACTTGTTCAATCAGCAGATGTTTTTGAAATGTTTATTCTTCATGAGATACTGTGATTGACTCTGTTATTAGATACCTAAAAAATAGTACCTGTCCTCAAGTAACTAACAACAGGAATTAGTTTCATTGATGCCAATATTTCTAATGGAGAACACAGAGGAATGAATATATTAGTGCACCTGAGTGAGTGGGAGCCAGAGGATAGGGACATAAAGAAAAGAGTCACCAAGGAGGTAATGCTGCAACTGCCTCTTCAATGCAAATTGAGCTGGCAGACAAGGCAGAATAGAGTTTTGCATATGGAATAGTCTACAGAGAGAGAAAATAATTCACAGGGGCAAATGCAAACATAGAAAAATAAGAAACAGAATGATGTATTTGAGAAATTGTCAGTAGTTAAGTATGTTCCAAGTGTGCACTGCAGAAAAAGAGACAGGGTTGAAAAAATATGGGGTTGGAGAGAAAATTAGGAGTTAGCTCATGAAGTAGACCTGCCTTCAGAGTTTGTGAAGCATGAGGGAAGAGTACAAATGAAGGCTTATATACCAAGGATCAAAAATTGTAGAAGTTATAAACTAAGCTTAAAAGAAATTCTATCTTTTTACTGTGACTTATATACCTCATATGACTTGGAGGCCTGGATTTTAATTTGAAATTCTAAGATTTCTTAGGAATCCACGTTAGAATGTGACAGTAGGGGAGAGAGAGAGAAAAAGAGAGACCTGTTTCCTGTCTGCTGCCCTGCAGTCTGTCACTCCTCTTTTCACACCCATCTCCGTCCCATACCTGGAGAGCTTCTGATACACAGAAAAACGGAAACCCCAGCACACACATCCAAACTCTACCCTCACCCTCTTCTCCAAATGACTCAATTTTGGCCACTCACATGGCCCAGGAATACACACTCAGGGGAGTATAGTGTCCGAGCTATGCAGAGCATGGTTTGAATCAGCTGCCTCCTCCTTGATCCATTGTGCCCAACATGGTCATTATTAATCTTTGCGGGAATGTCATTAATTCTTGGAAACTCTGACGCCAGCTATAAACATCCTACCTAGAAGAGTACATATGTCCATTTAATGCCAAATTTTTGCAAGCAAATCTAGAAAAATTCTGAAACTACTAAGCCTCTTTTGTCTGGTTATCATGAGAATTAAATATTTCCTAACACTATATTGTTTGCACCTGGTAGGTATTGAGTAAATGTTGGTTGGATAAATCCTGGTTTTTCTTAGAGAAGTGAATGATGCCTGTAATTTAAATTACAAACTAAGTAATTTTTTCTTGTTTTGCTACAAAGAAATATGTTTCCAGAATAAAAGAGTAAATGAGCTCGGGAAATTTCACCCCAGAATATGACTCCTTGGTATAAATAGTATTGTGAATTAACGGTCCTTAGAGATCAACAGGCCCTTGCAAGGGGCTTTCCTTCTATCTGCATAATCAGATGGACCCATCAAATGAACAATCGACTTCCCTTCTCTTTCCTGTTATCTCAATATATTTCAGGAAAGAAGATCAAGAATGCAACCAAACCTGGCTTAAATCATTTTAAACATAATACCTATCTCTCAGGTTAATTTATAAGTCATCTGTTTCCCCCATCCATTCATCCTCCTTAGCAATCATTTATTGCCCCTAACAGAATGACCTATATTCCTCATTCCTCCTCCCCTCTAAAAGGAGGGTATAAAAATTTCTGGATTCCATTAGGATATTGGGTAATCATTCTGTGAGTATCCCTATGTGCACACTAAATAAACCCCTTTCTCTAACTAATCTGCCTCAATTGTGAACTCTCAGCAAATTTATAGTAAGAGCCCTGTCTGTATGTACCACTATGCTATATGAGTGAGAATAAATAGTAGTTAAGAATATAGGCTCTGGAGTCAGAATTCTTGGGTTTCAAATAATAAACAAACTTCTCTGTTCCTTAGTTTTCTTATAAACAGAAGATAATAACAGTATCTAGCTATTTGTTTTCTATAGGTTTGTTTTGTGAGAATTAACAAGGTAATTTATGGACTGTATTTGGTAAATATTTGACATAGTAAATTCCCAATAAATGATTATAAGAAGAAAGCTTATATTCAAGAGATGCTTTGTAAGTTTTGATCTGGCAAAAAGCAACCATTGGGAAAGTTAACATACCAATATTTATGTTTGTACCCAAAAAGTAATTTTTTAAAAATAAATTATATGAAAACAAGTACATACCTCTCTTCTCTGAGACAAGCCATAGGAACAGGAAATAGGGAAGCAAAGAAAAATGTTATTCTTATAGATGGGTAAAAATGAACTGAGGAACAATCTGACATTTGAAATTTTTCATATGTAAAAATAATTTTGGAGAGTTTTAATAGGACACATACAAGGTTCTTTCCCTTTGAGATAGATCCCATTTTCTACTTAGGCATTCATAGACATCAATCTGATGAATGGGGAAAGAAAAATGCATCTTGATGGTGAAGTTGTAAACGAAGTGATAGAATTTGAATAATACAATTTGCAAATGATTGGAGAACAAAGCTTATATTGGCACTTGCTCTGCTCTTCCTCCTTTATTCTTCCCAAAAATTATTTAGAGTTTGGGTTTTCTAATAGAAAATTATATTTTAAGATTATTATAGTCACTATTAATTTGAACAGCTTTTATTCCTCTTTTAATACAATTATACTGAGTGTGAACATTCATATCATTCAGCCCACTATTTGTGAACTGCTTGAAAATGCATATCATGAGTTAATGCAGTTCTGTTTTTTCAGTTTGTAATTTAGCTAGGCAGTGAGAAAGCAAAAACATTTTTTTCTACTTCATTTCCATTGCAAACCCCAAAAGGGATATACCAAATTGTCTTTCTTTTGCAGAATATCCTAGGGGATCAAAGCTACAAATCCTGTTCACGACAAATTGTAATAACGCTTCACAGACAAAATAGTCAAGGTGGATTTATTATAGGGGAGCGCGATTTTGTACTTTTTTCTTCTGCTTCTATAAATTCAGAGTCTGTTGGATTGACCGTCTGGAAGAGGAAGCCATTCTCTTTGTGTTTTTACTTGATCAGAAGATAAAAATTTAATGACCTCTATTTCATGTTTAATTGTGGGATAGTAGACTACTTCCTCATAAATATTAGTAACATCCACAAAGCCACTATTTTGTGTTGTTGCTCTTATGACTTCCAGAAGTTGTTTGTATTTACTTACTTACCTAATATGTCACTGTGCATATTGTGTAAAATTTGGCGTTGGTAAATAGAGCTCTCTCTGGTCCTTGCCCTTTGCTTCTGAAAGCTAATCTATGTCATACCCAATAGGAGTGATTTTGTTGAGCATAGACATTGCATACGCTAGATTTTATGGTGAGATTGGACACAGCCCATCATCATAGGTGAGTACTGCTCACACCAGAAAGATCAACCATGTGACTTAGGTTGGAAGCTATGGGTCACGTGGTATTAGTCAACCTGAAGAAGGCTGAGACGAATCTGTCAATCAGTGATGTTTATGTAATGAAGCCCAAATCAAACTCTGAATACTGATGCCTCAGATGAGCTTCCTGGGGTGGAAGTATTCCATGCCTATTGTCACAGATCAATACTAGTAGAGTAACAAATCCTGAGAACAACAAAATCTTCGTGTTTGTCACCCCCATAGCCCCTGCCCTATGCACCTCTTCCTTTGACTGATTATGACCTGTATACTTTCCTTGTAATAAACCATCATGATTATAACAGCTTGCAGTGAATTCTGAATCTGTCTAGTGAATTATTGAAACCAAAGGTAGTTTCAGGAACCTGCTGAACTTACAGTTATGTCAAAGGTGAGGGTGGTTTGGGGACTGTACCCTCAAACCTCACTATTTGGCTAACTGTAAGAAGTCATTTAGAGTATACACAATATACTCAATCTTTCAGTTTTGGACATTTAAGTTGCTCCTAATTTTCTACTATTAGGGGTAATGCTGCAGTGAATATTTCAGTGCACATTATTTCTCTTCTTGGATATAAATAGGTACCTCTTTTATTTCCCAGGAAGCTAAATCTCATATAAAATTTTCTCTTATTATAACAAGTTTTCTCACTAACCGAAAGTTGTTTTTCTTTGGCTTCAGTTGTCATGCCTACTTATTTATTTATTTAATTTTAATCTGGATCTGGATCAGTTCTGTTGTTTTAATGGCTTTCTTAAAGTATAAGCTACATACCACAAAGTTTATACATTTAAAATGTATATTTTAATGTTTTTAAAAATTTATTTAGAGAGGTATGCTTTTATAGTAAAAAGAGTTCCTAGTAATGCAAAATAGAAACATAATTTCATCATTTTATTTTAATAATTCTTAGATACCAAAAATGGTAAATTATAGCATTCACTCCGATCTGGCCAAGCAGCATTAGTTAAGGTATTTCTTCCATTATTTTGACAGGTGTTTTGACAGTCTTGCTGATTATATCTCCTTTTCCCAGAATTTTTGGCTCCTAATTTATCATTACAATTGTTAGATTATATCATTTCGTTCTTAGCTTTTTAGTTTTTCATTCTTATTAAGACCATCTATAGCCTAGTTAGGAGCACTCTGACTTTTTAAAGGTGCTGTAATCCCTGCATTTTTTGGAGGCTGAGATGAGAGGATTGCTTGAGTCTAGGAGTTCAAGTCCAGCCTGAATAACATACTACGACTCTGTCTCTACAAAAAATAAAAGTTAGCTAGTGTAGTGGAGCATGCCCATAGTACCAGCTACTTGGTAGGCTGAGGCAAGAGGATCACTTGAGCTCAGGTGTTTGAGGTTGCAGTGAGCTATGATGATGCCACTGCACTCTAACCCAGGCAACAGAGTAAGACCTTGTCTCCAAAAAAGAAAATAGAAAATGCTGCTAGAATGCAAGACAAGATGGCTGGCTTACAAACAACTCTTCAGATATGTGGGTTAGGTTTTGTGAACCTTTTATTTGACATGTTTTTTAAGCCTTGCAACAACTGTTTCTCAGATGTCTCCTACTCAGTAGTAGTTTTTTGAGGATACGATGGAGAATCTTGCCAAAGAGCCATTCCTTTCAAATTTTAGACATGCATTTTCTTATAGTTTGCTGTGGGGCTTGTCAGCTGATGAAATTAGAAACATCAAACCTTTAAGTTCCTTTCCCTACAGTGGTTTTGATGGATTACTCTAGGATGTGGAAGAGCTACAGCACTGTTAGAAACTGGCTTGCCTTTGAAGTACATTCCCTAAACTAGAATAACAGCACCATTATTCTATGGGAAAACCCTAGAGTTTATATTTGACCTATGTTTTCCAGAAAGTAATTTTTTTTCTTTAAAATATTTTTTCTTTCTTGGCAGTAGAAAAATAACCAGCAGTTTATCATCAATATAGCAAAAGATGCACTACGATTTATGGCAAAAATTATTCCTTCCTTTAATCTCCACTAGTTCTAGCCTAACCTGCACATTATTTATAATCCCTTTGGTCATTGCATTTGTCTTATAACTTCCTGATTTCAAAATTGCTGTTCAAAATCATGCACACTGTTGCCATATTAAAAACTAAAATACAACAGTTACCATGTTTTCCCTGGCTGAAAAATCTTTATTGGGTTTCCATTTCCTTTAGGAAAGAAGTAAAATACCTTATGCATTATTAATGGGGGAGTAAGTTTTAGAGACATGGATTTGAATTTCTACCCTGATACTTAGCAATTTTGTGATTTGAAAATTACTGTGTGTCTATATTAGTTTTTCTTTTCTTTCTTTCTTTTTTTTTTTTTTTTGACAAAACTGACTCTCCTTTCAAAGGCACTGAGAAACTTAAATTAATGAGTGCACAGTTCTTGGGAAATAGTAGGTGCAAAATAAATGTTTCCTGCATTTTCTTCATCTCATTTCTCATTTTCAAGTCTTTTAATTTTGCCTCAATTTTTAAAAATAAATATTTCCTGAACACTTACTATGTAATATGTTTAGTGCCAACTTCTGTGAGGGATATAAGAAAGAGACAGTGTCCTCAAAAACTTTTAGCCATGAGAACATTAGGACAGGCATGGGAAACTGACATGAAGAGATACAGTTATATTTACAAAGCACATGGTGGTGGAGTTGAAAAGACTTGATTGATTGATTGATTGAATGGAGTTGTGGAGGCAAATAAAGGAAAGGACAGTGTAAAGGAAGATCCCAAAGCTTGTGGACAAAGCCAGTTGTTAGATGGCAACTCTCATTTTACAGTCTTTTATTTTATTTTTTCATAGCATCTCTAATTTTTCTGTTGGATACCCTCTTCCCTCAAATGGATCAAATGTTTCTTAAGCTCACAGACCATGATATAGAATTATTTAAATCTACTAAAGCACTCTGTATATAAAACAGGTACTCAAATACTTAATTGTAGGGGAAAAGGGATCTTCCCTTCACCCTCAGAAGTTTCATTGAAAAATCAACTCACAATAAGGCAGATTAATTAGAGAAAGGGCTTTATTACTATTCTTCATACATGAAGAATCACAAAGTGATTGTTCAATATCCCAATGAGTCACATATGCTTACATACTCTGCTTCCTAGGTGAAAGTGATATGGAAAAGTATGGATGATTTTAGGGGGCTAGTAAGTGATTTTTAGAGAAAGTCAATGGGACTGAAGAACACATGGTGGTCTGGGGCAAAGTCTCTTGGGGCAGCAGAGTGGACAATGGTTTGTGATGAAAGTCTAACCAGGTTTGTTGGCAGACTTTAGTCTTCCTTCCTGAGATACAGGTTTAGGTAATGAAACTAAGGGAAGGGACCAGAGGTAATTGTTTTCTTCTTTGGTAGGCCAGACTTTATGCAGATAAGAGAACTTCAACCTGCGATTTTTTTGAAAAGACACAAGACTGAAAGGGGGTTGCAGGAAGAAAATTATTCTCCTCGCTTGGTCTGTCCGGTCCTTATGGACATAGGGGAAAAATCTTTTCCAGCATCTATTGATCTCTAAGAGCCTTTAATTCAAAATACTCATAATACCAGGGAACCACATTTTGGGGTGATGTTCCTTGCACTCCTTCATAATAAAGGAGTAAATGTTTGTACCAAAGAAAACAATTTGGAGAAAAGTGAAGTCTGCCAGGGATGAGAGGCTTTCCTTGCTATTAGCTAATCAGTTCAAATTCATTAATTAATACTAAGACTTAAGTAACCCCCATAGTGCCTAGAATTACTTTAAAAAAATTCCAGAGATACAAACGTCTTTACTTCAGTCATTTTATTTCCATCACCTAGAGTTATGAAAAAAGCCAAAAATTACTGACCTAGGTTTTAATTTTTCTTTTCTTAATAGTGGCAAACTGGAAAAAAAAAAAGCTCAAATATGGGTAGATATTGGAAAGAGAAAAATTCCAGAAGTAGTTTATATAAATAAAAGCTATATTCTGAATTTACTAACATTTTATGATAATTAAACTATAAATAAATAGCTGGTTACTAAGGTGTGAGTCATACACATAGATGTAAACATATATACATGTAAAATATACAAATACACACACACATGTATATTATTTAAACTATTAATTAAATTGCAAAATTATTTGAAACGCTTAAGGTTTGGAGAAAGAAGGTTTAAAAAAATCAAGTAACGAGTTGGTTTTTTTTTTTCTATAAACTATCACTCCAAAAGAAGCTAAAAGACTGTAAATAGAGGTATATCCATTCTTAGTAGGAATTTACAACAGGTCATTTGGAAAAATATAGGGTTGATGGAGCATTACAATAGCTCTTGGTTTTCATTCGGAATCGGAATGTTGGATGGAGCTGATGATGGCAGTGACCGGGCGTGGTATTTTCGTCATCACAATAGACCTTACCTTCTGAAGGAACAGAAACATACCCTGGTTATCACTTGTAGTTATTGTTACTCTGTGATGCTCTCCATCAGGCAGTAAGAAACATTCATTTTCCAAGTATCAAATAACTACGGGGGGCCAGGCATTGTGTCTATAAATGATGATATTGACCTGAATAAATTATCATCTGTGTTACAGAAGCTTATGCCTGCTGGGTGATAGGCATGCAAATAGGTAATTATAATGAAATGTGATGATGCTGACCGCAGGTCCACAGATGGCATCATCTCTAATCTTGTATGGAGCTGCTTTCTGCTGAATCAAGACTGCTGAATCACATTCTTTCTCAACATTGTGATCCAGGCTGCTTCTCTGGGTCATTTGGAGTTAGTTGGCTTGTGAACTGAAGTATATGCAATTAACAAGAGTGTCTTATTATAAGGATGAAGAGAGTTAGAGAAGCATAGATTCTCTATCTGATCTCATTGAAGCAAACTATTTCAAAGCAAGTGATTTTGACCTTGCTAGTTGAATGAACAACTGCTAGAATCCTGAGCCACATAGAGCAGCATGAATGCAAGTACCTTGAGACCTTTCATTAATGGTGTAAATCCGTCTGTAAAAGCCAGTTTCCTACTAACCAAGTTGGGACACAGATGGTCAAATGAGAAGTTGCTTACTATGTTTACAGAGGGGCATCTGTTATGTCACATTACCCACATTCTCAGATTTTTTTTTTCCTCTCAGGAGCTGTACCAAACCATTGGAAATGCTCTCCGCTCCATTTAGCATCGCTGTGGGTTGGGAATGCTTCTGAATTTTCCTCACAAGCATTCTTAGCAGTAAAGTATCTGGAAATAATTTTCACAGCTACATTGAAAAAAGGTAAATAGCGTACCTTTCCTGAACTGGGCTAAGAGTGCCTGCTGTCTCCGTATTACTGTCTGCTGTGCAGTGACTTAGTCAGGGCCAAAGTCACATGTCATGCTTAGGGATATCCCCAGAAAGGCAGGGCTCCTATCCAGGTTTCGGTTGTCTCCCTTGCTCATATTTTTCTTGTCATAGGAAATAGAGTTTTTGAGTCACAAGAGTTTTTCAAAGTAATCTACTCTTCCCTAGGCTCAATGCCAGGGAAAGAGAAGAGTTTAGGAGATTCTAGGAGTGAGGGGCAGAATTTATAGAGCAATGACTAGTATGTCAGAAAGTTGAAGAAAATAGTGCCTGGCTTTAAGTGGTTTCTCCATAATTCTTACCGTATGTGGGAATGAAAACAGTTACAGCCTGAACTCAAATAAAAGGCTTTTCTTCCCTGAGGGCTGGAATCCAAATCGCCTATCTAGTCAAGAGGATATAAAGTTGGAGTGGAAAAACTGTACTTTATTGTTAATCTTAGGAATGCAAAATTCCTTAAATAGGTGATATAATTGAAATTTCCCTTTCTTTTTAGTTTTTAGAGTAATGCGGGGACTTTCTGTATTTCTAATTTTTTAAGAAGGAAAAATTATCTAATTTAGTTGTTCTTCAATGTTCTTTATAGAACCAGTCTCACTTCAATCACCTGGAGAGACTTTTATTGATCCCAGTCCTAGATCCCACTCCCTACACGTTTGGGTTTATTAGATTTTATTTGGGGCCAAGCCATCTGTATTCTTTAAATGTTCACCAGGTCACTTTGGTGAGCCTCCTTTATTAGTTCAGCCTCCCAACCTGCTCCTCAGTGTCTTGGAGAGGTCATTTACTATTGTTTGGTTCTTATGGCAGGGGACTCACTACATTGTTTTGAAAAATCAAAGCATTTGTTTTACTAATTCCAGATAGTCACTGTGTATGCAAGCTGGCAGAAAGCAGTCATATCTGTGTGCTAAACTGCTCCAAACACAATATAAAGTTTAAACATGTTTGAAGCACCACCTTCAGCAAGATTAAGAAGAATATGGACCCAACCATTCCATAGGTGCTCCTGTCCATTTATTGAGCCCTCATATGTACCAAACGTGGGATTGGGATTCTTACATTCATCCTCTCACTGAATCTTGTGGAAATAAATGAAGACCACCCAAATGAGAACAAACAGAAGCTATTTATTCACGTTTACTATATAGCAAGCCACTATTACCATTACTAAAGGCAGGCAGAGGGGTGGGAAAACTTTATAGTGAGGGAATAAAAAAAGGTAGATCTTAGGTACTCTGTTTGCAAGTTTTGGGAATAGGGAGGCTGGAGGCAGACTAACTAGAAGTAGAGCTTCTTACATGATTGGTTTGGAGTAGTTGACTTTCTATTGTTGGTCCTAAATTGGAAATAAGGACAAAAAAAAAAAAGTGTGAAACTGGCAATCATGGACCAAGTCCTGATCATCTTGGGCTGATTGCTACAGAAGTTCTGGCTTGGTTCCCAGGGCTGTTCACTACAGAGGTTGTAGGTCAGATTTTGTTGTCACATACAGTCTGGGCACTTTCTTTTTTGTGTCTATGTCTCTCAATCTTTACAACTAACTGTCAGGTATATTTTATTATCTCTATTTTCAATGACAAAGAAACCAAACCATAGAGAAATTAACAACTTTTCCAAGATCATAAGTTTAAGTCAATAGTAGAAGTGAGATTCAAAGTAAAGTCCAATTGACTGAAAGTCATTCCTCTTAACTACTACTTGGCCTATTTCACAATAAGAATGACAACACTTACAAATAATAACACATTACATCTATATCTATATATCCATTCAAGGTCTTGTACTTTTGCTTTCCTATTTCAGAGTCCTGAATTTTTAGCAATATGGATTATGACTCATGGAAGATCAAAAGTTCTCAAATACAAAACAATATGAACTCAAGAGCTGAAAAATTATAAATATCTTTAAAGCTTTTGCATTCTATAGAAAGAATATTTTTGTTTTAGATTTTTAAAAAATTAATATTTTTCAGAAATAAGTTTAATTTTAAATTTTTTAAAATTATTCATTACTTTTGTTTTGAGTTAGGTTTGTCTAACTAACTACAGATAAGCTTGCCATATTTTGGATAGGCAGGAAGTTTTCTTTGTGAGATTATCAAGCACACAAGAGAAAAGTAGCCTATAAGAATTCTCAAGAGTTTAGTAAAAAAAAAAAAAAAAAAGAAAGCAGGCCCGGCGTGGTGGCTCACGCCTGTAATCCTAGCACTTGGGAGGCCGAGGCGGGTGGACGGGTGGATCCTTTGAGCTCAGGAGTTCAAGAACAGCCTGAGCAAGAGCGAGACCCCGTCTCTACTAAAAATAGAAAGAAATTATCTGCCCAACTAAAAATATATAGAAAAAAAAAATTATCTGGGTATGGTGGCACATGCCTGTAGTCCCAGCTACTCGGGAGGCTGAGGCAGGAGGATCGCTTAAGCCCAGTAGTTTGAGGTTGCTGTGAGCTAGGCTGATGCCACAGCACTCTAGGCAGGGCAACGGAATGAGACTCTGTCTCAAAAAAAAAAAAAAAAGGGACCCTTCTCTATATTGATACACATTTCCAGCATGACCTTAGAAGGCTCTTCATTTTTCATTTTTTATATTTTGATTAACTCAGGCCTTTGCCTTATTGGCCATGTCTTGAGGTCTATGTATGCATTTTACTTTTAAAAAGAAGCTATTATGGAGACTATGTCGTTGACTTTAGATGTAGAAGGCAGTACAATCAGTTTTTTTTTCTAAATATTTTATTTTACTGATGTAGGAATATAAACTGAAAAAAGTCAGTTTGATAAATCAGATTTCAGCTATGTAACATCACTTTTTTCAGAGATATGATGCATTTCAAGATATGCTAATTAGGGATTGTAATAGCAAACCATAATACATGGCATAGTTGAAGTTACTTCTGGTTTATTCAGTAGCAAAAATTTTCTAGTATTTTATCAGCTGTAAATTTAAAGCTAGTCACAGATTTATCAAATAAGCTAATTTTGAATGCGATAAAATAAGTATGAATGATTAAAGTGATTAAAATGTAAATTAAAAAGGCAAGAGGCAATGCCAAAATCTAATTATGTTAATGTTCATGTATTTATATATTGGTATCTAAAAGCTACATATACTTTGTAGTGTGGAAGGGGAGTGCCTACCCTTCTCTTGTATTTTTATTCTTTCTCTGAAAAAGCTTAAATAGTATTTTCAAAATTTTTTCAAAATCATATTTCCTAGCCCATGATCATAAAAACAAGTTGGGATTTCTGCTTCACTAGTATGGGCGTAACTAATCATGGACTAACTCTCTTGCTGTAAGCAATTATAAAACTCGAAACAGAAAAGAAAGAAATTGTTTTCAAATGTTGGACAACACAGCACAGGGCTGTGATCCATGAAGAAAGGGAAATAAATGAGGGTGAACTCTAATGATTGCCTGGGCTTTCTGCCTGGAGATGTTTTTCAGACTGCAGTGCAGAGGAGGGGAGACCAAAAAGAGAATTGTGGTCCAGCTGAGCTAAGGACAGAGAACTGTGTGTTTGAGCTTACTGAAATGGCTAGAATTTGAGTCTGGGTATTGGCAGAACCCCTTGGGTCTCTGGCAAAATACAAAGCCATATGTATGAGGAAGACAAGACTCTACAAGGCCAGACAAAGAACAGTTACTTGGAAAAGATGAATTATTGGGGGTCTATGAACTGAAAAACATCCAGAGTTTGAACAGGGTTCTGACTAGCCATAGTATAAAGGCTTCATTGAACACCCCATGCATTCAATATTTATCACTCACATTAATTTGATAAAAACAAGTTAATTATATGTTTAAATGAGTCAAATGCTTACCACCTATGTTTGCATATCAAGATTTCTGATTTCTTTTATATGAAACAATATACAGTTATTTTCTTAGTGGAATGTGAGATTCCGGATAGTTGAGACATTATTTGTTTTGCTCACAGCTATAGTCTAGACCTAGAAGACTGTGATTGGCACAGAGTTTGTGCTAACTATGCATGTATTGAGGAATGTAAAAACATATTTCTAATTGTTATTAATGTCTCAATTCCCTAAAATATGTCTTAATTACTAGAAACTATCATCAAGAGGTTATTTAAGAAAGATTCATGTGTAATATATTTTTGACTCTTTTGTTCATATGAAAATGTCAATCTATTACTTCAACATGTGGACAAAAACACAGAAGACAGAAAACAGAAGAGAGAAAAATATTTAAGAATAATATTCAAAAACAAAAAAAGAAAATTCTTCAAAACCAAATAAAGACACAAGTCTTCAGATTAAAAGGGCCTGCCAAGAGCTGAACGTGACGACTGGAAAAAATTCACACCAATATACGTTCACGGGGAATTCAGAACATGGAAGACAAAGAATAATCTAAAAAATTAATAGTGAGGGGAAAATTACCAATAAAAGAATAAAACTAGACTGATCAAAATTATTATTGACAGCATCGCATAACAGGCAACAAATGAGTGGTGCATTTTAAATTTGAAATAAAAAATGATTGAAGCCTGGAACTGAATACCCACATGCTATTAATAGCTAATATTTATGTTACGCTCATGATGTGCCAGGTGCTCTAAATGTTCTTTGTATGTTAACTGATGTAATCTTCTGAAGTAGAACTCATTATAATTCCATCTGTCAGGTGAAGAATAGAAGCACAAAGAGGATAAGTTATTGATCAAGGCCATCAACTTAATAGGTGAAACAGTGGGGATTTAAACATAGATATTCTGGCTCCAGAGTCCTTCCACATAATCTCTTTCCTATTTCTACTCTATGATTTCTATACCAAATATGAAGGTAAAATAGAGATGTTTTAGCATTCAAGGACTCTGAAGTTTTACTCATATACATGTATATATAATATTGTGTATATATACAAAGTCTGTCTGGAAAGTACCCAGCCATTGTTAATATAAAGAGAACAGTTTGCACAACATCGATGTAACCTGGCATCCGAGGACAGTGGCCTGGAATGAGCATGTGTGAATAATGGTGATTTCACTGTACTTGATTTCACTGTACTCGTCAGTGGGGTGCTAGATGCCTTAGCGTGAGCATGTGTAATGTGTGGCTGTCGCATTCAAAATTACTTAGTGAGTAGAGCAATGAATCTGCACATAATTTTGCATTAAGCTTGCACACTCCTCCACAGACTCTATTTGTATGATTCACAAGGCTTTTGAGGATGATGCAATGAGTATAGCACAAATAAAAAGTGCAGCACAAATGCTTCAAAGATGGTTGAGATTCTGTTGGAAGTGATCCACATTCTGGAAGGCCTGCAACAAGCAGAACACCTGAGAATGTTTAACATGTCTGGGTTAGGTTAAGAGACACTGGGAGAACTGTGTCAGGTCCCAAAGTGACTACTTTGAAGGAGACTGAGGCATCATTGTCCTGTGTAAAATGTTTCTTGTATCTTGTATCTTCTTCAGTAAAGGCTCTGCTTTTGATATGGCTATATAGTTTCTAGAAAGACCTCATATATTCATAGACAAATTTCTAATTTTATATCTATTGTTCATATGTGTAAGTAGTTGAAGAAATCCTTCAGCCAATTAAAAAAATTCCAGAAAGAGAAAGACATTTAATCCAGGAAGCCATGTTTTTAACCTAGGAGTCCAGGTGCCCAATATTTCCTATGAAGATGTCTCATTCTCTGGGGTCATAGTTCTTATTGTCCATACCATTCATTTTATTTTGCAGTTACAGATACTGCCTTCTGTATTGAATTTTCTTCTATATTGATTGCATCCGTCACTGATTACTACTTAAATTTTAATAAATTTGTGTCCTTGCTTCTCCCAGTAAAGTATGTTCTTTGAATATACAGTGGATCCTTGGTATCTGTGGGGATTGGTTCCAGGATACCCCAAAATCCCACTCCCATCCCCCCTACAGACACCAAAATCCATGGATGCTCAACTCCCTTATATAAAATGGCATAGTATTTACATATAACTTATGTACACCCTCACATACACTTAAATTATCTTTAGAATACTTACAATACATAATACAACATAAATGCTGTGTAAACAGTTGTACTGCATTGTTTTTTATTATTTTTATTGTTATTTTTAATTAATTAATTAATTAACAACTTTTATCCATGGTTGTGAAACCTGTGGGTATGGAGAGATAACCAGTTACACGTTTTTTTTTATGTTTTTCTATTACAAAGGGTGAAAAAAAGGAATAATTAGAACTTAAAGAGATTTGTAGGGGGCATTTAATTTAAATGTTATCCAATCTGTTCTCAATTTATTTATTTTTTGAAGCTCAAATCCAGGCAAAATATTGTTTTACAGTGAAAATTATTAGATTATTTCACAGCAACTAGGTGTTAATGAGATTTTTCTCTTGGCATAAAATAGATCCGAGGTGGTAAATCAGAGATCTTCAGCTCTTTCATCAGATTAACTAGAGAACAAGTTTCTAAAGTAAAAATGCCAATAGAAAATAACATTGCTAATAATAACCCACAGTCCTTTCTTTTTTTTTCAATTTATTTCTTTTTTCCCTTTTTTTTATTCTTTTTTTATTATTTCAGCATATTACAGGGGTACAAATGTTTAGGTTACATATATTGCATTTGCCTCACTCAAGCCAGAGCAACAAGAGTGCCCATCCCCCATACAGTGCGCTTCATGCCTATTAGTTGTGAGTTTACCCATCCTCATCACCCCCCTCCCACCTGCCCAGTACCCAGTGAATATTACTTCCACTTGAGCACCTAAGTGTTGATCAGCTAGTACCAATTTGATGGTGAGTATATGTGATGCTTGTTTTTCCATTCTTGTGATACTTCACTTTGATGGATGGGCTCTAGCTCCACCCAGGATAATATAAGAGGTGCTAGTTCACCATTGTTTTTTATGGTTGAGTAGTATTCCATGGTATACATATACCACTGTTTATTAATCCACCCATGTATGGATGGGCACTTGAGTTGTTTCCACATCTTTGCAATTGTGCTGCCATAAACATATGAGTGCAGATTTCTTTATTGTAAAATGGCTTTTTTTCCCTTTGGGTAGATGCCTAGTAGTGAGATTGCTGGATCAAATGGTATTTTTATTTTTAGTTCCTTGAAATATATCCAAATTATTTTCCGCAGAGGTTGTACTAATTTGCAGTCCCACCAGCAGTGTAAGAGTGTTCCTGTCTCTTTGCATCCACGCCAGCATTTGTTGTTTTGATACTTTTTGATAACAGCCATTTTCACTGTAGTTAGGTGATATCTCATTGTAGTTTTGATTTGCATCTCACCTCTCATGAAAATCAACTCACAATGGATACAAGACTTCAACAAGCCTTAAGAATTCTAGAAGAAAGGTTGATAAAACTCTTATAGACATCGGTCTAGGCAAAAAAATTATGAAGAAGACCCCCAAAGCAATCACAGCAGCAACAAAAATAAATAAATGGGACCTAATCAAATTAAAAAGCTTCTGCACAGCCAAGGAAATTATCATTAGGGTGAATAGACAATCTACAGAATGGGAGAAAATATTTGCATGCTACATATCCAATAAAGAGCTGATAACAAGAATCCACAGTCCTTTGTATTATGGAGAAGTATTATGTTCCTAACACATTATTTCATATAAAAACCATCCATAAATATTTATGCTTTATTTATTTATGTTTTATGCTTTATCATGTTACTTTTAAATTATTTATTACAACATTGAAAATGTAACCTCTATTCTATCCATATTTATTTTGATATTGAAAGTAAACAAATTTGTTTAGTGTATCAGGGGATTTATTAATTTACAAAGTAGGATTTTATGTTAATCTCTAGTTCTGATTAAAATATTTCTTCATAGGAGCTGTGTTTCTGTCTAGAAAGGCATTGGTTCCATAAGAAAATCGTTCCCAAAAGTTAACAATATGAAAGAATGAAATCAGGACAGTTTGCACAGATAGGTGGTAAATAAATGTCCAAGCCTATCTCACATCTAATGTTTCCTTGGAAGAAAAGAACAAGAAGACTCTTTACATTTACAGCTGGTGAAATCTATAAATACCAAGATAAACACAAACTGAAGAAAGTAGCAGAATCTCCTTGCTCATAATCCAAGGAGATAGATCTAGCTTAAAACATGGAAATGTATCTTTAAAATCCACACCATCAGTAGGGAAAGAAATGATGGAATTAGATGTGTCAGGTAAGGAAAGGGAGAAGAGAAGCAGATTTCGTCATTGCTCCCAAGGCACAAACCCACATAAATAGTGACAAATATGTGTTGATAAAGTAAATGTTTATTGCCTCCTCATAAAGATATTTTTCATTAATCTGGATTTATGCATCCAATTCTTTGTTGCCTCAGAAAAGCCATACACAGGATCTGGAGAAAATGACACTGAGAAATATGCCCCTCCAATTTCAGTGGCTGAACATGAAACAACAGCGGACTGTGAATAATAAGATACCTGTGGGCATACAATTATTGGGTTGGAAGGGTAGAAAGGGATTGATGTTAAATTCACATACTAGAATTGTAAGTTCTCCTTTACTGTGCTTCAGTGTCAAAAGAAAGACTCAAAACTATTCTATATACATATATACACATATATACACTGTCAAAAAGAGGCCATACAATATGTAAAGAGGTGTAGAAATAAATCACTTTCCCAAGACAGAATGTACCCCTTAACAAAAAGTGATATACGTCCTTCCTATGAAAATAGAGAGACATTCACTACTCTGGATAATGTGCATGGGTTAGTGATTTGCCGTAGAATATATGCTTATCAAAATAAGATGATTAGCAATAATTCATTATAGGAAACAGAAGCTTTAAGTAGATAGAGGGTTCCAGATTATACAATAACTACATTGCTTATAAATGAAATTTATATATTGAAGATGAAGAAAGAAGAGAGAAGGGGTAGGAGAGATACTAGGAAAGTTCCCGACTGAATAGTGGAAGCAAAAGATGATAAAATCTCTTGTCTTGGGAGTCCTACGAGACTTAATACATTTAACTCAAGATTCTGAAGCTTTACCACTTAACTAGTTTCTTGTTATATGGGTAACAAAACTATTACTATCACCTTGAATACTGCTTGCCAATTAGGGTCGGGATTAAGAATTGTATAAGTATTCATACCTTTGTTTGATATGTATTATACTTATATAATGCAAACACTTCATGGCCAAATGATAGACACATAAAACCTGGTGAAGCTATACTCATTGGTGAAAATGACATTCACAGCATCAGTAGCGTTGTGTATGTGCGTATGCAGGGCCCATGTCACCCTTTCATTTTAGGGCAGTTCACAGAAGGCTAGCAGGACCAGATGTCATGAGCTAGACTGTGACCCTGACCCTTGAGCTCTGTACTAACTCTTCCCTTGCAGAATCAGAGCCGGGATTAAATAGCAATATTTACTGGAACATTGACTCCAGTTTCTAATCCAAGCTCACATTTACAGTTATCTTAGCATCATCTTTTCCTTTGAGGACAAGGAGGCTGAGGTTCAAGCCCTTTACCTGACCAAGATCACAACTGCTGCCAAGCACTGTCTATTCCCATGGAGCTCTGCAAAAGGTAATTTTTGCTTTTGATAAGCCGTATTTCAGGGAATCAGTCATGATAAATCAAACTTACCTCTGATCTTGTGAAATTTTGTAAGCTAGATAAATTTCTTTATGGATTTTGAGGCACTTAATATAGATTACATTAAGATTTCATTAACATAAAACAACATTTAGCAACATTGATTCAATGATTTCTATTAATAGATAAAACTAGAAAGACTCCTTCCTTAGATGACAAAATTACCATATTACACATAAGTCACCTTCCTTATGATTCTCTGTACTGTTTCCATAATCCTTCCTAAACCACCAGTTCCCAGAACTTCTGGGTACACACATTTACTTTTATCTACAGAAAAAAAAATAGAAAAAGATTGTTTTGTCCACTGCTTGATCCATGACACCAGTGTCAGGCACACAGTAGGTGCTTATTACATGCTACTGACAACTCACAGACCTAATTGGAGATAGATAAATTGTGTTAACATGTACCCAAAGGTTTGCACTCCACTGCACATCTGGAATCACTGTTTTCTGGGTATATTTGTAATGAACTCATGTAAAGAAATTTGTCAATGGCCAAAAAATACTCTGGAGAGGATTCTTGGCCCAAGGAGCAGTTTTTAATATAAATTCTTTGGTATCACTGCAAGGCTTACTGGAATTATAAACTAGTAGGAATACACAAATGGTAATGTTGATGAATTGCCGGAAGCTGAGTGTGAACAAGCATGAGAGTAAAAATCTCATGGGGATCATATTCCTTGACCTCCAGGAATTCACCAGGTTCTCAAAGTGAAGATAAAGAGAAAGATCCTCTATGAATTCTGGAAAGTAAGCAGAAGAGTAACCTTTATGAAATATGCCCAGAGTGTTTTTTTTTTAATCACAAAAGCCTATCTTCCAAGGGAAAAGACATTGCCAAGGCCATAAGCCATTTGTGAAAGTAGCATATAATCATGACAAATGATGCAGAAAAATATTTGACAACATTCAACATCCATTCAAGAGAAAAACTCTCAGCACACCAGGAGAACTTCTTCAACTAGATATTAAATTTTAAAAAATCTATAAAAAGCCTACAGTTAACATTATGCTTCATGGTGAGAAATTGAACACCTTCCCCCTAAGGAAAGGATGTTCTTTCTTACCGTTCATTCCTATAGAATTTAGTACTGAAAGTTCTACCCAGTGGGAAAAAAAAGAAAAAGCAATATAAGGTATACATATTGGAAAGAAAGAAATAAAACTGTCTTATTTGCATATGACATAATTATCTATGTAGAACATCAACAAAAACTATAAAAATCCTCCTGTAAATAGTAAGTGAATATGTCAATGTTACAAGACACAAGGCCAATATGCAAAAGTCAATTGCTTTGCTATATAATAGCATATTAGTTGAGGTTTTCCAGAGAAACAGAACCAATAGGAGATAGACATATAGATAGAAGTGGATTTATTATGGGAATTGGCTCATGCAATTATGGAGGCTGAAAAGGTCTATGAGCTAGAAAACTAGGCTTGAAGAACTAGGAAGACCTACTTCTCTTGAAGAACCAGGGTGGAGGAGGTCATTGGTGTAAGTCCCAGAGCCCAAAGACCTGAGAATCAAAATCTCCAATATCCAAAGACAAGAGAAAATGGATGTTCTGGGCCCAAATGTGGGCATTCTAAAATATACTTGGCCAATACTTAAAACTATCAAGGTTATCAAAAACAAGACAAATTTGAGAAACTGCCATAGTCAAGAAGAGCCTAAGGAGATATAAAGACAAACCGTAAGGGGAAATCCCAGATAGATTCTTGAGACAAAAAAAAAAAAAGGACGTTAGGCAAAAACTAAAGAAGTATGAATAAAATACGGATTTTATTTAATAATAATTTATTGATATTCATTCATTAAGCATGACAAATATACCATACAAGACATTAATGATAGGGAAACCGAGTGTGGTGTATGTAAGAACTCTCTGTACTATCTTTGCAATTTTTCTCTAAAACTAAAAGGTGGATGCGGAGAGATAGGAACACTCATACACTGGTGGTGGGACTGCAAACTAGTACAACCTCTGTGGAAAACAATATGGAAATACCTTAAACAAATACAAGTAGACCTACCATTTGATCCAGCAATCCCATTATTGGGCATCTACCCAAAAGAACAAAAGACATTCTATAAAAAAGACATCTGCACCCGAATGTTTATAGCAGCATAATTCACAATTGTGAAGATGTGGAAACAACCCAAGTGCCCATCAATACGTGAGTGGATTAATAAAATGTGGTATATGTATACCATGGAGTACTACTCAGCTATAAGAAACAATGATGATATAGCACCTCTTGTATTTTCCTAGACAGAGCTGGAACCAAGAATGGAAAAATAAGCATCATATGTACTCACTATCAAATTGATTTCACTGATCAACACCTAAGAGCACATATAGGAATAACATTAATCAGGTGTCGGGCAGATGTGGGGGGAGAGGATGGGTATATACATACATAATGAGTGCAATGCACACTGTCTGGGAGATGGACACGCTTGAAGCTCTGCCTAGGGTAGGGAGGCAAGGGCAATATATGTAACCTAAACTTTTGTACCCCCATAATATGCTGAAATAAAAAAAAATAAAATAATAAAAATTCATTTTAAAAAACAGGCCTTTGAATCTATATTTTCAAACAAAAGTGATGACCTTATAAGGTAAATTAATTTGGTTAGCATTAACACTTCTAAGGAAAAAAGACATATTTATCAGAGGTTTTATTTAAAGCAGTCATGGCAGCTACTGGCCAATTCCTTATCCAGAACATTCCACCAAAGTTTTCTCTAGATATTATTGATTTCCAACTTGACTGGATATTGTTTTGTGTCAAGCTAAAAAATAACCAGAGCACAATATTAGCTGAGAGCCTAAAGTTTACAATAATTGGCTATTTTCAGCTAATAAATTTGCAATTACTATTGTTGGAAAAATAAATTGTTCATCGACTGAGTGTGGAAGAAATGCCTTATTTTTCTTCCTGAAAGGTTATAAACATTCTAGAACACCTTTTTAAGTAAAGTGGATTAAAATGCCAAGTCAATATCAAAACGGACTCTAAAAAAAATCTGTATTCAACTCTGTTTACAATGTAGATGTATTTATTTTGTATCTGCCTACAATTAATCATAACTAAAGAAATAATAAACTGTTTTGTAAGAATTTTTTAATGAATTGCTAATCATAAGTTAATTTTATGCTGAAAGACATGAAGCCAGTTTTTAAAACTATTGGCTTTAGGTTTAATTCTTCCCCAAAGCATTCTATTATACATTGTTGTAACCACATTTTCTCTAAAATATTAAAATGCAACGTTTTGAAATAAACAATTTAAAAAGTATAATTTATATTAAAACTTAAATCTTACATGAATGTTATGAAATGACTGCCAAAGTCTGTTTTTCTTCCAATGAATCTTTGGATAGATTAGACTCATAATGTATAGGTGGATTAAATGTTTTCCATTTTTGCATCTTAAAATTCATCTTAAAATTTTTCTCTCTTCCTGGAGAAAAACACTACACTAGATAAGACATGCAAATGAAATTATTCCTGGCTGTCGTTGTACTCTGTTCCTAGGATAGAGAAAAATTTGGAGTTTTTAATTGTGAGAGGTGGTGCACATGTGTAGCAGAGTCTCCAGCAGATCCTGCCCCCATTTCAGCAAGTAGGCTACAGCAGTGGGGCGATCCAAGAGACGAATTGGAAGCACTTTATCTACCTAATGCACGCTAGCAGGACCAAGACTTCTAGCCCGTTAGAGAAAACACAGTTTAGTAAAATAAAACACATTTAGCAACTTTTTCTAAATTTGGAGCATTCATTGGTGCATACAGAACTGGTAATTATACATGTAAGTAGCTATTTTGTTCCTGTGAACATCTGTTTCCAGATCCAATGTGCTGGTTAATGGAAAGGGAGATAGTGGAGAAATGGTAACATCTGTCTTTTGAAGATTTACCTTTTATACTTAATATACAATATACAACCTTCCACTTCCACCTAAGCATAATTTTTATGCCCTGAAAGCATTGCCTGTTTAAAAAATTGAGAAAGAATATCTTATGTATTCATGAGCAGCTACTACATTCTCATTCCTCAGGAAGGTACTGTGAATAATATAGGAATATGAGACATGATTCCTGACTTTGGTGGGTGTATAGCATATTTAGAAAGATAAAGCTCAATAGTTAAATAAAAAAATTAACAGCTCAAAACATAGCTGTTTGTAAAGGACTCAGGGAACAAAGGATGAAAGATTATGAGTAGACAGCTGGGTCTAAATATCAAACATGATGGAAGTGGCAAAATAAACTTGGGCTAATTAACCTGAGTACACAGTTTTCTCTTTGATACAAAGAACATAATGTTACTATTACATACCTTATTGGACTCTGTCTTGAAATACCCATTGAGCATCCATATATGGGGAGGAAAACAGTGAATTGGTTTCCCCCACCCTCAAGACTTTCAGATAATACTAATGTATTTGCATCAACAGGGACACATTATACTGTATTCTTTGACAAAGTCAGAAGTGTTGCTGTTATGGAGATGAGTACTCCAGAGAGACTCACAGATAGTAGGTAAGCCATGTCACTTTTACTCTCCAAAGGTCAGACATCTCTCTCTGTCTTAGTCACTAACAATTCCAAAAAGTCTGACAAACATAGATGATAAATAAATATTTCTTAAAGAATAAATTAACATGTGGCCATAAGTTCAATGTAGGCTCCTAGTTACCACCATAGACAGATCTCAAAACAACAGGTCAGGAACCACAGCGTGAGTCTATATATTAAGGATCATATATTTGCAGTATTTTTCTTTAAATTTTGTAGAATGACTTTGTATAGACTGAAAACAAAAGGGTCAGTCTGTCTGTTTATAAGGGCACAGAGTAAAATGATAAGAGCTAGAACTAAGGAGAAAGGAAACTATCAAAGGATAAAGCAGGTGAAAATGAGAGAGGGAAGTATTTAACATTATTCAATCCTGAGTTTAGTGGTACAGACTTCAAGCTTTTTAAGAATTTATTGAAGAGGAAGGAGTCCTAGGAAAGGTAAAAAGAAATTATGAACTTTAAGACAGAACATTGATAGAATCTGCACAGGTGAGGAGAGTATTCATAAAAGAAATGAACAAAAGCTTTATTGAAATACAAAAAGACAAGATAAGTCTAGTAATCTGTAATAGGTAGACAAAACAGAGCAGAAATATGAATAGATTGTGTCCTCACATCTTCCTCCCTAGGTCCCTAATGTTGTTCGTTAATGCAGTTCAGCAGGTGCTACACGACCTCAAGGAATCCTTCAGTGAGGTGTTCCTGAGCCACAACACCTGCCTTAAATAGAGGACTGAATTGAGGTTAGAACCAACATTGCAGGAAGCAAAAGAATAATATGTGTCTTGCAGAAACTAGAAATAATATTTGTCAAGTACTAAAAAGTGAAATTTGTTTGGAAGTTGCCATGCTTTGTTAGAGAAGCTAAAAAAGAACTAGAAAGCTATTGACAATCATAAGTCAGAGAAGCAGAATGATAAATGTAAGGTTTCCAGGAGGTTAACTATAGTGGTTTAAAAAAATATCCTTGAGAATAAAAGGGGCGAAAGACATAGAGGCAGGGAAGGCAGTCAATCCAAACAAAGGCAACTTATTCATAATTAGAGATATGAAAAAAAGAAAGGGAGGTAATTAGAAATGATACACTTTAAAGAAAGTTTAAACACATCTGATACTTTCAAAATAGTAAAAGATTGAAGATGATGCCATGAAATGAATTCTCAATAATATACGTACATGATAAATGAAGTTTAAAGGATAAAAACAGTAATTTTCATGTTTTTAGAGACATTTTCTAAAACTTTCTATTCATTGGGTTGAAACTGATGCTTTTGATATTGTTTATGCTATGTGGCCTCAAAATATTAACCTTGTCTCAATTATTAAATAATCTTATAAGAAATGTTCCTTTTTATTTTTTCATTGAGCATTGTGGGGGAGGGGGAAGTAATTACTGATTATTGGTTTAATTTGTGTACTTAAATTTCAAATATCTGAGTTTATTAAAAGAAATTGTTCATTCTTTAATTTCAAAATTACAATATTATTTTTGCCTAGGGTTGTCCTATTTAGGAAACAAAGGCTGCCCAGTTAAACTTGAGTTTCAGATAAATAACAATAATTTTTATTATAAGTATGTTCTAAATATTTCAGATATTCGTCATTTATTTAAACTGGCAAACCTATTCTTAATATATAATTGTTTTAGCTAAAGAAGAGCAAACAAAATTATTGATTATCTTTTGTGCTTTTGTGTTTTTCATTACTGAGATTTGGACCTATGGGACATCAGGTCTAGCTTTCATGCTGTCTTCCCTGAAGTCATCATGACAATGGATAATAGTAGATTCATTCAGGCAAAAATAAAAAACCAGAATCTCTGGATTTGAACAAAGTTGTGTGATTAAACCATTCATACACTCATATGTCTTTTGATTGTAGGAGGATCTGACTAATGCATGTGCTAACTCACTATTTCCAATTTTTCAAAGAATACAATAAATCTATATAACATTTATAAGCTTTTAACATTCAAACAAGACATTTTAAAGGAAATAAATTAATCTCATAACCTTCTAGAAAAAGTAAAAGAGAAATTTAAAATATCCCTCTAGCCAGGATAACTAAATTTTCTTCAGCACTGGATTTCTGCTTTTAAAAATTAAGACCCAAGATATTAGAAAATAAGTGATGGTATAAATTAAATTATTTAACCTTAAACACTATTTTACATCAAATTTTGATGATAAATTGAGAAAAGACATGATATATTTTAGTAGATTTTTAAAGATTTATAAAAATCATCTTGTCAACTCTGTCATTTCACAAGGAAAAAACTAGAGAACACAAATTTTGGAAACTCTTGGGTTTCCCTGAGCTTCCTCTAAAATACCACATCTACCTAAAAGCTCTAAAGGGCAGCTCATCATTCTCACCCACCCCAATAGGGTGGGCTTTTCTGTAAATTGGAAAAATGTCTCCATTTTTGGTGGATCAATGAGAGGTGTATCTGCCACATCCACTGACTTAGCTGTTCAGGAGATGACAGGGAAGATTTGTAAAGAAAATATCCCCTTCTCCTGGTTGACCCAGGCCTGTTCTGGGCACAAAGTTACCCAGAAGAGTAGAGGGGAGATTTCAGTTCCCATTTGTCCTTTGCAGATGCTCTTGTGCCATGTGCAAGATTCCCCACCATCCAAGGTGACTATGCACTTATTTTTGATTCCTTTGAATAGGTTCTTATTTTCATACTGTTTTGCCCAGAGTGTGGTATAGTCCACCCATTGGACTTGTTTTTCTGGCAGTGGTAGATTTGTCCTTGGTGGAATTCTCTTCCAACCACCATAGTAGTTCTTCTTCCCCTCTATGTCTCTTATGCTCCTCCCCAGCATCTATTGACTGTACCCTACTTGTGCATAACCATGTGCTCTCTCTTTTGATATTATATTACCTCATTTCTATTCTTAAAAACAAAATAAAAGCTAAACAAAATTAAAAGATATACAGCATAAGAGGTTTGCTTCCCTTTAATGGTATTAATGGTTATCAACCAAGTTTTTCTGAAGTAAATCTCTCTTTTCCTGTGTTTCCTTTCACTTAAGTTAATTATTACAGCATCTTTATATATGGACATGACTTCCACGATTAATTCTGTGCTAAAAGTGTTCACTTACAGTCATAAAAACTAATAGCTCCCAAATTAACACATTAACAAATTATTTTAACTTAGAAAGTTAAATTGTTACTTTTAGATTAGTCTATAGCTTTCTGGGGGTGTCAGTTGCACCTAATGCAAAATTAAACCCAGTTCTTCTCCTTCTGGGCATCCAGCTATATTGCATTTCTTACTTTACCTTGAAATCAGTTGTGGTAACATGGCTGAATTCTGGCCATTGAATGTGAGGGAAGATACAAAGAAGCCATTTCTAGGACTGGCTCACCCTTGGTACACTTTTTACCTTTTGCTTGATTGATAAAGACCAGCACTGTCATGATGGAAGCCACTTAAAGATAATAGAGCTGTGAGTTAGAAGGATCCTAAGTCCCCAGATCATTAACCAATTGGAGGATGGATGGCTACCTGCCTTTCAGGAAAACTTTTTTAGACTTTATGGGAACATGAAAAAAGCATCGATTATGTATGAACTATTATTATTTATTTTGGGATCTGCCTGTTACAGAAACTAGCACCAGTTTAACTTATACATGGTCCCCATAATAAAATGAGACTATGATACAAAATCCTTAAGCACTAATGGGCATAGAATTATATATACCTCGAAAAGATGTTATTTAGATGCAACTTATTGAACAAGTTATTTATCTTCAATATGACCAAAAGATTTTGGCTAAACAATAAAAGAGCAAAATAGATAGAAAGATAGTAATGTGGAAGACAAAAAAAAAAAGACAAGCCCTCAAATAGAGAGGGATTGGAATAATATTTGCCAGTCACTATACTAAGTTAATGTGCTTTAAATTACTATATTACAGTCTCATAACCTATTTTGGTGCATATACCATTACAAATGAGAATGGTGATTATTTTTTTAACTAGGGTGATGCCAAACTTTATTGTTTCCATTCTAGTCAGAAACGCTATGCAACACAAAAACTGAAATTTGGGAACTGGTTTAAGTCTCAAGATGGCTAAAACATTATAGCTCAAAAACATGTTAAAACGATTTATGAATCCTTGAAAGATTAACTTTTCATATACTATAGGACGATTCAAGTAAATTCTTGGTGTGAGAAGTATATCCTTTTCCCAAATGCATCTATCTCAACCTTATAGACCTTTATATTTCAATGAGCTGTACATGTGCCCTTTGACTGAAGGCATTTCAAAGGAGCTGGAGTTTAGTTCGAAATATATAGACATATAGTCTTCAGAAAATAGTTGTCAACAAGGCTATTAAAATCAGAAAAGTTAGAAAATTTAAGTACTTAAAAATATATAGTTATAGATACAGATATATCTCTAATGAATAATTTAAAATACTCTTACTCATAACTTGCAATACTGAAGGCTTAAATCATTTAAATATGACAGCATATAATTCACTTCTATAGTTAGGCTTTTCCCCCAAAAAAGCTTTTAAAAGATTGTATAACATTTCTAACTCCATCTATTAATAATAAATTATGAATGACATTTTCATCTAAATTTGTCAACAATAAGAGCAGTATTTTTGAGATTGCATATGATGTTATGAATTATTGCATGCATGTGCCCAACTTAAGGCTATGGAATCAATGCTAGAAACATTAGGAAGACAGATTGACATTTTCATTACCTAAAATCAAGAGTCACATCTGCCATTATCTGTCATTTCTGGGCATTGAGTCAGTGTTAAATTTTGTCTATTTTTTATTTTTAAGAAAAATAAATGAAGACAGGAAAGTATCAGTTCTCGAGTTCTTGTGTAAAGCAACTTCCGGAAGAAGAGGGCATAGGTATTCTCATGCACCGTGTAACCCACTTGATTCCTTTTCTGTAATGGCAACATTAATGTCTTTGCTAATTGTCTTACTGGGTGAAAGACGGCTTTGAAAAGAAACAGTTTGGGTTCATGTATTTGACTGATGTTACCTTACTACCTTACTGCATTTCACTATAAAGCCAAAGGCCCAGCACTTTTGTAGCATGCAGGACATTAAAGAATTCTCCATGGACCAGGTGAATGGATTAGGCTTTACAGTTATTCAGATGGCTGTTCATGAAAAACCATATAAATCTTCAAAAGGAGAATATCTATATTTTTACTTTTTAAGAAAAACCAGACAAACTTGCTAGTAGCACTATTGATTGTCAAAGAAAAGGCAATATGTACATATATAATACATAACAGTGAAAATCTGAAAATATTATAATTTTAATATTTTTATATATTTATGAAGCTATATTCTCATTTAATTTTTCTAATTTAATACTTTGGTACACAAACCATTACCAAGTAAGAGACACTATATAAGTATTTTATAGTCATTATCTTATTTAGTCATTGCAACAAATCTCTTAGGTACACACTACTATTATCCTCATTTTTACAAGTAGGGAAGGTATTTATTTTATTTTTTTAAATAAACACAAACAGTGTTTATTAGTGCCAGAGAGCATACTAAGCACTTTAGAAATATTAGCTTGCTTAACTTTCACAATAACCCTCTGAGCTAAGGACTGTGACTAATCCCAATTGTTGGATGAAAATACTGTGGGGCAGAAAGATTAGCTACTTCACATAAAATACATACTGCTACTTACTGGTGGAGAGGAATTTAAACTGAAGCATTCTGGCACCAGACCATCACTTGGCAGGGTTACGTTAATTGTCTGAGAAGACACCGCTAATAATTGATGAATAAGACTTGAACCAAAGTCTATCTACAGTGTCACCATCAGACTCAAGCAGGAGGAGCCCCTGCTCTGGGCCTCATACTTCCGAGGGACTCTCCAATCATCTCCTCACCAAGTCACCTTCCACACACGTGGACCACATGTCCCCCTTCAGAACCATACTATCAGCAACTAGCATCCAGAATCGCCACTGCCATCCCAACCATGCCTGCCCTGCTTCTAGGTTTGCTGGTGCCTCCAAAAAGCTGACTGCACTATAAGATATGAACCCCCAGGTATGACAAAGCTTGGACATATAAGGTAAATACTTCCATACATCTGTACAAAAGACTTGGTGGTTCAGGACACATTCAGAGGTGGTGAGAAAAGAGGGTGGGCCATAGTCCAGAGGCCAGCAGCCACATCTCTACATGCTGCCATGCTTCAGAACAGAACTCCAAAGACTTTGAGTATTCTAAATTTGAATACAGCCTTCCAGGTCATTATGAAGAGTATTTATCAAGGTGAGAAGATAGTACATATTTTATCAGTTTCCCAATTTTTAACACTCACTTAGTTATACATACTGCATGTAACCTCCATTGGAATTCTTGCCTATGCCCCATGATTGTTAGGAGTGGAACAGTTTATACCAGAAAACATTCATTACTAATCCTTATGCTCTCTTGCTTCTTTATATCTGGATATAAAATGTAAGGATAAGAATGTAAGAGGGCCGGGTGCGCAGTGGCTCACACCTGTAATGCCCGCACTTTGGGAGGCCAAGGCAGGAGGATAGCTTGAGCCCAGGAGTTTGACACCAGCCTGGGCAAGACAGTGAGACCCTGTCTCTACAAAAAAATTTTAAAAAGTTTAAAAATATATATTAGCCAGGCATGCTGGTATACACTTGTAGTCCTAGCTCCTCAGGAAGCTAAGGCAGGAGACTCGCTTGAGCCCAGGAGTTTGAGGTTACAGTGAGCTGCACTGCAGTCAAGCCTGGGTGACAGATAGAGATGTGACTCAAAAAAAAAAAAAAAAAAGAAAAAGAAAAAGAAAAAAAAAGCCACATTACAGGATTCTAGCATTCATGTAGAAAGAAGAAAATTTCTTTCTTCAAATGTATCTTTTATTGGCTAGGATTTGATAATTTACATGTAGGGAAGAATTGTTGATGAGATGCAGAGGAGTTTTGAGAATGGTAAGCCAAAAATAGTAAATAGGGAAACATAGACAATTATTAAATCAACTTATTTGTGACTCTAAATATAGCAGGACTGGGATGAGGGTGAGGCCCAAGAGGCAATGAAGGTGCAAAATCTAAAGAGGCACTCCCTTAAATGTTATGCCATAGGCATCTCACCCTAGACCTGGTTCTGGAAATTAGCCCTTGAGTCCATCTCAGGGATTCCTAAAATCATTGCTTCTTTGATGCTGTCTTAGTCCATTTGCACTATCACAGAATGGTTGAGACTGGATAATTTGTGAAAAATAGAAATTTATTTCTCACAGTTTTGGAGGCTGGGAGTTCCAAAGCCAAGGCACCAGCAGGTTTTAGGTCTGGAGAGGGTCTGCATCCGAGATAGCATCTTGTCACTGCATCTTCACATGGCAGGAGGCAGAAGGTCAAAGGAGCTTAGTTAATTCCCTCCAGCCCTTTTGTAAGGTTGCTAATCTCACTCTTGAGGGACCTGTCTTCATGACTTCCTTCATGACTTCACCTCCTAAAGGCCTCAACACTTAATACTATCACATTGAATCCTAGAGTCCAACATATGAATTTTGGAGGACATATACATCAAATGATAGCAGATGTTACCACCACTTTTTATTCTCTTTTGTTTTTTCTATGAGACAGGGTCTCACTCTATCACCCAGGCTAGAGTGCAATGGCATGATCATAGTTCACTGGACCCTCCAACTCCCAAGCTCAAGCAATCCTCCAGGCTCAGCCTCCCAAGTAGCTAGGACTGCAGGCACACACCACCATCTTGGGCTAATTTTTAAAATTATCTGGCAGAGACAGGTTGTGTTATGTTGCCCAGGCTGGTCTCAAACTCCTGGGCTCAGGTGATCCTCCTGTCTCGACCTCTCAAAATTCTGGGATTATAAGAATGTGCCACCATGCCCAGCCTACCACAGTTTTTTAAACCATTTATTTAGGCTGAGGAAATAAAGTGATTTGAAGTTTCCACACTGCTTCATAAAGTATTATTTGTGAAATTTGGCCATTGAAATGCCCTTCCTACAGATTTCTCTGATACTATGTTTTTATGGATGGCATCAGAACTTTTAATAGATATTCCATCTTCTTCAAAAAGTTTAGTAATAGTAAAGAAATAGTATATCATTTGATCTGAAAAATGCTTCCAATTTGCAACAAAATATAACTTCAGAAAAAAAAATCAATATTATATTAGCTGAGAGTTTAACAAGAATGTGTGAAAAACAGGAGTCAAACAGACTAAGACTAGCCATAAAGAATAAAAATAAAAGCACAATTACACAAAGTCAAACTTTCTTATCAGAAATAAAATTTCCAAGAAAAAATAATCTTTTCATTATAAGTTATTATACATCCATTTTGAAGAATGGTCTTGCAAAAGCCTAATCACACATGACCAAAAAATGATACTCATAGCCAGCCAAGGAGATTAAAGTGATATACTTTGGAAGAGGGAAGAACTATTATTGAAAAAGTTCAGAAACTTTTTGTATTCCATTAAAAAGTTTTCTATCTGATCATTTTTAATAACTTTTCTATTGGAAGATTTTTATTTTATGAAAGTGAAATGAAAGTTCTGGTCATATCTAGTTCTTTTAAAAATGTTATAAATTATATAGAGAGAGGTCAAACAAGAAATCTCAATCAGATTTTAGCTTTTTGTCTCCTTATAGTCTTCTTTCTGGGCATTCTCCTATTACGTGGTTCAGTTCAACTGTCTTCTAAGTCTTGGTCTTTGCAACACGGGATTATCATTCATCTTTTAGTGGTGGGTCAGATGATATTTATTTTATGGTGCATGCCCTAAAAATCACTCTCTTTTTTAACAATAATCTCTACATGAATGTAAAGTTTATCAGGTATAAACTTGATATTGAGGGAAAAAAGAAATAGAAGAGTCTACATTTCAGCATATGGAGATATATGATAAATAAGTGGGTCAAAGTTATGGTATGTTAGATAATGATGAGTAATGGGGGAAAGACATGGCAAAACAAGAATATGTAGTGCCAGTATTAGACATGGGAGAAAATGAATTTTTTTTTCACTAAGAGTAAGGGAAGACTTTTCTGAGATGGATGAAAATCTCTTTTAAGAAATTAGGAGTAAACCAGGTATATATTGGGGCAAGAGGATTCTGGAAAGACAAAACAGCTGATGCAAAGTCCCTGAGAGCACCTGGCATCTTCAAGGATAAACAGTAAACAGGTTGGTGTGGATGCTACCAATGAGGTCAGAAAAGTATGTAAGTGTGGGTATGTGTTGAAGTAATTACCATGTAGGCAGTGGGATAAATAAATCACAGAGAATCAAGGCAAAAGCAGTGAGACCAATTAGGAGGCTATGCTAATTGTTTACTCAAGAGGTGGTGACTAAACTGGTTATGGTGAAATGATAAAAGTGATTGAATCCTGAATACACTCAAGTATATTTGGAGAAGAACCATTATATCTTATGAATGGAGCAGGAATTAGACAAACAATTTAAGGAAAAGGAGTCACCATTCACTGAAAAGAGGAAAAATACCAGAAGAGCAAAAGGAAAAGGTGCTGATTAGACACCCAAGTGGATTTGGCAAATAGTCTGTTTGCTATTAAGTTTCAGGGAGAGTCAGAATAGACATATAAATCGGTGAGTGATAAGATTACAGATGGCCTTTAAAGTCAGAAAATGGAGGGACATCCCCAAGCGAGTGAGTATAAAGATAGAAGAGGTCCAAGGATCAGGCTTTGGGTCAATTCCTCTATTTTGAAGTTATAAAAATAACAATAAACCAGCAAAAGAAGATATTAAAAATGCAATAAATGAGATAAAATAAAGACCAGTTAAATGTGATGGAAAGTGAAGAGAGATGAAGTGATCAACTGTAGAAAATATTGCTTATAAACCAAGAAGAGTTTTGAGAACTGATCACTACTAGCCTTTGTGCTGGTCATTGGAAACTTTGATGACAGCAGTTTCAGTGGCTTGTTGAGAATAAAAGATGGAATAGAGTGGATTTGGTTAGATCTACCACTTGTGAATTGCACCTTCTTGGACTACTTTTCCAACCTCTCTCAGTGTCAGTTTTCATCTCTGTAAAACAAGATAATTACCCTTCTATTACAGAGTTGCTGAGAAGAGTAAGTAAAATACAGCTTACAAAGTATGTCTTAAAATGTAAGGCATATAGTACTAAAAATAGTAGTTCCTTTCCCCCTCTATTCTTGTACAATATTCCAGTGAAGCAAACAACTGTCTTTGATATTTGTCTAGAAAAATATGGAATGAACAGAAGGACTTCTGGACTCAGAAGGCAGCTGGTGTAATTCTGTGCCTTAAGATAAGTTTCAATTTTACTTTGAGCCCCATTTCTTGGTTTATGAGAAACACAGTGACTTCTGCTAGGCAAAGAGACTGAATAAACATTTTTTTTTCAAAAAAAAAAGATGTATAAATAGCCAACAGCTATATGACAAAATGCTCACCAACACTAAGCATCAGGGAAATGCAAATTAAAACAATGAGATATCACCTCACACCTATTGGAATGGCTATTACTAAAAAGACAAACAATAACAAGCGTTGACTAGGATGCAAAGAAAAGGGAATGCTTGCACACTGTTGGTGGAAATGTAAATTACTATAAGCAGTACAGAAAACATTATGGAGGTTCCTCAAAAAATTAAAAATAGAGCGACCAGCAATGGTCCGGCGATGATCCACCAATCCCACTACTGGGTATATATCCAAAGGATATGAAATAAGTATGTCTAGGAGATATCTGCACTCCCATGTTCATTGTAGCATTATTTACAATAGCCAAGATATGAAATATCAACCTAAGTGTCCAACAATGAATGAATGGGTAAAGAAAATGTGGTATTTTTACACAATGGAATACTATTCAGTCTTAAAAATAAAGACCTACTCTCATTTACGACATGGATAAAACTAGAGGAAGACATCATGTTAAGTGAAATAAGCCAGGCATAGAAAGACAAATATTGCATATTCTCACTTATATGTGGAATTTTAAAAAGTTGAACTCATAGAAACAGAGAATAGAATGGTGGTTACCAGAGGCTGTGGGGGTGAGGGGAGAGTTGAGAGAGCTTGGTCAAAGTATACAAAATTTCAGTTAGATGGAAAAGTAAATTCAAGCAATCTATTGCACACCATGGTACCTATAGTTAAGAACAATATATTTAACACTTGCAAATTGCTAACAGAGTAGATTTTAAGTGTTCTCACCACAAAAAATAAATACGTGTAAACTGGCACTGACTGATCAACACTAAGGTGCTCACACAGTAGTAATATTCTTTGGGGATGGGGGGTTGAGGGTGGGTAAACTCACAACTAATGGACACAGTGAACGTTGTAGCGGGAGGGAAAGGGTACGTCTCAAATCATGGTAGGGATGTAGCAAAGTCATAACATGTAACCAAAATGTTTGTACCCGCATAATATGCTGAAATAAAAAATAAAAGAAAATATAAAAAAAAGAAAAGAAAAATGTACAGAAGAATTTCTGTAAAAGATAAATGTGTGACGTAATGCATATGTTAATTAGCTTGATTTAGCCATTACACAATGTATACATATATCAAAACATGTTGTACACCATAAATGTGTACAACTTTGATTTGTCAACTTAAAAATAAAATAAATAAAACTCAGTGACCTGCAGTAACCAATTTCCGAAAGTTCACATTCTCAGAGCTAAAACTGGCTCTGATTAGTTCACTTGTGAATGATCTTACCCTATTAGTTAAGAATTTATTTTTCTGTAAATGACCAAAACACCAACAAATAATGGCTCAATATAATAGGTGTCTGTTTATTTCTATTCATATGAAGTACAAAAGTAAGACATTCAAGGCTGGTATAGCACCTCGGTGATTCCCTACAGGACTTAAGCTATTTTAAAATTTATTCTGTCACCCTTAACATGCAGAATTTTGTCCTTATGTCTGGAAAATATAAGAAGGTAAGAGGAAATAGCATTGTGAATAATTTGGGAATAAAATAAATCTCTGGTTTGAGCCTCAATGTTCCAGATATAAATCCAGATGTAGAATCCTAATCTTTCTCTTGATTCACCTCGCACGTGCATAAACACGCACACGCATACCTGTGTACATATACACCACTCACACCAGGCATTTTACTGTGCAGTAGAATTTACTAAAGGATTGGGAGAGAAGCAGTAAGGTTTATATTGCAGAAATGCAGACTATCTAAAATTAACTATTATATATTCTGCTCATAAAAGCTCATTAGCATTTCTGCTATGTTCTCAGCTGTTTCTTTTCCTTTTTCCTACTATCCTTATCTACCAAGCAAATTACCAATAAATTACCTCCTGTCTCAATAACCAAAAAACATTTTAATTTGCTTTTATACCACTTCTAGAAATTATTTTCTTCATTTGAATTTATTTTTAATATTCTCAGCAAGAAATTTTAGTGTTCAAGTAATAAATACAGTGATTGTTAGAAAGATATGTCCATTGGGGCATATGGCCCTCTTATCAAATGATTTTGAAAACTAAGTTCCAGGTCTCTAAATCATCTAGAAGGTATAAAAATGGGTCCTCTTATTTTTTAATGCCTCTTTTCTAAAAGCTGTTTCTCAGTGGCCATAAGTAGCAAGTGTTTCCTAAAGTACAGCATCTATATAACTCATGGCACATGAAAATATATTTTTCTTGTAATACTGTATATTTATTTTAATATGTATGAGAGAGAAGAAACATAGCTAGTACATCAAAACCCTATATTATTTAAGTATAAACTAAATGAAAACAACAGATTTAAAGAAAAATATTAATTAAATAATTTTGTTGGTAGAATTCCAATATAACAAAACTATGAAAGTATGATGGGAAAAGTATTACAAAAAATCTGGGAGACATTTGATCATGCCATCCAAGATTCTCCTCCTGAGTCATGAGGATGCAACCCAAAAGTGACCAGGCCACCACCAAGGCCCATAATATAGATTAGACAGAGTCACAGCAGGGTCTCATAGAAGGATGATCTCAGAGATGCAGGATCCAAGGCAGTGACGTGGGAAGTCACTGAATAAATTTAGCAAGGAGAACATTACCTTTAAGGGCATGAAAATTGGCCATTCGCTCACAGGATCCCAGAGAGAGTCTGAACAGCGGTGTCTCTCCAAAAGCCTTTGCTGACTCCTGTTTGCACTTTCCTTATATAACAGTCCTTTTGGGGTCAAAGGATTTTTCCCTATCATTCCCTAGTTATATTGCTGTTGGTTTTAATAACCAGGGTTATGTCTTCCAAGGACTTGTAATAAAGATGTCCCTATTGGAGTCTGGGCATCTGGGCGCCTGGGCTGGGAGACAGAGCTGAGATCTTTTTCTCTTTGGTGCAGTCTTTCTCCAAAAGTGGCCCAGGGCATGGTTTCAGGGACACTGATATCCTACATGTGACAGTTACTTCAAATAAGCAAGCTGCCAAGTTGTCTGTGACACCCTTAAATGCAGCAGCAATGTCAGCCATTTTACTTTTCCCATAATCCATTTGGCAAATTATTGGCATGTCTGTTAATGACCATTTTCAAAGCTTGAAAATATCAAAAGCTGCAATACAGTGAACTCAGATTCACTGTAACCTATAACTATATAACTTCTGAAACTTAGCCCCCTTTAGCAAAAAACCTTGAAATACCTGTTCTAATGCAAACCCTCAATCTGTACATATATGATATTCAGAAAGGAGCACATTTCTCCTAGACTTATGGATTATGTGTTTGCATTTTCCTGGAAGCACATTTAAATTAGCCAGACTAACCCTCATGGTTAGCATTCAGTGGCTCACTGTACAACGAGGACCATTATAGATCACTGAAGTTAATATATGGAAAAGAAATGTACCTAACCTATTCAAAAAGTATGGGTTCCTCTACAAAGCACTTATGACTGAGGGACTAGAAGAATGTATTTCTGATCGTTTGGCCCAGTACCTCAGCCTCTATGACTGCCAATTTTAATCATGTCATTACAGAAATTGTCTCCTGGAAAACTACTGGGATTTTTATCTTGTGATCTCATCTGATGCAATTACTTGCAAATTTCTAGAAGCAAATTAGCTTAGTTTTCAGTTTTTCTACCTGGCTGATTTATAGCTATAACTAATTGCAATAAATCTAAAATTGTAATAAAAGAACCCTTCTACCCAAGCTAGCTCCGCTGATAATAGAAATATCCCTTTATTGTAACCAAGGAATGAATTTTGCATTAATGACTGGCAAATAGTGTATTTCAATTAAGTATGTGTGTGTGTGTGTGTGTGTGTGTGCACATGCACCGACATCCATGTTAGATTGTCTTCGTTTCTTCTTCCAGTCTACTATACACCTATCTCCTTCTTACTCCCTACTTTCAGAGGCTGACTTGTACAGACCACATGGATAGGTTTTAATACTCTCTGTCTTCCATTTGGATTTACCCAATAGGTAGCCCCAGCAGTTGCTCAAAAGGAGCTGGGGAACAAAATCATGGTATTTATTTCACTAGCTGTCCCATCTCAAGGAATCTGTGTCTCTCAATCAAAGGTTTTTGCTCTTATCAAGATTAGCATCTTAGTTGAATATGCTTATGGACCTGTAAATATTTGCTGCAATTTTTAGGCCTGAGTCAGGGAGATGGGAGATGGTCACAGAGGTTTTGATCTTTAAGATACACTAGAAGTCTGGAAGTTTCTTTCTCACCACTTCAGTAGCAGTGGGAAGGAGGCATAAAGAAAAAGCCAATACCTCCCCTCTGACAAGTTTCCAGATGTCAGTGGGAAAGAGAATACCAGATGTCATCAGAATAGGGGAGTCCTTTCCTGCAGCAGAATTCATTATAGAAAGGACATAAATGATTATCAAGAGGACTACCAACAAAACATCTACTCTTTTGTTTACCTAATATCAAATATCATGAATGGTCTGGCTTTGGGGCAAAGTAGAAATTTTCCCACATAAGAGTTTTCAGAAGCTTTATGTGATTTTTATGATGCTAAACATTGACTCAAAGAAAATAAGCATTCAGTAAAATTTAAGCTTTTAAAGTAATCTAAGCATTTTATTGTATTCTTGTTAATTAAATCTCTGTTAAAATCATGCATGATGTTTGCATTGCTTACAGAGCCTAATATTTGCACCCATCCCAATGGACTCAGCATCTTTGGATTCACATCTTCCATAATGTGATACTGTAGATATTTCCAAACTCACATAGAAAATAAGTGTTTTACAAATTGATTTCTGGGTAAAATCCAATAGTACAACCCACTCTTTATCATTTCAAGATGCAAGAATGACCATCTAAAATGGTGGTTTTAAAACCAGGCAGCTGGGATCCCTGAGGCTAGGCAATGTAATAGGATGGTTAAGAACATGTTTTTTTTTCAGGAAATAGGTTTTGTGGGAAACAAAAGAACATGGCATTAGGGCAGGGCCATTAGGCAGATCTGACTCCAGTCTTAAGTTTGCCAGTTACTGGCTATGTGACTCTTAAGTTACTGACTCTCAAAAAGCCTCAGTTTTATTATCTGTAAAATAAAGAAATCTGTATGTGAATACAATAATACTTAACCCACAAGATCACTTTGCTAATAACACAAAAAATACAGGTAAACTGAACACAGTACCTGGTACAGAGTAACAGTTCAATAAATTCTATTATTACCTATTGGAGATTCCTTAAAAGGATAGTTGAAACTAAGTGAGTAAAAGCCAGAAACCCCATCCTATCTTCCAAAGCAGCTTTGCTATTATCTGTTTCCATTTGGGATTTTCAGGTAAGACTTTCTTTGAAGAATATTTTTTACTATATAAAAGAAAAAATATATTTAAAAATGAATACTCTAAGAAAATAATAACCAACATTCTTTGAGTATTTATCATATTCTAGGCATGATTCTAAGTGCTTTATGTGCACTAATTAATTTAATATCCACAGCAAACCTCATGGTAGATACAGCTGTCAACATTTTATAGAAAAGCAAAATGAGGCACAGAGAAGCTAGGTCATTTGATTGAGTCTCCCCATCTATTAATAAAGTGAAGAGCCAGGATTTGAACCCAGGAATCCTAGCACCTAAGCCCATGCACTTAGCCCTTTCTCTCTACTGCCTTTCTGAATGTAATAAATTCTCTATACTCCCCAAATGCCACTTTGTTCCTAATGTTTTGAAGGGAACAACTACATCATTCGCTTCAACGTTATCTAAAACAGGATATGGACTGAAAAGATAGCTGCCCAGGAACAAACCATGGTGGCTATAAAATATTCCAGGAGCCTACATGCATGTAAAATAATATGTATTAGTCCAGTGAGAAGTCATAAACTTTAAAGTCTGGCAGACTGTTTTAAATCCAAGGTCTGTCCACAGTAGCTGTATATTTTCTCTTAGGACTCTTAAGGTGGCAATTGACAAAAACTGAACTTTTACTGGAGTAGGATTTAAAGGTTGATTGAAAAAATACTGGATGCCTTGCAAAACCTGGACTAAGGCAAGGCTAAAGAACCTCAAAAATTGGAGCAGAAGACTTAGTACCAACAGGACTTTCTTTTCTCTTCCTTCTGTTATCTCCTTGCATTCTCTCACGCCTTCCTCTGGCATAAACAAGGCTGCCCTCAGCTCTGGGATTACAGCCACAGCATTTGTGGTCAAAAATTAAAAATAAAAAAAAAAAAGGAGTCTTCAACTAGTTCCACCACAAAATTCCTGGGAGTGACTACAGGTGCCCCAAGCTGCACCATCTCCCTTCCGTTCCCTATCCAGTCACCCAAATCACTGTGATTGATAAGGTCCACTCCTGTTTCCAGCCAGAGGAGGTCTATCACCAGAAGAATGAGAATAATACCAAATAGGCAAAAACCATAGTTACTGCAGGGACTCGAGCTGTTATCTGAAAAGTCATGCAATTCTATTCACCCCATTGGCTTATCATAATGACAAGTGGAGTAATGTATGTAAAGCAACTCACACACTGTAGATGCTGAACAACTATGCGGGTTCCTCAAGTTCTATAGCCCTTCCTCCAACAAAAAGAGTACGGTGTGTGTGTGTGCACATGTGCGCACCCACCTGTACCTCTTGGGCGGAGGGATGGGTGCCTCTCTTGCTCTACCATTTATCTTGCTTTGACTCATGTCCTAAATATCATATAACCCATGGTGAAAGTGGAAACATAATAAGGTACTGCTACTTTCTGGAGCTTTACTTTATGCCTCCTATCTATATTTCCATAACATTTTGTAATTGCTTTATTATATTTTCCACCATGATGATTATAGTTGTTAGTTTACATGCCTTGCTCCCTAGTAAAATGCAAGATTTTAAAATACATTTCTAGAACCCAGGATTTGCACACGTTATATGCCTAATAAAATAAATGAATGAATGAGTTCATGGGGTGCAGAGTTTATGGTTGTGATTATGTTTTAGGTAATTATTTATAAAGTATAGATAATAATCATCATGAAAATAATTGCTTGTATCTTTCAATAATAACTTCTGATAAAGGCATGATATCTGAGTACTCTGGATATACCACCTCATTTGATACTTCCAATATTTATGTACATTTTGTAGTATTTCCTCACCTTTCCTTTCTCTCCTCCTATTGCATCTTGTAGGTAAAGTAAATGAGCGTTAAAGAGGTCAAGTGATATTTCCCAGTTACCCAATTAGTAAGTATTAGAAACACTGATATTTTGTTCTTTTTTAATATGACTTTTTCTGAATATTATATAGTCATTTAGAGAAATATAATAGGAAGTGCATGACGCTGGCAACTTCACTGTTGAACATCATCTATGTATCTCGATCTGAGGGTGTACATCTGGATCAGGTAGGTTTATTCTGCCCTGACAGGGAGTTGCTAGATATCTGAGCACTGCAAATTGCTTGTCATGCCATTGCTATACCTCACAGTTATTATTCTGTATTTTATGGAAAAAATATACATATTTACAAAGCACTTTTCTCCTGTTCTCTTAGTTTCTTCCTAGGAAATGCTCCTAAACTTGTATTGTATAACCTGTCTTGCAGCAGTTAGCTTAGGAGCTTTGCAACCCAACACAGTCAATTAATGTGGCTGAAGATGAAGGTAAAGCCTGCTCTCAGAGCAGAATCTCTGCTAATAACTGCGAAGTAAGTGCTGAAAGAGTCTTTCTTTCACCTTGAGGCTATAATGTTCTTATTCTCCCCCAAATACAATTTATTTTCTGACAGCCAACTTCCACAAACAAAACTCAAGTGAGAGGCATAGATAAACCTGTACTCCACAAGACTCCATTTGTAATGGGAAGTATTCTTTTTAATGATGAAAATGTCTGAGCTCATGATCCAGGATACTTCTTTCCAGAAGGAAGTTACCCAAGAAGGCAGATTGTTTTTTCAGAATGTTATATGAAATATACAGAATTAGAATAGATGTGTATGTGGGGGAATATCTGTCTCAAGTAAGAGAGTACCAGTGATCTCCTTATGACTCTGAACCAAAGAATGCAGGTGTATGTGCACTCTTTTATTTTCCTAACTACTGTCCTTTTGCAGTACTGGACGCCACAATGAAGTTTTTTCTCTGTACTCTGTTGTTTTTTATGTTTTGTTTTTTGTTTTTTTTTTTTGAGGTGAACATAACCCTACTATTCATCTTGCCCTCCTCAGCTCAGGCACTGTCATGGTGATTTGTGGTGTTCTGCAGTGAGTCTCACAGTAGTTGACCTGTGGCTTTTTGGCCACATGGACCCCCGGTGAGAAATGCATTTTACATTTACATGCATCCACCTCTGCATCATTGAAATGGAAAAACTTTCACATAATATTAACCTGACTGAGTGTGATATGCTCTCATATATGTGTTCTAGTCAATCTTGTTGTTAAAGAAGGTCATGATCCATTAAATTGATTTCAAGATCCTTTGAAAAGTCATGATTGTCACTTTAAAAAACCAAGATCCTGAAAGATAAGAGACTGTCTTGGATGGAACTCCCAGCTGAGTGCAGCCTTGAGCTTGAACCCAAACTGCATGATATGGAGCAAACAGACCACCCAGCTGAGTTATATCAACCCACAGGATAATGAGAAATAATAAATTATTTTGTTTTAAGCTAAAAGAAAAACAATAACAACAAATCACTGGTTTTGGTGGGGCTGAGGAGGCTGGATTTTCTTTCTCTGCATTAATTTTATTAGGTTCTCTCTCAGAGTTGTAAGGGTCCTCCCTTGTGATTGTCCAAGAAAGAAGCTATGAAGCCAGTGCTATGGATCACTTTTGAAATGCATAGGTGGAATGACAAAGGGTGGAAAGACAACAAGCAACTTGGTGACACTCTCAGGCATAATAAAAACAAGGCCTGACTGGTAGCATAAAATGTATGTAAGAGCCCAGGATTTGAATTTATATGGACCTAGGTACAAATCTACTATACTGGGTAAAAATTAACATCTCTAGTCCTCAGTCATGTATTCTGTAAAATGGAGATCAGAATAATACAATACTTTCTCATAAGATCTTTTAATAATTAAGTGCATTAACATATAAGAACTAAAACAATAACTTTCTGTATAATTTAGGATGTAACAGTCTGCAATAAAGTTCTTAAAATACAACCTTTATATTTATACATTCCCAGCTTATTAGAGTTCAATGTTCCTAATCCAAGGCAGTCTTCCCCAAATAGGACCAGAAACCTAAGTGCTTACTCTTGTCTAAAACATATGTTCTCTCTCCTTGTCTCTGGAGCCTGAGCTCAGCTATGGCCCTGGAAGCTGAGAGCTTCTAAAATTGTTTCTACTACCTAAACTTGGTTGCTCCAAAACAATACATTGTGCTATGAGCACACCGTGGCTAGTTTCAAAAATCATGTGATTGACACAGATGACACTGAGACATTCTGAAGCGATGCTCAGCTTTTTGCTATGGGCATGTCTGAAATATGGGGCTAGAACTCAATCTTCTGTTTTGGACCTTGAAACTTTGACTGATACAAGTGCATGCCCCAAGTTTCAGAGGATCTTTCAGGTGGGAGAAAGAACATCCCTTAGCCCTAGTGCTATGTTCAGGAGAAAACAGTGCTGCCTTGAGGCCCAGTAAAGAGTGGATGCAGCGCAATAGTGGATGAAGGGGAGCAGAGGGGATAGTAGTATATCACCATTTAGAAATGCCACTACACCCTTAGCATCCTCCCCTTTTCTAGGCCCCAGTTTGAGGAGATAGTAAGACGTTATTCATTTAATTCAACATATATCTCTGTTGGTTCCATGTAATACACCAGCTTGAGTTCTTTTGGAAAGGGCTTGAGGGATCCCTGAGTCATCTGGAAACATGAGATGCTGGTTGAGTACGCTATCAATTCAGCTGGTTTCAGGATAATGTCAATGAAAGTACAATTGTGGACTTATTCCTCATTGGTTGTGTGCTATATCTAGACTTTCTTTAAAAATTATAACAATAATGTCATAAATGTATTGTCTGTGGTTCCAAAGAGCGATAGAAGAACAACATGGCAGAGCGGAAACAGTATGAGCTTAGAAGCCTGTTGTGCATTTGAGTTATGATGCAGTTACTTATTATCTTTGTTGTCTTGAGCAAACTAATTGACTTCTCTGAACAAATTTCTTTGCTGATACCAAATCCATTACACCTTCTTCTTGTATGTTTTTTCTCACAAAACATAGAGAAGCATGATTGAAGCAAAGGAAGGAAAACCAGAAAGATAAACCAAATAAGGAAGAAAAGAAAAACATTTTGGCCACTGCTTGAATGTTTGTATTTGGCCACATGTATCTGTAACTCTATGCTTTTAAGAGCAGAGTTTCTCAACAGAGGCACTGCTGATATTTCAGACCAGATAATTCTTTGTTGTTGTGAATGGTCATGTGTATTGTAGGATATTTAGCAGCATCCCTGGCCTCTATCCACTAGATGTTACTAGCAAATCCACCTCCCCGCCCCTCCATCCCCAACAACTTTCCCTCACCTTCCAAGGCTGAGGAAGACACGTCCAAATGTTTCCCTAAGCCACTGGTTTAGGAAATCCCTATATAATGAGACACTTTTCTTACCTTTCTTGCAACCAAGGCTCAGGGACATAATCTGTTCTCCAATTGTATGCACCCATCCTGGATTTTGAATCGTAGATTAGTAATGTGAAAAAACAACGAATGCAAAGAGTCTATTCTGCAGAGAGTGGCATCAGCAGTAAGGCTACACCAGTAGTAAGCTACACCATGATTTCAAAGTAGTGTCATGGACCAGTGTTGATGGTATCTCCAGATTATCCTATTGTGGATACAACCAGGAAAGTGCAGTGGTCTCTAGATTAGACAGTTTTTCAGTGTGATTTGGGGCATTATTATTGACTAGTTTCTAACATTGTTTTTATACCTTTCTCAGAGATTCTGAGAGCTACTCAGTCATCTTTCAATACATTTTCTACTTAAATTAGCTAGAGTTATTACTTTTGCTTGCACTTAAAAACCTTGATAGAGTATCTAAGACATAAATTCAAAAATTTCAGGAGGTTTGACAAATGTTTATGAAATATATGTAATTTGTTTCTAAGTCATTATTCTTGTTCTTGCCTTTAAAAGAGGCTGCCCAGCCCCTTACTGATGTCTACCCATGGATAAGTAGTTCATGATGTGTTAGAGAAACAGCTACTGAATCTGGTAGATCAATATTGTTTCTAAAGATAAAAAGTAGCTTGACATAAAAAGGAAATATGCCTTTGTTATATTTTTGCATGAATTTTAAAAGGTCGCTGTACAATATGGCACTGTTATTCCTGAACAATGGTGACTGGTCCAGTGCCAAGCTCATAAAAGGACCTCAGCAAAGGCATCTTAACTTGACTATATGAAGCAGAGTGTATGAACATTTCCTAATAATATTTTTACCACTTTCTGAATAGAATGTTGCTTTGGCCAGTGATTTCAGAACAGGAGCTACTGTGTAGAAAATCACATAACAGAACTTTTCATTCAGATACCTACAAATCTGTTTCTTACCACAAGATGCCTTCTGTGGTTCCAAGCTTAGGGAAAGGGGAATTTAAAAGATTCTGAGATGTTAGAGAAAAAGGACTCATTTATCTCTCTGAAGTTGTGCTTTTATGCCAGGATCACATACTCCTTAGGGTGCAGGAAAGCATCCAATAACTACCAGCCTTGGGCACCCGTCCTTTTCATGAAAATACACTTAATTCTCACACTTGATGCATACTCTTGCTCTGCTCTCTTATCTCAGGACTGCTGGTCTTTTGTGATTTACTTTTTATTCTTAGCCTCAGGTACGCTTGGACGTTATGGTTTCTCTTGGCTTTGAATCTTTGAACTCCCTAGAAATTATCTTCCACTAACCCTCAGTCTTTTTACTTCCCTGAATGCTTCAGATACCCACCCCCTCCTGATCCAGTTCTATCTTACTGCATCCTGGCACAAAGCCACCAAAATGATGCCCCAGCTCTCTCTAAAAATAAAATAAAAAAATGTATCAAATACCGTGTTTATCAGTGATAAGGTCTACCACTGAAAGTAAAATCTCCAGCTAAAACCAGTTTTAAAAACACTGGCACTTACTATCTCACCTAATCAGAAGTCTACAGGTAGGAGTTACCAGCGTTGGTGCAGCCATTCAGCATTTTTTATCAAAGATCGACTCCTCCCATTGTTTCTCTCTGCCATCCTCAGAGTGTTGGCAATGAATATGCCAACATGACTGCAAGGTGGCTGCCAGAGCAGGGACAGGGGCATAAAGATAGGGCATGAGCAAAACAGGTTTCTGTTTGATCAAGAAGGGAAATCGTTCCCACGATATATCCATCAGACTTGCTTTACATCTCATTGCCCTCCAACTCCCAGACCAATAACTAGTAAATATTCTGGGGGAAGGTACCCTATGTCCCAAACCAGTCTGGAATCCTGTTAGCCAGAAAGGAAGAGATAACTTTGAATGTGCAGCAAAAAACGTCTACCAATCTGTACCAAGCAGGAGTAAACAAAAGCAGGGCAATGTACGTGCTATCCTTGTTCTATCCACTATTTTCTCAAAAAATAACAAAGCCTTAAAAGTCAGAAGTTTGCAAACAATTCAAGTTTTATTCAAAAGGGCATATTCAGCATTATCACCTATGTAAATTATAGTATGCACCCTAAAAATGGACTGTCCTGCTTATAGGAGTGCCCCTTTGGTAACTGTTCCATGAGAAATCATTTTAGGCACTACCACCAACTTCTCTGTTCTTGTTTCCATTCATCGTATTTGTGCTACAATATAAGGCAAGAGTGATGGCAGCAGCAGCAGGGCTGGGACATCCACATGAAGGAAATGAATCACATCAGTGCTTTTTTCTGCAGGATCCTGGAGCACAGCACTGGACATTATGGTGTGAATGCAGCCTGTGGAGAGAAATGAGCCAATGGCAGATGTAACCCTTGTTTGGTATGGGCCACGCAGCCCTGAGGACCCTTACGGAGACATGGCCAATGGTGAGAAATGTCAAAGTACAAGAAAGAGAGATTCCACTGAAAACTATTCTGACTGTACCATAGAAAATGCTGCTGACTTGCTGGAATATTTGCTAAAATAGAAAGCTTTAGGATATGCATCTAAAACAGAATTTATCACAGTGCAAGAAGTCCCCAATCAATATCTGTGCCCATTTAACACACTCTGCAATTGCCTGTGTTAATGGAATAGGCTGGACTGAAACAATCCCCACAGGATAGAAACTTCTTCAGGAATTTTTACTTTCTTGGCATCATCTAGTACAGAAAACAATCTTAAACCTGAGTCACCAGACTTATTTTATCTCAAATACATATATTTTGATAAATCTGTGTAAAAAATGGCCACAGCAATGTTAGTGGCAATTGATTTTTTAAGACAGATAATGATGGTAATGGTACTAGTGTTCAGGAAAAACTGTTACTAATGTGTTTGGTCTTCATTCAGCTGAGTGAAATGTCTGATAATAACATGGATCATCTGTCCTTTAAATGTTAACCTCCTGTGTGCTAAACACCTTGCTTTCTATTCGTTATCTCTAATGATTATAAAAATTCTGTCTTACAAATAACTACACTGAGGCTCAAAGTGTTTTCCCAGGACTATACCTCTGGTAAGAGATGGAGTTAGTCTTCAAACATAGGTTTGTCTAATTCTAAAACCCTTATGTTTGATACCTCCTAATATGCTGTTCCCTGTATACTGGTGTTTCCCATAAAACCAATTATACTTCAAGCCATCTTACATGAGGAATAGGAAAGAGGGGAAGACTACTGGAAAGATGAGTTCAGCCTTGTCCTGAGAAAGGCACAGAAAGGACTGCGTAAAAGATTGATAAAAAGTTGTCTCCATAACATGGGGACTAACAGTTGAGAAATGCTCCTCTAAATAGTAGGAAAACTAAGTTAAGAAAGTTAAATCACCTATTATTTTTGCTGAATCTTAATATTGGCAACATTCATAAAGCAATTCTTATCATTACATAGAATATTCTAATTTTTCTTCAGTCCAATTAACTAAGAAATATCTCAAAAAATAGCAGGTTATTCACTTCAATATCTATCAGTATCTAATACATGCTGGACAAGTTGCTAAGTACTGGGGTTAGAAGGACAAAAAATATTTATCCCCCATTCTTAAATGACTCACAGTTTAATGAGTGGAGCAGGGGAAATATTGTAGAATGGCTATATAAACAAATACAAGTAGTAAAGCCTTATAGTTGGACAGATAAGAGATGGAAGAAAGGAGAAAATAATTATAGCTTTCTTTACACAGGTTCAACATTAGGCTAGGAAATATTATTAAACTTATTAGTCCATTGTTTAGTCACTGTTGTCTTTTGAGTTGATAAAGAGGAGCTGTATACATCTCAAAATATTTAATAGTTTCTAGTGGAACAAATATGTCCCCCACAGATAATTTTCCTGCCAGGAATAAGGATATTTACAAAACTTTTCTGAAGAGTAATGTTGGAGCACAGTGCATATGCATGAAGAATAAAGGGGAAAAACTGCAATAATTAAAACAAAGTTTCAATAAAAATGCTTCCAGCAATTATGAATTTACATAAAGCAATTTAGTATCCAAATTATACCTAGGTACTGAACAAAAATATGTAGAGGATATTACTCAGTGGATTTAATACAAAGTCAGTTCTGCTCTGTTGTCTGCTGTTTGATTTTGAGGAAGGTGCTTCAACTATCAAAGCTTCAGAACTCTAATTCATATTGTTAATAAACATATTTTTATTTATTTGAGAAAAATGCCACGAAGCACAAGTGATGCGCCATATGGTAGCCTCATGCTTAGTTGTGTGTGTTTTTATTTTAAAGAAAGACTGTTTTCCAGAGTGTCTGTATCATTTTACATTCCCACCAGCAACGTATGAGTGATTCAGCTTCTCTTTGTCCTCATCGGCATCTGTAGGTATTATTTTGTTATTTTAGTCATTTTGATAGATGGGTACTGATACCACATTGTGGTTTTAATTTACATTACCCTAATTGACCATAATATTGAGCATCCTTTCATGTGTGTATTAGCCATCTGTATATTCTTTCAAGTTAAATGACTATGTGTCTTTGTTCAACATCTATGGATTCTTTGAATACGGATTTTTAATTTTTTTTACTTTTGAGATTTGAAAGTTCTTTATATATGCTAGACATTTCTTTGTCAAGTACCTGGTCTGCAAATGTTTTTGCAAGTCTGTAATTGGTGTTTTTATCTTTTAACAGGTCTTTCACAGACCAAAAGTTTTTAATTTTGATAAAGTCCAGTTTATCAATTTTTACTTTTATGGATAATGGTTTAGCATAAAATCTAAGAACTCTTTACTAGATCCCCCCAAAATTTCTTACATGTTTTGTACTAAAAGACTTATAGTTTTACATCTCACATTTAAGATGTAAGTCTTAAATTTAAGTCTATTCATGATCTATTTTGAGTTAATTTTTATATAAGATATGAAATTTAAATAAGGGTTGATTTTATAGTGTATGAATGTCCCTGCTCCAGTACCATTTATTGCAAAGGCTACCTTTTCTCCAATTGATAAAGACATTTGTATCTTTATCAAAAATCAATAGGGCATATTTGTGTAGGTGTGTTTCTGGATTATCCATTCTGTTCCATCTATCCTCCCACCAATACCACACAGTTTTGATTACTGTAGCTACATAATAACTTTGGGAATTGAGTAAAGTAATCCCTCCCATATTATTTTTTTTTTCAAAACTGCTTTAGCTATCCTATTGCCTTTGCATTCCCATGTAAATTTTGGAATAAGTCTTTATGTACAAAAAATATTGCTGAGATTTGACAGTAATTTCTTTAAATTTGTGTGTCAATTTAAAAATCAGGGACATCCAAGAAACATAGTATATTTCTCTATGTAGGTCTTATTTGATTTCTTTCATCAGCATTTTATAGCTTTAAGAACACAAATCTGTACATGTTTCATAAGATTTGTATATATAATTTCATTTTCATAGATGGTATTATATTTTTAATTGTGGTTTCCATGTGTTCATTGCCAGAATATAAAAATAAAACTAATTTTATATGTTTATCTTATATCCTATGAATATGTTGAATTCACTTATTAGTTCTAGAAGTTGTTTTTTTAGATTGCTTTCAGTTTCTATTTAGATAATATGACATTTGAAAATAGGACAATTTTAATTATTCCTTTCCAGTCTATATGCCTTTATATGTGATATATGTACACCATGGAATACTACTCAGCCATTAAAAAAAATGGTGAACTAACACCTTTTGTAACAACCTGGATTGAACTGGTGACCATCCTCCTGAGTAAAGGATTGCAAGAATGGAAAAACAAACACCACATGTACTCACTATTAAATTGGAACTAATAAGTGTTGACCCATGTGCACATACAGTAGTAAAACTCAATGGAAACCAAGCAGGTGGGAGGGGGGAGGAGGGGACGGGTAAATTCACTCCTAATGGATATAGTGCATGCAATCTTGGTTAGGGGCACACATATAACTTTGACTCAAACTTCAAAAAAGCAAATCATGTAACCAAAATGTTTGTACTCCTGTAATATTCTGAAATTTAAAAAAAGAAAAATACCCTAATGGCAATCACAGCAACAACAAAATAAATATATGGGACTTGATTAAATTAAAAACTTTCTGCACAGCTAAGAAAATAATCAACAGAGTAAATAGACAACCTACAGAATGGGAGAAAATATTTGCAAGTTATATATCTGATAAAGGGCTAATAACCAAAATCTACAAGGAACTCAAGCAAATCAGCAAGAAAAACATCAAACAACCCCATTAAAAAGTGGGACAGAAGCTTTTCAGAAGGAAATAGACAAGTGGCCAATAAACATATGAAAAAATGCTCAACATCACTGATCATTAGGGAAATGTAAATTAAAACCACCCCCAAAGCAATCACAGTAGCAATAAAAATAAACAAATGGGACCTGATCAAATTAAAAAGCTTCTGCACAGCCAAGGAAACTGTCCTTAGAGCAAATAGACAACCTACAGAATGGCAGAAAATATTTGCTTCCTACACATTCAATAAAGGGCTGATAACAAGAATCTATATAGAACTTAAGAAAATCAACAAGAAAAATATCAAAAAACTCCATCAATAAGTGGGCAAAGGACATGAACAGAAACTTTTCAAAAGAAGATAGAATAATGGCCAGCAAGCATATAAAAAAGTTCTCCACATCTCTAATCATTAGGGAAATGCAAATCAAAAAACTACAATGAGATATCATCTAACTCCAGTGAGAACAGCCTCTACCAAAAACTCCCAAAACAATAACTGTTGGCGTGGATATGAAGAGATAGGAACACTCATACATTGCTGGTGGGACTGCAAACTGGTACAACTTTTGTGGCAAATAATATGGAGATACCCCAAAGAGCTTCAGGTAAAACTACCATTTGATCTAGCAATCCCATTACTGGACATCTACCCAAAGGAAAAAAAGACATTCTATAAAAAACACATCTGCACTAGAATATTTATAGCAGCACAATTCACAATTGCAAAGATGTGGAAACAATCCAAGTGCCCATCAATACACAAGTGGATTAAGGAAATGTGGTATATGTATACCATGGAGTACTACTCAGCCACAAAAAACAATGGTGATCTAGCATCTCTTGTATTATCCTGAGTAGAGCTGGAGTGCATTCTACTAAGTGAAGTATCACACAAGAATGTAAAAACAAGCACCACATATTCTCATCATCAAATTGGTACTAATTAATCAACACTTATGTGTGCATATGGTAGTAACATTCATCGAATTTTGGGCAGGTGGGAGGGCAGAGAAGGGGATGGATACATTCACACCTAATGGGCGTGGTGCACACAATCTGGGGGATGGACATGCTAGAAGCTCTGAGTCAAGTGGGACAAAGGCAATATATGTAACCTAAACATTTGTACCCCCATAATATGCTGAAATTAAAAAATAAAATAAAAAAGAATTTTAAAAAAGTTCTGATCTGAAGAATGTGCATGAGATAAGTAGGTGGAGAAATCAAAGAATAGTTTTGCTGATTCAAAGAAGAACATGTATAAGAGCTGTAGGTGGAGGGAACATAGTCTGAGAAAGGTCATGTATCAAGGACGTAGAAAATGATTGGAAAGAATGGTATGAGACAGACCCACAGAGGTGCCTTTTGGTCATGTTTAAGGTTTGAGTGTTAAGAGAAGTGTTAAGTTCTTGCAGGCTTTTAAGAATAGGAGTAAAATGATCAAGTGTGCATTTTTAAAATACTACTCTGAGCAAAGCACAGGGGCGAACGCCTGTAATCCAGACACTCTGGGCCGCCCAGGTGGGAGGATTGCTTGAGGCCAGGAGTTCAAGACCAGCCTAAGAGAGAAACCCTGTCTCTATGAAAAGTAGAAAAATTAGCTAGGCATGGTGGTGTGCAACTGTAGTCCCAGGAGGCAGAGGCAGGAGGATGGCTTGATCCCAGGAGTTTGAGGTTGCCATGAACTATGATCATGCCACTGCACTCTAGCCCAGACGACAGAGTGAGACCCAGTCTCAATATATATATATAAATATATATATGTGTATATATATAAATACATATATATGCATATATATATAAATATATATATATATGCATATATATATTACTCTGATCTCATGTAATCTCATGACAGAAAACAGATTCTATGGGGCAGGAAGGAATGTAAGTCAACTTAACTAGGAGGTTGTTGGATTGCCCCAGTAACCAAGGCCAGGGGATGAAGGGGGTAGCTAGTGCGAGGCTCGTGAGAAATGGATGCATTTGAGAGATATTTAATAGGCAAATATTTAGAATTAAATGATTTGGCAACAATTTTTAGAAAACAGAGTTTCTACTAATACAAAGGTTTAAACAAAGTTATGCAGCTGTTTAAATTTGAATTTCCTATTGTTTTAAAGTGATTAAAGACTTGATCTTTGGCAACAGGATATACAAAGAAGTTAAAATTTAACAGCATTTTAGAAACGTCCATGAAGTACTATAGAACAGCGGTCCCCAACCTTTTTGTCACCAGGCACCAGGGACCAGTTTCAAGGAAGACACCTGGGGCGGGGCGGGGGCAGGGATTGCGGAGAAGAGGAACTCAGGCAGTAAAGCAAGGGATGATGGATGAAGAGGATGATGAGGAGCAGCTGTAAATACAGACGAAGCTTTGCTCTCCTGAGGCTCCCCTCCAGCTGTGTTCACCACCCCTCCTTCCTAAGTTTCGTGGAAGACAATTTTCCCACTGAGGTGGGGCTGGAGAAGGAGCTCTGCAGCCCGTTCCTAACAGACCAGTCCGTGGCTCTGTAGTTGGGGACCGCAGCTATAGGAGAAATGTTTCAAGACGTTCTTTTTTTCTGATTTGGACATGTCAGAAAGTATGTCTTCAGGGTTTCCGGGTCTCCTAATTCAGTGTTTCATCTACCTAAGAGAATCTTAGTGGAGGAATAAAAGGAAAAAAATATAGAATTCAGAGGTGGATGATAAATGCTAAGTGGTGTATGACAAGTGCATTTTTTAAAAAGTATAATCTTGAAACATATGAAGATAGAGAAACAGTAAAAAAAATATTTCAATATGTTAATTTTTTTTGTTTGCAAAGATTATTAGTGAAAAAAAGAGTAGGAAAGTTTTTCTTTAATGAGCTAGAGTTATTTTACTGTAAAAGTTATGCATTTAAAGTTTAAGTTTGAAAGTATTAAAGAATTTCAAGCAACGCTGTCCACAATACACAGATTACAAATGCTAGGATTCAAGTAAAATTGAAGTTACCCATTTAAAAAAAAAAAAAAAAAAAAAAAAAAAGGACATTGGTTTTAAAGATTGATCCTCTACCACCACCTCCTGGCTAAACAATAACTTTTTTTCCCTACCCGCCCCCTTGCAAATTTTTTAGTAAGGTAAATATGCTTTTGGCGCCACCTGGTGGAAGTTTTTCTCTAAACAAGAATACATACCATGAAGAATCGGGAAATTAGATGACTACACCGCAGGAGCTTCTAATTCAGATGACTTCTAATCACTGTAGAAAAAAATTTAATACTTGAAAAGTTGCTAGACTAAGAATTACTCTAAATTATCAATACATGATATTCTAAAGAATTATTATGTATTCTATTTATTCTATGGAAAAGAGGCCATAAACACCTTTAGTGAATCATTTTCTGTTTCCTCTCTTTTGCTGTTCCCATGCAAATCTTAGCCACGTAAGAAACTATCCCCCAAATAGTTTAAGAGGAAAATAAACTAATATTTGAGCACATTTAAATAGATTATTCCTAAAATCTTACAATTATAAGAAATAGATGGTATTAGCCCCTATTTTAGCCACTAGAAAATGGAGATTTAGTTTAGCTGCATCTAAAGTAGCATATCCCAAAATAGAACACAAAAAATTTTGAATCAAGGTATTTTTACACTGAATCTTTTTCTTTTTCTTTTTCTTTATTTTTTTTTATTTCAGAGTATTACGGGGTACAAACATTTTGGTTACATGAATAGCTTTTGTGCCATTTGAGTCAAAGTTATAAGTGTGCCATCATCAAGATAGCGTGCATTGTGCCCTTAGGGGCGAATTTACCCATCCCTTCCTCCCCCTTCCCACCTGATTGGTTTCTGCTGAGTTTTACTACCTTTTGTTTTTTCTACCCTACCTGTTTTCATTGCTAAAGAGGTTTGAGTAAATGTGAATTGTATTTAAATATGATTTTTTAAGGCCTGTTAAAAGATTTGCCAATCTCCATTAAGAAGATGTCCTTGTTGGAAATGTGCAACTCTTAGCCAAGATCGTTTTATTTCCTTTATTAATTTTCCACAGGCTGAATGCCATGCTTACTATTTGTCATCTGGGGCTTTTTTTCTGCTAGATATCTCTAAAATCAACCATGATTTCAAAAGTCCTTATTGATATTTGGACAGAAAAGTACAAAAAGAGGAATAACAATTTGTCACTTGTCCTAAAGTCTTGATTAGATTCACCCTAAAGATAAGAATGCTAAAATTTCTATCAATTAAAAAATATACACTCCATTAATTTACTAATAATAATTTTATTTAATGTAAGCTTTTTAAAAGGATTTTATTTTTGCTTTTTATTGAAATAGCACAGTTGTACATATTTTTGGAGTATATGTGATGTTTCGATATTTGTGTACAATATGCAATGATCAAGTCACAGTAATTGGGATATCTATCACCTCAAAATTTATTTTTTGTGTGTGTTGAGAACATAACAATTGAGCTCTTTAGCTATTTTGAAGTATACAATAAATTATTGTTACCTAATTTGCCTACTGTACTATCTAGAATTTAATGTGAGTTTTTTAACTATACATTTTGAATGTCATTTTACCTACTATTGTATACCAGTCAGTATCCTCTGCTGTGGCTAGCAAGGCAGAGACTGGAGGATATAAGAAAATATTTTGCACTATCCTCTGGAGTGCGTGTGTACGTGTGTGTGTGCACTCGTGAGCATGCTAAGAGTATGACTGGGTCCTTTCTAGGAAGGGATTGTGTTTGCAGGCTTTTCCAAACATTTTGAATTGTAACATAGGGTTGGTAGAAAAATAAAACATCCCAACTAAGTGACAAATAAACCATTTGGGGTGCAAATATCCCAAAAGTTTGTTGTCAGCTTGACTATTTAAACTTTCAGAGCTATAACTGAAAAAACTAAATGTCTACGTGAAATAATTTATTAATTTATTACACTTCTGTATTTGAGTTCACATTTTATAAATGATATATATATTTGTTTAGAAATATTACTTATTTCCATGCCCACACTTTATTAGTTTTATTCAGCCTCTTCACATATATTTTCAACATCACTCTTAATCCATCCCTACAGCCACACTTTGCATCATATAGCAATTTTCAAGGACATGTTTTTGCTCCTATCTCAGTGCATTGAAATACAGCACTTTTTAAATTCTAGTTTGATGCTTTTACATGTTACTGGGAATTTATATAGAAAGCCTATGCACTCTTTCACAAAACATTAGAACAGTTGTTCTTTTTCATTTTCCCTTTAGGTGTGTATTCAGGGTTTGCAAAATGTAGCCACTATTGTACTATCAGTATCAGCATCAACTATTCTATTAGTTATTAAGGTGATCTTTAAAAGACTTGTTTACAATGACTTTCAGAACTCCCAAATGTGAAGTGGTCTTCCGAGGGACAATTAATAAACTTTTTTACCTTACATTTTTACTGATTTACTGATTCAGCTAGGTGACCCCAATAAGTATCCAAAGCTAGCTAATTCATTAATGCCATTTCCAACCTAATACATTTTCCTGAAAAAAATTTATTTTTCAAAATAAAGGAATTGAGGAAGAGCTCTGAAGTAGAGACTTCATAGGAGATCTGACATACAGCAGCTCACTCTTTTCTGGGGGATAATTTTGAGGGAGGACATGACCTTATATTGGGGCAGACACGATATGCATAGAGTCAGCAAAGGTAAGGAAGCTGAAAATGCAGATCAAGTTCCAAACAACTTTGGATAAAGTTTAACTGGGTGAAATCAGGGTTGATGGCTTATTAGTTCCCTAATGCTCAAGAAGCTGGAGGGCTGGATGGAGGGAGGAGGCGAGAGAAGCAGTGAGAAAAACAGCAATCGCCACTGGTTTCTGGATCTTGCAGCTGATTTTTCTTCCCTTTTCTAGTCTGAAATATCAGCTCCATCTTTCTCTACTTAACCTTAACTTCTTCAGTTGCCAGATTCCGCCCCACAGATCTCTCACCACTCCAGGCTAATGCAAAGGTGACCCCCTAAATGGTCTCTCTCAGCCGTAAAACCATTTCTTGTGAACTCTCCCTGACTTCCCTCTTATCTTTCTTCTGGTGCCTCCATAACCCACACATTAATATACATGTAACCTAGGAAAAGGTCCATGCCCATCTCCAATTTCCTGTACCTTGTGGAATCTCTCTAGTCCAGGCCCTTCACCAATTCTCCTAAATATGCTTGTTCTGCCTTATCCTTTCTGGTAGCAAAGGTCTAGCTCTAGTTTTGCTCAGCTGCCAGGCCCAATATTTATGAGACACCATCACCAGCCAGCAGCATACCTCTCCCAGCTTGTTTCTGTACCCAGCCTCCATCAGAGCCCTGATTTATTTGCTCGTCCAGAAGGAATTCAGAAACCAAAAACAATGGCATATGATTTTCATAAAGTCATATCAAAAGAAATATGTGATTGAAAATACATAATGAAATTGTCAAAGACAAATTCCCACATGTAATGATGGCAAAAGATGTCGTGTGTTACTTCTAGCATTCTAACTGCAGCTGCTGGTTAATTGCTTCCCTTGAAATGGCCCAATCACCTCGAGTCACATCAGGTGTAGGCCTAACTCTACGTCAAAGAGGTGAGGAGTTATAGCTCAGGCGGTAGAAAGAACAAGGAGGTCCTGTAGGGCAAAGGGGAAGAGGTAAAATTAGCCCCAATCCAGGACTTTCTCTGAGGGCAATAACTTAATTTATTCATTTTTCTATTATTTGACCTAGCAATATATGTAATAGTAAGTATGCAAAACATATGTTCTTGAGACAATGCGGTATACTAGGAAAAAATACATTTCAAGTCAGTTACCGGTTTGTGAGAATAAGCAAGATTACATACTTTTTCTAAGCCTTATCATTCCCAGAGAGGAAGTTTCAAGAAGGGAGTTGTCAATGGTTTCAAACACTACACTTGGGCAATACTATTTAAGTTTCCTAAGCCTAATTTGTCCAAGAGACCTCTCAGCAGTTTCTAACACTATACAAAGTTAAAAGTACCCATTGAATCCAGCAGAAAGATCATCAGTGACCATTTTGAGACAAGCCTCAGTGGCATAGTGAATGCTGAAGAAAGTTGCACTGAGCCAAGTATTGCACTGTTTGTAAAGAATGGGAGACAGGAGGCACAGACAATTCTCATGCTGGACAATAGATACAATTAATTGTGTTCAAAAGAGTTTTGTTTATAAATTTGAAGAGGGGGACATTTGAGGAGGAGAGAGGCAATATAAAAAGTTAACAAAGAAAGGGAACAATCTATAGAACAAGATCTCTCAGGGGCTCCTAATTGGGAAATGGCATGGAAACAAATGGAGACATTTATTTGAGACAAGAGAAGGGTCCCCCAATTTTTCTATATCAATATAATTACAGGAAAAATAATAATGTGAATATAGACAAGGTTACCGGCTTATAGGTGGTAAGGAATTGAGGTAGCTCCCACCTGGGCTTCAAATGGAATGGGGTATGGATCAGTTTCATGGGCTTAAAAAGCAATTGGTAGCACAGCACCATGATTAAGAGCACCTCGTCTGGTGGCCAACTCTGGACTTAAATTCCAGCTCACCCTCTTACTAACTGTATAACTTCACACAAGTAATTTAACATGCCAGTGACTTGTTACTCAGTAATAATAATCATTCACTTCCCCCCTTCAGTGGTCTAAGGAATTGATCAGTTAATGTATATATACATTCGCCTAACAGTGCCGAGCATAAAGTAAGTCCTGTGTGTGTTAGCCAGCATCAGTGTGTGAAGCAAGGGTTGTCCTGCTTCTCCTGGAGTTGGTGGATTCAGAGATTTTTAATAGAGGAAAGACAGATAGAAGGGAATACTTCAGAGCACTAAAAAGAGCTAGTGCAACATCCAAGTGGTAAGCAGTGTGGAGGACCCAGTTTACAATGGAGCTCATGAATATGTTTTGCAGCCACCTTCAAGGTTTGCCCCTTTCAGTCTGGTATAAATAAATGAGAAGGTGACAGACAGTTGGGTCCACCCTACTAGAAGCTCCGATGGAACAATGAGGTGATGGAATTGAGAACCCTAACAGTAGACAGACTGAAATGATAGACCATGGAGTCTAAGCTAGATACGTTATGAAATGAACAGGGCTTTATAAAGAGAGTGGAGGTGAGGACTAGAAAAGATGGAAATTTTGTATTATGTGGTTTTCTGAACAAGAGGGATAAGATATAGGGAATCATGGTAACCTGACAGCCATAATTCTAAAACACTTCAAGGACAACTAGAGGCCTTGCCTTCCCTGCTCTGGGACGGGAAGACAGCTAAGAGAGAGGGTGGGGCCCACGGGAGGAGAATAAAGAGAATTGTGATGGGATGGGATGGGGCGGGGCTTGAGGGAGGCGGTGGTGCGCCCCACAATTACTTGGTCTGGGCCAGGCAGTAGGCGCCCTGGGCCGCCCTGAGGCCCTGCAGCATGTGCCTGTACTGCTGGGACACCGAGCCTTCCCAAGTCAGCCCTGTGAGTCCTCTGGGGCCCTTAGTCTCGCCTCTGCATCCCCAGCTTCGGGTTTCGCACTTCAAGCCACGGCAACCTTGGCCTTCCGCCTGCCTGACTTCCAGCTTCACCAAACCTGACTTCACGTTTGGTGCTGGGGGATTGGGAAATCCCAGGTGAAGACAGTCTAGATCTTGGGCTGCTGGATCTACCTGAGATGAGGAAAAGTCCCACCCAGCGCTTGCTGAGGGACAGGCACGTTCAATTGACTTGTTTGTTGACTGACCCATCGACCCTCCCTAGGAGGTGGGGTGGGAATTGTGGAAGTACGGGGGCAGGATACAATTGTAAATATTCAGATGCGGAAGAGATTGCTTTTGGGTCTTCGGATTAAAAAGCTGCATTAAAATGAGGGAAACGGGAGGTATTTAAGATACAATTTAGAAATGAGGGAGGGGTGGGAACCTTATAAGCTAACAAGCTCCTCTATGCTTCAGAAAACCACACCATCTCAATCACCCCAGCTTTCCTAGGCTTTAGAAACCAGATCTAGCCTTTAGGCTAGATCCTTCAACGAAGAGCAAGGAGGCACCATTTAAGTCACTTACCAGCAGAAAGATGATTTGGGGGTTTCTTGAACACCTTTTTCCTCCAGAATAAATCTCAGTACTCTGCCTGTTCCCTGCAAAGTGGTTCATAGATGGTTCTTTTTTCACGTAATGCTGTCTCCACACTCCACCCCAATTTCTACCTTAGATGTTCTTATTCTGATCCTGCCTTTTGCAGTTGAAATAAAATTCACATAATACAGAAATAAAAACCGTGGCATTGGATTCCTAGTATAATAACTAATTTCTCTGCTTTCTCATGATTTGTATGTGGATGTGTTTTAAATTTTGCATATTACATAGGAAATGCCGAGACACCCTCATCCTTCGTCAGTGACAGAGAAGCAGGTAATATTTAATAAAGAACTAAATTCTGGTTGTTTAAACTTTATCCTTTTAACTTGTTCCTTTGTATCATGGTTCCTGACAATATCACTTTTATTAGCTAGATATTTCTGAGATAGCTTTCTTGAGACTCTGGGACATTGAGACTACTATTAAAATGGGTCTTAACTAGGGTAAACTAAATGGCTTATATTCTTGTGTTTTAATGTAATATTTGATACATATACATATCTTTTTGTTTAAGAATAATAATATATATCTCCAACTTAAGAATTAAAACATTATGAGTATACTTGAATCCAGCTAGGGACTGCTTCCTTAATCTAATGCCTGTATCTCTCCCAGAGGTAACTGCTATCTTGAATTTTAATTTTGTCAATCTCTTCCTTTTCTTTAATAGCTTGTTACATATATGCCTCTATATATGTTGGTTTTGAACTTTATAAACATAAGATCACACAAAATTCAGTGTATGCTTTACTCTTTCTTCTCAACATTGTTTCCTAAGATTCATCTATAGTGTTGTATATATTAATAGTTACAGCCCCTTTATTTTTTACTGCTGCTTGATATTTTGTTGTGGAAAGTATTACAGTTTATTAATCCTTTCTTTTTTATGGAAATTAAGTTGTTTCCGCATTTTCCTATGATGAGCAGCGCTACTGCAAACATTCTAGTACATGCTTTCTTTCAGCATGCACTGGAGTTTCACTTGATTATTTAGGCAGGAGCGGAATGGCTAGATAATAGGAAAGGCAAATTTTTCATTGTTACAAAGTAATGCTACATTGTTTTCAAAGCAATTGTACCAATTTACACTCCCAGTGGCAGTAGATAAAAAAGTTCTTGTTATTCACTTCCTCTCTATCTAATACTGCATTTCATTATCTTCAAAATATTTAGCTTCATCACCTAGGTCTCTGCTACTTGTAGATGCCATACAATGGTGACATAAAAAGTTGTATGTGACATGCAACATTTAAGAGGAGTAAAGAATGTAATTGTTTTCTTATTTCCATAAAGAAAATTCCCTGGGTGTTTCTAATGAACATTACCTTTAAAGTAAAAGTAAACACATGTATCCGAGTCTGGATCTATCTAAATGTGCACAGTGGCTAAGTAGGAATCAAGAATAAATAGTCTCATTTGAAAACCCTACTGATACTTTAATGTATTTTTCTTCACATATGAACCACATATGAACTTACATCTATGTAGCTAAGTCATATGCATTGATTGTGCTTATGTTTTTTTAATTGACACAAACCAAAAATATAATCAGCACGTTACTTTTATATTTTATAAAAAGTATGATTTGTTTTCTTTCCTTTTAATTTTCCTAAAGCTTGCAGAGAAGCGTATTCATGATATGCAAAACCTAAGGAAAGAGAAGAGGAAATTAAGTAAACGGTTTTCAAACCCTGCTCCTATTCCAGACCGAGGACTCCTAGTAAGTATAGAGGTTTCACTGAAATTAATTGATCCTCAAATGTACTTGACATCTTCATTTTTGATTTATGTAATATTCACTCTAAATTTTGTTTTTCCCTTGTCCTTTGAGAAATTTGTTATTTCAGTCTTAAATATCCTCTAATCAAATTCTTACCTATTATTTTTATCTTCTTTGCAGTTATCCTGGAGGTGATGTGGTTTAATAAAAATAGTATGATCTTTGAAACTAAATTGTTCTGGATTTCAGTTCTTGTTTTGCCATATGTTAGCTGACTGTCAAGTTTATTCACTTAAATCTTTTGGATTATATCATTTGGAAAATAAATTATAAAATCTCTTGGCAAGTAGTTAATCAGCTTAGGATTGAACACTTGCAACATCAGAGTACTCTCTACACCAATCACAGTTTATTTCATCTTTTCATATCTTTGACAAAGATCAACTATTACTTTTCTCCAATTTCAAGCTTTTATTCAGGGTAAATTTTCACATTTCTTCATCCATTCCTCTTTCAGCCTACTGGTGAGCTCTGGCCTTACTTGGGCAATCTATAGATCTGAATTATATGTCATATAGAAGGATTTGAGGAAAGTTATATTTCCAATAATCAAGTTTTTTGTTGGTTTTCTTTTTGAAAAAGATATTTTATAAGCACAATTAATGAATAGCTTTGTTGGTTAGGAATTGCTGACTTTAGCTCTTTGTAACAGAAACTCAACTGCAGTGGATTAACCAAATAGGAGTATATTTTTTTCTCCAAACAAGAACTCCTGATTTAGACAGTCAGTGGCTGCCATGGTGGTTTCGAAAATCAAGGAAATCCCAAGTTCCTTCTGACTTTCTGATCTTCCATACTTACCATGGCTTTTATTCTTATGGTTTTAAAATGGCTTCTGTATCTACAGCAATCAGATCCACATTTCAAAAGGAAAAAAAAAGATCATTGACAAGGCAAAATGCATGTGACAACTGAATCAGTTTCCTTTTGATCATAAAAATAGTCCTTCAGAAAATATATAGATATATGTCATTATTTTATAAACCTCATTGAAATAAAATTAGCATACAATAAACTGCATATATTTAAAGTATTAAAGTATATGATTTTTTGTTTTGACACATGTAAACCTATGAAATAGCAACCACAACCAAGATAATGAGCATATACATCACCCTCAAAAAATTTATTGCACCCCTTTTTATTTTAATTAGTATATTTTATTTTTAGAGAAGTTTTAGATATACCATAAAATTGAGCAGAAAGTACAAAGAGTTCCCATGTGCCTTCTCTCATCTGCCCCCAACAGTTTCTTAATGGCATCTTGTATTGTTGTGATACATTTATTACAATCGATGAACCACTTTCAGTACATTGTTAACTGTAATCTATAGTTTACATTAGGGTTCACTCTTTGTGTTGTACAATTCTATTGGTTTTAACAAATGCACTCAATGTCTTGCATCCATTATTACAGTATTATACCAAATAGTTTCACTGCCCTAGAAATCCCCTGTATTCCACCCATTCATCCTTTCCCTTCTTACCCTCCCTCAAATCCCTGGCAACCACTGACCTTTTTACTATATCTATAGTTTCCAGATGTCATATAGTTGCAGATTGAATTCTTTTACTTTACAATATTTATCTAAGTTTCCTTTTATCTTTCACGGCTTGATAACCCAGTTATTTTTACCACTGAAAAATATTCCCTTGTGTGGATATACCAAAGTTTATTCATTCATCTCTTGAAGGATATCTTTGTTGCTTCCAATTTTTGGCAATCATAAACAAAGCTGCTATAGACTTCCATGTGAAGGTTTTTGCATGGACATAAATTTTCAATTCATTTGGATAAATACCTCAGAGCATCATTCCTGCATCATGTCATATGACTGTGTTTGGGTTTGTAAGAAGCTGCTAAACTGTCTTCCAAAGTAGCTATACCATCTTGCTTTAACTTCCACAATGAATGAGAGTTCCATTTGTTCCACATCCTTGTCAGCAGTTGGTGTTGTCAGTATTTTCTACTTCAGCTACTCTAACAGATGCGTAGTGATATCTCATTGTTTTAATTTTCACTTCCCTGATGACTATGATATTGACTATTTTTCATATGCCTATCTGCCATCTATATAACCTCTTTCACAATGTGTATGTTCAAATATTTTGTCCATTTTTAATTGGTGTGTTTATTTTCTTATTATTGAGTTTTGAGAGTTATTAGTATATTTTGTACACCAGTCATTTATCAGATATGTGTTTTGCAAATATTTTATCCCAGTCCGTGACTCACCTTTTCATTCTCTTAACAGTGTTCTCCCAGAGCAAAAGTTTTTAATTTTCATGAAATCCAACTTATAAACCATTTCTTTCATGGATCATACTTTTTTGTGTATCTGAAAACTTATTGCCAAACTTAAGGTCACATAGATTTTCTAATGTATTATTGTCTAGAGATTTTACCCTTTTGTATTTTACATTTAGGTCTATGCTGCATTTTAAGTTAATGTTAATGAAAAGTGTAAGGTTAATGTCTAGGCTTTTTTTTTTTTTTTTTTGCATGCAGCTGTCAAGTTGTTCTAGCACCATTTGTTGGAAAGACTATCCTTTCTGTCTTGTATAACTTTGCTTCCTTATCAAAGATCTGTTGACTATATTTGTGTGGATCTATTTCTGAGATCTCTGTTCTGTTTCATTGAATTCTGTTCTTTCACCAATACCACACTCTCTTGATAACTATAGCATTAGTAACTCTTAAAATCAGATACTGTCAGTCATCTGACTTTGTTCTCCTTCAATATTATGTTGGCTATTTTGGTTCTTTAACATTTCCATATAAAATTTAGAATCAGTTTGTTGAAATCCACAAAGTAATTTTCTATTGTTTTGATTGGGATTGTGTTGGAACCTTGGATCAGTTTGGAAAGATGACATTTTAACAATATCAAGTCTTTCTATAAATTAACATAGAGTTTCTTCCATTTATTTAGATAATCTTTTATTTTTTTCCTCAGATTTTTGTAGTGTTCCTCATCCATATTTTGTACATATTTTCATAGATTTATACCTAAGCATTCCATTTTTTGGTACTAATGTAAACGGTGTGCTTTTTTAACTTCAAATTCAAATTGTTCATTGCTGGTAAGAGGAAGTCAACTGAATTTTCTGTAAACCTTTGTCCTACCTTACTATAATCACTTATTAATTCTAGGAGCTTTTTAATTTCTGTTATTGTTGTAGTTGTTAGCAATGTTTTGGGATTTTCTACATAGATAATCATGTCATTTCTAAATAAAGACAGTTTTGTTTCTTCTTTCCCAAACTGTGTACCTTTTATTCCCTTTTCTTATCTTACTGCATTAGCTAGGACTTCTAGTGTGATGATGAACAGAAGTGGTGAGAGGGACATCCTTGCCTTGTTCCTGTTCTTAGCTGAAAAGCATCTGGTTTCTCACCATTAAATACAATGGTAGGCATAGGTGTTCTTTAGATGTTCTTTATTAAGTCGAGGATATTTTTATCTATTTGTATTTTACTGAGAATTATTATCATAACTGGGTGTTATAGGGTCATTATGTATCTATTGATATGATCATGTGATTTTTCTTCTTTAGCCTGTTGAAGTGACGGATTACATTAATTGATTTTTAGATTAATTGATTTTGGAACCAGCCTAGCATTCCTGGGTTAAATTCCAGGTTGTGGTATATAATTTTTTTATACATTATTGGGTCAATTTGCTAATCTTTTGTTGAGGAATTTTATATCTATGTTCATGAGATATATTGCTCTGTCATTTTCCCTTCTTGTATAATCTTTTCTTTCTGGTTTTGGTATTAGGATAATACTGGCTTCGTAGAATGACTTAGAAAGTATTCCCTCTGCTTCTCTTTTCTGCAAGATATTGTAGAGAATTAGTGTAAGTTTATTTTTAAATGTTTGGTAGAATAACTTGTGAAACCATCTGGGCCTAGTGCTTTCTGTTTTGGAAGATTAATTATTGATTAAATTTCTTGAATAGATAACAGCCCTATTCAGACTATACATTTCTCCTTGTGTGAGTGTTGGTAGATTGAGATTTTTTAAGAGTTAGTCAATCTCATACAAGTTTTCAAGTTTATGAAATAGATTTTTTCATAACTGAGCTTCTCTTAGTATGAAAGAAAGCACTTCCCTTTCTTTTTTAGACTGTAATGATTCTCTTTCTGCAATTTTTCTTCCCCCCTGAGTTTCTAGAGTAATTTATATAACTTGCCCTCCCCTCTGAGCTTCTGGAGTAAATGCATATTATAAGGAAAAGTCCAGCTCCTTGGCTTTGTTTACTACTTATTTTAGCACAACGAAGGGAACATATGCATTGCCACACAGAAACCCAGGGTCATCAACTATATTACAGTTATTGTACTATCTTAAATATCTACAAAGCCCCTCCCTGGCTGATGTACTAGTGTTTGTAATCCCACTTCCATAATCATGGTCTCTCTCAAACATTAATATATATTTATATAACATATTTTATAACTTCACAGTTTTCCCTTAGTATAAAGTATGATAATACGGGATACAAGGGAGAAAAGAGATGAGATTCCTGAGACTACCTTCTATGGCACAGGACCATTGCCACCACTTCTGAAGCCTCCACCTCTTGATTCATTCCCACATGGTTATTTTAGTCATTCTTTCTATCCCTTTCCCATTTCAGATATCATGTTTGCCATCAATCTTTTTCTTTTGTCACTTGCTCCTCAACCACAAACCATTTAGTATTTTCATTTAAACAGCTCCCCCTTTCTTTCTTGAACGGTCAGATGTTTTTTATAGAAATGTCTGCAAAATTTTTCTGCATCAATAATCCTACCAACTCATTTGGGCTTTCAGAGAAAACTGAAATGTTTCACAAATAAGAATATATAAAATAAAATGTATTACATATGAAAATTTTGAGATAATCTGGTACTTATGTTTTATTCTCCTTAGTACAAAGATTCTGGAATTGTCTTCGGAATATCTACATAATTTTTCCTGGTAGTATTAGGCAGTTATGAAAGCTATGATATCCTATAAAAGAGAAAATACACCTTTCTTTTGAGAAAGAACAGGTAGGAGTTCAAAGGCCCAAAATACACATTATCCTCAAGGGCTTCTCTTCACTTTCTAAAGAATAGTGAAAATCCTATTCTAGTCTTTCTTCTGTATATTGACCAAAATACATAGTATCTCCTATTTCAGCTCAAGCACTCAGTGTTTCTCAAATGTGACCACATACCAGCTTTGTTGGATTTTGTTTTAATTTGCAAGCCATTGTGGATTGATAATTTTTTAACATACAACCAATCAAAATGTCATAGCAGTGTAAAATTGTTATAAATGAACATAAATGGTTACTTTTAATTCTTCTACCAATCTTGTCTCAAAGTGATAATGTAAGACTTGCACCAGAAACCAGACCACAGAGTAACACTGTTTTAAACTGTGCTGATTCTTCTTCTTTTACCTTTTCTTCTCTTATACCTTTTGCAAATTGTTTTGTAATAAGCAACATCACTACTAATACCCTCTTCTCATTTTTTTCTGCTTAAATTGATATTTGACTTCAGAAAAAAGTACAGTAACAGCATTCGTACAACTTAAATGTTTCGGGATGAAAATAAAGACCTGAGTCCATGTAAATAAGCACCTTATTGACGAATAAGTTGTGCCCAGTAGGACAGAGGATGTGTGATGAAGTTAGAATACCAGTTGTGAGCAGAAAAGTATTTTTTGGCTTTTTTTTGTTTAAAGTCTATATAAGAAAATATTTTTCTAATTATATTGTTAATTATATGTATTCATGAATATTAAAATTTCCCTGAAATATGAAGTTTAGATTCCTGCCAATACTGATGTACGTACTTCTTTCATTTTTCATTTATTTAATTTGTCCTTGCTGCTCACTTCATCTGAGTCATTTTAAAACATAAACATATCGAACAGATACCTAGAATGTTCTTTCTCAGGCATTCGCAGAACATAAGACTTGGAAAAGAGAAGCCCTATGTTTAATGTCTCTGCCATTTCCTTTATGTTTAGAAATGATTTTGACCTTTCTCCAAACTGATATATTGGGTTTCTACAAATTCTTTCTGTTTGCAGTATTTATTTTCAGACTCACAGAGAATTGTTTTATATCCATCTCCAGATATGATATATTTGATTATAATGCTTTTCCTATCTGGCTTCTATCTGAATGTGTCCTTACTTTAATTTAGAATGGCATTTCTAGCTATTAAGGATTGTTTTTTATAGTACTTTTTAAATGGCTTCCCCTAGAGACCTTTTTGAAACAATGTATAACATGTATAAGCTTTCCTTATACAAATTTTAATTGAATTTCTTTTTCCTTTTGTATTTTAATCTTTCTAGTGGTCAACTTGATAAAGCAGGAGTCCATATGAAAGAAACCATGTTCCAGACCAAAATATGTGGATTTCTAACATCAACTGGCATATCATGATTTGACTTCATCTGAAAGATAAATGCAATACTCTGACATTTCAGCAAAATAAACACAGTGGAAGCATTTAATGTCCAAGCTACAGTCTCTAAAATTTTATTAAATACCTTATCTCACTACCAGTTTCTTTTTTTCTTGTGGTAAATTTGAGATTCACTGCTTTTCAACAAATAATGGTAAATATGTGTAGGTAGGCTTTTGAAAATCTTATTCTCATGTTTAAAATTTTGCAAAGGAATTCATGACTTATTTAGATATTTAGAATTATGCTTTAATAATAGGAGAAAACCAGATATCATCTACTGTATATTTATAATGACTTGGGTTTAAGCAAAATGTTTAAATTCTTTTTTTTTTTTTTTTGAGACCCAGTCTCGCTCTGTTGCCTGGGCTAGAGTGAGTGCTATGGCATCAGCCTAGCTCACAGCAACCTCAAACTCCTGGGTTTAAGCGATCCTACTGCCTCAGCCTCCCGAGTAGCTGGGATTACAGGCATGTGCCACCATGCCCGACTAATTTTTTTTCTGTATATATATATTTTAGTTGGCCAGATAATTTCTTTGTATTTTTTTTAGTAGAGACGGGGTCTCGCTTTTGCTCAGACTGGTCTCAAACTCCTGACCTCAAGGGATCCACCCCCCTTGGCCTTCCAGAGTGCTAGGATTACAGACACGAGCCACCGCGCCCGGCCCAAAATGTTTAAATTCTTTAAACAGTTGTAGGAGAGAGCATTATGTGTTAACACTATGTCATGTGTTGATATTGAAGATAAGTCATAGCATAATTAAAATTTTCATTTAAGGTAAAATTTGATCACTGACTTAAAATTTTACTTTTATGTATGAAACAAATAATAATATCTGCCTAAAGTGTTCGGTTAATTATGTAAGTAAAAAATGAAGTCCTCTTAAGCAGCCTCAGAAGCAAAAGTTCTCTGACCTTCTCCTGCCCTCTTGCTTCTCAGTCCTATCTTCCCTGACACTAGCCATAGAAACTAGGACCCCTCTTCCCCAAGGTGGGTCATAAAAACCAGAACCCTCTTTTTTCCCCCAAAGGCAGCCATAAAACCTAAAATTATTCTATTTAAAAACTAGCCATAAAGTAATTATCTGCTCTATCTTGTTTGACTGTAGGCCATAAGAACAAGAAGAGCCCATGAGAGAAAGGACCCTGCCCCCCCACACAGAAGGAAGAAATGCATGTTCAAAGCCAAGAAGAATCTAGACAGACAGGCCTTGCTGGTTTTCCCCACTCAGCCTGTTAGCATTAAACCATATCCTCTTTGTCCCATCGTTTCTACGTGGTTGTCCATACTTCAGTATTAAGGAAGTATCACTCCTTACTGATTAAGGAATGAACCACGATTTTATACAACATGAAAGAATCTCAGAACTATTATGCCATATGCAAAACTTGTATGTTGTATATTCCATTCATGTGAAACTTCTTAAAGACTCTAGTGGTATTAAACAAACTAGTGGTTTCTTAGATCCGAGTATGGGATAGAGGATTGACTGGGAGTGGGCATAAGAGAAGTTTTGGGAGTGATGGAAATTTTAGACATCTTGAATGTGATAGTGATTACATGGATACATATGTTTGTTAAAACTCAGCAAACTGTAAAATTAAAATAGGTGCATGATATTATATGTAAATTACACATCTATTAAAAAATCAACCTTTAAAAATATACATCAAAATGTTAAAGCTGGGTTCTGAGATGTTAACTGTCACTTTACAACCTGCCTTTTTGTAATGTTTGAAAATTTTCCAACAAGCAGGAATAACTAATAGAATGCAAGAAAAAAATGAAACAAAAGCGTCTGTGTGGAGAAGAAATCAGTAAATTCAGCATTTCCTGTGAGTTCACTACAAATGAATCCTACCTCCCACTCTACACTTCCTAAATCAGAAACTAAATTTTAACCAGATGCCTAGGTGATTCTTACGCTTATTAAAATTTGAGAAGCATTTCATTAAAATATTTCTGAATAGATAAAACTTTATTATTGCTCTTGGAAGGATAAGTGAATTCCAAATATCAGAAACTAGTCGAAAACTCCACTAATGCCGCATTATTGAGACCGGGTTCAAAAACATACTGACGGATTTGACATTCTGCCGTCTCAACTGGAATAGTACTGAGCGTCTCTAGGGTGGCAGCAAAGGGTGCTGACGTTAATTTGGCTTTAATTTCTTGGACGCTGGAGTCTCATTTCACCAAAGAAGCAGCATAAATTATCCAGGGTGTGTCACTCATTTATACGTGGCAAAGTTAGGTTAGCAGGGAAGAGCTTTGTGAACCGTAGGCAAGCTTTTCCATGCCTTCCCTGCCTGCTGCTCGCCGCAGGTGCTCCCCGGCAGCGCCGCTCTAGTCACAGGCCCGTGACTCGCGGGGCGGGAAGGGGCGGGGCGGGGCCGGGCGCGGCGGAGCCTCCGTGGGTGCGGATTGGGGCATCGCCTCAGGGGGGCGGAGTCGAGCTGCCGGGACACAGAGGAGACGCGAGAACGGGGGGCGTTACCGCAGGGAGGCGGAGCCAGGGGCCGAGGAGGGTGGCGGTGGGGGAGGAGCCGAGCTGCGGGGCCGGTGGGGGCGGGGCAAGCGCGGAAGACCTGGGACGCGCGTCGGGCCGCGCAGTTGGCGCCGCCTGCTCTGGGGCGGACCCGGGGAGAGACCCTCTGGTGTCGTCCAGATGGGGATGTGTTTTCCTTGCCCCGGGGAGTCCGCGCCTCCCACGCCGGACCTGGTGAGTAGAACCACGTCCCCGCGTCTGCGCGTCCGCCGGGCCGCGCCTCGCGCACCTGTTCGCGGGAGGAGCGCGCGGCCAGGCCCGGAGCGGCGGCCCGTTGGCCGCTGGGGCGCGGAGCGGAGAGCCCGCCCGGGGGACCCTGGCGGCGAGGACGCGCGGACACGTCCGGGGGGGCGTTGGGGTCCTGCGGGAGAGACCTAGGCCGCTGCCTCCGTGTAGGTCTCTCGAATTCTGAAACAAAAATTGTCCCAAGGCGGCTCTGGCGTCTTTTTACCTTTCGCTGACTTTGGCAGAATCGGGAATTCGTAGGACGCTGGCAGACGCAGACCGCAGACGTGCGGTGTAGGGGACATTCTTGGACGTGCGGTAGATGCAGTTACGGTGCAAAAAGACATCTCTCTTTCCCCGTGAACCGAAGGGTTTAATATTCTAGGAGATGTGCATTTTCCTGTGTCTGTACCAACTGTTTAAAGAAAGAAAAGTATATAAAAAGTTACTACTAATTTAAAATTTATTTTTATAGGCAATATTCACATTTTGTTAAATTAAAAAAATACTCCAAAAAAGAAGGTGCTAGATAAAGTCGCTTATACTCCTGAGCTTTATTGGACATTTCATTAATTAATGATTTCTCTTTAGTATTTACCTCATTCTTTTATTTAAGGTCTTCCATTTAAAAACGAGTGTATGAGTACAGACTGTACGATGTGTAAAGTTGCCATATGTAACAAATAAAAAGGCTGGGTACTGAGTTAAATTTGAATTTCAGATAAACAATGAATACATTTTTAATATAGCTTTGTGCAACGCAATATTTGGAATATACACTAAAATAATTTGTCATTGATCTAAATTTCAAATTTAACTAGGTGGTATGTAGTACAGTAATTCATTTATGCTCTTTTGTAGCTTTCTGTTATTAACAGTATCTTTACATTAGTACCTTAGTACTCCTTACAGGGAGTTAATGTAGAAAATCTAAATTCCTCTACTATCTAGCTAAAAATTAGTTGAAGAAAATGGGATATTTAGGGAAGTACATTAACGTTTCAGCCATTAGGTTATAGGTACTAAAAATAATGTGGAACTTGATGTGTGGGGAAGTTCAACTTCTCTTTGTTGCTGCTGTTGCTTTTAAATGATGTTAATTTTATTTATCTGGCTGTTGATAGAATATAGTCTGTCGGTATCTGTTAAGCCTTTACCCCATCCCCATGCTTTACCCACTTCCCTTGATAACCACATGGCTCACTGCTTAGATGTCACTTTATCAGTGAACTTTTTCCTGTCCACCCTAAATAAAATATACTCTCCGCTATACCACCCACCCATCCTCCCATTACTTATTTCTGCTAAGCACTTTCTACCATCTGACAGACATTTATTTACTTAATTATATTTGTCTGTGTGCCCTCATTGGAAATTAAGTTTCATGTGGGGGCAGTCATTTGTTTCTGTTTTTTCACTGCTGTATTCCCAGATCTAGAAAAGTTCCTGAAGCATAGTGGTGCTCAATAAATATTTGTCCAATGGATGAATGTATGTATTGTGGTATGTAAAACAGAGAAATTATTAATGCCAGTCCCAAGAAAATGCTACTTATTTTCTTACATATTTTGTAATTATTACATGCACTGTTTCCCAACATTGAACAGTACGTCCATTAAATTTAATCCAATCATTCCCATCCTAACATGAGATTAGCCCACTTAGTTCATGAGCCTCTCCTGAAAACACCAGCCTACTTCAGACTCCTTTTGAACTGAAAGTACCAAAGCGTGTATTTCTCTCCTTGTATTTTTAAATGTCATTTGTTCTATTATGCCCTGACTAGCTTGCAAGCCTTTTTGTTTGAAATGGAAGAAAAAAAAAATGATTATATAGGCCAACCTGCTTGTATTTATCTTAGCATGTGCTGATTTGAAGATATATTGATTAGGAAAATGAAATTCAGAAATATGAGTATTTTATAAATGTTCTAGTAGTGGCATTCTTTGTGGGACATTTTAGGCCAGTACTAAATATTTTTGTAAAATGTTATATAGTAACCTATAAAATATAGATGTATAGTTTATCTGTGATAATGTTTGGTTTTATTTTAGAAAATATTTTTTACACATTTTCCTTAGGAAGAGAAAAGAGCAAAGCTTGCAGAGGCTGCAGAGAGAAGACAAAAGGAGGTGAGATTAAAAATAAAATTCTGCCTACTTAGATAATTGTACTTTATTCTCCATAGATGTCTATTGCTAGTGGTATTCTCTAATGTAAATAGTGTCAGATATCCTAAAAATTTACATTTAAAGGTAATCTTTTTCAAAATGATTTCCATGTTTCTATAAATTGCATTAGTGTATTTATATTATTTAGTATATGAAAATTAACTTACCTAATACCTTCTGTAAGTTGAGATGCTCCTTTAATAACATATTTCCTTGCGAAATAGATGTGCCTTATAAATAGATGTGCCTTATAAAACATTGCCACATGTGAAGTAAGTTTAGGGGGGAAATTTTGTATGGTTGCAAAATACCCAGTGAAGAAATAACAGTACGTTTTATGTAAGGCTGTTGTAGAAATATTCTAATTCTTTTTTACCAAAAATAAACCAAAACCCTACCCACCAAAACAATCTAAAAAGCAAATAAAAAACATGTTTTGTCCACTGGACGCTGATTTTTGTTGTATTTCTATACTCCTTATCAAATTCCTTGAAGGCTGCATCTCGGGGAATTTTGGATGTTCAATCTGTGGAAGAAAAGAGAAAGAAAAAGGAAAAAATAGAAAAACAAATTGCTACATCTGGGCCCCCACCACAAGGTGGACTTAGAGTAAGTATTAAAATTTACTTAGTATTTAAATTTAACTGGAATTTTTAAAATTGTAGCAATCCATTCCATGATTTCCTATTGAAATGCATTATCGGAAAATTTTCAAGTGATTTAAAACCATGAATAGGATAGGTTGAAAGTGTCAATTAATTTTAATATTTATTGGAATAGATTTGCTTTCTTTTATTAAAATGAAATTAATACATTTTTTATATTAACACAATATAATACATTATTATATTAACACTATAATACTTTTATACTTAATACTAATCTTAAATATGTCAAAAACTCAAGCAATATGGAAAAGTGTAAAGAAGACAGTAAAAATCATCCCAATTCAGTGTCTTTTTCACAAACATCATTTCTAATCTCTATACATTAATCTTACTAAATTGGATTTTGCACTATAAATTCTGTTTTTATAACCTAATTTTTTTTTACTCATTGATCTGGGATCTTTGATCTTTCCATTGTCACTCATTATCACAATTAGGAAATTGTTAATTTGGATCATAGGGTATACAGGTATGGGTGTGACACACATACCTCACAATTTATCACAAAGGTAGACACTGAGAATATAATGATAGGCAAGTTAAGCAAGGTTTTTGAACTCGGGAATATTAACAGTCTAACAGAACTACAAAGGATTTATTTTACATATTGAAGCTCAGATAATGGTTCAGGTATTTAGATTTTATTCTTGGTCCATTTATTTTTTTCTTTTTAATTATTATAGGTACATAAATATGTATATCTTTATAGGGTAGATGTGATGTTTTGATACAGGCATCCAATGTGAAATAATCAAACCAGGGTAATTGGGGTATCCTTTACGTCAGCCATTTAATATTTCTTTGTGTTAGGAACATTTACTCTTGCTCCATTTTTAAAGGAAATGCTTAAGTATATTTGTAAAAGGGTCAGTATCCTTAATTTCAGTCATTTGTATTTGTCAATGATTTGTGAGTACTTTTTAGCTAATTTATTGTCTTTTCAATTCAGTTTTTGTTTTTGCTCTCAAAACTACACATGCATATACACCTACATATGTATGCTCTATGCTCCTAATTTATGGGGCAGGCAGCATAGGAGTGTCCTGAGCAGAGTTGATAAGAGTTATCTGTGTGCATTTTACCGTTGTAAGGTACTTCATCTAATTTCACTTAATGAATGAAAATTTTGTAAAAAGTTTGTTTTTTATTTATGATGAACTTTTAACAATGTGTATAAAACAATTGGTTTCAATATTAAGGTAAATAACTGTGACCATTTTGCTTGCTTTTTATATACCCCTGTAATAGAACAGGCTAGATCTATTGTAAAGCAAAACAGTTGTTAGATAAGAATTTCAAGTCTTTATCAGAAATATAGATTATTTCTTTCAATATTCTTTTGAGATAAAGGGCTGTGTCACCAGGTTTACTTCATATAGGGTTCTCAAAAACAAAACTATGAAAATTAAATTATAGGACTAGAAGTGATATTGAGATCTATTTCATAAAAGAGGAGGTACTAAGTTAAAATCACATATGTTATAAGAAAAGGATATTTTAATTGGCATTTAGTTAGAAATATAAGAAGATACTTATTTCACATGTTCTAAGCTAATAAATTTAACATCAGCTTTTAAACTCAAAGAAATGGGCTTTCTTAATTAAATTTGAAGCTTCTACACTCTGAAGCCTATAGATTGAAAAATTAGGCCTTTTATTACTTCTGATCCTCTCAAAAGTGCTCAAAATGAACAATATTCCCAATGTAGATTTATTAATAGTTCTTTTTTGTCTTTGCACATTGTTCTTATGAGAAATCTTTCTGGCTTTCTTAACAACAATGACCTTCAGGGCCATAAAGCTGGATAGTAGCTGGAGGATTTTCTCAGCAAGTGACTCTCATAAACCATTACTGTTGCCCACTGTGAGTCATTTTCCTTTGGGATGTTCCTCATCACCACCACCACCACTACACTGACTTCAAGGAGCATGCTCCTTTCCCCTTGACCACATGCACAGCACATTGAGAGCATGAAGTTCAAAAAAAAAAAAAAAAGAAAGAAAGAAAGAAAAAAAAGAAAAGCAAACTTGGAGGCTCAGGGATAACCAAAAAGGAAAACACAAGGCAGAAATAACTTAATCCTTAACCCTCTTGGCGTAGGGTCCTTTAAGGGCTGCTGGCTGGCCTGTTCCATGGGCTGGCCTAAAGTATCCTATGGAATAGCTGGCTTCTTCCTAACTAGATTCCATAATACAAGGAAAACATTTCCTTTCCCTGTCTTCACATCTTCCACGTGTTCATCTCCTGACCAGCTCTGCTTCGTCCCAGGATGATTGGCATGGGTAATGCTCACTGTCTTCTGGAAAGTCACCCTGACCTTAAGAAGTCAATGTGATGCAAAGTATTATCAGTACAGGAGTAGTGGCAGACCTTTAGTGCAGTGGCTGTCTACCCTAGCTCATGTATTGAGTCTTTGGGGAGTTTACAAAAAAGACTCATCACTGGGCCCCATCTCATACCAGTCAGAGTCTCCGAGAGGGGGTTTAGCCATCAGGACTTTTTTAACCACCCCAAGGTAATCTAATGTGAAGCCAGATTGAGAATGACCACTATAGTATTTTTAACACTACTCATAACAGATACATTATAGAAAATACAGTCCTATGGTAAAAAATGTTTAAAAATTCTAAATGTTTAAAAAATTCTAAATGTCTAAAAATTGTATAATGCAGCTGTATCCCCTTCTTAGAAATTATAAAGGAGAAGAATTAAATCTTCTCAGAAGTCCTACATAAAGAAAAGCAAGTTTATTTGGATTAACCCTTAATTTTCAAAACTTATTCAAATATAGATTTTTTTAAAAATATATAACACTCAATAATATTCCTTGAATGTACTAGGAAAACACTACTGAAGAGACTGTTAAATATCTCTGGTCCTATCCCAGTGGCTCTTTGAGAACCCGCTATGACAGATTTAATAGACTTGGTTAAAGAAAGCAACAAATGGAATATTTTGTTAAGCAAGAAAATACCTTGCCAAACTATTATTTAATAATTTATGCCATTCCTTGGCTCCCTGGCTCAAATAAGAATTTCTTCATTTTTATTTTGTGGTAAACCATCATTTTATTTCAGACTTTTGACTGTAATGTAAAATTTTATTAATAGCTGCTATTCACAAAAATTATTTTACATTTCTGTATACCATATTCCTCATTTTACCTGTTTGTTCACTGGGTATCATTACCTAACTTTAAGTGAAATTTACTTTTCTGTCTATATTTTTATTTTTTCTAGTGGACAGTATCATAAACATAACATGAGTGGAAGAGTCTGTGCCAATAACTGTTTAATATCTGCAATCAAGTGGACTTCCTCAGTTTAATCTCTTTCTTTGAATAAATGAAGATTCAGACTTTGTAATATTATTGTCCTTAAATGCAATGCTAACTCTATATTGAAAATATTGAAAAAACTTTTGATTTTCAAACTTAACAAATGGCCACACCTTTCATTAAGTACTTATATTCCTACATTTGCTCTTCTACAGTTAGTGGATGATTTGCCATTTTTTTTAAGTAGTTAAAAATGGACCTAAATAGTGAATACCAATACATTGCATGTAAAAATTCTGCATACATCTCTAATATTAAATTTTGCAATTGTATTTGCTTCCTTTATAGAATGATCTAACTACTTATATTTGTGCTGCTTTGCCTTATACAGGTTTTTATTCACTGTATATGAAGACTTTTGATTAAACTTTATGGGTCTAGTGCCTTTAAACTAATCATCAGGGAAAATCTTGAAAAATAATTTGAAGGGCTTATGTGAAGGAACACTGTAAATTTTTATAACTTACTAAGTAATGAATATTTTTAGGCAAATGTTGTATTTCTCCTAATTTATTTTCTATTTCTGTAGCTTATAAAATTAATATATTGTGTTTTACATTACAATAACATTTTTTTGTTTGCTGAATTTAAAATTATGTATTAGTGATACCATGGGAGGGTAGTGATGTACTATTGTATAATATCACATGCAGCTCTATAAAGATCTTGGTAGTAATTGAGTTAAACTAATAATCTGGATAGATTGTAATGAGTGGTAATATATTTGTCCAAATTTTGTAAATGTTATTTTTTATTTATTAAAGAATGATCATAAGATTTATACAGATATGAATTTGCAAGGCAAATATGAAATGCATGAAATAGAAACATGTAGATAGTATATTTAAAAAGTTCTACTTCAAACATAAAAATATTAGGTAATTCTATACAATGCATAGTCAAAACTTTTTAGATTTTTGTTCATCAGGAACGTGAGTTTTATAGCATTTTTGTTTTCTTTTAATACATAATTTGATAAAAGAATTATTATTAGCTATTATAAGTTGTTAACTTTTTTTAATGACAAGGCCACATACTGAGCTCTAAATTAGAATTTGCAGATACTAAGTGCCAATAGGGGCTGTAAATTAAATAGACCAGCTTACGTGCTTAACACAAAGGAAACTAAGCCAGTATCTCACCGATCCTTCCCACAAGACTTATTTTATGATTTACATGTTAATTGTAAAGGGTTTGAACTCTAATGTAGGTATCCTGACTTACTATGGAAAAAAAATTATCTTTTCTATTATAGTATGAAATTTTCTGTGAATATGGAGGCAAGACGTATAGTTTGACAGGCTCAATTTTCATTAACCTGTAGAGGATTAGTGCTATTTTTGTTCCTAAAGGATGGAGAAATCATTGAATTGTATTTTAGGATTAAAATTTTTTATTTTTATTAAACTTACTAATCTTTCAAAGGAAAAAGGATCATTAATAGCTGCATGGATATAGAACCAGAGCATATCATCCCTGAGTTTTGTAAATCCTTCCTCCAATTTTAATACAGCAAGAACAATTTTATCTTTACTACATGTTAAAGAATTAGAACTTGAGTTGGTGTAAACAAAATGTTTACTTCCAGAGGATAATGCCCTAATAATAGCTTATACCCAAATACCATGTTTATCTACTGTTGAAACATCAGTGATGTGGAGATATATTACTTTTTGTGAAAAATGGGATATGCTGCTTCTTCCAGCCATGGCCTGCCTCCATGGATGTGATCAGCTCTCCCCCAAACCACATGAGTTGCAGGGGTGAGCAGAGATACTCAAATGTTAGGAACATACTTAGGAAAGGAGAAGGGGTGACTGAATACCTGGTAAGATAGCAAATGAATACAAATAAATACATACATACATACACACACACATGCTTCCAGACATTTTCCTCATAAATTTATGGATCAGTTCCTATGAAAACTTTAAATGGGAGCCAACTTCCCATATTTCATAATTTAAATAAAATATTATTAATATTGTCACTCAAACCCCCCAAACTACCAAGATGTCACTGAAACAGTAAAATGAATATATGTAACTATCATGTTAAGATGTAAAATGCTTAAACTGCTGCTTAATTTTGATCATCAAACAATTATTATAGCTGATAACTAAAAGTTGTACATTACACAGCCCCCTTGTGACATGCTGCATGTTTTTTAAACATCTATATGTGATTCTATTGTCCCACTGATTGTATCTGGAATGTAATAATTTTCCCACACGTGGTTTTGTTATAAATTCTGTATTGCCTTTTAGGAATATAAATATACATTTTTTTCTGTATAAAAATTGTCATGGGCCATCTATGTTTAACAAGATTTTATCTTTACTACGTCTTAAATAACTATAACAGAAATTGGGTTGATAGTTAGGAAAACCTCAAGAATATCTTCATCTCGTTGGAATTAAGAAGAGTAACAGAGCTAAAGGCTGGTGTGTTCATATAATCCCTGGATTTACAGGTGGGCACATTTATTTTCCTATACTATAAATGATATTATTAGTTTTCTGTTCTGTTTAGAGAAATAATACTATATAAGAGTTCTATCTGTCATCCTTGGTACCCCAGGAGAATTGACATAAACTTTGAATTTTCCTTTTCTCCAAAAGTTTGACTTATTTTCACTAGGAAGAATTATGCTATGTCCTTAGAAGAAAAAGATAACTCTTGCCTTGTGTGTGTGTGCGTGTGTTTGTATTTTAGAGAAATTTTATTTTTATTTTTATATCGGGGTAATTTTAATGTACTTCTGATATTTGCATTTTTTATTTCAAAATATTAAGGGGGTACAAATGTTTTTATTCCATGGATAGCTTTTGTAATGCTTGAGTCAGGGCTGTAAGTGTGCCCACCACCCAAATAGTGTTCATTGTACCCATTAGGTAGTTTTTTGCCTCTCCCCTCCTCCTCTCTGCCCCTGCTTGATTTCCTGATTAGTTTTTACTTCCCTCTGTGCACATGTGTGCTCATTGGTTAGTTCCAATTTACTAGAGAGTACATGTGGTGTTTGTTTTTCCATTCTTAAGATACTTCACTTAAGATAATGGTCTCCAGTTCCATCCATATTGCTGCAAAAGGCATTAATTCATCCCTTTTATGGCTGAATAGTACTCCATGATATACATATGCCACATTTTGTTAATCTACTCATGAGTTGATGGGCGCTTGGGTTGATTCCATATCATTGTAATTGTGAATTGTGGTGCAATAAACATTCCAGTGCAGGTGTCTTTTTGATAAAATGACTTGTTTTTAATTTTTTTTATTTCAGAATATTATGGGGGGTAGGAATGGTTTGGTTACATGGATTGCTTTTGTATTGCTTGAGTCAAAGTTGTAAGTGTGCCCATCACCCAGATAGTATATGTTGTGACCTCTAGGTATGATTTCATACATCCTCTCCTCCGCCTCACACCTGCTTGATTGCCATTGAGTTTTACTTCCATATGTGCACGTGAGTGCTGATCAGTTAGTTCCAATTTAATATTATAGAGAGTACATGTGGCATTTGTTTTTCTATTCTTGCAATACTTCACTTAGAAGAATGGTCTCCAGTTCCATCCAGACTTTTACAGAAGGTATTAATTCATTTTTTATGGCTGACTAGTACTCCATGTTATACATATACCACATTTTATTAATCCACTCATGAATCAGTGGGCATTGGAGTTGGTTCTACAGCTTTGCAATTGTGAATTGCGCCACAATAAATATTCAAGTACAAGTGTCTTTTTGATAAAATGGCTTTTTTTCCTTTGGGTAAATACCCACTAGTGGGATTGGTAGTGGATCAAATGGTAGGTCTACTTTTAGTTCTTTGAGGAATCTCCATGCTAAAATATTTTTCCATAGAGGTTGTACTAGTTTACAATGTCAGCAACACTGTATAAGCACTCCTTTCTCCCCACATCCAGCATCTATTGTCTTGGGACTTTTTGATAAAGGCCATTTTCACTGGAGTTAGGTGATATCTTATTGAGTTTTGATTTTCATTGCCCAGAATGATTATCACCACTTCCAGCACCACAAAATTCAACCATGTCTGTTATTTTAAAACTTACCAGTTAACAGGTTATGTAATGTTTTGACTAAATTGCCCATTTCTTAGAAGGTAGAAGTGGCAAGAAAGGTGGAATTTTTATTGATATTGAAAAATGAAGAAATGAAAAATTAGTTCTGCCTATATTTTTTATACTTGGGGCAGCACTTAGGGTACTACCTATGATAAAATCTAAACCCTCTGCTAAGGAGAAAAAATACCACCACCACTCACATTCCAAAGTGTAGAAGTGCTAGCCTTCATATAACTCTCAGGAAAAGTTGCCATTTGAAGATTAAATTTGTTTCAGAATAAGCCATTGATATAGAGACAAATAACATTTTTTGAATTTTATCTTTTTAATTCTTGAATCAGTGAGGACAATAGTTTGCTGTTTATTGGTACAAAACAGCCCTGTCCTGGGTATACAAGGGTATACATAAGTCTGTAACATCATTAGCTACAGTGAATTTACTAGACAGCATAGCAAAATAGGATTAACTAAAGATATACTTTAATAATAAAATGCTTTAAAATAACATGAAATCAATGAACATTTGACTGTACAATTTACTCGTCAAAATATAAACGTATGTCAGCTTACGTATGTGAATTACACTAAGTCATTCTAAACACAGCCATGTGCTTAGGAATGTATGAAACAATTCATAAGCTACTCTCTAAGGGGGTGTACTGAAAACTTCCAAAAGTACCCCAGATTTTTGGTTATAGATAAGAGAGAAACTTTAAGGCAATCTTCCAAGTGAATGTAAACTTTTCTGAAGTGGCCTTTCCAGTAAAGTATTACTGCTGTGAATACTCTGTATTTATTTGTAGTGCTGTTGGATATTTTAAGTAGCACATTATCATACTAATTGTCATTTTGTAAAAAACAGCTTAAAAATCCTGCAATTATAAAAATGTCTGGGGTGCTTTTCCTCATGGACATAAAGCAGGCACTTTCTGTTGACTTATCTGCAAATTCTAAATGTTTTCTCCTAATAAGTTTTTATCTTTAGCTAGAATTGTGTTCCTAATGTTTATGTTCTAAATGCTGTGTTCACATATTGAGAAATAATAATTTGCCTATAATTTGTCTAATTTAACTCTGAGTTTAGAATTTCTTTTAATAGGTGATATTCTACAGAAGCATTAAAAATAAATAGTGCTACTCTTTGAACATTTTTCAACATGTTGACATTTTTCTGTCTGTTACACTTTTTCCGAAGTAGTTTTCAGAGCATGTGAACTAAACTGACTACAGTGGAGAAGTGGCTACAGGCCTTTATGAGAGTCCCCTTGTAGTGACCAATTAGTTTCATTTAATTTCCTTCTTAGCCTTATAATTTGCAGAGACCACCAAGTAATTATCTGGATTCATGTCCTTGAGAGTTGGAGATTTGCTTTGGATGGGGGATGTTTTGCCATCCACACGGGAGATCTGCAGCATTCGGCAGGGGTCGTGTTTTAACAAATACCCTGCAAAGGTTTCCCATCCTCCTCCCACACGGACCATGACATGTTTATTGTGCAGCATCTGAAATGAAAGAAGAGATAAAAGTTTTAAATTCTGAGAAGTCTTATAGTATCTCGAATCATCTCTCAGTTCTAGTGAAATAAGTGCGTTTGTTTGTCTTGTATTTCATGCCCCATTGTTTTTCTACTTGGTGCACAGTGTCTGAGTTAGCATATAGTTTATGAAAGAAGCCTTGTTTTTTCTATGCAAGTAGATGGTGGGTGAACATTCCGAGGATCCAGCTTTGCCATGCAATGGGAACCAGCAACTATGTATAATTCTTCCGTTTAATGTGTCTGAATGCCTCTTCCTGACATCTGATGTTCCATTATAGCTCTCACTGCTGCCCCCAGTTCCTGCCTACTGGGTGCTTATCCTTCCCACCAGGTTATTCCCCTCTGAACCAGGACTTAAAGATCATGGAAAGGTCAGCTATTGAATTACCATGTTAACAGTCACACAATATGAATATGAAATAGAATGTCAATAGAATATCAATATCCAATATGAAATGGAATTGAAAATGCGCTCAGAAAAACTGACGTCTTCCCCAGTCATTGTCTGAGTTCTTCAAGGCAAGTGTTTCGGAACAGCCAAGCATTAATGTTTTTCTTTACTCTTATTCTTCCTTATTACTTCAGAGTAACATCTTTTTAAAAAACTTACCTCCAGGCTCAGGAGCCATTTGGAGCTCCAAGTTAACAAGACTATAGAGTTAACAAGTAAAGAATGCATGTATAATAAAATAATAGTATAATAAAATCATGTCAGAGTTGTGGAGGTTTGGAATGAAAGCCAAAGAATGTGACCTTAGCATCCTTCCAATATCAGAAAATTTAAGATTAAGGGGAAAGTTGCACAATCACTGAAGCCCCTGATGACCTCCTCTCCTGCCTGCAATTTTATGGATACATACAGGGAATGTAATGTTGGGATGGGGATGTGATTGTGAGAGGGAGTCTGGGAAGTCACTTTCATTGTAGATCTATTAGAATTCCTCTCGCTCTGTGTCAGCTGGAGGCTCAGACTTTTTGACTCCCATCTAGTAAGGAATAATCTTACTGCTCTTACTTAGCTTTTGAGAATCTGATGAAAATTTTGAACCCTCTTTCTATATGCCTGTATTCACAAATTTTTGCATGTGTGTTTAGGAGTTTCACAGAATCTCAGAAGTCTATCCATTCATTAGCTCAAAGTAAGAAACTCTCATTTATATGGTTAACATAAAACAGTTTTTAAAATAGAATAATGTGAAAAGTAATGTAAATGTAATTAATAACAATAATTAAAATTATTAGACTCACAAGAATTAAATTTAAAGTAACTCTAGGGGCTATTCTCATTTAGAGTATTAGATTTTAAAATAGAAAGAACCCTAGAAAACATCTTCCAGCTAAAAGTCTTTGAAGATATTTTAGAATCAGAATCTACTCATTAAATAAAATCTCAAGGAGAACCCCTGAAATATAAAGCAGATAAAAAGAGTTAGGATTTAGCTTGTAATTACTTTGCCTTTCCTGGTCCTGCCAGTGGTACCAAGTTCCTGTTTTACAGATGAGGATACTCAGCACCAGATCTTTTGATTTGCTTAGGACCCAGATTTCTTAACTCCAGTCTAATGCTTTTCCCATGACAGTTTCTACTTAAAAAATAAAATCCACCAGAGCTTGCATAATTTGATCTGCACATTCCCATTCCCACAAGTTTCTGTATGTGCCTCTACTGCCTGTTCGGCACTGGACTGCTTGTGAGCAGAAAAAAACACTAGTCAGAACAGTTTTTAAATAATTCTGTAAAACAGAGACCAAAACAGTTTTCAGGCCGGAGTATGCTAATAATTTAGCACGTATTCTGCTTACAGATTTCTTCATGACTCCATAGGCCCATGCAAAGTGGATCCAACATGAGACAAATCATACTCAATGTGAATAGCACAGGAATTAAATTTCTGCTCACTCCTCTTCCGCATCCTTCCTACAGCGGATATTGATCTCAGTCTAATATTCTTTCACAATCAATAGCTGAGGTTTAGCAGAAAATACTTTTACAACGTATCTAGGTTCACTTTTACACCTTGGTAAGTGGAAACTAATGGACACAGTTGTACTTTTGTGAATAACTTCCCTCTCAGAAGTCTAGTTTCATCCTGTGAAAGTTTCTTTAATGAGAACTACAGTTGGAGGAGGCATATGTATCTTTCCTGAGCTCTAAAAGCCTTGCTGATTGACTGTGTGTGATTGTACTGGGGAGGGAGATGGTGGTTGTTGTTTTCTCATCTTGAAATCTGAATCTATAGAGGTTTTTCATGTGATTAGCTCATCCTTTGCCTTTGATTGCAGTTCTGTAGGCAATCACTGGAGAGGTGTTTTTCTCCAAAGGTGTAAGACCATCCTCCCACTACCAAATTTTTAAAGGAAACAACAAACAGACAATATATGACTTATATTTTTTAAAAACTTTCCACAAAATTAGAAAGAGAGCTTTTACCTTTTAGAAACAGATATAACTTCCTATAAAACGTTTTTATTTGGTCTCCTCGAGACACTGCTTCATATGGACGCCTTAGGAACTGGGACATTGCTAATGCTTAAATCAGATTATCAGAGGTTTCTTTCTCCTGAAAGATTACTATTAGGTCTCAGCTTTAGTAGTTTGTTTGGTTCTCCTAATTATTTCAAGGACAGGGTTTTTGTTTTTTTCTCATCTTCTTTATGAACCAGTCATAGCTTTGAAGCTTGGGTCAGAACTGTTAAATGCTTCTCTCTTGCTTTGGAGCCAGCCTTTTTTTCTTATTCTATTTGGTTCCTAAGCTACATTAAAAATTAAAAAAAAAAATACATGCATAAATGCACCAATACTTTTTACTGAGTGCTTTCTTGATGCAGTATTTCACAACAGTCTAAGCATCATGATCCATGTACAAATGTATTTATCCATAATACTTAAAACAAACAGAAAAACCTGTCTCCATCTTCAAAGAAAAATATTGAATGTATATTGTAAAGGAGTAATTGTGGAATCCATTCCTTTCCTCATGCCTCATTCTGGCTACTCCTGGGAGTTGGAAGAGTTTTAGGTTGATAATAGTTTTCCACAGCAAACCTTAGAAGTCAGGTATTCCCTAATTCCCTGTGAGATAGGTGGCCCTATCTGGGGATATACTCAAGAAAACAGGCTTTTCAATTCTGAGACATCCCTGCTCAAATCTCAGACCTTGTTAATGAGTAACCTATAATTTGCTAAGAAAGCCAGTGGTCAAACTTGGCAACGGTTTCAAGCATGGGATTAAAGGATTAGGATCATGCAAAAGATAACAAGTGTTGGCAAGGATGTGGAGAAAGGGAACCCTTATACACCATTTGCAGGAATATAAATTGGTTCAGCCATTATGGAAAACAGTATGAAGGTTTTCCAAAATATTAAAAATAGAACTACCATATGATAAAGCAATCTCACTACTGGGTATATATCCAAAGGAAATGAAATCAGTATGTCGAAGAGGTATCTGCACACCTATGTTTATTGCAGCACTATTCACAATAGCCAAGATATAGAATCAACCTAAGTGTTCATCAATGAATGAATGAATAAAGAAAATGTGCTATATGTACACAGTGGAATATTATTCAGCCATAAAAAGAACAAAATTCTGTTGTTTGCAACAACATGGATGAACCTGGAGTACATTATATTAAGTGAAATAAGCCAGACACAGAAAGACAAACACTGTATGATCTCACTCACATATTTAATCTAAAAAAAGTTTATCTCACAGAAGTAGAGAGGAGACTAGTGGTTACCAGACACTGGAGTGATTTGTTGGGGAAAGTGATGGGGAAATGTTGGTCAAAAGATATGCAATTACAGTTAGATAGGAGGGATAAGTTCAAGAGAACTATTGTATAGCATGATGACTATAGTTAAAGCAGATACATTGTGTTCTTTAAAAAATTAAAAAGAGTGGATGTTATGTATTCTTGCCACAATATAACTATGAGAGTTAGTACATTTGTTAATTACCTGCATTTAACCATTTCACAATGTATACATACTTCAAAACATCATGTTGTACATGACGAATACATATATTTTTATCTGGCAATTTAAAAATAAATGAATAAATACATAGAAGAGGACCCATATATAAAGTCCTTTAAAAAAGATATTAGGGTCATAGAGGTTTATAGTTCTGATCATAGAGACCTAAATCCCAAGCCTTTTCTTTTTTAACTTTTGGTATGTGCTCAGTCTCAAAAACAAACAAACAAAAGTTTATCACCCACCCTCATCTCCATAAACAAATCCTCTACTTTTTAACATAAAAACAAATCAACCTGCTATAAACCAAGTTACTCTTAACTCTTCCCTCCCTTCTCCCATAACACTTGCCCTACAGTGAGCTCTTCCAACAGAGCTGCTGAGCTAGTTTAGAATGAAGATTATACACTTAATCCAAGAACTCATTCCATCTCAAGATTAGTGACATTCATTAGACCAACTGCAATTAATTGATCCTCTTTCTTTTTGTTTTTTTCAACTCCATTTCCTTTTCCTCTCTCTTATTCTCAAACATACTACCCATTCCTACCTTCATCAGTCTACTGAAGACTTCACCTTCCTTTCACATGCATCCTCTCTCGGTACCTCTACAGGCTAATTTACCTGAAACTATATTTATGCTTCCCTTGCCTTTTACTTCTCAGGATGAAGTCTTCCTGTCCAGGTTCAATTCCTAACACTATGTCCCACTTCCCATTAACTCCCATTCTTGCTGTCATACCTTGTCCTTACAGCTGAGCTTCTTGATAGTTAAATTCACACTTCATATCTTCACTTCTGACTGTATTACATACAACCCACAGTATACATTTCTTCTGCCCCCTTCCTCTTAACTGACTGCATAGGGAAGGGGAACCAGATGGCTTCTAGATGTATCAAATCCAATGGATGGTCCTAAATCTTTATCTTTCTTGATCATTCTCCCAAGTGAGGTATCTGATGATATTGAACACTTCTTCCTTGAAACTGCCTACTCCTTGACTACCTGCTGAGACAGGGAACTGGCAGGTACTGCCTTGGGCACTGCTTTGGGTACTGCTTTAGGCATTGCTTTTCTTTGGGCATTGCTATAGGCATTGCCTAGCTGAGTCAGGAAGTCTCCAAAGTTTCAAACTACTCTGATCAAAACAGGATGGCAGCAGGGCAAGTTCCAACTGGTTAGAACCCTGATGGTGGATAAATAGAGGGTATCACCCTGATTCCAGGAAAACACTGCCCCTCCATGAATATTCCTCCCCTTGTTTAGCCTACAATTAAGCCATTCTTAAATAGAAGGGCAAAAGGAACCACAGGGCTTGTTCTCTTCTGCAAGGAGAACTAGCCTCTGCTCTGTATGTTGAATAGACTCTGCAGTTTCTGAATAAATCTTGCTTTCACCTTGTGCTGTCAGCTCACTCCTGAATTCTTCCTTGCACAAAGCAACGGACCCACTTGGACTTCAAGAGGTGTCCAGCATGGGAATCACTTTCCTGTGTCACTGTGACGAGCCTTTCTTTCCTGAGTTGCCTGCAACCTACCTCATTGCTCTTTCTTTGCCTCCTTCATAGGTTCCATTTCTTCTACCTTTTTAAGTTTTGCTGTTCCAAAGGATTCTGTCCTTTTTCTATTGCTTTTCTCCCTCTAATCACTCTCTATTTTCCCACCTCATGGTTTTCACTACCATCTACTTTTGCCTTATAAATTATAATTCTAGCCCTTGCCACTTCCCTGATGATCAAACATCACCTCCCTCTGGGAAATCTTCCATGGTCAGTTCCCTCACCAGATGATAAGTGAATCCTTTCTTGCTGTGTGCTATTTAATTTTACACATGATTTCACTGTTTCATTCATCCTACCATATTGTAATTGCTGATTCATTTGTATGCCCCTTTTCATAATTATGTGAGATCTCTGAAGAGCGGAATGGTGTATTTCTCATTTTTGGAATCTCACACATGTAAATTCAGAACAGTGACAATACTATAATCATATACTCCTTTTTATTTATACTTCCACAGAGTGTACTTACTTTGCCTAACCTATGCTATTATCAGTATTAATCCAATTTTATAGATAGAAAAACTGATGCACTAGATGTTAAGCACCAGTAAAAAAAAAAGAAAAAAAAACTGCTTCAATTATAAGGGACTAGTAAAAAAAAAAAAAAAAGAAGTTAAGCAACTTGAGGAAGAGTGCACAACAAATCAGTGGCAGAATCTTTTCTTCCATTACACCACATCCACATATACTGTAACATGCCTAGATTTCAGTTTTCATACAGGCTTAGTTACTTTTCCAGTGATAATTTAGTATAGGCAAGGCATCATTAATATAAGAAATTGCAGTAATTAGCTTAAGCAGAGTTACTGTGCTCATTTAAAATGATTTATACCACTATGTCCTAATAAGCCCTAAATAAACATTAAATTTAATTTCAGAAGATTACCCTCTAATGGCCATAATTATTCCAGTAATAACATGTTTCAATTGTAGGTAACAAGATAGAATATATTCATATTAAGGTATCTGTTGGCATAAGTAGGATTGGCCTTTGATGCTCTATTCAGCGTATTATCTTATTGTTCCTTTATTTTGACACTTCACAGAGTTGAACAACTTTGTGTTTTCCATTCCAAAAGGTAGCACTCTTGACAGGAAGCATCAATGCACATGTCAGCTGAGTGCAGTCATGTATCACTTAACAGTGGGAATACGATCTAAGCAACATGTGGTTAGGCCATTTTGTCATTGTGAGAACATGATAGAGTGTATTTACACAAACCTAGGAGGAATAGCCCCACACCCCTAGGCTATGTTATAGCCTGGTGCTCATAGGCTATAAACCTGTACAACACATTGCTTTACTGAATACTGTAGGGAACTATAACACAATGATAAGTGTTTGTGGATTTAAACATAAAAATGGTATAGTACAAATCAGTATTATAATTTTATGAAGCCACCCTTATTGACCGAAATGTCATTATGGGGCACATGCCTGTATTTAATGTTCAGTATTTAGTCCTATGTTGTTGTTTGCTGTATTTCTTCTCAAGTAAAGATAAGCAAGTTAGAGTTGCTACAAATTTTTCCCAACCCTATATGTTGCACAGTAGCAGTTTTGCATGTTAGGTCTTATTATGGCTGTTACCATTTTCTCCAAGTGGCCTCATTCCTCACTGTGCCTCTGGTCCTAGCAAAGGGGAGGTGATCTGTTACTGACTTAGGCAACATTTGTGCATGCTGAAAGGAAAAAAATAAGACAGTAACCAAAATCTTATCTAGACATTTCACCCAGTGGGCTGAATAATGAAGTTTTATAACCATAACCAGGCTGTTGCAAACATTGTAAACATTATCTTTCTTCATGTCTATGAGTGACACATATTGCTTCTCCAGAGAAAAGAATTAGTATGTCTCAAAATTGTATTTTTGTTTTAAAACAATTTCTCTCAGTAATAGGAAAAAACATTCCCTTTATTAATCAAGGGCATTTTGTTTTATGACTTTGTTGTCTTATGATGCTTAATCATGTGTTTTCTTAAAAAGCCTTTGCATGCATAATAATAAAAGCAAAACTTTTTCTTTACATATGAGTCATACACTATTAGAGCACCTACCATGTGTAAAGTAGTCTACAAATATGTTCTGCTGAATAAAGAGGATACAAAGAAAAAGAAACATCAAGGTCATTAGCAATGCTCTTGTTTCACAGATGTGCAAACATTCAGAGACAGGGTCACATAGGTGGTTCACTAGAGCCAGGCTAGAAATCACATCTCCTTTATTCCCAATCTAACACATGCCCTTACAATTAGAGAGCTGTATTATTCCAAAAATTGTTATTCTAAAATTGAATCCAATATTTAAAGGTAGGTATATAATCAGAAGTGGTGTTAACATGTTAGATAAGTCATTATCTTGGTTTTACTGAACTGAATGCACATTTTGTGAGACTACAATATGTTTACCTAATGTCTGCTTTGTAGCATCATCTTTTAATTTTATTTTCCTAACATCAAAGGGAAAAAAATCTATCCAGAACCAATCAAGTTCTATAGCTCATCCAGACACTTAATTCAAAGGAAAAAAAATGGGTTGAAAGGAAATAAGTTAATTCTCTTATATTAATTTAGAACATATTGGAAATTGCATAAGTTGTAGAAATGATCAATCAGGAGCTTCCTTCAAATCATGGGGAGGTCACTACAGCATCAAGTGGTCTATTGCTCTGGTTCTTACTGTGATTACAGGATTTCAGAAAGGAGTTTTTTTCTTTTTCTAGTTGTGTGGCTTGGAGAAGCAGGCTAGAATCACATTATGTGTAGTTAAGAACGTCAAGGAAGAGACTATTTTTTTCTTCTTCTTTGGAACACTAATTAGTGTTTAGAAATAGAAATGCATCAACTCACTTTTCATTGACAAGGAAAAGCCTATATTTATGTAGATCACAGAAAAGCTCAGGTTTCACTAAATGAAGAAATGGTCACATAGGAGAGCCAGAAAAATATTATGGATTTATGGATAATATGCTTGCCTTTTAAGATGACCAAGTTCTGTATAGCTCAGCTATAACACATAAACAACAAATAAGCAAAAGCACTAAAAAAAATACCCACCAGGAAATGTCTTTTAAATGAGCAGAATTTAAAATTAAAAGCTTCATGTTCATATTTGGTAGCTTTATTTAATTTCTCAGTATAAATCTTCTTGAATGTCCACGTATGTCCAAAATCATAATTTCTATGAAATGCATCAGGTGTTGTCACCCTCACTGGATGACATTGATAAATCTGTTTCATTCTGACTCTAATCTTGTGTTCCTGGCCTTGAAAACCAAGGGCAACAAGAGTATGTCAAGTGCTCTGAGCAGAGATGTCATTAGACCCTGAGGACGTGAAAGGTTTTCAGCAGGACGCCTCCTCATCTCTCACTCTTCACTAATCCGCCATCTACTCCAGTGCCTAGGTGATCTTTTGGGAAAAAAAAAAGTCTGATCATGCTACTGCCTCACTTTAAAACCTGTGTGTGCTTCTCCATTGCTTAGAGTGTTTTGCAGACATTCTTAGTGCCAGCCCAGCTGAGAAATATTATTCATTCTTATTAGCATGGTAAATTAGCAATGTGTCAAAAGATTCTGAAAAAGCAGTGGTGGTGGGGGTTGGGGCAGAATCAGCATCCCCAGGATGGGCAGAAACATGTGTAATTTGGATAAGTTGAGAGCAATTCTGATAGCTCCTCTCCTACCTCTCCCTGCCTCCCTCCTCCTAAGAATAACTAACGTGACATACAAAGCACTTTATGGTACAGCTACTATTTTCCTTTCCCACCTTCTTTCTCACTGTGCCAGAGTTATCACATATGATTGCACAGGATGTGCACTGCACAATTGGATTATACTGTCACAGGTCCTATTTATCTATGCCGAAGCCCAATATCCAAATTACCTACCCCACAGATATTCTGAACTCTTTAAAATTCCCAGGAAATTTCATGCCTTACTACATGAAGAGAATTATTCTACATTCACCAGGTGAATTATGGTAAATCCCTTCCCTTTATCATTCAACAGATTATTTGTCGAGTGCCAGCAAGGTAATTCTTTGCTAAATTTCATAACCTGAGGGCCTAGCACAGTGTGGGGTATACAAACAATGCTTATTAAATGCTTATTACGTGGCTGTACGTGTTATTTATGAACAGATAGGAGAAAAGGAAAGTGAAATGATTTGTGTCTTTATTTAGAAGAGAAAGTCTGAAAAAAATCAGGGTGTGAATGATAATCTACACCAACCTTTGCTTAGAGAGTTTCTTTGAGAGAGAGATTTTGGGTCAAAAAATGATGCTGTAACAGGAATTATATAAGAAAGAGGGAGAGTGTGTTGAGAATCAAGGAAGAAATAGAAGAGAAAGTGGGAAAAGGGGAAGGAGAAAGAGAAGAAAAAATGACAGCATTCAGAGTGAATTAAGAATATCATACTATGCATGGTCTTCCACAAATCCTCATTAGACCTGGAATGCATTTCAACAAAAAACAAAACATGGCTCATAGGAGTAATAAATTGCTTCATAAAATTTTCACTCCTTTTCCATCTTTTTAAGGCTTAAATGTTGTGGATCACTCGGCACAACTCTGGGTCTCATTAAGCCCTTCCCCACTTAATGGCCCACAGAGGCTCATGTTTCTGCTCAGTCTGTTAACTGCTCTCCACTGGAGCCATCCTTTTAAGAGGCAACTGTATATGACACGGACTGCCTAGAGGAGACAACCCACCTAAATTTAGATCAGTTCAGCCTCCTGGGATATCATATGCTTCCTAACACCTCCTTGTCAACCCCATTCAGTGTGTGTTTTTACAAGCCATCATAACTTGAGTGAAAATATTGGTTTTAGAATGCAGTCATCTGCTCCCCAGAGGAAGAGTGTTAAATTAATTTATAGGACAACAGATTCTGTCGTTGTCTAATACTACTACGAAATGGCATATGCTCAAAATTGGGCGACTGGGAGTTCAGCTATCTGCCTGAGGGACCCTGACATATGGAAGAGTAAGAAAGCAGGTGTTCGATGGATACTTTGCCATGTTGAAAGCTTGGTTCCAGCACTTATCAAGGTAGGTGATAAGGTCACCTGTCAGCCGGGCAAACTGAGGCACTACTAGCAATACATGGTGATTGAAGACTTCTTTGCTAAAGGTTGAGAATACATCTCAACCTCTCTAGCTATGTGAAATTATGAATGGTTGATCACAGCTCAAATAACCAATCTTCTGGATCTTGCACTTTATTGTTCATAAGCATTTTTTCACATTTATTATCTCATTTTAAATTCCTAACAGTCCTTTGGTTTATTATACCCTTTTCTTAGGTAAAATTTCAGAGAGGCGAATAACAGGAAACGGAACAGAAGCTACTATTTGTTTTGTCTTTACCTGACAGCCACTAGTTATGGCTGCCACCAACTTTCTGTATGACCCTAAGAAATTAATCTTTCTTTGCCTCAGTTTCTCATCTGCAAAATAATGACTACAATAATTCCTTCCTCCCATAGTTGTTTAAACAAACACATTAATATGTGCAAGCATGTAGCAACAGTGCCAGGAACATGGTGTATACTCAATCATAATAGCCTATTATTATTATTTTAAAATAATAATGTTGTTGTGATGCTGCTGCTGCAGATGCTGATGATAAAGTCCTTACAGATCTTATTTCATTTAATCCCTGGAGCAACTCTAAGTGGTTTGCATTATGTACACATTTATAGATAAGAAAACAGCAACTCAGAGGGATTGAGTAAATTGCACAAGGTCACCTAGCTAGGAAGTGACAAAGTTTAGATTTGAACCTGAGTCTCAGAATTCACACAATCCTCATTTCCACTCAACTGTACACTCCAAAGGGACTTTGCCAAGGGTTACAGTCATCTGAGGTCTTATGCAAACACTTTCCAAGGGCAACACCTCTTTCCTTTAGGAATACATATTGCCATTTTATAATATTGCCATTGGTGATCATGTTACCCAACTCTGAATGAACCCCAAACTCAGAACAAAGCAGGTGCTTAACACAAGCTTAGAACAATTAACTTGAATTTGAACCTGATTGTTTTACCCATACAAAAATGTTGAAAGCACACCCAGAGTGCCTAGTCCTTGGGCCCACATTCCAGAATTAAACCATATTAAGACCCTGACAGTCTGCAAAGTATTAATACTTCCTCTTATTTCATTTCATCTTGTTATCGCAACCACTCAGTGGTTCAGCAGGCTAGTTTTACTGTTACCATTACCTGGATGGAGAGAGAGAGATTCAGAGAGGTTAAGTGGGCAGCTCACGGACACACAGCACACCAATCTTCTGATGCCCAGTCGTGTGATTCATTGCCTTAAGTAATAAATCATACATTAGGGGGAATGTAATCCTCAAACCCTCATTTGGAAGGTGAACTGTTATAAGTTCCCTGAATAGTGAGAGCCAATCCCCCACATGAATAGAGCCTTGAGTCAGAAATATTCTGGCTATTGGGGTTGGTCAGAAAAAAATCTCTAGCCTGCTATTGTTATTTTCTTCTGGTGGGGAAAGTTAACTTCAGAGGCTCATTGTAGAGACAAACAAGTTTCAGTAGCTTCTTTCTGGAAGCAAACATGAGAACAGCAAACAGATGACATATAATGACAGACTGGTGAAAAGTTCCATTTGCATCTGCTTAGAAGTATGTGTAGGAGCACTTAATGCCAACTGCCTGTCAATTCTCATCTACCTGTTATATAAGGTCTCCATTTTCCCAGCTCTGCACCAGATGAAATTAAGAAGGCTTAGCTGCAATCTAATTACCCATGTATGGCACCATTTCAGACAGGGAAGGCAAGGTCATAATAAATATTTTATAGAACAGTCAGCACAATGAAAGCAACGAGGTGGAAAATGCTGGTGCTAGAAGGAGAATTTGTATTTGGTCTATACCAGAGTGAAACTAGAATTTATCCACCCGAAAGATGTAACAATCGTTCAGAGAAGGGAAGCTGGGCCTCAAGGGGCAAAGAAAAAACATTCCTTCCACTAAGCAAACAGGGTCACATTTGCCTGATTCAATCTGAGTTCCATTATTTCTTCTAAATTGACACCAAAATCCAACAGACAGGCTGGAATAAGCACTGAGAGAGCCAAAGTTTAACACTGGATGGTTTCCCAATTGGTATCTTCCTGATTCTTGAAAGGTAACAATACAGTTTGTAATCCAGATATTCTGAAAAACTATTATGTTGCCACTGATTTTAATGTATCTTTATTATATTGATAGAACCATTAAAATGGAAAATTAAGTATAATTAAATACATTCACTTCAATTCTATTGGCAAAATATTTGAAATAAGTCTCTTTCCTTTCAAAGTCCGATTCCAATGAAAGGCAAGAAATAAAAATGTTATCAAGCCACAGAAGAAAGGGAAATCGGAAGGAGAAAATGACAGACAAGAAAGATCAACGCATTTTTAGAAGACAGAAAACAGGCAAATGAGTTGTGACTGACTAAGAGTGAGGGAAGTGGAACTAAAAGTGTGAAACAGCAGGTGTCAAAAAGAGAAGCCAGTCAAATCATGCCTTGAAAATATAGGAAATTTAGGTTTTAGAATACCAGGTAGCTCTGTCAGGTGAAAGGAGAAATTCAGCTGTAAGAAGAATAGGCTGTAAATTGCTCTAAGGATTGGTTAGCCCCAGAATGACTATGCTTCCACCCCGATTGCCTACACCAGTGACTTTGCCATCACAGCAGGAGACTGACGTTTTACCTCTGCAGAAACTGAATCAGAGACATTTCACCCTGGGAGGTGACAGCCACAGAATGGAGAGATGAAGAGATAAACGACAAAGCAAATACAGTGAAATGTTCACCGCAGAACCCAGATAGCAGTTGTGTGGGTATTAACCTCTCTCTATGTTTGAAAACTCTGACAGTAAAGTGTTAGAGAAAAAATACATCCAGAATCCAATCTGTTCTCGCCATCTCCACCGCTGTCTCCTCAGTCCAGGTTTCCTTCATCTTACCTGGACGACTGTGATAACTCTCAGATTGGTCTTCTAGCTTTTACTTTTGTCCCTCAGTGTATTCTCAACTGAGCAACCATGGGAATCTTGTTAACACAGAAGCCACTTTGCGCCATAACTCTGTTCAAAACTCTGCATGGCTCCTCATTTCACTGGGAGAAAACTACAGAGCTTGCTCAATCGCCTACATTTCCTATGTGATTTGGATGCCTTTACTTCTCTGACTTCATGTCCTGCCACTGCATTGCTCATGTGCTCTATAACACCCATGTTGGTCTCCTTGCTATTTCTCAAACACTCAGGCCCACTCTGGGCATTCCTCACTCAGTGTTCTTCTGTCTAGAATCATTTCCCTCAGGTAAGCGCACAGCTAACTCCTTACCTACGTCAGGCCCTTGTTCATATCTTCTCAACGAAGCTTACTCTAACCACTCTTTTGAAATTGCAATCCCTCCTCCTGGCACCCCCAATCTACCTTACCCTCCCTACTTTTTCTTCTGCACCCCAGCATGGCATATGGCATTTTTCACTTTCTAACAGACTAGCTATTTACTTACTATGTGTTTCTCTCTATGCAAGTCTAATCCCTCCCAACTAGGGTTGTCAGATTTAGCATATAGAAATACAGGGTACCCAGTTAAATCTGAATCTGAGATAAATAATGAACACTATAATATTTGGAACATATTTATACTAAAAAGTATTTGTTGTTTATCTGAAGTTCAAATGTACCAGAGCACTCTGTATTTTATCTGGGAACCCTACACACACACACACACACACACACACACACACACACACACACACACACAAATATAAAGTCCTTAAGAGAGTCAGGGATCCTCTGGTATATTCTTAGTTTCTAGAATGCTGCCTGTTTCGTAATATATGTTGAATAAATACATGTTGGATGAACAAGTGATTATAGGTGTTCTCAGGATGAGCCCTGAAAAACAAGGGTGTAATCCAGAGAAGACTGTGATCCAGAAAATAGGGGACCCAACAGAAGAGAAGTTAAGGAAGTCTCAGAATGACAGTATGAGACAGACCTGGGCAGGGGAGACATGTGGAGGGGCCAGAAATGAAACTGATCAATTAATGGTGTGTTTGCCTGTAACACTATTGTGATGGGTTTTTCCGTTCTCTAAGGGGATCTGGTAAGGGCTTCTTAGTCATGCTTAGGACAACAAAATGGGACAATACTGACTTCAAGGAAAATAGAAATTGTTATGAAAAGGAAAAGTAATCATGGTACCCTACAATACAGTAAATACTGCATAGTGATTTCACCGTCACTGTGGCATGACTAATGACATTGAGCAAATAGGAAGAACGAGGAGTCTATGTGTGGCGGGGTGACGGGGGAGACAGAAGTTGGCTAGACCATTTCCTGCTCCTCCTACACTGCGTTTGTAAGTGTAACATAGACAATGTCTAAAATTTAAAAACTAAAAGAGAACAGCATTTCTTTATTTATTTTCTGCTTCAGTGATCTGTCCAGCTGTGTCAGTGGGGTGTTGAAGTCCCCAGCAATTATGATGCCACAGTTTTTTTCTTTGCTTCGATCTTATAGAATTTGCTTTATGAATCTGGGAGCTCCTGTGTTAGATGCATATATATTTAGGATTATTACGTGTTCTTGCTGAATTGCTCCCTTTACCATTATATAATGACCATCTTTGTCTTTCTTTACCATTGTTGATTTAAAGTCAATTTTATCTGATATGAATATGATTACATCTGTTCTCTTTTGGTTTTTGTTTGTGTGGAATATTTTTTTCCAGCCCTTCACCTTGAGTCTTTGTGGGTTAGATGTGTTTCCCAGCTAGGCTATGTCTTTTGAGTGACGCATTCAGACCATTAACATTGAGCAACAGAATTGATGTGGGCTGCTGTTCTGTTCATTATGTTGGATAATACCTTACTGCTTTGTTTTCCCTCTTATTCTATTGTTTTATATGAGCTAAGAGCTTTAGATTTGGGTGATTTTACACTGGTGGGTGTATAACGCAGGTACAATGAACACTTATGGGTATATGTACAGCCCCGATTTAAGCATTGTAAAAGCTATCCATCTAACAAAAACATTTGTGCCCCCTTAATATTTTGAAATAAAAAAACTAAGAGAGAACAGTGTAGTTATATAATTTATAAACCTGAAAGACAAATACAAGATGAAACTGGTTCTGCCTCTGGGTAGAAGTCAGAAAGAAACAGTGGAAACGGATAAGATGGGATGGGGCTGTTTTGCTGTTTTGGGGCATAAGTCTTAATAGCACCATTTTATTAACACAATGTGCATGTATTTCTTTATAGAAAAGTAAAATTTAATGTAAAACACCCAGTTCTGCTACTTAAAAAAACCCCAAAGCAAACAGAAATAGAATCTCTAAAACATACATGTAAGAAAAAATATTTTAACCAAGAAAATTGTTTTATTATTATGAAAACCTTATTCTTCTTTTGCAGACTAGATGGCATGCTCTCATACACTTCACTGTATAAAGATGCAATTTTACCTGAATTGCTACTAAATTAATGATGATCATTTCCCCCCTAACATACTTCAGGAGTAAGAGATAATGGAAGAGTATTCAGGCCATAGGCACAATCTAGCCATCTATTCTCAAATCCATTTCCTAAAATTTTAATAGTACTTTATAGTTACAAAATCCTTTCTTACACCATTTCATTTTATCCTCTAAGGTTACTTTTTAAATTATTTTCATATTATACATTATTTTAGTTTCTACCATCCCCAAACAAAACCATCATATTAGTAATATCCTCAGACAAGGCCATGACATGTACTTAGAAACTCAAAGCTTTGCTATTTGTATCATTTTGCCTTGTTCTATCTCTTTTTTTTCTATAAGATATTTCTGACTCCTAAATAATTATAAGCTTTAGCATTTCTCTTCCTGAAACTTCCTTTGCAAGATCATGATTCTTTGTTCTTTCTATTTCTCTCCACACTTTCCATAGCTTGGTCACTACCATGTTCTCTATAATCCTAATTGGCTCCAAACACCTTCCTGAGGCACAAAGACAAAGTGTTCTTCTTCTAATTCTGTGTTTCTCAGTTATTTTTAGCCTGGACTATACTAATTTTTGAATTCTTTCAAAACTTTAATGATCATATAGTTTTCATGCTATCTAAAGTGTTTATGAGCATAGAAGAAAATTATAAACCAATCTCATTTATCAATATGTATGTAAAAAAATCCCTTTTGTATATATGGCCTTTTTAAATCCTTTGTTTTTATCTTCCACACAGCTATGATCTTTGCTACAGCTTTTAAATAGTTTGACCAATTCTGAACTTTTTTTTTTTTACTGAATATTCTGATCCCACCATTCATTTTCCAATATGAGTAAGTAAAGCTTGGAGATCACTTCCAGATGGTTCAGTCTTCTTAAAGATGAAGTCCAGAAGAATTAAACAATTCATCACTGACTGTGCCTATCCATGCTTGCTTCAGAGCTGGTCATATGCTGACTTATAAATGAGACTATTGTTCCATTGGGGCCACCCAGAGGTCCCTGTAGGGAGGATGACACAAACTGTTTATAAAAGCTACACATAACTAGTGCTGTAGGAAGGTCTCATTAGGTACTGCCTGCTGAAATTTAACCCTATTTTCAGACATGAACTTCCAAAGCTCCTACGTTGACTTTCTTTTGCTCTTAAATCTACTTTTGCCTCCAAAAATTCCAGTAAACTCTTTTCTTTTCAAGATTTGCACTAAAAATTTTTACCGGTTAATCTTCTATTTCTACATTTTTGAAATTTTATATTTTTATTCTTTCATTTATATAATTCTGCTCATGACTTTCAAAAGTCTCTCGTGGGTATGTGAGTGTACATACAGGTATGTTATATACACACAGATAGATAGTTTATATAAGGTTATCTCATCTAATATAAATAAATAGACATCCATCTCCAGTCTCATGTCTTTTTTCCTTCAACTATTGTTAGAAGGATGTTTTTTGTCTAATTACGGCCTGCTTGGCACACTGGAACTACTTTCTATTTGTTTGGTTCCTCTACTTCTCTCAAATGATGTGTATTTTCTTATGACAAAATCCATGACACAAATCCTCAGCTATGTGAGTCCCTTGGCCTCTTCCTTTTATCCCCCAACAATAACTGTGTGTGATGATATGTTTTTGTTTATACAAATATCATTACATATTTCAGGAACTTCCCTGAATAGCTATCTCTCTCCATGTCAAAGAGAAACCATGGGTTTTCTGATAAACACCTTCCTATGTCCCTTTTATTCTATGCTAAATAATGATGTTGAGGGAGCCCCAATCTTCATTCCTGTAGGTTAGACTGGTAGGTTGACCAGTCTAACCTACATCTCCTAATACTTTATTTCCAATTCAGCTAAAGCTCCATGATACGTTGTTTACATAAGGGTCCCATATACACGTCCATCCCTGATTTGTTGATAGCAATGCCAGCAGTGTTGGCAGCATGAAGTCATCCCCGTGTCTGTAGCATAGGTCTGGAGGATAGGGCTGGCAATGGTGTAGCTCACTTTGATTCTGTGTCATCTGTATCTAGGGAAGAGGTGAAAATGGCTCAGACTTGGGTTAAGACAAAAAAAAAAAGAAACACCTTGAAGTGATCTTTCTCTTGCACCCTTGCCTCCAGTAACTGTGTAAGTTATCTATTCCATCCCCTGAACTTTAGTTGGTTTGATAGGAGATAAGATACAATTATGACCATTATGTTTCAATGTTTTATCTTTAAATCTCTTATAGCCCTGGATATGACACTGGTTATGGGATCCCAGGATTTGAAAGAGTTTGTCCTTGGGAATGAGCGAAAGGAAATCTCAGTCAGGAACAAAGTTTTGGGAATATTTCAGAACATATGGCTTTGAACAAGAGAAGAACAGAACAGATCCAAAACAAGATAGAGAAGCTGAAAAGCCAACCCTTGCTAAGCAGTTACCAAGCCCCATAGGCTTTAATTTCTGATATCTCACAAATTGGTTCCATACTTTCTGACTCCTGCCACCTGGTGATCAGATCCTTGTTCTCTTTCCCAAATAAGCAATAATTGCTTCCAATTGATCTGCCTTTCTTTTCAGGGCCTCTGTCCACACTGACATAAGACTGAACTTGCCTTTTACTGGAAAATCTTTGATACATACATTCTAGAGTTTAAGAAGATGGCCTGAAATCAAATTTTCACCTTTCTTCCCCACATATACCTACCTTATGTAGGCATCAGTCAAACTATATTATTGTTTTCTGAATGTTATCATTTTTTTTAAAAGGATATGTTCTCCTTGATGACATATAGAAAGCCAACCCAAACCTACTCCTTTCATAGACACTTTCACGGTTTTCATATCCTCTTATCTCCCAATCAGATACCATTTTTCCCTCCTCTGAATCACACTCTTGTAAATTTTAGAAATTTTTATAATTATTTATTTGCCTTATCTCTTGTATAAGGATGAAGAGATAAAAATACTTATTGTGAACAAGGAATCTTACTCAATATTTTATCTTCCCTTATGCCAACACTTTTACCCTTTATTCATTCTTTCAGAAGAGATTTACTAAGCAAATACTACTTGAAGGATAATACATTAACTGCTGAGGACATGATATGGAATAAACCCAACATTTCCCTGCCCTCTTGGAGCTTAAGAGTATATTGATGAAACAGACATTGAACGAGTAAATATGATGAGTATCGTTAAGGACAAGTCCAGGGAGTTAGGGGATCAAAAAAAAAAAAAAAACACACGTTTTGAAAGTCACTTTAGGCTCACTGACCCAGTGACCATTCTCAATCTCCTTCTTTTTTTTTTTTTTTTTTGTTTTGTTTTTTTTTTTTGTTTGTTTGTTTTTTTGTTTTTTGGGGGCTCTATTTTAGAGGCAGGGAAATCCAAAAAGTCACTTTCTCAGCTTTCCTTACTGCCCAACAAGTAGTAAGAAAACATCTGAAAGGAACCCATGACTGGCACCACGCATTTCCACCCTTTCTGCCTCAGGACTCCAGCTCACAGCAGCCGTCTCATGATCATGAGGGGAGAGCTGTGAACATGAAGCCTATACACAAAAGGCAGCAGAGTAGAAAACAGAAAGATCCCCTGTCCTTAATGAGATCAGTATCGATGAACCAACAGCAGCAGTAACTGATCTCTAAACCTCACAGTATGTGATGTTTAAAACACTATCAACAGGTTTTCTTTTACATGCAACTAAATGTAATCCAAATGAGTCCAAAGGAAAACTAACAGTGTAGGGAAGTCCAAGCAGGCTTCTTGGAAGAGGAACCTTTTATGCCGAGCCTTGAAGGATGGGTACACCTTAATCTGACAAAGGAAGTTGAGGCAGCAGCAGGCAAATAAAGAACATTCCAGCCACAGGAATCAAGTTTGGCTAAAGCCCTGACATGAGGCACTCTTGGTTCACTGAAGAGGCTACAGAAGCTCCTGCAGTGATCATGAGGAAAACAAAGGAACTGTGTCCTCACACAAGACTGTCAGAGCCCCATGGGGCCACTGAAGAATTATGGTCCCTAAATTCAAAGCATCACTTTTTGAAGGCTCTGAGAAGGGGAATAACATGTTTATGTTTTTTAAAGTTCATTCTAGCTGCCCTGTGATGCTTAAATAGAAAGGAGGAAAGAGTAGATATAGGAGGAGGCTATTGCAGTGGTCCAGGTTAAAGAGGGTTGACTGGGCCAGGGGTGTTGTGGCTGCTAAAATCTTTCTTGTAGTGTCCCAATGACCTCATTATCCTCTCATTTCCCACCACATTTGTGTTATCTCCTTTCCAGAATGCACCACTGATTTACAGGTGGGGATCACGCCATCCTCTCTGACATGAAGTGAGGTAGGTAGAGTAGGTAGGTAGAGTAGGGTAGACATAGCCCACTTGACAAAGGAGAAAAGTGAGACATGGAAGGAAAATCGGCTCACCAAACATGTCATCTCTTTACAGTGACTTTCAGAACAGGCTCTGAGAGCCATGTCCATATATCCTGCCAAGTTAGAAAAATATTTTCTCATAATTAATGTGCTATAATGAACCTTCATTCTAAATAAAGTTTCTCATTTTATAACTCAACATTCAGAAGTAAAAAAAAAATTTTGTTAATAAATTTCAAAAGATGCATAAAATGATACATTGTTTTATTTTTTCAGAGAAATACTGATTCATTTATTCAACAAATGTTTTGTAAGTGGCTACTATAGGCTAAGCTCTGTGTGAGGTGCTGGGGAATCAGCGGTGAACAAGATGCATGTGGTCTCTGTTCTCATGTAGCTTTCAGCCTTAGTTCCATTTAGAACAGAATTTAGGAAACAAACTTCTGATTACCACAATCAAATTAATTGATACATCCATCACCACCCATAGTTACTATTAAATATTTCTGTGTGTGTATGTGTGTGTAGTGAGACACATAAAATCTGCTCTCTTATCAAATTTCAAGTAAGCAATACTATTACAGTATTATTAACTATAGTCACCATGCTATATGTTATATCTCTAGAATTTATTCATCTTATAACTGAAAGTTTGTACCTTTTGACTTACATCTCCCCCATTTCCCCCACTCCCCCTTATACATTTGATTCTAACTGGAGTTTAGCCCCTGAATTATGGACTGGTACTTTTCTAGTCCTGCTTCTGATCCTAGTGATATGGGATAGGCAGTGTTGGAAGACAAAACACCAGCTCTGAGGCCTCATCTCTTATTGTTGAGATTGAGACTTGAGTGGCTTACTGGTGAAATTGAAAGGTCAAAAGCCAAGAGAATTTAGCCAGAATTTAAGGTTCAAGACCCTGAAGAGCACAAAATAATGCAGGGATGATAATTGCTTTGCTAGCAAATTAGAAAAACAAACAAAAAATGATTCTTTGGCTACAATATTTGCATTTGTATGTAGCAAGTGGTTAAACTTTTAGGACCCCAAGAATCTGTGGACATGCAAGTGCCTGCATACCCTAAGGATTTAGATCTCCAAGTTATTTATTGATTCCTACAAATAAGGTTCATGACAAATACCTTGTACCAAGTTCAGTATATTCTAATGATCCAGGTGCTAGGTATAAAATTGTTAGGGGAATAGAACCTCAGTTACCCTGAAAACTTATAGACACTTCCAAGATCCAGAAACTGGTGCTGGATTTACTTCTAACCACTGAATTTTCTATGATAGCTTTGAGAGTTACAATGCTATTGAGGAATATACAACCTATCCTCTTTCACTTCAGAGAAATTAGTGTTTATCTACTTCACTGATTAACTATTGACTAGCAACTAGCTCCCTAAAAGCATCTTCATCAAATTAGTGTCAGTCTCAAATAAAATGACACTTAATAGGATCCTATACTTTTTCTCTCTCATGATAGTGATCAAAATAATTATATATTTTTTTATTTACATTTTTTCTACTATAATTATAATCTACTTTGGAAAAATCATGGTAATCCAAGGGACTGCTATAATCCCTGGGATTATGGCATAGAGGGATTAAAAATATTTATCAAATGATCACTAAAAATTACTCAGTAATTGCTAATTGGTAGACACTATGTTAAGGATTTTAAATGCAATATCATTTAATTTTCACACTAATTTTAAGAAGAAGATATAATCACTACTTCTAATTTATATTAAATAGTTGAAGAAAATGGAACATATAGGTATTAACTTATTTAATCACAAATTTACTAAGTAGCAGAGCGGAGATTCAAGCTCGGGTCACTGACATCAGTGATATTGCCACCACCAAATATATGAATGAGTGAACAAATGAATAAATGGGTTGATTGAATTTGCTGGCAATTCACTAGGCATCATACAAGCTTTGTCACCAATTAATACAAATGCTATACTAATTAAAAATATAAAAATCACTTTTTATGTGTAATTACCATAGTGCGCTTTTATATCAATGGTTCTCAACCATGGTATATTTGGCAATTTCTGAAGACCTTTTTGATTTTCACAAATAGGGGTGGGAAGGGGGGTAGTTACACTGGCATCTGGTAGGTGAAGGCCAGGGATGCTATGAAACCTCCTACAATACACAAAAGAGCTCCAATCCCCCCAACAAGGAAATAGCTCATCTAATATGTCAATAGGCTGATTTAGAAAAATCCTGTTTCTATATCATATGACTGTTCATATGAAGAAATCAAATCATACTGAAACTTTTCCTGTAAATAGAAAAAAATATTTTAATCATTTTGTAATCTCAATTATAATCTGTTTTTCCTACCTCTTAGGCTCTCCTTTTAGTGTCACTTTTACTACCATGAGATTCATTAATATGTAAGGCTCACAGTATATTTTACTACTGGAATAATAACAGTAAAAATAGAGGAGGTGTGGTAGCTACATTCCTTTTTCTTCAGTGCCTTGCTGAAATACAGACTTAGGAAAATGTACAGCATTTCATGTTCCAGAGACACCCCGACACTTTGAAGAAAGATGAGCCACATAGCCAGCAAGAAGCCAGTAAACCACTCTGCTTGAGCCAACTGGCTATTCAATATTACACACTCTAAAAAAGAAGGCAACAAATAACATTTCTGCAGATAGATCTCAACCTTATTTAATGTCTGTTGCAAAAGGACTAACAACGTACCAAGCTGTTTTCCAACCTTGAATACCTGTTTGAAAGAAACACAAAGCAAAATTGCAGTTATTGAATCTAGACACTAGGTGGCAGAAGCACATAAGTACATGGGTTTGTCCCCGAGTAAAAATTTAGTGCTGCATTAAATTCTATCGGAACAAAAGAAGCAAACATGTCCCCTCCCAGCATCTCTCACCAGTGTCTCGTTATGTATTTTACCAGGCTCAAAACATTAAGCTGCTTTTTCTTTTCCAGAATGTATCTACTTTTCACTCTAGAATATTTGTTTCTCTGTGTGAGAGTAACAAATGTTTAATATACATGTGTGTATGCATGTATATGTATGCATAACTATGTATATATACATAAATTGCATATATATTGTATATAAATTAGGTACACAAAATTTATAATAATGATGGCCAACACAATATAATAACAACAGTATTAGTTACTTTCTGTCTAGCACTTTATCTCAGTTAACACTTTTAACAACCTTATGAAGAAGGTATTAACTTTCTTCCTTTTCAGTTTAATTGCCAAGGATAAGAGAAGTTGAACAACTTGGTCAGGGTCATGCAGTATAATGAGCTACAGAACCTGGATTCACATCATAAGTTTCGGAAAGCTCTAAGTCTGCAAGTTTCTTGAGAGCAGGACTCTTGTCTTATTAATGTCTATTGTCTCTCACCAAACATAGACAAATGCTCAATAAATGTATTATATCAATTGTAAGAATAGCTTGTACCCATTTCATGGTGGTGAGGAAAAGGAATTCATGGGAAAATGAAAGTGAGCACTGTGATGCACATTCAAATTTGGATTATCAGGCCTCAGTCCAGGCAAATGAAATTAGAATTTCTTACAGAGAGTAGTTTTCTTAAAGTTTTCCAGGTAATTCTAATATGCAGCCATTGTCGAGAATCTATAGGATAGTGATTATGAGATTTTGAGGAGTTGTAGAAATCTTTCTCACTTCTTTTTGGTAAGTCTTCATAGATAAAACTGAAAATACCAAGTAGCTCTGGAGAAGATTATGAGTGTGATGTTTAGCATTAAAGGAGATACAAGTTTGTAGTTCATCAACATTGAAAATGTCCCACCCAGTTGTGTCTATTCCTTTTGTGATCAATTTTGTGATTTCAGTGGCAGGCAGGAATCTATTTTTATCTATTTCCATACAAGGCTAACATTCATAAAAGTTAATGGCAGATAGAATTGTTTCAACACTACATTACTGATTATCTTTTAGAAACTCAGAAAAATGTATAAGATATGTTTCAAGGTGTGATTTATTATTATTATTAATCCTAAATCACAATTATTGAACAACAATCCTTGCACATAATGAGATGTGGTAACTTCTTTCTGTATCAATAAGTGGATAAATGCTTATTTATCCATAAATTAGTAGGTGGACAAACACAGGATACCTTGTTAAGTAATGAAATGTGTAGTTGATCTTACTGGCTAATATTCAAAAACCTACTTCAAGGCATTCTCAATAATTTCTACCAGTGTTTCTATCAGGCCAATTTTTTGAAAAATGGTAAAGATTGATGGTGACAGCTCAGATAAAGTTCCTTTTCACATTTTTTTAAAAATCTCAACTCATGTAAACACAGATCTGTTTTCATAAATGAAAGTCTGACAAGCTTTGTGATTGTTTTAACAGAACTATGAGATTTAATTAGGAACATTTTAAGCTATTCTGAGGTGGCTGCTACTGAAGCAGAATCTGTCTTTGAAAAGATAAAACAATAAGAGGGTGGGTTTTGTTTGTTTTGGTTTGCTTTGGATTTTAACCAAAGCTCCCCTGGAAAACTTAGTCCTTTCAAAGGGCTTATCCAAGAAGTCTGCCTTGCACATACTGTAATCCTTCATGTTCAGAATCAATTTCAGATCACTACATATTATTCATAGTCTATATCATCATGAAAGTAATTCCTGAATGTGCTAACATGTTGACATCTTCCAGAATTATGATGACAGTTTCTTCATAAAATTAAAGCTATCTGTGTTTACAGATTTTGGTCATATATTCTCCTGTAGACTCATCACCCGGAAGAGGAGCCGTAAAAAGGTTTCCTCACAACACTGTCAGTGAATGTGGCATATAATCCAGTACCTTGAATGCCAAACAGCTCAGAGGAAAAGAAACATAAAAACACCAAAGTGCTACAGATACAGTAACAAAAGTAAAGGTGGAAACAAACTTAGCAGAGTACCCACCCCCAGAAAAAAAAAAAACAAAAAAAACTTGCAATCTATACAAATATTCAAGACATAGCTGTGGAGGTGACTGGGGCATTCCCTGATTCCTATGACATCAGCAAAGTCATTTAATCAACAAGAACATTGTTCTGTATATAATAATATTAAGCAGCTGGTGATTCAGTGCCATCCGGCACTTCCTGGTTAAGCACAGGTCTGGTACAGTAAGAATGTGTCAGGAATAAGGAAAGGCAGTTTCCATTGAGGATAATGTGTCAGAGTGAATCAGAGAGGCCAGGTGGGAGTGTGAGAGAGGACAGACTAACCCTTCACCCAGGATGAACAGAAAAGGCAGAGGGTAAGGTACCAAATGGTTTGTGCCACTGACATTCTATTTCTATGCAGGCTATAAAGATGCACTCTCTGAGTGTTATTTTCGTTTTATTCCCCTTATCAATGATGCAAACAAAGTGTAAGTCTGTGATCCATAGAATAGGTTGGGCTTAGATGACAAAACATCCACAGCTCATATAGGCCAAACAAGCTGTTCTTAGAATTCAGAATCCCTAGAGATGGAGCATTTAGAGTGTGACAGAGGAACTTAGGAGTTTTCTCTATTCTTTTTGTCCCTTTTTGTCCTCCAAGAGTGAAGATGTCCTTGCAATTTAGTCACAGGATTTTGCCTGTGTCAGGTTTACTGGAACCTTCTGTGGTCCTAGAAGACACAAAGCGGTCTGCAAATGAGTCTAAACCATGACCTCAGACCTTCTATTTAGAGGCATTAGAGGCAACAGCAAGTTGAGAAAAGCAGGTAGAGAGACAAGAGGAATGTCTCAGAAATGAAAGTTAAATATGGGAGTAGAAGAAACATAGAGGACCTAGATTAGTTATGAAAACAGGTTTGCAGGACTGGATTAGATTCTGAGTCTCATACTGGAGGAAGGATATAGGCAAGTAGGAGCAGATACAGTGTGTGTGGCCAGGATGGTGAGAAATCTAGAAAGCCTTGTTTATGGGAAGGGCTGACTGAACTTAGAGTGATCAGCTGTCATTTACAGTGGGAACAATGACTATGATAAGCCAGGCTCTTTATGGACAGTCATCTGCAAGGCAGGTGTTTCTATACGCATTTGGTAGATAGGGAAACTCACACTCACAAAAGATCAGTGGCTTGCCAGATAACACTATGTATGGCAGAGCTGAGGAGCTTGGTTGACGGTGAGGAATGTGAACCATCTGAGCTAGAAAATACCTTAGACTTTAGTGGGCTTGACTAGTTCCCTGGTATCATCTATCCAAAACCTTCCTTTTCACAGTTGATTACCAAGAGCCCTTACATGATATCATGACTTGCCCAAGTTGGCTTGATAATAAAAATCACCACCACAGATCAGTTTAATCTTAACTTTGCTGAACATTCAAGCAGTGCTTCCCAATTGGTTCATAACTAAGGATCCCTTTATTTTTCTCGTAAACTCCATGTTTTGAAGGAATAAGAATAATGATGATGATGATGATGATGATAACCACCCTGGGTTTCTCACCATTAAAAGCCGATCTGTGCCAGTTACGACCCAGGTATCCTCTCTAGTTCTCACAACAAATCTGTCACAGATACTATTAATCTCCTTTATACAGATGAGGGAATTCATTCTCACAGTAGTTGCATAACTTACTGTAAGTGACAAAACAGTAACAGGGCTTCATCTTGCATTTTTAAAATCTGCCTTCTTTTTTTTTTTTCACATATCATGCTGAACGGACTTATCAGCAAAAATGATTCATTAAGAAATAACTTAGTTCTCATTTTAGTCAATCAAAAACATATATGCCATGCAGAACATCAACTGACTAATGTACATAAACCATTATTATACTAATTTGGCCTAAATCCTGATGTCTTGAAGAGCTCATGCACCCCTGCCATTGGTAAAGGTATAAGTTCCATTGTGCTTTCTGAGATAAATAAATTAGTCTATGAATCCCTATTTCTACAAGTACAAGACCTAGGGATCTAGACAGCCTAAAGGGGGGAACTGTTTGTTACATCATGGTATTATAAAAAATAATTCCTGTGATATTACATTTTGGATTTGATATTATATTACACTGAGTTAAATAATAAACCTCAGGGAGTTTGCTCACGTATATTTAGTTCAAAGCACAGACCAACTATTTATTATATTATTATTTGCTTTCCACTAAGGTTCCCAATTAAAATCTGAGTTGTTAAAGAGGTTACCAATCTCTTCCTACAGAAACAAAGGCACTATAACCATATAAGAGGTAACAAGCACTGAGCTTTTTTCTCCGAGAGAAAAAAAATTACAAAAGAGGAATGATAGATGGAGCTTGCTAGAAATTTTAATTAAACCTGTGAGTGAAAATTTCTGAATCAGGCCAAGTGGCAGCTGCACTCATACATGACCTGCTGCAGTAGCAGAGGTGGGAACATGTGCCAGGAAATAGATATTCTGTTAGAAAAGCCACAACACCCTGGATTTCATTTAATCTAGCTCTCCACAAGACCTAGTTCTACAGGGCCTGCTAGGAGATGCCCCTGTCTCAGTGAATAGCTCAGAATACAAAGGAATCTACTCTTGGTTGCTTAGTGACACTAGAGTGTAGACCACAGGATGTCTCTAGTGTGTGTGGGCTGGCTCCGCTTTGCCAAAGGACAGCATACCTTGCCTCTCAGCACTTCTAGTTTTGCTGCAGTAATTAAGCAACACTCCATATGCAATTGCACTAAGAACTACAATTAAGAAAACAAGCTACCCATATAAATATCACAATGTATGCTCCCTTCCTGTATCGCCCACTTTACCTGAAAGGTGCTTAGGAGAGGCATCTTTTCTCATCCACAGCTCTACATACTCCCTCACCAGGCCTTGACATGCCTTTGGGAATAGGAGGAAGAACTTAGGCTTAATATAACAAGAAAATGGTTCAGTCTTGACTCCGTCACTTATAAGTTGTCTGCCTCTAGTCTGGTCTGTTTATTTCTCAGGGTCTCATCTGTAAATCTATTTAGTTTTGGGGCGCTGTTATAAAGCCAAATGTCCTAATTCAGGGTGCTCCATAAATGGTCAGGCATTAAGTAAACATAAGGTGCTGTTACTATCTCTTTTTTTTCATTTCTGAACCACATTTTTATCATACTTTTTGAAAGTTAAAGACATAGAAAGATGACTGAATTCAATTCTGAATGCAAGTTAGAATTAAGCTGCTTCAAAGTCAATACATTTCAGCAGAGAAACATGCTATTATTTGTTAAAATGACCCTTGACTTGCATGCCTTTTGTTGTAGTTCCCAAAATAGTGAAACAAAACCAAAAACCACTGCTCAAAAGAATATAGTTATGCACTACGTAACATTTCAGTCACTGACAGACCACATATGTTATGGTAGTTCCATAAGATTATAATGAAGCTAAAAAAATTCCTATCACCTAGTAACATCTTAATGATCCTGACTGTGTGTAGGCCTAGGATAATGCATATGTTTGTGCCTTAGTTTTTAACAGAACAGTTTAAAAAGTAAAAATTTTTTTTTTAAATTTAACAATAGAAAAAGGCTTATAGAATAAGGACATAAAGAAAATACTTTTGTAAAGCTGTGTGTGTTTTCAGTTGTTATTACAACAGCCAATCTTTTAAAAAAAATTATGAAGTAAAAAGTTACAGTAAGCTAAAGTTAATTTATTATTGAAGAAAGAAAAATTTTTAATAAATTTTGTGTAGCCTAAGTGTACAGAATTTGTGAAGTCCACAATAATATACAGTAACCTTCTAGGCCTTCACATTAATTCGCCACTCACTCACTGACTCACCCAGAGCAACTTCCCATCTTGCAAATTCTATCCATTTTAAGTGCCTTATATGGGTGTACCATTTTTTAATCTTTCGTATCATATCTTTACTGCATCTTTTCTATGCTTGGATATATTTAGATAAATAAGTACCATTTTCTTACAGTTGCCTACAACTGTAGTACAGTATAGTATATGTAGTATATAGTATAGTATAGTATACTATATATACTATAGTATAGTAATATGCTATACAGATTTGTACCCTAGGAACAATACAATATACTATAAAGCCTAGCTATGTAGTAGGCTATGCCATCTAGGTTTGTGTAAGTATACTCTAAGATGTTCTCACAATGCTGAGATGGCCAAACCACACATTTCTCAGAACATATTTCGATCGTTAAGCAACACATGACTGTATATCATTTTAATATCAGTAATTCTTGCCCCTTTAATTGTTATTACAAATTATAGAATCAGGGCCTTGCATTCAAGGTTCAACTAACGCTTGATGACTTGCCAAGTGGTCATCCAGAGTGCCTAATCACTATGATGTTTACCCTCACCTCCTGGTAAAGACTTTAGCCCCTCAGTATTTCTTTTTCTCTAGAACAGTAGAAATTTTGGTTGGACACATAGCTGCTCCAAATAAAAGCTACTTTCTCAATCTCTGCTGCAGCTAGATGTGACCACAGGTCTAAGTTACAGTCAATGAGATGTAAGTGAGTGAAGAGACAGCTTCCAGGAACTTTTGTTAAGTGGCATCTGCACTTTACATCCTTTCCTCCATCTTTTTGCCTGACACGTGGAGCCACCTTAATCCATGTATTTCTGAGACCTAGCACTAGTGATGGCAGAGTATCAAGCTGGAGGAACTGAGTCTCTGAGGACTTCGAGGAGCAGAGTCATCAAACCAGCTCTGCACTTTCATGATGGAGAAATAAACTTATCCTTCTGTAAGTAACTGCTGCTTTGTTTCTGTTACTCATGGCCCATCTTTAGCTTATGAAATTATTTTTCTATATCTTCATTTTCAGAGTTTCTCAACTTCCAAAAATCCTCCATCATGTCTAAACAATACCTGTTTATTTTAGCTCAATCCATTTGACAAATATTTATTAAGCAACTCTTATATGCCAGGCGATATACTGGAGAGTATATTGCACTGGGGAGAGAACAGTGAGCAACTCCAATATAAGATGACCCTTACAGTCTGTAATGCTGAAGAATGGAACAAAACACAGCAAAGATTCAATGCCATATCATAAATGTCTTGAAAGAGAAGTACAGGGTGCTTGGGATCAGTATCCCTTAACAAGGAGGCCTAATCTAACAGTGGACCAACTTAGGGAGGAAGAAAGGTTTGTTGGAGGTTAGGAAAAAAGCTAAAAAATAAAAATGAGATGTTGGGCAATTGATATAGAGAGAGGAGGTACATTTCAGAAAGAACGACTGTATTTCCAAAGGCTCCTGAGCAGAAAAGAACACAGTGTGTTGAAAGAAGAGAAGTCCAATATGGCTACAGCAGAACAAAGGGGAGCACAGATATAGATAGGTGCAGAGGAAGGCACGGTCCCCAAATTCTCACTCTACTCTATACTGTGTCCCCATCACCTTCAAAACTAGGGCAATCAGCAAAAAATGAGAGGGATGATTAGGATTCGTGAAGAGGAAAATTCCAGGGCCAAATTTTCAGAATTTTCTTGTGGGTGAAGAGATAGAATTTAAACCCACACCATAGAATCAAAGTATTCCCTCATTCTAGTGGTTGTTTTTTCTTTATTTCCACCCCCCAAAAAAGAAAAACACTGAAGTGAAAAAAAAAGATAACATTTAATGGGATCATTGTTTTGCCCTAGTTTTATAAGAATGAACAGACCAACTGAAATATGCAAGTCATTCCTCTCAACAGAACACTTCTTGTTCCCCTCTGTTTCTACTCCTTCTCATTTACAAAAATAAATAAATAAATATATTCCTCCTCTTCAACAGAAGCTGTTTTCTCATTTTTTTTTTTTTTTGGTCTGTTTCCTACATAAAGAAATAGTAATGCATTTCACAGGACAAAAGTTCACGCACACACTTTCAACATCCTCCGAGGCATTTGGGAAACGCTTATTAACAGGATTAAACAAACCATGGAGGACACTAGAGGGCAGGTAACCATTTAAAATCTGCTATAATTTCCACACAGAGTCTGACAATGAAGTACTACCAGTATAGGTAAGGCATGCCTAAATCGGTCCCACTTCCCAGAATTGCTCAAATATAAGCTAAGAAATCAGCTCTCCTGCTCCCCAAATAAGCTGAGCTTTGCACTTGCTCTTTTTGTCACCTCTGAAATGCTCTCCCTGCTCTTCTCTAGCCTGGCTCCTTCTCATCCTTTAGGTCTCATTTCAAATATCACCTCCTTGGAGAGGCCATCTCTCAGAGCTTTACCCAAAGAAACCCCTCCCAAATCCCATTACTCTAAATTGCATCAAATGTTTCCTTCTAACATTTGTCAGAACTCAAAATTACTTTGTATATATTTGCTTACTGGAAAAGAATCTGTCTCTAATAGAAAATATGCTCTTTAAAGGCAGGAACCTTGTCTTATTCACCATTCTATTTCCAGGAGCTAGAAAATAATTTATGGATTATCCTCTGAATGAATGAATAATCAGCGCTCTAAAAAATGAGTATTATAATTCACATTGCAGATGAGTCACACAGATTTTAAATAACTTGATCAAGGTGATACAGCAAGTTGATAGCAGAATCACTTGACCTCAGAAACTCTTTTAAGCTATAAATGTTTCTTCTCAACTAATTTTTTTTTTCCTGGGGGAAGAGTAATTTCTATTAAGAAGTCATCATTTTCAAAATTCTATTTTGTTCTTTACCTCTTCCCTCTATTTCATTAATATCCAATCAAGTCTACCCTCAAAATACTGTTCACGTTGTCCATTGGTTTTCCATTCTCTCTGCCATTTCAGTGAAGGCTAATAGCATATGAATGATTAGAGACACCTTCTAATTGGCAGCATTGTCTATATTTCCTTCTGCTCGTCCTATAATTCTTTGTACAAACCTCTGCCACATTAATTGCCTTAAACTTCAATTTATCTTTCTGTTGCTCAGTACTTCCAATTGCTGTCCAATGCCTTCAGGTTAAAATGTCATTTGGGAGGACTTTACATTCAAGACCTTTCACAACTCCCCCCAACCTCTCTTTCTCACATTACTGCCTACTTGTGTTCTCTATAATCTCCAGCCAAACTGGGCCACTCACTGTTCAAAGATCCCTGGAATTCCTCCTATGCCTCTGTGTTGCTTACCATATTATTCTCCCAAATTGCTCTTATTCAAGTCCCCTATATTTCTCAGAACACTGGTGAATTTCCACCTTCCCTTTGAAAGCTTTCCAGATAAATCTAACATACATTGAACCTACCTGTCTAAATCCATCAGTGCCTAAAATAGTGCCCATAATAAGTGCTGAATAAATGCCTGTCAAATGAATTAATGAATCTGTTGTTCCAAATCTTGTTTTTTCTCCTGGCACCTTTCATTTTGTCTTATTTTATTTGAATTATTAACTCTTGAGTCTCTTTCCACCTGGATCTTTGAAGTCTGAAGCCATGACTTCTAACCAGCTCCTTGCAAGAAGCAATACCTATTGTTTGAGCAATTATTCCATGTGCTTTAAACAAGTGAGCCAAACATCACATTGTATTATTGAAAAACTTGTATTATCTGATTTGTTGTATGGCTCAGGGTTTAACAACTACTGTACACATAAAACAGCTAACCCTACAGATCTTATCAGAGAGATCACTTGATGTTCAGAAGCATATTGCTATTTTTTCTCCAGTTAATATTTTACATATACGCAAATTACCATGTGTTGCTGCACCATGAAAGCAAATTCTCAGCCTGAGCCACTTTTTGTTGGACTCCTACTTGCATCCTCTTTTAACGTTTCTGATCCTCATGAAATGATAATCCAATAGCTATGATGCGCCAGCTACAGAAGAATGCCAAAACAAGCAGCCAGGATAGAAACTCTCATAAAACACTGTCCATACCCTTAAAGGCAGCACACATAAAAGATATACTGACCAGTGTTACATTTTCTCAGTGTTAAGTGAGTATTGTCATTTAATAAAGGCCATGGAAATTCAGAGGAAGGCATGAATTAATGAAGGCTGAGGTTTTATAAGAAGATATTATCTGAAACTCTCTTCAACAGCAGTACAACAATTATTGAGTCTCTGTACATGTCAGCATGTTCTATATGGTTCTACCTTCCATAAATTTATAAACTATAACTTAACTTTCATAGCTTTACATATAATTTTAAGATAAAGATAGACAATACTGACAACTTGCTCATTAATCATTTGGACATCGATTTAATCCAATCACAAGGAAGTCTTTCCTAACCACTCTAGTACATCTTCTTCAACATTATCCTTTTCTATCTTCTTTCTTATTAGTACATAAGATGAGCGTACTTATTTAATGATCTATGTTAGGGGTCATTGAACTATGGCCCATAGAACAAATCTGGGCCACACTCTATTTTTATAAATAAAGTGCTATTTGAACACAGCCATGCTAATTCATTACCTGCTGCACCTAAAAATATAAAGCAGTTGTAGCAGAAACCATGTACTCATGGAACTTAAATAATTATATCTGGCCATTTACTATCTGACTCTTGGTCTATGTGTTTATTGTCCATCTTCCAGAATATAAAAAGATTGTTTTGTTCACTGCTTGATCCGTGACACCAGTGTCAGGCACACAGTAGGTGCTTACTACGTGCTACTGACAACTCACAGACTTAACAGCAGATGAAGAAATTGTGTTAACATGTACCCAAAGCTCTGAACTCCACTGCACATCTGGAATCACTGCTTTCTGGGTATATTTGTAATGAACTCATGTAAAGAAATTTGTCAATGGCCAAAAAATACTCCAGGGAAGATTCTTGGCCCAAGGAGCAGTTTTTAATATAAATGCCTTGGTCTCACTGCAAGGCTTACTGGGGCAGAGCACTGTACTTTTTATAGCTCTGCTATGCTAAATGAAACGTGCACTAAATCACCAACAGACCTGGAACTGAGAATCTGAGTAACATCTGGAGAATAAGAGTATAGGGTAACAAATTTTTAAAAACTTGTTGATAGGATCACCAGTCTGTGCCTTTTTGTGAATTTATTTGACTCTTGTCAATTGATATTACCCAGAGGTTGTTTTTCTTAAAAAAAAAAACAAAAAAAAAACACTACAGTTGTAAAATATAAAAACACCATTTCCCATCATTCTCTTTTAGTTTCTATGAGTAGCCTACAATTTTATTCTATGTAAAATTCTCACCAAAGAAACTCTTTATTAACAAGTGGAAACTCTGACCTATTAAAAACCAGCCAAGTTCTCCATGCCAGGCAGATATGTCAGAACAAGCCAAAACTAACACGTTTCTTTTTTTGTTATTGTTTAAGCAACAAAAAGAACTTAACAGTGCTTTAATTTTAAATAACCTATATACCAAGATAGAAAGCCTCACCCAGTAGATAATATATATCTGGAATATTTATGAAGGGTGTCTCCAGGCTGAGCTGCCACCATCATGACCCACATACTTCCTAAGCCAATGTGGTTGGATGGTATTCCTCCAATTTTAGACCCTTGCAATTCATTTCTCTGCACTATAGCCTATGTAATTTAAAATGCAATCTACTTACATCTATCCCTTTCTAAAAATTATCTTATTGCCTTCAGGAGAAATCCAAAGCTCTCATAATACAAGTAGCTCTTCCTGAGTTGGCTCTATGTGGCTGGCCGGCTTCATGTCTCCCTGGCTACGCAAGCCTCTCATCTTGCACCCTACCCCTTGTCCTTGGCTCTGAAGGCTGTACTTCTACAGTTTTGATACTATCTCACTCTGTCTTCCTCTCGTGTTCTCTGTTGCTTCGGGGCCTTTGTGCATGCAGTTTCCCTTCCGATTCTGGTTGGAATACTTTCCCTTCTAGTTTGTTTGACCAACATCTGCTTATTCCTTGAGTCTCATCCCAGACTTTACTTTCTCCTAATAACCCTTCTTGACTCTTGAAGTTCAAATTAATAGAAAAAACCAATGATAGGTAAAACCCTGCTGAGAACTCCAAGCTCAAATCTAACCCCAAGAAATGCATCACATGAAAGATTGATGAAAAGTAGATCTCTAGCTTAACTTTGATGTTGAGTTTATGGTTCCCAAACATGACCTCAGTTCTTAAAGTCAATATATCAAGTACTGCTTTCAGTACTCTCTCATGCAATTCAACTCTGGGTTCCCTGGATTAATCTTCAAATGTTTTGCCACCAAAAAAGTCTAGGAATTATTATTTTAAACAAAGTTTAGCATACTAAATATACTTTAATCAAAGATGTGTCTTAATTTGAAAGCCCTTCTCTTTAAGAAAATCAGAAAGAGAACACAGTTAAGCATAAGCCACTTGTATATCGCCAACATCTAATAATTTGAAAAAGTCCTGAGTTATTTGGAGAAATACTTCTAATAGAGTAAATAAATTTGTAGATCATTGAATATAAAATTGCACATAAAATAAAAATGGGGCTCTGAGGTATTTAACTGGGAATTTCCAGGTAGCATATACTGAGTGGACACATTTTAAGATAGCAACACCTCTCTCACTAGCCTCCAGTTACGTGGAAACTGTTGGAATCTTATTGGTTAAAACAACATTTGCCACCTTTTTTATAACCTGCTGTGAGGGGTGGGGGGGTCAAGAAGTAGCATCTTGAAATGATGATCAAGTGAAAGAAATTGATCTGATAAATGGAAACAAAAACAGGCAATCTTGCTTCAGAGAGAACATTTCATACCAAACAAGCCCCAAGGAGAATAGCCAACTCCAGCCTGCATACATCTGGCAAGATCCAAAGATGGTCTAAATATGAGGGATTAAGACTGACGTGTGACATTGGACATAAGAAGCAAAGATGACTACAATATAAGTCACATCTGTGAAAAAGGGTTTGAAATGAGGCAGAGAAAACTGAAAACTGGGCACAGACATGGGTAATGAGACGTAGAAATGAAGACAGCTTGGCAAGCCTTAACAGCTAAAGTCAGAAGAGGTGGAGGACTGAGCTTCCTCTGGGGAATGGTGTGAGTAAAATAAGACCACAAGCAAAAGACAGCAGCCTCCAGTAGGAGGGAGAATTAGCAGGTTGGCACCGTGTAGCTCTCTGCTGGCCTTCAGAGGTATTTCAGCCTTTGGTGCCAAGGTACAACAAACCCTGAAGTCCTTAGCACTCTCCTAGAACTTCTTGGGTTCAAGAATGAATAGAGAAATGACTCTGATGTGGTTACTGAAGGCCCCTCTGATTGTTTTAGAACCAGAAAAGAGCCAGTGGAAGTAGCTCAGCTCCAAATTCTTTCTTCGAGCATTCTAGGTCTCTGAGAAATATAGGAAGCAAATCTTGCCCCTGACTTTAGTATATTTGACTTCAATTAGGACAATGCCAGTGTTATCATTCTATGTCTGTATTTAGACAGAAATAAAAACAAGGCTTCAAAATGAGGATGCCACCCCCAAAACTTGATAGTTTATCCTCTCTTCCTCTACTCATCTTCTCTGGGAATAGAGGGAAGGCAGAGAAAAGAAGAAAAGAGAACTCTGCACAGTTTTTTGCCTCCCCAAAGGGAGATTTGAACTGCCTCCAAAATAAACTCACACTCCACCTCCATTAAAAACCTCCAGTACAAAATCCATGATGCCTACTGACATCATACTAACTTCAGAAATACTCTTTAGAGATTCACATTAAAACATAAAGAATCATAACTAGGGTTTTTAGAAAATGGCATTCCTATCTTTCTAGTTCAATACACATGACCTATTAAAAGACACTGATGAAAAGTAAAACATTACATTTATAGGACACAAGGAGAGGTGTGGCACTTTAAGTAGTGAAAAGAACACAGATACGCATATTCTTTGAACAAAAAAAACCTGTCAGGCAACATCTTCCTCTTTAACCAAGTGACACCTGAATAGTGAAATGGGAAACTTAACACCAGCCAGCAAGAGTGGTTCGGTCAACTCTGGTGATGAGTGGGGATCAAAGCTGTCATAGTCAGATTAGCTCCACAGATTTAGGTTTCATGTTCATTTAATAGTAACTTGCTTCATAATTCTCTATGCAATACCTTTCAACAGGCCCAAGAAAAGTTATGCCTGGTGTTTCTGCCACCCCACTCAATCATACACGCTTATGTTCTATAACATATTTGCAGGTCTGTTGAAATTTTAGAAGTGAAATTTCAGGCACTCATCTCTTTCTGCTGCCTGTCAACTATTAATTTGGATAATCAATTAAATTACATTGACTTGTCAGAATAATTAAGTAATATGTGACCAATATATACATTGTTAAACATAATCTTTACAAAGAAACAGAGATTACAGAGCAACCGTATCCTCAAGATTTCTAATAGTTCTTTCACATGGCACACCTTTACAAATGTGGTGAATGAATGAAGGAATAAGTGCTAGATAAAGGAATGCATTTACCCATACTCTTATAGAAATCTAAACGTATTCTCATAATGTACTTTCAACATATGTTCATCCAGTTTGAAGCAAAATTTATAAAGTGGGATTTCTCTTAATATTATTTTGTATTGAGACAAGACTTTCTCAAGTAAGCTGCGCTTTCTAAATGATAGTTATTAATATTTAAAACCTAAAAATGAGCTAATCCTCCCGTGTGCCCTGGCAATCTCAGTATCTCAAATTCAAATTTTGTTCCATTCCTGTCCTCTTTAACCTTTATCGAACTGGCCTGTTAAAGTACTGATACATCTGGAGGTTAGGTATGGTGTCAGGAGCAGAAATTTGCCAGAGATCCGTGAGGGTCCATTTGTGTTAGACTACAAAGGGCAATTTGTGCAATGGGAGTAGAATGGAGACATTCTGAAATTATATATTTTATTTTTATTCCACAAATGTAATTTCAAATATTTGAAAGCCAAGAACAGGATGATATTGCATGTAGAAGCTAAACCCAGTTTATATGTTAAAACATTTTTAATAATAAGTCAAACAAAGGAATGTGCTGGAGAATGGGAATTACACTAAGAAGAAGACATACACTAGGTTACTGCCTGCCACCCACCCACAATAAACCCCAGATTGCCGTTTTTAAAAAGTATTATGGGAAAACCAAAGGAGAAACAGTGTTTTTTAGTACCTCACTTAAAAAAACAAAAGGGACAAAATACTGAGTTTCGGGTATTCAACATCCCTCATTGGATTGGAGGTCAAGGCTCCACAGTGAAAGCAAAGTGGAGGTATTTTCCCCTTAATTATCTAAGTAATTACCTTAAATGTCTGCTTTGCTTTGGCTGTGGAGACATAGTCACAAACATGAAGACCCTACTGAAACAAGAAGATATGAAGTTCATAAAATGCTCTCTAATGCAGAAAGGCACACTAACATCACCTAAAAATGCAAACTGTGATCTTTTATCACAGGATTAAAGAAAACTTTCTTTTTAGCTTATAATGAGAATAACTATTTCTATATTATTTCATATCCTGTAGTGAAGGCAAATTTTATTGCATAGTAATTCACATTAAATGATAAGTGAGGCATATACAGTCTGAGAATCATAGACTGCGTTGGCTGTTGGCATTTCAAAACACAAATATTAGAATTATCTTTCTTCTGGCATCCTTTGTTCTCCTGTTCCAAAATAAAAGATACATGCAAGGAAATAATTTTGCTAGGGAAACAGATATCAAGTCTGTGTCTCAGTTCTGCAAAAGAAACATAACAGACTTAAGAGAATATATAATAAAGTCCTGGGAAAAATTAAGTAAATGAAATCTTTATTTTCAGTATGAAACTTCCTACTTTGGGGTAATATCCTACTATCTTGTTCTGACTTCCCTGCTACTCACTCAGCTCACTGGTGTTGACACTTTGCTTCCTATCAAAACCTTATCATTGCATTTACCGTCAGAAAATTGTGTGATACAGGAAATACTTTTTTCTACTTCGCCACTTTCTTCTGTTGTCATTAAAATGCATTTATGCAGCATTCTAATCTCACAATTGGAGAGATTAATTTACAATTAGATTAGAGGTTCTAAACTCACAAGGAGACACTTATCTGAAAGGTAATTTGTTGAAAAGCTTTCAAAAAGAATCAAAGGATATGTTTCAAATTCTCAGTCTAAGCATCAAGGTAATAACGTCATCTTTCAAAAACATTAGTTTCCTTTTCCATGGTTAGATAGTATTGTGGCTGGAATTTCTTTATTAGTCAAGGCTATCTTCCTTTTTATCCTTATAATATTTCATCTTCACCTTCCCTATAGTTGATATACATGTTATCCATCAGATCTATGGATGGTGTACATGGGGAAAGATCCTGTTTACATCTTTGGTGCTAAGACGTTAAAATTCAAGTTTCTCTCAAATTCTTCCAGTGCTCATTGGAGAATTTCTTTTTGCTACAAGATGTTGAAGAAATAGAGGAGATAAATGATATCCACAAGGTTGGACATGAGACACATTCCTTTTATTGTTCCTGAGAATACCTCTAGTTACTTGTTATGTTGGCTGTAGGTTTTTAGAGAAATAGTAAGAGGTATAAAGGTGTTTTGTAAACATCACTGTGGGAAAAGAGTTTTGTGACATATACATTGTGGTTCAAATTATCTGCTTGTGCAAGGTTAAAAGCCACCTTAGCCTTAGTCCTACCAGGTGAGCAGGGAATGGGACATTAACAAAACTGTGTGCCATGTCAGTTTCCATATTTTTTTCTATTAACACAGGACTGCAAAGGACAATGATTACCAAAAAAAAAAAAAAAAAGTCCTGGGCTGAGTAATGTTATCATGCCTAACACATTGATAGATGATAACAAATTAATGTGTTACTCTTTGGGTACTGCAGTTCTAGAATGGAATTCTTGGAGATCTTATGCCTAAAGCAAAAGGTAGAAGACAAATTTGAAATAAGGCCTGCCTCTTATCTGCCTTTAAATGAGGCCTCAGACTATGCAATGATCTCTACCACCTTTATTCTATACAGGTCGGATTTTAGGAAAAATAAGACAAATGACCCATGTTCTCAGTGAAAGTTAGAGATTGTTAACCGAAATATCATTTTCTGGGAATGGGCACAAATAAAACGTTGGATGAGTTGGTTTCAAAAAAGGATTAGAAAACCCAGTTTGTGGTGATGTCTCAAATAATTATAATTTTTCCCCATGGAGTTTATAATCCTCTAAAACTTGTCTATAACACACACTAGATTGTAAGAATTCTTGGCTAAAGAAGGCTTTTTTCCATAATTGACAAAAGCGTCAGAAGGACAAGGTGTGAATGTAGTGCCTGAGGATTAGAAGTTGGCATGAAAAGCTGGTATGTAAAAGAGATGGTGACATAAAAGAAAGCTACAATTAGGAGACAAGTAATGACTTGATGTAGTGATTTCTTCTTGCTGGTTATTTTTTTTTTTTCTTTTAGGGAAACAGGGCAACTACCAGCAAATAACTTGCTGGCTGTTTTTTGTTTTTTTAAGTAACATCTGGAATTTCATAATAAAGAAAAGTCAGTGATATATCCTCAGGCCAATATTCAACCTGAATACTCACACCTTGTTCCTCCCCAAATCTACATAAATAATTCCTTAAGATTTCAGTATGCTTCTAATAAGATAGCAGGCCACGGCAGACTATGTCATCAAGCAGTGTACATCAAAGCTTCAAACGAAAATAAAATTCAAACACACCATTTCAGTGAACTAAAAATTGATGCGAATCAGTAAGACTTCTGCAATGGAAGCCTTGGTAGTTTAGGTGAAGGGTCCAGGACCAAGACTACATGTTTTTATTGAAGAGCTGAAATTCAAAATGTCAAGTATTAGAGGAAAATGCACGGCAAGCTCTATAATGACCAGCCCTATGGAAACTAATCTCCCCAATTTTATGAAAAGGATAGCACTAAATGAGTCTAATTTATTATGGTGAATGTGGTAATGGCAGCATTTCTACCAGGCTTGACTATATTCAATACAAATTCAAAATGGCCACATTTGCAACATATATTTTTAAATGAATCTGGCTGTATCTTGTTTATGCAACTTGAGCCCATGGGAGAACTATATACAACTTATATGACAGATATTTCAGTTTGTTCTTTGGTGGCTAGAAGGCTCATCAATTATTCAAGAACACAACACATTAGGTATGACTATTTCATTTCTTTCCCTTTTGGAAAAAATCATTCACATTTGCATCAGTACAGAACATATAAACCAAGAAATATTCTTGTTGGGGAAGACTACAAAAGAAAGGAAGAGAAAAATCTTATAACCTTTGTAAGTTAATATTACAATGTATTATGTATTTTGTAATTTAAGGGAAATGCTTTGAAAATCAAAAACATAGTGAACAACTGTTTTCATCTATGCAAAGTTTTTAAAAAAACTTCAAAGGGAAATTTTATTGTGTGACATTTAAAGCATGGAATTTAATATAAAAAATCTTATAATATGATTTATCCCGGATCAAATACTTGCTAGCTGGGTTACCTTAGGAAAGTTACTAAATATCTATCAGCTGCAGTTTCCTCATCAATAGAATGTGTTAATTAATGGTCACACTATGGTAATGAAGCTAAAATGAGATAATATATAAGTGAATGTATTTTACAAGCCATATAAAAATAAGATATCAGCACTGCCATCAAGTAACAAGATAAAAACAGTTAAGAAAAAAGGTTATTTAAAAATTACTTAACACCCATTTTTAGAAAACTTGCTTTCAAAGCATTAGTTGCTATGCCAAAGTTTTCATTTTGCACTTGGTCATAAGTTTACTTTAGAGCCTTTAATAAAAGTATAAAAAGGTGCAAAACACAACTTCACCTCCCTGCCCCACCATAACATGCTCAGAAAATCCTTCCATATCTAATCAAACTAAGAAGATTTAATCTTAACTGAGCAAAGGCCAATTGTAAATGAAAATTTATAATTGTAGTAAATTGTGAATCTTCCTAAGTTTCTTCATTCTTAGAATAAATTTTGCTTTTGGAAGACTTTCCAAGTATGGTCAATATATTGAAAAGAATATCAATTAATATACTAAACAATATGAAAACCGTTCTTCTTGAGTTTTCTAATTTTTTAAATTTTATTTTTGTTGCTGTTTGATAAAACCGTTTCCTGGGTGCTATCTTCTGCCTCTCCAACAGGGATTAGCTGCTAAATTTCATGCTTTGCCAAAGCACATAGGTAAAGGAATAAGCAAATTAGGGGCTATACATCAAGTGCAGGTCAATTATCAAGGGATGTTAAAAGGTTGAGCAGTAACACTTACAAAATGACATGCCAAAAGACTATTCTGAAATGAAATGCATAGCATATATTTAAAACCGTGGGCTCTGAAATCAGATACACTAAATTCAAATAAAATTATGGACGCTTACTAGCTGTGTGATCTCTGACAAGTCATTAACTATCTAATGCTTACTTTCCTTATTGTTAAAATGAGGATCATAATAGTGTCTACCTCAAAAAGTTGTGAGAGCTATATAAAAGAATCTAAGGAAAGTACTTAGAAAAACACCTAATACACTCACTAAAAGCATTCAGTGAGTATTAAATAGTACACATATAGGAATGTTGAAAAAAAGACTTATTTTTCTCACAAAATTCTTGACTAGGGATTTAAATTTCAGGCACAGAAAAATCAACTTCTTTTAAAATCAATTAAAATGCTAAATTACTGGACTAATTCAATTCTCTAATATTGTTGCTTTTCACTACACACACACGTGTGTGTATGGATTATATACATAGATATACATACACATACAAAACATTACCATTAATATATAAGACATACATCTATATATATTTAACAAATTTATCTTAATAACAGGAAGGCTATAGCAATGCAGAAATTGAGAATGCAGATCATAGGAACTGTGTATTTTCTCAGTGAAGTCATTCAGTTTTCTGATGTCTTAATTAAATATTTTTGATTTGTGGCTAGTGAGAAAAAAATTGTTCATTTATTCTAGATGCAGCATAATGGCTACAGAAAATTATTCAAGCTGAAGTAAAGTCAAATGTGTAATTATTGCACAATTTAAAGACATCGTAACCCTTGCTAATTGAGTTAGAGTTGAGTAAGAATGCTTATGTAGTGAGGTGACGGTAGACAATTTAAAAATCCTAAACATTGCTAAATGGTCAATAGTGGCAAATTATCAGGGAAGAATGATTTTTGGTTTTGAGTTCTCATTTATTTATTGTTTTTACATTTGATATACTCTTAACAAGTCATTGGAAGAAGAAATGGAATTCTCTAGCTTGAATAAGAATGTCCAGATATATTAGCTATTTTTTCCATTCCTATAATAAATATTAACTTTCACTTTTTTCTTGCTTTTAAAAGTGACGTCAACTAGATATAGTGTCAGGCTGCAATCTTGGATAAAGTACAGTTTAAATTTTCTTTATACTTGAAGATTTCCAACCTCAAAGGATAAGTCTCAGAAAGAAAACACCCCATCAAGCTGAATTCTTCACAGCAAGGGCAAGTCATTATTTATTTTGTATATGTCTTTCTCAGAGAAAAGGGGTTAAGAGGATTTATGAATATTTGCAAAGTCCTTTGAGAGATGTTTTACCAAAGTGTAAATTATATCCAGCCTCAGTGAATATGATTAAATGACAAATGAGAGTGTTTTTCATGGAACAAAGACGCTACAACAAAAAGAATTTAAAAATTGAAATTAAAGCACATAAATACATTGTAAATGTTATTGCTTGTTTTTTTTTTTTAATGAATTAGTGCTCAGTTTTGAGGCACTTGGGCAAAGAATGGGACCGAGTTTGCAAATATTCATGTAATTAATAGCAGTCATTTTTCTCTCACCTTGGATTAAAGCACTATAAATGTCTGAAGTGTTATATATATTAGAAGCAATGCAACCATATTTTTCCTTTAGAAACAACTATAAGCCATTGTATAGTTGTGAAATCATAATCACTGCTCTAATAAATTGCTAAATTATACAAAGGGATTACATTTTTTTTCAAAAAATGCATTTTTGACTTTTAGCTGCTGAGCAATGGCCACCTCTGCAATGTTTCTACTAAGATAAATGGAGGTTTTAATCTTCTTGTTACTCATTTAAAATTCCTTTGCATTTTTCCACAACAGCCTATTTTTCATCACCAGGAAAGGTATGCAATGTGAACCATGCTACTTTTTACTCACAGTAAATCAATATGTGTCATAAGAGCAGAAAGAACGTAATATCTCTCACTATCATTGGACCTCCCCTTAGAGCAAGTCCCAGTAGACATTGCCAAGTTCAGTTGCTATAGCAACAGAGCTCTGGTGCCTCTCTTGCTTGGTTTGTTTCAGAGAGTTGATTTTTACCACACAGCATAATCCTGAAGAATTTTTATGGTAAAGAAGAAATTACACAGAGTCAATAACAATGTCGGTGATTTTTCTATTGATCTGTAATGATTTAATTTAAAAGTAGCACAAAGAAGGTAACTCTATAACACTTCAAATCCCTTTGCTGACTTCCAATTAAATTATTCATTGTCTTTTCTTTAGGCTCTCAAGTACTCATATTTCTTAAACTAGAAAAATACCCTTAAACCATTACTGTGTAAGTATAAAATCTCATATGTTTTTACCCAACTGTGAAGTTCTGCTATGAAAATGTCTTGAAATAATACTAATCTACTTTAAAAATATCTACAATTAGCAAGAGACAATACAACAAGGCTATACTGGCAATATGGGAGAATTCCTTTATGACTTCTATTAAGAAGATAGCAGGAAAGACAACAATATATATTATAATATATAGAATTCTAATTAGTTTTATCTATTAAATGAGATAAATGGATAAAGCATTTTGAACAGTGCCTGGCATATAGTAAACACCTAATAAATATTGATATACCTTTTATCACTAGAATACAGTCAGATAAACACATTATATCCATTTCTTTACATTAAGCACTATTGATTATGCAATTGTGATGACCTTTGTATTCTGAATGTTTTAAAAGTAAAAATGGTATAAGGTTGCAGTCTCCAATGCCTGGGCCATGGACTGGTACAGGTCTCTGCCCTATTAGGAACCAGGCCACACAGCAGGAGGTGAGGGGCAGGTGAGTGAGCAAAGCTTCATCTGTATTTACAGCCACTCCCCATTGCTTGCATCACCGCCTGAGCTCCGTCTTCTGTCAGATCAGCAGTGGCATTAGACTCTGCATTACAGTGAGTTAGTTGTATAATTATTTCATTATATATTACAATGTAATAACAGAAATAAAGTGCACAATAAACATAATGAGCTTGAATCATCCTGAAACCATAACCCCCCACTCCCAGTCCCTGGAAAACTTGTTCCTGGTGCCAAAAAGGTTGGGGACCGCTAGTATAAGGAATACTCTCCTACAGTTGAGCATTAATTATATTATAATAAAGGTACAGATAATCTTTAGAGGACTAGATTTATGAATAAAATATTTGCATTTGATGGACATGCCACTGGAGGCAGCTTGGAGTGAAATATATTGTAAGTCTGGGAGTCAGGGCTTGAATTTTATTCATCATACTACTGGAGAACTTAAACTCTCTAAGACTTTATTTTTTCACCTATAACACAATGATAAAAACAATTTCCCAGCTGAATGTTTGAGAGGATTCTGTGAGACAATACAGAAAGTATTGGTAAAATGCCTGGCACAAATGATCCTTATTAGATTTTAGCTGCCTTTCCTCTAAAGGTTTTCCAGTCATGTTCTTGAAAATCATTTCCAAGTAACACTTGAAGGGAAAAATGAGTAAAATTCAATATTCTTTAGTACCTTAAGATACATAGGTTTTAACTGTGGCAAGATGTGGAAAACTTTCATTTCAATACAATTCTATGTTACAATTTATTCAAATTTGTTTCAATTGATAATATTTTTCCCAAAGTATATTTTCATAGCCTCTCAGAATAGGATGATGCTTCTGGGGAAAAAAGAAAGTGGTAAGGGGACCATTTTTATGATTAAATACATTTGGAAAATACCATATATTCCATTTCCCTCTAGGAGCTTATAGATCACATTAGTATATTTACCCCTCCAAGAAATTCTAGGTAAAGAAATCAGTAAGGAGTGCATGTAAATTTGTGAGTCTGACTGCCAGGTTTGATCCTCACTTCCAAGGGATATTAGCTTATAACTTTTGGGAAATTACTCAACCGCTGTGTATCAGCTTCCTTATCTGCAAAAGGGGAATGGCAACACTATTTCCACACTGGAATGAGAGGTTATAATGAGGTATGTCAAGTGTTCAGATAGATGCTAATAAACTTAATTATCAATAATAATAATTATTAAAGAAGCCTGTTTAAGTTTTTTACCATATTACATTTTCTTTATAAATAATATCTTTGAACATCTTGGGAATGTTCCCAATAGTTGGGAATTCCCAACCATTATCCTTGGGAATATATTTTGAACAACCCTAAAGTACAACATTGGGGTAGCGATAAATTCTAATTAAGTTAAAAATTATTCTTCACATTAGTGACCAAAGTAGCACAAAACATCAGCATCCTCACAAGATATGATCCCACTGGCTGTTATTTTGCCAGAAAGTTCTAGTACCAGAACATTAGAGCAACTTTCTAAAGTGTAAAGATCTTACCCATAGATGGTCTACCCATTAGAGTAATATCTGCATCCATTTCATGCATTAGCACAGATCAGTTTATTACATTAGGTTATTTTCATGTCACTAAAACCTGATACCTAAAGGAATGGAACACCAAGTGTTCAAGGCTTTAATGATTAGTAAAGAGAAAATTGAGTACATGTCATCTCACTAATGGAATCTACAAAGAGAAGGCACATTATCCAGATAGTAGATAAATGTTGCATGTTTCCTAGTGCTAATTCTAAACAATGTGAGTTTTCAAAGTGGAGAGATAAAATAGTAAAGAAAGATAAGAAAAGGTAAGAGCTTCCTCCAAAGAAAAATATGTTACAAGTTCACAACAAAATGCAAAATCTTCCCGTCTAAATATTACCATGGCTCCAATAAACCTTTCTACTCTTTTCCAGAAGATAGAAAGCTTAACAAAAGGACCATTCAAATAAGCAGTCTGCTAATTAATCTGACAACTTTCAGAGGGCTTTTCATTTATTCTCAAATTTGTAAGTGTATCTGGTTGTTGGTTTCTTTTAAAGAGTTCATATTTTTAAATATCATCAGAAATAAATGCAGAACATAGAAAAATCAATCATAATTCTATGTCCTCAACAATTAAAATCTATTTTCAAATATTCATTTTCTTCAAGTTGTAATCATAATTGTGTATTGTTTCTACACAAAGCTATTTTATATGCAAATGTAAATTTAAAAGCCTATTTTTTCCACTTAACATTACAACTTAAGCATTTTCTCCCATCAATACAGAGAAGTCTTCAAACAGATCATTTTTAGTACCCGAATGGTCATATTCTTCCATGATCAGACACGAAAATGATTTCCAATTGTGTTGTTGGTACAACAAATCTCTTCCTACTTATAGTTCTTTCTAGATATTAGTTTTCAAACTTCAGCACACATCAGAAACACCTGGAGGGCTTCTTAAAACACAGGTGGATAGGCCTTACCCTCAGCGTTTGATTCAATAGGTCATGGGAGAAGCCCAAGAATTTGCATTTTTAACAAGTTCCCCAGATGATACTGAGGCTGTACATTTGGGGACTACTTTAAAAATCAGTTGGAGTATTTACACAGAATACAGTCACCAAATTGGGGTTGATAAGTCGAACAGCACAGACAATTCCATTGCATCTAAGATATATTTCTGAAGTTTCTTTCTATAAGTTCATTCAGATGTGTATTGCCAACTGGCTTTTTGATACTTGAAGCCTAGGAAGATACCAACTAATCAAGTGAACAAAAGAATAAGAAAATTCTTACTTCTCTTTTCCCTGAAATCAACACATTGGTACTTAGATCCATCTATTTACATTTCAAAGATACTGTGGCTGAATGGGAATAATCCAAATCTCTGTTACTGCAGAAATCGGCAAGGAGTTTTTATCATCATCATCCAAATTCAAATGTCACTGAAAAATAACTTAAATATTTATACCTTGGAGGATAGTAAATTGCATCTGTATAACATAAATATAAATTATCTGCATGTGATAGTTAAAAAAATTGTTACTCATTGGAAGGTATAAGGTAAAAATCTGGCTTTGAGGAATTGGTTTGGATACACTAGAAATAAGAAAATTCCTGTTTGGCAAGGAATTATTAGGATATTTTACTAAAAACCACAGTAAAAAATCTCAGAGGTTTTTCTTTGTACTAAAAGATTCTTTTTATTTGGGTAGAGATTAGTTCCCCACCTGCAAATGGAGATATACACACATAAACAAGCATGTCTACGTAAGCATATAGATGCAGCTATATAAGTACATATTAGATAGCTATGTATAGGAAGTATCTATCCATACACTGGTTCTAGAAATCCAGAGACAAGACATATGCTTAGCAAAGACATTCTTCAGAAAAATGTTTTCCTGGCTCTTCCTCTGAAATCTGCACACATTTTTATATTTGTCTTTCTTATTTGTTGTTATTGTATTTGTTCGAATAGATAAAAAGAAGATATGTTCATATATGTACATAATCATAAAACCATACATAAGTAAAGTGGTTGGGTGCTGTCAACAAACCTTGGAAGGCAGTTAAGCAATAAAATTGTTAATTGGGTTTACATTGAGAAGAGTAAGTCAAGAGTAAATGTGTTAGCTACAGGCTTATTAAGAAAATCTTGTATTTATGACTTTCTAAGGGATAATTGTTTCTGAGTCAGTGTTTTGGTAATTGTGTTATCTTGAAGTAAGGGTGAAGTCAACAGTCCTAACAGCCTTAATTGACGGTGAATTGTTCTTTCTTTTGGACAGGTTCATTATGACCATATGAATACACTGCTGCTCTCAGGAGGGACAGATAACTAGGGGACAAATGCTAAGATGCCATGTATATTTCACTGTATGTATATTTTATGGCATAATATCCATAAACACAGCCAAGTAAATATGACCACATTAGGTACCCTCAGCAAATGTGACAAAGTTTAACATATACCCACGTTAAAAATACAAACTTAAGAAATGTATGACTGCAATGAAGACACTGGGATGGTCACCCACTTAGTGTGTGTAAGAATTTGACCACAGGCATTTACTACTTAATCCAGGTGTTCAAAGAAACCACCACAGTTAAAATACTAGCAGTGACAACCATATGATCATTTGAAAACCAATTAAATACCTCTGAGATTTTGTAATAATTGCCAGTTCCTTTCAATGAGTGAGAGCAGAATGACAATCAAACATACTCCCTACCACAAATCCAAAGTACTAGCAAAAGCGTGCACACATCAACGAGACATTTTTAGTTTGTCCATTTAGGAGGAAGCAGGAAAAAAATATGCAATGCAAAGCACATATGACCTGCCTGTAAAATTTTAACTTCTAAGCCTCTAGAGATAACCAGAGATAAGGAGATGAACCTTTTTAGAATCATTTTACTCCATCAGGGTGGAAATGGACTCATGGCAAGCCAGAGGACAAGAATTGCAATCAATATATGTTCATATGTTCATGAATACTTTCCTTTTTTGACAAATAGTTTTGGTTTCCAAATTAGGGAGTGACAGTGTCCTTTTTAGAAAATTAAGTATTTTTTTAAAAAAGGGGTTAATTTTCGATTGAAATATGTCATAAAAATGATAAAATTGTATGTGGACAGTGCAAAAATCAAGAAAGTAAATTATTTAAAATTCAATAAAACACTGTTCTAAAACACAGGTCATAATAGCGTGATGCCATTACTTGCTGGGCTAATTGGTGAATAATCACATCACAGTTAACTCTCTTATTGCAAGCTTACATAGGACATTAGAAGTATGAAACCAAGCGTACCCAATATCTTCTGATATATTAATTTATATTAAATTAAAATGCTATCACTAAAAAATGCAATTTTTTTCAGTAAAGCAAATCCCAATTTCTCAATTTCTTTTCTCAACTCCTGAAAAGAAAAATGGAACATCAAAAAAATACCCATATACTAAATGCTATAAAAACTTATGCTATTTATAAATACGGGTATTAATTCTTTCACAAATGATTAAATGTGGAAGATTAGACACAAATATATGTAATATATATTTTCATCTGAAGATATTAGATTACATTAGAGAGGAAATTATCTACTTTATTAGTCAGGTTTTTTATTAATACTTCCATTATAAAAAGGAGTAATTATTTAAACAAGTAAAGCCATATGTTTTGATTCTAAACTCAAGGGCCTAATATTCTAAAGGAGACTGATTCACAACTGAGAAAGGTCAACCTGGTAAAATTTAAATACATCTTTTGAGATTCCAAATCACTATTATGTATTATAGTACAGAAAGCAAGCAGTTTGGGTAAAAAAAAAAAATTATGTTATCCTTGCAATAAAGAACAAAGAACAGTAAGCCACTCAGGCAACTGTCTTTCCTAGTGAGGCCATTCACCCAATTTTGTTCCCAAACCCCTAATACTAACATATTGTTATATCCCTTTTGTTGCCATTCCAAAGCAGAATAGCAACTTTCTGGAAATTAGAAAAAAAAAAAATCAGTAAAAGTTGACCTAAAATTAGGTTAAAATACAAAATAATGAACATCATATTTTAAGGCTAAATTATGATCAAACTTTTCTTCAAATATATGTTACAGAGACTTAAAAAAGGAAATGTCATATAAATAAGTTTCAGTGAAAAATACAAATCAAGAAAACTTTATACTGACAATATTTCTACTGGGCCACACATATTGTAAGAATACGAATTGATTGTACTAGATGTATACATTCAAACCATTCTGTTCTATAAAATAACAAGATACTTTTAACTTATTAAAATGAGAATAGTTTTTGTTCCTAAATCAGAACCTCTGTTTTTTAAGAAATGGCTAAAGTATAAGTCAGAAAAATACTTTTATGTACTAACTGTAAGTTTCTAGGAATATATCAGTACTATATTTTTCATTTTCTTATTTTTAAAAAGAATTCTTGGTCTTAGGAAAAGTCACAAACATTTTGAGAAATTAAATTCTCTTAATTATTAGCAAAACATCACAAGTGAAAAGCATCTTTATTGTTTGATTTCTATGACGTCTTTGGTGTGTATGTGCCTATGTATATGTAAAAAGAGATAGACAGTTCTATTTATTTAGCCCTCAATAGTACATTATACTGTATGCAACCTTAAAAAATATTCAGACCTTGCATCTTTAATCCAACTGTAAGCACCATAAAGAAATTTCTGCTTAGTAACCTGTCATATTTCCTCTGTAACCCTCGAATCAAATTCTGCACAATCCCATAAAGAACAAGATAAAAAGTGGAAAGTAAAACTTTACCCTAATGAAGAGGATCTTTTCTCCCACTCGGTATCTTCCTTGGGAGAGCCGCTCTACACAGAACTTACTTGGGCATTTGCAAGGAGGATCTTCAGAAATTTGTTTCACCTGAAGTAGAAGAGCAGGCAAGTTCACTCTCAATCAGGTTGTGTTTACATTGATTTGTTCCAAGGGCTCTGAGGCCCCTGGACCATTAATGATTTTAAACTTTATATGTTGGCAAAATTAGAGATGTCTTTCACTGAAAAATGAAGAGGCTGTCTAACATTAAGTTAGCGATTAGGCTCATGACTTTGAGTTCTGAGTTTCTCCCATCCTATCATACCTGGTCCATAGATACATCCACCCAAGGATTAATATTTAATAGAATTCTGTCCCTAGAGATTTTTTGAAAGGTTATTCCTCAATGGGACAGTGATAATAAAACAAGAAGTCTAAAAATTGGATAACGATAATGTCATTCCATTCCAATAATGCAGAACCATATTCTGGGATGGGGGTGTGGTCTTAAGACCAACGAATGAGTCTGTATGTGCTTTCTCCAGTGTTTTTATGTGTGCATCTCTTTCTATATTTGTTTATAAAATGTGTTTAAAATATAAACAGGCGTATATATAAATTATGTTTACATCATTCCTAGAAGTGGTACAGTTTTCCTCATCACTACAAATAAGGGCTTCCATGAACAAAAGCAAGAATGAAGAAAGGGAGAGAGGGAGGGAGGAGGATGAGGAAGGTTTTGTTCCTCTGAAAGAAAATCAGACAGTGTCAAAAAAGCACATGGCCCGAGACAAGGACTTTAAGGAGGATCATGCTTGGCACAATTTTGCTGCCAGGTAGTAATTGAGCAGACTGCAAACTGGTGTTCAAGTGGTTCTTCCACTACGAAACGGCAATCACAAGTCCGTATGGAAAATATTTCCATCTTGCAGTGCTTAGACAAAACACAGAAACTGCTGGTATCAAATGAAGTAAAATACAGGAAACATTTTCTCAAGTGGCCTTCCATTCTCTAATGCTTTCCTAGCTTTGAAAATGGACTGGATTTTACAAATCAAGGTTTTTTTTTTTTTTTTTTGTAGTTGTGTGAGAGGTGGAAGCAGAAATGGAAGAGACAAGGCCAGACTGTGGGCAGTGGAAATAGATTGTTAAGTAAACAGTGACTGATGACATCTGTGCTTCTTACATTACCTTGGGATAAGTCCGTCTGGCAGGTGTTCTGTTTTGGGCTAGGATTCCAGCCAGTTTTCTGCTGAAATGGGATTTCAAGAGGAGCCTGATTACTCCGAATTATACTATCTCTCATCCCCGGACTGAGGAAGTTGATGGAGTAGAGGAAGAAAGTAAGAATGGCTTCTTAGAACTGTATTCAACTCATTGTGTGGGAACTAGCTCACCATGAGGGACTGCAAAGAGGAGAACTGAACCTGACCCCACCATCGTATCACAGCTGAATCACTCTATCAGGACATCTGCAGAATAAATTAACTTGAATGGACTCCACTGTGTTTCTTTCATGATATCTTGATTAAAGAAGGTGGGATGTATTATTCACATAAAAGGTCACCTATTTTCCTTTTATTTTCCACTATTCCCCTATCAAACAAAGAAATGTGAAGAAACATTGAAAGTTTCAAAACTGGCAGTTACTGCTCAAACTGCTCACTGGAATATAATATCTTAATACAGGTCTGCTTCCCTTGCTTTCTTTTTCTTCTTTCTGTTTTCCTTTTTCTTCACTTACTCCTCCTGTCTCTTCCTCCTTTTCTTCTTTTTTGTGATTGCAGGTAATAGCTTTGCCAGAGTACAAATAGCCAATATTATTAATTAAACACAGAAACTTTGCAAGCAATCTTTATTTTATATCCCTGTTCTAAAACACATGTTGGGGTACATCAATTTCAACTCCCAACTGTTATATATGCTTCACATACAGTGAAGCAGTTTCCATAGGAACAATTTCCTTTTTATATTAGATATGTGAAGTTCCAACCTAAACCATTAGTAAGGCTCAAATTACTTTTCTCTCTGCTCCACTGTTCCCGAAATAAAACACTTCAGTGAAAAACTATCACTTACACATAATGCAAATAGTTCAACGGATTTTTCCCCAACGTAGAATGAAGGGAACAGTAAGATACTTCTGTGGTTAAATAAGTTTGAAAAATCTCAGGTTAAACAAGAATGTATAACGGAACTCAGCAGAGCCTTTGATATGCCAAAGTGTATTGCCAAACTCTAGGTGGAGACTATCATACGTTGTATTTCTCAAACTAACCTAACCATGGAATTCTTTTCCCCATGGAACATCTTGGGGTGTGTTTGATTAAACATTCCTTGAAAAATGCTAGTTTAAAGACTTGTAGAACATGGTATATCTAGCTGGCAAATGTACAGAAATATCCACTTTGTATATTTCCTGCATCCAATTAAAACCCCTTAGCTAAATAGATGGTTATGTTCCCAAACTTTGGCAAACTTTAAAGAAGGTTTAAAGTTCTTCTAAAACCCCTTCCACTGTTTCCAGTTGAAAGAATAGAACTTCAAGCAGGGAAGAATTGCCGTGGATTCACTGACTGCCTTGCTGTTGTATGGAAAGTCTCGATCTCACTCTCTTTTTCTGAATTGGAGTATTGGCAAAACGGTTCCAAATCCCCTTTCATCATTGCTTCACCACCTTCTCACCCCATTCACCTCTCAAGGATGAAGGATGGCCAGATACAAGACAAACTGTTGAAGAAAGAGAACCATTATAGCCACTTCTCCCAGCTTCCGAACATATAATAAATAGCTTCAAGTGGCAGCATCTCCTCCCTCTGCAAAGCTACAGCAGAATTAAGAAGTTCATGAATGTCCAGAGCACATGACCAATTTGGATAAACAGAACAAGGGAGAGGTTTTTTAAACTTTAATTACCTACACTGATAATTTATCTAATTAACATAGACTAGACAGACATAGATTAATAAAATATGGTCCTTGTCTATGAGAACAAAGTCTCCAGCTTGAGAGGAATGGATGTCATGCCCCAAAATGGATTGTTATGCCTCATTAAATATATACAAATACTTGAGGCACCAAGGAGTAATTTGTCAATTTTACCTGGGATGAAAGATGCCAAGAAAGTTTAATATAGGAGGTAACATAATCTGAATTTTAAAAGATGAAAAGGCATTTAAAAATAGATTTAAAAGATGATTAGGCAGAAGATGAAGAAAGCAATAATGGCTACAAAAAATTCAGGGATTAATCCAGAGGGCAAAACAGCTGGGAAACACACAGTGGGCCATGTGACATATCGATGAGTTTGGGCTTTATCCTGGGTGTTTTAGGGAACTCTATACAATTTTAATCAAATCTGAGTTGCATTGAATTAGATCAATCTGGTAGCAGTAATGTTTGCAGAGATGAATTTCAAGAATGGAGTGGTCAACGATGTCTAATGCCAGGAAGAGTTCTCATAATTTCAGGACTAAATTAATTAATTAAATTCAGTCATTCATTCAATAAGAGGTTAAAAGTGACATTAGCCAGATATTTCTCAGTAGTATGGGACCCTGACTATAAATAAGGCATTGAAAAATGAATGGGGGTGATAGCTGAGAGGAAAAGGACTAAGAGCACATCTAGTAGTTCTTAGGGTTAGGGTTAAGGTTAGGACAAACACATTAATAAAAGATAGACCAAAGGAACTCCTTACCCTAAAATAAGTCTAATCAAAAAAGTGTAATTCAGAGAGAAGAAAATTATGCTCATCAATGTATAAAAATTGCACCATTATCTACTATTAATAGGTAATTCAATTTGCTTCTAAAATAAAAAATGAAATACTATAAAAATCAAGATAGGTGACCAATCCTTAAAAACAGTCTTATGATTTTAAAATCCTTTTAGATGGCATTAAATTAAAATGTGTTGCCTATTCTTTAGGTCTTAAGTGAAGAGTTAACCGAAAAGAAAATAAATTAAACTGGTATTGGCTAAGATCTCTTTTTAAGGGCTAAGTTTAAGTTTGTTGCCCTTAACAGAAATGGGAGTTTTTAATCTGTCTGACAAATTTTTATATTTCTGCTCATCTAAATCTGCAATATATTTAATAGTTTATAGTTTCACATGGAGAAAAGCAAAAGATGGAGAAATCTTTTTGTCTGTATTCTACAGTGTCAATCAGCCATTTCTCCAGCCCTCTTCAGCTTAGATTCTAGAGAAAGAAACTCTTAGCTATGAACCATCAGTCCTTTTTAGTCCTGCCTGTTATTACAGCTGGCATTGTGGTTGGTGCATTTCTAAGGACTCTCTCCTAATGGACGTGAGACACATGTCAGTCTAATATCCCTGGCTTTATTATTTTCTATAAAATTCATAAGCACTTACAACTCCATGAATGCAAACTTTACATAAACATTCCACTCACCCATGATTTCTCTTCTTTATTAATATTTTTACAATTGTGCTTAAAATGTATGTATATGGTGGTATTTGCATATACATAATCAACTTAACTACTTATCATAACCTATACCTACTTAACAGACAACTGAGGTAGCCTGAGAGTTTTAATTCACCCTGTTTTCTGTTATTCCTAGAAACTGCTCACTGTGATTATGAGCATCATTAAAATATTTCCCAACTGCCAAAAATTGTGACTCAAGGACTCTGCTTAGTAGAGGGACCTCAACGAGTTAGACAAAACTGTATTGAAATCTAAGTCCTCCTCTCCCCTCAGCAGGTTACTCAACTTCTAAGTTTCCTTTTCCTCAATAAGGAATCTGCCTTTCAGACAGGATAGACCCTGGCTGGTGGCAGGCGGCCTGTAAGAGCAGTTATCTTCTCTATAGGATGTTTGCTTTCCATTCTTTAACAATTCTCAAGATCTGGGGCCTCAGGCTTCTTATTTGTGAAAGGAGTACTCATGTTCCAGTAACAATGAAGTTTAAATGTTTTTGAGTACAATTTTCCAGAAGTTGATTTATTATCCAAAAATTTTAGATGCTACTCAGTAGAATTAAATGATGCTTTCTTTTAAAGGATTGGCTTGGTTTTGAATCTCAAAATGAATTGTAGGACTACAAACTTTTTCACAGAGGGTTAAAATGTATTTCAAGGAAATCGAAATAGGTAACGTTTAGGCTGATATGAAATTGTACAGAATGTGTTTTGTAGTTCAGAAAATACTAACTACTGGTGCGAAGTCTGATCAGTTTTACTTACTGCATCATCCAGCAAGTTTCCTGTACTCTTTTTTCCAGAAGACTTTGATGAAGGAGAAGGTGAAGGAGAAGGGGCAGAAAGTGTTTCTTCTTGTTCAATCTCTTTTTCCAACTTTATCAAACCAGGAGGCTCCACACCATACCTTTTAAGAGATACCAGATCATTATATATACATAACTTATAATGAGAAAATTATCATATTAAATTTGATTATGAACCCTTTAGGAGTAAATTGCTGACTTTCGAAAACAAATTCACATTTTCTGGCTCTGAAATGCCAAGTTCTTAAATTTGCAGGCTTTTCAGCAGGGGAAAAAACACATAAACCTGCTGTGCTGGTATATGTGCACATACATGAACACATACCCACCATACTACAAATAAATAAAAATACTCAATGTCATACCTTAATGAGTCAATTACATGAATAACCATATAACATTTGGTCTTCAGCTTTCTCATTTACCAGCTTTAATGATATTAGTGCCGTAAATAAACTCCTATTTTGAATTCAAGTTTGTTAAAGATAGAAGTAAAATCCGAGTATCAGAGTCAAGTTTGAAATAGGCCCAGAACAATGTACTGTGGGTTATACAGTGTCATAGGTTCTGTTGTTCTTAGGAACCACATGATGAAAACACATATATTGTTACTGGGAAAGAAAATGAACAGGGAGGAAACAGAGAAATAATTTATAATAACAATATATAAAAAACTTTGTTGTAAATTATAAATGCCATAGAAGTTCAAAGAGAGAGATGTATTTGCTATGAGCTATCTCTTATAATACTTTTCTTAAGCTAAATATAAAATTAGGTTTAGTTTATTAGATACATATCAACTGTACCTAGATGGGAAAGGCCAAAGATAATTCTATAATTTGAGGTTTCTGAAGGATTTGGGGATCAATGAATCACCACTTTCATTTTTACAGATAAGAATACAGATGCAGAGAAGGTATATAATTAGCTAGGAGCAGGGTAAAGACTTCGATGCAGGTTTTCTGATTTCAGAGCCAACACTATTTTCCCCTGACATTTAATCAGGTGATTATGTGTTAGAAAGGAGAGGAAAGTCTCTTGGAGTTTAAAAAAGAGGTTATGGATAATATACAAAGTAAATAATCTACAAGCAGAGATTGTGTTGACAATGTGTTTAGTACCTTTGATTGAATAGTCTATTAAAACATCATTAAATGCAAAACCTTAAGTTATTGTCCTGTTCTAAAGGCTTGTTATTTTAACTGACATCATTCTACATATGTTAAGCACATACTTTGAAGGGTAGGCAATGTCCCTGCTCTTGAGGTTTTACACTGGGGGCTCAAGTAGTTTAATTCTTGGTTTCTCTGCTTTGTTACCCACTCCTCTCCGATGAAATGAAGCGATTTTTCAAATTAGTAAATTTAAGAATAAACTGAGCATGCTTTACTCTTCTTCTAGGGAGGAGACTGCTCATGGGGAATCTTCCATGAGGACCCCTACCCTGACTCATCTTTGCTCATGAGCAGGTAGTTAATTGACCTAATTCTGGAGTTCAGTTAAAGACACTAAGCATGTCTGTCATCTTGGATCTTTATGGTTGTAAAGATGATGTTTGATATTTCATATGTCACTCTTTTATTTTCTGTTGGTGTAGTAAACAGGGGTGCTATGTGTCAGGCACCTTTTGGAAGCTGGAAAACTGATATTAGAATTCAGTACAAAACAGTTTAAGCTGGTACAATTCAACTGAACAATCACTCTAAAAACAGCTTCTCGTCTACAGAGTAATTTTTAGTTACATATAAATCATTAGCTAAAGTACCTAGGTACCACTTATTTCTAACCTTTTATATATAATAACCAGTTAATGGGACATTAATTGCAATATATACTAGACTAAACATTCTACAATGTTAGAGGCCACCATCTGATTCATACAATTCCCAGCATCTGACATAGATCCTGGCACACAGTAGGTACATAATAGCTACCATTTAAAGGTAAAATGAATTCCTTTATTCTCATATAGCAACAATATCAGGTTCTAAATATGAATTCAGTTTCATAGTTTTGGATGCCTAAATGCATATATCACTTTGATAAAACATGTCAACATTAAATATACAAAAATGCTTGACCAAAAAAAAAAATTCTTCTAGAAGACTTTAACCCTGTCCAAAACTAAAACACCTTTTTAAAAAATTTTCTAGTAACCATTAATTATGCTGAACTCTACACAGCATCTCATGACCTTACTGCTGACAAGTACCAGCAATACTCACAGGGAGATTTATTTATCATTCTTCTCTGAGGAAGAATCGAACCAACTATACTATTAACCTATTTTTAAAATTTAGCAAATTACTTAACCTTTACAAGTCTGTTTTCTATCACGAAAATAGAGACTAAAACAGCCTTCTCTCAAGGTCTATTATAGCAGTAAAGGGAGAGAGGGAGAAGAACATAGAAAATCAACTGCTACTGGACATCTTCAATATGTCTGGCATCACTGGACATCCTGACATACATTATTTCTGAGCCTTACCTTATTTCAATATAGAACGGAAATTCTAAGTTCTATATTTTAATATTGTTAGAAAGAATTAAAATAGCATGCATTACATGTCCAGTACAGTGTCTCGACACATGGCACCACCTCTAAGATTGCTGTTGATAAATTAATTGACACATTGTGGGTTGCACAATGAGAAAACTGCAGCACCGAGGTTCTACTGCCAAAGTTTTTGGTTTCTTTCATATATTACACCACCCAAATGAGATCATGTTAGCCTCAAAAGTAAGATGTTATTAAGATACAAAGTAGTAGTATTACTATTTTTATATTCTTTACATTATAAATTTATTTATTATAGATATTCTATAATTTAGTATAGATGCTCTTTTTAAAATATTGTTAAAATTGTGGAATATCAGAACTATCTCAGTACTAGAGTTTAGCAGACCAAGTTATACGTTCAGCTTTGCTACTAATTTGCCAGATGAATTTAGACAGGCAATCCTTTTTAATCTCTCTAGAATTTTTTGGATTCTTAGTTCCTTCAAGTATACAATTTGGTTATATTTAATGTTTTTAAGAGGATAACACAAACTTGGTAGTGAGGCTAGAGAATCTTAACTAGAAGTCACAGCCAATTAAAAGTCAATCGTAAGTGAAAACATCGTATTTGAAAGTGTATATTAGGTGAATTCGAAAATATGATTTCATTTGTAATTGTGGAGGGATTCATGCCACCTTTCAGGAACAGGTCGCATTTTTTTTTTTTTTTTTTTTTTTTTTACAAAATGAAATAATAAATACGTTATTAGTGTTAACAACAGTCTCAACTCCATGCCCAATACAAAGTAGACTAGGTTTGAATAAAATTGGTACCAAAGTTACACATGGAAAACCTTGTCCTGGAGATTTTTCTTTATCTGGGAATGCTGAAAATTAGCTGTGCCACTGAACACAGAAAATCAACACTAAGTCCCAAATCTCTGCTTATATTGGCTTTTGAATACTTCAAACTGCCTAAGGTATAGTCAGCCAGTCCCAAAATGCACACTTAAATACTATTCACTGGCTTCCTGTCTGGCTGGAGATGTCAACAGGCCGTAAATCGTAAAATCCCCTTTGGGTTGGGGGCCAGCACCTGCAAGCCAACTCAGTCATCAAATATGTCTTTTTTTTGTATTTGCCAAAAGGCTGCTTCATTCTGGTTTCCGTGGTTAACTCTACACCACTTTGCATTTCTATTTTGTCTATGAGGTTTTCACAAATTTATACTGCGTGTATAAATTTGGAAATGAGTGTATGAATTTGGAAAGGAGTGTATTTGTATAAAGTTGGAAAAGAGCATTTTCACTCCTTTCCAACTACAAGATTTTAGAGTTTTAGAAGTAGGTAGCTTTTCTAGCCATCAAAACTAGAAAAGAAAGAAAAGAAGAGAAGAGAAAAAGAGGTAGCTGTTCTCAAACTGAATAAAGATCAAACTAAAGAGACCAAACAGGTTGAGTCCACTAAAATCAAATCCTCACCTTAATGATATGAAAGTGGGGTGAACATTCAAAGAGCAATATACTTATTTTTCTCTCAAAACAAAAATTAAGTGCTAGGAAAGTGGTCTTATGGCTAAATGTCTTTATAAGGAGATTCTAGGAATGGATTTCTCATTTTTCCAGCAACTTGACACAACTTTAGGAATTGATCTAGATGAAATAACTGAGTCCTGAAACAGAGCCCTGAACTAGAAAGTTTACTCAAACTATTTAGTAGACTATAGCTTTCAAACAAAAGACATCTGGACACTATTTTACTAGGAGTAGAGGAACAAATTTTACAGCCAAATAAGAGAAATTCTTTCCTTTTAAGGCATGTTTATAGATTCATGAAAGATAAATTTTGCCCCATTTATCTTCTGTTTTAGAGCAATTTAAAGATATAGATTTGAAAGGAAACTTCAACCATGTGAAAGTATATGCTATTCTTTAGCAGTTACTTCAAGTGCTTTAAATAGGATGAGTCAATTAATAATCTTTCTATAAGAATATTTTTTCTTTTTAGTAACATAACCTTTTATAAGGCCATAGATTGAAATAGGAGATTAAAGAAAATGTTCACAAAATATATTTCTTTTGAATGGTCATAAATGTTATTCCAAATCAAGGAAGTACTGAAAAATAAATAATTATAAAAAGCTCCACTATCATACTGATCATTGATTATGGCTCTAAATCAAAATATCAAAAGTTTTCTTTTTACTATCATAAAGATAATCTTAATTCTAAAGTCTATAAAAATGCTGGATTCACAGTAACTTTTTTAGCAATGAATATAAAAATATTGTCATTAAAAATATCTTTGAGGTTTAATTAACTTCCTTTTGCTGAGTGTTTTACTTTTCACAAGACAAACACATATTGTACATTCAGAAACTGACATATTTCTGAAATATTAGCAGAGGGATTTCTCTCTTCAGTGATGATAGCTCTATCTAGTTGAAAATAAAAGAAAGTTTTACCCATGAGAACCAAAATAAGTGGCCTCATTCTCCCATCTCAGAACTCAGAAAAGTCCACAGCGCCCAAAGGAGTTTCACTAAGTATCCCAAGACAGATAAAACATAACAGAAAATCAGAAACTTTCTGGGAATCATTTCTGAAATGATTTTGATGCTTTTAAAATGACATGTATGCAATTTGGAGAAGTAAATGTCTAGAATCAAATATAAGAAAGCATCATCTATAAGTGATGAAAAATACCAAACTCACAAGATTGTAGTGGGGACTTTATTAAGGTCAAAATTCATCTGTTCTGTGTGCAAATTAATCTTGTAATTATGGAGAGCTCTCCCATAATCACTTCTAGTTTTGGCTAAAGCTGTTATAACTCATTAATTTGTGTAAGCCTCCATAGAGGAATGGGGAGAGAAGGAAACACAAATGTAAGTATTTAGATATAGGTTTAATGTATCTAAAGCAAAATTTAGGAATAAAATTGGATTGAGGAAATTAATTTCCCTTTTTTCCTTCAATTAATATGCTTCAATACAAAGGTAAGGAAATGATGTTTGGGTTTATTGGATTTCTGTTTGTAAAGCACAAATGAACTTCCATAAAAATAAAAAATCTTCAAATACATACAGAGATAAACTTCAACAGACCTTCATACTTAAATGTTCAATCTATCCAACCGATATTCAAGTGTTTAACATCATGCTGCACACAACAACAAAAACAACACCATGAATAATCTATTATAATAGCATATTTTTTCACTGAAAGTATGTAATACTTCACTCCACCCAAGTGGGTGAAAAAGATAAAAGGGCAAGTTTATAAATTAAATATATTAAAGTAAGGGTTTATCTTGATCCTTATGTAACTCCTTTTGTAAAATCAGTAATTTATTTTTTTTAATGTGAATAACCACTGCCTTTATCAGGTTGCATGGTCATAAAGCATGGTCAGAAATGGAGCAGCCCCAAATCACAATTTTAAAATATTTGGGTGGGGGGAGCTCTTCACATGATGCTGCACTTTGAAATTGACAAGGCCATTATGATTCCCTTTCATTAACCAAGATTTTCAATTTGTTTTACACCCTATCACAAGGGGCAATTTATGCCAGACTCAGAGCTGGAGGAAAGGTGATTCTTAAAGGCATTTTGTCATTGGTTTGCTCATCTTCTCCTTTGATGACTCGGCCATAGTTAAAATATTCTCGGTAAAATGTTCATTTCAGCAGTATTCTTAATCAGAGTGTTCATGTAATAAAAAGTATAATAAGCAAATATAAAATAAAAATCAGAAAACAGGCAAATACTATAAACTAAACAGGAGGAAAATGACAAATCCCAACTGATTCTAGAGATAGTGCAACTTTCTCTGTTTACCTCTGCATCACAACTCTCAGAAGATATTTATCTGATACGTATATTTAGGTTCTTTAAGCAACAAAACGGAATCTGGCATTTTAGAAGATTCTAGTGGTACAGTTAAAACAAACTAAACAAAAAGTTTTTTGTCTATTCTTTTGTTAAGAACACCCGTGTTTCTTTTACTTGAACATTTCGGTGGCAAGCAGCTCATTTATTGACATTTTACTTGGTGTGTTTTCCTACCCTCTGTATTTTTAACGTCTTTCTTCAGGGACAGCTCCTGAGTCCTTAGTATTAATTTGATTCAAGGCTGTCTGTCCTGCAGGCCAGAAGCTCCAAGACTGGTGGGGGAGTGGGCTTGGCAGGGACACCTTTGTCCTGCTCCCCCCATAGAAATCAAGAATGATGAGGTGCGATGTGCACTGTCTGGGGAATGGACATGCTTGAAGCTCAGACCCGGGGGGATGGGGGGGCATGGGCAATATATATAACCTGAACTTTTGTACCCCCATAATAAGCTGAAATAAAAAAAAAAAAAAAGAATGTGTCAGCGCTGGAGGGAATGGAGTCCTAAGAAACAGCCAGACACCACAAACGTCAACTGTACCTAAGCAGCAGACACCTCTGAGGACTAAAGCCTAGAGGCTTCTTCCCCAGAGGCCTTCACACAATTACCTGGGAATGTATAAGAGAGTAGAAAAAAATCTCCAAATGCCTCAAATTGATTTTTTCACTCTATGTTGAGTAAAACCCAGTAATATTTAATTTGAATTGAAAAATATTAAATCAACACTTCTCACACCCGATTACTGTGGTGAAATAAAATTCATACCTGATACACAATTCATTAAGATTATATTGACTATGACGATTTAAAGAATTTGAGGTTACGTCATCTGATTAGTTTTCTATTGGATCAAAAAAAGGTCTGTTCATTGTCACCAAGTTTTCTAGTCATGTAATTTGCTGATGTATTTTCTTCTTTTATTTTGTTTGTAAATTCCCTATTTCAGAATATACAGCCAGTGCCACCTCTTACTTTATCTTACTTTTTCATCTGATCTCAACCCTACAAGCATACTACCAGCATGTGGATCAGAAAGCATCTTCTAATTAATTCTAAAATTTTAATCTGTATCGAGACCTCTTCATTTCTCATTCTTTGGGCTTCATAGAAATATCAAAAGCCCCATCTCATGGTTTGAAAAATAATAAATGGGAAAACTTAAAACCAAAGCAAGTTGGCTTAGCTAATAAAGTTCCTTCCTCTGCTTATTTGGCTATAATTTCTGCAATTATTTCTTGTTTTTCCTTTCCCTAAAAAAAAAATTTTCCAAAGATCTATCTACACAAGGATAACATTCTATGTCTTTCTCTATTAGAAATATAAAAATAATTTAAAAACTATCTCCTCACTCAAAATCAGAAACTAAAAGAGCTAAGGGATGAGGTGCTGAATCGGAGAAATGAGGAAAAGGAACAAAAAGGAGGCCAAAAATTATTAAAACATAAACAGAAAGCAAGGATGTGAAGGAGGAAGAAAAGAAAGAAAATATAGGAATAGACTTTCCACCAAGGACAGAGTTAACTGTCACATAAAACTTCACGTATGAGATCTTCTCATTCCCAAGAAAGGTTTGAAGGGAAACTGTATTTAATTAAAGGATATTATCAAATGCTTAGACATAGTGGCTTTGACAGCAAGATCGTGACATTAAGAATAACAGTGGGATGCTTTCTGTTTGATCGACTGCTCTCAAGATGTTCATATAATCATATTTGAATGGGAAGCTTTTCAACATCCATATTAGACATCAGCAATGAGAAGCCAGCAAGCTTATCTGTTGCTTGGATGCTGTGATGGTCTGTGTCTTGACATAGCAACAGTAGTTGGACCTACCTGGCTGCAATCCGGCCAAGCTCTAGCAAGCAGAGACACACTTCTCTGGGTTGCTTGTGGAGGACTGAAAGACAAGATAAACGTGAACATCTTTACAATAGAAGGGCTTGTAAAGCAGCTCAACAATGAACAGGTTTGCCAATGACCTCCATCCCTCATGCTCCCAATAAATGAGCTAACCTTCATTCTGACATTCATACAACCCATCCTATTCCTCTATACACCCAGCTCTGCTAAAGACTTTAGGTTGTTAAGACTCTGCCCAACCTCCCTCCCAAGAGCTATTGGTTCAGGAACTCTCACCCTGAGTAAATCTCATCCTAAACATATTTTCTTCAATTAGTTAATATTAGTAAGTCAATACTGGACACATATGTAGCTGTAATTATGATACATATAAATAATTGATAAATATTTTAAAAACACATATCGTACACAAGACTATGGAGCAAGGGCTAGCCTTGTTAATATCCGGGGTCTACCTTCACGAGTGATTTTAGCAGAAACAATACAATGATAAGGGTAAAAATTATATACCAGATTCCTTTGTTATCTTCCAAAGACGAATGTCAGGTGAGACTCTGAAATTTGATATCCTCTACTAACCAAATCTCATTAAATATTTCTATTCTAATGTAATCTGATTAATTAATGAACCCGTTTTACTGATAGCTTTAAACACATTCAGTAATGTTGACAAATCATACTTGCTTTTGTTGAGCCTACCAGAGGAACATGTAGAAGAGCATACCACTCTCTTTATCAACCAAGAATAGGGGATTTTTTAAAGGTTATTATATTCAGCACTGAATAAAGACAAGAGATATTGGGAAAAAAATTGCATTGAGAACAGTCTATACATAGACACAATATTCTTTTTTCTTTTGTTCAAATTTTAAAGAAAATACTGGCGTATTGATTACCTATTGAAAAAATTTAAGTAGCAATACTGCTTTAATTCTTGAACATAGAATTTTGTAATAATTTTCCAATATTATTCTATTCACTTGAATATACTGTCTCCCTTCACAGGTTATGATGGTGGCAATATTTGGTCCACTGACATCATAATGGAATTTGTTGGGAGTATGTGGCAAATCGAGAAAAACAAATAGTTTTACTGGATTATAAAAGTACATGATTTCATTTAGCTTTAAACAGACATACAAATGTATTATTATTTGGTTATAAAAATGACACTTTTAAAGCTTTTAGATAAACTCTAATCTCATCATTAAATTCTAATTCCCATAATTGGTTATGGAATTTCTCAATTATAGAATATTTCCATTCTTCATAATATAATTTTCAGATTCAGCTGACCTTTAGTGAATTGTCACAAAACCCTATTTAGGGAAGCTCAGGTTACTTTTAATCAAAAGGCCTTAAAATAAAGACATTTAGTACCTCCAATGTCAAATGTACCACTAGCTCACTGGGGCTAGAATGATACCAACTTCACAACGTTTGACATGTAAATTGACTTCAGTGCAAGGTAACATAGGGACTGTAACATGACATTGGCATAATTTCAAACAGAGAACAACAACAAACCTCACAAAACAGAAGTAAACAAGTAAAAATCAACCATTTTGTCTAGATCATCAGTTTCTTTGGATTCACACTTTTTTTAAAACCGTGTCTATGGTATAAAATAAATGGGAGTTTTGAGTGTGAGAAAAGACTACATAAAAAATGAGGAGAGGAACACTTTTAAGTCCCTACTAATACCCTTATCTTAAGTGAAAGCTGTGTGAAGCAAGTGACAAAGCCCCAAGAGCTTTGGATACAATTTCATGCACTTTGTGATGGAAACAGTGTCAAAATATGAAAATTATTAGTGAACTGACCAAATTGTGTCAATTTGCAGTCAACAACCAACTATAAAAATAGCTACCACAATTGTAATGGTTCTTTAACCAAGAACCATGGGTTATTGGTTATTGTACATATCTGAGGACTATATAAGGACTGGTATGTGAATAGATCTATTTTATGGAAAGTCAAATTTGTTCTGAACAATGTGGATGATATAATAAAGATGATTTGTATGTCTTTGTTTCATCTGTCAATTTAAACAGCTTTTGCATGCTAAAATTCAAATGTTGACTATACCACAGACTCACTATAAAATCAATTTGGCAAACTGAAAAGTAATTGCATGATTCTTCATTCATCTTCTTAGAATCAGGCCATAGAATTTAAGACAAATAAACCTCTTCCCCAGCATCATTTTTTAGGAAAATGCTTAAAGAAAATAAAGTTTTCCTTTCAAGTTTTCTTGGAAAGGTTGCCTTTTTATGAAGCAATAAAATTGCATTAAAACACACTTATAATATTGGCTCACATGTTAATAGCTTTTCAAATATGAGACAGATCATGCCTGGCCCCTAATGACCAAAAAAAAAAAAAAGAAAAGAAATCAATGCTTCATGACCAGTAAACAATGAATAAATCTGTAGAGGTCCACAACTTACACAATACCTAGAATGAAGTGATTCCTCAGCAACTATTATACCTCATAATATGGAGGATGATGACAATTATGAGGTGGTGATAGTGGTTGTGAACATTGGACAAACTGAATAATGACTAAAATTTTACCTAGCATCTTTAGAAGAGGCAGAAATTTAAATTATGCACATTTATTTAATTGCAATAGCAAGCACTCTTATCCTATTGCTATAAAATTAAATTTAAAATTTTTTAATAGTGTCTATTTTATACCAAAGTGATAACTTTGATTTTTGCACTTAAAGCAAGTTCTATACTAAAGTTAATAGATGGAAAGAGTATAGTGGTTGTGTGATTCAAGTCACAAAGATCTGGGTGTAAGTGTGAGCTCTAATATTTACTAGTTGTGTTATTTTGGGAGATTATTCTATAAAATCTCAGTCTTCTGAAGGAAAACAATAGTGCCTACCACATAATATGTTTGTGAGGACTAAACAAAATAATGTTTATTGTTATGCTTAGCACAGTAATTTTCAAATATGAAATATACCTGCCCAATGATAGTTTTATTTATTTTTTTAATTTCTTTAAAGATTATCTTCATTTAGTTAATTAACAGTAATTTGCTTTTTCCCTCCTAAACATTTTTTGTGCATCTATAATGTGTCAGTTACTACACTAAGTGATAGAAGAAACTTGGAATGAAAAAAAAAATACTGTTGGTAAATATAATTTAGAGGGTTCCTATTATAATGAGTGTATTTTAAATATTTCATTAATTATATTAGACATAGTTAATTCTAAAATTACACTTGATCTTAGCCAAAAGGCTGAGAAGTGATTAGTTAATTCTAAAATTAATCAAATTTCAGTTTAAATAGGTCAATTTGACCAGCAGATATAGACAGATGTAAAGCAGACATTCTTTAGTTATTATAACTTCGTGCTAAGTATAAAGTTTAAGTACAAATTCCATTAGGACATATGTCATTTTTTGAATCACCAAACATCTTGCCATTAATTTTCCTCCATCTCTAAGAATAATTTATTTGTATCCATTTTTAATCTTTATGGTAATTATTAAGTCTTGTGTATTTTAGAAGTTCAAATAACTGATTGCATATCTTTTGTCAGGATCATTAGAAGGTCAATTTTATAATATTATATTTGAACTGAAGCCCTTGTATTGAGTAACATGTACTACTCATTTTAAACATATATATGTATTTGTATTTTCAAAAGAATCTTCTACTTATACTGAAATTTATAGTGGAAAACATTTTTACCACTATATCACTGTACCATTAATATGGCTTTTTACTTTGAGTTCAGGGTAGAAAAAGAGATTGCTATTGCTTTCTTTCCTCTGAACATTTCTTTTTAAAACAAATATAAAGCTCTCCAGTCGATGATTATTATGTGAAAGGTTTTATCATTGGAGGCTTCTTTTTAAATAATCAAAACCATTTCATAGAAAAACATAATGCAGAACACCTCCGGGAAAAGTAACACAGATTTCCATTCAAAAATATGTGGCAAGAGACTCAATCTTATAACCTAGATTCTATAAAAATCTCATGGGCATCAAATGTCAAATGGAATGCTGCTAGCCACAGGAATAGAAAATGAAGCCTTCTACTAAAGCAAGGGGTAGAGTTTCAATGTCACAGAATCTGCAAGGATAAAATGCATTAGACCATGAATGTATAGTTTACCTAAATATATTAAGTTTTAACAGATGGACAGAGAAATAAAATCATGAAAAATTGTGTTGGCTATTTGGCTTTTACACAGCTAGAGACTATAAGATTCATGGCAATTTTGAAGAAAACTGCTTTTTAGCTTCTTATTTAGGAAAGGAACTTGAAAAGATTATATTTTTGGCTAAATGTTGTTTAATTATAAAAATACCAGAAATGAATAACTGCCTGCCTTCTCAGCGTAGAGAGTAGGTTCTAAACAAGGACAGTGGTATAGTAGAAGACACAGTAAACTAGAACTCAGAATAATTGGGTTCTGTTCAAGGTTGCCTAATTCCCTCATCTCTAAAACAGATGTCATGCCTTCTACTTGCTCTCCTTTATAATGCAATTATATGGTTAAGGGCACTTGGTACATGGTAAACACTAAATGTTAATTCATTGCAACTAAAGTGTGGTCCACAGACCATCAGTATTGGTGTCACATGTGAGTTTGTTCGAGATGCAAATTATTGGGCCCAGCCCTACCGATTAGAAACTGCATTTAAAAAAGATTTCCAGGTGATGATTACATACATCAAAGTTTCATAAGCACTGTATTATACATTATGATAATAAGCATTAGTTAGGATTCCTATGTCTATTTTGCTAAAAAATATTTAAATGTGCTTTGACATATGAAGCATGCATAACAAATGTGAAAGATAACAAGGATGGTGGTGCAGATGTTGATGAATGGAAGAAAAATAACCTATACATCCTATTAGCCCTTAATGAATATGATGAGCATTTCTTTCTGCCTGGATCTATAAGATACAAAATAACTTTCTTGCTTCCCAAAAAAGGGATAGTCACAAAGTTCTCCCTATGTCATAGCACCCCAAGTAAGACCCACACAGAAATCTGTGAGTTTAAACGTAAATAACAATTTCAGATAGCAATTTCAGGGCTGTGAAACTGATCTGAGGCTAAGAAGAAGGAGGAAAAAGCAAACAAGAACGAATCTCACAGGCTTATTAATGCTGAGTGTGTGAGTACCCAAATTTCTTAGAATCACTAGTCAGAATGATTTAAAATAGAATATGGGATCCATATAAATTATATAGACAAGGAATGTCCATTCATAATCTCATTACTAGTAATGGAAGCTCTTTAGAAGAGAGTGTAGTTAATTGCTTTTTCCCCTAAGTTGAGAAATATACTGGAAGAAGTGCGCTTTCTTTCTCCAGTCATGTTAAATTAATGGATTAAGTCACTATCATTCAGCACAGCAATCAGAAGCAAGAGTTGTTTCTAAGTTGGTTTATATCTATATTTTATTATTCCTTTTTCTTGAAATGATACAAACATCTAAAATTAGCTCAAATAAAGCATAACTTTCTGTAACATAGGGGCATGATATTTAGAGATGAATGGAGCTGAATTCAAATTTTAGCTGGACCATTTAGGAGCTGTGTAACATTGGACAGTTATTTAGTTCTCAAAGTCTCAGCTCATTTATAAGTAATGGTGTTGGGAGAGTATATATGGTAGTGTATGTGCAGTGAATAGCTACCCTTTATTGAGCATATTGGTACAGTGCAAATTTGACTCTAGAAAAAGTAGGAAGTGGTTTGTTTTCCTAATTAGACCCTGACTCTGTCAACTCCTGGATAAACCTATTATTCCAGGGAGACATTTAGTTCTCTGAATCAAATTCAATATTGTTCTCTCTCACATTTTCCCTGGCATAGGGCAAATGACTAGATATAGAAAGGGTTTTCTGAGTTAAAAAAAAAATAAAGGTGAATTGAGATGCTAATAAAGTAAGTACTTCATAAAACAAAAGGATGTTTGAAAAAAAGTCTAAAAGAAAATGATCCTGGGAAAGAAATAAAGTGAATATAAATAACTCAGAGCTGAGTGCGAATCCCGAAATTGTTTTCCTGCGTTAACACTAATAAAAGTAATATAGCTTTTTTTCCCCACAAAAATACTCTTACAGTCCTCAATATAGACAAGAACAAGAACAAGAAAAAAACAAGAACAATAACAAGAGCAAAAACAAGAAAGAACAAGAACAAGGGGTGATTCACCAAACACTCCAAGGCAGGCATAGATTCTTTTTCTGATGCAACAGGTGACTTTAAAGTGTAAAATAGAAAACATAAATGCTTGCCAATCCACACACAATGCTTTCACTTTTGTGCAATATCAAACCAATACCACAGTGAGCTAACGTTTGCCTCTGAGGCAAAATGCTGACTGATGTTCAATAGAACAAGGGATTTTGTAAAACTGTGCTCATCAGAGTGATGCATCAAAAGAAGACAGTACCACACAGGAAACGCCAACACAGAAAATAAAAATTAAAAAAAGTTATACTCAAACAAATCACACACATTTACATGCTACACAGCAGATAGCAAACCCTTTTCTTGCTGAGTAGATTCTTTCTCAGAGAAATAGGTGAAGAAAAGTCAGTGGCCTCCAAATCCTATAATTATCCAATAACATAATGATATTGACACAATTATATCGTGCAAAAACGTGTGTATTTTTAAAGTATTTTCCCCAACCCTTTCTTTTTCCATCTCCCAGCTCACCAGAATATATACATATAAAGCAAAATAAACAAGGGTCTGGAAAGAATTCAATTAATTTGACATTTTCTAAATCAGTGTGCCAATGTAAATTACAAATAATAAATGACATAAATAAGACTATCACTATTTTAGGAAAATGGTTAATTACTTGAAATATCTTGGAAAAAAGTTACGTAAAAGCATCAATTTTATGACTCTTTTTAAGTTTGAAAATAAATTATAGATTTCTGATCTTAATTTAAATAGTAAAACTGATCCATATAAAAACATTCAAAATTATTTTGGAAAAGGTGGTTAAATTATTTAAATTAACATTTGAAAAATTATTAAATTTACTGTTAGGATGATTATTGATTAATACAGTCTAATAACTTTTACATCTCTGTGAAACTGAAAACATAAGTGCTTTCACACCTAGAGCCTTCTAAATATTTTTTAACTCCTCAATTAAAAGAAGCTCATCTCTTTTAAAGCAATTATTGGAAGACTATTTTAAGACTGATCAATTGCATGCTTTTAAATTCAAAAAAATAATTATGCTCATCTTTTTAACTTAAAGCACAATCCTAAATATTTTAAAGGAATTGAATAAAACCAATTATTGATCTTAATAAATCAGAATCATGAAAAAAAAATTTCCTCCCATCACTGACTTATATGTAAACATGGTTTGAACAGTAGGGGTCAGGGTGAGCACTGCATGTGGACCCTTAGGTTAGAATATGCTCCAGAGAGCATGTAAAAATCTATGTGATCTGTTAGTATGCACTATACAATTCCATAGTCACTTGAAGTATCAGTTTAACCTCTTTTATAATATGATGATGTGTAAAATTTTATGTCAATACATAATTCTGTATGCAAATTGGTCCAATTGCATCTTAATATAAAAAATTAATTGTTCGTGTTTCAGATTACATGCTGTAACTGTTTACTACCTAAAGTGTATTAATAGATAATTGAAGAAAATGATATCACAACTCAATTAGTGTTTATTTTTCTTTAAAATTCTAAATATGGCATTTTATTGTTATATACTGGACATAAATGTATGATTTTATGTTCACAGTATATCACATTTTGCCATACGCTATTTAAGTTTCAAGAATATTATTTTTGGTTGGTATTAATATCTGTGGATGACTAAAGTTTGTTTAAGCTACTACCAAATATCATAGATTCTTGTTATTTTTATTTAAAAAAGTATTTCAATGTATGTTCTACAGCCTAACTCTACTAATTTCCTTTTGAAGTATTTTTAGAAGCAGGACAATTTAATCAAAGTATATGGACACTTCTGAGGTTTTAAATATATAATGTCAAATTGCTCTTCAAAGAAAGCTATCAATTTTCAATTTTCTTCACCAATGTATAAAAGATTCTGTTTTCCTACATATATACCAACATTAAATATGTAATTTTCTTAATTTTTCTAGTTTTTATTTACATTTACCTTATTACTAAGGTATACAACATTTTTATATCTTATTTGGCCTTTTATAAATCATTTAGGAATGGGTTCTTCATGACCTTTGTCAATTTTTCCTGTTGGTTCATTTTTGAAACACTATTCAGGATATAGTGAACATACGATCTAAGAACTGACATTTCACAGAGGAAAACAATTATCCCTCAAGAATGTCATAGAACATAAACTACAGGTTATACCCTATATGTGGGATGGGAATTTATCTGCCAAGAATTAAAAAAAAAATGAGAAGCGTGAGAGAAGTACATGGAATTAATTGCTCTCCATACTCCCCAGTTCATCCCTAGCACATTTTCCCCTACCCACTAAAATATCTTGCCATTAGCTGCTGTGGAAAGAGGACAGATTGAGTTGTGAATCAAGATCCTCTGACAAATAATTGTACAAAAAAGCACTGCAACAGAGGGTAGCATATCAGTTGCCACAAAGATAAGGATGCTTTATGCAGGCAAAGACCTTTGAATAGCTAAAAACAGAAGCCTCTTCATACACACTCAGTACAGTGATCTACTTTATCATTCATTCAAACACATTTTTTCCCCTTCATCAGGGCATCTTTTCATTTTATTTGCTGTTCAAAACACCAGGACACAAAGGATGTTCTTCATCTTGTGAGCTATTGAAATGAAATCTTGAGGTTAAAAAAAACGAAAAAGAAAAAAAAAACCCTTGCCCTAAATTCCCTTTCAAAAGTAAAGTGTGAAAAGACATCAAGCAGAGTACACAGTGTTATTGTTGCAAGAAAGTCAATTCTGCAAGTACGGAATCCAAGGCCATCAGCAGTGGCTCAATCGCTTCCTCACCCACAGTGAATAATAAGAAAAATCCAAACAGAAAGGATTCCACTTGCAGAAATGAAACTTCTCATTGTCCCCTTCCTCCTGATTATCATTAACATCTATGGGCACAGCTGTTTCCTTTCTCTGACTAATCCTAAAGTCAATGCTATAATATTGGCCCCCTTCCACTGCATCCCCAGAGCCTATTATACGTCACCTCAGGTCCTATGCTGAACAGGAGAGATTTCAAATTTATTTTTTCATTGAGCAGCAAACTAACAAGCCTTACCCGTTGATGTAGTTTGGTATTGAGATTACAAACAGTTTTTAAATTTTATAGCCTTGAAAACTTGGTCTTATTAAACCTTTTTGAATTTGTAAATAAATTTCAATTACAAGTTAAAAGCTAAGCTGTAATACAGAAGATAATAAAAATCAAAGATTTTTTTTAACAAAATACTCAATAGTTGTATATATAATATCCACATTATCATGGGCTTTCTTTTTATAATCCCAGGTTGTTTTTCAAACACGATGAAGTAGGCCATCTCAAAGTTCTTCTTGACATAATTTTACATGCTATACAGTATGTATTTGTATACCAGGGTCATTAAATGAATTGCTTTCTACTTTATAGTTTTAGGATAAAATGTATTCCTTATTATTTGAAAATATATTACTTATTATTATTTGGTTTTTAAAAGCCATCAAAGTAAATAATATGCATTACATGCACACTATCACCATAAGCTATAGTTCTATTTCTAGCAGAGAAAATTTAGTATTTTCTTGGTATCCATTGGAAAGTTTTATTAGTTCAAGTAACAAAATAACTCATGGACCTTGAGAAAATTGAGACAAGATCATATTTACATTCATAGCATTCAGTAACCTACTTGGCCTATAGTAGTCACTGAAAAAATGCTTCTTTAATAAAAAGCTATGCAATAAACAAATTAACAATAAAGCGGTTTCCCCATATAGTAGTTCTTTGGCAATTCAGGCGAACTACAGAATTTTAAATCATGTGTCAACACATGCTTTGTGTACTACTTGTGACTACGATTTGATTATATATTAATAGCTATATATATTAGTGTACATTTCCTAGGTTTGTCTTTGCAAATAATTCCTCCACACCCCCTTCCTATAATCCTCAGCTCTCATAGTTTTCTACAAACCTGAAAGTTAAAATCTATTTGCAAAATCACCACTGAACTGAAAAATAAGCGTCATCTACATACATACATACTTTGATGTGAGGAAATGGTAAGAACGATCAAAGTCCATTTATCTAACGATTATTGCAGGAGCACACTCTTGTATACGGCATATTACTGTGCATTTAGTCTGGGCATTTTTTTCAGGTCTAGCCTGTTCTTCCAGTCTAAATTCACATTATTATTTTCTTTGCTGAGAGAATTCTTGGAAATTTGGTGGCATTTGTTTCCATATCATATCAACTCCTCTTCAAACAAATACAAATTTTCTTTTTTTTTTTTTTTTTTTTTTTTTTTGAGACAGAGTCTCACTCTGTTGCCCGGGCTAGAGTGAGTGCCATGGCGTCAGCCTAGCTCACAGCAACCTCAAACTCCTCGGCTTAAGCGATTCTCCTGCCTCAGCCTCCCGAGTAGCTGGGACTACAGGCATGCGCCACCATACCCGGCTAATTTTTTTCTATGTATATTTTAGTTGGCCAGATAATTTCTTTCTAATTTTTAGTAGAGACGGGGTCTCACTCTTGCTCAGGCTGGTCTCGAACTCCTGACCTTGAGCGATCCACCCGCCTCGGCCTCCCAGAGTGCTAGGATTACAGGCGTGAGCCACCGCGCCCGGCCACAAATTTTCTTAAGCATATAAATGAGTAAGTTTTCAGCTGTTACCATCAATTTCCTAGGTTCCACAGAGGAATATTGTTTTGTGAAGCCTGGGGCAATGGGTATGTTGACTGTTGGAAGGTAATTTGTATAGTTGTTCTTTCTGAAAGATGTCTGGCTTCTTTTGATGTTAATAGTTAATATTACGTGATCTTGTAAATTGATTTTTTTAAGCCTTGGGCAAAAGAACAAAAGCTTTTTCTCCCTAGATGTCTCCTTTCTTTACTTGGTTCCATTTTTAATAATTCTAATATTCTCCACATTAGAGCTGTCCTGTGGTGGAGACTAGATAGGAGTTTTGAACATTTAATCCTAAGGTATCAAGTAGTGTTGAAGCACGTAACACTTCAGTGTATGTTTTCTTCTAAGAAAATACAAAAGCTCTGTGATCTAGAAGTGGATTTGCCAAAATTCAATCAGTAAACAAACTACAGTAATCTGGGTAGGCCTGGGCACTAAGGTATCTGTCTTTTATTTCATCATCTTCAATTATCTCAATATCTTGCTGGCTTGTTTGATTCTTAACTCATTAGAAAAACAGATAAATAAATGAACTGATAAACTTCAGTTTCAACAAAGATGGAGCTGACTAATGGAAGATAGTGTTTTCATACTTTGGTAGAGTTGAAAAGACAATAGTGTTCTCCATGGCTAGGACATACATAGGTACACTTCTAATCCAGATTAAAACCTGGTGGTAAAATTTAGCTCTGTGTTTTCCAGATACCCACCAATTTTGTACTAATGGCCCTTATTTTTAGCTTGAAAGAATTGTGCTACTTCTGTTTCTATTCTTTTACCCATGAGGAGACCAATAGAAAGAAGGCATATGCATTTTTCTGTCTTCAAAGGGTCAAGTTTACAGTAAACCTTCAAGTCAACAACAAACTCAGATTTTTTTATGCTAATCATCTGTAAAATGACAATATACAAAAAAACTTTTGATGGCTATATGGACAAAGATAAAAGATAATTTGACTATTTTATCAGCTAAAATTCTGAAGGAAATACATACCCAAACCTTCTGATTCAAATAGACATGTTTCATCCACCCCTAAATCTCGGCACCAAGATAAGAAATTTGCTGTGTTGTCTCGGGCAAAAAAGGAGCCTGAAGGAGCACTGGCTTTGCATGGAATCTTCTTCAATGGCAGACTCTGAAAAATAAAGAAATTCACTCTGGTGGAATATCTGGCAAAGTCATCACAGTGACACATTAAAAACACATTTATGTTTACAATAAAATGCTTTGGAATAACCTTATGTCACTAAGCAGGTTTGTGAAGAACTATAGAAAAGAAATACAATGCTATACAACTTACCAGGCGTTAAGAGACTATGAAAATCTGTGCCTGGCAGCACATATCCTTTTAGTAACTAGTAGTAAATATACATAAGTCCCTTTCCTGGCTCCGATTGCCTCTTCTCTCTCTTCTATTATTATTTTTTGGCTTTCTTTTTCACCTAAGCATACTATCAGTATTTATGACACAGTATTTATAAATGTATTTCTTATTTGTGAAAGGGGAATGAGAGAAACACAAACACAGTATATAAATATAATATATGTATAACACATATACCTGAATTCTTATATGTATACATATATAAATCCCATAAAAATTATACAAGAATTATAAAGTCAAAAAAGAGCAGAAGTATTTAACATTGCAAATTTCAATCACCAAGACCAATAAAGGGAGATATTAAAAATCTTCTAACAATAACATTCTGAAGTCTTTCTTCCAGAATATTTTCCCTTAAACCATAACTATGCTGCATAATACAACATAATTCTGGTCTGAACTCTGCTATTTGACCTTGAAAGATATTATTTACATTGGGCATTTCTCTTCTGGGATAAGAAAGGGCTTAAGCTAAGGGAGGGTCTGAACCAGGACATACTTTCCAATTAACCATCTCTCATAAGATTTTAGTCAGGAAATCTCCTTGGCACGATACCAAGCATTACAGATTGTTAAAATTTATTTAATAGAATATATCCGGTTTCCATGACATTCCAGGAAGCTATAGAATGTGATTCCATGTGATGTGAAAGACTAAGCCAAGTATTTGCATGATCTGGGCTACATAGAGCTTTGCCTTAAAGAGCAAAAAGATCAAGGGAGAAGCATTTTGTGGTCTAAATTTATAAAGAATATATTCACTATTCACTGTGAACTAACAAACATAACCAAAAAGTTGTTGATTGTTGAGCTCATTTAAAAGAATGAATATAAAAAAAATGTGGCCTTAGTGGACTGGTAAAGTCCTGCTAACATCAAACTCTTACTAGGGGTCTTCACATCCAGGGATTTTTTGGCTGCATAACTAAAACATTCAGATACTACATCACTCAAAGACTGTGCCTGAGCCAGGCACTGTGGCTCATACTGTAATCTCAGCACTTGGGGAGGCTGAGGCAGGAAGATTGATTGAGGTCAGGAGTTCAAGACCAGCCTGAGCAAGAGGGAGACCCCATCTTTACAAAAAAATAGAAAAATTAGCCAGGCATAGCGGCACATGTCTGTAGTCGGGAGGCTGAGGCAGGAGGATCGCTTGAGATCAGGAGTTTGAGGTTGCTGTGAACTATGATGATACCACTGCATTCCAGCTGAGGTGACAAAGTGAGATTATGTTGCCAAAAAAAAAAGTATATGTCTGTTTAATTTCAAAGATCTGTCTCTTGGTTGTAGAGTGAATTTGCTTTAGGGTAGACATAATCAATGTTTTTGCATAAATACACAAATATTTATACAGATATATATTTCAGGCACTATCTAGATAAATCATATATAGAGTGACCTACATAACAAAATCTCCTTAACTAATTTGATCCAGACATCAGTAATGGTTTTTCAAAGGAATGCTTTCCTATATGAGTTGTAAAAACAATCAGAAATTGCATAGTACGTCTTATTTCTAAAATATTCATGAACATCAATTAGTATTTATTAAAATTAAAATGCATATATCTTTAAATCTATCAATTCACTTCTAAAAATATATTATACAGATACAATAGCATTAGTGCTTAAAATATATGTGCAAGTATATTTGTTGTAACACTGAATAGGACAATTAGAAATAAAAATATGCTCAGATGGTGGAATAACCTATAATACACAATGAAACTCTATTAAATCATATGAAAATAATAAGACAAGTATGTATGTGTTAAACCAGAAATATTTTCACTATATACTCTTAGGAAAAATACATTTTAAACAGATATTTGTACCATCATTTCATTTTATGACATTTGTATATACATACATTTGTATATACATACATTTGTATATACATACATACATATATGCATACATACATACATATACATATGTATATACATATAACATGCAATATAGATTATTATATACAAAGTTAAATTGCATATAAATATGTTGTGATATACATATGAATATTTATATATTTATAGAATCTAAATTTAGGAATTGCCCAAGAAGGACATGCATCAAATTGATAGCAATCACCTTTGAGGAAGGGGATTGATTGATGTATAGAGTGTCATTTACTTCTTATTTTATGTAATTCCAAAAGAATTAGTAGGATTGTGAGTGACTTTTATATTTTACCAATACTTTCAAATAGAAAAATCAAAATAGGTAAATTATGTCAATCAAAAGTTTTTATAAAAAGGATTTGCTAAAAAAATCTCCAAGAGGAGACTGTAAAACTTTATGATGTAAATAGGGCTAAGATCATCTTTAAGAAAAGAACTTAAATAGGCCCAAACACTGAACCATTTTAAACCTACCACCTATATCCCTTAGGAGGGGGAGGACTTGTGAAACGCTTCAAACCAATGAATGAGTTTATATACAGGAAGTATAATCTAGGAACTATGAAATATTTGACATAGCTAAGGGCATGCTAAAGGGCATAAGGTAAATTATCTGTGTGGCAAAAAGGAATAAAATATCCATATTGACTGGAGAAGCAAGAGATGGATTTGACACTTAATCCACTAAGGGGCACAATTTGAAAGAATAATCACAAGTGATAGGCCCCTCAAAAATCATTCAGCCCACTCTTTAAGAACTTATGAGAACCAACACCCAGTAGATAAGTGAAAATGGCATTTTGCCCCCACAAGCTTGTGGTCTTTACAAAGTCATCTATATAGCATATACCACAGTCTGAGTATTAACTTAAAATTCAATGTAATCATATTGAAAGACATAAAAATTATTTTAAGACATATAAAATAAAAGCTGGCTATTGATACTTCATAACTTTGGAATTCCCAACGCAGAGAAATTCAGCAGTAACAATGACCTATTAATAACTACTTGGCATTTAGGTAATTTATTGAGTATTTGCTTCTGCTTTGGAGATGTTAGATTGAATACCACCAGCTGAAGACTGGGAAATAGTAAACAGTGTGAATGGAAGCTTCCAGTCTTCATCCAGACAAAACATTTTATTTGGTAGATTTTTTTAAAAGTCACCCTATTATTCCAAATGATTTGTGAACCCTCACACAAAGTACCTATAAAGTCCATCACATATAACTAATCTCTGCTCACCAGGAATTCAAAAGAGAACCTCCACACATAGCTCACCTGATAGGTTTCCCATATTAGTTTTCCCTATACTGTTCAACTCTCAACTCCTACAGCATTTAAATTATATGCCATCTTTAATTGTTTAATCATGAAAGTTTTTCCAAACAATGCTATTATATATTATGCCCTCAAAAATTGATTGATAGATGAAAGAATAAATGGTTAGACTTGACTCCTCAAATTGGATCAAAATCAACTTGAAGGCAGGACCAAATACTCTGTATTTATGTTCTAATATCCACAGGGGACATGTTTCCAGGGCCTTCAAAATCCAGTAAACTTATAGCATAACTATACATAAAATGCTTCCCATAAATTCCAAAAAGCTCAACTGAAAAATTTAAGTAATACCTTCACATCTGTTTTTAAAGTTACTGAATATGAAATTATGAGTAGAGAACAGTTAAGGCTGAGCTAAAATTGAGCAGAAATTTAGACTTGCTCACTCACTAGCAAAAGTCTTGCTATTGTACACCAGTCTTTGTGGTGTGGGATTCAACATTCTGTGTTAGCAAAATGAGAAATTAGGCCAATAAGCCATTAGGATTATGTGCAAGCAATCGATAGGTACATATTAAATTTTCTAATATCAAGACTCCCATGTTTATCTTTGTATCTCTCTCAGTGGGATTAATCCAAGATATGTACTTATAGTCCCTAAAATACTTACAGAGTGGTTGATTAACCTGCAAGAGAAGAGTTATGCATTCTAAAAGTGTGCCTCCATTCCCTTCAGGCAACAACCAAGATTGGTTGCAATAAAAAGAGAGAATTCAAGTTTTCTTCTAAAGCTTTGAATTCAATCCACTGCCTCTCAGTTTAATCACCAGCTAGGGAAAGTCCAATTACCTGAGTTCAAACTCAGTTATATCACCTTTGTGCTATGATGTCTTGGGAAATGTATTTAAAGTCTGCATCACAGTCTCCTTTTCTATAGAATGAACATAGAAAGCAATGCACACCTCGTTGGCCATGTGTATGTGAGTGCAAATTAAATCAATATAAATGAAATTTATTAGTAAGTATTCAATAAAGGTCATCAATGTAAGTAAAAACGTAATGAATTACCTATGATTCCCTCCTTTCATATTTTCTTGTCAACATTGCATTCTCTCCATTATGGGTAAAATAATTCAGAAAAAGAATGGCAAACAATTTACTTCTTCCCATCTTCACCCTAAATTTGAACCTTACTTTTAGAAGAGTTTTCTGATAGAATTTTCCATAATAACGGAAACGTTCTATATCTCTTGCTAACCAATATGGAAACCACTAGAGGCTATTGAGCATTTGAACCGTGTTGTGACTGGAGAACTTATTTTATTTATCAACTTAAATTCAAATAGCCACATGTGGCTGGTAGCTATCATATCAGACACACATTCATAGAGGGGAAAGTCAATCCATTATTTGGGTTTTTATAGACTAATATTTGATTACTTGACTAGCTTCCTTCTCAACCTCTCCATGTCTCTCAACTCCCTTCAAATCCAGTAGTTCCCTGGTATGAGACATATAACTGTTATTTTCAAAGGTTTTTATATGCTTCAGTGTTCAACATAAGTGTGTCCTAGTTATGGTGTCATGGGTGTCACAGCTTCAAAAGGGCAGCAGTGACTAATTCTATTTATAATATTATAATAATCTGCACATGGAGAACCAGGATGTTACTTAGCATTCTACTGCCACAGTGTTAAATGTAGTGCTTTCCACCCAGAAGGTAATGACTTTGCTGTTTTCTGAAACTCTTGGTGGGGTAGCGAAGGAGGGAACTAATACTGTGAGTGCCTACCACACTCTAAGCACAGAACAGTTAGTTTCATATGGATTGTCCTATTTAAGTCTCAAAAAACACCACCATAAATTGGGTAGGTAAGAGTATCATTTTCCAGATGAAGAAACTGAGCTTATACACAGTTCAAATCAAATCATTCAGCCTCTCACACCCATACACTTGTAGCTATTCCATGATAGCTCACCAATGCCTTGAATTTAATACATTTCAGCATTTGATTTATTTCCCAAATTTTTAGCCAGGCAGCATTAAAATAAAGTATTATGTATTCTATTTTATCTATGCAAGACAGGGTGGAAAAAAAGACTGAGAGAGTGGCATCTTTAGTTCCCTGTATGCTGTGGACTGAAATTTTAATACTAGCAGTTTAAATTCATTCTTCACAAAAGTTTGAGTCACATTATTCCCCTTGATTATATCAAGTAGACATTTCAGATATAAAACAGAAGAGATACATAAAAGAAGACGTGGCACTTGCCAAGAACCAATATTTTTCCTTTTCCAAAGGGTATATAGAATGTACTGTTCAAATATGCAGGCAATAAAGTCACTCTTTCCATGATAGAATTAATGTTTCCACTTGTATTCCCTTGCTACCTTTACTTTCACTATATATTTTATTGAAAAGTAATCTCTTTCAGTAAAATTATTGCATTGAACATTCACAATATCAAGGTATCTAAACATAACTACCAAATTACTTTAGAAATGATGAAAATATAGTCTTTAAGATCAAAATTACAAAAATATTTTAAAGAAAGAAAAAACCTTCCTGGTACCATAACCCTTTCCTGGGAACTCTACAATAAGACCTAAAAAAAAAATATATATATATATATATATATATATATATATATATATATATATATATATATATATATATAAGGTTTCTCACAGCAGAGTTTTGGTGTACCTTTCTTCCTCTAAAATCATGAGAATAATCATTTAAATAAAAAGTTAGCAAATATATGAGGCCTTTTTAATTATGTGAAATCATCTCTGGCATAATATAAAATGATGCTTGAAATGAAGGTCAAATCTAGCCCTTAAACTTCAGGCCTAAAAGGTGAGATGGACAACAAAAGTTACTATGTAAATGAGTTGAAAACCTATGTGTACTCAAAAACCTGCCCATGGATACTTATAGCAGTTTTATTTATATTGCCAAAAGTTGGAAGCAACCAAGAAAGATGTCATTAGCTGAATAATAAATAAACAGTTGTACAACTAGACGGTGAAATACTATTCAGTGCTAAAAAAGAAATGAACAACAGGCCATGACAAGACATGGAGGAAACTTAAATGCATATTATGAAGTAAAAGAAGCCAACAAAAAAAAAGGCTACGTGCTATATGATTCCAACTGTATGACAATCTGGAAAAGACATAGCTATGAAGACAATAAAAAGATCAGAGTTTAGCAGGGAGCAAGGAATAAAAAGGCTGAGTACAAAAAATTTTAGGTCGGTGGAACCATTGTGTATGATACTATATTGACAGGTACATGTTATTATACATTTGTCAAAATCCATAGAATGTTTAACCCTAAGAGTGAACCCTAATGCAATCTATGGACTTTAGGTGATAATGATGAGTTAATGTAGGCTCATCAACTGTTAATAAATATATCATTCTGGTGTACTTTCCACTCAACTTTGCTGGGAATCTAAAACTTCTCTAATATATGAAATCTAAAAAATGTCCAATTCATAAAAGCAGAGAGTAGAATGGTGATTGCCAGGGACTGGCAAAAGGGGATTGGGGAACAGAGAGACGTTGGTCAAGGGAACAAAGTTTCAATTACACAACATGAATAAATTCTGGAGATTATTGTACAGCATGATGACTATAGTTGATAATCATGTATTATATTCTTGAAAACTGCTAAGATAGAAGATCTTAAGTGTTCTCACCATAAAAAAATAAGTATGTAAGGTGATGGATATTTTAATTACCTTGATATAATCATTTCACATTGTGTATATATATCAAAACATCACATTGGGTACCATAAATATATATTTTTGTCAATTGTACCTTAATAGAGCTAAAAAATAAAGTCTACAAAAATTACTATCTCATTGATAGTTTAAGCATCAAATGCTTCACAAAGGAGAAATATAGGAAGTTTGACAACAAATACATTCCTTCCATTTTTATATATTATACCTAATGTGTATATATAAAACACACACACACATACACACACACACACACACACACACACACACACACACACACACACACACACGGGAATCATTATCTAAATGCTGTGTTACTATGAAAAGCTTCTCTTCTCCCAACTAATTGTTTACACATGAATAGACTGAGATTAGCTTTTTAAAATCTCCAAAAGTTCAGTTCTACACTTTAACATTCAGTTAATTGATGTGGCTACCTAAAAATTTTAAATAAAAATTTAAGCTGATTTAATTTATCCAATCATTATTAAACTACTGTTTTGCACAGTAGGCACTGGGGACTGAAAGACTAAAATGGGAAGGTCAAGGTTTTTTTCTGGAAACTCTGTGTCTTGTTGAAAAACAGACCAGACTTAAAAATCACATCATATGGTAAGAATTACAATAGAAGTTTAAGTAGGTTTGGTTTAAATTAAGTTCTTTGGGAACTTCAAGGGTCTTTGTTTAACTCTGCAGAAGGGTTGATTGGGCAGCAGTATGGGAAAGCCTTTCAATGGAGCAGCCATTTACATAATTGAAAGATCTCAAGTGCTCACCAGACTAACATGAAGGGCAGTGCATTTCAGAAAGTGAAACTGGAAGAGGCTTGAGGAATCACCGGTGTTATGAACGAGTGAGTACAGAATGCATGGAGACTATGTGACTAGAAGAGTGGATTGGAGCCTGGGGCAGGATCACAAGGGTTTTTTAATGCCTGACAAGGATTGTTAACACTGTAATCACAACCAGGATGTATAAACTCAAAGGCCCAGAAGAGGCGAGGCAGATTAAATAAAAGTGATGTGGCTAGCTCCAGGGGACTACAAGGAGTGGTGGCGACTGTGGAACACTGAAGAGCTCATGCCATGTCCAGGAGGGGCAACCATATTTATTTAGTTCTAACTCATAGCTGCCATAAAGAAATAAAGTCCCAATATTGTTGGATTTTCCCATTTTTTCAGAAGAATCAGAAAATCCAGACAGCTTAATGTGAAAATTCCAGTTTTGAACAATTGGATTTATAAGCAGAGGCACATGGTTGCCAGTTTACAATGTCAGCATTTATCAAAGTGAACAAAAGATTATAACATTTTAACATAAGAAGTATCTCAATTATATTGTGTTCTTTGGAAAAATAATCATGTCATTGCTGTCAAGGATAGATTGAAGGAAAAGTAAAAACTTTAAAGATAATTCTACAGAAGTAAAAATAGTGATTTTTATTCCTCCTACCACCTCTATCTTGGAAAACCTCGAAATCACAGAAAGAGCAGCAAGACTAGAAGAGTAAAATATGAAATGGAACATGAAAGATTTTTCAGAGAAAGGAGTTTTGGATAGCAGGTGTGACATTCCCTCAGATTCTCCACAAAATCATTAGAAATTATTAATTAATTATAGATCAACCAAATTGGCAATAGTTTTAAAAATGTCTTAGAGAGTATACATCAGTTTTTTGTGTCCACAATAAAGAAACTAACTTAAAGAGTTAGCAAGAAAATTCTTTTAAAATATATGTTGAATTTTTCATTTCTAACACATATTTTGCATGTACTAAGATGTAATCATTTATCATTATTGGCAGCAAATTTTGAGTTCAGAGTCTATGATTCTAAATTTTGAGTTCAGAGTCTATGATTTTAGTCAAAACTACTTTTGGATACCCATCTGTAAATTACCCACCAAAGTAAAAGAAAAGCATTTTCAGAAGTTCAAAGATTGTTTTATAGACGGATTCCATGAAACCAATTTATTTTAGTGGCTCATAGATTCCTAATGAGTTTTTTACAAGAAGACCTTTTTTCTTCCTTCTTTACTTCCTTCCTTATCCTCCTTCCTTCCCTCCTTTCTTCCCTCCTTTCCTAACTTTACTGTACTTCAGATTATTTTAGGGTACATTGTGAGTTCCTATCTACTGATTGATGGTGACCAAGAACATTTATTTAATCTGTTTCACCTTTTGGAACTGCAGGTCCAGCATTTGTAACATGTTTTGAGAATTAAATATGATATTCTTGAAAGTACCTAATACTAATCCTAGATCATAGCTTCTCTTCATTAATTTTAATTTTTCACATACATGCCTACTTTCAGTTCCACTTACACAGAATGCCTTAAGGAGAGTTGAATATTGGTTATATCATCACACTTGTAATTACTGGAACAAACCCAGCCAGATAAATATAGGAAAAATAAAAATTTAAGATGATGCTTTATATTTGTATGGTGATTTAATTACAATTTGTTTTTTTCTTCTTCTGATTTTTTTCATTACCATGCTGTGCATTCACTTCTGATCTCCACACTCTCATCAAAGTGGTGTTTTCAAAAGGCAAATTTGATTGAACTTCCCCTACTTAAAAATCTTCAATGACTTCTCAGTGCTTTTGGGATAAAGACAGCAGAATGGAGTGCTTATGTGCACAACATTTGGAACTAGACTGCCTGAGTCTGAATCCGGGATTTTTCAATTACTAGTTGCCTGACCTCCTTTAGTTCATCAAAGTCATCATGCACCTTCACATCTAAGGGCTTTCACACACACTATTTCCTGTATTTGGAATACTCTGCATTCCCTCTCTGCCTGGCTAATTCCTGTCCACTTCAGAATAATCTAAGATATCCTATCTGCATGGCTAGTTTAGGTCCTTCTGTTAAAGCCACTCTTGTACCTGGGCTTTCCCATATTTATACATAAAAGTAGAAATTCACTGTCTGCTCAATTCTTAATTATTAGCTTTGTGTTATTCTGCAAGGGCAGGGAACATGTGAGATCCAGCACCTTGCCCTGTATATTTTACGTGTTTAATACATATTTGTTAGATTGAATGTTGTCAATGTATGTTATGCTGAAATAAAAGTTGAGAACCACTGGTATATATGATTTATTTAACACTTCTCATTGATATCTGTATTTTTATATGTTCGTATTTTATTTACTTAATTAGACTGTGAGCTCTTTGAGACAGTAATGTTTTATTCTTGTTTCTGTTTATTAGCATCTTGTAAACTGTTAGCACTCAATAAATGTTTATCCACTGAGAAGTCTAGAAAAGCATCCTTTATGTAGGTTGGTCAGGGAAGGCTTCAGCCAAAAGATGGCATTTGAGCAGATACCTGAGACTGAGCAGCAAGTCAAAATGTATTTGAGGAAAGAATACTCTAGGAAGCTACAAGAACAATTGTGAAGGCCCTGGGCAGGATGCAGGGGTCCCTGTTGTGTTCAAAGAACAGCAAGGAGGCCAGTGCGGCTGCAGCTAAGTAAGGTCAGGGAAAAGTCATAGGAAATGAGATCCGATAGGTACCCAGGAAACAGAATGCACAGAACACACAGGGCCTTGTTGGCTGTCATAAAGATTTAGGCTTTTTCTCCAAGCAAGTCAAGGTGCCATTGGAAAAATTTGAGCCGAACAATGGCATAATCTGACTTAAGTTTTAAATCATTTTATGATTTAATCCATGTACAAAGCTTACTCTGACTGGCACAAAGTACTTAGTAAATGTTTGCTTTATTTTCATATCACATGGTATTCACTAAGTCTGAGAAAAAAAGATATCTACTTTTTAATTTTTACACAATTTAAAATATAGCAAATATGACAACATGGAATCAAATGGTTTGATTCCTCATTTATAATTTGTAATGCATATTGACATACATTTATATACACATTAGATAAACATTAATCTCTTTTGCCTTAACCTTCTCACTGTACTTTATTCTGTAAAAATATGTTTATTCTGAATTTTGTATGTTTACAACAATATCCCTCACTAGGTTGTGATCATCTTATTCTGGGAGGACTATAAATTTGAGATAAGCAAAAAATTATCTTTATGTTAATTAGCTTCTAATTGAAGTTTAACATTCCTTCAATTATGAGTGTAGACAAAAAAAAACAGGAACTTTCTCAACAAGTTTTTATTTTATATTACAAATGTTACAGATATCTAGAAATACTGGGTTTACTCTCTCCTCTACTTTAAAACTTCAGGGTTTATTAGAACCAATGCCAGATTAATTTTCTAAAAAGCAAGCATATTGCATTATTTTTTTGTTTTAATGTTTGTTTGTGATATTGTAATACCTGCATTTCAATAAAATTAATTTCTTTTGTTTTGTATTTGTAATCCTATGTGTTTTATTTCATGTATTTAAAAACAGCATTATAAGAACAGATCCACAGGCTTCACCCAACTGCCAAAAGAAATATGGTGTAAAAATGATTAAGTATTCCTGATCTGGAAGAAAAAGCCTATGACTTATTTTTCTCATATCTTTCATAACCCCTAGTACAAAAAAGACTTTCAAAAGGCTTCCTGAATTTACTGAGTTGATGCACCCCTATTTTAAGGTTCTTTTCTTCCTTTTCACTTCAAAGTTTTAATTCTTTTTAAACAATTGTTTACTGGGCTATTTTGATTATTTTTTGGCTTCAAGATATAAAAATTACTGTATTTTTTATTTCTTACATGGCACAGCAATGCTAGCAAGGAATCTGTTAGACAAGCAGCCTATGCTGGTGTGAAATTAGACATGACCAGCAAAGTAATATAAACACACAACACATACTAGAAGGCTTCATGCATGATATGTAATGCATTTTCAAACTGCTAAGTGAAACAATAGAAGGCATTCATGTAGTCAGTCCCTAAAAGCTTAAGATACAGTTGAAGAGCTCTATATACCATAGACTCAATTACCTCATCTAGAAAACATGATGCCATTACTCTGTAATGTACCAGCACCACATGCCTTGGACCACACACACATAAATATGGTGAGTACTTACATTCTAAATTACCTAGCAATCCTCGGACATTTTTAAAGGAAAAAGCAACTTTTTCCCCTAATTTTTATTTCCTGAAAAAGGCTCATGTTATAAAATCTATGAATGTTCTCCTTTAAGAAATAGCCTGTGTATTCATTATTGATTTATTCAAATGACTTGAATTTCTCAAACACATTTAGTAACAGTTCATTTTAAAATAATTAATTTTCCATTTTCCATATGGTGAGAGTGACTTTTCTTGACATAGTTTTCTGTATCCACAGTACTTTGAAAGCAGTGACCACAATTAGTGCTATCAAATATCATGAAAACAGTTCCTCAGTTACACTCCTTTTACAATCCTGCCTTGCTGATGTGCCTGCGTGCGGTTAAATGCAGGATGTGAGCCTGTAAGTGGAAGAGATGATGTCATTGGGGAAAAATTCGGTCAGGTTTACTTTTACACTCAAGGAAAGCATTCTACTGGTACTGGGAATTCATGAAGATGAAAAATGTGTGCGCGCGCCCGTGCATGTGAACCTCCCTTTTTTAATCCAGAATTTGTTCTGAGTTTTTAATACTTTCTGAAGTTTCAACTTAACATATTTTGTTTTTATGTTTCATATGCTTTCACTGCAATCATTATTTACACTGCCAACAATAGCTTATGGCTCTTATGCTTTTGAAAGGAAAAAAGCAGTTTTGATGAGGGATCCTTTATGAGCAGAATCACATAACTTAGAGGCTCTTAAATCCAGGCAAATTTCTAGATTAGATGCTGTCACCTGATCTTTCCTCATCGCTCCTCTTTGCTCTGGACTGTGGGGATTCTCAGAAGAGTACAGAATAAGGCTAGATACGTGCTCCCTCACATCTCAGCAGAAGCACACCCCAACATGAAGAGAAGGTTAGGATTTGGGAAATAATGACTTGTTTTTGCTCCTATAAAAAGGTTGGCAGCTACTGGCCTACGACAAGTAAGAAAGAAGACAAACCTGACAATAGATTATGTCTTACCTTTTTATAATTTAAGAGAAATTCTGAAATAATTCTCACTTTTGCCATTTTCTTCTTAACACATAATAAGAAAGCCATCTCTAACATGAGTGCTTTTCACAGAGACTAATTCCATGTTTTTCACACGGTCATTTTCCACTTAACTAGGACTTACACATTTGTCCAAATAATTTTAAGTGTGCAAAGCCACAATATAGTTGTGTACAAGTGTGTACAAGTTTAATTCCATTTATAGATAGTTTGACAAGCCTCATACCATTTTAAATAATTTTCCTAAAGAAACATATCCCAACTCCTTAGATCCTGGCTTCTTCTGACACCCACAAAAAGAGTTATATAATAAAAGGAAGAGAGGGAATTTCTTCTATGATTCATTGAGGACAATCAAATGAGAATAATTTAGATTTTGACCTTGTGATAACAAAAAAGAGTAAAGAATAAAATGATGTATGGATAGTCAGAATGGTCAAATTAATTTATTAAAACTCACTTAAAATTATTATAATAGGCTCATATATAAGCACATTGGGCATTGCAGTGTGTACAGCTATTGTGTATATTACAAAGCAGATATTTTTCTTTCCAATTGGTATTCCTTTTGTTTTAGGAAGCTGAGACATACTTAAAGTAATTTAAAAAGTGTGAAAACTTCTCAGTTTATACTACTATTATATATCTTTTAACTTCTATTTTAAATTCAGCCAAACAAAATACTGCCTTTCTCTTATTTAAGACTTGTGACTGCTTGCAATCAATTTTTTCCAATCATTTCATAAACTTGACCTCACAAGCTATGTATTACCACATATATCGTATGTCTCCCTAATAGAAAGTAAATTCCTTGGGTGTACACTGTGTCTATCTTTAAATCATGCCTATCTTTCTCACCACCAACACACATGCACATAAACACCCACAAGGAATGATATCCTTTCTTGTCCCTAACATATCTCATCAAACATATCAAATTTTAAAATAACATCTATAAATAGGACTCAATTACCATAAAATATCTGTAATTGGTAATATTATTATTAAAGGTTAATAAAATAATTAAATTGCTACACTCCATGACTTTTATTTCCTTTGTGAATTACCCATTGGTTAATAAAATAGCATATTTTCTAATAGTGGTCTCTATTGTGCATTATACTGTAATTGTGATTCTCTCCTGCAGTTTTATAGAAACTCCAGTTTTACCCTGGTTGTTAAATAGTGCTTTGGTAAGACGGCTAATTAGGAGCTCTGAGAAGAAACAAAGGTTCTTATATTCCCATTTCACTCACCAACTATTTTACTGGGCAAAAGGGACAGTTACTGGGGAAAAGATGCAAAAGTAAAACCAAAACAAAACAAAACAATGATTTCATCTTTATAGTTCCTTCGATAATTGAAAGACAACCCTTAATTACTGTAACAACACCTCATTTCAGGCCAAAAACATCTCCTGAGAGCCTACTGCATGAAAGGCCCTGCAATCATTCTCTTTCTTAATTCTAAATGGTGAGCAAATTTATAAAACCACTAGTTATCACTCGTCTGATCCCGATTTTATTGGACCTATGGCAAATGGTATAAACAGGCCTTGAAAAATAATCCCCAAACTGAATGAAATATTTAGATATTAATATGCTCATTTTTATCAACATTTTTACCTTTTGATAATGTTCTGAACTCAAATATCACATCATGTGACTATATAATAACATCTACAATTAATTAAATGATCAGCCTCCTCCAGGATTCACTTTATACTAACTAGTTTAAACCTGCATGGTCTATTACTTTGGCCAATCTCTTGTCAGTACTTTTAATGTACTCAGTACTTTTAATGTCCTTCCCTGTACAACCCTAAAATTCTCCAATCCTCTGTCTTCTCCATTACTTAAAAAGTCAGCTTTGTTCTTCATGATTTTTCACATCAAAGACTTTTGAGCTGAGCAAAACCAGCAGAGGGAGGAAATTCAAACTTACTGAGAATAAAAGTCTTCAAGATTAAAAATAAAGGATTGCTAAAACTCTAAAACCCACCCAGATAACAGCATTCTGGATCTAAAAGTAAGTATCTATATTGGGATATTCATTCATTCATTCGTTCAGTCAGTGATTTATTCATCCAAAAATACATATACTGTGCATCTATATGCCAAACATTATGTTAGACTCGCAGATGAATAAAACATAAACTGTATCCTCAAGAATCTTAGAGTCTAGCCAGCCATGGTGGCTCATGCCTATAATCCCACCACTTTGCAAGACAGAGATGGGGGGATCACTTGAGGACAGGAGTTCAAGACCAGCCTAGGATAGCATAGTGAGAGCCTGTCTCTACAAAAAAAATTTTTTAATTAACCGGGCGTGGTGGTGTGTGCCTGTAGTCCTAGCTACTTGGAAGGCTGAGGTGGGAGGATCGCTTGAGCCCAGGATTTCGAAGCTACAGTGAGCTAAGATCACACCACTGCATTCAGCCTGTCTCTTTAAAAAAAAAAAGACTCAGAGGCTAACAAAGGGGTAAAGACAAGGAAACGACTGAGTAGAACACTATGGTACAGCATGGGGGAGGATAATATACCTATGGGGAAACTGCAAAGACGGAGGCCAGTTCTACCGAAAGAGTATAGAGATTATAAGAGACAACTCTACACATCCAGGATCCTTGTTCTCTTCTTTTGGTAGGAATATATTAATTTTCCTTATGGAAGCAATCCTTCTCTCATTTTATTATTTAGTCTGAGCAACTGTCAATCAAGATGTGAGAGTATGACCTGGTCAGAATGTTGGCTACTCATCAGACTCTAGCTTGCTGAAATTTTAATCTTGATAAAAATGATGTAATAAAGTTAATAGCTAAATATTAATGAGCACCCGTATGTATTAGGTACTACTCAGTGCTTGTGTGTATTACTTACTTAGTACTCATAACAACTCAGGGCTGGGTGTGATGGCTCACGCCTGTAATCCTAGCACTCTGGGAGGCCGAGGCGGAAGGATTGCTCAAGGTCAGGAGTTCGAGACCAGCCTGAGCAAGAACGAGACCCTGTCTCTACTAAAAATAGAAAGAAATTATTTGGACAACTAAAAATATATATAGAAAAAATTAGCCGGGCATGGTGGCACATGCCTGTAGTCCCAGCTACTCGGGAGGCTGAGGCAGGAGGATTGCTTGAGCCCAGGAGTTTGAGGTTGCTGTGAGCTAGGCTGATGCCATGGCACTCTAGCCCGGGCAACAGAGTGAGACTCTGTCTCTCAAAAAAAAAAAAAAAAACTCAGTAAGGTGGGTACCATTATTATCTACACTTTATAAATGGGAAAACTAAGGCACAGAGAAGTTAAATAATTTTCCCAAGCTAATAAATGGTAAAGTTATGATTTAAGCCTGGGTGCTCTGGCCCCTGAGTCCATTAACCACATCTGTTCAGCTGCCCTCTCTATAAAATGTTTGAAATTATGAATTCTGACCGTGGTAGTCTGAAATGACTGTCCATGTAACTATGCTACATAACCCTTGGAAACAGTCTAATTCTTAGGCCCTCTAAGCCCAGGTTCACTTTCCTTCAAATTTCTTTTTTCCCAAGAGGAACCCCATATCTTTCCAATAAATTCTATTTTTGCTTATGTTAGCTAGAGTTGGTTTTTATTTATTTAGTACCAGAGAGTGAAGTTCAGCCACTAGGACTCAGAAAAATCCTGTAGTATTTGGAATTGGTGTTGCAAATGTTATTAGCACACAACTGTGGAATGGATAATAGCAGCCCATGGTATTATACAGGGGTTGGAAAAGAATACTGTTTTTTGTGGGGTCTTAAGCTTATGCTATTTGGGCACTCTCTTTATGAAAAATAATATAGAAATATGAATACAAAATTAGGCACGAAGTTAAATATTCATTTACTATAGCAAAGCATAAGCAATTAATAACTTAAAAAATGATAAACACTAGAACCATCGTAAAACACAGAAAAACAACATAATAGTTTTATTAATTGTCTGATGGAACCCTAATTTTCCCTAAATATTTTTGTTTTATGCACTTTGATCACCTCTTCATAAACAACGGTTTAGAAATATTTGCATAAGGAGAATAGAAATATAATGGAATCTTTCCTCTAGCATGATTAACTAGAATAAATTTTTAAATAATTTTTTAGAAAAATCTCTTTCAGCTTCACCTCACAACTCATTATTGGTGAACATCATAAATTCTGAAATTTATAAAAATTCTATTATCCAATTTGGAGAAATCTATCAAGATTCTTTCATTTGTGAGTTGGATATAGAATTTTCCACAGAATAGCTATGATTTAAGAAATTTAGATAATAATATGATTTGCATTTGGTATTGGTTCCTCTCTTTTGCTTATATCCTGGCCCTTTGCCAGGTCTTGTACACAAATGAGAAAAACCTAAAATTCTTATCTTGGTTGAGGGAAAGAGACAAGAAGAGGAAGAGCAGCCCGGGATATAAAACAAGCACTTCCTATAGGGAATAGAGAAGGTACACAGTGGATTCCCCTACTCCTGGTATTTTCCTGGACCAGGCTAAAAAAAAAAATATATTTATGAACCTGGACATTCCTGGAACAACAGTTCTGTTCTTAAAATCTCAGTTAGCTACAGATTAAAGAATCCATATTCTAAGCCAGAGCTGACAACCTCTACCAGGTGTCAAAATAGTACAGCCTGGCTCAGGATGGGTTTAGATTCATCTCACAGCAAGACTCGGGAATTCCTGGCCAACTAGTTACGTAGCCTCAACATACATTTAAAACGTTGAGTGCCACTAAGTGTATTATGACAGGGTTTTTCTCTATCTATATAATAGATTCCGAGGGTGTTTGTCTGAGGAGATCAGGATGTAATTTTAGGTTTGGTAGAATTAATTCACTCTGACTATACTAAGATGTCCTGAATTCAATATGCTAGAACAGGAGCCAAGGATGATCCTATAAAAGTTTGCTAGATTTGATAATGCTAGATCTGACGTTTTCCCGCACTAAATGACACTAAAGGGCCAGAAATCACTTGCTATAATATAGATAAAGGATAAAAACTTGAAGAAATGCCACATCCAATTTATAACATACACCTCACATAAGCATAGCTTTGGCTATGTTACTCAGTGGAGACTAAGAGGCTCTCTTTTTAAGTAAGATGTGAAGAGTAAGTTAATGAAGAAAGGTTCTAAATTTAATATGACATTTCCTTCCAGTAAGGGACAGGAGCTTATTGAAATAAGCTTCCTCATTTTGATGTGAATGGGGATTCTCGGAGTGGCAGGGATACATGGTGGCACTTAATTTGCAGAGGCATAGTAGATACGGTGGCCAGAATCCACAACAGGCCAATCATATCTCTTAACATGACCTGAATCATAAGAAATCTGACTATAGTTCATTAATCATGGAACCTTCAGATGTAAATTGAAAAGTCAACTTCCTAAATTCTTATTTTGTACAACAATAACAACAAAAAACAATAAAATGAGAGAATATTCTGATCACTCAGTTCCCAGACTAGAGACAATTTATAGACCCAGAGCCCATTAAGTGAAGGGAGTGATGAGGTCAGACTTTACTATAAAGCTTCCTTCTAATCTCCATCAAAGGGACTTGAACTGTTTACTATGCATTCAGTAAAGGGAAATACCTTGTGGGGATTAAGTGGACAGGTAGATTTTTGACCTATGTCCACTTCACACTATCACTAGTACCCCTTTGAGAAATAGCATAGGTTATGTTGAAAGTAACACAGCTTATTTTTATATTTTTAAATGCATAATTTACATGGATATTCTCAGCAACTGTCAAAATTTTTATTCACTGACACATGGCATAAGTTCTTATGTGGTAAAAGGACCAATGTAAAAAAAGTTATCTATGTAAAAAGACCTAAAAAGAATCACAGATAACTATTATCAATGAGCTGAACATTGCAAGGAAAGTGATTTCTATCGCATCTCCTTTCAATCCCAGCCAATATAAAAGATCAATGGGACTTGGAAAACAGCAAGAAAACTGTAATGAAGTAACACCTTTAATCAGAATTGCTGTTACAGATGTGGTCTTTTCACTGAAGTGTATCAGTCAATATCCTGGTACTTGACATTCATCTATTGGTTTGGAAGATGCAATTTTCTTAATTCTAATAAATAGAAAACTCCAGAATCAGTTTTCGTACATTTGACAGAAACAACATAAATCTTCCTGTCCTGCACACCAACTCTAGCTCTGTGACATAACCTACAGGCACCATGGACATTTCAACAGCCCACAAGGCAGTAAACTCCTTTCCTATCCTATGATATTTTGCTGATTTGAGGTTGGAGAGCAGGAATATTAGGAAAGCTGCATGCCTTCAGAAAATACCTGCATTTCCCATGAAAATGCAGGAAGGGGACTCTGGCAACTAAATGGAGTTTCTGGGTCTAGTAGCAGGAACATTACCTTCTTAGGAAAAGATACTATGCAAATGTTCCTAGCTTGCTATTGTTGTCTGATGGAGACTGAATCTCTGTCATGGGATACCAGGGACCATGAAATTTGAACTGTTTGTCATGGATTTAGTGCCATATGATCCACTCGGCCATATTTTTGATTGTGCCTAGAGCTACTTTATCATTTAGTAGAAGTACCATATATGGGATTAGATTAGGCCTGGAGATCCAGTCATATTCCATGAGCACATCATTCCCTCTCTATCATGCCCGCTTTTTCACACTGCTGCTTTTTTCTCCCCATCAGCCTGCACATAGAGCCCATTATTGTCTCCTATGACCAGCTGACTATGGGTAAAACCAAAAGTCAAGCTGCCTTACATATTATTCTTGTTATTCCATTTGGTACACCAACATGTATTGCTATGGCATGAAAGCCCCATTTAGACATATCTCTGTAAGATGGTATGGAACATAAACCCTGCCGGTGAGAAAACCACTAAGCAAGACATTTTATTATCTCTGATCTAGTGGTGAAGATTTGGCCAGGTAGGTGGTCAGGGCCTTAGAAAAATAGTGACAAGGAAATTTAACTTTATACTGTGAAGTAATTTAGTATATTTAAAGCTTGAAGATATTTATATTCATTTTTTATAAATTCTGAGTGATTAGACTTGTACTACTAACTTTTCTACTTTTTTCTTTATCCTTTAGTCCCAGGCAACAAAACACCCAGCAAAAAATCATTTTTCCCACATGTATTTTCCCCATCTCATCAACATCTCTGTTGTTTTAATTGCATTGTAGAACAATCAATGTTTAAGGAATATAAAATCATTTTAATTGTACAGCCAGAAATGAATGACTACAGATTAATTACAACTGAGACTTTTTTTCTTTTCATAAAAAGACTTTTATCACTTTTACCACACTTTCCTGTTTTGTCAGAGATATCAGTAAATACAAATCTCCGGATTTCTCTGAATTATATCTTGATAAGATTTTCTCTGAACAAAAAGTTCTGTTGATTTTTTTGAGGGGAAAAACTCTAATCTTTACGTCTTATTCCCAGGTGGTACACAATAACTTCCTGAGGTATTGTTACCTTGCAGCTCAGGGAACTAGGTATTCTTGATGGGCAAATGTATTGTAGGCATTCTATCTGAGTAGGATGTTCTTTCCCCCGAACAAGGACTGGATTCTACATTTAGATGGTTAATGTTCAGTTCCTTCCTTGGAGCATAATGTAGCATTCTACTAGGAGACAGAACTACTTTTTTTTTTCTTTCTTCTCTCTTTTTGCTTCATCTGCTTCAAACTTGATCTAACCACCCAGGGCTCTTTGAAGTCAAAGGAAGCTCTGAACCCAGAGGGACTCTGATGTCTGAGGCAGAGACTCTCAAAATAAATGAGACAAATGCAAAGGAATGTTAGCAGAAAAAGAGGTTAAACTCTTTGAATATCTTGCCCCGTGTTGATGCCCCATGATTGACAGAGTCCTGTACATAAATCGAAAAGTTGTGATTGGTGGAAAATGAAAACAGAGTAAATATACAATAACAAGGAGTTTGTACAGTGGTGCACTGTTTGGACCAGGAAGAGAAAGTTCATGCATAAACCTAACAATTATCCTGTCTTGATTAGAGATGCTAACTTTGAGTCAGGAAACTAATAGGCATAAAATCCAACCATAGACTTGTCATTTGTTTTGGCTTTCTCATCCTAATAGAATATCAGAAAGATTAGTTTCATTTAGATTTTTGCCTTTAAAGGTCCTGAGTTCCAAGAATATTAAGATTTATAGCTATGGTAAATTTATCATATTATGGTATTAATATATATAAACTAATTAAATAAAATTATGCATTAAAGTTATGCACACTGGTCTCAAATGCTTCCATCCAACTACTGTCTAACTCTGTGAAGTCTCTGCATTGCTCCTATACTAAGTGAGAAAACGTCTCACCACGCAAAGACTAAGATTAACTGCTTAGAGCTCACATACATAGAGAGGCTATTTTTACATTGATCTATTGAAGCCTGGAAAAAAGAATCATAGGATAGAATTTATTTCTATTCAAAGTACTTTATCAAACCAGAGCAGGATATAAAAGAGTCATGGATTTATATCTAAAATATCAAATATGTAAACTGTCTAACATTTATTAAAATTTACTTTCAAAGAGTAAGAGTACTTAAATCATTCTTAACACAGACATACTTCACACATACCAGGCATAACCTATTCACTCAAATATGTTTACACAGCTGTAAAATCCCCCAAATTAACTATCAATCAGGAAAAATAAAAACATTTCTGTAAAACTGAAGATATGAGATTTAAGCTGGTAGAAAAAAATTACAAAGGGCTTCCTGTGACATAGCTTTTGATGGGATCAAGTTTTATTCTTAGTATTTTAAAAGTAATTCTGTTTGAACATCTCCCTATCCATAGTAGTTTCACTAATTCATAGAGGGTATTGACCAACTCATCCATCTTCACCATCATTGCCCTAAACTTTGCCAAGGTGGAAAACAGTTCTGTACACATACACACAAGCGTGCATGCACACACACCACAAAAGCAGACAATATTGTAACCTCCAGGTTACTTACTTAGGTTATTTATGTCCAATTTAAAAGCCTCCTTTTTTTCCCCTATGTGAAATATTCACCGTAATCCTAAAGACCTGGGTTTTGGTGAATCCATTATTGTTTAAGTTTATATTTAACAATAACAAAATATTATACAATCTCATATCATCTTTGTTTAGAGGCAAAAAATGGATTGAAAACTACTAGTTTAACAAAAGTATATTGACGAACAATAACACCCATGAAAACACTGACCATTTGGTTTTTTTATTTAAAAAAAGTTCTCATAAAAAGTAGAAAAGCTAGCCATATTTGCATTTTTTATATAGTAAGGCACATGCTATTATTAATTTAAGTTACATATCATTGGCAATTAGTTGTGAAATATATAAATGCTGCCAAGGACACAGAAAGCAATTCAGTCAAGAGCAATTGTGTCAGCTGCTAACTCAGATCAAATTTGATTTTTTGAGCATGGAAAGTGAGGTCATAGTGGATATTTTTAAACTTGTAGTTGTTCAAGTAACAAAGTTAAGTTTTCGTACTAAAATATATTTATCATAATCAAAATAAGTTTTAGTTTTATATTCAATTAAACAAAATTGCTCAGGGTCAAGGAAGTATTTTAAGTTTAATAAAATCTTACTGCAGTTCTACTAACTTTGAAAGAAAAATTTCCTTTGTTTCTTTTATATTTTATAATTTTATTATAAAAAATTATATAATATTAAAGTAAATGTTTAAAAGGAAAATAGCTATAAAAATCCTAACCCATAAATGTTCTCAATATTACATATTTTCATAGAGATTTGGGATAAATCTATACATATTCGCAAATAGCAGCTATCATGCTAAAGACAAGCATTTACAAAGTATTTTCTTCTAATTAATCTAAAATTCTCATCAGGGTCTCTTAATTCTCACATAGGGAGAAGATAATATTTATCAAGAGCTTTTTGTGCAATGATCTATGGAAGGTATATATACATAATTATTAATACTATTTTATAGATAAAAAACTAATGTTCAGATATATCCAATTAATAAATAACAAAAATAGAAAAAAATTAACTAGGTGCGATGGCATACACCTGTAGTCCCAGTTACTCGGGAGGCTGAGGGAGGAGGATTGCTTGAGCCCAGGAGTTTGAGGTTGCAGTGAGCTATGATGATACCATGGCACTCTAGCAAGGGTGACAGAGCAAGACTCTGTCTCATTCATTAATTAATTCATAAATAAATAAATAACAAAACTAGAACCTAAGCAAAATGTGTGCAATGTCAAAGTCTGATTTATGGGCTAATGCTTTGGGGCTATCTTACACTTGACAGTCTCATAATGACAATTCTATTTGGGGATCTTTGCTTCTGTTTTAAAAAGCAAAGCCTTGGCCAGGCATGCTTGCTCACATATGTAATCCTAGCACTTTGGGAGGCTGAGGCAGAAGGTCCGCTTGAGCCCAGGAGTTTGAGGTTGCAGTGAGCCATGATGATGCCACCGTACTCTAGCCCCGGTTACAGAGCAAGACCTTGTCTCAAAAAAAAAAAAAAAAAAAAAGCAAAGGCTTATAAAACAAAGCAAAACCAGAAAACTGTACAGTAGCCTTAGCAGAGTTTAGTCTTTATTACTATGAAGGATGCAACTGATGTCTATTGAGGCATTGGGCTCTCTGTCCTCAACAACGGGCAATACAGCAATACAAATGCAGGTTTCAGGACCAATGCAATGTGAAGGCAATGCTCTCCAGACAGAGTCTGGGCACAACATTTTTTTCCCTCTGTTAATTGCTTTACAGTAAATTTTCTATACAAATTGTCCTCCTATTAGGCATTATGTTTTCTCTCCAGGAAGCTGAAGAGGTGGCCAGTTACATTATAATGGAAACCACAGAAAAATAATTGGCATCTTAATTTTAAGCTTGACATGGAACATTTTCATAATCAATCTCTTCATGTCTGTGCTACCCATAGTGAACCAAAATGAGAGACCACTAGATCTTGAAAAAAGATATCTGTGTCAAATTCTTGCTTGGTCACTTACAAGCCAGGCAATCTTGCACAAATTACTTAAGAGTCTGCATCCATCCAACAGAGAAAGAAAAAAGAACCCAGTAGTTACCAAAGTTTGTTGCATGTTAGAATCACCTGGGGAGCTTTTTTAAAATTCCAATGCCCAGGTTTCACCCTACGCAGATTAAACCAGAATGTTTTGGTATAGGATACAGGTTTCAGTATTTTCTTTTTAAAGATGCTCAAGTTAATTCCGATGTGCAGCAAAGTTTCACAGCCACTGAATTAATACCTTTACTGAGTTGCTTTCAAGATTAAAAAAGTATGGGTGAGGATTTGTATATTATACAGTACTTTACAGAATGTTATAATATATCTGAAAACTAAGTAGAGTGCTGATACACACAAACAAAATTATCACTTTTAGTCTTTTTTTGTCAGAGTTACAGAAATAGTTTAACAGTTGCTTTTTGCTTTAAGCTGTCTTCAAAATTATTTTAACCTTATTTTTTATTTCTTTTCATTTTCTATTAAAAATATTTTTAAAGTATCATATATCTTGTTTTCTTCTATAAATATCAAACATTATACTTTTATCAGGTGTTTATGATAACTAAAAAAGAATATTAGACTAATAGATAGAAAAGAAATCTAAGCAGTCAGAAATAAATTTGTCCAACATTAATTAGTTCAATGCTACTACTTATTTAAAACAAACAAAAATATTACACTCCAGATATATTGTTCTAATATTCTGTCATAATATTTTTGAAAACAAAGACCTATTCAGTAAATCCTTCTTGGCTAGATTTGTTCATTGCCTGATGACACAATTATTTCTCTATTAAGTTTTAATCAATACATCAGGTTGAGCCAGTTTATACATGGCACTCTTTTAACACCATCATTTTCCATAAATCATATTATTTAATTAGACTTAACAAAGGTTTGTGTAAATTATGGAATGGGAGTGCAAATAACATGTTACTTAATTAAAAAGCACCTTCTGTGCTTTGTTGTTAGTATAGACCTCGATGCATCCATTCACAACAAATTCTCAAATTACACTCAATTCTTATGTAACTAGTAGTACAAATGTAACCTACTACCTAACAGTGATTTATGCCCTGGGATCTTTTTTACCTTTGTGGGCTTGTTAGCATCCATGCTCTCTTTAAATTTCTCCTGCACAGTTTCTGCAAGTTGACAGAGCAAGGCTCCATTATCCAACTTCTCCATAAAAGTTTCTGCTGTGATCTCCTTTCCTGAAACAACAAAATGAAACACTATAAAAGCATGATCATTTCTTAACACAAATGTCAGATTCATACTAAATAATATATTTGACACAATTTTTATCACTGCAATTTTTATTCCAGCTTAGTTACATATCTGGAATAGGAACTTACCAAGAAGAATTGTTTCTTTGGAAGTATATGTGTTCCTTTGGTTGCATGAATCTCAACATTTTACATTTTCATAATATAGTTCTAACTGCATAAAAGTTTTATTTCATGTAAAAGATGGCAAAATGGTATCCTGGGTGAAAGATTTCATCATTTAGTAATCAGGGGAAATGAAAGCCAACCAGTTCACGGAACTCAAAGAACCAGCTTTACCAGTGATGATCCAGTTTGGCCTGTGATTCATTCAATTCTCATCCTCAGTGGACCATTCAATTACTTTGACCCACAAGGCAGGCCATAAAGCAGGACTGAGTCTGGTGTATGTCTGATTACAAGAACACCATATCTTTTCTCATTAATTTAAAATACAGCCATTTATATATGCATAAAAAAAATCAACCACCATTGGCAACTTTAATACCATGGCCTATGGATAAAACCACATCTCTAAATTCTATTAAACTGGTTTTCCTGATTAAAATAATACAGGCAAAAGTAATGCAAATGATAAACTCTCTGTAAAAAAAAGTTCCCTTTTTGACCACTCCGTTTCCTACCACAACCCTTGAACTATGGAATTATTAGGTTGAGATCTCTGCTTTTTTTCCTCTGTCCTCACATCTTCAACTACCACTCTTATAAACATGATTCACAATTACTCATCCCTGACATTTAACCAGATGCCAGTTAGAAGTTACTTACTTCTTATGTGGCCTGTAAAGTATATTCTTTGATTTTCTAACAGCTTTATTGAGACATAATTTATATACATTATAATTCATCCATTTAAAGTATGTAATTCAATGACTTTTAGTATATTCAGAGTTGTGCAATCACCACCATAAGTTTAGAACTTCTTTTTTTATCATCCTGAAAAGAAACTCTGTACCTTTTAGCTGTTATACCTGACTCCTCTATCCTCTAGCCCTATAAATAAGCACTCGCTTTCTTATATGCTCTTTCACAATTTATCTTTCCCAAAGCTCTCTCCTTTTCCAGGTTCCTATTTCTATAAGTTTCAGAATATTTCATTTTCCTGCCTTAAGTTTCTATAACTTATTATCCACATGTCCTGTAGATTCAAGCATCCTTCTATTTCTCATGCCATAATCTTAATAAAAATTTTCATGATCTTGTGCCCAAACCTCTAGCAAGAAGAGCAATGACTATTCCTTGTGTCCTCAACTTCTCTCTCCAATACATACCACACTCACTGCAAAAATTAATGTTGCTTAACACCATCCTCACTGAGTCATTTTTCAGATACCTTTATTGCACAGTTGCTAATCTTTTCCTCCATCTAGAATGAAATCTGTGCCCTTGAACTAAATATCCAAAGTGCCCCCGTCATGTGCCTCTAACCCACCTTTCTCATCTAACATCTCTATACTCTTCTCTGTGGTCTATAGGCTGCCTTCACAGGTCCCCTCACAGACCTTCCTGTTTCTACTGCTATGCTTCTCTTCCTGGCATGGTCCCTGCCTTCAGGGCCCTACCTTCTCTCTGCTTGGCCAAGTTCTACCTTTCCTTTAATCACAGTTCCAGAACGAGATTCTCCCAGTGCACCTTGATCTCTTTTCTCTATGCTCATACTCATAATATCACTTACTTTGGCACTTATCAAACATTTTCTTCTATTGCTAGTAAAATGTGTCATATAGAGTTGTCTTCTTCAAAATGCTATAAAACTCTTGAGGTATATATATTTTTGTTTCTCCTACAGAGGTAAGGTTATTCATATATAGCAGGCATCTAGTACATGTGTTTAGTGAGCATGAGAATTCCAAATGAAGAAATAAATTACTGGAAAACTTTTAGAAAACATTGGGTATTATTTTTGTAAAATGTACTTAAGTTAAAAGCAAAATAATTGGGGAAGTATTTAAAAGTTTTATACTGAGACTCTTATAAGGCTTATCTGTTATCTTAAGAAACATGCCTGTAGCTCAATTCAATGAATACTTTAAATATAATCCAACTGGAACAACATATAAACTATTTGCTTCTAGTTAAACTTACAATATCTAATATATTTGGATTTCAAGAAACATCTGTTTAAAATGATTTTTTTTTTCCTATTTTGTGGGGGAAGAGCCGGTAAAGAGGAAAAAAGAATTACTTTTTTTAATGATCTTTTTTTCCCTGCTGGATAGTTCATATTTTAGCCCCCAGTTAGGATAATGACTTCTGCAGGTGGAAAAACATCAGTAGCTCTAAGTACTCACCACACAGGTAGCCTGTGCAGAACTACTTTTATTTCAAAATTGTATGTAGTTCAGCTCAACTCAGAAATGAAAGTAGCAGTCTCAAGATACAAAAAGCCAGCATAACAGAATTTATGGTGTAATCACTACATGGTCCTGCATTCTTTATCAATAATAAGAAAGTTATTTTGCAAACAGGTATGAAAAATAAATATTAGAAATGGGTTTTTTAAATTATAACTTTATCTAAATGTGTTTAAATTTCAAGATAAAGAAAGTGCACTTTAAGTTGTTGAATGATTCCTTTATAAATTACTTGTACAATTTTCTACATTTGTAGGAGATCTTCAGGTATTTTTATTTCATCGAGTTCCATGGCAATTTGAAGATTCCATTCATAAATTTAAGTGACAAGATGATTACAATAAACTTAAAAGAACTTGTCAATCATAAAAAGAAAAATGGCTTTCATTAAAAAGTCATTAGCAATTTACCAAAATTACTATGATTTTTACTTTTTATGCTTTGTATCTCAAGATTTTTAGTTATCCTGCTTTTCGTGAATACTTGAAGAAAGAATTTTACATTGAACATCTGTATCTAATGAAAAATATATTAGGTGTCAGCTTTCAATTCTGTATACTTTATAGCTCAGAAAGGTGAGATTTTTTTTTGGCTAAACCAGACTGTTACATAGTTTATAGTTGAAATGTACTGCCTCAAATGAAGAAAAAAATGCAAGACTGAGAAGTTTAAAAAAAAAAAAGCACTTCATATGTAATGTATTTTCCATCCAACAATTAAGAATTATTAAATATACATTTTAAATATACTGTATGGTTATAAGAAATCAGTTATAATCTTAATATGGGCTGATATATTATCTCACTCCTTATTGCATTAATATTACCAACAGTATTTAAAATTTTATATATATACCCATATATATATAAAATACAGCATAAAACTAGTTGAATTTAAACATGGTAAATCCATAAGAATAGGCCACAAAGAACTAATTATAATTTCTCAAGTAAAATTCATACAAAGCTAAATATTTATTAACAGAATCTGATCTTCTTTAACCTAAATGGTGTAGCTGGTTTGACATGTCAGATTATACAAACCAGAAGCAGTGGGATTTTCGCATCAGAGAATCATTTCTTCCCCAACCCTGTACTTTCAGTGTTATTGGTGTGTTTAGGGAAAGAAAGGACAATGAATGGTTATAATTAAATCGTCTTGGAGATTGTAAAGACTATTGGATTGAAGATCAATCTGGATTATCCTAGTCTAGAAATAATATTTTTACTTCCTCAGTTCATAATTGTGAACTTTGATCTTCACACAACCAAAGCAGTTGTGATTGACAATTTGCCAGTAGAGAAAGATCAAGGAGTTTGATTAAATATTGTGGTTAGTCACTTCCCCTTAAAATATTAGGGCTCAATGATTGGAAATAAATATCTGAGTGAAATCTTTATCAGGCAACTAAAATCAATATACATGCTTATACATATCAGTATATTCCTCCTAGAAATATATTTGCCATAATTTTCATAAAGATTTAAGTATCAATTTATAAAGTATTCTACACCGGAGCCACCTGGAAAAATGATCCCTTTTATCTTTTATGCTGCTTAAAAAGAATGTTTTCCTTTCAATAAATGAAAAGTACTGAATTCCTAAAGGTTCCTAATAATCATATTTAATATTCTTGTTATATGCCAGACATCATTCTAAGCACTTTACATTCATATATTTAACCTTCTTATAAGACTGTAAAATGGGTGTTACTATTATATGTATTTTATAGATAATGAAACTGAGATATGTAGATTAAGTAATTTGCCTAAGGTCAGACAGCACGTAGAGGAATCCAGCTCTTTAACCCAGGAAGTCTAGGTTCAGAGTGTAGGCTCTTAGCCACTATGCTTTACTACTTAAATATTTGCTGAATACACATATGATTATTTCCTATAGCAATAGTAGTCTCCCTAAGAATTGCAGTTGTATTTTTCTCTGTAGAAAAAAACATGGAAAGCTTTTCAGGAAAAGACAAGCTTAGTTGAAGACAGTGTTGTTGGAAATGAATATCAGTCCATCTTGTAGATTGGAGAATGACTGACAATATAATTCGGGCACATTCTGAAATTTGGCTTGATTTACTGAAGAAAGCTGATATATTTTTAATCTGTAAATAAGATCCAGATACTACTAAACTCTACTTCCATCTTCACTGCACCTCTCAATCTCAATATATTTCTCTAACTGGAGAACTCAAAGTAACTTATTTGCTATCTTAACCCAAATTATTCAGATATGAGACTGAAATTTGAAGCTTGTGAGATAGAAAATGATTCATTGTATGCAGATACCCTAGACTAACACCTGCTTTACCAGTGTTTACCCTGCATTTATGTCAATAAAAGACAAAGCTGGTTCTGTTGGAAAAGTCAGGTAAAAAATTAGGCACTAACTGCTCTGCAAGGTTTCAACTTGTGAACATGAACTTGATTCTTTAAACTTTTGAACTAGCACAAGATGCCACTTTTCCTAAGGAATTTTTATTGACCATACTAAGAATATAGGAACCTTGCAGGTAAGTACCTGGTGAAAGGATTTTAAGAAAAAAGAAAAGCTAGCTGTTTCAAACTCATTAGACTGCAACTATATTTGACAGCAGTAACCTTAATATGTGCTTAACATTTAATGCTGAAAGTGTATCATAGTTCAGAAATCAATGAAAACAATGGAAACATTATATCTTAGTTGTATTAAGCAGAAAACAACTGAATTTTTTTATGAATGTAGAAATATCAGAGAAAGTCACCATAACATCAACTGTCATAATGCATTTTCTAAATATAAGTAAAATCAACTCAGCACACTTAACTTGTAATATATCTTATGATTTACTCAAAGTTCCAACATTGTCTAAACACATGTGCCTACCTCCTAAAGATCTACAATCTTTAAGAATAATGTCAATTTCTTTGATGCTTAATAGCTATTAATCCTTTCTCAAAAAATATACTCTCATGATACATAGTGTTATTAGACAAATATTAACTCAAAGGCAAACCTTCATTCTCAAATTATTAAAAAATATAAATGAAATAAAAAATGTGAGAACATTTATGGTGGTATGCTCGTTTCAAAGCCGAGCCAACAACAATCTTCAAAAGTCCATTAACAATCATAAAATTAGTAGAATGTGCCTAATCTATTTGAATGACGAGTGGTTTCTGTAATCTGGGTTTGTTAATAACATTCAGCTAGCTCACAATGACAATTAAAATTTTACTCAATATTTACTTATATAAGCATTTTATGTTCTAATATGCCCTAAAGACACAGTTAACAAACAAATGAGCAACAGTTGCTTCATGACCAAAGGCAACAAAACAGATGACCTAAAACAAAGATGAAATGTGTATATGTAACACATTGACTGCCACACTAGAAAAAAAAAATTTCTTTGGGGCCTCAGTGTTTTATTACAAAAATAGAATAAAAACTTTGAAAACAAAATGATCTTTTCTAATTTAATAAAAAAATAATGAAAAACAAAATTTATTGACTTCTGTTCATTTAATCCATGCCTTTAGAATTAATTTGTCAATATTAATTGTAACAATAAGAACATCAACAAGTAAGATTTTCACAAACCGACTGCAGGGTTTTGCCCAGGTTTAGCTTCACAAGGCCCTGGGCTCAAAACTAGCATAAGTTAAATACAACTCATATGGCAGTTGATGTGTTCATGCCTAACAAAGGACAATGGCCAAAGAAACTTTTTATAAAGAAGGCTAGGATATTCACGACTCCTTTGCTATCCTTTTTGAATGTGTATCATAAAACTGCTCCATGGTACTAGCTATTATACAAAAACATGCTAGGACTACAAAGGGTATTTTCTGTAAGGTCAGTAGATACATTCAAGGATATATGAGTAGTCAGCAAATATCATATGATGATTGTCTCATGAATCACATCAGTGTTGCTACCACCTAAACAAATCCCAACTACCATAAACATTTATTCACCTTAAATAGTTAATTTATCACACAATAACTGGCATTTTATATTCTAATATATAAATTGTAGCTAGCCTAAAAGTTTGCTATTACTGCTTTAATTCTATACCTAGGAATTTAAAGTGGTATTTACTGTTGTTACCAATTAAGTGGGTATTACTTGTAAACTACACTATAATACCTACATACGTGGCATAAATGTAAATATCGGTTTAGGAGCCAATAAAATAATTTTCTTCATCAAATCCTTTTTATCCATCAAAAAGTTGGATATGAATTGAGTATTCTTTAAGAAACATTTTTCAATTCACATTTTATATGTAGGATCAGAAATATATGAATTTAGAGTACTATTAACACTCCTTTTGAAAAACATAATAGGAAAAAAAGTTACATTTTAGACAAGTAAACAAGAAACAGTAAATCTTTCCACAAGTGTGGTCTCATATCATAATAGCAAAACCTAATTAACAGCTTTAATTTAATATATAAATTTCTACCTCACCTAAGAATTAAGATACTTTATATGGAGACAGGATCAATTTTGAAACTACTTTCAAGCCATCTCTAACTTTCAAACATTATGATAAAAAGCATGACTTGAAAAAAAGCTGCATAATAAAAATCTGTGAATATTTTTGAGGTGACAAAATGGCCAGTAATATTATAATTTTAAAATTTACTTTAGGCAGAGCGCAATGGCTCACGCCTGTAATCCTAACACTCTGGGAGGCCGAGGCGGGTGGATTGTTTGAGCTCAGGAGTTCGACACCAGCCTGAGCAAGAGCGAGACCCCGTCTCTACTAAAAATAGAAAAGAAATTATATGGACAGCTAAAAACATATATATATATATATATATATATATATATATATATATATAAAAAAAATTAGCCGGGCATGGTGGTACATGCCTGGAGTCTCAGCTACTTGGGAGGCTGAGGCAGGAGGATTGCTCCAGCCCAGGGGTTTGAGGTTGCTGTGAGCTAGGCTGATGCCACGGCACTCTAGCCCAGGCAACAGAGTGAGACTCTGTCTCAAAAAAAAAAAAAAAAAAATTTACTTTAATGGCTCAATTTCCAAAGTATGTAAATACTAAATATATCTATGTATGAGAAAAATATCTTCTAACATAACCTTGCATTTATTCCTTCCCACCTTATTATCACCACTCTAGTACATACAGGATTTTTCTACCTCCAAATGCTTTACTGCTTTAAATAATCTCAGGTTATTAGTCTATTTTTCAAGTTGCCAGGAGGGTATTCACTTGAAGTCTATTTTCTATCTACTTTGAATGAACTCAAGTCAATTCAAAGGTTATACTTTTCTGTATCTTGAGAGTCTTTTAGGATTCCTTTTCTGAGAAAATTTCACAAGTTATCAGTTGCACTTGTGTTACAACTACTAACATCAAAAAAAATCTTAATCTTCAAAAGAAAAGTCATTCATTTAGGTAAATCTTCTTCTTGTTTATACATGTTGATGACCTCAACTGCCCCGAACTGGGTCTCAAGAGATGGATTTCTTGGAAACTTAGACTTTTGGAGCTGGAAAGGACATTAGAGATCATCTACTCCAATCCCTTCATTTTATGGTTGAGGACACTGAGCCCAGAAAAGATAGCTGAGTGACTCTGGGCAAGTTTCCTACCAAGTGGCAGAGCCAGAACTAGGAGCCAGGTCTCCTGACTCCTAGTTAGGAGCCAGGTCTCCTGACTTTTAATCCAAGGATCTTTCCATTACACACACTGACTCTCTATTCTTTGAGGCTGTTCAGATTGATCAAGCTGCTTTGTAAATGATCACACTCACTAAATAAAATGCCTTTGATGACAAGTCTTGGGACTTTGGAACATACCTGTAAAATCAGGCTACTCTAATCAAACTCTTCCCATGGCTGGAACATTTCAATAGTTTTTCATTGACCATACTGTAAATTATAAGCTCTTTAATATGGTCTTCAAAACAGTGTAAGATCTACCCCAACAAGTCTCATGAAATTCTCTCCCTCTTTCTATGCTAACACTAGCCTTTTTTCAGTTCTTCCAATGTACCAAACTCCTTCCTATCTTAGCACATGCCCTTCCCTCCCCCAGAGTTTCTTATCCCATACTTTGTTAGGCTAGCTACCATTCTTTAGTTCTTAGTTTCAATATGAGTTCTTTTAAAGAGGATGTCCCCAAGCCCTCTGATCCCTTGCCCTACCCATAACTCCTTGATATGCATTCTAATTGCAATCTATCTTTTAATGTTTATAAGAAGTCCAACTAATGGAGTACATATGCAATTACTTATTTAATGTGCTTCTTTGCTAATCTACTCATAGCTTTGTAAGAATAAGGACTATGACTATTCTTGATCATCAGTGCCTAGCAGATTGTGTCTGGAACACAATAATCATAATAGCTATTATTTACTGCTGATTACTACATGTCAGACCTTGTTCTAAAAATGATGATCTCATTTAAATCTCCAACAATCCTATAAGCTTGGTTTTTTACTGTACTTATTTTACAGATTATAAAACTGAGGCAATAAGTACAATAAGACATTTTCCCAATATCACATAAGTGATATAAAAGACATTACAATTGGAGCATTCTTATTCCAGCATCCATTTTTAACCAATACGTTACGCTGCTGCACACTCAAATACTTGCTGGATAAGTGAATGAACTTATGCACAAAATCAAAATAACAGTTTCACTGAAATACATAAATGGAATAATAACCTATACAGTATTTACTATATGCCAGACACTATTTTAAGTACTATACATATTTTAATCATTTACTCCCAAAGCAACCCTACTAGGTAGATACTACTATTATTATCAATGTATAGATGAATAAAATGAGGCCAGAGACATTAAGTAACTTGCCAGAGGTCACATTGCTAACAAGTGGAAGAGCTGGGGTTCAGACACAGGCTGTTTCCAGAGCCTGTGTTCTTTACTTCTATTCTATACTGCATAGTTGTGATTGCCCATATCTAAAAACAGACAGTTCGAAGTTACTAAGTTACTAATATAACAATTGTTAGTGAACTCCAAGAAGACAAAAGAGAAGAAACCCATCTGATTAGGCTAAAAAATAACTCTCTTTATCTAATAGAGACAAAAGATCTTCCTTTGCATGGATGAATTACCAAAAGGTGGTAGACCCTTCCTTCTGGTGGTTACAGTTCCATAATGGTGTGAAGGGTCTTGCTGGGGAGTATCTTATTTCTGACCTCAGTACCCCTTGGCTGAGCACCCTTGTGAAGGGCACAACTTGCACACTCATATTTGGTAGCCTTGGTTAGACTACAACCAGCTGCCAAAATTGTGTACACAGTGAAGAAAAAAGAAACATAGGATAAAGACACCCTAGAATAAAGACTAAAAGATAAATAAATACAAAAGCCATGCAAAACTTCAGAGCCATGGAGAGCAAGAAAAGGGCTGCTAAAATGTGTTAAAACCTTGCCAAACCTTGCTAAAATTTCTGATGAGCAAGGAGTGTCTCACTAAGCTTTTCAGTTTTATCAGCTAGAAAGTGAGGATAACAAGCCTTCCTTGACAGATTCTTTAAATAATCAAATTGCATTGGTGAAATCCCTTCTGCAAATGATAAAGCACGATACAAATTCTATGTTTGCTCAATATTCAAATCTCACATCTTATAAACTCTATTTGGGTCCTTTCCTCAGGTCTTAAATCAACTTTATTCTCCATAAAAAAAAAAACTATTAGTGGAAACAGTGTGGCTATACATATCCTGTAAATGTATGATTTTATTTTGCACATGGTTGAAATTTTATCCTGTGCATATGTCAGCACAATAGAAATAAAAAAGGAGGCAGTTTGAGGATGAGGTAGCATTTTTCTCAACAACACTACTGTTAGACTAGAGCTTAAAAACAAAAGCAAATTGAAGAGAAAAATTTTAGTTCAAGGTTGGATGACTCTAGTCAGTTCACTTGGACAAAAGATAGACGTTTTTTGTTCCTGAGTATAGGTATTCAGCAGTTTTAGAAGGTGTGCTATAAAAGTAGGGCAAAGAAATCCAGTTTTAGAAGCCAGATTTTACAGGGACTGTGGCCTGTGTACAATGTCAAAAGGATAGGTCAAATTGGACAGTTGCATGAAAGGAAAGCCAAAAATAAGTCAGACCAGCATATAGATGAAATAAACAATTTGACCACATATTTCCACATTTCAACACATGATATTGGAATTACTAAGCACAGTTAATGTGAGAGACTTTGGGAAATTCATTTAAATTTTCCACATGCTTCAGGTTTCCCAGATGTAATATCCAAATAATGAAAAGTCTTTCTTTCCAAGGTGCTATCACATGCTTAGGTGAAGGACACTACAGGAGGAAAAATAAAACAAAAACTGTTATCTTTTCTTACAAAACAAGATCTTATAACCTTACCTAAGAGATTGGTTAACCACAAGGCCAGATCTTCTTTCATTGGGAGCAAATTAGCTTCATGTCTGCTGGCCAGCCATTGGCTATACTGATGCATATCAGAGAGGCCAGGTCCACTGCGTACCTTTGGGCTCAGAGCAGTGCACATTATTTATCCACTTGTAATACCTATTTTGGAAACAAAAGAACAATTGCTTTTTATACAGACTTCTCTTGTTAAAATTTTGCCATTATGGCACAGTAATGAACCAGAGCCGTGGGTTTTTTGATGACAGGTCAGTTTATTAATGATTAAACCCCATGAAACACTATTTGCTTTATCTGTACCGGCCCTCTCACTTTTGGCCAACCACTTGGTAGGAAACAGCAGCAATCAAAGGTCAAACAGAAAATCAAACAATAAGTTCTGAGCTTGTGTGACATTGGAAAGAGCCAGCTTCTAAAGCAAGAAATTTCACTTATTCTAACACAATAAAAAGTTATAGAGTTTGTTAACTCCCAGGTTGTTAACTTCCATTGTTTGGGTTAATTTTTGAAATCATAGATTTCCACAGGATTTTAGGACTGACCACTAGCAATGACAGTATTACACAACTTATTATAAACACGTGTCATTACTCTTAAGACTATTGCCTAAAAGATTAAGCATATGGTTCTTTGGAGAGGGCCAAGAACCCCTGGACTCACAATTTAGAAAATTGGGTGGGGGACAGGGGAGGAGGTGCATTCAAAGAGTCACTACCTACATTTCTCTCTTACAGTCAAACAAAACAAAACCCAGAGAGGATGAGTGACTTCACCAAAATCATATAGTTAGATGACGGCAGAACTAGGCTTGAACTTGGGTCTTCACACTCCAATATTACTACTCTCTCCATAATGGCACGTTTTTACAAAATAGAATAATCAAGACTCTATATTGATAACCCAAGAGTTGTACCACAATTCTAACAAATACTGCCAGAGGTGTTTATTTGTCCTCTACTGCCCCCTCTTTCTTGCTTTGTTATCTTTCCATTTTAATCTGTTTTACATACTTGGTTTTATTTGCAATCATCTTTAGAGTAGAAGTGTTTAAATATTGTATATCTATATGTAATATTTCAATATTTATGGTATTTCATTATTTTAATATTTATGGCATTTTAAAATTACCAATATAAGTTATATATTCTCTTTTGGGTTTTATTCTTTGAAACTTTGTATGGTATTCCTTTCCAGTTAATCTCAAAGTCTAGTTCACTTAGCATAAGTTATTTTCTTTGAAAAAAAAAAAAAACCTGATGTTTAGAAAAGTGCAAAACGTGACCATCTCCCAAATATTTTGCTGTATTATTAGAAAAGACCACTGGGAGTGTGAGTAAACACCCAAAAGGCATCATAAATATACAATTTAAGAGCACAATTTCATTTCTAATGCAATTACTCTCTCGAGTAATTTTTTGAAAAAAAATTACCATATATTTTGTTTGAAAACATTTTCCATGTATCTCTCTAGTCAACCAGTGCAAAGGTAAACTGCTTTCAACACACCTTGTCATAGGTTACTAAACTGTCAGTATAGGAATTGGAACATCATCACTGTTTACTCTTTCACAGTTAATAATAACATTATTTATCTAAGTCTTAAAGTTTTCTCCAAACCATGTGATTAAACACCAAAAACCTAAAACACTGTTTTGCCCCAGTTCTTCTAAAAAGATATCAAGTCCTAGGAAACAAAACATCTCCCTGTAGCTAGTTAGGACTCCTACAGGTCAGCTCGGCTCAGAAACAAACATTTAAATAATAAAGTCATAATGTTTAACAACATGATTCATACATTTAAATAACTAATTGAAATCTTGAAAGGGTTACCTCTAAAATTCCTTTCTTCTCAAGACACAATCTCTCCCACTACTTTCCTGAAAGTGAGATGTGGTAGTTCAGTAACTTTACCTACACCCTATTATGTGCTCTGCAACTTCCATTTAAGCATCAGAGTCCTATTTGCTCTATAAAAAGCAAGAAGACACCTCAGATTCTTAAGCTCATTGTCCAGCAAAGAATTCATCAAGGGATAGTTTACAGTAAGCCTAATGGCATGTAACAATTTCAATGAGCCAGAGGGACACAATCCTTCCCCTCAATACTTCCACTAAACAGTGAAGTTTTTCTTTTCCTTGACAGTGGCACATTTATTTCTCATGTAGTCTGTCCTGTGTATTGCCAGAAATGTAATTTGAACCATCTTCTAATATTTACAGATGATCATTAAGTAAAAACAATAAGAATAATTAACCAAATTTATTTTGCTACTTTGTACATAATCAAAATTTTAGTGATGAGAAAAAGCAAGAAGAGAGTTATATTTTCTCAGGAGGCAAAAGTGACAGAAAGAAGGCTTAGTGAGTAATCAACAAGCTGTAGAAACTGAACATATGACACACTTGTAGAAACCTAAAGTCACTGTTATAGATTGGGATTCTTCTGTTGAAGTCCCTTCTGAATAGAATTAGGATTGTCAATCCAATTTCTCCTAATCCTTTTTTCATATTTCAAATCACCACCAAACTGAGCATGACTCCATGGTTTAGCTGAAAGTCACTACCTGGAGGTCTTGGATTTAGATTTGGCTGAGACATGAACATGAACATGGAAATGGCTCCAGCTAGCAGGATCAAAATTTGGAGCATGGAGAATTTACCTCATGGTAAAGTAGTTTCCAATTGAAATGAAGAAATTGTGGTGAATAAGGGTCGAATAAATTTATATTATCCAGAAGAAAAGACTACTACAGAATTGTACCCTTCTTAGAATTTTTGCCAAATGTTTAATTGATCTGGATGAGTTGAATTGCATTATAAACAACAAACTATATCAAAAAATATCACTTTTAGTTTTTTAAATTCATTCAAAAATTTTCAAAATCACAAGAGATGTCAGGGATAGCTTTTAAAGATGGGACATGAAATGATTAATGATCCACTAGACTTGAAGAAAAAAATCAGGTTAGGGAGAAAGAAAAACATGTTATTGTAATATTTCTAAACACTGAAAGGTGTTTCCAATAAAAGTTAAATAATATAAATATTTAAAAACCTTGATAATTTTGGTAAATATTAAAGTCAATCACTTTGGAAAGAGGCACAAAGACTGCAATGCATCCATGGCTCCTTCAAGCTTTCTGGGTGGATAACTAAAAGTGGATAACTCAACCCTCAGTGCTTGGAATTCAGAAAAATAACATTTAAAGGGAAAAACATGCAGAAACTTAATACAAAATCCTTCAAAGACTGTGTGTGTATTTTTTTTTCTTTCTTTCCACAGTAGAAGTGATTCTGGAATAACAATTATGAATACGATGAGACTTGAACTAGCCCAGGGGAAGAAGAAAAACATTAATGACTCCATAAGTAAAATATCACATGTTTAAAGACTGTCTAGTTTGTTGTTTCAGAATTCCAGCTGAAGACATCATAGTTTTGACTCTCAAGAAAAAGTATTCTTCCATGCCACCTAGAGGTGTGCTTTAATTATGACCAAGATGACCTCTGGCTTATCTCTAGACTTTGCTGACATGTTAGAGAAAAAGAATGGCAATATTACATAGAAAATAAATTAGAAAGAAAAATAAGAATAAAATGGTAAACATATATCACTACTATCTGCTATGAGATTCCACTAAAAAGCCTCACTAATGGATAGAATGTTGGAATTGGAATTAGAAGTCCAGGTTCATATGATGTCTCCACTACCTAGACATTAAGGAGCTAGTCGATTCTAGTCATATGACTTTTCTCTTTGTACTTGAGTTCTTCACTATGTACAATGGAGGCTAACACCTTAAAGATAATTGTGAGGATTAAATATTTATGCCAGTGCTTGGCATATATTTTATATTAGTGACATCTAAATCATCATCAGCAATATGCCAAACTAAACTTCCATGGACTTATCTTAAAAAGAAAAGCAATCCTATGACAAAATAGGAAGATTATATAGAACTCTATATCCTTAAGAAAAGACAAAGGACAAGGGGGAGTAGTGCAAACAGATAAAAGTAGTAATGATATAATACCATAAATAATGGAAAATTCAAAATTTTCTTAATATTGAGAGGGATGCTGCCTCCAAGATTCTGATTAACCAGTTAAAGATCATAAGCTATTAACATATGGAAATGCTGTACCTCTCAGAATAAACATGAAAGGCTATCACTACCACCTCCCTCATCTACAGACACACACACACACACACACACACACACACACACACAGAGTCAACTGTGGCCATGCAAAACAATGAGTCCTAATCAACCCACAGTCAAGAGGCCCATTCCTAAAGGTAATCTTTGCTTTCATCTGCAGCATTGACCTCACCTCTATTCAGTTGTGTTAAGGATGTCAAACAATACAAAGTTTGCAAGTTAATAATACTTTCTTTTAAAATTAAAAACAAACAATGCCCCAAACCAAGCACCATTTCAAAATCTGGAAAGAGAAAATGCCATCTTTCAAGCTGAACTCAAAGACTAAACCAACAAGGATGGTTCTAGAAGGCTCTTTCTTTCTTCATTGTGAGTTCTTTACCCCTTTGTTATCCATTTTGGCTAACCAATAATATCTCTACAAAAAGGTATTTTCAACCAATTTCATGAATGCAAAATCTTAATCTAAGGGTCTATTCAGAAAATAAAGTCCATAATTTAATCAGAAAGGCGATTTCAGGTCTTGTAATGGGACCTCCACCTCTGGCTCAGTGGAGCAACTTACATAAAGCAAAATAATGCTAGTTTATCTAATTACATAATAAAATCTTTAAACTCAAAAAACTTAGAAGATCTAAGTTTCTTAGAAGATCTATCTTGTCAAATTCATCATCATTAATAAGGGGCTGGTAGCCTGAGAAGATATTTTGCCCAAAGTAACAAAACTATTTAGTCAGAGTAATTAAAAGTGTCCTACACTTCTCTCTTAGTCCACAGCTTGGGGTAATGCTAACTCTCTTCTAGGCATCTCTTTCTTATCCCACAGTCCCATGATAATTTGTTTTTAATGGAATCATGGTATGAATACAACAAAAAAATCCCTCTCAAATCATGACCAGAAAAACTAAGACTAAGTGGGAACTGATTCTTTTTTATGTTCATGTTAGGGATTCTTTTTCAAGTTTTCTTTCTTTTCTTTATCCTACTAAACCATCCCTCCAAACAATTTAGCACAGGTTTTAAAACCCTACCAGATAAGCTTGGGACATAGTTTGACTGGAAAACCATCTGATAGTTATGAATCAATTAGACTAAGGTACTTACATCAAAATTTCATATAAGTTGATTAGGTAATCCTTAATTCATGACATGATTTTGTTTATATATATATATATATATATATAATACAAAGATTTCTATTTTACTCATCTATAATATAGTTAAGAGATGGCATAGTTCTACATTCTGTTGAAATATATATGTGATTGTATATATGATGTTCTCATGGGAAGAAATTAGTAAAATCTCAAGTGAATTGACTCTGAAAACATTTATACAGAAAATTATGCAACCCATAGTCAAGAGGCCCATCCCTAAAAGTAACCTTTGCTCTCATCTGCAGCATTGACCTCACCTCTATTCAGTTGTGTTAAGGGTGTCAAACAACGCAGACACAAAGTTTGTTAGTCAAGACAAGCATCTCACTCATTTTGACAAAAGATATTTTCTATTTTCACTCCAGTTCATTTCTCTAGTCACAAAAACAATGAGTGAAAAACCGTGATAGTTGTTCAGAAGAAATTAAAAGAAACAGTTGGATCCCTTTTGGGCCTCAATATCAATACACAAAGATACCAAAACAACATTACAACATCCCCTGCAGTTTTAAACAAGTCTCCCCATAAACAAATTGTTAGAGCCTCCTCATTTGCTTTCAACCAAGGTAACTTTAGTTTCACAAAGTTTCCCAGAGTCTACAAAACAATGCAGACTTCCAGTCTTGAAGCAAAATTTTTAAATACACAATATAATTAGGGTTAATATACCACCCAACATTTCACCATACCTGCAAGTTTAAGGTATAAACTAAACTAAGGTTTCTTAATAAGATACAAGAAAACTTAGGGGCAATAACATGACCTTTAGCACAAGGTGAAATAATTTTTGCCATGTGCATTTATTTCCCAGTAAAGTTCAGTCCACATCACCAAAAGATGGTGTTCAGCAATAAAGTAAAGAAATAAGCCCAAACTTTGGTAGCATACAGGCTGAAATTCAAACTATCTTACTGTGCAAGAGACCACTCAGGCAGCCCTGTGCAAAAGCTCCAATGTGCATTGCAAAGGCACACTGTCCCTCATCCACCTGTCCCTTACCTTCTCTTAGGCAGTCAAAACCCAGATGCCCATGTTGGAGAGGACCACCAAAGCCACCACCTTCTGGGCAGTTAGAGGGAAGCATTCCTCGCGAAGGAGCTCATTGATCAATTTCAAAAACAGGCTGGGCAAATCAGATCCCAGAGGTAGTTAATCAGTGCCCACACTGCTAAGAGGTTGGGGGAAAGAAGCAATGAGTAAGCACAAGGGCTTGTTCTCTGCTTTGACTCTGTGAATCTCAGGGGACAGGTGAAAAGGAAAGGTGGATTTCCTCTGCCTGACTGGTACATCCAACCTGTCTGAGCCTTTATTTTAACACTAGGATGCCCCATGGGTGTTCCTCTGCACATGCAGATCTTACTCCCTCAGCATAAGATCTCCCATACACAATTGATCTATCTTTTTTGAGGAGGGGGGGATACATTTAAGAGTGAAGTTTTGCAAACTCTTAACTGTAAGAAGGTAAAGATGAAACAGGTGAGAGAATGAAGAAGGTGGAGAGGGTAAAGACTGATTTCAAAAAGGTTAAGGGGGAAAGAATTGAATAACCCTCCCCCAACTATAACTATATTGGAATTTAGAAAACAATCTGTTAGCTCTTGGGCTATTTTTTTGCTCCCCTTCCATTTAAGACAATAGAAACTTCATATGTCTGAGCTAACTTAAGGCAATTTTCCATACTGAGCTGATAGAATTTGATTTCGCCAGGATAACTCATACCTCCAAAGCAAAATCGGCTCCTTTGCTCCCCAAACAAGTTCAGATTCTAGTTTCATCTCTGGACTGGACAAAAAGAACAATACTATGCAAAATCTTCCCAAAGAGTCTTGATACACAGGCTAGCTAGCGTTTGTTTATTCACATAAAACTCAACTCTGTCAAACTCATCAACCCAAAACAGTGAGTATCACCCCAAATCACACGTGCGCTGCTTTTTCCTAGCGTTCTGGTCTCATTGTCTCAAGGAAAACATTCAGGATCGGTCCATTAAGACCATCGCCTTTCTGCCTCTCCCCGCCCCCATAACAGACAATGCTGAGCATGCATCACAGACACCCTTGTGCACGAACGCATATGTGTGCATTTATAATCCATGTGCTAATTAGAAGTCCTCACTCTGTCCCTGGTTGGCTGAGCCGCCCCGGCGGGCTTACGTGCTGCGGTCATTTGGGCTGTTCCACAATAGGGACGAGGAACACATGGTTGTTTCCAGGGAATCAGAAAGTCACCCACTGCAGTGACTACCCACTCTTAGCGCCAGAGTCTCTCCAACTGTCCGCAGCTCTTCGACCTTCTCCACCTCGTCCCTGAGGTTATTTTTAATGACCTTCCCCCTCCCCCGCCACCCCCCCACCTCCGTGCAACAACGGAGAGGCAGGGGCTCCGGCAGTCCCCAGCTGCAGAGCGCGCACGCTGCGGTGGCGTTTGCGCGGAGCGGGGCCAGCCCGCCTTGCTCACCCCCGCGTCCAGAGCTGGGCTACTGGCTGTTCTCAGAGGCGCCTGGGCTCGGAGCTGGGCTCCTGCAGCTTCTCCGGGCCAAGCCCCTCCAGGCGCAGGTCCTGCAGCCGCGGCTCCCCGCACCCCACCGGCCTGGCGGCAGCGGTAGCAGCTACAGCCGCACTGCCCCTCTTCATACTTCTCTGATGGCTCCTCTTGGTGCTGTTTGGGAAAACGATTTTTTCTCCCTGCCAGAAACAGATTTCCTACATTTCATCAGTCCACATAGACCGAGCGGAAGTAAAAGGCTTACTTTTTCTGGTGGACAGCAAACGCAATTGACACTGATTTACCCTTCAAACCGGGAGAGATTGTATTACAAAACCCTTGGCAGCAGTTCCGAGGTTGGGGCCAAGTTCCAGCCCCCTCCTCGTTCCCCCAAACACTAACCTAAGAGAGAAAGGATGGGGGTGGGGAGGGGATCATATTTAACTTCAGGGTTTTAACAGAGTCAATGGCTTTAGCACAATATTAAAATTGGGTGTTGGAAAATGTCTGCGTTTCTGGCCAGTGATTTTGCAGACAGGCATGAGCTTTCCAGTAACTTCGGCCACTCTTCCTTCCAAATTGAACATTTTGATGTCTTACAATTCTCTTTAAATGTCAGATTTTAGAAGAGGTTACACTCCAGGCTGTTTCTGCTTTGCAAAAGGAAATACAATTCCACCCTTCCTTCTCTCAGCCTCAGTGATGTTGAATGTCAGAGACAATTTTCTCCAACTGTTGTTTATTAGTACATGTATTCTGACATGAAAAGTCTTCCATGAAGTAGACAGATGTTCACGTGTCTGCTTCACCTCCAATATACAGTGGCCTCTTGCTGTGTCCTAATTGCCTCAAGTTACCATTTCCAATGGAGGGTAAATGAAAAGTATTTTACTTTTTGCTTTGTTTTGTTCTCATGTTCATCAGTTTCATGGATATTTGCCAATGTTTATGATGGCAGTGGCACAGATATTCTGATCCTTTCTTGGGTACCATTTTTAAAATGATGAGTTACCTAGCCCCCCTTCCATAAAAACTACCTGTAGATCCACAATAGCATAGGGATGCAGATATTTTTAAATGTAATTGGAAAAAATGCATTTTCATTTATTATTGCTTTCATCTGGAAGTCGTTATTTTCTCTAAAACATCCAGAAATGGCATCAGTTATTCGTTTGTAGTGGCATTACAAATAATGCAGAAGAAGAGAAAACAAATTGAAAAGTTCGGTGGCATTGAACTACACCAGCTTTTTATTTTAGTTCAATTTGGTGTTGCAGCTGGTAGCTACATATTCCTCCTTAGCTTCCCAAAAGAAAGGAAAAAGAGCCATTCCTCATTTTAAAAAGAAACAGCATTATTGAATATACATAAATAACAATGAAGCATACAGAAGTGGTTACTGATGAATTTGAGTAAATTAATCTGAATAATAAAATTTCTCAAAACTTTACTAGGTCCGAGTATTCCTACAGCCTCAGCAAAGTATTTTGAGTGTCTGAACCTATACAATTTAAGTAAAATGTCAAAGGTCCTTGAAAATTTTTTATGATCAAAACATCAGCCAATAAATGTTAATTTAAACATTCTCAGGATATATAATGAGTTCAGAAAATTTAGAACCTTGGACTTTGAAAATTTTATATCCTATTGCTCCCCAGTTGTAAATATTCTTGTCACATTGTTCAATATTGGTGTTATGAAAAGCAAAATGTAAGGCAATGTTTTTGTTGATTCAGGAAAATCCTAAATCCAGGTTGGGAAAATAAGGAGGCTTACAAAAGCATTTGAAAAGCATAATCATTACGCAGAATTACTCCCTCTCAGTGCTTATTTCTTCCAGCTATTTTTAGTCTTAAATTCTGCATTATATCAGATCCTCTTTCCTTTAAGAAAAAGCCAAAAGAAAAAATAGTAAGATAAATATAGAATATGCTTTTTCTCCCTTTAACATCTAAGAGTTGTGCTGAATATTTTTTTGGTGACAAAAGAGAAGTAAGTAATACAAAAGATTTCTGAAGAGGCATAAATAATGTTTTTATTTTAATTTTCATAGCATTTGTAATAATTCCCACTGGATTTATATCTTGTGTTTTTCAAATTCAATATTTCTATATATGTATTCCAATCTCTCAGTGATACATTTGTTAAAGCTAATCTTTTGTCCAAGAATTTTCTTACCTTGGTTTTGTCTCAACCCAAAGTGTTCACATTAGGAAACCATAGTCCAACTGACTCAACAGTAGCTTATCTGACGTGAAGGTAAAGGAAGCAAATGCTTCACTTAATAAGATGAGAAATGTCTAAGACATTTGAAACTTGAAAATTGACACCATAAAAAAGAAAAGTCAAACCAGATTTAAAGAAAACAATTTAGTTTTTTCTTTTTATCACAGTTACAGGACTTTAATATTGAAAGTTTCTGGGTTACTGTGTGTATTTTAAACCTTCAACATGGTCTTGAACATGAATTGTCCCATTTATCAAATAATACATTTTTAAAGTTTAAAAATGAGCAATAAAATATTTTTCCTCATCTATAGGTTACCCACCCTTTCTCTCTCCTTCTCCCAAACGCAAATTTTATATACGGTACTCACTTATTCAGAAAAGTGAAGCAAGCCTTCAATAGTTGATTGATATTAGATGATACTTTGAAAAAAATTTAAACAACATGGAAATAGACACTGGGTTAAAAGGAAGTAAAATAAACTTCCAAAGGTGACCAAGAAATTCTTATGTTCTTAAACAGTTCAAAGGGGCAGTTAAAGATGGCAAGCAACAGCCTTGGAGGCAAATAAGAATAACGACATAGAAAGCAATAGGAAAACATGCAATGAGCCTGAAAAAATATATGAAGCAATCTAATAACTTAGAAAATTTTTTTGACATTTTATTGAAATACTTCATCAGTGAGGTAAAATATGTTTATCTTTCACTACCTATATCTTAGTCCATGGTATAGGCCCTCAACTGATAAATATTAAAACATGGTTTTTTAAATGTCATAAGACAAAGAATGAATTTTATAAATCCTAGCATGGTAATTACAAATAGTGTTAGGAATAAACACAGACTGTTTTCTGAAATTGTAAACAATAAATGCTATTACTTTTCACCACCATTCATATATAAAACTACACAGAATAAATTAAATGAAAGAAATTTCTTATGAAAAATTCAAGGTTTACTCTCCACTTGATATGCAATTTTAAAAATCCATTGCTTTATTCTCAGTGGAGAACTTTAAACTTTATAAGTAAAACACAACAGTAGTGTAGATATTCATTCACTACTGTGCAAGACTCATACTTTTGCAAAATGTATGTTATATATGAACATATGCTTTCTAATTTTTCCATAAGGAATAGATTAAAATCATTTTATGAAATATACTATTTTTCTCATCCAGTTTTAAATACCCTATGCAATATATTCTGTCGTGTGATGTCCTTGTCTAAATTGGAGTTGGGTTTTTAAAAAATTTTTCCTTATTTTCCTTTTAGTCCTGTATTTTTGTGGTCTGCTTCTAAATCTTTTTTAAAAAATCTGTCATTCCTATTACAAGAAGATCAAATTTAATATAAATATTCAATTTAAAATAGTTTTATTTTAATAACTTTGCCTGTCTTTTCCATCCTGTATCTCCAATACATAGAATATCATCAGGTATATAATAGGCACTCAATAAATAATTATTGAATGAATGAGTGTTTATTATAAAAGAAACTGGTATCTTATGAAGCTTACTACTAATTGGTTATATTTTTATATATTATCTCTAATTTAGTAGTTTGGAACTCAGAATAGAAATAATAATGTTAAAATAATGTTACAAATGATGGTTTCATTCCCAGCCTAGAAGCATTTCATCTGGTAAAATATAACTGGAGTTCACTAAAACAGATGCTTGCCTGTGTGCCAGGCTTATAAATGAGGTCAGTCTGTGTCACTTGTCACTTCATTAAAAACCAAGGTTCATTTGGACTCAAGGTTTAATCATAACCAATATAACATGAGTGCAATGAAAAGTATTAGAAAATATTACTACTGCAGTGGCTTTCAAATGTTTTTGATTGTGACCCACAATAAGAAATACGTTATGGAACAAATAGAAGCACACTTAGACACACATAACTAAACATATTTCACAAAACAGTAATTACCTTACTAATTTATTGCACTCTGGTATTTTTCTTTTTGACATTATTCTAACCTCTTCTATGCTATTCAATTTTTTAAAAAATGCTGTTGGAGAATTGCTAAATTTGTTTCATAACCCACAGTTTGAAAAAATCTGACTGTAAGGAAACTTAACTCAGGGGGAAATCAACAAAAATTGAGGTAGGGTCTCAATGAACAGATGGTTTCATTGTAAGCATGAAGCAGATATATTGTATATACTGTATATGTTGTCATTTGTAGACTTGGCATGATGTATTGTCACAACATCCCAAGCATCTTACACTCTCACACTCCATGCCTTTGCTCATACTAATGGGAATGATCTTTTTACTTTCCTTTTACTTTACCTTTTGCTTTCTCCCTCAGAAGAAATCCGAGTTGTTCTAGGGACAACTTGTCACCTTCTCTGTGGTTCTCTTTATCTCTCTGGCAGAAATACCACTTAGGTCTCTATGTCTAGGGCTCTGAGCACTTTGCCATTTCTTCTATATCTCATTTATAACATAATATCATGGTTATTTGCTTACACGTCTATCTCACCTAAACTATGAGTCTAGAGGGGAGGGACTAGGTTATTCATCCTTATGTTTCAAGTCTTTATCGCAGGGCTAAACCTAACCGTGCTAAATAACAGAATCTTTGTTGCTAGAAAAATTTACACTACAAGTGAGATTTTACTATCATGTTTCTTGTGACTCTCTTGCAGGTAGACATGGGTCCAGTTATTCATTTATTTTTGAAGACACTAATAATGTCTTCAAAACACTGACAATGACAAACTTAGGATTACTTTGTTGAAGGATGAGAAAACTTGCTGAAATTTCCGTTATTGAAACTATGACATATTTCACAAATAAATCTTTGCAAACTGTTGCTTTACACAAAGCATTTAGAGAAACAGCTCTTACAATGATCTCATCAAAGATTTTTGTAGTACCAAATAGTAGACAAGGCAGCATGCCACAAAAGGGTAGCACTGCAAGCCCAAAGTCAGAGAACAGTGCAGGAAGAGGTCTGGGTCACTGGGGCTTTTCTTGGAAGAAGGAACTGTTGCCATCCTTCTGTGATCACAGTGGCCACTTGGCCTCTAGAGCCATATGCAAAGAAGTTTTAGCAGCTATAATCCCCACCAAAGCTGTCAAGGAATAGGCATACTAAATTATAATATTAGTCACTACAGTTAGCATAATTAATTAGGAGTCCAGATTTGGAGACAGACAAAACCAGGGTCAAGTTCTAGCTTCTTCAGGTTTGCTAAAAATTATGGGCAAATTAACCTTTCAAACTATCAGTTTCCACATCTGTCTAAGTTGGAATTAATAAATATCACTCTCTCACAGGCATGTCTTGAGAGTTATATAAGACAATATACGTAAAATGTTTAGTGTACTGTCTGGCATATATAAGTTTGAAATGAATGTTTTACATTTTATTATTAATTGAGAACCCAAATCATCTTATTGACTCATAACAACAATCTCCTGAGATAAGGACATTACCATGATTAAAATACAAGAGATTAGAGAACTTTATGCATCCTTTCTCCAAACCTTCCTCTCCTCCTCTCCCCACATCGTGGCATCCATTTTACTCTCTTTTAAACATCCGATGGATTCCTGGTTAGTTCATTCATTCATTCATTTATTCTGCAGCCTCTTCTATGCTAGGGACTTGTTATATAAACATGAATTTGCCCACCTTGCTCTGCAGAAGCTCACAGTTTAATAGAAAAAACAGTTTTAAAGAGTTTACCTAATAATCTCATAACTATTAAGCAGCATAGGTAGGATTTTCATAAACTCTTCTCAAAATAGGCCTGGGAAAAAGGAGTGTGTCTTTTCTTACATTGCCAGGAAGTGTATTAGTTATTAGTTCTCCAAAGAAATCGAATAAATAGGGCACATGTGTATGTGTCTCACATATATATGTGTGCAAGTCACATAGATGTGTGTGTGGTATATATATACATACTTCATATATATATATATATAAATATATGAAGAGATTTATTATAAGGAATTGGCTTTTGCAGTTATGGAGGTTGACAAGCCCCAAGATATTCATGGTGAGTCAGCAAGCTGGAGACCCAGGACAGCTGACAGTGCAGTTCCAGTCAGAAGGCTGGCAGGCTTAAGACCCAGAAAGAGCCAATGTTTCAGGTTAAGTCCAAAGGCAGAAAAAAGTCATTGTCCTGGTTTGGAAGCAGTCAGGCAGGAAGAATTCTCTCTTCCTTGGAAAAAGGTCAGACTTTTCTTTTTTTTTTAAGGCCTTCAACTGGTGAGATGAGGCCCACCAATATTAGAGAGGGCAATCTACTTTACTCAGTCTACTGATTTAAATGTTAATTGCATGCGAAAGCACTGTCACCAAAATACACAGACTAATGTTGGACCAAATATGTGGGAACACCATGGTGCAGTTTGACACATAAAATTAACCATCACGAGAAGAGGTGACAAGAAGCACTGGTGCTGATTTAAACACTCATAATAATTCTTACGACTCTCAGCAATCTAAGTTTCCCTCATTTTCTAAGCAAATTAAGATGCTAGAATAAAAATAAACATGAATTACTCAAAAACAAGGGGGAAAAAGTAGCAAAGGTTTATACTGTATCTTATTTTAAATGAAGCATGAGGTTATGACATGCTCCTTAAGTAGCAGTGTAGTATCTCTGCATCAAAAACTCCTTAACCTGTGAATACATAATATGTGTAAATTTTCAACTAATCTTAAATACAAATACACCACTAACTATCCCTGTTCTTATATCTGGCTACATATATTTGAATAGAAATTCAAGGAGCATCTTTTCCCAAGAAACATCTTTCCTTTACTCTACTTGATTTTCTTTATTTACACTAGCAACAAATTATTAAAATAAGATATGCTTTGTTCTTTACAAGGGAGATGAAGTCTCCAACTTTATAGAATTTATATTTTACTGAATGAAGAACTTATATTTTATATAAATGAGACAGTAATTAAGCAAATAAACCAATAAAGCTAATACAGAATAAATTAGGTGGTGACAAGTATGCTATGCACATGAATAAAGTGGGGGTAAGGGTCAGAAAGTGCTGAGAGATGGTGGATGTTATTTTAAATAAAAATACATTTAAAATAAATGTATAAATAGATAAATATTTTAAATAAAAATTTCTAGTGTCCAAAGGAACAGAAGAAAGTTCTGTCCCAGCTCTCAGAGAGAGACCAATTCACCTTCTGTATTTGTTCTTTCTGGGCCCCCGGCTGATTGAATGGTGCCCGCCAACATTGAGGAAAGATATTCCTCACCTAGTCCACTCAGATTCACAAATTAATCTCCTTTGGACACACCCTCACAAACACACCCAAAATAATGCTTCACCCGGTTTCTTGGTATCCATTAATCCAGTTAAGTTCACACCTAAAATTAAAATCACAAGTCCACCCCTTGTCAGCTTGGCACCCAGAGGCATCTTCTTAAACCATACTTAATTTCCAAATAAAGACAATAACAAGGTGTTACTGACATGATGCTAACATGATGAAACTATCCTGCGTATGACTAAAAATGTACTAATCGCTTCCCCAGAATCTGGCTCTCAGGATTTCATCTTCAGTACTTTAATATTTTAAGATTGTGATTTTTGGGATTTTTAACATTAGGAATTTTAGAAGTTTTGGATTTAGACTTTAGGGATTTTGATCTTTCAGGATTTCAGCATTCAGGATTATGACACTCGGGACTGTGTCTTTCAGGATTATTTATGTTCTAAACCCCTGTGGCAGAATGGACACAGGAGGGAAGAGTAGGAGATGAAGTTGGGGAGATGGGGGATGTGTACAGATCCCATACAGCCTTGTAGGTCTTTGTAAAAACTTTGCTTCTCTCAAGAGTTTGAGCAGAGGAGTGTTATGATTGGATTTATAGTTTAAAGCTGTCACTCTGACTTGGGAGTGTGTCTGAGTGCAGGGAAAACAGTCCAGGCGGCTATTGCAGTCATTCAGTGAGGGAATTGTGATTTGAATGAGAGTAAATAATAAAGGACTTAAGGGTAAGTAATTGGATTCTTTGTATTTTTTAATGGTTATTCTCTTTTCTCTTCTTCACACTCCTTCTCTCCGTATTTTCACCTTATAATAGCTCAGGTAAATTAGGTGAATATCAAATGCTAGTCTACAAGTCTACATTATCCACGATATGTTTTATTAGGATGTTTATTTTAAATCATTATTTAAACATTATCATGATTGATAGATGGATATGTGGTGTGAGAAACAGACATTGAAGAACCCTTAGGGTTTTGTTTTATTTTGTTTTTTGTAAGCAATTACAAAACCTATGATACCATTTACTGAAATGAGAAAGATGCTGGGAAGAAGTTGTTTTGTTTTGTTTTGCCTTATCACATCTTGAGGGGGATAAAAATCAGGTTTCCACGTTTTGGACAAGTTAAGTTTGAGATGTTTATTTGACATCCAACGGGAGCTCTTGTGTGGTCAGTGACGCATAGGAAGAGGGTGAATCAAAGATAATGGTGTCTTTTAAAAGTAAATCTTGCGTGGACATACAAGTATTCGATTGTCTCCATTCTTCCTCTTCTCACAAATACATCCAAATTGTTTTGTTTCTCACATTAAATATTGGGGAATTACTGAATAAAAGTAAAATCTATCAATATTTTTAATTGTTTTGCTACCGGTTGTATAACTCTGGGGGAGACTAACCCAGTTCATTACTAAATTGTGAAGTAAATTTAAACACTAATAAAATGCATTAGGAGGAATATAGGATTGTGAGCCAAGATCTGATGCTCACATAATTGAGCTGCCCCATTTGACAACAAAAGCCCTGCAGAGAAAGAGTGTGAGGAAATAGGGTAGTCATGACCTTGTAGGTTAAGAGAAGAAAAAAACCTCATAAAGAATCTTCTGTTCAGGACATAATCTAGTTTTTTTTTTTTCCCTTCTCTATTGTTTTTTCTATTCTTCTTTGCCTTGTTTATATTTATAGTTTATTCAGCTCTCTTTTACTTCCTGTGTATGTGTGTGTGTGTGTTTTACCCTGATTAGAGTCTGGTCAGTTTTCCTTCTAGAGCAGCCAATTAAGTCCACATCCCAACAACTTCCTTTAGTGAGTTCTCACACTTTGCACCACTATGCACCCACCCTAATCTCCCTGGGCCAGATATCAGACAACTAAGGAGAGCCCCTGTGCCCTAGAATCTGTAAAATTATTTAAATTAGCCAATCCTACCCTGTTTGCCACACATTAGCTGCTCCCTACAGCCCCAGTTTGCTGTCACCCTGTCCCAGGGCTCAACCTCTACGTGGCTGTGCCTGGCAGCCTTGTCTCACTTGCAGCTGTAACAAAGAGCTCTGCTTTCTGTCTACCAGATGTTGGTGTGTTGTGTTTCACCATTAAAAGAATTTTTATATTTCACAAAACAGGAAGGGATGAAGAAGTCTCTTTTTATCTTGACCATTTCTCTTTCTTCACCTTATTCACAGTCCCAGAATTCTGCTTTTCTTATATGATTACCAAATTCTTTCTACTTCCCTGCTTTTGTCTTTTATAATGATCTTTCTTTTCCACTCTCTTCTCTCTATAGAAATATAGTGACCATACTACTCTGGGCTCAGGGACTTTTGTAAGTTATCTCAAAATGCTTCATAAAAGTTAAAGCTAAAGAAAAGATTTGAGTAAGAAAATATTAAACCTTTAATAGAATAAAAATGAAATGTCCAGCATAAAGTATAAAAGCATATAAGTGCTATACGTAATCCACCCTACACACACACACACACACACACACACACACACACACACACACAAATCATTACAAACACCACCAATGGGAAAGTAATAAGCAATATCTCTGAATGATGGGCACTGTAACTTGAACTGCCTCTGACTATTTCCACAGTAAGCAATTTTCTCTAGCTTATACATCTTATGGCTTATGAATAAAGTAGAGGGATGATTTTCATTTGTTACTGCTGCCTTACTACTTGGTTGTGAAATTGTGAAAGTATAAGGTTTACTTCTAGATGCCTTTTTATTTACATTTTTTTTAATTCCAGTGATTCCTTTATAGTTTACTTGAGTTATGCATTATTCTTTGTTTTGCTCAATATGTGAAGATTTTTATTACATTCATTAAATTTCTCCTTTATACGGTTCTGTACTATTTTTGCTTTTCTTACATCAATTCTCTTTCATTCAAAAACATCTTTTTCAACATTCTATGCCTTAGGCAGATCTCCCTAATTGGTGCTGGTGTTTGTCACGTGCTGTATTAAGAACAATAGCAAGGGAAGTCGCCCAAGGCCCTTCATTAATGACATATGCTGCTGTGACTTGTAAGGAGACTATGAAAAGCTTCAAGTTTTTTCAGAAAATACAGCCAAGTTTAAAACCAAAAATATCTAAGCCAAAAATCAGAAGAAACATAAGCAACTAGTATATGCTATGGCTTTCTAGTTTGTAGAAATTACAGATATGACTGAAATGAAAACCTGCCAATTTGTTTTATAACATTTTTAGTACCTTGTTCATAAATAAATTTGGTCCACAGTTTTATTCTGACGTGATACCACCAATATTGATATTTTTATTTTTTAGCAAATAAGAATATTTCTATGAAATAACAGGAAGAAGTATGACCCAAGAGGCACAGGAAATATAAAAACATACTATAGACAAAATATTTACTTGGCATACTTCCTCAGAACTATTCAACAATTGATTAAAATCTCTTACACTGAACCTTAAATACTATGCTAATTCTGAGGCTCTTCTAAACCCATAGAAGGTAAGGAAATAAAATTAGGCTCTGTACTGAGAAAGAATATGCTTTACATCTTATGAGTTGGTTTAATTTCTTTGCTGAGTGAGCAGACAAGGCATTTATAAGCCCTGCCAAACCATACATTATTTTTTTTCATTGAGGCAAATTTTGTAAGTGGAACCAAATTTTATAAATGGAATTACAGAGATGTCTTCATAAATATAGACACTATTTTTTTCCAAAACAAATTGATAACTTCCACAATATGAACTTTACGATTTCAACAAAGTGCAGTGATTTTGTTTTTGTTCTTGTTTTTCCGAATACTTTGATTCAATTTTTAAATCTATAAAAGAGTAGATGGAGATTCTGACAATGTTTTTGGAATGTTTTTTGCTGTATCACAAACTCACCTCACAGTGCTTTTTATATTGTTTTCAACGTTTAGGAAATCTTTATGGAATACTTAAAATGTACACTGTGGGTATACAAAGATGAATTAGAAACAGTATTTCCCTTGAAAAATTTTCCATTGATGAAGGAAATACACATCTTAGAAATTAGTCTAATGCAGAATCAAGCAATTACTACATAGAGAAACAAAGGAGATTCGATGGGAGAGAAAAAGAAGCAAGAAAGGTGTGTCCTGAGAATCAGGGTAGATGACAAGCTTCAATGGCTTTTTCGGGATAAGGTAAGGGACTTGAGCCCAGGCATGGAAGCTTGAAAATGTAGTCTTCAGGGAAGGTGAGGCAATCTGAAGAGCTGAATTCTTCACTGTTGTCTTAACTTTTATGATGAATAGAACTGTTTCTTCTTTATGGATAAAGGAACAGACCCAGAAAAGTTAAGTCATGTGCCTGAGATAAAGTTAAAAACAACACTGGTATTAATATCCTCAGGTCTGTCTGATACCAAAATTTTGCTGAACTCAACAAACACTAAATGAACACCAACCAGGTGATTGTGCTGGGAAGCACAGGTACAAAGACTAAGCCCCCTTTCTTCAGGAGCTCTGAGTGTAATGAAAAACATCTCACCATCTAAGAAAGTTCACATTCTTTCCAGTCTGTCATCTGGCATTCCTACCTCCTGTAAGATACTGTAGAAAGAATTATGGGCATTAAAAATACGTTTGTATATGTTATCTACCTTCAGATCTAAATGGTAATCTGAACCCAAATTTGTATAAAGACTTTTCAGGTGAAAAGACTTGATTTTTTGAGAGGATTGTTTATCAAACACAATTCTAATCTCTTCTCTTATGTATTTTTGTGCACTAGGCACAGTTGTGTAGCAGTTGAGTAATGCTGGTTAGCTGTTAAGGTGGCGTGTTGCAGTGCAGAGTGCTTGGCTGTTTCCTGTTTTCTCCTGATTGCTCCTGTGTAAAGATGCCTTGTCGTGCAGAAACAAATGGCTGTCCAGTTTATTAAAATGCCTGACAACTGCACTTCCAGTCACCCGGGCCTTGCATATAAATAACAGAGCATACAGTGAGCACATCTAGCTGACGATAAATACACCTTTTTTCTCCCCTTCCTCCCAAAATGGTATATCTTATTATATCTACATGTATGAAGTTAAAAATATGGAAAATGTCAAGGAAGCAAATGGTTTGTAACTTTGTAAGTACATATAACATGGTGTATCTTTTTGCTTATTATGAATATTCTGTACTATAACCGTTGTTTCTGTAGTTTAGTTAAAATGTTTTCTTGGTGTTAAAAAAAAAGAAAAAAAATAAGATACAATCTTCACATTCAAAAAAGTTAGTTCAGACTTAAAATGCACATATCTACTTGAAAATATAATTGACTTGTGTGTTGTCCTTTTCGTGGAGGAGGCACAGTGGATAGTGAACCTGGACTATTGGATGCTAGAGGCAGAAATATCCCTAGCTTAGTGATGCATATAGTGGGCTCATAACATTAGACATTTGGATAATAAAAAGAAGCTAACTTGTAGTAAAAATCCATACATAGTGAATGACAAATTAACAATCCTACTGAAAGCTTCTTGTATACCTAAGGAGAGTACAACATTAAAAAACACATCGCTAGATTTTAAGTTGAAAATACTTGGACTGCTAGAACTCAAGTACTAGATTTAGTGTACTCTAGACTCTAAAATGTAGGGTAGAGCAGAATAAGGAAAAATTTGGCAGCCATTATAGGCAATAAAAGGTAAGTTGATCATAAAGCACACTGTATAGACATTAGTCATTCTGTTAAAATTAAATTAAGTTCCTTTTTCTTCTTTTTGCTAAAATACATGAACAGAATAATTAAAATCATCACATCACAAAGCTAGAGAAGAACTTAGTGTTCACTTTAGTAATTTCTCATTATACAGAATTGTTACTAAATAATAAGATAAATATTGCTTTTTACAACTAGAAACACCAAGAACAGAAAACTTTAAACTAGAAAAAGTTAAGAAATGTTACAATTCAAAATTTACCATTTTGACTAACAAAATTTTTTGCAGTATAATTTGACATTCTTTATTTGCTTAGAATTATATCATTGGCTATTATTTCTAACTTTGTAATATTTTAATAATATTATTATTTAAAATAAAAAGTCTGAAAATTTTCTAGCACTTGCCATTATACAGTCAAATTTAACCTGATATGTATTTTTTTTAATCTTGCCTTTATTATTATCACTACTCTCCTCCTTCTACCCTACAATTCCCTCAATAACTTTGTCTTGTTCTGAACTCTAGGCATTTTTTGACATGCAGAATTGGCCATGGAATACAAAAATTCTTCAAATGGATCCAGGTACAACCAACATCCTGGTGACAGTGATGTTGCTCTGTTGAATACTTCCCCTCCTCTATGTATAGCATCAATAAAACAGATAGATACTGAAATTATATCAGCCAGAAAAAAGGTAAAGACACATCATATTCTATTAATAAGATGACAAATAATAGGAACTTTCACCCACTGGATCTGTTTAAGTAATGATATGAAAACTTAGGAAATTACAGTATTTATTAATCTATTCAGAAGAATAGAAGGGAAAAAAACAGTAGGAACAGCACTTTTCACTTCAAACACCTCTCTCTCTGCTCAGATGTAGTGTTTCCCTCAAATCTAAAGGAGTTTCCCTGTAAAGCCTCCTTTTATATTTAAAATTTGGTAATTAAACGGTAAAAACAATACCAGAAAGAATTTTTACATTCCAACAAAATGTGAATTGTGTTTTAATCACTTATTTGTCTTATTTCAGCCAGTTTATTTTTAAATGCTAGGAAGCTCTGGGGAAAACACTCCTTGACATTAATGATATTAACAGACTAATCCAATCTAAGAACTCAGATTAGGTCTGGAAGTGATTAAAAACCAGAATGTTTCTTGATACCTTTTTCACCATATTTGCTACTTAGTGAAAGAGTAATAAGAAAAATTAGATTCATCTATTATCTTTTAAAGGAAATAAAAGTGAGTTTACATATCTATATACATGTAATGTACATGCATATTTTTCTTTGCTTTCCATTTCCTTAGCTTTTTAAAAAATATATACTAATTCTCTTAGGACATTTTAGGTTATATGTCTGGAAACTTCAGCCATCCAGAAAAAAAGAAGGTTGGGAAATAATGAAAAAAATGTGCTGAAAGAATTCACATAAAAGTTTTGGAGACTTGAAAATGGGAACAACAGACACTTAAAAAGTTATTGAACCAGAAAAAAAAAGTCCTTCCTGGCAGGTACTTATATAGCAATATACTGATAACTGTTGGATAAAAATAAAGGCATCCAGACATTATTACATAGCTCTCATATATGAAATCCAACGTCTAATTGAAAGGTAAAGACAGAGCCTGATTCCTAATCTTTTCTTTATGGTTTGAACATTTTTAAAAGTCATCAATTTCAAGAAAAAAATGAAATCTTAAAAATAAATTTGGTTAAATTACTTAGTTCAAATATCTTCTTAAGTTCTTTCCTTTTATTACTACTGTACAAATACACACATACATACTACAGAGGATGTGTCTAAAATCTGTGTATTGATATATAATTTTAAAATAATTTATGTCAGTATGAATTTCAATGTTGTCCCTCTTATACTGATTTTTTTTCATAACAGACCTAAGCAGTGGAAAAAATATAAAAATGGTAAAAGTCAGAGGAGCCTCTTCCAGTTGGATTAATTCAAGTATTTAAGTAGTTTCTGAATAAGGAATCCCAGAGGTATCAAGTTTAATGCTCTGATTCTCAGAATTGAACTAGAAATTATTCAAGGAAGGGGAGAATTTCTTGTTTAAATTCTTCCTTTTGCATAATTTAATCCACATTTTCTAATAAGTCATTTCTCATGCAATCAAGATGTCTTCTGCTAGGATTTGAATGAAGTCTGTTTTTAAATCTCCTGAAGTAACAAAACCAAACAAATAAACATGGAACTTTTTTTATGATTTTCCCATTATTAATTTACTGAAACTTTATTATATAAAATTATTTAGAAAAATGTTAGAAAACAGACCAGAGAGATACAGTGAAACCAAAAAATTAAAGATAAAAATATACACAGGGTTTTTTTTTAAGAGAATCTTGCTCTGTTGCCTAAAGTCCTCTATCCATTATAATTCATTTGATGACTTTCCCTTTTTGTAAGGGAAACCAATGAAATGAAGAAATTGTGATTTTATGGAAGTAAATCCCACTAAGATTGATGTCTTAGCCTATTTTCTGCTGCTATAGCAGGATATCACAGACTGGGTAATTTATAAGGAAAAGACATTTATTTGGCTCATTTTATTTGGTTCATGGTCTGGAGGTTGGGAAGTCCAATGTAAGGGAATTCTTGCTGCTTCAAAAGATGACAGAAATCATCATATGACTAAAGAGGGTGAGAGAGAGAGGAAATCAAACCATATTCATCATTTTTACCTGAAACCTACTTCCGGTATGAGGAACCACTTTCAGGTAATGACATGAATCCATTCATGAGGAAGAAGCCTCTAATCACCTGTTAAAGGCCCCACCTTCCTATATGATTATATTAGCAATTAAATTTCAACATGATTTCTTTTTTAAGGGGACAATCAAACCATAGCAATATACATTGCTCTCCAATAGATAGTTCACATTGCCACAAAAATGGCAGATATAGTGTTTGCCAAGTTTCTATGAGAAGTCTCTGTTAAAAAATGTGCCAGCTTGCTATTTATTGTTGCTACCAAAGAATACAGGCAGACGTACCCTTGGATTATCAGACCATCAGTGAAGTAATTGAGCTGGGGTCAAGTATAATCTTTGCCCATAATATTTGTCCACTTGTAAAAAGGTTAAAACACTTTCTTCCCATGAATGAGATTCCTGGATGAGAAAAAAACCATCTACGTCTGCATTGCCTGAAGATGTAGAGTCCAGTTCTACTTGTCTATATGGAAAAATATTATTTCATCAAGCAGACGGCTAAAATTAGTATGGTAGTATATGGTAATCTTGTATAATACCAGTACACCAATGGCACTGCCAGTATGGTAGTATATGAATATAATATTGTTCAGAGTAAAATAAAGGGACATCAGAATAATTTGTTTTCATTGGTCTCTCAGTTGCATAGTGTCCTATAATTTCTTGAATATCTTAAAATAATAAAAAAATTACATCTAACAGAGAATGAAATCAACTCAATTTTTCAAGTCTTAATATTCTGTTGACAAGATTTTATTAGAAACCTCTCAGGACCAAGAGTAAATGTTGCAGTAGCAAGCTGTGGCTTTGATAAAATTTCCTCTATCACTGCCCATAAAGATGCTGGTGGTTGCTCTTTTATATTTGAAGGAGTAGAATTAGGAGATGACATGGAAAGATGTATACTTCAAAAGTTGATACAATATTCATAATGGTAGCTAAAGTATACTGAATATTTGAATATTCAATATTTAATATTCTAAACGGCTAGTATTGGGTGCATGTAGCTGACAGCAACAGCCAATAAAACTGAAACTGGGGGAAAAAAGCAATTGGGAATATATATAGGGTTACATAATTCTAAATAGGCTTAGTTTAAGGTCTGTTTAATCCAATTTTTCCTTGTGATTCTGAGATTGTCTTGTCTCTGGGAAGGAGATGTCTATGGTAACTTTAGATGTCACATCAATATATTAATATAACAATATCAAGAGGAAGAGAGAAACCAGTAAGCATGTCTGATATTCAGCATGTATACTCTTATGGCTAACTATTCATATTAGTCAATGTTCATCTACTGCCTCTGAAGTAAGAAAGTAAGAAAAGTTTTCTCTGAGTCCTCTAGGCCTAACTGATTGGAATTGATTCATCTGGTCATTTATGAACACATTTTTGTCATTAGGGAATATTATATATTGATAGGCTTAAGGCTGGGTACATAAACTAATTATTGAATTAAAAGATGGGTGGATTAACATGATTGGCTCAAAATTATCAGATCCTACCCACTGAGCTGAGCTGTGGTCAGTATCCCAGATTGTATGGTTATTATGCAATGGTGGTGGGAGAGTGGTGGAATGGCTGTTAAAAGATAACCACAATATTCACTCTGGCATTTTACACTTAATACTTCATTTAATTGTCATCAGGGTCCCATGAGATAGGTTTTGTGAAAGTTTCTTTTGCTGATCCTTATTTGTTTATTTTCCATAACTCCCATGGTTTGAATGACATCTTATTTTAATAAAATATCCTGAAATTTGAACTTCCATTTTCTGTCCTGATTTACTATATCCCAGAAATTTAGGGATCTTAACCAAGAAGTGGGAGATTGGTCCTGATATTCATGGTACACAGTACATACATTCATGCCTTCATGTTATTTCTCTCACTTGGATTTTCCTTTGTCCCATCACTGTTCAAACACTTTGAGGCCTACACCAAGTATCTGCCCTCTAAGTCTTCCCAGAACTCTTGTCAGTTTATATCTAGTCTCTCATAGCCTCATTTCAAAAAATTTTAAAATACATAAAATCTTATTTGCATTATAATTGTTTCTATTCCCTTCCCCATCCCTGCCTTAAGAATGTAGATTTCTTGAAATAAGGAACCTTGTAATAACCATCTTTCAATGCCTACTATTTTACTTATAGTAGGAACTTAATAAACGTTCATTGAATTTTGTTGAATTAAATGGAACACTGAGGAAAAGTTCCAAACCCTAGGATTTTATTTCTTCTAAAGGGGAAAACTTTGTAGACATTGTGTTTATGTAATGAAAATAGGCTAATCAGGAATATGCAGGAATGTATACATTATAATACTCTAGGAAGGATTTAAAATAAAATCAAATTTTAAATAAATAAGTAGAAAGTTATGAAGCTAGAGATATCAATCTATACAATTCTTACCATATACATGAAAGTATACTGAAACTTTTTTGGACTTTTTTCATCTCTTTGAATGGGTCTGATTCTCTCAACTCACTCAGGTACTTGCCAAAAAAGAAAATTAATCGTTTCTTTGGCCTTGAAAGCTTTGCTCAACACTCATCTTTGAGCTTTCAGTTGAAAAGTCAGTTTCTTAAAGAGACCTTCTCTATCACTTAAGGCTTGATGACACTACTCCATTATATCCTTCTATCACAGTTGAGTTTATTAGTTTAATGTCTCTCTTAAATGGTAGATGAACTTTTTTACCAGGGCAAGGGCTGCATTTATTTTATTTACCACTAAATCTGTAGCGCCCTATGCTATGTGACATGAGAAGTGTTCAATATAAGAAGAAATGAATGAATTAATTATGCCTGCACTTTTGCTAAGGGTAAGTTGCTCAATTTGCTGTAAGTTTCTAGTAGTCAAGACAAAGAATTGTAAGATTCATGGTATCCTTGAGTAAAATAAAATAACTATTTCAGGATCAAATAAGAGTTTGGGCTAACTGATAAAAATCAAATAAAAAAAAACTGAATTAACAGCATGAGCACCAATGCTTTATTTTCTAAAAGGTGTGGAAATGCTCACTTTAATAAATGAAGAAAGACTCTCCCCGCTTCTAAATTTCTCTTTTGTTAAAAAACAAAACATCTTTTGCCTACTTCAAGGAATAGTTTTGGTTAATGTCTTTAGAACTGGAAAGAAGTCAGCTTAAATAAATTATTATATCATGAACTTTAGTAAGTTAAAAATTGTGAATTTGTACACAAGGCAACTCCTAGGAGTTGGCAAATAAATATTTGTTAAATGCATCAATGAGTGGATAATCTAGATGACTTACAAGAGATGAGCCCTTCTTCCTCTCTCTTTTCCCTTTCTACAGTCTTTAGCCCAATTGTTATTGCTATATAGTCTTAAATGCTGTTTCCTTCAGTTGATTATTTGTGAAATAATTACCGTATGAAATAAGAGTTAACTAAGCTATTTTGCCTTGGAAACTATGAAGACAAAAAGATAGTCGAATTATAAAATAAGATTTTAAGTTCTTTTGCGATTTTAACAAAACAGTAATCTTTAAATTTACTTTTTGTTTCAATTAATCTGTGCTTCACTTCTAATAATGGAATGCCAATGTGAAGGCCTAGAATTTAGCATAGTGCCTGGCATTAACTAATAGGTCAGTATATTTTTCCCAAATTGATCTTAAAATTTCATTTAATAACATTTCCTCACATGTAACAGCATGTCTCTGGCGTTGCCTAATTATGATAAACGTCAACACTGATCCTCCTTTTAGGCAAAGCTCAGAAAATTTTTACTTAGGGGTATTTCCAAACCAAAAAATAAGCGTGGAGACGTTCACAACCGGTAGCATCTCGCATATGGCTCGGGGAATTCTTGCTAGGATTCCCTACATGTATTCTCGCTCCACTGAGAACCTTCTCAATACATAGCAAAAATAAAACGGTCGGGACTTTTCTCTAGTTTAAGTTTCCCAGAATCAAGGAACCCGGATGAGGCCGCTGTGAGATTGACATGCATCTTGACCAATAGCATTGCAGAGAGGCGTACCATTTCATGGCTACCCCCTATCAGCGTGCAGAGAGTCGCCGTCTCCAAGGTGAAAGCGGAAGTAAGGACTTTGCGTGCCTCATGGAACCGCTCGCACAGCACCTGGAGCGCTTTTCCGAGGTTCTAGCGGTCTCGAGCACTGCTCACGTCAGCACCTGGGACCCTGCCACCGTTCGCAGGGCCCTGCAGTGGGCTCGCTACCTGCGCCACATCTACCGGCGCTTTGGTCGCCATGGCCGCATCCGCAAGGCTCTGGAGCGGCGGCTGCACAACCAGTGGAGGCAGGAGGACGGCTTTGGGTCCAGGCCAGTCCCGGGATTGACGAACTTCCAGGCCCTCGGGCATTGTGACATCCTGCTGTCTCTGCGCCTGCTGGAGAACCGAGACCTCGGGGATGCCGCTCGTCACCACCTGCTGCAGCAGCTTTTCCCGGGCCCGGACGTCCGGGACGCCGAGGATGAGTCGCTCCAAGACCGCCTGGTCTGCCTCGCCCGCCGCCGATCCGCGGTCCACATGCTGCGCTTCTGTGGATATAAAGAGAACCTGAATCTGCCGGAGGACTCACAGCTGAGGACCCAGGCAGAGATGCTGCTGGAGCGTCTGCAGGAGGTGGGGAAGGCCGAAGCGGAGGGTCCCAGCACGTTTCTCAGCAGCTTGTGGGAGCGCTTGCCTCAGAACAACTTCTTGAAGGTGGTGGCGGCGGCGCTGTTGCAGCCGCCTGTGCCTCCCCGGCCCCAAGAAGAGGAGTTGGAACTGGGCAGCCCCAGAACAGCTGGAGAGGGGGCTCAAGAGCTTGTCCACTGGCTTCTGGGGAAGTCGGAAGTCATGGCTGTCTTTTGCCGTCGCCTCCCAGCTGGGCTTTTAACTGTGGTGGCAAGCCGCCACCAAGCGCTTTCTCGTGTCTATCTGGGTCTGCTAACAGACTGGGGTCGACAGCTGCACTATGACCTTCAGAAAGGCATTTGGGTTGGAGCTGAGTCCCAAGATGTGACCTGGGAGGAGTTGTGCGATAGGTTTCAAAGCCTCTGTCAGGCCCCTCCTCCTCTGAGAGATGAAGTTGTAACTGTCCTAAAGTCCTGTAAGGCGCAGGATGGGGATTTCGAAGTCCCTGGTCTCAGCATCTGGACGGACCTGTTGTTAGCTCTTCGGAGGGTTGCGTGATAGTACATTTAGGAAAAGACAAGATTTAGGTCTCAGCCCTGGCCCCAGTTCTCTATGGCCAACGCTCTGTTATTAATTACTTGAATATGTGGTTTACAAAATGAAAATTCCAGTATTGTCACCAAATCTTCTGTGCCTTCATTTGTCCAAAGTATTATTTTGGGTGCTATTTTTGAGTGGTATATTATATAATTATAAATATGGAAAGTAATTGCTTGTAGTGCCATGGATTTTCTGGATAGAGGAAGTGACATATTGGAAGTATTCTATTTAAAGCCAGGGAATTAGCATTAGTTGTTTTTCAGAAGGCCTCTTTCAAAGAATGATGAGAACGTGCACTTTTCAAAGAACAAGCAGCTTTAAAGTGACATTTTCTATCAGTATGATTTTTCTAAGTCCCCTCTCTGCACCCCTACCCAGTAGCGAAGAGTTTACTTTAACCAACAGCATATAGTGGTGTCAGAAATGTTGGTTTGAAAAGCTAACTGGCCTATTTGGAGCGTAAGCCCTGGACTTTGGCCTTGGTAACCTAGTATTGTAACCAGTTAACCAGCTTCAACGTGCATTAAAATTGTGTTATTCTGAAAATTTGTCTCTCATTTCTGCAGATTCCTACTCCTTGAAAGTAAAAGACTACACAGTAGGTTGATTTAAAGCTTTGATTCACAGACAAAAGGTTTCAAGTGTGGTAAATTCAAATATATGCCTTTGGATATAAATTTAGCATTTGGTGGTAAAAGAATCAAAACAAACTTTTAAATTAGAAAACCGAGGTTTTAGTGTTGCTTCTGCCATTAACTAGGTTAATAACTCACAACCTTAGCGCTACCTTTGCCTCATGTTAAATGAAATGTTTAGTCTAAAATAGTTAGATTTACTTATATTTCCCTTGGTGGCTGCCCTATGGAGACAATTTACAGTATTTGTTTTGTGTGTAATAACCTAACTTTATTAGCTCACCCAGGTGTTCCACAACTGGCAGAGTGATTCCAAATAACCAAACTTTGAGTGATGTATTCATTCATTTTTGTTAGGGGGATAAAACTTTCCAGTGATAAAGATATTTTTGTTCATATTCAGGTTAGCTGATAGCAAGATTTTTTGGAAGACATATTTTTGATATTCAAAAAGTTAATCTCTAATTCCAGAATGGAATTAGAGCAAAAAGTTGTGTAATCTTGTAGAATTTTTCATTCTGTAGTAGAACCTGGGGGTAAATAATGTTCTACTAATAAATACACTTTTCTAGATAATCTTGAGTGAACACAGCAAACTCTTATTGTGATCAGATTCCTTTTTCTAGCTTTAATCCATGTAAACCATCTTTTAGATTCCATTTGCTATTAAAGCAAGAATAAAGTCAATTCCTTCTGTCAGTTACATGAAAGTCTTTTTTCAAGAAACTATCCAATGAAGAGTTCTACCATGACAAGTGTTATAATAACATTAGCTTTAGTTTTAGAAAATAACAGTTTGTGAACTTATTTCCCTATACCCGCAACTACATTTCACTGTGATTTTTTAAATAATATAGATTGATATAGACTCAACATTTCAAAATCCATTTTTATACTTGCCAATTATTAAGCCCATACTTTAGGGTCTATGATGTGTTTATTACATAATCTTATTTTATCTTCACACCAATGATGTAGTCTTATACATATGAATGTAAGCTAAAAATATATTAATTAAAATGCCCAAGGGCACATGCAAAAGCAACATGAGAGTTGAACAGAAGCCATATCTGCTATTTATTTTGTTTCCAAGAGTCTGGCACAGTGTCTGGCATGTGGTAGGCCCCCTATTGTTTGAATGAATGAAACAAGCATTAGAATCTTACCTTGTATACTTTTCTTTTTGAACAATATTAAGGACTTGAAAAGAGATTGAATATACTAATCTTATTGTCCCTCTAGGAATCTATACATAGGATTGGAGAGAAAAAAATGAGAGAAAGACTATAAATAGCAAAATATTTGATAAAATCTAGAAATGCTTATTTTGTGGAGTTTTTTTTTTTTCTTGTATCAAATGAGAGAACAGTATTGAAATCTCTCACTATGACCTTGGTTCAGGAAATTTTATCAATTACTGTTTTATGTATTTTGAGCAATTTTATAACAAGCAAAGAAATACAGAATTATATCATCTTAATGAATTGAACCTATTATTTGTAGTGAATTGCCTTTCTGCTTTAAAGTCCATTTTTTTCTGTTGTCATTATTAATACTATAATTGGACTTTTTTCTGCTGTCCTACTTGGTGCTTTCTATTTGTCTTGATTTCTCTGTTTCATTTCTCTCTCAGCTATTTTCGATTGACTAAATATTTGTCTTCTTCCATTTCCCCTTCTACCAGTTGGACGTTATATTCTATACCTAAGTTTTACTCTCAAAATTTTTATCATAATTAACTTAAAAATATCTAAAATTAGTCAATATCTTAATCCCCTTTCCTAACAATACAGTGGACTTTAGGAAACTTTAACCCTGTTCTCTTATCTCCAAACTCACAAGTTGTTATCCAGTTTTTTAGTTTTGTTCTTTGTAGGAAAAAAAGATCCAACAGATTAGAACACTAACTAATAATTTATATACACAGTGCATTTTTATTGACTTACATGTTTAACCATTTAATTTCCAATGATTGTACCTCAGATATTTCTGCTGGAGTCAGTTTACATATTCTTTTTTTTTTTTTTAAAGATACTCCCTTGGAGAAAGTCTCTTGGTTGTAAACTTTTTTGGTTTTTATCTACAAATATCTTTGTTGTGTTTCATTTCTGTGTATTTGTGTTTTCCTCTGTTCTGGAAAATTTCCAGCGCATTTTTTCACCCAGTGTTTTTCTACTCATTCCTGTGACTCTGACCAGGCCTATATTATATGTTCTCATTCTCTTATATCATGTAATTTCTCTTTCCTAGTTTCTATCTCCATATATATCACTCTATGCTGCTGTGGGAACTGTGGATATCTCCCAGGATCCGTATCCCCATCTTCATTTTAGTAATAATATCCTACCCCCAGGTTTTACCTGGAAGTGGCCATGCATCTAGAGTAAATTTCTTAATTTTTCCTGCAGTTAGATATGGCCATAATGTTAGGTTTTGGCTACTGGTATATAAGCAGCAGAGATATGTGCAACTTATGATTCACACCTGAAAAATATGAAATTATTTTCCCTTAATGCTCTGCTTTTCCTTTTTAATGGGCTAGAAATTCAAATGTGCTGCTAGTGAGCTCCTTTGAATGATATGGCTGAGGATGAGTGGAACAATATCAATGGAACAATTGCAGTAGACCCAAAGATGAAGTCACATGTTCAGAATGACAGAATAATGCCTACCTGCCTAGCTTGTCGTGTTACATGGGAGAGAAATACACTTCTCTCTTATCCAAATCACTGTTTGGGGTATTTTGTCTTATCAACATCACCTATAATCCTACATAGTATTGGTATAGTCTTCATACTTCTCCCTGATCTATCTGATGTTTAAGCCATCAATTAAGTTTTAAATTGCAGCAATATTTTTTCTTCTGTAAGTTCTATGTGTTTTTCTTCTTTCCAAGTCTGCTTGGCCATTTTTATTTTTTTTATTTTTAATTATTATGGATAAATAATTGTACATATTAATGGTGTACATATGATATTTTGATATAAGCATACAATGTATAGTGATCAAATCAGGGTAACAGGGATATCCATCACCTTAAGCATTTTTCACTTCTTTGTGTTTTGGCAATTTTGTATTACATGCTTATTTTTTGAGCTTCCGTTTTTATTTTTATTATTGTTATTTTATAGTCTATTAATCATTTCAAAACCTGAAGTCCCTGGGGATCTAAACCTGTTTTGTTGATAGTCATGGCGGTTTGTCTCTTTACATATTTGGTAATTTGTTTTTATGAATTCCCATATACTTCATCTTCATTTTGGAAACCTGGGAGTCAGGGTATAAGTCAAGCACAGAAAGACAATGCGTTGTCAAAGTTGTAAGGTGCTTAGAACCTGGTAACATTTCAAAGCACAAACTGCCTCTTTCAAGGAGAACCGTAACTGATCAGCAGCAGGAATTAGCCTTCAACTTAACAGAACAACTTCATGCAATACTTCAAAAGGAAGTATTATATATATCATGTATATTATTCAATGGCTTTGGATGAATTAACTGATACTACTAACTCGGTGCAGGTTTTTTACTTCATTCAGGTCATAACAAGATTTCCTTTGCTATGAAGAGTTACTTGCTTTGGGCACTCTTGAACATAGAACATGGGGAATAGATATCTTCAACAACTTTCAAGATAAATGTGAAGTTGGTCTGAATTTGGTAAATTTAGTGAGTGTATGTACAGTCGGTGCACCTTCCATGACAGCTGTACAACTTCTATGACAGTAAAAGATGAAGGATTTATTGCAGAGATTTAAAAAAAGTATTAACAGATCCAGATGCTCTCATTTGTTTTCATTGTATCTTGCATCAGCAAAATCTCTGCTAAAGCTACTATTTTAGGTGACACTTTGCAACAAGTTATAAGTATTGTTAACTATATTCATGCAAATGCAATACTGCATTGTCAGTTTTGTAACATGCTAAAGTTGAAGGAAGAGGTACCTGGTGTGGATTTGCTATATCATTCTAAAGTGTGTTGATTATTGCAGGGACAGGTGTTAGCCAAAATTTTATCTCTGCAAGAAGAGATAATTAAATTTTATGAAGAACAGAATCAGCAATGTGAATTATTGAAAGAAGATTTCTATAGGAATGTAGCATTTCTGTGTGATATCATATCAAACCAAAACAACTTGGATATTCCTTTACAAGGTAAAACTAAGTCTATGTATAATATGTGGCAAAAGAAATCAAAGCATTTAAAAAAAAAGCCATCTGTTTTCAAAACATATCTTCAAAAGGAAATTTCAGATGAACATTTTCCCCAGTTAAAGGTCATTGATGAGCAGGATGATATATGAAATCATTTGAAGAATATCCAGTTGTTATAGACCTATTAATTGGAGAATACAATGAAAGGTTCACTGACTTTGAGAATCATGACATCACACTCAAATTAGCATTTCAGCCTCACCTAGTTGATATCACCAAGGCACCTAAAGGAACTACGGATGGCATTGATTGAACTTTCAGTAGATGACATTTTAAAGTCATTGATGCTAAGAAAGATCCAATTGAAATATGAAACAATTCAGTAGAATACTCATGCCTTTGGCACATGCCTGAAAAAATGCTTTCTTGTTTTTCAACCATTTAGTGCTATGAACCTACATTCTCCTACCTAAACCAAATCAACATGCCTTTAAAGTCACAAATGACTGGTACCCATCTAGAGAATTAAACTGAAACTGCAGACCTCCACACTGCAATGAAATATTCAAGTGCTTTCCAACAAAAAGCAGACACACCAAGTCATTTACAGGTTAGTTAACTTTAAAATTAACAAAGAGTTTTCATTTTTTTTGAAATTATTAAGTACATAGTAGTTATATTTTTACAAAATAATGTACATTTTTAAGTATATCTAATTCAAGTTTCTTGAATGCAGCCTTATTTGATTACAGCTAAATTAATGCCTTCCAACATGAAAAGGTTACCCACCCGTAGGATAGGATAGCCATAAATTTTAATTTGCTCAGGGAAGATTTGGGTTATGCCTGTTGTCCTGGCATAATTATGTCCCCTTTTATTCTCTAAGTGGCCCTGGTTTGACTGATAATTTATATGGACACCTTGGTCCCAGCCATTGTATCTCTGCCAGATTACTCAGATTATCTCTTGGCCGGTTTCCCTGCATTCTTAATTGCACCTGTATAATCCATAATCCACCTAATTGTGCAAGTAGTGAACTCTGAGTCACATTCACTGAGAAACTTGAAGCCACTTAAAGAGAACTTATACAGACTCTCACCACAACATCTATTTATACTAGCATCTATACCCACGTGTTTTACTTTCTACTTGTTTTCAGTGATGTTATTTGTTGTTAAACCAATTTCTATACTTGTACACTAGATCTCATTCCTTCTCACCTACTCAAATCATGGCTCTAGCAATTCTCTTCTTTCTCTCTTACATCTCCAGTATACATATATGCTGTTATTTCTACCACCTTAGACAAAGCAACTAAATAAAACTCTGTTGCCATTTTGCATACTAGATACCTGCTCCGTTTATTTTTTTATCCTTTGCAACAAACTTCTTGAAAGTGTCCTATTTTCTCTTAATGGTATTCCAATCTGGACTTTCCCACTGACTTTACGATTACACCAAACATGCCCTTTCAAGGAGGCCTAGTGTCTTCCACATTGCTAAATCCAAAGGTCAATTTGCAAGTCTTGTCTTATTTAACTGATCAGCAAAAATGTGATATAGTTGATGAATCTCTTCCCCTTGTTACACTTTCTCTGTTTGGCTTCCGACACTGCCCCCTCTTGGTTTTTCTCTACCTTTGTTGTCACTCCTTTTTAATATTTTTCTCCTGTCCATAAAGTCTTAACATTGCAATGCCCCAAGACTCACTTTTTCATTCTCTTTTCTATATGCACTTTTTAGATACTTTTATCCTATCCATGACTTCAACTTCATCTATATGTCAGTGACTCAGACTTTTCTACTGCCCAGACATCTTTCTCAAACTCCAGAGTTATATGTATAACCGCATACTAAATACCTCCTTTTGGATCCCTCAGACTCAACATGTGCCAAACCTACTTGATCTGTATCCTTCTCCATCCCTGTTATTGGCAATTCCATCCTTACAGTTTTCTCAGGCCAAAACTCTTGGAGTTATTCTTGATTCTTCACTATCTTTTCCTATGCATCCAAACTGATAGAGTTATTAGTTCAACATTCCAAATAAATCTAAAATTTGTCCACTTCTTAACATCTCTATCACTAATCCCTGGTCTGAGCCACCATCTCTTACCTGGATTCCTGCAATAGCTTTTTTTAATAGCATTTATTTTTTAAAAACAGTTTTAGATTCACAGCAAAACTGAGCAGATGATATAGATATTTCCCCTGCCCTTTCCCCTACTCATGCATAGACTCCCCCATGATCAACATCCCACCAGAATGTTATGTTTATTACAATTGAACCTATAATGACACATTATCACCCAAAGTCCATAGTTAACATTAGGTTCATTCTTGATGTATCACATTTTATGGGTTTGGACAAATGTATAACAACATGTATGTACCCTTATAGTAGCATAGACTGTGGTTTCACTGCCCTAAAGATTCTCTGTGCAATGCCTATTCATCCCTCTCTCCCCACAACCCTGGAAACAACTGATTTTTTTTCTTTTTTACTCTCTCCATAGTTATTCCATTTCCATTATGTTATGTATTAATTTCCATTATGTTATGTATTATAGTTGGAATCATATAGTATTTCGTCTTTTCAGATTGACTTCTTTGACTTAGTAATATGCATGTAATGTTCCTCCATGTGTTTTCATGGCTTGATAGCTCATTTCTTTTTAGTGCTGAATAAAATTCCATTGTCTGGATATACCACGGTTTACTTATCCATTCACCTACTGAAGGACATCTTGGTTGCTTCAAAGTTTTGGCAATTATAAATAAAACTTCTATAAACCTCCATGTGCAAGTTTTTGTGTGGATGTAAGTTTTCAACTCCTTTGAGTGAATACCAAAATATGTGACTGCTGAATTTGTGGTAAGAGCATGTTTAGTTTTGTAAGAAACTGCCAAACTGTCTTCCAAAGTGGTTGTATTTTTGGCATTCCCACCAACAGTGAATTAGAGTTCCTGTTGTTCCGCGTTCTTGCCAGCATTTGCTGTTGTCAGTGTTCTGGATTTTGGTCATTCTAATCGGTATAAAGTAGTATCTAATTTTTGTTCTAATTTGTAATAGCCTCTTAATCAGATCTTCTTGCTTTCGTCTTGGTTTCTCCACTATCCTTTCTGAACAATGTAGTTAGAGAGGTTTATATTATAAGATAGATCATGTTATTCATTTCCTTAAAATCCTGAGTTGGCATCTCATTTTACTAAGAGTCCTTCTAATGGCCTACAAGGCTTTATGATCAGCACTGTCCCTTCTACCTCTCTGCCTTTCTTTCTACTCTTCCTCTAACTCCCTCTGCCCAAGCCACACTGCCCTCCTTGCTGCTCTTACAAAATGCCAGGCACGTACCTTGTGGCTGTTATCTCTACCTGTAAAACTCTTCTCCCCATTATCTGCTCAGCTAACTTCAATTCTTCACTCAATGCTTCCTCTTCAAGGCTCATTCTAAGTATCCTATTTATTACAGAAATTTTCCTGATCACCAGACCCTGCCCACTTTTGCCCCATCCTCATTCATGGTCCTCCTTGTACTCTTCCATCTTTTCTTTTTCCATAGAAATTTCCATCATCACCTACTAATTTATTGTTTACTTTTTTATTTTTTATCATTATGACGATGAATATTTATTATCTGCCTCTCCCCAAAGAACATAAACTCCTCCTCTAGAGGGTACTTTGTTCAGTAATATATCCCAAGAGAATAGAATAGTTTTCAGCACAAATTGAAAGCTCAAAAAGTATTTGTTAAATGAATATATGAACGAGTGAAGTAGTTTTTATGAAGTCAATTTTATGATCTCACTCACCTGGTTAACACTCTTGAGTGGCTTCCCATTCCACTTTGAATAACAGCCATTTTTCTTTCCTTGCCTTACAAGATCAAGTGTGTACTCTGCTTATCTTAACATACTCATCTGTTCACTCACTTGCCATTCTCCTTTCATACACTCCTAAAACATGGGAATTATTTCAGTTCTTGAATAGGCAGAGATTTTTTTCTATCTTAGCACTTTTGCTTATATTTTCCTTCAGCCAATAATGTTCTCACCCAGGTCTTTCATCTCTCAGCTTAATTTTATTCTCTGGCCATAATATCTCTATCTAAATATATTTCACCCTGTTTTTTTTTTCCTTCAGACATTTTTCTGTTAATCATAGTGTTCTTGTTCATTTGTGTCTGTCTTTTTCATGGAACTGTCTTTTCCATGCTCAGCGAGGAAGGCACAACTGTCTCTGTTTTGTTTATTGAACGTCCAAGTCCCTCATTCACAACTATGATTGACATACATTCAGTAGCTAATGAATGGGAATGGAGTAAACATTGGATGACAGCATCATCCTTTGGATCATTTTCTAAGAAACATAAACATACAATCATTTTAATAGTGGCTACAGGAAGTATAAACCCAAACAAGAAGAGTGGAGGTCCTCAAATATGGTAACATTTTCAAGGTACAACCCAACAATTTTGAAAAATCTTCCAAAGCCTCTTTGTTGCATTTGAGCTAGATCAACAACATTCATCAATGTCAAGATTTAGTTGCTATAGTTAAATACTCCATTTTTACTTGATTGCTATAGCTCTTTTTATATATTTTTGGAGCTCTGAAACAATATGTGAAAGCTCTGAAGTAGAAAACAGTTATAAATAAAATGACCCATCTGCAAATGGGTCCAGAAAATTGTGGATATAGGGTATTCATTTTAACACAAATTAATTAATGTAAATGCTCTAGGAAGAAACCATTGATTTCTCTCAGGAACTAATTGAAAATGATCAATCACTATATTAGGAGTGTGGCAGTAGCATCATTTATTAGATGCTAATTGTCATGGTGGACTAAGAATGCCCTTTTGCCTTAGAAATATGGTGGCCCTAAGGGAAAGTAGCTAGAATCATTGAAATAATTAATGTGTATACAGCTGTCTCTTGGAGCTTCATTACTCTTAATATTGGGGTTAAGGTTTGGGTTCAGAACAGCTTACAGTGTTTTAAAGGCTCATTGTAGTTTTATCCTTTTATCTCATGAATGAGCAGCTCTTAAATCTTAGAAATTTTTTTATTTGCAGTGATTCAGAAATTCAAGCACAGAAATATAACATGTGAATAGTCAGTTTATATTTTGTATTTATTCATATAATACAAATAGAATGAGGTCTATGGTAGTATCTGAATGTCTGGGGATTTATTTAAAATTGAGTTTTATACATGAATATTTAAAGTAAATTTATTCTAAAGACAAACATTTGTTTATCACTACACACAAAAGCTTTCTCACTTTATACACGGCCTTTAAGTTTTATGTTTATGTTGCAAATTTTTATTCATTCATTCATTCAGTAAGCATTTGATTATCTAGTATATGTCAGGTACAATTTAATGCCCTAAAATGATTACAAATCAATTTATATAGCTTATATATTTTTATGTTATAAACCAAATTTCTCATTTTTTTAAAGAAAATACATCTAGAAAGCAATATGTAAAAGACAGATATATGTATAGATCAATATTGGATTTTTACCTTCTACAATTGTTCAAAGATCTATGGGATAGCTGATAAAATATTCATTAATATACCAAGCATTTGACATAATATCAATACTTTTTTGTAAGATATTCTGTGTGAGGCTATGCATATATTTATGAGCATTGACAATATGCCAAGACAGAATAAGAAAACAGTGTGCTGTCAGCTTTCAGTGAATGTAGATACACCCATGGAAAACAATGTATAAAAGTTATTTGCTAATCCTAGGCACATTAGGTACCTTAAAAATGTTAACTGAATTTGAATCTACAATTCAAATAATCTTTCATAAATAAATTGACTATCAAAATACCTAATTTCAAATAATGTTTCACTAATAAATTGACTATCAAAATATCTAATAGAAAAATCAATGATGATTATAAATAGTTTTATAATCTCTGCTAGAAATAAAGGGATCTCATAATTTTGTAATAAATATTCCTGGTATAAAGGGAGAATGTTTCTATCTTCTATTTTTTAAAATATAAAAACACAAAACCATGTTCATATTCTATGATGATTTACAAAAATATTCAGTAGTTTACATGAACATTAATAGCCAAACGTGAGGTGAGATTGGAGGTGCACATTCTCTGGTCTGTTTTTCCAATAATTGCAGAAACATGTGTTTCCAGCACTGCCAGTTTGAAATTGTTGTTGAAAACATAAAATAAATTACAAGTGACTAACAAGAGCAATTTATAGAAGATACACGATATAGTTCACTAGTCAACAGACATAGGTTGCATATGGAATTGCTATAGTAACCAAAACTAATTGACAGCAGGCACCATTTTCTAATTATAGCTGGAGAGTACTGAACCTTGTGCAGTGCACCAGCAAATTGGCCCCTGTAGATTCAAAATGATTTCACAGTTTGTCATTATAGACGTTAGCCAAGGCAGGATATTTGTAGAATATGGTTTCTGCAATTTGTTAAACGTATTATGTGCATATTTATAGTCTTGTTCTATGAATAGAATATTATACTTACTATTACAATTTTACAATTAAAAGACATTTACAATTCTCTTTAAGAATAAAAGAAGGTTCAAATAACAATAATTTTTCATGGTGTGGGACCTAAAGGGTAACTAAAGAAACAAAAAGGGGAAATAGATTTTAAAATTTGTTAAATGAGCTGTCTTTTATGACTTATTTTTACATATAACATGATCTCTGAACAACCTTGGGTAAAATTTTTCATTAAGCTTCCATGTTCTCATTTATACAATTTGGATAAGAATAATAACTGTATCTTTTTTCAGTAAAACAATTAAAAGCATGAATATCTTTTTAAGACTTATTTTAGCCATAATTTAGGGTAGGTCTGTTAGTGACATATTATCTTAGCTTTCCTTCAAGTGACAATATCTTGATTTTTGAAGGATAATTTTGCCAGATATAGAATTTAAGGCCGACATATTTTTTCTTTCGGTATTTGAAAATTTTGTACCATTTCCTTCTGGCATCCACGGTTTCTGGTGACAAATCTGTCATTTGAATTATTTTTCCCCTATGGGTAAAATCTCATTTTTTCCCCTCACTATTTAAGGGTTTTTCTTTCTCTATAGTTTTCAAAAGTTTGATCTTGATGTATCTTGGTGTAGACTTCTGTGGATTTATCCTGTTTAGACTTGGTTCATCTTTTTGAATCTGTAGGATTATGTCTTTTGCCAAATTTGGAAAAATGTCAGTCATTATTTCTTGGATATATTTTTTCAGCCCCACTCTCTTTCTCTTCTCATTCCTAGATTCCAATGACATGATGTTAGATCTTTGGCTTTAGTCCCACAGGTCCTTGAGTTTCTATTCATGAGTCTGCCTCCTCCACACCCAGTCTATTTTCTCTCTCAAGGTGGGTAATTGCTACTGTTCTATCTTCAAGTTCACTGATTCTTCTGTTCTCTCTATTTTGCTGTTGAACCCCTCTATTGAGTTTTTAATTTCAGTCATTGTGTTTACCTCATCTTTAAAATTTTCATTTGGTTCTTTCTTATACTTTTATTTAGATTTTTCTCAGACTTTATATTTTTTCATTTGTTCCAAGAGTATTTGTAACTGCTCATTGAATCATTTTAATAATTATTGTCAGATAATTAAAATCCTTGTCAGATAATTGCAACTCTGTCATTTTGGTGTTATTGTCTGTTGATTGTCTTTTCTCATTCTCCAAGAATATATTGATGGGACAAATTTATTTTTTCAATCCAAAGTGAGAAAAAAATCTAACATCTTTAAGTGCCCTAGTAAAATATTTCACTTGCAATGTTAAAACCAGGGCTTTCAACATAGGGGCCACAGATCTTTAGAGGTATAAAAGATGGTTCTGAGTTATTTTTGAACTGTAGAAATTATATACAAAATTTGATGTCCATGTGTTGACTTTTATGGGGAAGAGTCCTTATCTTTCATCAGATTCTAGAATAAGTGGTGTTACTTATCTGTTCTTTTGGCATGAGCAGTGGGTGGAGAGCTTGATGGTCACTCGTTGAAGAATGTATCTATATCTGAGCTGTCAGGGTCAGTACTGATACAAGAAGAAGCAGCCGCATCCTTCACCCAGACAGCAGTTCAGGCTGTCCATCTTCCAGCTGATGCCAGTGGTTCCCCACATACACCCTCACTTTTCCCTCCCACTTCATTAGGCATACAAGCTTTCCATTCTCAATATAATCCCAATGTTCTGTGAAAGCTATGTAAAACACCAAGGCCAGAGGGATAAGGAATCTAAAGCCCTTAATCTATTCATGTCTACATGAGAGCATGGGCTACCCTTCATGACTGTGGTAGCTCATGCCTGTAATCCCAGCACTTTGGGAGGTCAAGGTGGGAAGATCACTTGGCCAGGAGTGTGAGACCAGCCTGAGCAACAGAACAAGACCCCCACCTCTACAAAAGAATTTTAAAAAATTAGCCGTGTATGGTGGCATGCACCTGTAGTCCTAGCTATTCAGGAGGCTGAGATGAGAGGATCTCTTGAGCCCAGGAGTTTGAGGCTGCAGTGAGCTATGATAGTGCCATTGCACTTCAGCCAGGGCAATAACCCATGGAAAAGGGGAAAGTTCCCCAGTGGCACTTCATTCTATAAAAAACATAATAAGTTAATGAATTCAATGAAAAAAGACAACATAAAAATGAAAGGAGATTGCAAAACTAAAAAAACAAACTGTGAACCAAATCTAACATTATAGAAGTAATAAATTAATTAAACCCATAACAAAGAGAATTATAATTTACTGTCATAAAGAAAAGTTTGGGCTAATCACAGTAATTTAAAAGGTGGATATGAGATATAAATATTAATGAGATTAAAGAAGAGATAGAAATGTGAAGGATAACAATAGTTTAATACAGGGTATTAGATGTCTTCGGAGAAGACATCCTCCACTCCACAATGGAACAAATAAAACTGTTCAAAGAAGTAGTAAAAAAAAAGAAATCCCCTGAAATAAGAAGAAAAATAAATCTAAGAGATGAAAAGGCATGCCTACGTTCTAGGAAAAAAAACGACTTAAAAAATAAAGTAATATATGCTGATTAAGTTACTACACTTCAAGGATCACTGGATTTACTCTTTTACATAAGCTTGTTTTATTTTCATCATAGTACTTAATCACTCTGTGAGATTACTTCTTCATTTATTTGATTACTCATTTAATTTATTTTTTCACAGCACCATATAGGGTAAGTTTCATTATCCTCCTCTTTTTACAGATGAGGAAACTGAGGAACAGAATGTTTAATAACTTAGTCAAGATTATACATTCATAACTACTTTACGATACCACCTTCCTTAACAGGGGTTAAAGATGATGGATTTTTATGGGCACATGACTCCAAAAGACATACCAGATATTGGCTTCTAAGCTCCATTCTGTGGTAAGGATTCACTGGGGAAGTGGGCAGAGTGGAAGATAGGCTATTTGGTTTTATTCAGTCCAGGAGACCAGAATGACTGGGAAAGATCTAGGACTAATATGAATTAAGTAATCATGGTTCTGTTACCTAAAAGAGTGAATATTTAAGTGTATCTACCATAATAGATTATTTGGACTTTGTGTCCTAATTTACAAAGATATAATTAACAAAAGTCATTGTTCTATTGTACAAATATTTTGCTTTAGAGTCCCTTTTTCATTGTTATATACATTATTCTAGGAAAGAAAAATGATTATGTGAAAGATGATATATTTCTAGTGAGTACATATGTGTGTAGAGTTTAAGAAAACTTTTTGGTACCAAATTTCCACTGATGTATATCACTTGTCAAATCACTTCATATTTTAATTGCTGAAACAGCTTTTTGGTAAATCCATGCAAACCATTCATCACTATGATTCAATATTGAGTGTGAGTGTTGTCTACACACAATTCTGGCTACATCTTAATTTTTCTTTTTTCTTTTTTTTTTGTCAAGGCTAGAGAGGCATTAGCAGCCCCTAACTTCATTTCATTCTTCTTCTTTTTTTATTTCAGCATCTTATGGGGGTAAAATGTTTAGGTTGCATATATTGTTAACAAACTATCTTAAGTTCCAACAATTGAATACAATATTATGAAATTTGAGTTGGTTGTTTCATAAAAGAAATAAAAAGAAATTTCATCCACTCATAACTGTGAAGCTTAAAACCAAGTGGATTAGTGGAATTTAATAAATAATTAATTTTGACAATGGAAATGTAGCCAGGAGTCTAAGTTATATATTTTCTAAGTATTTACTTTTATATTAAGTAAGCATTTACTTATTTGATTTTTTCCTTTTTATAAAATTCTACTCAATAATTTGTTATTGCAGAAATAATAAATATAATATACTAAAGTCTTTATTTTTTTTCTATCTACAGGTATTGAAAATAAAGAAAAAGTAAGCATAAATGCTGTGATAATGGCTTAAGGGCTGGCACTAAAAGAGGCAAAAATGTTGTTTTAAATATTGTTTTTTGTTCTGAGGCATTTGCAAATAATGTTTCTCTGTCAAGAGCTTTGGAAAGTACATGATCTCACATGCCAAATATTAAGTAATTATTAGTTTCAATGTAATGAGAAAAAGATTGATCATTCTAATTTTGAAAGTATAAATCAAAACCGTTTTTAAAAGACAAAGCATAGTGGATTTCTTAGGTTTTGTTTTTCAGTCTAGAGCCCTAAATAATACTGAGTTAATCATTAAATTCTTAAAATTCTATTTAACTCATAGTACAGTAAGTGTAATGACCAAAATCACAGAAGAATTGCAATGAAAGTATTTTCTATTGATTCTGATTTTCTTATTAATCTCATAACCTATCAAAATTAAACTACTAAAATTATCAAAACTAAGAAACTATCAAAATCAACAACAGTGCCAAATATCTTGATATACAAAAAGTATTGTAATAGAAAGTTTCAAATGTCAAATTGAATTTTTTTTACTTTCACCTAGATTGGTGATAATTCTATTTGATTGATAATGACTGCCTGAATGGCTAAGTTGGAAAGGATTCTGACACTATGTTGGGGCTCAGTATATGCTTATTAATTTCTGCTGACTCCACTGGGGTGAAGAATTAGGGGCATATATACCAGATATTTATCATGGCTTGCCTCTAACTTTTCATTAAGAATATTTCTATGTGGAGATTGTCAGGTGGTCACATCAGCAAAAGAAAGTCTTTCTGCTTTGTTGTCCTACTGATTCATATCATAAATAATGACTATTCTATGCCATTATGTAACTTTGATGGTATGATTCAGCCACAATTCTGTTATGGAGCAGAGACAGGAGTTCAGAGCAACACTGGTGGATGTGATTATTTTAATTTTTACCTGGCATATGGTTCTTTTATTGAAAGAAAGGAATCCCTCCTGCTGATTTAGTTATTTTTTATGTTTATAAGGTTTAAGTGTAGGCTCATATGGTAGATCCATATGAGGCAGTCAATTGCAAATAACTTATAAACCATGATTTATTTATATTAGTTCCACATTTTCCTTTTTATATAAAATGCAGTCTATATATTATGCCAGAGTTATCACATTTTATCATTTAAGTATTACAAAGACTATGGTTATCCTTTCTTCTTTGCTTTTTATTTTAAAATGAAATTTATTACTTTTAGCTGAAAAAGCACTTTCGTAATGGGAATGCCATATGTGCCAGCAAAGATAGTTTACGTTTTGCTTGTGCTGGCCTTGGCTGAGTGTTGTCCCTCTCCCTTTCTTAGAACTCCTGCTGCATTTGCAGAATCGCGAGTGTGGCCGTGCCAGGAATCTCAGAGACTGGCACATTTCAAAACGACTTCATGTCTGTCCCTGCCTTTCACAGCTCAGGAAAATATTCTTAACATTTTCATTTTCTAAATTTCAAAAATGATTTAAACTCATATAGAGAACAAAAATAGTGAAATTCCTCTTCACACTGCCCCTATCACTTATACTCAGTCTCTCTTCATTTTTTAGAGGTAATCACTTTTAACAATTAGGGATGTATGCCTTTAAACAGAAGAGATTGTTAAAGAAAGCACTAAATTATATTATACATGTTGTTCAGTAACTTATTTTGTATATTTTAGATATTAACCCCTTATCAAATGTATGGTTTGCAAATTTGCCCATTTTTAGTTGTGTTAAAGATCCTTTGTCCATTTCTTCATTGTTATCTTACTATTAAGTTCCTTTTGTGTTTTAGATATCAATCCCTTATCAGATGTATGGTTTGCAAATTTATTTTCCCATTCTGTGGGTTGTCTCTGCACTCTGTTTACTATTTCCTTTGCTGTGCAGAACTTTTTAGTTTGATGTAATCCCATTTGTCTATTTTTGCTTATGTTGTCTGTGCCTTTGGGGTCATATCGTAAAATCTTTGCCCAGACCAATGTCATGGAGCTTATTTCCTATTTTTTTCTTCTGCTAGCTTTAGTTTCAGGACTTACAGTTAAGTCTTTAAATTATTTTGTCTTAATTTTTGTATATGATGTGAGAAAAGGATCTAATTTCCTTCTTCTGCATGTAGATCTCCAGTTTTCCTAAGCACTTTTTATTTAAGAGACTGTCTTTTCCCTATTATGTGTTCTTGGCATCTTTGTCGAATATCAACTGACTATTAATATTTTTGTTCTACTGTATATAAAATATTTTGAGAAAACTAATTTTATATGCACACACATTATTGTGTTTGTTGATCTCTTAAGCTTCAGCTATTTGAGGGTTAATCTAAAGCTTGCCTCATATAACTGAACTTAAAAATTGCAGGGGAAAATGGTCTATATTTCTTGTCTTGGGGAAAAAGTAATCCTCGCTTTTCTTCCTGTGTCAGTATTTTTGGTAACAAGTACAGAAACTATATTCAAGTATTTTTAGTTTTTCTCCTCAGATTCAGTTTGTGTGCAAGGTGAAATATAGAACTAGATTTGAGAGCTTGAATTAATAGAACATTTTAGTTTATTTTTACCCTAAGACACTTCTTTCCATGCTCAGCTCCCAAATTTCTGCCAGTCAAGTTATGAAATATAAATTTGCCTAGCCATTTTGGACATTGTTCACTATGTCATTGATTCAGCTCTGCATCTTACATGACAATGTATTCACTTCAGAAATTGGGGATGAAAACAAAAAGAGCAAACAATTTTTAAAAATCATATAGATTAGCCTACTTTTGGTGTATTATGTTGTTTCATTGCAGTGTATGGTTTTTGGAGGTTCTCCTCTGTGATCTACAACACAAGGTTTTAAGCAACTTGGCTATAGCTTGTTTTCATTCCAATTTCTATTTATACTGGTCATGTTTAATAACACTTCCTTTATCTTGCTTGCTTTCACTATTTCTGTTGCTGAAGAGCGAGATAAAAAAAAAGAAACAATCAGAAAATAAAAACAAACAAAGAGTTCATGTTGAATAATCACCCTGACTTTCAGGAAACATTGGCATTTCTGTTCAATGGTGTACAAGAAGCTGCAGGCATTGAAAGAGTCACAGGTGCATAACTACTTTCATTGTTAACAGTTGTCCTGAGCAGGTATAAACAATAAAGCTTCTCTTATAATTTGATATTTGGATATCTAGCATCTATCATTTTTGTGTCTTCCCCTTTTTTCTGTGTGGTTTGTCTAAGACCTGTAACTCTTTTGGAAGATTGCTTTCAGGTATTGGGAATTGCTTTGCCCTGAATGTTCTGTTGAAGTTTCCCTCTGTGGTACTTTGCCTGAAAGCTCACCCTTACTGGGCTAGCTCCCTTACTTTAGTCAGCAACCTACACTGTCTTACTGGTTTTCCTCCAGAACACTTCTTTACTAAACCACTTAACCGTTAATCCTTGTCTCAAGATCTTTCTTCTGGACTGGGTAACCTAAGACACAGCAAGTATTAGTAGAAGCATTTAAAATGTCATTTTATATATTCTAGACATGTTTTTCATTTTCTCCATCAACAGGTTGGCTTTTTATATGCTCTTCTTTAGTCATTTTTTCTTCTTTATCTTACTGTAAAAACTGCCTTTTCCAGTAATAAACCCACATTAGTAACTGGGATCTCTGTATCTCTTTGTTTTTCATTAGTTTCCCTTTCTTATTCAATCCTACATCACAAGTCTGGGCCTCCTGCATTTGCTGTCAATTTCTGCAGGAGTTTAGGATAATCTAACTTGGCAAGATTAGGCTTGAGGTTTAACCTCAGCCCACAAAGAGCTCTTTGAACATATAATCCCAGGCATAGGAAGGGGATAAACATCATGAAACTATTTACTGAAAGCTTGCCATATACTAGGTATTCTGCTAAACATTTTTATATTTCATTTAAATATGATACCCATATGAAATATTACTAATATTATCAGAGTTTTATATACAAAGAAATCAAGGCACAGAGAGATTAAATAATTTTCCTGTGTTTGCCTAGCTACTCAGTACAGGAGCTAGAATTCAAACTCATGTTTCTCTGACTCCAGTTCATGGTCTTAACTACTATGTGGCATTCCCTCACAGAAATAAGATCCTGATGAATGATCTAGGCCTTTGTTCTGTAAATATGGTCCAAGGGACAGCAGCATCTCAATCACCTGGGCACTTACTAGAAGTCTACTGTTTTTGATTTCACATCTTTATCTGCAGGATCTCGAATTGCACCCTAGATGTCCTGAATCAGAATCTGAATTTTAATAAGATCCTCAGATGATCATATTCATATTAGCTTGAGAAGCATTTGGCTAGATCTATTGATGTTATCATCTAGAAGGAAATTAAATTGACAGATATTAATAGTTAATTAATTCCATAAACTTTAATTGAAATTTTACTCTGGGCAAGATTTGTATTATGTAGAAATAATAAAATTAATACCTACCATTAAGGTGTTTATAGCTAAATTGGGATCTAAACCAGTCAACCAATGAAATAGATCGAGATTGTCATCTAGTTACAGCAAACCACTGTAACTATGAAGTCAATCATAATGAGTGGCAAAGTCTCCCATCCAGAAAAGTTTAAAACCACTGTGCACATACATGTGTGTGTGTCTAACATATTTTAAAACACCTAATGAACAGAGTATCTGACCTTGGATCTTAGACCCAAATTAGTCATGTTTTAAAGGAGGACTTTAGCATTTTATCATTTGCTTACAGTACTTCCTTAACTGACCAAGTATATACCATAGTTTATTAAGCAATAGTGGAGCTTGTTTTTACTTTGATATACCAGCTTAAAATGGAAACTCAATATCTATTTCAAAGGGAGAATAGTATCAAAAATAATTAGAACTCAACAGAACATTGCTTTTTTCAAGAAGTGATGACATCCTAGTTATTTCTATACTTGCTTTTGCTAACTCCCTTGTTATTTAAGTAGAATATCTGACAGTTCCAAAATTATCTTTACCTAAGTAGGTCAAGGATTTATGCAAATATTATCTTGTTAAGTATGAATATTTATCTAGGCCCAGAAAGACCATTTCTTTCCATTTTGTAGTCCAAGTCGTGAATTGCCAGATATCCATAAAACTACCAGATCACTAGCAGAGCAATGAAAAAATCTCTAGTCTCCACTCCTTTGTCTAGGACTTAAGGTCAAGTTTTTGGTGAAATGATCACTAAGAACTCAAGAATAACTAACTATTGCCTTGTACATAGAAGCCCACAGAAAGCTCCACATACAAACAGTGACAAAATAGGTGTTGTTCTTTATTAGCTTGTCAAGTGTCTGGTATCACTTCACATAGCATTCTGGAAAAGCCCTGCTGGAAAGTCAGCTTAGATTTGAGAGCTAAAGAAGAGCCTGCATCTTTCATCTTAGCCCACATCAAAAACTTACCCTTAGCTGGTCTCTGGGTCAGAAGAAATGGGAGTACTATAGCATGCAAGGGAGAAAAGAGAAGCAAAGAGTGAGATGGTTGGATCTACTTTGAAGAAATAAGACTCAGTTTACCTATCCAGGAGCACATCATGCATATGAGTGTGCTTAACTCCACCAGTAGCCAGTAAGAAGTAAATAAGGCTCAGTCAGTATCTGTAATCTAGACATTGAAATCTGTGTATATATATCTTTCCCTTTGGGAAGAACAAGGAATTTTTTCTGGCATGGGAGGAGAGCTGAGAGTTCCTACCCCATACAAGGTCTACCACAGCCTTTTGCAACTAGAATTTTTGGCATAGTCTGAAGTACTTTAATTTATCAACTCCATCAAAATTAGGGACTGAATTGAGAATATTGAGTAGGAACTTAACCAGGAAGCTCTTATAAAGTGTTCTCTCTCACAATTAAAAAAGGAAAAAAGAAAAAATAATTTAACAAGAAACTTATTTTTATACTACCCTTAAAATAATAAACATATACCAATGTTAGGGTTTAATTTCTGCTTTCATTCACAAGAAGTTCAGAAATATTGAGTTTAGTTTGGAGTAACGAATTTACATAACACCTCTATCTTTCATCTTAGCCAAATTGGAAACTTAACCTAGCTGGTCTTTGAGCAGAAAGAGATTTGATGCACCCCTTGGGTTCTTGCAAAATCTCTAGAAGGGCTGGAGGAGCAAGCTCAAGCCTTGGTCCTCTAGGAAAGACTCCTAGAATAAACAGCAAAACCAGCGTACTAAAGGCCTGCTATAGCTTCCACAATCAGGAAAATGGGGATTCAGGACATTGTTATACCAACTGCTGGCTCTAGCACTTTATCCGCAACCCAGTCAGGAAGCTGTGACTACTACCACACCATTGTCTTCAGGAAATCATTGCTTATCAGTGCTACAGAGGTCAAGAGGAACCTGCAAGCAAGGTTGGCTTCAGATCTGTGCTCCATCTGCTGCATCTGCACCAGTAAAATGGGTGCTTCTGGTCTCGACTCTTAGAGTTCATCTGATTGGCAAAACAAATATCACATCTGGAACTCTGACTGCAAGGGAGTCTTGGAAATCCCATTTTTATCTTTCTAGTCTCTGTCTACAAGAAAGCACTATAAAACAAGGCTGGAAAACATGTTGAATGAGCCAATCTAGAGAGTAGGACATGGTCCACTCTAGTTTCAGAGAGCCTTGCTACAAAGCCAAGAATGGTTTAATGATTAAAAAATGATATTTTTCACATTTATTGTTTTCTTATTTTATACACTATCAAGAAAGTTAAAATGTCAAACTATTAAGTTAAATTTCAGATACCTGGCAAACAAGTTGGATGGGAACTTTAATTGTAAAAATGAAAGCTACAGAAAATGTCAGCAACAAAAAATTATGAAAACCAGAAATAGGAAATGTTTCAATTTCTACATATATTTCTTCCTTAGTTATTATAGGAAAGCATATAAATAATTAATGAAAATATCTTCCATTCATTATAGTTTCCATGATGAGTTCTGGGAATTTTAGAACATCTCTTAATTTTTCATGATTTAATCATTTTTCCAATAACTATTCAAGCAGGAATTTCAACTTTGTTAATGACTGGCAAGGTTGGATAATCCAGGGTAATGTTTTGAAATGGAAATCTGTACCATAAATCTGTTTTTTCAACTAAGAAGATACAATATTATACTGTTTTGCTAACAATCCAACTCCACAACTCAGAAATATATAGTGTACATATATATGTATATATACGTATATATATGTAAATAAGATCATTAACAAAAGTATTCATATCCATTAAGTTTTGATTTTTCCTTTAATTAAAAATGCTTTGTACCATATGCAGAGTATTTGAGGAAATAAAGCAATGTATCTACAATTCATTTTGTTCCCCTTGGGTAAAATGGCATTAATGTTTCACTATTTGAAAAATTGAAGTGCTCTTCTAGCTATACAAGTCAATCTGTTATTTCTCAACCTCTTAAAGAACCTGCTCTATATTTTCTATAACTTTACATTTACTATAAGCTTAGTATAGTGCTAGGACAAAATTATCTTACTACTAAAAGGATGTAATTTAAACATTTTCAACTCACACAATCAGGCAGTTACACACTAAATTCTAGGAGCAAGCCCTTGATTCTTTTAAACTGCTCTCTAGATATAGGGTTTTGCCACAGAAGAGCACATAATATTAAGAGGGAGAATTAGAAAGGGTGATCAGATCCATGCACTGGGAAGTTTCAAGATTCAGACGTAGACAGCCAGATCTAGTTACATGGGGGCAAAAAAAGAAAGGTAAAAGACCAACACAAATCCAGAGGTGGCTCAAAAGGAAGTAAGCATAATATATGCAGCCAACTTTTGGCATATCAGGCTCTTTCTTGACATGTAGGTCACAGCACAGCCTTCACCTTAATTGGCTTTTCCAGAAAGCAGCTACCCATGTCCTTTGACCAGGTGTTTAGTATCACATCATTCTGATTCATTTTTCTTTTCTCTCACCACTGTCACAAGTTAATTCTCATTCATTTATTGTTTGAGTTGCATATCACCAAACTCCTTCCACTGGAACATTATTTCCACAAGAGCAGATGCCTCATCTCCCTTGTTCCTCATTTGTATCCCCAGGGCCTAGAGCAAGGTCTGGCAGATAGTAGTCACTCAATAAATATTCCTTGAATGAATAGGTAAATACATTCTTAGCCAGATTCTCTCTCTTTCTATCTCAAAGCTTATACGTATACCCTCATACATGAATTACAATATGTAGTTTCTGGGATTATCTTGAGTTAGGCTTCAATGGAAAATTCCATAAGGGTGTTCCAATACCAATTTATATCCCTTGGCTATATTGAATCTACTAAAACTAGTCTATAAAATTGCAAAACTAATAACTTGACACTTCTATTTAGGGCCAATGTTGCAAGTAAAATGTTACTCATGATTAGATGTTCTGTGAGGGTTCATGTCACAGCTGTTATTTACGAGATATTGCTAATGAATCAAATATCAAATCACCCTAGATCCATTTTACAGAACATATATTTATATAGAAAATAATAGTAACATTATAGACCTTGGCATAAACCCTTGGAAAATTCTCTCCCAAGGTTATACTTTTCTCATAACAGTGATTATTTCTCCTGCCAATATTTCTGGCCAAGGCAATGAACATTACCCAGTATTGATTCTCCATTGTTGAGTTTGGGTTCCATGTCTGTGAATTTGCTGCCTATCCGTCTCCAGGATTTGCCCTTGTTATTACTCATTTTTTTATTAAGTGTCCAATAGAATATTCGCATTTTTCAGATTGTGAGGTGTTTTCATTGGATTTTTTTTTTAACCAAGGGTGGTCTTAATAAGTGTCAAGGTGTCATTCAATCTTTGATGAGGGCAATTTTATTCTGCTGAGGGTCATCAATCTGAAAATTGACTTCCATTTAAAGTCCCTTAGATAGAGAAAGAAATGTCTTGTAGACTTCCATGAAAGTAAGTTTTTAAAATCATACCTCAAAAATAAAGAGCAACAGATAGGTTGGGCTGTTAATTTCTCAGAAAAACAGAAAGTAGGGGGAAAATCTGATCAATCAAAATGCTACAACTTTTTATTCAAAACCATTGACTTTTTAATGTTACCAAATTATTTCAAAGATCTGGATTCAATTGTCAAGAAGAAAATTTATTCTTAGCATTTATTTATTTAAAATCTTTCACATTGTTAAAACATTTTATGTAATCAATAAACATCCTTAAAATCCCCTTATAAAACAGACCATCATTCCCCTCATATTGTAAGATTATGAGAATCATGAAGTGTCTATCTGAGTACCCTATATAAAATTACATATTGCCTATACAGGTGCAGGTTAGAAAGTAAGAGAGATAGCGACTAGGCCTTGAGAGTTAGGATTGTATAGTAATCATTTTTAGAGCTTAAATTCTGTAGTTGGCTCAATCTGGCTTTAAATTCCAGTAGTGATAACTAGATTTTGGCCAAGTTATTTAACTCTGAGTCGTCCCCTCGTTTGTAAACCTCAAAAACCTACAGTACCTACTTTATAAGGTAGCTATAAAGATTAAATGAAACATTATTAGCACAGTAACTAAAATAGAAAAAACCATCTTTAATAATAGATAGTATTGCTGTTGGTTTTATAATTCTTTGCATCCAGAGAAAGTTGCTTCTAAACTATCCTCCCCTGTGAAAATGTAATAATTAAAATCTTTATGATGTAGTATAAGAACTTTGGGTGAGAGACTAAATATTTGAACTTCAGGCTAACATTAGCAGTTTAAGTTTTATCTATTGGTATAAACTAGTGACCTGAGTTATTTCATCTTATATTTATTCAGAGTCACTCATTTGTGTTACCTACTAGTTCCCTGTAGGCATGTGAGTTTTGACTCCCTGGTATATGATGCTATTTAGAAAAAGGATAAACACCCTTCTACTCAAAATTTCCCTCTTATCTATCATGAAATATAAATTTTATTTCTTCATTCAGCCAACATTTCATGAACATGTGATATGTTCAATAGAGCATATTAGAAATTGGAGATTCAATGACAGAAAGCATAATTTTTATATTCGAGCAGCTCACAATCTGCAATGCATGTAAAAACCCAGTAGGGATCCACCAAGCTAGCCTAGACCTGCAGTCTACAACCCCTGGGCTGTGGACCGCTACTGGTCTGTGGCCTGTTAGGAACAAGGCTGCACAGGAGGAGGTGAGCAAGCAAAGCTTCATCTGTATTTACAGCCACTCCCCATCACTCACATCACAGCATAAGCTTCGCCTCCTGTCAGATCAGTGGAGGCACTAGATTCTCATAGGAGTGTGAACCCTACTGTAAACTGTGCATGCGGAGGATCTAGGTTGTGTTTCCTGATGAGACTCTGATGCTTAATGATCTGAGGTGGAGCTGAGGTGGTGGTGCTAGCACTGCAAATACAGATTATCATTAGCATAGAGGTTTGACTGCACAATAAACGTAATGTAGTTGAATCATCTTGAAACCATCCTTCCCCATCGGTCCATGGAAAAATTGTCTTCCATGAAACCAGTCCCTAGGGGGTGCCAAAAAATCTGGGGACCACTGGCCTAGACAACAATTGCCTGGTAGATCCACAGAATTTTGAGCTATACAATGGTTGTTGTTTAATGCCACTGAGTTTTGGAGTGGTTTGTTGCACAGTACCGCTAAATCATTTAGAAATGGGTACTGGAAATGAAATGTTGCCATGAGAAAACTTAAAACATATGGTATTGACTTTTTGATTGGGTGGGTGGGTGAAGACTGAAAGTGCAGTGCAGTCATACAGCAATGTCTGGAAAAATAGTGAGGAAGCTGTTGTGGAGGCTGTACATGTGTGAGGAAACTGTTACAGTGGTCTTTTATAACAAACTGAAAGAATGTTGACTCAGAAGATAGAAAATGTGCCTAATAAACGCTTGGATTTAGCAAAGGCAGAATTTTAAAAGGATCAGTTGCTTCTTTTTGTTGCTTATGATCAAGCACAAGAATAGGGAGCTGAACTAAAGAGAGAACTCTTTAGTTTGTCATCAGAGTTTAGAAGGAATACAGAGAGGCCAGGACTTGCTGGGTTGAAAAAAAAAATGTTTCTCATAAAATGTTTCTCATATCCACTGTTTTGGTTGGAAAAAGATGCTCTAAGTGAAATTAGGCCTGGCAACAAAGATCAAATCAAGTTGTGGCTATACAGCCATTTGTTGTTACCTTTGAAATATTTAAGGTGATACTCAATAGACCTTCTTAGCCAGACAAAAAGACTTCTAAGAATCTGAAAAGTATTGTCGTACAGCCTCTTAACATGCCAAAAGCACGGAGAGCAATGCCACAAAAAGAACAGATGTGGCTTTGGGGGCATAGGGTGCACGTAGAAAACATACAAAGCCCATAAAATTGTAAAGTGAGGTGTATCAGCACCATCTAGAATTAAAAGCAACTGTAATTGCTTGTATTGCAAAAGGACTTCAGGCTCCCAAATTTCAAGTGAAGGAAGTAGGATAAGAAAGTAAGACAGATACAAACTAGATCTATTTCTTATGGAAAAGAAAGGACTTCTCAGGGAGCAAAATGAAGAGCCCAGAGTACAGATCCAAGAGGTTTGGAGAATGGACTGAATGAACCATTCTGAGGAATGACTTAGGAATGGACTGAATGAACTATTCTGAGGAAGCAGTAAAACGTGGTCGTCTGGGGAGCCACTGAGTGGGAACCACATGAGTCCTATTCAAGGAATATTTCCTGGCCTGGGTGTAGGGAAACCTGTCAAATTCTTCTCTACAGGATTTCAGAATGGTGATGGAGCTGTAAGACTATGTGCCTCCCATTGGAATGGGAATATTGATTTCCTTCTTTGACCATTGTATCTTAGGTTTATGGGGATCAGATAACTTGTATTTTTTAGTTCATAGATCTCTGCATCAAGAGAAACCGAATCTATACTACACATTGTATAGATCACGAGATTTTGAACTTTGAGCTTGATACCATGAGATGAGATTTGGGGGGTTCTGGAATTGGATAGGCGTATTTTATATGTGGAATAGAGAATATTTGCAGCTGGACTGTATAATGTGATAGATTGGGAAAGCAGCCACAAATTAATTTTCTTCTTGAATTCAAGCTCCCCTTCCATATAACTTTGAGTGCCTTCCCACTCTGACTTTGGGGCTCAGCTATGTGACCTGCTTCAGCCAATAGTAAGTCACCCACTATAATGCAAGAAGAGTGGGGTTTGGAAACTCTGTGACCACCACAACATGAATAAGTCTGCTGCACAAGAACGAAAAACCATGTGGAAAGAATCCCAATTGTTTCAGCTGTCACAGCCAAACTCTGTCTTATGAATAGGGTCATCTTCATCTTTGAGCCTCCAACTGACCTCCAGCTGACTACAGGTCCATAAGTGAGCCATGCCTAAACCCACAGGACCACCCAGCGGATACTAGCCCAAATCGCTGAACCATAGAATCATAGGATAAATAAATGGTTTTGTTTTAAGCCATGAAATTTGGGGTATTTGTTAAGATTACCAAGACACCCAACCACACTATTAACTACATGTGATGGCAGAATAAATATATTTCAAACAAATAAGGACACAAGACTTTTTTTTCTCCTACATCCCTTCTTAGGATGCTACTGTGACATGTACTTAAAAACAGTAAGAAAATATACTAAGAATTAGAAAATGATAACAGCTAAGGGATAGGGAAATCAGCATAGGAAAACCGCCAAGGGAAGTCCCACGTTTTATCAGACCTCTGATTTAATTGTTCAGTACATAATAGAAGAGGAAGTTTGAGGGCTGGGAGAGAAAAATTTCTAAAACAAAGTAAAATTTATAGATTGCCTACTATGTTTGAGCCATGGGAAAACTTCTACGCATTTGAAAAAGTAGTTGATATGTTAAGAAAAACTTATTTACACATTTAGAAATAGTTAAAATTTTAAGGTTTTTTTTTTTTGAGGAATGAAACTAAGATAAAAGTGTGAAGCTGAGTTTCGTTATTTTCCAATATAAGGCTTTTAATACTATTAGAACTTTTTAAAAATTATGTGAATGTATTGTTTGTTAAAAATACAAAGTAACTTTCAGAAAGAGGTGAAACATTCTGAGGAAAAGAGAATTGAAGGACAAGAAATTGAAAAAGAAAAGTAGGCAGTTGAAGGATGGGGCAGGGGGCTTGCCTGGTATAGAGTCATGCATAGCATAATGATCTTTTGATTAACGACAGACCACATATGTGATGGTGGTCCCATAAAATTATAAAGTCATATTCTAACTGAACCTTTTCCATGTTTAAATGTGTTTAGATACACAAATACTAACCATTGTGATACAATTGCCTACAGTATTCAATACAGTAACATGTGCAGGTTTGTAGCCCAGGATCAATAGGCTATACGATATAGCCTCTGTGTGTAGTAGGCTATACCATCTAGGTTTGTGTAAGTAAACTCTATGACGTTCACATGACAAAACTGCCTAACAACACATTTCTCAGAATGTATTTTTGTTGAGTAATGCCTGACTGTACTTGTTTTCTTGTTTTCTACAGCTGTTCTAACAAAGTACCACAAATTGAGTCTTATATTTACCAGTTCTGGAGCCTAGAAGTCCAAGATCAAGGTGTTGGGAGGGTTCGTTCTCCTGATGGCTACTAGGAAGAATTGGTTCTATGCTTCTCCCCTAGCTTTTTGTGGTTTATTGATAATCTTTGGCATTCTTAGCTTGTAAAAGTATCACTCCCATCTCTGCCTTCTTCTTCTTTATGTGGCATTCTCCCAGTGTGTGTGTGTGTGTGTGTGTGTGTGTGTGTGGCTGTGTCCAAATGGCCCCTTTATTAGGGCCCACCCTACTCCACTATGACCTCATCTTTACTAACAACATCTGCAACAGCCCTATTTCTAAATACGGTCACATTTTGAGGTCCTGTGGATTAGAACTTCAATATACAAATTTTGGGGAGGGGGGACATATTTCACCCCCTAACCCATGGGATAAGCATTCATTTTGTTTTGCTTATTGATGAAGGGTGGCTCATGTGTACTTCTGGAATGATCTAGAATAAAAGGAGAGAATGAAAATGCAGGTGAGGGGAGGAGGGGATGGGAAAAGTGAGTTGTTTCAGGGCGGGAATACAGGCTATTTTAATTTCTTGTTTATATCTGAATAGGTAAGAGGGAATAAGATACAGAGCACAAGTGGAGGAGCTGGATTTCAGCAGAAAGAGGGAAGTTTCCTGCATCGTAAGAGGAGGCGAGAACACGATAGGCGTAGATGTGAGTGGGGTAGCAGATTTTGTGTTGGGAAGAACAAACCTTCCTGTTTGATAGCTTCTATTTTCCTGATGAATAATGAGATGAGGTTTGAAAAGAGGGACATTTGAAAAGAGAGAAGGTATTAAATAGTTGTCTTAGAAAATAGGAAAAGAAATTATTGGGAATTCATCGTTTTTAGTTTAAAATCATGATACCACAAAGTGTCCTACATGGAACTGGTTAAATATATCTTGATGTAGCCCTAAAATAGAATAAAATAGACTAGCAAATATATAACCTTAACAAAGAAGGAGGTATATCTGTTCTGACATGAATGATCTCCATCACAATTTATTAGGGGAAAAAGACATGATGTAACATTCTATATAATATGATTCTTTCCAACTAAAGGCATCCATGTATACCCTAGAACATGTATTTTTTTCTGAAAAGCTATGCAAGAAACTTAACAGTGTGAACAATGTTACTTTCAGGAAGAGGTACTGGGTGTTGGGGGGATAGAGGCTTTCAAACATATCTTAGAAATTCTAAGCCATGTGCATGTATTATTTTTATTTTTACAAATGTCAACAGGGATTATGTGGGTTTTGTGGCTAGTGAGGATTATGAGGGATTTTTTTTTTGGTATTTTTTAAATTTTCTAAGATAATAAAAAGTTTACAAAAAGAAAAATTTAAGAGACGGATGTGATCAAAGTGATGCCTGTCATCCCATTTCCCTCTCCTGATTCCATATATAAGTTCTAGTCATAATTATGGAACGAAAAGTATGAAAACATTTGCATCTCAATTATCTCAATGTTTTCATTAGTTTAACAGAATTCTTCCTATGAAATTGAACATAAGCAATGTGACATGTACACTCATGATAGCCATAACCAATTGCTCATTTGCCAGGGATTTGAGTTACAGTTTGCACAAGAGAGAAATGGCAAATGTTACAAATATTAATAGCATTTCACACAGAACCCTTCTGACTTACCCATGGAGGTTTTGTGCTGCCCTGATTGAACATACCAGGATTTCTCTAATGTGATCTAAATAGTGGTGGTTGACTCTTAAGAAAACAGCCAGAGACTCACCACAGTCCCCACTCATTTAACACAGAAGCTTTGGACTGAAATGTTTTGAAATATATTTGCTAGCCTATAAAGTGTAATAAATCAATTCCAGAGACCATCTGGAACAAACTTCCAGAGCACAATGTCATCAAAGATGATGATATCATTTTAAGACATATGACAGGAACAAATATACAGTAGGTAGAAAGTTGACATATACCTAATTAACTATATAGTTTTACTTCTTCCAAAAGAATAGTCTGATGGGGTGAGAGACAATTTCTTGGTTCGAGATACCCTTCAATATGGGCTACAAACAGAATCAATATTATCTCCTAAATTGTACCATAAATACATTTCAAAACCCCATACTGTGCAGGGATCTATTTGGGAGGTATTCATCTAAAGACAAAGGTAAAGGGAGAACTTAGGCTGTTTACTTATGAAAATATGAGCTAGGTAAATTGTTAAGGTGAAACAAAGGACCCATTTTCCTCAGCAGCAATGTATGCCTTGGGACATTAATGGTTAGCATCTATTGAGGTTTTCTTTGTGCCAGGAATTGTGCTGAGTATTCAGTATGTATTACCATATTTAATAACCTTAAAAATCCTGTGAAGTAGGTACTATCTCCATTTCACATACACACAATGAAGTTAGTTGAAGCTCAGAGAAGTTAAGCAACTTATCATGACGTTTGTACATGGACAAGCTGGAACTTGAAACTAGGAAGTCAAATTCCATAACTCGTGCTCTTTATTAAAAAGTGATACTGATTTTAACTAATATAGATCATTTAGCTGAAGGTTATGTTACGTAGCTTTAGGGACCCTTTGGAGTGTCTGATAACCTGTAGTAAACTTTGAAACCTGTAAATAACCTTTAATGATTTATATTGACCTCAAATTAGGACCACTGCTGGTGCTTTACCTGGAATCCCCAACCTTTTAATTGAAACAATCATCTTGATATTTTCTAAAAGACTTTTGATTGCTCTAAAAAGAATAAAAGGTAAAGAACTTGTATGTGGACAGGTAATTAAGGGGGAAATGTGCATCACTTTGAGGCATGAGAAAAGCCCCTTTAATAATTGCTGCCATTTTGTAGTATCTGGAACTAATTTTAAGTTTTTCCCTTATTACACACTTGCATGGTAGATATTAGAATTTTACTGATGAAGAATTGAAGCTAAAGGAGGTTAAACAGCTCTCACAAAGTCACACAGAACTTTGATCATTTATCTCCAGCGTTTTTCTCTGAATTACACTAATTATTTATGATCAACTAGGTGAAAGTTAATGATTAAAGAACTCTTGGACATCCTATGTGAACTTTCCAGGTACCTTCAGCCTTTGAATATACTGGCTGTTCAGGGAATATTCAAACAACTGCTGTATAATTCATTCTAAATGGATTATTAATATGATACAAAACAAAAAAAATAAAAATAAAAATAAAAAGTGAGACCAATAAATTACCACAGAGTTCTGCTTGGCCAATGCTTTCAGAACTCATGACCCTAAGGAATGGAAGAATAATTACACGGGTGAGCAAATAAAACACAAGAAGACTCTGGAGTAGCATATCTCCTTCCTTCCTCCACTTTCATGTGCCCTAAGGGGCCCTCTGATCAAAGTGGTGGCTGGTGGGCTATATGTTCCGTGCAAATATGGCCCAAGAAAGACTGGACCATGAATATTATGTGGATAGAGTATGATGTTAATCCACCTAAATCACTATCAAAACAAAAATAAAGAATAGAGCTAAGAATCAAAATGACTTATAAGTATTAGCAGCGAGATCCAGCAGAAATCTGGAGATAATATTAATTAAAAATTTTCTACTTGCAAAGGGACACTATAGGATACCCAAGTATCTTTGACTTTGTCAAAGAAGTGGACCTTCAAGAAATGGAGGTTCTTCCAGTATAAGATATCAAGGAATACATGAGTAATTCTAGCAACCAACTTCACAGACTGAAGTAAGAGACTAGGTATAGGATCAATTCCCCTTCTCTGTGTTTGCTATCTATGGTGGCATAAAGCATCACACTATTTAGTGGCCTAAAACAACATTAATCATTTATTTATGTTTTAGTTTCCATGGGGTGTGTGTTTGGGAGCAGCTCAGTTGGTCACTTATGGTTAAGGGTTTGTCATGAGACTGCTGTCAGATATCAGCTGAAAGCTTGATAGCTGAAAGATCTACTTCCAAGGTGGATTAGTCAATGCCTGGCAAGTTAGTGCTGGCTGTTGGGGGCTGTTCTATCATTGTGGATGTTTCCATAGGATTTCTCCTCACTGTACAGAAGCAGAGTGAGAATTCCAACAGAACAAGGAAGAAGCTATCCTTTCTATGACCTAGCCTTGAAAGTCACTCACCATGACATCTGTTGTATTCTATTGATCACACAGTCCAGCTAGATTCTATTGGGAGCCATCTTAGAGGCTAGCTACCATATTAGTTGCTTGCATTATTATATTTAAGTATTACTTTAGCTTTAATGTAAGCCTATAAGAAAGACTTGGGCTCTTTCCCATAGAAATACTGAGATAGAGTCAGAAGATAAATACTATCTTTCATGAATAAAGCCAGCTATGTTTTACCTGTCATAGTGACATTTTTATATTCAATATGTACGAACTTGATGTATTTTAAGCAGACCAGAGGTGTGTGCCACACGTGTCCTAGTCCTTGAGTTTCTCCATAGCCTAGAAAAGACAATTGACTGTGGTTCTTGTTTGAATCTCAGTGAACTCACCTTTATTAGGCACTATCACTAGGCATTGTATTAAACCAAGAGATATAAAGATAAATACACACAGGTCTTGTGGGCTATCCAGACACTTAAACTCTAGTGAAAGAGAAACGTTACTGTAATTCAGGTTGGACGATGATAGGCAATTTATTTAAATACTCTGAGGTCGATAGTGAAAACATATATTATGATGTAAAAGGATTGAGGGAGGCCTAGAGAATAACTAGATTTTGAATGTTATAAAATGGATGAAGAAGAAACATATATTCCTATACTTATTGTTTGTATGTTATTTTTAATAAAGAAATCCTTGATGCTGAGCAGGGTACACAGAAAGTTGATATGGAGAGGGCTACCCTCCAGGCTCTTCACGTTGAGAGGCCATATATGTCTCGAAACCCCTTGGATGGCATACATTGTTGCACCTTACTGGAATAGCATGCTTTAAGTTAATGTCAGAATATTTATTTTTATGTACAGAAAAATTAGCTGGGCATGCATCACCCAGTTTGGTTGCAAGCTTCTTAACAAATACTTTATCAAAATTCACAATGAGAAGGAAGGATTTTTTAAAAAATAATATTTATATATATATATTTTTTATTATTTCAGAGTATTACAGGGTACAAACACTCTGGTTACATATATTGTCTTTGCACCACCTGAAAGGCATACCCATCCCCTAGACTGCAATCATTAGATGTGGATTTCCCTGTCCTCTCCTCCCCACTCCCACCTACCTGCCTGACACCCTATGAATGTTACTTCCCATATGTGCATATTAGTGTTGATCAATTAGTACCAATTTAATGATGAGTACATGTGGCATTTGTTTCTCCAGTCTTATGATACTTTACTTAGAAGTATGGGCTCCAGCTCCACCTAGAATAATATATAAACAGATATTTCATCATTTTTTTGGCTGAGTAGTACTCCATGGTATACGTATAGCACATTTTGTTAATCCATTCATGTATTGATGGGCACTTGGGTTGTTTCCACATCTTTGCAGTTGTGATTTGTGCTGCTATTTTAATATTCTGGTGCAGATGTCTTTTGTATAGAATGTCTTTTTTTTCCTTTTGGTAGATACTGAGTAGTGCGATTGCTGGATCAAATGGTGGGTCTCCTTTTAGTTCTTTGAGGTATCTATCTGCATACTCCTTTCCATAGAGGTTGTACTAGGTTTCTGTCCCACCAGTAGTATATTAATGTTCCTATCTCTCATCATCCATGCCAGCATTTGTTGTTTTGGGACATTTTGAAAAAGCCATTCTCACTGGAGTTAAGTGAGATCTCATTGTGGTTTTAATTTGCATTTCCCTAGTGATTAGAGATGTTGAGCATTTTTTTCATATGTTTTTTGGCCATTAGTCTATCTTCTTTCGAAAAGTTTCAGTTCATGTCCTTTGTTCACTTTTTAATGGGGCTGTTTGATCTTTTCCTTGCTGATTTTCCTGAGTTCTATATAGATTCTAGTTATCAGCCCTTTATCAGATGGATAGCATGCAAATATTTTCTCCCATTCTGTAGGTTGTCTATTCACTCTAGAGATAGTTTCTTTGGCTGTGCAGAAGCTTTCTAATTTGATAATGTCCCATTTATTTATTTTTGTTGATGCTGTGATTACTTTTGAGGTCTTCATAAATTCTCAGGTTACAAAATCAATGTACACTAATCAGTAGCATTTATATACACCAACAACAGTCAATTTGAGAACCAAATCAAAGACTCAATATCTTTCACAATAGCAACAAAGAAAATAAAATACCTAGGAATATATTTAACTAAGGAGGTGAAAGACCTCTATAGGGAGAACTACGAATCACTGACGAATAAAATAGCAGAGGACGTAAACAAATAGAAAACCATACCATGCTCATGGATTGAAAGAATCAACATTGTAAAAATGTCTGTACTACTCAAAGTGCTCTACAGATTCAATGCAATCCCTATTAAAATACCAATATCATTTTTTGCAGATCTAGAAATAATAATTCTATGTGTCATATGGAACCAGAGAAGACCCCATATAGCTAAAACACCCTTAAGCAAAAAGAAAAAATTGGAGGCATCAATTTACCAGATTCCAAGCTACACTACAAGGCTATAGTAACCAAAACAGCATGGTACTGGCCCACTGGCCCAAGAATGGAAACATAGGTCAGTGGAACAGGACTGAGAACCCAGATATAAAACCATCCTCATATTTATAGCCATCTAATCTTTGACAAACCAGACAAAAATATACACTGGGGAAAAGAATCCCTATTCAATAAATCGTTCTGGGAAAGTTGGATAGCCACATGTAGAAGACTGAAACAGGGTCCGCACCTCTCACTTCTCACAAAAATTAATTCACAATGAATAACAGACTTAAACCTAAGGTATGAAACCATAAGAATTCTAGAAAAAAATGTTGGAAAAATTCTTATGGACATCGGCCTGGGCAAACATTTGTAGTTCTGACTACAAAAGCAGTCCATGCATTTGCTCAACACCCATTTTCTGAAGATTTACTATATAGCCTACAGCAGAAGCAACAATGTTAACACAACATACAGAAGTGCTTACAGAAAGGAGCATCATCAACCAGTGAGCATCTGGTTCATCAAAGTAAGAAGAGGAGACATCATGAAATGGGATACCAGGTTAACCATGGATGTCCTGGGTTACTCAGGAGTGTGGAAGAGACACCTTCGGTGTCATTTAACAAAGAGAGTTAGGAGGAAAGAAAGTGAAATCTAGGGCTTTAGGGAATTTTACTATTGAGGGAATGAGCTTGAATATTTTTCCTTTCCATTATTAGGACCCACATTTTTCAATTGCAAACTTATTCTGGCATGGCCAAGATAAAGTGTGTTCCAATTTGCTTCAATTGTTTCACTGATCCAACTCCTGCTGCTAATTTCCTTACATATGCAACAAATAATCATTGAATACCTACCATGCATAGATGCCATAAAAATATAGTGGTAAACAAGAAAAAGTGTGTCCTTCATGGAATTTACAGACTTACTGAAATTACAAAATAAGCATATATTTTCAGCTTAAAATAATGTTTTTTGGCATCAGAGATTTAAAAGGAAAAATATCCATGGATTATTTGGGGCTTTTCAAGAAACAGCAATGAATGTAACTAGTTTACTTAATTCAATTAATCTGTAGGACTAAATAGATATTATTATGACTGCTTTTGCAATGTTTCCCCATTACAGCCCTTATAAATTACTTTTCACATAATATAGTTAAGAAATAGTAAAATAATACTTTTCAAACTATTTTTTCTGTATCCTTCCCCTTGACGAATGTACATTTAAGGTGGGATTTCACTGCAAAGCTTCACACCACTACCCAGCAGGTAAGTATCTACAATGTGCTTATATTTATATAGAGCTATAGAAAAGTAAGGCATGGAGAGTTATTACAATAAAATGATTTGGTGATGAGAAGAAAATGAAACAGCTGGGACAAGATGAAGCCATGGACTCTAGGGAAAATTAAATTCGTGTCCACACTAATGCTCTTACTAGCTAACTCACTGGGAAAAAATACAATTCATTAAATAAATTTGCTGTAGTGAATGTTGTCTTGCCAAATCACTCATTCACTGGTGCTGAATATTAGAATAGTCGGATGATAAACATTTTTAATCATATTGATTACTTTTTCCATTTACTTCAAAAGCCGTTAAAAAAGTAGTTACTTGCTGTTTCATTTAGCTTGATGAAAAAGTGAAACCCAATATATAAAGAATTATGAGTTCATTTTCTTTCCTTTCTTTTTTTTTTTTTGGTGTAGACTTTCATCACATAATAATTTATAATGCATTTCCTTCTAATTAGACTGAACTAAAATTTCAGCTAAAGCAGGCATGAGTCCCCTATTGTTTTATTTGAATAATGACTGGTCAGAAACTCAACATTTAATCTAATGCAGAATGCGGAGCAGGTCTCAAAGGTTACCATTGAGAGGGGCAATGGCTGTTTTTATTTAAATGGAAAATTCGTATTTGGTGACCTTGCTGTATAATGTTTTCTTTTTATGTGTGCTTGCGATTTTTATTTTTTCACAGGGAGGTAAGACTGTGTGCTGTGGGTTTTCTCTGGAGGACTGTTCTCCTGGCTGGATGTGTATGACAGGTTTAGGCATTAAATGGCTTTAAGCTTGTCAAAGAAAGGTTATTAAAAATGTCCCTGCCTTTCAGGCTCCGTGCTCAGTAGGAGCCCAAATGCAGTCCTCTGGGGCTGTCTTTCTATTTAGTCATGTCATTTGGCTCTTTGCCTATAGCAAAAAATGAGACACCATCTGTTATTCCTCACTAATGGCTGTCGGTCCTGAGCTTGCCTGCTCATTGTGCTTTACCCTTTTCCCACCAGCGGCTGGACACAGATTCACTAACACGATTCTCTACAGAGAAGCATTCTTTATTGTCAACAGGCATAGAGATGTGGAAGCTCTTGATTACTCAAAAACACTATTCAAGTCTGAGTTATTGTCATTATTTTATTACCACTGTGACATCTATGTAATATTTTTTGTATTGGGGTGATCTAGATTTTAGGTGGGAAATGTCTTTTGGCTGATAACAATAGCTCATATTAATTTAAAGCTTCTATGAGTCATCTTTTTAATTTTCACAAAATACTGTGTGTTTGTTAGGCATCGTTACCTCCATTTTACAGATGGGAAAACAAGCACAAGTTTACGCTGCTTGTGAAGGTCCATAGCCATAGAGCAGAACTGAGAGTCACTCAGTTCACACCTTCCCCGAGAACTATACTCTCAACAACCACACTGTTGCTTCTCCACATAATGTGCTGAGTTCTTTGAGGTTATAATTTGAAACTGAAGCTTAAAAACCACTATATGCTGAAAACATATTATTTTTCCTGGAGCAATTTTCGGTGTCTGCATTTATTTATGAGTGAAGAAACACTTTCTGTTTAGCTTCAGGAGCCATCTTGGATTTCTAGCTTTGCAGTCAGTCTTGCTAAAAATTCTCCTCGGCTTACAGATGGGGACTCAGATCTCAAAAAGACCCTTGATGTCAGCCTGTTGACAGGCTCTTGCAAGCAGCACTCATTTGAAAAACATTGGCTGAAACATCACTTATCATCAGGGTCATGATGTCTTTTCCATTTCAAAACCTAAACATGTGACAGTGCTTTGGAGACAAACATTTGTTATATAGCAACAGATAACTGTTCTATCAGACTAAAACCTTGCTAAATTTTTCAGCTAGGATGCATTTTGTACCTGAAGGTATAAAATCATTGCATGGTTTTGTAAAATAATATTTTGTATTATTTCTGATAGATGGCACTGCAAATACTGAAATAGCTAAAAGAATAAAAATAGTAGAATAAGAAGTTAAAGAAGAATTATAGAAGTTGAGCCAAAGGAAGTTTTCTTTATCAAATATACCTGGGAATCATTACTTTGAAAATATATGGGGCTCCTTATTGGAAAAAACAAAACAAACCAAAAACCCTTTTGATCGTTAATATACTGGTGTGCATTGTAAATCACCAAATGCATAACGTTTGCACTATTTTCTAAGCCTATTTAACTATGGAAACTTATATTTTGAAGTTTTCACATGTCTAGTTTTCAGTGAAGATACTTTGGAAAATACTTATTAGGTATATTACCTGCAAGTTCCAGTGATACCTTGAATTCATATTGATACTTTTTCATCTACCCAATCAGAGCTTCTCCTAACTCTCACTTCCGTAGTTGTCCAAAGCAAAAGTTGATAAGCTTCACTCTTGAATGATTTTATTTCATCTCTCACATCAAATTGATTGCCAATTCCTATACATCTTATCTCCAAACAATCCCTTGGAAATAACCTTCCTTTCCATTCCTGCTGTTTATGCTCCAGCTCGCATCATTTATCATTTCCTGTCTCCGTACAGGTGTAATAGCTCCCCACCTGACCTCTCCGCTTCCCGTCTCTGTATAATGAACGGAACAATCTTTATAAAACACAAAGTGGGTTTTGTAAGTCAGATCCTCGCATGCCTTCACAGGCTCTCCACAAGGAACAACAAAAGTCATACGCCTCAGCATGGCTTTTAAAGTCTTCTATTTTCTGACCCATACCTGTATTTCTCCCTCTCCCTATACTTTAATCATGTGGGCTGCTTGTGGTTTCCCAAATACAGGCTGACTTTTGTTTATATATAATATATGCTCTTTTCCTGTTTCACCTTCCAGGATAGACTACCTGTCTACCCCACCCACTAATTAAATTATTACTTTTCTGCAGGCCATAATTAAACTAATCTCTTTTGTAAAACTTTTCTTGCTGCTCTAGGCATAGTTATATATTTGGTCCTCTTTTATTACAGGGTTTCTTAAGCTAGGGTCTATGGTGTATTTTTCTGAAAAGAGGTTTATGGAGAATGTGGTGGTCAACCTAAAGATGGTTTCCAATGATCCCTGCTTCCCAATTTTCATGCTCTTGTGTAGTCTTCCACATTTTATTAAGGTTGACCTGTATGACCAATAGAATGCTGCGTGGGTGAAAGTATGACACTTCTGATGCCAGGCCATAAAAAGCATATGGCTTTCTCCTTTGTTTCTTTCATGAATCACTTGTTCTTAGAGGAGCCAACCACCATGTCATGATCAGTCCTATGAACAAGCCCATTGGGCTGGGAACTGAGTTTTTCTGCCACTGCCTATAGGGAACTCCCTGAGGCCTCCTGACAACAGCCATGTGGGGTGAGCCATCTTGCAGATATGTTCTCCATCCCTGGTCAAGCTTTCAGCTGGCAGTAGCTTCAATTGATTCCTTTACTGCAGCCTCACGAGAGACCCTGAGCCAGAACCATCCAACTAAGCCATTTTCAGATTTCTGACCTTTAGTAATTTTATGAGATTATAAATGTTGGTTGTTTTGAGCCACTAAACATTCAGGCAAATATTTGTTATGTAGCAACACATAACTAACATAAACCATCATTTTCTCAAAAGGATCCATCACCCAAAAAGAATTAAGAATTTCTGGCATGCATATTATTCATATCGTGCTTTTATTAGCATTTGTCATTACATATCATTTAATTGTTGGTGCTTGCTAGCCTTTCTTACTATAATCGCCACATTTTATTAAGGTTGAAAACAGCAAAATATCATTTATAATTGCATCCTCAGTACCTATATCTGAGCTGGAAATATAAGATAATATTTTTAAAATTTTCCTGATTAAAGTTTGCCTTTTATCTGGAGCTGGATGTGAATATAGGCTTACAACAAAGGTTATAGAAAAGGCAATGAAGGTCATCTTAAGGGCCTTTGATGCTTTAGCTTCTTTACTGAGAAGGTCTAGACAATCTGAGATTTTTAAAGGCATTCTTTCAGTAAAAGAGATATAGAGAAAACAATTGATATAGAAGAAAAACATTGGCATGGAAAATATACTAATATTCCTTCTCTTTCAACAGAATCTAAACCTGTATCTATGATATAAGTAAGAGTCAGGGGAAAAAATATTCCATAGCCATTTTTAGGTTATTGGGTCCTCAATGAATAAGGACATTATAAACTGGTGTGCTCTCAGGCTAGTCTGTGTGTGTGTGTGTGTGTGTGTGTGTGTGTTTTAGATGCATATGGCTAGAAGGCAATTAAAAAGTATCATGTTTCTGTAAAACCCAAAGTGTAGCTTACCGAAATTTTTATGGGCTTCTATAAAAGGCCCACAAGGCTTTTGCACGGGGTTAGCTGAAGCACATATGCATAAAAGGAGAAAGTTCTTTAATATTGACTGTAACCACTGATTAAGATTATTTTATATCAATTCTAGTTTATTATTAAAAATCACCATTGTACTTTATAATAGAAAATATTACTTTGTTTTCCTTGTTGTTTTGGCAAGAGAAAGAACCCTCTTATACAGAAATGACTGAATGGGCAATCTAGCAAGTCTGGCTCTATACACTATACCATTCACAATCAAACAAAATTCTAGAAATTCCAGATCATTCAAAAATACAAAACCAGAAGGAATGAAAAAGAAGGAGAGAATGGGTTTATCAAAACAGAGCTGCCTTACGAACTCCTTTGGCCATCTATATTGTTAGGTGGATAACACGGGTATTCCACAGTTGAATCAAGGTCTATAATTTTGTAGGGAGATTGATGCCATCTGTTCATACTTCTGTTTTCTTATCACACTTCAACCGTATGCAGGTTATTAACCCTAATCACAGGCAATCGGCAAGAGTGAGTCAAAATTTTCCACATTCTGACATCTTCTCTGGGGAAAAGAAGCAAAGAATAAAATACATGTATACCTCAGAGACACTGTAGTAGGTTCAGTTCCAGACCACTGCAATAAAGCAAATATCACAATAAAATGAATTTTGCAATAAAATGAGTCACAAGAAATTTTTGGCATACTAGTGAATATGAAAGTTATGTTCATACTACACTGTAGTCTATAAAGCATGCAATAGCATTATTTTTAAAAAGACAATGTACATACCTTAATTAAATATTACTTTATTGTTAAAAAATGCTGACAATTATCTGAGCTTTCAAAGTGGAGGGTCTTGCCTCAATATTAATGGCTACTTTAGAGGCAGAAATTGCCTTCTCCTCTCCAGCTATGAAAGTCTTAGGTGGTATCTTCTTCCTGTAGAAAGCTGTTTCATCGGCATTAAAAAAAACTATTTTTTGATGGAGCCACCAACACCTATTATCTTAGTTATATTTGCTAAATAACTTGGTCATCAGCACTTGCTACTTCACCTTGTATTTTTATGTTATGGAGATGACTTCTTCCCCTAAACCTCACAAACCATGCCAACTTTGAATCCCCAGCATTGGCAAAATGCCTGAAACAGTATAAATTCAACAAATAGTTGTTGCATGAATGAAAGAATACCTTATATGTCATTTCATCATTGTAACATCCAAGGAGGCTCTTCCCTATAAGAGAAAAGAGTTTCTCAGGATTTCTCTGATGAGCAGAATGAATGAATGGATGAATCGTTACAGAATGAATCTGTTACATACTTTTCTTAAATATTATATACAGAATGAATCTGTCATATACTTTACTTAGATATTATGATCTCATAATGGCTCAAGATCTCAGCATTTTGGCAGACAGGACACCCTGCATCACCTTGTTGACTTCTACAGAGACTTTTTCCTCTGGTAGTACTGTTGTATCTTCACCTTTACATTGCCCTATATTTTTCAATCCAGGCATAGGAACTGACAGTAAATCAGACTGCAAGCAAAAGCAGAAAGGTCTTGGGCATATGGGAAATGTTCCCCAAATTGTTCAGGGGCAACAGGAAGCTAGTTTTAATCCCTCTCCAAAGGTTTGGTCAGGATCTTGAGTAAGATTACTAGAACTCCAACTAATTAAAGGCAGGTCTATATTTTCTTAGAAAGTTTGACTACTATATGGTCTAACTGGCAAAAACTATGGAGGAAAAACTTAGCCAATGTTAAGGTTTAAAAGTTGGCCCAATCCAGGGTGAGGAGAAACCATAATTTAGTGTATATAGAGGTATATAGGCCCCCCACAATTTTTGTACTGAATCTCATGTTTAGCTGGAAGCAAACAGGACTTTAGATAAGAGATAAAAAGGGGTACAAAGGAATGAGAACCCAGACGAATTTCTGGAGCTACATGACTCCAGTTCAAATAAGGATGATAAGTAGGTAACCATATAACTCATATTTGAGGGGTAGTTTGTCAATAATTAATATAATAATTAATATCAAGACAATAAATATAACCTCAGACTGCATTGAAAAACTGGAGTGCATGGTCATCCTAGTGATGGCATAATTCTCAGTCCCATCAGTCTCTGACACTATTTAACCATTTCCTGTAAAAAGGGAGCTAATAATATTTACCTAATGAATTATGCCTAACAAACCACCTGATACAGTACAGATGCTCAAGGTTAATCATTATTATTTCATTTCCTCCATTCTCCTCTAATCTCCCCAGCATTGGCTCAGAAATTGAGAGATTGCTCCTAGCAAGGAGGCAGAGGAGGCAACAGCAGACACACAAGAATGTTGATAGAGACGAGAAAACTAGGTCTTCCAGGCTAAAGACTTTTTTTTTTTTACCCTAGGTGTGTGTGGGCTGGGATGTTGGCTTTTTACCTTCCATAAAATCACAGAACATAAACTGTGACTGGCCTTCTCATATGCCCAGCATTAGCCAGAGAGGGTTAGAGTGTCAAAGTAATCCTTAAGGGGAGATATTTTTGATAACTAACACTAGAGGTCAAAAATAATTCATGTTTGACTTGGGGCCAAATATTCGAGGGAATCTATGTAATAAATGGAGAAAAGAAAAAGACATGATCAGTCCTCAGATATTAGAAGCCCAGGCCCCATCACAGTGGAATGCTCCCAGGCCGTAGCACTCACTTTTCCTAAACTCACACTTCATTTTCTCAGTTCATGTATTTAGGATTTTCGTCGTTCTTCATTCTCTGAGTACTCTTTTTCAAACATGTGGATTTTGAAGGCAAGTTTCCAGGGAAGGGAAAGAGAACACAAAATGGATAGTGGCTGATTTTTTTTTTTCCTTTGAAAGTTTTCAGATAGATTGCCAACTCAAAAACACAGTGACATGCTGAGGGATGCAGAAATCAGATGAAAAACGAGCCAATGGGCAACAAAAGGTAGCTGTGAGAAACAGGGTTTGTTAGCATCTTCCCCGGGGGATGCCAGAGAATAAGGGAAGCTTTCAGGACTTGCTTTCAACTTTTCCTTACTCATTATTCATAAGATGAAGCGGATAGTGAGGCTCTGTGGGTATGGAGAGAGTTGGGGATCAGGAAAGGAAATGCACTGTTCACTGCTCCTCTAGAAGAATGTGGCAGGATTTCTGCCTCAGCCTGGGGAGGAGATGAGAGAGGAGGGCACACTGGAAATCCGCTTCCCCACTTTCTCTCCTCTGCCCCTCGTGGTGAGAAGTGGAATGACATGAGGAATAAGAGCCTACTCTAGAGTTCAATTGCTGGGCTTCCATCTCTGTTCTGCCTTGTTACTACTAGGTGTGTGACCTTCCAGATGCTATTTCACTTCTCTATACCTTATTTTGCTCATCTATAAAGTGGGGATAATTCAACTTCATGGTATTTTTGAGTACTAAATTAGTTAATATATGGAAAGTTCTTAGAAACACTGTCACAGAGTAAGTACTCTATGCATGTGGTCTGTTACTATTATGTATTATTATTAGTGAAACCCTCTCTCTTCTCACTTCAGGTGCAACAAAAACTACATATCCTTTCTCATAGGATTCAGTGGGTCCTATAATTGATTAGTCTATAAGGTGGGACTTGATTAATCTATGAGGTGGTTATGAGGGACTTGAGCTAAAATAACATTTATGTACACTTCCCTCCCATTGCTCAGTCCTCCCCAGAATTAAGTGTGCTTTATGTGATTGGTAAATAGGGCAATGAAACTAAGCATGTTCAGTTCTTTACCTGTTCATTCTTCAGTCTACCCAGAGAGAATGCATTCTAGTCTGCTTTCTAACATGTAGTAAGGTTATTAGACAAGATCTGCTTTTAGCGAGTGGGTTGAGCTATAGTTGTCCAGCTGAGTCAAAAATGGGTGAGAAAATCGATATAATAATGTGCTGGTTAAATATCAGCAATTCTTTTGGCCACACACCTAAGCTACATATTCCATGTGTCTTATTTTTCAGTTATTTCTAAACTTGAAGGTAAAAGAAGGGGATGTTATTAATTGGACTCTTAGCCCCAAAATCATCTGGCTAGATACATCAAGGGAAGAATCCCCTAAAAGAGGCAGTACTTTAGTTTTGAAAATTAGATTTTAGAAGGGAGATATTACAAATAATTGATATTATACATTTTAATTTTTATTTATTTATTTTTTGTTGCTTTGGTGCCAGTTGGGGTGCTACGAGTCCTACTGCCTATTGCAATCTGCCTAATGAAGATAGACAAATGGTAGTCATGCAATATCTATCTTTCCCTGACCCAGATTTTGAGATTTCATTTACCTGAAAGCTTCTTAGGTTTTACTTCACATGCTGATTCACTGGTCTGAGTTACTGATTTATCATTTTCTTCATCAATGCTACTATCTAGCCTATGTTCTTGCCCTCAAAAGCTTATAGATAACTCTGTAAAATGGAGTATTGTATATGGGGAGGGATTGTTAAAGGTATCCCTTAACAGCATCATTTTTGATTGGGATTTTGAGGATGTTTGATTCATTGCACAGTTAACTCACTTGATTTTATCTAGTTTTTGCAACTGTATTTATTCACGTGCCTTTTGTAGCATCTACACTGCAAATTATTTGAGATCAGGACCCTATCTTAATCTTCTCTATATTACCTACATGGTTTGGACTAATGCCTAACAAAGTATAGTCATTTAATATGAGCATTTTTGACCAATACATAATTCTGGAAGAACTCCAGGTTTTCTAGGTATTAGGTTCCATCATGCTAGCTCTTTTGGCACTGGTTGCCTACAAATACCTTTAGATTCCTGAGAGGCAAGATGGAGAGAAAATTCATACCAAAGGCATGATTTACTGCTGACAAGATTATTGCCACAAATCTTATATTCAATCCTGCTGAGTTAAGTGGATTATTGGTGGAAACTCAATGACTAAACTCCATTTAAAAATTCTCAATCTCTGGGAGATGGTGTAAAAATTATCTTTGAAGGGGAATAGGTGGGAGTCATTAGTTTTCTAAAATCATGAATTTGAACGTTAGTTAATAAGTTAGCAACATCAGTGTTAAGGACCCAGTATTATTTCTTCCCACTTTCCCATCTACCCTATTTTAGAGAGTTACATTTACTGAGAGAAGAGTTGTATCCCTCAGGCATGAAGGAGTAGGAAGAAAAACACTTCCCAAGTAAAAGAAACACTCAGGGATCTCAACCGTTTTCAAATGAACAGGTAAGAGAGAGAAAACTTTTCAAGATATATTTCTTATCTCTTTACTTAGGGCCACTACATAGGGTTGAGCAGGTTGTCCTCAGAGTAGCAAGACTGGATTTCACTCCCTAAGTCATCTGTCCACAGGATTGTAACCCCACATCACCAAAGATGATGTCTTTCACAAAGTGAAATAAAAATATTCTACATGTAGGTGTTTTACTGCCTTCCCCCTCCAACCAGAGTTTATTCATAAGCTTGGTAAATGGAGTATTTAGAGCCCTGCCAGAGGTTAGGCTTGGAGGGTTGATATTGAGGAGGTGTGTAGATAAAAAAGGAGGGGGCAGTCAGTTGCAGAAAATGAGAATTTTAGACTGGATAATCTAGTCTGAATTATATGGAGATGAGGAGATTTATTAATAGGTAGGATATATCAGAACAAGCCATTCATTGATACAATCCAAACATTTTCTAAGGATTTGCTTTTTCATCCGTGTTTCCTGGATGTGGTTTTAATTTGGTGCTCTGTTTTGAAAGAGTTGCTCAAATTAGCATTAAAGAATGGCTCACAGTGAAAAGCTTGTATGACTAGCTCTTATTTATGTTTCCCCATTAGTATTTGCCAGTACTTCCATATAAATGAAAAAAGCTCCACTCCAAAATAATAATCTCTTATTTCCCAAATTGCTTTTAGGATTGTTGTTTTGTTTTTTATGAATTTTAAAATAATTAGAACACCATATTAATAGAATTCATCATTTTTATCTACTGACTTAACTCTACCAGGAGGCATCATCTGGTGAATGTCCCCTGTGCCTCTAATTGCTTAATTAACATTCAAATCCAAGGTTTTAGGAAAGGGGTGGTATTATTTCAACTTATGAGGTAGTTAATTGCCATCATGACACCTTTGAAGCTGTCATATAGCATCCGTAAAGAGATTCTTGGGAGATGGGTCTAGCTTGAGGTAAAATGAAAAATCACAGGTTTTTAAAAACCATGTGAATATTAACTCACAAATTAGTATTCTTCTTCTATAAATATAATATATAAGCACAAAATTTATAATTTAGTGCTGTTTAACCCAATTGGTGATTGGATTTTTTAAAAACATTTATGGATTCTAAAATGATTTTATGTTTTGAAGCAGTGTTTACAAAAAAAATGGTTAAGTGCCCGTGTACTTCATTTTACTTATGAACTGAAAACAGTTTCATTATTAATGAGTCAACTTGACAAAAATATGGTACAAATAGATTCAGTGAAAAATATTTAGAATATATGCCTTATAAACAGATACAACTTCTTTGACCTATGTAAAATATTTTATCTAAAAATACTATCTTATAAAATAATTATAGTCAGCATTGTCTTCTTTGGAAATACTTTAATTTGTAATATAACTGTTTAAATTTAATAAAACGAAAACAGAGACAATAGGTATGGAATTGTTTAAATGAACTCAAGTCATAGAAAAAGTGTTATTGGAAAAATATAAATCAATAAAAGAAAGATCAAGATTATAAATTAGTACAACCCCTGTGGAAAAAAAATTGAAGATACCTCAAAGAGCTAAAAATAGAAATACCATTTGATCCAGCAATCCCACTATTAGGCATCTACCCAAAGGAACAAAAGATATTCTATAATAAAGACATCTAAAAGGTCTCTGCACAGCTAAGGAAATAATCAACAGAGCAAATAAAAAACCTGCAGAATGGGAGAAAATATTCACAAGCTATACATCCAGTAAAGGGCTAATAAGCAGAATCTATTAAGAACTCAAGCAAATCAGCCAGAAAAAAACAACCCCATTAAAAGGTGGGCAAAAGACATGAACAGAAGCTTTTCAAAAGAAGATAGACAAATGGCCAACAAACATATGAAAAAGTGCTCGAGATCACAAACCATCAGGGAAATGCAAATTAAAATCACAATGAGATATCACCTTACTCCAGTTAGAATGGCTTTTATTAAAAAGTACAAAAACAATAGATGCTGGCATGGATGCAGAGAGATAGGTATGCTTATTCACTGTTGATGGGACTGCAAATTAGTACAACCTCTATGGAAAACAGTATCAAGAAGAAGTAGAATTAGACCTACCATTCTATCTAGCAATCCCACTACTGGGGATTTACTCAAAGGAAAAAAATTCATTTTATCAAAAAAAAAAAAAACCTGCACTCGAATGTGTCTTGTAGCATAGTTCACAATTGCAAAGATGTGGAATCAACCCAAGGGCCCATCAATTCATGAGTGGATTGACAAAATGTGGAATATGTATAACATGAAATACTACTCAGCCATAAAAACGATGAATTAGTGCCTTTTGCAACAATTTGGATGAAACTGGAGACCCTCATCCTAAGTGAAGTATCTAAAGAATGGAAAAATGAATACCACATATACTGCCTATTAAACTGGAACTAATCGATGAGCACACATATGCACACAGGGAAGTAAAATTTAATGGAAATCAAGCAGAAGGAAGAGGGAGGAGATCATGAGTGAAAACTTACCTAAAATGTACACTGAACCCTATCTGTTTGACGGGCACACTTATAGCCCTGACTCAAGCATTACAAAAGTGATCCATGTAACCAAAACCATTTGTACTCTCATAATATTTTGAAATAAAAAAAATCCAAAAAAAAAAAGAGCAAAAAAGAAAGTGTTGAATGCACACAGACAAAATAAGAGCAAATTTGCCATCTAAGAAAAATATTTATAAACTAAGAGACTGTAAAAATAAATGAAAACCCTTCCCTTAAAGCCTGTGCCTGAGGAATAGCTACCATCTGCCTCTCTTGGCCCAGGAGCCTGTGTTTGAATCATGCTGCTGATTTCCCTCACAGAAACCAGTCAAAACAAGGGATTTTAGGCAACTGCTCTTTTAAATATAGTTTTATTTAGTGTGGCTGTTCTACGTGTATTTTATGCATTATTTAGAGTTCCAAAACTTTTCCCACCACAGTGTTCACTGTAGGTGTAAGCAGTATCACCAGTTATCCAATTCTTCAGGAGAAAAACCTTGAAATCACCCTTGAATTTTCTTTTCTTTCTTTCTTTCTTTTTTTTTTATGTACCACATCCAATCATCAGGAAATACTGTAAGCTGACCCTGCAAATTATATCTCAAATTCTTCTCCTTCTCACCTCTACCGTTACACCATTTTCCAAACCACCATCGCTTCTCTCCCACACTACAGTAAGAGCTTTCTTACGACCTCTCTGCTTTTACTTTTGCCATCTTGAAATGTAGTTTATTCTCTACATTGCAGTCACAGGAGTCCTTATAAAATGGAAATGGCATCATGTCACTTCTTTCCCTGCAACGGTGGCTAGACTGTGGTTAGACTAAGCATCAAAGTCTCTCCATGACTCAAAAGACAAATTGATGGTGATATGCCAAAGGGACTCAGGGGCCAAGTAAAAGAGCTCCCAATGTCTAAACCTGAAATATGTGAGCACCAAAATAAATAATGTAGTACTGTATTATAACCCAAAGGATAAAATCAATATCCATGAGTCCATACTGATATAAATACATGATAGAGCAATAAATCAATGGAGGAGAATAGACAAATCTGTGCAGGAGAATTCCAAATAGGCTGTGTTAGATACTCCTCCCTCAAGGAGATGAAACATAACACCCCGCCCCTTAAGTATGGGATGCTGATAGTGATGCTCCTATAAAGAGTACAGTATGGCAATGAGGGAAAATAACTTTACAGTCATTGGACAAAATCTTTCTCAGTCAGGTGACCAAGAATAGCAGCATCAGTGATAAGTCATATTAATAACATGTATCCCTGATATGATATGATGAGAAGAGCTCTGTCATCTTCCTCCCAAGAACCTGTAACCCCAATCTAAGGATAACATACCCAAATTGAGGGACATTCTATAAAATATTTGATCAGCACTTCTCAAAATTCTCAAAATCATCAAAAGCAAAGAAAGTTTAAGAAACTGTCACAGCCAAGAGGATCCCAAGAAGATATAATGACTAAATGTAATGTGGCTTCTTGAATACAAGCCTGGGACAGAAAAATGATTATTATTTAAAAACAAAGGAAATTTGAATTAAGTATGGACGTTAGTTGGTAATAATATATTAACATTGGGTACATGAGTTGTGGTAGATGTAACATATTAATATAAGATGTTAATAATCGGGGAAACTAGGTGTAAGATACAGGAAAACTCTCTGTATTATCTTTGCAACTTTTATGTAGCTCAGAAGCTATTTTAAAAAATCATTTGAAAAAATATCTCATGTCTACAAGACATTACATGATCTGACCCTGGCTACTTCTCTGTATCTTATCTCCTTATGCCCTCCCTCTTGCAATTCACCTCAGCTACAGTGACAGTCTTATTATTCCTGTAGCCCATCCAAACATTCTCCTACCGCAAGGCCTTTGCTCTGTTTCCTTTGCCTGAGATGCTCCTCCCTTGGATATTGACACAGCTCTCTCACTTCATTTGAGTGTTGGTTTAAATGTCACCTCTGCAGAAAGGATTCATTTGGCTACCTTATGTAAAATTGTATCCTCCATTGTTCTCTCTCCTGCTTTCTTTTTCTTCGCAACACTGGATTTGGAAATGTTCATATATATCACCTATTCATTTATTTACTCATTGTTGATTCTCCTCACTAGAATACAAATTTCAGGAAGATAGAGGCTTGCTTACTTTTCTCACTATTGTGTTTCCTGTTCTTAGAAACGTAACAGGGGTATAATAGGTGTTAAATAAAATACTTGTTAAATATCACACCAAATAGATTTAAACGTTACCCCCAGTTACATCATTATGCTTCCAAAAGCCAGATATTTTTAAATAGAAAGCTTCATCTTTAGAGCACTATTATATCTGCCAAGCACTTCACATCCTTGTTTTATTTGATTCTATGTATGATAATTCTGCTTGATAGCTAGGGTAAATGGGGCCTAGGGATGTTATGTCACTTGCTTCAGGACATGTGCTGAGTTTGTCACAAAGCATCCGTCTCAGCTTTCCAGATTCCCAAACCTGGGTGTCTTTCTACTGGAACATATATAGGTGAGTTTTGTCTCCCCCTCCCCTTTGATTACACACACGCACACATACACATTTTAATTTCTAAAGCAATTTGGACACTGAGCTGTCTGAGTAAATTTTTCCTTTCTGCTTAGTATAGCTCAAGTGAGAAGATCATTCTGCTCTCTACCTGAGAAGGAAAGAAATAAGTGTGAAATCAGCTCTTGTTGGCATGACACTTGGTTCCCAAGGAGACAACAGCTCTGAAGAGCTCTAAACTTCCTTCTATCCAGCTTTTGGAACTTAACTGGAGCCCTTAGAGGGATTTAGACCTGTGAATATAATCCATCATTATGAGCAGCCTCTAAAACTGCAGATAAGGATGTTCATGAATTTGCTCACTCACCAGACGGTTCCAAATGCCCATTATGCACCAAGTGCTGTGTTAGGTATTGTGGAAATGACAAGCATGATCAGGGCACAGCTGGGTCGTCCAGAAATTTGCAATCTAAACAGTATGCTGAGATACACATTACAAGAAAAAACAATTAACAGTAACAAGGAAATAGAAGAATAAGCATGGAAAAGAAGATTTTGTAAGTCAAATAATGAATGAATGATCAGAGATCTGGGAGTTATATGTAGAATTGATTAACAGAGAGGAAAAGCCAAAGGTATGATAACAAGGTAGGAGGCAATTACAAAAACACCTAAAATGAATATTTATCAATTTCTGTGCAAATATATAATTTGCATTTATGACAATTTTTGTTTTATTCACATGCATGTAACTATAGAATCTGAAAGTGTTTGTTGAAAACTACTTTTCACTGTCATTATGGGAAGATAACAATGAACTCAACTGTGAAAAATAAAATGATCAGAAAAGATAGGTAACTTTCAGCTATACATATTGTATTTTTTAAAAAACTGATGGGTTTTACCTATTAAAGAAATTTAGTTATTCTTCTCCAGACATTTTCTGGGTGGAGAGGAACAAAGGGACAAGGTCACGTGTGAATTCCATGCTTTACATGAAATATCCTTTGTCATTTTTTGAAATCCACAATTGATGGTACATTTTTCAGAATAACAATCACTACTTCTAATCCCAGTGCACCTCTAAGTCTTCCATTCTATCTCCTTCTACCACTAGAGTGCACCAAAATATTTATATTACCAGCATGGAGAGCCCAATGACTATGCTTTAACTATAGAGTCTCATCTTTTCTTTCTATTTCACAATTTTATCACAGAAACATTTACATGCCTGTGAGAGATGAGGCACCGACCAGGACCCCCAGCTTATAGAAAAAAAAATACTTGTTGGAATCAGGAAAGGATTATGACTTCATTCAGTGATCAAAATTGTAATGAATCACTCTTTTGGGTGTGTTTATTTTGAATTATAAGTCTGTACTGGAAGTGGAGGAGGGAGACTGTTTGGCAAGTGTAATAGAACAGCTTGAAATACACACTATCCTGGTATGAAATTTGACAAAAAGTCCTTTTAACACATCAATGAGCTAGTGGTGTTTTTTGCAAATTCCTAGAACACTCTAGTGAATATATAATTTTTAAAATTCAGTCTATTATCAATATATTTTAGTATTATTCATCCCATAAACATCATCTTAACACCTGCTACATTTTTGGCACTGGATGGGCTAGGTTCTAGGGTGAATTTCATACACGCAATGACAGGTTATTGACTTGGCATTCTGATTGAAGGCTGAAAAATACTGTACTTCAAAAATTATTTCTCCTATAATAATTCTACCTTATAATGTTTGCCTTAACCTTCGTTTTTATTATTTGAGAGTCATTATCTTTGAGTAAAGTAGTATTTCCAGGATATTTTTATTAGAAGTAAAATTTTATGCAAGTAAGATAATCCATAGAGTTATTAATACTGATGATGGTGATCTTAGCAGCTAATATTTATTTAGGCTTAACACAAGTAAAAACTTTTCTAAGTGCTTTGTATGTTTAATTTATTTACATAAGGTAGTTTCTATCATCATTATCATCATTTCATAGATGACAAATCTTAACTACAAATAGGTTAAACAACTTTCCCAAAGTTACACAGCTAGTAAATCACAAAGCAAGATTAAAACTCGAGCAGTCTATCTAAAATCATACTTTTAACCACTATTCTATATAATGGCAACTTCCAAATTTATATTTCCAGTCTATACATTTCCTCTAAGTTGTAGACTTACGACTGTCAACTTGACATTTCCACTTGGATGTCTCAAAGGCATCTCAATGATAATGTGTCAAAAAATGATCTCTATATTTCCACCACTAGTTCTCAGAGGTCACACATGAATACACCCCAAAACAAGTATTTTCTTCTCTCTATACACGCACCCCTCTATTATCTTTCTCATTTTAGTTTGTTGCCATAATATACCCATTATTAAAGATAAGATGGTGAGAAGTATGCCTGACTCTTACTGGTCTCTCATCCCCATATCCAAAACATGTGCACGTTCTATTAGTTTTACAACCAAAATATACACCAAATCTGTCCACTATCCCCAACTTAATCCAAGCCACCAGCATCATTCACTGAATTAGCATCCTATCTGGTCTCTGTTTCCTTTCCTCATCTCTCTGCCACTACTAAATCCATTTTTTACACAGATATCACTGTGAACTTTCAGAAACAAAAGTCAGAACTATTTTTAAAAACAGTCAATAGTTTCCCATTGTACTTAAATACAAATTCTTTATTATGATTCAAATACTCTGCATATTCTCTCCTTTTTCTCTTTCTTTCTAACATTCTCTAAGGACCTTCCACCCCCTTGCTTACAATGCTCAAGTTAGAGTGATGATTTGCAAATTCCAAGAGCATACTAGGTTCATAATGGCACAGAATATCTGTGCACTTTTCCTCCTCTTGTATGTTTGATTTTCCTAGCTCCTCATGTGATTTGTTTCTTTTCATCCTTCAGGTCTTGCATAAACATTGGCTTCTCTTGACTGCCTTCCCTAAGCATCCTATCTAAAGTAGTCTACACCCATTATCCTCTATCCTAGCACTGTGTTTCTGTACTTCATACTACTGATCACAATCTACAACCATTTAGTTGCTTATTATTTGTGTACTCATTTATTTATCCCATGTCAATGTACTTTCCATGGTGTCAAGGAATGAATATTTCTTATTCTTTATTATATTCCTAGTGCCTAACCAACAATATGACTTCTGGGGAACGTTCAATAAACTACTGCTGGGTATTCTCTCCACAAGGAGCACATCTAAAAATTAAGGACATGAAAAAGCTAAAATCCAAAGGATAGTAAAATATATACTGAGAAAAAACAAACCAAAAGAGCTGAAGTAAGTCTTAACAACAAAAAACAAAAACACCAGACTTTAAGAGAAAAAAAATCAACCACATATTAACAGATTAAAATATATAATCTATTATATAAATTGATTAAATACACGACATCATTTAAAGAATAAAATATGTAATCATCTCAATAGATGAAGTAAAACCATTTGATAAAATTCAATGCCCATTTATGATAAAGAATGTTAGCAAACTGGAAATAGAAGGCCATGTCCTTTATCTGATAAAGGGTATCATCTTCATTACGTTTTCAGCAAACATCATTTTTAATCATGTAATGTTAGAAGCTTTCTTTGTAAATTCACATACAAAACAAATTGCCCCACCATCACTATCCCACCCAGTGTGATATCAATAATAATATTAAACATAGAAGTATTAAAATTTGGAAAGAAGATAGTTTGTCATTGTTCCCTAATATGAATGTTTACATGGTAAGCCAAAATATTCTACATTTGAAAAATTATAATTTATAAATTTAGGAAGCTATTAGATTGATACATAAAATTCAATTACATTTTTACACCAAGAATGTATACAATTCCTTAGAGCTTGTTTTAATGTGATTTGACACAACTGACTAAAAATCAGAAGGATCTTAGAGAACTTGTTCTCATCTAAGTCAAAGGGAATGGTTTTAGATTATAGGGTCATTAATTTTTGTTAAAGACAGAACTAATATAAAGGAGAATAATTATATTTCCTAAAGATGAATGTGCTCTGCAGAAGGAAGTGAGAGACTAATGCCATTACATTCAATTTGTCTGCCTCTCCTTACTCCACAAATAACCAAGATTTTAAATATTAATACTTTCCATAACTATAAAACTTGTATAAGAACTTGTGAAGACAGGAAAACTCAGTGAAAGTAATGCACAGAATAAGTCTCTGAAATACACAGGTAAAATTTCGTTTTGAAATTTCCCAACACAAATTTTTCTTTCAGATTTTTCAACCTGAAATTATTTTGGAAACATTTTTGGATTGCATTAAACATAATCATTCCCTTCCAGACTGGATACTTAATATATGTCAGAATTCCCAATGAAATTTTTATCCACGTTTCTTTGGTATAACAGCATTTTGTACATAGTTTAGTTTAACCACAACCCATTTCTGTATATTTATTGTCTGTTTCAGTTTAAATTACTTTCTGTTCAATAAAATTACCTAATTAGGCTGCAGATAACAATGAATATCTCCATCACATTTGTTAATTCAGTAAACTTTCCTTGAATCTTTGGTGTATGCCAAGCACCCATATTGGTAATATAAAGACAAGACCCAATTACTACTTTCAAACTCTTAAAAGTCTAATGGATGATCAGACAAATAAACAGATTATTACATTACATAGTGACTACTCCCATGAAGGCCTAAGGCTAGAAAATCCAGGAATATGTATGAGCCATTTCCCCATGATGGGATTGGCCCAAGAAAACTGCCCAAAAGAGGCAAGTCTTGAACTAAAAGATTGACTGAGGTACCTAAGCAGAAGTAAGGCAACAACTGTGGGAAAACACTGTTCCATAGGTGTTTTCAATGGAAAAATGGATAAGGGGGTAGAAAAAGGGTGATAACAAAAGACAGAGATGTAGACATAGGATTTGTATGCCATGATAATTCATCCAGAGAGTGAAACCATTTTGTGGACACATGAAAGCTTTTTTTTTTTTTCTGGAGTCAGAGTCTTGCTCTGTCACTGCTGGTAGAGTGCAGTGGAGTCACCATAGCTCACTGCAACTTCAAACTCTTAGGCTCAAGAGATCCTCCTGCCTCAACCTCCCTAATAGCTGGGACTACAGGCGCCCACCATGACACCCGGCTAATTTTCCTATTTTTAGGAGAGATGGGATCTCGCTCTTGCTCGGGCTGGTATCGAACCCATTGAAAGCATTTAAGTTGTCAGGATCATCCCCTAAAGCCTTTAGATAGACCGCAGCCCAGTCAACACCTTGATTTCACACTTCTAGCCTCCAGAACCAGGAGACAATAAATTTATGTTGTTCTAAGCCACCTGGTTTGTGATAATTTTTATAGCAGCCCTAGGAAACTAAAACAGAACCCACCACAGTGTTATCGGCTGAATTGTGCTGCCACCCTGTCAAATTTATATTTACTAGATACACCCTAGTATCTCAGAATGTGACTGTATTTGGAGATAGGGTATGTAAAGTTAAAATGAAGCTGTTAGGGTCGGCCCTAATCTAATTCTACTGGCATCCTTATAAGAAGAGGAAATTCAGCCACAAAAAGAGACACCAGGCACATTTGTGCACAGAAGAAAGACCATGTGAGGACATAGCAAGAAGGCTGTCGGCCAGGCATGGTGGCTCATGCCTATAATCCTAGCACCCTGGAAGGCCTTGTGGGAGGATTGCTTGAAGCCAGGAGTTTGAGACCACCCTGAACAAGAGTGAGACCCTCCATCTCTACAAAAACTGGGAAAAAATCAGCTGGTTGCAGTGGCATGTGCTTGTAATTCCAGCTATGTGGGAGGCAGAGGCAGGAGGATCACTTGAGCCCAGGAGTTTGAGGTTGCAGTGAGCTATGATGGTGCCATTGCACTCTAGCAGGGGTGACAGAGCAAGACTCTGTCTCTACATAAATAAATATAAAAAAATTAAAACTTAAAAATAAAAAGAAGGTGGCCATCAGCAAGCCACAGAGGGAGGTCTCAGAAGAAACCAAATCTTGCTGACACCTTAGTCTTGGATTTCTAGCCTCCAGGATTTTAAGCAAATATATTTCTATTGTTTAAGCCACCCAGTCTGTGGCATTTTGTTATGGCAGCCTTAGCAAACAAAAATACACACAGTCTGTGGTCTCCAACCCCAGGGCTGTGGACCAGTAGTAGTTTGTGGCCTGCTAAGGACCTGGCTGCAGAACTCTGTCGACCCCGCAGCCCACTCCGTCCATGGAGAAATTGTCTTCCACGAAACCAGTCCCTGGTGCCAAAAAGGTTGGGGACCGCTGCACACAGTGACACAAATAAAAAGAAATAAAGCCTTGAAATAAGGCTGTTACCATGGGGATGAAGAGAAGTGCACACTTTGGAGACTTAGTAACAAGATGGAATTGACACATTCAATGTACTGAGAGGAAGCACAAGGAAAAGGACCTGACTTGGACTACCGAGTTACTGGTGGTGATTTTCACTAAGACAGGGAGGAAAGTGACCTGTAAGGAGGAAAGAGGAAGATGTGGACTTTGCTGTTAGGCATGTTGGGAATTTGAGATGCTTTCACTGGGTGGACATGGTCGGTTGCCTGTTGAAGATGGAGGTGTCAGGGAAGAAAAGTGATCGGGTCTACAATTACAGCTCTTAGAATCATCATTACATGGAAATTCCATGGAATGACAGGAGATAATGAGATCGCTAAGGAGAGCTTGGAGAGAAAGTAAGAAGGGAACTAAAGATCTAAAAACACCAACACTTAAGGAACTGGCTGAAGTGGCAGTACAACAATAAGGGAATTATAAGTTTGCTATGCGTAGAGAGAGATATGGCAATCAGGAGACCTGTTGGCATCTTCTGTCAGCACATTTTCATTTGAGTGGCACGAGGTAGACATCAAAGATAGGTTGGGAAGCACTTGAGAGAAATGGAGCAATAAGTGTAAATGACTCGAGAAAGGAAACAGTGTAGATGTTATGGTATCTAAGAAGGTTTTAGCATCAAGGGATAATTTTTTTAAGGTTGGAGACAACTATAATATGTTAAAATGTTGATAGAAAGGAATCAGCGGAGACAAGGAAGAAAAAAGATAATTAGTAGCAAAATATGCCTGAGGAAGTGGGAAAGTACAGAAATAAAAAACACAGTTAAGTAATTAGCTTTACATAAGAGGAGCAACAACTAGTCCAGTGGGAGAACAAATAGGGAAGTAAGATAGAGGGGCGGCAGTATTGTCAGGGTGCTGCAAATAAATCAGTGGATGAGGATGCAGGACACTGAGAGCTTCTATATTTGTTGTGAAATAGAAGGACATGCTATATAGCACAGGCAATAGGGGAAAGATAGAGAAGCAGAAGATTTGAGGAAAGCTGAGAGGTTTTAAATATCTACTGTGATGAAATCATTAGAGTAAACTGCCTAGGGGCAAATAGAAAGCTAGCATGGCTATGTGAGGGTTTGGTTATATGCAGACTCCAAATTCCTCTACCATGTAACATATTCTCTAGCAAGTCTCAGTGACTCAGGACTAGAAGCTGAGAAGGCAGCCTGTGCTGGAGAGTTAACCAATTCAAGTTAATACTTCAAGTATTTGCTAAGCACCTAGTGAATCCCAGGCAGAGTATTAGAAGCTGATACTACCGAACAAAGAAGAACAAGGCATGGTCTCAGTTGTAAGAATTTTATGATCCCTGAAATATTTACTAGATAAGCCTGGGGATTATAAGTCAAGCACACACAGAACTTCAGAAAATGTAAAATACAAGAGTGAAATAAAGGAACAGATATACAACTATGAGGATTCAAAGAAAGGAGTTTTAAAAAGATGTATTAAGAGCCCACTACATGATGAGTGCTAAGCCAGGAGTTTTGTGTATAGAATTTAATCCTTAGCATAATTTTGTGTGTTTAGTATTATTATCTCCATTGCACTGATGAGGAAACAGACTCAAAGAGAAACATGATTTATAAGGACAAGAAAAGTATTCATGAAGTAGCTGGTATTTAGAACAGGCTTTAGAAGGTAAGTGAGGCTTTGCCAGAAAGATAAAGAACTGGCAGCATCAATTCCTAGGTGCATTTGTGGAATGACAAGTTATTTTGTTTGATTGAATTAGAGGAATGAAAGATGAAGCCGTTTTGGATTTGGGCCTTGAATATTTGCCTCAGGCATTTGGTCTCTTATTTTGTAGACACTGAGAAAAGATAGGCTTTTGAACAGAGATGGACATCTTCAAAATTTCAGTAGCCTCAGGTAACACGGGTTAGATAACAAGAGACATTAGGCATAGTGGGGCATAGTAGCCACTTGAGTGGATTGAGCACCGAAGAAGCCTATTTAGAGATCTGAGAGAGGGTGGGCAGGAGAAATGAAACCAGGGTGCCAGCTCCCCATCTATCTAATTCTGCACTTTGGACACGTCACTTAGCCTTGTTTGGTCTCAATTTTTCATCCTAAATTTGAAGAGATTGTAAGAAATAACTTCTCAGGGCCCTTTCGAGGAATATGATTTTAGGATTCTGAGGTCCTGAGCAGCGGTGGTGGAAATGAGAAAGGAAACCACAGGGCAGAGAGAAGAGAACTTTTTAGGGTTTTTGAAACCTTAAACACAATGTGAATACAAATAAAGTATTTTCCACTTTACCTCCATATACAACCTCGATTCCAGTCAGGTGAGTTGATTACCAGGTCTCCTCTTGCATTACAAACACGTACACACACACACTCACACACATACACACAAGCCCCCTTTCCCGTTCAGAAGATGAAATGGGACATTTGCTGTTCATCCTTCCTGTAGTCTAGTTACTACTCATTCTTTCACCTCGGATCCATCCTCTTTTAGGAAGGTTGTCTCACACTCAAGATATGAAAAGGTGAATTCATGATTTCAGTACCTTTGCCTCCTGCCAGTTAGTTTTCTCTTCCTCCAGTATTCCACCTGTCTATACCGACCACCACCCACCCAAATGTTCAAGTCATTTTGATTGCCTCCTTCTTCCCTCCCTCCCTCATAGCCAATCAACCACCCTATCCATAGTGTAGCTCCTCAAATATTTCTTTTTTTTAATTTCAAAATATTAAGGGAACACAAATGTTTTTGTTACATGGATAGTTTTAACGATGCTTAAGTCAGGGCTATAAATGTGCTCATTACCCAAATAGTGTTCATCGTATCTGTCAGGTAGATTTTTATCCTTTCCCTCCTCTCCCTCCCCGCTTCTTGATTTCCAATGATTTTTACTTCTCTCTATGCCCATGTGTGCCCATCAATTAGTTCCAAACTATTAGTGGTGTTTGTTTTTCCATTCTCGAGATACTTCACTTAGTATAATGGTCTCCAGTTCTATCCAAACTGCTTCAAAAGACATTAATTCATTCCTTTTTATGGCTGAGTAGCACTCCATGGTTATATAGACCACATTTTGTTAATCCACTCATGAATCGGTGGACATTTAGGTTGATTCCCCATCTTTGCAGTTGTGAATCGTGCCATAACAAACATTCAAGTACAGGTGCCTTTTTGATAAAATGACTTTTTTTGCTTTGGGTAGATACCCAGTAGTGGCATTGCAGGATGGAATGGTAGGTCCACGTTTAGTTTTTGAGGAATCTCCATACTGTTTTCCATAGAGATTGTACTAATTTGCAGTCCCACCAACAGTGTATATGAGCTTTCCTTTCTCTGTCTGCATCCACGCCAGCATCTATTGTTTTGGGACTTTTTAATAATAGCCATTCTGACAGGGGTAAAATGATATCCCATTGTGGTTTCAATTTGCATTTCCCTGATGATTAGTGATGTTGAGCATTTTTTCATATGTTTGGCTGTTTGTCTACCTTTTTTTGAAAAGCTTCTGTTCATGAATTTTGACCACTTTTTTTTGAGGGGGGTCTGTTTGTATATTTCTTGATAAGTCTTTCCCTTCTATTCCCCCAGCTGAGGTTCTTATCACTTTCCATTTGGATCATTCCAATTGTCACCTAATTCATTTTCCTTTTTCCATTACAACCCATTCTCAGTGCTACTTTTTTCTTGTCAAATTGGCAAATATAAGAACATGATAACATGTTGTGTTTACCAGGCTGTATGGAAAGCATAACTTTCATGTATTCTGGTGGAATTATAAACTAGTGTAGTAAAACCTTCCAGCCTGCCATTTGATGATCTATCTCTATGAGATGACTATACTTTCTGCCTCCTGTAAGTCAGATGTGACCATATGACTTTATTTGGCCAATTAATTTTATTGAGCTAAAAAGAAACTCATGTGCATCACTACTCTCTCCTCACTGCCTCAGTACCCAGCAGGGTAATGACTGCTCTGACAGCCTAGTCCCAGCGTAAACATGATGTGGAGCAGAACCCGAGCAATCCCTGATGACTCATATCACAAGCCACTGTCTTCACTCTCTGAGATTTTGAGTTACTGTCAACCCAATAGAACCTAACCTATCAGAAATTTTTCCACTGAGAATTTATCCTAAAGGAATGGTTAGGTATATTCACAAAATTTTAGCTAAATTCACCTTCATGACAGTGAACTTAGAGAAAAACTAAATGCCTATTTATGAGAAAATGTTTAAATAAATCATGGTACATCTAAGTATTAATACATCTAAAAAATGGAACATCTGCTATAAAAAAATTCAAGATGATTGTAAATTAAAAAGAAAGCCAAACCTTAAGTATTATCTAGTCATAATTTTCTATTTTTTTCAGAAACTACGTACACCAGGGTATTTATAGGATTATTCTTTGGTGGTTTTCATTTAGCTTCAAATATTTGTTTTTCTTATTTGAATTTCTCAATTTCTCTTTAATAAACTTTTAAAAAATAATAATGAGAATAGCAGTGACAATAACATGAGCAAGATATCTTACATGTTTTTTATCCCAAGCCCTATTCTCATTGCATTATATCATGCTACATCTTTAATGGTAAACTATATGTTTCTATAATGAATGAAAGGGACTCCATGAAGTCTTGGCTGTGTTGCTGGAGCTCTGTTTTTCTTTTAGGGCCAACAATTGGACACCACTTGGAAGGAGCCCAACCATAATGATAGCAGTTTTCTTGGGCACCCTTGCAAAGCTGGAATATGATGCTTTGGCAAGTTAAGCAAATATTTTGCCTCTCTGCTGTGGCTTATTGGCTCAAGAGGAAATGTGAGGTACTCAGAGTAGAGAGAACTGTCAAAACACTGTGCCGTTGGGTACCCCTCAAACTGTAAAGATCATGAAAATCAAGGAAAGACCAAGAAATTGTTATGGTATAGAGGAGACTGAGGAGACAGGAAGACATGACAACTAAAAGCAATGTGGTATCCTGGATTGAATCTTGGAACAGAAAAAGACATTAGGAAAGAAACTGGTAAAATCCAAATAAGTCTGGAGTCTAGTTAATAGTAATAATGTACCAATGTCAGGTTCTTAGCTTTGGCAAATGTTTCAGGGTAACACAAGATAGTAACAATGGGAGAATTGGATAAGGGGTGTGATAGGCAGAATAACAGCCTCCCAAGTATGTCTATGTCCTAAACTCTGTAACTTGTGAATATACTAAACTATATGGAAAAGGAGAATTAAGGTAACAGATGGAATTTGCCGATTAGCTGGTCTTAGGATAGGGAAATAATCCTGAATTATCCAGGTAGACATGAACTAATCACAAGGGTCCTTAAATGAGGGAGAGGGAGGCATAAGAATCACTGTCAGAGTGATGTAGCAGGAGACAAACTCACCCGGCTGTTGCTGGCTTTGAAGATGGAAGGGGGCCACACACCAAGGAATGCAGACAGACAATAAAAGCTGTAAAAGGCAAGGATGTAGGTTCTCCCCTCAAGCCTCCAGAAAGAACACAGCCTTTTCAGTATCTTAATTTTACCTACTGCACTTCATTTCACACTTCTGACCTTCAGAATCATACAGTGATAAATTTGTGATGTTTTAAACCACATTTGTAGTAATTGTTACACAAGCCATAGAAAACTCATACACGAGGTACATAGGAACTCTCTATACTATCTTTATAGCTGTCCTATAATTCTAAATTCATTACAGAATCAAAAATTTTTAAAATAAAATGTTAAGAGAAATCAGATAACATTGATAGGGCTGAGGTTATTCAAAGAACTGTTCAACCTAACAGAACACTGAAGTCTCACATATGTTTGGATTTCCTGCTAATAGACTCTGGTTTCTTGGTACTGTTCTGTTCAGTCTTTCCCAGGTCTGACACCTTAATCAGATGCCAAGCCTAGGTACCTACGATGTGACATCCCTCCCACCTCTCATGGATCTCTGACTTCTGCCTCTAGTTGTGGCTTTGCCACTGCCGCCTAGGTGCTGACAACGCAAATAGTTGCCACAACACCCACAAGTTTGGGTAAAACAACCCTATTTAATGTAACACATTTTACTGAGGGTAAAAATTTAGAAAAGAGCTGAGCTGTATTACCACGGCAACCAGATAGAAATAAAAAATGCAGTCAACTCTTTTGTTGGGGCTACAGAGTATCAGGAAATTTTGCAATCATCAAGACAGTTTGAATGGTCCTTCTTCCTCACCAGATCCCTCACCAGATCCCAGTCAGTACTCTGAGTGTGTACCACGCTGTCAGTATGAGATGTTTTCCAGGAGAAAGGTAATATTACTCTTAGAGATACAAAGTGTAATTACACTTTAGGAATGAAAGAATGAACTTTCATAAATGGGGCATCTTCCACCAAAAGCTTTTCTCACTCTTTGTTATAGTTTATGTATTTGTTAGGTCTTGTTTTCATACTTACCTTCTCAAATATGGTTATTTAATATGTACAGGGTCAGTCTTTAAAAATTGTCCACAGGAAGTCTTTTCTGTCTTGACCGATTGTTCCTACTTCCATCCCTAGATATCTGAAATGCCATCGTTAGTGATTCATCTTTTAGGCATCATGTTTAGATCTCAGCTCTGCCATGTATACAGTAGACCTTGCAGAATAAGTATAGAAAACCTTGCAGAGTACTCCTGGAATTAATCTCTACCTCTAGGTTTTTTTGTAAAGTATTAATGCCACATAACAGGTACTCAGTTCTTAATTCTCTTCTTTTCCTTTACTTGAATCTTGATGATCTTCAAATATAACTGTAACATAGGGGAGACAATCTTGAACAGTAATTAAGATCATGAGCTATCAGAATTCTAAACATTCATTCATAAGGACATTTAGTTCAATTTTTCACTATATAGACATACAAACTGAAGCCTGGGGACACTGGGAGATTGTCCCAAAATCAGAGCATCAATTACTGGCAGACCCAGTACCAAAATCTAGATCTTACAAAGCTTTATATTCCTTCCTCTAGCAGGGAAGGTTCTAGCTAACACTCTGAGTACAGGGCATATGGAGGTAATTAGTTGACATGTTTGTAGGAGTACACAGAAAAGACATAGCCTTAACGACTGGTTGGATACCTGAAAGAAAAATTAAGAAGACATCAAACGTCAAGTCGTTTTTCAAAGATAAGACCTGATTATGCACCTATGTAGTGTTTTTCTGTTGCACTCTGTACTTTTTCTCATCATGGTGAATAATTACCATGCATCTAATTGTCTGGTTCATCCCTGACTTTTTATGTATTCTAGGGGCAGAAGACATCCTGATCTTGATTATTTTAGTAATGTCAATGACTGTCTTATATAACAGGCAAATACTTTGAGCTTTTTCTGGTCATTTAGATGATTCTTTAGTGAAAAACCTCCCTACAAAGAGAATGTAACTAATTATTATAACTTAATATCTATTAATATTTATTCATTCAATCATTTATCACACATTTATAACTCCCATATGTAAATTAAATAAGGTGTGAAATTGTATAAGGTGTGTGTAAGTAAGTGTGTAGTCAGGAAAATACTCAGAATATTTCGTAAAAGGAATCTAGGAGCAAGGCATTTGTTTTTGGTAGTTTTCCATCATAATTTGTCTTGTTTTCTATGATATTATGTGAAGTTTTTGTCAATTAAAACAACCAGACTATGTTAAATTAACCCTATAAAAGAACCAAAGAATTCCTACCTGGCATAGTCTAGAATTTGTAGCTCTTGAGACAGTACAGTATTGGAGGAAGAAATAATTCATTCATTACGTTCTCTTACATTGTCCTATATGGGTTAACATGAAAGAAAAAAAACCCACCAAGAACAATAATTTTATCTTATTATTACTGGAGGAAAAAATAGAGTATACAAAACAAAATGTCTACTGAGAATAGACTTTTTTTTCCCAGATACATTTTTACAAGGAAAGACTGCCTGTGATGATGAGTTGACCATTTTCCTTTCTAAAAAATCAGCAACATTTATTTGTATTGTAAAAAAGAAAAATCAAGGTACGGAGACATAATTTGTTTTTGATCCTAAAATCTCTCTTGAGGTGTACGAGTTCAGAGAAAAGGAGGGAATGGATATGCACGGTTCCTCTCACATCAGTCTAAATCTTAAAATAATATGCCCTTTGGCAATCACTAAATCTTATTATTGGTTTGAAGCAATAAATCTTCTGAGGCATCGGAAAAAAGAAGAGAAAGAAACACCATTGTACTAATGAGATTACTCTGAAAATAAAGCGGTGGATTAGTAAAATCTAATTTGGAAGTGATGAAGTACGTGTGATGTCCAAGTAATTATTCCTGCACAGTCCCCATCCGTGGGGAGCTTGGAGTTATTGGACACTGCACTATGTTAATGATGCCACTGCGTGACATTTGAGTGAATGTGTTGACCGTCTGCTGCGCCGCCTCTCCTATTGTCAGTACTCACCATTGGGCCCAGCAGCTGCATTCATAATGTTGCCACAGACGGCCAGAGCTGAATGCGCGCGTGTGTGTATGTGTGCATGCGTGCACACGTGTGTGTGTGTGTGTGTGTGTGTGTGTGTGTGTGTGTGCGCGCGCGCGCATGCGTGCATTCTGTTTCTTAGGCTAGTATTTTTGCCATTTTAAAATCTGGCCCGAGACAAAAGCACTAGCCTGAATACTGCCACATGTAGAATCCAAAGTCCAAATACATTTCTCTGAGTTTTATGTAAACACTGAGACCAAGTGAGTTCTCTTCGTAGTCCGTTATCTTTCAAAAGTGTAAACCTAGACCTACACTCGTCCAAAAACATGTTGTCAGGTAATATTAGTTCATGTGGTCAGTGGAATATTCCCAATAAAATGTTCTGCTCTTCTATACCTTAATAATGGAAATCTCTATGATTAGACATTTAATGAAGTACTTTTTGTGATAAAGAATTCTGTGGCTTTCTTTAATACATAACTAATCTGACTCCAGGTTAAATGAGTCAAAATTTCTGAGGGAAGTTGAAAGAGCAACCAAACTCAACGTAAAGAAAACATAAAATACAAAAAGCCCTTTTACTTTCAGTCCATCAGGAATTTAATCCAGCTGCTCATGTAAGAGGCATCCCAGAAGGCTGATAGCAGGTGTGGTCGGGGAGGGCTTCTCAGAGGAGGAGAGACTTTGATGGATAGATATGACAGGTAAAGCAGAAGAGAAAGAGAGGCAGTCTCAGGATAATGACTTCAGCAGAGGATCAAAGGTAACACTTTATTTGGCATATTTACAGTCAGACAATTTTTTCTTAATTTCAAAGATTAAAATTTAACTTGAACTATGTTAAATAAAAATAAGTTATTATAAGTGTAAGGGATGTCTCATGAGATTCTAATCTTATCAGACCTCTCCCTCTCGTCATCCCTCATATTTACCCCTTTTCGTATGTCTATTCGTTCCTCTCTTTCTCTAAGGATAGGCTGCTTCTTCCTTTTTGTATATAGCAAAAAACATATCCAAGATAGATCCTGAGCATTATTTCTTGCACCTTCAGCTCTACTTCCAAATGTCCTGAGGAAGAGGTTCATTGGCTCAGCTTGAGTTAGATTCCTTCCCCTACACCAATTTGTAGTGTCCAAGGGTCAGAATATATTAAAACATAGCTGCTTCTACTGCAAACATAAGTTTGGTTAAAGGAGTGATTCCTGGAAATGGAGTATTGAGCATAAAATCCCATATACGTCTACTATACATAATGTTTCTTTAATTGCTTTATTCCTAACCATTTGAGGGCCACAGAAACCCTATAAAAATCCACTGCTTCCTTCAGAAACGAATTATTCTAGGTTGCACCTCCCACTCTTTGCAGCAAACCTTTACTCTCTATTCTTAATAGATCTCCATAGACCCTGCGATGCTTAGCATCATGCCCTGATTCTCTCTATGCCCAGCCCCTCTGGATGCTGACTGATTGGGAAGATACTACCTCACACCTCATTCGACTTCTACAGCACACTCTCTCTGATTACTCCAACTTTGTGCTTGACCCAGCTCCCAGATATGACATCTTGGTTTCTTCTCTCTTGGGAGATGATTTACTGATCCATGAATGCATCAAGTCTAAATAGAAAAATTCTTAGTCAAAAGGATATCTAAGATCGACAAGCCAGAGAGATGCCAATACATTTGGAGGAAAAGAATAAAGCAAGAATGAAATGCTAGATAAAGTGAAAAACTGCTAACCAGGGCAGTCAAGAAAATGAAGTGAGCAGTACAGCATGGAAGAGTCAAGTCAGAGGTTCAGGAAATCAGGTGTCCAAAAACTGCACATGCAGTAGGTAGTCTTTTTCCTGTTTAGCAGGATCTGTGCTGCAGGGAGAGGGGCACTTAACAGGCACCAATACTCTGGCGTGGACACAACCTATTTCTTTTTCTCAGTATCAAAAATGAGATTATCAAATGGACATTATGGATGGGGGTAAAATGTGAAGACAGGAAAGGGATTTCCTTCCTCTAAGCACAGATGACAAGCACTACATCCAAAAACGAACATTACAGAAGAAAAATGGATGGTGGTTGGGGTGGTGGAGTGGTAGTGATGACCACTATGGTAAAATTGTTGAGGAATCCATTAAAAATACCTATTGTAGGGGAAAAGCAGTTAACATGTGCTGATCCAGATGCTGCTCTAGTTTCATTATATTCTCTAGGTCATTTACTGGGAGAGTGAACCCTGCAAGGTGGACATTATTACTCCTATTTTATAGAGGAAAAATCCAGCTAGATGAGATTAGAGATCACATACGACAGAACTGGAACTTTATAACTAGTGACATCTGATTCTTAAATCTATATGCTTTCAACTGTGTAATGCTGAAAGCTAATTAAATTCTTATTATATCTGAGACAGTGTGAATGTGTATCCTAATTAATCTGTAGCCACCTAGTGTGTGTATACATGTGTGTGTTTGTGTGTGTGTGTCTATCTCACCATTTAGGGAGAATCCTTGAAACACATAGGTTTAAATAATAGAATAGAATTTTATTAAAAAAGTAGTATTGTACTATCTTTGCTGTCTTTCCAAGCAAGTGATTCAAGGGGAGGGGGGGAAGCTACAAAAACAGCTTGGTCTTGGCTATTCATGAAGCAAGAGGACAAATAAATAAATCTTTTGTTACAGCCCAGTTCCTTTCTCCTACTTCTCAAGTTCCCCTGGTGTAAATTCAGGTAATAGCTTTGAGTTTTTTCTGCTTTCTTTATAGGTTCCTTAAAAGACAAAAACCGTGGGTGCAAACTACCTCATCGCATTGCCATCCTGGGCCATGGAACCCTCTACCTACCTCAGAACCTGACTGATTTGCACACCCTAGCCAGCTTTTAAACCCTGCGCTGACTGCTGACTGCCTCCTCCACGCCATTGGGTAAACACATTTTTACGCTCCTCAGACTGAAATGAGAGCTCCCCTGACACACACAAACACACACACATGCACTCAACTATCAGACTAATCTTTATTTTTAACAAGCTGTACTGATCCTGAGGCTCTAGTGAGGCACTTTTCATACATTCTTTCAGTCAAATCTCACAGCAAAACAAGAGGAAAAATTATGACCTTCATTTCACTGACAAGAAATTTAAACTTCAATAAAATTAAGTAATTTACTGCAAATTGCAGAGATACTATAGTGATGTGGTTATGTCCTAAATGACCTTGAATGTAAATCCAGGTGCCTCTTACCAGCCTTTTTACCTTGGACAAGTTACATAATCTCTCCACAGCTCAGTCTACTCACCTGTGTAATGGAAATGATACTAATAAGAAAGCAATATCTATGCTTCTGTGAGGTTGTTCTAAGAAGGAAATAAAACTGTACACATATACACAGTGTTTACCATCTTATTAAAGGTCTAGAAATGGTAGATATTAATTTGAGGCAGAGTCAAGAGTTGAATCCAAGGCAATACTCTATTCCATCTACCCTACTGACTTCCTATAAATGTTTAACTATCCAGGAAGATTTTAAAGCAACAGAGTAATTCTGCAGGGGTTAGAAGCTGCTCTGTTCTTACAGGCCAGTATCAGGTTTCATCATTCTCAGGCACCGCTGTTTCCATCTTTCCCTGAACTCCCAGCATACCCCTGCATTCAGAATAAACAACTAAAGAATGACTCTCAACTGGTTTTGCTAAACATTTCATTCTTCTTCTTCACCCTTATCTCATTAAATCCCAACCATATACTTGGGCCCACTTCATAACTGAGGACTCCAGGAGGTTAAAAACACCTACTATATGATGTGCTGGTATTAAACTCTTTCTTTTTTCTGTGATATCACATAGCACATGGCAATGTTTTCAGCAAAAATGCTCCTTATTAAAGTCCGGAAGAATATAAAGTTATCAATCCATAATCCACCTGAAAAATATTCTGACTGATTTTACTGATGATTGTGTATTTTGAAAATGGAAAAAAAATAAATGGTTATACAAAAGCTTATCATGCTAAATTTTCCTATAACACCTCCAAGCTAGTAATGCCAGTGTTTAGCAGTTCATGGGGAGTGTATCTTAAGTAAGTCAGATTCCTTGTAAATATTCTTCTCTAATTCATTGAGATGTTTGGCCAAACCAATTTTCTACACAGGAACATGCTCAAAAATACCATAAATCTTCTTAGTTAGAATCTCTAAAAGCATTTGACTCCATAGATGCCTCTAAGAGCCTCTGCTTTCATGAGCAATGGGAAGAGAGCAAGGCTCTGGATAGCTCCTAAGAAACTGAAAACCTTCCTAAACAACAACATTTTAGGAATTCTAGAAATGCAGAGGTGACTGAGAAATTGTTAATGCTCTTAAAAGTCACTTTCCATTATAGGATACCCACATTAAACAAATAATTGGAACAGAGAGTGATTAATGCTATGTAGAAGTCAGTGCAATATGCTGAGGGGAAAGAGGTGAGCGGACAGTTCTGGGAGGTGGGCAGACGCAGCTAAAGAGGACGTAATTTTTCAGAGTTGGCTGTGGAAGGTTCTGAGAGTTCACCAGAACGACGAGAAGGAAGGGCAGATGGAAAGGTGTAATCAAATACTCTGAGGCATGAATGAGCATGACATGTTTTAAAAAATTGAAGCTTTTGGGGTCTTTTGGGGGTTGGGGAAATGGCAGGAGATGAACCTAGAATGGCAGACAGAGGCATGGCCTATCTGGAGGAGAGGCATGGCCTATCTGGAGGAATGGCATGGCCATTTAAAGAGTCTGGATTTTCCTGTAAATAACCAAGTTTTTAAAACCAGGGCTCTTAATCTGGTTATCAGGAATTATATACACCCTCCAAAATTACACAAAATAATCTTTGGAGCACTGAGTAGGGTGGCAATGAGGGAAAGGAAGGGGGCTCACAGCTTTCCCCAAGTCTCAAAGATCTCCGTTACTTAAGAAAGTTTCAGCCTATAATCGCAGGACTTTGGAAGGCCAGGGCAGGAGGATGGCTTGAGCCCAGAAGTTTGAGACCAGCCTGAACAACACAATGAGACTCTGTCTCTACAAAAAAGTTAGCTGGATGTGGTGACGCACTCCCATAGTCCCAGCTACTTGGAAGGCTGAGGCAAGAGAATCACTTGAGCCCAGGAGTTTGAAGTTGCAGTCAGTTATGATCAGGCCACTGCACTATAGCCAGGGCGACAGAGCGAGACCCTGCACCCACCCACCCCTGGAAGAAAGGAAGGAAGGAAGGAAGGAAGGGAGGGAGGGAGGGGGGAAGAAAGGAAGGAAAGAAGAAAGGGACTGGCATAATAAGGTTTATTTCTACCCTATGGTTTCTTGGGGAGAATGGATTTAAAAGAAATTTAGAATTGAGGATATTTCTGTAATCTCTTTAATAATCCTGGAATGTTCCTGGTTTATGATAGAAAGCAGAGGTGATATAGTAGTAGTGCTCTGCCAATCTCAGCCCTGACTGTCTCGGGGTGGGTGGGGTGGACAAGAGGGCATGTATTTTATGCCCTCAGGATTATTATACCAGCAGCCCCTGCTTGAGCCCTCTGCCATATTTCCCCTACCTGTTTTGCACCTCGGCCCTTCACAGCATGAGCAACGTGAAAGCTCATTCCTGCTCCGCTCGGCCTATTACAGCTTCAGGTCTGGAAGCAATAAACAAAGACTAAAATCAACCACATATTTCTTAATGATGGCCTTTTAAAATATTAGCTCTGTTCTCTATTCAGTTAGTTATCAGAACATATCTGTGCTCTGAGCACATGCTGGAGAATATAACCTAGAACTCTTTGCTTACCAGATATAATCAAAAGCCTGTTTTTTATTATAACTAGTAAGAGACACAAGGGAGATGAGGACCTGGACTACATTGTTTTGACTCTTCTTAACAAAACTGCTTTCACTAAATTGCAATTGATATTTAAGAGATTAAACTTCATTGAGGTATATTAAAGAATCAGTTATAATCTGATTACAGGGCTGTGACTGAGCATCATGATCACCATAAGCTCACAGAAAACCCTGTTACTGAGACCCTTCAATGTGTCGTTCCAGAAGAAATGTATATCAGATCTTGTTACTGGGTAAAATATACTGCCAACAAACTAGACCATTTATATCTTATGTCTATAGTGAATTTTAAAACTTGCTTTTTTGAAGTATTTCCTTTGGCTACTAGGGAATTTAGAGTCAAATATGTGATCTATCTCTAACAATGACAAAGGATCACATGGTATATATTTTGAGAACAATGCTTTTTTTTATCATTTGCTTTAATTTTCTTGTCACCCTTCTTTCTTTGTCTCATATCTGTTACCCATTACCTGTATTTGTGTAAATCGATGTTTTGGAACAGGTTAGGTGTTATCAAAGTATACAACAAATTGATAATTTTTAGAAGCATATTTTGCGTTAAATTTATGAACTGAATATGAACTAAATAAAACTCCAGGTGTCAGACCTGGGTATTGTATTTCATCTTTAAATTCGAAGTATCTTTCCTCCGTACTCACTCCACAGAGGTGTCTGTTACAGTTCAGTGAAGCACCCAGAGGTCATCACAAGTGACCTGTGAATTTACATCCCCATAAATAATCATTCACAAGCAGGCTCTGGCCTCAGTGCTCACCCCAAGCAGAGAGGGACCTTGCATTGGTTAAATTAACCAGCCAGGAGAACACGTGAGCCGAACATATGGTGAAGTGTTTTGAGGTTTAGAAAAACAAGTTTCTGGTACAGAGTCTGGCCTCTGAGACCCCATTGTCAGCATGAAAAGAGGTCTCCTTATTTACCAGAGTGAAAAGGAAGGGGCACTTTCAATTACTTCCCCTCCATAGTTGTACACAGTGAAACAGGAGGAGAAATTGCACATTAATAGAGAGGAAAACAAATGTAAGTTCCTCAGGGAAGTCAGAGAAGGCTGCAGAAAGCATGTAAAAAGTAGTCTACAACTCTGATTGGAAGTGAAAAGAGAAGAAATCGGAAGTGAAATCCCACAAATTAAAATTAAAATTGCAATTTCCATCAGCTCCCTGAGCTTCACATCCCCCGACCATCCCCCATGCTACCCTAATTGTACCACTTCAAACCTAATGAGTTGGGTTTGGGAAGTATGGAGCCCTGTAAACGAACCCGTTTATCATTGTAACACTCTTATTAGATATTTGATTGAGCATTTGTTTTTAAAGCTTAGTAATACAACGCAGAAATCAGTCATTGGAGGTATCATGGCCTACAGAAAAAAAATGAGAAAATATGCTTGCACTAAGAAACAGCGAATTGTTAAAGACATTATTTGGCTGACTCCTTAATTTGTTCTTAGGATGCTTTAAAGCTGGAATTTCAATTCCTAGCCCATTCATTGGAATTGGCATTTTTAGAATGAATGGTTGTTTGTTGCCTTCGACATGTGAGAAATAAGAGCAGCCTTCATATGCGGTGGGGCAGTTAGGCAAATATCTTATTTTTTCTATCTATCCTTTCACTTATATGTAAAATGGGGATTATAACATTACCTATGTCATAGAATTGTGGTGATAATTAAATGATATAATAGGAGAAAAGTGCTTAGGGCAGTGTCTAGCACATGGTAAATGCTTCACAAGTAATAGCTGTTATTATTCTTGTATTCATGCCCAACCTTCTGGAGTTGGAATAGCAAATCAACACTTGTTTGATAGCATAACATTATTCCCCATCATTCCTAAGTATGTAATTAAAGAAATGCAAATTAAAACAAGGAACTACAATGCCTGCAATCCTGGCAAAGACTAAAATCTTTGCTAGTATTATTCATGAAAGCAAAGATACTTTTAATTATAGGTAGGAATGTTCCCTGAAACCTTTTTGGAGGTTTCAATTGCAATTTGGCAATCTCTGTCAAACTATTAAATGCACACACACCTGGGCCCAGGAATCCCACTTCTAGAAATATTGCTTAAGAAATAATTACCTACACAAATGTGCTCTACTGTATTTACAGGGAATTATAACACTGTAGTTGCAAAAAGATTTGGAAATGACTTTAATGTTTATAAATGTATAAGCGTTAAATAAATGATGGTACGTACATCCATACAATGAAATTTTAGCTAGCTGTTGAAAAGTAGGGTAGCTTCTGTATATTGATTATAAAAAATAATCAAGATAAAGAATTAAGTGTTAAAAGCAAGTTATAAAACAATACATATGAAATGTATGAATTATATTAAGAATTTCTATAGTGTATGCATATATAAATTTCTTGAATCATATTAACAGATTAAAATTAAAAATTATATGATAATCTTAATATATTCAGAAAATGCATTTGACAAAACACAATACCCATTGATAATTTAAAAAAAAAATCCTCTCAGCAAATTAAAATAAAACTAAAATAAATAAAAAAGGCATTTTCTCAGTCTGATAACAAAAAATCTATGAAAAACTCATAGCTGCTAACATAATTATTCTCGTTAAGATTAGAAATAAGACAAGGATATTCCCTCTCTAAACTTTTATTCAGTATTGTATTGGTAGTCTTAGACAAGTCAAGAGGAAAACATAAAATTATATTATACCCAGTTGACATTGATGTTTATATATAAAACACTATATGATCTACAAAAACTTTACTAGAATTAATAAGTGAGTACATTAACTTCACTGAATGTAAGTATATATCAGTTTTATTTATCTCTATTAGCAAAACACCAGAAATTAACAATAGCATTTACAATAGCATCAAAATTATGAAATATTTAGAAGCAAATTTAGCAAAATCTGTGCACTAAAAACTCTGAAATATTGCTGAGATAAATTTAAAAAAAACTAAATAAATAAAGAGACATTGTGTTCACAGAGCAGGAGACTCAATATCATAAAGATGTCAGTTTTCTCCAAGTTGATCCACTATTCAAAACAAAATCTTTGTAGGCTGTTTTTTATAAAATGGATAAGCTATATCTAAAATTTATATGAAAATGTAAAAGACCTAGAGTAACAAAACTAAGTTTGAAAACAATATGTAGTTTAAGGACTTTTACTACATGATTTCAAAACCTAACATAAAGCTACAATAATCAAGACAGTGTAATATTAATGTAAAGATAGAATATACATAAGTGGAACAGAATAGAGATTCCAGAAATAGGCCCCCTCTTATGTTATCAATATGATCAATTCAACAAAGTCACCAAATTAAACCATCATATGAACTTTTCAACAAATTATGCTGGAAATATTAGATAACCACACACAAAAAAATGAACCTCCACCCTTACCAAATACTACATACAAAATTAATTTGAAATGAATAATAAACCTAAAGATAAGAGTCACACATTTAAAACTTTTAGGAAACAACATAGGAGAAAATCTTAGCGACCCCGGGTTGAGCAAAAATAGCTAGAACACAAAAAGTGATGGATAATAAAGAAAAAACTGATAGATCTCATTAAAATTAAAAATAAATGTTGGTCTTCAGAAGACATTGTAATGAGAATCAAAAAGCAAGTCACAGATTGAGAGTAATATTTGCAAAATACACATCTGATAAAGGACCTGTTTCCAGATTACAGAAAGAACTCTTACAAATCAATAACAAGAATAAAAATAGACCAATTAAAAATGAGAAAATATTTTGAAGAAGCATTTTACCAAGAAAATATAAGAATGACAAATAAGCATATAAAAAGATGTTCAAAGACATTAGTCATTAGAGAAATGCAAATTAAAATCACCACAATGATATACAACTACACAGCCACCAAAATAGCTAAAATTAAAAATATTGTCGATACCAGATTTGGCAAGGATGTAGACCAACTGGAGCCCTTATACACTGCAAGTGGGATGCATTTTGGTGAAAAACAGTTTGGTAGTTTCTCAGTGACATACACTTACCACATAAACCAGCAATTTCACATCGGGGATTTACCCAGGAGAAATAAAAACGTAGATCCACACAAAGATCTGTTCTTGAATGTTCACAGTAACTTTATGTATAATAGCCAAAAAGTGAGCTGCATTCAAATGTCCATAAGCTGGTGAATGTATGAACAAATTATGATAAATTCACACAGTGGAATAATACTTGGCAATGAAAAGAAATGAGCTATTAATACATGTAACAACTTGGATGAACTTCAAGGACATTTTGCTGAGTAGACAAAAAGCCAGTCACTGAAGAGCACAGGCTGTATGATTTTGTTTATGCGAATTGCTAGAAAAGGTAGAACCAACAGAGAGAAAGCAGGCCAGTGGTTTCTAAAGGCCCAGGGGGTATGAGAAGGAGCTTGATTATAAAGAAATATAAGGGGAAATTTTAGATAAATGTAAATATGGTTGTGTCAATGACTCTAATAATATGCATATCTATTAAAAATAGACAAAACTCACTTAAAATTGGTAACTTTTGTTATATATAAATTATACATCAATAAAGTTGATTTAAAAGCAAAATAAATTGGTATGTTTTATTATGAGAAAATAAACTATAGAATTAAGTGTCAAGATCATTATGGAATATGTATAAAGTAACTCACTTATTTAAAAAAACTATATGCATATATGTGTGTGCTTTCCTAGAAGAATAAACAATTAACAGGTAACAATAACTACTTCTGGGGCAAATTAGTAGAGTTTGAGGATGGGGAAGGAGGTTTTTAAAATGTGTTTGTCTCATTCTCTTCTATACTCTTTTAATTTCTTTTTATCATGAATGTGCATTATTTTAATGATAAAAATATAATTTAATTAAAAATTAAAAATAAATGATTTAAACACTAAGACCATATTTTTAAAATTAAAAATCAGGGCCTAGGGATTAACTAGAGGGCATGAAGTAGATATTGTCTCCACAGAAATATTTGGTAATCATGAATATGAATTATAATTATTTTCATGAAAATGAGTTATGATTTCTACAATTTAAAAACTCTCTTGGCACAGCTAGAAACACCCTGGGGTACTGCAAAAGCAATAACGGTGATTGTTGATTTATGACAAGTCAAGCATTTACCATAATAATGTCTATTAATTTTTGGATTAATATATGACTAACCCATCATTTTTGTATGAAGATTAATTTAGGAATAAAAAGAAAAATGTTCTTAAGATTATTTTTATTCAAAATGAAAAAAATAAAATTATTTTATTAGGCATTGTGGGAAAAATTTTTTTCAACTCCTCTCTATAAAATATTAATATTAAGAAAATTGGCATCATTTTGGCCACTAAAATGTTAAATCCTGGTTGTATTCCAAATAGTAATATATAATCAGGTCTCTTGCCTTTTATCCTAAAATTAGATAGCCATAGATACTGCAAGGCCAAACAGGCCACTTATAACCATGCAGGGCATAGGAGGTGCTCATCATTCCTTAAATTTGTGAGCTCTAAGAAGGCAGAGATTTTTGTTCCATTCAGTTCTGTATCCTCATGGGCTCGAACAGTGCTTGACACATAGAGAGCAATTCAATAAATATTTCTTGAATGAGTGAAGTGCCTAAAAATGTGATTTGTATAACCAATGACTAAATATGGTCAATAAAAGAAATTTGTTCAGGTTATTTGGTCCAACAAGTTATAAACACATTCTTCTTAAGAATAACACTGTGCAATGCATACTACAGTGGGCAGAAGAGATTTTGGCTTTAAAGAAGGTTTTGTAGGGGGAGAACTAATGTTTATCAAGTATTAATATCTATCATGTGTCCAGTGTCATGGTGAATACCCTAGTAGTAATTCTTACAAGCCTCCTGTAAAAGCAGACTCAGATAATCCAAATGACTCATTGAAGTTCACATTGTTGGGAAGCAGTTGATTCCCTGATCAAATTATGGTTGGCTTAGCCATTGCTATGTGCTTTTCATTACTCCAAGTCTTTATATATGATCAAGGATATAATGAAACAACTAATATGTGCAAAAACAAGGTATGACTAAAAGACAAAATGTATATGTCATAGAGGAATCAAAAGTAATATTCAAGAGATCATTTCAGACCGAGAGAGTAGAGGAAAGTCTTGTAGGAAGAAGAGACAATTAGCTAAACCTGAAAAAGTCATGCTGAGGGAGAGTCTTCTGAGAGCCATGACAAAACAAATGAAAGTTTCTGACTTGGTATGTGGAATGATATTGGTGATGTTTTGGGAGTTTCATCTTGGAGAAACAAGGCAGGCAATAAGCCAAAAGGAAACCCTTTCAATTCCCAAGATGTAAGAAGCATTTCATTTAATCTCAGCACATTTTGAGATATAGCAAAATGGAATAGCAATAGTTATGTTTTATTGTGGCTTGCTACTACCTTCTGCAATAACCAAAACATAGATAACCAAAGCAATCAGAAAGGAGTAGCTTACCACAACCTGTGGCACAGAAGTCTAATATGTAAAAATTATTTTTTAAAAAAGGAAGAGCTGTTTCCGTAATCCTTTAGGTAAAATTGGAACACCAGAAGCATATTTATCTCTGTAAACATTCCTATAGAACATAGTTTGAAAACCATTTGATGTCCACTAAAACATCCTTTGATCATGTCTCTCTGGAAACTTTCAGCGGTTTCTTCAAAGGCCTAGGATAAAGTTCAAATTGCTAAGTTTTTGTCTTTCAAATCTTTGGCTTCACTTTAATAAGCATTTGCACTATAATTTTGATCACAACTGATAACACTTCGTTGTGAGTTGTTCTAATTATCTCATTGAAGATGTGGCCTCTAAATCAGCATTTCCAAGAGAATATTCCATGACCAAATGAATCTTAGAAACACAATAAACAAAACTGAACAAGAGATCTTAGAGGCCTTAAGAGGTCAATAATCATTAGAGAATTTTTAAAAGAAAATGGATCTCAGAGTTTCCTATACTTGTTTGCCATTGAACTTCTCATTGGCTATTAACTCAAAGAACTGGAATTTTGCAAAACATATTTTAGTAAATGCTGCTCCAAATTTAGGTTTTGAACATTGGAGAAACTAAAAAGTTAAAAACAATTGGTTATTGACATTCAGCTGGTGGGATAAATTATTCTCTGCTCTGCTCTCCCCCTAACATCATGGTCATAGCTCAGATATGGTACTTACCACTTTGTAAGCAAGATGCAGTGGGAAGAGCGTGGACTTTGCCATCAAATAAATCTGGGTTTTAATCTTGTTTTATAGTGCTTGTGTGTGTGTATATGTACGTGTGTGCAAAAACAACTAAATAAAAATTTCCAGTTTGTTTGGTTTTGTTTTGCTTATTTTCTGTGTGACCCTTTAAGAAAATTAAAATCTTCTGGAAAGATCCATAGTAGAACAAAGATCCATACCCTGTTAGACAATGTTAAAATTAAACTAACTGTGCTGGTATTTTTCCCTGTGATGACTGGAAATTTTGGCAAAACGTAAATGCAAACAGTATGGGTAAAAGACAGGGAACTAGTTAAAGTGAGAAGAATTCTGTTCTTTTGAAACTCTGTTTTTTTTTTCTTTTTTATCAAAAAAATAGTTTCAACTCATCTCAAAGAGAGGAGAGGTCCAAATAATTCTAATACAAATTGTCATCTCCCAGATCTCTTGTCTGATGGTCATGGCTCCAGATAATTAGTAACTCAATGGGAAATTCATTAGTTTTGGCTCAAAGCCCAGTTCCCCAAAACATTTTATTTTCACCTTCACACCTTTGAGAAAATTCTTCTTTTAGGTGTCTGGGTTTTAGATCTGAGTGAAACTGTCATATCTTAATTATATTCAAAGCTACCCTCTTGACTTCTATTTCAGCTGTGACATTAGCCTTCACACTTGGATTGGCTGGAATTCTCTCTGGCTTGAGAGTGAGAATTTCATATGTTTTCTTTTCATCTTCAGACATCTGTATTCTGTTTAACTCAGGATTGTAAAACTCACGGAGCAGGAAGGGCTCCAGCACATTGTGATCACTGTGGGACTTGATCCTTTCAGGCCAAAAGCTACAGAAATCCTTTTTACCAGTGCTTCTAAAAAATATTTTTGCAGTAAAGAACAAGGATAGAGAACATTAAATTATTACAATTAAGATGTTAAAAACCCTTCTCTCTAACTGCAGTTTATCCATCATTACTCACTTTGTCCACATCAGCTGTACAAACTGAATTATTTGGAAGAAAAATATATATAATTTACAGTACTATCTAACCTCACTTGGTGATGAGAAGACACATAGGACTTATTTATACATCGGATGTATTTACTGAATGTTTTTTCGTGAATAAGAATGAATCATAGTCCCATAATCTGTACAGAATTTTATAATCCTTAAAGTACATTTGTATCATGACATCACTTGATCCTCATTGCAATCTATAATTAGATGGAATGTGTATTATACATGGAAAATAGGAAATCCAGAGATTAAAAGATTTGCTAAGGTTACATATAAGTGGATAAATTAAGACTATAATACATGTTTTTTGGCATCTTCTTAGCCCATATGTGTACAACTTTGCATTGTCTCTTAAAAATATGGTCACTAATTTTGAGGAAATAAGAATTTAACTGAATTGAAATGGTAAATAAAATAATAAAATTTAAAAGATAATGTAAAACTCCATTTTAGCTGAATTAATGGGGTGTTTTCAGCTCATTATTTTGGACTTGTGTTTCCAATTTCTTCCCACGAATTTTGTCATTAGATCGGGCATTCTACATCATCCCTAATCCATGCCCTATGGAAACAGTTATACAAGCTATTTTAGACTGTATTAGTAAATAGTGATCATGTTCTAACAGAAGCAGGAATTACTGCTGTTCTCCAAGTTAATCACATTCCAACTTGAGCCATCTGATATATTCAGTTGATAAACTAATAAGTGACCAGGATAATGGCCATACTGAAATACCATATGTTTCGATAAACAATGGAAAAATCTAGGGATATACCAGCTGTGTGTCTACCTTAGGAAAGGTAGACTCTAGAAGACATAAATATCATCTTAAATGTTTGAATGAACATCCTAAGAGAGTACAGATTTAGTAATCTTTACATTTGTAAAACAGTGATAAACAACATTTTGGGTATTGTCAGAAAAGGTAGGGAATATAACATTTACATATACTAATTGTCCATATTATTTTTAAAAATTATTCTCTATAATAAATACCTTATGTTTTGTGATGCTCTTAGGTTGTTCAATATTGGTTGCAACTTGGAAATTTTTATTAACCATTCAAAATTTTACCTTATTTTTTCCACCATTCATAAAAAGATACAGCCAGAAATGCAAAATGCTTTTTTTCTAGAAATAACTTGTAGTCCAAAAGAAGATATTCAATAATTACAGTTTGGAATTAGAGAATTGGGACTTCTTGGCAAGTGGCCTATGCACAAGGAAATACTAAATATTTGGGGTGTTTTTGTCATTCTTTGATGAGTCAACAATTCTCACAATGGATTCTGAAAGTCCAGCTGACTTTTGCAATCTTAACAGTGAGTTCTTTTCTATATCAGATTTCTTTGCTAAAGGGAACTGGCTGGTAAATCCTGGGTTTGGGAGCCTGAGTATTTGTGGATTTCTGGAGGAGATAATTCAGCAGACAATATGCATGAGGGATTTTGTGCTTGTGTCTAAGAAACATAAAGGTGACTGGGTGAAAGACATCTGGGAAAGAATAAAGGACATATGAGAGACATGACAGAGATATGATGACATTCAGGGGTTATTACAGCATCACAGTTTCTGGTCCTTCGCAGGCATTTGATAAACATATATTGAATTAATACTCAAGTAAATGAGGGAATGAATAAAGTCATGCCTTCTCAAGCGTTGGTCTGAAGGAAACTTTAAAGAGAAAGACTAAGACAGAGAGACTTTATGAACAGGTGAATAAAACATTATTTGGCCATTTCAAGGGTTTTAGAGCTTTGGGAAGCATATAAAGATCTCTAGTTATGACATCACTATTTGAGGTCAGAGGCAGCAAGGCTGGGTATTACAGGACACTGTCTGTAGGGAGGGAGTGACTAGCGATATGACAGATCAAAAGGAAGAAGGTGGATGGAAAGTGAGCGAAACCTAGAAGGCATGAACAATGTGAGACTCATGTATCTATCATGAAAAATTCCATTTTCTACTTAGAATCTGCACAGTCTGCTTTCAAACTTACTTTTAAGATTCACATCCTACAACTTTCTCCCAATGAACTCTTTACCCTAGATTATTTTTATTCTTTGCCAAAACTGCACGTAAATGTAAATGCTACTCCTTCTGCCTAAAATGTGCTTCTGACCATCCTCCTTCCGCTTGGAAATCTCTTATTCATTCCTTAGGATCCAATTCAAATGTATTTTTCAATGTAAATCTTCCTTTCCTTGCTATTCCCCCTCCTCCAACAGAAATAATTTTTTCTGCAATAGAGTTCCCAGTATGATGTTACTATATTAAGTTGTTTCATTACATTTAATATATATTCATATCCTGGCTGCTAGATTAAGAATTATTTGTAAGCCATCATATCATACTAATACTTGAATCTCTAGCATCTCTCGTAGTGCTTGGCATATAATAAACCTGGTTAATGAATGGATGAAGGATGGATCATGAGTTTGTATCTTTGAATAACCCTTTTGCGTCCTGTAGCCACTTATTTATTCATTCAATTATGCATGCATTTAGTCGGCAAAAAATAGCATTGAATACCTCCTATGTTATTGCCCAGTAGTATTATTTACACCATTAGACTGAGAGAATTGACTTTTGCACACATTCAATACCCACTACCCTACAGACCATCCCTGACATTGTGATCTATTCAGTCTCCCAGCCCACAGTAACTAATAGCTTGCTACCATGCTCCCTTTACCCTGGTGACTATTGCTGCTACACAGCTCATAGCTGAGTTCTCTAGGGAACCTGTCTCCAGATTTGATTTGTGCCTGAGTGAAACCCCTGTAGCCATTTGGAGGTAAGGTCAATAGTTCTGCAAGAGTTTCTGCTCTTTGATACTGTGGAGGGCCAGATTGCGAGCAACGTGGCAAGCTGGATCTAATAGCAGCTAATGAAGTCAGCACACATTTCCTTAGTGGGCACCTTATTCTCTGTTCTCCATCTATTTGAACTAAGATGTCCCTGCTAGCTTAGTGTGGCTCAGAGGAGAGGGCACTGCCTGCCAGATGTGAAAGAACGAGGGCAGAGTGAATGGGTACAAAGCACCCTGTGAATGCACTCCCTAATAGTGGAGACATGTCTCAATCAGTCACCACAGTAGCCCCCTGCAATAGGGATTATGATCTCCCTTTCACAGAAAGAGAAAATGAGCTACAGATACACTGAGTAACTTGAGTTAGATTCACAGCTAGTAAGTATTAGAGTCAGGATTTAAGGCCACATTTAGTTGATTTCAAAGTTCAAGGCTGTAAAATCACCTACCATTCCAGGAAGGTTTGATTTCAACTCAATATGAAACAAGAATTTCTAAAAAAAAATAGAGCTATCAAATGAATAAGTGTCTTCAAAACTTAGTGAGCTCAGTAGGCAGAATCCAACCAGAGGTGAGAAGAACATGACAGAAAACTGTGGAGGAATCTGGAAAATGAATTATTCTATTTGTTGGTATGTTGTTTTATACATGGCCCTCCTTGTCTAAAATTCTGTGATAATTACCAGTTATAGACAGACAAACATATACATATGCACATATATGTAGAAATCCTCATGGTGATGAGTAACAGGCTTAACACTGTGTGCACCCAAAATGCAAAAGTGTAGATAAGAATCAAATGAAGACCTCAATACCATTTATAATAGCTGCAAAAAAATAAAATACCTAGGAATATATTTAAGCAAGAACGTGAAAGATCTCTACAAGGAAAACAACAAAACATTGATGAAAGAAATCATTGATGACACAAGCAAATTGAAAAATACCTCATGCTCATGGATTGGAAGACTCAATATTATTAAAATATCCATATTGCCCAAAGCGATTTACAGATTCACTGCAATTCCCGTCAAAATACCAACGTCATTTTTCACAGAATTAGAAAAAAAATCCAAAATTTCACATGGAATCAAAAAAGAGCTGAATAGCCAAAGCAATCCTAAACAAAAAAGAACAAATCTGGAGGCATCACATTCTCCAACTTCAAATTATACTACAAGGCTATAGTAAAAATTGTAATACTTGTAATAATTATAGCCAATATTAACAGGACCTCTCTACTATACTAGGAGATGTGATTAACCCATTTCATACATTATCTCACTTAATGGACATAATAATAGTAGCCATACAGAGAATTTATAAGGATTAAATTAATACATGTAAACTGCTTAGAACAGTGCCTGGCACATAGTAAATGTTGAATAAATGTTGATTACTATTATTGTTACTAGTATTCTTTTCAGCAAGGAATAATAATATAACACCAATAAGTCACATGATTTGACTGCAAATTCAGTAAGAAATCAGGGAAAGAGAATGAGAAGAGAGAGAAGTGAGCAAGATATCTTACCATATACTATAATGAGGATAAAAAGAAGTTGGTATTTTAAAGCACTATGTATTATAATCCAGAGTAAATAATTGAAGCAGGTGTCTTCATCTTGCAAAGCCTTAATTTCCCTTCATCTTGCAAAGCCTTATTCCCTTAAAAAGGGAATAATTATGGCACCTACTTCATAGGATCGTTTTGAAGATAATACAATGTCATGCAACCAAAACACTAAATCTAGTGCTTGGAAAATATATGCCTTTAGAAAAATCTCCAAATATTTAAAATAATTGACATACACAAGTTGACATAAACTAGCTTCAAGATTTTTTCTTTCTGTCTTTCCTCCATCCCTCCCCTAGACAATTCCATTGAATTTAATAGGACTTGTCCAAAAACAAAAAAGGATTGTGTGGCTCCAAAATAATTTTCACAATTCTACTAAGAATGTAATTCAATAAAAATTTATTGAGCATTTATTATGCTACAAGAACAGTTTTATTTTGCATTTTGCTCAGTTAATGTGAAGAAAACATAAGTATGTGAAAAAAACATAGCATGGGAAAAGCATAGTATGAAATAATAATCAGGGGGTCTGGCTTGGGCTCCCACATATACATTGTACCATCATGTGACTTCAGGCCAGTGTTTTAACGACTCCAGGCCTTAGTTTTTTCACCCATAAAATGGGAATGATAATCTTATTAATCACATAGGATAGGTTTGAGGGCTATATCAAATAATCTATAAGTGCTAGCACATAATATGCATTCCATATATGTTCACCATTAATTATATGTAAAGTGAAAAAATTTTAAATAAAAATTACTATAAATTGTCTGAAAATTTTTATGTGCATTTGTGGTAACAAAAAAAAATATTTTAAAACTAAAATTAATATGAAAATTCAATGATTTAGAGTCACTCTCACACATATATATATATATATATATATATATATACTCCCACACACATACTGCAGACTCCAAGAAATGTATAATTGTGATGGGAACACAATACTTGCACATAAGTAACAACCAAGTGTCTAATAAACACGTTTTGATAATTACATATAGAAACGTGTGAGATCCCACCTATAAAAAAGAGTAAGTATAAAAATGGTAAGTACAATGTTTGCAGCCCACATTAACAGTAAGCTCTGAAAGGACCAAAACTACAACTCTTTCATTCTTCACTTTACTTCCAGTCCCTCACATGGTGCCTATCAAAAAATCCTTGTTCAATACTTATTTATTTTATAAATTTTAAAAATATAAAATGATAGTTGTAAAGTCTATTGTAGTACCACAAGAAATGTTTATGTTACTGTATTCAAAAGCACAATACAACATTCTAATCACATATTACTAACTACATTTATTTATCCATATAAATGCAGACTAAAAGGAATTTTTTTAATAAAGCTGATTTGTCAATACTGTAGTATGTTTCACTTGGATCCACAAAGTTTGAAAACATCTTGAAGAAACACTGATTCAATCTCACATTACAAACAAGAAAATGTCTTAGAAAGGAAAAGTGATTTACGTAAGTTTATCCAGGATCAAATATCAAATGCCACATATCTTATTTCTCAGTCCTCTGTTTTTTCTATTGGACCATACTGCCTCATTCCCATCCCACTGACACACACACACACACACACACACACACACACACACACACACACACACAGTTAAGCACTTGCTTTAAATAAATTTTATTTTTGTCTCTTTATCCAGTATTTCCCCATGAATTTTGGGGGAAAAAGTTTCTCTATATTACCCATCATAATACAGGACACACAGAATATGTTCAGCAAATGTTTATTTAAATATTGATTCCCTCAGATGGAATTAATGTAGGGTTTCAAAGGTAAAATTTTTTAGATCTGGAAAAAGAGAAAGAGAAGAGACCATTTCAGTGGAGAAGAATTTAACAACATTCTCTCAACAAATATTTACACCACACTTACATATTAGACACTAGGAATAGAGTGGCCAACAAAAACTTATACTGTTCCTATTGTCACAGTTATCCCTGTGTTGTTGGGAAGCAACATTAATTAATTAAGTAGCTGTATTAGCAATGTATATTTACAAACTGAGAAAAATCTTCTGAAGTAAATGAACATGGTTATTTGAAAGCATATACTAAAGGAATCTTCTGCTAGGAAGTGACACTTGAGTCTGAATATGAAGGATCAATAGGAGTTAGGAAATAATACAAATAAGTATAACGTGATGAATTTGTAGCTCATCAAGGAGACTACCTGACTAGTGTGATGGATAATGGTGATGAGGTATGGAGTATGGGAAGGATGCTATGGAAATAAGGATGGACAGATGAATGGAATGGAGGCCAGATGATGAAGGACCTTCAAAATACCAAATAACAAAAATAGCAGCCAATGAATAATAGTCATAATAATTGAAATAATAGAAGATATGTATGTGTGTATGCAGAATCAGATAAAGTACTTTACAGACATTATCTCTTTTAACCTAATTACCTCCATGTTTATGGGTAAGGAAACTTAGATTCAGAGATACAAGACAACTTACTAATATACCCCGATTGTTAAGTGCTCATTTCAACCTATGTCTGCCTGCATTTGAGTAAAAGTTTTCCAGAAGAGAAACAAAGTGATGACAATTGATGATAGCTTATAGAGTGGGCTGGAGGAACAAGAGCTAAGCGGCTGTTTCAGAATCCAAATATAAAGAAATTTGGGCCTTAGACCAAATCATGGGTATGGAGAAATCTGGTCAAAATGGAAGGGGAGAAGGACCAGAAACAACAACAGATAACTGAGTGTATTGGGGAATGAAGGCAAAAAGTTGGTTAATGACTGTAATATTTGGATGATTTGGAGATTGAAGGTGTAATTGTTTTCAAAAGGAAATTTTGACAACAAGCTGGTTTTCAAGGAGGCAGGTGTTAAATTTGGAGGGCGGGGTGTCTATTAAAATTTTATACATAGTTTGGTCTAGTAAGAATATAAATCTGAATTTTAAAAGAAAAAGTTTATAATTGAAGGTTCAAACTTGCCTGAAACGGGCTTTCAAATATTCATCAGAATTTATGACTAAATGCCAAATGTATTCAACTAATACATATGTTAAAATGTACACTACACGTCTTACTCTTGACTAATGAGATTTCAAATCCACCCTGATTCACTCCCGTTTACAGAAGGAAATTAAAAAATTGATTGGTTACTTCCTTCGCTGCATCTGGACACCTTGATTGGCTGGCTGCCGGTGGCTAGGCAACCGGGCAGAGAATCTTTGGAACAAGTAGCAGACTTCATCGCAGCAGGAGCCATGAGGCAAGAAGCTCTGGGATCAATTAAAATGCCAGGCTTTTCCAGGCTGGTTTCCAGCGCATCTGTGCATGATTCCACATAAATTTAGGGAATTAGAGATCAGACAAAGGTAAACATTTCTGTGCTTTGCTTAGCATTGATTTAGAATGAGAGGGTGAAATACACCACAGTCATCCAGCCTGGAGGGAGTTTACACCTTCAGCTGATTTTTTTTTTCCCCTCCTCAATTGCTTTATTATTTTAGGTATGTTGTAATCGAAGTCTGCTTAAATCATCTGTGTGTTCCTTTGGGGAGGGGAAGAGAAAAAGAAACAAAAGAAAAACCAGTTCCTAGTTTCATAGACTAAACAGTAGAATATGACTCATTCTTTAATTTTACAGTCACACCTCTAAAAGAAAAAATTATTAATGCTCTTCATTTTCCAGCAATTTGGTCTCCTGAGCTTGGATTAGATAAAAATCTCAATCATGTTCCCATAGAAAGTGAAAGACATTCTCTCCCTTAAAGTCTGTACAAGACTGATCTTTTGTGGACCACCCCCCCCCGACTTTGTTTTCTGTTTTCTTATTTTATCTATCTGTTGGAGTGTATAGTTCTAGTCGTTTCCCTAATGCAGAAGGTCTTTTACTACCTGGGTGTTGGGGAGCAGTTGAACCTCCACAGAACACTTTATACCTGGGATGAGGTAAGTTGTTGGGGTGAATGTCTGAGGGAGCAAGCAGCATGACAAAGACAGCTGACAGAGGTGGGAAAGTACAGGCACATAGCTGGAGGGTAATGAAAAGGCAAACGTCCACAAGGGAAAATTACAGAGGTTCTAAATCCTACAGAAGAAGACAATCCTCTGATATCACAGAGGTAGTAAAGCATTACTTCTCTATTAAACAATGAAAGAAAAAGCGGAAAGCCATCAGCTTTAGCTCCATATTCAGTATAGAGTCAGAAGTGGAGTTTTGAGTCAATTTCTGAGTGAACTTGACCAACACAGTATCTCCTAGCCTATTTCCACACCAGTAACATGTGTGAGAAAGACCTCCAAAGTTCTCTTCAGCTTAGTTCTATAAATTAATTCCAACTTAAAAAAAAAAACTAGGAAGGAAATTGATATTTATTGAGCTCTTAGGGCAGGGCACAATGTTGTAAATTTATTTTATTTTTTAATTCTCACAATAACACTGTGAAGAATATATCTCACTCAGTTCTACAGGGTAAGGAACATGATGGTCTATAACATGCCAAGAGGGATACAATGATGAATGACAAAGTTCCTGTCTTTCTGACTATCAAGCCTATATTCTTTCTGCCTACCTCCCACAGAATTCTCTCACCCTCAAGAAATCTGATACAATGAAGATTATCCACTTAAAGTTTGACTGACGCAAAATAAATCATTCATTTTATATATATTAAAGACATAAGTGCAGCATTATATAAATCTATAGTGGCCACTTCCAGGAGAACATAAAAGCTTAAGAAAATCTCAGTTTAACAATCTATTGCCATTTGGTCAGCAAAGACCATAAGAAAAATGGCAATCTTCCAACAGAACACAACATATGAGAAAGTTGAGGATTGAACTCTTGAGTTCAGTGTTCCAATTCTAGGTACCTTCAGAGTAATGTGATGCAGGTCTGGCCAAAGTGTATGGTGAAATATTTTAATAAGAGAGTGAGTGGAGGTTTAAAACTAAAGCAACTTGTAGAAGAGTATTTTAATTTTCTGTCATCTACAAGTGCCTGTAATTAATGCTGTTTATATGCAGTTGCCATATTTATGACTTGGGTTTCCTCCTTATATTCATTCTTCACTTTTTTCCCTAAATTTTTCCACAAACTGGGTGGAGGTGGGTGTGGGGCTCAGGTGGTGATGGGACTGATGTGGAGGGGAGTGGCTGTAAATACATATAAAGTTTCCCTCACTCTACTCCACAGCTTACCTCCTGCTATGCACCCCCCTCAAGTTTCATCTAAGTTTCATGGAAGACAATTTTTCCATTTTTCCATGGACAGCGGTGGGCAGGGGGCAGACCTCTGCCAGGGGGTTAGGGACTGCAGATTTATGGCCTTTATTATGTTAATTTATATTCAATGTCTAGTTTGCTTTAAAATAGACCATTACTAAATGAAAAGACAGGTTGAAATTCAAGCAGAGACCTGCTCATAATAGTATTATTCTCACTAGTCAAAGAGTGGAAGCCACCAAAATGTCCATCCACAGATGAATGGATAAACAAAATGTGGTATATAAATATCATGGTATATTATTCAGCCCTAACAAGGAAGAAAATTCTGATACATGTAACAACATGGGTGAACCCTGAGGACATTACTGTAAAGGAAATGTCAGTCACAAAAAGACAAATATGGCATGATTGCATTCAATATAGGGTACCTACAGCAGTCAAATTCATTGAAATAGGAAGTAGAATGGTGGTTGCCAGAGACTAGGGGTGCTGGAGGGGAGAGGGGGAGTTATTTAATGGTGATAGAGTTTTACAAGAAGAAAAAGTTCTAGAGATTGATGGTACAACAATGCAACTACACTTTACTGAAGTGTACACTTAAAAATTGGTAAATTTTATGTTATGTGTATTTTATCACAATTAAATTTTTTTAAATAAAATAGAAGTGGGGAGAGTATATTTTGCAAGTATATTATGTATTAAAAATGAAAAGACAAGCTCTCCTCCACTGCACAAAAATATTTGTAAATCATAACGTTGGTAGAAACTTTTGTCTGGACTATGTAAAGAACTCTTTCAACTCAATAAGAAAACACGTAGCACAATTTAAAATGGTCAAAGGCATAGACAGACACTCTACTAAACAAGATAGATAAAATGCTAATAAACACATGAATAGATGCTCAATATCACTAGGGAAATGCAAGTTAAAACTACAATACTACATCATTTCACACCCAATAGAGTATTTATAATCAAAAAGACATAGTATCATCAAGTGTTCGTGAGAATGTGTAGAAAATGGAACTCCCTATATTGCTGGTGGGAATGTAAAAATGGTACAGCCTGTTTGGAAAAGTTTGGCAGTTTCTTGAAAAATTAAACATGAACTTTCTGAATTAGTTTGCTAGGGTTGTCATAACACAATACCACAGACTGAGAGACTTAAATTAACAGAAATTTATTTTCTCAGAGTTTTGGAGGCTGGAAATCCAAGATCAAGGTGTTGAAAGTTTTGTTTTCTCCCAATGTCTCTCTCCTTAATTGCAGACAGTGGGCTTCTCATTGTCCCCTCATGTGGCCTTTCCTCAGTACACGTGTCTCCTTTGTGTCTCTTTTTTTTTGTTTTATAAGGACACTAGTCATATTGGATTAGGGCCCCACCCTTATAACCTCATTTCACCTTAATTAACTCCTTAAAGGCCATATCTCCAAATATAGTCACACATAAATTTTGTCCATAACACGTATAAACCAACAATTTCACTCCTACTTATCTACCAAAAAGAAATGAAAATATATGTTTACACAAAGACTTGTATGTGAATGTCACAGCAGCATTACCCTTAGTGGCCAAAAACTTGAAACAATTTTAATGTCTATAAACTGGTGAATGTATAAACAAGATGTGGTCTATCCAATCAATGGAGTAATACTTAGACATAAAAGAGGATGAACTATTGATCCGTGCTGTGACATGGATGAACCTCAAAACCATGGTAAGCTAAAGCAGCCAGACACACAAGGCTATATATTTTATGATTACTCTTACATGAAATATCCAGAAAAGACAAATCTACAGAGACAGGAAACAAATCAATGTTTGTCTGAAGCTGGTCGTGGAACTGGGGATTAAACCACAACGGTGCACAAAGGAACTTCTGGGAGTGATAGAAATGTTCCAAAATTACATTATGGTGATGGTTGCTCAACTTTATAAATGTCTCAAAATTCATTGAATTGTATACTTAGAATGAGTGAATTTTATGTTATGTAAATTAATCTCAATAGATCTACGGAGAATAAAAAAACATTTAAAGAAAGGAATAATGCAGGCATTTATGATGGAGTTGGCCCATAATCCCCACATTTTCTCTTTCTGAATATGCCACATTCCTTTATGGAAAAGACATGTTTATTTTCCAAGTATTTCTGGTCATTTAAAAAAAAAGCAACTTTGGGCCGGGCACGGTGGCTCACACCTGTAATCCTAGCACTCTGGAAGGCCGAGGCGGGTGGATGGCTCGAGGTCAGGAGTTCGATACCAGCCTCAGCAAGAGCGAAACCCCATCTCTACTAAAAATAGAAAGAAATTATCTGGCCAACTAAAAATATGTATATAGAAAAAATTAGCCGGGCATGGTGGCGCATGCCTGTAGTCCCAGCTACTCGAGAGGCTGAGGCAGTAAGATCGCTTAAGCCCAGGAGTTTGAGGTTGCTGTGAGCTAGGCTGATGCCACGGCACTCACTCTAGCCCGGGCAACAGAGCAAGACTCTGTCTCAAAAAAAAAAAAAAAAAAGGCAACTTTGAAGTTGATCATGAGACCTTGTGTCTCAGGAGAAATTAAATATAGTCAGAGGTGACTTTCTTTACAGAACCGTTTGCTACACAGAATCTTTTTTTTAACCACTGTGTGGTTTTGATTCAAGATGACACAGTTAAGTTCTTTCAATACTTTGAATTAAAAGGATATTGTTGAGCATTATTTTTCCAATGGCCAATTAGAAGCCACATACAACACACAGTTCTCATTTTTATCACAGATCAAGGCTACACTAGACATCATATTAATACTATAGGTAACAGGTCAATTTGTTTTAAATTGCACGTTGACAATTGCATTCAGTTATGAATTTTCCTTCCAGACATTTTTCCCTTATGGGAAAAACAATAAATAATGAGATGATCTTTGTTCTTTCACATTCATATTTCAATTAGAATTTTTCAAGCAACTCTGGAAAGGTTAATGCCACTATGCTGCTTTCTCAAAGCCCAAAATTCTTCACAATCCCTTTGGACCTGGACCATTTGCCAAGCCAAAAGTCATTTTTATTGTTATTCTAGGAACTTAATTATACTTTTAGATTTGTATTGTGCCACTTAAAATTTCATGCAATTTGGATACACTTTTGCATCTAAAGGCAGTTTGTGTCTTAGGCCAAACCCCGAACTGAATTAACTTACCATAAACCCTACCACCTTACCACCCATAGCTATATCAAACTCTAACATCAGTGCCCAGTTTGTGAAATCAAAGTAAGGCATGCAGTAGGAATGCCCTTCTGTGTCAGCTAATGAGGCATTATTTTCTAAAGTCAAAACCTTCTAGCAGACAGGCATTTTTAATCATTTTATTTTTATACTCCAGGTTTCAAAGTTCAAATTATAATTGCCACAGGACAACTAGAAGAAGCACATCTTTTCTTTTTATTTTTTAAATGTCTTTGAATTGCAAGTAAAAAAAAAAATCGGATGCTGAGTGATAGAGAAAGTTAAAAACAACACAGCAACAATGACAACAACGGCAAACTCGATTTGAAGTATGGTATAACTACTAATAAAACAGACCAATCTTGGATTTAGATTGATCTGGGTTTCAGTGTTGTTTATCATTAACTATTTGAACTTGGACAAATTGTTTTCAGTCTCTAATCTTAGTTTCTTCGTTGGTAGCAGGGTATAAGAATATCTACTTCTAAGGATTATTCTGAGGAATGGGTGAGATGTTATAGGGAGTTCTTAAACTGAGGTATTTGAACTAACTTCAAGATGATTGTGAAATCCCCGAAACTGGAAGAGAACCTTTGTTGGTATTCATAGCTTTCATTAGTTCTCAAAGGAGCTTGTGTGCTCAGGAATCACTAAGATGGGATATATATGTGTTTGGTAAATATAAGTTTGAAAACTTTTGAGAATGTGTCTACGCTGTCAATAATCTATTTTCTTCTTTGTAGAACAATTAATTGGACTAAAATTTCAAACAAATAAGATTTCATATTAAAGTCTCTTTTATACCACATGTATAGATTCATTCAACAGACAAGAGGGAGTACTCCTCATTTTTGTTCTATTCAGGCCTTCAGTGGATTGGATGAGGCCCACCCACTTTGGGTAGGGCTATCTGCTTTACTTAGTCTGTTGATTCAAATGCTAATCTCATCCAGAAACTTTCACAAATACACCCAGAATAATATTTAGCCAAATATCAGGGCAACCCATGGCCCAGTCAGATTGACACATAAAATTAACCATCACGCAAGATGTTATGAAATAATTGTCCCTAGAGTTAAAATAGATATTCTTAGCATAATTTATCAGTTATTAATGAAATATTTTTTACTTCTAATATTTAGTCTCATAGAAACAATTAAAACACATATTTCTTATGTTAAACTCTGCCATGTTGACTAAAGCTTGTTAGTATCTAATATGTTTGTTTGTTTTTCCTAATGCTTTCCCCTCTTTTATTTCTAATTACTCTTTTAGAATTTCACTTTTGTCTAATAGGAGATTTAATCTGCCTTCTAAATTTTCATTAATATTTTTTTCGGTAGTTTCTCAGAGTTCTTGTAAATCATTCAACAATTTTCTTAAAATTTTTAAATTATTGATTAATAAAGAAAACCTCAAAAAAGTGTACAGTACTTTAATGCACTGAATCAAGTTCAACGTTAGTAACATGGAAAAAATTTAAACTTATTTTCAATGAGAGTAAGTAAATAAGTGCTCAGAAATACACACAATTCTTATAGCAGTGACTACGTGTTTGTTAATATTTATAGATTGAACTATATGAGATGTCCAAGATTTGACTGGTTTGGTATATAACATCAGGAGCTTCACCTGGTTCAAACTAACAGATTTAGGACTTGTTTCTCAGAGTCATTTCTCTTACTTATCCTTCTGTATGAAACATTCTTTTTCAAGCTCTTTTCATGATGGACTCTTTCTTATCCTTTTTAACTCAGATTTCACTTCTTGAATGGGGCCTTTCTTAATCCTATAATGTAAAAAGCACTGAATCTCACACCGCCCCCAGTGAAATTAATACATCATACTTTTTACTTCTTTATTTGATGGATCTGTCTCAATTCGTACTGTTTGCCAACAAAGGCACTGGCCATCTTTGTTCCCTATTATATTTTCAAGGCTGCTCGTACAGCAAATGGCCTTGGTAGATAGAATTCCTGCCCAAGAAAAGGGCAGCTTAGATCACTGTCCAGTATATTAATGATAATGTCTCCCTGTGGGGCAAAGGGCACAGAAAATCTGAGTGTGAAATCTGGTTCTGCCACTTATTAGCAAGGTAATTTACCCATTTTGAGTTCCAGATTTCTGATTTTATAAAGCAGTTTTAGGAATATATGCCTGAAGAACTGTTTAGAAGAATAAATAAGATGAAATGATGACTTGTACCACATGTCTTAGTCTGTTCTGTGCTGCTATAATAGAATACCACAGGCTGATAGTGTATAATAAACAGAAATGTATTGGCTCACAGTTCTGGAGACTAGATAATCCAATATCAAGGTGCTTCCATCTGGCACATGCCTTTCTGGTGCATCATCCTGTGGAAGGTAAGAGGGCAAGAGAAAAAAAGAAAGACCACATTCAAAAGCTTTTTATTAAGGCACTAAACCAACCTAAGAAGGTGAAGCCCCGATGGCCTAATTGTCTCTTAATTCTGTTACAATAACAATTAAATGTCAACATGAGTTTTGGAAAGGACCATCATTCCAACCACAGCACCATGATAGGCACATATTAGGCTTTTAATTCCCATCTATGCCTTTTCTTTTCCTCACTTTCTTTCTTTCCTGCCTTCCATCTTGCATTCTTCAAGCCGTCTTTAGAAAATCACAATGCCTCCATTTCCCTAGAAGATCTCGACCTACCTCAAATTGATAAAAGATAAAAAAAAATGATACTCATGGAACTCATCCAAATATAACAAATCTAAAAGTTTCTGGACAAAACAAAAAAACCTAAACACAAAGTAAATTTTATAGTGGCCTAGATAATTATAGTCAATCTCCTCTATTACAAGGTCTGCCTTTCACCTGGGTATCTTCCCTTGCCTTATCAAACATGTATTGAGCAGTCACTGAGTCTGTGTATTGAGAGAGAAGAGGGGAGGTACAAGTGTGAAATGAATTTAGTTGCAGGTAAAAGAAAACCCAACAAACAGTGGCTTGAACAGGTAAAGGGTTTATTTCACTCATACAGAAGGAACCCCAAGGCCAGTTAGTTTAAATGTAATAACACCATCAAAGACCTTTCTAACATATTACCCTTAACATATAAGTCTTCAGCTTCAAGCTTGTCTCTTCTTGGTAACATCAGATGAACTGTGTGAATTATAATCATTTAACTCTGGTACTTCTTGTACTCTCTCTTCAAAATTCTTTCAAAATTCTCTAACAGTACTTACTGACTAGAGATCTCACATCCTGCTGGTTTTCAGTCTCAGAGAAATTTTGCCCAGTGGGGCTGCATTTCATTCCCAGAACTCTGAAGGATGCCACCAGCCTTATACAGCTTTTTCTCCATCAGAAGGTCCACGGGATTTTTCATACCCAACTATGGGGAAGGGTAAGGCACCAAGCTCTTTCCTGTTCATTTGGCCTCTCAAATAGAATGCTCATTAGATTCTTTTACCACGCTAATATATTTATTATGTTGAAATTCAACAGATTTTTGCAAGTAATCTCATCTCAGTTTGTATCCCTTTTCTTTCTCAGAGAACACCAAGAACAATTCACTCTATTCAGGAATAGCAGTTGCAAAGGAAGGAAAAACAGGTACCCGGATCCCATTGACACAGTAACAATTTGGTGGAAGCCTGTCAACCTGTAAGTTGAGGCCACCAGAAGTTAGTGGCAAGAGGAAAACAAACTGAAAATTAGGCAACTGCTTATATATACAAAAGATCTTTTTTATGAGGAAATAAAATTTCTGTGCTAAGCAGTCAGGGGCTACATCAGCTTCAAAATGAATCAAGAATCTATCTCTTTCCATCTTTCTGTGTCTCTATCCATAACCTAATTTTTCTGCCTCATAGTTACAAGATGGTGGCTGACGCTCCCGGCCACCAGCTAGGAGGATTACAAAATGTCTTCCTTCCTAGAAATCCCAGCCAACTTCCAAACAATCTCCTTGGCCAGAGAGATTATATGTCACATGTCCACCTCTTGTTGCAAGGTAATCTGAAGAACAGAGTATTTTAACAGCAAAATTGAGGTTCTGCCAACAAGGAAGAAGGAAGGTATAAATATTGGGTAAATAACTAGCAGCATCTGCCAAGTGAAAAACTAGGAAGTAGAAACTATACTAGCTTTGATAAATTGTATTTACCTTCATTTATTAGCTATTGTTGCTTTGTGGATTATTGAATCCAATGAATGAACTTAAATCCCATTCAAGTTTTAAGGTTGAGACAAAAGGCCCTCATTTCTTCCATTATACTCTTATTATTTCCCCCAAAGCCTGAATGTCTCCATTCCTCACTGCTGTGTCCCATGCCATTATGTCCAAAGTGTTTAGTCACAGCCCAGTGAAATCTATACCCTTCAAATGGTTAAAGCCAGAGTTCCTAGAAAATTCACCTGTAGGTGATTAGCTAAAGCAATCTGAAAAAGCAAGATATTTCACTGCCTGCCACATAACGTTTCTCCAGCCCCAGCCCCTGTAAAAATAAAATATCTTTAATGGAAGCCAACTCATTACCCCATAAAATTACTACAACACATGTGCTTGAAAATGTAAGACAGATATTCTTAACTTGGCATGCCACAGTGAACCACAGAAATGCACTCCAAGAAATGATTTCATTTTGTTGGTTTTATATTTAAAGTCATGTTTTTGGCAAGCAATCCCAAAGACAAAACTCTGAGAGCAAACTGGTCTATGGGATAGAACACAGACTTTTGGTTGCTTGCCTGCATTTGTTTGAATAGTTTACCTGTCCTTGTATACCTGACACATTGATCTGGGTGCCTGGCTCCATTCTTTCTAGTTGTAGACCTCCTCTTGCCATCTTTCCTTCTACTCTCCATTCTGAGTACAGTTTATTACTTTATCACACATATGTGGGGTTATAAAACAGCCTAGATTTGAATTGGCACTTAATGGTAGTGTGACTTCAGACAAATTATATAACCTCTCTTTGCCTCAGTTTACTAATCTATAAAATAGGCATCACAGTAACATCTCCCTCATAAAGTTGTTATAAGGATTAAATGAGTTAATATATTAAAGTTCTTAGAACAGCATCCAGCATATAGTATTATATAAGTGGTAGCTATTATTATTATCATCCAGCTACATAACAGGACATTTCCTCAATTAGCCAGCAAAATGACTCTCTGAAATGAGCCTGCCAAAACCAGAATAAAAGTATTCAGATGTGTGGAAGGGGACAGATATTCCCCAATATTCTACTAATATAAAGGACTCAGAAAGCTGAGCGATCACGGAAATCTACCTGGGATTCAAATTCACTGTTTCTTCTGGATTCTTAGAGATTATAAAATTGTAAACAATTGAAGAAGTTCAGGGTTCATTTCACACAAGTCCTGTACTTTAAAATGAAAATCGGATCCATGAGTTAATATAGGGTTACGTAAGTAAGTAGTGGATTGTTAGTACTACATTAATTTTTTTGAGCCCTGATGTAGTGACTTTTTTTCTATACAAAGACAAGTTAATTTCTTCATTCCCTCTCAGGTAAAGATGAGAAGATGAAGAGAAGAATAATCTGACATAGGCTATGAATCTCTGAAATATCTGCTAATGAAGAGGTCCATTCCAACTCAGGAATATTTACTTAACACAACATCTTGAAATTTTAGAAATCTTTGGGGTTGGAGCTCTATAGCTATTTATTCAGCTGATTATCTACTTCCATTTCTTACAGTGAAATGTGAAACGTTTTTTAACAGTGTATGCGCAGCTTGAAATCTTCAAGATAGGCCAAAAAATGTTAGAGTTAGGTTTTCCCATTTGGGTGCCAAATTTACAGCCTTATCTTGTTCCTGCTCCCATCTTTGTTGCCAGAGTGCAGCCACTGATTTCAGAGTAATATCCAATACCATAATACATATTTATATAGCATTTTCATTTCCCAAAGTGCCTTCATCATTTCACTTAACTTTCCCAGCAATTATCACCAACCTCATCATCCCCGCTTGTTCAATAATAAAATAAAAAATCAGAAAGGATTCAATGACCCTCTTCCAAGATCACAAGAGTGAAGGAGATGGCTGATTTTAAAAACAGAATAAACAAACAAAAGAGATCTTTTAAGTCATTCTCTTTCATTTACTCAGTAGTATTTTACTACTGTTAAAGTGTATTTTTTATGTGCATGAAGGATAAAGTGGTTACGAAAAAGTCACTTAAGGTCCTTCCTTTATGTCTAGGTGAGTTAAGTTTCATTCTAACGCACAGTAAAACTATTTATTGCTATCAATGAGTTTGAAACTAGTCAAAAGGTAAAATATAACTGAAGGATAAAGTATAAGGAAATAAGAGTATTTTAAGGTAACTTAATGTAAAACAAATTATAAATGTGCTGAGGTCAATGAAGTAGTGACCAGAAAATCAGAAGAGTGGATATAACTGAGAAAGACCACCTGGAGAAGGTCAGCTTCGCTGCTTCCCTTCCAGCCTTCCTGCCCCAGTCACTATACCTGCTCGCTTTAGTCTGCTAAAGCGAGCACCAGACTGCTTTCATTTCTTAGCACACTCCATGCAATTTCATCATGTCTTGCTATAGTTCCTGTTCCCTATGCCTCTTCTCCAGTGCTCCTTTTTTTAGAAAAATTATTTACTTATCATTTTATCCATCCTCAAAGCCTAGCCCAAAAGTCCCCAAGACTGACAAAATTACTGTTTGTTAGGAACATTCATCCAGTAACTGAGGCCTTCTGAGAATGTAAGAGACTCTAGGGAATAAAAAGGAAAAGTTAGTTAATAATAACTTGGCAAACTTTCTCATCCCTGTGAAATCAAGAGAGAGTGATGTCTCAAGCTCATTCACTAATTCAACAAATTTTATTAGGCACAAACTATTCTGTTTTTCTAAGTAAAAATAATACATCATTGGCTAAGACAAGAAACATCCTCCTGTGAAGCTTTAATTATAACAGCAAGACACACAATAATAATATGTGTAGCTTAATACAAATAAATATAAAACTTAAAATTGTGGTGAGTATAAAAACTTTAAAAGATAATGGGATTATGTTTGAGGGTAATGCAGACTTTTGGTTGAATCCCCTGCGCATACACCATCTTTTCTTGACAAATAGCAACAGTGTATCATTTGGGGAAAGGACTTTGGTACAAAGGGTGATGACTCTTATATTTATGAATTAATCCCATTCACCGTATCAATGATTGGTCAAAGCATAACCATATGACTCAGTTCCAGCCAATGAAATGTAAAACAAGTTTCCTACAGGCATCTAAATTTTTAATTTTTATTTATTTTTTATTTTTAAGGAACAGCCTGGTCAGGTACGGTGGCTCACGCCTGTAATCCTAGCACTCTGGGAGGCCGAGGTGGGAGGATCGCTTGAGGTCAGGAGTTCAAGACCAGCCTGAGCAAGAGTGAGACACACACACACCCCCACCACCTCCCCAGACCATCTCTACTAAAAATAGTAAAAATTAGCCATGTGTGGTGGTGTGTGCCTGAGTCCCAGTTACTTGGGAGGCTGAGGCAGAAGGATTGCTTGATCCCAGGAGTTTGAGGTTGCTGTGAGCTAGGCTGACGTCACGGCACTCTACCCAGGGTGATGGAGCGAGACTTTGTCTCAAAAAGAAAAGAAAAGAAAAGAAAAGAAACAGCCATAGAAATTAACAGTTTTATGATGTCAACAAGGAGCCTCATGGCCCAGATTCCCCCTGCAACCATTTTACAACCATGAAGTAAACCAGCATTAGGAGGAAGATGATGCTATGGAAGCTGGAGTGAAAAAAAGGAAAGCACTTGTTGAAGTACTAAGTCAATCACCTGAAACTCACCTCACCTCAGGACTTGCTCTCCTGTAGTCTAACATTTCTTATCATTTATGCAAACTTAAACCACATTTACTTGTATCTGAAAACAAATGGCACAAAAGGCTGGGTGGTAAAGTAAGACCTCTGTAAAAAGGTGGCATTTGAACGCAAACCTAAATGATGAGAAGCAGGTAACTGTCCAAATATCTGGATGATTTGCAAACCGCCAGGATAAATACCCTAAGGAGGAAAGAAATAACTGTTGGATTTTCAAGGGAAGCCAGTGTGGATGACAAGGAGTGAATAAAAGGGAGAATGGGATGAGAACAAATTGAAAGACAGATAAGAGTCATAGTAAGAGTTTTAACTAAGGTTTACATAGAATCACAATATCTCTTCTTTGAAAGGTTTAGCAGGCATGGAATTTTTTGATACGCATTCTTTCTGAAGTTGTAGATGTTTCATGACATTCAATGCAAAGAACACCTCAAATATTCTCTAGCCCCTCAGCTTTTCTGGAACTAAGACTCAAGTCTTAAATTTGAAGATCCTAATTGTGCAATTCTGATAGAACATTGGGGAATATACACCCTTTTTAAGGTTATAAACACCCAAGAATATAGGCAGAAAAGCTGTGATTTTAAAGAATGTGTTGAAAGACAAATGAAAAGGGGAAGGAGAAAGTCAATATCCAGACTTCTGAGCATACAAAAATTCTACTTTAAGGTGGTTTTCAAATATTCAGAGCTGAATGAAGAATAAGAAAAGTGTTAAACTGTCACTGCTTATCTTCATGGTTTGTTTTATTATTGCCTCCAAATCCTTAACATGTTGTAAAAATAACTGCTCCTTACTTTATATCACCAGTATAGTACTTATTTGTACTTATCCTATTTTAAACCTAATTATTTCAGTTATGTATGTCTGTGTGTGTTTTCCAATAGATTTTAAGTTCCTGGAAGAGAGACAACTATGAAATCTCTTTTGAATTCATTCATCATCTGACAGCTCTATAAATTTAATAGAAAGTATATTTTCATGAATTAATGGCTCTTTAATTGCCATTTAACACTGGCAGAGATGCTAAGATTTCATTTTTCAATAATTGTATCATACAGAATGCACACTAGGTAAGCTTATTCCAATAGTTTGTGACAAAATTTTGCATAAAAGAAGGATTCTGTCTCAGCTTATGAGTAATTACAATTTATTAACTATCTTAGAAATTTGGTATCTGAGTTTCTGAAACCAGAAACAATTGCTCTAAATTGCAAACATCTGTCTAGAAAAGTACTCTCTTTCACAATGTTATTTAAATATTGGTTTCCTTAAGGAATCAGTTTCTGGCACTCAAAATTTGGTTTTGATGTCCTTCCTATGCATTCCCAGAGCAACCTGGTTTATATGACTTAACCTGTGTAGTTCAGTCTTACTCTGGTAGATAATACAATATATCTTTGGTTGATTAATTAAGAAAAAATTGGTCCAGGCAGGGTGGCTCACACCTGGAAGCCCAGGACTTTGAGAGGCGAAGGAGGGAGGATTGCTTGAGGCCAAGGGCTCAAGACCATCCTGAGCAACATAGTGAGACCCCTGTGTCTACCAAAAACAAATAAATTAATTAATAAAATAGAAAAATTGCCTTGCATGGTGGTACATACCTGTAGCCCCAGCTACGTGGGAGGCTGAGGCAGAAGGATCACTTGAGCCCAGGGGTTTGAGGCTGCAGTGAGCCGTAATGACTCCTTTGTACTCTAGACTGGGCACAGAGCAAGACCCTGTCTCCAAAGAAAAGAAAAAGAAAAAGAAATAATTGGTGACATCCAACTGCCTCCCCATCTCCAAGTTCTTCTTAGGGAGTTAATCAATAAAATAATGTCTGCCATATGTTTTTGATACAATAAATAAATCAATATGAATGTTATTGACTTTTATAAAGTAGCATATATTGTACCAAGAATATTCACACACATTATTTTATTTCATCCTCAAGACTTCTCCTTCTACACCCAGTGGTCCTTCCCTCATTCTTCTCCAGCTTGAGGCAATGTAAATTGAAACTCAAAATGATAAATCTGGGAATAAATTTATTTTTGATATTCTCACTTATGTTCAATAAACTATTCACTGAGACTAAAAATTCCTTGAGAGTAAAGAATTATTTATTTACAGTAGATTCTTTAGCCTCCTACTATCATGGCCAGCATGCAAAATGTGCCAAATAAAGACCAACTAAATTTAAGGAAGGAGGATCATCCCTTAAAATTCTACCAGTAAGGCTATAAATATAAGAAAAAATAGTTTATTTTCTGGCCAAATCAAAACTTTGCTTGCTCAGATGTTTCTTTTCTTTAATTCTGTTTAATCAAGATTTTGCTGGGGAAAAAAAACCCATTAATTAAAATCAGATTCTCTTACAGACTCTAATGTTTTTAGTTTCTCTTTTGCATTTTCATTAATAATGCTAAAATATCCTGTATTTGCAAATGTTATCTATCTATCTATATATATATATTCAAAATGGAATATATTACCATGTTTATCTTGCTATTTGCTGGACATTTTAACAAGTAAACTTGATTCAGCATCAAGCTTTTGACAGAAAATGTCTTTGCAGCTGCTAAATCAGGACTAGCTCCCACAATTAATTTCTGAGCCTTTATACCTGTCAAAGAGAAATTGCAAATGACTTAATGTCTGGAAGAATGTCAATGTCCAGTCTATCATGATCTGCCAGTAAGCAACTCCTGTTCTTCTTCTCAGTTCCAAATGAGTTTAAAATGAAAAATTCTGAATCTACTTCTGAATGTTCACCATTTTCAGAGAGAAAAATTACTGAATTATTGAGGTCTCAGTTGGCTCCATAATGGATATATTTCAAAGTGTGTGTTCACTTCTATTTAAAATATTGCTTTACCTTTACAAATTTAATACACTTTTTAAAATCCTTTGAGAATGCAGGTTTAGATTTTTCTCATTACAGGGTTACTTGACATTGAAAAAGGTGGAATAAAAAGATTTTTATCTGTTTCAAGCAAATGAAGATATAAAAAGTGCTGCCATTTTTCCTGATTCATCATGTAGTTGCTGTTACACAGAGAGTAATAAATTCACCATCAAACGTCTGTACTTCCATGTCAATAGGCAGTTCAATAAAAAGCAGAAGTGATTCCATGATTCAAATCTAGGACTTGCAGGTTTGAATCCTACATGAATCAGTTTCTGGAATTCCTTCCGAAATTTGAGCCAACAATCCTGGGAAAATCATTTGTGATCTAAGTGACAAAAATAGCATTGCTGTTGTTAGGGTTTTGTGGTTGTTGTTTGAAAGATACCCTAGGGTTACTGAGGACCACAAAAGCAACCAATGTCACTATCACTCCTGACTGAGATTCTTTAGCTCTAACACCAGTACAAAGTCCAGGGATTGCAATGTTGAAGTATTTTCACCATGGTGGCCATTTGTATATATTCTTCAAGCCTTGCAAAAAGTTATTAAATAAAGCTTCCCAGAGAGATTTTTGTTGTTGCTATCAGACTGTACATCAGGGAAGCTATATTCTTTGCATCCCCTAAAACATCTCAGTGTCTCACAACAGTTAGCTACTTCACTGCATTTCAGTCTCTCCAGATGGACAGTCACATGTGACAAAAGAATTCTGCCAGGTATACAAAAACAATGAAATCAAAGCTATACCAACACCCATCCACCCCCAACCACAGAATCATGGACTTTAAGGGACTTCAGGGATCATCTAGCCCAATTTTCATTTCATAAATTGAAAATTCTGAGGATCAGGTTTGTTCAAGACTTTTCCAAAATCATAGCGTTGATCAGTGGGCATGTCTTCTGGACCCCGGATTTGTTATTCCTGAATCTGTTTGCTTTAAGATCTTCTCCTTGCCATTCTTGTGCTCTGCGTGAAGGGCTGGCATCTTCCAGCCTCCTTTGTTAGGAGGCTTCTACTGCTTTAAGCCACTGGGAGGCACTGGTGGAAGACTGGAGGGCCAGAGGAAGGAAGAAGCAAAGAGCATCTTAACAATATCCATGCATGGTAATGCTATATAATATTGCATCTTTTATCCATGAGTATGATGAAGAAAACCGAGATTTAACCTTTCCATCACAGATGGGAAACTTCAGTGCTTTAAGGGGCTGATTAGGTCACATAAATGAATAGAACAGGCACAGTAGGCACCATGGAGAACATGTAGCTTATCTAAATAGGTCAGATTACCATATAGCTCCAGATAGTTACTGCTGTGTGACAAAGCCGGCCTATGTTGATGACTTCTCTGAATTTTTCATTGAAATAATACATTCAGAATTGTACGTGAAATTTTCTTGTTTTTAAGTAATAAAGTGCATTTCAATTTTTTAAAACTACTATATGGGCCAAGCACAAGCTGACTGTGGGAGGAATCTGACAAGCAGTTTCTGATCCTGGCTTTAGAACAAGAGCTCATCTGGAGGGAAAAGTGCACTTAAACATTCAAAAGTGGAGGGTTAAGATAATCACCTGGGTAGTTCCTCTTCTCCACTGCCCTCCACATCTAATACTTGGTTATTTCAAATAACCATTCTATGTTGCTAAACCATCTCAGCATAGTTGCTTAAATATTTTGCTTCACTTGGTGTATTTAAATACAGACCGAGCATGATGGTGCAGAGTTTGTGGGAGATAAAAGGGCAGCATTTGATAAAGAGCATAAAACTGAGTTGCTAAGAAAGCAAACAAACCCTGTTGTAAGTGCATGGCATACCTGCAGTTATTATCTACAAATAAACCCTGATAATGAGGTTTGGGGTCCCTCTCAGTTGCATGTTGATGATAAATTCTCTGTGGAACTGACTCCAACCCATTAAGCAAGCTTGCTCCTGCCACCGTGGCTGTTAATTTGACAAGACACTGTCACATTAAGTAGAACAAACATGTTTTCGCCCAGTCGGCCATCCAGAACCGACATGGCTGTTACTCTAACAACTGGATATTGATTGGAATCACTCACCCCTTCCGACCCTCCACTGGGAGGAGGAAACCAACCTCGGGCTGACTGAGGATTTGCCTCTTTGGCATACATGGGTAGCATGTTAAGGATAGTCACAAATTTTAAACCATTTAGCTCCTTGTCATGTTCATCCTTCAGACACTGTCTGGTTCTCATTTTCACCAGTGGGACAATAGGCTTTCAATAAATTATTGTTTATTAAATTTATGAATCTATACATCCATCAGTGAGATCTATTGTTTTAGCATTTACAACTTCATAAATGCAAAATATCAGAAGACATACAAAAGGATTTTATAAGAGGTCCAAAAAAGGAATAAAAAATTTAAAAACCCTTGAATTCTAAAAGGGAGAATGGAGTCTGGCTTCTCTTTTTAATATGTGTAATTGAGAGACATCCACTTAGTTTTCAAATGACCAACCCACTTACCAGATTTCATCTTAAAATTCTATAAATCAAATGCACTGAAAATAGAACTGATATTTTAGTCATTTTTAATTTGTAGCTATTTTGAACCTGCTTATTAATATGGGTACCTAACATTTAGCAAAGCTTGCTTTTCACGCAGTAATTCATTTTTCATAGATAAAATTTAACATGTGAAATTACTGGGCTATCATTTACCAGTGCTTCTGTGTCAATCTAAGCATATTTTGTGCCTTGTGCTGTGCATTAAATTTCATGTTCATCATAGAATCTCATGGTTGAAAAGGACTTTAAAGGACATTTAGTCAATTGTTCATTAGAGTCTCTTGTCTGCTCTGGAACATTCCCAAGAAGTGGGCATCCAATATTTGTTTGAACACCTTCAGTGATGGTAAACTCATTATAACCACCCTGGAGTATTCTATTAAAAGTTATTGTTTTACTTGGCAAAAATATACTGGCATAAATCTTCCACTCATTGAGCATAAATCCTTCGGTCATCTAGTATAGATCAAATTCCTTTTCTGCATGGAAGTCATTCAAATATTTGAAAATAGTAATGGTGTTCTCTTCCTGCCTTCTCCAAGCTAAATGTCTCAGTTCTTTTAACTATTTCTCCTCCACCAGCAGTCTGCAAACTGTGGTCTGAGGGCAACATCCGGCTTTTCACCTGTTTTTGTAAATACAATTTTATTAGAATATATCTAGTCCATTCATTTACCTATTTTCTATTAGCTGTTTTCATGGTACAATGACAAAATTGAGCAGCTGTGATAGAGATTGTATGGCCCACAGAGCCAAAAATATTCAATTATTCATCCTTTACCAAAAAAAAAAAAAAAAAAAGTTTGCTAATCCCTGTTCTATACCATGGTGTTTCAAAGCCCCTAATCATTTTTATTCTTGATGTCTTTCAGTCTTTCACTACTCCTCTAAGACTGTGACCCACAAAACTTGAGAAGCCCATGTCACTTGTTCTCGATACTCTTTCTACTAATGGAGAAAAAAAATCCTTTGACAACAAAAATTCCCCCTCATAAAGCACAAAGAAATTCTCAGTTAAGGGGAGAGAAGATGGCGGAGTGGAGGTGACCTCCTGGATTTGTGCTCCCAGAGAGGAAGGCGTGGATCTCCACCTGCCACAACACTGGAGGATTGCTCCTCCACAGGAAGGGTGAGGTGAACCCACGGAGAATCACCGTCGGACACAGGGAACAGGAAAAAACAGAGGCGAGTGGGAAATCAGACCGAGATAATTTGGAGAGTGCGGGACGGAAAACAGACAGCGGAGTGCGGGACGGCCGTACCTGCCTCACCGGCGAGTGGGGCAGGTTCAGCCCCACAGCAAAGCGGCTTGATCTCCCCACTGATCCCCACATCCACTTGGTCAAGGATCTGACTGAAATCGGTGCAGAATCACCGCGGGAGACGTGGAGCTCCGAGGACAGGTGACATAGGCGGGCGAGAGCTTGGACTCTGGCGGCTCTCCGGCGCCCTATCTCTTAAAGGGACAGACGCGGGCCTGCGCCGAGGCGAGAGGCCGCGAGCGTGAAATATTAAAGCGGGACTTTTTTGCTTTCTTCTGCCCCTACGGCAGCTCTCCGGCTGGGGAGCTGCTGTGGGCCCTGGCGCCTGCCGAGCTCTGAACGCTCTCCCCGGGCCCCTGCAACCGGCGGATGCGCGGTCGCCATCTTGGTTCCCACAGCTAAGCCTCTGGCGGCTCTCCGGCGCCCTATCTCTTAAAGGGACAGACGCGGGCCTGCGCCGAAGCGAGGGGCCCCGAGCGTGAAATATTAAAGCGAGATTTTTTCTTTCTTTTTTTTTTTTTTTTTATTTCTCTCTTTCTTTCTTTCCTTCTCTTTTCTTTCTTGTTTTCTCTTTATTCTCCTTGTTATTCATATTGTTTCTCTCTCTCTCTCTTTTTTTTTTTTTTCTTTTTCTTTTTTTTCTTTTTTCCTTTCCGGTGGCCCTCCAGCCCAAGAGCTACTGTATACTCCTGAGTGCTCCAGACCCTCAGGTCTGATTCCTATTGGTCCCTGAAAATTGCCCCCCAGTACCAGTGAACTGCGGGTGGGCAGCAGCAATTGTGAGGGCCAAGGTCTAACTGCTGCAGAGCCATAGGGTGCCAGGTGGCTCCCCAGGAGGCTCCATCCCCTGATCCATAGACCCTCTCCAGGTCCCCTTCCCAGGTGTGAACACTGAGTGCTTCCCCAGATGCAAGAGTGTGGAGCCTGGACCTTGGGAACACTGGGACAGTGTAGACCCTTGCCCGTGGGAGCTGCAGCAGCTGGGGCACTGAGGGAGTGAGGGCACTGCCTCCTCGGCCTAGCCAGTGTCTTTCCTGCAGAAAGAGACAGAAACCACACACCCAGAGGAAGAACCAAAAGTCAGGGGGGGAAGAAGAAGGAAGAGGAAGAGAGAGGAAGGGAAGAAGGAGGAAGGAGGGAGAGGAAAAAAAAGAAAAGGAAGAAGGAAGGGAAAGAAAAAGAGAGGGAGAAGAGGCTTTCTGCTTGCAAATAGTGTGAATCCTGCCTACTAACTGAAAGTCCACAACACAGTGATTTAACTTGCCAAACTGGTCTTAGGTCAAGCCAACCCTCTGGGGGTGGACCCATCAGAAGCAGTCCCCCCACTGAGATAGAAAAAAGAAACTCTAAACAGCACACAACAGTCTCCCCCTATAGATAAAGGAAGCAACATTCCTAGACTGTTCCACAGCCTAAGAACAGAGTACAAGACGTGCTGTTAACTAGACTAAAGCTGTGAGAAAAGATCTAACGATAGAGCCAGATGGGAAGGGCTCAGCGGAAAAATATGGGGAGCACAAAAAACCAAACGGAAACCTCGCCCCCAAAGAGAAATACCAACTCTCCTCCAATTGGCACAAGCCAGTTTCAGAATACCAACATGTTACCAGAAGAATTTCAGTCTTGGGTTATAAATAAGCTGAATGATATACAAGAAAAAATTGATATCCACTGCAAAGAAACCGCAAAAAAATTCCAGGATTTGGAAGAAAAATTCACTAAAGAAATAGACGTATTGAAAAAAAACGAAACTGAACTCCTAGAAATGAGGGATTTATTCAGGGAGCTACAAAACACAGTGGAAAGTCTCAAGAATAGGGTAGATCAAATAGAAGACAGAATCTCAGAAATCGAAGATAACTCTTTCCAATTAAATAAGACAGTCACAGAGATAGAGCAAAGAAATAAGAAAAAAGATCAGAGTCTTCAAGAAATGTGGGATTATGTGAAGAAACCTAACGTGAGAGTTATAGGCATCCCTGAAGGTGAAGAAGATAATAAGCAAGGGCTGGATAAACTATTTGAAGACATAATAGAAGAAAATTTCCCAGGCCTTGCTAAAACTTTAGATATACAGGTTCAAGAAGCTCAAAGAACCCCTGGTAGATTCATAGCAAATAGGAAAACACCACGCCACGTAGTCGTCAGACTGACCAAAATATCCACTAAAGAGACCCTTCTTCGAGCTGTAAGGAGAAAGAAACAAGTAACATACAAAGGGAGACCCATTAGAATTACGCCAGATTTCTCAAATGAAACTTTACAAGCAAGAAGAAGTTGGGGCCCCATTCTCACTCTTCTGAAACAGAATAATGCCCAGCCTAGAATCTTGTACCCAGCTAAGCTAAGCTTTCTATATGAAGGAGAAATTAAGACATTCTCAGATAAACAAGGACTGAGGGAATTCACCAAGACAAGACCACCCCTCCAAGAAGTACTCAAAAGAGAGTTACACACGGATCATCACAACAAAGGCCCACGAATGTAAAACCACCCAAGAACTAAAGATCAAATTCTAGCCACCACAATGGCTCAAGAGAGAAAACGTAGAAAAGAAGTTCTACCCAATAAGATAAACAGAAATCTGTCCCAATTATCAGTTCTCTCACTAAATGTCAATGGCCTGAATTCCCCACTCAAGAGACATAGACTGGGCCAATGGATAAAAAAACACAAACCAAGTATCTGCTGCCTTCAGGAAACACACTTAACCGGCAAAGATGCATTTAGACTGAAAATAAAAGGATGGAACTTGATATTTCAAGCAAATGGTAGCCAAAAGAAAGCTGGTGTGGCAGTTTTAATTTCCAATAACTTAGTCTTTAAACCAACAAAAGTAATAAAAGACAAAGACGGTTACTACATACTGGTGAAAGGCACAATTCAACAAGAAGACATAACCATACTTAATATATATACACCCAATCTAGGTGCACCCAGATTCATAAAGCAAATCCTACTCGATCTAAACCAAATGATAGACAACAACACTTTAATAGTTGGAGACTTTAACACCCCACTGACAGCACAGGACAGATCCTCCAAGCAGAAAATAAGCAAAGACATAGTAGACTTAAACAGAAGGCTAGAACAAATGGGCCTGACTGACATCTACAGGACATTCTACCCTAAATCCACTGAATATACATTCTTCTCATCGGCTCACGGAACATTCTCTAAGATTGACCATATCCTAGGCCATAAAGCAAGTCTTTAAAAAATTAAAAAAATAGAAATCATACCCTGCATCTTCTCAGATCACAATGGAATAAAAGTAATAATGAACCCTAACAGGAACTCTCATTCCTACTCAAGGTCATGGAAGCTAAACAACCTTCTTCTGAATAACAATTTTGTAAAGGAAGAAATTAAGTCAGAAATCAAAACATTCTTTGAATTAAACGACAAAGGTGACACAACTTATCAAAATCTATGGGATGCAGCTAAAGCAGTCCTGAGAGGAAAATTCATTTCCATAAATGCCTATTTCAAAAAGACAGACAACTTACAAATAGACAACTTAATGAATAGACTCAAAGAGCTGGAGAAAGAAGAACAGACTGACCCCAAACCCAGCAGAAGGCGAGAAATTGTTAAGATCAAATCAGAATTAAATGAAAAAGACAACAAAAATACTATAAGGGAAATTAATAAAACAAAAAGTTGGTTCTTTGAAAAGATAAATAAAATAGACACACCACTGGCTAGACTAACCAAGAGCAGAAAAGAAAAATCTTTAATAACTTCCATCAGGAATATGAAAGGAGAAATCACAACCGAAGCCACAGAGATACATGACATTATCTATGAATATTACAAAAATCTTTATGCACACAAATTGGAAAATGAGGAGGAAATGGACAAATTTTTAGAAACACACAGCCTTCCCAAGCTCAATCAGGAAGAAATAGAATTCCTGAATAGACCAATATCAAGAACTGAAATTGAAACAGCAATAAAAAACCTTCCCAAAAAGAAAAGCCCTGGTCCAGATGGGTTCACACCTGAATTTTACCATACATACAAAGATGAACTGGTGCCCATCCTACATAAACTATTCTTCAATATTGAGAAGGATGGAATTCTCCCCAACACATTCTACCAAGCCAATATAACATTGATACCAAAACCAGGAAAGGATGCAACAAAAAAAGAAAACTACAGACCAATTTCTCTCATGAACGTAGATGCAAAAATTCTCAATAAAATCCTAGCAAATCGTATCCAAGTGCTGATTAAAAAAATAATTCATCACGACCAAGTAGGCTTCATCCCAGAGATGCAGGGGTGGTTCAACATACGAAAATCTATAAATGTAATTAACCACGTAAATAGAAGCAAAAATAAAGACCATATGATCCTCTCAATAGATGCAGAAAAAGCATTTGACAAAATTCAACACCCTTTTATGATAAAAACACTTAAAAACATAGGCATAAATGGGACCTACCTAAAAATAATACAAGCCATATATGACAAACCCACAGCCAACATCATACTGAATGGGGAAAAATTGAAAGCATTCCCACTCAGAACTGGAACCAGACAAGGCTGCCCACTGTCCCCATTACTTTTCAACATTGTATTGGAAGTCCTTGCGAGAGCTATCAGACAAGAGAGCAGAATCAAAGGTGTCCAAATAGGGACAGAAGAGATCAAACTCTCACTCTTCGCTGATGATATGATGTTGTATCTGGAAAACCCCAAGGACTCAACCAAGAGACTCCTGGAATTAATTAACGAATTCAGTAATGTCTCAGGTTACAAAGTCAATACACACAAATCAGAGGCATTCATATATGCCAATACCATTCAATCGGAGAACCAAATTAAGGACTCAATACCTTTCAAAATAGCAACAAAGAAAATAAAGTATCTAGGAATATATTTAACTAAAGAGGTAAAGGACCTCTATAAAGAGAACTATGAAACGCTAAGGAAGGAAATTGCAGAACACGTAAATAAGTGGAAATCCATACCATGCTCATGGATTGGAAGAATTAACATCGTTAAAATGTCTATACTACCCAAAGTAATCTATAGATTCAATGCAATTCCTATTAAATTACCAACATCATTTTTCACAGATTTAGAAAAAATAATTATACACTTTGTATGGAAACAGAGAAGACCCCGTATAGCAAAAGCAATCTTAAGCAATAAAAACAAAATGGGAGGTATTGATTTGCCAGACTTCAAACTATACTACAAAGCTGTGGTGCTTAAAACTGCTTGGTATTGGCACAAGGGCAGGGACACAGACCAGTGGAACAGAACAGAAAACCCAAATATAAAACCATCCTCATATAATCATCTAATCTTTGACAAAATAGACAAAAACATACTCTGGGGACAAGAGTCCCTATTTAATAAATGGTGCTGGGAAAACTGGATAGCCACATGTAGAAGACTGAAACAGGACCCACAGATTTCACCTCTCACAAAAATCAAATCACGGTGGATAACAGATTTAAACCTTAAATGGGAAACGATTAGAATTCTAGAAGAAAATGTAGGAAAGACTCTCACAGAAGTTGGTCTAGGCAAAGAATTTATGAAGAAAACCCCTAAGGCAATTGCAGCAACAACAAAAATAAACGAATGGGACCTGATTAATTTAAAAAGCTTCTGCACAGCCAAAGAAACAGTCACGAAAATAAACAGACAGCCTACAGAATGGGAAAAAATTTTCGCATACTACACATCAGATAAAAGACTGATAACAAGAATCTATTTAGAACTCAGGAAAATCAGCAAGAAAAAATCAAACAATCCTATCAAAAAATGGGCAAAGGACATGAATAGAAATTTTTCAAAAGAAGACATAAGAATGGCCAAAAAACGTATCAAAAAATGCTCAACATCCCTAATCATCAGGGAAATGCAAATCAAAACCACAATGAGATACCACTTAACTCCGGTGAGAATGGCCTTTATCAAAAAATCCCAAAACAACACGTGTTGGCGTGGATGCGGAGAGACAGGAACACTCATACACTGCTGGTGGGAATGCAAACTAGTGCAACCCCTATGGAAAGCAATATGGAGATACCTTAAACAGATTCAAGTAGACCTACCATTTGATCCAGCAATTCCATTATTGGGCATATACCCAGAAGAACAAAAGTCATTCTTTAACAAAGACACCTGTACCCGAATGTTTATAGCAGCACAATTCACAATCGCAAAGATGTGGAAACAACCCAAGTGCCCATCAATCCACGAATGGATTAGTAAACTGTGGTATATGTATACCATGGAGTACTACTCAGCTATAAGAAATAACGATGATACGACATCTCTTTGGTTCTCCTGGAGAGAGCTGGAACCCATTATACTAAGTGAAGTATCCAAAGAATGGAAAAACAAGCATCACATGTACTCACCAGAAAACTGGTTTCCCTGATCATCACCTAAATGTACATCAGGGAAGGATACCAATTGGATATCAGACTGGGATGGGGGGGGTGGGGGGAGGGGATGGGTGTTTGCCTACATGACGAGTGCATTGCGCACCCTCTGGGGAATGGTCATGCTTGAGGGTGCAGACCCGGGGAGGTGGGGGGGAGGGGATCGAGGTATGAATACATGGCGAGTGCCAGGCGCACTGTCTGGAGAGTGGGAGCGGACGCGCTTGGGACTCTGACTCGGGGGGGATGGGCGGGACAGGGACAATGTATATGACCTGAACTTATGTACCCCCATGATGAGCTGAAATAAAAAAAAAAAAAGAAATTCTCAGTTAAACCACTGAGATTAGACTGGCTTATGGTAGAAAAGCTATAAATTTTTATTGTTTTTTCCAAGTCTATGCTTATTTTAATATTTCATTGCCACTTTAAAATATACTTTTGAGTACCTGTTATTGAATAGCGTTGTTCTAGACACTGTATCAAATGCTAAGTAAGACAAAATCCTTTCCCAAAAGGGTTTGCATCTGGTTGTATAGAGGAAAATATGCATGAAATAGCTTATTTTGTTTTTTAAAAAATCTTTCTTCCCTAGATTATTAGCTTCACAAGGGTAGGATGCTTTGTCTGTTTTGTTCTATAATGTCTCCTCAGTGCCTATAACAGTGTCTGGCACATAGTAGATACTCAGTGGGATGAGGGAAATAATTAGAAGATGGAGACAGAATATAATCAAGTATTAAATTATGTGAAAAAACTACATAAAAATAGGGATTCTGGGTAGCAATAGATGCACATGGTCTGTATGTAGAGCTGGATGGAAACTTCATCCTTTAAAAGTAGGAATCCTTGTTGCAGATGTTTGTTTCCCACACAAAAAAAAGTAAGTAAAAGAAATAAAAATAGAAATAGCCTCCAGATTAATATTTCTCACCTGCATCAGACCCTCGAGTTCACTTATTAAAAGCAGAGATTCTTGATAGCCATGACTGTCCTGCTGAACCAGAATCCAACTGCCATGCACAGAAATATGCATCTTTAGCAAACAGTTCAAATGATTCTCATGAACCCTACAATTTGAAAACTACCACTACTGAAAGAAGGTGATACAACCTCTAACTGAATACCTCTCCAGTGATGAAGAACTCATGCTAACACAAGATCAGCTTCTATTTTTGTTAGTTTTTGTTGTTAAAAAGTAATTATTTATCAAGATGCAATCTGCCTCCTATAATTTCCAATCATTTGTCTCAGTTGTACTCATTAAAGTCACATGGTACAATTTTTAGTTTTTTTCTCTTCTATGTGACAACTCTTCAGATGTTTAAAAAGTTCTATAAAATTTCTTCTCCAAGCTAAACATTGCTTAGATGCTCTTATTTTTGTGGTTGTTGGTCTTCATTGGCAGAACCACCCAAGGTCTATCAGTTACTCCAAGGTTCCTTCAGAGGAACATGGCACACAGAATAGAGAGTAAATGGTTCAGGAATCTTCAGATAAACTTCTCTTCCTTCCACTCAGAGCAAAACAGCTCACCACAGCCCACTCCTTCTCCACACCTGAAGCCACTATATGTAACTCATTAGCCCTTGACGTTCAGTCTCAGCAGACTCATTGGAAGGGAGAAGAAAAGACTTGCTCATAGATTGTGGATTCCAGTCTCTACACAATTCTTAACACTCCTGGCAAATTCTGTATTTCTCAACATCCATCTTAAAATGTGTCTTCCAGAACAAGCTAGTGTAGTAGTCATCAACACCTAAGTCATACAGTCAGACTTCCCTACTAATTAGCTATGCAACCTTGGGTGATTATTGTTTCAACTCATTTAGCCTCCATTTGTTTTATGTCTAAAATAGAAAAAAAAATAGTAATACCTCATACAGTTGTAGGAATTAAGTCTGGTAATATAGGTAAAGCATTTAAGATAGTACCTGGTATATGGTGAGTTTTCAATAAATGTCAGCTCTTATTACTACCCTCTTGGTAGAATGAGACCATTACTTCCCAGCAATCCTGCGAGTGTTGTAATATTTTTATTTACATTCCTGCCTCCTCTTGCAGATGGTGAACTTCATAAGGCAGGGACCACATCTGACTTATCTCTAGCTCCAGCTACTAAAGAGCCACTGGGGAGAGTTCAGTCATATAATCCAATACTCTCTAAATAAGTTTTCAACCTCTCTAATATTTTGCATATTGCCAGCCTCCTACTTTGTGCTTCTAAACTAGCCCAACCTAACACACACAACTCTGTGGGAAACCAATCTTAAAAGGCCACTATCACACCAGCCTCTTTTTAATAATTGTCTGAAACCCAGCTTCCCTGCCCCTGCACCTGCTCCTATGCTGAGTCTATCGATCTTCCTATCACACACCTGATCATCTGGCTTAATCACAAGTTATTAGTCCTGCATTCAAACTGTGGACATATGGACTAGATTCAAGCTTGCTCTTTGACTTTCCCTGTTTATGACCCATGTGAGTAGCCACCCTCTCTACCTGAGTTGCAGCTCCTTAGGTCCTAGAGCAGGACTCTGCATTGGATATCTGGCCAGTACTCCACCCATGCCTTCCTTATCACCTGAAAGAAAAGCAAAGCTGAGGAATAAGAAAAATGCCATGATACTGAATTGGCTGCACATCATTCTGGTCTGGCTCACCACACCATTTCAGTTTCAACAGTTTTGCTATGCAGATAAGGGGTGAGAGTAACACAACATTAATATTTCATTGCATTTTCAGTGATGAAGTGTCAATAACATTAGTTCAACAAGACATGGGGTCATGTAGGTAAATCCCAGAAAATTTCATCAGCATCAGCTCTAGAAGTCAGAAGGGATAATAATGGTATCACGTCTTAAAAGCAAACCGCAGGTGCTGAGTTTGACCTCCTTTGTCTTTGTGGCAGTGGCCCAACACCCAATCAATCTTAGAATGGGAGTGTGATGCTTTGCATAGAAGAGGCTGGTGCAATTCAGCTGAGTGGGTGTGTTGATGGAAAGTGACTGTGGCATTGCTGAATTCAAATGGAATTAAGGATTCATGAGAATGCTGCACAGGCAGACAGGCATAGGGCCCCGTATGAATACTGAATGAGTCACAAGGGAGATCTTGCTGGGCTTCGAATCCCAAAGAAGCAAGGAATTGCTTTTTGATGATGCCAAACTATAAATATCGTCACCTCAAAAAACCATGTCCTCCTTTCACAGCATCAGGAATGAGCAACAAGGACTATAAGACCAATGAGTATGTTATGACAGGCATAAAGCTTTGCCTAAATAACACTGCCACTCTAAAACCATTTTGAAAGAATTTTGAAGAAACTTATTTTCCTTGAGCTACTATTTTAATTTTATTTTAATCATACTAAAAGTCATAGTAGAATTCAAACAAATTCCATTACTCTGGACCACTTAACAGGTAATATAATTACAAACATTTTCTCTGGTCCTACTCTGGGTCTGGTTATGAAATTGCTGATATTTAAGTATCACATGTCATAAAAGTGACAGTGAGTTTCAAGTTTGCCTGCCATGCTTATCCTTCTAATTCCTTGCACTCTTTTGAATTTCATTCTTTCAACCATGGGCAGAAAGCAAGGAAACAGAAATTGCATTTTTGCCAGAATTTTCCTAAAAGCATTGAAAAGAATGTGTCCAAAATCCTTGGGTTTTAAATCTTTGTCTCTGCTGCGCTTGTCATGAGCAGTTCCTGTGGAATCCCTCACTGCAAGACTTAATGAATTAGTGTAGACGTTGGTCACAACCTAGGAAGGTGTTAAGTGCTGTATCCTTGTGACTCCTACAATTCTGCATGAATGGATAGGCTCTATTTTTAGCAAAGCCATACCCAAATAACTTGCCAAATAGAGGAAGTCAAAATCCTGCTTAAAATGCAATGTTGTTCTGTATTTGTCATATGCCTAGGATAGAGTGACATGCCTTAATGCTGGACATATGTGTGTAAATTCTTTAAGTACATACAGAAACACATACATGCATAAACCTGTTACAATACCATATTCTCACCATTGCAGCTTTCAATATAATGTGTCAAACAAAGGGAACTAAACAAGACCTAATTTAAGGGAAATAAATTATGTATGTAGTGGCCCAGATCAACATGGCTGTACTCAACTATAACGTACGGCAAGCTGATTAAACCAAAGCAGGTCTGAGCTCTGGACTACGTGAGCAGAATTCCATTAAATCAGGCTCTGTGCCTCATCTGGGAAGAGCTCATCTCCTTTCTTGGATCTCTTCTGATTTCTGACTGTTGTCTCTGTAGTTATTTGTCAACTAAAGGGAAGGAGACATTACTGCTGGCTACTTTGTGGTCATATCTTTATAAACATCTACTGAAAAAATTCCAGAACCTTGCCTGAAAAATGCAAATAAATATTATCTGTTTGATTAATCACAGTAATATCACATACATTTATCTTTTATTAAAAAGAATCTCTGGCTTTCCAGAATTTTCTGGGAGTTTTCATTGTTTTCCTCCATTTTTCTCGTAATGTAAAGAAAAGCTATGTTATATAAATTTAACACTTCTTTTTTCCTCAGATGTAATTTACACCATGTAAACTTCACAACTCCCCTTCAATACTTTAAAATTATACTGCTGGCTCTTCATCTGGGATTTTTATTATATAAATAAAACACTCTCTACTTTAAAACTTAAATATGTGTGTGTATATATATATATCTCTATTCTCTGAACAGAATAACAGCTTGGAATGTACAATACAAGACATATTTTTATTCTTACGATCTTCTCTCACAATATGCCTGTACGTTGGAACCAGGTTTTGACCCTATTAAAGTCCATCTGTAAATCTGATATATATTAATGTAAAATCTTATTAATTTTTTCCTCATAATAAAAGCACATGAAAATGGCTTAGAATCTGCAGAAGCAAATACTAGAAAAGTCGATATCTAATAAAGTGAAGGGGGATATCAGAACAACATTATAGGCATTTTTGAGTTAGGAAAAGAATGAAGAAAGGAGGAAGGAAAGAAGGAAGGAAGGAAGGAAGGAAGGAAGGAAGGAAGGAAGGAAGGAAGGAAGGAAGGAAGGAAGGAAGGAAGGGAGGAGAGAGAAAAGGAAGGAAGGGAGGATCTCTGCTTCAGCAAGGTGTTTTCAGGTTCAAGCCCTGAGAGACCATTCACCATCTGCCATCTGGCCCCAGTCCATCTTCCCAGTCCTCCCTTTCCTCTTTACCACCTTCCCTAACCTACCTCTGTAGACCTATTTGGCTAGTCTCTAGTCCCTAAACATATATACCCTCACACACACACCATGGAGTACTACTCAGCCATTTAAAGGAATGAAATAATGTCTTTTGCAGCAACTTGGATGGAACCAGACATGATTATCCTAAGTGAAGTATCTCAGGATTGAAAAAACAGATACCACGTGTTCTCACTTATAAGTGGTAGCTAAATGATGGGTATATATGATCATATGATCATAAAGTGGTATAATGAGCATTGAAAGCTAAAAAAGGGAAAGGGTGGGAGAGAGCTGAGGGATAAAAATTATCTATCAGGTACAATGCACACTATTCTAGTGACGGGTACACTAAAAGCCCTGACTTCAGCACTATACAAGTCATCCATGCAACGAAAAACATTTGCATCCCCTAAATCTGTTGACATAAAACATTTAAAAACTTAAAAAAGTAAAGTCAGAAGAGGGATTCAAATCTTAAAAAATAAATAAATAAATAAATAGTAAATGGGCCTTGTATGGAAAATTACACTAGTTGTTGATGTTACTATTATGTTATTATTAACTGCTTACATTTACTGTGTGATTAATAAGTATTGGGCATTATTTTAATCACTTTCTCTACATAATTTTGTTAAGTCCTCATGACATCCTCTGGTATTGGTATTAATATCACCCTGTTTTTCAGATGAGGGAATGAAACCTTAGAGAGGTGAAGCAGCTTGTCTAAGGTCACACAGCAAGTAATTGGCAGATTGTGTTTTCAAAATCAAATGTCTGCCTCTAGGGCTCTCAGCCAAGAAATGAGAATGGAAATGTTCAGTCTTCCTAAATGCCCTGTTCTTTGGATAACATATGTACTTTCCACTCTGTGTTACCAATTGTTCCTTTCTGTGATTCCCAGTAGGGTTGGTTGGGTTATCTGGAACCAACACCAGAATTTTCCTGGTGCTTAAAATACAGGCAAAAGCTGAGTTTGTCATTCCTTTCTAAGACTGTTAGCCATCGTTGAAATGAGATACCTCATGGTCAGATTGACCAGTGAGTTGCCAAGAGTCATTTTAGTGGTAGACATCCATTCCTTCAAGACTGTAAAACTGACCAAATAAGGTTATTAACTAGCATTTCTAGAATCACATCACTATATTCTGAATTCACTTTTTTGATTACATTCCAGAGGTTAGATATCAGACCTCCAATGACTGGACACTAGTTGTAACTTTACTATCAAGTATAGATTTGGTAAGAAATAATATAATTCTTTTTGTTTAAGAGACTAGTGACTGAGATGCCTGCTTTTAAAAAAAAAAAAAAATTCCATAAAGCAGAGGAAAGGAATCACCCGAATTTCTTAGTGAATAGAAAGAACTTAAAAATGTCTGTGCTATTAAAAACAACTGGTTTGGAGCCCCTGCCCCCACAAAAGTTTAGGCTATCAGTTTACTCCCTTGTTCACTGAAAAAATATTCTTGTAAAATCTTATTTCATGGAGAGGACAGTGATGTAAGACTAAACTCTATGCTTAATCAATACTAGACTACTTTACTTGGACTGTTCCCATTATATTTTATGCCTTCCTATTCCCTATGACAACCTTTATCTGTTTGGGTAAATCTTTGAAGTGGTAGGGAAGAGAAAGAACTCACTTATTCTCAGCAAGGCAGGTATGCTCTGAAGTTGGATTTCCTAACTAGTGTGGCAGGCTGTGCTGAGGCATCCATAGTATCATCTGGCCTCCCTTTTCCTCCCCAGGACCTTCCACATACCTTTAGAAGAAGTCTCATTAGGATCAGGCACGTGGTCTCTAACTGTGATTCAGTGTTTGTGTGCGTATGTGTATACACACACATACACATGCAGAACCATTGGTCTCCAGTGGGACCAAGCCTGTGGTCTCTACTTCTTTAACAGAAGAGTCTACCTAAAAAAGTTGCTTGATGCATTTTGAATCTGGGCTCTGATCTCATCTTCCCTTTCTCAGAGGCATAAAGTAACCAAAATACCATATTTTCAGTCAGATATAAACCAGGTTCAAATTGTCATTCTACATTCTCATTCCTGCATCATCTTAGAAAATCATTTATAGTCTATGAGATTTGGTGTTCTCATCTGATCAAAGGGAATACATAGACCATGACATGAAATGTACTTATATATAGCAAGTACACACATGCTCACCCCTTTATTTTGGACATCAATGAAGTTTGAGCAGTAGTATCTTCTGTCACTTTCTTTAAAATTGTCATGCTGCTCTAGAAAATAAAGTTATCAAGCTGTTCTTTATAAAATGAGAACATTTAACTCATAGCTGGTTCTAAATTTAGAAACCACCTCAAAACCAGGTCAAAGTACTAACATGAAATGGTTTGTCCAGCTTTTGCCAACTGGAGTCTTAAGGGACTTCAATTGCACCATCTGGGGGATGGACACGCTTGAAGCTCTGACTCAGATGGGGCCAGGGCAATATACGTAACCTAAACATTTGTACCCCCGTAATATGCTGAGATTAAAAAAAAAAATTAAAAAAGACAGATGTGCTCATGTGCCTCAAAAAGATTTTCACAACTACTGAGAATGAATAAATGGTAATATCAGCTAACATTTCTTCAGCACTTATTGCATTAGTCATCATCTGCTGCTGCATAACAAATAACGTCCAAGCTTAAAGCAACAAATATTTACCATCTCACACAGTTTTTAAATGTTAAGAGTCCAGAAGCAGCTAGCTGGGTAGTTATAGCTCAGGGCCTCTCATGAGGTTGCATTCAAGATGATGGCCAGTTTCACCATCTGATGTCTGCAGGATCTGCTTATAAGCTCTCTCACATGATTGTTGGGAGGAGGATTCAATTCCTTGCTGAAGGCCTTAGTTCCTCACTGCATGCACCTCTTCATTCAGAAGCTTAAGTGTCCTAGCAAGATGCAGTTGGCTTCCCCCAGAGCAACTGACCCAAGAAAGAAACTAAGACACAAACTCTGCTATAGGAAATGACATGTCATCTCAGCCTCCATAATCCATTAATTAGAAGTAAGTCACTAAGTGTAGCCAACTGTCAAAGGAATAACTTAGAAAGTTTAAGATACTCACTCAAGGATGTGGTAGTGCGAGAATTCCAAATCAGCCAGACTGAATCTAGAGACAAAATATTTTGAATCATAAAACAAATTAATTTCATTCAATAAAAATATTTTTAATTGATAATCTATATCTAGAATATTTGGCAATGCTTTCGTAAAAAGAATTTTGTATTAAGCAGAACATATCATTCTCTGCCAATGCTGAATCAAAAATTGACTGCTTATGAATTAGGATTAATTGTGACAGTTAAACCTAAGTCTACAATATTTTGCTGTATGGTTATATTTCATGCTCAAACAACATCAATCCAAGAATAATACTTTTTAAAATATAAGAAATAGTGAGGAAATTTGGCCATTTATTCAGCAGAGCAGTTAAAAGTTCTAAGAGATTCCAACAGAGTCTGATGTAAAAGTATCTTAGTATTTTTTTCAACCGTTCTATTATTTTATGCCCTCAGATTTATTTCCAATTATCTCATAAACGTGACGGGAGGGGGAGGAGAGCCCTGTTGAGAAATAACTTACACTGTCATTTAAGAGCTGCTTTTCTGCCAGCAATGTCTTGAGTATAATTTACTAGGGGATAAAATTGCAGTGGTTGAGCAAGTCAAAGTAGAAAGGGGAAGAGTCAATGGTCCAGATGAAAGCTTCAGTAACAGGCAAGAAAAATACCAAAAGGATGCTAATAGAATACATAGATGAAGGAGGAGGGGAGAGGTAGGGAGGGAGGAATAGGAAGAAGGAAGAAAGGAAGGAAAGGGGAGGAGAATGAACAAATGAATGAATTTATACAAGAATTAAGGAAGGAAGAAATGGAGGCCTTCTATGGTCTGAATGTGTCCCCCCCAAATTCATGTGATGAAATTTAATAGCCAATGTGAAAGTATTAAGAGGTGAGGCCTTTAGGATGTGATGAAATCATGAGGGTAGAAACCCCATGAAAGGAATTAGGTCCCTTACAAAATGGCTTGAGATAGTGGGTTCATTCTCTTCTGCTCCCCTTCCATGTGAGGACACATTATTCGTCCCCTCAGGAGGACAGAGCAACAAGACACCATCTTCATGCAGAGAAACTGGGCTCTCACCAAACACTGAACCTGCTGGCACCTTGATCTTGGACTCCCTAGGCTCCAGAAGTATAAGAAATAAATCTCTGTTATTTATAAATCACCCAGTCTCAGGTATTTCGTTATAGCAGCACTACTGAACTAAGACAGGGCCTGAAGGTAAAAGAAAGGAAAGAATGGTGTAGGCAAAATGCCCTGTGGAATCAGAGAGAATGATGTTCTCACAGTTTTGTGCAAAAGCTTTCAATGCCTCTCCATTATCTAGAGCAAGGATGGGCAAACTACTGTCTACTCCCTGCTGCTTGTCCCCAAGAGGGCTAACAGCTGAGGGTTGACAGACAGCACCTGCCTGCAGCCTGGTGTGTACGATCTTCAATTCTGAAGGGCCATCTTAGAGGCACAGCACAGAATCCTTCCCCATCCAATCATGCTTTGCTGCTTTCAACAGTAGAGTTTTTATGCTGCTTTGTCAATACAAGGAGATATTCAAATTAAGAGAAGATACTAAACCCAAATCTCACTCATGTATCTGAAAGCTGAAGATAATATATGTTCATCAAAACTAGTATAATGAGGATTAAATGAGATAAAACAAGCAAAGCATTCAGTACAGCATCAGTGTCAGTTGCAATTATAATAACATTATTATTATTAAGTATATTGCTCACTTTTGGAACACATTATTCTAGCAAATGTTCTAAAGTTCAAAATGAATATATTGTTTAAAAGATATCCAAATATACTAGAGTCATGGCTATTGAGATCTTTAAGCATGCTCGATAAATGGCACCTCTGTAATCGCTTTAGCATCTGAAAAAGTAAGGCCAACGAGTGACAGATGGACAACCACATGTCACATTTTGACAGGTAAAAATTGAACAGGGCCAGCTGATATCTGTGTCAGGAAATTAGACAACTTATCCACCCAGTCACAGCCACACTGAATTGGATTAACACTTTCATCCCATCCTTCACAGGGACAAACCGAGTACTGGAGGAGAAGAGCAGAAAGATTACTTCAAAAAGTAGATGGGAGTAGAGGAGCTGAGTGTGTCTATGCCCTGTTCATTCTTCCCAGATGTACCAATTGGATAAGTCACTCTTCCTCTTCCAGCTTACAGTAAGGAAGGGAATAGATTAAAGTGGGCAGATATGCTCAGCTCCTTTCCCATGGAAAGAAACATCTAGTGTGCAACAAAAGTGTTTCCCCATAACTGCAGTTTCATAGAGAAATTCTGAATGTTCCCAACCCCAGATCAGAACATTGCGCCAGTAAACAGGGACACCAAAGGGCAATTCAAAAATTTCTAAATTCTCTAGATTTTAGGTAGTATATAGTCTATAACTAAAAGCCCCAGACTTGCAATCTGAAGATCTGACTTTCATACCAATTCAATCACTTTCTAGGTAAATATTCTTGACTAGTCATTTAAACTCTAAATCTCAGTTATCACATCTTTAAAATGCAGATGATGCCAGGTTGCCCTGAGATATTTCATACAATGCTGACCAGATCATTAAAGGATATCTGCGAAGGCACTTTGAAGGTGCTATGCATGTGGGTATGGCATCTTCAAGTATTTCAAATGTATTTTATTTTAACAGAAAAATAAAAGATCTTGTACCTTGAAAAAATAGGCAAAGGAAAAGAAACCTTCAGTGTTTGAACAGTATGCAACAGTAAAGCACAAAGAGAAAAAAAAAGATTCTGCTTTCTCCCACTCATAAATCCATTAATTTTTCATAATGGGTTCAGCCTTGGAGAGATTTTACATATCTGAGCACTTTTTCATTATGTATTGTAAGGGCCAAATATGTGGGAATCAATAAGTAGCCAAACAATTGGATATTTCATATATATGCAAAGCCACTATATTTATCCTTTTTTAAAAAAAAAACCATTGTGCTGAATCTACGAAGAGTATCTTCTTGTAAATGCTTTTCATTCAAAAATGAAACAAAAGACATGCTGCTGCTAAGAGCTCAAGGTCTAGAATGTCTATGTGCCGCTTATTATAATTCTTTTCTTCAAAATAGGCATTTCTGTCCCTGAAGGACAAGCCTTGTGTTCCCTCAGCTCTAGGAATTGATTAATGTCTCGGGATGTGGGGATGTGATGTATATTTAAGCCAAACCCGTGGCCTATTAGCAATTCACAAACCATGACTGCGCACAGTGCTGTTCTCAGTTCTATTTTGCATTACAAAATGTTTATAAATCTGCTTCTATTCCCAGAATGTTATATAAACACATCAACAAATCGCATGTGTATTAAGGGGACGGAGGTAGAAGGTTATGAATTTATCACAGCCTCAGGCTGTTCTGTGACAAATTAAATATCACCCTGGCCACTGAGGTCCCTACTAGGCAGTCGGTCAGAAGGAACTGTAGATAGATTGGAGACAAGTCAGCAGCTCACCCAAACATCATAAATTGTCCCCACTCTAGAAAGAAAATGATGCTGTGCTAAAGACAAGCCTCTCATTTCTGTAAGACTGCAGCCTTATAATTTTCTTAGAAAATGAAGAGATTTTATGGCCAAAAAATAAAAGTCACAAAAAATAGGTGGATATCAGGGATGAATTAAGGGGGGGCACATCACCTTATTTGTATTCCCAGCACCTGAGACATTTTTGTGGGGACTCTTAGGGAAGGGGCTTCAGATTAATTGAAAAAAAAAATATATATATATATATATTCACATCTTTAAAATGCAAAAGATCCCAGTTTGCATAATAATACATATATATTCTGTTTCTTCCAGGTGAATACTTCCTCCTCGTATCTTTGAAAACTTAACATGCAACAGAGAGTGGATAAAAGAGGAGCCCTCAAGCAAAGGGCTCACAATTTGCCCTGAACTCACCCAAGAGATAACTGCCTAGAGTCTGGTTTTCAACAGGTTTTATTAATAGCCATAGGCAAGCCTCATTTTTCTCTCTTAATCTAAAGTCATTCAATTGGACACAAAATGTAAGTGGTCTCTGTTTCAGTTCGGTGATTGGTGGGAAGATATGCTTTGATATGAACCAGCTCTCTGAAAAGGTCTAAGTCAATTGAAAGATACATCTGATAAAGTTTTAGCTGATAAAATTAGGTGTTTTCTTTTATGTTACATATATTTTATCACAATTAAAATAAAAAAAGAACGGTGTTTTCTCCTAGAGAAGCACACACACTAACTAGAAAGGGGAAAGTTTTTCTGCAATTAGATCATAGAATTACAGACTTTCAGAGTGGGAAGGGCCCTTAGGAAACTCGTCTACTCCAGAGTTTTCCAGAATGTAACTCTACAAGTTAGTTACAGCTTTTATAATAATAAAGGGTTCCAAAGTCATGGCAGTCATTAGTTCTGTTCATCACCAGAATTTTCCTCTCCTCTGGGCACTTCCTCTCTCCCTTATAGTTGACCAAGGCCATGTGATTAGCTCTGACCAGTGAGTTATGAGTGGAAATCATGTGCATCATATCTGGGCTGTAACATTTAATGACCAGTTTGAGACCCTCCTAAACTTCTTTTCTTACTAGCAAAATTTAACTAAAATTTTCATAATTGTGTTTACTCCATCAACTGGTACCCCTAGTAACTATGAAGAAAAGAGCCCCTTTCCACTAAACCATGTTAGACATGTAATGAGAGAGAGACGTTCTTATTTTAAGCCAATGAGATTTTAATGTGTTTTTAATCACAGCATAATTTAGTCTATCCTGACTTATACAATGGTAAGTTAAGTTTGAGGAATGTAGATTTATACAAGCTTCTTTACTACATAAATTTTCAAGGCTTTAAAATGCTAATAGAAAACACAAATTTTCAAGAAAGGAATATATTAGGAAACACTTTTCATACCTATTTGACCATGGAAGTTTTGGCCTTGTTTTATGTCAGTTTTGGGGTGTTGTGCAGAACAGTTATTAGGATGTCAAAGATCACAGTGCTCTACAGAGCAGTTAGGGAAATCACCGTTGCTCCAATTTCTGCAGTTTATAAAACAATTAAATCCCTAAGGAATGAAGATCTCCTCCAAGGTCTTATTCAGTGAGGTAGTCCATTAATGGCGGTCATGGGAGCTGATGCCTCTTGGCCATGTCCTCGACCTGGCAAACGGAAGTACCTTCACAAGCATATCAAATGTTTGCTAATGCTCAGTCTTTTACATTATATCTTTAAAAAATTGGTCCAGTGGAAGCACCCATACCACCTTACTGTGCAAATTAAAATCAACTCAGTTACCTTTTGCCCATAGAGAATTAATACAAAGAAACACCCCTAGGAAAAGTTCCAGAATTTCTGAACTAAGACAAAAGCCAGACTTAAGAGTTAACATTTTTGGAGCCATAGGGGGAAAAAAAAATCTCTCAGCTGGATCTTCTGAACCAGAGTTCTACAGCTTTCTGCAAAAGATCGGTTCTCTTACTAAAACCTTGGCAAAAAGCACCTTAAGAACATATTGAACTCCTTTTCCTTGGGGAAATATTTGGCCAAAAATGAGATTTCAGCCATAAACAAGGGGAAAATATCTTATTCACTGAGCTTATTGTTAAGCTGCTGAAAACACCTCTCTGAAACAACTTATTTTGACTAGTGCTGGAGGCCCTGGTAGAATTTCCTTCTTCTTTACAAAATCACTGTATTTGCAGTGATAGCTCTGAAGTGGATGTAAAGATTTGCTGAAACATCATTTGGATTTAATCACAATATCAGAGGAAAAACATAAAAGCTGTTTTTTTAAAAAAGCAAACTGCTTAATGGATATTGTGAAATTGATCAGTCAAGAAAAGCTCCGAGATATGTTTTTTTTTTAAGTTACCTTTTGTCAAAGCTTCAAACTTGATCTCTGAGCTTCACTGAAGCACGAATCACTGTGTGACACTTTATGTCACAAATTGCAGAATGTCCTAAATAGTATGCTGTGTCTTTCTTGAAATACAGCCCCCAAATGCAGGTTTCCTCTGGCTTCTTTGAAATTCCTCACACTGCATTGGGTTCTTCATCTGAGTAAAATGAGATCTTTGGTTAAAAAAATAAAGAAGCGTAATTAGAGCACAAATAACTTTAAACGATTTTGGTATAGGCCTGAAAACTGGCATGTGAATAATCTTGCATCCTGTTCCAGGAAGTATATTGGTAGACACAGGTGGGGAGTATGAATTCCAAGTACTGCCTTGAGGATTCCAGACATAACGGCTAATACACCAAGTACTGGCTTGTGTGCTGCAGACAAAATTCTGCTTTTTTAGTCAACGAGCCTCTACAGAAAGCCTGCTTCTATATTGCATTGCCTACCCCAGCAGAGCTTCACCACCTCTCTTAGACAGCTGCAGAAGCAAGGAGCAGCTCAGCCCAGGAAAGCTCTCCCTGCCTCAGCAAACACAAATAACTGCAGTACCTAGCTTGGGAGCTTCTTGCCACACAACAGCAGGTGAAATCAGGACAAACAGGACTTGGGAAAATAATCAATTTTACAGAGTATGGCTGCTATAACAAATGGCTTCCTTGGAAGACCAGAATGCAGAGGGAAGCAGCAACTAGAACATAGAAGACAGTAGTAGACCTGAACCTAGAAACCCACAGACCCTCCTTCAAGTGTTATTTTTTTGCATAGCCCCACCAGAAATAGGATACCCACACTTGTCAAAGGGGCTACTTGTCAAATAGTGGCAACTATGCAATGACTAAACATTGTCTGCTTCCCCCATAAAAATGTGATTAAAAAATCTGATCGGAACCTTTCTTGGCTCTTCAGTCATATCTAAACCTTGCATAGGTTCATTCCAAAGTTCTTCCCACCTTCTTTTCTTCTTTGTGACCCAGTTCTTTCATTTTTTTCTTTGTCTCTGATTTGATGAATATATTCTCAGGAAAATGTTCTGGATTGCACATCTTATTCTTTCCAGAGCTATGGCTTCTAAAAAGATAATGAGCACAAGATAATACAAAATAATGAATCTCCAATGGTGGGCTTTTTAGATTTGCTGTCATTGATTGATAGGGGAAGAAAGGGAGGCCTACCTGCTAAGCAAGCTGAGAGCACTAGGTATTATTCACTAGTCTCATTCAGTCTCTCACTCATTCATGCATTTAGCAAACATGTTATGAACGTCACTAAACAGATCACTGTGCTCATTACTTACATAGATACAGGGATAAACAAGACTAGACCCTGATTTAAAGAAACTTACAGTTTAGTAAAAGAGACATATCTATATAAATAAATAAATATCTATAACACAAAGCACAAAGATAGAAGATATATGATGGAGGGAGCAGTGACATACTATAGAAGACAGGAGTGAATAAATAATTCTGAGTAGGACAATGAGTTAAGAGCCTTGAAGTAGGAGTAGCAGTTTCATACATGGAGTGGACAGGGGAGGGAAGACATATTGAGCTCAGAAAACAGCACGAGTGATGGACAAAAGGCCAAAAAAAGAAACAGAATCTGGCCAGAGCACAAAAGGTCAGATCATGGAGGTCACTGTATGCTGTGCTAAGGCATTTGGGAAAGTCTATTAGTAACTGCATTAGTTTTCTATGGCAGCTATAACAAATTATTACTAACTAGGTACCTACAAACAACAGAGATTTTTCTTTCGTAGTTCTGAAGGCCCGAATTCCAAAATCAAGGTGTCAGCAGGGCAGTGATCTATCTGAAGTTTCTAGAAAAGAATCCTTCCTTGTTTCTTTCTAGCTGACAATTCTCAGCATTCCTTGGCTTGTAGCTGAATCACTGTAATTTCTGTCTGTGTCTGTGTCTCTGTTTTTTCTTCTTATAAGGATACTAGTTATTGGATTAGGGACCACCATACTCTACTATAAACTCATCTTAACTAATTACTCCTGCAAAGTCCCTATTTCCAAATAAGAGCACATTCTGAGGTTCCAAGTGGACATCAATTTGGGGGAAACATTATTAAACCCAGGACAGTAATCAATGTCATTTACTGTTTTTAAAGCAAAGGATAGGATAATCTAACTGTCACAGCTTCAAACTGGCAAGCTTTATGTCTAATATATCTAATTAAAATTTTCTTAGTAAAGACAAGTGCACTGGCTAATTCAAAAGTAGCATAGACTGAAGCGAGTCAATAAGACATGTAAGGATGAAGAAAGAGGGAAGAGTCAATGATAACTCAGGTTTCCGGTTGAGGTGGTAGGATAATCATGATGGTGATGATGATGGCACCTAACATTGGTTGAGTGGTTCCTATGTGGTAGGCATTTTTCTAACTGCTAATACTTCATTAGTGCTCATTAATAACCCTAGTGAAAGATTTTTACCATTTTGAAGGTGATAAAATGTTTATCAGTTTTCCAGTACTAAAATTGAGGCAAAGAAAAGTTAAGAACTCTGCCTAAGGTCACATATTAATCAGTGTGAGTGCTGGAAAGTGAAGCCAGGTAGTCTCATTCCAGACACTGTGACTTTAACCACTACATTAGAACTGCCTCTCAAATATCTATGGTGATGCTACTTAACTAAGAGAATCCGGAAGTCCTATTAAGGCAGATTTAAAAAGTGGGAGAAATAAACTTAGTTGGAAGTAGATTCAAAGAAGTGTGCTTCCTAGTACTTACTTCAGAATCTGAATTACATTTGATGCATTAAGGTGAGCATTACCTCCGCAACATATGTAACTTGTGTAAAAGATACAAATGTATAGCATGAACACTGTGCTACATAGCACACCCATGTAATGCATGAGGACATTGTATCATATTATCAGAAGGGAAGATAAAAATAGAACACTTTCATGAGTTTCCCTTTGGACTTGCTTTTCAAATTTTCATCTCCACATTAATCTATGACATAGATTCTATGCTCTGTTCCTCTGCAACCTGGACTGCAGAGGCCTTGGTAACTGGAATGAAACATTGCAGTATCATGTCCCAAGCTGCTTTATTTCCTTCTTTGTTATCAATACTACAGAGCCACCTTATCATCAGAAAGAGTTTCATATATTGTATCCATGTATTTTTTAAAAGTCTCCTTTAATATGTCACCTCTATTTAGCACACACTCTCCTTCCAACATAACAGGATTCTTTAAAAAGTCACCCTATTCTCACTATTTTCACTCCTTGACTTCACCCTTCTGTCTATAGAAATTTGCCTTCTACCCCAATAGTGTACAATTGCCCCTGCCTGAATTACATCCAAGAATGGCTTCTGATATTAGTGTAGTATTTGACATTTCTTCTTGAAATTATTTTGGTGATTTTGAGAACCCTCCCCTTGTTTCCCTCTTATCTCTGTGTTTCTCATGTCCCAGTTTCTTTTTTGAGCTCTGATTTCTCTGCCCATCATTTAAGTCTGTGATTTTCAAACAGGAAATTATGAATTCCTAAAGAGGGGATAAGGATTGGATAGGTGACCTCAGAGACGGCTGCCAAAGGTCTCTTCTTCATGGTGCTCATGTCCTTGTGTAATCCCCTCCTGATGAGTGTGGATGAGACTTATTCATTCCCTTCTAATGACCAGAATACAACAGATGTGATACAATGTTGCTTCAAGAGATTAGGCTACAAAAGAACCATAGCTTCTATCTTAAAAGAGTTCTTTCTTGCTCTCTCTTGGATTGCTCATTCTGGAGAAGCCAGCTGCCATGTTGTGAGGCAGCCATATTGAAGGCCCATGTGACAAGGGACAGAGACCTGCCAAACTCATGTGATTGAGCTTGAAAAAGGATCTTCTGCCAGTCAGTCCTTCAGATAAGACCACAGATGTGGCTGACATCTGGACTGCAACCTGATAAGAGACCCTTATCCAGAGGCACTTGGCTAAGCTTCACCCAGATTCTTGACTCTTATATTATAATAATCTATAATATAATAGATGTTTGTTTTAAGCTGCTGAATTTGGGGGTGATTTGTTATGCAGTAGTAGATAATTAATATAGGAAATCTAACTGTTAGGTTTCACAACCCACCCACTACTCACTGTCCCCACTATTCCAGCACCTACCTGCAGCCTCCATCTCTCCCCATAGGCCATTTTCCACACCACACCAGAACCATTCCACCAGAGAAGTTCAGTTTTGATATCTCTTGTAAATTGATTTGCTTTATACAATTTCATTTGCACAACTATTTCCACAGCTAAGAGTTTGCCAATAATGCCTTAAATGTTGGTGTTTGTCAGGGTTCCTTCTTTAGCCTGGCTGATATATTGAAAGCTCTCAATAAATCTTATTATTGAAAGACAGTCTAACATAGTAGTAAGGACATGGACAACCAGCTTGCTGGATTTCAATTTTTATTCTGCCATTCTTTACCTGAGTGAACCTGAGCAAGTTATTTACTGGTCTGTCTCCATTTCCTCATCCGTAATATAGGGATAATCATAGTACTTAACATGTAAAATTGTTGTGAGGATTACATGAATCGGTACACAAAAAGTATGCTGAAAAAGGCCAGCACACACTGAACATTAGCCAAATGTTGTTAATTATTACTATCACTATCTATTCTGCTACATTTAGATATATTCACTACCTTGCAAAAGTGATGTTTCTTAATCTCAGATCTGAATCATGGTATTTTCCTACTTAAAGTTCTTTGATGGTTCACCCATTACCCTATACCATGGCATACCAGAATCTTCATGATCTGGCAAAACTCTCAAACCTCTTCTCCCTCCACTCTTCTCCATTGAAACTTAAGCTCCATCATTGCAAATGTTGAACCCTTTCTACCCTACTGACTTGGCTAACTCCCACCCATCTTTTCAAAATTTAGTCAATAGTACCAAGCTTCCCAGGAAACTTTCCTAATCATTGATATCCCATGCAACATACACATACACACACACCAACACACTCATGTACGTAGGTAGATCCTGCTGTAAGCACCCATAGCTGTCTGTGTACACTTCAATATCTAATATCTAGGAGATTGAAACTAACCATACATTTCTGTCTCTCTCCACTAGACATGAGCTGTGGAGTCCCAATCCAAGACACTGAACAGGAACATCTGGAACATGGTAGGCACTCAATAAATATTTAATCAATGAATAAATGAGGGCTCTGATGTACCATTTCATTTTTTCTTTGAGAGTATATGAAATTTGAGAGGGTATATTTTGTTCCTACAGTTGACTTTTGTGTCACTTCCTTGATATAGTGGTGGCAACAACTAGTGGGATTATTAGTAAAGATCAAACAGGAACATGGGCTCTGGACAATGAAGAACCCAGGGAGGCTCCTGAGACTTTGTAACCATGTGTCCAACCCAACCCAGATGAATGAAATCATAATAATCTCTTCAAGCCTGTATGTGCTATAGCTTCATGCAGGTGCATACCTGGCTAGAGGCTTTTATTTTAATTTCCCATTCCCACAAAATGGCACATAATTTTTATGAAATCAAAAGTTTTTGAGTGCTTCAAACAAAAGACTCAGACCAACAACTCTAATGTGGTAGGTTCTGTATCTCATTGTTCAACAACTCTCTTAGTAGTCAGGTGCCTTGGATTGGTACTCTGTAAGCTAGGCAGTGTATTGATTTCCCATTGGGGGGAGGATCAAGGTCTTAATCACTTCAGAAGTACCAAGAAAGAAAATTAAAGAGACCAAAGAGTTTCCTGCCTTTTCAGATTTAATCAAGGTACTGCTAAGTCCCTCTTTCTTAAGAATATTTAAGAATGAGGAAGTTATGTTTTTTCCTCTTCCAATACCACCTGCTCTTTTTATATATCCTGAAAAAGAAAAATAACTGATGAGAAATGACAAGTACTCCTGTAGAAGTTGGTCTCAACAATAACAACAAAAATTAAGCAGTATTGGTGTTGCTAATGAGATCTCCTAATGAATCCACTCATTTCTTAAAGGTTCTATTATATATATATGTGAGATGAGCAAAGATAGTTTTCTCAAACAGAACCCATGTTCTATAGTTAGGATAGAGAAATGAAGGGAAAAGCATACTTATGAAACTGACTAAGAAAATAAAGAGCTCTCTTTACATTTCTAATACAGAGAAATGGAATCGTTTTTCAAGAATGTATTTTCATTGAAGAGTAAGGCCACAATGATCAGGGTAAGAGTGAAAGAGAGTGTTTGCATTTCTCACAGTGTATACATAGTGAGATCTTTGGCATTTCCTTTGGCACAAATTATTTTCCCACAAATGTTGGCTGGAAGTTTTCATGCTACTGCAGAAATGGAAAATAAGAGCAATAAACAAGTGATTGGAATGTTTTATGTAAGAAAATACAACTCATAAAAAGTGATGCCAAATAACAGACTAATGTGTCGACCAGACTAAAAAAAAAGAGATGTCAATATAAGTTAACAACTAAGAAATGATGTGTCCTGCCAATGCGTGCCCAATAAAGTATATACAAGGCTACACAGTGTAATTCAACTCACCCTGCACCATAATAAAACCACTCTAGAATTTAGAGGGAAACGAGTGAATGCTTTTCAAAAAAATGTTTTCTAGTCTTATCTTCAAATCTATGGTATATCCTTATTAAATGATCTCCCTATAGAAGACAGTGACTTTATTAGCTCTCAAGTGATATATTAATGAAAGTCAGTCTTGCCTGGGAGAGGGTATTCTCAAGATACATATCTGGCAAGCAGCTAATATCATGGATGACAGGAGGAACAGTGGAGAAGTGGAAGGGGGTTTTGAACAGATACATCACAGGGCAGGATATATAAGTGGCTGCTATGCAGATGAAAGAGTTATTCATCAGGGAAATGCAGCTTAATCAACAATGACATACCACTATGTACCCACAAGAACAGCCAGATTTAAAGGCCCAACCATAATAAGTGTTGGTAAGGATGTGGAGCCATTAGTACTCTCATACATTGTGGTGGGAATATTAAATGGCATGATTACTTTGGAAAAAGGTTCTGATAGTTTCTTATAAAATTGAATATATGTTTATTCCATGAAACAACAGTCCACTCCAAGGTAAATAAAAACGTATGTTCACAAAATGCCTTGCTAAAGATTGCTTATAGAAGCTTTATTTATAATGAGCCAAAACCTGGACAGAACCAGAATCAAGAGGATATATGATTTAAGAAATTGGCTCACAGGATGGTGGGGGCTGGCAAGGCCAAAGTCTGTAGGGCAAGCTAGCAGGCTGGAACCCCACACAGGAGCTGATCCTGCAGCCGTGAGGCAGAACTTCTTCTTCAGGAAACTTCTGTTTTTGCTCTTCAAGCTTTCAATCGGTTGGATGAGGCCCAATGACATTATCGAGAATAATCTTTTTTACTTAAAGTCAATAGATTGGTGTTGAAATACCTTCACAGCAACATCTAGATTGGTGTTTAATTAAATAACTGGGTACTATAGTCTAGCTAAGTGGACACTTACAATTAACCATCACAGAGGCCTTACGTAGCAGACTTTACTGTCTGACTTTATTTACATGAAATTCTAGAACAGGGAAAACTAATCTAGAGAAGTATAAAATCAGAACCAAGCTTGCCTCTTTGGGTTAAGGGTGCAGTGACGGGGAAAGAGCATGAGAAAAACTTTCTATGGTGATCTTAATTGGCTATGTGTTGATAGGAGTTTGAGTTACACAGGTGTGTGCATTTGTTAAAAGTCAGTGAATGTACACTTGAGATTTGTGCAATTTATATATGTACATTTTGTATCAAAATTAAAAATGTATAAGCAAACATTCCACTCTGTTTAATGATATGAATGATGAAGTATTAGGGGAAGTGTATGATTGTACTTTTAAATGCTTTGTAAAATGGGATTGACGGATGGATGGTTATAGGAGTGGTAGGTGGTTAGTTAGATATGTGATAAAGTGAGTATGGTAGAATGTTAATGGCAGAATGTAGGTGAGGAGTACGCAGGGGCTCACTGTAATGCTTTTGGCTTTGCTGTATGTTTAAAAATTGTCATAACAAAATTTGGGGGGAATAAAACTAATCTCTCAGAATAAGTTATATGCATCATTTCTCCATTAACCAACTGGAAAGTAGTATTTTAAAAGTGGTGAAGACCACCTGATCTGGAGTTAAGTGACCAAGTTTCAAATCCCAGGTCTAAAGTTTTACTAGTTATACAACCTTGATTATGTTATTTAATATGACAAAGACCCAGTTTACTCATTTGTAAAATGTGAATAGCTAATGGGATTTGTGCACATGTGTGTACATACATGTGGGAACTGAGTATTTAGTGTAGCTATACTAAGTGTTCAACGTGCTTTGCAGCATGGTTACATTATGCTGCCTGAAATGCCTTACTCCATACTGGTGAAGAATCCTGGTCTCTTCTCCTTGCCTAACCTTTAAATAGGTTTCTTACTGACTCTAGCTCACTGACCTCTGTTATCTTAGAGCATTTGCTTTAGAAAACTTGTAATTGTAAATCCTTTCTCTGCCTATCTGAGATGTAAATCTTCTGCTAGTCTCTTGCTGGTTTTACAACCCAGGAATGTCTTTCTCAAAGACCTGGGAGCCATCCCTTTGAAATGTAATCTTCCAGGAAAACAGGGCCTCTGGTCTCCCATTCACTCAGAGAGTAAGAGCCTAACTTTGCCAAGCACCTGGCTGGAGGAAAAATTGTGTCCTGTCATAGAGATAGGAGTTTATTTTTCTTTTAAACAAATCCAGTTAGCAAACACAGGTGGCTTATGACTTTTGTCTAATGTCCTGCAGTATTTTTCCATTAGCTCCTCCCGGCACTTAAAAACCCTCCCACCCTTTGTTTCAGTGGAGTTAAGTTCAAGCTGAGTTCTGGCCTCTCCTATCTACCTGAATAGCCTTGAATAAAGTCATCTTTGTTCAGTGCAATTTTTGCGTTGACACTGGGTAGTTGTTGCTTATTCTTTTAAGAATCACCTTACATGTCACCATTTAAAGGAAGCTTTAGAGTCCTCCACACTATTTTCCCTCACAAGGATTTGTCTTTCTTCTGAATTCCTATAACATTTGGTGTATGCTTCAAATAATATGTTTCTTTTTGTTTATCTGTGTCTTTTCCGACACTGAGAATTCCTTGATATGTAAATATGTCTTGTATCTCTGTATCTCAGCTTCTAGAACAACATTTAGTCCATAATAAATATCAATTAATTTTGGCTGAATGAATGAATACTCAAGTGAACAAAGATACCAGGTCCAGTTCTTGCCGTAACATGCTTCGGAGCAACTGCTCGTTTAATTTCTGATGGATTTCAGGTAATCATGAAGAATACAGTGTCTGACAAAGGTAAAACACACACACACAAATCTGTACTGAGCAACCGGGAATAGCATATCTCTCTTCCTTTTGGAATGCATCTCATTTTATGTTCTCTGCTAGTTTCTAGCATTTTTGGATCTCAAATGTCTCCCTACCCACTGAAGCTATACTTCCAGTTTGACAAACTTATAGATATATATGTTAAACAATTATTTTGTTTTCTTTTGGATAAAGAATAACATTATTTCTTAGTTCAACTGCTAAGGTACAAGGTTAATGAGCTGAATGTTATCGTAAGCTTCATAGTGTTTTCCTAAAAAGAAGAAAAGAACCTCAGTCTTTTATGCCTCAAGGCTTATGTATACCAGGAAAAAATAAGACTTTGAGGCTAAAAAAACACATTAGTTTCACCACATACACAGGAACACAGCATATCATTTATTGGGTGCTAATTGGGGGAAAGCATTGAGCTAAGCACATTACGAGCATTATTTTATTTCTACACCAATTCTGTGATTCAGATATAGCAATTATTTTTACTGACCAAGCTCATCTTGAAATCTTCTTTTGCTAAATTTGTCCTAGCCACATAACCTTTTTTCTATTCCTTGAATTTCCCAACTCTGAGCTTTTGCATTAGCGGTTTTCTCCATCCAAACTTTCTTTCCTGCAAATCTTCATTTGGCTGGCTCCTTCTCATCCTTCAGGTCTCAGCTTAAATTTCACTTCTTAGAGAGTCACTGGTCCCCTTCCCAAGTCACTCGTTAGCCCTTTCCCTTGATTTACCTTTGTCATAGCAGTGGTTCTCCAAGTGTGCTCTGTGGCCCTATGGGCATCTCTGAGACTCTTTTAGGGTCACAGTTTTGGCACCAGGGACTAGTTTCATGGAAGACAATTTTTCCACAGACAGAGAAGGGGGGATGGTTTCAGGATGATTCAAGTGCATTCCATTTATTGTGCAGTCAAACCTCATTGCTAATGATAATCTGTATTTGCAGACACTCCTGAGGGCTAGCATCACTGCCTCAGCTCCACCTCAGATCATCAGGCATTAGATTCTCATAAGGAAAGTGCAACCCAAATCCCTCATGTGCACAGTTTACAGTAGGGTTCTCGCTCCTATGAGAATCTAGTGCTGCCACTGATCTGACAGGAGGCAGAGCTTAAGAAGTAATGTGAGTGATGGAGAGAAGCTGCAAATACAGAGGAAGCTTTGCTCACGTGCTCGCTGCTCAACTCCTGCTGTGCAGCCTGGTTCTTAACAGGCATCATGGACCTCCCTGGGGCTGGGACCACAGTTTTAGGGGATACATAAAGACAACAATATTCTCATAATAATACTAAGATCTTATTTGTATTTTTTATTGTATTGACATCTGTACTAATGTGCAAATGTGATACATAAATAAGTAAATTAGACCCTGAGGGCCTTGACATGAATCAATATATTGGCATTAAACTGTACTAGTGGTTGCTGTATTTTTCACTGTCATGCAGTCCCAGGATACAAACCAAAAACAAAAAGTAAAAATGAAAAACAAGAAATGTCACTTAAGAATATCCTTGACAAAACAGTAAAATATATTAATTTCTTCCACCCTTGAATTTATATCTTTTCAATATTCTCTGTGATGAAATGGGAAGTACACAAAGCACTTACACTGCACACCAAAGTATGATGACTACCTCAAAGAAAAGCACCTGTCTGATTGAGTTGAAAATTGAATTAGCCATTTTTTCATGGAACAGCATTTTTATTCAAAAGAACAACTGACAATCTTGAGTATTTGGTAGGCATTTTCTCAAAAATAAACAAAGTGAGTCTGTTGCTTCAAAGAAAACTGACAGTATTCATTGCCACTGATAAAATTTTGAGTTTTCCAACAAAAATTAGAATTTTGAAAAATGTATATATGCCACCATGAGCTTGAAACTGTCCCAATACTTAAGGCTTTTCTGAGAACAGTGGTCATATTAACAAATGTGATTTCTTGATATTATATAATGAAATATGTCAATGTTTAGAAGATGTGCATAACTCATATTAGTAAACTAATATTTTCCAAATGGCCAATGTATGATGTTACAAAATCATGAATGGATAAAAGATCCATTCAAAGTGCAAGACAGACTAATGGCTTTTAATCTAATGAAGTATGAAAAGTTCACTGATATGATTTTAGATTCTGCATTGCAATTAACATTAAAGAAACATCCACTTATTAAGTTTTGATATAGTATAGAATAACAGCCACAATTATCTGAAAATGCTATTACAGTAATCTTCCCTTTTCCAACTTCTTATCTGTGTGAGGTTGAATATTCTTTATGTACTTGATCCACAACAATGTCACAACAGACTGAATACAGAGACAGACATGAGAATCCATCAGTTAAGCATACATTAAAGAGATTTGTAAAAATGTGAAACAATGACACTTTCTCCCTAATTTGTTTTCAATTTGAAAAATATGATTTTTAGCAAAAATGTTTTATGTTAACATGTAATGGGCCAGTCTTCATTATTTTTAGATAAATTAATATATTTTTGAAAATATCTCTGTTTTAGTTACTGATATAATAAATATCAGGGAATATAACCTATATAAACAAAACTTCTTTGGGTTCTTCTATAATTTAATAATATTTTAAGAGTCCCAAGACAAAGAAAATTGAGAACCAATGCTTCATAGCACTTATCCCCAGCTTACATTCTATTCTATATTTTTAATTATTGTTTATTGTTTATTTAGATCTATAAGATTATTAGTCATGAGAAGTGGGGCCTAGATCTGTCTTATTTGTTGGTATCCTCTGTGCCTAAAAGAGTGACTGGAACATGCTAGGTGCTAAATAAAGATTTAGTTACATGAATGAATCCCCATTTTGAGGATGAAGAAACTGAGTCTTAAAGGGGGATACATTATGTGTGCCCAGTGTCACATCACTAGGAAGTGGCTGAAGAGGGATTCAAATGCAGCTCTGCTCAATTTCAAATCTCAGGCTCTTAATTAAATTATCCACTAAATTGCCTCTGTAGTGAATGACTTGAAAGTGGTTTTGTCACAGCAATATTTATCATTAATATCAAGAGACTTCTAGCCTTTATGAACTTTTATACCATCTTGTCTTAGCCATGAAGTTATTTTAGAACTACAGAGAACCTTAGAGGATATTCAGTTCAACTTCTCACAGACTCACCCAGGGTCACAGAGTAATTGTTCATACAGATGAGGAACTGAGCTCCAGAGTTTCCATCCAGGCCCATTAGGGCAATATATGTGTAATCGAAGTCCTGGAAATCAGATGCAGTGGTTTTCATTTCTTCTCCCTCATCTCAGCTTTCTTTTCTAAAATTCCAGATGACGAGGAAAGGTATGAAAAAATTGGAGCCTGGCATGCTTAAGTTGAGGGCTTTGACTTTCTGACCACAGCAAATCTATTTTTCCATCGCTGACTACTAGGCCACACATCTTTTAGAGAGGCATGTTTTGATCAATGACACCCAATACACAAAGCAAAGCCCACCCTAACAGAGACTGCATCATCTGAAATGGAAGCACATTCTCAACTTTCCTGTACTTGGCAGAGGTTCAGTGTGCAGGTCTCCAGAGATCCAGGTCCTTTGGAAAGGCCCTTGCCAAGTCTCTCTTGTAATTTAATTACTTTTCCTTTACATTTGACACTTAAACCAACACAGAAAAATGCTTTATTACTAAATCACTTCAAATGTTGCAAGGCAGTAACCACAGCAAATGTGACTCAAGCCAGACTAAAGAATATGTTCACATGTATGTTCACATGTAACATAGCTGGGTAGCTATGTTACACAGGAATAGAATGGAAAGGGGTACCCTGCCTCCTACATTTTGCCCTATCAGTGCTCAGGGCAATACCCATCTCACACCAATTACAATGCCCAGGGAAATACCTGTGATCAGTGTTGGCTTTAAGCACTGAGAGGCTACTTAGGGTGGTAAGCTCCCTAGCTTTTAGCACATAGCAGATGATCAATAATCACTGAATGACTAATTTTCTACAATGTCAGTACATACTTCAAGTAGTCACCGTGAGTATGGTTCCTCTCATCTGGAAACACAGTCTTGTACTGAAGAACCAACAAATCCTGCTGTCTGTAGCATAGAAGGTTAAATTCGTAAATCATGAAAGTTTATGTACTTCTGTTTGTAAAGATGATAATATTTTATCTTTAGAGAGCTCTTATATCCAGATCACTACTGTCAGATGAAAATACTGACTTAGCCTGCAGCCCTACTACAAAATATAAAATGGTAACATCTAGAGAAAATTCAAACACATTATCATTTGGCAGGAGGGGTGAGAAGGGCATTAAATAAGCCAGATAATTAAATTAACATAAATTAATTGGTTTAATAATAGAAGGTTTAAAAGTTTGTGTTTCCTCAAAATTGATATGTTGAAACTTAATCACCAATGTGATAGTGCTGGGAGATGGTGCCATTAGGAAATGATTAGGTCATGAGGGCAGATCCCTCATGAATGGGATTAATGTCCTTATAAAAGAGATCCCAAACAACTGCCTTGCATCTCCACCATGTGAGGACAAAGCAAGAAGGTGCCATCTACGAACCAAGAAATTGCCCCGCATCAGACACAGAATCTGCTAGCACCTTGATCTTGGACTTACCAGCCTCCGGGGCTGTGAGAAATAGATGTTTGTTTATAAGCCACTCTGTTTATGGTATTTTTGTATAGCAACCTGAATGGACTGAGCACTATTTTAATTATTGCATTTGTGAGTTTTTTCCCCCTACCCCTGATATTACTTTTTTATTTCTGGATTTCAATCCATGTACTATCCATGCACTAGCACAAACTAAGTGCTTAGTAATATTTGTTGAATTAATGTAATATACTGAATCTCACAGTAAGGGCTGAGGATCCCGGGAAGTAGTGGTGTACTGAGGCAGCTTCCATTACCTCACAGGGGCCAACTGTCAAACTTTTAAGGATTTTGTGAGCCTGTCGTTAAACATAACCATTATTAAAAAGTAAATTATAAATACTTATAATTAAACAAATCATATTAACATAAAGGTAATACTCAAAACCCAGGACTTCCTAATTATTTTACTACATTTTTTAATCTGTGTTCTTGAGGTTGTTCATAGTTATTGTATTTGTATAGTAGAAATACTAAATAACAGTGTGCTACCGCCCATGTCTTCCCAACTTCAAATTATCAGCCATGTTGAGAATATTTATACCAGAGAAATTAGCAGATGCTAAACATTGGACTTTTTAGCCCCAATAACTAGCTTTAATAAGCTCGTTATTAAAACACTTTCAGAAAGTGAAGCAGCACACTTCATGAAAGTTCTTAATATGCTTTCCTGTGGTCTACCAGGTCCTCCCTTTTTTGTGTGAGAGGTCAAATTTCTTCTTATATATTAATGAAAACAACACTTTAAAACAGATTGAATGCAGAAGCAGAGATGAGACTCCAACTATAAGTCACACATTAAAGTCATTCTCAAAAAACGTAAAACTATGCCCTATTTTTTTTCATAAAAATGGGTTATGTTAACATGTAATGTTTACTGCTATTTTTAAGTGGATTAGTATTTATTTTTATTCCTAGTTTTACATTCCAGTATGCTAAATATTGGTTGATATAACTCACAAAAACAAAAGCTTTTTGGGGTCCTCAATAACTGAATGTGAAGAGCCCTGAGATCAAAAGTGTTTACGGCAGCACAATTCACAATTGCAAAGATGTGGAAACAACCCAAGTGCCCATCAATACATGTGTGGATTAATGAAATGTCGTATATGTTATACCATGGAATACTACTCAACTATAAAAAACAATGATGATCTAGCACCTCTTACATTATCCTGGATAGAGACTGAGCCCACCCTTCTAAGTGAGGTACCACAAGGAGGGAAAAACACGCACCACATGTACTCGCCATCAAACTGGTACTAACTGACCAACACTAAGGTGTCACATGGTAGTAATACTCACTAGGTGCTCGTGGGGGCACGGTGAGGGTGGTAAACCCACAAGCAATGGAAGCCAAAGTAATGGTAGCCCTGGCTTGGGCGGTGCAAACGTATCACATGTAACCAAAATGTTTGTACCCCCAAAATATCCTGAATAAATATAAAAAATAAGTTTTTGAACCATTGATTTTCTAGTGCAGTTAATCCCATATGGCTCTTTCTTGACTTAGTGTAGTCAAACTAGAAAACCAGGTCCGTATTCCTAAGTCTTTTGTGACCTTGGGAAATTAATTCTTGACCTCTTTAAATCTTGTTTCTCCATCTGCGAAAAGACAATGCTACACAGATGATCTCAATGAACCTATTTTTAGCTCTTAGATTCTGTAACTATGAGAATTATAAATGAGCTTTGCTCCTAGTTTGAAGGCAGTAAAAATGTTTTTGCTTTGTCATGCTTTTCGTACTTCCAACCCACATCATCACTGTCTTTAAAAGAATCTTTTCTGCCTAAGCTCCTGTAACCCCCCCCCCACGCAAAAGATTTAACATTCAATTACATCACTATACAGTAATTACGGAAATCACTACTTCCAGTTGTCAAAAAATCAGACCAGTTTTGACTAAACTACATGCCATGCAGCAGACACAAAACACAGTGCAGACATACAAAATGTCACGGTTTCGTGTCACCCCATCCATCAGGTGGAAAACCAAATGCCTAAAGCAGGCCCTGCGACCGAATTTAATAAAGCAAACTGTTACCCAGGCCCTGCTTTGCGTCTCCCCACAGCAAGAGGGTAAAATGGAAAAACGTGCTGCGGGAGTATTTTTTCTTCTCTGTGAAAACACCACGAATTAGTATCTGCTTGGCGTCCCTGTGAATGTGTGAATTATCTCTGTTAATTCCAGGCAAGTGCGCGTCTGCTTTGCCTCCGGAATCACTGCGGCAAAATGCAAATGAGGTGTGCAATCAACAGCCCTGGCCAAGCGCGCCCGGACGCCGGCCCGCACTTGCCGACCCCATCTGCGTCTCCCTCCCTCCCCCCCGCGCACCCGCCGTCGGAGCAAGATGGAAATCGCACCCCAGTGCGCTGGGAATTTCATTTCCACATCCCCTCCTGACATCAAACCAGCCCCGCCCGGCGGCCTGCGCGGAGGTGCGGGAGGCCCAGGGACCGCGCGCCCTGCCCTGCGGATCGCGCCCCGCTCCGAGCCCCGCCGAGGCCGGCCCGGGAAGCGCCGAGGGCCGAGGGAAGCGCTAAAATGGCGGCCGGCATCGCGGCTGCGGGGAGGGGCCCGCCGTGTGCCAAGGGCAGGATGCCCTCCCGGAGGGGCCCGCTGCGCCCCGTGCACGCGCAGCCCGGGAGCGCCCGCCTTGCGGCAGCAGCCCAGACGCCCAGAGTTGGGGTACACCCCAAGGCCAAGACAAGGCGACCTCCACAGCTTCCCTTAGCTCTGCAGGTCCCCGCCGCACCGCCCTCCCAGACGCGGCACGTGCGCCAAGGCATCGCCATGGCAACCTGCCTTTCTCCCCCTCTCCTATTATTGAACAGCTGAGACACCGAGCGGTCCCTGAACTTGTTACTGCACTAGTTAATGCGGTCCTCCGAGGGCTTGGTTTCCGAATTATTGTTCTTTGTGCAACTGACTGCTTCCTGAAGCTAAACAAACAAAACAGAAAAAAAACCCAAGCCCTGTGTTTCAAACAGCCTCCCCGCCACTTCTGGGCCAAAATGTCAGTGAATCTGATCATTCTCCTCCAAGCAAAAGAAACAGCATAAACGTGAAGGAAGCAAGGATGCAACTCCAGTCCTGATTACTGACACTAGCATTGGAACCATTTTGATGTTTGGAGGCTTCAGTTTCACCTAGAAATAAGCCATTAATAGTTATGACTGCCTCACTCATGGATGGCTGGTGAGTGAGTAAATTGGTACAATCTTCCAGGAGGCAAGTTTTCAAGAAATAATTAGAGGTGATGATACAAGTAATGAACAAAATGTAGCTACAAAGATTCTCATAGCAGCAATGTTTATAACAGTTTTTTAAAAAATCAAGTTAAATGTACAAAACAGGGAGGTGGTTAAAGAAATCAATACAGTGAGATATTGTGTATTTCTTAAAAGTGAAATGAGAATACACGATTCCTTGAAAAATTTTTTAAATGATTTATGGCTAAATGAAAAATAAATATAAAATAATGATTACTCTGATCCTATTTTTATTTTACTCCAAGGTATACAACAAGGAACAGTGTTAACAAAGCTTATCTTTGGGTGGTAGAATTACAGGTAACCTTTTCTCTTTCTTTACTCTTTCTTTGACAATGATAAGAATTATTTTACATAACAAAAAACCAAAAAGCCAAAAACATTATTGTGTTAACAAGTCTGATGTACTTTACAAATAAATAAGCATTTATTTATAGCAATGTAATTATAATCTATTTATTAACAGATTATGATTACTAAATAGATTATAATTAAATATATTTTCCTCAAAGGAAAGTGTGAAGATAGAAAGAAGAGCTCTGGATTAGTTGGATCATGTGTGTGTGTGTTTCCCCCTCAGATATCCAAGCATTTGCATTTGATTTGGAGAAGAAATATGTCTTTATATTCTGCCAAAGAAAACAAAAATGAGTTTCCATTGAAAACAATGATATTAAGGAATACTCAGAAACATTTTAGCATCATAAACTTTCATTAAAGATTAATACTTTCATTTGATTCTCCTTGGGCTATAGAATTTCAAATGAAGACCAATTGATGGTTTAAAATGGCAATTCATGAGTGATGAGAGGTCTAGCTCCAGTGCCACATTGTGCTCCAAGTGGAATCCTCCAAAACTGCCTTCTCTGCGGTTCCTATGCCCAGGTCTCAGAACAGCAGGGAGTGGCTTGTCATCTCATTCACACACAACTGCTTGATCCTCCAGGGAAACCACTGCTCTCTTCCCACCCTGGGCAACAGTGAATCTAGCTGTTGTCAAGTAGCTTGCAAGAAGCCCTGAAGCATCACACCCAAGGTGAGCCTCATTTCTGAGGATGGCTCAGGGAGAATCCAAGACCAATCAATGGTTGCAGTTAAATTGGGGTCTTTTAAGGCCTGAGAACTGTTCACTGTGAATTATCCTGAAGAAAAAAAAAATCATAGACCTGGGACAAAATATACCTACAAAAATGTTGGTTTTGCACATTGTTTTGTAACAGTAAAATTTTAGAATCCACGTAAGTGTTCACAAGTTAAAAAAATTACATTACAGCTGGCTGATAAAACTATATGCAGCCACTAAAGATGAAGATATAGAAGAATATTCAATCATATGGGAAAGTGCTCACAGTGCAACATTAAGTGAAAAGAAAGCCATGTTAAAAATATAATGTACAGTATGTTCCCATTTTTATAAAATATTTCATATCACATACAATATTTAATGTATTATATACATTACTGAAAATTTAAGCTCCAAAATTATGGGTTGTCAGTTATTCTTTTCTTTTTCATTTGATTTCTCTAAGTCCATTAATAATAAGATATTGATGGCTAATTATTAATGAGGCATTAATGACAGAAAGTATATTTTATAAGTAGCCAGGAAAAAGTACTACACCACGCTCTGATGACTTTTCAGGCATGCATTTTGTAGGCATCTCAAAACACTTTGAAAGCGTATATTTTATAAACTCAGGAATTAAAGGATGATACATCACTTAAGTCACATAACCCACTTCACATATCTATTCATCTGGATCAAGGCTCTTGGACCTTGTGTTTTATTCCAACCTAATTTTTAGAGCACATATAATGCCATTTACCTGAGGACATCTGTTTATAACATTGAAAGGATTAAATCAAGGTAAGGGTTGTCCAGGCCCCTAGTAAGCACATTCTGTGCATTCTCAGAGTACATGTGTGCTCTGGATTTGGGGCTGATTTTCCATAAACCCTTCATTTGTAATTGAAGAAACAGTTGCCCACATGACTCTCTAATTGAAAATCCACAAGGGCTGCCCCCTCAGGGTGGATGGCCAAGCTTTTTAGCACAGCCCAGCATGCCCTTTAGTGTCTGGTCCCTGCTAACCACTAGAGCTTCCTGTCTCAACCCTGCCTTTCCCACCTCCTGTGCTCAGCCTCAGTGAGACTAAAACAGCTAACATAAATTGAATCTTTTTATGTGCTAGACATTTTTGTAATCCTCCCAACAGATCTATGGGGTATTATTCTAATATTATTCTTCTCATTTTATAGATGAAAAACTGAGGCAGAGAGAGTTAAACAATCTCATCATCCACAGTTCCCATCACCCCTACAGTTAATAAGCATTAGGGTGTGAACCTGGGAAGCCTAACTCTTGCTCTCAATTGTTATATGGCCACCCAGATAGGACATAGTTTCCCAAATAAATCATTAGCTTCAGTGACTTTCTACTTTAACCCTGGCTCTTCTTTCTGTGTAGAAGGCCCTTCCACTTAACCAATCTCTGTCTCTTCTTTCAAAACACAGATGTCATGTATCTCCTCTGAAAAGTCTTCATCAATCATAGGAAGCCTTAAAGATTTTCCTCTGTACTACCATGTGTGCTTCAGTTATGGTAGAGAAATTAGCAGATGCTAAAAATTGGACTTTTTAGCTCCAATAACTAGCTTTAATAAGCTCGTTATTAAAACACTTTCAGAAAGTGAAGCAGCACACTTCATGAAAGTTCTGAAGTTCTACCACATTGCTGTAGGGCATAGTTACCTCCCACCTCCACCACTAATCTATGAGCCCTTCAAAGCCAAGTTTCAAATTTCTATTAATTTTTATACCTCCAGTGCTCAGCATGTTGTCTGACATATAAGAAGTATTTAACTGATGCATGTATGAATGATTATGGAAAGTACCATATATTAATAGTTCTGCTTGCCCAAAAATATGGTCTTTAATGTCCTACCCTAACAGCCACTGTCCCACCATTAGAATAGGTGATACGCAAACAAACACTTGACTAGCGGTAGCCAGAAGACAAGTGTAATGCCTGCTTTGTTCCTAAAATACAATCTTTTCCTTCCTGGGCTCCAGTTAAATATAAACATACTCTTAGGTAGGGGAAGGAGAATGTTAAGAGGACCTATTAAGATATTATCAGGAATCATTTTTTGACAATTTGTCAAGGCTCCAAAGGGGTGGGGCAGAGGATGGCTGAAGCTGATAAAGGGCTTGGAGCTGGGTGAAGAAAGGGCACACCGTGATGAGGCTCTGCAATCAGCAGCCAGAAAAACACCACAGCCATCTACCGGGACAAGTGACAGGCCTGAAACTCAGGGTCTATTCATGTCAATGTTCTTAAAGAGTAGAAGATTATTCTTGTGGGTTTCAGTCAGGCCACTGGTAGGACAGATTGAAACAATAGAAGATAACTGATACTTATGTAATAAAATGAAGATAACTGATACTTATGTAATAAAATGGATGCATGAGGAATATTTAACATAAAGACATGTTTCTGTTTGCATCATTCTTACTATTTATATCATCTTACTATTGTGCCTGCATTTTTATTAAGCTATCTCAAATGTCTTTTGGAATAAACCTGGGAATAAATAATTACGTAAGACCAAAGTAAACATACTGTTGATTCACTTCAAGGGTCTGATTTAAACTTTGCTTTGGGCTTTTAGGTTTATTTGTGGCCACATTTCTAAGGCAATCTAGGATATCCTTACATATGCCAAAACAAATGCTTTCAAAGAAAGGATAAAAATCCCAGGAGCCTCAGGTCAACTCATTTGAAGAGAAACAAAACTACTTTCACTCTAACATATTTCCTGCATTCTAATTATAGAAACTGAGGTTTAGCTATTTAAAAGTTCGTTTGACTACTGTTGAAAACTTTATTTCATGTTGTAGGGCTATTGCACATGTAAGGGTTCTTTTTGGAAGTTTTGCAAAGTTCTCATAGATATCTAGTGACTCCTTGTGGAGTTTTCTCTCTTCACATAACTAAAAAGTTAAAAAATCACAGAATCGCAGAATTGAAGGGCCTATGGAAGTACTTAATGCCAACTTCCACCCCGTTGGGTATTTATTTTGCAATAACCATGAAAGATGGTTGAAAATCTCTGCTGACAAGATGCCATCTTTTGGATTCCTGCCTCTTTTCTGCTGTTCTAATGGTGGAATAAACTTCAAACCATGTTGCAGGTTTTCTAAGATTTTGCCACAGAGGTAATAATTTCAGAAGGGCTCAGATGACAGTAAAAAAGAGAGAATTTCACAATGGCTAAGGTCTGTGATGCCCATTGTGATTCTATGGTGGATTGGATTCTCATGGCAGAGTTGGTCTTACTTGGAAGCCAAGTAATCAGTGTTTCAAGACAATGAACTGTGTCTAAAATCCCCTACCACCACTACCCCCAAAAACCTAATATCCCCCTTACTCTGAAATTTCAGCATTAATTTTATGATTTTTGGCTTTTGATTAACATCCAATAATCTTGTAGTAAACATTTGTCCTTTGAGTTTTAGTACCTAGTCTACTGCCCTGATAGTATCCTGATTGCCTTTTGTGGAACAACTTTCCCTCATGTTGTGTATCATCTACATGGGATAATAAAACTAGTTGCCTACTTCATACTCTTGAAGCTTCAGTACTGTCAGGTAGTCATCAAAGTCAACTAGACAGTTTCTCCAAGGACACTGAATCTTATTAGGTAAGTAATCAAAAACACAAAAGGCCTATTTAAGTCTGCCATTGCAGCAGTGTTTCCAGACCAGACTCTTCTAGCTGAGAGGCCATCTCTTCACCTTACAGAGCTACCTTGCATCTTGTCTGGTTCCAAGCCTGGTTCTTCAGGCTTCCCTTCCTTTCTTGGCATTCCTAAATCCTTGTAATATTCTCCTTTTTAAAAAAATTAACTAGATTCTAAAATTGATCATGGTTATGGTTGCACAGCTATGTGACTATACTAAAAACTATGGAATTATATACTTTAAAAGGCTAAATTATTTGGTACATGAATTATATCCCAGCAAAATTCTTACACACACATGCATACAAAGTCAGCCAGAGTTGGCTTTCATTGTTTGAAACATAACAAGATGTAACTGATATTTGACTCCCATCAAAATGCATAGCTGTAAAGGATTTCACATCCTCAAGTTTCTTCAGCATTGAGTTTATCAGGAAAAAGTAATGGAGCACTGGTTTTGATGGCTGTTGAACAAGTCTAGCAAATATGGTGCTACTTCAAAAGATCAGACAGCAATGAAGCTCCACAGGGAGGAGATTTAAATGTTCAGATTGGCATAAGGATGTTGAACCGTGGGGATGCTGGAGAGAAAGGTGCAGAAATATGTTGTGTTAGTCCCACAGGGAAGGTACGTATTTTGGTCACTAGTCCTAAATCCAAATTAATCTTAAGTCCTTAATCATAAGCCTAGTGCCAAGTTTATTATTCCTCTACTGCAAATCATTTAGTATCTACCCTACTATTTCTAATAAAAATTGTAGTGTTTGAAGATAAAAGATCCACATATAAAAACAGTAAGATTAGCCATTAACACAGATTGTGAACCCTGGGATAAAAGCTTTCTATGTTTTCTTTTATCTACAACTTATAACACTCCTTTATTTCAACTCAGACTATTTAGTGGCTTTCCCAAGATTATAGAGGCAAAAAAGGAGATGAAATTCAAACTTGGGTCTATCTGATTCCAAAGGTCATTCTTTTTCTTAATGCCTCCTGTTATGCTTGCTTTTTCAGGGTTCTAAGATGAAATTTCTCAATCATAACTAAGGGCAAGAAAAACTAGACATTATATATATATATATATATATATATATATATCCCTACTAATAAAATATTAATTTTTCAATTAAGCCAACATGATGAAAAACATTTTATACTTTTTCGTACATATATACACACCAAGAAATATATATACATTTTCTAGGAATATAGGATTCATTTCATTTATCCCTAGCTAACCTCTTAGTTTTTCATCTCTTCTTACCTGCACTCCGTACACTCCATACACTATGAGTTATTAACGTGACATGTTTACTGGAGTTTGCATATGCTTTTTTCTCTGCTCAAAATACCCCTCATCAGATGCCCCCCCTTTTGCTTACTCATTTCAAGGAAAATGTGTTCAGTTCAACCTTCCCTTAACTAGACCCTCACAATGAATGAACCCAACACCCCTTACTCTCTTATAGACTTCTGAAATGTCCTGTGTCCACCTCCAACACAGGACATTCTAGTTTATATTGTGTTGGTGGCTTGCCTCTTTCTGCCTCTAAAGAGCAAATTACTTGAGTCTAGACACTGCATCTATTTGTCTTTAAACTTCGGTATCTATGCCTGGTATACATTAAATACTCAATAAATGCCTGTAAATAAATTGAGAATCACTCAGTAATTTGGAAAACTAAAACTTTTCTTTGTCCCAAATCTAATAAACTCATTTTGGCTTAGGATGTTCTGGTTAAACAAATAATGTGTGTAAGATATTATCTATACCATAAATGTTATCAAAGAACCATCACATCATAAAATATATAAAAATCCTACTAAATGTAACTTAATTTCTCCTTGATGAAGTAATTTTAGATATTATGATGGTTGGAAACATCATAGGTTCTCATTGGCTCTCATCAGTAAGTAGGTTTCCACATCACTGAATAAAGAGGTCTTAGCAGAGTGTCAGTGCCGGGAAACTTATTTAGTGGTATCAGTGCTGTAGTTCCAAATATTGATTGAACAGTATTTCTAAACCTAGAAAAAAATCTTATTTTGGAAGAGCCTGTAGACTTTATATTCAGTAATTTTCTTTATGTCTTTATCTTCTGATACTGCCATCCTGACCTGCTGAAGTTGACAATATTAAGGTTGTTCTGGCGAAAGTTCTTGCTTGAAGACTAAGCCAAGGACCTTTTGCCTGCGTAGTCCCAATTTACTTGTCCTATTTTTGTTATCCAAGTCCCAAATCTTAGGTAGATATCCTGACTTGATACCACATTTCTCATCCCCCCCCCACACACACTTCTTATTTTATAATCTTTCAGATGCTATCCCTGTAATTTAGGACTTCAGTAATCAGGAAGGGTTTTGGCATTCCCTATTGTCTCTAGTGGGGATTCTACTCCAGATTCCATTGGACTTTTCCTTTGCCTGGGTCATTCCCCAGCTCCCTCCAGAAAGAATGGGAGAATAGAGAAATTAGACAAGCAAAGCTTGGACAAGTATTTTATTTCTCTTTGCCATCACAAATACATGGCCAGTTACTTACAGTAGGAACTCAGTTGACTCTTGACCAACTTTAAAACAATAAGCAATTAACAGTTAACTTTGCAAGGGGGAAAAGCTGTGCTCTCAGAATTTCCAGAACTTTTTTTTTTTAATTTCAGCATATTACGGGGATACAAACATTTAGGTTACATATATTGCCTTTGCCCCACCTGAATCAAAGCTTCAAGCCTGTTCATCCCCCAGTCAGTGAGCAACGCACCCCATTAGGTGTGAATATACCCATCCCCGCAACCTGTCTGACACCCGATGAATGTTACTACTATATGTGCACATAAGTGTTGGTCAATTAATTTTAATTCTTACTTTGAATATTCCTGTGTGTGCACAGACATGACAGTTGCTGTTTGTTTCTTAAAAATCACCATCTGTAAAATTTATTATGAGAATAGCTATTTCTTGAAAAGGTAGTTATCCAGATTAGCTTTTGTTTGTGAATAGTTATAATAGAATTAAAAAGCCCTCTACAGGCTAAAGTGATAGTTCTTGTCTGTTTTACTAGGGGGAACACCAGGAAGTCTTGATGGGATTTTAGTGTTGTGTGTGTACCTGTGTGTAATGCCATGAAATATTTATATATTAAATTATGTCATATTAACTGGACATATTTTAGCATAAAATAAGACTATTATATGTCTACCATAAAACCATAACCATGGATGTCATGGTGTTGAGAGTGGAGGGAGTCGAGCAGACAAAGCAAGCATGAATTTTCATTTTTCAGTTTTTCCACATGCTGGTTCCTCAATTGTTCCTTTTTTTTTTTTTTAAGAACAAGTTATAGAAAGTATCGAATATCAAGAAATGTATATAAAAGAAATTTTAAGATTTGAGCCATCACTTGATCATTTCTCACTTTTGGAAGCAGAATGCTGCAGCCTAGTTCAAAGAAATCCCAATTTCCACCCTAGCATAATTTCAGAATCACTGTGCTCACATCCCATGTGTAGCCTCTAAAACAACTATTACCCCTACTTTTTTCCTTAACATGAGCTGCAAGTGAAAATTAGATGGTTTTACTCAGATAGGGATAGAGATGCTAATATTTAAAAACAAAAGAACAGAGTTTAGCATAAATATGTGCATTTCTCATTTTTAATAGTCTTTTAAATGTTGGCATAGAGTGTTCACACTGCACTCACTCATGGAATTGATGCCTAATTTGAAACATATTTTCCATTAAAGAAATGATTGTATATGGAAAAGGAAATAACCCCCTTAGTCCCTCTGTGTATATCAAAAGAGAAATCTGGAGCCATTATATAGTTTATGCTTAAGGTTTTGATTAAAAGATACCATGAAAATCCCATGAGAATTAAGTGCAAGGTAAAGGATTTGAATTGAACATATTGAAAAAAGATCGGGTGCCCCAATACCAGTTTTAAGTATCTTTTCTTCCTGAACTATATAATAAACAATCCACATGAATGTAAAAACCAGCAACTTCCTAAATAATGGCCACATCTGTTTTCCAGTCAAACTTAAACCCCCTATCTCTAAATTTGGTGAATGATTCAATTTTAACACTGGAAAAGAATTTAGTCCAATTCCTTCATATTACAGATGAGGAAATTGAGGCACAGAGAAATTTCTCTTTAACAACCCATACTAATCCGTCCAGTCTGATCCCAAGAGTCTCTCCTCGGGGAGGCTTTCTCTGCTTCCTGCCACCACCAAAAAATAAAGACCCCTATCGTACTCACAAATTCCTTCATAGTACCTAAAGTAACTCTTGATTATGTCATTGAGAGTCATGACTTTTTGATTTAGGGTCTGTTGCCACAAATAAAAGCTCCGTTAGCACCATAAGCTGGGTCCTCACTACCTAGCATGTGTCAGGCATATAGAGGGTGACCAATAAATATTTAAAAAGTCCATGTTTAAGCAACATGCAATGACACAAACATATGTATTATTCCATTTACAAAATGAGAGGTTAGACTAGATTATCTTTAAAGTTCATACCGACTCAAAAAGAATTTATGAAAGTTTGGTGATTCTGATGTTTTTTCCGCTATACCACAAGTGTCAGAGAACACCTGTCTTATGGCTGTCATAGTTTCTCTATTTACTATTTGTGCACCTTAAACATGTCCCATTCAAATAGTGGAAAGTACATTGGGAGGGGAGACTTGGCCCAGATATGTGTGGATGGTTTGCCTCAGTTTCAGTCACTGGTGAGACTTCACACCCCAGAGGCCTTAGGTTGAGCCAGTGTCTGACCTGTATAAATTACAAATCAGATACCCAAAGCACTCACAAAAAGGGTGCAGGAAGTCCTGTCTGTTAGTGCTGAAGACACAAACGTAATTGGCATTTTGATAAGAATACATATATTCCCATAAGAATCATTTTGAAGCAAGCTACTAGCTAGAGATTGAACTGAGATGCAAATAAACACCACTTTCATCTTTGACCTACAGAGAAGCTTGATTTATTAAGAGCATAAAAAACCCTAAATGACTTTATTCATGATGTCAGCATAAACATTGCAGTAGGATCACAGAAGGAAAGGAAAGTGGGTTTGGTTTAATCCATTTTGCTTTATCCCTCTGCAGGCAATACTACAGGTTTCCCATGCATAAAAGAGACGTGTTTATTGAATTTTAGGACATAATTCTTCTGCCTGCCACCTCCCACTCTGTAAATCTCTCATGAAGAATGAACACCTTTTGAATTAAGAGATAGGCAAGAGTAAGAGAAAGGTGAAAATTGGACTGACTTCTTTGAACATAGGAAAAAGTGAGAAAGATACAGATATGTGACTAAATGCTGCCTTATGTTATAGACAAGTTCAGATTAGAAAGAATGTATTTGTTGTGGTCTTTAAGAAAAATCTATCCTTCATTTTAGCAACAATCAGGGAATATTGATTAAGAAGGTGTGAATTTTAAATATTCTAAGGCTATTTCTGCCCTCAGCAAGTACAATAGTTATACAGGGATTATAGTATTAACCACTCATTCCTCAGACTTTACACTTTGCTTCATAATTATTAATATGTGTTAAGATCCAAGCTTGTAGATCAGGACAAAAACACAAGATGCACACCAGACTCCATTTGGTATTAGCTGATGTGCCATCCAACCAAAATCATTAGACTTAACTATGCTAGCCATTTTGTAGGATCCATGTACCAGTTGTTTGCTAGCGATTACATGATTACATTTGTATTCATTCATTCATTCATTCATTTTTGTATGTCTTAACACATTCGTTGTCTGAAAAAAAAATTTGAGAAACTTTGAAATTACAGGGGCCCATTCTAGGAACTGAGGATATAACAAAGCAAAAAAAGAAAAAAGTTATTTAGGCCTTTGCATTGTACTCAACTTTGTTTTGTTGAGCACTTACTCTGCATGGTGGTCAATTTTATGTCAACTTGGCTCCTATTACTTAGTCAAACACTGGTCTAGATGTTGCTGTGAAGGTATTTTTTTTAGATGTGATATAATATTAGCTGACTTTAAATCAAGGAGATTACCCTTAATAATGTGAGTAGGGCTCATTCAATTAATTAAAGCCCTTAAAAGCAAAAACTGAGGTTTACTGGGGAAGAAATTCTGCTTCAAGACTGTAATATAGAAGTCCCACCTGAGTTTACAGCCTGCCAGCCTGAGCTACAAATTTCACACTCGGGACTGCTACATCTGCTTGTATACTTGTTGGCCATTTTTGTGTTGTCTTTGGAACAAAATGTCTATTTAGGTTCTTAGCCCATTTTTTAAATTATTTATTTTTTGGTATTGAATTGTACAAGTTCCTTATATACATTGGATTTTAATACCTCATCAGGTATACGATTTGCAAACATTTTCTATACATCTGTAGGCTGTCTTTTCATTTTGTTAACTATTTCCTTTGCTGCACAGAAACTTGTTGGCTTGATATAGTGCTTCTTGTTTATTTTTGGTTTTGTTGCCTGAGCTTTGTGTGTGTGTCCAAAATATCATTGCCAAGGCCAGTGTCAAGAAAGTTTTCCTGTATGTTTTCTTCTAGGAGTTTCATGGTTTCAGGTCTTACATTTAGATCTTCAATTCACTTTGAGTCAATTTCATGTATGGTGTAAGATAAGGTTCCAATTTTATTCTTTTGCATATGAATATCCAGTTCTCCCAACACAATTTGTTGAAGAGATTATTCTATCCCCACTATATATTTTTGGTGTCTTTGTCAAAAATTAGTTGAGTGTATATGCTTAGGTTTATTTCTGGACTCTCTGTTCTGTTACAAGGTCTATGTATTTGTTTACATGCCATTACTATATTGTTTTGATTATTACAACTTTATAAAATAATTTTAAATCGGAAAGTGTGATGCCTCCAATTTTATTCTTCTTTCTCAATATTGGTTTGGATATTCAGTGTCTTTTATGGTTCCATACAATGAAAAAATGTTCAGCATCACTAGTCATCAGATTTCAGATGCTCTTACTATACAAATATAGCCCCTCAAACTCCCCAAAGGCAGCTATGTAAGAAAATGGATGTTAATTTGCTTTACGGTAGTAATCATTTCACTATGTATGTGTGTATAAAAGCATCATGTTTTACACCTTAAATATAAATAAACATAAAGATTGCAACATGAACTCTTTCCTGAGTTTCCAGTCTGCTGCTAGCTTACCTTACAGATTTTGAATTTTCCAGCGTTCAAAATTGTGTGAACCAATTCCTTAAAATCTGTCTGTCTGTCTCTACTTTCCTGTATCTCTGTCTCAATGTCTCTCTTTCATCTTCAGGTTTCACACTTTGCTAAAGCTTTATATTTACTTAATATTTCATGTCATTTCTTTAACTAAAGGTGGATCCAGATATTATGAGGCTTGAAGCTAGTTAACTAGGGAAGCCCTTTTTATGATAAAAATGCAAAATTACATATACAAAATTAGGTACTGATTGTGAAGAAACTCTGTACAAATGAAGCATCAAAACTTAACCTTTATTGGTGTCATGATGACAACCTCTTTTTATAACAACTTGTGAGATAGGTATTATTATTTTTGTTTTTCCCAACTTACATATGAGGGTAATGATAATTTAGAAGAGCGGCTCATCCTATGTCTTTCAGCTCAGGATGTGTCAGTGTAAAATTCCAAGATAAATTATATGCCATGCTTGAGGCTTAAAGCCCTTTATGATAAGTATACTAGGTAACAGTTCAAACAGGAAGTTTCTATCTTTGGTTGAAGAGATCTGTGCCTTCCAGTTTGATGTGTGTTTTTAATTTGCAGCTGCAGAGTGTACTGCTACCACCCTGACCAAGCACAGAATGTTGAGGAACAATGTGTTGTGTAACCAAAGGCTTAAAACCCCCATGGGCAAGGTCATTACTTGTAACCAAAATGTTTGTACCCCCATAATATCCTGAAATAAAAAATAATTTAAAATAACCCATGATGCTGGCACATTAAGATTTATGGACACAAAATGGTAATGGTGCATTAAAAAAAAAAACCTAGAAGCAAAATGGAGTGGTTTTAGTATTTTGGGCAACAGAGCACATTTCTTTTTCTTTTCTTCCTCATTCCCATCTAAATGCTGTATATTATGTTTAAGATACTTGGCTTTAAACAAACACGGTTGTACCTACAATAAGCTTTAAACAAATCTTAGTATTTTGCCTTACTTGCTTCAGAATTTTAGAATAAAATATTACATATAAGAGTTAAGCCACCATATCATCCCCTCATCTTTCACATATCTCTCCATCTCAAAAATTATTTGCTGAAAAAATGAATAAACTAATGCATAAATGAATATACTTGCAACAATACAGAGCCGTATATCTCCCCCTTTCCTTCTTAGCAAAGCTATAGGTGTTTCCATCCTTCACTCTACTATTAATAAAACACTAACAAACAAAAATATCCTGTGTATTTGATGAAGAAACTTGGGGCAGACATGCTGATTCATTCAGGATGCCCAAAAAACATCATTTGACAATACAATCGATTGTGAAACCTTGATTGGAAAACCTTGAATCAATGCAAACTTGGTCCATTCCTTTATCTATGATCAACTTACAGACACCAGATACATCTGTCTTTTAAACAATTGCTATCAGAATCTCCCTACATCCATTTTTAGAATCATAGATTCACTTTTCTTTAATTTCTAGCGAGATCTATAGGTTTTTGGTGAGGACTAACATCACCAAAGGTTATAAAAAGTCAGCAGCCACATGTGAAAGTTACTTTTTAGCATTAAAGGTGTGATATTTTATACTCTGTTGGAAAGAAGAGAATAATACAGACATGGGAAACAGAATCACATCAAAGTTGTATGACCTACAACATCTAAAGAATTCCTGTCTTTGAGTTCAGCTTTGGCTTTTGCGTTCAATAAAGAATTGCTTGCAACCTTTGGCTAGCCTAAACACTAGAGGGAGAGAGAAATGCACTGTTTTCCACCTCACCAGGATTCAGAATTCTTCCTCTAAGTGAAGGGAAGTAGAAAAGTCTGGGCTCTAACTGAAGGGATATTGATTAAATTAAATGCCCATAATAGTCAACAGCTCAAACTCAGAGCCAGGCAAGCCCAGCTTGGTATTCTGGCTTCTCATCTTACTAACTGTATGAAGGTTGAGCAAAGGAACCCTTTTCTAGAGCTTAGTTTCTTCACCTATGATATGGAGATAATAATGGTAACTGCCTCACTAGGTTAACATTTAATTAGAAATTGCATCTAAAGTTTTTGCATTGTGCATGATACGTAGTAGACGTGCATTCAAGGCAGGTCATTTTAATTAATATTATTAAGAAATAATAGTAACTTGACTGCCTGCCTCTTCAGCTTCCTTCCCCTTCTGGAATTTCTGCCTCCACCATCAAGGTCACTTCAGGAGCCACCGCAAAAGTACATTACGACCTTACGCTCTGTCCACAGTTGACGGTATGGGGTGGGAGTCTGACCAGTCCTTTCCTGAGACTTTTGGAACTAGAACTGAGAAGGGCAGATTCTCTTTGAGTAACTTCTGGCCAAAGATATAAAACTCAGAAGCCAACTTCTTGGGAAGCCATGATCATCTGCTGTGACTAGAAAGCTAGTGTCTAGTGGAAGGAAAAAAAATAACATCTTCATGCAAATGGAAATAGGCATGAGAAGCAGTAATGTTCTGATGGCATTTGAGTCTCTCATTGAAGTTGGTCCTGAGACACAGCCACATCTCTGCATTCCATTAGGTCTTCATGTTCTATGGAATCTCCCAATAACCTTCCAAATCACTGCCCTCTGGGCATAAACTGGTTGACATTGGGTTTCTATCACTTAGTAACAATGGCAGCACTTTACACATATTATCTCATTCATTTTTTAGCAATTCTGAGAAATAAGTATTATTATACACATTTTCCAGATAAGGAAACTGAGGAGGTTCAAAGAAGATCAGTGGTTGTCCAAGCTCAAATCACTAATAACTGATGGAACCAGGATGGGATGTGATCCCTCTGCCTCTAAGCTCCCTCTGTCTATCATGTTCTTGCCTTTTCTTTCTCTTCCCCTCTTTCCCTTCACCTAACACACTTCGGTGGGTCCTTCAGGTGTCAGAATATCATTCCTCCTTCAGGAAGCTTTCCTTGAGTTAAAGGACCAGGTAAATGTTTCTGTTCTATGCTCCATGGCTTTTATGTTTCTTATTATCATAACATTTATCACTTTGTATCCTTAGTTTTTCTCTTCTTTTCTGTATGCTCCACTCCACTATAAACTATCAAAAGTAGGAGGGGTCTTATTTCCATCTTTGTATTTCAAATCAGGCACAGCCCTTGGGAAGAAGTAGGACCTTAATACTTGTATTTTTAACTGAATGAATAAGGGTATATTTAGAGCAGAGGGAAGGGAAGTTCTCTATGTCTTCAAAATCACACAACCGAGGGAGCCACCAACAATCTCATACAACAGATTAGCCCAGCATGTAGAACCTTCTTCTCCTGGGCTTAATATTTCTGTCTTCTAAAATAAAATAATACAAATTGTCTTTTTGTTTGGCAATCACTTCTTCCCTTGTCAATTCCCTGAAGCTTTGTAGCTCTGCTGTAATTGGGAAATGAGAGTGAAAATAAAAAACAAAAGACAATTTAAACACTGAGACATCTCATGACAGTTCAATGGCATGGAAAAATGTGTCTTGGGCTAATAATGTTTATAAAATTTTTGTCTTTCAATTCAGTCATGCTGTCCTCATACTCTCCAGGAATAGAATCTATTGTTTTTCACTAAATTTTATTGCATAATATAGAAAATTATATGAGTTTTATATTTTTTCTTGATGTCAAAGGAAATTATGCATAAACAGCATGTAAATGAGAGAGAATGTATATTTTAAATAAAATAATTAAAATATAAAATAATGACAATATTATTAAAATATATTTCAAAATTAAATAAATTATAGGTAAGAAAGTTAAAAGAATAATAGTTAAGAAGATAACTTTTTAAATCAATTAATTTATATTTTAAATTGACTAACAGTATATATATTTATCAGGTACAAGATGATGTTTTGAAATATGTACAGATTGTAGTATGGCTCAGTCAAACTAATTAATATATTATTACCTTACATACTTATTTTTTGTGATGAGAACACTTAAAATATACTCTCCTAGTGATTCTTCCCCCACCCTCCAGACTCTGGTAATCACTATTCTATTCCCTGCTTCTGTGAATTCAACTTTTTTAGATTTTACATATAAGTGAGACCATGAGATATTTGTCTTTCTGTGTCTGGTTTAACTCACTTAACATAATGTCCTCCAGGTTCATCTCTGTTGCTGCAAATGACTGGATTGACTTCTTTGTTAAGGCTGAATATTATTTCATTGTGTGTGCACGCGTTTGCATGCATGTGTGCATGTGTATATCACATTTTCTTTATCCATTCTTCCATTGATGGACACTGAGGCTGATTGCATAACTTGTGTGTGTGCTGTGATGAACACGGGAGTGCAGATATCTCTTTGAAATATTGATTTCATTTCCTTTCAATATACATATATCCAGTAGTGGGATTGCTGGATCATGAGGTAGTTCAATTTTTAAATTTTTAGGAATCTTCATATTGTTTTCCACAATGACTGTACAAGTTTACATTTGCACCAACAGTGTGCAAGAGTTCCCTTTTTTCCACATCCTCTCCAACACTTGGTATTTTTCATCTTTTTGGAAACAGCTATCCTAACAAGTGTGAGGTGATATCTCATTGTGGGTTTAATTTGCATTTATCTGATAATTAGTAATATTGAGTATTTTTTCATATACCTGTTGACAATTTGTATGTCTTCTTTTGAGATATGTCTATTCACATCCGTTGCCTATTTTTTAATTTGTTTTCTTTTTTATTATTTTATTTTATTTTATTTTTTTATTGATACATAATAACTGTACATATTCATGGATTACACGTTACATCTTGAAACAAGCACGCAACATACAATGATCAAATCAGGGTAATTTTCTTGATGTTGAGTTGTTTGAGTCCCTGTAAATTCCTTATAAGTTTTGGATATTAACTCCTTGTCAGATACATGGTTTGAAAATATTTTTTCCCATTCTGTAGGTTGTAGCTTCACTCTGTTGATTGTTTCCTTTGCTGTGAAAAATCTTTTCAGTTTTATGCACTCCCATTTGTCTATTTTTGCTTTCGTTGCCTGTCCTTTTGAGATAATATCCAACACGTCACTGCCCATGACTGCTAATGTCATGGAGCTTTTCCCCTTTATTTCCCTTCTAGTAGTTTCACAGTTTCAAGTCTTATGTTTAAGTCTGTAATCCCTTTTGTCTTGATTTTTGTATATGGTATGAGACAAAGGCCTAATTTCATTCTTCTGCATGTACATATCCAGTTTCCCCAACACCATTTAGTAAGAGACTGTCCTTTTCTCATTGTGTGTTCTTGGCCTCTTTGTAGAAAATCAATTGACTATAAATGTGTGGATTTATTTCTAAGCTTTCTATTGTGTTCCATTGATCTATGTGTCTGTTTTTTGCCTTGTTTTGTACCATGCCATTTTGATTACTATAGCTTCATAGTATATTTTGAGGTTAGGTAGTATGATGTTTCCAGCTTTGTTCTGTTGACTCAAGATTGCTTTGACTATGCTATTTGGGTTCTTCTGTGGTTTCACATGAATTTGAAGATTGTCTTTCTATTTCTATGAAAAATATCATTGAAATTTTGAAAGGAAGTGCATTGAGTCTGTAAATCACTTAAGGTAATATGGACATTTTAACAATGTTAATTCTTCCAGACCATGAATATGACAATGTTCCATGTGTGCTCAAGAAGAGTGTATACTCTGCTGCTGTTGGATGGAATGTTCTGTATTTATCTCTTATGTCTGTTGGTCTAAAGTGTAGTTTAAATCTAGTGTTTCCTTATTGATTTTCTGTTTGGATGATCTGTCCACTGCTGAAAGTGGAGTATTGAAATCCTCTACTGTTTTTGTACTACGGTCTATCTCTCCCTTCAGATCTGTTGATGTTTGCTGTATATATATTTAGGTGCTCCAAAGTTTGGTGCATACGTATGTTGTTTAAGTATGGAGATGTGTTCTGAAAAAGTCATTGTTAAGCAATTTCATTTTTGTGTAAACATCATAGACTTTATTTATACTAGCCTAGATGCTGCAGCCTATTGCACATTTAGGGTACATCGTATAGTCTATCATTCCTCGGCTACATACCTGTACAGCATATTACTGTACTGAATACCCAGACAATTATAACACAATGATGAATATTTATATATCTAAATATACGTAAACATAGAAAAAGTATAGCAGATATGCTTTTTAATAGTCTTATGGCAGCAGTTCCCAACCTTTTTGGCACCAGGGACCGGTTTCATGGAAGACAATTTTTCCAGTGGCTGGGTGGGGGGCAGAGCTTGGGAGGGGGATGGCGAGCAATGGGGAGTGGCTGTTAATACAGACGAAGCTTCCCTCCCTTGCCTGCTGCTTTCCTCCTGCTGTGCAGCCTGGTTCCTAACAGTCCACAGACAGGTACCAGTTGGCCCAGGGATTGGGGACTATAGTCTCAAGAAACCACCATTAGATATTTGGTCTGTCATTGACTGAAACATCATTATGGGGTGCATAACTGTATATTTACCATTGTTATAGCCTCCTAATGAATTGACCCCTTTATAGTTATATAATGACATTCTTTGTTTCATTTTATGATTTTTCTACTTAAAGTCTATTGTATCTGATATCTGATATAAGTATAGCTACTCCTTCTCTCTTTTGGTTTCCATTTGCATGGAATATTTTTTCCCATCCTTTCACTTTCAATCTATGTTTGTCCTTAAAGGTAAATGAGTCTCTTGTAGGTAGTACATAATTGGTTCTTTTTTAAAATCCATTTAGCCACTGTATGTATTTTGATTAAAAAATTTAATCCATTTCCATTCAAGTTAATTATTGTAGGTAAGGATTTACCACTGGTATTTTGCTGTTTTCTGGTTATTTTATAGATCTTTTGTTCCTTTTGTCCTCTCTTGCTGTCTTGCCGTCTTTGTTTGTGATTAAATGATTTTCTCTAGTGGTATGCTTTTATTCCTTACTTTTTTATCTTTTGTATATCTGCTATAGGTTATTGCTTTGTGGTTATCAAGAGGCTTGTATAAAAACTCTTTTAGTTATATCAGGCTATTTTAAACTGATAAGAACTTAATTTTTATTACATACACAACCTCTACAATTTTACTCCACCCCTCCTCACATCTTATGTTTTTGATGGCAAAATTTACATCTTTTTATATTGTTTATTTCTTAAATTATTGCAGCTATTATTATTTTTAATAGTTTCATCTTTTAACCTTTGTACTAAAGATATGAGTAATCTACACACCATCATTACAATGTTAGAGTATTCTAAATTTGTGTATTTATTCTTACATGTGAGTTTTATACTTTAAGAAGACAAATTTTTAATGAGCATTATATGCACTTAATTAAAATTTTCTCCGCAGAAAATTTTCAAGCAAAAGAACTATTGGAATGGATGCTAAAATGAGCTATCAGACATAAGAGTTTTTATATGTGTGTCTGTTTAAGTTGTTGAGCTTCACTTCTCAGCTTGATAGAAAAGAAAGCATGTCTTTTTGTAGAGAGACCATACTGAAATGGTTTTGAATTATTAGGACTGCTGGTAAAATGTGCTATTTTAGATAAGTGAACCTTTCAGAAGCTGTGAGTCTGTCATCATTCTCATTAAATAAAATCCTGAAAGTTCAAATCCTCATGCAGGTTGGGATCAGAAGGTTTCAAACAGCTGCTGAGCAGTGAGGGGGCTACTTTATGACCAATAGCTACCCAAGATGTTCTTTGAAAGCATTGTCTTCTAAGCGAATGGAAGGAAGGGACAAGAGCTCTTCAGCACTATAGAGGACACAGCAAATAAAAAAAGATATGGAGCGTGAGTGCTTTCAGAGTATTGAAGCTTAGCTCTGAAACACTGAGATGTCTGTTGCCTTTCTTCTTGTGGGATGGAGTGGATAGTGGGATAGTGGGATAGCGGGGGGATAAGAAAGTCACAGAAGCACAGAGGGTTAACATAATAAAACCAAAGCCCTCATGATGTGGGAAATGGAGTTTGATTGAAGGAACATATTCCTCAATCGTTGTCAATAATATTTTCCACAGGAAGCTTTTTCGTTCTCAAGCTTGCAAGATTTATTGTATTTAAAACCTTCTATAATCTATGTTCACTTTCCATGAATCTTTTCTTAATTGAAAATTGCTATTTCTAAATTTTGATGTGTTGGAAGAACCTGCTCAACTGTATCTCTTCATTTGCTGAGTATAATGAGGAAAGGGTTAGTTGTTTTACAAATGCCATTTATCATGAAAGGTGCTAACTTGAAAAGATAAATTAAACTGATGTTTGTATTTAGTCCCATGAAGATGAAAAGAGTTACTTGGACATAAGCTGCAAACCTGCTCCAATCAGAAAGCAAGTGAAAATCAATAATTCACCCTCATACATCTTCCCGCACTTTCCTGCAATTGCAGACAAAATTAACAGGAACTCTGACAGCCAAAAGGAATGTTTCCCCAGGAGGGTAGAACCATTTCAGTTCCAATGACATTGTCTCTACAGTTTTCACGTACTCTGCTCTAGGAATTTATGACTCAGATATTTCCTGTGATTTGGCTTTATCTGTAGTCTGGGAAATTATTATTTTTATATTACCAAAAATAAAAGTAGTTTTTGTTTGCAAGGAACAGTCATTCCTTGGGTATATTAGAACCAAAATTCAATAAAATCAAATCGGTAAAGACCACTCATGAGCTGTGAAAGAAGGCATCAATATTTCACAAGGTCTGTGAGCTCTGGTAGACAAGGAGGTCATAACATGTCATAATCATGGATCATTTCATTGCTAAGAACAGAAATCCTGTAAAGCTAATCTAGATAAAACAGTGTTTAGAATAAAGATACAAAAAGCAGTCTTGCAAGAAATGGAGCAGATCTGTGCCCTAGAGTGGCTAAAATGATATGTGAAACTTCTCTCTATCTCCCCCTCTCTTTCTGTTGGGGTCACCTGAGTGAATAAGATTGACCCCCTGTCAAAAACTTGGTTTAGATGTTGAGACAGATAATGTCTCATACACACACACACACACACACACACACCCCCAAGAGGCTATGAAAAAATTGTTATTTACATAATAAGGCTTTCTGGGGAGAGCAGAACAGGCTCTCTTGCAGTTCCAAAAGTGACTTGAGAAAGCAGAGAGGAGCCATTGGCTTTGGGGGTTATCATGTTGGTGGTGGGGCTGAGGTGAAGCTTCTTAGGCACAGACTTGCATGGTTTGAACTTCCCACCATTGTCAAGGGGGGGAGCACCTGGCTTTCTTGCCAAGAGGACAGGCAGAAGAGAAAGGGCATGGAGCGTGAGGCTTGAAAGCTGTCAGCAGTCAATCATCAAAAATTTGACCAGACTTTATTACACACTTTCTTTCCCATTGAGCCCCAATACTCTGTGATTTTACATTCTCTCTGCACATCTTTTCCTTTCACTTTTTTGAGGACCTGCTTCCTCTGTAAGTCTCCTTTCTCTGTACATCTCTGGGGGCTCTGTTACCAATGGCAAACTGTAGCCATAACTCTCAGGGACCTTACAGAAATGACTAAACCTCTCTATCTAAATTCAGCAGTAAGAGAAAGAAAGGGAGACAGAGAAATAAAGAGACAGAGAGAGAGAAAAAACAGAAAATGAATCCTATGCTTGGATTTCCCCTGAGCTGGGTATCCACTCTAGATCATTCAATTCTGCCTAAGTAGATAAGGTCATGTGATCCATCTATGGCCACTAAGGTACCCTCTTTCTGAAAGTCCTGTGGTTGTGATACATTTCAGTAAAGGGAGTGCCAACAGGAAGGCTACTATGGCATCATTAATACACTTGAAGTCAATGCCAACAACTGCAATACCAGATCAAATTAGAGGATCACTATATAAACATTGATCAGAGGTGGTGAGAAGATAGAAAGAGATATGATCAAACAAGGACATGGTAATTCAATACACAGTACAATGTGCTATACAAATTGTGCACATAGGTAACTGACTGATTACTGATTGCAGTGAGGTCAGGAATAAGCAAAAGTTTGTATATATTAGTAAAGAAAGACAGATCCATCATTCAATAAATGCTTACTGAACACCAACTTATGTATTAGCTATTGTTCCAAGTGTTAGGAATATATCAGTAAACTAAACAGGATTATCTTGCCCATAAAGTTCTATTCAGGAGAGACAGAAAATAACAAAGAAATAATTTGTGATATAATGTTTTGTAGTGATAAGAACATTTTTATACAACACAGACAACAGAATTTCATGTGAGCTAATAGGTTGGTTCAAGTCAGTAGCTTTACATCAAATTGGTTTCACTGATCATCACCTAAGAGCACATTGAGGAATAACATTAATCGGGTGTCAGGCAGATGTGGGCCGGGGAGGGGATGGATGTATACATACATAATGAGTGCTATCCGCACTGTCTAGGGGATGGACACACTTGAAACTCTGACTTGGGGGGGTAGGGGAGGCAAGGGCAATATATATAACCTGAACTTTTGTACCCCCATAATGTGCTGAAATAAAAAAAAGAAAATGAACAAAAAAAATAAATAAAATGGTATAATCCATATCGTGAACCAAATTCTATGTCACCCAGAAGGCCTTTTTCTTTTTTATACTCTTTTTTGAGGGCAACTCTTAAAATCACTGTACCTGGGTAAAGGAATTATAGTTAGATTTAAAGGAGATGAACCCATGTTAAGCCTTCCCAGATCCCCTTGAGCTTTGAGAGAAACTGATCCATTATCATTTGGTCTTTATATAAAGCTCTAAAAAATACTGTGGAGTTTGTCATCACATGGACTTCTCTGCCTGCTCCATAGAAATTTTGCTTTCCCATAACTGATTTTATTCAGACTAACCCTGAATAAAAGCTCACCTGGGGAGTTTATAATATTAAGAGAAGAGGCCAAACAGCACTTCCATCTTTGTCTTTGTTCTACCAAGATAACTAGATAAAAAACAAAAAACACATTTGTTTAAGGCAACAGAGAGCTGCTGAGGCAGCCAAAATCTGAGGTGCCAAGATCTCAATAAGATGTGAAGTTCCTTGAGGTAACTCCAATATCATTTCTCCAGTTAAAATATGATTTATAGTCCTTTTCAAATTCAGACTTGCAGCTCACATTATGAAAGAGAGACTATTATCAAGATAAAAGACAAGTGAGTGTTTTGTTTGTCTTTAGGGATTTTTATCTGGTAACATTTGCCTTCTCTGCTTGAGCCCTTTACATGCCGCTATAACAGGCAATCCCTTGGAGTCACTCATTTGCACTAGTGCTCCTGTGATGTTTTAGCCCCAGGGATACTGCTCAGAGTTATAGGTGTACTTTACAATGTCTATCTTAATGCATCAAGTTTCAAGGAGCAAACAGAAGACTTTGTAAAATCCCTATGCTATAGATTTAATGAGTTCTCTAATTAAAGCAGAGACTAAAAGAAGATATCAGAAGGCAATAGTAATCTTTCCATCAAATATGCTATTCTCCAGTTGTGCCCACCTCAGTGAATAACTCTCTATCCAACTGCATAGTTGCTTATGCTAAAAACTTGGGACTAATCTTTCTTTTTTTAAATTAACAGCTGTATTGAGATATCATTGATATATAAAAATCATATGTGTTTAAGGTGTACAAGTTGATATTTTGATGTACACCTACAATGTAAAGTGATCACCACATTCCAGTTAATGAACATTTCTATCACCTTTACATAGTTTTCATGTGTGTGTGCATGTGTGTGGTGTATGTGTGTGTGGTGAGATTTAATTTAAGATCTATCCTGTCAGCAAATTTCAAGGATACCATACGGTACTTTTAACTGTCTTCTCTGTGCTGTACATCAGATCTCCAGAACTTGTTCATTTTACATAACTGAAACTTTTAGCATTCAGCTCTATCATTACACATTCTTGTCAATTCTTCAACAAAGAATTGAAAATATACCCAATTTTAATAAAGTCTAATATATAAACGTTTTATTTTATGATGAGTGCTTCTTGTATCGTGTTTAAGGTATATTTACTTAATTCTTCTGTTTTTTGTAGAAAGTTTATTGTTTAAACTTTGACATTTTTCCCTTAGGATGGTCAACATGCTCAATTTTGCTTATTGAAAAGACAATATTTTCTATGCTGAATTGAAAGTGGCAAATTTGTAGCAAACCAGGTGACTATAAATGTAAGCATATGTTTCTAGGCAATCTGCTCTGTACCATGGATCAATTTTTCTATTTTTGTGTCAATACCACACTGTCTTAATTGCTTAGCTTTTTAAATAAAATCTTGGTTTCTGCCTAAGTAAGTTCTCTAGCTTTGTTCTTCTCAATTTGTCTTATCTATTCTAGAGCATTTGCATTTCTAAATAGAACCAGCTTGTTAATTTCCATAAAAACATAAAATTGTAATGGGGATTGTATCAACCTAGAGATCAGTTTGAGGAGAACTGGCATCTAAAGAATATCAAGTCTTCCAAAGCATCAATAAGAGATAGACTTTCATTTCTTTAGGTCTTCCTTAGTTTCTTTTATTCAAAAGACAAATTTGTGGAATTAAATTAGAGACATACATAGGATAAAGACATTTGTAATACATATATTTCACAAAAGATAGTATCCATAACATGCAAAGAACTCTTCAAATCAATAAAATTGATTAAATGGGCAAAAATACTCACTATAGAATGGACAGGTAAAACTTGGTATTATTGACACAATGGAATACTATACAGTGAAAAAAGATGAACTATTGGTACATTAAAAATGTAGATGAAAATCACATACACAGAAGTGATCATATAAGTTCTATACAAGACAAGGTATGCTGTACAGTTTCATTTATACAAAGCTCAGAAATAGGAAAAATTAACCTATGGTGATAACTATCAAATAGTCATTAACTTTGTGGGATTACTTAGTGGTAGGGAGCATGACAAGGTGTCCTATGGTGCTTAAAATGTTCTATATCTCTATCTGGCCAGTAGATACATTACTTAAATGTATTCCACATTTGTAAAGTAATTGCTCCATACAGTTAAATTTTGTTCTCTTTTCTGTGTGCCCGATATATTTCACAAAATAATATATATAAAATATATTATATTTATATCATACCCACTATTCTCCATCCATTATACCACTTCAATACTGAAACTGGCCTACAATAGTCCATTTCTGCCCCTCCTCCATTCTAGTTGCCAAGGTGGTCATTTTATGATATAAGTTGGTTACTTTACCTTTGCTTAAAATCCTTCAATGGTTCCTATTGAACTTAAGATAAAATCCAACATTTTAACTTGGGCCACAAGACTTTATCTAATTTGTCACTTGGCCCATAGTAGCTCCAGAAATTCTATGTAGGTCTTTGCTTTGGTGTAGGATGCATCATCTGTTTTGATCTGCATGTATAAAGCTTATGAAAATTATGAAGTGTGACAGATCGAATCACTGGTCATCAGTCTTCACCCTTCCCTGTGTCTATGTCCTTTGTCATGATATTTTGGAGTTTCTCCTACAAATGTGGGAGCGTCCCCTTCTTATCTTTGGCCTCAGCTATGCGAATTGCTTTGTCTAATGAGATGTTAGTAGATGTGATAGGGTTTAGAATGTGTATGGGGATTAAGGCTTGCCCTCTTGCACTTCTGCCATCACCATCAGCTTGCTGGTCCCAGGACGAGGATGAGAGATGTGTGGAGCAGATCTGCCCAGCTGGCCCTTACCATGAAGCAGAGCTGTCTCAGTTCATTCACAGACTGAGAGCCAGAAATGGGTGTTTATTGTTGTTTGCCACTGAGATCTCCGAGTTGTTTGTGAAGTAGAATTGTTATAAAGTTGACATAAGAGCTACACTCCAGCGAAACTACTTCTTTTGTTGCTATTGTCCTTGCTTACTTAGCTATTCTCATTTCAGATCAATCTTTCCTTGATCTGTGACCTTCTTTCAGCTCATAAAATTTGCAAAGTTCTATTTAGCCCAAAGTTCTTTAAATATGCTATACTTCTTTGTGGATTAATTCAAATAGTGATAGAGTGACAAAATTTATATATTGTTGCTAAATGTTAACAATATCCATTAAAACTAGAAATAAAATATATGAAGAAACATTTCTTCCAAACTTAATTAATTATAACAAAGGCAGGGAATAAAAGAAGCAAAGTGAAAAGAAAGAATATGAAAGCATGATGAGTAGGAAAAAAAACAGTGATAGTGTAAGAAAAGTATCAATAATAATAATAATTTTGAATGAGTCATATTTTCCCAAGTAAATTCAAAGGCTCAAAAAAAAGCAGGCATATATCTATGAAAGGCAATAAAACAAAATAAAAAAAAGTTTGGAAATAAATAATGAAAAAATGATACAAGTAAATAGTAACAAAGAGAAAATGGAACTGGTAATATTAATGTCTCAAAAAATATAATTCAAGAGGGAAAAACTAACTGAATAAACCAATTATTTTTCTAAGGTACAATTGAACAAAAAGATATGACTTCTATGGACTACATCATCATAGTCTTCTGTCCTTCGGCTTCCAGTTGGGTTTGGCCAAAGGAAGATAGAGCAGTGGATGGAGGGTGGCAAGGGAATAAGCAAGGTATTAGATCTCCTGAATTTCTCTCTACAAGGTTACAATGAATTAGGTATGTCCCTCTATCAAAGCCATAGCTGCAGCTGCAGTCATGTGACCCTTCTTTCTGAGCCCACCCCTACAGCTATAGCTACAGTAGCCATCTCCAATTCACTTAAGCTCTGCTTCCCCTTGCTCCTTTGCATCTGGGGATGGTAATAACTCCCTGGATTCATGAGATTACTAACTCAAAAGTGCTTCATTATCTCTTGGTGCTTTTGTTCAGCCAAGTCCACATTTAGTGAATAGACCCAATGTTACACTGTTTTCATTTGCCCTGTTTGAGTATGTTGTTTCCCCATGAGAACCTGGCTCTATACATACACATATAAACATATATTTTAAATAAATACACATATATTTGCTTAATATAAGCAAATGTTACCTTGACTTTTCACATTGTGTGGGATAAGCTTAAGATTTAAAACTGATTATTCAACTGGCAAGAAATACTTTCAATTTATAACAAAGCCAAATAGTGAACTTTTCTGTGGTCAGCCGTGACATCTTAAGAGATTAAATCCTGGAATACAAAGTGAACATCATTGCGTTAATCAGAAACACTGTTCTGAATATTAAAAATGTTCAGGTGCTTAAACATTTATTTTATTTATTTCACTACATCACCCTGTGCAGAATATCTGATTTATAGAATTTCTATTTCTATTTGAACACTTTCCCACAAAGTCAAAGAATAACAGTATTATTGAATTGCATTATTGCTGATAGTGTCTGCAGACCTAAAACTTAACAGAATAACAAGGAAAGAAAAAGACAAGAAAGTGAAGAAAATAGCTGTCATATACAGACTCAGGGCTGGCCTTCAGCCACATTGTTATTTTGACAAGATCTTCTCAGCTCAGACTTAACCACTCTCCCATATGTACCTAACATAGTTTTCCTCTCTCCATCTTTTGTCAAAACCTGTTCTCAGACATTTCATTCTCATTCAAATTTTATTGACTGATAAAACTTGAAATTCCAACTTAAACAATTTATTTCAGTATTCTCCTCTATATTTTTGAATTACCTTTTTGCTGGCCTATCAAAGACCTGCAAAGCCAAGAATCATGCCATTTATCATTGAATCTCCAAGACATAGCACTGCTTTATACCAATAACTTTCATTTATTGAGTACCTACTGTATGCCAGGCCCTGCCCTAAATCCTTTACAAGTGCTGTCACATTTAATCCTCACACTGTCAATGATGTAGGTGCTCTTATTATTCCAGCTTTGTGGACGAAATTTCTGAGGCACCAGAGAGGTTCTCTGCTCAAGCTACACAGCTTTTAAGTGGCTGAGATAGTAACATGAGAGATTGTGCACTTAAGTTCTAGGTTGTCTCGTGGTCATTAGAAGGTGTTCGGTGCATGTTTAATACATAAATTCAAATATCTATCACCAGCTCATCCTAATGAGAAATCAGTGGGAATACTTAGGAATAACTCTCTGTTCTAATGGGGCCTGGATTTCTCTTTTTCATTCCAGTTGTCTTTGCAAAGAAGAACCAAAGTATCTTCTGAGCTTTATTAGTCCATTTGTGTTGCTATATAGAAAATACCTGAGACTGGGTAATGTATAAAGAAAAGAGGTTTGTTTGGCTCACAATTCTGTAGGCTGTACAAGAAGCATGGTACCAACATCTGCTTCTGGTGAGGGCTTCAGGGAGCTTCTAATAAAGACGGAAGGTGAAGTGGGAGCAGGCATGTCACATGGTGAGAGCGGGAACAAGAGAGGGGACAGGAGGTGTCAGACTCTTTTAAACAGTTCTCACGTAAATTAATATTGCGAGAACCCACTCATTATCACAGGGAGGGCACCAAGCCATTCATGAAGGATCTGCCACCATGATCCAAACTCCTCCCACCAGACCCTACATTCAACAGTGGGGATCAGGATAATACAAGAGGTGCTATATCATCATTGTATTTTGTGGCTGAATAGAACTCCATGGATAGAGCTGGAACCCATTCTACTAAGTGAAGTATCCCAAGAATGGAAAAACAAGCACCACATGTACTCACCATCAAATTGGTTTTAACTAATCAACACTTAAGTGCACATATAGTAATAACATTCATCTGGTGTCAGGCAGATGAGAGAGAGGAGGAGGGGATGGGCATATTCACACCTAATGAGTGTGGTACACACCGTCTGGGCGATGGACACACTTGAAGCTCTGAATCGGGTGGGGCAAGGACAATATACATAACCTAAACATTTGTACCCTTGTGATATGCTGAAATTAAAAAAAAACCACTGGGGATCAAATTTCAACTTGAGATTTAGAGGGGCCAAACCTCCAAACCATATCACGATCCAAAGAACTAATTGTGAAATTTCTCTTGATCGTGATTTTACATGCAATACTATTCACATCAAGTAGGTTTGAAAAATGGCTGAACTTTAAATTGTCCATCTTAATCAAACCTTTCTTTTAAATATACACTCTTCTCTTGTATTTAAAGAGCACATTTCACGGCAGTTCTTAAGCTTATCAAAGGTCACACTAGGATAAATTATAAGTGGAAGAGAGGAGAATTGGCACAGGAAAGAAGTGGAGATTTGTTGCAGAAGGAAATAGCAGACCCAGCAGGAAAACATTTGGATCAGTGGGGGACAGTCAGGGTTGATGAATGTAAGGAGGAGAGTAATCTAATTCCTGTAAATGTCCATAATCGTAGGAGTGAAAAGGGCAGGTCCAAAGCCTAGTCTCCCCAAAGAAGGCTTTCTTAGAGTCCAGAAAAAGACCCTGTCTAAAAACAGTCTGAATCCTCCCCACAAGTCCTAACTGCCTCCCACCAGACGACGTCTTGTCTGGAGAGAATTGCATCTTACCAGGGTGAGAGGGTTTGTATGAAGACCACTGACGCTGGGAAGCAGCAGTCTTAGCATCAGAGTCTTTTCCTGGTTTTACCTTTCTTGGCTACCTTTTCTAACATATCTTTGTTTCTCTGAATCTCCTAGCTAATGACTTTTCTCTCAGATATTTTGACCCAGCCACGTCAGCTCCTGTACCTGCCCCAAATCCTGTTGTTTAATAAATAACATGCCTAGAATTCATGACGAGTTAATATTGTCCAGCTGACTCCATTTATCAAAGTATAGCAATATCCTAAAGATTTCCTTCACTCACTCAGGTCTTTGAAAGTTACTCAGCCACAGCCGAGACCACAGCCCTCCTTAGCTTTCTTCTCCTGCCCTCTTTTCTCCCTGTTCTCCTTCTCCTGAGAGCATAGCTTCCATAAATCATTCGCAGAAATCCCATCTTGGGCTCTGCTGCTACAAAACCCAACTTAAGATTCTTCTTCGGAGAGGCTTTCTTGACAACCCAATCTAAGGTAAAAACTTACCCTACCCACCATCCTCTTAATCCCATTATCCTCTTTTATTTGTTGCTCTATTATATACCATTCTGAAATTACCATATTTTTATTTGTTTTCTTTTTAAAAATCTCCTAGACATGGCACACATACATGTGTTTGGAACAGTGCATGTGTGGTCACACAGTCAGTATTTGTTGAATGGATAGAGTTCAGGCTTTAAGCTTTGATGAGGAGGGAAATGCTTTCTCTTCTGAATTTCATTCTCTTGAGCCTGGCCTCTGACATGGGTAGATGTTTTTGAATAAAGCTACAGGTAAAAGGAAAAAGGTGATCTCTACTTCAGGGACTTAGATTAAGAAAAAGGCAAGGCATTAGCCCCAGACCTTGCCAGAAAATGAGCCCAAGGCACCCTATAAGAGATGCCTGAGGAAGACCCAAGTCATGTTCTAGCCTAGAGGTTTCTGAGTGGGAGCCTAAGGGCCAAATTGGCCTGGAGACATTTTCTTCAGGCTACATTGTTTCCATTTTGTTTGCCAACATTAAAAAATGTGAAATGTCATATAAATATCTGAATTTTTGGCCTCTTAAAAATAAGTGTTGTCATTCCCACCTGGCCACAATCTGCTGGGATGGAGGCGCTGCTGCCATTTTTCAGCTGGGCATGAGTTTTCCGCGTTTCCACATCACCACTAGCCATTCTTTTTCTCTAGTGTCATATACTGGATCCCTGCAGGCCTTTGAGTTTGTAATCTCCATTGTGACCCATTGAAAATCTCTGTATTGAAATGTTCTTCTATAATTTTGTATTCTTTCTTTGAGCAATCCTTGTTTAAAACTTTATCTTGTCTTGAGCTGTGCTGTGAATAACTGAAGGAAAAATTAGAGTGATAAACACAAGATCATGGAACCACCCTGTAACTTTGTGCAAGGTGCACCCTACACAAAGAGACCAGGGTAAGAGAGCCACTGGGGGGTGAAACCCAGCCAGAACTCTATATACTAAGCAGTGTACCCTGGCATGAGACAGCCTCAACCAGAGGAGGAATGTCCTTTTCAAAATTCAACTGCCTCTTTGTAATTCATTGGCCCATAGCGGGTTATATGTAGAGGCTGTGGCCTTGCGAGGGCAACAGCCCCTCAGGCCAGCATGGCAGTAGCGGGAAGGGTCCCTGCCAGAACTCTCAGTGGGAGCACAGGCAGTGACCTGGGAGTGGAGGGGCTCTCCTGCACCAAACACAGCAGAGGCCCAGTCAGTGACTCACATAAATATGGAAGCTCAAGGGAAGCTCCACAGAGGGAAAGCTGGACATTGAGACAGGATGGACTTCAGCTTTAACTGTTAAGTGACGTCCTTAGAACCTAGAAGCAGAATGACCTAGGGTGATTCTGGTTTTGATTTCCAGGCAACTTTTCAGTTTCATACACTCTGCAGATCTCACAATGGGGTATATACAGTTGTTGATTCTTCAATAGATACATTACCCCCAAATAATAGCTGTACCTCCTGCAGTGACTGATGTTGCTATCATATTGAATAGTTTCACTGACTTTTCTGAGTGATGGTAATCATAGATGTAGACACAAACTGCCAGTGGAAGAGATCAGACTCTTGAGTGATTTGGAATACCAGTCACACAGCCAAGTACACTTGTTTTATACCCTTGTCTCTAGTGCTCATTTTGTTTCTTGCCCTCTGCTATAGGACTTCTGCCACCTGGTCTTGAGGGAACCGACAACGTGTCTTGTCAGACAGACTTCTTGTCAGCAGAATGGCAGTGCAGCGTCTCTATGATGTCTTCTTTGCCATCTGAAATTCGTGTTCACTTTTTCATTGCTGGCCAGCATTTCACACTCCACATTCCAGATGGTGTTAATGGTGGGATCAGATGATCACATTCCTGCACATCTTAGAGACAATCCCGGGAAACCAATACTCATGCTAAGGCAAGTCTAACAGCATTGGTCAAAAATCTCATTATCCACAGTAGAGGGAAGAAATGCAAAGATTATTAAACATAGCTGTTTGCAGTCACTAACGGAACAAGATCTGAAAAACAGAGAGCTTAATGGATTCTCCTAAGACCAGAGGGAGGTTGTTATGTATTGAATTGTGTCCCTCAAAATCCCTGTGTTGAAGTCCTTACCCCCACTACCTCAGAATGTGACCTTATCTGGAAATAGGGTCATTGCAGATGTAATTAGTTAAAATGAGGTCAGAGTGGAGTCAGGTGATGCTCTAATCCAATGTGACTGGTATCTTTATAAAAATAGATCCATGTGAAGACTCACACTCATACACAGGGAGAATATCTCATCAAGACTGGAGTTATGCTGCCATAAGCCAAGACACTACCAGAAGCTGGAGGGAGGCCTGGAGCATGGCTGAGTCGGCACCCTGATTTCAGACTTCTTGTCTCCAGAACCATAAGAGAATAAACTTCTGTCACTCTAAGACACTGAGCTTGTGGTACTTTGTTAAAACAGCCCTAGGAAATTAACACAGGGTGTTATTAGAGTTTGCAGATTTTGGATTGGGCGCTATTCTCCTCCACTCAGTTGTGTATTTATTAAGTAGGAGGCATAGTTTTGGGAACTGTGGGAAAATATGAAAGACATAAGATATAATTCCTACCTTCAGTAAGTTTTCTGGGGAGCAAAAATTTAAGCACAAATAATAATAAGGCAATAATAAATAAGAGCTATGCCCCAATAAGAGTAATAACTTGCTGTCAGTAAGCAGAAAAAAGCATGCCATACCAGCCTTCCAGACCCATTCCTTTTTCCCTCAGTGCTCCCTTTCTCCCCCGCCCCCCACCCTGGGTTTCCATGCAGTCATGTGTCTGCTCCTGCCCCCACAAAGGGTATTCCTATTAAACCTACCTTTCCTAGAGAACAGATCTTTCCAATTACCACTCCTCTTAGGATTCATTTCACTTGGTCTATCCCATCCAAGAATGAGTATTGATTGCATTGTATCTGAATTAGCTTTAGTCCTGGGTTCTAGCCTCAAACTGGACAAATTAAAGAATCTCCCTGAATCTTGATTTTTTTCGTATGGAAAAAATGGGAATAATATATGACCCTTCTCCATTCTCTGCCAAAGCACTGGGTTGAGGATCAAATGACGGGGAATGTCTGGAGGCATGTTGAAAATCTGTAATTTATCATACAATCTTTATAGTTCCAATCACTCTAATATGTTTACATCCCATTAAATATCTCCCTTTTTCTGGGAGTCTCTGAGAGACCTGCTATCTTCAACCAAATTGAGGAATTTGAAATTCCTACATTTGTTTGGCACCTTAAAAAGATTTAGAAAGCTTTCAAATCAAATAATCTCATTTAATTTTTGCCACAATTCAGTGAGTAATGCATTGTTATACCAGTTTTGCAGATGAGGGTGCTGGAGCTCAGCGAAATTAAGTGGTTTGCTCATAAGTGGCTAGAGGTTATGATGTGAAGTCAAGACCAATGCTCATCTCATTGTATCTGGCAACCCCTAGCAAGGGGGTATTTTGGATCATCCAGCCCTTTCTATGGATCTTAGATCAGATCCTTAATATAGGCAACCACAATGTGTCCATCATTAGTGATGAAGAATGAGATTTTGGCCTTGAAAGGCCTCCCATCATGTTTTTGTATGTGTTCCTCAGCACATCATAAGGAACCATGCTCTATCAAGAGAAAAGAAAGAAAGAAAATGAAAAAAAAAATCACAAAAAAACTGATGGGGCTATGATCAGAAGCTTAAGTTCAATCTACCATTAAGACGAGCCTATTGTTCCCTAGGCTGAGTGGAAAGAGACTAGGCCGCAGATACCTCTAGAATAAATATGTTCGTAGGTATGAAGGAGAAACAAAGACAATACTGATAAACTTTCTTTTCTTCTTGTGTATAACGTCTCTTGATGTTTGAGACTTCATTTTGAAAGAGAAGAAAGAGAAAGAACAAAGTATTTTTATAATAAATATTGTGTGTGGTTATTTCTGTTCAGACTTGTAGAAGTCAGGGAGAGTGGATCATTCCGCCTTGGCATCATTATGCAAGATGCAGAAAGCACGAATCATGCCTTTGTCAATACATTTTGGTTATTTACATCCTGCCCTGGAGTTTGAGTTGGGAGTGGGTAGATAAGGAAGGAATGAATAGACCAAATTTTGTTCTGACATCTGGAAAGACACCACCATTCCCAGAGCACAACATCTTCCCCTTCCCTGTCTTCCTTGCACTGTCGCAGAGAACTTGCTTCCATTCTTCAAAACAGGTTTGGTCATCTTAGGTCCCACTTAAAATCCCTTCAATTACAAGATAAACCTGAACAACATATTCTGGCATCTAAGGCACTGTACAACCCACTTAATCATCCTATCCAGGCCGGGCACGGTGGCTCATGCCTATAATCCTAGCACTCTGGGAGGCCGAGGCGGGAGGATTGCTTGAGGTCAGGAGTTTGAGACCAGCCTGAACAAGAGTGAGACCATGAGACCATGTCTCTACTAAAAATAGAGAAATTAGCTGAGTATGGTGGCATACACCTGTAATTCCAGCTACTCCGGAGGCTGAGGCAGGAGGATCACTTGAGCCCAGGAGTCTGAGGTTGCTATGAGGTAGGCTCACACCATGACACTCTAGCCCAGGTGACAAAAGGAGACTTTGTCTCAAAAAAAAAAAAAAAAAAAAAATCACCCTATCCAGCCTCATGTCTGCTCTTAAGCACGCTTTATACTCCAATCACATAATCTAACTCTTCTCCAAACACGGTATGGTTGACACATGTCTACTATTTGTTAATGATGTAGTCTCTACTGCTATGCCTTTCCTTCACATATGAAATGAACAAACACCTACTCCACTTTCAAAGTCTTCTCTTTATCTTTCTCAGAACTCTCTTCTTTTAAGAAGAATAAATTTAATGGGAGGATAATATCATTCTTCATACCTCCATAATTTGCTGTGCACATCAAACATGACCAGGCATTTTTCCATCCCTTAAGTATTTGTTGTGCTCCTGATCTACATAAGGCCCTGGATATAGCATGGAGGACAAAGCTCTGCCTCATGGCTTTTATAGGTTAGTGGGAGAAATATACGTTATATTCCTAAACAAATACCTAGTTGCATATTATAATAAAAGGTATGTAAAAGTGCCCTGGAAATTGTAAAGTGGTATACTTGGGTAAGAAATGATTGTGTTTATCTTTGATATGTAAAATTTGCTACCCCAACAAGAGATTTTGTATACACGAAGTTCCTTTTTATTTGCTCTGATGACATTCTATTACTACCCCTGTTTACATTCTTGTCTACTAATCAGTGAGTGTCTCAAGAGCAAAGACCTGTCTCATTCACTTTTGTATCACCAAAGTGCAGTAACAGGCCAGCAGAGAGTTCAATAGATGTTGAATGAAGTAATGAACGGGCAAATGGTGTAGCTCTTGAAAAAATATGTTTTAGTATTCTACATTTAAGCTTAGCTAATTAGCATCTCTACCTATTAAATAAATGCCATTTGCTCTCTATGCATACTCACTCACATTTAAGTATTGTTAACACCAAAATACTAAAATATTTGCCAAGCTCTTTCCAACTTGGGGTTTTGCATATGCCATTTCCCTTTTCCTGGAATGCTGTGCCAGGCTCACTCACACTCCCCTTTGTCATCTCACCGTACATGTCACATCCCTGAGGAAATTTTCCTCAACCATAGACTAGATCAAATGCCCTGGGGTTTTTGTTGTTGTTGTTGTATTTGTTTTTGTGTTTTGAGACAGGATCTCCCTCTGTTGCCTAAGCTGAATTGCAACGGCAGGATCATAGTTCACTGCAGCCTTGCACTCCTGAGCTCAGGGGATTCTCCCACCTCAGCCTCCTGAATAGCTGGGGCTACAGGCCCACACCGCTCCTACACCCAATTAATTGTTCTTACTTTTTTGTGAGAGGGGTCTCACTATGTTACCCAGGCTGGTCTGGAGCTCCTGGCCTCAAGTGATCTTCCCACTTTGGCCTCCCAAAGTGCTGGGATTACAGGTGTGAGCCAACACTCCTGGCCAAGTGCCCTGTTTGAACTTCTTAAAGCACCTACACTTCTCTTTTATAGCATTTACCACAATTGCCATTGATCTTTTTGTTCATTTTTTTACTGTCACTCACACTGCATTAAGAATTCTAGGAAGGCAGTGTCCATTTAGTCTTTTCTCCACTATATTTCTAGTACCTGTCACATAATACATTCTCAATCAATATTTGTTGTTTGACAAACTGACTAACTTACTGAATGAAAAAGTGGTTTTCAATGATCGCAAAAGCACTGTTGTGAATCCCACAATGAAGATTTGAGTTACCCCTCTGCCACTAACTAGCTGTGTACTACGTAGACTTCAACCAGTCACTTCATCTTTCTGGCTTCAGCCTCCCCATCTATAAAATAAAAGGGTTGAGTATGTATTTCTGTTTTATCCAGGGGGCTAGTATTCTATATTACATTATTAAAGTAGTAATAGTTGAGTGTGACCTGTGAACTTAGATCCATGATTTTTCATACAAGTATTCTAACTCACTGCAGGGTGTTTAGTTAGTAAAGGGTTTTATGAAATTCTAAAATGCAAAATTATGTAAAAATACATAAAATGTCTCCAGAAAAGTCAAGGAACAAGGAGTATCACACAAAGAAGCCTATCATGATCAGAAGAGCATCTCCCATAATGTCTGTCCTGTTAGTTATCAAAATAGCTGGCTAATTTAAAACAGAAAAGTCAACAGAAATGTAGGCAGAAAGTAAACATTTAGTCCCACGTTTAACAAAATTCTGAGAACAATTATATAATAATACTTCTTCAAGTTGACTAGAAGAACTCAGCAATTTGTCAGAGAGCATAAAGTCAGAAAATTTCAGAGCTGAGATGATTTTGCAAACCATTTTGTAAACATTTTTACAAACCATTGAGGCTAACCAATTCTTTTACTTTCAAAATGAGGAAGCAAAAGCCCAGAGAACTGATATGACTTGCTTTGGATTTATATAAAAGGGGAAGTGGCAGATTTAGCACTCAAATCCAAACAGTTTTGCTTTTTCTGCTATCCCATTGCAACTGGAATTGAGAGAATTAATGTGCCTTTAGACTAATGGGGACATGCTAATTTCCACACTCCATTCATGGAGATAGATATGCCCCCTCATAGTGCTTTTTTTTTTTTAAATCTTTGAGAAGCAGTGCAATACACTCTGATGAGATCTGTGGGAAAGATAACTTTCATCTGTGACATTTATTCTCATTCACACTTTTGTTGGCTTTGTGCAGAAGAACTTCATTTAGATTCATAAACCTGTTCATAAATGTGCATAATTCCTCCTGTACCTTGACTTTATAAAATAAAGAATTCTCCCAAAGCTGTTGCATTCAATTCAATAGCTTCAGAAAACTGTCAAATGTCCTTGAAGATCATGACAATATCTTCATTGGCAGCTCAGAGGTTTTAAAAAAAAAAGACTGGAGAGCAATAAAGGCTTGTGTTCTCTGGGAAAAATGTCATATCTGGCTTGCTTGTTTTTGTATTTCAAAATACAGAAAAGTAGCATGAAAAGGGTAATAAAAATTCACACGTGAATTCTTAGAATAAACACATACTGATGTTTTATGTTTGTGTTAAATCTTCCTTCAAATTAAAAAAAATGCCAAATTTGAAATTTCTTTTATGCTTTACCAAGCACATTTTCTTCCTTCCTCTCCAGATGCGAAAACAATGAATACTTTTCCGTATATCCTTCCAATCTGTGTCTTTATCCTTCTACTACACAGTATGTAGTATCTTATGTTTTTATAAATATATTGCTATATTGTACATAAATAGTATTTTATAGTGCCTATTATTCTGCACATTTTTGTCACATAAAATTTGTAAAACACAAATAGAAAAAATAATGTAGGTAATGAATCTGAATAAGTAGTATTAAAAATAAAAATATCTCAAATAGTCTCCAAAATGGCTCATTGTGATGAATCTGACATTGAAGTCATAATTGAAGAATCAATACTTTACATTTACTTAGTATCATAGAGAAAGGATATAGAGAAATAACATTTGTTGAACACTTATGTGTTTATATACATTAAACATTTATTACACTGTATTAATATGAAGGGTGCTATGTTAAGCATTTTATATATAATTTGATTTAATCACCAAACCAGCTACAAGTTAGGTATTACAGTATCATATTATAGATGAAAAAAACAAGGCTCAGAAAAATTAAGTAACTTCCCAGAGTCACAGAGCTACTCATAGGCAGAGTACTGTTGTGATAAAGAGTATAAGATCTGGAGACAGAAGGCTTGGGTTCACATTCTAACTTCATGTTCTCACATAAAGTTATATATATAAACTGAGATGCCTGTATAAATGATTACTCTTATCATTATTATTATTCTTTCTGAATCCCTCATTCATGTCCTCCTTTAAAATTAGATCAAAAGACAATAACACCTAAACAAACAAACAGTAAAGGACAGAAACCAAATGTAAATGAGGAAGGGATATAAGGAAAAGCAATTGAGCAATTGAGCCAAAAAGTTATCTTTAAGCTCCCTAGAGGAAAAACAAAGAGGGAAACATGATGGGCTCCATGCCCTCTCATGTCTAATTGTTGACAGTGCACTTATGCATCACAAAAGCGTCCTCAAACTCTTAGAAAGTCAAGGATCTTTATCTAATGTATATTGGGCAAAGCAATGAAACATGTCCTCAAATGTGGTTTAAGAAAACTAAAGAGATTTCTTCATTTTATTTGCTCTGGATGAAAGCCAAGGGTTTCATTCAGTCCATGCTGTTAAGTAAGAGAAGAAGACAGGGTGATATGTCCAAGTTATGCAGTTTTTAGGTGCCTGGCGGCATTCAGGGGAAAACTTGGAGAAGCTTAAACTTCTAAGGGACTGAGTAGTGTTAGACCAGCCTTCAACAAATAGTGTTTTTGACAGCAGCTGATGAAAATTCAGGTTTGAGGATAGAGAGAAAAAAAATTTAAAAACCCTGCTCATTATATAACTACAAAAAGAATTAAATCTTTGTAGCCTCTATTTGTGGTTAAAACTGAGGGTAGATGAAGAAAAAATGGAAAATGAAAATGTACGGGTTATGAGAAGCCCAGAGGAGGAACACAACAGAAAGAAATTTAAAGGAGAACTGAAAAATCACTTCAAAGTTCAGACCATCTCCCCTTCTGCAGATATTCAGGTACTGGAGATAGTAAATGCTGATTTCCCCCAGTGACTTGGACTCCCTGAAGCATAAGGATCTCTGAGAGTGAAAAAACCTTCCTCACCTGAAACTAAAATAAAAAAAAAAAAAAAATTGACAGGAGGAGTGCACCTTGAAAGTATCTCCCCTTTGGGAGATTTGGCGATTAAGAAAAATCCTTTCTGAGTGTCGTTAGGGAGGGCCCTGTGTCCAGGAGCTTCCTCTCTGGATCACATCTGTGTGGCCTTGCTGGGCAGCTGGGAGTCATGAAAATACCTCAGGAACTGGGACTGTTTTACTAGTGTATCTTCAGTACCTCGTACAGTGTGGGTGCTTCGTGAATATTTATTGAGTGAATAAATTAATTAGTAAATGAACCTCAGAAAAGCCAGTTGCCAGTAGTATTCTCTGCAGACAAACAGAGGAATAATAAACCACAGATAACAACTTGATTATCCATCATAGTTATGGAGGTTGAAGGTGTCTACATGTGCCATTGCTTTCGAATTTCTGAAAAAGGTCCACACGTGCATGAAGAGGAAAGGGTGAAAAGATGAACACACAATGATATTTGTAACACAAATGATTATAGTAGTCAACTATTGGAAATAACTAAGATGTTCATAAAAAAAGGCATGAGATAAATAGATGGGACATAGTTCATGTTATGTTATAGAATATTAGACTATAGAACCCTATTAATTAAATAGAAATAAACACATGCTATACCATTAAATGGAAAAAGTAGGTTGCAACAGTAAATCAAGTATAATTTCATATTTGTAAATTACAAAATATATGCAAGTTTTTTGTATTTTTCATAGAAAAGATTCTGGAAATGTTAACAGTGCTTATCTCTGGGTAGCAGGATTATTGGTTACCTTCATTTTCATTGTTTTTTATACTGTTCTTTACATAACAAAGCACTGCAACTCACCAAGTACTGCATTTACAATCAGAAAGGTAATAAATGACTTAAAAGTAGAAAGAAAATATTCTCTTGCTGTGGCCAAATAGTCTGTATTCTAGTTCCATCCTTGCCTGGGGAATCTTTAGGAAGTTGACTACACTCTCTTAGACCTGATCTCCTTACCTGGAAAATAGAAAAACTAATAATGATACATAGGCTTTTATTTTTACAAGGCCGATATGAGGACAAAAAATAAGTTAATGCATGAGAAAGCACTTTGCAAATTGCAAAATGCTAGATACATATAATGATGAGGAGAAAAGGGAGGAAAAAGGGAGGACGAAGAGGAGAAGGAGATGGACGACGATTTTGTATGATTGAAATAAGAGAAAATAAATGTGGCCAGTAGCCATATTTGGGGACATCATTAGAACAATTTTCTCTCTCTTTTATTGTTTTTTATTTTTAGAGACAAGAGTCTCACTATCTTGCCCAGGCTGGAGTGCAGTGGCTAGTCACAGACAGGATCATAGCACACTACACCCTTGAAATCCTGGGCTCAGTGATTCTCCTGCCTCAGCCTCGCAAGTAGCTGGGACTACAGGGATATGCCACCGCACCCAACTAAGGACACTTCTTACAGGAAATGTAAACTTTGTGTTATGGAATTGGGGAAATTATATAGTGTTAAATTCAAGATGTTTTCATTCCTACATATCAGGTCATGCAGAGATGGCATATGAGCCTCCTCAAGAATTAGGCTGGGTCTCTGGGCACTGTTTCTTTATGCAGAGGATTGTAGGAAGAGAAAACATATCTCCTCACCTCCCACTCCCACACACACACGTAGGTTATGTGAGTGGTGAATGTGGGGTAGCAGTTGAAGCAACAAAGATTCATTTGATTAATTTCTTAAATAAAAACCTGGTTTAAAAGGAAAAGAAAGATAAATGCATAGCTAATCACCATAATTTCTTTCCAATTCCCTAACAATCTCTGTGTCCCCTTGATCAAGTCGGTTCCTTTTATCAACCTTCAGTGTTCTCATTTGTTAACTAAGGGTTGTCAACTAAATCATCCCTTATGTCCTTTGAGCAGTAAAGTTCCATGAGTCTCAGATTCTATAGATTCTATAGATGCAGATTTCATATATAAATCCTATATATATCTTTATTGTCTTCCCTTTCTATACATTTATAAAGTGGGAAATCTGAGCTAAATGATTATCTTTCCAATGACAAACACATTCTATTGGCTACCTTGATAAAACTTGCTCACTGATAATCGGTTTGGCTGAAACATTATAATGTAATGGTATTACTCTATTTTACCTTGGGAAAGTTATTCAAACTTTCTGAACTTCTGTTTCTTCATTTGTAAGCTGAGAATAAAAAGAATACCTACTTTAGAGGGTCATTGTGTAGTTACATAAGATAATATGCAAAAAATGACTAGGGTAGTTACCTAGCACAGGGTATGTATGCAATGAAAATTATGTGCTAATACTGATGTGACAAGGTTTGAGTTTTTGCCTTAATTTTTCTTTCAACTTAACAGTGATTGTGATTGCCGTCATTGAAAGATGGAGCTTGACTCAGATCTATTTCTTGATTTAAAACTCTCTATGGAACCACATCCCACAAAATCTAAAGAATGCCATATTCTTCCTTTAAATCTCAAGTGTCTAAAAAGGCTCTCTTGAGCCTAGATTTGGCTTCATTGGAGCATCCACAAGATAAATTCACGTTAAAGCTAAAAACTAAATAAAACATATCCAAATTAATGTATTCTTTTTACAAAAGGATAAATAGAGCATTTTATTAATACTTTTTTTTGCTGCAACAAAATGACAGTCCACATCTTTTCGTTCAACACAACAAAAGCTATGATCACATTATATCACTTTGAGACACAAAGCAAAGGGTATTTTTATTTTCTTAAGGTCAAGAATGGTTTGCATTTTTAAACAAACTTTATGTTTTATATTTGTAGTAGCAGGGCCTCCAGTCACTAGCACAATACAATGAACAGATCAAATATCCAGAATAGACAATTAAAAATACACCAATAATATTTTGAGTTGAACTGGGAAATGCATTATTATAATTTTAGAACATTATAAAGAGGTCTGATGTGAACTATTTTAAAAGAAAAAAATCATTCCAACCACCCAAACAGCTACCACAAGCAAAATGAAAGTAATATATAGACAGGAAATTTTATGCATTGCACTTATTGCTTGGTACACAAATGTTGCAATTCCTGTTGAATTATATTAAGAAATGACAAGCAAAATGCCTCTTCCCCATCTAAAATTCTATGACTCTATGAAAGTAGAAATTTCAGTCCCCTAACCCAACATTAGGTGTATGCTACTTTTGGTTTTGTGTGAAGATTGTTTATTATGTTTCTGTGTATGGATATGTATAAGATATACAGATATATATATATATAGATATAATTTTAATATAATTTATTGTCCTATATTTTAAGACAAATATCTCTTAAATAGGACTTTAAATAATAAAATTTTCTACTTACAATATCTCTATTGAGTTTATCTTTTCATATTATAGATAGTTCTGTGGCACAAGTTTCATATAATATTTAATTATTAAGGAAGAAACATATCTAAACCATTTTCTATTTCTTTTGTTGTTAATATTGCATTTTAAGGGCTACATCTCTGTAGTAAATTTCGTATTAGATTCTTTATGGTGTATATATCTTTTTTTTCCTAATGCAAGTTACAACCAGTACAAAGTTGTAATAAAAAATACATCGAAGTCTATTTCTTTTTATATTTTTTGCAAAAAAGTTATGTGATATGCTACATGAAAAATTGGATATTATTGAAATGTGAAGTGTTTATACTGTTAGGTAAATGAATGGAGGAACATGAAGCATACCCCTCAGTTTACAAGTTCTCTTTCACAATAAGTGTTTGTGCCCAAGCATTTCATATAAAACACTGCAAGATATTCCTTTTGAGGACCAACAAAATATCCCACATTATGTAATTCTAATAATTATTCAGTACAACTTGCTAGCTGCTAATATACAATATATTTCTTCAACAGAAAGATATCCCAACTACATGATTTACAGTTAATAAATGTTGCCAATACATGATGCAGCCAACTTGATGTGTTTCACTTATTTTTTTAAACAGAACTTCTGCATAATATCTTGCAATACATTGTAACAAATATTTAAGTGCATGTTGCATGATCAAGTAGCTTTGGCTTCTTAACCTTTGGAGGATGAGATGTGCCAACTGTTCTAGTTGTGCTTTATTAAATGGTGATGAGTTTTAGCTCATATGAATCCAATGAATAACTACTTGTTTCTACAATTTTGACCAGTCACAAAGGTAAGAATGAATTACCTGAATGGAAATGATGGAACTTCACAACTTCTACAGATTGCACTTGATGGTAACTTCATGGGTTTGTTTTGATCTCATTTTTACAGCAAGACTTGCCTGGTTGGTATGTTTACATGTTTACACCACATTTTTTAAAATTTTTGTGCAATCACAATGAATTTAATCACAAACACTAAAAATAAATCCAGCAATTAGTTTTGTTATGAATAATCATCTCGGTCCTTATAGCTATATGAGTCTCGTACCTCTTCTTGTACAAATTCCTCTTTCTTTTCCCAACCATTGGGCCAACCTCCATTGGCCTGTGTTGTGGCACCATAAGACTTAGTGGTGCCATAATTTATATAATTTTGAGTAATGTCCCCTGTTTCTTCATCAAGTTCATCTTCATGGATAAATCCACATTTTTCTTCACTTGTTTCCTCAGGGTCTGCCCAAGGCTGCTTCTCTCCTGAGGCAAATATTGCATAAAATATAACTCCTCCATAGTGGACTAGGGCAGCAATCAGGAAGACATACTGCCACTCTTCACGTGACTGTAGTGACAAAAAGTGGCACTGTGAGAATAAACTCCCCATGATGGAAAACCCTAGCCTCTTCCCTGAATGCTCTACCACTGAGTTTTTATAAAACACTATCTTCAGGGATATCCACATCCTGATTATGTAAAGCAAACATTCTGCTAAAAAAACTTTCTATAATAATGTTACTTCCATTATTTAATTTTTTAATCTAAAAGTTTTGAAATAAAATTCCAAATATACCTATGGCTGGCTGATTTTTAAAATATTCATACTCTTTTCATTTCTATTGATTTACTCATCTTTTAATTCCACTCTTTTTATTTCCTCTGGTAAACCATAATTTTGAAGCTCTACAAACACATATAAGAAAATACAGCTGATAATAATATTCTTCCATGGATAACTGCAGAGGAGTCAGAATTGAGGTTTACAAATAAAGCTCAGAAGACTTCTGTTCACCTATTTTAATAAACAATCAGGAAAAGGGGTTTTGTGTTGTTGGTACACAGGGATATGAGAAATAGCAAAAGGTGTTGAGAAACATATTTCTTGTTGGTTGTGGAACTGGACTTTGTTAGGTCCTAAAGAGATATTTTCTTCTGAACCTCAATTATCTTAATTATCTTCCCTACTCAGAGGTGTGGTGACTAGACCAAAAAGAAAATGCCAAGAACAGGTTAACTCTTTTCCAAAAAGATTCTTTTTTTGAGAGAGAATCTTCCACAACTAAATATCTGTTTTGCTCCCTCTTACCTTATTCTTTGTCATTGCGCCAACAATGATAGGGCAAACCATTCCGGATAATGTGCCAACACCATTCGAAATGCCCATTAAGATACTGGCATATCTTGGAGCAATATCCAAATGGTTAACATTGAAACCTAAAATACACACATTAGTTTTGATTCAGGAAATTATAAACCTCGTAGAAGTAAGTACCATAGAATATCACATCACAACTTTTAAAAAGATACTGGATACATAACATGTGCTTAACAACTACTTATTGATAATTTAGCTCAGGGATATAGTAGGAATAGAATGGGGTATGATTTCTTATCCAATACTTAATATATGCTGCTCACCCCACAGAGAGGAGGAAATGTTTTCTTAACAACAACAAAATGGTAAGTGGGGTGGGGGAGTGAGTAGTAACCAATCCAGATGATGTTTTCTAAATGTTTTCTATTTTGACTGTTAACATTTAAAAGATTTTTATGTGTGTATGTGTGAAGATGTGCATGGTGTGTGTGGGGGTGTATAATCACCAGCCAAAATCATAATGTCACAAATACAAAGACGTCATAAGTACAAAGAAATAAAACTATCTTACCAGATATAGCAAATCCACTGAATCCCACCGCAAGTACCAAGAACGAGATAGCTACCCCTCTAGTATGAGAATAGCCAACAACCAGAAGCAGTGTGGCTTCCATGCCAAAACCTTCAGAAGCAAATACATGGGAATACTTAAAAAATGTTTGTAAATTTTACCAGTGAGCCGAAACTGCTAAAAAGTTAACACTTATTGATCTAGATATTCCACTTCAGGGAGTCCATTTTTAAAAATAATAATAATAGTAATAATTTATGACAGAGATTACTGAAGACTTTCTTGTTTTTTTTTAATAAAAACATCCAAAACAACTCAAAGTTTCGATGGTGGGAAGAGTTAAGTCAGTTAAATAAATATAATACAAATGACATTATTATGACATTATTTAAACCTAGGAATTATAAAAAGTTTGAAGATAGCCAAGTGATTGTAAATGAAGAATGAAGGCACAAATTTAACTGCAACTAAGTAATCTGATATGTGTAGCAAAAGTTATTCACTCATGTAGATTAGAACTTAGTGAACTAAAAAACAGGTCCCTACTAACACTTAAGAACTTACCGCCACAGTTCATGATCTTTCTCACAGTAGTAGTTGAAAGAATTTGCTTGCTTCTTAGAAAATCTGCAATTTGCCCTCCAATAGGCACAATGATTGTCATCACTAAGTGTGGCACAGCAGACAGCATGCCAACCTGATGAAAAACAAGAAGGGGAGAAATATACGTGACCATAAATAATGTGGGCAATGTAATGGCCTTGGATTTCTGAATCCATCATCAACTCTTCGTAAACAAATGAAAGAAAAATACTGTCTCCAAATGTCCAAATGACCACTTACTCATTCCTAGAATAAGCAATAACTTCCACAGAATAAATGAGAAAAGCTACGTAAATTTACTTTGACCGCTTTTTATCTTCTACAAGAAAGCGGTACTTTTTTTTTTGCTGTTATGACTCAGTAAATTTTGAGGTTATGAATCAACTATTCTAAATCTCACCACACCATGATTTACATTTGTGTGTCCATTTTATATTCTTGAATGTGTTTGAACAAATATATCATTAACAAGAAAGGGAGAGGGGAAAAAAGAGAGAGAGGAAAAATACATTTGATATACCTTGAAGAGGCTATATTTTAAAATTCATTTTTTTAATTCATAAGGCTAAAAATTACATATTTGGATTTTACGTATTTATGAGTTCTATAACACAGATTTAACTTCTGTCGAGGAAGCACCCAGATAATGCAGACCAATTTTTCAGTTTTAAAAATTTTCTATGTCAAATATCAATGCTTGGTCACATTGTCATACAGTGACATATAGTTTCTGAACTAATTTTATACTAAATAGTCCAATCTAAAACTTAACTGGCATCAATTCAACAAACATTTTTAGCCATTCATTATATGCAAAGCATTGTTCTCTAGGCATTGTAGGAGTGGGAAGTATGAATAAAATGCATTTAGATTATTATTACCACATACAGAGACTTAGCAAATTTTAAATGTAAACAAATAAGTTTCTTACTAAGTATACTTTCAAGCACAGGTCCTGCCATATGATAAATACTTGCTAAGTGTTTATTATTTGTATTTAAGTATGTCTTTCCAATTAGATTATTGAAGGTGTGAGACAGGAATTTGTTTTATTCTATAGCAGTATATAGTGTGGTATCACGATCAAGTACATGGTTTCTTGTAATAATTAATTGAGACAGTGAATGATTCTAAGATAGCTTAAATGTTCAGGCTATTTAATTACCTCTTCCAGCCCAGATGGAAGTTTTTAATATTGGTATTAAATAAAGAAACTAAGATTCAGAAGGGTTAAGTAATTGCCAGAGCCAAGTTTTGAGCCAGTTCAACGTGAGTCGAAAGACTAAGGTCTTAACCTTTGTGCTTAGAACCACCACCATATGAGAACGAAAAATCAATTAAAATCAGACAACATATGCAAATGTGCTTCATTTAGTACAAAACTTGGCATGTAGCAGGGGCTCAACAAATGTGAGCTAAAAAAAGATATCATGTAAACTAACATTAGGACAAACATTATAGCTTTTGAGAATAGCCTTTTGGAAAAAATACAATGGTTCTTTATTCTTAACTGCAGTAGATATATTTAAAGCAATCAGTGTGTAGAAAGAAACCTTTGAACAAAACATTCTGGAACACACCATTTTAGGATTTGTATAGAATTACATGCCATGTTTTTGATGTTCATAAAGGCAGGCTGAGAGCTTGGGAATAATTGTGTTTCCTAAGTCCACATAATTGGCCTGCATTTTGACCCAGTATTTGATACATCTGAAAAGTTTGTAAGTTGAGCATCCTTTGCTATTTATTATTTATTCAAATAAAAATTTTGATTGCTTTGGATAAGCAAAGAACAAAGCTATGATAATAGTAATAAATGAACAAAGTTACTTATTCACTCTCAGCAAAGGGTGTGCAAAGCACCATGGAAAATGAAAGATGCTAACAATTCTAGAGGTTAATTAGGAAGAAATTTTGGAATATTTTACCACACTGATTTAACATTTGAGGGTATTGAATGTCCTCCCTGGGCAATATGTAGATATATTCTGTTTGTGAACTCAACTGGGGTCACAGAAGGTTCAAAACTTCATGAAGATTATTCAACTGTCTTCTCAGTTGTCTGAGAAGACAACTGTCTCAGTTGTCAACTATCTTTTAGTGACTTACTGTGAATAATCACTTCCCACATGATCAGAATGATCAAAACCATCTTAGAGTATCATCAGAAGTTTGCTCATTATTTTTCAGGTTTTGCAAGTGTAGGTTAAATGTTTTGAGCTTATAACTGGTGGATTCTTCATAGAAACTCTAGGTAATTAGATTTTTGCTCCATCCTCCCCTTTGCTTCTCTGAGTCACAATCTGGATTTCATCTCTCTCTATCTGATCCATATTCTGTTCAGAAACTGGCAAGCTGTACATTAGCAAAGAACAGCCATCCAACACTATTGTCCTCCTCCCCTAAATATGAAGCTCAAAAGGAACAAATGTCTCTTCTCATTTGGTTGGTTTCTATAATCTGATCTTTCAAAGTCCTGGTTAATCCTAGCATTGGCCTTCCTCTGATATGCCATCCTCAAGGGTCTGAAAATTTTTACATATGAACATAGGCTAATGTAATATGTACAAATATATATATAACTTACCTATGATAATATAAATTATGATATAAATCAGTTAACTAATATAGCTAACTTATATAGTTAAATAATATATATGTTAGTTCTAATATATGCTATGTATAATATAAAATATTATATAACTATATAATGTAGTTTACATATCCATATATTAATATTTAACTAGTATATATAAAAATATAATTATAGATAAGTATATATGTATGTGTGTATGTATATACACACACTCTGTATTAACTCAGTATACCTGGAATGAAGATTAAGCCATTACAAGTGTGGTTTTATTTATAGGATACCCAACTGAACTAAGGTTGGGGAGAATGACCTTCCATGTAAATATTTTATTTATTTTACTTAAATTTTGCTGCATTTCTGAAAGATAGTATTAATATCATTATTTATAGATAAGAAATTTGAGGCTGACAGTTATTCAAGGTTATGTACCAATACTTCATTGTAGAGCCATGTCAGCCCAGACCCAAAGCCCATGCTCTACGTCCTCCATCACTTCCTCTACAAATTTTTTAGGTAAGTCAGAATTTTTTTTTTTTACTAATCTAATTAAAATCTGAAGATTAATCTCTGTGTGTAGCAGTTATCTACAATTTTTGTTAAAAATCATAATGAATCAAATAAATCAACCTAATATTTAGTTTCTCCAAAACACTATTGCTTTCACTGAAGCATTCTCAATTAATTGGAGCTACAGAGCCAGAATGACCACACAGTTTCATTAACATCAGTTGGTTCTCTCACTCTCCTTCACGAGACCTGACTTTATTAATAGCCTCTCAGTGTCCTATTTGCCCTAGATTATGAAAATGGACTCACACCTCCAGCAGCCTTTGTTGAGATGTATAACACCTCTCAGAGCTCCCAAAGGCTACCCTGGAATGTTTGATTAGCTCCAGAGAGAAGAGCCCTGTCTAAAGCAGCCATTCTTCTCAGGGATGGAGGAAACAGTTTCCTTAGAAACAGGGATTACAAAAGAGCTCTTAGAATAGCTACTCCTAAACTCAGGTTTTCTGCAGTCCCAGAACTCAGATAGCCTTTCAAGTGGAGATGTAATATGAATAGCAAGCCCAGCTGGACTTATGTAACGACATGAAGAGAGATGGCAAGACCATTGCCAGCACAGACAATGCATTCAGGACTCAGCAAAGGGCTTGGCACAGAGATGGCATTCAGCAAATACTCACTCAGTGTTTGAATGGATATATGATTTACCTGAATTTGAATGGCATAGTAAAGGGAATTGAAACAGAAACCAAAGGATCTGGGCCTAAACTTGACTCTGTCATTTATTACTATCATGGCTTTAGGCAATTCAAATACTTTCCCTAGTTTCTGTTTTCTCATCATTTCAATATAAATGATGATAGTTTTCCAACAGGTCAATCAAACAAAGTTGAATATGAAAGGACCTTCTAAATTTCAAATCCCTATATAAACATAATATAGGTTATTTATGTGATAGAAAATCTCAAAATGATTATATTTCCATAGCTATAAACAAACGTCTGTGGCACTTAGCATGCTGTTCTGTAATTGGTAACTTATTTTTTGTCTACACCACCAAACTGTGAACACTCTGAGGACAGAAACAATGTCTTTATTTCTGAATAAACACAAAGCTCTGCATATCATGGTCAATAAATGCTTGCTAAATTAACAAATTGGATGAACAAAATGTAAGAATGTTTTCAATTTTTTTTTGCTATCTTCATATCTTTTAGCTGAACAAATTTATGAAAGCAATAAAAATGAGTTAGATTGGTAATTATCTAAGTACAATTCCATTTGAACAGAATATTATTTGTTCGCTGTTAAATTGTCTCTGACCTGAGACTTGAAGGAAGTTATGTTTATTTACAGGGAAAATGCTACACTGCTACTCACCCCAATTGGGATGTAACTTCCATGAAGTCAGAAACTAGGTCTTTTTTGCCTATATTCCCAGCACCAGGGAGCAGTTTCTAGCAGGTAATAGAATACAGTAGACACTCAAACACCTTACTTATCCTCTATTTCCTAGAAGTTATTTGTGGAATGAATAGATGAATAACACATGAAATTGGGAAGATAAAATCTTGGCAAAGAAATTTAAAATTCACTTAAATACAAAAATCATCCACTTTTCAAATAAAGATAATATTTATATACCTTGCTGATTTCAAATCCAAAGACTTCTTCAAAATATGCTGGCTGACTAATAAGCAATAAATAAAAAGTCCAGCTTCTGCAGAAGTTTGCAACAATTATTGCATAGACTGGCATAGATGTAAAAAATTTCCTCCATGGAGTCTTGAATTTCTGAAATCCCAAAAAGAGAGTTATTCTGACCATTTTAAATATTTTCTAACTTAAATGAGAATAATAGGTGCTTTGCATTTCCAGGATGTATATGATGGGGCATGAGTAGGAGGTAGAAAGGAGGTAGTGAATCGTTAATTACAACCACCCAGTTAATCTTAGTTACATGAATAATCATTAGAAGACAAAAAATAAGATATCACCTCTGTTGCTAATTAAATTGCTCCACCTTTAGGAATATACAAGATTCCATGTTCACAGGAAATTAATTCCAAAAGCATAGATCCAGTTTCTAAGTTTTTTTTCTTTTTTCGTTTTTTTCCCTTTTTTTAGTAGTATTAGATCATGCCTCAGCTAAAACTCACTGCTACATCAGTGGCCTTGAGCTATCCAAAATATTTTATTTAAGACATTGAAAATTCAGTGTACTTGAGAAGAGAAAAATATGAACAATTGAGAATGTTCCCTGCTTGAAGTCAATTATTCTCCTACCAATCTGTAAATTCTCTTGATAGCTAGTAGCTATCAGTATAAATTCTGTGACACTGGAGAGTAAGATTCTGTGAAATTCACATGGCAAACAGCTTGGTAAAAGCACTTGGTCCCCCAGAATACCATGGGCACATCATAACTGGTTATTTATGGATATTCAGACATTCAAAATTAACAACCTAAGTATGACTGGCTTTGCTTATAAAACTCTTTAAAAAATTAAACCTAGTGAACTTAAAGTTCCTGTATATGCCCAAATATAAAGCAAGTACATATTCTCCCCCAAAACTAATATTTTTAGACCTGAAAATATCTCTCACATTCCCAAATACTTTCTCAATTACTTTTTTCTGAATACTGAATATACTGTTTGTTGAAGAACCAATACCCTAATGTAATTTAGCTTAATGCTAGCTTGGGATCCTTGACATGACTAAATTACTAAAGTAGGCAAACATCTTTTACACAGATGTAATAATTATTTTTGGATGTAAAGTCACATAATTGCTAGTATCAACTGTGGCTGTAATTAAGCCTTTTAAAGAGAAGTTTAAAGGCAATACAGTAGGAAGCTACATTGTGGAAATCACTCATATATGTTAAGACAAAAAAGAGACAAATCAAAAACAAAAACCTGTCCTAATAATATGTAATGAATACTGTGCTTTGGATACAAGTTTCTAAACAGCATCATAAATAGGTTCCAAAAATGTAGTTTTTTAAAAGAATTAAATATGTTCTAGGAAAACGGTACCAGATGAATACACTTATTTCACAGATAATAAAAATGTCCAGACAGGAATGTCTGCATTATAGAATTACATTTGTATAAGAAATTACTTCAGAGTATTATTAGAAGTAAAAACATTTTCCCTGCTGAAAAGTGTTCTTTAATTTATAACCAGGATCATCTCCCCTAAGAACTTTATTCTTTAGGTGGTACAGCACTTTATCAAATGTAAAAGTATTTAATTTTATATCATAAAAAATTGTTGGGGGCTGAAGAGGAGATTATGGTATTCTGATAACATTCTGTTTATTGAACTGGCTGTTTGCGTCACAGGTATGTTTAATTTATAAAAAATTAACAAGCTGTTTGTTTATTATTGGTTCATCTTTTTCAGCATGTATGCTATATTTAAAGATAACCTCTGTTATTGATTAAATTGTTCCAGCTTTAGGAATGTACAAGATTTCATGTTTGTAGAATATTCATTCCAAAATCATAGATCCTAATTTCTAAGAATTATTTTTTTTCCTTTTTCCTTATTTCTTGAAGAAAATAGAGAGATTTAAAACACATTGCAGTCAATTGCCATATGTGATTCTTAATAGGATCCAAACTCAAAACAAATGGCTATAAAATACATGTGAATATAGACTAGGTATTAGAACATGGACTGAGTATTAGAAATTTGAATATGTTCTAGATGTTAGATGTTAGGGAATTATTTTTAATTATGTTAGGTGTGATAGTAACACTGGGATTGTGAAGGAGAATATTATCATTTTTCTAGAGATACATGTGAAGTATTTATGGGTAAAGCATTTTGATATTTTATTTATATTAAAATGGTTAAACAAAACAAAAGTGAAATCAATATGGCAAGCTGTTAACAATTGTTGCACCTATATGGTTGGTATACAATATTCCTGTTATTATTCTTTCTGCTTTACAGCATATTGAATTTGTTCACAATAAAAGCTTCAAAATAAATAAAATACAAGTTTCATTCCCATTAGATCTCATTTTTAAATTTACTTTGAAGCTAGAGGAACATATGAAACATCAGTAAAAATCAAATATTATATTTAGAAAATTAATAAGGTATAGGAAATGGAGAGTTGGAGACAATCTATGTTGTTTTATCAACCTACCTACTGTTCTTTTGGTGGTCATTTACAGGAATTAGTTTTTACTTAGGCTAAATGTCTGATTGTTTTTTAAGTTTATGTCTGATCTAGACACATGACCTCTCAAGAACCAGCAAATGAAAGAAATATAATGAACTAATGAGGCTGATCAGATTATTTTTTGGCTAGAAACTGAAGCTAAATCCAGAAGTCACCTTAGACCAGCCTATATTTAGCTTCCACTCACAGTGACTGCAGCTGGTGGGCACCAGAGCACACTGCCAATTCCCCACCCACCCCCATATCGCCTTATTTCTTGAGTACCCACTATTAGAAATTACCAGTCCATTTAAAGAAGGAAATAGGAAGGGAAAAGTTCCAATGACAATCTTCTAATTCATGGAACAACTACAATGTAAGGATATTTTTTAATTACTGAAATTTAATTTCTGAATGATATCCAATATGGGATTTTTCTTGTTCATTAAAGACCAAGATAGCTCAGCCACAATGGGTGACATTTTTACCTAGGATGAAATGTCACAGACAGGCATTCTCAAATAAATGAAGGAGAGATTCAGAGCTGGAATCAAACACACCTAGAATGGGAAGGGGGAGCTTTTTTTTTAAAAAAAAAAAAAACAGCAGACGTGTAATGTGTAAAGGGTATAAGTTACTAATCTGTGTTTTATTTTATAATATCAGATGGCTATGTGTTAATTACTATGCATATTTTCACATGGAATAAAACATTTCCATTAGTGAAATAGAATTGCCTCTCTCTGTAGGCAAATCCCATCTAAGAAATCAAACCATCCAAAATAGGTTTCACAATATTAACTTTATAACATTTGATATTCATAATACTGAAAGATGATGATACTTTATCAATGAAAGAATTAAATTATGTTAAAAATGTTTAATGTCAGCTGTCTATTATTAGTGTTCCAATGCTTCATTATTTCCTAAACCATATATAACATAAATACGTATGTGTATAACCTACATATAGAATACAGTAGTCTCTCCTTATCTGAGGTTTCACCTCCTGAAGTTTCAGTTACCCATAGTACAGCACAATAAGATATTTTGTGAGAGAGAGGGAGAGAGGGCGCGCACCGGTATTCACATAACTTTTGTTACAGTAGATTGTTAAAATTGTTCTATTTTTTATTAAACATTGTTGATCTACAGTCTGATTTATGAATTAAACTTTATCATAGGTGTGTATGTATAAGAAAAAGCAGCAGTATATATAGGGTTTGGTATTATCTGCAGTTCCAAGCATCCACTGAAGGTTTTGGAAAGTATCCCCTGCACATAAGGGGGGACTACTGTGTTCAATAAATAAAAATACAAATAAAAATATTCATGACTGATTGGGAATTTCCTATAATTTAAAATGAATAAATATTGGTTGAATTTGTTTAAATTTTAGACTCTACTGAACTGTTTTTAAAATTTGCTTAAGTTTATAATCATAGCTAAAATCGAGGGCACATTTTAAAATGCTTCAAAAAAGAAAAAGAAAAGAAATACAGACGGAGGAAGTGGCAGTTATTCCTGTCAAGGAATATGAATAGACCAAAAAAATTATGCTTGATACCAAATTAGTTTGTTGAATAAAGACTTGTACAATAGTTTACTTGGTCAAGAGGGGATGAGATGGGTGATAAGAATAGGAATATACACCATAATAAAGTTCTTACTTCCATTGCACCTAAAAGATTTGCACTCTCTCCAATGCTTTCTTCTATGTACCTACGTTCTTCATCTGTAATAGTAGGATGCTTTGCAGGGCTCTCATAAGACACCAAAAGCCAAAACATGTACCACACCATTCCAAAGCTTCCTGCAAGCAACAGTTCAAAAAGAGAAAGTCAGAGAAAGCCATCACAGATATTTCCATTTAACAGTGATGTGCTGGAATAAAACTAAAATATTCTCATGACAAACACATTCTATAGGACGGGAAATTCAAACTTATATTTATCCTACTGACTTTAGCCATGTCTTCTTGTTTTTTGCCACTAGACTTCAAACTTCCTGAAGTCTAGTCCTGAAGTCTAGTCCTGTGGTTTTATTTTTTGTCTCTATTAAATGGCACTGATAAACAAGGAACAATACATAATTATTGAATGGTGTAGTTTGAAAAGTATTCATACATCCAACAAGCATTTACTGAGCAGTTCCTATTCCAGATACTTTGCTAACGGACAGACATATAATGAACAAGGCGAAATTCCTGTCCCCAAGAAATTTGTCTAGGGGTGAATCCTTTACTTACTTGCCTGTATTGAATATATGAAACTGGTTTGCATTTCCAGGTAAAAGAATTACTCATTTCACCCTCATGTTAGCAATTCCAGACCTAGTAAACAGACTATTAAATAAAATCTAGAAGATTATTTTAGCCTGAGTGCTATATTACATAAACAATGAGCCTCTGTAATTAATGCGGTAACATTTAACACTTTATGTGACTATATATCATATTATTTTTACCATATACTACTGTCTACTGATAATTCTTTGGGAAGATTAAAGTTATAAATTCCAAGGCCATAAACTGCAAGTCCTTTTCTATTCCTTTCTTTATTTAGCACTCTCACCATTAAAACATGTCCTTATTGTGCAATATAAATCTGTAAGCATTAATAATAGAAAGAATTTCAAGTGATTTATTCTGGTTTCCCAGCAGTTGGCTATTTCATTTTCCTTCACACTGTTCTCTTTATCCCTTGGATAAGAATCTAAATGCTCCTGATCTCTATAATACTTTTTTTTTTTTGCCTATTCAATCTCTAAGAAGTGTTCTTTAATACCCTACATAGCTTCTGATGTGCCATGTTCCTTTTAATTACTGAACATATCAGCAAACATGATTTGGGGTCAGAAAGTGTTTGAAAATTTGGTATAATATAGTGGTTACAGAATATAACTCCCCCCGATTCAAGTCCTGGCTGTGCCACTCATTAGCTGTAGGATGCAATCAGTAACTGAATCTCTCTTAACTTCCACTATGAAATGGAATAATAATTCACTTTTATGGGATACTGAAAGAGAAAAATTGAAGGAGATAATGTATAAATCAACTAGCACAGTGGGTGGCACAAAATAAGCACCCAATAAATGACAGCTATTATAATTTTTTAAATAATCATCATTATCACTCACTGAAGTCTCCCAAAGTGTCAGACACTCTGCTAATTGCATTGTATGCATTACCTTTTTAAAACTTGCTCCGGTATATGGGTATCTCATTAATATTTAAAATATGAATATTGAATGGGTGGCCTCAGACCCAATTATTTTTACACACAACACGTAAGCAAGTACTATGATACAATATTTTCAGATTATCTAATGATTTAACTTTGACTTTGTCTCATCCAATTATAAATATCAAATGAGATTTAACTTGAAATGAAGAGATTGGTTTTTTACAAGTGCCCTATTTAGATTTTTATTCTTACTTTACGGTTACATCATATCTTCAGTTAAGCAATGGACTAAAGCATGAATCAGTGTATTCAGTGAATAGCCATACCAACTTGTACTATACACTCTATGAACAAGTGCTTTTAAACTTTCTTGAATTGTGGACTCCATTGCAAATCTAATATAAATTAAAATGTGATTTAAAAAATCTCCCTAGGGAATAAATATTCAAAAATACATATATGGCTTACAATTTTAGGCATTCATAGATCCAAATCTTATTCATGGCTTTTGAACCACGAAAATAGCTGCTACTATAAAGTAGCATTTAATAACATTCTGTAAGCATAAGAATTTCTTCAGATAAGAAGACTTCAAAATCTGAATGAGTCAGGACAAATTTGGAAGCGGCTAGGTACAATTCTACTGCATGGCTTCATTAATCTTTCAGATTCTCATGCCGATGTCCAAAGATGGTATTAATCAGTGACAATATCAGTTGGAATCCAGCTGTCTTATATTTCTCCTTTCGTCTTTATTAAAAAGTACCTCTTAGAGAGAAAGATTTTAGGGATACTTTGAAGTGGTAATCTTTCAGCTTCTTGTTAGAAAGTGAACATAAAGGGTGTTTAGAGTTAGGGTTCCATATTTTATTTCAATGTGAGGCTTTTAATCCTGGGGACATGAGGACTAAGATGTGCTGCTGAAGTAGTTGACTACTGATATTTCATCCCAAAATTGAATTGGTGCTTTAGCACTAACCCTGCCTTCCAGCTTTCCATCCCTGTTCAGTTGTGGAAAACAGAATCAAGGAAATAATCGAGAAAGCAATAGCAAAGAAGAGAAGTGGGTGATGTCTACTCTTTCCTCCTCATCAGCTTTTATCTGTATAAATTCATGGGGTACAAGTATAATTGTGTTATGTGCATAGATTGTGTAATGGTGAAGTCAGGGTTTTGGAGTATTGGGTATAAATGTAAATTATTAATATTACAACCTCTATGGAAAACAGTATGGAGATTTCTCACAATGGAATATTCCTCATCAGATTTTTTTTTTTTTTTGCTTTTTCATGTCATTTTTAATTAACCAAGATTTAAGAGTCCTCCCTTGATGGTTGTCTAATTTCAGCCTTTTTTATTTATAGGGCTGACTTGTTCCCAAAGGTGCAATTCTTTTTTTTTTTTTATTTCAGCTTATAATGGTGGTACAAAAGTTCAGGGTATATATATTGCCCATGTCCCGCCCATCCCCCTGAGTCAGTTTCAAGCGTGTCCATTCCCCAGACAGTGTGCATCGCACTCATCAGATTTTAATCTATAGCTAATTTAATATTTTTTCTTCATAATCAAGGGCATACATTTTATACATTATAAAGTTTCCATTAGCAAAGTGGTTGCTTTTAAAAACAAGAAATATCCATGTAGGGAAAGTAACAGAGATAAAATAGTTTCTTTGATCTTCTTAGAATATGAGGAAATGATTCTTGAGAGAAGAAAATAAGTGTGAATAAGTGTATAAATACAGAAACGTATTCGATGACTTATCTTATTATCTGTAATCACTTTTCTTTTTGCCTATGTGCATTTTATTTAACCCAATAGTATAGAAATGTAACATACCATAGACATAAAATACTGAAGACCAGCCAGTGTACTGTACAAGAATGCCAGCTAAAGGCATTGCAATCACAGCTCCGGCATAGGAACCTAAAGTAGAAGGGAAGATGGGAGGACGATAAGTGAAATCAGTATAAATTCTTGACTTCATCTCACACTCCTTGGTGGATTCACATGAACACACACTTGCATGTGCATGTACACTCACACCCCTTTATATACCAAACACACACACATGTATACATGTATATACCTACACACTTACACAGGAATACAGTACTATACAAGTGGATGCCAGCTACCTCCTACCAAGACACGACAGACATTTAAAAATAATAAAAGAGCCATACTGGTTAGCGTGTGTCCTGCACATCTCTGTGCTGGGCCGGGAGCAGAGTGTGCCAACACTAGCCAGACACCTGAAACCTATTCTTGACACTTCAAGAATGTATCTTGAATGTAACTTGTAGCAGAGTCATGTAGTTTCAGTTTTGTGTAGTGTTTTCTGACTTCATTTTAAAATTTATCAAAGGCAGTTATGAAAACAATGCCTTAGAAGGATAGACAGAAATGGCAACATTTATGCCCCATGATTTAAGCCCAAATGCTTAAATCTTCAAATTCTGTAGGCAATAACACTGTTAATCTAACGTTATGGTTTAAATATAAAGGGAAATTACAGCAGCCCTAATTTCCTATTGCTAGGATTATTTACAGTGATTCTAATTCCTGAATTTTAAAATGGGTGGACATTCTCTTTTATATTTGGAAAGAGAACCACTTTCTTGCCTTTGCTGCTCTGGTATAAAGACAAAAAACATGAGCACTCTACAGACAAAAAATGACCTTAAATCACATTGACTGTTTTAAGATATTATAAAAGTTAGCAATGAACGAAAAGTAGTTTCAGACTAGTAGAAAGAGCACTAAGCCTTAAAAATTGATATTGAAGATTTAATATATGTTTATTAATTCTGTTAGATAAAACAGTACTTAGGACATTTTTGTTCCTGAAAATAAAATTTGTAGTGAATAGAAAATTATAAAAATAGCACTTACGGGAATAGTTGAAAATCATATTAATTTCAGTTACAGTAGTTATTTTCTATAAGGATTTTATCAATTTTGTCCACTAAAATTCTAACATAAAGTTGTATCAAATACAAATTCTGATAAACTGTTAGGTTTTAACACCAGACAGGATTCAAAGTAAAATCAATATTTGTAAACATAAATTCATAGTATTCACTTCGTTATATTTTAACCTTTATAAAAGTGTTTAAAATTTGTATTTTTATAACTTTATGTCTAGCTGTAATAAAAAGAAACAGCATTGAGGTTCTCAAAAAATAATAGTGTAATAGAAGATTATTATAAAAAGCCACCCATGAATATATTTGGAAGTCTAGGTGAAATGGATCAGTTCCCAGAAAAATACAAAGCACAAGAAGAAATAGAGGATTTAGGGAGAACACTAAGAACTAAAGAAATTAAAATGATGGTCAAAAACCTTACCATACACACACACACACACACACACACACACACACACACACACACTCACTCACACACAAAAAGAATAGATGGCTTTACAAGTGAATTTACCAAACTTTCAATTCTTATTCAAGTTTTCCCTAAACTTTAACCCACCATAACTACATCTGCACACAGTACTCACCACAAAAGGAGGTGGTTGCTAATCTACTCCTCTCTAGAGGAGGGGCCCATTTGCTCCATATCCCATGACATGCTGGGTAGGTGACTCCCTGTGATGGGGGAAGATATATATCACTATTCAGGATCCAGGGTCACTGGGAAATACACATATTCCCTTCTCTGATGCTGTTTTCTATAGTACAGTCACAAGGTATTAGGGAAAGCTCCTACTCACCTGGCTCACTCATTCTCTGGCATTCCATTTTAAAAGCTTTTAGTCTAAACTACCTAAGACACAGAGTCTTTTTAGTAGTCTGATCAAATCCTCCCCACACTTCAGGTCTTCTTTCTACCTCAAATTTTTCCAATTAAGGCAAAAAAAAAAAAAAAGGAAATGATATATTAACCAATTCATCTGTAATTCTGAACAGTTTGAGAAATTAGAAGGATCTTTTTATGAGGCATTAAATTCAGTGATTCCCAAATATAAGGAATCTATAGCGGGGAAGGTGAAGCTTAGATCCTTGGAACTAACACTTTCTGAAAGTAGTGTCTAGAACTTAAGACCCTTAAAAGAATTAGCCTTTTCCTATTATTTTGATTATATCATTTTTTTATTTGGGGGAAGGGAATTTGTTTAGTGCCTTCATATTTTACATTATTTATCTATTCCCATTACACTCCACAGAAAGAGACAAGGCACCTAGCACTCTGGGAGGCCAAGGTGGGAGGATCGCTTGAGGTCAGGAGTTCGAGACCAGCCTGAGCAAGAGCAAGACCCTGTCTCTACTAAAAATAGAAAGAAATTATATGGACAGCTAAAAATATATATGTATATATAGAAAAATTAGCTGGGCATGGTGGCGCATGCCTGTAGTCCCAGCTACTCGGGAGGCTGAGGCAGAAGGATTGCTTAAGCCAGGAGTTTGAGGTTGCTGTGAGCTAGGCTGATGCCATGGCACTCTAGCCCTGGCAACAGAGTGAGACTATGTCTCAAAAAAAAAAAAGAAAGAAAGAGAAAAGGCAATAGCTCAAACTAAAGTTTTTAAATGGTTTTCTTTCAAAGTCTGCATGCTCATGGAGCAAGAGCTGATCATTAGAATTTGGATGCCCCAAAAATACATTCATTGAAGTATTTTGGTGAAAATTCATATCTTGATTCAAGACTGACAGGGACTTAATAAAAATAAAAACTCCCCAAAGATATTAATTCAGGGTTATCACTAGCAAAGGACAGACTCAAAAATTCTTATAACAACACATTAACAAAAGTGCCTGTTTTTTTTTTTTTTAAGTCAAATAGTCACTAAAACATTTTCTTTAAACCTCCTCAATTCTATAGAGGAGGAGGTCAATAGCCACAATTATAGTTTAGTCTTGTTTATACACAAAAATCTGATTGCCTAACTTTTCCAATGTTACACTTTTTATTTTAACACCATGTAGATACAACCTAATAAAAATACATTCATTTGTAGACAAAGGCAAAGATAAACCAATGTTTCTCAATTCCATGCCAACCTTAAAATGATTATCATCCTGTAGTTCCATACCTCAACAAGTCCCTGCAATATTCTAACAAAGATGACACATCCATAATGCACTCTGGCTGCTGATGGGATTAACATATTTAGGGTAGAGGTAAGAAGTATGGCAGCTCCAAAAACCCTGAAATAGAAGAGATGGGAACACTGTTTAAATGATTCAGTATTTTATATATACAGATATAAATTTCTCCAGTCAAGTTAAACATTTAAGATAAGCAACAATTGCAAGCAATTTTAAGGTAGATTGTTTTATCTAAAGGAATAAAATATGTTCTGGACTTGATTGGCTAGCCATTGTAAACACAGACTTGGCCATCCATAAGTTATACATTATTTGATACATAAGAAATGAAAGAAGGATCCAATAAATCAGGTTATATTTATATTTATTTTCTTCATAGATCTAATTACAAATTGTAAATATTTAATAAGTCACGGTACATGTTTTTAGTCTATATTTCAGTCTACAAGGTAAGCTGCTGAAGGACAAGAGCCTGTTTTTTCACATCCATTGTTTTATCCCCAACACTCAGCACAGTGCCTGACACAGAGTTGGTACTCAGTGAAGAGTTGTTGAAAAATAATGAATATACAAATGAAGTTGTGCCTCACATTATATAACTATTTGTAACTTCCCTAGAAGCTGCACAGACATAGAAATTTTATAAATGGAATCATATTTTAAATGCCCAAAGAAATCTCACAATTGTATCCCACAGCACGTTTTTATAATACAAAAAACTATTCTTAATATATGTCTCAGATTTTTTTTTTCTTCCGTATTTCTTTTACCTTTTTTTTGATGAGTAGGTGGGCAGATTCTCTTTGAGGCACACCTCTAAGTAGCATACATATGCACAACAATTCAACAAAGAATTGCTAAAATGTGGTGCTAAAGTCTTTATCCATCTGCAAGTAAAAATTCCATTTCATTCCATCATTTAAAAAAAAAAGCTTCCATAATGTTTATACTAAGGAAGAAAAATGCCCCTTAATTGGGTACCTTTAGAACAATTTCTTTTGCAAAGATGTTTTGGGACATACTATCTCTGACAAGCTAATCTGTGTATTTGGAGCAAGTTTTATCAAGTCAAACATTGGTATTTGAATTCAGCCAAGGTTGGTTGCCTCATAGGAGCTTTCATTTTTCCAGGGGACACATTTAAATGTAACTGTTAAAGACCTGGATTTCTGAAAGAGGCATTAATCATTATTAATCTGCTACTGAAATTTGAGAAATGACTTTCAGAAGGGCTGAAGTGGAACATCTCTTTTTCTATCAATTATGTACCAGTCAAATATTTTTGTGTAAAAGCATATGCAGCCTATATCCGCCTTCCCTAATTGGCGTCTCTTCACTGAGGTAAATACTCACTCATCCGGTAACTATTCTGTTCCATTCTTCCTCTGTGCTGTTTGCTCAAAATAGATCTCTTTGGTTTTAAGTCAAAGATAATTTTGCATGCTTGAGGAAAATACATTTTATCTAGGTTTATCTAATACATGTGTCTTCTTTTCCTATAAATATTTTAGAAGTATGATGCATGAATTTTATTTTCTATGAATATAACTTTCTATCATCACTTTGTGTCTTCTTCTTTGAAAGGTTTTTAAATACTGCTGACTCTAGATAAGCTGGTGAGAAATGAATTTTATCCATTCTTTAGCTTAGGGTTTCTCAACTTCTGCACTATTGACATTTGGGCCCGGATAACTGTTGTGAGGTACTGTCCTGTATATTGTATGAGGTTTACCAGCATCTCTGACCATTACCCACTAGATGCCAGTAACATCCTCCTCTCCCCAAGTTATGACAACCAGAAATGTCTCCAGCAATTGCCAAATGTCCCCTGTGAGACAAAATCACCCCCAATAGAGCTAAATCAATTGTAAACCATTCGTAAAGTGTACACTATAGTCAGAACTAAATTTAATATATGCTTATTCAACTTGCCAGATATCATTCTAACTCTTCACACGCTGTAAACTGCACACAACCTAACAACCCAGTGACATTGGTATTATTAATATACCCATATTGTAGATGATGATACTAAGCCTGAGAGAAGTGAAATCACTGGCTCAAGTTGCTAATCAGTTCTAAGTAGAAGATACTTGTTTGATACCTGGTTCTGTCTTATTTAAAATCCAATGGGTTTTGCCACCTGGATTTACATCTGATTTTGCACATACTATGTAGTTAGTAATGTATTTTCGGGACTATAACTGTAAATTTAAATAATGATCTTCACAAAGCCACTTGCAATCATACTTTTATTCCTGAAATGAAATACCAATACGTCAACTTCAATGTTTACTATCCATTCTTGCCCTGAATGGTGTTTCTGATTACATAATCTCATAATGTCTAAACGCTTTTAAGTTCCTTAATTCTTTTAACCAACCTTTTTTATATTAGTGGCCATAGCATCTAAAAATGCATTGACTTTATTCTAACTAGTTAAAAATAAAATTCATCAAACTATATGACTTTATATTCTTCTCTAGTTTTATACAATTGCTATCCAAATTAAATCCAAGTTATTAAAATTCTGATTATCAAAACTCTTACCCTACTTGAGAAGCCTTTACACTTTTACTTGGCACACAGGGAAAACTGAGGCAGCCTCCCCATTCAACGTTCATTCATGCATTCACACTTCAAACCTTTGTGGGACTACAGTTAGAGCAGAGTGTTGCTGCTAAGGAGAAGCGGGCTAAGATTTACACAGCAATTATTATACTTTCTACATCTATATTAACTTACTTAATCTTTACAACAACTCTCTGAGTTAGACTTCCCTCTCATTTTACAAGTAAGGAAACCAAAGCAAAAAGATTGGCCAAGAAAAAAAGCAAATAGTAAAGCTGAGATTTGAATCCAGGGCTCTCTGACATGAAAATCTGTGCTCTTTCCGGATGCCACTAGGCACTCAGGAAACGACAAGGATGGCCCTCAATGTGATAGGAAAGGGAAAGAGAAACATGTAGCCAAGAGAAAACATATACCAAAGGCTATAACAGAAGTACAAATAGAAAACAAAAGAGGGAAAAATTCATCCCAATGGGGTTGTCCAGGATGTAAGCTGTTCATAGGGAAACTTTCTAGCTGGGCCTTAGAAGATGAATATAAAAAAGAAGGAAAAAGATTCCAAAAATAAGGAATGGATCAGCAAATGTTCAAAAATGAAAGAGGTTATATTATGGACCAGAAACTAGGGCAGTATTGAAAAATGAAGTATCTCAAGAATAAAAAAACCAAACACCACATGTACTCCCTATTAAAGTGGAACTAACCCATGAGCACACAAGTGCACAGAGGGAAGTGAAACTCAGTGGAAATCAACCATGGGGGAGGGGAAAGGAGGGGAGGAGCAAAAACCTACCTACCAGGTACAATGAACAGTGTTTGGGTCATGGGCACACCTATAGCTGGGACTCAAGCATTACAAAAATGATCCGTGGAACCTAAAACATTTATACCCTGTTAATATTTTAAAATTTATAAAAAGAAAGAAAATGGCTGAGAATGGTGGTACAGATGAATAGGTGAATTAAGAACATCTAGAGTGGGATGATGAACAAGGAGTGTTTAAGGAAATGTAGAGAAGACAAGGAGGTGAAGAGTGGAGTCCATACATCTGGGACATCTTACAGAAGATGGAGTTTGGGGTGATCACAAGGGAGGCATGATGATTATGCCCCTAAAGTGAAGTAAATATGAAGCTTACTGCAATTGAGGGGAGAGGGAGCTCTGAAGCCAGAAAGTGATCGTGATCTATCCATATAATTCCAGGCAAGACGATGACTTGCAGGGGAACAGGGGCCAAGGTCACGGATGGTGGTAGAGGGGGAAAGAGGCTGACATAACATGGTACAGAAATTTTTGTAGAACTCTAGCTTTGTCACTTAAAAATTATGTGACACGTAAGTTGCTTAACTTCTTTAAACTTCTGTCTCCTTGTCTATGAAAAGGGCAGCACTAGGTGAGAGTTAAGGACATGGATTCTAGAACCAGATTGTCTGAGTTCAAAGCTCATCTCTGTCACTTACTACTTAAGTGACTTTCAGCAGTTAAACTTTATGTGCTTCTTCCCTTACCTACAAAATAGGAATATTAACAGAACCTATGAGTTATTACAAGTTAAGCACCCAGAAGAATGTCTGACACATCCTAAACATTTAACAGATGTTAGAACTTGTAGAATGATGATACTGATATATTATATTTCCTAAGACTGCTGTGAGGCTAAATAAAATAAAAAATAAATCAATAAATGTGAGCCAGTCAGGTAGAAACAGTGACAGTCAATAGTTATTGGATTGTTAAGAGTGTGCAAGTTACTTCTAGATTCTTATTTTTACCTAACAACAATCTTAGAAAGCTACTACTGCTATCCCTGCTTCACAGATGCGTAACCAAGTCCCAATATGTTAAAATAATCTGACAAGGTCATATAGAATATAGTAATATGGTTTATATTTTCTCAGGCTGGTTACAGATCCTGGACACTTAACCACTAAGATCTACTATATTATAATAGTGCAGAACTAATCTAGCATCTAACAGTGCCAGCAGAAGCATATAAAATAATGTAAAATTTGAAAAATGAAAATGTTATTGAAAGATAGATGGTAGCAGCAGTGGGAAGTGAGAGCAGAATTTTATCACTTCCCTCCTATGTTTTCAAGTAAATAGTTAAATAGGCTCACTGATGAAGGGTTTTGTGTTTCTGTAAAAAAAAAAAAGTCTAGGTTTCAATAAAGAAATGGAAGAAGTAGTAGAACTGAGTATGGGATGGGAAAAGAATTTCAAGAATATAGAATAGTTTGGCACAGTATTGTCAAGGCATTAGCATAAATGATAATAAACCAGGGGCTTTTTAAAATACAGACTGCTTCTGACTCAGCGGGCTCTTACAGGTTTGAGTTCCCAAGTGATGCCCATGTTGCCTGTCCTGCTTTGAGAATCACTGGCTTAGCCGTAGTACCATGCTAGGTATCCCCCTACCCAAGGATATCCAAAAAGGGACAGATGCTGGGGTTGGAGGAGACCTAGAATAAACAGAGCTGAACAGAGTGGAAACAAGGGACTTAACATTTTACTATGGAGGGGAGAGGCAAGGCTAGAATGGAAACACCTGCTGAAAGGGAAGATGTCCTTTAAAAAGCACAAATTAAAATTAGATCACTAGATCAAGAACCAAAGTGAAGTTTTCTGGCCTGATTTTGACCATCCTCACCGACCAATTGACTGAGTCTGTCATATTTTTCTTAGAGACATTTAAACAGCATGACATAGTATTATTTAAGAATACAAGTTTTGTGGTTACACTGTGAGAATTCAAATTCCAGTTCTAATTTCCTATGAGGTATGACCTTGGGCAAGTTCTCATTCCTTAAATTCTCTAAGTCTCACTTTCTCCATCTGTATAATGGAGATAAGTTTCCACAGTTCAAAGGAATATCATGAAGTTAAATGAATCAATTATGAAGGAGGACAGTATCTGGTTCATAATAAATGATTTATAAATATTAGCTATCATTATATAAAAATTTCTTAAACCTTAAGAGACTTTCCAAAGAATGATTATTCCTTATTCTTTTCTTCCAGAATGATTTTGCCCTGATAAATAATGCTAATTCTGTGACCATGGACGCAGGGTTGTTCCATGCCAGACTGAAATTCTAACAGCTTAAAGTGCATGAACACATGTAAGGGGAATGCTATCTCTCATTCTGAAGTCATATGGAATTTATTGAAATGCATCAGCCTCTTAGTCTGTGCCTCAATAGTCCATATAAAACACCCGATGGGAAACAAATAAGCAACAAAAGGAATTCACAGCCCTCTCTAAATCAATATAGCTCTCCTAGTAGCCTCCACCCTTATCCTTCAATACTTACCCACTCCTTTCTCTCCCCCTGACACACACAAAATCTTTTTCAACTAATCTCTCTCAGACACTCCTAAAGCACTGTATATAGATCACTTTTATAAGATTTAATCCATGAGATCATATGTTCTTCCACCCCTCCCATTATTTGTGTCTCTTAGAGAATAGGGTACAGATCTTCGCTTCTTCAAACCCCAAAGTGCTAGCAGAATGCTTGGTATACGGCATATTCTTATGAATGAGTATCCAATTACTTTTGTGTAAAGATTTTAAAAAGAGGGCAATTAAAACTTCCCTTTCTGAGGTATACATAGGCAACAATAGATCTTTCTTCTTTGAACTTTCTTTATCCCAACATCCTTTTCAATCAATTGACCATTTATTAACAGTTGGTTTCAAGTTTTTAATGGGGAGAAACTGCTGTTATGTGTATCCTATCAATTCTAGGAAGCTGAATTACTTTCATATAATAACTGTAGAGTGGCAGCTATGGGCTAGAATGTAGAGTACTCCTGTGGATAAATCCTCACTTGAGATAGTTGCTGAGTTCAAGTACATGGCCCAGTCTGGCCTCATCTTTAAGTCTTCCAAACAACATTGGAATCTCCTGAAATCAGCAGCCATCATGCTGCCTGTTCATCACTGCGTACTCATCAGCCTCTGAAACCATTGTCTCTGAAGCTCTGCTTTCAAAATTAAATTAGGTGGTAATGCCTCAGAAGTGACATAATGTCCCCTTAAAGAACCTCACCATTTATTAATATTTAATGTAGTTATAAATATTGTATTATGCTTGCTTGACAGTCATCATTTTTGTTTGCCCTGATACCAGAAAGCAAAAACAAAAACATTGAATATATTTTTGATATTTCAACAGAGGGAAATAGATTATATGCCAGGAAATAGTACCAGTGGGAGCTTTATTATCCCTAGCACTAGTCTTAACTTTGAATCATATAATTGGGTTTCACAGCACTACTGCCCTGAAGATAATATCTATCATTACAGCTTTTTTTAAGTCTATGCTCTGATCAAAAGACTTGTCTAGCAATCAAAACCATACAAATAAATAAATTCTTAAAATTATTCCACAGCTATGCTCTTTCCTGTGGATTTAACCAAGCATTACATAACATGGTGATTTTGTTAAGTGACCGTAGATAAAATTTTTTAAAAATAAAACACACTGTAAAGATATTTCATAGGAAAAATATTTTTAGTAAAGAAGAATATAACTTAAAATCAGACATCCTATGGTTCATAACCCAGTTCTGCCTCTTACCATCTAGTGGTATTTGGGAAATAACTCTGCTTTTCTGTATTCAGTTCTCTCATGAGTAAAAGAAGTATCAGAATGCCTGCCTTACAGAGTTACTATGAGGAAAAAGATGATACACATCAAAAGTTTAGTTATATATTTATTATTCTATTCAATTCTAATTTCATCTGCCTCCTGAAGTGGAGAACTAAAATAATTATGAAGGTGATTTATAATTCATTTTTTTCTCTCTTCCCAGCCTCAACACACATCTCTGTACTATTTATAGAAAGGTAGAAATTTTATTGCTGAGTGATCTGCCCCACATTGATTGATTGAAAAGCTCTTCTGATATTCACTCACTCCCCTCCAACTTACAGGGATAGAGTTTCTCTGCGGTGCTCTGACTCAGTTGAGCTGGTTTTCTGTCCCCGCCCCCCCGAACCCCCGCTTTAATCTAAAAGCTAGATTCTTTGACTTTTCTTTAAGTGTGGGAAAGAAGAAGTCTGTTCTCTACTTCATCATGTAAATTTAGTGACCATGTTAATGCTTGACTTCAGTAGGCCTAAAGAAAACACGTGTACTGTTTTTAGGTTTCTCTTTACAATCTTGTCCTTTGATATTTCACTGTGGATATTTCAGGTACATTTTCAATGCCTCTCCATAGGTTAATTATTAAATTTGATAAAATATCAAATAATAATAATACAGTTTATCTGAGAATGCTTTAATGAATTTGTGATTATAGAATATAAATTTAAGATTCTATCCAATGTGATTAACCAATTACATATTTGTAAAATTAATCTTTGACTTCTGATTTATATTATAATTTTTATTGTTTTGTTTTGTTTTTGCTTTATAATCCATTTCAGTAAGGAAATTCACTTAAGATCAGATCACCACTTCTACATAAGAGTTAATAATAAGCAGGAAAATAAGCAAATACTAGGCTTTACATTGAAAATCATTTTCTAGAAATAAATAAATTTTTCCAAACAAATACTTGTCCATTTTTTGGATCTTTTGATTTTTTCAATTGTAAAAAGTAGGTTCTCTATAACATCAGACAGTAGATTAATATCATTAATATATATTAAACTATTAATAAAAAATTTTAGCAAATTACACAGATTTTTTTCAGCAATGAGCTAAACCAAAATATTGTTTCCATTGAACAAATTGATCAAACCACATGGGTGGGAACTAAACATATATATCTGAATTTGAAATTCAAAGTAGTAAGTTGAATCTCAACCAGACTGATATTTCATGTTGTTTCAAGTTCTTCTCCTTATAACTAACTAGCAGTTAAAGTACTAGTTTAAAAACCCACTCCTGGTGTGACTATAAATTAAAGATAAGGCATCAGTAATTTGGGCGGGGGGAGGGGAAGGAAAGAAATAGACAAATTAATGTGTAAAATCTTAACTGGACTATTCCTTAGGAAAATAATTAGAAACTAATAGGTGCTCTTAGTTTTTCAAAGAACAGCATTATAATCTCTATGAAATGAAATAGGGCCATTTGCTTATTAAAACTGATTTTCAAAATGATAAACCATTTGAACTCCTTTTAAAATTGTTATTTTCCCCATGATTTCCTCTGCAGCAAATAACATATGAAAATAAATTCACTTTGATTATTTTCAAGTTAAAGCCTTTCTATTTGTTTTTCCTCTACTTTCTCTCTGTCTCTCTCTCTCTCCCCCTCTCCCTCCCTCTCTCTCTCTCTCTCTTTCTATCTCTCTCTCTCTCTCATACACACACACACACACACACACACTTTCCTTCCTCTTTCTCAGAACACTGGTGTTTTTAAAATGGCGGGAGGCTTTATATCACTAAAAAGGTTTCCAAAATTGAGAGATATAATAGTAATCATAATATAAAACTGTTTGGAAAAGCAAATGCAGCTGCTGAAAACCTGCGTCACAAACTGCCTCATGACTAACATTCAATGCAGCCTATAACGAGTTAGCTTTGACATTCCCAGTCATACTCTTTTCTGTGACCCATAGCCACAAACACGCTTGAGTATCAAGCCCACCCCAAAAGGATTTGCCCGGAAGAGGTGATAGGAACACTGGTCACTTGTCACTTCTGCAGATGATATTAATTTTCCCTAAATCAATCAAGTCATTTCCATTCGGGCAGTGACTTGTCACTTAACAGGACTAGTGTTGTTCACTCCAGGTGTGGGACTAATTCTCTCCTGGAGGGTCTGCAGGAGTAGACTGATTCAGGCTGTTTAATCTATTTAATCTAATCAAATCAGGGCCTGGGCACCTCCCTTTGTCACATCTGATGCCCCTACTCTCATATTAAAAAAGGAATACACAGGCACAAGCCAGCCCTCTGGGTCCCTTGGTACATCATTAAGTTGTAAAAATGACTTCATCACTCACGACAGAGAAATTAGACAGCCCCAACGGTGGCATATGGCAGCGGGAGAATCGCTCTACCAGCTGCCCACCTGACTCTCTCCTCCCTTAAAATCGTGTCCCTCCCCTCCAGAAGCTGCCTCTGCACTGCGGTAGCAAAATGCTGCAGCAGCAGGAGAAGCCAGAGCTAGTAAGGGGTGAGGGGATTGGAGAATGAAAAGAGAGAAGCTCATGTCAGCAGAGCACGTGCAAACCCTTGGAGACCCCTCCCCCCCCAATCCATCTATTCATCTTGTGGTAAAAGGCATTTTCTTTTGTCAGAAAAAAGAAAGCCCCTTCTACAATACCCCAGATACCTAACCTATAGGGCCCACAATAGGAAGGCAGATAGATGTTTGATCAGCAGCTAGATGAGTGAGATAAAGTCATCTCTAACCCTAAAAGACTGGGTGCCTATAAAACATTTCTACTAGAGTAGGATGGTGGTCCCTTCCAGCAGGCTTTATGTTCATAGTCTGAATTATTTTCTCACACAAAAGAAATTTGCAAGTATTTCTCACTGGAAGATTTAAAGAACCCCTTCTTGCAATGGATGTTGCAATGGATAGGTAAGTAAGAAAGGAAAAAGTATTTATAAATGGATAGACAGACAGTGTATTTGTGTACGTGTTTAATGATGGGTCTTAGCAATTTATTTTTCAATGCTTATTCCAATAAATAAATAAAGCACAACTTTATTGTTTTATTTCTGTGAAGAAAAAAGGCAGAATAGCACCAGTAAAATTGCTCTTTTCTGGGTTCAAAACATGAAGATGTTATGGTGAAAATGTCTGCCTTCCTCTCTTTCTGAAAATCATTCTAACAAGAGATTTTTCACAGACAAGCCAGAATATTTACCTAAAGGATATTAAATTTCATTTTTATAAATGTAAGTCACATTTGTAAACAATTTTAAAGTGCTTTTGGATTTGTACATTTTTAAGTATAAATTATTCTCTTTTTTATATTAGGTGTATAAGTTGTGTCAGTTAAAATCCTCAAAACAAACAAATCCCTTGTTTTTTGCAGACAAAAGATCTAAAATACTCTCCCTCCACACCCGTCAGGCTCAAATCTCTGCAATCTTCTAGGTGCCCAAACTGTCGAAGAGGCTGAGTGAGCAGAAAAATTTCTAAATACCATGTTTTCTTCTATAGAATATCATAGTATTTGTCTAAGTCATTATCAAGTGTGGAATTTGCCTTTTGCAGAGAAAAGAACAAAATCACTCATGTTGTGAACAAATATTTTGGGAACCAATACCCATACAAAAATACAGTATGTTTTTCCTGCCAAAAAAAAAAAAAAAATCTAAGGATCCCTTGGGCCTGCTAAAGGCTTCTCTCTCTAATTCGTGGATTTCTCCCCTGGATTTGGGGCATGACAGATTGTAATCATTCATTCAGAGAGCAGGTGGTTCAGTCTACTCCTGAAAGTGAACTTTGCAATGAAGCACATAGCATCAGGCAGCGTTGTTAAATTTCAGTGTAAAGGTAGCATGTGGTCATGCTTTCCCAGATACCCGAGTTCTACCCACAACCCCTCTGTAACCTTGGATAAAACACTACTTCCACTACTCCAAAATGAAAGCCTTGGATTAGATGAGCGCTGTTCATCTCCAATATGGGTTCTTACTATTATAGGGAGTTCACTATATTCTATATTCACATATGATCCTCAGTGTCTTATTCAATAAAGAACTATTTTTGTTCTTTAGCGAAAGTCAAGTTAGAAACACAAGAAATACCTGACAAGACAAAATATTACACTGGGGATTGAACTCTCTTTAAATAAAGGGTAGGGGTAGGTAGGGGGAAATAAAATGTAACTTTCAGCAGAGAAGTCCAACCTCAAGCGTAAATGGATTTCTCTAACCTAGCTAGAATTCAGAGATTGCATGCACTGAATTACTAGCACTTTCTATACTCCTGGCCAAAAATATTTTTTTAGGACAGCACTTTAAAGCCCTTAAATGAAATTTACCAAATTTTCATTGAACAATAATTTCAATTGTGAACAATGTGTCTGGGAAAACGATTTAAAAGGCAGAAATATAATCCATGAAAAAAGGCTTTTTTTTTTATCGCAATGGAAATAGCCATTTGCATTACAAACACTTAAGGCAAATTAGGCTAAGTTCAACACAAATAAGCTGAATGGTAACAGGGTTTTCTTTTTCTTACAAATTTTTCTGAATTTAATGTGTTCTTAACAGTAAATGACAACAGCAACAATTACTTAGTTTCAGGTACTTCAAATAACTTTACACATATTCCCTTATTTAGCTGTCATGAGCCATATGAGGTAGGTACTTTGATTAATCTTCTTTTACAGAAATACAAACTGAGGCTCAAAGGGGTTAAATAATATTTTATGTCATTCAGTTGTTAAGTAACACATTCAGGAGTCTGAACCTATACAGTTTGGCTTTAGATCATAAATCTTATCGCTTTTTTTTAAAGCCCAAAACACCTTGTTGTGATGTTCATTTTATGTATTCAACAAATATCTATCATGGGCCAAGCACTCTTCGAGATGCTAGCAAAATAGCAGTGATAAAAACATGGACAAAATTACCTGTACTCATGCAGCTTAGATTTTATTGGAGAAAAGAATACATTAAATAAACACATAAATTTAAAGAAAAGGTGGTGTTATGTAAAAAAAATTAAAGCAGGGTTGAGAAATTAAAAGGAAAGGAGCAGGGTATAAAAAACGTTAAATAGTGTTTAAATAATATTGCCACCTAATAAAGGCAAGAATAGTATTTGTGGCACAATGTAATACATTAAAAGCATCACAATTTTGACCAAATTCTCTTTGGTGTATTTGACCTTCTATGGTTATACTCTTTGCAAAAAGTCTGTTTTTCCCCTCTAAACACTTGCCCTGGTGTTTAATGCAGGGTAAAAATAGTCCTTAGGAATTTCACATTTGTAAATATCTGGATTACTATAAATCCCATGTCCTGTATTATTTAAAGACAAAATTAACTTGCCTCCAACATTGTTTTATCACTACAATAAATATATTCTCATCTTAAAACAGGACAGATTTTGTAAGGAATCTTCCTTTGATTCCTCACCCTAAGGCCCTCCATGGAAGTGATTAAATTCTTCCTCCCAGGATGTGCTATAGCTCTTTAAGGAAAGACAAAGAAAAAAAAAAAAATAATACAAGAGCCCTCCTGTGGGACGGAGTTTACTTCCCTCCTGATTCTCCATCTTCCTCTCAATAAGCAGGAAAATAAGAATACTTAGAATTTGACCAGTACAAGGACCAAGAGTCTGTATTCTGACCAAAAGTGGGGTTGTCTTGCTTAATCAATGAAATGGAGAATGTTTGTTTTTCATTGAGAAATCTGCCAGGAGGTGTAACTATGAACACTTCTCCCTTGAGGTGCTGTCTCCACACATCTCAGTTCTTCTTCTCTGATTCTGCCCACAACAGTGATGGCAAATACTTTCCAAAGTGAGCTTCTTTTACATCTACAGGGAAAGGAATCTGTCCCCAGTGTCCCACCCAAGGGAAATCTCATTCTGCTATTAAATGATCTATATGGAGAAGCTTATTTGAATGGTCATACAATGCTTGTAGGTGGAAAACTGTTTTTATTATGTTGTTTTTACTGTTTCTGAGAAAAAGATCACAATAGGAAATATACATCTTTCAACCATTCTAAAAATCTTCCAGGTTTTGTATTTATAAAGAGCCTTCTTAGATAAAATTCTATGTACCATTTGTAGGAATAGTTGGACATTCACCGACATGTTAATAATAGGTTTATATGGGTGATTATATTATTTACGATTTTTATTATCCTTTCTTACGTTCTTCTCTTATTTAGTATAAAATACTTTTATAACTAGAAAAGCAAATTTACATATGTTTAAAAACTCTTTGCACACAGGGCTTCAACTGTATTTACAATGTTTTGTTATATTAAAAAAATGAAGTAAATATGTCAAAATCTTCAGACATGATGTTAGTCTCTATAATTTTCTATAGTTCATAATATTTTACAATAAATTTTAACTTAAGTTTCTCAGTCTCATAGAACAAAAATATTATATATGAAAATATTAAGTTTCTCTCCCTTGAATATCCATTTAAAGGTAAGATGATTTGAATCCAAAAAAAATTCTAAAATTCAGAATTTTTCCTTTGAAGAAAATCTACTAAATTAGAACCTGAGTATCAGTCTTTTTACTACTAAACATGACACAATAGTAGCAATGAGCCTGCATTTTTTAAAAAAATCAGAAAAACTGCTTACTGATCTCCCAGCGTTACAAACAGGAGAATCCCTGGTGTTTTTTTCCTGGCAGGAAAATGTTAGCATTTTAATATTTGGCAAGCTGAATATTTTGACTCTGAAAAAAATCTTTAAAGCCACCACCATCATGTTTCCATTTGACATCATATTGAGTTTCCTGTATCATTATTGTTGTTAGGTGAATTGTTGGATTTTTTTTTTCTCCTGGAGTGAAAATATTTCATATATGTCCCTTTGGACTATCTTTCTGGAAACTTTATTTTGCTTTAGAAACTAATTTTTAGGAAAACAAAGGTTGAAGACACTACATATCAGGGATTTGAAAACCAAAAATGTAACGTTCATAATCAGCAATATTTAACAGAATATTTTTTAATTTGTCCGCCTAATATCAATTTTTCTTTGACTTATCACATCCATAAAATTGGGTTCTTTATATAGTTTGTGATTTTCATCTTAAATTGATTTTTTTAAAAAGAATATTTGTCTCATTGCCAACCATCCCTGTTGACTTGTAAAGATCACATCCAAAAGGCATTATTCCTGATCTATTGCACTCTCCTCTTGACATTCTGAAGAACTGTCCAAGAATCCTCGCCCTAGGATCATTAAGCCTAAAATTAATTTCCAAGAATTCCTCCCCAGGTCCTGGGGACTCCCAGAAGCCTTGGGCTGGAAGATAGTTCTAGTGAAAAGGATGGTAAGTTACAAAGTCTGAGGGATGAGGTCTGCCTGATTGCAGTGAAAGGTGGGGAGGACCCAGGTTACAAAGGGAGAGACAGGACCATGACTAGGGAGGTGTCCAGTTCTAGTCTTCTTCCTCTAAAATGTGACTTTTAGAGGGAGGGAGAGGGGTGAAGTCATAGGTGCGAGGTCTGAAGAAAAACCCAAAGTCTTTATTTTGGGTCTCTAAACTGCAAGACCTGGAAGGGCAGGTGCCTGTATTCTAGGTCGGTTCAACAATTCAGACTTGAAAGCATTTAATTTTGTTTATCAAGATACACAATGAAGCAAACAAAGATGCCCAAGGCACAACTGTGGCCAAGCTTTCCTCCTTGACACCCCCACCCCGTCAGTCCTTAAGGCTCATGCTTAGGAGGGGGCCTCTGCAGGTGGCGCTGGGGGCGCTACAGAAAAGTGGCGCTAGGACCTTGGCTTCGGCCACCGCTGCTGGGCGAGAGGCCTCTGGAGGCAGCTGAGCTCCGCCCCTCACCCCCTCCCCTACGCAGCGGAGCTCATTAACAGGTGGAATCGCACCTCTGGCGCCTGAAATCCCTCCTGCCTCCATAGAAACGAATCCTTCAGACCCAGAGCACCATCTGGGCGGGCTCCGGGTCCGGGCGTTCGACGTGCCCTGCTGGGAGGTCAGCACCCTGGGAATCGCGGCACCCAAGGGACGCGCGGGAGAGACCGCAGCATGTGACCCCCTCCCCACCCTCACCCTTCTGTGCACCCGGCCGCACGTTCTCTGGCCTGCTCCCGGCCTGGCTTCAGCTTCTATCCGACCGTAAGGCACAAGGACCCTTTCACCAAAAGCTGGTTCAGCCACGGCACAGACCCGGAGGCCGCGTGCGCCCGTCCCAGACAGCTTAATTGGGGTGGGGGGGAAGGGCTCCTTTATTCTGGAAGGAGGCGCCAGCAGTTCCATCCCGGAGAAAGTGTGGCAAGGGAGCAGACCTCGCCCAGGAAGTTGTTTTCAAGCCCCGCGGGGCTGCGGACCCTGCCCCAGCTTCCGCTGCCCGGTCCCAGCTGGCAAACGCCGCGCCTTCCAGCCCCCGCCCGCCTGGCGCGTTACCTGTTGGCCGCCAGCCTAGACGCGATGTAGCCGCCCGGAATCTGGGTGATGATGTAGCCCCAAAAGAAGGACCCGTGGATCATCCCCACGGTTTCCGGGTCCCAGTTGAATTTGGCTTTCTATGCAAGTCGGAAAAAGAAAAGTGGAGAGAGAAAGAGAGTGGAGTCAGTGCTGAAGATTCACTTTGAGTGGTTCGTGCAGGCCAAAGAGCCCTCAACGCGCGGGGGCACTTCGGGCATTCCGGGGATCGCAGGGGTGGTTTAATTTTCGTTTCCTAACAAAATTGCCTCTTCTTAACTGAAAAAAAAAAAAAGTGCTCATTAACAAAATTTATGGTGATTAATAGCGAGGCCGGGCGCCCTGGCTTTGCTCCCGACTGCTGGCAGGCAGGTCGGATCACCCCAGTGAACGAGGAATCCTCAGGGCCCCAGTCTTGGAAAACTGGACTCCCCATGAGGAAATTTGTTAGGCAGATGGAGACTCCTGGCCGGGGTCCATTTAGTGGAGGCAGTAGTGGAGTGCCTTAGAGAATGGAATCCAACCCCCGCGACCCAACTAGGAAAATTCTGGGGAAGGAAGGTGGGGAACTCGGAATGAAAGGTGCACGGCTCCCCGCGCCTGGGAGAAAAGCTGTTCCCTGCAAATGGGATGGGTGTGGGCCTGTAAGGTTTGGAGTGGCCCGGTGACTTTGGGGGAGTTAGTGGAGAGGGAGGCGTTGCTCGGGGTTGTAATAAGCATGGGCTACGGTACGCTGAAGGTCAAGGTCTAACTCCGCCCTGGCCAGCCCGGGTGGCTCCACAAGGTGAATCAATCTCAGAGTAAACCCGGGTGAAATATCTGCATCGGAATAGTGAGAGAACCTATCCTGCGCGGAGAGCTGGGGACTCTTTTAGTCCCTTTGAACAGAATAACATTGTGAAACCAAACTCATTTGGTAGGGTCTCCCGGACTCCCCGGGGGCCAGTGGCGCTCACCGCTCACTATCCACAGAGCGTTCTCTAATTGCTCCCCGCAACCCTCGCTTAGTCTGGTTTATGGCCGCTCAGGTCCCTAAAACAGGAAGTCTGGACCCACGGGTTTCTGTGACCTTGACGTGACCCTCCCCTCTCCACGTGCGACTCCTGGGGACCCGAGACTCTCCTACGACTGCGGCTCCTTTCTGAGCCTGCGGGGTAGACCTCCAAAGACCCCTCCGCCAAACCTGCTAATGGGAGCACAGCTGATTTGATTTCTGTTTTCGGTTTTGTTTCATTTTTATTATTAAGAATGTTTTGGCGGGAATTGGAAGAAGTCAGGGGAAAACAATACCTAAAAAGCCATTCCATTCCTCCCAGTAAAAGAAAAATATTTCGATTCTGATTTAGCGGACATTAGTGACCAACTTATTGTATTAAGTCATTCTTCACGAAAGCCTGGTGAGCTAGACGCTATTTTCCTCTTTGCAGATGAGGAAGGGAAGGCCCAGGCAGCAGAGGGACAAGAGGTGATACTAGTACTGCGGTCCATTGTGGAACAGCAGAACTGGACAGGGGGTTTGGGAGCATCCAGGCCTTCCACTTTCAGTGGGGGGAAAACGGGGCTCAAACAGGTGATGTGGCTCTGTGAGGCCACCCGGCAGACAAGCGGGAGCCGGGGCGGCCCAGCCGATGCCCACCTCCTTGATGACCTTGCCCCCGCGGTGGATGGTGCTGTTGTTGACCATGTCCACGATGGCCACGCCCAGGTTGCAGCGGATGCCGAAGGAGATGCAGAAGCCCAGGCCGCTCATGACCGCGATGATGTAGCGGCGCGGCAGGCCGAAGCACGTGCAGTCGCACAGCGGCGCCTTCCTCTCAGGCACCTCCAGGGGCTTCCCATCCTCCGTCAGCTCGATGGTCTCCCCGGTCTCCTGCTTCTTCTCCAGCACCCTGCGCGGCAGAGCCAGGGGAGGGCGGGTGCGGGGAGTCAAGGACGCGCAGGGTCAGGCACCCCCAACGCCGGGCCCGGGCCTACTCTCGTGTCCTGGGACTTGTCGGAGCTAAGGGGAAGGCCACTGACCTCACCTCTCCCTCACAGGTTGGGGGGTGGGCGACACCAAGCTTGAAGACCTCGCGCTCTCTAGCACTCTGCCCTTCTCCCTCCCCGCGGCGGCATCGTGTCCCTACCTTTAGGCCTAAACAGTGAGTCCCCATTCTCTCGGGATCCACCCCTCAGCGCCTTGATGCACAAACACAGGCTGCGTGGGCCTAACTTTCTTGCGGGTTCTGCAGTTTGTTAGGCAAGGGGTGACCGGAGCCTTCCCCGCACCTGTGTAGACACCTCCCCACCCCCGCAGTGCCTTACACCGGCGACTGCAGGTGTAATCCTGCCGCCTCGTCTTCCCAGGGTTGCTTCACTGCGGGCGGGCCCAGCCACGGCCCTGCACCCGCGCTACCTTCTTTTCCACCAAGCGGAAGCTTTTTGGTGTGAAGGACGCCAGGACCCCGCCCCTCAGCTGAGCCCAGCCCGGCTACCCAAAGACTACGGCCTCTCCAGCCCGGTGCCCACGCGGAGAAGGTCTGAGAACGCCCTCAGAGTGCCAAGCACTCTACTCCCCTTTCCTTCAGCCCTAGGGTGCCAATTCAACGCTTACTCCCCTCTTACACATCTTACTTTTTTTCTTTTTTTGCATTTTACTCGAGTTGCAGACAAAGACCTCTGCAGCATATGGCCGACACCTAAGCTTCCTACTGCCAGAACATGAATAATTAATTATTCACAATCTTCCATCATTACTATCTCGGTTACAAACACTGGAAAATGTCATGGGCCCATTTCCAAAGACGTAAAATCCGACTCCCAGACATACAAATGCGCCCCCAATAAACTTTCGTAAGACGTTCCACACCAAGGCGGAAGATCTCACTTAATTTTTTTTTTTCATAGTATTTCACAAGATTTCAACCGTCTGATTCAATTCTTTTCGGGCTTTGGTCTCTGGGAGAAAGAGGAGAGGAGGAGGGGAGCGCGGAGTGGAGTTATGGAATGGTTTTATTAAAAGGTGGTAGTATTGTTATAGTCCACAACATATTCTATTTGTTCTATTAACAAAAAAGAATGTGAAAGGTAACATCTCTGTAGCCCCTTGGGATTGATACTTTTGATACTTAAACATAGAACGTCTTCGTTTACAATTTGCAGATATTTTTCCAATCCACTTCGTAAATATTTTTATCTGTGCTCTTTTGAATGATGTAAGCACACACAACTGTTTTCACACACACGGGTGAAGCAAGTAAAATTTTTAAATCAATTCCAAAAATGCATAGCTTGGTATGTTGCTGTCAAGCAATTTGAGGCTAGTGGAAAAGAATGTCAGACTTCCAAAATCTATAATTCAACTGGGGAATAGGTCATAAAGGTATTTGCGGCTAGATTAAGGCTTATTCTTAAAGTCCAATCACAATTTTTGAAGACATTGCAATTTATACTGGGAGAAAAAAAAATCAGCCAATGTGATTTGTTGATTTATTTATTTTTCATTGGTTTCATATGCTGAAATATGCAAAGTTGAACTCTGCATCTGAACTCCCCACCTGATGGCAGTTGGGCTGAGAAAGAACAGCCCTTCCCAAGGTAGCTGCGGGACTGCAGGGCCCTTGCGGTATCTACTGCGGCATAGGTGCATAACCTTGCCTACAGGAAGCCCACCAGAACTGAAGAGATTTGAAAAATTAGGAGGCACATTGGTCATTTTCTTTACATTTCTTATATATTTACAAAGATTTCAATTTCCCAAATGTAAAAATTAGTGCTCTCTTGGAATCGTTTATCTGTTTGTGTCTGCCCTCTTCTTAATTTTCCTTATATTAAGAAAAAAATGTATTCATGGAACACATTTTAAATTATTTAAAGCTGTGCAATTTATAGCATGATTGGCATAGTGGCTACAGGAGGATACAATTTTTAAAAAAAGATCATTTCTAGACCTTTCAAAATAATTTTGCTGGCTATTATAATGGTGGTTCTTGCAAGCGCTGTGATATTTCCCATTCAAGAAATAGACTTCCAGGAGAGAGCAAATAATTAAAAATGCATATTATATATTTTTTTTCAGTTTCAGAGAGAAGAATTACTTCAACTTCAGCTCTCAATTATTGATGATATTTTGATTCCTCTTCATTCAGTACAGAAGAAATATTTCACTGGGGGATTCTCTACTATGGTTTTGAAACAGAGATCTAATTTTGTTGTTGTTATTACTCTTTGGAATTTCTTGGTTGATCTTTTATAGGGTTATATTTTTTATTCATTTGTCTGCACCAAAGGGATTGACTTTGAGGTAAAGAAAGAAAGAAAGAAAAAATAAAGAAAGAAAGAAAGAAAAAAGGAAGGAAGGGAAGGAGAAAGAAAGAAAGAAGGAAAGAAAGAAAGAAAGAAAGAAAGAAAGAAAGAAAGAAAGAAAGAAAGAAAGAAAGAAAGAAAAGAAAGAAAGAAAGAGAAAGAAAGAGAAAGAAAGAAAGAAAGAAAGAAAGAAAGAAAGAAAGAAAGAAAGAAAGAAAGAAAGAAAGAAAGAAAGAAAGAAAGAGGGAGAAAGAAATTTTTTGAACAGGTGCTGGTCATTTTTCAATTACTAAGACGATAAATCCTGGGTAGAAAAGAACGAAAATCTATCTGCAGGTGCCAAAACAAAAATCTTTCTTACACACACACAAACACACACACACAGCAGACAGGTTCATTTAGTGCAACATTCCTGCATTAGTAAACAGGTTTCCAGAGCAGCCCCTACTTTAGCAAAGGACAACAAAAAGACTTTCCGATCATATTACAATCTCTCTGGGCAAGCAGGGTTTGCGGAAATGGCCCTGCAGATTTTTCATGCTGAGCCCCAGGTAAGCATGGGTTTGCTTTCTCTTACCTGTAGATCTGGCCGAGGGATTTTCCAGCAAAATTCTTTAGCCCCTCTTTTCCTGGGGCCAAAATCCTTTGTTTTACTGACTCCATTCTTGCAAAGAGTGTTGTCCGCTCTTGCCAGATTTAAATAGCGATCGCTATGAAAGGCGAGGGTTGCGCATATTGTCTTAATCGCTCAAGGTAGTTGTGGGCTTTTTCTTCTGAGCAGAATGGTATTGGTGTGCCTCCAGCAAGAGTGTGAGTGAGAAAGGGGAGGGAGAGTGAGAATGAGAATACAACAGAATAGCTGCATGCAACCCACGGGTTTCCTAATAGGAGAGTTGGTAGACACAATCAGAAAGTCTCATTGGAAGGGGAGGATCCGGCGGCAAAGGGTGCACGCAGTGCCATGGTATTTGGGCGGATGCAGATGAGTGAGTCCTTGTCCTGGAAGTCGGTCCACGGAAAAAACAGTGTAAATTCCCGGTTTAGAAGGCTTATTGCTTTCAAATCTGCTGGCTTTTAGGCGAAGGGGAAAGAATACCACAGAATCCTTGTGTAAGGGCAAAGTCAAAGGAATAGTACTTTTAAAAATGGTGTGTTTGCTGTAAGGAGCAGAACACATTCAGAACTCAGGGGAGCATCTCAGGTGTCAGGTGGGCAATGCTGCTATTAGTTTTTCCTCCCTGCCCATAACCTCCTCCCATCACGCCGGCGTACGCTGCTCTGCGGTAGAATCGAATTAAGATGGAGAAGGCTTGCTGCTTGTTGAGTACGTGAGTAAATAACAGACACACAGTTCTGATTTGGGCAGCGTCAGGGAAGATTTTTTCACCAGGGCTGACAGCGCCGGTCTGGGCGGGTCTCTCGGCAGAATGGTTCAGCACCACGGACAGAGTAAGTTTCAGGAAAAGGGGAGGCTGCTTTTGGCTAGCAAGGTTGCCAACTTTCTAAGGGAGCTGGGCGGATCGCCCTGACCAAGGACCATACTGGGGCTCTTCAGGAACGGATGCTATGGAAACCATGTGGGAAGATGTCATCATCTCCAGAGTTTGCAGGGAGAATGGTGCAGTTAGCTCCGTAAGGGAAGAAGACTTTATTAAAAATTGACAAGTTACTTCCAGTTTGCTACATTTTGCCCAGCATGCTAATGCCAGCTATGACAGTATTGCAGGGAAACGAGATTACAACATATTTCACTTATGTTTGTGGTATTCCTGGACACCTGGGCTCCCTTGAATATAAAATATATGTACACAAAATGCATAATTATATTGTTCATGTGTTTGTTTTAACTCCTCATAGGAAAAGGATGGAAGGGGGGGAGGGAGGCATGGAGAGAGAGACAAAGATAGAGATAGAACAGATAGAGATGAGAGAGAGAGAGAGAGAGAGAGAGATGCAAGAAAAGAAAAGCTGTAACCTCAATGCACTTGATTAAATAAAAGATGAGTCATTTAATATAAATTCATTGGAACTGTAAGCTTCTTCACTTAACTAATTTACATCACACTACTGAAATGTCAATACACTGATAAAATGTGTGACTATACCTCGTGCTTGTCAACCAATTATAATTGATGTTTTTTAAGATTTATTTTAATTTGCATATATTTCATTCGAAAAATATATACATATATTTTTTACTTTGTAGCACCTTCTCCTAAAGTGGAAATTTTGAGAGACATGCATATAGTAAGATTTTTGGTTTTTCATGTATAGGTATAGCATCAATGAATTTATTTCATTAAACAAAGCAAGAAAGCTATACTAGGTTAATGTGAATTATTAATGCATTTCACATGAATCACAAACCTCTTAGATGCAATTCAGGCAACTTCTTACAAAACAGTTAGCCTTGAACCACATTCTCAAGGTCAAAACATTCAATGTCATTTAAGCCAACAAGGGAAGTATATTTTACTTAGGGATCCTGGCACCAAATCTCAGAAGTGTGGATCTAAATAGAGAATCATGTAAAGATATTTACTGAATAGTTCAAATGATATAACAGATATGTATTCACTGAATGAATAGCTGAAAAAATGTCAAAAGTAGCTATCTGACATTATTAAATTTGATAGTTGTTAAATTATATTCCATTATGAATTACAATAAAGAAAGAATAATGGAGGCATCCTTCTCTTATTTTGATAAATATGTATTAAAACATATATCTTAAATAAAATAGTGAATTTGATTTTTCTAAAATTCTGAATGCCTCAAAATAATACATATTTCCAAAGAAGATCAAGTATGAACAGTGGGAAAAAGCCTCATTACACTACCTCCTTGCGAACAAAAGATTCAAGCTACTTAGGACTTTGACTCATCTAAGTGCTTTTCAAAATATCTATGTTTTTCAAATCTTCAGTGACTAAATGCATTAAATTTTATTTATTTAGAGATATCCATGATTTTGAAATTCTGAAAAGTTATATGAAACTTGAAGTTATAACAAATATCTGTGAAGCTGAGGTAGTGATATAAAAATGGTTTTCCTAAGCAGTTCTGCTTAAGTTTCACTACAAATGACTAGGGATCTAAACCACCGGTAAACATGACAGCTATATCTTTACTTTACATATATAAGGGAACATCAAGCAATATAAATTCAACATAAAAGCATTTGTTTGTTTAGTAAAATAATTATATTTACCTTTATTGAGATGAATGTCATCCAGCTCTCTCCTCCATTCTGTTGATAACAAGATGAGTGCCTGAATTAGAATAACTGCTAATATTGATTCATTCATTCTAAAAATGTTCATTGAATGCCAAGAATTACACTAGGTCTAGGAATGACCCTGAAAGATCTCACAAGCTACATGGGAGATAGACACATATATACAATTACAAATAATTATGGGTGAAATTAAACAAGTTAAATAACCCAGCCTGGGAGCGAAAGTGTATAGAAAAGATTTTAAAAGGCAATGTTTCCTTGTGTGTCTTAATACTTTAAAAGAAATTTAGTCCTTTAGAGATGATGGCAGCCCAGTGGAGTTTGGCGGGGAGGGGTGATGGTACTTGGAAAGCATCCTAGCTGGAGGGGACTGTGAACAATAAAAGGAGAAGTTTTCATTGAATATAACTAATGTATGAGGTATATTACAATTTATGAATGGTTTTCACTGACATGATCTCATTTATTCCTCAAAATTATTTTTTAAACTAAAATAGTTTTGTTTCCATGTTATTGAGGAGGAACACGAGATTTAAAAATGTCCTGAATTCATCCAGTCTGTGATGAGCAAATAGTAAGGTTAGAGTAGTTTCTCACAGTTTAAGATCATGTTAAAATACAGATTCTGATTCAATAGGTCTAGGATGGAGCCCAAGATTTCAGCTTTCTACCAAGTTTCCAGGACTGCTTGTCCAAGGATCACACTTTGAATATCAGCAGCTTAGAGGCTGGAATGTGAAATCATCTGACCAGGGTTTGGGTCCTGATTCTAATGATTATCATCCCTGCAATTGTGAATCAACCATTTAACACTAACAAACTTCAGTTTCCTTATTGGCACAATTGAAGGCTTATCGTGGGTGACCTCTATCATTCTTTCTACTTGTAAAATTCTACGACTTTTCATTATTTTATTGATGACACAGAACCTCTTTTCCTTTGTTTCTCCCACCTGGAGATCTTCTCACTATATTTTAGCTAAATGGCTAATAATAAACTGAAAAAAACCACTAACGTAGGAATATGCTCTTTTCTGAAAATTCCATCTTATATACTTAAAGAGTAAACTCACTGTTTTACTCTGAGTAAATATTTAGTTTTATATAAAATTGTTTAAATAATTGTATTCATAGTCTTTTTTGAGGTGTGCATAAAATATTGCCCAACAGTAATGTAATAAGCTTATATTTGTTTGTATTTCTGTGTGAGGAAATATTCTTGAGAAATCATTTAAATGTCTTGCAAATGTTGCCCCCTGGTGGAAGTATATGTTAACATTTTAGAAACAATTGTCCTTAATTATGTAATTACACCTACTGTTGTCTTTCTTTTTTTCTCCTCCTTTTGGGTATTTGTTAAATTAAATATATGTAAATATAAAATATGAAGTAGCTTTTGTGGGCAACATATTTGCAATTGCCTGACCTGAGCAAGTACTAAATATGTTTAGAGATAAATAGTCTGAGAATCCCTCAGTTAACCAAAAAGTTACTACTGTAAAGAAACTTCACTGTATTAAGATCTAGAAATGGTATGATAATCACATAAGAAAAATGGTTTAAAGTTTCTAATCTAAATAGAATAAATTGTGATAATTTTATAAATATTTAGAAATAGTAATATAAATTTGATGCTTCCCTCCTTATCATCAAAAATGTATATTTTAAAGACATCATACCTAAGGTTATGCAAAAATTATTTCTAGGGTATTTTTAAGGCAAATTTATTTCAGAAAATATCTCAAGCACATACCTCAAGGTGGTGACAGGTGCCTGTAGTCCCAGCTACTGTGGAGGTTGAGAAGGGAGGATCGCTGGAAGCCAGGAGTTGGAGGCCAGTCTGGGCAAGAAAGCCAGACCTCACCTGAAAACAAAACAAAACAAAACAAAACAAAACAAAACAAAAACAAAAACTAAAAACCTGAAAATGACTGATTCTGAGGCTATTTTCAATGCCACATTTTCTGTTTATTATTTCAGCAAATATTCACTTAGCAGATATTTGTACCTACTGTGTGCAAGGCCTTTCTCTGGGTTATGGTAAACCAATGAACTCAGCACAGTTTTGTAGCTTTTTATATTGTATTTAGAGAGTGTATATTTCTAAAGAGAAAACTGTTTTTAAAAGGTTTTTTACAATATGGCTTTATTTGACATTGAATTCCTAAGTAAATGTTCACTTTAATAATTACATACTTCTTTCAGGTTGAGGCTATACAAATAAGCTCTAGGATTCATCTGTGACTTTTTCTTATCAAGGGTTTTTAAGCGAACAATTTTTAGTTCAGCTTTATTTGATTTTACTTTGCAGTGTTAGCCTCAGAGACAATTTCCAAGAAATTATCATTATACAATTTCTTGAGAGCCGGAGATAGAAGAAATAATTCAGTTTGTCCTAAGAACCACATCTGTGTACATAACTCAATATTCTGCACTGCTATATTTAGTAGCCTAGTATAAAATATCTTCTAATTTCTCTGTGATCTGTATGACTGAAAAACTGAAAGCAGGAGGTTTTAAATGAATGTACATTGTTACCTTAAGTATATTTTAACTACCAAGAAATGTATGTATATAATCATATATGCAATGTATCCTTTTTGTGTGCGTCTACTCTGTATTTATAATTTACTGTAAGAAAAATGTGTGCATCTTATTCCAGTCTTTTCTCTATGTACTCAAGGAAAACAATTGTAATTCACTACACATCATTGTGCCTTGAGAAAATCAAAGACTTTAAGTGAAGGGAGACCAAATACTGCTCTTCCAATGCCAGAATAGTATTTCTAATTTTGAATTCTACACTATACATATAGAGTAGTATGGTAAATTATGGAAGAATTTTGAAAGCATTGGCCTTTTTAAACTATTAAGAAATATTTTCTTAAAGTAAAGGGTGTATTTGTATAAGGGAAGGTTGGGGAAAAATTAAGAATAGAAAAGAGATGTAATTCTCTATAAAGAGAATAAAAGAAATATGTACTTCAATATGAGGGAGACCCCAGTAGAGATACTCATGACTTATGGTATTTTACAGACAAATAAATAGATTTAATGACCAATAATACATCATATTATTGGGACATGATAAAATCATACCTGATTGAAATGTCTCTCCCTCTAGGTCCTACATGGATCCTATTTTGCTTTCACCATTCTGGGCTACTGATTCTCTTCCTTTGGCTACCAAACGTTTGTCATCACAGACTGTGGAATACTATCTTCCTTGAAGGGCTTCCAGTATTATTGAAATCTGTCATTTGACTATAAACACCTAGAGATTTTCTATTTATCTTTACACTATTTTCTAAGTTACTTAAGCTACCAGAGGCAGAGGGTGGGGGGATCTCTACTTTCAGAATATTTAGAATGAAATTCTCCAAAGCAAAGATCTGAATACATAGTTCTGTATCAGAACAGAATATTTAAAATCCAGATATTTCATTACTGTAAGCATGCTAATCTTAATTTCGGAGAAGTGAAAACAAGATGCAGTGGTGACAATTATTTTCTAACTGCTGCCCTCCAGTGGTGAAAAAACAAAAAATATTTATTTTCTTTTTTTTCCTTTTTTCATTATATTATGGGTATACAAACGTTTTGGTTACATAAATTGCTTTTGTACCATTTGAGTCAAAATTATAAGTGTGTCCATCCCCTGGATAGTGTGCATTGTACCCATTAGGTATGAATTAATTCATGCTCCCCCCCACCTGCTTGATTTCCGATGAATGTTAGTTCCATATGTGCATATGAGTGTTGATCATTTAGTTCCAATATAACAGTGAATACATGTGATGTTAGTTTTTCCATTCTTGTTATACTTCACTTAGAATAATGGTCTCCAGTTCCATCCAGATTAATACAAGAGGTATTAAAAATATTTCTTTCAGTGAAAAGGTCAACCTAAAAGATTACAATTATTTGAAAGTCAGTGGGTAAACATGTTTCCATTGAGATGTGTGTGTATGTGTATATATACGTATGTGGGTGTGTTTATATATGTATATGGAGGTGTGTGTGTGTGTGTGTGTGTGTGTGTGTGTATATATATGCTTTTTCCTAGCACAAAGAAGAAAAAGGCTTTGATAAATTATTATTGAAAAAATGTGCCAATACTTACACAATTTTCTGTGCCTAGTTGTAGGGTTATAATGGTAAAGACACCATTACACTGTGGTGAGAACCCTAGTTGGAAGGTCTTCATTGGCATAGTAGAATGGTCATTCATTGGCAGTCTTTGAATATTGAGTGCCAATCCCTCCAGTCATGCATTGTGGAGAAACAGAGTCAAAGGTCAGATCAAACCCCACTGACACTTGCTCTCTAACTAGACTGACTTTTCAAGTTTTGAGTTCATGAGACTTTTCAATTAATATTTAAGCCAGTTTGAGTTAGAATGTCCATTACTTGCAACTGAGAGCATTTTGTTGTATTATCTTAAAAGTATTTGATGGATGGATAAATGGAAGAAGGATGGATAAACACAATCAAGGTTTAGAATATAAAATTAAAACACTGGAAAGAGGGAAGGGTAATGTAAGAGTAATCATAGAATAAAATATTAGAAAGACAGAATAGACTCAGGCAAAGGAAAGCCTTGAATTTCAAGGTTAATTTAATTAAATTTTATTCAATATTTCTACATTATGACTGTGCCAGGTCTCTTGCTGAGTACCAGAGACAGAGAGATAAGTAAGACACAGATCTTGCTCTCAGATTTTAACTAAGACAGTTAGACCTTCTAATGGATAATTGGAAAAAAAATTATGCACAAAGAAGTAATTTGGTTAAGCAGAGTAGCATTCTTATAAGTTTAATCAGGCAACTCAATCTATGTGATAAGAGGGAAGGGGGGGTGTGAAGGAATAAAAATTTACCTATTGGGTACAGTGAACATTATTCCAGTGATGGGCACATCAAAAATCCTGACTTAAGCATTATACAAGGTTTTCATGTAAAGAAAACATTTGTACCCCCTTAACATTTTGAAATAAAATAAAATTGTGTAGACAAAAGATAGAGGCAGAAGACTATTACAACAGTCTGTAAACTGGCACGGTGGCTCACACCTGTAATCCTGGCACTCTGGGAAGCCAAGGTGGGAGGATACCTTGAGCTCAGGAGTTTGAGACCAGTCTGAGCAAGAGTAAGGCTGCATCTCTACTAAAAATAGTAAAAATTAGCCAGGTGTGGTGGTGCACGCCTGTAGTCCCAGCTACTTGGGAGGCTGAGGCAAGAGGATCACTTGAGCCCAGGAGTTTGAGGTTGCTGTGAGCTAGGCTGATGCCACAGCACTCTAGTCTGGGCGACAGAGTGAGACTGTCTCAAAAAAAAAAAAAAAAACAAAACAAAACAAAAAAAAAAACAAAAACAGCAGTCTGTATATCAGCTGATAAAATATTTTTAAACATTAGTCTTCTTTCCCATATGATGATTGGTTTTCAATTCATTCAAGAGTGGGGAAAAATTATCCATATATACACAGATAGTACACAAGAGCTAGAATTAGGACACAGGTTTTTTGCTTAGATCCATTTGAAAAGCATTAACTCAAATAACATTGGGAAATTGCTTCGTCTGCTAACTTAACTTCTAATAAGCATATTTTCTTTACCTCTAGCCCACTCTTCCTGTTTCATCATGGATCTAACACCAGACATTCTAAAAGAAAAAAGAAACACACTTATTTAGCGAGTGGACAAGACAAAAATGTCAATGGCAAATGGTATCAATTAACAATCCTTACTCTTCCCTCCCTTTGCCCCAAGGTAGAAGATGCTCACCATCTAAACACTTCCTCAGTGCAAATGCTGGTCACAATGGATCTGATGTGACTGACTTCCCTTGAATTGAGAGTTGGAAGCAAATGAACTCCCATTTAGCGGGCCATTTGGATTTCTGTTTTAGAGAAAGTCTTCAAGGTTGAAATTGGTCTTAAAACAATATCAACACATGCAAAATGTATAAAATGGCAGCCCTACTATTTGAGTAGAGCTTGGGTTTCTTACAGTGCTTCCTACCTAAGACACCACAATATTAGAAGAGAGGAGAAGAAAGGAGAAAAATTTTCAATAGCTCATTACTTCATATTCTAGGAAGGCAAAATTTAGGCAATGACAGAAATTAAAGCACTATTCTGACATAGCAAGTAACACAATACAAAAATATCTCTAATCCATCATATTAAATTAGCTTTTATTTTATAAAAGTGATATGTGTTCCTAGCTTTAAAAGTCAAATACTGTTTTTTGTTGTTTTTAAAAGCAGCATTGCTTTGAGTCATTCCATCTACTGAAAATTCTTGCTACTGGAAGCCACCACATTGTTGGAGAAGATTAAATGAGTGTGTGTATATGTGTGTTTGCGTGCGTGCGTGTGTGTGTGTGTGTGTGTGTGTGTGTGTGTGTGGGTCTTACAGGATAAAAGAGTGCTTGGGACATAATAAACACTATATATGTCAGCTATTATGATCATTATACTGTTGGCTGATTTTCAAATTTTGACTTGACTTTTGGCATTCTCCTATTAAAGAGGAGAATTATTTTTTTAATTCTCTCTCTCTCTCTCTCACACACACACACACACACACACACACACACACACACACACACATCCTATCCTCTCACTACTATTATTGAAACAAAAATTCTATGTTTATATAATGACTATTATAATAATGTTAAGCAATTCTCCCAAGGGCACACAACTTAAGGGCACACAATTCAGTGGCAGAGTTAAAATTCCAACTTAAGCAATCCGCTTATTGTTGCTCACATCCAAACTATAGCATTACTTTGCTTTGATTTCCTTTCTTATATACCGTTTTCTTTTCTCTAGGGCTTACAATTGCATCTTTCTATTCGTTAATGTTGTTTTCTTCTGTTTCTGTGTTTCTACCATTAAGCAGTCTTAAAATACTCCCAAACAATAAAATTCCCTCAATATAATCAAACTCATCAGGTAATCTATTAATTCTACCTTTTTTTTCCCTCTGGATACTTTTCTCCTGGAGCTATCTGCCCTTCCATCTCAGTCTGAACTAAATGCCCTCTAGTCCCGCTGCACAGTTGTGGGCTCAGGGTCCTCCATCAGTCACCATCATCCTGGGAGATCACTCCACCTCCCTGCTGTGCCACCTCCTTGCTTTCTGGATCCCCTGTCTTTCCTGATGACGTACTCCTGCAGTTTCCTGAAACAGGAGACTGGAAGGTAAATTATTTGAAATTTGCAAATCTGAAAATTGATATTTTTGAATACCTTCACACTTGATTGATAGTTTTGCTTCTATGAATTCTACATACAATAATGTTTTCCTGATAATTTTAATGGCTTTGCCCCATTGCTTTTCATTTTAACTAGTACTGTCCGAATTCCTGAAGCCTTGTCTATGGTTTAAAAATAACTTCTCTGGAGACTTTATGATACTCTATCTCTAGTGTTATGAAAATTCATGATACATAGTAATAAGGGGCTTTTTTGTAGTCTTTGTGCTTGTCACTCAGAGGCAGACCCTTTTGTGTCCTTCAAATCTTGAAATGTTATTTTATCTCCTGGATAATTTCCTCTCCTCCAATTTTTCTATTCCTTCTTGAAATTCTTTTATTTGGATATTAACCATCCTGAATTGATCCTTCATTTTAAAAATCTTTTTCTCCCCAATTGTTTATTTGTTTTTATTTTTAATATTTTTCATAAATTTTCTTCCTGTTTTCTTCCAACTCATTTCTTAATTTTTAAAGCTTCTGCTATTATATTTTTAATTTCCAAGAGCAGTTTATTTTCTGAATCTTTTTTTTCCAAACAGCATCTTAATTTTGTTTTAAGGATGCACTATCTTCTCTCTCTGAAAATATTAATTTTAGTTGTTACTATTTTTAATTTTCTTCTTGTCTCTGTTTTCATTAACTCCCTCTTTTTTTGTCTTGTTTCAGTTTCTTTTAGGGTCTTTCCTCAAATTCCTAGTGGTCCTTAGCTATTCATATAAGAGTAAGGCACTGTGGGTGTATAGGGCTATCAACTGGGATTATTCCCACAGCCTTTTGGCTGTGGGCTCCAGATAGCAATAAATATCATGTATATCTTTTCCCTTGCATCGATAAGCTTCTCTATACAGGAGTCCTCAAACCTCTTTCCTTGAGAAGATTAAATATGTGGCAACCAGCATTCTAGAATGTGAGTAGGAAAGGGGTTGGGAATAGAGTCTCACCATTCAGTTCACAACCTTTGTTTTTTCCTCCTAATTTCAGGAAGGCATCCCTCCCCACACCTCAGCAATACCTGCTATCTTTGAAGCCTGATTTATGTGATTCACCCTGCAGAGATACACTTCCATCCTCATGATTGGTGAGATCTATTTGGCTTGCTGCATAGGCTGGGGTAGTCCTCTTTGTATAAACTTGCAGAAAAACATAATGTTTTTAGCCTGGGCCCACAACCCTGGTAATTCCAACTCCCAAGCTTTTCTAGACTATGTGCATGAATTGAATTGCTTCTCTCTGAAAGGCATTTGGGTTTCATCTTTCTCCACTATCTAGGTAGCTTTCCACTTGTCTATCACTTTCACATCTTCTAAAATCTTATTAAAGTTTTCTAAATGCTATAGCCTGTGTCTCATTCTCATTTACAGCTTTTAACACATTAACTTCCATGTGATTTGCGTTTAACTCATGCTACTTTTGAGCCCGGGCCTCGTGAAGGATATGTAACTGCAGTTGGTTCATGAAAATCTTATTTGTTGATGTTCTTATTGTTATAATTAATATTGGCAAATTAATTGCATATAACTCACACACAGAAAACAATAAAAAATAACAAATTTTTGATTAAATTAGAAAGGATCATTTTGTGAAGTTTTTATTCTATTTTCGTAATAAAATACCATGTCCCCAGGAGGGAAAAAAATTGTTTTTCTAGTGTGGCAGTCAATGTGTTAAAAAATTGCTTTCCTATCATTTTAGCAAGCCTCAGGAGAATGTGGGCATCAAGTTAAATTCCCAGTCTTCCAGATGCGATTGGAAATCTGTGACAATTTTATATTTAAAACAAAAGTATCTTCAATGTGTAAACTTCTCTTTTTCAGGGTAGAAAAACCATAACAACATTAATCACAGAAAAAAAAAATCTGGTATTCGAGCTTACACAAGTGTTGAACTTCCTCATTCTGACAAAGTTAGATGATCACACGCAGAATTTTAAAGCCTTTCTTCTCTAGGGAAGCCTACCTCTCCATCTTCATCTTAACTATTCTCGTTCTCGCTCTTCCACACCATGAACACAGACCAAGTGTGTTTTTTGTATTAAGGCCTGTTCACTGGCTTGCTATCATATTACCCTTTTCTTATTTTCTTTATTCTAAAACATATTGCTACCTAAAAGTATCTTGTTTATTTTTCTGCCTACTCTCTGTTTTAGTTTCCCGTTGATGCTGTAACAAATGATGACAGAGTGGCTTAATGAAACACAAATTTGCTCTGTCTATAGGTTAGAAGTCTGACATAGGTGTTACTAAGGGCTAAGATCACGGTGTCAGCAGGGCTGCATTCTCTGGACACCGTAGGAGAGAATCCATTCCTTGTCTTTTTTAGCTTGTAAAGGCGGCCTGCATTCCTTACCTGTGACACCCCCCACCTCCAGTTAACAATCAAGACCTCTGCTTCTGCCATCATGTCTCCTTCTCTGCCTCTACTGCCTCTCCTTCACCTTTAAGAACCCTTGTGATTGCAAAGGGCTCATCCAGATAATCTAGGATAATCGCCACATCTCAAGATCCTTAATATAATCACATTTGCAAAGTCTCCTTTGCCACATAAGGTAACATAGTCACAAATTCTGAGGATTTTTGAAGAGTATCTTTGAGAGGATACTATTCTGCTTATGACAGTATCTGGTGTTTGTTTTGTTTTGTGTTCTGCCTTTATAAGCCAACTACAAAAACAAACTCTAAATGGCAGGAACTGTACCTATATCTTATTCACAATTCTATTACTAGCACCTAGAAGACTCCCTCTGCAAAGAAAGTACTCAATTTTTTTTTAAAGAAACGAATGTTTACTTTTTGTCACACTTATTTCCATTTTTCTGATTAAAAACACGTGGAAAAACAGGGTAAGAGCACTCAACGGTTGTTCCTACTCATTCAGTGGCCAGAGCAGTGGGAGCTGCAGGCCAGTTTTCAGTGGTGGGCTCAGAGTCCCAGTCTTCAATCGGGATAGGCACTGGGGCATCTGCACACTTTCAGACCAGTCTGCAACCTCAGGTTAAATAGCAGGAAACTCAGGAGCTAGAGCAATACATTTACCCTGAAATTCTTTCTTGGTCACAGCCTTTTCAGCAGCAATCTCCTCTTCCTTTTCAATTTCCTCAAGATCTCTGTAGAAGTAGAGATTAGGTATGACTTCACCATGTGTGCTCACATGTGCAAAACTTCCCAGTTCAACATCCAGCACATCAGACCCACTGAGGGAGCATCCTTGTTGTTGCATGGCATGACGATGTCCACATAGCCCAGAGTAGAATCTTTGTTACATAAAGCAATGACAAGCAGGTTAGCATATGGCACCTCTGGTTGGAGTCTGGTGGTCAGCCCTGCGATCAGTAACCAGCAGAAGACATGAGTTGGAGAATGAAGCACTCAGCAATGGGAGTGGCTAGCAGCACAGCTGGCTGGCCATTATTCTGATGGAAATGACACTGACATCTGCTAGAATTTCAATGGCAATAATGGCACAAGCTGCCAGCAGAAGCTTCTCCCAGGTCCTTTTCAGATTTATGATGTAGACGTACAGTTCCATTTGAAAGTCAATATTGGTGCTGCCTAAGTGGACTCCTGCAAGGAATTTGAGGATATTCTCCTCCTTCATCTACAGGACATCAAGGGCTGCAGATATTGTGAAAGTTTTCATTTAAGTTACCACAGGAACCCAGGATTGCACCAGATGTACCCTCTTTGGGTAGCATGGAAAGGTTTAATAGGTAAACAGGTCTTTTTAAATAAATGAATAGTTAAGGCTTGCACTTAGACTTGCTTTCCAAGGAGTTAATGGATTTTCCCCCTCTTATTGCATTTATCTCCTAAATGGATACTTGGTCACCAGTGTCTCCTACTCCCCAATCCATTTTCCACATCCCTGTGGAATTCATCTCCCTGAAGCAACATTCTGATCATTCATTTGTTTTATCAGAACCTTTCAGGATTTCAATCTCTTTAAGGAATAATTCTCCAGCTTCTCCTGACATAGTTCATTAGTCAACAACTACCACTCCAAATCAATTTCCCACTTCTCCCTGTTAGTGTTTCACACACTCCAGCAAGTTAGAGCACTCTACCCCTCACAAAACCCCATGCCCTGCTCCTCTGCCTTTGTGCTCACTATTATCTCACCTATAATGGCACTGCCTTTGCCGCCACTTGTCAGTGCTCATCATTACACATTGTTCAAGACCCACATCAGATGCATTTTCTTTAGTGAAGTTCCATCCTTCATCCCCTCACTGGAAATTGGGATCCAGCGCTAAGAGTCATTGGTAGAAATGTACAACCTTGGAGAAGGTAATTCAAATTCTTTAAGACTCATTTTCTTTATCTGTTAAGTGGAAAGAATTATGTCTACGTTTTGTAGATTAAATTAAATAATGCATGTAAGCCACCTCTCACAGTGTCTGGCATCGTAGAACTTAATATATGACAGTAATAATTATTATTACTATTTATCTAAACTCCTTGCATGACAAATGTCACTTTCTACCCTGCAGTCTTTGAAAATGGGATCCATATTTGCATCATCCGTATTTTCCATAACTCTTGCCAAAAGAGTTTATGTTTATACTATTTGTTATACAATTTGTTATACAAATAGTATAAACAGTAAAAATGGTTGAAGAAATAAATCCTCCCTAACATTATTATAAGGTTCCCCTTGTGGCAAAGGGTATTGCGTTAGTTTCCTAGAGCTGCCGTAACAAATGACCACAAACTGAATGGCTTAAAATAACAGAGATTGACGCTGCATTCCTTCTGTGAGGGAAAAGTCATCCTGTGTCTCTCTCCTATCTCCTAGTGGTCGGTGGCAATCCTTGTAGCCCCTAAGCTTGTGGGTGCGTCACTCCAGTCTCTTCCTCTGTCTTTAATTGCTTTCTTCTCTGTGTCTCTGTGTCCTCTCTTAAGGACAATCCACCCTAAATCCAGAATGGTTTCAGCTCAAGGCTCTAATTACATCTATAAAGGTCCTATTTCCAAATAAGTTCACATTCTAAGGTTTGGAGTGGACATGAATTTGGGAGGGACAGTATTCAACCCACTATAGTTAGGTACAATTCTCGTCCCCTCTTAAAACACATTGCAATTAAGAATATAAATTCTAGAGCTAGACATGGAGGTCTCTACCATCTGCATAGGTACCCTTGCCCACCGTTACTGGCTGTATAGCTTTGGCTACATTATTTAATTATACCCAGTTTCAGTTTCTGTGTAAGTGAAATGAATGTTGTAATAATAATATCTACCCTAAAGGGTTTCTATGAGGATTAAAATAGATGATCCTTATAAAGGGCTTAGTGTAGCCTGGTTGTTATTAATCAACCACTAAATGTTTGATTCTTTTTTTTTTTATTTCTTTTTATAAAGCAGGTCCCTCTGCATGAGAAGCTCACCACTCCTCTCACTTCTTACCTGACTCCTAAACATTTGTGTCTTAACTTGGGTGTCACTTTCTCAGGGAGGTGTTCTCTGACAACCTCGATAGAATCTCATAAATCTCAGTACCTTTTGTCAGTACTTATTGCAATCATATAATAATTAATTATTATAATCAAATCATAACTGAACAAATTTTAAGTAATTAATATCTGGCTCCGATGGGGACAAGAACTCTTTTTACTTTGATATGGACTCAGATTGCCTTGGGTTTAGTCCTGGCTCCTTTACTCATCCTCTTCAAGTGAGTTCCTTAATCTACCTAAATCTCAGTTTCCTAATGCATTAATGTAAATGGTGATAATAACATTAATTACCTCAAGCAATTGTTGTGAATATTAAATGAAATCCTGTATAGACAACAAACAGCTCATATGGCAAGTGCCTAAAACTTTCTAATTAGTATTAATATTTTTTTGGCACCTGGCCTATAGTCGGTTAAGTGAATGAATTAATACTGAATGAATGAGCTAGGTTATTGACCAACTCTAGGAATACAATCTGTGTCACAGAATAATGTGACAATTCAATAGGTTCCAGTTACCTTGTCCTCATTAGAGGGTTTCTCTAACCAAGGGAGCTAGGAAGCCTAGGGGAGGAAATGCCTAACACTACTGCCCCCAAATAATTTCCTTTCTTATAGCCCTTACAATCCTATTTAGAACCAGAATAAAAAAAAAATAGGTTCAGAGAATCCAATTTGCTTCTAGCCTGAGGGTGGACTTTTGGAAATGGAGAAAGGCTTCTGGGAGGATAGTAAAAAATATCAGGCTAAGACAAGTCTGGTTCCTTAGCAGGTGAAGCATGACTGGAGGCAACAATATACTTTACTGTGAGGAGAGATGGAAACTCATCAGGACTTTGCACCTTTTAATGTGCTTCTCTATAGTCAAGGAAAAAATAACACTATTGAATGAACATAAAGTAGCTTCAAAATTAAAAAAAAAATGTTTACTATCTTAAGAATAAATTGGTGCTCTGGAATAAATATGCCCATGGAGGAGCATATTTATTTCTGCATTGTCTTTATAGTAGTAGAGACAATTTAGTGGCACAGCTTTGCCATCAGACTGACCTGGTTTAAAACTCTGGTGGAAGTGTCACTTTCTTTTTAAAGTGAGTCATAAATCACACAGGTTTTAAATCTACTTTTCCAGGGCTGACAGTTTGATGGTTGAAGTCACTTATGTTTCCTTAAATAGAGGGAGCTGAAGCAATGACAATTTTTGCTGAGCCACATAAGTTTAGAACTAAAAGATTATTTAGTCCAAAGCCCTTAGTTCACTAAAGATAAAACTGAGGAGCAGAGAGGTTAGGTTCATCCAGGGTCACATCGAAATATCGCATTAGTACTTTGGAGTCAGAATTGAAAACCAGATCTATTCCACACTCACCGGAGTCCCTCCCCCAACCCTGGCTCACCTGCTAGGTAAGGGAAGCTGTTAGGTTAAGATGCAACATTACTCAGCTCCAGGACTACAAGGGCTTTGAGAATTTATTTCATCTGCTTACTGAATTTCAAGGTCACTGTTCTATTATCCCAACATGTAAGAGTCTATTTTTAAATTCCATGTGCATGGTGACCCAGGAAAGAATATAGACTCTCTCTTTTAGTAACAAACTGTGTTTAATAACTGGGAATGATATGTGGATACAATAAAAATAAGTTGTTATTTATAAAAACACACTATATTTAAAAATATATTTTTAGGGGAAGGCCTTTAGCTTCCTTTGGTCCACCTCCATTCTTAGTACTCCCTCAATGGAGAAATGATTCCCCAGATAAACTTTTAAACATCAGTTAGGTCACACGTACCACTTGGTCAGACTACTGGGGTAAAGCATCAAGTACCTCCTTGTGTTGTCCCTTTTGTACCTCCTTCATTAATGCAACTGAGGGAGTAAGTTAAGCAGATGTTTCCCTCCTGCTTCCTTTGTTTTGACTTCCTTCTTTCATGTGGCTGTACAAGACTTGGTACAATTCCAATAATTAGACTGAAAGGAAGGCATCAGGTTTCACCCGCAAGCTCTAGCTGCATGTGACATCTCAAAGATCTCTATCAGGATCTCCAACACTTATAAAAAAATTTTAATAAAGGAATACTTTGGTTCATCTTTGGAATCCTTGTGTATAAAATTCCCACTGTGAACTCACAAGGGAAGAGATCATGATTGATAGGGCAAAATTTAGGCATTTTTGGATTCCTCAATATATTTCTATCAAAATTCAATTCACTCATTTTCTCAAAAAATATTTATTATGTCTGCTATGTGCCAGACTCTATTCCCAATACCAAGGATAAAAAGGTGAACGAGAGGTCATTTTCCATCCTTATACAGTTTTTATTGTAGTTGGAGAGAAAAAAAATATATTAATATGTCATCTCAATTTTTTTTGTTAAGAAGCTTGATAGGATTTGCATTTTTTATTTGTACAAATTTATATGGTACATGTGAAATTTTTTTGTATGTATATAATGCATAGTGATCAAGTCAGGGTATTTAGATTGTCCATTACCTGAGTGTAATACATTTTTCTTAAGTATAGTCATCCTTTTCTGCTATCAAACATTGAATTTATTCCTTCTATCTTACTATATGTTTGTACCCTTTAACCTACTTCTCTGTCATCCAATTTCTAAATGTCTATTATATGTCATTGACCATTTACAAGGTCTAAGCACTGTTTGAAGTGCTTATAAATGATATTTTATTTCATCCTTTTTGCAGCTCTATGAAGTAGGTGTATAATAAAGTATAATACAACATGTTATATCATATGGTAATGCAATATTTTACAGATGAGAAAACTGCAAATTACCCAAGGTTCCACCACTCTTAAGTGTCTGAGATAGAACCTAAACTTGGAGTCATCTGAATCAAAGTGTGTATATATATATATATATATATGTATATACACACACTTATTTTTTTTATTTCATCTTATTATGGGGATACAAAAGTTTAGGTTATGTATATTGCCCATGCCCCCAGTTGGAACCCATTCTACTAAGTGAAGTATCCCAAGGATGGAAAAATAAGCACTTATGTTTTTTATTATTTCATTTACCACTATTAATAAGCAATCACTATGTCTTGGGTACTATGAAAATGTAGAAATGCAGAGATGAATAAGCTTGTCTTTACCATCAAGAAATATGAAGCTGGTATAGGAGACAGACATACAAATGAACTCCTGCAATGATGGGTTACGGGATCTGTGGCAGAGGACTGCAAAGGGTGGTGAAGGAAAAAGGAGGAAAGACCTACTCTTATTTAGTCAGTGATACGAAGAAGAGCAAATGACCCCTGAGCTGCATCCACCACTGGGGTGAATTTCCTTTCATTTCCGGGTGCCATTGCATTAAGAGTAAGGCCAGTATGTGATTACAGTGGAAGAAACAGTGGGAAGGAGATAAGTCACCAGTGTTCCAGGTAAAATGTAGTTTCTAACTCACAGTGTGAGAAGCAGCTAAAATTTCTGATATTCTGGAAGTTTTCTTCGTATTCACAATTGAGTTAAGGACGTCTATCTCATCCCCATACGGAGTTGTATGTTCTAAATAGGATAATAAGTGAGGAATGGCTTTGTAAAAGATAATGTATGATAAAATAATGAAGCATGTTTAATATTAAAAAATATCATCAAACCATTTCCTCACTTTTTTCGTTTTGTTTTTGAAAGATGAGGTCTTGCTCTGTCATCTAGGCTGCAGTGCAGTGGCACAATCATAGCTCACTGTAAACTAAAACTTCTTGGCTTAAGATCCACTGACTCAGCCTCCTGAATAGCTTGGGCTACAGGTGCAAACCACGACATCTGGCTAATTTTTAAAAAAAAATTTTTAATCACTGCTCTGATTTCTGTGCTTGATATTGGTCTGTTCAGGAATTCTATTTCTTCCTGGGTGAACTTGGGAGGTTGTATGTTTCCAGGAATTTGTCCATTTCCTCTACATTATGTAGTTTGGGGGCATATAGGTTTTTATAGTATTCAAAGATAATGTTTTGTATCTCTGTGGTGTCTGTTGTGACCTCTCCTATTTCATTTTTAACTGAGTTTATTAGAGTCCTTTCCCTTCGAGTTCTTGTCAATTTGGCAAAAGGGCTGTCAATTTTGTTTATCTTTTCAAAAAAACCCAGCTTTTGGTTTTGTTGATCTTCCCTATAGTTCATGCCTTCAAGGACTGAGTCTGTCCTGTCGGGCTGGAGGAGGGGCATTGGCTGAGACTGCCGCAAGTCCCAGCCCAGAAAATGTCTTCTCTCTTTTCTCCCCTCCTCCAAGGGCGGGGTCTACCCCGCCAGAGGAGAAGACAAGCCGCCAGACGGGGTGGGGGGGGGATAGCCACTGCCTGGGGCCTCCAAACATCCCAGCCCAGGAAGTGGCTACTCTCATTACTCCACCCCTCCAAGGGCAAGGTTTGTCTAGTTGGTACCAAGCATTAGGTACTGAGAGGTACTGAAACTGAGTTCAGGACCCTCACTGAAGGCCCCTGATCTCACAGCTGCAGACACTGAGTTCAGGACCCTCGCTGAAGGCCCCTGATCTCACAGCTGCAGACACTGAGTACAGGATTCTCACTGAAAGCCCCTCCCATCACAGGTGCAGCACTCAGTGCAGGATCATGACACATGGCCCCTGCCCTCTAAGGTGCAGACAATCAGTAGAGGCCCCACCCTTAGGCCCCAGCTTTCGCAAGTGTGGACACTCAGTACAGTCCACACCATGAAGGCCCCTGGCCTCACACGTGCAGACACTGAGTATAGGAGCCTCACTGAGGTCCCCTGACCTCACAGGTGCAGACAATCAGTAGAGGCCCCACCCTTAAGGCCCAGGCTGCACAGGTGCAGAAATTCAGTACAGTCCACACCCTTAAAGCCCCTGCCCTCACAGCTGCAGACACTGAGTCCAGGACCGTCACTAAAGACCCCTGCCCCACATTGAGGGGTCTTGCCGTCACAGGTGCTGACTCTCATCAAAGGTCATACACGCAAGGCCCCTACGCTCAGAGGTACAGTCAGTAGAGGCTGCACCATGAGGACCGTGGCCTCACAGGTCCAGACACTCGGTACAGGACCCTCACTGAAGGTCTCTGCCCTTACAGCTGCAAACAGTCACTACAGGACCCTAACTGAAGGCCTCTGCCCTCACAGGTGCAGATACTGAGTACAGGAAAGTTTAGAACAAGCTTATCTATATTAGGATACAAAATATATGCTAATTTAATAAGCATGATGTGATCAATGTGGTGGATCAATTTGATATCCTATGTTTTCACAAGATGATCAACATTCCTCAGACTAGATTGTGGCAGAGAATTTAAGAGCTGTTACAACTATACGGTGAGGTGAAAGATATACTCCTGTGTTAAACAGAAGAAAGAACCTGCTTCTTGTCACTTTTCTAGTTGATATAGAATAAGAGATATTTTTGATTGTACGTTTTTTAAAAAAGCCAGCTTGGTTGGGGTGTTCTATTGTTTGCAATTGAAAAAGTTCTAATTGATTAAGAAGATGAATGTTGGAATAAAGCTGACCTAGATGGAATTCTTGCTCTGACACAAATTATGTAACTTTGATCAGGTTACTCAACATCTTTAGGACTTAGTGATTTCAAGGATGAAATAAAGATGATTAAACCCATCTTATAAACTTCTTGAGAAGATTAAATAAGATCATGTACATTAAGTTTCTAGACCAATGTCTGGAACAAAATAAGTGTTCAAGGGATGATTGCAATGATGATGATTACAATGATGATGAAATGAGTTGGTTAGTTATGCCATCAAATTTATTCTTGAGATTTCTGGCTTCCAGGACTAAGAGGAAATCATGTTTCAAAGCTTTCATAGTAATTCCACAAGGGATGTGACATTACTTTGAGCTTAAAAAATTACCTCAGGGAGGGAGGACCATACACAGAAATTATTAAAAAGATTAATAGCTTAATAGTCTATGATCTCAACAATAGTTTTACAGCAATGCAGTGAAAATTTCACTGCCATATTTCCAGTTTTCAAATTTGAAATTGTAACTCAAGATATCACTGAAAGGAGTTCACCTAATGTGATCTAAATATAGGAGTCCTCTCTAGAGGAATATTTACATTTCATAACATTTTGACTAATTTTTACCATACACAGGGATCATCTATGCCTTAAAAATGAATCTATTTGTAATATACTCATTGTAATAAAATCTAAGAAATAACCAATTTCAGAAAGTGAGTAATGGAAGTATCTCCCTCATCTTCCTCTGTAGAAGCCACTGTTGACACTTTGATGTGTATCCTTACTAAGCTTCTTTAAGTTCATACACTCTCAATTTTTGACACCTGTGAAAATAATATTTTGAAAATTATTTGTGTACTTTTCTATATTTCTAAGTATGCAATATTCACCTTAGAATGATGTTTGTCCAGCTGGAGTAATTGATTTATTCAAAGAAGAAGGCAAAAGCAAAGTATAAGGCAAGACTTTAATAATCTCGAAATATAGTGAAAGGCTAAGTATCTGCTAAATTCATTAGGTTTTTCAAACAATTAAACGTGGATTTACTATATGGCCCAGCAATTCCACTCCTAGGTCTATAGCCAAGTGATGTGAAAACGGTGTCCACACAAAAATCTGTTTATGAATGCTTGAAGTCAGCATTATTCATAATACCCAAAAGGCTTTAAATGGGTGGATTTTATGGTATGTACTTAGACCTCAATAAGGCTGGGGTTCATTTTTTAAATAAATCTACTCTGCTTCCATTTAACAAATCAAGAGCTAATCCCAGAGGAGTCACCCATAGAGTGCTTCCAGTGCATAGAGAAAAGCTTGGCATTGGTCTGGCATTAAAGCTTAAACAAGACTGGATTTAGAATTGGGTAGAAACAAGGTATGACAAAGAAATCTCACTGCTTATAGCTATGGAATATGGTGATAATAAAGATGAAGTCAGAAGGAGAAAAGCATATTGATCACACATGAATCTCAGTTTTCTCTTTCTAGGTTTCAGTCTAGAAAAGAATACTAATAAGGTGAGGGGATGTAAGCTGATACCATTGGTGCCTCACCCATTGCCCCTGACTCACCTGCAGTTTACCTGCAGTTTCAGTGGCCATTTCCATAAAGTCTGATGGCATTACACCTCAAGTACTTTCACCTCTTTGCCTTAATGATTTTTTTTTCTGGCTATAGGAATGTGCTTGGCTGGGTGGGGCAGCTAGGACTGTGGAGGAATTATTATTCCTAGAAACAATCTTCAATAATGAGGGATGAAAGTTGGTGGATAAGACCTCATTTTGTTCATCTCTCAGTGTGTAATTCATTTCAGTCTCTTGGAGGGTTATCAGTGAGACTGAACTCCAGTTTCCCATAATGGTAACCCGCTGACCAACTCGTGATTTATTCCCTGCCTCACTCTCTCACTCCTTGGAATCACAACTTTAATAAAGTATTATACCCACATCCCTATTGCAAAAAGCCAGGGAACACTTCTCTTTGTTTTTCCTCTTCTCTTAGTTATTGGTTTTACAAGGTCCCTTTGGCTGTTAATTTTCTGATACTTTCAATTAAATTTTTTAACATTTTACCCATTTTTCCCAGTGGTTCTCAGGCTTACAATAGTCTGAGCAAATCCAGGCTATTGTTGGAAGTGTGATGTCTTATTGCTGATTTATAAAGGGGATGAGTCTAATATGTTCCCATTAGGAATTATGTTTTCTATATGTTTTTCATTAATTTCTCCTCTTAAATCGACTTTTTCTTCTTTTTACTTTCTTTTTGTTTATATTTCTGTTCTCTAACTTCTTTAGATACTTAGCTTGTCAAAAACTACCTATAAGATGTTATTTAGCACATCCCATAAAATTTGATCTGTGTAGCATTTTTGGTACCATGTAATTATCTTCTAAATTTTATTTTGATGACTTTTTTGATCCATGGGTTATTTCAAAATTTGTTACATAATAGTCATGTCTTTATTATTTTTTTCTAATTTGATTTTATCGTGGAGAGAAAAAACTATCTGCTTCATTTTAATCCTTTGAAATTTGCTGGAGTTTGTTTTCATGGCCTGGGACTTGAACAGATTTTGTAAATGTTTAGAATGTGCTTGTAAGGAAACTCCTATTCCTCAGTTATTGAGTACAATCTTTGATGAAGGCAAATTAAGTCTATTTTGTTAATCGTGTTGTTCAAATAATCAATAGCTCTGTTTTTTTTTGGGGGGGGGCGGCGCGGCTATATGGTAGTTTGTACTACGTCAACTTAGGTGAAGCTGGAGCTGCATTTCCCAGGAGTCTTTTTCTTACCTGGTGTCAGGTTAGATTTGCACAAGAGGCAGACAGAAGTAAAACAGCAGTCACTTCCCTCCGAAGGTCTTTGAGGACAGATATAGTAAAGGACATGCAGAAAGGCATCTAGGTGGGCTCTGGCCAGCTCATTCTTTTCTACTCCACATCCAGCTCTTCCTGACCAGCAGGGGTCCCCAAGCGCATGAAGCCTGAAGCTTGGCTGCAGATTCCCAGAGCAGTAGCTACACAGATGTCACACCTCCCCACAGACTCCGACCCTAGTCTCCTTCCCAGTCTCCCTTCAGCACCTGGATAGCACCTCAAGCTCCGATTCCTTTACCTAGCGCGGTGTTTCAGGAGGGACGAATGATGCCTTTTCTCTCACACTCCAAATCTTCCTTCCAGACCAGGACTTTCCAGTTCCTTTCACAATTTCAAAAGGCCTGTTATCTATAACAAATCTCTTATGCCATAGTATTCATAGCAGTTTTGCTTTCCTGATTAAACCCTGCTTGATAATGTTTGTTCTACTAAATATTTAGAATATAATGTATTTGCCTTAGTTTCTGGCCAGTATGCATTTTTCTTTTCTTGAATATATTGGTAAAAGTGAACATATTTAATCTAATCTTTCTTCTTCTTTGTAGAAATTAAAGGTCTAGGGCGCTTAGGTGGTAAGAGCTCAACTACTTCTACATGCCACAGGATTAGAGCAGTTCTACAAATTTGGAAATCCTGACTCCCCACACCTTGCCATACTTCCCTAATGGGCTGGACTGACAAATTAATGTTGAAAGTTATATAAAAATGCTTTAGGCTGGGGAATTTGGCACCTTGTGAAATTCTCATCAGTCTTATCCTCCCCCAAAAGGAACCCTGGAGATTTTAAAAGCTTCTCTCCCAGGACTCTGTTTCTAAAGATATGGGATAAGACCTAGAGATACGCTTTTCTAACAAGCAGCCCAGATAATTTTGATGAAGGTGGTTGTGTACTTCTTTCTGGAAAAGATGCAACTAGAAAAAAAAGTGGAAACTATTTGAACATACTAGTTTTCATACTAGTTTTGGGCCTTTCTGTTCATCCATATCATGTCCCAAAGTAGAAAAAAAATAGACAAAACAACAAAAACTACCACTTTCTCCAATTCTTCTGGATCATCCAGCTTCTTACTTAAAGAAATTTTCATCTCTAATGTGCTAAACATGTAATTTCATGAACTAAATGTGCTATACGTATATATGTTAACATTTCTAAACAACAAAAATGACTTAAAAACTTAAGAGTACTCAAACTGAACAAAAAATTATATTAACATTTTACTGTAAGAATAAATCGAGTTTATGTCGAAATGAAGTTTAAAATTAAGTATTACTTTATTTACTGTGTGAATTTGAATCTTTTGAGATTTATGTACATATTTCTTAAGACAACTTTCCCTGCATACCTGCATATCCTCCTTCCTGGAAAAAAAAAAAAAAAAAACACTTGGAAGAAAGAAAGAAAAGAAAAAGGAGCACTTATTTTCTGATTTTCTGGGTTAACACCCAGGCAGATATCTCATGCATAGCAGATGTACCTAGTTGAAGGTTTTGGGGGGATGTAAACAGGTATCTCACACAAATTAAACCAGACTATTCTTTTTAATATTCTCACCAATTTTTACATAATGCTGGAATAAATGACATAAAAATAGAAGTCAAAATTTGTCTAGAAAAAGAATAACACAATAGTTACAGCGATTCATTGTGGCAGACTTCTTTCTAAGCCTCGCCAATGTTACTCCTTGCAATGCTATTTTCCTAAATAACGTTCTTCAATTACGTAACTATTATCAATTTAAAAAATATGAAAGAAGTCCTTTCCAAACAGTAGGCTCCCTTTTTGAATGAACAGTACAACTTCCTCACCTTCAACTGGAGTCAATCTACAGAGATCCATGGCTACTCACAGCATCTGACACTACAAAGTCAGTTTGGAACCTAAGTTTTACTTTTAACACATATTAGCTATCAAGTTGAAAATTCTTTAGCTTTTCTTTCACCCTCATTAGATGGCCTGGGAAAGAGATATGCCTCTTACACTCTCAGCTGCACTGAGCCTCCTCAGAACACCTCTCTCCCCCATGGAAACACACACAGGATTCATAAGGCAACGACTCTCTTTTCTTCCTCCTCCTCCTCCTCCTCCTCTTCCTCATCTTTCTCCTCCTCCACCCCTTCCTTCTTCCCTTTTCCTTTGTCCTCCTCTTCTTCTTTTCCACTTTGATAACTTGCTTAATGGCTTGGTTAAAAGAAGAACATTAAAGCCAAGAGTTGTCATTATATGCAGCAAAAATAAGACAGCATTCCATTTAACTAAGATAAGATACTCCCTTTTTGATGGATTCCTCTAAAATAAACGTTTTCAAGTGGATTCGGCTCCTAGGGTGCAAAGAAAAAGTGATGAAGGCAAGGATCAGAAAGGACATTTGAAAAGAATTAAGGATTTTTTTGGATTTGGCACTTAAAATTTTATTTTACATAAAATCTCAAATGTTCTCTGGAACATTTCTGGGGGAAAAAAAAACAAACAAACTGTGGGTTTGATTGTAGAATAAAATCGCCTGCCATCCTGGTAAATAGCAACTTTTGTTTGATATCCAGGTGCCCTTAATTCAGCCCTCACATAATAACTAATGGGTTTAATTAAATGAGAGAAATGTACTTGAATTGGTTTGGCTCCTGATTTTGGTTAGTCAGCTTTTATGAAAGTGAGGGATACTTGTATTTCATTTTAAAGTATGTAAAATGAAGAGAAACTTCTTGGTAGGGAATCCAAAGGTGAATACAAAATATCTGTCAATAACATTTTAAAAGGAAAGTATCTATAAGTCATGGAATTATTTACCTATCTTAATTTCCTCCCTTGCTAGTTTTTCCATAAACTCTAGAAACCCAACACTTGAGTTGGTTTATTTTAAAACTGCAGTGTACAGATAACTTTGTGAGTTAAATTTGTCTTTATTCATTTTACAATCTAGCTCTATAGACACTTTTAAGTCATAAAAATTAAAGTTTATATCCAAGAAACTTATTTCCATGCTCTTTCCTATTTTTATCAGCACCAAGGAAGGAAGCAATGTGAGCTGTGTGCAATGCACAATATTGTAGTGACACAGAGTTTGACTTGACAAACCAAACATACTGCATCTCTGGCTTATTTCATGTTAACCCTGACTGGTTTTCTCAGGAAAGAAATGAAATCCACATATGAAATCATCTTTTACTAATGGGATAATTTCAAATTACCCAAAAATATTCATAAAGTCTACCTAGCAGATGACAAGTCAGTACTACCGATACTGGGGTAACTGTCCCATAGTTTTATAAAATCTATAATCCCCAGTTCTAAATGCTTAATATTGATCAGTAGTTTAATACCATCTGCCATATATTTAATGCTGGAAATGCAATAAAAATTTATTAGCATTAGATAATGAAACACTGTTTTAAAAAATATTGTGAAAAAGGTTTTTCTTGTGAGTGTGGTTAAAAAAACACTACACTTTTGGAAGTGAATTGTAATTTCAAACTAGAGATTCAAATACTATATAATTGGACTGTATCTCTCTAGAAGTAATATGTTTATACACACACACGTATATAAGCAGTATTTTTTTAAAGTAAAAGAATAAGAATTGGTGTACATGTCCCACAGGCCTAAATTTGAGAGGAATAATTCAACAAACATATTTTTTTCACACAGCTATCAAGTCCATCACCTCATTCTTACTTGGTTGATCCTCTTTTGGTATTACACTCTGTGGTTGTTGTTACACTGACAGTTTCTCTAAAATAAGCTTCCATTTGAGATGTTATATCACATCAAATTAACAGCCAACAATATGACTTCTCGTGTGTCAAAGGCATAGGAACAAGGCACTCAGCGTTGTATGAGGTGATACATCAATAGAAAAGGTTTGTAAACTTGTTAAAAGATTTGAGATTGTTTTATAGTAAAGAGATCATATTTCATAAATAACCTGTAACTAACTTATACAAACAGCTAGTGCTCAAAAAGGTTTCATGATGCAAAATAGGCATTCTAGAAGAAAACTGATTTTTAAAGAAATAATTCAACAATTTTCTAGATTAAGGTCAATAAATTAATCGATATACATTGTCTTGCATTCTTTAACTACTAAGTAAACACATTTACTTCTTTATAATATCTTCACTTAAAGACCTGAAGCAATCTAACACCTTTGTAATGTTGTTTTCCAGGTAAGACAATCCACAGTCTTGAAACTACTGTGACCAAAATGTTACCTTTAAGAACAGAGTTGTTGTTTTTCTGTTGAAACTCAAAAGTTCAGTCTCTTGAAGAAATGAATTCTGCATTTATCAGGAGGGACTATCTGAGATTCTGATGGAAGTTTAACTTATTCAGGACAATTTCAGGAACAAACCCCCGCTATGATATGTGAGTTCTTAAATATGTGAGTTTTCTTATGTCATCTGATTTTGGTTTTTATTGGCACATTTTAAAATGGTAGGTTATATATATCTCAGTCAGCCTCTTTGCTCCTTTCTTTTTGTCCCAACATTTTTCTTGATGGGAAGGAGATATAAAACAAACCAATAGGAGAGTATAAAAATATGTAGATGCACTGGAAAGTGATGGGACAGCCCAACTCCAGTGTTTCATTCTAAACTGCAACACTCCATGATTTCCCAGTATTCTGATTCTACATGCACTTTCAATGGTCATTTAGAGGACTTCAGAAAATGGTGTCTGCAAAGGGCCCAGCCAATGAAACAGAGAAGTGGTACTCTTCCAACATCACAAAGTTGGCCTCTATAAAAGTGTATAAAAACGTTGAGTTTAAAGGAAGAAAGAAGAAAAGAAAGAAAGAAAGGGTAAAACTGACATATGGCTTCTGGCCTCTGGCCTGGAACCCAGGGGAAAAAGTGAAGTGATACAGACAACCAGCTGCTAGCTGGTTATGCTGATTAGGTTGTTGATCCAGCCAGACATGCTTTGCTTTCCTCAATCATGAAATGCTTAGAAAATTCTTTAGAATTAAGTCCCAAGTCATCTTTTAATTTGTTGAGCTCAAAGTCATGGAGAATCTTGACAGTCATTAACTTTTCTCGCTTGATTCTGTCCACAACATCTTTTGGAACATCAGGTATCATCCAGGCCAACAGAAATTTAAGTAAAAACACAATGTGCTAGAGGAAATATAAAGGAGAATTAGACATTGTTAGAACTGTTGAGTGTTCAGCAGGAGGTCCTTACAAATCATTCATTTCACTCATGCCATCAACTGTGCTTGAGGCATGAAGTACAAGGGCAAGCAAGAAGATATAGTCTCTGTCCTAGAACTTTCATACAAAGACCCAAATTAAACAAACAAACATTTACTTAAATAGGCAATTAGTGAAATTCCAGTTGAACGTGATTACCCCCATGATATTCCCTATCTTTGCTCCCTCCTGAAAACCTGGTAAAATATTTGTAAGGGAATTAGACTCAAAAGAGTGAAGAAAGCTGGCACTTAAACTTGCAACTGGGGATATGGTGACTGATAGTGGAAACCAAAAAGACAAAAGGCAGTTTTGTTTTAGACCCTCAGAAAAGTTCAAGAAAGAAGATACTAAGGACTTTAGGAGGCATTACTGTGGGGTGGAGTTGAAAACAAGCGGATTAGTTAAAAATTTGTATAAGGACCACTTGAATTTCCAGAGCCTTTCTGCTATCTGTATCCAGGTACTACCTCTCAGCATATCCCACCCTGGAAGCAGCAGAAGAGTTCATTTTCTGCAAAAATTATACCAGAAAGCTGTAAACTCAGTGTGACCAGACATAGCTGAGGATGGAGATGTGGAACTATATTAAAAACAAAGACATCAAAAAGTAAAGTTCGGCCTACCAAATTGTGAAATCCTTACGTCCCCTCTGCCTTGCTCAGTTCTCAGAACATAGGCAGCCATGAAATATCTCAATAGATGGGAGGTTGGAGGATCTTTCTCTGGGGAAAATTAACTAGTCTGTGAAAGCAAAACTACAGATACTAAAGTTTTATAGGTCTCCAATGGAAAGGCTGGCTCACTACCTCATCAAGCTACAATGAAACCCACCAAGTAACATCTCTCCTGTACGCACCCAAAAGTTCTAATCAGCTTTTCACAGCCTCACTCTTAAACATGAGCAGAACCAACAAATATGGAGGAAAGTCTCTAACATGAAAGAAAAACAATGAAGTAAACAGGAACTAAGAGAAAACAGAGATAATGAACGCAGGAAAAAAAAAGTAGAATAAAAAACAAAGATCACTAACCCATCTCTTCATAGGAGAGAAAATACATGATAATTAGAATTTTAAAACAGCAAGCATAATATTTGAATATGAGAAGTTCTGGAAAGATAGATGGAAAAGTTTATCAAATTAATAATACAAGCAAAATTTCTCAACTTGAAGGGTATGTTTTAAGATCCAAGGGACTCAGTGAGTGTGCAAAACAATGAATATTGTCCAATAGCAAGGAACTGTCTTATAAAGTTCCATAAAAGTGGGGCTAGTGAGAATCCTGTAAGCTTATTATTTCTAAAAATATATCGTAAACAAAAACTGGGTCATCAGAATGGTATTGCATTTTACAACACTGGAAGTGGAAAGAAAATGGAGAAATGTCTTCAAAATTGCAGGAAAATCTAAATAAAGTTAATGAAAGAAATTTTCAAGGGAAAAACTTTCAATCTTGAATTCTATTCCAAATAATATGTAAGAAAAGAAATTTTCAATATTAAAGTTCTCAAAAATAGACTGCCCATAATTTTCCTCAGAAAATTAAGAAGATGTGCTTCACCAAACTAAGCTATTAAACCAAGGATCATAGGTACACAGATTGCAGAAAATCACAGCACTCAACAGAGGAGAGGTGAAGACCCAGGATGTTATGTTAGAGCCTGGGATGACTATAAAAAATTGATAAAAATAATAAATAAAAACAAAAATTCAAACAAAGGAATTCCTGATGCAATTTACTGGACTGAAAGGTGACCTAAACTTCTGATGGAATGAAAGAGTGATAAATTCATAAAGAACTAGAGAGAAAGAGAGAGAGAGAGAGAGAGAGAAACAAAGAGGAAAAACAATATTATAATAAGGGAAATATATGCAGAATATAATACATGATACAGATATGACTAATATTTATAAAGTCATAATTTATAAACCCTATTGTACTTATTTACAATCCCTTACTCAAAACTCTGATGGACAGAAATATTTCAGAATTGAGATAATTAAAGATTAAAAATATATAATTTAGTGTATATAACCATATATCAGCAGGGTCTGAGGTGGTACTTTGTATCAAACACTTAAATATTTCTGCAGCAAAATAAATGGTCACTCTACAAATAGCCTGTTTTGTTTTGTTTTGTTTTGTTTTGTGAGACATAGTCTCACTCTGTTGCTCAGGCTAGAGTGCCTGGCATCAGCCTAGATCACAGCAACCTCAAATTCCTGGGCTCAAGCAATCCTCCTGTCTCAGCCTCCCCAAGTAGCTGGGACTACAGGCGCACACCACTATGCTGGCTAATTTTTTCTATTTTTAGTACAGACAGGGTCTCGCTCTTGCTCAGGCTGGTTTTGAACTCCTGAGTTCAAGTGATCCTCCTGCCTCTGCTTCCCAGACTGCTAGGATTACAGGCGTGAGCCACCACACCCGGCCCTATAAATAGCCTTAAATCATATCAGATTGGGTATTGCTGCTAATTAAGTTGCCAAAATACTTTATATTTTCTGAGGTTTGGGATTTCAGAATAAGAAATTATGGACCTGTATAAACAAAAAATTATACTGTCATTATATTGAGAGGTAGGAGAAAGATAAAGTCTCCGTATGTGCACGTGTGTGTGTGGTGTGACATGTGTGACATCTGCCATAACAGGAAGTCAGTGATTAACATCTAAAACTAAAAATACATACCTACAAAATTATGTTGTTTTGCCATACAGAGCTAACTATTAGAAGAATGAGATTAAAAAGTTGAAATGTTTGGCTTTGGAGATTAGGATTTGAGAATAGGAAGGAATATTACATAGGACTGCTCTCATTTTTAGCCATGTAGAGAACTATTTGCTTACCTGCATAATCTTGATAAAAATAAACATAAATTAAACAGAAACTGATTAGAATTGCATGTGCTTGGGTTAGAATTGTCAATTATTGGAATTTACTGCAAGTTGAAAAGGGGCCTTACTTTTATTTCTCTCTCATTTATTGGCCTTCCTAATTTATGATTTGTAGCAGTCAATCTGAAACTTAGTCAAATACCACTCCCACTCTGTTCTTGCATGCCTTATCTCCATAAGTATACAGGGGACTTCACAAGAGAGGAAGCAAAATATAGTAGACACAGCATAGGCTGGGGAATGAGACACATCTGGCATTGAAACCCAGCCCTAATATTAGCTGGTTAACCTTAATCCAACTACTGATTTTTGCAGAGTATAGGGTTCCTTTTTCAAAGGTAAGTAATAAAGTCTAACTTGTAAGGTGGTTATGACTTAACTTCTAGAAGTAGAACATAATCGGTATTCTGTAAAATTAGTGGGTTCTCTACCCTTTCTTGACCTCAAGGGAAGAGATCATATTTTTCCTTTCCTTTTCTGTCACTATGGTATCTTCAACAATAGCCCCTGAATAACAGATAACCCATTGTACTGTGAACATACCTAAGATGTTTTTTATAACAACAAATACTTCCTTCAAAACAATTCATTGAGAAAATGCTAACTTTGTGATGAGCAGATAGCGTTAGAAATAACCTGCCTACAGGGAGAAGAGAGTAACTTGCATGGAAGTTAAGAGCAGCTTACTTCTGTAACTATGATGAAGGTCATCTTAGCAGCAAGGACATGCCAGAATTGCATATTATGAAAATATTTCTTCTCATGATCAGGAGGATATCGGTAATCTCTGTACCTGAAAAATGAAAGTAAATGCAAAAATATTAGCTATAGCTTCAACTAGAGAGACCTAACAAATTCTCATTACTTCTCTTAAGAGACCCTTCTAGTTGACCACAAAAGGTAGGTCATAGGAAGGTAACTGATACTATGAACAATTTATCTTTCTTTCTTACATAAAATTGCAGCCATATGTGACTTACGTGCATACACTAATAGATATAATAGGAAACACACAAGTGAAACTTCTCAGACAAACTTCTCAAAAGAGTTGCCACTATTTGCCATCTACATTTCCCTTTTTCCTACTTCTTAACACACTTGGTTCTATCCCTTGCTCCACCAAACCAATTGTCTCCTGTCATTAAATTGAAGGAATATTTTAATTCTCATCTATTTTTTGCTATTTCAAGAATGGGACTTAATATTGTTGACACCTTCTATTTTCTTTTTTTACTGTTTGAACTTTTATTTATTTATTAATTTTATTTCAGCACATTATGGGGGTACAATTTTAGGTTATGTATATTGGCTTTGCCCCACCCGAGTCAGAACTTCAAGTGTGTCCATCCCCCAGACTGCATTCATTAGGTGTGAATATACCGATCCCCTCCTTCCCTGTCCCACCTGCCCGACTCCTGATGAATGTTACTACTATATGTGCACGTAAGTGTTGGTCAGTTAATATCAACACTTCTATTTTCTTGAAACTCTATTTTCTCTTGGCTGCTCTGACACTGTGTTGCTTTTCTTTCTTTTTTTTTTTTTTTGGGACAGAGTCTCACTGTGTGCCCAGGCTAGAATGAGTGCCATGGCATCAGCCTAGCTCACAGCAACCTAAAACTCCTGGGCTTAAGCGATCCTACTGCCTCAGCCTCCTGAGTAGCTGGGACTACAGGCATGCGCCACCATGCCCGGCTAATTTTTTCTATGTATATATTTTAGTTGGCCAGATAATTTCTTTCTATTTTTAGTAGAGACGGGGTCTCACTCTTGCTCAGGCTGGTCTCGAACTCCTGACCTCGAGCGATCCATCCGCCTCGGCCTCTCAGAGTGCTAGGATTACAGGTGTGAGCCACTGCGCCCGGCCATGTTGCTTTGCTTTTCTTACAGCCTTTCTGGAGTTTTCTTAGTGCTCAACTTTGTAAGCTCATTCTATTCTACACAGTCACTGCATACTGATGCTCTTCAACAATTTAGCCCAACTTGTAAATGATGACATCAAGGAATCTAACACCAGTGGCCATGCTCTTAAACAGCAGGTTATGATTCTCTATAATAAAATATGGAATATAACAATGTTTCATCTGCCTTGCAACATTTTCCTCTTTCTTTGTTGGAATCCCAAGTTAAGCAGTTGATTCAAGTTAAGGGGTGTGTGTTTGTGTGTGTGTGTGTGTGTCTTTAAATAGTGTAGTAAAAAGGTCTTCATAGTACATGATACACTGTGTGTGGAAATAGAAGATTCACATATCCAATTTCATCTTCCCTACACAGAAGAAACCCTTTAAGTGGGATGGCTGGTGAACTGATTATATCGTTGTATTGTTATTTCTCTCTTTCTCACTCTCTTTTCTGAGGACACATAGTTAAATTCAAGTAAGTTAAATGCCCATACAATATGATCATGCTCTGTGATCTATAGATATTACAACTTTGGACTAAGTTGCATTTGTTCATGAGCAATCCTTTCAATAAATTTAGAAAATAAGAAACAATTTGAAATTGGTGTTATCTTTACCGATAATATTCTCTTTTTTTGACATTTTACCCTTCCTAATAAGAATAATATGATGTGTGAATTCTAGAATTGGTGTACTTTATTTAGCCAGGATTTTTGTTGCCTCAAGTAAATCCTTTACATGGTAAGACATGAAGGAAATGGATAGCTTAATTAAAACCTTAACAAACAAAAGGAAACCTGCAAGTGGCGATGTCTCGGTTTTCCGAACGTACAGTAGTATTTGGAAAATCAGCTATCAGGAATACTGACAGGCTGTTATTCACATATCCTTTCATAGGATTCATGGGATCTGTTGAGTAGGCATAGTAGTAAACTAAACGAGGAATGATGTCCGATGTAAATGCAACAATAAAAGCCTGAAGAACAAAGCAAAAGGAGGATCGTGAGCTGCCAATCTAGTTATAAAAATGTCTGATTTGTATAACTCTCAGTCTCATAAACAAGATAATGCAGAATGATTAAAATACTATTATAAATCACATTAATATGCAAGCCTTTGGCTTAAAACATGAAATGGATCATTTACAGTATGTGATTAGTATTCCTAGATTTCATAGCTACAAAGTGGCTAAGTGGAGAATTGGACCTAAATGTACCTCTCTCCAGGAACCACACTCTTTCTACCAGGCCTTGCTATTTCTTGCTTTCTTATTGCTTCATAGCACAGTTCTACTATTCTCAATTACATTCACCTGCCTGGGCCAACGCCATACACTAGGACCATGTGTGTGTGTGTGTGTGTGTGTGTGAGAGAGAGAGAGAGAGAAGGAGGTTGATGGGGAGGAAATGGAGAGACAGAAGACTGTGTGTTTCTAAATTTCTCACAGTTCACTGTAGCTAATTTCAGGATTTGATTCCACAGGAATGGTATTTTCACATCCTTTCCTAATCTCTGGAATAGTATAAAGATGTCTTTTTTAGGTTACTTAATTCAATTAAAAATCATGTGGCTCTGGCACTTACAGTTTTAATGGTACATTTTAAAAAGCATTCCATTACGTCTATGGCTAATGGTCTATTTAGGTATTACTTATTAAACAAATTTTGCAATTTTTATTTTTTAAAAAAGTAGTCATTTCAAATAAATTTTAAAATTTATTGTAATAAATGGGTACATAGAGGTCTCAGAGTTTCACTTGTTCTATTTATCTTTTCCACAAACCAACTCTTGATTTACTTAGCAATTATATTGCTTTGTATTTGTTTTCTAATCTGATTATTTCTGATTATATCTTTATTCTTTTTTAATACTTTCTATTGATGTACTTTACATTTTTTCATTAGTGTCTTAAGTTACATGCTTAGCTCATGTTTTCCAGTATTCTTTTATTTAAAAAAATGATAAAAGCATTTATGGCTATGGACTTTTTTGTAACAGTGGTTCTAGCTAATTTCTATAGGTTTGCATTTAAGTTAAGCTCTTTCTATAATTTCAATTCTGTTTCCTCTTATGTGATTCTTCCTTAGAAGGTTGAGGTTAAGTGGTTAGATTTTCTTTTTTGATTCTTATCACCAACTTCAATTTTTAAAGTATATTGTAGGTGAAAATGCACTGACAATTTTTTACTTTTGGTAATTTAGTTTTATCACTTTTTTAAATAAGTGCTCTATGAACCTAACAGGAAAATGTTGTATATTCTCTGTTTGTAGTATACAAATTCAAGTATAATCCATCTTTAACTAGATTAATATTATTCAAATTCTTTACACCATCACTTATTTTCTGTCTACTTTGTCAAATGCTATGAAACTGTGTCAGGATATTTTAATGACGGTAATTCTAAAATATTTTTCTTTAATTTCTTATAGTTTGCATGTCATAGGTTTTTCTGTATTGGTTAGTGCATAAAAGTTCAGGAATGTTTTATCTTTATGGAATACCACTATGATTAAATCAATGTAAATAAAGATTGGGTTCAGCATCATCCACATTTTCCCATCCCGAAATAATAAAAAACAAAGTCACCCTACTGAAATAGGTCTACTTACATTAGTTGCAACGGAAAGTACAGCCATTCCATAAAGAATGTCTTGCCAAACACCTATGCTATGAGCTTTAGAAGCTACAGTTCTCCTGTACTGAGTAGTAAGTTTCCAGGCATCCACTCGAATCTCTATAATATTATTTATGAGAGCAAGAAGAGGAGCCAAAGGAAAAGAGGCCACAAATAGTGTAACAAATCCAAATTGAGTAACTGCAGAGAGAAAAAAAAGGTATGAACTCATTGTGAAAGGGAAAGAGGGGAACGCCCTGCCCAACTTTGCCTCTTCCCTTTGTCTTGGAGGGGTCCATATTGGTAAAACAATCCAGACCCCTTTCTACAGTCCACTTCCTCACTTAGTGGCTTATCTGCTTGCTAGAATGAGGAGAATCTAGGCATGCATAGCTGAAACCCTTCCTTGTTTGTTCTTCCTCTTGAGCTATATTTGTCCAAAGAAAGAATCCATTCTTCTGTGTCTTTGATTAAGAGCTAAGTTTAACTTTATGCTGGTCTAGTCTTTACATGTGTATTGGCATATTAGTGGGGTAAACAAGTTCTTCTCTATTGCTAATCTATGTGCTTTTTATGATCAAGGATGATGATGAATTCATTTGTATGATTCCAGTATCCAGCATGTGTGTATGTATACATATAATTTCCATATGGGCAAAATATATGTATTTTCTGTTAAAATATGGTAAGATCCTGATCCTCAATACTATATCTTGACATATTTTAAAATAAGTTTTATTCTCTCTCCTTATTAACATTTAACAGGCGACTACAGCTGTGTAAGCTTGTTTCTCTCCTTATTTTTGTCCCTTTGTTTCCTACAATGAATTCTTGGAGTAAAAGAATCCATGCAAATGACAGTTCGGGCTTCCCACATGGGTGAAGAAAAAACAGTAAACATGCATGGCTTTCCATTAAAGGAGGAAGGAATGAATATTCCATTAGCCTTCTATTTTTAAATCAATCTCAAACGTTTCTGGATTTTAGCTTTTCTCATAAGACTAAATCAGTCTTGTTATCAAGTGAACAAACATATATTGACTCCCTCCTTTCCCGCTTTCTCTACTAAATCAAAAGTCAGAAAATGAATAGGAAGTATTATGTAGAAGCAGCATGAATTTTCTAAGTTTGAATCTCTAATCTCTACCTAAAATCTTTGTGGCCTATGGAAATTTTATTAAACTATCAAAGTTTCAGAACCCTCAAAAATAAAATATGTCGAATAATGACTACTTTGCAGAATTGTTTAAAAACCAAAGATAATGTATGCAAAGTTTCCAGAATAAATTAACTTAGTTGTGTCTCAATGTATTAACAGTAGTTAATGTTATTAGTAAACTTTGATTTCATCTTTTATTAGGTTATTAAGTATAGAATGCTCAATTTCCTTACGTTCTAAGTTTGACAGTTGATATCTCTGACATTTCACTTTGACACTTTTTTTTATTGTGAAGGTACATCCTTATTATTTCAAATGCATGTTTTGGCTTGTGATTATCTTTCAATTTTTTTTAGAGCAATTTTTGTGAAACCATGGGTAAGCAGTTGAGGAGATTGGTCAATAGAGATATGCCAATCACATGTCACAAAAAACAACACTGCTCAAACTATAGCAGCTAGACTTGGGAACTCTCTGTCAGTTGGTACAGTTGGTGCAAGATCTGTCTGTATTCACCAGATCTTGATCCAACTGACTACCACTTCTTCCAGGATTTGGAACACTTCTTGCAAGGAAAAATATTGAATTCTCAACAAGCTATGGAAAACGCCTTTCAGGATTTCATCGCCACTCCCTCTCTAAGCTTCTTCACTGTTGGCATAAGCAAGCTACCATTAAGATGGCAAAACTGTGTTGATAGTTTAGGTGCATACTTTGATTAATTGTACTGCTTCTTGATTGAGATATAATTAACTAAACTTTTGATTCAAAATCGGACATTTCATACTTAATGACCTAGTAATTTTGGTAGTAATCTCTGATGTATGCAGGTACAAATTCATTTGCAACTTACACAATTAAAAATTGTAGCCGTATCACCCCAAAAGGAAGGACTAGTTTTACAACCCAAGCTGTATAAATTAGACTTCTATATTTGTCCTAAATTTGCCTATTTCAATCCATATATCACATGTATGTATTACACTGGTGAATCACTAACAGTTTCAGGGCATCTCATTTATTCCACCATGGTGTTAACAGTCTTGAGAATAAGTTTGGAAAATCGTCCTCCTTAATTCCACCAGAGAAACAGAGAAAACTGCTTGAGAGTAAACACTGTGCAGATTATATAAGGAGTTCCTAGCATTATCTTTCCCAAAATTTGTTCTCAAAGTTTCTTCTCTATTCAGTCCTTGAAATATCTTAGGCGTTTCCTGTGTTTAGCTTGGTTTCCCTTATACAATGGCCTTTAGCCTTCTTATTTTCAGCCTGACATAAAAACATACACTAAAATGCATGTCAGACTCTGAAAATGTTTTCCAGCTTATTCTCTCTCTGAGCTGTCGCTGAGGCAAACAAAAGAAGAAATAGTCATTAAAGCTAATTTGAGACAGGTGTTAAAAAGTAATTCTTGCTTGATTTCCTTCAACAATATTAACATTCTATTAAAAGGACAGTAGCTCTAAGGTGTTTTGAAACTGAACTTTATTCTACATTCTATTTGCTGGGACAGGGAAACAATGAACCAATCTTCTCCATATCCATCCATCCATCTTTTTATTGACCATCCAATGACTTATTGAACACCTGCTACGTGCATGGCAGAGAGAAATATCAAGAGCTAAAAAAAAACCCTCTTTTTATTCAGGGCAACTCTATGTTTCAGAACAGTGGCTGAAAATTACCTGTTTCTAAGTATTCATAGAATAGCCTAAGGGGTTCAAAACATTCAAGGTCATGATCCTGCTCCCATCGACTGTATAGTTTCTCAGAGTTGGTACGAGCTTTTCGGCGTCTCCACCAATTCAAAGCCAACCTGTTCGAAGTGATAAAAATAAATACATGAAACAGAGCTAAAAAGAAAAAGGTCAGAGAATCAATCAGAGTATTAAATCCAGAAATTGGCAGAAAGAGAGGTTAAATAATTTAAGATCACAGAGCATGGAGAAATAAGACTCCAGCTAAACTACAAATCAAACTCTAGTGCTCTTTTCACAACACATGTGGAAGTGGAAGTGAAGAGTTCTTCTATTAGGGTGATTAAGAAAATAAGACAACTCTGAGTCTGTTCATAGAAATATACTACTTTACATTCACTCAGAGACAGTTCGGTTAAAGAGCAAGTAGAGGTGAGGGTCACTACTAGGACTACTTACTAACCTTTATACTGTCATGATGCTCAGAAGGAAACTCAAGGAAACAGGGAATTGATTATAATAGAAAATGTATGAGAAAGAAAATGCACATGCTTATCTAACATGTAAAAATAAATGCATTAACAATGAATAAATATTTACTAAATGCCATACTATACAAAAAATATATCATAATATTGGATTACTTTGAAGAATAAGTTTTTTTTTAATTAGAAAATCAATGAATGCAATAGATCAAATTGACATATTTAAGGAGAAAAATATAAAATCATCTTAATTTATGGAGAAAAATGTATTTCATATATTTAAAGCACCTATTAAAACCTACTTATGACAGAAAAGTAAACAGAAGAAAATTATCTAGTAAAATCCTGGGGCAAACATCATTCTTAAAAGGGAAAAGTCAAAAGCATTCCCTTTAGAATCAGAACAAAATAAGAATTTTCATGATCACATTCAAGACTCTACTGTACATCATAACTAATACAATAAGATGAAAAAAGGCAAAAGAATTAGAAATAAAGGAGAAATACATGATTATTAACACTGATATGATTGTATAGAAAACCCAAGTGATGTTAGACAAAACTTATGAAAAATAATAATAGGGTTTATCAATATATTTCATTTCTATATGCCTACAACACACAAGTAGAAAACATAATTTTTTAAAAGATGTCATTTACAATAGCAATTGAAAAGTGCTTAGAAATGGATTTGACAAAATATTTATAAGACCTAATGCAGAAGTTTAAAATCTTTATTTGAAGTTGGTGAAGTCCAAAATAAATGTTCCTGAATAGAAGACTTGATATTATAAAAAGTGATAATTGTTTATATTGAAATAATTAAAATGCAATTTTAATCAAAAAACCAAAATAGGCTGGGTGCAGTGGCTCATGCCTGTAATCCTAGCACTTTGGGAGGCTGAGGTGGGAGGACTGCTTGAAGCCAGGAATTTGAGACTGGCCTGAGCAAGAGTTAGAGCTTGTCTCCACAAAAAATAGAAAAATTAGCTGGGCATGGTGGCACACACTTGTAGTGCCAACTACTTGGGAGGTTGAAGCTGAATCTCTTGAGCCCAGGAGTTTGAGGTTGCAGTGAGTTATCATACAATGATGCCACTGTACTCTAGCCTGGGTGGCAGAGTAAGACCCTGTCAAAAAAAAAAAAAAAAAAAAAAAAGCCAAACTATTTTTCAATGTGAAATCTGACAAGATGTTTCCAAAATGTATACAGAAATACAAAAGACCAAGGATAGCCAAGATAGTTCTACAGATGAGGAATAATTTGATAAAACTTGCCCCAATGGATACAAGACATTATATAGTATTAAGAGATTGTATAATAGTATTGGTGCTAAAATAGACAAATCCTAGAACAGAAGGGAGAACTAGAAATAGCACTACACTTGGTATATGGCATAAATGGTATTGTAAATTATGGACAGTAGAGAAGAGGGACTTTTCAATAAATGTTAATATGATAATTTATGCATATACATAGTTTACATATATATATATATATACACATATATGTAAAAAATTGGATTTGTACCTCATTTCAAACATGGAAATCCTTTCCATATATATTAAGAATTTGAAAGTGAAAGACAATAACGTCAAAATGTATAAAAATTTAGAAGTATATGAGAATATATTTTTAATCTTAGGATAGGTATTTCTTAAACAAGATTTTAGAAATGCTAACTTATAAAAGAAATAAGTTTATGATATATATCATATATATCATATGATATATATATATGATATATTCTACCATATTAAAATTATGTAGTTTTGTTCATCTAAAGCTCTCAGCTGGGAGTGATTTTTGCCCACAAGTGTAAATTTGCAATGCCTGGAGACATTTTTAGTTGTCACAACTGGGTTGAGGGTAGACTACTGGCATCTAGTGGATAGAGTTCTATGATGCTTCTGAAATATCCTACCATGACAAGGACAGCTCCCCTAACCCCCCATAACAAAGATTTCCCAGCCCAAAATGTCAATCATGCTGAGGTTGAGAAACCACGACCTATAAATACCATGAAAAATAAAAAGATAAAATTTGTGTTAGTATAAAATATTTCCAACACATGTAACCATAAAAGAAAAACCAAAATAAATAAATAAATAAACAAATAAAAACCAGTAACCAGAAGTTATAAAGTACTCATACAAATCAATTTGAAAAATATAAAAAGCCAAGTAGGAAAATGGTTAAACAACATGAACAAGCATTTCATTGAAAAGGAAACACATATAGCCAAAACATTCTCTTTCATGTTGAAGTCTTTCTATTCTTTTGATATATGCATTTATTCCTATAAATTTTACCCTTAGTACTGATTTTGCTGTATCTCATAGATTTTGGTATGTTACATTTCCATTTTCATTTCTTTCAAAGAATTCTTTAATTTCCTTCTTAATTTTTTTCTTTGACCCACTGGTCGTTAAGGAGGATGTTGTTTAATTTCCATGTGTTTGTGTATTTTCCAAGTTTGCTTTTGTTACTGATTTCTAGTTTTATTCCACTGTGGTAGAAGAAGATAGTTGATACAATTTCTGTTTTTTTGATTTTGTACAGATTTGTTTTGTGGGCTAAGATGTGTTGTATTCTGAAAAATGTTCCATGTGGTGATGAAAAGAATGTGTATTCTGCAGCAGCAGTTGAGTGAAATGTTCTGTAAATGTCAATTGGGACTAACTCTACTGTTTCTTCATTGATTTTCTGTCTGGATGATTGTCCATTACTGAGAGTGGGGTATTAAAGTCCTCTACTATTATTACATTGTGGTCTATCTTACCCTTTAGGTCTATTGTTTGCTTTATACATTTGGGAGCTCTGGTGCTGGGTGCATAGATATTTATAATTGTTACATCCTTGTGCTGAATTGACCCCTTTATCATTATATAGTGATATTCCTTGTCTTTTTAAAAGTCTTTGATTTGTAGCCTATTTTATCTGATAAGAGTATAATTACTTCTGCTCTTTTTTGGTTTCCATTTGCATGGAATATCTTTTTCCGTCTTCCCTTTCAGTCTAAGTGTTTCTATAGGTAAAGTGGGTTTCTTGAAGGCAGTATATAGTTGGGTCCTGTTTCTTTATCAATTCAACCTCTCTGTGCCTTTTAATTGGAGAATTGAGAACATTTACATTCAGTCTTGTTATTGATAAGGACTTACTACTGCCATTTTGTTGCTTGTTTTCTGGTTTTACTGAGACTTCTCTTTTCCTTTTTCATTGTCTTCCTTTGTAGTTAAGTGAATATCTCTGGTAGTATGTTTTAATTTGTTGCTTTTCATTTTTAGTGAAACTATTATAGGTTTTTGCATTGTGATTATCATGAGGCTTACAAAAAACATTTTAGAGATATAAAAAGTTATTTTAAAGAGATGGCAACTTATTTTAGAACACAAATAAGAGAAACAAACAAACCTAAAAAAAATTCTACACTTTAACTAAACCCCCCACCATCTTGACTCTTGGTTGTCTCAATTTACATATTTTAAAATTATCTATTTCTTAACAGGTTGCAGTAGCTATTATTGTTTTTGATAGATTTGTCTTTTGGATTTTGTACTATAGTTACGGGTAGACTGAACATCACAAACACAGTAATCAAGTATTCTGGGTTTGTCCATGTACTTAATTTTATCAGTGGATTTTATACCTTGAAAAGTTCTCCTTTGTATGTTACTGTTTTTTTTTTTTTTCTTTCATATTTAAGAAATTCCTTTAACGTTTCTTACAAGATGGATGTGGTGGTGATGAATTTTCTCAGCTTTTGTTTGTGAAAGACTTTATCTCTCCTTCAAATCTGGATGATGATTTTGCAGGATACGATATTCTTGGGTTGCCGGTTGTTTCTTTGAGTACTTTGAAAATGTCATTTCACTCCCTCCGGGCCTGTAAGGTTTTCTGTTGAGAAGTCCCTTGCCAGATGAATTGGGGCTTCTTTATATTTGCTTCTTGTCTCTTGCTGCTTTTAGGATCTTCTCCTCATCCTTGACCTTTGAGGCTTTGATTATTATTAAATACCTTGGTATAAATCTGTTAGGTGTTCTAAGACCTTCCTGTACCTGGATATTTATACCTTTCTCAAGTTTTGGAAAGTTTTCTGTTATTATTTCTTTGATTAAGCTTTCTACCCACTGCTCTCGCTCAACTCCCTCCTCAATACCAATAATTCTTAGATTTGGTCTTCTGAGGTAATTTTCGATATCTTGTGGGCATCCTTCATTTTTTTTTTTTTTTTGATTCTTTTTTCTTTTTTAGACTCTGTATTTTCAAAGAGCCAATCTTAAAGCTCACTGATTCTTTCCTCTGCTTGGTTCCCTCTGCTGTTGACAGCCTCCAAAGAATTTCTCAATTCAGTAAATATACTCCTCAGTTCCAAGGTTTGCTTGATTTTTTAAAATTATTTCAATCTATTGGTTAAATTTCTCCGATAAATTTCTGAATTGCTTTTCTGTATTATCTTGAAGATCACTGAGTTTCCTTAAAACTGCTTTTGAATTCTTGGTCAGAGAGCTCACAAATAGAGTCTGTCACTGGATTTTTGCTTTGTCCTTTTGGGGAGGTCTTGGTTATATATATGGTCTATGTCTTTGCACTGAAGGCTGAGTGATTTATTCCAGTTTTTTCTGCTCAGCTTGTTTTGTTTATTATTGAATCTATCTGCTTTAATGAATCTGCTAGGTTGCTGCCTCCATTTCGGCTCTAGGTGGCGCCTGAAGCCCAGATTGACCTCAGTTCTAGTAAATGGTCAGAACACGGTCCCAAACTGGAGATGTCCCAAATTGGGGATGTCCCAAATTGGGGATGTTCCAAATTGGAGATGTCCCAAATTAGGGATGTTCCAAAGGGATTACGTCAGCATTGTGAGATAACCAGGCAGTGGCTAATGGTTCATGCCCACGGCACCTGGGGAACATGTCTCCTATAGCCATTCTTATTTGACATCTCCTTTTGCTGAGATATCCAAAGCAGGGTTTCCAGGTTGGGGATGGTAGTCCCACCTCTTCCTTTTGTCTCTGCCTGTCTTCCAGGATATTTCTCCCTTCAGGCAGTCACTAAGTCACTATGGTACCTTAAGAAAAGGATAGGTCTTCTGCCAAGGAGCCCAAGAAGGTGGGAAAGCTGGTTGACCACCTCAGTTTCGCTTTTTCCAGTGTGGGAACCATGAGTTAAGGGGAAATTTACTGCATGTTCAGTGCCTGGAAGAATGCGGGGAGGGGCATCACAGACGTCAAAGTGCAGTTCTTCCACCATCTGCTCGGAGTTTTTCCACTTCTCTGTGGCCCTGGGAACTGTTTCATCTTCATACTTGAGCTCTGGGTTGTTGCTGGTGAAGATCTTGGTACTGTATATTTGTGTGTGGGGCGGGGGTGGGAAGAGAAGCCAGCTTGCCTCTATGCCACCATTTTAGAACCAGAAGTCCTTGGAGTTCATTTTAATAGCCTGATACTTTTAAGTGACATTATCACCTCCCTTATGTTGCTAGTATTGCCAACATAATTTTTTATGGGCTTTCCCAGAATCTTCTGGCTAGAATCACCACCTAAAGTAAGTTCACTATCTAATAAGTGATTTTGTTAACAGCCTTTGCAGCATTAAATATCATCAAATGTTTTGGAATTTGGGTTTGTAAGTAGGCTCAGGTTTTGGTTTTGGTCCTCTGGGTTCTCAATCTAGAGCTTGGACTTAACATAACAATTTGGAGTTATTTCTCTTAGGAATGTGATGTACCTAGTTATGAAACTAGAAGAAGGCTTGGCTCAAGCCTATTACTGTTTGTAAGGATAAGTCCACGTTCTTCCTTTGACAGCATGCAAAACAGAATCCTAGGCAGCACTATGGAACTGTGTGTATGCTGTGGGGGCGGGGGGGGGGGTAGGGATGGTGTTTTCAACCTTCTTTCATGAGTAAGAGAATAAAACCAGACCTTGGCTTCAAGTAAAGTTAAACTGGCCAGTCCCCTGTCTTAAATGAAGCCCTTTTAGACTGCTTTATAATGTAGGTGACAAACTCTGATACCGTCATTTCTAGGAGCCCTGCAAGATCACAAGCTTGTGATTTTATGATTTTCTCATTTTATTCATGAGAATGTTCATTAATGTTTGAAATCAACTGTCATTTTTCGTTTTCTCTTTTTAGAATGTATTCATTATTGCTCTGTTTTTGGATCAGAGAGCAATCTTTTCATGTATTAACCTGAAAGTTGTCTAGAATTTCATTTACAACCAATTTTTATGCCTGGATGACATGACACATGGATATTTTTACAAAGCTCAACTTTTAGTAATCTTTACAAGGATTAGAAATAATACGCAACATGTAGAATAATCCACAGAGGGTATAATATTTAGATTTCCCAGTGGAGTCTTCATAGGAGAGAGATAATTACTTTTCCCTCAACTTCACTCAAGTGACAAAGATGTGTTTTAAGAGCCTGTATTTAAAACATCACATTGTATCTCATAAATATATATAATTATTATTTATCAATTAAAATTAAATTTAAAAAACTTTGCTAGCTATGGAACAAAAAAAATAATAAAAATAAAAATCTATATTACCTTAATGTATCTTTCACTACAGATTAAAAATGAAGTTTTTTTGTTGCTTAAACATTTTCTAATAAACTGCCATAATAATAAAAATATTTCATCTTATTCCATAGGAAATCTCTTATGGTAACAAACCAAGTAAAAAACTTCTAAGTCATACATACGGATAAACGGCTTCTTTAACATTTCCAAAAACCTGTTTCCCAATCATTATGATGGTCAACTGGGTTGTTAATTCTATTAGACAGCCTCCAGGATCACACTAGTTGGAAGAAAGAGGGGAGAAAAAAGAAGTAAATGATGAAAGATGGAATTTTACAACAACTAAAAGAGACCATAAACCTTAAGATTAGAATCTCAAGATTTTGGTTGGAAGGAATATTAGGGGATTAAAGAGATATTTAACCTAATAGTTCCAAACATGATTAAAAACCAGCGCCAGGCTAGCTGCACTAGACTGATCTGATTGTATAAAAAACACAGATTTCTGGGTCTCATTCTTAGAAAAGTCTAAACCTTTCTGTCCGGGTTAGGGTTGGGAGTTGGTATATTCTCCATGTGATTTGGATGTGCAGCCAGGTTTGGAAACCATTGATCTGGTCTAACTCTATAACCCATAGTGAAACCCTTTCTCCAGAAAGTAATCATTCTTCCTTTGCAGGAAGCTTTCCAGAATGAAGAACTTACTTATCTCATTTTATAGTTCCCATTATTATTTTACTACCAAACCACAGGCACAATATAACTTCTTGCCCAAAATGTACTAGAAAGTCTATCAAATTACAGGATTCATCTGTGGACAGAGTCCATGTCTAGACTTCTCTTGCAGCTTGACAACATCTGAGTCAGAACACACAGAAGGTACTGAATCAACATTGCGTTACTAAAGCTACAGACCTCATCTCTCAAGAGAATTCTTACCTCTTCACTTCTCCACACATTAAACATATATGTGTATTTTCCAGGATAGCCCACCAACTTCCCTTTAAAGAAAGCTACGTAGAAGCAGGATGAGTAATAATTTACAAACTGAAACAGGAACATTTTCAAGGTAAGACTGCTCTCGTACTCCTGGTAAGTTCGAGGAATTTCTGGTAAATAAAAAACACCAATGTTTAATGTACCTTCCAATTTCTCCTTGAACTTGTACTCCCTGGGACAAGTGGACATCTAGTCATTCTGAGAACCTATATAAATGCTTCCCACTCTAGTTAACAGCCAACCAATATTAATTGTGCTAGGCTTTCTGTTAGATACTTTGTATTAATCTAACCACTTGAAAGGCGTAGGAAGCAGTCATTATCACATTCAGAGGGATAGAATACTTGTCTGGTGGTCACACAGTTAAAACATAAAATTTAAACCCATGTAAAACTGAAGAGCCTTATGCTCATCCAAACACAATGTGCTATCCCATAAACATAGACATGTCACACCTCTCTCTCTGTCTCTGTCTCTCTCTGGTTTAAACAAAGTAAGCTCTGCCAAGGGGCGGGGATGATTTCCAATGGCATTGTGTTTCCCTCATAAATTAAATGGCTATGTTAATTTTGAAAACAATGTGACAGAAAATGGTGGCAGAAATAGTACACATTTCCCCTCTCCATCATTTAAAATGCATGGTCATTATCTGTCATTTAACACATTCCAGGACAAGGAAATACTGAATTCTCTTCACCCCACACAGAACATGATGAGGCACAAAAGAGTAAGGGGGCATGTTTTCCTGAGCTGAGGATCTCTCAAGAGCATAAACTGATCTAGCCAAGTCCATGACATTTTCAGAAATACAGAAACAGTAACACAAATTACTCTAAAGGTACAGAAAGCTCTTCCATTTTAGGAAAATTTAGCTGCATTCCTACAAAACCTTTATTGATTTTTCTCACTGATTTTACTCAATGAAGAGGGCTGTGACTTTTTAGGTGCTTTTAAGCAGTGTATAATGCTGTGATTTTCTTGCCATTGCTAGGAGAGAAAATAAGTAAAACTGAGAGAGAAGAACTACAAGCTTGAAGATAATATATAATGAAGGTTACTTCCCAGTGCTCTTTTTGCTTAGCATCGGCATGATGTCAGTGTAAAGATTTAGAGCAGGAGCTGTTGCCCCCGAGAGAGCATTCAGAGAAGAGGCTGATGCCCTAAATTGAGTCTCTAATCTTATTTCCATTTTGTCACTGACAAGACCAGAAGTGAGTGTGCTCTGTGCTACTCTCTTTGACTGAATCATTACTTCACCTGTGACCACCTTCACTTTCCCTCTTGGATTTAGGAGAAATTTTAATATTTTAACAAGAAAATAATCCAAGTTTTAAGAGATGGCAACTGGAAAGTACTAAATTTTAATTTATTTAGGAGGAGGAACTGATTGTTCCATTTTTTTTCTTGATGGCTTCCAAATACCTTCTAAGAAACAAACACCTAAAATAATAGTTGTCTGTGTCTTGAGTAGAAGGAGGATTTTACTTAGGATTCAACTAGGCCCCGTCAAGGGAGGATTAACACAAGAATACTCACAAAGATCTATAGAGTCCAAATTCTTTTTTCAATTCTTGTTCCTGCTTCCATTATAATGGACCTGAATGTGGCTCCTGGAGGATTCTGAAGTAACAGGCTATGGGTCTCCCTACAGAGCAAAACTGCCTTAAAATGTACCCTTAGAAAATGAACTCCCTGGGAGATGACCCAAAATGGATGTATAGCATTGGTAGAAACCCTTTTTCAGGGTCACACTAATGATTTGGCCAGCTTACCCATTTTTGTAATCCAGGCGGATATCTTTTCATAAAAGAAATTCAAGATCAAGATGACCATAAAGTTCAAGCACGATCCTGTGAGTGATGTGGCTATCTGGGGAGTAAGGAAACTTTTGACTTGCTTTAAGGATGCATCCTTTTCCATGAAGCTAGCAAATGTAGCAAAGACTGACAGGCGGTACACAATCACAGCTACCATGCTGGTGATGACAAGAGACATCTGAGAAAGGGAAACAGAATTGGTTACTTGGGTCTCTGTATCTCTGTGACGCACACATTTCTAAAACACTGACTACTTTGTTCATCTCATTATATTAAGTTTAGCAGCCCTCACATGCAAAGAAAACTAAGTCAGCCTCTCTTACCATAGAGGCCAGGAAATGAACACTGGCAAGGTAAAAGGGTTAGAGATAATGCATATGGTAGCAGTTGGCTAAGTCGAAAATGGAAAACATGTTCATGCCCATCCTGTAGGCCCATCCTCTAGCAGGCATTGGCAAACTATAGCAGAAGGCCAAATCCTGCTCATGGTCTTGCCTAGTCTTACATAGCTCTTGAAAGTTAAGACTGTTATTTTGCATTTTTAAAGCTTATAAAGAAAAATAAAGACAATTATGTGCCAGAGACTATATGTGGACACAAAGCCTAAAATACATCTGGCCCCTTTACAGAAAAAGTTTGCTGACCCATGCTCTTGGTTGTAGTTCAACAAGTAGAATGAAGATCCCTTACTTTCCTAAGAAAAATACATTTAAAGATTGTATTTCATTTCTCCTCAGAATATTGCCATTATTGGTATGATATGCCACTAATATCTAATACTTTAGATATTTATATAGATTCTGTATAAATTTTGTACTCTTCCAATATTACAAAAGCACAAAGATGGCTTTATATCAGTCAACAGAGAATTTTATCCTAAAAGTTGTGGAAGTGAGTCAAATTGAATGAGAATGAGAAATCAAAAACACAATAAATCTTTCTGGGACCATATTCTAGAATGTTTCTCAAAAAGTATCCTGAACTGATTATTGTCCTCATTTTAGTCTATCACATCTCTTCAGTGATTATTATATAATCTAAGAAAACACATTTCTACTAACTCTTTTAAAACAGGAAAATAAAGCTTTAACAAGAAATGTTAAAGATAAATAATGGGATTTATGGACTGGTGAGATTAAATTATAGTCTCTAACTGTTAATTATGTATATTTCAACCTGCTAACCCCTCAGATGGTTATACCACCTCTTTTCCTAAAATTAAAGACTTAACAGGGCACACATTTGGAAAAGAAAAGGCAAGAAATAGACTATGGTGATGGAGAAAACTATTAGCTGAAAGGCATGAAGAAAACCTGCCTCCTGCACAATGTGATAGACTAATTAAAATCTTCAAGTAGAAGAAGAAACAGTATCTTGTTTATCTCAGTGACAGCATGAACTAAGGTTGAATTTTTTATTCATTTTGTGCAGATATTTTAAGCGGAGACAAAGATGAACAATTTTTCTAAAACTAACCAAAGAGTCTGTAATCCAAGTAAGTTTATTATTCTGTTCTGGTTTCAAGTGATCACTTAATTAATGAAATGTCATGAGGAAAGGAGGGACAGGCTCCAAGGTAAAGCACCTCTCTCTTCTCCTAGATCTTTTCCCAAAGTTCAATTGCAGAAAATCCGTGTAAATTATAGTCTATTTTATATACAAGATGTAACTAAGATAAAAGACCAGGAAGAGGGGAGAGAAGGATGCAAGAGCCACTGCAGGTAAAACTGTTGAGATAATCCTAAATGCCGTTGAAGAGATGATAACAGATTTTAAAGAAATGCTTACCCATAATACCACTGTGGCTCCTGAACAAAGGTACCATGGAATACGAGAACATAGAGGCATGTGAGGCTCCATCTCCTGTAATGTTGAAAAAGAAAACACAGAAACGTTTTAAATCTACCCTCAAAACTGGGACTCCAAGCAGGTGTCAAAATTATAGAGCCCAGTTAATGCAGAAACCTCCCTAAAGGGCCCATTATAGCTCATGGAAAGCTACATTCTAGCAATGGTTCTTTCTCTTGAAGCAGAAACCTTCAGGCCTCCTAGACAAGATATCTCACACATAATATGAGATATAATAGATACATACTATTTCCTGAATATTACGGTATTCAGGGCCCAGTAGTCAGGAATCCTGAGTCAAATCCTGAGGGTTGCTGCTTAATTGAACATGCTTTAGTGATGGTACAATTTTATTCTGATTGAATTGAATTGTATTGCTCTGTAATTTCTCTGCATGATATTAAAATTGGTTGTGTTCTTTATGTTTATAGGATAAAACTGTATTCTTCCACATAGCTTAGGAGCCCAGACTTTTCTACCTTCAGGCTTTAAAAGTCATTAATGGAAGATATTAATTATATCAGCTAACACTCTTAGGTACATAAAGAGGTAGGTAGATTTTTACCCAAATGAAGTAAAAAATAGTAAAATAAAAAAGTTGTCAGCAGAAATTTAAATCATATAATTCTATAAAATGTAAGATTTCATATTTTAAGGACTTTCAGTGTGGTCTGAATACAAACAGAACTCTCAACAGGCAAAGTAGGCTGTTCAAGAGCTCTGTAGAACCTCAAGATGTGTGTGCACATGTGCATACATGTGATTGTGTAAAAGTATGTTCACTCTGTGTGTGTTCATGCATGTGTATGCATATTTCTGTGCATACATGTGTCTGTGTCCATGCCTATGTGTTCCCAATACAAACTCATATGTGAGAGTAGAGGTGTGCTTAAACATTGAAGAAGCACTATAAATAAGTAAGAATAACCCTCTGCTGCTTGATTTCAAAACTATTAAAGGTAAGTGAAGTAGGTGATTCACAGTGAAACAATACATATTGCTATTCAACTAGTTTCAAATGTAAACATTCAGTACATTTTTTTTTGTTAATTTTTGTCAAAGCCAATAGGCCTGCTTTTGTTTTCTTTTTCATCTCATGAAATAGGAATAGATAAGCATTATGCCATTATTCTGTCAATATTTTTTAGTAGTAGTATATTAATAATTTCTTAATTTCAAACTGCCACCCAAATTGTCAATGTATTTTCCGAGTTTTTTTCTGTTATTCAGTTATTAAATTTTTTGTTATCTTTCAATGCGATATAATAAATGTTTAGTGTATGCCTAAACTGTGGGAAGAATTTTGAGTGTTGTCCTTTAAGAATTGTGTCTTGAACAATGTAAGGAATTCTACTGAAGAGACAGGGCATAAGACCTATTCTATTCCCCTTTAAATAGCTGTAGGTAATACAGTGATTATAGATTATTGAAAAATAGGGGCTCTAAAAATATGTAGCTGAGATCCTGGTCTGTGAAAGCAAAGTACCTTCTATTTTCACATGAAAAGAATTAGGTGCCAAGAAGTCAAATGACTCAGATCAGAACATACAGAAATTTTCTCAGTTAAAGATCCTAAAACCTAGACTTTCTCCAACCTCCCCACAACCCCCAGACCCCAATGCAATGATTTCCACTATAATCAATTAAAAGGGACTAAGTGAAGAAAATGTGGTCTAATAAAACAAACACTCATAAGACCACCATCTTAATACAACTACTATTTTAATTTTTTCATATTAACAGTATTATTTCTATGTTTGTACATTTATATAGCCCACAGCATACACATTATTTTCCATTTTGTTTTTTCTCACTTAGTATTAAAACTACATATTTCATGTTATGATGCCTTGGATTTGCTTTAAAATAATCTAGTGGCACAAACGAGTAGGAGTATAAATGAAGCAAGATTGTTCCATTAATTAAAAATGATTGAAGTTGGGTGATAGGCACATCCATGGAGTTCATTATACTTTTCTACTACTTTTCTATCTATTTCTGTATGTGTTCGAAAATTTTCTCATATATATATGTATATATACACATATAAGAATATATATGTATATATTAGAAACAAGTAAAGAAATTTATATGGTTTATATATTGGGGAATACTTTGAAGACAAAGTAAAATATCACTTGAGAGGCAACCTATAGCAGTGTGTCCATTGAGATATGCTGCTAATTTCAGTTTCATAGTCTACCTTAGTCACTGCATTCATTTTCCTGTGTTTACACATAGCTTCAAACTCAGGTCTTAGCTGAAGCTGCTGCTGTTCCTCTTCAAAATCCACCAGGTCCCACTCATATTCCAGTCTGGCTTGTCGCTGTTTCCAAAGCTCCAAAAATAATGTGACTATGGGCAAATAAACATAAAAAAATATAATCAAGAGATGTAAAAACAAAGTTAATAAGAAAATAATTTTTTTCAACTTCTCTCTTTACTCCCTTTGGGTGCAATGATGGTTCATATTTTTTAGGTGGTTACTCTGTCACTGTTATGTTTGATGAAAAATTATCAATTATTAACCTTGGAATAATACTGTGTAATAACATTGAAATGACTCATAAACAAAGATTCAAATCAATTTCTTAGACATTGGTCCAAGTAAGAAACTTTTTTCCAGGCACATTATTCTGTCTTTATTTAGATAATTTGAAGTAATATTTAAACTTAACTTTTTACTAAACACTGAGATTTTTTTGTATGTGTCTTTTACTAAAATCATTCAAGTCATTGTTCCACTTCCTTAGTCTTAGAAAAATATTACCTATGATGCATATTTACAAAAACATAATAGCCATTCCCCAGCATAATTATTCTCTCTCTCTCCCTGCTCTCCCTACCCTCTCTCTATATATACAACTTTCTCTTTATATATATATGTGTGTGTATATATATATGAATTTTTATATATATACAAAACTTCAACTTTCAATTGAAGAATAACATTTACAGAAAAGTGCATAAAACATAAGTGTATAATTCAAAGAATTTTCACAAAACACACCCATGTATAAATAATTGGCACCCATATAAAAAACAGACCATAACCAGCACCCCAGAAACCCTCCCTATGAGTATTCGAAGACATAAAAGTAACTAGTATCCTAGCATCTAATATTATAGGATATCTTTTCCTGCCTTTGAACTTCACATAAATGATATAATAAAACTGATAGTTTTTTGTATCAAACTTTTTTTTTTTGGCTCAACTTTGTTGCTGAATGTAACAAAAGTGCATTTATTTTTATTGTTATATAGTATTTCATTGTATGATTAAATCAAAATTTTAGTTATCTATTCTTGGTTTGATGGACATTTGTTTCCAGAGATTTGCTATTACAAATAGTGCTGCTGTGAACATTCCTGTACATATCTTTCGTTGGGCATATGCAAGCCTTTCTATTAGGTTTATGTCTAGGAATAGAATACTACCACAAATAATGCTAACTTATAATTTTATCAACTATGAAAGATTTGACTTTTAAAATTTCTTCTAACTTGCTCTCCACCTTTAGAATAACTGTAAGGAATTATGGATTCTATCTGTACATTTTTACAATTCTGATCATATGCTTTAAGTATCACTGCAGTCAGGTAACTGCTCTCTCTCTGCTTCTAATATATATCCTTTCCATTGCAAATATATTTATCAGCTGACTGCTGGTTTTTCTGTTTGCTTACTCATGTACACATTTGTTTATGTGTTTTTTGTTCATTATTTAAAATTTAAATAAATATTTAAAATGTATTAAGTGGTAAGAACCACTTTTAACATGAAACCCAACCTCTTATAATTGTGCCCAAATTTATAAGGGCACAATTCATTATTGTTGATTATAAGTGCAATGTTGTACAGATCTCTAGAGTTTTTTCATCTTGCTTAACTGAAATTTTATGCCCATTGATTAGTAACACCTCATTTCCCAATCCCCAGCCCCTGCTAATCACTATTCTACTCTTTGATTCTATGAATTTGACTATCTTAGATACCACATATCAGTGGAATCAATCAGTATTTCTCTTTCTGAGACAGGCTTATTTCACTGAACATATGTCCTCAAATTTCATCCATGTTGTCACATATGTAGAATTTTCTTCTTTTTATATTTTAAGGCTAAGTGGTATTCTATTGTATGTATATACCACAGGTATTTTTTTGATACAGAGTCTTACTCTGTTGCCCGGGCTAGAGTGCCCTGGTGTCACCATAGCTCACAGCAACCTCAAACTCCTGGGCTCAAGCAATCCTTCTGCCTCATCCTCCCCTCCCCAGTAGCTGGGACTACAGGCATGTGCCACCATGCATAGCTAATTTTTTGTTCCTACATATTTTTAGTTGTCCAGCTAATTTCTTTCTATTTTTAGCAGAGATGGGGTGTCGCTCTTGCTCAGGATGGTCTCGAACTCCTGAGCTCAAATGATCCTCCCACCTTGGCTTCCCAGCACAGTTTCTTTATCCATTTATCTGTTGGTGGACATTTATTTAGGTTGTTTCACATCTTGGCTATTGTGAATAGTGGTGCAATGAACATAAGAATGCTAATATCTCTTCGAGATCCTGATTTCAATTTTTTTTTGATAAATACCCAGAAATGGGTCTGTTGCATCATATAATAGTTCTATTTTTAATTTTTTGAGGAACCTCCATACTGTTTTCCATAGCACCTATGCTATTTTGCATTACTATCAAGGTTCCAATGTCTCCATATCCTCACCAACATTTATCTTTTTTTTTTTTTTGGTAATAGTCATCTTGACAGCTGTGAGGTAATATCTCATTGTGGACTTGATTGGCATTTCCCTAATGATTAGTAACACTGAGCACTTTTTCATATACCTGTTGGCTATGGCTTCTTTGGAAAAAAATTATCTACTCGAGTCTTTCACCTGTTTTTTAATCAGACTATTAGGGATTTTTTTCCCTGTTGAGTAATAGGAGTTCCTTATATATTTTGCATATTAATCCTTATCAGATTAATGGTTTACAAATATTTTCTTCCTTTACATAGACTGCCTTTTCATTCTGTTGAGTGTTTCCTTTGCTGTTTGATGCATTCTCATTTGTTTTTGTTTTTATTGCCTGTGTTTTTGATGTCATTTCCACGAAATAATTGCCCATATCAATGACATGAAGTTTTCCTCTAGGAGTTTTACAGTTTTATGTCTTATGTTCAAGTTTTTAATCCATTTTGAGTTGATTTTTGTGTATGGTGAAGGATAAGGGTCCAATTTCATTCTTTTACTTGTGCATATCCAGATTTCCCAATACCTTTTGTTGGTGATATTTGTCCCAATTTCATTTCCTCATTTTGTATTCTTGGCACCCTTGTGAAAGATCAGTTGACTGTGTATGTGTGGATTTATTTCTGGGTTCTCTATTCTTTTCCATGGGTCTGTATGTCTATCTTCATGCCAGTATCATATTGTTTTCATTACAATAGCAATATAATATATTTCAAAATTAGGAAATGTGATGCCTCCAGCTCTGTTCTTCTTTCTCAAGAAGATTTGGCTATTCCAGGTCTTTGGTGGTTCCATAAGAATTTTTAAATTGTTTTTCCTATTTCTATAAAAAGTTCCTTTGGAATTTTGATAGAGATTCCATTCAATCTGTAGATGACTTTGGGTAGTATGTACATTTTAACATTAGTAAGTCTTTCAATCCAAAAGCATTAGATGGCTTATTTTTAAACATTTAGAAATACAAGCAAATTCTTGCTTTGTGTGGTTCTAACATGCATGGATTTCTGTTTCCACAAATTAATTAAATAATACCACTCCTCCAACAACATGACTCAAATTTCAGTTACCACAGTATATTAACTGTGAGCAATTGCACATGGGTCAAATTTTGCTATTAGTTCTTCAGTCTATAAATCATTATATAAGCAACCTATGTGTATCATGATTAGTGACTAATCACATCATTTCTTTTAAAGTCTGTTGGTGATTGATCATTAAGTATCTGTTACTCAGTTCATGTACAGACAGAAAAGCATGTATTTGTGTTGTCTCCTTGCCTCCAAATTCATGTGACATTTTACAAAAATGAATAACCAGAATATGGAACTGGCCAACAAAGATGGAAGTGCAGCAAAGAAATGAAAAGTGACAACACTAGAAGTGAAATTCAAACCTAAATGGAATGACAGAGGAAATAGCTGACTGTGAGAATGTTGATACTGTTACCATTAAGAAACTTTATATATACAGCAGAAGAACTTAGTGAAAGCAAACTCACTCATGCAAATGAGGAAAGCAGTTGTGAAGAAAAAGATGAAGATGTCCCAGGGGAAGTGATGCTAGCAAAACACTCAGAGATAGTTCATTATGTTTAAAGAACAGAGGATAATTGTTGGAAGCTAACCCTCATACCAGATTGGCCTATCTTTAGAATGTTTTCTGTGCTTTTCCCCATCAAAATTCTGTTCTTTTTTAAAATTCAAGTCAAATTTCATGTCTTCTAAAAAGTTATCATAACTCCTCCGGTCAAAAAGTAATTCAGTCCTCCTATGCATCCCCTCAGCACTTAAAATGTACATTTATAAAATTAGGCTATAGATTGTGACTTTTTAAGTAGCAGATTATATTTTACTCTTTCATTTATTCATTCACTCTATCATTTAATGTTGATTGTGAATTTCGTGAGACAGAAACTTTTACTCTAATCATTTCTTTACTTCTGTATGCAGCAGACACATTGTTAGTAGGGAGAACAAAGTTTCAAGAGCCTGGTACAATTAAGCAATATTTTAATACTTGTTTGCAAGGGAACAACTGTCATAAATTTTACACATATTTGGTTACTATGGCTATGAAATAGATTGGATGTTCTACATCTAACATATTTGGTTACTATGGCTATGAAATAGATTGGATGTTCTACATCTACTGCTAAAACTTTTAAATACACTAAACAGTTAAACCTTTTTTGTCTCAAAGTTTTCAATTCTGAAGTAGAAGAAAACTGGCAAACATAGATGGGATTGTGAGAGAAATTAAGAATAATATATTAATAAAATAGTTAGCAAAAAGAGTGCCGTAAGGAAAGAGAAAAGATATGCACTAAAAACACAATTGTTTCTATGATTTCCACGGAGTCTTGTGATCATATGAGTAGATAGGAATCACAGGATTCAGGTATTCCCCGAAAAGGATTTCTGAAAATTTAAGAAACCCTTGGCTTATAAATAATTATAGTCATGGAGGTATGTACACTAAGCTTAAGGGCCACGTATGTGTAAATGTAAATTCCTGTTGTCTAGAATAGTACCTGTTCCAGGGTCTAGACATTAAAAAGTCCCTGGTTAATTAAAGTGCAAATAAAATGAAATCATTAAATTTCTGGAATAAAGTATGGGTGGACATCTTAATTATCTTGGAAAAAGAAAGGTTTTTCTATAGAAATACAAAAAAATAAGAAAAGCTGTAAAGAAAAGTTTAATGATCTGGTTACATATAGTAAAACTTCTATTGACTATGAACAAGGTCAAATGTAAATGACAAATTGAAAAAATATTTGCCATTTCTATGGCAGACAAAGGGTTACTGTGTTTATTGCACAAAAGCACCTGTGCATTATTATAAAAATCAAATACAAAGTCATGGAGAGCCCAAGGTCAATAAATATTGGAACCATGTTTAATATCACTTGTGATCAGGTAACTGGAAATAGAAACCAAAACAAGATAGCATTCCCATTCATCAAACTGTAAATGATCAAAAAAATTGCCAATCCCTAAGCTTATCCAGGGCTGGAAAACTGGACAACTCACAGAATGTTTGGAAAAATATAAACTGGTGCAAACTTTGTGTAAGGCAATATTGAAATATATAGTAAAGCTTTAAAATTATAAATATAAATATTCCCCAGAAATTTACCTGCTAAGAATTTATTCTTAGAAGGTAATTGTACAAGTATAAAAAGATGTTTATTCTAGCCTTACTTATAATGGTAAAATAAAAAAAAAAAATGGAAGTGACCTAAACATCCAAAAATACAGAACTGGTTAGACAAAATGTGATAAATTCATAAAAGGCAATTCCATTCAGTAATAAATACAGAGTTGTGTACATGCATACACACACAAACCCTAACACATTACTGATACGGAAGAAGTCCCATCACTCATTGTTTGTTGAATAATAAAGAGCTGGCTTAAGACTATGTAAATATTATGTTATTTATGTAAAATTCTATGAACACATATGCCTATACACACAGAGTAAAGATGCTAAAAAATGATGGTCAAAATAATGGTATTTTCAGTGATTTTAACATTTTTTTCTTCCCCTTCTATATATTGCTTGAATTTCCTATGATGGCTACATATTTCCCTCATAAACAAACCAAAAGATGTTTTAGAAAGCACTTCCTACCCTCCACTACTGTCAGGCCACTAGATTAATATTACTATATTAGAGACAGAAATGACTTCAGGAGTTTTGCAAGCGTTTGCCCTGAAGGAATATGTGAACATGTTAGTTCGCATGTCAAAAGCTGTCTTGTCTCAGGAGGGCGTCTCAATGGTCAGTAGCAGCTGCTTTCCAAGGTGACACTGCAGTCTCAAGCCAGTGGTTTTCGCCTGCTTTGAACGACAAAGCAGGTTTGCATGGAGCCACTGAACGGGAGCTGATCAAAAAAGTGCCCACCCGAGAGACAGACACCTGTGGCTAAAAGCAATTAGCCCAAGGGACAGCTCTTGCTTGACTTCTGAAGATCTGTCTCAATACACAATAACTAGATAAAATATGGAGCCACTATGTCTCTGTTTAACTTTTCTGCTAAAGTGATAATTTTATCTTAGAACTTAGAAGTTTGTCCAAGAAGATTTTGTAACTTTGTTCACATAGATAGAGTTAATTAAGGGATCTATAGAAGGCTTGTGGAAGACGCTGAACCAAAAAGGAACTACCTGTTATCATGTGAATCTGTTACCCCTGGGAACCATCACTGTACCTATAAATACGGATGTGAAATTTCAGTCCTGGCCCTAAAATTTTGGGGACACCTGAGTACCTACACTTCATCTATTTTCATACATCTATTCTTTATAAACTGTATTTTTTCCTCTGTGTATCATTTTATTTCTATTTTCTATTATTTTTTCATCGTTTGCAACGACCCCTGCCTGAGGGACCCAATTCTTTGCTGGGAGTGTAGCTAACTCCCCAAACAGTACAATGCATAGCATTCATTATTTTCAGGCCTCAACCCCTTACATTAGTGTTGGTCCTTTAACCTGGATTGTTTTTTCTTCACATCTCTGCCAACTCATCATTTTATTCAGCTTAATATCAGAAGTTGTACTAAAACAAATGTCCTTGAACTTCTGTTTTCATAGAATTTGGCCAAGATCCTCAAAAGCCAAAGCTAAATCAATGCACTACAACAACAAACTTTTCTGAAAGGAATTACTGATGGTTGCATTTCTTCACAACGACCATTTTACAGTGTCACTGGGTGTTCCACACATGGCTGCCCCTCTATTTTTCGTGAAATATAAGGCTGGTGTTGGTGCACAATCTCTCCAAATGGAAACAACTGGAAACTCTAACAATATATTTGTTGTAATTTGTGCATCTATTATTCATTTTTGATTCCAAGTAATGATAGGCAGGATTTGGCAGCCTGGTGATGAACAGAAGTCTATATACCGACTTATCAAACCTGGGGTTGCTGGTGAATTGTAGTTAAGATTTCTAGATCCTCTGTTCTTACTTTGAACCTAGGCTGCACTCTTCAGACCACAGTAACCAAGCAGAAATCACAGAAAACGATAAATACCTCTGGTCTGCAAACATACCCACATATTTTGATGTTATTTTCCCTGGATGAAGTGACCCCTTTATCCAGGGAAGTGCTGAGTTTTGAAATGCACATATTTGTGTTTGTTAGATACTTTTTTTTTTTAATTGGAAAGCAAAAAGTCTATTTTTCCCTAAGTACCCTAAGTTTGGGGATATATTTTAGACCAGTCTTTTGGCCTCCTCTTGCAGAGTTATTCTTATAGAAAATATTTTCCTCACTGATAATAGGAACAACTTCATGACACTTCAACTTCCCATCTGAAATGGGAAAAATGAAGTACTGAGTGGGACATTTCCAAAGTTAAGAGGAACTCTGTGTTACATGGAAGATTTTTAACTAATGAAAGTGGAAGCTAAAACTAGAAACTAGACACATAGAATTGAGATTCAAAATTTTTGTATTAGTTTTCAAGCTTTTGGTGTTTGTTCCAGTTTGTATGCATGACTCAATATCCTCTAGCCACCAAATATTTATGTTTAGTTTCTCCTGAATTAAGTCTTTATTGGTCCTGCTTTTACCATGGCACTGGAAGACAGTGGGAAATGAATACATTTGATGTTTCAAAAATTATACTGTCTCTTAAAGAAATGAGCAGATGTTTAATAGAGATCTTTGTGGACCAAGAACCAATGGCTACTAATGTGGACTCCTAATCAGTGTACTGATGCTAGCAAAGACACAAGGATCTACAACCACCTTTGGTATATGAGATATGCCATCTGTGTATATTATATGGATGGGCCATATAATACATTAATCTGGAGAAAGCTGTTTTTTATGGAACTATGTACTCACCCCAAATTGCCATGAATATTGCAAAGAACACTGTTGATTCATTATCAAACAAATGGGAAAACTGTAAAAACAACAGTAACATCACAAAGATCAGTTAGTATTAAATGTAATACAAAAGGAGGGAAATTCCAAGTCTTTTCAACACACCACAATGTATACATACCTTTGAAGCTAAACAGGTACTATTTAGTCTCCAATAATCACACACTAGATCACAGAGTGGACACATGATAATCTGACCTCCAATATTAGGGTCACAGATTTCCATGCTGCAGGAGGAACAGCCAAGTTATCTTAAAAGTGACAGGTGTTTGGAAGAAAATCTAAGCTACTTTTATTAGAATAACTGTTTATACAGCTTCTTACATATGACAGAAGGGACAAGGAAGCAGCAATTTCTGTAGTGAATCATGCTTTGAGTAACAGAATCTTTAAGAGCTCATCAACAAAAACAGATTTTCCATAAACCACAAGGTGAAGGGCAGCTGCTATGTCTGGGTCTTTTTCAAAAATATTAATTATCTGCTGCCATAAGGAAACATTCTGAAGCAAATTCCAGGGAAATAATAACAATAGTTTCAGTTAGCAAAAGATAAGGATGTTTTCTCTACTTGGGTACCTCAGTTGCACTTACCTGTTGGTGTTATTTTCCATTGATAGTAAACCATAAATAAAACAAGCTAAGCCAACTACAGCAGCAAATAACAGCATTTCTGTGTAATATCCAAGAAAAACAAAATAGATAGCAATTTTTTCTCCAAAATAATTCCTGTGAAAGACAGTAAAAATACAATCTGAGGTTGGAAGAATGTTACAGTCCAGAGAGCCTTGATAGAATATTCAGACAGGCATTTAATCCCATTTTGGCCCCGTTACTTTCTAGCTATGTTAATTCTGGTAAGGTTACTAAATTCTTTAAACTTTACTTTCCACATCATAAAACACAAGCTAATGCTTATTCTATAGAGTAAGGATTGGTGTAAAGATTAAAAGAGATAACATGTATAAGTAGAAAGCCAATTGAATAAAATTTGAATTTTGATTTTAAATAATAAGATAATTAGAAGAGCCTCTACATTTTAAAGAGTTTAAATGTTTTTTTAAATGAACTGCAGAATATTGTGCAATGTAAGTTCTACCAATTAAAAAATCAAAATCGCATCATAATCTGCACGGACTTTTGCTTTATCTCTCTTTTCTAAAATCAAAGAGAGTACTCTGACCACACTGTATAAATCTCCAAGTTTGAATCTCTGGTGGATGTTTACAGAATTCTGACACAGGTAGCAGTCCAAGGAATTAAAAATGACTACTTAACAAAAATTCTATGAAATATGCAGCTCAGATCTTGTTTTGCAAAGAGTTGTAAAATGACATTATTTGGCATAAATATTCAAGTCTCATAACTAAGTTTTTTCTTTTTTTAAAAAAACTGAGTCCCCATTTAGGAACCAGAGAATATAGTTTTTTCTGCTTCTGAAAACCAAGTTTTGTTGTCATTGTTAAACCAGATTAATCCTCCTCCTTACTCATACCAAATCTGTGAGCCTTTCTACAGTTTCCTAGGAAACTAAATGTGATCCTTTTAGGTTCTAAGAACATGTTATACAATTCTATGAAAGCGCTAGTTGTTAAATTGTAATTGCCATATATGCTCAAACAAGGTAACTCTGAACATAAAGGTTATTAACTTCATTTCCCAATGGGAAGATTTTACAGTATATTCCTCATATTCAATTCTTACTTTATTGAACCACCCATTTTTCAGATTTCAAAACTATTTTTAATTAAATAGGCATTTTTCTGCCTGCACCATCTTTTCTTCATTCTTTTCAATGATGATAAACATTTTTGCATTGTTATTTTTTCATATTCTGATTTCCAAATAACTATAAACTTCTAATTAAATTATAATGCTATCATATTCCCTTGTTAATCTGCCATTCACAACTTCCTCAGGTTCACTCAGTGAATGAACTTGCTTTGTTCCAGGTTTTTATTGAAAAAAATATAGCAATTACTATAATACTACCTAACATCAAAATAAGAAAGTATAAAAATAATTTATTTTGTGGGCTTTACTTTTCATCATGTCTATTTCCATTTGATGCTTTAAAATTACAGAATCAATAATTCTTAGAAGGTATAAGATCAATATTACTGCTATAGACTTAAAAACTCCTTAGAAATTCATAAAGAAACTGGATATTTCAACAACCTTATTTTTAAAGGACTACTTTTTTCTCCCTTTTAAATTTCAAGAGTCTTATTTTTTGAGAATTAAAAAACAAAAAGCTCTCAATAACTCTAGCTCTATAATTGCTATTAAAATATTCTCAAAAAGAGAAATTGCTGAGCATTTCTTAAACAAAATCAGATGAGCACTTAGAGGTGAAAATGTAGAAATTATTTTATTAATACTAAACTGTGAACTTGGGTATTTAACTGTACCAGATTAACAACTAAAGTATCTTTTAAGAGTGCAGCAAATAAGAGACATATCTTAGATTTGAATTATGGTAAAATTGTATAGAATTTTGAAATAACATTTAAGGTTTAAATTAAACTATCTTACTATTCATAACAAAGAATATAAGAGAAATTTAATAATATGAGACTCTCTATAAAGATTCAAATATAAGGAAAGCCTTCTCTTGAGTATTTTATTTAGAAAAAAATGTATCATATACCTGTGGTATTTCTTAACCTGTCCATTTTATTTACCAGACTTTCAATTAACGTGGCACTACACCATCTAACATAGCATCTGATAGGTAGGAGAGATTTAGTAATATTGGTTGTGAGATATTGTGTGAAGGGATTGGTCGACTTTTGTATCTCCAGGACAGAATACTTAGTCTGACACGTAGGAAATAATCAAAAGAATGGAGATAGAATTGAAATTAATATAGTCCTGAAAAATGAATGAATAAATGCAAATGTTTGTTCTAAAGGGATCCTATTTATAGGGAATTTATAGACATCTGAGAAACTTAGCTATTATATTATCTTGGCATTGTAACAACACTGTACCTATATTTATTCTATTTAGCATGTGGCAGTATATCAACATATGAAGTTATTATATTGGAAAGAAAAAATGGGCTGATAGAGCACATAAAAATTCAAGACTGGTATGCCAATAATAGTAAACTTGATATTCTCATTTTTCCCAAAAATATGTTATCGAACACAAAAAAAATTATTAGTGCCCAGAAAGCAGAAAAACCACTTACAAATATTAGACAGGAGGTGAAGTTTGGTATAGAGATAACATGAAATATGTGAAATCTAGGAATTAAGATTTCTATATTCTAAATCTCTTCCTAGGTACCTCATCATCCTATCTTTTTTTTAATCTTTATTCCATTAGGTGAAATAAATTCTGTAATAAAAATATTTTTCTAATCCATAGTCTCCTTCCTTCTTGTTACCAGTGTCTCCGATGACATCTTCAATATTTCCTGCTGGGCAATTTTAACAGCCTCCTTACTTCCCTGAGTTCAGTCTCACATCCCTCTAAATTCTTTTCTTTGTTTCCAATAAAGTGATGTTTCTAAAGCAAAAAATAACAATAACCTTTTCCTCCTTCAAAGGTTTTATCCTTTCACCTTAGCATTGTTCTCCATGATTTTGTTCCTGGTAAATATTCAAATCTCCTTTGCTGACACTCCTACATGAAGAATGAAATGCACAGTGCTCTTTAGCCCAGTCCTCTGTACTTGTTTTCTTTGCCTGGGAAATTTTTACCTCATTTGTTTACCTGGCACCTTGCTATTCATCTTTCAAGACACAGCTCAAGAATGAGCACCGTAAAGCTGTCCCTGAGGTTGTCATAATTATCAAATAACCCCATAAGGAAAGTACTACTGTTATTCCCATCTTAGAGATGAACCTGTTAGTGGTTAAGTAACTTAACCAAATTTATATAGCTTTTAAGAGACAGAAGTTAGATTTGAACTCAGTTTAGCTAAATGGCAAGGTCCAACCTCTTAACCACTGTGTCATCTTAATTGTCTCTCATAGATATTTGCAATAACATTCAGCTCCCAAATGAATAGTGTAGATATGAAACCAGGAAGCTATGAAATGGAGTGGGTGAAAACAGTAGTAAAAGAATAGAATATGATGCCATTGTGAATAAAAAAAATCACATCGTCAAATTTTCATTGATCCTGTGTAAGAAACTTACCTAATCAAATCTAAAGGCTGCTCCTTATAAAAATAGGAAAATCGAGCCCAATTCCGGTAAAGTATGTACCTTTCACTGAAAAGATTAGGAGGTTCTGATGGCTTCCAATATTGGCCCTGAACAAATTCAAGAAGAAGGTGCAAAAAAGAAAAGCAAAAGACAAAGGTGAAATAAATGAGCATCACTTTTATGAAAAGGTTAGTGAATAAGGCTAAAGCTCTTTTGTACTTTTAGATTTAGATTTTTATATTCCATTGATGTGACCCTATTTACTAAAATCTACAACAAACTATAGTAATAGTGGTTTATTTATTAAATTCTTACATCCACTTATCTAAAAACAAAAGCTTTACTCAAGCTGTTCATTTGACCTGGAATGCCCTTTCTTCTCTACTCAGATTTGAACATAATACTCACAGCTCAGAGATTCATATCACTATATAGCTGGCTAGGACTTAGAAATAGGCTAACACTTTTATTTTCTAGATAGAAAAATTAAACCTCAAGCAAAGTTAAGTGATTAATCCAAAGTCATACTGCTATTACAGGAAGAGATTCCTATTCTCACTGATAACCATTTCCATAGAACTTAAAATATTACAACAAACTTTGGCACTTAAGAGCTTCAGCATTGTTTCAGTCCTAAGTTCTTCCCTTAAAAATGCATACAGTAGGCTCTCTGTGTCTACAGGTTCCACATTCCCAAATTCAACTGACAGAGGGTCAAAAATATGCAGGAAAGCTCAAATGTTTATAGCAGTTTAATTCACAATTGCAAAGATGTGGAAACAACCCAAGTGCCCATCAATACATGAGTGGATTAATAAAATGTGGTATATGTATACTATGGAGTACTATTCAGGTATAAGAAACAATGGTGATATAGCACCTCTTGTATTTTCCTGGATAGAGCTGGAACCCATTCTACTAAGTGAAGTATCCCAAGAATGGAAAAATAGACACCACATGTACTCACCATCAAATTGGTTTTAACTGATCAACACCTAAGTGCACGTATAGGAATAACATTCACTGGGCATTGGGCAGATGGGAAGGGGAAGGAGGGGATGAGTATATACATACATAATGATTGTGATGAGCACCATCTTGAGGATGGACACTCTTGAAGCTCTGACTTGGGGGGAAGGGGGTACAAGGGCAATATACATAACCTAAACATTTGTATCCCCATAATATGCTAAAATAAAAAAATAAAAAGAAAAAAAAAGAAAAAAAAGAAAAACTAAAAGCCAAAACAAAACAAAACACAAAACAACAAAAAAAAAATGCAGGAAAAAACCCAGTAAAACATAACAATACAACAATAAAAATACAAATTTGTTAAAAAACAATACAGGATATCAACTATTTACATAGTATTTACATTGTGTTAGATATCATAAGTAATCCAGAGATGATTTAAAGTATATGGGAAGTTAGATGCAAATACACTCTATTTTACAAAAGGGAGTTGAACATCTGGAGATTTTGGCACCCTCAGGTGGGGCCAGTGGTTTTGGAATCAATCCCCTGCAGATACTGACTGTATTGGAGGAGGGAGGAGGCATGTTTGTCTTCTCTACCACTTAAATACATTTGAATTGACGATCCTATTGAAAACAGCTACTCTGGAAAATTCTGCTTTACCCTTATGGGAAACATATAAAAAATAATAAACTAATCAGTTTTAAACTGATCTAGAGTCAACTTTCATGCTGTTGAATAAATATTTACAGAGGAAAGCTGTCATGACAGTTTAAGTCCTGGAAAAGAAAGAGTTTGGGTTTGGGCTTTTGGAACTATTGCAGCAATGCTACCTTCAACAAAATGGGCAATGATTTAGCTGTCGCTTGTTTCAATGGAAATACTGATTCTTCTATATTACTGAGAAATGTATTTCTTGCAAAGACAGTACATCATTAAAAAGTCTTTTATAAGTATGGAAGAGTAAAACAAGAGCAAAAGAAACAAAAGTTCCAAGGGATGTTCTCAAGGTAGTATATGTAAGTTCAGCCACATGATTTCTACCGCTAACAGGTGGTGAAATTTAAACACTGGCTATCCAAATGAGAAGGTTTACCTCAGAAATACCCAGAAACGAGGCAGAGTTTTGGTTATCAGGCCAAGATTGAAGGTTGGGTTGAATTAATGCATCATGTAAAATGTTACTTCTTTGTTAAACTTTAAAGCTCAATATTTTTGTACAATAATTTGCCAGCTCCAAAGAAACATTCTTCTGAATCTCAGTTCTTATAACATCTGAATTGTTCTTATGGACCAAAGCCTTTATTGCAGTTGTACACATGCTTTATTTCTAAGAAAATCCTAGACTGTGAGCTTGGATTCAGGGTTGTGTTCCAACACCTAACAAAATGCTTTACATATAATATTTGAAGCCAATTATGTGTTTGATGAATGAATACCTGAATGCATGTAATTTAAATCCTTTACAGCTTCAGAACTTTATAAGTGAGAAAAGAACTGATGAGTTCAGATAGAAATTTCCGAATAATTATATTTTAAAATGTTCTTTTAATGTGACTACTATTTTCAAAATAGGTTCTAAATAAAGTTCATGTGCAAATGTAATAATTTATTCAATGAATTTGCATTTGAAACTTCAATGTCAAGAGGCATTAACTACGTGTTTTAGCATAGCTAGTAAAGTTATCAGCTTGGAACCAGGGAGTCTTTGGGGATTTCCTGTCATGAGAGAGAAATAAGCAATTTGTAATGAAAAGGGAAGCAAATGAAATACCCTCCTTCCCGACAAGGCAAACTTTGAATGTGGGAGAGAGAAAATGGAATCAGTATTTAAAAATCAAACTTATACTTACATCATGGAGTGGGTAGGCAGATAAATAAGTCTTAGAAGTTAGTAGTCTTTCAATCCCAAACTTTTTCTTACCATCCTCTACGCCAAAAGGACACCTTGAGAGAATATAGTATACCTACAAGGTAAGTACAAAGAGACACTATCACATTTCAGAACTTTAGGCTTTCTACATTTTTTTTTTCAATCACAATTTAACAATGTCCACCTGCTTATCGGCTACACAAAACACCCTGCAGACATAATACTGAACATGCACATGTATAAAAGCACACACAGGTACACATCCCATACTTGAAGGGATGTGCTCAAAGGTCTTCTCTACCTACAATTCTGTTTCTTGATGAGGATGGAAAGAAGCTTGATGGATCATCAATGAGGAAGAGCTCCTGCCGATGTCTGGTGAATTGGGCAGTGAAATATTCAGGATGAGGATACTTCACATTTGCTGGGAGTTTCACAGGCCCAAACATATAGCTTAGGGGAGTATGCTCAGGTCGAGGAATATCACTCTCCTTAATAGGCATTTTGATTCCCAAGACTTCAGCGTAAGTAACTAATACCTCCCAAGGGGCATGGATCTTGACAAAATAAGTTCTTCCATCTTCAGAGTTCTACATAAAATAGGCAAAATAACAGAAAGCTTACTGATCAGTTTGTTACTGAGCTGATTAAAGGAAAGAAACACAATTTTACATAATCTACTTTTTTAGCAAAACTTTAAGAAAACAAAATTTAAAAAAAGATATATATTTATACCCATATACATTTATACTTTTTATATATATTTGTGTGAGAGAGAAAGAGAAACAGAAACATACAGAGACACAAAGAGACAGACAGTATTTTTAAAAACATATTTCAGGGTCAATGTACACTCAGCCCTAAATCCCAGTTATATATGTGCTTCTGGGCAATCTCCTAAGTTTTAGTGACTAGCTATGAGCCAAGAATTTTGTTTAGGTTATATGAGGGATACATACAAACTATGAGATGCACTCACTCTTCTTACCCAGATTCTTTGGTATGTAGCCTACACAAACAGGAACTTTAGGTAATAAGAGTTCATTACATAGGAGAATATTTAAATTATAGATTGTGTGGTATAATATACATTTATTAGTTCAGTAAAAATTGGAGAAATAAGAACTATAGATTATTAAAACTAGAAATTATCAGAAGTTTCATAGACAGGATGGGATCTTAAATAGGTCTTCAAGAACAATTTTGAAGGAAGTTCTAGAAAAACAGTAAATGAAAGGAAGTTTTAAAGAAAATTTGACATATTCATAAACAAAAAGATTGCCTTGAATTAAATAGCAGGTTATACCGCAACATAGCCAGGTCAACTATTACTAGATTATGGGCAGCCTTCAAACTGAAACAGTTAAGAAACAAAGATCATGTCTTGCCTTTCTTTGTATTCTGAATAGAAATGATGTATGTCCAGTTCTAAAGTGTTTCTCTAAGCATCTCATATTCAGAGAACTGATCTGCTTACCTGTAAGACTATAGGCTGTCAGTGCACATATCTGCAGACAAAAGTGCTATTGTATTGCCCACAAACACAAAATCTATCCAGTCAAAGGCCATAATAGAAGGAAACAACACTTAAAACAGTAAGATTCTTGTATAAAGTGACAACTACATTTACCATTTTGTCTTCAGTTTCCAACTCAAGACCTGTTTTTCTGAGATTTTCTTCAAACTCTTTTCTTCTTTCCTGTGGCAAAACAAATTGACAGAATTATGCAGGACACTTCTGTTTTATTTGCTCAGTGATGGACAGTGTCTTACTTATCTGAACAACTTTCCTTTAAACTAACATATATACAAAACATAAGAGAAATATAATTGAAGCTGAACCATCTCATTCTAGAAATAATTCCCATTGATCCATGAAATTGTAAAACCCCTCTGTCCATCTCATTAATAGCTGCATTTATAATGAGTTTATTTTTATGTTTGATAATTACTTGCCAAATTTTGCAATATATTCATGATGCATTATCAATTATGCATATGTACCATTATAAAAATAATTCAATACCACAGAACAATTTTAAGGTTTAGAATGTTACAGTTAAAGATAATAAAAACATTTGATTCAATATACATATATTCATTGTAATAAAGTTTTGATTGAATGAACAGTAAAAGACTCCCAAGGATAAAACATTTATACTAGGAAAAAATAATCTGAGGAAAGTCAGAAATTTTAGGTGAATGAGAAAAATAAATGATATAAAATGTCAACTGTTAAAAAAAGTGTTTCTTCATATATTTTTAAAAAATGAATGGTGGTGGGTGTCAAATTTCCATGGTATTTACTTTCTATGGATACATGTGGAAAAGTAATCGAGCAGGACCACTTATAATATATCATAAGTTACATTCCTTACAACTGTTGAAAGGCACAATAAATTATCATAGATGGGGAAGACTTGTAGATGGATCAGGCTTTTGGGGGAAGTTCAGAAATTCATTCTGGACCTGTCGAGTCTGAGATGTCCATGAGATTTCCAAATAGAAATGCAGAATAGTCATTTAATTATGCACATGTGGGAAAGAAGTATGGACTGGAAAGGTTAACTTTGGACTTAGCACATATATGCTTTTAAAATTGTGAGACAGAATGATATCATCAAGGAAATCAGTGTGAACTACAAAAAGACAAGAATTAAGGACTGTGCACTGAAGCACTACAACAATAAAGGATCTGGGAGAAGAAAAGATTGAGATGGAGAAATTAGCGAAATACGAGAAAAACTAAGAGAATGTGGACTCCTGGAAGCCAAGTGAAGAAGATATGCAACAAAGAAGGGAATGATCAACAGTGTCAAAGGTTGCTAACGGGTCTAGTAAGATGAGGGCTGAGACCTAACCATTGGCTCCATACATGGAGATGAGCAGAGTGGTTGGGGTGAAGGGCTGAAAGGAATGTGTTTAAGAAAGGACCGGGCCAAAAGGAATTTAAGAAATAGAAGTAACTGGTAGGGAAACTGGGATCAGAAGGTTTTCATTCTTGCTATTTTTTTAATACAGAAAAATTAATAGTACATTTGTTTATTGAAAAGAATAGGCCAGTAAATAACAAAACAAAATATAACTTAGGAGAAAGAGGAAATTGTAGGAGCAATATCCCCAGAGAAGTGTACAGAAAAGAGTTAATACAGCAGGCATGAAACTGCTATCCATAGGCCTGCCTGCGACTTTACAAAGGTTGGCTCTGGTGTCTGGGACTTTGCCTTTCCAGGGGAATTCTCACCATTCCCAGAACTGGTAAGAGTGGCTCACTTTGCCTAAACTGTTTGTACAAACAGTGCAGTTAATGCTGAACATCTACTTTTCTTCTGGGAGTATGGAATTTTGGTATGCGGTAGGCAAAATGTGACAAGGTAACTAGCCCCTAGTAAAAACCTAGGGCATTGAGATTTTAATGAGTTTTCCCAGGAGACAGCACTTCATATGTGTTGATGTACACCATTGCTGGAGAAATTAAGGTTATTCTATGTGCCTCTACTAGGAGAGGACTCTATAAGATTGCTCTTAGTTTTCTCTGGACTTTGCCCCATGGAGTTTTTTTCCCTTTGCTGCTTTTACTTTGTATCATTTCACTGTAATAAAACATAGCCATGAGCATGGCTATATGCTTAGTCCTGTGAGTCTTTCTAATGAATCCCTGAGGCTGAGGATGGTCTCGGGGGCTCCTTAAAAGTACGCAACAAGAAATAGAATCTGGGGCACAAGTGGAGGAGTTGGCTTTAGATGTAAGTATAAAGAGTTCATCTATGGAAACAGGAAGGGATGTGTATATTATACAGGTGAAAATGCTTGTGGATAGATAGATATGGTGATAGAAATGTACAGAATTTCTCTTCTACTTGCTTCAGATTTCTCAGTGAAGCAGAAAAGTGTGGTCAGCTAGCTTAAAGATGGCGGGGGGAGGTATTAGAGGTATAAGGAGAGAAAAAAAGTTATAGTCATCTAGGAGGGTGGGGGACAATAGAATAGGGAAGTAAAGTATGACTGCTATACACCACAAGGGCCCAGCTGAGGTGCAGGGGCACAAATATAAGGTAAAATGTATCAGTGAACTGTATGCTTTTCCTTCTTCATGGGTGCTGGCATGTAGGAGGTGGAGCGTTGGGTTTAACTAAAGTTGTTGTTTTGCCAGGTAAATACAACTGAGAGAGGGAAAGACATTTTTGGTATATATAATGGAGTCATTACAATTGTTGACAAGGAGACTTAAGCTGGATAAAGACAGGAAAGAGGAGAATAAGGAGGAGTAAAAAGGTGGTAAGATAATTGCATCTTATCTGGTCCTGGTGAGGTTGAAAGAAGGGTATGGGTTAGATCTGAGGGGTTGGTCAGACAACTGGACACATGGAATGAGATTATAAAGAGCCACAGTTATTAGCAATGATAAGTTCTAGGGGAGTGAATGGCTGAGTTAGAGTAGAGGCTAAGAACTTTGGGAAAGGTAGTACAAGTAACAGAGAGGCCAGAGTGCCAAAATCATCAAGCATGTATGCACTGAGATTACCAATGACTAAAAAAAGGAGGATTGATGGAGAACTGACAGTGAGCCAGGAGCTAAAATTGTTGAGAAATAAAAGGGAAGATCCAGGGACAGATAAATGACAGCAAGAATACAGGCTAGTAATAAATATGATTAAATGTAAAGCTTGGAATTTAGGGACAAGGGAGGGAGAATGGAGCATAATCAACAACAAGATACAAAGAAGGCAATCGGTATTTTCCCCATCTCCAAGGAAAGGCTGTGTAAAGAAAACCACCACCACTTGAGAGGGCTGTTAGGGGAAGCAACAAACCTCAATGAGGAGCCAGGTTTGAAGGGAACATTCAGAGAAGAGATGAAAATGAGGACAGTTCATGAATTTTAGAGGCCTTGGGGGAAGGGTTTCCAGGGAAAGAGTGAAAGAAAGGGACATATCTGGATATGTAGAGGGTCTTATGGGGACAATACCTATATTTTTTAATTTTTATTTTATATGACCTTTCTTTGTAAGTATTTAAGTAAATGCATGTGTGTATATATACACAAAAAGATAATTTATTAACTCATTATTTTAAACATCAAATATTTATTGAGCATCCATTATGCTCCAACCACCATTCTAGGCTTTTGGTATAGCAATGAACAAGACAAAGTTCTTGGCCTCATAAACTTAATATGTGGTGTTAACAGTAAACAAGCAAAAAAATGAATAAGTTCATAAAGTGATAAGTATTATAATAAAAATAAAATAGGATCAAGAATAAAGTACAATATAAAGCTTATATCAGATAGGATGGATTAGTCATACACGTTAAAAATGAAATTGTCATATAATAGGTAAATATTATACAGACATACACCTCAAATTTTGGATGTCATATTTAATATCTAAGGCGATCTATATAAAAAATACATGTTACTTGGAAAGAGAAGAAAAAGAAATTAGTCTACAAAATACCCCAAAAATAACACTGACTTTCCATGTCCATTCCTAGGCTGTGTATTTTACAGTCTTCTCACACAATTTCAGCTTTCAGTAACAGTTCAGGGGCCTCTGACTTTTACAGCACAATCAGCGCAGCATCTACGTCAAACTATAGGACGTGCTTCTTTTTATCATCCCCGTTTCTCTCAGGTAAGTACTTACTGCCTTTATCTCTGCATCTTTCTTTATGTCATCAACATAGGAAAGTACAAAATCAATTTGCCTAATCCCATCTCGGAAGAAGATAGAATCTTTGCTTTGTTGACTTTTTTGAAACTGTAAGAAACATAAATGACACAATCTTAAATTATAGTTTTATTCTCAAACGGCAAAAACATAAAAGGGATTATGTACATTTGGTCACCACCTAATTTTTTTTCAGTCTTGAAATGATAGGTCAGGACAAATAACCAGAGTTTTCACCAACAGAAGATTATGCTTGTTTCATAAAGTGAAATTCCATACAATGGATTAAACAGTAACAACTCAGGAGCAAGTTAGGCATATTAAATACAGGCACACACAACAAAAATGATGCAATTATACCAAAATATGAGATGAATATAATGAATACGTATATACACACACATTGCTCTCGAAATAGGTATTCATAGAGAGACTTGTTATCTTCATCAAACAGCACACCAATTAGTCCACTAAATAATTCATATTAACATGCTACTTTGGGGATATAATTACTAACAGACCAATTAATGGAATACCACTATAAGAAAATAAACTTATAATTAAAGTTTATACTATGTTTTCATAAAATGGATTCTAATTCAACTTTTAAAGAATTAAAATAAAATCAAGGTGCAGTTAAAAATTAGAAAGCAGATAGCTTGTTAGCTGGCTTCTCCAGCTGAAGCTCTCATGCAACTCTCCCCTTCAACATCAATTTCCCAGGTGAGCCAAAAATCAATTCTTTGTTTCAATTTGTGTGAATTCTCTCAGTATAATAATCAAACTTTCACATGTTGAAACTTTCACATTTTCCTTAATTCTTTCCCTTTCAAACAGCAAAAACACTAGAGAGCTTCAGAAGGAAGAGATTTCATGTTTGACTGATTAAGTCATGGTTTATATGTAATAAGTAATATTTAATACTTATAAGAACCTACATGTAATACTTAGAATTATGCAAATAGTTGATGCAATAGATGTCAATGAGACAACTTTCCAATTGTTTTAGCTAGCCTGAAAATGAGGAACTAGATTGTTTTCATTTTCAAAACCAGTGTTTCTATTAGTTTATGAGTTTATTTTATGGTATTCTACATCATTTTTCATCCAAGTCAGGCCAGGTAAGCCTCCCATAAAAGGGAATGGATGTATATCAGTCATGTGTGAATAAGACAAAAATCTGATGTTTGAACTGTGACCTATGAAGAGAGTAGATGTATTTACATACCAGCATAGCTGATCTGTCTCAGAAAGAACTAGCTCCCAATGTACAGGAGGAAATGAGTGGAAAAATGAACAAAGAAATATAACATCTATGGAACGTAGAAATTAAGTATCAAAATTATAGTCAAAGGTTATGTCTATGTTCTCTGCACCCCAGCCAAAGGATGCACAATCATCCCCCCCTTTCCTAAAAGAAGATAAAATAACCCAAGAAAACTCAGACTGCTATCACGTTGTACCTTGGTTATAAATCATTAAAAAAAGAAAAAGAAAGGGAAAAAGAACAAAAACATCATTGGCACTCTTATAAGTCATCATAGTATTAGCATATCTTATGAAGTTCACCAAAATTTGTGGAAGCCAACCGGAGCAGAAAAAAAAAAAATATTACTTAGACTAAGTATACTTAAAGCACAAAATTAGATGGGAAGAAAATAGTCCTTTTGCTCCACATCTGTGACAGCCATATTGCATATTTTTTAATAACTAGTATATTTACAAGTGATCATATTGTTTACACTAGCTAAATCTAGGTACAAAAAGAGCAGTTCTGGTGACAAAAGATATGCACAAAGGAATCAGCAAAAATCACATTCAGAGTGTTTGCAAATTAAGGAATAGACTAAGTAGCTAAGAGGATTACAACTCCAATTATTTCCAGAGTGCACAGTCAAAATGGGTAAATATACTCTCCTCCTGAAAGTCAAAGGCTACCTAAGAAAACCCAAACTTCTATCATTATGCTATGCCCTGCTGATAATCTGTAAATTAAAACACACACATACACACACAGACACACACACACACAGAAAAATCATTGGCCTTGTAAGTCACCATGAGGTACATGTTTTAGGACTGTTAATACAAATTAACTAGTGAATGCTAACTGGAAGAAAAAAAACTGATAATCTGTCGCATATAACTGAATTGTATTAAAACACATCATGCTTTTGCCTTGCTCAAAATATGACATAAAGACCATATTTTGTCATATGTGTGTGTTTTTGAATTTATATTTGATTTGTTCTTAGAAATGCCTATTTAATGAAGCAAACATCTCAGTGGCTTCTCTTTGAATAATGTAGTTCATAAGTCTGTATTCCTGATGGAAGTTCATAAACCTCTGGAATTATGTAAATTGTGGGTATGAGGGGGATATATACATTTTAGGAAAAAGGTCCATTGATTTTATTAGATCCAAAAAGTATTAAAAATCACCAATTTTAAACCTCAATTGTCTGGAGACTAGGAATTAGTGACAAAGTCCCCCCCAAATAAACAGTATCCATTGGAAGAAAAAACACCCAGGCTATCACAGCAGCCATCCAGGCACAAGCAGCCTCATTCAGTACTGGCTTTACCATCAGACGCCGCCTCAGGAACAAATTGTATCTCTTTGCAGGCTGTGAAGCAACCAATACAGAGTTAGAATATCATGCCCAGGATTGAAGTAAGAACTACAAAAACAGACACGCAAACCAACTCTCAGTATGATCACTTTATGAATATGTATGTGTGTGTAGGATATTTCAAGCTTGAGGGTAGAAATTAGCAAGAAAAATGAAGAAAAAAATAGAAAACAATAAAAAATAAAGAAGAAAAAGGAGTCTTCAAAGTAAATTTCCCTAAGTCCTTTAAATAGTGACTTTAAATAATAAATACCTATAGACTTGAATTAAGGAAGACAGGAGAGAGAAAAAGAATAATGAAGGAAAACATGGAAACAATGAAACTATAATGTAAAATATTCTGTTAAGTATGCATATATATATATCAGGCAAAGAAAGCAAAATCATCACAATTATGCTGGGATGATGTATGGTAGGAAAGTTTACCCAGGGTTTATTTTTAAATATTTTGTGATCACCCAAAATACAGGAAAAAATAAAAAGTCATTCAATTATTTAAGTGCTGAGTTGTCTCTAATCTTCAATTAACCATAGTCATTACTACAAAGGCAATTACCTGGAATAATCAACAATATTACAAAGAAAATTAAACTTATACTATAAAAAGACAAGCATTGTACATATTTTATAGTATAATGAATGAGTAAATAATCTAATAAAATTATCACTAAGGCAGTTCAATTCCTGTTATAGAAAGTTTTGCTTACACTGGGCTTTCCTGGAGCAGGCTGAAGAGGCCTAAACAACTGGTGACTGATGGGGTCAAAATTCCTGCTCTGTAAACTAATGAGTCTTCTCTGTATAGACATAGGAGCTATTACAATATTGCTGTTATTTTAATACACAACAGATATAAGGTGAATGTTGATCATTGTATAAAGTACATTTTAAATTATATTCTTCTGTTGGCCTGAAATTTTTCACCTCAGCACTTTGACTTTCTCATTATCTTTGATGAGATTCACAAGTTTACTATTTTTCTCAGATGTTTCCCTAAATTCATTACATAATTATTAAGGAAAATGAAAGAGTCCTACACTAAGGGATCAGCAGGACAACATTATAACTTTCATGGGCTCTTTGGGTTAACAAAAAGTTACCTAAAAGGAATCACAGAACTATATGTAAAAGCTAAAACCATGAAACAAAGAAAATCTGAGAGAATCTCCCCTACTCTGGTGTAGGCACATATTTCTTAGAACACAAAAAGTGTGTATCATGAAAATAAAGAGAGGAGAAATTGAATTTCAAAACTTTTAAAATTCGCTTTTCTAAAAACACCGTATGTAAATGAAAAGTTAAGCGACAGACTGAAAGAAAATATTCACAATAAATGCAGCTAAAAATAGTCTTGCATCCAGAATATCTAAATAACTCTTATAAGTCAATACAAAGATAATCAACCTAATTTTTTAAAATGCAAAAAATATTTGAATAGACTGTTCACAAAAGAAGATATATGATTGTACAATATGCCTATGAAAAGATGGGCAGCATGATTATTTATCAGGGAAATGAGAATTGAAATTATAAGATACTACTATCCATCCATTTGAGTTACTAAAATTAAAAAGCTGACAATATGAAATGCTGGTGAGGATTTAGAGCAACTAGAACTCTCATACATTCCTGGTTGGAATAAAAAATGATATAACCACTTTTAAAAATTCTTTTGTAGTTTCACATAAAATTACACATGCACTTTCTATATGACTCAGAAATTCACATACACTTTCTATATGACTTGGGAAATTACCCAAGAGTAATGAAAATATACATCTATATAAAGACTTCTTAAATGAACTTAAATGAACTTTCATAACATTCGTAAGGTCCCAAAACTGAAAACTACCCAAATATCCATCAATGGGTGAATGGATAAATAAATTTCAGTATAGCCATACAATGGAATACTACTCAGCAATAAAACAAAATAAAGCAAACAATAAAACTAAAGATATATTCAACAAAAATCAATCTATCACTATCATTTGAAGTTTTGGATGAGACTTAGAAACATCATGTTGAGCAAAAGAAGCCAGAAGCCAGACATGATATAGTATATATTGTACAACTCAATATACATATTATGTTAGAAAAAAAATAAATCAGTGGTTGCCTAGGGTAAGGGGAGGAGTAAAACAGCCTAAGAGAGCTTGTAGAGGTAATAGAAGATTTCTACATCTTACTGTAATTTGTTAAAACTCATCAAACTATATACTTAAAATGGGTGCAGTTTATTGTATCTAATGTATAACCAATAAAAATGATAATTTTTAAAATATTGTTTGGCTTGAGCAACTAGAGGGATGGATTATGTATAGCTGAGATATGAAAGACAACAGAGCAGATTTTTGTAGGGGAAGATTAAGAATTACATTTTAGACATATTAATCTTGAGATATCTTTTATATATCTAAACACATTCTGGAAAAGCACTTGGATATTGAAGAATGAAGTTCAGTAGAGATGTATTCACTGGAAACTTAAATTTGAGAGTTGATATAATTGTATTTAAAGTCATGAAACTGGATGAAATAACTAAGAGACTGTACTAAGGTATCTGCACCTTAGAGTAGTAATATCTAAATATATACATAGATCAATTATAAATACTGTGCTTAGATTTATAATGATTGCTTCTGGTCAGTTTATTCAAAGGTACCTATAGATAGCTTTGTGCCTATGTCTTATCAGTTGTTAAATATTTGGAATATCATTCCTGAGGTTAACAAGACTTATACTCCTTCAAAACCTGTTAATTGTATATCTGTCATCATTAAAGCACACTTCTAGTGTGCCTTTTCAATTCTCATTCTTTGCTCATGGAACTCTAAGTACCTACCAAACTATTCCTTCCAGTCACTCAGGGTAGTCACTCTGAGATACGTTCTCTTAAGTACAGTTGTCTCCACCTTTTTATATTTCATTTAATGCCTTTAGTGCATGTCTATACTGGCAACTTAGTAACCATTTAGGTACTCAATCCAATCTACTGTTCACTATTTCAAATAAAATGTTAAAGTATGTTAATTGTTCTATATTTATATTATAGAATCATCAATAGTGAAGTTCTATCATATTAATCATGGCAGAAACCACAAGACTCCATTTCTTTCCCAAAAATATGTCCAGTAATATTCTGATGGGTATCTTTGGTTTACTCCAGCAGATCCGCTTTCTACTCCTCTCAACCCTGCTTTTTGTCCTGTGAGGGTGACCAGTGTAGATATCCCTTGACCGCTGGCTTCCCACAGATGATTGGAGGGAAGGAGAGAGGGGGTGTCTTCCTTTCTAAGGTTGGATTCAGGAAGGCTGTATCCCTGCACTAAAGGTCATAATCCTAACTCCAAAACTTAATAGATAATAACAATAAACCAACATATATAGTTTCACTTTATAGATTCCTCGTACCCTTTTACTTAGATTACGGGAAATTAATTACGTACATGTACAAAACTAATTACATATATAAACTTGAGCAAGGTAACCTCTCTATACCACAACTTCCAAATCATGAGATTAAATAATACATCAGAAGTTCTCAATAAATGTTGGCTTTTTAAAATTAATTTTTGCTTACTTTCTATTGATGATATCACAAATTTAATATCTTTGTCCTATCACAAATTTTTAATTCACATGCATTTTCTAGATCCCCAAATTATTTACAATTATATTAATAGTAAGTCAGAGGTAACACCCTAGAATTTGGCCCTTTAAAAGTTTAAACAATCATGAAAGCACAGGAGATCCTTTCAAACTAAAACAATTTTGAAATAATAAACATCAATTTATATATATTCTTCTGTTTTATAAAACCCCAAACATTCATCATACCTATAAATTTGCTAATGGAATAAATCCATCTATTTTAGTCATTTCTGCCTCAATCCAATACTTGGATAAATATTCTACTATCAAGATTTCTTTTTTAAAAAAATGACTGCAATGTAGAGCTTGTGTTTTTATTGCCTTTGATTGTTGGCAGAAAAAATATTTGGAAATGAAGAAAGTGAAATAAATTGTATTCAATTTTTAAATTATTTATTTTGAAATAATTATAGCTTTACATGAATTTGCCAAAATAGTACAGAGAGATCCCATGTACCCTTCCCCTAGTCTACCATAATGGGTACACCTTACATAACTATAGTAAAATATCAAAACCAGGAAACTGACATGAGTACAATATCTGTGTATAACTCTACGTCATTTTGTCACATGTGCACATTAGGGTAAGAACCAGCCCAATCAAGATATAGAGCTATTCCATCCACAAACATCTCCCTCATGCTACCCCTTTAAATTTATGACCACTTTTTTCCCTTCAACATCCATATCCCTAGGAACCACTAATTTGTTCTCCATCTTTAGAATATTGTCATTTCAAGAGTGTGATAAAAATGGGATCATAATGTATATGTTCTTTTAAGATTTTCCTTTTTTCACTCAGCATAATATGCTCTGGAGATCTATCCAAGTTACTATATTTATCAATAGTCCCTTCCTTTTTATTGGTGAGTAGTATCCCACGGGAAGACAGCCACAGTTTTTTAACCATTCAACCTACTATAATACATTTGGGTTGTTTTCACTTTTGGCTACTGCAGATAAAACTGCTACGAACATTTGTGTTCAGGTTTTTATGTGAATATGTTTTCATTTCTGTGAGATAAATGCCCAAGAGTATGATTCCCCAAGTCACATAGTAACTATATATTTGCTTTTTTAAGAAACTGTCCAATAGTTTTCCAGAGTGGCTGTAACATTTTACATTCCTGCCAGCAATGCATGAGAGATTCAGTTTATCTACATCCTCACCAATAATTGGCATTGTCACTATTTTGTATTTTAGCTGCTGTAATAGGTATATAGTGATATTCTATTTTGTTCTTATTTCACATTTCCCTAATGGCTAAGGATATTGAACATAAGCCCATAGCTTAGTGCCCAAATTTCTTCTTTAATGAAATGTCTCAACATATACTTTGACCATTTTTAATTGGGTTTTTAAAAATATTGATTTACTATTAGTTTAATATCAATATTTAATTCTGTAGGTTCTTTATATACTAAAAATACAAGTCCTCTGTCAGATACAGGATGTGAAAATATTTCTCCAAGTCTGTAGTTTGTCTGTTCATCATCTTAACAGGATCTTTCACAAGAAGCTAATACATATACATTTAACTTACCTCATTCAAGTGGAAAGCACAGGTTATATCTCTACTGCACCTTTTCCCTAAATGAAATAAGAAAATGAAGAACATTTTAAACTGGCCAACTGATCATATTTGGATATGTTCAAAAGTATGCATCAGAAGAAAATAGGAATTCACCAACCAAAAAAAAATTCAGAGAAAATATACTGGAAGAAAATATACAAGACCTTCCTGGAGCTAAGTTGTTCAAAAAAGCCTCTAAAAAAAGTCTCACCAAAAACTGGTACTGCCAACTAGCATAACCTCTGTGGAAAGTAGTATGGAGATATCTCAAAGAACTAAAAGCAGACCTACCATTGGACCCAGCAATCCTACTACTGGGTACTTACCCACAGGAAAACAAGACATTTTATAAAAAAGACACTTGGCACTCAGATGTTTATGGCAGCACAATTCACAACTGCAAAAATGTGGAAACAACCCAAGTGCCCATTAATACATGAGTGGACCAATAAAATGTGGTATATTTATACCATGGAGTATTACTCAGCCATAAAAAATGGTGAATTAATACCTTTTATAATAACCTGGATGGAAGTGGAGGCCATCCTTTTAAGTGAAGTATCTACAGAATGGAAAAAAAAAAAACACATGTACTCACTACTAAGTTGAAACTTATAGATCAACACTCATGAGCACATAGTGTAGTAAAATTCAACAGAAATCAAGCAGGTGAGAGGGGGGAGCAGGAAATGGATAAATTCACACCTAACAGGTACAATGCACACTATATGGGTGATAGACACACATAACTTTGACTCAAACTGTACAAAAGTAATTCATGTAACCAAGATGTTTGTACTCCTGCAATATTCTGAAATTAAAAAAAAGGAAAAAATAATAAAATAAAATAAAATAAAATATACATGAATAAAAACAACAAAAAAAGTCTCACTCAAAACTGACTATAATCTAGGGGAAAAGCATCAAATACTAATATGTAGAATACAATCTCTGGCATTAACCTCTTATCAATGCAGTTATCAATTCATAGCCACAAAAATGCTAAAAGGAAAATATCCAATAGGGATGTCCACTGGTATCTTTTAGTTCTCACCCTGTGAGATTTAATATTCTCTCAGGTTATTCTCCTGAAATCGAACCAGACTGGTTGCAATTAAAACACTACCAGAGCACTACCAAATTCTAAATAGGCCAAAGTACTTTCTTGACACAGAGATAGCTCTGTAATCAATATATGTTTAGTCAGCTAGACTAAAATAAATGTTCAAATAAGTTTGTAATGCTAAAGAGTGTTAAGTATAGAATTCAGATTCTTATTCTTTAGTGACTCCAACTTGGAAAAACATTGAGAAATATTTCTCAATCAAAAAACTTTCTATACAAAAAACTTTTTAGAGAAAATGTCACAATGGAAATTTAATAAATTGTTGCTGTCATTTAAAGGCCATCCACAGTAACTGCAATTTTAGGAAGAGTTAGTATATATTTCAAAAATATAAACTATAAATCTACCATTTATATGGCTTTTTCATAATCCAAGAAAAAAATTCATTTTACAAAGCAATAGTAAACATATGTTAAATCAAATTAATTGTACCAAGCTTAAAATGGTCCAATTCCTTTCCACAGGCTATGCAAACCACTTAGTTACTCTCTCAAATCATTAAACCCATAATATACATAAATTTATACTTGACACAAATTCAACCATTATAAGTCAGCTGTGGTATAAAGTCCAAAGTTTTCTCTACAGAGGATTTTTAGATTTTTATCTGTTCATTTGTTAAAACAAGGCTTCATGTGAAAATAAATACTGGTTTGTAAGAAATATCTATTTTATTTTTTATTTTATTTTATTTTATTAAAAAAGGAATATTCATGGTCCATAACTTTGATAGTAAAAGATAAAGATCATTCTTGTTATAATAAATTCTTTGCCTGATTAGCAAAACCTTTAAAATTAACTAAAATCAACCTACTTCTCCAGGCTCAACCCATTGTTCTCTTAAGCCCAGCCCACTAGTGTTCTTTCAGTCTTCTTGTACCTTCTTTCAGTTCCATGCTCCCCTTTCATGGTACCTTAACAATTATTCCTCTGCAAGGAATGTTCTCTGTAATGCTTTCAATCTGTCCCCCAAAGTTCAGTGTTGAGAGGTGGGACCTTTAAGAAGTGTTAAGGTCATGAGGGCTCTGCCATTATGGCAGGAAGGATTTGTTATAAAGGGAATTTGGCTCTCTAACATGCACTCTCTCATCATGTGATGCCTTCTACCATGTTATGACATAGCATGAAGAACCTCACCAGATGCAGCCATTCAATCTTGGACTTCCCAGCCTCCACCAAGTACCTAATAAACCTTTCCTGCTTATAAATTACCCACTCTATGGTATTTTGTTATGGCAGCACAAAACACGACCAAAGACACTATTCCTCTTCCAACCTTTCCCTGGGTAATTTCTCACATTTTTTCAGATAGCAGCTTCTAAGTCACTTTCTCCCCTGGGAAGCCTTCTCTCACCTATCTGACTAGTTCAAACCATCTTAACTGTCTCTACTCGATGGCACTTTTCAAAGTTTCAAATTTATGAGGATATATGTGCTTTTTGATGAATGTCTTTTTTGCCCCCAAAGACTATAAGTTCCTGAAATGTAGACATAATGTCTGATTTTGTTGTTTTAGCATACTGATTTGCAGATTAAAGCTCCATGACAAACATTTATTGAAGGAATGAATGAGCAGGCTAGCATAGGACCCAAGTTATTTGGCTACTGTTCCTGAAAATGACAAGCCAAAATAAATCGAGAACTTGCCACATGTCAGGCACTGTGCTATGTACTAATCTATTTACATACCATTTACATTGTATTAGGTATTATAAATAATCTAGCAATGATTTAAAGTATATGACAAGATGTGCACAGGTTATATGCAAATACTATACAATTTTATATAAGGGATTTGAGCATCTGTGGATTTTGGTATCCACAAGGGGTCCTGGAACCAATCCCTTGAGGGTACTGAGGAATGATTATATATATACACATACAACCATATATACATATATATTATACACATACACACATACTACTCTATAGTTGACAATACAAATCCCATGTCAGCAATTTTCAAAGTACAGTCTCCCAACCCCTGTGAAGATCCCATTTATTTTATGATAATAGTAATACCTTATTTGACTTTTCATTTTGTTGACATTTGTACTGATGGTGCAAAAGCAGTGGGATAAAACTGCTGGTGCCATCACACGAATCAAGGCCATGGCACCAAACTATACTAGTAGTCATTGTATTCTCCACCTACATGCATTCTCAGTAAAAAAAAAAACAAAAACCCATTTTAACTTAAAAAAGTCTTTGATAAAACAGTAAAATTATTAATTTTATGAAATCTTCACCCTAAACACACATCTTTTTAATAATCTATAAAGAAATAGGATGCAAGCATGAAGCACTGCTGCTGCACTCCACAGAACCATGGTTATTTCATGAAAAAATACTTTGCACTGCAAGGTGAAGTAGCTGACTTTTTCAAGAAACACCATTTTAATTGAAAGTATGACTGACAGACATATATGGTCATAGAGGCTTGGCTAGTGGGTATATATTATCTCAAAAATTAATAACATGAATATGTCACTTGATGGAAAACAGCTGACAGTATTTTTTGCCAATGGTAACATTTGAGTTTCAAATGAAAGTCAGAATTTCAGAAAACTTGTATCTGTCACCATGAGCTTAAGAGTTTCACAAGACTGTCTTGATGAGATCAATATTGATATTAATGCGACTTTTTGATATTTTATAATGAAACATGTCAATGTTTGGCAGATCTGCGTAACTCAGTGAACTAATATTTCCCAAATGACCAACATGTGATGTCACAAAATCATGCAGGGGTAAAAGATCCATTTAAAATGCATGTCACACCAATGAATTTTAATGCAGCAAACAATGAAAAGTTAATTTAGATGGTTTCAAATTCCATCACACCTTACTTTTAAGAACCTATTATTAGTTGAATTTTGCTGTAACATCACAGAAGAATATCCATAATTATTTGTCCTTTCTAGGCTCCTCACCCAATTACATTTCCTTCCACAAGACAGTAAACTCCTTGAGAGCCAGAAGGAGCACATTTTGTCAATTGTATACTTTTCTGGAAAGCTGAAAGATTCAAAAGGATAGATTTGTTTCTTCACACACTATGTTCCTTCTCACCCCCTCACACTTACTGCTTCCTAGCTTTGTCACACACACACATGGCACACAATCAAATGTTCACATATGCCATAGACTCAGGCACACTTTTGTACTCCGTCACAGGTCATGGAGTATAAAGATGGAATACCTATGCATCATCACCAAGTCCCTGTCAAAACAGAAGTCTGACTGAAGGGCAGGATTTAAAGCCAACAAATGTGTCAGCTTCTTGCTATTGCTCCAACTTCCTCTAAAATGAATGGAGAAGACTATAACTCATTCTGTGGGCTAAAAATCAGAAAAATGAAGGATCTGGTACCAGTTCACTGTGGGGAATCATCAAATATATGCCAAAAGTAAAGCCAGCCCAAAGACTGAGCCTTGGGTTCTCACTGAAGGCACATTACTAAGAATACACACTCCAACAAACCCAGAGCCCAAAAATAGCTCTTGCATTTACCAAATGGTCTTCTCAGTTTACACTCCTACCAGCAGTATAAAATAAAATCTTTGTAATCAAATATTCACATTACTAAAGGCCAAGTGGTTTAAATACAATGCTTAATGTAGCTGTAAAGATGCAAGCAACTTTACATCAAACATTTAAATTATCTTTTCCAACACTAAACCCCTAGACTGTCTTTTTCAGTGCTGACTATACCATAAACAGCTAAAGAATGCACATTTCATATTAGAACGTCCTTACAATATCAGTCAATAGTTCAATTCCAGCAATGTTGACATTTTACTAGCAGTGTTTGTGTAACTATTTAAGTGTTCTATTACACTTTGCCATTAGAACATCATTTTAAAAATTAGTAGATACTAGAAAATTAGCTGCCTAGAGATCACTGATTGCTTACAGGTTCAACTGTGAACAAAAGAAACTCAGAGACCATTTCTTTCCCGGGTTCACACTCTTTCAGCGTGCTAGCCAAGCCCCCCGAATTCCTCCGCGGCTCCCAGGCGCCTGGGACCATCTGGGTCACTGGTCACAGGTCGCGAGCGCGCGGCGGCAGCAATCCGTAGGGCACCCAAACCCACCCCAACCACCCCAGGCAGGGACTGTCTGTCCCGCGGTCTCTGTCTCGCGCAGGACACGCCTCGCAACGAACGTCCCCGGGACTCGAGCCGCAGGGCCGCCAACGTCCCCAGGGGCCCCAGCGCCGGGGATGGCGGGGTCCACGCGCGCAGCCGGGCTCTTGGCGCCTCTTGGCGGGCTCCCTACCTTCCTCCACCACCACTTCCAGGAGATTCGGGTCGCCCATCTTCGCCAGCTCGTTAATGACGCTGATGCCCGCGTGTGGTGGAGACCTGGGGCAGATACTGAATTTGATCTTGGGCCGCTGGGGTTCTCCCGGGACCGTGAAGAGGCGGGTGGTCCCTGCGTCGTCGTCCTCCTCGTCTTCCTCCTCCTCGGACTCCGCCGTCCTCGGGCCCCTCAGCCAGTTTGGCCTCCTCTCCGGCGGGCAGTTCCACTGGACCGTGTCCGCCACCTGCTCCGCGACCTTGTCCCTGCGCAGCACTACCCTCTCCCGGTAGCGCTCTAGGGTGCTCCCCCAGTACTTCTCCAAGTACCTGCGGTGGCGCCTGTCCCAGGCCCCCTCCGGCTTCCTGCGCTGCCCCAAGTCCTGCCTACACTTGCCTTTCTTGGGCTTTCTCCGCCTCTCTCTCCGCCTCTCTCCCCGCCTCTCTCCCCCGAGACCCGAGGGCGCCCCACCCGCGGGGACCGCCGTCTGCCCGCCCCCGGGCCCGGCCGGCCCGGCGCTGGCCCCCTCTTCTCGGCTGCGGCCGTCTGCGCCCCCGAGCCCCGGCTCTGCCGCCTCCCGCCCCTGCTCCGGGCCCACCTCCCGCCCCTCTTCGGGGCCGGCCAGCTCCGTTTCCAACAGGCTTCCCAGGTCCCATTCTATCGGGTCGCCCCACGCCCTGGACTCCTCCTGGTTCTCCGGGGCTGCCGCCTCCCTTTCATCCGCACCCTCCTCCTCCGATCCCCACCGACGGGCCACATGCTCCCTCTGCCCGTCGTCCCGGTCCTCATCCATCGCAGGGCCCTTCGCCCACCCAGGGTGCCCCTCGCAGAGAACCTCCTCTCAGATCGGGAGTTACTTTTTGTCGGGTGAGAAAAAGTTCCTCTCCTTAAGGAATCTCTCCCCCTTAAGGCCAGCGCGCGGCAGGGGGTCTCCAAGGTTCCAGCAGCCCCTTCCCTCTGGCTCTGGCTCGTGGGTACTAACTTTGCCCCCAGCACTGCCTGCTTCCCACATGCTGAACGGTATCTCTGTCTCGTCTAGTCGGGGGACAGTCAGACCTTGAGGTCTGAGTTCCCCGTCAGCCTCTGCCCTTCAAACACTGAATAGTGTGGGGCAAGTTTCTGTAAGGTTCAGTTTCCACATCTTGAAATGAGAAGGATGATAGTACCCACCTTCTAGGGGTGTTGTGAGGAGCACAGTGTAGAGTGGTTGGCACAGAATGTGTTAAAAATTTATCTGCTGCTAAATAAAGTTAGCCCATATTACCTGATTCGTGTTCCACCTCAAAGGGTCCCTTAGTGCTGGCTCCCCTCCCGCCCGGGCCCAGCTCCCTCTTCGCAGGCCTTATTGAATTGGCTCTACCTTGTTGAGACCCTATGAACTGCCAACTCCGCAATACTAGAAATTTAAGAAGAATGGAGGAAAAATTGAGGACCGGTGCTGACCTAAAGGTGAGGTAGAGGTCTGAGCTGACCACCTGGAGGATGCTGAGGAGGGAGTAACTTTGAGTCTGAGGCAGGGATGGGGTGGTTTGAGAATAAGGATGAGATGACCAAAGAAGATGAGACTTTTCTTCATTTTTCTGCCACTGTATTTTTTCCCCATTCTATTGACATCTTAGTATGGAGAATCACCTTTTACAGATGAGGAAATAGGCCTAGAGAGAAGTGTTTTCGTGAAGGTCATGATTAACCATGAAACTGGAAATCTCTCCTTTTCCCTATACTTTGCTACCTTTTCCCTACTTAAACCTCTAGGAAAATATGATTTGTAGTCAAGTGATTCAAGACTGTAGGCAGTTCTTTATTTGATGTATTTTGGAATTGTGTTTGAAAGGTTAATGGACAAAAGTCAAGCAATAGACTTAAACATGTAATTGTAATAAATGACTAATTATGATAGAGGTGTTTGGTATTTACCTCTTGATTATTAATCCTTGCTTAATTCTAATAAATTTTCTACAACATGAATGTTTTTTTAAAGTATTTCTTGTATGTCAGGTATTCCGCTAGGTACTGTGGTTATTGTGAGTAAACAGATGGTTTGAATCTTTGTTTACATCACATAGGTTAAAATGAAGAAAATAAAATTATTTTTCTATAGTTTTCTTAATTCTCTGTTCTGTATTTCTTTTTTCTGCACTGTATTTGAAATGATTTGTATGAGAAGACATTACACGTTAATGATTTTGCCCAATTTTTTGCCCAACATTAAAGGGAATTTTTGATGCTGAATTTGCTTATATTTTATCAACATTCTTTAAATTATGTTAACAAAGAGTTGAAAACTGGTAGTGTTCTTTTGATAAAGGTCTGTATCTTATGCACACCTTTTTAGATCTTGAGAAATAATCTCTGTGTTCATATCACTGAAATGTTTTTATGTTTTATGTTTCCTATCCATCCACAATTTTAGGATCTATCCATTTCCTCCATCACTACACTCTGCCCCTTTGGACACAGTCTTCAATCATACATTTCCAGAATTATGTTCTGAGTGATTTATACCTGTTCCTTTAATGTATTAATAATGGAACACACAGTAAAGTATTGGATTGGGGCCCGAAAGTTTTCTCTTTTTAACCCTCTGAATGATTTCAGCCTTTGTTTCAATTATTACAAGCATCTGGTAGCACCTTTTATTATTTGCCTTTTATATCTTATACTAAGGGTGGCATGCTAAAATATTTAAATGGTTATATAAAGACATCTGTAAAGATATAAATGGTGATATTTTGGAAACTAAACTGGCACCTTGGAATACTTGTTTGTCTAGCGATATATAAAAGTATAAATTCATTATAGGAAAAGCACCTTAGAAGTGTCAGTATAAAGTGTGTGAAAGAAAGCCTGAGCTGTATGTAAGTTAAATGTAAACAGTTAAGCAACACCTACATGTGATTTTGTTTTTTATTCTAGCAACCTGATCAAATCAATGGACTTATACTGAAGAGCACCAGTTCATGAGCTAGCCCCTGAAGGCCAATAAAGATCTTGATAAGTCATCTAATGAATCTATCTCCCTTCTGGTATTTAACACAAGGATATGGCATCTCCAATCTGTGGTCTGGATCAGTTTGCTTTTGTGATTTCTCTGTATATCAAAATTTTGACTCCTAGGATAAGTTTCCTCCTTTTGGACTACTTGTCATGCAGTGGTTTTCTTAACCCCTAAAAATTTTATTTATTGCATGTATTTTGAACATCTTTGTAGTCCCTATAAAACAGCATATTCCAATGTATGAAGCTTTGTACCAGGAGTGAAGAGACTTGTATTCTATCCCTGTCTCTATTCTTTAGTAAGGTAGGCAGCACAATGACCCTGGGCAGATGACTTGGCTTCTTTGAACCCAAGTTGCTACTCTGTGAATATAAGGGTCTTACTTGTTTCAGCCATCTTCCAAGGTGGTTGTGGAAGTCAAATAAATCATATACCTAAAAGGACTTTGGAGACAATAAAACTGTAACAAACATGAGGAAGTTTTATTGACTGGCAGAGGTAAAGTAATAGATTTACCCGTAGGTAGGAATAGTTGTAGGTGTTGTTTCCTCTCCCCCTGACAAAATACTGCTCTGGCCATTTCTGTGGCATTTGCAGGCACTTTCTGACTCCACACATTCCCTACTCCCTGGTTTCAGAGGATAGACCAAGTCTTTTTACTTGCAAAATTGATCACTTTGAATCCTGACGTTTTAGGCCCTTGACCTTTACAATTAGCCCTAGTCCTCTTCACTAGCACCTTAATATCTGCCTACCATCTTGCCTTCTTTCCTGTCCTACAACATGCTCACTTTCCAGGCTGATGTCTGGAACCATAGTGTTCATTAGAAAAACAGGTCTAATACTTAGCTCCCCCATACATGCTCGGTATTTGCCAATCTAAATGCCTAGGATAGCATGTCCCCTCTGCCTTGAAACTAGAAAAATGGCATTGATTCCCAGCAACTGAGATTACAAATGGCACTCCTCTGCTGTCAATCTTTTAAAGGCTTTCTATCACATACAAGGAAAAATCCAAATACATTTCTTGTTAATAGAATTATAAAAGCTGTATTTACAAGATGTGGGCCTGGCTAACTCTCCATTATTATTTTCTACCCCTCCCACCCTCTCTACACTCCACCATGCTGTCTTATTGTTTTTCCTCAAACAAACACTTTCTCATCCCAGGGCCTTTGCACTTGCTGTTCCCCTCCTCCTCCTAAAAGTCTTCACACAGATGCCTGATGGCTAACTCCTTTACTTCATTCAGTTTTCCATGCATGTGTCACTTCTTTGGAAAGAACTTTGGTGACCACCCTAAGGTAACAACCTCACATCACTATCCACTTACTCTGTGTTATTTGTCTTCATGGCAGTTATTACTTTCTGACTTTTTATATTTATTTGTTTATACATATTTAGTTGTATATAAGCCCCATGAAGACCAAAGGTTTGGGTTCTCTTTGTTGTATCTGTGGCACCTAGAATGGTACCTGACACAGAAAGTTTCTGTATAAATATTTGTTAAATGAATGATTTGACCAAGGTCTGTTATCAAATTTCCCGAGTCCAGCCAGTGGTAGACTTCTCCAATAACCCTTGCCTTCAAGCAGCTGGGAGAATAATAGTATTATATACTTGAAGTGGCCAAGTGCCATTCTGAGAACTAATTTTCTGATTCTAAAGAAACTATAAAATGTATCTAAAGAAATTACTAGATAACTAGAGTCAGAGTTAGAGACAGTAATTCCAGAATTCACCTTACCATCTGAGCATCAACCTCTTGACTTCATTCTGAAGATAGGTGCTGGGCCTTTGGCAAGCAATGACAATAAATCACAAGAAGAGGTGAGATAAGACCTATATCTCTTTTAGTGCTACTGTAATATATTCCTGTAGCAACAAGTATCTTTTAGTATAATCTCATCCTCTTGTTTAAATGGCAGATGTTAGGATTGTTATTTTTCTTTGGCATACACATAAACAGGAGCCAAAAAATGAATTCAAATGCTCTGTATTGGCTACATTAAATCCTGTAATAAGATCTGGACTTTGGGCCCCAAAAGGATACATCTGTATTACAATTTCTTTCTGTCTTTCACAAATAAACTTTTTCATCAAGGAGTCTACACCCACTGACTATGTATTTTCTTTACCATTGAATTTTGTTTCAAATCTTACCATGCCCCTGAAAGAAACTGTTCACTCAATGGTCATCCTTCACCACCCTGTATCCGTCATTAAATCCAGTGGCTCTTTCCAAACCTTCAATAATGGCTTTCAAGAACTGCATCACTCTGAGTCTCCTCACATAACTGATGACTCCACTCTTTAGGCAGTATGATGTGAAAGAAAGAGCGTGGACATTAAAGTCAGACCATTCTGGATCAGGCAAATCTGTCCCAGTTTTAGATCTTCATTCAGCCACCTAGTGGCTGTATAACCTTAAGCTAGTGGGTTAACTTCTCTAAACCATAATTTTCTAACTAATATGATGAAAAACAATCATATCCACCAAATGGTGTGATTATGAAAACTAAATAATAATGTTGTCTTTGGCACATAGTAGACATTAAATGAATGTTAGTTTTCAACTTTCTTTTATACCCTCTATGATTTCCTTGGCTCTTTCGTCTTCTTTCACCAGTCTCCCTTATTATTCTCATTTATTGTTTTCCATTAACTGTCACTTTTTTTGAAGCTCTTATTCAAATATTCAGCTCAGAAATACTTCTCATTGAAAAATTCTTACTTACAAAATTTGTAAGTCACTTGTATGTTCTAATATTATCCTAACTTGAACAAATCTACGGCTAAATCAATCTTCTCCCAAACTAGTTCAACTTCCCAATTCTACTTCTTTCAAAATCACCAAGATTGTCTTCGGTTAGTGATTAGTAATTATGATAGCTACTATTATTTGAATATTTGCCATATATCAATGTGCCTTGCATATTGTACTACTATGAATCTCCACGATGACATGAAGTAGACACTTATCACCAGACTCCTCTTATATCTGCTGCAATACTTGGCTCAGCCCTTTTTTTAAAAATCAAATTTATTGAAATATAATTTATAATTGTCTTGGTCTGTTTTGTGTTGCTATAACAGAATACCTGAACCTGGGTAATTTATAAATAAAAGAGGTTTATTTGGCTCATGATTCTGGTGACTGGAAGGTCCAAAATAGGGCAGCTGCATCTGGTGAGGGCTTCATCCTGCTTCAACTCACAGCAGAAAGTGGAAGAGCAGACATGTGCAAAGAGATCACATGGTGAGAGAAGCAAGAGAGAAAGAAACTGAGGAAGCCAGACTCTTTAACAACCCTCTCATGGGAACTAATTCATTCCTGCAAGAGCAAGAAATCACCCCTCTGTGGGAGGGCATTAATATATTCATAAAAGATCTGGTCCCATAACCCAAACAACTCCCACTAGGTGCACCTCCCAACACTGCTACATTAGAGATCAAACTTCAACATGAATGTTGGTAGGGACGAGCCACATCTAAACCATAGCAATATTGGTAATTATATTAATAATTAAATTCACCAGTGTGTAACTGGATAAGTTTTGTGACGTGTACAGTTAGATACTTATGTAACCATCACCACATTCAGGATATAGAACATCTCCAAAAGCTGCCCTAACTACCTTTGCAGTCAATCACCTCATTCTCACCAGCCCCTAGTAACCACTTACATGCTTTCTGTCACCATAGCTTTATGGCTCATCATTTTACTACAGTTTTCACTATGTCAGTTAGTTGTAAACACATGTAATTTGACTGGACCTTGCCTTAGCTCCATTGGGTATCTTGTGCCTTCTGCTATAAGCTTCTCCACCACCACAATGTGGGTTTTCTGTGCTTGTCCACTGCTCTATTTTGACACACTTGTAAACCTGTAAGTAGAAAGAAGTTAGCACAACGTGGGGCAACTATAAACAATTGGAGGTGATGGGTAAATATTTCCCTCTTCCAATTTGGAGGGACAATTTTGAGATGCATTTTATGCAGCTCTTCAGGGATTCCCCCGAGGAACTGACCCTCATTTGCTCACAGTGGTAGCCAGCTCAATAGTGTGTTCTCTCATTGGCTTTCCTTCCTTTCATGTTTGACTCTTCCCAGTCCCCCACCCCAGCTCCTCTTCCTGGGGATCATTTTCCAAAATAATCTTCCTGTACACAAGTCTTATCTCAGGCTCTGCTATTAGGGGAAATCCAGGATAAAACAACATTATTATTACATCCCTTTAAAAAATCATTTAGGAAACTGAGACTAAAAGAGGATAAATAACTGCCCAGAATTGCCTCACTGTTACAAGATAGAGCAAGAGCTTGGATTCAAGACTAACCTAACTTCACTACTTATGTTCTTAATCTACATATTGCTTTTTTTTTTTTTTTTTGAGACAGAGTCTCACTGTGTCGCCCGGGCTAGAGTGAGTGCCGTGGCATCAGCCTAGCTCACAGCAACCTCAAACTCCTGAGCTTAAGCGATCCTACTGCCTCAGTCTCCCCAGTAGCTGGGACTACAGGCGTGTGCCACCATGTCCGGCTAATTTTTTCTATATATATTTTTTAGTTGGCCAGATAATTTCTTTCTATTTTTAATAGAGACGGGGTCTCGCTCTTGCTGAGGCTGATCTCGAACTCCTGACCTCGAGCAATCTACCTGCCTCGGCCTCCCAGAGTGCTAGGATTACAGGCGTGAGCCACTGCACCTGGCCTACATATTGCTTTTTAAGGGGGAGACAAGTCAGCTTTGATTTTATCCAATATTTTAATAATATATTTATACTAGCAGTTTCTATCATTACTTCTTTTAAAATGTCTTACTCATCAGTTTTGAAAATGATGTCATCTAGCCAGAAACTACAGTGAGTAATTTTTGGGAAACATCCAAAATTCATTGCTGGTTCTCCTTTCCTACTGATACCACTTTAGTGCCTCCCTTTTTGATTCCTACAATGGCCTGTTAGTTGATTTTCTTTTTTCCAACAAGGTAGTGTTGTTTAATGGAAAGTGTATTGGCTTGATGGAATCGATTTCAGATCCTACCTCTCTCATTTTCTGACTCTCTAATATTTGGTAAGTCTCTTAGCCTCTCTGAGCCTCAGGTTTTTTACCTGTAAAATGAAAAAAGTAATTTCTATTTTTTGGTGGATTAAATGTAATAACTAGTATCTTCCTTTGTTCAAATATGAAACTACGGGATGCTATTTAAATTTTATTCTATTTGTTGTTAAGTTGATTTTAAGTCATAGAGTTTAGGAGAAGCTGGAGCATTTTATTGTTAAATGTATATTCATTCCTCTAATTTTCATGAAAGGATTTATTTTTATTAGTCTGTAATACTTCGACTAACCTATGGCACAAACCCAATGATTTCTGGACTTTAAAATGAAGTACATGATGTATAACCATGTCAATACAAATATTGCTTGAAACAATGGAAGGAACTCTTAAGGGCCAAAGGACTCACAAATTGATTAAAGTGTTCCATTAAGCAGTATTCATATGACCTTTAGTGCTGCAGCAATGAGCACTAAAACTTCTAAGAAATAGTAGGTTCCCCTTAATGGATGATTTAATGCTTGAATTCAAATATGATGTTGGCCAATTCTCATTCCCTAAAATATATTATACCCACTACTAAAATTCTAAAAGGATCCTTAAAACTTGGGTTATTTAGAAAGCCAAACGACTGAAATGCAGGAGGTTCCAGTTAGTGAAAGTATACCATTTATGTAAACTAAAATTAGTCAGACATTTTATAAAATATGTTTACAAAAACATAGTCTGCTTGTAAAGTATCTAATTTACATACAATTTCAACCATGAGTACAAAGAGAGTGAAATTAAAGAGTTTCATTGCCTCAGTGGTTACATCTTGGGTTTTAGCCTCTTAATTAAATCATCCTTTGTGTGCTCCACCCAGAGGCTACCTGGTTGTTTTAAGGAGAAAGTTGTTAACCACATTCTGTATTTAGTTACCACAAGCTGGGTACTGATTTGTAAGCAAGCAGGCTGTCCCAGAGAGAATGAGCCCACCCTACTTAATTACATATTTGCTTTACATTAGGGGGATGGCTCTAATCCAGAATTGCCAGAAAAGTCATCTTCAAAGACAAAGAATTGAGAGTCTGTAAAGTAAATACAAGCTGCTTCTAAAATTAACTGGTCGCCATCCACTTCAGTGAAGTCAGAAAAGGCCTGCCGATGAACCCCAGGGCAGGGTCTGAAGGACCAGCACTTGTCCAGGCAGGGTGTTCAGACAGAAAGAACTGATGGCACTCTGAAAATATTTTACATCTTTACATATTTAATTATTTGTTTGCTATTCTCTTTGCCATTGCTCTGTCAGGACAGGAGACATGTCTCCTTTATTGATCCCTGCATTCACTAGAGACAAGCGCAAGGTATAGCATGAGAATAATCATTGGTTGGTGGCTAGTTGAATCTCCCCTTCATTGTTTTGCTCTCTGAGAGTTTCTTTTGTGATTGTCTAATTTCCCAACAAGATTGTTGTCATCTGAGAGCAGAGACCATATCCAATATTTCTCTAAAATCCTTTCAAATGGTCTTCTACTCAAATCAGTGGCAATACTTGTGGGATATTAAGCTGTGAATTTGGAAAAGAAAGTAGAGGAAAAGATAGGGTAAAAAGAGTGTTAGTAAAGAGTTGTGATGATTTCTGCACACATATTTCTAAGTATACATTGAACTATATGGAATTGCCAAATTTGACCATTTCGGGCCTATTCTATATCAATTTTCTGTGACTCTATCTAACTACCAAAGAGTGATAAAGGTTAAGAACCAAAAACAAACAAAGAAAAAAAAAAGAAGGCATTTTGGTTGGGCAAATTGGAGTTTAAATCATAGCTTTGCCACTTACTAGCTTTATAATCTTGTACAAACTTCCAATTCTTTTTGGACTTCACTTTCTTTAGTGGTGAAATGGGCATAATATCCTTTTGGAGGGTTGTTTGGAGGATTAGATGAACTGAGAGCTCTGAAATCTTTAGCCCATTACAGATACTCCACCTCCCAATCATCTTGTGCAAGTATCTTAACATTTCCTTGTCTCAATATGCTTATCTGCAAAACAGAAAACATAAGTGTTATAGGCTGTTATAAAAAAAACTTAATGAGTTTTGTTATATTATTTAATCACCCCCAATAATGCTGCTAGGGTGGAAACTTACTAGGTGGTCACAGTGGGTAGGAGAAAGAATTCTCACACAGAGTTTAGGATAGAAAGATGTATAAAGTTTATTTATTTTGCCAAGAAAGAAAGAAAGAGATAGAGATACAAATGGAGAGAAAAAGAGAGAGAAGGAAGGAGAGAGAAGGAAGGAGTGGCCATGGCACAAAGAGAAAGGAGAGAAAAAGAGAGAGAAGGAAGGAGTGGCCATGGCACAAAGAGAAAGGAGTGAAAATGCTGGTCAGCTGAGGAAAATTGACTGGTGTTTTAAAGGGTAAAGACGGCTTTTTCCCTCTGCTTTCGCAGACTGATAGATAACAGGAGCAACTACAGAGCGGCAGTGTAGTTGCTTTTTCTATTTTTTTTTTTTTTTCCTTTTCTCCGTGAAGCCAGTTTACGTGAGTCCTTGAAATGTGTTTCTTGCAGGAACTGAGGCAGAGGGTTGGAGCAGGGAACTTACACCCCTACTGTCCGCATAGGGCTCTTTAAGGCTGAGAAAACCTGTCTTAGAGATAACTAGTTAGACCATAGGTGTTTTAATTAAACAAAACAAAGCAAGTGGTTGTGAGGTTGTGAGTTTTTCCCCCCCCCAAAGGGGCAATTATGTGCTGTGAGTTTATTTCTCTTACTTTCTGTTTGATAGTTTATTTTCCTCTGTTAGATAGGTTATTAGTAAGACCACCTTTCAAATGCTGTGAGGTAGGTATTATTATTATTGTTGTTCCCGTTTTACAGATAAGGAAACTTAAGTGTGGCTCAGAGCTCATACTCATAACTACTACATTACACTATACTATATTATATTGTAGTTTTTACAGTGGCTAAAAATTAAATTTGTGTGAAAATTTATAGTCCTTTGGACAACAGAATATGGAGCTAGTGTAGGAAATAGAAAAATGAATAGGTTGTGTGTGTGAGAGAGAGAGACTGAGAGAGGGAGAGGCTAAAGATGTCTGTGTCTGGCTTGGGTCTTAGTTTTTCTCCTCAATACATGAATAAGTGACTAGCATTAGTCATACTTCATAAATCTCTGCATATCAAACCTTCATTTGGTGGAAGCGGAGTTTGCAGATATGCTCACACTATAAGTTTAGCTATTTTGCATAAAAGTAGGGTAATAGCATAAGAATAAGTGTCATTTTCTTTGTATTTGAGGATCTTCCTCTTAATCATTTTCAAGCAATTTCAGTTCTGACTCTGGTAGTGTTCTAAGGACTTTAAGTATTAGCTCATTTAATTCTTATGACACCTTCTTACAATAGATACTATCCCCTTTCTTTTTCAGATGAGGAAACCGAGGTACAGAGGATTTTAGTCACTTCCCCAAGATCACACAGCTGGTAAGTGGTGAAGCCAAGATTTTCACAGAGGTAAATAGGCCCCAGAGATAATGCTATTACTCTCTGTGCTATTTTGCCCCCTAATTATTTATTATTTTTTTTTATTTGCTGAAAACTCTTAGTACCTAGCAGATGTGTTCTTATGCATAAGTTATTACAGTTAATGTTACAGAAATACCCCTGGGCGTTTCCTGACAAAGATAACTTTCTAACTGCCTCTAATTGCTTTCCATTAAAGTTGCATTCATTTGGATAACAAGTTACCTCCTTTAAGATGCCTATGGGAGGTGCTAATATAAGGCTAGGGAAAGGTCCAAGGGTTGGGGAGAAGAAGGAAAATTAACCCTGGAGTATTGGAGAACTGCTGGGAGGTCAGGACTGGATTTGATGCCTCATTAAGGAGAAGGCAGAGGGAGAGAAAACAAACTTCTCTATCAGGTTAAACAGTCAAAATAGTAATATGGTTAATATGCGTCTCAGTTTATGAATGATGAAGCTGAAGATCAGAGAAGTTAAGGATTGGCCCGTGGTCACACAGCTGGTAAGAGACAGAGTGTGGATTATAAATTGTGTCTGACCCCATATTTAAGTGCTATATCTTCTATTACTCTAGGAACCTTCTAGGGAAGGGGAGAGGTGGGTGAGGAGGTATATCTAAAATCCCAAAAGGGAAAATAGGAGAGTATGGAGAAAAATAAACCTCTTTCTAATTTTGTAAGGTTGCCCTGCTTTTTGACTTTTTATTCATATTCTTTTATTATTAATGTAAATTGATGTCAATCTGTATTCCCCTATATTCTTCTTTACTTGAAAAGATTTTATTGATTGACTGTAATATACAAAGCACTGTACTTAGTGCTATGTATATCTGCAGTTGGTAGTATGAGATGGGGTGGGGCTGGGGGGATAAACATTTTATCCTCCTAAACTTTCAGAAATTTATGATCTGGTTAGAGATATAATATGCACATTTTCTCCCGGATTAAGCCCAAATTTTTGAACCTGCATGCAAAGTTCTTCCCACTTGAACCATGGCCTTCCTTATTGCCCTCAAAATCTCCTTCTCCTCACCTTAACTTCATCTGACAATTGTCCAGGAACACCCAACTACTCACTGATGCCTTGGTGTCTTGGAAACTATAGTTTTGGGAATGTTTCTTTCAGTTGGGGGCATTCCCCTTCCTTCTAACATAGAAGCTGATGTGGCAACAGCTAAGGAGTTGTCAGTCACGTGACCTAGACTTTGCCAACTAAATGCTCCCATTAAGCTCTTTGAAACTTGAGCAGATGACACAAAAATAAAAGATCAGAATTCATTCACCATGGTGGTAGGTGAAATCTAACAGAAGGGCCATGCTCAGTCATGGCACCATGGTTGCAGCAATATCTAGGATGGCAGGGTGTCCTGGATAGACCATTTCTGGCCATAACATAGTAATTGTGTGTCCCATTTCTGGGCCCTTTGCAACTGCTTTGCTTCCTCTCTCCCAAGTCTGGCCCTCCTATTAAATAGTGAAACTCTGAGGCCTGACAGTCCTTCCCCAAATTCCCCTCTTTGCTGCAACGAAAGTTAGTTAATTGTCTGTTCTTTGTCTTCAAACTATGAAACCTTTTCTGAAGCATTTCCTGATATCCTCAATCTGAATTAACTATTTCCTTCTTTGTGAAACATGCTAGTTACTATGCCAAGTACATTTAAAAATATAGATTAGTGATTTGTAAGAATGTTAATCTGTACGAGTAAACTTTAGTATAGTATAAGGTCCTTTTATAGTACAAGGAAAAGATATACTGAGGACTTAACTAACAAAAGTTTATTATAAGTATGCAACAAGTGACTTTCTCGGACATTTCTACAATTTTTCTCTTTCTGTCCCTCTTTTACCTCTTCGTTTATTCATTCAAGAATTACCACTGAGCATCTTCACTGTCGCTTGGCATTGTTCTTGGCTCCGGGGATACAGGAGTGAAAAGACAAATAAGATCTTTATTCTAATGCAAGTTCTATTTTAGTGCCTGGGGAGAGAAAATAAACAGGTAAAAAAATAAAAATGATCATTTCAAAGGGTTATAGGAACAACATCAGAGTAATAAAATAGAGAATTATTGGGTTGGGGCATGAAAGAGGCTATTTTACATATAGTTTATATAGGGAGCCCCAGGAAGTCTTCTTTGGGGAGATGATGTTTCAGCTGAAGCCTGAATGATAATAAGTTAATCTTGCAAAGAATTGAGGGAAGAGTAATCTAGGTAGAGGAAGAATCACACACAAAGGCTCTGAAGTGAGAATGAGCACAGTGTGCTTAAGTCCAGGCAAGAGACCACTGTGAGGGGAGAGTCATAAGAACTGAATGATGGAAGAGAAGGAGCAGAAAGTGGGGGCCCTTCTATTTAGGGCCCAATAGGTCTCTTTGAAATTCTTAAATTTTATCCTTTCATTTTTCATAGAACACCCTCCCCCCATTCTGGTCTCCATATTTTATCTTTCCTAGTTAGAAAGAATCTAATGGAATAGATTACTCATTGCAGTAGTTGCTGGTATTAATTAAGAGTTTGCTTACTTCTCTGACAGATAATCCTGAAAATCTTGGTTACTTAATATTAAGTGGAAGAAAAGTGTATTGCTTACTCTGCTAAATTCCAAAATGATGTTCCCAACCAGCATAGGGGAAGCTTTATTTTACTCATTCAGGGACCCAAACTGATGAAAGATTCACTATTATCAACACACGGCTTTCAAGTTTGCCCTGAATGTAGAAACTTAGTTTAGAGGTGGGTTAGGGAGCGTGGGGAGAGAGGTGAATGTACGATCTCAGGGTAGGGTTTGATAGGCCAACTGCAATTGATACGCAGCACTTCTTCTCACATCCGTTGGGTAGAATTTAGTCACATCACCACACCAAACTGCAAAGGAGACTGGAAAATGTGGTCTGAATGATGCCTCGGAAGAATTCATGGCCTGTGTAGTGAACTGCATGAGGCTGCCTATCTAGGTAGGTAGCAGTGGAACACAGAGTAACTAGCAGGCATTTTGAGGCATCCTAACCCAGAGAGATGGGAAATAAGTAAAGAAAAAAATAACATTTTGAAAAATAAGATTGAAGTAAATATAATTTTTTCTAGAAAATGAAAAAAAATTAAGTTTTGATAATACAAACTACAGAAAATAAAGCTGGCCAAAATTATCTTGCCTGGTTGAGATAATCGGAAGATATAGTGATTCTCAATTGAAAGGACATTTCCATAGGGGAGTATAGTGGGTTGAATGGTGTCTTCTCTAAAAAGACATGCCCAAATCCTGGGACTTGTGAAAGTGACCTTATTTGGAAATAGGATCTTTGCATATATAGCAAAGTTGATATTGATCAACTTGGGATGAGATCATCCTGGATTTAGAGGTCCCACTACATGGAAACATAAGGCAAAAAAACAAAAAAACAAACCCACCCAGGTTCTTACCTTAACATTGTCCTCAGTTAGTACTTCCTATGTACTGCCTCATCCCTCCCCCCAGCAAAGTGTCTCCCCTTGCTTTTTGCAGAAATCCTCAAAGAGCATCTGTAAAACTTGCTCAAAATTTCATCTTCCAGTTCAGCCACAGCCAGCAGTAGCACCTGCCTCATCTTGCTCAGCTCTCCCTTGTCATAATCCAGCATCTTCACAGCTGGAAGGGAGAGAACCTCAACATACTTGTGACAATTCACACATCCACAAGTTAAAGCTGCTAACATCCCTGGAGACTAAAAGAGGGTATTATAAGGAAGGGAGGGGAATGACTATCTCCCTACCTTTCTGGCAACTGAGCCCCACAGTGGCAGTGCCAGTTCTTGGATTCTCATTAAGCTCTCTCATATCAGAGGCTCTGTCATGCTCTGGTCCTAGTTGCTCTCTCCCCCATGATCTCTCACAAATCCAAGGGGCTTTGTAGACAGTAAACACGATCCCATTGCCTTTACTCTCTCCATCTCTGTCATAGCCTTGGAACCTCTTACAAAAAAAAAAAAAAAATCAAATCCTCAGCCAAAGCAAAATCCCTACATATAGCAATTTATATAAAGAGAACTCTTGTAAAGAGGGGGGAATATCACCTACCCACACACAGCTCCATTCCAGGAAACCCAGCCGTTGCATAAGGAAAAAGTAGAAAGAAAGGAAAGAGTTTGCTGTGGTTTGGATATGCTTTGTCCCCACCAAGACTCATGTTGAGCTTTCATCACCAGTGCAGCAGTGTTGGGAGGTGGAGCCTACTGGGGGGCGTTTGGGTCGTGGGAGTGGGTCCCTCAGGAATTGATTAGTGTTGCTTCCAGGGAGGGAGTGAGTTCTCGCTCTGTTGGGAATAGATTAGTTCCCACCAAAGAGGGTTGTTAAAGCAAGGTTTCTCCTCCTGTTTGGTTCCTCTTTGCGCATGTGCCCTTTCCCTTCCGCCTTTCTGTCGTGAGTTGGAATCAGCAAGATGCGGTCACCATAAACTGAACGGATGCCTGTGCTATGCTCTTGGACTTTCCTGTGACCAGGATTGTGGGCCAAATAAACCTCTCTTCTTTATAACTTCCCCAGACTCAGGTAATCTTTTATGACAACACTAAGTGACTAAGACAGGATCCTGTGTTTGAGCAGGCATAAGGTTCAGAGAAAAAGAGCTCCGCCCAGGGCCAGTCCTGTCGTGCTGATGAGCCGTCAAAGACTTCAGACTTGTACTCCAGCTTTTGTGTGACTTGCTATTATTTCCAATGCCTAGGGGAAGTCTGCATCTCCAAGTCTTGGTGGGATATTAGTTTAGGAGTTTATAAGGTGTAGTTACTGGACTTTGGCTCCATTCAATCACAGGATTTGGACTGAGAATGAAAAGAATGAATCTGGTGGTTGTATTAGCCCCGTAAAAGAGGTATCAGGAAAGTTGCCAGGACTGACTTAGATCTGGTCGTTTTGTACTTTTAGAGGCCAAAAACATGCCTGATGTAGGAGGGATGCCAACTCCACCTAAGGAAAGGAACCCACAACAATAGCAGAGGAAAAGAATAGTGAATTAAGTTTAAGGAATGAGTTCAAGGTCCGAAACAGAGAACAAGAACATGTTGGGGAATTAAGCATGATATGTTGTTATGGTCTGAATGTCTGTGTCCCTCCCCAAATTCATGTTGACCTCTTAATTACCAGTGCAACAGTTTTAAGAGGTGGAATCTTGAGGAGGTGATTAGGCCATGAGAGCTCTGCCCTTATGAAGGGATTAGTGTCCTGAGGCCTTAAGGGAAGGACTTGGGTCTGCTTTGCATTTCCATCATGTGGGGACATCTAGACAGTGCTACCTGTGAGGAATGGGCCCTCACTATACACCAGATTTGCCAGCAACTTGATCTTGGATTTTCCAGACTCCAGAACTGTGAGAAGTAAATTTTTGTTCTTTATAAATTGCCCAGTCTCAGGTATTTTGTTATAGCAGCACAGATGGGTTAACATATATGTCAATCATCTGTAGGTGATATTGTATTGGTTTGGTAAGGCTACTATAGCAAAATACCACTGACTGGGTGGCTTAACCAACAGACATTTATTTTCTCAGAGTGCTGGAGGCTAGAAGTCCAAGATCAGGGTGTTGGCAGGTGTAGTTTTTCCTCAGGCCTCTCTCTTTGACTAGCAGATGGACACCTACTTGCTATGTCTGGGAATTTGTATGCACACATCCCCAGGGTCTCTTTGTCCAAATTTCCTTTTCATATAAGGACACAAGTACTATGGGATAAGGACCCCATCCTTATAACTTCTTTTAACCTTAATTACCTCCCTAAAGACCTTGTCTCCAAACAAACATTCTGAGGCACTTGAGGTTAGGGCTTCAACATATGAATTTGGAGAGAAGGGCGCACAAGTCAGCCCATAACCGATATATATCCAGTACAATGAACAAACATCGTTATTAGCACAATATAAACACTAATTCATGTTACTCTTCCACTGTCCCTTAAACATTTATTTAGTGGAAATCAACATTTCCTGACATTGAATGGTATTTAGAAAGAGTCCAAACATTTTATAACTTTCAGAGGGTTAAAAGATCATTTCAATTCAGTGATTAGGATGTCACCATTTCCAGATACTAATTAAGTGATTCAATACTTATTGAAAGGTAAGATTTTTTTTCTTCCTCCCTTTTTCATGCTAAGTCTGTAGATGGCAGTTTCCTGCCTTCAAGCAAGGGAGTGTAGGATTGGTCCCTTCATCTCTATGCCCTCTTTCTAGCCCACCTGCTTGTTGATGTTTCTCACTTCCAGAGGCAGAGGAGAGAAGAAAAGTAGAGGGGAGGAAAGGTGCAGAGATGTTCTGACTAGGCTGGATGGCTTTGTATACTCAGACTTCAGCAAAGCTATTGGATTCTTAGTGATCATCATTGATGAGCACCTCTCCCAGCAATTTCCTTAACCTAAGTGGATACACCCTTATTTACAGTGGGTACTTGTGGCTTATTTCCTTAGCCTACAGGAATTTGTTGACCATATCCAACTTCCTGCAGCTCAGGCCCCTCTTCCCTTCTGACAGTTTTATTGGCCAGGACCTGGGATGATCCAACACTGCTTTGTGCTCCTGCAGTGTTTACATCTGTTCAATGAGATATTTCTCTCATTCTCTTGTTCCAACACAGTCTGAGAGGTCAGGCCTATCTCAGTGCAGCCCCCTTTACTTGGCTGCTATGGACTACATTGGAATTCTCAGGCGCAAATCAGTTAACGGTTTTCAGCATTTCTCAGTTGGAGGAAGACATACATTTTAAGTCTCATGAGTGGTCCTGAGAGTATTCGTCTGCCTTAATAACCTTGAAGTAAAGGAATTTTATCTAGGTCTGGGTTAGGGTAGCTGAGGGGTGAGGATTCACACTGTAGAAACAGTTCTCTCCAAGGAAATATTTCCACCAGTTCTTCTGCTTACTCTCTAATCCTTCTCTATTTTTTATTTCGTTGAGACATTCAAAAAGCCAGTTAAAATTCACATCAGTTTCATTTAGGGATCCTATTCAAATCACACACACACTTACCCAAAGAGTCAGTGAGTGTGAGAGAGAGAATGAGAAGTATACTAAAAATATTGGAAGAGATGGAAATTGGAATAGAGGAATTAGTATAGAATAAGGAGGGAGGAAGGAAGGAAGGGAGGCAAGAAAGAGAGTGAGAGAGAGAGATGAGAGAGAGAGAGAGATGCCAAAGAGTTATTCAAACATTTTAAAATAAGTACTTACGTAGAAATGGTAGAAAAGATGATTTAAGTTTTTCTTTTCATACATTTTGCATCTTTCAAATATTTTGCATTGATTTTTAAAGTAAAATTTTTATTTTAGAATAGGTTTAGATTTACAAACAAATTAGAAAGATAGCACAGAGTTCCTCTTTACCCCACAACTAATTTCTCCTATTAATATTATTATTATTATTGTTAGGCATGGTGTTTTGCTATATTGCCTGGGCTGGACTTGATGGTATTTTGTAATTTAATTATTTTTGAAGACCTGAATTTTAGTGTAAGCAAAACATTCTATCTATGACTATAATGAGATTGTAAGAATATATCGTTCTTTTTACTGTACAGCATTAAGTTTATTTCCACTTCTTTACTGTGATATTTTTCTGGCACATGTCCCTGTACATCCTTATTTTACACATCTCTGATTATTTGCTTAAGGTAGTTTTAAAGAGAGAAAAAATTTTCTGGTTCAAAAATTTATCTATCTGTTCACCTACCTATGTAGGTAAAAATACACATGTCTTTACATTGCCTTCTGAAAGATCTTTTACCAATTTAATACTCCCCCCAGTGGTGTATGAGAGCACCTATTTTGCTACTACTTACCAGTATTATATAGTATAATTTTATTTTTGTTTTATATTGCATTGCTTGATTACTACTATAGCTGCACACTTTTGCTATTTTGCCATTAGCAATTCTGTTATTTCTTTGAATTCTGTTTTCATGCTCTTCTCACTTTTTTATTGGGAATTTGTATATCCATATATATAATATCCATATATACATATGGATAAAGCTAGTGTGGTAGCTGGAGATGGGGATAAAAATAAAGGGATAAGGATAGGGAAGACACAGAAGGCAGGGAGGGGAAAAAGAGAAAGAGAGCAAGGGATAGAGGGAGACAGAGAGAGAAATAATGATATATATGATTTATATATAGATTTTCCTTCACTTTAAGATGCCTGAGCAAGTGATAATTCTTCCAGCTGATTTTCATTACATTCTCCTGGCAATAACATGTTTCTCCAGATTACAATAAATATGCATTCTCCTATCTTGAAGTAGCATATATTCTATTTAGAGAGAGACTCTTTTAAGAACATCTATAGTATATTAATTTAACTTTTCCTCTAATCCCTCTAGTAAGATCTGTTTATGTACACTTTGCAAAATTTCTGAATTTTTCTTCAGTGTTTAGTGCCCTCTGGTGTTTGCAAAGAAGAGCTAACAATACATTTTGCTTTCAGTTTGTTTTCTGTTTATTAGGATTCTTTGGCATAGATGAATTGTATCTATACAGATTGAGCTAATGTTGAATATTTTCAGATTTACTTCAGAAATAAAAATGAATGTTGTTTAGTTATTTAGGGAGAGTTTCAGCATTAAAATATATCTGGGATTTCCACCAGGCAAACAAAGAATAAAAATTTCCCAGGAAACATAGTTATCAGAATGACCCTCCCTTATAATCAGAAAATGAAATATTCACATTTATTATGTGGAGTCCACTTCTTGATAGTGTAGCAAATATTGTGAGAACAAAAGCAGTAAGAGAAAGGGGGAACTAATGAGGATAAGAAAGGAGGAGAGAGAAAGGAGCAATTTCTCTTTCTTTCTTCTTAGAGGAGTACTATATTCTTTCCAGGGGATTTCCCTACTCTTGAGGATTTTTTATTTTTCCCTCTAATATAGAAATTCTTCATTAATCACTTCAACAGTTTTGGCTTATTTCACTTGTTTAACATAGGCTTCACTTTCTTATCTGTACACTGAGATTTACATAGTTCAGTAATTTTCAGATCTTTTTGAGGGGTAAGAATAGGAGTAGCCACTTACCCAAACAAAATATTCAATGAAATTCTACTGTATAACACAGGCAGCATTCCAATCAATCTGGTTGAAGTGGAGCAGAGAGTTCGGTGGGTTTTAGTCCCCTTCCCTCTTACTTACCTGCCCATTCCCAGTTGACCTCTAAATCACCTCTTAGACTTCCCAATTTCCTGAGGAATACATTTTTGCCAATAAGGGTAGCAAAAGGGAAATTTACAAAATGCCCCCTTCCCATAAGTTGTTAAATGTTACCCTCAAGTGTAGAAAGTCTGCTCTCTGTGATTTTGTATTTTAAAAACTAGCAAAATTTCTTCCATTTATCTATGTACTTAACAAACTAAGTTCTGGGGGTGCAATAAATTTATATGTTCCTGGTCCTCCTTAAGTGTATAGTCCTAGAGGGGAGATAAAGATTAATTATGTGATTACATAAATAAATATAACATTGTCAAGATGATATGTTTAATGGAGGAGACATAAATGTTACCATGAAAGCATATGTAGGAAGATTTACTCTAGCCAGGAGTATTGGGAGAGCTTCCTAGAGGAGGTGATGAATGAAGTGGGGTCTAAAGATAAGTTAGGAGTTACCTGGGAAGAGCATGAAAGTAGGATTATTTCATGAAGAACAAAATTCAAGAAGCAGCATGGCATTTTGATTAATTGAAGTAGGCAATGCGGGTGGGGTTGAAATAACACGACATATAGAATCTTGTGAGCCACTCAAGGATTTTGACCCAGCAATCCCACTACTGGGTGTCTGTCTACCCAAAGGAAAAGAAGTCATTTTATCAAAAAGACAGCTGCACTTCAATGTTTATTGCAGCGCAATTTATGCTTGCCAAGATGTCAAATCAACCTAAGTGTCCATCATTTTATGAGTGGATTAAAAAAATGTGGTATGTATGTACACACACACACACACACATACCCCCCATGGAGTACTACTCAGCCATAAAAAGGAATGAAATAATGTCTTTTATAGCAACTTGGATGGAACTGGAGACCATTGTCCTAAGTCAAATATCTCAGGAATAGAAAAAAAAAATCACATATACTCTCTAATAATTGAGAACTAATCAATGAGCACACATGGGCACAGAGATGTAAAGGTCATTGGATTCTGATCCATATCCTAAGAGAAATGGAAAACTACTGAAGTGTCTTGAGCAGAGGTGATATGATCAGATCACTCTGGCTATACGATGGTGAATGTATTGGGTTGGGATGAATAAGAATACATACAAACATGGATGTAGTGATACATGTGAGGAGACTTGCTATTAGTCTGGTAGAGAGATTATGAGGTTATGGGCTAGGGTGTGTCACTGGAGTCAGAAAAAAATAGATGTCTACAAGAAATGCTTAAGGGATAATATTGACTAATGTGGTGATGAATTGGCAATAGGACATAGGAGATAGGGCAGTGTTAAGGATAACCTCTAGATTTCTGTCTTATTCAATTGAATGGCTGAGACATGGGCCATCACAAGAAGGGTAAAACTTCTGATGAAAGTAGGAGAGTCGTGTGCGTAGTTTGTCTATATTATATTTGAAGAGCTTGTGAGGCAAATTGTGGATCTGACTATTGCAAATTCATACTTGAAATACAAAGATTGTGTCTTAACTGGAGATACAGATTTGGGAGTCATCTATGTTTTGGTAGCAACGAAGACATGGACATAGATAATGGTTCCAAAGACAAAGTGACAATACGATAGAGTGTTTATTTGAACTTTCAGGAGCTTCAGCATTAAATGGCTGAGTAGAGAAGGCAAAGACTTCAAAGTGAGCACCCAGAGCTGTAGCCAAATCAAGAAAGTGTTACATCTGGGATCCCAGGGAAGAAAGTGTTTCAAGAAAGAAAGAGTGATCGGCAGAGTCAAACAATGTGGAGAATTTAAGTACGATGAGGACTCAAAAATATCCACTGGATTTAGCAACAGGGATTTGGGGGTGATCTTCATGAGACCTGGTTCAGTATGATAGAGGCAAAATTCCAGACCAGAGTAATTTGAGGAGTGAGTTGGAAGTGAGTGGAAATATTTCTTTATAGAAGTTTAGCCTTAAAGGTAAGGAGAGAGATAGTCTGTTAACTGGTACAGGGTATACAATTGAGGGAAGGAGTTTTATATTTAATTGGGAGAGACTTGGGTATGTTTAAGTGCCAATAAAAGAATCCAGGTAGATGTTGCAATATATAAGAAAGAAATGGGATAAAAAGGTTATTCAACAATGCAATTCTGTAGAGAAGAGTAAAGATGATGAAACTGAAAACATACAGGAAGGTTGTGCCCTTAGGTAGAAGAAGGAGATGCACTTTACTTTAACCAGGGAGAGAGGTATTGTTAGATTAGTTATGTCTATATGGCAAGTTTAAATATTAATATTTGTTGGCAGGAGAAAGATATATTTGTGTGTGGGAGGTGTGTGTATATGTAATGCTTGTATAATATTTTCTCTGCAAAGTAAATGATGACATTATCTGCTTAGTTTTCAGAAGGAAAGGGAGAGGTAAGATTTGAGTTTACAGTAGTAGATCAAAATAATAGAAGGAAAATGAATTCACCAGATAAATGCAGAAGGATGGACTAGGGGTGTCGAGAGTATATCAGGGATGGTTACCAAGAATTTATAGGGTATCCAGTTTGCTTTCCTCACCTGACTCTCCTTTATTTTATTTTGCTTTTTACCACATACAGTTTAGCTGGACCAAATAAAAAAGAAGGAATGATAAAAATAACATTTTATGTCTTTTTCAGACAGTCTTCATGTGGTCCTGCCCATTCACTATATGTAATAACATTTTGAAATTCCCTGGATCCACTCCTAATGTAACTGAATATATACAAAGGTGAAACAGTGATCTGATCACCGAGCACACGACACTATTTAGAACAAGAAGAAAGAGGACACACAAGACCAAATGACCACAGAATCTAATGGGGCAGTGATGTGTTGATATACTAACCCTTCCTGAGGTTGGGGAGGGATGAAAGAGGCATGGAATGATATATATATATATATATTTTTTTGCTTTCAGAATGCTTAAGGTGGCAAATCTATAATAAGCTGAAGCATGCAAGCCTACACAGATGAAAATGTTGTTACATAAAAGGAAGGAAACGGTGATTTAATGTGACAAATTTCACATCTAAATCAGCTTTTCATGCCATTCTGTGAAACCTTGGGTCCTGAGGCTGAAAAAAAACAAGTAAAAAATAGTTAGGTAGCAAATCCTATAATATTTTTCTGCTGTTTCTCCTCCTTTTTATAATATCCCTCATGATACTGACCTTATGTAAGTAACTACATTTGTTTCCAATAAAATCTGCCTTTAGGGTAATAACTACTACAGCTTCTTTTACTTCAGCACTTCAATGTATTTGGTGCATGTGTAGTAAGGAATTCAGCTAGCCCCCCAAAAAGGTCTGGCCTTTTTCCCAGGTTGCTGGGAGGTAATCTCTACACCTTTGGAGTTTCCTTAGTGTTTGAAGTGTGTTTATTATCCATGGTGGGTTCCTTGGACAGCACCTGATAGTTTATGCTACTGAAGTAGCTAGGCCCCTCACACCCTGTGATTTCAGTCCAACCTTCAGGGAGGTATGACTGTTGGAGATTAAGTGTAAAAACATGAGCATGACTCAATCAATCATGCCTAAGTTTGAACCCCATTAAAAATTATGGACATCACATCTCAGTTGAATGTTCCTCCTTGGCAATACTCATGTGTATTGTCATACATTGTGGCCAGGAGGAGGTAACCCTGTCATCCCTGACTCCATAGGGAGAGGATGACTAGAAGCTCTGTGTTTGGACCCCTCCAAGACTTTCCCCTGTGTGTCTCCTTTTGTCTGATTCTGATTTGTACCTATTCCCTGTAATAAATGTGACCTTGAGTATAATAGCTTTCAGTGAGTTATGTGAGCCTTTCTAGCAAATTATTGAGCCCAAGGGTGGTTCTGGGAGCCTCCTGAACTTGCAGTTGGTATGGGCAGACTTGGTAGTCCAGAGGGCTCTGCCCTTAGCCTTGTAATTTGGCTAACTCAGGTGGTAGAAAACCAAATCAAAACTTTTGACTGTCCCTCTTGATACTTGGATGAATTTGGACTCTAAAGGCATATCTATTTTGCATCTTAAGTAAAGGCTTATCTGTCTTTCACATGTGTTTCTCCTCTTCCAAAGGCCTTGTTGTCCCCTACGGACATTTCCCTCCAGGAACAAGGCCCCTTAGGGAGGCTTAGCAGTGAGATTAGAAGACCCCTTTCCTAATAACATCACTGCTGAAATCTTGGTATTTCTGAGTTTCAAAATCTCAGAGCTGTGTATCAGTCAATGTCCAATTGTAGACAAAGACTACATGACAATTTGAATAGCAAAAGTTTAATTTAAAGAATTATTTTAAATATTAACTATAAGAAGGGATTGGAACAACGAAGCTTTGGCATGTGAGAAGTAAAGAGAATTCTAAAGAATACTGGAGTAGCAGACATAAAGAGCAACCAGCAGCACCTCTAGGGCTGAGACAGAGCACCCAGGGAAGATCCTACCTCCAGGCCCAGGGCTAAGATCCAGACTGTGTGGGAGGGGAGAAGGTTCTGCTATGGTTTACTGATGGCAGAGAAATTGCTCTGGTCCCTTCCTGATGGAAAGTGCTGAGAATCTTCCCTCTGGAACTTGCAGGAAATCCACCCTCTTGGGGCTGGGGAACATTACTCACAGAAAGTTTTCTTGCCTGAGGCACTCCAATACAAAATTTCCTGGATGCTACCAGAAGCTGCTGCTCACTGGGCAATGCTGACTACTGTCCACTACAGGACCCAGGCTCTAGGGATGCTGTGCTTGGTACAGGAGCTGGGCACTGGAGAAGCAGAGGCCTCGCAGGCCAGCAGGTCAGAAATTGGAAGAAAGATCCTGTCCTTCTGTCCTGTCCTCCTGTCTTTCCATGCCCTCTGCTGACAAAGCTTAACATTGTGCCAGCTGGCAAAAGAAACATGTTTCAAGGGCCCAGCTCAGTTTTCACAGAAGAGACAATACATTAAGAATTTAGAGCTGAGAAAAAATAAATTGATAACTAGCGAAAGCTGAAAGATACATGACAGGTATTTTTACTAACTGGGAAGTTAAGAGACCTGCCTAAAGTTACACAATGAGGAGGCGGGGCCAGGGCTAGATGTCAATCTTCTAATGCCCAGTCCTGTGTAATATCTTTTTTGCCATGAGACTGTGCAACTAGAAACTGCTTTTATTTTTATTTAATCCAGTGTATCTTCTTCTGAGATGATTTTCTCTCTTTAAAGTGATAACAACAAAAACAATGATTACGTTTTTGGGGCAGAAACTATGTGCTCACGAAAACCCAGTGAAGAAGGTAGTAGTACTCCCATTTTACAGATGGCAAAAGTAAGACTTAGGGAGATTAAGTGATTTACTTAATGTCAGACAGTAAGTAATAGTAGCAGAGTAATTTGCCTTATTCTAAAACCTGGCTCTTAACCTTTACATCAGGTGAAACAAATACTTACGGTTTACAGCCAAGAAATTCTTATCTAAGTAAGAATGAAGGGTTCCTAGGATTAGAGGAAAGGAGACAGTTATGATAGGGAGGGATGATTGAAAAATAAGACATATGCCAGCATGAGCTGGCTGATTACTTGTGTATATGTAGGATGTGGGTAGAGGGGTTATAGATAGGCGTAAGTGGAGGAAACGCTGCTTCTTGGCAGTAGGGGCTGGAGGTTAGTGGGAGCAGAGGCTGGAGTGGGACTGAAAGAGACAGAAGGCCTTGGTAGACCACCAATGCCTTTTTTACAGCTTTCTTAACCTACAGGATACATATTCAGCTGAGTAGTAGAGTTTCTTCTCTCCCTTTTGCCTTACCCCTTTAGTTGTGTGCTGTAAATTTTATTTTTAAAGTTGGAATTGGGTAGCTACATCATTTAAATAAGGGCAAGGTATAGATTTTGAGCATTTGCTCCAGTTTTATAATGCCACCATGGCTCCCATTCTCGGTGCAGAAGCGTCTGGAAATTTTTCCAAGTTCTTCAGAGTACATGCAGTGTAGGTACAACTTTTGTCACTAAGCACCCTCTTAAATGTGGTTCCAATTGAGTCCTTGAATAGAAAATAAATTTTCAGTGAGATGAATGAGATGTTACTTGTGGTTGGGAAGGGAATGCTTTAATGTTCTTGAATTGGCTATATTTAAATCAGCCTGTCCAATAAAGGCAGCTCTTTAGTTCATTGCTAGGTGGTGGACTCAAATTGGTTGCTTCTGAGCCTTCGAAGTTATTATATGTACATGTGTGTTTAGGGAATGCAAACAGATTTTTTAGTGAACTTGCAGAAAAAAATGCACAAATATTAGTAAGCATATTTACAGTAGAAAAAGAGAAAAACAAAAAGTCCTACAAAACACTTTATAAAATGATAGAACTGAAAAATATTTTAGATATATTCTTATCCAGTCTCGTAATTTTACACAAGCAGAACATGAAAGTTGAGTTTTTCTCGTTGACAGACAACTTTGATTTCAGAAGCCCTTTTAACGGTACAAGTATATTACCATGGGATGTACCATATGTGGACAAGGAGTTGAAGTTGTAATTACAAAAACTTGTGAAGCAAAACTACAGACTCAGAACTGAAAGGAACCTAAACGTCTAGTCTAAACTCATTTCTAACTTGCAAACAGAGCTCTCTGTTAAGATGAAGGCCTCTTGAAGCTAACACCATAAACGATTTTTTCTCCTATTTTTCTGTTAGTGACATTTGTTAGGTATATGACTTTGGGCACTATCAACACTGAGCTTCACTAACCTCCTTTGTAAAATTGGGATAATAATTCTTCAAAGATTGTTGTGAGGATTAAACAAATTAACAGCTAGAAAAGTAGTTCTAAATTATGAAGTACTGTATACTCATTTGGTAAATATGAGTATACTGTATACAACTATATAAAAGCAATATAAGTATTATTGTTTTTATGATTTAAAAGGCAAACTCCTGGATAAATCTAAGCAATTGAGTATAGATTTTACTTTCACTCAGTTTTTTTAGAAGTGGCACCAAAGAAAACAGGTGGCATTTAAGGCAAACCCACAAAGTATATGTTGTAAACGGGTAAGAGTCAGCATCGTAGGGGTGAACAATCACTGTTACTTGTTAGGAAATGTGCTTAAGGCTTCATCTATTTTAGGGAGTAAATTGTAGACTCTTGACCACTTTAAAATCATCTTATCAATTATCTTGATATTCTTAGTACACCTTCTGTTATCATGACAAAAATTTGTCTGTCAGAGATAGAAAATAGAATATGGAACAAGTTCATTTTGGTGAGGGGTGGAGCGGTGAGGAGGGGATCAGCGTGGCACATCCAGTGTGGGACCTTCTGTGGAGGAGGGACCCAGCGAGGTTCTGCCCCCTCCCCAATCGCTTCTACCTTTGCCTTTATCTTCTCCCTTATCCTACTTTATTTTCCTTCTTAGCACTTATAATAATTTGGCATTATATATTTGTATACTTATATATAAATTTGTTATCATAAATATATTTAAATAAAAATACTGTATATTGTATCATAAATATATAATTATATGTTAACATTAAAATTATATATAATAATATTTAAATATATAGGTATATATAGTCTACATCTACCCAATACAATGTAAGCACTATGAGAAAATAAAACTTGGATAACCAAGAGTGTCTGGACATATTAACCACCTAGGCATCATTTGTTAAATAAGCATTAAAAGCTAGACAATGTCCCTCCACTAGAGGTAAATTGAGGAATTAGATTTAAACACCAATTATTTAAAACATTTTTATGGAATCCCAAACACAGTCATTACTTTCATCTTTCTGTGTGATTTTACTCATTCCATGTGAAGGAACTCCAGAAATTCTGTTTCTCCTAAGATTTGATGCCACTTCAGGTCTGAGCACATAATTCAATTGCAGTTTAGAGTAGGTTTCCGCTTTATACTTCCATTTACCTAGTGAGGATTTACTTAGCTATTTTAGGGAGCCAGATATAACTCTTGGTTTATAGAGAGCTTGAGACAATTAAAGCTCTAGCTTTCACTCAACCTGAAATGCTGTTAGGTAAAATTTCTGCATTCTTGAAAATGTGTGCTCATTTTTCAAATCTAAGTGAAGGGCTTTACCTTGCTCCTATGACAGCTTGCCAGAAGGTTTTACTGTATATTATCTGTCTTTCTGTGGTGGGCCTATGTTGTTTCTCTCTTGGATTTAGCCTTTCTCACACTATTCCCACAGTTTATTCACATGTGCTTGCATATGTGCAAAGCTACAGCTTCTGACCAAGAAGGCCCAGTGTTCGCCCCAGCTTGACTAACCTTTAGACAGATTTATTCCCAGTTCCAGGCCCCCCAGCTCCCTTTTCTTGGAGTATTTACTTTAGAAAATTTATAATCCTAAATCCATTCTCTGCCCTTTGGAGACGTTAATCTTTTAAAAAGCCTCTTGTTAATTTTACAACTCAGAAAAGATCTTTCTTAAGGAATTGGAAATCAACTCTTTGCAATGTAGTTAACAAGGAAAAATAGGAAGATCGCACCCCTATCTCCCAACTTCTGTGGGAAGACAGGACCCTAACTTTATCAGGTACCTTGCTCGGAATTGTAAAACTATCTCCTGTTATGAAGACAAGAGAAAGTTTCCCTTTTCTCTGGGTGAAGCCAGTTACCTAACACAGATGGTCCATGATCCTCCTACTCCAGCTCTTAACTCTCTACCCTTTTTCTCAGTGGAAATCAGTTTCCAGACTTAGTTTGTGCTGTCTCCCCTATTGCTGGTAATAACACTGGAGTCAAATCAACTTCTGTCTGCTATCTTGTACACTGTGATTTTTTTCTTTAACAGCCCTCTTTTTCATAGTTGTTTCCAAAATAGATCAGAATTTATTTGAATGCTCTGTGTAGACCCCAGTTGACTGGATTCTCAGGTTGCTTCCTTTGTTTCATATATATGTATGGGTGTGTTTGTGTGTGTACAAACACACACATATGTATTTTATATATATACATGTGTGTGGAAAGAGAGAGAGACAAAGAGAGAGTGTCAGGATTTTATTTTTAGAAACCTCTCCTTGAATTTTTTTTCCTTTGGAGTTTCCTGCTATGGCATTATGGCCATAGCTAAGTGTGTTTGGAGATGTTTCATTATCATTATTGCTATTTGTATTGGCAATAACCATTTAATAACATAGTTAAATTTTACATAGTGCTTTGCATAGTAGTTTATGTAGTGTTTATACATATATAACTCCTGAGGGATATGCATGTGCTCAATGAAAATCAAGGAGTTTTGCTTGAGTGCACTTAATTTATTGCTTTTTTGGGTGCAATTTTCTGATTCTAGTTTTTAGTAAAAACACATTTATTGGGAATGTCTAATGGAACAGGAACCTTACAGTTCAGGATAATTTCATTCAGATAAGATCATTTGAGAAAAAGGAAAAATATGAATCAGTATTTGGTGATTAATTCCTGAATCAGTCAAATAATGGGAAGTCACATGCTTAGCAAGAAACATTAGGGATATGTATTTAATAATACTTTTTCTGGAATTTTGCTGAATACAAAGATAAATGACAAATACGAAAGGGGAAAAGTAAACTTCAATTCACCCCCAAAACCCAAGCGTTATTCATTTTCTTGTAACATTGTAAATTCTTGATTTCAGTATGCTTGCCTTTTGCTTTTACCCTCTCCTCTGAATATAGAGCAATGCTTGGTAAGAAGAGGCCCCCTCATTAAGTGACTGGGAGAAATTTCCTGTGTTAATTTCACTTTAAATTTAGAGCTGGTAGAACCAAAGTGAAGGGATTAACTAATGTTTTTCTGCTAATGATTCCAAGTGCATCGTGTCACTGAAAAGGGGGTGTGCTGTAAAGGTTAGATTCGTTACCAGAAGGGAAGAACCATATGGTTACTCTGTAGGGATAATTTTGTTATTAAAAATACCATAGTAAACATTTATTGGACAGTTTTATGGGCGAAGGGCTGTGCCAAATACTTCATATGAAGTATCTCTGTTTAACCTTTATAATAACACTATAGGTTAGATACTATTATTATCCCCATTTTATAGAAGAGGACAGCTCTGGTGATTCTTTTGTCCTATTGCTAGACTATCCTTCATGTCCTTGTGTATTTTTCCCCCTACAGCATGACCTAAAGAGCTGGAATGGATAGTTTAAAAAGAAATACAAGAAGAAAAAAAACTAAATGAGGTGAGGGAGTTTATGAGGTAGAAACCCTACCGAGGAAATAAAAAATGGAAAGAAGAGAGCAAGTTAATTTTAGTAAGGTGAGGAATTTGCTTTGGATTTTTGTGCCCCTCTAAATTCCTCTCACTTTTACAAATGTGGCAGAAGATAAATATTCAGATAATCTTAAGATCGAAACTTAATTGATTCACTTTTCTTATCTTTCTTTGCTATCCTGCAACAATCGAACATCAGTGTTTCTCCTCAAGCCCTGGAAGGATTTGAAGATGAATTCTTTTTTCCCTCAAAGAAAGGGGGACTAACTTAGGACCTGGATTTAATGAGCCATCAAAGTCAATTGAAAGAAATGAAAAGAAAGCTTAGGATTTGATGAGAGAGGCTGAGTGGACGGGAGAGATGGAAGGCAGAGACAGGTTTCCCTCCGTATAGGGCTAAGGGAAAGAGAGAGGTGTGGTTCCTGGAACTATAGAGGTTCAAGCCCTGGCTCCTGGAAGTGCCCTGGAGAGGCAAACAATCCTCTGAGGAGAAAGGTATGTGCAGGGAGGAGAGCTTCATAATTCTTTTTCTTCCCCTAACTATGCAAGTAAAAACTGTAAAAATTCCTCCCTGTGGCTCTGCTGTGGTAAGGTGAGCAGTGGGTAGCTTCTGCCCTTTTTAAGCCAAAGTGTTCTGTAGGAGGTGGTGCCAGAGGCAGGGTTTAAGGGCAGGGTTGCTGTGGGAATGTTCTTTGTGAGGACAGGTATTGGTGGGTCTAAGTTTTGTTTTGTTGAAATAGTACTATTTAATCCAATGCTCTTAGTAAGAATTCCCAACATGAGGAGTCTATATTCTGAATTTAAGCCCAATACATTGCTAATTTAGTAAGATTTTTACAGCTTTAGTTTTCTGTTTTCTATGCTCATGGCTACAGGAGTCACCAACATAAAATCAAAATAGTATTCTCTGTGCCCTGAAAGAACCAGAGAACCAGATTCCAGCACCAGGTCTGCAGCTCACTCACCACTGTGATCCCTGGGCAGGCACCTCCTCCTCTAGGCCTCAGGTTGCCCATGTGTAAAAATAAAACTGAGGGAAGGGGGGTAGTTGCTATATAAAGCTCCAGTGAATTCTGATGATTGTGCATCCCCTGACTCTCCCATGTGGAGTCGTGTTATTCACATATACTGCCCACAAGCTGCCAAATGGGCTAGCTAATAGAGACTAGCAAATAAAACACTATTTAGAAATTTTCCTGAGCATCAGTACAGATATTGCAGAAAGGGAATAGTAAGTCCCACAGAGCCAAACATTGAAGTTGTTAATTTGGTGGCCTCTGCTGCTGTGCCTTCTTGAATGAAATTTTAAATAATGGAAAAGGAAGTGGGAAGAAGCCTGGGAAGGTGAGTGGGAAGCCAGGGTGGGAGGCTGTAGCTGCTGTCTGCCTGCACCAGGACTGTTGAGCTGTATGGCAAGGCCCCTTCTGAGCCACATCTGGAAGCAGCAGGGGCTTCTTGAGCATTTTGGTTCGTCAAAGAACCATGAACTAAGAGTCAGAAGACCTGTTAATTACTATTGATAATAAAAGTAATAGCTTTTTACCATCTGCTGAGCACTGAACTGTATGCCAGGACTGAGGACTTTTGCTACGTGATCTCATTTTATTTGTCTGAGAACCCTGTAAGGTGGATATTTTTAGTGACTCTATTTTAGAGACAGGGAAACTAAGACTCCAAAATACTAGTGATTTGCCCAAGATGATCCAGATAGGTGGCTTTGTAATATGTAAAGAACCTAATAGCTATTATTTAGGGAAGGGGTGAAGAAAATATGGCCATCACATGTGTTGTTTATACCCTTGTCTACTCTCCTCCAAATCCTTTCAGTATTTAGTGATGAAATCAGATGATGAACTGTGTCCAAATAGCAGTTAAGGTAAAGGAAAACTCTCAAAAGGGTAATAATTTGAGGTTTGTGTGAAAGTGAAGAGGAACAGATTTCTTGATGTGGAGCTCTGGGAAGTGCCATAGCTGACTGCACAGGCATTTCTAAAACTCCCATTTTTTAAAAATGCATTTATAATTCTGTATCTTTTCTTCTTGGTCAAGGTCCTGACACCAGTCCCAGTAGATAGGTGGTGACTCTCTTTCACTTAAGAAATTTTTCCTATCGTGTGGAAGGGTTATGATTATAGAGTTATCCTAAAACTTGAGAAAAGAGGAGTGAGCCATAAATGCTGTAAACAGATAAAGTTGGTTTTCTACCTCAGTGGATTTGAGGCAGAGCTTCTGCCCACAATTACATGTCTGTCTTCCATTGGTTTCATTTCAGCTTGATTAAAGAGACTGAAATAATTTTGGTTTTCACCAACACCCAGTTAAAAAGAGAAATTCATAGGTGGTAGGAGTGAGTGGTAGTCAGTCCTACAACCTAAGTCTTTAAATGTGTACCTTGAGCTAACTCAACCAAAGTGGATCCCAGGGAATAGTAGTCTCACAAGTTGCACTACAGATTAAAGGCTCTGTGGTCAAATTCCTTTGGGGAATGTTGCAGTCTCTGCTGTTGTCAGTGACAGGCTAGACAACCCTTTGGTGTGTGGGATTGTTCCAATTATTGCAGGGCATTCAGCATCCATGCTACCTGGCCTTTAAATGCGAGTGGAGGTCCTCACCGTCATGGTGGCCAAAATATAATACATTTCTGAATGACCCTTGAAGGATAGTACTAAACCTCGTTGAGAACTAATGTAGTTATCTTCCACCTTATGCAAATTCACAGAACACATGTCATATTGGTATATTAAAAACTCTGGGAAGAATTCATTTTTACTATATTTTTATTCAATTCACCATACCCTAAAATAACTATAGAAACTCTTTCCCTCTCTACTTTGTTTTTTTCTTTAGAACAACAAGTGGCATCCTATGTAATGCTCTTTGGAAAATATTGCTTTAGCTAGAAGGAGCAAGAAAGAAATGTTAGAATGTGAAGAGACACGAGGGAACATCTAATACCTGGAGGCCCACTATTCACTCCATGAAACAGATATGGCCCCCTTGGCTCTGAGGACTTTTAGAATTTTTGGTTTAAACATTATTGTAAGGTTTTTTGGAGTGGCCGGCACCAGAGAAAGAAAGACAAGCAGAGTTGAAAGGAATAAGTAAAGAGACTTTATTGGGGTGCTCCTGGGTGGGGGTAATGAGTCCCAAGAGAGGGACCTGGGCAAGCTTCACAGGACCCACGGAGTGAGACCGGAGAAGTTGCCCCGCCCAGATGTCTGGGTGGGCTTATATGTGTTTTTAGGGCTGAGGGATGGGAGTTTCTCCAGAGGGAAGGTTTTGGCAGGAAGAGTGAGGAATTTCTTTGTTTCAGCTTTAGGGCGGGTATTGAGGAATAGGAGGGGCTTCTTCTTTTTTCATTAGGGGAGGAAGGGGTGCCTGCCACCAGCCTTACAATGATCACCATTCATGATCTTTTAAGCCACTGGGACCTAACCATTTGTTTTTCTCTGAGACCAACTGCCCAGGTGTCTAGCTGTTTGGCTTGGATTAGATAGCTATTTTATTTGATGTTATTAGTAATTCATTATACATTTTGAGCTGTTCAGATTTCATTTTACTAACATTTAATCACAAAACAACAGGGAATCTTTATGAAAGATTTCTGCCAGAAGAAAAATAGATGTGAATAAGGCCTCCATATGCACTTTGCTCATGTTTGGGTCATGTACAATTTTCATACACCAACTGTGGGTCCTTTCACTTGCCTTTGTTTTCAATTAAAACAATTATAGTAGATAAACACATATACATGTCTGATTATTTAGTAGTCATCAAAGAAAAACAATACATTTTCCTGTATTCCAAACTCTTTATTTTGCCAATGGGAGAAATTGGCCCAGAAACTGGTCAGTGGCAGAGAGATGATTTGGACCCATAAATCCTGACTCCAAGGCAGGAATCTTTATATTGGCCCATTTTGTTACCTTTTAATAGTGAAAGAAACACTTAGATTTGGGAAATGAAGAATTTGTAGTGAGAGGGGGAAGAAGGGAAGAACCTGAACTTGGATAGAAGGGCCTTGTAACAGAAAGTTCTCAGAGAACCATTATTTAGCTATTCCAGTGCTAACAATAAAAAAAAAGCCCATCTGTAGACCCTCCCTTCCAAAAAAACCCTCATTTCATGCTAAATATATAAGTTAACAACTGCTTTGGTGAACCACTAGTGCCTGGAATCTCTACCATCAAGAAGCAGTGAGCCCAGATGGCAGGTTCAAGTTTCTTGGGAACACGTAATAGCAGACCAAATAAGGCTTTACTTTTTATCCAAATTCAGTGTAAAAGGAGGTTTGGGTTTCCTAAATTTCAGTCGGTCGTGGGCAGGTCTTGATAAGATTGTATGGTCTTTTCTTAAAAGACCTCGAATATTCCTTTCATCTCATTCTCAGTCACAGCACAGTTTTTCTTCTGCTATTCGATAAAGTTTTTAGATACTAGTCTCTCTCTTCTCCCTTGCTGTAGCTGTAGAAATTGATTTAAAAATAAAACAGTACTGTAAAGTATATTATTTTGATAGGTTTTTTTTTATTAAGAGGAATCTCTATATGTACTTTTCTCATATTTAAACTCCAAATGATAAGAGCTGTCTCATTATAAGCAGTTAAGTTCTAAATTGCAGTTTTCATAGATACTTTTTTCTAGGCATGTTTGCTCTTTTTATGTCAAAATAACAAAAATACTTAGCTTGAAAGGGATTGAAGTGTAAGGAATAGGAATCAGTGTTTTTTGGAGACAGTGGTTCTTGCACTATGTTTTAAAGTGTAAGTCCAAGACTCAAACGTCTCTTGGAATCTGGGCAAAAAAACAATAATAAGTGAAATCAGCCAAGTACACCAAAAAAAAAAAAAAAAAGCATGATGATAATGGGCAACTGATACTGGGTCAGTGTGAGACAGATCACAGGGAATATCAGTAACTGTGTCATACTCTAGCAGGCATGTTCCATCTAAGAAGGGCAAACTCTACTTTACCGTAGCTACAGGGCAATATTGCCTCACTGTTGGTTGGCAGCTTTTGGAAGGAGAATAGAAATCCAGATTTTAAATATTTGTAACCAATTTATGAAAGTATTAAGGGGGTGAACATGTCAAATAGAACGGGCTGAGTCTCACTGGTTCTTAGCTTAAAGAAACTTAGTCCAATCTCCACATCTCTCTGCTCTTCCAAACCAGAATCTTACAGTAGCAGGCACCATCTGATGCCCTTTCTCTCTTTGGAGTTGGTTTTCAGTATATGTGTATCATAAGTGTTTTTAGATTCTGAGTTCTAACAGTAAAACAGCCAGCAGAGGGACCCCACAGACTGTGTGACTCAAAACTAAAGAAATAGATTTTTAAAATTTATACATGGAAAAAATTTTTAAAGCAATTTTGAGGACCAGCAACCAGCTTCCAGTGGTCTGGCCAGCAATTTTAGTTATAACTACACAGCAACCATTGCTTTTACAAAGCAATAAAATATTGTTATATCAGTTACCATTTATACAATTGGAAACACTGCACACAAACTCTTCTCAGCATATGGAATGTGTCTTAAATGCTGTGCTGGCTCAGTTGGGTGAGTGTGTGATGCATCCTAACATATTCATTTTGACACAAAACGGACTTAACCAGCATTTTATTATCAAGGTCTCACTATGTGTAGAATAGTGTACTAATTACAAAATTTTATAATATTGATCCACTGCCTTCAAGGAATGCTTGGGCTAGTTGTGAAAACTAACACACACACACTTGCATACATAGTCACAGAGAGAGAGAGAGAGAGAGAGAGAGAGAGAGAGAGAAATTGCTAGATTAGTCTGTCCTGTGGAGAAGGCTTAGGTAGGATTTCCATGCATCAGTGCTTTTTAACCTTTATTTTGTAATGGCACCTATAGCAAATTTTAATATTTGTGGGCACATTGGGGAAACTTAATTGTTATGACTGTGTCAAAGGTGAATAGCTCTGGCCACCCCAGGCCACATATGGCCATGGAGAAGGCTGTGGGCTATGAGTATCGGTATCTGGGCAGACCTTCAGCCCTTTTGTGGCATGGCAGGATCCCAACATTGGTCAAGAGGCTGTGCTATAGGTAGGTAAGAGAGGAGAGATGAAAATAGTGGCTCCATTGGAAATGATTTTTCTTTCCCTTTTTGCTTTCTCATAATATCGACTTAATTATTTTTCATTGGCATCAGTCAGAAAATAAATTAAGCTCTTCTTTATCATTTTTCTTCACTTTGAAGATGTGGTGAAATTAAAGATTTGATTTTCCAGAATTTTTTTTTTCTGAAATAGAGTGAATCTTTAAGTTCTCCTCGAAATTCATATGCTGACACTTTGAGAAACTGAGACAGGAGGATTGCTTGAGGCCAAGAGTGTGAGACCAGCCTGGGTGGGCAACATAGTGAAATCCCATCTCTATAAAAAATAACTTTAAAAAAATTAGCTGGGTGTGGCAATGTGCCCCTGTAGTCCCAGCTACTGGGGGTGCTGAGGCGAAAGGATCACTTGAGCTTGGGAGGTCAAGGTTACAGTGAGCTACGTTAGCACCACTGCACTCCAGCCCGGGGGGACAAAGTGAGACTCTGTCTCAAAAAAAAAAAATCATATTTTGAAATATTAACCCTCAATGTGATAATATTTGGAGTGGGGACTTTAAGAGAATATTAGGTCACAAGGGTGGGCCCCTCATAAATGAGTTTAGTGACCTTGAAAAGGGACCCCAGAGAGCTCCTTAACTCTCTTTCTGCCATGTGAGGATACCATGTACAGTGAGAAGAGGACAGTTTGCAACTTGGAAGGCAGTCCTCACCAGAGCCTGACCATGCTCGTACCATGATCTTGGATTTCCAGCCTCCAGAACTGTGAGAAATAAATTTCTGTTGTTTTAAGTCACTTAGTTTATTGTAATTTGTTACAGCAGCTCAAAGTAACTCGGGCACCCTCCTTTTCCAAAGTTGTAAAAATGATGCGTCTTATCTCTAGACAAGATGAAATCTTTCCCAAATAAGGGCTTACCTTACTGCAAAAGTTGGTTTAGCCTTCTTCGGCTAAACCTCACTTTTGACTGCACTATTGTTTTGGGGGAATGAAAAGGTCAGAAAACAGGGAAACAAAAAAGACAACAAGGCCATTGCTGGTATTGTTACTATACCTAAAAGAAAATCTAATGAACATCCTCTCTATGCTGTCAGCCTCATGCCCATAATTGATTCTTTAAAAAAAAAATGAACTACTGCTATTTTGGAATAGAATAATGTTGAGTTATAATCAAGCATATTGAAGTCTAATGATGGAGTTATTGGTGAACTGAGAGAGGACTGAAAACTTCACCTTTATGCAGAGCAGCGTTAAGTAACCCCAGTGTTGCATAGTGGCTTTCCTTTGTTCCTTCCCTTCATAGCTAATCAAGTTAGAATATACCTTTTAAACAAATACACTCACACACTTTGAACCTAAACACACCCTCTATTACAGATAGAAAGGTAAAGAACCTCTCTTTGTCTCAATTTGGAAAACACAAATGTAGAGTTGTGGATTTTTGATGTTTAGCACAAACTGCCAAGAATTCTAGTCATAGCTTAGTTTGAATTGTAAAGGATGAGATAAAGCTTCTTAGGAAAAGGCCAAAGTTACGTAACTAGGTTTTCTTCATCATCCTCTAGCACTCTCCTCCTTCCCTAACTACTTTGGTGACTGTGCTGTTGTCTTGAAAAAGGGATTTTATTAATAATACAACCTAAAAGGGACTAGAAATTTTCTTGTAATTTTAAAGATTACAAAATCTTTAATAATGTTTTCAATCTGAGGTAGGCTGGACCCAAGAAGATATTGTTGAACTTCTAGAGTGTAGAAAATGCTATAAGACCAATATAATTTTCTAATACTCTCCCAAGGGGCTTTCAGTTTTTACAATGCCTCCAGGACTCCATGGGTCATAGCTAACAGGAGTAATAGGTCCTCATTGTTGTAACAAAGACACCCCTGGGCAGTTTTCTATGCTCTATTTCAAATTTTATTTGAGCAAAATCTCTCCCAGTGGCCCTAAACCACCCTCCCTATGAGGTCAAGATATTTGCATTGCACACAGAGATGTACCTCATTTAATTTCTCTGTTGGACTATTCATGCCAGCTGCATTCAACTCCTCACTTAAAGCATTATTACTCATCTCCCTTGGGCCATCGGAATAGATCTACAGCAGGATTTTATAACTCCCGAGTCAAAGAATAGAGCAGTGATTGTAGGAGTGACTGAAAAACCAAATATAGTATCGACTGTAGATGAACCAGAAAGCAGTATATAAAACCTTTCCTAGGTGAGTTGAAGGCCACAGGGGACCTTTGAGTTTGCAGGGAGGAAGAGTGGGAAGTAAGTGGGCCACAGCTCGGCCTGTCTACCAACCTGCATAATTCCCAGCCTGGGATCCGTAAGGCATTAATGTGTGTGGGTGATGCCTAATTTCCTCTGAATATTTTTTTTTAGAATCTTGTAGAAATCTCACATTTTTTTTTATATTGATATCACACAGGTTAAAAAAAAAGAAAATAAAAGAAAAAGCAACTAAGTGTTTTTGCTTTGCTCCAGGATTCTATCTTCCGTGTTTATAACACTTGTTATTTGTGGCAAGTCAGAAGCCCTGATCAGGTATTGCTGATATTGCTTATAATGGTCCAAGAAGAAATTTTTTAAAATTCAAGGAGTTATCAGAAATGGAAATGTTGAAAAGTTCTTCATAGTATAATAATGTTAATAAAACCACAATAACATATATGGTACAGTTAAAGTTTTATGAATTATCTCATTTGTGTATCCCAATATCTCCAATAAAGTGAGTGGGGTAGAATGAAAACTTTAGGTTGGTGAAAAGTAATTGCAGTTTTAGACTGAATTTAAATCCTAATAACAAGGCTCAAACACACCTTTATTAATCAAAATAGGAACCACTACAATCAACACATTTTTGCCAATGAGAAATAAGTTTGTTTATACCTGTAGCGTAAAATTCCATGCTTCAGGATTCCAAGAACTCTTGGAAACCATTTCCTACATCCTGCTGGTTGTGGAAGTGTTTTCCCTGCAAAAAGTTGTCCAGATGCTTGAAGAAGTGGTAGTCGGTGGAGAGGTCAGGTGAAAATGGCGGATGAGGCAAAACTTCGTATCCCAATTCCTTTAACTTTTGAAGCATTGGTTGTGTGACCTTCACTCGGATGTTGTCATGGAGAAGAATTGGGCCCTTTCTGTTGACCAATGCTGGCTGCAGCCATTACAGATTTTGGTGCTTCTCATTGAGTTGCTGAGCATACTTCTCAGATGTAACGGTTTTGCCAGGATTCAGAAAGCTGCAGTGGATCAGACCAGCAGCAGATCACCAGTGACCATGACCTTTTTTTGGTGCAAGTTTGGCTTTGGGAAGTGCTTTGGAGCTTCTTTTCCACCCAACCACTGAGCTGGTCATTGCCAGTATAAAATCCACTTTTCATTGCATGTCACAATACGATTAAGAAATGGTTCATTGTTGTTGAGTACTAGAAGAGAAGACGACACTTCAAAATGACAATTTTTTTTTTATTTTTGGTCAGCTCATGAGGCATCCACTTATGGAGCTTTTTCACCTTTCCAGTTTGCTTCAAATGCAGAAAAACTATAGAATGGTCAATGTTAAGCTTTTCGGCAACTTCTCTCATGGAGTTGTAAGATCAGGTTGGATGATTGCTTTCAATTTGTCATTGTCAACTTCTGATGGCTGGCCACTGTGCTCCTCATCTTCAAGGCTCTCGTCTCCTTTGCAAAACACCTTGAACCACTACTGCACTGTATATTTATTAGCAGTTCCTGGGCCAAATGTGGTGGTGTTGTTGCAAGTTGTTTCTGCTGCTTTACGACCCATTTTGAACTTGAATAAGAAAATTGCTCGAATTTACTTTTTGTCTAACATCATTTCCACAGTCTCAAATAAATATAAAATAAACAGCAAGTAATGTCACTAGCAAAAAAACATAAAGTGAGAAATGCTCATTAAAATGATGTATAACATACCCACATTTATTTAAGAATGTATTCCAATATCAAATGGCAAGTTTCAACAGTGCTAAAACTGCAATTACTGTTGCACCAACCTAACAAATGCGAGAAAAACTAAGTGATTTTCCAAAGGTGAAGCAGATACTACTCTGACCACTATCACCACCATTTGGCATTAACCTGCTCTGGTAGATACTGTACTATTCCCATAGCATTGTGATTATGAATGTGGGCTTTGGACAAAGATTGCTGTGTTCAGATAATGATTCTAACCCATATTACCTGTGATTTTGAGAAAGTTACTTACCCTCATTTTATTTGCCTCACTTTGGTCGATATGAAATGAGAATAAAAACATCAGCTAGTAGGTTATTCTGACGATTATTGAATTAATAGGTAAAGGTATTTAGAATAGTGCTTGAAATAGTGAGCATTCAGTATATATACATTTTTATTTTTATTATCATTTCAGATAAGAAAATTGATCATTAGAACCCACAGTCCACATGTATTATGTGGTAGATACTGGATTTAGAACCGGGTGTGGTCATGCTGGTCTTGAATTTCTTCAGGGCCGTGCCAGAGCTGAGTAATGGCAGCCCAATTAAAATGAGTCATGTGTACAGAAGTTTATTATATCCTCCACCTACCCCACCTCTCATACCTGCTTAGAACCTGTAAGCATTTGATTTTGTGACTGTGCTTTAGGACTTTTGGCCTTGATGTTTGGAATGATGATGATGATGATGATGATGATGATGATGATATTGAGTGGTTAGTAAAAGCAGCCTACCTTTCTAAACCTCCATCTTGGATTCTTCCTTCTCTCCTGCTACAACATCTTGAATTTATAAAGCTGATTCATATTATCAGATGTCTTAAGTATGGCAATAGGCAATAACTATTAAGTCCATGCTAATTTCATATCAATCAAACCAAAATTTGTGTTTTTAAATCTCACTTGATTCTAGCAAACACTTTATCAAATATTTCCCCTTTTTTCTAGATAAGAAAATGAGAACCAGTGAAAAGTAAACTGGTTCAAGGCAAAATATAGCAGGCTACAAAGACAAACAGGTCATACGGTTGTCATATGACCTAATAATTATTAATAAATAATTTTTAAGTAACTTATAAACTGATTTATTTGACACACATTTACTGAACATTTAAAATGTGCCAAATACTGCACTAATGCTTGTAAAACTCATAGAACATTTCTTGGCACATAGTGAGAACTCAACAATTATTTAGTTTCTGTCCTCTAATTCAACACAATTATGATAGGATGGGAAAGATGTGACAAAAGCATACAAAATGAGTGATTACAAGATTGAATGAGCAGGTGTATGACAAGAATATACCCAATTGCCTGGCTCTTAGAGGAGACTCAATTATGTTTAGTTCTGAGTCACCTTCACCCTTTGGCTTATAAATTTAATATGCAAATATTATATGAGGTAAATACAGGATTTTTTAGATTTACTGAGTGGGAGGCAGTTGCTGGGGGGTGTGGGGGAGAGTTATAGACACATTTTTGGTATGATTCTCAGACTTCTTAGCTACTTCTTTCATAAAGTCCTTTCAAAATCATAAAAAGTTAGAAATAACTTTTTAAGTGGTATTAGGGAATATTAGACTAATCTTATCAATACAATATTGGAATAATCAAGTGACTTTCGCAAGGTCACACTGCAAATTAGTGACAGAACTGGGAATAGAGTACGAGCTTCCCGATTCACATGACAAAGCATATTCATTCAGTTAACACTTAACAAATTATAAACCAAATTCCAAATTCCCTGTTATGCTTTGAAAATTTCTTACAAAACTAAAGGAAATACAGGAAAACTAAAGTCTCTATTGGACGCCATCAAGAAAATTTAACTTTGATAACCTTGGTTCTCTTAGGACCTTGGCATTTTTTACCATCTGAAATGCAAATGCGGCTTGGAATGCTAATCTGAGCATGGACTTTTGTGCCAATGGTGAGGATGACTCATCAATACCACTGTTTGTAGAACAAATGCTAGAAAAGTGAAACTGTGAAGGATTACAAGGTTTTGTGCTTTGTCTTCATAATTGAATTTAACAATGGTGGAAAATTCCAAATAACTTTTGTTCCATATTTTCCCATAATTGGAAATTTTAAAGATTTATCCCTCATCCAAGGAATAATTATAGACTATTTTACTTTATCCTTTAGTGCCTGCCAATGAAAGAAGAAAAACTATTCTTTGATAAAACTATTGAACATGGCAAAAAGATCAGAATCATGCTGCATGTTTTTAGAGGGCAGAAATAGAGCCGGTGTTTTAAGGTTACAAAGAAACAGGTTTTGCCTTACTTTAAGTACAAATTGTTTTGTGAGCTCCCTAGCTCCGAGCACAGTGCATAACCGCCAATAGATGTCCAGTAAATAGTTGCTGATTTCTGCATCTAATTTATTTCTGTCTTGGCACTTTCATCCTCTATTGCCTTTTTACTTTACATTGCCTCAATATAGACTGTAAGCTACTTGAAATCAGGGACAGTATCTTCTTAGTCTTAGTCTATTTAGGCTGCTATAACAAAATACCAAAAACTGGGTAACTTATAAACAACAGAAATTTATTTCTGACAGTTCTGGAGACTGGGAAGTCCAAGATCAAGGTGAGACAGATTTGGTGTGTGGTGAGGGTCTGCTTTCTGTTTCACAGATGGCACCTTCTCACTAGGCCCTCACATTGTGGCAAAGGGGAATGGATTCCCTTGGGGCTATTTCCTAAGGACACTAATCTCATTCATGAGAGCTCTACCCTCACCTCCAAAAAGCCCCCACCTCCTAATACCATCACCGTGGAGGTTAAGTTTGAGGGGGACACAAACATTCAGGCTCATAGTGTTTTTCATTATTGTATCCATAGACTTAAAATGTAACTAGGCACATATTAGTATTACTATTTAATAGGTATTGTGTAATAAATCAAGGAAAGAAAAAGGAAGGAAGGAGGAAGAAAGGGAGGGAGGAAGGGGGGAGGAGGGAAAGAGAAACAAATTGCAGCAGAGTTGTCCAACAGTGGAATGAAGCACTTCGCAACAAAGTACTGCAACCCAAGTTGGAATACCATTTAATGCAGTTGTTGCAGAGTTGATCTGAAATTTCTTTGAGCAATAAAATCTGCCACGTGGTAAATCATACACAGTATATGAAAAGCTATGTATGTCTTTTAAGATTTCAATTATTTATCAATTCCATTCAAAATGTGGTATTTACTTGCCTCCTAGGTTGTAAAGCTGTTATTTAATTGTCATAACATAGCTAATGAAGGCCTTGGCATTCGATTTAGATGTATCTTTGACAAACATGACACTTTAATTCTGAAGCACGCATGTTCCATTAAGCTTGTAGTTTTTCAACTACACAAAAAAGACATTAAGTTATTCTTGTTACAAAAGTAAGGACACTAAATTTGGCAGAACTGCTTATAATTATGTTAAATTGAAGCAAAACTTGATCCTGACAATCTGTAACTATACCTACATTATATCTGCCATAGAAGAATTCTAGGGAAAGGAAATATTCTCCAATATATAATGGAGCCATTTTAGTACATCTTAAACTCATTTCAAACAAACTCACTTCAACATAATGCTAAATATAATATCATCATAATTTGATGTAAGAATTTATTTTTTAGAAACGTTTATAGAAAAGTAAAGGCTATGGTTGTCATTATAAAAAAGGTTAGGACACTATGATGTCAGAGGGAGTGGGAAAGAATAAGGGCCTTTCACACATGATCTCTAAGCAACGTTATTTGTGTGTAATTCCTTCCTCTAGCATGCTGCATCTGCCCTAACTTTGCCTGGAGTGACTCAAGTCAGTTTGTGAGCAGAATATTTTGTTTTATCTCATCAGGAGATTCAAAATCAGCATATATGATTTATTCTTGACAATACCTCTGGGAATGAGGAGCAGATGTAGTAATTCATTTGCTGCCATTCTATTCAACAATCAGTTGATAAGTGGCCTTGTCACTCCAACTTCTCTGATTTAATGCATGAATCATAATCATCTCAACTTTACCAAAACTAATTCTAATAGCTAGTCTATCCAGACTCATGATTTTTCTGATGCAAATGAAAGAAAGAAGATATAAATGAAAGAAGGAAGGAAGGCAGGAAGGAAGAAAGGATGGGAGGGAAGAAAAGGAAGGAAGGAAGGATTTTGCAAAGTTAGCAGAACATATTAATAAGTAAAAAGGGTTAAAATAAAAAATAAGTATGGCTGATGTCATGAGGTTCTTGATTAGGATTCTTTTGGCTGCATATCCAATTAAAATACCTAAAGCAATAAGGAAAATGTATTATCTCTTACAAAAATAAACCTAGATCAGTGGTTCTCAGCCAGAATTAGTTTTGGGAAGTGTTTTAGGAATGTCTGAAGACGTTCTTTTGCTTGTCACCACTAGGGGAAGAATGCTACCAGCATTCAGCAGGTAGAGGCCAGGGATGCTGATAAGCATCCTATATTCCTTCCTACAATGCACAGGTTAGCCTTCAACAAAAAATTACCCAGTCCAGAGGGTCATAGTGACCAGAGTGAAAAATCTTGACTCAAAGCTAGGGAGTTACAGAGTTGATTATATTCAGTATCTGCCTGACATCATCAAAGACTGTTTCTTTCCATTTTTTTGCCTTCCTAGTTTGTCTTCACGGGCTAATTAACCTCATGTTGTCAAGATAGCTGCCATGGTTTCAGGTGTCACTTACAGACGACCGTATCTCAGCGTGAGAATAAGAAAACATTTTTCTTACACTTTCTAAACCTCCCAAACAATATTGATTTAAATCCATTATGATTCATCTGTTGGGTTTAGAACATGTTTACATATCTCTGAAAAACTATGGCCCTCTGATATTTGAATAAAAATAGTTTTTTTGTTGTTGTTTTTGCTATTCATTTGTTCTATTTTTTAGTTTTTCTCTTTTATTATTTCAGAATATTACAGGGGTACAAATGTTTAGGTTACATATATTGCCTTTGCCCTGCCCGTGTCAGAGCTACAGCGTGCCCATCCCCCAGACAGTGTGCACCTCACCCATTAGGTGTGAATGTACCCCAAAGTAGGTTTTTTTTTAACAAGGATAAATAGGAGCAATAGTAGTTGGAAAGGTATCCCAGACATAAATAGGCCTGAAAAATGGGAAGTTGTTTCAGTCATCTTGACAGGGTGCTCTTCTTTGTCAGTGCAAAGTGTATCTTTTTGGTGACTGTATATGTTAAGAAATGTCTATTCAATTCCCTTTCTCAATTTAAAATTGACTCCTTTGCTTTTTGCTCTTGCATTGTGGAAGCTTGTTATATATTATGTATATTAGCCCTTTATCGGATTAATGGCTTACAAATATTTTTGCCCATTTGGTAGGTTGACTTTTTACTCTATTATGTGTGTGTGTGTGTGTGTGTGTGTGTGTGTGTATGTATACACACACACACACATATTTTTTCTTTTCTTTTTTCTTTCTTTCTTTTTTTTTTTTAGACAGAGTCTTGCTGTGTTACCTGGGCTAGAGTGCCGTGGCATCAGCCTCACTCACAGAACCTCAAACTCCTGGGCTCATGCAATCCTCCTGCCTCAGGCTTCTGAGTAGCTGGGACTATAGGCATAAACCACCACACCTGGCTCATTTTTTCTATTTTTAGTAGAAATGGGTCTCTCTCTTGCTAAGGCTGCTCTCAAACTCCTGACCTCAAGCGATTCTCCCACCTCAGCCTCCCAGTATATTTTTCTGGGTAGAAGCTTTTTAGTTTGATGTAGTGCCACTTGTCTATTTTTGTTTTGTTGCCTATACTTTTGGTGCCATATCAAGAAATATGTTTCCAGACCAATGCCATGAAGATTTATTCCTGTTTTCTTCTAGGGGTTTTAGGTTTTACATTTGTCTTTAAGCCACTTTGAGTTGATTGGTGTGTATTGTGTAAGATGGGGGTCAAATTTCACTCTTTTGCATGCAGATATCCAGTTTTCCCAGCAGCTTTTGTTGAAGAGAGTATCCTTTACCCACTGTATATTCTTGGCACTGTTGGAGAAAAGTCAGTTGACTATATGTATGAGTTTATTTCTGAGCTCTCTATTCTGTTTTTGGTTTATATGTCTGTATTTATGCCAGTTCCATACTGTTTTAATTACTTTAGTTTTGTAATACATTTTGAAATCAGGAGATGTGATGTTTTTAAATTTGTTCTTTCGCAAGATTGCTTTTGGCTATTCTGGATCTTTTGTGGTTCCACATAAACTTCAGAATTTTAAAAAATTTCTATAAAAACAAAATTAAGATTTGATAGGGATATTGTTAAATCTGTAGATCACTTTTAGTCTGTCCTTAAATCCCAAGTGAGTCTCTTTTAGACAGCATATAACTGGGTCTAGTTTTTTAAATCCATTCAGTCATTCTGTGTATTTCAATTGAGAAATTTAAACTGTTAATGTTTCAGGTAATTATTGGTGATAAATGACTTACTATTTCTATATTGTACTTCTATTGTTCCTCTTTTCCTCTCTTTATGTCTTCCTTTATGTTTTGGTGGGTTTTTTTTTTATAGGTACACTCTTTGGTTTCTTTCTCTTTTTCTTTTGTATATCTTGTATAGGTATTGTTTTCATAGGTACATGATGCTTCCATAAGAGAACTTACAGTTTTAATGGTCTATTTTAAGTTAATAACTGCTTAATTTCAATCATATCTAAACACTTACTTCCCCTTCCCATTTTATGTCAAAATTAACATCTTTTTATATTGTGTATCCATTAACAAAGTGATTATTCTTAATATTATTGTTAATACTGCTTAATACTATTATTCTTAATACTTTTTTTTTGTCTTTTAACTTTAATACTGAAATTGAAAGTGATTTACACACCCCATTACTTATTACAGTATTCTGTATTTGTTTGCATATTTACCTTTATATAGAAAGTTTTATACTTTTCTGTACTCAAGATTGGGAATAAGTCAGCTCTAAGAAGTGAGATTTGTCCCAAAAGCCAATTCAGTCCCAAAAAAGGTTTTATTTTTAATTACATAGTTAATCTGGAGGGTAGATACTAGATCCACACAATCCTTTGCAGAGTTTCAACTCCCTTTAATGTAGGATTTATCAAAGTAGACAGTATTTTCTTCATTCAGAGGGGCATGTTCTGAAGTTAAGCTGGCCTCTCCTACTTGTCTTGATGAAGCCTAGGAGAGAGAGAAATATATTAATAACAAAAACAAAAACCATGGAACTTCTAATCACTAAGTTCTATCCTTTGACAAAACTTCTAACTCTGTGGGTATTTTATATCTCTGTAAAGTCTTTTACACAGAGAATTTTTCTGACTCATTGCTGAAATGACATATATTTAGATTGAAATATGGATATGCTCTAGGTGTCCTGAAACCTGCAAATCAGAATTTCCATTGTGAAACCATCACTTGTTATAGGGATTGATATTTCAGGGCATTAGGGAAACTCAGAGGGCTGCTCTGAGCAGAATTTCCTCTTTGTTTCACTGGCATTTCCAGATGATTTGTTTCAAGTGGCTTGCCCTGTGATGAGAGTGTGTTCTAATTATTCACATCAAAGCAGAGATAATCAATTAAATTTAACATCCTAATCTAAAAAGTGGGTGATTTTTCAGGATGGGTCTTTTGGGAATGGAAAAAAAATCTTTGCAATTTAGGATTAGTGAGGACCTTCACCTTTCTTATCTGGAGAGTAATCAGAGGCTCTTTATCTATTCATTTAATTAACATTGTGTGATAGCTTTTTTAAATAGCCATCCATATTTTCATACCCAGGAAATTCGTTCTTAATAAATGAATGTTTGTTTATTTTACTTGATATTGAATAATTTGAAGCTTATTAGCAGCAAAATTGATCTGAGTTTGAATGTTCTTAGCTATGTTACTCAATGAATCTGATCCTCAATTTCTAAACTCTAATATTGGTGATTAACATACTTCACAAGAAGGTAGTAAAAACATAGTAATTAACACATTGACTGTCACACTAGAAAGAAAAATTTCATTATGAAAATAGAATAAAAACTTTGAAAACAAAATGATCTTTTCTAATTTAATGAAAAAATTAATGAAATTTATTGATTTCTATTCATTTAATCCATGTTTTTAGAATTAATTTGTCAATATTAATTGTAACAATAAGAACATCAACAAGTAAGATTTTCATGAACCAACTGCAGGGTTTTGCCCAGGTTTTACTTCACAAGGCCCCAGGCTCAAAACTATCGTGAGTTAAATACAGCTAAATGGCAGTTAATGTGTTATTAATAAGTGCATATAACTTGGCATCAGACAGATTTTTATCTATAATCTTAGGTCTGCCAATTTCTTAATAATTTTATCTTTGAAGCTTATAACTTTAAGTTTTCTCATTTGTAAATAGGCACAATTATGTATTAATACATTGCATATATACATTATATGTTATACATTATATATATTCATTTTACTATGTGGATTAAATGTAATAGCATTTGTAAAGTGCTTAGCAAAGCACTTTGCTTAGCTTGAAAAATAGAATCTATCTTTATTTTCATCAGTAGCTTACTGTCAAGTAGATAACATATAGTAACTGAAATTTAGTAGGTGCTTGACAAGTTTTACTTCCTTTCCATTCTCTCCATCAAACCTATTACCTTTAACTCAGGTTTTACATTATAAAAACTAAATAGATTGAGTTCTTCATATATTTTTCTTAATTTTTTATTCTTTCTTTTTCTCTTTGTCCTGTCATGTTAGAATAATTGCTTATGGGAAAATCCACAGACATTGTTTTATCCAGATTTGCAATTTTAGGCCTTGTCCACATAAAAAATGTTCAGCAATTTTTGTCTATACATGGCTATACATTGCAGAAATTGTTTAACAAACAGTGCCTGGGTAGCAAGCAACATACAGAACATAGAAAAATGAAGAAGAAATACTCCTGAACTACTACTTATAGCACATAACAACCAAAGTATTGTGGTAGTGTACAATGCTCAAGTCAAAAGAAATTTTTTCTTAAAATTGAATTGTCCATTCAACAAGTAATATTTAGGGACTTAAAATTGCCCTCCCATCATCAAATACTACAAAATATTTTTTTATTTCAGAATATTATGGGGGTACATGTATTTTGGTTATATAATTTGCTTTCATACAGTTTGAGTCAAAATTATAAGAGTGCCCTTCACCCAGATAGTGTGCATTGTACCCATTAGATGTGAATTTACCCATCCCCTCCTCCCCCCTCCCACCCACCTGATTTCCATTGAGTTTTACTTCTATATGTGCACGTAAGTGTTGATTGCTTAGTTCCCATTTAGTACTGAGTACATGTGGTGTCTGTTTTTCCATTCTTGCAATTCTTTACTTAGAAGAATTGACTATAGAATATTTACAGGGTTGGGCAATACAGATGAGAAAGCATGGTCCATTAGAAAGAGAGTGGCAGTTCTATGAAACTATTCCTGAGCTGTCATGAAAAAGAGAGCCAAAGTTGGAAGAATAACACTCTATGGAAACCAATTTTCCAATATCATAACTGGTTAAAAAATTAAGCAAGTGCATCATCAAATACTGAGGATGTCAGATGAATAGTTACTGCAGCTATGGAAGAAGGAAGGAATGAACAGAGTGTGTGGGGGCCAGAATTCATATTGGACATAACAATTTTAATTCCTCAAACATACTGAACTCTTTCCTTAATGGAAGTTCATAGCCACTCCCATTTTTTATTTATTTCCTTTTTTTTTTTTTTTTTTGAGACAGAGTCTCCTTTTGTTGCTGGTGGGGCTAGAGTGCCCTAGTGACAGCCTAGTTCACAGCAACCTTAAACTGCTGGGTTCAAGTGATTCTCTTGCCTCCTGAGTAGCTGGGCTACAGGCACGCACCACTGTGCTGGACTAATTTTTTCTATTTTTAGTAGAGGCAGGGTCTTGTTTTGCTTAGGCTGGTGTCGAATTCCTGACCTCAAGTGATCCTCCTGCCTCAGCCTCTGAGAGTGCTAAGATTACAGGTATGAGCCAGTGCACCCAGCTGAATTAATTTGTTTTTAATGAATTTTGATTTTCATAAAGTTCCAAATGAAAAAAGGCTTCCACATATTGTTATAGAGATATGCTTGACTTGAAAGACTCTACATTACTATTAATAATAACTGTCAAAAATTCAGGTGCTTATCTAATAAATGAATTTTAGAATAATCAATTGAATTAATAGTTAAAGAAATGAATTTTCAAATAAAGCAATACACCATGTTAATTTATAAAATTTGAAAAAATATTTTTTTAAAGGATTTCAATCATTGGTAGTCTTGGGGTAATGTCATGGCTCCTCTTGTATGTTGCTATTGGAAAGATATATTAGTAAGACATGTTTGGAATGTCATTCAGTGGTATGTGTCTCTATGATTAACATAACTTTATCTTCTGATGTAACAATTTTGTTTATAGTACTTTAATTAGAGGAAACAAAGATGTAAATAACTTATCTACAAAGGTATTGATTATATTATTTACAATGTCAAATGTTGGGAGCAATGTAAATGCACAACATTCAGAAACTAGTTAGACAAAATACAATATATGCGTATGATATAATATATAAATATTTAAAATTATGTTTCATATTTAAAGTGAAGATACTAGAAAAAATCCACAGTGCTATCCTAATTTTGCTACATATGTATTTATCATAAGTAATAATACATAATAAATTTATCATATATTTAATATAGATAATAAGCATACATAAATAAATGATACAGTAATAAATAAATGTACTATATATTTAATATAAATTAGAATGTATTATATATTTATATATACAAATACTATATCACACATTTTTATTTATAATAAATATTAAATGCTAGGAAAAATACACCAAAATACTAATGGTGATTTTCTTGGAATTGGAGGCATTATAAGAAATGTTTATTTTTTGTTTATAAATTCTTATGATTTCTACAAGAAGAACGTGCTAATTTAAAATATAGAGAAGCAAACATTCTTTGAGAGAGAGAAAGAGAGAGAGTACATGAGCACAAGAGCAAGTCCAGTGGTCTAATTGGGCATAACAGGTAGTCAATTACTTTTCATGAGTTTTCGACACCTGGCACGTTTACCTTTGATTGAGAATAAGCAGAAATTTAGAGTCTCTTTGAAGAAATGGCTTTGTCTAATATCAAATAATCTGAGAGCAAGAAGAGCTAGGATTAGACAGCTAAGGCCTAGCTAGGCCCCAGGAACTTTCATGGGTATAGCAGCCCGACAGGACTCTATGTGACTGTATCGCTTTTGCTACTCTCAATCTGTTTTTGAACCCAAAGTGCTATGATAGAATGCCTGATATTTGAGCCTTGTATAATTCCAGTTCACCTTTATAAGCTTTCCAAAATGGTAATGTGAGGTGGAAAATTCTGGCTTGAATAGCCATTCATTACTACACCAGACATATTGTGGCTGCGGCCCTAATGATTCCTGAGCTGTGCTATTAAAGGCAAGGTATTACTCTGCAAAGTTTATGATAGTAGTCTTGCTGAAACAAGCAAATACTTTTTATTGCACTCATGTTCTATTTAAATAACAAATAGCTGGCCTCTGGCTCTGCTTCGTCTTCTTATGTGTGTCTGGAAAGTTGGGCTTGCATGCTGGTGAATATTTTTAGGCTCCTTCAAGCAGCCAGAACCCCAGTCAACGCAGGATCATACTGACAAGCCTGTTTTAGATCTCAACACCTGATGCTTTCTCTGAGTGCTTTATAAAAGCAATGTTTATAATTTATATCTCAAATACAGTCATAAAAGTCTAATGCATCTTTTCTGAAGAGAACTCTGCTATGAAAAGGGAAAATTGAAGTAAATTAAGTCAGGGAGCTTTTTGAGCCATCAAGTGAGGTGTCATATACTATGGTGCCATTTCAACCTACAACTTGGTGCTAAAGCATATCAATTGACTTGATGAGCTGTATCTACATGAAAGTAAGGGTACTAAGCTAGTCCAATACCTTTCTAAGAAGCTTACCTTATCACAGTCTATTTTTCCAGGCACCTAATCAAGGGCATTTATTTTCTGTGGTTGCAGTAAAAATGAAAGTATCAATAGAGAGCAACTGGTTATTAGCATTTGCTGAGTGTTGAGCAGGAACCCTTGCAGAATTCTTAAACTTCACCTATCCACGCATTCATAAAACTTTCATGCTTTACCAAACTCCTTCATAACTGGAAGCTCTTTGCAATTAAATACCAATAGGTTCTTTGTTCATGTGGTTGTGGAAAGAAAGATTAGCTGAAGTGGTTAAGTGAACAGGATTATAATGCATAAAGTGTTAATGTAATTGCTATGCTATATTAGTGACTAGCAACTTTCTTTTTGTCTCTAAATGCCCTCCCCAACTATATTTGTTATGGGAAATATTTCGTTGCCTTTGGGTTGAAACTTACACATTTCCCATGACTTTTCTTCTCACACATAGATACTAAATAGACTTAAAGCCTGGTAATTACTCCCTGTTTTACTCATAGCAAAAGCCAAAATTGTTAGAATGGCCTACAAGGCCCAATATAGTCTGTTCCCCATTATCTCTCTGGTTTCGTCTGTGATTACTTTTCCCTGCTGTGTTAGTAATAGCCCCATTGGCCTTTTTCTTGTTCCTTAAACATGCCAAGAACATTTCCATCTTTTGGGTGTTTGTACTGACTGATTCTTCTACTTACAATGCTGTGTGCTCACCTTAATGGCTTACTTCATTACCTCTTTTACATCTTTGCTCAAATTGTTACCTTCTCCTACCAATACTGCCTACCCTGTCTACCCTGGTGTTCCCGACTCCCCTTATTCTGACCTTTGTTTTTATGTTTGCCCACCCTCCATTAGAATAAAAGCTCTATAAGGGCAATGATCTGTGTCTGTATTATGTGCTGATGTATCCCCAACACCTAAGATGTTATTTAACATTGTCTAGTAGTATAATAAAAATTTATGGATTGAATTGGGTGATGTACGTTTTTAGGTTTATCAGAAGCTTCCTGATAATAGAGATTTTCTTTTACAGTTCCTTTGACTGGGGCAGATGTGTCAGTTTCTAGGTGATTACTGATGACTCCTCACATTCCTAAAAATCTATTATCCACTCCAAATTCTACTGCTGTGAACCTTCAGTCCTCTATTACAGTCCTCTTCATTAGGACCAAAATGACCTCAAAAGACCCGCATCTGGTCCATGGGAAACATTCCTTCCTTGCCCCCAACAAATTGGAATGCAGGTGAAACCAACTCCATCCTGCTAATATGGACTGTTTATATCCTCAGGTGTGAATCACACTGTAGTTGCCTGGGTTCTCCAGAGAAATAGAAACAATAGGATGGTGCCTCTTATTTCCAAAATCCCTCCAGAATGTGGTATTGCTTTTGGTTTACTATTTTCCTTGGTGGAGATAGTTCTAGTGGCTTTCACTTGGCCTTTCCTACTGTAATACACAAGTCAGAAAACCAATGTGGAGATTCTGCCAGTTACTGAGTATGTCTGTTCCAATTCCGCATTCCAAAACTGGGAAAATAACCATAGGATGGGTTTGGGAACTATACCAGTCAGGGTTCTCCAAAGAAACAGAACAGATAGGATTTTATCTATATCTACTTATCTATCTATGTATTTATGGAGGTATTTATTTTAAAGAATTAGTTCACATGGTTCTAGAGGCTTGGAAAGTCCAAACTATGATGAGGGAGGCCAGCAGGCTTGAGACTTAGAAATGAGTTGCAATTTGGGTCCAAAGGTAATCTGCTGGTGAACTAAGAAGAGCTGATTTTGCAAATGAAGTCTAAAGGAAGTCTGCTCACTGGATTCCCCCTTGCTCAGAGAAGGTCGGCCTTTTGTTCCACTTAGGTAATTCAATTGCTTGGCTGGGGCTCACTCAAATTATGGAGGACAATCTGCTTTACTCAATGTCCATCAATTTAAATGTAAATTTCATCCATAAACATCATCATAGAAACATCCAGAATAATGTTCTACTAAATATCTGAGCACTGTGGCCCAGTCAAACTGACACATAAAATTAACTATCACAGTGACCCACTGGACCTACTGTAAGATGGGCCTCAGCTAAAACTCTGCTGGTCACCTGAACTCTATGAGCCTCTATTCTGAATAATGGATCACAATGACGTTTTGCGTCTCCAAGAATCAGTGTCAGTTCAAAGCCAGGTCCAAGAAGCCCTGAGGAGTTTGATTATTTCCTTTCCCACAATGCACGGTCACCCTGGTAAAAAACTGTAGGTCCTTTTGTGGAAGGCTGAAAGAAAGATTAACAGTATAAATTTTTGGCAGCACAGCCAAAGGGGATCTGACCTTCCTTTCTCTCAAGGGGTTCTGTATCTATAAACTGGGTCAAGCCTAAAAATTGTTCAAGTAAGTTTTTATAATTCAAGGTAGATTTCTGTTGATTTGACCCAGAACTCTTCCACTTACAGAGATCAAGTAAGCATTTGGTAGACTACCCACATATTCTCTTCTGTGACACCACGATCATCTAACCAGTGCCACAGGTCTCTGTGAGTCACTCTATTCTGATTCCTGTTTTGACCCTGCTGTCCATTATGGTAAACATGTCCATCTTGCATTGACAACTAAATGCTTTCACTTGGTCGCTGGCACCTTGGGATCCAGTTATCCCCATTGCATTTAAGTTTTCCAATTCAGAAAATTCATTCTTAAGATACTTTTCCTCTAGAGCCACTCTGGGTGCCAAAATATGTACTAGTAGGAGTTCTCCAGAGAAATAGAACCAATAGGGGAGAAAGAGAGAGACTTTTTTTTCAGGAATTGGCTCACAAGATTATGGAGGCTAGCCAGTCTTGTCAAGTCTGAAATTTGTAGGACAGGGCAAGCTGGCAGGCTGAAGGTTCAGGTAAGAGTGTTAAGTCTGAAGACTGGAAACTCAGCCAGAATTTCTATGTTGTAATCTGGAAGCAGAATTCCTTCTACAGAAAACTTCAGTCTGTACTTAGGCCTGATCAGATGAGGCCCACCTGCATTATAGAGAGTAATCTACTTTACTCAAAGTCTACTGATTTAAATGTTAATCACATCTAAAAAGATACCTTCAGAACAATGTCTAGACTGATGTTTTATCAAACAACTGGTCATCATATCCTCTCTAAGTTGGCAAATAAAATTAACCATCATGCAAACCTAATCATCTGGGGAACTGCAAGGAACACATTTCTGCTCCTTAAGTGGTACCATAGGAGTTCCTTTCAGTAGGATTGATGCAAAGTAGGTACCATTCTACTTTTCCTCTTTATTTGGGGTTGAGAACTCACAGCAAGTAACACCCTTTTTCAAAAACTTATCTTTACAAATCCTCTCTTTGGTGTTCTGACATGGTTTCCCTTAATCAGTTTATTGCAGTATAATTTACATATAGTTTTGACACATACAACTGACCCTCAATCAACACAGGTTTGAACTGCACAGGTTCACTTAAATGAGGATTTTCTTCCACCTCTGCCATCCCTGATATAGTAAGACCAATCCCTCCTCTTCCTCTTTAGCCTATTCAACATGAAGACAACAGTGAGACTTTTATGATGATCCACTTCCACTTAATAAATAGTAACTAAATTTTCTTCTCCTTATGATTTTCTTAATAATATTTCCTTTTCTGTAGCTTACTTTATTGTAAAAATACAGCATATAATAAATATAATATACAAAGTGTGTGTTAATTGACTGTTTATGTTATCAGAAAGGTTTCCCATCAACAGTAGGCTATTAGTAAAGATTTGGGGGAGTAAAAAGTTATATGTGGATTTTTGACTGTGAGGGGGGTCGGAGCCCCAAATTTCCCACACTGTTCAAGGGTCAACTGTATATAGTCATTAAACCACTTATCTTTTTATCTTGGGTAAGTTGTTTAAATTGTATTTTTCCTGTTTAAAAATTATTTTCTTACCTTCAAAGGTGCAAAATAGTTGTGAAAATTCAATGATATATGGATATAAATCACCTCGTATAAGGCCTGGCACATACTAGAACCTTGATTAATGTTGGTTCCACACTTGTCCTCCTAGTGATGGCAGAGGCTAGGTTTCATACATCTTTACATTCCTCAGCAACTAATATGGGGCAGGGCATTTAGAAAATGCTGAGTAAATGTTTATGGAGTTCACAAATAAGTCAAGTGCCATAAACACACAGAAGAGAAAACAATTAATTATAAATTCATTAAAATGATCACATCTCCTTTCTCTCACCTCTGTACTTACCAAGCAATTTTCTCATATTAATTCAGTTCCCAAGAAAACTTTCCTATTAGAAGAGAATGCACTATCCACTTGACTTGAAAATTTTGGTCCATGAGGCAATATTGTTCCTCATTGTAAATCAAGAAATTAGCTTTCAAGTTACTAATCAATCTCTAGTGAGTTTGATTAGCATCAATTAGTCCTCTAGAATCTCATCAACCTTGAATAAATGAATGGGAGAGAACTTTTGACGTTGAGAAGATGAGGATCAGGTTTTTAAGCCCATGGAGACTTTGCAAGGAACTACATAAGCTACCAATGAGCTTCTTCCCGGGAAATTGGTAAGGCTGAGTTTAGCATTATGTGTACAGAAGTGTCAGGGCTGGGCCTACCATTACCTTTCACTTTTCTTAACTACTGCTTGTAATTTTGAGGAAAAATTGCTACTGAAGTAAATCCAAGCTCCTTGAAAAGACACACAGGGCCCCACCATGAGCTGGTTCCATCAGTTGTTGACTGCATTATCTTCCACTAGGACCCCTCTGTTCACAACAGTCATAACAGATTTTTTATTGCTCCTTCATGTCTCAACTTTTTCTCAGCCCCCAAATGACTTGTTTTCATCCTTACCTAAACAACTAAGTAAGTGAAATAATTTTCAAGGCCTGGCTCATGTCTGCTTCCTCCCTGGAGCCTGCCATGGTGGTGCTGGTTGCTTATACTCTATTTTCTTTACTCTAACAGGTCTTTGGACTTTTCATCAGAGTATATATGACACTTTACATTATGTTTAGGCAACTTGTGTATTCAGACAGGACACTTTGTAATGTAGAGATAGAAACCCGATTGTGGTAGTCAGCCTCCTAAATGGCTCATAGTGATCCTTGCCTGCTGGTTTTTATCTTCTTGCATGGTTCCCTCTCATACTGAATAGGGTTGATCCTGTGTGACCAATAGAATGGGGCAGATGTACTGGTATGTGACTTTCAGAGTTAGTTGGTTAGATTTTAAAAGGTGTTGCAGCCTTGGCATTGGGCTCTTGGATAGCTCACGCTGGGGAAAGGTGCCACACTGTGAAATCGCACAAGCAGTCCTATAAAAAGGCCCATATAAAAAGAAACTGAGACCCCTTGCCAGCAGCCAGGTCCAACTTTCCAGCCATGTGAGTTAGCCACTTTGGACAGGGACTCTCCACTTCAGTCAAGCCATGGGATGACCATAGCCCCAGCCAACATCTAAGGGCAACATTATGAGAGACTGTAAGCCAGAATATCCTATCAGAGCCATTCCCGCACTTCTGATCATTAGAAACTGTGAAGGATAATGAGTGATTTTTGTTTTTTTAAGCTATTAAATGTTGAGGTTATTCATTGTGAGCTATAGATAACTAATATATATATTCAAACTGGTTTAAGGAAAAAAAAAGTATCTATTTCTTATGTAGGAGAAAAGTCCAGGGGCATGGCTTTATGGATGGCTGGATTCAGATGCAAAAATACTGTCAGCAATCTGTTTCTTCCCATCTTGGCTTTCTTTTCTTCTTTGTTGGCTTCTTTCTTCAGATTGATCTTCTCGTGAGGAAGGATAGATGAATTAAGCTCCAATTGTACATACTAACATCTTAGCAATCCAGAGAAACAAAGTGTTTCTTCCCCAATAGTTTAAGCAAACATCCAGGATTGAGTCTTGTTGGCCTTCCCTGGGTTGTGTGCACTCCTCTGAGGCCAGTGGTTAGGTTAGATCTGTGAAGGTTAGAACTGTCATTTAACCAGTTGGAACCAGAGGGTGGGGTAGACTCCTACCAAAGGAATTGTTTCATGGAAACAAGATGGTATTCGAAAGAACAGTTGCACTGCTGTACTGGCAAAATTACAGGCTTCAGCTACAGACAATTATAAACTGGAATAATCTTCCCAAAGCCCTACTTTGATCATGTTTCTCAGAATATTAAGACAATTTGATGTCCTTAAATTCTCTTTATTAATTGTTTCTTGGAAAGCTGGGAAAAGTATTATAACATATGCTCATTGAAACCAGTAAAATATTACAAAGAAACAGTGATGATTAAATATGATACATTGATTAATTCAGAAGACATGAATTGAGCACCTCCTATAGGCTTTGACACTATGTTAAGTGCTCCAAATTCAGTAGCGAATGAGAGAAGCTTGATTGGTCCCAGCTCTCATACAGTATGCAGTCCAGTGTGACAAAAAAAAAAAAAAAGCATTGAAGAAACAATTGCATGAATAATATCTTAAATACAATGTTAAGTGGTATCAGGGGAAAACTACAAGACCCTGTAAGTGAAGAATTGTCTTGTGCTCAATAAATAAACATGAGGTTCAGATAATAGCCTTGATATTTAACTCCTAAGTTCAAATTTTAGCATTGCTGCTAGTAAGAATCCTAATTGAGTGACTTTGTAAAAGATACTTCTTTAAGTCCTACTTCCCTTATAAACTAATTTTTATGAAGATTAAGTGAGATTATTTCAAGTAATGTGCTTAGCACAGTGTCCATCATACAGTAAGTATTCAATAGTTGTTTAGTATTTTTATTATTTTGCACACAGGACTTGGCACAGTGCCATGGATTAGCAAATTCTCAAAAGATGTGTGCTAACTAGTCTTACTACTAGGAGCCTCCTCCTTACAGTTATCTGCAGGACTTGACCTCACCTTTTGTAGTTGTTTGCTCCAATGTCACCATCTCAGTGAGACCTTTGCTGACCATTCTATTTAAATTGCAACTCCCACTCTGACCCAATACCTCCTATTGCCTTGTCTGTTTTTTCTTGTTCTTCTCCATAACACTCGTCACCAGCTGATATACTATATACTTTGCTTATTTATGTATGGTCTATTTCTCCATTAAAATATAAGCTCAATGAGATTATAAAGTTTTGCTTATTTTGTTCACTGCTTTTTCTACAGAACCTCAAACAATGCCTGCCACATAGTAGGCATTGAATATATAGTGAACATAGTAATTAAATTTATTAACCACTTTTTATATGCCAGGCACTGTTTTAAGTGTTTTACATGTATTCTTCCATTAAAAATGGATAAGATATTAAAAAATATCTTAGCACAGATATAAGCTCAGCACCATCTGTCTTGTTGGACATGGCAACTTACATAATTGGGCCATGCCTAAGTTTCCATATCATGCAGGATTTTCCTTGCTGGAATTCCACAGGTTTTCTAGTTCTTCCCCTAGAACATGGTGTCTACTCCATATAGGCGATATGCACTTATATAACATGGTGTTTCATGTTTACTGAGCTATTTATTAATGTATTTTAGGAGAGGAGGGTTGCTAGAAAGAATAAGATTCTGAGGACACATACAACTTTACATGTAGTTGTAAGCCCAGCCCACCTGATCCTAACCCTGTGATGAAAGTGTTCACAGTTTTCTTAGTTATCTTTTTTACGTCCTTTAGCCTCCTCATGGGCACAAGTATCTTTAGCTTTAAAACTAATACCTCCTCCTCGTAAACCCCCTCAGCTTACACATATTGTTATTCCTACTTCCCACATTTTCCATTGATTCTGAAATAAATGTTTATTGAATTGAGTTTCTAAAGCTTTAAATGAAGCAAAGTTCTCTGTCAGTATCTTCCCAATTATGTTGGACTTCAAATTTTTCTGGTTTGCTAGTTTTTTTTTGTTTTTTGGGTTGTGCATTTAGTTTTTTTTTTTTTTTTTTTATTTCAGCTCATCATGGGGGTACATAAGTTCAGGTCATATACATTGTCCATGTCCCGCCCATCCCCCCGAGTCAGAGTCCCAAGCGCGTCTGGTTTTTTGGTTTGCTAGTTTTTAAAAAATTTTTTATACCTACATTACATTCTCCATGATAAAAAACAATCAGAAAATTATATGTGTAAAACAGAACTTTTACTGTTCAGTTCTATTCACCAGACATAAGTTTTAAACATTTTTGGTTTTTCTTTGATATGTTGCTAGAAATTTCTGAACATGTGCAAGCATAAGTATTGTGTGTATGTGGGTATTTATATTTACACAAATGGGATCAAACTATGAGGCAGCTAATATTTTTTGCCTTATAATTTCCATCTTTGCATATCACTTTATATGCATCTCTCTTATTAAAATATTTTGGCTTTTTAAAAAATCTCAGATGCAGTGAGATAAATTAATCATATTCCTCAGTTTGTGAGGAATCAGCCATGCATTCTAGTTTTATCTTTTGCTTTTTCCTTCATACTTGATTCACCCTTCCATACCTCATCCCATCTACCATTCATGACCACATCTACCCTAATGATTTGTATACATGTCCTTGGATATATATGTCTCATCGAAAACCTATACAATATTGTGTACATATATAATATGTTTATGTACATATGTGCTTTTAATTTACATAAATAATATTCTGCTTTTTTAACTTCTTTACATCAATTCTATGCTTTAAAAATCTCTCCATATATCTCTAATTCATTGATGCTGATAACTACTGAGTATTCTATAAACTTTATTTTACTAAAGAATGGAAAAAGCTGCCTAATGTTACTTTAGTTACCACTCAGTAACATTTGTTTTATCTTTTTGGGCTGATAGTAATAAGAACAACACAGGACAGAAGTGGAGTTACCTCAGAAGAGACAAATATGACTGGGGTGGCAGAATCTTTGGCATCGCCATACTATAGTAAATTCTGCCCTAAGTATAATTTAGAGAAAATAAAATGTAACAAATCAGAAATTCTTCATCCTTTTGCCATGTGACTTTTCTTCCCCTCCCATCAAGAAATAGACTAGTAACTAGACTGGCCTCATGAATTTCTTTGAAAGGTAGAATATGGTGGAAGTAATGTTGTGCATCTTTCAAACCAAAGCTTCAAGAGAAATTGTAGATTTTGCTCTTTTCCCCTTGGAACTCTGTGACCACCATATGAAGCAGCCCAGGCTAACCTCTTTGAGGATGAGTGAACACATGGAGAGTGAGACCCAGCTGACAGCTAACACTAATGGCCAGACGTGAACAAAATCATCTAAGACTATCCAGCCTTAACCAATTTGCTAGATGGCTGCAAACACATTAGTGGCTCTAAGCAAGACCAAAAGAAGGACCACCCAGCTGATCCCCAGCCCAAATTGCTGACCCAAAGAATTGTGAAAAATAAAGTGGTTGTTGGTTTTAAGGCTCTAACTTTATGATGGTATATAATGCAGCAATAGATAACTGATACAGTGCTGATATTATCTTCTCTGTTTTCTTTTCTCACTGTGACAACTCACATTTCATTAAGAAAGACAGCTGAAAGGAAAATCCAAAATTTTATCCTGTGTATATAGAGCTCATTAACCCTTTGAGCTCTATTTTGAACACAAGATTTCCACTGAATTACTTAAATTTACATATGCAGAATGTGTGGGTAGTGGGGGAAGTGCTAGACAAGAGACAATTATATATGTAGGCTACCTGGATAGAACTTAACTACGACATTAACTAGAAATTAACTAGGATAAAAAATAGAACAAAAAGAAAACCATTATAGAAGCACAGTCATTTATCTTTGGATCGGAATTCATGAGATTTCTACTTGTGTGTGCACACCAATTCAGTTTAAATATTAAATTAACATATAGTTAATTCTCTTAGTATCAATCATCTGTAATTCTAACTCACTAATTTTTATTAGTCACATTTTTCATGTAAGAGAGTATGGATTTGGCATGAGTTTGATCTGAGTTCAGATTCACCTCTGCAGCTTAACTGGCTATACCTTTGGGTAAATAGTATTTTCCAAACCTCAGCTTATTTATGTGTAGATGTGGGATAATGATAAATCCTTGTGAGATTTTCTCAAGGATTAAAAGAGCTTAATAAATGAAAGTTATTTTTACTTATTCTGAAATGGAGAAGGTTAACTGTAATAGCATCTGCATGGTTAATTTTCTTTCCTCTGACATCTGTTACTGTTGTGTCATCCCTAAGGAATAGGTACTGGTTTGGCTTTCTCTAAACATAATTTGACTAACTTATTTGTTTTGAGTATTTTTCCTAAGTTGTTTCCATGATGGCCTTGAGTTTTCTCCACTTCAGTGTATGGTTCTTTGGTACCCATCTATATGTTTTTAGATTTATGTTTCTTCAACTTTCACTTCTATTCTTTTCAAAATTTGACCATGTCATAACATTCCTTGTAAAGTCACTGTACATGTCTGCCTATTTTTTTAACTATATGATTGTTCCTGTTTATACTCTTAGAACTTTTAATTTTATTGAGTCTTCCACCCTACCTTCATCCTTTTACAGTATATCTACTACTATAGCTTCACAATTGCAATATTGTATTTAACCTTTTAATTTAAAAAGATCTTTTCTAGTGTACAATTTTAGTTAAATTGCAATTTTTTACTATACATTTTATCATATATTTTTGAGTTATTTATAGGAATTACCATTAATATTTTAGTTTGTAACAATTTTGTTTGGGTTAATACCAATTTAATTTCAACAGTATACAAAAACTTTGTTCCTAACAGTTGCACCCCCTATCCTTTATCCTATTGTTACAAATTACATCTTTATATATTGTGTAACCATTAATATAGAATTATAATTATTGTTTTATGCATTTGTCATTTAAATCAGAGAGGAGAATAAAGTTAGAAATAAAAATATTACATTTATATTATCTTTTATATCAACCTATATCCTTACCTTTACTGATGTTTTTATTTATTCATGTGTATTCCACTTACCAACTAATGTCTTTTCTTTTAAGCCTCAAGGACTTTCTTTAGTATTTTTTGTAGGACGGGTCTGCTAGCAGTGAACAATCTCAGTTTTTGCTTATCTGGAAATATCTTAATTTATTCTTCATTTTTGAAGGATAGTTTTGAATTCTTGTGTGACAAAATTTTTTTTCGGCTTTTAGAATATGTCATTTGGGCATTTAGAATATTGCTTTCTGGCCTCCATGGTTTGTCATGAGAAACCAGTTTTTAATCTTGTTGAGGATTCCTTGTACATGGTTAAGCCCCTTCTCTCTTGCTGCTTTCAAGATTGTCTCTTTGTCTTTGATTTCAACAATTTACCTACAAGGTGTCTATGTGTGGATGTCTTTGATTTTATCCTACTTGGAGTTCCTGTACCTTCTTGGATGTGTAGACTAATGATTTTCATCAAAATTTAAAAGTGTTTGGCCATGATTTCTTCAAATAGTCTTCCTGCTCCTTTTTCTAGGATTCACATTATGCATATACTTTTATGATTAATAGTGTCACACAAGATTCTGAGGCTCCATTCATTTTTTCTTTGTTCTTTTCTTCCTTTGTTACTCAGATTGGATAATCCTTACTGACCTGTCTTCTAGATCTCTGATTTTTACCTTCTGTGTGCTTAAATCTGCTTTAGAGTCCCTGTAGTAAATTTTTTATTTCTGTTATTATACTTTTCAACTTCAGATTTTCTATTTTATTCCATTTTATAATTTTTATCTCTTTATTCATATTCTCTATTTGTGGAGACATAACATCATATTTTAGTTCTTTAGACATGATTTTCTTCAGCTCTTTGAACATAATTTAAAAGGCTTATTTAAGGTCTTTGTCTAACAAGTCCAATGTCTAAGCCTCTTCAAGGACAGTTTTTATTGGTTGATTTTTTTCCCCCTGTATATGGGCCCTACTTTCTTTTCTCTTTGCTTCTCTTATAATTTTTTGTTGAAACCTACACATTTTAAACCATATAAAATGGCAATTTCGGAAATCAGATACTACCCCCTCCAAAATTTTTTGTTGTTGCTGCTTGTCATAGTACTAGTTGTGTGTTTGTTTAACTATTTTCTGAACTAATTTTTTTTTTTTAAAGTCTGTATTCTTTATCATGTCTGACCATGGAGTGTATACTTAGCTAGCTTAGTTGTCATCTAAGGATTAGACAGAAATTTCTTTAAATGCCTTAAGCTAATTAATCTTCTACTCTTTGCTGATGGGCTTTGGATACATGTTGGGGTCTTCACTGCTAGTAATAAACGTCAATTTAAAAGCCAACATAAATACTAAATCTACTCCCAATAAGGCCCTGTTTTTGTCAGTCGGCCAGACAATTTACAGTGCTGCCTTAGCTTTCAATGCCTGATTTTACAGAGCCTCAAGGTCAGCCACAGTTTAGAGCTTAGGGCTTTTCTAGGTCTTTCTTGAACATTTGCACCACCTAAAGAATGTGCATGGCTTTCTAGATTCCCAGCAGTGTTGGAATTTTACAAAGCCCTTATGGGTTTCTCATTTCTCAGCTTTTTCTTTTAAGCCTTATGACTAGCCTATTGTTTGCCCCAACTCTTATCTATCATCTAAGGCAGTGTGACATTAAATGCTTGCATAAAGCTGTTTTTGATAAATGTCCCTTAGGATGAGGCTTTTAGCACTGGGTGATCTCTGAGTTGGGTCAAATAAATACAAGCCCCTCAGTGAGATCTGCCAGGAAACCATCTGAAAAGTAAAATAGTAATTCTTTGGGAATGAAGCTTTGAAAGAGCTCTAGCTTTATTCTTCTCCCTGTGTTGCCAGGAATGGGCACTGTTATTTCTCAAGGCTGCCCAGGGGAATGAGGGAATGGAACTAGAGCAAGTTAAGTACCACAAAGCTCACTGAGTTGAGTCCAAGCTTGGCAGTCGCAATATATATTTTTTTTTCAAAATTTTAAACCTATAAAGAGTTAAATCCAAACCCACAGTATTTTGAAAATTGTAATTATATACTTGAACTTTAGTAAACTCAATCAGATGAGGAGTGTTAAATAGCCATTGTGGGAGGACTAGGGTATATAATAAGATTCATCTTATTTACAAACCTGCTTTGGAATAGATTGAAATGTGATCTAGGTGATTTATTTTCCTGTTGTAATAAATGTGTTATCCTTGATATGTTTATGCTGGTATTGGTTAATAATCAGATATTACATGCCAATTTGTATTAGTTCAGTTGAGAAGCCTAACTCGAGCTTGAGCTCAAGTGGAAATTTATTGGCTCAAAGAAGCAACATCCAAGTAGGGTGAGAGAAGGAATACAGCTGGGCCTCAGTTACTGCCAGGATTCTCTCTGCGTTCCCTCTTCTGCTTACCGCTGGCTTGACTATATTTTCTCTTACTATAGATGTTTTTTTCCTGTGTGGCAATTGACATGCCTCCTGACAACTTCAGAGTATCCTGTTTTTTAGCTTTTGCCACCGACAGTTACCACCTTCTCTGAATACCCAAAATCCCAGGCAGTGGCTCTAATTGGCTCAGCATGTGCCCCAGTATTTCCCCTGGAACAACAAATTGAAGCTCAAAGTGAGCAAGGTGGCAACATGGTAGCTGTGCTGGTGCAGTTCAAAAAACAAGGAAGGAAATGGGTGGAGGGTAGGTAGGTTAGGAAATTCTATGCCATTAAGACACTTGATATTCAATACGCTGCTATTTACAAATATCAATTTGAAAGCCAAAATATATACTAAATTTACTCCCAATATGGGCCTGTTCTTTTAAAAATAAAACGCCCAAGAAAACACACACACACACACACAAAAACAACCTCCACGAAAGAAGCAATAAAAAGGACTGGTAACAACTTCTCATTGTTCAGGTCTAATCACAGGACTAAATCCATTTAGAAAAATAAGTTAAAACAGACATAGGGAAAGTCTTAATATCCTAAAACTACCCAAATTGAATTTTTGAGATTAAGAGCAGATGTCCCAGAGCTGAAAGGCAATAGAATTAGGGAACCCTATCTGTATGCTGATGGAGGCATCACTGTTTTGCATGTCTATTTAGGTCACTGTACCAGAATAATCAAAAAACTCTTTATTTTGATTGACTCTGAAAGAAAGAATTGGTTTATTTATTCAGAATATTTAGACTCTATGTCCTTGATTATTTTAGGCTAAAGTGTGTGTCTCTCTTTCAAATTTAAATTATCTGGACAATTGTTTCAGGCATGACTATTTTGAATGTCTATGTGGGTCACTGTACCAGAATAACAAAAAAAAAATCTCTTTATTCTGATTGCCTCTAAAAGAATTAGTTTATTTATTCAGCATATTTAGACTCTATATCCTTGATTATTTTAGGCTAAAGTGTGTGTCTCTCTTTCAAATTTAAATTATGTGGACAATTGTTTCAATTCTATGCTTCACTCTGCTTCACAGTTAATATTTAGTGATTATGCAGCTAATTTGAACACTATAGATCAACGTGATAATTCAATTCCCAGAATGGAATTCTTCTGTCATTCTATACTGACTATACCAACAGGGTAGTCAATAACTGTACTCTTAATTTGTGCAATGTGTTTCTATTTGAGATATTTGTACTGTGTCTACACATTCAGTTTAAATTAAATTTCACAATAGAAATTATGTTTAATATAACTCTAACCTTCAAACTTAAGTTTTTTTTTTACTGATTATCAGAACTTCTGAAGACGTTAACCACTATTAGGACAACTTAGCATTTTAGGAATCTGTTGTACATTTTTGGATTTGTTCAATTCTTTTCATATTATAATGAAGTGGCAGCAATGAACAATAGGAAAATTTTGCAGCACACAATTTCCTACTAACTAATAATCAAACACCAATTACCCTTTAACGGAGCAATCACATTCTCCTCTTGCCTGCCTCTAGCTCCCTAATTATTTCATTTTGGAAGCAGATAAACCTTACAAAGACTTAAGGTATTTCAAAAGACCGTTTCACTTTTTTCCCCTATTAAGCTCTACTGGTAGAGCCTAGGAAATTAGGAGAATAAATAGATAACGTTTGTTCTTTAGAAGCTTTTAACCAAAAATGTACTTCTCTGAGATTACATATTTAAATAACTGTGTTGGTTTATGCTTATTTTGACAGACCCCTCAAATGCTCTCTCTTTATGCACTCATTTCTTACAGTACCAATTATGAGGATTTTGCACTGGTTTTCTTGCATGACAATTGAGATATGTCAAATGTAGATCATATTACTTCTACTGTACCCCAGCCTCTGTTCAGGAAGGTGGGTCCCTCAAAGCTGTCTCAAGTGGTTGATGCTTTGTGGATCATTTATTTACATGTATAGGTTTAAAAGTAACTTGCAAAACTACAAAACATTTTGTAAATGGGGGATTTGTTTATTGTAGCTCCACTGTTCCAGAGTTATTAGTCAAAGCAGGTTAAAGAAAGACACTGGTCCCAGGGGAAGACCTGTGAACCGACCTAAGTCAACAAGGCAGTAGTGGTAGCCCTGGGAGGTTAGAGGCAGCAGATATTGTAGATTTCCTTGCCTTCAACCTCACTGCTAGTGGGATGTTACAAGAAAGTCAGTCTCATACCAGATTCTTTAATCACATGTATGTATATTTCTGAGCAGATGCAAAATCTGTTATTCCTGGAATGTAATCCCTCACTCTGTGACCTTAGACACATCAAATGTACCATGCTTGAATGTTTCTTTCTGAGATGAAGGTCTGCTACCTTCTGGTTAGATAGGTGATAGAAGCATTTGTTAAGGGAGGAGGACTCAAACAAGTTCTAGTGAAGATGATGCTTTGAAGGTGTTGGACAGTTGCGCTTGGCAGATGTTTAGATTCAGTTCATGAAAAGGCACTAGAGCTTATATAATATATCTAGCTAACAACAGATCTTGAACATCACTTATTTTTTGCCAATGGGGGTAAATAAACATTCCTTTTGCAAATTAACACCTTGTAAAATAAGAGATTTAGAATAAATATTTGCAATGCTGGTATAATCCCTTTGAAATGTAGATTCTTTTATTTTTTAAATTTAAAATATTTAATTCACAAATAAAAATGTTATATATTAGAGGCATACAACATGACAAAATGTGGGTTCTGGATTGCAGTACTTGAAGTACTGCCTGTCCCTAGGGTACAAATTAAAGTTAATTCATACACATAAACATGTACAGTGCATACACCCATAAACACACATCCACACACGGTATGTTTTTATTTATACGGAAGTATTTTAAAGTAAATTACCACACAGAAATTATAACAAGGCAATAAATCATATTTTACAGAATCTCCATAGTCTGGCATCCTTTGAGTTTATTACCTCCTCTGCCCCAATAGAACCAAATGTTGCCTCCTCTGTGTATCCAGTGCATCCAGGAACAAGTTAAGTTCTGGAATGCACTCTACTTGCAGATCTGCTCCATTGACATTAAATGCAATTGTTTGGTCACAAATAAATCATTATCGAATGGAAATTATGTGCCTATGGTTCCTGTGATTCATTCTTAATTCCTTCTTCTACTATGTCTTAATTCTCCACACACAGGAGGAATTGTGGGGGTGAGGGGAGAAGGGAGCAGGAATCAGCAGAAATTACCATGTATCTACATAGCAACACAAACAATACCAAATTTGGCTCTTGCCTCTCTCTTACTCTTTTCCCTCTATTTCACCAAAGGTATCAATTATGTGACAGGTTGGGCTGGTATTAAACACCGAAATAAGAAAAGTATGGTGCATACTAAAATTTCTGTTATTGAGACACAAATATAAAAATGAGCATGGTTTTTAGTATGAATACTAAAATTCATCAGTGTATGTCTTTTGTAATACCAGCTCTCTAAAAATGAGATTTCAGAATGCTCCTTTTACTTTTGTAATTGTGAGAATGAGATTCTGGAATAGTTTAATAGAGAAATTCCCCATGGAAACAGTGGGGTGGCACATGTGAAAGTTGTCAGAGTCAAACTGGAGCCATTAATGTAAAAAAAAAAAACAAACCTGAGAAATAGAGCCAGGGAATGTAATGAAGAGAGGGTTCTTATGCTTATATGCCTGATAACAAAAACTATTACAAAAGACTGCAAAAACCACAACCTTGTACAAAGACCTTACACAATTTTACACACAAAAAAACTTCTGCAAGGACATCTGCCCAGCAATTGCCTGTCCAACTTTAGACTGGCATTACCCTTGTTATTGGTCTTTGTAGCCAAAGATAATTATTTCAAAACAGTTATGTAATTCTCATTTTTTTCCTTGAAAAATATTTGTCTTCGTTTATCTTCCTGAATACACACATAGTTTATACTGCGGTTCTGATATTCCCATTGCAATGCTCTATCCCCAGATAACCATCATTCTTTTTAGAGGACTTTTCTCAGTTTGTTATTTAGGTTGATGTATACAGGTGCAGAAATGGGACCTGAAAAGATCACTAGTGGAAGAAATTGGCAATTCTTAGAACTGATGTTCAGTACTTGACCCTTTGAGCTCTCCACTTCCACAGCACACCTGTTCTGTCCTGGTGAGCCTTCTCTCAGGCTGAGCTTCTCTCTTTTTGTAAAAGCCCTTGACTTTATTTGGAATCTGATTTGGATAAAGCCGCATTAATAAAACACCATACATCCCTCTTGGGATGATATGCCTAGTTTAGTATTTTGTTTGACACACCTAGGCTTAAAATTTTGTGAACATTCTTATCTTTTTTGATTTGGTTTAACTTTTATCCCATACTTATTTATAATAATCTTCCAAGTAAACAAAAACAAACTTCCTAAAGCGTGGGGCACAGGATGGTTAATTAAAAGCCACTAGGGCAGTTGCCACCATCTAAAACACAGTCTAAACTTCTGACCTTTCCTAACAGAATTTGTAGGATTTTCTTTGCTCTTTAAAGATTAATAAGAAATGGAATGAAATTCCAAACATTAAGACATGCCAAGTTTTCTAGGACTCCAGCCGGCTGCATATTATGGCCTGTTCTTGTTCACATTTTTAAAGTGATGTGTAAAACTTCATCGAGAAAAATTCAGAGCTCAATGAACATTATTTAATGTTCCTTAAAAATCCCTGCGACTATAGCGTTAACACGGAAAGCCTTATAAATTCTTGATCTCTCTATTGTTTTCTCTACTTTAAATCTGCTGACTTTTCTATTTGTGTTGAAAGAAAACCCACTGCTTTTAGAATTCCAGCCAATATTAAGAAAACAGAAGTCTTAAAAGACTTTCAAATTAATGGCTTTACAAATTAAAACTCCATGGTAACAAACAACCTAGACACCTTCAGGAAATGTAAATTTAGGTTTGCCTGAATAACAATTGCTTATAATCATGCAGCACTTAATTGAAAAATTAATAATCTAAGAGAAAAAAAACTAGATAAATGTTTATAAAAGTTAGGCTTACAGATCAAATAGGTCAAAATCTTGAGCTCAGAGCAATAATATATGGTATCTCTGGCATAAATTTTTTGCTTTTTCTGCAATGCAGAGGCAAAAAAGAAAAAGGCAAACAAAACAAAGCAAAAACAAAAACAAAAAAACAGAACCAAAAATCAAAACACAAACCTGATAAAATTCTTCCCTGCCTGTATTTGCGATTCAAGCAAACTAGACTGACAAACAAAAGATAGATTTATTACTAGTTCAAGGCTATGTGGAGATTTCATTTTTCTTATACAATTCAGCCAGTCCTAGCTAAATTGTTAACAATTGAAAATTTAACCCTAAAACCTTCTGATACTGATAAAAAGGGGAAAAAGGGTGAACGAGGTTTTCTTTAAAATCAAACTGCCATAAAAAACTGTTTTACACAAAATTTTGATCCACAGCTTTCATTAGATTACCTATCAGGGAAAATAAATTTTAACCATATGAACAGGTCCCAACTATTATCAGAAATAAAATCAAAATAAAATTACTGTCTTCTGTAAGTTAGTAAGTTTGTACTACTATCTACTGATTAAAATTCTAAAATGAAAGCTGTAAGATCTTTATTTGTGTGTGTATATATGTGTTTAGGTGTATTTACACACATATGTACATATTATGTTGTATGTTGTGTCTACGTGGTAAAATTTGGCATAGTCAGCCAAAATCTCTTAGGACTTAGATTGGCTTAGATAAATGGGTGCTCGTATAAAATATAAAAAATATAGTTATTAACTCAAATGCCAGTTAACCTGACAGAAGTAAATCTTTCATAAATAAGCTGGTTTTAAAATTATTGATAATATAAAAATAGAAATGTCTTCAGAATTGTCAGCATACATTTTTGCATGGATTAACCGGTCAGTTTATATTTATCTCTGCTAGATATTTTAAGGTTCCAGGATTTGACACAAAGGTTATAATACTATACACTCTGGCTAAAGCATAATGATCTTGCCTTGTGTAATTTTTTGATGTTAGACTAATTTAATATGGTTGGTTTAATTTTTTTTGAAAAGCTGTATCTTCTGACTTATCAGCAAAATACACATATATGTATTCTTAGTTGAGCACTTGACATTCATAGGCTATAAAAACAGTTAAGGATATAACTTGAAATGATGACTAACTTTGTCTAATATCTTAGTTTTCCTAAGTAATTAAAAATTAAATAAATTATTTAATAAATAAATGTAAATGAAATAAATATCTCTAAATGAACTTTTCATGTAATTTACAGTCTTAAAGTTATGTTAAGTTATATAATGGATACTGAGTTAATATCTGAGTCACTTTCAAATAACAAAGAAAAACTAAAAAAAAATTGCTGAACATAAATATGTTTATTCTTGGCTTCTTAAATTTTATAAATAGTTTAAATGGGTTTCAGTCTATTAATATTATAAAAATTATGTTATGGGGAAGTGTGTTTTTAAAAATTATAAAATGATTATTTTCTATAAAATATTGATGTGTGGCAGATAATTCAAGTTTTCTTGCTTCCCAGATTTTCACTAAAGTTTAAGGTTACCGAGAATTGAAAATTCAGATTAATATACATAATAATTCTGTATATAATTGTATGTCCCTCCAAAATAAGATGTGTTTTTAACAAGAAAAATTGTAAGAAAGGCATAAGAATGTGTTCTGGGGGAAAAAATAATTTTGTCTAATTCAGAAGTAATTTAAAGATTGTTTCAAAATGTGGATCCGAGTCAGTCATGGTAAGGTTTGTAGAGGGGCAATTTATGAAAGGAATATTGCATGCGATCAAGTTGGCTATACTTAAAAGGAAATTATTTATAAGTATTTCTTTAAAAGTGAGCTTTTATTATTTTTATTTTATTTCAAAATATTAAGAGGGTACAAATGTTTTGTTACATGGATAGCTTTTGTAATGCTTGAGTCAGGGCTATAAGTGTGCCCATCACACAAATAATGTTCATTGTACCTGTTAGGTAGGTTTTTTTCCCCCCTCCCTATTTCCCCCTCCCCCATGCTTGATTTCCAAGGAATTTACTTCCTTCTATGCACTTGTGTGCCCATCCGTTAATTCCAATTTATCAGAGAGCAATGTTGTGTTTGTGTTTCCATTCTTGAGATACTTAGGATAATGGTCTCCAGTTCCATCCAAATTGCTATAAAATGCATTAATTCATCCTTTTATGGCTGCATAGTATTCCATGGCAAACATATGCCATATTTTGTTAATTCACTCATGGATTGGACCATGGGCACTTGGGTTGATTCCAAAGCTTTGCAATTATAAATTGTGCTTCAATAAATATTAAAGTGCAGGACTGTTTTTCATAAAATGACCTCTATTCCTTTGGGTAGATACCCAGTGGTAGGTTTGCTGGGTCAAATGGCAGGTCTACTTCTAATTTTTTGAGAAATCTCCATACTGTTTTCCACAGAGGTTGCACTAATTTACAGTCACACTAAAAGTATAGAAGCCTTCCTTTCTTTCTGCATCCATGCCAGCATGTCTTGGTTTTGGACATTTTAATGAAAGCCATTCTAACAGGGGTAAGGTGACATCTCATTGTGGTTTTAATTTACATTACCCTAATGATTAGTGACGTTGAGAATTTTTTCATATGCTTGTTGTTAAATTGTCTACCTTCTTTTGAAAAACATCTATTCATGTCTTTTGCCCACTTTTTAATGTGGTTCTTTTTCTTTTTCTTGTTGATTTGTTTGAGTTCTTTGTAGATTCTGGATATTAGCCCTTTATTGGATGTATAGTTTGTGAATATTTTCTCCCATTCTGTACCTTGTCTATTTGTTGTGTTGATTATTTCCTTAGCTGTGCAGAAGCTTTTAAATTTAATCAAGTCTCATTTATTTATTTTTGTTGTTGCTATAATGGCCGTTGGCATCTTAGTTATAAATTCTTTGCCTAGGCTGATACCTAGAAGAGCTTTTTTTAGATTTTCTTTTAGAATTCTTATGGATTCATGCCTTACATTTAAGTATTTTATCCATCTCGAATTAATTTTTGTGAGTGATGAAAGATATGGATCCTCTTTCATTCTTCTGCATGTGGCTATCTAATTTTCCCAGCACCATTTATAGAATAGGTCTTCTTATCCCCAGTGCACATTTTTGTCTGCTTTGTCAAAGATCAATGGGCTATAGGTAGATGGTTTTATATCTGGGTACTCTGTTCTGTAGGTCTGAGTCTCTATTTTTTTTTTTTTTTTTGCTAATACCATGCTGCTTTGATTACTATAGCTTTGTAGTATAGTTTGAAGTCTGATAATGTGATAAGTCTAGATTTGTTCTTTTTGCTTAAGATTGCTTTGGCTATATGGGATTTTTTCCTAGTTATGAACAAAGCATAGGATTATTGTTTCTAGATCTGTGAAATATGATTTTGGTATTTTTATGGGGATTGAATTGAATCTGTAAATCACTTTGGGTAGTATGGACATTTTAACAATATTGATTGTACTGATCCATGAGCATGATAGGCTTTTCCATTTGTTTGTGTCCTCTGCAATTTCTTTCCTCAGTGTTTCATAGTTCTCCTCGTAGAAATCTTTTACCTCCTTGGTTAATTGTATTCCTAGGTATTTTATTTTCTTTGTATCTACTGTGAATGGTATTGAGTCTTTGATTTGACTCTCAGGTTGACTGTTATTAGTACATAGAAGTGCTACTAATTTGTATATATTGATTTTGTAACCCGAGATTTTGCTGAATTTACTTATCAATTTCAGGAGTCTCTTGGTGGAGTCTTTGGGATTTTCTAGATATAAGATTGCTTCATTAGTGAAAAGTGATAGCTTGACCTCCTCTTTCCCAATTTGGATACCCTTTGTTTCTTTCTCTTGCCTGATTGCTCTGGCTAGGACTTCCAGCACTATGTTGAATAGTAGTGGTGACAGCTGGCATCCTTGTCTTTTTCCAGTTCTAAGTGGGAATGCTTTCAACTTTTCCCCATTCAGTACAATGTTGGCTATGGGTTTGTCATGTATGGCCTTTTATAATTTTGAGATATGTTCTATGCCTAGTTTGTTGAGGGTTTTTATCATGAATGCATGCTAGATTTTGTCAAATGCTTTTTATTGTGTGCATCTATTCTGATGATCATATGATCTTTGTTTTTGCCTCCGTTTATGTGGTGAATCACATTTATTGATTTATATATGTTGAACCATCCTTGCTTACCTGGGATGAAGCCCACTTGTTCTTGGTGGATTATTTTTTAATTTGCTGTTGAATTTGGTTTGCCAGTATTTAATTGAGGATTTCTTCATCTATATTCAGAAGGGATATTGGTCTGTAGTTTTCTTTTTTTTGTTGTACACTTTCCTGGCTTTGTTATCAAGGCAATGCTGGCTTCATATAATAAGTTGGGGAGTATTCCCTCCTTCTTGATATTATGTAATAATTTCTGTAGTGTGGGTACCATTTCTTCTTTGTAGGTCTGGTAGAAATCTAGTGTGAATACATCTGGTCTGGGGCTTTTTGTTGTTGTTGGAAGACTTTTTATTACTGCTTTGATCTTGCTCCTCGTTATTGTTCTGTTCAGGAGTTCTATTTCTTCCTGATTGAGTCTTGGGAGATTGTGTGTTTCCAGGAATTTCTCCATTTCCTCTATATTTTCGAGTTTATGTGCATGGAGATTTTTATAGTATCCATGGATGATGTTTTGTATTTATGCGGTATCAGTTATAATGTCACCTTTTTCATTTCTGATTGAGTTTATTTGGGTCCTTTCACATCTATTCCTGGTTATTATAGCAAGAAATCTATTGATTTTGTTTATCTTTTCAAAGAACCAACTTTTTGTTTTATTGATCCTTTTTTTATTTTCCCTTTTATTTGGTTCTACTCTGACTTTTTTTCTTCTTCTTCTGCTGGCTTTGTTTTTCTCTTTCTTTTCTAGTTCCTTGAGATGTGAAATTATGTTGTTGATTTGTAATCTTTCTGTCTTTTTGCTGTAGGCATTTAAGGCTATGAATTTTCCACTGAGGAATGTTTTTGCTAATTCACATAGATTTTGATAACTTGTGTCCCTTCGTTGGTCAGTTCAAGGAATTTTTGATCTTCATCTTAATTTCTTTCTTGACCCAGTAATCTTTCAGCAGCAGGTTGTTTAATTTCCATGACTTTGTGTAGGTTTGAGTGTTTCCCTGGTGATTGATTTCTGTTTTTATTACATTGTGGTGTGAGATGGTACCTGGTATAATTTTGAATTTTTTGAATTTCTTGCTAGCTGTTTTGTGGCCTAAGATATGATAAATCTTGGAGAATGTCCCATGTGCTGATAAGAAGTATGCATATTTAGTAGTTTATGGGTAGAATGTTCTGTAAATGTCTGTTAGGCCCATTTGGCTTAGAATCTGGTTTAAGTCAGCATTTCTTTATTTATTTTCTGCTTTGATGAGTTGTCCAGCCCTGGCAGTAGTCAGTAGATGCTATAATGGGCTGTACAAGTTGTTCTTCCTGTTACTCATTGATTCTTGCAGGAAAGAGCCAGCAGTGTTTTTATTTGTTATCTGGGGCCTGTGACCAGCTCTAGGCCCTTAGAAGAAGCATTCAAATGCTCCAGGCAGTGAGAAGGGCTCTGGAACTCCCAGAGGACTCCTTATTCTCCAGCACAGCAGAAGTGAGTGGGGGAGCAAGGCTGGGCAAGGATAGGTTGGGCGATCCGGCCTTCAGACTCAGAGGTAGTCTCTAGAACTTTTACAGTAGGGATTAAAGGTTGGCTCCCAGGCTACTGGGGAAAGGCCACTGGATGTGGCCAAGGCAGCCTCATCAAACCGAAAACTCTGCTCATAGGGAAAGGGCCATATGGGATTCACAGACTGGCTGTCAGGAATGAGTTTCACTCTTCTCCCTCCTCCCCTCTCCAGTGAGTCTCCTTCCATTGCCTAGTTGCAAAAAGGTGCCTGAATTTGCTGAGCTTGCCATCAGTGGTGCCACAGGTTGGGAACTTCCCTGTCTGAGGTCCCACCCCTGTTTGAAAAGTGCAGCTTTCCTGTGAGGGGGTAGGTGTTCAGTTTGCTGTGGCTTGGACCCACACTACATTCTCCTGTCAGTTATGCCTGTATAGGCTCCCTTACCTCCTGGGTTTAGTTCTCAAACCTCCCCTCTGTGCTCCCAAGAAACGCAGTCAGGTCCTGGGAGTATGGGATCTGGCCCGCATGTCTGTCCTGCTGGAGGACATCTCCAGGGAGTGCCAGTGGACAGGGAAATCCCAGACCAAACACCCCAAGATCCACTACAGGTCCTCAAGGGGAAAGGTGTGGGCTCCACTCTCTGTGGAAACATCAGATTTGTGGACACACCAACAGAGAGGAGGCAGCCACTTCTGAGAGTCTTGGCTCAGTTTTCCTCGGCTACAGTCAGTTGCGGGGAGGAATGGGAGGAAAAGAGTCTGAATAGTGGAGAGGAAGCACTCTAGCCCTTCTGGTCCCTCTCTCTGGAAGGAAGTCTACACAGATTGTCCAAGCTCTGGAATCACACAAATTCTCCAGGGCCCACTGCAGTCTGGGCAGCAGTCAGGAACTGTGTGTGTGGGAACAGGTGATGTGAAAACTAAAGGACTGGAGCTCCTTGGGGTGGACAAACGGATACTATGGGTGAAGAAGCAGTATGGTGCCCCCTACTTTGGCTCCAGACCATGGCTACAGGGAGTGACCCCCTAAGGGGCTGGAAGCCTGATGCTTTATTTTCAAAAAGCTCCCAGTTCAGTCATTGCAGCAGCTCTTGGGCTCATGGGGAGGGAAAAGCTCCCAAGCAGCTCAGCAGCCTGCTGACTACCAGAGGTGTGAGGGAAGGAGAAACGGAACCCCCACTTACCCTCTCCATCAGGCTCCTAGGTTGATCTCTGCTGATATCTTTTTTCTTTCTGTTCTGCTCCACTACTTGTTCCTGTGAAATCTCTGGCAGGCTCTGGCATCTTTCCCCTAAAACTGCAACTAAGCTGTGCCCTTTCCCCCCTCTCCTTTATCTGAAACCCTTCCTTCCCTCTGGGACGACGTAGCAACCAATGTCTCTAGTCAGCTATCTTCCAGATTTTTTGAAAAAATGTACTTTGATATTAAAAATACAACAATTCAAAACAAAAAAAAATTGGTTCTCCATGTTAGAACAACATGGTTTTCTTAAAGTATTGAGTTGCTTTTAGTACAATTACTAGCGGTGTTGATTTTTAATTCTAAAATATTTTTCTTTAATAGCCATCTTCTAAACTACAAACGGTTTCAATTTCTACCATGTTTCTTCATGAGATCTATTTAATTTTTCTACTTTCTGGTTGGAAATACTGTCTTTTGCATTCAGAATGGTCATTTCATTTCTCCAGGTAAAATTTTTCTTTTTGAAGCTTCTCAGATTACATCTCAGAAGTTAAACTTTTACTGTGTCTCCCTGCCTGTGATTTGCAGGTCATACATCAATGCCTTCAGCTCCCTTTTCTTCCCTTAAAAAGGTATATCTTTTTGCTTGGCTGGGGTGACAACTCTTTCCTTCAACCTTTTTGTCACTTCCAAATGTAATGTTTTTTTCTGCCTGACACTGAAATGTTTATTTTAAAGGGCTAGAAAAACAATGTTTTCCTCCAGTGTAATTTGATTCTGTACTCTTGAATTTTCTTGATGTGTCTAAATTATTCCATGTCACCTGGAAACTTCTCATGCTGTTACTAAAAGTCATGTATTCTTTTGCTCAAGGTAGTAGTTTTCTTGTTTACATTCCTTTGTAATATAGTGTACACTCATAACTCTGGACACACTCTGTCTGACTAGTTTTAAGCACCCTTTTCATCAGGTTTGTCTTCCAGCTTCCCATAACAAGAAACAATTACACTGCAGAATGTGGTTTTTTTTTTTTAAATCCCTTTTAGTAACTGGCCTAAAAAGCAAAGACTTGACATTTTACCGAGATAATTTCTTGTTTTGTCTTTATTAGGTTTTGAATTACTTAGAAAAACTGAGCTTTAAAAAGGTTAAGTTTTTTACATCCATGTAAGTTTCTCTATTGCTCTTGAAGTTTTTTTTATTATTATTCTGTTTAGATAAATGGCTATTATTTTACAGCAGCCTGTTATTCTATATTGCTCAAGTATTTTGTACTTTTTGACATCTTTGGGAGGTTTATTCAGGATTAAAATCCTAAATTAAGGCTTTAGACCTAGAATTATTAACTTTGTAATTTTTCCAATTGGGCCCCTGGAGAGACTCAAAGAATATATCTCTCATCTTGTAAAGATATTAAATAATTAGGTTTATTGGGTAAATTGTATGGGAAACATTGTCAAATGACGTGATACTAGATATTTCAGTTACATTTATGGGTATGTTATTGATGTAAATGTTTCAAAATTATATATATTTGTAGAAATATGTTATCATTTGTAATTTTTTATATTAAATTATTTTCTAAAATTATATTTGTATGGATACATTATTAATGTAAATATTCTAGAGATTATATAAAATTTATAAAAGTCTAATGGTCCTAATTTGATGTCGTTAGTCATGATTCTCATTGGTATCTTAAAATGCTGCATGTAGTAAAAATAACTAAATTTCCTTGTCAATTATGAATTTTCATCAGATTTTTAACCATGCCTATTCTGTTTATTTTATCCACAATTATTGTTTTTAATTCTTCTCTGAGAGCATTTGTAATCCGCTATCATTCAAAATTGCTTTTCATGAAAAAGATTCTAACAAATACTCTTGAGCACAGATTTCTCATAACTTTAAGGTCAATGGACTGAATAAAAATTTCCAGAACTCTAATAAAAAAACTGATGGGTTCATGAAACTGCTAATCAAGATCAAGCAAAATAAAAATAATTACATTAATTAAGTAACTGATAAAGCTAATGCTTTTATGACTTTTATTTAAAACATTGTTGGTTATTTACTTAAATGTTTTCTGAATTTAAATAAAGTTGGTGAAGAATACTTTTGTAAACAGAAGTGAAAGCATTTGCTTTTTCTCCCTACTCGATTCCTCCAAAAATCAAAAACTATTCATGAATATTCTTATTTGTAATGGAAATATGGTTACTTGCATAAGTTCAACAAAGCTTGCTCTCTCTTTATAGCAAGGTATAATTGAAAACTTTGGTTACATTACCAGGCTTTGACTGAAATATCATATTTGAGAATGTGCATAAAATGCCTGGGTTCAAAGTTTCCCAGCCTCACAGTGAATTAATAAAAATTGTCAGTTCCTAGCAAGACCAGAAACCTTAAGACTGTAGGTGAAATCTAAGGTCTTCTGGGTTTGGCTTCCTAGCCTCAACAGGTTTTAAAATCTGAGGTTTCTATGTGGTCGATGTAGAAAGAAAATGTTTCTAAAAGAAAAACTAAAATATACTGTTATTAGATTGTAACTTTATGCATTGTTTTCAAGTTCTTGTTACATACCTATAGATTGGACTAGATCCTGAATTCTTCTAATTACCTCCGGTACTGGCTACAACTTTCCAAATAAGAGCAAAAACTGCTGTGTTTCTAAAGCCCTATAAGCTGAAACTAGATAAATTGCAAGGAATAACCTTATGCCTGGTGTATGGGCCACACCAAAAGTTCACTAAATTGCCTGCTGGCATGACCGGAGACAATCAAACTGCAAAGCAGAAGTCATTATTTTCGTGCTGTAGATAGCTTTTCCCAAGACATTGGAACAAGACTCTGTATTGTAATGAGACTCTTACCCCCATTAATGTGACCTTTTTCAATTAACAGGATAATGAAGTAATTAAAATTTTACAATCAGTAACTTCAGGTAACTTAACAGAACCTAACCTGAAAAATCCTTTAGTATCCAATTGTTAAATAAAAAAAATGTCTGTGCTATTGCTAATACTACATGCTGTACCTGGATAAATTCTTCTGGAAAAGTTGAGACCCATATATACAAAATAAAAAAAAAAAAAAGACCATGTGGTTAAAACAGGTTCCACCTAATTCCCTATGGTTATTTGAATTATTAAACTGGTTGTCTTTAAGCCTAGTTTTATGGCTCAAAACCATTATGCAAACTTGGATTATCATATTACTATTAGTTTTATTTTTGTATTTTTTTCTTTTTAAATTTTGTACTGTTACTTGTTAAATATTTACAGAAGTACACCATCTAACAAAATAGTAGTGGCCCAGAACTCTGAGGTGATAACAACAAACTACAGAATAGACAAAATTGAAATTCATATTGGACTCCAGGTAGAATTAGCCTGAGATCTACTCTTTTCAAACCTCTCATATTGATCAAATGTGGCTAAAAGGGTTTTGACACTGACTCCTAGTTGCCAATCCATCCCCCGAATATGGGACAGTACCAACAATTGTTACAGGTCCATCAAAACTACAGGATGATTAATTACTGATGCTTTCAAAACAAGATCTTGATCAAAATGGGGAAATGTGAAAGCAAAGTCCAGTCACTAATGTTAAAAAAAAAAAAAAAAACCCTCTGACAAATAGAGCCAGAGAAGGATAGGAAGAGAGGGTACTCATGCTTTATGCCTGATAACCAAGACTATCACAAAAGACTGCAAAAACCACAACTCGCACAACAGTCATTGCAACCTTACACAAAAAATACAAGAACAAATGCACAAGTGCCTGTCCAAACTTGAACTGGTGTCACCCTTGTTCTTGATCTTAGTAGTCAAGAATAATTATTTCAAAACAATTATCTAATCTTCCTCATTGTTTCTTTTAAAAGCGTTTGTTTTCCTTTACTTCCCTGAACATGTACATAGCTTACTACAGCACACGCACACATAGGCCCACTGCAATGCTCTATTCCCATATAAACATCATTTACTTTTAGAGAGTCTCACTCTGTTTGCTATTCAGGTCGACACAGTGACCCTCCAAATGATTTGTAGGAACGGTTCTTACTAGACTTTGTGAGGTCTTTGAGCACCAGAACTGGGTTTTGTATCTCCACCACTGAATTCTTAGTAGATATTCAGAAATCTACATTGAATAAAAAAACCAAACGAGATCATTTAAATCTTTGACCAGTAGAGGGTAGATTAAATCTACTCTTTTTTTTTTTTTTCTTCTAGAACTACCAAGATGAGCACATTTTTACTTCTTCCTTTAGAAGCTTGTTTCTTTGAATGTCAGTAGAATCAAACAATTAATTAGTCTTGTGAGGATGTCTACAAAATGATTTTGGTTAAATATAAAAGTGAAGATTTATTATGTTCCTTCTTTATTATTTTAAACAACCAGGCAGAATGAGCAGAGGCTTGAGGAAAGTGAGTGAGTGAGGATATCTGAGCAGATACTCTTCCAGGCAGATGAGCTGCCAGGACACAGGGCCTGAATTCCTTTGAGAAACAGTGGCTGGAGCAAATTGAGTTGGGGGGAGTAGAAGGAGAAACTCTCAGAGACCAAACCGGATAAGGACTTGGTATTCTACTTTGAGTGAAGTAGGAAGACTGAGAGGTTTGAGTAGAGAAATGTAATAATCTGGCTTCTGTGACACCAGGGTAGAGACACAAGAATGGGAGTCAGAAATCTTCCCTTTAGGGCACATGGAGAGTTTCCAGTTGGTGGAGATAGATAATAGGTAAAAAAGACCATCTCAGTGACAAACTCAGAGAACACCACTGATGTGGTGGAGGCCCAGAAGAGAGTAGCCTCTTTTCCTACTTTAGGAAAAGAGTCAATGGAGACAGTCTTTTTTAGGAGGTGATGTCTTAGCTTAGATCTGAAGATGAGAAAACCCAGCTATATGAATATGTAGGGGCAGGGGACTCTTGGTCAAAGGAATAGCAAGGGTGAGCATTGCTCAAACAGATCCCACAGACAGCACTCAATGAATTTCCCCTTAGCACTAAACCATCAAGGGCCTTTTAAAGAGCTTCAATTTGAGAATTGGATAGGCACATATAGAAGACTGAAACAGGATCCATACCTTTCACCTTTCACAAAAATCAACACAAGGTGGACAATAGACTTAAACCTAAGGCACAAAACTGTAAGAATTCTAGAAGGAAATGTTGGAAAAATGCTTATAGACATTGGCCTAAGCAAAGAATTTATGAAGAAGATCCCAAAGGCAATCACAGCAACAACAAAAATAAATAAATGGGACCTGGTCAAATTAAAAAGCTTCTACACAGCCAAGGAAACTATCATGAGAGCAAACAGACAGCCTACAGAATGGGAGAAAATATTCACATGCTACACATCCGATAAAGGGCTGATAACTAGAATCTATATAGAACTCAGGAAAATCACCAAGAAAAAAATCAAACAACCCTATCAAAACGTGGGCAAAGGACACAAACAGAAACTTTTAAAAAGAAGATAGACTAATGACCAACAAACGTATGAAAAAATGCTTGACATCTCTAATCATCATAGAAATGCAAATCAAAACCACAATGAGATATCACTTTTCTCCAGTGAGAATGGCCTTTGTATCAAAAAGTCCCAAAATAATAAATTTTGGCATGGATGTGGAAAGATAGGAACTCTCACACACTGCTGGTGGGACTGTAAACTAGTATAACCCCTGTGGAAAGTAATATGGAGACACCTCAAAGAGCTACAAGTAGAACTACCATTTGGTCCAGCAATCCCATTACTGGGCATCTACCCAAAAGAACAAAGGACATTCTCTAAAAAAGACATCTGCACTAGAATGTTTATGGTAGCACAATTCACAATTGCAAAGATGTGGAAACAACCCAAGTGCCCATCAACACATGAGTGGATTAACAAAATGTGGTATATGTATGCCATGGAGTACTATTCAGCTATAAGAAACCATGGTGATCTAGCATCTCTTGTATTATCCTGGATAGAGCTGGAGCCCATTCTACTAAGTGAAGCATCATGAGAATGGCAAAACAAGCACCACATGTACTGACCATCAAATTGGTATTAACTAATCAACACTTAATTGCACATATAGTAATAACATTCATCGGGTGTCAGGCAATGGGAAAGGGGAGGAGGGGATGGTTATATTCATACCTAATGGGTGCGGTGTGCACCATCTGGGAGATGGACATGCTTGAAGCTCTGACTCTGGTGGGGCAAAGGCAATATATGTAACCTAAATATTTGTACCCCTGTAATATGTTGAAATAAAAAAAATTTTAAAAAAGAGCTTCAAATTTGAGAGGTGTGTGGTTTAGTTGAAGTGCATGGTCTTTGGAGACAGGCTAATTTTTCTTTAATTCACAGTTTTTCCCTGATCAGGGCTATCACCTATGATCCACTTTCTTTATTTGAAAATGGGGATAATAAAATCTACCAGATAGTGCTACTGTAAAGATTAAGTGAGATGACTTACATAAAGCAGGTAGCATGTCTCCTGATGTGTATTTTGTATTCAATAAATATTACTCCCTTTTAAAAATAAAGAAAAAGAAAATGTGTCATCATAGTTGAATTTTAAAAAGATGTCTTTCCTTTGTAGCAGACAATGCTAAAACCGGAGCATGGGAAATTGTTTTCCCCTACTTCTCAGTGCCTTGCTTTGCATACAGAGGGATTCTATCCACTCTCTCTCAGAGGATGTGGTTTTGGAGTTGAGGAGTTGAGTGTCTTAAAGCAGGAATGCCGAGCTGTCCACCTTCTTTAGTCCAGCCCTCCTTGTGGTTAACAGTTCACCTTTATGGAATGGCTGGCCTGGGGCAGATGATTCTTTGTAAGGAGAAGAGGAAATATCCCGAGGCACAAGCTAAAGAAATGAAGGCAGTATGGAGGGCACAGCTGATGTGGAGTAAGTGCTGACTGCCTGCAACAAAACTTAATTGTTTATTTAACATACAACCTTAAGTTTAGTGATTCATAAGTTCAAATACAAACGTTAAAAAAAGAATTTATTTGAAAAGATTTTTTGATCATTTTACCCTGAAAACATAATTTCAATTTTGATCATATGACTCTCTGTCCACCTACATACTCTAGTGTTTAAGAAATACAACCTTTGTTTTCTATAATTCAATATAATCGTGTTTCAAGTCCTCATTCCCCTGATGACAGTATCAAAAGGAGAAAATGACAAGAAATTTAGTTTAAAAATCTCAGTTGGCTTTATTCACAATTCTAGAATCTGGCAACGCTTCATTCCATAAAATAGAATAAGTGTCCCAGTCCAGCACAGGTTGGCTTTGTAGACAGAAAAGGGCTGGTGGCTAAATTCCTTAGCTCATATTGCAGGGCACAGTGAAGTCTGACTCCTGACTGTTACCTGTCTATGCAGGCATCTTCTGTAATATCAGCCATCTGTTCTAGACCTGGTCACCAATTACTGCAGATGGCTGCTGTGTCATCCTTTGTTCCAGGCCTGGCTCTCTCTGCTGCCCCAGAACCCCTCCTGGGAGCATGGAAAACCACTGGCAGTTCTCCCTGCCTACTCTAAAGCTGTGGGAACTTGAGGATGGGGTGGGGCAAGAGGCTATATCAGACATGTACCTTATGGTCTCTTCTCAGGAATCTCAGCTACTTCTCAGCTCTCTTCAATTCCCTATTTTTTCTACTTATTCTTTTACAACTCACAAACTACAGCCTTGAGTTAAGCATTCTGCTGGGTCATCCCATCCCTGTAATTGTAAAGACAAGATTCCCGGTTGCTCTAATTAGGAGAAGGGGTTAGGCAGTGGGAAGTAACTTGGAAAAAACATTGATTAATAATGCAAAATATTACTCTGCCTCATTTCTATAGCAAAATAATTTTGACATGACATCACTTATATAAAATGCAACTAATGAAATAAGCTTTTATGAAATTTAATGAAAGCTGGTCATATGTGTTGGGAGAGGAGCAGAATCGTTCCTTAAGTAATGAGAGAGTCAATACTTCATTTTATTTCACTGGTATGTCTCCTGAGTTTTGGTTTTCAATGTTATCTTAAAGGCAATTTAACTTTTTTGAATTACCCAAATCACAGTTTAATGATGGTCTCTGTTGCATATTCTCAGACAGTTTTGTTTAAATCATATCCTCTATTCAAAAGGAGTATCAGAAGCAAATTGGTTTGTATTTGTTTCATACTGGTAAAACATGGTCTGAGAGATTATGATTATGGAAGACTTCAGTATATACTGTTTTAGCACTATTTTAGCCAAAAGCCACAGAAACCCAATTTAAACTCCTGAAGCTGAAAGGAGAATATGTTGGTTTACACATCTGTAAGATAAGGTACAGCTTGATTCTACATAGCAAGATTCAGTGACACAAATTGTGATATTGGAGTTTTATTTCTTGCTTTTCTGTCTCTTCTGTCTCCATCTTTCAGTGCTGCTTCTGTCTGCACTCCAGGTTCCATTCTCAGGCAGACTTTCCGTGGTGGGAAAGAGGACGATGCTTATATCCTTACAGCTTAAGATTCAAAAAAAGAACTTTTCTTTTTTTACCTTTTTCATTCATCAAATATTAAATATCAGAGAAGGCTTTGCCATCTTTAAGCCATGTACACATTCTTAGCCCAATCACTGTAATAAGGGCACTGCAATACTCTGATTGGCTGCCCTGAATCATATGCTCACAAGCTATGATGGAAGGAGGGGTCACTGCAATTTACAGCTCCACCAGGATAACATGGATTATAGAAAAATTGATTCCCGATAGAAAAAGCAGTGTCCTGTTATCAGAAGAATGGAGAAAGTCTACCAAAAAAACAAAAACAAACAAACAACCCCCCCCCCAAAAAAAAAACAAAAAACACCGTATCTCCACTACAAATGGGAGAGGGCAGAGTAGACTGAGACGCTTTTTGTTTCTTTCCAAATCTGAATTTGGGGGTATGCTCTCATTTATGTTGGTCCATGCACTAAGATTGGAGACCTATAATACCCAGAGCAACTTGTGGGAAAATGCAATGAGTATTTACATATCTTCTAACTAGATTTTCACCTTGTTTTTAATGAAATCTAAGAATTTTCTCATTAAGACATGTTTTGTTATTTTTTCCCTCCCGCCTCTTTCTTCATCCTATGTCACCATAAACAAAGGGGACTTTGTGACTAAATTTGCACGGTTGATTCAACAGGCTGCTTAGTAAGCCAGATAAAGTAGTGAAAAATATCTGTTTGGATGGGATTTTATCCAATGTGTTTAAAAATTATTTCTAAGTTTCTCTGTAGGCAACTTCATTCTAGGTGGTAAAAAACAAAACAAACAAAAAAAAACCAGAAGCTGAATTGTAGAACCTTTCATCATATATCCCATTTGGATCTCAGAATCTAGATTCTCTTCCTCACTTTGTTTCTCTGGCATGACAGATGCTTCTGCCAATGTCAGAATTATCAGTGATACAGAGAATGAGACAAAATAAGATTTACTGTAGCCTGGGGATAAAGCATCTCCAAATCAGGCAGCAAATGTCAATATCATTGACCTCAAGGGAGATATGTAGTCTTTGCACAGTGTAGGTTTGGGCTCTTCAGCCAGCAGCAAAGCAGCAAAACAGCAACAGAAAGGGGTTTTCTCATGACCAGAATGTAAAGTGCTATCATTGATCCAGATTTAGAAAGGACCATAATAGTTCTGAGCCTGTTCAGGAAGAGAAAACTGGACATGAGGCCAAAAATCTTAAATTCTAGTACTAGCTCTTTGACTGTATCTCTGGGGGTTCTTTCTTGCCTAACTACTGGAACTCTTTCCGTGTCACTTTCCTATTTATTTGGTATAAATATGATGACAGTAATTCTCATAGAATCTTGACTAGACATTGTTGCTCTTTTTATTTTTGCCTATAGGATTTGCATTAATACTGTCATCGTCCAGTATTTCTTACATGATGTATGTACCTTTCCAAAGACTTTTCACATCTACTGTGTCATTTGATCTTCTCAACATCCCAGCCAGAAGAGTATTTGGATCCCAACTTTTAGAAGAAGAAACTGAGATCTGTAGACCTGAGGTGACTTCTTCACAAGCCTAGAGTAACACGAAACCATCCAGAACTTCATGTTCTGTCTCTGTACTCTTAATACAGCTTGTTGCTCTCTTTCCTTTAAGTTCTGTGTTTATTTTATACATACATCTTTTTTGGCTAATAAAACATTTAAATGTTTTTTTCACTCTTAAGCCATGGATTTCCCTTTTTTCTATGCCTTTTTTATTTTTGTTTGTAAAAAATAATCTAATATTTAATGAATATTTACTATGTGATGAAATTAATGCAAAGGACTTTATACTCATTATTTCATTTATTCTGCCTATAACTGTGTATCTCAGGAATTGTTCTTATTCCCATCTTACAGATGAGGTAATTGATCCTTAAAGATTTTAAGAGACTTTTTTTAAGTCATATACTGACAGTCTGAGCTCATAAACACTTTGAGATACTGCATCCTGGATCTGTGGTAACTTTTTTTAAAAAAGATAAATGTTGCAGAAATGTCCCTAGGAAAGAGTTAGTCCCTTCTCTGTGCCTGGCTTTTTTCTGTATTTCCAAATTGCTTCCCCCACCTTCCTTTCGTCAGTACATGCCAATTGAACATATCTAGCTCACACTTCATTTTCAGTTTAATGGAAATAAAAATGTGGGAAAATATTTTAAATTTTATCCTACCATTTTACTTCTCACAGTCTCCCTGAAGAATATTGTCCATGTCCATGCTTGACCTTTTACCTAAATGCTGAAGACTTCCAAACATAGTATTTTAAAGGATATTAGGAGGATTTCTAATTTAAAAAAATGTATGTTCAAATGAGTTTAGAAGACACTGGATTTTTAATATTAGACCTTGTCACAGCCTTTGATACAATAATGGATATTGTGAATTACTAAGAGCAAGAGCCTTACTCAAACTTATTTGATGGTGGAACCCTTTGTGGGAAAATACCTTGTAGGATTTCACTATGAGAGAGATGAGGAACTATTAGAGTATTTTTGGCAGAATAGTGACATGATTTAATATACATTTTGAAAGAATCGTTTTGGTTTTTTAGCTTCCAGCCATGATTAAACAAGTAGGGATAAGTTTTATGACCCTGCTTTAAAAAAAACTGGATAACTGGACCAAATATATAAAGTAACAATTTTCAGACTTTGGACAATAGGCACCAGAGGACTGTGGTCCCTGATAGAAGAAAAGAAAACAAGTTGAGGTTTAAGAGTGCACCCTGATTCTGCCTAGAAGCATTTTTTAGGTCACAGAACAGTCACAGGATAACTGAAAGAACACCTGGTAGTCTCAATAATTTACAAATATTGAGAATGAAGTTTGGAGAGACAAAATTGGTCAGGATTTACTTGTAGGTTAGAAGAGAAGAGAAGAGAGAGACAGCTGCCTAGAAAGATAGGAAATTCAAAAGACTTGCAGAGAGGCTCCATGGAGTATTTAGTAGGAATATTGATCTGTACATGTAGCACAGTGCAAGGTTGAAGAAAGAACCACTGGGAGGAAGCAGGCTGAGCAATTTCAGGCAGTCAAACGGCTGGGAATACTCTGTGTAACCATCAATCGGAGTAGAAAGATCCCATGATACATGGGCATGAATTAGAGACTTCAGAAGTATATTGCCTTTACAACATGAATATATTTCCATAGACTTCTCTAGACCTACCCCAACAAAGCTTAAAAGCAACCACCTAAGAATCAAACTAATTCCAAATTACTTCCCAGTGTGCCAGAATAAACTTCAACACTATTTAAAACCATGTAAGAAACTCCAGCATACATGATATGCACAATGTCTGGCAGACGCACAAAGAAGCATGAAATGGAACCCATAACTTGAAGAAAAGCTAATTAATAGAAACAGATCCAGAAAGGAAAGAGAGAATAAAGTTAGCAAACCAGAAAATTAAAAGAGCTATTATAAATATGCTCCCAATGTTTAAGGAGGTCGAGAAAAACATGATCATGGTAAAGAAACAAATGGAAGACACATGAAAGTCTCAAATGGAACTTTCAGGGATAAAAATATGATGTCAAAAATACACTGGGTAGAAGTATCTGCAGGTTGTATATTGTGAAGAAGAGATCGGAGAAATTGGAACACAGCAGTAGAAATATAGAAGTAGAAACACTGAAAAAAAATCCAGAGAAAAATAAATATCAGGGACTTGTGACATAGTATCAAATTATTTAACATACATATATTTGGAGTACATAACAGAAGATGTGAGGAGAGAAAAAAATTTGAATAAATAATGGTTGGAAAATTTCCAAGTATGATAATAAAAGGTATAAACCCATATATCCACAAAGCCCAATGATTCCCAAACCAACTGTACATAGGGGAACTATACCAAGTCACCAGTAATCATCTTACTGAAAACCGGTGATAAGAAGAAAATCTTAAAAGCAGCTAGACAAAAATAACACATTCCACACAAAGGATCAGAGAGTCACAACCAGAAGACAATGTAAAGCAATATTTTTAATGTACTGAAAAAACAGATCTGTCAACCTAGAATTCTATACCCTGCAAAACAATCTTTGAAAAATGAAGACTTTTTCAAACAAACAAAAGCTGAAAGCATTTCTCTCCAGCACACCTGCACTCAAAAAATTTTAATAGAAGTTCTTTGGGGACGATAAAATAATACCAGGTGAATATTTGAATATATAGAAAGGAATGAAGAGCACAAAAAAAAAAAGGTCAATATGTGGGCAAAATGAAACAATTTTTTTCTCATTTTAATCTCCTTAAAAATTGTTGAGTGTTTAAAAGAAAAATAAATAACATATGAGGTTTATAACTATGAAAACATGAAATGTATGATAATACCACAAAGGAGATGAGGGAGGAAATGGAAATATATTGTTGAAAGGTTTTCATACTATATGTGAAGTGCTACAATATTATTTGAAGACAGAGATGATAAGTTGAAGGTATCTACTGTAAACCCTATAATAACAACTGAAAAGAAAATATAAAGAGGTATGAATAAAAACCAATAAATGAGATAAAATGGATTCATTAAAAATACTAAATTAATCTTGAAAAGAAAAGAGTAAAAGGCCTATTCCAGTAGTTTAGGAGGGGGATGACCATTTCTTGGACTGTGGTGGTTGTACTGGATATTGTGTGATGTAGTAAGGTTCAGAATATATTCTAAGGTAGAGTCAATGGGTTTTGCTAATGGAATGGATGTAGAATATGAGACTGGAAAGTGTCAAGGATGTCTCCCAGGTTTTCTGGACAAAGCCATGGGTAAAATGAATTGCAATTTACTGATATGAGGAAAAGTGGGGAAAAGACAGGATTATAAGGTAAAATTTTGAGCTGAAAATTGAAAAATGTAACTTGAGATGTCTATTAAGGTAGACATATAAATAGGCAGCTGGACATTCAAGTCTATCATTCACAGGGGAGGATGGTTCTGGAGATATAATTTGGAAGTCATGCATTTACAGGTCTGAAGTTGAAATCTTTTTCATGTCAGAAGTTTGTATTTTTTCTTTTATATGCTAGAGCTACTGAGCAGAGTTTTAAGCTGGGAAATGACATAGATTTGATTTTTGAAAAAAACCTGTTATGGTGGTCTTGAGAATGATATTTTTGGGAAAAAACAGCATGTAGAAATACAGTTTAGGAAACTTATGTCAGTAGAAAAGGGAGATGAGGGATTGCACAAAGGCAGTGGCAATGTAGGTGGAGAGGATGGAGTACATTTGATGTATATTTAGGAGGTGTAATTGGCCAGATTTGGTGACAGATTAAATTTGTGTGATATTGGGTGGAGGAAATTCTAGGAATTCTGGCTTGAGCAACTGGAGGGCTGGTTTACTGAAATAAGATATACACAGGACAATCATATATTAATAATTTATAATCCAAGTAGGTACACTTTTAAGAGAAAAGGGGCAACCTACGACATAGGAACAATTGAGGGATGTGGAAGAAGATACAGCACTGGTTTTGCTGGGGGTTTGGAGTGGACATAAAAACTTCAGTTATGTATACACAGTTGAAAAACTTGTGGAACATCCAAGAATCAATAACTAATATACCATTGGATAAACAGGTCTAGCCTCTGAGGAGTGATTTGGACTTCTGGTTGTTGGACAAGAAGTAGCTGAAGCCATAGAGACAGATGTATTAGACACCAAAATGTTTATATAATGAGACAAGCAATGGACTGAGGATTAATTCTTAAATGATCTTATTCCCTTTTATTTGTTTTGGTTTACAGGAGCTGGGAGTATGTTGGGATGGCTTGTGCTATACCATAACAGTTACTACCTGATAATAGCAGTCCAGTGAAGGAAATTTAGTACAATAACTTACGAGAGGCCAGGGCAATAGAATTTAGCCAGCTTGGTACAAAGGATATGTTTTTTATGGAGTTCAAATATAATTCAGCTTAAGCTTGCCTGAGACAGCCTAACCTTCACATGTGATAATGAGAGGTAATACTTATGTAATGTTTACTATGTGATTTTTCTAGGTTCTTTGTGCACATCAGTTCATTTAATCCTTATAACTGCCTTATAAGTTACTGTGCTATTACCCCCATCTTCTTGATGAGAAAAGTCAGACTCAGAGAGTTTAGTAACTTGATTATAGTTACAAAGCTAGTAACTGGAGTGACGGATTTAGAATTAGATAATCTGACAACTGAGTCCAAGCCTTTAGCATGAACTCTACTGTAATCCTGCCCGCTCTTTAATGTATCGATCTGGAGTCTGGTTTTTGTTTTTCTGTTCTTTCTAACCCTGGTTCAGTACAGCTCAGTCTGTCTTGCCAGTACAGGAATGATTTATTCGCTGACCATTTTGTGCCTTGCCTGATTTTCCTGTTCACCCAGAGTGAAAGCAGGGGAAAAGAACACAAGCATGCAATGATCCACCTTTGTTCCTTACCTCTTGGTTTTGAAAACAAGACTTCATTTGCTCTAGGAGAGGCAATTCTCATCCCCAGGGCAGATTCACTGCTGGCTCTGTTGGCAGCTTCAAAGACCCAGGTGGCCCCCTGCTGCCCAGCACTTATCCATGGCAGTCACAGATTCTGGTTCTTATGATGGGAATGTCCCGGGCTCAAGCTATAATTAGGAAGGACATTGTTCCTGAACCTGAGGTTTCTAAGCAACAGACAAAGAGCCAATTGAATGTTATTGGCTGCACGTCCTGTCCTCTAGCTGCATCCATGGCGCTTGTTACAGAGGCTCTTGGCTACTTCTCTGCACGTCCATCTGCCGAAATGGCAAAGTGCCCTCTTGGTCTGTTTTTGGATTCTTTCCAATAGCCATGGTTGCCAGGCCACGACAGACGCCTGCAGATCAACACAAGTGTTAGATCTTTTTTAGCTATGTTTCCTCTGGCAGCCACAGACCTTGTAAGACATGAGGCACACCTGTTGAGTGCCATCTGCCAAACAACATGGCTATTTGGGAATGGGATTAGGGGAAGGCAGCTGCCACGAAGACAGGCTACACCACATGTTAAAGTTGGAGTGTCAAAATCCCCCATACTCTTGATGAGAGAATAGGTCTGTGCTAGAGGACATGAGTAAAGTTAAGCACTACAAGGGTCAGGGGAGAGTCAAGTGATTATGAAACCTCAGACAAACATAGACTATGGCATAGCAGGTATCACTGTGAACCTTTCTCAGTATGGGCACCTCGTCAGAAGCAAAATCTGATAAGGTCGAGAGAAGTCTGTGTAATGAACTCACTGGCCCTTATAATAGAAAAGAAAAGTAGATGATCTAAAATTTCACCCTTGTATCTGAAACCTATAAGAAATATTAATATTTTCCAGCAGGCTTAGATCTAGACATTTGAAGCTCAGGCAAGTGTATGCATGTACATTGCTTGTGGGCTTCCTTCTTTTATTATAAACTGTAAAGACGATCTAAATAGGGTGTAGAGAATACAGTATCCTTGGATACTTTTTACTCTTATGGACCATGAATAGGATCAGGAAGAAAAAAATAGATTTATTAAAAAGAATATTTTGACAATTCTGCAAAAATTTTGATGATATCAAAAGCCTTAAATATAAGAACACTATAGGTAGACACATTTAAAGAGTGTAATTTAGTGGAACACTGCAACATTACATTGATTTGAGATATCTAATAAATTTTTTGAGGAGTCTTTCTCAATAAGAAGAGAAGATGCGTCAACATTTTTTGTGTCAACATTTTTGAGCAGCTACTACATGCTGGATATTAAATATAGACATCCACATTTACTCCTCACACCACAACTCTATGAGATATCTTTACCCCCATTAATAATATATTATTAATTAATATATTATGGTTACTATTAATTCCAATAACCTAAAGTCATTTTTTGGGGTTATTTAACATTTTTGACCCCTAGGTATGTATACTGTAAGCTTAGAAATAATCAAGAGACTTACCTGGTATATGTGGAATGCCAGGCAGGGTTAGAGCAAGTTTACTTTACAGTTCTGTTCTTGTAAAGATAAACATATTTTGTGGGTTTATGAGTAAAAGGGGAGTTTTAGATTTTATGTATTTAAATGTAGGTTGAACTGTAGGCTTTATGCTGGCAGGGATTTCTTCTATCTAGCTCTCTATTATAGCCCTAGTGCCTAGCACAGGAACTAGACACTGAATTTGTGAAATGAATAAATTAATGGTGGGATCAGAGCAATAATGGCAATCCCTCCATGCAGCAATTTATTTGTTATAAGATTAATATTCTTTACACACATATACACACATTTTTCCCCTGGGAGAAGGTATCTAGGGTAGAGACCCATTAGGAGGCTGAGATACTAATAGCCCAGATCAGGGGCTGTGGCAGTGGGGATGGAGAGCAAGAACTGATGGAGCAGCATCTTCTGGTGAAGGCTTGAAAAGATTTGTTCACCTAGAAAGTGTGTGCTGTAAGTGCAGGCATGGGAGAGGTGGGACCAGGTATCCAGCAGATTCCCTGGGAGACAGGATGATGCCTTTGCAATAGCGCGAGATGCCTTGAAATATTTTGCAAAAGGAATGCTAAGCTCAAAACTCAGTCTCTGGTTGGAGGGCTCAGACAACTATCAGGGGTGTGGATGACCACCAGTACTATTTGGACTTTTTGTTGTTGTCTCTGTTCCTGAAGGCAGTGGCCTCCTAAATAAATTGACAGACTGTGACTAGAGGCTTTTTTTTTTTTTTTTTTTAAATCTAGGATTGAAGCAAAACCAAATTAAACGATAGATGCCAGAAGAGATTTCTGCAGACTGGTGACATTTATATCTCTGACTCTTCGGTATTGCATTAAAGTTCTTATTAGTTTTTGTTTTCATTACCGAGTTTTAAATGATAAAGTTCCAGATGACATTTTTAGTGAGAAAGTTTTTTGCTATTTTAAAGTGTAACTAATTACCCAGTATCTTTCAAGTTATCCAGATAGTGCTTTCCCAGCTATATACATTTCCTCAATAATTAATAAAGCTGTTTGAATGAAATAGCTTTATTTTCCAATAAATAAGACTTTTAAATGAGTTATGATAGATATGTTCTCCTAGGTTTTTCTTTTATTTACTCACATTGCTTTGTAACCCCCCTATAATTAAGAGTCACCAAGAGCCCAAAGGACTTGAATTCTTCACTAGAAGTTTTGGGGTGGGAAAATAGAAGAAAAGAAAAGTTGTAAATTATTCTTCCTTACCAGAAAAAAATGTACCACCTGGACAAAATTGACTGGAGAAAACAGATTCTAAGACCATTCCTATCTCTGTTCCTGGACTAATCTAAGTGTCCCACTAGTGAGCCAAGGTCATTTTGTCTTCTGTCTCATTTTTCATATCACTCTCTACATCTGGATTATACCATTCTCAGTATTATAATTCATCCGCATGTAGTTCAAGTTCCTGGTACCATTTTGAAACTTTCCATGCTAAATACAACCATGTAATAGCATTTGTTCATTCATTTATCAAACACTGTGGACAAGCCATTGCATCCAACATAGTAAATGTTAGACTAGAGGATTAGAAAAAGTGCTAGGGAAATAAAGCAGAGGTCCGCCTTCTTTCCTCCTACTTACCATTTTTGTCACTTTATCTTTCCTGTCACAACTCCTCAGTTTAATTTAACTTTTGTAAAATTGACTCTTTGTTTTCATGACAGAAAAAAATGTGGGAGGGATGTAAGAGCTGGAGCGGTGGAGAATATGGATATAGGTTAATTATTGGTTAAGAAATACAGCGAATCTATTAGTGTGGCTGGGATTTAGGGACTAAGGCACTGGATGGCTTCTGTGGGATTTTTCTGTCTTGTAAGAAAAAAGATGGGGTCTAATTCTTATTAATAACAACTGAATGCTAAGCAGTCACTTACACATACACATGTTCACTCACACACAAACACATATTGAGTAACAAAGAAAGTTGGGGCCTTATGATATGAAGGGACATAAATTCCATATTAATTTCTAGACATCTCTTCTAATGTATCATATTAACTGAATATTGATGCTTCGTGTCTCCTTTTCCCAATAATGGGACCAATGAAGCTTATGTTGACATACAGTAAGGACCTACAAAAGAGAATCAAAATGACCACCCTAGAGATCTCCAGACAACTAGTTGGTTTTCTATGCTACCTTTCTTCAATAAGATCACTTTCTTCCAAAAAAAAAAAAAAAGAAAGAAATTTAGCAGCTGATAAAATAATGCTAGCATAGATAAAAACATTTATAGTAATGGTGCTGCTATAGAATAATTTTCGGGGGGAGAGGATGGAGAATCAGTAACTTTTTATTCTGAGGTCTCTGGTTATTTTGCTAAAACTTTTCTTTGAGAAAGTGTGAGAACCTGAGTTCAAAGGGCTGTGGTGAAATGATTTTTATGGGTGGTCAGAGGTGTGCAGATGCGAAAAGTCCTCTTAGGAATGTGGTTTGCAACTGGTCAGCTGTGGCACACAGATGTCAGGCAAACCATTCAGTATTGAGCCAGCCATTGAAGTTTAAATGATGTGTAAAATTTGCTTTAGAAGCAACCAAGAATATATATTATTACTTTGACACATAGCAGATGGAATGTTGAGTCGAGGGCTTTGTGCAAGATTTTGCATAGGTGAGTACCTCTTACTGTGAGTAAAGCAAAAAGGTAGCATAAGATGGAAATGGCTCATTTACAGGAACACGAAAGATCTCTGTTAAGCAAAGGAAGTAATATAGTCAAATGTTCTACTCAATAATGACAGAGTGCTGCAAACAGACTGAGAAAATAGTGGAATACCTTGAATAAATGTAATCTTCAAATGAGAGATGCAAATACTAGAATTTAACATGTACCCAAGAATGGAAAATATTGGTAATCCCTATATTAGTATTCACGAAGAGTTCTTATGGAGTGGAAGCATTAGCTCAGGGCAGGAGAGTGTGGACATACAAGACTAAGGTGTTGTGCTTCGTTTCTTTGGGGTCTCTTGTTGCCTTATTCCATGGTCACGAGATTTTTTGCCAATGAATAATGCTGGTCATAAGAAGGCCAGGTTGAACAGGGTATAGCTTGGTGCAAACTCACAATGTCATTCGTTTATTCAAGAAAAACACATTGAGTATATAAGTATGGGGTTAGAAAACATAGTATAACTTAAAATATTTTAGTGTCCCGGGGAGAATACAGACAAATAAATACTATGATGCTCTTTTATAAACACCGTATCAGGAGGTAATCCAAGATTCTATGTCATTACATAGGAGAGTGCCTAACCATATTGGTGGCATAGTGAATGTCTGGGAAGGCCTCCCAGAAGAGAGGAATTTAATAGGAAACCAAGGAGAAGAAATCATTAGGGGAAAATTGAAGGTAAATATGCAGTGTGGAAAGTGTCTTGCTGAGGAATGAAATATTCCAGACAGGGGAAAAATTAAAATATGTAACCTATTAATGGACAACAGTTTCATCCTCCTTTCTAGGAAACAACAATAATTTTTAATGTTTACAATATGACTAGGTAAATAGCTTGGTTTATGACATGTATGAGCAAGATTAATTTGCTTATAATTTATTTCCTCTCCTTGATTGATTATAAAAAATGCTATTCTAATTAGTCAAGAGTATTTTTTTTTTAATTCAAAAAATTTAGTGGATATAAGTGTTTTTTGTTACATGGATAAATGATATCATGCTGAAGTCAGAACTTTCAGTGTACCTGTTACCAGAATTGTGTAAATTATACTCAATAGGTAGATTTTTATTCTTTATTCACTTCCCAACCTCCTCTCTTCTTAGTTTCCAGTGTCGATTACTGCTCTTTATGACCATATATGTCCTTCCTTTATCTTCCACTTATAAGTGAGAGAAGTGGTATCTGTTTTTTCATTCCTGAGATACTTCATTTAGGATAATGGTATCCAGTTCCATCCAAGTTGCTGCAAAAGACATTATTTCATTTGTTTTTATGGTTGAGTAGTATTCCATGGTGTGTGTGTGTGTGTGTGTGTGTGTGTGTGTATGTGTGTGTGTATATGTGTATTTATATATATATATATTCCACATTTTATTTATTCAATCAATAGTTGATGTGTACTTAATTCCTTCTTTTTGCTACTGAATCATGCTGTGATAAACATTCAGAAGTAGGTGTCATTTTGATATAGTGACTTCTTCTCCTTGGAGTAGATATCCAGTAGTGTGATTACTGGATCAAATGGTAGGTCCACTTTTTGTTCTTTGAGGAATCTCCATACTGCTTTCCATAGAGTTTGTATAGGTTTACATTCCCACCACCAGTGCATAAGCATTCCATTTTTGCTGCAACTGTGCCAACATCTATTGTTTTATTGACTTTTTAGTTATGGTGATTCTGACAGGGGTAAGGTGGTATCTCACTATGGTTTTAATTTTCCTTTTCCTGAAAATCAGTGATGTTGAACATATTTTCATATGTTTGTTGGTCATTTGTCTATCTTCTTTTGAGAAGAGTCTGTTCATGTCTTTTGCCCACTTTTTAATGTGGTTATTTTTTTCTTGCTGATCTGTTTGAGTTCTTTGTAGATTCTGGATATTGGCCCTTTTTCAGATGTATAGTGTACAAATATTTTCTCCCATTCTTTAGGTTGTCTATTTACTCTTCTGATTATTTCCTTTGCTATGCAGAAACTTTTTGGTTTAGTAAAGTCCCATTTATTTATTTTTGTTCTCAAATTTATTTATTTTAAATCAACAGAAAAACTGTATGTGTTTATCATGTACAATATAATGTCTTAAAGCATAAATACATTATAAAATGATTAAATCTTTGTAATTAAAATATGCATTACTTCATATAGTTATCATTTTTGTGGGGAGAACATTTGATGTCCACGGTCTTAGCATTTTTCCACAATATAATATATCATTATTCAATATAGTCACTATGTTGTACAATAGGTCTCTTAAAATTATTCTTCCTATTTGACTGCCATTTTGTATACTTTGGCTGACATCTCCTCAACCACAAGTAGTTGCTAAATCATATGGTAGTTCTATTTTTAATTTTTTGAAGAATCTCCATACTTTTTTCATAATGACTGTGCTAATATACAGTCCCATCAACAGTATGTAAGGGTTCCTTCTTCTTTGGGTATTTGATAATAGTCATTCTAATACGAGTGAGTTATGATCTGATTGTGGTTTTAATTTGCATTTCCCTGATGATTAGTGATGTTGAACATTTTTTCATATACCTGTTAGCTATCTGTATGTCTTCTTTTGAGAAATGTCTATTCAGGTCTTTGATCCACTCTAATATCAGATATAAGTTTTCTTTCTATTGAGTCAAAGTCTTTGTATATTGTGAACATTAACCCCTTATTGGATGTATGTTTTGCCAATATTTTCTCCTAGTCTGTAGATTGTATCTTCACTCTATGGACTGTTTCTTTTGTTATGAAGAAGCTTTTTAGTTTGTCTATTTTTTGTTGTTGTTGTTGTCTGTGATTGTGAGGTCATATTCAAAAAAATATTGCCCAGACCGATGTCATAGAACATGTCCCCTGTTTTCTCTTAGTTTCATAGTTTTAGGTCTTAGATTTAAATCTTTAACCCATTTTGAGTTGATTTTTATATATGTTGTGAGATAAGAGTCTAATTTAATTCTTCTGCATGTGAATACCTAGTTTTCCTGACACAATTTATTAATGAGATAATTCTTTCTTCATTGTGTGCTCTTGACACCGTTGTTGAAAATCAGTTGGCTATAAATGTATGCATTTATTTCTGGGCTCTTTATATTGTTTCATTGGTCTATGTATCTGTATTTATGCCAGTAACATGCTGTTTGGTTACTAAAGCTTTGTAGTTTATTTTGAAGTCAGGTGGTATGATGCCTCCAGCTTTATTCTTTTTGCTCAAGATTGCTTTGGCTATTCAGGGTCTTTTGTGGTTCCATATAAATTTTGCGATTGTTTTCTCAATTTCTATGAAGAATATCTACTGGTATTTTGATAGGGCTTGTTGCATTAAGTTACTTTGTGTAGGCTGGACATTTCAATAATATTATTTCTTTTTATCTGTATCTTTCCATTAATATCTTCTTCAATTTCTTTCATCAGTGTTTTATAGTTTTTAAAATAGACTTTTTCACCTTCTTCATTAAATTTATTTCTAAGTATATTATGTTTTTTGTAGCTATTGTGAATGAGATTGTTTTCTTGATTTCTTTTTTAGATAGTTCACTGTTATTTTATATTATAGAAACACTACTGGATTTTGTAGGTTGATATTGTATCTTGCATTTTTACTGAATTTGTTTCTTAGTTCTAACAGTTTTTTGGTGGAGTCTTTAGGGTTTTTTATGTATAAAATCATGTATTCTGCAAACAAGGACAGTTTCACTTCTTCCTTTCCCATTCGGATGCCTTTTATTTCTTTCTCTTGCTTAGTTACTGTGGCTAGGACTTTCAGTACTATGTTGAATAGAGGTTACAAGAATAGGTATCCTTGCCTTGTTCTAGATCTTAGAGGAAAAGCTTTTAATTTTTCCACATTGAATATGGTGTTAGCTGTGGGTTTGTCATCTATGGCCTTTATTATGTTAAGGTACACTCCTTCTATACCTAATTTGGTGAGAGTTTTTATCATAAAAGGAATGTTGAATTTTATTAAATGCTTTTCTTTCATCCACTGAAATGAACATAGAGTTTGTCCTTTGTCCCGTTAATGTGATGTATTGTGTTTATTTATTTGTGTATATTGAACCATCCTTGCACCCCTTGGATGAATCCCACTTAATCATGGTGAATCATCTCTTTAAAGTGCTGTTGAATTTGGTTTGTTAGTATTTTGCTGGGGATTTTTGCGTGTATGTTCACTGGGGAAATTGGCCTATAGTTTTCTTTTATTGTAGTATCCTTGTCTTGTTTTGATATGAAGGTAATGTTGGTCTCATAAAATCAGTTTTGATATATTCTCTCTTCTTCAATTTTTTGAAAGAGTTTCAGAAGAATTGTTATTAGTTCTTTCATAAATGTTTTCTAGGATTTAGCCCTGAATAAATAATATGTCATATCACAGTCTCTTGGCCTGTGAGGTTACTGCTGAGAGGTTTGCTGCTAGGCACATTGGAACTCCCTTATATGCTATTTGCTTTTATTTCTCTTTGTCTTTGTATTTTATTTTTGACAATTTGATGATAATATGTCTTGGGGTAGTCTTATTTGAATTGAATCTTATTAGAGACTTTTGAACTTCCTGGATATTGATATCTTTCTCTAGATTTGGAAAATTGTCTTTCTTTTTCCCCTCCTAAATGCAAAAGATTAAAGAAATTGCTCTTACAATGCTGCCCCATACATCCCATAAGCTTTCTTCATTCTTTTCCATTTTTTTTTTCTCTGCAGACTATTTCCAAATAACTTGTCTTTGAGTTCACAGATTCTTTCTTCTGCCTCTTCAATTCTGCTGTTGATGTTCTCTATTGAACTTCATTTTTTAGCTCAAGGATTTTTGTTTTCTTGTTTTAATCATATCAGTCTCTTTTTTAAATATCTCATTCTGCACACATATTTTTCCTCATTTCATTGAATTGTTTCTCTGTATTTTATTGTAGTTTGCTAAGCTTCCTTAAAAACAATTACTTTTAATTTTTTTGTCAGGCCATTCATACATCTCCAGTTTTTTTGGTTCAGTCACTGGCACTTTATTTTGTCCATTTGTTGATATTATATTTCCCTGATTTTTCTTGATCTTTGTGACTATGTGTCATATCTGTGCATTTGAAGAAGTACATATGTATACCAGTCTTCACAGGGTGGCTTTGTCTAGGAATGTCTTTTAACAGTAAGCCTATCTAGGTAGTCTGGCCAGTTTTTAAGCCCAGGACTCCTGTGTCCAACATGGTTTGGGGCTGAAATCTTATGGCTGCTGAGGCTGGCACAGAGCTGGGTCATGCCCAAAGTTTATAAGCCCACAGTTGCTCAGGCCTGCTTGCCACTGAGGATTTTCTGGATACCAAGGCCACTGTAGTCAGCCAAAAGTGAGGCAGACTGGAGACCAAGCCCTTAAAGGAGATATATGTTCTTGCTTGGCACTGGGGCAGATCTGGAGGCTCAGTCTGTAGGTACCTGCAGACAGTCAGGGCTTATGGGGGTCTGCCTAGTGTTGGGTTTCACTATAATAGGCTTGATGGTAGAGTCCAAGGCAAAATACTATGCTCACTTCCCTCTCTTTCCCCCCCAATTAGACAGTATATTTTTCCATGCTATGTTTGCTGGTTTGGGGGAAGGGTGACAGGGACAGTGTAAAAGTATCTTTCCTACACTCTTCGATGCATGTTTTCTTATTATTGTGATAGAACCAAGTATTAAGATTTATCACCTGATTTTTCTTAGCTCTTTGAAAGGTATTTTTTTATGTGGATAGTTGTTTAAGTTGAGGTTTTTATGGGGGATGATTGCTGGAGAGTCCAATTCCACCATCTTACTCTGCCTTCTCCACACATGTTCTTTTGATAATAAACGAGGGAGAAAAAACTTGAACCTTGACCTGTTATGTAAGATAGAGGAGTTTGTGGGTGTGTTCGGTAGGTAGTAGGAAATTTTGGGGAGAATTTGTGGTGATTACTCAATATTGGTGAGCTATGTTTCAGGAACATATGTGGCACTTGTTTGGAAGGAGTTATGAAGACACTTGGGAGACAGTTGTAAAAGGGTTTGATAGGAAGTAAGAGGTTGGAGTGGGGTAATGGCAGAGTGGATGTAGGAGGAAAAGAATGTAGTGGATGGAAGGGTGGGGAAATCATATCCATATATAAGCTTCCATCTAATTTAGTTCTTCATAATAAAGAATTCCTTGATTATGGCTTTCAGAAAAATTGAGACAGGTTATTTCATTTTTCTAACCTTTCCATCTATGGATTCTTTCTCACTACTCTATTTCCCCTCTTCTTTTCTTTCAAAGTTTGCTCCATAAAAAAGAAATGACAAAGACTTACACTAATAAATTAAGGGTTAGTAAGACATAATTTGTTAACAAAAGCATATTTTTCTACAAAAGTTATCATATCTAAAGTGCTTAGTACAATACCTGGATCATGGTAAACCTTCAGTATTTTTGGTTATTACTACTAGTAATAGTAAGAACAACCATAATATTACCTTATATTATTATTGTCTTATTGATATTTATGTGAGAATAGTTTTAACCTGACAGGAGTAGGGATTGTTCTCCAATACAGTTCATTTCAAGGGGCTCTGAAAGGTAACTATTTAATGGCATATGCAAGCATTAAAATGCTAATTATAACAATGAGGTGCCACTTGGTATAAGAATTAGAACATAAATTTTAAAACTTATATTTCATCATCCAGAACCAAAAATTCTTGGGAAGAAAAACTAGGCAGAGTAAGTCATGCTGGTGGAATTTATTTTTCTTTTCTAAATATCTAAATTTTTCTGTGTGGGTGTTTATAATTGAGTTATAATTCTAAATCTGTTACTTCCTAATTCTGATACCATAGTAAGTTATTCATTCTTTCTAAACCCTAAAATGTACAAAATTCTAATTTAAAAATGAAAATAATAATAAGATACTATTTCTTTTTCAAAATCATTTGAGCAGTAGTTGAAGAAATGCTTATTAAAACTCTTAGCATAATAGTTGGTATATAGTTTGTGCTCAAGATATGTTGTTATAATAACAAATCCTCAGTAATAGAGAACAAGAGTTTTATAGTAAAATAATAAAATTCTAAATAATATATGTATCGCATTAATATTTTACATATCATAATTAAATAAAATTATTTAATTGATTTACTTTTAAATTTATAAATTTACTCATTCATAAATATTTATTAAGCATCCATTATTTTCTAGAACTATTTTAGATGTTCAGAATATGGAATTTTACAAAAAAAAACCACAAACCTTTGTCCTTATGAAACTTAGATTCCTATTAAATTGATATTGATGTTCAAAAGTACAATAAAATGAAAATAATTAAACATAATATTTACAAAACCAAGCATCAGTGAACACGTGCAGTTGTGGGAAGTATACTTGTGTGTGAGTGGTTTCCTAATACTCCTCCGAAAGTATGATTTAGGTGTCAGCTTCAGCAGGTCATGGGAGGGTGATGTATAATATATTGTCTGAGAAATGTTAAAACATGTATCTTGGATGTGGACATATTTCACCTGGGCTAGAAGCCCTTTAACAATACATTATACTCCCATGAATGAAATGGTTTCTAGGTAATTTAAAATCGTCATGACTCTCCTTCTAAAATTCTATTCAAAAAAGGTATTATTACTATCAGGAGAAAAGGAAAAAAAGACATAATCAATAATGAGGAACAAAGAGTAATGAATCAGAGATGGCACAAAAGGGTGAGAGGAGCTCAGATTAAAAGGAACGTGACGGTTGCTAAGTCTAAAAAAGGAAGGGCAAAGATTTACATTTATGAGGTTTTTTAAAAAACCCATCAGACAAACTAATTAAAAGTACAAATTTTAATTGGAGTTAATTGGATTGGGTAGTTGAATAAAAGGAGTGGGGAAAAAAAGCCTGTCACTCTTTTCCCTCCTCTCAAACATGCTAATGGATGATGAAGCACAGGCAGTTAATCAAGGCAAAACCTCCAGTTCCCTCACTGAATCCTAGAATGTTGGGGCTGAAGGGTTTTTTCGATCAACCATCTAATGCCATCGTGTGATGGATGAGGACATTAAGAACAAGGACTGATAAGTCACATGCCCAAGGTCACCCCCAGTGCCAATCCCTGGGAAAGAGTTGTCTCCCATTTCCCACATTAGAACTTTTCCAAATTTTTGCAGCTGAAAGCTCATGTCATCCTAGGAACAAGCAGAGGAGATTTTCAGGTCAAGGCCATTTAGAAACCAGGTAATTAAATATACCTAAAAATAACTGTTTTGATCATGGAATCTATATAATTAAAATAGTAGTTGATTGTTCCTTGTAGCTGATGTGACTAAGAATTGGAGAAAGGAAAAAAAAAAGGAAGAGATCAATGAGGCAGGCTGCTTTTGATTGCAAAGATTAATGTGAAGTCTAACTTGCTTATGTCTCTTAGTTGACCTCACATTCTCCTTGGTCTCCATGAAGGACATTTTGTGCTAAATTGTATAATGACTGCTTAACAAAGTACTTTACTCTCTCTGTTTTTGTGTAAAAGAAAAAGAATTATTTTGACAAAGGCATTCATGAAGTTACATGGGGGAAAGAAAGGTCTTTGTAATAAATGGCATTGGAACTACTCAGTGTCCATTGGAAAAAGAAATGAAGTTTAACACCTTATACCACAAACAAAAATTAATTTAAGATATATCATAGATCTAAATGTGAGGAAAATATAGGAGGATGTCTCTGTGAACTTACAATGGGTGAAGATATTAAATATTGTGAAAGGACAAAATTGCTCTAAATTATAGTTTAAAGATTGAATTGGCTTTTATTTGTGATTCCAGAATTGGGCTACACCTCATTCTAAAAAATAGAATGAACTTTCTGATGTATTGAGTAGAGGAGGTTGGCTTTCTAGACAGAAAAGGGCTGAAGGAAGAAGAAATGGAAAACAAAAGTAGATTAGTCATTTCAAAGTTACTTTCCTTATGAAGGTTAAAGCAGAGGGAACTTCCTTATCATGTCAGCTAAAACTGATCTGTTTGGGGATTTGGCTATTATCTCTATCTCTCCTGATTTCCTGGAAGGTCAGATAAACAACTTAGTTCTGGCTTGTTGGCATGGGCATTAATAATGCCATTTTGTTTTGTTTGAACTATTGGGCTTGCAGGAGCTCAGTCCAAACCAAGAGCCTCCGATAAGTTTTATTTAACAGCATTAAGCAAACAAAAAAAATGATAGATTGAACTTCATCAAATTATAAACTACTGCTCATCAAAAAAGCACCATTAAAAAAGAGGAAAGGCAAACTATAGACTGGGGAGAATATGCATAATAAATTCACAATATATGTATTTGACAACAGACTCATAGCCTGAAAATATATAGAATTCCTATAGATCAATAAGAAAAAGACATTATCTCCACAACTCAGAGCAGACTTGAACAGATACTTCAGAAAAGGAAGTATCTAAATGGACAGTAAGCATATGAAAAAAGTTCTTGATGTAAATTAAAACTTCAGTATCACTACATTTCCATCAGAATGACTAAAAATTAAAAACAAAACAAAACCAAAAACTGATAATACCAAATATTGGTGAAGGTGTGGAGCAACAAACTCTTACATATTGCTCTTGAAATTAAAATAGCTCTAATATTTTGGAAAATGACCTGGCGGTTTCTAATAGAATTAAATATACACCTATGTACCCTATGACTCAGCCCTTCTATTCATATACACATATATACATACATATATGAGAAAAAAGTTCATATGTCCACAAAAAGACTTGTACAAAATGTTTATAGTAGCTTTAATGTGACAGCCCTAAAATGAAAACAACTTAAATGTTTATTAACAAGAGAATGGATGAATATTAATATATCCCTCAATGAGATACTACACAGTAACAAAAGAACAAACCACAGTATGCATAAATGCAAAAACATTATTTTGAGTAAAATAAATCAGACACAAAAGAGTACGTGGCTATATGGTTACATTTATTTCAGTTTCAAGAACAGGCAAAATTAATCTACAGTGATGGGGGTCATATTGACTGGGACAGGCAGAAGAGAACTTTCTGGGAGATGTACATGGTATATCTTGATCTGGGTAGGGATCACATGGTGCATACATAGATAAAAATTCACAGAGCAGTACATAGAGCATATTTTTACATTAGACTATATATGTTATACCTTAATTTAAAAAAAATTTAAAAATGGAAAAATAATCAAATCGAAAATTTGAAACAATGTAACAGAGACCATGGTAGATTTTTGGAAGTATACATGGCTAAAGACTTTTCTTTCTCTCTCACTCCTCCCTTTCCCACCACCATCCTTTCCCTTCCCCTTCTCCCTCCTTGTAAGATGCTTATATAGATGGGTAAGTGAGTGAATCAGTGATTTTGCTTGTTTTGTCCATTGGCTGAATCCAATTTTTGAGAAGAAACTGACCAAATAAAAGAGTCTTCCTAGGCAAGTTATCCTAGGAAGTTATCCTATTATAAGTTATATAATTTTTTGTCTAGACTGGGACCTTAGAGCTAAACATAATTATATATATTTGAAATGTGTCTTCTCAAATTGCTTTTATTATGTTCAAAACTATTATCAAAAGTAAAAACTTAATAACAAAAAAATAGATCCTTGAATGTTATGTATGTATTTACATCCATCAATTTTTATGTTGATTCAACATTAAAAAATAACATAAGCATAATAATTATTCTTAGTACATTTTCACATATTTTAGTTTCTTTATTATACCTATCTGTAATACTATGTAACTGATGTTTCTCTGAAAACTATATTTTAATAGTCTTATTATTTTAAAATTTTCATAAAAGCGCCTACAACTTTCCTGTTAATAAATTTGAAAGTGCTGACACCTTCAATTGACTCTTCCTCTGCCGATCATATTTTTAATAGAAAAAATAATATCTCTACTGTGTGCTGAAATGCTTGATAGGCTCAGAGCATGTTATTCTAAATGAAGTATATTTTCAATTCTAATTTATTTTTGTGTTGAAAGGTGTAAATATTTCAGCTCAAAGATTTTTCAATGTACTTTTTTTGTGCCTTCAGTCATAGTACATCTCTTACATAAACTTAGAAGATAAACTCATTCAATTAGTTGTCTATATTTATGACTCTTTTTGCAAGCTTCATAAAAATTAGATATTTAACATGGTAGACCTTCTGAGTTTCATCCCGATTTGGCAAAGAATATAAATACAGTGTATATACAATTGAAATTAAGAGCACCATCAAAACACTTTTTCCAAAAGTCAATATATTTCAAAGTGCACTTATGGAAATTAAAAATTATATTTGTACACCATTTGTATTCTTATTGTTTAATTTGTTTAGTTCCTCCCTTTTTATGCAGTTTTGTTGTTTTGTGCTCCATTGTTGAATATTTTCATTAAAAAATTTAAATTGATTTTTATAATTAAAAAAGATACCAATTTTTAGAGAGCTGCCTTTTTTTTATAAAAATGTTAAGTAATATTAAGCATGTTAAGTTTATTTACAAAATCGTTTCTAAAAGCCTCCTATTGATGAAGGGCAGCTTGGAGAGTAAGCTTGGTCTGCCATCCTAAAGCATCCTTTTTACATTTAACATAAAATTTGTCTCAAAAGTATCGTAGTTTAATGAAGTATATATGACACCCATACATATATTCATTTGTCAATCTTGATAATTGCAATTTTTATTTGAATTAGTAGAATAATACCACTAATACATATGTGAATTATATTATTAGTACAACTAATTCCTAGTATATGTCTATTCCAAAAATCTCTAAGAACATTGTTTTTAATCATAACATTATGGTCCATTAAAATGTCTATTCATATTATCAGCACAATAATATTTTTTAATGTTGAACTTTTAAATTGAATCTGTAATAATATTCAAATGTCAGATGTTTCATCTTTGATAGAACAAACTCCAAAAAGCTTTACTTTGATTTCATGAATTGGTTGAAATAGTGGAAATATTATTGGACTTGTGTGATTTTCTATTTAAAGTATCTGATGAGATGAATATAAACCTGCTATCATTTAAAACTGTTTGCAAAGTTTTTCTGCTAATGAAGCCAACATATTTACTTTTTATATATGCCCAATAAAACTTGGAATTAAACATGAACAAATTTAATTTCAAATAGTCATGTGATCTAATCAGTCATCCTTCACAGAATAATATGTAAGCATGCAGTTTACTTAAAATTTATATATCATAAATTTACATTACAAACATGAAGTTTACATATAAAAATTTACAGTGAGTAACTTTTAAAAGAGAATTAATACTTCTCCAACAGACTTATGTTTTCATCTGGTCAGTGATATCATTCTGGCCTCCATGATGGATTATAAATATCAACACATAATTTGTGCAAGTAACAGAAGCATAATCAACCTTTGTGATAGAGGAAAATTCTGTGATTATAATTATTTTACAAACACATTTTTATTCTTAACTCATTGCTTTCAAAGGGGTTATTAAAAAATAAATGAATGTTATTAAATAATAAAATAAATAGTTTTAGATTTATACCATACAATAAGTGACTAAACCACTGTAGCAAGAGCATTCTGACTACTCTCTATCTGGTCTATAGCAGGATTTCTCAGCATGTATATCCCACACATATTGTACGTACAAGTCAACTATAATATCTCTTGATTCTCACTAACCCCATCAACTGCTGGTCCGGTGGATATAAACATTTTGCATTCCATAGTACAGTAAAATTGGCTAACTTGTCCAATAGTTAGCAGGTCTGACAGAATATAATAGTAGTCCACCACTACTCTAAACCAGAAGAGTTAGCCACCCTTGGCTGCTGAAGTCTGAAGTCACTTTGCTTTATGAATGACTGTCCTATAGATTTCCTTTAAATGAAGCTCCTTGAATCAAGAAATAAGAGTTCCTTGCTCAGATTTCAAATTTATTATTCTTCTATTATAGTGCGTATTCTGTTAACTGCCTATTTGTCTCATATACTCACTACTGAGAGAAACCTCTGCAAAAGCTGGGAGTACAAAGGAAATTTCTACCAAACCTATTCCAGTGTATTTTAACACATTTATTAATAATAAAACTTCATAAAAGACAAAAATATGGACAAATGTTTAACTGAGTAAGAGGCTAGACATATCAGTGGGGACTGTTCCAGGTAAACTGGAAGGTATGGATACTTTAGTCATTTTACTTTAGGTCAAGCTGGAAGGTTATCACTTTTTAGATGTTCCTGGGACTATACTGAGGCAAGGAGGAAAGATTTAAAACATACCTAAGGAGAGGGATGAGTTGAATATCTAGGGGAAATTAGAATATGTACGCATTAAGTAGAAGAAAGGCTGATAAAGTACTAGAAAATGCATCATGATCCATATCTAATTGAGAAAATATACTGAGGTATATGTGGCAGGGCAGTAAGATTGGTAGCTAAGTCCATGAATCCTGAGCACCAAGTAGGATGTAATGTTTCAGCAATAACAATAACAAAATAACTTACTCATTGATACCTTACATGGGCTAGGCACTCTACTAGGTATCTAATTTACACACTACTGGGTGAGATTTGTATCAATTTCTGCATTATACAGATGAGAAATATGGTGACAAAGGAGGAATAAGAAAATAGTAGGTGGAAAAACTGGAATTAAAATTCAGATGTTTTGTTTTAACATACACACACTCTACTATGTTTTTCCAACCTCACTATTCCTTTTATGTGGAGCTAAACAGCTTAAATTTTATGACTTAAAAACACCCTGTAGCTGCCCATCCCAGTATTTTTATTCTTTCTCTCAAATATGACCTTTATATTGACCTACGCTTGGATGGCCAGGAAAATCAAAGCAGTTGAGTCACGTGGATATATTAGTCTCATTTCTTCAGAATCTGTGTCTCTTTCACACTAACCCCATCCTATGGTCACTCATTGCAAACTCTGCACCTGGTAGAGTATGAGATGTATTTTCAGGCCCTTCTTCCACCACTGAGCTCCTTTGTTTTGGATTCTAGACCAAAGAAAGCCAAGTCTCCTTCTCAAAGTCTAGCATTTAACATTTTTGTTAAAACTAAAATTGAATCCTAATTATTGAGCTCTGTATTACTCCTGTAATGAAATTTCTTTTTTGGCCAATGACATAGAAAAGCAGCATAAAAAGACAGTAAAACCTATTCATAGTTTTAAACCTGAACTTTGTCCTCTCTTAAAACTTCTTGTATCTCACTTTATTGCTACTAATTCTCCTATTTCTTGCTTTACCTTTGTATTTAGGGCTCTGTATTATTTTTCTGTACATAACTGAGGCTTCTCCTTGATAATATTAGTTTATTTTCTCATTGGAACCCCCATAAATTGGCACCTCCCAATGGGTAGCACATTTATACAATTTTCTCTAGCCTCACAAAGCCAATATTCCCTGAGTAAAAGCAACATGATTCAAAATTGATAGCTCTAATTGAGAGACTATGTATAATTCTTTGACTTTAACACAAGAAAATTAAAATTCAGACACTGCCCTGGCCCAAAATAGCTTCAATTCAGTTTTATCTGCCTATGTCTAATAGCCTGAGAAAAATGTGCTTATAAAGAACAAGTGGGGGGTTGAGACTTTGGTCTTGTCTACATGCTCATAAAGAAAATTAATGAAACTATAAACCTTTAGGGGTGATGACCTGGCAGACTGCAGATAGAATTCAGTCTTTTCAAAGACTGAGTGATGATATTATTAAACAACATCTGGCAGAAACTTAAAAATCTGCACCCTTTTCTAAGTCCTCATTAACTATGGAGGAAATGTAATCTTCCTTTTCATAAATCTAAGCAGGAACAACCACCTTCATGGGCTTCAGAAGCCTGTATGGTAGGTTGGTTGACAGATGTACAGCAGGAAAAGTTTGTGTCTACACAGCTTAGGAATTGCATAGGTACTTGCTTAAGGAAGAGTTGAAAAATGTCCATGTGAATGAATTGGAGTCTCATGTCAGCCATTTCTCTGGTTTAGGACAAATTCTTATATAATTACTCATAATTTTCTTTTTGCCATGTACTAATTGTGTTACTGTTGCTTACTCTCTTTGTCCTGTAAGAATTATTCAGCCTTGGATAAGAGTTGCAATTTCTTTGATCCTATGGGGTTTTTTGCCATAATTTATTTTTAATTATGGTAAAATACATACAACATAAAATGTACCATCTTAACCATTTTTAAATGTACAGCCAGTAGTGTTAAGTATATTCTCATTGTTGTATAAAGTCAGGGGATTGAATTTTACCAGAGTTTCTCTACCTTGGCATTATCGAAATTTTGGGCTGGATAATTCTTTGTTGTGGGGGTCAGTCCAGTACCTTGTAGTATGTTCAGCAGTATCCCCAGCCTCTACCCAGTAGATGCCAGTAACGACTCCTTCCCCAGTTGTGACAACCAAAAATGTTTTTAGGCATTTCAAATATTACTGAGGGCAAAATCACTCCTGGTTTTGAGCCACTGAACTAAAGCATTTCTAAGTTCCCTTCCACTTTGTGTATTCTGTCATCTACTGTTATCTGGAGAGAGATTCCTGCTTTTTAAATAGATAAAAACAATTTCTAGAAATATAGTTCAGAAGAATAAGATGAGGCTGAGAGGAATAGTGACCTGAGTTTATAATAATAGTAATTTATGTTTCTCTTAAAAATCTAGATTTGGACATGTTTTATTTTTGAAGTAATATGTTCATTAAAATATTAAACTACAGAAAAATATCAGGAATAAAAAGTCAATCTTATCCAGAAAAAACAAGGGAAATTACACCAACTTTTTGGATTTTTTTTTTTTTAAAGAATGACCTACATTCTTTGATAAAGAAGCTACAATAATATTTATTGGACTTTTGAGTTTGTTGGTAAACCTACCTGAGAAAATAGCTTTTGCAGGGGACCTCTTTGCACAGTATTACTCCCAATGAAATAATTTATTGTGAGATAGTTTATATTATACAATCCATGGGAGGTGAGGCTCTGTCTTTCCTGCTCCATTATAACAATAGAGTAAGAAATAATCCACCCAGGGCAATCTGGGGGGTGTGGTGTTGATGTACCTGGAGGAGAGAAAATAGATAGCAATCCTGGGCTCCCTTCCACTCTGGTCCATTCTTTCCCCTCATGATAGGGCAAATTCCTTTATTTTAACTGTTGAGCCTATCTTTGTGATCCATTAACCATTTCTCATATTTAGAGCTGCAATACACAGAATGTTTGCAAATGAAAAGATGATATAAAGATGATACAGGCAAACATCAGCTAAATGAAAATTTAATAAAATTGCAATATTAGATTAAAAAGAACTTTGGGTAAACAAATGCCAAAGCATCAATGAAAATTATGATATACTGAAAATTATCAAGAATAGCTAAAGTTTCTGAATACATGTGTAGTTAACAATATAGTTTCAAAATATACAATGTTATATCTAAATAATGAGAAGAAATAAATAAAATAACAATTATAGATAAAATATTTTAACAACTCCTCTCAGACAAATGATAGATCAAGGTGAGAAAAAATAATAAAAATTAATTAGGTTGATATAAAAAATGCCTATAGAATTTTACACCAACAAACACAGAATACACATTTTCATTAACACACATGCCCCAATCACAAATATTAAAATTATACTAATGTCTTAGGTTGGGTTCCCTGGAAACAGAATCTGAGGTGGAGAGTTGTAGACAGAATATTGGGATTTGGTCTTGGGAGATACACCTGTACTTATGTGAGAACACCAATTTTAGGAGGAGGGGGAAGCTGACTCACAGTGAGGTTGCAAGTGCTGCTCAGCTAGTCCTAATGGAAGCTCTTACAAGGTTTTCCAAACTGAGAGCTGGGTATGTTACTGACTGTAGTCACTGGCTGCATGCTGCACCAGGAAAGGGGGATAGCCTTGAGAGACAGATTTCTCTGCATCTGAGGGTGATGCCCAGTGAGGGGCAGGCTAGGAGTCATCAGAATTCAATATTTCCAGCAGCTGGGGAATAGGCAAGTCATCCTTGAAGAAATTATCTGAGCAGAGTGCCACACTATCCATTATGATATATCACAAAGGAAGCTGCAATACACTCTGAAGGAACAGTATTGTACAGACCATGTTCTCTGGCAATAATGCATTTAAATTAAAAATCAGTAACCAAAGAATACCTTAAAATCCCATATGCCTTGAAACTTAAAAAAAAAAAATCCTATGAAATTATCACTTGGTTAAAGAGGAAATCATGAGGATAAAATGATGAATACTTAGAACTGAATAACAATAAAAGCACCACATGTGGAAATTTGTGGTATGAATCTAAAGCAGTACTCAGTAAAAATTTAAATTTTGACTCTGTCTGTAAGGAAAGAGAAGTGATTGAAAACAAATGAGCAAAGAGCTCAACAAAAGAAGCTAGAAAAATAAGAATAGAATAAACACAAAAAAATCAGGAAGGAAATAGTAAAGTTAGAAGGAGGAGTCAATGAAATAGGAAATAAAGAATAGGTAAAATGAATAAAACCAAAACATCGTTCTTTGAAAAGTCTCACAATATTGATAAACTTCTGGTAAGATCGAGGGGAAAAAAAAGATGGGAGAAGGAGATAAGATAGATCTTATCTCGGCTCAGAAAAAAATACAGAATGACAAAGGGGAAAATAACTACGTTTATAATAAGAGCTTAATCACTCAAATATTATAAAGCATTAGTTAATACATTTAAGAGGTAAAATAGATTAAAAATATAATAACTGACATAAGAAATAGAAAATACAATAAGAATAATGGAAATTGAATTTTAATATCTTCCACTAGAAAAATTTTCATGTCTAGACATTATAAGGGAATTAATATTTTTGTAATATAAGTTTCTAGAAGCAAAAAAAGGGGAAAATTACCCAACACATTTTAGGAAGCTGATATATTATTGATCCTAAAATCTAATAAGGAAAGTATGAGAAAATAAGAGAAAAGAACAAATTTATGCATATGCAAATATCCTAAACAAAATATTGTAAGCCCAACCAAGTGGGCTAAAATACACATACTTACCAAATTAGTGTGTAAAGATGGCTCAGGTTTAGAAAATCTTTCAAGCTCAAAATGTGAAAAATAAAATGATAAAGTCAAAATAGTGTGAAACAATCTGTGAAAAATATGTTAGAAAGATTTCTTAAACATTATTTGAAAAATACTGGGCATGATGAGAAAATCTATGATGGATTTTATTAAAATTTACTACATCCACATACTTGAGGAAAAAATCAACTCCATTGATTCAGAAAAAGCATTTGGAAAAGTTTCACATTTATTTATGATGAAAAAGAACTCAGAAATCTAACAGTAGAAATTTGACAAAGACTCTGAGGAAAGCCTACATCAATGCCTTCCTTACCTTGATGCATATTCCCTTTGAAGTTGGTATTTAGACAGTGGTTCATCTGTCAATTCCACTGTTTATCAACATACTAGAGGATCTGACAAATTCATACCATATAATTGTGCAAGGAAAAACATAGAAAAAAACCCAGAATTGTCATTATTTGTAGATGGTATCATTTTCTTACAAAACCCAAAATAACCAGTGGTAATCTATAAGGACTAAAAAAAGAATTTGCAAAATTGTTGAATACAAGATCAACATAGCAAAAATTTAATGACATTTCTCATTATCAATGATAACGAAATAAAGAGAAAGGTATTATTTGTGAAATTAAAAAAATCATTGGCGACTTTTCAGGTCTCTCTCTCTCCCGGGACCCAAAAATCTTGCCCGGGTCCCTCTCTTGGGACTCGTTACCCTCACCCAGGAGCACCCCAATAAAGCCTCTTTACTTATCACTTTCAACTCTGCTAGTCTTTCTTTCTCTGGCACCGGCCAATCCAAAAAACCTAAAAAAAAAAAAAAGTCCTTATCTAAAAATCATCCTAACTAAAGATGCATAGAATCTTAGTGCCAGAAAATAAAGTAAATTCTATCACAGAGCATAAAAGAACATCTGAACACTGTGTTTAAGGCTGGGATAATTTTACATGTAAAGATGTTAACAATCAACCATTCATCTTTAATTTCTATTTTAATCCAAAATAATTTTTAAATAATTCAAATTTAAAAAAGAAAAATAAATGCCCTCAAAAATATCAGGCAATTTTGAAATTAAGAAAAAAAACAAATTACATTTTCTACAAGATATTAAAACATAGAACAAAGAAGATCATGGAAGAGAAAAATAAGTCACTGAGAGTGGAGCCAAAACCCATGAGAACAATGGACTGGGGAACTGTTCTTACAAAGTAGAATCCTAGGCCTGGCAATGAATGTTCCTCGTCTTGAGGGAAGTGGCTTCTTGGTTTCTGCCACAGCCAAGTATAGCAGAGCATGCTCCTGGGCCTTGGAGACATTCTCCCATTCTTCCCATTGCTGAATGAGCTTATCTCTGTGATTTCATTGCATTTTGAGAGTGTAACATGCCACCAATTTTTCATTTATATTCAGAGGTATTTTAACTAAGAGGATTCATTCTAGAGGTGATAAAAAAGCTAAGCAACGGTCAGTGATTCTGGATTTGTGCTTAGAGCAGACTGCTTGGGACTTTTGGGCTTGCAAAATGAGTGAGTTCTACATGTCGAAGGGAGTGGAAGGAAATAAAACTTTTGGTAATCAAAAAGGTAGATGTAAAGATTGAATACCAGTTTACTAATATCTGCTTCCCCTTCCTAGGAAGGATTCTACTTCCATATTCCAGTTAAGTCAGGTTTGTCCACAGGACTTACTTTAGTCAATGAAATGTGACAACCGACATTCCAATTAGAAGCTTCTTGGAAAGATGACCTTTGATGGACATGTAGGATATTGAGACATAAATCTTTGTTGTTGTACGCAGCTGAGATGAAGACATCTGTTACTACAGCGTAATCTAACATAACTTGACTGATAGAAGTAAAATGTGATACATACTTATGATGAACTATTATGTATGCTTCAGGAGTAATAAAGTAGACTTACATATAAAAATTAATTGATCTAAGACACATTAAAATGAGTTGAAGGTAAATGGGTAAAGCTGTATGAGTGGACGTAAGTATGAAACCATGAGATCTATAGAAATTATAAATTATTTAAATTCAAAACTACACACCAACAACACAATACATTCTTTCATATGGGGCATCCACTAAATACAATACAGTAACTATGGAAGAAAGGAGGTTATGGCTTTCTTTCATAAGAATAAATTGATAATAAAGGAAAACATGCAAGATCATAGCCATTAAAATTAAAAACTCAGTGTGAAGGTTAAATAGCAAACTGGACAGTTTCCTCATGTACAAAATGAGAGAAGAGTACAAACCTCATATGTTTGTTGTGATGATTAAGTGCATTAATGTATAAAAAGGGCTCCAAAGAATGCCTGGCATCAAGAAAAGCTCTTTAAAAGTATTTGCTATGATGTATTAGTTGCTATTTACTATTAGTTGAAAAGAGACTTACTGAACTTGAAGGTAGAACAGAAGGAGTTGCCCATCCTGTAGAAGGAAAAAATAAAAATTATGTTAGTCAGATTAAGGGGCATGGAAGATAGTATAAAAAATGGCAGCATATATATACATACAGCAGTTCCAAAAACAGGGAATATAGAAAATGCAATATTTGAAGAGATAATAGTTGAGAGATTAAAAATATATATAAATATCCATAATTTGAAAGTCATACTAAATTTTTAGGAGGATAACAAGAAATCCAATTTATGTACATCATAGTGAAACTTCAGAAACCAAAGGCAATTTAATAATTTTAAAAAAGCAGGAAAGGAAAGGTCAATTACCTATTAAGAAACAAAAATTTTATTTTCAGTAAAGCTGATGTCAGAAGATAGTGAAACAGTATCTTTATGTATTAATGGAAAAGTACCCAACTAGAACTTCCTATTTAAGACTAATGATGAGCTAAAGCTACAGTTAGATAAAAACTTAAAAGCATTTTTCATTTTTAAACCACAGCTGACAAAGACCAAGAATTTGGTCTTAGTTTTTGCACTGACAGTATAAAAGCACTGGTTTTGACATTTGCTTGTTTTTGTCCAAATTCCCTACATATTCATTTAATATTGTATTACTTTATCATCTAGATTCATTTAAAAACAAAAAAGAAAAACCTCTACTGACTTCAGTAAATTTTCTCCAGGAAAGTGATTTTGTCAATTATCTTTTAAGACCAATAAAATAGAAATAGGGAAACTTAAATGGACTTCTTCATCATGACCATATGTTCTGGTCCTCACCATCTCTCACCGCATAATTACTTGACTCAATTACTTGCCTACATTTCTAACCTCACCTCCTTTTACTTTTCCTCTTGCTCATTATGCTCAATTACAAGGGCTTGCAGCTGTTCCTGGAATGTACCAAATTTGAATCCATCTTAGATCCTTTCTCTCTGCCTGAATTTCTCTCTAGTAGGGACTTTCTTGCAAGGCCAATCTAAATTTACTTCTGATCTCCTTGTCATTTTGCTTTCAGCTTACGTCCTCAGAGAGGTAGTCCTTGTTATCCTAACTAGTGTAGCCACCCCAAATTCTTTTAATTACATGATCTATTTATCTTTCCATTAAATCTCCATGATAGTAAGTACCTTGTCTATTTGTTCACCACAGTGTCTGTAAAATATAGAATAGTGCAAGACACATAGTAAGTACTCGATAATTATTTCTGAGTATACAAATAAATGAGTAAGTTAGCAAATTGCTATACAAATTTGGGACTAATATAACTTGATTTCTAATACATGAAGAACATTGCATTCATAACTTTATTTAGACCTTACAACAAACCTTAGGAAAAGGAACAAAGACAATAAAATGAGCAAAGTTGGCAGAATGATTAATTATCATCATTTTGCTGAAGAGGAAGCTTTGAGTTAAGCAGTTAAATAATTTACTAGGGTCACAAACTGGTAATGATGAGGCTTGTGGTAGGTCAAATAATGGCACCCCATAAAGATGTTCATATCTAATTCCTAGAACCTGTGACTATGTTACCATACATGGAAAAGGGGATTTTGTAGGTGTGATTAAGAACCTTGAGATGCAGAGATGATCTTGGATGATCTGTGTGGGCTCAATCTAATTACATGAATCCTTAAAAGAACCTTTCTCAGCTGAGAGTAGGGCCAGAAGGTATGTGACTGTGAAAGGATGGTCAGAGGGATACAAAGTTACTGACTTGGAGGATGGAGGAAAGGGGTCCACAAGACAAGGAATGGGGTAGCCTCTAGAAGCTGGAAAAGGCAAGGAAGTGGATTCTCCCCTAGAGTCTCCAGAAGAACCACAACCCTGCTGACATTTTGAGGTTGTTGACATTTATCCCAGAGTGTATTCAATTTATAATCTACAGAATTGTGAGATAAAAAAAAATTTTGTATTGTCTTGAGCCCTTACATTTGTGTTAATTTGTTACAGCAGCAATAGGAAACTAATACAAGACTCAAACTAGAATCCAGATGAGCTGACTCTTTCTGCTAGACTACACATTATCTTTAGTAATTCAACATTTCCATTAAACGCAATGCCAAACAGATTAAATACTCACTGAAAAGTGCCATGACAGGAAAATACCTCCTAAATTAGAGAGATTGTAGTATACATATGTAAAGTATATGCGACTGATTCTTTAAACTGTCAGCTATTTTTTTTTAATGGCAAAAAGAGAGAGAATAACATCATGAAACAGGGCTATGTAGACCATCTAAGAAGGAGACAAAAATCTTAGTATTGTGTTTTGAATAGGTGTAATTTGAAACAATTTATTATTCTCATTATATTTATCCTAATGAGAAAAGAGCTCTGTCCTGGTTATAGTCCATGCCATTGTAATATAATATACAACAGGGCTCTGGAGAGCAAGTCAATGCAGCAAAATAGCTTTTTATTCTTTATTTCTTTTTGTTTGTTTGTTTCAGACTTTTTCTTTCATTTTCATACAGTCTCTAGAAGATGGGCTGGGCCAATAAGAAAAAGGAATAAAGAGAATAAACTGAATGGAGGCAAGGCCAAAGGGGTCAAAGAAATGCTGAACCAAAGCATGTACTTATATGGAATTATGTGTAGGTGTTTTGGTTAAGTTTGGACAGGATGAACCCTGTTTCTTAGTTACCATATTTCTGGGAAAAGAAAAAAAGCAATTAACATGATCTGACAGTATTTGAAAAAATGAATATATTAAAATGAAAACTCTTAAAAAGGACATGAATTAAATCATATTTCATTGTATGACATTGTTTTATCGAACATTTAATAAATCTCTAACTATTAGTCAATAAAAGAAACATTTAACTCCTTGAAATAAGGTCTATTACAAAAAATCCTAAGATATATTACTTTAAACTTATGGGTAATTTCTGTGAACTGAAAACAAGAACACAAATTTCTTTGGTATTATTTACACATTGGAATACATATGCATGCCACCATCTCTGAACAGGAGGTATGGTGCTAGTGTTTGTGTTGAAATTATATTAGAAATTATTATTCAAAAATACTTCAGGACAAACAATGCAGTTTGTGCATATGCATGTTAACTACATTCTATACCTGAGCGGTTCTTAGTTAGGATTTGAAAAACTCACTGAAAATGTGTTTATTTGGTACCTATAGTGACTTGTCCACACTCTCAAGTATCATGCTTTTAGTATACAACAGTAGTATTATCAAAATCTAGACAAGGTTTATTAATTATCATAATGAATATTAGAAATAACTTTTGTGGGGGAGATATTAATAAATAATGCCTCAAATGAGCAATGATAGAAATGGCAAGTTTGGGCAAGTTGGGTGAATTTGTATATTCATACTAACATCAGATTTAAATATTTCCCACTTTTGATAAAGCAAGTGATATACTGCATTTCATTTATATACTCAATGAATGTCTGTATTTTTTTTTTTACAAATTCTTACTATGGGATTATGTTGGGCTCTGAGACTATGGAGGTGAAAAGCCATAATCATTGCACTTATGGAAATCATTGTCCAATAAAGGAACATAGGAGAAAATAACATAGAATACCTTGCCTTAACTTGATAAGTGAGTCTTCCTCAAAATCAAATCTTATAAAAAGTAACCTTGCAATAATGCAAATTTATGAATGCAAGTCTGCTCAGAGCTGGCCTTCTTTATATTCCAGGATTCAGCCCATGTTTTTCTATCACAGTTGCAATTTGATGTTAACTATTGGTGCTGGTCTGTTCCAGGTTGCATAAAGATAGAGATAATTATGGTGTTGTGGTTCTCCTGGGCACTCTCAGAGAGTCAGGAAGCTCTTAGTTGCCTTGGGTTAAGGGCTCTTTCTATTCACAAATCAGGGGTGCTTCGAATCAAGGAACACAAGAGACTTGGGCATCTGTTGTCTACTCCCTGCAATACTTCCCAAAATGGGGTTGCCTGCAGTCTCTTCCAAAAATACTGCCCTTTCCTCCATGCAAAGATGAAATGTTAGCTCACCTTCTGTCCCACTGTAAAAATGTGGAGCAAGCAAAGGAACTAATTACCAACCAAGTAATGTCCAACTTATTATTATTGTGGGGTTTCAATACAATTCAATATAACGTTAAGTATTGCAATGGGAATAGATGCACAGTTACATGAAAGCATAATTCCGTAGAATTTCATAGAGTGACATTCTAACTCTGTCTGGAAGAGTGGAAACTTATAGAAAGGGAGCTGTATCTGAGCTTGAGTTTGATACCTGAGTAGGTGTATAATATGCAGAAGAGAGAAATGCAGAAAGAAAAGCTTGTCACAAGCAGAAGGAACATCATGCAAAAGCTAAGATGTGGCTGGGGCTCAGCCAGCCAGAGGAAGAAATGTGTTTGTGTGTTTTGAAAAAGAAGGGGTAATTAAAGAAGTAAAGGAAAGGGTGACACTACATTGTTTTAAGGGATGCTATGTATTGACATTATCCTCTGTCCATAAAAAGCAACACATCATTCTGTGAAGTTTGGAGTGGAGAATGTTGATTAGAGGAAAAGGTTGAGAACGTGTATTCTAGGGTAAAGTCAGTAAGAACATAAATTAAGCATATTGGGCAGCATTGTCAGATTTAGAAATATCAAACAAGCAAAAACAAAACAGAATGCTCAGTTAAATTTGACCTTCAGGTAAATAATTAAAAATCTTCTAGTATAGGTATGTCCCACTCAACATTTGGGACATACTTGTACTAAAAATTCATTTGTTGTTTACCTGATATGCAAATTAACTGGGTATCTTATATTTTATATCATTAAGAGAAAGAAAAAAGTTTAAATTGATATTTTCTCTAACTTTATTTCTAAATGCAAGTCCTTTTGTAAACTATAGAAATATATTCAGTTCAAATTAAATTGCATTAAAACATTCTATATCATTTGAATGTAAGTAATTCTGGTATTGCCTTAGCAATGTCCCTTCCTTTGAATATTTTGGAGGCTATTTTATTCATGGAAATGCATTCTTCCCATTCTTCCTTAAAGTTCTCTCTCTCTCTCTCTGTCTTCGTTAAATGGCAAATGTAACATTTATTAAAAATGGCTTCCAGGGAAAGCATAGCCAACACAGCTGACAATGCCCTTAAGGCCATAAAAGTACAGTGTGTGTCTGTGGGCTGAATTCATTCTCACTTTGAATATTTTTAGGGGTATGTATGCCCACACTGCCATGGCTGCCTCAGAACTCAGGAATATTTTTTTTTATTTGTATAATTCTATAGTCATATACTGTTCAACAACCTCATCTTCAGAGAATTGTCATTATTTGATTTGTCTTGCTGCTCCCTGGAAAAGTCCCATTCACAATGCTTGTCTTTATTTGATCTAACTCAGGACTCACTCAGTAATAAAAGCTATCTCTCCGGTGTTTTTGTTACAAACAATCACTGTTTATTGTTTAATAACACAACTGCCTGAGGTAGCAGGAAAATTTGGGGAATGAGATTTCCCTAAGGCGTTTGAAAAGTTCCAAAATATTTCTAGGGATCTAAAGACTGCATGCATGTACAGGGCTGTGAGTATGTCCAGAAAATACCTAAGAAGACCCTAGTGTAACTGGCCCCATGGACAAATTCCAATGACCCCTATATTGTTTTATAATCCTCTCCCTTAACTAACCACTTGAATTTTCAGTTGTTTCCCAGAAATGGTGGATTTTCTGCAAGACAAAGGAGCTGAGATTCTGAAGGCCCCCAGGCAAACTTCCTCACACTAAGATTCACCATACCTGACAACCTGCCCCCAATGCATGTAGCCCCTGGTTAGTGACACCCTGACCTGCTCCAAGGCATGCGGCCCCTACTTTAAAAGCCCATGATCTGTATTAGAGAGACAGATTTAAGGCAGCTTCCCCCATTCTCCCAACAAGATGTCTGTCATATGAATAGATTTCTTTCTTCCTTGGCAATCCTTGTCTCAAGAATTAGATCTTTGTGTGACAAACAACTAGACCCCTTGCTGTTTTGACAATACTAGTCTTTAACTTCTGGATCACATAGAGTCTTTCTGCAAGCAAAAAATGAAGTTTAAGGCACAGCTGTAACTGCTGGAAAATTGAAAGTAGGTCCAACACACATATAGAGCACCTTAACAAAGAATGGAAGACTTATTAGTTCAAGGCATTTAAGAATATTTCTTTTCAATTATTAGCTGATTTCTAAGTTAAGTGAGCTGAGACGTCAGTGGTTTCATGCAATAAAGAATACACATGTGCATAAGTAGTTCAGGTAAGTCACTAAACAAACAGCAACAAGAACGGACAACAATAACAACAAAACCTAGAGGGAAGGGGTGTCATTTTTTCCAGGGTTTCTATATCATCTTTTGTAAGATGTTAATAGAAATAGTCTGTAAGAAAGCACAAATATGAGACATAAGATGACTTTGAATCAACTATTAAAAATATGTTCAAGGAACTCAAGGAAATCATGTCTCAATAACCAAATGAAAGTCTGAGAATAATGTCTTACTAAAGAATAACAATAAAGGGATAAAAATTATAGAAAAGGAACAAATAGAAATTCTGGAGTTAAAAAGTACAAAAACTGAAATGAAAATTCACTAAAGAGGCTGGATGGAATATTAGCCTATTGGAAGAATAAATAAGCTTAAAGATAGGCCAATTAAGATTATGCAGTCTGAGGAACAGAAAGAAAAAAGCAAAGAAAGATGAGCACAGCCTTTGAGCTTTATGGGAAACTGTAAGCCAACCAATATATTCATAATGGGAGTCACAGAAGGAGAGGAAAAAAGAAAGAAAAAATATTTGAAGAAATAATGGCTGAAAATTTCCAAATTTTGATGAAAAAACTTAATCTAAACAACCAAGAAGCTTAACAAATTTCAAATAGGATAAACTCAGATAAATCCTATCTAGACTCATCATAGTCAAATTATTTAAAGATAAAGACGAAAAAGAAATTTTAAAGCAATAAGAGAAAAATAACTTATTAAAAATAAGACTCTTGATAAGATTAACTGTTGATTTTTCATTAAGAACCATGGCAGCTAGGAGCCAGTGGGATGAAGAAAAAAGGCTATTAACTAAGAATTCTATGTCCAGCAAAGCCAAATTTCAAAAATGAAAGAGAAATTAAGGCATTCCCACATAAACAAATATTGAGAGAATTCATTCATAGCAGATCTGCCCTGTAAGAAATATTAAAGGGAGTTCTCAGAGTGAAATAAAAGGATACAAAACAATAACATAAGTCCACATGAAGAACTAAAGAGCACTGGTAAAGGAAACATAAATAAGAAAACTCGGGCCAGATGGATTGAAATGGCAGGGCTTTTGTTATATAGAGTTTTCCCCAAAAGTTACACCATTTTCAAAAAATCTTGAACAAGAAAAAGATATGCTCCCCAAAAGAACACCCTTTTTAGATGTGGCCCTAAGTAATAAGAGGAAAAATTAGTGTCATTAGATTTTATTGTTTGTAATTGTCTATAGATAAGGATAAATTCATTTTCTTCAGTAATTTTTAATTGCTCTATCACAATTTTCCATAATCCATATTACTTAGAAAAAATGACTTTTTCTAACAAGAATGCACCTTCTAAGAAATGATAAGAAAAGTATAGGCTCTCTAATAAACAAAATGCCCTAGTCAAAGGTTATTCTTTGCTCAAATTTTATCATCACAAACATTTTTTCCCTTTTGTATGAAACATTTCATCATTCAGTTGAAGAATGTGAACTTGAAAAAAGTAGAAAGCTTCCTTGGCATTTGATATATTAATATTTTTCAATTTAGAAATAACTGCAAATGTAATAAAATCTTGACTTTGTATTGTTTATGATAGTAGACTAATAAGTTGAAACCTTATTATAGTTTTTAAAATTACTCCAATTGGATCTATTCCTCTAATGAATAATAATGTCTTTGATTAGAAATAGAAGAAACCAAATGGATTTTAATTATCTTGAATTGTGATTATCAACTAAGATAGACTTTGTGTTACTTTTAATAATTTGTAGTCAGGATATCAAGTCCTAAGAATAATTTATTATGTTTTACTGTTCTTTTATAAAATGAATTACATGATTTAACCATATAAGTAACCATTTACTACTAATAAATAAAGCATATTTTGAATGGTTCGTCATTTATAACTGCAATTATTTAGGGGGAAGAATATCAAAATAGTCATATTATATTTTTATCTCTGTGATCTGGATATGAATTTACCAATAGATAGATTATTATGTCTTACCTTGTCAAATTATGCTAAACTAATAAAAATCTTTCTTAAAAATAAAAATGAAAAATGTCAAGGTATGCTTTAAGAGGCTCTGAAAACTCTTTTAATGAAGAAATATGGCTATCCAAAGGTCATGCTACAATTATATTTTCAGTAAGTCAATTTGCCCAACCAACAAATCAGTGTGCTATCACATTGAAAATAGAAAACAAATACGGTGGCAAATATTCAGAGATAGTTACAGAGAGTAAATGAGTATTGTATCTAAAAATGATACTATTCAAGAAAGTTCTTACTAATTATTTATATATCTTTTGCATTTGTTAGGACAGATGAGAACCAATTAGTATTATAAATAAGATTAGAATACCTTCAACAACAACTCAATTGATAAAAAAAATCTCAAATGAGAAATTCTTCAAAACGCAGGACATCATATTTAATTTTTTAATTTTTTTTATTTCAGCATATTATGGGGGTATAAAAGTTTAGGTTACATATATTGCCCTTGCCCCCCATCCTTCCCCTTGAATCAGAGCTTCAAGTGTGTCCATCCCCTTATGGTGCACATCACACTCATTATGTATGTATACACCCATCCCCTCCCACACCACATCTGCCCAACACCCAATTAATGTTATTCCTAAATGTGCTCTTAGGTGATGATCAATGAAACCGATTTGATGGTGAGTACACGTGGTGCTTATTTTTCCATTCTTGGGATATTTCACTTAGTAGAATGGGTTCCAGCTCTACCCAGGAAAATACAAAGGTGCTATATCACCATTGTTTCTTATAGCTGAGCAGTACTCCATGGTATACATATACCACATTTTATTAATCCACTCAGTATTGATGGACACTTGGGTTGTTTCCCCAAGTTTGCAATTGTGAATTGTGCTGCTGTAAACATTCTAGTGCAGATGTCTTTTTTATAGAATGTTTTTTGTTCTTTTGAGTAGATGCCCAATAATGGGATTGCTGGATCAAATGGTAGGTCTACTTATATCTGTTTAAGTTATCTCCATATTGCTTTCCACAGAGGTTGCACTAGTTTGCAGTCCCACCAGCAGTGTATGAGTGTTCCTGTCTCTCTGCATCCACGCCAACATTTATTGTTTTGGGACTTTTTGATAATGGCCATTCTCACTGGAGATAAGTGATACCTCACTGTGGTTTTGATTTGCATTTTCCTGATGATTAGAGATGTTGAGCATTTTTTCATATGTTTGTTGGCCATTGTTCTGTCTGCTTTTGAAAAATTTCTATTCATGTCCTTTGTCCACTTTTTGATAGGGTTGTTTGATTTTTTTCTTGCTGATTTCCCTGAGTTCTAAATAGATTCTAGGTATCAGTCACTTATGAGATGTGTAGCATGTGAAAATTTTTTCCCATTCTGTAGGTTGTCTGTTTGCTCTCGTGACAGTTTCTTTGGCTGTGCAGAAGCTTTTTAATTTATTCAGGTCCCATTTATTTTTGTTGTTGCTGTGATTGCCTTTGGGGTCTTCTTCATAAATTCTTTGTCTAGGCCAATGTCTATAAGAGTCTTTCCCACATTTTCTTCTAGAATTCTAATAGTTTCACACCTTAGGTTTAAGTCTGTTATCCACCGTGATTTGATTTTTGTGAGAGGTGAAAAGTGTGGGTCCTGTTTCAGTCTTCTACATGTGGCTATCCAGTTTTCCCAGCACCATTTATTGAATAGGATTTTTGTCCCCAGAGTATGTTTTTGTCTGCTTTGTCAAAGATTAGATGGCTATATGAGGATGGTTTTATATCTGGATTCTCAGTTCTGTTCCACTGGTCTGTGTCCCTGTTCTTATGCCAATACCAAGCTGATTGAATAACCACAGCCTTGTAGTATAGTTTGAAGTCTGGTAAATTAATACCTCCCATTTTGTTCTTATTGCCTAAAATTGCTTTTGCTAAACAGGGTCTTCTCTGGTTCCATACAAAGCATAAAATTATTTTTTCTATATCTGTGAAAAATGATGTTGGTAATTTAATAGAGATGCATTGAATCTGTAGATCACTTTGGGTAGTATAGACATTTTAACAATGTTGATTCTTCCGATCCACGAGCATGGTATGGTTTTCCGCCTGTTTACACGCTCTGCAATTTCCTTCCTTAGTGTTTCATAGTTCTCCTTGTAGAGGTCTTTTACCTCCTTAGTTAAATATATTGCTAGGTACTTTATTTTCTTTGTTGCTGTTGTGAAGGGTATGGAGTCCTTAATTTGGTTCTCGGTTTTACTATAATTGGCATATATGAATGCCTCTGATTTGTATGTATTGATTTTGTATTCTGAGACTTTACTGAATTCATTTATCAACTCCAGGAGTCTCTTGGTTGAATCCTTGGGGTTTTCTAGATATAATGTCATATCATCAGCAAACAGTGAGAATTTGAACTCTTCTGTCACTATTTGGACACCCTTGATTCTGCTCTCTTGCCTGATTGCTCTCGTAAGGACTTCCAGCACTATGTTGAATAGCAATGGGGACAGTGGGCAACCTTTTCTGTTTCCAGTTCTAAGTGGGAATGCTTTTAATTTTCAGGGCATCATATTTAAAAGTGACATTGGATGCATAACTTGCCAGCAAGAATCCCTAATGTCCTAGAAGACATTGAGGTATAAAGGAACCATGTATGATACGATATATGGTAGTGTTTCTCTTCTCTCAGATTCCAAAGATACTGTCTAGTTTTATTCTTGAATGACCATTGATATTTTCTTTGTGCCTATCATAATGATCCCTTTCTTCTATGACATAGAATCTATGTGATTAATTTGCATAATATATTCTATTGTAGAATGATCTGGCAGCCTCAGGAGAGGCTGGTAAGGCAGTTTTAAAGAAAAAGCAACCTTTTAAAATATTTAATTTATTTTTCCCAATATTCTTTTTTAAAATTCAAATTTGACCTCTATACTATCAAAAGCAATGGTGTTTCAGTTTTGAAAAGTTTATTATTATCTGCACCTGCAGAGGCATGGACCCTGAAGGAGCTTAGGAAATTTCATCCCAAAATATGACTCCTTGGTATTTTGAATTAAGGCCCTTAGAGTTTAACAGTCCCTTGAAAGAGACTTTCTTTCTATCAGCATAACCAGATGGACCCATAAAAAGAACAATTGATTTCCTTTCCCCTGCCTGTTATCTCACTATATTGCAGGAAAGAAAATCAAGAATGCAAGCAGACCTGGCCCAAATCATTTTATACACAATACCTGTCTGTCAGGTTGATTTACAGGTCAATCTGTTTCCCCCCAACCAGTCAGTCTCCCAAATATCTATTCATCCTCCCCAGCAACTGTTCATTGCCACTAAACAGAATTACCTATATTCTTCATCTCCCCTTCCCCTCTAAGAGGTGGATATAAAAATCTGGGTCCTATTGGGATATTGGGTAATCACTCTATGATTCTCTCTGTGCACACAGTAAATAAACCCCTTCCTCTTGTTAATCTGCCTTAATTGTGAGTTGATCTTTCAGTGGACTTTCGGGGAAAGGGCAAGTTTCCCCTCACCCCCGCAGCCCTCACCCAAAATTTGGTTTGAATGTTGAGAGGATCATGACACACAGACATCAAGAGGATATGCAAAGGTTTATTGCTTACCTACTTTAGTTCTCTGGAGAAAGCAAGGCAGGCCACTCAAGCAGGTCTGAAATGGCTTGAGAGAACAAGGAAAGGTTGGCCTGGGTTTTTATTGCTGTTAGGGCTGGGGCCAGGGTGAGAGTTCCTACATGGGAGCAGAGGCACAAGGCTAAAATATCCTGCCCGTGCCACAGGCAGGATCACTCAGGCTGCCTTATCAGCTTGCCCAGACGTGGGGCACAAGAGGATGGCACTTGTGAGGGATGAAGTTTAAAAGCTTCACATATCAAAATAGAGTCAGGCTCCTCACCACACTTACATACTGTGTAACCCCAACTCCAGTCACCACGTAAGATATTTTATCACTTGGACATTCCCCTCACACTCCCTTCCAGTCAGTCTCTAACCCACTCTTCTTAATTCTATCACCAAAGATTAGTTTTACCTCTTTAGGAACTGCAGCTAAACAGAATCGCACATGAGTCCTTTTGTGTTCTGGCTTCTTTTGTTCAACGTACTGCTTTTTGAAAAATATACTTTATTTTTTAGAATAGTTTTCTACATGGCACCCCTTTCACTTTCAAAACTATCCTGGTTAGGATGAACAATGATACATTCTCCACAGCTAAAGGGGAATAAGATAGAAGGAAGAAGGACCATAAGTCTACAGCAGAAATTTAATCCTGAACCAAGGCAGTATCAGTAGAGATGGAGGGGAAGAAGCAGAGTTAAAAGCTATTAACAAGGTAGTACTGACAATCTTAGGGAAGGATGGGCTGTGTGGGAATGAGATGGAGGGAAGGAGGTGGCCTAGGCATGTGCACTGAGTGGGTGTTTGGGCCAGCACCAAACACGAAGAACCCAGGAGGAGAATCTGTTACCCAAAGCTCAGTCACTTGTTCCTGAGGCCAAATTAGAAGAACGTGGGCAAGCAGTTTGAGGGGGAAGGAAAGAGAGTTTACTTTGCAAATGAGGAAAAATGGAGACCTTCTCATCTCAAAATCCCAAATTTCCTGAACATAGGCAGAAATACAAAGCTTTTAAAGGGAAGGTCCTCAGCTTCAGGCAATTACTGTGGTTAACTATTCTAATCGTCCCATCTGGGCCAAAGTAAAAGCCTAAGAACTGCCAGCCACCCACCTGGGGGGCTGGCACCACTGGGAGTTTTAACAAAAGACTTAACCTGCCTCAGGGATGCTGGCCAGGATGCAGTTCCCAAAAAAGAGTGGGGGAAGTTTTAGAGAGACAGAAAATCTTTTTGCTCCTTGTTTTTCAGGCCATTCCCTGTTACAGAAAATCTTCACTGCAGACAAGAGTCATTCATTTAGCAACTCATTCCTTCCTCCTCTATTTTCATCTACTTCATCTCTTCCTTGTCCTCAGCGAAAGTGGCACATTGATTAACTATTTATTCTCTTTCAAATCTACTGTACTCTCCATGGGTCATTGCCTTACTCTTTAGTGCTTTCCACAATTTCATGATTAAAATTCATTTTCCTTTACTTCTCCTTCTGAAAAACAGAACAAAACAAAGCAAAACTGTTGCTTTATTCTCAATCTCAATTAATGCCTTCACTATTTTACCAATTAATCCAGGTAATAAGACTTAAAAATAAGCTACAATTCTTCCTCTCCCATCCAAGATGTCACCACATCCTGTTATTTCAGCATCTTTAGTGTCTGTCAGATTCAGCCCCCTTTTTCCAGCCTCACTGCAACTGCTTTAGTTCAGGCAGATCCTGATCATTTCTCACCTTGTGAATTGTCAAACTCCTGACATCCTCTCATCTGCCCTTTCTCTACCTCCCTCATCCCCATCTCATCTCTTCTCTTCATCCAGAGTAACATCTAAAATATACACATGATAATAATAATAGTAACAATGATAATAATAATTGATATTTATTATTATATTATAGCACTGAGCTAAGTGAACAAAACCCATTAACTTGTTTTGGTCTCCAATGAATTCTGTAAGTTTGCTCAAAGAATGAAGAGTGATAGTATTATTCCAGCTTTACGGAAGAGTGCTAAGAGCTTAAGTTGGTTGTTTCATGTTACTTTGCTGAAATTAAAAACGTTTTCAAAACCACCATGTCACATTTACCACTTGTTTACTTAAAACGTCTCTGTATATTACTTAAATAGAATCCAAATTTTTCTTAAGCAAGACATATAGAAATCTTTTTAGTCTATCCAAAATCTGCTCCACCAGTCTCATCTATTGCTTTGTTTCTACTGAGTTTCTTTCTATTATTTTACACTATTTCTCACCCCATACCTTTCCCCATGCTATTCTCTCTGCCTCAAGTGCATGTGAGCTCCTTCAAGTGGTATACGCTTTATAATTTCTTTCTACATTTTAGTAATAGTTTATAAATGATGCTATTATTGTAATTATCTCATTGTGATTCATTTTTATTTTGTTTTCTACAATAGAGTAGTGATTCTCAAAGTGTGATCCAGGGACTGGCAAATGTAAAAGCTATACTCATGACAATAATAAAACATCATTTATCTTCTTAACTCTCACTTTCTCACAAATGTACAGTGGAGTATTCCAGAGGCTACCTAATAAGTGATGACATAAAAAAGATTGAGTGTGAAAGTGGGTAGGAAGATCCAGCTGTCTTCTATTAACCCATTTATTAAGTGGATTTCCAAAATACAGTAAAATATTACTCTTACCAGTATTTTTAGAAATAGTTATTCTTCACAAAAATATGCCATTTATGTTCCTATGTAATGGATTTAGTATTGTTATTTAAATATTTTTACAAAATGCTTCACTTAAAATTTACAATATGATAAATATCAATAAATATAAGACACAAATAAAAATTCTTTACAGTCCTCAATAATTTTAAGAGTGTAAAGGAGCCTTGAGAACAGAGAGCTGGAGAATTGCAGTAAAATAGCATACATTATTGTGAGCATGAAGTGTGTGTATTATTCATCCTTCAACTAGAGTCTAGCTGAGAGCCCACCCCACACCAGTAGCTTTGGTATGTTTATATATTCATTTGCCAAGAAAAGAATGAAGTTGAAATAGTTTAATAGAAATTGAGAACCTACCTTAATCATCCTTGTGATTAAATTTGAATCACTGTATAATAATTGATGCAGAGCATAAAAATGATCCTTGGTTTCATTATCATGTCTTATATGTACTTGTCAACTAGTCTCAGGTGTTTGTTTGGAAGCTAGAATAGCATAGACGCTACCACAATGCAATATACATAATGATCATTTTATTAACTAAAATGTTAGTTAGGATTCTGTGTAGGCCAATCTCTAACAAAAGTGCCACAAAATTCCAGTTGAAATTATAGTGACAAGCATTTAAAGTAACTGCATATTGATTGACTTCCATCCTCATCCTTACAAAAGTAATGTACTTTATATGATTTCAATTTCCTTATGTTTTTCTGGGTCTAATTCACTCTATCATATTTTTTTTTATTTTTATATATATGTGAATACCTATAACGTGAAAACTTTAGTAGTTATTTGTAAATAGTCATCATCATCACCTGCTTTATTTGGATGCATAACAGAAAGATGCATACAGCTGTCTAGCCTAAACAATGCCTGAAAGAGTCTAAAGAATTCACACATTGCCAAGGAAGATTATAAGCTACAGAGGATAGTCCAGAAATTTAGACTTCAAAGTCCTGGGCACATTGGATAGTACACAAAAGGGCTTAGGTCATTTTGTACTTCTTGAGTATTAGAATATAAGTGGATCCAGAAAATTTATTTTTCGTGATAACTATTTAAAATCTCCCAGTTAAGATTAGAAATAAATAACATGACAATAGAATGAAACCTGTTTCTCTTATAGCTTGGTGCTTGGGCTTAGATTTTCATATTATGTTTATAAAATTTTGCAAAACTTGGATTGACTCAGGTTCAGAGAGACCTCAAACTTGTTTTTATCCCAGATTAAGATGGCTTCATTTTCTCATTGTGAGTACTACATGTGTCAGGTAAGTCCCAGGAGACACCGATTCCAACTTCTGCTCATGATGCTGCCAGAGGAGCGAGGTGTCTGTACCAGTGGACACAGCTTTCAGACAGGGCTCTCTCTGCGAGCTGGCGTCTACCATCCATCCCTCTTTTCTGGAACCACCCCTGCTCACCTCTCCTGTGTTTCTGCACATTCTAGGTACTTTTGAGGTAGTTCTAGTGTATGGAATGAGGGAATGCTTCCAGTTAACTTTCCCTGAATTAATGGGTTGAGAATTTTTTTCAACTGCTGGTTTTCAGATGTCCGCAGGAAAACTGAAATGTGCTTTTGAACATTCTGGAAAAAAAAAAAAAAAACTAAGAACCACACATAAGACAGTAAATAGGTTAAAGTTATGCCTTGTCTGAAGTGTTCTTGTTTCAATAGTGTGTAGTTTATTAGGTGTGGAGCTAATATGGATTAGCAACACACATCAGTGCAGATCTTGTTAAGTAGTTATTGGGATTGTGACACCACAGCTTGGGCTGCTTTACTGCAGAAGACGTATATAGTGCTCTGAACAACAGTACGTTTTAGGACTAGATCTAAATTGAAAGGAGTTCCTGCAGTATCACTCTATCCTAATCAATCTACAGGTCCTCTTTTAAAGTGGCAACAGCGTTTTTATTGCACATTGGCAATTGGAAGAAGCATTTATTCAGTTTTTTTTTTTTTTTTGGTCTGGCTAGTCTTAGTTTCTTCCCCAAAGTGGTGCTACCACTGCATTATTTCTTCTGCAAGCATCAGAGAGGCCCCCACGCAAGGCTGGGCATCCCCATGAGTGTGTGAGTTGGCAGGGTACAACTTATTCTCTCAGGCACAATGAGACAGGCTGCCACTACCACCACTGCCACCCCTGCCTCAGTGCCACAGTAGGTGTTTGTATGGATAAAAGAACACAGAAAGGGAGAAAAAGTACACAATGCTAGTATAGTAAATTGATATTTTTTACATTATTTCTTTCAAGCATTAACAACATGTGTCAACATGTATGAAAGCTGATTCCCAAATATAACATCAAAGGAGAAACATTTTGTTCTGAAAACATATATATTTTGATTTGTTTTTTTCTACCTCAAAGAACTTAGCAGTTTCAATCCTGTATGTGGCAAATTCCACCACAAATAAGCCCTAATGACATGTATGAGAGAAAGACGTGCAAAGGATTCTGAGATGTGATACATCAGGTCTATGTGGTTAATCTTTAATTATTTAAATAAGGGAAATTCTATATTTATAAGAAACTACATCTATTCCTTTCACTCTATTTTGAATTTCGATTCTTCGGTGATCAAGTGCAAAGGTTACACTGTCTCCTTTTTCTATAATATCATTCAAAAGAAAGTATATAAGAAAAAGTAAAAGGAAGTCATTCATCTTAGGGGAGATGAAGCAATCAGGGATTTAAGATTTTCCAGGGATTATGCAGGTCACTCAATTTATTAATGTACAAAACTAATGAAGATCAGTCTGAAGTCCCTCTAATATTTTTCGGTCTGTCACACTCTCAGAGGTAGATTGAAAACCATGACCACAATACTTCAAAGCTTTTATCATCAAGGAGTGATACCTGCCTCTCTAAATCTTGAGTCAGGACTGGCCTTATAACGTGCTTTAACCAATAGAAGGCAACCTGGGTGATGTAGCTTCTAGTTTTGATCTCTTGAACACTGCTCTGAGGCTGCAAGGTTGGAAAAAAAGCCTAGGATAAAAAGCCACATGGGAAGAGAGGTGCAATCATTCTAGCTGTACCAGCTAAGTTCATTCCCAAGATTCCTCCCACAGCTAAATACAATACCTTATGTGAGCTCAGGTGATCATAAGAATCACCTAATCAACCCACAGAATTATAAGATATAATAAATCATTATTTCTTTAGATTTTGGGTTATAATATTACACAGCTATAGACAACAGAAACAGATATTGACATCTAAAAGTGGGATGTAATAGGTAATGGACACACTCTGATAATTCTGTCTTTTAACTGAATAATTACATTACTTGAAAAAGTATATTAAAAATATTCATTGCTAAGGATACTGAAACCTTATATTCTTTGAAACATGCAAGCTAGGACATTTTGCTATATTCTTTATCCAATTTTTTTCCTTTGAACACTAATCTATAAGACCATTCTTATTTTTCTTTATTTCTTGTATATTTGGGAGTATTATTCTAGCTTTTCTGTAAATTTTTTTTTGTAAATTTCCTTGCCTTTTCTGTGCCAGCTTATCATACCTGCCCATATTACCTTTCAACACTCTCTGTGGTTTCCCAGAAGCAAGGGCAGTTTCTGATGTGTGTTAGCCCCCAATAGTCTCTCCATCCTTCACTGGTTTAATGTTAGAAGCAAATGAGCCATTAAGATAATAATCCTTGTTCTTACTTTTCTTGCCCTGAGGCTCGTTAGCGTGCATTTCTTTTCACTGAATCTAGTCATTGCTTTTATCAAGTCAAGTTATTGTAAAGATTTTTACAATTTTTTCCCTTTTTCTTATGCTCACCATTCTAACTTCATTTTCATTGACCCTTTGCTTGAGTCTCATTGCCAGACATAATTACATTTCTGCTTCAGGATAGCTGAGTGGCTAAAATGCCTGGCTCTGCCAGGCACTCCTTACTAGCTATGGGATCTTGGTTAAATTACTAACCTTCTCAACTGTATAACAATATTAATAGTGATAATAGTAACCCAAAATAATATTTATTAAACACTTTCCATGTGTTTAGTACTTCTGCACATAAGGCCATCTAGTATTCCGCTAACCCTATGGATTTACTTATATTGGAGCTATTGGAAGTACTGTGGAAACTAGTTTCCAATGTCCCATGTAGCACATGGAGGTTGTACATTATATTTGCTTAAACCAGTCAAAAACAATGATAATTAACTTTGAAATTAAGCAGTATTATTCTGTGGCTAGAGAATAAGCTTCCCCCAGAACAGAGCAATTAGAATAATGGAGTGTCTAAAATATACTTCTGACCACAAATATTCAAGGATCTCCTGGCATATTCTACAGGACCTGAGTCTGGTAGGTGGGTGGAATTTAGCTGCTTTATTGCAAGGACATATTTGACAGAAGGAAGAAACCCTGATCACACAATTCACCTACTTCCTACTCCAGCTAGATGTTTGTGAACTCTTGGCTCTGCTAGTCATTATTCCCAAGAAGGCATAGTTCATAGTTAAGAGATCTCTTGTCATAGGGCATGGCATGTAGCCAGACCATTAGTAGGTCCTCAATACATACTTATTGAATGAAAAGAGCAAATAAACTCCAGACAGTTTGGTCAGACAACTTGGGTTTGCATTTCAGTTTGTTTTTCTACTAAAAATTGTCAACAGAAAAAAGCCAAACTCTGTAAAACAATTTTAAAAAATTTATTCTGAACCAAATTTGAGGACCATGACCTGGAGCCATGCCCAAGAAGCCTTGAGCAAGTGGACTTCCTCAACTGTGGTTGAGTTACAGTTTGGTTTTATGCATTTCAGGGAGATAGGAGTTTACAGGTAAAGTCATAAATCACTACGTGGAAGGCATACATTGGTTTGGCCCAAAAAGGTGGGCCACCTTGAAGTAGGGGCTTATTGGTTATAGGTAAGTTTAAAGATTCTTTGACTTGTAATTGGTTTAAGACAGGAAGCTTAGTCTAAAGGCTTGGAATGTTTTAAGATAAGGAGTTGTTAAATTGAGGACCTGCAGATTTGTTTTACGTACCCTTAGGCCTGTTAATGAGTTACAAAGGATGTCTCCAAGAAGGAAGCGGGGCATGATGAGGCAAGTCTGACTTCCCTCCTCATGGCTGACAGTTTAGTTTCAGGATATCCCCTTGGCCAAGAGGGGGTCCATTCAGTCAGCCCATGAGGGGTAAGCCTTAAGATTTTATTTTAGTTCACAAGAGGCAACTTATTAAAGATTGTTCAGTCTATTTCAAAGAAATGGGAAGAATAATCCCCATCCTATCTCAATAATAGGCTTAGAATAAAGATTAAATGAGAAAGTGGATGTGAACATAGCAGACTTGTTCGTGAAATTTTAAAATGCCTGTTATTAACTGAAATGAGTTTTAAACTATACTCAGCTTTTTAACTTGCCTTATTACCATCAGGAGCCCCAATGATCTATGCCTGCATTGTATAGATTCCCTTTATATTCCCCCTTTTTAGAATATTCTGTCTATAATCTTGATTGTACATGATACCATATCTCTGCTAAATGTCTTGCAAAAGAATAACATATTTCCTACTAGTTCTAGTCTTACAGTTAAAAAGATCAATAATAAAACAATGTCTTGATTTTTTGTCAGCTTTAAAACATCATTATGGCAGTTGAAATTAAGGCAGAGGTTAGCGCCACTAAGATGCTAACCAATTCTATGTCCTTGAATACACGTAGCTTTCTTCACAAGTTATAATAATACCTGGAGATTTCAACTCTTATAGCCTTTTTGTCTCTAGTTCTTGCCTCTGTCTGTTTTTGTTGTTATTTGTTTTTGTTTTCCTGGTATCCACCTGAACCCAAGAATAAACAACTCTTTGAACATTCCAAAATAATTTCCTCACATAAAAGCATTAGTAAGCACTATAGAATTTATTTCAGATTTTGTAGGAGAATGAGGATGGGGGATCAATTTTAACACACAATTTTAAAATCCCTTCTTAGGCAATCCTGTGAACTTTCTTTGCTGCTTCTGCTCCTAAGAAGTTCTGTTTCTCCCACCCTTTCTCCAATATTCCTCCACCTATCTGATTCTTCTCTTTTCCCACCTGCATATCCACCACGCACTTTACCCTCTGGCATGTCACATTCTTCCTTACTTATGCAGACTAGTTTTAGCTCTTATTTTGGAGCAACCTGTGGCAGGCAACATCTGGGCCCTTTGAATTGGGTTGGGGATTCAGAGGTCTTAAATTTCACACCAAGCACATGTCAACACATTCTTATGATCAAAGTGGAGATTTCTCTCCAGGAGAAATTCCCGTGACTAAAACATTTTCCATCTCATTACTGGTGTGGTTCATTTTGAGTATTAGTGAGCTGTCTCTATTTTTCCACAGGGGCTGAAGGACAGATTGCATCTGAAGAGTCACAGAACAGGAAAAATATTTTATTTATTTTGATGTCAATTATTTACTGACACTATTGACCAAAAATCATTCTAGGGGCTTTATATTAAATAACTCATTTAGTGCTTTCAATAACCCAGTGATATAAGAGGTATTATTTTTGGAGATGAAGAAACTGAGGCATATAGGAGTTAAGTAGCTTGTGTGCAGTCACAAGGTTAGTAAATGGCAGAGCCATCATTCAAATCCAGGGTGTCTGGTTCCAGAGTCCATGCTCATAATGACTATGCTGTATGGCCACTTCAATGCCACCAAAATATACCACTGCTCTCTCCATGGTGTTAATATTTCTCCCATCAATCTATGGTGGCCCGACCACCATGATAATAACATACTGTTTTAAATAGTAAGAATTCCCTGAGTAGTTTCTCTGAAACAGTGGGGCTTTCTCTTAAAGGCCACTGTGTACCATTAAGATATTTTTTGATCTATTCACAGGTCTCAGCACCTAAGGCTAAGTCTTATTGCTCCTTGGTCTAACCAATTTGTATAGATGGATATTCTATTTATCTATATGTAAAAAGGGTTCGTAACATTGCTGTGGAATCATATAGTCATGCATCACTTAATGACAGGGATGCAGTCTGAGAAATGTGTCATTAGGTGATTTTATCATTGTGCCAACATCATAGAGTACGCTTGCACAAACCTAGAAGGTATAGCCTATACATACCTAGGCTGTATGGTATGGCCTATTGCTCTTAGGATATAAGCCTGTAAAACATGTTGCTGTACTAAATATTGTAGGCAATTGTAACACAATGGTAAATATTTGTGTATCTAAACATATCTAAACACAGAATAGGTACAGTAAAAATACAGTATATAAGATAAAAAACAGTACACCTGTATAGAGCACTTACCATGAATAGAGCTTGCAGGACTGGAGGTTGCTCTGGGTGAGTCAGTGAGTGAGTGGTGAGTGAAGGTGAAGGCTTAGGACATTGCTGTACACCACTATAGACTTTAGAAACACTGTACACTTAGGCTACACTAAATTTATTTAAAAAATTTTTATTTTTCAGTAATACATTGTCCTTAACTTACTGTAACATTTTTATTTCATAAACCTTTTGACTCTTGTAATAATACTTAGCTTAAAACACACACTGTACATCTGTACAAAAATATTTTTCTTCATACGTTTATTCTATAAGCTTTTCTTCTGTTTTTAAAATTTTTATTTTTGTTTTTGCCTTTTAAAACTTTTTGTTAGAAACAAAGATATAAGCACACACATTAGCCTGGGCCTACCTAGAGTCAGGATCATCAAGACTAGGCACTAGAAATTTTCACCTCCATTATAATCTTATATTACCTTCATATATGCAGTCTGTCATTGACTGAAATATTGTTAAATGGCTCTTGATTGTATTAGGAAAGCTGTTACTCATCAGGAGCACAAAGGATTTCTTATTTGGTTTGTCAGTTTATTTATTTGGACAATAAGAGTACAGGTATAAAATAGGTTTTAGTTTCAGACGCATGGGAGTTAAAATTCTGGCTTCCACATTTACCAGTCAACCTCTCTGAGTCTCATATGTAAAACGGGGAAACACAATTATTATTTTGAAGGCATTAGTGAAGATAAAGCAAGATAATAGATGTGAGGTAATTACCATAATATTTGGCATCAAATAATCACCATTTATTGGGTCCTCACTAGTGAGAGCTATTGTGCTCAGTACCACATCCTGCACATCACAAACTCTCATTAAATTGAAGCTATTATGACTGATGCAAAATTTTAATAGCTAGACATTTTAGCCTTGGTCTTTTACTTTCTCTCTTTCAAGAGACTTTGAAGTCCACAGGCACACTGAATTTGGATGTAACTAATTTATTAGGGCTACACTTTTCAGAATAAGATGTTATGTACAGTATTGATCTTATGAAATGCAATTTCCAAGATGAATGCAGAAAGAAATGATAGGACAATGATATCAAAGAATAGCAGACTCAAGAATACTGTGGGAGAATGTTACTCCTGCACTTCCAACCTCTGATGAGTCTTCTCTCTGAAACATTCATTGTCTTTCTGGCAGTCTATACTGAAAGCATAGAAATAGCCTTCCTTTTTCTGCTTTGGTTTGCATGGACTTCCATCATCTCTTGGAAAACAAGAGATGGGGAGGAAATAGCAAAATTAAGTTTCCCACTAGGTGGCAAAAAGGCACTACATTGATTTCAGCTTCTCTCTGTGCAACATAAAAATAGGAGAGAAAAACCATGTCAGCTGAAGGCTGCCTTGAAATGAGTATATATAAACGTCTATGATATGTATATATGTACATATTTCTTCAGATTTTGCCTTTGGGAGAGAAATTGACTTATAATGATTACAAATCAGAAAGTGTGAGAAGGATAGAGTTATCGAGGTAAGACAGATTAGGGAATTTTAAAACATGTAAATGTTTAAACTTATCTGCAGGGGAGACAGAGTAGGAAATTCCATATTGATACTTTGAGTGAATTTGCGCACTGCCTCTTAGCTTGCCAGAGCATCTCCTGAGCCTCCTGTTATTATTTAATTTGACAGCTGAATATGATTCTGAAAGCAAGGACACACGGTAGTACCTTTAGATCCCTGAACTTGATTTATCATTGTTTAAAAGTGTTTCAACATTTCCAAAATTTCTGGAGTTTCTTTTTTCAAAAATTCTCTCCTGTCTTGTAGGCTCTGTGCCATGACTACAGCCAGTATCCATGTGTAAAGCATTTCTAAACCAATCTAATTCTCTCCCTAGGGTGGGATGACAATAAACTGGAACAGGGAAAGTGAAGTCAGGAGTGAGGGAGTAGGTTTGTTTCCTCTCCTTGCTGAAAATGTGAATGAAGTGTAGGGGAGATGGTGCTTATAGTACGGGGTCTTCTCCAAGCTCCTGTTCTCCAATTCAATGGCAAATTAATTGGGCAGTATAACTGAACGGAATATTGGTCTAGTTGGAATTCATCTGGGAGGTTAGCTTGATCTGACTTCTCTATTCTTGGTTTTTCATCTGTTAAGTGGAAGTAATAATAGGACCTCTTCAAAATGATGCTGTGAGGATTAAATGAAATGATGATAGTGATGATAGGATATTGATAGCCAACAACTTCTGAATTTGTGCTAGCTAATGGGTGAAGGGGCAGTTTTAATTCATTCTGGGAGATTAAGAGACGTGTTTATGGGTTTGGGCCAGTGAATTAATTTTCTAACATACTTCCACCCTTTCCTCTAGTGTTCTTTTATTGTGCTCAGACACCACATAAAAATGAAATGAAGTAAAAAAACGACATACATCAAGCAAACTAACAAAACAAAGAAAGCGTGTATGAATTCACTTCAGATGCATTTAGGATCACCCAGACATCTTCAATTGTATTTGAATCCCTCGGGGAAGTGATGACTTGGTTTCCAGTTGGCAGCTCCCACTACACAGAGATCTTTAAGATCCCTTCCTGGCCCACCACGTGACAATTTTAGGGGAAACTATTCTGACAATTATATCCACAATTTACATCCTCTGGCTCTAAGCTCAGGTATCAACTACCATGACTGCCCTATGCAAATTTGCCACCCTTCCCTTCATACATCCGATTCCATCCCCCTGCTTTCTTTATTTTTCCATTACACATTTCACTTATTATATAGTTTATTTATTTGTTATATTTATTGTATGTCTTCTCCAACTAAATTAAAAGACAAATATTAAGATCCTTAAGGACAGGGGTTTTGTTTGTCTTGTTCACTTCTGTTTCCTTAGATCTCAGAAATGTAATCCTTTGTTAGATATTTGTTGAGCAAATAAATCAAAGAATGAATGTATAGCTGAGGGGCAAGGAGGCAAATGGCAATCAGAGGATCATGGACCTTACATTCTATTGACACTATAGTTACAGCTCTGTCTCTATATTTGATCTGTTTATTTACTTAACTGATATTTATTGGTCTATGCAATGTGCTATATGTTGGGAATCTCAAAAAGCTTCTATTCCAATGTGATCAACAATAAACAAACAAATAAGTTAAAGAATAATATTTGAGGATAATCAGTGACACTTCTATAATTTTTTATGGATATTAGGGACTGCAACCTGTTTGTAAGATGGTGAAGCGTCTGGGGGTGTTGTTCTGAAATTTGACAGTCATATTTTTGTAATGAAGATTTTATGTTATTTGACCTGACTTTAAGTGTACTGATGAAGATTATCGGCAGCCATAAATCCTCTTCCCCAAACCATTACATTTGATACTTGATGATAAGCTGTATAAAGAAAATAATCAAGATGATGTGATCAGCATAATGAGGTGGGGCTTGTGCAGTATATGATTTTAGAAAAGCCTCTCTGAGATGATCACTCTTAAGTTAAATCCAGAAGAATGTCACTCAAGCAGTAACATAAAGGGAGTCCCAGGCCAAGGGACAAGAACATGCAAAAGCTCAGAGGTGAGAAAGTACATCAGGAGCATAAATGTGACCAGAATGGAATGAGGGGAGAGGCTGGTATGTGGTGAGGTTTTAGGGGTACAGGAGCAGATCATAGGGGTTCTTATAAGCTTTCTGTTTATTCCGTGCATGAATTGGAAGATGTCAACTGGCTTCAAACCAGGAAGTAGCATAATTTGATATGTATTATACAACAACCTCTCTGGCTACTGCCAGAGAAAAGGGTTGATGAGGAGCAAGAGAAAAAACACCAGGTCCAGGAAGCTCTTGCAGTGATCCAGTGAGTGATGATGGAGGCTTAGACTAGGGTGCTGGCAGTGGAAAGGGAGGAAGTGGGGGTTGGAGTTATGTGGGAGGTGGAACTGAGAAGACTTGCTAATGGATTCATTGTGGGGGTGAGGGAAAGAAAAGACTCAAGGATGATTCTTGAGTTTAGTTTGTTCAACTGGGTGGATACTGGAGACATTAACTGAGATATAAAGATCGAGGCCTGGTGTGGTGGCTCAAGCCTGTAATCCTAGGTATTGGGAGGCTGAGGGCAGAGGATCACTTTGGGCCAGGAATTTGAGACGAGCCTGAGCAAGTCCCTGTCTCTGTTAAAAATGAAAAAAAAAAAATAGAAAAATTATCTGGGTGTGGTAGTGTGCCTATAGTCCCAGCTACTTGGAGGCTGAGGCAGGAGGATCCCTTGAGCCCAGGACTGTGAGGTTGCAGTGAGCTGTGATGAGGCCACTGCACTCTAGTCTGAGTGACAGAGTGAGACCTGGCCCCGCCTCAAAAAAAAAAAAAAAGATTGGAAGAAAGTATGGAAAGCACAAGAACATCTCAAATAAGATCTATAAGGTCTAGCACCTACATCAGTAGTCATTTAGGGAATGGTAGCTACTAATCTTTTTATGCTAGATGTGGGGTACAGAATAGATCATATAGCTCTGATATACTTGACAAGGAGAGTATTAACAAAGTAATAGAAATAAAAGCCAGATTAGAGCATTCCTATCTCTGAGAAACCTCACACTATTCCACATCTCAGAATGAAATAAATACTTCTACTAAGCATTTGCATCACGTCCCTGTTATGGCACATTCCACACTGAACTTAATTTATTTAGTCACTTTGCCACTTATCTGCCTAGACTATGAGCCTTTTGTGAGGGATGGAGATAATTTAGAGTTCAATCATAAATCCACAGTTCCTGGCACATAGTTGTTGCTCAAAATTGAATGAATGAATAATCGTGCAGCTAACATGAATAAAATGTCAGAGTTATATGCTTTTCAGAGCTTTTTTTTTTGAAGCAATATTTGGTCTTGATCCTCTAGTTATTGAACATTTAAAAGAAAATGCACATAAGGTCTCAGATGAGGCACTGGAAAACCTTTTTGAAAATCCAAATATTGTGGTCCTGAAGTGGTCTCAGGATTAACTTTTACAATAAATGGCCTTATGTTTCAGAATTCCATGTAGTTACAAGATCCATCAACTTTAATCCCTGCCTTATCCCCCCCAGAAATCTTTTCGTATACCTGACAAGAGTTCAGAGCTGGCTTTCTTTTTTTTTGTCTGTGATGCTGCACTATGGCTATGAGACTTGTATATGACTTCCTGTGACACCACAAATACTTTCTAAGTGGGGTTAGAGAGAAGGTTGAGGCCAGAATTCTGAGGACAGAGTAGTGGATAAATGTTTTCACTCATTTTTTTTTTTTACCAAGTTTCTTATTATCTGTTAGCAGGTGAATTCTTATCTTGTCCCTGGAAGGATTCTACCAAACACAATAACAACAAATGGTCTTGCATTATCTCCGTCAAATCATCATTGTAAAAATATGGTTTAATGTAGCCCCACCTAGGCTTCTGTCTCATGCAAGATATCTTTGTGCCTTAGTGTCTTTATCTGCAAAACAATTATATGTAGCACTCATATATCTTCTAGGGCATGATTTGTCAAACTTTAATGTGCATAGATAACACCTGGGATCTCGTTAAAATGTAGATTCTAATTAGGTAGCTTTGGGGTAGGACCTGAGATTCTGCATTTTCAATAAGCTTCCAGCTGATGCTAAGTGGCCCACAGATCCCACTTTCAGTAGCAAGGCTCTAGAGCTATAGGGTGAAGAAACATCCAGTTTAAATATGAGAATTTGTGCAAACCTCTAACATTTACTGGTGGCTTAATAGTTTATCCTATGAGTGTACTATAATTCATTTAATAAATTCTATATTATTGGAAATGTGCCCACTTTTCAGCTGTTATAAATATCAGTCTAAGGAACGTTCTTGTACCTAAATACCTATGCTCTGGTTATTTATTTATTTTTGCATATATTACTAAAATTACAATTTGTTTTTCAAAGGTATATGTTTTAGAATGCATTTTAGCATATATTCCCAGATCAGCAAGAATTTTCAAATGAACTCTTTGATGATGTTATTCTGCATAATTCCATCTTTGTAGCTCTTCCTGCCTACGGACCCATGTGACATTCTGGCATTCTGACATTTTTAATAATGTCTTAAGTAACATTTTATTCTAGCTATCTGATCATGCCCCATTTTTTTTTATGCTAGTTAAATATTTTAAGTGTTGAGCTTGTGAAGAATCATAGCTGTCGCTTAGGAAAGAATTTATAAATGCATTCCTGGCACAGAATACAAATACAGTACATAGCACATAGATAATATATGGAACTTCAAATCAGACAAAATGACTTTATATCTTAAGATAAGCACCCAACTCAATCAGTTGATTAAACACTATCTAGAACAGCTGGCAGCTGATATGAATGAGTTCTTTTAGAATGATTTGGATTCTCTAGATTCAAATATATAAAGGAAAAACATAAAAAAATTCCTTAATTACAGCTTAGCACATACAATAATAATAATAATTTGGAGGCCTATTGTGTGTAGGGTTTATCTGAAAAGCATAGTGTTGATCTGGTCTCCTACTCTCATACTGTTTTGCTTGTCCTGGTTTCTTTCTTTCTTGACATCTAAAATCCAGATCACTTCTGCTGTAAATTATTCAAGAGCAAAAAAAAAAAACAAAGTGGGGGAGAATGAGTGTTCAAGGGTTATTTTAAAAGTCATAATGCTAGGGTAAGGCCACGTGGTGGCAAGATCTTGTTTTGGAGTCAGTACACCTAGGTTATAATACTTATGTAATATAGATTATTAGGAGGTTAATACTGTGATAAAAGGAATACAAATAAAAATATTTTACAGACTGAAGTGTTGCCTGTAGCAGTGACTAGAGGCAGATAAGCCATGTGATGCAAGCAGATTACCTATCTCCTTGTTTCTATCAAATGTCCACATTGTTCTTCCTACGGGAAGCACCCACTTCTTTATTCTTCTCTACTTCAAAACCCACCACAAATTTAACTTCCTCCAAAAAGTTTTTCTAGATCTCCCCAGCCCTTGGTGATCTTCCCTTATCAGAATTTACACGGTACAGTTTTCTGCCTCCTCGTTGTCATATGCACTTTTAGATTACCTCTCTGTTAGGGGCTAAATTTTATTCCCTCAAAATTCACATGTTGGAGCCCTAAACCCAAGTACCTCAGAAAGCCACTGTATTTAGAGATAGGACCTTTAAAGAGGGGATTAAGTTAAAATGGAGCTTTTAGGACGGGTTCTAATCCAATCTAGCTGGAATCCTTATAAAAAGAGAAAACTTGGACACAAAAAAGAGATACGAGGGATGCACACTCACAGAGAAAAGACCACGTGAGGACACAGTGAGAAGGTGTCATCCGTAAGCCACAGAGAGAGGTCTCAGGAGATACCAAACCTTGAGCCTCCAGAATTATACGAAATAAATTTCTGTTGTTTAAGCCACTCATTCTGTGGTAGTTTGTTATGGTCGCCCTAGCAAGCTAATACGTATTCCTTCAGAGATAGATTACAGTTTCCACCAGAGGGCTTCCGAATGCTTTGTACTTCTTCATCTGGGGCCCAGTTTATATTACATTTTGAATAAATATTTTTATTATAATAAAATCTTGTGACTGTATGGAGAATGAAACAGTCAGTTCTGATAAATATGTTTATCAGAATAGCTGATAAATGTATTTTACACTTGTGGCTTTGTTGATCTGAGTATTTTGAAAAAAGTCCTACCTTTCAATCATCTAGGGGATTTAGTTGATAAAAACATTCTTAGACAATTCCAGATGGATTATCTTGTTTGACCCTGTTAACAACTTTCTGAAATGAGCTAAGCAGGTATTAAACACACTATTTTATAGAATCTAAGGAAACTAAGGCTCAGGTATTAAGTGACCTGTTTAAGTTAGATAGCTAGGAAATGGCTTGGAACCTGATTCAGGTCTTTTTATGCCAACTCTAGTCTTGCCTTTCCTCCCCATCACTCCCTTGCCTGGGGCAACTGTGTTTTAAGAAAAATACTGCAGCACAACTAGGAGTTGGAAGACTTAGAGTTTAGAAATAGTTCTACTCATGCACTTAGACTTATTCATTCATGCATTCAACTCAGTTTTGTTAATAGACTACTATGTAAAATGTACCAAGCAAATAATACTTAGTATTCAGACTCAGCTTTCTTGTATGTTAAATAGAAAATAATATCTGACTTGCATACATCACAGAAATGGTTTGAAGATAAACATAAGAAATAAATATATTCAGTTCACAAGAAGGAGTGATTCATTTCCATATTCAAGGTCCTATCTGATTATGTGAGCACTGGTTGTCATCACACAGCTCAGAGCACATTGTGGAGCTCAAAGGCATTGAGCATGGAAATTTGATGATATGTTTCCTTTTGGGCACGTTAACCATGGGACAGGGTGATAATTGTGTTGGACCCTAGACCCCTGGGCAAAAATAAGGACTGTATTTCTGAAATGGTAATTGCAGAGGAGGTAGGGCCAAGAAGAAATCATTCATTTTTCTCTAAGTTCTTCATATATCCTTTGATCTTTAGGGACCCAAGCTGATCATATGCTGAAATGAAGGGTCCCAGATAAGTGCTAACACAAATTATAGAAGACAAATTAATGTCTAGCACATTCCCTTGAGGGTATGTAGGATGGTTCACTTGGAGTGAGAAGAAAGTAGTAGACCTTCTCTTTATATTTGTATATTTCTTAACTTGAAGTTTTTTTTTTCTTCTTTTATAATGTATATAATAGATGAATATTATATATAAAATAAGTGACCCAGTATTTACATATTTTGGATGCATACTCAAAATGTGGCTATTAAGAGTTTGTAGTCCTCAAAATACAGAGTCCAGTAGCATATTGGAGAAAACACTTGGCTGGGAGCACAGGTTTCAGATCTACTATTTTCTAGATTCACCAGTTATTACATGTGTGATCTTCTAAGTCATTTTACTTAACTTTTCTCACTCTTAGTCTTCTCAATAAAATGGATATAATATTTGAAATGCCTATTTATGAGATTGAGATCAAATAAAATAATTTTATTTTCTGTAACAGTAGTAAGCTCTCTAAAGTCTGTACCCTCTAAATATTATATTTCATGTGTGATAATTGAAGGAAAACACTTTGTAAATTGTAAAGCATCATATCCTTGGTAGTTCCTGAGTCTTATTTTAAGTGTTTAGCTCACACACACACACACACACACACACACACACACACACACACACAGATTTAGTTATCTCCTAAGAAGGCCAATTCTCTATATTTCTACATTTTGTAGGAGTAATGTTGGCTTACTTGATGTGTGAGTAAACAACATAAGAAGTTTAGAAAGATCAGAATAACTAAGGTTTTCATGAGAAAACAAACTCAAATCTTATTTAAAAATATACACTTGTACTTTATACTGATAAACTTAGGAAAAAAGCTTATACCTAGTATTCATTTTTTAAAAATCAAAATGATTCAGCCAATTTAACATGTCTAAAGATTCACCTTAGTTATGTGATCTTGTATTATTATATAAAAAGTGTTTTTGAGTTAGCAGTTTCTAGAGATTTTTTAAGTCTAGAATATTTAAATTATTACTTCAGTTTTCTTATTTTCCTTGAATTTGGGAAGTATTAGATTTCTAAAAACACTTATCTATCTCTCTAAACCATGAGAGAATAGATTCTTTAATTTAAAAATGTTATTATGTAATTTATTACTATGCACTAGGGGTAAGAAAACATTTTAAACAATGAAAGATAAAGGGTTTTATCAATTACAGATACACAAACATATAGAGCTCTTATAGTTTCAGTTCTAAGGTTAAAAATAAACAGAGCAATACATAAACTCACCAGTCCACATCATAAAGATGTATTCTTCTTCCCAGTAGGCACACAATTCTTAATTGATTTGAAATCACAATTGATACAGAGACAAAGAGTACCAAATCTGATTCTCTACTGTCATTGAACAGAAAATAAATCTCTACCATCATTCAACAGAGATCCCAAATGGTCGCATCATAAAGCCAAATATTTCATCATTGTTGCTACCAATAGAGAATAACTCGAAGGCCATGTGTAAACCAGAAACCAAAACAAATACTTAAAATCAGAAAAGAGTACAAAATAAACTTAGAGAAACAGAGAGTAAGCAACGTTAAAGTTGCGTTGTTGCTTAAGGTATGCTCTGGGAGCCAAGAATAGATGTGCCTAAGATTAAACATCCATGAGGTGCTCTTCTCAAGTCATTCAGTTAACTTCCTTCTGTCAGGTTAGTCCACTTAAGTATCTAGGTGGAACAACCTCCAAAACTGCTAACATAATTTTCAAAAAGTTAAAAAACAAGACCCTCATATGAATACCAAATGAACACATGCCAAAGATTTTATTCAGTTCACTAGAAAATCAGTAAGATGCTAAGACCAGCTGGTCCTCGTCTGCAAGGGGCTGGTTCTCTTCTGCAGGGAGGGCCAGCCTCTACTCTCTCTGTGGAGTAGACTTTCTAACTTTCTATAGTTTCTGAATAAATCTCCTTTTCACTATTTTTTTTAAAAAGTACATTTATTGACAATTCAGCAAAAGAATTTTTAAAGTAAGATTGTTGGATTAGATGCAAAACTCATGTCCTACAGGACAAAAAGTAACCTTTGATTGCACCTTTTGCACAGAAAGAAATTAGTTGCATCTTTATAAGACAAAATTCTGCAAACTAACATGTCAGGTAACTAAGTCTGGAACTTTGATTTAACATAGTAAAATAAAGAAAGCTATATTTTTAAGGGACCAAGATCTGTGCCCCCTACAATAGCAATTTGATGAAGAGATCCTATCTCCTACTTAAATTAGCCAAGGAGTACATGACAAATAGATTATACTGAGTGACAGCACCTCAGCTCAGCTGAAACTGTCCCAAACAAAGTAACTAAGTTGTTGGAGTCAAGAACTATAGCTTTATTTTCTCACTTGCCTGAATTCTTATTCTTGGCTGCATTTCATGCACCATAGAAGACTGGCCAGCAAAAAGAAAACAGTAGCTAGAGCGAAGGGAAATATCAACAATTGAATGAAGCCACAATAAGCTAGGGCCTTGCTATGGCTTGGATGTAGTTTGTCTCTGGCAAAATTGGTGCTAAAATTTAATTCTCAATAAGGCAGTGTTTGGAGGTGGGGCACAGTGGGAGGTGTTTGGGTTATAAGGAGGGATCCCTCATGAGTAAATTTATGTCCTCCTGTGGAGTTGAGTTCTCAGTTTTACAGGAATGGATTAGTTCCCACCCTAAAAAAGGAGTTACTAGTTTTTCTCTTTTGCTTCCTCTCCTACCTGTCATCTCTTTGCCTGCACCCCCGCTTCATCTTCCACCATGAGTAGAAGCTACATCACCAGATGTAGCTGCTCAATTCTGGACTTTCCAGCCACCATATTTGTGAGCCAAATAAACCTCTTTTCTTTATAAATTACCCAGCCTCAGGTATTCTATTATATAGCAACTCAAAATGAACTAAGGCATATCAGTTTTTGTCCTTGCATATGATATAGTATTCTAAGTGCACCAGAAGTGTTTTTTGTTATAATAATGACTCTCCTCTGCTTAATTGACAAGTAGTTGGGACTGTTTCATTGGCTTATAGAAAACCTACCAGAGGAAAAACAAATCTAATCTAAAAAGACTGAAGGGGAAGATATAGTTTCTACACTAAAATGTGATTGTGATAGATGCTGCTCTGGTACCATAAATAGATAGTTCCACTGGAGTGATTGTTATTCTGTCCTCATCACATATGTCTTTAGGTCACATCTCTCAGTTCCAATAACAACAGCAATTTTTCCTTAGTTTTATGTGTGACTGTATACATATTTTGTAAATTCTTATCATCACTCATTGTTCAATCACTTTTCCCCAAACATATAATTTTTGTAAACTGCTTTTGCATCTCAATGGTTCCTTGTGATAGAAAATGGCATATTTTTAAGTTTTTCTTTTAAACTTTAAATATTCTATAAAATGCCATCTCAAAGTTTTATTTAATTGCCTGTTACAGTCATCATCAGTATATGAATTAGCATTGTCATACAAGGGCATATGTGAGAGAGGAATGAAAATAATCAGGTAAAGCTGGCAATTGGATACAGAAATTTTGTCATGGAAAACAGTTTTAGGTAGATATCTAATTCTTGAGAGTTGGGGGTTCAAAGTTTAAAAGAAAATGCCAGAAAGATACAGTAAGTGTTTTCTGATCTCTGTTTCCTGGAAAAATTGGGGCTTAGGGCAATAGCCTTAGACTGGGCTGCCCAAATCCTGAGTTTAGGTCAGATACCACATGGTGTTGCCACTTGCATACTGTGCAAACACTGTGGTATTTGGAGTTCGGGACTTGGAAGTTGGAGCAGAGTTTAGTGGGGGACAGAAGGCACATTAACAAGAGCTTGAGAAAGACTTATTATCAATATTTCAAACATACTTTTAACATCCTCCCCCTCACTGAAGAAATCAGCTATGATAAATAGGTGGTAGCCTTAAATCTTAATCAGAGGCAGAACAAATGTGATATCAGAGGCTCATAGAATATCCCTTTATTTCCCCCCAAATCCTGCTATTGTTTGCTGATGACAGAAATCCTACTGTTAAGGGGTTCAGTACATATCTGATAGCTGTCCTCTGACTGTGGGACTAACCTGGCTAGAGGATGTAGATAAGCTGCAGAAGAATGTCCAAACTCTTGACAAAAATAGGAAACATAGTCACACAGCAGGATCCACATTATGATGCCGTGGGATGGAAGCTTCGTAAGAGCAGGTCCAGGAGAAAAGCAGGAGGGAATCTGGGCAGGTAGCTTGTCCAAGGTTATTGACCATCACTGGCTGGCTCTTCTGGGCTTCTTGCATTATGACATGTGACATATTACCTGCATTTTAAGGGCCAGGAAAACAATGAACAGCTGCAGATTATATAATACACTGTGTTAAAGACAAAACCTCCCAAAAGGGGTCACTATTAAGCTATGATTTGGTAGGACAGCTTTTCTTAGCTCCATCCTGAGAAGAGTTTTTAGGTGAGAGGCAAGAAGGCTCTGAGGGCTTCACACAGGCTTCAGTGGGGACTATAGAGGTCAGAAAGGGTGTGTGAATGGGAGAGTTCAGGGGGAAAAGAGGACCTGCGTCTATTTCACAATTTTCCTTAAATTTCGTCACTGCACTTAAAGCAAGGATGAAGATCATACCTGGTGCAGTGCAGCAGCTATGAAATGACACATATTCAAATTCCCTTTCATGTATTTATCAGGCTCAGAGTCTTCCCTAATAGGGATAATGAAACAAAGCCCATATACCTCATAGGATATTGGAAATATTTAAATGAGATTAAAAATGAGATTATCCAATTCAGTAAATAGTTCATTAAGTGTATAGAAATCTAAAGGGATGATTTTTACTCCTACTAACAACTCAGTCATTCATTTGTTCAACTAATACCCACTGAGTATCTCCTTCTTGTGAATAGTGAATAATTCCTGCCCCAAAGAAGTGAATTATATGAATATTATTATATGTTAACATCCTCAAAATTCCTTCTCATCTACAAAAATACAAACCCCATTCATAGCAACCTCTTTTAAATTCAAAGTTTAAAATGCATGGAAAAATTTCAGCAACCGTTAATGAATTATGTTGTAGATTTTAATTGCTGTTATAGCCCAAAACAAATCTTATCAAGAGTATACCAAAGACATGCACACTCAGTAGTTATTTTAAGATGTCATAAATAACTGATCAAACACTAGCAGCTGCCAACATTATTAACCTGGGCCCATGGTCAGCACCAGGGAAAGTACAAAGGCAATTGCAAAAATTGAAAACTAGCACTTTGATTCAAAAGCAGCTTCCGAGAACAACTGGAGTCTTGAATGAAGGACAATCTTGGACTATATATTTGAACAAGTGACACCCCCTTGAGCAACAATTTTGAAAATCACTCTTAGACAGGATTGCAATGTGATATATGGAAACAGCCCCGAGTTCTATCTCACCCTGGCATTGTGGAAGCAGGGGAGGCATGGAAAGTGAGCTGTCCTCTTTACTGGCTTGTCAGATCTTACTGTGTTTATTCATCCAGGCTTTTTGCTATTTTGAGCTGTGAAAGGCAAGAGCAACACAGGCTGGTCTTTAGTTCCTATATTGAGCAGACACTTCTGAAAAGGAGAAAAATCTCCCTGTTCACTTGAAACAGTGCCCATTATAGCCTCATCTTCTCCTCAGAGCTTCTCTCAGAAGAGAGCACAGCTATCCTTACCCTGTGACCTACAGAAACCGAGGAGGCCATGGGGTGGTCGCCTCCTCCTCTTCAAATGCTGACCCATTCCCCCAGGCAAATGAGGTGAGGTATAGAGTATAAACACTTCTATGCCAACTTTCCTTCAGAATTAAAACATTCTTTGGTTAAGAGTTTAGGTCATAAGTTCATCATTAAGGAAGCACTTCCTGTGCTATGATTATATTCGAGAATGATTGGGGGGCAACATTATAAGTGGATAGAGCATGGACTTTGGTCTTTGCAAAGGTAGTTACCCTTTCTAAAAGTTTCTTCCCTTTCTAAAACTTTCTCCATCTATGAAGTGCTGATTATAATGACTACACTGTTGATATGTTAAGTATGGAACTTATCTTGCAAATAGAATACTGTCCTTTCACTCTTCAACCAGGGGTCTGATTCAAGTCTAGCAGTCTGTTCTCATGATTAAGTAGGAACTCATCAGTGAGGCTGACAAGGTCCTGCATGGCTTGAATAATGCTTGCTCCTCCAGCTTTACCAGTCACTCCTCCGCTCAACACTGTTACCTGGCTATTTTGAACTTTTAATAGATAACTAGATCCTTAAATATGCTTTGTCTTTAGGTGTTTTCAAGTCTAACCTCATGCCAGTCCCTGTTCTAATTCTTTCTGTATCCAACTACATTTGTACTCATCCTCTGGTTTTACCAATTCTTCTTAGAATTCTTTTTTTGACTATTCTAAGTACGGGCTAGGTGTTCCTCCCACAGGTCTTCTTCCATCTCACAGCATTGACTGTACTGATCATAACTTTCTATTTACTTGCCTGACTTCACCTAATTACCTACAAGTTCCATGAAGTCAGACACGGCAGTCATCAATATTATCTGTTAATTATCCCAGTTGTCCTTCCAAGTGTGCAGGAAGATTGAATTTCCTTTCAACTGGGAAGACAGTTTGGTTACAGTTCTTGCTTTGGGCCATAAGCAATGAACACATGTGATATGGCCATTTTGGGTACAATCATCAATAGCTGATGCCCTTGCCCAATTCTCTTTGCTTTGGTATAAGAATCATGACAATGTAGTTTGAGATGGAACCTCTATCAGTTAGGCCTCTGAGTTACTATATGAAGTAGAATCCCCTGCTGTCCTACACTGGACCTGTAGTATCTGTGAGAAATAAATTTTGTGTGTGCTAACCTACAGAGATTTGGGGTTGCATAATGTAGTCTATCCTGGTTGCTACAACATCCACCTTCATCATCGTCACATTCCCCACATCATCACATTCCTAGTAATCTGTCTGAAATATCAGTGGTCATTTCATAAATATTTACTGAGTGAATGAAATAGTATTTGAAACATGGTAGCTGCTGACTTCATTCTCCTCCTCTTTATTCAATTCTCCTCCCCGCAACTCCCTTCTCAGATTCTGTGGACTTCTACAATTAAGTCTTTCAAGTTAATTTTCCACTGGAGTTGGGCTATTTATTCAATGTCCCAAGAGAGCACAGCGCTCATTTCTGGTTCTATGTTTTTCCTCATGCAACGGATAGGTTCTGTGCTATTCCAGAGGGAAAAACTAGGGACGATGAGGGGAAGTAACAGGAAAACCAGAAGAATTTTCCCAAAATGACAGCTATATGAACAGTGTCTAAGAGTAAAGCTGAAAGCCACAGAAGGGTGTGAATTTCTTCTTATTGAACATGTATAAGCAAGAGGCTTGATGGCTATCTATACAGCAGTCATGTGGGGAATCATGTTGAAGGGAGTGCAGGCTCTGGGACCAAGAAGACATAGGCCTTCACCTCTTATTCCTTAACCTGTTCTTGTTTATTCCATGTATTGTTCGAAGTTCAATCTGAATTCCCTCTTCCATAGGGTCTTTAGTCCCCACTGAATTTCTATCTTAAACTTCTGAAACCTCAGGATCACCAATTTTATATTTAATCATCTACTATTTCCTGTGTTTCTTACTGTTTCAGCCATAGGCTGATCTCCGTAAGCAGACTGTAAGTTCCTTACCAGCAGGGTCACGTTGTATGCTTCTTGTGTGCTCTGGTAAGCAGGAGTTCTGGGCCCAAGCCTATACAGCTTAGCAGCTTGATTAACTGGGAAGCTCTGTATCTTTGGAGGTAGTCTGGAGGCAAACAAAGCTGGAAACAAGCATCATGGGAGGGCCTGCAAGGAGAATGAGGGCTAGACTTGGTGTCACGCTGGGAAGCTACTGTCTAGTAGGAAACTGTGGTTAAGACCATGGGATGACAATCAGCCTGTCTTGGGTTTTGTTACTTACTCTGTGTGCTAGTTGTCAGGTTTCTTATGCTCTTGAATTAATTTGATAATTAGTTTAAACAAAACCAGATTTCTGTGTTATCAATATGCATCTCAATCTCTAGCTCAGCCATTTTCAAAAGCAGAGGGGAATGCTGTGCCAGCACCCTAAGATTATTTTAATCAATTATATAATACTTTCCTAGTAGATGAACAGTTTCCTCCAGACGCCACTGCTGTGTGCCATGCAAGGATGCACTGCATGTGTTTGACTGTAACATCTGCAGATCTAATACAGCAGTTAATTATTTAGGGATACTCTCAGCCTTCTCATTCATATGGTGGATGGCAACTCCAAAACCACATGCACTTATTCTGCACACACAGCGCATCTGTACTGTGGAGCCAGGGCTGGGCTCAACGGAACAGGTCCAAAGGAGAGATCAGTTCTTAACATCACAAACCAGGGCTTCTCTATGAAAACTTCCACTATATGTTAGGTAATATTCCTTCCCAAGATTGTTTCCACCTTTATATCAGGCCATCTTTTTTAGGGGGATATATTCTGCAGTGAATCTTAATAGGGCATACTTTCTGCTGCTCCCATATAAATCCTATGTAAAGAATAGCTCATTAGATGGTTAGTAATGACCTGTCTATGGGAAGAATAAGAAAAAATAAATAAAGCACTCACAATGAAGACAAAGTTACAGCTCATGAAGGCTGTCTGGACAGAATGGAAATTAGGAGGAAAAATCTAAGCTAGGCCTACTTTCTAGAAAATATGTTTTCAAAGACATTGCCAGCTTTGCAGCATGCCCAGCTTAATTACTGGATTTGCATTCCAGAGTACATTTACTATTGTGGTATGTTTGAAAATCATATACAGTAAAATCTCTAGCAGAATATTTAATTCTGACTGCATTTTGGAGAGAGGAAGTCAGAATCAAATCATAAGGCAGAACTATATGTCAAGAATTGCATTTCTAAAAAGAATGAACAAAGTTGGTGCTCATTCATACCTTCTGCAGGTATCAGAATCAATGCTTTTAATGAATCAATAAACATTCAGTGAGTGCCCACTGTGTGCTACTCACTATGCTAAACACCAAACATATTGGACAAATAAAACACTGTCGCTTCCTCAAGCAGTTCAGGGTAGAGGAAACAGCCAACAAGCAATCAAGATATGATGTGGGAAGAATAGAAATGGAGAGCATGTGCTGAGTGCTGGTGGGAGCTAAGAGGAGGGAGAAATTCTAGGGTTCTGCAAGAGTGGCTCTAGTCTCTTCTTTCTTAGGTCAGAGACAGAGCTCCTACATTTGGGATTTTTTTTTTTTCTAACAATTTTGTGCACTACTTAGTTGTTTAAAAAACCCATTTGTAACCCTGGGTCAGGGAAAACCTTTTGTTCCCAAATAGAGAGCTTTTATCTTAGCCTGTGTAGCCTTGGGCACAAGATATTTGAGTAATGGGGAAGATGCTTCCAGGGAGTGTTTACTTGAAATATAGTTCTTTCCCATTTCTAAAACCAGAGGTACTTATAAAAGCAATCTCACCAAAGCAGGCAAAGTGAGTCCCCATAAATATCTCACAGGGCAATAACCCTTTTTTACAGTTCTTCAGTTTTTGAATTTCTGCAATAGCTAATAGGAACTTTGTTTGTAAGTTCTGTTGTAGCCAAGGGAAAGTCCGCAGCCTAGATAGCCGAATTTTGGACAATTGAGGTATTTTTAGAGACTAAGAGTGCTATACTGAGGTAAATCAGAATTGATACTAAAACTCACCAACCAGAATTGGAATATGGGGAGACGGACAGGACAAAGCAGAAGTAAAAAGAGAAGATGGTCTAGATTGAGACCTAATTTTTAGCCACATTGACTTCACAACTCCTGGTTATACCCTAAAACATAGAGAGACTGATAGTTAAAACCATACTACTCTAGAATAACTTTTAATAAACTACACATTATTTCCCTAAAAGATAATTTTTTTTTCAAGAGTTCATGTCTGTATAAATACACAGTTTATGGAAGAGGCAGAAACACCTTCAGATCTAATACCCTGGATAGTTATTTAGCCCTGCCGTAGCTACAGCTGCGCTCTTCCAGGTATCTTTGCACTTATGTTAGCGATTAGTAAATGGCTAGAGTTTAGTTCTTGATGTGGAGTTAGTCCTTTTGTCGCTTCAGTAGAAAACCAAGTGACGAAACCTCTCAGGTGTTAAGGCAAACTACCTGAGTACAGGTGTAACCGATGTATCTTTCTCATAAGAACCCTTAGCCAAAAGTGAGTAGACCAGATATACTACTCTCCCCAAATTCTGTGAGGTGTTAAGTAAGGCAAGAATCATGATTTCCATTTTATAGATTAAGAAACCAAATTTTTGAATGGTTACATCACCAATCCAATATTTAAAATCTAAGCGGTCTTATTCCCATTTTAGACAGGAGTAAACAGAGCTTAGAGAGGTTAATTGACTTACTCAACAGGAAGTATGAAACCTAATAAATAGAGGAGGTAGTGCCTTAATTCAGATCCTCCAACATACTGACCAATGCTCTTTTATCTGTTCATCAAGAGTGACTATATTGGTTAGGGTTCTGTTGTTTAACTTTTGCTAAACTGTTTAGTTTCTTTTGCCAAAACCCCACTCAGACATTTTAGCGAGTCTTGATTTCAAAGTATTAGCCGTATCCAGTAGTACAGTACTCTGCTGGGGCTGGATTAGTCCAATTTCAGCCTCCAGTGAATATTCATGATTGCACTGTGAAGAGTTAGTAATCTCTGGAAGGTAAGAGCTAATAAAGAAATTGCTGACACACACCTCCAGCAGCCCCGGGAGCAAAGTAAGTCAGATTACCCCACGGACAGGCCATAGATGTCAGCTTGGCTGCATTTTACAGAGATGTAAAGTCAGCATGAGGCTGTTTTGGCACTTTCTTAATTTATTTTTTACAAAGTAATTATCATAATATTAATCTTTTAGCATTAGGAATCTCTTTGACAGTTTTATTTATCCTCTAGGAAAGGTCTCAGAAAATTCCCTTTTGTACGTTGGTGGGAAATACACATGGAGTTCTCTAGTGGAAGTGAAAACATTTGCAATTAAAAAAGATAAAGAAAGAAAGGAGGTTTAATAATTTGAGAATAACAGTCTCTTTGCTCACTCCCCACTCTCCTCCCTTAATAGCAGTATCTCCACACATCAGAGCAGTGCCCATTGTCATGGTAGGTACTTAAGACCTCCTGGTAAATAGAGGAATATAATTCTGGAGCAAATGAACAAGGAATCTTGGAGATAGAAGGCACTCAAGTTATTGGAAATGAATTATGAAATCTTTTTGTATGTATGTTTATTTATAATTCTGCCTTGCTGTCAGCATGCTGTTGCATATTAATGATTGAATCTTGTCTGGTGACTAGTGAGGACATAATGAGGAATGGGAGGGAGATTTTTGTAACTTGCTTTAAGGTCATGAGGCTTATTATTAAAACAATGAACCAGATCATGCAGACAAGTGGGAACATTTAGCAATTCATCTACCTCTGGGAATTTAGCAGTTAGCTACAAGGAGAATGGCTTGAATGCTCTGACATTGTCATACAGACTTTCTTTTAATATGCTCCTTCTATTAAGCTCATTTAATTCTTTGGACTATCTTCTTATTCTCTGTTTTCCTCGTTTATGAATTAAACAAGTTGTGATTTTTAAATGAGATGTCAGTCTTGTTTCAGAAATCTGAGATGGTCGGGAATTATCCACATATGCTGTTTGAGTTTTTCATGGACATTGTAAAAAAATGCATGATTCCAGAAAAGTTAGATTCAAGCATGACACCTTCAATGAGGATAGGAATTTTTGAGATTATAAAGACTGAAATTCTAGAAGAGCTTGAGGTGTCATAATTCTCTCCCTCGTATAGTCATCAGACTTCATAACATTAATAAAATGTCCCAAGTGACTATGGTGTGACTATCTTTGTGTCATCTAGATATCCTCAGAAGCTATGACTGCTGAAGGAAGAGACCTGGACCATAAAAGAGATTAGTACCTGTCTCAGTCCATTTTGTGCTGTTGTAAAAGAATACCACAGACTAAATAATTAATAAAGAACAGAAATCAATTTCCTCAGAGTGGAGGCTGGGAAGTCCAAGATTAAGGCACCAGCAGGTGTCCTCACATGACAAGAAGAGTGAAAGAGAGTGACTCCCCCCCCCACTTCCTGCAAGCACTTTTTATAGCGGTATTAATATATTCATGAGAGCTGAGTCCTCATGACCTAAACACCTCCTCAAAGGTGACACCTCTCAACACTGTTGCATTGGGGATTAAGTTTTCAACACATAAATTTTGGAGAGGACAAAAATATTCATGCCATAGTAGTCTGGTTTCCATGGAAGCTACCATTTACTGTGTGCTTAATAGGTACCAAAGGACTACTTCATTCATTACCCCTAATCTTTAAAAAAATCCTATAGGGTAAGTGTCACATTTTTTAATTCTAGGATTATAAAACTGATGCTCAGAGTGGTTAAGTTATGTACCTAAGATATAAATTATATAACCAAGGTATATATCTACTAGTAAATGTTGCAGCCAGAATTTGATCCCACATCTAATTCCAAAGGTGTATGCATTGTGGCGTAATGTTTTCATGTAATTAGAGTATTGTATTTCACTTTAATAGAAAGTTTCACTTGGTGTGATTAGTCTAAGGAGAAAATCTAAAGGCCAATTTTATAAAATCTATCTAATATATCTATCTATCTCTGTCTATCATTTCCCTATTTATTTTAAAGCAGAACGAGAGGCCAATTAAAAGCTTCTTCGGGAGCGTTACTTTCTCTGTGTAGTAAACCAGTCTTGAATGGTCATGAAGGGAGAATGACATTGACGTCATCATAAGTGACTCATGCCTAAATACCTTAAGGGTCATCATCACTTGAGAGTGGAGATGCCTGGAGATCGTGATAGAATGAGATCTGTCATAGGCAGATGCCACCTGAGTCAGCCTTCCAGGCTACTCTTGAAAACAAAGAGAGTCTCATTTATGCCTGGGAGCCAGAATCTAACCCAGAATAAATCAGCCTCACAGTCTCATTCGTCAGCCTGATGGTTTTAATTGTTAAATCGGAAGTTTAATTTGCCATGCTTGGATAACAATCCAATTCCAGGAAAGCATATGCATCAAGTGATCAATGAGGGACAAGTACAGAAAGTTAATTGTAAATAATCCTTGAATCCTGATGTAAGTGAGAACAATAGGCAGATTTGAACTTTGTTGTCTTCCCTCATTATTTGATGTCTTAGAGCTCTAGGGGAATAATCAATTTTATCAAGTTAATTCTTACTTCATTTTAATCTATTAATATCTATGTAGCCCAAATACATATAAACACACACATACATTTTTATTCATTGTTTTATTGCTCTGTTGACTGAATTAGTGAATTATAATTAGGATTATGATTTTGTATGTCATCTTCACAGAAACACTACTATGTATTATTCCCATTTTTCAGATGAGGAAACTGATACACAAATCTGATAAGTAAATAGCTGTCAATAGGTCACGTAACTAGTCAGAACCAGGACTAGAACTCAAACTCAGGTGGGTCCATCTTCAAAGCCCATCTTCATTTTACAACCCTACATTGATCTCCACACAAGCTGCAAAGAATGAAAAATGAGCAATCCATTAAGAGACTGTGATGGGAAAAGGACATGAAGTAATCCTGTCACGTTAGCAACAACTACAGAAACTAGCCATATTGATTCGAGCTGAGAGAAAACTCAGAAACATACAGGCTGGCCCTAAATTTATAAAAGATAATCACATGGAAGAGTGACTGGACTTGGTCTCTACAATGTCACTAGGGAAGACTTAGCAGTATATTGTGTTAGAAGTGTGAGTTTTGAAATGTAATGGGCTAAAGTTAGTACTGGCTTTGTTACTAGCTAACAAAACTGAGATTTCTCATTTTTTTATTTATAAAATGTACATTATGAAAGTGTTATTATTAGGTGGAACTACCCAAAAACATATTTTAGCACAATATAACAAAGACCTACCAAACACCTGGGGCCATCCAAAAATGGAGTGGAGTTGCTCTCAAGGTATTGACTTCTTTATCCCTTATGGGGTTCAAGTTAGGTTAGGAACTGATGGGAAGACTAAGAGGGTTTCAGACAGTGAATAGAGGAGACTGTGGATTAGAGTAGATCATCAGTTCCAGAAATTTTAAGTTCACAAAATAGTATATTTTTAAAAATGTAATGTCCATGTATTACTTTATTAACTATATATAGAAACAAAACAATAAGATCAATTTAATCTATAATTATCATTTAATATAATTATTCATATTTAATCTAAAGTATATAATATTATAAAAACACATTCCCTTAAATTAAATAAATATAGCTTTATTAAAATTTTACCACAATGTTCTTCCTCTACTAATATTGCTTTGGACCAATGACAGCTTTGTAATGCATAATACCTATCTGTAGACTATCATTGGAGTAGATGACTTTTACAAATCATTTCAACACTGAGATTTTGAAATACTAAACTATGCAGTAAGCCAATATCTCTTTCTTTCTTCTAATGGTGGCACTAGTACAAATTATTAGAGGCAAATATGCTTCATTGTGAACACTCTAGTAATGCTTTGTACACCTTTTTTTTTTTTTGAAATTACTAACCAGAGATGATTAATAAATTCAGGTCATATCTAATTCATCATATCACTGTAAATCATCTTGCTCTGACCCTGAAAGAGTTTGTTATATCTCCTGCCTCATTTTAACCTAAGGTCTAGCTTTATGATGATGAAATAAGGGGCCAAACAAAAGGCTCTGGAAAGGATGAGGATAAATCTAAGTATTTAAGATGAGTTGACTCATTCATGAAGATGCAGAGCAGAGGCCATTCTCTTTACTTCCTATGCCCAAAGAACATAGCATTTGCATGTCTGAAATCAGCAAATTCCATTTGCACGTAGGACCATATCATGCTTTGAAATCCTGCTCATATGGATGAAGGAAGAAATTTCAAATTTCTTCAAGTTACAAATATAAATAACTTCTTGGAAATGACACCTAATTCATCTGCTTATTTTAAAATAAATGAAATAAAACCCAGAGCTGTTAAGTGACTTGGTCAAGGTCACGTAGAAAGTTTGTGATCTAGCTCAAAATAGCAGTTTAGATTTTCAACCCTCAATCTAATGATCTTTCTTTCAGATCATGTTGCCATTCAGATCTCCAAAGTTCATCCACACATAATGTCTTCAGAAAGGTGTCATTTCTAAGAATGTCTGAATTTTTGGAAAGTAATTGATGTGGTTTAGAGTATATAAGTTAAAATAATGAAAACATTGCTTTGAATTCTGGCTGTACCACTTACTACTTTTATAATTTTGGGCAAGTGACAACCTCTCAGAGCTTCACTTTTCCATCTATAAAGTGAGTATGCCTACCTAATACAGTTGCTGTGATAAGTGGTATAATATGTGCAAAATACTCAACCCTGACCTTGGCACATTATCAGTGCTCCATAAATGTTCTTTTTTATTATCATGTTTTACAATTCCATCAGAAAATTTAGAATTTTAAACTTCAATGGTAAATGACTCACTTTACCGAAGGAAACCATAGACAATGTAATTAATGCCAAAAATGTCCATGGTAGAGGATTAAAACCAGCTTATCAGTTAAAAAAAAATAAAACCAGCTTATCAGTATTGACAAAGCTCCTATAACAAAGCTTATATATAAAATACATATATATACACAAATGTGTGTGTATATATATAAAATACATATATATACACACAAACATACATATATGTATACTGACAAAAATATGAAATGCCATACAGTGTTATCCAAACTATTTTGCTAAACTGCACTATCTCTAGCCGAGACAAAAACATGAGACTTATTCAAAATTATGTCCATTCTTCTGCCCCTTGTATATACGGTCTTCATGTTCTATTTTAATTCCCAAATAACTTTTGCATTTGTCCCCTTGGCTCCATTTCCTGAGCAACTGCTGTGGCTCAGGTCCTCCTTGGTTCTCACTGCACTGCCCCAAAAGCCCACTCACCATATCCCTGCTTTGTCCTCTCTTTCTGAGGTTCACAATCCCCACTACTGCCAAAATGGTGTAGCATGAAAATCTAACTTTGTCATTTCTCTGCTCAAAAGTCATAAGTGACTCCCCATTGCCCACAAGATTGCACCAAATCTTGTACAAGGCAGGTAGAGGCTCTTCTTAAGTCATTTTCTATGTACTTGTCCAGTTTCATTCACCTCTTCCTACTCTTCAGTTACACGTCGATACCTAAGCCAGTCCTCAGCATGTGATAGGCATTTAAAAAATGATGGCTGAATGAATAGATGAATACGTAAATGAATAATGAATGAACAAATCAAAATCTAATACATTTTCTTTCTCTGGTCTCCTTTTGAGCTAGTAGTTGTCCTGTGACCTGTTGGAAATCAATTCCTTCAGCACAGTTATATTTCTTCCTTCTAGTGCATTATATACGACTTCTAGACTCTTCATGATTTCATGGAATTCCATGGAATAGCCACACCGTTTATTTACTTTAATGTGACTATTTTCCCATATGAATAAATAATCTTTTATAACCTATATCAAATGGCTACAGAGTATTCAATCCTGTTACTATATTATAGATTATTTAGCTAATTTTTTATTATCAGAACTTTAGGTTATTTCCATTTATTCGTATTATAAAACATGCTTATGTGGTATGCATGTTTCTTCAGGAAAAAAATTCCTAGAATGAATAAAATTTGTTGGCTTTTAAGGCTTTTATTATATTTTGCCAACTGCCCTCCAAAATGGTTTTACAAACTTATACTATGACAGCAAATCAAGAGAGTGCCCTAAAATTATTTTTAATAATAGAAGATTAAGTATCAAAAGAACTATTAGGGGAGTATTTTTTGATCTTATGTTAAACCTTATCATAATATTGGTTCATCTGATACTTAGTAAATCTGTGCTTGAGCTTCAATGTTTTTTTCAACATCTTCTCTTGCTCTCTCTCTTTAATCAGTGAATATTCTTTGATAGTTTGGCTATATTCATTTCAAGTGGTTTTCAGAGCCCTGTTATCTTTGGGTTATATGCAAAGAGGAACCCATAGCATTAACCAATTTATTCTTTAAAATAAAGCTCTTTTAAAAAAATTAACCACTATGTACTGGCAACTCTCAAATCATTCTTGTTTATAAGTATAGTCATAAATCTATGCCATTAGAGAAAACATGTTCCCTTCTGAAAATCATGACTCATTCTTAAAATTTTAAAGAATAGACATTTCAAAAATAATAGATACGAGTGACACCTCATTTACTCTTTTCTTATGAGACCAATGCTGTGAGACCTTGGGCTTAAAGATAAAATAATATTTAATTAATCATGTAAAATATTAATTCTGCTAAGCTGTTATTCTTCTAATGGTCCTAATTTTTTCATTAAAATTGACACGGTGCATGCAGTTACATTAGGGAGCTGTGAGTGTAGAAGAACCACAAGGACTTTGTGACTGCCAAACCTCTTGGTCTGTTGCTCAGTCCACACCCACCGCCCTCTTCTTTGTGAGCCCAAACAATTTGGCTTGTTTATGTTCTCATTCTCCTTTCCGTGGCTACCATCACTCTGTTCTTTGGAGATTTAATCCCCTCAAATCTAGCTGTAGGAAGATGCAGGGTATCCAAGTTCTTCTCCTTTAATAAGTTTCCTGATTCAGGTATATAGACAGCTCAGTAATAAAAATAACAAAAGGGGGGAAGTTACAAGGCTTTCCAAAATTCTACCAAGGTATTATAATCATGATGCTAGGGCTGCAGTTTCCATCCCCTTTCTTAAGTGTAACCCCAGACCCGGCAGCCTTTTGTCTCTTTGTCCTTGCTGTCTGAAGGCATACTTTGGCTTCTATCTTTCACCTACAAGAAAAGGATGGCTTTGGCAATTCTTGTGAGACGCTATTAAGCTTCATCTCTCAGTGAACATATAATCCTGTGCTTTCCTGAGACACACAGTTGCTTTTGGGCTCCAGCATTTATCCATACTTGAAACCTCATTAAAAAGGGCCTCTAATCAGGTCCACTGTCTCTGCCTGGTCACTCATAGGTGTTGCATATTCGAGTACATGCTAGTGTGACTTTAAAATGAATTACAGAGGAAAGAAATTTTCTATTAGAAGAAAAATAATATCAATTGGACCAGCGGGATCTTCGCAAAAGATCCTAAAGAGGAAAAATTGTGCAGTACTTAACAATGAAGGACAAGACCTTTTAATTCTGGGCTCTTTGTGGCAGGGAGTGAATGATTATAAATTCCATTACTGTGAATGTCAGTCTAAGGGTTGATGAGGGAGCTTACTGTAATTCCACACTGAAAATGCCCACTTAGGAGAGAGTCTGTTTTCTCTGTCCTCAGTCTTTAATAACTCCAGCTCTGAACCAAAGTTAGCTGACTCTGAGAAGTTCATAAGAGCACAACTGTCCATTATCATGAAGATGGAATATTTCTGAAACTAAAGGACTTTGAATACCCCTACCTGTAATACATTTCCTTTGTCTAAGGTAAAATGAATTCCTCTCTTTCCCACAGAACTCATTTTTTTTCACGATGTCTTTTGTTCTGTTACATTAGACTGCTAAAGTCTGTGTCTGCAATTAAGACTGAATGATTAAATGTGTTAATAGGAAGGAGCTGTGACATTTTTTTCCCGTGGAATATGGGTAGCTAATGGACAGCAAATAGATGAATGGAGACCATCACAGACATTTTACTAGAGAGTTCACCTCATTATTCATGATAATCAACCTCAATCTAAAGGGAGTAACAATTCCTATTTCTTATATATCTCACCTAATTTTCTCCAATCAATGAGTCAGAAAAAACTGACTATCAAAGAAAACATTAAAGATCCAAACTCCTGAGAATCTACATCATTTGAGGAACTCTGCTGAGATTTCATCTCTCAGCAACTAACATCTAGTGACGTTTGAGTTAGGTGTCTCAAAATGAACCACTAGGTATATGAACTCTATCCCAACCCATTTGGCCCGAGTGAAATCTAAAAGATCCACCATTAATTAACATTGGGTTTAGGCATCGAAGGAACTATAGCTTTACTTTTGGGAGACATAATATTCTTGTATTTTTGTCTATTACTATTCATCTATCTTTGAAAAAAAATTATCGTTGGACACAAAGTAAGATATGTCTAAATAGATGTGACACATTCTAATGGAAAGAGCCCACTGTCACATGGCACACTGAAGGGAGAGCCATGGGGCAGAGATATAAAGAGTACACACGTTTAACTTCCTGCAAGTGGCAAAGATAGAACAATTAAATTTGAAGAGACTAGCAAAAGAGAAATTGGGTTGTCACATGCTCTGCTAAACAACAAAAACTGTATTAGTTTGGGAGAGTTCAGAAAATTTGAAACACTGTCAGTCTGTGCTACATCATTTTACAAAGAAAGAGAAAAATCACAATGATAGAAAGCAGTGTGTTTTATTTTTTATTAAAAATTCTACTTTTTGGAGAGAAAAATGGTTTTTTGATTAAAAAGAAAGAGTGCTAGAACCATTTATTGAAGAGACTACCCTTTCCTCATTGTCTTCTTGGTGGCCTTATTAAAAATCAGTTGATTGTATATGCTTGGTTTATTTCTGGGCTCTCCCGTCTGCTTCATTGGCCTATGTGTCTGTTTATATGCCAGTACTGTACTGTTTTGATTACTGTAACTTTGTAGTATAATTTTAAATCATGAAGTGTGATGCCATCAACTTTGCTTTTTCTTTCTCAAGATTGTTTTGGCTATTCGGGGTCTTTTGTGGTTCCATATGAATTTTAGAATTGTTTTTTCTATTTCTATAAGAAATGACACTGGAATTTTGATAAGGATTGTGTTGAATCTGTATATCACTTTGGTTATATGGACATTTTTTTTTATTTCAGCTCATCATGGGGGTACATAAGTTCAAGTTATATACAATGCCCATGTCCTGCCCATCCCCCCGAGTCAGAGCCTCAAGCGTGTCCATTCACCAGACAGTTTGCCTGGCACTCACCATGTAGTCATACCTCCATCCCCTCCCCCCACCCCCCCACCTCCCCGAGTCAGCACCCTCAAGCATGACCATTCCCCAGACGGTGCACAATGCACTCATCATGTAGGCATACACCCATCACCTCCCCCCACCCCGTCCCAGTCTGATATCCAATTGGTATCCTTCCCCGATGTGCATTTAGGTGATGATCAGGGAAACCAATTTTCTGGTGAGTACATGTGATGCTTGTTTTTTATATGGACATTTTAACAATATTAATTCTTCTAATCCATGAACACAGAATATCTTTCCATTTATTTGTGTCTCCATTTTTTTCATCAATATTTTATAGTGTTTTTTTTTTTTGTGTGTGTGTGTGTGTGTATGTGTGTAGATCTTTCATTTCCCTGGTTAAATTTATTCCTAAGTATTTTATTCTTTTTGATACTATCATAAATAAGATTTTTTAAAATTTCTTTTTCAGAAAGGTTCTTATTATAAAGAAAAGCAACTGAGTTTTGTAGTTAATTTTGTATCCTGCTACTTTATTGGATTCACTTATTAGTTCTAACAGCTTTTTTGTGGAGTGTTTAGGGTTTTCTATATATTGTATTATGTATCAGCCAACTGAGATAAATTTGCTTTTTCCTTTCTGATTTGGATGCCTTTTATTTCTTTTTTTTTTTTTTCCAAGTGCTCATGTTGGTACTTTCAGTACTATGATAAGTAGAAGTGTTGAGAGTGGGCATCCTCGCCTTATACCAGAATTTAAAGAAAAGGCTTTCAATTTTCTCCCATTGATTATGATGTAGGTGTTCAACATCACTAATAACCAAGGAAATGAAAATCAAAACTACCTCACACCTATTATTTTGATAATAGAATGACCATTATCAAAAAGAAAAGAGATAGGTGTGGGTGAGGGCGTGGAGAAAAAGGAACCCTTGTATACTATAAATTTATACAACCATTTGTGAGACTATAAATTGGTGCAACTATTATAGAAAACAGCACAGAGGTCCCTCAAAAACTTAAAAATAGAACCACCATATAATCCAGCAAGACCACTACTAGGTATATATCCAAAGGATATTAAATAAGTATATTGAAAAAGATATCATCACTCCCATGTTTATTGCAGTGTTATTCACAATCATGAAGATATAGAAACAACCTAAGTGTCCATCAATAGAAGAATGTATAAAGAAATTGGAATATATATAATGGAATACCATTGAGCCTTAAAAAAAGGAGATGCTGCCATTCACAACAACATAGATGAATCTTGGGGATATTATGCTAAATGAAATCAGCCAAAAGGAAAAAAAAATACTGTGTAATATCACTTATATGTTGAATCTAAAAGAAATATGTTAAATGCATAAAAATATAAAGTACAATGGTGGTTACCAGGGGTGGGAGAGGGGAGAAAATGGAGAAAATAGGCCAAAGGGTAAAGAACACATTATAGTCCTTTCTTTGTTACTTTTAGCACATTAGATGCCTAAAAGGTAGCAATCAGAAGTAATTGACACAGTAGCTTGCCTTACAGAATACACTGATGCATTTCTCAGCTCTAAGACTCTGGATTTCAGCAAGAGTCATATTTGGCACTAGCCTCACTTAGTTCATTATTTTATCCCTTATGAGCAATGAAAATTCCTCCTCTTATTTCTTCCACAGTGACTACTTCAGGAAGTGATGGGTCCTAACTCTTAGGAACTGAGAACAGGGACAGGTCATTTCTGTGATCAACCCTCAGTGCCATCCTGAAGGGTCTCTCTACTAGGAGGGACTTAGCAAATCTAGCAATGTGATTTTTCAGCCTAAGAGCTCAGAATTTCTCCACAGAATCAAGTTCAAGGGATACAACCTGACAGTCAGCAGCAGCCTGAAGTCAGCTATAAAAATGGGTGTGTTTGGCATTAAATCAACTTAATCAAAAATAATTTGATGCTTTTAGATAGGACATGCACTGTTCTACTTGACAGAGGCTTCACCTCTTTCTATCATTGTAGGCTTCATATGTTGCTGATATTTTAGGTAACTGCCAGACCCTTAGACACATTTGAGTTTGTGACGTGATACTGTTTATGAGGCTGAGCAGGCCAAAGTCTGTCTATCTAGTTTCTCTGTCTCTCTCTGTCTCTCTCTCTCTCTCTCTCAACCCCCAACCCCTTAGTCCTCTTCTTCTTTGTTTTTCTTTTTCTTGATGTTTTTCCCAGCTTACTCTCATTTCTCTTCTTTCTTTCTTCCACCCCTCCTAATCTCGGCCTCCATTCTAAGCCGTTAATTTCCTATCCAGAATGATTACCACCACGTGGGTGAATTGGGCTATTGAGACAAAAAGGAAATGGTTTGGAAGAAAGTTGCTGTATAAAATACACGTCATGTCCTATCTTTGTTGATTATTATTCTATCCGTTGGAAAATAGTTGAAAAAACCTTGTCCTGACTACAAACCTAGCATAATCTTTTGAAACGGTTAATGAACGTTAAGTTTCTGCTCCTTTCTTTTCTTTTTGCCTTGATCACTGAGAAACTCAGGGTTAAATTCTATACTCATAGTAGGATGTGTCATGATCCTCCTTTTCTGGTATAATTGTTCTCTCAGTTGTACAGCTTCTCTTACTTTAAACATATCATCATTCTAGTTATCTCATGCCTATAGTGGCTGCATAATCTGGTCTATTCTTTCCCCTGAGAAATACTGTCTGATTCCTCTGCTCTTGAATCAAGGCTGGCCTTAGGGACTTGTCTGACCACTGGAAAGTGATAGAGGCCACACATGGAGGATTTGGGGACTTCCAAGCTTACATCATTCATCGGAAGTTTCCCAGCTTCTGCTCAGGCCTCCTAGATCGCAAGGGAAAGCTCTCTGCCATGTAATAGAAGCCCAGAGACTGACAAGCTGTGAAGAAGCTGCCTGGGCAGAGTTCATGAAGGGCCTGGCCAGCCCCAGGTGTTCCAGTCATTTTAGTAGGGCCAGACATATGAGTGAAGAAACCACCTTGGGCATTCATCCCTAGCAGGGGTGGCATGAAGACCCAAGGGCCCCCCAAACATCCTTGATATATGATCCGAGAAATTTATGGTTGTTCAAATCACCCCAATAATTGTGGAATGGGGACGAGACATCTTGCTGTTTCATTCCCCAAATGCTGATGCACAGAATTGTGAGCAGAATAAAATGGTGGTTATTTTACACCTTTAAGACTTACGGTAGTTTGATACACAGTAGTAGATAATTAGAAATTTGATTATACATGGGTTTTATTATAAGCCACTTCAAATCCTTTTCAAAAGTATACATTTCACAAATAATGAAATAGTATCATGTTTACTGTTAATCAAGGAGACGGGATTCTTTCGGCTACTGAGCATTGTAGTTGAAATTTATATTTTTCCTCCTTTTAAAATTGTACGTTTCTCTAAAGTTTCAATTGGAAAGATGGTTATTTGTACAAACACCCAAAAGCTGTAGGTGTTAAAGAAAGTTTGCATGAAAGGTCAAGCCAGTTTGAATTATGCAAGAACATAAACTGCAGTCTCTTCTGTGCCTCTTTAGTGACCTGTGCTGGCACAGGGAGCACCTGGCACTGCATCTAACAACTCCCTGTCACGGTATTTGTCGTAAACCATGCCAAACTCATTGGGTAGCACCGTCTACAGTTGAATGACAATATCTAAGTCTCCACAAAGCAGCTTTTTATTTTTAAAAATGCCCTGAATGGAGAGACAATTCTTTTCAGTTGGACAGTTATGGTTTTGCAACAGGAATACTACAATTGGGGAGTTTATGCAAGTAGCTTTTCTAACGCATACAAAAATAAATAAGATATAAGCTATACTCCATGGACAAACTGTACTCCATCTCTTGACCATTACACTGATGAAATATTTCAGTAAATCACAGCCTGTACGCTGTCCTTGGGTCTTTTGCAATCTCAGCTGCTGCAACTGTATAATGTACATTGATTTCTGCTAGAAATTCAATGGCAAGAAAAGCTGTTTAATCATTTGACTCCTGACTAGTTAATAAAGAATCTGTCTCATTTAATAAGTTTATTTTAGATAAGACCACAATTATTGCCATGATCCTATATCCCTGTCTACTCCTTTTGGGGTGCAGGGTAATAAATGAGGCTTCAGATGAGACAATGCAACTGTTACCTTCCCTCTGCTTTCCCTGATCGTTTTTATGATTTGCAAGGCTGTCCCACCATCCACCAGTGAAAGCCACTTAATCATCTGCTGTATAAATTGTAAATACACTGTGCCTTTCTGTGCTTCAGAAATTACTATTAAGTAAAAGAAATCCTGATAGCTCCATTCCTAACTAAAGCCTATGCTGCGATTACAGACGGCAAGCACCCTATTGCTATAATTTTCCACCCAATCACATCTCATTAGCATTCAATTTTGCTAAAACCACATGACATAAAAGTCACTAATAAGCTGCTGCATTTTGTAGGGTATTGGCAAAAAAACCGAAATCAGATACAACCATATTAATGTTCTATGATGGGAGGTTGCTAATAGGATTAGAAGCAGCCAAAAAGGTTACGAAGAAACCATCTAAGACAGTCACCCCCAATGTTAAGAGAATCAATTAGCCAGGCTTATTTGAGGATGGAGGTTGCTGTGCACTGACTGGGGGCTTGTGCAGAAAAGGGGAAGGGGGAGCAGGGTTTATTTTGGCCAGGGAGGCATTGTGGACTTCCAGATAAAGATTCCAGAAAAGATCCTCTTAACTTCTGTTAATACAAAGTAAATGACTCTAGCATCCTCAAAGCTTCTCTTGGCTCCATACTGATTCTGATTTCTGGGCAATCTAGAAATAGGTTAAACCTGCTTCGTGTGTTTTCACCTGGGCATCAGTATAAACTTGGCCTGTGGTGAGACCCAGTACAGAGGTCTCAGACCCATTTCTAGGGATCTCTTAGTCTCAAAGTTGGAAGGGATTTTTGTAGAAAGTGTTAAAGGGGATTTTTGTTTTTGTAGAATGATTATTCTAGGTAAGAGCTCGCATTTACTTCCCAGGTAAGATCTTATGTTCCTATTCTCTGAGACTTCTCTGTTCCATCTCTAAGCTGACATGCCCATGTCCCAAGCTTCAATATCTTCTTTTAGCTGAGTCACATAAAAATGGAGAAACAGTGGACCAACATTGTATATAGGGTCTCCTGCTCTAGAATCCCATGGCCAGTACAGATATTTGGGGTGAGGAGCATGCCCTTCCTGTCGCATGTTGGGAGGCTCCATACAGGGTGGGTTACCCTGATACTACACACTTCAGTGCTGAAAGCTGGACTCTAGAAGAAGAGAATCAGGTTTGACTCTGTCAATCTCTGGTCATGTGAGATGGCTGTATGAGTAAATGTGAACAGTTTTGAGCTGTCCAACTTTCAAGGGAGGTCAGTTGCTGTGATCTGGGATGAGATGCCTACAAAAACTGGAAACACAATAACGAAATCCATCAATAATCTTTCATAATAATTGTCCAGACTCATTACATTTGTCCATACTTCCTGTAAATGGGCATGTAATTAGTCAGTGGGCTCTATACTCAGTAAGTTCGGGTTTGGGATCCAGGCTCAGTCACTTGCTGGAAGACCTTAGGCAAGTTTACTTAACCTTTGTAATCATCAGTTCTTTCATTCGTACTAGAGGAATAACAGGAGTGTCTATTTCATAGATCATTATGAAGATTCAATGAGATGAATCATGTAAATAAAGCACCCAGCGTGGTGCTACGAGCCTCAAAGTCCCTTTCATGTATAAGACAAACCAGTTAACACCTTCAGAAAGAAAAAACAAGACAAAACAAAACAGTCTCTGGGAAGTATCAACTGGGAGCTGGCCTGACACTAGTAATTAGGCAGTGGGCTTCCCTTGTTGATCACTAAGAGGCGTGATAAAGAACATAAGTCCTGCCCTTGAGAGTGTACATTCCAGCAGGAGAGATAGAGACATAAACAATTACCTTACACAATCATTCCTAGATGCCTCAAGCTTCAATCCTATAGAAACCAGTACTTAATCCTGGCCTGATCACAGCTCCCAGTAGATGGAGGGAAAAAAAAATGAAGACAAGATCAAGAATCTTGGGCTGAAATTGAGTCTTTCTAGATTTGATTACAGGTCCAGGTAGCTCAGCCTCAAGGCGGCAATATCTGTGAGGGCTCAAGTAAGCATTTTGGTCTTAAGATTTCTACCTTGTAATGGATATAAGAGTTTATTTTTTAATTGGCACCTTTAGTTGAGTGTTTAATAAATGCCAGTACAAAGCTAGGTGATTTATATACATTTCACATTAGTGTTACAAATATTCTATTAGGTAGTTTTCATATTTCTTGCTATTTTATTTTTATGAGGAAACTGAGGCTTGGAAATATTAAGTAACTTCCCAAGTGGCACATTATGTAGGTGGTAGAACAGAAATGTCTGATTTCTAAATCTGTGATCTTATGCACACTGTATTCCATCTCCTTTTACTGTGGCTGCAGCCATAGAAAGTCTTTAACATCAAAGTCTCAGACTAACTGTTTGTGATGCTCAAATACTACCGAACTAAATTTCTCACAGCTTGGAAATAATCATTTTAAGACATGGCCACTTAGGGGTTATGGCATAATAATCTTCCACTTTTGTTAGCACAATGCAGCACATGCATGTACTTGATTGAAAACCGCAAAGTTGAGATTTTGGTGTTGTCTCGTGGGGAGTAAATTTGTGCTGCCAATTGAATCTGGAAGATGGAATGTTTCCCGAGAAATGTCGAAATGCATTTCATATTTATGGTTTAGATGAGGAGCCATCAGAAGTCCTATAAACACATTTTGTATTTCTCTGTTGAGTATTTACAGCTTGGTAGGTTGGACATAGTAGAAAACTGCCAAATCCTTAGGAAGTTGTAAAGGGGATGAATGAAAAGGGAAAAGGGTTAGGTAGGAGCTGGTGTTCAGCTAGAGACAGTGCACTGGTGAGCATTCAAGCTGCATTATTCCAACCTCCCACCGATTGTCTCCTGGAGTCGGGGGAGAGTCTGTTCTCACCAAGGCTGGGCTCACACGTTGACCGAGTGCATCACATCAATGCATTCTCTCCCTTAGGGCTTGTGACAGTGCTGAACATTTAACAACAGGGATTTTCTTTAGAAAATGAATGATTTTCTTATGGTGAAATGACTGACTACAGCCTCCTCTCCAAAGCAGTGGAGGGAGGCATAAGGATTAGAGAGTAGGAAGAAGACAAGAGAGAGTTTTCCACTCTGTCCCTGTTACTGTTGAAGTGTATGTTACTGAACATTCTTAACAAGCTTCAGGAGATGATTTGCACAGACTGACACCAATATAATGAAATTTACGTATAAACAAAGAATCTGTGCTAGGTACTGGGCAGCACAGTGGTGGGGGCAGTGAGGAAAAGGCAGAGATGAGTAAGAGAGGAGTTTCCTGTCCTCAGATTTCATTCTCTTCCACGGAGGATAAGACAGATACACACTTGACTGGAATCGACAGCTGAGTAAATTGCCAGGGGAGGATTCAGATACATTCATTGAATCTGTGCTCAGCACATTCATGTTACCTCATTTAATCTGCATAACAGCCCTGTGAGGAAGATATTATTATCAGACCTACCTTACTGGAGAGGAAATGAAGGTTTAGGAAAGTTTGCCGGCTAATCAGTAGTTGAGCCAGACTTCAGAATCAGGCCCCTCTCAAAATAGAGTGCTTCCCAGGTGCCCCCAAGCTATGATGTTGTAGAATTTGAATTTAAAGGATGATGAGATCATTTCTTGTTGAGCAAAGAGGCCTTTTAGGGTACCAGGTATTAGAGGCTTGGGCTTTGAATCATAAATATCATTTTGAAAAGTGAAATTAAAGAGTAATAGGGTGGGGGTAATGGAGTAAAATCAGATAAAGGAAAGAGGCAAATAACCCAATTTAACTTTCAAAGATAAATATTATTGAATATTATATGAGATAATAATATTTCAGTATTTCCTAATGATATATTTTCAGGTAAGTTTTGTTGTGAATGTTGCCAATGCAGGTTCAGCTGCCCACCACCCAAGAACCAGACAGGAGAGGGCAATGTTGGGGAAGGAAAGGTGGTTTATTCAAGTACCAGCAGCCTGGGGAGGTGGTGGGCTATTGTCTCAAAGACCATCTCATCTCCTCTGCTTACTGAGCAACTTATAAAGGAAAGGGGTAAAGGGGGTTAGTGGCAGAAAGCAAGCTTTGTGCAAACCATTATGACTTGCTTGATGGTTATCAGCAACCAATAAGTTGTCTGTTTTTTTCCAAAGTCATTTTCTAATTTTGTGCCTGGCAGCTGTGTAAGCAAGGACTTATTTCTGCACTTTCAAGGCCCAACAACCCAAAAGTGTACTGGAAGTAAAACGGCTTCCCTTTAGCTAGCCTAGCATTATAGTCTGAATGGCCCTTGGAATGTGCTTACATGAATCCCAGCTTTTTCAGATACCTTCTAGTTTCTAAGGCCCTAGAGTACAGGATTATATTTTATGTCATATTCTTTTCCCTTGGTCTTATGCAGAGTGAGCTCATTATGATTAATTTGACAGTTCTCAAATTTTAAAGCTGGGAAGGAACCCAGAGATAGCCTGATCCAACTATCTTATTCTACATTAATATTCTAAATAATTATTCTAAATATGAGGGAACTATCCTGAGAAAGGCTAACTGACTTGCTCAAGGGCAGAGGGGGCTTTCTAGCTTTCATACCAGTAAAACTATGATGATGGTGATGAAGAAGGAGAAGGAGGAAGAGAAGCTGGAAGAGGAGGAGGAAGAGGAAGAAGAGGAGGAGAAAATGCACTTGGCATATCTCATCCTCTTTTCATACTGTTTTAAATAGTAAGAATTCCCTGAGTAGTTTCTCTGAAACAGTGGGGCTTTCTCTTAAAGGCCACTGTGTACCATTAAGATCTGTTCTTTTCACAGGGTACCTATTATAATAAAGAAGATGGGCTACAGGGAGAGGAGCATAGCTTCTCACTGTGAAAGAACAAAAGCAAATTAGTTTAATTAGGGAGTAAACAGCCGGCTTCAGCTGCCTTGACACATGAATTCTATGTCAACATAACACTCACAGAAGTTGTGTCTTAAAAGGTCTGAAGTGACCTCCCCAGGCCTCAAACATCAAATTGTTTGCCCTTTGAAGGCTTCTCACCCTTTGTCCATCATGATACTAGACTTTTCCAGTTGTTCTCCTGTTTCTCTGACTCTTTCATCTGTCTCTTTCACTGCCTTTTTTGGAAAATACACCTAATTTTGAATTCCTGTGCTACAGATTACTAAGTGTGTGAACTTGAAAAATATCTTTAACCTCTTGGAGACTGAATTTTCTTATCAGTAAAATGATAATGATACACTATCAGGGAAACTGTGAGAAGTACCTAGCACAATGCCTGTCCTATTTAAAGAAAAGCTTTAGACAAATTAAATTTGATAGAGTTTATGTAACAAAGAACCACATACACACACACACACTCTCTCTCTCTCTCTCTCTCACACACACACACACACACAATGTACATGCATATATATTAGGCAGCACTTAGAACCAGAGGAGGTTCAGAGAGTTGTGCTCTGCAGCATGAGCAGTAGGACTTTAAAGATCAAACACAGAAGCAAAGTAGAGAAAATATTTTGTTGGCTACAACTAGACCTTTGCCTTATTTGAATACGATCTGGTAAAAAGTCCCTAGTTAGAGGCTAGCTAGCAGTTGCTAATTCATTAAGCTTAAGTATTGTTTTACTGCTTACATTGAATTGGGTATTGGTTTGCTTAGGCAGGAATTCTGATTACAGAAAAAACCCTGGGCTAATGGCCTTTGGGGTGGGGAACCTGTGGCCTTAAGGTGAAATGTGATCTTCTATGTCCTTAAGTGTGGCCTTTTGGGTGAATCCAAATTTTGCAGAACAAATCCTTTCATTAAAAGGGGTGCAGCAGAGAAAGATGAAGCTTTTCTTGCCTCCTTTGGTGCTTAAAAAAGAACAATCTTGAAATCAGAAGGCTGCAGCTTCCCCACCCCACATAGCTCAAGTTTTTGCTTTTTAATACCTGCATTCTCACATGAACTTCACACTAAGCTAGGAAAGCAAGCAGGACAAATATATAATTCCCAGGTGATCAAGTAATCCTGAAGAGGTCAAAAGGCTTGTGTACAAGATCATCACAAATGGATCCTAAAGCAAGCACTGAAATCCAAGTCTCCTAGTTGCTAATCTTAGGTGTTTTCTCCCACACTGTACCAACTTACTTCTTTGAAATATTCAGATGTTCCAGAAAATAGCATTTTCCTCATTCAGATACCTGAACAAGTTTACTTTAACAGGTTTATGATTTTGATTTGTTTACACAGGAGATCCTACGTAGGGTAGTTCAAGCCCACTGATTCCATTTCTGACAAACATTTGCAATTATATGACTTTGAGTAACTCAGCCTGGGTTTGTAGGCATTTAATATATTCTGCACACATCATATTGCCTCTTGTTTATGCTGTTTTAAATCCTGATTTGCTATAGTGTCAACTCCTTGATTTTATGAGCATGATTTATCTCTTAGGGGTATATGGTAAGATTAACACAAGTTTGGCTTCCACATTTGCCATTGAAAGTATTTGTTCTCCTGAACTCTCAATATTTCTTTTCAGCTATGAGTATGTGTTCCATTTTTTGAACTCCTGACCTCAAGCTATCCTCCCGCCTTGGCCTCCCAGAGTGCTAGGATTACAGGCGTGAGCCACAGTGCTCATCCATGTGTTGCATTTTTTAACACCAAAATGCCGTCATCCAGTCATCTTCTTAACTAAATAATAGGGCCTAAAAAACTAAGAGAAATAGTTTGGAATGGTCCCTGATGTTTCCATTCCAATTTTACTTATGCAGTAAAAGCAAACTGTGTAGTAAGGGAAGCAACTCTTATTAGAAATAGTAAATAAGTCCATTGGCCTAGAGTGACCTTGGTCCAGAGCTTAGGTAAGTCATCCCCCCTGAGACTCAGCTATTTTTCTAAATTGAAAATCTAAATAGCTATCCTGATAACCTAAGATAGTTTGTATCAGTTCTAGAGAAGGTTAATAATGAGAATGTTTTGTAAATACAAAATGACTTCATGACGTGTACAAGGTAGACAACTATTATGTACCCATAATAATTAAAAAGAGAAAGAAAAAAAAATCCACAAAATTCAGACAATGTCATCCAGTTCTAAGTAAAGAAGAGTGAAGCGTCTTTAAAATAAGGAAACTGAAGCCATTTTCCTGAATCAGACAGTTTAGATGGGAATTCTGACTAGATAGTTTACTATGTGTGCAATTGTGGGCAAGTTAATCGATGTCTATATGCCCCCACTAGTTGGTGGTTTTTTTTCTATTTGTTAGACAGATAATAGAAATATAATAATAATAATTATAGGGCTAATATAAGAATCAAATTTGTTAATATATGGAAAGTACTTGGAAAGATAAAAGGCCCACAGTAAGTGCTCAATAAACATAAGCATCCAACTCCTAAGGTCACTTTTATAAGAAACAAATTTGTGCATAGAGTAGAAAAATTGCCATAAAAACCTTGAATTATGCAATGATTTAATATTCATGTAAATTTTCCCCAGATCAAATGATGTCTACTGAGAATTCAGGGTACTCTTGTATCTAGGCTTTCTAGCACTTTCCATTTAGACCGATAGCACCCACAGGTAAATACTGAGATGGAAGCAAATAGAGAATAGACATAGGGGACATAGAGAAGCTCCCCCATAGCAGCTGGCTAGGCATTTGTCAGGCAGCAGCTCTGTACCTTTCAGGACTTCTTATCGATGAACCTTCAGTACCATAGAGCCATTTGAAATATTAATGCTTAAAGAGAAAAATCTCAGGTTGACCTATACACTAGGCTGTCATATTTTCAGTTAAACATACTAGATTATTCTATCATTTGCACTTTTCTAAAGCTAGTAGGTAACTACTATTTCTAAAGCTAGTGGGTCATTTATTGTCTAGTTATGCTTGTCTAGTATTAGTAAATTTTAATTCTGGTTTTGGCATATGTACTCATACAGAGATTAACCTAGTTGAACTTTATCTTTCAATTTCCTCATCTATGAAATGGGATTATTATTTCTCAATTGCTTAAGGAATTTCTCCCACCTCAATATCTACTCTGTGAAAAAGGAATTGTAGCTTATGTTTTCCTTTAATAAACATGCTTTTGCATTGATCTTCCATTGTGAAAATGACATTCAGAAAAATGTAGACAGCATCTTTTTTTTTTTTTTTTTTATTTCAGCTCCTCATGGGAGTACATAAGTTCAGGTTATATACATTGACCATGTCCCGCCCATCCCCCTGAGTCAGAGCCTCAAGCGTGTCCATTCTCCAGATAGTTAGATAGCATCTTTATAGTTGACCCAAACTTAACATTTCCTACACTATCCTTAAAAATTAAGGCCATGCTTTTTGCTTTTTTTTTTTTTTTTCTTTGAGACAGAGTCTCACTCTGTTCCTACCATGGCATCAGCCTAGCTCACAGCAACCTCAAATTCCTGGGCTCAAGTGATCCTCCTGCCTTATCCTCCCTAGTAGCTGGGACCACAGGCATGTGCAACCACACCTGGCTAGTTTTTTTATTTTTAGTGGAGATGGGTTCTCACTCTTGCTTAGCCTGGTCTTGAACTCCTGACCTCAAGTAATCCTCCCACCTCAGCCTCCCAGAGTGCTAAGATTACAGGCATGCGCCCCCATGCCCGGGCAAAGCCATGCCTTTTAAAAAATTACGTACATATACACAGAAAGCTTACTGTTATTTCATAAGTGGATCTCAGAGCTCCTTTGAAAGATATATCCTATTTACCTCTACTGTTTCATTCTCTGCTCTTCATCTCATGAGATATTCTAAACTACTTTCAGGACCCCAGAAACCTTCTTCACTCTCATTGTTAGATAATGACTCATTGCTAGATAATGACTCAACTTTGAAACATTTTTCAAACGGCCTTTCTTGACCTCCTTCCTACACTCAGCATCATGTACCTGATATAATATAGCACTTATCACAATGAATTGCTATTAAGCAACAGGCATACCTCATTTTATTGTGCCTCTCAGATATTGTGATTTTTACAAATTGAAGACTTTTGGGAACCCTATGTCTAGCAAGGCTATCAGTAGCATTTTTACAATGACATATGCTCACTTTGGGTCTTTGTGTCACATTGGTAATTCTCGCTACATTTTCAACTTTTTTTATTATCATTATATCATTATAGTCTCTGTTATGGTGATCTGTGACCAGTGATCTTTGATGTTACCATTGTAACTGTTTTGAGGTGCCACAAATCACACAAGTTCATTAAGACAGTGAACTTAATGGATAAATGTGTGTGTTCTAACTACTCTGCTGATCAGCAGCTCCCCCATCTCTCTCCCTCTCCCAGGGGCTCTCTATTCCCTGAAACACAGCAACACTGAGATTAAGCCAATTAATAATGCAACAATGGTCTCTAAGTGCTCAAGTTAAAGGAAGAATTTCCTGCCTCTTACTTTAAATTAAAAGTTAGAGATGAACTTTTGATTCATTAGTGAGGAAGCTCATGAATGAGTTTAGTGAAGAAGGCACGCCAAAAGATCAGGTAGCCCAAAAGCTAGACCTCTTCTGCCAAACAGTTAGCCAAGTTGTGAATGCAAAGTAAAACATTTTTAAAGGACATTAGAAGTGCCACTTCAGTGAGCAAATGAATACTTAGAAAGGAAAACAGCCTTACTGCTGATAATAAAGAAAGTTTTCGAGGTCTTGATAAATCAAACCAGCCACAACATTCCCTTAGGACAAAGCCAGTCCAGAACAAGACCCAAATTCTCTTCATTTCTACAAAGGCTGAGAAATATGAGGAAGTTGCAGAAGAAAAGTCTGAAGCTATCAGAGGTTGTTTCATTAGGGTTGAGGAATGAAGCCATCTCCATAATGTAAAATCCAAGGTGAAGCAGCAAGTGCTGATATTGAAGCTGCAAAAGTTATTTAGCAGATCTAGCTAAGATAATTAATGAAAGTTGCTACACTAAACAACAGGTTTCCAATGTAGACAAAACAGCCATATATTAAAAGCATATACTGTCTAGGACTTAATAGCTAGAGAGAAGTCAATGCCTTGGTTGAAAGCTTCAAATGACAGGCAGACTCTCTTGTTAGTACTTAACAGACTATAGTATCATGTAAACATAACATTTATATACACCCAGAAACCGAAGATTTCAGGTGACTTGCTTTATTGGGATATTTACTTTATTGTGGTGGTTTGGAACTGAATTCACAATGTCTCCAAAGTATACCAATATTTCATTATCTTTCTGTCAAACTAGACCATGAACACTCTGAGAGCAGAAACCGTTTTAGCCAACATTGTACCTCTAAAGCCTAGCATAGTGTCTGACACATTGTAGGATCTCAATAAACATATATTGAATAAAAGAGTGAATGAATATAAACATATCAGGAAGGGTGGAAAATAAGTTAGTTGTTCCCCATTGACATTTTAGGGAGTCAGATACCACTCAATAATTTCCTAGGAAAAATAATTATTCTCTCTAGCCTTCTGTTTCCCTATTTATTGACACATGCTTTATTTATCAACAGTAATATGAGCTAAGCTTATGATGGCATGCAGTGATAAAAGTGGTCTTTATGGCTTAAGTTCTAGAATAGAGAGGTAGATTAATCCAAGCAAGGAACATTTTATTCATATCTGGAGATCTTGAGGTATTGAATAAAACTCTTTCCTAAATATATTTTGTAATATACATTATTGTGTCCTGCATGAACGCATGGCTGTTTTCCTTAATTGGGAAGTTGGAGCAATGGACGGATGGTCTTTTGGAGGTATGCACTTCCATGCAGAAGTGGCAGAATAAAAAATATTTTCTCTGGTCCAACAGGTCTGGGGGTCAGCAGCTCAATTACTGTAATGTTATAACTCCATAGCCTTCATTTTTTTTGCCATATGATACAGGTAGATATTACTAGAGAACAAGATTACCTTTGATTACTACCCAGGAATTTTGTAAGATGGAGTAGTTTTTTGAAATCATGTGATTTCATGGAAGATTTGGGGTTGCTGTTTGTCTTTTCCTGCTTTTGAAATAAAATCCTACTTTTTCTACTGGAATTTTTTTTCTATGGATTATGAATTTTCGAACCTGAGTATGGATAGGAGTTGCTTAAACAACAACAAAACCAAAGTACACTTAACCACATCACACAAGAACATGAATTATATTTCAATTCTACCTTCCTGACAGAAAGGAGTATTTTAATCCTCCATAGGAAGTGATTGTAAGGATTAAATTTTTCAGGTTGAAGTGCATTACCTGCCAATAACTTTTAAAATAAGGGCATATAATTTCAATTCCTTTTTTCCTAACTCTACTTGTTCCACATATATCCTCTGTGAAGCCAGAAAATAACTAATTCTTTTAGCAATCAAGCATTAGAAATGGGGGCTGAATTATTTTCACTACGGAAAAGAACTCAGTGAGCTAATGATAGAGGTGGAATTGGAACAACGGCTTCTACTTGCCTCATTCTATTTCTTATCCGCTAGACCATGATACAGTTATCACCACTGTAACTGATGATGATAGCTGGTTAGTCTAATAGCATAAAGCTTTAAAATGTCTGTTCCATATTTAAATCCTTATGATGTCATTTTTCTTTCTAATGTGTCCTAGCAGAAAGTTTCCTTAGAGAGTGGGTTAGGCCTTCACTTAAAAAGTTGCACGTAGTGGAGATAAAGTGATTGGGAGGAAACCTGCAGTTAAATATGGGCTTATTTGTGAGCACAGGGCTCCCCACTGCCAAATGTGAATTAAAACTCCATACAAAGCCCTGCATTTTGGAACCCCTTCTATGCTTGACTCATTCCACAATACTGCTGTTGGGATCACTCTCCATTAAGAGCAGTTGGGATTCAGCTATTAAACCTTGTTTGGAAGTTACAAGCCCATCTGGAAAACCAAGAAAGGTAGTGCACAAGCTGCTTCACAGAAAAAACTCCACCAGAGCTCAGAGTTTCTGCTGTAATTGGAGCCATAATTATGTGGACCCTTAAGGGGAAAAAACTTAACTTCTGGATTTTTCCACTTTGACTCATTGGCCAGCTTACCTGGAAATAAACACTTGAATCCAAGTGAGTTTTGTCAAGGCTAGAGATACTTCATGATAAGTTTCCTGGGACTTAAGATACCAACAGTGGGTCAAAGGAATTATAATTTTTTAACAAAGAATGCTAAACTCTCAAAGCTGAGTGTGGTAGGAAAGGAGAGAGGAGGCTTTGAAGTGCATGCTTAGATAAATACAGAAACACCCTGCTTCTACAACATCACATTTGCACATTTTGTTCATTGGTTCAAGATCCTCAATTTACCATCTCTAGAGCTTATATTGTTAGACTATTTCCCTCAATAATGCCATTTGTCTCAGAATGTGTTGCCCACCTTTTATTCGGAATCTTTTTGCTCAGTTTTAACATCTACAGTCATCCCCCTGCAGCATTGCATTTCACATCTTATCTTGCTATTTTCCTCAAGTGAGTAAATTGCCTCTACCTCCTTTGATATCATTTTGTAGTGTCTGTGTACAGTTTTATTATTCCCTTATATTGGAAATAATCTTTCAATCTACTTATTTTGCCTTTGGAAACTGTCTAGGAGACCTAACTTGTCACATTAATAAGGCAATAGATGAAATAAAAATTTCTAGTGTGTCTGAACTGAAGGGTACTTAGAATTCCCAAATCCTTTTCTTTTTATGGATGAGGTAATACCATCCTAAAGGAACCAAATGACTTGGTGAATGGGAACCTAATGCATTAGTTGCAAAGCAAATGGTTGAACTCAATTTTCCAATTCTTGTATTTTTCTGAGTTTGATCCTTAGTCTGCACAATAAACTTGTGTTAAGGCTCATTTTCCTGAATTTTATATTGTCATAATAGATTTACAAACAAGCAAGGATTGCTTCTTCCTTTTATCAATAGTAAACAGTATATAATGATAAAGCAACATGATTTTTTAATAAACAAATATGTCAAAGTTAATACATTGATCTGACTCACATATTTTTAGGTAGTCCTCTTAAACAGTCTATACAATTATCCAAATAGTATGAAATATTCTTAGTACATTGCTTAAAATGGAGATGATTCAAGTACTGGAAGTATTTAATGCAGAAAAGGGTACAACTTCTAATGTCCCTGAGGTCCCACCATGAACAGATGGATTATATTAGATTGAAGAGAGATTTTCCACTCTTCTCAAGTGAAGAACACACAGCTGGACCAGGGAAGGGGTATGGGAGAAACCCTTTGTCCTCTCCTGCTCCTAATAAACTTATCCTTACTGACTTCCTATAAGGCTAACACAATTGTGTTATTGAAAGGGCCAGTGTGGTCTCTTGCTCGGGCCTTAAATATAATTCTTATAAAATATAATGAAAAATTGAACACTTGTGGGATATTTTTGAAATGCCTATGTAAAATTTTATATAAAGAATGAGTTAAATAAGGACAACAGTGAATATATATATTTTTTCAGGGCTACATTTCATAGTGAAATATTACTATGTGTTCTTTTATTCAGAATCAAATCTGACAGCCTAAAGTGCTATAATCCCCAGGAGCCACTCTTTTGGAACAGATAGGAAGATCGAAGCCTAAGAGTTCAAGCCTCGATTGCCTGAAATCAAAACTTCCATGTATAGAACTGTCCTTGAGTGTCCACTTTGTTCAATTTTCATATCCTGTGACCGGGGAAACCTGTAGAGAATGAATTTCTGAGATGAAGATATTTGCCTTACAGAATACATATTTTATATATTTGTAATATATAAATATATAATATATATACACACATATATACTCACATATATACACACACACATATATATATATATATATATATATATATATATATATATTTCCAAATTATTTTCACCACTAGTGGATTCCAATCAATATAACTTGAGAAATGTCTGGTTAATTAAAACACACACAATCCCAAATTTATGTATTTCTGATGTCCTCCTTTAACTTAGTGGATAGCAAAGATCATTTATTTGTTTACTAGTGGGAGAAAAAAGCAGCTGTTGATTTCTCACTTGAAAGAAATATCAGAACATTAAGTAATGGAGAGCAAGTTATCTTTGGATTTGAGGAGCTATCAGCTAATTCAGAAATAATTTAGTTCAAGCTTTTCATTTTGTAGATGAGGAAATTGACACCTGTAAAGATAAGATGATTTTCCCAAGGTTACAAAGTAAACTAGTCACAGAGCTGGAATGAATCTGTATGTTTGGATGTTTTGTAGCAACATAGGGTGTGGATGTATAAGTGTGCATATGTATATAATGATTTATTAATCTCAAAAAGTTATTTGGTATGGGGGGCCTTTTTAGGTTTTGGTATACTATGTGGAGCTATACATACAAACATACCCACACACATGCATTCACATACGCATGCACACACTTACATGCCTAATTAATCTTCTACTTGTATCAAATCTTTTGGTAAGCTTTTCTCACTTTTGGTAAATTCTAGGTATTATCCAATGAACTTGGATTAAAAATTAAATATAATATTTAAAGTCTATATCTCATTCTATCTCTGGGTTCCTCGGGTATCTTCCATGGCTTTAAATAGAAATCACAACAGAGGGCCAAATGTTTAGTCCTCCTTTGGGAAATTGGTTGGGGGGTGAAAAAGAAGAAAATAATAATCATAAACAAATCCATTTTATTCTAATCTTCTTGTTCACCAGAAGAGCCCTGATAAAATCTAGATAGCATTGAGAAGATTCATACCTCAAACTCACATAGATAAAAAATTTCCCAAATTGCCTAGATTTTCTAATATCTTGTGTATATTATAGTAGTATAATGGGTAATTTTATGTGTCAACTTGACTGGATTAAGGGGTACCAGATAGCTGGTAAAACATTACTTCTGGATGTGTCTGTGAGGGTGCTTCTGGATACAGTTAACATTTGAATGAGTAGACAAAGTAAAGAAGATACATCCTCATCAACGTGGGTGGGCATCATCCAATCCCATGAGGCCCTTGATAGAACAAAATGGCAGAAGATGAAGGAATTCGCTCTCATTCCTGGAGTTAGGACATCTATCTTCTCTTGACCTCAGACATGAGAGCTTCGATTAGGTCTTTGTCTTGGGACTGAGAGTTAAAAGAATGGGAACAGGATGGATGCCTAGAATAGAAAGGAAAAGGAATATCAGATGGAAAGAAATAAGATCCAAAGGGAGAGGTAGGAGAACTTCTGAGATTTCACATTCTTGTCAGCTCCTGTGCCCACCCACACTTCTTAATTATCAGTCTTACTTAATTCCTAAGTTTCTCAACTCATCTTTTACCACAGATGGCAAAATAGTGAGTTAACTAGAAGGCTTTGTAGACAAAGAAATTGACACCTAAAAAGGCTAAGAGACTTGCCCAAGGTCACTAAGCAGGGCCATTTGTAAAAGTGGTTCTGGAGACTTGTCTCCCTTAGGGGTCCTAGCACAAGCCCACATGGCCTGACTGGCCTTCTGGTGTCCTCTGTGTAATGTCTACGCTGCCATTATCACTATAGCAGACTTTGTCTTTTTGTTTCTTCAGTCCAGCTACTTGTTCTGTTGATAATATAGGAACTATTTCCTACAGATATCCACTCAGAGGCAAAATCCTGCTTCAAATGGAGGCACAGAAAAACATGGCTTTAGTCTCTTTACTCTTTAGCACATGACTTTATCTTTCCATCAGGTGGACTAAGAAGTGCCACAACAGAGTCTGAGGAAACGTGCATAGACTTGAGAGCCAGGTGACCCAAGATCTAGACCCGGATCTGACTGACCTGGAACAACCAGTTAATCTCTCTCCATCTTCATCAATTAAAGATATTAAATCAAAAGGTTGGAGTGAGGATGATATGACATAAAATATACGTTACCTAGCATAATATATATATAGTAGCACCCAGGAAATACATTATCGTTTTCTTCCTTTCCATGACTACCTCACAGGTTGTTTTGAGGTTGGAATAATATAATAGATATGAAGACATGTCAAAGAGCTGAAATGCATTTTGCAAGAATTAGGAATCGTTTTTATTTATCTGAAACATGGGAATGTTAAAAATTTCCTTCCCTGAAATGGCATTTGAGAAAAATCTTCTGGTTGTGAAGCAACTTTAATCCGAAGAACATTTGCCTACCAGATAAATATAGCAAATCACAGTGAGAGATGAGGTTGAGTTTTTCTGTATTGGTCTATTGCTTCCAAGCAAATATGGTAATAGTTCTGATGAGTTGTCCGTATCTACAGTGTGCAGCCCCATCTATCTTGCCTGTCTTTGAACTTGGGAAACACTTTAATCAGGCCTAGACTTTTTATCAAAAGGAATTTGCCTGTAAAGGAAATGTTTGATTTCTGGCTTTGCCATGGGATTTTGTTTTATGTTCCAAATCCATCATGTGTCCTGGGATCCAAGTGATATTTACGTGTTTACTTTTCATACTTGGGGGTTGGGCTTATAGCACATAAGCAGTTTTGATGTGCAGCCAGAGTGTTGGATTTTTACCCTCTGTTGAATATTTTAGGGTCATTTAGGAATTACTGCTGCAGGTGAGTGGCTTGTAAAAATCACCATGACAATATTTCCTTGTGTATTTGCCTTTTGCAATTATACACATTTTGAGCAGGAAAATTTATTCTTGAATCAATGTTTGTACCATTTTTCATGTTTTAAAATGGTAGCTAATGGTAACAAGAGAGATTTCTCTGAGCAGAATATATATTGTTTGTGCTAGAAAGGAGCAAAAGTTAAATTAAAGGGGTTTTCCAGCACTGAAAGTTTTGCTTCTCTCTCCATCTGAGCTGTATCTCTCTTTTTATTTACTCTTTCCCCATCTCCTGTCTCTCAAGAGGGGAGTACATTCGTCTCTGATTATAATACAATTTTGGAGATTAAAAAAATCTCAGGGCATGATGAAAGACAAATATCAATAAAGTGGCAAAAAACTAAGTAAATGCTTAGAACATCACCTAAATCATCATTATTAAAACAGCCTAGTTAGGGTACCACTGCTGTTGCCATTAGACATTGAGTGCCAGAGCTGGCACAGCAACCACTAGACCCTGGACAGTACCTCTAGCAGGGAAAAACATTCTCAACTGTCTGTTCATCTATATGCCATTTACTGCAGAATCAAAGTTTGCAGGTTGGCATCCAACAGAGCAAGAGTAAGCTATATGCCCAGGCACTAGCTTTCTGCTTCTTCTAAGTGTGTGTGTGTCATTGGGGTCTTTGCCTCCCACCAAAACTCTAAAAATGGCAGATTCCCAGTGTTTTATGTTCTGAATCTATCATATGTCCTGGGCTTCCAGTGACATTTACATATTTACTTTTCACACTTGGGGTTTGGGTTTGGAGCACATAGGCAGTCTCCATGTGCAGCCAGAATATTATTTCATTGGCTTTGCCACATCTGTACATTCAGATGTGGCAAAGCCAATGGAAGGTACATCACATTCTGCTTAAAGCAGTATTTGAAAAAACTGCAACTTCTGGAAAGGTGGAATTGACTTGCTTTTTGTTATTATTCCTGCTAAGCACAACTAAAACTAAAAATATTATATATAAAGCAATGTAAACCTCTGAAAAGTGAAGACAAGAAGGAAGATGGCTAAAGACCTCAGGACTGGAGGAACAACAGAGTAGTGAGATCCCTGGGAATTCTTTGTGTTTTTCCTATCTCACATGTGGAGCTGAAGAGACCAGCAATCCAGAAATGCCAGTGGGATTGAACAAGCCCCCCTAAAAGCCTGCTCTGTCTAGCCAAAGGTCCAAGAAACAGACATCAGGAAGATCATGGGAAGAGCCTTGACTTCCACATCCACCCAGCAGTGATGAGATGTCCTTCCTCCTGTCAGAGGAGGCCCAGTGGAGAGTGAGGGTTTTTACCATTACCCACTGGTAACAGGCCATCCCCTCTTGTGGTGTCAGTAGAGACCATGTAGAGGCCAGAACATCCATGTTAGCTTATCACATGCCAGGAACCAGGAGGAAAGACCAGATATGGTCTTTATTACACCACCTATTCACAGGCAACAAAATGAACTTTAATCTAAATCTCATGCCTTATGCAAACACTAATTTACAATGAATCACAGGCTTATGTGGAAAACATAAAACTATAAAACTTTTGAAAAAAACAACATAGAAGAAACTCTTTGGAATCTAGAGGTAAGCAAAGAGTTCTTCAGTTGATTTGACACTAAAAAGATGATCCATAAAAGAAAAATTTGGTAAGTTGCATTTCATAAAAATAAAAAAATTTTGCTGTGTGAAAGACCCTGTTAAGAGGATGAAAATGCAAGCAACAGAGTAAGAGAAAGGTATTTGTAAACCACATATCTGACCTATCAGGAATATGTGAGGAACCCTCAAAACTCAACCATTAAAAGAAAATCCAGTCATAAAATGGGCAAAAGATGAAGAGATGTCTTCACCAAAGAAGAAATATAGAATGCAGATAAACATATGAAAAGATGCTCAGCATCATTTTCATTAGGGAAATGCAAATTGAAAGCACAATACAATATCACTACACAGCCATTAGAGTGGCTAAAGCAAAAAAGAGTGACAATATCAAAAGCTGAAGAGGATGTGGAGAAATGGTATATTAGCCAGCTAGGGTTAACATAACAAAATACTACAGACTGGGTGGGTTAAACAACAGAAATATATTTTCTCACAGGTCTGGAAGCTAGAAACTCAAGATTAAGGTGCTATCCCATTTGGTTCCTGGAGAGGCCTCTTTTCCTGACTTGCAGACAGCTGCCTTCTCACTGTGACTGTACAGGGCATTTCCTCTGGGTGTGCACAGAGGGAGAGAGAAAGATCTCTAGTATCTATTCCTCTTCTAATAAGGACACCATTCCTATGGGATTAAGGCCCTACCCTCATGTCTTTATTTAAACTCAATTACATTTCTAAAGGCCCCAGCTCTAAATAAAGTCACATTGTGTGTTAGGGCTTCAACATATACATTTTGTAGGGACAAAATTTTGGAGGGACACAATTCAATAACACCAGGGCACTCACAGATTGCTGGTGGGAATGTAAAATTATATAGCCACTGTGGAAAACAGTTTATCGGTTTCTTATAAACTAAAAATGCAACTACCAGTGATTGGACTCCATGATTGTACTCTTAGGCATATACGGTAGAGATATGAAAACCTATGTTCACACAAAAACCTACATAGCAATTTTCATAGCAGCCTTTTTTTTCATCATAATGGTCCCAAACTAGGAACAAACCAGATATCCTTTAATAGGTGAATGGTTAAACAAACCACCATATATTCAAACCATGGAATTATAAGGAACAAACTATTGATACATGTAAAACCTGAATGACTCTCCAGAGGATTTTGCCAAGTAAAAACAATGTCAATTCCAAAAGTTATATACTCTATGATTCCATTTGTATAACATTTTTTAAATAACAAAATTATAGAAATGGGGGAGATGTTAATGGTTGCAAGGGACCAAGGAAGGGTTGGGGCCTGGAGGGAAGTGTGTGTGGCTATTAAAAAAACAACATGAGGGATCATTGTGTTGATAGAAATATTCTGTCTTGGCTGTATCAATCAATATTCTGATTGTGACATTGTACTAAAGTTTTGCAAGATATTGCCATTGGGAGAAACTAGATAAAGGATATATGGGATTTCTTTGTTATTTCTTGCAATTGAATGTGGATCCATAATTATCTCAGTATAAGAAATTTAATTTGAAAAAAAAGGCAGCATTTCCTTTAAGCAATTGATTACTGGAAGTAGGAAGGGAAAAGAGAAAATTCAACAAGTAAATCCAGTAATCCTATTGAACATGCTTCCAGATGTGAAGAACAGGCATAGCTAGAGGAATATTCTTTAACTAGGTGTAACACTGTCCTTTATAAGCAAACAAAAGTTAATGGATCTTAAAGAGTTTTTAAAATGTACAATGATGCATGTGAGATTAGTGTAAATAGGAAATGGCACAACAGAGCATACATCTATAATGCATGCAGAGGAGTGAATGGTGGTTTTACCTCCGGAATGGCAGTGCGAGAGGGCCATAACTCTGCCCCCCAAAGAGCAAGTGTAACTGGAGAAAATTTAAGATAAAACCAAAAAACAGGCCAGGTGCTCATACCTATAATCCTAGCACTCTGGGAGGTGGAGGTAGGAGAATCAATTGAGATCAGGAGTTCCAGACCAGCCTGAACAACAGCGAGACCCCGTCTTTACAAAAAATAGAAAAATTAGCTGGGAACAGTGGCATGCACCTGTAGTCTCAACTACTTGGGAGGCTGAGAGAGAAGGATCAGTTGAGGCCAGGAGTTTGAGGTTGCAGTGAGCTACGATGATGCCACTGCATTCTAGCCCAGGTGACAAAGGAAGACTCTCAAAAAAAAAGCAATAATAAAAGTCTCTGTATATTGTCCTAAGGACATTCAGCAAAGAGCAAAACATTTATTTAAGAAAATCTGCTAAAACTTGATGTGGATGGTGAAAGTCTGTGACATTCAAACCCACATTTTCCCTCCCTGTTCCCATCTCAATATGATGGAAACTCCGCTCCAGGTAGGTACAGCTAAGAACTCAATGAGCCTTCTCTTCCTAGCTACCATTCAGCAGATATGGTATCTTCTCAGAAAGGACAGGCCACGAGGATTTCAAACACCCCACAGCTCTGTGTTCCAGTGAATAAATTTCCAGCAGGTTTGGCCAAGAGGTCATAGCTGCTTTCTTCCATCCAGCCCACACTCAAAAGATGGGGGCTTGGGTTCAGGTGAGGGCCCACATCACCCTCACCCCAGCTCATTCTAGCACAGAGTTGCCACACCAAGAGAAACTGAGAAGACTGGAGCCTAAGGCTCCTGCCCATAACTCTGCTGCTAAGGCAGGGATGTCTTTAAGACAGAAACGGGCCACTGTCCCTACCCCTACCTCCTGATCCATAGCTCAGAGAATTTGCCTAAGAGTATAGGAAGGCCTGAGAAATGGAGAGCTCCAAATATTTTCACAAAGGAAATTCAAGCCTCAAGGCAATCTCAAGAGTTTGGTGTTGAGAAATTAAGGCCAGCAGTACCATGAGAACAATAGCTAAACCATAGACTAGATAGTTTACCACAGAGAACCAGGAAAAGAGATTGCTAAAACATGCTCTCCCAGGAACAAAGCAAACCTCCAACAGTGGCCTCCAAAACTTGCTGTTGGTGGCTGCTGACTGGTCAGGGTGGTGGTTGCTGAAGGTTGGGGTGGCTGTGATAATTTCTTAAAATAGGACAACAATGAAATTTGCTGCATCAATTTATTTCTCCATCAGAGATTTTGGGTGACTAGCTGCATTTCAATGTGTAGTAATATTTCAAAGGGAATCTTTTTTTTCTAAGCAGATGAATGAGTCCTCCTTTCATGTGAACGCTCAGAGGCCATTGTAGGGTTATTAGTTGGCCTAATTTAAATATTGTTGTGTCTCAGGAATAGAGAGTCCCTAGGAGAAGGAGGGAGATGGGGGAACAGCCCGTCACTAGAGTAGTCAGAACACATTTATCTATTGAATTCACTGGCCTACATTGGCGTGGTTCATGGTGCTCCAAAACAATTAAAATAGTAACATCAAAGATCACTTATCAGAGATCACTGTAACAGATATAATAGTACTGAAAAAGTTTGTAATATTGTAAGAGTTACCAAAATGTGATACAGAAACAAGAGTTGAGCACATGTTTTGGAAAAATTGCTCTGATAGACTTGCTCAGTGCAAGGTTGCCACAAGCCTTCAATTTCTAAGAGACAATGTCTGTGAAATGCAATAAAGTAAAATGCAGTTAAATGAGGTATGCCTGCAGTGGGCCGCAGAAAATGCCTGAGATAAGGTCCAGATGTTGGATTAAACAAAGAGTTTGGCTTTGAGCAGCCATTATAAGTATGTTTACATAACTAAAGGAAACCATGTGAAATAATTAAATCAAGGTATGATCTACAACACAAAGGAGTTAAGTAGGAACAATGCTATACTGCATTAGGGAAATCACACTAAATAGTAATTCAAATTCACAAAAACGAATTATGAGAACCAGAGTTAGTAAATAAAAAGGGTAATATAACAAATACTCCAAATTATGAGCATGTTTTCCTTTCTACTTTCAGTTTACTGAAAGGTACCATATTTATATAAAGTAATAATTATAACAATGGATTGTTGAGTATAGAACATATATATTTGCCGTATGTATGATAATAATAGCACAAACAGGCAAGAGGGAATAGCCTATATAGGTGTAATGTTTCTATATCTTACTGGAATTAATTTAGCATAAATCTAAAGTAGACTGTGATAACATATATATAGTAAGCCCTAGAGTAACCACTAAGAAATAAGTTTTAAAAAAAAAGTAAAAAGTCACTAACGGAATTTAAATGTTACCCAAGAAAATATTCACTTAGCATAAAAGAAAGCAGTAAAAAAGGAGTAGAGAAACAAAAGCAACATGAGACATAAAAAACAAAAGATGACATGGCAGATATAAATTCAACTATGTAAATTTTAGAAATGTTTGCAATTCTTGCTCTATATCTCAAAACAAGAAAAACTGCACAATAAAAATATCTGATATGTTGAATGTATGATGATTTTGTCAATCAAAAGGTTTTTTTTTCATATTTTCTATCAATGTAAGAAAAGTGAGAAAATGTTTAAACTGATAAAATATTATGGGCAGAATAAGTGTTCATAATTAAAATTATCAATGACATATTTTGTTTTCTCTACAATGAATCAAACTTTGACAAACAGTGAACAAATTACCAATGCCACATAATTAGAAAAAGGAAAAACTATATTTAAATGCCTTACTTTCAACCAGTGTCAGGACCCATTAATAATAATGGCCAAATTTACATAGCAGTGTTATGTACCAAGCACTCTTCTAAGTGTTTTCTGTATATTAACTAATTTAATTTTCAAAACTTTATAAAGGAAGGACTGCTGCTATATCTTTTTTTTTTTTTTTTTTTTTTTTTGGTATGAGGAAACTGAAGCACAGAGAAGTTAAATGATTTTCCCAGTATTATACAATCACTAACTGGTGGTAGAACTGAAATTTGAACTCAGGCAGTCTGGGGTTAAGGTTTGTGCAGTTCAACACCATTTAGCCATATTAACATTTCTAGCCCCGCACGGTGGCTCACGCCTGTAATCCTAGCCCTCTGGGAAGCCGAGGCGGGTGGATTGCTCGAGGTCAGGAGTTCGAGACCACCCTGAGCGAGACCTTATCTCTACTAAAAATAGAAATAAAAATTATCTGGCCAACTAAAAATATATATAGAAAAAATTAGCCGGGTATGGTGGCGCATGCCTGTAGTCCCAGCTACTCGGGAGGCTGAGGCAGTAGGATCGCTTAAGCCCAGGAGTTTGAGGTTGCTGTGAGCTAGGCTGATGCCACGGCACTCACTCTAGCCTGGGCAACAAAGTGAGACTGTCTCAAAAAAAAAAAATAAAGATTTCTTTTTCTTGATATAATGTTGTTATATAAGTGGGGCTCTGAGCCAGATTCATAATGGTTAAATAATTTGATCAAAGTCACATAAATAGACTGGCAGAATCATTTCTGAGCATTCAGGAACATTCGAAATGTCAGAAAAAGAAGGACTTATAGATATCATTAAGTCTAACGTCTTCATTTCATAAATGATAAAACAGAGGGCAGGTGGTTGGTTTGCATTCAACATCATGTTACTGCTTAGTCAGCTAATCTTAGACTTAAGTTCCAGGTTTTTCTGGGTCTTAACCCTATAATTTTTTCATCTAGAACAAAATGGAAAAGTTGGGGGAAAGACTTCCCATTGTAATTATCAGTTCAGCAAAAGAATGACCCTGACAGTTGTTCTGTAATTTAGATCAAATCTCACTTTATTTCAACCTTCTGTCCTGAGTATGGAGAGTAAATAAGGAAAGGTTGAGCTAAAAGGAGAAAAGAAGAGACACAGATAATGTTGCAGAAAGGTCAAGGCAAAAGAAGAACGGGAGAAAGCACTGGAGTGTTTTGAGAATTCACAGAGGACATTTGCAAGCTCACTAGGAGGAAGCCAGGTGAAGGTTTCAGAAATGAAGCTTGGCAGTTGTGAAGGGGAGGAGAGTAGGTATGGAAACTAGACTCCCTTCTGAATATATGTGTATATAAACCAGAACGATCTTGAAATTTAGACATGAGGTTAGCAAGATTTGCCACCAAGTGTTGTTTGCTGCCTATGTGCCAGAATTTAGACCTTAATAGTATTAATAGATTGGTTCTTACATGGTAGTTATCAGTAGGAAAGCAGATATAGGGGTATCTCTCTCAGCTTCTTTATTTTTATTTTTTCAGAATCCTGTTTCACCAAACTATTTTATAGCCAACAAGAAGAGTCTCAACAATTTTATTGAAGATTTAAAATTGGAGTGAATGCTAGTCCTCCATTTACCAGCAAGGATAATTTTGGGTAAGTCATTACCTTTCAGGGTTCAAGTGAACTTTAAGTTTTATTACTCCTAGACTTGTCAGAACCTTTAATATTGCCATGCACATTATAAATCTCTAAGAGAGACCTATGGCATGCACATTTGTCACAACTTATTTGATCAGGGGAACTCTTTTGAGAAAAATCAACCTGTTGGACATTTTATTCTCAGCATATGCTTCAGCAAACTATCTGAGAAATATCACTTTTACTTCATTTAAAAAATAATTTGTTATAAACTTATTGTCCTGTTTTTTTCTTCTGGACATAGATTTTCCACATGGCATATGGTCATCTTTCCAACAAGTTGATAAGCATGAACATCATCCCTGCCTCTTAGCATTTCTAGTTTAATATTCTGGACTAGAAATTATCAGCTCTGAATATTTATATTAATAATCTAGTGATGTCTCATATTTGGAACGATGGTCTTTCTACTTCAGTAGCTGATTCAGGAACACAAGACTTTTCCTTTATGGCTTCCAGTACAAAGGTAGCACCAATCTGGTCTCTGGTTTGTGACATGGAGCACTCCCTGATTGTGAGAAAGTTTGATAGATCATCCAGCAGCAGCAAACACTAAACTGTCAAAGTTTTACTGAGTTTTGGTGTATAGGGGGTCCTCTTTTTTCAGGTTCCATTTAAAATTCTTAGTCTAACATCCAAATTTAAGCCCTCTTTTGAGTTGCAGCCTCCCTTCTCAACCTGTCTCCAAGGACTCGCTTTGACTTTTGATTCATTTATTTATTTGTTAAGTCATTCATTTGTTTAACAACTGGTCTCCCTGTAGGTGTTGTGGTGGACAGAGAGACAAATACAGAGCCTGCTATCTAGAGGCTTTGGCTTAGTAGGGGAAAAAAGACATGCAAGGAAACCTTCAATAACTATAATGCAGTAAGAAAGAAGTGCTATTAAACTGTAGGTGGTCAGGTGTCATCCGGGTTGAGAGGAAGACACTAAATACGGCATCTGAGAAGGCATTATAGGTGAGATGACATTTGAGCTGATCCTCTGTCTACAGAAAAGTTTGAGCATCTGCTTTGTGCCAGCTTCAGAACATACTCGTGAATACACCTAAAACTGAGTGTTACTTACTCACTTTCCCTGTGTTCTCTCTCACGATAATTGTATAAAATGCTCACTATTTTATTCTCATTTTGCAAATAAACAAACCCACACATTTAAGTAACTTGTCTGAAGCCCCTCAGTTAGTAAATGGTCCAGCCAGGTTTAAATCCAGGAAGCACAGGTGTAAGTCCCATGTCCTTACTACACTCTAATACACTAAGCTACTCTCTCCTTCCTATGGTCCTTTATCTCACAGTGGTCAGATCTAACACAGGAGACAGACTAGTGCATAGGTGATTATAATACAAATTTATGTTATAAAATGTGGGGCATGCAAAGTATTTGGGAGCAAATAGGGAGGAGCACTTAACCCAGTCATGGAGGATCAAAGAAGCAGGCACAGCTCTTCTGGAACCTGAATAATAAATTGAAGTTGGCCAGGCAAAAGAGAAAATAAACAGAGGAGGGAATTGGGAGGTTAAGGGTGAGTGTTTCAGCAAAGAGAAGGACATGTGCAAGAGCCAGTGATAAAGGAGTTTGGCTAGATGAGGGAATTATTTTGTGTGACTCCATGATAGATCTGTGGCTAAAAACAATTATTACACAAGTTTCTTGTGAGAATTAAACAAGCAATTTTTTATTATAAAAAAAAAAAACCTCAAGTACTTAAACCTTGAGTGATATAAATTGGGTAATTTTTGACTTGTTTACCTCCATACCACCCATACCCTTTTTAGCTTTAAGTCAGTTGTTCTGACAAATTCATGCTCAATTTTTTTTGGCTGTATTGAGGATTCCCTTGATCATGAGTCAGTAAAAGTCATCTGAAACAGTGCTGTCAGTTTTTCTAGAGTCTAAAAGCAAACCTCAAAAATATGGAAATTCAAGGTAAAAATCTGCTGAGGTTTTTCTTCCCCCCAGGAAAAGATAGTAAGCACATGCAATATTTGAGGCTATACCCTCTGAAGAGGCCAAGTAATGTTAGGAGAAAGGAAAAAAAGTAGGAAGAGGAAGAGAAAAAGGAAGACAAGAAAGGATTTATCCAACTTGGGCATTGTCATGGGCCAATATAAGAATCTTGATACTGTGACACTGCACAACTTCAGAGGGTGTCATGCATGTTGTTTTTTTTTATGGATTTATACAGTACACAATCTCTATTTCTATATATAACAGCACTAGATATGACATGCAGCCACATTATAGTTCATTCTGGGCAGAAGTTCCTGACTTTTAGTGCTGATCAACAACAGCATGAGTTTGACTGTAAAGGAATAAGATCCTGATCACCAGAAATTTCCAAGTAGAGGTAGATGCAGATTGTTCTCCTACCAAGGTTGTTATATAAAGGAGAGAAGCTGAGCTAGATTACCTCAGATTTGTCCTGATTCACTGTAAAGTTCCATGTTTCTGTGATATTTGTATGCCTTTTCCCTTTTAAAAAAATGCGTATGATTAGAACACATTATTTTTAAAAAGTAGGATATATAGAAAAGTAGAAAAATAAAAGTGTATCATTAGTTAATTGTGCAGTACACAATCTGTACTGAACAAATATTAACCAAAATACACATACTACTGCTAAACTTTTGTTGCATTATTTTGCCAGTTTATCTTTGGTGCCCATTTACTGTTTTTTCCTCCCCATAATGGCAATCAAATAATACTAATCACGTTCTAACTCCCTGAAACTGTTAATGTGACTCTATTTTGAAAAGGGGTTTTTGAATATATAGTTCCATGAGAATCTCGAGATGAGATCATCCTAGTTTATCTGGGTGTCGCTGGTCTAAATCCAGTGACAACTGTCCTTATAAAAGACAAATGAGGAAAAGACACAGTCCCAGAGAAGAAACCTTCCTGAAGGCAGACCCAGAGACTGGAATTCTGCAGCCACAGCCAAGGAAGGCCTGGAGCCAACGGAGGAGGAAGAGGGAAGGAAGGATTCTCCCCTAGAGCCTGCAGAGGCATTGTGGCCCTGCCAACACCCTGATTTCAGACTTAAGGCCTCCAGAATTGTAAGACAGAAAATTTCTGTTGTTTCAAGCCACCTGTTTGCGGTAATTTGTTATTAATATAGCAGCCTCAGGAAACTAACATACATTCTCATGTGTATTTTATCATAATCACAACTGCCCATTGGTCATTATCACCTGAGTAACACAAAGGAGACCTTAGGAGGCTAGATTGAAATTATGTGGCACTAGATTGTGACCCTCAATTTTAAGAAATTGCTTCTGAAACGTCATTTGCATCCAAAAAAGAAAGTTTCTCTTTGCTCTGGAGATTGAAACTGATCATATATGAGGTTATAAGGAAGTTAAAATCTGATCCCAGCATAAGGGAAAATGCAAGGAGCCGAGGCACAGAAAAAATAATATTTGATGCAATGTCTGGATTATTTAATAAATCATAGGGCCTCCTCCCTCTCTCCTCCATTTCTAAATTATTACATACAAATAACAACCCAACTTGATTATCAACTGCACATCCTTATCATTTTCACTGATGCAGAGCAGTGTTTCCTATAAATATTCATGGAAAAAATTTCCGTTTTACACATTCAAAATCCTTGCTTGATGGTCTAGTGTTAGATTTCTGGCACTCCTCAATGTCAAGGGCACTGCAGCTTCCTCTGAACAAAACATCCTGGCTATCTGCAGAAACGCAGCTGTTGATGCAGGCTTTGCAGTCTTAGATCAAGAATGCCAGCATTTCACAGAATTCTGACAGTTGGCGAACAGACAGACACACAGACACACACACACACATATAACACAATATTCTACATACCAGTAGTTGTAGCTCTGTTATTGGTGCAGTATCTTGACGTATACAAGGAGAGCCCCAGTATTGCATGTGTACACCCACAATGTTTTTGGCTGCAATGATACACAGATGTGTCTTCAAATAACATCCAATCCTTTCAAACACAGACAAGTATTAAGTAAATGACACTTCTATTACACTGCTTGACATTTCATTATCTAAATGCCTAGCCTTCTTTTTGCTTTGGGATAATTAGTTGTCAGTCCCCCAAAGCAATTACGTTATCTGTGTTACTCCAGTTCTTCAAAGGGCATTGGGGGACATCTTTAAAAAAATCTTATATTCCGATGAAACAAAAGTCCTGAGAAGAATGTCCTGAGCTCAGAGAATTAGGCCACAGAAAAATAAATAAATCAATAACCTGGCACCGCCTACATTACCTGAAGGTAGGAAAGGAAAATAATTTGAATCAGTGTCTCACCAGTGAAGTGCAGGGGTTCAGCAAAATCACTGAGACTTTTTTCCCAGAAGTGAAAGTTGTGATTTTAAGAGTTGGTGACATCTCTCACTATGCTGAATATAAAACTTTTATCAAAGTGTAGTTACCTCACCTCACCTCATACTTCAGGAATAAATTACTATTTAATTTTGTGTATCTGTATGTTCAAGTTCTCCTCCAAATTTTTAGAAGTAGTTTATTGTTTGCTATTAATTTCTCTCTTCTCAGTAGCTATAACACATATGGAAGCAACATTATTTTTCTCTGGTGCCAGGCTTATTATTGAATTTTTAAGTAAGTTCAAATTCACTCTGTAGTGATCTGTATAAAGAGAAAGCAACAGGAGAATGGCAATAAAGATACAGACAATACACAGATGTGAAAGATGCTTGAGTGTACACGGGTCAGGCTTTAAAGGATGTGGGTTGATACGGAAATTTAATGGTCACAGGTCTAACAATGAGAAATCAAGAGGGAATGGTAGGCTCCTTTTATTAAGTCAGCAAAAACTAATTTAATTTTTACTATGAGCTAAATGCTAAGAATTTAATGGTGAGCAAGGTTAACATGGCCCCAGCCCTGGCTCCTGATACATAATCAACCAGTGGTGAAACAGAGGCTAAGAAAGGGTAAGTGACTTGCTCCAGGTTATGCATATTATTTGTACCAGAGTTAATTCTAGCATCTGTGACTCTGGAATTCTTAAAGTGGCTGCCAATAGCTGTTAGGCAATAGCACTTATGGGTGTTGCCAACGACTGAGATACAAATGCTTTGTCTTTTTACCTGAGTAAGTTCCACAGTGTGGGCCATCCTTCCCTAAAACTCACTCCGCTATCTACATAGCTTCATGTTCATGAATCACGTGGTCACTAAGGCCTTAACTGAAGAGGACAGATTCAGCAACTAACTGTGCAAGTGCAGCTTTCTAAAAACTACCAAGGGTTTAGGTTGACCAGCCCCTAACCATCTCCCATCAGAGACTCCAACTGATAACTTTTTAAGATTTATTTGTTCCAAAGGGCCTACATCCTGCCAGGAGCTGTCATGTTGCTGAAATGCAGTTGCTTCTGGAATGAAAGCATAAGGTTACTGAATATCTCACCTATAAAATTAGCCAGATCACATGGTAGCAGATATGGAGAAACGAGGTAGCTCAGTTTTAAGGTAGCTGACACCCCTTTTCTTGAGTGTGAGTATATGTCTGTACTTGTTTGTGTAAGGAAAAAAGGGTGATTGAGCAGTGTTAGAAAGGTCTCCCTCTTAAAAATATTTTCTAGGACAGGCTATTCATAGATTATTAGAGCTGCAACATTTACCCCATTTCTTTATGTTATATATGAGGAAGGATATAATATACAGAATTCAAATGTTAGCCAGTTAGTTGCAGAACTAGGGAATAAAGTAGATATTCCTACCCTATGGTTTGTTTCATGTTCCTTTGCCATTGGTTATTTATACAAAATTTCACATTGCCTCACATAGATAATCTAATTGTTAATGCTAAATTGAATGCAAGAGAGATTAAATATAATTGAGAAGATGTTTTGGTGCTAAGTGCCCTTAACACTAACAGTTATTAGTGGGTACCAGCCATCTTTGCTTGCAGACAGGTCTAGCTTTTCATTGGGATATTCATTAAATGAAAATTTAAAATGAGTAATTGACTTTTTATTTTTATCCAAGCAAAAAAGTCCCAAAGAGTCAACACATATAATAAAGTTATACTGCTTACCCCTTAATAGTTGCTCAGTAAATATCAGTTGAATAAGTAGGTCACGAGGTGACCTCAAAGGTACTTGTAGCAATGAGGAAGCAGTCTGGTGTATTATAAATAAAAAAACTAGAGAACTTAGAATCTTAGGTTTGGGATCTTGGGCCGTATACTTAAGGTCTTTAAGGCTCAGTTCCTTCATTGAGAAAATTCAAATAGCAATACCCACCTCTCAGGACTTTCGGGGAAAATTAAATAATATTTTAAAGTTCTTGTTCTCATACTAAATGCTATAAAGAAGTAGAATATTATTTTATGTAGTGATTCCTGAAACTTGATATGTGGATTGACTGCATAGACGTTGCCAGAACTTGGAAAAATATAGATTCTTGGGGTTTATTTCAAAACTACTGAGTTAAAATCTCTAAAAGATGAGCCTGGGAATCTCAGTTTTTATTTGTATCTCCTTAAGGAATTCTAATATGCAGCCCCATTTTGGAACATTGGCTTTTTGTAGAGAGAGCTCCCTTAATTTAATGGTAGCCAAATCCTCCTTTTGGAAGCTATATAACTCTGACTACATTTTTTTCTCAATACAAGTTGTTCTATGACTAATATGGTGCTATTTTATATATTTTACGTGCTCAATAAATATTCTCAGCCAAGTTACAAACATATGATTTAGTAAACATATTTGGCCAGAAACAAATTCACATTTATTATTTGATTTCTAAGTAAATTTAGGAGGGGAGACACATACACACACATGCATGTGCATGCACACATACATACACACACACTTTTTTCTGGGAGAATATTATATGTTCATAACTTAAGGTGACAATGCTGCAGGCAGACATAAATAGATTTATGGCTCATCTTTGCAAGGAAAAGATTCAGTTATTTTCCTACTTTACAAATGACTTCTATAATTGCTATAAAAACATAATGCATGCCATTTGTTGGTCAATTACCACCTAAATTATATATGCCTACTTGATTAGAAAACCCATTTTTTTTTCTTCTTATAGGGCTTGATTTCTAAGTGTTTGTTTTAATTTTGTCACAGCAATTTCCACAATATATATGCCTATATGCCAAACTGATGCTGAATGAAATTTCTAGGCCCAACAAACGTATTTTTTTTGCAAGTTAATTTAAAATGTCATTTTCCCTTAAGAGGGATAGACAGACCTTTTAGTCAAATAGAATGGGGTTATGAGGCTACCTAAAATCTGGTTCATGTAGTGCCACAGACTATTTCTCTGGCTTTGACCTAGTTGCTTAACATCTTCGAATATAAATTTTCTCATGAAATGAAATAAGACATCAGAATAAATGGTTTTTAAGTTTCTTCCAGTTTAATCCAATAGGATTTTATGAGTTCCCCTAACATTAGGGGCAGGAGGAATATAGAATAAACCGAATCTATAAAATGAAACCATACCTATCCCATCGACGGAGTAGGAAGGAAAAGATTAAGCTTTATGGCTTTATTAAAATGAGAATGAAAAAAATTATAAATCTCACTGAAAAGATGTATGTGATTTATTGTTATCCAGAGGCTCAATTAGAAGCTACTCTTTGAGAGTTATTAACTAGGAAGCATCTCAACAATAATGGGTAATTGCCTTAGAAAACTCAGCCTGGCATGGCTTGAATGAGTCTGGTTCCTATTCATAACCCATCATTTTAAAAAGATACATCATTTAAAGGATAAACATAAAATATGAACTCCATAGTCCAACAAAATGACTCTCATCAAAATTGTAATTGTGCCTTAAATCTACACAAAGTGGCACAGAGGGAGCCAGGAGCATAACCAGGCAAGAAAATGTTCTGCTTTGACTTTCATTCTTCTCGATTTCCCACCTGATTTCTTCTTCCCTCTGGGGAAACATGGACTGGGATAAGGAGAATGATGACCAGCACAATGTGGGTTGCCCAGTCATATCCCTTTAGTCCAATTAGAAATCCATTCAGAGCCCCTGCTTGAGTTATCTATTACAACCACTTTGCATCAGCCAATTTATGTTCAAATGCATCAACACCGCTTAACGTGCACTGCTGTTCAGGCTCTTCCAGCATTTTCTTTTTAGTCTCTGAAGCACCATGCACATCATCACATCCACACGTCCACCATCACCCAACAAGGCTACCTGTGATAACCTTTCTCCACGGCACTTGTACTCCCTGCCCATTCTTTGGTCTATTTTTCCCTTCCCTTTCTTTTTTCTCTTTTCAATGGCAAAAAGGGGAGGTGCACACTGTTATGGAAATAACAAGAAAGAAATAGATGAGCTCTACCTACCTACTTTAATGTTAATAATTGATCGAGTGATGAGTGGGTATGTGCTCTTTATTTGCCAGGATGTCATGGTTTTGTTCCTTTCCTTTGCTCTTCCCTGTGATTTCACTTGTGAACCTCTGCAGCCCTGTTTAGCTCCCCAGACACACATGGAATGCACTGATGTGGTATGCGTAAGAGATCATCTTTGAGAGGGAATTAGAAGATAAGAAGGGTTCTGACTGTTAACTGCCTCTGTGACTCTGGGCAAGTTACTTCTCTCTGGACATCACTTTTCTCATTTGAATAATGAGGGAAATTAGACTAGATCAGTAGTTTTTGAGTGACCATCTCAAGGTCTGAATTAAAAGACAAGTAAGGGCCAGGTGGTTTGGGCTTTTCAACATCCATTAGGCTTTCAGTTGAAGAAAAAAAAAAGCAACACTAGGAAATTTTTAACGTTGTTTCCAGTTCTTTAATCCACAAATTTGGGAAGTAAGCACCACAATGATAGCCACAATAATATTTTGTTAATATTGCTTCATAGTTTATAGAGCACTTTGAATCCATGGTGTAGAAAATAAATGAAGCCCACCAAAAGAGAACAAAAAATGGCTGTTGATTCAGCATTTGCTCTAGCAAGGGAGTCAGCCACCATCCCTTATGTCTGGCAGAGATTCCGAGGCAGGTAAAAGAGTGAGAAAGCTTCATAGTGGAAAAATGGAAAAGCTTCAGGTATGTTGGCATGGGAAAGCTATTGGCAGGCTAACCAGAAGCAGGGCGTCCTGGGTGATTGATTAAGGGTGTATGTTTGCCTCTCTCTAGTTTGTCCTAAGTTGGAGTTGGGAGAAAAATTAGAGAGGTTGTCAGTTATTGATCAAGTCCTGGCCATTTGTGGTGTATATTTTTACAGGGATTATTATTGTCCTCATGGACTTGTTATTAGAGATAACAGTATGACTTTCCAGACTGATTATGTAGATAGTAGGTTGGCTTCTTGGGCCAATTGCTGCAGGTTATAGGTTAAAGTTCTATTTTTATATATAGTCTAGTCATTTTCTATTTATACATTTAGTCTCTCAATGATTTTATTTGAGCTACAAAATAATAGTGAAAATGGAAACAACCGACTTTTTGTTTTTGCTCCTTTTATTAAGATTCTATTTGACAGCCAGTTTTCAATTCAAGGCATCTATTAATATTATCATGTTAAGGCCCTAACTAGGCTTTCTGGGACTCTGCTGGATTTTTTTTTTTCCTTCATTTTTTCTTATTGAGGAAAATACAGAGAAGGTCAAAATGTTTACCTTTCACCCTCTCCCATTTAGATTGCAATGGAAACCTCTGACAAATATTATCTAGCAGACTGCCTAATGCCACTAATGATGCCTCCTACAAAGAGTCTGTGCAGCTCTGCTTTTGACTTCTAGGGTAGCACAAATTATATTGCCTCAAAATTACTCCTTAGGGGACTTGTGAAGTTAGTCTGTCAGGTACAGAGCAGTGGAACGCTCTTCACATGACATCTGCAGATTCTGCTAGAGCTACTCTAGGAAAGCCAATTCACGTTACCCTCGCATTAGGCTTGTGGCTCCCTCTTCAATTCTCTTTTGCTGTGCCATATAACAGGACAGGAGTTCTTTTCTTGTGGTGTAGGAGGAGTGACTCAAGGGCACTATGACACTAAACAGGAAGCAAACAAACTCCATAACCCGGTTTTGTTATTTCATTTTTCTTCAAAGTAGATATACAAACAAACCCTATTAATCACCCTGGGTTACATGATCTTGTCTTGTTGCACAGGAAGATATTGAAAAACTCAGTGACTCAAAGAGGTGAGGTGAATTTAGAATTTGCATCTTCTGACTCTTGGCTCCAATGTGTGCCTTATACTACATCTTATTTTCTCTCAAAATATGGTACTTTTCATTGAAAAACCACAATATCAATCATATATATTAGATAGCAGTTTCAATCTATGTACATGAGGAAGATAGAATTTCATAATTCATTTGTATTTTTTAAAACTTTCTAGAGTCTCTGCTCTGTAAAATCCAGCTCTGGATGACTTAGAGCATCTTATTTTTGTTTGAGCTAACTCAGCCTGCACCACTTCTTGCATAAACTTATGTTGGGGAACGTCATTAGAGACTTTATTTCAGTAGATTTGGGGGTACAAGTGGGTTTTTTTTTTTTGTTACATAGATGAATTGTATAGTGGTGACATCGGGGCTTTCAGTGTATCCATCAACTGAATAGTGTACATTGTACCTGATATGTAATTTTTGATCCCTCATCCTCCCCTCTCTGATCGATGGAATCACTAGGCAGGCTGTGAGCTATAGTCTAGCAATATGAACTTTGGAGCAATTTATTTCCTATGAGCACATAACATGAACCTCCAGCAAGTGTTCAATGATGTGAACTCCTGTCTTTAATTGCACATCTTGTGTTCTTATACCTTAGTAATTACTCTTACTCAACATATCATCTACTTCCATGTCTTTAAGCTTTTAATTCATCTGTCTAAAAATATTTTCAAGTACCTTCTTATACTAGCCTTGTGCTATGTGTTGTGAATATATTAGTAAATATACATTGTCCCTATTTTTGAGGAGAAAATATTCCATGCCTTTTTCTCTTCCAGGCATACTCATCTTCTTGCTTTTTTTTTTTTTTTGACTAATATTTTCCTGCTTATCCTTCAAAACTAGCTCAAATTATCTGTGAATTAATTATCTTGGCCTCATTTATAGATGTCCTAGAATCAAGGTTTGATGTGACTTTTGACCTTGGGGCTTCCACCAAGATTTTTACTACATGAGTTACCTATGTATTTATTGTAAATTTCTTCCCTATAAAATATAGTATAACTACCATCATTTCAAATAGTGAATTAAATATCAAACAATTTTTTGTAGTTTAAAATATACAATCTCAAATGATCCAAGCAGGTATATGAATTACTTCCCATTCATAATCTATGAAACTGAACAAATATAGATTCTTTCTATTAGCTATCTTTTTCATTATCTCCCTCTTGCTTGTCAATGTATCTTACCCAGAAGATGCATAACAAGACCACTTGAGAGAGATGGGAACTTTTCCCCTCTAAGAGCCAAACTGATACGTGGCATGCTCTCATTCTGCCTGATGTTTGATATCTGTCCTGAGAGAGGACTCTCTGGCCTGGTGGTCAGGGTAGCATCTTGGTTTCTGATTAAAAATGAAAAGAGAAAAAAGAGAATTGAGGAGTTGCAAGGCCTACTGTCATTTAGAGCAGTCAGAAAAAATCTATTCAATTCTCAGGTATTAAAGAGGATCTAGAGAGGGGGAATGACATCTCTGTGACTTGTGTATCACTTGTCCTCACAGAAGACTAAGAGAGGGTCAGCAACTGACTGATGTTTTGTAAATGTAAATGTGTTTCTTCAAGTATCTGAAAGCAATGCATTTTGATGACTCCTTAGAGTGGCATCTAAGGGGGTGCTTTCATTTAAAGCAAACAGTCACTCAAAACTCTAAGAGAAAAGATATTTAAAAAGAAGAGTGACTTGACAGGCACATACCAGCTACCTCAGTGATAAAGTAAATAAGAGAAAATGGAAAGCTGTTTTGCCTCTGATTATCTCCCTAAATGGTCCTGCCACAGTCCCAGATAGCCTCACATTACTCCTCCCTGGGACCTCAGATATCAGTCGAGGACCCATACGTAACCTGAGCCCCAGTGTATAGTGGAAGGGACACAACACCAGGGGCCAGAAGACCTGGGGTCTGGTTGTGGTCTGCCACTTACCGTGAGGCTTTAAGCCAACCTTTATTGACCTTGATAGCCTCTCTGTGAATTACCCACCTCGCCTCCCTCTGTGACATTATTGTTAGACAAAAATAAGATTATTGATGGCAAGATGCCTTAATAACTGTTAAAGATGCTCATACTCACACCTGTTGTTTCTCTCCCCATTTCTCTCCCTGGCTTCTCACCTCCTTCCCTTCACCTCTGACTACCTCCTCTCTTCCTTATAGTCTCTTTTCCACACTTCATTTCAAATATGACTAGGGGGAGATAGAAATTCAGTTAGATGATTAGTCAGCCTGGCACATAACAGGGCTCCAAGAGAAGTGAGCAAGAGATGAACAAGTTTAATTTTGGCTCTGGAGGCGTGACTTCCAGAATGGCTCTGTGAAGAGGTTGATAGATCATCTTCCTGGAAAAAAAGAAAAATCAATTTAAATGGTTAAATTACAAAACAAAAGCAACCACTTGAAATCTCTGCAAGTTGTCCTAACAGCATGCAGCAAATGGAGAAGCATTTATACATGGGTGACAATCTGTGGCAGTTAGGCCAGGATGGGCCAGGACCCACTCTTATCCCAGGACCCCTTCCCCTCAGCTCTGAGTTTTAGAAGCTCTGAGCCAGGTGCTCTACAATTTGGTTGGTTACAGCCAAGTAGACAGGCCTTCAGTCCCTGAAGTTCCTAGTGTAGAGCAACCAACAGTTCACACTGAGAGGGGCAGGGCTTACTTATATCTGTCCTCCAAACTCCATGTTACAAAAGTCTTATTTCAGGTGGGAAGTATCAAGAGGACTGAGGCTCCCTCCTCTCAATCCAATTTTCCACTCATAGGACAAAAGGCCTGACCCAGACAAGACAGATCAAGAATCTTGGGGCCAAACTTGCTTAGAGCATGGAGGCTTCATGATGTTCCGGAAGGACAAGCTGAGATCATTAGGGGCTACTGTCCCCCCGTGCTGGTAAAGAAAGGGTGCTGCTCCATGAAAAGAGGGCTGCTATTTCCACCCCAGCTTTGGGCTCCACAGCTCTGATGAAAGGAACTGACTTTATTCAGGTCAAAACGTGAGGGGCCTCGTGCCTAAAGATATTGTTGAAAACAATGCAGATTTTGTTGGCAAGCAGCAATTAAGAAGTTGTTGGTAATTCTACAATTTTATTACAATTAAAAATGGAAGACCAGCCAGAAGTAATAACAGAGAAAAAGAGACAGCCAAGAAGAGCCCCTGGGATCTCACTCATCCCTGGGGATTTGAAAGGGAGTGTGCATACGGATTCCCTAAGCAACACATAGATCCATCTGCAGAAGGGAGAAGCCTTAACGGTTCAAGGGGCTTAAGCACAGCGTCTAAGTAAACACTAGCTGAACAATGTAATGCTTTGACCCAGGGGCAATGCCTCAGAAGCCAGGCTTAAAAATAATCACCCTCATCCCTGGAGGTCTGGAAGACTCTGTGCATGACCAGAGCTGAGCTCTCTCGTGAGGACTGGAGAGGAAAGTTCTGAGCTATTAGTCCCTGGTTGAACGTGAGACAAAATTATAAACTTCCTGAATTGTGAAAGCAATCTTCAAGCCACACATTAAAGGTAATGAGTGAAAATTTAAATAACCAACAGGGCTTTTAAGCACAACCTTTGATCAATAAGTGGCTTCTATGGACTCAGGAGCAAACCTCTAGAAGCCAGCCTAAAAGACACAACAAGAAAAACAGCAAGCAGGGACATCAGAGGCTGCACTCTGCAGGGAAAATCAACATCACAAAATTGATTCAGCCAAATATTAAATAAACAAATGACCAAAACAAAGAAACAAAACAGCAAAAGACACAGAGGCAGGGGACTCAGTATATATTAATAATTCAAAGTGCCTAGCACATTGTCTGGCTCGTGTTCATCTCCGGTTTAGAGTCAAACTGAGTGGATCCTAACATTGTTCTGACGTGGGCAAGCTGCTTTACTCCTCTGTGCCTTCGTTTCCTGTACTTCAGTGATAATGATAGCACTGATATCAAAGGGTTGTTGTGAGGATTAAACGACTTGTGCATGAAAAGAACTGATACTTAGTCTATGGTCAACTAATATTAGCTATTATCATCATTAAGGTGTGGGTTTTTCTTTGTTTCCCCTTTTCCATATATAATATACTAGGGACTGAAATTTCTCTAATAAATTGCTATCTATCAAATCATTAATGCTCTTAAAATGTCAGTAGTTCTGGGAAAGCTCGTCTATGAATTCAGGGGAAACTTTTAGTGAATATGTTCTTTACTTTGTCATTGTCATAAAACAAAGGGGGCAGGAAAGCTTATATTTGGCCAAAAGGAAGAGGGCAACATCAAGAGGAAAGTGGGGAACCAAAGAGGTTAGTGGATGCTAAAAGATAAATTTCACTGACTTTGGATCTTCACTTAGTACAAGTCCTCCATGCTCATCCTAATGAGTTATAATACAATTGTGAAAGTGACTGACATTCAATAGCATAGAACAGGTCTTTCTGATTTCTCTAAAACCCTACACGCCATTTCTTGTTGCTAGTTAAGCTAATCCTGTGATTTATTTTTGATTGCACATAGACAGAAAGACACACTATACCAGCAGACCTCTCTAGAATACTGCAGGATTATTCGCCTCAGCATTTCTTACAAGCCAAATGCTAGATCAACATCGCCATCCATGATTCCATTTGCTGGCATTAAAGCTCAAATCCTCCCTAGGGCTTTTCTGACCATAGAACAAGTCTTGCTAACAAACAAACTTGAATGCTTTATTACAAAAGCAAAAACACAAGGAAATGGAAAGCTACCAATCTCCCTTATGCTAGGCTTAGGAAGAAAGGAAATGCAATCTATTTTTAACTAGAATTTGGTTTCCTAGTGTTAGCCATAGACATGATAATAAATATAAATTGCCTCAGGACACATTTTTATTTTAAAAAAATCCTATTTTCAGAGGTTAGCAGTTGCATTACAGTTTGAGTAAGGTTCATAAAAAATGGCTTTGTGTGCTGCATACTTGTTTTATTTTTAAAAACAAATTAGCCATCATATTGTGCTCCTAATTGGAGCTTTGTGTTTCCATAGAAGAATTGTTCCTTTTCTTATTCTCAAATTTTGTTAGATAAGAACTTTTTTCCTTTTCACTCTTTTCATTTAATAAGAACTATTCTAAAAGTTTTCAAACATTAACAAAATAAAGACAAAGTATGACAAACCCCACAAACAAATCTCCCAGACCCAACAATTATCTAGGTTTTGCCCCACTTGCTTCATCTGTTTCTTTCTATTCTTTTTTCTTTTTGAAGCATTTCAAAACAAATTCCAGACATCATGCTTTCTCAGTCTATAGACTTCTATATGTATCTTTAAAAACTATGGGAATTTTATTACATAACCATGGTGCAATTATCATACCTAACAAAATTAACACTAATCCTTGGTACTGTCTAATACCTAGTCCATGTCATACTTCTTCAGTTGTTTTCTTACTGGTGGATTGCTTAAATTAGGATTCAGTTCAGGTCCACCATTTCATATGATTATTAGGAATCTGAGCCTTTTTAACACTGGGGTAGAACATTTCCTTTTTGTCTTATTTTATTATTTTATTTTGTTTATTCATGCTATGTATTCATTAAAAAACAAAACAAGACCAATTGATCTGAAGAATGTTCCACATTAAAGACCTATCCCTTTGCTTCCTCTGTCCTTATTTCCTGTAAACTGAAATGAGCTCTAGTGACTTGACTGACACTCCACTAGAATTGGGTTCAACCCTGAGGATTTCATACATGGTGCTAAATACTTTATATTCATCACATCAGGAGCCACAAAATACTTGACTATCTCCTCTGGTGATGCTGAGGTTGACCACCAGTGGATTCAGGCTGTGACAGCCTCGTCCTCTTTTTTTTTTTTTTCAATTTTTATTTCAAAATTTTGAGAGGTACAAGTATTTTTGTTACATGAATGAATTGTATAATGCTAAAGTCAGGGCTTTTTGTGTGCCCATCACCAGGATAGTGTACATTTTACCCTATAGGTAAGTTTTTATCCCTCAGTCCCCCCTCATGTTCCCCCCTTGTTAGTCTCCAATATCCTTTACACCACTTTATGACTGTGTGTACCTATTGTTTAGCTTCCACTAATTAGTGAGAACATGTGGTATTTGTTTTTTACATTCCTGAAATACTTCATTTAGCATAATGTTCTCCAGTTCCATCCAAGTTCCTGAAAATGACATTATTTCATTCCTTTTTATGGCTGAGTAGTGCTCCACATATATAAACAACATTTTCTTTATCCACTTGTGAAATTGATGGGCATTTAGGTTGATTACGTATCTTTGCGATTTGAATTGTGCTTCCATAAACATTTGGGTGTAGGTGTCTTTTTGATGTAGTGACTTCTTTTCCTTTGGGCATAAAGTCAGTAGTGGGAGAAAATAGTTGCAAACTATACATCTGACAAAGGACTAATATACAGAATCTACAAAGAAATCAAACAAATAATCAAGGAAAAAACAAATAACCTCATTAAAAAGTGGGCAAAAGACATGAATAGAGTTTTTTCAAAAGAAGATAGACAAATGGCCAACATACCTATGAAAAAATGTTCAATATCACTAATCATCAGGGAAATGCAAATTAAAACCACAATGAGATATCACCATACCCCTATCAGAATGGCCATTATTAAAAAATCAAAAACCACTAGAACTTGGAGTGGATGCAGGGAAAAAGGAACACATATACACTGTAGGTGGGACTGCAATTTGTATGACCTCTATGGAAAACAGTATGCAGATTCCTTGAAGAACTGAAAGTAGCCCTCCCATTTGATCCACCAAGCCTCATCCTTTTGTTGCTCTTCTTCCCATCAGGGTTTCACATGTCTCTTGCCTCTACTGATCATTGCCAGACTCAATGATTGAATTAGAAGTTGTGAAATACTTTCTAATTCTATCTCTTCTTCTACATTTACTAGTTATAATTTCTTAATGAAGAAGAACCTTTTTCATATAATAGGGCGATTTGGGTAACCTGAAATACAATTCCAATAAGAAAAGCATTGTTAAATATTTACAGAAAGGATCTGAGTCTTCTAATAAAACCAAATAATTGGGAGAGGTGTGGCTGTATCTCTCTCAGTCTCTTTTTCTTTCACATATCATCATAATTTTACATATTATTTATATACACAATGAGTTTGAATCAATTTCAATTTTTTGAGGCCTAAATTGTGTCTGTCATCTTTGCATCTTTGGCCGGTAGAAGTCCCTCCATGTTGGACAGTGACCCATAAATCTTTGAGATATAATCTCATAATCTTCTGACATGACCCATAAATGTTTGAGAATCTCCTTTATTTCGGGCAAAAAGATGCTCCAGACTTTTCGATTATCTATCTTTCCCCACATCTGGAATCAACCATTACTCAGACCCCTGGAGCTCTGGGCTGCACAATCTAGGCACTAGATGAGCTCATTGAGCTCATTGTTCCTGAACTTTCTTTATTTTCAAACATTTCCTTTTGTGAGACTTAGGAAATATGTGTTTTAGAAAAAATAATAATGAATCTAGTCTAATATGTCTAATTCAAAGCTGCCTCTGTGTTTTTTAAAGGACATAATTAACTATTTTACCTTTATTTTTAGTTGTAGCCTTTAGTTTATAAAATTTTCTTGTTGGGTTAAATTCTACCTTGTCTGATATCAGAATTGCAACTTCTTTCTTTTTATTTGCATTTTCTAATCCTTTTATTTTTAACTTTTCTGAATCATTTTTTATTAAGTATGTCTCTTGTATTCAGCAGCAGTTAGATAATGGATTTGTTAGCCAGTCTAAACACCTTTTTTTCTTTTAATAAAGTTAAGTACATTTCTATTTGTTAATAAACTACTAGAAATTCCAATTTCTGTCATATGATTTTATATTATATTTATATATACACACACACACTAAATTTTTCCACTACATTGTCATTTTAAAAAAGTTCTTATTGGTATTTATTTTATCTTTTTATTCTTATGGTTTCCATCATACCATTATCTTTCTTTATATAATATATTTAGGGCTGTCTTTTTAGGATAATGTCTATTAGCTACGTACTATGAACAATAATGAAGATAGCTAGCACCAATTTTTCTCCTCTCCTCCCCTGCCTCTCCTCCATTACTCAATTTTAATGGTAAATATTACCTTAAAGTTATCTTTGACTCTTAACGATTGCTTAAACTGTTGCTACTTCAAGTGTCTTATAAGTTAATACCAATGAGGTCATCAGCCAGCATATTCCATTATCCACTACTCTCATCTTCTCCCGTGTTAGTTATGTCTATATTGTCAAGAGTATACGACATTTGCCAACTGTTTTGTCACCTTTATGGTCTGTATTTATTCTCACTTCAAAGCTTATTCCTCAGCTTTATACCAGAGCTTGTCTAGTCATTCTTGGGTGGCTGAACACTATTCTCTAATGTATTTCTTATGGAGGCTTCATGGGACCAGTATCCCCTAAGTGGTCAGGAGAAATCTGGAAAAGATTAAGAAACTACACTATTGCTGTGATATGCTGCTGGAAGTCCTAGAATAGGCATTTATTAGGTGCCAAGTGTGTCAAGTGATTCAGAGATATTTAAACTGAGGTTCTTGCCTACAAGAATTTGATAGCCTTTATTATATATACTACAGTGTTATCTTGCACTAGGAGTTTCAAAGTTCTGCTAAGGTGTTCCCTTTTTCAGATAACTTATTACCTATATGTCTGAACACCAGATTTCAGACCCTTTAAGATCAATCCACTCCTTTGTATCTGGCCCAGCCCACAGCCCACCAGATGAGTAAGGGCTGCCCTAACATACATGGAGATTGATGTCAGGCCTAGAGAAAATTCACTGTCTTTTTAAGAAACTATTGGACCATACTAGATTTTAAAATATCTCAAATTCATCCTTGGTTTCTCTCCCTTCCTTTTGCCATGCTCCTTACTTTTGGCGTCTACTTGCCATGAGGCTACCTGCTCTTATCCCAAAGCACATATCATGCTGTAAACCTTCCTTTGTTAATCTTCCTCCTCCCATCAAGATTGACTTAAACTTTAATTCATATACCCAGGACATCACTCTCATCTAACTTGCTACACTAACTCAAGGATAGAACATATATTTCATTTCCTATGTGAGCTCTGATACTGTGTGACTGAACAAAACTATGCTTCAAAAGCGTCTAAGGCCATATCCAGTCTCAGAAGGACTACTGTGATTAATTAGGGAAGTTTGCCAAAGAATGAAGGAATGTCACGTGAAGTCCTGTTATCTTCAGTCCATACACTAACTCATCATGATGCTGTGATGTTTTATATAACCTTGCTCACTTGTATTATAAGCTCTTTTAAGATTAGGGCCGGGCGCGATGCCTCATGCCTGTAATCCTAGCACTCTGGGAGGCCGAGGCGGGTGGATCGCTCGAGGTCAGGAGTTCGAGACCAGCCTGAGCAAGAGTGAGACCTCGTCTCTACTAAAAATAGAAAGAAATTATCTGGACAACTAAAAATATATATACAAAAAAATTAGCCGGGCATGGTGGCGCATGCCTGTAGTCCCAGCTACTCGGGAGGCTGAGGCAGTAGGATCGATTAAGCCCAGGAGTTTGAGGTTGCTGTGAGCTAGGCTGATGCCACGGCACTCACTCTAGCCCGGGGAACAAAGTGGGACTCTGTCTCAAAAAAAAAAAAAAAAAAAAAAGATTAGGGGCCCAGTATCTGAATTTGTAATCAGATAGCATCAAGAAAATACGGGAGAATTTAAATATAGACATTCCCATTTGTTGAAGATTTTTAGAGAGTAAGTATTTTTGGTCAAGTAAATAACATGGCCATCTTCAGGACACTTAATGTCATTAACTAAATGTCTTGAGTTAAGTTCTGGGTATTCGGAGATAAAAAGCATATTTACTTTAGAGCTTAATTTTAATTATGGAAACAAGTTAATAAACAGATTTCATATTATATGATAATTATTTGTAAGAAGTTTGTATAGTTCGCTTGGGAAAACTGAGAAGGTCTAGATCAGAAAGGAGGATCAGAGAAATCTTCCCAAAGAGAATAGTGTTTGAGCTGAGTCCTAAAGGGTGAATTGGCTGAGGAAAAAGAGTGCTCATGAGGGGGAGTTTTTGCAAGAACAGAGAACATACCTGGCACCAAAGCAGGAAACAGCATGATGTACTTGTAGAACTGGTTGTTCACTGAGGTGTGAACGTAGGATGCAAGTATGTGTATAGAGAACTGAGACTAGAGAGACAGGCAGAAACCACCCATTATGTGTCCTTGTGCCCATTTAAAGATTGTTTTTATAATCCTTATTAGAGCAGGCTATGGGGAGTTCTAAAATATTTTAAATAGGAAATGCAATAATCAGATTTAAAGATTTTGTGGTAAAATATGCTGGCTAACACTATTGAGCATATCATTCATTAATTCATTCATTTGCTTAACACATAATTAATAAGCATCCACTATGCCTTAAGCACTATGCTAGGCACTGAGGACTTACTGCTTAGCAATAGCAGACATGATCCCTGTTGTCATGGATTTAAATCAAACTTATTGTTTGTACTTTTAGATCCAATCCTCTAGCATATTCTAACCTACCTTTACTTGCATTATTCATTTCTCTCTTGACTGGATTATTGTAATTGGCCTACAACATTTTTAAATACCTCTTATTATTTAAAAATAAAAAATATAGAGTCAACCAACCAAATAAACAAAATGAGGATTCTTCCTTCATCAGACTTCTTCTACTATGAAATTTCCTTGCTCCTTGCTACAGAAAACCTATCTACTTGCTCCCTTACCTCTTCATTCCAAGAAGGCTTTTGTTCACACCATTCCCCTAGAACTGCTTCCATCAAGGTTGTGATCTCCATCTTACCAAACCTGTGACTCCTCTTCAATCTCTCAACAGCATCTGATACCCTTTCTAGCAGCACATTCTTACCTAGCTCTGTAATTCAATATGCTCCTGGTTTCCTTCATATACCCCTCAGATTGCTCCTTCTCTGTTTTCTTTGCTGACTTCCCTATCCCTGGACTCTAAAAGTTGTGGTGACACATGGCCAGTAATCCCCTCTTACATCTGTACTCTCTTCTTAGTGGATTTCATCTAGCCTCATAGTTTGAATTCCACTGTTACGTTGATAACTCCCTGACTTATATCTCTAGTCTCATTTTACTCCCAAGCCTCTAGATTCATACGTTAAAATGTCTTCTCATCTCTCCACTTGGATGTATAATAGACATGCCAGGCTCAACACGCACATCTGAAATAAAACTGAAGATTCTTCACTACTTACTTTCCCTCAGATCTGTGTCTTCCCCAGTCTTTATCATTCCAGTAAATGGCACCACAATTCACTCGGTTGACCTGGCCAACAATTTAGGAGTTCTCACTTGCCCCTCTCCATACTCAGCTCTTAACAAGTCTGATTGGCTTCTCTTCCAAAATATGTTCAAAATATGACCCCTTTTATTACATCTTCTGCAGCTTCTCTAAACTACCATCATGCTACCCTAAAATGACTGCAATAGCCCACTAACCAGTTACCTTGTTTCAATTTTGCTTCTCATGGCCCCTTCCCTAGAGAGCAGCCAGTGTTCTTTCTCAAATGCAAAGTTGGGCTTATTCCACAGGCTTTTCCACCCCTGCTAACATCTTCCCATTGCAATTACAACATAATCTAGACAGTGGGATGGAGAAAACAGAAAAAAAAATGGCTTACCCCCTCTCTTTTAAGAATACTTTCCATAGTACTACAAGGCATTTCTTATATCTTACTGGCTGAAACTTAGTCATATAGCAACACCCAGCTATAGGAGGATATAGGAAATGTTTTACTTTTTCTTGGTGGCCATATGTCCACTAAAAATTAGAGCTTTGTTATCAAGAAAGGATTACCGATATTGGGATAGGTAATCAGTAGCCTCTGCCTCATTGCTCAGTGACTTCTCTTCAGAAGGGCCTTTATTGGTCACTGTATATAAGGGACCCTTATCAGTCTCTTACTACTTTGTTTTAAGATCCTCGCAACACATCACTATCTGAACTTATCATACCAATCAATCCCTGTCTGTCTATTCTTCTAGAATTTCATCTATCTAGTCATCCATCTATTTATCTATCTGAAATGTGTTCATGTTTATTGTCTGTTGTTTTTTTTTCCTTTGAATCAAAAGACTAGAAAATCAGGGATATTGTATGTTTGTTGAATCACTTTATTCTCAGTACCTAGAACAATACCTGATATTTAATAGGCACTTAATGCAACTTATGCTGAAAAAATTTTCTCTGGGAAGTGAAAGATGAGATTATATCTGCCAGGAGCAGGAATATACATGTGTATGGTTGAAGGGTTCAAGTGGGGAATATCAGAGTTTTAGGAGAATTGGTAATGTTTAAAATGGTCGGGGAGAATGTGAGAGAAATGCTAAGGTTTGGCTATGATGTTCAGGACCCATTTGAGAATGGTTATCATTAATTTTATGATCTAAAACTGTTTTGTTGCATGACTTTCTCCAGCAGTACTCAGTTACTAGGTTCAGGCAAGAGGAAAATACTAGTAGTTTATCTAATGTTGAGAGTTTAAGATATTGGTAAACGTGTTATTAAAATGGTGGACATTTTAACTTTTCTTGGTTATTATATAGAAGAGAATGAATGTAGTTAGGATAAGTAGTTTGGATGAAAATAATAAAAAGGAGTTAGAAGACAATAATAGAAATACACATTTACGGTGTCTTTAGGTTCAAAGTGGTTGTGTAATTTATGTAATTAAAGTGTAATCAAGTGGTTGTGTAATACCTACATTATGGTTGTAATTTATGTAATCTTAGTTTTAATGATTGTATAAATAAAAATAACCAGTGAAGCCTGCAAAGCAGATGTTACTATTCTTATCTTACAAATAAGAAAATTACAACTTAAAGAGTTTAATGACTTTCCCAAACACAAAAGGAAATTAGAGAAAAAAAGCAGAATAGAAATCCAATCTGAAAATTTGTCGAAGTTTCTAAGAGAGAAACACAGGATACATCTTGCTGTCCCCAGTTAGTTCAATTTAATTATTATGGTTTGAGCAATTTAACAATACAGGAAAATATTAGATTTCATCATCTTTCTAACAACTTATAGGAAGAAATGCATAGATACCTATTTTTTGCTGGGAAACAAGTAATGTTGGCTTTCACTCAAGCCACTTACACTAATGAAACCACAACTTTAGGTGGAGTAGCATCCTGAATGTCATGTGAGTAATGGATGCAAAAATAAATCCATTAAAGGAATAACATTTTGTTTTAGAAGATGATAAGTGCATATGAAATTTACCCTCTTCTTAGTGTGATAAGAATATCAACTTCAAGCAATAAGGTGTGGTAGAAAAAGCACGGACTTTGAAACACGTAAATTAGAATCCTGCTCTAGCCTTCTCTGAAAATTAGTTTTGTCATTCACAATAAAAGAATGATAATGACTTCTTCATGGCGTGATTGGGATCACTCTGGATAGAGTTGTACCAGGAATTAAACTCTTCTTTCTGAAAAAGGCACACTTCTATTCACATCTTACTAACTTTAACAGTCATATAGCCATGCCTAATTTAAAGGGGAGGGGAAAGTAAAATCTCTATGTGGACCTAAAAGGAGGAGAACAAGAAGTATTGGTGAGCAGCCCTCATGTATACTATAGTGACTTAAAAATTAATTAAAAGATGGATAAAAACAGCAATAAATGGTATACGTGCATTTTCCAAAGCATATTATGCAGAATTCTACCCAGAAGGATCCTGGTAGGTATTTTCAGAATAAAAAGTTTCCTTAGTTAAACAAATTTGACAATTGGGGTACTTAAAATTCAAGATCATCTACTGTAGGCTTTCACATAACTTCAATGTGCTAAAATGCATTATGATAGATCTCCAAAGTGGGAGGTGGTAACTATAGCACGTAGCATTTTTCAATCTTATTGGATCCTAGAATCCTTTTTATTCAGTTGCTTGCTTTCTAGAGACAATGGTATGAGCTTATGTTGTGAACATAATCTCACAGGTTGAGAATTTGTGGCTGAAATTATCTGAAGTCTGATGAGAAGGGAGTTTTTTGAGCCTGGATGAAAGGACAAAGGCTTCTAAGTTTTAGGATGATTACCTATAAAGGCAAGTCATACAGACATCTCAAGTCTTTAGTTGCTCTGTCACTGGGAATGGCATGCTGGTGAGTAGAAAGATTAGCAATAAATTAACTTATTAGAAAGATGCCCATTGGGACACTTGCAAAGAAGAAAGTAAGGGTACAAAATACACATTGCTATATAAAGTGTAAGAAAGTTGGAGTCGGACCAGAGTTCATAGTTTTATCCCAGACCCTGAAGCCTCAGTTGTCCCATGGTTGAGCCAGGTTGGATGGTGTATCTTTCTCTGCGATGATTGCGCTCTCTCTTGCTCTCTCTCTCTCTCTCTCTCTTTCTCTCCCTCTCTCCCTCTCTCTCTCTCTCTCTCATTAATATCACATCCTTAATGGCCTTGATAAAGATTTCACTCTAAATGATATGTCTCATCATATAAAATCACTAGTCATAGAAAAGTGTGAATGCATTGACTCAGCAGTGTCACTACTATACATTGTATGATAGGAACGTGACAAGGGGGGTCAGTGTTGTGCCCCCACCCCCTCACCAGGTTGGTAGTTTGCTAATTGCTGCCAAGAGGGATTCAAAGTGTCTTCTATCCAGGTTTCAAGGCATAGAAAAATAATGGGAGATTTTAATTCCTGGTCTTACCTGCAGTCAGTTTTGATAGCACCGTTGAAGATCATACACTAATGAGAACATAGTGCATTCTCATCCCTTGTTTGGGATATGGCCTTTTAGCTGGTCTCCCTAATTTCATTCTTACTCCTACTTGCACTGATCTATTCTCACAGCAGCAAGAATATTCAATATTGTAATTCATTAGTGACTGATTTCCTATCACAGTTAAAAATGCAGTTTAAAGCACCACATAATTCTGGTCCCTGCCTAGCTCTTTCCCCATTGTTGACTTCTCTCCAGCCATTACTGTTTTCTTCCAGTAGTCTGAACAGGCCAAACTATTACCTCGCTCAGGGTCTATGCAAATAGTATTCCCTCTTCTTAAAATTCTCCTTCACTCCTCTTTAAAACGCTACTTTCTTATTATTTTTAAAACGACCTGCTTAAATGCCATATCTTCAGAAAAATATTTCTCTACTATCCTTTCTGAAGAAGGTAATACTTCTTAATTTTGCTCTTTTTCAATTTTGCTTATCATAATTTATAAAGCTATAATTTACTTATTTTGTGTTAGTTTTTTTTTGTCTGTCTCTCTCGCTACAATATAAATAATAATAAGCCCATGAGAGCAAAGGATGATGCTTATATTACATATTAATGAACCTCAGCACCTAACTGGAACAATACGTTTATATCAAAGGAACAAATATAAAAATGAAAGGAAAGAAAGACAGGAAGGAAGGAAGGGAGGGAGGGAAGGAGGGAGAGAGGGAAAGGAGGAGGGAGAAAGGTAAATTTGTCAGAATAATGTCACCACCTGGGGAGGTTTGGGGGATGTCAACCAAGGGGCTCCTTGTGTATTTTCTACTTTGTTCACCTAGTAGGTTTAAAAATGCCACCTTCTTTTCCACACATTTCTCTAGTGAATTCTTAGTGTAGTCCTGCAGAATTACTTTAGGTTCTCCGTTCATCTTTATATTTTCTTGCCTCTATACTTGTGATCATGAGCCAAATTTTCTTAAATTAATGTTCTGTTCAAATGTCATCTTTCCTATAAAAACTAATCAATCCTGACTCTAGACCACCAAAACATTGTATTTGAACATCTCTTTAAAAAATCTCTTTCTGGTCAATATTTTATAGTCCTTCAAGTTTGTATTTTATGTCTTGTCTTTTTCCAACTATGACTTCTCAAAGCAAGAAGGATCTATAGCTAATTCTTTTCCTTAAAATATTTGATGCAGTATGGTATCTGCCATCACGTGTTATCAATAACTTTCGTTTTCACTTAATTCTCTATCCAGGTAGAAACAAATCAGTAAATGTTAAAACAACACCAATTTTCACCAATTGTTTTAGTCCTTGTCTTTAAAAAGGCTCTTTATTTTTTTCAGATGGAAAATTAATTGTATCATAACGTTATAAGTGCCACTTTATACTGATAACATGAACTATTCCAGTAGGTAATTCCAATCCACTTATTTTGCAGAGCGTCAGGGATACAGGTATTTAGTGTCAAGTTCACACATAAGCACTAAGCATTAGGAGAATAAATTGCTTTTTTACTCCTTACTTTTTTTCTCTCCTTCTAAATGCCAATACTGTAACAATTGTGTCACAACAAGATGCTTAATTAGGGCACCTCTGCATTGGGAGGTTATCAATGTAGACAAAACTGTTGACACATTATAGCTAAGATCCAGCAGAGTGAAAAGTTTAATCAGCTGTAAAAAACACCAATGAATTTGATCCCAAATATGATGGGCCATCACAGGAGAAGTATTATTGATGTAATTCTGAAAATAAGGTCTTGGATAGGGAATCTTGCTGAATAAGAAAATGTGGGCTTATCTCATTCTATCCCAAAGGAGAGAGATTGGCTATAAAAAGAAGAGCTTGATGTTCATCTCTCTAATAGAAATCATTTGGCACTATGCCATGAATGGTGAGTTTGCAAAATGCACAGTGTGAACTAAAACACAGTATTCCCTTGCCAGGTGCAGGTTTATAGCCAGAACTCAAGGCTTGATAAAAAATAATCTCCCAGTGCCATAAACCCAAGGAGTATAATCAGTATCATCTTTGACTTGTTTCTTATCAATTTGTCATTATACCAATAACATGAGCTAGACACTTTTTTTTTTTGCCTCTGGGTGTTTGCACTGTTGTTCCCTCCTTCTGGACAACTATTTCTTAGATTGCTGCGTATATGTATCCTTCTCATCATTTGGGTCTCGATTCAAATGTCACCTTCCCAGGAAGAGATTCCATAACCACCATGTCTAGTTTGCCCTACCTTCACTAGTAACACTAGAGCACGTTGCCGTATTTCTCTTCTTCATTACATTTTTCAATATCTGAAATTATTTTTCTGATTATTCATTTACTGTCATACACTTCTACTAAAATGTAAACTCAGTACACACAGGATGATTGTTTGCCTTAACCACTGCTATGCTTCCAGTCCTGGAACGATGTCTGGTATACAATAGTTATCCCATCAATATTATAGAACAAATGGATGAACCTTATTTCGTGCATCGTCTTTCCCCAGCATTGTGGTATCAGTTTTTAGCTTATTAAGAAAGGTCAATAGTGCATCAGCCATTTTCCTGCTGAGAAAATGAGTTGGAAAAATTCACTGTAAGTTCATGCACAATACTGATTGTGAAAATTTGCTGGGGTTCTCAAATTTTAGAAGAGAAACGAGCACCTAAGGAAGAAAGCACAAGTCAGGGAATTGTCTTTTGCTGGGGCTCTACCATGTGCTAAACAGTATTTTAGGTGCTTTAGTTGCTTTACGTGCTTATTAACTATAGTAATAATTATAATAGCCAAATTTATTGAACACCTACTATGTGCCAAGTACAACTCTGAAATACTTAATTTTATTATATTTTTCTTGTTAAGTCCTCACAATTAAACTTATGAGGCAGGTGCTATTATTATCTTCATTTTACAGTTAAGGAAATAGCTTCTTGACAGGTATTATTTTCTTAATAAGATTGGAAAACCAACATTAAAAGTAATTTTTTTCAAGGTCACAAATCTAGCAAATGACAAAACTTAGATTTGAACCTAAATATTCTATGTTTTGCTTTTCCAATGATAAATTACATGTGGGGCCTGCCTCACATTGTGATGGAAGATCCTTCAATTAGTGAAAATTCAATCATTTTCTGAGTGCCTGTCCATGTGCTGAATTGAGTTCATTTTTCTAAGAATACATAAATAGTATAGAGGACAGGATAAGCCACAACGTGTTTAGTATATAAAATGGTAGGGTGTAATAAGAAATTGTTAAAGAATAAGATTGATTTGAGCATGCTCTTGACTGTTAGGTATGCATGTAAACTTAAATTCAGAACAGAGGTTAAGGAGGAAGAGCTTGATCGAGGCCGTAGTGCTTGGGTAGGGTCTTGAAGGATGGGTAAGAACAAGAAGAACAGAGAACATCGGGGGGGGGGGGAGAGAGAATAGTGTTGTATTCATAAAGGTATAGAGAAAAGCTGCAAGAAATTGAGTTTGTAGCATGAAGGAGAGGAGAGGGGTTCACTAGATTAGAACTAAGAATGTGGTTCATAAGGGGCAGTTCACACAGGTAGAACCAGATTATGGCTATAAAATGCACATTTCCTCTTTCTGTTCTCTTTTTCTACTGGCATCTTGGCATGGGTGCTGGAGGCTGCATATAAAAAGAAAGAGGTTGAAGGGAAAGCTGTCTCCTCTTGTAAGCACAGTGGATTGACAGCAGGAATCTTAAGGAATATACACTAAGAGTAGTTTGATAAAAATGAGACCCTTCTGGAGATGCATATTAGAGCTAAAGACAAAATGGGTTTCTGTAGTGTGGAAAGGGAAGTCTGCCAATCCAATTCATTGTGCTTCTGATCAGTTTTCTATTTTTATGGTTAATTACTTAAATATGGGCTTCTGCTTTACTTACGAGCTCAGGGATTTTTATGTAGACAATGCATTTTCACAGACTAAAGAGACGTAAAAAAATGTCTCACCACCTAAAATTAATTCTGGCAGGAAAAGTTGGTGTAAAAAGTAATCTGTTTGGGAGGCATTCCATCAACGAGAAATTTGCTGTTGTTATTGCTTTAGCAGTACAAAAATAAATTGATGTTTACAAGAAAATTATCTTGATACACAGAAATTCTGAAGTCTCAGTCTTTGCCAAATGTGCTTTATTTTATTTTGTTTTGAATTTTAAAAGGTAACTAGTCTATAGTTTATTCAATCAATGTTTAATACTTAAATCTTTGAGGAACTACTATGTGTCCTGTGCTTTCATATATATTATTTCACTTAATCTTAACACTCTTGTAATTTTACTAAAAAACCTGAGCTTTGTCCTTTTGCCCAAGGTCATAGATAGTGAGTGGAAAAACTGGAATTTAAGCCCATACTTTTGGACTTATTCTCCAAGATTATGAAATTCCCCTATCTTGTTGGGTAATAATGTTTCCTTCCACTCTCCCTCCCTCCTTCTTTCCCTCAATTCCTCATTTCCTTCCTTCCTTTCTTTCTTTCTTCACACATACAATTAACAAGATCTATATTCCAGGAATTCTCCTGGGTACTGCAGATGCAAAGAAAATAAGACATTGTTCTGCACCAGAGCGAAATGACTAATCTACCAGGGAGAACCAGATATTTAAATAATAAATGTAATTGAGTATTAACAATGCCATGATTGTGTACATTAGTGGCATAAAAGCATTGGTCTCTTTCACAGAGGAAAGTCATAAAAGGCTTCATAGAAAAGGTGACAATTGAGCTGAGTCTTAAAAAATAAGTAGACATTTGCAAGAAAAACTGTGAACAATGGCAGGACATATCCTCTCAGCCCAGGGAACAGAACTTAGGAAGGCACAGAGATTTAAGAAAAAACACCAGCAAAAATCTCACCTTCACAAAAGCATGTGAAGAACAACAATCTGTGCAGTCTTTCATAAATCCTCTCTTGGGTAATTAGCTTTCTGGAATACTGCCAAGCAGCAGCAAATTTTCCTTTCTCAGCGCTCTTGGGAATATCTGAAACGCAGGACAAATATTCGTGCCACCAAACAATGTTAACATACTTAATTTGCATGAAACTGCATTTAAAAACACCCACTCTAAATGTTAAGATAGTTGATTAGTTCCAGACAAATTTCTGGGCAGCTTTATTCTGAAAACCTTGTTAACCTCACCCACGAACCTAATCTTAGGGGAACAAAAAAAAGAAACCCATGTAATAACGGTCCCTTTACTGAAGGAGTATTGGAGGCTTAGAAGTGCATAAGTAGCATTTGCCCTGAAGAATAGACAGAAGCAGGATGTCACTTTAATGTAAACGCACTTCTCTAGTGTACAGTAACACTACCTGGCATGGCTGGATCATCCTCACCAGCACCTGTAAAAGATGTTCTCACAGTTATGTCCATTGTCTTGTCAACTCTCTTCTAGGAAAAAGTCCAGATTTAGAAACAAAAGAGTCATAACAACTCAATATTATTGTGGGAGGAAAACCGTGGACTTCAATCTATTGGTCACCATTTTTTTTCCATGTGGATATTTTTTTTCCCTTAGCTAGAGTGTCACCCCTCCAGGGATCTCTCTGTTCACCCCTATGTTACAATCTTTTAACAGATACATCACATACGCATCCTGCTGAGCTGGCACAGGTGTGTTCAGCAGGTATCTCAGCCATGTCACACCTGCTGTCAGAAACAGACTTTTGTAGAACAGTGGTGTTGGCCTCACCACAGCTGGAGGGGCAAGGGAAGACTTCTGCATTGGATTAGTCACCTATGACTGCCTCATTATGTTTGATCCCCACAATGAACAGATTGGTCTCAATTTAGACAAGATTAAGGCTTTCTAAACATTTCTATTGAGATGCTTCATTTGATGCCCTCTTTGAAGGTGCCATGTTACTGTGAGTTTAGCTCCTCCCTTTTCAAAATGTTTTCACTGACTGGGATGGTTGGGACAGGCTTCTTCCCAAGACTACTGAAGCTGCCAGTAACTTCAGTGCGTGTGTACTGAACTGGGCTTTTGTGCTGTTCTGACTCTCCTTGTAAATGGCTTGTCTACTGATAGATCTTGTTGCAAACAAAGGAGCTACCACTTTTCATTAATTTATAGTTCTAACAAAACACCAAAGTGCAGAAAGACAAGAATTTGAAAGAGCAGTGTCTTGGGCTATGGAGTTTGATAGATCCAGTTTCAAATTCTTGTTCTAATCACTTACTAATTATGTGACTTAGTACATATTACAGTTGGGTCCATGGCAATAGAAGGATTAGTGTCCGGCTTAAGTTGTTTTTGTTTTATTTCATCCTAGACAAAAAAGTAACTGTAGAAGAGAAGGTGATAACTATCCCTTATCAAGAATTCATTTTGTGTTCGTCAAGTACTTTAATAGTAATCACTCCATTTATGTAGCTTTTACTGTGTCCCATGCTCTGCTCTACTAACTTGGCATATATTAACCCATTTCATTGTCATACACCTATGAGGAAGACATTATCGTTATTCCTATTTTATATATGAGGAAATTAAGGCACATGGAGATTTTGACAAAAATCATGTTTGCTGGCATAACAGGCACATTGTTTTTCCTTAGCTGGATCAAATATAAAAAACACTGTGCTCTCAACCTGCTCCTCTTCCAGCTCTACCTTGGGGCAGCTGAAATTGTCTCTTTCCCTGCCCCTACCTGCTGATGGGAGAAGCACTCTGGTCAGTGGGCTGATGGGCCAGTGGACTTTCTGAATGTAGAAGAGGTCCTGCATGGATGCTGACCAGGCCCCACTGATTTCCACAAATTCTACTCTGGACAGAGCCAGGCTGTGCCCAATAAGTGTATGTACTAGATGTAATGAAAGTTATTTAAAATGGGATATGTTCTTGAGGCCAGGAAACATGAAATTCCATTCTAAGTATCAATATAGTGCAGTGAGGTACATATTACGCTCTTGTATTGATTCACAAAGATTATGAAAAACCTTATGTGAGGAGAAAAGTGTGCATTCTTAGTACCCTGTGATTTTCATAACAGGAGGATCTTTTTTCTTAGTCATGGTGTTAATCCTACTTACTGTGCCTTTGACAGGATGCATGACTTCTTGATCTTTTATGATCCATTAAAGGAAAACCTTAACTTTAGACACAAACACACACATACACATGTGTTTTCTAATTTTTCCAAAACATGCACATACTTAATTGCAAAATTATCAGTGAATGGGCACAACTGTAAAGCTACACTTCAGGACTACTAAAAAGAAGTTTTGCCAAATACAGCTTATTGGTATTACACACAAAAAGCAAAAATAACCACCAAAACACTAGAGCTTTCCCAAATTCATTGTGATCTTTTTTCTTTTCTAAACTATAAGTTAATTTCTTGAAGCCCAAATATCTCAAACATCATTTTTGATGGATTCACTGTTTTCTTTATTTTTCCTTTTTTAGTTATTAGGAATGCATCACATTTGTGTAAACAATATATCACATCATGCTTGTGTTGACAGTAGACCCATTCTAAAGCATTCTAACATTTCAAGGTTACTTTGGAATGGCCTTTGAGCACACTGTACCTGGGCTGGAAGCAGTGGTCTATTTATAGAAAATAACTCTCACTCAGTGGGTAGAGACTATCATCTTTATCTAATCATGGCAAAGGACAATCTATGACAAATGATACCTTTTGCTGATGTTTCAACTTGGTTTGTGGTATATGTAACTTAATGGATATTATAGAGGAGAGCTCAAAGAAATAAAATAAAAATGTGTTAGCTGACCAATTTTGGGCAGTAAAGAATGTCACAGATAGTCTAATGAGTGGCCTACATTGGTGGAATCATACTGGAAAGAGCCATTGGCCGTTTGAGTCCAGGAAGGCAGCGCCTCAAGAGAATAAAACTGCTTCAGAGGCTGAATCAAGAATCTTTTGGTTAGGACTTACTGCCGCTCCAGTGCTATGGGTGATATTTGCCTTTAATGCTATCTTCTCCTTTAGAGGAAAGTGATTGGATGTGTTTATCATGAGTGCCGTACAAGGTGCCAACCTGTACAGTTACATCAGGTGTAAAGTGGACAGCAGGAAGAATTTTGAATTTCATCAGCGTGTCCACCTCTTATCTGGGAGAGCAACTTTTAAGACAAAATACTGAAGATGGTTAGACTTCCTAAATATAGAGGGAGACATTATGTATCGTTACATTGGGGAAGAACCAAAGAGATTCTTGACTCAAAACATTTTAGAACTCAGTCTACATTGCAATGAGGAGTGTTGGATTTGTTTTACCACTTAAAAATTTTACTTAAAAAAAGGAAAAATAATTTTAAGAAATCCTAGATGATACGAACAAATGGAAAAAACATTCTATGCTCATGGTTTGGAAGAATCAATATTGTTAAAATGACCATACTGCCCAAAGCAATCTACAGATTCAATGCAATTGCTATCAAAATACTCATGTCATTTTTCACAGAATTAGAGAAAAACATCCTAAAATTCATATGGAACAAAAAAGAGCCCAAATAGACCAAGCAGTTTTAAGCAAAAAGAATAAAACTGGAGGCATTACATTACCTGACTTCAAATTATACTATAAAACAATAACAACCGAAACAGCACAATGTACTGTTACGAAAACAGATACATAGATCAATGGAACAGAACAGAGAACCCAGAAATAAACCATATGCCTAAAATCAACTGATATTTGACAAATCAGAAAAAAACATTCACTGGGGAAGGGACATCCTATTCAATAAATGCTGCTTGTAAAATGGATAGTCATATGTAGAAGAATGAAACTGTATCCCTGTCTCTCACCATATATAAAAATTAATTCAAGATGGATTAAAGACTTAAATGTAAGACCAGAAACTGTAAAAATGCTAGAAGAAAACCTAAGAAAAATTATTCTGGATATTGGCCTATGCAAAGAATTTACAACTAAGACTCTGAAAACAAATGCAACAAAACCAAAAATAAACAAATAAGAGTTAAGTAAACTAAAAAGATTGTGCACAGCAAGAGAAATAATCAACTGAGTAAAGAAACAGCCTATAGAGTGGGAGAAAATATTTGCAAACTATGCATCTGACGAAGGGCTGATGTCAAGAATCTACAAGAAACCCAAACAACTCAGCAAGAAAAAAACACATAACTCCATTAAGAAGTGGGCAAGTGCCATGAACAAACATTTTTCAAAAGAAATATAAATGGCAAAAAAACATGAAAAAGTGCTCAACATCACTAAGCATCAGGAAAATGCAAATTAAATCCACAATGAGATACCACCTTATACCAGATACTACCTGTCAGAATGGCCATTATTAAAAAGTTAAAAAACAGTAGATGTCGATACAGATGTGGTGAATAGGGAATGCTTATACACTATTGGTGAGAATGTAAATTAGTACAACCTTTATGGAAAACAATATGGAAATTCCTAAAAAAACTAAAAGTACGTCTACCCTTTGATTCAATAATCCTACTACTGAGTATCTGCTCCAAGGAAAAGAACATATTACATCAAAAAAGACATATGTACTTGTATGTTTATTGCTGCACATTGCACAATCACAAAGATATAGAATTAACCGAAGTGTTCATCAACTGATGAGTAAATAAAGAAAATGTGGTATATTTATACCATGGAATACTACTCAGCCATAAAAAGATGAAATAATATCTTTTACAGCAACTTGGATGAAACTTGAAGCCATTATCCTAAGTGGAATAACTCAGGAACAGAAAAACAAATACCACATATTCTCACTTATAAGTGGGAGCTAAGCTGTGGGTACACATCATTATACAGAGTGACATAATGGACATTGGAGACTCAAAAAGGGGGGAGGTGGGAAGGTGGCAAAGGATGAAAAATTACCTATTGGGTACAATGAACACTATATGGGTGATGGGCACTAAAAGGAAGGAGGGAAAAGAAAGAAAGGCAAATGTAGGCATACTTTCTTTTTAAAAATATATAGGAATAAAACAGCATGAGTCAAAAAAAAAAAAAAAAGAAAGAAAGAAAAGAAAAGAAAAGAAAAGGCTAGCTTTGGGAGGCCTGGGCCACTGATATATTTGCTTCACAGCAGCATTGGTTGGGGCTCTGCAGTGGTTGCTGCTGGAGCTGACAGTGGTTGTGTGAAACATGACCCTGAAGTTTGTAGCTCAAATTGAATTGTTTTTTCTTACTGCTACCCCTCTGGCATCTCCCTTTACACTGCCCAAGAGTCACTTCTATTATATTGTCTTTCTTCCCAGCCACGACAGTGAAAGCTTATGGCTCTGTTTGCCTGATCTTTGTCACTCTTTCCAACTTCTTCAGGCTGGACCTTATGCTTCTTGTCAACCTTAACTTGGTCAATCAAAGGGACAAAAAAGTAGATGCCTAAAATCATAAAATCCCAGAATAGTTGCAATTCTGTAAAACTGCCGGAAGTTCTGAAGACCTTATCTAAATGGCTTTCACTTACTAATGCCAAGTTATACCTGAAAAATCTGAAAAATCTTTGTAAATGTATAGATTTGTGAAGTATCAGAGATGACCTTATTGCTTTTCCCTTGGGTACTAAATCAGAAGGTGAAATTTTATCTTCATTGCTAGTATTTTCATTCATCTGATTGATATTAGCAGGATATTAGATGCTTCAGTCCATTCTCTTAAATGCTAATTATATTAGCTTGTTTTATGTCATGATGTCATATAGCTATAGCAAAGGGAGAGTGGGAGGGCAAGACAGAAATGGAAGCAGAAAGTGTTTATTACAGTGCAATCTTTTGAATTCTTTTCCAGCTCTTAAACTGAAGATTCCATCATTCTATATTTTCAGTCTGGAGTCAGGGCCATCAGTTAAGTCCAACTATTCAATTCAGGTGAACCCGAAATCAAGTTCCATGGGGTCAGACAATGCAAAGAATACATGCAGGACCACAGGTCCAGGAAAGCAAGGGGACAAATCCAGAAAGAGGTCAATAAATAAATAAATAAATAAATAACTGAATTAAAACAAGTGAAGAACCAAGGCTGATAACATAAGGAACAGATAAGGACCCAGACAAATGTTTCGGGCCATAAAAATTTAGGAACTAAACAGCTGCATTTTATGCATAGCCCATTAACAGTCAGATCTCTTCCCTTTAACTACCATTCCTTTCATTCCTATTAGGAGAACTCACCTGTTTTGAATAACATTCCTAAAGACTCGATTCCATTTTCTAAGATGCAAGACGATCAGCCTAATTCTGCTTAGGTGCTCAAAAGTGGTTCGGTGCCACTCAGACCCCGCTGCACACTATAATCAGCTGGTAGGTAAGCTTTACAAATACAAAAAAAGCCCAGGACCTAACCCCACCAATTCAACCTGAATATCCAACCTGGCTACCTAACATGAGCAAATAGCATCAGCATCATTGGTACCTACACAAGCAGCATGAGCATCACCTAGTAGTTTGTTAAAAATGCAGAGTCTCAGGCCGACTCCCAGATCTGCTGAATAAGTACTGGCATTTAGAGACCTCCAGATGATTTACACGCATATTAGAGTTTGGAAAATGCTGCTCTAGAGAAGAGGTTAGCCAAACTTCTATGAATAAACACACTTGCTGCCAGGCAGTGCCCTTATTTCTATGTCTCCAACAACTAGCCTGGGCCACTGAAATTTTGCAATCTACCTACAATTGCTCCAGCACCTTCCAGAAGTTTCCTCTGACCACTGTGTAAGTTATAGCAGCTAACCCTTCTACATCTAACTCCAAGGTAATACTCTTGATTTCTCTTTCTTGTTAAACAGTCTCCTCTCAGACACTCTCTCACTGACCTGTGGATGTTCAGCTTCATTCTCCTTCCCCTTCCTGTGGCTGCTTCATATGTCAGGGAGCCTGCAAGCCACTGGGCTTTCAACCTCCACTTGCTGCTCCACAGCACCAGGCTGTTGGCCCTGAAATTTATAGAGCAGTTGGTTGAAAGCCCTTAAATCAATCTGGCTGTTTAAAACTGGAGACTGCCTTTGGCAGCAACATTCTTAAGCATCTTGCTTGGCTGGTATTTTTAATTAACACAGCTAAATGCCTTGTAGTATTAGCCCAGGCCAGTAGGACAAAATTAACAGAGAGACAAAGGCAGAGATGTTGGCAGGACTGAGGACCAACTTGGGAGAGCTTGGTCTTAATCTTATTGCCAGGTTAAATGAAGTTGCCCTAAATCCTTTAAAGCATTGCCCCTTTGAGACCCTGCAACTGAAGTTTCTAGCCTTCAGTGGCAAATTTTCCTATGGGACATCCAAGCTCTGAGGATTTTGAAAGCAAGGGACTAGAATTAACTCATGACAAACATTGTACTGTCAAGATAGCTATTCAACATTCAAAACTACTCATTTAATTTAACTAAATAACATCATTTTACTTAATGATGTTATTTATTTATTAAATAGTGACAAAATATTTAGTAACATTCATGCATGAACTTGCTTCATTCTCCAACCATCCCATAGGTAAATATTACTATCCCAGGTTTTGGCTGGGGAAACTGAGACCTCAAAAGCTTTAAGTGAACTTTTCAGGAGCTAAAGATGTAATATAAGATGTGATAAGTACAAAAAATGTGCTACAGATGTAATAAGTAAACTGTAGGTCAAAATTTAACACAACCCTTCTAATTTCAAATTTCCTGTAATGACACCATGATCACCTAACATCTAATTTAATGACAACCCTAACCAATGAGCAAGTTACCAGTTGATACTTTGAGAAGTGCTTACTAACTAAAGAAAAAGAGACAACTCTCATCATGACACATGTCATCGATCCATCAAAGACAGTGCACAGGAGACGTGTTGTCTGCCGTGGGCCAATTTAAGCTTGCACTAAAGGGGACACTGGGAGCTGTGGCTCTTTTTGTTCCTTCTTGGTGAGGATTAGCTTGGGTTCTGATCCAACTGGCTTGAGAAGGTATTTTGGTATTCTTTTCAAATAATAAAATCGAAAAAGAAAAAGAAAAGAGGCAAAGCTTCAGATTGGGGGTTGGGGAGCTCCCTGCTTTACCCAGTGCTTGAGTTACAAACGCGATGAAAACTCAGACTGGTTTACCTGCTCCTTTCCAGTGGGTCTGTGCCTTACAGTTAGTGTTTATAAAATGTTCTAAAGTAAAATCTTAGTCAGCTAGAGCCCAATTGTTTAGCTATTATTTTTCTTTCAGAACCGTTCTTATCAAGAAAAAGAGACAAATCTCAAGACAACAAGCTGACTATTAGGACAGTTAAAATAAGATGTTCCCAGTACCCAGGCTGTTTCCTGAGGTTGGTGTGCACGTAGCCAGACATCCTGCACCTAAATTAACTGTGAGATCACGGACACGTCCATTTATGGCTGTTAAGTCTCCACTCCCACTTGTGGGTTAGTTGAAGGAGACAGCTGTGTGGTGGGCAGATATCCAGGTACTGCTACCTGGATGCTGTCACTTAAACTCTTAATACTCCAGTTTGATCATAAGGATATAATCACTGATTTCAAAGGGTTATTTTGAAGATTAATTATGATAATATTTTCAAAACTTTTATAACCTTTAAATTACTATGTATTTAATACTAGTTGAGATTTACTAGGTACAGAGCTGTTCTCAGCATTATGTATATATCTACATGCACATTATTTTGAATATATCATTAATAAGTCATTTAATCTTCACAATAACATGAGGTAGAGAATATTATCCATTTTCAATGTGAGGAAACAAAAGCACAAAGTTTATATGCATGCAAGAATTATTATTATTCATTCAGAAATATTGTTAAGCACATACTTTGAGCCAAGTATTTCTCTCTTTTTACTTTTTTTCTTATTTAACTCCTCCCCCTCTCCCTCTCACCTTTCATCTTCCCCTCTTCCTTTTTCTCTTCTTCTTCGTTCTCCTTTTTTTTCAGACAAGAGAGAAAGAATGCTAGAACTCAGAGTCAAAAGACCTATGCCAAGTCTTGGTGTTATGTGACTTTGACCAAATCAACATCTCCTTGTATCTATTTTCTGCCAACCTCATAGGTGGTTCTAAGGATCAAATGATATGAGAAGATATTTCCTGAATTAAAAAGCTTATACAGAAGTAAAGTAGTGAAAGTGTTACCATCAATACTACAACAACTACTAGCTAATTTCTAAGATACTTTTACTCCTGACATCCTAAAAGTCTGTGATTCTCCATCTCTAACACACATAAAACCAGTGCATAGGATGATGACTCAGGGAACCATTCAGTCCCAAAGAAAGCAGGCTAGCAGACTGGAGAGTGACCTTTACTTAACCAGAAAATGAAAGCAGCTAGGCCATGCTTTGAACAATCTGGCTTATAAATGTTTTTAGTCTACACTGAATATGTGCGGATCTACCTGGGAACCTGGTACAGTAGGAAAGGAGACGAGCTGCTGAATATTAAAAGGCGTATAAGAGTTAAGATAGCAATTTGTCACATTCTATTAACTGAATTAAATTATGTACTCTTATCAGAAAAAGAAATTGAGACTGTCAGCTCTGAAAGGGCAGCGAATAAGTCAGTTAAACTTGCCCTGTGAAGCAGTCATCTGTTCATGAGGCTGCTGAACGAACGCTTATTGATGATGAGCATGAAGCAATTAGGAATTGGAAGAATAGTGATAAGCCTTCAAAACACTGGTCCAAAAACCTTTGGCCACAATTCTAGCAGACTTAACGGATTTGTGAAAAACTCTGGTGTTTTTAATTTCATTTAGCCACAATTATTGGTAAGCCTTGAGTTTGTGACAGGCCTGGGCTAGGCGCTGGTGATAGAGCAATAACTGCTGCTCTTAAAAAGCTTTGTATTTGTCACATCAGTTGCCTTTATTGTGATGATGTATGAGGGCTCTTATGGGAAGGAGAGAAAAAGACCCAACAATGGTAGAGCTTGGAAATTAATTGGATAGTAGAAGACTACTGGGCCAGAACAAGAACAGAAGTCCAAAAGACCCACGAGAGTCTAGTCCTCTCCAGGCTGGTGGTTCAGTGGGAGAATGCACAGCAGAAGTGTTCTCAGGTGGCCACAGTTCTCCAATAATTTGAGCATCTGAGTGTCATCAGTTGAAAGGATATGGATATAAATTCATTTCTATTGAATGATAAAACTTCCCTGTGTGTGTTTGTATGTATGAGGGAGGGAGGGGGATTAAGACCATGTTTCCAAACGCTACTCATAGAATGCTGTTATGCCGAGTGTTAATTAGTAAGTCAAAAAGAAAAGTTTCAATGCACAAATATGTTGGAAAATGTTATATTCATGTACTGCAGAGCTCTATGGGGATTTTAATATGCCAGTGTACCTTATAAATCTCTAAGAAAAGGTAAAAAGTGATGCCTGGGACCAGGGCTAGCCTAGAGTTGACCCAGTTTCCATTGGGACCAGTGACCTGTGGCACAATTACCAGTAGAAATGAAAAAGCTGAAAGAATCATGTGAACATTTTAGGGAGTTATTTGAGTATGTCTTTACTATCTGGAGAAGTACTACGTGATTGTCAATGTTGCCTTAAGCCCTCCAAATTCCCAGAAAAATGCTTTGTATTGAAATTTCTCTTCTTGCATCATAAATCAGGCTTTTGATACCCTACACTTATAAAATTCCGTTCAGTTGCCATGATGTTGCTGGTAGCCATCAGCAGGAGAATATTAAGGGTCCAGTGAGCTCATGCACATATGCATGTGTGTGTGCTTCTTTCAGAAGACAGATCAGCAGCACAGTTTCCTGCTATTGTGTGAGTGGTAAATGCCACAGTGCACAGTCATTTATTGTATCTCAAATTGTTACTGGCATTAATAACTGTGAAACTGTGGCTGTATTTGTTGTGTCAGCCAGACATATTCCCACTATTAACTTTTCGGTAACAGTAGTAGCTTGTCTAATGAAAAATAATGATTTTAAAACAAAGAACTCTAAATAATTTGATTCCACAGGGAAGCCAATAGCAGAAAAGCAGGGGATCCTCGCCAAGCTCCCACTTTTCCTGCAGCACTAGTTCTGAATGTCATTATTAGCTGTGTCTCTGTAACAGTGTGAGAGACATAAAAATTGGTATGAATATCTTTTCCCCCTTCACCCCTGAGGTCTCTGAGGATCCGAACAATGCATTTGAAATGGTTGATTATAACATTCTGTTGGATAAATTAACCTCCTAGTGTGTGATGCTTCAACTCAGAAATGGATCACACCATATGGAAATCTAATAAGCTGAAGAGGCTGGGCATTTATTATTTTTTTCTTTTGGTGGAGGAGAAAAGATTTTTCCATTCCTCTTAGTAAGTTATGAGAAATAGGAAACAATCACATTCTCAGCCCAATAGGAGATTTTTTTTTTTTTTTTGCATTTGCAATGCCAATTCTAAATGTGCAGTTGCAAAATGGCATCTTGGCTTATAAGGCACACCAGTGTGATTGTGTGGATTATAAAGTCATTTATTTATGCACCCATTTGTATACAGTCTTCATCGCTACAGCATCTGGGAGTCAGACATTACTTAAAAAACACAATTAAATTTGAATACCTCATACTGGAACCTTATTATAAAGTTGTTATTTCCCTTTCCTTAATTTCATTCCATTACTCCTCATTATAGTTTTCTATCATAAACAGTTCTTCAATTATTTTTTTTCCCCCTGGGGAATTTACAACCAGAGATAAAACCTTTCTTTCTTCCTTCCACTTCTATTTCAGTCTCCTGAACAGGCAGCCCACACTACTTTCTATTTCTAGAACATTCCTGTAAAAGGGATATTTTAAAGACCAAAGGTCTTGCTCAGGTGAATGTAATTTATCCTTAACTACATGCAGGGTGAAAACCAAACAAGGGTGGCAGTTAGCTTGGATTTTAATCTTTGCTAGCATCCAGGTAAAGCTGTTCATTGTCTCTAAGACTCTGTTTCCTCATCTGTAAAATAGGCACTAAAAATCTGTTCTACACATTTCATAGGGATATTTTGAGCTAGTAACCTGGAAGCATGTTTTTTAAACATAGAGTCTTATTCAAATGTTAGAAAATAGTACTACATAGCTAATGTTTATGGAGCTCTACGTGTCAGGCACTGTGTCAAAGAAAACACGTACATTCCTTCATTTTATCCTCCCAATGAGCCTCGAAGTAGGTATTATCTTAATCTTCATTTACAGATGAGGAAAACGGGCACACAAAAGTCCAATAATCTGTTCAAGGTAAAAACAAACAAATAAACAAGCACACACTAAGAAGTAGTAGGGCTGGAATTGAATTACAGGTCTTTCTGACTCTGTAATCTGACTCATAACAGCAAAATTGGAAAGTAGATTGAGGGTATGCACCATCTGTATCTATGATACAGAGCCTCATGGGAGCCTGAAAGGTAGTTAAGGTAAGACTATTATCTACACTTGAGTAAAAAGAGATGAGATGCTGAACTGGACCTTCGAGAGTGGGCTGGGTTTGGAAACATGAGTTTGGTATAAATGGAAGGAGCAGGGCCTCAACTGTGGGAAGCAGCCAGGGGTCTGCAAATGATTGAATTTTGCTGAGATACAGGCTGATTAAAGAAGTTACTTGGGAAGAAGGCAGGCTGGGCTTATTGCAGAGAGGTTTGAATGAGAAGTTAGGGATTGTGCATTTTCTTTGGTGGGATAAATTATGAAACTATTTTAGAGTAAATTTTCTAAAAATTAATCTACGAGGAAGAGGAGGAATTAGAAAAAGAAGATAGAAGGATGAGGGGGAAGAAGAAGAAGCATAAGGAAAGGAAGAAGAAAAGGAAGGGGAAGAGGACGATGGAGGAGAAGGATGAAAGCAACAATGATAATGACAACAGCAACAAAAACAAAACAAGACTTACCCTACGTGAGGTTTGTTCTGATCAAGAATGGACATACTATACCCTCCCCACTCCTACCCACTACCTGCGGCCCCACATACACACACACGCAGGTACAGCAAATCCGTACCTAAACACCTGAACCTCATGCTGCTAGTTGTTTTGCATGAAGGGTGGAACCTCAGGTTAGGTGACACTTTGGTTTGAGAAAAGTCATTACTTGGACATGTTTATTGGGGGAATGACAGTTCTTGAAATCTTGGTTAGAGGACTTAAATGGCACTATATAGTGAAGTGCTAGGAATTTTAAGTTTATCTTTTATGGGCAAATAAAACAGAAATGTTGTTTCTGGGAATTCTCAGTCATGGCAATGTGGCAGGGTCAGCCTGAGAGAGGCTGAGACCTGAGGTAGACACTGGAACAATCCTTGGCGCAGTAAAGAAACTGCACCCTCCACCACCACAGGAATTCTGAAAAGGTACTGGACTTCTCACATTTTATACAATTGAGGTCTGGAGTTCTTTTACTTAGATTCTAAAGCGAGGCAGTCTTGGAATATTGGAGGATTCAGTGATATTCGGGCAATGTAAATGACACTGGTGAGTGTCTACAGTCTTCCCTGCCCATTGTTGTATTATTCAGTCTCTCTTCTGGAAACAGGGATTTAAATAGTGTCCATTAGTGTCAAAAGTGTCCTAACAGTTGACTCCTGACTATTGATGGGAGCACTTTTCTCCTTCAAATTATCATCAGCACCTCCCTCTGTACTAAAGAGCAGGGTAGGCCCTGGGTTACTAGCTAAAGGCAGAGGGCATTCTGTTTCCGCTTATTAGTGAAAGTTTTTCTGACCAAAAACTATTCCAAGTCTTTATCTTTTGTTGATTTTCACATGATATTTGGACAATTTTTATAGTAGATTTTCTTTTTTAAAAAATATTTTATTTTATTTTTTGTTTTAATAGATTTAAGGGGTACAAGTGGAGTTCTGTTACATGGATTTATTGTATAGTGGTGACGTCAGGGCTTTTAGTGTACCCATCGCCTGGATAGTGTACATTGATGAGGAAGATTCTATAGCCCTAACAAATGTGCCATTTTCATGAGCAGGAGACATATCTATGGTTTGGATACATTGCTATAAAATCCGTTTCAATAGCAGAGCACAGGAGAAAAGATGTTCCCGTTCCCTGGCTTGCTTTAAGCAACAGGCCCTGACAAAAAGATGCCACATAGGAGATGCTTAGCATAGATAGAAAGGATCTCATTGCACACAAAACACAATATTTAGATGTTGATTTATACCTTTTTAATGTCCTGTAGCTAGTCTTCACATCCTTGTAAAAGATCTAATTATTTGGCTAGTTCCAGGCTTAAATAGTCACTGAGATTCATAGCAATTATAACTAATTTGCTTTTCAGGAGTGCTCTTTCATCCTTGCAGTTCTCTAAAGATAAATCATCTGACCTTAGGCTCACAAAGAAGATTAGTCGAAGAGAAGTATGATTCTGAAATAGCACAGCCTCAGCAAATAAGTCACAAAGGCTATTTGAGTTCACCAGTGGAAGACTCAAGATCATACATGTTAAAGGGTTTGCTCAAAGTGGTAATGAGTGGCTAACACATCCAGAGTAAGAACCTTTATGTCCTAACTGCCAGGCTAGTGATGTTTCTGCTACAACATTCTGCTCCTTTAATAAGCCATTAAAGTCAGTCGGGGTGCTTGGGTAATACGTGTCTACCTTCTCCTATATTAACGTAAAGATCAGCCTCCTTCCTTCAACTTTTCCCTTAAGTAGATGTTTTTTCTGTGTTTTGTCTATGCCATATTAATTTACCACAGGAGTATTTTTGTGTTTTTAAGTTACCTTTCTGTTCAGTACCTTCTAATGTCTATCCAGCATCCAGAGAGTAAAGTTTACTAATTTCATTCTAATATTCAGAGTTTCCTATCATCTAGTGAACTGGCAATTCAACTTTATCTTCCATTTCATAAAAATAGAAGCTCCATTATGGAACACTCACTCAGTAATAGAAACTCTGTATCTCTATCTCATTTAACCCTATAAAATAGGCAGTGTTGTTATTCTTATTTTTATACATAAGAAACACTGCAGTGCTAGAGAAGTTCAGTAACTGGCCCAAGGTTCCTTAGCAGGTTTGTCAGACTAGTCTAGTGGCTTAACTCCTGAGCTGTGATCCTCCTTGTCGTCAGCCTGTCTCATGGCTTCAGCGTTGTCAGGATCCACACTTCCCCACCATATACTTTGCTTGTTCTCATGTTTAAGCCTCTACTCACCATTTGCCATTCACCCAGATCTCAAATTTTCCCCCTTTTTTGTCCATCAAAATCCTTCTTTCAAGTTCTGTATTAGTTTCCTATTGCTGCTGTAGCAAATTACTGCAAGCTTAGAAGCTTAAAACAACACACATTTATTACTTTACAGTTATAGAAGTCAGAAGTCCAAAAATGGGCTTATGAGGACAAAACTAAGTGTCATCAGAACTTCATTCCTTCTGGAGGCTTTAGTGGAGAATCAGTTCCTTGCTTTTCCCAGCATCTCGCTTCCTGCATTCCTTGGCACGTGGCATCACTCTGACCTCTGCTTCCATCCTCACATCTCTTGACTCTCACTCTCCTGCCTTCCTCTCTCTTTATAAGGACCTTCTTAATATATCGAGCCCACCTGTAGAATCAAGGATAATCTTCTCATCTTAAGATCTTTGATAACACTGCCAAATCCTTTTTGCCAAGTAAAGTAATATATTCACAGGTTCCAGGTATTAGGACATGGGCATCTTTGTGGAGCCATAATTCTGATTACTCTAAAGACCAGTCCCAATGTCATCTTCACCCTCAGGCTTTCCCAAAAGGCTCAATTGCCAGGCTCTTCCATTCTACATATTTTTGTTTATAAATTCTTAGCTTTGAAAAATTTGCCTTTCATTAATTATGTGAGTTTGGAAATTGGGGCTCATTTGTCATGGGCTCAGATTGTCACAGCTGCAACCTTAAAGAGTATCGAGTTTGGAGATGACAAATAGCTTTCATCTCAAATGTCACATCCATGCTGCTGGTAGAAGCAGCTCAAGGTTCAATGTTCGGAAAGATTTTGAGGCTCCTCGTTTCAAAACAAAGATTCTGGGATCAATTAGAATGTTTTCCATGAAGGCCAGAAGAGAAGATGGCAGCTCAGCTCAGGGGCCACAAGCTGGACTCTTCTCCCCTAATATAACTAGCTTTTATAGGGGGCTGAGTGTACTGTTCTGGTGTATTACCTAACTTAGCTTCTTTGATTCTCGTTACAACCTTAGAAATAGATGTCAGAAGTGAAAACAAGGGGTTCTAAGCGTTTAAGCAACATGCTTAAGTGTCAAGTGGAAAACCTGGGATAAAAATATGGATTTACCTATTTTCAAATCCAATTCTGTTCAGTATAATGGGGCCACGTGAAACCAGAAACAGAGCTGGTATTAGTAACCATACTTATCCAAAAAACATAGGACACATAGCTGGGCACATGGCTACAATGCTGAATCCTTAAAACTGGAAGTTTTATAAGAAATCCAAGGTGTGTAGTTGCTGGAACCAAAGTTCACTGTCTCACAGAGGATAGGTTTTTGTGTTAATCTGGCTACATTCAATGATCATAGGACATTATTTTCCCTAAGTGAAAAACTGGCTGATTTTTTGGCTTTGAGATCATTTCTTCTTTTCTTTATACCAGGCTCTTCGTATTTAGTTTTTAAAAAATATTTTGTTGTAAATCAGACTTTCCTGCCTCTTTTGTCCCTGTCTTTACTAATTTGAACTGATTAACATGCTTTAGAAACTGGAGTCCTAAGTGAGATGTCCGGGACAAGTACGCCAACTCTCACCTGAGGTTTCCAAGTGCTAAGGAAACATTTCCCTTGAGCCAAGAATTGTTTCCCAAGGTGCCACTCATTAATGAAACTGCCTATAATCAAGTCAAAATCAATTTCCAAGCAATGGATCACATCACTATCCATCTTAAGATCTTCAATTGCTCTCCATCTCTTTCCAGGGAAAAGCCACATTCTTTTTCTTGGCCTAAAACCCCGCCTTGTTTGGAATGCTGTTGTACCCCCAATCTCTTTCTCTACTACTCTCTCTTCACTCCCTCCCTCACCTCCGCAGCTGCCTCAGCTCTGCCTGCTGGCTTCTTTGCTCCTCCGAAGCTTATTGTCTGTCTCCCGCGCTTCTGCCCTGCCCTGAATTCTATGTCCTAGGTTGTACCCTCCCTTCCATCGATACCCACACAGCTGCTTGAGTGATTTTTTAAAATGCAAATCTGACCATGTCATTTTCCTGCTCCGAATCCCCAGTGGCTTCCTTTCATCCAGATCAGTGGTTCTGAAGCCTGACTGATACCTAGCTTGCATAGATGCAGTTCCAAATCTCACCACCCACTCCATGCCTAAGCCAAGATTCTAATTCAAAAGATCTAAGGTAAGGCCAAGAATAATTTCGTGTCTCCTGGGTCACTCCAATGAACAACCAGGCCCACAGGGTATGCCCAGTCCCTTACCAGAACATGTATAGGCCCGTGCTGTGGCCCCATCTGGATTTGCATTTCATCACAATCTATACCAAACCTGACCCCCACCCTCACCACACCACCCAGCCCCCAGGATTGCTAGATTTTGGCTACTGTGACTCAAATGTGGTTCTCTTTAGATAGCATGTGCTTTGCTACCTCCATGCTTTTATGCATGGCATCCTGTTCTCTCCATGAAGAAAACGTTTACTGTTTTGAAAGCAGCCTTCCAAATTCAGTTCAGGCATTAAGATCTTGATGAATTCTTTACCATCCCCTGAGGCTAAGTTAATTACTCTCTCTTTTGTATCACTTCTGATTACTATATTGTGCTTATTTCACATAGAATGCTTTATTTATAAAATAGACAGCATGCATTAAATAATAAAATATTTGTGTTTCAGCCAAACCTAGCATTGTGCTAGAGATACAACTTATCTTTTATTTATGTAATTTACTAAGTATCTTTACTCTGATAGTACCACATGTTATGCTTACAACGGCTCTATACAGTAGGCAAGTCAAACATTATCCTACCTTTAGAGATGAGACAAATAAGATTCACAGAAAAGCTTACCCTATATCATACAGAAAAATAATGTGAACTCAGTTTTCTCACCCCAATGATGTACCATATATATGACATATCATATAACATTTTCTGATATAACGTATAATATCTCAAGATGTAAATCTTATGGTATACCAAATAATGTCTCATATTAATAGAGGGCTCATATAATAAATGTTATATACAGGGTATTAAATCTCAATTAAGAAATGTAATAAACTATTCAATAAGAAGTCATACTTAAATTTTTATGGACAATTATATCCATTAAAAAGAAAACACCAAACTGATCTGTTAGTTAGAAGCTAAAATAAGAAAGGCTTATAAACCTTCAATCTCCAACTATTGCCTCTTTCACATTTTGATCCGAGGATGATTACAATGTCCTAATTTCTATTTTGGTAAGTAGGTTTTCAGCAGGGCTCCCCTGAGGCCCAGCAAGCTCAGACAGATACAACAGCAGCTGCATCCAGGAAAGTGTTAGATACCAAGGAATTGATCTAAATCCCTTTTTTCACAGCCATCTTCAGTTTATTCAACTTTTGGAGACCTAATCCATTAATAAAATGTATGATTTCATTTTATTTATTCTGACTGGTACTTTCAAAATCAGAAACAAGTGAGATCAGGTATAATTCTTTAGAGTGTATGATAAATATTCCATTTGATAACATTTCATTTGTTTGAATCTAAAGATTCAGACTTTCACTTTCAGAAGAATATAGCTATTGTTATTACAGGGAAAAGCTACATGGCCCCAGGCACATAAGGAATTAATTTTAGGAATTGATAACACATTATAAATTGGAACAAAGAAATTCATACTGATGCTTTTCTATTAACTCTAGACTTTATCATGAGAGTGTTATTGTGGGCAGGGACATTACTTAAATTTACCCTTTATATCATAGGTCTGTTAGTATTCTCTTGCCTTAATCAATCAAAATCCTATTTTAAAATGGTAGAAAACAATAAAGAAAGGTATAGTCTTACATAACTGGGAATACCAGAGAGAGCGTGAGCTCCAAAACAGTGTAATGAGTGGCCCCAAAAGGAGGGTCATTAAAGATCTTAATTCTTTTGATAGTTTTATCCTCCCATCTTTGGGAGGTTGCTTCTTCCAGTCTGTGTTGTAAGATGGCTACAGCTCTTGTAAGATTGCATTCAGAGAGGACAACATCCATATGAGGGAGCGGAATGGTCTCTTTCTGCATCTCTCTGGAAGGTGAGGAGATTTTTTTCCAGAATAATCTCCACCCCAGTGACATCCCTTCATACCTCATTGGTCAAAGTGTGTCACATGAACATCCTTCTTTATAGGACAATCACTTGCAAGGGTGTAATGAGTGCTGAAAATTAATCACAATATCCATCACATGCTGTATCTAAGAGCCTTTCTCTGAATCAGAGTAGCACAACTCTGTACTTGCAGGAAGATGGAGCAAATTAAGGAGGAAGCAGGCCTAGACTAAACCTGAAGATAGAGCAGGTATAACATAGGGTATGGCCACCAAAAGTGTGGCTAGACTCACAATGATACTGCGGTGTTTTCTAAAGGTCCACGTGGGTAAAGCTTAGCAGTCCAGCTTGTCCGTGGGCATTGGTTTCCTGAAGAATATCCCTTTGTTAGCAGCAGCATGTAAGGCCATTTTGTTCTCCTAGAGCATGAGAAACTATGATAATAAATCCTGTACTTTCTTTTGGGTGAGGGATTTACTCCTTTCAAACCATTGGATCTACAGGGGATGAATACCAAAGTTAAAGTTCCTTTTCTTTGATTCTTATCTGTGCTTTTTGTAAGTCTCACTCATTTAGAAGAAGCAGCAAAGCATCCTTAGTTCATCTGTGGAATAAGAAGATGGATCTTAAATCAGACTAATATAGACAGAAGCTCCTTTTGAGTCAAACAGACAGAGGAATTTAATAATTAGTCTCCCAACCCAACACATCACAAATATGAAATGAAATACAAAAATAATTGAAGCTGCTCATACTCTCTAGTCAAGCATGGGTTGAATTGGGGTTTGGAAAGCTGCTGAGAAGATTAGTGGGTGCAGATGTAGGGGAAAATATAATCATGGAAAATAATGCCTGAGTTGAGGGGGACACTGACACTTCAGACAACAAACTAACTGCTGAGTAATGGTGGCCACATAAATAACGAAAATTTTTAATGGGCCATCTGGATGCCCACATCATGACACCAAATCATGTCAAAGTAATTCATCTCATGGTATGTATTTTTAACTCCTTAACAACTTATTTACACTTAGCCTAGAGTTATGGCCTCTAATCTAAATTCAGCTGCACATTCTTAGAGTTACACTACTTTGGGGTGAATGTCTCCCTTTTTCTCAGTTTAAATGTATCAAGTGGTTTGCAATAGTCATTGTTATTTTAGTACATTATAATGGAGAGCTTAAGAGAGAGCATCTGCTCCAGAGTGATAGCATGTGATCATTGGTATGAATACGATAGAAAGGCATGTGGAATGTAATTATTATTGCTCTTGTTAATATTTGGCCATCAAGGCTGTCATTAGTACTGGGCAGTAACAAATTCTTCATTCTTATTATTTTCTAGAATCTTCTCATGTATTCCTTAATTATTAAGCTCTTATTTCCAACTTGTAAACTATCTAGTACGGTGGGAAAAAGAAAAGATGACAGGGCAAAACTCCACCTTTGACTCATTCAGCTTGTCAGGATAAATATAATTTTTACCCAATTTCAGAATTACAAAGGAATAAGAGCCAAACAATATGGAAGAAATCTTGTACATAGCACTGAGCACATGCTGGTTGTTTTTTCCTTTGTTCCTGGTATTCTAAGGATTTACTTAAGAAAATCAAGTTTTCCTTCTTCTTGTAAAGCCTCATTTCAGATCTTGAGGCTTTGGTGGAAATGGCTGTGAGGTTTTATTATCTGAAAAAGAATTGTGCTGACTATATAATCCTTTAAAAGAACTTCCTTCTCAAGGAGGTGATATGAACAAAAAGGGACTTCTCTTACAGGGTAAAAGAGCTGCACAATGAACAGCAAAAAGGAGTGTGGTGGAGAATTACAGCATTTCCTGCTGCAGGAGACTAAATCCCAGTGAAAACTTCTGAAGAGACATGGCAAATGGAGGAAGGAGGAAATCATAAACAGCCTACTGGATGAGGTGAGTTTTTTCTGCTACCTACAGTATAACATTAATTTGCAGAAAACTATCCTTTCCCAGAGGCTACTCGAATTTCTACTTGGATGTCTATTAGTCATTTCAAACTGAGCATGCCCCAAAGTAACCTCTTGATTTACTTAGCTTCAAAATGGCTTCTCCCCTAAACATTATTTGAATGAATGAAGCACTGTGTCTACAGCCCAAAACCTAGGAGTTGCTTTGCTCTATTTTTGTCATACATGACTTCCAACAGATTAAAATTTCTTGTGATCTCTATCTTTAAAATATGTTGTGAATCTGACCACTACTCACCACTTCTACTGTTAGCACATTAATTTGCCAACATTTCTCACCTGGATTATTATAATTCACAAATCACTTTCTACTCTTGTTTCCTGGAGTCAGTTCTCCAAACAAAATTTAAGGTGATGTTTTAAAAATATATATACAATCATATCATTTGCTTGATCAGAACCATAATATGACAGGATGATTAGAAAACTACCCCAAGTTCTGAGAGGGCCCTATATCACCTAACTCCTTCTAGTCTCTATGGAAATATCTCTCACCACTCTCTCCCCTCATTTGCTCTGGTTCAGCAACATCAGCCTTATTGCCAATCCTTAAATCTAAAAGCTCCTTCCTAGTCCAGGGTCTTTGCCCTTTCTACTCTCTCTGACTGTAAGGTTCTCCTCTTTCCTCAATTTATTCATGTCTCTACTTTATCTTAATAAAAGCCTTCATGTTACTGCAGTCACTTAAAACAGCAATAATCAATTGTGTGAAACTTCCACTTCTGTCTAAGGGGGAATAACAGAAACTGGACTTACCTCTCACCTGAAATAACCTAAATACTGGACATAATATGTAAAAAACTGCCCTTCCAGTTATTGGATATCAGGCAACAAAGGATAGTGATTTGTGAGATATTAGATAAAAATGAAGGGAACATGATGATTTCCATGGCTTAATGCCTGGACTTAGCTTATAGGTTGTAGTGCAGGGAGGAGAATTTAGAAAGAGTCCATAATACTCAGTAAGCTGAGAAGATGGAGCCAGGGGTCTGTGGAAACCAACGTGACAAGAGCTAATAGAACAGAGTGCCAGAGGGAAGAGAACTACAGAAAAGAACTCCAGAGATCTCTACAGAATCCCCTTCAAGTACTTAATTAAGTACTGATCAGCACATATATAAAGAAACTTCCCTAGTTCAGAGAAAGAACCATCTGAAAAGATTGGAAGGAACAATGACCAGGTCTCGCAAGGTAGGAATAGAATCTGTTTTGTAACAATCAGAGTAGAAAACCTCATAATTCTTAAGAAATTAGTTAGACTACTAATGGAATTCTTGCCTTAGTAGTGGGAAACCTCAAACCTGGACTAAATGCTACTCTGATTACTCCTACCGAAGCTTAAAAGCAAAACTCAGGAAAATCAAACTGTTTCCAAGTAGCTTAATCATATACTAGAAGAAAGTTCAAGAATATTTTTAGGAATACAAAAATATTCAGCACCCAACAGGTAAAACTCACAATGTCTTGCATCCAATAAAAAAAAATACTAGGAACACAGAGAATCAGGAAATTATGACCCACAATGAGAATAAATATCATTGGAAATGAAACTAGAAATGATACATATGATAGAATTAGTAGACAATGATATTAAAACAAATAACTGCATCATATGTGTGCTTAAGCTAGAGAAAAGACACATGACATGATCAGAATCATAGAAAAGACATTAAAAAACAACTCAAACTTCTAGTGATGAAAATTACAATATCTGAGATAAAAAGAACACTGAATGGGGTTAATAGCAGATTAGACATTGCAGAAAAAATAGTGAATTTGAAGATCTGGCAATAAAACACACAAAGAAAGAAGACTGGGAAAAACATAGATAAACAGAAGAGCCATTAGGATTTGGATGACTAAAAACAGCATAATATACCTTTAAATGGAGTCCCTGAAGGAGTAGAGGGAGATGGATAAACATAAAAATATATATTTTAAAGCATAATGGCTAAAAATTTCCCAAATTTGATGAAAGCTATGAACTTATGGACCTAAGAAGCTCAATAAACCCTAGGCAAAAGAAACATGAAGATAACTATACCAAGGGGCATCATAATCATATTTCTTAAAGCTAAAGATAAAGATAAAATCTTAAAAGCAGCCAAAGGAAAATAAAACAGTATATATAAAGGAAGAAAGAAATATGAATGGCATATTTTTAATTGGAAAAAATGCAAGTGAAGACATAGTTAACCGACTTATTTAAGTCAGGAACAAGGAAAAGAAGTCTGTTGTCAACACTTGCATTTAGCATGTACGGAAGGTCCTAGTCAGCACTATCGGTTAAGAAAAAGAAGTGACACATATCCATATAAGAAAGGAAGAAGTAAAATTGCCTTTCTTTGCAGATGACATGATCATCTATAGAGAAAAATTGACTTAATCTAAAAAAAGGCTACTAGAACAAATAAGTGAACTTAGCAAGGTTGCAGGACATGAGATAATTATGTAAAAAATATTTGTATGTCTATAAACTATCAAAGAACAATTGGAAATTGAAATTTTAAAATGCCATTGATAATGTCACCATGAATGTGAAAAACTTAGGATAAATCTAACAAAAGGTGTGCATGATTGCAAAAATTTGTTGAGAGAAATTAAATTATTTAAATAAAAAGGCACATTGTTCATGGATAGTAAGACTCAGTATTGTTAGGATGCAAATTCTCTCCTGCTTAACCAATAGATTCTGTGTAATTCCAGTCAAAATCTTAGTAGGTTCTTTATAGAAATTGATAAGCTAATTCTAAAATTCATATGGAAATGCAAAATATATAGAATAGATAAAATTTTAAAAGAAGAACAAAGTTAAAGAGCTTATACTACCAGACTTTAAAATCTATAAAGTTACTGTAATCAAGATAGTTTAATGTTAGCATTAAGATACCTTAATCAATGGAACAGAATAGCATCCAGAAACAGACCCATACATCCATGGTCAATTGGATTTTGATAAAGTTATAAAGGTAATTCTGTAGAAAAAGATAATGTTTTCAACAAATAGTACTGGTAAATTTGGATACCATATGCACAAAAATATGACTTTCTATGCCTCATACCATATGCACAAATTAGCAAAAGACAGACCATAAACCTAAATGTAAAACATAAAACTAATACTTCTAGAAGAAAACATAAGAGAAAATCTTTGTAACATTGGTTAGGCACAATTTTCTTAGATATGACACCAAAAGCATGACATATAAACTAATAAATTGATAAATTAAATTCTAAAAAATTAATTACTTCTCTTCAAAAAAACAGCCTTAAGAAAATGAAAAGGTAAGCCACATATCAGGAGAAAATATTTATAATTATATATTTGATAAATGGCTTGTATCCAGAATATATAAAAATTTCAAAATCCAGTAATATAAAAACTCATTAAAAAATGGACAAAAGGTCTGAATAGACATGTCATCGAAGAAGATGTATGGATGAACATAGAAAGAGATAATAAACTCTATCAATCATTAGGAAAATACAAATTAAAGCCACAATAAGATATTATTATATGGAGATACCTCAAAGGGCTTAAAGTACAGCTACCATTTTTTGATCCAGCAGATCCAGCAATCCCATTACTGGGCATCTACACAAAGGAACAGATATTCTATTAAACAGATATTCTATTAAAAAAAGACATCTGCACCTGAATGTTTATGACAGCACAGTTCACAATCACAAAGATGTGGAAACAACCCAAGTGCCTATTAATACATGAGTGGATTAATAAAATATGATATATGTATACCATGGAGTTCTACTCAGCCACAAAAAACAATGGTGATCCAGCACCTCTTGTATTATCCTGGATAGAGCTGGAGTCCATTCTACTAAGTGAAGTATCACAAGAATGGAAAAGCAGGCTCCACATGTACTCACCACCAAATTGGTATTAACTGATCAACACTTATGTGCACATATAGTAATAATATTCATCAGGTGTCAGGCAGGTGTAGGGGGGAAGAGGGGATGGATATATTTACACCTAATGGGTGCAGTGTGCACTGTTTGGGAGATGGATATGCTTGAAGCTCTGACTCAGGTGGTACAGAGGCAATATATGTAACCTAAACATTTGTACTCCCATAATATGCTGAAATTAAAAAAAAAAGAATGGTTAAAATTAAAGACAAAATACAATTGATTTTTGTGTATTGATCTAGTATTCCTGTAGGTTTGCTAAAGGTATAATTTGTAGCTTTTTTTGTAGATTCCATAAAGTTATCTATATCTGCCTGCTATTTTGGAAAGGATTTTGATGCTGTATCTAGGCGTATTGGTAGAGTGATATGCCTCATTAGTGATATTTGTCAGGGAATCCTAAGGCGGCAGTTGTAGCAAACACCTATCTATTTTTATTCCCATTTTACCTGAATTCACCCTTTATATAAATAAGAAAACTAAACCTCAGAGAGCTGAAGTAATATGCCTAGTTGTGGTAGGAATAAACCAAATCTCCTGAATTCTTACTCCATTTAAACATAGTTTTTACTATGCCTCCCACTATCTTCCCATCAAAGTCCAACTGAAATCTCATTTCTTTCAGAAATCATTCAATCCCAGTCTTCCCAGATAGAATTCCTTTCTCCTTTCCTTATGGATACATGATCCTGAGACCATATCATCATATATCTTAGTATCTTCTTCCAATTATTATGATTTGTGTGAGGGAAGTTTTAATGTAAACCAAAATGTATGAATCAGAAGCATTTAAAATGCAAAAGAGTGCACAAAAGAGACCATGGTTTATCATGTGAATAAAAAGAATTTTCAAAACTAATTAAAGACCACATTTTGTTCTATAAGATCGCATATGCATGAGGAAATGGAATATCCATTCTGACAAATGACAAAAGTATACTCTCAGGATATTCTTAATACTAGTGAGTGGTGAACTTGTCTTTGTTGCAGAGTAGGTATCTGTGCACGTATTGTTACCAAAGCCAGGAGCTGACTTTTGTCATTGCCCACACAACATCTTCAGAGAAAATCTAGCTGAAGAGTGCTAGTAAAAGGGGTTATAAAGTGTACAGATCACCACTTTATCAAGGTTGGCCACCTTCTTCCCTCTCCACTAAACTCTACTTGTGCTGCTCTCACACATAAAACACATGAAAATCAATTTCTCCACAGCTTAGTTTGGTAAAAGAAGATGAGCTTTCTTAATAATAAATCTGGGGTCAATTCTTGGGGCTTAGCAACTTAAAATTTATGACTTGGGAAAATTATTTTACCTCTCTATATTTCTTATTTTCAAAGTGTGGATGATAATATCTGTTTTGCATGCATTTGAGATTTACAAATAATACAGATAAGAATCCCTAAAATCAGTAAACAAAAGTAAAGATAGTAGTATATGGTTTTTGTATATATGAGAACTATTGGAATGTTTAAAAAAATTACCTGGAGAATCAGTATTTCATTTTCATTGTTGTTTGTTCTCCTTTCCAGCCCTCAAATACTATAGCATTTGCTGTTACTGGCCTTTGAATGGATGTGCAGTATATGGTCTTGGCCTATTGCAATGTTTGCAAGTTTTCAGTTACAGAGTAAATTTATTCCTTTATAATGCAGGTGCCAATGCACAAGGTCAATGATCACATTACAAACTCCCCATGTGAAAGCTATTGAACTGTATTATCCATCACTAGGTACAGTAGGAAATAATTTGACCTTTCTTTGAATAGTAGTTACTGGATCAAATTGTTTTTCAGCTTGAAAATAATTACAAATCTCAGATGCCCATTTAACCTGCTGCCTCCTGAATTCACACCAATCCTTCATGTTCTTGTTGCTACCACTGGTGATCCTAAGGAGAATCACATGGAATCTGCAGAAGTAGCATGCAGTAATGGGATGACAGAAGGTTTTAGATTCAGATGATCTAAACTTAAATCCTGGTTCATTTTCTGTCTTATTAATTGTATGGTCTTTGTTAAATTACTTCCCTATATTTTAGTACTGATGTGAAGTTTAAACAAAATAATATATTTTAAAAATATTGTTGCTCAGTTTCAGCTCAGTTTCAACATGTAAAGAGCTTGGAAGTCATCACTCCAGATCTTTGCAATAAGGAAGAGTTCAATAAACTAAAAAATCAGTGACTTTCCTTGGACCCATCAGAGAGTTGAGGTTGCTGGCAAAATTTCTAGCCCAACATCTGGAAAGATAGGCACATCCAAAGGGACACAGCTGAGATATACTTATCTGGAGTAGAGCCTGCTGAGACCATAACAGGTAGGGATACTGAAATGGTAATTTTGATGAATTACTGGAGGTTGAATGTGAACTAGCCTGAGACTGAGAATGAATATCCTGGTGGCTACAGTCTTAGGGAAGCCCCCATACTTTTCTTTTCCCCATGTAAAATTTTTTACATCTTTTTTTTAAATTTCAGAGTATTACAGGGATGCAATCGCTTTGGTTACATAAATTGCTTTTGACCACCTGAGTCAGAGCTTAAAGTGTGCCCATCTCCCAAAAAGCATGCACCACATCCATTAGGAGTGAATTTACCCATCCCCCCATCTTCCTGACACCCTATGAATGTTGCTTCCCATATGTGCACATTAGTGTTTAGTATCAATTAGTACCAATTTAATAGTGAGTACATGTGGTGTTTGCTTGTCCATTCCTATGATACTTCACTTAGAAGAATGAATAGGCTTCAGCTCCATCCAGCATAATACAATAGGTAGGTCACCATTTTTTATGGCTGAGTAGTACTCCATGGTATACGTATACCACATTGTGTTAATCTACTCATGTATTGATGAGGAGGTAGGCTTTACCACCATGAAATTCTTCAGGCTCTCAGAAGGAAGATTTTAAAAAAGCAAGAGAGATCCCCATGTGGTTTTGTCAGGGAGAAGAGTAATCATAGAAATTATATTCAGAAAAATATATTCAGAGCCTTTTCAACAGCAAAGACTGGTTTTCCAGCAGAAGGAATTTTGCTGGAGCCTTATCCCAGCTTGGGGAATAAAATTTCCCCCAACTCCACTCTCTTCAGACTTTCTCTTTCAGCTAAGAGGGGTAAAACACATCTCAAAGAGGTCAGAGCTTCATGGAAATAGCTTGGTAATACTGCAGCCAGGGAAGGGAGAAGGGAGCAGGGAGAAAAAAATTATACCACTAGAAGAACACTTGCGATGGTCACATTGTCAAGACACAGGACCACTAAAAGACTGAGATTTAATTGGAAGATTATAGAAATTTCCCTTTCCCCTATACCTTAGCCCTATACCAAGAAATCTCCAGTGCATTAATAGTGTATTATAGCTGAAAAAGCTGCATAGAATAGAATGTCACTGAGGAGGAATATTTAGGGAAGCACAAAGTCAGGAAGGGAGACAAAAACAAGGGCACTGGAGGACTTTAAACTCTCTTATACCTATAGCTACAGGAAACATTAAACACAGCCTAACATCTAGCTGGGTTAACATAAATCTTGACACTGAAAACCTATTTACCTCAGTTCCTATTACCCAATACGATATACCTGATTTGTTGTGAAAAATTACAAGGCATACCAAAAACAATGAATAAACAGCAGTCTGAAGAGACAAAGCAATCACTAGAACCAAACTCAGATATGACACAGATGCTGAGAATATCAGACAGTAAATTTTAAATAACTATCACCGTTATCATAAAAGCTCAAATGGAAAAAGTAGTCAACATGTAAGAATAAATGAGTAATGCAAGCAAAGAGATAAAAACTCTAAGAAAGAATTAGTAGAAAAATTTAGAAATCAAAAACACTGTAATTAAATGAAGAATACTTTTGTTGGGCTCATCAGTAGACTAGAAAAAGCCTAGAGAGAATCATTGAGCTTGAAGATAAGTCAATGGGAACTTTCCAAACTAAAATACAAAGAGAATGAAATAAAAATGAAAACAGAACATCTGAGAACATGAGACAATATCAAAATGTGGATCATACACATAATTGGAATAACCAATTGAGATAATCAAACAAGATAAATACCAACACACACACACATATCCTATCAATGACATGGCATATCATATTAAAATGACAGAATACTAACAAAAAAGGGAAAATTTAGAAAGTGGTGGTGGTCTTATCTATAAAAGAAAAAAAGTAAGAATTGCAGTGGACTTCTCATCAGAAACCATGTAAACAAATATTAAGGGGAGAGAAATATTTTAAGTATTGAAAGCAAAAAATCAGCAGTCAAACTAGAATTCTATAATCCAGTGAAATTATACTCCAAAAGTTAAAAGACTTTATCAGAGAAAAGCTGAGGGAATTCTTCACCAGTAGATGTAACCTGCAAAAAATATTAAGTTCTTGACCAATATCTTTCATAAACGTAAGTGCAAAAATCTTCAACAACATATTAGTGAATCAAATCCAACAACATATAAAGTGAAATGATGTAGTCTTCCTTTATCCACGGTTTCACTTTCCACAGTTTCAGTTACCTGCAGTACAATACAATGAGATATTCTGAGAGAGAGATACAGAGAGAGATTTATATAACTCTTATTACAGTATATTTTCATAATTGTTCTATTTTATTATTTTTTGTTGTTAATCTCTGTGTGTAATTTATAAATTAAACTTTATCATCACCATGTATTTATAGGAAAAAACAGTACATATAGGGTTAAGTACTACCCATGGTTTCAGGCCTCTACTGAGGGTCTTGGAACATATCCCCTGCAGATAAGGAGGGACTATTCTATTTACCACAAAGAGTGGGATTTATCCCAAGTATGCAAGCTTTCTTCAATCTTCAAAAATTGATTAAAGTAATCCATCAACTCACCAGGCTAAAAGAAGAAAAATCATATGATCATATTGGCAGGTGCAGAAAAAGCACTAGATAAACTTCAACACATTTATTATAAATAATTCTCAGCAAACTAGAAATAGAGGGTAACTTCCTCAACTTGATGACGAACATCTATAAAAGAGTCTACAGCTAATATATTTCATGGTAAGGAACTTGAAGCTTCCCCCCAGTGATCAGGAAAAAAGTGCAAATATCTTGTTTTACCCTTCCTATTCAACATCATACTGGAAGTCCTAGTTAATGTAGTATGACAAGAAAAGGAAGTAAAAGATACTCAGATTGGGAAGAAATAAATAAAACTCTATTTTTTTATTTTGTGGAAGACCTGATTGTTTATGTAAAAAAATCCTAAAGAATCAACAAAAAACCTCTTAGAATAAGTGATTATAGTACAGTTTCTTACAAGGTTAATATAGATGAAAGTCAATAAACGTCAATATACCAGCAATGAACAATTGAAATTTGACATTAAAAACACATCATTTACATTACAACCAAAATTATACTTAGGTATAAATCTGATAATACATATTTACAGGATCTATATGAGGAAAGCTATAAAACTCTGACTAAAATCAAGAAGATAAAAATAAATGGAGAGATATTCCATGTATATAGATTGAAAGACTCAATATTGTTAAGGTGTCACTTCTTGCCAACTTGATCTGTAGATTCAACACAATCCCAATGAAACTCCCAGACAGTTTTTTTGTGGATATTGACAAAATTTCTAAAGCAGCTTTATTCATAATTGCTAAATCTTGGTGGCAACCAATATATTCTTTAATAGGTGACTGGAAAAACAACAGTGGCACCTACATACAATGAAATGTTATTCAGCAATAAAAATAAATGCATTATCAATCCACAATAAGATAGGGAGGAACTTTAGATGCATATTGCTAGGTGAAAAGCCAGTTTGAAAAGGCTACACACTATATGATTCTCTCTATATGACATTCAGGAAAAGGCAAAACTACACACACACAATAAAAAGATCAGTGGTTGCCAGAGGTATAGGATAAAGGAGGGAGGGATGAAGAGGTGAAACTCAAAAGATTTTTGGGACAGTTAGACTATTCTGTATTATAGTGTAATGATGGATGCATGACATCATACATTTGCCAAAACCCATAGAACTATATGACAGAAAGAGTGAATATGAATATAAACTATAGATTTTAGTTAATTATGTATTGCTCTTAGCTCATTAATTGTGACAAATGTATCATACTAACATGTTAATAACAGGAAAAACTCAGTGTAGAACTCTCTGTACTATCTTTATAACTTTTCTATAAATCTAAAACTATTCCAAATTACAAAGGTTATTAAAAATACCTGGCATGTAGTGAGTTTTCAAAAAATATTAGTTCCCCTTTACCATATTAACCATATCATACATAGCCTAAATTCAATTCAGTACAGTTGCTGTTGTATGGGATGATTGTGGAAGAGAGTTTTCTAATAAATTAAATTTAAAATTTAATAAAGTACAATCATATAAAGTGATAACAGATTAAAGGTTTAATAATTGACAGTTAAGTAAATCTCTATTGCACACAATTTAATTTTTTTGATAATTCAGATGGCACTTGGGAATCTTTGAAAGCCTCTAAGTTATCATTATAAGCATTAATTATTTCTGTAAGATTGACAAGCAGAAGTTCACTAATAGAGACCTCTTATTATGAGAATGCCAATTTTAATTTGTTTAAGAATAGAGATTCATCAAGGGCATACCAGATTTTTAAAATTATACACATAAAAAATCAATCAGCATAACAAAATAAAGGTTGCTCCTAGAACACTCTAGTTTGAAAAGTTAACTGTGTTAGCATTTTCCTATATTAGTTATTTGCCTGAACTAAAAGATCTGAACAAAGGATTTAAGAACCAGAGATAGTCAGAAATAAATAGGAAAGCCATTCTTGTCATCCTGGATAAAGAAGGACACATTGCTTGTAGATTTTGCCTAAGTCTGTGCTGAAACATGCCAACTCATGATAACATAGCAGGATTCCTTTGAATAGCTCAATGGGTGGGATGAGAAAGCTCTTTGAACTCCAGTTCCCTAAGATGTCTTGCTACTCTGTGTGATAACAAGTGTTTATCCCTGCCATAATATAGAAACTCACACATTTTTCCAAAGAGGCTTTTCATTTTTTTCTCTTTCTGAATGCTGCAGAAACACAAAAAAGAATCTTGAGATGGGGCACAAAATAAACTGGATAAGCATGAGGAATTAAGGTCATGTGAGAGCTAAGAGGATTACATCTGCTGCCATCTTTGAGACCACCAGAATCCAGAGCAATTTTCTTTATGGGTCTGGAGGTAAGATTTCAGTTGAGAGGAAAACTGTCATAGAATTTTGCAAGTCAGGAGGTGGGAAGATTCTAATTCAGGAAAAGAAACCATTTATATGTGAGATTGTGCTGACTCAACAGGGCCTTTGTCAATTATAAAGAAACTTAATTTGGTTTATCAAACCAAGTTCAGTTCATTTGAGTGAATATGCTAATCCTATAAAATGCTGCTAGGCTTCTCTTCTGTGTACCAAAAAAATCAGAGATTCAATTAAATGGAAACAGATTATCTCATATCTCCAAGCCAAATACTTTTAGTCCTTTAAAATGCCCATTTAAGTGTGAAGGAATTAGAGGAGGTAGTCAAGGAATGAGTCTCTTCTCAAATCTCTAGTTAGAGGACAGTTGTAATTCTTTCAATTAAAATAAAAAAAAAAAGGAAAGAAAAGAAACTTAGAGATCATCTCTTCCTTTAGCCATGCAGGGAATCTGTAATAGTTAATGTTCCTCTCTGCTCTCCATCAGGGGCAAGAAAATAACTTGCAGACATTCTGATAGGAGATAATTTCACCATAAAATGTATTTGGACACACAATTAAAAAATATAGTCTCTTTGACTCAAAGGCAGATAAGCAACTAGCCATAAAACAATGCTCTATGAACCCATAGACACAAAAAATAATTATTTTCTAGTCACTAAGCCAATATTTAAAACTATTAATATTAATATATCTCTTTTAGCTTCTCTTGCCATTTTAGATAAGGTCTGTGTTTTTATCCAACTTAATGTTGTAAAAGCTAGTTAAATCAACAAATTATCAAGACCCTTTTCTTCCTGTTCTAGTTAAGGGTTTGACACTGTTTATATTTTAAGCCTATTTGCAATAATGCAGAAAATCTTTCTATGCTTCTACAACCAGTTTTTGCTTATCTTTCTCCAAGTTATTTGTATACCAGCCTAAAAATCTCTTGAAATTCACCATCAGTGGATTTAGCAACTACTTTTTCCTGAAAACTGTATAATAGGCCACCTGATTTTATTTTAATTAATTTGGGGGCTTTTCCATAATGGGATATCTGTACTAAGGAAGAGAATATTATATAGGGGAAAGAGCACAGAATTTGGAGTATAAAATATTTAGGTTTAAATACTGACACTGGCACTTATTAGCTATGAGACTTTGGGGAAGAACCTAACTAGAGTTTCTTCCTCTATAAAATGGTGATAATGTCAATAATGTCTGTGCCTCCCTCAGAAGATGAATGTGAAGATAATCTAGTTCATGTGCATATAGTATTAACACAATGACTAATGTAGGGTATGTACTAAGTATATGATAGTGATTAGTTCACTGTTGATAGGACTGATATTGAAAATACTTAAAATCAGTATGACAGGCACATTTCAATCAGTATTAGAGCCAACCTTAAACAACTGGGACTCTCACACCTTGTACAGGCTGAGTATCAGTCCCAAGTATTAGAAAACAGAAGGGAATAAAATTGGAAAAGGCAGCTGGGAGAGATTTGATGAAGACTTCCTTATGTCTAGGAGAGTACTTAAGAGTACATTTCCCCACCCTTTACCACAGACCCAAGTGCAAAAACCTACAGACTGGGAAGCAGCTTTTACCCACAGCTCCTGATCAGGCTAAACCATGAGTTTTACTTGAAACCAGGGACGGGAGAGGCAGCTCCCATCTGATAGCAAAAGTTATGTCCAAAATGTATAAAATATACTCACATAAATCAATCCCCTATTGTGTACTTTATGTACCTTTTATATTTAAATTTTCAGGATAATTCAGCAACCTGGGGATTATTTACATACAAGGAAAATGAGGCTCAAAAATATAAAGCAACATCCCCCAACATCACACAGTTTGAGAACTGGATTTCAAAAACGTCTATGAGACTTTCCCAAACCCTTGCTCTTTCTGGAAGCTACCCTACAGTTGTTGACTTAATCTGTTTGTAAGTTGCAAGTTCTGAGATGGTTCCTTCAGTCTGCTGGTCCAGGCTATTTAGAAACTGTGTTGCTTGAAGCACTAGGCATCTGTGGAAACGACTAAAGTTTTGTTGCAAAAGGTATAATGGAAGGTGAGAGGACAGAGCTTATGTCTCTCCCAGAACATGGCCCTCACTTTAGTCAGAAGCCTCATTTCTTTCTTATATTGAGACTTCATGTTAGATTTCATTTAAATAAAAAGGTTTCAGTGCTTATAAAAAGGAATGAAAAATCACTGTTCTATTTCAAGCTTTATTCCTTATTTCTGTATGTATCCAAATAGAGCCTCAACCTAGATCCTTGTCCATACACTCAAGCTTGTCAGCTCGCTATGGCCTGGATCTCTGGTCAGTACTTGGATGGCTCTTGTGCTAGAATTTGTACTTGGCTTTGAGTTCTGAAAACTCATCTTAACTTTTCTACCCAGACTCTGAATCTCATTTGCCACTATTTTGTGTGTGATTCTAATAAAATAATCTAACTCTGGTTTTGTTCTCAGGACTTCAGGTAACTTAGGGTCTGTTTTATCAATTTCCATTGTTTTTGCTCTTCTAGTCGTTGGCTAAGACCAAGGCTCTGCATTTAGCTTCTCTTGGCTTACCACTATCAAAGACCAGGAATATATTTTATGATTTTAAGACATATATGGAGGCCAACATGTCCAATAACTTAAAAGTAGCCCCTTTAGTCCAAGACAATATCTGCAAAAAATAAGGCACCATCTTTTTCTCTTCCAGATTTATTTCTTCTTATTAATTGATTGCTTCTGCTGGGCCTCATTTTAGTCCCCGCCTCTGACTCAGACCCTAGTGACCACTCTACTGAAATCTTTCCATTGTCCATAGTGACTGCCAGCAGTTGACCTTTCTCTTCTTTGGACTCTTGCCTTTGGGAGTGAACTTGATGAATGTCTGCCACAAAACTTAATCCTAAAATACTCTTCTTCCAAAACTGGGAAGCTTTTTCAAAACTCAAGTAATGAATCCTTGATTGCCAATTTACAAAATTTATACTTAATTCTCTAGAAAGTGTTTTTCCTGGCCTTCCACATCAGTGCTTTGAATTCATGACCATTTGAGTCTCTCTCTCCTTTTTTATTTTATTTTTAAGATCTGTCCAAACCAACCCTGCTATTTTCTGAGGGGATGGGTATATACATACTTAATGTGTGTAGTGTGCATCATCTGGGGGATGGACACACTTGAAGCTCTGACTCGGGTGGGACAAGGGCAATATACATAACCTAAACATTTGTACCCCTGTAATATGCTGGAATGAAAAAAATTTTAAAAAAAGAAAAAAAATTATGTCACTATCATCAATTCCTCCTAGTCATGCCCTCGTGGCACAGCTAGAAGTTACTCTGTTTAAGTGTTTGTGAGTGTCTTCCAATCCCTGTAATACTGCATTCAACTTACTAATGTGCATATTACCTTAAATTACAACAAATTTCAGTAAGGTGCTGGGATTTAAAATTAACACGCAAAAGTCAATATTCTTCATGGACACAAATAACTAGTTAGAGTTAAATGGCAACAAAAAATTTTAAATATTTAGAAAATGACTACCTAGAAATGCATAAAACCTAGAAAGAGAACAAAAATTAAAACTTCTTAAAAACACAAAATAAGGCATGAAAAAATGGGAAAATATCACCTGTTCTTGGATATACTCATTAAACATTTTAAAAAGATAGTTTAGTTTTACTTATAAATTTAATGCAATTGCAATACAATTCCAACAAGCTTTCTCCTAGAGCTAGAAATATTGATTCTAAAGTTTCTGTGAAAAAAAATTAGAAGATGTAAGAGTATATTGTAAAATACTGAAAGAGAACCACTATGAGAAGGACCAACACTTCTAGAATTAAAACACACTGTAAACTAAAGCATGTAATTAAAACTGTGTGCTAGTGGCACATGAAAAGACATGCTGGTCAATGAAATCAAATAGAAAGTTCATAATCCATACAAATAAATGTGGACATTTTGTACATGATGAAGATGTGTATGAAATTACTGGGGTTAAACATAGACTTTTTAACAATAATGTTTGGGGAACTGGGTAGTCATCTGGAAACAGATAAAACTAAAACCATACCTCATACTATATACAAGAATAAACTTCAAATACATTAGAGAGCTAAATGTAAAAAAATAAAACAACACAGGTACTAGAAAAAAAACATGGATATACTTTTCTATAACCTGTGTGTAGTGAAAGACTTTCCAACTGTGACTCAAACTCCAGATGAAACAGAAAAAAAAGATGAATTAAGTTCAACTACATTTAAAAATTGCATAATACAAGTTCTACAAAGTAATAAAAAAATCACACAGATGACAACTGGAAGAAAACATTGGCAACATATATCACAATTAAAGGGTCCGTATCCCTATATCTCTTCATAATAAACTTCTAAAAATTGAGGGAAATGACCAAATACCTAATGGAAAAATGGACAGAAGACAGGAAAAGATAATTCATAGGGGGAAGCACATGGCCCTTAAACATTTTAGGAGATGTTCACTTTCACCCAGACAAGAGAAATGAAAAATAAAACTGAAATGTAATTTCTTACCTATTGGAAGTTACCACCAAGTTTTAAAACTGGGAAGGCAGTAGGGAAAGAGGCTCTTTCACACATTGCTGGTGGACATAGAAAATGATACGATACTTACACAGGGGAATTCAGCAATATCTAACAGAGCTACATATAATAAGCATTATAACAGAGCTATGTATAACAGAGCTATGTATAATATGCACTATACACACATATTATTATATATATATATACATTTGAATAAATAATCCCATTTCTAGGAATTTTCCCTGAAGATATACCTTCTCTGATGAAAAATATGTTTAAACAAAGTTACCTATTGTAGCATTGTTTGTAATTATAAAATATTAGAAATTAGCTAATTACCCAAACATATAAGATTGATTGAATAAACTATAGTTTATTCATAAAAGATTCTTCTATAGCTATAAAAAAGAATGAATAAAATCTATATAAACTGATATGGAAAATATATTGAGTAAAAGTGAAAAGTGTAAAAGAATACATATGTAGTAGGTACCTTTCATGCAAGAAAATAAGGGAAACTTCATATTATTTATTTATATATAGTTTTTTTAAAAAAATAGGAAAAACAAATCAAAATAGAATGAAATTGGTAAAATATTGAAAATCTTTGAGGAAGAAGCGGAAGGCACAGGGGAGAGAGTGCTGTTTCTCAGAGCCTATCTTTTCATATAGCTTTGTCTTTTGTAACAATGTAAATAGGTATATTCAGGAAAATACAGGTAAAACTATAATGATAGGCAAAACCATAAAATTTAATGTAAACACGATTCAACTACATTTTAGATTAAAAACAACCATAATCAAGGGAAAAAGGGGAAACCAACTCTCAAGTAACTTTTACACACATCACTTTGACTACATACACTCAGCTTAAAGGCACATGGAATATCGAACAAATCTTGAACTTTACTTGGTAGGTTTGCTTTCTGTAAACAAGGATGTAGCTACTTTCTGTCTATTATAGGATGGAGCAAATGAGTTAATAAAATACTAATGATGTTGGGAACCAGATTTCACACTTTTGGAAAAATGAAATACAAATGTAGAGAGGTGGGAGGGTAGAAAGAACCCTGTAATTTTGGGTTGGGATTTGAGATTGCAATATGCATAAGCCCATGGTTTTCAATATTACATGTATGTACACACACATACATACACACATACTTGGAGAGATAAGATTTAAAAAGATAAATTAAAAAAAATACATTTTCCTAGTTCTCTCAACTGAAAAGTCCTAGAAAAAACATCTAGAAAAGGATATTTCAGTAGCAGTAGGCATACCAGGCTCTTAGATCTTGGATTCTAGATACCATTTCCAAAAAAGTAGCTAAGACTCTGGAGAAATAGCTAATTCCAGGGTTGGAACAGGAAAGTACAAAATTAGACTAGAATATCTTATTGTGCCAGAAGTTGAGTGCTAAAAAATGTTGGGTGCATATCAGAAAAATAGAGGAGCTAGCTTGAAGGGGGACCCCAGTGTCCAAAGAAAGGATAATTTAAGCATCAAAAAGTCAAGACAGGAATAGACTATATGCCATCAAAAAGTAAAAATCCATGAATCTATTAACTAAAAAAATAAATAGGGGAGAAGGGAAGACTCTTCTTTATGGTAGAATTTCTGCTAATAAATGGAGAAAGAATAATGGAGTTGGAATATCATTATTTAGCAATTATAGTAAAACACTCAGATGGGAATAATCAATGGGTACTATAACTAATGGGTAAAAGTTTGATGTTGAACATGATACTTACATAGTCTCAAACTATATTCCCTAATATTTATTTGTTAATTACAAAGGGAAAATAATAACCTTAAAATGGAAAAACTGTGAAGATAATGTTTTACCCAAGTAATCAAAGTTAATAATAGCAAATCATGTGACAAACCAATGCCATGTGCCTCTTGATGTGAAGCTCTAAGATGGACACAGCTCCCCTGTGTAGGATTCTTACCACAATTAGATAATCTACATCTGATCATGAAATAATATCAGATAAATTAAAATTTAGAAATATTCTACAAAATAACGATTCAGTAAACTTCAAAAATGTCAATGTTTAGTTATTAATATATCTTCCTCAAAGGATTGTTTTAATTTTTCTTAGTCTTTTAAACTTTCTGTGCTATGATTTGCATGGTTTGTATTGATATGTATTCGTATTCACAGATCTTTCCTTTTGAAGTGTTCAATTTGCTAAAAAGCTCAGTAGATTTTTCATTTTACTTATTCTATTTTTCAGTTCTGGAATTTCCATTTGTTTCTGTCTCACAGTTTTTATTTCTCAGCTTCTTCTTTCATTATGAGTGTATTTATATTTAAGTATTTGAATGTATATGATAGATACTTTAATATCCTTGTTGTCTGCTAATTCCATTATCTCTGTTATCTTAATATCTATTTCTGTTGACTGTTTATTCTCCTGGTTATGGGTCACATTTTCCTGTTTCTTAACATAACTGGTAATTTTAAAATTTGTACTGGACATAATGAGCACTACATTAAGGGGAGATTGCATTTTTTTCCATTACAGAATGTTGAATTTTGCTCTGGCAACCTGTTAATTTACTGAAAGCTTTATATATATATATTTTTATTTTAGCTTATCATCATGGGGGGTACAAAAGTTTAGGCCACATACACTGCCCATGTCCGGCCCATCCACTTGAGTGAGAACTTCAAGCGTGTCCATTCCCCAGATAGTGCGCATTACACTCATCATGTAGTTATACCCCCATCCCCTCCCCCCACCCCCCATCCCCCCGAGTCAGAACATTCAAACGTGACCATTCCCCAGACGGTGTGCAACCCACTCATCATGTAGTTATGCACCCATCCCCTCTCCCCACCCCCCACCTCAGTCCAATACCCAGTTGGTGTTATTCCCAAATGTGCACTTAGGTGATGATCAGCGAAACCAATTTGCTGGTGAGTACCTGTGGTGCTTGTTTTTCCATTCTTGGGATACTTCACTTAATAGAATGGGTTCCAACTCTATCCAGGAGAACAAAAGGAACTCCATATCATTGTTATTTCTTATAGCTGAGTAATACTCCATGGTATACATATACCACAATTTACTAATCCAATCATGAATTGATGGGCATTTGGGTTGTTTCCACATCTTTGCGATTGTGAATTGTGCTGCTATAAACATTCGGGTACAGGTGTCTCTTTTATAGAATGACTTTTGTTCCTTTGGGTAGATGCCCAATAATGGGATTTCTGGATCGAATGGTAGGTCTACTTGAATCTGTTTAAGGTATCTCCATAATGCTTTCCATAGGGGTTGCACTAGTTTGCAGTCCCACCAGCAGTGTATGAGTGTTCCTGTCTCTCCGCATCCACGCCAACATGTGTTGTTTTGGGACTTTATACTTTTGATGCCAGGTTTTAGTCTTTGTTAGGATAGGTCTAGGATAGCCCTTATTCTAATACTAGTATACTACCGCTACTAAGGTGTGAATTTTCTAGGATATCAACTGACTTTTGCCTAGGTTATTAAATTAGGTCTCTCCACTCATTCTACTCTGGCTGATCCTAGTGCTGTGTCACTCCTATAATCTCTGTTCAGCTCCTAGCCTCCCAGTAGCTGTTCCCTGCGATACCATGCAGTGTTTCACTTTATGCACACACAACTTATTATCTGACCAGTGCCTCAAGGTCACCACCATGTAGATTTCTACAACTTCTTTTATGTACAGAATTCTCTTCTGTGGTGCCAAATCTTGAAAATTCTGGCTGCCTGACCATGTGGATCTCTAAATTATGATCTCTGTTTCCATGATCAAATGAGAGAAACATACTATCTCTTTGGGCTACTTTTCTTCAAAAGTAGCTCTAACTTTAAAAGTTTTCTTTCTCTCAAACATCCCTGTGCATCCCTTAAAACTGTTACTTTATGCATTTTTTTCCATTTTTTAAAGTTGTTTTTGATGGAAGGACACCTACTTAGAGATTTTCCTTTTGTTCCTCCCATTGCTATAGATAAATGGTTTATGGAACTGTAGCTGATTTTCTGCATCCTGCTTGGCTAGAGTTTCTTATGGGCCTGGATAGGGGTCTATACCCCATTTAAAATTTTTATATGACCCATTTTACTTTTAAAATGTCAGTATTTTGACAAATTCGGAGCTACAAAAGTTGAGTGCTGGTTTGGGCTTCGAAAATCAAGATGGTGATAAAATGTCTGAGGATGCTATTAACCACAAATATAATAAATAGTATGATGCCATGCATTGCCTATGTTGTGTTATTGGTTGAATTGTGTACCCCTCCTCCATAATATGGTGAAGTCCTAGACTCCAGTACTTGTGAATGTGACGTTATTTGGTTGTAATTAAAATAAGTTAAGTTCAAGTCATACTAGAATAGGGTAGGTTCTTAATGTACTAGAATAGGGTAGGTTTCTTAATGATTTAGAAAAAAATATATAAAAGACACAGAGACAGACAGAGAGAAAGAACACACTGTGATCACAGAGGCAGAGACTGGAGTGAATGTATCTGTGGAAATACCAAAAGCTAAGAGAAAGGACTGGAACAGATTGTCCCTTAGAGCCTTCACAGAGAGCATGACTTTACCAATATCTTAATTTAGAAATTCTAACCTCTAGAACTATGACAGAATGACTTTCTATTGTTTTAGTAAAAAAAAAAAAAAAAGATACAGTTTTGGAAAGAATACATATTAAGATCCTTTCCTCTTACTGCAAATTCATGATTCAGGATATCTGTGGTCTATGTTAAAGTAGATCAAAAAGAACAATTTTCAAAAGAGCTTGATAAAGTCTCCTTTAGTTTCTCTTGACTTCAGACATGTAAAAACAATTTCTAAGATTCAATGATTGAACAATGACTTGGATTTTTTGTTCTTGTTATTGTTACCCCTCAGGATTCTCAGGAGTTTACAACTTCCAGGTCCTGTATAATGGTACCCTTATTGCAATTATTTGTTTACAAGTTGCCTCTCTGGACTGTAAGATGGCCAATAAATGTTATTTGAGCAGAACTGAGCTTGCATGGCCTGAAGGATTTTAGTGCAGTTTTAGAACTCCCATGTTGCTCTAAAACCATTGCCAAAGTACTGACCAGGAAATCAAGCTTACCAAGTCTTCAACAAAAGTGTTCCAGGAATATAGAGGTGTCAATAAAACGTTATGCTTTTAACTAAGATGTTCCTTTCTCAAGTACTCTATAAAGTACTTATCATGAACTAATGCAATCATTAAGAAAACGCTGCATTTCCTCTGAATAACACTATTTTTGTGATGCAGATTCTGCAAAAGTTAACCCTAGCTTTTAAAAGTAATGTGTGCAATTTAAGCAATCAGCAGGACAGACACTTCCCCAAAATGGAGAATGGTATTGCTTATTGCAATTCTAATAGTGATTCTGCAGAACTTTGCCATAGAAAAAGATTATTCCAATCATTATGAATTTGCCTCTTCTATGTTTAAACCAGGAATAGAGTTTTATATGACTGTGATTCACAAGAATATATACTTGATGTAGCCTTGCAAGTGTTGGTAAAATTAATTCAGACGATAGAGGAATCAGGCAGCTGGATTTTGACTTTCTTCTTTCTTTTTCTGTCTCCTTTATCCTTCCTTTTCTTTTCTTTAGAATATAGAACCTTAGGGTAATCAAATAACTTTTCATAGCCAGTTAATCTATTTGCCTGCTAGAGAAAGCAGAGAATATTAGGTGTTTGTTTTTGTTGTTTGTTTCTTTTTTTCCTGGAGCTTATGGATACTTGAATTGATAAGAATAAAGTACAATGCAATGTTATGAAATCGAATGCTGAGGCTAACCTCATCCCACTGTCAATTCCTGAAGCAATGAATAAAAATAATTGCAGTATAGTGAGTCATCCTAAGTTTAAATTTATCACTATTTTATTGTTTTATATTTGTGTATCAGTCAAGGTTTGACCAGACATATGGAACTGATAGGAGGGAGGTGTATATAAAAAGATTTATTGCAAGGCAATGATTTACAGAATTGTGGGGACTGTCAAAGCAAGTGTGAAACATGCAGAGCAGGCTGATATGCTCTGGGATGAGCTGAAGTTGCTATCACAAGTGGAATTTCTTCTTGCTCAAGGAAACCTCAGCTGTGCTCTCAAGGCCTTTCCATTGATTGAATCAGGCCCACCCAGATTATCTGGGATAATCCCCCTTACTTACAGTCAACTAGTTATGAACTTTAATCACATTTACAAAATAACAGCTAGACTAGTATTTGATTGAATAACTGGGTGTGGTGCCTGTCCCAGTTGACACATAAAATTGATCGTCACAATTTATGTGACAACATTCTTCATTTTCTATACTAGTTTAGTAATAATGGATACTTACGTCTTCTTTTAGTAAAATTAAAAAGTTGAAAATTTTCAATTGGTCTCAAACTAATTTTCTGAAATTTTTACCTGCCCGTGAAAGCTAACAGTCTAGAAGGCACTGCTGAAACATATTATACTTCCCCACATTCCCATTTCACAAATGGGAAGATACTGAGGGCCAGAGAGATGCTTTATTAAAAAACTATGGGTGGTATATATTCCTCAGTTTTGTTGAGTTTAATTTTCTCATGTGTTGGCTTACCTTATCACCTGTTAGGTTAAGTTATACTGTATTATCTTTCTATTGTTTCATAGCAAATTATGACAAAGTTTATTAACTCAAAGTTTCAGGAGTTGGGACTCAGATCCTCTGCTCAGGGCCTCACCTGGCTGAAATTAGGTATCATTTGGATTGCAGAGTTCTCTGGTGTATTCACTTGTTTTTAGTGGAATTTAATTCACTGTGGTTGTAGGACTGAGGTCTTTGGCTTCTAATGCTGCCCATCATTCCCTGAGAGCTGGCTTTCTCCACAAGTCAGATTGATTCTTGAAGGCCAGCAAGAGAGAGAGACAGTCTTTGATAGTTTGGATCATTCTGACTTCTTCTACTTCTGACCTGTAAAGCATCCTTTAGAGAGGCCAAGATGGCAGACTATAAGCAGCCTGCACAACACCACTCTCACAGAGAGGATTGAAAAAAGTGCATAGATACTCACCTTTGGATTGATCATCAGAGTGAGAGCACTGGGAATCCATGTAGAGAGGGAAGTGAAGACAGAAATGGGACTAATTGCTCAGCAGGACCAGAGGTAATTAGGGAAGGCACCCACATGTGGGAAAGGGAAAGAGGAGAGAATCCCAGACTCCAGGGGCAGGAGGCCTCTCCACTGCAGCAGGCCTCCAGACTGATACAGAGACCTGACTGGAGGCTGTGCAGCTGCATTGCTACAGGGAGAAGGGATGGCTGGCTTGTGAGCTCTGGGCGTTGTGGTTGTTGCCATTGTAACATCCCACACCTGGAACGCTACATTTATCCAGGAGTCAGATATGTGACTGTAGCCTCCCCCTTGACCGGGACAGGTGAGGAGGGAGCAGGGGATTCCAACACTCACATGTGCCCCGTAGGCAGGTGATTTGTACCCCTACCACCACCACCAAGGACCCTGGGCAGAGCAGAAGACCAAGGGCCTGACACCTGCTGCTGTGGTTTAGATGATCCTCCTCAACTGCATTTTCCTTGAGACCCACGTGCCCGCAGTCCATAGCACCCTCTGTGAACTGTCAACTGCCATGGCAGCTGGACCACTGCCACAGACCTGAGTGGGACAAAAGCCAATGCAGCCACGGTCTTTGGATCTGGATGGTCTGTGTGTCACAGACCTGCATCAGCTTGTACAGGCACCCTGCCCACTGTACCCTGCCCTGCCCATGCACCCTGCCCTGCAGCTGTCCTGGCCTGCACTCCTGAGTGCCCCACCCCACGGACCTGCTCGATCCCAAGTAGGCACCTTGCCCTGTGGGTCTACTCTGTGTGGTGGTCCCACTCCATCTCCTATGTGAGCTCTGACCTGCTGGCCTGCTGCGTGCCAGGGGCCGTTCTGCCCCATGCCCTGTGGGCCTGCAGGGCCACTATTCCCTGAGCACCTGCTATACCCTGTGCTCCACCCTGTACAGACCTCCCCAGCCCATCCACCTGGTACCTCAGCTGCCTGGGCCTGCATTCATGCATGCCATGCCCAGAGTACCTCGTCTATCCTGCACACACGCCCTGTCCTGCCAGCCAGCTCCATCTTCTGTGCACACCTGGCACAGCCAACAGCATAATGAATGGGGAAAAGTTGAAAGCATTCCCCCGAAGAACTGAAACAAGACAAGGGTGCCTACTGTCACCACTTCTACTCATCCTAATACTGTAAATACTAGCCACAGCAATCAGGCAAGTGAAAGAAATATAGTGTATGCAAATTGGGAAAGAGGAGGTCAAACTATCCCTGTTCACTGGCAATATGACCTTGTATCTAGAAAACCCTAAAGACTACACCAAAAGACTCCTAGAATTGACACGTAAATTAAGCAAAGTCTCAGATTATAAAATTACCATACACAAATCAGTAGCGTTTCTATATTCTAATAACAGTCAAGCTGAGAGTCAAATCAAGGACTCAATACCATTTACAATAGCTACAAAGAAAATAAAATAGCTAGGAATGTATTAATACTTAACCAAGGAGGTGAGATATCTCTACAAGGGGAACTACAAAACACTGATGAAAGAAATCATAGATGACACACACGAATGGAAAAACATTCCATGCTCATGGATTTCACAGACCTAGAAAAAATAATTCTATACTTCATTTGGAACCAAAAAAGAGCCTAAATGGACAATGCAATCTTAAAGAAAAAGAAGAAATCTGGAAGAGCATCACATTACCCAACTTCAAATTATACTAGAAGTCTATAGTAACCAGAACAGCATGGTACTAGTATAAACAGAGACATAGACCAATGGAACAGAACAGAGAACCCAAAAATAAAACAATCTATCTATAACCAACTGATCTTCAACAAAGCAGACAACAACATACAGTGGGGAAAGGAAATCTTATGCAATAAATGATGCTGGGAAATAGATAGCCACGTGGAGAAGAATGAAACAGGACTCCTGTCTCTCACCATATACCAAAATTAATTTAAGATGGATGGAAGGCTTAAACATAAAGCATGAAACCATAGCAATTCTAGAAGTAAATGTGGGAAAAACTCTTCTAGACATCATGTTAGGCAAAGAATTCATGACTAAGTCCCCAAACTCAAATACAGCAATAACAAAAAAAATAAATGGAACTTAATTATATTAAAATCTTCTACAGAACAAAGAAAATAATCAGCAGAATAAATAGACAACCTACCGAATGGGAGAAAATATTCCCAAACTATACATCCGACAAAGGGCTAATATCCAGAATCTACGAAGGACTGAAACAAATCAGCAAGAAGAAAACAAACAACCCTAATAAAAAGTGGACAAAAGGCATGAACAGAAGTTTTTCAAAAGAAGATACACAAATGGCCAAGAAACATATGAAAAAAATGTTCAACATTATGAATCATCAAGGGAATAGAAATTAAAATCATGATGAGCTACCACCTTACCCCATGTCAAAATGGCCATTGTTAAAAAGTCATAAAAACGTAGCTGCTGGTATTGATACAGAGAGAAAGGAATGCTTATACAATGTTGATGGGACTGCAAATTACTACAACCTCTATGGAAAACAGTATGGAGATTCCTCAAATAAATAAATGTAGACATACCATTTGACTTAGCAATCCCCCTACTGGGTATCTACCCAAAGGAAAAGAAGTCATTTTATGAAAAAGACACCTGCACTTGAATGTTTATTGCAGCACAATTCACAATTACAGTGATGTGAAATCAACATAAGTGCCCATCAATTTATGAGTGGATAAAGAAAATGTGTGTGTTTGTGTGTGTTTGTGTGTGTGTGTGTGTGTGTGTGTGTGTGTGTATCTATGTATATACACACACCAGGGAGTACTACTCCACCATAAAAAGGCATGAAATAATGTCTTTTGTTGCAACTTGGATGGAACTTGAGACCATTATCCTAAATAAATATCTCAGGAATGGAAAAACAAACACTACATCTACTCTCTAATAATTGAGAGATAAATGATGGGCACGCACAGGCACAAAGTGATACAAAGGATGTTAGAACCAAGAAGGGGGGAGGCTGGTAGGGGATGAGGTAGCTTTATACCTAAAGCTTTACCTATCAGGTACAATCAACATTATTCTGGTGATGAGCACACTAAAAGCCCAAATGTAAGCATTGTAGAAGATATCCATGTAACAAGAACATTTATACCCTCTGTATATCCCCTTAATATTTTGGAAAAAAAAAAAAAGGATCCTTTAAGAATACCCCTTGAGTAAGTTAGGCCCGCCAAGTATAATTTTTCTTTTGTTTAGTTTAAAATTAACAGAATGGTAGCCTTAAAAGATGTCTACAAAATCCCTTCACCTTTGCCACATAGCACAGCCCATTTAGGGGAGTGATATCCCATGATATTAACAGGTTCTGCCTACATTCAAGGGGAGGGGATTCTACATTGCCTGTATACCAGGAAAGTCTTGGGAGCCATTTTAGAATTCTGTTCACTAGACAGAGTCAGTTATGTTTTCAACACCATCTTATTTTTACTTTAATAGAGGGCAAAGTGAAAGAAAGATGATAAAATTTAATTCATTTCATGTAACAGTGCATTCATGATGGCACTGAACTGAATAAAATAGGTTAAAATTGGGTTTGTAAAAGCAGTAATCACCAAGCATTATTATGTAATAGATTTTGTTCAACTAAATCAATGTGTAATAGAACCTAGATAGAATTAAACTGGAAAAAGTACAGAGATTTTTACAAGCTCTAGAGACAATCATAAGAAAATGGGATATAGATCATGGATTGACATTTTTGCATCATCTCAGGCTATGAAATTGGGCAGACAGATTTGCTTAAAGGATAAGCTCTCATTTGGCTGCGATTCAAACACACAATTGCTCATCATGTAATTTTTTAAATAAATGAGTCAGAATAGTGAAGAGGATAGAGCAATACTTAACTGGAAGTATTCTAGCTCTAGGTAAGCAATACACTCCTCTTAGGGTTCAAAGGTCAGCAGTCCATGGCTACTTCATATTACCCTAGCTTTCATTCTTCTCCCCAGAAGTATATTTGCTCTGAAGTGCAAATATCAGGGCCTCTCACAGGTCTCTTTCAAGGCCCTAGGGGCTTTTGTGCTATGTTAATGCAAGTTATATATTTTCATAAAATATTCAAAATAAAACATTTTTATATACTAGGTTAAGGCTTTTCTCTTTTCTCTCCAACTCCCCCTCTATTATACTTTCCCTAGAGTTGGGTAGCATTGGAACAGCTCTGAGTATTTTTTCGATACAGTGAAGTAGAAGTTGAATTGAGGATCCATTTACTTGGGTTTCAGGATGAAATTATGTGGTGCACCGTCATGTCTGGGCATAGTTATTACAAATCATCCCAGTGTAGCAATAGCTTCTGGGTATATGGTTACCACTCCTTCTGCTAACTTACCTAGGGATATGACATAAAGACTGACAATAAACTTGTTAATAAAGGTCAAAAGTAAAAAAATATTTAAAATAAATCACAGTAAAAGAAAACTTGACATGTTTTGAAATGTCAGCTCATATATAAAAGAAATCTGACTGTTAATTCCCAAAATTGACAAAATTCCCATTTACATAACACAATAAAAAACAATTCATGAGACTAAAATGAAATTGTAAACTATCATTAAAATTTTTTATAAACAGTGCTTAAAGTCTAAACTATCTTTGTATTCTCTCTGTAGAAATGATATTATAAAACCACTGCTATAGAAAGTCAATGAGTGGACAATTGAATAATAAATGAAAAAAAGCATTATAGACATGTGTTAAGCAGTTAAATAATATAAAATATTGTGATTTTTATACTTCTGTGGTCTTTGTGTTATTTGTCAAATTTTTAAAGAATAATTTTTTTCTCATTCTAAATAAATTTTTACTTTCATTCTTAATTTTGTGTTCATAATTTTATACTGTTTTTCTTAAACAGGACCTCCTAGATTCTTATAAGACTACAGCTGGATTTATCCTTAGCTCTTTCACTTTGTTGTCCCAAAGAATAACTTTTATAGCAGGTTGTAACAACTCTTTAATGTCCTGTGCTATTTTATGATGATTATTTATTTTATATTGACATGGAAAGTTTGTCTTCATATACACTTACACCAACCAGCTCTCTAAACTTTGCTGTGGCTTAACTTCTTTGAGTCTCAATTTGCCTTTTTGTGATATTGGCATCCAGTTGAATGTTTCACATCACAGTCTCCAGATAAATGTAACTTTCATTGTTTGTATCACTATTGCTGTTATCATTATCATTCTCATAAATGATAGCATTTTAAATAAAGGCTTTTAGTTATAGTTGGAGTAATTTATCCAAGTACTTTCTTTTAAAAAATGGACTAGCAAACGAAAGCAAAATGAGTCATTTTCTGAAGGAGTCAAACTTCCAGATAAAAGAAACTGATAAGAATGATTTGAGTCTAAACATGGATTATAATTAGTATCTCCAATATTTTTTTCCTAACGTGGCTCTCCTACTAGGCAGTGCTATATACACACTGAGTATAGGCATGTTGACTGAATTTATCTCGTTAATGCTGTTAAAACACTTCAACTGTTCACACAAACACATAAATTGGCTTGGTGAACCTTCTACTTAATTCCAATGGGTAAAAGTGGTGGTTGAAGAATGGGATAAGTACACAGAGAGTTTGTTCTGCAATTCAAAAAGAAGATGAAATTAGACATTTGACCCCTGTCTTCAGAGAGAAAAAGGGCTGAAAATACGATGCATCTATAAAGGGAAATTATATGAGAATCTGTAGCTGAAAACACAATCATATTATCGTCTATGTGGTGATTTGTATTTTGTAAGTTGCTTTTACATACATGATGCCATGTAATTTTTTCCAGAAACATAATATAGGGATAAGTACAAAGCATCTGTGATGTATTTGGTAACTGTTCAAGATCCTACTGTTGGTCGCATAAGATGCGAACGCATGACTTCTATCACTAAATTACCATGTTCTTTCCACTACTGCAGTGAGTGATCACTCATCTCATATAAGAAATGAGAAAAGAACAAAGAGAAAGGAGAGACTCAAGTAAAGCGTAGGTTCTAGAGAGGGTTAAATATAAAAGTGGTATTTCAGAATATCCTGCTGGCTGCAGAGTATCTCTTCGTGGACATTCTCTGAGGATTTGGGCTGGGTTTGGTGAAAGCACCATCTCAGGGAGTCATGCCAGGGTTATGAGGCTTGCACTGCTAAACTGAGACAATAGAAGTGTTTAGAAAAGGTGAACCAAAAAGTATATTTGTGTTGGATAAAACCAGAATAGCTGTGGAGAGGAGTCAAGGTCTAAGGTTATAACCAGGAAAATGGTGAAGGATATAAAGTCCAAAGGGCAAGACAAGACAAAAATGAGTCACTGAATATTAAGGTTGTATCAAGAAAGCCAGTAACAGGTTGAAATTCCACGTGAAGAAGACTGAAGGGATAAGTTCAGAAATCTGGCTGTTGAGGTTTGTGCCTGCCCTGGCCTTTTAATACTGTGCCCAGGGAAAGCATGTAGAAGATGTTAAAGTGACTTCAAAAAATGTTGTGTTTCAGGCAGCAACTAAATATTTCTTTATATGAATAGTTTTATTTTTTTCTGAGTAGCATAAGCCTCTTTTAAAATAATTCTTGTACAGAAATTCAATATATAAATGGATAAAAAATAGAATTGATCTTATTTAGATGGAGGTAGAATTCAGAATTGTACCACTGGCCAGCCGTCTGGGCCCTCAGCCCTTTGGGATCCCCTGGGCAATTTTCCCAAATATTAGAGTTTGCATGGTTTGAAAACTACCCTTCTAGACCTTCTAAGGTGTGTCCTTATCTCAAGTCAGATAACCAGAAAGTTACATTTTTAGACTTCATTAAATTGATTCTCAGTGTATCACTGAATAAAAATTTAGTATGCCCCAAGTTCTAATCACAGATCAACATGAGAAGCACCTATGAGAAAATTTCTTTATTTTCAGTAGAATTGCGATTAAAAACCTTGTTTATTTCTTGCCTATTTTTCCTGAAAACATTTTATGTGATAAATTTCTCTTAGAAAATAGGTCTTAGGGCCTGCCTAGCCTTATTTTTCCCATTTGTGATAAAAGGTAAGATTCGATGGATTCTAGGTTTCCCGTAAGTTCTTAAATTATGTAATTTTAAATAACTTGTGGATTAATTAAAATTTATCTTTTTAATACAATATTTGCTCAGGAAATTACTTCCTAAAAATCCTTCTGTTTCCCAGGCTCAGTATGAGATCTGCAAAAACAGACGTGAATTTTGTTCATTTCACTGTTTTTGCACCCTTCACCCTGATCCAGTCTCAAGGGTCTCTTTCTGTTCCCAAACACACTAATCTTATTTCTGTATCTATCTCCAGTCACTTTTTTTCCTCTGGCAGAGCCTCACTGGTTGGCCCCTCCTCATCTTCCAGATTTTGTTTCAAGTATCATCTTCCTGTTCACCCCATTAAAGTTGCTTCTTTCTCTCTCCCTCACTTTATATCACTTCATGACTTGCCACACAGTAGACCCTCAATAAATATTTCTTGAATAAACAAAAACACAAATCAATTTAAAAATGAAGAATCAATCTCTAACACCAAGATCTCACTATATTGGGTAGAGACAAAGCTATAAACAATAATACTATTTTAAATCCTCTACTAAAGATGTGAGACTAAGTGCTATGCATACACAAAAGAGGAAATGTCTATGCCAGGTAATTCTGGGCAAAGGCACTAATTTTGAGCTAGGTTTTGATGAATGGGTAGAAGAACAACAAGCAGGGAAATAAGAGAATAATAGTCCAGGTAAAGGGGAAAACTGTGACTCAACATATAGATTAGAGAAAGATCACAGGGAAGAGTTTTGGGGGGTAATGTGGCTTCAGGATTTTGGCAGCAATGCTAAAAAGTGTGGACTTCATTCAGTAACTGCTGAGGATTTTTGAAGGATTTTAAGTGAGGAAGCAACATGATTAGATCTTTGGATAAAATAGAATTTGCTTGTGTAACAGCTAAAAGTACAAGAGAATGGGTCTCTCCACTTCTGAGGGAAGGGGAGCCGAATTTCAATCATGGGAAAAAATGTCCTTTTGAAGCATCATTAAGAGCCAGTTGCACTATTTGTGTGTGTGTATGTGTGTGTGTATGCGCACATGTGTGAGAACATATACACAATGAGCTTAAAAACATGAGCCAAAAAGCAACTCTACATGACATAATAATTACCAGTAAAAAGCATAAGGAAAATGACATCTTTAATAATAAAAGAATATTTTCTGATTTAAAGGCAAAGTAAGGAGCCAATTTTTTTTTTTTTTTAGGTTTACCTAACCCAATGTCCATACCCAGTCAGTCAGATCTTTTCTTTCAGATTCAATTGTCTGTTCAATCCCAGGCTTAAGCTTAGGATTTCTGATGGAAACACAGACGAGGCCTGATACATTCACTGACAAATTCTAAACACTTTTCTTAGTCTTATATAGCAATTATACTAGTTATAATAGAGAGAATGATTGCTTTTCCCTAACTACCACTAATTACCCCTCAATATTTTACTCAATGGATAGTCATCATCAGATTAACTTTCAGTCATGGAATATATAATTATAAATGTAAATCAATAAAATGTAGTTGTGGCTGGCTACACTAACACTTTGAAAAACAATTTGATAGCAATTGTATGAAAAGAACTATTTTTTAAAAATTTAACACAATCGTTAGGGTTTTCTCCTAGAAAAGCTATAATAATTCGTACATTGAGTTGAAATGGACGGTAAAAGACTCATGCAATAATCAGTTTTGTATAAAAGAAATAATGTATAAAATAATTCACAATGTTTAACTAACTTCCAGAAGATTTGTGGTGGCTTTCCATTGCAACCTGTGACTTGAAAATAGTTTAGGACCTTTCCAAGGCTGTTACCTAAAGCATCTGTTTCTTCTCCTTCCTTAGAATGTGGATTCTCTCAGGTCAGGAGTTCAGGAATTTACTGAAGTAGCTACTCCTGGCCTCCCCGCCTGTGCTCTTGACCCTCCTGTATTCTACTTGCTGCACAGGAACCAGAGTGATATTTTTGAAAACATAAATGAGCTTGCATTACTGCCTTGCTTAAATATTCTTCATTGGCTTATCATTGTATTAGGAATAGCGTCCAACATCCATAAAATACCCAATTCCAATATGCTGGATATTCTTTAATTACATATCAGTGTTGTATTTGTCAAACAATTTTTTAGCATTTATGGAGATAATCATGTCTATTTTCTGCTTAAGTTTAATAATATGGCATATAGTATTAATAAATTTCCTAATAGTGAACAAATATTGCTTTCTTCTAATAAATCTCACTTGATCATGGGGTATTATTTTCTTCTTGTGATGTTGGCTTCTGTGAAAAATGTTTTATTTGGTATTTTTGCATAAATGATATCAGTCTGTAACTTCCTTTCTTTCTGCAACCTTATCCTGCTTAGAATTCATATTAAAAAGAAATTTGAAAAGTTCTTTCATTTTCTAGGCTCTGAAGAAATTTATGTACCATTGGGGCTATCCAATCTTTTGTCTTTGGTGATTTGGTAGGACTCCCCTGTGACACCATCTAGGCCTCATGTTTCTTTGTTTTTCTCTAATACCATTCTCTCCTGTTTCAATGAATATTGACATAGTTAAGCTTTCAATTTCCACTGGGGTCACAGAAATCTATAAAGTAGTCTCTCATGGATTTTAAAAATGTATTCTGTTTCAATGGTTATTTTCTTCTTTTCATATGTTAGTTTGTATATTTGTGTTTACTTTTTCCCTTGATTAAGGTAACTAGTAGTTTATATATTATTTTTTTCATGTTCTACTTCCTTAAATTATGCTTTTAATTTAATAATTATTTTGGAATACACTATTCTCTATTTTCTAGAATTTTATATGGGAACTTAATTCACTTGTTTTTATTCTTTTATGGTTATTGAATTTGTGTTTATTTTTGTTAATATTTTCCTTTGGTCATTATTTAAATATGTTCCATTGATTCTGATGTATGTTATTTTCTTATTATTAGTTTTAAGAAATTCTGTAATTTTTATGTTCATTTTCTCTTTTACCCATGAGTTGTTTATTATATGCCTTTTGAATTTCAGGTCAAAGGGCCTGCATTTCTTTATATTGCTATTAGTTCTGTAAAAGAAAAATCTGAACACAATAAAATTTTAGAGTTTATTTGAGCAAGAAGTAATTCATGAATTGGGAAACACCAAACAGAATGAAGTTTAGGGCTCCAATGACAAAACCTCAGAGGGAAGTATTTATGGATTAGGGTAAATATGGAAGCAAAATAAAGACATTGGCTGAAGTTACAAAATTCTTTTTTTGGTTTACCTTGTGTTTCAGTCCATTTTCTCCTTCTATAACAGAATGCCATAGACTGGGTAATTTATAAAGAAAGGAGATTTATTTTGCTCATGGTTCTGGAAGCTGCCAAGTGCAAGAGTGTGGTGTTGGCATCTGGTGAGGGTCTCATCCCACGGCAGAAGGCATCACATGTTGAACGGGTATGCAAGACAGAGAGCAAATGGAGGCTGAACTTTATCCTTTTATCAGGAAACCACTCTCTCAATGACTAACCTGCTCTCACAATAATAGTATTAGTCAGTGGTGGAGCCCTCATGATCTAATCACATCTCAAAGGCCCAACCTCTAACAACTCCACGTTGATAATTAAATTTAAACATGAGTCTTGGAGGGGTCATTCAAACCATAGCACCTTGCTGGAAAATTCCTAGTCACCTAACCATATGTTAGTTGGCTGCTTATGATTGGCTGAAGTTTAAGCTTTGTTTCTGTGTAATATAAACATTTTTCAGAAATGACCAAGTTTAGTTTAATTTGTATTCGTAGTTTAGGAAAAGTTAAGGCTACTACTTTTAAGGACTAGTTGGTACTTTTATTTGCTCAGGAATTTTTTAGGCTAGGTCTCCATTTTAATTTTGCTTTAAAAGTTTCCACTTTTGTTATATCATGATTAATGTGTGTTGTTATAATATTTTTACTTTGTAGAACTTACTAATACTTTTTTGTCTCCCACATCTGATCCTGTTTTGTGATTGTTCCAAGTGAGATAAAAGTATGTTCTCTTTTATCAGGATGTACAGTTCGGTATGTAGCCATAAGATTATCCTGATTGATTATGTTGTTCAGGTCCTCTATATTCTTGCTTACTTTTTTTAACCATTTGATCTGTTTTGTACAGAGATTGGGGTTTTAAATTATTCTCATATTAGTGTATTTTTACCTATGTATCCTTATATTTCCTGTAATTTTTGTTTTATAAAAATAGTTACTGTCATTTTATGTATAGATCCTTATAACTGTTACATAATGATTTCAAATTATAGGTTTTAGTATTAGTAAAAGCATCGTTCTTTGTTGAATTTGATATTTTTTAATGTAAATTCTACTTTGAAATCAACAAAGCAATGTCCATTTAATGTTTCCACTTTCCTAGTATATGTTTGTCTATCTTTTTCTTTTTCAACCTTTCTGAATTATTCTTCGTGCATCTCCTGTATACAGATTATAGTTGGGTCTTTCTTTGCTAGACAAATTTGAAAATAATTTTTCCTTTTACCAGGTGACTTAAGCCTACTTAAATTTACAGATATAACTGACATATTATCATATTTTATTAAATCTTCAAGTTAAAAAAGACATTACTGGTCCTATAAGTTAAATACCTACTAGAAATTTTAATATGTTAAATTACAATAAATCCATATACTAATCAGACTCTATTCTAAACTCCCCAAAAGCCTAAATTAGGATGATGGAACCCCTTATAGCTTGGCAGGTGTCTGTGTGTGTATCTGTGTGTGAGTCTGTTTGTGTCTCTGTGTGCCTGTGTGTGTATATTTTCATATGTATCTTTTGAGCTGCTGTCTCCACACACACACCCCCCTCAAGTATATGAGTTACTTGGCTTTATGTACAACCTCCTTACTATTCCTCATTCGGCTGCCACATGCATACAGAGTGTCAGGCAAATGGTAGGTGGTCAGTAAATATTTGCTGAATTAATTAATACATGAATAGCTCAGAGGAAGGAGCCTCTTAAATATTAACTATATTTATTAAATTATGTTAATTCATTGTTCCAATTGCCTGTGGAGTGAATTTATAAACATATACAAGTAATTTATCTTTCTGGTTTAGGCAGAAGTTAGTCTAATTGTTTTAATGCATCCTGTTTTCAGGTAATGGTTTCTGTTCAGTAACAGTTTCTAAGGTCAAACACCTAGTAACTATCCAGCTATGAACCTAAGTTTGTTAAACTTCATTACCTGTGCTTTTAACCGTAGCCCAAAATCATATCTCATTTGAAAAACATTTATACTGTTGCCCTGGATCCTCAATATATACATTTCCGTCACACTTGGCATGTAATTCAGATCCCAGCCCCAACCTTACTATTTTTATTTTGACAAACATAATTGCTCTTTATAATGAACCCTGGAAATTTGAAATATGGTTGATTTATTGGCTCCTTAGAAAAGCATTGTTATCACTAGCTTGCTAGTGCAACTCCCTGGCATGCTTTCTCCCCTGCTTTTGGCGTGCTAATTTTGTTTCCAGAAAGGACTATAGGGGTTTTAACTTTTATTTTGGATCATTAATTTCACTAAGTCATTTGGACAGCAGGGTACTTAAAGCTTTCTCAGCAATTTGAATGAAAGAAGACTTTGAGAGTGCCTCAGTTGAATGCTTCTTATTCTAAGCTGAAGGCTTGCATTAGAAATAGACTACACTGTCCATGGAAGATTTATGAGTATATGATTGAACCAGGAATGACAGATATGATAATATGTGAAGCTTTCACAAATGCGTGGGTGAAAAGAACATTTTCAAAGTGCCATGAATGATATTTTCAATTTAATTAAAATAAAAAACAAGCTATTGGTATAATGTCTATAGTATTCAGGTTTGGTGTTCCTACCAATAGTTGGAGACATTGAAAGTTATTTTAAAAAGCATTGATTGAAAATTACTTTAGTTATCATTTAAAAAATAATTAAAATCGTTGTGCTATTACAAATAAATACATTGTTTAAAATATTAACAAAATACTGATTGGTAGGCTGGGCGCGGTAGCTCATGCCTGTAATCCTAGCACTCTGGGAGGCCGAGGTGGGCGGATTGTTTGAGCTCAGGAGTTCGAAACTAGCCTGAGCAAGAGTGAGACCCCATCTCTACTAAAAAATAAAAAAAAAAAAAGAAATTAGCTGGACAACTAAAAATATATAGAAAAAATTAACCGGGGTGTGGTGGCACATGCCTGTAGTCCCAGCTACTCGGGAGGCTGAGGCAGAAGGATTGCTTGAGCCCAGGAGTTTGAGGTTGCTGTGAGCTAGGCTGATGCCACGGCACTCTAGCCCAGGTGACAGAGCAGGAATCTGCCTCAAAATAAATAAATAAATAAATACTGATTGGTAGAAAAACAGGAAAAATGCCGTAGCTGATAAGATTTTGGTATTATAAACTTCTAGAATGTTTTAATCAAACAATCCTATCAAAAAATGGGCAAAGGACATGAATAGAAATTTTTCAAAAGAAGACATAAGAATGGCCAAACAACGTATCAAAAAATGCTCAACATCCCTAATCATCAGGGAAATGCAAATCAAAACCACAATGAGATACCACTTAACTCCGGTGAGAATGGCCTTTATCAAAAAATCCCAAAACAACACATGTTGGCGTGGATGCGGAGAGATAGGAACACTCATACACTGCTGGTGGGAATGCAAACTAGTGCAACCCCTATGGAAAGCAATATGGAGATACCTTAAACAGATTCAAGTAGACCTACCATTTGATCCAGCAATCCCATTATTGGACATATACCCAGAAGAACAAAAGTCATTCTTTAACAAAGACACCTGTACCCAAATGTTTATAGCAGCACAATTCATAATCGCAAAGATGTGGAAACAACCCAAGTGCCCATCAATCCACAAATGGATTAGTAAACTGTGGTATATGTATACCATGGAGTACTACTCAGCTATAAGAAATAACGATGATACGACATCTCTTTGGTTCTCCTGGAGAGAGCTGGAACCCATTATACTAAGTGAAGTATCCAAAGAATGGAAAAACAAGCATCACATGTACTCACCAGAAAACTGGTTTCGCTGATCATCACCTAAATGTACATCGGGGAAGGATACCAATTGGATATCAGACTGGGATGGGGGGGGTGGGGGCAGGGGATGGGTGTATGCCTACATGACGAGTGCGTTGTGCACCCTCTGGGGAATGGTCATGCTTGAAGGTGCAGACCCGGGGAGGGGGGGGGGAGGGGATGGAGGTATGACTACATGATGAGTGCCAGGCGCACTGTCTGGAGAATGAGAACGGACGCGCTTGGGACTCTGACTCGGGGGGATGGGCAGGACATGGACAATGTATATGACCTGAACTTATGTACCCCCATGATGAGCTGAAATAAAAAAAAAATAAAAATAAACTTCTAGAATGTTTTAATGAATATATATGTATTGGTCTTCATAGCTTGTTTTAAATGAGAATACCCACATCCATATCCAAATCACGGTGGACATTTTTCATGTTTTGACTCTAATATCAGCACATTTTTTGTACATGTGAGAAATTCCTTACCTTTTAAGCACTGGTGAAGAATTAACTTGTCTTTTGTTATGAGGCTGAGATACTTCCTCACTTTTCCAGATTCTTTGCCAGCAAGTTTATAGACTGGTACCTAAGCTCGGCTAGTTACCATAGTTTATCTGGAATTACTGACATAAGAGGCCATTCTTTCTTGCAACAGCAGTAAAGAAAGCAGTTCCTTCTGTTTTCCACTGATAAAAATGGTGAAAATTCAAGCTGTGGTATTTTTAAATCAGAATATGTAAGTCCTCCAACCTTGTTTTTCTTTTCACCATTGCTTTGTCTGTTCTTGATTGCTTATACTTCCATATGAATTTTAGGATTAACTTGTCAATTTCTGCAAAAAAAATCAGCTGAAATTTTGATCATGTTTCTGTTGAATCTATAGATCAATTTGAAGAGTATTGTCAACTTAATAATAATTATGTCTTCCAATCCAGGACCATAAATTTGTTTCCATTTATATAGCTTTTGTTTGATTTCTTTCAACAATGTTTTGTAGTTTTCAGCATATAATTTTTAAACTGGCTTTATTAAATATATTTCTAAGTATGTTAGGACATTTTTTAAATCTGTTGTGCCAATCTCTCCTTTTTGATTGGAGTGCTTAATTCATCCCCATATAGTAAATTTCTGATAAGGTAGAATTTACACTTCCCTTTTAGTTTTGTTTTCTATATTGTTCACATCTTATTTTTTCCTCTATTCCTTCTTTACTGATTTCTTTTACGATAAGTGAATATTTTCTAGTTCAGTATTTTTATTCCATTAATGATTATTTCCCTACTTAAAAAATATTTTTAGTGTTTGCTTCAGGATTTACTATATCTATCTTAGCTTATCCTCATCCTCATCAAATGTATACTAATTTAACTCAAACGAGATACAAAATCATTGCTCCTATGTAGCTCTATTCCCTCTTCCTCCTTTATGTACTATTATTGTTATACATATTACAAACTCAACACTATATTGCAATAATTATTACTTTGTATAATTTTTAATTTTTTTTAAAGTTGAGAGAAGAAATAATATCAAGCATATATAGAGAGAATTTGTAATAATAACCTTCTTATTTACCATTTCTGGTTTTCTTCATTTCTTCCTGTGAATTTTAGTTACCATCTGGTGTCATTTACTTTTTCCAATACAACTTTACTCTCACTTCCTTTTGCTTTTATCACTAAACATATTATAGTTCTATATGGGATAGGCCCAATAATACAATTTTATATGCAATGTTTTATGTAATTGTTGATTGAATAAATTAAGAGAAGAAAGGGGAAGAAATGCAATTGTACAGCCTTTTATAATTGTCTACGTAATTACCTTTACCAGAACTCTTTAGTGCATATGTATATACATGTATGGATTCAAAATATTCTTTAAAATCATTTGCTTTCTGAAGAACTTTCTTTAATGTTTCTTGTAAAGTGCATCTTTGAGCAACAACTTCTCTCAGTGTTTGCTTATCTGGGAATGTCTTTATTTGCCTTAACTTTTGAAATATTATTTTTCTTTTGCTTGGTATAAAATTCTTGCTTAATAGTGTATTTTTCAGTACTTTGAATATGTCACACTAGTGCCTCCTGTCCTCTAGTATTTCTGATGAGAAATCAGCTATTAATATCATTGGGCTTTCTTTGTACCTCACTCATCTTCCTCTTGATACTCTCAAGATTTTTTTCTCTTTTGTTCAACATTTTTACTATGAAGCATCTGGATATGAATCTCTTCTGGTTTATTTTACTTGAAGTTCCTTGATGTTAGCTTTATGACTTCATCAAATTTAGGACATTTCAGGCTTTATTTCTTTGAATATTTATCTTGTTTTTTTTTTCTCCTTTATTTCTTTCTAGTATTTCCATTGTGTATATGTTTTTGTGCTTAATATTTGCCCATATTTCTTTTCAACTATATTTATTTTTCTTAAACCTTTTTACCCCTCTGGTTTTGAATAACATAATCTCTATTAAACTACATTCAAGTTTTCTGATTTTTCTGACATATTAAATCTACTGTTGGGACCCCCCCCCCAGTGAATTTTTTATTTCAGTAATTTTACTTTTTAAATATTGAATTTTCATTTAGTCCTTTCATGATATTTATCACTTTCTATTTTGTATGTGTTGGGAATTTTTAATCTTTACTTATGTAGTCATGGTTTACCTCTATACCTTTTTTCTTTGAACATATTAATAATGACTTCTTTGAATTTTTTTTTTTTTTTGGCTAAGTTTGACATCTGGCCCCTCTCACAGGAAGTTTCTACTGCCCATTCTTTTCTCATAATTTTTCTGAATATGCCTATTTAGATAATATATTTTTCTGACTTAATACTGACCACACTCAGGGTTTGTTTTTGTTGCTGTTGGTTGCTTGTTTACTTGTTGGACTATTTTAATAAAGCCTATATCCCTGACAGTGTGTAGCCTTTATCTTCACTCCTCAGAGAGTGGAGTTGGGGCATGTGCACAGTCTTCCTGGGATTACAGTGGTGTTAGCAGTGCTTTCTTTGACTCTATTTCTAATCTCTCTGTAAATCTGTCTGCTTCTGATGGTATCACACTCAGCTATTTGGCTCAAGTAATTACTGGCCTATTGCTCTGGCTTTTTCAATAATGCCCAGGTACATAAATTGCTCCATAGTCTGAATCAATTAATTTTAGACCCCTTTGTAGTGGTAGTTTTTGAGGCCAATATTTGAGGTTTATTCTGACCTCAGGAATGTTCTTCTTATGAATAGTTGGCTCCTTCCATCATTGTTTCTGGTAAACTAATTGGCCTATGGGTTAGCTCATTGCTCTAATTGTACTTCTAGCATCCTGTTAATTGCTTACTACCAAAAGAATTGTTTTTGGCAATGTCTTTAGGCTCAAACTTTTCCCACATCCTCTTCCAAATATAGTCATTTCCTCTGGGGAAATGGAGCCTTCTATTCTTATAACCTATGTCTCTCCACTGGGCAATATGTCTGCACCACTTTTCCAGAACTGGTATGAAGATAGTTGACACCTTCTTTCAATGATGCTCCTGCTTTATAAGCAGGACCTGGGCAAGTTGGTAGTTTCTGGTTTTCTCATCTTGCCTTCCCTTACATGAAACATCCACCCTACATGGGAGATGGGGTCAATGCAATTAGGGACTCAGTATTCTCTGCCTGTCACACCTGGCTTAGAGCCCGTGCCCTATGGATGAGGGTTATGTGGAGAAAAGGAGTCCCTGACGTCTCAGCTACATAAACCTTGATTTTAACCTTTGAAACATAGAGCTTAGGGAAATAAGAAATTATGGCAACTTGCTCTCCCAGGGAGGTACTATAGTCCTTAAATGGAATCAAAGGGGAGAGAAAGCCCTGTTTCTTCCACCTCACCTACCTGAATTGGAAATTCCATCATGATGAATTGGGGTGGGGGAGTGAATGATGACTCAAGTGCCACAGAGTCACTATTCTTATGAGATTTAGTAGATTTCCTTGAATAAATTTTTATCCATTTGTTGTACATCCTTAGGACAATCAATTTCCAAAGATTAACTAGTTAGTATTATATATATATATATATATATATATATATATATATATATACACATTTTTTACAAGTTATATTGTTTCATTGCAGAGAAGTTCCATGTGCTCGTCGCTGTTCTAGAAGTTGTCATCCATCTCATGTACTTTTAATGAATGCTCATTCTGCTTAATCTAGCTAGAATTGGTTTCTATTTACTGTAGCTAACTACTTTACACCATGCCTTCCTCCAAAAACACACACAAACACAGAAAACTACCAAACTGAGACCTATATTGCCTTATGTATAAGGTATTAATATTTTTGTTGACATATATGGCCTTCAGTTAAAAGTAACAAAGTTCCTTTTGCTTGTTTGTTAATTAGCGAGTATTTTTTTGTCTGTTTTATCAAACTTTTTAAAAGGAAAAAGTGAACTACTGAGGAAGTAAGTCAAATATTAAGATGTCCTTCAATGGTGGTTAGGAGGCCTGTCATGGTAAGTATAACTCTTAGGGGTCATCAAAATATAACATTCATGTATGAACACATATATTTAATAAGAAATACTGCCACATATGTGTTACATATTCTGATTTTTCAGTTAATACGTTGTGAATGTTTCATAATTTATTGTCATTGATGTTGAATTTTTAACTTAGTTTTCCTAAATACACTTTTGAAAAATCCCCGTATGTCTTCATATTTTATGCCAAACTCTGGGTATGAATTTAGATAAGCCCATGTACATTTTAGAATAAGAGGATGTCTGTAAAATTCATTCTATTTTAAAAATGGTATGTGACTCTCAAATGTCTAAAATCATAATGTACAGTGGTCATTAAAATAACTGAATAGTATTTGCTTTATTGACATGTGGTAATTTATTTAATCATTTCTTTATACAGGAACTAGGTTGGTCCTAACTTTTACTCTTATGACTAATGTCATTAGCAACTATTCTTTATCTAGATCTTTGAATACATCCTTCTTAAAATTAATCTTTAGTATTGAAATTGTCAAGAGAAAATATGCATGATTTAAGGCTTTTGATATGTATTGCTAAATTATCCTCTAGAATGGGTGCATCAGCTCTGTTGCCTGAAAATCCTACAACTAGCTAATTTGATGAATTAAAAATGGTTCCTGGTGTTTACTGTCACAAGCTAGTGAAGACTGGTCATGCCAATTAAATTTATTGAATTATGTTTCTCTCTTGCTATGGATATGATGTCTAAACATCTGTAGTCATACTCTTCATCTTCCATACTCTTAATAGTAAAAAGTTTAGTTCCAAATGTAAATATCTCTTAATAGTGGCAGCCAGTCACATTCATTCCAGTGCTTACCTGCTGTGGATCCATGCAGAGTGGAGTCTGACCTCATCATCCTTAAAATTTTCCATGACATACTTCTTGAGGCAACTCTCAGCTATCCCACAGAATACATGCATTTACAACTTTGGTAGACATCCCCTGGCTTTCACCTGCTGCTGAGATACAAACACTTCTACACCATCTCAGATCCTCTGCTGTGACAGAAATGTTGTCAGATAAATGGAAAGGCCAGATTGCGGTTTGGCTACCTGCCTGTGTGATATGTTGATACCAGTGGGAAACATTTGTAAGCCTCTGAAACTATCTTTTGGTCCAAGATACAAAATCTTTTCCCACGTAATACTCATCTTGAAGAAGAATTGTAAGAATCAATTTTATGAATATATAGTTATTCATATTTTGACTTGTAGGTTTTCTTTCTCTGTGGAGCTGAACACATGATAAAGTCTTTTGATGACATTGCATGTTACAGTTTCTGGACTTGAATATTTTTAGTTTAAAGAATTTTCATTTCTACATCTGAGCATGTCAATATTATTGGTGAGAAAGTTTTGAAAATAGGAACCTCTGTTTTCCCATTTACTTCTTTTTATCTCTTTCTCTTTTACTCTCATACTTGCAAGAACCCTCTGGCATTCTCAGGCATGCCATCCCATGTGAATTGGAATAACAGAAGTGACAATTTTTAGTAACTCTAAATGATGGATATGTTTGCAGTACTTCAATGGAATAGGCTGGACTATACTAAAAAGTAAAGACTCTCTGGTTTCCTATCTTGAAGTGCAAAGAGAATATTGTGAACAACTTATGACTGACTCCAAAGTTTTGGGATATAAGGCAGAGTGTTTAAATTCCTATTGTTCAAGACTTGAAGTAAAGATGCCTATAGACCTCCTGGATGAGAATATTGCCTTGTTTGTTTATACTCTTTTCCATTCCATTCTGGTCCATACATTGCTGGAGGAAGAAAGTTTATTCTGAAAATTGAATTACTTAATGGGTACAATGCATGCTATTCAAGTGATGGATACCCTAAAAGTCCTGACTTGACTGTGATGCAATCTACACATATAACAATAGTTATACCCCATAAATTTGTACAAGTAAAAAAAAAAATAAGAATTAAAAATAGAAGTGAATTAAATTTCTTTTTGTGTCTGATTTACAAAACTTTATAGAATTTAATTAAATTTTTTGAATAAGAGAAAAGACTTAACTGAGTGTCAGTAGAGCACTGTGTCTGCATGCACAGCCCCTGGAATGGTGTAGATCTGTGTATTTGAACCTCAATTCTGCTAAAAGCTGCCTAATATACACCTTATGTTAGTGACATTGTCTTTCTGTTTTCTGATACATTAAAAAGGGTACGTCAACACCAATCTTATAAATCGTTATAAAAATTAAATAAGATAATTATTAAAGATATTAAGTACTTAACATGATCCTTGACATGTAAATAGCGCTCCATAAATGACAATTAACATTCTAGCACACAGTAGGCACTCAATGAAAAGTCAGTTAATGATAGAATATCTTTCCAAAGAAACCGTGATTTAGAGTAAATTTCCAAATTTGTTTTATTCACATTATACAGAATATGAGAAAAAAAGCATCAAGAGCCCCTTTTCTTCATTTGGTGCTTTCCATTGCTTTAGTCTCAAGCATTGAGCACTTACACATTTCCAGAAGGATTTCAGCGACACCATCGCTAGTGTTTGGTTAGTTTCCTACTGCCCATGGTAGGAAGGACACTGCAATAACCTTATCTCAGTTCAGCTTCAACCTGGCTGCTACTGTCTCATATTTTAATTGCTTTTATCGTACATCTTTGTGAGTACCTAGAAGGAAGTAATGTAAAAATTTATTGAAATTCAGTGATCTTTTTAGAAATTTTAAAGTCTTCAGCATTGTCTCAGGAAACTCTCATGATGGCCTTGTAAAGTCTCCCCTTCATAGATAAAGTCGTTGAGCAAGAAGTTGTGGGATGGCTAAATGTCTACAAGAAGCAGCAGAACCCGTGTTTTTTTCTTTCACAACACATTATGAGGTAGTATCATGTTAAGGGAACTGAGGGACAAGGGGTTAAATATCTTGCCCAAGACATATTTTATTAAGTATCTAAGTGAGGATTAGAATCTAGATTGGTCTAAATATGAAACTCATGATTAGTCTAAGAATATTAAATTGCTATTATGTTCTTTCTGGGTTTTCTCAGGAGCTGAAAAAAATAGGATATTGGTCACTATGAGAGCTCTTTGTCATGAATCTTAGCAGTATTGTTTGACTAATATTAAGTCAAACTTTGGACTTGTCCCTTTGTCAGCTCCAAAATGAATAAATAATTTCTTTCTCTGCCCCATAATATATGCAGAGATGGAAGGCAAGATGCTCAGTCTCACCTTTGCACAATCATTCTTTGCAGATAATAATTTAACTTCCATTTTCCAATCAACTTTCAAAGCATGGGGCCTGGTATTAAAATACCAAAAATATTTAAATCCAAATTTAAATTTGAATTTGAAGTGACATATTTCTTAGTTGATAATACATTGTGTGATCACTTAAAAACCAAGATTTTCTAGGAAAACAAAATAAAGCCAAAAAAATTATACACAACATACATACATAACATACTAACATTAAAAAACCTCCCACAAAACCCACAAACATTTCCCAAAGGTGAGATATCTAAAACCTTTAAAAAGTCTCCCATTTGGGAGGACAAAGTTCTGATTTCTGGTTCTCTACCATCTAACCTAAACCCCCTTTCTTGGCTAATTCTCTATTCACTCTAATTCAGCAAAATCTAAATACTCCTTGTATTTATCCATTCTTTATTACCTTTATGATTCTTTTCTCTTGCCTTGAATGCCTTCTATGTCACTGAACTTTCCCTCCAAAAAACAAATTCAACTCATCTTTACTGGGAACTAATACCACCTGTATCACATGGCTTAACTCTCAGGATTGAAAACTGAGTATACCTGTGCCAACAAGGTTTGTTTCTTCCAAGAAGATTTTAAGCCAATAAATAACTTCACTGATTTTCAAATAAGTTGATATGCAGAAATATCCTGAGACAAAATTTGCTCATCTGGGCAACTAGTTCTCATAGGACAATGGTCCCTCAACTGGGAAAATAGCTTGCTTGTCAAAAAAACAGTTTACTTATTAAGACTTGCTTCAAGACCTTCACCATGCTATATCCACCAATGCTATGCAATCATATCATTTTTTTTCTTTTTTTAATTTCAGCATATTATGGGGGTACAAATGTTTAGGTTATGTATATTGCCCTTGCCTCCTCCCTCCCTCCTGAGTCAGAGGTTCAAAGGTGTCCATCCCCCAGACAGTGCGCATCACACTCATTATGTATGTATATACCCCTCCCCTCCTCCTTCTTCTCATCTGCCCGATGCCCGAGGAATGTTAGTTAACTGCCTTGAAAGATTTGATTTAACCCACTGGAGATTAGATTCCAAATTTTATAAATATCTTAGACTGATCTCTCTTTGTGAGAGACCACCAAGGCTTTGTCAAGGTGCTGTATGTTACTTTACTTGGTTTCACACACTTGCTTTATTTAAGACTGTGATGATAAGTTTTTTTTGTTGTTGTTTGTTTGTTTGCCTATAGTCAACAATGTATTTTATTATGCACAATTCTTTTCAGAAGCAAGCTATAGAAAACCCAACTGCAACTCACTTAAAACAGAAAAGGGAATTTTGGGGCTCATATAACTGAGCATCCACAGAAAGGCTAGGGTCAGGGCTTATAAAGAGGTTTAAATGTTGTCACCAGAATTCAGCTCTATTCTCCCAAAGTTTACTTCCAGGTGTCTTCTTCTCAGGTAAGCTTACTTATTGTAGAACATGTTTGCATTTGGTTTGAGGCTTATATCCTCCCTACATCTGGGTTCCAGAAGCAGACTTTGAGAAAAAGTTTCAAGTCCAAGTAATGTATTTAAGAGGTACAGGAAATGTCAGTAGGAAGGTGGAAATTAAGACAGGGAAGGTAATGAACCCAATAAAGTGTGTTACAAAATTAAGTGCCACTGTACAACTAAAGCTTAACTTTGCAGGCAGACTTTGAGCAACAGATACTTCAAAGTTGTACCACCTAAAAACCTGGGAAGATTGGATACTTGTACACCAACTTCCATTGGTCATTGTTTATGGGAAGCATACGATAGGCTGATATGCCTGAGGTTAGAGCAGACATACGACTTTAGAGAAAGTCCTTAGGAAGTGACCATATGCAAATATCTACAACTGGAAGTTTCCAGGCATGCAGTGAAGTCAGACATCCCAGAGGATGTGGACAGTGCACCTAAAATAACTTCTACACTGAAACCCCAAGCCATCAGCATGTATAATAATAAAATTATTTTTTTATGGAATAGCTTAAGTCATATGCCTTGACAAAATCAATCATTGCAAAAAAGACCCCAAAACAAAAACAAAAACAAAAAACTAGGGGGAGAGTGATGTCAGTAATAAATGACAGAGGAAGAACTTCCAAAAACTATACCCTTCATAAAAACAATGAGAACACTGGCAGAAATTGTCATGATCAACTTTCAGAACTCTGGATAGTAACCAAGCGTTTTTAGACATCTAGGAAGTGTTTATTCAGGAAAAACATCTCAATCTTGGTAAGAATAGGTGGTATTTAGGGTGTTTTAACTTCCCCTGTTTCAGTTACTCTCTTCTGAGCTGTACAGCAATATAGGAAACCAACAACCTAGGAGCATAGGGAAAACCAGCAGCCTGAAAACCACTGGATGGAAAAGAATGAGGTTGACTCTATTTCAAGGCTATCTCAGAGAACTTTTATTATCTTACATGCTGAACCTAAAGTTAAACACAGGGTTACCACACAAGCCAGAGATTCCAGTCATAGTATATACACAAGATGTTGAAATCATATATTCCTACAAAAACTTGTACATGACTGTTCACAATAGCATCAATCATAATAGCCCCAAAGCGGAAACAATTCAAATGTCCGTCAATGGGTAAGTGGGTGAACAAAATGTAGTATAAGCATATAACTGAATATTATTCAACCATAAAGAGGAATGAAGTACTGATACAAACTACATGATAAACCTTGAAAACATGCTAAGTGAAAGAAGATAGACACAAAGGGCTACATATGGTATGCATTGTAGGAATTTATGTGTATGAAATGTCCAGACAGGAAAATTCAGAGAAAGAAAGTAGTGGTTGCCAAAGGCTGACCGTGAATAGGAATGAGGAATGATCGCACTAGGTACAAGGTTTTTTTTTTGGGGGGGGTGGGTAATAAAATTGTTCTCTCTCAAGAGAGAGGCTGTCTCTCATTTCTGGGTGGCTACCATAAGCCCCGTTTTTGTTTTGCCACACCCATGCCTTGCTGAGAGTTGTGACACTGAGGCTTTCTAAGGTTTCTTTAACCTAAGCCATTTTTACTCTCTTTCATTTATACTCGAGTTTTTGAGTGGGCTCTTTGTCACTGTTGCCAATTCTTTTGCCAGTAAAAGTGAGAGGAACCTTCTTAGAGGTGAAAATTTTAGTGGACGAACGAAGCCAGGCACACCTATGTTACTTACCAAAAATCTTTTATGGAACGTCTCTTATTTCCCCATGTTCTAGTGAAGTTGCTGGGTAATTGATATGCCTCTGTAGTCAGTCTGGTGAATATAGAGGAGTCAAGTTGTATAATGTTGGAATCCCGTTGACAATGGGATTCCATTGTCTGTGTTGCTAATGTGGCTGAGCCAGGGGAGGGAATATAGATAAAAGCATTTTTTCTTTGTTGTTATTTTTGCTTGATGACAGCTTGAAGATGTTTTAAAATTAGTAAAATCCTACTTTAGTTTTAATATTAAAGAAAAATTTCATCTTGGTATTTACAATGCCTAGGATGATTCTAGCTATGTACACTATGTGTTTTCTACTTAAAGAATATTTTTTCTTATGTGAAAATTATAGCCAGACTACGTCAAAAAGGCTCAACCACTTTTAGTCAAACCTAAATTTGAAGACCAGACCCACAACTTATTATTTATGTAAACTTAGTCAAGCACTTGATTGTCAAATATGAATAATAATGATAGCTTCATCATAGGGTTGTTACAAAGATTACAAATGACATTGCTTATAAATTACTTAGCACATTGTTTATGTATGTAGTAAGGCCTCAATAAGTAGTAGTTATTCTTTCGGGGGATATGAGGATTTTTTAAAAAGAATATTAGTACTTTCTTTTCACTGATGTATGTTTGTTTTGTTTTATTGGATTTTAGCATCAGTATGTCATTAATTTTCATAGATCTTCATCTCGTCATTAGAAGGGAACTTAAGCTGCTTTTATAATATGTGACCTAAGTCAAAAAGATAAACTATAGAGGCTTAAAGCTGAAAAGCCTTATCTTGAAAATCTCTACTATGCAAATAACCCTTGCACAATGCTAGCCTAGATTGATTAGTTTTGTGTGTGTGTATAGACTTTATATAGAGGAAATATATATACAGTCATGTGTCACGTAATGATGGGGGTATGTTATGAGAAATGCAATTTTGTCATTGTGTAAACTAGCTTAAAGATCATCTTCAAAGAAATATTGACTATTGTTTGTGTTTTTGTGTTTGTTTGGAGAGATGGCTTATCACAGAGTTATATAACCCAGTGTCTCTTTACTGATGACAAAGACCAAGCAATCAAATATATGTTTATTAAATTTGTAAATGATTTTGCTGACTCCTGATTCCTCTGAAGCAACAAGGTGTCAGGTTTGATTACATTTATCTGACCTAGTATCTCAGGATTCTTTTTGAAAGCTCTTTCCCAACATACTGGATTATATGACCTTAGATTTACCTCAATCTACTTTTTCCCAAAAACTTACAGAATATAGGAAAACTCTATGATCTTGTTCTGTCAGCTGCTCTCTTGCACAGTCTGAGATTCCTCTCATTCATCAGGGAAGGCAGGGGGTTCCAAGATCAAGGATACTATCCTTCAGTTTCCTTTAATTTTTTTCCAAGAGTGAACCATAAAAATTACCTATTAAACTCTGCTTTTCAGGTCTTCTCTTTGCAACATCAATTTCCTCCTTTAAAATTATTCACCCAAAGTTTTACTGTTAGGAAGTACTCAAACCCTGAAAGAAGGCATCAAAACTGAAAAATCTCATTAATAGTTTGGAAAAAAAATGCCTTCATGAAAACTAAGTGAAATGGATTTGGAATGAGAGTTAGGATAAAAGTTAGTTTTCTAAAAAAACCATTAAGGGTTAATATATAAAAATAAACTTTGTTACTTAAAAAATCAGATAATATACAAGATAATTTTTCAAATATAATGTAATATACTAAACATAACCAATTATCTTCAAATGTTCAATTTTTTAAATGTCTGGTATAGTTACAGAAACGCAATTATGTCTGGGATTAGGAGCTTTGAAATTATGTAGGAAAATAATTAAACTATCATCTATTAGGTAGAATTTTTTTTAAAAAAAGTCTCTGTTAATTGATATCGTCCTTGTCCAGAGAGTAAAATTTTTATCTCAAAAGAAAAAAAAAAACTATTGTCTCTAAGTCTGAAATTAAACTTCTGTTTTCATGCTTAAAAAAGAAAAGAGAAAAAGCAAATCTATACACTTTAAATGGCTCTGAAGTGAAATCTTTCTTTTCATTTTATCCAATGTGGCTTAAAATTAAATAATTTAGGAAAAATGGGCCAAATTTGCTTCTTGAAAACCAATTTTCAGTGTGCTGTTGAAAACCTGAGATAGTGAGATTTTATCTTTTGAGTAGATATTGAGAAATAAGACTATGCATGGAAAAAAAATTAAGGCAAGGATACTAGTTTCAGAGCACAAAAAAAAATGTGTATCTGGATAATCTATTCTCTCTCTGCTTTATACTCACTTCCAACATCTTGGAAGCACAAAAGGTGCTTATTCTCCATCACAAAGAGCAAAAGATTTATTATAGAAACAGTGTTTGGCATATTACCAAGAAGTGGAGAAAGGTGCTGAAACTGAGTCAATGACATAATGATTCTGAGCATGAATGCTTGCTTGTCTGTTTGTTTTTTAATCTTGGAGAATGAATTGAAAAGTGAATATTTTGATGGCATTAAGGAAGAGGCTGAGTTTTTGTATGTATTTCTCTGCTGACTCCTTATACTACAATAGCACTGCCCACAAATCAAATGGTAATCAGATATGATCTGATTTATGCTTGAAAATCTAATCAGATATCTTGCAGGAAAAGTACTACCGGAAGACTTGTCTGATTTTTAAACTAAACAGCATGACTGTGAATGTTGTATCATGCACAGAGGGGATAAAAAAGCTATTGAATTCAAAGTTTGTGTATTTTGAGAATAAATATATTTTATTCTAAAAAATACAATCAAGCCAAAATGTTGTAAATACATACAAATCACCACAATCTTCTCATGGATTTTTGTGGATTTGAATTTACCGACCCTTCTGAATGTAGAAGGATTAAGCTTATTAAATGTAGAAGAGCCTAGAATAAACATCTCATGCACTTTACCTTCTAGCGTAAGTTCATTTTACAGCTGTTTGATCCTTCATGATAAATCTTGCCTCCTTCCGCTGTTCAGAAATCCTGCATCCTGAACTATCCTTCTGACTATTTTCACTCACTCAGATGTTACCCACTCTTCAAGACACAGCTCAAGAGCTATCTTCTCCATGGAACCTTTTCTGACCTGTCAAACACACATTCACTTCTCTTTTTAAAATTAATTTCTACAGCCTTCATTGTCTATACTGCTGATCAAACACTTACATATTTTTACTGCACAGTAGTCAATCAAATTCTCTCATTGTAAATTTGATCACCCAAAACTCAGCTCCATGACTCTAATTGGTATTGAAATCCATGGAAAGATAAACATGTTCTTTGAAGGTAATAGGAAATTTTAGATCATTGGGACCCACTGTGTCACATTTAAATGCTACCTCAATTTACCAAGATTGAACAGACTCCAAGAGATCAAGAACTGCCCTGTTTGAAGAAATAGTGTAAAGCAAAAATTTTGCAATGACTTCCCATTGTGCATAAAATATGTCCAGACTCCTTGGCACATAGCATGGCATTCAAGGGCTGGAAACAAGTCCAGTGTGGATGAAGCAGGATGAATAAGGGAAAGAGTAGAAGACAAGGCCAGAGAGTCAGTGCAGGATCAGGTTGTGTGAGGTTTTGTAGGCTAATGAAAGGATGTTAGCTTTTCCTAAGTGGGATAAGCCAATGAAGGGATTTGAAGAGAGAAGTGACAAAAGCCGACTTATGTTTGGAAGCCTCCAGATTTTATTGAGTCAGATCAACATGAAAGAATAATTGGCACTTACAAAGGCAGGAAACACTGGGAAGAAACAAATTTGGGTAGGAAATCAGGAGTCCAATTTTAAGGTTTGAAAGGCATATTAGCTATCCAAGTGGAGACGCTATGTAGACCATAAGTGTATAGAGTTCTGGAAAGAGGACTGAGCTGGAGATGTAAATCAGGGTGCAAATTTGTTTATAAGCTTAGATGTAAATTCGGATGATGTTTAGCAAATGATGTAGCCATAGGAGAGGCAGAGAAAGATAGTAGAATAGGACTCTCCAACAAGTGTCCCCACACAGAAACATAAATTAGAACTATTATCTATGCACAAAAATACCTTCATAAGACCTAAGGAAATAAGGTGAGAGATCACAATACCTGATTGTAGCTGAATAATAAGTAAAGATGCATTGCAATGAAGCAAGTAGGAAGGATATTTTTACATTACTTGCACCACCCCGTGCCTAGCACCAGGAAGAAACAGCACAGAAAGGGATACTGTCTGCTTTGGAGAAAGAAAGGGAAGTGAGCACAGGAATTTGCCTTGGACCCCAACACCAGGCCCTCCACAGTCAAATGCAGCATGGGTAGGCCCCCATGGCCCCAGTCTCCAGGATGATACCTCTGGACCCACTCAAGTACCAGGCAGGACCCCATAAACACAGGCTTTAGGCCTGTGAGTTGGATCCAATCTTCGGTCATCAGTAGCTCCAGTATCCAGAAAGCTCGTAGCAGCAGATAGGACTCAGCATCCAAGGTTTTTGGCCTTCCCTAGAACCGCACTGACTACAGAAGCCCTGAGCTTCCAGCCTGACCCAGTGCCATGCCATCCCCAACAGCCCCAGCTTCAGAACCATGCCAGGAGGGTTACCCAGAATCTCTGGATGGGCTGACAGCTGAAGGTCTTTCCCAGACAAAGCCAATCTGCAAAGAATAGAATAGTTACTTCTTCAAGTATACAGATATTCACACATGACCACAAAGATGAAAAACAATCAGGGAAAGATGATATAACCAAAGGGACAAATAAAATGCCAGTGACTGGCCCTAAAGAAATGAACATATATAAAATGCTTGGCAAGGAATTAAAAATAACTATTTTAAGGAACTTCATTAAACATCAATACAGAGAAACAACTCAATGAAATGAGGAAAACAATGATTAGAATGAGAAATTTAATAGAGATTGAAATAATAAAAAATAACAAATGGAAATTCTAGAGCTGAAAAGTCCAATGAACACAATGAAAAATCCAATAGAAAACATGAACAGAATTGATCAAGTAGAAGAAAATCTGTGAACTCAAAGGCAGATTATTTGAAAATATATGGTAAGAGCGGGAAAAATACAAAGGAATGAAGAAAACTTTATGGTACTTTCAGGACAGCATCAAATAGTAGATTTTTAAGTCATAGGAGTAAAAGAAGAAGGAGAAAAAGATAAAGGGGTAGAAAGTTTATTTAAAAAATTATACCAAAAAACTTTCCAAATCTGGAAAACATTGTGAATATGAAGGTCCAAGAAGGTCAAAGCTCTCCAGTCAGATTTAATATCAATAGCACTACCCTGAGACATATTATGATCAAACTATCAAAAATCAAAGACAAAAAGAGGATCCTGAAAACAGCAAGAGAAAAGAAGAAAACAACATATATAAAGGGGTTCCAATATGCCTAGCATATAGGCCAGTGTTCAGAAGAGATTTTCCTGGGTTTTCTTCCAGAATTTTTATGGTTTCAGGTGCTACATTTGGGTCTTTAATCCATCTTGAGCTAATATTTGTGTATGGTGAGAGACAACGATCCAGTTTCATTCTTCCACATATGGCTATTGAATTTTTCCAGCACCATTTATTGAATAGGGTGTCCTTTCCCCAGTGTATGTTGTTGTCTGTTTTGTTGACGATAAGTTGGTTGTAGTTGTAAGCTTTTTGCCAAGAAGTCTGTTGTTAGTCTGATGGACTTTCCTTTGTGGGTAATTAGATGTTAATTTTTTTCTTCATGTTGACTACATGCCTTGGTGTAGACCTTTCTGCAGTGCACCTCCCTAATGTTCACTGATGCTCCGCTACATGGATGCCTAAATTGTTAGCAAGACCAGGTAAGTTCTTCTCAATTATTCCCCCAAATCTTGATTCTTAGCTTTGGGCATTTTACAAAATCTCATATTGCTCAAAGACTTTGTTATAATTTCTTATAATACTTTTTTCTTTGTTTTTATCCAACTGGTTAGATTCAAAAGAGCTGTCTTCAAACTCTAAAATTCTTTCTTTGCTTTGGTCTCTATTTTATTATTTAAACTTTCAACTGCATTTTGCAATTCCATTAGTGTGTCTTTCATTTCCAGAAGTTCTGTTTGTTTTTTTAAGTGTGTGCCTCTTTAGTAAATTTTTCATTCATGTCCTGAGTTTTTTATTTGTTTGGTTCTTTGTGTTGGTTTTCAACTGTCTCTTGGATCTTACTGAACTTCCTTTCAATCCATATTTTGAATGCTTCATCTATCATTTCATAATTTTCCTTTTGGTTGGGATCCACTGTTATAGATCTAGTGAAATCTTTTAGGGTTGTTAAAACAGTCTTTTTATTCACATTACCAGAGTTCTTACATTGGTTCCTTCTAATCTGGAGAAGCTCTCTTATTTTTAAATTTGCTTTCATTTATATGGAGCTTTTTTTTAAAATTTCTTTTTTACTCCCTTTGAGGGTGTGCTTGTGTGTATGTTTTGTTTGTTTGCTTGGCTTCCATTCTGGGTACCTTCAGGGGTCTAAGGCTATGCATATATTCCTTGATTATATTAATAGTAGCATTTGTGTGGCGGCTTTCTGTGATGCTAATTGTAGTAGGGAGATACTGGGCTGCAGTTCAAGCTCTGTGCCAGTAGGTGGTGCTTATGTGTAAGGGCCGGCTGCAGCAGGAGCCAAAGGCTATGTACTTGATCTCAATTTGCTCAAGCGGTGGGGTGTGGTGTGTGGAATTCTCTATGTGATGTCCTGCATGCCCTGTTCAGCCCTGGAGGGAGAGACAAAGCTGGGCAGAGCTGGACACTTAAGTTCACCCTTGTACACCCCAATGATGAGCAAAAGTACCAGCCCTGAACAAGGGTGGTGGAGGGAGCTTGTGTTGAAATGTGTCAAGATCTCTGTTTGGAGAGCAGTGACAGGAGGGAAGGGACTGCAGCAGCTCCATGGCCTGGGGAAGTAGACACACAATCCACCTTAATATTACCCACTGTCTCCAGTCAGTATAAAAAGATGTAATTGAGACTTCAGAAGTTTATGTTGGGGGTAAGAGGGTGAAGTTTTATTGTGTGATTAAATTTAAGTTGTTATCAGCTTAAAATAACTTGCTATAAGTATAATATTTTTTGTAAACATCATGACAACGACAAAGCAAATACCTATAGCAGATACAAAAATAAATAAATAGCAAGAACTCAAAACATGCTACTACAGAAGAATATCACTTAACCACAAAAGAAGACAGCAAGAGAGCAAGAAGGAAGAACGGAGCTACAAATAACTAGAAAATGTTTTAAATGACAGTTACATATCAGTAATTACCTTGAATTTAAATGAATTAAATTCTTCAATCAAAAGACACAGAGTTGCTAAATGGGTTAAAAAACAAGACCAAACTTTATGCTATCTAGTTAGTGACTCACTTCAATTCTAAGAACATACATAGATTGAAAATGAAGAAGTGGAAAAAGATATTCCATGAAAATGGAAACCAAAAGAGAGTATGTGTATTTATGCTTGTATCAGACAAAATAGAATTTAAGTCAAAAACTGTGAAGAGACAATAAAGGTCATTATGTAATGACAAAGGGATAAATTCAGCAAGAGGATATAACAACTATAAATATACATGCAGCCAACAGCAGAGCACCTGAATATATAAATAAAATATTAATAGAACTGAAAGGAGAGATAAACTGCAATGTAATAATAGTAGGAAAATTCAACACCCCACTTTCATTAATGGATACATTATCCAGACAGAAAATCAACAAGGAAACATTGGACTTAAACTACACTTTAGACCAAATGGATCTAACAGACATATACAAAACACTCCATCCAACAGCTGCAGAATACACATACTTTTCAACTGCCCATGAAACATTCTCCAGGATAGATCAATTTTTAGGCCACAAAACAAGTATTAACAAATTTAAGAAAGTTGAAATCATATCAAGTATCTTTTCTGGTATAAAACTAGAAATCAATAACAGGAGAAACTTTGAGAAATTTATAAATACATGGAAATTAAAAAATATGTTGTTAAACAACCAATGGGTAAATGAAGATATTAAAAGGGAAATTAAAAATTTATTAAGGCAAATAAAACTGGAAACATAACATACCAAACTTATGGGATAAAGCAAAACCTTAGAGGGAACTTTATAGCAATAAATGCCTACATCAAAAAACAAGAAAGATCTCAAATAAACAACCTGATATTGCACGTCAGAGAACTAAAAGAGCAAGAATAAACTAAGACCAAACTTAGTGAAAGGAAGGAAATAATAAAGATCAGAGCAGAAACAAATGAAATAGAAAATGGAAAAACAATAGAAAATATTAATGAAACTACGAGTTGGGTTTTTGAAAAGATAAACAAAATCAAAAAACCTTAAGCTACCTGCTGGAGTAAATAAGAAAAAAAGAGAAGGCTCATAAGAAGTCAGAAATTAAAAAAAAGAATTTACAATTGATACAATAGAAATACAAAGGATCATAAGAGCTATTATGAAAAATTATATGCCAACAAATTGGGTAACCTAGAAGAAATGGATAAATTTCTTGAACACATATAAACTACCAAGATTAAATTATGATGAAAGAGAAAATCTGCATAGAACAATGAAGAAGGACATTGAATCAGTAATAAAATGTATCCTATCAAAACAAAGCCCGCGGTCTGATGGCTTCCCTGCTGAATTCCACAAAACATTTAAAGAATAACTAATACCAATTCTTTTCAAATGCTTACAAAATAATTTAACAGGAGGGAATACTTCCAAAGTCATTTTACAAGGCCAGTCTTACCCTGATACTAAAGCCAGACAATGACATTATAAGTAAAGTATAGGCCAAAATTCCTGATGAATATAGATGAAAATTAAAAAAAAAAACATACTAGCAAACTGAATTCAGTAACACATTAAGATATTAATTCACCAGAATCAAATGGGATCCATACCAGAAGTGATAGTTCAACATAGACAAATTAATAAATGTAATACGTCGCATTAACAGAATGAAAGACAAAAACTATATCATCATTTCAACAAACTCAGAAGTATTTGACAAAATTCAACCTTTCTGTCATAAAAGGCCCCAACAGATTAGGTATAGAGGGAATGCATCTCAATACAACAAAGGACATATTTAACAAACGCATAGCTAACATCATTCTCAATCGTTAACAATTATTCTATTGTTATTAGCTAAAAAAATAAAATGTTAATACTTAGGAGTAGATTTACTTCAGGTGTTGAAAAGTGTCCACACTGAAAACTATAAAGCATTGATGAAAGAAACTTAAGAAGGCACAAATAAATGGAAAGATATCCCATGTTCAGAGATTGGAAGAATTAATATTATTAAAATATCCATACTACCCAAAGTGATATACAGATTCAAGGCAATCCCAATCAAACTATCAATGACATTCTTCACAGAAATAGAAAAAAATCCTAAAATTTTTGTGGAACCACAAAAGACCTTGAATGGTTAAAGTAATATTGAGCAAAAAAAGAACAAAGCTGGCAGCATCACACTCATTGACTTCAAAATATACTACAATGCTATCATAAACAGAATAGCATGGTACTGGTATAAAAACAGAAACATAGACCAATGGAACAGAATAGATAACCCAGGAATAAATCCACACATTTACAACCAACTGGTTTTTGACAAAGGATTAAAGAAACCAAAATGAGGAAAGGTTAGTCTCTTCCATAAATGGAGTTGGGAAAACTGGATATCCAGATACAAAAGAATGAAAATAGTCTCTTATCTCATGCCACATACAAAAATCAACTCAAAATGAATTAAGGAATTAAATATAAGTGTCAGGAAGTCTGCCCAGAGGCTTTCAGAATCTCAGGTCCTTTGTCTTGCAGAAAATAAAGATCAAGTAGTTAGTTAAAGGAGAAGATTATTTAAAAAAGGAGGGAGGGATCATTGAAATTTGTTCATAGATACCATTACAGGATGGAAGATGAAATCATTGGAGGAAAGGAAGTTACTGAAATTATTAAGAACTAAGATACCAATCTAAAGGAACTTTAAAAAGTAATTTTTTTAGAGAGGGGTCTTGCTATATTGCCCAGGCTGGCTTTGAAGCCCTAGGCTCAGATGATCCTCCCATCTTAGGCTCCTGAGTAGCCACATTGCCCAGCTATATATGCTAAAATTTTTAAGGAAGGAGAGAAAAAAGAGGAGGATGTAAGGTTTTAAATGCAAAGCTCTAGAAGGAATATCTTGTCTACTTGCAGAGGGTCAGGGCTATTTTGTTGACATTTCAGAGCCCCACCCACAGGGAAAACCATAAGGGCCCACCTATGGCGATGCAAATAAGTGACTAACCTCCCTCATTCTCCACCTTGAAACCTTGGGTAAGTTTCCCCACCCCTTGCAACCACAGTTTTTTTTTTTGTTTGTTTCTTTGTTTGTTTGGTTGTTTTTTTACTGAGTTGGGTAGGTTTGTACATGGCTATGGGGTGGCTGTGAAAATAAATTGAGACAACACATATAAAGTACTTACTATAACTCATAACAAATGGTAAGCACTCAAATTACATTAATTATTATCATTATAAAGATCTCCCTTGCAAAATTGTACTCTAAAGGAAAAGCATCTTATTTCAATCATCTTAATATCCCCCTACACATCCCCCTACACATAATGTTAGGCATTATAAATGTTTGCTAAATTGGATTTATATGATTCACTAATTTTCTATTTCAATCAGTATGTTTTAGAAGATGGAAGTAAATGAGAAATTTAAAGATATACCTTAGTTCCTAAGACACTCATTAGTACCCAGCAGGTCAAGAAATGCTTTTGGTTGGTTGCCTGAAAACACTAATCTCTACCTATGCTTTGGAGTTTCTGTAAAATGAAGATAATGATACAGTATATGTTTGCAAATGGTTTGGGAGTCTGTAGATGAATGAAGTACTAGAACTAAATTGTCACCAAATTTGAACTATATCCTGTTTAATACAAGATGCATCATAAATTGTGGTTTTTCTATTTAAGCCCAAAACGTACCTATAGTTTTAATTCTGGAATAGATATGCTATCCAGTGAATTTTATTTTGGGACTCAGAATTGTTTTGTGCCATAGTTTTAATTTGTTAATGATTTACAGTAAAGGGCACAGAAATATGTAATTTAAGGGTGCAAATCTGACTTGAAAATGGATTAAAATCTCCACTTTCAACTGAATAAAGTGCCTTGCTATATTTTGCCATAAGACAATCCATAATTGCCTTTTGAAATATGAAGATTAATTTTGGGCAATGTCCCAATCATCTGTTGCTAAGATCAGGCCTCTCTAGGTCATCTAAGTTGGAACAGTTCAGAGATGAAAGGGAGTTAATACTAATAATTGTCATTGCAGCATATACTTATTGAGTGTTTACTGTGTGCTATTTACAAATTTATTTTTTAGCACATTTAGCTCTCACAGAAGCCCTAATAGTGATTGGTGGCATTATTAGTCTCGTTATATAGATCAGAAAACTTAAGTAGAGAAAGATTATGTCACCTGTGCAGAGTGACCTAGGTAGTAAGTAGGGGGCCAAGATTCAAACTCAAGTAGTGTGATTCAAGTGGCCACATTTTCAATCACCACCTGAGTACACTGACCTATCCACTACTGCATTTCTGATGTAGAAAGGGCCTCCACCCTGTTTTCAGGTGATAACTGTCTTTCAGTATTTAGCATCTCTGATGTCTTGATCTTAAAAAGGCCTTGGACATACATGAAAGTGTTTATTTTTATCATGGGTTTATTTTACTTCCAAGGAGATATTTAATGTGCCAGTAAAGCAGAATGCTGTCTCTTGTCTAATCAAATAAAAAAGCAATGAAGCAGAACTCGCATCTCTGACAGTGTCTTTACCCTCTAAAAGGGTGGCTAATTATTCCTTTCTGGTCAGGTTGTTGAATGATTAAAACTATTACGTTGGTGCAAAAGTAATTGCGGTTTTAGCATTGAAATTTGCTGTTTGATATTAGAATACATTCTTAAATAAATGCAGTTGTGCTATATATCATTTTAATACACATTTCTCACTTTATGTTTTTTTGCTAATGACTTATTACTTGCTGTTTATTTTATATTTATTTTAGACTGGAATGATGTTAGACAAAAAGCAAATTCAAGCGATTTTCTTATTTGAGTTCAAAGCAGCAGAGACAACTGGCAACATCAACAACACATTCGGCGCAGGAACTGCTAACAAACTTACAGTGCAGTGGTGGTTCAAGAAGTTTTGCAAAGGAGACCAGCGCCTTGAAGATGAGGAGCACAATGACTGGCCATAGGAAGTTGACAACTACCAATTGAGAGCAATCATAGGAGCTGATCCTTTTACAACTACACAAGAAGTTGATGAAGACCTGAACATCATCCATTGTATGGTCTTTCAGCATTTGAAGCAAATTAGAAGAGTGAAAAAGCTTGATACGTGGGTGCCTCATGAGCTGACCCAATATCAAAAGAAAATCGTTGTTTTGAAGTGCTGTCTTCTCTTCTTGTATGCAACAACGATCAAATTGTGATATGTGATGAAAAGTGGATTTTATATGACAACCAGTGATGGCCAGTTCAGTAGTTCAACCGAGAAGAAGCTCCAAAGCACTTCCCAAAGCCAAACTTGCACCAGAAAAAGGTCATGGTAACTGTTTGGTGGTCTGCTGCCTGTCTGATCCACTACAGCTCTGTGACTCCTTGTGAAACCGTTACATCTGAGAAGTATGCTCAGCAAATTGATAGGATGCACCAAAAACTGCAATACCTGGCATTGGTCAACAGAAAGGGCCCAATTCTTCTCCACGACCATGCCCGACCCCACATCACATAACCAACACTTCAAAAGTTGAACAAATTGGGCTACAAAATTTTGCCTTATCTGCCATATTCACCTGACTTCTCACCAATCGACTACCACTTCTTCAAGCATCTTTACAACTTTTTGCAGGGAAAACGCTTCCACAACCAGTAGGATGCAGAAAATGCTTTCCAAGAGTTTGCCAAATCTCAAAGCAAGAATATTTATGCTACAGGAATAAACAAACCTCTTTCTCCTTGGCAAAATTGTGTTGATTGTAATGGTTCCTATTTTGATTAATAAAGATGTGTTTGAGCCTCGTTATAATGATTTAAAATTCACAGTCTGAAACCGCAGTTACTTTTGCACCAAACTAATAAAAGCTTGTTGGGTTAATTTCTTAAGTGTGATCATGATGAAGTATCATTGAATATTGGCAGAATCTTGTCTTGTGGAGCTATGTTATGATATTTGTTATCATGACATAAGTAATCTGAGAGAAGAAATATCTCAATGAACAATTGTTTCAAAGTGATTCAAAATATTAGATAACCTAATTTCAGGCTTAAATGCTTCCCTATTTCATTTATTTCATTTCAAAGTGTTTAAAGGAAAATTAAAATATTTATTTTGGGATAAAAAATAAAGCTTCTAAATACAATGGAATGAACACTTAAATAGAAACCCCAGAGTATTTCTCCAAATACCTGCTTTGCCTATAAGTAGCTAATGTTGTTCTTGGTGAAATATCTTTTCTTTTATAAATTAAAATGTTTAGCTAGATGCTCCACTGTCTTTTCCAATACCTATTTTAATATTTCCTTTTCACTGATATTCAATGCACCATAAATATATCTGTTGCTCTCTCACTCTCTTCCTTTTTTAAAAAAATCTAATATGTCTGTAAACCTTTCAGGAGTAAATGAGAATTTTAGTTTCCAGATGGTTTCCTCTAATGGTTTTTGAGGAACATATATCTGAAAATTAGGACTTAATATTGAAAAGGAAGTGAACCATACTATAGTCTCACCTCCATATGGAACCCATCATTTGTCATAACCATTCAATACATCATCCATGAGCTACCATAACTTTTATCTTCATAAGTTTATAGAATTAAATATTAAATGATTGGCTTATGCCTAAATATGCATCTTTTTTAGAGCTATAATTATGATACTTTAGAAATAATCTCTGCCTTTGAAACACATTTTCTTATGGTCTCAAAAACACATAATCCATTAGCAAATACGTAAATGAAAAAGATGCTAATAAGGCTTCAAAAGATATTGCCAAAGTGTATGGCCTTGTGCATTCTTCTTTCAGATTTGCTTTTTATGGTGTTCTCTCATGATCAGTCCAAGTTAGTCTAACAAAAGAACCACAGCTAAATGCATGAGGTTATGACTCTTGTAATTTTTTTCTGAGTTGTTTTCCAAAATGACTGAACTTCCTCACCCACAATTAATTCCCCAAGTGTCAGTGGAACTAAAATAGATATGAGGCTTATTTCTGGGTACTATGGTAGGATGAACAATGTAAGTGGACAGTTATCGATTACCTGTCTAAACTGATTGACACTAATTTTAATAAGCTGGGACCTCTCGCTCTCTTATTTCAAGCAGTTCAAGACTTTATTTCTTCATTATGACTAATAGAATGGCTTGCTTACTTTTCCTAAAGCCTTTCCATGGTCAGAAAAATAAGTTATTATGGAAGCCCAGATGCTGAATTGTGATTTTATAAAGAAGCTTTTGGTCTTTTAATGTTTGATTTGCTGTTTGACTGCTTTCTAGATAATTAAAATGTTCTTCTTCCAAGCTTCTAATGTGAACTAAAGGACCTCTGAGAATTTTACCATAACTAATGTGGATCCCTGTTAGTTATAAGTTTGTTTTTACTGGTGCTATGTAACAATAGATGGCAAGTGAGCAAATTAACTTGGGGCAAAGCAATTCTAAAAGCTGTATTGGAAGAATGCTGTATTGGATTGTGTCACCTGACTTGATAAGAATATATATATACATATATATATGTATATATAACACAAGTATATATATTTTAAAGCCATACCTCTTCCCTCTAAATAATATTTGAAAATATTTTTGGCAGCAAAAAATTGGATGATAAATGGGAAGTCCAATACAGATAGCAGTTAAATCAGTCGGTTTAATGACTCTGCTTCTCCTTACCATCACCTCTGTTCTTAATTTAATCACTGAACTATGGACCAAAAGTTGGAATAAGAGCTCTTACTGCAAATGGTGATATCAAGAATTAATATCAATAAGCTTGATATGGAAAGGTTAAGTCTCTATAATAAAAGAATAAATAATTAGAAATGTGCTGTGCTAATTTCATCTTTCTCTCTTCTGGGAATATAGCATTTAAATGAGATGATTACATTCCAATTTATTTTCCTACAAATGCAACTAATTTGATTTTTTTTTTTTTTGCTTCTGAAAGGAGAGCATCCTAGCTACTGTATTTCTTCATATATGATTAGTAATGAAGATGTCCATTTTAATTTCATCTTTGCAAAGAAAGATGTTTTGCTAAGTGTTCATACCTGCAACCATTAATATGTTTTCTAACTCTTCATCTTCTTCTCTAATTACTCCTTGATTGTGGGGTACATTCTCCAACCTGTAGTGGAAAGGAAATTATTGTCTTTTTATCATCTCCCTGGTGAATTCATTCCACTTGTTTACTGATGCGTATGGCTGACTGAATAAAGTGATTCCTAATTAGCATATATGAAATAATCATTGGTCTATCTGGAGTCATAATTAAAGCATTAGGAAGAATTTACTGAGTGTCAAGAAGATAGGTATTAGCATAAATGAGTTTATTTTATCTGCATTAAAACACAGAGGATACCTTTTACAGAGCAATAACAATATGGCCATTTACCAAAATCATTAGTGCACATCATTGGAGATATAAATTATTGCATCTAAATGCCCTTCTACATAAATATCACAGTAACAAAAAGCTGACTTGACACCTTAAACAAAAGTTTAAAGAAAGGAAACATTTGTTTTTCCATAGTGCTCCTATTTAATTATTAAATCAAAAATCATTTTTATTAAGCATCTTCTTGGGTTTGGGAAAAACTCACCTACTAAGAGACTTTTTGTTTGGGAAGGTGAACAAAATTTTTAGATTGCTTTAAGCATATGTTTTATTTCTAGATAGGAAATAGTAAAGGTTTGAAGCCAAGAACACAAAAGGGTCAAGCGTTTTAAAAAAAAAAAAAAGCTAGCTGGCTGCGAAGGGTTTCTTAGGTTGTCCTGTCTTGAAGATTTCACCATGGTCCAAAGGCTGGCCTTCATTCAGCCTTGCCAGCTCAAAGAAAATATTGTGTTAGCATATTGAGAATAAATCAGTCTCTTAAAACTGTTAAATGCCTGAGGTGATGTATACCCCTATTACCCTTATTTGATTAATTCACATTGTATGCCTGTATCAAAACATCACATGTACCCTATAAAGGTATACAACTATTATATACTCATAATAATTAAAAATAAAAAATTAAAAAAAGAAAGAAATGAATTCTCACAAATCAAGCTGAGAATGAGTGATGTAAAAAGCAAAGGCTCTCTTACTGATTTACAATGAGAAATTGTAAATCACTGTCACGAGAGGCTGAGTACATTTGCATCAATATAACCAGTTCATTCTCCCGCTAAGCAAATCTTCATGGGAAGCCAAATTACAACCTGAGTTTGCTGGCTGAACATGGAAAAAGGTCAGGTCAGTGAGTTGTGAGTGTGTTCAGTAGCACCAGACATAATCTCTGATGTCTTGATGAAATCATCTCCACAGTATAAATCAGTTTGCCACAGGGACTGGGATGTTGAGAGTTTTTATCAGGAGTGCCCTTCACAGCGGATGGGAGCAGGATAGGTACTGCCTGCACCTGTCTCTCTAGCGCCCCCCCTCTGCACTTCCTTGCTCATGAGCTGCTTCCTAATGGGCACTTTCCTCCACAGGGAAGTTAATCCCTTGGGTCAAGTCCTTAGAGTCTTTCCATTCCTTTAAGATATCTTTGTATATCTTGGATCTTTGGCATTATACATTAATTCTAGATTTTAATTATCAGAGGCCACAATTTTTCACAAGTTCTTGTAGGAGAGTCTTAGTATTGACCCCTGTTAAATGTTTTCATATAAAAATCTAAAAGGAATATTCTCATGAGAGTCTCAGTTATGTAATTGTGTTGAAAATTCTAAGATACCTCTACTAGGAATCAACAGTCGGAGCACGTGAAGACATGCTCTATGGAGATGATATGACATTGGCCTTCAGTATGCCACTGCTGTACCACTTGTGTAATCTTCCTTGGGGCTTTGCAGCCGCTCTCTTTTCTCTCCTTTCTCCATACACCTTTCTCACCATCCCAGACCTCACGCACATACTACATTATACACCCAAGGGTGTGCAGCCTGTCCCAATTAGAATGAACCCCCATCTCTACATGTATATTTATTGTCAAATGATTTAAAATTAAAGAGGCAGAATAGAATGAATCATTGGAAAAAATTCTAACATTCTGTCATTAACTTTTATGTGGCTTTGAAAAAACTTTCTGCCAGTCTCTGCCTCATACCAAAAATTGGGGTTATAACATGATTTATATATTTTATGAGTTTTCATTCCTTAAGTCCAGGGAAATTCCTTCCCATAGAACATTAAACTTGAGTCAAGATGTCGTTCTATTAATTTAATCTGATAATTGCCTCAATAATCCATTTATATGTATAGCTGTAAAGATGCATATATGCATTTAAGTTAGTGTTTAGAATAATGTTACATGTTGATGTGTTCACATATGTGTATATCTCTTATAGATATAAATATAAAAATTGTATGTAGACCAACATTTCCAAAAATGAATAAATAACCTGAAAGGAGAAGGAATGCTAAGGTTAATAAACTTTGGAAATCTGGGTTCAAAATGATAAACAGTATTCTTTAGCTGGGCATGGTGGTGCATGCCTGTGGTTCCAGCTACTGGGGAGGCTGAGGCAGGAGAATTGCTGAAGCTCAGAAGTTTGAGGTTGCAGTGAGCTATGATCACACCACTGGACTCTAGCCTGGGTGACAAAGTGAGACCCTGTCTCAAAAAAAAAAAAAAAAAAAAACAGATAAACAGTGTTCTTTAACTGCAGAATATCTGAGAGCTTGTTATAACCTGGTGTATTTGTGAGAGAGATATAGTCACAGAATTTCTGAACTTTATTTGATTATGAAAGATTATGAAAACTTCTTTATAAAAAAATCAGTTTGTAGGACTTTGTTTTCTATAGAGCACACATTTGCAAATTCAGTTGTAAGAAGTTTATTTTCTAAAGTCTAGACACCACTTTTGATCCAATCAATAGAGAAGAAAGTTGGTCTATCAGTAGGTTGGTTGTTAATAAAAAAAATGATGTGAAAAAGAAATATTATTCAAATTAAACAAATGGCTGGGTAAACAAATTGTTCTACATTCATATAGTGGAATACCATTCAGCATTAAAAAGGAATGGACTTTTGAAACTCAAAAACTCTAAAGAGCAAGGATGAATTTTCAAAATATTCCAAGAAAAAGAAGCTAGATATAAAACACTATGATTTATTTATATAAGATTCAGGAGCTGACAGAATTAATATATGATTATAGCAATCAGAAGAGTGGTTGCCTCTGTGAGGGGAAGAACTGACTAGAAAGGGTCATGAGGAAACTTTCTGGGGTGAAAATGTATTCTGTATCTTGATTTGGGTGATGACAATTCAGGAAATTTCTCATTCGTTAAAGCTCAGCAAATAGTACATATAAAATTTGAGCATCTGTTTTACAGTGCAGAAATTATACTTCAATGCAGAAAGATATTTTTTAAAAAGAAATGCTGTGTAAAACTTGAGATGACAATCTTTTCTTTACAATAGTTTTTGTTCACTGGAGTAGAATGATACTGATGTGAAAAATAAAATGATGAGGATTTCTGCAAGGACATTGCATTCCATACATGCAAAGGCTGCCATTATTATTTTTGCCATCAGTATCAGGGTCAGGGAAAAATTCATCTTAACGAAGGTTTCCAAGAAAACAGAGCCTGTTTCAAGGTGTAGATGCTAATGCTGATTTAGGAGCTACCATCCCAAGATATTAAGAGGGAAGAAAAGGGGAATAACGCAGAGAAAGATGAGAAGCAATGCATTGCTATACTGGTTACTCCATTATGGTTGGAGCTGGGGCAAGACAGTTCATACAGTCGGTGCACTGGCTTAAGCTCCCAAGATGTTTCCAGACAGGTGGCATAGACAGAACAATTACTGGAGGGAGGAAAAAAGAGGTTTTGACTATTGACTTTTTCCCATCTTCTGACACACAGTGATCAAAGTTTACCCCCCCCCCCGGGGAAGTTAAATACTGTGCACTTCTGGTTTACATCACCTGACCCCATTGGCAACCACTTTGGGATCCAACGTCTTGTGGTATGCCCTTGGTCAGAACCCAGAGTCTGGCAGGGCATGTATAATAGCTGATCAGCTTCAGGTAGCAGAACCATGTGAGCCTGGGCAGAGTTAGCCATGGTGGCAGGTGAGATGCAGCAAAGAGCTGATGGTTTAAGACACAGCCTAGAGGCAGAGAGAACCTGAAAAGCTATATCTGATACTTCCAATAGAGGGGCAGGATAGTATAATAAGATCTACTAATATTTGGATTGTTATGAGGGTTGTTAGAATTAAGTAAGTTAATACATGTGAAATTCTTGTAACAGTGCCTGGCTCATAATAAATGCTTAATAAATATTACATTTTACAATCATATTCTTTACACTATATTGTGTATTTTCCTGAATATATTCCTATTTAGTTCTGATAACAGTCTTATGAAGCAGTATTTTTCTCAACATACTTTACAGACTTTGAATGTGAAGCTCAAAGAAATTAGATGTAGTAGCAACTTAATAGTGTTTTAATGTGTGCAGATCATGGAACTGAGCACTAAGCTTACCTGACTTGCCCAGTATCATGTAGCTATTGAGGAGCTACGGCACCACTAGAAGTAAGAACATATGCCTCCTGTTCAAGAATCTTCTCTATTATACCGTGCTACCTTTCCCCAATGATACATAAAACAAGTATTTTAATGATACAAATATTTTTCTAATATATTTAAGTATATTGGTTTCTTTCTTTGGCCCCTGAGACACACGAAAAACAAAGTGTTATAGAGGGTAGTAAACATTTATTTCTAAAGTCTAGAATTTTCTTAGGTTTCTGTGGGCATAAGCATAGTAAACATTTTTGGGAACAAAATGGAAACCATCTTGTTGGCTCATACATGTTTTACTTACTCAAAAATGTCGTTGTCTTTATAACTATATTGATCAAGTTGCCTAGCCGGGTCCCTTTTACCATGTTCAAGTTCATTTGCTCATTTATTCATAATTCTGTCCATGCCTCTAAGAACAGATAGTTTGGAAAGGGAGATGGAAAAAGTATACAATTATAAAACAATGTTATAAATGCTAAAAGGAGTGTAAATATGGGTGTTTTGGATGCTCAAAAAAGTTTATAATGAAGCGTTTAGTATTAAACGGCTCATTTTTTTAGTCATAAGAATTTTATTAATTTCCAAAGCATCTCTTTAAAATATAAATCCAGTTCTGGATAATTTGAACCATATCTATCTATCTATCTATCTATCTATCTATCTATCTATCTATCTATCTATATATTACCAAACCATTGTGTAGTGGTGGCAGAGCATATTAACCAAAGAGAGTTCCTTTCAGATAGGAAAAGCAAGTAGAACACTCTTCACTGCTGATGGAGAAGGATGAACCACAGGGGATGAAGCCATGGAGAGAATACTCCGTGAGTTACTAAAAGGAATCCAACTTCCAAAATTCTAGGTCTTGACTAAAGTGGGCAATGGGGTGATAAAACTTTTTCAAAGGGAAGGGGAAGTCGAAGTATATCTAGTCTATTGCTCCTGACATATACAAGGCTTAGGAGCAGGAGAGAAGCAAGGGCAGAGAGAGGGGTGTAGATAGAAGTGCTTGGGATTGCTTCTGGTTTGGCCATGGCCAACATGCCATAAATAGTAGCCTCCGCAGTCCTGTGTGCCCTGACAGGAGGATACAGAGCTGCTGAGAGGGCTGGGCTGGAACTCATCAAAGGAATGGGAGTGGCATGAGTTGGCCACAGAGCAGGGTCTAGGGCAGGAATTTCAGCAGTGGCTGTCAACTCTGAAAGATAATGTGGAATTAGCCATACTTTGGTAAACATCAACAGAGGGTATCCAGGGACAAAACTACACATTTCCATATTAGCATTCACCGGGGCATTCCCAGATATGCCTCCCCCTGTGGTCATGAACATATACTGGAGAGGTAACTTTTATGCAGACACCACCTTGGAAAAGAGGCAAGTGAAAAGAAAAAACCTTGAGAGAATAGAGAAATAACTTTGGCAATGCATTTGAAGTTTAAATTTTCTGAAGAGATTGAGTTCATTGGAAAGTCACAGTTTTAAAGGCAGAAGAAATTGACACATTTATTGCCCCTATACCCCCTTTCCTCACCTATTGGAGGGGGGGATATCAGATATAGAAAACAAAGAAAATCTTCAAGTTTGTACATCCAACTGACCAATTACACTGGCATTATTTTCTTATTTATTAAGGTAAATGGCATTTTCATTCATTTGTCTGTGTAATATAAGAAAGAAAAAGAAAGGCAACAGGAAAAATACATTAAAAAAACTCATTTTTTGAAAGAACCTAATAAATAAATCACACTTGTAGACTTATTTTATCCTACATTACATTGCTTTCACATGTGATTTGGAGCACAAATCCTTAATCATAAGGAAATTTGGAAGAATCTGTGAAACTGTAGTGTTAAGCCGTAACAGTGGGCTTTTTCACAGTAACTGGATAAGGATCATTTCTTTAAAAATATATCATTGCCTTGTAGTTTTCATTGTTTCTGTTGCCATCAATCTTACTGTCACCCCTTTGAAAGCAATGTGTCTGTTTTCTCTGAGTGCCTTTATAATTCTTTCTCTATGTTGTGTATTTATTTCTTTTTTCTCTTTACATTTCAGTAGTATTTTTATAATGTGATTAGATTTAGTTTCTTTGTTTGTAGTTCAAAGAGCTTTCTAAATCTGTGGTTTGATGTCCTTAATTGAAAATTCTTCATTATCAGCTCCTCTAATATGAATTCTGTCCCATTATCTCTCTCCTATGTGTCTGGGATCTCAAACACATACATATTAGATGTATTAACTGTGTCCCTTATGTCTCTGGTGCTATTTTCAATTATTTTCGCTTTTTCTCTGTGTTTAATGAGTTTTGATCAAATGCTCAATATTTTGTATAAATTTTAAAGATACTCCACATGATGTTATTCTTTCATAAGAGGTTCACCCTCTTCTCTGCTAGGCGCGCATTGTGAAAGATAATAATCTCATTTTAATCAGGTACTGATGTGGTTCAGTTACTCTGGTTTAACCCCTTCCTAAACCATTGATGTTAACTGAGAGCTCTGTGTGTTCAATAGTGCCTTTAATGGTGGCACATAATGAAGTCGTTATTTTCTTCTCAATGGTACAAGTTTAAGCTTTATTTTTTAAAGGGTTTCAGCTTGGATTTTCAGACCTCGATATGATACACCTTCAAACTTGGAAAATATTTTTAAAAGAAAGCTGGCTAAGGCCCCTTTAGTCTCCAATTTTGTTCCTCTGGCAGTTGAGACCCACAAAACTCTTTGGGCAAGGAGTAGCTTTTCATCCTCTTTCTGTGTGCACAAAATTGATTTATGTCTCTAGGGAAAAGCAGGATCAAGAGATCTAATCATCTTTCCATGATTCCTTCTTTAAAAGAATCTTGGGCTCTTAATACATTTGGTCTTACTGTAATAGAATAGCACAGACTGGGAAATTCATAAAGAAAATAAATTTATTTTTTACAGTTCTGGAAACTAAGGAGTTCAATATCAAGGTGCCAGCCTCTGATAAGGGCCTTCTTGCTCATCATCCCATGGTGGAAGGCAGAAAGGCAAGAGCACATAGGAGAGCAAGAAGGTGCCAAACTCACTGTTACAAGCCCACCCTGGAAACAACTAACCCACTCCTGTGACAATAGCATTAATCCATTCATGAGGGCAGAGCCTTTGTGACCCAATCGCCAATTATTAGGCCCCACCTGTCAACATTGTTGCATTGGGGATCAAGTTTCCAACACATAACCTTTAGGGGACACATTCTAACTATAGCAGAATCTCTCTTTAGTTTCTTAAACCTTGGGTGAAGCAGTAGTTTCTGGTCTTCTAGGATTATTCCTGAGATGTGGATTCTCTGTGCTATAAACAAACTGGGGAAAGTTATCTTCTTTCAATAATTCACATTACTGATTCTGTTCTTCATAAAATTTAACTATCTGTTCTCACAGAGATAAAATTTTCGCTAACACCTGTCCCTGAAATAGCCAATGCACTTTAGAATGATGTGGCAAATCCACACTGAATACTTCATGTTCAACTTTAGCATGTTGTCAAACTGATGATGCCCTGTTGCATTTACATGAATATAGTTAACAATACTTATAACTTGTTGCAAAATGTCACTTAAAATAGCTTTAGTACAGAGATTTTGCTGATGCAAGATACAATGAAAAGAAATGAGAGCATCTGGATCTGTTAATAGTTTTTTAATCTGTTCAATAAACCCTTAAGGTCTTCCTGTCATGGAAAGTGCACTGTCTATACATATATTCACTAAATTTACCAAATTCAGTCCAGCTTCACAACATTAATCTTAAAAGTTGTTGAAGATATCTATTCCCTGTGTTGTTTGCAAGAGTGCCCAAAGCGAGTAACTCTTTGTAGCAAAGAAAATCTTCTGTTATGACCCAAATGAAATATAAAAGCTGCACCAAGTCAGTAGTATCAGTTGATTCATCCAAAGTGATTGAATAATATATATGTTTCTTTTGGAGTATTGCATGAAATTGTTCTGTTAAGTTGCAGGCTAAATCCTGCTGCCTATCAGCTCGAATTAACTAATTAGAAATGTTATTGGGGTCATCTTTTAATTTCTGCAATACAACCTTTTGTGCCTCTCTCTCTAATTTAAAATATTTATGGTCCTTATGAGTGTTATAATGCTGATGAGCATTGAATTTCTTTAATGTTGATATTGCAATATCACAAAGCAAACAAATCATCTGACCTTTAACAGAAAACAGATAATATTGCAATTCCCAATCCTCATTAAAAAATCTGTTTTCTTCCTTCAGAGTTCTGTTAGTTTTTGACATGATGGGCTGTTAAGCAGACAGAATTAAAAAATACTGTCAAGCTGTGCAACTATTCACAAATTCTACTTCAAACAGAAACACAGTGCACCATTGTCAAAAGCTGATAACAGACTGGTGTATTCCAGCCCCATAAACTCTCACCAACCAGCCTGCCTTGTGCGGTAGTGGTCAAGCAGGGAAAGTTAGAAATAAATCATGAATGTAGTAGCCACCAATTTAGCCCTTATGGCTTACTAATATTTGAATTGTGCTGGTCAATCTGGGAAGATTATTTCATTGAAACTTACTTTATTCTTTGGTATTTGAAATACATTCATTTTAAAAACAAAATAAAAATATAAAAGATGAACAAAAATGTATTAATAAAAATAAAAAGACTTGTTCTGTAAAAGTTGGGTTCAGCAAAAGGCTGCACTTAAGGACCTAGAAGGCCGCAGCTTCCCCATCCCTCATCTAGATGAACAAAGAAAAAAGAGAAAAGTAAATAAAATTAGAAACACAAAAGAAGAAATTACAACTGATACTACAGAGATACAAAAGATAATTAGAGACTTGTTGAACAACTATATACCAACAAAGTGGAAAACCTAGAAGAATTGTGTAAATTCCTGAACACATGTAACCTACCAAGATTGAACCAGGGAGAAATAGAAAACCTGAACAACCAATTACAAGTCCGAGATTGAATCAGTAATAAAAGTTCTCCAGACAAAGAAAAGTCCAGGACCAACAGCTTCACTGTTGAATTCTACCAAACTTTTAAAAAAGATCTAACACCAATTTTTCTCAAACTATTCCAAAAAATTTTGGAAAGAGGAGATTTGTCATAACTCATTCTATGAGACCGGCATTACCCTGATACCAAAACCAGAGAAGAACACAACAAGAAAAAGCTACAGTCTAATATTTCTCATGAACTTAGATACAAAAATCCTCAACAAAATACTAGCAAACTGAGTTCAACAGCACATCAAAGAATAACAGTAATAATAATAATAATATACTGGGACCAAATGGGATTTATCCCAGGGACACAAGGATGATTTGGCATACACAAATTAATAAATGTGACGTGTCATACAACAGCATGAAAAACAAACACCATATGATCATTTCAATACATATTGAAAAAGCATTCAATAAAATTTAACATCCTTTCATGATAAAACTCTTCACAAAATAAGTATAGAAGGAATATACCTCAACACCGTGAAGGCCATATCTGACAAATCCACAGCTAACACCATACTGAACAGGAAAAAAACCTGAAAACCTTTTGTCTAAGAACTGAAACAAGACAAAGATGCCCACTTTCACCACTCTTATAAAACATATTACTGGAAGTCCTGACAAGAGGAATTAGGCAAGAGAAAGAAATAAAGAGCGTTAAAATTGAAAAAAGAAAAAGTAATATTGTCCCTCTTTGTAGGTGACATTATCTTATATGTAGAAAATATAAAAACTTCTCCAAAACACTCTTAGAGCTGATTAACTCATTCAGTAAAGTTGCAGGATACAACATCAACATACCAATATCAGTAGCATTTCTATATACCAATAATGAACAAGCTGAAAAAGAAATCAAGAAAGTAATCCCATTTATGATAGCTACCAAAAAATACCTAGGAATAAATTTATCAAGGAGGTGAAAGATCTCTACAATGAAAACTACAAAACACTTATGAAAAAATTATAGAGAGCACATAAAATAGGAAGACATCCTATGCTCACAGATTGGAAAAATTAATATAGTTAAAATGACCAAACTACTCAAATGATCTACAGAATCAAAATACCAATGGCATATTTCACAGAAATAGAAAAAACAAACCTAAAATTTGTATGCAACCACAAAAGACCATAAATAGTAAAAGCTCTACTGAGCAAAAAGAACAGAGCTGGAGACATCACACTACTTGACTTCAAAATCTACTATGATGCAAGCTATAGTAACCAAAACAGCATTTATACCAAGAGGAACATAGACCAATGGAACAAAATATAGAACCCAGAGATAAATCCCTGTGTTTACAGTCAACTGATTTTCAACAAAGGAACCAAGAAGACACATTGGGTAAAGAATGGTCTCTTCAATAAGTGGTCTGAGACAATAAAATATCGATAAGCAGAAGAATAAAACTAGACCCCTATCTCTCACCATATACAAAAATCAACTCAAAATGGATTGAGGACTTAATATAAGACCTGATATGATAAAAAGTAGAAGAAAACATAACGAGAAATGCTTCTGTATATCTGTCCAGGCAAAGATTTGATGGATAAGACTTCAAAAGCACAGGCAACAAAAACAAAAATAGACAAATGGGAATATATCAAACTAAAAAGTTTCTGACCAGCAAAGGAAATAATCAACAGAGTGCAGAGACAGCCTGTAGAATGGGAGAAAACATTTTCAAACTATTCATCTGACAAGAGACAAATATCCAGAATATACAAGAAAGTCAAAGAACTCAACATTAAAAAGCAAATGACCTGATTAAAAAGTGGGCAAAGGATATAAATAGACATTTCTCAAAAGAGGACATATAAATGATCAACAAGTATATGAATAAAAAATGTTTGTCATCACTAATGATAGGAGAAATCAAAATCAAAATCACAATGAGATATCATCTTACCCCAGTTGGAATGCCTATTACCAAAAAGACAAAAAAGTAGCAAATGCCAGCAACTATGTGGAGAAAAGAAAACTCATGTAGTGTTGGTGAGAATGTAAATTAGTACAGCCATTTTGGAAATCAGTATGGAGACCTCTCAGAAAACAAAAATAGAACTACCATATGATCCAGCCATCTCACTACTGGCTACTGGTCCAAAGGAAAGAAAATCAGTATGTTAAGAGATACCTGTACCCCCATGTTTACTACAGCACTATTCACAATAGCCAAGCTATGGAATCAACTAAATGTTCATAAACAGATGAATGGAAATACAAAATATGATATGTACTTAATGGGATACTCTTGAGCCATAAAAAAAGAATGAAATCCTGTCACTTACAACATGGGAAAGTCTGGTAGACATGATACTAAGTGAAATCCATCACAGAAAGATAAATACCACACATTCTCACTGAGATGTGGAAGCTAAGAAAAATGAGCTCAGATGGGTAGAGAGTAGAATTGGGGTTATTGGAGGCTGGAAAAGGTAGTGGGAAGTGAGGATAGGGAAAGACTGGTTCCTGGATACAAAATTATAGCTAGAGAGGAGGAATAAGTTCTAGTGTTCTATGGCACTGTAGGGTAAATATGATTAATAATAATTTATTAAATATTCTCAAAAAGCTAGAAGAGGGGATTTTGAGTGTTTACAACAGAAAGAAATGATAAATATTTGAGGTGAGAATTATGCTAATCACCCTGCTTTGATCATTATGCATTATGTACATGTATAGAAATATTATTCTATCTCCCATAATATTCAATTATTATGTGGCAACTAAAAATATTAGAAAATATATATATATATTTATTGAGGAATTATGCTACTAAGCACTGAGATAAAATATTTCTATTATATTTTTTCATCTTTACAATAATACCACAAAGTAGGTGGGCATACTATCCGCACTGTGTGGATGAACAGGCTAAACCCAGAGATGTTCGGTCATTTGCCCGAGTTTCTTTAGGTACGAGGCCTCTGATTTAAACTCAGACTGATTGATTTGAATATCTGTGATTTTGACCACATCATCATGCCTGCATCCCACATTCTACTACTATGCATTAAGAGGTAATTCTAAGAATGAGAGCGAAAAAACGTGACTAATGTATAATACATATTCAGTGCCCAGGTTTTTCCATGAGTGGGTTGTCCCCAAATGATGTCTGTGGAATTTGCCTGTGTGGTGAGAACTTAAGTGGCTGCTGGGCAACCCAAGCCAGCTGCTGGGAAATTGGGCCCTTGTTTGAAGAATCAGTTTCCTTTTTTTTTTTCAATTCCCATCAACAGTTTTCAGGATTTCTATATTCTGAGTGGATTCTGCATTTAATGTATAATTGCAATACGAGATTGAAAATGTTGTTTACAATGTAATTCTAAAGTAGTTTATACTCTTGCATTATTGAAATGGCTTGCTTGAAACAGCTCACTAAACCCAGAAAAGCCTGCTTAGCTAAGTAGGAAGACTTCCAAGTCCATTCTTTACAAAATGCTAACAGAAACCAGATGAAGTATATCCTGTTGCTGGCTGATTTTTTTCTAAATTAGTGCATTTATGGTAAAGTTTTTCAGTTTGAGGTAACCATTCCTTCCTGTTCATTAGTATAATATCATGGGGAGTGCATTTGTGGCTTTATTAATGAACACCGTTCCTTGACTGAAGACAGTTGTAAAAGTGTGTCATAAACTTTAGAAGGTTTTCCAAATGCAAGTTTTTATCATTTCTCAAAGACAACACTGAGAGTTGATATTGTTCAGCAGATAATATTGATTATCTTTGCTAGGATGAATTCTCCAACTTTAAGGTACACTTTGTGAAAATTAGTGATGTGAATATTCTGCTGTCTTCTCTAGTTTTATTTTTCCATAAGGTTAATTTCTATGAAGAGACATAGTGTTAGCCTCTAAGCTTCAATCAAAAAATATTTCTTGGTCACCTATGATTTATAGAACACCATGATAAGCACTGGGAAAAATACCGAAAAAGTATACAACATTGCCCCTTCCCTCCAGATCAGTAATGTAGGCCTGGAAAGAATCACATGACATATTTAAAAGAAGTAGAAAAAGTTAGAATTCCAGCTGTATGTAATACTAGCGACATGACTTTCAGCAACTTGTTTAAACTTTCTAGTCTTAGTTTCTTAATCAATAAAGTGAGGCTCATAATATTTATTTTGACAATTTTATGAGGCTTAAATGAGGTAATTTACATATTATAAATGCCAGCACAATATCAAAAAACGTTATACACACATATATATACACAGAAAGAAAAAAATGAATACTATGCATTTTCAATGGCAATGTCAAACTAAAAGCTAATTTTAGGTTCTGAGTATTTAAATGTACTTATGCATAAAACTATTAATGATAAGCCTCGATATTTTTAAGTTGCCAAATAACACTATTCATGAGTGAAAAATCTCGCTGGTGTAAATCAATGCATCCAACTTTAATTTACTAAATTAACCAGGAGTTAATCTTATTGCATATCTGAGAGTCTGAGGAATGACTGTGGAAAAAAACAGGATGAGTCTCTTGATATTTACCAAGAGGGAAAACTCATAAGAGGAGATAAAGAATGGCACTAGAGCTGAGGTTTGGTTTCAGACAGTATCAAACTTGAATTTAGACTCTAATTATTTTTAATTGCATGACTTAAGCAAATATCAAACCCTCTTTTTTCTTGAGTTTCTTTGTCTTAATAAAAGGGAATAATATAGATATAATACTTAGCACAGAATTTGGAAGAGTGAAATGCTCAAAAAATGGAGATTATTCTTTTAGCTATTTTTAAAAGTATGAGTTGAATTGAGACATGGCTTCCATTTCTGACCATGAAAAGCATCAGTCCAAAGAAATTCCTGAGTCCAATATGTTCAGGAGGTCAGGTCAGTAATGGATCGATACAGAAAACTTGGATTAGTTGCTAAAAAGTATTCCTTCATGAAATTTCCAGTGTAAGTAGTTGAGGAAGAATCCACATAGGAGAGAAGTTGCAGTTAAGTTGCACACTATATTTTACATCACTATGAAAGTGGTATGAATAACTCATGGCCACTGTAAAAGCTAATAATAACACCCAAGAACGTCCAGCAGTGAGGGGAGCACAGGCTTTTCAGGGAATAATACTGCCAGGCTTCAGGAAGGGCTGAAGCTGCTGAAGAAAGAGCCTATATTTGCTCTCAGATTGCCAGACCTTTTACCTGCTTTCTTCAAAGAGACAACAGGATAAAAGGTATAAGCCAATTTAGTACTTAGTGTTTGTGAGGCTAGATAGAGAGGAATATGGTTGGCAAGTGTCACAATTGAATGATTTCCTCATGCTATTCCAAGACCCAGGCTGGTATGTGAAAGGTTGGGGCTTTTTAATATGTGTTCATATTGCATTTTTTACTTTTGGGGTACATTTTGATTGACCCAGAAAATTCCATCTAGAAATATATTTATTGCACAAATACATACACACATCCTCATATATATAAATATATATGCACGTATGTGTGTGTGTGTATATGTATACATATATCTCAAATATTAAATTACCCAACCATTTGGTTTGTAAACTTGTGGTAGGCAGAATTCTAAGATGACCCACAATGATCCTCACCCTTGTATTATCCCCTCCCAGTGAGTGCGGGTGGAACCCGTGACTATGATTAAATAGCCCTCCCACGATTATGTCACTTTATATGGCAAAAGGAATTTTTTAGATGTAATTTAAGTTTCCAAATCAGTTGAGTTAATTGAAAGGAAGATCATCTGGGTGGGTCAGACTTAATCACATGGTCTAGGGTCAGAAACAGAGAAGATCAGAGATTCAAAGCAGCAGAGACATTCTCCTGCTGGCCTTGAAGGAGCAACTGCCATGGTGTGGAGAGGGCCACATGGCACGCCATGGGAGGCAGCCTCTGGGCATTAAGAATAATCCCTGATCAGAGCCAAGAATTAAATAGAGACCCCCTACAGTGGCAAGCCACTGAATTCTGCCAAGAACTTGGATAAAGTTGAAAGAGGACCCTGAGCCTCAGATGAAATAGCATCCCCAGCTAGCACCTGATTTCAGCCTTGCAGGTTCTGAGCAGAGACCCTATTGCTACCCTGCTAGACTCCCGATCCACAGAAGCTGTGAGATAATAATTTTGTGTTGTTTTAAGCCATGAAATTTGTGGTACTATTTTATGCAGTAATAGAAAATTAATACAAAGCCTAAGACAATTAACTGCAGATGTGCTGCCTTGAACTTCATGTTTAAAGACCTGAATAGTGTAAATGTACCATAACTGAGCATTTTTATGCACATTGTACATTTTTAATTAGAACATGAAGAATCTCTTATGTGGTTAATAAACAAAGGCCTCAAAATGTGCATAAATGTGAGACAGGCTTAGCTTGTGCCCTCAAAGAAGCTAACATGGTAGTGAATAGTACAGACGTTTATAAATTTAAAAATACAGGGAATGGATAATGAAGATAGGACAAGAAAAAGAGCTACATGTATGCTGAAGATACAGAGTTCTATTTTCCCAGCTCCTATTTAAAACATTGGATTTAGAGTATAAAAGAGAGGTTTTAAAGTCCTATTCCAGAGACACTGGGGCTATTAGAGGCTCCTCTTCTGGCCTTTATCTTGATTTCAGCAGAAATCACTTATACCACATTTCAATTTAGAAAAAGCACATCTTTGTTCCAAGTTTTTAGATTTTATCCAGTAAATTTATTATTGGTTTGAAATGTCAAGATTAGTAGGTATTTTCCCCAACCCTTTTGGCTTTCATCAAGAGCCCAAATGCAACAGAATCTGATATCATAGAAAAATTTATGTAAATAGTAGTGAAAAAGCGCTGCCCATAGAGAAATAACTAAATGACATAAGCAGACATGTGCATAAAATGCTGCTCCATTTCTGAAGCTCCTTTTTTATTCTCCTCACTTTCAGTGGGCTCTAATTATCATCCGCATGAATGATAGGCATTCTCAAAAGGGTAGAAAATGGCAATAAGCCTACATTGCACTAATGGAAGCAATGCATATTTAACCTCCTCCCCCCACCCTGATTATTTTCCAAATCCTGAAGTTGCAGTAATTTATGGTTATTACTCTACAATTTGGTGCTGCTTTCCCATGCCTTAGCAAAGTAGTCTTCCTAACCTCCCTTGCCACGGTGAACACAGAGAGAGGGCTAACAATCCTGAGTGCACATTTAATGAGAGTGAGTTACCAATCCTATTGGGGTTTCCATTTAACATAACGAGCTGAAATTTTCATGCTAAGAAAAAAAAGTAAAGTAACAACAATTCATTCGGAAGTATTCTATGATTTGGAGGAGGCAACAATCAAGTTTTTTTAACTGTGAAGAAAAGGTCAAGAAGTCAGCTCATTCATTCATTCATAGTTCCATCCATTTTCACACACACCACCTGCTGAAGACCAACTCTGCTGCGTGTTGAGAACATAAATATGGCTAAGATATGTTTCCTGTCATAAGGAGTCCTCAATGACGAGGAAGAGAATTATGTGCCCAAATCGCTTAGGCCCCCAATGACAGGAGCTACGAGAGATTTAGGGGCATAGAAGAGGTATACGTGATTCAGGCTGGGAATGGAAGGGAGGGCTATTTTGTATGGAATGTGTTCAAAGGGAGCTTTGCTAGTAACCTAGAAAACCTGGGTTACAATTTTAAAGATAATGTGGAAAGATTATCAAATTATTCTACAAAGATTTCAAACATTTTAGAAGTTTATTTATTACAAATTGATGTGCTAAATTGTGCATCTTTCTAGTCTAGTCTTTAAAGCAGGACTTCTTGACTAGTCATCTTTTTTGAAATCTTTTGATGTAGGCAAGGCATAACATTGAAAAAAATTTGTATATTCTCTAAACATATATTTATATGTGTTATATAGTTTTATATATACATTATATAAATGTATAGTCAGCCCTCTGTATCCGCTGGTTTGCCATCAGCTGATTCATGGATAAAAAATATTAAGAAAAACCAATTAAACAATAATAAAAATAATACAAATAAAAACAATACAGTATAACAAGTATTTACATAGCATTTACATTGTATTATGTATTATAAGCAATCTAGAAATGCTTTAACGTGTATAGGAGGATATGCATACATTACATGCAAATACTATGACATTTTATATAAAGAACTTGAGCATCCACAGATTTTTGTATCTGCGGGGAATCCTGGAACCAATCCCTCACAGCTACTAAGGGACCCCTATACATATACATATATATATATATGTATGTATGTATATATATATAATTATATAGATAGTTCCATATATAATTATCTCTATAGATTTTAAACTATATAAATATGTATGTGTATATATGTATGTATTCTCTAAAACAGATAATTCACATTAATGAAATTTGGCTTAAATATAAAAGAAAGCTTAAAGCCTCTTCACAAGGCTGATTTTGCAAAATATTAGAAGTTTTCATCAAATAAATTTTCACTTCAAACCTCAAAAATATTCCTGTCTTATGTTTCTATTATTCTGCATAGCAAGGTCAAATAAACCAAGATTATTCACTTGATAGGTAAATAAATGGATGGATGGATTGAATGACTGATTGTTTGCTTAATTCATTTAGTAATTAATACAACAAATATTGAATGTCCATTTCTAGATTCAGATAAGGTAAAAATGATTGTCTTTGCCATGCCTTTACACAGCTCCCTAAAAGTGGAAAAGGTAGATGTAGAAAGAGATAAAATATAGTTAGCTGTGTTCAATACAAAGTGGACAACGTGCAACATGAGCACAGAGGAGGAAATATTAATAGTTGTCAATTAATTTACTACTAGATACAATAATTATTATGATTCAATGCATTTTTACTGTAAGTCAAAGCTAAATGCTCTATTTGAATTAATCACACGTAATCTGTACAAAATCTGTGGATTTAGCTACAGAAATTAAGTAAATTTGGCAAGGTTAAGTAACTTAAAGTCAAAATACTAGTGTTTGTTGGAACCAGCATTTGTTATAAAAATAATTCTATCTGCTGGAATTATGGAAGACTTCTTGGAGAGAAGATAGTTGATCCATGTTTTGAAATATAAATAGAAACATTTCTAAATATAAAGTTAGATTGAAATGAAGACTGAATAAAAATATATTGTGAGCTTTTAACTTAGCCAGTCTGGTGTGATTATTGATGCATTTAGTTCTTTATTCATCTTAAGTCAGTTCTGGTAATTTATATTTTTCTAAAGAATAACCATTGTATCATAATTTTAATTTTTGCATCATCTTGCATATTATTCTTTTTAAGATTTCAAAAAATTCAACTGTATCTAGAGTTACATCTTTTTTTCATTCTTAATTTTGTTAGTTAATACATTCACTTTAAATTTTGATCAATTTCACCTATTACATCTAGTATTTTTCTAAAGAAATAATATAATATTTGATTTATCATCTTCTGCAAAGTTTCTTTGCTTTTTGTTTTGTTAAATTCTACTTTTTTGTTTTTTTTTTTTTACCTCTTTGAACTTACTGTGCTATTCTTGTACTTCTTTAATTTTAAAGATCAGCAACTTTCTTGTTTTCTAATATATAAATTTAGGATTATATACCTTTTTATAAATATTGATTTGGTCATATTCTAAAGTTTTTGTATAGAATGCATTTATTGTTTTAATGATATTTTCAAAAATAATTTTATTATGTTTTGGAGACTATGACTTATGTAGAAATGTATTGCAACATTTTTCTTTTTCATTTTCAAATAAGATTATTTTTCTATCTTTTCAAATTAATTTTTCCTTAAATAGCATTTTTGTCACAGCACCTGGTTAAGAATTGGATTAACTTTTTTTTTTTATTCTTGAGACTTCCTTTTAGACTAACCATTTGGCTCTAATACGTGGTAAATTTTGCAAATATTCCATGTGTACCTAAAAACTGTTTGTGTAAATGATAATGTCCACAAGGGCAAAAGATTTATTCACAATAATAGTGCCTTATATACAGAAGGCTTTAAAAATATGTATGTCTAATAAATTTTCTGCTTGCTATATACAAATTTGCCATGTTATATTTAAAGAGTATAAAGTTTATCAATATTTTTTCCTCCTCCCCAGAAAATATAAGCATGGCTTTGCTTCTAACCCTCATCTTTCATTTTATGGTTGTCTAGTACTTTAGTCCAACTTTGTTTTTACTTTATATTTACTTTATATTTATATTTAAATGTATATTTAATTTGCATTCCTATATTGAAGCCCAAGGCTCCAATTTTAATTTCATGCTATTAATTTCTCATCACAAAATTGTACACAAATGTAAATCAATATATAACTTCAGGGTGAGATTTATTTTGTTTTCACTAGTTAGTAGATTTATTTCATGAATATATATTAACAAATCAAGTTTATAAGATAAATTCTATAAACTTTTATTTTTATCCATTTTAAATCAACTTTTATTTTTGTTAAAGTAATTTATGCAGATAGTTAAAAATGTTAAATAATACACAAAAGCTTATAACAAATATAGCTGTTCTCTTTACTCCCCTACTTGTGTTGTTTGGAAATTCTCTTCTCAACCATTTCTTCTTTTCTTTACTTTCAAAATTGTGAACATACACACTGATCTTTTAAATACTCAAATGTATTGACACATTATTAGGATATATAAAGATATAACTCTTTTACCTTTTTTTATTTCAAAAATTTTTTTTATTTCATCATATTATGGGGTAACAAATGTTTAGGTTATATTTATTGCCTTTTCCCCAAGCCAGTGAGAGCTTCAAGCATGTCCATCCCCCAGACTGTGCACACTTCACACATTCAGTGTGTATATACCCATTCCCTCTGCCCACATCCCATCTGCTCAACACCTAATGAATGTTATTACTGTATGTGTACTTAAGTGCTGATCAGTTAATACCAGTTTTATGGTGAGTACATGTGGTGCTCGTTTTTCTATTCTTGGGATACTTCACTTACTGGAATGGGCTCCAGCTCTATTCAGGATAATACAAGAGGTGCTAGATCACCATTGCTTTTTTGTTTTTTTTGTGTGTGGCTGAGTAGAACTCTGTGGTATACATATATCACATTTTATTAATCCACTCATGTATTGATGGGCACTTGGGTTGTTTCCGCATCTTTTCAATTTTGAATTGTGCTGCTATAACCATTCTAGTGCAGATGTTTCTTTTATAGAATGTCTTTTGTTCTTTTGGGTAGATGCCCAGTAATGGGATTGCTGGATCAAATGGTAGGTCTACTTGTATCTCTTTGAGGTATCTCCATATTGCTTTCCACAGAAGTTGTACTAGTTTGCAGTCCCACCAGCAGTATATGAGTGTTCCTATTTCTTCATATCTATGCCAACATTTATAGTTTGGGGACTTTTTGTAAAGGCCATTCTCACTTCAGATAAGTGATATCTCATTGTGGTTTTGACTTTATTTCCCTGATAATTAGAGATGTTGAGCATTTTTTTCATATGTTTCTTGGTCATCAGTCTGTCTTCTTTTGAAAAGTTTCTGTTCATGTCCTTTGCCCACTTTTTGATAGGGTTGTTTGATTTTTTCTTGCTATTTTTCCTGAGTTCTATATAGATGCTAGTTATCAGTTATTTATCAGATATGGAGCATGCAAATATTTTCTCCCATTCTCTAGGTTGTTAGCTCTGATTGTAATTTTCTTGGCTGTGCAGAAGCTTTTTAATTTGATCAGGTCCCATTTATTTATTTGATTGCTGCTGTGATTGCTTTTGGGGTCTTCACAAATTCTTTGCCTAGGGTGATGTCTATAAGAGTTTTTCCTGAGAATCAAATCAAAGATTCAATACCTTTCACAATGACATCAAAGAAAATAAAATACTTAGAAATATATTTAACTAAGGAGGTGAATGACCTATATAGGGAGAACTACGAAACACTGAGGAAAGAAATTGCAGAGGATGTAAACAGATGGAAAGCCATACCATACTCATGGATTTGCAGAATCAATATTGTTAAAATGTCTATACTACTCAAAATAATCTTCAGATTCAATGCAATCTCTATTAAAAAGCCAACATCATTTTTTGCACAACTAGAAAATATAATTCTACTCTTTGTATGGAATCAGAGAATTCCCCATATAGCCAAAGCAACCTTAAGCAAAAAGAACAAATTAGGAGGCATCAATCTACCAGACTTCAAGCTATACTACAAGGCTATAGTAACTAAAACAGTATGGTACTGGTACAAGAACAGAGATATTGACTAATGGAACAGGACTGAGAACCCAGATGTAAAACCATCTTCATATTGCCATCTGATCTTTGACAAAGCAGACAAAAACATACACTTGGGAAAAGAATCTTTATTCAATACATGGTTCTGGGAAAATTGGATAGCCACGGGTAGAAGACTGAAACAGGATCTGCACCTCTCACCTCTCATAAAAATTAACTCATGATGGATAACAGACTTAAACCTAAAGCATTAAACCATAAGAATTCTAAAAGAAAATGTTGGATAAACATATATTTATTTAGATTTTCTGTTAAGGTCTGTCTCCCCACACTAAACCTAAGCTTCATGTGGACTAGAACTATGGTTGTATTTGTTCACCATTTGTATCATCAATGCGTAGAACAGTGCCTAACATATAGAGAGGTATTAAAAGTTGTTGAAAAGTTATGACTAATCTTAGGACCAACACTGACTTCTTTTCATCCTACAATGAAGAGCCATAATTTGGTTTGCCTATTGACAGCATAGTTTGAATGTCCACTGTATATGGAAAAGAGTTAGGCTACTGGACAGCAATATAGGTTTCAAGGTTCATGGGAAAGATTTCAGTCTTGCCTACATTCCATTCAAATATTCCATTTTTATTGAAATCTGGCTTTTGTTGAGAACAATTAATTAATTTATGTATCCATTTGAAACATATTGATTTAGCACTTACTATTAATAACTGCAAAACATTTTACCAAGCACCTAATTAAATTTAACTGTGCTTTCAGGTTGAGCATCTCTGATTCTTTGCTTTTGCAAAGAGATTCCACCATCATCCTTGTTACACTTTTCATATGGCCTGCCTTAAACCAGTACATTAAATGTTCACTCCACCTTTGCCTCACAGAAGCCTAGATAAACATTTGGAATGGCAATGGTGTAATTATCTTTGATTAGTAACTGAGCTAACTAACACCTCCCCATGCCCGCCCTTTATTTTAGACAACAGAAAAAGAGGAAGTACATGTTGATTATTAGGCACTAATGTAGAGCATTCATGCATAGCTATAATTCCACTCATGAATATGCATAAGTTATGCATTATTTGTTATTCTCAACAGCGTGGAAGGTACCCCAACCAGTGTTACACTCATTTAGGATTAGACAACAGACAGGGATAAGGAAAGCAATTCTGGGGAAAATATTGGGCAGGAGCCAAGCACTCTTTCTTGTGTTCCATATGGAAGTGGTCCCTAGGCCTTTCATCATATAAATTGAGACTGTTGATTTAAGATACTAACAGCAGAGCTATAGCACTCATCAGTGGCAGCTTGGGATAATGCTGATGTTAGGGATATAAAACAGCAACATTTAACAGCAACACAGTACAGCAGAAAGGTTCTGGCTTCAAGCAGCCCCGACTTTAAATTCTGCCTCTGTTGCTTTCTAGCTGTGTTAACCTAGGTAGATAATTGGCCTTCTTGAGTTTCAATATCTTCAACTACAAAGCAATAATAACAATGTCATCTCTTAGGTGGTTTATCTAAATTAAAATAAAATAATATATACTTTTTAAAATGCTAGTACACAGGTAGTGTTTTCAGAATGAAATTTAAATCAACTATATTGATGACATTGCCTCCTTCAATCCATCTTATCAATTATTAAAAATATATATCACTTTAAAAATTCAGTTGGTTGAAATTATTTTTGTTCTCTCTTAGTCAACTGGCATATCTTTTACATATTATCTGAATGGTAATACATTCTGGCCTCTTCCTTTCCATAAGAACCAAAGTTCTCTCTCTTGTTTACTTTATCCTACATGCAGTAGGTTACTTTACATACATTAAGCTCTACCTTTCCTGAGAATTTTCGTACATCACCTAGTTGCCTAGAAGTGTAAGCCCATTCTTTGCTCCATCTGCTATATCCCATGCTTACAACAACTGATTGGACCAATAGAGAACACCTTACATGGGGTGAACAGATAAACTATAGGGGACCCATTAAAATTTGAATTGAAGTTAGGCAATGTGTAATTTTTTAGTATAAGTATGTCCTGAGTCTTGCATCAGACATACTTTCACTTATTTGCTACACTTGGCAAGCTTGACCTAACCCAAAATGGGCCAATCAGATTTTCTTCCCTAGGATAGGGAATTGGGATATAAAACTCTACTTAGTCCACAATGGGTGCTGAGATTGGTAAATCCCACAGATCATTCTGTGTAATCAGAAATAGAGAACTATGATGTGCAGAGACAGAGAGAAGAATGACACAGACTACAGAGGTGCAGAAATGAGAGACCACATGGCCACAGAGAGATGGATAGAATAGCCCCAGTTTGCAACTTACTATTTTCTTGATTCCCTTCATCCTGAATCCAGACTATGTATTTTCTACTGTTGCTTTCCATGAAATGCCCCTGTATCCAATAAACTTCCTTTTTTGACTAAGGTAGTTTGAATAAAGTTTTGAGTCTTACAAGTAATATTTCTATCATGAAAGGATCAGTTTTCACTCACCAGCTATCCCCCACGGCACCACTTCCAGTGTGGTTCAGAAGTGCCAGTATCAGAAACTGTTTATGATCTAGCATGCAGGACTGCTTGTGCAGGCCCATGCACTTACCTGTGCATAGCAAACAGAATGTGAAAATTACAGACATCGAGAATTAGTGAAATCTTATGTATTCAAACTAAGAATGTTTTGAAATATTTTGGAATTTGAGAAAAAAGACATTATTTTGGGAGAAGTTGAAATCTGGCTTTCTTTAACAAGCACTTCAATATTAGAATATGTTGCTCTTGGGTTTTATCATTCAAATATATTTAAACGACAGTGAAAAACTGAACAGATTTCAGCCAAACTAGCCTTTCAGTTCCTTGTCAAATAGCCTTTCAATTCAGTTCAGTTCCTAGTTCTTTCCCACTTCAGGTCTTTATAATTGATGTTCTGCCTCTTTTGTTGGGTCTTCCTAGAGAATAATGGTCAGATCTGAAAACTTTAGCTGCTACTAGATTAAGGAACAGTTATTGTCCATGTCCTTTTGTTTCTTTTTCTCCTCCAACTTGTATTGCATTTTGCTCTGGTGGTTTCTCTATTTCAAGAAATCGGCACTCCTAGCAGCTATATCAATACAGAGAGTATTCATAGGATAGAAAGTTTTGTTGTATTTTTTATTTTGAATATAAAAATAGAAACATTGGTCAAGTGCAGATAGATTGCATAGTAATGAAGGATAATGTAGAAAAATAAATTGAAATGCCAATGATAACATTATTCTATATTTTATTTATTTATTCACTTTATATACATTTTTGGTTATATATTCTTTGTCAAGCATATAATTTTTGTTAAAAATTAGACAGTCACATATAAGAATTGTTCCTGTGTTAAGACAGCAGATGCTCTAGTGATAGAGACAGGCAAGTAAGCATACAATGTAGGCTTGGCTAAGAAAAGAATGATGGAAAAAGTAATGCTTCAGCTGCCTATAGAAATGAAAAAAGCACAGCCAGTAAGGAAAGGGTACGAAAGCATCATCCAAGGAGGGACAACAGTGCTTTCAAACTCTTAGAAGCGTGAGAGAACATAGAAGAGTTTGGAAACTAAAAATTGTTTGATATATTAGAATGAAAATACCCATTGATTTATTCATTCAACAACTTATCTTGGGAAAGAGTAAAGAATCCTGGAGTGGAAGCACAAAGCCAGATCACATGCTGCTTTGTATACCATGATAAGTTCGGGATCTGTTCTTTAGGAGAAGGATTTTCAATAGGAGATGTATGAGTTGCATACAACAGGATCACTCAGGTAGGGAATGAGAGAGTTTTTAAGGAGGAAGGAATTTGGTGCAGGGAATCTGATTATTTCAGTGAATCTACTGCCTAAAATAAAACAATAATGAGAGGTAGCAGTTGTGTGTGTGCGGGAGGGTAGATTTGAGTTTTTAGGGAATGGAATGGACAAGACTTAGTGATTTACTATTAGTAGTGGAAAAGAAGGAGGATGGAATCTGCCATGCCTCCCAGAGTTCTGACTTGGATGACTGGGCAGATGCTGGCATGTCTCTTTTTCTCTTTTTCTGTCTCGTTCTCTCTCTGTCTCTCTCTATCTCTGTCTCTCTCTATCTCTGCTCTCTTTCTTTCATGAAAGAAAGCAGAACTCTGGAGTACAGTATAAGTACATTTTAGATAATGTGTAATTAGTTTATCATTTAAAAATATTAAAGGGCAGATTATTAACCATGCTCTTCTTTCCTTCCTCCCATTGTTTCCCCTTCTCTCTGTTTTTCTTTAATTCTTTTGAAATTTTTATTCACCCTTACATCCTTAGTTTTTTTTTCCTTTCCCTTCTGTAGGTACCATTCACTCTTCACATTATCCACAGTTCACTCTTCACATTATCCACAGTTCAAAACAATAGCTGATTTTAATAATTTGGGAGAAAGAATAACCTTTGTAAACTCCAAAGGTTATTGGAACTTCATGGAAAACTCTTAGATGTGTCAATGTGATCTCCTTTCCTCTCATGTCTTATGTTGAGAAGGCAACAACACTCCAGTGAATGGCAGAGGAAAGAAGAGAGAAGAGACATATTCGAATTCTGAGCTAAATGCAAATGAGTCTCCTATTTTACCAGTATCTTTCAAGATAGTTCCCATCTTCCCAATTTAAACCCTGAGGCTAGATCATGATAGCAGTCAAAGAAATCACTGTACCTGACTGACATAATTTTTTTTCATTTCAAAGTATTCCCAGGGTATAAATGATTTTGGTTACATGGATTGCTTTTGTAATGCTTAAGTCAGACTTAGAAGTGTTCCTGTCACCCAGATAGTGTTCACTGTACCTGTTTGGTAAGTTTTTGTCCCTCCCCTCCTCCCCACTCCCCACTGCTTGATTGCCATTGAATTTTACTTCCATCTACACACATATGTGCTCATCAGTTGGTTCCAATTTAATAGTGAATACATGTGGTGTTTGTTTTTCCATTCTTTAGATACTTCACTTATGGTAATGGTCTCTAGTTTTATCGAAATTGTTGCAAAAGGCATTAAATCATCCTTCCTCATGGCTGTAAGGAAAATGTTTAAAATATTTAAAAACTGCTAATTCTGAAAGAGCAAGTCATAGAAACTTCAACTCAATTTTCCCTTCCTTTCTCCCTGTCCAAGGCCCGAAGCTATTGTAGAAAGACTAGCTCATATTCAAGAGTCTCTTTCAACTATAAAAAGAATACCCCACAGTATCTTCTCCTCTCAAAATATTTCTTCCAGCTGTCTCTGAGGCTTTGCAAAATCAAAGCGAACTTTTAGCTCATGAGTGGGCACACAGGCATTTGAAATTCACGTGTCTTTTTCCAATGGGTTGGTTTGGGGAAGTTTATAGTTTTCTTGCCCTTAGGATAGTCCTGGCCCTGAGAAGATTCTGTATCTTAGTGGAGAACATAAAAAAGAAAGAGATAGTGAAAAGGATCAGTATTTCATGAACACACTTTGCAGTCCAGGCAGTTTTGTGCTTTCACCTTTAACTCTATCATCTCATGAAATCTTTAGGCTTACACTGCCAGGTAGGTTGTACTAGCTCTAGTTTAAAATGGAGTAACCTTAAGTGATTGAGAGTCAAAGTTACTCATCTCTGGTTAACTCATCTTGTTTAGTGACAAACCCAAAATTCACATCCATCTGTGAGTGCCTCTGAAATGTTCCGACTTCCCATGTCTCTGTGCTGAACAGTTGATGCTGAACAGTTTCTTTCTCTCTAAAGAAAACATCATCTCAAGTAAATGGATCTGTGAAACCCATAGTGAACCTCATTTGAAAGAATTACTGAAAATATGGAGAAAACTTGCAAAAAAGATGTTTTTCTGTTTAGCTGGCAAGGCAATATTGTTGTGGAAGACTAAAGATAAGTTGTTAACAATATGGCAAGGACTTGTTGAACAGCAAAAAGTCTAAACTGCTTTCTATTTATCATCCATAAAATCCATAACTTTGGCATTAGGACAATTGAGAATGTTTTGGAATTAACTGCCTCAGCCTGGGAGACTTAACTTTCTTTGTGTCCACCAGCTAGACATTTTTAGTCCTGTGGGAAGGTTATAACTTTCAGGAACCATTATAGTCAGTGGTGTAATGGTGAATACCTAATAATAGGCTCTGTGGGAAAAAAGAGCATCTTGTTTTATGTAACTTATCTATTTCCATGGTGTAAATACTCCCACTGTAGCTAATTTCAAGGTATCAGCCTGTTATTACTAAACATGGGGTTAGAAAGAGAGCCTTCATAGCTAATCATTGTATAGTATTTCCAAGTAATAATTAAAAGATTTAAATTAAAGAATTAAAAGATTTAATTTTAAATTAAAAATATTAATAAAATTAGTAAAATAATTAGAAGGTGATGATTTTTGAGTATTTATTAACTTTATTTTTAATGTGATTTTTATCAAATTATAAAAAATAATGCCCATGCTTAAAAATTGGCTCTCAAAACTCATGAAAATGTAACAACTGGCTTTCACAAGTTGGCATGAAACAGCTCCAACACCACACTCTGATACCTTCATTACACTCTTGGCTTCTCTGGGTTCATTTCCTCTTAGTCTGTCCAAATCACTGCTACACGCTATTGACCTATCTGTCTGCCTTGAGTCCCATTAAAATTGACCTGTGCAATGTCCTACTCTTTCACTGTCCAGAGTGATAGATAAGTTTGAATAGATTAATTATACCAGATATTTATAGGCTTAACACATTCATAAGAATAATTTCTTTATTATAGTTAATGGATGGCTGGTGACAGAAATTTCAGGGACCATGGCAGAACAGTGGGTAAATATTTTAGGCTGATAGAATTTCTCAGTAATCTGAAAATTACAAGAACCACCTGGTTATCAATGCATAGTTCAGGTCCCGAATCCATAAATCCTAATGTCATTGTCATATGACAGTCAAGTCATCCAGTTTTTCTTCTGATATAAAACCTAAACTGAATATATACTAAGCCAAATTCAATATTTCTTATGATCTCTCTGGGATTCCCTAAGTGAAGCATTTTAATAGATAGATTATTGCTTTCATTGAACTGATATAATGCAAATGACATCAAGGATTTAAACAAATAAAAGGCCTAATCTTAGATCTAGAAGGGATGTTGCCAGGTTATTGAGGTGAGTTGAGTTGAAATCTTCCTTTGAATAGGACTGTTCTTTTATCATCAAAGACATAGGAGGGTGTCTTTCTTTAAAGTTGTCCAGAGGAAGATATCTAACAGCTCTTCTTGTTCAAGTTCAGGGAGTAAGCTTTTATCTTTAGAAATCTATTATTTCTATCATACCTTAGTCTCTCCTGTTGTAGTCTATATTAAATATTCTTCTGCCATTGACAGAATTGAGAAGGACTGGACACTGCCATCCATGGTTGTAAGGCAAAGCCATCTCTTAAAGATTGTTAATTAAGCTGCCCCCCACCTTCCCTTTCCATGTTTGAACAAATTCAATCCCTTTAACTCTGCCACAGAAAACTTATTTTCTGGTATCCCTCTGTATAAACATTTCAGTCTTTTGCAACTAATTACATGGTGGGGATTTATCAACACTCCCCTCCACACTTACCCATATCCATTTATTTTGCTGACTGCAGTGGTATTTCACTTTGGGAATTTCATGAAGGATAGTAACCTGCTACCACCAAGGAAACAGAACCATTATCTGAACTATTTAATAACTACATCTCCTCTTTGCTGCCTTTTAAACCCGAAGAGAAAACCTGGATCCCTGGTGCTAGGATGCATCTGTCAGAAAAACAATGACAAAAAGAAATTTCTGGCAATAAAGCCCAAAAGGAGATCTGTGGATTTCCTTACAATAATGGTGGTAATGGTAATATCAACTAGAATTGTTCTAATCCCATTATTAATAATGTTGCCATTTAATAAAGCAAGCTCCTAACTGAGCTTAGTCACTAATTAGCAGCATATTTAATGAAATGAGTCTTGTATTATAGGTCAGAAAATTTGATTTAATCTTGGCTCTGCCTTGATTGATGACTTGAACAATTCAATTCCATAAATGTTATTGAGCATCTACATTATGTAGAAAAATATGTGTGGCACTATGAATCAAAAAGAAATGTCTCCTGCCTTCAAAGTATTTATGATCTAGTAGAGCAAATCAATTAATCTCATTTCTAAGATTTGTAAAATGGGACTATGACTTTAGATTGCATGATCCCAAGTGTCACTCTGAGCTTTACATCATCAGTATTCAAGGTGCATAATCTTGAATATCACTTATTAAAATTAGTTTCTTTTTCTTTTTTTTTTGCAAAGTAATATAGAAATCCATAAGTTTCTTTCACCAGCAGTTTCACAACTGATAAGCTGTGTGACCTTACAAACTTTTCTAACCTTCAAAATCCTCACATCTCTCATTAGCAAAGTAAGAATACTAATATCTACTTCTCAAAGATAAAAAGACCAAAGGAAATAACTTAGGCAAACCCTGGAACATAGAAAAACTCAATAAATTACAGTTATTATTATATTAGTTAATAGATTTTTCAGAAGCATGAAATAAGGTAATTTATATAAAGTTCTTAATATAGTGTTTGGTACATACAAAGCTCTCAAATACGAGTTCTGATATTTTAGATTAGTATTGCTCTTATTTTAAACCACACACTAAAAATTTACTACAAATTATGAGATTAAAATGTTAATATATATCTAGAATTAGACTCATAGAAGATAAGCTACTTTTTCAAGATCATATAGATTTCCTTTTTCTAAAAATCCCTAAGATGTAAGAATATAAAAGGAAAATATTGAGTTTAGAAAGAATTGACACCCTCAAAATTATTAAAATGCAAAAATCAGTTTGGCTAAATCAACCTTTGGACTCTAGAAAATCAGAGTTTTGTGTGTGGTTACAGGTAGTATAGGCATGTGAATGTTATTCTCTTTGCCCCTTCAATAAATTCTTGGACACTAGCATGAGTCAGGCACTCTGTTGGTGGTGGGAACACAGCAAAAACAGACATAGTCTCTATCTCCATGGAGCTGACAGTCTAGTGGAGGAGAAATTTATCAGCCAAGTGGTTACACTCAAATCATAACTGGGCTCCAAGAAAAGGTATGTTGAGAAAAGCAAGAAGGATTTGGCCAACAGATGAAGGAATTTTCCCATGAGAAGTGATGACTGAGATACCAAATTCTGGGAAAGGAATGGGAATTGTTCGTGTGGAGAGAGTTGCAGAGTTGGGCATTCCAAGTTGAGAGAAGCAAGCAGTGGAAGGGAGCACTGTGTCTCTAGCAAAAGGAAAACATAACTAGAGCAAGAAAGCAGAGGGCAGCATGACATGAAAAGAAGCAGAGAAAGTAAGGCAGCTGGAAGGATCCAGAGTGTAAAATCATGAGCTTCTTGTCAAATATTTGGTTTTGTTAGGACTGAACTGGGTCCCCTAAAATTTATATCCTGAATCCCTAACTCTTAATGTAATGGTATTTGAAAATGGGGCCTTTGGGAGGTAGAGTTAGAGGAGGTCATGAGCATGAGACCCTAATAATGAGATTAGTGGAAAGAGAGATATTACTCTCTCTCTCTGTACCATGAGGACATGGTGAGAAGGTGGCTATCTGCAAACCAGGAAGAAGACCCTCACCAGGAACTGAACTGGTTGGCACCTTGATCTTGGACTTTCCAGTCTCCAGAACTGTGAGAAATAAATGTCTGCAGATTAAGGTATTTTGTTATAGAAGCCCAAGCAGATTAATACACCACCAAAGGCTTACCTTGATGGGTATATAATCAAATTTGTATTTTGCAAAGTCCAAAATTGCTGTGAAGGGATGAACAAATTGGCATGTATAATTATATCACTCAAGGGGATAGCTCCAACTATTCCTATATTTGACCTTTGAAGTAATAGTATTGTAACATGTAGATGAACACATTGCCAGTGTCAAAATCCTTCTCTATCATTAGGGCCTCTCATAACCCTGGTACGATAAGGAAAATAAATATTGTCATAGTTTACTAACTCTTCTATTAACTTGATATTTGGCAGGATTATCCTCAAATTTTCTCCAGAGCAGATCCCAATGCCATAATACTTTCACCAATAGCTCTACAATTTTAACTCTGTACTGCCAGAACTACAATTCATTCATTCATTCAGCATATGCATACTGAGAATTTATTATATGCACAATGTTCTTGGTGATGATAATTTATTTGTAAGTAAGAGACAAAATATTTCTTCCTTCAATGAGCTCATCTTTTCATGAGAGTAAGGAGACAATAAACAAAGAAAATATGTTGAATTTCAGATTATAAATCTTTGAGATTATGATTAGTGCTATGAATAAAAATAGAGAAGTACACTGTAAGAGAAAGCTTACTGAGAAGATTATATTTAAGCAAAGACCTAGAGGAGGATTATCTTGAGAGTGTGTGTTTTAAGGAAAAGAAACAACAAATAGAAAGGCACTCGGTTGGGAGGATGTGAAAGGAACAGCAAGGAGGCCAGTCTGACTGGAACAGAGGCAGCGAAACTTACAATGTAGAAGATGAGATCAGAGAGGCAAAGTGCGATAGGGACTAGACTGTGCACTATCTTGGAGACCATTTGGGGGGTTTTAGCTTTTATAACTTTATATACAAACCTATGGATTATTTCTGAGTAGAGGTCTAATGTCAAGATCAGAATTTTATAACAATTACTCTGGTTGTTTGATAAAACAAATAATGGAATAAGGGCAATTAGTTAAAAGCTGATTCCATAATTCAGGTAAGAGAAAATGGTTGCTTAAATCAGAGTGGGAGCAATGGAAGGAACTAGAATATTCAGATATTAGATATATTTTGCTGGCAGAGCCAAAAGAATTTGCTGATAAATTAGATATGAGAGTTGAGATTTAAAAAACATAAATTCTAAGATTTTTGATCTTAGCAACTAGAAAAATGTAGCTTCTATATAGAAACAGAGAATATGATTTAAAAAATAACAGATTCTACAAGAAAGAGCTATAAATTGGTTTGGGACATATTAAGTCTGTGTGGTCTATTAGACATCAAAATGGCGGTCAAGCTATTGGATATATGAGTCTGAACTTCAGGGAAAAAACTCATGTTGACTATTTCTTTGGCTGTGCAGAAGCTTTTTAATTTAATCAGGTCCCAGTCGTTTATTTTTGTTGTTGCTGCGATTGCCTTAGGGGTTTTCTTCATAAATTCTTTGCCTAGACCAATGTCTGTAAGAGTCTTTCCTACATTTTCTTCTAGAATTCTAATTGTTTCCCATTTAAGGTTTAAATCTGTTATCCACCGTGATTTGATTTTTGTGAGAGGTGAAATCTGTGGGTCCTGTTTCAGTCTTCTACATGTGGCTATCCAGTTTTCCCAGCACCATTTATTGAATAGGGACTCTTGTCCCCAGAGTATGTTTTTGTCTATTTTGTCAAAGATTAGATAGTTATATGAGGATGATTTTATATTTGGGTTTTCTGTTCTGTTCCACTGGTCTGTGTCCCTGCCCTTGTGCCAATACCAAGCAGTTTTAAGAACCACAGCTTTGTAGTATAGTTTGAAGTCTGGCAAATCAATACCTCCCATTTTGTTTTTATTGCTTAAGATTGCTTTTGCTATACGGGGTCTTCTCTGATTCCATACAAAGTGTATAATTATTTTTTCTAAATCTGTGAAAAATGATGTTGGTATTTTAATAGGAATTGCATTGAATCTATAGATTACTTTGGGTAGTATAGACATTTTAACGATGTTAATTCTTCCAAACCATGAGCATGGTATGGATTTCCACTTATTTACGTGTTCTGCAATTTCCTTCCTTAGCGTTTCATAGTTCTCTTTATAGAGGTCCTTTACCTCTTTAGTTAAATATATTCCTAGATATTTTATTTTCTTTGTTGCTATTTTGAAAGGTATTGAGTCCTTAATTTGGTTCTCCGATTGAATGGTATTGGCATATATGAATGCCTCTGATTTGTGTGTATTACACATCAGATAAAAGACTGATAACAAGAATCTATTTAGAACTCAGGAAAATCAGCAGGAAAAAATCAAACAATCCTATCAAAAAATGGGCAAAGGACATGAATAGAAATTTTTCAAAAGAAGACATAAGAATGGCCAAAAAACATATCAAAAAATGCTCAACATCCCTAATCATCAGGGAAATGCAAATCAAAACCACAATGAGATACCACTTAACTCCGGTGAGAATGGCCTTTATCAAAAAATCCCAAAACAACACATGTTGGCGTGGATGCGGAGAGACAGGAACACTCATACACTGCTGGTGGGAATGCAAACTAGTGCAACCCCTATGGAAAGCAATATGGAGATACCTTCATCAGATTCAAGTAGACCTACCATTTGATCCAGCAATCCCATTATTGGGCATATACCCAGAAGAACAAAAGTCATTCTTTAACAAAGACACCTGTACCCGAATGTTTATAGCAGCACAATTTACAATCGCAAGGATGTGGAAACAACCCAAGTGCCCATCAATCCACGAATGGATTAGTAAACTGTGGTATATGTATACCATGGAGTACTACTCAGCTATAAGAAATAACAATGATACGACATCTCTTTGGTTCTCCTGGAGAGAGCTGGAACCCATTATACTAAGTGAAGTATCCAAAGAATGGAAAAACAAGCATCACATGTACTCACCAGAAAACTGGTTTCCCTGATCATCACCTAAATGTACATCAGGGAAGGATACCAATTGGATATCAGACTGGGATGGGGGGTGGGGGGAGGGGATGGGTGTATGCCTACATGATGAGTGCGTTGCACACCCTCTGGGGAATGGTCATGCTTGAAGGTGCAGACCCGGGGAGGTGGGGGGGGGAGGGGATGGAGGTATGACTACATGATGAGTGCCAGGTGCACTGTCTGGAGAATGAGAACGGACGCGCTTGGGACTCTGACTCGGGGGGATGGGTGGGACATGGAAAATGTATATAACCTAAACTTATGTACCCCCATGATGAGCTGAAATAAAAAATATATATATATAAAAATTAAAAAAAAAATAAAAAAAAATAAAAAAAAATAAAAAAAATAAAAAACTCATGTTGGAGATAAGAATTTGGGAGCCATCAACTTTGTAACTGAGATCACCAAGGATGTGGGTACAAAGAAGAGGTCCTAAGCCCAAGCGCTGTATCATTCAATGTCTTGTAAATGGGGAGACAATGAAGAATAAACAAAGAAGACTAAAGACTGGTTGTCAGTGTTGTAGAATAATAATCAAGGGAGTGTTTTGTATTAAATCCCAAGGAATAACTTGAACTTTCATCAAAAAGGAGAGAAACACAATAAACTGTGTTACAAATGACAGGTTACGAAGATGAGAGCAGAGAATTGACTTACCATATCCTTCAGTGAAGAGAAGATAAAAGGTTTTAGGAATTTGTCCCTTAATGAATTTCTTTCTTTCTGAGGTTTTGTGGCCTAAACCGTTCCAGAATTCCCAGTAACTCTTATACGAGCAATTATGTATTCATGTGTATGTTCCCAGAGTCCAAGAATTAAACATTTAAAATGCCGGTGGTGGTACATATGCATTATTTGCCTTTCTCTTATCTATAGTACTTATCAAAATGGGTTATAGCTATCCTTAAGCAAGAATGTATTCACACCCTCTCCTTGAGATAAGGACTCTCCATTATGTTGTGTTGTTTTTTTTTTTTTAATTTAGAGTGCAGAAGATGCTCATTATGATTAAAAAGATACTGAGTTTTAGGAAAAAATGTCAGATTCATAGTGCTAATAGCAAAAAGAGCATATAGAAGCAGTGTTATAAATCCTGCACTGTTCAAACTCAAGATCCAGGAGAGAAGAGTCATTCAAAATAAATTAAATGAAAGAGAGAACTTTAACAAAATGGGTAAAAAAAAAAAAAGAAGCCTGTTTTTTTGCTTTCAAGTAAGATGATAGCTTAATTATTTAAATGGAGGATGCCAAGAATCTTCCCTATGAGAACAAACAGAGTAACTTCATTTGCAACGGAGCCCATTCTCTTCACTCCTTTAAGATTTGGTTGCCTTTTAATTCTGGACTCAGAATTGATCCATATCTCTGACCAGCCCATGTTCTAACTCTGAAAGCTTAAGCATTGTTTCTTAAGCAATATGCACTCTAGTTTTCTTATTAGTAAAAGGATGATAATGTAATACCTAAATTATTGGAATTTTATGAGGATAAAATACATGCAAGGCATATTGAAGAATACTTGCCCTAAGAAGTGGCTTGTTGGGAGAGGACCCCAGAAATACACTGGGGATTTAATGAGTAAGACTTGGAAAGGTGATGGTAGATAGGAAAAACAAAAATTACTGACTCTCCAGTTTTCCTTAAGTTCTACCTGGCACTCAGTCATGCCTATCTCTTCAGTCCTGGCTGAGGAACTTCTAAATGTCACCTTTGTACTAATTCAAGATTATATAGGGCCTGGCTTGGTGCTCAGTGTTATAGAACCAAATTGGGGTTTGCTCACCCTGTGCAGAAAAGCCACACACTGGAGCTGGGAGTTGCAGCAGATGAAAGAGGGTTTATTTGCAGGGCACCATGCAAGAAGTACTGGCAGCTAATGCTTAAGTACCCAGATTCCCCGATGGCTTACAAGCCAGAGTTTTAAAAGCAGGAGTACATTTCAGGCAGGCCTGGTTTAAAAGGCAGGATACCCTGAAGAAGGGTGGGCATGGGTGGATTTAGAAAGAAGTGTTAAGATGGGTGTGACGGGTCCCTCAGGGTGAAATTTAGAACAAGAAATGGTGGTCAGAGTGTTCGATTCCTCAGTTCCCCCTTAGTTTCCACAGGGAACCCAAACACCTCATGTGACTCTGGCTTTCTTGAAGGAACATTGTTCTCATCAGGTCACCTGTTTACTTTTCAAGGAAAGCCAGGTGCCTGAAACTTCTTCTGAAGGGACTCAAAATTTTCCTTTATTTCTGTGTTTATGGGTCCCAGCAGGCCCCTAAGAGGGGTCCCTGCTCAGTCCCATCAGTAGGACAGGCCAGCTACTGGCAATACTCAATAAGATGTTGACACTAACTAGAAAGGCTCATTGGCAAATGATAGTGTCCAAGGGCTGTAACAATCTTAACTTACTTAACAGTCAAACAGTGGGAATAAGAGATGATGTGAGGGCTCAAAAGGCGGGCAGAGGTACTAAGCAATAAGGTATAAGCATTATTTCAAAGATCATGAAGACAGGTTGTTGTGTCATAGGTCTCAGCTATAGACTTATGGTTTAGTGGTGTAGCTGAAGTCCCTAAATGGTGGCTGATGAAGAGCAAGGCAGGTCTTTAGACTCTTTAAGCATCAAGTCCTTGCTTATATTTTCCCACATTTCTGGGTACAGAATATTTAAAGGACCCATCTTTTTTTCTAAGTTTCTTTGGCTCTCTCAGCTTCATGGGGGAACTTCAGAAATGACAGAAGAAACTCAGTTGACTTTTTTTTTTTAATTTTTTTGGAGCCACTTAGTGTTCAGTATAAAATATGGGATTCAAATAAGACCCCTGGAAGAGAATCTCAGAGGAGAGGCTAAGGCAAAACAAAACATAATCATCTGAATTAAGGCACTCTTTATGGGTTTCAGGAAAGAAAACCCCAGAAGTCCAAGTGACACAGTGGCATACTTGTCAAGAATGGTCTAACTCAAGCATAATAGTGAGTACACAGGATATACTGCTGAAGCTGGCAGAGACTAACTCAACTGTATAGTTAGGAAAAGGTGGTTCAGCTGAAAGGAGAAACAAGGCTGCAGAAGATAAGTGGAAACTAATCGGACTTTGGTATGAGTACAATTTATTTTTAATCCATTATCGCAAAGAAAGAGATATCTTTCCTCAAAGCAATTTAATAATCTCCTTGTTATTGGATTAAATATTCTTTATTTTCAGGCATATTTTCCTAAATAGAAAAACCTATTTATCTATGTAGTCACCTATATATCTTGCAAAAATTTTAAACAAGTGTCACTAAGTTTTCTCCAGCAAATTATTACGTAGATATAATAAGAATATAGTAGTAACAGTTTTCTATTCATCTAGAGTCTTTTGATTAGTTCAAATATATTATACATTTTACCTCATTAAATCTGTAACATATCTTCAAATAAAGGAGCCAAGGTTTTTATTACCTTTCTACAGCCAGAGTCACAAAGAGGTCAAATGCATCATCCAAGTTCATATAATAAAACAGATTTCAGCTTTGCCAAATCTTTCAATTAAGGTTACAATAGATAGTGTTTCTTTTAAAAAAGATTTTTTCTTTTCCTTCCAAGATTACTACTTTTTGCAAGAATGATTTCTTTCTTGTTTATTATCTCAACAATCATGGCATGGTTGTTGCTTTATAAATATTCTCTAAAGATCCTAATAAGTGTGTGTGTGTGTGTGTGTGTGTGTGTGTGTGTGTGTGTGTGTGTGTGTGCGCGCGCGCACGCGCGCATCCATGCATGGATGCAATGCACACGAGGGTGCAGTAGGAAGGAGAAAATTACATTATAAAAGTGAAACTAAAAAGTATTATCTCTCTTCTACACATCTGTGCTATCTTCATGAGGTACTAATAAGTTAGTTTTAGTAATGAGGAAATAAGAACATGAACCCAACTAGATACTTTACCTGAAAAGATAAGGGAACTAGTTTATTGGCAGCAAAGGTAGTGCTCGGTGGACTAAATTCTTGCCAAGGTTGAAATTATTGTTCATTTTTTAGAATATTACATCTTGAAAATGTAAGGGAATAAATAATTTAAAAATGAGGTTATATGTAAGGGATTTAATATCTAAAAAAACTATAGAACTAGCAAGATTGAGAACATATAATCAAATATGATTTTCAAATATGATATTGAAATTTGAAAAGGTAGAATTCAGAACAGTCCAGGAGAAAAGTGAAAAGTTCTTAGGTCAGAACCTCATCAAGCAACACAAGAATACTTCAGAGCTATCTCAGGCGTTTTCTTTGGTATTAAGCTTGTCTTCTTGTTTCCCTTACTATGAGTTCTTTGGTAGCTGAGATACTTCTACTTTCTCTCAGGATTTAGCTTAAAGGCCCTATCCTCCTTTACTGAGTCCCTTGTTTCTATCAGCATCCCTGAGCAACTTCAAAAATATATATGGAAGAATCTTAGGTGTTTTTGGAGCCACATAACCATTTTTTATAAAAAAGAAATTTGATAGCATACCCATGCAAGATTTTCCGAAAGATGTACAAGCCATAATGCTTTATTGATTTCCCAAATTTCCAACCAATTATTTTACTTTCAATAAAAAAGATGGGTAAGATTTCAGGTTCTATTTATTCAGTACCCTTACCACATGTTATCAACACAAACTCTATCATCATAATAATGATGAAAAACATCATATATGAATGGATTATCTTGTGACTGGTGTTATACAGAACATTTTTCATCAAATATATAAGATCCGTATTCGACAAAATATAAGATACTAGTGACAGACACTGAAGTAGACACAAATAAATGGAAAGAAATCTTGTGTTCATGGATTGGAAGAATTAATATTGTTAAAATGTCCATACTACCCAAAGCTACCTACAGATTTAATGTAATCCATATAGAAATCCCAGTGACATTTCTGACAGAAAAAGAAAAAAAAAATTCCTAAAATCCATATATAACCACAAAGGACTCTGAATAGCCAAAGAAATCCTGAGGAAGAAAAACAAAGCTAGAGGTATCACATTTCCTGATTTCAAACTTTACTACAAAGCATACTAATCATAACAGCATGATACTGGCATAAAAACAGACACATAGACCAATAGAACATAAAAGAGAGCCTAGAAATAAACTCATGCATATACAATAAAGTAATAGTTGATAAGAATACCAAGAACACACAATGGGGAAAGAATAACCTCTTCAGTAAATACTATTGGAAAAACTGAATATGGACATGAAAAATAATGAATTTTTTATGGCTAAAATAAATTTCTGAGGCTGGGTAATTCATAAAGACAAGAGGTTTATTTAGCTAACAGGTCTGCAGGATGTACAAGAAGCATTTTGCCACCATTTGCTCTTCTGGTGAGGGCATCAGTCTTGTTTGCACTCTTGATGGAAGGTGAAGGGGAATCGCTTGTGCAGAAATCACATGGCAATTGAGAGAAAGAGGGGAGTTTCCAGACTGTTTTTAACAACCAGATCTCAGAACAACTCTGGCAGGAACTGAATTTCTATCCCACCCACAGGAAGGACATTAGTCTATTCATGAAGGATCCCTCCCTATGTCCCAAATATCTCCTGTTAAACCCACCTCAACATTGGAGATCAGATTTCAACATGAGATTTGGAGGAGCAAATATCCAAACTATAGCAGACCCTATTTTGCACCATAAATAAAATATTAACAGAAATGGATTAAAGACTTAAATGTAACACCTGAAATTGTAACACTCTTAGAAGAAAACACAGGGAAAAATTCCTTGACATTAGTATTGGCAATGATTTTTTGGATATGATGCTAAAAACACAGGCAAAAAAAAGCAAAAATAAACAATGGGACAATATAAAATTAACAAACTTCTACATAGTAAAGGAAATAATAAAATACAAAGGCAACCTACAGATTGGTAGAAAATATTTTCAAACCATATATCTGATAAGGGGTTAATATCCAAAATATATAAGGAACTCACACAACTGAATATAAAAATATAAATAATTAAAAATTGAGCAAAGGTTTGAATAGATATTTTTCCAAGGAAGATATATAAATGGTCAACAGGTACATGAAAAGGTGATCAACATCATTAATCATCAGGGAAATGCAGATCAAAACCACTGTGTAATATAACCCTACACCTATTAGGATGGCTCTGATCAAAAACACAAGAGATAGTAAGTGTTGGTAAGAGTATGAAGAAAAGGAAACACTTGAATATTATGGTGGGAATGTAAATTTGTACCACCATTATGGAAAACAGTGTGAAAATTCCACCAAAGATTAAAAATATAATAGAACTACCACACAATTAGGCAATCCCACTTCTGAGTCTGTATCCAAAGGAAATTAAATCAGTATCTCAGAGAGGTAACTGCTCTCCTATGTTCATTGCAGCATTAGTCTTAATAGGCAAGACATGGAAACAACCTACATGTCCATCAATGGATGAATTGATAAAGAAAATGTGACACACCCATATATATAATATATAATATTTATACAGCCATAAAAAAAGGAAATCCTGTAATTTGTGACAATATGGATGGAACTGGCTAAGTGAAATAAGCCAGACACAGAAAGACAAATATTACATGATCTCACATACTTGTGGAATCTAAAAATATCAAAATAGAAGCAGAGAATAGAATGGTGGTTGCCAGAAGCTGGGGGGTGAGGGAAATGGGGAGATGTTGGTCAAAGGGTATAAATTTTCAGTTATAAGATGAATAAGTTCTGGAGATCTAATGTACAACATGGTAACTATAGTTAACACTGTATTGCATACTTGAAATTTGCTAAAGTAATAGATCTTAAGTGTCCTCACCACACACACACACACACACACACACACACACAATGGTAACTATGTGAGGTGATGGACGTGTTAATTAACTTGATTGTGGTAAACATTTCACAATGTATACTTATATCAAATCACTACATTGTACATCTGGAATATATATTAATACAATATTTGTCAATTATACCTCAGTAAATCTGGGTGGAAAAAAAAAGAATATATATACCAATCCTGAAAAAAAAGTACTGTCATCAAGATACATTTTTAAACATTTATACTTCTTTTTTCTTTCAAATTACTGTACAGTAAATAATAAATGTGCCAATTAATTATTAAGTTTAGCTAAAATTTGATAAAGCAAGGATATCTGTCTCCCTGCTACAGTAGTTTGGAATTAAACCTGAATTTGAGTTATAGCTTTAGAACTTTACTAGTATGAGGCCATGGCCAAGTGTTTGAACTTCGGTTCTTGCATTCATATATGGAGATGATAACATCCACAATGTGGAGTCGCTAAGAGGATTAAATAAGATACTTCATGTAAAGTGATTTTTTTCAGTAGTCACTAAATGCTTTCTAACTGGTCATACCTAAGATAGTCATCACCCTGTGTAAGATGCTCAGCATGGTGTGTTTTCTTTGGGTATCTGGAGCTTATCACTTAAAGCCCAGTCTCTTGTGCATGAGGATATTACTTTCCTTTGCACATAAATGAAAAGGAATGAACTATCTTTGACTTCTCAGCAAAGGATCGGCAATTGAAAGCCAGGTTAATGCTCCTGCAGAAAAAGCATATTGTGACTATCATCCCAGACCTAAGAGCCTGACATTTCACAGCATGAACTCAAGAGAAGGAAGCCAAAAGCTGAGCCCTTCTTATAAGCCATGCATTAGTGTATCCTTTGCACACATATTTGCATTCCTGAGTTTAAGCTTTGTTTTAAAATAGAAGGCCATCCCATGGGAGACTAGTTTTGTTATGACCACCATCTTACACTAATTTATGCTAACTTATGCCTTAATTTTCCTTTGAAAAAAAGTACAACCTATACACAAAAACAGAGTAAATGAAGTTTGCTTATATGAAATCTGGAACATATGCCCTGTGTGCTCACTGTATGGGGAGACTGGACACTAATGGATTTTCTATTACAAATCTTTTACTGAAAACATAAAGTTCTTCACTCACCTGGGGTTATTAACCACAGCTAATAAATGGAATTATATTGGTCTGAGTATTCTACTTAAGACAGAGGAGAATGACAGTCTCCAAATGACTCTGCACTTGTACTCTTTATTACTTAAGTTACATAGTAGTTAACTCCCCATTGAAATTTAATATTTGTTGTAAGGTGGGACATCTAGATCCTATTCGCTTGCCAAGTTTTCACTGTGGTTTAGATTTTAATTAGATTTCTTAGGAGTCTCTATTTTACAATAGACATTTTAATCAAAGCACTATTCCTTCTTCATTTATTTGTAATAGGTCTTCAGAGTTTCCTCATTATAGGGCTTAATTATTGCAGATGGCCGCAAATGGTGAATGTGCAATATACCTGATAAATCGCCATTCTGGAATCCAGCAGGACATCACCACCGTAAGTTATGTGAGGGTTTCCTCAACATAAGAGAGATATTTATATTTTATGTTGCCATGTGTAATTAAAGATTATGTATTTCAAGAGGGTGGGTGGCTTGGTAAGGAGGCAAAATATTATATTTGTTAAGCAGCCACAATGCCCAAATTATTATGCTGGGTACTTTAAAAATATAGACTCCTTTGATCCTGTGAAATAAGTAATATTAGCCTAAATGTTACACAGAGCAAGAAGTTGGTTATCCTGAGTTTTAAACTAGTTAGACTGGCTCCTTTCACTGAACCAAAATAACTCTGTTACTCTTAGATTTGTATCTGTGTGGTTTATTTTTTTAAATAAAAATCTTGGAACAAGTGCAATAGAACCTAGTTTTCCTTAGTCTTTGAAAGACATGAGTTTAACTATTAATATAATGTGCTCAGGTGTTAGGTAGATTACACAATGCATATGTGCACATACACACATTAACTTGTTTTAGGGATACAGAGACACCAGCCTACCACTCATTCGATGTTAAGTCACACAATTCCCTTGTTTTTAAATGCACATCACTTATATGCCATAACACTAATATAATATACCTTTTAAAATCATTTCCACCTCTTTTTATTGTGATAAAGTACACATAACATAAAATTTATCATTTTAACCACTTAAACTGTACAATTCAATGGCATTAAGTACATTTACAATATTGTGCAACTATCACCATTTTCTGGTTCCAGAACTTCTTCATTGCCCCAAACAGCAACCTCGCACTCATTACGTAGTCACTCCCCATTTCTCCCTCTCCTCAGACTCTGGAAACCAGTAATCTACTTTCTCTTTCTATGGATTTGCCTATTCTGGATAATTTATAGAAATTGAATCATATTAAATATGGTCTTTTATGACTAATTTCTTTCGCTTGGTATAATGTTTTCAAGCTTCATCCATGTTGTAGCAAGTATAAGTATTTCATTCCTTTTCAATGGTGTATAATATTTCATTTTATGGATATCCCACTTTTGTTTATCCATTCTTCAGTTGATGGATATTTAAGAGATAAAAATAGAAACTATACATTAAATTTATATATCAACTAAAAGATGGATTCACTTCTTCAAAAGACTAAAATATGGAAAAACATGCATCCCCAAATTGAAGAAGTGGGGTCACTTACTGAAATAGTCTATTTGAGCTGTGTTATTCTGTATATTATTTTACAGGATTGAATCAGAGACTGGATTTGGTGGCTCTTCCAATAAGTTTTAGTTTTATTGGTTAAACAACAGTGTGTATCTTTTCATTTAAAAATCATTATGGAAGAGTTAGCAAGTAAATGAGATAGTTTTTTACTTACTTGTCACCTATCACAGGGTTTCATTAATTCTAGGAATGCCTTACATGTCAATTTTAGATGCCAGAAAAGTACTGATTTAGTCTGAGTTCTTCCTGTGAAATATAAAATATGTAGAAACAACCCAAGTGTCCATCAACAGGTGAATGGGTGAACATACTATGGTATATCCATATAATATACTACTCAGCAATAAGAAGGACCAAGCTATTCAGACATGCAACAGCATGGATGGAGACTAATATAAATATGCTGAATAAAAGAAGTCAGGTAAGAAGTACATACTATATGATTCCATTTATCTAATACTCTAGCAAATACAGACTAATTTATAGTAACACAAAGCAGATCAATCATTGTTTAGTGAGGGGGCAAGAGGAAGCAAGGGAGAGAGATTGCTAAGAGGAACAAGAAAACTTTTGGGAGTGATGTTTATATTTTCTATCCTGATTGTGGTAATAGCTTCACAGGAGTTTACGTGTGTCAAAATTTATAAAATTGTATATTTTAATTATGTGCAGTTTATCATATCTCAATTATACCTCAATAAAGCTATTTTTAAAATAGGTAACTAGATACATAAATAAATAAGTGCAGGTCCCAACTTTATGCCTGCTAATGGCCTTTATCAACATAAAACATATAATAAATTATTACTATCAGCAATAAAAGGGGATGGGATGGCTAGAATTTTGTATTTTTAATACTAAGCACCATGGCTTTGTCCTATTGGCTATGCTGAAGGAAACAATTTCAGTTATACATAACCTACTGATAGGGTCATCTGGTAATGACTAAGAGCCTATATTTAGACCCTCAAATGTTAGCCATGACAATACTGAAAATATGCATCCACTACATTCCTGTATGAGGATATAAAAAAAGATGTGGCAAGACAAATGGATCTATTTTAATGTCACAAACAGATTAAAGCTAGCAAGCATACCCAAGCTGAAAACAGTCAACAGTCCTATTGTTATGCTGTTATTGGGAAGCTAAATATATCACACATCTGGCTAATTCAAGTGTGGGTATTGACAACCTCAGCTAATGCCCATTCTTTATGGACAGGATGAGCAGGTTGGAAATGCATAATCCATTTATATGTATGATGACAGGAAAGTGATCAACAAAACAAATTAACACTAAACATGAGCCTAAAATTGTCTGGTTTTGTCCATTCTAAGTCATAGAGTCTTGAATACAATGATCAATTATACAGATTATATAGATAACTAGGGTGCTTTCTTTGCATGAGACTTTGGAAAAAACACAAAAACATTTATTGAGTGATTCTAAGATACTGTACTTAGAATCATGTTTAATCACATCCTTAGAATCATTGTTTATGGGACAGAGTCCTAGACAACAAGCTTTAAACCGTACTCTATGTGTTCCTACCCCAACCTCCAGTTCCTCATCATCTGGAAAAGTGAGTTATTAACACACTTAGCAAAGAATATAGATCTGACCCATTTTAAAAATGTTTTGTGTCTCATTCACATGGATACCCTGGACTTAGTCCCTTTTATGATGTCTCCTTTTTGCCATAAGACCTCTAGTACAGTAATTTGTTCTTAGTCATTTCCTGTTTACTCACAGAATGGCTGTGTGCTGCTAGAGCACTGTTTCTTCAACTTGAGTACTTTAAACCTATGCTGTCTTTGGCATCTTAATTCTCTTTTAAAATCAGAATTAATTTTGCATCCCATGACCTCTGATCTCAGTCTCCTTCAATGCTCATCTGCATATGCACACACACACACACACACACACACACACATACATACATCACTTCAGACCGAATTACCACTTTTTGCTTCAATTCTTGCTGCAATCTTATTGCCTATTGGGCAGAAACATGAAAATATCAATGCCACAATACCTGCTAATACTACTCCACTTACTGTTCCCTAGGCAATAGTAGCTCAGGGAGTTTCTACTTAGTCACTTCATGCCTAACATTATGTGAGTTTTGCAAGGCTGAGCAGAAATCTTCGCTACACAGTAGAGGTCAGGATGCTGAATTTGCCGATGTGCATCTTGCAGAGAGTAATTTTCTCTCAGTACTGGATCCCAGTCTTCTAATTGGGCCTCACTGATAGAAAGAAAGTGTGCTTCTTCCTACAATGTGTTCCAAAGGGAATTTTTAAAACCCATATCAGGCAAAAGACATAATGAACAGAAAATATTATCTGGGGTTTCTGATGCCATTGCCTTTTGATTTCCATTTACTTTGGTAATTGGAAGGCAGAACAGATGGTGACAATCTCATTGAATATGTTGTGCCCATTATAACAGCCCATTCTGCGAAGCAATTCTTCACTAGCAAAAGATGCATTAGAAGGGATTGTGGCTTTCAAAAACTAATGATGAGCTCAGTGGGATAGATGATTGTGCAGGGGGTAGAGTGGGCAGTTTATGGCCCTTAGATGCAGCTGTTTTGTAAAATGTGTGACACCTGTTGCAAACCACAAAGGAGGAAAATGGAGCATAAAAGTGGGCAGCTGGATTTGCCTAGATTATTAGCACCAACTCTAGTTTAGAAAAGCTCCCAGACAGTACCCCAATGAGCCTAACCTCTCCCAAAATAGTGCCCTATTTCTGTTCTCATCTGAGGCCCAAGAAGACCAACTCCAAACTAAATGGTTACCTCATATCTTGAAAGGCTATAAGAAGCAAGTTCAACAACATACAACATCTATACAAAATATCAGTGGAAGTGGCTTTCTTCTGAATAATGAGATCAGGCAACAGGTAGTTGTTGAAGTAACTAACATCTACAGCTTTCTACATATACTGTCTCATTGCAAAAAATTCTCTCCAATTATTTTAGCAAATGCCATAACTTAAAATGAAATTGATATAATACATAAAATGCTACAGGTGAATGAAAATCAGGTGCATGCAAATACTATGCCTCTGTACATTTTCCAATTTGTTCGAAGTCTTATAGAGACATAATTAAGCACTCCAGTTCTATTTGGTAATGTGGCATTCGTCATCAATTTATAGGTTTGAATTTGCAAGCCAAGCAATCAAAAATCTGTTTATGTCCTTCTGTGTGTTTTGCACATGATTGGAATAAGTAAAGAGAGGTGGAAACAGAATTCTGCTGGTGTGTGTAAAACAAACACTATCTTTTAAGAACATAACTGTTCTACTTCTAAAAACAACAGCAACAACAAAATCTTCTCTGCTCCCCATTAAATATCTGTTTGAAACTTATTTGTACTGCTTACATGTTCCCATTAAATGTAAGCTGTGATTCTCAGCAGCTTTTTTAGCCTGTCTTTTCTCAAGGGAATCATATTTTTTTCCATCATACATCCAACCTTATCAGAAGTTTGCCTTTTAAATAGAACCAAACACATATTTATTTAATTTTTATTTTCTTATTATGTAAATAGTACATGCTTATTAAGTAAAAATGAGACCACGAAGAAAAAGAAAACACAGAAAAGCAAGAATTTGCAGACATCTACCCATGTTAATATTTTGATATATTTTCTGTTTTTTTAATGCAAGATTTTGAAAAATATTTAAAAATTGCTGTTGATATTTTGAAATTAAAAAAATCATTATAGAGACAATTCTGAATGTTTTATTTTGTAATTACTTGGTAACATACACTTTGTGAATGAATGTTTAAATTGTTGAATAAAAGTCTGGTGATTAGATATTATCAAAAATTTTTAAAGTTCGTTATAATTTTAAACATTCAGGTTGTTTCTAAATGTTTTGATGTTATAAATAATACTCTGATTGGAGAATTTGTGCATAGGACCTTTTTATATTACAAGGATATATTTAGAAAAAATATCAAATTCAGCCTTTATATTTACAACAGTGGTGCCATTTTACACTCCAGTTTATGAAAGCGATTATGGATATTATAAGGGTTTCTTTTTTTTTTTTTTTTTTTTGAGACAGAGTCTCGCTCTGTCGCCCGGGCTAGAGTGAGTGCCGTGGCGTCAGCCTAGCTCACAGCAACCTCAAACTCCTGGGCTTAAGCGATCCTACTGCCTCAGCCTCCCGAGTAGCTGGGACTACAGGCATGCACCAGCATGCCTGGCTAATTTTTTCTATATGTATTTTTAGTTGGCCAGATAATTTGTTTCTATTTTTTAGTAGAGACGGGGGTCTCGCTCTTGCTCAGGTTGGTCTCAAACTCCTGACCTCGAGCGATCCACCCGCCTCAGCCTCCCAGAGTGCTAGGATTACAGGCATGAGCCACCGCGCCTGGCCTATAAGGGTTTCTTTTAATGTTTGCTTATATGATGAGCAAAGATGGTATCTCATTTTAATTTACGTTTCTTTGATTACTATGAAGTTGAGTATTTTTCCATTTATTTGTAACCTAATTTTATTTTCTCTTTCATGAATTGTCGATGTCTTTTGTATATTTACATGTTAACAGGCTTTCAATTCTTTGTATGAATGTTCTCTACAGTGTAAATGTACTGTCATACTTGATGTACTTTTAATTCCTGACTTGCCTTCTTTTTAATTTTGGCTATTCTTTCTGGAAGAAGTTTTTAATTGTATGTAGATAAATGTTAGTCTTTTGTCATTTATTCTGTGGCTCCTGAAGCTTAGAAAGTCTTTACTAGCACCTATATTCAGAAACTCAATGGTTTAAAGAAAGATTATACGGAATCTTTTCATGCATTTAACCCTTTAATCCATTCAAAGTTTATGTTCTGTAATAAGCTGTGGCAACCAAAATTGATTAATTTTTCTGCAAATGTTAATCAACTGTTCCATCAGTTACTGAATCATCTTTTTGTTTGTCATTGACTGGGAATGCCTCAATAAATAATACACACACACACACACAACACACACACAAAACATGCACACATACGCACATGCATCATACAGGTAATTTATTTCTGTTCCCTTAACACTTTTATCAGTAAATTTTATCATAGTTCTTCACTTCCCCTTGGGCCCTGCATATTAGACCTGCTCACTACCTAACCCACTTAGTTCCTTAAACTTTGCCATGCCATATCTGTTCTCAGCTATCGCCCGTGGTTTTTTTTGTTTTTGTTTTTGCTTTTTTTTGACAGAGTCTCACTCTATTGGCCTGGGTGGAGTGCCATGGCGTCATCATAGCTCACTGCCACCTCAAACTCCTGGGCTCAAGTGATCCTCTTCCCTCAATCTCCTGAATAACTGGGACTACAGTCTAATTTTCTATTTTTAGTAGAGAAGGGTCTCACTCTTGCTGAGGTCTCTAACTCCTGAGCTCAAGCAATCCTCCCAGCCAGAGTGCTAGGATTACAGGCGTGGGCCACCGCGCCCGGCCCCTCCCCTAAATTCTCAATAATGCTTGCCTTTGAAGTGGCAGCACACCTTCCAAATGAGCCCCCCAAACCAACACAAGGACTCAGAGACTTAGAAACACACAATATAGACTGCCTCTTCTCCCCCGCACTCCCACAGAAGAAACCTAAGGCTATTTATTTTCTTCTTCCATCAAAATTAGTAATGATTTTCCATTCCCTTAGGGCAAGACTAGACTCTTTACTTACCCAAGTAGCAGTTAATCCATCAAACCAAACTCCTTCAAGGCTGATACTACATATGCTATCAGAGGCCACTATACCTGGCATATTAGTTTCCTATTGCTGTTGCAACAAGTTTCCCCAAACCACAAACTTAGTGACCTAAAACAAAACAAATGGATTATCTTAGAGTTCTGGAAGTCAAAAATCTGAACTGGGTTTCACTGGGCTAAAATCAAGGTGTTGAGAAAAGCTGTTTTCCTTTGAGATCTAGGAAGGAATCCTTTCCTTTCCTTTCTCAGCTATGGAGAGTCCTACATTCTTTGGTTCATCGTCCCTTACTTCATTATCTAAGGCAGCTCTGTGGCAACTTCAAATCTCACTTTCCTGCCTTTTTTCACTTATAAGGACCCTTACAATTATATTGGACCTACCTAGATAGTCCAGGATAATCTCTCAGCTCAAGATCTTAGATGTCCCTTTTGCCATATAAAACAATATATTCTCAGGTTCCAGGGGTTAGGATGTGGACATCTTTGGGGGGCTATTATCCTGTCTACCACACTAGAGTTGAACTAAATGAGGCAAACAATGACTCCATAGAGATGGAGATTTCAGGTCCAAAATAGGATTAGTGTGTTAATAATCAAGTATGCATTTGTGTGTTGAGTGGGTATTTTGGGCCCAATTTTTTCTTTCATTAATTCCTCATTTACTAATTCAGGAGAGACACCATATAATAGTGTTTAATTAAGTATTCACTGAGAACAGAATGTCTGTTTAGATTCCTGACAATGAATCTTAGTGCCTAGCAAGTTATATAATAACAACTTTGTGCCTCAGTTTTCTCATCTATAAAATGGGGATAATAATAGCATCTATCTCATAGAGTTATTGTGTTCATAAAATGAATACATGTAAACAACATAGAGAAATGCCTAATACAGAGAAATGCTCAAGAAAAATTAGCTGCTATCATCACCATTATCATCATAATCACTGTCATCATCATTCTTGTTATTCATTCATTCATTTAATAAGCATTTTCTGAGCCCCAGGTTGTTGTATGCTTCTTTCAAAGATCTCAAAACCTAGAAGAAGAGACAGACATGTAAATAAATTATTGAGTGGCAAACCACACTTGAGTAAAGTTAAAACATCTATTGGCATGCAGAAAATTGATCAATTGATTCTTCTGTGGAGGCTATTACAGTGACAGGTGCAGGGGTAGAGAAAATCTACAGTGCAGATATACCCCTTATGTTATACCTTTAGGGACAAGTAAGAGTTTGAGAGATGAAGAATTTAATGTATGCTTAAGTCTTTTCCCTCAGCATAATCCATTTGGTTCTACATTGGCTCACAAAACACTTCAAGTTTTTAGCTCTTATCCTGACTCTGTATGCAGTGGGAGAGAGACATAATATAAAACAGAGCAGAATCGTTGCCACCAAGGACAGTGTGGGACAAAATTCATACCCTCATGACAATGAAGACATATATACCTGGATACTTGTTTGGAAATAATCAAAAAAAGTCTAAGGGACTAAGAAGATTTAATTTTCATAAAATATTAAAAGAACTATTTCATAGTATCCAGGTAAAGCCTTTTTTTCTTCATTCTGTGGATGAAGAGACTGAGATCTAGATTTATCTAAACCTGCAGCTATTAGAAGGAGGACCAAAAATAAAATTCTGGTCAGATGATTCATGATCAAGAATTCTTTGGGAAAGATTTGAACTATAATCATTACCAAGTTTTTTCTGTCCTCCCCATTTTTGAGCAAAATAATGTATATCTTCAATACAACTTCATTGTCTCAGTTAAGGATAACTGCTTTTCTGATGGCCTAAGGAAGTGGTTCTGTACTTTCAATATTGAGTATTTTTGTTTTATTATTTAATAACCTATAATAGATAATAGGTGTGCACACTCAAAAAATGAATGGTTCTTTCATATGGGTCTCAGGAGAGCCTCTGTGATAAGCATGATTGACACTTTATGTAAGAAAAATCAGAGACTTAAAACAATTAAATAACTTGCTTTAAAGGTACATTACCAGTAAGTAGAGAAACCAGGATTTGAACCCCTTGGCCTGTTTGAAGCAATGTGATCTCATTTCATGTGGGATTATTTTCTAATTTACCATTTTTCAAAGTTTGAATTGGGCACTGGAGATGAGATTCTCTTAAAAAGTGGCCACATTTTCCCAGCAATGTCCAAGATAGAAGCACTCATCAGCTAGACAAAATTTAGGTGATGTGAGAGACTAAGGAAAACAATGATTAATATGCTCTTCATTGGTTGATGCAATTGGTATCTTCTTACCAATCTACTCTCTAGAGAGATACGGCTGGAAGAACATGTTACTGACTGGCCAGGAAAAGCCTACAGGGAATAAAGGTCATGTCACCAACCATTTCCAACAGCTTCTCAATACAGGCTCACCTTTGAAAACTTACTAAACTTTTATGGGTGGAAAAAAAAATCTCTAGATTTGCTGATAATTTGTAAGGCATGATTCTTTTTAAAGACATTTAGTGGAATGTAATCATCATTTTTCTTAAGCACCTCACTAATATTTTCCCAAAAAGAGCAAAACTAGCAGTAATGTTCCACGTTATTTCATTATATTTCTGTCTGTAGTTAATTTTGTTTTTTCCCAAGCCATTCTTTTTAATGCTCTCTCCATTTGGTCTAGAAAATTATTAAGAATGATGGTAAACTCTCTGGATAATTTTTCTTCTTAAAGCAGGCATATTATCACAGTATTATGATGGTTAGAATTTTTATCATTACAGTAAAGAAAAGACCAAAGAGGGATGTGATTTCTGCCTTCCAATATTCAGAAGTCTGTCACATGAAGAGGAAAGAGATACACTCTTCTTAAACAAAGCAAAACAAGTGAAAGGGTAGAATCTTGAGGAGAGTCCGGCAGTCAGAGTATGTTATGAAGAGGCAGACTTGAGGTCAAGAGAAGAAAGTACTAATATTTAATACTTTAGTACTTCTGACAAGATGTACTAATCTAAAATAAAATGAGCTTCCTCATGAGGTGATGAGCCTGTCATCATAAGACACATGCACTCAGAGGAGGAAAGATTGCTTGTGGGGAGTGATGCAGAGGGAATTCCTATGCTGGTAAGAGATTAGAATAAAAGATATTTGGGGCCCTTTCTCCTCTGAGATTATGAGTCTATTTATAGTAAAAAGACATCTACTGCTGCTATATAACTAGCATTTCCAAGATCTGTTGGATAGATGGTAAGCAAAGTTGCTGAATTAAGGATTTGCTCATTAATGAATAAGGGAACAATTGGTAATTTCTTAAATGATAGCTTTTGAGAATATAGAAAGAAATAATTGTTTTGAAAGAGATTACTTTCTTTTCCATCCTTTTTCTAAGCGATGGATGTAGACAATGTATTGAGAAAGTGTTTTTTTCTTTTATTTTTTTAATTTTTAAATCCCTTTGTTCACTCCAGGAAGTTCCCTTGTAAGCACTGAAAAGAAAGAAGACAAGTCTGTACAGTCGCTGAATTTACCAGACCAAGATTTCATGTTGGTAACAGCCAGTTATTCACACAAAAAATTTTAGAAGAAATTTTAGAGTTGGAAACTAACCCCCCTCTGTTGCCTTTGCTGTCACACAAAAAGTTATCAATTGTTGTATAACAGCAACAACAAAAACTCAAAACTTCATGGCTTAAAACAATAGGCTTATTTAGTTCACAGTATAATTTGAATTGGGCTTAGCTAGTGTCCATTAGACTTTCTCACTAAGGTCAGCTGCCAATCAGCTAAGTTTCTCTGCTTATGAAGGTTGGCTGACTGTCAACTTGTCATGGGGGCAATGAGCCATTTGTCTCTCATTATCCAGCAGGCTAGTCCAAACTAGTTCCCCTGGTGGTGGTGACAGATTTCTAAGGGCAGCAAGAGAACACAAGTCCCAAAGTAGAAGCGTTTTTTAAGCCTCTGTTTCACTAGATTTGCTATTATCTCATTGGTTAAAGAAAGTTTTATGGGTGGAATTATGCCCCCTCCTCAAAATTCATATGTTGAAGTCCTAACCTTCCAATACCTCAGAATGTGACTTTATTTGGAATGAAGGTCATTGTATATATAATTAATTAAGATGCAGTCATACTGGAGTAGGGTAGCTCCCTAATCCAATATCACTCGTGTTCTCACAGAAAGGAGAAATTTGAACATACACACACACAGGGAGAATACCATGTTAAGATTAGAGTTACGCTGCCATAAGCCAAGGAATTGCCAAAGCTGGAGAGAAGCCTGGAACAAATCCTTCCTTTAGTGCATGAGAGAGCATGGCCCTGCTGACACCTTGATCTCGAACTGCTAGTCTCCAGGATGGTGAGACAATAAATTTCTGTTGTTTAAATCACCTAGTTTGTGGTAAAGCATCCCTAGAAAACTAATACAGCAAGTCACATACTAAGCTCAAGTCAGTACGGAAGTGGACTACCTAAAGGCATGGATACAGGAAAGCATAAGCAAATTGGGGACTGATCCACAATAATAAATCACATAGAGTAAAGAGGTAAACCAATAGGAGACTATCTTCAGTGTATACAACTAAGTATGTATATTCAAACTGCTGAATCATTGCATATATAATTAGTTACGACGCAGTCATCCTGGAGAAGGGAGGCCCCCTAATCCAACCTAGGTCCTCTGTGTTGGTCAATGCCATCAATTTGACACACAGGTTCATTTGTTCATTTTTCTTTTTAATTTTAGGTATAAATTTTTTTTATAATTTTGCTTCAGCATTATGCAAATTATGTACATTGTCCCAAATTCAAACCAATAAAACAAAGTACATCCAAGGAATTGTAACTTTTCTGGCTATTCCTACTCTGGGGGCAGATTTGATTTGTACATTGCTAACATAGAAAAATTCTTTCCTTCTTTGTACCTACATTTATTATAGCCCATATCACACTGAACTGTAATTATTGATTACAATAGAATATGTTTCTATTTCTTTAAAGTTCTTAAATAACAGAAATCATGCCTATTTTTCTTTCTGTCCTCAATGCATAGCCCCGATATTCATTCATTTCAGTATTTATAAGTTAAGAAAAGGTTTATTTAGCGCATAGGTCTTGGGGACACAATAATGAGGAAGACAGACAGTGTTCTTGTACTTACAGAGCCTAAATTCTCACAGGAAAGGCAGACCTTATAAGGATAACTATGATAAAGTGATAAATATTACAGGAGAGGAAGAAAGTGCTCTATTTGCTTATTCAAATTAATGTTGTTTTGCTGCCAAAGCATTGCTTGGATGATTCTAATTATTTTACCTCTGTAAGGATATGACTTGAAATAGGACTTGAAATTATTAGTCTAGCTGAATTTGAGTGTGCCAGATTTCCTAATTTTTTTCCCCTACTGAACTAACAATGACCAATCACACAGTCATTGTCTTGAGGAGAAGAGCTGGTTTGGAGACTGGAGAGCTTTCCCAATGACACTTTCTGCAGTGTTGCTACACAAGTTAATCACATGTAAGCAGCAGAAAGAATGTCAGATTAGATAGTGACAAATGCCAAGAGTAATGAACATGGAAATTAACCAAAAAAGCCTGTACCATTCAACCCATTAAGTCTGTTTATTTCATAGAGGAGGAGCCCAGGTCCCTTCAGTCACAGAAGTTAATTGGGAGTGAGAGCTAAGCAAGACTCTTCAATTATTCATGGACACACATCAGTAACAAGCAATTACTGCATTTGGTTATAGGGTTGCAGTTGGCATTGAACATGGAACCAGATGTCTTTACAGGAACCTCTACAACCTCCAGAAGAAGATAACATCACTGTCTAATTACCAGCCATTGCATCCAATCTGCATATCCTGCCGGTGTGATCCAGCATTTCTCAATTCTTACTGCACATTAAAATCACCTGGCATACATTAAATAAAAAAACATGGCCTCACCCCTCAAAGATTCTGACTTAATTGGCCTAAGGTGGGGCTTGAGCACCATGTTTTCTAAAAGCTCTTAATGGGACCCTTTAATATGCAGCTGGGGAGAATAACTGGGGTAGCTAGTTGGGATCACCGTTACATAAAAACAATGAGCAGAATCTTATTAATATTTATTTAAACTTTTTGGCATTTGTATTACAATGATGGTAAATCAAAAATCCCACTGGAGGGTCATTGTTGGAGTCAGAACTGGTGAGTACTAACATGAACCTTTATTGTTAACTCATTCTGCAACTTTGGGGAAGGTATTTTACCTAGGAGATATTCACTTTCCTTGTCTGTAAATAGGAGGTGTTGGTCTAGATCAGATTCACAAACATAAATGTCTACACACTGTGCAACGACAGCAGAATATAAAAGAATATGGTCTGTGGAGTCAGGTGCTCTGGATTCAAGTACCTACCTGCATTGTTACCTAGTGACTACCTATATGAACTCAGTCAAGGTATGTAATTTCTTTCCACCTTAGTTTCCACTTCTATAAAATGGAAATATTTATATTACCTCATAGTGTTGTTGTGAAAGATAAATGAATGTGGTCAAAGATAATATATGTGAAGTTCTCAGTACAATGCCCAGCTAGTGTTGTTTTTGTCATTGGCAGGTAGTATGGTTTACAAGCTTATAGCTTATAAACATGGCTATGGAAACAAACTTCTATTGTGTGTGAGCCATGATAATTTGATGTTTGTTCCCTAACCTAACTTACTCTGATTAATACACTCCTCATATGAAGGTTAAATAGTTAATATATGTAAAGCACTTAGAATATTGGAAAGTACCAAAATTGTAATGTGGATCCATGTAACAAAACATTTGTACCCCCTTAATATTTTGAAATAAAAAAATAACTGAGCTGAATAACTTCATAGATACCACCCATTATATTATTACTACATGCAGGGCAAAGCAGGTAGAGTAATTATTTCAAATGGCAGGAAGGTTTACATGCTCTCTAAAAGGGGGAGCTAATACTCAGCTTTAACAGATATTTGCCATGCCAGATCTTCTGATCTTTTCTAGAAAAAGATTTTTGTCTGAAATATTTGGGTTGACAATACTGACAGCTAAATCAAAATGTTAAACTGGTGTTGAACAATTATGTCAGGTGTCATCAGTTTGCAATGACTTATCAAAATTTGTAGTGGGGGGAATCCTTTTAGCTACAGAAACACTTTGCTTACAGTTTTGAAATCCTTTCCAAATGGCATAGACATTGGTTCTTAACCTGTGGTTTTTGAACAGGCAGCATCAGCATTACCTAAGAGCTTGTTAGAAATGCAAATTCTTGGGCCTCACTCTAGACCTACTTAATCAGAAACTCTGGGGGTGGAACCCTGTAATCTATGTTTTAATAAGCCCTCCAGAGAATTCTGATGCTTGCTCAACCTCTAAATCACTGGCATAGCAGAAAGAGCATGGACTTTGAAAGAGATTCAAATCCCAGCTCAATAACTCAGTAGCTATGTGAACTTGGTCAAATTGGATGGGGTAAACCTGAGGTCAGCTGTGACATACCTCACACTGGAAGACTAAATATGAATTGCCCCTTTCAATTTGGCCCCTCCTCCCAATCTTTCCTCCTCTATTTTCCTTACTTTTAGATAATAAATCTGTCAATTAAAACGTTCAACTGTTGCCTGCTAAGAGCCCAATTCAATTGCAGTTCATACTTGCATGAAAAGAATCTCTCTTAAAAAAGAAACTTTACCCTCTCATGTCTTCTGGAAAACTCTCAAGACTCCAGAGCAGTTAAATGTTGGTACCTTGGCTTATCTCTTTCCGGACTATTTATAGTGGAATTCCATCTGTAATTATTAGGCTTCTTATCAGTAGACCCACAAAGCACTTTCTGTCTTCTCTGTTCTTACTTTTGGGACAGATTTTGTTTTATTTTGTTTCAAAATACCAAAGTAGTAAACCAGTAAATGTATTCAGATAGTAATTTAAACCTTTTATTGTCTCATAAAAAAACCATAAAGACAAAGAACAACTCTGAAATCGTGGACCACATGGATGATACAAAAAAAATGGAAGAAATCATCCCAATTTTCTTTTTCAGTACTGACTTCCCTCAGTGTCCTGCTCTTGAGAAAGGAGAACCACAATGCATGGAAGCCAAGAACACAGGTTCTGAGAACATAGACACTATGAGTCTTTTAGTCCTATCATTCCATAAATATATTACCAGAATGAACTGAAAAGAGCTTTATTATTTAAAAAAACAGATTCCTAGGTAACACTCTAAATTTACTGAATCATAGCCTATGAAATTGGGATTTTAGAATCTGAGTTTTGTTTTTGAGCTTTGATACAATGGACTCATATTTGGAAATCACTAGTCTGGCTATTCCTGCTTACTTAATGCTTGAACTCCTCCAAACAGTTTTCCAGTTTCCATTTGAATAGTCTTAGAAAGAGGGAACTCACTACCAAAAAAGTAATATGGTCTTGTATTTATGAAAGTTGGTTCTGAGCCAGATTGCGTGGTTCCCAATCCTGGCCTTGCCATTGTAGCTGCATTTATTTGTCTCTCACTCTGCTTTTTTTTTTTTTTTTTCTGCATATATATTACCGAAACACCTTTTGCCTTTGGGTGAAACAGAGAGGTGGAATCCAGGGCCTCTCCCTACTATGGAATCTGATGGAAGTTCAAGTAGTCCTATGGGCGAGGTCATGTGCCCTAAGCCACAGGTGTTTCTGCCTGAAACTGCTAATGAAAACAAATGTAGGGAGAGTTAGACATTTAGTAGGTACGACAGTGAGAACAGTGGTGTTGACTCCAGTAGAGAGTTCTACCCACGGATTCAGTAAAATGATTTTTGCTGTGTTTCTCAGCTGCCGATCCATTTCCCAGCCTCATTCTTTAGTCTTCCCATGTGTTGTTTGTGTTACCCCGTACCTTCTCCGCTTAAGTTGGCTAGAATTATGATGTAAGTATGTAATTTGAAACTAGTAAATAAAAGTTGTTATTCAAAAGGTAGCAAAAGGAGGGTCTCTGATCTAATTCAGCTATAGTTAGAAACAGTTAATTTTTAGCAACTATTGCATTAGCAGCTGTCTTCCCATTGGGAATTTGCATATATGGGGAGTTTCAGGACACTTTGTTTAAAACTCCACCAGGAAATAGACTTAGTTAAAATGGCTCTTTATTGATCCCCATTTTCAAGAATCTTAATTCTGTAGGATAGGCATGATATTCCCATCAAAGTTTCTTTTTTTTTTTCAAAAAAAGTTTCTTTTTTTTTAATTTCAGCATATTATGGGGGTACAAAAGTTGATATTGAATTTATAGTCTCTCATATTTTGAAACACATATTTGAGACTGCACTGCTTTGAGCCCTGTAATGAAGACTAAGTTACAATGCTAAAGCATCTCAGTAAAAAGTACAGCCAGCCTACCTTGCTGGAGCAAGCCCAGGACAGTATAAACTATGAAATAGCACAGGAAAGCCTCAAAATACAGCACTTTGATAAGCCACACATGCACATAGAGGGCCTGATGGTGTAGGTAAAAGAAAACAGAGATGAAGGAAATATGCTCAAGCTGTCCACATTTAACTCATCTATATTCTAGGAAAATACTGTGTATGTGAGGAAGTTTTAATATTTACTATCACAGACTAATTTGTAAAAATACATTCATTGAGATATGGATAAAGAGAGAGTATGTGTCCCCTACAGAAATGAATGGTATCATGAAACCATCTTTCATGCAATCTCTCATTTGTCCCTAGTAGTCAATGTAAACATAGCCAAGTCTACTGCATTTTCGTAAACTCCCTTAGTAAAATCAAGGTCATTGCTTAGGTTATAGAAAATATTTTTTTTTTTTTTACTGACAATATGGCACAGAATAAGTTATTTACTAAGGCGCTGCATGAACTCTTTAAAAAAGCTTCACTTTGACATCAGGACAGGGGATTGCTAAGTCTCATTAAGATAGTCAAGAATTGTTCTGGCAGTTCAGGATAACAGTGAGATTTGAAGCATCATGAGGATGGACCCTGCTGTGCTAACAGCAAGCGGGACCAACTCAGCTCTTCCAAGAAAGCCTATTGTAAAATTGAAAGTACAAGAGAAAATCATTCTAGCCTTTTAGAAAGGAAGTTCAAAAAGGGTTGGAAGTCAAAGAAAGTCAAAGAAAGAAGCTCATTATAAAAATCTATACCCCTTGGGGGATGCTTTTGTATACATTCATCAGCTGCATACAATATTTAATTAAAAGTGTCCTCTCACCTCTAGCTACCTTTTATACAAAATTAAAACTGCTGGTAGAAGAGTAAAAACTGTGGACTTAATTTAGGGCCCTTATATCGGGAACTATGTGTTGTATGAAGTTAAGTACTAGCAAGACAGGCTGACCCAGAAAGACTTTTTTGTCATATGGGGGAACTAGTAGGCAGTTCAGCCTGCAGAAATTGGTGGGACAAGTTAAGGTGGTAAAGATCATGGTCTAGAATATGATAAAGGGATCCATCCTCAGGGTGAGGTGGGAACATGAGGACAAATGCAGCTTCACATAATGATGAAAATAGTGTCAACAAGCCTAACTCTTGCCACAGGTGACAAAATATGGTAATTCTCCCAGAGGCAATTTCCCTGCCTGTCCTGAACTAAGCAATGTTCTCTTGCTAGGGTACCAATTTAGCAAACTGTAATTCCCATATAACTCAGATTATTTTGTCATTTAAAAATTTTTTTCTCATCTCCCTCGAATGAAGGTAGGGATTACATATACAGTACTCTGACCTTGTATTCCTAGTGCTTATCTGAATTCCTTGCCCATAATAGACACTCAGATAATTACTGAAGAAAGAAGAGGCAGAAGGAAAGAAGGGAGGGACGGAGGGGGAAAAGGAGGCTAGGGGAGAATCCCGAATGTATCTAGGTCTGGAGTCAGCTCAGAAAGTTCCAGAAATCAGTGGGTTTTCAAGAGGCAAAATGAGTAGATCTCTGCAGAAATAGATAGAAAGGCAGTCAACAACATTGTGATTTGGTTGCAGAGCATGGCCATTAAGATTAAGGAAGAATCTCTTCAGGGTCTGTCAAGGATAATGAGAGATAAATTCCATCCTCAAAAAGAAGGAGAGAGTGGGTGAGACAATGCCTGTGACTGACACTACGAATAAGATAGCAGACCAAGTATTTGAACAAGGACATGGGGAAGAAGGCAAAATAGGACAAAAGTAAAAGATGACTGCTTTTATTTCTACAATGTTTTATTTTTGTATATCCTTTAAATCAATTCACTTCCCTTTTGTCTACTAAGGCATTAGTTATACCCAGTGCAATTCACTAATTAAGAACTTCTGCTCTTCAAGATACTCTCTTAAGAAAATGATAAAATCAGCTAGTGCTCAGAGAAGATATTTGAAAATCACTTACCTGATTAAAAAAAAAAAATCTGTATTGAGAAAACATAAAGAACTTCTAAAATTCAGTAATAAAAAAGTGACCCCATTAAAAATGGCCAAAATATGAATAGACATATCTTCAAAGAAGACATGGATAGCAAGCAAGCACATGAAAAGATGTTCATCATCCATTTAGTTATTATGGAAATGCAAAATAAAACACAATGAAATACTATTACACACTTACTAGATTGTCTGAAATTAAGAAGACTGAACATACGAAGCATTGACTAGGATGTGAAACAACTAGAATTCTTACACATTCTTGGTGAAAATGTGGTATCTCATAAAACTTTGAAAAATGATTTGATAATTTCTTAAAAGTCACCTGCCATATGACCTAGCCATTCCACTCTTAGGTAGCTACCTATAAGACAGAAAAGTGTACATAAATATCCATAGCAACTTTATTTGTAATAGGCAAACACTGGAAACAAGTGTCTACTAACAGTTGAATGAGTAAACAAATTGTGATAAATTCATATAAAGAACTATATATGGAGTGATAAAAATGGACTGTTGATACACACAACTCAGATCTAAAATAATTATGCTGAGTGAAAAAAGCTCAACATAAAAAATACCTACTGTACAATTTTATTTATATAAAGCTCTAAAAAATGCAAAGTAGTTTACAGTGATAGATCAGCATTCATTTGGGTATGAGGAAGGAGAAAGGAAGAGTCAGACGGATGGATTAAAATGGGCAGGAAGAAATTTTGGGGCATGATGAATATGTTCATTATCTTTCGTGGAGACATATATACACATGCACAAATATATATCAAATATCAACTTGGACACTCTGTTATACCTCACTGAAGCTGATAGAAAATAAAATTAATAGGAAACAAATCAAAGGGAAAAACATATGTTAGGTAATAAGTCTATAATGTACTACTGTTCTTTAGTGATAGAATAAAGGTTTGAACCATCATCTATCTGATATTCAAAACTAGTACTTGTTCAATTTGCATGCTGCTTTGATTGTCGGAGCATGTAGTACCTCGGTGAATATTGGCAATTATTTCTATTGCTACTGTAATTATCTTGCAATTATAATTTCTTATTGACTGAAATGGTGGCTCTATACTTGTAAAATTTTTACAATATTTCTGATTAGTTTGTCTTGATATACCAGCACAGAAATGTTGAAATATCTTTGATTATAATCTTAAATATGATTATCTATAATGTATTCAAGGGAAATGGAATCTGAGTCAATATGCTAATAAGTATTAATATCTTCTAGGTTGTAAAATAAGTTCTAATTGACTTTGCCCTAATAGAGGTATAGCTTCATTTGCCTATCATAATTAAGAGGAGTAAGTGTCTCAGTCCATTTTGTGCTGCTATAACAGAATACCACAGACTAATTTATAAAGAACAAAAATTTGTTCTCTCACAGTTCTGGAGACTGTAAATCCAAGATTAAATCGCCAGCATTTTATGAAAGTGTTCTTGCTACAGCCTTAGATGGTGGAAGGCAGAAAAGCCAGAAAGGTCAGATTCTGTGTTCTTACGAGGTGGAAGAACAGAACAGAGAGAACCCACTCCTGCAAGCCCTTTTTTTTTAGTGGCATTAATTCATATGTAAACACCTCCCATTAAAGCTCCACCTTCCAACACTGGTGGATTGGGGATTAAGTTTCCAACACATAAATTTTGGGGAACACATTCAAACCATAGCAGTAAGTAAAAGATCTTAAGCTAACAGCATTTAGACAGCAACTATTTGGAGTTTTTAAAGAATAGCATGTGGCAGTTAGTTCTTTCTGATAAATAGAAAAGTTCTTGGTTACCAATGTAAATTGGGAAATGTGATGAGATAAAATTCCAAAAGCAAGGACACTTGTATCAACATAAATTTGTAAAACAGAGAAGTTCAACTTTTTTAGTCTCTATTTCACTCTCCTGTTACTCTGAAGAAGGCAGCAGCTTGATCGTGGAGAAACGAAAGTTTATTTTTTGCTGACTTAAGCATGTTAACTTTTTGTTGACTCTTGGTTCCATCATATGTGCCTATACTAGTGAGAAAAATGCAAATGTCTTTAATCCCATTCCTCTAAGAAAAAGAATAAATTATTCTAAAGCAAACAAACAAAAAAGCTGTGGGATCAGATGATCAGATCAGATATATAACTGTCAGGAATGAATTGGAGGGCACCATTTGGATCAATCAAATTTTTAGTGGTGAAGAATACAGAATTAAAGATAACTGCCTAGATCTGAATCCTGATGCTAGCACATATTAGCAGTGTAAGCTTTGAAAAGTTATTTATCTTTCATGCCTTACTTTTCTCATTTATAAAATGATACTAATAATATTTTCTACCTTATAAATGTTTTGTGAAAATTATATGATTTATTATTATATGGTAATCATGCTCATATAGTGTTTATTTATTTATTTATTTATTTTTTGAGACAGAGTCTCGCTCTGTTGCCCGGGCTAGAGTGCCGTGGTGTCAGCCTAGCTCACAGCAACCTCAAACTCCTGGGCTCAAGTGATCCTCCTGCCTCAGCCTCCTGAGTAGCTGGGACTACAGGCATGCGTCACCATGCCCGGCTAATTTTTTCTATATATTTTTAGCTGTCCAGATCATTTCTTTCTATTTTTAGTAGAGATGGGGTCTCCCTCTTGCTGAGGCTGGTCTCAAACTCCTGACCTCCAGCGATACATCCACCTCGGCCTCCCAGAGTGCTAGGATTACAGGCATGAGCCACCGTGCCCAGCCTATAGTGTTTATTAGGCACTAAACAGTGTTCTGCGCACTTTACAAATATGAACTCATTTAATCTTGACACTTCATATAAAGCACTTACAATAGTGCATGACATAAATTATATGCTTAATAAATAGCATCTTATATTCTGATTCTGATTGCACAGACTGAAAATTTAGAAAGTACATACAGTTGTAAAGGAGGACAAAAAAAATCCATATTCCCATAAATTCCGAAGAAACTATTGTTCATATTTAGGCATATTTCTTCATCTTTTACCTTTATTGTTAAAAGTATTCTAAGTTTTGTGCATTTTATCATGCTTTTGATGTTTACTTTTCATTTATTTTTAATTTTAGCTAATTTTTGATGGACTTTATTTTTAAAGCAGTTTTAAGTTTATGGAAAAATTGAAAGAAAGTAGAGACATTTCCCATATACCCTTTTCCCTCATGTAGGCATAGCCTCCCCGACTATCAACTCCCACACCAGATTGGTACATTTCTTACAATCTCTGAACTTACATTGACTTATCATTATCACCCAAAGTCCATAGTTTACACTAAGCTTCACTCTTGGTGTTGTACATTCTATGTGTCTTAAGAAATGCCATATGACATGTATCCACCATTACAGTGCTCTACAGAGTGGTTTCACTGCTCTAAAATTCTGTGTATGATATAGACAATAAAAGTTTTTTTAACTATTCACCCGTAAAGGACATCTGGCTTGTTTCTAGTCTGGGACTATGATGACTAAATCTATGAACATTTGTGTAACAAGTTTTGTTTGAACATAAGAGTACATTCCTCTGGATAAATGGCCAGAATCATAATCCCTGGGTTGTATGGTATTTATACGTTTAGTTTTTTAAGAAATCACCAAATTGTTTTCAGAGTGGTTGTACCATTTTTACATTCCCATCAGCAATATATGAGTAATCCAGTTTCTCTGAATCTTCACCAGCATTTGGTATTATCACTGTTTTTTAAAATTTTTAATCATTGTGATATGTATGTGGTGATAGTATTGTTTTAACTTAAACATTTTTCTAATGGCGAATGAAGTTGGGTATTGTTTTGTCTGTGTGTGTATATGTGTGTGTTTTCCATCTTTCTATCTTCTGTGAAATGTTCTTTCAAGTTATTTGCCCATTGTCTACCTGATTTGTTTGCATTTTTACTGTTGAATTTTGAGTAGAGTGTGTGTGTGCGTGTATATACACACATACACATTCGAGATTCTAGTTCTTTGTTAGGCATGTGGTTTAGAAATATTTTCTCACAGACTGTAGCTTGTATTTTAATTTTAATAAGATCTTTCATTATAGCAAATTTCATATAGCAAATCTTTTTAATATTTTTAAAGTCAAACTTACTAATTATTTCGTTTATAGATTGAGATTTTGGTGTCAAATCTGAGAACATTTTGCATAGCCTTAATTCCTGATAGTTTTCTTCTGTATTTTTCTTTTTCCTAAAAGTTTTAAAGTATATGGTGTATGACTTAGGGTGAGGTCTTTATCCCTATGCATGCTCAATTGCTCCACCACGATTTGTTGAAAAAACAATCCTCCTTCCATTGAATTGCTTAGCATCCTTGCCAAAAATGCTGGGTATGTATGTGTGAGTCTAATTTTGGATTTCCTATTCTATTCCACTGACCTGTGTATTTAACCTTCAATCAATACCACACAGTCTTGACTATTATAGCTATATAATAATTCTTGAAATCACATAGGCTGATTTCTTGCAATTTATTCTTCTTTTTGAAAATTATTTTTAGCTTTTCCATTTCATCTGATTTTCACATACACTTAAAATAATATTATCTATATTTTTATAACCATCTTTCTGGGATCTTGATAGGAATTGGACTACACCTGTATGTCAATTTGGGGTGATTTGACATCTTTACTAGGTTGAGTCTTTCAATCCATAAACATGGTCTATCTCTCAAATTATTTAGACCTAACTTGATTTGTCTTATTAGTATTTTGTAGTTTTCAGCATCCAAGTCCTATAAATGCTTGGTTAGTTTTACATTCTTTTCTTTTTCGAGCAATTATATTTTTAATGTTTGTGTCCAAATGTTCATTGCCAGTATGTAGAAAGGCAATTGATTTTTAACTGTTTACCTTGTATTATACATGGACATTGCAGAATTTACTTATTAGTTCTAGGAGGTTTTTTGGAGATTCCTTGGGATTTTATATGTAAACTCTCTTGTCATCTGCAAATAGGGAAAGTTTATTTTGTCTTCTTTGAAATTAATGCTTTCTTTGCCCCTCTTATTGCCTTTTTGCCTATTGCCTTTTGCCTAGAACATTCAGCCCTTTGCAGAAAAACAGTGATTTGAGTGGACATCCATGCCCTCTCCAGATATTACAGAGAAATCATTCACTCTTTTGCCATTTAGTGCAATGTTAACTATAGATGCTCATTATCAGGTTGAGGAAGTTTCTCTATTCCTAGTTTTCAGAAAGTTTTTCTTTTTTTCAATCATGAATCAGCGTTGAGTTTTATCTAATGCTTTTCCTGCCTTGACTGATATGATCATGTGATCTTTCTTTTTTAGCTTGTTAATATCCTATTAGCATGATAGATTACATTGATTGATATTCAAATATGTAACCAGCCTTACATCTCTGTAATAAACTCCACTGAGTAATAGTATACATTTCCTTTATATATTGCTGAATTCTATTTGCTAAATTTTTGTAATTTTTGCAACTATATATATGAGGGATATTGTTCTGTATTTTTGTTTTGTTTTGTTCTGTTGTACTGTCTTTGTTTTGGCTTCAGAGAAACAATAGCTTCATAAAATAAAACACAAAGTGGTATTCTTTTTTCTCCTAGAAACTGGAAGAGACTGTGAAGAATTTATATTATTTCTTTTATAAAAGTTTGTTAGAATTCTCCAATGTAACCATCTGGGCCTAGAAATTTCTTTTCTTTTTTTCAGATTTTTAAAAGTTACGAATATAATTTACCTACTAGTTGTAGGGCCATTTAAATTATCTTTATTTTGTTTCAGTTATGGTAGTTTGTGTTTTTCAAGGTTTGATCAGTTTCATCTAAGTTGTCAAATTTATTTATTATTTATTTTGATCCTTCTTATCATTTAGATATCTGCAGGGCCTGAAGTGATATCACCTATTTCAATCCTGATATTGGTAATTTGTGTCTTTTTTTCTCTTTGTCAGTCTTGCTAGATGTTTGTCAATAAATATTTTCCTAATTTTGGAATATTTGATGATAATTATTTGCATGTGGAATTTCTAGATCAAAGAGTAACAGCCTTATTATAATTTTTCATAAGTTTGCCAAATTGCCTTTCATAAACATTGCATAGTTCTACACTCTCGCAAATAACATCTGACAGCCTGTTTAAGCTATATTTCTTTACTGAAAGTGAATGCTGTCTTTTTAAAAAAATAGCTAATCTGTTAGGCAAACAGCAAATATATAATCCATATGGAATTCATTGGATTACAAGCAAGACTGTGAAAGCGTGAGAATACCACTGTGTGTGTATTCATATTATTTTATTTTTATTTCTCTTAGCTGTCCTTTACTTATTTTCATACTGTGATAATACTTCCTCATTTGGTTTAATTTATATATATAGGTTCTTTATCTGTTAAATATTAATCTTAACTAAACTTTTGGCAAATAGCACATCTTATCATTTGTTTTTTATTTTGACCCTAAACTTTTAAAGATACTTTCTCATGCACAGATGTTTCATTTTTATTGTTGTAAGACAAACTGAATTTTTTCTTTGGTAGTTATTTTATTGCTTATCTGCATGCAGAATTCTCCATACAAAGAGAAGGTAAATAATTATTGATTTTTTCAAGTGTTTCATTATTTTGTTTTTAAAATTGAATACTTTGAACCAATAATTCTCAAGTATTTTGTTATTAAAATCATTTTATACTTCAAGAATTATCAAGGACTTCAGAGAGCCTTTGTTTGAGTTATGTCTTGCTATATATGTTGTATTAGAAATTAAAGGTTAGACATTTAAAAATATTTGTTCTTAAATTATTTTAAAAATATTATTAGAACAGTTATAATTTACTACTTGTTTAAAATAATTGATACATTTTTTAAAAAATGAGTACATTTTTAAAACAAATTATTGAGAAGAGTAGTATTGCTTTACATTTTTGCAAATCTCTTCAATATCTAACTTAATAGATGATAGCTAGATTTCACACCCTACTTCTGCATTCAATCAAAGTAAGTGGAAAATATCTGGTCTCACAAAGATACGTAGTTGGAAAAGGGTGGAATATTTTCATGGCCCTTTCCAAAATTGTTGGATATTTTTCTTTTGTGCTAAAGAAAAAATTGGCAAGTTAGTTTCTTAGATGTCAATGCAATGTGGAACCTGAAACCATATCAGTTAACTTTTCATATGCTGTTACATTAGTCTTTCTTGTACTTTGAATGGAGGCTTTACTCATGCGTGATTTTAGAACATAATGGATTACTTGCTTGGAAAATATTAGTCACTGAACTATGTAGATCTTACAAGTTTTGACACATTTAATTATACAATATCAAAAAAGTCGCATTCACTATTATTATCATTGATCTCATCAGAAAAATCCTTAGGTAGTTGAGCACTGTCAAGTTCATGGTGGTGGATACAAGTTTTCCAAAATTCTAATTTTTGCTCGAAAGTTAAAATATTATCATGGGTAAAACACACAGCAGTTGTTTTCCTTGACGTGACAGGTCCACTTTATTCATTAGCCACAGTTTGTCTACCAGCTTTTCTTACAAGTAAAAATGATGTTTCGTGGAAAAAGCAGCTAGTTCCACTCCTAATTCAATCACAGGTATAATTTTTTTTCAAAATCTACATTATACTTCCACACTGGAAAGAATGTTTTATGCTTTTTTTTTTCCCATTTTGTCACACAGGATATTAAAAAGTCTTATTAAAAGGTCAAGATCAGATAAAATTAATAACTTTTATGGCTTTCATCAAGGACATTTTTAGGTGAGACTGGCTTTTTTTTTTTTTTACCTGCTGTCACATGGCAGTGAAGAATACAGTGAATACTAGTACAGTTAGCACACTAGCAATTGTGCCTACTATTGCTTTTATACCATCAGTACAAATGTCAACTTGGTGAAAAAGTTTACAAACGACATTTATCATTATAATTTTGAAAAAAATCTCACGGATCCCTGAAAGAGTCTCAGAGAGCTCCAGGGTTCAAGTAATCACAATTTGAGAACTGCTGCTTTAAACTATTTGCAACTTTTGTTGTATTACTTTATAGGAAGACTGTATTTTTCTTTTTATTTTCTGAATACGTTATCAATTTTTCTAGCTTTCCCAAGTGATTTGTATAAATTACAAGTAATTTATTAAATATAGAGAGAGAAAAAGGGAAAGAAAGAGTCTTTTTCTTTGCTATTAATTGATTTGCTTACTATTTTTCTATCAGTATTGCACTTTTGATTACTTCTCATGTTTTAAAATCTGGTGAGGCAAGAATCCAATTATAATTCTTCTTTTTAAAAATGTCAAAAGTGGTTTTGTGTGCTTAATCATCCAGGAGAAATTAAAAGTTTTTTCATGCCCACAAAACAAAAAAAATAATAATTTCAATTATACTTGAATGAAATTGACTTTTATGTAAGAAAATATTTAACCCATACAATTTGCCAGAAGCACAGTTTTTTATTAACTTATTAAGTGTAAATACATCTAAAAGTTAACTTGAAAATAATTTAAAAGTTTATAATAGTTGGTTCTTTCCTGAGATGATTGCTTTCCTATTATACGAGTCTATCATTATGCCTTTTAATAAGTAGCTGTAGTTTTCAAAATACAATTCTTATATGTTTCATATTACCATTATTTGGATTTCTCTGTCCTGTTGTCAGGATTATTAATATTATATCTTTTAATTCTCTACTGCTTGTGAATAGTAAAGTCATTTTGGTTTTTTTTCTGTTTTTAAATGTAGGTGCTATTTCACTCGCAGCATTGAAAATATCATTATTTTCCCCCTGTTGGTTTTATTGAATTTTATAAGAAGACAATTAAACCTACAAGTAATGATATTTGTGTTATTTTAGAAAAGTTATTATAGAAAAAAAGATAACTTTGTCTTCTTGTTTCATATTTTACTTTACTTTTTAAAACCTCTAAGTTTTAAGTAAAATGGTTATTCTTTGTGATTTTACCGGGAGAGTTCCAAGAGTTTCATTATTAACTATGAGATTGATAGTTTCAGGGAAAAATACCCACTTTATTCCACTGTGGAATTATCTCCAGTCTAAAAGTAGAGATTTATATTATGTTAACAAATAACAAAAAGACAATAGAGTATGTTTCTTGATATAGTCTGGTTGAATCTTCATTACTTTGAATTTTTTTTAAAAATCCCTGAAAATTAATTAGATTAATGTTAGATAGAACTCAGATTTTTCCCATGCAACACAATCTGAAGACAAAGGAGCTCCATTTACAGAGCTGTGAAGGAAAAACGTGTGTGACTCCACGATTCTATAGCTAGCTAAACGGCTGTTTATGCAGTTAGCAATGCCCTTCTAAAATGCATCAGATATTTTCTAAATATCTTCTTTCTAAATTTGTCTTAACTTTTTAATTTTATGAAATAAGTCTATTTCAGTGTAACACTACTTCTTTGAAAGTTCAGAGAAGATTCTGTGAACCACAGACTTTTGTCATGTTTCTGGAATTTTCCCCGTACAGATTTCTGTTTGCCTTGTAGTCACTGATAGCAAACTAGAAGCTGAATTTATTTCTTGTATAGGCGTCTGCTAAAATCTTTCATCTGACATCTCTTTGGTTCTCCTGGAGAGAGTTGGAACCCATTATATTAAGTGAAGTATCCAAAGAATGGAAAAACAAGCATCACATGTACTCACCAGAAAATTGGTTTCCCTGATCATCACCTAAATGCACATCGGGGAAGGAAACCAACTGGATATCAGACTGAGACGGGGTGTGGGGGGGATGGATGCATGCCTACATGACGAGTGCCTTGTGCACCGTCTGGGGAATGGTCATGCTTGAAGGTGCTAACTAGGGGAGGTGGGGGGGGAGGGGATGGAGGTATGACTGCATGGTTTGTGCCAGGCACACTGTCTCGAGAGTGGATGCGCCTGGGGCTCTGACTCAGGGGGATGGGCGGGACACGGACAATGTATGTAACCTGAGGTTTTGTACCCCCATGAAGAGCTGAAATAAAAAATAAAAAAATAAAAATATCTTTCATCTGATTCAGATCAAAAGGGGACATTTAGTCAATTATTAACGCGGAGAACCAGGAGTTGCAGGAGTAAAATAGTATGAGCAATTCTCAAAGAAGGCTGATCCCTACTGGCTTAGTGTGGCTATTTGTACCAAAAGCAAAACTCAGCAGCTATCCCATGCAGTTGACAACATCCCAGTGACATGATACACCAAACGAGGTGAAATCCAAGAGATGGATGAGTTACAGCAGTACCAAAGTTTGCTTTCAACTTGAGTCTGCACCTCTTTCTATTTAGGTGATGTCATTGGAGATGTGCTATAGCCTTCTACCACATACTTCTGAGACACATTCCTATATTGGGAGGGAAAATCACAGATTAGCCCCTAGTACGTTTCTTCAATGTTTCTATTGATACAACATTTAGTAATGTCTTTGTTTTTTTTTTGAGACAGAGCCTTGGTCTTGTCACCGGGCCTAGAGTACAGTGCGTCATCATAGCTCACAGCAACCTCAAACTCCTGGGCTCAAGCAATTCTCCTGCCTCAGGTTCCCAAGTAGCTGGGCACCTAGCTAATTTTTCTATTTTTTTAATTAAATATTTTTTTAATTTCAGAATATTGTGGAGGTGTAAACATTTTGATTACATGTAATGCCTTTGCTTCACCCAAGCCAGGGCTACAAGCATGCCCTTCCCCCATACAGTGCAATCTGCATCCATTAGTTGGGAGTTTACCCACGCCCACCACCCCCCTCCCACCTGACTGGCAACCAAGGAATCTTACTACCATGTGAGCATCTTAGTGTTGATCACTTAGCACCAATTTGATGGTGAGTACATGTGGTGCTTGCTTTTCCATTCTTGTGATACCTCACTTCAAAGGATGGGCTCAAGCTCTATCCAGGATAATATAAGAGGTGCTAGTTCACCATTGTTTTTTTGTGGCTGAGTAGTATTCCATGGTATACATATACCACATTTTATTAATCTACTTATGTACTGATGGACACTTGGGTTGTTTCCACATCTTTGCAATTGTGAATTGTGCTGCCGTAAACATTCAAGTGCAGATGTCTTTAGTATAGAATGCCTTTTTTTCCTTTGGTTAGATACCTAGTACTGGGATTGCTGGATCAAATGATATTTCTATTTTTAGCTCTTTGAGATATCTCCAAATTGCTTTCCACAGGGGTTGTACTAATTTGCAGTCCCACCAGCAGTGTAAGAGTGTTCCAATCTCTCCACATTCACACCAGCATTTGTTGTTTGGGGACTTTTTGATAAAGTCCATTCTCACTGGAGCTAGGTGATATCTAATTGTGGTTTTGATTTGCATTTCCTGATTGCAAAGACCAGAGAGTGTGAGATATACAATAGGGAATAGAGCATGGGATGGCCGTGCCCGGCCTGGCCAGCCAGCACAATGTGATCCGACCCACAGGAGGACACCCAGCTCCTCCACTGACCTCCACATCCACTTAATTTTTCTATTTTCTTTTAGTAGAGATGGGATCTCACTCTTGCTCAGGGTGGTCTGGAACTCGTGATCTCAAATGATCCTCCTGCCTGGATCTCCCAGAGTGCTAGCATTACAGGCGTGAGCCACCATGCCTGGCCTAGTAATTTCTTGTATATGGAATGAGTTCATCTCTGACTCTAAGCAGTCTTGGTACAATATTTCTTCTAAGTATATACATTGTGGATTAATTCATTGGAAATATGACTGGAACAGGGACAATAGAAAAAAATTCCACGTGTCCAGATCTTCATATTTGGCTTTTTGTATTTAAAACATCTACCTTTCCTATGTTATTAAAATTTCTTATACATACATTTACATGTATACCTATAATTTCCTATATTTCTATGTATATATAGAGCAATAGATAACTAGTAGTCTGATTTCCTATTTTAAAATTCATGTCAAATTAAACAGAAACAGTAGGTATAGGTAGTGGAATGACATAGTGATACGAGTATATATAATAGTAACTTCTCAAAAAGTAATCATGATATTTTTATTTGATTTTTTTCATATATATTTATTTGCTTTACTTTGTTTATCAGTAACATTATGAATTCATCGCTGCAACTGTATAATCTCAAGGTTTAGAGGTCCTGATTTCCAAAGGAGGCATGGGGCATGAGAGTCTTGTTGGATTATAAGCTAGGGCTTCTGCCTAGACACTTGGGGCCCCTTGTGATCAGGGATAAGGAAACAAGAAGAGCAGTCACTGTTTTGGCAGGGGTGATTGGCCTTGATCATCGGGAAAGTTTGGGATGCCCTCATGTAATGGAGGAAAGGGTGAACACGTGAGGAACTCAGGTGGTCTGTTTGGTTGCGACTTGGTTCTCCCTTGCCCAATTTTGATTATAAGTGCATGGCAAAGGAACCCCAGCCTGAGAAAGACATGACTAGGGACTCAGACCACCCTTCCTGGAGCAGCACATATCTAGGGACTGCTATAGTTGCCCACCATGAGTCAACTCCGTTAGGCAGGATTCATTTCAGAACTCCACACTGGGGTGACCGAGGCTTTGTCTGGCCTGTACTACAGTTCACTTTCTACCTTTGCTCAGTTATGATCCTATAATCCACCCCAACTTCCTTTCACAAGTGTAGACCCTAGTGAACATCTTATACCCAACTCCATCTCAACGTACAATTCTGGAGAACTCGACCTGTGATATTTTGTATTGCCAACAATATTGTCCATTCATTTTATCTTTGACTACCCTAGTAGCTCTGTTTTTGTGAGATTTGGGGATATTAAAAACCAATGCTCCTGCCACAACTGCCATCTTGCCTCCTAGACTACCTGCTATTGAATCCTTGCTCTTTCACTCATTTTGTGACCACAGACAAGTTATTGTGCTTTTCTAATATACGTGGGAAAAAACGAAAAAAGTGTCTATCACCACAAATGCCTTGGAGTAAATTAAACAAGATTATGCATTTAAAGCACTTAGACCAATCCTAGTTACTAGTAAGCAATTACAATCAGTATATATCAGTAGTAGTAAGACATCAGTAGTAGTGGTCGCATGACATTCCTGAGTTTCTATTATTTAACAAGTTCCTTAGCTACACTAGCTCATTACTTGTAGAGAATCCTGTAAGACTTTAGGTGGGGTTAATTGCCTATGATTATAGATCTCATTGATAAGTAGGAAGAATTTGAAATCAAGTCTTTGTGACCCCAAGTTTAAGATTTTCTGAAAAGGCTAGATATCAAATATTTTAGGGTTTGTGGGCCAGAAAGTCTGTGTTGCAGCTACTCTACTATGATATTGGAGCAGAAAAGCAGTGACAGACACCTCATAAATGAATACGCATGACAGTGTTCCCATCAAGAGATGCTATTTTCCCTTAACACTCGTGCTTGATTTCCCGAGCATATTCTGTTATGTAGAAAATGTTTTTATTATTATACTGATAAGAAATAAAAATCTATTCAAAATCTTAGCTCAGAAACTCCTCACATGGGTCATTGTATAAGATTCATGCGGTAAAGAACCTCATGATTTTCCTAAAAACAACACTTAACTTCACTGTAGAGGGTTTGGTATCAGGTGTCTCCATATTAGATAGAGGAAAATGTAGAAAGGAAGGTAGAGAAAACCTTTCAATTTGGGGATAATCTTTGTATTTTATCTATTTTATGCTGTGAATGATGTCTAGAAAGAAAAAAAAAGAGCTGGATGTTAAGTCAGAAGACATAATTCAGTTCATAGCTAGACCACTTAGGTTCTTTTGAAAGTTGTTTCAAGTCTGAGTGTGAGTTTCCTCATCTGATAAATGAGCAGGATAAAACCATTTTCAATGTGAAGTGATCATGAATGTGAAACTACTTTTGGACTATAGAAAACACAGAGCAGAATGGAATCATGTGCTCCTGAAATTTTCTTCTCTCCTGGATCATCAGTTTTTCCTGCTATACTGGTTAGAGAGAAAGAGAGAGAAGGAGAGAGGAGAGAAGGAAGAAAAGGAAGGATGGAAGGAAGGGAGGGAGGGAAGGAGCTCATAATACCCTACGTTACTCATCAGCTAACTCTCATCACTGGGTCCAGCATGCTGGCCTATTTGCTGTTTGGAACACATTGAGCATGGTCCTCTTCTCAAAGTGATTGTTTTTAATAGTCTATCTTCCTGAAAGGATTTTTCTCTATATAATCTTCTGGCCTACTTTTTCACTTAATTTAGGTTTCTTCTCAAATATTGCTTCTGACAAATAGAAGCCAATCTCCTACTTCTCCTGGAAAGCAGAACATACACACAGTATATACCTTATATATCACTAAAATGAGACTTTGTGGGCACACTATGCAGGTGCTTACCTTTGGGCCTCAAATCTGATTGCTTCTTCTTAATGGATGGTTCTTCCAACCTCCACAGGTCGATATCCATCTTTTAAAGTCTGGTATAAATGGAACTTATTTCCCTATCAAGATTGATCTTACCATATTTGGTGCTCCCATAAATCTTTCTTTTGTCCCTCATTTATCACATTCTGGTACCCATCACTAATTTGGGTAGATCACTTTCCCTAGGCTGTGATTTAATCATCTGTTAAACAAGGGGTTTGAGACATGAAGTTGCAAGACTCTAGGTCTCTTCTAGCTCGACATTGCTGATTCTTATATCCTGCAGACTCTCCTAGGAAAAGCAGCTGTCATCACCATGTATCTTGAGTTGTTGCAACACACCGATTTTCAGCTGATAATTGCTTTGTGGTTTCTGAATTGTCAGGAGTAGAACAATTCCACATATATATCTTCCTTTTCTTGAAAAATAACAATAATATTTGTGATAGTATCTAATATATATGTAAATATGCATGCACATACCTGTCACTTGATTCACATATATACACAAGTGCACATAGATATAGATATAGACATATAGACAGAGATAAATACATATGCACAAATACACACCATATATTTATATGAGATGTGCATATGATGTGTATATATGACACACACACACGTGAATTGCCAAGTGGTATATATAAGATAAATATATATGCACAAAACATACCATATATTTATCTCATATTAATATCACATTAATATCTCATATAAGTATATGGTGTGTTTTGTGCATATATATTTATCTCATATATACCACTTGGCAATTCACGTGTATGTCTATCATATATGCATATCATATACACACACCCCATATAAAACTTGACAACCCACAAAGCATTTTTACATTTCTTTTTTCATTTTACTTATCTCAACAAGATACAAGATAGGTAAGTAGATGAGCATTATACTATCTTCCAGAAAAGCAAACTAAGATTCAAAAAGGTCAAGGCTTCATAGTAATATGACAGGGCTTTGTCTAGAATATATGTATTCTGCTTCCTCAATTCAGAGTTCTTTCTATTTCACCAGAGGTGCTTCTGCATTTATGTTATTAGAGAATTAATGAGACATCCCCATGCTGTGGTCTACTGTACTTTATATTGTATGTGGGTTTTCCTCGGAATTGAGAACTTAAAACCCATGGTTTTGGAGCTTTGCTTATGTGTGACCAGCTGGAAGAAACTAAAGTCGTTTGCTATCTCTGTGACCTCCGTTTACTGATGAATATCTGAGTCAGGGGAAGTGTCCTTCAGTTTTCTCTGACAAATCAAGCATATCTGACACTAACTATTCTTATCTGTCAAGCATTTCACAGACTTGTGTCTCGGGAATCCAAATTCTGTCATCCCTCAAGAGTCTCCCAGCAGGGCACTTTGTTTTCAAGTCAGCAGTAATGTAGACGTTTCCTAAAAGGAGAGTGGATCGGTACTGCTAAGTGGAGTATATAGATGAGGAAGATTCAATCCCTTGGACAATCTATTATACTAGCATTGTCTTGTAACCCTTTTAAAGTGATCTCATAACCATTATCGCCATTCAATAAAAAAAGGAAATTGAAGCCTCAGGGCTTAAATGCACGGTCATAAGATCAGAAATGGTAGAGTTAGGACTCTTTCCCATATCTTCTTCAATCCAATTGAGAAAAGAACTATGAATTGCTCATTGCCTTCCCTTCCAGTGACGAAAAAGAATTTTTCCCCTAACTTTGCTCCTTTTTGGGCTTAGAATTGAGTCTTTCCAAACAAAAACTTTGGCCACTCTATATGTAAACACAACTATAAATTGTGCCCAAATCAAGAAATTTCAAGATTAGCTAGTGTTTCTGCATAAGCTTACCTGCCATTTTTGTACTTTCTTTATTTCTTTAAGCTTTTATTTGGGCAACCACTAGGGATAAGTGCATAGGCATCATCAATGTTTATTGTTAAATATGAGAATAAGGATGAGATGAGAATAAGGATGGTAGGTGTGATTATAAAGGGGTTGGATGAGGGAGCCTTGTAGTGATGAAACAGTTTTGTGCCCTGATTGTGGTGGTAATGGTTTCACCTGTGATGAAATTGCATAGAACTAAACACACACACATACACACACACACACACACACACACACACACACACAAATGGGTGCACATAAAACTGGTAAAATCTGAATAGGGTCAGTTGACTATACCAATGTTAATTTTCTGGTTTGATATTGTACTATAGCTAAACAAGGTGGTACCACTGGAGGAAATTGACTAAAGCATACATATGGACTGCTTTTACATTTTTTAAAACTTTCTGTGAATCTATAATTATTCAAAATTTAAAGTTTTAAAACATACATGCTGAATTATAGTTTACAATGTAAAAAAGAAAGGTGAACTGAATTGATCTATAGGAGTGAGCTTTTTGCAGCACAGTTTTCTGAGAAGTAAATCATGAGGACCTCAGTGACATCTCTCTGTCATTAGAAGGATGGTGTTGATCTGTAGGGATGGAGTTTTCCACTTGAAGCCTACTCTGAGTATTTTTCTGGCTCTACTCAATAGTATAAAGCTTCAGAACCAAGCTTGCTGGGTTCAAATACAGAATTGAATTTAAAAATCAATTTGGGAGAATTGTACCTTTACAATATTGAGACTGTCATTTTAAAAACACCATAAAGCTCTCCAATTATTTTGGTCTTCTTTAAAGTCTCACTAAATATATTTTGCACATATTTCATTAGGCTTATTCCCAAGAACCTCATATTTTTTATTATTCATATAAATTGTATCTTTTTTGGAAAGTATATTTTTCTCTCTGTTGCCTCACAAGGAAATGAAATTGCTATTTGTATTTCACCACTTTTTATTATGTTTTAGTTGTGTTTTTTGTAAAATATGTAGTTAGAGTTCTAAAAGTAACATAATTAGTTCATTAACATTTATTATAATATAATTTAATATAATAGATAAATTTGTTTTTTCATCTTACTTTCTGTTTTCTATTTCTCCCTCCCTGATTTAAGCTTTGGTCTTCTCACTGACTGCACTCTCTGCCTATACCCCTCCCACCTGCAGTCTGTTCTCAACGCAGTAGCCAGAGAGATTGTGCTGCATACCAGATACTTCCAGTTTTCCCTCCAGCACATAGTAGGGTTGTTCTTCCCCATCCCAGAAGCATAAATGGACATGGTGTTTATGGTGGCAAGTGGAACATGAATGGAAGAAATGTGATCACTTCTAGAGGAATGGGAGTTCTAAGTGCTGGCATATGTTTGACCAGTCTTTCTTTTTACTGGCTGTCCTGGGAACCAGTAGCATTTCTAATGGTGTCTACTCTGGCACTCTGGGTCCTGGAGTGAGGAGAATGTGGAGCAGAGTCCCAAGCTGACTTGCAATGAATGTGCAACATGGAAAAGAATTAAACTTCCATGGTTTCAGGCTACTGAGACATTGTGATTATCTACTGCTATGATACTACATACACCTGATTGATATGGCTTGAATGATACAGTGATCCTTTGAAAATGTAATTCAGGTTATGTCATACTTCAAAGGCTTTCTGTACAATAGATTTGGCCCCATATTCCCTTTGTAAACTTGTTTTCTATCTGCTGCTTGTTCACACTCTCCAGATAGACTGATCTTCTGAGCATACCAAGCACACTTCTTCCTCAGGAATTTTGCACTTACTCTTCCTTCTAGCTGGACTACTTTACCCCCAGTTATTCACAAAATGAGGTCTTTCACTTGCTTTAAGCCTTGGCTCTAAGACTATATCTTCTTGGTAAGGCCTTTGCTGATAATCTTACTTTTTTAAATGCAAACCCAGCCCCACATTTCTTATTCTCCTTCCCTTTTTATTTTATGATCACCATTAGATATGTTGTAAGTTTTGCTTTTGTTTGTATGTTTATTTATCTGTTTTTAATCTTTCTCCCCCAACTATTAATAAGATGAATGGATGCTCCACTAGAGTAGGACTTTTAATCTAGTTTCTTTCCTCTGGATCCCTATCCCCTATTATGGTGCCAGGCACAAAGTAGTCACTCAGTAAATACTGGCTGAATAATGAATGGCAGAGGTGGCACTGGAGATAAGAGAAGAAATGTCCATTGACTGGAAATGATAAATTGTGGCATGTTCATATAATGGAATCAAATACAGTAATGAAAATAAATAAATCATAGCTGTTAAGTGTTGATATGGATAAATACTGCAAATATGCTATAGAGGAAATTAAATACATCACAAAAATTCACACAGTATGATACCATTTACACATGACACAAAAACATTTAAAGTAAAAAATACATTGCTTAAACTCAAAACTGAGTAGAGTGGTTACTTTTGATGGGGAAGAAAGTAGTACAAAATCTGGCTTTTAAAGGAAATGTTTTTGTGGATCTTTTTTTCCTTAAATTGAGTGGCTGGAATATGGGGTATTTGTTGTTAGTTTCTAAAATTTACTTACATTTTTCATAAATAGTCCTTCATATCAACCTCAACATGTAACAAAAATATTTTAAAAAATCTTTGCAATGAAGCTTTTAGAGAATTCTATATTTATTTGCCACGATAACAACAAAAGCCTTTTGATTAGCCAATTGTTTCATATCTCTTTGGGCAGCTTGAATCTGTGCCACTCAGCATTATAAACTGCAAGTAACGGCCTTCTGAGAAAGGAAACAAATCAGAAAAGCAAAATGCCATCACTGATTAATTTATGAAAACCAAGTTTTCAACGTACAAGAACCAGGGGCAAAACAAAACAATAACTCACCAGGGGGCCATGAGCCCTGAAGTGTGGCGCTTGGCCATGTGTAACTTTATCACTCCAGGTCTCAAATCTGAATGATATCAATCATGCCACTTGCCAGGGCACCAACTGAATATAAATTGGCATCAATAGGCCTCATTCTGCCAAATGATTTGATAGTTCTTTTATTTTAAAACACTTAGGATGGATTATGGAATAAAAGCATACACTTTGGAGCCGGTTAGAAAAATCAATTCAAGCCACACTTAAAGACAAAGAAAAATCCTTCTGTTCTTTCTGGTGACATATCTTACTCAACAGAATAGCCTGATGGAGATGCAAATACTTATACAAGGTAAATTCAGGCAGCAATGTGATTGTTAACACATGTATCATGACTTAATACTTGTACACGCTGAACCTCCACATTTACTCCAGCAACGCTGAGAGTGCTCAAAATGTCTTTGGAACTCCTATTTAGAAATACATCCTCAAAGCCTCAAATACAATTTTACAGTTTAGGGGTGGATTTCTTTGGTTTTTAGAAAATGCCAAAAGTTTTTTTGATCCAAATTTTAGGGAATGAATTTTCAAGGGCAGGAAGTCCAGATTTGGCTCATACACAAGAAACAGCTTTGGGGAAAAATCAGTCTTGTCTGTCTGGATCGTTCATAAAGCATCACAGATTCCAATTTTCCAAGACAGGTAGAAAATCTAGGTTCAGGTCACCTTGTGAATCCTGGCTCTGCCACTTACAAACTCCAGAACAACAGACAAGTTAGTGAACTCTTCTAAATCTGAACTTCCCTGAAATAAGGATAATCATGGCTACCTTACAATGTTGTTGTGACAATTTTTAAAAAATATGGCTTGTAACACATAACAGTATTCAATAAATGGCAAATAAAAGTAAAATAAGAACATTAACAGCAAATCTAATTCTGAGGTCTTAAATTTAGGCACTATTAAGCAGCAGTTAAGTGCAGGAACTTTGAAGTCAGGTTCACCTGAATTTAAATTACAGATTCTCCGTTACCTAAATATATAATTTATATCATTTCAGACAGTTATTTAACATCATAAAGACATCTCAACTGAAATATGGGGTAATTATAGTGTTTGTTGATTTATTATATTAATAATAATCATATAGATGTTTAGTACTAAAATTGAATTGGTAGTAAATTCAAATGACATAGGAATTTTTAAATTTAAGTCTTACTTCATTCATAAATTAGGTAAATGACTTGAAGCTGAATGACTTTGAAGGCTCAGGCATGGACATGTAGGCTTTCCTTCAAAACTTTCCTAGACCACACAGAGTAGAAGTTAAAAGGCGTGATCTCTGGATTCAAACTGTTTGGGATTGAACCCACCTCTGCCACATTTACATGAACTTGAGCAAGTTACCAAACTCTTTGTTGGTCTCCTCAAGGGCACATGTAGGTGCTGGCGACCTAAGGCTTATAAAATTTTGAAAGTACTCTTTAAGAAAATGAATAAAAAATTGCAAATATGAAATTAGGTCCCCGGTTCTAAAATTTAAGTATCAATAACTTAGGGTAAATTTGCCTCTGAAATTTTACAGAGTTATTGGGAAATCAATTAAATGGAATTTTTTTTTTTAATTTTTGCTTTAAAAGAGGTGTTAATGTTTATTCTTTTTTCCCCTAACTTTGTTGAGGTATAAAATTGACAAGGAAAAACAGTACATAGTTGTTGTATACAAAGTGATATTTTGATATACATGCACACACATTTGTATATGTACACATACATTGTGAAGTGACTACCACAATCAAGCAATTTAACATAGGCATAGCTTCACATAGACATCCTTTGTGTGTGTGTGTATGTGTATGTGTGTCTGAGAGAACATTTAAGATCTATTCTTTTTAGCAAATTTCAAATATATAGTACATTATTAACTGTAGTCAATGAGCTGTACAATAAATCGCCAGAATTTATTCATCCTGACTGAAACTTTGTACCCTTTGACCAACACATTCCACCCCTCCCCTCCCTTCAGCCCCAGCCACCACCGTGATACTCACCGCTTCTATGAGATAGACTGTCTGGATTCCACATAAATGTGAGATCGTACCACACCTGTCTTTCTGTGCCTGGCTTATTTCACTTAGTATAATGCCCTCCAGGTTCATCCATGTTGTTGCAAATGACAGGGTTTACATAAAATGTTTGGAACAGTGCTGGGCATGGTGATCACTATATACATATTTGCTATTATTTCTATCTCAGTTCCACAGACATATATCAAAAGCCTCCATTCCACAAAAAACTTTAATTAGAAAAGAGTAAATCATTGTATTTTTCCTTGCCTATCTTATACATTTCAGATTATCATGGAGTACTAAAATGTATAGTTAAGCCCGAGACAGTACTGAGTAAGGTCGGATATTGAAGACATAAATAAACTAGTGCTCACAAGGATAAGAAAGGATTCAAGAACATCCCAGGGCGAGTACAATTGCTGAAGGTTCTCCCGTTTCCCACTGTGGTTATAGTATTTGGTGCGAAGGCCAAGGAAAATATTGTGCCTTGCTCAAACTAAGCGAGGTTGTGCTCATGGAAAAATACTAGTTAAACTTTTCACTCCATGCTTCCCGCCATTTCCACTCATCCCCCACCTCACCATGGTTAATCGCCACAACTAAGGTGCAGGTTTGACCAAATAAGTTTGTCTCACAATATCCGGATTATCATTAATTTCATGCTCTCTTCTACTTGATGCATTTTATTTACTAAGAGACAACAAGAAGCCATGAGTAAGGACCCCTTGTAGCATATTTAACAGAACTAAGAAAGAGAGTTAACTTCTGTCTGAAGGCTTGGTAAAACCCTTAGGGTCTTATGTTTGATCATTTTTATCTGACTAGAATAAAAGTGCCTTTGTCTGTTTATCTATTTCGAGGCTAAGAGCAAGAACTGTTCAATTTGCCTCTACCAACTTTCAACTACAGAATCTCTAACAGAATAGATACACTCTTTTTTTGAGGTTCCCCAGGATTACTAAAATTTCTAATCTCCCAAGAACTGACATTCTGTACTCAGTATAGCCCCAAAGCATAGAATAGGCACTGGACCAATTTCCTGGGTGGTCTGTGTAAGCAGCCTTTCCACATAAGAAGCAAAGTGAGTCCTTGATCCTGAATAGTAGGATTATCCTATCTAAGTAAATGCAATTTGCTAGCAAATGTGACATTTCTGGCATGGTCATGGTTGTAAATTTGGTTTATCCAATTAGATCTTGGTGAAAATGAAAACAGAGTCTCAAAAAAGCTTTGAAAATAACTACATTATCATGGAAGGGCAAGGGATTTAATAAAGGGCAAGATAGTTTTGCAAGTAGGGGTAATCAAAATGTGCCTTTATTTTCTACAGAATCATCATTCTGAAGTACTTTTAATGATTCATTAGTTATAATATGCATTATAATTTCTAATAAAACATTTTCCCAAATTCTTAGAGATCAGTTGAAATAGTTTTGAAAGAATTTCATTTTAGTTTGCACAAATATATTTTACCTATATTAAGGTTTAAAGATAGGATGAATGAGAAAGGGTTTTCCCTACCACCCATCATGTAACAGATTCTTACAATACCAACCATATGCAAAAATAATACAATTATACTTTTCATTAGTTTAATTCAATTCTTCAAAATTAATGCCTATGTGTAAAGTTATACTAAAATACTAAATTGAATACTAAAATATGAAAGAATGAATGAAGATAGAATAATCAGAGTTAAAGCATTCTCAAAACAATTATTGCTTAGAAGTTTAGAAAATATAATGATTAATTTTAGACTTTGTAAAATTAAATAGAGATAAAATTTTAAGGATAACTGAGTAAAAAACAAAAATAGATGATAGAAAGAGAGAGGGAAAAAAACAAATGAAGACAAGAAAAATCCTATTAATCCAAGAGACAGCAAGAAAGAAAGGGGAAAAATAACCATAGAAAAGGCAAGGCAAAAAATAAGGTCAGAATGAAAACTATGAATTAGAGGTCAAGACATATGTGGGTTCAAATGAAAAGTCTTAACCCAAACCCAATCATAGTCTCAGAATTAAAAAAAAAAAACAACAGAAAAAATCCAGATCTATGTAGAATGATGATACATATAATTGCTCTAACTTTTCTCAGTGAAGATTTATAGAACGTTTCATCATGTCAGAATATTCTATTGGACAGCAACCTGTCTAGTCAGACATATTTGCATGATGTACACCAACAGGTTTACAAAAGAATGTTTATAGCAAAGCTATCAAACAAGCACCAGAACCAAATAACCTCAAATATCTATTTGTAGAAGGGAACATACATTGTGGCTGATTCAAACAATATAATAGTAAATAATATTGAAAATGAAAGATGATCAGCTGCAGCTCTCAGTATGACAGACTCTCAAGATAATATTGAGTTAAAAAGTACATTGCAAATAACTTATACCATATGATACATTTTATATAAAGCTAGAACACATACAAAACTAACCAGAGCATTGTTTAGTCATATGACAAGGAAATAATAAATACAAAATTCAGCATAGCTTCTATCCCTGGTAAGAAAAGGGTGATCAAAAAGGGAAATCAAATCAGAAAAGGATGTTCTTTTTTATTTTTTCTTTCTGAATTTTACAGGGGTATACACATTTTGGTTACATAATTTGCTTTTGTATAGTTTGAGTCAAAGTTATAAGTGTGCCTTTCTGTCAGTTAGTGTGCACTGCATCCGTTAGGTGTGAATTTACCCATCCCCTCCACCCCCTCCCACCTGCTTAATTTCCCTTGGATTTTACTTCCATATGTGCACATAAGTGTTGATTGATTAGTTCCAATTTAGTATTGAGTACATGTGGTGTTTGTTTTTCCATTGTTGAGATACTTCACTAAGAAGAATGGCTTCCAGTTCTATCCAGGTTGTTACAAAAGATACTAGATCACCAGTTTTTTGTTTTTTTTTTTTATGGCTGAGTAGTGCTCCATGGTATAGCTATACCACACTTTATTAATCCACTCATGTATTGATGGGCACTTGAGTTGATTCCACATCTTTGCAACTGTGAATTTTACAATGAATAAACATTCAAATGCAAGTGTCTTTTTAATAAAATGTCTTTTTTTTTCCTTTGGGTAAATACCTGGTAGTGGGATTGCTGGATCAAATGGGGGGTTTACTTTTAGTTCTTTGAGGTACCTCCATCTACTTTCCATAGAAGCTATAATATTTTGCAGTCCAACCAACACTGTGTAAGTGTTCCTTTCTCTCCACATCCATGCCAGCATTTATTGTTTTGGAACTTTTTGATAAAGCCATTCTTACTGGAATTAGATGATATCTCATTGTGATTTTGATTTGTATTTCCTTGATTATTAGAGACTTTGGGCATTTTTTCATGTGTTTGTTGACCGTTAGTATATCTTCTTTTGAAAAGTTTCTGTTGATGTCTTTTGCCCACTTTTTAAAGGGGCAGTTTGATTTTTTTCTTTCTGATTTGCTGGAGTTCCTTGTAGATTCTGGTCATCAGGCCTTTATCAGATGTATAGCATACATATATTTTCTTCCATTCTGTAGCTTGTGATTGTGTCATTGGCTGTGCTGAAGATTTTTAATTTGATTGGGCCCCATTTATTTATTTGTGTTGTTGCTGTGATTGCTTTTGGGGTCTTCTTCAGAAATTCTTTGCCTAGGCTGATATTTATAAGAGTTTTTCCAATATTTTCCTCTAGAATTCTTATAGTTTCATGTCTTAGGTTTAAGTCTGTTATCCATCGTGAATTAATTTTTGTGAGAGGTGAGAGGTGTGGATCAGAAAAGGATGTTCGTAATATAAATGGTTACTTTCTTTTTCTTATCTGTACTGGGCGTATGAGGTGTTTATTATTCTCTGTACTTTATGTGTACGTTGTGAATAATTATATATATATAATATTTTATTATAAAATAATGGTGCATATTTTTTCCTTGTTTTTTAGTGGTTATATCTTGAGTACATCTTAAGCTTTGATATGAGTTGTTTTCAGATAGGTGTTATAAATAAAATATTTCAGAGTAATTTTAATATTTCTAAGACTTTTTATCAGAACAAGAGTTGAAACTTATAAAATTATTTTTAATAATCAATTGAGATGTTTATTTTTGACCTATTTACATTATTTAGGCTCTAAAATAATGAATTATATTTGCAATTCTGTGGTTAATCCTACTTTTTTGGTAAATTATTCTCTTGACGTACTGTTGGATTTGATTAACTAGCATTTTATTTTGAATACTCCTAAGTCTCTTTGATCCACAGTTTTCTTTTATGTGCCATTTTTATAATGTTTTGAAATCATTTATACTTGCTTCATGAAGTGAATTGAGTGGCTTTATATCTCCCATATTTTCTGGCAAAATAGATTAATATAGCATGGAAATTGGCTATCACTTACAACTTTGAAAGACTCCACAATAAAAATACCTGACCCCAAAATACTTTTAGAAATAATTCTTTGATAGCCTTCAAAATATTTTGCATAAGTATTCAAATATTCAGTTTTTCAACTTGACCTTATTTTATTAATTTACATTAGTAGATTAATGAAGAAAAAACTTCATTTGGTAGGGATTTTTACTTTTATAGTACACAGAGCATATAATTTTCCCTCCTTTTTGCATTCTTTATCTTCCCCCAACAATTTCTCTTTTTATTTGTGTAATTTTTTTTCTTTTTTAGATTTTCCATAAATGTAAGTATTCTAATGATTTTTTCTGAAAAAGCTAGATCACAAACACATATTTAACATTTCAGCTATTTTAGTGGTTTGTTTTCTAGTGTATGTATTTCTGCTTTTGTCTTTCTCACCGGATATTGGCAAATGAGACCAAGCTCATGTGGATAGTGGGCTTAAGCAGATTTGTGTCAAACTAGTATTTGTAAGAGAATGAAGCTGAAGCAGAAAACCAAGATAGCAAGTGGAATTTGGAAAACATAAACCAGCACCTGGAAAGAGGTGCCAGTTCTAGAGGTGCATGCAGAATCTGGGGAAACTTACGGCATAAGGCTAAAGAAACAGGTGGCACAATGGATGTCCTGAAGTCTTGTCTGCAGGACCAAACTGTAATGTGGTGCTATGTGGAGGCATTTGGAGTACAGAGGCTTCTACCCTATTTCCTTTTCAGGATTTAGAAGGTAGAGGAGTTTTTTTAGAAATCTGGGAGCAACTGCTGCAGAGTAAAACACAAAATGATCGAACACAGAGCGAAACTGTTTTAATACTCTCCGTTTGCTCTCCACTGCCATGTGGCATTAACTTTAATGTGTGAGTTCTTAAACTTTAATGTGAATACAAATTGCTTTGGTCTTCTGTTAAAATGCAGATACTGAATCAGTTGTTCTAGGGGAGAGCTTCAATTCATCTGTTTCAAACAAGTTCCTACATGATGCAAATGGATCCAGAACCACACTTTTTGAGTAGCAAGGGCATTGTCTTAGTCTGTTTATGCTGCTATAAAAATACCTGAGAGTAGGTAATTTATAAATAATTGAAATTATTTCTAACACTTGTAGAGCCTGGGAAGTCCAAGATCAAGGCATTAGCAGGTTCAGTGCCTAGTGAAGGCCTGGTTTTCATTTCCAAAATATAAACTTGAGTGGTGCCGCATCCTCATGTGGCAAAAGAGGGGAAAGGACAAAAAGAGGCTGGGCCATTTCCTTCCAGGCCTTTCATAAGGCACTAATCTCATCCGTGAAGATGGAGCCTTCATGGCCTAATCACCTCCTAAACGTCCACTTCTTAATATTGGGGATTAAGTTTGAACATGAAATTGGGAGGGGATACAAACATTTAAACCATAGCAGGCATAGAGGAGATTTCAACATTCTTGTATGTCCCATGATGGAAGTCAAAGATGGCCGAGGATTGGAGTGAGACAGCCACAGTGAGAACAGAATGACCCAAGGCTAAGGGCTACCCGTTGTGCCCTTTTAGGTTAGGGACCAAATGGAAGTCACCACCAAACTTCAGAGGTGAGATTTGCCAGGGGATGCTGAGGAGAGAAGGGTCATCAAGGAGAAACGATGGAACATCCAAGTAGTGAGCACTTTCAGTAGAATTTCTAGGAACATATGTCAAGATGTTGAATGAGAGTAAGGGTGAGGAAAAGCCTGTTTAAGAAGATGAATTTTTTCATTGACAGAGTATTTTTATGAAAAAGAAGACACCTGTAAAAGAAGAAGATAATTGGTAGTTTTAAAGTTGAAGTCTATCCACTGCTATTCAGCAGTGCATGCATGTGTGTGTGCAGGTCGGGGAGAGCTAATGTAAGGAAGATTAGATCAGCTGTAGAAAACAACAACGTCAGGGCTGATGTAATGTGTCCTTTAGGTATCATAGGAATAGTGCCTTGGACCCAGCATACGTTGAGTCTCACAAAAATGTTTTAATCTCTTTTAAAATCATAAGAAAAATTAACCTTTAGAGTCAAAGATTACATTTGTCTTTATATCAATGAAGTCACAAAATATAATTTTTAGTATGTGTTTATGGAAGAAGGGGGCCACAAAGGCAAAATCTCCTAGGGTTCAAAAAAGTCATAACATGGCCCTGGAAGAAGTTACAATTTTTTTTTTTTTTTTTTACAGAAATAGGTTGTAGTGTAACAAAAAATGAGGGGAGGAGATAAATGGCTCATGTCATTCTCACAATTTTTCCAAGTTAGTATTTTTATTATCACATTTTATAAATCGTGTCTTGCACAGGGTCACCCATCTAGTACGTGGTGAAGCTAAGATTTGGTTCCGATTCCCTCCAACTAAGCCCAAGTACATAATTGTAGAGGGCGTACTTCTGTTCCTGATCTAAAGAGGCTTTTGTCAGGCCTGCCTGGGATAAAGTAACTGACACTAATTATGTGCATCACTCTGGACATCCACATACAGCTGCCAGCTGCACCTGACCCTTGTCGAATGTTCCTAAGGAGGACTTAATCAAGGGCTTCTGTGGCTACTCCAGCTGAATCTTTAGCCTGAATCTCTGCTCCCAACTCACTCCTAACATCTGCATTCTGCCTTTTAATACTTTGGGTTCTGCTACCAGATTGATGTCCACAATAAGCCATTTATCTCTGTATTTTGTGTGAAGGCAATCCACTCACAACAAAGAGAAAGTTCATTTGCTTAATTCATTATTATTTATTCTACTGTAGCAGAGAGTTTCTTTCAAACTTTCTGAGGAAAACAAAATGAAAATTTCAGTCCTTCAACCAATTTGTTGAAGAAAACTGAAGCTCGGAATGAGAACGTTATTAAAATCAACTAAACTCACATGCTCCAAACTCTGTCATTACGCACCCAGCCTTCCCACAGCTTTCCCCACTAACGCATTGACACCACCAGCTTCTAAGGTTCTGGGGCAACACAGTTTAAGAGAGAAAGCTTGAGAAAGATTTAATTGACTCCTTTGCTTCTTTGATAGAAGTCAGCTAATGTGACAGATGAAACCTGTATTGAAGTTTTCATAACGATTATTGTAAGTATTAAAATTATAGTAAATTTAAGTATGAAATATCTACAGCTGCATAATCAGCCAACCCAAAACTTAGAAGCTAAAACTACAGCCAATTATTTGGCTTTCATTTCCGCTATGCAGGTCTGGTGTGGCTGAGGACTGCATCTGGTCTTGGTCATGCATCTGTGGTCAGCTTGTGGGATGGCTAGGAGCTGGCTGGTCCCAAATGTCCTCACTCACACTCAGTTGACTTGCTCTCAGCTGGGGTGATGGGTGTAACTGGATCACACGCCAGGTGTTTCTCATCATCTAGTCAGCTAGCCCACACGTGCCTACACAGGGACTTGAAGATCAAAGAGCAGCAAAAGAGGAAAAGCGTGAGTATATAAACTTCAAACCTCTGTTTGACTCCTATTTGCTGTTGTTTCACTGGCTTAACCAAGTCACATAGCCAAACCAGAGCTAGTCTATTTGTGGATGTTGTCAGGTCTGGTTATTAGCAAACATTAACAAATTACATGTTGCTATTATAATACAACAAAGTAGCATGTTTCCCAAGCAATCCTCCCATTCTTGCTCTTAACAACATAACATAGTAACCATCCCTGGGACATGGGGTAGGGATAACATTATCTAAGGGGGTTTGCATTCTTATACTTTCATATACCCAATGATTCTTCCCCCTTGCCTCCATATATAAAACCAGAAAAATCTAAAATTCTAGAATATAAGAGAAGATATCTGTTCTTTGCACTTTTCCACTCACCTGTTTTTCAGAACCTTTCATTGAGTTTTATGTTTGCATGCGTATTTATTTAACAGAAATTTTAAATCAATGATGCTGAGTGAATATGTGTGAGTGAGCAGCGAGTAAACCAACTCTGCATAGAAGCGGTTTATTGGTAAAAAACTCAGTAATACAAGAGTAGTAGAAGATAGAGTTTATTTTGCTAGTCATTGCATTTGGGGGCAACATATACCCATATAGTGAATCTGGAATAAGGTCCAACCCTTTATTTGGCATGAGCAAGAGCTTTAGTCCAAAGCTTTTGTTTTTAAGAGGAGATAGTAACCCACTGGGTCCCACCCCTGCTAGACCATTTCAGTACTATATCAGGACTGATTGCCTTAGACCAGTGGTTTTCAAACATTTTGGTATCTGGACTACTTGAAATATATATAAATTATCAAAAACTATAAAATATGTTTTTATGAGTTATATATATTGATATTTGCTATACAAGATAGTATACATTTTAAAAATGTTGATTAATAATAAAAATAAATGTTACATGTTAAGATATCATATTTTGAATAAAAATATGTTTTCACAAGCAAAAAAATAGCAAAAAGAAAAATTAGTGATATTGTTTTACATTTTTGCAAATATCTTTAATGTCTGAATTATTAGAAGATATCTGGATTCTAATATCTGCTTCTACGTTCAATCTGTTGTAATATCACATGTCCTACAGTCTCTAGAAAATTCCACTCTACGCTTGTGAGAGAATCAAAAAGACAAATAATACCTGAGTATTAATATGGAAATAATGTTGATGGTGCAGACACCCTGAGAGGGGTTTTTGACACTCAGGAGTTCAGGACCACACGTTGCACACTTTAGGGCTGTGGCATGTTTCCAAGGAACTCTGAAGAAGGCCAACTTCCATTTGGGCAGGAGGACTTCTGGGAATAGTCTTGGACAATTTAATTCTGAATAGAAGAAAGGATAGACATTATGAAGATGTATGGCTTTTCAATGTCACCCATCCCTAAAGAATACAAGCAGAGATAGAGGTGGGAGGATGTGGAAGATGTGAAGGTTTTAAAAAGAAATGTATTTAAAATTATATTTAAAAATAATCTCCATATCATTATTAATATTAACTTTCAAAGGTAGTGACTTTGCCCGGGATCCCAGCTCTTGCTCATGCCAAATAAAGGGTTGGACTTTATTCCAGATTCACTATATGGGTATATGTTGCCCCAAAATGCAATGACTAGCAAAATAAACTCTTTATCTTCTACTACTCTTGTATTACTGAGTTTTTTACCAATAAACCGTTTCTATGCAGAGTTGGTTTACTCCCTGCTCACTCACACATATTCACTCAGCATCATTGATTTAAAATTTCTGTTAAACAAATACGCATGCAAACATAAAACTCAATGAAAGGTTCTGAAAAACAGGTGAGTGGAAACGTGCAAATTAAAAGTGCCATTTAATGACATAGCCAGAATGAGAACTTAGATTTCCTGATTGAGTCACCAAGTGCTCATTCACTTATTTCATTTTCTTTTCTGTGAAGGCAATCAAATCACAACAATCAGAGTCAGGAGTTTTGCTGGGTCCAACCTTAATTGTTACATAAAATTGGGATAACTGCTACCCAAAACTGCTCCTGCAGCACGTAACAGAGGCAGATGCTTTGGAGATAGAACGGCAGAGTTTATCAGACCTTCAGCAAGCCTCTCCACTTCCCCGAGCCTGTTTTTTCATATGTAAGATGTAGATAATAATAGTGAATGCTTAGGATTCTTGTGAGAAAAAATACTGAGCACAAGGGTCACATTCACTGAATGTGCTTGAAAAGGTTAATTTTATCCTGTCCCCCCAAATTTCATACTATCTTGCTTGAATATTCTGAATTCTATAGCCAAACTCTTTAGTGAAATTTTGTTTCTAGAATAAATTGTTGCCTGTAAAAGAATAGAGGCAAGAACCACCAGGAAGGCAAAAACCTCTGAACGACATAAAGTTCAAAATACAAGCTTTTAGCAGGGTTGAAAGGAATTCAGAGAGAAGTATCTCTGTTCCTGAGCCAAATGAGGGAGTTTTAGTTTACTTGCAAAACAAGAATTTCTAAGGGATGGTTAAGAGGAAGGAAGGGTACATGTCTAGCCTATGTGGCAGACAAAATGTTATGAATTCCCTATAAAAGAGGCTTCTTATATCTCTATGAGGTCAGAGGAATCCCTTCTGCTTACTTCCTATTTGGACCTGTGCTTGTAGGTCAAGCATAGTTTTACACATTTTACTTATAAATCATTTTATATGACAGATCATTAGAATAGCTGAAAAGCTGACTGGAGAAATGTAGAAGAAGGTAACAGGGAAGAGAAGGGAATTAATGGTTTAGAACACTGACCTTTTGCTAGGCACTTAAAAAGAAAAAGCTACCCAACAAATTTCATTAAGAATTCTGAAAGGTAGGTTTTATTTTTGTCATTTTTACAGATGTGAAAGTGAAACTCAGAGATGTTAAGTAATTTGCCTAAGGTCCCAAAGACAGTCTATCTGGACCAAATTTTTGTTTATTGCATCTTACCTCCCTGCTTTTGGACATGATATACACTTTCAAATCAATGAAGGGGGGTAATGAGAAAGGAGAAATGTGACTTTTCAATTAGCCTTAGAGTATAAAAATAGAAGCACTCAAGTTTCAACTTATTGAAAAAGAGATTTCTGCTCAATATAGGGAAGAACTATCCTATAGAAATCCTAGGCAACCCTTAGTTTCCTTTCTATCTCTATAGCTTTGCCTATTCTGGACATTTCATAGAAATGAAATCATAAAATATGTGGCCCTTTGTGACTGGCTTGTTTCATTTAACATAATATTTTTATGGTTTATCCATGTTGTAGCATATAACAGTACCTCTTTTTTTAAATTGCTGAATAGTATTCCAAATAACAAATAATCAAATAATAAATGTTATTTATCTATTCATCAATTGACAGACATTTGGGTTGTTTCTTCTTTTTGGCTGTTATGAGTAATGCTGCTATAAACATTTGTGCCCAAGTTTTGGTGTAGTTACGAACTTTCATCTGTTTTGGGTGGATTTCTAAGAGTGAGTTTTCTTGTTCATATGGTAACTCTGTGTTTAACCACTTGAGAAACTCCCAGAATGTTTTTCAGAGAAACTGCTTCATTTTACATTCCTTCAGCCGTGTATGAGAGTTCCAATTTCTCCATATTCTCACCAAAACTAATTATCATCTGTCTTTTTGGTTATTACTATCCGAGTGTGTGTGAAGTGGCATCTCCTTGTGGTTTGATTTTGTCTTTCCCTTATGGCTGATTATATGGAGCATATTTTTATGTATGTTGGCCACTTGCCTATCTTCTTTGGAGAAATGTTTATTCAAATCATTTGCTCATTTTTAATGGGATTGTCTTTTGATTATTAAATTATAATTGTTCTTTATATATTCTAGATCCAAGTCCCTTGTGAAATATGTGATTTGAAATAAACAATTTCATCCATTGTGTGAATTGTCTTTTTCCTTTATTAATGATGTCTTTTGAGGCAGAGAAGATTTAATTTTAAGAACTTCAAGTTTATCTAATTCTTTTGTTGCTTGTGCTTTTGGTCATGTCTAAGGAATCATTGCCTACTCCAGAGTCACAAAGATTTAAGTGTATGTTTTGTTTCTAAGAGTTTTATAATTTTAGATATTAAACTTAGGTGTTTGATCCATTTCGAGTTAATTTTCGTATGGCGTGTGATACTTAGGTTCAAATTCATTCTTTTGCATATAGGCATTCATTTGTCCCAGCATCATTTGTTGAAAAGAATCTTCTTTTCCCATTAAATTATCTTGGCATATTTGTTGAAAATCAATTGACTGCCACTGTAAAAGTTTATTTTGGCTTTCAGTGTTCTTCCTTTATGCCACTGCTACATTACTGTAGCTTTGCGGTAAGTATTTTTTTTTTATTTCATCATATTACAGGGGTACAAATATTTAGATTATATAATTCCCTTTGCCCCACCCAAGGCAGAGCTTCAAGCCTGTCCATCCCCCAGATGGTGCACACCTCACCCATTAGGTGTGTATATACCCATCGCCTCCTCCCACCTCCCACCTACCTGACACCCAATGAATGTTATTACTATATATGCACATAAGTGTTGATCAGTTAATACCAATTTGATGGTGAGTACATGTGCTGCTTGCTTTTCCATTCTTGTGATACTTCACTTAGTAGAATGGGCTCCAGCTCCATCCAGTATAAGAGGTGCTAGATCACCATTGTTTATTGTGGCTGAGTAGAGCTCTATGGTATGCCTATACCACATTTTCTTCCACGGTATATATATATCACATTTTCTTAATCCACTCATGTATTGATGGGCACTTGGGTTGTTTCCACATCTTTGCAATTGTGAATTGTGCTGCTATAAACATTCTAGTGCAGATGTCTTTTTTAGAGAATGTCTTTTGTTATTTTGGGTAGATGTCCAGTAATGGGATTGCTGGATCAAATGGTACTTGTAGCTCTTTGAGGTGTCTCCATACTACTTGCCACAGAGGTTGTACTAGTTTGCAGTCCCACCAGCAGTGTATGAATGTTTCTATCTCTCTGCATCCACACCAACATTTATTGTTTTGGGAGTTTTTGATAAAGGCCATTCTCACTGGAGTTAAATGATATCTCATTGTGATTTTGGTTTGCGTTTCCCTGATGATTAGAGATGTTGAGCATTTTTTCATGTTTGTTAGCCATTAGTCTATCTTGTTTTGAAAAATTTCTGTTCATGTCCTTTGCCCACTTTTTGATACGGTTGTTTGATTTTTTTCTTGCTGATTTTTCTGAGTTCTACATAGATTCTAGTTATCAGCCCTTTATGAGATGTGTAACATATTGCTTTGTGGTAAGTTTTGAAAACAGAAAGTGTGAGTACTGGAACTTTGTTCTTCTTTTTCAAGATTGTTTTGGCTATTCTGTATCTCTTGAATTTCCATATTAATTTTAGGATTAATTTACCAATTTTTGTAAATCAGTCATCTTGGATTTTGATAGGGATTGAATTCAATCCATAGATCAATTTGGGGACTATTGCCATCTTAACAATATTAAGTCTTCTGATCCATGAACATGGGGTACCTTTCCATTTTTTTAGGTCTTCTTTCATTTCTTTCAGCAATGTTTTGTAGTTTTCAGGGTAAAGTTTTACACTTCTTTTGTTAATCTTATTCTTAAGTATTTTATTTTTTTGATACTATTATAAGTGAATAGTTATTTTCTTAATTTCATTTTTGATTTTCTCTTTGCTAATGTATAAAATGCAATTGACTTTTCATATTTTTCTTGTATCCCGCAACCTTGCTGAATTCATTTATTGGTTCTACTAGCTTTTTTTAATGAATTCTTTTGGATTTTCTATATATAAGATCATGTCTTCTGAAAATGCAGAGGGTTTTATTAACTCCTTTTCAATCTGGATGCCTTTTACTCCATTTTCTTGCCTAATTGCCATGGCTAGAATCTCCAATACAATATTTAACAGCAATGGCAAGAATAGACATCCTTGTCTTGTTCCTGATCTTAGGGAGGAAACATTCAGTCTTTCACTGTTAAGTGTACTGGTAGCTCTGGCTTTGTTTTAGATGCCATATCAGGTTGAGGAAACTTTCTTCTGTCCATAGATTGTTGAGTTTTTTTTATCATGAACAGGTGCTAAACTTTGTCAAATACTTTTTCTGTATCTTTTGAGATGATCCTGTGATTTTTGTTCTTTGTTGTACTGATGTAGTATATTACATTAATTTTTCAGATATTATACCAACCTTGCATTCCTAAGATAGATTCCACATGGTCATGGTGTATAGTCCTTTTTATATATTGCTGAGTTCAATTCTCTAGTTCTGTATTGAGGGTTTTTGCATCTATATTCATAAAAGTAGGCTTATAATTACACATTTTGACTTGAAGAAAATCAAAGTAGAGAATCACCATTTTAAAATCTTTGGCATATGGTCTAAGCTGAACAGTTTATACAAACGGAATTCAAATTAATTCTTAAAGCTGGTACTCAAAAAGTTTTAGAAAAGGCTTTTTCCAAGATAATCTAAATTTTCCCCAGCCCCATGACCTGTGTTTTAGGCTTCATTATAATGGTGACTGCCCGGCAGAGAGATACGGGCTATAGCCATCTGGTGATGTCAGAGGTAGAGAAGAAGAATAATTAAGAGCAAAACTTTCACACTAAAACATCTAGATTTGAATCTTGGACCTTACAACTAGTAGCTATCTAACATTGAGAAATTTCTCAACCTTTAAATGTTCAGTTCCCTCGCCTATGAGAGTACATGATAAAACTCATGTACTCTCTAATAATTGGGGGCTAATTGATGGACACACACAGGCACAAAGGGATGGAAAGGTCATTGGACATCAAGAAGGAGGGAGGAGAGAGAAGGAGAGGGGTAAAAACTTAACTATCTGGTACAAAGAACCCTATTTGGGTGATGGGCACACCAAAAGTCCTGACTTAAGCATTATAAAAGGTATCCATGTAACAAAAACATTTGTACCCCCATATTTTGAAATTAAAAAAAAACTCAAGTCATAGTTTTGTTGAAAAGATTAAAGTTTTTAAAACAATGCCATATATTATATATATGTTACATAAATAATTTAATACATATAGAATTTAATAAATATACATAAAGTATTCAATAAATGTTAGTGACTATTATGACACAAGCCAAACCACCTGGAACACCTGTGATCCTTTAATTTTAATAATCTGAGACCTAGATCTGGGAGACTTAAGAGTATATGTGAAAGAATCATAGAAAATTTATTCAGAAAGAATCCTTATAGACAAGCAAATTCAATTTCATTATAATTAACATGTGGAAACTGAAGCCTAAAAACAGGAAATGACATGTCCCAAATAATACAAGTTTATCACAGAACTATGAAAAAAATAAGTTTTTGACCTTTGAGTTCCCCCATTTATTAACACCCTTATATTTGTGATCTCTAATCATTTATCTTTAAATCAAACATACCTAACCTCAATATACTTATTCACAAATTAAGACAAATCATAATCACCTAAGTAGCATTCATGAAATTGCTCAGGAGCTCCTACAGATAGTAGGAGAACATGTGCTTTTATATGAAACAAATCTAGAGAGGAAGTTGGGTTTTGCTACTTAACAGCTGCATAATATTTAGGCAGATTATTAATTTCTCTAATTCCTGATTTCCTTAGCTATGAATTGGTCAACCCTAACATATACATTTGTCATAAATTTCCAGAGAGGATTAACATATGCTAATGTGTGTATGTATTTAACATAATGACTAACGTGGAAAAATTGCTTTTGGTTTTTGTTGCTCTTGCTATTTTTAACCTCTCCCTAGATTTACTATTTTTGATCTATCTTTATGCTTTTTGTTTTTTTTTGTTTTGTTTCACGGTCCTCTTTTTATAATTCCCCATCTGCCTTTTAGACTCAGTGCTTGCTATCAATGTCCTGTCTCAATTTCTCAGCTTTCCTTAAAATCTTTGGGGCAGCTTCAGTTCTTCAGCTGTCTTCATTCTGGTTCGTCTTCTGACTTCCCTGAGACAGTTCACTCCCTGAGGTGACCCACTGACTAATGCTTTGACTAAGCACTCCCTGCCCCTTGTAGAAAAATGACAACGTCATGGAGAAAGTAAGACACCAATCACTAAATCAAGCACTTTTTTTGTCCTCCACTAAGTCTACCAAAATAGAGATTATTATAAAGTTGGGTGGTCTCTATTCGTGTTATTAATGAGGTGCTTCTTCACAATGCTATTACTTCCATGGTCAGCTTATAAAATTAAATTGAATTTTATTGCTTTTCTCCAATCAGTGATAGTACAGATGGTCTATTTAATTCCAATTATTTTTTTTTCCCCAGGAAGACATTCTGGTTAGATCTCAGATGTTTCCTGTGTAATTAAAGCACCTCTCCCTTTCTTCATGCCTCTCTTCTGCATAACTGCCTTGATCATGATCTAGAGTCACTCAGTCTAATGCTTCTCTACCTGCATTGCATTAGGGGGTGATGTCAGCAATTTTCAGGCAGATAGACTTGATTGCTCAAGGCTTCCCTTTTTGGCTGCAGTTTTTGAAGCTGGGGAGTGTGTGCTGGAGGAGGAACTTAATTTTTATACATTATTTAAAAGTAAAACCCAAGGAACGTGATCTCTAATTCAGAACCAATGACTGTTTCCTTTCTGACTTGGTGGACTGATGCAGAAAACTTGAAAGATCAGCTGGAATTGAAAAAAGAAAAAAAAGACCTTCATTTTGCCAGGTCAGGTTTCCCACAATGTGACTGCCAGACGTAAACTTGTAGAAAGCAAAGAGAAACATTAATGAACAAGCCTGAAGCCCCCATGCTACTGATTGCGATACCATGTGGTATCAACTGAATTGCACACATCTGGTTGGCTACCGGATCCCATAAGCCTTTGCAAATTAAATAAAGATGATGATTTAGTTTAATCATAAGTAACTAAATATGCAAATAGTTGAGGAAGGAGTCCTGATGGTGACTGAAGTAAAATCACCCAAGAAGCAGGAAAGACTGAGTAACAACCAAGTATTTTAAAAGAATTGAACCTTTATCTAGTGAAATTTAAAATTTGACTGAATACACAATTGACTTCCTTCCCTGGAGAGATAAAATTCACAAAGAAAGGGTAAGAAATGATTGATCCAAGCATTAAAGCAAACTTAAAGATATTTTATCTTTGGAAACATTTTGTTCAGAGCGATAGTTGGCTTAGAGTGTGTATCAGTTCAGGATGGCATCAGGCGACAGACTGGAACGTGTAAGGGCTTTGCTGCCCCTAGCTATGTGACTGCACACAAGCTATTTGAACTCCCTGATATTGAATTGTCTCATCTGTTACCTGGGTATGAATAATTCTTATCTCAAGTTGTTATTTTTAAAACATATACAATTCAGATAGCAAATCTTCAATATTTGCTCCTTTCTTCTTGTCTAACCCTCCTCCTTTGAGACCAGTCTTCCCCAAATAAAATGTTTCTATACGGCAACATCTTTAGGTTAACTCAGCATTCTCTCCTTCATTCATGCCCAAAATATTATTAAAGACTACTGAGAGCCAAATCCTCTGCTCAGTGCTAGTGATTAAAAAATAAAATAAATAGAATATTCCATGTTTTTAGAAGTTTGTGTAATAGTAGACCAAATTTTATTTAATTCATCATTCAGCAAGTAAGTATTTATAGAGTCACTAGTATGTATCAGTCATTTTTCTAAACACTAAAGATTGAGCAGTGAGCAAACAGCCCCTAGTCCCTGCCTTCACGGAGTTTACATTCTGGCATGGGAACAGGCAAAACATAAAATAAATATGTAAATCTTATCATATACTAAAGGTGACAATTGCTAGGGAGAGAGATGAAGCAGGGAAGGGCAACAGGGGTGGGACTTTGAAGTAGTCGAGGAAGGCCACCTTGAGGTGTTGACAAGTGAGCAAAGACTTAAAGGAGGCGAGGACACAGGTCATGCCCACATTTGAAAATGAATGTTCCACCCAAATGGATCGGCCTATGCGAGGACCTTGAGTAGAAATGTGCCTGAAGTGTCCTAGGAATAGCAGGAGTTCAGTGTGGCTGAAACAGAGTAAAGAGAGGTTAGAGGGGAGGAATAACAGGAGAGGATACTCAGAGATAAATAGGACCCCGATGATGTACAGCCTTAAAGACCACTCTCGGGTGTTCGGCTGTTACCCTGACTGAAGTGGTGACCCATTGAAGGATTTTCAGCAGAAAAATGTCTGAGTTAGGTTTTAACAGCCTCATTCTGGCTGTCGTGTGGCAGACTGTAAATAAACCAGGATAAAAGCTGTCAGACCAGTTAGGAGGCTGTTGCAATAATTCTGGTGATGGCTTAAAAGAGTCCCTATGATGAGATGGGGGATTGTGGTCAGATTTAGGAGGCATTTTGCAAGTCAGGCCCGGAGGAAACAAATGTGGGGAGTGAAAAAAGAGTCAAGGAAGACTCTGAATGTTTTGGTCTAAACAACTTTAAACACAGGGTTGTCATTCATTAAAATGAGGAAGACTACAGGAAAAATGGGTAAAACAAAGAAAGGGACTCTCAGGAGTGCAGTTTTCAACATGTTAACTAGCTAATGTTAAAGAAAAATTACAGTGGTTTGTATTTGATGTTTTAGAATGCAAAAAAGCAAATTGTTTCTATGTCAGAAAAAGCAAACTTTAGTGAAGCAGTTGTCCTAATGAAAGTCATTGTGAATGAAGCTGACTCTTAGTTTTACATTTCATCAAACATACTCTTTGGTTTTTGGTACCGCACCTCCTAACCAATCTGACTTCTATATTTCATTAAAGGTTTTCTGCATAAAGCTATCCTATATCTTCTCTTTCTCTGAATTCCTGCAGAATTGCCCTTCACTTTGTACTCCTAGAACAAACAATCAGAAATTGATTTAAATCTTCTTTGCTAGTATTTATTTTCTTAGAGTCTTCATTGATGGTTTCTTGCACCCGATATTGCTCCTTCTGACCTACGCTTCTTGAGAGCCAGTGCATGTATTCAGTATCTTTTCCACCTGCTTGGGGTCCCCTTGCCACTGGTTTTGCTTTACACCAGGCCTCTAGCATGTGTCACAAATGAAAAGGGAGTAAAACAGGACAGACCTTTCTCAGATCCCCTTGCCTGGACTCATGCTTCTCCCTCTCAGGCCTTGGCTTGGTTAGTCACTGCCTCTGTGCTCAGTCATGGGGGCTGTACACTGGCCATGCTGTTCAGTCATCCCAGGCCAACCAGCTGCAGACCAGCCTCTCCACTGGCTCCCTTCATGCAATATCACAGGGGTAGGATCTGGCTGCCACTTACTGCCTGGGTAGATGATGCAACCCTGAAATGCAGGGCAAATAAATCCCTGGGAGGAGAATTTTGACCAATGGGAGATAGGAGATAGAAGGAAGCCAGAGAGGTACATTCTCTCTCTCCTTCTTCCTTGAATGATCTGTTCTGAAAACACAGTTTCTCAGCATAACACTCCAGAAATCATTCCAAATGACTTGGATGGATGCATTGGCCAAGGGACCAGCTGATTTTCTTAGAGTACTAAAATACAGTACATGTCAATCCATGACAGGCTCTGAGGAATTCCACCATTGTAAGACCTATTTAACCTCATATTACCCGGAATTTTCCAAACTTCTAGGACCACTGGACTTTGGAAAGCATTTTTTCTCACATGGCATCTAATACTACCCAGGAGCACAGATTTTGGAAAATTTTGCTCTAAATTACTCTCAAAAGTCACAGCCTAGCTATGTGAGGTGAGTAGTCTGGAGCCTTCAGCTCATCCCTGGGTCCTGGACTCTCCTTGTCCCTGTCTGCCCAACAGCAGATCTGCAGGAGAGTGAGGTCGGCAGCAGAACACGGGCTGGCCTCAGACACTGCAGTTGTGAATCTTGCAAATTCTCCACTGAAGCAAGGCACTTCAAGGAAATATTGCCTGGGGGTGCAAAGACAAATTTTTAGACCTGATTTGCATGCTTCTTTTTTTTTCTTTTTTTTTCTCCTCATCATAAACAATTATCTTTTACTTGCATCATAAGGATGAGCAAAAATAAGAGCTGTCATTCTATGTAGTTCTGTCTTCAAAAACAAAACCAAAAACCACATTGCTCACCAATATATGTCTCTTAAGTTATAGTTAAAACAATCCAGAAATATAGAAACCTTGGAAACTTTACATTCTGTGTGCAGTTAATTCAGCTACATGTGGATACAGTGCAGACTTAGTAATATAATAATAAACTGCATGCTTCTTTCTAACTGATAGTTGCTGTGGTTGTGGTCATCATTTAGGGAGCAGTAGTGAAATATCTGGGTAAGAGCAGGGATTCTGTCTGCTTATTTCAAGAGTTCTGTACCTTTACTCCAACCACTACAAATAGATGGATTAGGATGTGGTGTACATGCGAGCTCCCATAAAATGGTTTTATAGCACCTTTGGCCTTGTTCCTGGTTAACATCCAGGTATGGATCATTTTTTCACAGTCCCACCTACCCTGGTTGACAATCTGCAGCTCCTACTTGCAACACAGAAATGTGAACACAGAGGATTTTCAGCCACAAAGAACATAGGAGATGCCTTCCTGCTAGACCATGGACTAGCTTGGTGGCCATCAACATTTTCCACAAGAGCCATGACTTGTAGAAAAACCACTCACCTTTGGGGAAGCATTTCTGAATTATTCCATCACAACGACTCCCTTCTCACCTTTATGGAATTCCATCACTAAACATTTGGTTGCTGATTGGAAGTAGATATGTAATTTTCTGTACCTCTGGGTTTGGATGACATTAAATATTCTTCCTCAGTTCTCCAGAAGGCACACATTTTGGACCAGGAATAGCTTTTAAGGACATTTTAAGTTTTCTGAGTACAGCATGATGAAATGTACATGATTAATAGCATGGGGAAGAGAGCATCTAATAACAGGTTTCATCACGGAATGTTTCCAAATAATTGATATAAATAAAGCATTCAATGGAAAAAAAAAAACCCAGAAATATTCTTAAGGCTCTGCTCACCAGACAGGAGGAGATAGAAAGAACTCTGAGGGTATCAACCTGTACCCTTAGCCTGTCTCTTAACTTGGCTAGAACAGTAGCAGCAGCAGGGGTAATTACAACTGCTAAGACCTTACTCTATGCCAGGCACTGACATACAAGCTTTATAAGTATGTTCTTATTTATTTCCAAAAGCAATAATGACCAACATTTACTCGGTGTATGTTTTCTGGAATTGTCCAAAGTACTATACACAGGAGAACTCATTTACTTCCAGTGATAGTCTCATGAGATGCCATAATTATCCCTATTTTGCAGATTAGAAAACTAATCCGTCAAAAAATTAATGGATGTTGCAGAGCCAGGATTCAAACCCAAGTGCTGTGACCCAGAGCCTATGTCTTCTCCCACTATGACAAACCAACTCTCTGGTAGCTGGGAGTGGCTTCTTACAACATATAAAACACTTGATGTTAAGCAATTCATATAATCTCATGAGATTGGACAAGGGTGCTATCCTCCCCATTTTATGTAGGAGGAAAGCAAAGATCAATGTAATTTAATAACTAGCCTCAGTTTACCTAAGTAATAAGTGTTTACCACCAAAATTGGTGTCCTGTGTGGAATTCTATTAATTTCTTGGCATGTCATTCTGCCTCTTTTTTAAAAAAAATAATCTTCCAAGTTCTTAAATTCTTGTCAAACATAGGGTTGGCATTACTATGGACTCTGATACCCTCAAGCTCTTTTCCAGGACAACAGACATTCTTTAATGCGCAGCCAAGAAAGATGATTGGAAACTTGCCTCAATGTGGAGAAACAGCTTGAGGCTAGAGATCATATCAAATACATCCTAAAATGAGATAGAAAAATCTAGCTCTACTAGCAGCAAGGACATCAAGATATCATATAACCAAATGCTGTGATGTGACAGGGAAAATAAAAAAAATGCTGTAGAAATTTTTAAAAGGGAAGGTCCTTGTGAGCACAGATGACCAGTGATGACTTCACGTGGGGGATATGGAATGGGATGTAATGCTCAGCCTGCGTGCAAAAAGAGGTAGAAGGGGAAGCATTCCATCTGGGTGCTTGCTTTTGCCATGCTGAGTTTCCAAACAGATGTCTTACACACGTATCCTCTTAAAATTGTAACTGGACCATTCATGATGGTTCAAATCACCCTGAAACTCCTTGGTCCTCAAAGATTGGGGCAGCTGTGCACGTGGCTCTAAATGTGACAACTGCATACGAAACAGCACCTTCCTTTTTCAGCAGGTAGAAGCCACCATGTGGGTCATAGACCATAGCTCTCACAATAGTACAATAATTAGCCTCTTTGCGTTCCACTTAAATAGGCCTTTTCTCTTTGGTGTTAAGCATTATTTCATATTCTATTATCAGCGTCTGTTTGCATTTGGTGTAGTTGTTGCATTATTAATGTAAAGGAGCAATTCAGAATTTCAGGATTAATTTTAATGTAGATCTTCCTTCTGTAAATAATTGATGAGAAAGATGATCAGAGCGGTACCCAGTCAAAAGCTGATATTCTTTCTGTCAACTCTTATCTTCTCAGTTGCACTCATTTTCAAATCCCCCCTGAGAATTTTCATTTGGTTGCAGATGTTTTGTATTTCCCAACTCCTTGTCACTTAGTTCTTTGGTTATATGGCCACAGATTCTATGATAGCATCATAAAGAAAACACTATTTTTCCCATTTTTCTCCAACTATCTATAGGAAGAAAACCTGAGGCAGCAGAAATAAAGTTATTTCTACTCTCTTGGGGTGCTGAGACCAGTGACAAATGAGTTTGGAGAAATGTAAGAAAGGAAAAACAACTTGCTTCTATACAGTACATTAAACAGTGCTTTTAAAATTAAAAACATAGATGCCAGGGCTCATATCTCAGTAAATTATAAAATATTTCTTTCACTCTTCCTGTCTTCCCTGGCCATGCCCCATCCTCTGATGAATTTGCAATCACTTGTGCATGTTCTTTGCCTGGAGAGTCTGGTAAAGGCTCTGGGCATCACAATGAGAAGAAAAAGGAAGACTGTCAGCTTCTCGATGCTACTTGGCATGACATCCTTCAAATGCATACTTTTATTTCTCCAGCAGAAGATTGAAGTAGGTTAGGCATCAGGAGCCTCACTCCTTAGGAGCCAGTGATGTGAATGACCTAAGAGGTCTATAGGAGACAACTGCAATACCTCTCCTGGACTTCCCAATACACAGGTTTGTCTCACTCGCCATTGGATTGAAACCACTGGGCCTGAATTCTGCAAATGGATAGTCATAGTTTATATAAAACCAGCCATTGTCCTCTAGTTTGCTTTCCTATAATTGCTACTCAGGAGTCACATATGGTCATAAAGATTCTTAAAAAAAATAAAGTAGAATAAGAGAGAGAAAGCAGGAGCTTTCCTTTCACAGTAGTGAGAGGACAAAAATGGAATTACGGGAATTATGCATTGAAATTGGTGTTGAACGGAGGAAATGAGTTGCAGAGTAGGGATTGAGCCCACCTTTGCCTCTGCATCCATCTGGACCTATTCACGTTATTTGTGAGGATTCTGGCTCCAGGCCAAAGACTATGTGTGATCCTTCAGGCCTGACCACGGGCAATTACAAAGGCTTTGCCTGGCAGGCCTCATGGGGGGAATCTGGCCTCCCCACATCAGACTTAGACCACACAGCCGGGGTACTGCAGTGTTCTGGAGATCTCAGGCCCCCAGGCCACCTCTGCGCATAAGAATATCTGCATCCCCAACCCAGCTACCTTCCTTCAGGGGACTCCTTCCCAGGTACCTCCACCAAGACCTCCTCGTCAGGGGCCTTGACCTTGGCATTTTCCCTTACTCTGACTCATTTCACTTCTAGCCCTTTACCCTGTCCTGGCCTCCCGAGTCTCTAGAGAAACAGAGGCCTTTTATTGGTGCCCTTGGCAATGAGATGAACGCCTCCCCCCTTCCACACACACTGCGTGTCATCTGCCCGTTGCCCCCTGCCTTTCCGTGGGGAAAAATGGAACACTGAGGAGCCAGTGACTTTGTCTTTTGTCTGTATTGTCACACTAAGTGAATAAAGGCTTAATTGTTGCTTTCAGTTGGTCCCTTGTCCTAATTGACTATTTCCTCACCTTGACAAATTGGTACAGTAAGCAGGGCAGTAATTGAATACCAGGTCATTTTGAAAGAGCAAAATGCTTAGAGAGTTCCACAGAGTATTTCAACAATGTCTTGGGAGTGCTAGGGGATTCCATGGACACCTTGCCAGCCACACCAGCGGGTCTTGGGGAGTGCTAGCAGATTGTTCACAGGCACTTTTCAGTGCAGAGAGGGACCACTAGTTCTTTGGTGGGTCAAATTAGAAATCCAGCAAAGGGGCTCTGAGAAAACCAGGGAAGCAGTTCTCTAATCAGTCCAAGTGTGCTCCTCCGACAATGAGTCCAGAGGCTGTTTGAGTCCCCCTGAGCTGAGTTGTGCCGAGTCACTGTTGTTAGCTCTAATCCTGTGCGTGGCCCTGATAACAATGCCCTGGGCTCAGAGACTCACACCTTCAGAGAAAAAGAATGTAGAGCCTCAATTGCTTTGCTCAGTGGCCCAAAGAGACTTTAGAAATGCTGTTTGTTCAGCTACATAAATAAGGGAGATAATAATCCTGTTAAAGTTAGAGAGTGTGGCACTTTGTGAGTGGTGTTACCACAGAGCCCCTCCTCAGACTGCTCTGATTGCAGCTACCACCAGGAGAACTGAACTCACGCAGCAGCAGTAGCGGCACCGACTTAGGTTCCATGGAGAGCAGGATCTTCTTGAAGCTCCCACTGCCCTTCTCCTTAAAGATTGACCGGCAGAGAGAGAACGATATAAGAATGGCAACTGGGCTCACCCCACCCAAACTCCACCATAGTTCCAGCAATGCTGTTTTTAGGTATGGAATCTGCACCATCCAGCCATAGGCTTCTGGGTGCCATCACCCCCCATGGAATCTGGGGCTGAACCCAAACTAGCCCTCTTGAACCACCTTGGGAGCCCCAGGCAGGGAATAGCTGCCTCCTCTTGAGCCTGCTGGTCCACTCAGCTCTTCATTCCTCTTATTCCAGAAAATTCATGGCCAGAAACCAGGCCATGGGAGCAGCATCCAGTGGGTAGCCTTGCTAGCTAGAGTCTGCATGATGATGGCATCTGTGATTGACACAAGTTCTAGTGACTTTGTCCCATCCAGTGAGCCTAAGGATGAGTCAGAGAGACCTGCCAACCTTTACTTGAACCTCTTAGCCTTCACAAATAAACAAGACTAGGGGTTAGGCTGAGGTCCTGCTGTTTCCAGTGAGGACCAGAAGTCTATGCCAAGGTCAGGGTTCAGTGGAGAGGTGAAGAACAATGTGGTTTTTGAGGCTTTGGGATGCTGGTGCCTAGGTGATTGTAATCCCCACATCCTCTGGGGGGAGGGAGAAGGACAATGTTCTCAGGTGTTGGGTCTGAGGTCAGCACCACTGGGGCCCTTGCCCAGGGCCAGCTATGTATGGGTTCCTTTGGGCCCCTACAAACCTCCATTGTTACGACCCCCTCTACTCAAGGTATTATTGGTGTAGATATTCTCTCTATGTGAGTTCTTGCTTGCTCTCCTCCCTAAGCCTTACTGGAAGTTGCTACAGCTGGGGCCATCTCCATGGAGCACATGGAAAACTGAACCTACTGACTCATAGTCTGTGTCTAATGAGTTGGGGTATAAAACAAGTCCCTCTGTGGGGATGGGACATTTGGATAAAAATCAACTCTACTCCTAATAGGCTTTTTGTTACATATGTGGATGTTCAACATAAAGGTCCCCACACTAACATAAAGGGACTATAACCACTAAGCAATGTACTTATATCAGCAAAACCTGGAGACTGAATTGTTTTCACCATAAAGCAAGGAGATGTGCCATCAATTGCCTGCTAGATCCAGGAGAGGGTGGTCTGTGGAAATACAGACACTATTGTAGACTGGGCCAACATGTACAGGCCACAACTGTCATCAGAAGATGCCAAAATGGCGTGGAAAGGCTGGCCCATCTCCCAGACCCTGAGCAAGGCTAAAATTACTGCCCATGGACAGATCCCTTGAGTCAACAGTCCAGTACCCTAAATGTTCAACTCATTTGAGTCTTTGATGGGGTAGCCCATGCTTCTTACCTGGGCCATCTCTAAAGTACCAAGGTGTGGATTTGAGGGACCAGCTCCAGGCCAGAATTCTTGGTGCGATCCTTCAGTCCTCACCAACATCAATAACAAAGCTTTGCCTGGAAAGCCTCATGGGAGGAAGCTGCCCTCCACAGCAGATTTGGTACAGTGCATTGTGGCTTTCTGAAGGAAGTTGTGGTTAAGGACCCAGCTCCCCAGGCCAGCTGTGTTCATGTGCATACTCGCAGAGGCACTTCTCCACTCTGACTCAGTACATTAACACTCCTAGCCTCTCCCCATCTCCCTTCTCATGCCCCTTGCTTCCCAGGTCCATAGAAAGACAAGAGCTTTGTTTGGTGCTCCTCAGTAGTGACAGGACCCCCTTCCACACCAGTCTGTGCTTCACGTCATCTGAAACCCCCCCAGTGCTGTTCTGTGGGGGAAAGATGGAACGGTGGGGAACCAGTGCCATTTCCTTTGGCCTCTTGCCTGCACTGTCGCTGTAAGTGAGCAAAGGCACAATTGTTACTTTCAGTTTGGCTTTTTATTCTAATTTACCACCACAATACCTGACCGCACTATAATTTGCTCCCAGTTTACAACCCGCATCAATCAAAATAAGGACATATTTTATTTGAAGAAGCACACATAAATAATAATTTTTGAATCAACATGCATTTATTGAGCAACTATTATGTTCCAGACACTGACGAATACTGGGAATTTATCAGTGACAAATTAGATGTTACCAAAGTAATATAAATGAGGAAAGAGTTTATATACTCTGGTTATATAACCAATTTATTTTGATTATAACCAGAAACCAATATAATAGCATCCAGAAAAGAAAAACAAGGACTCTGAGTGAAATACAAAAATGGACTCAGGGGATAAAAATGCTTCCAGGGTAAAGTAATATCTGATTAGAGCTGAGAGAGATGGAGTTAGGGTGGCATGAAGGCAACGTAGATATGCTGTGTGCAGATAAAAAAGTGAATGTGAAAAGTGAGACATGAAAGAGAATATGACATTTTATAGACCTAAGATATATGTTTTATACACTTGTTGATATTTATTTTTTTATAAAATGTCATGTTCTCTTTCATATATATGTGTCTTTAAGGAACATAAAGTGCAAGAAAGAAAGCAATGAAAGCAGAGACAAATGAATATGGAGAGATAGGGGTGCATATCAGGAAACATGCTGTGATCCAGATTTCAGTGTGACATCGCAATCCATACTGTAACAGAAAAAGCCTCAGAATTAAAGAAATTAGATATTTTAGAATATATTATCTCATTTAATCCTCACAACTTCCCTTTAAGAACGATAGTATAGGGAATAGTATAACATATTGTAACAGACAAAAAATTATGAATCCAAGAAAATGTGTAAGCACATGTCCTACCCACAGTAACACAACTAATATATATTAGAGCTGGGAATTCAGTCCAAGACACCATAATTCAAAATCAGTATTTATCTATTACCCCACATTAGATTAAATCCCCCAAATCTAACACTGGTCTGGAGAGATCCTATGTCTTTCAGGGCATAGAAAAGGGCAAATTTGTTAAATTTCTTACATGTCCTTAATTCCCAAAAAACAACCACATAACACTATATTAAAATTATGGGCCAGGCATGATGGCTCATGCCTGTAATCGCAGCACTTCGGGAGGCTGAAGTGGAAGAATTACTTAAGGCTAGGAGTTCAAGTCCAGCTTGGGCAACATAGTCTCTAAAATAAAATTTAAAAAAAAAGTATGGATTCTGCTCAGATGAAGATGAAGACAGACTTAAACTCAAAGGCTCAGTTGTCTCATCTCATTTCCATTGTCACTTTTGGTTACATTCTGCATTGGTCTTCTTTACCTCAATAGTTCCCATTGGACTATTAGGAATGTTAGCCTAACACCGATTAGACTTAATTACCCGAATACTGCTTCCACCTCCTCTTCCCCAGTGGCTGAGTTACCAGAGTGCAATTACTTAATCTCTCTGTGCCCACAAGAGTAGAGTAAAAATTAGAAATGTACTATCAGAGGGTCATCAGTTATTTGCAAATTCAGTATTTCCTACTTATAAAGGAGGCAGATAGTCAAGGTCAGTGGCCTTCAATTTTTTTGACCATGATCTATAATAAGAAAAATATCTTAAAACACATCCAGTATACACACATAATAATACTATTAGTTGTAACAGTAGTAGTAAAAAATTAAAAATAGTAATGATGATGGTAACTCAAATGTGGTAAGCTATACTATATAGTGGCAAGCACGACATTAAGTACATCGTATACATTAACTCCTTGAATTTTCTTAATAACCTTATGCAGTTGATCACTATGATTAATTCTAATTTACGGATAACAAACCCAAGGCACACAGAAGTAAAGTAAGTTACACAAGCTCTTGAAGTTGACTAATGGCAGATTCAGGATTGAAAACCAAGTAATCTGGCTTCAAAGTTTGTGTTCCCAGCCCTTACGTGATGTTGTTACATACACATATATACATAAACACAAGTTTATAGAAAACAACTTACACAGCTTTGCTATGTGTGATAAACTGGGATATTTTCTACTTTGCATGTTTTAATGCAAGTTGAGACTCACAGATTTAATTTTATAAACACTCAGGTCCCCTGTACAATGCATAGAAGTGGATAGTGCCCCCTGGAGTTGTGCAGTGCAATGATTCTGACACAAATGGATGGGCACCTGAAGTTTGTAAAATTCTGGATTCACATTTAGGAACTCTGGCTTCAGAATAGTACAGATCTCATGTACACTACCAATTTGACTATGTTATAATTCTATGACCTTAAGAAAGTCACGTTAAGCCACAAATTTTATGAGTATTTATCCCAGAGATTTATTAGAATAATTAAACAAAGTAATAAAGTTTAAAAACCTAGTAAAAAACCCCAACTATGCTAATTCTCCAAAATGGGAGTGGATGTTATTTTGTTTATTGCCTTTAGTTGATATAGTCTTGATTTGATTAAATCTAACAGGGAATTCTAAGATTAGACAAGGCTAAAGATAGAAAGGGATACCTCAGGATCTGCCCCAACAGCTTGTCAGCCACATGATGAGGCTGTTTTATTGGGAATTTAAGCATTAGATGAGGGTGGATTTGGACTACAGAGTCTGAAGATACCAGCAAGTCAGCGATTACTGTACCAGCCCAAGATCCACCAGGATCCTCAACCATTAGTGCGATTTGATGGAAACACCGTAGTATTCTGAGGCGTCTTACCTCGCTGAGTGTTGGACAGCTCCACTGGTGTAGGAATGACCCTGACCCATGAGGCAATGCTAAGAGATGTGAACTATTCTTCGACTTGATTTTGTAATTCAAGAGCAAGCTCAGCCACTTCAGTATTTAGTTGGCAAGCCTGAACAAGTCTTAGCAAATTTCAGATTCAGTTTTCTCATATGTAAAACAAGCTATGTCAAAACTCCACAGGGCTTTTGTGGGAATTTACAGGTAGTAATTATTACAGACAAGGGAACTGAGATAACTGAGAGGTTAATTAGTTTTCCAAAATTAGAGAGCTAGTAAGACAACAGTTATTTATTCATAAAATATTTATTGAATACCTATTATATATCAGTCACTGCATTTTTTAAATCACCTAGCACAGAGCCTGTCAAATTGTAGTGAGCTAATAAAGTTTCTCTCCTCTTTTTCTTTGCTGCAACCTTCTTCCATTGCAGCAGGGATGTGAGATATTAAAGCATCCTATGGCTCAAAGACCCTGTGTGGTGGTATATCAGGTGGCAGATTTCTCAACTTCATGCTCAGTGTTGCATTTATATCAGGAAGTGCCCGGGGTCTCCACTAGAAGGAGACTTTTTCATGGGTCATTATTCCTTGTAGTAAAAAAGCATGACAGAGTGTGCTTCAATGTGAATTTTATATAAAGTGATACTGTGGCATTTTTCTAAAGCAATTGCCAAATTGTTTTATAGAGGTAGGTGGCAAAATTTCGTAACTTAAAAATAACCCAATCAAGTATGTTTTTTCCCTTTTTAAAAACTGTATAGCTCTAAACAAAAAGTGATGAAGTTTGTGAAAATTAAGACTTTTACAAAATTTTATTCAAATAAATATTCATCACATCAGCATTTATAGTGGCAAAGCACTGGAATAATTTATATGTCCAACAATAAGGGATTAATTAAATAATGAGATGTTTTATTCTGTTCCTGGTATATTCAAGATGATCAGTAAATATTCATTGAGTAAATATATAAATATTTAAAGACATGAAAAATTTTCTGTTTATGTCTGAATTTTTATAGGAAAACAGAATTTTCTAAAACTGGAATTTATTTTATATTACATATGGTATAATGTATATGTATATAATGTAATATGCAGGTGTATATAAGTAGTAGGAATATGGTTAGTTTTTATAACTTTATACTGCAGAGTTTTTGGATTTTCTACAATGAATGTTTATATTTGATATAAAGAAAAACTGCATTTTTAAAAGAAAGGGTACCTTCAAAAACAATCCACTGAAAGCTTTTGCCAATTTATTTGTTCTACATAGCATTTTAGGAAGCACTGATGAATGGATTGACTTTACATTGTAAATATATTTATGGATTTTTCCTCCCAGCTTCATTGAGGTATCATTGACAGATAAAAATTGTATGTATTTACAGCATACAACATGATGTTTTGATACATGTATACACCGTGAAAGTATTTTTTTTAAGACATGAGGTATGGCAATGTTGTATCTCTCTAACCACATTCCGTATGACTCTTTACTGACTTAAATCAGCTCCTTTACCTGACTTGTCTGGCACCTAAGGTCATGATCCCCACTGATCTTCAATAACTACTCTGATATCTAAGAAACCTGGAATTATGCTATTAAAAACCTGAGGTATAAGACCACAAGAGGCATTTATTATTGCAGTTTACAAAAATGCTGTTTGGCTCAGTTCATTAAATACTTAAAGAATGCCTATAACGTGATAGGAAATGAACTAGAGGGTGTTGCTACAATGATGAATAAATGAGGACCTCTACCTTCGAGAGACTTAAGGTCTAATCAAAGAGATATGAAGACATATAGGTGATTTCAATTTACTGTGATAAGTGAATGTAATCAGGGGAGACAAGATGCTCCGTACACACAGCACAAGTCCAGGGTAGGGATTCAAAATAGGCTTCCTAGAGGAGAAGATGCTGAAGTTAAATCTTGCATGATCAGAAATAAACAAGTAAAATGAATAGGAAAATATTTTGCAACAATAAGACCTTCAAAATATGTTACTCAACATAAATAACCATCCCAAGACAGGGATCCCAAACCATGTGGTTTAAGGGAAAGAAAACTAAACTTTGTGAGACTCTTGACCCATTAATGTTTTATTCCAGTTGGATGTGAAGTATGAGGATCAGCCCCAGAAGCTCAGAAGGAAAAGAGGATACAGACAGCCACAATGTGCCTGACCAGGTTATGTGAGAAGGAGGGTGGGGTGTTGTCATCACAGAGCCGGACTTTTCCCCGTAGAAGTGAGATGTTGGCATTAGTTACTGATGCCACCCACGTTATTTTCTGCCCACTCTTTCCTGAGGTCTACAGAATCATGCTGGTCCCTGGTGCCAAAAAGGCTGGGGACCGCTGCCCTAAACCATGGAACCACGGAACTGAGTTTTTTTCTTAGCATCCTCCACCCGCTTGTCTCTTGGCCAGCATACATTCAAATCCGTTGGAACTACTCTTCCTTTCCACTGAGAAACATTGTCCCTGATAATTTCTCTATCATTATTGTTTGATCTCAGATTTTTAATTCATTTGTTCACTCATCCATTTATTTAACAAATGTTTACTACTCTACATAGAACTCAACCTAGGCAAGACTCCCTTATATGTGTTGGAGCTAAAGGAATGTAAGTCAAAGTTCTTCCTCTTGGGGAACTTTCCCTCTCATGGCTGCATAGTGTCTAGCATGATCATGATCTTGTGGAGTCATCCTCAGCCATGTGAAACAGGGCTTATCATCACATTTTCCATTGCTGATGATTCTTCAGACCTCAGGAAAGAGGGTGCATGAGACAATTTTTCCATGGACCAGGAGAGGTTGGGGGACTTGTTATGGGATGATTCAAATGCATTACATTTATTGTGCACTTTATTTATATTATTACATTGTCACTTGCCAGTCACTGATAGGGTTTTGATATGAGTCTGCAAGCAATTGATTTATCATGCTCTCTGTGCAGTCAAACCTCTCTACTAATGATAATCTGTATTTTCAGCCACTCCCCAGTGCTAGCATCACCACCTCAGCTCCACCTTGGATCATCAGGCATTAGATTCTCATAAGGAGCATGCAACCTAGATCCTTCACATGCAGTTTATAGTAGGGTTCAAGCTCCTATGAGAATCTAATGCCACTGCTGATCTGACAGGAGGTGGAGCACAAGCAGTGATGCCAGTGATGGGGAGCAGCTGTAAATACAGATGAAGCTTCACTTGCTAGCCCGCCACTCACCTTCTGCTGTGCAGCCCGGTTCCTAACAGGCCACCAACCAATACAGGTCCACAGCCCAGGGATTGGAGACTATAAGTTTAGGGAGCAAAAAGCTGGATTAAACAGAGTTCAACACATTTTTTTAACTGTAGGAAATTTTTAAAACCTAAATTATTCTTTATACAGTATTTCAAAAACTTATTAATCAAACAAACTTTATTTTAAAAAGCAGCTAAAGGGATACAGATCTACAGCACAACTGCTTACATTGCTGAAGGTTGGTCCTCTAGATTAGTGATTCCCATGCAAAATTGTGCATATGAATCAATTAGGGGTTTTGTTAAAATGCAGATTCTGGTTAAGAAGATATGGCAGGAGACCCAAGATTCTCCATGTCTAACAAGCCCCCCAGTGATGCAAATACTGTTATGCTCAAGAAGTCAGTTAATCTTCCGGAGAACCTGAGAGGTGGGAAAGAGAATCAGGGATCTCTCCCAAGTTTTTGACCTGAACAATAAGGCCAGTATTGGTGCTGTTTACTGAGATGGAAAACCCAGAATGAGAAATAGGCATGAGGGGAGAAATATAGTTTTACTTTAAGCATATTGAGTTTGAGCATTAGATACCTATGGTAGATCTTGTGGTTGTGGTTAGTTATACAACTCAGTGAGACCAGAACTGGATGTATGAATTCAAGTGAATGGCATTGAGATGCTATTGAAGCACAGTGCTGAATGCTATCATGTATGAATAGAGGGTCAAGAAGAGGCTTGAAAATTTAACAGCCTAGGTACTCTGACCTTTATAGGATGAGGAGAAGAGGAGGTAGCAGTAATGAAGGATAGGATGGATAAATGCAATAGAAGGAAGACTAGAAGAATGATTGTAGTGTCCTGAAATCCAAGAGAATGAAAGCATTTCAAGTAAGCAGTGACAGGCTGTCTCAGATACTGCTGAAGACAAATGACCATTGCATTTGGCAAAATTGAAGATGTCGATGATTGCATTAGTTATATATTGCAGCATAACAAAGTTCCTTAAACCTAGTAGTTTAAAATAACAAGCATTTATTATTTTACACAGTTTCCAAGGGTCAAGAATCTGGCAGCCATTAAGATGGCTTGTTCTGGCTCAGGGTCTAATTTAGGTATTGGCTGGGACTGCACTCAGTTGAAGTTCTCTCAGCAGGGTCTGATGTCATGCTTACTTATATGACCATTGGCAGGCCTTAGATCTTTGCTACCTGTTGACCTGAATCTTCAGTTCCTCACCATGTGAATAGCTTTCCATAGTCTACCTGAGTGTTCTCTCAGTGTGGCAGCTGGCTTTGTTTAGAATGAGAAAATCCAAGAGAAAAAGAGATAACACACATGCCTAACATGAAAGCCACAGTCTTTATAATCCAATCTGAGAATCAATATGCCATCACTTCTACCATATGCTGTCAGTCACCCAGACCAACCTTGGTGCAATGCAGAAGAGGACATGGAAATACACAATAGTGGAATGTAGGGATTGCGAGGAGTCATTTTGGAGGTTGGCTGCCACAGTGACTTTTTCATACCTGTTCAGTGCAATACTGGGGACTAAAACCTAACTAGGTTATGATAGACAGAGAATGAGATGTGAAGAAGTAGAGACAAATAAAATAGATATATTTCTTATTAAGTTCTGCAGAACAGGAGAGTAGAATAATGGGACAGCAGCTGCAAGAGGATTTGGAATCAAATGAGATTTGCTTTCATTTTCTTTTTTTAAATTTCAGAATATTACAAACACTTTGGTTACATATATTGCTTTTGCACCGCCCAGGTCGGAGCTATGAGCATGCCCAACCCCCAGGCATCACGCACCATACCCATTAGGTGTGAATTTACCCATGCCCTCCTCCCCCCTCCAACCTGCCTGACACCCTAGGAATGATATTTCCATATGTGCATATAAGTGTTGATCAATTAGTACCAATTTAATGGTGAGTACCTGTGGTGCTTGTTTTTCCATTCTTGTGATACTTCACTTGGAAGAATGGGTTCCTGAACGTACCCGATCTCATCTGTTTTCACTTTCTTTAGTGTCCTCAGTAGTATTTATCCAGCAGACAAATTTTTTAGGTTCTAAGTGGGAGGGGGTGAATAGATGTTTCAGAGAGCACTGGATTAGCTGTCAGCAGAGGTGGGTTCAAGTTCTTGGTTTGTCTCTAGCTACACGGTCTTAGGCAAATTGTTTCACTTCTTCGAACTCAATTAAAAGTTTGATAAAATGAAAATAAGAATGTAATTACTTCAAAATGCTCTTATAAGGCTCAATTGATATTATGTACATGAAAGTGCTCTATGAACAGAAAAGACCTCTTCCAACATGAGGGGACAAGCAACTATTCATCCATTAGTTTTTACTATTAATTTCCAAAGAGACAATTTGGTTTTGTCCATAGGTGCTCCCTGCTCCCACTCTTCAGCAGTGCTGTGCCTGTCTGTGCAGGTCTGTCCTTGCCATGATCAACAAGTTTTAGATGAGAACATTAACTGTACCCTGAGTAGTGTTAACTGGTGTAGCACATGGCTCTGTATGTATCTTGCAATACAACTAGGTGAGCTTTCAGTACTTTTCATAATTAAATTTCAGACTCAGTATGGCTCAATTTCCAAAATGTGGCAAAACACTATTTATGGAGCACTGACCACATGCTAGGCAGTTTCCCCTGTTCTTCTCAATAATTGTTGGAAACATATAAGACTCATCTGAAAAACTTTAAAAAATACCTTTCTGAGGGTTTCACCCACAAAGGTTATGATTTACTTTACCTGGGAGGGTGTGTGCTCATCAGTATATTTTTAAGCACCTCAAATGTTTCTAATGTGCAGTCAGAATAAGACTGCTGGTCTAAATCATGTATTTTTGGCCTCTGTTCTGAGCTGGAGCCTCAGAATCCCATTTTTTTTCTTACTACATGATATCATTTGACCCCAAATTCTCTTAGGTTAATTATAAGTGATTTAACGTGTTTATAACTGCACAAGGGCTCATAACCTACGTTGAGGGGCATTATGTGAAACAATTCTTTGAAATGTATCCTGACTTAGAATAGATGTTGCTCATTATGTTACAGGGTGTTCTTTCTTTTAAAAATCCTACCAGAGACATTTTGTCTTCTTTTGATAATCAGATAAAAGTTGCTTTACTGGACTCGCTGGTTCATATTTCATTTTTGGCCACTGTGAACCATGTGAACAATAATATTTCTTCATGCTCATATCTTGCTAGAAAACCTGAAGCCAACTATGCTATATGCTATCCACCTCATGTAAGTGAATAAGCAAACCATTACTGCATTAAATTAATTTTTTGATCCTACCTTAATTTTCTACCCTCCATTTCCTTCTGTTTCATTTTTCTTCTCTGTTTGAAAGTCCCTGCATCTACTAAGTTTATGCATTATTTTAACTATCTTAAATTTTTTGAAGAAGGTGAGTTATTGCTTGATTACAATTCAAACAAATTGATAAACAAGCTTAAGATATATTAATCTAAATAGAAGATTCTATTGTATAAATTATGAGTTAAACTGTCTGATTTGACATTCTTCTTTTCATGTGAATAAGAAGTTCCATCATCCAAACTCAGAAACAAATGTGGATGACTTAAGCATTTCTAAATTTTCAAGTGTCTAGTCACTTCGAAAGCTCAATGATACCAGCATTGTAGAACGAAGAGAAGCCCCACAACTCAAAGATAATCTACTAATGACCAGCAAAATCTTTCTTGCCCCTATCTTTCATCTGTACCATTCCCATGGATGTTTCCACTTTAGAGAATATTTTTTTACATCTATAATAAGATAGGATATTATAAGCAAGAAATAAGTACAATAGAGATCTAAATTTTTCCTACTTTATGAACACTTAATATATTTGCTATCTCTTTTTGCTCAGGGGATTTTTCTCTGAGAAGTGAATTTTTTAATCTGATCTTAATCCAATTTAATCAGACTATCTGGAATGAAGACTTTGGTTTAAATCTGTTCCAAATTAATGTGGTCAAATAACTGGATTATTATCAAGTTTCCAAGCAAAGTAGCCAATATGGAAAACACTGAGTTGTTCTTGGATAATTTAATTATTAATATAAAGCATAGTAAGTGCGTATTATGTGGTGGTGGGGAGTGGCTGGGGAAGCGGTTAAGCCAGAGTTTTCAATGTTCTGTTGGCATTTTAATACACATCATTGAAATGATCTACACTTTCAATGTCAACAAAATGACATTGTATTCCAGTAGTTTTTAACACCTGTGTTTATGTAACATGTCTCTGAGGTATGCTGAGATGAATATTAGGAGTTGCAGGAAAAGTAAACCAGTCTTATGCCTAGAACTCTTCCAGAATGGAGGAAAAAAAATTTCTTACCCTGAATTTCACTCTGGCTTTTTGGCAGAATAGAAGGCTGCCTGGCTGAGCAATTGAACTTAGTGAATGAGCAGGGAATCTCTTCCCATGTATCATCTGACTAGTACCTGCCAAGAAAGCTGTGTTTTCCTTTTCTAATTGCCAACCTTTCCTGGTTTCCCCCTGCTTTTGTTGCTCCCAGCTTTCCCCAGCTGTGTCAGTTGCAGGATTCCAAGTGCTCTCAACCGTGGTGATATCTGGCATGCGATGAACATCTATAAGGGCTGCCGAGTACTTCTGGGGAGTGCCGAGGGCTTCCAGAGCATGTCAGAAGCTGCCAGAAGCAAGAGGCAAGGAGATACTCTAACTTAAAATGTCAACTTCTCTGTTGTCCAGTAGTGGGCAAATTTATTCTTATACTAATATTAAAAGGGCATCCACGAAACCAGGTGTGGTGGCTCATGCCTGTAACACTTTTGGAAGCTGAAGCAGGAGGATCACTGGAATCCAGGAGTTCCAGGCTGCAATGAGTTCTGTTTGTACCACTGTACTCCAGCCTGGGCAACAGAGTGAGACCCCATCTTTTAAAAAAAAAAAAAAAAGAGCATCCACAAATTAATCTATTTTCCATATTTTTGTTGTTATAAACAGGGGTGGTAAATTTCATGTGTTTTTGTTAACGATCTATCATTTTAAAGACCCCTTTCCACAACTTTGCCTATCCAAATATCTAATTTTTCCATACTTTCTTATGTGTTATTTACTTATAATTTTTCAATTTACTTTAAAATTGCACAATTCTTATTGAGTTACAACCAGCGCTAATTCTACACATTTGTATATGCAATGAGCATTATTCCCAATAGGTACAATTGTGTTTTAGAAGAATTCCCAGGGCAAAAATTGGTACAAACATGTTAAGTTGATAAAGATCTTACAGGTGTGGTTGATTTACACACACATTTATATATGTGTGTGTGTGTGTGTGTGTGTGTGTGTGTGTGTGTATGAAGAACACATCTGAAACTAGTTAGCAACGTTTTGACTACCTGAAGAATGTTATACAATTGTATATTCCCTTGAATATCCCTTTGAAATAAGATTAACTTTTTTCTATTTTTTTCTCAGTTAATTTGAGTGACATTCAAGTGTCAAGGTGATGACCACCTTTCCCAGATAGACACAACATTTTTCTGGCCAGAGAAGGACTTTTCAGTAAAGTGGCATTTGAGCTACATCATGAATAATGAGAGGAAGCAGCCAGCCATACAAAGATCTGGGTGAGGAGCATTCCAACTGGAGGGAACCACCTGGCAAAGGCCCTTAGATAGGGCAGCGTTTCCTCCTGTGAGGGTCAGAAGGAAGGCTGGAGCTTCGTAAGCAAGGGGGGAGATGGGTAGATGACGTTGGAAAGGGACCAGACACTATGGAGAGCTAAAGGCCATGGGAAGAACTTTGGATTTTATTCTGATAGCCAAGGAAAGTCATAGGCAGTTAGAATTTTCTACCCAAGAGACCCCAAAAGTGAACTCTCTCATTAGAATCCCATCAGAATGCAGACATGAAGTAGGCATAGCATCACTATTTAGCTCAGGTGACACTTTGGTTGACTGTGATGCCACTATATGCCATGTGTTACTAGCATCCCATTTCCCATTGGCAAGGAGCTAAGCTCTTCATTCAAACTCAAAAATACTGCCATACCAATCTGCGAGTCTGGTCTTGGATGATCTGTATTTTAGTACCAATTTCTGTAGCTGTGAGGGGAGATAGAAATCACATTAGCAATTTTAATGATAATTTACTGTAAAGATTATTAACTAGATATAAAGTTAAATTGGTGACCAAAAGGGTAAAAAGAGATTTTTAAAGTAAAAGCTACAGGAAGCAGCTATCGTGATTGGGTTGGGGAACAAGGGCAAGAGGTTGCACATATTAAAACCTGGACGAGGGGATGCTTGGAGCTGAAACGCAGAAATCTGAGGATGGACTAGTGCATGGCTGGTGCTGGAAGCTCTGGCTACCAGCAGGGGTTCTGTGGGCCTGAAACCCAGACCTCTGAGGATGGACGTCCAGATAGGTGGTGTGGATGTGTTTGAGGGGGCTTGGTCAGACCAATTCTATGAGTGTTGGAAAAACTGCAGACCAGACCCAACAGCTCCTATAAGGAGCAGCTGCTTCTGTAAGGGTGTGCAAGAACTGATGGGGTGATGATTACAAGAACAGGAAGCAGAAAAGAACCCCATACAAAAGAAAGAGACAGGAGCAAGTCTATTTTTCTTCCTCCAGCCTTGCAGTGTCCCTCCAAGTTCCACAATCCTAAACCAGAGCACAGAAGGACAGAAACACATTAACTGCCCCAGGAATGCCATGCAGGACAAATCAGTGCAGCAGAGGAGAGATGTCCATGAGTTATAGATGAGTTATAGTTTGACCAACCCCTACAGTTCATATGATCCTAAAAGGCCTTTCTGGATATGCTGAGCTTTCTCTCAGTGCTATGGAAACCAGGCCACCCAGACAAAGGAGGCCCATGCACTGGCAGACCTCAGAATGGCCCTAGGACCAAAAGAGGAGCCTTTCCCTCTTTCTGACAGCTCCCTTTTCCCCGGATAGCCAGTTTATTAGGTTAGAGCTGTTGCACTGACTGCTAATCAGAAATTTAGCATCAGAAAATATTTCTATATAATTAGTTCAGATACCTAACACCTGACTCCTCTTTATCTTTGGAGAAAATTTGATAATCCACATTTCCTTTCAGGAGGCCTGGGAGCTACTGGGAACTTCAGTTCTGACCAATGCCAATTAGCATGCTTATGGGTGCATATGTTGTGATTAACACAATCTGTTCTGTCTTTGGTCTGTATTCAATACCATCACACATGAATATAGCAATAGGAGCCCTCACTTTTCTATGCCTAGATTGAGTTTGTCTTGAGGGGCCCAGAGGCTCAGGTACGAAAGTGTCCTTAAGAAACTTCTCAGAGGTTCCTATGACATTATCATGCACAAGCCAATTACTGGTTCACAAAGTTGGTCTCTCTCCATACACAGCTTTCCAGGAGGAAGGAAAGTAAAGAGAAGAGGCAAAGATATACTCGGCCCTTGCTGTTTGTCAGAATATAAGCTAGTTATTTCATATACATTTATAAAAAACAGAAACAGAGAAACTGTGAGGTAGTCAATGCCTCTCAAAAGAAAAGCATAAGCTAGATCATCCTTAGGGTTACCCAGAAAAGAAGTGTGGACCAAGCATTTAAGTCTAACTGGCCAAAAAAAGTCCACATGCTTTTTACCTGGTCATGCCACCTACTTCGCATGGTATGGTAAGTATGGGAGTACAAATTGTTATGAGATACCACACACAGTGTGGATACTTGTCTTAGGTCTTATTTTTCTACAGAACTCATCAACTTTTTAGAAGAAAAACAGCCCAGGCCAGATAAAAGTCTTGGGCTGTGTATGATGACTCAATAAGGCACCTGTTTCCTTGTTTAATATTTTTTTTAACCACAAGAAAAATTTCAGTATACATGACTTTCCTCTATGAGTTCTTTAAAGCTGAGATGTTGCTAAATTCTTAATTTGAAGGAGACATAACTGCATCCTGAATGCCGGTGTGAGTTGTGGTCCGAGAAACACCTGGACCAACAGTGAGTGTTACTTGCAGTGATGCACTAGTTTCAGTTGATTTTTTCATGCTGCTCACAGGTAAAGTCTATATTCAATTTGCAAGGCTTCTCTCAGCTCTGCTCTGATAAGGAGGCCTGTGATTTAATCTAACAGGATAAGCAAAAGGTCTTCCTGCCACAGATTAGAAATACAGCTTCTTTAAAGGATTGGGCAACTCAAAAAATAAGCACCCTGAGATCTCCCTCTCTGCACAAGGTGCCGAGGCACAGAACCAAGACAGCGGCATGTTTCACAGGATTTGTAGACGTACCCTGACCCAAAGCTTTCATCAGGATGGGTGTGGAGGTAGACAGGGTGGGAGTAGGTGGACATAACAACGAGCATTTCCTTTTGAAACTTTTTTGATGGTTTCAAAAGGAAACAACTAAAAAAAGTGGTATGATAATAGCAAAGCTTCATTTTTGTTTGTATATTGTATTGTTCACACATTTTTCTTGTGCCTTCTTCAAAACCTCCCTGGCTATTAAAGATTATTACAGTTAGAGGCTTTCAGTAGAAAAAAGAGCCCAAACTGCTCTCAAAGGCAGCACAGGGTAATTGAAAACGCTCAAGCCCAGGGATCAAGAGATGTGGCTTCTTGTGTTTTGTGAATAGCTTAATTGTTTTAAAAATGAAACCTTTAGATATTTCATTTCATTTGATATTCACAAAAGTCCTGGAGGTAGTCAAAGAAGAGAGTATCATTCTTACTTGTAGACTAAAAAGAAAATGAAATTCACAGCTTGTGACTAGAGCAGATATATTAAGTGGCAAAGCTAAACTTGGGTCCAGAATCCCTGACCCATGCTTTTTTCCCTGTATTAAGCTTCCTAAAGGTGAAAAGCATTTATCATCATCAAAAACATTATTACGTCAATAGCTACAAAGTGCCCAGAGCTCGCTGGCAAAGTGTCATTAAAAACACTTTCTCTCTCTCTCTTTTTTTGATATTTATTTATTTTTATTATTTTTTTCATTTCAATAGATTTAGGGGTGCAAATGGTTTTTTGTTACATGAATGAATTGTAATGAAGTCTGGGCTTTTAGTGTTTCTGTCGCCCTAATAGTGTGCGTTGTACCCAATAGGGCCTTAGTGAATCTTCACAACAATTATACATAGGGTTATTTGGTTACAAGGTACATACCCCTCAAGAAAACTGGTTGAATATGATAATGTAGAACTGGAACAAGAAAACCCTTGAAGTACATAGACTTATCCTAATCACGAAATGGTGGTACGGAACAGAGTTTGGCGTCAGATGAACCTGGGTTTGAGCTACAGCTCAGACACTTACTAGCTATGTAACAACGTGGCACAAATGCTTTAACCAGTCTGAGCTTTTCTTTCCTTATCTGTAAAATTAGGAAATTATATTATGTTGCTTTGTTTTATGTAGTAATATACTACACTTGGCTAAAGTAAAGATTTATGTTTCTCTACATTGGTATCACTATATGGTTCCAGGTTACAGTTAGCCAAAAAATGAACTTAATCAGAATTAAGAAGGTCAAGTGAAGTGTAAGTCACCTCTTTCAGAAGATCACCATTATCAGACATGGTGATGGATGAGTGTGGAGATGCCTGGCAGGTTTTAACTTCTCCTCTCTATCTTCCATTCTGCATCTCATTCATTTTACTCGCTGCTGGACCTGATAACCAACAATGGCTATGGACTCCCGAAAGCAATAGCTGCACACAGGCAACAGTCTCCCGTGTGGTATACAGCTACCCCTTTGCAGCCTTGTTTCAGTGTACAGATGTGCTCGGCTTCCTGCATTTGTTTGCAAGCTCTGCTTTGTCCATCGGTACCAGTGCTTCGGGCTGACTGCTTAGAGATGATTTCTCTGATCCCCTCTCACTCTCTCCTTCCAGACTTTCACTTTCACTTCCACCTCCTCCCATATTTTTGTAAAGTTTAATTCACATAATAAATGCTTTAATTCCTTAACATGTATAATGACTCTATTTTCCTGTCTCAACTTTGACTAACCAAACTTTCTCTATGTTTGTAATCTAGTAATGATTGAATAAGTTTGTATATAACAAAACCTTTTTTATTAAAGCATAAAATAATAGCACAATACATGGTACCTATGATTATCATCATCTTAATGTTGTATGAATTTCAACTTACAATGTTTCTCTCTTCATGCTTCTGCTCTATCATGTTCAATCTGTAACTGTCTTCATAACTTCAGCTAGGACATGGTCTATAGTGGATGCCTTGATCAAAATCTACTTTAGGAAAAATTTAGCTCTAGCAAACAAAAGGTGTCTTGGTATCTGAATGTAGCCCATTCCAAATCCCTAAGAAAGGCATTTGACTGGTCAAGCAACTAGACTGTCTCAAAAAGAATGGTGAATTACCTGCCTAGGTATATGGTCCTCTGAGCTGGCATGAAAGTAGGCAGAACCTGGTGTTTGGATCTAATACACTTGGATCCAAGTCTAGTGTATAATATTAATAAAAAATTATTTTCTTAGAGAGTAGGTAAACAATAAAGTAACTATCCTCTAGGAGATTCTATGCAAAACAATGCAAACATAATCTAAATTGTATGTGTGGTTTTTAGAGATGATTGTGTTTAGACTATCTTGCAGAGTAGATAAATTCTTATTTTCTTATACTTTTTATTAAAGTATAATTTGCCTGCAATGAAATGTACAGATCTTCAGGGTGCAGTTTGATGAGCTTTGGTAATTGTGCACACCAGTATTCAGTGGTTTCCTGGAACCAGCTTATAAGGACCAATTACTATTCAAACATTTTGCAAGCCAGCTGTTAAACCATTGGCAGTTTAAAACTAGACATAGTAAGAATATTTACAACAAACAAACAAACAAAAAACCCTACAAATGTTACAAACCACTGTAAAACCCAGAGCCTATCAAAGTATAAAGCAATATCTTCACACCAGAAGATTCTTTTTCCCCTTACCTCTCGACTCCAGACCCCCAAACTCAATTAACATGATGATTTTATTCCTTTATATTAGTTTTGCCTGTTTTAGAACTTCATATTAATGGAATAATAGTACCTTTTTGTGTCTGCCTTATTTTTCACAATATAGGGTTTTTGAGGTTCATGTAACAGTAGTACCTTTATTTCTATTGTTATGTAGCATTTCATTCTTTATGAATGCACCCAGAAAATAATTTTACCCACCTCTTATTGCTAGATACTTGGCTTTCTTCTGGTTTTATCTATTACAAGTAGAACTGCTATTAACATTCTTATCTAACTCTTTTTGTGGGCATATGTTTTTATTTCTCATGGGAACATATCTAGATAAACTATTAATACTTACTGGGTCGTAGGACAGGTATATGCTTATCTTCATGAAAAACTGCCACATTGATTGCTAAAGACGATGGGTAATTTTACATTGTCACTGGGAATACATAAAATTTCCAGTTGCTCACATCCTTGCCAATATCTGTTGTTATCTTCCTTTTTTATTTTAGTCATTTGCTTAGTGTGTAATGGTATTTCACTGTGGTTTTAATTTTCATTTCCCTGATGAGTAATGATTCTTATAGCACATTTTTGTTTTCTCAATGGCCATTCATATATCTTCCTTTGTAAAGTAACTGTTTAAGTATACTTCCCATTTTTATTGGTTCCTTTATCTTTTTATTATTGAATTACAGGAGTTTATTTATTCTTAATATAGACAATTTGTCATATAGATGTATCGTATATATTTTTTCCCAGTCCGTGGCTTGGTTATTTATTAACTGAAAATTGTTTTTTAAAGACCATAGATCTTTGATTTTGATGAAATTAGTTTTATCATCCTTTTTTTTACAAGTCATCCTTATATATAAAGCTGAGTCTTGCTTATAAAATATTTGCCTATCCCCAAGGTCACACTGATTTTGTCCTATGTTTTCTTCTGAAAGCTTTATATTTTTAACTTATGTTTATGTCTATATTCCTTTTCAATTCATATTTGTGCATAATGAGAGGTATGAGTTAAGTTCCCTTTTAATAAAATGTAGTTGTTCCAGCATCATTCGGTGAAAAGACTTTCCTTTCCTTTCCCTATGATAAGCTTTGTGACCTTGGTTAAAAATCAATTGACCACATACATGTGGGTCTATTTCTGGGCTCTCTATTTGCCCCTTTGCTCTATTTGTCAATTTTTATGCAACTACCACATGACCTTAATTATCATAGCTTTATATTATGTCTAGAAATAAGATAGTGTAAATTGTTCAAGTTTGGTCATTTTGTTTAATATTATTTTGGTTATGCCAGAATTTTTGCATTCCACATAAATTTTAGAATAAGCCTGCCAGTTTTTACAATAAAGCTTACAGGGATTTTGATTTAGATTATGCTGAATCTATAGGTCAATTTGAGGATATCTGACATCTTAAAAATACTGACACTCACAACTCATAAAAATGATATATCACTCCATTTGTTTAGGTCTTATTTAATTTGCGAAGTTTTATATCTTTTGGTGTCTCACACATATTTTACAAATCTTATTCTTAGATCATTTGTGTATTTTGAATCTACTACAGTTTTTAATCTTTTAATTGTTTTCATTTTGGTTTATAAGAATGTAATGGATTTTATATATTAACCTTGTCTCCTGCCAGGACTTGTAACATATTTTACAGGGTCCAGTTCAAAACAAACATTTGCAGCCATTTGTTCGAATTTCAAGATAGTGACAACAAAGGATTAAACCAAGTGCAAGTTACTTATGAGCATGAGACCCTGTGCAACGACACAGGTTGCATGCCTATAAAGCCAGCCCTATCTCCTTCAAGAGAGAAAGTAGAATTTTTTGGTAGATAAATTAGCATTTTCTACATAAATGATATATTGTCTATAAAAAAATCAGTTTTGTTTCTTCCTTTCCAGTCTGAATTACTTTATTATTTTTTTTCTTGTGTTATTGTGCTGGCTAGGACATTCAATTAATTTTATTCAGTATAATATTGAATAGAAGTGGTGAGCATGGACAATTTTCCCTTGTTGCTGATCTTTAAGGGAATACATTGTTTTTCACTGTAGAGTATGATGTTACTTAAAGATTGTTCAGAGATGTTCTTGATCGGTTTGAGGATCTTGCTGATATTTTTAAAATCATAAATGGCTAAGAAGTTTTGTCAAATTTGCGTTATGCTGGCCAAATAAAATGAATTTAAAAATGTTCTCTCAATCTTTATTTTCTGAAAACCTTTGTAAAAATTTGGATAGTTCCCTAAATCTATATTCCTGACACCTAGGCTGTATGGCATTTCTCAATTCTCATTGCCTGTGAGAGTCCAACAATTTCCATAAACTTTCAGAGTCTTTGTTTCCACCCCTGTGAGGCAATATTATTACCAAGTGTCTCACATGTCTCAAAAAAATTAGATGAAATAAGGGAAAGATCCCAACATGAGGAATGAAATTATCAATGGTTCTTAACCAAAAGACTTTTTTCCTTATTTTGAGCCTTCCCAGGTCAATGGCTGGACTGATAGAAATGATGGGACAATCCTGCTGTCTTACCCCTGCCAAGGTATTTTGCTACTTCTCCTGCATGTGCTTGCAAATTAATTCTTCAATGTTTTTCTATTTTCTGAGCTGGTGCATTGCACCAAGAAATATTGAGTGTCTTTAATTAAAAAGACTTCCCAGAAATGCATTCATACAGCTTTAGGAATCTGAAATAAGCTTTTTTTTTTTTTTTTTTTTTTTTGTAAGCTAGCATATATATCTCCTTTTGTTCCCAGTACTAGGATAAAGAGAGGGAAAGAAAAATTTTGTAATGCTTCAGAGAAGGAAAATATTCACATACAAGCCATTTATGAAACCTTTTTGTATTTTTTTTCTTTTAGAACTCATGGCGTTTGGAAAGAAATGATGTGTTTATGAGTCATTTTTTTACTTCACACAGCCTATCTGAGCAATAGTTAAAAATCATTTTTAGAGAGAGAGAAAGAGTGAGAAAGCATCACTCCAATAAACAAAGAAACAAAACAAGAACTATTGCCCCATGAACTCTAGTGCATCAGCAGTGATTAAGTTATAACAATGGACAGCACTAAGTTGTTTCCAAATTCAAGAGGAAAGTATACACCATTCTCCATTAAGTGTGATATTAGCTGGAGGTTTTTTCAAATTCTTTACTGGATTACAGAACCTCTCATCTGATTTGGTTTACTGAGTTTTGTTTTTTTTTTTGATCATGAGCATTATTAAATTTTATGTTCAAAGTTTCTTCTGTGTACGTTGAGATAACCATATGCTTTTTCCCCATTTTTTCTGTTAACATAGTGAATTATACTATTTTCAAATGTTAAACTAATCTTTCATTTTTAGAATAAACCCCTCTTAGTCATTATGTATTAACTTTTTTATATATCCTAGGATTTCATTTGTAATATTTTATTTAGGATTTAATGTTTATGTTTTAACTTCTTGAGGTGAATGCTCATTGATTTTTTTCATTTGTTCTTCTTTTCTAAACTGTGCATTTAAATATATAAATTTCCCATAGGTTCTTCTTTATACTGATATGTCATATTTTCATTATTGTTCATTTTGAAATATTTTATAAGTTTCTTTGTCATTTCCTCTTTCATCCCTTGGCAATTTAAAAGTATTTTTGCTTTAATTTTAAACTTTTGGAGGTTTTCATTTTATCTTTCTGGTATTTATTTCTAGTTTAATTCCACTATGATCAGAAAACATTCTATAATTTAATTTTTTTATGTTAGCCTATTATGGGGGTACAAATGTTTAGGTTACATATATTGCCTTTGCCCCAACTGAGTCAGAGCTTCAAGCTTGTCTATCCCCCAGATGGTGCACACTGCACCCATTAGGTGTGAATATACCCATCTCCTCCTCCCCACTCCTGCCTGTCCACCACCCAATTAATGTTACTAGTATATGTGCAAATACGTGTTGATCAGTGAAAACCAATTTGATGGGGATTGCATGTGGTGCTTATTTTTCCATGCTTGTGATGCTTCACTTAGTAGAATGGGCTCCAGCTCTATTCAGAATAATACAACAGGTGCTGGATCACCACTGTTTTTTGTGGCTGAGTAGAGCTCCATGGTATACATATTCCACATTTTCTTAATCCACTCATGTATTGATGGGCACTTGGGTTGTTTCCACATCTTTACAACTGTGAATTGTGCTGCTATAAACATTCGAGTGCATATGTCTTTTTTATTTAGAGAATGTCTTTTTTTCCTTTGGGTAGATGCCCAGTAATGGGATTGCTGGATCAAATGGTAGTTCTACTTGTAGCTTTTTGAAGTATCTCCATATTGCTTTCCACAGAGGCTGTACTAATTTGCAGTCCCACCAGCAGTGTATGAGTGTTTCTGTCTCTCCACATCCATGCCAAAACTTATTGTTTTGGGACTTTTTGATAAAGGCTATTCTCACTGGAGTTAAGTGATATCTCAATTTGGTTTCGAGTTGAATTTTCCTGATGATTAGAGATGTTGAACATTTTTTCATAAGTTTGTTGGCCATTAGTCTGTCTTCTTTTGAAAAGTTTCTGTTCATTTCTTTTGCCCGCTTTTTAATGGGGTCATTTGAGTTTTTCTTGCTGATTTTCCTGAGTTTTATACAGATTCCAGTTATCAGCCCTTTATCAGATGTGTAGCATGCAAATATTTTCCCCCATTCTGTAGGTTGTCTGTTTGCTCTGGTGATAGTTTCCTTGGCTGTGCAGAATCTTTTTTATATACATATATTTTTATTATAAAAAGGTTTGGGTTTTGTTGTGAAAGCATAGCTGAATGACCAGTGATAGTTACTATTTTTGGCTGAGACAAGAACAATAATAGTTGCATGACAGGGAAAAGTAATAAACAAATTGAAATGAACTTTCAATGAGAACATTTTTTCTATCGTAAACAAGCTCTAGAATTCAAGGTAAAGTAAAAAGTTTCAGAGGAATCGCCATTGATTTCCAAATAAAAGTAAATGCTATAAAATAAGACCCCAGAGAGAGAGAAAGAGAGGACTTTGTGGAAACCAACATTGGAATAAACCTGAAAATGCAGTGAGTGTATTTCTCCACTTCAAGTTTGCCTGAGGGATTTGGTTCTCTCTAAGTAAAGCACTCATGGTAAGGTTATAAACAAAGTAAAAGCCTGATCATACTAGCATATGTTGAGTTACAGGAAACATAAGCAATCTCTAAACTACTACACAGTATCTGTATCACCCTGGTAATATGTTCTAAGCCTCCTTCTTGAGGTCCTGTGTTAAGAAATGAAGCATATGATTTGTCTTCAAAATGATGATTGGATTATATGCAACATTTGAAAATGTTCCAACAGCTATGACACTTCAAATAAATTCAAGACATTCTTATGTGTCATATGTCATTGACACATATGTTCTTATGTGTCACTAGTGATACACACTATTCCATATTCTCTGTGTAGGCAGATATCACTATTATAACACTGCGCTTTTGCTGACCTTAGGTATATCCTCAGAATCTTTCTCTGTAGAAGAGTTCAGTAAGCTACTACCAAGGGATCAGAGTAAGAAAACACTTACTGTTCATGGATCCTTGCATATGGCCTTTAGATTCTCCTATTCACATGCATGTCCACTCATTTATTCAATGACGTTTGAGGCAAATAATGGGAAAAGGGCATGTGCTTACTCTCTCCAACTACCTGGCTTCTCTGTATGAGGATACAAAGCGGACCTCCAGGTTGGTATGACTGGGATAGAGAACCCTATTCTGAGCAGTGATATCACTACTCAACTGAGGAGTAAACTAATTTCTGGACAGAAATCTACTCTCCTGTTTAGAGGCCAAAATATTTCCAAAATCCAAAAATAACCTTTCTGGCTATTTCCGTGGTGAATGCCAATCACAGAAGCACTTTTTATCTTGGCACAAGTGTACTGTGTAGCCCAGTATGACACAAAATAATCTAATTTACAAATATAATTAACAGCAAAATGTATGCATACTCCGAACACCTCCAACAGGAAGAAAGAAAAATATTGTTGGAAGAGTGACTCAGAGATAAGTACAGCTAGGTAGCTTCTCCTGACAGAATGCCAACTGCATGAAAGGGTAGGGTGGGAGAAAAGCTATAATTAAAGAAGAAAGACAAAGTGAAAACCCAAGTTTCATTCCAAAATCAGCACTGTCTTTATTCTTGAATTTTCAATTTTAAAGTTATATCCCTGTATCTTGATACTTCTTTCTATTATTTTGCTATGGATACTTTTTCTTTTTCAAGAAATACAAGCCCAGAAAATAGCTTATATTTTGTCATCGAGATGACAAATTGATAAGAGCCCCAGAGTACTTCTTTAGTGTTGTGAGGTAAAAAACAATTATGCATTATTCCAAAATAACTGCAACAGCTAAAAATTGAGGAAGTAATACCCAAATGACTGTGAAAAATAAACGGAGAGAATTGTGAACTTTTTAATGTGGAGATTTTAGCCTGAGCTCAAGTTATAAATATCAGCAAATGTTCTACTGTGCTTCATTGCATTCCTCTAGTGCAATTTGTTTAGTGCTTCAAGATATGAGACAGCCATATATTTTACTCTCACCGCTAGTAGCCAATTTGCAAGAAAGCAAGTAATATAAAAATGGCTATTTACTCTGTTCTAAGTGGTACAGTCCATTATCACTCTCCACTGATGTCGTTACAAGGATAGCAAATCAATAATCAGTTCTCATTCCCTAACTCGGTAAACCATCTGCTTCCATCATTGTAAAGCACTCTCAGTTTGGATGCAACCTTTACTGCCACGCTAGTAGCTGATTCATTTGACAAGACCACAAGTATCACCATAAGAAAATTATTCCTTAATTACCTTTCCCCAAAATTTAAATGGTTAAGTGCTGGGGAATTTCTTTGCAATGGAAGAAGCCAAAATTACAAGCTATTATAAATGTATCAAGAAAAAGAAAGACTTTGTCTAAATGGACAAATTACAGAGTCCGTCTTGCACAGCTTTTTCTGAATTAAGATCGCACAAGTAAACATTGGCTCTATATGGGAAGCCTCAGACAGACATTTCATCACAGCCTGCAAAACATTGTTTCCAGAGCAACCATTGGGATCAACAAAAAAATGCTGAAAACTGAGATTGAAATTGTTGGATGCATTGCAAGTTAAAAACGTAATGGCTCCAAGCTCAAGTGTATGCAGTGTAACTTTCTTAGTTTTATATAAATTGGTTTAATTGCTGATTCCAAACCTCTATTGCATCTGACATAGAACATTTCAGCGATTAATTTCCAAGTAGATTTTCTAAGTTTCTGTTTTATTAACTAATTCACATTTTAAATTCTGTCACTCTCTCTCCCCTAACCCAGTCTTTCCCTTTCTTTTTCCGGGGTTCTATACTAAGTTGTGAAGAGGCTAACATAAACGTTAGAGGAGGGTGTCTTTTCTAATCTTATCTATTTCTGTCTTATACTGGTATCTTTTGAGATTTCTATTTGCACCATCTTATCTCAAATATGTCCCCTTTAAACAAGCAATGCACAAAGATGAAGATACAGAGGGATAGAATGGGCCAAACTTTGTTATTTCTTCTAAAGTGCCAGGTTCTGTTTCAAGCTCCTCTTCTGGTCTTCAGAGTCCCTCTTTCGGCCAAATTCTGTGTCCCCCTACATAGACAAGGAAAGAATTGGTTGCTATTTTGGGTCACTTTGGGACTGCAGGTGGATCCAGAGCAAAGTAAACATTCACACTGTCTCTACCATCCCGTGCAGACATCCGTGCTCTATTGTTTTCACATTAGCGTTACACAAAGAACACTGGTAAAACTTGTGACTGCCAGAGTTCCAGAAATGACTGGGGAGGGACAGGTACTCCTGGTACTGAGATAAACAAGCTAACTTTGGAATACAGAGACAGACCAACAACGAGCACGTGATTCTTATCCAATTGCATTTCTACTTGTAGATAATAGAATCTATCCCTAGATAGAAATGAAACATACAAAAGGGCAAAAACTAGATTTTTGTGATCATGTATCCTTTTTAATATTTCCTGATTTATAACTGACTCAAGACTTTTAATCTTGGAAGTCAAGGAGTTGGAATATTTATTCCTATACTAACAATATATTTTCTTTATTTTTTATTTCAGCTTATTATGGGGGTACAAAAGTTCAGGTTATATATATTGCCCATGCCCCCCCAACCCCCCCGAGTCAGAGCTTCAAGCGTGTCCATTCCCCAGATAGTGAGCATCGCACTCATCATATAGGTATGCACCCATCCCCTCCCCCCTATCTTGTTGTGTGAAAGGGTCAGAGGGACACTGGGAATATAGGGAGAGTGACAAAGAGTAAGCCATTTAGTACTTAGTCTTAGATTTAATTGGTCACTTCTGTGTGACATAGCAGAACAATGGATAGTCTTATCTTACAGTGTTTATTATACTCAGCCAGAACCAAGTAATTGTTCTTTCAATTTTATCCCTTATCAGATTGTAACCATTTCAAGGGCAAAGTCCTTATTTATTTTCTGGGGGGATGTGATATAATCTTTATTTAAAATAAAATGTTTATAGTGAGATCATACATAAAAATGTGTAGTTGAATGATTGTAGAATTAACATCAGTCTAGATTAGAATGAAGCAAGCATGCCAAAGACCCTAATGTCCCTGTGGATCCCCTTCCTGACCTCTCCTACTCTATAGACATATATTTTGATTTTTCAGATAATTTCATTTAAATTCATACACATAGTAATTATAGTTTTGCATTTTATACTTTATGTAGATGAAATTATTCTGTATGTTTTATTTTGTGTCTTCCTTTTTTTGTTCGAATTTATGTTCTTAAGATCAACTATGTTGTGTGCAGCTGCATTCAATCATTTTTGCTGATGTATAGAATTTTACATTATATGAACATACTGCATTTTTTTTAATCCACTCTGGTCTTGATTGACTTTCATTGCATTTCCAGTTTGAGGATATTTTGAGCAATGCTGCTATTAACATTTCTATACTGGTACCCTGGTCCACATAAACACACATTTCTCTAGGGTAAATATCTAGTACCAAAATTTATTGGTCATAGAATATATAGAGTGCTAACACTACAAAATAATGTCAAATGAATTTTTATGAATTTGTTAAAATTTGGACTCCCAACAGCAGTGTATAATTGTGTTCATAACCCCAACCCAAACATCTGCAGGTATTTGTCAGATTTTAAATTTTTGCCAATCTGGCAAGGGTATGGTTACTTTAATTTGGCTTCAATTTGCAATTTTCTGATTACAGATGAGTCTGAGTCCCTTTTTATATGTGTATTGGCCGCTGACTTTAATCTTAGGTAAAAATCCTTATTCAAATTTGTTGTTCTTTTTCTCTTGGGTTTTTGTCTTTCTTAATGAGTTATAAAATGTCTATACATTTTGAATATAGGCTCTTTTGTCAATTACACATATTTCAAATCTTATTTGGATTTTCATATATAGTGTCTTATGAGAGGAAATTTTAATTATAATATGACCAAGTGTATTCATTTTCTTTTCTATGTTTAGTGCTTTTTGTAGCTTGCCTCCTAAGATTATGAGGATATTCTCATACCCTCACTTGATCTATTAGGAATTTTTTTTGTGTGTGTATGGTGTTGAGCAGTTGATCAATTTCAATTTTTTCTTGTACAAATACCAATTCCTTCACCACTATGTATTGAAAGTCTATCTCTTTGTCATTGATTTGCAATGTCACCTTTATGAAAATTTGAATCTATATGTGTGTGTTTATTTCTGGAGTTGCCATTTTATTCTATTCAATTATTTGTCAGCATCACAGTTTAATTACTATTGCTTTATAATAAGCAATGGCATCTCATAGAGCAAGTCTTTCACTTTGTTATTATTTTCTTTAGGTGTATCTTAATTATTATTGGTCATAAATATTCATAAAAATTTTAGAGTTATTTTACCAATATACCAAAATACTTATTGGGTTTTTTTTATTGATACATAATAATTGTACATATTCATGGAGTACATGTTATATTTTGATACAAGTATATAACATATAATGATCAAATCAGGGTAACTGGGACATGATTCACCTGAAACATTTATCATTGCTTTATGTTGGGAACATTTGAAAACTTCTAGCTATTTTGAAATATAATAAATTATTGTTAACTATAGTTGCCCTATTGCACTATTGAACACTAGAACTTTTTCCTTCTATTTAACAGTATTACCCATTAATCAATACCTCTTCATTACCCCTTCTTACCACCCTTACCAACCTCCAGTAGCCACCATTCTATTTACTACCTCCATGAGATCAATTTTTGTTAGGTCCCATATATGAGTGTGAAAATGCAATATTTGTCTTTCTGTGCCTGGTTTATTTCACTTAAAATAATGCCCTCCAGTTCCAGCCATGTTTCTGCAAATGACAAAATTTGCTTCTTTTTCATGGCTAAATAATATTCCATTGTGTACATATACCACATCTTCTTTATCCATTCATCCCTTAATAAACACTTAAGCTGATTCTACATTTTAGCCATTTTGAATAATGCTGCAATAAACATGGAAGTGCAAATATCTTCTGGTTACATTCTATGTCTTTGCCTCACCTAAGCGAGGTTTAGAGGCATGCCCTTCCCCTCTACAATGCTCACCGTGTCCATTAGTTGTGAGTTTAGCCCCCCCCCCCACCCAACCCCCTAATCCCAGGAGAATATTACCACCATGTGAGCATTTTGAATGAGATAACATTAACTCCTTACACCAGTTTGGGCAGAAACAATAACGTTAAAATATTGACTCTTCATATCTCTGAACATAGTATTTTTCTCACTTTGGGTCTCTTTTTCAGTAAAATTGTATTACTGCCTCTTAGAGGAATTCACAATTTTTGTTGGACTTACTACTAGATAATTTATAATTTTTGATGGTAGAGTAGGCTGTATTTAATTTGTTTCCTTATTTATGGCTAGAATGTAGAATTAGAATTTATTTTTCTCTATCATGGTTTTATATTCAACAACATTGAATGACCTATTCAATAATTTAAGTGATATTCTAATGATTATAATAATTTATGTAATGATTTATCTCTTTAATTCACCTATAAATTCTTGTGGATCTTCTATGAACACAATCATAGCAACTAAAATTATGATAATAATTCTATATATGTATTCATTTCTAATTCTTATATCTTTAATATCATTTTCTCCCTAGTTTGTGGCTCAGACTTGAGATATAAAGGTGAATAGCAGTGGTAATGGTCCACATCATTGCCATGTTTCTGGTCCCAAAGGAAATAAATTTTAATGTTTTTTAATACTATGTTTGCTGTACTTCATTTGCCAATAAGATTTACCAGAATTAATGAAATTCTTTTATTCTTAGCTTGGCACTTTCTTTGAATATGAATAAATATTGAGTGTTTTTAAGCAATTTTTCTGTCTCTATAAGATATGCCTTTTCTCCTTTAATCTGTAAATATAATGATTTATACCAATCTATCTGGCACAGTTATATCGGTTTTTCATTCCTGAGATATTACTCTTAGATAATATATATTATCATTTACACATATCTGGATTCAATTTGTTAATGTTATGTTTACAATTGTTTATGTTTATGAGCATGTCCCTTTATTTTTTATAGTGTCTTTTTGAGTTTTAAGATCCAGATTATGCTAGATTCATATTTTGTTTTTTTAATATTTATATGTGATTGAAATTATTTCTTCCTTGAATGCTTGGGAGAATTTCCTAGAGAAACCAAGTAAGCACAGAGTTAATTTTTTAAAAGATTTTCAACATGAATTTAAAATTTTAAAAACATATAAAGTATGTAGGTTATCTGCTTTTTTTTCAGTTTTGATAAGTAATATTTTAAAAAATTTGTCCATTTAATCTTAAAGTTTTACTTTATTAGTTTACAGGTATTTGTAATACGCTTTTTTGACTAGCATAACTTTTAAGGTTACTTCTTTTTCTTTTCTGCTGATAAATATGTACGCCTTCTCGACTCTTCCTCATCACCACCACAGTAAACCTCATCAGAGATTTAGCAGTTTCATTAGCCTTTTCAAAGAACTATTGGCTATGTTGATCCTTTCAATTAAATGTTTGCTTTCTTTTTGTTTGTTTCTTTGCTGATTTTAAAAATTATTTCCTTCCTTCTAATTTTTGCAAGCTTACTTTGCTATTCTTTTTCTAACTTCTTGAGATGGGGGTCTTATCTTGTAAAGTTCAGTCTTTCTCCTTTCTAATGTATACATATGTGGTAATAATTTTCTCTCTACTATGACTGCTACATCCCACAAATATTAAGGTACAGTTTTCTCTATTAAGTATTTTCTGTTATTCACTATGATTTCATATTTTAATCCATATGCTATTTAGAAACACTTCTTAATTTACCAACACATAGGAGTGTTATTTTTAAAACTCATTTTTAGTTTAACATGGTGGATAGACAATATACTTTGTATAAACCCAATTTTTTTTTATTTCAGCATATTATGGGGGTACAAATGTTCAGGTTACATATATTGCCTTTGTCCCACCTGCCAGTCTTTTAAAAATCTGTTGACTTTATTTATAGACCAGCATATGGTCAACTTTTGTAAATGTTCTGCATGTGCTTGAAAAGAATTTGTGTTCTGATGTCTTGGGGGACAATGTTCTGTATAAATCCTTTAGGCCAATATTTTCTACCTCAAATCTTTTATGCTTGCATCTGCTTTAAAGGTTCTTCCCTCGTACATTTGCATGGCTAACTATTTCACTTCATTCTGGTCTCTGCTGAAAGACCTCAGAGAGAACTTCCCTCACCATCCTTTCCAAAAAGAGGCCTCATGTCTCATCTCCCTTTACCCTGTGTTATTTTCCTTAAAGTACTTATTTCTACCTGATATTACATTTTATGTGTATTTGCTTATTTTATCTATCTCCCTAACTATAATGTAAACATTGTGAGGCAAGGACTTTTCCTGTCTTGTTTACTGTGCTATTTTTAGAACTTAGAAGAGTATTACACAGTTACTAAGAGCTTAATAAATGTGGATTGAACGATTGAGGAAATTAATTTAAAATAATGCTCAAGAGAGAACTCTGCAAATATATGTAGGAGCTTTAGTCCCATTGTTTTCCTCCAATACATTCAGTAATGCCCTACTGTAGGCAGCTGGTAGTCCTAAAGCATGGGTAAGAAATGGAGAACAAGAAGAACCTGTGCAAACAGGTACTCAATAAATATTTGTTGTCTGAATTAAATAAAATTGGGGGAAAAAAGAAGAATGAAAAGAAAGGGAAAGAAAGTAAGGAGAAGAGACTAAGTTGGAAATGGAACAAGAGATGACACTGACAGAGGACATGTATCTCTACACCTGATTTTTATGGGGGGGTGGTTGGAAGCACTTGGCTTCCTTCTGCCCATTTATGTGCTGCCTCCCAAGAAAGAAGAAATTACTTATATTATTAGCTGATTGAGTAAAGAAGCCGGATGCATGCACAGCTAAGCCCATTCCTTCCTCCTTGCATTTTGGCATTGGTCTCCCTGCAGACAATGTACATTTTACCGTGTTTCTCTATGCATTCAACTTCACAGTGGCAGGCTCTACATCTGTGGGAGACTTGTTATTGTCCAACAGTAGGTGGGTGAATCTATTTAATTCCGAAGATGAATTTTATGAAGTCCAATGTTGCTGCACACTCAAGTTTCATTCCCCAAATAGCTCTATCTATAATAATGTAACTTTTTAATCTCTATCTGCTTGGTTTCTTTACTATATCTCAATTGCTTCTAAAATCAGGCAGAGAATAGGTGTGTCCATTTATTAGGGCTACCTATAGTATAGTTTCATTAATATGCATTATCAGTACTAAAGTATTTCTTTCAAGCAAGACTTTCACAATGACAGAGACCATGGGTTTCCATAGAAAGAAAATCAAGCCAAGAAAGCCAAGAGAGAAAAAGAAAAATAGATTCCTGTTTCAGAAATTCATCCACTTTGCTATGTAAGCTTTTTCTCATTCCATTATTCAATTATGTCAAATGTCCTCAAGCTGTCTAGACAGGCAAAAGGAAACATAGAGATGCAGCAATTGCTCAGCAAATTTTGACTGAAAGGGAAAAAGATGCCATGCTAAGGCCATAACAGGGATTTACTGGAACAAATTACTGCTAAGGTTTGAGCTCTAAGTTCTCTTCAGAAATAGCTTATATTCTTAAGTAAGTATGATATTCTTTATAGAAACTTCTGACCAGCTGTATTGGAGAAGATCCTAGTGAACTCAGAGCCATTAAAGACATGGTCATCTACGACAGTTTAGATGAACACAGCTAGAACTGAAAGGTCCTGAAAGTAAAACGAGAAAGGACAACATCGGGTTATGATCCAGGGTAATACAGTGCTAATGAGGAAGTTTGGTAGGAAGGCTATCTCATGCAGAATTTGTGAATAAGACAATTAGTGACAGCAGCACCACCAGTGACAATCAAAAGTGTTAAAGTAGCCAAATATTAATTTATTTTTACAGGATGAAAAGGGATTCCCTTTATTGAATCTTATCTCAGGCATCCTGGTTTCTTTTAAATACTGCAGAAACTGTTGAAGTGGTAGCTACCTTATGTTTAAACATTTCCATAAATTATCAATACTTCAATAGCAGCTGCTTCTAACTCTCACTCTTGTGCCATATTTTTCTTATCAAGTATATGTTTATCTGAAATGTGGCATAAATTGTCACTTTTTTCAATATGTTAAAACATTAATCAGTTCTACAGTAAATAATGATGTTCTTTGGGAGTCTATTTTAGAAGTTATTGGAAGAAAACACATAAAGAAGTTACAGACACAAAATACCTAACTGTGGCATTGAAAGTGAGACCTAAATTCCTAAAGTTGTTAATTTCTAACAAAGGTACTATTTTAGTCCATTTGGGCTGTTATAACAAAATACCATAAACAACATAAGTGTGGCTTATAAACAACAGAAATTTATTTCTTATAGTTCTGGAGGTTGGAAAGTCCAAGATGGAGGCACTGTCAGAGTCCGTGTCTGATGACAGCCTATTTCCTGGTTCATAGATGACACCTCCTTGCTGTGTTCTCACGCGGTGAAAGGGGCAGATGAGCTCCCTCGGGCCTACTTTATAAGGACACTAATCCAATTTAGGGGGGCTCTGTCCTCATGACCTAATGACCTCTCAAAAGGACTCACCTTCTAATACCATCACCTTGGGGTTAGAATTTCAACATATGAATATTAGGGGGACACATCATTACCATTACATAACTTACATCAATGCTACATGTTACTTGTAGAGACTGGGCCTAGAAGGATGGATGGATGGAAAGAACCTGAGCAAGGTGAATGAAGGGTCAGACGAAAACACCTTCCCAAAGCAGCTTATTTGCTGAGTGCTAAGGTCCCTGAAAACAGCTGACCTGTATGGAAGTTGTTAAAAAAAATTAACAAACAGCCCTGATCCTTTGCACCTGTCCTTGGAAATAAATACCAGGAGTCCCTTAGCTGAAGAGGCCATTTTCTCCTTTAGATTTTGGTCTTTCCTCTTCTCTTGGAACACTGTGTTTCCAGTACTCGTTCATTCCTTCGCTACCAAGCTCAGGAGTGGAAAAATAGCCGCCAAAAGTGGTGACCCCCGACGTGATTCAGGAATTCGCCGTCTAGTGAGCGTTTTGTCATCTGGCTTACAAGGAGGAATCATGCCGGTAAGGGACAGTCCCGCCCGCCGCTTTGGGAAAGGGACCGACGCGTGTAGTTTCAGAAGGGGATTTCTAATGTGGGGCAGCACCTGACAAAAGATCAGCAAATGTATCTGCGCGCTTTGCAATAACTGTTAAAAGCTGCCCAGTGTTCTGTGGAACCAAAAGCTTATGCACAGTAAGACAACATCGCCCCTGGCTCCCAGATAAGGGCACGTTAGATGTAGAGCTCTGGAAACAAGTAGGGAAGATTTTTAAGAAGACTCTTAGGCTGGGGGTTCTAGTGTCCCTTGCCGTGTTAACTACATGGAATCTGGTGCAAACAGCACTGACTCCCTTGCATATTCCTGTGGCTTCTAATCCGTTGGAACCCACTCCTTCTCTTCCTCTGCTGTGGGCTCCGCTGGAGGAGCAGTGTCCCCTACCCAGAAGGAGCAAGCAGCCCCTGCTGTAAAATTCCTAAATCCTGAGCCATTCTCTCCACCATCATCTTCTGCGGCTCAACAGGAGCAGCTACCTCCTCCTCCCCCCCCTTCCTCCTCCTCCTCCCCCCCTTCCTCCTCCTCCCCCCTTCCTCCTCCTCCCCCCCTTCCTCCTCCTCCCCCTCCTCCTCCTCCCCTGCCCCCAAAGGTGATCTCTGTTCCTCCCCTGGTAAACCATCTGCTTTTTAACGTTGCTTAGGTGAGGGCCCACTGCTTGGGTAAATCCAGTACAACCCATACCTTCCTTTACAGTGGACTGCTAATTTGTCTATCTGGATAGAGCAGTGGCCCATTAAGCAGGATAAATTAAAACATTTAAAATCTCTCGTCCAGGACCAACTTAAAGCGGGACATACAGAACCTTCCATGAGCCCATGGAACACTCCTGTATTTGTCATACCTGAAAAAAAAAACAATTAGTGGCGTTTACTACAGGACCTAAGAGCTCTTAATGCTACTACCGTCCCGATGAGACTTCTACAACTGGTCTTCCTCAGCTGTCCTTTATTCCAACAGATTGGCCTTTGATTGTAATTGATTTAAAAGGTTGTTTTTTCACAATTCCTCTAGCGAATCAAGAACGGGAAAGATTTGCATTGTCTGTTCCCACTTATAATGCCCATCCAGTCGACAGGTATCACTGGAAAGCCCTTCTGCAAGGGATGTTAAATAGTCTCACTCTTGATCAATATTATGTTCATCCAGCCCTACTCCCTTCTCGGTGCCAGTCCCATATGCTATCACCTATCACTATATGGATGATGTATTAGCAGCTCTTGCTCAGGCAGAATTATTGTTGTTTGCTCATGTACAAACATATACTGCTGGATCCACCAATTGATGACCTCCCAATGCCTTTATGAAGAGACACTGGCTGAAGCTTACACCTCTTTCTCCTTCTCACACCCCATCCCTAATTTTATACAAAAAGAGGGACATGTAGGGGCTGGGCCTAGAAGGATGGATGGAAAGAACGTGAGCAAGGTGAATGAAGGGTCAGGCGAAAACGCCTTCCCGAAGCAGCTTGTTTCCTGCGTGCAAAGGTCAGCTGTGGAAGTTGTTAAATTAACAGCCTGACCCTTTGCACGTGTCCTTGGAAATAAATACGGGGAGGAACTTAGCTGAGGAGGCCATTTTCTCCTGTAGATTTTGGGCTTTCCCCTTCTCTCAGAACACTGTGTTTTGAGTAATCATTCATTCTTTTGCTACCGAGCTCAGGAGCGGAAAATGTAGCCGCACCAGTTACTGGCTGCCATCCAAGGGAAAGGCGATCCTGTCTCTTCAAGAGTGTACGTATCTGTATTCTTTTTCACCAACCGTCTCTCAAAAAATAGATGCTTGATTTTTACCATACATGGGCAACATCTGTAGTGTGATTACAAATCAAAGAATAGAAAAATGGAATTACAGATCAATCAAACAATAGTGACAAACAGGCTGATGGGCCATTTGTAGAACCATCCTTTTGATGGTTTGTTCTCATATTCCTTTTCAGTTCTCCCCCTTTCTATTTTCTGAGCTCCCTTGTCCTTCTGGCTTCTGGGTAGGATGGATTAAAGGGAGGAATCGGTAGAAGACTGAAAAGTAGAAATTCTTGTTCATCTGCCTTGAGCAATGTCTTGGATAGTGGCTGTGCTTTCCCTGTGACTCCAGCTCTCACCAGGATACTTGTTCTTTGTGGTACCTATTCCAGCTGGGGCATTTCCACCTTGCTTCTACCTTGGCCCTTACTCTGGTTTCTGTGCTTTGGTAATACTACCTCCTTGTTTTCTCTCTCAAGGTTTCCAACTGCTGCTCATCTCTGGTTTGCTCTCCCTGCTTAATTAGCTTCAGGGCTAAGCTTCATGTGTTACTACCCCCTGTATTAAATTCCCTCTGCTTGAAATATTGAAATATCTAACCTTGTTTCTGGGGTTTTTTTTTCCCCTTTTCTCTTTTTTTTCTCCCTGAACTCTCACTGAAACATTCAGTGATCAAAATAAAAGGCAGGAAGTGAGGTTGGGTAATTTAGTGGAAAATAATCCACATGAACAGAAGAAACATAATTTTACAACGATTTTTCTAGCACGAGAGAAGGAAATGTATGACCAGCTGAGTTGGTGAGTAAGAGGTTAACTCCTCTAGCAAATTCAAATCCCAGCTCTAGGAACTCTACCTCTATAGGCAAATCATTTAACCTTTCTCTGCTTCAGTGTCCTCAATAGAAAACATGATGTTAAAAATAGTAACATTGTCATAGGTTATTGTGAACATGAAGGAAATTATCAGCAAAGTGTAGCAAATCATTAATGTTAATTATAATTGTCCTCTACTTCTTTAGTGTCTTGATAATACTTAGGATTTTCTTGACCATTTTAATGTTTAAGCAATAAACAGTTATCTTTTTAAGAAAGCTGTACTGAATGGAAAGATGGAGAGATGGATAAGCAAATGAATAATGATGTGAATGAATAGAAAAATGCATGAAAGAATGAACAAATGAACACCTAAACTGACTCATTAAAGGCAGAATAAATGAATGCATTCCCTGTTCAGAGACAATCTTAGGAATACAATTAGTTCTTCAAGTACCCTCTTTTTTCTTTATACTCAGAAGAGACTGGAGAGATGATATGCACCCAGTCTGCTCACACCTTCTTGAATATTTAAACTTTTGCTCTACTTTTTCTCCAGTGCTTCCACTTACTCAAAGACACATCCTCTAATTTCACCGATACAATCCTATTAGAGCCTTCACAGCCTTAGAAACCCAAAGTAGCAAGGATAAGAGGACAGAGGCCAAGGTAGGAAGAACATATTGTAAAGGTTCTTGGTCTATGTTTGTCCTGGGATCACCTGTTCTCTGTCCCCTTCCCCTGCAATAATGTTGCTATTTCTCCAAGTGAGTTTGACTTACCAATCTGTGGATTTCCTGGCTCCTTTATTACTAAAGATTTAATACAAAATTCCGGAGTTCTTAACACCTTTATGGCAGATGCTAATGGGTCATGAAGTTATGAAAACGGAAATATTTTTCCTATCAACTTCAAAACTGGGTTAGCAAAATACTATCTCCTATTGATTATTTAAATGTTTGGTATTTTGGCATATTGGTCCCTGCCTCACTCTTCAAACTATTTCTTACCATTTTCCCCTATCTCCCATTTCACGATATCAATATGAAGTTGCCTACAGGTGCTACACCATATCACTCCTCCATAAAGATTCATATGCTGTTCCCATCTCCTGGAATACTCTTTAGTCTTCCCTTAAATATTTTCATTTCAAGTCAGGCCCCAGGGCTTCCCTTAAATTTTCCCTCCAAAGTAGGGATTAGGTGCTTCTTTTTCTCCCTTAGCATCTTATGGTGACCTCTATCGCAACTCTTAGCACATCATTTTTATATTCATTATGACTCTTCATAAATTTTATGCTCCTTGAAAACAAGGGCCAGTACTTTATTCTTTTCCTTCCCTAACTGACACACAGTGGGTGCACAATAAATATTTTGGGGTTTAAACCAGGTCAATATGTGTGCCAAAGAACTTAGCCCCAGAGATTCAATCTACAGTCTTTCCCCTTTGGTATGAATAATTTAAATAAATGTTGTTCTAAATTGGTTTTGTTCTAAATTATCTAGATAATTGCATTTGGAAAGGATAATTGCAGCATCTCATGCCTGCTGTTTTAATACCATGTGAGTTCCTTCCTCTCCCCCAAACAATATTATAATGTCTACACTTTATCTAATTGCATCTTTGACGATGCCCTCCCCTGGGAATGAAAAGAATAATCATTTGTTTATTCTTCGCCTTAAGACAACGAGTATTAGAATCTGAGTGGAGTAGGAAATGACTCACGTGTTTCCATCACTCATAGACCACCTTCATTCTGAACACCTGGGTTTTGATTTTTAACCTCTGTGTGAAATATAGTTCAGTTTGGGGCACTCAGTGAATACTTGGCTTGATTGGACAACTCCACAAAAGACCACCTGACAGCCTTCATGAACAAGAACACATGGTGGGAACCAGGAGTGGGTTTGGTCACATGACCCTAGTAGGGGAAATTTAAGCCCATTTTCTGAAAGTCTTCTCTATGACTCAAAGTTCTGTTTTCTCTCTTTTTAATCAGTACATTTTATTGTGTATATTCAAGATTTACAACATGATATGGAATACATATCGATAGAAAAATGGTTATTATAGTGAAGCTGATTGACATTATCTCACACACTGTTTTTGGTGACAAGAGAAGCTAAAATCTGCTTGTGTAACAAAAATCTCTACTACAATGCAGAGTTATTATAGTCCTCGTGTTGTACATTAGATCTCTAGACTTGTTCATCCTTACCTGTCTGCTACTCTGTATTCTTTGTCTTACATCCTCCTATTTCCTGGCCCCCATGCCCCACCCTGCCTGCCTGTAACCAGTGGTTTATTCCTTTATTCTCTACCTTTGGATATTTGACCTTTTTTTAAAACTCCACATATAAGTGAGGTCAATATCTTTCTTTCTGTATCTGGCTTATTTTACTTAGTATAGTGTCCTCCCAGTCCATTCATGTTGCAGCAAATGGCAGGATCTCCTAACTTTTTAAGGATGAATAGTATTCCATTACGTGTGTGTGTGTGTGTGTGTGTGTGTATGTATGTGTATCTTACATTTCATTCATTTATCCATAGCTGGACACTTAGGTTGTTTCAGTGTCTTGGCTATTATAAATAATGTTGCAATGAACTCATGGGAGTGCAGATATCTTTATGAGGTGATGATTTCATCTCCTTTGATTATGTGTCCAGAAGTGGAATTGTTGTATATAGTATTTATAGTTCTATTTTTAAATGTTTAGGAAACTCCATACTGTTTTCCATAATGACTACACCAATCTACTTCCCCACCAACAATGTACTGAGGTTCCCTTTTCTCTTGCTAACATTTTTTATATCTTGTCCTTTTGGTAATAGCCATCTTAATGGGTGTGAGGTGATATCTCATAGTGGTTCATTTACATTTCCCTGGTGATTAAGGATGTTGATCACCTTTGCATATATCTGTTATCCATTTTTATGTCTTTGGAAAAATGTCTAAGTCCTTTCCTCATATTTTAATTAGATTGTTGTCTCTTTATATTTTAAAAATGCTGCCAAGTATATTGTTTGTTCAGAAATTCCCTCCATTTCCTAACTCCACAGAGGAATAAGGTACTCTGCATGTGTATTTCAAAGTAAAATGTTTCTTCTCCTGCAAGTTTTCCAAGGGAAACAATACCCAGCCTTTTCGGCAGCCTAATATTTATCAGATCAAATGACTTCAAATTACCCAGCTGATCTTTACCACTGGATTTCGGTCTTTCGACCAGTATGTAATCATTTCCAGTCATTACCTACTTGCTCGAAACTGCAGGTCTATAATATACCCCTTTATCATCATTCCATTTGTTCATACAGCCTGACAGCAGAATTCAAGTGCTAAAGGATTTTAAGATTTACCCAGCTTGTTAGCAGTTCTTTATCCTTTTAGAACTGCCCGCCCTGCTCAAAGCACCTTCCTATCTTGAACTTGCTCATTCATCTTGGAGGGAAAAAAAGGAATAAGCTGTGGATTTGCTTGATGTCTCACCAATAAGGCTAAGATATTTTGAACTCTAAAGAAGAGCCTGGCCCAATCCCTAGCCAGTGATTTATGTAGTTGCCTTATAGAACAAGGCAAGAGTGGAGCAGGGGATCATAAGGTGTCAATATGAGGAAAAAAAATTTTAAAAATTCTTCTATCGTTAGAAGAATTCTAATTATTGTTCATTAACCATCTATGAGGTTTATATATTTTGTAAAGTATCTCAATCTTATTAATATAAAAGCACTCAAGGTATGTGTACTTCTTTTTTCATTTAATAAATAAGGATATTGACACTTACACAAATTAGTAACTTACTCACAATTGACCCAATTGAGAGGTAATGGAACTGGGATTCAAACCCAGCTTTCTCTGGCTCTAAGACTTGTGCTCTTTCCACTTTATCATGTGTTTTCCAGATACAGTTCTCATTCGTCTTCCACTTGTCACTTTATTCTTCAGTCTCTGTAGTACAGGTGGCTTTATTCATACGCTTTACTGTGGCACCAAAATCATGCCCTGTGACTTCATTCCCATGCTCTAAACTCTACTGCACACCTCTGACATTAAATTGTATAAGGCTTCTCACTCAGCACCAGAAAATAGTCAAATCTCAACCAATGCCATTTATTTATTTCTGTGGTTGCTGCTCCCTCACGTCCTACAATCCTGCTGACTGTCCCCTGACTGTGCTGCCAGATCTTCAGGAATGTAGGGCTAGTCTAGTCTCACTCAACTATTCTCTGACACCACACCAATCACTGCTTGTACTCTGATTCCTAGAGATCTTTAAAAATAGCTCAGAGTCTTTGCCCTAAACATTATCAAAATGAGTACTTGGCCTTTGGAGTTGCTTTTTTTTTTTTCTTTTTTGTAGTGTATTTTTATTAGTGTAATGCTGTGTACTATATCCCTTCTTCTGGAAGTGATGTGTATTTCCTCCAAATGCTTGTAACATTGTTTTCTGTGCCTTGCTGTGTTCACTCCAGTATTCCCACATACCATTGTCTAAAATGCTTCCAGTAAATAAACATTCAATGTCTAGCATAAATATAAGTTCCTAAGATATTTAAAGCATAAGCATGAACCATAGGTGATTGGTTTCCTTACACTGAGGAAAGTTCTTTGAACAAGATGCGTGCAGGTGCTTAGTGGAGGAGATTCTCAGGACACCCATCACAAATCCCACCATCTTTTGTTTTTGTGCCCCAAAGTGTGAGCCAAATACACTGACCTGTTTTATTAGCTCTGAGCCACTTCATACTGTCTGTTTCTCACTTTTGCTAGTGTGCATCACTTGGGCTGCTCCACAAAAACCAGCTGGGCCTTTTTTCTTGGTCTTAGATCCTCAGCTTCACTCTTAAATTTTGTCTTTTTCACAATATATCATTTTTCATGCTCCAAACAGTGGACATTTTTAGTAGCTTTGTCCATTGCAGAGTGAAAGTGATTTCTCATATTTTCTAAGATAGCTATGTAAAGTGACTAGAAAGATAAATATCTCCACTGAAAAGCAGTGTGATTGAACCATCTAGATCCAGAGTAGAGAGGTAGATGATGAACAAGCTTCTGCCAGGCACTGGACAGCTGGATGCATTTCACAGCTCACAATGCAACCCTACTCCTGAGAACAGATGAAGAGTCACAGGTCTGTGAAAGCAGCAGCATGATGGTTGCAGACAGCTGAACGTAATTACCCACCTCATCCACGATGTGAAAGTGAAAATTAACAGCTGTTGAATCATGGGGCGAGAGGGCCTTTCCAGCCATGCATGTGCCAGGCACATAATATTTTGTCGAATGCAACACGGCAAAGTCCTACTGAGAATTACAGTAAAAACGGTGGTGCTACAAGAACCAGAATGTGTCTCAGATTTTCTGCAACCCAGTCCAAACCACTCACCCTGACCTAAGAAGATCTGCTCTGATCTTCATTCATCCCTCAAGTGTACCTTCTCTTTTCCAGCCTACTTCTTCCAGTTCTTTACCTTCTTATTCCTGGGAAAGCTGCCCTGTTTTAATAATATTTCTAGGCAATGTCAAGTCTTTTCTTTTTACATTTTCCCTGGCAACTCTATATAGCTTAAGCTTTAGAATACTGAACCTCTGCTCACAGCTCTGTGTTATAAAGCAAAGTCATTTGCTCATTCTCTCATCAGCAAAATGTGGATTATTTCTGACTTTTAGCAATATTTTAAGTATGAAATGGGACACTGGTGTAATGCTTAGTACAGTTTCTATCGGGCAATAGAGTAGTTCTATATTAGTCCTCTTCCTTTAGCTCCAAGAACACAGAACCTGTGTGAGTTGCCCATTAAACAGTGTTTTGATTATCAATTGAAGTTTAGTTGTTAGCTTAGCACCTACTTCCTGAATACAAAATGACTACATTTCTTCAAAAATGCCCAAAGATGACATATTTGAAACTATTTTTGAATGAAATGGAGTAATGAGTAAATATAAATGATAAACTATCCAGATTGTAAGTTAGTGAAATTAATTGCATGATCAGGAGATGACCATTGCTATGGCATGGTGCCATCAGGTGTGCTACAGAGAGTTGTTCTTATCTTGGCGGACAAAGGGAGATATTTGCAACAGACACTCACACAAAGGCTAAAAGAGTATAGGTCGAAAGCTTTCTCTGGAATGCTGTCAGGGTAAGGAAAACCTGAAATTGACTTTGAAAGAATTCATAAAGCTTTATGGATCCGATTGAAATTCTAGATAAATAACTGATTGATTATATTTTGTAATATGGTCAGAAAGTATTTTTTTAGAAAGAGAAAGGAATACTTAGCTCAACTTTCTACTTCTGAATTTTTGCACTCTGTGCTAGACTGTGAATGGATATCACATACTGACTAAAATGTATAAAATGGCAATAACCTCATCATTCACTTCTTAATTTTTATTATTCCCTCATTAACTCCATCCAGGGCTTTGATCCTTAAAGACCTTAAATTCAGTTTTCTCTAGAAAATAACAAATTCTGTAATGGAGAAGTTCTAGCATATATGCCTTTTGTACCCATTGGATAGAAGGGCATCTTACCTGTATGGGAGTGAGACTTATACAGACATGTATCTACTCCAGTGTGTAAATGAGTCTTATATAGAAAGGAATGATCATAACTTTAATATAGAATGGGATTAAGTGATTTTTAACTTTCATAATCAATCAAGGTATAGTCAGCTAAATGGTGGGCCCCCTAAAAATTATGCCCAAGTCCTAATCCCCAGAACCTGTGAATGTTACCTTATTTGGAAAAGGGATCTTTGCAGATGTAATTAAGTTAAGGATCTTGAAATGAGGAGATAGTCTTGAATTATTGAGTGGTCCCTAAATCCAATGACAATTACCCTCATAAGAGACACACAGACAAGGAGACAGTATGACCACGGTGGCAGAGATTGCCAGATGTGGCCACAAGCCAGGGTCTAACTGGAGCCATTGGAAGCTGGAAGAAGCAAGGAAGGATTTTCCCCTAGAGCCTCTGGAGGGAGCTTGGCCCTTCTGACACCTTGATTTCAGACCTCTGGACTCCCGAACTGTAAGAGAGTAAATTTGTTGTTTTAAGACAGCAGGTATATGATAATGTTACAGCAGCCGCAGGAAACAAATACAGGAAACGGAGGCTAATTTTAATTCTGATATTCTTTACATCACATACGGGTCCCTTCTCATTCACTTCAATTACAAAATGTTTTAGGTCTGCTTTACCTATATGTATTCTCTGCATTTTTTTTCTTATGACTAAAAACAGGAATGACAAGTACTCCTTTCTCAGATGGACTGCAGTGACCAACATGCTCTGTTACTGTTAGTAAGAAATTATTCTATGTTTTCCTTTCTTCACCTCTGCTGAGGACTCTGAGTCTGCCAGTAGGTCACATGCTTTCTGTCGTCTTATCCTGCCTGGGATTCCCCTGCCTGCTTTGTTTTGTCTGTTTGTGCATCAAAGGGAGGTTAGAACAAGAAAGATGTAGGTCCAACTGTCTTGTTCTTCTGCCAAGCTGCCATGAAATTTAATCATCATGGAGCACCTGTGTGAATTAATCCATATTTGGGCAATGAATAGTTTTGATAAAGACTAAATCATTTCAATCTTAAACCTTTTGAATGAGTGTGTCCTACAAACACACCATTTTTTTTTCAGAAGTAGAAATATTTATGGTGACTGATGATGTCTTCTTATAGGATGCTGATGTTCCACTCAGTTAAGCAACTGTTCTTGTTCTTGCAGAATTGAACTAATCAGTAAAACATCAACATTTATACTTTACAAAAGCAGACACAGAACACACTGAGGAAATTCTCGGGTTTAGGTACCAATAAATGCCATATGATTAAAGTGAATGAAAAAAAGAGGGAAGGGATTCAGTTAAGGTAGGGAGAAAAGCAATTGATTTACTAACATAACATTTGAAGGAGTATTTGATAACTTCTAGAGTTTTTGGCTACTATAAATCAGAAGTCTATGACAAATTGCCTCCATAAAATTTCCTTTTTAAAAATAAGTCAACAAATCTAGGTATTGAAAAGTTGCTACAAATCAGGTAAATATCATTTTTTCTGGTAACCTAAATCAATTCTATCCAAAAGGTTTGCATTGTCTGGTGGACACAATCTCAAAGAGTTGAATACTGCATTCTAGTATTGTTGTAGCACTGGCTCCTGCTACTATTTCCAGATTAACCAAACAGATTCTCTTCTTAGTGCTCCATTACCCGTTTGAAACTATATTACAAGATGACATCATAGTTTTGAACTACACAACTGGTTATGATTCTAATGGGCAAGAACAGAGAAATCAAACGAGGGTACTGCAGAGGCAACAAACAGATGTAAAGATTCAATTTTCATAAGTATTCCTTGAATTTCTGGACATGCCACATCCTCTTTATTGCTTTGTGATAACCCAATTAGAAATTTAAGTTCTAATGGAAAAGACAATGTTATTTTCTTATGTTCTCCCTGGGTACATAACATTCATTAAAAAGTAATTAAATATGAATTAATAACTTAAAATTGCATAATGTGAGTGTATAAAAATGTAGGTAAATAAATGCTTAATCCTTTAATAACTTTCCATTGATCTTAGAATAAAAACGTGACTATGGTCTTCTCATGACTGTGGCCTGCAACATCTGGCTCCAGCCTACCTTTCCAACCTCATCTAATTTTCCCTTTCACTTATTGGCCTCTGGCTCCACTCATGACCTTCAATTCACCAAGCCTCTTTCTACTCTGAAGCTTTTGCAATTATTTATGTTACCTGGAAAGGTATTCCTGTAGCACTTTACACATATGGTTCTTTCTCATTCTCTAGGTCTCAGCTTGTCCATCAGCCCCTTAGAGAGGTCTTCCTTGATCACCTCACTGTATATCAAGCAGGCTTCTCCAGTTCCTCTCCATTTATTACTATGCAATTCTTTCCTACTACTATATAGTCTGTAGTTACATTACTGTATTGTAGTTAATTATTTTCTAGCTTATTGTCAGTCTTTTACACGAGGCTATATAAATGCCATAAAGATAGACCAATTTTGTCTTATTCATCTCTGTGTTTGCAGAGCCTGCCACATTGCCAGTGAATTAATGAAATAATAAAGTTTGAAACAGGATATCTCTTCGCTACATATGTATATGTATGTACATATATGTATATAGGATTATATCTCAATGCCAGATTTCATTGTATTGTAAGGGGTGTATGTGTGTGTGTGAGTGTTTTAATCTTAAGAGGTAGTTGCATTTGTAAATTGATTTTACTTTTCCACAGTTACTTTTCTAGGAAGCATGAGATTGGGTAATTGGTTAAATGACTTATTGCTATTGTGGGCTTAGATAATGCTATTTGGTCTTCTAATTTGAATGTTCCACAGAATCCATTATCAAAATTTTCATAAATACATATCACCAGGAGGGACATGGAACGCAGAGAAAATAATAAATGCTACACCTCATCCATGATGATCTTTTATTGTCATCCATTTAGAAGGAGTAAGAAAAACCCACTTGAAATTGAAACATGCAAAACACATTTGGAATTTTTAGCTGGATGGTATAGTGGAAAATAGTGTGCTTGTGTGGTCACAGGTCTATGACTAATTAGTTGTGAACTCTGGGCAAGTCCCTTACCCACTGAGTCCTGGCTTCCTTACTGGTAGAAGTGAAGGTGAGAAGTTAGGTCAGTGGCTTTGCAGCAGTGCTCTGCTGAAAGCTGTGAGTTGTGGTAGTGTACGTGAAGGGATTCCAGTTCTCCAACCCCCATTTTAGTCAGAGAAGCTCTGCTTTTATGCAAACTTTATACTGAAGCATTGAATAAATTTTGATTTTTTTAAAGCAGCTCTTATGCTTAAGAAAGTTTGAAAGTCACTAGAGTGGATATTATTTCTAATATCCTATGACAAATTTTTGATACTGTGAAACAAAATGATGAATATTAGATGACCAATGTATCCAAATAGAATTTAGAAAACAAATAAATGTGAAGCAGAAATAAAAAGATGATTTATAAAGAATTATAACTGAGCTCTACTCATCATTAGAGTCTGAATTATATTTCTCTCCTCAGATAGTTTTTTCAGCTTTGTAAAGTTTGTTCCAAATTGCTTTTGGCTCTGAAATGGTGGTTCCATTAAATTTCCACTGTAATTAAGAATATCAGAACAACTGAGTCTCTGTTCCGAAGTTTCTTCAGTGGAGTCATTTGTGTTTCCTCGATTAGTGAGTTCAATAACATAATCTTGTATTTTTCCATCTTTTACCAGTGCTAGCGTAGGAATGACTTTGATACACAGGCAAAAGAAAGGTGCTTTTTCCATATTCAGCTTCAATTTTAGTCTCAAGGTGTTTCTTGGACAGTATCACCAAATGTCTGTCTAGCATTTTATACCTAAATGTGGAATCTGTAGAAATGGCAAACCACTTCAAATATTGAAGGTCTTTCAATATTTGAAAGATTTAATTGAACACCCACTCTGGAAGATACTATGCTAGATGCTAAAAAATTAAGACTGTACATAGTTTACAACCTAACCTATAACCTATAGCTTATTGTAACCGTAATACAAAGAAAATGTATCTTAAAAGTCTGTAACAGTGACATAAGCACAGACCTATAAAGTTCAAAGGAGGGAAGGTCTAAGAATATATATGCACGTGACAGATGAATATATAAAATATATACATGAACTTTAGGATTCATATGAATATTCATGTACAACTTATAATAAATACTATTTTATATATATTCATATGCAACTTAGAAGGAACGAATGAGGCAAAGCTGTGCTTAATAAATATGTACCTAGTTTATGTATAGAACTTTTATCTTCCTTCATAGTCTACTCTTTAACCACAATGCTTTCACAGTATTAGTGATGGGATTTGACACGTGGGATCATAGTTTGCCAGTCCCTAACATATACAGTCATAAATGATGCTTGTAAATATCTTTGTTTATTCAGTGAAAATTGAAGTGTTTTATTTTTAATGGAACTGTCATAAATATTTTTGAAAAATAATTTTCAAATATTCTACTCCAAGGTTTCATTTAAGAAATTAAAATAAAATAATAGAAATATTTCTAATTTACCACATTATATCATTCTTTGTCAAACATAGTATTTAAACTGCTGTTATCATAATTCAATGCATGAAATTAATTTCATGTGGTGAACTCATCCTCACAAAAACTATCGAATATTATCTCCATTGGACAAATACCAATGAATAATATTGATCTGAACTTGTAATTTTGAATTAATGATTCTAATATTTGAGATTTAAATAATGTCTTTATCATGACTGATTTAATAAGTTAGGTCTTCTTAGGTCTTGGGGAGTAAATGAGAATCCATGAACCAACTTGATTCAGAATATGATGATAAATTCATGAGCTTTAGGTATCGCAAACCACTAAGATGTGATTTACCTAAAACTACAACCTAAGCTTGAGTTTTCAGCTCAGATAAAATGTCATTTGGACATTTTATTCAATTTGCATAACTTACTAACTGCCAACTCTTAAATATGGTAGTGGCTCAAGTGGAAATATTCACTCTTCTAAAATAACTACTGAGCATACAAATAGGTTTTCTTAAAGGTGTCTCCTTCATCTATATGCGAGGCAACATGGCTTAGCGGAAAATAGCACTAAAGAGGAATTGGGGGACTTGGTTACCAGTCCCAACATACTATAAATCAAGTAGCTTTGAACAAATTCATTGACTAGAACTCCTTAATTCACACTTCTGTAATGTAAAGATAATACTATTCACCTGTACCATGATAAGTTGCATGAATTACCATGGAAGTGCTTTGTAACTTATTAAATATTATATAAAACTAATGTAAGGAGAATTTTGCTTTTAAAGCCAAGACAGGCTTAATCATTACCATTTCTAAATTGTGGGTTAAGATTTTTTTTTTTTTTTTGCAAGAGGAAGAATCCTTTCTAAAAGAATTTTTTAATTATGTTTGTCTTCAGCTGTTTAGATTGAACGAGTGGGCATCTAAGTATGTTCAAAAGTTTGAAATATAAGTATGATGCATTTGGATTCTACATACATATTTTTATCAATACATTTCATAGGGATCCCAATACTAAGTATGCAGTGGATGGGACAAAATCACAACAGGCAACTTTATTTTTAGAATTTGATCCAAAAATCAAGAAAAATTAAATAAAAGGAGCCCAGTCTCTATTAGTACACAAAATAAACCAAAAACATCAACGTTTACCATGGGATCATTTAAATGTATTTGCAAATGATCTGATAAGGGAAACATGTGATTTACAACACGGGGAACATCTTTAACAACCATAGACTTAATGCACTGCACTGTAGGTCACCTAGACTAGGTTAGGAAGAATGAGCAAAGTGGTAGGTCCAAAAGGCAACCCCCAAACACCTTCCTTAGATGGAGACTTTGGTAATTGTCTGTGGTTAAAAAAACAAAAAGAACAAAACCACCAACTTCTATTCTTCATCATGTTGGATGGTCATTTTGTCCATTTTTCTCCCCCGATGAGTCCATTTTAAATGCTTCAATTATTTTGAAGACACTCCAAATCAACAGAACAGCAGACTCTCCCATTCTGTACATCAAAGACACAAGTGTTAGGCAATTGAAACACGGAAGATAAATCAATTAGCAGTCTGCAATCTTCATATTCAAAATGATCTTCAGCGTTTGAAATAAACTCTAAGAATGCTATAGAAAAAAAAAAGACTAGAAAAGTGCTAGAGAAAGAGTAGAAGGATAGGAAAGGAATGGTAGACCCTTCAGGGTCCCTCTGGCTGGGGTTCCACTACTAGTGCAATTTCCTGCTCTGCCTGTATTCCATCCATGCTTGGGAAACCTCCCTGGGATTTCCAAGTTTTCATATAACTTACTTGCTGGACTTATTCCCAGTGAGATTCTTTCCAAAAATAAATGCCTGAAAGATGATAAGTTGCCATTTTAAAAACGAATCAAAAGTACTCCAAGAATCTGAAGGCAAAACCAAGATGGGTTCTAGAAAGGTTTGCATATTAAAGTCTCTCATGGTGACTATGAAGGGCATAGTGTATGTTTAGATGTGTAAATTCTCAGAAATTCATTAAAAATAAATTTCATATATTGAAGTAAATATATTTTTATAATTCTCTTTAATGACTCTCAAACATGACATCAAAGAAATAATATTAAATAACTCAGGTCTCCATATCTCCTGGTTATTTAGTTTTCTATAGCTGAAGGATCAGATGCTACCATGGCTCTTTCACTGTATAAAGTCTGATATGATCCTTTCTGTATTGGGGCTGCATCTTAAGATGTTGCTTTCCAGGAAAAACAAAAAAAATCCACATTTATAATAGCATAAAGAGGCAAGTTGGGAACCTTCCACTGATGCCTGAAGCTGAGCCAGGGTTTAATGGGACCAAGTAGACTCGTATTTTTAATGTGCTTAATCATGAGAATCTTAAACAGATGTTTTGGCAGAGAATTTGACACTGACTAACCGTTGCTCCAAATAGGCTATAGTCATGAGCTTTGAAAGGAGGGAGGGGTCAGTTTTTAATCTTAAAAACATATGAGGATGTCTCATGGGCACTCCTCCAAAAAGACAAGGAAATAATCACAATTAATGAAATGCTGTACCAAGAGTTGCAGGCCACTACCTTAGGCACTCTGATAATTAAACAAAGCAAACAACTTCACAGAGCACTTTTCCCCCTAACATTGATAGTCTTATAAAAGAACTTAGCAAAAGTTTTAGCTTGAAAGGAGGTAGATAATTTGCCTGCCTGCCTGCCTTCTTTCCTCCTCCCTTCTTCCTTCTCCTCTTTCTTTCCTTTTTTTTTTAAAATATGCCATTCAAAATAGCTTAAATCAGCTAAAATTGGGCCTAGAGTCAATTGTTAAAATTCTGTAGTTTAAAGGCAAGAGAGATTATTTTATCACATGTTCCTTAGGGATTTGCCTTCATACAAGGTGCAGCTATGCTCCAATCAGACATATTAACCTCCTAGGAGAAGTACATGCCTGCCTCTTTTCCACCATGCCACATGGCAACTCTGCATTCAGAAACATCAGGAGTGCACCGCCTACAAGTGTTCTCTGGCAATTGTTCGAGGCCTCACTATCCCCAGGACATCCAATTACCTTGCATTTACAGGTTGTGCAGGGAGATCCGGCCATCGTCCACACTGAGCCACTAAGCCTTGAAACACCATAGCTGTCCAGGCAAGTTTTTCTGATGTCATAGGTGATGTTATCAGCCAGGCAGGGGTCACTGACACAGCGGGGACAACACTCCCCTTCTGAGATGGCTGTGTACTCACAGCTCAAGTTGGGGCAAGTGAGTGGCCAGCAGTCTACCTCTCCTTCCTGTGGAGAGAAAGCCCAAAAATGCCTCATCATTGTTTCTGTGAATTTTATTCCCAAAGTCACAGGGAGGGCAAAGAGAGCACAGTAATTCTCATCATTCTCCTCATTGAATATTTTTAGTTAACACCATTGTGGGTACAATACACTTCCTCCCTGAAGGCCTACTACCGGTATCACTTCCTTCAGGATGCTTTTGCTGTTCTTCTATACTGCAGCTCACAGAAAGAGTTAGGTCTGCTTCTTTGTGTGCCAAGTAGAGCTTATAATTATTTTTATCATGATACTTATGATATAAGTATTGGTTACAATTCTGAATTAAGTTTTGAGCTTTCAGGCTATGGGCTTGTTTCTTTCTCTCCTTGATGCATAGCACATTTTTGGTCAATTAAGGCTAATAAAATTAATAAATAAATGGTAACAATACTGGCTACTATATAAAATAATTTCTCTCAAGGTCAATAGCAGAACCTGGAGCACTATAACATTTCAATCAAATGTAAAGTTGAGGTTGGGCAATATCAGGAGAACCATTTCAAAATGGTTTGAGTGTAACAGGTGGCTAACGAACTTTATATATTACAGCTCAAATGGAGCCTCTGTATCTCGGCATCTGGCACCTGTGGCTTCATTAAGCTGCCCATCATAGAACCGATTCCCTATGCAGCCTTTTCTTCTCCTATCATGACACTCATAATTCATGGTAACTGTTGTCTAATTGTTCAGCTTCACAAGACTATGAGCTTTCTGCAGGGATAGATCATGTCTATCTTGCTCACCATATATCATCCAGAATTTGGCACATGCAAACTCTTGATAAATATTCATTAAATATGACCCACATAATTCTCAAGTAATTCTTATGCATTCAAGAGCTTCAGTTTTCCTGGGAAATACTCACCTTAGGGGCTGGGGATGGAAGAGGATATACTTTTGAAAATCTGTGAAAATTTCATGCATAAAATTAATACAAATTCTTCTGACTGCCTGATGATTGGCTTCTTGAGAAAGAAATGCAATTTTCCAGACTGACATGGAAACTAATTCTATAGTTATGTTAGATTTATTTGTTTTTGGATAGGAGTTTGAAAAACTGGCTATAATTTTAATTTATCTCAGTTATACTTCTCAGTGGTAGGAATGATTAAGAAAGATGTATTCTGTTAAGATTATCTGCACATTCACCTTGAGATTTTAGAAGATCTGATGGAAATTTAGAGTACAATTTCTCTGAATTATTGTTTTTATATGCTACCCATAGACTGAATCATTCATTTCAGCAAATGTTAAACTATGGACACATGACTAATAGTTTCCATTAGAAGTCAACTCAGGTACTATGTGCCATAGTTGTGACCTTACAAATGGAACATCACACTCTCTAGGACAATGTGTCTTAAAAGTCTTTGCAACCTTTGAAATCTTTGTGGTATAATTTGAAACAAAAAGAACCAGGACCAGATATTAAGCCTTTTCTCTGGACTATCTCAAATATGATTATACCATTAGTATTCCTATATTAATATCTATAATCTTCATTTTTTCTGTATGAACATTTAGCATCTGAACAGATTTTTGAAAGTAGGAAATATTAACAATTGTAGCTTCCATGTACTAAGTACCTTCTATGTGCCAAGAACTGCATTTGCCCTTCACATATATTCTGTAATCTTCATGACAGCCCTATGAAATAGGTACTCATACACCTGGGTATATGTGAGGGAAAGAATGATCAGTGAAATGCTAGGACTTGCCCAAGTTACTCATACAGAGCTAGCATGTAGGAGGACCAGGATGGGATTCTAGGTCTCCTTTATTAAATCTATGATATTTCTACTATATTTTTTACCTCTCATATTGAAACCTTTAAGGTTTATGTTACAAGAAATAAAAGATTTGACTCTATGGGACTATAAGTACCAGTCAAAATTTTGAAAGTTTTCTGTCTTGCAGGCATTTTTCTTGGTCTGGAGTTCCTAAAAAGTAGCAGCTGTAAATAATCATCACTTGGGTCAAATTTGTCCCATAAATGTTTTTTTGTTTTTGTCCTGCACAGTGTTTTAAATACAATCTGAATGTCTTTAGCCAGAGCATATGCCCCTTAGTTAGCCACAGGCCCCTCAGCTCCCTGCATAGTACTAGAGCCCACAAGCAGCTGAGATTATAACCCCTTGCAGAGTGAAGGGACAACACTTTCGAAAGGAAGCCAACATACCAGACACCGACACTGCTGGCAGCTATGGGTCCAGTTGTCTCCACTTCGGTAGAGCTTGTGTCCATTTTGATCTAAACATTGACTGGTGACCCTAGTGTCACACTCTGGGCAACAGAAAAGGTCAGCACTTGGATTCTGGCAATCACAGGCCGTCCGTCGGCAGAATATCTTCCCATCCTGTTTAGAAATGAGGTTAAGGAGGTTTTGTCATTAGGGAAATGATGGATAGCCATGCTATGAAAACTCAACCTCATAAACACTTTACAGAGCACAGAGGAAAGATTTCTTAGAGTCTTCGTTGTCTCCTGGCCACCTACCATTTTATTAAAAATAAGCATGCTTGTGCATTCATGCAAACACTTTCTTTCCCTAACCGTTCCTGAAATGCAGCCCAGGTAAAAATGCAGACATTTCTAAGTTTAACAAAGAAGTCAATAGGTTCTTGGAAATTTTTTTTCTAAATATGTCCTTAAAAATCATACTTCTCAGTAAAAATAACTAAACTAAGCAGCTAAAATGCATATATTATTGAAAACATATTTGAGTGGAAAAGCACAGTACTGTATTTTTCTAGTTCATAATGATACCACCTAACATGTTCAAATGCATTCACCTAATTCTATCCCTGTCCTGGCTCGGGAAGAAAGTCTGATTATACCCTTGTTACAGAAAAATTAACTGAGGCCCATGGAGGATAAATGAGTTATTTAAGATCACACAGGTTAGCAGTTCTCTAAGCAGCACCACCAGGTCTTCTGATTTCAAAACAATTGTTCTTCAAGACAGCCTTTAGGCTCTCTATTACAGGGGGTTACAGTCAGGTGCCACCTTCCACCTTGAAGTGTTCCCCAAATTGTAGGCACAGTACAATTTCTGGAATATTGCCCCAAGGATTCAGAGTTATGAAGAATTGAAGGTCAAAGGTACTTAAGCATTAGACACTTTGCAACATGTCTTATTTATGTCTGTGGCTCACAATAACTTCCTGCCTCAGACAATGATAAAGCTAGAAATGTAAGACAAGATCTGTCATCACCATTTATGGGTATAACTGCTTTGCCCAATATTTACAAAGATTACAAGAATCTTGAGGCTGGAAGGTACCTGAAAGGACACATACCCAAACCTCTTGAACTATACTCGAATCCTCTTTCTAGCAACCATATTCAAAAGTCATCAAGCGTATGCTTGAAGTTCTCCAGTCTTGAACTCATCAATATGGATAACATTCAAAGTGTGCATCTCTGTGCATGTCTTTAATGTTGAAAAGTATACTGCTTCTTACCTCTATCCATTGATCTTAACTCATACCTTTGGTCATCACAGAACTCCCAACACCTTCTGTCACATTTCAACTGTTTAGTTCTTAGACAATAGGTCTTAGGTATTCACTGAGTTGTCTCATCTTTGTGTTAAACATATCTAATTTCTCAATCAGCCAGCCTCATACTACTTAATCTTTTCACTGCCATTGTTGACTTCTCTTTCAACAGTTTTGAGTATTCCCTATCATCATTTTCCCCATCATCTATCATAAATACTTACCTTGTATTCATTGTGAAAAGTCCTTTGCATTGTCACACTTGATCCTGATAATTTGTGAAATACAAATTTACATCTCCATTCTTTAGGTAGCTGAGAGTTAGAGAACTAAATATCCTTCAGTAATGCTCTTCTGACACAGAGTGAATTGAGTCTCATGGTCACCATGTTTTAAGTGTCGTGCTTTATTTCATGCAGACTTATTTCAATAGTCATGTGCCACATGACAGCAGTTTGGTCAATGACAGACTACATATATGATGGTGGTCCCATAAGATCATAATGTAGCTTAAAAATCCCTATCACCTGGAGACATTGTAGCCACAGTGTAGTTCAAGGCGTTGCATGTTTGTGATGACGCTGGTGTAAACAAAACTGTGACACCAGTTGTATGAAAGTATAGAGCACACAATTATGTACAGTACATGATATTTGATAATAGTTATTGGCTTATGTATTTAGTACACTATATTCTTAATCCTTATTTTAGAGTATATTCCTTCTACTTATATTTAAAAAAAAAAAAAAGTCAACTGTAAAACAGCCTCAGGCAGGTCCTTCAGTAAGCATTCCAGAAGAAAGCATTCTTTTATTAGGAATGACATCTTCATGCATGTTATTGCCCCTGGACCTTCCAGTGGGACAAGATGTGGAGGTGGAAGACAGTGATATTGATAATCCTGACCCTGTGTAGGCCGAGGCTAAAGTGTGTTTAAACTGTCTTTGTTAAAAATGAAGCATAAAGAGTAAAACATAAAAAAGTATAGACAAAAGCTTATAGAATAAAAACACAAATATTTTGTACATCTATATTTGTATTTTAAGCTGTGTTATTACCAAAAAAGTCAAAAGTTAAAAAAATAAAGTGAAACAGTTACAGTAAGCTACAGTAAACTTATTATTAAAGAATTTTTTATAAATTTAGTGTAGCCTAAATGTATGGTATTTATTAAGTGTACAGTAACATCCTAGGCCTTCACATTCACTCATCACTCACTCACTGCAGAGCAACTTCCAGTCCTGCAAGATCCATTCATGGTTTAAGTGCCTATGTACTTACCATGTGTAGATAGTAATAGGCTATACCATAGAGCCCAGGTGTGCAGTAGGCTATACTATTTAGGTTTATGTAACCATACTCTCATGATGTTTGCTCAACGATGAAATCGCCGAGCAACTTACTTCTCAGAATGTATCCCCGTCGTTAAGCAATGCATGACTGTATTTACTTCCTTACTCTGGTTATATAATAGTGTTGACTTACATTGAGCTTAATGAAGACTAAAATCTCATTAAGCCCTATCCCATCTTGTGCAGTTGGTTGTTTAGGGGCAGCAAGTATACAACTTGATGTTTATTTCTTTCGCATTTCACCTTGTTAGATCCATTTCATCTCCCCTGCCTGTCACAATGTTTCCTAACTGCCATTTCTGTCATCTACCATAGACCACCCTCTTTCACAGCTTAGTGACATGTGCAAACTTGATGGACCTGCCCTCAGGGATTTCATCTACTTCATCCATAACAACAATGAATAATCAGACAGGGCTTACTGAGATATTTAGCGTCAGGTAAAGAGGAAACCTTTAAAAGCTTTACATTCTTTATGGAGAATGGAAAGGAGACAGGTGGGCAATCTATATAATAACAAGTTGAAAAATGCATTGTGTTTGTTGGCTCCATTACTATAAAAAATGACAAGGAATCATAGTTCTCCAAAAATATCAAAAGACAAAGTTAAACACATACACGAGTGTGTGTGTATAGAGAGAGGCTCTAGAGTTAAGCAGGTGAATTGAGTCAGAGAATTTAGCAAGTCTGGAAAAAGGTCTCCAGATCCTAGTTATCATATAACAATAGGCCTTTGGCTTACAGCTCATATACTGTTACTTTAACTCATCAATGTATTTTTCTTGTGTATGCATGGCCCAAAATGACTCCCTGGGGATTTATTTTAACCACCAGAAGCTAAGAAAAGTAATAGCTACAACATGAAACCATTTGATCAGCTCAGCTTCCAATGGCACAATGTTATCTCCTCAAGTATAGAACGGCCAGGGCTCAGCAGCCAACATGGCCATGTCTGTGGTCACATCAAACAAACAGATAAATTATTTTAGAAGAGGTTACAACTGGCAATGAGACCCAATCAGAATGTCAGTTTTCTTCCCACATGCTGAATAAGAGAATGAATAAAAATAAATGGATAGCCTCCAGGGTGAGTGCAAAATAAAGCAATTTCACATCTCATCAATTATGTGAAAATGCCAGATAGATCCCTCTTAGTTTCTAACATGTTTCAGAACAATGACTATGTTCACTTTGGCTTTGAATTTACAGGGTAACTGTCAAGAGAATCATTTTTAATAATGAAAACGTCATAGGTAGCTCTACAAACTCAATGAGAATGCATTGTAAAAACTCAGCTCACAGAGTACAACCACACTAGAACCCAAATTTGGAGAGAGAATACAGCTCACTGATAATGAGTAGTCCTTTTTGTCATAGATCTTTGGGGCTATCCCCAGAGCTTGACCACTATCCCAACTAGGGTGATTCAAACAATCCCCCCTTAAATGGCAAAGATATATAATTCCCCCTCTTCTGCCACAGAAACTGTTTTTATGTAGTTTTATAGTAAAAGTTCAACTATAAGTAATTAAATTGCTTCTGAATTTTAAAAAGCAGGGACATGTACTTTTCCATCAAATAAAAATCAATTCTTATTATACTACAAAAAGTTAGTGTTTTTACTATAAATTACAAATTCTATTACTAAACAGTCAACACACTGATATATTTTACTCCAGATTGCATAATACCACTAATTTTTTTCCTTAGAGTTTCGAAACTTTTAAATCAAGAAGGTGAACTTAGGTAAGCTTATTTATACAAATTGAATAATATAAGCTTGAAGTTGCCACACTGATGCCCATGATCCAAACTTGGCTTATTGCTGTTTTTGTAAATGAAGTTTTATGGGAACACAGGTTCCCTCATATATATATTGTCTATGGCTGCTTTCACATTACAGTGGCAGAGGTGAATATTTGGGCAGAGGCTTTATGGTCTGCAAAACTTTAAAAATATTTACTATCTGATCCTTTACAGAAAAAGTCTGCAGACCTCGAACATAAACTATAAAATTAGGAGTTGTACTCCAGACCCATCTATTCTACCTTCTCACACACAAATTTATGGGACTGTGATATCCAATCTTTTTACAAAGTATTAATTTTGCCTTCAAGTCACTGCCCACAAACTAGTCCCTTAGTCTTCTCTAATTAGCACTGGAGGTGGAAACACATTTAGCAGTCATTTTATCCAACTGTCTTATTTTAATGAAAAGGAAATAAGGCTTAGAGAGGGGAAATGACCTTTCCATGTAGAAAATTAACAACAAAATGAAAACTAGACCCCAGTCTGGACTTTCATAACAATGATCTCCCCTATGATGCATCCTTGCATGATGAGGAGGCTGGAGGGTAGGAAAAAAATGTTTTTTAGATGAAATCCAGAAGGATTCTTGGGGCAATGGTTCTCAAAACGTAGTCCTCAAACCAGCAGTATTAGCAACTCTTGGGAATCAGTTAGAAATGCAAATTCTTGTGCCCCCCTCCCCACCCTCAGACCTACTGGACCAGAAACTCTAAGGGTGGAGCCAGTGATCAAAGTTTCATAAGCCCTCTAGGTGATTCTGGTGCAAGGGAAAGTTTTGAAACCACTGATGGAGAAACAATCACCCAGTCAAATGGCAAATTAGCATGGCATCATGTTCAAGCTACTAGGATGAAAAGGCAGGTTTGGAACATTTACAACAATAGAGAGAATCAGGGGAATGGAAATAGAGACCCTGCGCCTTGACAGGACCCCTAGCGTTTTGAGGGCTGAACTAAAACTACCAACATATTCTACTTTTAAAGAAAAAGAAACAACAGTCTCAGGGCTTCACAGCCAACTTCTGTGATCAAAAATGCCATGCACAGGAAGGTATTGATAGTGCTGCTGGTTGGCTTCAAAGAGCAAAGGAAAGCATTTTTATGAGTTGACTGTCAGAATCCAGAAAGCTAACTCCTACCCTGGCCCCAGGCACAGACCAACTCATCCCTGGTCTTCAACCTGTGAGTGAGTTGCCCTACTTAGGATGGCAAGGCCAGTCTCCTGGCTGTTCCTTGCAGATCAGGTTCTTCTCTTCTTGCCAGAAAGAGACATATGAGTCCTTTAGGTGTCTCTAGCATGGTTATCCTCCTCAGTTTCTGAGCAGAAGTTCAAATGAACCCATCAGATGGTCAAATGACCATGATTACAAGAAATCTTATGGCAAAGGTCTTTTCCACCTTGCCTTCTCTGTATTGTCACAGCAATTTGTCCTGAATTTATTATAACATGGTAGTTGACTGGCTATTTGTGGTAACCTTTTCCCTTCTCTTCTCTGTAATCCCCAGAAAAACTCAAGACCTGGCACTGCTCAAGTCTTCAGCATTACTTTAGTTTCAGGATAAATGATACTCACTTTTTTTTTTAACTGCATGAAGCATAGAAATGAAATCTGGCCTTCATAGTTTGTTCCTTTTCTCCCAGTCAATTTTCCAGTTACTACTAATTATAGTAGGAGGCTTAGGTGTAGGTAAACAAGTAGGTGTAGGTATAGTAGCAGCTATTGAGTGTATACAAGTGCCACTTGCAAACCCTAGCCCTTTCTCTTTTCAGTGGTACCTGAACCTGTTCACCCAGGAAAATCGGCAGCTAAGTCTCAAACAGGCCACTCTAGAGCTTCATCTTTGCCCAGAGAATAGGGAAGAAATTGCCACAGAGGCTCAGTGTGTAGCATCATAAGTCATCAGGACCCATCATTTCACTTCTACATTTCCTCCTATGTGATCTTACCTCTCTATCCCTCTTTCAGGTTTTCATCTTCACTGTCCTGAACTTTTATCTCAGGCTAAGTGATTTCTCTCTAGTTAGGTTCAATCTCCTCAGGCCATCTATCATGCTGTCAAATCAGATCTTGATTGGACCATGTCAATCCCAAAGGTAAAATTTCTCATGCTCCTTTGCTACCCACAGGATGAAGTCTAAATCCCATGGCCTAACTCCATTTCCAACCATCATCTCCAGGCTTATCACCAACTACACCCTTCCTATACTCTTCTTGCTCCTGATATTCTGAGCCCATTATTCACTTCATATTTCTAATACAACATATATTTTTACACTTTGCACTTGAGGTTACCTCTCTTTGGGATTTACCTTCCTTCAAAAATCTACTTGGCTACATTTCTCATCCTTTAAGGTCTCATTCAAAGATCACCTCTTCTAAGAAGTCTTTCCTTATTCCCTTCTGGATCCTTCCAGAAAAGAACAGTCACCCCTTGGTATCTCCAGGCAAGTGGTTCTAGGATCCCCATGGATACCAAAATCTGTGGATACTCAAGTCCCTGATAGAAAACAGCATAGTATTTGCATATAACCTACACACGTCATCTTGTATACTTTAAATCATCTCTACATTGCTATGTAAATAGTTGTATTGTTTTTCAATTTGTATCTTTTTAAAATATTTTCAGATGGGTTGGTTGAATCCATGGATGTGGAACCCATGGATCCAGAGTGCCAACTGCACTTCCCCCTCTAGATTCCTGCAGAAATTGTTCATGGCTCTACCACAGTATGACAGGTGGTTAATTAGTTCTGCATCCATTTCCCTTTTCTCCATGATCTCCAAAATAAACACAACTACTCATACTAAAATGCCACATTTCCTAGAAGCTAATAACCCTGGGACCTCTCTACCTTCCCCTACAGCACAGGTATAAGGCCCTGGGCAAACTTACAAATAGAAGAGCCACAGATAGATATCTATGGAAAGAAGTTGGGCTTGTAACCAAGATTTAGGGATCAAGCCCAAAGAGAGAACCATTTTCCATTTGGGTTTCTGTGGTCTGGATAATGCTGGAGAAATATGGATTCCAAGCAGTTCAGCAATCTTTCTGCCTAATCAGCTAGGTGGTCTAAACATGCATAAAAACATTGTCACTGCCAAGGAAATACACTGAATCTAAACAAAAGCCCCAATCCATTTGTGCTGGCCCAGCTTTACATTTGAACTCCATTCATCTATGGACATGTTTCAAGGCCTTTTTTTCAATTGTCATGAAACACGAGCGGCTAACCTGGTGTACTGACTCTCATGAGGGAAAGTGGTCTTTTAAGAGAACTTTGCTTCTTTCAATAATATGCTTTGACACTTTGGTGGCTTGTGTGATCCTGCTACTGTGTGATTTGGTTTTATCTGAATTTGAAACAAGGATATGATTGAAAAGGCAGTACTTTATACCTCAACCTTGATTTTATTTCTTAATCTCCAAGATGATGCCATTATAAGCATCCATTTGAATGTTTAAGTACTGGAGATATGTCTTATCAAATTGGAGCAGAACACTTTCAACTGCAAGTAATGGACACAAACAAGGATGATCAAAAATAGATCATTCTATGTGGATCACTTACAGAATCTAATTTAGGGATCTTAATTCAACTCCTAAAACTAGGCTCTCTTTCCCCTCTACAACCTCTGGGAAACTATATAAATCTTTTTGTTTGTTTTCCAATTATACTCATTATGCATTTATAGCATAAAGAAATCTGCCTAGTACTTTATTCAGAAAGGGGAGGGTTGGTGGTAGAGGTGCATTGTATTAACAAAGTAAGGTTACAAGAATTGCTCATCTCCTGTGGCAATTTCAGCCTAATTCTTGTAAGACGTTGGAGACACTTTAGGATTCAAAACAAAATAAATCAATTCAGACTGCTTGGATTATTAACACAGTTAATTAAAGAAGCTGTGGAAAAAATTTAATGACAAGTTCCCTGATTTATCATGGGCTTACACAAAACAAAAATTGAAACAGGAATTCTGGTCTCACACTAGTCAGGCCTCAACTAAAGTCCCTTGTCCTTTATCTACCACAGGGACTGGGGACCTACAAAGCCTAAAAAGGATTTGGGGTTATGTTGTGATCATTCCCAAAAGTCTGGAGAAACAATATTTTCTTGAAAAGAACTAGCAAAGAATTCATCCCCCTTGTACTAACTGAACAGAGAACCTAATTGCCAACCTCTCTGCCATAAACCCTTTTCAAATATTCTAACCCATGATGAGCTTTTCCTTCTCTTAAAAAAATTTGCCCTTTGAGTTAGCACCACATGGTTAAATATCATACTTAATAACTTCAAAACTTCCCGAGGGAATGTCCCACCCGTCACTTACGTAGTACTGAGTTGAGAGTTTGAGCTCAGACAAGTTGATTGACAGATTGCCTAATTGGTTTTAAATATATCAATAGATATCATCTGTAGCATGTAACAGGACATCCGGCAGGAGGGGAAAACTATCAGCTTTGGGGCAAGCAAGTGGACTTCAAGACTTAGCTTAGACAATTGTATCTTTAATATTTAGGGCAAGTTACTTGATCCCTTTGAAACTCAGTTTCATCATCTTTCAAAGTAGTACTGTAAGAATTAAACATGCTTTCTATAAAAAAAATTTCAGGGTGCTTGAAACATAGCAGGTGCATAATAAATGGGAAAAAAGGACCTGAATTTGAGTGTGGAGAACTAGGCTTAAGGTAGCTTTCCTAAATCAGTGCAGAAGGTCTGCTGAGGTGTGGCCAACTTGAAGGCAGCTGGATGAATTTCTTAAGGCTCTTTTCAGCTCTGTTTTTAGGGGACACACTGGGAATGTATTAAGAGACCCGATTCTCTAAGAGGATACTAAGCAAGTAATTTCTCTTGGTTCCCATGCTCGTAAAGCCCAAGATTAAATAGTCCCATTCCAACAGACATAGAAATACAAGGCAAGAGCTACAGTACAGCAATAACAAAGGAAAATAAATAGGCAAGATCACCAAAAGAAGAAATAAAGCACAAAGAAATCAAACACTTTAATAGGCCCATTTTGCAAAGCATAAAGCAAAACCAGATGATGACAGAATTTTATTTTTATAAGCCGTAAACTCACTTCCAAACAACTTAATGTAAGGAATAGCCCAGCACTACAAATGACAAAGAAAACACCAACTACTAACAGGCCTCATACCCTCATTATCATTGTTGAGAATGAAAGTCCACCTGTCTCTGACACTGGAAGCAAGTCTGAGCCTTGCTTTTCTGGATGATGTCACCACAAAAGTGAGAAAGTTGAGGCAAATGCTCATTTTAGGAAAAGAGTAGTTTTAATTAGCTAGTTTGTGTAAGTGTGGGATTGAGGGCTTATTACAGCTCACCGATAACCTTAAAGGCACTATAAACTCCTAGGGGGAGGACTGTCATCGGCTTCTCAGTCCTGCATCCCCTTCTCTGCAGTCTCTTCTCAACCCCACACCTCACTATTGACTAAGAGCACGATCAATTCAAAGCAGGCTTGCCTGCCTCAGCAGCATGATTAGCTGTAGTACAGATCTGAACAGGAGAAGCCTTCTCAGGAACTACAGGAGACTCATGAGTCAACAGCCAGGGGGAAAGAGGTGAGGGGAGGAAAAAAAAGAACAGTTTGAATTTCAGTTGTATCACATCAGCCTCACCTTGCAGGAACAGACAGAACATCTGTCGTCTTTCAAGGTCCACACCTGGCCATTGCGCTTCAGTCCTCCTTCATGGGGGCAGTCACCAGAGCAGGAGGGCCCAGAGGGACAGAGGCAGTCGAAGCCCCCAGCCAGGTTGATGCAGGCAGAATCATTCCAACAGGTGTGAGTTCTTAAGGCACATTCATCAATATCTGCAATAAAGAAAGTACAGAAGCTTAGAATCTAGCCAAGGGAACTTGGAAAACAACAGTCATCTAAAATAGCATCTGCTAACATTATTGAGCATTTGTCTTGTGCCAGGTACTGTGCCTAACTGTTCATATGCACTATCTCATTAATTCTGCAAGGTAGCTTTGTGTGGGAGGATCCGTTCTTATTCTGAAAATAATGGAGCTGAGGTTTATAAATAACAAGGCCAGTGACATATAACCAGTAAGTGACTGGTCCGAGACCTAAACCTGTAGCTGCCTGATTGCAATTGCTAAAATATCCAGTAGCAGTTAAGAACGAGTTTTAGGATATTCTTAAGAACTATTCCATCCAGAGGCCATAAACACTATTAATTCATTAATGGTGTACATTCCCCCCTATGGAGATCTGGGCCTTTTAGAAAAGGTTGTCAATATATTAGCCACTGAATAGGAACAAATGAGCAATTCTGGCAACCCTGAGACAATTAGGCTTCCCCTAGATCCTGGAACCAAGGTTGAAAGAAACGGGAACAATTCTTGGTAGGTGTCTTGTCTAATCGAAGTCTTACCACCCTAACGTCCAGCAGCACTTTTGTCCATATGTTAAAAAAATAAATCAGAGCTACAGTAGGGTATGACAGGGATGCTGATGAAAGACATAAATATATTATGCCATGTTTTACTGGAAGCCAAAAATGGAAGAAAAGCATAAATCTAGTCAGCCCATTTTGACATTTAAATCTTGAGTGACCTTAACAACATCTCAGACACATACCTGTCTAGCCCCAGCTTAAGCCTTTTTCCCAAAAGCAATCCATTACCTCACAAGGTAGCCAATTCCACCTTTGAATGACTTTTAAAAATGTCTCCCTTAAATTGAGATTGGTAGAAGTACGCTACTCATTGTTAATACTTCTGAGGCCACTCAAGAAATGGTTACTGGTGTGTTAGGTCTTTCTTGTTTATGATAATCCTTAAACTATTTAAAGACACCTATCATTTGTCTATCAGACACTTCTACTCCTGCTTAATCTACTGCCATGGCCTGCAAATATCTTTCAGATGAAAACATTGATAAAAATAATTTTTACCAAAAGTCACTATGCATAAGGTTTTTTGCGGACAGCAGTGATACAAAGTCAAAAATATTGAGATAATATTTCTAGAGCTAATTCCTTCCAAGGTCTACTTTTTGCCTTTATTCCACTAATTGCAGCCTCAGTCAAAACAATTAATTAATTAATGAACAATTACTGCTCCTTTGATAACTATGAAAATGATCACAAATTATGGTGCCTATATTCCAAGTCAACTGCAATCGGGCTTCACTATATTTTCTCACTCTTACTGGTCAGGCCCATGTCATTCTCAGTGCATTTGACCATATGGTGCTTTCTAGAAACCTCTCTTATCTCTCCAATCATTTTCCCTACTCTAATTCTAGCACTGAATGTGTGGGAGTCAGGTGACCCAGGTTTGGACGCAAGCTCTTTATTTTAATTAGGTGCTTATCATGTACCAGTCATTTTCCATAGCACAACTGTATGCCCTTGGACACATCATTTTGCCTTTTCTTACTCTCATTTATCTTCTGTATAAACTAATCCATTCAATCTATGGTCTTCTGAAAATAAGCCTCTATCTAACTTCAGTTGTTATCTTCTGCCACTTCCTTTTTTTCATTCAGAAGCAATGGATACAAAATTTTGGTCAGATAGGAGGAATAAGTTTAAGAGATCTACCCTGCAGCATGATGACTATAGTCAACAATGCACTCACTGTATTCTTGAAAACTGCTAAGAGAGTAGATTTTAATGTTCTTGACACACAAATGATAAATGTATTAGGTAATGCAGATGTTAAACAGCTTGATTTGGCCATTCTATAATGTATATATATTTCAAAACATGCTTTATACCATAAATATATAAAATCTTAAATTGTCAATTAAAAAATACTTCAAAGAAAAAAAGCAATGGGAGATCCACAAAGAGGCCATGCTGTTTCCTATGTCTATGCCTTAGAAAATGCCTTTTCTTATAATGGGAGCATTCTCTTGCTTTCTATTTCTACTTTTTCTTAGCCCATATGGGGTGAGGCAGGAGTGTAAATTGATTAATTGATAAGAACTACTCTTGCTGTGCTACTTTCACACTCATAAGCAGCTCTGAAAATACAGATCAAGCATCATGATCTCTTATTTGGCAAGATAGTCACTACTGGCTTTTTGCTTTCTCTGTGCCCCTTATACTCAACTCTATCCTGGGATTCACCTCTCAGGAGTTACATGCTTAATGTGTCTACCTCCACAGACAGTGAGCTTACTGAGGGCAGACGTTAAATTTTATTTCTTTCTCTTCCTAGTACCAAGTATAACAGAATACAATGTGGATGTTTCATGTATTTATTCAATTTAACTTACTTAAAGAAACTCACAGAACAATACTATTATAAAGCTTACTTAGCCAAAATTTGCTCTCTGTAATGTTCAATAAATATAAGGCATAAACACAACCCTGCCCCTCAGGGAACACATTTTTTAGTTGCATTCTCATCTGTGAAAGCCCTTGGATCTAATTTAAAGTAGAATAAATACAGTAAATTAGTAACCACATGGAAATAGGATAGAAATGTCCCCAATCCACCCACCCAAGAAAAGCATTTGATTTTGCTGTCAAATGCTTGAGGACAAAGGCAAAGGAAGACGCATTAACAAAGCACTCCAGAAATTATCTGGAAGTGTAATTTCAAGTGATGTACTACAAGTGGTGTAATTTATGGTATTCTCTAAATTAATCTCTAAATTGACAATTAATGCCCAAATGTAATGTATTTTTTAATATTTGGTTGTTTTGCATTTGCAAACTTGCAAACATATTGCCAATGTTCCCTTCCATAAATTAAGAAACCTGAGCATAAAGACGAACACACCTAGTGTGCACAATAAAAACAGGATGCAAAACCAGGATTTGCTTTCAATTCTCCAGAATGAAAGAATTTCACAGTTGAATGTAGGACCATATTGCCTACAGAGTTCTATGTAATTGCTTTACTTATGACACAGAAATCTAATTCTGCTTCCATGCAATTTAACAGATTTATGGAAAGCCAGATGTTAGCAATTATGGAAACCAACATTATTCATATTCTTCGTAATACAGACCTGTTTGCTCTGCACAAAGCCAACTTAATCTATTATATATATCCCAAGGCATCCAAAGGGAAGAGGCACCCATTTACATATTGCAACTGTTGTTCTCTGCTGAGCAAACACAAAGATATTCACCCATGAGACTTACCCAAATCATCAGACAGGCCTCCCAATGACAAAAAGGCAATGAAACAAAAATCAGGCTAAGTATTCAGTACTGAAATCTGTAATCATTAGAGTGTACTTGCTTTCTCTTATTGTAAATAATGGCTCTCTGTGATTTCCTTGTTTTTCTCCTTATAAATTCATTATTTAAATGCTTCGTGCTCAAATGAGGTTTTTTTCTATAAACTTCCACAGCTAAGCTAGCATTAGCACTAACTTTCTGGCATTGACATTTTCACAATTTCTGAAAGCTGTTATTGTACTCAATTTTGCTTAAAAAACAAAGTCTAGTTGTGCCTAGTCAATCTGTTTTCTTCTTTGACTTGAGGTTCTTAGGTTACTTGGGCAAGTAAGATAATAGAATTCAGAGATGTTTATATGAGCAGCAGTGAAGCCAATCCCAGCCTAGCCCCTATTTTCTGACCCTTCCAGAAAAATGGCTCTGCCAAAGTCCTGATAGCATGACAACTGTAATGAGACCTGCCTCAGGAGCTAAAACTTCTACAGGTTGATTTCAGAGATCCAAGGAAATATTTTTATTCCCAAGAGTTTGATAGCAGTTAGGTCAAAGGAGTAAACGTTTTCATTAGCCCATATTTTATTTTCTTAAATAACTTTCACAGCACATCTAGTCTTACTTTCAAATTCAAAACAGGTGATGTGTCAGAAAACAAATTTGAAGCCGGGGGTTGAATATCCAGCTGTGTGTGTTCCGACTTGGAAATCATTACCAGACATTAGTGGCTCAGAAATTAGGACAGAGCTTGGGGGTTTATTAATGATAGACAAGATAGAGCACAGATGCCTCTCCAATGGCTAAAGCAGTATTGCTTCTTTTACAGTGGCAGAGAGAAAATTAAGAATATACACTCTGCCTATCAGCAAAATAAGTAAAAGAACTAGAGAAACCTGAGGTCTGACGTGACTTACAAACCATAGGGCTAATGAAATTTTAAGCTGTACACTAAGTTTTAAGTCCAGAATAAGAAGTGATAATCACACTCTATCACATGGGCTCGTTGTACCACACTTGGACGTTGTTCCCTTTAGATCAGCAGTCCCCAACTTTTTTGACAACAGGGAACTGGTTTCATGGAAGACAATTTTTCCACGGACAGGGAGCTTGGGCAGTGATGTGAATGATGGGGAGCAGCTGTAAATACAGATGAAGCTTCAGTGGCTTGCTCACCTGCCACTCACCACCTGGTGTTAGCCCCCAGGTTCTTGAGTTTCATGGAAGATGATTTTTCCATGAACACAGGTGGGAGGAGGGGGGTGGGGAGGGCAGTGGAGCTCTGCAGCCTTGGGAGTTGGGGACCACAGCTTTAGAGTACAGAGTATTAAGAATGAAATTGACATACTTGGGACACATCAGAAAGCATCCATCAGTATGATGAGGGGCTCACACTCATCTCACTTTAACAAAACATAAATTTTTTTTTTATTTTTATAAAATAAAAATACCTCACTTATCTCATGAGGTATTTTTACGAGACTTTTATCCTTGTATAAAGGATAAAAGGACGAGATAAGTGAGGTATCTTCATTTATTTGAAATGCTGTTATGTATTTCTTAGGAAGAGTTTTTAATGCCCCTGCAATGTTAACTCCTCAGTCTCTTTTCCAGCCCCTAACCTTTCCTGAGTCAGGATGAAACACTTTCCTATAACATTCCTCTCACTGTTTGGTGTATCATATTGTTACTCTGCAATGAATCTTCTTTCCTTTTGAGAAGACTCTGTTTTCAACAAAGGAAAAAGTAAAGGCTTTGGGCTCACTCTTTCCTAGATCCAGATCTTATTTCCCAGCATCTACAATGAGCAGCTACCTCCATTTATTTACTCATCTTCATTCTCCTTTGATGTGTGCAAGCTTCCCTAGGACCCGCTCTTCAAGCCTAAACCCTGAAGTTTCTCATGACCACTAGTCTGCAAAATCATCACTCTCACTTAACAAATACTATAACAAGTATTGTTATTGATTATCACAGTCTAAGAGCTCTCTCCTCAACCCTTCTGGATACAACACTGCCCTGTTCTGTTTTCCTTCTTACCTCTTCATCTAGTCACTAATAATTATTAATCAATTAACTAATTCCCCATGTATTTTTTGCGCATCTAGTCTGTGGCAGACATATTGCTAAGGGCTAGAGATATGATGGACAAAGAAGCCAGATGTGTTCCTGTAAGTATGGACCTTACAGCCATCTCTCATTGTTTAACTTCTTAATATTTCCTAACCTTCCATCTCTGGTCCTCATTTCCCTGTCTCCTCAGTGGAGGCAGTAGAGCATGCCAATTAAAATCTTAAGCTTTGGAATCCAGACGCTATGGGTACCAGTTAAATGGGATCTATTGTTCCAGTTTGCTTGGGACTGAGGAATTTCTGAGATAGTTGACTTTCAGTGCTGAAAACGAGAAAGTTCCAGGCACATGGGGACAACTCAGTCAACTGCATCCCAATCCCATCCCTGTAATTTACTAGTTGTTATGACTCCAGAAAATTTACCTACCATCTCTGAGCTTCAATTACTTCATTTGAAAAATGCGGATAAAAATATACATCAGGGAATAATTTGGTAATTTGAGTAAACACATAATAAAATGCTTGTCATATAATAACTGCTCACAAATGATTAGCTGCTGTTATTTTTGTACTTGTTCCTATAATTTTTCTCTAATCTCATGAATTCCACTTTCCCATCTCTTCAAGGATATACTGAAATCTGCACTTGATCTCTTTTAATGCAGTCAGCCCATACTTCCATCTATTTACTGAGGATTTTCACTTGAATTCTCACAAAAATTCACATGATTTTCATCAGTACACTGGCTAACCAAACCCAGAGATATTAACACCCTAAGCTCTCTCCTAGCCCTAATCCGTAAATCTGATGCTAAGATTAAGTGAATAATGTTAGGAAAAAACACATAATTTTCTGACACTCTATGAACTTGTTTTGGTCACTAATTACATTTTGTTTATCTGATGTACAAATTTAGATGTTTTATTGCACATGGGGAAAACAGTTCCTTCCAAATTAACCAAGTCGGTTTACTTGTTCTGGTGTTAACAAGTCATACTTCTATAACTAGTGATTAACTCTGTTTAAAATCAATACAATTGTGACCAGAGGAGAGAATAAATTAAAAATCTATAAATATTGAAATACTTGCTGTTGACAGAGAATTTTATTGCACAGAAGCTACAGTATTGATGCCAGCAACCCTAGATTTATATGTTTTTATATATCTATCTGCTTATGGGTGGGACAGTGGGTTGTACTATAGCTGCAGTCTACTAAATGCCTGCCATACTGGCCATACACATCTCTTGTTACAGTCATTGTATTATTTAACATCTTTAACAAAATTTCACCCTTTGCTGAAAAGAATTACCATGCTTGTGCTTTGATTTTATGCTGCCTGTACCTGCTTTATGTTACCTTATATGCTTAGCTGTGAACATTCCTTTCTATCTTCCTTACCCCTTCAGATTTGTAAAATTCTGGTCTAATTTATCATTGTGTCTTTCACACACTACGCATGCAAAGACACTTGTTAATCTTGAATGTGGTTGAGTTGCAATTGAAAAAAGAACCCTTCGCCTTTGGTGGCCCTAGTTTTCTCTTTGGTAAAATACAGGAGTTATATAAAACGTTTTTTAAGATCTTATCCATTGCTGATTTTACATGATTACTTTTCACCTCTGTAGGACTAAGCTTTGTAATACAAGTGTTAGAATGTGAATAATGACAGATGGGCAGAGGTGAAGGGAAGAACCAACCTCAGGGCAACAAATGGATTTCTTAGGATTAAACAGTGTTCTTGGGCATTCCGTATGTATTGAAACAACTTGTCTCCCTTAATGAGTATTTGCAAGCAAGTGCCAGAGAGAGGAAGCAACAAAGGGAAAAGTATGGTTTTCCTGTCTACATTGAAGCCTTGGCAATGTAATCCTTGGTGACAAATATGCATGGAGAACCAGCCAGGGTGAAAACCAAAACTAACTCTCTGTTTTGACAGATCATTCTCTCAAGAAAGTTGTCAGATGAGAAATGATTTCTTCTCTCTTCTATTCCAAGGAAAGGTCTTAGGAACAAAGAGAGATTACAAAGTAATTTCACTTCCTACAAGAAGCATCCTGCAATTCACACAGCAGTCAAAGGTCAGGAAACATTGTCAAGGGTATAATTCTAAAACCAGGTCTCAATCTAAATGACAAGAGGGTCAGATTACAGGAGCTAAGAATCCCAAAACCATTCATACCTATTATTTACTATTTTCTTTGAGCATCCTTAGTCCCTAACTTCTATGGGTATGCAAGACTTTTCCAAAAACTCTGCCCCAGTAATAACACATTGATCAAGGACAATAATCTGGACCATCATGCCAAGAAGTGCAGTATCTGCAGAGAAGTTAAACAAGCTAGTAAAGAAATCTTGACTTGATCTCACTGTGTCTGTTCTTGGAGGATTTCATCTCCTTGGATCTTCTTCCTCTCTCCATGTTCTCATGTAGAACTCTAATCAACTGATTTGGTAAAACAGGCCTGGGGTTGCCTCCTATTTTGAAAGTGATATTCTTTTGAAAAGATCTAGAAGGCTTTTGTGAGGATAAGGGAAAAGGAAGCACAAAGTAGGAAACTTGGGTCCATACTGCTCTGGATTTTTTGGAGACAAGTTCTCTTTATTTTGAATTTCTTTCTGTGTTTCTTACCCCAAGGGAGGTAAAATCATATGGGCTAAAACTAAGTTGGTTTCCAGGGAAAAGCAAAGGAGGCCCTGACAAAGATTCTGTCCTTAACCAGACAAATGATTTTGCCTACCCCACCAGCCAACCCCATTAAAAGACTTGGACAAACACTAGCTCAGTTTCTAACCACTCAAGGCCATGTCACTAGGATGACAACTCCAAACCCCTCAAGTTTCTGCCTGAAAAAGTTCAAGGCTACCAAAAGAATTTAGTTTGTTCAGCCAACACCTGAAAATAGGGCCCCTGTCTCCTAGTCTCTATGGGCGAGTTAGTGTCTAATTTCCATAAGTATCAGTTAACAATCCTAGATGGGTTTCACATGGACCAACTTCCCCTTCCAGATTTTCATAAATTCCACTTTCCTGACTCTTTCCAACTCCTGCCTTTCCCCCTTCCTACTCTCTCACTCTAAAACACCCATTCACTCGTGCACAAATTGAAGCTGAGTTCAGTTTATGTTGAACCCTCTTCCCCATTGCAATAGTTTATTATTTATTAAAATCTGTTCTTGCCACTTTAACTAGTTTCCAGCTTTGTCTATTCTTAATATCACTTTGTTCATCTTTAATACTGATAGTATCTTTAATACCACTCAGGCTGCTAGAGTATAAAGAAAATGAATTCTTGCAGTTGAGCCCAGTTTATTAGGGTAAGTTGCAGATAGGAACCAATGTCCTCATTAGTAATAGAAATGATTGCTCTGCAAGTTCCCTTATTAATTCATTTTCCAACAAATATTGAGCACATATGATAGGACAGACATGATTTTAGAAATTGTGGATACAATAGCAAGTAAAACAGACACAATTCCTGCTCTTGGAAGATTAAGTTTTAACAGGGGGGAAGAGCAGCAGATATAATCCCTTTCACGCATCTTCCCCAAGAACCTGCAGGTGGTTTGGTATCCTGGCTGAGTTAGGATTAACACATCTTTATGGAACAGAGATTTATCTTATTATCTACAACAACACTAATTTACTATACTCATCGTAGTTTTCAAAATCCTTTCAAATTCATGATCTAATTTGTCCTTCCAAAAAACTTAGAATGCTATCAGCACCATCATCTCTACTTAATGCATAACTGAACTGAGAGTCACTTACACGATCACTGCTTCTCAAACATACCTAACAAAGTTATCTTCATGGCAGAAAAGAATAAGCACTCATTTCTGGTAATTTTGGGCATACATTTTGTACTCATGATGTTGCCTTTATGTATTTGAAGTTTCATGTTTTCAAAATCATTTTTCTAATTCATAATTTAGTCAGGATTGTTTTGATGGAAATGATTTTTCCCCTGAAACCATGGAATAGAGTTCTCCACCCAGTTTTGTGATCCCTTGCCTGCAGCAACATGCTCTCAGCAATAGCTGTACCCCAGTTTAAGAGGTATAGGAACAGGCCATACAGTGTCAAGTAACTTGGTGAAAGCCATTCAGCTAGCAAGTCCCTGAGTCAGGACACAAATGCAGAACTCCTGACTTCGAGTCAGGCTTGTCCCACATCATCACACCATGGCTGGCTCCCAATTCTAAAGAAAATAAATACAATGACATTGTGCAAAGCCCAAATGGTAAATCTCCAACATGCCAACCAATCCGCAGATTCTCTAAATGTTAAATGATACTCAATATATGTAAAAGGCAATAAAAATAATAAAGTCAAGGTCCCTATATAAAAAGTGTTACAATTAATTGGAGTAGATAAAATCCTTACCATTTATTCTATACTGTCACTCTTTTCCATTTCTACTGCCTGGACTATTGCAGTAGCATCTCACTGTTTCCCTTCTTCAAAGAGAATCTAATATAACAGTCTGATCATGCCATTCCCATTTTCTTAAGGATTTTTTTGTAGCAGGAAAATGACCCAGTTTGAATTACTCTAAGATTACTTATTTAGGAATTGATAGAAACTTGTAATCCATCTCTTGTATATGTATCCCCCAATAAAATGTTTATTTTCACAACTTCTCAGCTGAGAAATTGTTACTCGTTGTGTGGCAACAGGAAAATTCAGACCTCTGTTCTGTTTGTCTATAAAATGGGAAATTGTTCCCAACTTGAAGGTTTGTTGTGAGAAATTTAGGACAAACACTTAACACTTAGTAGTTGCTTGATAATTACCACGTTCAATAGCTCTCTAATTCTGAGGCCATCACTTTTTTCAGAAGAAAGTCATCCCAAACATAAGGAAAAACAGGAGCAAAATTGCACAGGTGCAGAAAACCACACTGATAAAGGATCTAAAATTTTGTGAGAAGTACTACTAAATTGGTATAGTTATGTTTCATATTAAAATTTTTACTTTAAAAATTTACACTTTTCACATCAAAATATTTCAACATTGAGAGACACTGATATTATGAAATAGGATTCAAAACTTGTAGCTCCTCAGCTTAGAACACACTACCTTTCATAATCTGATCTCCATCTCCATTATTTCCAGGTATCTGTCTCATCATTCCCCACCTACATAGTACTCATATATCAGGTGCTTCAACCACACTGGAGATCTCACCATTCCTAGAACACAATTAGATCCCTGTCATGATTCTGTCTACAATCAGACTGCTTTTGCTACCTGGAATACTTCCTTTAACAGGTATTTTGCCTGAAACAAATTTTCTCACCTAGTAGACTCAGAGAAAATATATTTTCTGTGACAGATTCCCGTATATATTGACATCCTCACATGCCCCAACCCCAAGAGCAGTTAGTCACTTTTTTCTTGGTGTATATCTTATTTGTATTGACTTAGTATCTAGCTGGTTAACACCAAAACCTCTCCCAATTCCTGCCACTATCCTTTCTCCCTACCCTAGACTGGAAGGACTGTGTCTTACTCCTCTCAGTGAGACTAAAACTTAGTACAGGATCTATCACCCACCAGACCTTCTCAATAAATGCTCATTAAACAAATGAGTGGTGATTGTATGCTAACAATGTGTTATTTTGTCAGAGTACTGTAGCTTACAATTCCCTGTTCACAAACCCACAGAAATATTTCATAGCAGCGTAAGTAACATCATAGCAAAAAAAAAAAAAAAAAATTCATTCATTTCAAAAAAGTTGTAGATGACAATCTCTGAATTGCTGCCTAGACATGATCTTTGGCTAAAGCCAGAAGTTTTGTCATGAAACAATAGCTCACACTGAGCCTCAAAGGGCAGGAACCTGAAACTACATGGAATTCATTACCAAGGAGTGCTCTGAAACTGAGAAAGGAAGTCTGGCAAATCTCCACTGATACTGAGTTATAAATCCCCAGGCAGAAAACACTGAAAAGTTAAATGAGAGTGGTGACTGGAAACATTGAGGTTGGATATTGTTGGGGGTCAGAGTCACTCTGAGATCCCAGGAAAATCGATTGTTTCATCTCCTCCAAAAGATGTAGGCACACACATATGCACAAATTTGCACACAGCTTCAGGGGATTCATATGCTCATCTAAAGACTTTCAGTGAAAACCCCAAGGCAGTAGTTTTCAAACTTGAGTGGGCAACAGAATCAACCAAAGGGGCCTCATTAAAATACCGATCAGTAGTCCTTTCCCCCAGGGTTGCTGATTCAGTAGGTCTAGAGTGTGGTGGGGAATTTGCATTTCTAACAAGTTCCCAGGTGATTTGGATGCTGCTGGTCTGAGAATCACACTTCTAGAACCACTGCCTTAAGCTACATGGAACACTAATTTCACAGGAAGTAACATCATTTGAGAAAAACCTGGTTTTTAGGAATGACCTCGTTCTGTTGTCACTCAGTTGGGACTGCCAACTATTCAGGAAGAAAGCAAAAAAAAGAACAACAAAGAACTTGCATGATATAAGCTTCAAGATCTTGTGCAGAAAACCAAAGTGTGTCTATTATAGCTTGTTTTCCAAAAATGCCTAGTTCGCAGTGAGAAAAAGGCCCCAAAGATAACCATAACTACACTGCAAAGCACCTTTTTAGGGAACAATATCAGTATTTTCCATGTGTATTACCCAACTCATACTCTTCCTGCACTAGCCAGTGCAAGATCCACCTCCCCAATAAAGCCTTCCTCAAAGTCTCCACGCCCATGTCTTCCTTTTCTCAGAACTCCCACCGAGCCTATTCACACAATACAAAATTGTCTTCCGGGGCCTCTGAAATCCTGCATCACATTTCTTTTTGTATCCCCAGAGTCTAAAATAGCACCTGGCTTCTATATACTGCTTCTGTGTTGCTGTGGTCTGAGACATCATATTACCAACACAGTTTAGCACAGTAGAAAGGAGAGCAACCTTTTAAATATCTTTTTAAAAAGTGGAGATTAGTCTGACAATATGAGAAGAAGACAAAAAATATCTATGTAAAAAAGAAATGTTTGTCAAAAACATTATGACTGGGACCATTTTGCTTAGTTACAAATCAGCTGCATCCCATTAGGGCACTAGAACATTACTCAGTACAGGACAGTTGTGTTTAGTGACTTATACTTTTAATGACCACATTAAAAAAAGTAATAAATAGACCTGTATTGGAAAAGTAGACCTACCATTTGATCCAGCAATCCCATTACTGGGTATTTACCCAAAGGAAAAAAAGACATTTTATAAAAAAGACACCTCCACTCAAATGTTTATAGCAGCACAATTTACAATTGCAAAGATGTGGAAACAACCTAAGTGCCCATCAATACATGAGTGGATTAAGGAAATGTGGTATATGCATACCATGGAGTTCTACTCAGCCATAAAAAATGGTGAACCTAATACCTCTTATATTAACCTGGATGGAGCTGGAGCACATTCTTCTAAGTGAAGTATTACAAGAATGGAAAAACAAACACCACATGTACTCACCATTAAATTGTAACTAATTGATCAACACTTATTAGCACATATGGAAATAACACTCATCAGAAATAAAGCAGGTGGGAAGAGGCATGGGAGAGGAGGGCATGGGTAAATTCACACCTATCAGGTACAATGCACAGTGTCTGGGGGTTGGGCACACTTATAACTTTGACTCAAAGAGTACAAAAGTAATTTATGTAACCAAAACATTTGTACCCCCATAATATTCTGAAATAATAAATAAATAAAAATAAAAACAGTTCGATGGCCAGGTATTATCTGCCCATGTGAAGGATCCTCAATAATACAGAATTTATTTGGATGAAAACTGTATCTAAAGCTCTTTGGAAACAAATATCAACTTTGAAGGTTATGAGACCACACTAAATATTATCAAGAAAGGTGTGTGGCGGGTTGCTGTTTAACCAAATATACTTTATACGTGGGTGTGTCTTATTGCTTGGCATAGAGAGAAAATCCATGAGTGTCCTGGGATTGATATCTGTTCCTTGCCTCTTAAACTCTCTTGGTTTGAAATACCCTGATCCACAAAGATGCTTTTTCTACCCTGGCATGTCTCTTCCCTGGAATAGAGAAGAAAGCATATTTGAGTCTCTCCTTGAGGATTTTATCTGCAACTTCCTTTCAGATTAAAGTATATAACTCATACTTCCCTTTTTGCTCTGCCAGGATATTCATAAACATCTTTGTTAATTCTTATTGGTTAATGCATTTTCCTTATTTTTAAAATATTTTTATTTTGATAACTCTTGAATATGTCTTCTGTGTATATACTATGCTAATTGTTTTTAAGAGGCAACAGATGAAAAAATAAATATAATTAGTTAAAAATCTACCTATCACCATTTTCTAATTCTCTTCCTCACCCCCCACCAATACCTTCTTTTGTTTTTCTTCTCTGGCTTCACATCCCCAGAGATGCAGAGAAAGTAATGGCATCACTGATATCCAGGTGGTATTATCATCAAGGCTGAGGTGCTCTCAGAATAACTATCAAGAATGTGCCACCTGGTCATCCTGCCCATAGCCCAGCAGGATGGCCCCAAACCCACCTCTTGAGTCCAATGGATAAAATAACTCCTCGGTGCTCAGGACACAGACAGAATCAGTAACTCTCCATCTGGGTCTCACTTGTTTCCACTCATTTTCCCTTTGCTTTGTCTCACTGATCTCTAGCTTCTCTGCCTAATATCTCCTCTGCTTTTGGGTCCACGCTGGTCTCCTCCCTTCCAGAAAGCATTTCAGTATTAACGTACTAAGAGCAGAAACTTTGGGATCAAACACACCTGGATTATGCCTTCCGTGTGCCATTCATCACCTGCGGAATGTGGGACAAGTTCTCTTAATCCTGGGGCTCTTATTTTCTTCACCTTTAAAATAGTGACGGTAAAATACGGGCTTCCCTCCTATGGTCATTGTGAAACTAAATGAGATAATACACAAAATTTCCTGGCCCAGTGTCTGACACATAGTGTGGGTGTCCAGTTAACAAAAATGGCTAACATTTATTGAGCACTTAAAATGTAAGTACTGAATGCTTTTTTCCGATGTTAGTTATTTAATTCTCACAATTACTCCATAGCAACCTATGAGGTTGACATTTTTATAAATTGCTAAGAGCAGTGACTGGCACAAAGTAAGCTCTCAATAAATGCATCTCTCTTTTTTTTTATTTCAGCTCATCATGGGGGTACATAAGTTCAGGTCATATACATTGTCCATGTCCCGCCCATCCCCCTGAGTCAGAGTCCCAAGCGTGTCCATTCTCCAGACAGTGCGCCTGGCATTCATCATGTAGTCATGTTAGCATTACTATTATTGTCTTCATTTGACAGGGGAGGGACTTTAGGTGGAGGGAGGTTAAATATTGGCTATTATGTACTACTTGTCAGGATATTTGCATATAAGGACACTTATATTAAAAAATTCCATTGCAAGTATTTTAATCATTGTATGCTAGGAAAACTAAGCCTTAGAAAGGTTAAATATATTGCCAAATGCCACTCAGCTAGAAAGTAGCCAAGCTGCTTATTGAATCTAGGCCTCTGTGTCCTTAAAACCTGCCTCTTCATTATATCACACTAAGCCTTCATAACTCCACACCCTCTCAGCGAGGTTTGTCACACAGAACATTTTTACAGACAGAATATCTCCAGGTTCTACCCCTTTTCATCTCCACTCCTATGAGAAAAAGCCACTGGGCAAAGGAAGCCGAACCCAAATCATTCTTAAGCCATTTCAATTATTCTAGACACATCAACCAGTTAAAATGGAAAATCTCTTCCACAAGAGATTCCAGCAGAACCTTTCCAGGTTTTTTTTATGTTGCTTCACTTGGTGACAACCATTGCAGCAGCTACTCTCACAAGTAAATCCCCATGGTGCCATCACAGTGACCAGAGAGCAGCCTACAGAGTCTAGGAGCCTGCTTCACCCAACTAAGTCCCGTATAACAGGCAACAATGAGAGGCTGAGAGGTGCCCTGTCCCATGGGAATGGTTATATTTAACCCTCAAGTGTGCCTAGATCCACAAAATGGGTTTATTGGAATTTGAAAATTTTGTTTGATAACTAAAAAAATAACACATGACCAATACAATTTAATTCAACACAAGTCTATAAAAGATATCAAAAGCCTCAACTGTCCTATAGGTGATAAAAATGTGATTAAGAACACAAGCCTAATCTGGGAAGTTCTATAAAAGAAGGGCAAATAAATGGCTGTAGGGACACATAAGAGGGAAGAAGTTTTACTGTTATTATTAGAGAAAATATATGACAGTGGTTTTCTACATTGGTCGAATAGTCTTTCTAATCACTTGGGGAAAAAATTACCTCATGAAATAAGCCATGCACAGACAGACAAATACTGCATGTTCTCACTCCTATGTGGGAGCTAAAAAAGTTGATCTCATGGAGGTAGAGAGTAGAATGATAGATACCAGAGACTGGGAAGGCTTTGTTGGTGGGAGGGGATACAGAGAGATTGGTTAGTGGGTATAAACCTACAGTTAGAGAGAGAAGGAAGAAGTTCTGATGTTCTATAGCAGGGTAAGGAGAGGATAGTTAATAACAATCTATTGCGTATTTCAAAATAGCTAAAAGAAAACCTGAAATGTCCTCAACACATAGAAATGGTGAATACATGAGGTTATGGATACCTCAACCACCCTGACTTGATCATTACATATTCTATGTATGTAACAAAATATTACACACACCCCATAAATATGTATAAATATTGTGTATCAATAAAAATAAATTAGTAAATACATTTTTTAAAAATGACCTCAGTCTAGGCCCCACAGCAGTCCAACTCTATATGGATCTCCAGGATGTGATGTCTGATGATAGGCATCTTTAAAAAGCTACCCAGATGGATATTCTATGAAACAGGTTTGAGAATCACTGTTCAGAGAGTAGGACTTCATCAGGATTTTGACTAGTGATAGGGACACTCAGGGAAAAGCATACAAAGAGAAAAGAAGAGGAAAGAGTGCAGAGTTTGGAAAGAGCAGATTAAGGATTTGAATGGGCTTGAGTATCCCTGTGAAGTATAAGAGGGAACAGAGAAAAAAGTTTCATTTGTAGGAGCAAGACCATGAAGACAGATTGACATTTGGGGGAGTCTGAATCTCATTTTCAAAATATGTAAAATATGGCTCCTTATGCATGCCATTGTTAATTATATATTAGTTTTCATTTCTAAATGACCTAGATAACTATGCCTAGACAAAAAAGCAATTGTTCACAACTTTTATATTAAAACAGAATAACTGACTCCCACCACTGCGTCAAAACGCAGAGTGCATTGTACCCCACAGTAACTACATATAGATCACTCACTGCCATCATCTTCTTCTGCGAATACCAATTTGCAAATTTTTGTGTGCTCCTCTTTTTCTCATGGCATTATAAAGATATGCGTGCAAATAAGACAGAGAGAAACTAACTTATAAGCTCAAGAATGGTGATTCTGTTAGCCTCTACTATACGGAGGACTGCTCATTTCTTCAACCAGATGATCTACTTTAGGAGAAAGAGGAAAATCTTAAGTGTTTTTTGCTCAAAAAATAACAACTCTTGCATGGGTAGTATTTTTATGATGTCAATGGTATTTGATGCTTACAGTAACTAATAAGACCAATAGAGCAGGTCCTATTATCCTTGCCTGACAAAAAAAGGCATGGAGTGACAGGACACTATTCTTCAAAAAGCCTAAAGTGCTACATTTTAGAGTCTAACATACGCCATTCTCACCGTTGTCTAAGGAAAAAAAAATAGCTGAATACACGTTGAAAAACTACTTTTTTTTTAAATTTTAAGATTGTTTTAGATGCTGTTTTATTTCTTTTAGATGTGAGCATTAGTGGTTGATGTTATTTAGGGCTCATTCTGATGTGCTAATTTTCAGTGCTATTAAGCTATTTTATTATGATTCAGAATATGTCAGGTCATAAATCCCTCAAGAACAGACATCTTAACTTGTTCATAACCGTATTTCCAGAAGACCTAAAACAGTGTTGGTATGATGGTTATTCTCAATAAATTATTTTTTCTGCGTTAAAGACTTATATAGTTTGTGATATTTAACTTCTTATATACCGCAATCTACATAGCTAGTTATATCAATCCAAACAGAAAATAAATCTTGCCTGATACAGTTTTAAATGTCTACTCCTTCAATCATTTGACACATATGCAACGAATGTCTACTATTTGCCTACGTTATTCAAGGGGCTGGGGGCACAGTGGTAAAAGACAGACAAGGTATCTTCCCCCCAACACTTGTATACTTGTGGCAAGAGACAATTATACCCATGTACATGCATAGTAAATTTGGAAATAAAAAAATGCTAAAAAAGATATCGAGTATTGTAGTGAAGTGACTGAGGAAAGGTTACTTCAGATATAATAAGGAGGGTTTCCATAAAGAAGTGACATGTAATCTGAGACCTACATAACATGACAGCCATTCAACAAGACAGGTGGTGAGGGGCTCCAAACAGAACAGTAAAGGCAAAGGCCCTGAAACTGGGCTGAGCTTGTGTTCAAGGCATGAAAAGATCAAAGAGGCTGACATATCTAGGAGATGAATCCAAGAAGTAGGCAGGGACAATATCACCTGAGACCTTGAAGGCCACGGGGAGCTAGAAAGCTATTTTACATTCATGGGAAGGCATTAGAAGGTCATAACAAGAAAGTGACATGGTCTGATTTACACATCTGTTTGTCCAAGAAATATTCTGAACCAACAAACTGTTCTTAACTACCAAAGAAACACTAAATGGTGGTTAGATCTCTACCCTTAGGTAGAGCTCATTTACAAAGCTCATTTACAAAGATTTTTTCCAAAAGTGTCAGATTAACAATCATCCAAATTAAAAATATTAATAATCAAAATGACTCAATGTTTTCGCAAGGAGTCCAGCCTGCTGAGGATTTCCTGTGCATACCAGACATACCAGGGATGGGTTCCTAAGTAAAGCAAAGGCCTCCCCTCAGAGGAGGGATTTCACCCTCTCCTTTAGGTAAGCCCTTCAGCACTATAGAAAGAAATCAGCCCCAGGACAGCTGCTAAGTGAGGTGCCTATAACACCTGTCATCCTAACAGGGACACTTATAGGAGTGACAGGGCACCATTCAAATTTACATCAGAACAACAGGCAAAAACGTGGACTGTCCCTAGATCATCCCTTGGCCTAGGCTTGATTCTCAACTGGTATCCAAACCAGCTATGTGGCTGGTGGCAAGGCATCACCCTTTCTGAGTTTATTAGGCACATGATGTGGTTGCATTTTCACATTTATTGAACACCAACTACCAAAGGGTCTCATTGGAGAGACAGAATAACAATGCACATTCCTTGGCCGGGCACGGTGGCTCACACCTGTAATCCTAGCACTCTGAGAGGCCAAGGTGGGTGGATCACTCAAGGTCAGGAGTTCGAGACCAGCCTGAGCAAGAGCGAGACCCTGTCTCTACTAAAAATAGAAAAAAATTATCTGGCCAACTAAAACATATATAAAAAAAAATTAGCCGGGCATGGTGGTGCATGCCTGTAGTCCCAGCTACCCAGGAGGCTGAGGCAGTAGGATCGCTTAAGCCCAGGAGTTTGAGGTTGCTGTGAGCTAGGCTGACGCCATGGCACTCACTCTAGCCCGGGCAACAGAGCAAGACTCTGTCTCAAAAAAAAAAAAAAAAAAAATGCACATTCCCTGCTTGCAGTCTACTCAGAGAGAAAACAAAATAAAAATAAAACAAACAACAACAACAAAAAAACCCACTGCACTGTAGCACAGGTGAAGCTATTAAGACATAAACCAAGGAAAAAGGTCTTGAGTTAGCAGAAGAGAGGACTGATAACTCCTAAGAAGACATCAAAGAATACTTCATGGGGACCTGGTAAAATACGAGCTAAATTTAGGAAAATGAACAGAAATTCATGTGAATCATCATGTTCCATTCCAGCCAGAGGGGAGAGCATGTACAAAGGCACAGAAGTATGCAACACCATAGCAAGCCCTGGCTGATAAAAATTGGTTTAATTAGCTGATCTCTAAGAACCTTTATGCACCAAAACTCTGAGTCTCCCCTTTTAATGTGAAATATAATTAGTAAAAATTAAAATTTTATTTTAGCCCCCAATTTAATATATTAAATTAAAAATTCTATCAACTACAGCCATTTGAGCTATCACTATTCACATAACATTGATTTACAATGAGCTGCACATGTACAGAAGTACCTGGCAATACACAAAGGAAAATGTGAAGACCCAGGATGAATACAAAACTCTCCATGAAATTGCAATCCATTACATTAACAATAAAAGAAACAGAGTCTGGGGCAGATTGCTAAATATGCAGAAACTTTTAAGATAATAGCTAACTTTTATTGAACATTTAACAGATATTCATCCAATTAAGTATCACAACACTCATATCAATTAGATATGAACAATATTTCTATTTTATAGATGAAATAGATGAGGTACAGACTAGATAAATCTTGCCCAGGTAAACTACTTAGAAGTGACAGAGCTGGAATTTGACTGCAGACAGCTGGCCTAAGAATCTATGCTTTTAATTACCATACTATATGCTTTTCAACAGTAATGTCAAGACTGTGGGGGATAGTTCATGATATGTGGCAAGTGTTCTGTAATTCATCTTTGCTTTAGAGCAACATTGGTGGAGAAGTTGGAAAAACACTGACTGGATCTCAGCAGCAGCCTCAGGGGGGGAAAAAAACAATATGTACTAAGCAAAGACAACAAATTTTCCAAATCAATTTCCCACTTTCTAATTCAGTAACTTAAATGTTGGGAACCCAGGATCAGAATGCTTGTCCCCTGGGGTGGTCCAAATCAGCATTAAGAATTCAGCTGAGTCCACATGACATGAAAGAACTGGATTGGCCAAGGTTCTCATGGAAACAGTTACATTTTTGATCAGCTGTTTGGATTTCATGAATATTGTAAGGTCTCAAAGGTGAACAACTCCATCTGTTAACTTCCTATGTTCGGCATTTAACAGAACCACAAGCAGAACTGCAATTAAAGGAGACTTTGCAAGAGATGATGGTGGTGGCAATAGCAACAATAACAAGGTTAATGCAACTATGTCACATGTGTATCAATTCAAAGCTTGCAATTAAAAAATATATGGTATCTTACTTAATCCTAATAATATGTATTATTATCCTCACTTTTACATATATATAGATGAAGGATCAGAGAGTACAGTGAGTTTTGCAGTATAAGAGCTAAGATTTAAATTAAACTTTTAAATTATAAATCTTGTACTATTTTCTCCTCTCCACGGTTGCCTCTCACTCAAACTGTCAAAAATTTCAGCAAGTCATCATGGTTTTCCTTAGAAATAACTAAATTCCATACCATATAGACCGAAGCTTTGTTCCTCTGACTGCCCCAGTTTCTATATAACAATTCTAACACCCCACAGAGTATAATCCCTGGCCTAATCCCTGAATTGTAGAGGGGAAAAAATTGAAAATTGATGATTTTAACCAATGTGCTGTCACATTTTAACACTGGGAGCTGAACAGAGTAGCAGAACAGGCTGCCCCTCCTGCAAATGTTAGGTGGACGGAGGGCATGGCTGAAAGCTGCTTACCAATACAGGACTCCCCGGACAGTGAATAGGTCCCATCGTCATGGAAACCGCTTCTGCACTCACAGTGGTACCACCCTGGCAGGTTAACGCAGCGGGAATGGTTGTGGCACTCAATGATTCCCTCTGTACATTCATCAATATCTGCCTCAGAGAAAAACACAAGCCCACCAGGACATTAATTTCTTTTGACACTAACCTTTCAGTAGACACCTCAAACATGCTCATGTCAACATATCAATTAAAACTGGTTAGTCACCTAAAATGAAAGTTATAGGAAGAAACAAATCCCAATTTTTTCCAGAGTCCAAGCAAATTGCAAGCTTCATTCTTGGGCGCTTTCTTATGTATTTAATAATGAATGAAAGCTGATGGTCATAAAGACATTCCTAACTCAAATGATGTGGTAACTTCTGAATAAACAAAAACTAAATTGAAGATGTCTGGCACAGTTTTGGTATTTGGTATATAGGACTTTTCTCAGATTCAATGTTTCTAAGTTGCTAATTCCAGATATTATTTTGTGTTCTTTGAAAATACTTATGAACAAAGAAGTTTAAGAAACTCTGGGTTAAATAGTGTTAACCTGATTTTGTAAAGTTACCGTCCCAGAGACTTGTTATATTAATATGCCCCTCAAAGCTTTGAAAGAGGAATGATAATATGCACTGTTCCCCAAATTTATTTGGCTGGTAAATGCTTTTTCTTGGGATACCAATAACATCTTGCAAAACTAACGTTCTTGGGAACACAGTTTGGGAACTAATGTTCTAACTCTTTTAAAACTGCTGATTGATTATGCCAATCAATCAGAGATTTTCATTCTTTACTCATTTCTGATGAAAAGAACTCTCTTGGGCTTTGTTTTTCTCTAGGCTCTGAATCTTTAGAATCAAGAAAATACCTGGATCAGGCATAGATTTGTTTAACCCAAACGCTTGCCTCTGAACTAAAGGAGGTTGACATAATTGCAGAAAGAAGAGTTGCTAATTATTAAACCAGGGTCAGCTCATTCTTACAGAATTTCTCCATGTAATTAGTTTTTGGAATATAGCCATTGCTGGCTGGGAATCTTCTCCTACTTCTCTTGAAAATATCTGAACTATGGCACTCTTATATGAATGTAAATTTAATTAACATTGGAATATAACACATAATGGGTATAAACCACACTTTGGGATCTTTTTCAACAGGGCCCTGTTGTAGGCACCAGCTCAGGGGCAATCAGCTACTAGTGGTTCTATTATCTTGACTAGTCCTGAATTGTGCATTGAACTCTGAATTTAGTTTGAAACCTGACAGTTTCATCTCATGACACTCTGGCCAAGTAAGGAAAGAAAATGTGTAGCTCCTTATAGTGAGCAATTCCAGCTTTGCCTTTTCCTGCCAACTGCCACCTTCTTGCTCTACAACAGGTGTTGTTCAGCCCATAAAGTCCTTTCACACACAGTATCCCTTAGGCTTCTATGCCATCAGTGTCAGGACCTGTTGCTCTTATTGAACCTTCAGTTATTACAGTCAGGCTATGTGTGTGTTTTTTATAAATCCCAGAAAATAAATTTCTAACAACTATGTAGATTGTCATTCCTCAAATTTTACAAGAGTGGGCTCTCTGGAACATATGTTGGATCACTAAAAATTTCAAACCTTGGCATAGAGAAATGACTGGAGACAGTGGCTCACAGAATGGTCTTATCCCAAGTAACAGAGCCAGCTCGGTGCTTTTGTAATACAGGGCAACAAAAGACACATAACCAGAGAACTGACTTCCAGAGATGACTTCTCTATGTTAGGCTGAAAGGCAACTCCGTAACAAAGCAGCAACAAATTCTATCTCTGATACTTATTTCCAAAACTTGCAGAGAAGCAGTCATGATCACCATACACCCCATTACCTGTAGGCTGCTGACAATACTTCAGGTAATAGCCATGGTTGGTGTTTTGGGAAACCAGGAAACACAAAAGTAAAAGCATCTCAATTAACCAAACCTATTGTATGTTCTGGTTTGCCTGAAACAATCCTGGTCTCTACCTACTGTCCCTTTCACTCTCAAAACCATCCCAGTTGGAGGACAAATTATCTGATAATCTTATAAATATAGTAACTCCTCCAGCCCTAAATTCAATAGGATATTTCTAGGAAGAGCAGGAGTGCTGAATGATGTTCAAATGCTTTTTCAACTCACAGATATTTCTATTCCCAAAATGAAATGAGGAGAGAGACTAGAAAGAGTTTCCGTGATCCAGCAGGGCAGAAGTTATCTGTACAGCACAGGAGACTCTCATAGGCTGTGAAGACAATCAGACAGCAACACATCTACAACTTCCCCAGAGACACTAGGGAATCCCTGGCTTGCACTGGAAATGAGAAAAGTAATGGATATGCCTGTTGCCTGGAAGCTGTGCTTCCCACAGCAGATTCTATGGACTCATTGGGAATAATCAGGGCTCATCGAACACACTGGCACCTGGTAACAAGGCTGCACATTTCTGTTCTCTGTGCAAGGTCTATAATTAAAGCCAGAAAATTAATTTTATATGCAACCATACTGTACTTGAGAGGTGCTCACATTTTCACCATGTTCATAAAGCTGGCTGTTTTCTTCTGTGTAGGTCGTCAGGGTAGTATAAAAAGCAACCACCATAGATGCAAATGCAGAAAACACTTGGAGGCTTTCGGGCAATACTTTGGAGACTTTACAAATTATAAAGGATGCTTTCTCCCCAAGCTGGGTTGTAGCTGCCTTTGTCCTCTGAGATTTGTTTTTCTCAGTCAGTGCTAGCTACAGGCAAACAAATAAGACAGATGTTCTGGGAACGGGGTCCCTGAGTTCACTACGGAATCTGACTCTCTCACCCAAGGAATTCTGATAAATCACAGTGAGCCTGGCTGCACCTCACAGTGTGCCAGCCAACTCAAAGGAAATGAACAACCAAAAAGTCACCTTCCTTCCCTTAGAAAGTCCAAGGACTTTGATTAAATCTCAGTTTAATCCAGCAAAGGCCTAAAAATGTGACAGACAAACAAGAGAAGCTGGGGTATTCTTGAGAGTGAAACCTACTGTATTCATTTCTGTATCCTCATTGCCAAGTGTCCACCACACAATAACTAAGATTATTGTCCATGCCACACAGCTAACAAATGGTGAAATCTAGTTCAAAACCAGCTAGAACCTGTATTTGTCCCTACTGTGTATCATATCTTGTTGACGAGTCAAGAAAGGATGATTTAGACAAACACAATGCAGGTAGTCAATTTTCTAAATATTTGTTCAGCTAAAAATATGTGAAAGGATTATTTTTGTGTTGTGGTGAATGTAAAGGTGAATAAGATACAAATTCCTGAAATCCAGGAGCTCACAGTCCAGGGAGGAATGATATATACTCATCTTTCAAACCCTAACCAATACCTTCTCCAACTCCTCCAGACAAACAGGTCCTCTATTCCCTAGTTACTCAGTACCGTAAAAACATCGGTTTTAGCACCTCTCTTGTCATATCACAGTTTCCTTTTGTGTCCATCACTCAAATGCAAATTTCCCAAGAATATGGACAACTTATTCAGGCTTACCTTTCTAGTATTATTATTCCTAGTAATAGTTAGAAATGTGACTGTCAAGAGTGTGAAAGTGCCCAATATGAGTCTGTGGGAATGAATGAATGAAAAATGACTAATGAACTGAATGAAAGGAACAATGAATAAATGCTATTATAAAGATTCAAAATATCACAAGATTTCTTGACATTTGCAAATCACAAACGTGCAATGTAAATTCACAAAACTGAATACAATAAGGTTGATTCAATATTTATGTTACTTTCCTCTAAAAGTACTTTCTACTTAATACTTTGCTGCTTCTCCTAATTTTTAGAGATTTTAAGGAGGTCCAATAGGAAACAAAAAGGTATAAATGCTATGATCTTATAATGATTAATTATAATTATAACAATAAAAAGTCCTATACATACCAGAAATTTGTTATTCACAATGAGACACAAATGAATACTCAAGGTCCCCACCTCCCCCACAGGATATATCCTAAGCAATACATTTAATCCCATTTGGGACATACTTTGAATTTGCTGTAGAAAGCTATTGGCAAGCAAATGTTCGGCTTCTTGTAAAATCCTAGTCTCTTGAGTTGGATGAATCTTTTCTTCCATCTAATCTATCCCCTGTTGAATTTGCTATTTGAAAATTTATAAAATCAATAAAGTTTTTCTCAAAGCTTATTTTCTAAGAGATACTTTTGTATTTCATATTAATTGGTTGAAGCTCATAGTGAAGTAGTGGCTCAAATTATGGTTACATTACATCTTTTCTAATAATTTATATAGTGATATTGAGTCATAAAGAAAAACTTCCAATATTTTCATTCATTCAACAAGTTTATTGAGCACCCACCATGTAGTAATCATTGTAGCATACCCTGTGATGCAGACATGAAAAGATAGGGTCTCTAGAAACATAGAGTTTATGAGGCAACCGGAATATAAAACAAAGAAAGAAAGAAAGAAAAACAACATGGGCTTTGGAGGCAAACATGACTTCAAATTCCTACCCACCAGCACACTAGTACATTGTTTAGCTTTTACAAGTCTTTGTTTCCTCATCTGTAGGTTAAGGATAATAAAATCAAACTTCATAGGATTGTTAAACAAAAAAGAATCTTAAGCAAAATTTATCATGTTTCTTTTATAAAATATTAACTTTGTATTAAATATTACCACTAAAAAAACAGAAGACAGAATAAGTGGATTCAGAAAATCCGCCCCCCCCCAAAAAAATGCTAATATCAGCTTGCTATCAGGAAACTGGTTAGGAATGAGAGACTATATCTGGATCTTTAGAAATATTCATTTGTATTTCGAGATAAGTATAACACTGTAAAGCATTCATGAAGCAAATTTATACATCTATAATATACACCCCATAAAAATTAGATTCTCACTACCCAAAAAAGTTTACATAAATTTAAGGAAGTAGAATCAGTAACATAAATTGCTATAAGTATAGAAAACAAAAAAATGATTATTATCTGATATTTGCTGAATGCCAGAATTGTGCTGAATATAGCATGTAGATACCATGTGGTAGAAACAGAGTATTTTTTTTTTTTCCATCTCCTTTCCTTCTCGGGTCCCTAGGGGTGTGTCTTGAGCATGCTTCCTCTGTAGGTAGATGAGGCCAAGTGACCACTCTAGCTATAGAGCTAGAAGTAATGTCATTTCAGTATGGCCCATAAACGTGCCTTATATGAGTTCCCATGATATTTCCACCTGCTCACTACAGGCAAATGTCCATGGAAACCTAGGAAGCCCCATATTGAAAATGGCAGAACCATTTTTTGCCTGGTTCCCTGTATGACTACGTAGCCCTTTCACAGACCTAAAACTATCACGGACTATTTATACAAGTAAGAAATACATTTCTATGGTATTGAGCCAGTTTGTAGCTGCTTTTAATTGCTAGCCAGCATTTCCTACCTATTATGATAGTCCCTTTTCCATATCAAGTGGAAAGACTGTGCTCATGTCAGAACTCATGCTGATATAATATCTAAAAACAAGCAAATAAGAAAAAAAAAAAACAGGACCAATCCCAGACAATATAACCATCTAAAGGAATGGAAGAGGTTTTGTACTGACAGTCAAGAGTCAAGATGATGTGTAAACCAGACAAAGCCTTGTAGTTAGATACACTTAAGTTTGAACCTGGTTCTGTTACTTCCCAGCTCTATGACTCTGAGCAAGTTATTTATCTTTTTTAAACTTCAATTTCCTTGGCTCTTAAGGATAACATTACTGCCTTACTCTGTTTTGTGTTGCTATAACAAAATATCTGAGACTGGGTAATTTATAAAGAAAAGATGTTTATTTGGCTCATACTCCTGGTGGCTGAAAAGTCCAAGATTGGGCAGCTGGATCTGGTGGGAGCCTCAGGCTGCTTCAAGTTATGGCAGAAAAATGGAGGTGGGGGGGCAGGTGTGAGCAAAGAGATCACATAGTGAGATAGGAAGCAAGGGACAGAAACCAAGGAAGCCAGAATCTTTTTAACGCCTCATTCTCATGGTTACTAACCTATTTCTGCAAGAGCAAGAACTCATTCACCCTCATGGAAAGGCACTAATCTATTCATGAGGGATCTGCCCCCAAGACCCAAATGCCTCCCAACACTGCCACATTGGGGGTCAAATTTCAATGTAATTTTGGTGGGGAAAAAAACCACATAAAAATCATAGCAATTATTAGTACTTAGTTCATAATTTTGCTTTCAGGATTGAATGAGATCATTGTAAAACCTACTCCACAAAGTCAGGCAGACATTTATTAGGACTGCAATCATTATCATTCTCTAATTTATAATCCCCACTTGGCCACTGAGGTGCTATATGTCCATGCGAAGACAGACCAAGTCTTCAAGCTTCAATTCCTTACAGGAAAAAACGAAAGGATTGTGCACTTAAGGCCTCCTCTAGCTTGTATATCCTAGAAGATGGGAGATCTGGGCTTTGGGCTCATGTTTTCATCTGCTGCTAACCAGCTAAATGACTGTGAGAAGGTTTAAGCAACCTCTTCACACCTCAGTTTTTTCATCAGCCAAATTGCAATTTAAAAATATGCATGTTTGTCTGCCTCACCCAAAAAGCTCCAATAAGGTGTGAACAAGCTCTGGAAAGTCAATTAATTGCTACATAAAATATATGGTGACATTATTATTACTGTTTCTTCTGTGTATGTCCTGATTAGTAACTAGTTTTGGTCCATTAAATTAAAAGATACCTGCTATTAAAATTGTATTGGTGATATGGCTCTCTGCCTTTTGTAAATCTCTTTCTTTACTGCCTTTGCACAAGAGAACAGTCCCTTCTTGGTTGTGCCCACCTAATTTTATCTCTGAAGACTTTCTTTTTGTCTATCCTCTAACAAATTGCACCCAAATTCTTCCATAAAGAATCTATTCACATTTCAACTCTCCCCTTTAGACTGGAGGCTCTCTGATATACATCTCTAAACTGACCTCTAATGCAAGTCCAGACAAACCTTACTATTGCCTCTGGATTAGCTAATCTCAGAGGTCTCTTCCTCTCAGACTCATTCTGCCAAAAGCTTAACATGTACATCTTTCTATGTATCAAACTTAATTTCTACCCCAGCACTCTTTCCTCACTCTCATCTCCCATAATCAATGAATAAAAGGTCCAATTCTTATAATGGTTTGCAAAGCCTTATGCAATTTCCTTCTCTTACCTCTTTGAATTCATTAACCACTCTTCCTTTTTCTTACCCAGGACAGCCACACTGGCCTCCTAGCTATTCTTCAAGCATACAAGCCTTTGCACATGCTGTTCCTTCTGCCTAGAATGTTCTGCCAGATATTTCTAGGGCTTAATCTCTCAAACACCTCAACTCTACTCAAAGCTTCATCTGCCCCGTGAGTTTTTTCTTCACCGCCGTATCTAAAATTAAGACCATCATCTACTCACTTCAGCCCAAGTATTCCCTACCCTCTCTTGCTATATTTTTTCCTTTGTACTTATTGCCATATGACAAACTTTATATTTTACATGCATACCTTGGTTTTTATCCTTTTTCCCCTTAATGGTTTTTAAACTCTATGAGGTGGCAAAAGGACAGAACAGGACCTGGAACTTAGTGAGCACTAAATGAATATTTGCTGGATGAAGAAAAAGAGTGAGGAAAAGGCAGAGGTAGGGAAGGAAAATACACTGGAAATTCTTCCTTTGACAATGTCGTTTAAAAATCTGCCTTGTATTAATTCTCTAGATCTGATGCCAACACCATGCCCCAGTTCCTTATTTTCTGAGACTGGAATGAGTTAGGTAGCTCCTGGCTGATATTTTAGTCACTGTGCTCTCCAATCCATAGCACTATCAGGCTAATCTTCCCAAAGCTAATCACTAAGCAAAATGTAAGTAAAATAATAACTATTCTGGCACTCAATAGCTAATTCAGCCTGGGTAAGTCACTTTTCAACTCAATACGTTAATTCTTTTATTTGTATAATACGCAAAGATTAAACTGAATAAGTATTTTTCACCTAGTACTCTACAGAACCCTAAATTTCTATGGAGGTTCTCTTAGGCATACAAGGTGACTCTCAGCTGGACTCAGCTTGAGTGACCATGACATTTCTGAAACACAGATCTATTAAAGTTTCACTGCTATGAACATTGACAATTTTGAAAACATTGAACTAGATCATATTCACTCCAAGCCTGAAAATCCTACAATTCTGTGATTATTTTTACTATCCTGATCCTCTAGTAATTACAAATGATCCTTATTATAAAAATCTCCTACCAGGAACTCAAATCATAAATAATTGACCTTGCTTTGACTACTAATTTGCCTTTATTTCCCAAAACTCTTTAGCACAAAACCTTTGTACTCTCTGGGGTGATTGCCTTAAGTACCCCCATATTCCATACTCCATTTCAAGCTTCCCACCCTGAAAATGATTGTTTTTAAATTAAAAACCAAGCACAAGTTTAATTCCACCAAGAAATTCTCTTTCTTTCCTCTGAATTCCTATAGTATTTAACAATTCTCCCACCTCATTTAACTCTGACATAGATTTTGGTTTAGAAAATTCTGTGTTTCTTGCTACAGTATCTCTCTCTGTCAAATATAAAGAATTTTTGAACTTCCACCCATTACTAATTTACTATGTGTGTCAGGTTCTCTGACAAGTGCTTTATATTCACTACTTCATTTGATCTTCAGAATGCCTCTGAGATAATTTGAATTACCCTAATTTTACAGAAAAGTGGAAGCTTAGATGTTTAAATAATATGCCCATGGTAAAACATCTGGAAAGTGGCAGAATGGGGATTTAAGCCAAGGTCTATTTGACTTCCAAATATTAATCCATACTATTAAACATTATACTATACAGCCTTCTGCACATCTGGGGGAAAGAAGAAGCTTTTCTTTCTTTTATTATCATCCACAGGAAAGCTCCATTTCAGGCCGAAAGCTGACTTAACTCATTGTTATCAACAGGTTTCTAGACGAAGGAGTTGAATGGAGATTTCAGCCAGTGCTACCACAGAGGAGGCAGAATTTAGAGTTTGAATCTAGACAAATTAACTGCTGACTGTAAACTAAATAAACACTCCCGAGGAAAATTCTACCTTCATAAAGTAGGAACATAATACCCAATATACAATAAAAATTTACTAGATATCTAAAGAAATAGGAAAATATGATCCATACTAAAGAAAAAAAGCAGATAATAGAAACCATCACCACTCTCACTCAGGCATTGGATTTAGTACAGAGGACTTTGAAAAAACTGTAAAAAACATGTTCAAAGACTGAAAGAAAAAAACAGACTCAGATGAATAATGAGCAGACTTCTACTATCAACTAAGATGGAGTAACAGAGACTGCAGTTACCAACTTACCTGAAACAAACAGAAACAAATCAACCAATTTGAAATATGAAAAACTAGTTTTCAAGGTACTGGAAATCAGGCAACTAGGGAAAGTGATCCCTGAGAGATATAAACCAAATGATAAGAGTGCTGCAATTGCCCTAGTTTACTACCTTAAGAGAGGTCCAAGCCATGGTGCAAGAGAGGAACCCAAGAGGAGCCCAGTGGACTACCTGGTCGAAGTTATGAAGATGAGAACATGAGATGACCAGGACAGATAGAGGCAAGACTGCATATTGGAAAGGAGAGAACTACACAAGACAAAATTCTGAAGTCTGCAGAGAATACCAGTCAAGTGTGCAGCAGAGTGTTAATCAGAAAATGAGTGTGACAAAACTATTCAAAGCTGAAGAAAGACCATCAAAATGGATTAGAGGTAACATAGCTTGGTTCTTAGACAGGGAGGGTAATAGTGTATGCTTCCATAAGCCAGACTGGAAAATCTCATAAATCATTGGATAATACTGGATAGAGGACAGGAAAGTGTCTTGCATCAGTAGTGGAGAGTAATTAGCCTTACATTAAACCCTGCTCTGGTCCCAACTAAAAATCTTAAAAGTAAGACCCAAAAGGATCAAGTTGTGTTTAACATCTTACCTGTGTCTCGGAACAAAGCTCAGGAATATTTATAGGAATATAAAAATATGCATCATCCAACAAGGTGAAGTTCACATTCACTGATTATAATAAAGGATTATCAGGCTAAATAGAAACAGAAAAATCTGAATCAAATGAAGGGGAAAGTAGATCATTTGACACCAACACAAAATTAACACAAATGTTAGAATTAGACAATAAGGACATTAAAATAGTTACTGTGACTATTAATATGTTGAAAAGTTAAACAGAGATGGGAAAAGTTAAAAATAGATTGATCAATTGATCCATCTCTATCTATCTCCAAATGAAACTAATAGAAATACAAGCTACTTTGCGCTGGATGAAAAATATACTGGATGGGCCAATTGGCAGATTAGATTTTGCAAAAGACGAGTTTAAAATTTAAAAACATAGCAATAGAAAGTATCCAAAATGAGACACAAAGGAAAATAAAAAGACTTTTAAAAATGAAAAGATCATCAATTAGCTTATACAGAAGAAAATCATTTAGCCTAATCTTTGTGTAATTGGAGTCCCTGAAGAAGAAATAAAAAAACAAAAAATTGAAGAAATAACAGCCAAATATTCCAAATGTGTTGAAGACTATAAGCAAACAAACCCAAGAAGCTCAATAAATCCCAAGAGAAAAACACATGAAGAACACCAAGACACATTATCATTAAACTTCCCAAACAAGTGATAAAGCAAAAAATCTTAAAAGCAGTCAGAGCAACAAAAAAGATATGGTCCATGCAGAGGAACAAAGATGAGAATGTCAGCAGATTACTTTTGTGAAACAATGCAACAGAGAAGACAGTGAAGTAACATCGTTAAAGCATTAAAAGAAAAAATGTCAGTTTAGGATTCTGTACCTAGCAAAAGTAAATCTCAAAAATAAACTACAATAAAGACCTTTTGGACATATAAAAGCTGAAAGAAATCATCACTAGATTTTCTGTACTATATGAAGTATTAAAGGGAGTACTTCAGGTAGAAGGAAAATAATAACAGATGGAAATACAAATGTATACAAAGGAATTAAGAAAACTGGAAATGACATCCTCATGATAAACTTAGAAAATTATTTTCTTATTATTTAAATCTTTTAAAAAGATTTTTGACTGTTTATAAAAAAATAAAACTGCAATTTTGGGTTTAAAATATATGTGAAAATAAGTGTATGACAATGATAGTGTAAAGCCCAACAGGGAAGAAATGGAAATATACTACTATAAGGTTTTTATATTATATATGAAGTTATATAATTTGAAGATATACTATAATAAATTAGAGATGCATAGTAAAAAAACAAAAGTAACCAAAAAAAACAAAATAATGATCCATAACTAATAAGGAAACAATAGAGAAAAAATGAAATCCTAAAAATTACTCATTCAAAAAATGACATAAAAATAGTAGAAAGGAAACAACAAATGAGATAAACAGAAAACAAATAGCAAGATGACAGGGTTAAACCTAATCATATCAATAATCACAGTAAGTATAAATGGTATATATATAACCCAAATACTATATGCATTAAAACTATTTTTTCAAAAATGAAGATAAACCTACAGAATAGGAAAAAATTTTCACATGCTACACATCCGATAAAGGACTGATAACTAGAATCTATTTAGAACTCAGGAAAATCAGCAAGAAAAAAATCAAACAACCCTATCAAAAAGTGGGCAAAGGACATAAATAGAAATTTTTCAAAAGAAGATAGAAGAATGGCCAACAAACACATGAAAAAATGCTCAACATCTCTAATCATCAGGGAAATGCAATTCAAAACCACAATGAGATATCACTTAACTCCAGTGAGAATGGCCTTTATCAAAAAGGCCCATAACAATAAATGTTGGCATGGATGCGGAGAGACAGGAACACTCATACACTGCTGGTGGGACTGCAAACTAGTGCAACCTCTGTGGAAAGCAATATGGAGATACCTTAAACAGATACAAGTAGATCTACCATTTGATCCAGCAATCCCATTATTGTGCATCTACCCAAAAGAACAAAAGACATTCCATAACAAAGATATCTGCACCCAAATGTTTACAGCAGCACAATTCACAATTGCAAAGATGTGGAAACAACCCAAGTGCCCATCAATACATGAGTGGATTAATAAAATGTGGTATATGTATACCATGGAGTATTACTCAGCTATAAGAAATAACGGTGATACAGAATCTCTTTTGTTCTCCTGGATAGAGTTGGAACCCATTCTACTAAGTGAAGTATCCCAAGAATGGAAAAATAAGCACCACATGTACTCACCATCAAATTGGTTTCACTGATTGTCACCTAAGAACATATTTAGGAATAACATTGATCGGGTGTCGGGCAGATGGGGGGGGAGGGGATGGGTGTATACATACATAATGAGTGCGATGCGCACTGTCTAGGGGATGGACACACTTGAAGCTCTGACTCAGGGGAAGGAGGGGCAAGGGCAATATACATAACCTAAATTTATGTACCCCCATAATATGCTGAAATAATAATAAAACAAAAACAAAATAAATGAAGATAAAATGAAGATATTTTCAAATAACCTAAAATAGAAAATCACAGCAAACTGATTGATACTACAAGAAATATTGAGGGAAGTTTTTAAGGCTGAAAGGGAAAGGCACCAGATGATATCTCAAATCCACTGGAAGAAATGAAGCATATTGCCAATTATAAATATATGAAAAAATATAAAAGTTATATGGATATTTTTCTTCTATTAACTTCTTTAAAATGATTTTAAATCAAAAGCTATACTACTATTTTAGTACCCATAATGCATATAGATGTAACAAATGGCAACAATAGCAAAAAGGATAGGTGGGTGGTAAGTATACTGTGAAAATGGACTATAATGATCTAGCACAAGAACTCTAACTAGATTGATCAATTAAAGATGCATATTGTAATCCCTAGAGCAACTACTAAAAATAACAACAGAGGAATAGCTAAAAATATAATAGAATAAATGCATTTTATTAACCCCAAAAAGGCATAAATAAGAGAAACAGAAGAATATAAAACTAATTAAAAAAAAACTACACTGGTAGACCCAAATCCAAGCATATCAGTATTTACAATAAATATATATTGATTAAACACTTAGGCAAAGGCAAAAATTATCAGTTTAGACAGAGAAAAAAGCAAGACCCAGTTGTTTGCTGTCTACAAGGGATGTACTTTAAATACAAAAACACAAATAGGTTAAAATAAAAGTAAGGGAAAAGATATACGCCATGTAGACATGAATGAGAAAGCTAGAATAACTATATTTATTTTGGAAAAAAATAGGCTTCAAGATAAGGAAAATCTGCAAAAATAAAGGCATTTCATAAAAAGAGTCAATTCACCAGGAAGATACAACAATCTTAAATATATAGGTTTAATGGCAAAACTTCAAAATGCATGCAACAAACTAAAATAACTCAGTGGGGAGAATATACAAAACCTGGAGATTTTAATCCTTATTTCAGTAATTGATAGCATTGATAGGCAGTGTTTGATAGAAAAAAAATCAAGAATACAGAAGATCTGAACAATACTAATTGGCATTTCTTAAACATTATACCCAATCACTACAGCATACAAGTTTTTTGGAAGTGAATATGGAATGTGGACCAAGATAGAACAAATACTGTTTCATAAAACAATCTCCAAAAAAATTCAAAAGCTTGAAAACTTACAGAGTGTGTTTTCTGACCATAATAGAATTTAATTAGAAATCAAATAATAATAAAATAAAAAGATATTTAGAAAAGGTACAAATATTTGGAAATTATACCACTTCCAAAAAAGCCCATGGATTAAAGAAGGAAAATATGAAATATTTTGAACTGAATGATGATAAAAATGCAACAGGTTAAAATCTGTGGGAATCAGCTGAAACAGTGCCTAGAAACAAATGTATTGCATAATACTTATATTTGAATGGGAGAAAAGTTTAAAGCCAATGATCTATGTTCCCACTGTAAAAAAATAAAATAAAGTAAAAGACATGACCTACATCTGGCCCTGCCTAAAAGGCTAAGGTATGTGAGATAGGATTAATGCCAACATAAGAGGGCCTCTAGGACTCCACTGAACATAACCTGAGGCAAAAGATCCAGAGGCAATTTTTTAAAATAGTAACAACCAAAGGAAATACCAAAATATGATATGCTACACATCAAAGGAAAGAGTCAAGGACAAAGATGGGCAAAGTCATCAGGGAATATAGATCTGGGAGGATGGAAAGCACCTCAGCATGGATGGGGTAAGGAGCAAGTACGTGGGGAGAGGCTCAGGTAAGCAAGTGCTGAAGCACCTTTGGATGCTGGGCCCTCAGTTACAAGTGACATCTTAGTCTTGCTTACCTCCCCTCTCCCCAAAGGAAACATACTGGCTCACAAAACTGAGTCTGTGAGATCCATGCAATCGAGCAATATTAGGTAAGGGCATGTGACCAAGTTCTGGCTAATGAGAAGGGGAAGTCTGCTGGGGATAGAGTGGCAGTGTGGCTGCCATTCCTGGTAAGATGACAGATTTCCTAACATGTCCATTCTATTTAGCCAGATGGATGAATGACCCGAGGATCGGTGGTGCAGCCAACTTGGGACCTCAGGAAAAAATACAATTAAATCATAGACACACCAAACTAGTCCTTTGATATCATTTAGCTGCTGAACTAACCCTGGAGCTACATATTACCAGGTTTTATGTCACTATAGATAATTAAGGACTTTTATAATTAAGTCACAATTCCTTGAGTTTTATGTTACTTTCAACCAAAATAAATTCAATGAATAGAATACTCTTATCCCTACTTTACAGATAAAGAAGCAAAGCTTTAAAGAGATCAAATGATTTCTATAAGTCAGCATATCTAGTATATGATAAGTTTTGAATTTGTTTTCCTCTGAATCTAAAACTTCATCAGACTACTCTACCTCTCCACAGGTCACACTGTTACTCCCACCAAACTATAGGCCTGATGATAGGGAACCAGAGTGGCTGTGTTTGCCTTTTCGTCCTTATGCCATTCTATCTAATCCTGAGTTTCTTTATGGACTTAAGAATTCCTGGTTAAGATGGTAGTAGAGCCATTCTGAATGATGGCTTATTTTCCTGTTTAAAAGGAAGAACACAAATTGGTTTTTAATTTATTCTTGCAAGATATTAAAACCTATCCCTTTAAGGACAGGTCCACATTTTTTATTTTGAGTATTCCAATAGCTTGCATTATTCATAGTGGAGATATTTATGCAGACATGATCAATAAGTTAATTTACCTCCAAATAAAATAGGGAGGCTTTAGCCCCCAATGAAAAATGAAGAATTTAAGTCAATCAGTCCTTTAGGAAGCTTCACCATATTTCTGTCACCATCTGATTATACACAGAGAAAAATTCTTTTATGTTATGCAATGGCAGATAAGCAACAATCATAATAAAAAAGTTGTTTTGCGGAAAAAACCCTTTATTTGTCAAATACACAAATGTTTTATAATTGTGTTTTTAAAAGGGGGAATAAAAGTGCTTTTTTTTTTTCTCTCTTCTATTAGTTGGAGAAGAAAGTCAGAAGAGAAAATTCAAGCACACTCTTAACAGATAGCAGCACCAGGGTTTATGATTCCCAAAGAGCATTTATGCTGCTTTGTCTGGTTATAGATCCATGGTATTCTGGATGCATTTGGACTGAAAATGTATTTGCAGGACTGATGCAGCTCACAAGGGCTCCAGAGCTGGAGCTGGCCCCATGCAGGAGGATGTATGACTTGGAAAGGTTGGAGCCAGGAAGTAGAAACAAAGGGATTGAATCATTTCTCATTGAATAAACTTAACCATACATCTTGAGAATCCACTTAGATATCTAGAGAGGACAGACTACAGATAGGGTAGATTATATGGAGTGGGGATCATTCAAAAATGAATTAAAGGATAATGTCATTGCCCATGGCCATTCACCATATGTTTCATTTCAGGTCTGTGGAGAAACAATAGCTCTTTTCAATTGTGTGTGTTAGTCATCGTAACACTGGTGATGACAGAATGTCTAAATTGTACATGATAGAAATCATTGAATTATAGAAGAATAGAGGGATGGAATGTCTATGTGCTACCATATTCAAGGCCATACACTCCAAAGATTATAGGATCCAGGCAGGCAATCTAAATGAGTGATGTAGCCCAGGTGCTGGTAAACTAGAGCGAGTACATGTTGTGCCCAAGGGGAGCAGCCATTACATAACTCCTAAAAAAATGTTTCCATGCCTTGTTGGAATCCCAGAAAAGACCACTCCCTCACTCAGTTGAAGGTTCACTGGCTGTCTGTCTATCTGGCTATAAGGTTGGTTTTATTTAATTTTTTGAAAACACCATTTAGACCAACACTGTGCAGGACACATAAAACATGTCTTAATTGAACTTGAGCTCTCAGTTGCAAATTCTGAGTCCAAAACTATTCTTTTACATGTAGGAAAATAATTGAGGTCCAATGAAAGGAGTGATTTGCCTAATGTTTCCTAGCTGGTGGGAAAAATACCTAACAGCATATACCATGAATCAATTCAGCAGCTTTTTTTTCCCCATTGTTCTTCACTGTGTGGATGGATGGGTGGATTGATTGATTGATTGATTTTTTGAAGGACTTTTTTAAAATTTCAGAATATTATGGGGTATGAATGTTTTGGTTCCATGAATTGTTTTTACACAGCTTGAGTCAAAGTTATAAGTGTGTCTATCACCCATATAGTGTGCACTGTACCCGTTGGGTGTGAATTTTTACCCATCCCCTACTCCCCTTCCCACCTGCTTGATTTCCATTGAATTTTACTACCATATGTGCACATGAGTGTTGATCTTTAAGCTTCAGTTTAGTAGTGAGTACATGTGGTTTTTATTCTTCCATTCTAGTGATACTTCCTTAAAAGGATAGTCTCTAGTTTTATCCAGGTCACTACAAAAGGTATTAGTTCACAATTTTATTTATGGCTGAGTATACATATACCACATTTTCTTGATCCACTCATGTATTGATGGACACTTGGGTTATTTCCACATCTCTGTGATTGTGAATTGTGCTGCTATAAACATTCAAGTGCAAGTATCGTTTTTATAAAATGTCTTTTTTTCCTTTGGTTAAATACCCAGTAGTGGGATTGCTGGATCAAATGGTAGATATGCTTTTAGTTCTTTGAGGTATCTCCATAGTACTTTCCATAGAGGCTGTACTAGTTTGCATTCCACCAACACAGTGTAAGTGTTCCTTTCTCTCTGCATCTATGCCAGCATCTGTCATTTGGGACTTTTTGATAAAAGCCATTCTCACTGAAGTTAGGTGATATTTCATTGTGGTTTTAATTTGCATTTCCCAGAGTAGAGATGCTGAGCATTTTTTCATATGCTTATCTTCTTTTGAAAAGCTTGTGTTCATGTCTTTTGACCACTTTTTAATGGGGCTGTTTGATGTTTTCTTGCTGATTTGCTTGATTGCTTCTTAGATTCTTGTTATTAGCCCTTTATCAGATGTATAGCATGCAAATATTTTCTCCCATTCTGTAGACTGTCTATTCGCTCTATCAATTGTTTCCTCGGCTATGCAGAAGCTTTTTAATTTAATCATGTCCTATTTATTTATTTTTGTTATTGCTATGATTGCCTTTGGGGGTCTTCCTCATAAATTCTTTGCCTATGCTGATATCTTTAAGAGTTTTTCCAACCTCTTCTTCCAGAATTCTTATAGTTTCAGGCCTTAGGTTTAAGTCCGTTATCCTCATAAATTAATTTTTGTGAGTGAAGATTAAAGAACAGGATGTGAAATTGCTAGACATATTTAAAAGAAGCATATGTATGTGCATATATATATATACACACACACACACACACAGAAACATGTGCCACATAACAATGTCTTGGTTAACAAGAGACCACATATATGACAGTGGTCCCATAAGATTATAATACCATATTTTTATTGTATCCTTTCTATATTTAGATATATTTAGATATACAAATACCACTGTTTTATAATTGCCTACAGTATTCAGCACAGTAACATGCTGTACAGGTTTGTAGCCTAGGAGCAATAGGTACAATAGTAGGCTATACCATCTAGGTTTGTGTAAGTACACTCATGATGTTCACATAATCACAATATCACCGAATGATGCATTGCTCAGAATGTATCCCTGTCATTAAGCAATGCATGACTATATATGTGTATGTGTAAATACATATTTGTATATTTATCTTTTATACATATAGGCATCTATCACTTAACATGTACCCAAAGACTTTGCTATACACTAAAATTATAAATAAGGAAGAGAATGAACATTTTTTCAAGTACGCAGGCACTATTTTAGTCCCCATGGGAACCCTTTTCTCACTTTATAGATTAGAAAACTAAGCGTATATGTCACCTTTCCAAGGGCACAGGTTAGTACATGATAAAACTGGGGTCCAAGTCCAGGTCTGTCTAATGCCAAACACTCTGTCTCTCTACTATGCAACGTTGCCTCTTTCTTCCACCTTCTTTTGTGAAATCATAAGTAACCACATGTGGCTTCTTCCCTTGAGGATCTCAGAGTCTTTTGATGGAGGCAGACAGAAACAAACACCTCTCTGGGGGAAATGCAGTGTCAATGACACTGAGAAATTACAGCATTGCCAGGAAGACATCCAGAGCCAGCTCTCTGCAGAAAGCTACTCATGCAGCTCATTAGAGCTTCACTTGCTCTCCCTCCTCAACCTGTAGTGAACATAGTTCAGGTGCCAACTTGCTCCTTGCAATCTCTAGACAAGGCTCTCAGTTCCAAATCAAAGTCAGGTGGAGTCCTTACGAGAATCTTTTTGATGTGAAACGCTGTGCCTTGGAGGCTTGGCAATAATAATGGTCCTTTAAGGCAGGTGTAGCACAGAGCAATAAATACTGTGCTGTCACATAGAGTATCTTTTTTGATCCTCACATCTCATAGTGAATTGTGCAATTTAAGGTTCAAATTTTCCCTTCAAATGGATGAAACTGAGGCCCACAGAGAAAATTGCTCAAAGTGGAGAAGCCCAGATGAGGTCTTCTGCCTCTGAGCTCTACGCTCTTTGCAACCTAATATGTTAACTATTTAGGCATTTGCAGATGGAGAGGAAAGATTAGTTAGTGTCAGGAAGCAAGAGGGAGATCCCCCCCAGAGAGTTAGCTACATGTTGCAGTGGGATTTGATTCCTTTTGGTGATGTTTCAATAAGTTCCCTCATCATCCACTGAGCTTTCCCTTTTCCAGTGTCTTCTCTTTCAGTAATTTTCAGTAAGCTCCTCCTGTCTTTCCCATCCTTTCCCCCAGCTTGTGCCAAAGACTGAGATTTTCAGAAACCAGAAATATAACACCCAAAGAAATCCACAGATTGTTTGCATTGAGAGCCACATGAAGGTCAGTACTTTTAAAATTATGCAAATGTCTAAAGTATAATTAAAAGCAAACAGTAAAGAGGAACTATTAAATGATTTGTGTCAACACAAGATTGCCAAGGAAAAGTGAAGGCATACTTCAGAGACTTTCACCATTTTTTCAATGCTTTGCCCTCAAGCCCTACCCTACCTTCAAGCTATAAGAAACCCTCCTAAGGAGGATTCTCTCTACCACCCACTGCCATCCCCTTGACCCTTAGTACCACCTACGCCACCGAACTCCTGGCTTCCCAACAACAGCATCGGCAAAGAACAAAAAATTGAAAACCCAGCAGGACAAGACTGAACTCTGTAAAAAGAATAGTTTCCCAATTCCTAAGGCAGGGCTTTCCTGTCACAAAGAAAACTGCTCAAGCTCATGTGTCAGATCTATTCCTGTGGCCTTCGCGTAGATAACCCAGTCTGCCTTCTGCCAGAAACAACCCCCACATGGTGTGTGGCTTTGTTTGGCTTTGTCAAAGCTATATTTAAAAATTGAATAAGATGCCAATGTTAAGAATCTAGAGACTTTGTGTACAATTATGGATTCCTGTCATCTCGAACAAAAGAGATTAATTGGGCTACTCTCAATTGCTGTGGCCACATGGAAACAACTGGCCAGAGGTGAGGAGTGGCTTCTGCCTTTAGACAGCGCGTGGACCTTCCGTTACAGAGCAGCCCACACCGAGCTCACTGAACTCACTCTGGACTGATTTAGACGTCTGAATTTGTGACACCTGCCCTCATGTTGACAAGGGCAACACAACCTCTAAATGTTTTGGATGGTAAATCTCTGATATTATAAATATTTTTAGCATGCAATTCCAATACAGGCATTTTAATATACCACATATACACAAAAGCTATTAAAAATCATAACCAAATATTTTAATCAATAATTTAAATTGATTTAAATTGGCAATGTTAAGTAAACTGTTACTAATTAATTTTACAAACTTATTAGGTTTCTCTAATGTAGTATTTTTAATATATATCAAATGACAGACTATGTTTAATTGGTTCTGAAAATCTTGCTTTTAATCTTGTACCATTTTTTCTGTTTTTATTTTGATAGATTTAGGGTACAAAGAGTTTTTGGTTATATGGATGAATTATATAGCAGTAATGTCTGGGTTTTTAGTGTACCTTTCACCCAAATAATCTTGTATGCTAACTAAATGATGTTGCCAGGTCAATTGTTTGCAATAAAATCATTTAAAATGAAAGACTATTAAAGTTTTATGTCATTATTTTTGATAAAATAATAACTAATATAAGTAGAAATTCTAATATCTCAATATAAGAATCAGTGTGACCAACTGTAGACACAATGTCTGGAGCTCCAGGCAGGGGTGGGTGTTCCGTCATCACTTACATACTCACCAGGGTGGCTTAGGGCATAAGACACATGTGTTAGAGTCAACTTGAACCAAGCTCAGACTCTGGCTCTGTCCCTTACCGACTATGGAACCAGGTATTATATATTTCAGTCCCAGTTGCTTCATCAGTAAAATGGGGGAGATGATTTCTATATCTTTATATCTTTATGATATCTAAACGTGTTAATGCCTGGAAATTGATTATTGATCTCATATTTCATAGTCTATACTTAATAGGAAGTAACTTTTATTATCTGAAATCTTATTACTTTCAACCTTTTTAAATTTATTTAACAATATGATTATTTCTGACTGACTCAGGGTCTCTCAGGCATGGCTTTGAGAAAGCCCTTTTTTAGCCCATTTTTAAAATTTCCTCCTTTTCAGTATATATATATATATATATATATATATATATATATATGTATATTTTTTTTAAATTTAAAAAGATGCCTTTCTGTCAATAGAATAGTAAATAATATTTTTTTCAGATATCAAGCCATCGATGTATCTCACACATGCACAAGCATACACAGACACGTGTACACATACACATTCACCAAAAAATGACGTCTTTGCAAAAGAGCAGTTTCTCATTATTTTCAGGAAAAAAAAAATTGAATACCCATATTAGAGGAGAACAGTTTGCATTTGGGTTTTCTTCCCATTACTCAAGTATTATTTCACGGGCCTTAGTTTTTCCTGTGGTGTTGACTACAATTCACTGAGTAAAATGGTGCTGAAGGGTAGAAAATTACAAATCAGAACCTAATTGAACAGCAGGGATAGCCTGATTGGCATTGACAAGTACCTCTTCTGTGCAACTTCAGCGGGGCTGCCTGGGGTCCCAAACTGTAGCTGACTGTGGCCTTGCTGCTTGAGAATAAATGTGGTGTCCAATCACCTTGAATGCTTGCTTTGATTAGGCAAATAGGTGCCATTAACCCCGCATTTTAACTCCAAAATGGTCAAATATGTTTTCATTTATAACCTATCAATCATCTGTTGAGCATTAGCAATATGCCAGGTAATAGGCTCAAGAGTTGGAGGCAGTGGTTTTGGTAAAAGGCAAAAGATTTATATGATCTGAAGAGAAACCAGAGTATAGAGGCAGTGGGTTTGGTAAAGTGGAATGTAAATGGGCTTTGATGGTTTAAATCTGTTGCAAATTTCTTTTTTCTCGTCATATAGCTTTTATTTTCAGACATTCTGAAATTAAATTCATAGATCTGTTCTTTATTAGCCCCATGGCTTTGGACAGTCCAACCTTGTCTTCCTCATCTTTAAAATAGAGATAATAAATCTTTCCTTGTAGACTCTTTGTGACTATTAACTAAGACTTGTACTACCACTGTCTATAGTAGGTGAACATAAAACTTGAGCTTTTTTCCCTCTTTGTTACCAGGGGTACAAAGTTGAACTAGACCTTCTCCAATTTTGGAGTGGTTTATATTCCTTGAGGGAGAAAAGCACATATATAATTAAAATATAAGATAATATATATAATTGTATATTAAATGCAGTAAGTATAAAATGAAAGCTACAATGTCATGCTCTCTAATAACAAAATGTACAGTAAAATCCTTGGATGATATACTCCCTGATAACATGATTTCAATATAATGTCAATAATTTGATTAATAATTTCAATAATATGATTTCTGAGTGGCAGTTAGCTCTCATTCTCCATCTAGCCCTTATTCTCAATCAGAGGTGGAATAAAGTGCTTATCTTTTGGGGAGATAGAAAGAAAAGAAAAGAAAAGGCAAGGTCAGCATTAAACAGGAGGCTGGCCTGCTCCAAAAATGATACGGGACCCCAGGTGCTCAATATTCTCTTAGCTCAATCATCTAGGATCATTTCAACTAAATAGATACAAACTCACTAGGACATTTCTGAAACAGCTGACACTTTCCAGCCAAGACACAGGAACTAGAGGCAGTGAGACTGGAGGACAGTCACCACCAGGTGGCACCAAATAGGCAGCAAGGTCTGGGTAGATCTGGATCCGGGATCTGGCTTACTGGGACAGACTCATTCCAGTTATTTCCTCAACCTTGTTATGACATAACCTTGCATTTCACACAATGTAATATTTTATGCCCACATTCTCCCATACATGGGTTCTATTATACTTAGATTTCAGTAGGAGCTTTGCACTATATTACAACTCCCTATACAATCTGGGCCCTCCTTACCCTTTTTCTCATCCCACGCCACTCTCCCTTGAGCTCTCCAGACACACTGGCCTTCTCAAACCAACCTTCTGCCTTGCACTGGCTGGTCCCTCTTCCTGTGTTGTGCTCTTACTATATGCAATCAGCTCCTTCTTTCATTTCGTTCTCAGTTCAAATACCAAATTCTCAAATATTCCTCCCTTGACCACCATTTTAGCTTCATCTTTCCAGTCTTCCTACTCTGTTATTCCTAGCATTAATCAGTATGTGACATGATCTGGTATATATGTTTGTTTTTTTTGTCTCTCTTCCTCCACTAGAATGTAAGCCCAGGAGGCCAGGGACCTTGTCTGTCTTGTCCAATGTCATGTATCCACAACATTCTAGATCAATATTGGCAAGGATGGCAGGCTCAGTGGAGAGCTTCTTTGGGTCACTGCCTGGCCCTTGCTGAAGCAAATGAAGTAAGGCAAGTAGTAACCCTACCTAGAGAAAAAGTACAAATAGGAAAATTGTAGGAAACTAGGATGGGTTAGAGCAAGTACATAAGAGATTATTACAGTGAATACATTTGCTGTAATATATTAGAGATAACATCTCAATAATAGTGATAACAACAACTAAACACATTTCAGTGTTACTCAGCCAAGCACTTTTCTAAGTACAGGTGTTAGCTTACTTAATCCTTTGAAAAATCTGATGATGTATATACTATCATTATCCCTGTTTTACAGATGAGGAGATAGAGGCTCAGAGAAGTATGTGACTTGTCCAACCAAGGTCACATAGCTAGAAATGGAAGGAGCTAAGATATAGACCATGGTAGCCTGTCTCCATTCTCTTAACTGAAACTACTAAATCAAATCAAATTATGAAAATAACAACCACACATAAAAGATAAAAGAAAGAGAAAGACTATCCAAGGTGGTCTTAGCTAGGAGAGATGGGGGTACAAGTGAACACTCAATAAGAAGTCAGGTCACATAATAAAGAGGAAGATCACACACGTAGTGTCAAAAGGGACAGGTGGTGGATAAGGATCTCTTAGGAGAGTTCCTTAACTCTTAATTCAAAAGCTCAGTTTGGGAAATAAAAAAAATGGCTCTTAGCGACAGGTGTGTCTTTTCATGTTACAGATATCCATACCACAGCATAAACAGACTCTGCCAGGCTGGATCATTACATTGTGGAAGATTTGGGCAGGAGCAAATACATTCCAGTTTGTCCCTCCAAATTGTATCTAGGTTCAGCTCTCAGCAAATGCTTATATTTCAGCCCAACCAGAGAATGTATGAAAAGGCAAAGATTATTAACAAGAAAAAAGACTAGATTGAGCTTTTCTTCCACACAATTCAAGTAACAGGCAGAAATGGGAATTTGCCCAGTTCCGCTTTAAGAAAATGCTTTACAAATTCCACGGAGCACATCTAAATTGCATTTGGATTCTGTGCTTCACTCCAGCATGGTTATTTATGATGTTTATTGAATACAGCCACTATTCTCTGCCTCTCTGCACATTCATAAATATGATTTCTAAAAGGCATCCATTATGGCTTATGATCTATACTTGGAAACAAGATGTGGCCAGTCATGCATTCACCAGCATTACAGAATCATGTAAAGTGCTCCAGGCCTGCCCCAGAGGGCTGAGGAGGTCTGGTCATTCAACCAAAGTGCCAAAGATGTTAATTAGGCCTTAGTCTCCAGATTTATTAATGAGACTTTCACTTCATGGGTTATCAGTGTGTACATGCATTCTCTGCCTCTCCTAATAGATACAACACATGGATTATCAATAAAATTGATAATAGTTTTGGAATATTCAGCAGTTAGGGAATCAATTTTATCATTATGAGGACAATGATAATACTAATAATTATTTATTGCTCACCTATACGTATCTGTCAATTTTACGAAATTTTACAATAATCCAAAAGAGTGTAAAAGATAATACAATATAGGCACAAATATCTACCGTCCAGTTAAATATATAAATCATTACTAAAACTCTGAATATTTACCTGATCATATCTTCTTAGAATTAACCAGTATTTTGACTTCAGTTTTAATATTTCCATGTAATTCTTTGTGTATGAATCTCTAAACAATATACAGTGTAGTTTCACATTTTTTTAAAATTTCAATAGATTTAGGGGGTCCAAGTTGAATTTAGATGGTATAAATGGCATCAGTCTGCATATAAAATTTTGTAACTTCCTTTATCACTCAACATTGTGTTGACATTTTCACACTTTGAAAGAAGTAAGCATAATTTGTTCAATCCACATGTTGTTTATTATGTTATACTAGCTTTGATGGAAATTTAGTTCTCTGATATTGCAATCACAATCAACAAGGCTACGAAAAATATCCTGCTCTCATGTGTTCTTGTATACATGTGCTAGAATTTCTCAGGTATATTCCCAGAAGTGCTATTGTTGGGTCAGAGATTACGTGCACAGCCAACTTTACCAAAATAGAAAACAATTCTACAGAGTGCCTACGAATTTATGCTCCAGCTAAAAGCAGGCAGCTTTTTCTGTTGTTCCATGTCTTTGTCAATAGTTGGCATTGTCAGAAGTTTTAATTTTCATCACCACAGTGGGTGTGAAATAGTATCTCCATGTGGTTTTATTTAAATTTCCCTGATTATTAGTGAGACGTCTTTCCATATATGTACTGATTTTTTTCTTGTTGTTTCTGTAAATTATGTTTATAGTTTTGCCCACTTTGTTTTCCTTTTCATACAGATTTTTTAAAGTTATTTACATATTCTCTAGTTATGTAGCTTATATTTTCACTTTTGTTGGGAAGCAGAGGGTTTCCTTGAAGAACAGAAGGAATTTATACTAATATAAAATATTTTCAATATTTTCCATTGTATTTTCCAAAGTTTTATGAATTAAATCTTTATTTAATTAAATATGATGCTTGCTATAGGCTTTTGTAAAAGTCTTGCATCTCAGTTGCTAAGATTTTGTTCTTTAACACAGAGAATTGAATTATTTTGAAACTGTTTTCTAGTTCACATGATTCCATCTATTTTCCCTCTTGTATCATTAAACATAAAGAACTACACTGATACATTAGTTACCATTAAGCCAGTTTTGAATTTCTGGGATAAAGCAACTTGTTCATGATATTTTAAATATATAATAATTTTAGGTTATTTTGCTAATATTTGTTCAGAGGAATTTTTCATATATAACTGATTAAACTGCAGTTTTCCTATTGACTTTGACTAGTTTGGTAGCAGTTTATATGAACTCTATCGAGTGAAATTGAGAAGTATTTCCCTTTTTGCAGTTTTTGGAGTATTTTGTAAAGATTAGTATTGTACATTTCCCGGATGCTCCACTGACCTCGATCATACCTTTCTGTGCTTGGGTTTTGGGTATCTTTGTATGTGGCTAGGTGAGCACACATTTTTAACTAACTAAAAATTTTAATTGTCATATATCTACTCAATTTTTAAATTTCTTTTTGACTCAATTTTGATAATTTATATTTTTCTAATAATTTAATTTGCCTATCTCATCTAAATTTTTAAAACTTAATATAAAATTGGTTATTTTCTTATTTTAAGAAATATTTGTTGTATTAGGACTTTAGTCTCCTTCTTTACTTCCAATAATGATTATCTCTGCTGATCTATTTCTCCTTGATTGGTGCCAGTTTTTTTTAAATATATATTATGAATCTTTTCAAAGAAATAAAATTTTACTTTTGATGATTCTCTAGTATATTTTTGTTTCTCATCTTATTTATTTTGTTATCTTTATTTTTTCTCTTTGATTCACTTTCTTTGTTTTATTCTGTGGTTATTTTCCTAAGTTCATAAGTTGTACGCTTTACTCATTAATTTTAGCCTTTCTTCTATGCTCACAAAATATTAAGGGTACTTCAAAAAATCACTTAAGCTGTATTTAACAAATTTAAATTCTATATTTTAGTTTCTGAAATATCTTTTGGGATCCAACAATTCCATTTTCTAAAACTCTTGGACACATTATTGTTTATTATTTTTCTGACTCATTGATATTATTTAGAGATTTTTTTTTTTTTTTTATTTCAGCTCATCATGGGGGTACATAAGTTTAGGTCATATACATTGTCCATGTCCCGTCCATCCCCCTGAGTCAGAGTCCCAAGCGCGTCCGTTCTCATTCTCCAGACAGTGCGCCTGGCACTCATCATGTAGTCATACCTCCATCCCCTCCCCCCCCCCACCTCCCCGAGTCTGCACCTTCAAGCATGACCATACCCCAGAGGGTGTGCAACGCACTCGTCATGTAGGCATACACCCATCCCCTCCCCCCACCCCCCATCCCAGTCTGATATCCAATTGGTATCCTTCCCTGATGTACATTTAGGTGATGATCAGGGAAACCAGTTTTCTGGTGAGTACATGTGATGCTTGTTTTTCCATTCTTTGGATACTTATTTTTGAATGGGAGATTGTGTTCAATGGGACTATGTCTGTAGGAACCCAGTAAGACCCGAGTTGGGACACGGACAATGTATATAACCTGAGCTTTTGTACCCCCATGAAGAGCTGAAATAAAAAAATATATATATATAATAAAATTAAAAAAAAAAAAAAAGAATGAGCTTTTGTTTCTCTCCCAGAAGGCTAAAACATTACACTTAAAATTGACTTTTCATATTTGGTCTCCCAGATCACAGAAGTCATATAAAAGTTTTGTTTTATTTTGGTTTTAATATGGTTTTTATTATGAAGAGAAGATATTCAATGAAGAAAACAATATTCAAAAACACTAAAAGGTGCATTTTGTTCAGGATGTCTCAGGCATCATGATTTGATGGAAAGAGTTCAGCAGTATTGAGTTTGAATCCTGGCACGACATCTTCCAAAGTGTGATTTTGAGCAAGTATCTAATACTTGTTACAGTTTGAGCCTGTTTGGAGAATCCATTACATGTATAGAGTGATGATTAAATAAACATACATGAAACCACATAACAGAGTGCCTAGAAATGATGTATGCTCAGTGTATGATGTAATAAGTCCTGTCCTTTATTCTTCATTTTCTTCCTTGGGCAAGACAGAATGACAGCCCGGCAAAGGAAAGAACTCCTAGTTCTAGGATGAAAGGACCAGAAGGTCTACTGCCTCTCTGGCTATAATCCTAAGACCATGGCATATATTTAACAAGTACTTATTGACTATCTTCTCCATGCTAGGCAGTGAAACACAGGCTCACATCCTCGGAAACGTTAAAGAGGGTCTAACACCTATCGCTAGGGGTTGAGAATTCACTAGATTTAGGTTGGTAGGTATTTTGAGATAATAACACTATTTCATGTGCTTTGCATATATCATTTTCTTTAATCCCCCCATAAACCACATAAAATGCTTGCCCCATTTTCCAGACAAAACTGAAGTCCCAAATCACCTGGTGAGAACACATCAAAGCTGAATAAAAACCATTTTATTCTAGATCCTACTTTGATATTCTTAAAATGTGGCTCCCACTAAAAAGCACAGAGTCATACTGTATTATTTTCTTAAGTGCCTTTGGTATCTTTTTAGACCAGAAAATCATAAACACATCATTACAACCCTGACTGAGCACCATGCCTTGGGGCAATGGGGGACCTGTGAATTGTTGGTAGATCTAAAATATTGTGCTGAACAGCAGCAGAACTGTGACTCTGCAGTTCTGAATCACCATTATCAGACTGCTTTAAGTATTTTGAGAATGTTGGAATAAACTCATAAATTCAGCAAATAGTATCAAATTTACAATTATTTAAGGGATAATAATCAAACCCATATCAGATCCTGACCTTTTAAAAATATCATTATTTTAAGATAGTACACTTAATTTGTGAAGATGTATTTTTAACAAATGCATCAGTATAATTTTTTATTAGTTTTCAGCCTGTCTTATCATATTAGGATATTCATATTATGAGACTCAGACATGCTGGTGGCTCTGAACTAACCAGATGGTTTTGGGATTTTGTTGTATGCACCCAGGAGAAAACTCAGAAGTCCAACTTCCCCTCATCCATCAATCATTTACTGAGAGGCTATTATGAGCAAGAATGAGGCATAGCAGATACATAAAGAGAAGGCATGGGCTTACACCTGTTATTTCATAGTCTAGTGGAGAAGAAATAGACAAATATTTACAACAATATACTAAATGTTAAAGTAGAGGGGATTATTAAAGTTGTTTTAGAAGAGAAGAAGGGGAGCTACTATTAGAGAATTAGAGAAATTACATAGGCAAGATATCTTAGTTGAGCCTTGAAAGGCAAGTAGAATTTTATCAGATGGAGATAAAGAGGATTATAGGTATAGGAAATTAAAAGAAAAAAAAGCCCAGGACCAGATAGATTCACAGCTGAATTCTATCAGACCTACAAAGAACTGGCACCAAAGGTATTTCAGCAAGAGCATGGCATAATCACATTTCTATTTTGAAAAGATCACTCTGAAGATCACAGTGTGTTCTTCTATTCCCTTTATTCCTGATGAATTTCTAGATTCGTGGTTTGTTATATTTAGCTCCAGTCTTACAGGTAAGAATACTGGAGAGGTGAATATTGGCTTTCTGAGGTACTATCTGGGGAACATTCTTAGGCCTAGTCAGGAATTAACAGAATATAAATGCCAAACTGGGTTCATTATTTCTTGCAGCATCAGGGCTCATGTGAGGCCTATGCCATTCTTGGCTTCATGCAATATCCTAGGCAATGGAGAAGTAAATTTTCCTAAGGGATGATGTAAAACAGGCATTACTCCTCATTCAAATTCTCTCTCTCTCTCTTTCTCATAGCTCTCTCTCTTTTTTAAAAGCTGGTCTTGCTGTGTTGCCCAGGGTGGAGTGCACTGGCTATTCACAGGTCCAATCCTAGCACTGTAGCCTCAAACTACTAGTCTGAGCCTCTCAAGTAGCTGGGACTATTGGGCATGTGGCACTGTGTCTGGCTTCTCATTCAAATTCTAAACAATAAAAATGGCGAAAAAGTGTTTGGAGTATTTAATGTGTAAAATGTGTTGCTTTGGGCTTTATATATGACTTGGCTAGAATATCCTTAATTCTGCATCCCAGCATATTGAAATAATCAAAGCAAGAGACATCGAGGGTGACAACCATAGAGTGCAGGAGAGAGGTTAAAGAGTGGAATCAAGAGGATCTGGTGACAGCCCAAAGAGGAGACAAAAGTGAAAAGCTCAGCATGACATTGTGATCTCTGCTTCAAGACAGTGGATGAGTTTAAAATAAAAACTCATAGCAATTGAAGTTGGAGCAGTATCCATCGTCTCTGGAAGCCAAAGGAAAAGAAGGAAAATGACCAAATCCACATAATTAGGAGAAAGATAAGAACTGAGAGAGACAGAAATTTTGAAAACCAAGTTTTCCAAAGACTATGTATTACAGGTACCTCGTGGTAAGCATCAAGTTAATTAAGATGAGAATTACAAAGGCACCCTGTGAGTTTATTCAATTATGCACAAAAATTGGAGTCAGATCGTAGGAGAAGCTGTGTAAGTACAGGGAAGTAAATATTCCTTGTGATCAAAAGACCCAAGTTCCAGCTCCTGCTCTACTGTTTACTAATCTCTCTGAGCTCTGCCTCTATGTCCAAGAACAAAAAAATACTAATCTCTGCATGGTGCTAATGTGAGGATCAAATGTGATAATGGATGGGCATGCACATGTAAACTGCAAAGCCCTTGACAAAGTAAGTTATTATCATGATGGTATTATCACAGTAAAAGTTAAATGCACTCAGGAAAAAGCACCCTAGCTTCCAATTATTCTGTCAAAATATTTATTGGACTCTTACGTGCCAGTCTGCTGCTCTAAGCCCTGGAGGCCAAACAAGGTCCCTGCTCTCATGGAGTTCTCATGGAGCCAGCATTCTCACAATGAGGATAAGACAGAAAAAAGTCACAAATTATTCCCTAATTCAGTGTGGCTTTGTCAAGAGAAACATTCCTGTTGAGAATCAGCTCAGTAGTTTTTGGATCCAGCAGCAGGCAGGGGATGCAATAGGTGTCTTTCAGTGATGCCACAGCAAGCATTGGATCAGGGTTAGAATCAAGGACAACTGTGTGGGTGAACAAAGTTAACAATCACTGGGCTTTAAAAAAAAAAACCCAAGTGTCACACCCATGAAACAGAGTCCAAAATTAAGGATTAGGTTACAAAAGGGCAATATATGGAGACAGAGGCACAGTCTGTTGTAGACATTATTTGCAGGGTCTAGCTGACTGCAAATAACCTCTAAATGACTGCACTGACACTCAACTACTGAAGCTGAGAAGCAATGTACATGTTACTGGTTACCTGAGAGCCTCTCCCCCCTAGAAAGGTACTGGGCACAGTAGGGGACTAAGCCAGACTTATGATAAGTTCACCCTAGTTTGTTGGGCCAGATCTTTCGCTAACTCCCCAGACAGATGTAGAGCTATGCTCTTGGCTACAAATGTCAACGAAGGTGTCAAGGCATCCTTCTGTGCCTCTCACAGCAGTGCTGTCCAATAGAAATATAATATCAGCCATGTGTCTAATTTCTAATTTTTTATAAGCCACATTAAAAATGTAAAAATAAAGGGGCTAAATTTCAATAATATATTTTATTTAACTGAATTTATCTAAAATAATGTCATTTCAACATGTGATCAAAATAAAACATTTCTTAAGGAGATACTGGAAACATCATGACTTAAAGATTATCAGATTCAGTCTCCTTGGTTTATGTATGCATATGATGAGGGACAAAGAAATTGCACCAGATATTGTGCTCTGTACGTGGTACATGATATATCATTAATAATAACCCTAAGGAGGATTATTATTTCCGTTTCACAGATGAGGAAATTGAGGGGAAAGTGTGACATAACAAGACTCAAACCCAGAATTACTAATTTTTTCTGTTACTGAGAAGCACACTTAGCTTATTTGATTTTGTCCTAATTTGGACAAAATCCTACATCTTAGATCCTACATCTGGACTAATTGATATATGAAGTTTTAATTTACTCTATGACAAGATGGCATAACGCTGAGCTTCTCTTCATACCTGTGCCTATCTCGTCAATTTCCTACTTGCCATTCAAGATGTACTGTGCACATTCTCTTTTTGGAAAAAAGCATAGACAAAAAATTACAAATGCTATAAATTTTATAAATAACAGTCAGCTTTCTAAGGGCCTGCTTGTGGATGAAAACCATGCACATTTGCTCTAATTGTTTCATTGCTTCCTTGAGTAGTCACGATATGCATGCACAACCAGAATGGGCCACTGTGATACATCTATCTACTTGCCAAAAGAACCCTAAAGCTCAAAATTGTCTGAAAGGCAGGTAGTAGGAAAACCACAACGAAAGACTCTGAAGAACAAGATACAAAAAGGCAATAGATCCATCTTTGTCACAACTTTCTTCAAAATAAAGTTGAAAAAGAGTCAGATGAATCAGGTTGCAGAAACCCCAAGAGTGCTTAGCCTCTTGGGAGCCACGTGTAAATGTTGATGATAATGAGTTATCTGAGTCAGGGAGAGAATGTTTCAAACACTCAGGGTTAAAATAAATGCAATAACCAATTTTTAAAGCAAACGTGTACTTTCTGCAGCATTTTGGAATGAAAAGGTCATATGCTTTGGAGCCAGAACATCTTACATGAAACCTGTCACTACTTTGTCACGTGGCCTCTCTTTCCTCAGTTTTCCCATCTAAACCAGTGACAGACAATCAATAAAAGTTTCTCGATCAAGACAAGTTAGTCCGCTATCTGGAGTAACATACTCCTACCCTACACTGATCATTCCTATTCATTTTCTCCATTCTCTGTAAATTTTAATCACATAATCTCCCACCTCCATTATTGATAATACTATCAACAGAGTGGCACCAATAGGAAATCAGTAAACCATAAATCATCAGAGGCCACTAACAGCTGCCTTTTAAACCTTCAACAAGTTCTGTTCCTGGGAGAGAGCTGACAACACTTATGAGCAAGGACACAGAATTTCAAAGCTATGATAGCTACTTGACAAAGAAAGAAACAGGACTATTGATGAGCTTTTTCCAGGGCTGGTGGTAGAACAGATTAAACTTTTGGGACTTGGGAGAAAAGAACAAAATGTCAGAGAAGGGGCAAGTACAGCAAGAAGAGCTATAAAATGTAAACAAACACATAGGCTCCCAGACACTGTAAATAAGGCTTATTCTAGTTACTTTATTTATCCCATCACAAACAGATCATCACTCCTGTGAATGGTGAACCAAGGCCACACAGTAAAACCCTGACCCATTCCATCACACCATCAGCTGGAAAGTAATAATCGGCAAATCCTTTTTTGTCATTCATGACAGATTTGTAGTAATTAGAACAGATGGCATAAACCAGTTTAAATCCCAGTAATGCATGTATTATTGCCCACAGTTGATTATACATTCCTTTGTCCAGTTCATTGTTGATGACTCCAATAATGGGGTTTCCTGCTACTTTGCCTCAAAGCATAATATGATGAGACATGCAGATGAGATAGAATAACAGTTGTCACAATTTTTCCGTGTTAATAAATACCAAGCAAAAATAATCTCTGCAATGTAATATGCTAACGTAAGCTCTTAAACACAGTATCCAATGAGTGTGCGCTAAACTTCAAATAACAAACACCAGGTTACATATGAAACACCTACCACAGCAATTTGCCAGTATAAACTCACACAGTTTCAACTGCTTTTCAGACTGAATAAGAACAAACAATGATAGGGGAATAGAACAAGTCTCCATTAAATTGAAAAATCCAGAAAAGACAAAATATTTCCATCCCATGGTAAAGTTTTTGAAACATCTGTAGAAATAACAAAGCTTCCTGGAGTTACACACATGAACATGCACACACAGACACTTAAAAACCAATAAATTATGTGTGTTGGCAAAGACATACTTTCAGGGGCTATTTACATCTGGATATTATTACATGACAAGATTCACAGACCATAAACACTTATGTAAAACACACTTTCTACAACCATCAGGACAGTTGCTGGCAATAGTAGCCCCCTATAATGAGTAAAATACTTAAATACTCTGGACACAAGATCATGACATAGGGTAAAAAACAATTCTGAAATAAAAGTCAGAAAATATGAGTTGGAGTCCTATCATATCTACCAACTGTAAGGATCATGTTGGACCTCAGTTTCCTTCCTCTTCCAATGGAGAAAACAATGACTTCTTTGCAGAGTAGGAATAAAGTTCAAATGAGATATAACATATCTGAAAACATTATAAACAAACTTTACAAAGAGTTTGTAAATATAGTATTTCAACTAAGCCTTCCATCAAAACTGTTAGAAGCATAGTATTAAGTTACTGGTAATAATAAGGACAAATTATAACAGAGATAACCTGGATAAAAACTCAGGTATAGAGCTCTGGGTGCTAGAAATAAAAAGAATGTATTAGCAAGTGTGACCCAAATGTATACTGCTTTCAAAGACAAGCAAATTGAACTGTCGGGAATTGTAGGTCCAACTGGTTATAAATATTGTGCAGAAAAAAAAATAATAAAGCTACAACAGATAAATCATAAATCAGATGTTCATAAACAAGCTAAAATCTTGCATGAAGAACAAACAGGCTGGGAGTGCATATTATTAGATGCCATACACTGATTTAGCACTTTAAGAGAATTTAGAAATAATCTAAGTCTATTTATAAAATTCATCATTACAGGAATTATTTTGGGGGCCAAACAGTAAAATCTATTGTGGCATAAATAAGAACTCTCACGACAGATGAAATTTCAAATTCTATAAGGCATTGAAAGTGCTATGTTCTTACTAAGCAGTTATAGCTAATCAGGCTAGTGTAATTATTGGTGAAGTAGATACTATAAAAAGAAAGATAAATTTTTTATGTCACACTGACACTGTGTTTTTTTTTTTTTTTACTGATGTGCTTAATTTTTTCCAGATGATAAAAGTAATAAATTATAGAAAATTTGGAATAGAAGATTTCAGAAGGACATAACCTAAACACATCATTTTGCCCATATCTTTCAACTCTAAATCCCACTATCTACAGAATTTTAACTAGCTGTTGAAGAAAGTAAGGCAAGTTATGGCAACCTGATAGGTCTTAGTAGACGTGAGCAAGCTATGCCAGGATCTAGAGTCCAGATTTAAATTGCTGACATGTACACTCCTATTCTGGGTTTGGAATGCAATTAATTGGGGTTAGCTAGCCCTGGGGTAAGGATGCCAATACAGTTGTTCTGGAAACCTTGGCACTCAAGGATCGTTGGACTCATAGGAGGGACTTTACTAAACCTGTGCAAATGGCCCTGGAAGCACTTAATATTAATTGTTCCTGAGAGTCATGAAAGAGCTGAATTGCATTGAGTCCTCTCACCTCAAGACTAAGAGAAGTCTCATCTTTATAGTAGAGTTTACTGATGCAAATAGTCTTCCTCCTGGTGCCTCAACAGGAAACTTACAATTTGCCACAACTCACATCTCTGGCCACAGGGCCAGAGACAGCTGGGCATCCTGGTAGCTTGGTTTTAATTCTATGAAAAATCCAAGAAGAAATTTTCAAGGAAAAATAAGATGGACAAAGTACACTACCAGATAACATAATGTTCTACAAAAATATAGTAAATAAAATAATGTGTTATTGGTGCATTGGTACAAATATACCAATGATGCAATATGGAAAATCTATAAACAGACTTAGGCATATATATGAATATGACTCAATGGAGTAGTTATCAGTGTTATCAGCAAAGATGAACTAAATAAGAAAATTGGCTCTTCTCACAAAACAACAAAAAATAGATCCCTATTTCACATCATATATAAAATAAACTATACATGCATTCAATATTTTAATAACATGCAAAATTATGTAAAATTCAGGAACAAAAAGCTGAGATAATACTTTTTGAAGCCATGTAAAAGAGGATTTCTGAAATATAATGCGGACACAAAACTTAACCAAAAGAGAAAAAACAAAACAGTATTGACAATAGGACAAAACATGTAACAGAACAACAGAGTGAGACTCTGTCTTAAATAAATACATACATAAATAAATGTAATCTGGTAAATGCAAATAAAAACGATAAACCAATTCACGTATGTCAGATAGGAAAAGTGTAAAAGTTAGCCTACAACAAGTATTAATGAATGTGTGAAAAAGTAACTCTCATGAAATGGTATAAATGGGTAAATATCTTTGGAGAGTAATTTGTTGATATTTAATAAAATTGAATATAGTCCTATCCTGTAATAAAATAATTCCACCTACTGGTATATACTCTAAAGAGAGTCCTGAAAACACTTATAAGTTGTATAAGGATATTAATTGCAATGTTGTTTATAATATTAAAAATGGAAAACTAAATTTTGATCACTAGAACAGAGACTAAATCAATCTTGTCTTCTTGAACTAGAATAATATATAGCACCTAAAACATTATTAGAATTATATATGTATCAATATGTACATATCTAAAAAACATAATAGGGAGTGAGAAACCAATTGTAGGTAACAGCACATGATTATTCATTTATAAAATTTAAATAGAAAAAATTGATCTATCATGGCTGACTAGAGACTTCAGTCATCAGATTGTCTCAGAAAGAAGGAAACGTTTTAGATGAAAAAACATAGCCCTGGTGTAACACTGAGGGAAAAGTGCCAGACCAGAACCTACCTGGAAATTTTATGGGAGGAAGTTTTGGAGCAGAACAAGGAGCAAACATGAAGATGTGGAAGAAATATAAAGAGGTGAGGTAAGGAGGAAAAAAAAACCTAATTGAAAAAAGCTGCCTATCATAAAGCAACATTCTAAATGTCTTTATTATAAAAGTGAATATAGTATGTGTCTATATGAAAAATAAAAGGTGATACATGTGAGAATAGTCACCAAATGATAGAAGTTTCTCAGAATGTGGGGAGACAAATTTTACTTTCTTCCTTAGGTGTATGCATTGTATTGGCAAGTGTGTGTTTGTTTGTTTTAGGAAAAAAATCAATAGGGCTATTTCATCATGAAATAAAAAAAGAAAAACTATGGAAAGCTTGGAAATTGATATAAAAAAAATAAAGCAGGGGAAAAAAATCACCATTATATCCATTACCCAAGACAACCACTATTAACATTTGTATATATTTTTAAACAATGAGGGTATATGCTATTAATATATACACACACACATAATCTTATTTTCCATTTTCTTAATTAACATTATATCAAAATACTATGACCATAAAATATTCCATTATTTTGGTATTCTAATTTACTTAATTATACCCCATGCTAAACACTTGATTACTTCCATTTGCTCACTCTTTTGATTAAACATTAGCATCACAATGCACATTTTATATATAAATATTTATTTATATTTTACACTATGTCCTAGGAATCCATTTTAAAATGGACTTACTGACTCGAGAGGCGTGAAGATTTTTAAAATCTTGACACATACTGCAGAATTGATTTACTAGCAGTTTTATACAATAGCTAAACTGGCAAGCTAATTACTGAAAAAAGCACCATCCCTGCCTCAGATAACAACAATATTCAAATCATTGGACTTGGAGGATCTAGACCTACAATTGAGTAACCATAAATAACCCTAACAGTTCATGTAGTTAGCATGTCAGTGTACTTTGCAGGAAGCACATATGGACATACGCTTCAAACAAGAACATTTTCTATCCTTTTGTGGGGGGTATGGCGTGTGTGTACAGAACACATTGGTTTGACCTGGAAGCAGCCCTGCTGACTACACTCATGGTAAAGTATTTGTTCTCCAGGTACTTAAATAACTAAAGTTCTTAAACCTTAACGAAGGATAATTTTTTCTTACTTTCATGCATTTAAAGAATCTGGCTTTTACTTAGATTATCAATACAGAACAGTTGTATTATACCTGTTGGAATTGCCTAGCATAGCTAATGTGGGAAAGGCAGTGCTGGGCACTCTTGTACTCTCTATTAAGTTTATAGAAGCCTAATACTAATCATAACAGAGTGGAACACTGTTCATCAAATGGGCTCCATAAACCCATGAAATAAATTTTCAGGTGTTTAAAAGTTCTATGACAATTTTGTTTTGTTTTCTTCATTTTAATAATAATCCTTTAAAATACCATGTTCCTCAGGGAAAAAGACACTGCACTGTCTTGCAGTGATAAATTGCAACTAAGCAATATTTCTCATGGAATAAACATTAGATTCTTAAGAAACTGTTCTTCAAATTAGTAAGTTTAGATGTTTGTGGGGAAGCTTGGCCACATTCTAACCATGAGACTAAAGTGTAAAGAATACCTTTTCATTTTTTTTTCACAGCTAGGATTTTGATAATTACTTTTAAGACAGGATAACTTGATGCACCATATACACTTAAGACTTCTCATTCTTTTTTCTTATATTATTCTAGATAATTATTTTGAACATTCAGTATGGAATTCATTATCTGTTTGCCAAATGTTTATATAATTATGGCCTGTAGACATTTGTGTCTCTAGTAAAAATTCAAATACCCCTCCAGCACGTAATTTTAAATAACGTGAAACCTTCAGTGGGAAATGCTGTTCTGGATCTAGAACATATTTGATGCTCACACATTTCTTTTGGTGATGTTTGGCATACAGGTCAAAAAACATATAAAAATTTGCCTGCCTTCCTTGTACAGATATGGAAGAAGCAGTTTCTATCATTTTATGATAGGTAAGTCAAAGTGTTAGTGTCAAAAAATTAAAGACCAGCAAGGGTAAGAAAAAACTCCAGAGTACTGTAAATGGACTATACTTTTGTTCTTTTCAGGATTACTCTGGAACTTTAAAGAGCTCATCATAATGGTTGGGATAAGGATCATAATATATACTAGATATTCACTCTTTTCTATTTTTCTAGTTCTACTTTTGTATTCAGCAAGAATAATGATTCACAAACCAGACTACACCTTAGAAATATGGCTGTGCCCATGTACCATACCCAGAGATTTAGATTCAAATAATCTGGTTTGAGTCCCTGGCTTCACTGAGTTTTTTTAAAGCTCCCCAGGAAATTCTAATGTACAGCCATGGTTGAGGGCTACTGAGTTTGACCATTAGAGAGTAAGAAATCTGCCCTCAAAGAGTTCACCATCTACTAAAAGAAACAGAAGTTATCCAGTTCCTACTGTACAATTTCTCCAGCTACTATCACCACTACTGTAATTTGTTTTCACATAGCTAGCATTTGTAACATTTTAGTAAATGTCATGTACATCAACTCTAGTGGTAGAATATTTTCTCCATTTTGCAAAAGGTAAGAGTGAAATGCAGCGGACACTTGTCATTCTGGCTGATGAATATCTAATTACCCTTCATATTTAGAGAAAATCTTATGATAAGTGGGAGGTAAGGTGTCCTAGCAGCCTGTTGGGACAGATATTCTCTCTCCCAGTACGTTGGCACCTAGATTGTTGGCATGACTTAAGGACAGCTAATCAGATGCTCCGACCCAGGAACTTGCAAGTAATGGCTTACAAGCATGGGGTCTGTTGGAGATTATGCAATGCTACAGTGGAGTCTATTGTCAATTAGAGCAACAAATGTTTAATAGCAGCAAGACTAGGTGATGTCATATGCAAACCATTCCTTTGCCTTGCTTTTTCTGGTTTCTGCCAAAGCTTTGTTCTTCATATTTCTAATTCTATGAACTACTCAATTCCCATTTGATATTTCCTTTTAGCTTACATTTAACCAAAGTGGGTTTCTATTATTCATTAAAATAAACTCTAACTAGCATACAAAGCAGAGGGAGGATAATTAACTGTCTCCAGGTCATCTAGCTAGTAAGTGGTAGAGATTGAATTCAAACCCAATTATATCTGATTCCTGTTAAGAACGCATAATCAAGTCCTATCTTGCCTCCAACCTGGATAACTAAGGCAATATTCTTACAAACATCAACTCTACCATGTGAGTTATTGCATGCTCTATATATAGATACAGTCTTTATCAGACACTTGTCACACATTCAGTGGGAGTCAGATACTGTTTTGGGCATTGGAAGGCTAGCCCAGATTAAGAGGCAAGATCACAGTCTGTAGCAGATGCCACAAAATTGCCTAAAGTCCACAAGGCAGAGCAGTATCAAAAATGTCCAGCCACCAGCCATTGAGATGCTGCTTCTGACAGGTACATATGCAGGGGGTTTATCTCCTTGACTCCAGCTTTAATACCTATTGTCATTAGCAACAGAAATCTGTTTCATCTGCTTGTGCTCCTAGGGAATATCTAGCAGGTGTTGGGAGAATGATAAGAATATGTTTCCCCTTTAATGCAACCCTGCCATTACTCTTTCAGTTACTAACATCAATCATGCTTGAAGACCATAATTAAGTCATGCTGCAATCTTCACCTGCCCAGATTAAAGAATCCATCTCCTATAGCCTTTTTCTCAAAGGAATGACCTCATGGACCTTCCATCATTTTCACTGCTCTTTTCTGAGCACTCTTCAACTGTCATTAAGTTTTGTATGAATAGAAATGATGAATAATGTGTATAACCCCTTCATGAAGCTGTCGTTGTGGGCTTGCCCTATAAGCTTTGTGAATCAGGACAGACTTTACCTGTGGGTCATTCACATTATAGAAACATGACTTAATGTTTCACATAGTCTGGTTCTTATTTAACACCATTCATTCATTGAGCACTTACTATGTACTACACAGTATTTTAGGAACATTCACATGTTATCTCACTGAATAGTTAAAATGGTCTTTGGAGGAAGGCATTATAAATTCCTACTTTTGTTGAGGAATAAACTGAGGTTAAGTGACTAGTGATTTGCTTAAGTGGCTAGTGATTTGGTCAAGCCATTTAAATATAGTCATAAACCAGAAAAGACGCTATGAGAAAGAGGTAGAGGCAAAACAGTAAAAACTAGTTCAAGGGATATGTCCCCAACCATTCAGACACCATACTTGGTTTGGGAGGGAAATATTAAGGAAAAAAAATTACATGAAGCCTTCTGAGGAGAACAGAATTCTGTAACATTATAACTGCCTGAAATGCTTCTTTCCTCCTCTCTGGTACCATTGGTTAGGCACATTTATAATACTAATGAGCAATTCATGGTGGTGAGAAGAGCCATCTCTTTCCTGTTGCACACACAGAGGAGCTTAAATCAAGCACTCATTGCAATGAAGTCCAGTTAGTTTCTAGAAGCCAGAGAGGTCTGAAAGCTATTTTAGCTCAAAGAAGAAATTATTGCCCAGGAATTTTTTGTTAGAGAAGTGTGACAATTTAGCATGTCTGTGGCAGTTATTGTCAAGACAAATGGACAGCCTAATAGCTCCAGTTACAAAAGGACCTGCCAGGCTGTATGACAGTTAGGTTCTTCCCAGACAAAGAAACTGTCCTTCTTCCCCACCCTGTTTGACCAGACCCTATTGCTATAATTTCTCACTTGACTGATTTGCATTTCTACCTAAATAAGAACAGGGAAGCAGTTTGTGGAAATAGCAGCTCTGACCCCCATTTTGGTAATGGAATGGTTAAAACAAAACTAGCCCCTAGGCTCATGATAATTTAAAGCTTTGCTGATTCCAAACCTACTAGTAAAAGCATCAAGAACACTTATCATACTTTGGAAAGGGAAAATTTGTCCAGTATTATGAGAGAGGCAATAATTAGACATTTGTTGTATTCCAAAGTCTACTATAATGTCCTACTTAAATTTAGAAAACAGAAAAGAATGACAGAGGATGATTTTAAATAAAAATTCTTCAGACCAATTATATTATTCAAACATGAGTTCTTTTTACTTCTGCACAAGAGGAAAGGAGCTCGATAAGGAGAAGATCAACTGGGGAAGGGAAATCAGGGGAGAGTCATGGAAATCATAGCAGACAAAGAAAAGTTGAATGACTTAGAAATGTTTACCTAGAGAAAAGAAGACTTAAGACTGTGGGGTGTGGTGATGGTGTAAAGTGGGAGGAGGATTAGAAGTTAATCATTTTTTATGAAAGTCAATACTCACAATATCAATGTATTATAAAAAGTCATTGAAAAGGCTTTACTTCTGCTAACTGTCCCTGAGAGCAATGATGTTCCTCAAGCTCCATCCAGTCTATTTTCTGATGTTTCTTGGCAGTGATCCACAAAAAGGACAGGCACAGATTGAACAGCCCTAAATTACACAGTGAGTAAGTTACCTGTTATTGATTTCTCTTTTCATCTTTCTGATAACAGGGATAAGGTCCCAATTTTCTAACACTCCTTAATACTTAGTGTTAATAAAGAGAGTCAGAAAGGACCATGTCTATAGCAATCAATAGAGCACAGCTAAAATTAATATCATTTAGTTTCTATAGTATGTATTTTTCTAAAATGGCCTTCTGTTTAAGGCAAGTGATAATGGTTTTCCATTTATGGTAATGATAACAAGTATCCTTGTTAATTAAGTACATGAATTGAAATGAAAAGATAGAGTTTCATTGAAGAGGAATTATAATTAATTATACAGGTATAACTTAGATGATGTCATGAATGTAGCAACATTTTAAGGTATTATTTGAATAAGTTAAGTTCCAAAAATGTTTGGGTAGATGACAAGATAGCTTCTTGTGAGTGGAGCTTCCCAAGTTGTGGTTTGTAGCTGCTTGGTATGATTTTGCAGAGTATCTTCTACACTAGACAGAGACCAGAACGTAATCATCTCTTACGGATCTTCAACCTTGAGATGTTATGATCCCTTGCTTTACTTTCTTTGTATCTCTATTACTTAGCTTTTGCTTTGCTAAAAACAAACAACACATTTTTCAATGGATTACAACAGTAACAACAAAATAATTTGTTTTTGCACATATTTCATGAAAGCTGCAAATAAGCTCAAACTCTGCCCCAGATCCACTGTGAATCTGGTCCACATAACCCATTCTCTACCTCATGATGAGAGAATAGCCCCTTTGTGAGGTAGGCTGCTTCTTGCAGCAGGGAGGAATCAAATTCAAAGCTTGGACTTGGATGGAACCTACATCTTGTTCTCACACAAGCTATTGGCCACAGCAAGTCACATGGCCAGTCCTACCAATGGTGCCTATGGGAGGTGCTGTAAGTCATGTGACAAAGGATATGATGTACAAGCCTTTTATAGGAGTGGAAAGGAAAAAGAAAGCTGTGAACAACATTATCATTTACCACAGAACTATTCAGGCTGGGACATGTGGTTCACAATTAAAATTTTCCTAGCAGAGTACAACTTCAGACATTAATACTTCCAATTAAAAGGACACTGAGCTATGGCTCTGTCATGTCTCCACATAATTAAAAAAGCATAGATAAAATAAATAGAAGTGCTTTTAAGGAAGTTGTGTTATGACAAGTGTTAACATGAGGCAAAGGAAAAATTTAGGGCATTAAGATAGATTTTGCTTTTAGCTTTTTTTCCCTTTTTTTTTCATATGCAGAGCATAAGGCTGCTGGAAATATCAGAAAGAGCATAGAGACCCACTAAAGGGATATAAGTGACATTGAAAGAATCCCTTTCCACTCTGGGTCTCTTAAGATGTCTTCCAGTTCTAATATGCATTGAACTGAGATAAGAGATACAACAAAGGCTTTGTTAAATAACTGGGGAGAGCAAGAGAGACAGAGAACCATTGCCAGTATTATTTGTACCAGCTAAAGTTAATATACTTTGTGCATTAATTAATGATTACTGTGTGTAGTAGACTCTCTGCAATTATTCTACAGAAGATGACAACCCAGATTAGGTTTTATTGAAATGGGAAGGGAGAAAAACAAATACCTAATTATGACAGAGGCATTCTAGAAGAAAGCTATCACTTCTGTTCAAAGTCTTTACAACACAAGGGAAATATTTACTACAGTATTCTCTTTAAAGTGCATTAAATATGTAGTGAAAGGGACAGGGGCTTTAAAGGGACAGGGGCTTTGGTGTAGTGAAAGGGACAGGTGCTTTAATTCCCAGCTGCTTCAGTGACTAGGCTGGCAGCCCTGCATATGTTTCCAATCTCTATTCACCATAATATGCTCCTCTGTTCTAATAAACATTGATTAAATGCATACTATGTGCTAGACATTATTCTAGGTTTTGGGAATTCAGAACCAAGCAAGATGAAAGTCTCTGTTCTCTTGATTTTTACCTTCTAGAGAGGAACACAGACAATACATTCACAAATTAATACCTACAAGAATATCAGATGGTATTAAGTGGGATGAAGAAAAACAAATTGGAGGGAGAGCAACCAAGATCAGTGGTGGGAGATGTATGTCAGGCCAGGTGGTCAGGGAAGGCCTCTCTGAGCAGAGACTGGATGAACGGATAGTGAAAAACCACAGGGCTCCCTGGGGGATAAACTCTCCAGGCAGAAGATAGAGGAAACGCAAAAACCTCTAGGAAGACATGATGTTGTTATGTTCGATGAAGAAAAGTTAATGTGCGTAAAGCAATTTAAGGAATGGGGATAGTGTCAGGAGATGAGGAGAAAGAGGAAAGCAAGCAGAGGCCAGATTGTGCGGAATCTCATAGGCCCAGGTAGAGATTACATTTTAGTGTGAGGAGTTTCGGAGTTTCATGCAGGAGAAATATTAATATCTTAGAAATAGCACCTGGTATGTAACGTTACTTAGGAAATATTAAATTTTCCTTTCTTTATCCCTCCCATGGCAAAGAAGAAAATTCTTTCAGAATATCTGAACAGTCACTTTGAAGCATGAGGCTTTTGGCACACAGAGACTTGTGGAAATTTTAATGGCTATTTTGTTCTCTTTAATATAGAGAGGTAGTAGAAACAGTTATTTGATTTCCTGATGTGTCTTCAATATACTATATGGTGTTCCAAGTAAACTTTATAATTTCCCCCTAAATTGCCCCTAAATTTCCTCCTAAATTCAGTCTGCCAAAAACTGCATTGGATGCATGCAAATTATCTTGCACACAATAACCAGATGCTGTTCAGGTTTCATTGTGCTCAATAACATTTGACTAAGGGAATGCCAAATTAGCTACAGGGACAGTTATCTCTCTAATCTGAGGGAATGTTGACAGTATCCCTTCTTTCCCTAAAACAAAAACAGGTACCCCAATAATATAATCATATATATATACAATTAAGGTCACATCTCAGAAATTCCTTGTTTAAAATATGAACAGATAATTTTAAATGAATGATATAATGTACCAATGATATTTTTGTGCAGAAAAATCATCATCTCAACCAATTGTTCACATAGATGGCCCTGAAGATCCATTCAACACAGAATGAAAGAGTTTTATTTGGAAAAATAAATGGAAAAAAAGGTCTGAGGAGGTACGTTAGGATGCAAGCACTGGTGGCCTAGAGTTCCAGAGGCTTGTAGAGGGAATGAGGGAACGGACAGAAACACAAAATTTCTTATCTTCATATGACTCTGCATTCTTCTACCTGGAATGTTGACCCCGCCACTCTAATACTCCTATCTTTTTTAAGGGTCCAGCTCAAATGCTGCCACAGTCAAGAAGCTTCCATGATTCTTCAGCTGGAAAAATCGCTCATCTGAATTTCTATAGGTTAATATGTGCCTCTTTTAGGGCACCAACTACTCCCCACCTTTTCACCTGATGCCTTGCCTCCCCTAGAATTATAAAAATAGCCTGAAGCAGAGACTAGGTCTTATTAATCATTATGTCTCCATTCTCTAAATCTGGGAGCTTTGCATAGTGCCTTACCCATAGTAGGCATCCAATAACTGGTAATCACATTAAGGACTTAGATGGAAGGAAGGAAGGAAGGAAGGAAGGAAGGAAGGAAGGAAGGAAGGAAGGAAGGAAGGAAGGAAGGAAGGAAGGAAAGAAGGAAGGAAGGAAGGAAGGAAGGAAGGAAGGAAGGAAGGAAGGAAGGAAGGAAGGAAGGAAGGAAAGCATGGAGGGATGGGTCAATTATTGGGAACATTTTCTATTTGATTGTTTCTTCCTGGACACTCCTATCATCTCAGCATACATCAACAACATAGATTCCCCAGATTGTACAAGAGAAAAAAAAAAAAAACCTATGTAATTTTTTCTAGGAGCTGCTCCCTGATTTTTCATACCAACCCACTTAATTCAAATATTACACTGATCCCTCTTCCTCTTTCAGTATAATGAGATAACAAGACATGTAACAAGTAGACGAAGGTCTTATTTTTCAAGAGGCATCTCAGATCACGCTCTCAACAGTTAACTGCAAACCTGGCTGTGGGTAAAGGCCAGGGAGTGATTTATGACTCAATAACAATCGAGAGAGTAAGGTGCTTAGTGACATGAGTTAAAATAATGTTGTAATGCTAGAAATCTTTAAAGTTCAACAATTCAGGTTAAGGGAAAGCAAGTTGTACTTGATAAGCAGACAGCATCTTAGGCATCTGGAAGTACAATCAAACTAATGATGAACTGAGCTGTAAGCAGAAAAAGGTTTGTTGATTACAAAAGAAGAGTGAATTGAATTTTTCCAGAGATTGGAGATGTTTGCTGAACAGTGAGCCACAGCTGGGCAGAGAAGTTTAAAAAACACATACACACATAGCGAACCTTGTGTCTTGCTTCTGGGATCCTAGACAGCTCAAAGGCCATCAGGAAAAAAAATGTCAGTTTTGCTCATCATTGATGCTCATGTTAAAGTCTCTCCTGAAATTGAAGTCATTTGAACTTCATGGTCTCCAGAAACAGACTAAAACAAATGTTTTAAACCTTGTTTCTTTTTTATTTGCTGACCAGAGTCAACATGGACTTGTAATATGAAGCAAATAATTTAATCTTTATACAACAATTGCAGTTTCAAGTCTCAATTAGAAATCCAAATCTCCTGGCTTTTTACATATGTGTGCATGCATGTATGCATATGAGCATATCTGTTTGTGTTTGTTCAGTGAATTGATGGAAATCACGAACTTAGGAATCACACAGAACTAATTTAGGATCTCACATTTGCCTCTGTAGAGCTGTTGACTTTGAACAAGTCCTAAACTCTCCAAGCCTCACTTTTTTCATTTCTATAACGGGAATAGAAATGACACCTTCCTCACTAAATTGTAATTACTGAATGTGATAAGAAATGTAAATTGCTTATCACAGGAAACAACTCATAAGTGTTAGCTGTTATAATTACATTGTTATATCACATTCACTTAATCTGTGAAATTATTTTCAGTTCTTTAAAATCTCTACCATTTAAAGGAAATATCTTGCTGACAACATTTATTTACCAACATTTCTAGCAACAGCTAGAAAGGATGGCTCTTTAGATCATGAAAACCCAAAGATAAATCAGAAAGGGACACAGACCTAAATGGCTTTATTAAGGTATATTCCAGTGGTCAAGATGAAAAGGTGGCAAGCCTAATAATTTTATCTTGGGCTCAGTTTTATTCATGTCCCCAGGCTATTTTCCTTTAACTTTCTGAATTCATTTCTAAGCCTATAATCTTTTCTCAAATAGAGAGAAAGACCATTGAAAAGAGGGCAAAAAAAAAAAAAGTGAGTGAAAAACAATATGTTCCATGTATGAGGCCATTTCTCCTTGCAATTTTCTGACCCTAGCAAATGGCAAGGAGGTAAATCTGGGAAGAATTTCTCTCCAGACTTTTGTAGCCTTAAACAGACATACTCTGGTCTTAGAAGGTTTGGGTATAATTCTTCCAAAATATGATAATAAGGAATGATGACAATTAATATTTATAAGTGACTATTATGCACAAAACAACATGCTAAATAATTTATGTTGATTGTTGTGTTTAATTTTCACAACAGTCATGGTGAAGAGTCTACTATTTTTATCATTCTACAAATGAGAAAGTCGACGCTCAGAGAGTTTAAATCATTCGTCCGGATGCTGCAGGGCTAAGTGCTACTGCAGGGCCTGAGCTCTAGAGCTGGAGTTCCTAATCACTGCAGAGTGAAACCTGTGGATCAGGAACTTTCAGCCAATGTGTCCTGAAGATTTATTCTGCTATGCTATGGTAGATCCTGGAAATAGCAGGATGAGTAAAGCATGGCTTCTGTCCTTGAGGAGCTCAGAGCCTCACACAGGAGACAAACACTTAAATGAATCTCAGTGCAATGTGCTAAGCTCTGGTCATGAAGATGCACAGACTACCAGGTAAATGTACAGGAAGGGCACTCATTGCCAAGGCCTAGAGCTAGCAGGGGAATGCCCTAGAATGGGTGATGTTGGAGCTAAGTCTGCAAAGAGCAAAGGAACAAGTGTGTAATCAAGAAATTTAAAATGATGGAGACAAAAATGTGAAAAGAGATGTACTGGCAGCCATGTATACATGGTGAAATCTAAATTTTAAGGTAAGAGAAGGCAAGAGATGAGACTGGAGAAGTGATAGGACCGGATCACAGAGAACCCAAGATATTACACTAAGGGGCATTGACTTTACCTTCTTGAGTCTAAGCAAAGGGAGCAATTGAGGCTTTTAAGTAGGAAAAGGATATGCTTATATTTGAATTTTAGATGTTTTTTCTGAAGACAGTTTGAGATCACAGTATGACTACTTTTTACCAACTCTGTGACCTCGATCAGGTTGCTGCATATATCTATACCTCAATTCACCATCTGTAAAGCGGGAATTGCAGAGTACCTACCTCATAAAGTAGTGGTGACAATTAAATAAGCTTATGAAGAAAACCACAAATATGAGTACCTGACATAGAGTAATCCTCCATAGCTATTAGATATTATTTACTTTTTGTGGATGAAGTTTGGAAGACATTAGTCAAGTTCAACTTGTCATTATACCCTTCAGAGAAAGAACCCAAAGAAGGTTACTATCAATGGTAACCTTTGCATTTGGCATGTCCCAGTCTAATTTGACAAGTGGAAAGATCTAGCAATCTGGAAATGCACGAATATATATTTAATCTCTTTCTAAACATACAGTGCTACTTACACTTTTATAATGCCTTGGATTCAAGATGCTGCAACCCAACACTCTCCACTCCATAGCATCCTTTACTTATTCCAGTCACAATGCTGCTTTCATGAATTACCATCATTGTTTCATTGGCTCGTACCTTTCTCTGGACTTTGAGCAACTTGAATTCAGCTTCCCTCTCTTTCTCTCCCTAAGCCTAGAAGAATGTGTGGGATATAAACACTCTTCAATTCTGTCAATTGAATGAGTTTAATTACATGCACGTGAAGGGGAAGGGAAAGAAAGTCCATTTTGCTAGGTTCTGTCTGAAACTGCAAAGAGCTATGGCAGAGAAGATTACGGAGAGCAGAATGAGGTTAGTAAAAGTCTCGCTGCTGCCCCTGAAATTATGGAATTCTGGGGCAGGAAGGAAAACCAAAAGCAATTTTCTACGGAGGTTGTAGGACTTTCTGTTTAAGTGGAAGTGGGTACTTCTGCAAGACCTTTCATTACAGATGGTGATCAACCCAGTCATTTTTACTTTTAATGCTCATGAAAACTATACCAAATATTCCCCACAGTGGTCCTGTAGTTACATAGGATTTGGTCTTCTAGTCATCCTACTTTCATGCTATGTTAGTCCTTTGAAAAACAAATGTACATGTTTTGATAGAAAGCAGGCAGGCCCCTGAAAGTTCTATAGACGGTTTTATCCATAATCTGATTTATCTGTATTCCCATCTCCATTAGGATAGGGATCCTTGGCATTCCTGAGAAGTCCTAGAAATGTCTGCCTCTCCTTGCTCATGTATGAATGGAATCTAGCTTTTGAAAAAACTCCCAGAATTTCCAGCACAAAAAAATATCTCGTGTCTGAAAGCAGAGAAGTGCCTCTTCACTGTCTTACTAGGTAGAGTTCCTCAAGAGAACCTTGGCTCATCTGTAAGTTTAACCTGTCTGCTGTGTTCTACAAACTTACTTTCAGATAAACAATCACTACCCTTAACAGAACCTGTGCCCAAGTGGACATATGCTTTCTCTACCTTACCTATAGGGCATCATGGCTCCTGGGTCCTCTTCATCCTACCCCGTCCCCAGGTATAACTTCTGGGCTGGAGAGGGCTCTCAAATTTTATCAATCTTGATCCTTTTAGGTATGGAGATAGGTTTCACCCAATGTACTTCATGTTTTTTCACTTTCCAGTCAGGTAGTAACTCATTATTAAAATGGCAAATAGAAATTTGCCACTATGGAAACAAATTGGAGATCGGGTGAGTCATGCCTATACCTTTTTTAACAATAGGAGTATAAATGATGTACATTTTAATGAAAATGCAATAATATTAAAGTCTTCTTATTGACAAATTACTGCCCAAAATACTATTAAAAATAAGCATCACTACATAAAGTTAGGCAACCCCCCCAAAAAACTTACAAGAAACAAAAATGATATAAATATAACTAAATTAATAGAGATTTATATTTAAGAACCAAGGATATCAATGATTAAAAGCCATGACCAATGTAAAACACTCGTAACGTTCAGTACATAAGGCATATGTCCCTCCAATTCTAAGAGTTCTGTGTCAGTTGAGTTTTTCCGCATGACTAGAATTTTGGTGGTAGCCAAATATCTTAGTGGAATAAGGCATCAAACTTTAATCAACTTGAGAAATGTGTAATTTTATAATAAATATGCCAGATATTAGAAATCCTTAATAAATATTTTAGTATGTTAATTGCAAATAGCCTTTAGTCTATACAATGGAGACTATATCCATTGTTTGGACATTTTATTCTTAGTCTACTAAGAAGCTGCTGTAGTGTGGATGCTTGTCCCCTTCAAACTTCATGTATGAATTTAATCCACAGTGTGGTGGTATCAGGAGAAGCCTAGTGGGAGATGTTTGGGTTATGGGGGCTGATCCCTCATGAGTGGCTTGTTCTTCTTCCAGTTGTGAGTGATGAAGTTCTGACTCCATTAGTTACTGTGAGAGCTGGTTGTTAAAGAGCCTGGTACCTCCCTCCTCACCCTCTTGCTCCCTTTCTCACCATGTGATCTCTGCACACATCTGTCCCCATGGGTTCTGCCATGAGTGGAAGCAGCCTGATGCCCTCACCAGATGCAGATGCCAGCGCCATGCTCCTTGTACAGTCTGCAGAACCCTAAGCCAAATAAGCCTCTTTTCTTTACAAATTACCCAGCCTCAGGTATTCCTTTATACAAACACAAAATAGAGTAAGACAGAAGCTCACCTGTAGGGCTTCAGACACATTTTGAGAATCTCAGTCCTAGAGCCATATTTTCAAACCGTGTTTACGGGAGCATTAAAAGTTGCAAGGGGCCTTAGAGCAAAACAGAATGGGTTGTTGAAACCTCTTTTTTCTTCTTAGCTTTACCCAGAGAAACAATACTTTCATCAGATATAAATTTAGCAGTTCTAGGTGATTCTGACTCATCTATTGAAGTGGTTCTCCATCTAATCATACCCAATATCCCTGTTACTAACAAGCATTTTGTAATGCCTTCTTTACCACCCTGAAATGAAATTTTAAAACAATATAAACTATCTACACACATAATCTTGAAAAATCAATATAAATCCCTAAATTTAAGATATAAAAGGAAAGAAATTATAATACCATAATACATACTTGATAGGTAAAAGGCTGGGCATGGTTACCCTTAAAAACATAATAGCTACATGCTTACCCCTGGCAAGTTTAGGTTTAAGTGAAATAGAACATTAAATTGATATATTTTCAGTCAGTTTTTTTCTTACAGTCAGTTTTTTTAAAGACATAAATATGTATATCCATATCATAATGGCCAGGAATGCAACAACTGCAACTGCAGAACTGCACGAGTATAATTATATTAGAGCCACAAATAACATGAGGAGCATTGTCAGCAGTATATGAATTTTGAAGGCAAAGTTAGAGCACTTATTTTGTGCCAGCTACTACTCTAAGCACATTACATTATTGACTCATTTAATCCCCACCACATTTTGAGACAGGTACCATTACTATCTTCAATTTACAGCTAAGGAAACTGACACATAGAGTGGTTAGGGGCCTTGTCCAAAGTCACATACAGCTAGTAACTATAGTATCTGTAATTCAAAGCTAGGCTGGCTGGCTCCAGAATCCTTGATTTTAACCTTTCCATTCTGTCTCTTGGTAAATACCTCCTGGTAAATCTCCTAAAAAAAAAAAAAAACAAGAGTCTGCTCTTCCCCCAATTATCCTAGTTGTTGCATTTCTGGAAAGTACACTGTATATTAAAACTCTGAAATAAATATTCCATGTCATATGTAAAATAGAGTTGGATTCTAGGCTCAGATTCTTACAAATTGCTTTTACACCTACATGAACGTCTGGGTAGATAGTCATATCCATTACATGGGATACAGGACAAATCTTCAAGGTCGGGGACTGTCCCTCACATGGCAGGACATCTGACATCCCTGGCCCCTGCCAATTATGTGAAAATAGTACCCCTGTAATCACCAGGAAAACCAAAACTACCACCATAGATTTCCAAAACTCCTCCTAGTGGGAGGTTCTCCTGCTGTCATTAGTGTCCAAATCCTGTTGCTTAGAGCCTCATAGCACATTTGATTCTATGCCCACATTCAGTCAGAGCAGCTCTGATTTTATCCATTTTATGCACTGGGATCCCAGACAAGATTTTGCTGCAAAAAAATCTTTTTACTACTTAAAAAAAAAAAAAAAAAAAAAGTTTTAAAACTGCTCCAGAGTAGGCCTCATTGCTCTTATCTTTGTGCAGTCCCTACTGTCTGCTCCCACCTTCTTTCTCTCTAGGTAAGCACACTGCTAATGCCCTGCTAATCTGTCACAATGAAGAGCTGGAGTGACAGGCTGCTGGCTCAGCCGGAGAACTCAGATTCCTATGCTGCTGTTTCTTTGTCCTGACTGATGCCCTCTGGCCCTGTGTGTTTCTCCAGACCTGTCTGTCCCTTATGAATTCAGCTAGTTGGGTGCCACATCTGGTTTACTGGGCTTCATTGATCCTCTATGATACTGAGACTGCTCTGCCACCAGGGTTTCAGACGGAGGGCAAAGCATTGTGCTGGAAGCAAAAATAAGCCTGCTATTGCTAATAGAGTCCTGGACTAGAAGTCAAGAGACATAGTTCTCTGCCACTAATTAGCTGTGTGGCCTTCAGCAAGTTATTTCCCTCCTCTAGGTTTCTTCATGTGCAAAATGAGAAGACTGGATTTCAAGATTGTAAGAGCCCTTTGCATCTCTGACCTCCTCCGTTTCTCTGATCTCTACAAGTTGACTGTGGTTAGGAAGGTAGTGTGTACAGCTCTAAGGTAAGGTCAATTGCACAGTCAACTAAAGATGGACAAGAAATACTTTTCTGGGGCAATGGCTTGCATTTTTTTTCATGTTCAAGTAAGCTACCAGGGTTATTTTGACCTCTTTAAACCATCGGCAGGAGATGGCAGCTCAAGGGAATGGATGGAATGGTATGAACAATAGCAGGGAGAACAATGCTTTAAGGAAAATGTGTTTTAGAATGAGCTTTTGCCTGGGTTTTATTGTGTACTCATCCACTACATCCTCCTTGCTCCTTTCCTCTTCAGAAAATAACTCGTCTGTGAGGCTGCCCAAGGCTGAGTGAACGAGGCTCAGAGACAAAGAGGAAAAAACTGGGGCAGAAGGGAATTTTATAAGGTGATGATTGATATGTCAAGTGTTGCTTCTCAGAAAGAAAATGAAAATGCTGTCATAAATTCTGGACAGATGCCAAATGCTATTGTCAGGAGATGGACAGGAGAACTTCACAGCAAATTAGGCCCGAGCTTCTAGTGAATCATTAGCATGTTGCATACTAGAAACAGCCCAGGGATGGGAGTGAGAAGCTTCCAATCTGAGTTCTAGCTTAGTCTCTTACTAATTGAGTGACTTTAGTCAAATCACATAATTATTTGGGTCTGGATTCCTCATTGACAAACATTATTATTGCCAATATTTTCTATTATTAGTTGCTGATAGTTTATAACAGAATTCCTTTACCAATTTAAATATTAGTAAGAGTCTAGTATCTGAAATAGATTTAAAAAAAAGGGGGGGAGCTATTCTAGGGCCCCTGCCCTTTCTCCCACTGTAACCTATGATGGCCCCTAAATCACCTCTTCAAGAACCTTAGGGACGTTTGAAAACCATCAGATTATATTTTCCCAATGGTCTCTTCCCAAAGTATTCTTTTATGTATTCAATAAACATTTACTGCAAGCCTCATCTGTACCAGACACTCTACTAGGCATTGGGTATGTAAGATAAACAGGACATCATCCCTGCCTTTCAGAGTTTTGTCCAATACATAGTAAGTAGCTTTCTAATGACTACTTTTTTTTTCATGCAGGTGCTTCTAGGAAAACACTGTGAAGGCCAATGAATGGAAATATTCCTAGATGGTCATAGTTCTCTATATAAATTATTAAACTGGTATCCGGTTTATGCATTAGTCTCCTGAAACTAGCTTTGTGTGATCTCATCACTAAGAGAGTACGGTAACTAATGATAAATTTCAAATTCTGCAAGTCTCTGGGGAAGACCTTACATCACGCTGAAACCACCACAGTAGTTAAAGGGACTTAACTAGCCTAAAATGGGACTTTGTAAGGTCCCCTTGCACCCAGCCTCAACAGCCATATTTCATAATCGTCTTTTATAATGTGGCCCAGTAGTCCCCAATATTTTGTGGTGAACATTTTCAGAGGCAGAAAATCCCCTGACTAATTTGATAACAGCTAAAATACATCCCGTAAATTTCAGTGATCAATATAAGGAAGCTCAGGAATGTCACTTGGTGTCCAAAGAGAAGAATGACTACAGACTGGTATCTTCCTGAGTCTCTTCAACTGGCTCTCTGCTATCACTCTGGGAATTTTTTTGAGCCACGGAAATATTCATAGAATAGATGTCTAAGTTAAAAGTAGGATGTGCCAAAAAAATAATATCTATTTGGAAATATATTAGGGTCTGTTGAAAGGTAGCCTCATTCTTTTGTGATAAGTTTTACCAAATGTGGCAATTTAAAAACATAGCCACAATTTCTTTGACACTTTCCAGAAAGAGATGGGAGTATATTTTACCTACTCTTGAGTTTGGGCAGGCTGTAACTACTTCAACCTTTTGAGTATGGGTATAAGTAAGTAAATGTGATTTCCAAGGCTGGGTCATAAGGACCACGCAGCTTCCACTTTGTTCACCAGATACTTGAATTTGGTGTCCTGTTGAAACAAGGTAAGGGATTCAACTTCCCTGAGACCATGCCTGGGAGGAAGCCCAAGTCACATGAAGATGCCATATGTAATTGTTCTGGTATACAATTTCCTCTGTTCAATAAATAAAATATAAACCCATTGTTTCACTATTATATGGTTCCCATATTCCAGTAGGGAGCCTTTAACCCCAGAGAGAATGCCAGGTTTTAGAGGAAAAAAACTACCCATTTTAATCATCTTCTCTTAAACTCATGAAACCATAAACTTTGGTAGCAATGCCTGCCGCCTTCCTAATTATATTTATCTGACCGGGTATGCTCCTCTTTTATTTAATTCTAATTGTATGAATCTACACATTGAATAGCATTCCATGGCCTGATTTAATGAAATTTTCCCATTTGAACCAAGAGGGTCCATCCTATTATCCATCTTTTAAACTCAGCAGGTTTACCTCACACAAGACCGTGAGTGACAGATAAAAGCAAGCCACAGATAGCATCCAGCAGTCAAGAAAAATGCCTCAGACTTCTCCTGTTTTATTCTCAGGTCACTGCTCTTGCTTTTGACTCTGCTTTTCTGGTCTCCTAACTCTATTCCCTGGCTTCCACATTTGCTCCTGGCCTTTGGAATATGCCACTCTGAGGGGCTCTCTTTGTAGTTTCTTGGTCTTCATTTTCTCCTTGGTATTCATTAAACCACACTAGCCAATTAAATCCTAGAATTGTTAGTGCTGTGGTTACAGGCAATGGCTGTGAAGTGAGACTGCCTGTCTTCAAAACATCTTCCATCGCATCTTAGTTTTGTGACCTTAGGCGAGATGCTTAAACCTTCTGTGCCTCAGTTTCCTTAACTTCAAAATGGCACTGGTAATAGTACTGCTGTAAGAATTAGGTGAGATTTTATAGTTGAGTCTATAAGACAGAACCTAGCTCACAGTCCGCACTTAATAAAAGTTAGCTGTTATTGCTAACTCCAACTGATCAACAATGGGAGGGGATTTGCAAACCTTACATGAGTTTCCTAAAGAGTTGCAAAGAAGTCTAATTCCTGAAGAGATTAATAGTTTTCATGGGAGAGGAAGATCTGGCATAAAACATGTTAGGAAATGCTAGCTTAAATTCAGTCAAACCAATTTATTAAATTCAAAACTACCCAGAACCTTTTTTATAAAATAGGTTGTCCTTGTTCTTCAAGGTAGAAACAAGGTAGAAATGGCAAATAAGTGGTGGGTCAAACTCAAACCCAGGGCTACTGCCTCTAACCCAGTCCTCATTCACCAAACTCTCTGACTTCTTGTGTCATTGAGTACTTCAAACAATTTGGAGTGTTTTGCTGTCTCAAATAATTAGTGAACTATGAGTTGCCTCTCTCTTTCAGAAGTGATTGTTATCAATTATGGAATTATTAACAACGCTTCCCATCTGCCTCTAGTTTCCAGCTAAGAATGTTAATTAAAACACAAATCCATCCAAGAATTTGGGAAATTTATTACTGAAGATGTTTACTGATGATTCTAATAAAATAAATTTACTCAGTAAATAATACAGATATTGATTTCACATTTCACTTATGTCAATAATTCTTCTTTTAGAAAATTATATTACCCCAATGACAATGGTACGGAGCTGTGGGTGTTTCCCTTCCTTGGTGATTCATTCAGTTCACCTATTTGCCCCAGAACTAGTATATATTTTCAGATTGCTATGAGCATCTCACTGACGTGTAAGCTACAGAAGAGAGATTGTACCACGCCAGAGGCCCTTACCAAATTGTAGCAGAAAATAGAGCTAGGCTAGTGATAGAACTTAAGGCTTTAGGATTCTAGCAATCAGAGGTCTACCTCTACACCACTGAGGGCTAAGTTTTAAAGAAAATAGCCTAATTTATCCCCAGCATGTAAAAGGAGGTTTACTTAAAGCTACTTCCGCCACCCCAGCTGCTCTATTATACTTAATTTATGTCAGGAAAAAAAAAAAAAATTTGCTCCATACCTGCTTCAAGCCAGTGATTCCTCTGCAAGTGGCCAGCTAATCCTTTCCAATCCCCAGGGCAGGATGAAGTTCCAAAAGCATCATAGAGGCTTCTCTGCATCTTGCAATTTGAATGCTGAGCAAAAACTACAGACTGCTAATATTGCTGGGCCTCTCACATTACATGGGCCTCAGCTGACCCAGTCTCGGGGACCTGAGCACAGTCACTGTGAGTCATATCCTGCATTTCTGTCATTCTCACTCACTGGCCAGAACACTAGTCCTTCCAATTAACAAACATCTGCATGCTTCTGATCCATCTATTTTTCTGTGCATTTTCCCATCATGTTCTTTTGTCCATTTCTGGTCTTCTTTATGAATACTTTCCATTATACTCTCTGTAACTGCTGTTCCAAGGTAAGCAGCCCCATCCCATCACATCCTCTACCTCTTCACAGAATCTTTCTACGTCCTGGTATGGAATCATTAATTTTATATTCCTTTATTTGTCTATAAAGCGAGAATGAGTTGGCATTCAGCATGAATTGTGCATCTGGCAATTTTCTAACCATGAAACCATAACCTGCTTCTTCTCTAAGAAAATCCTTCTCCCTAGACCCCAGTGTCATAAAGTCCAAGGCCATTCTCCTCCTGCCCTTTGTTTACTGTAAATCTTTAGTTCATTGGTCCTCATGCAAAGCCCTTTCATCCTTTGAGGCTCAGGTCATTTCACTTTCCCGCCTCTACTCTCCCTCACGTTTCTACCATGTAGAGCTCTCTGGTCCTTCCATACTGTCTAGGAGGCACTTTGAAACCTGCCTCACAGTCTTTTTCTGCACTTTGATTTCTACCATCATATGGATGATTTAATGACTAGTTTCATTCGTACAATTTTGGACAGCTCATCTAACTCTCTAACCATATAACTTCAAAGTCCTCAGTTTCCTTGAGGACAGCAAATTGCATCAACTTTCTACTCTAATATTTCCCCCTACACCCCTGACCCCCTCAAGCACTGTAGTGCTTTTTTTATCCTGTTACCCTAACTGCTTATAAAAACCCTGTATTCCATACTAAACTTTGATCCCACTCAGCTTCATTCATTGCCAACACTTCAAAGTTTTCAAATCCTCCTTTTTTTCATTTCTTAGTAAACAAACTATAACTTCTGATCAATCTAACCCTCTGTGTTTTCTTCTTCTACACCAAGGCAGGTTACTTCATTTGTAGAAAATAGCTTATAATTTTGTGAACTATTTGCCCTCCAAATAAGTAATTTTAAAAAGACCCTCAGAACCATTCAATCTTTTTTTTTCCTAGGTGTTTCTTGCTAACTCCTTTCAATTTCCTCACAGGGATTTAAATTATGTAAGTCTTAAGCCCTTCCTTCCCAATGTTGCCCCCCTCCTCTTTCAACAGAAGGCTCAGGACTGAACTTTAAACTAGATATGAATCTTGGATCTAACAATTCCTACTCTGTGTAACTTTGAGCATGTTTCTTCTTTGTTGTACCTTGGTGTGGTTATCTTTAATATTGGGAATATGAAAAGCATGTAATGAAAAATCTGACACAAAACTATCCTTCTACTTCTCCCATTTAGATAGAGGTGGTCCTATACCTAAAACTCACTCTTAGGTCACTGTTGTGATCTAGTCCCCTTAAATCTATATGCTGAGACACTGCTCAATTTTCCAGATTTGCCTACTAATTTCTCTATTTTCCCTTTGAATTTTTATGTTGCTAGTTTCAACATTTGGATTACTCTCTATTTTCAGCTTTTTTATTTTTCAATTTTCTCTCAACAATACACTGCAAAAACATTTTCCCCAATAATTTAAAAGTCTTTGAAAATAAGATTTTCAATGGTTGTGAATACTCTGTGAATACACCATAATTCATTTAACTATGCCTTCTTTGTTGAGCAGAAAGATTGTTTTCATTTTTCATTATTCTAAATGATGTTATGATTATTATCCTTGTATATAGATCTTTATCTGCATCTCTGATTCTATCCACAGGGTAGAATTCTATAAGTAGACTTTCAGGGTCAAAATCTATATTTTTAAGGCTCTATACACACATTATTAAAGTGCTTTTCAGAAAGATTATACCAATTTATACACCCACCAGCTGTGGATGAAAGAGATGGTCTCACCATATCTACACTGTCATTAAGAATATTTCCTGCTAAATTTTCAACTTTTCCCTCTCTACTGGTTCTCACAACAGAGGCTAAAAATATATTTAAGTGTTTCATCTCCTAAAAACAATAATTTTCTATGTAGTGTCTCTCTTTGGATACCATCTTATTGTTCTTTCCTTCACAGGTTCCCTGGGGAGTGATTAGTCTTCAGCCTTGGTCTCTACCACCAAATCTTCCTGCTGTCATCTCAGCTAGGCCTTCATCTCTCCACTCACCAAATGTTACCACTGACATCTGTACTACAAAGTCCAGCAGATTCTTTATGTCATTTATTATACATCAAATTTAAGCATGTAGCACTGTTAAATTTTACTAGAAATTCTCACTTAGCTTCTGAGACACGTTTTTCTGTTTTTCCTCATTCTTTCTTAACCATTCTTTCCCAAGGCTATTTTGTATGTCATCTCCTATTCTTCCCCACATTTCTTCTGGATTATTTAACCTGCCTTAATGACTTTGGCAACAAGCTATGGCTGATAAATCCCAAAGCTTTCTGTTTAGTCTAACTTCCTCCATAAACTACAGCAAGAATATTATGTTCAAATGTCCACTGGATTTCCCTAAGTGGATAACCTTGAAAATTTAAAGCCTAAAAATATTAAATTACATTTATTCCCTCTCTCCAAACCTCTGACTCTAGTATTGACTATTTTGATAAAGAGCACCACTCTATACGCTTGTGTTTAAGAAAGAAATCGGGAAGTAATGAACTTACTTCACTGTTCTTAACTAATATTCGATAAAATCTCAAAAAATAACGTTCATTTCTACACAAATGATTCTCACCAACTTTCAGTCGTATCTCTAACACACCACTCATCTCAATGACTCTCCAGGTTATTTTTAGTTCACATTTCTTCTAGATTACAGAGCAAAGCAACCCAATTCATGTCTCTATGACTTTCCATTTTGTTTTCCCATAATTTTCCACTCACACAACACACATTGCACCAACCTACCCAGCCAAGAACTATTACATTTTCAGAATCAGCAAATAGAGAATTTTCTAATAAAGACATCACACTCACTCAGCTACAATTGGCCATTTCTTCTCTTGCATGTGAAATCCAACACTTACATTTCTCTTCCTACTTAGTCCAAGAATATTTCTTTAAATTTATTTATTTTACATCTTTCCTCTGCCATATTGCCAGCCCCTAATGAAAGTACCACTTCTGCTTTTCTTTATATCCTTAGTTTAGGGAATTTCTCAGGGGAATAAAAAATTTCCCTTGGCCTTATGAAATCAATATATTAAGTTAAAAGAATTTCTATCTTAGAAAAAAATCACCTTCTTTAAAAACCTGTTTTTGGTCTGGTTTCTCTATCTCATAGAAAATAGTTGTCCATCTTCCTGTGCATCACATACATATTTCTATTGAAATCCCCAGGATATTTCTTTTGTGTCCTTGACTACACCTTTTAAATATTTCTGCCCCAAACCCTGACTTATTTCACAGCATTTTTTGGTTGTCATAGTCGTCTTTGACTCCTTGAGGACAGGTCCAGATTCTACATTTCTTTGAAGCTCAGCTTAATAGATTCCCAGTAAATATTTGTTGATAAAGTGAATGTTAGGAATTATAACAGGATCAATATGAAGAAAATATTATCAAAATCTACTGAGGGAATACTCTCACTCTAATCAAAAAAGAAATGCTCTCTTGAACTAAACAACACACAAAAAAACTTAAAAAATCAATTCATAAAGTAACTGTTTCAGTCCATAGAAAACAAGCAGTGTAAGACAGTGATCCCTAAGAGAAGAGGTCATATAACTATACCTAGCATGTCGCCAGTATCCACACCACAGTGCCAAGAGAGAGAACCCAAAACAGCAAATTATACATTTCAGATGATCAATCAGTGAAAGTAAATACACAGCAATAGAATCTACTCACAACGAAGGAAACAAAGAGAAAAATGAACAGAGTCTCAATAACATATACAACAGTATCAAGTAGTAAAATACACAAACAATTTGAGTCCCAGACAAAACAAAAGAATAAAAGAGGGGGTGAAAAACAACTTATTTGAAGAAATAATGGCTAAGTTATAGCTAGAATCTTTCCAAAATTAAAGAAAACCATAACATTACATATCTAAGAAACTCAACAAACTCCAGACAGACATAAAGAAAACCCTACCAAAGCATATCTTAATCAAATGGATGAAAACCAGGGAATAGCAAAATAATCTCAAAAAGCCACCAAATAAAAATGACACATTATATAAAATGTGATGAGAATTATCACAGATCTCTTCAAAAAACATTTAAACCAGATGTCTGCACCCGAATGTTTATAGCAGCACAATTCACTACTGCAAGGATGTGGAAACAACCCAAGTGCCTGTCAATTCATGAGTGGACTATTAAAATTTGGTATATGGATACAATGGAATATTACTTAATTATAAGAAACAACAGTGATCTAGCACCTCTTATATTTTCCTCGATTGAGCTTGAGCCCATTATCCGAAGTGAGGTATCACAAGATCAGAAGAATAGGCTCCACATGTACTTGCAGTCAAATTGGCACTAACTGATCAACACTATGGTGCTCACACCGTAGTAATATTCTCCAGGGATTAGGGGGGTGTCGGGGCAAGTAAACTCACAAACAATGGATGTGGTGAGCATCGTAGAGGGGATGGGCATGCCTCTAATCTTTGCTTAGGTGAGGCAAAGATATAAAATGTAACCAAAATATTTGTCCCCTCATAATACCCTGAAATTAAAAAAAAATAAAAAATCATAAAAAAATTAAATTTACTAACACAAGAGATCTTAAGTGTTCTTACCACACAATAAAAAAAGAAAAAAACAAAGAAAAGAAAAAAGTGGTAACTATGTAAAGTGATGAATATGTTAATTAGCTTCATTGCAGTGATTACTTCACAATGCATATGAAAATGTTATGTTGTACATTTTAAATATACACACTTTTATTTGTCAACTATACATCAGTAAAGCTGAAAAAACTTAAAAAAAAATTTAAACCAGAAAGACAAGAGAGAAAATTTTAAAATACTGGATATAAAAACTGTCAACCTGTAATGCTTTATCCAGTGAAAATATCTTTTAATGATGAAAGTATAAAAAAGACATTTTCTGGCAAACTGAGAAAATAAATTGCCAACAAATTTAAATAACACTGAATATTTAAGGAAGTTCTTCACACAGAATAAATATGGATCTAAGAAAAAAAATTAAGGAGCTCTGGAAACAGTAAATGCATGAGTAATAGTAAAAGACACTGTTATGGACTGAATATCTGTGTCTTCCCAAATTTATATATTGAAGCCCTAACTCCCAATGTTATGGTGTCTCCAACTATCCTCAAGCTATCCTCTTGTCTCAGCCTCCCAAAGCACTGGGTTTACACGTACAGTGGCGTGAGCCACTATACCTGTCCACTGTGATGGTATTAGGAGATGGAGCCTTGGGAAGTAATTAGGTTTAGATGAGGTTATAAGGGTGGGGTCCTTCCAAGAAGGGGAAAAAAGACCAGAATTCTTTCTCTCTCCACCAAATGATAACACAGCAAAAAAGTGACCCTCTGCAAGCAAGGAAGAGGAGCCTCACAGAAATCAAATCTGCCTGAAACTTGATCTTAGATATCCCAGCCTCTAGAACTATAAGAAATATGTCTGTTGTTTAAGCCACCCCATCTCTGGTATTTTATTATGGCAGCCCTAGGCTGACTTTTTTTTATTTTTAATTTTCAAAAGATAATTTTACATTTAAAACAAAACTAATAATATATTTTGACATTTATAATACATGTAGAAATAAAATGTATGACAAAAATAGCACAAAGGCTGAAAAGGGGAAAATAGTAGTTTACTGTTTTATAAAGTTCAAAGAACCTATGATAAGGTTCTTACAACTATAGGTGAAACAATTTAATATTATTTGAAGGTAGATTGTGGGAAGTTAAAGATGTGGATTGTAAACCTTGGAGCAAGATCTAAAAATCAAAAAGAATTATAGTTAACAAGCTAATAGTGAAGATAAAATGGAATCACAAAATACAATCCTAAAGAAGGTGAGCAGAGAGGGAAAAAGGGAATGAAGAACAGATGGTATTAATAAAATACAAATAGCAATTAGGTAGATTTAAGCCCAACCATATAAATAATTTCATTAAATGCAAATAGCCTACCCATTCCAATTAAAAGAGATTGGATAAAAAACCAAGACCTAATTATATGCTGTCTAAGTAAGCCATATAAAGTACAAAGACACAGATATGGAAAGATAGACCATGAATACAGTAATTAAAAGAAAGCTAGAGCAACTATGGTAATATCAGACAAAGTAGATTTTAGAACAAGGAAATGGGAGGGGATATTAGATAATAATCAAAGAGGTCAATTAATCAAAAGAGCATCTTGATCTAATGAAAAAGCTGCTCCAATATCATACAGCCTGTAATGACTGTGCATATATTAGCACAGAATGTTGTGAAAATATTGTACAAAGAAGTACAAGCCTTACTCAGGAGAACTTTGGAATATAGGTGGGAGGATAAAACATATTAAAAGACAGTTCAGAATGTAACACTGTGTCAAGTGACAAATGAGTGGCAAAACACATACACACATTCAAAGCCCAGAGAGAAGATATGGTGGTTCAGGGTGGTCCTGAAAAACATCACAAGTAGGAGTGGTGTCAAAGATAGATACTTTTTAAAAAAGCAGAACAAAGATGATGTTTGAGTTAGAAAAATTAAGGGGTATCAACGTCTGGCATGGGAAAACAAAAATGTTTTCTGGAGAACTGAACCAGCTCAGTGTTGGTGTCAGAAACGATTCTAATAGATGAGACGTGGGAGGTAAGATGAAAGAGATTTAATAATAAAGGAGTTTCAAACGTTTGCAAAAACACAGCAGGCTCTGTAGAACTTTGAACGAAGTATAGATCACACCTACAATTCCTATTTTTTCATACATTTTACAGATTTTCAGTGATACACTCAGGTAAGTGTGGTTGTCAGAGGTAAAAGAATTTAACATAATTCTGGTCCATAGGCAATAAATGAAAGTTACTGACTTCTCTGGAAGGCTTGTACTCATGACACCCCATCACTCTGTGGGAAATACTCTCACAAACAGCACTAATACCTGTGCTCTTACCAAATCCTGGGCACTTTCTTCTCCTCATTCTCCTTCATTGTGTGGCAATAGGTGCTGCTTGTCACTGCCTCCTTCTTGACACACAAATTATTCAGCTTTTAAGACACTTCACCAGTGAATTAGCAAACATTTTCACACCTATTATATTCCAGACATTAACGATGTTCTTTATATGCTTTTTATTCCCTCTCTCTTTTTTTTTTCTAGTCATGCCTCTGCTTGGTAGATTAAAACCTCCCTAAGGCAGATAATTTATCTCATTTTTCTTTATCCCCAAGAATATCTTCCTTTATATTCTAAATATATTTTGACAATATTAGAGTTGCCTCTCAACATGTTGTGAAGCAACTAAGCGATGTAATGTAAGAGATTGAAAAAATGAGTCACATGTGGTGCTAGAAATGGTCACGGATGAGTGGTCTTAGAAAATTTCCAGAAGAAAAAGGAAGATCTAGTAAAATTTTTTACTTTGTTGAAGAATGGAATGGATGAAAACTATGAAGAGATCACACTCAATGCCTAAAACCTTGAACATGAAGCATGGCATGGCATTGGAATGCTCCTTTATTTGCCTAGATCCAGGAAGGTCCCATTTAGAAAAAAAAAAAAAAGTTTCCCCAAGCGGGAAATTTTGCTCCAAAGTCATCAATTAATTTGTTATGCATTAATTCAGTTAACATTGATCAAATGGCCATTGCAATAGCCTGGCCTCTTATCCCTCTAAACCACTTCTGCCTGCCTTTGCTGTCACCATCTGACTCCCATCTATAGATGGTTCCAGTCAGTGATCTGAGATTAGTCTGCTTCTCCATAATCAGGAGATAGTAAATGCTTTTTACATGCATAGAACCAACTCACACAGCTCTTGGCCCTGTATTTTCCTTGTCCTCTGGGTATGGGCTAGATTAAAATCTGTCCTGTTCTTGTGGCCTACTCCTTCCCTTGTACTTTATAACATCCAGGATTGGAATTTTTGTCTCAAAAATTTAAGATTTCAAGTTTGGTTAGCATCTTACTACCTGTCCATATATCCACTGACTTTCTTCTTCCCTGCCATAGTGTTTCCCTGACTCTTAGGTCTAATTATTTCTTAGTGGATTTGCCTATAGCCTAGATTGCCACTTATGGTTTGTTCTCCTGCTCCCAAATGCCCACCTTCACCATGCAAGCCATGCCTCCTTCCATTGCCTGCAGCTGGGTCTGTGTCCCACGTCAACCCTAAGCTTCACCTGATAGGACTGCCTCTACCTTTCAGTCTCTCCCATCATGACGTGCCTCCCGTGAACCAACCTCACAAGTCTATACTACATTAAGACTGGAAATGTTTGTTTGATTTTCTTTGGAACCAGGTATTATCATTGACGCCACCAACATGAAGTTTAGTGGAACAAGTAAAAAGGAATATTAGCAATTCATAAGCACCTCACACAACCTTAGTGAAGTACAGAGGATGGTTGTGCTGTTTAGTTTCAAGGGGAGAAACTGATGTGTTTTAAAAGATGTATTTCTCATTATGTCTAATTAGACAAGAAACAGGTAAAAGGGATAAGAAGAAGAAATTATGTTTTTAATCCAATAACAATAATTATATGTTGCTGAAGTGGTTTCCATTTTTAATGCTATTAGTGTTGTGAATCCAGTGAATTATGAAAAGTTACACATTTGGAGCTTAAATAAAAATGGAGGGCTTTTTTCTTATAGTGGATAAGAGATGTTCTTTCATGTGCAAACAATACAGAGAATAAGGTATTTTCTCCTTTCAAAAGGCTTCCATTTAATTATTTCCTTTTCATTTGTTTTCTTTGTAAATAAATACAAAATACCAAGAATAGGGCAAAATTAAGCAATAGGACTATGAATACAAATATGTACATTCTTAAGTATGTGATTCTTGACCACAAGTGCAAAGTTCTCAAAACAAAGCATACTTTTTACTGAGTACTATTACTTGAGTCTTTTAAAAAAGGGAAAAATGGAGATTCTGCCAATGCAAGATGTGGAGAGGGTATGATAGGAGAACACCCTCAGAAGTATCTGAAATAAACCCTTGGTGATGGTTTTAAAGTTTTCTAATGCCAAAAAATGGCACATATTGCCCGCAAACATATAGGTTCTCTGCAATTATTTATCACAAATTAATGAGAAATACAGAAGCTTACAGGAAGTTCAGGCTATAAGGAATGGAAAATAAGAAGAGAAATTTTAAAACATGAACTAAGATGTCTTCTCAATTACCAAAAGAAGTAATGAAATCAGAATTAGTTAAGCCAGTTTATGTTTTACCTTTCCAGATTTAACCAGAACATATACGAGTTATTATCTGGGAAAAAGTACCATAGGGACGCTGTCTCATTCTCATAGTCACTATAAACTTTCCAGAAATTCTAGCCAATCATTCTGTAAGACATTTCTTGACTGTTTCTGGTATACTCACCACTGTAACACATGTTGTCAGAAATGAAAACAGACTTAGTTCTTGCCTTTGAGAAGCACCATCTATTTCAGTTGAGGAAAAGATATGTCTAAAGTGACCTAAAAATACCCACAAGAGTATATATGAACTCAAGGGTTGAGCAGATACTCTCACAAAGTGTACTAAAGTCTTGGTAGCATCATCTGTTGGGAAGGAGGGAGAAGCTGATAATGGACAGAATATGGAAGACTTATGAGCCTCCAAGCTTGGAGGAAGTCACTAAACTGATCCAGATGGTCAAAGAGATGAGACAACTTAACCTTCATTTAAGGCTAATCTAATAATAGAACACAAAGGCATTTGGTGGGTAAGCCCTAAAAAAATCAGGAAGTCTAGAGAGCAGATAACCTAAGCAGGGTAATAGGTCTACGATTGTGGATGATTAGAATATCAGAACAAGACTCAAATTAATTCTTAGGAGTTTGAGGAATTAAGTAGAAAAGATGGCAAAAGCCACAGTAAGTTGTAGAAATAAATAGCAGCCCTGACAAAAATCATATCAAGTATCTTTTCAGATGACAGTGGAATAAAACTACAAATTAATAACAAGAAGAACACTGGAACTTGTACAAATAAATGGAAATTAAATAATATGCTCCTGAATGACCAATGGGTCAAGGAAGAAATTAAGAAGGAAATTTTAAAATTTCTTGAGACAAAAATGGAAACGCATCAAACCAAAACCTATGGGATACAACAAAAGCAGTTCTAAGAGTGATGTTTGTAGCAATAAATGCCTACTTCAAAAAAGTTGAAAGATTTCAAATAAACAACTTAATAATGTACCTCAAGGAAGGAGAAAGGCAAGAACAAACCAAACCCAAAATTAGTAGAAGAAATAATAAAGATCAGAGCAAAACTAAACTATATAAGGACTTAAAAAAAAAAAAGAATACAGAGAATAAACAAAACAAAAATTGGGGTTTTGAAAAGATGAAAAAATTTTATAAACTATTATCTAGACTAAAATAGAGAGAAGACCAAATAAATAAACAGGAGGCATTACAACTGACACTACAGAAAAACAAATGATCAGTAGAGACTATCATGAAAATATACATATATGTGTGTGTGTGTGTATATATATATATATATATATATATATATACACACACACACACACCCCAACGAATTAGAAAACTTAGAGAACATGGATGAATTCCTGGAAAAATATAACCTACCAAGATTGAACCAGGAATATATAGAAAACCTGAATAGACCAATAATGAGTAATGAGATTGAATCAGTAACAAGTCTCCCAACACAGAAAAGCCTAGGACCGAATGGCTTTACTGCTAAATTCTACCACACTTTTAAAGAAGTAACACAAGTTCAACTCCTATCTTAGAAACGTAAGAATTAGAGCTAAATTTATGTTATTATAAGGATTAGAACTAAAATTTTATTTGTATATTCAATAAATATTGATTGAACTCCCACTGTTATATATGCTAAACATTATTCATGGCATTTGGGAAATATTAGTAAATAACAAAAAAAAAATCAACAGATCTTCCCTAGTGGAACTTATATTCCACCAGCAAGAGAAGATTGATGTATGATAATCATGATAAATAATCAGATGATACAGGAATTTGGAAGGTAAAAGGATTTTTAAGGGAAGGAAAATAGAGACCAGGTAATGGAGACTGCAGGTGCCAAGGGTGAGGTTGAAGGACATGTATTAAATAAGGTGATCAGAGAAGGTCTCTTCCAGAAGCTGAGACAAGAGCGTAAGTGAAATGAGGGAACGAAGGAAAAGAGGAAGTCAGCCAAGGAGATATTGGCAGAAATAAAGCAGGTATCAAAAACATCCTTCTGAATCAATAGCATCATTAAGTTATGATGTAGTTTGTACCATAGGTGAAAGAATTAGGTTGGATGTGTTTTCAGCTGGGAAATCACCCAAATATTTTCCTTTCATTTGTACAAAGTTTTCTTCCTAATAATTTGCTTCTTGTCTCTGAATTTATTAGAGTTCCACTATATTCTAAACCATATTTGTAAAAGGTGAACAGGACTTTATAGCTATACTAAAGTTGCTCAGATTGGTCATGGAAGGCTAATCATCAAAACACAGCGAAACAACCAGGAAAAGACAAACTTCAGGGGAATAAAGGAAGGTGGAATAAACACAACGCTCCTGTTGCATTGTGCTGCAGGTTAAGGTGTTTTCTATTTTACCATTTCTTTTCATCTGAAGTGCTTGAAACTTGAGTGCTGACCCCATCTCACCCCACAAATCATTTAATATGATCTAAGGGGCCCTGCCCTGTGTCTTAGAAAGCCCAGATTTTATTTAAGGGAATTAAATGCATATTTGAGGTTGTCAGAGAGCATTTTGTCAAACAAAAAGACAAAAAATAGTTCCCCTAAAGCCAGTTTTCTTAATGCTCAACTTGCCTTACAAATTAAAATTAACTAACATTAATTTATGTTGTAGAGATTTTTAGATAAAATGGCTAAAATCCTCAGTTTTCCAATTTACTTATATTAGAAGAAACATACAAGATTTCAAAACATTCTTATTATTCATAAGATGCTACAAATGTTTTATTTATATAGATATATATGTAAATAAAATAAAATCTTGCAGAAAAACTTTAGCCACAATAAATAAAACCTTAAAATGTATTCAAAATGTCAAAATATGATAACCAAAGGGATACAAAAATAATCAAAAAGCTTAGATTTTAAATAACTTTTTTATTAGAAAGACAGGTCAAGTGTAGTCTGTAGATGACTTTAACAGGCACAGTAACTACACAGGTGTTATGTTTAGTTACAATACCAATGGCTTGATATCTTTTGCCTTCTATGCTTTGTTTATGGATTCATGTTATTTGCCAGTAACTACAAAGGAATGCTAATATCTATGGAAATGCATGAAAGAAGTAAACATATAACAAATGGCTAAGATGTTCCAAGCTCTGTGTAAAAATTGTGTCTGTTTTTTCATTTAATCCTCATCACAAACCTCTTTGAGGCTATTCTTACATCATTTTATATATCAACAAAACAAAAGACTAAGGTAGATAAGTGCTAGGGTCTTCTCTTGCATATCAAGAGATGGTGTCCCTCTGAGGTTTTAGGGTTATTGGCAAAAAAAAAAAAAAAAAAATTGCCCCTTGAACTTTGTAAACCCACAACCCAAAGAGAAGCAGCTGGTCAATTTATCTTACAAAGGACTTTCTGGTTCACTGCCTCTTCTAACTGGTAAATATGCAAAGGTTTTGTCATCAATCCAGTCGAGCAAGGAAGAATGTATCATAATATATTTTCCTCCTCAAAAGTGATTTCCAAATCATCTGGTATTTGAATTTCAAAGCTGATGCAGCTCAGAATGTGTGGGTTTAGAATAACAAACCTGCTTGAAAAACCAAGGCATATTTTTGCCGTGCGCTGCATTAAAGTTGGGATGTTTACAGCCAAGACAAGACTGAAGCCCCTTTGCTCAAACTGGCTTCCATGTCTATAATTGACTAGCTTCCAAAATCATATACTGATTTTAATAAAGTCAAAAATTCCTCCCTAATCAGTTTAAAAGCTAAAATAGGAAACTCAGATTCAGTTCTTTGATTGAAAATCAGTTAAGACATTTGAATAATCATTCATTCCTCCCAACTTGTCAGTGTTACTTTAACATCTAAGCCCATGAGCTTTATATAATTGTCTTAAGATGTTTTAAAACATTCTCGACTTTTCAGTTTAATTTTAAGCGTTTTAAAATTACTATTTTAGTGAACAAAGCAATCAAATTATTAAACTTTTTTTTTCTTTTTACAGGAACAAGTTAAAAATACTTCCTGTGAATTTAAGTGTGGAACTCACACAAGTGCCTTAAAAATGATATGTCATTAGGATTTATAAAATCAGAGAATCAAAATGAATGGGTCTGTGATAAAAAGCTTAAAGTATTGGTGATGAATCAGATATTGCAATATGAAGGCTTATAAAAGAAGTGGATATCAGGCTATCACTACCCACATACAAAATGCCACTGGCAGTGCTAAGCAGATCCTACACAGCTGGATGTGATAGTCTCTAGATCATCCATAGATCATCACCTCCAAGAAAGTCACTTGATGTTGCTTCCTTTCACACTTTCAAGAACTCCTAGGTCAGCTAACAACAGATGTGCTTTAACAGCTTTTGGATCATATTTTATCATTTGTGAATTAGACACATTTTATTCTCTTCCTTCTTTCTTTAGTTCTTTTCCTGTGAATATCACCTAAACAGTGACAAGCCACCTACGAAAAGCGATCATTATGGTTCCTTTAAGAAAGCAAAAGTCTTCTAAGTCATAAACTCTACAAAAATGAAAGCCGTTTCGAGGTTTTTCTTGACAATTATTGCAAATTAATCTGAAACTTTCTGTCAAAAATATAAATAGATAAGAAAGTTGGAAGGAAGTGAAAGGAATGAGTATTCTCCAGAATGTGTATTAGTCAAAAACTGAATCTAAACCTCTTGCCCAAATAAATAATAGTAATAATTTCATCAATACTATCTCAAAGGGATTCATGATTTCAGAGTCACAAATGCTACTAGAAAACTCTTTTGTTTTATTCCTTTTCCAGAAAATTATTTGTACTAGTGTTGATTAATTTTGCTTTCCATGAATAATTCTACTCCACTTTACTAAGGGCACTAAGAAAATGAAGGTTGTCAGACGTTGCCTCGGTGTGTTCCCCTGACCTCAGAATATAGTTACTAGTGCTTTATTAACCCTTCCTTCCTTCCTTCCCAAGTAAGTTTAAATCAGAAAATTTGTCCACAGTCAACTGATTGATTGAAACACCCTGACTGTTTTCTGAAATCTATATTATATATTATTTTGTCTTCAGGACAACAGATTTTTTTTTTATTTTAGAATATTATGGAGGTATACAAGTTTTGGTTACATAATTTGCTTTTGTGCAGCTTGAGTCAAAGTTTTAAGTATGCCCTTTACCCAGTGTGCATTGTATCCATTAGGTGTGAATTTACCCATTCCCACCTCCCCCTTTCCACCTACTTGATTTCCATTGAGTTTTATTTCCATATGTGCACATAAGCATTCACTGATTAGTTTCAATTTAATATTGAGCATATGTGGTGTTTATCTTTCCATTCTTGTGATACTTCACTTAGAAGAATGGTCTCCGGTTCTATCCAGATTTTTATCAAAGATACTTGATCACCATTTTTTTATGGCTGAGTAGTACTCCAGGGTATACCCATACCACATTTTATTAATCCACTCATGTAATCATGGGCACTTGGGTTATTTCCACATCTTTGCAATGGTGAATTGTGCTGCTATAAATATTTGAGTGCAGATGTCTTTTTTACAAACAGGACAATGATTTCTATCTTTGATAATAGGCACAAGTACATCAGCCTTTCCTACCCAGCTTCAGCGTCAGCTGCTTGGAAGCACAAATTCATCAGTGCAAACTGCTTTCCCCTCACAAAGTGCCTCATGCAGAGACTTGCACAAACTAGGTGTTCAGAAAATTATGGGAAGTTACAGTGGCTTCCAAGTTTCTTTAAAGCATTAGTTTATGGGTATGAATAAGAATATATGTGGGTCAGGGAACTGCTGAGATCACTGGTCAGAGACTGGCCTAGATTACTTGTTGGGTCTCTTTTACCTATAGAATTAAGTCACTTACTAGAGAAAGAAACCAATGTTTTTTGAGCACTTACTATATATCAGGTAAAGCTGAATATCTTTATATATGTTTAATTTTCACATTCACTTACAGTGAAATAGCAGCACTGAGGTTTTCATAATTGAAGTTTGTGAGGGAGATAGCAATATTCCCAAGCTTTCGAAGTTGAAATTCACTATCAGAGTCTGGATTATTATTCAGTAAATATACAACCAATATTTCCCCATTCCCAGGTTATTTCCTTACCTGTGCCAGATTTTGTTATGTCAAAGTGATGAAGGCTAAGAGTTACACAGTTCAGAGTCCCCTTCACTGTTTGGTTTTAGGTTAAAGTTAGCAAAATAATAAAAAAAAAAAGTTTTGCAAGATTTGGGAGGTGGAAGAAATGCAGAACCCTTATTCTTGGAAGGCTATCATAATGAGACATGGTGATAGAAAAAAAAAATGCAGAGATACCTAGCAGCTCGTCCTCACCCTCCTTTGTTCCATGTTCACCTTGTTTTCTAACTGCTGGCTGTTTGACCAACGGCAGCACCAGGCCCACCTACCACCAGGTGCTTGGCTGTGGACCCACTGAAGACCTAACTATATGGAGGCAACAGCCTCCACTGGAAATCTCTAGAGGCTTCCTTTTCACAGTTCCACTTTTGAAGCCTCCTGCATTTGGAATCTCGTCTTTTCATAAGCTCCAACTTGTTCACCTCATTCCAGTCCTCCAGATGGACTATGTCATGACTCTCTGGGATCTTCTGACCCCCCGCTTCCAGACCATCATTGACCATGCACCTCACACACTCATATAAGATCAATTCCCTGTAACACAATAAACCCTTATTATTAATAATACTTACACTAGCTCATGTTTTTTTCTAACTGCACCCTGACTGACACATATCCCATGATATTTGGCTTGACCACCTGTGTTTGTGACTGAGATAACCAATTCAGTGACTCAGCTGTAGAAAGAACCTACTTAATGCAATAGGAAGGGGATTTGTTAAAAGTGTGCAAAATTATATAATAAACTTTGAAGCTCTGAAGGTGACATAAAGCACGTGCCTGTGTAGAGATATGCAATTTGTCCCAGCTTATCTCTTCAAGAATATTTTAAACACCCACTTTTCATGAAAATCTTTAAAAGCATCTTCTTTCTCATATTAATCTATGATTTATGATGCTCATAAAAATCATAATAATCATTATGCATTCATTCATTTTTCAGCCAGAATTTCATTTATTCAACCACTATATATTGTGTGCCAAGGATTGTACTAGATGCTGGGATAAAATGATGAATGAGACACAGGTCTCAGCCCAAGCAGATTACATGCCAACTGCATGCCACTGTGCTCGAACCGTGAATGCTAAGCTCATCGACTAGTGCAGCAAATACTACTACCAACAGATATTTAACATTATCATTTGAGAAGTCCAATGGAAAACTTATTTTCAAGAAAAAAACAGCATCATCAAAAAAGGAAGAATGGATTCCACCAGTGAACAAAAAATTTTCTCCTCTCCAACTTATTGATTTCTGTGTATTTCTAATCCTACGTAATATTTTAACAGAATTTGAAAGTTTCACATTCTTCCATTTCTAACTTCTAACCCCTAAAGGGCTGCACATGTCATTGTTTTAGCTATGTCCTCTGGTATTTATCTCCACATTTATAAATAGCTTGTTATACTGCTCGTTTCTTGACCTTTAAAATTTTTTAACATTTTCTATTGTCTTCCCTGTTTGGAAAATGAAGACACCTTGTTTGTTCTCTACTATTAGCATGTTTCAACACATTTTATCAGAAATTTTTATTGTATTTAGTGCTTACATAATTATGACTATGTAAACATTATTTATGGTTGGCCTAAGCTGCATATTATGATTATGTATCCATTCTTTAAAATCTCTCTTCTGTGTGCATGCCTGCTTTACTGAATTCCATGTCTTCTATGGTTTATCTCTTCATTTTGGAGGAGCACACCGCTCCAGGACCGGTGTGCTGCTCCTGTGCCCCCTCCACCACTGCCCCTGGGAACCACCGTTCTACTTTCTGTCTGTATGATTTTGACTCCTCTAGATACCTCACATTAGTGGAATCATACAGTATTTGTTTTTTTATTAATATGGCTGCCTTGTTTCACTGAACATAAAGTCCTCAAGATTCATTTATGTTGCATCTTATAACAGAATTGTCTTCTTTTTTAAGGCTGCTAATAGTCTATTGTGTAGGTATATAGCACATTTTGAGTATTTATTCATCTGTCTAGGGACAACAGGGTCACTTTGACCTTTTAGCTATTGTGAATAACGCTGTTATGAATTTGAGTATGCAAATGTCTCTTCAAGATTCTTTGGGAATGTACTCAGAAGTGAAATCGCCAGATCATATGGTAAATCATTTTTTAATTTTTTGAATAACTGCTGTACTGTTTTCTATGTCAGCTATATCATTTTACATTCCCATCAATAGTACACAAGGATTTCAATTACCCCACATTGTCATGTTTATGTAATTTTCAGAACTTCTTTCTTATTCTTTGAATGCTTTTTTAAAAATTACATTGTTTCTTAAGTGCAATGTCTTTTCATTTTTCTGCCAGTATTAGATCCCTTCCCTTGGCATTTTCTTCTGTGTACCTTGTTTCTCTTTTTATGTGAGTTCTTTTTATCCATTTTGATTGTTTTGTCTCTGTCTTTTATCTTGCAGGCTTTTCTGACTACTTTGTTGAAGAATATTCAAATCCTAGAACCTAAGGGTCTTTAATTTGGGGATGGTCAGTCTTCTGAGAGAGTAATCAAATCTTCCAATCATCCTCTCTTGAGAAGTAAATGCCAGACTGCCAAGTAAAGGAAGGGAATTGGGGATACTCCCATTTTGAAGGTTGCCTTACACTTACTTCCCCTGATTTCTCTTACATTCTATCACTTTGCCCTTTGCTGTGCCAATGCCAAAGACTTTCCAAGTTTCTTTCTAAGTAACTCTGTACATATGCGTTTTTTTTTTTTGATGAGCTGTCAATTTCCATTTACTCATATGTTTTGCATTTTCCATTTTCAGCCACTAGCATCTCTTTTGATTTCTTCTCATACTTGTATATTTATATCTTTTTTTAAAAATTCCTTTACTGTCATTTATATCCTTTTTGTCCCTTTCCTGGGGATATTGGGAGAGAGCAAAAATAAACATATCTGTTTAATCTACCATGTTTAAACTAAATTCTCTCTCATTTATTATTAAATTAGTAGGTCAATATTGCACATATACCTTAATTTATGAAAGAGTATGAATATCAAAGACTTGTTACTCAATATACAAAGTTGAGATAAGCCTAAGCACTTTAAACTATATGCATTTCATTCATTTATTCAACATCCACTTCAATGTACCAGGTCTGCACTATGTTCTTGTAGGCATCACACACACACACACACTCTTAACATTCTGCCCTAAATATTGTAATAATGTGACCGATCTAATATGGAAACACAGAGACAGAGAAGATTAACTTAGCAAGTGACAGAAAGGTGGGAGTATAACAAATTCTCAAGAAGTGGCCAGGAATTATTACTAATAGGAATAGCATGGCAAAGGCATGGCAGTGAAAGAGTTCTGTAAAAACATCAGGAATAAGAGATATTTTTATAATCATGATGTGACCTGTACTTGATGAAAGCTAAATTTCACACAGACTACATGAATTAATCTTTTTATTATCTTCCAAAATATATATTTGATACATCCTATCTGTACTTTTACTTATATATGTCACTTTTCTCTTCATTAAAGGGACAACTAGGGTTTTTTTTTCCAAAGAGGTTGGGAAAGATGATATTTTGGAGTCATATTATAATTATGTGTATTAAGCTAACAGCAGCAGTGAAAACTGTTCTTCCTTGGGACCTGTAATAAGGAATATTCAGAGAAAGCGTCAGGTTCCTCAGAGCATTTCAGTACATGCCTTTGATGACAGTGGTGGATGAGAAAAGCTCAATTCATGATTGATTGGACTCTATTTCTGTGATCTACCACAAGCGCCTCTATCTACAACTTAGCAGTTTCTCTCTCCTAATGCTCAGGATACCACTTAATTGTCTCACTATTATACAAAAATGTGATGGTTTCCATGACAACTGATGGGGAAACTTAGTTGATAGGATTATTTTTTAAATTTAACACGGCAATTTCAGAACACCTGAAGTTTTCTTAAAGAATAAAAGACCATTTTGGGCTTTGCTATCATGAAGACCCCTTTCTCTCACTGATTTTTATCTTTACCAGGATTTGCTGCTGCTATTTTATATTTTGGGGTGGAATGCCAGCTCTCAAGGCCAAGGGACTTGGTCAAAGATGGTGCATTACAGTGCAGTGTAAACAAAGAAACACAGACCCCCAATTCTCTTCTTTACTCATCCAGATTTCCTGAAACAGGCAAATGTGAACAAGGGTCATTAAGGAAAAGGGTGGGTAGAGATTCTTCATCTCTGCTGTTGGGATATGCATCAATTAGGCTAGTTATGCTGCAGCAATAAACAACCCCCATGTCTCTGTTTTTACAACAGTAATGGTTTAATTATCATTTGCTTTGTATGTTTGTGCAGGCTGGCTGCAGATCTACTCTAATCCTCTTCACTCTGAAATCCAGACAGAAGGATGGCCTATATTTTGGACATGTCATCTTCATGACACAGATTATAAAAAGAAATAGTTGAACCATGCAACAGCTTTTAAAGCTTCTAATCAGAAGTCACAGAAGTTGCTTTCACTTATATTTCATTGGCCAAAACAAGTCATCAGACAAGCTTGATATAATCAGGGTGGCAAGTATAATTCTTCCATAAGGAAAAAACTTTAATAAGGAATGGCTTAGAGACCTGGAATAAAAGTACCTATAAAAAAAGGAAGGCAAAACTGTGAATAGGAATTAGTAGTATGTTTATATGTACTCAAGACATGTGTTGAATGAATGGGATACTGCTACCCTAAAATTCATTCACATCTATACATTCTATTTTGATTTACTTATTTCTATTGGTTCCTCAATTATTGTAGAGACTACAGTATAACAGCAGTTCAAAGTAGTAGATAAATGAGCCAAGGTCACACAGTTAGCTACTAGAATCTGAAACATTGGCTACCTGGTTTAAAAGCCATTCATCTACAGTTCCCCATAGCTTCTATCCATATCACTTACCAAATGTTAATAACATATTCATTTGCATGATAGCCTCATGTCTTTACCTCCCTCTCCAGGAACAGAAACCCTAACTATTTTTCTCACTATTGTATTTCTAGCACCCCACCCAACAGAGTCTCACATAAGCAGGTGTTCAATAAATGCCTGTAGAATCAATGAAAGATCACCTGATTAGAGCTGAAGAAGACAACAGTTCCTCGTCTATATGAAAATAATAATGCCTAGCTCATAGGACAACTGTGAGAATTCAGTATGTAAAGAATATGCTTAGTGCTTAGTGCTTGGGATGTGGTAAGCCACTAAATTAAGTGACTAAAAAGAAGAAGGAGAGTCCCTAGGAGCAGATGTAGTTGAACTGGGTAGGATTTGGAGCGAATAGACATGCTTTGTTGTCTTGCTGTTTCAGAGAAAACAACATGAGTATAGGATGTGAGGTGGGACTAACAGGGAATGAAGCAGAAACCACCCTGAGGGTGGAACTAACAGGAAGCCCTGAATCCAGTAAAAAATCAAAGATAAGAGGTAGAATAAGGTCAGATGGTGGGGACAAGAAGGAAGTGGCCCTTGACAATCATCTAATCCTGGAGATAACTAATCAAGCTTTTCTGGTCTATCAACTCTTTTGTTCCATTTTTAAATACTGACCCTATGAACTTTATGTGGTAAAACCATTCTGATACATAACATCACTATTAGATGATTATAGTAAAAATGATCATAGATGATTTACTAGTAAAAATGAAAACAACTGATAGAGTCATATTTAGGAGACAAGAACATTATCCTTTTTTGAGTTTAGAAACTCCTTAAGCAAAGAATCTGAACTTTTAAAAAATCCTAAACATCTCTGATACAAAAATCACCAAATACATGAGAAACATATAAAGCTTTGAATAATGAATGGAAATATTTTTTTTAGTAACTTGTGAGTAAATGTCACCAAAAAAGTAAGAAACGTAGGAACTCATTACTAGACACTAAGATATTGCATACTGTGCTATCAAAATAAATATAATAATTATAAAGCGAAGTAAAAATAAATAGGGAGAGAAGAAGGCAAAATAGACAAACAAACAAGAAAGCAGCAGCAGCAAACCCTCTCTAGACCCTGTTCTAAGCCTTTTATACATGTCCACACATTTAATAATGAGAGACAGGATATTATACCATTTAGCTGTATGAACTTGGGGCCATCCTTACTTGGTTTGGGTTCCCACTCTGACACTGACCAGTCATGAACTTTGTGTAAATGATGTAATTTCTTACTGTCTTAGTTTCTTCATCCATGAAAAGAGATAAACTCATATAATTTTTGTGAGGATGACGTGGGTTAGATAAGTCGTAAGCATAAAATATGAGGCAGGATATCAATTAAATAAAATGAACTTCACACAACTGTTGCTCTGACTCAACTAAACATTGACAGAAAACAAAGAACCTGGAATTTATTCCACAACTATCCCAGCAAATGAAAATGGGTCCCGCTGCCCATAAGCTGCTTCCAATGCCATTGCCTGTTAGGATCACTTGTCACCAACTCCATCGTATCAGACATAAGATTCTGAAGACTCAATTCCAATTATGTGCTTTTTTTGTGTTTAAGTAGTGATAGGAGATCCTGTACATAAAAATTACCATGTTAGCATCTTCCAGTTTAAAGGTAAAGGGGAAGTAGGGGAGATAGAGAATCCATTTATCTTTCTGTCATCTCAACTTCCTTCAAAGAATTTTGTGCTCATAAAATGAAATTTGGAAAATATATTTGCAATCAAAGGCCAATTTCACCCCCTTTTTCTCCTCATTTTCCTTAGTCAATGACTATTTAATGTAGGGATCACAGGCACAGGAGCTGAAAGACTTTTGAAGGGGAAATGAACTCCTTTGCAGGCCACCATTTATGAAGCCAGCCTCCTCACTCATTATAAGGGAGGCCCCCTTACCCCAAGGTTAGAGCACTAAATCATCCCATTCAAGGTAATGTTCATTTTAGCACATCACCCTGCTGTGACTACGATTTTTAAACTCTGTCTTAAGTTATTCCAAAGTCTGAGCAAGCTAGATCAACTACAGTCAAGAGGTAGGCAGAAAAACAGACAATAATCTTTGTTCTTAGCACAGAATCAGCAAGCACTCAGAAACACCTTATGTAAGAGTTCTGTTTTTTATCTGAAGAAAGATATTTGCTTCCTGGAGAGTGGTAGCAGCAGGGGCTCTGGGAGACCAAAACAATGCTTAGCTCAATTGTTGCAAGAGGCATAATTTCTTTGCGAGCACACAGCATCAGAAGTTGATTTATGAAGAGGCTTCCCTCCATCATCTTCCACCTGCTTCCAAAGATGGAGAATATACTGAATTTTAAGGACTATGGAAATACCAGTCCCTGGTGAGTGGAACCTAATTAGTGACAACTAAAGTGTCACTTGGCATAGATCTCTGAGTCTCAAACACATGGCTCCTACTTCAGTTTTCAAGTGTCAGTGACACAGAATGGAAAATCCCCAGGCCCTCTCCTTTTGCTTAACCTTCTTTCAGTTAGGCAAAGGGAAGGCAAAGGTGGGGTAATCCTCTCTTACAATGTAAGTGATTAAAATCCCCAGCCTGGGTACTTAGTTGTCATAAGAAGTGGGTAGCTGTGTCACCACAGTGACACAGTTACTACTCCGGGGAATTCATGTAAACATAGAAAAGATGGGGAAAAAATAAAAGGAATGATAAGCCAAACAAACAAACACAAGAAACAGAGATCTATAACCTGGCATCATCGTTACATTTTTAATCTGATTGCACACAGATTCAACAAAAAGAGAAAATCATCAGTCAAACCGCTAAAAAAATGAGATGGCCTGGTGTTATTAACCTCATACTGAGAAATTCAATCCCCTTTAAGTCTGGGAAAGAGGCACGTACCCCACCCAGCCTAAATCACTGGGTTTTTCTCCAAGCAACTGGCTTCAAGGCAGTTGCAGACTGTGTGCTCCTCTGAACACAGCCGATGAGCAAAGGCACATTTACTCGGCTTTCTCTAATGGCCCTGGCCTTCCTTCCATAAGTTGCTGAGAGCAAGGGCAAGGCAAGGTGGAGGAAATGATGCTCAATTTGTGCTTTCAGAGATAAGAGTTTCTCAGACAAATTCAGCTTCCTCACTCAAAGTTCCAACTCACTCTAGTTTCAGATAGTTTAACAGCCCTGAAGGAGTGAATAACATTCACTTGGTACAGTTAACTGAGTAATTCAAGAGGTGCTTTGGGGATTATGTTGGCCCTCTGGTTGTCTTCATTTCCTGCTGATGCCTTTCTTTTGGGCATCTCTTTATTCTTTAATGCCTCATTCTAAGGTTGAGCAAGTGAAAGGAGGAGATGGAAATTGCTCCAGTAAATGTAGTTGTCTATTAGAAGCTCAGGACAGGGGACATACTAGAAGGGAAGACTTGCATTGGCACAGGTTGAAACTACTCCAGAATTATCTGTGGGTTCCCCTGCCCCAAAGAAACCTATACGACAAGATTTGCTCATCAAAAGCCAATTTTAAAATAGCTCCATTTCCATTTCCTAAAATGCCCTTTAAAATCCAAAGGATGCAGTGAAAATTATAATGTATCAGAAGAAAAGAGTTGTATATTTATGAGGGATGTGAAGATTTTTTAATTAAAACAAGAACAACTTAGGAGAAGAGACACAATTCTGGGCATAATAAGTCATTGCATGAATACAGGTCAGCACACTTGAGATCTGGTCTCCATATCACACCTGTGTTTGTCTTCTGTAGCATCAGTGATTCTTAGGTTGTAATCCATGGATACCTACAAGTCACTGGATAGGCTTTAAAGAGTCACTTCAATCCCTTTCTCATTCTCAAAAATGTTTAAAGCATATATGCAAATATTTTGGGAGAGATTATTCCTAGCTTCCATCAACTTCCAAAACTGGGAGGAGTGTGTGTTCAAATCAAAAACAGAAACCCAAACACCCTGCACAGCCTTATTTCCAGCAGTTTTCTCCCTTGACCCATGCTCTTCCCTACTCTTCTTTCATAAAACTATTCAAATTAACTTTATTTCTAGAGAGCTGTCACCAAGCCCAGCAGCACAGAACTTCCCAGAATCTTTCACCTGTGTCCAGATCAGTAAGCACAAAATTAGCCTCTCTGGACAATAAGCACAGTTGCTCAAGTTCACGAATTTCTTTCTCCCTAATTTTTAATTCTGGGTGGGTTTGTGTTGTGAAGCTTCAGAAAGACCAGCCTGTCATTAAGTGGAGGGCTGTAAAGATTTTACTACTATTGTGAGCAACAAAAACCTTGATCATATAATTATTGCCTCTATAGGAGGAATATAAACCAAAATGCTGTTTTACATGCCCCCACTGAGGCCCCCACCTCGTGACAGCTGATGAAACATGTCCTGCATTTTACCTCTGAAGGATTGATTCAAATTGTGACAGGTCATGGGGCAAAATAAATGTTGCCATCTTGCCAAACCCTCCAAAAATATTTTTCTTCATCAGAGGAACTGCTTTGCCATTCCATACTGATGACAAACAAGTTAAGATTTGAAGAGGATGAGTGACCAGGCAGTTGAGGCGCCTTGGAACAGGAATGCAAACAAATTCAGGCCACAAGCAGGATGGAACATGAAGCCAGATTCAGAAAGTTTGGGTTCCTATTTTAATATTGTTACTAACCAAGTGTGAGGCCTTAGGCAAGGCACTTAACCTCTCTAGGATTCAAGTTTCACAGAAGTAAAATAACGGAATATGATTTGATTAGAGATTTATTTAAGCTCAACTTTCTCAGCAGTCAAATCTGCATCTAGAACCATAAAAGTGAAGCTTCTAAGACTGATAATAGGATAGGTGTCAAAAACCCATCCCCACCCCCACTAGCCCTTGAATGTCATTTTTCCATAATATAGTTTCAAATCTACCACAATAGATCATTTATCTAGATTTGACATCTTGGGTTATGGTTTATCTCACATCATAGCTCTCAGAATTCTGGATGACTCAGCAGTCCTGAACATCTGTCTCATAGTTCTAACAGTGGCAGCGAGCCACCCCAAGGGTCTGAGGACCCTCTGAATTGGCAATCAAGAGTTTTATTGGTTTAATAAAGTTTCCCACGTGCCTTGCTACGGTATGCTTTTTTGTTAGCCAAAGTATTGGATTGCCCAGAACATTATATTCTATGCATGTGGTTAAGGCCAAAGAGTATGCCGTGATCAGGGGTCAAAATCACTGCTCAGCATGTCTGTAGAACTAGAGGCTTTCTTCGAATACCCTGTGATATTCTAATACCCTGTTTAGCTAAGGGTTGCAAAGTGATCCAGGAGCAACAGCCGGGCTCACATAGACATGGCAGGTGACACTCAGGAGATGTCCTGAAGCAAAACCAAAGCTGGAGAGCTCTCTCAGGCCTCTGGTTTGGCCCTACTTCACCCTACCCCACCACGGCACTCCCCTCCCCAGGTCAGGAGTCATAGGTAAGGGGATCAGATTCCACATGTAGAGTTTCTTGAAGGTTAGTCTTGTTTTTTTCTGTTTCTGGAGCTTTCATGGCCAAAACCTCAAAGGAGTTAAACTTTTATGAGGTTGATATAATTTTTCTTCCTGATATTTCACTTTCTATGAACTCATTTCCCTCCAAACAAAAAAGGCAGATGTTCTATCCCCAACTGTGTCCATAATGCACTAAGCATGGACATCAACATTAGAAAGACTTCAGTTCAAATCCTGGCTCTGCCACTTACTGACTGGGTGATTTTGAATATCTCGTTCAATTTCTCTGGACTTTAGTTTCTTTACCTATAAAATGACCCATCCTGTGAATCTCATCTGAACGTTAAGGCAGATAAGGATGAAAACACTTGGTTCAGTGCCTGGCACAGGGTAGGCACTTAAAAGTTATATCTTTTATTATTTAATAATAAAATTATTTCTATCTTCTTGTCTATAAATTTACTAATTCACTCCAAACAAAATCATTATTAGATTTCTAATTCAGAGACTGAGTTAAAAAAGGAAAAATTCTTTTTAACAAAATTTTTATAACACAAATTCAGAGAAAATATTAATGACTAGGTAGAGAAGATAATATCCTATTATTTTTCTATCAGTTAACCTATTTTGAAAATAAAGAGTATTATTTTCCTTGAATGTGAGAATGCCTGAACATTTGAAACTTTATTGCAAACTTGCCAACACTGTACTTGAAAATCTGTCAGTGTAAGTTTACCTCTCCCACCCTGGCCTTGGGTTAACAGATCTCACACAAGAAAATCTAGGATGCCGCATATCCTCATTATTGAAAAAGCAATGGGATGAAAAAGATCATCAATGTAAGCCTCAAAATCATTGAGTTAGGTCTTTCAAACCGCTTCTCAGTAAAAATCTCACAACTAGTGTTTAAAATCCAACAAGGCACTCACTGATGTGCCCATATGCCCATTGAACTTCACGCCTGTTCATTCCACCATCTGACCTACCTCACTCACCTCACCTGAATCCCACCTCTATTGGATCCTGTCTTTTTTTAAAACAATAATATTTTGTTTATGGTAGATATTTTTACATTCATTTTCACTTTTGAAAAATATTGCATTGGCATATTATTTATCTTAATCTCTAAGTTTTTTGGCAATCCCTTTATTTTGTATCATGGGGTGAAGTCCTCACTCATTTCACCCTAATTGCAGTGCTGCTGTAGACCCCAAATAATTTTTTAACACAAACCTCCACTAAGTATTCTTACTCCCTTTACCCCTAACTAGGGTTTACTATTGTTTATTATTTATTATTGTTTTTCTCATTGTTGATAGGCACATATTAATTAATGTAAAGGTGTGACCATTTAAGCCATTGCATGGAAACAAACACACCTTCACATTATAGTTTCAACTGAGAACCATACAACAGAGCAAAGCCCATAGTCAGGTTTACACAACCTCAGTGAAACCACAGAGATTTGTGTTTCTCTCTCTCTATCTCTCTCTCTCTCTCTCTCTCTCTCTCCATATCTGGCAGGTTTCCAACACTTTCTTTTTCACAAATGCCTACTACATGACAGACATTATGCTAGAGCACTTTATAAGCGTCTCATTTAATTCTCTCAACCTTGTAAATTAGATATTATTTCTTCACTTCCAGATGAGGAAAATGAGGAGCAGAAAGTTCTATACCTCCCTTGAGGTTATGATGCCAATTTGTATGGGAACCAGTGTTTGAACTTGGGTAATCTGCCTCCCAAATTGGTGCTACTTCTATCACATCTGGTATATTAAGAGAAACAAACTGGCCGGGCTACGTTCTCTTCAGAAGATTTCACCATATGAACCATCTGTTGGAGGTAGAGGAAAGAATTTCTGCGTTTATATTAAGTTAATTCCCTCCACAACTAAATTGCTGTTTATCAGCCACCAGCCCTGGCATCTCTAATCCCAGAGAAACAGCACACACCGTATGCTCCAGTGCAGGGTGGGCAGCTTGCCAAGCACACAACACCATGGGGACTTCATGGTAGGCAACCTTGTAGCAAATATTCTCTCCACTGAGATAAAAAAGACGCAAATCATTTTTGTGATCAAACAGCATGAAGCTTTTAAATAGGTAGAGATTACATATTACATCTTATTGCTGAAAATCTCAATAAAGATACCATAAACAGAAATCCACACATATAACAAATCACACTTAACTGTGGCTGGGATCTGATTTATGTTAGGTTATAAATTATTGAATTGTGTGAATATGGTGTTGGAATGGAGCCCAGACCAGAAAATGTAAAAAGGAAGCAAAAAAAAAAAAAGGGAGAAAAAGATGGGGGAAAACAACCTTCTCCTCTCTTCTCCTCTAACTACCTGCAGCCCCCACCCCAGAGAGTTTTAAAGCAAAACCTGATGGAACTTGAAATTTACTCAGAATGTCTTCCCTCAGTTGGCAATGCACTTTCAAAATAACTAAAGGCTTCTCAGTTTACAGTAGAATGGAAATGAAATGAATGACACAGTAGTGAATACTCGATGCACCGTAGATATTAATCATCTTGTTCTCTCAAACAGGTTTGCTTTCTTGTGTCTACATGATGGAACAATGAAAAAGGAAAAGCAATTGACATTTCCACTGTGTCAGGAAAAAAAAAAAATGTCCCAGTTGAAAAAGAAGAGGGAAAATATTGCAATGTAGAAAGTAGTTAAGAACAGTGGTAAAGCAAGATTGCTATGTTTTCAAAATACTCATTTGAAATGCACAATTATTATAAAATTACTTTTAACATAGATAAAGTCTTAATGGAATGAGTTTATGTCCTAAATTTAAAAATTCAAACTTCATTTGGTAGTGTTATTTCTTTTTCCCTGCCTTTCGTTTATTTCTTACATCCATTCATTTTCTGTTTGCTCATTGTCTTGTGTGTATGTGTGTATATGAGAGAGTGACACATAACATGTTCCTTCAAATGTCAAGCTATAACCTGTAAGAAGGTGACAGATTGCATCTAGGCTGGCATCTGCTCATCTGACCAGTTGTATTGGAAATAAATGTCATGTCAAAATAACAACCTTATAATCTGCAGGTTGAAAAATCAATGCTCACATTAAAACATGTGTAATATTCTAAATGTTTGTTAGCTTCTTTAACAGGGTTGTTCCCTTTGAAAAAAAAAAAAAAAAGGAAAAAAAATCCAGCATCTATATCTCTATAAGCAGAGCTACTGAGAAGATGCCAACGAAAGACCTCAAAGCCCTGAAGCATTTGGTGTCCTTTCCTTTTCAGCCTAAAACACTGCCGTGGCCTAAGAGAATGGAGAACCAGGAGATAGGCATCCCTCAACAAAAACTCTGGAACTCTCCCTACAGCTGGAATGGAAAGGTTATGCTGAGTCCTACACCAGGTATCAGGCAGGAAGAGCAGCAAGAACAGCAAGAGGATGCCAGTCAAGTTTGATTTTGCACTATGACTCTCATCAGCTGGTAGTAGCTTCCTTGAGTGTTCTAAAAGCATTCTGGGGTAGTATCTGGGATCTAAGGAAAGACAGCTGGGATCCACTCATGCTGCCTACCATGAGCACAGTCATCACAGGCATGCCAAGTATTTGCCACCCTTATTAAGTGCAATTAATAACTCTCTGTATTACAAGAAGAGAAAGGGAAGTTTCATTAGAAACACAAGAAGCATATTCTAGGGGCTCCAAGGAGAGAGCGATTATATTCAATTGGAAAAATCAGGAATTACTTTATGGAGTACGGGAGTATTTGGAACGGACCATAGAAAGTTAATAGGATCTTAATTGTCAAAGAAGAGGAAAGGCCTTTCTGAGTGGAGGAAACTATAGAAATAAAAGCACAGAAGCATAAATGTTCAAGGACTACTTGGAGAAATAATCAGTAACTTTGTTTAGCTGGAGGGCAAGGTAAATGCACGGGAGAGATGAGATGTGAGGTAGAAAAGGTAACTTGTGGTATAAAAGCACGTCATTGGCCTTGGTAGATAATGGAGATCAACTGAAGAATTCTGACAAGTAGAGTCATAACCAGAATCGGGCTTTAGAACAACTAATCTGGTCAACAATTCATAGAATAAATTTGAAGATGTTTATAGGTATTAGAAAGACCTGCCACAACAACACTGTAAACTAGAGGTATTGAGAGCCTGAGCTGAAGACAGAAAGAGAATATTTCAAGAGAGAATTTATTGGATATTAAAAATGCAAAATAAGTAATTTAAAACAGAGATTCACCCATGTTCTCATTCATATGTAGAAGCTAAAAAAATTGGTCTCATGGAGTCAGATAACGATAGTTACCAAAGGCTGAGAAGGTGGGGAAGGTAAAGAGAGGTTGGTTGATGGGGACAAACATTCAGTTGGGCAGAAGGAATAAGTTCTAGTGTTTGACAGCACAGTAGGGTGATGACAGTTAACAACAATTTATTGTATATTTCAAAATAGCTGAAAGAGAAGATTTGAAATAGTCCCAACACAAAGGATACATGTTTGAGGTGCTAGATATTCTAAATACCCTGATTTGAGCATTACACATTATATGCATGTATTGAAATATTGCATGTACTCCATAAATATGTACAATTATTATGTATAAATAAAAATGAACAAATAAATAAAAATAGAGATTGGACTTTTGAGCCTTGAGATAACAAGTAGCATTAACAGAAATAAGGAGATACTTTAGTGAAATAGCTAAATGCCTAATTCTCGAGTCAGATATAATTCTATAATGACCTTGGACAGGGAGTTTGGTTTCTCTTAGTCTCATCATCTCATCTGTATGAAGGATATACCTTATTGCATAATGGTATTTTGAGATTGGAAAGTTAATTAAGGAAAAGCCCTGAGTAGTACCATAACTAGGCGAGAATAATCACGTGGTAATCTGCTTCTTCTGGTAATTATTATTATTATTAGGAAATTCAGGAAAAGGAATGCCTCAGCTGGATATAATTTAGTTGCAAAAGACAAAATACCACTTAAAATTCAAGGAACACTATGATTCATTAAAAACATATAGAGAACTTTCAATAAACCTGATGACAACAAATGTTGGTGATCTTCCCAGGAACTAGACAGTCATTAAAACATTTACTCTTTCCATTTCTCTCTCTCATTGTTTCCTCACTTTTCTTGTTGGAGATTAGCTTCCTTTAGAAAGCTTTTATTTGTGCTTTTCTATAAATTTTGTTTGCCTGGTAACTACTCGGTTCCTATCTGTGTATGACCTTACAAATCCAGGGACTAGCGCAACCTTACTGACTCAGTCTCTACTCCTGGTTTGAAATCCCTGGAAGTCACAGTCCAGTCCCCAACATGTGTCCAGTGTTTATCCTGGCCCAGTAAGCATCTTCCTAGGTGTCAAGATTAATTTGGATAAAAGTTCACCATGTTTGGCTGCAGCAAGGTTCAGACTTGGAAACAGAGTAGGTGGGAGGGAAAAACAATGATAATTTTTAGCAGGAGGAATTAATTTAGGATGAGAAAAGATGATATGTCCATTTGTGATCAGGGCAAGGGTCTTTCAACACATTGAGAAATCAATTTCAACACAGCATGTGGATCTACAGTTTGGAAAGGATTAGCTCCAGGAATACAGATTGGTGAGTCATCTGCTTAGGAAGTGATAATTGATGCTGCAGAGGAGCTAATGAAAATCCCACAGAAGAAAATGGTAGGTGAAGAGAAAGAACTGTTTGTTTCGGCCAACTTTCTTATGGCCCAGAATCTGATTTCTTGTATTCTCTTCGCTGGAAATATTTCCATTGACCTCAGTTACTTCAGGGCATAGGGCTTTTTGTTTTCTTAGCACATAACACAGTGACAAATGTGAAATAATACAATACAAAAAAAAATTATAGTATTGTTTCTTTTTACAACAGTAAAAACAAAACTGCAAAATAGACTAACCAAAGCCAGGATATTCCTATAGTCTTTACAAAATGAGTTGGACCATGCATTTTAGTTGTTACTGGGATGCTGAACAAGCCATGATTAAAATGTGTAGTGCCAATGTGAAAAGGAAGGAGTGAAACCAAAGAGCAGCAAAGCCTGATGCACCAAAGAGACTCGTGTGATTAAAGAAGAGCTTGGTGGGCCCAGGTGGTCCACAGGTAGAACCACATACCCATCAGAAACCATAACTGTAAGTGCCCTTAGAGATCATGAAGCCAGCGGTTCTTTACAGATTGTTACCTCAAAATCAGTCTTCAGACACAAACTCACTTGCCTTCCCATTGTTTAGGAGATGGAAAAGCACAGCAGCTCTGCAGGAGTGGGAGTGCCCAGAGTAGGTTATTTCCCTCATCCCACCCCAAGTGAATTGTAAGGGGACTCCTCAGAAAATCAGAATTTGAAAAAACACTGACAGAGGCTGGTCCCCCCAGGGCCACTGAGGAACATCCCTTGGGCTGAGATTCTGGGGACCCAGATCCTAGCAGTAATGCTGAGCTTTGGGTAATGAACTTTGGAATTAAAAGGAAAAACAAAAAAACTGTAGTCCCAGATCTGGACCACATCAGTTACATGGTGAGTGTCCAAAACTTCTGATCCTAATTGTTGTTATTTCTATTTTACATGGGATTACTGTGAGGACTTAATAGTAAAAACTATCATTTTACAGTGCCTGGCATTACTGCAAGCCCTTAGGAAAAGGTAGTTAGTTATAAATCTTCTCACTTCTTGAACAGGTCACATCTTTGGGCTTCAACTTGCTTCTACAATGAGAAATTAGGACGAGGTGAACCCCAATCAAAATTTCCAGGGATCTATGAAGCAGAACTGGAGAAGGTAAATCAGAAAATCCAATCTTACTTTAATTGCTCTTTTATGGGCCACATACTCAAAAGTTCTTGATGAAGCCATTGAACTATACAATTCTGCCCCCTAAATTCCATATAAAAGCAACTGACTGAAGAACAGCAAGAATAAAATCGTTCCGCCAGATCATTCTGAGTGTGTGACCTACTGTGGGTCAAATAAAAGAAAAATATAAGTATAAAGCAAATGTGCTAGGAAAATGTATTGAGATAGCATTTGCAATCTTCCTTATATTTTCCCCTTCGCTTCTTCCAAGAGCAGCCAGACTCTTTATATAGTGCAGACCTGAGATGCAAAGTTGCTTGAGGGTCACGTGTCTTTTGTGAGATTGAAGTTCAATTATGAGACTGAACTAATGAATCTGTGGAGGGAGAAGCCCAGAATCCCAGTGCTTTTGATTGCAGAGGTGGGATCAGGAATGAGAGAGATTCTTTCAGCAAACTGGGTGAAGGCATAGAGGAGGATGCATTCCACAGGTAGTGGAACCCTGTAGCTCTCATTCTTAGCACCCGATAAAAAGGACAAAGCTGGAATTGAAGAAGATTGCTAAATAGTGTGCCCAGGGAGACAGGACTCTTAAAAATGGGGCTCTTAGCTTTGGAAAGACTCCCACTTTCTGTGGCCAGGTAGATACTGGTTGTTTTTACACACCCAACATCCATTCTTCATTCTTTTGGTTACATTCTTAACCTTTCAATGGGGACCTCTTCCCCAGTCCTTGTAGTTCACACAGTATCATCTACCACTGCTATTAAATCCAATTAATGCAGTGAGAACCAATTAAGGTCACATATTTTTAGAAGAGCTGCAGAGCTGTTTTATATCCAATAGGATAACCAGCATGTGAGGATGCCCAGGCAGCCAACATTTCACCACAGGGCAAGAGCCTGCCGATAATGAAACTAGTGTAGATTAATACAGATATGAAAAATAGCTTCATAACATTGAGCACTTTTATCTAGCTGTGCCCTGAGCTTAGGGTGCTCCCCTGGACTTTTCATAATGTAAAAAACAGTTCCTCTTTTTAAGGGAAGTTGGGTTGTCTTTCTGTCACTTGTAAAGCCTCCTGATTTAAGTGTCCAGGCAGGTTTGTCTGTGAGGATCCCAGCACCAACCAATGTAGACTATACAACATGCTCAAATGGTGTGTGTCTCATGAGACCCCAAGATATTCATAGGATGCTGGGGAGAAACCCTCTTCAATATGGTAAAGACTGAATTCCCACAAGTGTGTGACTGAATAAGTCTGAATAAAGTTATAAATTAAAATAATAAAAATAGATTATGTGGCTTTTCCTATACACCTAAATCAATGTTGTACAAATTTAACATCCATTTCAGTAGCAAATAATTCCTTCTGCAGGAGGTCAGCTTTTACTCAACCCTGTCAGTGGCTTCCCTACAGTTATTGACAACTGAGTCGCTGTTCAATTCTACAGGTATCAGCCAATATCAATGGAGTCAGCTAACTCTTAGCTGCTTCACCTTTGCATGGTTATCCGATTAAGAGTTGCAATGCTCAGCTCTGTTTCAGGGTGACCTTAGAAGCAAATGGGAGATGTTGAGATACTTTAGAGGCTTCACATGATTGAAGACTAAGAAAGATCTTTCCTTCAGATGGCCTCTTAGGTTAAGAAATTGTATTTCAAACTACCCTTCACATCATGGGAAATAAGGCCCATTTATTCTAGTAGAGTGGTAGAGACCAAGGTACCAAGGATATCTTCTTGACTGAAAGGTAAATTCATCTTAAAAAAAAAAAAAGAAGAAGAAGAAAAGAATGGAGATTTCCACCAAGGATTAGTTAAAATACTCCACAGTTCTATTTTTCCTTCTCAATTCTTCCTTTCTCTCCTCATGAGCACACTTGACAACCTGATGATGGACTGAAGATGGGGCGCCATATTATAGGAAAATCTGGATGCCTGGGCCACAGCAGACACAGCATAAATTTGTGTGACTGCCTGATATTTCACCATTAGCAACCAGTATTTCATACCTAAATTGTCATCTCTAAATTTTCTCTGTAAAATGCAAATATTTTGGGTGAGTTTCCTGCCTTAAATATTCAATACTTTCCTATAGATGATACTATAAGGTTACTCTCTTCCCCAAATGGGAAAAGGGTCATAAAAGGAGGGCGCTCAAAGTGTGGAAGCAGGCCAGAAAAGACTTGTTCGAGACTATGGTTGTCAAATTTCATCTGAATAAAAATTTTAGATTAGGTCGACACCAGGAATGTTAGATGAGAGACCAAGCATCACAATGGCCTCTTCTTGACTACTGGAGGGACTGACAGGAAAGCAAGTTGAATTATCTAAGCCCGCATCTGTTTTTCAAGACTCTAGATATAAATATTTAATGCTGATATCAGATTTGAAGATCTTTTCTAAGATTTAAGTGGCAAGCTCACTCTTTTGCTGTTTTAAAAAATTAAATCAAAGGAGAGATATGGAAAATGTATTTAAAAATATGCTATGTTTAAGGCACAGTGCTACACCTACATTGTTGCATTTATTCCTTACTACAAATTTGTGAAGTACAGGTCATTATCCCATTTCATACTTTAGGCTCAGAGAAATCATATAAATTTACAAGTATCACAGCTATTGACAGGTGGAGACAGGATGTTAACCCAAGATATCTGGCTTAAAAACTCACATTCCTTCTGCTCCATTATATTTCCTGTATCAAGGTCAAATAGGCTTTTATAATCTATGGATGGCTTAAGCCAGAAATGCTAAGGAGTCTGCCTTGCTTTCTCTAGCCATTCCAACACACTATAACCCCTTGCCTTAAGTTTCCATGATGCAAGTTTCCACCTGTAAGATACAGTCTAACTGAACCTTGAACAGTTCTGAGGTTATAAACCAAACCTTCCTAACTTTTTTATGTCAGTTTGCATTTCTTGGCTACTGTCACTATAGGGAACATAGTACAACTTACTAAATTGCTGATGTTAGCAGGATGCAGGACAAATACCAATACCAAATGCCTGAGTGTGACAGCCCTTCACAGTTCTTCCCTGGGCTTTTATTTGCCGGGTAAGGAATTTTCATTTAAGAATTTGGAGAAAATATGCCATTTCGCATTTGCAAAGTAACAAATAATGTCTTCCCAATTGCCCCTTTTAATTGTATGTTTTTTACACTGTACCCTGGATGGTTTTATAGTTTCCAGGTGACTTACAATGAAAATATATATTTTCTCTTCCCAAGGAGCTCAAGCTGAAGATCTTAGATCATCAATTCAATAAAAGCTTTTTTTTACGTTTTCATGGAAAAGACACTTTGTATGTTCTATTAAGACTGCTTTACAGCAAGTGGTATTTCAACTTTAACAGCTAATGTTACAGAAAGGGTTGTATAATTTAAAGTAGAAAGGAAGGAATAGAGACTAAATGGGGTGCTTTTCTTTGCCATATTCGGTCTATAGCTCTGTGACATTCAAAGACACACTGTGAAATTTGTCATTGCTGCCATCACTGATGTCTGAAATGTGTTATTTTCTGTTTAACTGACATGGGCCCTTTCAAAGCCTCCCGCCCTCCCTGCCACGTTCCCCTCTTACATTCCCTGTCCTTCTGTGCCTTCCAAGTTTAGAGCTCTACCATAGCATTCTGGCAGTGAGATGTGGACGGGGATCATTAACGATGAAACAAGTGGGCATCAGGGAGAGAAGAGCTGAAATCAGTACACTCTCACATAGGATGACTGATGCCAAAAAGTGACATATTAAGGAAACTGAATGCCTGATTTTTTTTCTTTTATTTGTGGCACAGACAAGTCATAAGTGGATGCTGATTTATCTCTCAAAGGCAGTGTGATTTTGACAGAGTGGAATTAAAGTTTCTTTCAACTCAAGAAATGGATAAAAACACAGGGCATTGCACATTTATCAACTTTAGAGATAATATGGAACAGGTAGGAAGACTGTGAATACACAGGATGACACAATTATGACCTTAGTGGTCTGAAGTTGTGGGTCAAATTCAAAGTGGGAAGTTGACTGAGGGACAAATTCAATGTTCATCACTTACTAAGAAGCTGTCACATGGAAGAATAGAGCATCCTAACTGGTTCTAAGATGGAGAATCAGGACCAATAGTTGAATTATAAGGAGGCAAGTTTTACCTAAAAATAAGAAATGATTGTAAACACTTGATGAAATGGGCTGCTTCAATGGGAGTGAATTCCTTTCACGGGAAATAAACAACAATAAGAAACAGACTATAATGACTTGATAAAAAAAACAAGCTTTGGTGGAGAGTAAATGGGGTAAGTATTGAATAAGAGAAGATCTCATGATCATCTCCAATCCTGAGATTCTAGGAAGGATTCTGTGACCCAAACTATAATTTTATGAAGGTTGACTTTCTTGAAGAAGTGTGAAAATTAAAGGAAAAAGCAATATAGAACTAAACGTTATTTTAAAATAGTATCCATTCATAAAGTATTTCACCAACAATGTACAGTGTACAAAAATAATCTTTTCTATTTGTGTAGACATCCCATTTGTAAATTCTAAACTAGTTAGCAACGCTACATTGAAGTAGCCATGAGAAAAATTGGTTCAGGGAAGGTGCCTATAATGCTCTTTCCCTGAGTTAACATCAGAATTCTTATCAACCTCCATTATCAACATCATTATTACCTTTCATCAGCAGCATCACCATCATTTTCCATCATCAGCGTCACAGTTTTCACAAATGAGAGACATTATTGCACAGTAACAGACAGCACAGTGCAGGCTCAGTAGTTAGGTTGCCTAGATTCAAGCCCTGGATCTGCCATATTCCACCCACATAACCTTGGGTTAAACTACTTAATCTCTCTCTGTTTCAGTTCCCTCGTATGTAAAAGGCGAAATCGGTGATATGCACTGTGACTTTTAAATCAGCAAACACATGTAAAAAACACATACATCTGAATCTGATACATAATCAGATTCTAATTTTGGCTATTCTTACTTTTGCTTATATTAAAAGTTCACTTAGAAATTATCTCCTAACTTGACAGGTAAGAAAACTAAGACCCAAAGAAGTTATGAAAGTTGCCCATGATACACATGATAAGTGTTGAAACCAGAATGCAAAAGCATGTCTATGTCTGATCCTAAAACTCATGCTATTCTCAGCTACTTAAGTTCTAAAAAATGGCAATACCTAAATTACATACAAATGAGATTGTCAGCCACAAACACAACTTGACAAAATGCCTACTTACTAATAATTAAGGCAAACACCCAATTTGTTGCTTCTTAGCTACCCATCAGTCATAAAGTTTTGTCCACTTGTAGACATACAGCTGACTTGAAATTAGTAGGTTTCATATTGCATTACCATCTTTCTAGTGCTTTATTTTTCTTGCAGCTTGACAGCTAAAATCAAGACAAGCCTTTGGAGATACAGTGGGTTATACCTACTGAAGTCATCTAAGTTTTTTTTCTTTCAGAAGAGAAATGACTTTTACCACTAGCAACAGATACATCAGAATATTGTAATGACCACTCTGAGTCACGCTGCTAACTACTAATGAATAACTAGATCCCTTGGGAATTGTTATTTCCAATTAGCACTATGAAAATCACTGACTGATAAGTTCACTTAAAATTTAAGGACTTGGAAGAAAAGAGAAATAGAGAAATGAGCACATGAACAAGGATGGAATAGAAATAACCTTCTTAACCAGGCAAATATTAATACAGAGTAAAAACAAAAGTAGATTTTTAAGCACGATATAAAGGAACTTAAAATTCAATTCAGTTCAGTGGCCATTTACTGAGAATTTACTGTGTACCAAACGCTGTAAGCATCAGCTGATCATTGGTAAAACAGATCTAATCTCTGTCCTAATGAAATCTAGTGCTTCCCCCATCTGCCCCGCCTCACATTCAACCTCTCTGGGCTTCACCTAGACTGTTGGTTTTTGCCTGGGAAGAGTCTCCTTTGATCCACCTGCTGATCTGATTTTAGTCCTTTCCAGCACTATGTGGCGGTCCCTCTTAGATCCTTTGTCTCACCAAGGTAAATACATCTAGTCCCATGGCTCCACAATCGTTCTGTAAAGCTGAACTCATGCACATTTATAAATCATCCAACACAAGAGGAGAGATGGAGAGTGAATCACACAAGGTTTTCAGATTGCTTGAACAGGAAGAACCATACATATCATATTTTTTAATGAAAATTTAAAGAGACAGAGAGCCTCAGGGGGACACAGTTTTCAGCCATGTTCAGAGAATGATGCTTGGGACCATATTACACATCTACGAAGCCACCCAGACGTATTCCAGAGGAGGACATAGGCCTCAGATGAATAAGCCAAAAAATCCTTTATTAACATTATCATAAATCTTTTCCATAAATAAGGAATGGTTTCTGATTCTTTATTAAAATTAAAAAATACAGTCTGATATCTATAGTATGGGCTAACTGCTAATTAAAAAATATATTTAAAATTTTACATAAAATTTTATATTTATTACAAAAACATAATATTTACTTTTAATATGTAGGTCTTAGTCCATTCAGGCTGCTATAACAAAATACTACAGATGGGGTGGCTTATAAACAGGACTTTATTCCTCACAGTCCTGGAGACTGGGGAGTAAAAGATCAAAGTGCAAACAGATTTGGTATCTGGTATCATATTCTCACTCTAACCTCACATGGTGGAAAGGGAAGAAGTCTCTCCCAGACCTTTTATGAAGGAACTAGTCCATTCCAAAGTGACTAATTCATCTCCCCAACGCCCTACCTTTTAATGTGATCACCTTGGGGTTAAGGGTTTAGCACATGAATTTCAGGAAGACATCAAGATTGAAAGCACAGCAATATATAATTTTATTCTAATTTAAAATATGGTTCTAGAGCACATGTGGCTATAAAGCCTATTTATATAATTATATGACATTTAGTGTATGTATAATTATACATACAATCTATGAGTTTTACATGATAATATGATGCAATATGCATACTTTTCATTGAAATTTTTAAAAAAGAACACATTCATAGGCATGCTACATAGAAGTAAATAGAGTAACATAAGTATTTTCTATTTCTGTGTAAAGATTGAGTTTTTAAAAATTTTCTTCTTCTAGCTTTTCCATATTTTCCATTTTTAAATGAAAACATAGCACTTTTTAAATCAGTATTTTTAATGACAAAAATCAATGGAATCTTTAAGACATACCAAAAGATGGTGAATCCATTCATGCCTGATGCCCAGTCCTCACATGTTTTACAATGACATATTAATTTTTAAAAGAACCATAAATCATTTATGTACTTTGTACAGCAATACAAATCCAATATTTAGTGTGGTCTTTACAGCTGTATAATTCCTAGTATGTCTTATAAAATGCTATGGCCCTGGAATAGAAGGGATTTTTTATACAGGAAGTAATATAACAAAAAATGACTGAAAACATCATTAATGGAAAAATTTTGACACATTATATTATGATAGTGAACAAGATAAGAGTATCCCCAACTCTTCTATTATTTAACAACGTTCTCATGTATACTCATTCAAATAATCAAGGAAAAGACAGGAACCCTAATAGAAAGCTGGGCAAAAGAAATCAACAGACAATTTAAAGAGGAAATCTAAAAGGTTACGGAGCATAGCAAAATATACTCAAACTCATTAGGACTTAGAAACATTAAAATTAAATAAAGATCTATCATTTACACATATAAGATTGCCAAACTTGGGAAGCAGTGCTACATATTTGCAGGCTTGTACTTACGTAATAGCCCTCACGCACTGCCAGTACGATTGTGACCTAATGTGACCACTCGGGAAACAATCTGTCAGTACTTAGTCAAATAAAGTTTATATATGCATTGTAACCATCAAGACTTCTTTTGGTCCCTGTACCATAAAAACTCTCACACAAGTCCATAAAGGGACAGTTAAGAGGCTGTTCATAGTAATATCAGTTGCCGTAGAGGGGAATTATGGCTTTCCACTTTTTATTTCGGAGAGGAAATATATGAGAAGACATGATAGAAGCATGCTTAGGCTATTGTACCATACAGCAGTCAGAGTAAGTGGACTTTAAATAAACAGGGAAATCCACCTAATTTACACATTTAAACAAAGATGCTGTGTTTTTAAGAGGGAAGAATCAAGTAAAATATATAGCATTGTATCACTTAAATAAATTGCAAATCAACACACAAGAACCCCAGAAATTCACATTTAAAGGAACCCAAATAAGTATAAAGAAATATATTGGATATATTAAATAGTTGTCCGTGTGGTGCAGGGCAGAATGAAAGTAGGGAACAGTGAGAGATAGAATAGATGAAATAAGCAAGAGAGAGAATTCAGGATAACAGTATTATGGTAAGCAATAACTGAGGGGTATGATTAACTCATCCTCCTAGGTCTGAGGTTAGTACAAAGAAGTACAATCTCAATCTACCCTTCAAACGACATCATTAGCTATCCCAAGGTGTTACCTGTCATCTCTAGTTGTAAAATTTTGTTCACACCATTCTATCCTCCTGGAATGTCACTTCTCCAGTTTGAGTTGAAGTGTCTGAATCATTCCTTAAGCTTCTATACAAATGCCTTTCATTCAGACCATCTTCTCGATCCTTCCTCTCGTCCCTGGAAACAGAATTAATATCCCTCCTCTAAAATGTTACCAAAGCTCTTTATGCCTCTCGTATAGAATTTATCACTTTTAAGTAATTATTTATGTGCCTCTCTTATCTCTCTTGGTAGCTCATAATCTGGATTTGTTTTTAAAACATTTTTGTATATAGCAAGAACACAGAAACCATTTATGGGACAGACGAATATAGGCGGATTCTGCAATTCATAAATGGCCCTTGTGGCCAGGTCTTTATACTTCTTTAGTTCTTCCTTCAAAAATCCTGTCTTGCTGTAATAAAACCTGTTTCTGCCGTTGTGTCTAGCATTCTGAAACCAATTGTGATTTACTAAATTAAACACAAAGCATATTTTTAAAAAAATTCTACAAATGTGGGTGAGTTCAGTTGCTGGCATTGGAAAATTGCTTTAGAAAGTATCTGCCTCCAAAGCGCTCCTCCTACAAGCTTAGTTCCCTATAGATTTTTGACCTTAGGAAAAAAGTTAACACTGCAGGTGATAAGCAAGTTCATGGGGTATGGCTTACTCAATTGCTGACACTTTGATAACAAGGCACTGGGGCGAAGCTTCATTCGTATGATGAAGGAAGTTTCATTACCAGGTATGTACAAGCGAAAACTGCTCCAGCCAAAACGTGCAACTACTTGCTACTGGAATTGATGAAGGTGTTGAACAGGTATTAAAGACATTTAAAGTCTGCATGAACTGACTTGGTCTCCCTAGGTTAGATATCATCTCTGCTAGTGTTGATGTTTTTTTGTTTTGCCCTAATCAATAAATTCTCATACTTGGTTGATTTTGAGGATTGATGTTGCTTTTTATTATTTCATTCAGGCTCCTTCATCTTTGAGACTCAATTCAGGTGTTATTTTCAGGGAGGCCAATGTAATTTCCACTGATGTCAAAAAGCAGAATTATAACTTAATATTTCATGCTTTTCAAGGTTCTACACTGTGTGGCATAACCTGTGATATTTCCCACATAGTGGTAAATAATGGAGAAATTACTATTACTAGAAGAATAGAAGGGATTCCACTCTATCATGAAGAAATTTCTCCATGATTGCCAATGCCATTTTATTGGGTGAAGAGAGCCCTAGAAACTCAATGAGTCACTTAAATAGAAGTCAGAAAGAAATATTTCTTAGGTTTCTTGCCCCGAGGACCAAAGTAGAATTTTCTTTCCGTGTGTTTTATTTGGCCAAATATAGGTTCAAAAGTTAGAAGGAATGAGCTTGTTACCAATTTTCTAAAATCATTTCATAATCTGCTTGATCTCTCCCAGAAGGGATACTTGACTTTCCTAAATGTGATTAAGTTTCAGTTCAAACCATCTCACTTTTATTTCGAACGCAGAATTCTTCTTACCTCGGGAATCTCATTCTTCAGAAGAAGCTTGAGGAATTCTGACCAGTTTCAAAAAGAAGGCAGATATGTCGAGGCTAAAGCAATCACTGGCCCCACATATCTCTTCTCACTATTAATCTTCCAGATTCCCCCTCATACCTTGCTCACCTTCCAGTACAGCTGTTCACCTTGTATCCTCCCATTTTTCTATTTCTTAATCATTTTCAGCACACTTTTCATGGGTAATTTTTCCCCTCTAGCTACTGCCAAATAAAACTGTGAAGTTTATTTTTATTAAATCCAACCCGTAAAATATCTCTTGCCATACTCCCCAAGATGTCCTCAGTAGCTCTAAACAAGCCTATACTACCGGAGTCCTGCTATATTTGGGGGCTTGTTACCCTGTATTTAAGAAATTAGTTAATTCTGGTTCTTTCTTGGTAGGAGACTTTGTAGCCGGTGGACAAACAGAAAGACTTTCAATGTATATCTTTAACTAAACTTGTAGGATATCTGGATATTCTAACAGGTTATAAGCATTCTTCTTGAAGATATTAATTAATATTTAAATTTAAAATATGGGGACTCTTAGGATTCTACTCTTAGTGATAATAATATTAGGAGACTACAAAGTTATGTAATTTCTGCTATGTATTAGTTAGGAATGTATCTTCCTTCTCAAGACCGACAATCAATTAACTCAGGTACAATAAACACCTCCTTTAAGATGCTTTTTTTTTTCTGTTTTAAACTGCAGACAGTGAATTCTGCTCACATACTTTTGTATACACGGAGAGCTCTGCCAGTAAGAGTCCCAGAAGAAAAATGTTTCTTTGTCTAGGACAAGCCCCTAGAACTTTAAAGAATAGACAAAATATACATACACATGAGTTCCATATAAATTATTTATGCTAATATTCTATGAGAGGTAGTATATCATGGTAGGGAAAAAATATATAGATCTTAGAAGCAGGCAGCCCTGGGTTTGAATCCCAGTGTCCCTGAGCTTCTTAGCATTTAACTTTAGGTGATTTTCTTACATTTTCTAGGTTTCAATTTTTTTAATTGCAAATTGGGGATGAGAATAATGTCTAATCCTCTATAGGATTTAATTCTTATGCTATAATGTGAGTGTAAGAATCAAAAGAGTTAAATAAAGTACTTGGAACTGTTCTGGCCCAGGTAATGTACTTAATAAACAATTGACTTCTTGCCTATATGTGCCTTTTCATATAGATGATTTCCGTTTTTAGTGGTCACCACCCTAGTCTACCCTACTGCCCCCAGGCCTTGGTAGCAATCTATTGTACTGACCATGTCCTTGAAATCAAAGAAGTTCTTTTAACACCCAGATCTGAGAAGACTTCCTATGGTGATGGTACTACTAGAACAGGGCATAAAAATACCTGCCAATCTTCTCAACCTACCAGCACATTAACACTAACAATAGTTCATATTTAAAAGTCAACTACTTCATAGTCAGTCCTCTCTCAATAGTTCCACCATGTTGTACCATTCTTTTTATCACTCTCCTGTCTTAACCTCATGACTCTGTTACAGTATATTCATGAGTTTACCCTACTAGAATATAAGTACATCTGAAGATTAGATCAATGCTTACCTAATCTTTGTAAATTAGTCAACTGTTGGTCACTGAATCTTTGTTTTGAGGATATTAAGCACACATCAAATACATTAAAAAGTGCATTTTCCTTTAAAAATGACTTTATTTCTATAATTGCAAAGCTTTGTTCTTGTTTAAATAACTTGATCATCAGCCAGAGAATTTTTTTTAGGTTTGATGTTTTCTATTCAGCATTAATTGCTTGCAGTTTAACTCCTTTATTCATTGAACAAAGTGTATTCAATTGTAATTACCCTTCCCAAATTTAATTTTGCTCTTCTGTGCCCACAGCTATCAAAGCATTTGACCCCCTGGTCTTTCTATATTATTTCTCAGTTCTCCCTGGTATTTGTAACTTCCACAAAGGGCCATCTGCAGATTTAATTAACTTGTTGAATCCTCCCTCCAGATCATTAATGAAGTTGTTAAATAAGTCTGATCCCAGAGCTTATCTCTGTGGTATCTTGATGGTCCTTCAACCCCAATTATGCACTACATTTCCTTTTACCATTTTCCCTTATTTACATTCCCTCGGTCATTTCCCAAACCATTGAAAGGCTCACTTCCAAATCATTTGAAATTATATTTCAAATAAAATTTAACGTGAAATAGCTCTTGGTTTTTTTTTTTTTTTTTTTTTTTCTTAAAACCTGACTTAACTATCCTTAGTGGAACAGCAATTTATAGCCCCAATTTCCCATAACACTCTGCAAATTTAAAGAAATAATTCCAACATTTAATATCTTAAATAATGCTCTATTGGTCTTTGAAATTAGATAGATACTCTACTTCCAAAGGGAAAACGTCTACCTTTTCAGGGACTCTCTTAATAATTTTTATATAAAGAGTCATTGTCATAGAATACTTATAAAATAAAATTGTATCGCTTCCCTTAACTTTTTTCCTTCTGAAAGAGGAAGACATTTTATATTATCTGACTACTTTCACAGTTAATTATACTACTATTAATGTATATAAATTATCATGTCAGCCAGGGTTCCTTGTGATTTTTTATCTGTGGGTCAGAAACAATTTTAGAACTGAGGGGCTAGTTTTTGATTACAGATGCTGGATTAAATATCCACATTTACCTCTGATTTCTCCCTTAAACTCTAATAAAATAATATTAAAGACAAATTATAAAGGACATAAACCCTCATGGGCAAAGCACATAGGAGAGGGGACAAGGGCATCATAATTTATGAAGCTAGAAAAGAGAGGGATAAATGATAGCTCACTTGGAAGGCAGGAGAAAATGTCTCATAGCCCGGAATGGAGAGAACGAAGAAGTGACTTGATTTATTCTATGGAACCTAGTATTTGGTGTCATCAGCTCTCTCTGCAACTAAGGGGGAATAGAGAGGCTGAAAGAGGAAAACTGGTTAGAAATTAGATTAAGAAGCAGTTAGATTCCTCAGAGCTCCTCCCTGCCCCCAGCCAGGCTCCTGCCTTTCTCCTGTCCCAGCAAACACTAGAGGTTTATTCTCATCAGAAGGTACAACAAAAATGGAAACACAGATGAGAAGAGAAATATCATAAAACGGGAGTATTAAGTAAAAATTCACATACTGAATTTTGCAACCCTTTGCCTTATCCTCCCTACTTGGCTCTCAGAGTGCTAACAATCAAGTTCAATTCCTCCAGGAATTTAATTCATTCCTTCAGGAGACTGGAAGAATATTCCCTGCAAGATCTAAAATGTTCAAAAGAATGAACCTAGTATCATTGACGTCGACATCCCATACACATAACTGAGTTTTAAATCAACTTTTAAAATGTTTCACTATTAAAAGTGAGCAAATAGCCAAGGACTACTGGATGTCTGAGAACAGGCAAAGACAAAAAGAAAAAAAAAAAAAATCCTAGCAGAAAAAAATTAAAAATAGCTTAGAGAAAACAGACTCTATTATGTACTAAAAAATTGTGAAAAACAATAATTCTTGTTATTATCCTCAGAAACATTGAAAAGATACTACTTACAGAAACTGGAATCAATTTTAAAAAGAACATTCAGAAAACAATAATAAAACAGGATAGCAGAAGTAAATAATTTAATTTGGAAGATAACGTTGATGAAACCACCTCCCAAAAAGGTACAAAAATAAAATAAAACGAAAGATGAAAAATAAGGCAGAAGCAAGGTGACAATTAGATAACCAATCTAAAAGGTTTGAAAACCAAATAATAGGAGTTTCAGAAATAAAAAAGAAAGAAAACTTAAAGAGCCATCAAAATTTTTTTTAATCCCAGAAATGAACTGAGGAATTTCTAAATTGAAAGGTTCTTCAAAGTGCCCAGCCCACTGATTCAATAATAGACTCAAAAATTACATTATCATCAAATTTTATAACACTGAGGATGAAAAAGGAGGCCATAATTTAACAGGGAGAGAAACACAGATTTCATATAAATGATCAAAAATAGAATGGTACTATAGTTCTCAAAAGTTGCACTGGAAAAATGTGACAATGGACTTATTCCTACAATATTCTAAAGAAAAATGCTCTATAACCTAGAATACTATACCCACCCAAACTATCAACTAAGTACAAAGAAAGAATAAAAACCTATTCAGTTATGCAACATTTGAACTTACCTCCCATGAACTGTTTTTCAAGAAACTAATTAAATATATGAATGAGGTTATAATAAAAAAAAAAGAGAAATACAAAGGATTCAGGAACAGGAGCTCTAACAACAACAAAAAGGATAGTGTTGAAAGGATATCAGATGAAAACAGTTGTGCTGTAGACCCAAAGAGCTTTCAGTATAGAATGGAGCAGGTCAGAAGGCTCTGGAAAAATTTACTTTAACGTTATAAAATATCAAATACCTTTGAATGTATTAGAAGGATATGATTATTTGAGGAGAATCTAAGGCTGACACAATATTGAATGAATGAAAAACTGAACAAAAAATATTAGATAATCATTAAATTCAGGGAAGAAAAACATTTGTGTAATAAAAGAGGAGTAATGATAGCTAAGTTCATAGTTCGCCTATAAATATTATTTACATAGACATAATAAGATGAACACTGAATATTGATCTAAACAATATTTTAGAAGAGGGAAATGGGAGGTGTTTGGGTATGTAAGTTTGTGTGTGTGTATGTGTGTGTATGTGCATTATTGGTGAGAGGTTGAAAAGAGCTAAATCCTCATCTTTCATGGCTGGAAGTCAATATAGAATACCTAAAAGTGAAAAAGTAAAAAATAGTAATATAAATGTATGATTATTATACATATAGGTAATAAAATGATTGACTCCAGCAAGAAGTAATAGAGTAGAATAAGGGCAAGGAATTGCTATTGGTTATAACTAGTCTTATAGAACTATTTGATTTTTCAAACTATGTGCTTTAACAAAGAACAGGTAGTTCAGTCGATAGGAAGGCAAAAGACTTACATAAGTACTTTACAAGACAGTAAATCCAAGTGGATAATAAGCATATAATATATGTTCAACTATATCAGTCATCAGATAAGTACAAAATAAAATCATAATATAATACCAGACTACTAGTATGGCTAAAATTAAAAAGACAGATAATAAATAAGTACTGATAAATTTATGATGCAATTGGAATTCTCATTTATTGCTACTGGGAATATAAATAGCTATAACCACTTTGGGAAGCTGTTGGCAGTATCATTAAAATTCTAATTAAGCATACCCAGCAACTACATTCCTAGGTATTTAGATATATAGAAATACATACATATGGTCACCCAAAGACATGTACAACAATATTTATTGTAACGAAATAACCAAAACTGGAAACAACCCAAATGTCCTACAATGGAATAGATAAATACATTTCGGTATATTCACAAAATAAAATAGTCTTCCACAGTGAAAAATACAAATGACAACTATTATAAAAGCAACATCATGAATGACTCACAAACCTAATGTTGAGCAAAAGGAGTTGGACACAAAAGAGGCCATATGGTTTGATTTTATTTGTATGATATTCAAAAAACAGACAAATCTGGTCTACAGTGTTAGACGTCAGGATAGTGGTTCCTCTTGGTGGGGTCTTGGAAGAGGATATAAAAGGGGACTTGGAGATGCAGATAATGTTCTATTTTTTAATCTTGGCTCTGTTTTCAAAGGTGTTTTCACTTCACAGAAATTCACTGAGTTGCACACTTATGTTTTACGTGCTTCTCATATTTCTATTTTTTTTTATTTCAGAATATTATGGGAGTACAAGCGTTTAGGCTATGTATATTGCCTTTGCACTGCCTGAGTCAGAGCTATGTGTGCTTCTTTATGTAAATATTTCAATAAAAGTTTTCTAACATTTTGTGAGTTTTCCCGACTTCCTGCTTTCCCATCTTTCTATACTCTTAGGATTATTTCAAGGCTTGAGAGACAAGTGACTGTGGTATTTCCACTGATCTGGAGAACAAGGATCTGGAAAAATTTCAGGCTTGCCATTCAGTGCTTGCCATTTTACTGAAAGAGAGTGCCATAATAATTTGCTGACACTAAGTTAAAACGTACTTAAAAGTGCAGTCCACAGTTCTTTAGAAGTTCCAGTCAAATGGTCCACTCCAAAAGGGACTGCTGGGCCACTTAAGAACCAGGGAAGCACCATATCTGGCCAGGCTTGCGTGGATCAGGGATGTGCTGCCATGAAAGACCAGGGCTTGTCTTGGGAGGAAGAGAGGACTTGCTTACCTTTCTGAAACCAACCATATAGTTTACATATAAGAAAGATTTTTCCATAGATGTTAGCATGTCTGTTGTTTAGAATATGCTACGCAAATCTCATATGTTCTCATTTATAGTTTCTGTAATTAACACCTTAGTGTGGGAAGGATGGAACCAGCAGGAAAAGGATAGAAGAAAAATGGTTAGGATATATGCCATCATTCTGGTTTGAAGACATTATGGGTTAATAATTACTACAACAGTTTAACAATATTTTTAAGCACTCTTTTTAGGGGAGGAAGAGAAGGTAAACATATGTTGGTTATGCTACAGGGATGGGTGGTAGGGAGAAACAGAAAACAAGTAAACAGGCAATTAAATGTGATATATTCATATTTTCTGAAAGTCAAACCAAGTCAATATGGAGTGCATTGGAGGGAACCTTATCTTGACTAAGGAGTCTGAAAACTATTTCTGAATAAAAGCTTATGTTAAGATCTATGTGAGAGAGCAGAGGAAGATGAGAAGTAGATACTTTGGGGAGAAGAAGGAAGGTAGAGAAAGAGAAGCTCAAGATTCCAGACAGAGCAAATGGGCAGAGGCCTGAAGCAGGAAGATTATTGCTTTCAGAAAATCTGACAATATTCAGTGCATGAAGAGTATTGATTATAAGTTGGAATGGGGAAGGTGCTCAGATAGAGTCATCAATACTACTGCAAGGAGGTTGGAGTTTATACCGAAGGCACTGGAAACTATTTTAGGTTTCTCAGCATGGGAATAATTTAATTATATTTTATAAAGGATTATACTAGCTGCAATACAGGAAGAACATTTTTGTGAGAGAAGAGTAAGACTTGGAGTCTGGAGACTTGTTTTCTGATATTATTTCAAGCAAAAAACAAATAGTCGCTGTGGTTTAGACTAGGCAGTAGGATCAAGAGAAAAACAGATGCATCGTGGTGACTGACTGAATGGAAAAGTGAGGAAGAAGGAGAAATCAAGGATAACCCTATAACACTAACTACTTATGATCCGAAAATATCAGGGATGAAGGTGTGTGATTGACAACAATAATTTTTTCATTCTTCCCAAGGCATATCACTTCCCAAGACACCATTATGGCTTTGAAGACTAATACAAAAACTAAAAGGGACTCTTCTTATTAAATTACGTATTTATTCAACAAATGTTTTGAACCCTCCCACAGTGGTGAGTAACCTGCAGCCTCAAGATCCCTCCAGATCCCCAAGTGGGGCCCCTTGACCAGACCCAACACAGAAAGAATCCCTTTTATGATTTGCTCTGTAAAATTTGGATTCAGTCAAAAGGCTGCACTCAAGGATCCGGAAGGCCACATGTGTTCCCAAGACCACAAGTTCCCCACCCCTTTGTGCCCTCGTGGAGTTCATATTCTGGCTGGGTAGTAGAATCAAACAAGGTAGTACTATGGTATTGGAGAGTGATAAAAGGTTCTAAAGAACAATAACACAGTGACAGGGAGGCGGAGACGTGTTAGTTAGTGGGCAGGGCCTGTCGGAGGAAGTAACATGTGAGCAGAAACCTTTAGGACACAAGGGAGCTGACTGCGAAAATACCTGGGAGAAGAACATTCCAAGCAGACCAAACAGTAAGGAAAACATAACTGACACATTCTAGGAAAACCAAGAAGAAAATTATGGCTGGAAGGCTGGAAAAAGAGGATAAACAGTGAGAGAGTACACACTGAATGGTAAGGACAGAGAAGTAATAAGGAAGCAGGCCAGAGCATGTAGAGTCTTGTAGGCCATCGTAACGATTTTGACTTTTACTGAGTGAAAATGGGAGCTATAGAGAATTTAGAACAGAGGAACGCCAGGATCTAAATTGTGTTTTAACTATGTCTCCTTGGCTACTATGTTAAAAAGAGACTAGAGGTGAATAACTGTGGAAGGGAGATGAGCTAGGATTACCACAATCTAGATTAGAGATGATGACCATGTCATACACAAGGGTGGCAATAGTGGATATCACATGAAGTGTGGATTTCAAATATATTTTGAAGGCTGAGCCAAAGGATTTGGGTGGGCAGTGCAAAAGAAAGAACTCAAGGATGATTTCTAGATCTCAATCCAGAGGAAGTGAAAGGATAGTCTTTGCCATCAACTGTGATACTGGAAGACTGTTAGAAGCAGTTCGAGGGGTGAGAAAATCTGGACTATTCTGGATTATTGGAGAATAGAAATAACCAATAACCAATCTTTTCTATTATTTTATATTAATTTAATATTTATATTAAGTTATAAATTTAATAATATTAATTATATTAATACCATAAATTTATGATCGATATATAAATCTGTATGTGTTTTATAGGCACAGAGACCACTCCAAACAAAAGCTCAGAGATTTATAAAAATAAAGTACATTTCGGTGACTGGAAATAGCTTAGAATGGGCTGGAGTTTAAAATTTATGTTAAGGAGAATTAGGAGATAAAGCTGGAGAGGTAGGCAGAGGTCCAATCATGGGAGTTGTTATATTTTATGCTATTGAATTTGGACTTTATCTTTTAAGCACTGAGGAGATACTGAAGGGTTTTTCTTAGCTAGATATTCTTTAATAAAATAATCTTCCAGGATCTCCCCTCACAGACTCAATCTATTTGGCTAAAATTGCTGCCACCCATAGATAACTTCAAGGTCTCTGTTAAACTGGAAAATGCTTTAAAAGCACATTAGCCCACCAAGCCAGAAACTGCCTGTCTTTTCAAGCACTACCATAATAAACGCATAGATCTGCCTGTTTGATTCATCATATTTTGGACCTAAGTGAGCATTTTCAGGCAACTACCTTTTCTAATCAGTGATTCCTACTAGGAGAGACTGATGCAAATCATTAAGAATTATATTCCCTCTAAGTCAGGCTACTGGCTTCAATTAGCCTTTTTCCACATGATCTATAGTGTAGTACATATTCTTAGATATAAAGATTTATGGCTAGCTACTATGGGAAGTCTGTAATTTCTGAGCCTAGTTGGTCATAGTTTTATAGAAAGCTGGATTTCCTCTATATTTAGCCATTGTGCTTCAAGTTATAATGGTGTTTCTATTTCCCGGGGCATAAGATTAAAAACGAATATATGACCCATACTCTTGACATTCACAGTTTAGTAGTGCAGGCTTGCCTGGTGGGACGAAATAGATGCTTGTCATCTAAATAGTCAGGAATTACTCTCTGCATTCCTAACTAGACAAGATAATCCTTAATAGCTTTTATTTATTTGATGGAGAATGACAATCTAGTAAAAAGATTAGCTCCATTCACTTATGGCAAAGGTGCAAACAGCTTTACGGAAAGGCAAAATGACAAAGCTATTGGGAATACACAAAAATTTCTGTGCAAATTTGTTAATGGCACCCCCCAATCCTTAAGATATCTTTAAAATTTTAAAAGACACTTAGATGTCTTTTATATAAGATTTGAATTGGAGTTATTACAACATGTGATTGTAAAATGAAAAGACTGGACATATGAAACTTAAGGTCCTTGTCTATATTCATTCATTTACTCATTTATCAAATATTTATTTAATTCAAATGTAATAGGATATTAAAATTAGATTTTTCTCCTGTCAGAGTTTTGATAGGTAATAATATGAAAGTTGTTAAGGACTCCCACATCCCAAAGCTGGGTACTAAAATACCTTTACAACACTTGTAAAAATCAGCTGTGCCTGCATTATCCATTAACCACCTTCCACGTGCTTGGACAATTACTCCTATTTTACATGAAAAAGCTGGGGTTACCCTAGTCACGTAGCTAGGTAGTGGAATCTAGAAACAGAATCCAGTTTTCCTGATGCCAAATTGAGAATGAGAATATTTGTCTTTCTTGACTGAATTTGGGGAATCAACAAAGAGCTAAGAAAATATTTGCAGAAGTATAAGTGGGGTCGCCTTTTGAATGAGATTTCAAATCTTCCTATGTACAAAGTCTCCTATGCTATCAATAATACAATGAGAACTTGGTGTTAAATCTTCCCTTTCAACTCCAAGAAATGGGGGGAGAAACAATACCGAAGAAACCCTTTCCAGGGATCATAGCTACGTTAAACATGTCACTATTTCAGGTGCTGAATTAACTCATTCTTTCCCCAGAGCAGAACTCCTACATATTAATGTATGTTAGCTTGTTAAAGAAATTACATTAAATGTTTATGAGAGCAGAGAGAAGATGAGCTGGAAAGGACTTGAATAATAACACTTTACATTCAAATGGTATAGGGAAAGGCTGTAAGAGCTGGTAGAAGGACCAGAGAGACCTCGGAAGCAGAAGATCAATGTAAAGCACGGCTTTCCCATTTACCTGCTGAGTATCCTTGGGGAAGCAGCCTATTATTTCTGAGTCTCACTTTTACCCCCTGGTTAACTGAGGATAAAATTAGGAGCACCTATAATTTCTAGATGCCAACCACGTGCCAGGCACTCTAGTAAGTGATTTAAATAGACTCTCTCATTTAATCTCACAATAATATTATGAGATAGGTAATACTGCTATCCCCTTTTTAATGGAAAGTTGAAGCTTAGAAACATTAAGTCTATCTGATCCAATGTCATAGATCTGGGTCAATAGCAGCACCTCGACTTAAACTGAGCTAGTATGACTTCACAGATTGTGTTCTTTTCCCCTATTTCGTTTACTCTAATCCTGCCTTAGGAACAATAAATGTTGAAAGGAATATATACAACAATGTACATCATCAAATAAAATATTATGCCTCATTATTCTCAGGAGAGCATAATTTACTTGGGCTCCCATATGATCTGTTGGGCTTAATTACCCTTGGGCACAAAGTGATCAAGAGGCAGCAGATTATAATGCAAAGTGTATGAAATCTGGATTCAGTCACATATGGGTTAGAATCCCAGCTCCATTATTGACTGGCAGGATGACACTTAGAGATGTCCTCAAATATGTCCAGAAGGATGAAACTAGCTGCCCCACAAAAAATAACAAATATAAAAGTTTGGGGTTCATGATAGATCTGTAGTAGCTTAATGCAAGTTTCACTTCACAGAGGCAGATCCAGTATTAGAACTCAGACGTCTGCTTTCCAATCCAGTACTCTTTCACTATTGCAGGCTACATCTTTAGTTTCTAGTTCAAACTCTGTGAACAAAATTCATTGATCTCTACAGTTCATTGAAATGACTTGAAAACTTGTTCTTTGTCCATGAGATGAGACTAAAAATGACTTGAGGTATTTTCCCATATGTCTGAAACCAGGCAAAATGATTATCCTCACAGAATCAAGGACAGGGTTGTGACATAACTCCAAGTGGCTCTGAAAATTGAGTGGCAACTCCATTTTGTATCCAAGAAGAGGTGTGTTGAATCTTTAGCCCAATTTCGCTATCACAGCTAAAGAAGAGTGGGTGGAACTGAAGAGAGGAAGGGGGTACTGAACAACGACAAGACTTCTCAGCTGCTCTAAACATGAATGACCTCAGTCTTAATGGGTTTAAGTTCCTCTCATCTCCCAGTTCAATGCCTCTTCTTCTGTCATTCTTAATTGCTGCAGAAAGTTTTTCTACCAAACTCACATTCATCTACCTTAATGGAATTTTAAAAGAGCATCTGCATCCATCCTTTTACAGGTGGGTTTAACTGGATGAACAACTCAGAGTAACGCCAAATCCTCATATTTCCTTTTTTAAAATGATGCCATAAAAGCCCTGCTTACTATTTTATGGGCAGCTGCACAACAAAGTGCCAACTTAATAGTTGAGGTTGTCATATTTACTGAGCATGCACCATGTGCCAGACAACCTGAGAAAGCTCAAGTTGAGAGAAGTTAAATAACGTTTCTGTCTGCTATGAACTTGAGGAGGTACTTTTACATTCATTTTCCTCCCAGATGCCCTCCCCACATTTCTGTGATAATCGGAGAGAAAACAGAAGAAAAATTTTCTTCTCTGTTATGAGAATGGAAATTTGTTTACCTTCTGAAAGATTCTTAAAATCTACCCCCAGAGACAGGGATGGGCAGAGCAATCTCAAATAGATGAATGCTGATAGAGATCTCTCAAATTAGGGATAAGATTTAAAATTTGGAAGAACATGGAAGTTTTTCTTTCTGGCCATTCTTTTTACCTGGTGAATGGACAATATACTCTAGGCAAACTATTACCCTCTGTCTACATATTTGTAAGTCCCTGGGGAGAGAAAATATAATAGAATAAATTATTCTGCAAAAAATTTCCCTTTAGGGAAGGTTAAAAGATCTCCAGTAACTGAGAAAAATGAAGCCCTTTTGTTTTTGACTTTTATGTTCTCTTTATTTTAAACTTAAAAGAAATCATTTATTACACACAATTTAAATTTATTATAGAAAAATTTAAAAAATAGAATATCAGATAAGCAAAATAGGAAAATAATGACTACTGAAAATTGTATTGTGAACGGATAATGCTGTTAAACTTTTTTGCTATTTACTGACTGATATCCCTGAATATTCTTGATCAGGTACTTACTATACTTTAAAAAGGCTTGGAAACTATGAGAGGTTCAATGTCCATATGAATTTATTAAATAATAGCTACATAAATGAACCTATTTCTGAAGCAACTGTGGGAAAAAGTTAAGGTCTGCTATTTTTACCAACAGTTTGTTTTTTTCCAATTATTTTACACTAGACTGTGCTCTACCCTATAGTTTGGATAGCCCTGTTCAGCTGTCAAAGTTTGATTCACAAGACACTGTTTGTGGACACCTAATATCCCCTTGTATTTATACAACTTATAATTCACATAATATATGTAAGGGAAGAAATGTTGTATAATTGGCTGGCTTCTCTGTACCACCGCAAATAACCATCTTGATTTGTATCCCTGCCCAAATTCCTACTAAAAAGTGATTGATCAAGTAGTCTTTTCATACAGAAAGCATTTTAGCGCAGGTCCCCTTAAGATGTTTCTAAGTTTTATATTATAAGAGAAATTACCTTCTTATCACACACATTTAAAATTTTCTCCTAAAAAAAGGATAAAGTATTTTCTCTTGTTTCAGGAGAACACAAGGGTGGGAGTCATGTATTTGTTGGGTGGGGTTGGAGAATCCACATGTTTATTCCATCAATGAGACAGGGTAGACATAGAGTAGGCCAAGTTTCCACAGCAATCTAGTTCCTAAAACTAGAAAAAGATGTCCGCCCCCAACCCCACACACACTCAGAGCACATGATGGACATCAGCCAGTAACTGTATCTTGAGTGCTCAAGAATTTTCTAATTACAGTAAACCATATACCTTTCTCAAAATGCTCAAGCAATGCTTAAAAATGCTTCCATTGTCTAAAAAAATGCTTATAATGTTTATATTATTATCAAGTAATACTGAGACATGTCTACCTAAAAAAATTATATCCTTTTAAAAAAGACTTTTAAAAATGTTACATGCAGGCCAGGAGTTCTCAATGGGATGAGATTTTGCCTTGCAGGGGATATTTGGCAATGTCAGGAGATTTCTTTTTTTTTTTTTAACTTTAGTAGGGATTTTTTTTTTTTAAGTTTTATTTAATTCTGAATGTTCTCACTACAAAGAAAATGACAAATGCTTAAGATGACAGATATGTCGACATTTTTGATTGTCACAACTGGGGGTAGAGGTGCTAATAGCATTTAGTGGATAAAGTCCAATGGTGCTACTAAATATCCTATAATACACAAAATAGCCCTCTACAACAAAGCATTATCTGGTCTAAAATGTCAACAGTGTCCAGATTAAGAAACCCTAATCTAGACCTAGCCCCATATCTAATATTTAATCCATACTTGTGCTGCTTGCAAATTTGCAAGCAGAAATATTAAGTAGAAAACTTAATCTCTCTTCTTAGAAGATGATGTTCTGCTGCTTTATGGTAGGTAACATATTTCTGGATATAGTGTAGCTCTTTAATTTTAAAAGTGAAGAGTCTCTAGGAGGACTTTATGTTGTTCATTTTGTTTTGTGGTTGGCTACATTACGGCAATGTGGCATCCTTGCCTTTTAACTCTTACCAAGGTTCAGAAAGGAGTTTTCACCAGCAGCCCTTTTATTAATATCTTAAGAGTAGCGAAACTACTCTTCTTTTTTTCCACCTCAAAACTTTTTTTTAATTTCAGCATATTACAGGGGTACAAATGTTTAGGTTACATATATTGCCTTTGCCCCACCCGAGTCAGAGCTTCAAGTGTGTCCATCCCCCAGATGGTGCACACTGCACTCATTAGGTATGAATATGCCCATCCCCTCCTCCCCCCTCCCACCTGCCTGATGAAACTACTCTTCTTACTGATTCTTCAGTCAGCTCTCTCTTTACACATGTCCATGTTAATTGTAAAACCAAATCAAAGCTAAGCACACAGAGAAGGAACACTCAAAGGGGAAGATAAGAACTTAAGATAACATGTTGTCCGAAACCAAAGGAGGTAAAATGTTTGCTCATCTTGAGTGGAGTTACAAAAGGTTAGAGTTTACTAAAATCTCATCAATGGAAAGTAAATACAGAGTTGTTCATCTTTGTGTTAAATACAAACAGGAGTGTGATTGTTAATGTCATTATATTCCAGGTAGGAGTTTACTTTAGCAAATGATTTCAATTTTAACTAAGTGTACTTGAATTTTGAAAGGCTGAATATCATAAGCAATGAATAAAACCAGTAACAAGGAGGGCCAAGGGAACATGTTTAAGACTAAATATAAGTGCATTCCCTATAGCTCAAATGGGACCATTTAGTTAGTTCTGAAATAAAAACAAATCAAATCAAAGATTTAGTATAATCATGCCACAAGACATTTACAATGTATTTGCATTTTTCCTTTGGCACTTTGAGTCTCAAGGCATCTAGTACCACTATTTAACGGCAAATAGACTGACTTAATGTTTATTGCTAATGATCAACATGACAAAATAATTCAGACAAGATATGGCACAGATTTTGGGTGTTTATCCTACAATTAACCTAGATCCCTCACATACAATTGATTGAGAAATATTTGCTTTATTCTTTCCATGAAAAACCTCATACAATTAGAATATTGACAAAGATTAAATAGCATGACTTTGCTACAGAGAAATCTTGTTTTATTTGATTGCATTTTCCTTGGAATGATTGTGTAAGACTTCAAGAATATGAAATTCTCAATCGCAACTTTATTATTTATATAGCAACCCATGGCCTGCCTGTTTTCCTTTTGCCTCTGGTTTTGATTTGTTTCTTTTCTATATTTTTCCTGCTCCACATTATGGACCAGAGTGTCAGTACTTGTTCATTCACTCACTTATTAAGCAAAGAAAAGGACAAAGGACAAATCAACAAGGCATAAGAAACCATAATCAATTTTTCCTGGGCTGCCACTGACCACAGGCCTTCATCTAAAGTAATGTTTTTCCCCAATTATTTATAACGTAAAAAAGAAGAAGAAGAAGAAGAAGTTTACAGTAGATACTATGGTTAAATATCCTGTGCTGCTTGGTGAAAATGCAGATTTGTGAGCCCACCCCCTGATATTCTAATTCACTTACTCTGGGGAGGTGGCCCAGGAATTTGTATTTTAACAAGAAGTCCTTGTATTATCCTTGAAAAACCCATGCAAGGTTTCTTAGCACAGTCTTTGTGATATGCAAGTTGAGTTTTATTTTCAGTTCTAGTAATTGCAGAAGTTACTTGCCGTAGCTAAGCTTTTGTTTGCCATCTATACATTGGGAGTAATAATATTAATAATATCTATCTCCTTTGTTCTTAATATTAAAATGTTCATTTAAAAAGCCTGACACATAATTAGTACATAATAAATGGCATGTAATTAGTAGTAGTTTCCATCATCATTGACATTATTGTCATCACCATTCTGTTCCCATTAATTCTTGTATATTCATTTTAGGGAAATACAGCAGTACTAGAGGAAGTAATGAGAATCCTTTGGCTATATAGATTTTCCATTTTAGAAAACCTACTTAACATAAAATGTATTGCAATAAGGGTATGTGTGCTAAGTTATCACTAAGTTTGTTTGCTTTGGGCAAGAATTCTTCAGCTCCGTGTGGTAATTCATGCTGCTCAGAGGCAGTACCTGGCTCTTTGACTTGTCTTTTTAAAGAATAAACCAATTAATTATTATCTAACATGTGATTTGATTTGTTGGTAACATCACAAAATATGGAAACAATGATAAAAATAGCTTATTGATTTCCTTGTTGAATAATTTAGGTAGTTAACTTTTGACATGTTTTTAAAAAGATTAGGCTGCCTTATAAATATGCAGTGCAATGCAATACATTGGTCAGGGTGGGATATAATAAATGAGCTCTTTTTTAAAAATATATTTTCTAAATGCAGATTTTAAACATGTAGGAAAAAACTCCAGACCTTCGCTTTTTATCTTTAGCATCAGATGGAGATACCTCCCCCGCATCTAATAATAGGGATAATGACAACATCCTATTTCTATTTTTCTATGCTACGATCTGAGAAGAAGAAAGTGTGTGAATTCCAGACTTGGGAAAACACAATGCAGTGATCTTAGCCTAATAAAACACATGAGAAAATAAACTGAAATATTCACTTTTACATGGCATAAACCGCTTGCTTGAAATGACACATATATTGGCATTGAACATTAAATTTCATCTGTACACAGACAGGAGGACTTCTGTAATCAATAATAGAGCTAGATAGTTCCAAGTGTAAACAAACATTTATTGCAAATGGAAAGGTGCACATAATGGAATCTTATACTAATTGGTTTATATTATCTGGTCTATGAATGATAATGTTCCTAATAAACCAATATTAGAATAAAATCCCAAGCACACCAATAAACCTGCTGCTGGAGTTATTTAATGAGCTTTTACACAAGGAGCATGTGCTGCTAATTTAGATTCCATTGACACAGCAGACTGTTATAATTCCAATAGCTGCGTGTGATGCTACCCAATAGATGATAAGTGGGGCAGGCCAGTTCATCAAGCTTTATCTCTAATTAGCACTAAAAACACGCACTGCAAACTATAGCAGAGAAAAGACTTGACCTTGCTAAATTAGACACTTTGGAGTGAAGGCAAATGAAGCTCTGTTGTCAGAGAGAGAAAGCCTATTGTGCAGTTATTGAAAGGTACCCACTTTGTGAGAGTCGCATCAACATCAAAAACTATGTATCAAGTCAACCCACAATGCTATATTGTTACAGAAAGAGCTTCCATTCTTTCTGAATCAATTCTTCCACCCATCTTTCTCCCTATTCCCCCCAAACCAGGCTAGATTACCTTTCTCACAGTGGCTTCCTGTGAATCCAGCTGGACAGACGCATTTGTTAGGAGCCACACAAGTTCCACCATATCTGCAGCCCTCTTCACAGAATGCTGTTGCAAAAGAAAGATGGATTTCTCTTAGATAAAATGCAATAAAGGAATTCATTGTAAACAGAATGAGCATTCAAACAATTCTTTGTTGCATACAGAATACATGTCTGTGTTGATATATTTTTAAATTTCCATACACAAAAAGAAATTAATAATATCTACTTCACTGATTTATATGAAATCAATTCAAATAATGAATGTGAAGTGTTCAGCATAAGTCTGGCATATGCTAAACAGTAGCTAGTAATAAGAGTTATTATTGTTGCTAATACTGATATATTTAAAATCCAATAGGATAAACTGAGTAACTAGAAAATGTAGGGTCACAGTAAAGGCAAAGGTTTTTTCAATGCTCACTAGTATGTAACCTACTCTTTTTCAGTAAAACATCTTTTATGGCAATAAAAATCTACTTTTAAAAAAAAAGGCTTTGGTAATTGATGTAACTTTTGATAACATAATAGATTTGACTAACCTCTTGCTTTTGAATACATAAGCCGTTTCCAATATCTTGGTAATAAAAACAATGCCTTTTTCTTATAGCAAAAATCCTTAACACATGTCAAATTATTCCTTTAGGGAAAATGCCTCAATGTGGAAATCCTGGTTGAAAGGCTGCAGACTTTAAGTTTTTTGATAAGCATTACAAAGTTATCTTAACTCTTCCCAGTGCTATCCTGCTAGCATCCCAGACTAGGTTAGTTCCCCTTATACACACTTGACTAGCATAGCTCCACACACCTCTTCATTGCAGTATTAAATATTAATACAATTGTAAATTTTCATGTAATTGATTGCCATCTCCTGCCTCATCCATTGACTATAAGATGCATAGTAATAATAGGATATTTTTTTTTACTCATCACTGTATCCTAGCCTCCATAACTGGTCACGTAATAGATGCTCAAAAAATACGTGCTGAATGAATTAATCTACATCTTTCAGGTTGTTCTGATAGAAAAACTCTTGCTCTAAAAATTCTGTGACACTTCCATCCAGAATAATTTATTATCAAACCTTGCTAGATAACCAATAACTTAGTATACTAAGCCTGCAAAATTTCTGATTAAATAAGATGATTGCAACTGTTAACCCTGAGTTTATTTTATTCACATGAGAGCTAGATGAGCAAATGTTTTAAATTTTAATTGTAGTTAGAAAATGCGACCCTGGAAAAATGTCATTGCTGTATTTTGCCAACATCACATAATTAATATAAATCTAATTTTAAAAAGCCCCATGTTGTATTTAGATAGTTTAACACCAGAACAAGATGAAACTTCTCACATATTGTTGTTTTCCACATCATTTAAAATCCCTTGGATGATTTAACATTCTTTAGCTTCAGCAATTAATTTGAGTTCCTTTGCTTCTGCCAGAGAACAGTGTGCACCCTGGAATTTAAATACCATTTCCTATTTCTAGCATCTTAGTACACTTAGCCTATAAAAAAAGATTTAGACAATATCTGCTTTGGTATGTTCATCACAAAAACCAAAATATATAAAATATATGCATACAAATATATGTGAAATGTCTTGTCCCCAAAATCCCACTTTGTGGACTCTAGTGACTGACATTTCAAATAAGATATTTAAAGTTTAGCTCTGCAATGATAATAACAGAACACTGAAGTGTTTTTGCAAGCTAAAAATAACAGATGCAAAGCTGGCAACCAAAAGTTTCAAGTACCACCAAAAGAAGGCAGGGGCTTGGAAACAGGAGGCTTAGCTTGGGTTTCTTTAGTGCACATTTGAAACAGGACTTCATCTAAATCCTGCAGACCTGATTAGGAGACTTGATGCTATTTCATAGTAGGTATGCATGCTGGATTTACTCAATCCTTAAGTAGAAATAATGATACAGTAGAAGGTTTTATGAAGAGAGCATGAGATGTTTTTAATGTCCTAAGAATGTGCAGATGTCATAATAAATAGAGTATGATGAGGATGAAATGAGTTAACATATGTAAAGAACTTAAAATGGTGTTTGGCACATAGTTAGTGCTACATGTGTCCTGTTACATAAAATTAATTTATGCCAGTATCATTATAACTATGAAGCATGGACCAGGAACACATTGTATAATACCCAGACAATATAAACCCAAAGTGCCAGAACAACAAATGCTGGTGTGGATGCGGAGAGATAGGAACACTCATATACTGCTGGTGGGACTGCAAACTAGTACAACCTCTATAGAAAGTAGTAAGGAGATACCTCAAAGAGCTAGGAGTAGAACTACCATTTGATCCAGCAATCCCACCACAGGTATTTACCCAAAAGAAAAAAAAGACATTCTATAAAAAAGACATCTGTATTTGAATGTTTATAGCAGCACAATTCACAATTGCAAAGATGTGGAAACAACCCCAGTGCCCATCAATACATGAGTGGATTAATAAAATATGGTATATGTATAACATGGAGTACTACTCAGCCATAAAAAATGGTGAACTACCTTTCGTATTATTCTGGATGGAGGTGGAGCCCATTATTCTAAGTGAAGTATCACAGAACAGGAAAAACAAACCCCACATGTACTCACCATTAAATTGGTACTAATAGACCAACACTTATGTGTACATATGGAAGTAACATTCATCACGTGTTGGCCAGATGGGAGCATGAAGGAGGGGATGGGTAAATTCACACCTAAGGGGTGTGGTGCACACTGTCTGTGGGATCGGCACGCTTGTAGCTGTGACTCAGGTGGTGCAAAGGCAATTTATGTAACCAAAGCATTTGTACCCCTATAAGATTCTGAAATAAAAAAATAATAGTAATAAAATAAATGAACCCACCATGCAAGGTGTTCAGTTTCACCAAGATGGGTTTAAGGCATCCCTTTTTATTTATGCTGGATTTAGTTTCTAATAACGGTGGTATTAGCCCTTATCATGAAAGTATCTGATACGTATTACTGTTTCCATTACAAAAATGATGAAACTGAGGCTCAGCCATCAAGTGCCCTGTCTAAGCCTGCATAGCTAGTAAGTGGCAGAGACAAGAATCAAGTAAGGACATCTTTGCCTTTAAAATTCTTACCTCTTTCTTATTTGTTACAGCTCAGGTTTATCTTTGATCAGGTATTCACAAGGGCAGGTTTATTTATTTATTTTTGAATAATTTCATGAGGGCTAAGGGAATTGGCTAAAAATTAAAAGGAAAAAAATATGCACAAATTTCACATGTTGCATTAAAAAGTGAAGATAGGGAGCTGTTCAAGTTCATGTACCTATGATCTAATCTCTATTTTTGTCTGAGACTGGTCACATTTCTCCCAATGTAGGCATATATTATTTTAAATAAATTTCAACTGGAATAACCAAGAAATTCATTGCCTATTTACACCTTAGATGATATGACAAAGTAATTTCAAAAATCACGAACGGCAATAAAGAGATGTGTCATCTAAAATGTAAACTACTTTGGAGAAATTAAGATCATTTCAACTTTTTTTAAATATCTCATAAAATATAAAAATACATTGATATATCTTATTCAAAAGACTGTGGATGGATTATTTATATCAGATAGGCTCTTCTTGATCAACCATGAACCTTGCACTTCAAAGAAAAGGACTCATAGACAGAAGACCTGTAATTTGCACAATATTAATTAGTTGATGGTAGAACCAAAACAAACAGCAGGGTCAACACTACGTTCTCTTTCTAGTTCATGAAGAGAGGGACTGATAGAAATTATATGGTCCAAATTCTGGCTCTGTATTTACAGCAAATCATCCTACCACTCTGTGCCTCAGTTTTCTCAAGAGTAAACCAGTAATGATAATAACACCCATGCTGTGAGAGCTAAATTCAACTACCAACATAAACCACCCAACACAAAGCACAACAAATGGAGTGTGCTCAAGAACTAGATGTGTGTGGTGTTATCACCAGGACTCTGCTTTTCCAGTTAACAATATTATTATGATGATCCGGTTTCCATTCAAGATTCTGAAGATGCAGTAGTGAGTAGGAAAGCAAAGGTCCCTGTGCTATGGAGCTTGTTCTTTAGTGAAGACTCTTTGTCACTCCTTCCTTGACTTAATGACTTCCATAGTATCATGTGGTTTGCAATGGAACTTGGAAGCATAGCTCCTTCGCAAACTGAGAGAAACTCAGGCACCATGGGTATGTGACATATGTTGCTCCTTTGTCAACCACTATCCAGATTCTGAAGCATGGCATAAATAGGTTGCAGATATACAGTAACATAACAAACCTGAACCTGTCATTATAGTGCCATTTTTATTAACTTATTGCCATGGAGGAGGTGTTGGATTGGATCAAATCTAAAATGATATGCTTCTATTTTAAAGAAAAAAAAAACTCCATTGTGCAAGAAAATAAAATCACAAAACTCAAAGCCAAGGAAGATTTAATCCACAGAAAGAGTACTTTTTATATTAAAAAATTCTCAGCATGTGAAATAAAATTTGGACGTTAAGGGAAACAAAATGGGAAGGTGGGTTTGCAGCTGCCAGGTTTATAGATGCCCAGTATCATCACTATGTGCTCAATTTGAAAAAAACAGTTTTACACTAATAAAAAGTAATAGCCCTTTACATTCTAAACACTTCTCATGATCCTCTTAAAGTTTGTTGGCATATATTTAGTTCCTAGGGACACCCCGAAATCCTTACAAAATAAGTAAACATACAAATTTCAAAACCCATCTGTTAGAAGGAAACCTTTTCCTCCCTCCTAGTTTCCTTGAGGAAGCATTTTTCTTAAGCTAATTTCTGACCTCTCACTGCCAACTTTACTCATTCCTCCTTAGGGAGGTAGAGGGATTTATTTTATTGGTAAATTTGGGAAAGATATATATCTCAGGATGATGTTTCTCAGGTAGGAGAAGCAGGAGGATGGGCTAGGAAGCACCATATGATTAGAAGTAGACAATTGCTGCATTTCTAGCTTTATTCTGGGTAGTATTTACTAGGTGTGAATAACATTATTAAAATAACTATCAATTTATTTAAATAAAAAAGCTTCCCACTATCAACAATGGTTATAAGGTATCATGATCCAAGGATTACAATTAATTCAATTATGTGCACCTAAAATCCAAAACAGGGAGAAAATCATTAAAATCTGGTTATGTTCAGCAAAGCATCAGGTCCTCCCTCCTTCTTCAGACTATGTCACAGTTTTCCTTACTTCCTTGACACTTCCCTGTCTGGGACTCAGTGGGTAAATTAGCCATATTCTGTGTTCATTATTTAGCAAGCCAGCTTGGTTTACAGACTTAAAGTCGTGTTCCCAGCCCAGCTCTGTCAATAATTAAGGTGGTATCATCACCTCCAGGTTTGCTTTTTGGTTTGTTCCCCACCTTGTTCAGAGCATGATATTTATCAAATGCCCCCTCAAATATGTTTGGCGATCACAAGGTGGGAGGAGGGACAGTGTACTACTATCACTTGATGGGTAGAAACCGGGAATATTGCCAAACCTCGTGCAATACACAGGACTGTCCTAGACAACAAAGTATTACCTAGCTCAAAATGTCAGCAGTGGTGAGGCTGAGAAACTCTGCTCCAACTTTACAAAATTAAGTTTATTGAGTGTTTCCAGGAGCAAACTCTGTTATTGTAATCACTTTTTTTGTTTTTGTTTTTATTTTTTTTTTTTGCATTTTCTCTTTCTCAAATTCTCCCACAAAACAGTTTAAAACATAGGGAAAAGATAAAAGTAAAAATCAATCAGATGGCTAGTTTAAATATGATACCAAACATCCAGATGTCTGTAATTCTTACTTTTCATGTCATCATTCTGGTCTCCAGCACACAGTACATGCCATAATTTACTATTTAATTATTTACTTCAAAAATCACTTTCAACACTATCACTTACTGCATATGTTCTTATCAGCAGTTCCTATAGCCTTTTCCACTCTCCTTTCTAATAGTAATGATGACAATAACAACAGCAATACTCATAGTAAATTCTGTTTGTTGAAAACTTATTAAATGCCAGGCACTGTAAGGGTCTTACCATCATAATTCCATTTCGTCCATACAGCAATGCTGTGCGCTAGTCATATTTTACTCATCGCTGGATGAGAAAGCTGGCTTAGAGAAGTAAGTTATTGAAGGTTGTGCTGATACTCAGTGGCATCCTGGGTTTCGAGCTCAGTATCTTAATCACATCACTGAGCTGTTTCCATTTAGGGCTCTGCTACCTACCATATGCAGTAATGTGCTGGTTGCTGAGAAGTCTACAACTAGTCATAAAATTGTCCCCATCCTCCAGAAGCTCATAGTCGAGTAGCAGAGAGTGGCATGTATAAAACCAAGCATAATAAAATCTGATAAATGCTTCTGCAACAGCACAAACAAAGCAATGCGAGAACACAGAGAAGGTGATTAACTGTGTCGGGTGGACTGGGGCAAAGCTTCACAATAGAGCTGGAATAGAATGAATGGGCTTTTGCCAGGTGGAGAAGCACAGGACAAGGGACATTTCAGGTCAAGGTTTTGTCCTGAGGAAAGGTACTGAATCGAAGAAGAAAATGAACAGGTGTTTATAACTCATACCAAGGTGAGAAGCTGAATATTAAAAGAGAGTGTGGTAAACTATGCAGGGAAGAAGGGGCATTTTAGGATCTGTGAACCACCCCCTTCACCTCCCCATCTCCCCCTACCTCGAGCATTTGTTAGTTACCTTCCTTAAGGCACAATAATTTACTGCCTGGACATCTGCATACAGACTTTTCTTCTCTTCTATTATTTGAGTTAGTTGGTTTAAGACTGTGTTGTCAACTTGTTCTACAACAATAAAATAGTAAGAAATAAGCTTTTTATCAGAGACCCTTATATAAACATATAAACAACCAGAAACATAAAATTTACTCTCAGCATGTATAAGGCATTCTGATATTTCCCATTCTATTCTATCATTTATAAAATGCAGCTACAATCCAATCACTTGTTTTCACAAACTACTAAATCTGCAGTTTAAAAATCATTAGTTCCATACATTTTTGGTAATCACCCCTGTCCTTCTAGCCCATAACATTATGTGATAGGATGGGGGCATGGGGTCACTTTTAGATTAATCCTGAAATCTTCAGATTGAGATGTTGGTCTTAGTTCTAGAAAGACTGACATGATAAGAAAATGTCTACAGGTGCTATTCTCCATAGATATAGTTGCAACAGAGACAACATGAACTCCAAAGTTGAAATATTTACTATCTAGGCCTTTACAGAGAAATATCTCAGCTACAGAAGATGAACTAAAAGGGAGAGGCACAGACTGCAGGGGGAGAAATGCAATCTTTTTCATTTTATTTTTGGTGAGTATATATGTTTCTCTAACCAGATTGTGAGATTCTGAGGGACCAGGGTCATGTTTTCTACAACTTTGCATTCCTCCACATCATCTTGAGCTACAGTAATACTGAACCCACATTTGTTGAAAAGAGTAAATTCATTATATAAGATAAAATAAAAATTTTGAGAAGTCTTGTGTATAAGCTAACTATATCATAATATTTGAGATAAACATATAATGAAGCCAGATCAATCCAGCTTAAAAATGTATCAAGCGTCTACTCTGTGCTAGACATTATACACCCTAGTAATATAGGATCTCTGTTCTCCAGAATCTCTAGAGTCTAATACAGTGTTCTCACTGAGGGCAATGCTTCCCAGGAGACATTCAGCAATGTCTACAGACGTTTTTAGTTGTCACAACTGGGTGTCACAACTACTACTGGTGAGTCTACTCATGAGTAGAGACCAGGGATGCTGCTAAACACCCTACAATGCACAGGACAGCCCCACAACAAAGGATCATCTAGCCTACAATGACAACAATGTTAAAGCTGAATAAAGGCAGACAGTCCTTTTTTTTAATCATTCAATAATAATAAACAGCACCCTGTCTGCACGAGGGATTATTCTGAGAACCAGGGCTCCAATAGAAACAGAACAGATAAAAGTATTTCAACTTCTGAGCTTGTTTTCTAGTGGGAGACAATACAGAGTAAACAAAATAAATGTGTGACATGGTATGTTAGAGGATGACAAGTGATATGAAGAAAGATAAAGCAGAGCAGGGTTATGGGAAGTGTGTCAATGGAGAAGATTGCAATTAAATAGGGTGACATGGAAAGGTGATCAGTGAGAAGGGAACATTTAAGAAAAGACCTACAGGAGAGAAAGAGTGAGACATGCAATTATTGAACAAAAGAATGTTCCAGGCAAAGGGTGCACGTCAAGTGCAAAGGCCCTGAGGAGTGAAGTGTGCAGATCACGTAGTGCCTTCGAGATCCTAGCAGCACACCCTGTACAAGGTCAAGAGGAAGCGCAAAGATAGAGAATTGTGCTGAAGGTAAGGAATAGTTTCACAGTATTGATGCTGAATTTGAAAACAGTTTTTATAAGTTTAAAATCTCTGGAGTGTAGAAATGGAAGAATCATATAAAAGAAAGAACAATTCAATGGGAAATTACCAAGAACTTGAGAGTAAGGAATATTCAAACCTAACCTTGTGGTCAAACATGGATGCATTTCCCAAACCACTCAGATACCTAAGTACTTCCTCCATATAGGCTTTGGCTTAGTAAGAGTATGATCCTGGTAACAGATTGATCTACCTTCTAGTCCTGGTTCCACCCTTATTAGTCTACTCATTTTTGATACATTGCTTAATTTTTTTTTTTTTTTGAGACAGAGTCTCACTCTGTTGCCCAGGCTAGAGTGCCATGGCATCTGCCTAACTCACAGCAACCTCAAACTCCTGGGCTCAAGCGATCCTCCTGCCTCAGCCTCCCAAGTAGCTGGGACTACAGGCATGCGCCACCATGCCCGGCTAATTTTTCTATACATATTTTTAGCTGTCCATATAATTTCTTTCTATTTTTAGTAGAGACGGGGTCTCGCTCTTGCTCAGGCTGGTCTCGAACTCCTGAGCTCAAACAATCAGCCCACCTCGGCCTCCCAGAGTGCTAGGATTACAGGCGTGAGCCACCACGCCCGGCCCATTGCTTAATCTTATAAATATCACATTCCTTATTTGTATAACCAAGTCAATAACAGAACCTATGCTCTACTGGTAATACTGGCATTAAATGAGAGAGTGTATGTAAACACTTGGCATAGTGCCCAAACATAGTAAGTGCTCCATAAAGGTTAGCCTATCCCAAATCCATCAGTCCCTCTTTCTCTAGGCCGATTAACACAATGCAGCATTTTCTTCCCAAATATCAAAACTCTTTGCAGCCTGCCTCTCACTAGCCAGTGCACAAATCAATGCCAAGGTTTGAAAGCTTGTTGAGCACTAGAATCAATAGCAAAGAAAATGATGAGGAATTAAGACAAACATCTAAGAAGAGAAATAGAAAAAAAAGATGGTGTTCACATTTTAAAAAGAAAAGTTCAGGAAATTAATTCAGGATTCCTTATAGAACTAAGGCAACTAAGGCAAACTAAGGCAACATCATTTTATATTTTTGCAATAAAAACTCTGAAAGCAATTCAAAATTTGATGTTTAGCATTTACAGGAGCAATAAGAAATGGAAGCCTGAAAATGCTATCTGTGAAAAGTAGTTGAGAAAGTCCTGGGTGAGAAGGTCAGAAGGTTTCCTATTGCGCTGCCACATCAGAACCAATGCTTATATTACCCCTACAGGTCACAGTCTAGAGAAATAAATTCCAGCACATTCTCCCAGGTAAAAGCATTCTGCAACTTTATATAACCACATGGAATTAGATGTTAAATCTTGAATGAAATATGAATCCAAGCTGCAGTGATAGTAGCTGGGTAATTTGGGTGGACCAGAGTTCTCGAGAGGGCTTTTTCCATTTCCCACCTCCACCTTGAAACTTGAACACCTCCTCAGATTTGTAAAGCATTTTCTGCTTTTGTTTAAAAAGCACTTCACAACCATCTTAAAAGGTAATATGTAATGGTATCTTCACTCTGGAGATGAAGAAGCTGAGAGGACAGAGGTTAGATGGCTTGCCCAAGAGAAAATTAATCGTGAGGCTGAGACTAAGAATCCCAGGCTCTGGGATTGTGGTCATGCCCAGGATTCGGCTCATGGGATCAGGTGCCTGAGAAGAAATGCCAACTTCACTCAATGGGAGAAAACTTGTTTGAGTTTTAAAAGTGGGGAGGGAAGGCCAGAAGTATAGAAGTAAGGAGGGAGGGAAAGAGGAAAAGAGAAGAAGAATAGAGGAATGAAAAAGCCATCATACCCTGCACCTTGGCCATCACATCCTGCAGCAAACACTACCCCCATCCCCACTCTTTCAAATACCTGACACGTACAGAGACTCAGACTTTCAGATGATGGACTCCAGAACTTGGGCAGCCTCGGAGCAAATCTCAGGTCTGCCATTTTATAGCTATATGATTTAGAGCTCCTCTAGAAACTTCCGTGAGCCTTATTTTTCTCATGACAAGATGGAAAGTAAAAACAGCACCTTCTCTACATGGGTATCATCTAGGAATAATGTAACTCCAGGTCGAGTGTTTAGTTCCAGCTGCTAAAAGATATTAATTATTATGGACATCATTAGTATTATAAGTTAGACACATTCACGTGGGGAAATCCATCAGGGTAAAAATACACTAATATGAGGAACTAAAAGTAAATGAAACCCCAACTTGCAGGGTTATCAGGTTGCTATTTGTTGAAAATGTACTATTTTTCAATTCCATGTTTGAAGGTCCCAACCGACGAATTCAGCATTAGAATTATTAATTATCATGTTGTAGCACACAAAGAATTCTAAAGAGCTCTGCTTGCTGTAGGATTCAAAAACATATATTTGACCTTTCTTTCGCTGCCTTCAAAGTCAAAACCCAGGGTCCTCTTAAGTGAGCACGTGTGATTAATAGCTGCTTTCATGCGGCACGCAGCTGCCGGGCCTCGAGCCGTCACCACTGCCCCAGTGATCTGCCTTTCTAGATGTTTAGCTATATCTCATCTACAACATGCACTGCCCTCATTCTTGTGCTAATGTTATTTTTGAAAGGTTTAGGCTCAAATCTCTCAAAATGTATTTCTAATTTATAGGCAGCACGTTGGAGGTAAAAAAGGGCAGTACATGGAAACAAACCTAGCTTAATCACCAGCTGTGTGACCTTCAGCAAGTTACTGCCATTCTCTGAGCCTCAGTTCCCCCAATTGTGAAATGAAGACATTAACACCTCTTCTTCAAGTTCGGGTGCAGGTTAAATGACAAGATAAATATTAAAGGAAAGTAGCACAGTGCCTGATACATCACCTTCCTCCCCAGATTTGTACCTTGCCACTTTTCACCAGCAGCTGGTTCTTTAGCCTTACCCAACCAGGTGCAGTTCCCCAAACATGCCCAGCTCTCTATTTTATCCATCTGTTTAGCCCACATGATACTGACCATAAAGGGATTCAGCAAGATGCCTTGGCTATTTCCTGAGGGTGCCATAAAGAAATTTTCATCATGTTCATCTTTCTGCCCAACTAGGGAGCTGTTTCCAACTCAGACTCTCAGCTGGAAGGGAATCTACTGATGTAGAGTTTAAAATGTCTCTCCCATATCCACAGTGTGCAATAAATTTTGAGTCTGATCAGTGCACTATGATTTCAGCAAAGAAAGGATAAGCACAGAGTACTCAGGTTAAAGGAACAAAAGGAGGAAGCATCTTCTAGCTTCATCCAGCATTTGTAGAGTACACAGGAGAGAAGCAAGCCTTCCGTAGAAATAATTTGATAACATTTGGGCCTCAAGGACTATATCCTTTTCTCGTGTAAGAGTAATAAATAAGAATTAGGGATAAGAAAGCTTGGGTAAGAAAAGTAGTTTTCAATAGAAACTAGCCAATGAGGGATAAGAACATCACTGAACTGGATCCAAAATTGATCAAACCTATTATTAAAGCCACACTGATTAAGGGCCATCCTCAGTTTATTTATTTATTGTTTTTTGTGAGAAGAAATGTAGAATTAATATCATAATCCATTGTAGACCGTAGTAATCTGTTTTCTATAATATTCCACTTTATTTAGTGTGTTTAACAAAGCATGGATCCAGAACTTCTCATCAAATTTTTATTTTATGAATTTCTCAGTTTAAAAAAATATTATAAGTATTGTTCATCCGTTCATTCAAAAACTGTCAGTCGAAATTCTATTATGTACCAAGTACTCTCCTAAGCACTTAACATGTAACAATGATCAGCGCAGATAATATCCCTGATTTTATACTGCTTATCTTTTAGTGGAGAGAAAATATAAACTAAACAAATAAAAATACAAAAACCCATATAATAGTAAGTGGTACAGGGAAAACTAAAGCAGGCTAAAGGGGATAAGAAGTGTTGGAAGAGGGTTACTATTTATTTAGGGTGGTCATGGAGTAGCTACATAAAGGAAGAGAAGGAGCAGTCCAGGCAAATATTATGGCGGTGAGTGTTCTGGGCAAAGGGAATAGCATAATGCAAAAGCCCTGATGTGGGACCATAGCTAATATATCCAGGAATTGCCAAGTAGGTCAACTGAGTCACTGTTTGAGTCATAGGAGATTGCAACAGAAAGCTCATGGAGTGTCCGTTCTCCTAGGGTCTTTAGGACATCTAAATACTTTGGTTTTTGCTCCGAATGAAATGAAGAACCCTTGGAAGTTTTCATGCTAAAGAGCGATACAATGTCACTTAGGTTTTACTAGGATCTCTCTGACTTTTATGTCAAGAAAAATAGACCCTGGGGGTGGGACAAGCAATGGTGAAAGCAGATAGATAGACCAGTTAGAAGCTATGACAACAATTCAGGTGAGAAACTGGTAGTGCCCTCAACCAGTGCGATAGAACTGGAAGTATGAGAGAAGTCAAGGATTCCTCCACTAATCCATTATAGACAGATACACGGGCCAGGTAGCCCATGTAGTAGAAGCAAGATCTTTCTCCAGAGTAGATGAAACTGAGTGAGCAACATGTCTCTTGCCTTCCTCCTACAGAATTAGGAATTGAAAGAGGTTTTTTCTTGGCAATAGCATGGACTGCATTTACATATATTTTCTCTACCTGGAATTCTTTTTCCTGTTGCTAATTTTGTAACTCCTAATTGACCTCCAATCTCAATTTAAATGTCTGCTGAGCCAAGAAACATTGTACCACTGATGACTATCTCCAATCCCAGGCCTCTAGTCTAAAGACCTTTATTAGCTTTCCATTCCTGCCATAACAAATTACTACAGATTCTGTGATTAAAACAACAAAACTTTATTCTTTCACACCTTGAATCAAGGTGTTGGTTGGATTGATTCCTCCTAGAGGCTCTGAGGGAGAATCTCTTCCATGCCCTCTGTCCTAGCTTCTGGCAGCTGCCAGCAATTCCTTGTATTCCTTGGCCTGTAGCTTTCTAACTCCAAACTCTGCCTTCATCTTCATATGGCCTTCCTCTAGGTGTCTCTGTGTTGAATCACCCTCTCATTTTTCTTATAATGATACTGGTTATTAAATTCAAGACCCATGCAAAATCCAGAATGATATCATCTCAAGATCCTGAAAACTACATCTGCAAAGTTCCTATTTCCAAATAAGGTCACAATGATAAGAGATGGGGGTTAGGACTTGGATGTATCTTTTTTAGGTCCACTATTCAATCCACTACAGAGGCCCTCCTTTATTCCCCCAGAGAACCTTTTGTGTACTTCATATAGCATTTATCAAACTGTCCTATAATTGTCTTTTTACTGATCTGTTTTGCCTAAAAGATTTGAGCTTCTGAAGCATATATATCATGTCTCTCATCTCTCTCTCACCAGTTCCAAGCACAGTTCCTACAAATAATACATAATCAATCACTCCTTATTGAATAAAGTAATTACAAATCACAGAGTAGACTTTCTCACCAGGCAGTTTAAACATCCAATTATCACCAGAAGAGATACTCAGGTGTTCTCATTTAAACACTCAGGCGTTCTCTTATTCCTTCATTAGCCATTAATGGTGCTGCCAGTTTCCATTTGCGGTTTCTCAAAAGTGGGCTCAGAAACTTCCAACTTCTCTGTCCAAAAATTATACCCAAAAAATTATTGGCACAAAGAACCAATATCAAAGCAGTGAGCATAAGAGAAAACATCTAGGTAATCAAATAAAGTCAATGAAAATATCAACCAAAGGTGTGTTTTGATTGTGTCTCAAATTAGGAAAAAAGGAATTGATGATCACTGGATATAAAAGCTAAAAACTTGAGAAGTAGGTCACAGAAAGGAAAGAGAAGGAAGAAAAATAGAGATTGGCAGACAGCAACAGAAACAATTTTAAAGATTAGATGCAGGAAATTGAGGATCATTTCCTGAATATAAAGATGAAAAGAGAAAATAGAGGGAGAGGATAAAGGTAGATACAGTCTCTCAGATCAGGAATCTCCTGAGCTCATAGCAGCTTCATGGGCATAATTGCCAAGATGTCTCATTGTCTATCAGATTCATAAAATCTGCTGGCTATGTCAGGACAGTAAGTGAAAGGCCTAAGTCTTACTTATTTTAAGAGCTGCATAGTAAATGGCAATGTTTACAATCTAGTAGATTGTGAAACATTTAATAAAAGACAAAATCAATTCATGTTCATTCTATTCACTTCATAGGGCATTACTGTAATCAGATATGGCAATACAGGGGACATAATGACCAATCTAGGACCTCAGATTGATGTTCACTACAGTAGAGCACCAAGCTAAACTACTATTAATATTATAGTTTAGTAATTGTAGTGATGTATTGTAACCTACTCTGTAGCATTTGCACAAGCAGCAAACACAAAAAGCTTCCTCTATCATAAAAGATAATCTAACATACATACTCCAAAACTCAAATGATCAAAATCAGTCTCTACCTCTGGTTCACTATAAATAAAAAGGGCAATATTTTACTAAGCAAATACAATAAACTTATTTCTGTGGTTTTTTTTTTTTCAAAATAATATTTGAGAGTGAGAAAAAGCATGGCAGATTAAATTAAAAGAAAAAAAAAACAAGAACAAGAACACCATAAAACTTCAAAATCATTTTCTGGGGTTTTCAGCATAGTCTTTTTTGAATGCAGTACATTCACTGTGCAGTTTTTCGTGTTGAAAAAACTAAGAACTTTGCTCAGGCAGGTGCGTGAATTACATTTCCCTGCAACTGTCAAACCATGGATAGGTTAACTATTCTCACACATGTTAATGCTGCCAGAATCCATTAGATAACATCACTGGTGGGTAGTAAATTTGATCTCCTAAAGTTATCTAAGGCATCACATATATATCAGCAGTTTTCAAAGCAAGAATTTGCTCCTCTTGGGATATTCTGTTACCATTCTACTGATTCTGTAGTTCTAATACAGAACCAACCTCCATCATTCTATCCATGCTTATGGTTGCCAAATACCCTTTAGTCCTCTGATCTCCATCTCATTGCTGCATGTTCAGACATATATCTCACTCCTCTGCCTAAAGACCTGTGAAAGCTCTCCATCATCATCTAAAGAACTCTTCCTTGGCATGATACATGAAGCCATTTGTAATGTGACCCCAGCCCAACTTTCCTAAAATTTCTCTCAATATTTCTCAGTATGTCTTACCTGATGGTACCATAAATAAAATTTTCCCCCAGAACACTTTATAGTATTTCACATGATTCTGTACTCTGTAATTCCTTCTCTATTTATCGGTTCATCCTTCAAGACTTAGTACTTCCTTAGGGATTTTTCTAGGCTCAGATGAAATAAGTCATTTCTTCTTCCTTGCTACCCCAAATCCTTTGCCATTATCATAGCCCTTAAAAAAGCATGTAGCACTCATTATGTGCCAGACAGTGCATTAATCACTTTAACAGTATTTCTCTTTTAATCCTACCCAAAAATTCTATAACGTAGGTGCTATTATCCCAACTTTATAAATAAGAAAATAGATCCTTAAATACCTTCTCAAATTTACATAGCACTTGAGTGATGGAGCACCTGTCACATTTTATTGAAATTACCGGTTTACATGTAATTTATTACTATCTCAGCTTATAAAAGATTCAGAGCCCTGAAATCCTCATTGCTTTATCTCTCCCAGTGCTCAGCATGGGGCCTGGTAAACACTAGGTAAGTGATAGCATGTTTTAATGACTAAATGAAAGGATGACTAATACAAAGAACATTCTTTGCTCTAACATATTCTATTAATATCATATTTTTGTATTGCATCTTATACCCAAATTGTGCATCTTACTGAGAAAACAGAACTCAGGTTTAGAAAATAGCTTGACTATGATTCTGCCACCTAATGTTATCTCAATGATTCCATCTAAGGAACAAGATCTTATTTTAAATAGAATGAACAAATTATTCCAGAAGACATTTCAACCTAAGTTGCACAACAATAATTCATGCTGTCTCAGAGCTCTCAGCTATATCAGGTCATTATGATACTCCTTGTTCAGCCACATCCTTGTCAGTTCAGCCCTTTCAGGTTACAAGGCCCACTGTCCACTCTCTCTCCAGCTTCTAAGGTTGGCAACCTTCTTTTGAATCCACGATTTTAAGTCAAATGTGAGCACTTCTTGCAGACACAGTTTGATCCATTGGTTCCACATCACACCACTGACAATATCAAGCACTTGCTTATTACTTTCCACTTTGGCTCCCAGGACTGTGCCCAGAAACAGCTGTGTTTGGTTCAGCTCCAAACTTTCAAGAAGGGAGATTAAGTGGATATAAATGTCTTGTTAATAATAATGACTTAAAGTGTAATATTACATGTGTCTATAATTCTGTTAAAATTTTAAATTGAAGATCTTAGAGAAAATGACACCTCTGTTAAATGTCTTTTCTATATTATTTTATTCCTCAAATAAGCCAAGCTCTTCTCCATTGTAGGTCCTTTACACTTGATGTTCCCTTTGCCTAGAATATTCATCCCCAAGTTGTTCATATAGCTCACAGCCTGACTTCATTCTAATCTCACTCAAATGCTATCTCCCCAGAAATGCCTTCCATGACCTATAATTTTTTTAAATAGCATCACCGCCACTCTCTATGCCTTTACTCTACTTTGTCTTTCTTCACAGCACTTGTTTCTCCATGATATCATGGTGTCAGCAACAGAAGCATGGTTAACATTTACAGAGCACTTAATTTTTACCAAAGCCTACACTAAGCACTTTACATGAACTGGGCATATAATCTCCACAACTAGCTTAAGGGTTGATTACTCTTATTATATATCATGACAAAGACAAGGAAAATGAAACATAGAGGTTAAATAACTTACCTGCAAGATCAACCACATAGTAAATGTCTTGTGAGTAGGGTTAGAAGGTTAAGTAGGAGTTTTTCAGGTAAATAAGAGGGCAAGGCATTTTAGCAGAGTGAACATGGGTAGAGGCATTTTAGGGTGTGTAGTGAATATTTTACATTTTTGCCTGTTCAGTATTCATTCCTCATTAACAGTAACACAATATATATATTGATCACATGCCCCAGTTCTAAGAATGGATGTATATAACTAAGCCAATTCAAAGAGAAATTTTTCTTGATACTATTATGAGGTTGGAGTGGTGGGAAGCACTCTCATTTCAATAGACTTGATTAGCTAATATAATTCTGAACGGGCAATGGCCATCTTTCTTTCTACTTGAAAGAACCTGCCTGAGAATAAAATCTAACATAGAAAAATTCAGATTGAAGGAATGGAGGTAGAGAGAGAGAGTGAGGGAGCAAGAAACAGATAAAGAGAGATGCTTTCTTTATACTAATTTGGAAATCTTGACTCCAGCCATGCCCAAAATATTCCTTGACTTTTAGTTTCAGGAGTCAAAATATTCCCTGGTATCTTAGCCAGTTTGAGTTGGGTTGGCAGCAGTTCCAACAGAAACTTTTTATTAATATTGCATAAAACAGGCTGTCATGTATTGGGAGCTGCAACTAATTCAGACTGGTGAAACCTAAAGTGCTAATAAAAAAAAATTCAGGATATGAAACTGCAGATAGGAGCAGTCTGTGAGTACAAGTGGGTGAAAGCTGGTATGAAGGTGCCAAGCATTTCTGTTGCTGGTGATACAAACCTCACCCACAAGGTTTTAAGTGGTCTGGAAAATTCAAAGCACACCAATACCCATATTGAAGAAACTGCTCTGCAACATGAAGAACTCATTTGGGAGAAGACTTCTTCTACTTTAGCAAGATAATTTATTTTAGAGCAGTCAGCAAAGCTGCAGCTCCCAGAGGTCATACAGCATTGATGCCACATGCTGTAGTAGACAAGGCACAGTTCAGCAGAGTGAAGCCTGATGGCTGGGAATGAAATGAAGACCTATGATCAGAAGACATGTGTTCATGTCTCAGAACCTCTGCCAAACCATATGCCAACTAAGAGAGTGTGGAAAAGTCACTAAACACTAGTGAAATGGAGGAAATGACGCCTACTCTGTCAACTTCATGGTTTTGGAGAGGTCCAAATAAGATATGGATGTACAAGTGCTTTGGAAACAGTAAATCTCTGTGCAACTGTCCATTAATGTTAATGTTATCAAAAGGTGGGGGCTGAGTGTGAACTCTGACATTCATTTTCTGTATGATATTGAGCAAGTCATTAAACCCTCGGTATCTCATTTCACTTCCTTCTAAGGAGAGGTTAGACTCAATGGTGTTGAGTGTCCCTTCCAATATAATATTATTTCAGTCAGTCCCTAAATCATTCTTTGTGGACAAGGCAAATCACCCAAATTAATGAAGTGACTAAGTGAAATTTTTCCAGAAGGCCAAAGCCAAGTTACTTCTGAGGCCAGAGTCCAATCATAGGTAAGTCCCATAGCCAGCAGCACCTACAGCTGCAACACTGGTAACAGAAACAGAATTCCCAATGTTAACCCTGAGCTACAGATGGGTTAAATTTGCATGGAATATTCAGTTTAATAAAGCAGTTAGTTCATTGTGCATTCTTTGGGAAAGACTTCCATAAGAATTGTTAAATTTAAAGTCTGGCCCTTAAAGGATTAAATTACAAGAAATATTCACTTACAGTTGGCACATCATTCCCTGGAGAAACAGAATAATTATGATGTTCATAAATGAAAAAGTATCATTGCACAGCATTTTCACAGCCAAAAATTGCTTTGAAGTTCACCAAAATACTAGGATGAGGCAGGCAAGCATAATCCACATTGTAAAGTTAGGAAAACTGATGTTCTGGATGTTACTTGATTCACACCTAAAACACAGAGTTAGTAGGTAGAACAGCTGGAATTTGAATTTTGGATCGTTTGACTTCCAATTATCTTTCTGTCCAGCTATATTCCCTCTTTGTATCAACTATCACCATTAAATACCACTGCTCTTTCTCTTATGTTATGTACATAGAGGATACTATTGAATTTTTGAACAGGGAAAAAATATAAAATTGTTATGAGAAGCCTAGACCAGCTCAGTGTCATTCAGCTGAGTTCAGATGAGTTTGCTGTCTGGGTTTACACAAGCTAAATACACATCAAGCAATATTACAGCTTCTACACCAAATTTCAGGCCCAATGCCCACATGTATGATTGATAGAACTCAATTAATACTGCTTTCTGCTGCCTGATTTCTTAGTGACACCAAGTTATCTCAGCATGTTACGGCTGCCCTGAAATCTCTCCACTAGCTCCTGCTACAATTGGGTATTGATTGAAAAATTCTATTACTGTACTTAGTTACACAGCTTTCAATAAACAGGTCACAGACAGCACTGTGGCTGGTTTCAAGGAGAGCCACAAGACCTGAGGGCAATGGGATATCGGAGAAAATTAGACAGAAGCCTTAGATGCTCGGGCAGAATGCACGGATCTCTGTGTTGGAATGTGACCTAGCAATTTGGTATGTACTGACTCGCTGCTGTTCCTCAAAATGAACCACACCTGCTGGATACAAAATTAGAAATGTTCAACAGCAACGTGATTGTACTCCAAACAAAAAACGGATAAGCTCCTGATACATGATGATTTGGAGGGGGCTAAGACACTCCCAGTTCAATTAACAGTTATTAAGCCACCCCTTTAACTCACACACTGAGTACTAGAGACACTAAGAAAGATAAGATGATTCCGCCATCATCGGGAGGCCCAGATCAGGGTCTGACAAAATGCAACTCAAGGGACAAACCCAGCCTGCCATCTATTTTTCTTTTTTTTTTGGTAAATAAACTTTTATTGGCACATAGCCAAGCTCATTAATTTACATATGTCCTTGGCTGCTTTCATGCTATAAGGACAGAACTCAGTACTTGTGACAGAGACCATATGCCCCACAAAGCTCAAACATCCTCTACCTGGCTCTTTACAGAAAACATTTATCCACTGTGGCTTCCACTGTTGTGGGAGCAACAGGGACTAATGGATGGTTTGAATGCCATGTCCTAAATTCCTGATGATCAGAACACAAAGTGATAAGAAACCATTCAGGAAGGGGGTACCTAAGCTTTCCTGGGGCTTCCAAAAGGAAGTGAGGCATGAGCTGTTTCTAGGAGAATGAGCAGAGTGGGCTGGGTGAAGAAAGATTGGAAAGAGAGGAAGACTGCAAAGCAGAAGGACCTGAACAGGCAAAAGCACGCAAGAGTCCCAAGAGGAAGGTAAGGGCCTGGTCATGGAGAGTCTCACGTATTGTGCCAGGAAGTCTGGGCTTAGGGAATCCTAGGCTGTTAAAGAGATTACACAAAGGAGTGCATAGTGAAATTTGTGTTTTAAATAGATCTCTCTTGAAGCAAAGAGTAGTATGTATTACAAGAGACAACACAAAAGCTATTAGACTGAGGAGGCAATTTAATAGTCCAAGTGACAAATATCAGGGGTGTAGGCTGTGGTTGTGGGAAAATTTTCACAGAATAATATTAATAAAAAAAGATGAAATAATAGGAAGATATGCCTCCTTACGGAATTTCCTTATAAATTACACTAACCAAAAACATAGTCAACATCTCTGACAAGTTTGGGCTTTTTTTTTTTTTCTGCATGTGAACTAAGCAGGGACATAGAAAAATCCCTGTATGGTCAGTGCCAGACACGGTGCTAAGTTCTGCACATGCATACTACGATTTAATTCTCTCCACTGCCATAAATAAATAAATATATGCACACATACATACATGCTAGTGTGCCCATTTCAAAGTGAAGGAAGGGGTCTCCCTTGAGATTATATAAAGCGCTTAGCTGGGAGTCTGGGATATGACAGGTGCCTAACAAAGTGAGGATGCTGTGCCTTATAGAATGGCTCAGAGAAAGTATCCTTACTGCATCCAACCAGAGTGAGGGCTTTCTCATCCAACAGATGTGTTTTTGCATACTTCTTCTCACCTAGGCTTTTTGCAGGCACTCAGGATACAGGGGCGACAGCGCAGACTTGGCCCCTGGCATCACAGCAATTACAGTCTCTGGTGCTGCTATAAACAACTCACTGAGGGTAGTGAGGCTATAGTTTAAAAACAAACATCATTTAGAGAGTTTGAGTAAATTCCATATTTTAATCATTTATGTATATAAACAAGCTTACATGAACCACTAACTATGAAGATATTTAGAAAATCTGAACAAGGAAAATGAGATATCAATTGATTTCTCCTCAAAAAAGGTATTAAATATGAAAGTTGCTTTATTGGAAGCTCTAAACTCCAGGTGAAGTCTGCTTACTCTTTCTTCAAATCCTGCATAGATGATACAAGAGAGTGGGTTTTAAGACTTAGTTGATTACACATTTAGCACAGAGTAATGTAGAAATAAGCACTTAATAAATGTCTTTTGATGGGTGTAATGGTTTTGTTTCAGGAATACTTTCAGCTATCGGCCATATATACTTAGCTGGAGAAATTACCTTTCCTTAACCCCCAGCATCAACTCAGTCCCGATTAACATATCATCACATATACTCCAGACACTCACAGTCACGAACATTAATTACTTTGTCTGAATTACCAACACAGGCTCTTGTTCGCAAATGCCTGAGTTTCCTATTTGGAATCAGACTTTCCATTGCCTGCCACACACCCATTTGTAAGAGTTCAAAAAAAAAAAAATGTACATAACACACTACATATGAACTCTTCCTTTCTGGTGATATGAGGAAACCACAGATACAAAATAGGATTCCCCATAGTCGAGAGTTTATTTTGCAGCTCTAGAAGCTTGTGGTGTGACCCTCCCTTTCCTGAATCCTGTCACAATATAGATGCATAATCTGCAACATTCTGCTTTAGCTGATTCCTAGTGGTTTTACAAATTAGACTAGTCTTGGTGAAAATCGTAAGCTTTTCCAAGAAAATGACAGATGATATTTATTCTTTATCAGTCAGTGCCAAACCCAGGACTAGCCACACACATATTAAAAACAAAATGGGAATAAAAGTTACATTAGTTTAAGTTTCTGGAGAGACAGAGCCTGGGACACGTTTCAATGCTTACACATTACCGTGGGGTAGAGGGGGAGCTGGCACAACCCAGTGACAACAAGAATAAGAGAATACGAGAAGCACAACAAAGAAATAGGTGTATTCATTCGATTGCTCGCGCTGCCATAACAAACTAGCACAAACTGGGACATGATTTAAACAACATAAATTTATTTTCTCACAGTTTCGGAGGCTAGAAGTCCAAGGGCAAGGTGTCAGCAGTTCTTCTGAGGACTATGAAGGAGAATCTGTTCCACACCTCTCTCCAAGCTTCTGGCGGTTTGCTGGCAATCTCTGGCATTCCTTGGCTTGTAGAAACATAATCTCAATATTTGCCTTCATCTTCCCATGGAGGGGTGTGTGTGTGTGTGTGTGTGTGTGTGTGTGTGTGTGCGTGTGTATGTATGAAATCAGTCATATGGGATTAGGCACCCACTCTACTCCACTAAGACCTAATCTTAACTAATTTTATCTGCACTGATCCTATTTACAAGGAAGTTCACATTCTGAGATACTGGGGGTTAGGACTTCAACATATGAATGTAATTCAACTCATAAAAGTAAATAAAACAAAAATAACATTGCGCATGAGCTGGCAATATCTTCCCAAGAAATTACTAATGGTGTCTTGGTTAAAAGGGATCTCTCAGGAAAGCCATCATAGGACCTCTGCATCTCAGAACATCTCAGATGGGGAGAAAAGAAAACAATTCATGGGCCATCTCCTTATAATTCCTATCTTCTCTTAGTCAAAGTCTGCCCTAAGGAGCATTAGCTGCTGTGCAACTCTGGTTGTGTTTACCCAGCCCCTCTGGAGCCACTGGGAAACTGGAGCCTCTCTAAGTCTGGTTAGTTTGGATTTGGACACTGGAGATGCTGCAGTTCCTGCCAGAGCCAGCGTGATAAAAGTAGCCCCAAAGCCTGATACTCAAGCCTAAGAAAGGCGATAGAATTAGCAAATTCTGATTGGAGGCTGGAATTTTATAATTGTGAGAATGGCAGGAGCAATTGTTCAGTTCTAGCTAGGAAGCAGCACAAGTAGCCAAGGCCCAGAGGGCCCAGATTGCCTGGGGAGGTGCATAAACTAGGTCTGGCAAACATGTATTTAAAAAAATCAGCAAAACATAATTATCAGCATTGGCATTAATATGATGAAAAGAAATATACCGATACAGAGTTGGCAGTGGGTGAGTGTATTAGTTTCCTAGGATTTCCATAACAAAGTTAGTGGCTTAAAGAATAGGAATTCATTCTCTCATAGTTCTGTAGGCTAGAAGTCTGAAATAAAGGTGTTGGTAGGGTTAGGTTCCCTCTGGAGGCTCTAAGAAATAATCTTTCCTTGCCTTTCTACCTTTTGGTAGTAGTAGCCAGCAACCCTTGCCATTCCACGGCTTCTAGCTGCATCACTCCACTCCAGTCTCTGCCTCCACCTACACATGGCTGTCTTGCTATATGTCCCTATCTTCACACAGAGCATTCCTCTTCTTAGAAGGACACCAGACATATTGGATGAGGGACCCCCCTCATGATATGGTCTGAACTTAATTACACCTGCAAAGATCCTATTCCAAATAAGGTCACATATGCAGGTAGCAAGGGTTGAAACTTCAGTGATATTTTTCAAGATACAATTCAACCCATAACAGTAGGGCTTAGAAGAATAGAATTCCAGAGCTGGATTTATCCCTGATTAACTGCTTGATTTTAGGTATGTATTTACATCTCTTCAGACTGAAGATTCTACCTCTTTAAAGTGAAATTAGTGGCCCTTAACCTTTTAAAGGTGGACCCTACTCCATAAAAATGCATATAACCAAATATGCACAAATGTTTCAGGACCTCCTGAAGCCCATCTCTGGATCCTAGAGATCAATGTCTCTCCCAGTTGACCAAAACTGCTTCAAATGTTGCTAAGTTACATTTTATCATTTACTTCCATGTTTTAGAAATATTTTGCTCAATTTTACAAGCTTTGCCATGTCCTGTGGCAGAGATAGCTCTCTTCAGACATGGAAAAGAAAAAGGAAATGCTTCTATTCTCCTTGCAAGACAATCCATGCCAGTAGTTTCAAGGGATGAAGAATGTTGGCTCCTTTCTGAGTCAGAGTGCCTTTGTTCCCATAAGGCTGGAGTAAAATCTCATGAAACAAAAGAGTACCCATCATCTGTAGCCACCTCAGAAATGCTAGGATAAATAATCTTTTCAGGAGCTCTTGTAGATCTGGCCCTTGGGCCACCCCTAGACTAGATAATGTCACACCTTTTAGGCTGCACATAGAACACCAAGTCCAGCCAGCAAAGTCTGAGAACCTCTGGCACAGTGCACATACCTATTTAAAGTATGCATGATGGGAAACCTTTTATATATTATGTTTTCTCCAATGTCCTTTCTAAAGCAGGAAGATTATGAAGATTACATTTGCTTTATTTAACATGTGGTCAAGCAAAGTGCTCTGGTTAGCATTTAGCAAACACTGTGGAGTGCAGAACAATATTAAACCAATCCCCACAGCACATTACCTGTCAAAATTGCATGCCGCATACACTTTTTTGAAACTGCATGCATTGTCATGATGTCTGCACATCACATTCCTCTCACAGGACTGTAAGCAACTTGAGGTTATAAATCATGTTTGATCTTTGTATACTCATCAACTTAGAAACCACCTGTCACAGAACAGCAGGACCAGGACAAAGATGAGGCAAGAGACGCACCTATGGCACACAATTTAGAAGACACTCACTCTTAGGATCATGCAAGTGAGGGTCCTACATAATACATACATAATTTGTTAAACAGTGATGAATGAAGAGGAAACAAGAGAAGATGAAGACCAGCACCAAAAGAAAGATAGGATGAGAAGAATGAAGAGTGTGAAAGGGAAAAGCAGGGTGACAGACAGGAAGGAATGAAGGAAGAATTAGTAGATCAGAGACATTGTTCACCAAACAACCATTTGCTCTTCTATATTTCTCAGCCTGCCTTGCAGCTGGCCGGGGCCATGTGATTAATTCTAGGCAATGGGCTATGAGCAAAAGGGACATGTGCCATATAAGAGCTGGTGTGTCTTAACTCTCATTCCTTTCTGCTGTCACAGCGATCTTGGAAGACATGTTCCACATGGCACAACTATAAGATAGAAGACCATGACTCAAACCACATGCAACTTTATGTGAGCAAGAAATAAACTTTTATACTATAAGCTACTGAGATTGTGTTGTTTGTCATTAGGACAACATAGTTTTTCTACCTAATTAATCCAAGTATGTATTAATATCAAATGTGATGGAAGGAGTTATACAGATTTTTATGTTATTTTTGATCATAGAAGAAAAACAAAAAGAATCCAGTTTATTATGATAGCAAATTATATAGACTGACTAGTATGCCTTGGCCCCCTCCATTTCAGGCCCACTTTTAGGAAATATTGTACTTTGTGCTCCCAAGTACCTTGAAAATTGTCAGTTCATTGAGAAGACCCTAACTAGCTGCCTGTTCCTATTTGCATGAAAAAATTTTTTTCATTTCAACAATTTATAGGAAAGTTCTTTCTTATAACATCATCTATTCAAATGATCACATATTGTTTAACTGAGCATAATATTTGCTGAGTTTTCACATGCAAAATTGGTCTCAAATTTCAACCCAGTTATCTCTTTATTTAAGCCTTATCCTCTTAGCATCTCAATAAGGCCTTCAAAGGGAATACTTTTCATTTCCTGTGATTTCTGGAATTTAACTTGTTGTTCTTGCAATAATCCTTTAATGTAATAACTTCAGCAATTAGAATTTTTAAAGAGCCACCTGAGTATAGCAATGAAAAACAGACAGTAAAACTAAAAAAGAAAAAAAAAAAATAGTAAAACTAAAAAAAAAAAAGACCCGAATTCTGATGCTGCCTCCATCTGTTATTAACTTGTGATTTTGAGCAAACAAACTCTTTGGTCCTTTTTTATTTGAAGGAGGGGACAGAATTTTGAGACAACCAAGTAAGAGTGGAAAGCAGAGTAGAAGGGACTGAGATTCTGAATAGAAAATTCCTAGGTACAAAATCTAATTAGTCCATTTATTGGCTCTGGCTTGGGCAAGTCATTGACCTCTACAAACCTCAAGTGATTCAGTTATAAAAATGGGGATAAGCTTACATATACAGTTGTAAGGTTCAATAAGATTCTATATGTAAAGGATTGGCACAGTGCCTGGCTGGGAATACATGTTAAATATATGTGTTTCGGTAATAGCCATACAGACATGGGGTGTTGTTCTTGTTATTTATATGTGCATAAAAAGTTCTAGTTAATGTTCAAGTGCAAGTGTACATCATAACCTGAGGAAGTTTATAAAAAATCTGAGGCTTTGACAGCTCAATTACAGTGTTGATAGTACAATAAGGTCATATCCTAAAGAACATTGAAAAATTTTGTATGTATTGAATAATGTGCATTAACTAGTGCTACATAAATGTTGGTTGTTGATTTTGTGTGAGATTAACAATAAAACTTACTTGCAATAAACTATGGTAAGGCCTAATATTTGTACAGAACTGAAGCAAACTTTGCTTAACAATGGAAGTGTTTGGAGTCCATCCCCTCTGTCTTTGGGCTTGATTCTGATTAGTCATGGGAACTGATCTAATTAGTTATGTGAACTTGGAATACTGTTTTAATGTCTATAAGTCTTAGTTTTCCTCCTATGCAAAATGTGGAAAATAATAGTACTCACTTTGTTGACACTGTGTGGAGAATATCTCTAGGAAAAAATACCAAGTACTTCTCAGAGGATAGATCCAACAAAATAAATATTGGTCAGAAATCACAGAAATTATCATTGTGGTAGTGTGGGGGTCAAGACTACTCTGGAGCCAGACTACTCAATCCTGACATATTGCTTGAAGTTTCTTTTTACCTGTGTCAATATCTAAAAACTGGGGATCTTTATAGTATGTGCTTCATAAGGCTCATGTGAAAATTAAGTGAGCTAATACACATTGAGAACAGTGTCTGATTTATGGACCATAACCAATGTCTTGACTATTATGATTATTAGAACAGGTTAAAATATTTTTAAAAAGAAGAAAAAGAAAAGGACTTTAAATAATAATCCTCAAAAGGGAAAAAAATGAGTAAAAGCTTTGGCTTCTATTTCTCATTACAGAATGAGGAGTTCCATGGAGACAGTCAAATTGGAAGCTGAGGGTATGAGGCTCATCTGGAAAACCTCTATAATTAAGCAATAGATGGTGTAAAGCTGGTACGGTGGCAGCTGGCACCATTAGGTCAATGAAATGCTCTAAGGTTGTACGGGCCACTCCCTAGAGCTGCAAAAGGAGTAGTTCTTGGTAACTGTGAGAAAAATGCTTTGTAATCTACAAAGCAGGATGTGGATATTATCTTTAGTACTTTCGCTATACAACATCATGCTTGTAGTATATGGCTTGTTCATTTTTTCTGACAAATGTTCATTTATTTATTTCCCACTGTGTGCCAGACATTATCCTAAGCTCTGGGGAAGCAGGAGTGAAGAAAATAATGCAATATTTCACTCATAGAACATACAGTCTAGGAGGGAGATGGACATTATTATATGCAATAAAACATATAACTGCAAGTTATGAACAATGCTATGAAGAAAGGAAACAAGGTCTAATGGTACAGTGTTTAGGAGCAGAAGGTTTGGAGACTGCACTCAACCCTGGCCCTCCTACTTATAACCCTCTTCATGCTTTTAGGAACTCTTTTGTAAATAGGGGTATTAAATTACTTACTTCATAGGCAGTTGAGAAAATGAAATCAGCACATGTAAGTAAAGGAATTAGTACCTAGAACACAGCAAATGCTCAGTAAATATTAGTTATTATTATTTTAATTGCAGGAGTTTCATAGAAAGGCTCTTTGTTCATTTTGTTAAACGAATACATTCAAATGGCAAATCATTGACATATTATTTAAACTTCCTTTGTATCTGTGCCTATATGTAAAAATTGAGATAATAATGGTATGTTTCATAGGGTTTGTGTAAATATTAAATGAGCTAATGCATGGTGACAACAGTGTCTGATTTATATTCAACACACACAGAGATGATACATACATTAGGCCATCAGTCAATTGGCCCTCTAATCTGTTAAGACCCACTTAGCAACATATACAAAACAATGGTTTGAGCTAGATTTTTACTTCCTAACTGGATGTTGGGTACAAATGGATTCAAGATTTTAGGGACCCAGCAATGTCATTGTCTATATTTGACTGTCTTCAGGCAGACAACTTCCCAGCTGCCCTGAAAGGGAGGATGTATCTGCTTCTGAAAGATCTCCTGGGAAGGGAATGTTTTAATCTCCATTGGCAGATAGCAAATAAATAGCATTGGAAATTTCATATCCAGATGAAGGGTGATGCTTAAACCAAAGTGATTTATAGCTTGAGCCACATGGTTATTATTGACAATTCCTTTATTAGATCTTTGGCATTTTTCCCAGCCATAGCTTTTTCCTAGCCTCAATAAAAGAAGATCAGAAAAAGTTAGGTACTGAGACAATTAAGGGGAAAGAGAGAAAAATAAAGAGAGTGCACAAGAGGGAGAGAGAGAGAAATAAAAGAAACATATTAATAGTTGACAAAGTTAAATTGACTGCATATAGAATTTTTGTCCTTTTCTAGTTCTTGATGTACTGCAAAAAAATATTTAGAAGTATCTATGGAATGTTTAAATTGCTACCTTAGGATAGACTTATAATAGAATGAATAAAATTCAGAACACTTTTAAGGGTTTCAGGCATTTTAAAATGTCATTTTTTAAAATTTCAATTTTGTATTTTATAATATATTTTATATTATGAGATTTAAAAAAGCAATAAATGTTCTTTTTTTTTCTCCAATTGAATTTGATTCCACTTTTGGAGCCTATTCAGATGGCTTAGTGTGTTCATAGAGGACACCAGGCCTCTGATTCTATTAACAAGATTTCTTTTAAACTTGTGAAACAATGGATAGCCAAAATAGCATGTTTACTAAGCCTGCACTGGGACAACTAGGTATTTTCTCTTTTCTTTTCTCTGTCTTTTCCCTCAGTACCTGCTCTCAATATCCTTCTCCAGCTGCCTCACCACATACAGCATATTGATGTACAACATATTGATGGATCAACCCAGCTCCTATATAGCATCTACACAATTGCAGTTACTCACCAACAGTCACTGGAATGTTGTATGAAAACTAATAAAATGGTTAAATCTTTTCTCAGAGGAAACAAATAGGAAGTTGATTTAAAATATCAGAAAATGCTAGGCATGAATGAATGTACTGCATACATATTTTTGAATTCTACAAGGATATGATGTAACAAAAGAAAAAGAGAGAGTTAGTGATAGGTGCAAACAGAGAGACAGGGAGAAATATCTCATGCAAGTCCTTTAGGAGACAGTAACCACTAAAATTCCCTGGATAGTGGTATAATACCTACTAGACTGTTTTATAAATATGCCTTTGCCCTAATTAGAGGTCAGCAGACCTCAGTCTGCCACCTATTTTTGTAAGGTCTATGGGACCTGAGAATGGTTTTTCATTTTTAAATATAAAATATAAAAAAGGCATTTTCGTAAGAACTATTTTGCCTTTGGCTCACAAAGCCTAAAATATTTGCTATCTTTACCTTTATAGGAATAGTCTATAGGCTCCTGGCCTATGCTACATCCATCACCCATGTTATCTTGCACTTATCCTTTGTAGCATTCATTCTATCTCTGCTCTTTCTGTGCTCTAACATCTGTCTGTTCATTTACACAAGTTTCCTGAGGGTAAGGACAAGCTCTGTGGTTTTTACTTGTTCCCCAGTATCAAACATGGTGCCTAAAACATAGAAATCACTCACTCAGTAATGATTTGATTTAAAAGGTAATAAATGAATGAACTCTGATGCACATGCAGAACTTTCTCTGGCCCTTAAGTAATTATATGTCCCAACACCAAAGTAGAAACCAAAGAGAAGAAAGGATCTTACCCAAATCACACAACTCAACAGTGGAGAAAAGGAATTTCAATTCTGTGATCTTGACTCCTATTTCAGTAAAATTACCCTACAAACTTCCCTTGAGCAAAGGAAAGAGAGCCAGTTTTGTCTGAACTGATTTAAACATGTGTCTGTGGAGAATAGATAAGCCAGGAAGAACACTCACTCACTGGGACAGAAAAAGTGATGTACTCACTTCCAGCTCTCCCTTTTCTCCTTATCTTTCCTCTCCCATCTAATGCTTCAACTAAGGATAAGTGAATAAAAACAGATGGATCTGTGGTAACCACCTGAAGAAGCTAAGTACATATATACATATGTAGGTGCAAATATACCTATGGAAGCAGGTTGGAAAGCACATATCCCACACTATTCTACTTACTTTGTGATAAAGAAACCAAAGGCCAGACCATATTCCTTCATCCTTGTCCACTCACATCACTCAAACTGTATCTCCATCTTTTTGTCTTTCTACTTTCATTACTATAATCACAACAATGATGGTAGCCATGATGGTAATATGTCAGAAACTGGTTTACCTATGTTCTCTGATTTCGCCCAACCATAACTTAGAAATAAAGGGGGTAAGGGATAGAGCCAGAATTCAAAACTATGTCTTTCTGACTGCAAGTCTGGTCATTGTAACCACTGTCTTAAATTAGAACTACCCACACTGCCTGCTGCTTTGCCTGTAGTGCTTGTCCTAGTTTGTATGTCTTCATTTTCATTTTTACTAATTTTGAGCAAATTTTACCTTTAAAAAGGAAGGATACAGTATTATCTGTCTTAATCTTATATCATCCAAGAATGACCTTAAATCCATGATACTGATACAGGATTGATACACATGAAATCTAAAATATTGATAATAGTCTTTAACCACTTTCCAGACATATGCATTTATTGTTTATTTACAGAACACCTTTCTCTACAAATGAAGAAACTTAGAAGAAAAACACAAAAAATCATCGTATAACATATATCAAAAATAGTATCAATAGAATGAGAATTAAATACAAAACAAGACACCCCCCCAGAAAACCCATGAAAGAAACTCTAGGAAAATGCTCGATCTCTAGTTGAAAAAAAATTATAAATAAAACACCAATAATTTTGGTTACATAAAAATTAAAATATGGAGATCATAAAACAACATAAAATTATTTAACAGTAAAATACATTTAAAAAATATCATCAGCTAATATAACAGATCAAAGATCAAAATTTTGGATTTTTAAGGAGCTTGCTCAAATAAATAAGAAAAACACAGAGCCACAAAGAAAAAAGAGAAAACATTGACTTTTTTCCCATGACAGTTTAGTTGGTATGACTATATCTTCTACCACAAACATCTACAGCTGTATAAAATATTCAAAACAACTGTTTTCAGACATCAAACAAGAAGCAGCATGGAATATGATGACACATACAAGAGAAGCAAATAAGGTGATCCCTAAGATTGCCTCAGCTTTCTGCCTGGAGGCATGTTCTAGAAAATGGTATATGATGAGCAAACAAACAGGGCACAGTATCCTTGCTAAGATTAGGGAACAAAGATCAGAGTTTGAACAAGCAGAGGTAATTGGAATTTGAGGAGTACCCAAAAGGAGGGACCCAAGAGGAGGAAAACTGAAGACAGAAAGTTTTAGAAATCTCCATAGGAGCCCCTTTGAATCTTTGAACACAAAGCAGTGCATCTTTGGAACAATACACAGAGAAGCAAACCAAAGAATAACTAATAAGGCACTATTGGCATTGTCCAAAATAATATGACAATCAGCTGGAAATTAGCAAAGACCAATAGCTGAGTGTGTTAACAACAGTAGCAGAAAGATTGCCAGAAAGATATGAGAGAGATAGAGAGACAGACAGACAGACAGAAAGAGAGAGAGACTACCTCAAAGAGAGCCCTGAGAAAACCACTGTCTCTCAGGATGACCGTGAGGATGCCAAAGACTGCATCCTCTGAAGAGTAATACCAGAGACTTTGCACTGCAAGGGAAACTGGGTTCACTAAAATTGTCCAGCCAAGTCACAAAAAATAATAAGAAGAAACTTTGGAATGAGAGGGTTGCTACGTTATTTAAAATGTCCACTTTTCTACAAAAAAAAAAAAATTATGAGACATGCAAAGAAATAAGAAAGTATGACTCATACACAGAAAAAAATTTAAAAGCAGGCAACAAAGTTGCTGGTAAAAAAGCCTGGATATTGAATTTAACAAATACTCCAAAGTAGCTACAATAAATATGTTCATAGAACTAAAGAAAAACATGCTTAAAGAAGTAAAGGAAGGTATGATGACAATGTCTCATCAAATAAAGAATATCAATAAAAAGATAAAAATTTTTAAAATAATAATCAAGTAGAAATTCTGGAGTGAAAAATATAATAATAACTATAACAGCTGAAATGAATAATTCATTAGGAAGTCTCAAAATTTGATTTGAGCAGGTAGAAGAGTCTACAAAATTGAAGACAGATCAAAAGGGATTATGTAATCTGAGCAAAAGAAAAACAATGAAGAAAAATAAATAAAGTTTCGTATAGGGACATCATTAAGAATACCAACATATACTTAACTGAATTGCCAGAAGGAGGAGGAAAGAGTAAAGAACAAAAATATGTTTATAGAAATAATGGTTGATATTTTCCAAATTTGATGGAAATACTGACACTTTCAAGAAGCTCAAAAAACTCCAAGTAGAATGGACACAAAGAGATCTACACCCAGATACACCATAGTAAAATATTGAAACTGGAAGACAAAGAGAAAATCTGGAAAGTAGCAAAGTAAAAATACGAAAATGTGACTCACATGCAGAAAAACTTAAAAGCAGGTAATACAAGCTGCTTATGAGAAAGCCTGGATATTGAACTTAACAACGACTCCAAAGCAGCTACAATAAATATGTTCATAGAACTAAGAAAAATATGCTTAAAGAAGAGAAGGTATTATGATGATGTCTCATCTTTTATCACATATAAAAGACTATCAATAAGACTATCAGCTGACATCTCATCAGAAACAATGGAGGCTAGAAAATAGTGAGATGACATATGTATTTAAAGTGCTGAAAGAAAATTGACAAAAATCTTATTTTCAGTAATGCTATCTTTCAAAAATGAAGGAAAAATAAGGACATTTTTATAAAACAAAACTGAGAGAATTTGTTGCTAGCAAACTCATTTATAGTAACTGTTAAAGGAAATTCTTCAGTCTAAAACCAAGTGACCACAAATTGAATTCTAATCCACTTGGGGGGGAAGGAAGCACCAGTAAAGGTAATCAAACAACTGTAAAAGACAGTACCAATGCATATTTCTTCATTTTTCTTCTTGAAAGATTTCATATGGAATTGTGTAATACAATGTGTATCTAGTTGTGTCGTTAAGCCTATAACATACGTAAATATAATTTGTGACAATACCCACACAAATAAGGTGGTGGGGAGCAAAGCTATATTGGAGTAGGGAGATTACATTAGATGGCTACTGAAATCCACAGGAACAAAAGAAGATAATCAATGATGGTAAATAAGAAGGTCACTACAACAAAATTTACCAACATATAATTACTCTCCTATCTTCTCTCAGCTTTAAATTAAAAACATAAAATTATATATAGGAATAATTATTTCAATATATTGCAGGTTTCATTACATATATAGATTTAATATGTACAGTATAAAAATAATAATACAAAAAGGAAGAAGAGGGAATAGAACTATGTGAGAGTAACATTTCCATATCTCAATGGTATTAAATTAGTATAAATGTGACATAGATTCTTATCAGATGTATATGGTAAGCCCAGAGCAACCATTAAAAAATGTAACCAAAAATATCTAGTGAAATAATCATTAAAGTAACTAAAATATTACACTAGAAAGTAGTATTAAGTGAATTCTCAATGAAACGAAAGCACTCACAAGAAGTAGAGTTAAATGAAAAAGAACAATTCATAGTTTTTACGGGATTCATGTTAAATAAGTAGATTTTTAGCTGCTCTTACAACATAAATTTTAAAAAGTAGTAGCTATGTGTTAATTTGTTTCACTACAGTAACTATTTTATCTATAAATATCCCATAACATCATACTGTATACCTTAAATATACAAGGTACAATAAAACATTTAAAAACTAAAGTACACAAGACATAGAACACAAAAAGTAAAATGCCAGCTATAAATCCAACTCAACTCTACAGATAACATTAAATATGAATAGATTAATTGTCCAATCATAAGACAGAAATTTTCAGACTGGACTTTTTTTTAAAAAGCCAGTGGACAATAAATGACATCTTTTAAGCACTAAGGGGAAAATTAGTCTATAATTCCATATCCAGTGAAAATAGCATTCAAAATAAAGACTTTTTCAGACAGACAAAAGCTAAGAGACTTTACCACCAAGTTTGCACCTGATTAAAGGAAGTTCTTTAGGTAGAAGGAAAATGGTATAAGATGGAAACTGGGTGCTAAACAAAGGAAAAGAGACTGCCATGGATAGTAAATATGTGCACAAAAATAGAAGATATTTCAATTTTTTTAATTGATGTATTTCAGGGTTTATAACAGGTATAGATGTACAATGTATAATAATAATATAGATATTGGACCATGGAAATTGAAATTTACTCTTTTAAATATTTTACTTGAAATATAAACTCAAATAATAGTATATGAAGTTTGTGGTAAGTTTAAGATACATGTTGCAAACCATAGAGCAACCACTGGAAAAAAAGAAGAGAAATAGCTAATAAGCCAATGGTACAGATAAAATGAAATAGAAGAAAATATTCATCTAAAAAGAAGATAGGAAATTAGTTTAGAAAGGAACAAACAAGTGGAACAAATAGAAACCAAATAGCAAAATGGCAGATTTAAACCCAAAAAGGTACTTAGTATAAGAGTGTTCATTTCAGCTTTACACAGAATAGCCAAAAAAACAAAAAAAACCCTCAGATGTCCAGAATGGATAAACAAATTATGTTATATTCATATGAATAAACACCATTCAGTAATAAAATGGGATAAACTATTAATAAACCCAACCACGTAGATGAACCTCAAAAACATTATCTTGCACTAAGGAAGCTTGTCACAAAAGAGTTACACACTGCATTTTTCCATTTACATGAAGTTCTGAAACAGGAAAAACTACTGTGAAAGAAATCAGATCAGTGGTTGCCTCTGGCTGGGAATCTGTGGACAGGAATTGACTGAAAAGGGGCACAAAGGAATTTTCTGGGATGATGGTAATAGTTTATATCTTTATAGTGATGTGATTAAATAAGTATATGCATTTTTCATAGCCTCTCAAAAAGTGTACTTATGATTTATATATTTCACTTTATGCAAGTTAACGTAAGAATACATGCAATGGACCAATACAAAAATGGAAAAAAAATCAACCTTATTAGTAATGATTCACTTTAAAACAAAGAATTTTTTTTTTCTTACGCCAAAATACGCACACAAATTTAGAAAACAATATTCAACACTGTCAAGGAGTGGCAAAACAAGCATTCTCATGCCATAGTGATGAGACTAAATTGGTTTAGCCTTTGTGGAAAGCCTTTGGTCTAATATTTATACTTCCAAGTATCTATTCAAAGGAAATAAATCAGAGTTGCAGATAAAGATTAATGTGAAATAAATTCTCTAAGGCATTATTTATAATCAGGTAACATGGGAAACAACCTAAATGCTTAATAAATTTTAAGGGAAACAAGTCAGAAAACAGAATTATATATTCATTCTGACAAAAGGTAAGAAAGAAAAATGTAGTCAAAGTAGAAACGAATTAACAATAGTATTTTCTGTGAAAGATGGTATTATAGATGTATTTGCACTTTTTCCTATTTTCTAAAGTTTCTCCAAGACTTTTTTTCTCCAAGAAGAAAAAGAAACACCTATTTAAAAAGACACACAGAAAGTCTAATAAAGAGAAAGTCAGAGTCAGCATGCAAAAATAGAATGCAAATATGCTATTAAAAAAAAAAAGACAGAAAAGAAAACCAAGGATGATTCTGAAATGCTTAGGAGACAGGGAAGAAAGGAGAAACATAATACATTACTCTTTTTAACAAAAAGGAGAAAGAAAACGCATGTCCCAGTGGAGATTAAATGCTTCCAGGACCTTACTCTAAAATATGTCTTCCTGCTTCTTCTTCCTTATAGTTCTATCCTATTCTCTCTTCTCTCTTTTGTTACTTGTGGAATGAAGGCAGAACAACCATGTCATTCTGAGCGATCACTGTTTTCTATCACCTTAGCAAAAAGGTACCAATTGACAGATCAGCCATCAGCACTCACGTGGATTTCTCAGAAATTCCAATTAACAAAATGTCTCCACTGAACTATAAGTTGCTTGAGAGCAGATTCTGAGTCTGCTAAATTCTTTTTCATAAGATTCACACCACAGCCTGGAACCTACAGGCACTTACATCGGTGTTGTCTAAGAAACTTTAATCTGTTTCGAGGCAATTATCACTAAGATTTCTCCAGTAAGCAGAGAAATGTACCTGGTACTTGTACCAGCATCACAGTATCCCAAGAAAATGTAGAAAACATAGCAGAAGAGAACATAAAATCTCTTGCAGGGAATCAATAGTACCACTCTTGAGAAATAAGATTGAAGCTACTTAATTTATTTTAAATTTTTATTCATTAATTTTTGAAACACAATTCTCTATGCAGGGCCCAAAGCAATACAAAAATCAGAGAAAATAAATTAGAGCCAAATGCTCTTTTGTCTGAACCCTAACTCTGTCATTTACTAGCTAAATAAAGTGGACAGATCTCTTAAGCTTTTAAGTCTGAGATCCTCATCTGCAAAACTGTAGTAATAATGACTGTCTCATGGGATTGTAGTGAAGGATAAATAAAATAATGCTAGCAAAGTGTCCAACACCTTGACTGACACTGACAAGAGTAATTCTTTGAAACTTTAAGAAAGGAGAGATTATTGTTAGCTTAGAGTTAGGGGGTGAACACTAAACACCTAATATCATTCAACATATTTTTACTAATCCCTGACTCTGCTAGGCAATGTTCTGGCTTTTGGGATATAATGGGGAGCAAATAGAGTCCTTACCTTCAGTAGAAGCTACACATTACTGGAAGGTGTGGTAATAAACAGATATACAAATAAATAAAAAATTTCAGATGGTAAAAAATGTTGTAAAATAAAAGGGTTATATGACACAGAGACTAGAAGCTAGTCCGGCGAAGTGTTCAGAAAACGCCTTTTTTGAGGCGACATTTTAGTTAAGATTTGAATGAGGAGGAGAGCCATCTTGGAGACATGTCAGAAGTTACATGGATAAAGCAGAAAACCCAACAGAGCTAAACATCTTGCTAAACATATAGGTGCTTCATAGGTCACTAAGAAGTGAGACAAAAATAAAATAATGCCCATGACTAACAAAACAGAGGAGAAAACCAGAAGTTAAGTAATCTAGTAGATTTGACTATAAATGACCACTCCCTCCTCCCCTGACCTTGCTATTAGCTTCACAAGAAACAAAATATGGATCCTGTGAGAAAGTACTTCATGAAGAGAAGTCAGTGAATTTTAAACACATAGTTTTGCCTCACCATGAGATGTAGTCACTGTTTGAGATCCTCTAGTCTTTAGGGCTTTCAGCCTCAGTTTATAAATTTGTTAAGTTCCCACGATAATTTCTCCATTAAGCAAAAGGGAAATCGACCTGGTAATAATAATGCCACTTCAGAAGCTGCAAGTGCCCTATTTCATTGTTGTGTACTGACGAATATGGGTGATTATTTTTTCTCTCCCGTTAAGGCTCTGTGCATTAGAGAATTTTAAAGAGCCCTTTGATGACTGAGCGAAGCAGTTTTATTCCAGGCTGAATTGGCCAATCACTTCTTTATACAACAAGAGCTTGCGCTTCTATCCTAAGGGGGCACTTTCAATTCACTTAAAGGATAGCAGAAGGTCTAATGGCATCATGGAGGCAAAGCAGGAAATTGGGAGAAATTGCCTGTCTAGTCAAAGAGGAAGGAACGACCAACCCAGAGGGCAACGGGGCATTTGCTCAGCAGTCTGAGGAATAAATAAGTATATTTTTGTTAATCTTCCAAAGCAAGCAGGAGGCAGAAGTAACTTGACCTTGAGAAACTCTCCCTGGCAGTCCAGCTAGTAGGTTATAAAATTAATATTAAGTCTATTTATTGGATCAGTCAACACTTCTATAAAAATGAGACATAATAGCTTTGACTAGAATAGAATGGAATACCGTTGAGTATTTCAGAATATATAACAAAAGTAACAACATTTTTATGATACTTTTTTTCTGATATGTGTGTGTATGCTTTTGTACTAAGTCAGAATGTAAAATTTATTTCTTATTATTGGCTATAGTCAAAAACTTTTAAAATCTATTCTTATAGGGGACATCCCATCTTGACGAGGACAAATGGGCATGTACCAACTGAACGCACAAGCTCAGAATCAAGAACATCTGAGCTAGAAGGGACCATGAACACCATCTGCCATCTAATCTTGCCATTTTACAGATGGGGAAATGATCTAAAGAAATGAAATTACTTTCCCAAAATGACAAGGGGACCAAGACATGAATTAAATTCTCTTAACTCATAGCTTAGTGCTCTATACCATTATACATTATACTGAAAGTCATAGCTTAAAATTAGAAAGGGCTTATTCTGAGTTGTCCATGCAATTTCCTGTCACTGCCAAGAGAGAAGAGGGTTGTCTTAGACTCTATGAACACAGAATCCGTCATTCCTTGAGGTCATCCTTGCCCACACATCCCCCAGACAACGAGTGCAGTCTGACTTATTTGGAACCTGTCAGTTTCTTTCAATCTCTCCCATTTTCCCCAGAGACTAACTCAAAATGAGTCTCCAGGGTTTGGTGTTTAGAAACAATATGGTACATGTGCCAATAGCTCAGATGCCACAGTCATGCAGATCTGGATTCAAATCCTGATTGACTGTGAGCCCTACAATAGCATAGCCATGTCCATCTTGATTATTGCTGGATCCTCAATACCATAACGCCATGTTTGGGACTGTGCAGGTGCCCAGTGCATGTGGGCTGAAAGAAAGAAGCAAAAGGATAGGAGACCAAGGTCTGCTATTTGTCAGCTATGTGGCCTGGACAAGTGACTTCACATTCGTGAGCCTCAGCTTTCTCGTTAAAACGGAAATAATGCAAATACTCATAGTGTTATTTAGAGGATCACGTGAGAGAATACAGATCTAGAATTTAGCATGGTTCCCAGCACACAGAAAACATCAGTAGGAGCTTGCTATTACTATTAACTCTCTCCTATTCTACGTCAGTGATTTTAGACTTTTAATTCAGTAGAACTCTGTTATTTTTTTAAGGTAACATATATACAAATGAGATCAAAAGAAAAACTTGTCTGGAGTGCTGCTAGTTGACCTCTACCCTGTCTCCAGCAATGCCCTCCCGCCATCCCCTTTGAGGAATCCCAGAGTTGATCAGAATTCTGCATGAAAATTGCTCCTCTGAACCATGACCTTTCTCACTTCCTGGCTGGATTACTGCTGAGGCTGAGATAGATTGCTGATGCCAGGTAGGAAATGAAACCCCTGCAATGAGCACCTGTCAGAGCCAAGTGATTACAAATCTCCCGGGAGACAGCCTCCCATTGCTCATGTACAACACTGAAGGTGCATTTTCAGAGCCAGGGAATTTCTGACTTGCAGAAAACACCATGTCCTGTGAAGACAGACAATGCATGAGGAAAGAGTTCTAAAAGAAACCCTAGAACCTGCGGAAACTAATGTCAGAGTCATGTGCAATTCTACTAAATTTCTGGAATTTATTGATTGCTCTACATCTAACAGCTTCCTCCAGGCGCACATTTGCATATGGAAATGTGCAATGCTTTTTATTCATTCTCGTTTCTTTCTTAATGTTAAATTAACTGGGCCAATAAACCGCAGGAAGTATTACTTGAAATCTGACTTCAATCACTATTAACATAAAATATTTAAGTATGCATGGAAAGCATATTTCAGGGGTTGTCCCAGAGAAGAGCAAGTAGAATGGAGAGTTTTGCCTGTCAGGTAAGAAAGGAAGGCTAGTAAAGCTGCTCTCTAGCCAGCTTTGGCCAATGGAACCAAACATGGGGGCTTCTCACTTTATCCAGAACAGTCAGAGATTCTAAGAGAACAATTAAGAGTCTTAGCCCTGCTAGGATAAATGGCAATTGGAGCCAATGGCTTAGGTACTGTTTTTCTGGTTTCTCCATCTGTCAAATGGGAATCACATCTTCTACTTCTCAGGGACATTGTGAGAACAGGATAATGTATGAGATAGTACACTGAATTCCTTGCCAACACAGCACTGTATTCACACCAAGTATTTTCAATATTTATTCTGACACTTCATCACTATCTCAGTGAAGCTGTTCGTGCCTCTCAGACTATCAGGGTGATGTAAATGCACAATGTTAAGTTTTAAGTATTTTAATGAAGGATGAAGGCTTTCACCTCTTTCCATGATCTCTAGAACAGTTTTCCAGAGGATAAACAAAAATAATTATTATAAATAATGCCAATGACACAGGCTCATATTCAAATATATCTTAAACGGGACCTGAGCCAGTGTTTTGAGTAAACATATGACCGCTACAAACATATGACTGTTAGCAGCAGAAAGAGAGAAAACAAGGGGTGAATCATCCCGCTAAGGCTTGGCAGTGGGGCTTTGGCAGAAGTAGAGGAGCCTGTGGTGATACAGGAGATATGATGAACAGTGGCTTACTGGACAGCATGTTTTGTGGGGCTCCTCTACCCTCTTCCCCCATCCGCCTTCAAACTCCTGGATTCTATTCTCTCTGCCACCTGCTGAATCTCATAAACCAGTTCAAATAAAAAGACACAATCCCAACTATCATGGAGTTTGCAATCTAAAGCAGGTCATAGGCTGACAAATCTAATAGTTATTAGTGCTGTGATGAGCTGAACCTTCCAAATCACCTACATCAATTATGTTCAGTAAATATTGCTGAGACCTCACTATTAGTAGAGAAAAAGATTCAAAGTTAAGTGAGCCCCTACTTTAAAGAAGCTTATAAGTTAATGAATCGTATTAACATACATACAAATAATGATGAAAAACAAAAACACAATGTTCTAAGCTCATTACAAGTATTATATTATCTCATTTCATCTAAAGAACAGCCTCATCAAATCATTCCATTTTACAGGTGAATAAACTGAGGCACAAAGAGGGTGCCATTTGCCATGGTCAGTCACATGGCTCAGCAGAGCTAGAACCAGGATTTTAACCCACCTGGTCTGGTTCTAAGGTAAATATTCCTAACTACTATATTTCGCTCCTAGCAGAAACAAAGTAAGGTAGGAGCGCAAAAGGAAGAAGGAATAAGTGTTATTGTGGAAATTATTACTTATTCCTGTATCCATTCAATAAACATTTATTTATTACTTATTATCTGTTTGATGTTGGGGATGCTAAGATAAATTAGATGCATTCTACTTTGGAGTTTATACACTAGTTAGGGAAAAGAATAATTAAATGAAAAGCTGATGATATTATTAAAAAGAGAGGATATTTTCCTTCCTGAAAGAAGGTGTACTCGTGTGGGGCCTGGAAGGATGGATAGGACACTTATGGCCTGATAGGGCCATAATGGCCTTGTTTAAAAGCAGGTACAAAGGTAATAACTTTGGAAAAATAGACAAATCCCTAGAAATGATTTTCTTGGAAGAGGAGAAGTATCCTGTGCCCTTCAAATACACAACTTCTGGAAGGAGCTGCCCATGGCCTTGTCTTAAAGAATTGCTTTCCTGACCTCAAAAAACAGATAGTGTCTACTAAGTTAAGAACATGAATTTCACAAAAACAGATAGTGTCTACTAAGTTAAGAACATGAATTTCACACAGCCCTATCTCTGTGTAACAATGCCATGTTTGACTTATGTTTCTCCTAATTTTATAAGAAACTCTCCCTGTAGTACAAGAGAAAGAACATGCTATGCTATAGATTCTAGTCAAGGTCAAAGAAACAAAATAATGTCCTTATAGGCTTCAGAGGGTAACAAGAACTTTGGAGTTTTAAACTGTTCACAATTGACATATACTCCCATGAATCTTTCCAGGATTAATATCTATCTTCTGAAAATAATAGTCTTCGTTTGAAAGCAAATAGAGCACCTACCTCTTATCTCATAAGAAATACATATTTTAGAATTCAAGTACCATACAGAATTTTTCTTTCAAGATACAGAGAATTTTTATGTTATTTAATGCATGGTTAGAGAATAACAGAATGCTGAGGTTTGCAATCAAATAATCTAATCTTTTGGCTTTGTGATCAATGAAGCAGATACCCAGAGAGCCTAAGTGACTTGCCCAGGGTCAGAACCCCTTGGTAAAGTCACCCAAACCACATTTAGTCAAAGTAAACCCTGTGTTGAAAAATCAAGGCCATTACTTTTCGACATCTGTTTTTGCTAGTGTTTTCCCCTGCCAGAAATTTCTTTTCTTGTATACCTCTCACTTCCCATGGCCATATGTAGTTATATGCTGTCAAATGCCACAGGGAAATGTCTAGTCCCCTGAGGAAAATACAAAATACACTCACTGACAGCCAGAAGAGTGCCTCTCACCTGGAACACTTAGTGTGGGTGCTACAGAGAGAAAGACAAAATATTTAAGGCAGAAACTCTCACAAATCTTTAGTGGCAGTGTGAATTTCACCAACCTGAAAAGTTAAAAGCATTTCCACAATATATGCCAAAGGGCACACACTCATTTATAAGTTTGAGGCAGTAATCCCACCTTAATGAATATATCCTAAGGAAAAAAAATCTAAAACAATGATGAAGCTTTATGTATCAGGATGACCGTGGCGGCATCATTTACAGTTGGAAGGAAAAATAAACCCTAGTAACAGTTCTTTACTTCAGTAGGAGAAAGGTTAACTAACTTTCAATGTAAAAAATCAATAGAATATTATGTAGCTATTACAATTATGCTTACAAAGAGTTTTGGCAATATCATGTAGTGGCTAAGAGCATGAATTCCAGTTTTAGTCTCAGCTTTACCACTTACTAGCTATGTCATTTCAGGGGGCAAGTTATAATAAACACTATATATATATTAATTACTCTCCTCTATATCATTATCTTTGCTTACCTAGTACAACAAAATGTTTCATATTAGTTGGAATGTATTAACTAGAATAAAGCACTATACAGGCAAAAAATATTTATATTATGATCATGATCATAACTATATAAAATTAGGACTACATTATAACTACATTATATCAAGATAATAATATATGTGTTCCCACCCCAGCCTTATGAAATGCTTTTATTATAGCCTTACGGTCCACCCCTTTCCTTGCCCCTACTCCGGCTCTACTACCAGGAGGAAGTTGTACCCATAACCAGAGACTTTGAGCTATAGAAGTAGACACTCAGGCCTCATTCTCTTTGCTGCCCAGTGAGGACCAGCACTTTTCCCGAGAATGATCCAACAAGAATGGCACTCACCAGTGTCCTGAAACTTTCCCCAGCTCAGATCTGACCCATCTTTTATGGGCACAATTCTCCATTCATTAATCTAGGATACTCTTTAGTCCCCCGGATTAGAGAGGGATGCTCTGGACACCACAGGGGTAGAACAGCGGGTGGGGACACCTGATGATATTGAGACTAGATGAAACCAGTTCAAGATCTCTTACCAAGATAGAGCATGCCACCCCTGTGGCTGGAAGTCCACCATAATTGTGATACTAAACACACAAAAAAAGATTCGAAGGAAATAGACTGACATGTAAGCCATGATACTATGTTTTTGCTCCTTCCTGTTATTTTTCATTGTTTTCAGAGATTGTTCAACAGACCATATTTAAATTTTAATAATGGGGGAAAATTAACTTTTTAAATGTGTAAAATACAAGCCTTCTTCAAGTGTTTGAAAACAGCTTAGATGGTGTGATGTCAAATAAAAGTCATAACTTGACATTTTTTTCATGTGATAAACTTTCTAAAAGAAGTCCCCTGGGTATTAGCAGCTTTAAAAATCCGGGATTTAGCTGTGGGAACAAAGAGGATTAGAGCTGCAGATGACACACAGGGGAGGGAAAGCTGGCATACTGAAAATATTACTAAAAGCCAACATATTTTTGACAAACTGATGTTCACAAACTGTCCCAATATGTTCTAAGAAATAGTAGACTCTCTAGAATGAGAAGGAAACTTAAGGAATCCATGTGGAAAGAGTATAAGATAATGGGTGAAATGTCACATTTGTAACTAAACTTTGCCTTTTAAAACACCCTATTGCCAAAAAATAAGAAAAAAAAATCCCATATGAAGTAATTCCTTCAGCTGGCCCACTGGTCACCAGTTTTAAAGCTCTGCAATATGCTTAAAGAAAAAAAAAATTTCCACCACCAAATACATTGGGGAAAATGCTATTTATTCCAACCTAATATGAGAGTGACTAACTCTGGAGAAACATTCACAAGGTTCTAAATATTCTCCTAAAATGTGGCAACCACTCAGAGAGGATGTCCTAAGACCTTTGCAAATCTTTAAGATTTATAAATACTTTTTAAAAAAATGTAATTGTGCTCACCTAATGCAGTGACATCTGAGAAATTTCAGTGACCTCCACTGGACCCTCACTAAGCACTGCATTACACAGAGTTGCATAGACAACACCTTGCTTGTTTGTCATATTCAGTCACCAGGTCTGTCCATTGTTTGACCTAAACACTTCTTCAGTCCATGCACTGCTCTTCATGCCCATTGCTGCTATGCTGTTCTAATCGACACTGTATCTTGCCTAGATCAGGGAATGAAGCAAGATCATGTGGTTAAGAGCATGGATGCTGGTTCTAATCTCAGCCTCACCATGTACAGTTGTGTGACACTGAGAAACTCACATTTTAATAAATAAAATGCTCCTCTTATCCACTTCTGGCTTTTATACCTGTTCGTATTTGCACTGTATGCAGAAGTATTTAAAGTTAAGGCAATTTCATCCACTGGTTAAGAGCCCTCCTGCTGTATCTATTGCATCCTCCTCCAGTCCAGGCAGTCATCAGCAGGTAATCTTTCAAATAAATCTAAAATGTTAACTCTCCTTCTTAACTACTTTAATGGCTTTTCATTTCTCTTAAGGCTAAACTTCACATATACAAAATTCCTGTCCCCTTCCCCACTTTCATCTGCTATCACCTCCTCTGCTGCGCTCCAGTCGTGCTGAGTTTTCTTTTTTATTATTTATTTATTTATTTATTTCAGGACATTATGGGAGCACAAACATTTTGGTTACATGTTATGACTTTGCCACACCCAAACCATGATCGGAGGCATGCCTTTTCCACCCCTACAATGCTCACCGGAACCATTTGTTGTGAGTTTACCAACTCCCAACCCCCCAATCCCTGAAGAATATTTCTACCGTATGAGCACCATAGTGTTGATCAGTTAGTGCCAATTTGATGGGGAGTACATGTGGAGCCTATTCTTCCATTCTTTCTGTTCTTCAAATACTGGCTTCATGAGGGCAGGAGCCATGCCTGGGTTTGCTCATTATTTTATGTGCAGCACCCCATGGAGTATCTGGATAGTGCAGCTACGGATGTTAACAGATAAAATTTATTAAGCCTTTACTGTGCCTTGGCTATGATGCTAAGGGGCTTTATTTATACTATCTCATTAAACTCTCACCACAATTGTATGGCATCAATGCTATTAGTATGCACACTTCACAAACAGTGAACTAAAGTCTAACAAGGCCAAGAAACTTGCATAACATCGCAGAGTTAATAGGTGCTATGATTTGAATGTTTGTCCCCTCCAAAACTCATGTTGAAACATAATCCCCAATGTGACAGCACCAGAGGTGGGGTCTTTAAGACTGATTGGCTCATGGAGACTTTGCCCTTATAAATGGATTAATCCATTAATGGGTGAATGGATTAATGAGTTATCATGAGAGTAGATCAGCTGTCAGGGGAGAGGATATGTTATAAAAAGCCAAGCTGGCTCTTTCTCGGGAACCCTTCAGCATGTGATGCCCTGCACCACCTCTGTGAAACTTGAATGACAGCTGACACGAGACCTGTCCGTGGTGAATATCCAGGTACAAGTAGTCAGATTGTCAGGCTCAATTACTGGAGAATATTTTGAGAATTTGAATTTTAAAAATAAAACCAAAGAAACTAGCAAGTTATTGAGAACTGGCTGACAAATTTCCTAACAGAAAAAACTCAATTCTGGAGGCTGGGAAATCCAATATCAAGGCATCAACAGACTTACTGTCTGATGAGGGCCCACTTTTTTGCTTCATAAATAGCACCTTCTCACTGCATCCTTGCATGGTGGAAGAGCCTACTTAACTTTCTGGGATCTCTTTTATCCCAGGGCACCATGCTTATGACGCAGTCACCTCCCAAAGATCCCACCTTCTAATACCATTATATTGGTGATAAATTATAAAATGATGATTAGGTTTCAATATATGAATTTTGAGGGGACACAAACATTCAGACAATAGCACTCACCTATAAAATGGGATAATAATTGTACTTTCCTCTTAGTGTGTGAGGATTAAATGAGACAGTATGTAAAGTTCCTGGCACATAGTAAGTGCTTAGTAAACGCTAGCTGTTATTTTCCTGGGTGTTAGAAGAAATTATTCAACCTCGTTTTATGTAAAATTTTAGGATTATACGTTATAAAGGATATGATCAGAATGCTTTGGGGTAGCTCCAATTTTTGCATTAAAAGTTAATTGAGACATATACAGTCATAATCTGTTCTAGAGGTTTTAAAACAGCATCCTGGCTACACAGTGACATGCTAATATTTGTGTAAAAAAGAAATAAAGATTATGTATTTGATTTTATACAAATATGACACAAAAAAGCAGTTCCCAAAATGTATAAACTCTCAAAGCCCCAAATATACATATGTAAACCTAAAGGGCAATTTGGGCAAAAGAATGTACTTCTTATCCCAGGCATGCAAAATGTACACTTTTTTAAAAAAGGTAATTAAAACCTGCCTATCAGTTCAGGCTAGCAAAATAATCTTCTTAAAGAAATATATTCCACATGGATTTATGCTGTCTCATTGCTCCAATATACTTTTATAACATTTAGTTTACAAAAATTGACTACAGAGATATTTAGTATATTGCTTTGCAATGCAACATTTAATTTTATAGCATGGGTAATGTATTTCTTTTTACAAATGTATCAGTTTCCTGATAGCATCAATAAGCTGCTTCAAAGTCATTAAATACTATGTGAACAGCCCGCAAAGCTACAGATTTTGTTACTGAAACACACAGATTAACTTTCAGCTCATAAAGCCACCACATGGGTTATTTGTTCAGTGTCTGCTACCCATACACTGAAATTTGAAAGCAAAGCTCAGTCAATTTGAATGACAGATTATATTAAATTAAAAACTTTCAATTGATTCTCAGCACCCATCAGATACAGATGAAAATGTCTAACATGCACTCAGGGCTCTGCAGAATCCAGCTCCCGTTACTTCATTAGCCAGTTCCTCTTCCACCCCAGCTTGCAAAGTCCTTTCCTACCTCTGAACCTACATACAAACTGTACACCATTGTCTGCTTGGCCATCATCCTTCCAAACCAACAACTTATATTAAAGTCCTATAATGCAACATCAACTTCACGGGATGAATCAAAAGGAAAGTCAGCTAATTCTGATACCTTCTTGGTTCAACCAATGATTATTTCCCCATGATAACCTTTCTTGACCCAGGTCGAGTTTACAGTCATACATACCTGTGATATCCTGTATTGCTTCACAGTATGCATCACAATTCCCATTAACTCATTATTTGGAGTGATATATGTTTTCCCACTAGATTATAAAAATCAGAAGGACAGAAACTGTGTTTGTTTCTGCTTTGCTTTGGATTCATTTCCTACCATAATTCTTGACACATAGTAGCCTCTCAGCAAATATTTACTGAGTGAAGTTTATATTACTTCTGGAACAGCACTAAATGTCAAGGTAATACTATAATTATCAGCTTGTCTTGACGCTAATTCACAGTGAGTGTTAATACTAATATTATTTATTAGATAGGTGTAAAAGGAAGAGTGAATACTTAGGGACCACATTTCAAATCTCAGCTCTGCCATGTACAAGTTTCATAGAGTCTTAACAAGTAATAGTTCATTTGAATCTCACTTTTCTTATTTATTAATTAGATTTAATGCCAGTTTTCTCACACAGTTCTTTTGATGTTAAAAAAATGCATATAACGTACTTATTACAACTCCCTATCTATTATTAAGTAGAAATGCCTTTATTTTAAAAGTAACAAGTTGTGGCTCCTACCCCTGTCCTTACTAAAATAAACTACATCATTCAGATCATAAATGGCATTAGAATAATGATTGAAATGAAGAGCAAGTTGCTTTTTTTTACAGTGAAAGGTTAAAAATAACTTACAATTTCTAAAAGTTCCTATCTACTCATTCAATTAGGAAGAGCTAAAGGCCAACTCTTCCTGAAAAACTATTTGTTTTCACGTCATTTCTTGCTCTTTCACTAAGGTAGAGTTTGAATAATGAAGAGCAGGAAGGACAAACAATATAAAAACCATCGTAAGAAATGACAGAAAGCTTTATTAACATGCAGCAAATATATATATACACATATATTATTATACACACACACATATATACATAAAGGGTTGTTTTTAAGCTTTCAGAAGCACCACAAGGTAATGAAGACAGCTTTGAAATTTGACATGGAATCAAATTGCTTCAGCAAAATAGAAATAACACCCTTACCCACAGAACTGAGACCAAACTCAAAACAAGCACATGCTAAGTGCCTAAAATGGTGTCTAGCTCAAATAAAATGTTTAAAATGTTCCAAAAAATAACTACTTGGGTTTACCTGAAAATTAACACCACCCAGGAACTTTGCTTTTTTCAAGGCATTTTACAGCCTCCTTGCTCCTAAACTCTTTTCCTTTTGATGAAATTCCTACAATGTGATATCAACCCCATGGGATGATCAAAAGGAACATGTCTGACATACTGTGCGTAAGTGGTTCAAGGAGGAAATTAAACCCTTTACTGTGTGTATAATTAGAAATAATGTCAGCAGCTTATGATGCTATCACAAGATAATGTCATAAGAAAATGGTTTCCCACTGCTAGAAAAACTTCAAAGTAAAGTTGAAGAACTGCAGAGAATTAGGGGAGGGGGCAGGCAGAGGATGAAAGTAGTATTTTGGAGGAATAAAAGAAAAATAAATGAGACCCTTCGAAAACATCTTTCTTCCTAGAACATAGAGTAATCTTAGAAATTGAACTATAAGCTCTGTGATAGGAGAATAAAACACTTATTGATTACTCCTTATAGAGATCATTTACACCACTTCCATCACATTTTCATACCTATATACTCTTTAGACATATTTCTTTAAAAACTGAGAAAGAAATGTGGAATCCTACAGGTCACATTCCTCTCCTCCTCCCCATGACTATTATTCCTCCTCCTCCAAGAGAGAGTTTGGGGACTTAATCTACTCTCATTCTCAGGAGCTTGCTGTTTTAATGTCAGAAATCAGATTTTCAAATCTGGTTGGTTTTCTTTAAGGTAGCTTTGACATTTACCAACATTGTTATCTTTAATAACTTTCTACCATGACACACCATAACCTCCTTTGCATATATTATCTCCCTTAAGTGTCACAACAACCCCTCCAGGAGTTGTTTACTATTATTTTCCCTATTCTATTGATAAAGACACTGAGACTCAGAACAGTTGAGTGAGGTCACCCAGTGGTAAGTGGGAGAGTCAAAGTTCCAAACTAGAGCTGCCTGGCTCCACACAACCCAGGCTATTTTCTGCATCTACTTAATCATGTTAGCATTTGATTTCACATGACCTTTCTATTTAGTTTGGCTCCTGGCCATGACAAACAGCCATGAACCTTTGGAGGTGAAATAAAAATAGAGAACCATACTCACTTAATATTTTTTAAGTTGAATTCTGAATACAAGGTTTACTTGTTTCTATAACTCACCAAATAAAATTTGACCTTGAGTTCACTATTAAATTGTGATTCAATCTGCTTGCTTAAAGTAGAGGTTCACACAGGCCTCTCTTTTGAAAGAGTATAAATGGCTTTTGGCTTTTAATAAAGCTAGGGAGACATGTCACTATACTTTATCATGGTATAGATCACAGACTCAGTTTGTAAGCCGGGTCAGTTTGTAAGGATGCGGTTAGATTTCTGCCCCATCACTGTTGCTAGATATTCAGAGCAGAGAGTTTAGAAAGAAACTATGCTTGGCTGAGTTTAAAACAATAATACATTTATTGTGAGACACTGCTCTTTTGAGAGGTACTTTCTTGTGTGTGTGTGTGTACCTGTAAATATGCGTGTGTGTTTGGAAATAGATATAGAATAACTTTAAGAAAGAAGAAAGAAATTGTCCCTTTTTTTCCCGTTATCTGAATTTACTTTTGCTTTATCAACACACAGACACACACAGACACACACACACATATACACACACATGCACACACATTTAGGGCTAGTTGCAAATGTGTTAAACTATTAGAACATTTTATTCATAGTAGATCAGACATAATCTTATTACAGCTACGTGAATATTAGCACCTTCCAAATTTTAGTTAGTGAAAGCTGTTGATGTTGACAGCCGTAACACCTTCCAGAAGAGAATGGTGTCCCCTAATGCAGGGTCACCAAGGCTCATTCCAGCAGAGCAGTAATACAGGCCAGAATTAACAGTACCTATTTTTAGAGCAAATATCTAAACATATAAATAAATTACATAAATGAATGGGAAATCATGGGAAAAGGTACACTGTCAACTTAACACCCTAATTCTTCATAGAACAGATCTATAATTAAATCTAATTCCCATTTGTGGCATCAGATAAGATTGAAAGAATTCATACTCCTTTTATGCTTGTGGACCTAAGCTCCTATTGCCTCTTAAACGTTATTATGTTCTAGGGGTATGATGGCAAAGTGGGGAGATATAATCACTGCTAGAGAAAAACTTCCACAGACTCTTTTCTTTTACCTACGGTTTAGTAACCTTGTGCTCATATTTTTCGATAGTTTCCCTGTCTTTGGATCTGGCATGAATCCAATTGCAGAGTATAACCTATGATAAATGAGGGAATGAGCTTCCTCATTTATTAGGTTAAGTTGATGAGAGTTTCATCTGACTAAGGGTCACTGGAAGGAGAGAATTGAGGCTGTCAATTTTAAGGGGAAGATTGCTCTCAAAACACCCGATGAGAAAGAAAATAAAAACATCAACATACTGCAATTAGTGCAGAGGCTCCTAGTGTATATGGAGAAACAGATGTTTCCTGAACTTTCCATCATAATTATTATACCTCAGGAAGAATCAGAAAGGAGGTGCTTGTGAAGTCAAGAGCAAGTCGTGAACTAGTTTATGCAGTTTATACTTTGATTTTCAGCTCTGTGTCCTGACATGATTTATTGGATATACCTTTATTCCACCAGATGTTTCACTTAATTGATCCACCCTCATAGATGAAATGGCCCATCATGTCAGTAGACTGACCAACTGTTCCAATGAATTGATTGTTTCATTATACTAATAATTTGGCTTGACTGAAACAGGAAGCTTTTGCATATGCAGAATTCTGAGTGTGATATCCAAAAGAAAAAAAAAAAACTAGCCTCCGATAGACAAAGGATCTAAAGGCATGAGCAGGCATTTCAGAGAAGAGAAAAACACTGGCTAATAAACATAATCTTAACCTCAGCAATAATAATTTTAAGAAAACTAACAAATGCCAATTTTCACCAAATTGGCATACAGAATTGATGCAAAAATAATTCATATCCTTTGATCCAGTAATTTTACTGAAAGCATGTTCTCTTTGGAGAACAATCTTTAATATGGAGGAAAAAAACACAGTGCACTAAGATAGTAAAGTCATTACAGTGTTAATTATGATTATGAAAATTTGGAATCTTAAATGTCCAAAAGTATATAAAACATTTATATACTTTTTATATGTAGGTTTTTATCATTATGCAAAATAGAATAATATGCAGCTATTTTTAAAAGGATGCTTATGAAATGTCTGTAATAAATGTAATATATACATACATAAAATCCATATTTTCTAGACCATACAGTGTGTACAGTTTGGCAGCCTCTGTTCCCCACTTAGCTTTGTAGCATCAGTCTTTTGCCCTGCCATTTATCATATTCTTTTCATGTTTTGGAAGTGTCCTTTTGATAAATACACTGCTGCATTTTACTTGCTAGAATGGCAATTATGATTAATTTGGATGCATTTACACTTGTCACCCATCAAGCATCAAATGATGTTCTAAGTACCCTTAGAATCTATGTGCTTCTCAAGTCTTTTACAGTGTAACAATCCTCTAAATAGCAGATTTTTACTGCTAAATTAAATCTAAAATTCAATTACCATAAATAAAGAATAACCCATCTGCATCTGTACATTTTTCTCACTGAGCTGTGGGTATGATATCATTTCTTATTTCTTTAATGGCTCTTGTCATTTCTGAAGGAAGATTGACCCCACATTTGAGCATAAAATTAAATGTTCCTTACTTCCAAAAACAATTAAGCCTCAAGAGTTGTATCTTAGAGCCAATCATAATACATCTGGAATTTTGGTCCACTAACAAGTCTTGGAGATACAACTGGCTTTCTCACCTAAGAAACAAAATCTGGACTCTTTTTCTGTGACACAGAAGTCCTCTGCATTGTGCATCCTACTCACAGCCCTGTCTTCTTCACTGTTTCCTCACATTGTTTCTTTATAAGACGAACACACTCAATGCCTTCTTGTTCCTGTTTACCCTATATTCTCCACCTTGGAATATCACTTCTTATCTTCTCCTCCCACCTTAATCTTCCTTAGAAAAATGTACACCATTATTTATTAGGGACCTCCCATGTGCCAGGAAGATTTGATGGCACTTGGATACATCATTAAACAAAACGAAGTTTCCTGCCTTCACTAGAATTTTCATCATCTAGCAGGGGAAATAGAATAAACAATAAAGAATGACTGAGCAGATGATATAGGATATTAGAAGGTGCTACGTGCTCTTTTACAAACAAAAAGTAGGGCAAGGGAGAATAGGAATGCAGAAGATCCAAAGTGAGCTAGGAAGAAAATGTAAGTTCTAAATTAACGTAGAAATATGGGCTGTAGACTTCTTTGCTTTAAAGGGGAGTTTAGGCCGGGCGCGGTGGCTCACGCCTGTAATCCTAGCCCTCTGGGAGGCCGAGGCGGGCGGATTGTTTGAGCTCAGGAGTTGGAGACCAGCCTGAGCAAGAGCGAGACCCCGTCTCTACTAAAAATAGAAAAGAAATTATACGGACAGCTGAAAACACATATATATAGAAAAAATTAGCCGGGCATGGTGGTACATGCCTGTAGTCCCAGCTACTCGGGAGGCTAAGGCAGGAGGATTGCTCGAGCCCAGGAGTTTGAGGTTGCTGTGAGCTAGGCTGACGCCACGGCACTCACTCTAGCCCGGGCAACAGAGTGAGATTCTGCCTCAAAAAAAAAAAAAAAGGGGGAGTTTAAAAAATTTTCAGGCAAGAGAAGCTGATTTGTCCAAAATCACATAACCAGTTCATTCAGCCCAAAGGACTGGAACTCGAGTCCCCTGAAAGTCATTCGGATTTTCCCACTGCACCACTTCTGTGTCACACAGTGGTAAAAGGAATAAACTTGGTAGTCAAAAGGACCAGGGTTTAAGACCCAGCTCCATCACCTAAACCTTTCTTATCTAGAAAATGAAGATAATTACAATACATGTACAAAGCCATCTACATAAATCAAAGGAAATGATATATAGGAGGCATTTAGATAGTGTGTAGAATATATTATTAAATGTAAGTTCAAATTAAATGGTATAGTAGTTTTGCAGGGTTTTTCTTGTTAGTTTGTTTTTAATCTCATTAGAATACCTAACACCTACCTGTACTACAATGATGGACAGTAGGTTCTCATGTAAAACTTCATAATTTAGAGGCCTCTGCCCTCATGAACGCCCTCAGGTTTAGACCCTGATGTAAAACAGTGTCTAAATTTTTATAGGTGACCAACCTATATGGGTCCATGAAAATTTTTAGAAAGAAAAAAATATCAAACAGTGAAATTTCCTAGGACCCAGGCATAGTCAGCATCTGACCAGGCCTACTTTTCCTCATGAAAAGCCAGTTAAGTACAAGTTTCTGACTTGGTGCTTGGAAGGTTTTCCAGGTTCTTTACTCTCCTCCAAATGCGCTCGCTGTCTTTCTGTAAGGAGCAGAATGCAACGTCTGCATTCTCATCAAGTGTTCTAATTGATCCACACACAGAGAAAAGCTAAATGAACATGACTGGAGATGCTGGAAAAATTAAACACAGATTTCTTAATAAAGCTGAAAATAGCTTAATAAAGCTGAAAATAGTCTCCTGGCATCCCAAGGCGTGTTTATTTCTGTTTAAATAGATGACTTCCCACAGACTGTTATCAGCTCAGCGGGGATCCTGGGGGAGGAATACTTTCCTCCTCCTGTGCACGTTAAGCTCTTTTCTGATGAAATCCAGCCAGAGACTGTAAAATGCATCTGCCAATCTGGATAAAAACTATAACCATGGCCAAGTAATGCTAACACCCTCAGCTGCCCGCATCTGGAGTGCTCTAAACAGATACAAAATAGCCTCATAGGAGACAGAAGATGGAGAGTTTGATGATCCTTTTTGGAGAAAGGTACCCTCTTGGGAAAAAAGAGGAAAGTATCAGGTGAAAGAGTGATAGGGTCATTCACATTAGAAATGCTGCTGCTGCTGCTCTTTATATTTACTTGAACTTCAGGAGCGTGGTGAATGCTTTGGCCATTTCCCAGTGGTACCCAGTGGTCAAGATCGTACATGTCCTACTGCTACCACAGAAAAGTGGTAACTGGAACGATTATAGATCCTGGGCAGGAATTGGCCTGTCAGTGGCGTCTCAGAGCTATCAGCAGGAGGAGGCTGTGCCACCAGTAGCAGGAGGCTAATGGGTAAGATTTCAACAGAAACTCCAAGGCCATTTCCAGAAGAAGAGATCAAGACAGTATCAGAGAAGGGAGTTCACTCTGGAGCTGAGCATCAAAAAAAGGAAGGTGAGAACCATTCACTATCAAGGAAATGTCTCAGAAGAGATTAAGGAAAAAAAGAAGTGTGCTGAAAAGAACAAAATGATAAAACATGCTCTCAGAGAAACTGACATTGGGAAAGAAACATGAAAACGAATAGGAAGGCTTTGAAGAGGCAGTGACGGTGCTGAAAACTAGCTTAAGGAAAATAATAAATCTTTCTAATCACAAGAATTAGAGACAACTACAGTGAGATATCTAATCACGTTGATTCATCAATGTAAAAAGTTCACCACTGAAAACAAATCAGAGATTTACTTTAAATCTTAAAAATCTTGTTACATAGATTAAAAAAAACATAATCAGCGCAAACTTTTGTAGGTAAAATGAACTCAACAATAATTATAGAGTACAAAATAAGAAATGATGAGGGGGGAAAAAAGGAAAAGCTTTGCAGATTAGGTAAAGGGCAGACAATGGCAGCATTCCTAGCCCTGAATGTGCTCATGCTGTCTCTCTCTCTGTGTCTCTTTCTCTGTCTCTCCTCCTCCCTCACTTTCCTCCCTCCCCCTCCAGACATGTTTCAAGGCTCACCTGAGGCATAACTTACTCTGGGGGGGTTTCTCTGATTTGCTTTCCCCCATCTCCAGTTCTCTCATAGCACCCTGCTTATACCTCTACGATACTTATTACACCCCATTATAATTGCCTGCTCATTGTTGATTCTCTCAGCAGAACAATTCTCAAAGCTGTGTCCACATTGCTTACACAGTTTACGGCTCAAAGCAAGTCCTCAATGGAGGACCAAACAACATCAAGGAACAAGTGGATGAATGAAAGAATAAATGCATGAGGTTACTGTGTCAACCAGGATGTTGCTGCTGGCAAGAATAAAACTGGGATCAAAATAACTTAATTCCATCACAACTTGAATACCTCAAAAAGGATCAATCCAGAGAATTTTCTTACCTTGGGGAAAACAGGTTATTTATAAATCAGGGTTTCCAACATCTTTTTCTGTAGCTTGACATAAAGTTGATTTTTGACACTGTACACCTTTTCATAGAAATTACATCTTTTATAAATTTGAAAGATCAAAACTAGATGAAATCCCCAAGGTGCACTCTAGCACCAGCCTTCAGTAGTTAAATATAATTTCATTTGAAATTCCTTTGCATTTCTTTCCATGATATTATCTATATATTCAGAAATCTCTGTTTCTTCCTTTGCTATTATAGATTTCTGCACAATAATTCCAAAATCTCCTTCTTTCCTTTTCCCACAGAATGTTGCATTTAGGAGGTAATGTAAATGCCTAAATGAAAAGCAATCCCAAATATAAGTAAAGTGATTCCCTTTTTATCAATGACAAGATATAAAGAAAGAAAAAATATTCTGGGCAAAGTTAAATAACCTTAAGGAATGGATTATATAGATATCAATCTATATTTATGGGTTAAGCTATTATGCATACTTGTATTAAATATAGTCTATTAAATAATATTTTAATGTAGAAATACTGATTTTTCCTTTACTATAAAGTCACTAAATATTTTCATTTAATATCTTCCCATGAATGTTGACCTCAAGATCTTTCCCAACCCAAGGCCACATTTCACGTTCTCTAAAGTGGTCTAAATTCATCATCATTCCATTCCAAGTTGTCTGAGATAAAGCACTTTTTAAGTCTGTATTTGATGCCTTCATAAGCAAGAATCAAATATTAGGACTTCTTATTCCCCATTTACCTAAATAGGTATATATTTGTGATCTCTACAATGTGAACAAAAACTAAATTTCATTAAGTGATTTTTTTTTACATTTTTCTGTATTTATATTTCCCAGTTTTATTGAGGTATAATTGGCAATTTAAAATTCTATATGTTTAAGGTATACAACTTGATGATGTGATAAACATATACATTGCAAAATAATCACCACAATGAAAGTAAATAATGAAATTCAGTATTTGCAACTGTGAGACTATACTCCTAGTAATAATTAATAATTCTTTGTTGGGGAATTTTTAGACTCTTTTAACATATTATTTTCCAGATAATTTCAATAAAAATCTCAATCCAGCATAACTAATATCATTTTTTTCTATTTATAAGGATTTGAATTTAAGGTATTTCCTTTTTTTTCTGAGGGATGGAAAAAAGGAAAAATACTAACCCATGTATTTAGACATATATGACATTTTCTCTCTTTTGTGGCAACATTTATTCATTTACATCTATTTTGCATGAACTAAATTTGGCAGTAACTGTAGCAAACCAGATGTTTAAGCTGATCAGAGCACAGACTACAGTCTTCATCAGTAGACGCTGTTTTTACTCAGCCTGTGTTGGTTTTTAAGCATTTGCAAAATTGGTAGCAAGACATTCCAATTTTTTTTAATTGCCTTTGTGAAGTTGAGTCATTTTTTTGCACTTCAAATATGTCTCCTTTCTCTTTTCTTTGCATTTCCTGGAGCTATCACAAATGTAATATATATAGCTTGCCATATTAGTATAAGCAAATTCATTTTGATATGAAGAACAATTTACCACATTGAGTTCCAATGTTATGCAAGTTGTCAGGGAAACTCCAAGGACCAACTGCCTCCCTTCAAAAAATTTCTAGCTCTTTAATCAGCTTCCTGCAGAAATTATGCATATTCCCAACTGAGCCTTTAGTAATACTGTCAGTTTTTTGCAACTGCTGTAATGATCCACAACTGGATACATTTCTTCAAAATCCTCTTCTTATTTGCAAAATTCAGTATTTCTTTGTGTCCACCCTATATTATTATTTTAGTAATTCTTTGGTTTTAATAGCACATCATGTCTAAGTTTTCTCTCTTCTTATCTGCCATTATTCCAAAGAAATAATTTGACTATTTGGTTTACCATTTTTGAAATGTCATCCCTTTTCAATATTTGATGCTTGGTTCAGGCACCAAATAGTCTCATTTATCTGGATAGTCTGCCTTTTTCATTCTGGAATATCTAGGTAATCCAACATTTTGAGAAACGTATAGACACTGGTGCCACTGGCTGGGTCTTACTCCTGGCTCTCTACTTACTATCTTTGAACTTGAGAAAGTTAATAAACTTCAGTTTGTCAATGGTTAATGTGGGGATTAATTCTATTAATATATGTAAACCATTTAGAACAGTACCTGACACACAGTCGGTATTTAAAAAATGCTATCAATTAATTTTCTTATAGGTTACATTAGGAGATAGCTGTGGAAGAATGAAAAGAGAACTCCATTTGAAATCAGAAGACTTAGACCCTCATCCTGGCTCAGTGATGTACTAGTTGTAAGATTGAGGCAACTCATTTTGCATTCCTGGGCTACAGCTTGAGCAAAACTAAGATCTCTTGGCATTTCTTTAATTCTGTGAGCCTACAGGATTATTTTCATGAGGAAACACTGATCTATGACTGAATCCCAATCCACCCCATAAAATATGAGAAATTCACAATGTACAAATGCTCATGCCCATTTAAATACTTAGGTTCTAAAGCCAAACTGTTTGAGTTTGAAATGTAGCTTCACCTCCTGTTAGTTGTGTGACCTTGGGCAAATTTCTTAACATCTTTGTCTCTCAGATTTCTCAGCTGTAAAATGAGGATTACAATAATAATCATTGAATAGGGTCAATATGAGAATAAGTAAATAAATGCAAAGCATGTAAAACAATGTAGGACACGCAATAAACTCAATAAATCATAATAACTACAATCACTATTGCCTTCAATCCAATTTGGTTTGCATTTAATTACCAAATTGTACCTATACTATATGCAATCTACTGTGATAGGTAATACAAGGTCAAGAACACTGGTCACTGGTCAAACTATGTTCCCTATTCTAAAGAGCATATGATTTATTAAGGCTAAAATCAATTAGATGAAAAATTAATACAAGATAATGTGAAATGAAGGAGTTCAAATTTGAGACTAGTTAGACAAGTCTTTTAAATAGTCTTTGAGAAGTTAAGCACAGAAGAAATGAGATGGAATGAAGGGAATCCTCAAGCGTCCACTATGGGCCCAGAGACAGATAAGACGTACAAGGGAAAGAGTCAAGGATAATAACAGTTGCCATATATTAAGCAATGTCTATGTGGTAAGCACTGTGGTAAGGGTTTTAAGTATTAATACATTATCGTGGTGGTAGAATATGCTTCCAAAAATTGCCGAATCAATAGTACTTGTCATTTCATGTGCCCCTTTGTAACGTTAACTTGTCATTCTCCCATCCAGAGATAGAGTTTATTCTCATTATTCTTAAATCTGTTCTACCTCTATGCCTATTTAAACCAATAGGCTATAGGAGAAATGGTATTGAGCCATTTCCAAGGCTGAGCTTAAGAGAGCAGCCTTGGTTTTCACTTCTTAGAACACTTCTTCTTGGAAGCCAGGGGCCATACTGTGAGGAGGCCAAAATAGCCACATCAGACAACCATGTGGAAAAATGTTGAGCCTCCTGACTGACAGTCATCAGTACCAACTGCTAGCCATGTGAATTGGGCCATTTTGGACCTTCCAGCCGTCTCAGTGCTATCACTGAAGAGAAGAACCACCTGGTTATTCTACAGAATCATGACAAACAATCACTGGTTGTTCTAAGCCACCAAGTTTTAGGGTGGTTTATTATGCAGGAATAGACAACCAAAGCAATCTTGCTTAATTTTTACAACAATCCCATGAAGGTAGGCATTTACCTTTATTTTACAGGTAAATAAACTAGATATCAGAGAGGTTAAGCAATTTATCCAATGTCACACAGCTCCTAAGTGGCAGAGCTGGGATGAATGTCAGCTATGAAACCTGAGGGACTGAGTGATTTCTAAGACCATGAACCAAAACAGATCTGCAATGAGAAGGAGTTAATTTATAGAGACATCAGACAACTTGTTATTGCTATTATTTATAATAAGAGAACAGAATTATAAACAAAGCAGGGTAAACTTATAAAGCCTGAGATGAAATTATCCAATAAATGCAGGAATATTCTCAGAAAAGGGAGGTAGCCTACCAACCACCTGTTTTAGCACCTTGAGGACTTTAGTGTTCTTCAGAAAGGATTAATCTTGTAAAGAACTGTTCATAGACTAAATCCAGATAAGAGCATTTTGTTATAGATTAGCTCTTCCAGTCCCCTACTCCTAAGCCATCATGAGTAAGCCAGCCCTCCCTCCCTCTTTGCCTCCCTTCCTCTTTTCCCCATCTTTTCTTCTATAAATATTTAGTGTAAGCATAAACTAAAAGCCTGTCCCTATCCTAGGTTCTGACGCTATAGTGATGAATGACCATTATTTCCATGCCAAGGCAAGCATTGTATAGTAAGGTTCATGGGAGGAGGGGCATGTAATCACAACCAGAGAGATCAACACTAAATAGGATGTACAGAGAGCTCTGGGGATACCAGAGAGTTATCACCCTCCATCTCAGCAGGGGATGGGAAGAGGGTAAGTTAGGGAAGGCTTCCCACAAATGGTAATAATTTAGTTGAGTCCTTTAGGAGAAGAGGAGTTCATCTACTGAAGGAGAGAGGAACTATGTGAAAAGGCATGAACTAGAGACCAGATGGTTCTTTAATAATAAACTCTGTTTGCACTCATTTTGAAGTGCCACATTGTGTTGATATTAGGGTGGTGTGAGGTGGATAAAAATGATAAACTTGAGAAAGAGAAGAGGAGGCCAAAACATGGGAGGCTTTTCATGCCATGCTCAGGTGACTTTTTCTTAAGGACAAAGGGAAGCCATTTTACGAGGGGTTTTAAGTAGGGAAATGACATAATCTTTTGCCTTTCAGAAAGACCATGCTGGATGCATTGCAGTAAATATATTAAAGGGGACTGCTACAGGCAGGATACAAGTTAGAAGGCTATACTTGCAGTAAAATAAATTGGGAAGTTACCAATGATGAGAAAAGAGACACTGGTGAAAAAAAGAGAAATAGCTAAATTCAAGGAATAAAAAGGAGAGAGAATAAGGGAACATGATGAATATGCAGATATGATTTGCTTCCCTACTTGAAGGTTGGTTACAAACCAATGATCTATAATAGGTTAGTATAATCCATGCAGTTATCTTCAGAATTATCTTTTAGAATTGTGTATAATGAATAATGAATATAATAATTTCTAAAATATACAAAGCACCTATCATGTTACGGGCACAATGCTTTATGTTTTATGTGTATACTCTCAATCTTCCCAACAACCCTATAAGATAGGTATAGTTATTATCTCACTTTACAAATAAAAAAGTTAGACAATATCAACCAAAACATTCATTTTTTGGTAATTCAACAAACATGTATTACTTACCTTGTATGTACCAGTTATTATGTTAGGGACCACAAAGGACAAGGAAAAAAATGCATGGTATTTTCCCTAGAGATGCTTATAGCTAAGTGGAAAAATCTAACAATGGAAATGGAAAATTCTAGTAAAAGTATACTAGATGTCATCATAGTAGTCTGGTCCAGGAACTGTGGAAGGATTCTAGAGATGACCATCTCTAACAGAGAAGGAAACTTTAGCTCAAATGTACCATGAACCCCCATTGCTAAATGGAAACCAACAGCTGGGCCACTGTCTATGATTCGGCTGTTTGTGCTATGAATAAATTCCCCTAGTCATGAGAAAATGGGGTACAGTATGTGTAGTGTGGGTTAAGGTAGCATGGATTAGCATGGCATTGGAGGTGGATGGGGGGACTTCAGGCTCAAATCCACCCCTTGCTCCACTTGCCAAATCACACCTCTGGTGCAGGTCTAAGTCAGCCCCAAGGTGGGTACCATTTGGGGTAGTGGCAGCCCTGGCCAGTGACATGCCTAATGTCCAATAAAGGGACTATAATGGTTAATTTATGTATGACTGTTTTCTATTTGTCCTATTCTTTAAGAAGGACTTCTAGATAGGGTTGAAGGTAGTTATTTCCTCCTCAAACTAAATCTCCTCAAACTAGCTTTCAGTTTTCCAAACCCTGGCCTTGACTTTACATATAATTAGGAAAGGTGAGAACAAGGTGAGAAGATTAAGTCAGAGCTTCCTGGAAACTGTAGGGAACTTTTCACAACCTAAGATAAATGTCTTTAACTTGTGGCTGATGAACCATGCTGAGATACAAAGGTTATAGGTGAGGCATAACCATTTCCAAAATGCACAATTCAGTATTTTTCTCAATCTCCACTTCTATCTGCAAGCCATTCCTGCTGATAAACCTACTGTAAATTTTTATAATCATTGTGTGGGGTTTTTCTTTTTCTTTTTTTTTTTTCCTTTTGGGGATTGGGTCTTGCTATGTTGCCCAGGCTGGTCTCAAACTCTGGGGCTCAAGTAATCCTCCTTCAGTCTCCCAAATAACTGGAACTATATACATGTGCGACCATGCCCAGAAAATCACTATGTTTTTAATTTCTTGAGTAATAATTTCTAAGCACTAATAAAATTATTATTTTTATTTGCATGTCCCCCAACTGTGACCTTAAAACATGCTATAAATAAAATGTATTATAATAAAAAGACAATAAATACTTCAATTAGCTCAGTGCTTTTTGTTTTCTTATGTACACTCTTTCTTTGAAAGAAAGATTGAAAGTAAACCGTAAAAGACTGTGAAGCACTGAGCATGGGGTTTACAATTCGTGGTTCTATTTGTATAGCAGAAAACTGTGGGCCTGGTGCCTGTTAACTGGTGTTTTGACCTATACATTTTTGAGCTCAACTGGAAGAAATTCAAGAATCCCCTTTTAGAGAGAGGTGCAGCGCCCACAAAAGTACATGTTTAAAAAAAACACTAGAGAAAATTCCCAACATAAAGGTCATAAACAAGACTATGGAAAAAGATAGGATATTTAGGAGGGAGTAGAAGCATTCTGTGCTAGCTCAGCTTTATGTTACCTTATTTATTATTAAAGTTACAACGTATATTTTGTAGGCAAAGTTTATTGCACTAATTAACTCAATAACAACCTCTAGAGAGAAGCCAGACTTCCCTGTGGGCTGGTTTGCTGAATTTTAATGACCCAGATAAAGAGAAAAATCAGTGTTCCAGGTTCTAGGAAAGCCCCAGGACTCCAAAAACAGCTCCGATTTATTCAGAGTATCATATCATAAAGAAGTAAGAACTGAGGATTAAAACAGAGAAGAATGTCCTCAATTCAATTACAACACAATAGGTTTGGCTAATTTAAATAAGCAAGGTTTATGTCACTTTAATTGAATGGAAAAAAGGTCAGTCTTGATTTACCCCCATCCCCTCTGAATTAGAGCTGAAGCTGGTTTATTGCAGAGTTCACACTAGCCAAGCTGGCTGGGGTTTTTGAGGGTGGATTATTGGCTAAAAAGTGGGACTTTGGGGAACAGTTTAGTCTCCAAGTCATTGATATTTTGGGTGTGGTCCATGATGTTTTGAATGATGTCCAATGTGGTAACCTGGCTTCCATGTTGGGAGTATGGATATTTTTGTTGTTCATGGATGCCAAGACTGCTATCAATGTGGGTGGCATAGGAGTAGAGTTTGAGGTAATCCAGCATAATCCAACTTGCCAGCAGCATGGCAATAGGGTCTGCCACATTCTTATTGGCTAAATTCTTGCCTGATTGCCTTGAAGCTGTCTCAAGCACTGTATATGTGTGGCTATAGTTGGCTCCAGGTACAAGGTCTGCACCCCCAGCCGACCCTGTACAGACACTTGACAGTATTGCCATAAGGACTGGGCATCATCATGACATCAAACTGCTGGGGTCAGCATACCACTGCATTGTGGCACTGTCCACAATCATGCCTTCTAAGATGAGCTGAGGATAGCAGGATGCCACTTGCCTACAGCACTGGAGGAAGAGACCATCACCCAGTTTCATGATGTTGGCCTTGTGCACAGCCACTACTTTTTTGTGTCCCATTTTCTGGGCCAACCAGAAGGCATATTCAGCAATGTGCAGAGACTTGGCCTTAGGAATGATCTTTAGACTCTATCACTCCTTTCACACTCACATGCTCCAGGTTACTGTATTCACCCTCTGTGGTTTCCCAAACAACTAAGATGTCTATGTCCTTGTGCTGGGTCTCCACACTGGGCAGACTTTTAAAATGAATGACATTAGCATAGAGATCTAGGGTGGTGAAAAACATGCTGTTGCGAGATTTGTGAGATGGTGGCAGGGTGTGGTCAGTTTCAATGTTACCCTTCAAAGCCATGCAGTTTCAATGGACTGCCATGCTGGCATTGTGAAGTTTCTCTTCACATGAAGTAGAGGTCACACATACTTCCTCAAAGTCCACAGGCATACACGCATGTCTGAACACAGCCTTAACATGCATGTAAGTTCAGGCTCAATGCCATATCCAGGAATCCCAGTCACTGTGTACCACCCACCATACTTGGCAGATGGAGGATCTGAGTGAAAGAAAAAGGAGCTCCTCAGGGGATCTCACGGCCAGGTAAAATCTCCCAAGAATGGCAGGTTGGAAAATTGCCTTCACAGAACAACAGGCTGCTATCAGCATCTTCAGTGCCATAATCATTAAGTTGAGATTTATTCAATTTATTTATAAATATTAATATCTGTTCTTCCTCTTGTGTCTTCCTTTGTTGGAATTGTGGATTTTTAATTCTTGAATAGGTCACAACTCTCTCTCCTTTCTTGTATTCTACTGTCATAAGAGAGATATCTAGATAAGGGGAGATGTCATGTGTTATATCGTAAAAAATACAAACATTTTGGAGTTAGATAATAATTCATTAGGAAAATTCAATGCACTATGCTCTACATGTTATGCTTTAAATTATGTAGACTTTATTTTTTAGAGCAGTTTTGGAGTCACAGCAAAATTGAGTGGAGGGTAGTAATATTCCCCATATATGCCTGCCCCCAAATAGGAACACTCTTCTCCACTATCAAAGTCCCACACAAGAGTGGTATATTTATTACCATTGATGAAGCATAGTTTACATTAGCTTTCACTCTAGGTGTTGTACATTCCATGGGTTTGGACAAATGTATAATGACATGTTTCCATCAATATAGTATCATTACAGAGTAGTTTTACTGCCCTAAAAATCCTCTGTAGGAATACTTTTTATCTCTCCCTTCCCACTAACCTCTGGAAACTGCTGATACTTTTATTGTCTCCATAGTTTTGTCTTTTTCAACATGTCATTTAATGGAAACCATATGATACGTGACATTTTCAGATTGGCTTCTTTCACTTAGTATTGGGCATTTAAGCTCCTTCCATATCTTTTCATGACTTGATATTTCATTTCTTTATAGTGCTGAATAGTATTCCATTGCCTGGATGTACCAGAGTTTATCAATTCTTTTACCCACTGGAAGACACTTTGATTGTTTCTGTGCTGCTCAACATCTGTATGCAGGTTTTGATGTGAATGTAAGTTTTCAACTCATTTGAGTAAATGCCAATGAGCACAATTGCCAGATCCCATGGTAAAACTATGTTTAATCTGTGAGAAACTGCCAAACTGTCTTTCAAAGTGGCTTTACTATTTTGCATTCCCACCAGCAATGAATGAGAGTTCCTGTTGCTCCACATCCTTGCCAGGATTTGGTATTATTAGTGTTCTGACCATTCTAATAGGTGTGTAGTTTTATCTCATTGTTGTTTTAATTGGTGATCCCCTACTAACATACAAAGTGGAAGATGTTCTCATATGCTTATTAGCTATCTCTTTATCTCCTTTGGTGAGGTATCTGTTCGTGTCTCTGCCCATTTGTTTCATCAGGTTGTTCATTTTCTTATTATTGAGTTTAAAGAGTTCCTTGTATATTTTGACATATCTGATATATCTGATAACCGTCCTTTATCAGATACTTTTATACTTTTGAAAGTATTTTCTCCCAATCTACAGTTTGTCTTATCACTCTCTGAACAGTGTCTTTGGCAGGACAGAAGTTTTTAATTTTAATGAATTCCAGCTTATCAATTATTTCTTTCATGAACTGTGCCTTTGATGTTATATCCAAAAGGTTTTGTTTTGTTTTTTTTTGATCCATTTTGACAGTCCCTATCTTTTAATTAGTGTATTTAGACTATTGATTAATTAGTATATTTAGATTATTGACATAAGTGGGTTAGTATCTATCATATTTGTTACTGTTTTCTTTTCATTGCCCTTGTCCTTGTTCCTATTTTTGTCTTCCACTTTTCTTCTTCTTTTTGTGGTTTTAAGTAATCATTTTATATGACTCCATTATTCTTCTTTCATAGTATATCAGTATACTTCTTTTTTTAAAAGTGATTGCCTTAGAGTTTGCAAAATGTATTTGCAACTAACCCAAGTATATTCTCAAATAATACTATACCACTTCAGAGGGAGTGAAAACATCTTATAATAGCAAAATAATCCTAATTTCTTCCTCCCATCCCTGTATCATTGCTGTCATGCATTTCACTTGCACATACGCATACATAATCAAATACATTGTTGCTATTATTTTAAACAAACTGTTATCTGTTAGATAAATCAAAAATAAGAAAAATAAAAGTTTCTATTTTACCTTCATTAATTCCTTCTTTGGTGTTCTTCCTTTCTTTATGTAGATTCAAGTTTTTGACCTATGTCATTTTCCTCTTCCCTGAAGAACTTCAACATTTCTTGCAAAGCAGGTCTACTGGGTACAGGGTCCCTCAGTTGTTGTTTGTCTGAGAAAGTCTTTATTTTTCCTCTACTTTTGAAGGATAATTTCAAAAGGTACAAATTTTTAGGTTGCTGTTTGCTTTTTTTCCCTTCACACTTTCATATTTCACTCTCTTCTTGTTTGCATCATTTCTGAGGAAAAGTCAAATGTAATTCTTCTCTTTGCTCCTCTATAGGTAAAATGTTTTGTTTTTTTTTTTCTTCTTCTGGCATTTTTCAAAATTTTTTCTTTATCTTTAATTTTCTGTAGTTGGAATATGATATGCTTGCTTCTATCTGTTTATTCATTTTTGACATTTATCTTTCTTGGTCTTCTCTGAGCTTCCTGGATCTGTGGTTTGGTGTCTGACATTACTTTGAGAAAATCCTCAAGCATTATTGCTTCAAATATTTCTTTTGTTACTTTCTCTTTTTCTGACATTCCCACTATATATATTTACACTTTCTGTTGTTTTCCCACAGTTCTTGAACATTCTATTTTGTTTTGTTTCGTTTTTCCAGTTTCCTTTCTTTTTGCTCTTCCATTTTTGAAGTTTCTATTAACATATTTTCAAGCTCAATGATATCTTCCTCAGCCATGTACATTTTAGTAATGAACACATCAAAGGCGTTCTTCGTTTCTGTTAGTGTTTTTCTTCTTTAGCATTTGTTTCTGATTCTTTCTTAGAATTTCCATCTCTTGGATTACATTGCCCATCTGTTCTTACATGCTGTCTACTTTATCCATTATATAGTTTTTGTAAATTCCAGGTATACTTCCAATATCCCTGCCATATCTGAGGCTGGTTTTAATACCTGCTCTTTTTTTTTTCAAACTGTGCATTTTACTTTTAATATACCCTGTCATATTTTCTAGGTGACTAAATATGACATAATATACTAGGTAAGAGGAACTATGGTAAATAGGGCTTTAGGGATGTGATGGAAAGATGGAGGGATGGCAACCATTCTACAGTCTTGTGACTAGGTCTCAGTTTTTTACTGAGACTGTGTCTGAGAATTATAAACTTCACAAGTGTTTCTAAGTACCCCCGACACACACACACACACACACACACACACACACACACACACACAGCCTAAGTAGAGCACGATGACTAGAGTAGGCTGACATGTATTTTCCTTCCCCCATGTGGAAGGTAAGGAGGACACTGGAGTTGAGTATTTCCCTTCCTCTAGATTGGTTAGGCTCTGATAAAATTTCTGTAGTTTAGGCTGTAGTAAAAGAGCTTCTCTTGAAGGCAGGCCTTGTTACAAACAGAATGCTTTGGTGTATTTCAGAATAACTTCTTCTCCCCTCTTATTGCCACAAGAATGATGGAATTTTTCACTCTGAGAACCTGGTTGAGCTCCTGGAGGTAAAGCTCACACAAGTATTTCCCCTTAAAGTTTTCAACTTTCAGACTTGTCCACTCTAAGCCTAAAGCATCTCATCAATTACATTCTAAATTTCCCTAGGACACAACAGAGAAAGAAAGATACAGACCAATATCTTATGAATATAGATACAAAAATTTTCAATAAAATACTAGCAAACCAAATTCAACAGCACATTAAAAAAATAATCCACCAGGACCAAGTGGGCTTCATCCAAGGGATGCAAGGATGGCTCAACATAAATAAATCAATAAATGTCATTCAGCACATAAACAAAAGTAAAAACAAAGGTTCTATGATCATCTCAACAGATGCAGAAAAAGCATTCAACAAAATTCAATTAAGTTTATACCTCATGTATTTACTAACATAAACAATATATATAACTTTTCCATCACCTCCAAAATTTCCCTTGTACCCCTTCCTCATCAGTGCCTCTCTCATATCCTCAGCCCCAACCAACACTTGAACTCCTTTCTGTTTCTAAGGATTTTCTAGAGTTTCATATTCATGGAATCATTTTTGTATATACTCTTTTGTACTTGGCTATTTCTGCTCAACACATTTTTGAGAATCATCCATGTTGTTACACTTATTAGTAGTTTCTTCCTTTTCACTGTTATTAACCTTATAAGAACTGCCAAATGGTTTTCCAAAATGGTTGATCATTTTACATCTCCTCTAGCAATGTAAGAGAATTATAGCTATTTTATATCCTCACCAATACTTGATATTGTTATATTTCTAATTTCAGCCATTCTAATGGGCTGTGGTGATATCACATTCAGGTTTTGATTTGCATTTCCCTTTTAACTATGATACTGAGCATATTCTAATGTGTTCTCCCAGATTAGCAGCTATAAGCACTGATATCTGATATTTATAAAAATCCACCAGTAAAGCCTGAAAGCAGCAACCTCTTGCTTCCCAAAGCATCCCAGCTATACTGTTTAATTAAAATAGTAAATATAAATTGACCAAGATCCTGTTATTATTAAATTTTCAGGCATCAATGCCCCTGATACATGTTAATTGTTACTTGGGGAGATAGGTGACTTATTTATAAATATTTACAAAGGGCTGTTAAAATCCAAGATAAAGATGCAAATGTAATAAAGGCTACCATTATAGAACACTCACCATGTCTAAGGTAATGTGCTGCATATTTTACATACATCATCATAATACAACAACGTAGGATATATAGTACCCCTTTTACAGATGAAGAAACAGAGGCTACAGTAATCCTACAAAGTCACATCATTGTACATGCACAGAGAATGGCAACTGGTGAGGTTCCCTGGATAATGGAATAAGTTTTTAATCACAGTGGGAAAAAAAAATAAGATAAATGCTGTGTAGGTATACGAATAACAAGAGTGTAATGTTTTCACGTTTGAGTGGTAGGAGTTCAACCAAATTTATTATAAGAATGATGCTGAGACTGTTAAAGGGTTTAAGTAAGGGAGAGATATAATTTGACCCACATTTTTAAAATGATCCTTTAGGAAGAAATTTGGAGCATAAATGGTAAAGTGGCTGGCCTGGGGTTAGGGAGGCCAGTTAATGGGCCATCACTGTTGTTCTCAGAGTGGTCCCCTGTCTAGCAGCATCAGGACCACCATAAACTAATAAAAAATCCAAATTCTTGGAACTATCCCTGGATTTACTGAATCAGAAAGTCTAGAATTGGGACCTGACAATCTATGTTTTAATGATTCTGATGCATTCTGAAATTTGAGAACCCCTGGGCTATGAAATGGTCCCAGTAGGAAATGATGAGCTGTTATGTTAAGGTGAAGACAGTGAAGGACAGGAGAAACACTTTCAGGATACTTAGGAGACAAATAGGACTAGGCTACTGACCTAGGAGACATTTATCATTATTCTTGATGTATTTAACAGGTTTGGTGAATGATGATGCAATCAATAAAAATTCACAACGCTGGAAGAAAAGCAGGTTGGATAAAGGAATAGGATTGAAAGTGAGTTCAGTTTCAGACATGATATGTTTTTGGAGCCTGTAGGACATTCACATAAAGATGCCCAGCGGGTGGCTTAATGCATGAGTCTGCACTCTAGAGAAAGAATCATGGGCAATGATATATATTCAAAAATAATCAACATATGGGAGAGAGTTAAACACACAGGAGTATATGAAACAGCCTAGAGCAGAGGTTTTCAACCTTTCTTCTGCTGTGACTCATGATAAATGACATTCATAGGAGACAAACTCCCAGGAACATACTCAGATTCTAATAAAAACCAAACACATATACTTACAAACAAAAGTAGTTGGCCAAATAAAGCAAAGGGCTCCCAAATTGTTTTTATAGGTAGTACTCACAAAAGCATTTTACTACCAAAGGACAAGTAAAATCATACACTTAATAATATTAAAACATGTCATTTTTTTTTTAGAAAAAATGTATCTATGTCGAATCTAATATAAAAACTATTTTGGACTATATTTTAAATATCAAATTCAAACCCCTACAGGTTATATAAGAAAATAAGCATGTACCTATAAAGATTTAAAATAATTTCATTGAAAAGGATAGCAATTAGTATTTATATTTACTCATGATGTTAATATAAATTCTAGTATTGCACATGTCATTTGGATGATCACTTTGCCTTTGATTTGGAAATTGTAACTACAGGCCTCATCATTCTATGCTATGAAGATGTAGATGCATACACATTTTCTTCACCTCTCTTCTTTATTAACAATGTATCTGTGAGTAAATCAAGGAAACAAATACAACTATATATCCAGTTTACAGACTATTTCAAAGTTACCATAACTATTAATTATATATCAATAGTCATAGTTCATGGATATTTTCAGCAAGTATAAAAGAGGCTATGAATTATGAGCAATTTACTTACAGCTAACTCTAATTCCACCTTTTCACACACTATTGAAATGCAATGAGTAAATGTGACATTCTTATGATTCTTTGAGGTGAGTCTAATTAATTAAAAAAGTAAATCATTCATAAGACCTTATAACAATGCTTATAAATAGGTGAATAATTTTGACAGGTCATGACTTTTAGTGACACTGTAATGTGTCATGCCACTAAGGTTAAGAAGGACTAAGCTAGACAGAGGATTACAGAGAAAGAGAAAAATGATGGCAACTAACCTGGGGGTCATCAATATTTGAATTGTTAAAGGAAGATGACTAGAGAAGAAATGAGCCAGTTTTAATTTGCATTTACCTGATGAGTAGTGATGTTGAGTGTATTTTCATATGTTTGTTGGCCATTTTTCTATCTTCTTTTGAGAAACTTCTGTTCGTGTCTTTTGCCTACTTTTAAATGGGGTTTTTAACTTTTTTCTTGCCGATTTGTTTGAGTTATTTGTAAATTCTAATTATTAGCCTTTTATTGGAAGTGTAGATTACAAATATTTTCTCCCATTCTGTAGGTTGTCTATTTACTCTGTTGCTTATTTCCTTATTGTAGCACAATTGACAACTGCAAAAATGTGCAATCAACCCAAGTGCCCCTAAGTTCATGAATAGATTAACAAAACGTGGTGTGTGTATACACACACATACACACAAAAACACACCATGGAATACTATTCAGCCATAAGAAAGTATGAATTAATGCCTTTGCAGCAATTTGGAAGGAACTAGAGACCGTTACCCTAAGTGAAGTATCTCAATAATGGAAAAACAAACATCACATGTATTGTCTAATGAATTTGAAATAACTGATGGACACACAAGTACAGAGAGGAAAGTAAAAGTCATCGGAAATTAGGCAGTGGAGAGGGTGCAGAAGGGGAATGGCAAAATTCCACCTAATGGGTACAATGAACACTATTTGGGGGATGGGCACACTTGCAGCCCTGAGTCAAGCCATGTATCAAAAATATCTGTACCTCCTTAATATTTTGAAATACATTAAATATTAATAAATACATGAATAAATAAAAGAAATGAGCCAAAATATTGGAGACAAGAGAAAGAAATGTGTCACAGAAACTAAGAGAAGCAAAATATTCAGAGAATGAATGGTCCACAGTGTCCACATCCTGTTGATAGGTTAGTAAAGTTAGAAGTGGCAATGATTGGGTCACTGACAACCTCCATGAGACTGTGTAGATTAGTGGTTAAAAGCACGGGCTCTGGAGCCCAGCTGCGTGCTATGTGCAACCTCTGTCACTTTTGTAAATTTCATGACCTCTTTTGGATCTTGCATTCCAGTGGGAGGAGACAACAGAAAATAAAAATAGATAGATGATAGTTAGACAGATAGATAGATATAACAGATAAGCAAAAAATCACCATATAAATGGATCCTTTAATGTCAGAAAAAAGAAATGCTATGAAACAAATATAAAAGCTGCTGCCTTCAAAGAACTTACATTCTAGGCAGAGTGAAAGGAATGTGTCTAGGTCAGATGAGAACTGTCAGCTGGTGCTACAGGGTTCCTAAGTGACGCAGGGGGGATATAGAAGTGCAGAGGATGGACTGGATGTGTAGTGGGCTAGTAGGGTCAGCAAAGAGACTTCCATCCAATATTAAAGAAGGGCTAGCAGAGTATTTCTGAGATACAGGCAAAATAGAAAGGTCTGTGGGGTACACTAAGCACTCCTATTTGGCAGAAAGGAAGGGTTTATGTAGGAAAATAGTGACAGACCAATGGGAAAGGAAACTGAAGTCAGAGAGTAGAGGGCCTTTAATGATTAACTAAGGATTTACAGGACACTCTGAGGGCAGAAGAGAGACATTAAACAACTTCAGAAATAAAAATACAGGGATTTGAAAGATACTACTTTACAAAGGAAAACATAAACTTAAAAAAGAGAGACAGTAAAGTTTCAAGACCCAAGACCACTTTATACCAAAGGTTTGCCTTAATACAAGTAGAAATTTTAAAACACACACAGACATACAAACGTTTTCAGAAAGCTCTTGAAATTCATTTGTTGTTGTCTTAGAGAACAAAATGATTATAAACATTATTTTACATACTTTTTTCTAAAAAGAATCAATACATAGAGACTTTGTTCCATTTTCCCTAGTGCACAATTAATGCAATTTCTCAACCATTTAATGATCACAGAAGAGCTGACAGATAGCAGAGAACTATGCCGGACAGTATTTAAAGCAATCTAGAAATGTCCTCCTTGCTTTCAAAAAGAGAATACACATTATACAATACCCAACTCACTGTAGAATCCCTTGTTTGAGGAAGAGCCACCTCTATTTTTACACTAAGAAGAGTTTCCTCGATATAGCTTTCACTTAGTAAAAGAAAAAAATCCTTCCCTGCAAAAAAAGGCATTAAGGTGGGGGTGAGTGGTGATGAATTCACATTAGTCTTTTTTTTTTTTCTTTTTTGGTTTTTGGTTGAAACAGAGGAGTTCATAGTCTAGTCACGAAAGTGATGTTTAAGCAGCAAAGTTAGCCTTTCTTGAAAAGAAGACAGGTGAAGACTCAAGATTACAGGTAAATTGAAAACAGCTTATCTTTTATCTTACCTTCTTCTAACTAAACGTTACAGCCACATGAACAACTCTATTAAATACTTTTCTATTACCTAAGGCCTTTACTATGCCACTCTAAATTCCCTCACCCTATCTAGTAGGATTGTGGCCTTCCCAGAACTATTTATAGGAGTGATTATTATTTTTCTTCACTTGCTCTCTATTTTGGAGGCTTTTCTTTCAAACAGGATAAGGCAAGAGGATTTCTTTGTGCTAATAATGAATGGATACACGGTCAATGAAGTCCTCTCTTATCTCAGTTTTTAGTTCAATACACACACACACACACACACACAGACATACAAGCATTCCACAACTGTCGTCACCAGCTCAGCCAACCATACACTGTGAGTTTTCTCAAAAAGTCTCAATTTCAATTCAAATTCATAGTCCCTATAAAGTATACTCCATACTTGTTAAACCCGTGCAACTCAATTCTGACAACAGGATTATTATAACAACTACAAAATCTGGAAATTAGAAGGGGCTGTCAGAAGCTAGTTATATTAGCCAACTCTTTTAGCCCTGGCCAATAATACAAAGTAGGTGTAATTATACAAATTATACATATCTGAAAATATTCTCAAATGGATTCCCTCTGGCCTCCCCATCCCCTGCCTGCAAATGTTCTCCCTTCATTCAAGATGGAAAATGGCCTCCACTGGGCACCATATCGAAAGGCTCGTGTTTAGTGACACTTCATCTTAATCTGAAAAATGCAACTACATGACAGCTATTATTCTAATCACTTCACAAATAAGGAAACTGAGATGCCAAGAGGATTAATAACTTTTTCTAAGTCTGCAGAAGATTCAATCTCAGGACTCTTCCCCATAAGCTTGTGCTCTTTTCCCTATATCATGTTGCTTTTCTTCTTCTGTGCTTTTATTTGTCCCCATGTGCTACCCTCCCTGTCTCACTTCATGCCTGAGATGAGAAGGAAGAGTCACACTCATGCATTCACAAACACACACACACACACACACACACACACACACACACACACACACACACACACACATCACCATGGTAGACTTACAGGCCTCCAACACAATCTTATAATTATGCAAAACTAAAAAATATCTACAAACAAATTTCCAAGTAAAGATGGTTGGCTAAATGCATGCACTTGCGTCTGTTCCTCCTTGAAATCCCATTATAGTTATATTGTAAGGTTTTATTTTTTCCTTTTTTTTTTTAAGGTCAGTGAGAATTACAGAGGAGACAACAAAATTGTGGAAACCAAAAAGAAGATGAAAGAGTGATGATTCTTTTATCAGCACTGAAAAAGCTGAATCCCAAACAATCAGTGAGAAAAGCCAAAAAGCAATTTGTTTTGCACCACAGAATGTAAAAAGCTCAGGAATTGACAATACCAGATACTTCTGAGAGTGGCAGCCAAACTTGAGTGAAAGTCTCATTAAGAATTGGATACACATCCAGTTCTTCTTCCCATTCTGCCTAGGCAGGTGACTGCTCCTTCACCAGCCAAGGAGAAGATGGGAGATCTACTCTCTGTGCTATGGGACAACTGAGTGTGTGTTCCACATTGAATACAGGAGAAATAAGTGAAAGTTTACATAGCAATCAGAATGCTGAAAGATGGGCTTATATTGCCCAAGCAGGAGTTTAGAAGAACATTTTCTAAGGGAACCAACAAATGAAAAATAAAAGAAAGTTACTGACAATCAGATATTTCCCAGGACAGTGGCCCAGATTACCCTATATGGAATTCCACAGTCAACAATCATATCTCCTTTTGCACAGAGCTCTTGATTAGTGTTTTATTGTCCAGCCCTTAAGTATGAGTGAAAAGCCAGGTTCAAACATCTGAGGGAAGCTTCTAATATAAAAGATGTCAAAGCAACTTGACAGATAAACAAGGAAGATACAGGAACTCCATTAAAGGAAAACTTCATTATCACTATCACTTCATTATTCACTATCATTTAAGGTCTTAAGAATGAAAGGACACCACATTCATGAAACAAAAACAGTATGCTAAGACAAAAACATAGAAAAAGTAGTCTTGAAATAGAAAAGAGGACAAGAGAAATGAAAAGCTCAGTGAAAAGATTAGAAGACAAAGTGAAAGCAATCTCCAGATATTAGATGAAAATGACAAATCTACATGGAAAATAGGAAACAAAATATTATTCTCTGCACTGTGGAACCACCATGAACAACTGAGTGGGCTCCAAACAGGAGGGCCAAGAAGCCCAGCATCAAAATAACAGGAAAGCCAGAAAGAGAAAAGGAAGACAGAAGAGCTAGGGCTAAGAGAATATGGGACAAGTCATCAAAGACATAATGTAAGAACATTTACGGAATTTAAATTTATAAATATCTAGATTGAAAAAGTCCACTGAGTTCCCAGCAAAATGAAGGAAAATTATAGTCATCTCGTCATGAAATTTAAAACTGTGGGTTTTAAAACCAAGGATCAAAAGTCAGAAAGGCCTTGGACTTCTTAAATTCCATAATGGAACCTAAAAGACAAAATCCTGAGGGAAAACCAATGATTTACAAACTAAAATACAATATCTTTTCAAATTATCAGTCAAGAGTACAGGTAAGATTGTTTTTTAAAACACGTATTAATATATATTTTACTATGTGCTACATAGTTTTCTAAGAAATTTGTAAATATTAATGCATTTAGTAAGACAGGTTTTTAGAGAAGAAAGGTCTCAAAACCTTTTCCCCTATGTACTCTTTCTCATGTAACTAATGGAGACTGTGCTCCACCAAGCAGAGCAATAAACCAAGAAAGAATAAGCATGGAATATGGAAATGGGGTGCCCACCCCAGGGAGAGGTAAGGGTGTTCCCCAGAATCATGGCAAATATCAATCAAGATATTCCCAGGACATGAGCTACACAACAAGCATAGAAATCAACCAAACCATGGGGATACTCATTCAAGAACATAAAAGAATTAATGTCTTAGAGGTATTCATACAACTGGTAAGAGATGAAGGATAAATTATGATAAATCCATAGTATATAACACAATAAGATGAATAAACTGGATGATTGTTAATGACAAGAACAAATAGTTGTCCAAGGAAGAAAATCATGTATATTCTACAATTCAGTTATCAATAGGACATTCATAGTTACAATAATATAAACACAAAATATTCTTCTAATGAGAAGATATGTGGAGGGTGTATAAAAGATAGCCAAATCCCCATCTTATATGGTGGAAGTTAATTTTTTAAACTGCCAAAAATTGGAAATATGACAAAGTAGCAAAGAAACATGCTATTTAAAGATGTGGATGGAAACACCAAGAGAATCTGCTAAAAGCATTGAAAGTGGTTGCCTCTAGGGATAGGAAATGGGAAACTGCTTCCAGGGGATTAATCTTCTTTATAAAGCTTTCTAGAACCATTTAGCTCTTTGAACTACATGTATGTAATAGATTTGATAGAAATGCAAACTAAACTTTAGTGGTCATAAATATATTTTACCTTTGAGACAGTAACACACAAGGGTTAAAATTCAGCAGATTGCTTGGGTTCTAATCCTAGCTCTTTCATTTATGGCTATTTAACCTTGGTCACATTGCTTAATCACTTTCTGCCTTAGTTTCCTCTTGCATAAATGGGGGTAAAAATATCTTCCTCACAGAGTTTTTTGAGCATTAAATACATGAAATGTGAACTATGCCTAGTTCAGTGCAAGTTTATCATTATTATTAGCACAAATGTAATATTTGAGAGTGTTTTAGATCAATCTAAGCAATAAAAGAAATAAAACTAAAACAACATGCCATTTCAATTTTATTTCAACCCAAATCACATATAGTGGTCTAAGATTATAACTTAAAAAATTCTAAGAACCAGCATATTAACATTCTAAATAGTAACAATTTATGAAGAAAACTTTTGATAACTAAATACAATTGCATACTATGATCACTTATTGAATGGCTATTCAGTGAGGTATAGAGGATTCTTTCACATTACCTCCACTTAAAGAATATTTACAACTCTTAATATTCTAACCTCCCTGCACTTAACAATTTGAGAAATTGATGGCAAGTATTAATATGTCTTCTAGAGGAAAATGAATTAACTTCCACTTATAATTCTCCCCTTACCAAAAAAATTATTTAAAAATCTGTCTTCATATATTGTGAGCACTGACTAATTTTTTAATATTTGTAGAGCCAATATGAGCATGAGTTAAAATTCATTCATCTAAAGTATACTGAGAGAAAGGGAGAGGCTCCTCAATAACCCTCAAGACAGAATATCATTTTCCCTCATGTAAATGAGGGCTCTCTGTCTGCTGGGTTACCAGCTAGAAGACAGACTATTCTCCAGCAACTTGAAATACTTTTCTTCTCTGAGCAGTTTGGTATGGGATGCCAAAGAACGAGAATGTGCATACGTAAGTGGCCAACTGAAGATGAATTTTCTGCATGGTTTTTGCCCCAAACTGCCAAAGATTGTGTTAAAAACTAAATACACCAGGATGCTCTAAGCTGCTGATGAGCCATATCTGAGTATTCACACTGCCAGCCATGTCATCTTGGGCTCCTCTGGCTGCATAAAGGGGCACCTAATAACGATATTCTCTTGATACTAAAGCAGTCTCATGGACAGTAATCTTTCAGTTTCCTGAGGCAGCCTGCAATACTGCCTGTCAAATATAATTACCAGCAGAAGAACTGAAACCTATCACTTGCCTATTACCTTGTTAACATATCCATAATGAGCCAATATGAAATGAACACAATAATGGTGTCATTTGTGGGGGGGAAAAAAAACCTAAGCTTCATGGTTTATGGGATCAAGGTCTCAGTGTCAGAAAAAATATTATGACATAAGACTAACTATTTTCAGAGGCAAATACAATGTGCCAGGTTTGCTGTTTGGTTTCCTGCTATGCTCACCATGTCTACTACAGTGTCTGGTGCTCAATAAATACCTGTTCACAAAGTGAACAGAGAAACTATGCTGAGTAGTACTTCATAGGAGATTTAATGATGGTAATTTTTAGTACACATAAGTTGCATCTCAGAATTTACAGTCCCCATATGACTCAACTCTAAAACATGTAATCAGGACAGCTCTATTTAAATTCAACTTAAATATGAATCTGCTAAACGGAGTAAGTTGTTTCATTGGTATAGAGTGGGTTTGCAACAGCTAGGCCAGCTAAATCCTTGGAAAGAAATCATTTCTGAGAACACAGAAAAATAGTGGTCTATTAGCTATAGTGGTCTAGAGAAACTCCTATCTGGTATTTTGTATCTTCTTTTCTCTGTAAAACACCAGTGAAATCATGCTACTTTTCTGCTCTATAGGGACTGACATCCAAAATTCTTTTCAGACCATTCAAGACTTCCTGGGTCCTGGCCCAGCTTATCCATTGGCCCTTTCCTGGAACTCTTTTCATCTGCTGTCCATTCACCTTGCACAACTCAGCACCATCACATGATATCCTGTTCTCAAAAACACCATGAAAAATTGTACCTCCAGACTTTACTGATGCTATTCCTCCTCCCAAAATGTCTACCTTCATATCCATTTGGCAAACTCCTACCTGTCCCTTGAAATTTAAAGAAAATGAGACCATTTCTCTAAAGCCTATCCTGACCCCCTTATTATAGCAACTCACTCTTATTTTTCCTTATAATGATGCCTCCCTTAAAGCAAAACAGGATGGTAAAGTTATCAAACATTTCTCCATCATGGATTATAACATCCTCAAAGAAAAGGATAATGTCTTATGCATCCCTGAATCTTAAAAATCTAGTACAGTATTTGGTATACAATAGGTGCTCAATAAATATTTGTGCATGTTAAATCACCCATTTCCCTCCATCTCACCACTTCAACAGGCACAATATAAAGGGTTCTTTGTTCAATACCAGATTTACCTTAGGTTCATATTTGTCCTGTCTTAGGGACATTGTTTTTGCTCACCTGTCTGCTGGCCTACATTTGACCTTATGACTATGCTGCTCCTGGATCTGTATTTCCTAAGCTTGGATCAAACTCTTGCAACTCTGAATACTCCCATTAGTAATAATTATGGATACCATTTTCAGAGCCTCTAATTATGCCCATGCTTCACAAACTTACTCATTTAATCTCCAGACAACCCTTGAGATTTAAAAATGGATTCAGAGAACATGACTGTGATGTTTATGTGTCCACTTGTCTATGTCACGAGGTTGACCAGATATTTGGTCAAACATTATTCTAGGTGTTTCTGTGAGGGTGTCCTGGGTAAGATTAACATTTTGAATCAGTAGAATGAGTAAAGCATATTGCCCTCCATTACCTATGTGGGCCTCAGCTAATCAGTTAAGGCCTGAATAGAAAAATTGCTGACTTTCCCCCAAATAAGAGAGAATTCTCTTGTCTGGCCACCTTCAAACTGAGACATCAGCTCTGCAGATTTGGGACTTGCTAGCCTCCATAACTGCATGAGCCAATTTCTTATAATAAGTCCATATATATCATTCATACCCACACATACACACAGAGAATTACACGTGTATATGTTTATACTACTGGTTAGTTTCTCTAGAGAACGCTAATATTTTGCCAAGACCATATAGCCAATAAGCTATAGAACCAGAATTTTGATCAAGGTCTGTTTCCACAGTCCTTCAGTGCTTCAGCTAACACCACCCATAGGATATAATCAAGTAACAATTTTCCTTTTGGCCCCAACTCTGGAGAAAAAGATTTTCCCTTGCTCCTGGATAAAATCTTGGTCTGAAGCAAATCTGGTAACTTTTTTCCTCACTCTCACATAACAGAAAGTCCTGTGGACAACTGTCCAGCCCCAGATATTAAGCAAACTCTACACTTGCATCAACATCTGATTATTCATCCTTCCCTACTTCTGGGGTTGGGTCACTTACAATAGGAGAAAGTCATGGTCCTTACTCTCTCCCATCTTACGTATCTCCCTTTTCCTAGGTTTCTACCTTTTTTCCCCCTTTCTCCAGGATCAGATTGGGGAGAAGAGACTCGTAGAAAGGGACATATCTTAGCTGGTAGGTGCATTTGTCACTTAGGGTAGGCAGCTGTGGTGGCAGATGTACAGTTGTGAACACTCCTTTCCTACCACAACACTGACATGGGCAATGACTTCCAGTAGCTTCTATAGCTACAACTCCGGGTTCTCTTTCAATCCTTTCACACTCTCCCTGTACTATTGCCACTTCCAGGAAACATTTTTGGCAAAACTTAAAATGGTCCCAGTCCAGAATATTGGCCATGGGGAAACATTCATGCCTCCTCTGATGGCTTTTCCAGGGGTGCAGCAGTCTACCTTTACTTCCCCTCCAAAGAATTTTACCAGTGTGTCTCTCTGACACTCCAGGTTTTCTCAAGTAGGACTCAAATGCCAGTTCATTATGTCACCAAACTTCACAGGACACAGATCAGGCTCTCCAAGTGATCTGATTGAAGAGCTTCCAGGTCTGATAGGAGGAAGGGTGCAGGCACCCCTGCAGGTGAAAGAGTGAGGATCCCAGGACAGATTCCTCTAGATAAATTATCCTCTTAAAATCCTAACTATATTCCCTTGAATTTTCTATATCCTTGAAGTGGGTGAGGAGTTTGAAATCATGAAATTGGCTCTAAAATATCTAGAAGTACCCATTTAGTGGTGTAGCAGCTCCCTTTGTCCATTGGCTTTATCTTAGGACCACACTGGAACACAAAGAATCCTATTCTAACATCTTCTTATAGTGAACACTGTTGGTCCTTCCCTCACATCTCCTTGGGCTTTACATTTTTGACACATACGTCCCTGACTTCCCAGTGCCAGCATCTGCATCTCTGAGCCTGAGTAGAAGCTGGCAGGAACAGGTGGCAGGAAGTTTCCCTGGAAGCAGATATATGCCAATCACTCACCCCCCTGGGCAAGATAACCCTGGGACACAGTTTCCCAGTTTCCCACTAGGATTGAGCTCCTGGTGCCCAGAGTTGCTTAAGCAAAGCACCCAATACTGCCCATCCTATCTTTCCTGTGTCACTTGCCCTATTCCTTACCAGTGTTTCCTGTGCTCACCCTCAAAATAAAATCTATGAACCCTAATCCTTTTCTCACAATCAGCTTCTGGGAAAGCCAGATGCCCTCATGCTCCTAAACATTCTGCTGCATTTCCCCTATTTTGACACAAGGGTCCTTGCCTCCATAGTGGCAACCGTAGCCTGGGGCAAGAGCTTTTGAAAGGCAGTCACTTAGGAGAGCAGCCAGATACCCACTGTGATGCAGGCAGCCTCCACAGCTTAACAAAATGAGCACTTTCAGGTCACTGACAGTTTGATGACACGAGTACACCTGATCCCACGGAGTCAGGCTGAGACCTGCTACATATTTCAGGGTAACCAAGCAGTGAAAGCATGGTGATGGCTTTAATCTAGTGATGACCTAAAGTGAAGAGTGCTGTTGTCTTTAAAGAAAAATTCTAGTGATAGTAGATCCAACAGCAGATCTGCCCTCCAGATCTTAATTGTAGCCACTTAGGGCAACCCAGTGGGATTTGTTTTCTACCTGGCTCCAGACTCAGATCAGCAGTTCTTCAATTCTGACTGTTAACTACAAAGTACAGAAATAAATCCACTAAATGTAGCATTTATGTGCTCAAGTCAAATCTCACCAATCTTTACATCTATCTTTAGTTCTCAGCAAGAGCAAATATAGATCACATAAAGATTGTTCAGTAGAGGTAAAAATTACATATCATATGGCTATGAAGTGAAGGAACCTTGGAAAAATAAATACTATAAACATGAATGATAGTCTTATACATGCATTCACTGAGTGCTCTTTAGGTACCAGACACTGTGCTAGGCAACAAAGATAAGAAAGATATTAGCTCTGTCTTTAAGGTAATCCTAGCCTGGAGAAGCCATATAAAGAGGAGATATGAAATATATGTTAAGTGTTGGTATGGAGATAAGAATTGCTTGCAATGGGAACAGAGAGGAAGGAGCAAGTTTGAGCCCTGAGGGAATTGGGAACATCCTCAGCAATACAGCAAAGCTTAAGTTGATTCTTTAAGGAAGAGGGATGTTTTCCTCATAAATTAAAATCTAAAAGTGAGCAAAGGACATGAATAGGAATTTTTCAAAAGAAGACACAAGTATGGCCAACAAACATATGAAAAAATGCTTAACATCTCTAATCATCAGGGAAATGCAAATCAAAACCACAATGAGATATCACTTATCTCCAGTGAGAATGGCCTTTATCAAAAAGTCCCAAAACAATAAATGTTGGCGTGGATGTGGAGAGACAGGAACACTCATACACTGCTGGCGGGACTGCAAACTAGTGCAACTTCTGTGGAAAGCAATATGGAGATACCTTAAACAGATACAAGTAGACCTACCATTAGATCCAGCAATCCCATTGGGCATCTATCCCAAAGAACAAAAGACATTCTATAAAAAAGAGATCTGCACTCAAATGTTTATAGCAGCACAATTCACAATTGCAAAGATGTGGAAACAACCCAAGTGCCCATCAACACATGGGTGGATTAATAAAATGTGGTATATGTATACCATGGAGTACTATTCAGCTATAAGAAATAATGGGGATATAGCACCTCTTATATTTTCCTGGATAGAGCTGGAACTCATTCTGCTAAGTGAGGTATTCCAAGAATGGAAAAATAAGCACCACATGTACTCACCATCAAATTGGTTCCACTGATCATCACCTAAGAGCACATTTAGGAATAATATTAATCGGGTGTTGGGCAGATGTCAGGGGGTGGGGGGGGATGGGTGTATACATACATAATGAGTGTGATGAGCACCATCTAGGGGATGGACATGCTTGAAACTCTGATTCGGGGGGAGGGGGCAAGGGCAATATATGTAACCTAAAGTTTCATATCCTCATAATATGCTTAAATTAAAAAAAATAATCTAAAGAAAATTATAAGCAGAAATACTAACAAGTACCAAAGCATGAAAGTGGTGTTCCCCATCAGAAATGGAGGTGACAAGAGTCAAAAATATATCTGGACAGACAGGCACAAACTAATAAGACCATTTTAGAATGAACTGAGTATGTTTTAAATTTTAGTTTTGCTAGCATATTTCTGTAAACAAATATAAAAATGGAAGAAATATAATCTGCAATCATGAAACACAATCAGATTGTTTTAGAAAATGGGAGGGAAAAGGAAACACAAATTAGTTACTGTACAAATGTATAAGAAGCAACTTCTTTAGCAGCACATGTTCATTTCCAGTTTTCCAGCTAAAATGACGTTGTATTTTTCTCCCCCAGATGTTTGCCTGCATATAATCTTGTCAAATTACTTTACAATTCTCCCTCCAAAGCTAGTTCAGAAAAGGTATTTTTGCTAAGCAATTTCTGATTTTAGTGGTTAGCTCTGTACTAGATGATCCAAGCAGAAAAGCCTATTTGCCTTACAATATATCCTGGGGGTTTCCTAAGGAGAGCTTCTTTGTTTTTCAACCACTAAAAGAGCAAGGCAATTACTTTCCTAGGAAACAGAAACATGAAGAGCACAGGTTACCAAGAAACTTAAGAAAGCTGAGGTGCTGGATGCAGAAGCTCAGTTTCTATGGACAGACAAGATAGATGTTAACCTGTGCTGACCTCAGTGGGGAAAAATGTTGGCACCCCAAACAGTTCTTTTAAGATCCTTCTACCCGCTGTTAAGGATCCTCTCACTTGGCGCTATTAAAGGTCTCGGGACAGTCCATGGGACATTTAGTCTCTTCATACTTAAGTTGAAGACTGTAAATAAGCTCACCCCGCCTAGCATGTCTGTCATTTCAGATCATTACCATTCCCTCTGCTCCCTTCCATGTCAGACAAAGGTGAAACAATGTGCTTCTGGAAAGCAATTCAATGAGGATTTGAAGGCTGTGGGGCTTGCTCAGCTGCTTTCAGATGTCTATGAGCTCCACACAACCACCCTGCATCCCTCCAGTGGCCATCTCAGCACAGCTGGGCTCTTTCGGAAATGGCTGTGAAATGTACTGTGAAAACCAGCCATGACAAATCTCTACTTAATAGCAAAGGGGAAGCTCACCAACCAGATAGCTCAGTTCAGCTTGTTGGCCTTTTTGTCAATGATGGCCATGGCGTTTTTACCACCTGTACAGTCAAGGAGTTAGCAATAAAGACAAGCCTGGCCAGAGATTGCTGAAAATGGCTGGTGGGTGAAGATGAATTTCCGGGCAGTTCAACAGACCTCAGCTCCCTTGGGCATGTGTGTGCTCTCCTGCTGTCCGATTTCAAAGCTCCCTTTTTACCCACCCCCTTCCCTCCATGCAAAGTCCTTTCTTCTATAAACTGAGCAAATGTTACTTTAACATTAACCTTACTCATGATCCTTAATTTATGCATTTGTTTGCTGGGCATTGAATTTTTTTAAGCCATCTATTAATTCATTCTGATGGCGCAATTTCCATAATGTAATTTCTTTGGTAGAAAGGAAATGGCTTTTTTCTATCATTACATTTTCTTCAGGTACCATTATGAATGTTCTATTTAGTCTTACAATTAGTCTTATACTAAACATATGCTGACTTCACAGAGGCACATTTATTATTTTCATTGCCTAATGCTATAAAAAGAAATTCTCAGTGCAGATCAGTGGCCTATAATTCTTAGGCAATTTTGATAGTTGAATGACCAGGCATATGGAGAGAGAGCAGTTCCATAAACAGGTTATGCACGCTCTTTCCTGTGACTGGTCCACATTGTTCCTTCTACATGGATTGCCTTTCTCTTTTTCCCCACATCCTCCTCTTCTGCAAACCTCTGACCTTGTTCATCTGTCTACTCACCCTAAATTATCACCTTAAAAATAACTTGTTCGAACCTTCCCAATCCTCCATCACCAGACTAAGACAGATGTCGAGGTTCCTACCCTACGTTCCCATAGAACTTCTCCGTTAGTGTATATCCACACGACATTGTAATTGCCTCTATTTGCTTGTATGGAGCCCTAACAAAATATTAATCCTTTCAATGGCAGAGACTGTGTTTTCTGTTTTGTTTTAATCATCACATCCTTGCTTTTAGACACCTGACATATTCTTGGTTGACCACATATTTTAGAGTAAATTATCAGATGATCCCATGTTCTCTCCCAGATTGCTTAACATGGAAATGGTTCAGACCTGTTTTACCAATGAAATGATTAATAGCTCCCTCATTCACACTCAAAAGCATCACAAATTTGATCAATTGTGGTTTGTCTTTATGATTGATAAATTGGAAAAATAATACATTATGTATGCAAAGAATCTGCATTTGAATCTGAGCTCTAGTAGTCTTTGTTGTGTGACCATGAGCAAGTTACACCCCAATTTTATCATCTACAAAACAAGGTTGAAAATAATATCTCCCCCTAAAGGGTTACTCTAAGAAACATTGGAAAACAACAGTGAAAATTACTTGGAAAATGAAAAAATTGTTATGTAAATCATAGTTACCACTCTATCACTGTATTATTAGTATATATAGTAGTATATAGAGAAATAGAAATAGCTGTGAAACAAACCAAATAATCTAGGAAGACATCATGGAGCAATGAAAAATTTCTAAGAATTAGAAACTTGAGTTCTCAGCCTCGTTCTGTAATTAAGAGGTTATAGGTATGCCCTTTCCCAACAGCATCCTGACCCTTAAATAGGAGAGGTGATCCCCAAGGGTCCTTCTAGTTCTAAAATGCCCTGGTTATCTATAAATGTGGTGTTTCATACCATTTCTACATTAATACTTATCCACAGAGACATTTGTATTTACTTGAAACAATACAAATTTTTATAAATTTACTCTAGTCTAACTACTTTTAAGTAAAGTATAGACTAGGCTACTTTCACCTTTATCCGTTGTATGCTCCAAGATCTAGAATTACTCAGTTGTGAAGTTATTAATCAGAGGTAGGTATGGAGAGGACATAGGATGAAAAACCATGTTTAAGTGATTGATAGCTTCCTTCAAAGAGATTAGAATCTAATATTCAAGCCTTTTATGCCATTCTTACTACATTCTGATTTATTTGCAGTGTTTCCCCTCTTTTGATATCTCTACTAAAAGGCTAAACATAAAAGAAAGTAAAACCTCAAACTATACACGTTTGCTCAGGGAATGAGAAGCTTCCATTTTAGCTATGTTCTAATCCCAATTATCAATTTATTTTAGGAGTTGATTGCTTTTAACTAAATTTAGTAAGGAATATCAACATATATACAGGCTCATTTTGAGGTTTAATCTGCTGTCCTAAAATGTATAACATGCCATAAAGTTTTCGGATGGAAACACCTTCCTTCAGTTCCATCAGATCTGAAATAAATTCAGATACAGGGAGTATCAGGCCTAACTTGGTCTCAAGCCCCTGAGCTGTGCCTCTGGATCCCAGATCTAGCTCAACCCTTTATTTCATGGATCAACCCTGGCCCACAGCATAAGACAAACCTGCCCAATAAGCCAGTATCAGCATAGTAAAACTGACTGGATTCCACCTATTTTATTCAGTGTTTCACCCTGGGTCCCTGTGACCAAGGTCCTAGGTACCTAAACTCTCTTACATACCAGTGAAAAGTCGGGCAGACCTGAGTTCAAATCTTGTTTCTACCATTTACTAACTGTGTGATTATAGGTGGCTATTAAGCCTCTGTTGCCTCATCTATAAAAAGAATAATGCATGTCTTTGAGGGATTTGGCAAGAATTAAATGGAATAGTGTGTGTAAACATCTGGCACAGAGGTTTACACTTAAACAGTCCATACATGTTCATCAATTTCTCCCTGTGTCTTTGTGCATTCAATAAACACAGTCCTGTTCTCTCCTGAACACTAATCCTCTTCTAGCTCTTGCTCCTCTGTTAGTCTGAAGCTGTCTGTACTTGAATTTGTTCCAGAACTTCATCCTAGTATCTGAAACCCAGTTACCGCAGATATACCATCTTAAAACCAGAACGCTGTTTGGTTTGCTATTTCCAACTCCAAAATCCTCTGCACTGTGATCCATTCCATCACCTTGAACCTCCCTCATATCATTGTCAAAAGTTTACCTGGACTATGATTACTGATTGTTGATTCCCTTGGACTTCAGGTTTTCCCACAAGAATGAACATCCCCCAATGTTGACTTCAACTTCCTTACTCCCTGAATCATTTCTCCCCAAATCCCAACCTGTTAGATCTAGGGCCACTCCATCCCCTGAGTGGTCAGCACATGCTCTTGATGCAGCGGTGGCAGGGTGCTCATCATTGGGACCAAATTTTCTCTAATTCTGTGTAATAACGGACTTCACTAAGGAGTGTTAGCCTAGTTAATAATGTATAGATTATGGATTTATATGCCTGAGTTGGCTCTAATCATCCCCAATTGTGCATTTGCATGATGCTCTGTATAAATATACTCTGATGATTTTAAGAGAATCTTTTCTACTTGGGAAATGCAGGATATGAATTCTTCCTTTTAGTTCAGAAATTCTGTGACTAATCTCTGAGTAGTTAACTCAGATCCTGCCAATGTTCATCATATACTGTCATGCAGGTATCTTAAATAATGTAGGTGTGCTTTTTTAAAAAAGTGAGTACTCTCGGCACTAATTAAACACATCTAAGTAATGAGCACTTGTTCATGCCTTCATGCTTAAAGCCTCAGTATATCTCATAAACCTCCATTTATTATATCTGATAATGCTTCATTATAAATGTCTTATAAGTGAAATTTATATTTATACTAGACCTCAGATTCCTCATCATTTAAGGATACAGAACTGAGCAACAAAAAGGAAAGGAGAATGCCCCAAGAACATAGTGGGGTTTAGTGACTGAGCAAGAAATAAAAGCCAGCCCATTGCTTTGCAAATTTAGGAGCTTCCCACCCAAAGCGCTAGGAGTAGAATAAGGTGTGCTGAGTTGCTGATCCCCTCAGCTCAGCCAGGTCACCTTCAGCACTGAGAAGCCTCATCATTTATTCCCATGTGCCTATCAAATATTATCATTTCTATGTGTGTCATGATATACAAAGATTTGGGAGCCACTGTTTTTTCTCTTTATTCTCCAATACTTATAACCTGCAATGCCAAGGGATAGAGTGTTTTGCTCAAGATAATACAACTTAGGGAATGATCTGAATTAGAGTCACTGGTTTAATCATACCCAAAGGGTAACTCTTTTGAGTTTGTTTGTATTCTAATTCCTATCAGCCAGAGACAAAATATGACAACTTTCCCTGCCTATCTGGGTGATTAGACTATGGGCCTTCAAATCCAGCTGGCAGCCGATAAGGAATCAAAACAGCACTATTCTAAAGAAGAGGGAAATGATATTTTAACAGCCAGGAGCAAGGAAGAGCCCTGCAGGTTTTGAGGATGGAATAAATGATGAAAAGTGGTGGCTGTTTCATAGCCCTGAACTAAAAGGCTCCTGAATATAGTAGAGAGGATGAAAGCATCTAAAAATCCCACATATGCATTTATACAATAAGTAACATTTTTAGTGAATAAGAAAAAAATCCTCCTTCAAGAATACAACTGTTGAAATTCATAATAATCTGGCCATGCCTGAGAAAAAATGTAAATTTGTAGTCAAATCTGCTAATTCTTCTTTCTAAAACACTGTCTTACCTTTGTCTTAATAATAAGAATCTTGATCACCTGATTCATATAGTCTTTACACCAAATATATTTCGTTCTCATAAAAATACAAGAATTTTCCCATTAGGCTGTTAAAAGGTTCTTACTGCTCTTCTTCACACACACACACACACACATAGCTGAGTTACCATAAAAGCAGTTAGCACTTTGTTGGAAAATGATGAAAACTGAATAAATGAGATTAAGCAAAACTAGGGGTGGCCCTGACTTCAGGAAGGGCTGAATATATAATCTCCAATAATATTAGCAGGATCCAGTTCAACCTGGTCTCTCTATGCAGTTTTCTGTGCTGGCTTCATTCTCAGATAGCTTTTCCCCTGTGATCACGAAATGGGCACAGCTATTCCTTGTCATATTCTTCCAGATTCTGTTCCACAGTAGAAAAGTGAGACCCCTTGTTCAATATTACCAGGAAAAAAACAGAGAACAAAACCTAATTTAATTTGCTTAGGTAACAGGTCAAATCTTGTACCAGTCCTGTGGCCAGGATAATGCACTTTTCTAATGGTCTTAGAAAAAAGTTATGAGCTCCAATGCTACGGCCATATAGACTAAAAGTAGGGAGGGGTGATTTCCAGAAGGAAATCAAGAAATGGTCACTGACTCAGTGAAAGAATGCTGGGTAGCAAAAACTAACAGATGTCCTATTCTCTGCCACTCACTCACTGACTCACCCAGAGCAACTTCCAGTGCTGCAAGCTCCATTCATGGTAGGTGCCCCATAGAGGTGCACCATTTTTTATCTCTTACACTGTATTTTTATTGTACCTTTTCTGTGTTTTGATACGTCTGGATACACAAGTCCCACTGTGTTACAACTGCTTGCAGTACTCAGTACAGTAACATGCTGTACAGGTTTATAGCCTAGGAGCAACAGGCTATACCATATAGCCTACAGGTGTAGTAGGTTTATAACATCTAGGTTGTTATTGGTATACTCTGAGGTGTTCACATAACAATCAAATTACCTAACAAACTTTTCAGAATGTATCCCCATCATTAAGTGACATGTGACTGTAATTAGGTCCTTCTTCATGCCCAAAATGTCAGTTTCCCTTATAATCCTCTCAAGAGAGAGGTGTTTACCCCCACATGACCTATGCTCCAAGGAAAGCTTTGGCATCCTCCAAGCTTGCTAATGTTGGTATCCGCACACATGACAACTCCAATGTTACACAAAACCCTTTCTCAAAATCAAACACCCTCCATGGCCTAGATTATACAGCTGACTGCCTCAATTATCCTTTCTAAGCCTCAGTTTGCTCATATATAGAATGGGTACAATAATTCTGCCTTCTTCATAGAGAAGTGGTACGGCTTAAATGAGATACGTGCTATAAAGTTCTTAGCACAGTGCCTGATGTACAGGTGAGCAATATATATTAGCTATTACTATTTTCATATGGGTGGGTTTACAGGTAAATATCTATACTCTTTACATTACATTCATATTGTTTCAATATTCTTTGGATAAAAACAAACTTTATATTAAATAGAATAATTTTAATCTGGCCAAATCATTGCAGTCACTCTTCTGGTACCCAAACACATATCCAAATAGATACCAGATATAGAGTACCCATGCTCTGAGCAGGATCCTTATTTATTGACTCTTATTAATCTCATTAAAGCTTAAAATCCTTCTCCACATGACATAGATACCTAAAGGTAAATTCTAAGGGAAAGAAAATTAGTAATCACTGAGTTCTTACCATGTGCTAAATAGTCAATATAGGTTATTTCCATTAATCCTTAAAACTGTTTTACTGTTTATTTTCCTCAAAAATATTTATTAAATAATAAATATGTGTTAAGCTTTAATACATAAAGATGACAAGGACAGGTTGCTTGGCTTCCCAGGCCAGGTAGGAAAATAGATTAAGCAAAGTAACAATTACAGTGTAGTGTGATCAATGCCAAGACAGAGAGTTACATGCAGGAAACACAGTAGGTTGAAAATATTAATAGATTGCTTTGAGGGGGTAAAACTTGAACTTTATTTTGAAGGACAAGCAAAAGCCAAATAAAAATGAACAGAAAGGTATTTTGTTCAAAGTGAGGACATAACCAAGAATTAGCTATGTACAAGCACAGCGCCAAGCAGTTTATTTAATCCTCATCTCATTTCTATGACCTATGAGGAAACAGGCTCAGAGAAGTTTAAGTAACTTCCGAGGACACAGAACTCCTAGATGCTAAAGCCCAGCTTTGAATCCAGGTAGACTGACTCTAAAACTCCATTCATTTAACCACTGAGCTATTTCACAGCTGGGAAGACATAGAACACATAAGTAGCTTAGTCTGTCTAAAGTACAGATTTTGTGTGGGGAAAAGGAAACGAGGCTAGCGAGGTAGGTGAGAACTAGATAGGGAAAGGTCTTGTATCTCATGCTAAGATACTAATTCCGTCCTGAAAGTAAAGCACTGGAGGGATCTTAGGCATCGAGTCACAAGGTAGGTAGATAGATACTTCATGAAAACAGCAACTTATATGCAAGGCTGTGTCCTAAGCATTTACACTCCATTTAAGTCTGAAAATCCATGGAGATAGACACAATTATTATGCTCAGTTGTAAAAGTGAGGCCCAGAGAGGTTAAGTGACTAGGCCAAGATGGCACAGCTTGCTGAGTAGAAAAGCCAGGACTTTAACAAAGCAGTCTAGCTCCAGATGCCATAACCTTCCTCCTCTGTCATCTTGCTTGCAGGTAGGCCACGGAGAATCACTCTGGCTTTGGATATGTGCTGGATAGATTGGAGAGAAGCCAGCCTAGAAAAGACAGGGATGATAATGTCTGCTATGAAGTCAATATTATTTCTTCTATATTCTTTAGGCAAAAAAACAAACTCAGAGAAGTGAAGAGATTTTGCCCTAGATAATATACTATGTGTCAGGGTTGGATTTTGATTCCAAGAGTGTCAGAAATAAAAGCCTTTATATTTACAATGTTTGAAGCTACATCTTGCTAATTCAATTTCTAGAAAACTATTATAAGTTCTAAATTATATGAGTCTACAATAATGAGGTTTTATTCTCTGCAAATTCAGCATTCAGGTATGATCCCACTAAGTGATGTGCTTAAGTATGTCAGAAAACGATCCACAAATTGCCATGTTTCCCTGTGCTCAAGAATCCATGGGCTCTCCTCTGTCTATGGGCTGTAACAAGTGCAGAGCATGTCACTATTTAAAGCTGATAAGCATCATCACAGTGAGCAGATCATTATGAAAATCATTATGTCTGCTCGCTTATGAATTGCTTTTAATATGAAATTGATCTTGAAATGCAACAAAAGTAAATGCTATAGACTTGTTTTCTTTTTCCTTCCATTCCCTCTTATCTTAGTATAATTTGAGGTTTGATGAATGCAACTCATTTCTATTCAATATCTAACTTTATGGGGAAATTCCATCCTGAGACAGGAAATATTATACTGTAGAATGAATTAGATATTCTCAACCTCTAGTGCATGGATCCCAGCCACCTGTCTGCTTAATAAATGCTATAATATTGCATTTCACTTAAAGCCAGACCTGGGATGCTTAATGTAACAAAGAAAATCACGGGAATCACCATTTTCTATTGTAAGGGTGCCCTGCCACCTCTCCGGAGATCTCCACTTTGCACTTAGGGGTGCAGATTAAAGAGTGTGCCATGTTATTATATTATTAATTTGAACCTATCCTGAAGGTTTTAGAGCTGCTGTGATAGCCACTAGCCTCAACTGGCTGTTGAACACTTGAAATGTGGCTAGTCTGAACTGCAATGTGATAAACCTGTTTCTTCTCATCTTCTAAAACATTTAAAATCACATATGTGGTTCACATTATATTTTAACTGGACAGTGTTGTTCCAGAACCACTAATTTGAAAGTATGCGCCTGCGTATGGTATATGTGCATGTGTTTTGCTTTGTTTTGTTAAACATAATTAACCGTCATCTAAGAAGTTCATTACAATTTGCCTTTTTCCTACAAATAAAGTCTTCAAAGAGATACTGTAAATAAAGATACCAAGGTCCAGTTTCCTTATCTGTAAAACAAGAGTTTACCTTCTAGTCTCCAAAAATTATCTCCTAGCTTTACGCAGTCTAGGAGGCTGAGTCCAAAGCATTTTCCAATCTTATCTAGTCATGTCTGCAAAAACAGCCTGTTTTAATAGGCTATAAGAATTCCTCCCTCATCTATACATCTACTTATTTAAGCCAACATTCATTTTATGAAATTTTAATATTCTACCCACAAGAAAATATATATTAAATTAGTTCATTTTTCCTAACACAAACCTAAAAGTATAGTTAAACTAGATTTGAATATGCTTGAAACTTTTGCCTTATCCCTGCCTAGTACCTTTTAGAACATGCCACATTGGAAAAAATTGTGTCACCTCCAAATGAGTAGGGTGATACAAGAATACAATGCAAGAGAATCAACATATAATTTCTCTGTTGCAAGTTTAAAAATGGAAAACACATCAACTTTGGAAGAAATGATCACTAACAATAGGAAGGGAGCTGTCATACTAACAAGTGGGAATCAGTTATGTAAGTAATAGAATTTTGAAAGGTTCAGGGCTCAGGTGGAGTGTTACTCTACTGTGTCTTAGCATTTCTACTCAAGAGATATTTAAGGATGCTGAGTTCTTCATACTACTTTGAGGTGACCCATAAAGCAGTTTCTCAATTTTCCTTAAAACTACCAGAATCTGAAGCGTAGATATAAAGTGAACTGTCTTTAATTTGATTGAAGCCAGAGAGAAGTGGTGATGACATGGTCAGAAGAAATGAGTTCACTCAACTAGAGACATCTTTAAACACTGGATACTCCCAGTCTTTCTTACTTGTAGGCCTACAAATGATCTTCACAATGCATCAGCCAGAATCCATTTCAGAAATACATGCAAATGCTTATTTTCTACAAATAATAATGAAGCTCATTTAATTAATGTAGAATTTTATTTATAGCATCAGTGTAGCAGAGAGTGCTGGTGTTCACCAATAGCTGTGTCCACCAAGTCTTGTTGGGCACACAGATATTCTGCTCTATTGTTAGGTGTGGCCATGGATTGAGTATGGCAAATTCAATGTGAGCCAAAGTGATAGGTGCCACTTTCATGTTTGGCCCGTATAAAGCTCCCACGTGTGACCTCCCCCCCCCCCATTTGCTGATGAAGTGATGAGAATTCTCAAAACCAAGAAGAGGTCAGAGCCTCAAGATAGAAAGCATCTGCATTCCTGAATTACCATGTGGAGCATAATCCTACTCACCACCAACTCTTCTTAATGAAAAATGAATGACAATGTATTGTGTTGGACTCACTAAAATTTTGGAGCTTAACCTTACACAAGCAGTTCCACATACGTTAGTTATTTTAACAGTTTTCTCATTTAGGAGCTGAGGATGAGAAGAAATTTGAAAATGCCATAATGTCTACTAACAAATAAGGAAATGGGAACAAGGAGTCATTTGACTGGCTCATTTTCAAGGTGTAATGCCCACGACCTGGCAAGTAAACATCTAGCTGTAAATGGAAAGATTAGGCAAAGGCAATAGAAACAGACACTGAATTCAGTGTGATTGAGTTGGAAGATGGCTATGTTTTAAGGATTAAGCTTTGAGCAATTGTCAACAGAGAACTCTGCCATGAACATATCTAACTTTATTCCAGAAAGAAAACAGAATGGCATGAATAGGGCCAAAATGGAAAAAAATAAATAATTGTGTTTGGGATAGGATTAGGCAGAAAAGTGAAAGGCAAGTACGAACCACAACACATTCTATGGGCCAGTCCTGGTTAAGCATTCCTCCAATATCTGACAGAGGAAGGACTGCTGTTAGCACTACCTCCGAATTATGTTGACATTGCACACTATTTGTACATATTTTTCAACTTATCCTTCATTGCCTTAATAAAGACCTGAGTCAAGAGAAGGCTCTAAAATAATATTAAAAAGTATCTTGACCAGGTGGATCCAACAACAGTATTTGGCCTAGACCGAGGCTAGTTTTCACAGCACAATAGCCATTAAAGGGTAACAGATCTATTCATGCTAACCTTGCTGAAAATATGGCACCCAACCAGGTACTACAGTTCTTTGGTTCTACTTAAGGTAAAGACTGTGCATATAACCTGAGCTGATATGAGCATATCATGATGGTTGGCTGCCAATCTATATATAATAACACCAGTTATTAAACACTTTGAATATTTTGCAAATAACTGCTACCCAAAATACAGCATAATCCAACAGATAGCCTATAGATTGACTATAATATCTTTCAATAATATTGTCTAAAGATAGTGTCTTAATCTATTGAGAATTGTTACCTAGGAAAGGAAGACCTTATTCTGATTTCTAAGTCAATATTTGGTAGCCTGTTTTAAAGTAAAACTGACTGACATATATATTTATATGGCTCTGCTAATCTCATGAGTCATTTCCAATGTGACAATCACCAATAACAAATATCTATGTAACTCACCAAAGCGCAACCTCAAAATGCACTCAAAAGAATCAGCACCAGTCTAAGTGTCAGATTTCTACTTACTCTGAGATGCAGGCTGGTTTAACATGTTTCTCTTAAGCCCTTAGGGATGTAGTTACTGTCTACTGGGCTGCAACTTTAAAAAGTAAGTGCTAACTTTGGTCAGTGATGGAAAATGCTTTAAGTTCATCCAACAGGCTCTTTTGCCCACTAGAAATGTACTTGAAGGAAAAGAATATTGAATGCCAGACCAGGACTACATCAAGGTCTACCTTGCTAAGCTAAAAAAACATAACCAATATATTGTACCTTGTGCCACATAAGTCCCCTTCCCTTGCCCCAATATTGTTAACGCACTGTTGCTGGTTTCCAAGACTGCAATACAGCTTCCATGTCTACCTGCAGTTCTTTATCAAGCTGAAGAAAATAAATGTCTCTTGATAACTTAGACTGGACAATCAGTTTCATTTTCTAGCTTCAGACACATTTCTCAAAGGAAGCATTATTGAAACTTTAAGTATAATAAACTTTCCTCGACCTAGAGACTCCTCCTTTTCTTAGAATTAAATCAGCATTATAAAGTTCCCTCCTCTTTAGGACTGTAACAAATACCCCCACATCTAAATTTAGTGCCAGTGCTTGTTGGTAAGCAATTGTAAGACAGAGTTTGCAAAACACTTTTAAGTTATTTTAATACTGCTTAACACTGCAATTAATACTCATGTTAACATTACTACCCATTTCAAATAACATTAATAGTGCATCTAAAATAGTGCATTTCTGGAGGTGGAATAGTGGGGGTGGGAGAAAGTATGTATCATTTATCTTCTCCAGCCCTCAGGAGGGAATGGTAGTGGAATGATTGCTTTAAGTTTTTTTGTTTCTCTACCCAAGTAATAGCTTTTGCCCTTAGGAGGAAGAGTGGAAAAGGAGTCAAGGGTTCTGTTTGGTTGTGCTACATTTGAGACACGTGTTAGTGATCCAAGTGGATATTTCAAGTAGATTATTGTTTATGTGATTCTGGAGAAATCAAGTAAAGGTTGGGGCTGAAAATACAAATGTCATGGTCATTAACATATAGATGATGTTTAAAGCCATTATATTTGGACATGATTACCTAGGAAGAGGAGAGAGGAAATGTTGAGCCACCACAACATTTAGTGACTACAAGAGAAGAATCTATCAAATAATCAGAAGAGTTGCCTAAGATAGGAGGAAACCCAAGAGAGTACGAGGATCTCTAAAGCAAAATGTTTCAAGAATAAAGGAATGATGGATGATTTCAAATGCTGCTGAGAGGCTGAGTTACATTTGGACTAAAGTCTGACTGTGGGACTACCTTTGTCTTTTCCCAATCAACCAACCAGAGCCTATCAGAGTACCTGGTTCATGGCAGGTGCATAATGAATATATTTTGAGTAGTATTTATAATCTATGCTGATGGCCTTGATTTATAAACTGATTCCATCAGGCAAAAGAAAAAATTTTAAAACAGGATTATGGATGGGCATTCTAAGAAGAGGAAAATCTTGAATTATAAAACTAACGAGAACAAAGTAAGTATGGGGAAGAAAGAATCATTCAGTTTGGTAGAAAGGGACTACGTGTAAATAACTCTAGAACCATGTTTTAGGATCCTATTCTAAAGAGTTTTGAATATCTTTGGAATGTTGATTACCTCAAAGAGACTTAATCAGAAAATTGAGTGCCCAAAGTATTTTATACAACTGTACAACTAAAGTAACATAGAGAATTATAGAAAACTTATACTTGTTTCTTTCTACCTAGATATTATTTCAAATCCTATAGTCTCAAAGTATACACAGTTGCCCAATTTGAATATTCTGGAGAATGTACAGGGTGGGTCAGCTATGGTCTTGTGCTTTTCCCTCCGGGGCACTGATTCTAGATTCTTATGGGCAAGAAACATAGCTGAGTGCTGGATCATGACAGATCTCAAGAAAAGGGATAAAGAAACTAACATGGGTTATTTGGCCAACATATCAGTAAAAAGAGGCCCATAGACTTTTTATAAATTTGGATGATGTCAACTGCCAATCTGTAGCCCATAAGTCATGGAGTAAAACTTCATTTACACTAGCCTTTCTTCAAAAGGTGATCTATGGGCAAAAGCATGTTTCTCCCAAGGAGCTGACAGCCCTTCTTTTATTTAATAATGTGTATTTAGTAACTTGTCATGTTTTCCCTGTCGCCTTGACTGCCCAGCTTGTTAAGTGTCTCCCAGCTCTAAACTTAGTCCGTATTAGGATTCCTAAATAAGTGAATGAGTTTTAAAAAGATATTACAACATATGCTATGCAAAAAGGAAGCCACACTTGGGGGCTGCTTATTGCCTCTCAAATTAAGCCAAAGAATTTGATCATTTGGTGCATAATTATATTCATTGTCTACAGAATTTTGCATGTGCAACAGACAAGGTTTGAAATAACAGGTCCACTGATGATTTTCCAAAACATTAAAATACACATGACATAAGAATTTACTTCATAATTTTAATTTATCTTTGATTTTTCAGAATGATAGTCTAGATTTGGTAGTAATTAATACATCAAGCTGCAAGAGCAGAGTTGATTTGTGTCAAATCAACTGGCCAATTCTCATTTTGCATCAGTACATATTTATAGAGCACTCATGATCCACAAGGTCTTATGTCAGTAGCAAAGGCTGATATGTAAACAGCTAAGCTTTGCAAGATATAATACATTGACTACTACAAGCACAATGGAAAGGAGAAACAATTTATTCTGACTCAGAAGATCAAGGAAAAATGGGATTTGAGCTGGTCTGTGAGGGATGAATTGGATTTCAACTGGAAAAAGAGGAGTATAGAAGAAAGCACTCCAGTATAATAAATGATCCACAGGAGTGGGAAGGGGCCAGCCCTGCTGTGAGAAATGATTACTTAACTCTCAAGTGGGACTGGTAAGGTAAAGAGGGGAGATGATATCACAAGAGATGAGGCTCAAAATATCCAGATGGGGCCACATGTCACAGGGCCTGAGTGCCTTGCTAATTGAGTTTAGACTTTATTCAAAATTAAATAGCTTTTTAGAAGAAAAATTACATAATGTTTTTTCTTTGGTGAATAGATACCTCACCAAAGAAGATATCAAGATGGCAAATAAACATATGAAAAAATATTCCATATCATATGGAATTAGCTAATTGTAAATTAAAACAATGTGACACCATTAAACATGTATTAGAATGTCCAAAATCCAAAACACTGACAGTCTGTAGCCCATCCCTTAGGTCTACACATATTTAATCGTAGCATCATGTTTCTGCATACTCTTGACACAAACTATTTCTTACCACTGTGTGTTAACATTTGTATCCCTGTGTTAAGAGCACTTGTGATAACTGGTTGGACTTAACTGGAAGGGACTTTTGCCATCCACATTTACATCAGTCTTGTGTTTATGTTTATGATTTGTGGTCATATCTTCCAATAGACCTAAGGAAATTTAAAAGTCATATTTTTTACAATATTTTCAATATGACCCTGAAGAGAATCTTAAACACTGCCAATGGCACACCCCTTCGCATTAGTCTCTACAGATGGAAAATTTTAAGTGGCTCTTTAAAAAAAAAAAAAAAAATCATAATATTACAGGGATACAAATGGTTTGGTTACATAAATTGCTTTTGTACCATTTTAGTCAAAGTTGTAAGTGTGTTTATCCCCCAGATAGTGGGCATTGTACCCGTTAGGTATGAATTTACTCATACCCTCCTACCCCCACCACCTGCTTCATTTCTGATGAATGTTATTTCCATATGTGCACACAAGTGTTGACTGATTACTTCCAATTTAATGGTGAATACATGTGGTGTTTGTTTTCCCATTCTTGTGATACTTTACATAGAAGAATGGTCTCCTGTTCCATCCAGATTAATACAACAGGTATTAGTTCACTATTTTTTATGGCTGAGTAGTACTCCATGGTATATATGTATATATATATATATCAATTTTATTAATCCACTCATTTAATCATGGGTATTTGGGCTGTTTCCACATCTTTACAATTGTGAATTGTGCTGTTATAAACATTCAAGTGGAGGTGTCTTTTTTATAGAATGTCTTTTTGTCCTTTGGGTAAATACCCAGAAGTGGGATTGCTAGATCAAATGGTAGTTCTACTTTTAATTCTTTAGATATCTCCAAAGTGGCCCTTAATTATTACAAGAATAGTCTACATTTGCTGCAAAGATTCTTTCTATTGACCAAGTCTGATCCTGAGCCATCTCTAATCTACCTACTTTCTGACTTTATAAATCAATCAGATGTGAGATGCAGCTTCAAATCCTTTCTTGAACTGTTAGGAAATTGCTCTATAACCAGAAGTGCACTCTTAGAAATATACTCACAATCCTTCCCTGTTTTTCAATATGAATGTATTATTACAAACAGACTTGGCTATAATTGAGTCAAACCGTTCTATAATGTCAGTCAATCTTGCCCATCATCATTCTTTCCAACATTTTGTCTGTATACCTGAAGGCAGAATTTTAGATTGGTATCTTCCTGAATTCTTCCTCATTACAATAACCACATTTCAAAACTATGTCTAGAGTGTTGTAAGTACTTTTGCCAAAGGCTTCCTATTTCCCTTGCTATATGCTTCAAAATCCCCAAATTTCATCTTCTCTGATTCACAGCCCCGTAGTTTATAAATTTTATTATCTCTGGTGATACCTTACTACAGCAACTTACCTTCCTATTCTCCCTCTCTGTTCCTCTCATATTGCCTGTGAGCCTCTGAGAAACATCTTTGTACATGTAAGATATCTATTCCACTTATTTAATTCAGGGTTTTGTTTGCATTTTTATCATGAGCTGTCACATTAATCTTTCTGTCTATATCAAGCCTTCTCCGGCCTTCTGTTTCTGGATTTCTGTATTTTTCTTTGTACATAGTTTATCTAGCATCTCATCAAACAGAAATTTCTAAGCAGCTCTTCTATACATGTGCTCAATGCAAACATGCTCATAATCAATATCTTCAGAGCACTACAGGATTCTAAAGTGTTTTAAAATAAAGATTTACCTATGTTCCTGGAATTTCTACAGTGAACTAAACTTTATTGTAATGATTTTCTTTGCAAGCCAGTCATCATTAGCCAGTCGACATTAAAATTGCTTTGCCTGTCTACCTCTGGGAACAGTGGTTTTCTGGGCTGGGGATAAAGCTTGGGTGATCTTTGTACACTTATGTCCCAGCCAGACTTTTGGTTTTTTTGTAAAATCTTCTAAATACAAAAGTGCATATTCTATTAGAAAGGGATCTTCATGTGTTTGCTCATCAAGAAACTTATGAGCACTACACTATGTTCTGGTCTGTGATAAATGTTGATTACAGAGATACGTAAGCCAGGGCCTACAGGAAACAGACACGTAAACAGACAACTGTAGCTTGAGATGGTAAGGGCTGAGTGTTGGGAGGGTATCTTGGGAGCACAGAGAAGGGATGCTCATGCAGCCTGAGACATCAGGGTGGGTGCTTCCAGGGCTTGAAAGGCTAGCAGAAGGGAGCTTACACTGTCACAGACTAAAAAGTCATTCAGGAGTCCCCCTGAATGGTTTGAAAATAAACACTGGGAAAGGAAAGATTATTAAGCTACTTCTTTAAACAACGGAAGGACATTGAGGGGACACTAGGAGTTTGATGCCACCCAATATCTCCTGAAATGCAGGAGGAATTTGAGCAAGTGCCTTGCACTAGCTTTAGAATATTCTCCAAAATGACCACGCCTATGGTAGATATGGTTGCATGTAGTGAACGGATATTGAGGTCATGAGCCTATAAAACCCCTAGCTAACTCCTTCACTATGATTTCTCATTTAAATAATTCTGAATTTTAAAATTTTTTAAAGGTTCCCTGCATCTTTCATTTAATTGTGAAGATGAGATTATAGATACAAACATTTTGCCACTTCTAAATAGAGGTAGGTGGGGGGCATGGGAGGAGATGCTTTTTTTCCATTTATCTTATTTCCCTAAGAGCAATTTCCCCTTGGCCTCTTGGCCCCACTCTCATCTTTTTCTGATTGTTGGCGAGTGGGAGAGAAAAACTGGACATGTTAGGCGTGTGTAGTCCAGCCCTTTCCTCACTTATGCACTAGGGATCAACATGCCTGCAGGAAACACCCATTCTGGGCTTTTCCACTTGCCTTAGAGTAGAAGAGGAAGCTTCACTCACATGGAGATGGTCTATGGATTACCTTGGTTCACCTGTGATTGGCTGCACAAGCCTAATTTGGGGGTTCAATATTATAAATACTACTGTTGTCCCACACACATGCCATGTTCTCCAGCATAATCTTTATAAGTTTTCGTGTTGACATTTTGGTCTCCAAGGGCTTGATTTCCTCATCTGACTCTCAGTTGGTTCCAAACGTAGGTGAGAAAAACAAGGGTGCTATTCCTAGGCACTCTTTAAACCACAATAGTTCTCATAATGTATTAATAAATTGGCTTTTTCCATAATAAGTCTGTCATCTGTGAGTTTGTTCAGTGTGAATTAATTCTCAAGAGATAGCTCATCTCAGGTACTCTGCTAAGATCAAGTTTCTGAGACTGCAATACATGAAGCTGACCCTGAACCACAGGGACAAACAAATTCCAGTCTGCAATGAGAGAGAAGTATGTAGACAACACACAGAAACAGAAAAGAGACAGGAGGAGAGAATACTATTAGCATCCCAGCTCCTGGGGCAATCTGTTCCTAAGTGCAAGACACCTTTTTACCCTTAGGTTCTATGACACACCTGGGAAGCTGATAATAATTTTTTTTTCTTTAACTAATTCTAATGGGCAGTAGACATGTCCAACTTCACAAGCACGTGACCAGGGCAGTTGCACAGGGCTCCTCAGAAGGGCCCTCTGCCCTTGGTTTAATATCTGTGGTCACTGTCTTGAAGTTTGTAATAATTTCATATTTGAATGTGTTTTGTAAGTGAAGTCCAGCGAGACAATGGAGCATGCTCTGGGTGTTTGGAGCCTTAGCTCATGTGTGGTCCCACCTCCCAGTGCCTTCCTGTCTCTCTAGCTTGGGTTCTCAGCTGTCTTCTACCAGCCCCAGGCTTTCCTTCCTGACTCTTCATCCCCACCCAGCTGACAGTGCCCCAGCAGGGTCCTGTGCATAGACACAACATGAGGAGCTGGGGCTGGGCACACATGCTCTGGTGTCCTCAGGCACAGCATGGTGGTGCCATACCTGCACTGAGCTGGCAGCACCCTGGTACACTCCACAGGTGATACAGGGAACTGGTGCAGAGACTGCAATACCCGTGGGAGTCTCTCATCTGCTGTGGGTTGGGATGGAAGGCTGGAGAGAAGGGGAGATACTTGACTCAACTTCCCTGCCCCAGACCAAGTCATGGTGCATTGGTCAGGGAAGCAGGGAACCCTAAAGTTGGTGGGACACATGAGTGTGCCAAGTGGTGGGATGGGACTGAAGCACCTATGAGGGTCAGCATTCACTTCAAGATTATCCCACGCTCAAGGGAGCAACATTAAATAGCAAATGCAAAACATCTTAACAAGAGAAAGGGAGAGAGACAATAAAAAAAAAAAAAGGAAATGCCTTATATTTTAGTACCTTTATAGGGCAGGTCTTTCCCACCCATGAACAAGTAGCCCACATTTGCATTTTTCCCTGGGCTCTGCAAATCACATAGCCAGTTTTGCCAGTAGATCTCTATTACTTGCAACAAAAGAATCCTAACTTAATACATACGCTTTTCACATAGCTCTATATTTGGAGTAATTCTTTATAAGTCTCTTTCACATGAGATAATACCACTTTGTAAATTATTTTACTGGGCTGTAAGCATTTGCTCAAATCTTTCTACAACAGTAAATGGTGAAATCCCCAGGGGCCTTGTCTAGCATGCCTTTTGGTGCCCAGAACTATGTTCCAGACACAGAATTCACATTCACAGTATGTTTATAAAATAAATGTCAATATGATCAGTCATTAAGACAAGAATGCTTTCAAGGATCACCACATCTTATCCAGAGCTAATGACAGATAAGAAAGAAGGCTTAGTCTATCAGTTATGTATTGACAACTGCCTAGTTAAAGCCCGCCTTCCACTGCAGCATTAATGCAAGACTGGGAAAGCAGATAAACACTCTTCTCCAGATAAGCCTAACCCTCATGTCAGGTTATGCAAATCTGATTTGAAACCGTTTGCAGGCATTTTGTCCATTTAACTTCAAATGCCAAACATTTACAACATACGTTGTGTGATTTCAAAAGTACTTTAGTCTGTTTATCAAATATGTGAATAAATTAATTTATATATCATTATACTCTCTGTTCCCTTTTTTTCAGATTTCTAGTTACAATACAGACAGAGGAGAGGGAGAGAGTTAAATAGTTAAATGATGAACATCCAGGGAATAAGAGGCAGAAGAAGAAGGAAGGAAAAAAGAAAGGAAAAAGGAAGGGAAGAGAGGAAAGTACACAGGAGAAAAAAACTGAAAGCATTCCACTCTTTGGGTTAAATCAGATCCAACTATGTCTTATGCAAGATTTATCTGTGAAATATGATAACACCATCAATCTCCCAAGGTTATGGGGGGAACTAAAAGACATAACATATGTGAACACACCCAATAAGCTGTCTTGCATATACTTGATGACAATTATTGAAGCAAATGGGTATTTTCCATCCAAGTGAAGAAAAAACTCCTTACATGGATATTAGCTGCCAGGAAAGCCGTTGGAGAGAATTCACACCAATTAGTATTGTTTCAGGAACAACTGCCTTGTGTTAACACACAATGGAAGCAGTAACTGTTTATTTCTACCCAGATTTAGTCAAGTTTATGACCACCACCATTTGTCTATAAAAGCTTTTATATATTTAACACTTAAAAAAAGAATTAGTTCAGGTTGTCTGGTTATCCTTGCCCAATTCTCACTCTAAATGTCTCAATAATAGGTGATAAAGTTAACTATAAAACATATCCCCTGAAACTGAGTCACAAATTTGGGTTTCTCAGGGCAAAGGCCCAGGTTCAGGCCAAGCCATGAACTCTCATCTTCTTCCTCTTCCTTCTTCTTTGTTATAACACTGATAATACTGCTGTCACTTGGTATAGGATTTTATAGTTTAAAACACATCAATATATGTTCTCTTAGTAATTCTTTGCAAAAACACTGTTGGATAAACAGGGAAAGTGATACTAACCAAATTTTAACATGTAAAAGTATAGAAGTTACAACACACCAGTAATGAAAGCAAGTCTAAGCTCCAGCTTTCTGGGCTCTTTGTCCAATTCTTCAACTACACCACATTATCTTTACATGAAACATTTATAAAAACAGGATTCTCCCTAACTTATTCAGGTCAACACAATTGGTCGTGAGGATCCCTTTAAGACAATCATTTTCCCTAATTCATAACTTTCAAGGGAAGATATGTTTCCCCTCAGAGTCTGTGGACACCAGGAACATTATTTGAACTCATATTTTTCACAGTAGGACTTTCAACGTGCCACAAAGCCACTACTTATCACAATGGCAAGAGAGGACTTGGCAAACACAAACTCACTGAAAGAGGGAAATTAATATTATTTTATGAGGTAAGATAATTCTGAAAAATATGCATTAAAATCAAATTCCTATGCTGCTCCTCAGATTTATAACATTAGCATGCAGGTACCAGCAGTAGGCTTGATAATCCATAGAACTATATTAATGTTTTTGTTTGTTGTTTTGTTTTGGAAATATCTTGAGCTTTTTTGTAAACACTGAGCACTAGTTTATGTACCCCATGGAACTTTAAGAAAAAAAAAACCACCCAAATATTCATGTATAAATTCCTATTGGAAGAAATGCAAATAATATAGAATTTATAGCAATAAGTGGATGTTCTTTTTTTCACATACCCATGGGTAATAAAGTGAACAGTTTGCATATTTTCAGTCTTTACACATTACGTATGTATACAGTTATTTTTAAATATTATATGAACTTAGATATGCAGTAATACTATAAACTGTATTGTCTTGTAACTTGACTTTATTTTTCTTTCTTTTTTTCTCAAAAATATGTCTTGACGATCTTTCAGTGTATATGTATGTGTTTGTATGTGTTCACATGTGTACATACACAAGCTTAGAGTTTCAAACCACTGCATTCTATTCCATAAAATGAATATGCCAGAATAAATGTAATCATTCCATCGCCAATGGATATTTTTGTTGTTTCCAGTTTTCAGTGAATACAAACAATGCTGTAAAAACATTTACTATATATACATGTTTCCCTCCTCATGACCAAATGGATGGAATCAAGAGAATATCTATTTTGAATATTGATAGATGTTGTCAAATTGTTGTCCAAAAAGAGTTTCATCAATTTACAGTCACGGTCATGTATGAGGCTATCCATTTACCCCACTCTCACCAACATGGAATAAAATCAGTTTTTTATTAAAAGTCTGCCCCAATCCAATGCATATTGGTCTATGTCTCTATTTTTGTTCCAATACCATGCTGTTTTGATTACAAAAGCCTGGTAGTATGGTTTGAAGTCTGGTAATGTGATACCTCCAGATTTGTTTGGTTTGCTTAAGGTTGCTTTGGCTACTTGGGCCCTTTTCTGATTCCAAACGAAACGATCATAAACCAGAAGGAGGAATTTTAACTTTATTCAAAATGTAGAGGGAAGCCAGAGCACTGGCTTCTGAATGGCTAAACTGCTCCCAAACACAGAGAAGGGCTAAAATGTTATGTTTCCTATCCAAACAGATACTTCAAGTGTGGACAGGAACAATGTCTACTTATCCCCTGAGCAAAGCTCACAGAAAAGGAAAGCTCACATCAGCAGTCAGAGCTTCCCTCACAGACTCAGGCCAAGAGGCAAAGCTGAACAGCGCCATCCAGTTGTGGAACCAAGCCCCTGACCCACGCCCTCACCATTTTCTTTCAACTCAAATGCTAAACCTGAAGCATTTTTCTTTTTCTTTGATGCACAGTAACCCTTGCCAGTTGATAAACCAGGAGCAGGAACTCTGGCCGTGTTCAGCCACTAGAGTGGCCAAAAGGGTCTGCCACATCAGCACCAACAGCCCAGGCAGGGCAGCAGCTCACAGCTCACCCCTAAGGCAGCAAGCCTACCTCTGCAGATGGTCCCATTTCCCACGTAGCCTGGTTTGCAGGTGCAGCTATGTCCCTGGACAGTGTTGGTGCAGATGGCATTCTCATCACAGTTGTGCTGCCCGCTGCCACATTCATCGTGTTCTGTTTGTAGGGTGAAAGAGAAAGAGAGACACCCTTTCTTAGGTTGGAATCACTGGTTTGGAAAAGTTAGCTGAAACTCATCAAATAAGAATGACAGTGACTATCATGTGTCAGGACCTTACTATGTGCCTGGTAGTTTCTGTTGAAATCTAAACCCTGCAAGATGTTATCATCCCCACTTTGCAGGTAAAGAAATAGTGGCAGAGGAGCCAAACAACTTATGTAAGTCAAATGATTGGTAACCGCTGCTCTAAGGTCGTTGTTTCTTCTACCTCCTAAAAAGTTTTCCACAGAGGTTCCAAGGCAATGGGTCTCAACCAGGGGCAATTTTGCACCCCCTTCCCTTGGAAACATTTGACGTGTCTGAGGGTATTTTGAGTTGCCATAGTTGGGGACAGGAAGTGCCACTAGAACCTAGTGGATAGAGGTTAGGGATGCTACTAAGCAACTTAAAATGGGCAAAAAACCCAACAACAAAGAATTAACTTGCCTGAAATGTTGGCAGTGCCAAGGTTGAGAAAATTTTCTCTAAGGTTAAGAAGAAAAAGAAACAAACCAATAGAGATTCCATGGTTTCTTTAAATCAAAGAGAATAAATCTGAAGAGGAAAGCCCATGAATATAGCCTAACAAAGGAATGTTTACCAACAAGTATTTCAAAGGAGTAGCTCTGGTCATGGGAATGCTGGTGAGCACAGGGTTGTGCTGCATTTAGGAAAGGAATTTATTTACTCTAGAGACTCCGTTTCAGGGCCCTCAGCAGTTTAACTCTAATTTCCCATATACTCCACTCTATAGGGTTCAGAATCTAACCTCAGGGTTGTTGCCTAATGTTTAGTGATATGGTTATATAAGTTCAAATAACTATGGCATCCTTAATCCACAAAACATGGAGGGAAATGGCTCTAACCCTACAAAACAGATGGAAAGATTCCAAGTTAGAAACCAAGAATTCACAACTAACTACAATTTCCCCTCATAGTTAGGACACTTCATAATCAGCATATAAAGTTATCCAAATGACCACTCTGCAAATAAGCATTATGACAAGTTTAAACCCTTTATTCCTTTTAACATCTGCTAGTATAACTTCTTAGACATTTTAAGAAAAAAAATCCAGTAGGGCCATTTAAATCATAAAAAGTTATAAAAACAAGAGTAGAAATACAAGCTAGAAACCCCAAAGAAATAATACTAATTGGAACAAAACTAAAAATTCAATATAATTTGTTAAGTGAACTATTAAATCAATGTTCCAATCAATTGAAATTTCTTCCATCTTCTTAATTTTTATTTTAAATTTCCTTACATGGACTTAGTAATTAAAAAGTTTAAATACTGTAAACTGCAACTGTTTTAGTCATATATGCACAACTGGAGTAAAGACATATACATTTGACTCTTGATTTAACACCTCGGATTTTCCAAAGAAAATTTTTCTTTAGGCCTTAAAACCAACCCAAACTGTCAGTGAGAAACATGCGAGCAGTGAGAAAAAAAGAGAAGATTTATGAGGACACAATTCTAATTTGTGCTAAAGTCATCTCCAGCACACTCCAGAAATGGTGTAACCCTGTGGATGTCTAATCAAATTTGCAAACCTATCAAGCACCTAGTTATGTGCCAGTGTAATACCAGATGATATTAGGCACACAAAAAAGCCTAAGAATACAGACTTAGACTCCCAGTGTTTTCAGTCTCCTAATTTAAATTCATTTAATAAATAATTATTATGGTCTTTATTGGGAATATCAAAGATGAGTAGTTACAGTCTCTGCTGACATGACCATTTTAATAGGGGTAACTAACTGGAACACAAGAGAGAAGTGATAAGAGTTATAAGTAGTTGACCTTATATTTTATCATAAAAACAGAACATACTTTAGAATGAAAGGGTGCTCCACTAATAATTACATTGGGATAACATGCATAACTCAGAATGACCTTGGCAAGCCAGAATGTGTGGTCATGCTAAATAAGTGGAATAAAGATAAACTAGGCTAAGAGTTCATTGGAGAGATGAAATTCCTTCTAATGGAGAGAAGAGAAAAGTCTTCTTGCAAGAGGTAATATTTGAACTGGTCTTTCAAGAATGGTCATGGTTTTCTCAATTAGAGTTGCCCATGAAGGGCACTTCAGGCAAAAGAACAGGGTAGAGAAAGGTATGGTTTTGTGCAACATTCCAAAAGTCTGGCCCGTCCTTACCTACCTGGTCTTTTCTCTCAACAGGCTTGAAATAAACCCTTTTCTCTGATGAGGTAGCCTCAACACTGTCCTGTAAATATATGAGTTTGTTCCTACTTCTCTGTTTTTCATGTTGTTTCCCTAACCCCAAATACTCTCCCAGTATAGATGGTATACCTGTGACCCTGCCAGCCTTCAAACAATACTTCAAACCCATACTCTGGCTACACTTGTGAAGCCTTCCACACCTTTCTCTCTAGACCATGAATTTCACCCATCTTGGAACTTTCATAAAATTTAATGTATTTACCTCTTTGGAGGTAATCATATCATAATGCATTATGATGATATTTGCAAGCTTTATCATTTATGCCTTAATTAACTAATTGACTTGAAGAGAGGAATTGTAACCTATTTTCTACAATCCTCACTGTAACTATCAGTACTTCACATAATGGTATTGAACCTAGAAAGCGCCAAGTACTGAACAAAATATTCTACATATATCATTTAATTCACCCAACAATCAGATGAAGTAAGTTTGCTGATTTTACAATGAAGGAGCTGAAATAAAAAGACATCAAATAACCCACCTATGATCACAGGACTGGGCAGTAGGGGAACTCAGATTTGTGAGTACAAACACTGGATGAACAAACACATCACTGAGCAGTTGGAACTTAATTTAGATGTGGCTAAAACGAAACCAAGACATATGGAAGTTATTCCATAACACCGAAGATGAAGACTGTCCTCTTCTAGCCCCAAATTCCCATTGAGAGATCCTACATACTTTCTGAGAAGATATAACCTATTCCAAAAGGACCAAGGCTATAAAATCTCCACATTTCATTTTGTATAGTCATGCCCAAGCTTTCAAAGTGACTAACACCTTCAAAACTGTATTTGACAGGGAGAGCCAAAGAAAACACAGTTTCCTTTTAAAAATATCGTATTCCTTTCCAGCTGCTGGAGATGCTGCAAAAGGCAGAGATGGACTGGCATAGAAGTTTAAAGCACAGACTTCAGAACCACACATCCTGGGTTAGAAGATATTAGGCTTGGTAATAACCAGCTATACAAACTTGAGTGAGTTACTCAACCTTGCTGTGTCTTAGTTTCATAATTGTCATATGTGGATAATAACAGAACCTATCACCTGGGATTGTTGTGAGAATTAAACCAGTTAATATAGGCAGAACACTTGTTATAGCACATTGCAACTAGTAAGTAATCTACAAGATTAAGTTATATTATTATCATTGTTGTTATTACCACTACTATTAATACTGCTGCTGCTACAATTACTTGTGGGCAGACTTAATCAATGGATGGTAGTTAAAACTAGTTCAGAGAGATGTCACCAAGATGACTGATTAGAGGTGCCCAGCACTCATCTCTTGCACAAAGAAGGATACAAACAACAAATAGATAACCATACATCAAACAGAGATCTAAAGGAGAACACTGTAATTCAGCAGAAAAGTGATAAAGATCCTCTAAGGCAGAGAAACTCAGGATGGCAGCATAGAGAGGGTAAAAATCACCCAGCATTTATTAGCTTGAAGCCAAGAGGGACTCCTCATTGTGAGAAAAAGGAAAGTGGGAGAGCCCCAGCAGTCTATATTCCCACCACAGACATCTGCAATCCTAGCTATAGAAGACTCCACAGCCTTCAAAGGACCTGAGCCCAGTACAAGCAGTTGCTTAGGATGTAAGCAACTGCATATTTCCAGAGAGGGTATTCACACCGGGTCACCTCCACTCCCCCAGATCCAGACCATTGAAATACAATGTCATTTTAAGGGTGGAGTTACCACCAGAATGCATGGTATCCTGGGGCCCAATAGTGCCTGCATGTCCTGGGGCCCTGCTGACACCACATCCACCCAGAAAGCTGGAGCATTGTGACACCAGCTGGACATAGTGGTGTAGTCACAGCCATGGCATCTGAGCCCATGTAGCACAATATACCCTGGGGAACAGCCTGCCATCAATGCTGGCATCCCCACCTTCTCCAAAGGCAGAACTGCCATGGGCCTGAATGTGCAACACAGAGGCCTGAGGACTTGTTCACTCATGGCCCACCAGTGCCCAGTGTCTCCACTCTCTCCAACAGCAGAGCTACTCTGTGTATATACATGCACTCTTCACCCTAGGGCATTAAGACTAGCCTCTTTATGTTTCTACCCCCAGCGAAGCTATGCCATGACCTCTAAAACTGCAGCCTAGGCAACTGAGGCACTCGTAGACACCATAAAAATTGATTACACCTGAAGAAATCACACAAAGACTACAATACTGTATCCACCCAGACCCAAAGCCAAAGTACCACACCCAATCAACACTATAGAACACATCTAAGAAAAAAGTCTTTCCCTACAAAAGCAACTCCAAAAAATTGGAATTGGTGTATCTGTTATGCCAGATACACAGATAACAATATAGTGACACAGGAAACATGAAAAAGCAAGAAAATATGACAACTCCAAATGAACACAATAATTTTCCAGTAACAAACTCCAAAGAAAATAAAGTCTATTAAAGGGGTAAAAAGGAATTTAAAATAATGATGTTAAGAAAACTGAGCAAAATACAAAAGACCACAGTCAATTCAGCTAAATCAGGAAAATAATGTAGGATCTGGGTAAGAAATTCAACAGAGATAGATATCACCAAAAAAAAAAAAAGAGAGAGAGAGAGAAATTATGGAACTCAACAATTAAATGAATAAAATAATACAACTGAAAGCTTCAATAATAGACTAAATTAAGCAGAAGAAATAATTTCTAAACTTGAAGACAGGTCTTTTGCAAACCCCAGGAAGACAAAAAATAAAAATAAAAAATAAAGAATGAATTAAGCTTATGGGACACATGGAAAACCATTAAGCAAATATGTATTTGAATTTTAGGAGTTCCAGAAGGAGAGATGGGAAAAGGCATAGAAAATATATTTAATAAAATAATGGCAGAAAATTTCCCAATTCTTGGGAGAGATATGGACATTCACATAAGGAAGCTCAAAGATCCCTCAAACAAATTCAACCCAAAAAGGTCCTCTACAAAGCATATTAAAATCAAATTTTCAAAAGTCAAAGAGAGAATTCTAAAAATAGCAAGAAATAAAGCATCAAATCACATCTAAGGAAAACCCTATCAGACCAACAGCAGATTTCCCAGGAGAAAACTTACAGGCCAGAAGAGAATAGGATGATATATTCAAAATAGTGAAAGAAAAAAAAAACAAAAACTGGCAGTCAAGAATACTATACTGAACAAATCTATCTTTCAGACATAAATGAGAAATAAACTTTTTCCCAGACAAGCAAAAACTGAGTGAATTTATCACCACTAGACCTGCCTTACAAGAAATGCTATAGGGAATCTTACATCTGTAAGTGAAAAGACAATATATGCCTTCATGAAAACACATGAAAGTATAAAATTCACTGGTAGAGCAGATACAAAAATGAGACAGAGAAAGGAAGAAAATGTTACCATTACAGAAAACCACCAAATGACAAACATAAACAAGAGAGAAAGAAATAAAAAAGGATATACAAAATAATCAGAAGGCAATTAACAAAATGACAGGAGTATTCTCACCTATCAATAACAACCCTGAATTTAAATGGTTTAAATTCCCCAACTAAAAGGTACAGACTGGCTGAATGAATTAAAAAAAAAAAAAAAAAACAAGATGCAACTACATGCTACCTATAAGAAACTCATTTTGTTGGTAAAAATATGCACCAACTAAAAGTAAAGAGATGGAAAAACATGCTCTACACACAGGGACAAAAGTGAGCAGGAGCAGTTATACTTATATAAGATAAAATAGACTTTAAACTTAAAAAAAAAAAGAGACAAAGAAGGTTGGGATATAACAATTATACATTTATTATAAATATTATTACAGCTAAAGGAAGAAACAGATTGCAATGCAGTAATAGTCAAGGACTTAAACGCTCCATTCTCAGCATTGGACAGATAATCTAGACAAAAATCCACAAGGAAACATTGAACTTAAGCTGAACTATGGACAATATGGACATACCAGACATTTAAAGAACATTTCATTCTACTTAAGCAGAATACACATTCTTCTTATCAGCACATGGAATATTCTCTAGGCTAGACCATATGTCAAACCACAAAATAAGTCTCAACACATTTTTAAAAATCAAAATCATCTCAAGTATTTTTTGGACCAACAATGGACTAAAACTAGAAATCAATATCAAGAGGAACTTCAGAAGCTGTACAGATACATGGAAATTAAATAACATGCCCCTGAATGACAAATGAGTCAATAAAGAAATTAAGAGTAAAATTTTAAAAATTCTTGAAGCAAATAAAAATAGAAATGTCAGGTTCATGTGTTTCCTGGTTCTTATCTCAGTATCAAAGAATGGTTACTGAGTCTGAGTCCACAGAATAAATGAGCAGGCCAAACAGATAGATACAAGCGAGCCAAGCACCAAGATTTGTTAAGCACAGTATGTTCCAGAGAGAGAACAGGTCTATCTCTTTGAGTGGAGATGACCCTGGGTTTTTAGCACACACTTATAACTGGACTGCCACTCTCCCTGTAGGTGGAGTTTCCCTTTTCCCGCTCTTGGGTGATGGACAGGTTTCCTTATACAACTCTCTTAGTCTATGCACATGTATTGTCCCAGAATCCTTCATGAAAGTCCATTGGGGGGTCAAAACTGCAATGCAAATTAGATGGTAATGAACCCTGGGGCAGTTAAGGACACTTGAAATGTCCCACTGTGCCTGTTCTAGTTTGTTCTAGTTCACCCCACCCAGGAACCTAACCATATCTCCAGTTTGTGGTTTCTCTACCTCTTTTTGGTTGGTCAGTTCCTATCATAAACAAAACATCTGTTCCTCTCCCCTGTCTTTGGCCCTTCTTAACTGAAATGCAACATATTAAAACCTATGGGATACAGAAAAAGCAGTATTAAGAGGCAAGTTTATAGCAATCAATGCCTACATCAAAAAAGCAGAAATGGCCAAGTGTGGTGGCTCATGACTGTAATTCTATCACTCTGGGAGGCCAAGGCTGGAGGACTGCTTGAGCTCAGGAGTTTGAAACCAGCCTGAGCAGGAGTGAGACCCCATTTCTACTAAAAATAGAAAAACTAGATGGGTGTCATGGCATGTACCTGCAGTCCCAGCTACTCAGGAGGCTGAGGCAGGAGGATCACTTGAGCCCAGGAGTTTGAGGTTGCAGTGAGCTATGATTTATTTATCTCAATATATTTAAGGAGTACAATAGTTGTTTATTACACAGATGAATTGTATAATGCTGAAGTCAGGGCTTTCAGTGCACCTAGCACCAGAATAGTGTATATTGTACCTGACAGGCAAATTTTTATTCCTCAGCCCCATCCCACCATCCCCTTTCTAAGTTTTCAATGTCCATTATACCACTTTATGGCCATACATACCATTCGTTTAGCTCCCACCTACAAGTGAGAACATTTGGTTTTTGTTTTCTCATTCCTAAGATACTTCACTTAGGATAATGGCCTCCAGTTCCATCCAAGGTGCCACAAAAGACATTTCATTCCTTTTTATAGCCGAGTAGTACTGTATGGTACACACACACACACACACACACACACACATACACATACACACACACACCTCCCATATTTTATTAACTCATCAGTGGATGGGCACATAGGTTGATTCCATACCTTTGTCATTGTGAATTGTGCTGTGATAAACATTCTAGTGCAGGTGTCTTTTTGAAAAAGTGACATTTTCCTTTCAGTAGATAGCAGATACACTGTAGTGGGATTGCTAGATTAAATGGTAGGTATACTTTTAGTTCTTTGAGGAGTGTCCATACTGCTTTCCACATTCATTGTACAAATTTACATTCCCACCAAGAATATATAAGCATTCCCTTTTCACTGCATCTGTGCCAACATATACAGTTTTTTGACTTTTTGATGATGGTCATTCTGACAGGGGTAAGGTGGTATCTCATTGAGGTTTTAATTTGCGTTTCTGAATGATTACTAGTATTGAGTATTTTTTCATTTGTTTGTAGGCCATTTGTCTATCTTCTTTTGAAAATAATACGTTCAGGTCTTTTGCCCACTTTTTGATGGGGTTGTTCTTTTCTTGCTGATTTGTTTGGGTTCTTTGTAGATTCTGGAGGTTAGCCCCTTGTCAGATGTATAGTTCATGAATATTTTCTCCCATTCTTTAGATTATCTGTTTACTGTGGTGATTTTTTTCTTTTTTTCTGTGCAGAAACTTTTTAATTAATTTATTTTTGTTGTTGCTGTGTTTTCTTTTGAGGTCTTAGTCATAAATTCTTTGCCTAGGCCAATGTCCAGAATAGTTTTCCCTATGTTTTCTTCTAGAATTTTTAGTTTCAGGTCCTAAAATGCAAGTCCTTAACCCATCTTGAGTTAATTGTTGCATATGGTGAGAGATAGGGATCCTCTGTCATTCTTCTACATGTGGCTATCCAGTTTTCCCAGCAGCATTTATTGAATAGGGCATCCTTTCCCCGGTGTATGTTTTTGTCTGCTTTGTCAAAATTCAGTTGGTCATAGTTATTGGGTTATATTTCTGAGTTCTCTATTCTTTTCCATTTGTCTATGTGTTTACCTTTATAGCAGTACCATGCTGTTTTGGTTACTATAGCAGTGTAGTACAATTTGAAGGCAGGTAATTTGATACCTCCAGATTTGTTCTTGTTGCTCGTGATGGCTTCGGCTATTCGGGCTTTTTGGTTCCATATGCACTTTACAGTTATTTTTTCTAGATATGTGGAAAATGACATTGGTATTTTGATGGTAATTGTGTTGAATCTGTAAATCACTTTGGTCAATATGGACATTTTAACAATGTTGATTCTTCCAATCCATGAGATGGGATGTTTTTCCATTTGTTTGCTATGATTTCTATCATCAGTGTTTTGCAGTTCTTGTAGAGATCTTGTACCTCCTTAATGAAGCATATGCCTAGATATTTTTTACAACTACTGTAAAATGTATTGAGTTCTTGATTTGACTCTCACTTGACTAATTAGTACATAGAAATGCTACTGATTTGTGTACATTAATTTTGTCACCCGAGATATTACTTATTTATTAATTCTAGGAGTCTTTTGGTGGAGTCTTTGGGGTTTGGGGTCATATCATCAACAAATAGGAATAGTTTGATTCCTCCTTCCTGATTTAGAGTTCCTTTGTTTGTTTTGCTTGCCTGATTGCTATGGCTAGGACTTTCAGTACTATGTTAAACATAGTGAAGCCAGAGGTAATCCTTGTTTTGTTCTGGTTCTTAGGAGGAATGCTTTCAACTTTTCCCCATGCAGTAAGATGTTGGCTGTGGGTTTGTCATATATGACTTTTATTATTTTGAGATATGTTCCTTCTATGCCTAGTTATTTGAGGGTTTTTATCAGGAAGGGGTACTGAATTTTAATAAATGGTTTTTCTGTATCTACTAGGATGATCATATGGTTCTTGTTTTTATTAATAATTCTTTTTATGTGGTGAATCACATTCATTGATTTGCATATGTTGAACCATTCTTGCATCCTTGGGATGAAACTCACTTGATCATAGTGAACTATCTTTTGATGTGCTGTTGGATTTGGTATGCTAGTATTTTCTTGAGGGTTTTTGCACCTATGTTCATGAGGGATATTGGTCTATACTCTTCTCTTTTGTTGTTTCTTTTCCTGCCTTTGGTGTCAGAGTGACACTGAATTCATAGCATGAGTTAGGGATGATTCCTTGCTTTTTGATATTATGGAACAGTTTCAGTAGCATAGGTGCAAGTTCTTTGTAGGTCTGATAGCATTCAGCTGTGAATCTGTCTGGTCTGGCGCTCTTTTTTATTGGGAGATTTTTTATTACCATCTCAATGTTTCTACTCAACATTGATCTGTTCAGGATTTCTATTTCTTCCTGATTCAAAGTTGGGAGGTTGTGAGTTTCTAAAAATTTAGCCATTTCCTGTAGATTTTTTAGTAGACGTTTTCATACTAGTCAAGGATAATATTTTGTATTTCTGTGGTATCAATTGTAAAGTCTCCTTTTGCATTTCTAACAGAGCTCATTTGAGTCCCTTTTCTTCTATTTCTGATTAGTCTAGCTAATGTTCTATTAATTTTGTTTATCTTTTCAAATAAACATCTTTGTTCTGTTGATCCTTTGTATTTTTTTTTTTCTTTTTTTTTGGTTGCCATGTTGTTTCGTTCTGTTCTGAGCTTTGTTAATTCTTTTCTTCTGCTAACTTTGAGTTTGGTTTGTTCTTTTTCTCATTCCTTGAGGTGTGAGATTAAGTTGTTAATTTGTGATCTCTCTGTCTTTTTGATGTAACCATTTAAGGCTATTAGCTCCCTCCTAGCACTGCTTTTTTCTATATTCAAGACATTTTGGAACCTTGTGTTGTTTTTGTCATTCAACCTGAAAAATTTTTATTTCCATCTTGATTTTATCATTGACTCAAGGATGTTCAGCAGTACATTGTTTAATTTCCATGACTTTGTGGAGATCTGAGAGTTCCTCTCAGGAATTGATTTCTAGTTTTATTCCATTATGGTCTGAGAAGATATAGGGTATGACTGTGATTTTCCTGAATTCTCTGAGACTTGTTTTGTGGCCTAACATATGATCTATATTGCAAAATGTCCCATGTGCTGATGAGAAAAATGTACATTCTGCAATTTTGAGGTACATTGTTTTGTAAGTGTCTGTTAGGTCCATTTGTTCTAGAATTCCATTTAATTCCAGTATTTCTTTGTTAATATTCTGCTTTGATAATATGTCCAGTTCTATGGGTGGATTGTTGAATACCCCAGCTATTATGATGCTGCTGTTTATTTCCTTGCTTATATCTAGTGGAATTTGTTTTATGGGTCTGGGAACTCCTACATTAGGTATATATGTATTAGGGTTGTTGTATCTTCTTGTTGAATTGCTCCCTTTATAATTACATAATGATGGCTTTTGTCTTTTTTAATCGTTGTTGATTTAAAGTCTATTTTATCTGATATGAGATTAGCTAGTCCTTTTGGTTTTTGGTTTCCATTTCCTGGAATATTTTTTCCACCCATTTACCTTGAGTCCATGAGAATCTTTGCAAGTTTAATGTGTTTTCTGGAAACAGTATATATTTGCGTTATTTGCTTTTATCCATTCAGCCAATTTATATATTTTAAATGGAGCATTAAAACCATTTACATTCAATGATAGTGTTGATATGTGAGATTTTGTTCTGTTCATAATGTTGGTTGTTACCTCATTGATTTATTTTCTCTTTTGTGTTACTGTTTTATAAGAGCTGTTTTAACTTTCAGGTATTTTTACAGTGATGGATATTGATTGTCCTGTTCCACGTAGAGAACACTTTTAAGCATTTCTTGTACAGCAGGTCTACTGGTAACAAATTCCTTTAATATGTGCTTGTCTGGGAAAAACTTTATTTCTACTTCCTTTATGAAACTTTGTTTTACAGGATACAGAGTTCTTGGCTGACTGTCATTCTGTTTAAGAAGACTAAAAATGAGACTCCAATCCTTTCTGGCTTGTAAGGTTTCTGATGAGACATATGCTTTTATTCTGTTTTCCTTTGTAAATTACTTGATACTTTCATTTCACAGTTTATAGAATTTTCTCCTTCACTTTAACTTTAACCAGACTGATAACCATATGCCTTGCTGATGTCTTATTTTCTGTGAACCTTCCAGGTATTTGATGACCTTCTTGTATCTGAATGTCTAAATCTCTAGCTATACCATGGAAGTTTTCCTCAGTTATAACCTCAAAAATAGGTTCCCCAGGCTTTTTGCTTTTTTCTTCTTCTCCTTCAAGGATACCAATGATTCTTCTATTAGTTCACTTTACACAGTCTGATATTTCTTGGAGAGGTTGTTCATTTTTCTTGACTCTTTCTTCTACATTTTTGACTGATTGAGTTAATTCTAAAGCCTTGTCTTGAAGCTCTGAAATTCTTTCTTCTGCTTTCTTCTGTCTACTCTGATGTTAAAACTTTCTACTGATTTTTGAAATTCCCTAAATGACTCTTTAATTTCTAGAAGCCCTGTTATATTTTTTTCTTATACTATCTATCTTTTTAGTGAATTTTTCATTCATGTCCTGAATTATTTTCTTGGTTTCCTTGTGTTGCTTTTCAACTTTATCATCATTCCCATTATCTTACTTGACATCCGTACTCTGACATTTCAACAATTTCCTTTTGGCTAGAGTCTACTGCTGGAGAACCTTTGTGATCCATTGAGAATGTCAAAACAGCTTGTTTTTTCATGTTACCAGAGTTCTTGTGATGACTCTTCCTCATCTGAAACCTCTTCTCTCAGTTTAAGACAGCCGTTTAGTATACCTGTTCTCCTCTGCTAAGAACTCTGTTGCTCAGTGAAAAGAGGAAAAGGAGGGCCCTGGATGGCATGCTTCAGGCCCACTTTGGAAGATTTACCAGAAAGGAAATGGGAAGGTGCATTGTAAACCTTTAACACTGCTGGTCTCCTGCATCTTCCAGGGGTTTTTTAGTTGTAAGAGGAAGGACCTAGGAGGAATGGGACTACTCCATCGTGGCTAAAAATAAATGTTTCTAATGTATTTAATTTTTAAGAAACTAGTCAATTTTTTTCTCTTCCTTTTCTAAACAGCACTAATAATTGGGATTTTAACATAAGTAATATTAGATACTGCAGAAGTATATTACATCATCCATATGAGTATTATTATCATCCTTATTTTCTAAATGAAGAAATGGGAACACAGAGGTTGTAAGTAGCCTAACTTTATAGGATGGTAGATTCATCCAAGGTAGTCACTGTCAAACCATGGCAGAAGAAACAGAGCCATGCAATTATTATTCATTTTTGATACCTTCTTCTCCCTTAACCCTTTATAAGTAATCCATCATAAAGTCTTGTTGAGTTTTCTTCCTAAGTATCTCTCAAATTCATTTCCATATTTCCATTTCCAGTGCCACCACCCTTATTTCTTGCATAGGCCACTGTTATAGCTTCCCCATGTATCTCCTCAAATCACTGTTGCCCACCTTCCATTTAGAGCAACATTTTAAGAATACAAATCTTATCTTTTTCCATACCTGGTAAAAAACTCTTTGGATAGTTCCCATTGGTTTTAAAATGCAGACAAACATTTTCAACATGACCTCAAAGGCCCAGCATAGCCTGGCCTCCACCTAACTGCCCAACATGATTTTGCTTCAATCCTGTTCGCACCAGCTCTGCTGCAACCACATTGGCTTTGTCTGCTTTCTTTTTTTTTTTTATTCTTATTTCAGCATATTGTGGGGGTGTAAAAGTTTAGGTTACATGTAAAGTGTCATCGTTTCCTCTCTTCACAGGAATTTTCACATGCTCTTTCATCTTTGTCTTAAGTAATATATGATTATCCTTGAGAATTCAACTATGTCCTTACCTCCTCAGAGAAAGAGTTTCTGATTTCCTTGACTGGGGCCATTTCCCCTGTAACACTCTCATATAATACTCAATATGTCTCCTTCATAAGACAACTCATAGTTATAATTTGTATTTATTAATATATTATGAATGTCTTTCTTCTCTACTAGAGCACAAATCTCTTGAGGATAGAAACTATTTTTTTTCTTTCCTTTATCCCCAGGCCATATTAGAGCTTCTGAAATTTAGTAAGTGTCTAACACAAATACCTATTTATAAAAGGAAGGAAAAACAAAGGGAGGGAGAGGGCAAGGAAAGAAGGAAGGACAGAGATTTGAAAAAGTATGATTGTCTTTGGCATTACAAGCTACAGACAGGTTAAGGACAATTAAGACAAAGAAGAAGTAAGTGAATTAGTCAGTTGGGGAAACTCAGAAGAGTAGAACTTAAAAATTAAATACAACTGGGCAATGACATGTTGTAATATTTATTTATCACAGTGACTTTGTAGGAAGAAGGGAAATGGATATGGTTTTAGGAGTTCTCTTTGAGGCAGGTCATTTCTTTCACAAAGAATTGCTGAGGACACAACCCATAGGCTGGGAGAAGATATTTGTAAATCATATATCTGATAAAAGATTTGAATCCAGAATACATAAGGAACTTTTACAATTCAATAATAAAAATATAACCCAATTGGAAAAAGATGAAAGTATTTAAATAGACAGTTCTCCAAAGAAGATATACAAATGGATAATAAGCACATGAAAAGATGCTCAACATCATTAGCAATTAGGGAAATCCAAAACAAGAGCATGGTGAGATACCATTTCATGTGCACTAGAATGGGTAAAATCAAAAAGGTAGATATAATAAGTTGGCAAGAATGTGGAGAAATTAGAGCCTTTGGACATTGCTAGTGGAAACATAAAATATTTCAGTCTCAATAGAAATTAGTTTGGCAGTTCCTCAATTTTTAAATATGATCTAGCAATTCCACTTCTAGGTATATACCTATGAGAAATGAAAACATGTCCACACAAAGACTTTCACACAGATGTTAATAGCAGCATTATTCATAATAGCCCAAAGGTTAAAACAACTCAAATGTCCATCAACTGACAAATGCAGAAGAAAATGTGGTATAGCTATACAATGGACTATTATTCAGCAATAAAACAGAATGAAGTACTGATAGATGCTATAACATGTATCATAGGTGAACTTCAAAATCGTTATGCTAAATGGAATAAGCCAGTCACAAAAGATATAATTATATGATTCAATTTATAGAAAATGTCTACAACAGGCAAATGTATATAAACAAAAAGTAGATGAGTGGTTACCTAGGGCTCAGCTCAGCAAAATGGAGAATGACTACTGAGTACCAGTTTTTTCTTTGAGATGATAGAAATGTTCTAAAATTAGATTACAATAATGGTTGTACAACTCTAAGAATATACTGAAAACCATTAAATTGTACACTTTAATGGGCTAAACCTCATGCTGTGCAAATTATATCTTAATAAAGCTGTTAAAAATCATTAAGGAGAAAGTTCTGAAATAAGTTAATATATTTGTTTCTGTTTTAAGAAGGGGAGGTAAAGACTCACCAAAGGTTACTCGTGGATGAAATTGTTCTTCCAAGAATGGGGATTAGAAATGTTAGTTATTTTACTAATATCCTAAGTATATGCCATATTTTCTTAAGTGAAAAACGCCATTTATCTAATAGTAACATTAGTGGGGGAGTAATTATGTATAAAATATATCCATCCATTACAAGATGTTTCCCATTTTGTTAAATGTGAAATCTGAAAATCTATGCATAAGCTCAAGGACACATGTTATTTATAATATAACACAGTGCTTGAGTTCAAGCAGCATTTTTCTAAGTCAAAATAAATATAATTGTAAGCCGTCCATGTGCCAGAATGCACAACTAAATCCCATTCATTACAGGGCTCCTCTGCACACAGTAGGATCCCACTATGGTGTGAGTGGTCTTAGATAAAAGCTTTTGGGAGGGCTGTCTGATCTTCACACTGGTTATTAACTAGCCAAAAAAAGTTCCTGGAGGCTGAAAGTCCTGCTGATTCCCTGCTAAGCTCAGATGCTAAAATATTTGCCAAGAGCAGGTGCCTTAGAAATGGGGCCCTGAGTCTTTGAATGCAGCAAAAATTCAATTCTGCTTGGTGGAACTACCCCCACTCTCGGGTACCCCACTTTAAGAGCCAATGGATTCTTAAATTTTCCTTCTACTAAGTATAGCTACTTCAATTTAGGCCACTTCTACCTCCCCAAACATCATCCCCTGTAATCCCAGCTCCCTCTGGATGATTCGGTCTCTTTGAAAGTGTGTATTAACTCTGAGCTAGTGACAGAGGCCTTGGGTCTCAAGACTGGCATCTGCTCTTAATTGAAAGCCATGAAAAGGTTGTGAAAAGAATGGATATGGTAGTATGGTTACAAGGGAAGGTGGGAAGGAGGAGTGGAAGGGAAGTATCTCCTGTTCTTTCTGATACCTTTACAGTAGTCAGAAAGCACAAAGTAGTAATTCAATCAAGTGCTTTTCCATTTGGATACATAATATTATATACAAAATATGGCAGATTATATATAATATGTATCAGTCATATATATATATGATAATTGTGTATACGTAGAAAAAGGCTATAAAAATGTATGTTAAATCAGTGACAGTGATTTATATCAGAGGGTTAGATAGAAGACAAATGGGAGGTGCTTATACTATGTATCTTATTCATTTTGTACCTTTGAATTTTTTTACAACTAATATGTACCTATCATTATTAAACAACAGAGGTTTTTTTTTTCGTTGTGTTTTGTTTTAAGGAGAAAGAAAATAAATGTGGATATATAGGTCAGAGGATACAAAGAAGCAGTTATGTAGGATGAATGAATCCAGAGATCTAATATATAACATGAGGACTACAGTTAATTAATAATACAGTTTTGTACTGTATTTGGGATTCCTGCTAAATGAATAGACTTTAGCTGCTCTTGCCACAAAAACAAATAAAAAAAATGAATCACTATGTGAGATAATGGACATGTTAATTTCCTTCACGACAGAAACCTTTTTACTGTCCATATGTATCCAATAACATTATGTTGTATACCTTAAATATACACAATAATTTTTTTTTAAAACAAGAAAGAAAATGGATTCCAGATGTATCCAAAATTGTCTGAAAACAGACAAATTTTTTTTTGGAGGCTGACAGACCTGTATGCAAATCCCAGCACTACCACTTATGAGAGGTTTGGCAAACTCTCTGTGTTCCAGGGTCTGTGTGAATAATATGCAAACAGTGATACCATGATTACAGAGTAGAACACTTCACTTAATCTTTTTTTCCCTTAGATCTGAACAGATTCTGCTGCAGAGGAGATGTTCAAGGAACATTTACATAATGAATGTGGATGGGAATAAACTTTGTAGAACATTTTGTTTCATTATTGACACTTACAGTAGTAGGTGCTCCAAAAATGGAAGAGGCTGTCACCACTGCCACCACCATCATCATCAATGTCATCACTATGGGTGCTGGCCTGTGTTTTTCATGATGCCTTCCCCAATAATTCCAGGAAGATTTTATTATTACTAGGGGATTTGTTATTCTCCTTTATATCCCCTGGGCTTTAGACCACATGACATCCTGGAAAGAGAAAGAACCTGGGTCCACATCCAGCTTTAGCACTTGCTCACTCTGTGTCCTTAGCAAGGATACTTCATGTCTCTGAGGCTCAGTGTCATCACCTGAAAACGTGAGCAATCGGATCCATCACACAGAGCCGCTGGGAAGATTAACCAAGAGACTATGCAAAAAGTGTCTGGTAGCACACCAGGCAAGTAATACGGATTCAGCAAATGTTAACTTTGTTTCATAGGGATAATTTAGAAATGCATAATTAAACTACAGAATCACTTAAGAGCTAAACTGTGGTCCAGTGTTTTGGAGTTTCCTTTAAAACACCTAGTCCAAAAGGAATATCCACAACTAGAATAAAAGAAAGAACCAAAGCTGTTTAACTTTGGTTTTATGCAACGGTCACATAAGCATCCCCAAAGTGGTCCTTTTTCTGAGGACTTTTATCGCTATACTGTGAAGAGACTGCCTTGTGATTCTTTTGGTTTCACAACTACCTAGAAAAGTTCTGAAGAAAAATGTCTACATATGAAACATGGCAAAAAAAAATAATACTGAGCTAATATTTTTCTTTATCACAAAAGTTTGCCTTCTCCTTCAGGACTCGCAGTACAAACATGTTGCTCTTCCCATTCTGAAACAAGGTGATGGTACAAAAAAACCAAAAGGAACTTGAGAAAAACACTGGCAAAGGGGAAAAGTCTCTTTTCATCCCCTCTCATCAGTGATTGTGACTCCTTGTCCAAGTTCTCTAGGGCTCAGTCAACTTATGAGATTTCAAAAAAAAAGAGGACAGAATCAAAGGGCAGCAAAAGACTCTGAAAATGTGCTATTCCTATTACCTTACTTTTCAACATATCTTTTCATTCTTACTGAATCTTTCTTCTGTACCCAATAGTATTTGGTTGAATAGTGGCCTTCCACCAAATTCATGTCCACCAGGAACCTCAGAATGTGACCTTATTTGGAAATAAAGTCTCTGCCTATGTAACTGTTAAGATGAGACAATACTGGATTAGCATGGACCCTAAATCCAAGAAGAGGAGAAGACACATGGTGATACACAGAGGGAAGAAGACCATGTCAAGACAGAGGCAGAGATTAGAGTTATGAAACCACAAGTCAAGGTACACCAGGAGCCACCAAAATCTAGAAGAGGCAAGGATTGGTTCTCCTTTAAAGCCTTTAGAGAAAGTGTTGCTTGCTGACTCCTTGATTTTTGATTCTGATCTCCAAAATTATGAGAAAAAAAAATTCTGTTGATTTAAGCACTCTGTGTGGCAATTTATTATGGCAGCCCTAGGAGACCAATACAATCAAGGTTATATATAATTTTTCACATCATAAAGTGCTGAGAGGGCAGTGAAGGGCCAAGTCCCAGTGACCTTCACTGTTTCCTAGAAAAGAGACTCTAGAAGACAGAGAGAAGGGACCTGGAGATACACATCCATAATGAAATCATTTGACTGTGGTTAGGGGGTAAGGGGAAAGAATACAGTTTCAGAGACAGATATACTATATTTGAACCATAGCCCTAACACGAAGCACCTGTAAGATATCTGTAAATCTCTTACCTTTGAGCTCAATTTCCTCATCTTTAAACAGAGAGACAACTATTTACCTTGCTGAGGAATTATATTAATAAAAATATAGTTTGCAGGGTTAGCACAGTACACAATGTATACTAGATACTTAATAACCATTAGGTTTGGTTTTTTTTTTTAACTAGCTAGGCACAAACTAGAAAAGATATGCCAAGCCAACCACTAAAGTAAATGCCACCCTGGAAATATAAAAGTATATATTTATTGAGATTGAAAGAGGCTTAAAAAGAATCCATCTCTGCTGCATCAGCCCTCTGATGAGTTTTCCCGGGAATATGTATTAAAAAGAAAGTCCCTGGAGCTTAGGAAGACATTAGGCTTTCTCGGCTTTATGGCTGGGGGGTATTCTTTCTTGGTTGACTACCCATAAGTTGTTGCCCTTTTCCTTCTTTGTTGCTAAGAGAGTCCACCTATAAAGCTGGTTGGGGGTCCAGTGGATATAAAGCAAGTTGCTGGGAAGTTTCTGTGATTGATTCCCTCCATGCATGAAGAAGAAGAAGAAATGGAGGAAAAGGAAGAGGAGAAAGAGTAAAAAGATGAGAAATAGATCATCATAACTTTGTGGCCCTCTCCCTACCCTTGGGTTGCATTTTTTTTTCCAGACAAGACATTTAAAAAGAATGGATAAAAACCTAAATTTAACAATGTACAAGGCACAGGAAATGCAGACACTGGCCCTGCCCTCATAGATCCTACAAGAGGTAGGCAGGGTGCCATATTCATACACAGCACAGGAACATAATCCAGGGAAAAGGTCAGAAAAGACTTTCTGGAGGAAATGACATTTAATGAATGGATTGAATAGGAGTCAGCCAAGGAAAAGGAGGCAGGGAATAACCTTTGAAAATAAATGCTGAGTCCAAACTCCAAAGCAACACCAGACCTCACACAGTGAGTCATTATAACATGGTGATAAATCTATGAAAACTGCCCCAGTGAACCCTGGGATAGAAATGCAAGGCAGAGCAAATAGCCCCCTGTCTATACACATAATGTGCACACTGTGAGCCAATGTTTCTTTCCAAAGGGAAATTAAGCTGCCTGATAGAAGTCTGATGCACCTGTCTCTCCACCAGTGATTGAACTCCTGGTGTTCACAGGTAGTAACAAATATCATTTTCTTCTCTGTGTCTGTGGCAGATTTTCCAAAAATGGCCACAACAGTATCCCCCATCCCACATGCTGTTTTGCAATGTAACCTCACCTTCCCCCATGAAGAAGTCCAATCTAGTTACCCTCCCTTTGAATCTGGACTGGGCTTAGGAACATGTTTGTAACCAACAGAATGAGGCCATGTCACTTCCAAAGCTAGGTGAGAAGTCTGGCGGCTTCTGGAATGCCCGTTCCCCGGATGCTTCATCTCAGGATGTTACTTCTCAGAACCCAGCTTCCCTGCCAAGGACACATGGAGAGGCATATGTGCATGTTCCAGTCAATAGTCCCAGCTGAGTTCCACCTCCAAGGAACATCAACCAAGGCACCAGACATGTGCGGAAGCAAGCTTTCACTTGGTTACATTTTCCATCTGTTAGAGTTCCCTCAGTCCTTGAAACTTTCCCAGCTGAGGCCCAGATACCAAGGAGATACACTCCAACCCTGCTGCATCCTATCTGGATTACCGACTCACAGAATTTATGAGCATAGTAAAATGGTGGTTGTTTTTACACCACTATGTCTGAGGTGGCCATTACATAGCAATGGATGTAACTGATACAACCAGGACAATGTCACTGGCTCTGAGCCCAAAGTATGATATGAAACAGGAGCTCAATGAGGTTTTGTGAAACTGGGTTGAAATGAAAATCACAGCACCTGGACAGACTCTATGTTTGTTCCTCTGAGACAGTCTCCCATCTTCAGGGTGAAGTGCATTAAAGGATGACTCATTATTTGTCAGCTGCCTCACACTGCTTATACTCAGCAGTCTTCAGTTATCACCTACCATAAATAGACCCTAAAATATACCCAAATATATTTTGTGGCAATCAAAATATATTTTCTTCAACATCACAACTCAGTGATTGCCCTGGGAACTTCAGTGCATATGTTAATAGTGCTGCTGAAATCGGTCACAAAATTCTACATCCAGTTCCTCTGGCTGATGCTGTCTAACAATCTATTGATATAGGAGGAAGTAGAAAATCATGCCAAGAAAGCCAAAGTGTTTTGTTTTGTTTTTTTTCTGGAGAATTTATAGGAGCTCAGGAGCATAGGAGATAAGGTTTTGTCCTCCCTAGAGGTGGGAAAGTGCACTGATTAGAAATCCGAGCTCTGGATACAAAATCTTGAGTTAAAATCTCAGCTGTTATTTAATGACTCTGTGAACTTACCCCTGCTATATGTTACCTCTCACACTGTTTCTCCTTTAGTAACAAAAGGCTGGCATAAGGATTAAGTGAAATAAAGGGTACGTGAAGTTATTCAAATATTTGTCATGTACTAAATGCCTGCAGTGTTCTAAGTCCAGAAAACAAAACAGTGAACAAATGAGGTAAATCCTCTGCCATGATGGAGCTCACATTCTGGCGGGAGACAAATAATAAATAAGCAAAAATAACATGTAATATGTAATTTAGGGTAGTGACAATTAATATGAAGAAAAATAAAGCCAAGTGAGGAGATAGAGAGTAATGAAGTTGCCAAAGTGATGAAGTTGCCTCTATCTAGAGGAGTCTGAGAAAGGTTCTCTAAGGACACCTAAACAAAGACCTGGATGAAATGAAGGAGTAAACAATACAATTGTCCAAGGGAACAGCATTCTAGCTAGAGGAACATCAAGACAAAGGCTTGAAGTGGGAAAAAGAAGAGAAAGGAGGCCTGGGAAGCAAGAGGGGAGTGATGAAATGGGATTATGATTGGAAATCACATCTCCAAGGTAGCCATAGGTGAGATCAGGCAGGTCCCTTTAAGCCACGTGGCTTGTATTCTAAGCATGGTGGGAAACCATTGGTCAGTTTCCCATGACCCTCTCTGCGAATTGCTTAGCACAGTGCCTGACATATCAGAGCACATGCTCAGCAAGTGGCTGGGTTATCACATTATTTTGGACTTGTGTCAAGGCAGTGGGAACATATTCCTCACAAGCAACGCTGACTCCAATCTTCACTCACAGAGCAAGTGATAAGATCAGAGACTGTAGGACCTGCAAGCTCCAAGTGGGGCTGATCTTTCAGGTCATACACACAAAATGTGCAAACAAGAAAACCAAATGAAGCCTAAAGAAATGGCAGCCATTCTGCTCTCACACATGGCTACATGACTCTGTTCTTCATGAAAATCCAAAGTGGGAGGTAATAACACTTTGTGCAGAAAAATATTATTATTTGCTTATAACTGAGCCACTGAATTAAGCAAACAATAAAGATTTATTTCACCTTTTTTATTACTTTTCTTAATGTGACTACTAGGAAATTTAAAATTAAATATGTAGCTTGCATTATATACCTGTTGAACTCAGAGCAGGTACAAAGTAAATGTGGGCAGGAAGGAAATGGAAGAATGGAAATAGGAACTTCATCACTCTCTGTCTCCTCACTCAGCTCTAAGAAGATCTTAGCATTCTTGACCCGGACGGCAAATGGGGCTTATCGTGAAAGTCAAGTCAGATTGTCTAACACTGTTTGTCTAGAGTACTATATTATTATATAAAGGACTTGAGACCAAACTCTAGCTCAGTGGGAAGACCACTGGGGTTAATGTACCATATTTGCCACTGGACACCAGACAAGGTCATGATAGCCCATATATCATTATTTTTGTATGGGAATAATAATAATAATAGCAATAATTTCTTAAACATGCATTTTTTACTGGGAACTTGCTGAACATTTACTCTTACTGACTTCCCATTCACAGTTTTATTTTTCACAGCAACTTTGAAAGGTAGTAATTACTACGTGAACAATGAACTTCAGAGACATTGCTTTTCTAAAGTAATAAGAAAAGTCCAAGAATTGAGCCCAGTATATCTTGCCAATGCTCATGCTCTAATCATGACCTGCTGTGAATAGGCATTACCTCTAGATAACAGAACTTGCTCCCTGGGGTGCTGGTTGCCAGCATGGACCTGTACAATCTGCTTGGTACCCAGTGCTTGGTGGCTTACCTATTCCTAGAGTTGGGTCTGTGCTGAGCACATTTTGGATATGATAGACTGGTACTAGTGGTGTACACCCTCAACCCTTTACCCCACCATAGGAGATTAGTCTAAATCCCTGGTTCTCAAACTTTGGCAAGTATCAGAATCATATGGAAGGCTTATTAAAACACAGAATATGGGCCCTATACCTAAAAAGTTTCTGGTTCAGCTAGTATTGGTTAGGGCCTGAGGATTTGGCTTTTTAATAAGTTCCCAAGTAGTACTGATATTGCTGATCTGGGAACCACACTTTGAGAATCACTAGTCTAGACCAGCTCCCTGATCTTTTTGCTCACATGTTAAATCATCTAGAAAATTTTTAAGATGAACCAATGCCCAGCCCTAGACCAGACCAGACCAACTGCATCAGAACCTCTATCGTGGGTTCCAGACACATGCATTTTTAAAATCGCAGGATGGAAGTGAAGGTTGAGAACCACTGAACAATCTGTCTGTTTAACCCTCCTTTCTAGCTGTTCCAAAAGATAAAATTATGAAAAAAAAATAACCAAGCCCACTCCAGTCAAGGAGCCAAGCCTTGATGGATTCATTGTGGACAGATGCCAACATCAGGGCTGAATTATAGCCTGGGGGTGATAGGAGGGTGTCATGGTGGGAGGTGGAGAGTCTGGAGGACACAAGGCAGGCATAGCTGGGGAGACAGAGTCCCTAGAAATGCTATCCAGGAACCTACGTTATGAGAATCCATGAGTTTGTCCTTTAGAGATATTTTAATAGTGACTAAAGGTCATCATGTGTTCAGTCACTGTCATTTGCTTCATAGCTAGAGAATCTTCCAACATGAAGGATATTGACATTATAACCATCATCTGGCTCAACAGGAATAAAATTTGATGGAAGGAAAATGATCCACATCTGTGAGGCTCTCAAAGAGGAAACCCACTGCAGTTAGCATCTAATCCCATAAAATCTACAAAGCTAAGAATTTCAAGTATAAACATCATGAAATATTTTTTCCATAAAAGAAAGACAAATCCTAGGAATCTAAAAATCTGATATTGACTTCTCCCTTTGCAGGGCCAAAAGTAAAACCAGCAGACAATCTCTAAAACCTTCCTTTTATCCCTATCACTCAAAAAAAAAAAAAATCAAGAACATCAAATGAAATTGACTTCTTATCTGTGAAATTTTCTGGTGTTTGGTAACTTTGTAGAAGCACATCTCAAAACTTCCCAGCAACTGCTGGTCACAAAGTTCCTCCAAACACTTCCACTTTAGATTTACTTACAGAATGACTTTTTTTCTCTATAAATATACCTTTTCCTTTTTTTCAATGCTTACTTATTGCATGATGGCTGTGAAAGATGCTGACTGGCTCTAAAATGCAAATAAATCTTCAGATATTTCTTGATTTTATTTTTCAAGATTCCTATAACAAAACGGCTTGTATTTATGCTGTTCTTTCTGCATGGTCTGCATCCAGACACAATCCTTACCTAATTCTTGAAAAATTATCCAATTTCTACAAATTTGCTATATGATATCAAGAGAGAGTTTCATTCTTTATTTCTGATTGAACTGAGATGATCAAAATTGCCAAACATTTCAAATTTACATTTTTATGTCCCATTACAAACTTTTTGAAAGGAACCCTATTCTTGAACAAGGTAGATCAACTATTTGCAAGAGTAAAATTTACCCCATTCATCTGTACAATCTGAATTTTTGGATTTTCACATATTAGTAGTCAAATAACCAGATGTCTGCTTTCTATACTTCATGTTTAAAAGAAGAGAAGAAATGACAAAAAAATAAACAGAGTATGCACTAGGGTTGCATTCATTTTAACCATTTAAATATTATAGTTAAAATGATAAATGATTTTAAAACAATTACTGAAAGTTCTGTGAAAGCTTCAGTCATTACAGACTCCAAGATGTCCCTCTTTCTCTTAACACTAGAAAATGGATGAATATATTTTGTGGTAAGTTTTCCCCAACGAGGAGATGAAACATCTCAAATGCTTGCTCTGGCGCAACCTCTATTGACTAGACTAATTGTTTGCCCAGAAAAATGTGGTCACACCCCCTCCTTTGGCATTCTGTTTAATTTAACTTCCTGCTATGCTCGATACAGAATTTAAACAAACCTCTACTTCATAAAATTCCACAGGAAACATCAATTTGAAAAATCTGTCACTACAAAGTGTGCCCTTTAACTGTGCCTGTGAGTCAACTGAAAAGAATATAAATGTAATATATCTATAACAGTGTGTATTACCATGTTTTTAGAAATGAAAATAGTGATAAGCAATTATAATAGCCTAATGTTTGCTTTTCATTCCATATACACACACACACACGCACTAACCTCAATAAAGGAATGCTTTGAAAAGTAAGCAAGACAAATAAGTTTTAATTTTATTGCCCACATTTACCTACTTAAATGTATTCAATCAAAATTCATAATAAATATTTGTGAAGTATTTAATCATTAGCACAGAATATAATGAGAACTTTGCCCTCACACTTACTGAAAATTAATATATCTTTGAAAACACTCAAAATGTGTTTTAGAGAAGGTGTTAATATACTTATTATATCCTGGCCAAATATGTGATTCTTCCACTTCATCTTCAGTTAAATTAAATAAATATCATTGTGCTTATATTCAGACATTCTAAGCAAAAGTTGCAATTAAAAGATAACACACATCTCTGGAATTTGTAATAAAGAACCATAATCATTACCAAATAAATGAGAAATGAAAATGCCATAAAAATAGAATATCTTAAAAGGGAGAAGTTATTACTCAGTATCAATTATTGAAATTAACACTATATATTACCCCAACACTATCTTCTACAGTCAAATGATGTTTCAAGTGTTATATTTTAACTTTTGTATAGATCTTTGACAATATAACAAGTCTACTTGAAATGTGTAAGCTAAATTATAACAAGAAGTTACATTTGAATAATACTTTACTTAAAATATAAAAGTGAAAACATAATTTCATTTGCTTCTCACATCAATCTATAAGAAAGGTAGGAAGTTATTACTGTCCTTATTCTGTCTGAGACCATAACCCAAGTCTCCTGACTTCTAAATATCTAGATGTCTAGTCCAAAGATTGAGTCTTACTAACAGTAAACAGTGTACTGCACAAGCACATACGTCTTACAACAATCTCCATAGGAAGAAAGTGCTGCTATAATATATCGCTCATTTTGTAAAATGAGAAAACTGAAGCATAGACACATAAGGGCCATTGTTTTAGTTTCTTATTGCTACTGTAATAAACTACCAAAAACTTAGTGGCTTAAAAAAATAGGAATTTATTATCTTTCACTTTTGGAGATCCAAAGACCAAAGTGTGCCTCACTGGGCTACAGTCAAGGTGTTCGCAGGTCAATAATCTTTTGAGGGGTTCTAGCAGATAACTAGTTTCCTTGCCTGTGAAGGAATGATAGAAGACCAAAAGACTTCAAGGTAATTTGCATATATTAGTCTTAAGAAAGATGGTACAAGTAAATTACTATAGCCCCACAAATCGAGTAGATGTTTTTACTATTATAGATAATAATTATATATGCACATAGTTTTGTCTGCAGGATAACATTCTTTGAGAGCAGGTTATCATGTCTTTTTGATTTTTATATTTAGTTCACTACATTGCCAAGGAGAATATACAATGTGTGTCAAATGAGCAAAGATATGTAAATGTAGGAGCATTAATAGTTGCCAAAGTTTCTGGGTAATTATAAAATAAATAAACCTAGGAATAAACAATTGGAACAATGGTGTTCCAAACTTTAGAAGCAATTTGACAATAACAAATCAAATTAAAGATGCAAATAGCAGAAGGAGAATTCTACCAGTATATTAATTCCAGCATTATTTGTAATTGTAAAAATTAGTCAACAGGAAAAAGCATAAGGAAATAGTGAACTATTCATAAAATGGATTACTATATAGAAATTAAAAAGAATTAGGCCGGGCACGGTGGCTCACGTCTGTAATCCTAGCACTCTGGGAGGCCGAGGCAGGTGGATCGTTTGAGCTCAGGAGTTCGAGACCAGCCTGAACAAGAGTGAGACCCTGTCTCTACTAAAAATAGAAAAGAAATTATATGGACAGCTAAAAACATATATATATATATATATATATATATATATATATATATATATATATATATATATATATATAAAATTAGCCAGGCATGATGGTACATGCCTATAGTCCCAGCTACTTGGGAGGCTGAGGCAGGAGGATTGCTTGAACCCAGGAGTTTGAGGTTGCTGTGAGCTAGGCTGACGCCATGGCACTCTAGCCCGGGCAACAGAATGAGACTCTTTCTCCAAAAAAAAAAAAAAAGAATGAACTAGAGCTATGTATGTGAACATGGATAAATCCCAAAAACATTGAGTGACTGAGGCAAATGGCAGTTGAATATATACATTATGATATAATTTTTTTTTTGGTTCAATTTTTTATTTTTTATTTTTTTTTATTTATTTATTTTTTTATTTCAGCTCATCATGGGGGTACATAAGTTCAGGTCATATACATTGTCCATGTCCTGCCCATCCCCCCAAGTCAGAGTCCCAAGCGCGTCCGTTCTCATTCTCCAGACAGTGCGCCTGGCACTCACCATGTAGTCATATATAATTTTTATAAAGTTAAAAGCATTCCAAACTATATGTTGTTTATAGAGATATGGATATGTAGTAGTAGTATAAAACCATGCATGGAAATGGTAAGTATCAAATGCAAGAAAATGATTATTTCTAAGGAAAGAAGAGGAATGAGATCCAAGAGGGGTATACAAGCATTTCAGTGCTATATATAACTTTCCTTAAAGACGGTATATATGGCAACATGTTAAGATTTGATAGGATTCAATGATGGGTATAAGACTGTCTGTTACATTATACTCTAAATTTTTCTATGTATTTATGATCATTTGTTAAATTATTATTAAAAGGAATATGTTTATAGTGTCACAAAAAGTTTGTGCTGGAAAATATTCTAAAAATATTCAAAATCAGGTGTCCTAGATTACACAGCCAGACACCCCAAAGCAGGTCAATGGAAACTCTGAAACTAAAATCCAGTTTCTCTAATTTGCACATCTGTTCCCTATCCACTGTGACTTACAGTATAAGATGCATTGTTTTTATGTTTGGTTCTTTTTAGTTAAATGAATTTTTTTTTTAATTTTAATTAGAAAAACTTCCAGTTCAATGGTTTCCTTCATTTCTGGATAACAGCCTCTGTAGCCTTAAGAATTGTAAATCTCAAGACTGTGAGAACAAGTAAAGGTGAGAGAAAAAAGCCGCAGGGCCATCTGAAAGTCTTTCCATGTCCAAGCTGGAAGAAATCATTTCATTGAAATTGCCAACAAATAAACCTGCTATGGGAGCCAAACACATTTGCAGAGTTGTGGATAAAGGGCTGGGGTGCAGTTATTCTTAATGGAGATGACAGCCATCTGTCTCACCCCTCAAATGTCAGCCTAAATTTCAACCAAAATCATGAGAAGTGTCCTGGCCCCAGGCACAGTGACTAAGGAGAAAATGCTGTTCACCTCCTTTTTCAAAGTGATGCTGACTGTGGAAAAAGAACAGAAGCAAAAAACATATTCATTTACCCTTAGATTTCTTCTGTGATTTTACCTTTCCCCTTGGTGTTCCTCCCGTAAGGGACAGAGCAACGCTTTCCTTCAATTCCAGAACATAGATCAGTTTCAAAAGGGGAAGGGAAGTAACACCCACTGAGCTCTTCTGTCAGGTGTTCTACAGGTGTTTCCTTATTGCAACCTTACAACCACCTTTTGAGGCAGTTATCGTCAATTACCTGCCTATTATACAGAGAGGAAATTGGGGTTCCAAAGGTAAGATAAGATATTCAAATTCATACATCTACTAAAGTGCAAGATATCTACTTAAAGTCCATGTTTGGTCATTTTTTTTAAACCACACAATGCTTCCAAAAGTCTATAATCTGTCACTTTGTGTCCTTTCTCAGGTCCTCAGTTTTTTCCATCTGAAAATTGGGTAGATTGGAATAGCCTATCTTCAACATTATGTGACTCTCTGAACAAACTAATTCTGGATGGGCAAACTCAGAGTGTCTATTCACAAGGACAACTTGGAAAGAAGAGCTCAGAATAGAGCCTGTGACAAATAAGACAGCCAGCACCCTTGACCAGAGATACTGCGTGATTTTTAAAAATAAAAAGGCAAAAATCTAAATAGGAAGTGTTCATTAATCAATAAACGAGTCAATCTATGCTTTGAGATTGGCCAGGTCATCTTGGCTGAATTTATCATTTTAGTGTCACTTTGATTTTTATGCCTTCTGAGCTCAAAAACCTCCCAAATCAAATATCTCATCTCCTTAGCAGTTACCTCACTGCATCACTACTATCTTCCATCCTTTTCTGAGCACCTCTAATAACCAAAAGGAAAACTAGTTGATCTTTCTCACTTCAAACTTACAGACATCTTGTCTTTTTTCTGTTCATGTTCTCATGCCTTCTTTCCCTGAAGTAATGCTGCTTCACTACGTCAAAGACAAACTGCAGGCTTGCCTTTTCTTAAAGTCTTCCCTTGACTAACCTCTATAGGGTCTAGTGACTTTAATTATTTCAGATTTCTCATCTCTTTGGTGAAAAGAGCAGAATAAATTGGATTTTTAAATTCTGTTTCTACCATGTGCCAGATATTCTGCCAAAGCCTTAATAAATAAAATCATAGCAATCACACTTAATCCTGTCAAGCTAGGTATCATTATTCCTATTTCACCGATGACAAAACTGAGCCTCAGGAATATTAAAGTGACTGTCCACAGTCATACATTTGGAAAACCAGAACTGACAACCAAATCAAGCTGGATCTAAATGCCAAACTAAAGGCTTTCTGCACTCAGAGAACAGATTGAGTGTATATAAAAATTCAGATCTTTGTTTATTTTTCCCCTTCTCCTAAAGAGTGTCAAATAACTTCAATGCTCATTCATATTCCTCTATTTCCAAAATACTAGACTTCCCCAGTGTGAGCAAGGCTTGTATTACTGAATACCCAATTGATATAAAAATGAAACATATTTTCCTCCAATAAATAACATTAATGCTGACCAAGTATATTGGACATAAAACCAAACACATTACCCTCTCCTTGAAACCAACCATGCCATGTCAGCACACAAAACTGTGCAGCTCTGGTTGCCACAGCTCAATAAAGACTTAACAAGACTTGGAGAGGGTCCAGGGAAGAGCAATTAAAACATCCTAAGAGACAGAAAAGCCTGTCTTAGAAGAACAAACTAAAATCAATCAAGATCTTTAAATTTACCATGTCTGAGAACTGATGGATTCAGAGTCTGTAAAAACATGCTGGGATAGATAGTACGAGTATATATGCTCACTGTCACCAACATTTGCTCTTTTTTAGCCATCCAGCATCCATGTCTCCTTCCTACGTGTATCTGTAGTTCCTCATGGGAACTGCATATCCTTCACCAGTGTGTGTATTATGGTGGAAGTGTAAATCCAGAACCTCCCTCCTACCACAGGGTCTCAGCAAATGGGGCTCTCCTTTGAACATGCCCCGTAAAGCCATGGAGAAGTCATGTGACCTACACTCAGCCAATCAGACTCCCTCTCTTCTTCAACTTTGAATCTTGAGAGATGGAGAAATCAGAAGCCAGAGGATGTAGTGGTTAGGTTTATCCATCCAACCACTGCTGATACGAGATCATTCCTGACTTCCTGTATCCTGGCCATTAGGAGCCTCCTTGGCTCCAGTCTCTCTCTACACAGATTTCTTCATCCTGCCAATCAATTCTATGAGATCCTGATAGCCTAGCAATAAGTACCTTTTTGTTTAAATCAGTCAGAGTCAGACCTGGGAGGGCCAAAATGTAGACTAGAAGCAGCCAGCACAACACCTCTCTTATGGAGAGGATCAAAAGTGGTGAATAGATATCCACCTTTGGATCGACTGAGTGAGAGCACTGGGAATTGATGGAGAGGAGGCAGGAGTGAAATGAAGAAGAAAGAAGTGGGATGACCTGCTCAGTAGGACCGGAGGTAATTAGGGAAAGTTCCCACATGTGTGAAACGGACAAAGGAGGAAATCTGGCTCCAGACTTCCCCTGAGAATATCACAGCTGGAGCAGTGGGAGGGCCCCTCCACTGCAGCAGGCCTCCAGAATGATGCACAGACTGATACACTGCAGGCTGTGCAGCTGCATTGCTCTGGAGAGAAGGGATGGCTGGTTTGTAAGCACAGGGCACTGAGTTGGCACCACTGCAACATCCCAACCACCCTGGAATACTATTTCTTCCAAGGTGTCAGATCTGTGACTGCTGCCTTTCTTTAACCCCTACTGGGTGAGTAGGGAATGGGAAATCCCAGTGCTCACTCATGCCCTGTGGGCAGGTGATGTACACATCCACCACAGCTGCCAGGGGAACCTGGGCAGATCAGGAGACTACAGGCCTGGCACCCACTACTGTGGCCTGGATGATCCTACTCAACCACACCTCCCATGGGCCTATAGCCCTCAGTGCCCACCACCCATTGTCAGGTCAGCTGGGCCAGTGCCACTGCTGCTGCCTGGGAGGGCCAGAATGGGCAAGTGCCAGCATAGCTGCTGCCTTTCATCTGGGTAGACTGCACACTGAAGACACACACCATCCTACACGGCACCCTACCTCAACCACCCGGATCAATGCACATGAGCACCACGCCTCACAGACTCTGTGTTCCTGCACGAACACTTCCCTGCAGGCCCACTCTGTCCTGGGGTCCCACTCCACCATATGCATGAACTGTGACCACTGGGCCCACTCCATGCCAAAGGCCTGCTCCATGCCAAGGGCCCACTCCATGACATAGGCCCATTCTACCCATGCATGTGCCACAGCCTCTGGGCCAACTCCACACCAGGGGCCAATTTTGTCCCATGAGCCTGTTCTACCCCAAGGGCTTGCTTCACTCCACAGACCCACTACACCCTGTGTGTGCAATGAACCCTGCATGTGCACCACACCCTGCACGCACCTCATCCTGCCCATGTGCCTGGCACCTCATCTACTCAAGCCTGTGTGTATGTGCACCACATCCAGTAACCTCCTCCATCCCATGCACATGTCCCATCCTGCAAGCTAGACCCACCTGGCATGTGCACCTCACACCACGGGCCAGCCCTGCCACAGCAGCCTGGTGACAACTACAGAACAGGGGAGATGTAGCAAAGCAGCAACATTAAAGGCTCACAGTGCATCTGCCCTCTTCTGCCTGGTCAGGCTTCTGGAGTAGGACCCAAGCATGCCATCCAGGGACCCATCTCTCTCTTCACCAAGCAACAGAGGTCCCAGAAGAGGCGAACAGATGTACCATATCTCTTAGCTCTTCTGAACTGAGAAAAGAGGCCCTGGATAAAAAGGAACCAGCATAAAAACTCTGGCAGCATGAAAAAACAGGCTGTCTCAAAATCACCAAAGTATAGCAATAGCTCTCCAGAAATAAACTTCTACCAAAAGGAAATTGTTGAAATGACAAATATGGAATTCAGATTATGGATGACAACTACGATGAATGGAATTGAGGAGATGGTAGAAAACCAGCTCAAAGAAACTTAAAAAAAAAAAAACAATTCAGGACATGAACAAAAACTTCACTAGAGAGATAGATAACTTTAGAAAAGAGATAACAGAACTTAAAGAAATGAAAGGGTCAGTTAGGGAATTTCAAAATACAGCATAAAGATTTAACAACATACTAGACCAAGCAGAAGAAAAATTTCAGAGCTTGAAGACAAGGATTTTGAAGTAACTTGATCAGTAAAAATATGTAAAACAAAAAAAAAGAACAAAGAGAAATGATCAATGTGATAAATATGAGATTATGCAAAGCAAGCTAATATAAGAGTTATAGATATCTCTGGGGGAGAAGAAGAAAAATCAATAAAGATGGAAAACCTATTTAAGTGAATAATAGAGGAAAACTTCCCTGGTGTTGCTAAAGGTTGAGATATTCATATTCAAGTTGGTCACTGAACTCCTAGAAGATTCATAGCAAACAGGACATCAACAAGACATGTAGTCATTAGCCTGACCAAAGTCAAAGTTAAGGAGAAAATCCTACAAGCTGCAACACAAAAGCAACAAGTTACTCACATTGGAAAACACATTAGACTAGCAGCAGACCTCTAAGCACAGACTTTTCAAGCCAGAAGGGATTGGGTCCCATTTTTAGTCTTATTAAACAGAATAACTTTCAACCAAGAATTTTGTATTTTGCAAAAATAAGTTTTATAAATGAAGGAGAAATAACACCTTTCCCAGAGAAGCAAACTTTAAGAGAATTAGTCACAACTAGACCTGCCCTATAGGAAATGCTTAAAAGTGCTTTATAAAGAAACAGATCAATACCCAACAGCATAAAAATACCCCAAAGCTCACAATTCTTGAAAAACAGTAACACAAGGGGGAAAACAAAGCAATTAGGTATCATTCAACACAATGAACAGAACAGTATCCCACATATCAATACTAACATTGAACGTAAATGGTCTTATTGCTCCATTTAAAAGATATAGACTGACTGAATGGATGAAAAACCAGAACCCAAATACATGCTGTCTCCAAGAGACCCATCTAACTTGTACAGATTCTCATAACTCAACATAAAGGGATGGAAGGAAATATTCCACGTGAATGAAAACCAAAAGTGACTGAGAGGAGCTATTCTCATATTGGATAAAATAGACACCTTACCCCTGTCAGAATGACCATTAATCAAAAAGTCAAAAAAATAATATATTAATATGTTGGTGCAGGTGCAGTGAAAAGGGAATGCTTATATGTTCTTGATGGGAATGTAAACTTGTACAACTGCTATGGAAAACGGTATGGATATTCTTCAAAGAACTAAAAGTAGACCTACCATTTGATCCAAAATTTTACTAAAGGTATCTGCCCAAAGGAATATAAGTCATTTTTCAAAAAGACACCTGCAGCAGAATGTTTATTGCAACATAATTCACAATTGCAAAAATATGGAATCAACCTAAATTCCCATCAAGAGATAAATTGATAAATATAATGTGGTGTGTGTATGTATACATATATATACATACACACACACCATGGAGTACTACTCAGCCATAAAAAAGAATGAAATATGTATATTGTAGCAGCTTGGATAGAAATGGAGACCATTATCCTAAGTGAAGTATCTCAGGAATGGAAAAACAGATACCACATTTTCTCACTAATTAGTGGGAGTAAAATTATGGGCTCACATGAGCACAAAGTGATGTAAAAGACATTAGAAAACAAGAAAGGTGGAGGGTGGGAGGGGGTTGAGGGATAAAAATCTATCTATCCAGTACAATGTACAATATTCCGGTGATGGTATGCTGAAAACCCTGACTTCAGCATGATATAATTCATCCATGTAACAGGAATCACTTGTACCCTCTAAATTTTTTGAAATAAATCAGTCAACAATAAATAGAAACATAGAAGTAAAGATAATATAATGGAGCAAAGTGAGTCATTTTAACAGAAATAAAAATAATTAGAGTCAGTTTCAGATATCTCTTTCCTAGAACAAAAATATTCATCAAAGCCCAGATAAGGCACTAAAAGGCAACCCCTTTTACTGGAACAATAAATAATAAGCAAGGTGCAGGTTAAAAACTAGAGGAGAGGGAAGTGATGCCTGCCAGACACTGTACGAAGAGCTTTATACCTATTATCACATTTAAGTCTCACAATAACCCTATGAGGAGGGAAATAGAATCTCAATTTCACAGACTGAAACTAAGGCTAAGGACAGTTAAGTAGTTTGCCCAGCGTAAGTAGTAAGAAATGAAAGAGTCTGCAATAGAATACAGATGCATCCCCAGTCAAATTATAAAGAATTCAAAATAGAAACACTCAATATTTGAACTGTTTATTTATAATCTTAGGTAGCAGACATAAAGAGAGAAAACATTCTTTCACAACATGTTTGAATGATCCTGTCAGATACATGTCATAAGGATATGGATAGATAAATGGATGTACAGATGAATGGATGTATGGATGGACAGATGGACAGAGGGGTGGGCAGGCAGACTAAAAGGCGATACACATTTGGTGGAGTTCTAGGGAAAGCAATTCTTATGTGAGTTCTTAAAGCACTATTAACAATTGGTGCTAACAACAAAATAGAATAAAATGCTGCATCTGAAGTTGCCATTTGAAGATGTAATACATATTTACTTTATATTGCATGTAGAGATTTTTAATATTATATTTAGAGGAATGAGGGAAATTCACAAATTGCTTCACTACTAGATGGCTTCAAACTTTCTATCTCAACATTAGAACCTAAAGCAAAAATGTACATCTCTTAAAAAACACGATTTCACTTCAGTCAAAACTTGCTCACTAATAGGACTGTCTGCAGACTTTCATTTTAGTAAAACATGTCATAAATTAAATCATTTTGCAGAAAAACTGGGATTCTTTTGGGGGATGGTATGTGCTTTTTTTCTTGGCTACATTAACATACATCTTGAAAAGATGAGAATCTCTTCTCAACTGACTCATTTGAAACAACACACGTTAGCGTGCCAAGGAAATAAGAAAAGGAAAGAGGTCATAGAATGAGGTGGGGTGGGAGGAATATGGGACGCTGATTACAACCAAACACTTAATTTTTTAAAAGAAAAATGAAGGCCAGTGAAGTCAAGTGACTTCTCCAAGCTCACACAGCAGTTGCTAGCCAACTTGGGGTTCACACTCACGCACTCCTGATTCAGGAATGGTGCTACCGCCTCTGTATCACATTACCTTTCACTAGACCTAGAAAACATACTGTGAGCCGACATGTAAGAAAACAAGAAAATGTAAATATATTCTTTCCACCTGTGAGTCCAAAATAAAATCATAGTAACAGAAATGCAGATGCTTTTTCTTCTTTATTTCAGACTAGTGGAATTATTTCCCTTTACCTTCCCCCACTCCTACTTCCTGTCCTTGTTTAGAGACGTGACTTATTTTCTAACCCTGTTCACCTCAGCACTGCAAACCTGATTCCAATCACATTATTAAAATAAAAGAATACCTCTTGGGTCAGCAGAGTTCCCACTAGTTTCACCCTTTATCCTTTTGACAGGTAACATGGGGGATCGGAATGCTGCCATCCAACTGGGAAACGTCCCAGAAATACAAATGAGAATCTCAACCTGCTTCTCACAGGCCATGGCTCTGCTGATGGAATGTCATCAAACAGATCGAAGTCTGCATTTCCTTAATTAATGATCATCGCACCAGGGGAGAGGGAGTGGATACTGTTTTAATCTTTGTAAAACTTTTCTGCAAACACTGGAGCTCTCTTGAGCATTCACAGGGATATAACAAGCCCTTGTCCTGAATAATATACTCACTCTCAAGCTGTATTTGTTCAGCTGACCCTAGGAATAGCTGTTCTGAGATCTGTAAAAAGAATTTTAAAAGGGAAATTTATAGAGTCAAATCTTTCTACCATCACTTCAGCAGCAATCATTTATTATGCACCTACTATGTGCCTTGCACTGAGCTGGCCCTTGGAAAAGGTCTGGCTCTGTTTGAGAAAATCATAATTTAATGGCAGAGACAGATCATATTCACAAAAAGCGTGTACGATTTCAGTGTGCTGGGACAGTAAAATTCCCCAACAGGACACTTTTTTCTCCTAAATCTGGAACAGATTATCTATTTGGAAATTGTGCATAAGTCAAACTCAACTCTGCTTTGTGGTGCTGGTACTAGAACTGGGAAAACCACATCTCTATGTTGCCAACTGTTCCCTCTTGTGCAAGAGGAGAATTGAAAGGCTTCAGAATGAAGAAGGGACTTCACCCTTCTTGCTTATGCCCTTTTTGCTTTGTCCTGTCAGCATCATCCTTCAATGATTCTTCAATTCAATACCAACGTTTTATTTACTTACTTACTTATTTATTTACTTATTTATTTATTTATTTATTTTTAAGTTTCAGCACTTGCAGTGTGCAGTTTTTCCAACATTTGAAGAACAATCCTTATGGCACTCCCTGATAACAACACCAGCTGGCCAGAACCCTCCCTGCTCGTAGACATCCAAGTGCCAGTCCTATGATACCATTATTCCATGCTCAGAGACACTAGCACCAGCTAAGAAATGCCCTGTCCACAGATGTCTAATTTTCAGCTTTATGAAGCCTCTTCTCCAAGCTTCTAAATGTTAATAATTCTAACCTCTCCCTTTTGTTTCCCCAGACCAAGTTAGCTGTTTCCTGACGATGCTACTTCTATGATACCTTAAGTTTCTCTTTTAGTATTTTTAGTTCTTTAATATGTAGTTACAATTCATTATACTAAATCTTCTCTTAAAATAACTGGTATAGTTTCCGTATCCTGAATGGACAGATGACAATGTTCATTGGAGCCCATTTCCTTGACAGCACAGGCCCTGGCTGGAGTGTGACTAACAGAGTTTGAATCTCAGCTCCACTATTTAGTAGCTTTAATAAAGTTAATTTAATAAAGCTCACCTGTTACATTAGGATCATTGAGATAATAGTATCTACTTCATCAAGTTGTGAGAATTGAATGTCAATATGTAAATGGCCATATGCACATATGTCAATTGTTACATGTATATATGTCATATGTTACATTGACAATGTGTAGTAGTAAGTCAATGTAAAGTTTAGAATAATGCCAAATCAATCAAAGCACTATTAAAAATGTGGCTACTGCTCTCACAGAGCAAACCACACACCATAAGACGCATGTGCACTAGTGGGAAGAAATAATGATGATAATTAAGGTGTTGCATTTTCCTATTTCTTAAATGAAGATTTAAGGTTTCTGCAATATTGCTATGGTCCAGCTAAGGAAGTGGGAGAATTTAGCCTGCCATAGTAGAGAGAAAACAAAGAAATAAATGTTAACAAAATTAAGTGTAGACATTTCCTATCTCTGATATCATAAAAATTCAAACTTCTTACCGAGTACATAGTTCAGAGACAGTAAATAACTGGTATAATTTCCTGGATGTTTCCTTAATTCAGTATATACTGCTAATGTGAAACAATGATGATGTACGGAAAAGAAAATCAGCTTTGGAGCCAGGGTTGGGTTCCGACTCCAGCTCTACCACTTCCTCTCTCTGAGACTGTGACAAGTTACTGACTCCTCAGAGTTACATAGTCCTCACTTAGCAGGCATTCAATAAACAGCAATGTTTTTTCTCCTTTCTGCAAATATTCTCTGAGTAAATTCACTAATTTTACCTTGTGCTATTTCTTCTGCTTTTCCCCCATAAATACAATATAAAAGTATTACTCATCCTCATATATCAGTCAAATGAAAGCCAGCAGAATCTCAATGATGACTAATACATTAGGTTAAAAGGTCTAAATTTGTTCCAGCTCCTGCTCTGTTACCTTGGAGAGAGAGTGTATTCATCTCACCAAAGAAATGTGAACTTTAATAGCGAAGCGCAGGCACTTAGGTGCATCCTTACCTTTTAAAGAAGCTTCTTTGACATGGCATTTACTTTACCTGGTAAGTACATCAGTGGGGAGGTGGGCAGAAAGGGGCTGGAATTCAGCACTCACCTAGAAAGTGCAGGTTTCTAAGCAGAGAATATTTTCTGAGAGAAGATAGTCAATTACTAAGTAAATTCATGGAGAAAGGTTTATTTTAAAGAGATGGAAATTTAGACAAAAGGTTTGCAAAGCTTCTTCCAGATGATGTGACCAAGGCAGAGATGCCCTAACCTTGGCCCAGAAAAGGGACAGGGAAACACACCAGAGACAAACAGAAGGCAGTGCAGAATTCACAGCCAACAAGCTTCTGAGACAAAATTTAAGGAAAGTACTAGGCCAATGTTTTTGCTGCTCAGCTAGAGAAGGAAGAAAATTCTCCCTTCTAAATTGAACCCTAAACAGCTTCCAGCTGTAAATAATAGAAATGGATGATTTATTTCTACATTATTTGCCAACTCATTTCTCTTCCACAGAAAGGAAAACTGTCTACTCTCGATCTTAAAGTATTTTCTGATTGCTAGGAAATCATGTCAGAGGCCAAAAGAGAATCTCTATGTAAATCCTCTGATAAAAATCGTGAGCAGCAGCATGCCAGACAGAATCAGGCACAAATTAGTAATACCACATCAGAACAGATTTCAGTCATCTAAAAATTTGTTTTCCAATTAACACTCGCTGATTTGCACAACAAAAAGAAAGCATCTACCATAATCTCAGTTTTGGAAACAACACAGATTTTGTTTCTCTTCCAGATGACAGGATATAAATCAGAGATTATACAATATGGTTATTTTAATTCTATAAGGATATCAAAATGATGTTGTCCAATACACAGGTACACAGAAGTGTCTCCTAAATCACTTGTTTGCAAAAATAGACGGGGGGCCAAATCTAACCCTGGAACTAAAACCAGCCCTCCAGTCAGCTATCTGTGTGTAAATAAAGTTTTATTGGAACACAGCTACACCCATTTGTTTACATACAGTCTGTGGCTGCTTTCCTGCTACAATGCCAGACTTGAGTAGTTTCCACCCAGACAGTATGGCCTATAAAACCTAAAATATTGACTATCTGACCCTTTGCAAAAAATGTTTGTTGACTTCTGTCCTAAGCTGTCACACAAATACTTTCCTATATTTCAGATGCAAAGATAGATCAGACAAGACCACTCCTAACTCAAACTGTTTGCAAAGTGTGGCTCCTGGAAGCAAATAAAAGACTATTTACTTTCAGCCTTCTCTTTAAGTCAAGTTCCAGTAGACTCTCATTGTGTCTAGGAATTTGGATGGAGTATATACTCTTGCCCTTTGATTTTGTTTTCAGCCAAGTGACCTGCTTTGGCCAATGGATGTTAATAGATTTGACATAAACTAAGGCTTAAAATTTATGTACATATATTTTGGTGTTGTCTTACACTTTCCTTTGCCATACAAAAAAAAAAAAAATGGCTTTGCTTACCTGCTGTCCCAAGGACAAAGAAAGACAGACATTAGCCAACTCATATCATGACGCAGAACCACTGCAGCCAACTCTTAAGTCCTTGAGAATAAATGACTTATTTTAAGCCACTGAGTTTTGCTTACACATAATTATTGTGGCAGTAGCTAACTAGTACATAATCAAACCACTCTCTCATCATATTTCAAAGCCTTCCAAATACATTATTTCCTCTATACTAATTTTCTGCTACACTGTGGCCTAAAATATCCTCTCTTTACCACTTCATACTCCAAATATTTTATGTTTTCAGGACCTAGATCCCACCCAACTTTTCCATGAAGAAGCTGCCAGCTGTTTACCTGATAGTGAGCAAGATATTATTGAACTCCTGTGTTATCTGAAGGCTAGAACTCATGGACAATAAATGAATCATTCTGTAAATCAGTGGTTGCCAGTTTGGGAGAAACTGGGAAGTTTGAACAAGTTCTCCAGGTACCTGTAATACTATGCCCTTTGCTTATTCCTCAGTCAGACTACAGCTCCCCAGCATTCGCAAACCTCCGCCATCCGTCATATCACAGCCATTCTTTCCCATCTCTGAAATCTACCCTCTAATTTTTGCCCTACAGACATAAAAACCACTAATATCATTTACTTAATATTTTCCTATAAATTATTTGTTTCCTTCTACTTAACTAAATGCACCTAATGGGAAAACTTTAGAATTAAAAAAGAAATGAATTCCTCACTATATCACTTACAGCACAACTATTAATTCTTCAGCAAAGTGCCCTTAAAAGAATCTGGCATATCACTTGCCCTTTTAGAGGGAGTGGGGAGTTCTCTGGGTGATTCTGTAGTTAATTCCATCTGTTCAACTAGAATACAAATTCCTTGAAGATGAGGATCAAGTTTCATTAAATATTTAGTGATTAGTGGCCTCAGGCAAGGCCAAGAAAATAGAGAAACACTGGGGAAAAACGAGAAATCCTTATTAGGGAAATAGGATCATAAAAAAACTAGTAGTACTTCCCTTACTAGATCATTAACTAATTTTAGGTTATTCATCTTAGTGCCTAAAAGAGAACGAACAAACTCGACACAGCAAAGGGAACCACTAACAGAGTAAAGAGGCAACACACAGATTGTGAGAAAATATTTGCAATTCATACATTGGATAATGGGCTAATACCCAAAACATATAAGGAACCGAAAGTACTGAATAATAAGAAAACAATAAACAAGATTTAAAATTAGGCAGAGGACCAGAATAGAAATTTCTCAAAAGACAACATACAAATGGCCAACAGATAGATGAAAAAACACTCAACGCTTCTCAATCCTGGGAACTCCTCATCCCTACCGCCACTCCCTATTGGAGTTTCTAAGAACAGACAGTAGCACACAAGTCTAAGAAGTTTCAGAAAGAATCCACATTATCAAAAATTCACATTTGTGCCACCACGTAGACTTCTGACTGATGACAACAGAGAGTGGAGAGCCCATGCACACTCTACACCTGTTGGACATGACACAAATGCTGGCAAAGTGCATAAGGACACTTGGCTCACTTCTTTTTCTTTTGTAAAGAATCCTTCAGCTTTTTCCTCAATGTTATGAGATATTTTCAGTGGAATCAAATGTTAAGGCCTAAAAATGCTATGCTGACTATTCCAATTCCAGAGCAATTACCAGCTGGTTCAAGCCTACTAGGATGACACTTGGCAGGATGCTGCCACACAGCAACACCGTGTGCTCAAAACCTCAGCGGGGGCAGGTTTGGCTCACAGGCAGAATTTTGTTGTCCCCTGTGACTTAGAAATGTAATTATTGTCACCTTTCCAGAATCCCATGTGAGGAAGAAAAGGGTACTCTGGAGATAAGCATCTTCTCAGCCATCACACTCTCATAACCTTGGGAACAATTTCACCTCTCCTCACTGGGGAACCAAAGTTTACTTCAATGAAACTACTAAGGGAGAATTCAAAACAAAGTGAGGGTAATAGAATTCTGAGCAGGATGGCTCAGAAAGTTGATGGAGACGGAATGCTTCATGACACCTCTGCTTAGGTAGCACTTTCTATGTGACAGGCACTGTACTAAGTGCTTCATATGCATTAGCTCATTTAATCCTCACAGCAACCCCACAAAGAAGATGCAGAAATCCAGAATCTATGACATTTCTTTGGTTCTCCTGGAGAGAGCTGGAACCCATTATATTAAGTGAAGTATCCCAAGAATGGAAAAACAAGCATCCCATGTACTCACCAGAAAATTGGTTTCCCTGATCATCACCTAAATGCACATCGGGGAAGGATACCAACTGGATATCAGACTGGGATGGGGAGTGGGGGGGAGGGGATGGGTGTATGTCTACATGATGAGTGCGTTGCGCACTGTCTGGGGAATGGTCATGCTTGAAGGTGCTGACTCGGGGAGGTGGGGGGTGGGGGGAGGAGATGGAGGTATGACTACAGGGTGAGTGCCAGGTGCACTGTCTGGAGAATGGACATGCTTGAGGCTCTGACTCAGGGGGATGGGCGGGACATGGACTACGTATATAACCTGAGCTTTTGTACCCCCGTGATGAGCTGAAATTAAAAAAAAAAAAAGAAAAAAAAGAAAAAAAAAGAAATCCAGAATCTATACTCTCACCGCTACAATCCACTCCCTTTGGACGTAACTGTGCAGGCACAGAGTTACCAGCAAGGAAATGGTAGGGTATTCTACTGGGGGAGTAAAGCCCTGAAGCTGGAGTAAATACCAATGATAAGGTAAAGATTGGTGCGCACTGTCTGGGGGATGGACACACTTGAAGCTCTGACTTGGGTGGTCTAAGGGCAATATACATAACCTAAATATTTGTACCCCCCCTAATATGCTGGAATTAAAAAAAAAAAGAGATCCTCAGCCCAGCCATGACAAAGCCCCTAGTCAATGGCCAGAGCCAGCTTCCCAGCCCAGTGAATGAGCCACCTTGGAAGCAGGTCCTCTAGCCCCAGGTGATGGAGGTGAAGGCAAGACAGCTGACACTGTGTGAAGCAGGACAGGCCATCTCCATGGAGCCCTGCCCAGATTGCAAAATAAATGATTCTTCCTCTTTTAAGCCACTAAGTTTTGGGGTGGTCTAAACAGAGGGTGAACTTTCTGCTGCTTGCCCTCATACCACTATTGCTAATTATATCTCTGGTAATAAGATAACTTAAATAAAATCATTAAAGGCAAAAAAAAGTGGTAAAGATTGTTTGCCATATAGGAAAACATGGATGTCTAGGTTAGACAAGCACGGAGGATCAGTTAACTAAAGATCCTGAATGCTCACCTTGTAAGCTGAGAATTAGACTGCACAAAGCCTGAGCTTTTTCATTTACTACAACAGCAGTCATCCCAGAGAGGAGGATTTTAAAACTAGGCTCCAAAATTTAAATGTGCTCAAAGACAAAACATAATTGTTTGGAGAAAAAGTGACAGCCCCATTGTCATGATGATCTGAAGCTTTTGCACTGTCCCATGGGAGCTGCCAAGAATCATTTAATCATTCTGTGGAGACACAAAACAGAGAAAGATTGATATCTATCTAGCAACCTATTTTTCACCTTAAAGATGAGAAATGCACAGATTTAAACCCAGTACTTCACACATTTCAGTAGATTGCTTCTGAATTCTAAATTGCACCAATTAAGGATATTTTCCACCTGATTAAAATTCATCATGAATTCGAATAACAACAGGAAATATTTACAGTGATTAAGTATGCTTTGGCAAGAATACCTTCTCCTATGACTTTGTATCAGGATATAACATATGTGCATTCACAATGAAATGGAGCTCTAACACTGACTCTCAAGTAGAGAAAAAGAGAGAGAGTGAGCTAACATGAAATTGAGGAATGGTTAGAATTGAAAGCCCAGCCATGCAGAAAGGCCCAGAAACCAAACAAATGAGAAAATATCATCTATAGGTGCTAATGGGGCTACTGGCTCACAAAGCCACCCAGAATGGAGAATTGATGGGAAAGAGCTAAGTAAATGGGATATTTCTTTTGGAAATCAAAGAAGGCCAGGGTTATACTGCTTCCAACTTTAAAGAGCAATGCAATAAACTTGAATCCTCATGCAAGATATTCTATTTCAGCCTGGAGTAGACTATTTCTACTGGAATAGGTTTTCAAACATTGTTTCAGGACACATTTGTCCAGGTCTGCTCTATTTGTATGGGAGATGAGCAACAAGTGATTTACAACTATTCATAATTGAGATACAGACATTTAGAATGATTTACTTCTTGCATGTCAATATGAATAAACTCAAGGTTAGTCCAATCATAAGGTCCCCTTCATTCACTTGTATTTTCATTCCGGAGATGGGGAAAAAGAAGTAGAGTTAGACTGTGGGGATTAATTACACTCAACCTGCTGCCTCTCTTATCTATTCTGCAGCTCATATTGAGAAATTATAAATGATGTGGGGCTGTAACTAATTTGAGCACATCTAGGGAATTTATGCATCATATGAACTGTGGCACAAAAAGAATAAGAATAACTCTAAAGCAGTCTTAAAAGCACTGTCCCTAAATGGATAGGGTGAGTTATCACTGTTTCTACCTCCTTCTTCCCTCCTCCAAACTTCCCCACACTCCCACCTGCTCTGCCACAACAGTAGCAATTTGTATCCTTCCCTCCATGCTCACTGTCCCTTACTTTAATTGTTTGAGATAGAGGGTACATTTAACCAACTACATTATAATTTGTGATGATAAACAGTGGTCTAGGCCATCTGATTATGTCAACTTGATATCAAACTCAATAGCTACTTTTCAGTTCTTTACTGTGCACTCCACTCACCACTCACAGTGGTAACTAAGTGCTATGGAGAATGAAGAAGAATGACTTTGAATGTTGTAAGACATAGTTTTTGCAAGCTACCATATATATTTTGTGGAAACCATAGAATTTAGTAAGCAGTGTTTGGTGGGGTGACCATACATCCCAGTTTGTCCAGGACAGGGTCAGTTATTAGTTATTAGTATACTATTAATAGTTATTTAATAGCACCCTCTTTCACTCTCAGGAGTGACTCAGTTCGGATAAGAAATATATGGCCACTCTATGCAGTGGCGAAGGTGTGTCTCTTGGATTCAAATCTTGGCTCTAGCTCCTTTTGACCAGATGACCCTGGAAAAGTTCCTTGGCTTCCCAGAGCTTCAGTTTTTATGTCTCTAAAGTAAGGAGAATAATAGTTCTCAGTTGATTCTGTGGAATTGTTGTGAGGATTAAATAAATTAATGCATTTAAAGCATTCAGAAGTATGTCTGCCATGTAGCAATAAACAGAATTATTATCATTTAAGACATAGATCATGTATTACCTATGTTAAGAAACCTCCTTGAATCTGTCCCCAACCCAAACACACACCTCCACACTGACTCAAGTCTTTCATTGCATTCCTATAGCAACATGTGCGTACACACACCCCTCTATATATCAGGCAATAATTAAGTCAATTCATACTTATTGAATGCTACCCACTATATGTCAGACATGGTGCCAAGCACTGTCTCCATCTGTTTATGTGCTTGTCTCTTCTTGAAGACAGAAAATGTGTCCTATCCATTTTGCCTAGTACATCATTTGCTCTCAAGGATCTTGAAGTGAAATGAAGAAAGGTATCAATGCCTTTCCCTGGAATAGCGAGAAAAGATTTCATGAAGAAAGTGAGTAGTAAAGTGTGAGACGGCTTTGATAGGTAGAAGACAGAGAAAAAGTATCATTCTCCATGTGAGAAAGTATATAACCTGTTAAATTAGAAAAAAACAGCATAAATCTGAGAGCACAGTACATTCCTAATTATAAGCAAAGCAGAGAAATGGGAGTTAGATTGATATTTCTAGAAAATCTGCCAAAGAGTCTATAATTTGCCTTTTCCCTCACTGGCCTCTACAGTCAAGCTTGAAATTTACCCCATTTGCCTCCTATTGTCAAATAACTCATTTAAATGAGGATGCCTGGAGCAGTGTGTGTCTCAAAGCACACACTTGTTTTGCACATGTATTTCTGAGAATTTGCAGGTAAATCAAATTTTTGCAAGTCCAATCAAATTTTAAATGCACAGGGGGAGGTAGCTATTTAGGGATATCCCATAGTGAGTTCTATTATAAAGTGAATTAAATATATTAATAGAACAACTCATACTCTTTCATCCCTATTGTTTCTAAACCTGGGTTTTCAGAGAGAAAGTTCTATAAAATCAGGGCAATGTAGCATCATACACACAAGTACACACACACACACACATACATACCTGTCAATAAGTGAAGTCTTATAAGCTCCAAGAATTGCCAACATTAAAAAAACACCCAGTTTACCCCATGCTTTTTACTTGTTACCCAGAAAATTAGGTTAAGCTTCAAGCTGCCTTTGAAAATAGATTATGTACAAGTTACATTTCAGAAAATGTGTGGAAATAGCCTCAGCCTTGAATATGTACATACAGTATTTGGCACTGTGTGACTTTTAGTAAATACTCCATAAATTGCCTTCTTCATAGAAGCATCATTAAATAAAGACAATATAAAAAAGGGATGAAAAAAATAGACCCTAAGAATAATCCCTCAGGAAAGATAACAGTACCCAGTCAGGATAGGATATGTAAGAAAAACTATTTGGAAAATGATACATGGACTATTTTCTCAAATTCAGGAGAGAAGAAGAAAGTGGATTTAAAGTTGGGATAAACTGCATGATCATGGAGACAGAGGATGTTACAAATGGAAAACCAGGACTGCAAAATCACTCTACACCACAGCTTGGGCTTGACTGGTTAAATGTAGCTTTGCCCTCACTAGTCCAAGACTGATAAAGGAAACCAGAAACCATAGAGAAAACCACTGTGAACTAACAACCTTGGGATAAAACTGAGCAATCTCTTAGTCCACTGATGTAATGTTGTCCCGAAGAATTAATACTAGTTAAAATCTAATAACAAAGAGTCTAGAATTTTAGATTTGGAAGGAGCTAAGGAGATATATAAGCCAGATTAGACATTAATAATCCTGTGGTGTTCAATAATGTCTAAAAAATAGCCTTTGAGGTATAGTTTTAAAACACCCTTCTTGGACTTTAACAGCAGCTGATGGGTGAAAACAAATTTGAAATACAATTATTTGGGCCTCTGAAAACCAGTATAAAATAGATTTCACCAGGTTCAAAAAAAGTTCAGAAATATGCAAATATAAGTTCAATTGCAAATGTCATAAGAAAAATTCTTTATTTTCATTGTAATAAAAATATCTTATTAAAAAAGATCAGTGCAAATGTGATAACAAAGTATTAAGGGAGATTGATCTAATTTACAGAAAAATTGGTAGAGGAGACTAAGGGAAAAGCATCAGCAATCCAAATTCACATTCTACAGCCCCAGAAGAGCACTGTAGTATTCAATTTAATATAGGAAAATTCCATTTTGGACCCTAGAAAATACCTTACAGTAATAAGGTAGGTTTCTTGAAGGCAAAGTTACAGCAAGTATCTATATCCTAACTCAGAAATGCAAAAGAGACCAAGCCTCAGTGGCTTTATAGTATAAGATAAAAGTTAGAATATGAAAATTGTTTGTATATGAGTTGTAAGCAGCTTATATAAATATCCAAAAATAGAGAAAATCTATTTCTATCTCTATCTTTTTTTCTTGTTTATTTTTATTTCTGCTTCTATTTGCATATCAGCCTAATTCTCTCATCATAGTGCCATAGACAAGTAACACAGGATAGAGAAAGATGGAAGGAAATATGACCACCAGCACTCCAAGGCCCATACCCTTGTAGTTATAAACCAAAAGGACAAGAATTTTCCCAACATCTCTAACAGAGAAGTCCTAGAATTATTCTAAGTGGCTTGTTTGGATCACATGCCCAGCCATGTGTCAAAGACATCAGACTGGTCACATGACCACTTCTGTTCTAAAAGGTGACCAAGAAATTATGATTGACAGTTCCATTAGGCACACATGAAGGTAGGGAGGGTTTTCCCAAAGATACTAGAAGAAAGGATATGGAAAATAGCACATGCAGAATAAAACTTCAATCAGCATAGCTCATCACATAATGAAGAATTATAAATCAAATCTTATATTTCAATGTTAAAAGGAAAATATGGGTAGGAGAATAGTCAAGCCAACAGCAATATCAGCAACAGAAATGCATACTATGTATTAATAGCTCTGCACAGCTATTATGTGTGGACCAAATGAAGCACTATGCCTCCTAACAGTCAAATGAAAAGGAGAAACATCTTGAATTAATTTTTGTGAGTGGTGAGAGACAGAGGTCCTGTTTCAGTCTTCTGCATGTGGCTATCCAGTTTTCCCAGCACCAATTGTTGAATAGGGCTTCATTTCCCCAGCATGCATTGTTGTCTGCTTTGTTGAAGATCAGTTGGCTGTAGTTGATGGTTTTATATCTGGGCACTCTATTCTATTCTACTGGCCTATGTCTTTTTTTTTTTTTCCCAATACCATGCTGTTTAGTTTGCTATATCCTTATAGTATAGTTTGAAGTCTGATAGTGTGATGCCTGCAGATTTGTTCTTTTTGCTTTGGATTGCTTTGGCTATTTGGGCTCTTTTCTGGTTCTAAACAAAGCATGGAATTAATTTTTCTACATGTGTGACATATGACATTGGTATTTTGATGAGGATTGCATTGAATCTGCAAATCACTTCAAGTGGTATAGACATTTTAACAATGTTGATTCTACTGATCCATGAGTAAGATATGTTTTACTACTTGCTTGTGTCTTCTGCAATTTCTTTCCTCAGTGTTTCATAGTTCTCCTTGTAGAGATCTTTCACCTCTTTGATTAAGTATATCTGTAGGTATTTTATTTTCTTTGTAGCTATTGTGAATGGTATTGAGTATTTGATTTGACTTTCAGCTTGAATGTTATTGGTATATAGAAATGTTACTGATTTATGTACATTGATTTTGTAACCTGAGACTTTGCTGAATTTATTCAATTTCAGGAGTCTCCTGGTGGAGTCTTTGTAGTTTTCTAGATACAAGATCATATCATCAGCAAAAAGTGGTAGTTTGACCTCCTCTTTCCAGATTTAGATACCATTTTTTTTTTCATTTTCTTGCCTGATTGCTTTGGCTAGGACTTTCAGCACTATGTTGAATAGAAGTGGTGACTGATGGTGGGCACACTTGCCTTGTTTCAGTTCCTGGGATAATGTTTTCAACTTTTCCCCATTCAGCATGATGTTGGTTGTGGGTTTGTAATATATGGCTTTTTATAATTTGGAGATATGTTCCTTCTATGCCTAATTTGTTGAGATTTTTATAATGAAAAGGTATTGGATTTTGTCAAATGCTTTTCCTGCATCTATTGAGATGATCACATGGTCTTTGTTTTTCCTTCTGTTTATGTGGTGAATCACATTTATTGATTTACATATGTTGAATCATCCTTGCATCCCTGGGATGAAGCCCACACGGACATAGTGGATTATATTTTTTTGTTGTGCTGATGAATTTGGTTTGGTAGTATTTTATTGAGGATTTTTTGCATGTATACTCATAAGAAACATTGATCTGTAGTTTTCTTTTTTACTTTGTAGTTTCCTGGCTTTTGTATCAAGGTGATACTGGCTTCATAGAAGAAGTTAGGGAGAATTCCCTCTTTCTCTATGTTATGGATTAATTTCTGTAGTATGGGTACGAGCTCTTGGGTTTGTAGGTCTGGTAGAATTTGACTGTGAATCCTTCTGGTCCAGGGCTTTGTTTTGTTGGAATATTTTTTTCTGACAGCTTCTATATTGTTGCTTGCTATTGGTCTGTTCAGGAGTTCTATTTCTTTCTGATTGAGTTGTGTGTTTCAGGAATTTGTCCATTTCCTCTACATTTTCTAATTTATGTGTATAGAGATTTTCATAGCATTCATGGATGATGTTTTGTACTTCTGTGGTATCAGTTGTACTGTCTCCATTTTCATTTCTGATTCAGCTGATTTGGGTCCTTTCTCTTCTATTCCTGGTTAATCTAGCAAGCTATCTGCCAATTTTGTTTATCTTTTCAAAGAACCAACTTTTTGTTTCATTGATCTTTTGTATTTTTTTTCCATTTCATTTAGTTCTTCTCTGACCTTTGTTATTTCTTTTCTTCTGCTGGATTGGGTTTGGTTTCTTCTTTCTCTTCTAGTTCCTTGAGATGTGACATTAGGTTGTTAATTTGTGATCTTTCTGTCTTTTTGATGTAGGCATTTAAGGCTTTGAATTTTCCGTTGAGGAATGCTTTTACTCAGTCCCACAGATTTTGATTGCTTATGTCTCCTTTGTCATTCAGTTCAAAGAAACTTTTGATTTCCATCTTACTTTCATTCTTGACACGATAATCATTCAACAGTAGGTTATTTAATTTCTATGACTTTGTGTAAGTTTGAGTGTTTCTCTTGTGATTGATCTTTAGTTTTATTCCACTGTGGCCTAAGAAGATACATGGTATGATTTCTATTTTTTTGAATTTGTTGAGACATGCTTTGTGGCCTAAGTTATGATCAATCTTGTAGAATGTCCCATGTGCTGCTCAGAAGAATGTATATTCAGTAATTAAATATAAGGCATGAAACCATAAGTATTCTAGAGGAAAATGTAAAAAAAACTCTTGTAGATATTGGTCTAGACCTAGGCAAGGAATTTATTACTAAGACCCCAATGGCAATCACAGTAACAACAAAAATAAATAAATGGAATTTGCTTAAACTGAAAAGCTTCTGCAAAGCTAAGGAAACACTGATAATCAACAAAGGAAACAGACAACCTACAGAATGGAAGAAAATATTTACAAGCTATGTATCTGATAAAGGACAAATATCCAGAATCTACAAAAGACTCAAGCAAATCAGCAAGAAAAAAACAAACAACCCTATTAAAAAGTGGGCAAAAGACATGAACACAAGCTTTTCAAAAGAAGATAGACAAATGGTCAATAAACATGAAAAAATGCTCAATGTCACTAATCATCAGGGAAATGCAAATTATAACCACAATGAGATATCACCTTACCCCAGTCAGAATGGCTTTTATTAAAACATCCAAAAACTACAGATGTTGGCATGGATGCAGAGAAAAAGGAACACTTATACACTGTTGGTGGGACTGCAAATTAGTACAACCTATATGGAAAACAGTATGGAGATTCCTCAAAGAACTAAAAGTAGACCCACCATTAAATCCAGCAATCCCACTACTAGGTATCCACCTAAAGGAAAAAAAGTCATTTTATCAAAAATACACCTGCACTTGAATGTTTATTGCAGCACAATTCACAATTGCAAAGATGTGGAATCAAACCAAGTGCCCATCAATTCATGAGTGGATTAACAAAATGTGGTATATGTATACCATGGATTACTACTTATCCACAAAGAAGGATGAATTAATGCCTTTTGCAACATTTATGGAACTGGAGACCATTATCCTAAGTGAAGTCTCAAAAGAATGGAAAAACAAACACCACATGTACTTGCTATTAAAGTGGAACTAACCAATGAGCACTCATGTGCACAAAGGAATGTAAAATTCAGTGGAAATCAAGCGAGGGAAAGAGGAGGAGGAGGGGAGGGACAAAAACCTACCTAATGGGTACAATGAACACTATGTGGGTGATCAGCATACTTACAGCTATGACTCAAGCATTACAAAATCAATATATGCAACCAAAACATTTGTTCCCCCTTAACACTGTGAAATTTATAAAAACGGAGAAACATATGGTTACCAGATACACATCATAAAATAAAAATAAGCCACTCTTTTAAGAGAGCTTCATATTTTCATTTTGATACTGAAATATGAGAAAAATATTTCTTTATGTCTTTAAAATAAAAAAGGAGAGTACTCTGTGTGGTACCCTAAACAACATCTTTAATAATATCCCTACAATAGCTAGAACAACAAATTTCACTTGGTTGTTTCCTATTATATCCCTTGGTATTGGTTACTGATTTAAGCCCAAAGTGCCACTTGAAAAAAGTAGTTCTATTGAAGGAAACAATAACCACCAAGGTCCCAATAGCCATCACTCCAGTGTCCTGGCAAGATTAAAAGGTATAATTTAGAGCATTTGGAATGACGAATGGACTGAAAATCCTTCAGGCAATTCTGAGTTTTTGATAAGAACTATATAATAGTAGTGTCAAGGTTTTACCTCTCCTCAGAATTCAGAGAGTGGGTATACCGCATCACCAAAAGAGAACTGAGTCATATGCACTGACAAATATCTGGGACGAAGGTAATAATAAAGTCCTCTGGCAGGACTAAAGGAATCTAACCAACATAAATGCCTGAATGGTCACCTGACCTCAGAAAACCTTCATCAGAAAAACAATTCTGCATCTGTTTCAGCAAAGAGAAAGATTAGCCACTGGAAAACATACATAATTTTACAAGTTGATGGCCATGAGGCTTGAAAGCAGCACTTGGGAAAAATACTTAGGAGCTTTAACTGGATGTAGATTTAGTATAAATCAGTAGCTCAGAGACTTTAGGAAGCTTAAGAGACCTACAGTATCTGAAACAAGTCAGAGAAAGGCCCACTCAATGGACAATGAATAATACTGTGTGTATCAATGAGCACAACTGAACACAGACAAACTGAAGCCTGTTAATGGATGAGTCACTAGGATGGTGAGGAAAGTAAATACCTTGTTAGAAAAAAACATAGATGAGGAAATGAGGGAAATCCAAATTTAAAGAAAGAAAGACATAGGAAGGGAAGAGGATGTGATAGCTGTCTTCAATAACTTGAAAGAGTGTCACATACAAATTGAACTCCAAGGAACAGAACTAGCATCAGCATATCTGGATTACAGTGACATAATATTTTTTAACTCAATGAAAAAAGGAAGAGCATTATAATGGTCACAGATATCCAAAGGTGGAATGGGATGCCTGGGGAGACAGTAAATTCCATGTCACCAGGGTTGTTAAGGCAGAGATTGGATGACCATTTGTCAGAGATGACCTTTTAATCTCCTTCCAATACAGAGATTTTTTATGGCTTTGGGAGACCATTCATTTATTACTTTTACAAATACTTATTAAATACCAGTTGTGCTCCAGACATTTTTCTACAAGCTAAGGATCTAGCATGAGGTGGGGGCTGGGGGGAAGGGACAGGTGTATACCTAATTGATGAGTGCAATGCGCACTGTCTGGGGAATGGACACGCTTGAAGTTCTAACTGAGGGGGATGGGGGAGGGGATGGGTGCATACCTACGTGGTGAGTGCGATGCACACTGTCTAGGGAATGGACACGCTTGAAGCTCAGACTCGGGGGGATGGGGAGGCATGGGCAACGTGTATAACCTGAATTTTTGTGCCCCTATAATGAGCTGAAATAAAAAAAAAAGACTGATATAATCTTCCACTCATAGAGCTTAAAATATAATGAAGCAATAGACAATAAGCCAGTAAATGACCAAACTATTACAGATTCTGGTAAGCACTATAAAGGAAATAAATAGAATAATTTATAGTAACTAAGGTAGAGTAAGAGGTACATGGGGGGCACCATTTGGTCTTCTCTAAGTAAGTGGTCAAAAGAACAGCCCATTATGAAGGTGATTTTTTTTTTTTTTTTTTTTTGAGACAGAGTCTCACTGTGTTGCCCAGGCTAGAGTGAGTGCCGTGGCGTCAGCCTAGCTCACAGCAACCTCAAACTCCTGGGCTTAAGCGATCCTACTGCCTCAGCCTCCCCAGTAGCTGGGACTACAGGCATGCACCACCATGCCCGGCTAATTTTTTCTATATATATATTTTAGTTGGCCAGATAATTTCTTTCTGTTTTTATTAGAGACAGGGTCTTGCTCTTGCTCAGACTGTTCTCGAACTCCTGACCTCGAGCAATCCACCTGCCTCGGCCTCCCAGAGTGCTAGGATTACAGGTGTGAGCCACCGCACCCGGCCATGAAGGTGATTTTAAGCTGTGATCTAAAGGATGAGAGGGAGCCAGCCTGTGAAACACTGAGAAAAAAGATTTCCAAGCAGAAGGAACAGCTAGTGCAAATGCCCTGAATCAAAAAAGGGCTCAGCCGTCCAAGGAATAAAAAGATGACCAACATAACTGGAGAATGCTCAGCAAGAGAAAAGGTCAGAGGCAGGAAGGGAAATAATATTTTTGAGGGCATCTATAATAGGTGTCTATCAATTGCCAACCTCACAATTACTCCATTCCCTCCTTCCTAACAATAGCCCAAATTTTGCACCCTTGGTGTTTGGGAAGAACTGATCCACCAGGCTGGGTCTTAACTGGCTTATGCAGACATCTCATAGTGCTCCATCCCATTGTCTTCAGTTATTGTTGAAAAGCACAGGACCCCAGTGAGGCCAATCCAGGCCAACAACACAATACTGACACTTTTATTTGAATTGTTCCAGGAGATTTGCTCTAGTCTCTAAGGAATTAAGTGAAAAGCATGTGGCTGCTAAAAGACATTCTCAGACCACAAAGCAAGGTTATGCCTTGTACTGGAGCAATACTATATAATACAATTTTCTCAGAAACTGAGAAAAAGAAAACTGGTCATGATAATATCATTGATTCACTGAGTCAAGCCTCTATCAAAATCAGCCTCATGTCTTGACTTTTCAGTTGCTTGAATCAATAAATTTCCTTTGTTGTTTAAGCAAGTTTGAGTTGTTTCCTAAAACTCAGTATATAAATGGCCCTAATTAATAGGGCCGTGTAAAGTGTTTCAACTTTATCTCATGAACAAAGGAAGCTATTGAGGGCTTACAAGCTTGGGACAGAAGTGATCTTATTGACACTTTTGTTTTCTAAACTACTCTGAATGTCATTGTCTTCTAATAACAGAATTCCATCTTTTAACATTCAGTGGTCAACTGGTGTATTTTACTTATTCCTTCATCTGTACATTTATTGTTTTAGATTGCCATTATCCTGTTTTTCCCTTCATTTTCTTTCATTTGATCAAAAGTTTTGGATTAAGGTCTTGGATGGATTATGGTGCTATTTATAGAAGTAGGAAATATTAAAGCATAGATAGGTTTGGGGGCAGGTCAAGACTTCATTTATAGACAAGTCTGAAATGTTTATTAGATGATCACGCAGAATTGTCAAGTTGGCTTTGGATTTAGAAGACTGAATCCTAAAGGGAAGTTCAAGATGGGATATACAAATTTTGAAACCATCAGCATATAAAATATTGAAAGATGTAGGACTACATGAGATCAATAGGGACAAATGTTTCTGCTATTAATCTAAGAAATGGATATATTCCAGGCCATAGACCTCAGCAGTTTGGAATAGAGAAGAAAAACCATAAGACCTACCATAGGTAGTCAGGGTGAAGATCACCTCAGGCGAAGATCACTGCCCCCTTGGATGATGGCACCAAGAGGCCATTAGCTGTAAAATACTGTAATGCTTTCTGAAGTCAGCCTTTAAAGACTAATAACACCAACTCAACAGGAATAGCTAGATTTGCTTTATCTATGGAATGCTGTAAATCAAAAGAATTTGATGGTAAATCACTTGAAATAAAGCGCTATGAGAAGAAAAGTCAGTGAGAAAGTAATTGAGTTGAATAGAAATAAGAAGAAAATAAAAAAGCTCCTGGTGAGGAATGTTTATTAAAAATGAAATCATCTAGGGAAGAACCAAGTGATAAGACCTAGGTATGATTCCACGTCTATGATATCACATGAACTGCCTTCATAAAGAAAATAGAGTTGAACTCTTTAAAATGAGGCACAGAGGAATTTAGTTATCCTTCCATCTTCTTGACAAGAATACCTACCTCATAGCAGAAGAATCTGAGCGCTCTTAGGAAAAACTGCACTTTCTTTATTTTTAAAATCCAAAACAGACAATGCTTTTTTGTAATAGTACAATTTCTTTTAGAAGTGGGACAGGTGGAGCACTTTGGCTAAGAGGTAAAATGTAGTATCTAAAGTATAAAGCATAATGGGATAAGAAAACAGGACTTGGCCAAAAATGATCACTTTGGCTAATTAGGTCGAAGAAGGAGCAAACATGCCACAGTTATCTAGGTACTTTAAGTGGGCATTCAAAGCCTGAGATTAGCTTGTTGAGGCTGAGTAGAAATGTTATGTATAGAATTCTGAGACTCACACAGTTGCCTGGTATGCAATTAATTCTTCTACTTTAGCCATTTTATCCTCTTAAATTTCAGGAGGTAATTAAGCAACTTTGCTTCTCAGGCTTCTCACAAAGTAAAGAGAGTAAAGTGAAAACAATGAAAAAGCCTATAAATGAAAACTATTTACAATTTACATGTATTTGAAATCAGCCACTGTTTTAGTCTGCTAGAGTTTCCAAAATAAAATACCACAGACAAACAACAGAAATTTGTTTTCTCACAGTTGTGGAAGCTAGAAGTCCAAGATCAAGGTGCCCCCAGGTTTGGTTTCTCCTGTGGCCTCTCTCCTTGACTTGCAGACAGCTGCCTTCTCTCTGTGTCCTTACATGGCCTTTTTGTCTATGGGTGTATGATGCTGGTGTCTCTTCCTTTTCTTATAAGCGCACTGTATCATTGTATTAGGGATTCACTCTTATGACCTCTGTTATAGACTGAATGTCGCCCCTGCCCACCACTAAAATTGATATGTTGAAGCCCTAACCTTCGATGTGGTAGTATTTGGCAATGGAACGTTTGGGAGGTAATTAGATTTAGGTGAGGGCATCAAGGTGGAACTTTCATGATGGGATTAGTGCCCTTAGAAGAAGAATAAGAGACACCGGAACTTCCTCTAGCCACCATGTGAGGACACAGTAAAAAGGCTACCATGTGAAGGCCAGGAAGAGAGCCTCACCAGGAACTAAATCTGCTGGCACTTTGATCTTGGACGTCCCAACCTCCAGAACTGTGAGAAATAAATTCATATTGTTTCAGCCACTCAGTCTATATTTTGTTATGGCATCCCACACTGATGAATACACCTCATTTAAACTTAAATACCTCCCTAAAGGCCCTCTCTCTAAACATAGTTTCACTGGGGGTTAGGGTTTCAACCTATGGCTTTTGGGGGTACATAGTTCAACCTGCAATAGCCATCAAGTCCTAACTTTCTAGCTTTTAAGTAGTAGCTACCAAACTCATCTTCATTATGATCGATTTACTTCTGGCCATCCTCATCCTTCATCCAGACTATCCCAAAAGATTTTAAAATGATCTTTAGTTAAATTGCCTTCCCACCATACTCCATTCATCCCAACAAGATTGCCAAAGCACTGTATTTTAAAGTAAATTCTACAGGATGAGGTTCAAGCTCCTAGCCCAACAGGTAAGTCCCAAGTCCTTATGTCTTCCCACATTCATTTCTTGCCACTCCCTTTGGTACCAAATTACTTGAAACTGCCCTCACATTCCCTACCTGATTCCTCTGCTTGGATCACTGATACTTCCCAACCTCTCAAGTACCTGGTCTTTATTCAAAACTCAGGCACCAGCATCATTAACTCAGTAAAGTCTCACAGTCTCATAGACAGATTTAATCCCCCCTACTCTGTGCAATCATTTTGAATTATAATGATTTCTATTATTGTACTTTCACAGTATCACAAGTATTCCTTCTTAGACTACATTTTTCCACACTTCATGTCTCAATTAAATTATTATATTGAATTATTGAAAACATACAATTATACAAATGAAGAGTACATAATGTGCAAAAATTCCTAAACTAGTGACTGTTGTTCACACAATTCAAAAAGTGGCAAATACATAAACAGTCTTTGGCCCTGTTTAGTTTCTGTATGAGACATCACCCACCCCCATTCCCACCAATGATTCCGTAACATCAAATAGGTTGAAGATCTTAGAGGTCACACTCTACCAATTTCATTTAGGAACTAATTCCCAGCCCTGTGCATTCTTGGGGGCATAGCTGCATCCTTTTTCCTGTGGCATAGAAACTACACAGAATCTTAAAACTTGGTCACATCGAGAACAGGATAAATGTTCAACACATTATCCCATTCTAAGACAAACCAACTGACTAATGAAATCCATTTGGCAGGGTTCCATCTCCAAGTACTCTAATCTAGCCATCTGCAGGAGATTTTCTGCCTCCTCATTTCTCTCTTATACTGAGAGGCATCTCTCCCACAATCCTTGATCTGTCCGGTTACATCTGCTCTTCACCCAGCTCGCAACGCAGTAAAGCAAAACAACCAAACAAAAACAAACAAAATGCAACCTAAGTGTCAGCATAAAGATTGTCTTCCTAGAAGCAAGCTTGGAGAGAGAGCTTTTACTATGCTATCCAACAGGGCAGCCATTAGCCACATGCCAAAGTAGTCGTGGGAAATGCAGCTAATCCAAATTGAGATGTGCTGCAAGTATAAAATACATCCTGGAATTCAAAGACTTCATGAAAAAAAATAAGGCAAATATCTCAATAATTTTATATTAATTAAATGTTGAAATAATATTTTGGATATAGTGGATTAAATAAATGGATGATGAAATTAATTACATCTTTTTTTACACTTTTTTTTACTTTTCAAAATTTGGTTAATGAAAATTTTAAATTACATATAAATGTATGTCTCTCATTATGTTTGGACGGTACTGTCCTATGGAACCTAGGACAGAGGAAAGAGGAGATAGTGCTGTAGTTCTAAATGATAGAGAGAGGATGATCAGGAGAAATAAATAATAGCCCAGATGGAAAGGAAGAGGACCTTTGATCACAAAGGGTCAGGGAGCAGGGTGGAAGGTTCTCTGAGATGAGCTGTTGATGCTATTGGTCCTAATGCCTTTTAGTTTATTTTAAATATTTCTAAATAAATTTTAAATGAAAAATTCACTAATAAATATTAATGTGCATGTGAAGGCTAGCAAGAGGTAAAAACATAGTTAAAATCGCAAATCCATGAAAACTTCACATGTTTAAATTGAATAAATTATTTAAAACCAGCATGTTAAGGCCAGAAGAACCTATGTCCCGAAGAGATTGCAAGTAATACATACAGGAAAAGGAAGATGACCTTCCCATTTGTAGCAGAGCTAAAACAGAACACGAATTAGGTAACAAATACTATAGAATTAGTAATACATAAGTTTCCTTTGTTTCAGTGAAAACACACTATTAGTCTAGTTTCTTGTGCCTTTAAATAAAATATCCATCCTTTGCTCAAAACTTGCTAAAATATTCATAAACAAATAATTTTCCCTGAAAATTCATTTGTTTCCTTTAAACAAAATAATAGGATATTTCCAATGTTGTGATTACACACACACAGATATAGAAGCCAGTCATAGAATATCAGAAAAATACAAATTGCTAATGGATTCCAGAGTCTAGCATAGCTAGGAAAATCTTATCCCCTTTTAACTATTATGCAGGAACAAAAGGGCACACAATGAAATTAAAATATAACACACACTGAACAGGGATTTAAAATAAAAACTCCTTTCCATTCTGAATAATTAACCTAGAGAACACCATGTCAGATGATATCTTTACAAACAGCAGACATTTCAAACAATATCCAGGCATTTTTGACAAGGTCTAAAAAAATATTAGCTGACGAAAAATGCCTTCAAACAAGGAACAGAAAATAGTCCCCAGGGGTGGACACCTCAGTGTTTCCCACATGGTACAATACTGCAGTTTCTGATTCTTTAAATTACCCCCTGAAGCTTTCACTTGTCCTCAATTTTAAAAAGGCAGGGAGGCAGACCTACATATGCTTTTTTTGTATGCTTTGAATAGATAAATGTGCTTATCCTTAACAAAATCCAAATGCTATTTTGTTTGGGAAAAAAGAAAGAAACGTGGTTGTTCTTTGGATTACATGCAGTTTAGCTAGTGAGACATGAGGTGCCTGGGGAAACGGCTAAAATCCTTCGAGATCCTTAACCGTCATTCTGGTTGTTAGGTCTTGGTACACCATCTGGTCCTGAGAGTTGGCTACAGCTGAATAGAACAGATGACGAAGGACTGAGTCCTAAAACTGGGCACCGGAGGAGGTGTATGGCTCAGGTAGGAGGAATATAGACACTATTAAAAGCAATAGGAAGCCGGGCGCGGTGGCTCACGCCTGTAATCCTAGCTCTGGGAGGCTGAGGCGGGTGGATCGCTCGAGGTCAGGAGTTCGAGACCAGCCTGAGCAAGAGTGAGACCCCGTCTCTACTAAAAATAGAAAGAAATTATCTGGCCAACTAAAAATATATATAGAAAAAATTAGCCGGGCATGGTGGCTCATGCCTGTAGTCCCAGCTACTCGGGAGGCTGAGGCAGTAGGATCGCTTAAGCCCAGGAGTCTGAGGTTGCTGTGAGCTAGGCTGACGCCACGGCACTCACTCTAGCCCGGGCAACAAAGTGAGACTCTGTCTCAAAAAAAAAAAAAAAAAAAAAAAAAAGCAATAGGAGAACAGATAGTTGGTGATGTGCTTGACTTTTGTGTTTCAACTACCCAGCAACTAAGCATCTTCATTACTTGACAACTATCTCAAGATTAGTTGGAGGTAGAGCCCCACCTTGCACTATATAGATGCCAAACAAGGCAAATATTTCCCCTCCCTACACCCAGATAGCTAAAGCATGAATGTGCGACTTCAGCACAATCAGATATCCTCTCCCAGAGCCTTTAACTCTTGGGAAGTGGTGCAAGGGCATTGGTCAATCAGACACTATCCACTGCAACAGAAATTTAGATTTGAGACTTTAGTGGCATGATGCTGACTGTCTAGGGTTGGCAAAATTAGATGCACCGTGGCAAGTACTCAAGTACAATGTTACCATCCATGGAATCCTAATCAGACCATTCTTAAAGCAGGATCTTGGATGTGCATTTCCTTCCTTGGTTCATACCTCCCATCATACCTACCTCCATATCATTCCAATATATTAATTTTCTGCTTAAATTAATCATGGTCAGGTATATTAAATAAACCCCACTGGAGAACAGAAGAGGATGTATGATTTGGAGATCTAAGTAGGCAGCTTCATGGAATTTGGTCAACAGGCTCAGGGGTCCAAGACCTAAGTCAAAGTATAAGAACATAAGTCCTTTAATTGGTTAGAATAAAGGAGGAGCTAGAGGACATGGAGCTAGAGGACACTGAGCAATGGATAAGTTATCCATACAGAGACTCTGGCAGAGAAATCAGGATTAAGTTCCAACACAGCTGGGATGGAGCTAGGATCTTGTTCTCAAGAATAAGAAAGTCATTAGAACTGAGACAAGATCAAAGACAGATCTGCAAGCATTATGCATGTGATGGTGAGTACAAAAAAACAGACCAATCATATTGTGACTTAGATAAGTCAAGCAACCTCTCAATTACTCCATTTCTTAATCTTTCAAAAATGTTGTTACAATATGCCTGAATTCAGAAAACAAAGAAGATCATATACATGAAAACAGAGCTTCTTGAGAAAATAATAGAAAAGATTTTATTACTCTATAACAAATTAATAAGTATGAATTTAATAAAGGCAGTTGAACAAAAAACTGCTTGCCCACACAGTCCTCTCCTACTTATAGGAAGTTTGAATGAAATTCAGAGATGATATGAAAGCCAAAACATTATTTTCCAAATACAGAGGAAAACTATGGCATAGTAGGATGTGTTCACAAGTCAGAGACTCTAAGACTTCACATGGTCAGACTAAGAGTCAAATGGTGAAAGTATGGCAGGATCACAACTAGCATTCAAGTGATTATGCATTTATGTAAAGTGTAGTTGGAAAATTATAATAGGTAATAATCATATGTAATAGCCAGGTACTATTTTAATACTTTCATTTAATACTCAAAACTTATTTAAGCCTTATTCAAGACTTACAACTATGAGGCCGGGTGCGATGGCTCATGCCTGTAATCCTAGCACTCTGGGAGGCCGAGGTAGGTGGATCGCTCGAAGTCAGGAGTTCGAGACTAGCCTGAGCAAGAGTGAGACCCCGTCTCTACTAAAAATAGAAAGAAATTATCTGGCCAACTAAAAATATATATAGAAAAAATTAGCCGGGCATGGTGGCACATGCCTGTAGTCCCAGTTACTCGGGAGGCTGAGGCAGTAAGATCGCTTAAGCCCAGGAGTTTGAGGTTGCTGTGAGCTAGACTAACGCCATGGCACTCACTCTAGCCTGGGCAACAGAGCAAGACTCTGTCTCAAAAAAAAAAAAAAAAAAAGACTTACAACTATGCTATGTGGTTGAACTAGGGTTATATACTCATTTTAAAGATGAGAAAACTGAGCCATAGAGAGGTTAAAATAATTGTCCAGGGTAAAGGGCTGCAGGTAGGGCCCTGGTAGCCAGGCTCCAGAGTTTATGTTCTAAACTACTAGGTCATATTGTTTCTGAAAGAAAAAAAATGTTACTGAAGAGAAAAGATGTCAGAAACATGAATACAAAATTGAACAACCAACATATATAATCAATTTAAGACTGCAGTTTTCATTTGAGGCAGAGACAATTTGCTTTTTCATGTCTCAGCAAGAACTGCTACACCAAGAAGTATAAAGATAAGTGCATGTACTGTGTCAATCTTCCATGAGTAATTCTCACAAATGCATAGAAGTTGATGGTACACATTTTAATTCATTCAACAAATATTGAATACTTGCTTTCATACATAATGCTGCTTGTAATAGGCTTGTATAATTTTCCATTACAAATAAATATATCTAATACTACATGTTCTATATATGTGATGAGAAAAACGAAATGCTGTAGAGATAATCAGATGGAATGAGTCAGTAAGGACAAGAATAATATCTAAGGCAAATATTTAAAAGAGGTTGAAATTTTTTATTTTTAATTTGTTATATATTAATGGCCGCTCTCACGATTTTAACCCAACTTCAACATTATCCCAAGTGATTATTTCAATGACCCTATGGATGACCCACTGACCACCATATTTTCGAATTTTTTACCTTTTCAAATCTAATAATATTTACCTCTTTCCTGCTTCAGTGTCTTCCTCTCATAATCAACTGCAGGGTACTGCTGTCACCTTGAAGTGATCCACATCAGGAATCTTAAATTCAGTACCCTGGTTCCTATGGTCTCTGACTACAATCTTCTCTGCTTCCAGGTCTCCACCTCCCTTACTCAAACTACACCTTCTCTTCAAACTATACACGACCCCTCCTCACCTCTTTTTTCCTTATTTTCTGACTAGCCTAGATGAGCTCCACAGTTTATGACTTAAACTCTTGTCTCTCCAACTGACATACATCCCTGTCCCCAGCCAAGGCTCCATTCTCTGGGCAACCTTCTCTACTCCGGCAGAGGCAACCGTGCACTGCTGGAGCAAGACTGCTCCCTCAGGCAGAATGACTCTGCTGAAAATGTGTGCTTTCTTATCTTTGACACTTCAAATTAATTTTTTTTTTACTTATTTCTGGGGAAACTTCTTTTCCCATATCGTTAGCTGCATTCTCAAATCTTCACTCTCCTTTATTTTTAACGGATACCCTCAACTTCTAACGTGACCCATTAAAAAGTGGCCAGTAGCATGAGCTCCCTCTGCATCCTGCCTCCTATTCCAACTGCAAACTTCCATCTCTTTGGGATTCCCATCATTTCCTACTTCACCATGACTCGTAGAGCGAAAAAGCCCTGTTTTATTCAAGACCTGCACTCTCTACATGGGCTAAGACATCCATATGCTATTTAAATATTTCCTTGGTCTTCAGTCCCTGGATTATTATGAAAATCTTGTCTTCATCTAAAGGTATATTCAAGTCTCATTCCTTCTAATCCATCTAAACCTCTCCTCCCTCTCCCTCACTCCATATCCCTCTTTTGGTACCATCCCTTCCCTCAATTCCTTCCACCCACGCTCTTTGAATAACTGGTTTACATTTGCTGTCTTCACTTCCTTATCACTCATTCACCCTTTAATATATTATAGCCCTCTGACTCTGTCCCCTCTCCCCAGCACTTCCCTGGCAAGGGCCACAATATACTCCTAAACCTAAACCAAGGGATGTTTTACAACAATGTTACTTGACCTCTCAGTTTCCTGTTCTTTCCTCTTTGAAAATCTTGCCTCCAACATTTCAAGAAAAATAATTCCCTGCTGTTTGTCCAACCTCTTAACTACTCCTCAATTGCCTTGACTATACACTCTTTTTCTTCCCTAAATTCCTTAAATGTTGATTCACCTGGAGTTTTGTTCTCTGTTCTCTTCAATGGTAAATTTACATATTTCAATATTTTTAAAGGCTGCTCTTGTCTTGACAATACCCAAGCACACATCTCTACACCCAGTGCCTCAGACACATCCATTTACCCAACCCAGAGAATGACTTTTCACTCATACGCGCCCAAATCCAACAATCTCCAGGATCTATAACCTCTGCCTGAGGCCAAATCTGTCCTCTCTTTCCTCATTATCTTAATTCAGACCACTATCTCTTACCTGAAGTAACATATTCAGCTGTCATGTGAGTTTTCTGCCCCTAATTTCACCCATAAAGCACCCTTGACCAACTTAGTCATATATGTTCCATACAGTGCAATACAAGATTCTTTATGATATGGTTTATGTTAACTCTCATCTTCTACCCTCATTACTTCCCTCTTTCACATTTTTGCAATAAAAACATGGAACTCTACATACTTCGTATGTCCCAAAATCATCTTCTAAAGGCCCCCATTGAAAATTCTGTCTACACTACTTGGAATACCTGTCTCGTGATTGCCTGGTTTATTTCCTGTCATCCTACAAAACCCAGAATGTCTCCTCCCTTCAGGAAGTCTTTGTTCAGTTCCTTCTCTCTTCCTATATCAATCTCTCCAACCTCATGACTACTTAAGAAATCCATATATTTTTATATTTTGCCCTGATCACCATGAAAGAAGTGATATATTTTACCAGGCCTTATCCATTGGACTTGTGTTCCTTAAGGGAAAAAAACTGTGGTTTATTCATCTTTGAATTCTCAGAACTTAGCATAAAGTCTGGCACATAATAATCACTCCATAAATGTTTGATAGATTGAATGGAATAGCATTTCACACTTCAGTTTTGCTTTTCATAGATGGCTGCAAAGATAGATTTCCTCTGCCATGTCAAGTCCCAGACCAATCATCTTTCAACCCAGATTCAGTGTCACCATCCTGCAGAGTAAGAAAATATTTTCTAAGATGCATGCATTTGTTTTAGATCATCAAAGATTTTAAGTATACCCAGAAATGCTGTCTTGAAAATAATCCACACCCCCCTATCATTAGGAGAGGTGGCAGCTCTTTAAACAACCTTCACAAAAATCAACATTTTAGCCACAACAGGTCTCAGCTCAATCAAACCTTTCAGCACAAGCCACACAGCCTTACAGCCTGTTACTTGGAAAGTCTAATCCCATTTTCACATCTTTTCTTCATCTCACCCATTAAATGGGAACATAGAAAAAGCCATGAGTTTGGGCAAACATGAGCTCTCTTTAATGCTGCCCAGAGCATGGTTCTTAATTTTAGTAAAAAGTCTTGATAAGTCAATGGCTGCCTCCAGGGGTTGGGAATAGAATCACTCATGGGTAAGAACCTATTCTCAACTTCTAAAGAGAAATAAAAGTACAGTGTTCTAGAAAGGGTATAGACTTTGGAGTCAGACAATCCTAGATCCACTTCTGATTGGTGGTATAACCTTCGGCAATTGACATTAATCTCTGAGCCTCAATTTCCCTCACTGACAAAATGTGGATAACATTTACATCACTGACTTGTTATTTACAACTTTGATAAATAAGGTGATATAATGTGTTAAATTATTTAGGAAAGGCACTAAATTTTTCTTTAGTTCCATCTCCCCTAAGCCCCATTGATGATGAGCTCCATGAGGGCAAACAGACTGCATCTGTCCTGTTCACTGCGTATCCCCAGTGCCTGGTACAGTACCTGGCACGTAGCAGGCACTCAGTAACTATTTATTTAATGAAATGAATAAATAAATTTTCTTGCAAGTCTGTTCTAGCCACTTTTACAAAACAAATAGTGTTTTATTCCCAACCACATTAATACTGTCTCACATACATACATACAGAGGCACGCATACACGCACATACACCCCATTAACTCACACATAAAGCCCCAAACTGAGCTTTCTCATTTCTGAAAGCCTGTTTGCCGACTTCAGATAGGCTTAATGAATGGTCCATCTGGTTAAATCAAAAATGTCTATTTAACACACTAGCAATTTTATGATTTATAAAATACGTGATAAAAACACAATTGCATTTTAAATGCCTGGGCTAAAATCCACCTACTCTAAGAAGTTAAGAGGAACATAAAAAGACCCAACCGTCTATGTGCCATCTGCATCAACAGGAAGGAGGCATCTCATGAATTTCAGGAAAATAATTTAGAAAGGTCATTCTAAGGTGCTAAGAGGTGACATAAATAAAAATTACAGAAAACAAACCTGGAATAAGATCAGACTTTTCTGTGAGAAAGTCTATGTAGATGCAGAGAAACAGGGATGCAGTTGAGGCCAAATCTCTGAAATCACTCAGGATATAATTAGGTAAAAGCCTCTGGGAATAGATAGCTTAAAAAAAGAATACAAAGATATGAAGTACCTTGTGCCTGAAATATTTAATTCTCATGCTCATTCTTGGGATGAAAAAAAATCCCTAAAATTTCCTATTTGCATATTTTTATTTAATTAAAAATAAACTTATTTGAGGGAATGCTAATTTTAAGGACCACTTCCACAATTGTCAATTGCACAGGTAAAAGCTGAGTTTTATAAGATGAAAATACTTATAACTTTACATCTAAGAGTCTGCAGTATTATCACTACTCATCAAGGTTGTTATTATTGCAAATTCCAGCTTTGTCTTTTCCTTTCTCCAACCCCCAAAATCTCCAGAATCTTTTTGACAACAAATGCAGACTGAATTTTTCAAAAACATATTTGAAATGATGTCCCTTGGCAAAAAGTATAGTCATCTTTGCTGGTTTAGCATTTAGTATGCACTTCATTTTGAGCAATGGAGTTAGAACTTTAATCAATGTCAAGCAAAAACATACCACCTGTCAAAAGACTACCCTGGGAGAAGTTTGCAGAGATGACGGGTGGCAAAGGGAGAATTGGGTTCAGGAAATAGATTAAAAGTACACACTTTTCACACTCAATCACGCTGATGCTACCATTGCTGGACAACAAATGCTTTGTGCAAACAAAATGCCATCAACTACCACCCCTGCACCTGCCTTCCATTGCTGGAAAACATACTGACCTGTGACAAGGTACAGCAGGACATTAGAAATTGATTTACCCTTGTCTTTCAGGAGTAGTCTAAACACTCTGATATTCCAGGACCATTAAATCAAGTATTTCACCTTCAGGGAGCATTGGTGTCCCTATCAACTTCTACTTTGTCAGCGAGGATTACAGTCAAGATTGGGAAGAGATAACAGACCTCTATTTGTTTGAAACAAAGAAATCAGACAGTTCTAATGGGTGGAAAAAGATGTTTCAATAAAGTGAGACCTGCAGACATACCTCACGTTGTGTAGCACTTTAACCTGGAATGGATGTTTGGGGACACTCATTTGATTTTTGTCAAAATCGTGTGTTAATAATAATTCCCATTCAACTGATACAAAGAGCAAGCCTCAGAAAGGTTAAGAAAATTCATTGAGATTTCATCTCCATCCAATGACTTTTGTTGAGGACTTACTCTGTGCTAGGGACTATGCTAAGATATTTTATACGCTTTAGCCCATTTAATCCTTAAAGCAAGCACATAAGGCAGAGATGCTATTGACATTTCAAATTTCAGATTTGGAAATCAGGGCTTAGAGAAGAAAAGTAATTTAAACAAGGTCATTAAATATGTTAAATGGCCGAAGCAGTCTGCAAGATACACCTCAAATTCACACACATCACCACATGCATCATCAACATACAACATGCATGCATAAACATACACATCACCCACACCATGCACACACACCACACACAGACCACATACAAACACATGCCTTCCCTAGCCAAATAATCTCATGTGGCCCTCTTCGTACCCCTAATTACTTGCTAGCCTTACCCTGTTTTGTTTTCTTCATAGCATTTATCATTAGCTGTTTTTAACTTATTACTGTTATTATATCTACCTGAAATCATCATATATACAATAAATAAGTAAACCTGTTTACATGCCTCCTTTCAGTGCCTAGAATATCAGTTCCATGAGAACAGGAATTCTGTGCATCTTGTTCATGTCTATCTCCCCAGAGACAGCACCTAGCACATAGGTACTTTACTAAATGAAAAATGAATGAATAAATGAAGAGGGAGACTCTTCCTTTATGTTTTAGGAAATGCAAAACAAGAAATACAAACCTACATGCTACAGTGAGAAGGAATGTGTCCAAGATACTAAGATGTAGACTTAAAATTCCCTAGGATGGCAAAGCTTGTTCTCTTAACCACTCTGTGGTTATATTACATGGTCTCCCTTCATAAACAGAACCAGAGTCACAGAGTAAAACTGCAACAAAAGTCTTGTGATCTTCCCTGGTGCTCTTTTCTCTATGCTGTGACTGTTATTAGAAAAAGAAAAGGCAGGAAAATTAGCAAAACCAAATAGATAAATCAAGTATCAATGAGCCTTTATTTTGCCATATGCAGAATTTATGTTCCAGGACCACAATGTAGCCCCTAAGGCAATATAATATAATGAATAATGTTATTATAGGGTTCTATCATGCATACAAATTTTAAAAGGAAAAACTTTCTACTGCAGTTCAGAAACTCACAGGCTTTCTATTTTGTCAACTTCTCTGCAGAAAGAAAATATCTCAAGTGAAATTCACCCTAGTCCCCAATCCAATTTACTAGCTCCTTACAGATGAATCAGTGTGAAAGGTGTGCAGGGGATTGTTTCCTCTAATTAACTTTCAGTGGGTGAAAAGTACACTAATAGCCCACAGGGAGAAGTTGAGCCCACACTATTCATCAGCAACTCAAGGAACTGATTGAAGCAAGGATCATAAACTCCTGTTAAGTGAAATCCACCAAGAGCAGAGTCAGTTTGGCTTCAGAAGTAAAATAGTCAGAGCTTGGTCCTTTCCTTCCATGAATCCATCAACTGAAGAAACACATGATTTACCTCTTAAAACCTTGCTATTCCCATTTTTGCTACTCCCATTCTTCTGCCTGAAGTGCCAATCTCTCTGAATACATCTCTCCCCAGCTCCCATGACTCTATTAAAATCCCATTACCTGCAAGGCCCAGGTGAGGCTATTCAATTTCTGAGAAGCCTTCTTCATTCATATGCATAAACACAAACAATTATTGAATATCCCTTGGTTCCATAATGGGTTTTGGCACTTGATCAAGGGCTATCTGGAAATTTTTTTCTGAATGGTTTAATGTGTTTATATCCCTTTACAACAACATTTCAAGTTTCTTGATGACAGAGATGCTGTCATGCTCTTTCTTTATTCCTCCATGTCATAGATGCTTAACGTACTTATCAAATTGTGCCAGGAATGTTGACGTAACTGGCCTGCACTGAGGGGGCCCAATAGGGATAAATCCTTGTCAGTAGAGACCCTAGCTTGAAGACCACTATTTGTGTGGCTTAACTCTCCATTAGGGTACCACCGCTTACGCCAAACTAATCCTCTGCAACTGCTTTACTAAGGGATCAGAGAAGTGGAAGGATACCTTTCACAAAGGCATTTACCACCTTTGTGGTAAGAGCTGAGCCACTTATGAAAACAGAGGGTCCTGGCTCAGGAAATCTGGGCCCAGCTTGCATCTTAAAAGCAGAGGTAGAATGGCCATCCATTCCCCCTATGCTGTAACCCCTAAACCAGAATTTCCTTCTCTATATTCCCAGGAGTTATTTATCCATAAGACGCTCCAAGGAAACAAATTTGGGGGAATGCTACACATTACATCTCCCACAGAGAGATTCAAAATGCTCCTTAGTTAGCAAAGACTCTGCGAAAAATTTCTGCAAATAAATCTATTTAATTTTTTTCAGCTCAGCATTTCTCACATTCATTTAAGCATAAAAACCATTTTTTCAAATAACAGCTATTAAAGCCCCACAGAACTACCGTTTCTCTAACTGAAAGATGTTCTAAGGAAATTCCTTCAGTGCCACTTTTAGAAGCCCAATGCCTAGTGATCTCTCAGGGCCACGAAGCGGGAAACGAAGGTTTTCTAGACCATGAAAAGTGAGTTGTATTTTCTTTGATTGTTATCTTTCTTTACTGTTCGGTACGCGTGCTGGTGATTCTCCATTTGCCATCTACCTGTCTCACTCTCACATCTATTCTCATCCTTCTCTGCTCTGCACTGCCTCCTCGCAGGCTTCCTGCTGGCTGGCTTCTGGCTACAGGGCAGGAGGAGAGAGAAGAAGGGAGTTTCTTCTTCCTAGTTCTTTCCTTCCTGTTTTGGTGCCACTTCCTCTGGCAGCAGCTATGAAGCTATAAGGGCAGCATCAGCTCCACAATTTCAGCTCTCTCACCTCTGATCCCTTCAGACCTAAGGATGGCAAAGCCATCATTTGTCACATCTTCCTTTTATATATCCTAATCCCACCCATGCCTCTGTAAGTAGCCACATCATTAATCTCTTTATCTGAACCATTTTGGGGATGAATTCTTTATTTATTTTTTTCCTCTGTCAGATCCTGACTGGTAAAGCATGGAAAGGAACTGCTATTTATTAGTGTTTTCCGTGCAACAGACACTACACAGAGGATTTTATACCTATTATGTAATTTCACCCTTACAACAGCCTTTGATAATAAGTAGGATTATTCTCATTTCAAAAATGAGTTAGATGAAACTGAGAAGCCTAAAATAGCTTTGCTTTAGTTTATATTGCCCAAGAGGAGCAGAGCAGATTCACTCTGAGGACACACAGTCTGTCAACAAGTATTTTCTGTGACCCTACTTTGTGCTAAACCCTGAAGGTAGAGACCTAGAAGATGTAGAGAAGAAACAGAGGGAGACTCCTGATGTAAAAGGGAATTCCTTCAACCTTGACATTTAAAGTTGGCATATAAGAATTGACACACATTAGACTCCTGGTACATCTGACCCACCACCAGGATCCTGACTTTGCTTCCAAGGAGTCCATTATACATCACAGAGGGCAGGGTCCACCACCCAGGTTAAGGAGGGGCCCCCATGGCCACCCTTTTCCGGAATATGTCTACTCAAGCATATCTAAGACATGTGGCCAAGATCAAGCTTACTGACTCCTGGAGTGTATCTCTCACATAATAGGATACACTAAGAGACAGCAGCAGCACCATCAACCTATGTATCCTAAGTCCCAGACATTAATTTTGACATTTCCTTTCTGCATCTGACATTTAGTGGATCTCATCTTTCTATCTCAATTGCTTGGATTAATGCTTTTCCTCTACCTCACACCAATTTCATTTTAAATGATTATAGTATAATAGTAGCTATTATTTGCCAAGCCATTAGTATGTGCCATGCACCTCACCAGTTACAGAGTTAAGAAACTGGGCTCTAGATTTGGCCTGTCTAGGTTTACAACCTGATTCTACCATTTACTATTTGGACAAATTATTTAACTTGTCTAAGTTTCAGTTTCTCCATTTATAAAATGAGGGCAATAATAATACCTATTCATAGACTTGTTACAAAAATTCAATTAGATACTCCATATAAAGCACTGGCCTCTGTGCTTGGCACATAAGAAGTGATAATAAAAATAATAACCATGGAGTTTTTCTCAGCTATAAGAAATAACGGTGATATAGAATCTCTTTTGTTCTCCTGAAGAGAGTTGGAACCCATTCTACTAAGTGAAGTATCCCAAGAATGGAAAAATAAGCACCACATGTACTCACCAGCAAATTGGTTTCCCTGATCATAACCTAAGTACACATTTGGGAATAACATCAACTGGGGGTCAGACAGAGGTGGGGGGTGGGGGGAGGGGATGGGTGTATACCTACTTAATGAGTGCGACATGCACTGTCTAGGCAATGGACACGCTTGAAGCTCTGACTCGGGGGGATGGGGGGGCATGGGCAATATACATAACCTAAACTTTTGTACCCCCATAATAAGCTGAAATAAAAAAATACAAATAAATAAAAATAATAATATTAATAAACACATAGCTATAAAGCACTACTTTGCACCTGGCACTGTTCCAAGTGTTTCACATGTACTAACTCATTTAATCATCATAACAACCGTATGTGGTAGATATTATCATTATTATTATTATTATTTAAGCTTTGTGACTGAGGAAACCTACGCACAGAGAGGTTGAGATGATTTGCCCCAAGGTACATGCTAATATGTGACGGAGCTAGCGTTCCTATCAGGTCTGCCTGATTCCAGAGCCTGAGATCAAGAGTGCTATTGAACAGCATTTTGGGGACTTCCTTGACATGAGAAATCCTACCGCATCTCTGGGTTTCGAGCCTGTCAGCCTTTCTCTTCCTTGTCCTCCGATTATAGCATAGCCAGCTACTGAAACTGCTCTTCATGCTTGGCACTCTATCCAGGCCAGTTCTTTCGTGATTCTCTCTCAGCCTCTGAAGAAAGTTCAGTTCTCAAAATGGACATTAGGGTCTTCCACCTGCTGTGACTGCTACCTTCATTTCCCATCATGCTCCTGAGCCAGTCACACTAAAAGCAGCAGACTGTGTGGCACAAATACCCACTCATCCTCGTACTCAGGAGCCTTTCCTTGGGGACACAGCCCCAGTGACAGAGTGGGAAGGAAAACCACAGCATAAGAGATAGGGCATTCCTGCTAACAGAACCTTTATCCTCCATCTTGCGCTTTCTCTAACAATAGATAGATAAATAGAGAGGTCGGTCTTTGAAACCCTGAAGCTTCACATGCCTTGTGTTGTAATAGCTTATTAAAGCAGTTGTAGTCTCCGATACAAAAACGGAGGCAGGGATGGGAGCACGCATGCATATTTCACATATCTTAAATTATTTGATTCAGTCATAATACAACTCTCCCTAGACATAAATGTGCAAGAAAACAGTGGTTTACTTCTAGTTTCCATTTTTCAGGAACTTGTCCCAAGGTGTTCCCTTCATCTTCCATAGCATCGTTCCCTCAGCCCATCACAGGGCCAGCCCACCTGAGGTTTCCTGCAAGCAATAACACCACAGTGCACTCTCCTTGCTGTTTTCCTAGAGTCCCCATTCCTTAAACCTACACATTCTCCCCTTAAAGCTCCCCAGCATCTAATGCTCCACTGTTCTGCCTTTGCTCACCTGTTTTGAGATATCATTTTGAGATGTTATACGTGTTCTTCCTTCCAAACCAGACTTTATACCTAACATTTTTTGGTTTTCTGTGTCTATTCCTTATGTTACCTTCCTTTCCCCCACCTCCTGTTCCTCCACCTCCTCCTCTGGTCCATCTCCTTGTTCCCTGTTCTTACACTTGTCTTGACACAGACGTCTTTCACCTGGGCTATATAGCAACAATTTTTTACCAAGTCTTGCTTTCTGCTCTATGTTGAAACACTGATGAATATTTTGTCTTATTGGGACTATAAAATGGAGAACCTGTCCACAGAGAGCTCCTTGGAAAGAAAAATAACCCGATTGTCAGTTTGGGATTCTCAGACCTTTCAGATTGGTCTACACCCCTATTGCACTACCATAGAAGGCCAGTGCCCTATGTAAGATTTACATAAATTCAAATGGGTTATTAGAGCTAGGGTGTATAATTTGAATGAATTCATCCAGCCTACAGATAGTTCCATTATTTGAGGTGTACTGTTTTTGTTTCCCATGAAATAAATTTAGATGTGAAACCCAGCCCTTTCCTTAATTCCAGAAGGAATGAAATAAAAAAGAAAAGGAAGAAAAGCACCCTTATAACAGGTATTTGTATAGGTGAATGTATTTATTTATTTTTGAAAAGGAGAGCCCTACATCCCAGCTATGCAAAGTTAATACATTGACCATGAGATATCCTTGCTCTTATAAGTCCTTTGGCCATTCCCCTGAGGATCTTTCACTAGCTCTTTCACCCTACATGATGCCCCAACTTCACACCATCTCCTTGACTATTCTCTCCTTTCCCCCTCTTGTTTCTCCTTCTCCATCAGCTATAAACAAACTCCTATTTATTTCTATGGCAGAATACTCAAACAATCCCTTCCACCTCTTCAGTTCCTCCTACTGAGCTTATTAAATTATTTTCCTAAGCAAAAATCCCTCTCTAAGAGGAATTCTCTTGCCAGCTATAAAGATAATAAAAATTTCATCCTGCTACACAGTTTAGCCAAAACTGTTCTTGAACTCCAGTAAGTTACAGCAAAGTAATCTTTGACTCTTGCCCTTAATGGCGAACACAAACTCAAGAAGGCAACTGGTGAAGGCGTAAGGAGGGAGTTTGGCCTGGAAACTCACATGCATACAGTCATTTCATAAATTCTTGCCCTGATAACCTTCTCCTCTCTACCTCTCATTCGGCTGCCCTTTTGCGAATATTCGTTCATTGGTATATATTTCAACCTTATTTTACTTACATATAACCTGGGACCCAGAAGGAGCTTCCCTCAGCTCCCAGCTGCCTCGGAATAGTTTTTCTTGTGCCATACTGTGCTCCTTCTCCATAGAGCCTGTGTATCCATTAGGATTAGATTCAGCAATAAGAAATAGTGATTTAATTACTAGGGTTTAAATACTGAAGTTTATTTCTCTCACATATAAAATGATTCAGAAGGCAGGCAGTCCACAAATGGTATGCTGGCTCTATGGTCAGCAAGATCCAAGCTCCTGCTAGCCTGTCCCATCATCTTTATCGGTAGATTCCATCCTCTTAGTTATCCCATGATCCAAGGTTGCTGTTGGAGCTTTGGTCAATGTGTCCTATCGCAGGTGAGAAGAAAAAAGCAAGAAGGAAAGGCTGAAGAAACAGAAGTTCCAGGCTGACCTTCCAGGAATAATTCACCAAACCACACCACAGACTTGGGAAGCCAAGGAGGACTTTGCTTCTGCTGTGACCAGGAGGCTGCAGAATCAGGAAGCTTTCTGACACTTCAGAACCAGCCCAGCTCTGCTATGATCTGGAAGTTGTCAAGTCAGAAAGCCTGCCAATAAAGCACAGAGCTGACACGATGCCTCTGCAATGATTTAAGCCAACAAAATGGAAACCTCTGTCACTTCCTATCTTTTTCTGTTTATTTGTTTAAAGTGTACAATTCAATGGTTTTAAGTTTACTCATGTAATTGTGCAATCATCGTTCACAGTTTTATAACATTTTCAGCACCTCAAAAAGAAATCCTCCTCCCTTTATTTACCACCCTACTCTTGCCCCACTCCCCTATCTCTAAGAAACCACTAACCTACTTCTGTCTGTATGGCTTTTCCTATTTCAAACATTTCATTTTAAAAAAAACTACATCAAGTCACACCATAATAAAATAGCTCACACCAGTGGTAAAGAGAAAAATCCTAAATTTAGCCAGAGGAAAAAAGACATGTTATGCAGAGACGAACAATGTCACTTCCTATCTTTCCATATAACTCAGTTCCTGCTCAAAGCCACCAAGAATTTATCTATGTGGCAGACCCTAAGTTATACTTGGGACCCGGATAGCAAATGTAGATTTAGCATCCCAGCCTCTATAGAATGGAAGGCATACCTGCAGAGGTAAGAAGGGGTGTTGAGTGAGCCAATCCACACTGCCTGCCATCCCAGAATAATGCCATGTATATTCCATTACCACTCAATGCAAATTCTTGAGAGGACCAGAAAGCCTCATCCTAACAGTACATCTTCTGCTGACCAGTAGATATTCTCAGCTGGTAGAATTTGATCAGAATAGAAAAGAGACACAGAACTGAAATTTTGTTTCAGAGCATGCAACCTTTGAGTCATGGCTCTATTCCAGAGAGATAGGAGAGATATACAAAAAAAGAGGAAAGAGAAAGGGGGCAGAAAATAATACTAATGCTCTCTGCATTGCTAGGTGCTTGAAGTTTGCCCTCTGCTCTAAGCTACTGCTGTTTCCTTAATCATCTTCTTTTATCACTCCTCTTTGGATTTATAAGGCTCAAATACCACCATCCATTTATCTTCACAGATTTCTTATTTAAAATTCACTGAAGTCTAATTTATCTTTACCACATCTCGATGTGGTAGGGAGGGACTGGTTTTTATTATCCGAGGCACAGAGAGGTTAACTGGCTCACCCAAGGTCATACAATGAGACAGAAGGATAAAACACCGACAGGAAATGCCAACCTATGGTGTGTGATTGCCCAAGAAATCCCTCAGTTCTAAATGCTTAGAGAAAACCTACAGAGGTGAGGGAAGGCAGCTTGCTTCAGATTGTGTCCTGAAGGAACAATTAACTGAATATCAAGGACTAAAAGTTTTCTAGTAAGAGTCTTTTTTTTTTATGTTTTATTTCGTTTGAGCACGGAGATCTCAAATTTGATTTTTGAGACCAGTTAGGTTAATCAAGCAAGATTTTTCTCTGCAAATACATTATGTGTATAATGGATGTGTATATGGGTATAAGCTGGAATAAAATTGAGTCTCCAATTTCTCAAAATGATAAAATTGACCATTTTTCATCTGCAAAACTAAATCTTCCAAAGCACTTAGTTTCTTGCTGTCTTGGGACACAGATAGACTACTTCACAGGGTCTATAAAAGTAGTCATTCATGTATTTTCTCCAATGTCAATAACAGAGAACATTCTGACACATTATCTGGAAAAAACTCAACCAGTGATGACCTACGTATGTAACCTTGGAGCAAGTTAACACTCTGGGCCTCAGTTTTTCATTCATAAAATGAGGATGACAGCTAGATGACCACTAATCTCTTTCTAACTTTGAAGTCTCCCATTCAATACTTACATAACTATGGAAGAAATGGTTTCATTAAGTGCTGGCAATATATTAAAAATCTGAATCTAAACAATTTTAATTTTCATTTCTTTTTTATAATAACGGCCTATGCAAAAAATAAATAATTGGATAAATTTTACCATGTGAGACCTTTACGAGATTAAGCAGATGCCTTCGTGTTAATTAACTGCAGACTTTCAGCGCTATGGATAAATCCTGGTTCAAAACTGGTGATGATCAAGAGAGATGACCATCAGAATACCCTTGCAAGGCTTCTGTGTATTGTGATAATAACAATAAAATCACAATAAAATCAATTTTAGCAGCAGTTATTAAACTCTAATGCATTCAACAGTTCCAAGCACTTTACATATGTGATCTCATTAAATTCTCACATCTGTATTCCCATCTCTTAGCTCACAGTACATGATTCTAATTTACATACTTAATTTTCTTCAGTAGACCTTAGGCTTTGTGAAACAAGTGATCTTGTTAAAGGGCTTTGTAGTGCTCTGCTTATTATTCATTTGCTTTTCTTTTTATAAATAGCCTGATTTTCATTAGTGTACCCACACACACAGCTCTAGTGCTTTGGGAGACTCCAAGTTCAACCCAGGTTCTTCAGATGAAGCCTGTGACTTAGTTTAGCTTAAGCTAATCAGTGTAATTGCTGCTGGTCACAGTGTTTGGTTCAGGAGTGGGCATGTGAGCTGGGGGACCCTGGGAAAGGATCCTTCTAGCAATTCTGATTGAGTTTCTCGGAGACAGTCTTCTCTCTGTTTACCTATGTGATATGAAAGATAGTATTGCTGCTGGTACCCATCTGGAAACTACAATGAGATCCCAGGAAGCTGAGAATGAAGTTGAAACTATGGAAGTCAGAGCAGAGAGACAGAAACAAAGGAAAGACTCCAGATCCTTGGTAGCATCCTTGCGTTCCTGTGTCAAACCAGCCTTCAAAACTACTTGACCTCTGGGCTTTTGTGTACATGAGCCAATAAAGCCCCCTTACAATTAATTCTAATTTAAGTAGGATTTTCTGTTACTTGCAACTGACTGTATCTTTAACATCTACTACAGTACTCAGTACATAGAATATTTATTGGTCATATTTATTGATCACCTAAAATGTGAACAAATATTTATCAAGTACCAACTATATACCAGGTACTACTCTAGGTACTAGGATATGATACTGAAGAAAACTGACAAAATTCCTGCCCTTTCATTCTAGTGGAAGAGCCGGGCAATGAATAAGGTAAAATATATAGTGCAGTTCATAGTGGTAAGTTCTAAGGGTGGGGAAAAGGGGGAAATACAACAGAGAGGGGAGAAGGAAAGTGTCAGTAGGGACTGGCATTTTGGAAAGGTAGCCAGGGAAGCCTCACCGAGATGGAGACCTTCGTCAGAGGCCTGAAGGAAGTGAAGGAGCCAGCCATGCAAATGTCAAGGGGAAATGCACTCTGGGCACAGGGGAAAGCAAGTGCAATGGCCCTGAGTTAGGAGGGATAACTGAAAAGTGGGGACCGAATTGATGGTACTATTTCAGGCTTCACTAATCATGGACAACACTTTTAGAAAACAGCAAAGGCAACTGAGAAAATTGGTGGAGGAAAAAAAAAAGATCATACTGTCACTTTATGAAGAAGATCCTCTCACCTGCCTTAAGGTAGTCTTTTAGGTGGCAGAGGTAGGGTGGACCCATTCTGTTCTGATTCTACACTCACTGTCTCTTCATTATCTAGAGGCTGTCACATACCGGCTGGAGGCACAAGCCTCAATACTGCCCACTTGTATTATTCTTACAAAAGTACTCCAATGAGGACAGTGCATGACAAACTCCATCTTCATTAGTTGAATTAACTGAAATAGAGTCAAATATTTCCCTGAATATGATGAGCTGCACTCTAGGATCCATAGCAATCTTGCTTTGATGCAAGACCACACACAAACTCCTTGCACTAACACCTAGCAAAGAGGAAGGACCCCTGCATTGGCCATCTTTGCAAACAGAAACTATCATACCTTCCTAATTAAAAATCAGACATTCTTGAACTTGCCGTTTTGGGAATGCAATTTTAAAAGTTTCTGAGCACTCATTGATAAATCACACCTAGTCACAGTTGGATTTCAAATTTCATATGTTGACATCTCAAACCCAGCATGATCCAAGAAGCCTTCATGTCTCATTTTATTTTAAATATTTCTGCAGCAAGGTAGGGGGCAGATTTTGTTTTTAAGAGAAATATTCACAACAGGCCCTGCACCCAATACAATATTTAGGTCAAAACAACCATATATTCATTTTGTGTTTTCTTGCTGATGCATCTCTGGGTGATAGATGGTCTGCCTGTTTTTGCCCTGGCAGAGCAAGCATAATCTCTTTACGAATGCACAGGCTATTGCCATGGAAATGAACATGAGGTAATAAATATATCATTATGAGTGCTATCATATCTAGTAGGTGGGTAATGATAGCAGTTCACATTTAGAATCTTCCCAGTGATTTATAAAACATTAACTTAGTAATCCCCCCATACCCTAGGGAAAAGAAGGGGGGGGAGGTTAGACCAGTTTTGCAGATGGGGAGACTGAGAGAGCAATTATGAGATTTCCCCAAGAGCGCTGAGAGAATAAGAATTAAATGCCACTCATGCAGAGCTCTCAAATCCAGATTTAGCTGTACAATAATGCCATCAGGTTCTCCCCATCCTCAGATAGCAAAACACCTTCGTGAAACAAAGTGCTGAGAAGGTGTCAGAGCAATAGAGTATACACTGTATTTCAAAGGGCCCTCCAGGACAAAAGCTTATATTTCTATATACGTAGAGTAGAACGGGTTTTCATGGTTTCTGAAAGATGGAAAGGAAAATATGTTGCAGAAAAATGTACTGAATGAAAAGATGGAGCCACTGTTTTGCCAGGCGTGGATCTCTGCAAATACACTTGGCTTTTGCAACAGTTCCCTCTCCCTTCATCTAAGCTCTAACCCTTCCTGCCAACCTTAGAAGAAAAGGTGTCCATCCTCCTCCACAAGGCCAGCTCCTCCACCTACACTGCCTGCCTGCGGTGATGCCTCCCTCTTAAACATCTTCAATCCACTTCTCCCTCCAAGTACTCTTCATCTTAAAAGTTGTTTTGAGAAGGACAACATATCTTTCACTTAACCTTTCTGTCTCCTTCAGGTTTCTCTCTAATTCTCTCTAATCCTTTGACTGGCAAAACCCTCCAAATTCTACCCACTGTCCATCTTTCTATCAAAATAACTCTTTTTAAATCCTGTTATTGGAGTCAGCAATGATTCTGCTCTTTGGAATATTGCCAGTGACTCTCTTCTTGCCAAATACAATGGTATTTTCAATGCCATCACCCTCCTGGGTCTCTGTATGATCCTCTAGCAATACTGCCAACCACCAACTCTGCCTTTTATTTCCATTTATAATCTCTTTAATTTTATTGACGTTTTTACTGCTGCTGCTTCCCCCTCAGTCTCTATATGGGATTCTCTTCTAGGACACTGGCCTCATGTACTTTTCTCCATACACTTTCTCATCCTGATTCTTAAATCTGTATCAGGATGACTCACATCTCTACCTCCAATATCTAACCCTCACACGTAATCCAGTCCAGTATTTCCATCCACGTATAAAACGAATTAACTCTGAAGTTGCAGGTGGGAGGAGAAAATCTCCACTGATTTCTTTATGCCTCATTCTTCTCTCCTCCGTGAGAGAAGGGCACTCCAGTCATAGTGAGTCAGATTTCGAAACACTAATTGGGCTACGCTAATTGCAGGTAGAATTACTGCATCTAAGGAGAGACCCAGGCAACTCAACTTCTTCTCTTCACTTCTTTACCAGTGAGCACTGGGCATCTTGGTCCTTAAAGGAAAGTTGGTGATACAATTTGGATTTGACTGGTGAAGAAGATGTCCATTAAACTTTTGATTAAACTGCCTGCTGCTGAACATTTTGCACAATAGTCACCTTTTGCACATTTTGCTGGAAAAAATGGACACTAACCCAAATGATGACAATGACAATAATAATAATAGTAACAATAACAGATATTCTTTTTAAATTGCTTCAAATCACAGGAGCCTCTTCTTTCTCACTACAGTTTAGCACATTATTTGAAAATTATTCCCTGTGTAATAGATTCATCTCCCCACTTAAATATTAAGTTCCTTATGGACAGAGTCATTTCCTGTACTACCTCTCTGAACCCAACAACACTCCAGTGGGCCTACCTCACCCTCCACCCTCAATGCTGCTAGAAATATAGGAAATGCTACCTAAATACCTATTGATTGACCAACAGGGTATGACGGCTATCTTATCATTGCTATACTTAGATAAGCTTTCAATGGCTTCGCAAAACATTCAGCATTAAATCTAAAGCCTTTACCAGGGTCCACATGGTCCTACATGTCCTGGTCTCTTCTTATTGCTCTAACCTCACCACCTACCTTTTTCACACAAGGCATCCACCAGCCTTCTCTTTTTCCTTCAAACACACCAAGTTCAGTCCTTCTTTGGAAACATAGCATTTAGTGTTCCTTCTGCCTGGAATGTTCTCACATAACTTTTCATCACTCATACTGTCTCTTTATTCATGTTTTGGTTCAAATATACTGGTGTCTCAATAGATCTTCCCCTAAACTATCCTATATAAATTAGCCCCCTGGGTCACACCAATCATTTCCTAATCATTTACCCTGTCTTGTTTTTCTTTGCAGCATTAATAACAAAATAATAAGTGTTTTTTTTTTTAATTAGCTCCTTCCCTATCTAGAATATAAACTCCATGATGGCAGGGATGTGTTCTACCCTATGGCCTGTTGATTATCCAACACCTAGAACAAAGCCCAGCATATAGCAGATACTCAATAAATATTTTTTGCATAAATAATTGATATAAAGATAATTAAGATCTGTTTTACAATACCTTAAGTTCATCTGTCTGATAATGAGGCATTAAACATCTTTTTTTAAGGTCATGTGAGTAAAAGACAACCTACATTCTAGCCATGGCAGGGGGGAGGGGCTCAGGTATTAAAATCTGTAAACAGTTTCAAAAATGAAACTTAAAATACCAACTTTAGGGATCAAAAACTGATAAACATTCTCAAAAGGTAGATGCCAGTATTCAAATATTTTACTATATAACCATAGTAAAGTATACAAAGTAATTGAGAGGAAAGAGGAGGAATTTAATATTTGTGGACCAACTACCATATTGTAGGTATTTCAAGATACCTAGTTATATGGTTTTTTTCTGCTGGTTCTATATAAAACCTTCCACTAAAGGTTTTACATCTATTAGTTCGCTAATCCCTCATATCAAGATATGATAAAGGAACTGCTATTGTTATTATTTCCATTTTGCAAGTAAGGAAACAGTCTCAGATGTGTTAAAAAGTGACTTGCTGCAGATCACATCAGTTGTGGAATTAAGATGTAAATTCAGGTCTTTTGGCTTCAAAGTCTGGGCTCAACTCTGTACCAAGTATCCTCTACTCCATTGATAAATCTGGTCATATTAACAAAATGCCTCCTGAATCATGTTCATCAGCTTTCTGGATATCTGCGCTGCACCAAACAGTTACACACCTCTCTGCTCCTGTTCTTCACAAGTTAACACTCACAGGACATGTCTACCCATTCCTAATAAATACAGTCACCATCACACCTAAGAGAAGCTAATTTTCTTTCCTTCCTACCACTCAAGGAAGCTACAAAGGGATGCTTTTGCAAAAGTTACAAAGAGATTGCTCATCTGATCTACATTCTCCCAAGAACTAAGGAACTTTCTGAGTTTACTAGAAAGCAATAAAGGTGACAGGAATAAATGAAACAGCATTTTTTCCCCTTTTTTAAAGAAGTACTGTGATTCTATGTTCAGTATTAAGTGGAAAACAAAAATAATAGAATTACAATGACAGTGACACCTAGCATGTATTATACACATGTCATATGCCAGACAATAGGTCTTTTACATTGATTATTTTTTTTAATACTCAAAACCCTATGATGTAAACATTAACATTATGTACATTATACAGATGAGCAATCAAACTTTAGGGAAGTTAAGTAATTTGTACCAGTACCGTAAACTAGTAAATCTAGTTATGCTGTCTCCAAAATGTGATTCCGTCATATCTTCAATACTCACACATTTGGACTTTGTATTATAAACCACGCTCTATTAAACAGGTTATTGCGGCTTGCAATACACCTTTCATGATGTATACATAAATGATACATAAAAGTGTGCTAAAATGCTCCCTCTACACACGTAAATTCTATAGATCAGATGTCCTAACTGACCACAAAGGTAGTAGAAATCTTTACGACGTTTCTTACATGAGAGCAGGGATCTTGTCTCTTCCATCATTTATCCTCAGTACACAAAAGAGGATCTGGAACACAGTGGACAATCAAAAATATTTGCTCTTAAATAAGTGAGTATCAGAATTGTCAAAATCAGGGATTTGAAAGCAAAGAAGCCAGAAGAGCACAGATACATTTGCTTAAGGGTATGGCATCCTTTCAAGAGGTCTCATCCACAGTGAAGGTAAAAGGCCATCACACCCAATAGAAGATGCCTAAACAACCCTTGGACCTTTTTTCTCCATGCTTTGTCTCCTTTCAGAGAAGACTTGACTCTCCTCACAGTTCCAACAACAGCAAAAGCCTATTTCACTGTTCCAAAGATCCTAATTCAAAGAAGTTTTCTTTGGTCACCCCAGCTTGAAGTTATGCCTTTCCTCTGACCTCCTTGTTCATTCACAGCACTTAGAATCATAGACTTTCAGAAGCCTTAAACCAGAGGTCTCCACTTTTCTTTTACCAAAGAAGAGGGGAATAGTTATATAAAGCATCTTGTCCAAAGTCATGAAACTAGTAATATCAAAGCTGAGATTTGAATGCAGGTTTTCTGACATTTAGTTCCTACACTTTTCACGATCCCAAATTACCTTCCCCCAACCCCCAAAATGCAAGCTAATTTTTGAGGAAAGGCGCAACTGGAACCTGTTATCATTGCCCCATGAGCAGCAGTTGTGTTGTGGCTTTGGCTCTGCAGGCATCAGTTTAAACAAAGAGCAGAGTCAATGCCAGAGGTGTGACATTTGCCAACAAGTGTTCCAAAGCATCTACAAAACTCAGCATGACAAGCGCTTCAAAGGGAAGACCAGCTGTCCATCCTGAACCTGTGTCTCCAGTTCTCCTTCACAGAAATCTCCTGATGTGCAAAGGGAGGTTCTTTGATCACTTGTATGATAATTCCAAATAACAAGTCAATAGTGGTTAATAAAACATCAGTATGGCCTGAGTCAGTATGCAAAAGTTACATGGACTATTCAGCAAAGCAAACACCACCAAAGAAAAGAAAGAGTATGTCAGACTGATGTTCGCACAGTCTTTTAAAACATCTCTTAAAAAGTTTTAAATGTAAAACTAAAAGGGACCTTTAAAAATAAAATTTTACAAATCAAACAAAATTGCAATGTTCCAAATGATTATGGATGTATATTTAAACACATGACAGTAACAAACAAAAATCAAAAAGGAAAAATTAAGTGCCTGTTATTGTAGCAGGCACTGTGGATGTAGAGATCAAAGGCCATGACTCTTGGCTTTAAAGAGGTCAGAACTTGGCAATATATGTCACCTAAATATTTTTAGCCACGTAATAGTCTGAAATAACAAAAATAAATAAAAAATTAAAAAAAAAAATACCAAAGAGGTCAGAACTTAGTGGGACTTCTAAAAGTCTATAATCTAAAACTCTCCTGTTGCAGATGATGAAACTGAGACCCAAAGTGGCAAAATGACTTGCCCAAGGCTATGTAGTGTGTTAGTCTGGATTAAAATAAACCTCTCTAATAACCAATACTAAATTCTTTCCTCATTACCCCATTCCTTTTGTCATACATTCAGTATTCATGGTGAATGAATGTTGGCCTAAATTATTTGCTTAAATCTATGGACAGTAACATTGTCTCTAAACATAAATCATCCAAACAATTATATCCAGAGGCCAGCTTCTGATTTAATTATTACATTATATATATTACAAATTTTATGACATTGCTATTACTCTCTTCACATTAGAGACGATTTTCAGAAGTGAATAAAGGGACAGGTACCATTGTTAGGTAAGCATACACATGCTAGTTGCAGGAGGAAAAAGTTCCAGCATAAGGCATCCTGACATCCCTCCCCCAGCCAGCACGCACATTCCCAGATGCTCAGTGTGATACTATGGTCCACGTCCACTTGGGTTCCAAGGCAATTGCCTGATGTCATAAGATGTCCTCAGATAAATCTTTCCTTCTAAGTCAAGCTGCACAGCCCACCAATGCCCAGCAGTCTAACTGTCACCTGTTGCTGAGTAGCGCACTTAGGAACCACGACAGGATGACAGCATTAGGTGTGTGCCTTTCATACACACAGTCCTCACTGCTCTTCTAGCTACAAAACCAAAGCCAATTCATTGCCAAGGCCCAAAAAACATACTGCCAACTAACAAGTACAAAACTGACCTTCGTACAAGAGCCTGTGGGTGTTTGGGGACCAACTGCATAATGTACTTGTCCTCTAAAAAGTTGAGGATCTAACATTCTTTTCTTTTCTGAATTATTTATCAACAGCAGGGAAAAGGAAAACCACTGATGTAAAAATAAAGAAAAATAGCAAGGCTCTTTCAGCACCCTGGTTGCTTAGAGATACTTTCTGTCCTTGACTCTAGAGGTGCTACATTCACCCTGCACAATTAAAAGCGGAGGCCTTATTATCAGTAACAGGACATGCGTACTGATTTCCTGCATGCTGTATGTGAGGTGTTCCTATCTGAACTCTGTTCCTCTTCCAAAGGGAATATTTTCCCAGTAATGTCTGGGACCATTAAAGCCTGCTTTCCATTTAAAGAAAAAATGCGCTAATCCCCCATTATTCAGTGGCCTGACTTCTGTTATCCTCATTCCTTAGGAAGACAGCCATGACCCAGAATCTGTTAAAGGAGTCTCTGAAGCCATGAAACCCATGTCCACCAGACACTACTAGAGACATTCATAGGATAGAGAAGGGCTGATTGGAGTTTACTGACGTATCAAGCCTCCTTACCTCATCCTCAATCATGGAGTAGATGATTATTTGTTTTTTTGTTGGTGGTGGTAGGTTTTTTTGTTTGTTTGTTTGTGAGACAGAGTCTCACTCTGTTGCCCTAGCTAGAGTGCCATCACCCTAGCTCACAGCAACCTCAAACTCCTGGTCTCAAGTGATCCTCCTGCCTCAGCCTCCCTAGTAGCTGGGACTACAGACATGCACCACAACATCCAGCTAAGTTTTCTATTTTTAGTAGAGACAGGGTCTCTCTCTTGCTCAGGCTGGTCTCAAACTCCTGACCTCAAATGATCCTCCTGTCTCAGCCTCCCAGATTGCTGGGATTACAGGCATGAGCTACCGTGCCTGGCCGAGTAGATGACTATTTGAAATTTTGTTCCATCAACTTAAAAAATGACAAACTAAAATAAAAAGGTGGATTCTTGAAGTTATCTTGGAAATTCTTCTTATATAGATCCTTTCACATACCTTTGATGCTAGAGAAATTAGACCTATTGCAAATACTTAAGACAAATAGTTGTATGTCACTTTTCGACTTACAAAATATGTTTTCTCATCAATCTTATCCAATATCGTTGCAAACCAAGTACTATCTATAGTTTATGAATGAAAGAATCAAGGCTCAGATAGGCCAAGTGGCTCACATGAGTTAGGTTCAAATCAGACCTCCCGATTCAAAATTCTGTCCATTTGCTGTTCCCACAGCCTGGCATACTGTCATTCCAGCTATCAGCATGTCCTGTTCCCTTGCTTCTCTCATGTCTTTGCTTATGCATCTCCTTATCAGTGAGACCTCTCTAGACCACCCTATATAAAATTGCACCAGCACCCATCCCTGCACAGCCATCTCTCTTCCCTGACTTTAGTTTTCCCCACAGTGCTTATCATCTCCTGTATACTACACACTCACCTGATTATCGTTTGACTACTTGCAACTAGAACATAAGCACCAATGATAGCAAAGTTTTGTCTGTTTTCATCAATGATACACTCCTGACATCTAGAATAACACCTGATACTTATTAGCTTCTCAATAGATATTTGTTTAATGAATAAATTAATAAAATAATAAAGAAGTTGCAATCTAAGCTACAATAGAAGTTTATGCCCAGCATGTATTAGGGAAGCAAGGAAAACTATGGTAGGTGTTATTTCTAGAGTTGACTTACTAATAGAAAGTGATCTTTCCCCGATGGCATCTTTTTTCAATTTTTACTGAGGAAAAATACATAACACATAAAATGTACCATCTCATCCATTTTAAGGGTATACTTCAGTTGTGTTAATTACATTTATGTTGTTGCACAATCACCACCACTATCCATCTTCACAACTCTTTTCATCTTATAAAACTAAAACTCTGTACCCATGAACAATAACTTCTCACGATCCCCTCCCCTCCAGCCTGAGGCAATCACCATTGTATTTTCTGTCTCTAGGAATTTGAATACTCTAGATACTTCATACAAGTGGAATTATATACTATTTGTTCTTTTTGTTCCTGGCTTGTTTCAGTTGCCATAATGTTCTCCAGTTTCATCCATATTATAGCATGTGTCAGAATTCCCCTCTTTAAAACTGAATAATATTCCATTGTATGTCTATGTTACACTTTGCATATCCATTTACACATTGATGGATACTTGGGTTACTTCTACATTTTATCTATTGCGAATAATTCTGCTATAAATATGGGTGTGCAAATAGCTCTTCAAGATCTTGTTTTCAATTCTTTGGGGCAAAATTGGCAGGTCATATGATAATTCTATTTTTAATTTTTTTTCCTATCTTGAATTCTTTGAAGAACCACCAAACTATTTTCCACAATGGCTGTACCATTTTACATTCTCACCAACAGCGCACACGGGTTCCAATTTCTCCACATCCTCACCAACATTTGTTGTTTTCCGTTTCATAGCATTTTTAATCTCTCATTTAGACCATCATTAGTCAGCTTCAGTCATGCATGATAACACACATATACACATTAATGAATCAAATATGAATGGTGAAGGAAACAAGATTCAAAGAGAAAAGCTGTAATAATGCACCAAAGAGTAGAGAGTCAAGATGAAAAGAGAGCTAGGAGAAAAGATGAAATAAAATATATCTTGTCCAGATAGTGATGGAGTAAATGTTTGAGAGGTAAGCATGACACCATGTGAGTGCTACATTGTGATTTGTCAGTTTTCTAAATCCTAAGACTCGATAAAGAGCATTACTCTCTGATCTCCCTCATGGGCTTGGCTCCAATGCTGCGAGCAGCTCCAACCTGCCCCTAAAAGATAAACAGTTTGAGGCCAAGGAAAGCATTACAGCGTGTATCATCACTTAATTCTCTCTGCTGCACTGTGTGCCACTCAGCCTGGCTGGCTGTGACCTAACAGTCATTTAAGTGCCACACACTCTCTAGCTGAGATAACAATTGTCCCTCACCCTCTTTCATGCTGATAGGCAGGATAATGTCTGCCTCTTGTGATCAATGTCACATTTTCATTAAAACCAAATCAAATAAATACCTGCTTGTGGGGGGCATAGCTCTCTTAATGAGAAAATACCCTAAAGTTTTTGATAATTCACAAGCAAGATGGCTCCAGGCATATTTCTTCAACAGTTCATCAACATTCAAAATCAAATGACTTTAATTTGAAGATATTCTCTGATGCCTTATATGTTTCTATCATCCCAGCTATTTGAAACTCCTGAGACTTTAAATGCTTTCCCTACATTCAACTTATCAATCAGAATGGGAAAAGTAATGCCAAAGGGCAGGGAGGGGGCGGTGCTAGCTGATTGAGGAAATACTCTTTAAATTTCAAAGAACGAATAATCCAATAAGAAAATACAAATTTAAAAATCATATCTCCAAAACAGGCAGGGTCTCAATGGAGTGCCAGGATCTAGTTACAAAGTGCTTTTATGTAAAGTAATTATGTGAGGTCCTTACAACACAAAGTTATTTGTTAACATTACACAGCTCTTTAGCCTATTTTTCCCTACAATGTTCCTAAATGGAAAACATCAGAGAAACTATGATGCTTCCCCCACTATGGGTCCCTAAGGGTGTACATTCCCTGTGGGGCTGGTCTGAGCCCTATACTGTGACTCATTCTTTATCCAACTGATCATCATCGTAATAGAGGAAGAAAAAAAATGCACGTATCTAATAAAACCAAATGAAGACAGAAAGGTAACTGGATGTTAATCCTTCTCTAATATTAAAGCTATGATGATGTATCCATATGAGAGAATATTTTCAACCACAGAAAATTATATTTTTGAAGAAAGTTTACTAATTTGGGCAACACTCATGAAATAAAATTTAAAAAAATTAGAATATTAACTGGCAGCGTGATTTCCACAATGGAGAATGTAGGCATGGAAAACCAACTAAGAATAAATACTCTAAAATGTTAATGGAGGTTATCTTCACAGGGTTAAACTATGGATGTTTTTTATTTTCTTCTTATTCTTCTAACTATCTTAATCTTACTGTAGCATTCATATACTACTTTTATGATTAGGAAAAATCTTTTTATAATTTTATTAAACTTGCTGTTTTCTTTACATGCCTCTCTGTGCGCTTCAAATGTCCTCTAAGGACATTTCCTGAGCGTCAAAGACCCCATCCTAGTGTCCAACATAGACCAAACTTCTGACCTTCCATCCATCTCTTGAAAACAATTTGTCCTATGACCACCCTTAAGGACTAGCTAGATGCCAGCCAGAAGACCTGATAAATACAAAAGGTGTTCACAGTTTAAGGGGCTTCCCTTCTCAGGGAACAAACTTAACTTTTTAAAGGGAGTTTACAGGGCATATTCCGAAGCTCTGTTCTACAGCAACTCACAGACTAATGACTCCAGAAGGCGATGTTTTTCTTTACTTAAAGAAATGTATTCCTTGCTAGTTATAAACTCTGTTGTGAAGTCCACCTCACATTAAGTAGTCTTTTTGTTAACCCATTAGCCTAAAGTGTCTGACTGCAGGCTCATGTTCCCAGAGAATCTGAACACTGTACCCATAGACTCTCGAGACAAGTAGCTTTCTAAATGTATTTTAAAATGCCTTGTCCTTTTGAGTACTTTAAGAGCTACTCAGTAAGGAGATGGAGAAGGAGGAAATTTGGTAAACAGGTCTTAGGGCTTGAATACTGAGTGCCGAATCAGTCATCAGCTTGTGCTCTTTCTTATGTTTAAACCTTAAAACCCAACCTTCTCCCTTGGTATTATAAACTGAGACATGGAGCACTTAAGAAATCTGCCCAGGATCCCAAAGCTTGCAGGTGGCAGAGCTGTGCATTTAATACGATGCTCTTGGTCCCAAGCCCCAGCCTATTTCTTTCCTTTTAAGAAAGGCTGTTGTTCGCTAAGTACATTCCGTTAGCACTTTAAAGATATCCTCGAAAGAGCTCTGATAGAGGTTGTGTTTAAGTCTCTGTTTAGAAGGCCTGCTTTCCCATCTCTGCTCCGTCACGTTCTAGCCTATGGCTAGGCATAAGTTCCTTAACCTCCCGGCACCTCAAGTTAGACTCCTCAGACTGCAAAGCAGAGATAGTAATGGCTAACATTTATTGAGCGTTTACTTTGTGCTGAGCCCTTTTCCAAACACTTTACAAATATTCTCTTGTTTACCTCTCATAAGATTCTGGGAGGAAGATGTGTCCATTTCCCTGAAGTTGATTCTAGTTGATGTTGCTAATAAAATGCCCGAGTTGGGGCAGAAACTCAGGACTGCCTGATCCAGAGCCCTTTGCTCTTTCCATTTCTACACAGGCCACCTGCAGGTCGTATTGTAGATCAATGAACAGGGAGATGGATCTATTTCTCAAGTACCGTGTACCCCATTACTTCTCAATGCACTCTTACGTCAACTCCCACCTAACATCAAACTCAACCCCATTTCAGATGCCCTGTGGAAGGGTGGACAATGCATTCTCTCTACCAGTTGGTAATTAGTGTCCTTTCTCCCAGTACCAATGCTCTTTTCTAAGTATTGCTCGTACCTCACAATTTAGCAGTCAGTTATGTGCTCTATAAAATTATTCTCCTTAAATGTAAATTTTATGTCTCCCAAAGAGACCATAATATCCTAGAGGTCAAGAACCATATCTTATAGAATCACAGAGTTAGAACAGTAATAGTTTGTAAAATTATCTTTTTTTTTAAGAAGCTGAACTCTTTTCTAAAGAAACATTATTTAGAATCCCAGCTCCTCTGACTAAAAATCATTGAGCTAAACCTTAATCTTTTTAAGTCCAGGAAAAATGTTGACCCAGTGACATTTATTCAGTGAGCTGGTGGCAGAGGCAGGACTAGAATCTATGTTGCCTTATTTTTATTCAGTGGTTGCCTTACTAAGGAAATACTGGGTCTTTTCTGTCTCCCCTTAGTATCCCCTCTTTGTCTTGGCCCCAATCCAGAAAAATCTGGACCAATTTCCTTGATTCTGGAAATCTGTATAATGTGCTTATGAGAGACAAAGCAGTAGGACCTGCTCAAAAGAGGAAAACAGCAACTACAATGGTCTGAACATTCTGTTCCCTAAAAATTCATATGTTGAAATCCTAACCCCTAAAGTGATGGTATTAGGAGATGCGGCCTTTGGGAGATGATTAGGTCATTAGTGCTCTTATAAAGGAGACCCCAGAGAGATCCCTCACCCCTTCCACAGCGTAAGCACACAGCAAGAAGACATCATCTACGAGGAACAGACCTTCACCAGACGCCAGATCTGCCATCACCTTGATCTTAAACTTACCAGCCTCCAGCACTGTGAGGAATAAATTTCTGTTGTTTATAATCTATCCAGCCTAAGTTACCTTGCTATAGCAGCCTGAATGGACTAAGACGGCATCATAATTGCAAGTGTTCTTCAATTGCCATGCTGGCCATTGAAATTCTCCAGGAACATTATGAAGCAGAGCCACTGCTTTTAATCTCTTTAGTTCAGACCTATAATCTGTGTCACTAAAGATGAAAGGCATTAGCACTACCAAGTCATAAACATTTAATTTTTGTTTAATTCAGTGGGATAATGCTTAGGAGACTTTGGAGAAAAAACTCAATGTCACCTTTCTCTAACATTTTCTGCTTTCTTATATTTTAATAACCTTTTCTGATGATAAAATATAATGCAGGTTTTACATTGTATTCCTTTCCATAGAAAATTTGGAAAATACATAAAAATGCGAAGAAAAGTATCATGTATAATCATTCACTCAGAGATATCTTCTGCTCCTATTTATTTGGAAAGTGGGTGGGAGGAATATACCTTATCTGTGTTTCTGTGTGTCTATATTTACATTTGTGTGTGAGTGTGTGTATATCCAAACATAATTTCTATTCATTTATTATTTTAATTGTAAAATAACATACATACTGGCTTAAATCATACCATACTATATGATGAGAATTTGCCATTGATACTGAGTAGTCTTTTAAGCATGATTTTAATTTGTATTTTGTTCCACTATATATATATATATTATAATTTGTTTAATAAAATCTCCATTAGTTCATATTTAGGCTGCTTTCTGTTTTTTCTTATAAATAATAGACAGAATAAATGGTCACAATGAAAATCTTCTTACATAAATAATTGTTGACTGATTATTTTCTTGGCATAAGTTACTATAAATAAACATTTCTAGGTCTTTTGATACTATCAAATTACCCTCAAGAAAGGCTGTATCAGTTTACATTCCCATCAGCACCGTATGAAAGTGACTGTCTCCTGAACCATTTCCAGAAATGGGTGATTGACATATATGTAAATACATAATGTCTATCTATATAGCTACACAGAGATAGTCACGTACATAAATTTAATATAATTACTAATTGTCATTTTAATTTGCATTTCTTTTGATTACTCCTAAGCTTTAAAAACTGTTTTCAAAGCTCTTAATATACTCTAATAGATGCTGTCAGTTGCCTATACAATTGTGGATCTATACACACACACACACACACACACACACACACACACAGGCACACATCTTCCTTGACAAAAGAGCCCACATTTTATTTAGAGGTAAGTTAGCCAAGTACTACAAAAGAAGCTGGGACCTGCCCTAACACCAGGAGACCAATCTTGATTCAAAGTAATTCCATTTATCTTTCCAAGATACATTTTATGAATAGACAGATCAAACTATTTATTTCAATGGTACATGAAAACAAATCTGCTGGGATGCAGCCTCTAATGAAGTTATCCTGTCTTAAAAAAGGGACTATAAGAAGGGAATTCTTTTTTCCCTTCTGACTGTGGGGCATGGTCAAGTCAGGACCCAATGCTTAGAGTTATTTCAGCCATTTCGTGGCCTAGCAGAGCTAGATCAAGTTCCAAAACTATCATGCAGGAAATACAGAAAAGTTGGAAAGAATCTGTGTCACTGAAGATGTCATGGAGCAGCTGAATTAATTCTGAAAAAAAAGTGTCCCTCCAGACTTTGTGTTATATCAGAATTTGTCATTTAAGCCACTTGAATCATTTGTTGTTTTTAGTTTGGTTTTCATTCTTTAAGCTAAAATCACCCAAACTGATATACACACATTGTTCCACTTCATCCTGTAACAACTTTGTGAGAATATATGGTGGATACTGATGAAGAAGCAGAGAAGTCAAATGGCTTTCCAATTCACGGAGAAAAGGAGTGACGTTAGTCAAATCTGGCAACCAGTAGAATTTATACACTAGAATTGAGCCATGAGAATTCAGAGCTTTCATTCTGGTCAAAGAATGGGTAGTAGATATTCTTAATTATCTTAGAGAAAGTAAACCAAATTTTAAGACACCTCACTATACTGTAGAAAAGTATGGCTATTTATTTATTTATATGCAGGTACTGTGTCTTTAAGATGGAAATAAAGAAAATAATATATGACACTATGTTGTTAGAAATGTCCAGTCATTGTGTGACTTGAATGTGGATATAGGGAGGCTGCAAGACTAGCCTCAACAGTTTTGTAAGTGCCAAAGTACCCTTAATCACACTCTTTCTTTATGTGAAAGCTTAATTGTGATTCTGAATGCACAACTCCAACAAGAGAGTGTACAGAAATATTCACAAGCCTTTTATGAAGAATTTGGGTCAAGGACAACACAGTATTTAATAGGTTTGTGCACAAACACCCTAGGGACAAGCTCCATCATTTATCCTGCTTATTCTGCAGCAGCCAACATGGTTCAGATACTTCACAATACATACTGAAACAAAAAGAAACTCCCCACTTAAACCCAACAGAGCCAAACAGTGGACATGTCCTTCAGACTTATTTTCATCATGAAATTTCAATGTAAATGCCCTTTGTTATTTTCCTTAAGATATATTTGCTGGGTTTAATAAACCTTAGCATTATTTTAACACTACTATTAATAAATTCAATAAATATTTGGTCTTTGGCTTTTCTAATAGGACATATGGAAGCCAAAATTGGCCTGGAAAAACAAACTTTCCATAAATTTTCATCCCATAATCCCCTTTAGAAGGAACTCTTAATTTTACCCTGCTTTCTCCTTTTATTGACTTCACTTTATTTACATGTGATGGGTAGAGAAGCATAGCCACAAAGACAGCTGTACAAGTAATGAAATGTACTATAATTCCTTCAATACAATCTGACGAATGATTCTGAACTCCTATTTTGCAGCATAGTGGGATAGCTGAAAAGTCTCGGCCATTTTGAGTGTTCCCCATTGCTATCAGATTGTGTCATGGCTCTAGGAGACTCCAAATGATCAAGGCATTGGCAGAGAAGAAACTAGCTGGTCCTCAGTGCATGGAACACACAGGTCACCATGGAGATGCCCCATTTGTCTTTAGGGCTCTTCCGGGCACTGCAGCAGCCATGTCATAGTTAAAGATTCAGGATGTCCCTATGAGGCCCCCCCTGCAGAGACACCTTGCAGCCTTTCTCCATCCAGAGTCTTACATATCTCACAGTGCAACTTTGGAGGCAAGGCTATTCCCCCAGGAACCATCCAAGTCTCTGCTTTCATGACCTCCCCAACTCCATGTCTCTCACCACCAGTTCAAGAGAATCTTTTTTCTAGTCCCCAATACAGAGGGCAATTCCTCCCCCTCTGCATTCCCCTCTAATATTCTCCAACCCTCTCTGTTCTATACTAAAGCAGTGGCTCACGACCTTAACTGTATATTAAAATTACATTCGAACAAAACTAGGAAGCCAGTTTCCAATCCTAGACCAAACAAAAATAAAAGTTTATAGGGGTAAATCCTAGGCATCAACTTTTTTTTTTTTAACACCCCAAGTGATTCTACCCTGAGGTGAGGATTGAGAATCTCTACCCTAAACAATTAGGATTTGGGAATCCTGCCTTTGGTACAATCATATTCTTCCTCTGTGAGATAGGGGAGGAAGGAGGGTAATAGAGCCAACTATCTACTTAAATGAAGGGAAGAAATAAAAAGAGGGAAATTCCATCCAAGCAAAAAGAAACTCAAGGCAAATATCTCATAACTATAATCAGACCTTCTAGGTGGGTTTTGAATATCCAAAAGTAAATGTCATATTTTGACTCTTGTCCAATATAGCAATTATCAATAGATGGTTTCTGATATTTTTAATAAACAAAAAATAGTTTTGCATTTTATAAAGAATGTGACATAACATCATTTTACTAAAGTAATGATCTAGAGGCCTGAGACCTATTTCATTCATTTTTTTTTATTTTTTTTTTTATTCAGACAGGGTCTCACTCTGTCACCCAGACTAGAGTACAATGGCATGATCATAGCTCACTGCAACCTCAAGCTCCTAAGCTCCTGGGCTCAAGTGATCCTCCTGGTACAGCCTCCCAAGTAGCTGGGACTTACAGGCAAGTGCCACCACGCCCGGCTAATTTTTTTTTTTTTTGAGAATTCCTGGCATCAAGTGATCCTCTTGTCTCTACCTCCCACAGTGTTAGGATTACAGGCATCAGCTACCACCCCTGGCCCCTGTTTCATTCTTATAACACTATCACCTCTTCTGAGACAGATAGCCAACGAATTGTCCTGTAACAATTGTTCCTTGTTCCTTAAGGCTGCCAGACGGCCAAAAGTAAACAAAGACAAGCATTCCAACACTAGCACATGGTATGTGCCCAAAAGATAAAGATAATCAGTGGATTACTTACTACCTTGCTCAATCAGGTTGAAGAATGTTCTAGTTTAGCATGATTTCATATAAATCTTTTCAATGAGAAAATTTGAGTTATCTCATATTTAAAAATGTTCTGTATTTCTTCAACCTTGGGAAGAAAGCATATTCCAAAGAATTAGCCTAAAATTTCTAAAAGCTAACTTTTATTCCTAAAGCATTTAAACTGTTGCCTAACCTCTTTTCATTATGGAGTACTTAATTCAAACCATTAAATTAATAGACTATACCTAACTCTTTAACTAAGCTTGCTCTGAGTATTTCAAACATATACTTTCTTCTCAAGGTTTCTTCCATGCCAATATCAAGAAAATAAAAACCCTTTTAGCAAGGTAATAGAAATCACATGGGATATTTGTTACCTCACTTGTTCCCTTTATTTCTTACCTTCATGGGAAGTTTTTGGCATAAAAATGAATGCTTACCCATTACTGTCAAGTATCTGTCTTATTGCTGCATGCTTTTGTTGTAAATCACAAGTACCCTCCTTTAAAACTGCCTGCGTATCTAATGATAATGACTTATCAAGCAGCCAAACCATGGGGAGTTGAACTGGGGATAAATGAAAGTCAGAGGCCAATAAATCAAGTGGGTTGACTATTCCAAAACAGTATGGGGAGAGAAAAGCCACCCCCCGAATCTCAATTTCAGATACTCCTCCCATTTCAAAATTCATAAAAGAGCAAGAGCAACTCAGCGATCTCTTGCAGGAGACAAAGTGATTTTGACTCACACACAAATTCCAAGACAAAATCTCTCTCCCCCAGTGTCAAAGGCCAAGGCCAAACGCTTCAGATTTCACCCTTTTAAAGGCAAGGGAAACTCCTAGAAAAAAGTAAGAGCTTCATATATAACACACAGTCAAGTCATAGAACCCTCAGCCCCCAGGGGTATTGATTAAGTTGAAGCACACTTTTTTAAGTTCTAGATAATTATTCTCAATGTTGAACTTGGAGCTTTATTATCCCATGAGATATTAATATATTTTTTCAATTTTTAGCAAGAGAAGAAATTGTGTAAAAGCTAAAGTTTTTTTCTGTTTAATGCATTGCCTTTCTCCTCTAGCATCATGCTTAGCATCTGCTGTCTTAGGTGCAGTCTTCTGAAAGGACCCTTGCTGGCAGCACAGAATTGAGAAAGGCTATTTTCTGGTTCTTTCTTTGAAACTTGTCAAGGAGTAACAACTATGCAGGGTTAAACAGTCAATAATTATCTAAACTCTGCTAAGATCTTGAAGAGGGATTGATTGGGCAAACTATTTTTGATGGTGAATAAACATTTGAGTTTTCTCATTTGAAGATGTTTACTCATTAACCAAGAACTCCCTGGGCATAGAGGTCATTTTTCACTAATCTTGGTGGCTATATTTCCTAACACTCATGACAGACACTAATGGTATATTGGATACATCAATGAAACAATGAATGAATGAAGTAATCGATTGATCACTAAATCAATGTATCATCAAAGCTGTTATATCTTCTTTAACTCTAGGCTTATTGATTTTTGGTTGAAAAGAATTTTTTAGTATGACTACTGACCTCTAACAGTTAGTGTCAAAGTGATATGACATACACCAGCAAAATAAAGGTAAAAAAGATATGGCCTTGACATTGTTGGAAAACCAACTGAACAGTGGCAGCAGGTACTAATTTAATTGAGACAGAGTCGAGAATGATCTTTGGAAATAAGTGAATGTCAATGATGGAAATGCTGTATCAGGATCTCAGGGCAAACAAAGGATGCAATTAGGCCTGACAATTTCTCCTGGTAAATTGTCATCTGGAAATAAAACATTTGAAAAGATGCCTTATAGTGGCAGATATCTATTATATATACCTCATTTATCACATAAGAAAATAACCATTTGGCGGAAGAAGTCATCTTTGCTAATAAAGAAATGGCTGAGATTAGAGGTAGGAATATGATTTATTGTGGAAAACACAGCACATTTGGCCTAACAGGCTTATTTTCAGGACAACAATTTCATAGTTCAGAGACTGAAGCTTACAATGAAGCATTTAATGAAGATCCTTGAATCTGGCCTGGAGAAGAAATGATTGCCCAGGAGAAAGCTTGTCTCTTAGCTCTCCACTATAAAACCTCTAACCTAATCCAGCCATTGTATGCTAACATGCCTCAGTAAATTCCAATAGCTCCCCTGGCTCACAAAAAACATTCCAAAAGCTCCATATTTGCAATCAAGGGCCTTTTTAAAATTGTATTTTGTTTGTATTTCCATCATAGCACACAATACAATGTGCTCAATATTATCATTATTTTTGAGACTACCTACCTACATTGTGAACTGCCTTTGAAACAAGGTTATCTTAATCAACACCTCCTCACGTCAGAAGAAACTATATTTGTTGGTCTGAGAAGTATCAGTCATTACATTACTCACTGTCATGATTTACTAAATATATCTGGTTCTCTACCCCTCCAGGCACGTGGTGGGACTACCTTTCCTAGTCCCTCTGTGGTTGGATGGGACTAGTGACTGGTTCTAGTAAATGGGTTGTGACTGGAAGTGATACGTGACACTGTCTGATCAGAACATTTAGTGGCTGATGGAGGACGCTCCAGGGTCTCTTTTCCCCATCTTGGTGACTGACAGTGTTTACCATAGTGACTATTCCATCAGCTTGTTCCCCAAAGGAATTATGACAAGCAGAGCACCCGTAATCAGTGGTAGACAAACAGCAGAGGCAAGAAATAAAACTGTTATTTCAAGTCACTCATATTTAGAGTTGTTTGTTACTGCAGAACATCCTAAGCTCATGGATAACAATGCCAAGCTAAATGTTTTCACATATATTACATTAGTTGATGTTCATTATAACCTGTAGTTATGACAGATATGAGCAGTTTTTTATAAGTCAGGTTTTGAAAAATAATTTTCCAAAGGTCAAGTAGATTTATGCATTCTTTCATTCAACAAGTATTTATCGAGCACTGCTCTGTGCCAGGCAATGTTCTAAGCAGTCAAGATGTTGTAGAGAACAAAAAGAAATAGGTCCTTGCTCTAGGAGTTTACATTCTAGTGGAAAGTGACAGAGGAAAAACATCACTATTATTATAGTTTTAAGTGATTATGATTATGTTAATATATTCAGAAAAATTCTAGATCATGATAAGTAATATTCACAGAATTAAAATCAGGTGGTATGACAGAAAAAAACAATGGGTGGCTATTCATATTGATCAGGAAAAGCCTCTCTGAGTTGATCATTTTTAGGCTGAAGTCTTAATGACAATAAAGAGCCCACTATACAGATATCAAGAGGAAAAGACTTCCAAGAAGGGCAACAGCTCGTGAAAAGGTCTTAATGCAGAAAAAAGCTTGTTAAATGGGATAAAAGACAAAAGTCAGGTGGTCATCTCATAATGGACAAGAGGGAGTAGTGGGTGGGGAACCTGTGGCCTCAAGGCCACATGGGGCCCTCCAGATCCCCAAATGTGTTCCCTCAACCAAATCCAAACTTCACAGAACACCTTTATTAAAAGGATTTGTTCTGTAAAATTTGGACTCAGTCAAAAGTCATAATGATTTCTGTTTAAAAAAAAAAAATGCTTGGCTGCTATGTGAAGAAAGGGTTATAGTGGAACAAGACTGGAGCAGACAGTCCAGCGTGGTGGCCATGGCTGAGTCTGCTAGGATGGTAATGGAGGATGTGGACAGAAGGGGACAGACTCAGGACAGGGTATGGAGAGTGGCATCAACAAGACAGGTGGATGGACTGAGTGTGGACGGGTGGTCAAGTATAACCCCTAGGGAGAGAAAGGAATTATCCCTAGATTTTTGGCTTGGAAAACTGGGTAGATGGTGCTTTCATTAGCTGGGATGGGGAAAAGTGAAAGAGGAGGAGGTTTGCAGAAGTGGCAGGAAATCAAGGGTTCTGTGTTCTACATGTTAAGTCTGAAATGCCTATGAAACATCTACATGTAGATGTCATGTTGAATATATGATTCAGAAGCTCAGGAGAAAGACTATAATTGGACATAGAAATTTAGTTACAGGCATAGAGATGCTGTTAAAGTCCTAAGATTGATGAAGGCATCTAAAAAGAATCTATAGGTAAACAGGAAGGGGGTCCAGAGCAGAGCCCTAGGGCATTCTAACCTTTAAAATGCCAGCAGCAGGAGAACCGCTAAGGATACTGGGCAGCGGTGGCCAGTGACATAGAAAGAAAACCCTAGGGGATGGACACGTTTGAAGCTCTGACTGGGGGTGGGGGGAGCAACGGCAATACACATAACCTAAACTTTCATACCCCCACAATATGCTGAAATAAGAATAAAAAAATAATGGAAAAAAAAAAAAAAGAAAGAAAGAAAACCAAAGGTCACCAAAGCCAAGAAAAGAATGTGTTTCAAAGAGGAAGGTGTGGTCAGCTCTGCTAAATGCTGCTGAGATAAGAACACTGCATTTAGCAAAACAGAGTTCACGGGTAACCTTAATAAATGTAGTCTCTGTGGAACGGGCAGGAGATGAGGAGGGTATGTGAGGCGAGTAAGTATAAATGAAGACAAGAACCACAGATAAATGATGTTTTGCTGTGAAGAGAAGCAGAAAATGGGGCAGTAGGCTGGGAGGAATTGGGATCAAAGGAAGGCTTGTTAAAGAAAAAGATCTTACCTGTTGTGTGACCTATGGAAGTCCAAAGTCCTCATCAAGATTTCTGAAATTCCTGAGAGGAGGCAGTGGTGATAGGGGTGGGTGTGTGTGTGTGTGTGTGTGTGTGTGTGTGTGTGTGTGTGTGTGTGTGTGTGTGTGTGTGTGTGTGTGTGTGTGTGTGTGTGTGTAAGTGTGTGCTGTGGGGAGGACAGGAGAAGGCATAGGAATGGTTCCTCTGTAACGGTTCCTTCTACCTCTGTGGTCCCAACATCCCACACACGTACCATTTCTGCTGTTCACCATGGTAACTTACATTCTATGTGGGGTGGGGGGGATGGTTCTCACTAGGCATTCAGGATGGGGAGACTTTACCAAAGATTTGAGGGTCATGAGGAAAACTCATATTACTTAGTGCATAGCAAAACAATGGAAAAGCCTCACATTAAATATTCCTTCTCTTACAAATCCTTTTAGCTATCCTCCCACTAGGTGGTTTTCACCAGTCCTCATTCCTCCACAGCACCCAGCCTTCTACTCTCTGGCTGGTTCCTCTCCCTTCCTTTTTATTTTTCCCTCTTTTGTTCTTTCTGTCTTTTATGTTCCCTCTGAGGCAAAATACATGAAACCAAAACTATGTGTGTGTTATATAGATTTTTTTTCCTGAAGAGTTATTTACTCTTTCTCGTGTGGGGGAGGGGTGCTTGGGTTCCCACTGATAACCCCATACCCTTCCTTGCCTTTTGTTCCAAACAACACAACTCCCTTTTCTAAAAGTAATTCTGGAGCCAGTTCTTAAGACAACACATTTTTCATCTTGTTCCATGTATACACCACCAGGCAGACCACCTGTCCTTAATAGGCATTCCACGGGCACCAGCTCTTACCTTCCTTCCTCAGTGAGGACATCAGAGCAGAGGCAAGCATTCTGATAGATTTTCAACAAGGTCTTCCACACAGCAGGGCCTTAATTAAGGTTTATTGACTTTCATAATGTGGGGTCCTAGTGCTGGGAGGATATTCACTGGTTTCAATCTTAGGGTTAAAATAAGTTAAGACTTGAATTTACTATTAAGAACAGTGTGACAATCACCTATAACTTCACAGCTTTTTAGATTGTGTTTGTTTATAGGCCTAAAATAGTTTTGACCCTTTAAAATATTTAGATCCCAGCATGCCATGTTTTATGCAATCTGTCTCCTGTTTTCCTAGGAATTTTACTTATATATGTGAAAGATGGATACATGACGTTTGGCCTCGTGTGACCCTCAGAAACCTGCACCAATCTGATCTCTCCAGCCACTCAGCTGAAGAATGGTGACTTAAAAATATCCAACAATCAATGGCAAAGAAATTTGGACATACTAACACGTCTCCTTAACTTCTGCAACTTTTTGCACTTCTGAAAAAGTCATTCGGAAAAAATACATTAAGAAAAGAGTGGCATTATATTCTGAATGAAGAATGCAGTTTTTGTATGCCAATGTCATTAGGACAAAGAACGATGTAAGAGTCAGGGAAAGGCATAACATGACTGAAATCTTGGGTCCCAATGGCCTTTTTATTATAGGTTGCAGACTGGGCATTTAACTACGTTTGATCCAACAGAAGAAAGACCTAGAATCTTTTCCCACCCTTAGCCAATTTACTGTTCAGGTCCCTATGTACATGATTGGAAATATATTGGAACCCCAAAACAAATGCCCTGCAAAACCAGCACCGCTCACACAGAGGCAGGGACCACTTTAGTGCCGAGCCTAGTGATATAGAGAGAGGGGGTGGAAAATTTACAATAAGCATATATTAATCAAAATATTCTTGATTGGCTCCCATATGCTCAACCCTTGACCACCAACTACTCTGTCCCTCCTTTAAATCTAATCTTTGTCTCTCCCAATGGAAACAAAATACATTTTCTTAACTACAAAAACATTTCATCCTGATGGAAAGAAAATAGTTTGATACTTTCTATTTTTAGAACTGATATATCCAAGTCCCTCAGTGTTACTATAGGCAACTGGGTCTTCAATTTCAAACCACACACCCCATGTATGAATGTGCACACACAGGCAGAAATACTAGGAGAAAAAAATATAATTATGCAGATACATTTTTTAATTATTGCTTTTTTCTTAAAAGGTGAGAATGAAATAATGAAAGACAACAATTTAGGTAGAAATAGTACTTTGCACACTAGGAGCTAAATGTAATGGCACAGATATGGTACACAGAATGCATGAATCAGAAAAACAACACTGCTTCTTTTTTATTTCAGAATATTACGGGGGTACAAATGTTTTGGCTACATGGATTGCTTCTGTACTGCTTGAGACAAAGTTATAAGGGTACGCATCACCCAGATAGTGTACATGATACCTGTGAAATCACCGATCCCCACCTCCTCTCTCCCACTTGCTTGATTGCCATTGTTTTACTTCCATCAGTGTACATGAGCACTGTTCAGTTAGTGAGTACATGTGGTGTTTGTTTTTCCATTCTTGTGATACTTCACTTAGGAGAATGGTCTCCAGTTCCATCTAGATTGTTACAGGTATTAATTCATTTTATTAATGGCTGCGTATTACTTCATGATATGCATATCATTGTATTAATCCACTCATGAATTGATGGGCACTTGGGATATCTTTCCAAACTCACTAAACCACTCACTAAAATTAATTCAAGATGGATAACAGACTTAAACCTAAGACATGAAACCATAAGAATTCTAGAAGAAAATGTTTGGAAAAAACTCTTGTAGATACCAGCCTACGCGAAGAATTTATGAAGAAGATCCCAACAGCAATCACAGCAACAACACAAATAAATAAATGGGACTTGATTAAATTTAAAAAGCTTCTGCACAGCCAAGGAAACAATCAACAGAGTGAACAGACAACCTACAGAATGGGAGAAAATATTCACATGCTATACATCTGATAAAGAGCTAATAACCAAGTCTACAAAGAACTCAAGCAAATCAATAAGAAAAAAATCAAACAATTCCATTAAAAAGTGGTCAAATGACATGAATGTTGCTTCTTAATGCTCACCTGTACAAGAGAAGTCATCCACGCGAATGTATCCTGGGACACAGTCACAGCGATATAACCCAGGCAGGTTGACACACACAGTATTGGCATGACAGTAATGCATCTTAGCGGCACACTCATCAATATCTGAAGGAGGAAAAAAAAATGTCAAGGTTAGTCAAAAAATGGAACCAGAGTGTAATCATCTTTCAGTGAAACTACAAAAAGTGAATGCCCATCGAAGTCAAGAGGAAAAGCAAGATGCATTGAACACAAAAGCTTAAGTGCAAATTCAGCTGGTGCTTTATATCCCCCATCCTGAGCTGAAAACATTTCTAGAAACATGCATGGTGAGACACAACAGTTAAGAATCCAAGAAGTATGAAGACTGAATCTACTACTATTAATTTCTTACTGAGGTGGATACTCTATTTAAATGTCCAAAATCAAAGAGTTCTGTGTCCACTGAATTGATACCAATTAATATTTATTAGGTGTCCACTGTACATAGTACAGCTTTTATCACAGATATCAAGGGAATCAGCCCCTCTCTGCTTGTGTGTCTTACTAAGACATGCTTTAATCCATCTGTTACAAAATGATGGTATAACCAGTTTCTCCCATGCTGTACTGTGAATACAAACAGCAGCTGTCATCTGATGCAAATTAACGTTTTTCAACCCTTGACCTGGGGATTTATCCCATGTGATAGAATAATGAGCTAATTCAACAAGAGCTATTATTCTCTTTGGGATGGAGGTCAGAGTATCGCCTGCTTTCTCATAAAAGTTTGTGATAGGGATTAAAATAATCTATAACCATAAATACAGAGTTTGGTCTTTTCTGGAGATTATGTACAAAAATGGATTTGTAGGTCTTTTTACTCAGACTGCTTACATGTGATGGTTATGGAGAGAGAGACATGAGTACAGCATTGGAATCCTACATCCAAAATGTGAGCTCTAGTTCTGGTTCTGCTAGTTCATGGCCTCTGACTTGCTTTTAACGACTGTGGGTCCCAGTATCTGCATCAGTTTTTCCTAAGGGTCAGTTCTGAACGTAATGCTTTCTATCTTAAAGGCATTAACTATTTTAATCCACATGCAATTCCATGGGCAAAATACAAACACTACTCCCATTTTATAGTCTCGAAAATTGAGGCTTAGAGAAGTTAAATATCTGGCTCGAAGTCATGCCTGGGACTTGAACTCAGAAGTCCATCTCTTATTCACTATGAGTTACTTCATGAAAGCACCTTGAAAATGACAATTTGTCAAATACAGTATTTCTAGTAAGATAATCACTGAAGTCCTAATATTCATAATGTACAGAAACTATTTATTTTTAAAAGAAAAGCATATTGATTTAATTCCTAATAACATACCCTGAAATAACATCAGATTCTTTCCAGTGCCAAAGATCTAACAGCCTATAAATAAATGTTATTATGGGGTAATTGATGTCTTACGAGGAGATCTGCAGACAGTAAGACTTTTGTAACTACAAAACAGGAGCAAAACACCAAAGGTTAGCGAAATAACTCAGGCAATCAACAACTTTCTGCGTGCCAGTCTCCATCTCAGAGGTTGCCTCGTGGGGAACCCAATCCACAGCAAGAATCATGAAGGAGGCAAGAAAATATTACAATGAGGACACTAGAACACGTGAGCTGGAAAAGTCAGAGGAGGAATTAAAAAGTAGTGTGCTTGACAGTAAGATTGTGGAAGTAATTTAGTTATTATTGATTATGTGTACTCTTTGGCATGACTATGAGAAGGTAGAAAAATAGACCACTGCGAGTGAGAAGCTGGGAACACCAAAGGAAGCCAGGTATTAGAGGGGGTGGCTACCATTACTGTTGTTCATAAAATATTACCGGTTTTCCTCCTTTGGGGAACATGGCACAGTAGTATTTCCCTATCCTCTTTGAATTTAAGTATGGCTGAAGTTTAAAGCTGAGCATGAAATCTGAGTGGAAGCACATCACATCCAGGTGGAACGATTGAGAGCCCACATCTGGCTTACTGCATCTTCTTGTTCCTAACTTGGAGATCATGGAAGCATAGAGTTGGAGACTCTTTCAGCCTGGGTCCCTGAGTGACGAGCAAACCACCAGACAAGCACGATGAATGTGTTGCCTGAGTTAGAAATATGTCTTTGTTGATTTAAGCCATCGAGTCTCCCCTGACTGGTGCAGAGACAGCCTATGAAGGGCATCTCCAAGAAGGATGTTAGTAAGCTGCATCTTGAAAGATGAACAGCAATTCATCAGGTAGAGAAGGAAGGTGGGGAAACAGAAGGGAGACTAGACAGGCCAAAGTTTTTGTCTCTGTAGAGTTAGAAAGGAAGAGAATCATTTAGTCATGTACATTCTAAGACTGTCACTTAGCTCTCTACTAATCCCTGAGCTAGAGGGATGAGCAAAATGACACAGGGACCTCACAGACTGGTAAGACATTGGGCGAAATGTGTCATAAATTCTACCAAGGATGTGAGATCTTTTACCAAGGGGATTTGACCTACTCTGAGAGGCTCAGAGAAGGACTCTCTACATAAGTGATGTTTCACCGGAGACATGAAATAGAAGGGAAACAGGAAAAGGGAAGAGGAATGACCTGCCACACAGAAAAGAGTGTTTGAGAAGACCCAGTTAACAGGAAGGAGCTTTGCCTATTTGAAATGACACCAGGAAGATAAGTTCAGGCCAGAGCCTGCTGGGCCTTGTAGGCCACATGAGGGAGCTTGGACTTTAATCAGGGTAGTAGCACAATCCAATTTCTGTTTTTAAAATATCACTCTGGCTGTAGGGAAGAGAATGGATTGGAGCAGGGTACGCTGAAGGCTAAATCATGTCGGTATTTTACTCACAGAGATGCAGCCACACTGAACTCCATCTCACTCTGCTGGGATGCCCAGACATTCTTTAAGATGAGAAACTAGTCAGGACTTGCCTTAGAGGTAATTCAATCTCCAGTCCACAGGCCACAGCTGCCAACCAGGCTGCTGACTGCAATGAATGTTTTCCTGTCACGGGCCCTTGTCATCTCCTCCCAGAGAAAACTCCCGGCTCATTTCCCTTAGGCCATCGTATAACTGCTGAGAGGCCTATGCCTTATCTAGATTTGAAGGAGTTACTTGGCTATAACAAGCTTATTTGAATTCAAACCAGCCAAGCTAGCTCCTTGTTCCATAGGCTTCTAAGGCTCTGAATAAAAATACTTTCAAAAATCAGACAAGGGGATGGTTAGAAAACCCCGGTAATAATTTCTCACATAGATTTAACCCAACCCTTGCTTTCTACAAGTTGCTGGGACTCCATGGCCATATATTCCTGCTGCTCTGCTGACATGTTTTTGAGTAAGTGTTGTTTTCAGTTCATACCATTGGTAATTTCAGCTCTTGCACATCTAATAATTTCCTGGTATCAGTCCAGAAAAAGATAGCACCAAAATAAAGGTGAAAAGTTAACAAATGTACCAGAAAATTAAATTGTCACAATCTTATCTTTATTGCTTATCCTTCATCGTACAACCACCAGATATAAAAACTACCTTGTGGTATAAATGGTGGGGAGGGGAGAAAGAAAGCAAAATGGAATTACCCAGCTTGTCTTGAGACAAGATGATGGAAGAAAGTAAGGAATTGGCAACTTCCATGTTTCAGGAAGGGGATGGGGAAGGCCGATGGCAATGTATTTGCCAAAAGAAAGATTGCCTCTCAGTCGTCAAGGAAAGACACAACCCAGCAGTCAAGAGGACTTGAAAGTCTTTCAAAAGCAAATCTGATTATAAAGAGAATCAGAACACAATTAACATCTTCAGAGAGCTGGAGTATCCAAAGAAAACAATCTTGAGAAATAGCAAACAACTGAGATTTTTAAAATGAGCCTAGGACAAATGCTGCTTTTTGTTCACAAACAAAAGGCTCTGGAAGGTGATGAATAATTATGAAACACAAAACATAACTCCCTAATGAAAGAATGAACTGACATTCAAAGAGAGAAATTGAGTGGGCCCAAAGCAAGGAGGATTCTAACAACAGGCCTGAAATGTGTCTGACCTTTGCCCAGGTGGTGATGGTGCTCTGCCTGAGCAGTCTTGAGCAATAGTGGCATTCACAAAAGCCAGGCTCTTGAGCAATGGTGACATTCACAAATGCCAGGTGACTACAAGAGCTAAGCCTGAGGCTGAACCTCAAGGTGGAAGCTGAACACACACAAATCCAGGCTCCAGCTAAAAATCTGAACCACTCCAGAAAGCTTTTCTAGGAAGGATCACAGTTAGCTTGACATCTCCTGGAGGGATTAATGGATTTCTTAAAAGCACATCGTTAGGCCAGGCTGATACCAAGATGTGTAAGAGGCTTAATAGTACCTATCTCATAATGGAAAACGAGGAACAGCCCCTGGCACCTGATAAATCCCAATAAATGTCTTTTGTTTTTATATGGCAGACACTATGCTAGTACTCTACATGGAGCATCTCGTCATTCCACTTATTCTTCTTGACTACCCTAGGAAGTAGGTATCTCCATGTCATGGTGAGGAAACTGAGGCTCAGAGATTATTATGTAACTTGTCCAAGCACAAAATCAGCAAGCCTAAAAACCTGGGTTTGAATCCAAACAGTATGACTCAAGACAAAGTTGGCACTGTTTTCACTATGACAGTTCTAACACTCAATAATATTTTGATGCAATAATTATGTAGCTATATCTTATGTTTACGATTATGATCATGGTAGATATCTCACAATGTGTATTCAGTGTCCATGTGCAAAGCCACTCATGACATTTGTCCTGGCATTACACTCTCTGTTGAAATGGCAATGCTGCCCCATGCATCACTGCTTCCTTGGCACTGTTAAATCAAACCCTAACACTTTCACACCTTAGGCTCCAGTGACCCAAGGCCCCAAAACAGGCAGTTCCCAGCTGGAACCCACAGACTGATACAGCCACTACTCAGATTGCTTAAGACTATCGACTGCCTCCTGTAGAATTAAAAAGTAGTACCAAAAAGGCCTACAGTTTTTTTTTTTTGTTGTTGTTAAATATTGTTAGAAAAACATCTATAAACCTCATTGTATATATCAGCCCAAGTATAATGGGGCTTAAATTGCGATTCATTCATATAAATTGCTTGTCGCCTTTGAAATATTAGAGCTCATCTTCCTGTGGTCTTTCGAGGTAATAAAAACACATGATTTATATCCCTCCCCAGGATTGTGAAGTAGTTTGTTTTTGTTTTAAAAGGTATACTTATGGACTTTAAAATGAAACTTGATGTGGTGTAATGATTCTTCACATATCACCAGCCTCCATCTGCATAAGAGTTCACAACAAACACAGACCTGATTCGGGCATCACTGTCATTAAAGCATAGGGCAGGATCTGGGTAGCAGGCAGAAGCAGAGCCAAAGACGTCTCTTAATAAAATGATGTGATCTACTAATCCTTGTTAAATAAAAATTTCCTAGAAAAAGACAACTTGGGGAGTTTTAAATGTAGGTGGGAGACAAGAAAAATCATGTCCTACTCCCTGTGTAAATTTAAAAAAAAAAAAAAACAGAATGGGGGAAAAAACCTGGTATCTGTGGAGCTCATACTCTGTGCCAAGTACTTTGCACCTCTCATCTCATCACTCCTAACCATCCAAGGACAGCAGACACAGCAGGCAGAGTTTCAATCAAGGTTTGTGTGACTCTAAAGAGCATACCCGTTCCACTCTGACTGTTGGACCAAGAACATGGATTGACAGCTAAGATTCAAGGTCTATTCTAGCTTTTTCTATTAGCTAACTGTGGTACTGGAAAAGTCACTTTTTTTCTCTTGACCTTGGTTTTCCTCTTTATAAAATGAGGGAATTCAGAGAGGGGGCAGAGCAAGATGGCTGAATAGAAACCTCCAGCAATAGTCCTTCCACATGAACACCAAATGCAACAACTATCCACACAAGCAAGCACCTTCAGAAGAACCAAAAATCATGTGAGCAATGATACTACCTGGTTTTGACATCGTATCAAGGGAAGAGGCATCCAAGAGGGCAGAAAAGACAATCTTGCATTGCCTACACCACCTCTCCTTCATCCCCAGCAGCAACCCCCCAGCACACCACGTGGAGAGAATCTGTGTGCCCAGGGGAAGGAAAGTGAGGTGATTGTGGTGCTTTGCATTGGAACTCAGGGCCACCCTGGCACAGGGGAACACAACACAGTGTCAGTGCCCATAGAGGGAGCATTTAGAATAGCCTGGCCAGAGGGAAATCCTCTGCTCCGAAACCTGAGTTCCAGCTAGCCCCACCACCAGTGGACAAAAAGCAGCCTGGGGCCTTGACTAAATTCATGAGGCAGTCAGATCCTAAAGCTACAGTCCCTGGGAAATTTCTGTGGCTATGCTAGCTCAGGGACAGTGGACTTGGGGTGCACATGACCCAGCTGCCTTTCCCAAGACACAGGTTCTGGAAATTATTATTACGACGACCTGAGCCCTCACACTGTTCCTGGATACCTATGTCAACTGAGTTGGCATCTCCCCTGAAAACTAAGAGCAGCTAGGATGAGCAAACAGACACCCACACAAAAGCAATGCTCTGGGAAACTTCTCCATGGAATGGTGAGATAAGTGGCAGAGCATTTTTTCCAGACTTTAATCTACAGGGGAGATCATCAACTATAAAAGCAGAGCAGTGGTAGCCAGTTGTTTAGTATATTAGAACTATCAATACTTTTATCTGTGTCATACTGGATACTTTTTAAAGTTTGGGCCTATATGATCTTCGATTTGAACTTATAAAAAGTCAGTGGTGTTTTAGGGCAGTGAAAATACTCTGTGTGATGCTATAATGATGAATACATGTCATCATTCATTTGTTCAAACTCACAGAATGTACAACACCTAGAGTGATTCCCTACGGTAAACTATGGACTTTGGATGCCAATGATACAGCAATGTAGGTTCATCAATTGTAACAAATGTATCACCCTGATGAGGGATGTTTATAATGGCTAATGCATGTATAGGGGCAGGAGGTATATGGGCAATCTCTGTGCTTTAAATTTTGCTGTGAAACTAGAATTGCTCTGAGAAATAAAGGCTTTAAAAAATTTTAGGCCGGGCGCAGTGGCTCACGCCTGTAATCTTAGCACTCTGGGAGGCCGAAGTGGGCGGATCGTTTGAGCTCAGGAGTCCGAGACCAGCCTGAGCAAGAGCGAGACCCCGTCTCTACTAAAAATAGAAAGAAATTATATGGACAGCTAAAAATATAAAAATTAGCCGGGCATGGTGATAACATGCCTGTAGTCCCAGCTGCTTGGGAGGCTGAGGCAGAAGGATTGCTTGAGCCCAGGACTTTGAGGTTGCTGTGAGCTAGGCTGACGCCACAGCACTCACTCTAGCCCGGGCAGCAGAGCAAGACTCTGTCTCAAAAAAAAAAAAAAAAAAAAAAAATTTAAATAGTGCGGCAAACAAGATATGGATGATTATTTCCTTTTTTAGATGAGAAAATAAAGGCCCAAAGAAAAATTCTGACTTGCCCAAAAGTAAACAGCAAATCATCACACTGGGAACACAACCAAGGTCTTCTAATTCTGAAATTAGTGCTTTATCTAATGTTCTATGTGTTTCTACAATTACAGTTTTCTTCCTAAAGAAAGGGGAGAAAAATCAAATGCCTATAGAATCTAGGAATATAAACCAAATGCCTACAGAAGCCAGGAAAATATATATATGTATGCAAAATACATCCCTTCCACAAAAATAAGTTTTTTTTTTAATTTTTCTTAAAACATAAACCTAGTGCTCTCTTCATGCCCCAACCCCCTTCATCTATCTCATTTGCCTATTCCAAGAGCAAAGAAATGGCTTTCTCTTATAAGGAAAGAAGTAGAGCAAAGTGAAGAGATAATGATAAATAAAACAACCTAGGGAGATGCCTATATAACTACTATGGACTGAATTTTGTCCCACCAAAATTTATACATTGAAGCCCTACCCCCTAGTCAGCGAGGCAGCCTGAGCTGACTAATATGATGACACTGAATTTTCACATTATCTTCTAAAATATGTGTTAGGCAAATGTGTTGCCAACCAGATCAAATATTCTTAAACTAAAAATTCAAATGACCTTTTGGTGACCCTATGTATGGTAAAGAAGTCTTCTTACACAATGTTAAATAGACCATAGGGTACAAGTTAGATTGCTGGATTGCTGACATTTCTAAAGTATTTTCCATATACAGCTATGTCATATATTTGGAAATTCATGCTTAGATGATTTTTCCTTGCTGGGCTTAATTTCAGGATCAAACACTGTCACATAAAGTAACATATCTCGTTGTGCCACTTGGAATCACAGCATATCAATTTCTAGTTGATGCTAGAAAAGCATCATAAGACACCACTCCATAAACTTTCTTCCCAACCTGGTATTTCTGACTTTGGAGAGTGTCCATAAACGGATGCTAAGAGTCTGCAAGGAAAGCAACCACTGAATGAAGGGTTATTAATTCAGTCTTGACCTGAGGCTGTGCCCCAGCCTATCTGAATCCATCAGTATCAGAACTCTACTTCAGCTGTTGGTACCAACAAAACCAGCAAGTGCTTCCAAGGAGGTCCAAGGTTTCCTCACAACATGTGTGTCAGTTGTACTAATCAAAGAACACTCTGGAAATGTAAACGCTACAATGGTCTTTTGCCTTCCCCATATTTGGGAAAGGAAACCCATGAAATATTGAGAGACCATGAAATCCAGTAATGGTTACAAACGTCAATAGGATGTGGTCTCTGCTTTCACAAAACCCATACTAGTCCAGGAGAGAGTCACATAAACCCAGTAAGTACAATCCAAGTTCTACTAGAGAAAGAAGAGGCCAATTCCAATGAAGGGAATTGGGGAAGGAATCACTCAGAAAATGATCTTTGTTTTGAGTATTGAGCAGGCAAGAAAGACGTCTTCGTAAAATGTGATGGCCTTTTTTAAAAAAAAATTTCAGAATATTACAGGGGTAAAAACAATTTGGTTACATAAATTGCTTTTGTACCATGCTCATCACCTGGATAGTGTGTGTTGTACCCAGTAGGTGTGATTTTACCCATCTACTCCTCTCCCCTCCCATCTGCTTGATTTCCAATGAATGTTATTTCCATACATGCACATAGGTGTTGATTGATTAGTTCCAATTTAATGGTGAGTACATGTGGTGTTTGTTTTTCCATTCTTCAGATACTTCACTTAGGAGAATGGTCTCCAGCTCCATTCAGGATAATAAAAGAGGTATTAGTTTACCCTTTTTTAAGGCTGAGTAGTACTCCATGGTATACATATACCACATTTTATTAATCTACTTATGTATTGATGGGCACTTGGGTTGTTTCCACATCTTTGCAATTGTGAATTTGTGCTGCTATGAATGTCTGAGTGCAGATGTCTTTTTTATAAAATGTCTTTTTTTCCTTTGGGTAAATACCCAGTAGTGGGATTGCCAGATCAAATGGTAGTTCTACTTTTAGTTCTTTGAGGTATCTCAATATTATTTTCCATAGAGTTTATGCTAGTTTGCAGTCCCACCAGCAGTGTAAGAGTGTTCCTATCTCTCGGCATCCACACCAACATTTGTTGTTTTGGGACTTTTTGATAAAAGCCATTCTCACTGGAGTTAAGTAATATCTCATTGTGGTTTTGATTTGCATTTCCCTGATGATTAGAGATGCTGAGCATTTTTTCACATTTGTTGGCATTAGTCTGTCTTCTTTTGAAAAGTTTCTGTTCATGTCCTTTGCTCACTTTTTAATGGGGTTGTTTGACGTTTTTTTTGCTGATTTGCTTGAGTTCTTTATAGATTCTAGTTATCAGTCCTTTATTAGATGTACAGCATGCAAATATTTTCTCCCATTCTATAGGTTTTCTATTCACTCTAATGATTGTTTTCTTGACTATGCAGAAGCTTTTTAATTTGATTAGGTCCCATTTATTTATTTTTATTGTTGCCATGATTGTTTTTGGGGTCTTCTTCGTAAATTCTTTGCCTAGGCCGATGTTTGTAAGAGTTTTTCCAACATTTTATTCTAGAATTCTTATGGTTTCATGCCTTAGGTTTAAGTCTGTTATCCACCGTGAGTTGATTTTTCTGAGTGGTAAGAGGTGCAGATCCTATTTCAGTCTTCTATGTGTGCCTATCCAATTTTCCCAGCACCATTTATTCATGGCCCTTCTTAATCACTCTGATTCCGTTATGAAGCTACTCTTTTGCTTTACAATGAAAATTCAGTCAACAGTGAATGACATGGTGAGTATATTTGGTGTTTGTTTTTCATTCTTTGGATATTTCACTTAGGATAATGGTTTCCAGTTCCATTCAAACTGTTGCAACAGGCATTAATTCATCCTTATTCATGGCTGAGTAGTATTCTATGGTATACACGTACCATGTTTTGTTAATCCACTCATGAATTGATGGGCACTTTGGTTGATTCCACAGCTTTGCAATTGTGATTTTTGCTGTAATAAACACTCGGGTACAGGTATCTTTTTGATAAAATGACTTATTTTTCTTTGGGTAAATACCCAGTAGTGGGATTGCTGGATCAAATGATAGGTCTACTTTTAGTTCTTTGTGGAATCTCCATACTGTTTTCCATAGAGGTTGTACTAATCTGCAGTCCTACCAACAGTATATAAGTGTTCCTCCTCTCTGTATCCACACCAGCATCTATTGTTTTTGGACTTCTTAATAAAAGCCATTCTAACTGGAGTAAGGTGATATCTCATTGTGGTTTTCATTTGCATCTCACTGATGATCAGTGACATTGAGCATTTTTTCACTGATGAACACATGTACACAGAGGGAAGTAAAACTCAATGGAAATCAAGCAAGTAGGAAGGACAAGGAGAGGATGAGTGAAAAGCTACATGGTGGGTACAGTGAACACTACCTTGAGTGATGGGCACACTTACAGCCCTGACTCAAGCATTACAAAAGCAATCCATATAACCAAAAACATTTATACCCCTATAATATTTTTAAATTAAAAATAATAAAAATAAATGCTGAAATAAGTTACTATATAGGAATTAATTCTCTAGCAAACACTTGACTATATTTAAAATATAAAAATACAAAGTAGCAACTTTGCTTTACCTAATTTACCTTGTCATTTATCAGATTAATGTTTTCAATAGGCTGCCTATTGCTAAAGAGAAAAACCAAGTAATTTGTGTAATTTTCATCTTAGGGTTGGATTGACAAATTTAAGTTTCCAATTAGTTATCTAGGAACATGTTTTTCATACTATGCAATTACATTGATAACACTGTGCTTAGCATTAAAAATTGATATAGCATAAGAAATACTTCATAGACTTCTCAAAACATGCATCATTTGGGGAGTAACAATTATTAATATAATGGCAGTGCTATTATCTGTATAAATGCCATCATATTATTCTAAACTTGAGTTGAAAATTCATAGTATGAATGTTTTATTTACCCATCCAGTGGTCCTGAGAGGCACTACCAAACTCTCCTAGCACTGTTTGAGATCAAATCCTGCTCTCATCCCTTGGCCCCAGCATGCCACACCTCACAAATAAGACTATACACAAGAGCTTACCCTGAAATGTGTTCCTGGTCCTAGACAATTCTGCACAGATTATCTGCTCTGTTCCTGTACTCACTGGTATGAAAAACATAAAATCTATAAAATAGTTAGGAGACTGAAGACAAGCAACAATAAAACAGTTCCTTTAATATAACTTCAAAAAAAGAAAAGAGCGAATGAGATAGAAGAGTGCAACACCACCAGTGGAACTATCTACTAATAATATTCTGTTTATCTATGATTGCAATTATTCTTTATAATAATAGGTACTACTTGTTGATCGCTACTCTGTGCCAAGCATAGTTTTAAGCATTTTTCATGTAATAATTCATTTCATACTTACAACTACCATATAGGTAGGTATTATTAAAATTTTTATTTTATGGAGGCATAAGAGATTAATCAGGTGGAAGGGGACCTCAATAAATTTCAACCCCCGGCATCCACTCTATTCTGCCTGTCTACAAGGCAGCTTAGCTTTCCGCTTTCTGAATATGAATATCCACCTTTCTCAGTTAATTAGATAGCAATTTCCTATATTAATAGTAACTTAGTCAAATTATTCATTCACTATTTTCCTCAAGCAGTTAAAATAAGTGGACAGGCTTTAGTCTTTTAAAAATAAATGATTTGGTGCCAGAGGTTTAGATCTTATTCACCACAGCATCAAATTAACCAGTGATTAAATGCCAGATTCTGAATTATACAAACAAACAGGGGCCTGTGGACCTATGAGCAGGTAGTTAATGAACACAACCTAGGTTCGATAAAACCATTCCATCTTCTACCACCTGTATGATGAATGATGATCAGCTGAATGTACTCAGGAAGGCAAGCTACTTCACGTATTTCCCCATGTGGAGAGATTCCGTAGATGAAATAAACTTCTTGAACTGAAATCAACATTATTCCCAATTCCAAATCCTTATACATCTCACTGAATCCATGAACCCTATTATGAAAACCATAAAGTGTTCAAGCTGGTCCTTAAAAAATTATTAAGTCCAGACTCCTATGCAATGTGATTGTTGAGAAAATTCAAAAATGAATGGAGAGAAAAGATAAAGTATAACATAGAATAATGATTCATAGCTCACTTTCCTCTGAAAACATAATCCAAAGATGGAATGGAAAACATCATCCAAAAAGTAGGAAATCGAAGAGAATTTGGTGGTTGTACTGTCCAGTGGATTTTTAACTATTTTTTAAATATAAAATCCTTTTAAATATAATAATAGCTAACATTTGTATAGTACTTTGTAAGTGCCAGTTACTATCTTATGTTATTTACTCATTGAATCCTCGTAATAACCTTTTGAAGTAGGTACTGTTTTTTTAGCCTCCCAAGTCTACAGATAAGGAAACTGAGACACGGACAGTCTAAGCAACTTGTCCAAGATCACACAGCAGGTAAGGGGCAGAGCTGAACAAAAATCCAGGTAGACCTGCCCCCTAAAGTGGTGCTTTTAACCTTTACACCAGGCACTCTCAACTAGAGTGGTATCACCTGCAAGGGGGTGAAAAATTGGGTCTGGAGGAGGTAGTGATGGAGGAGGTGTTGGTGGTGGTGAAGATTTTATATATTATAAAGGTCTGTGGTTCTCCAAATGGCCGCAGAGTGTGGACAGATAGTGTATCTGCAGCATTAAAATTTCGTGGGAGAGGGCTAAGGGAAAAAATGTTTAAGAGACTCCTCAGGGCAGTAATAATGAAAAAAAAATTAAGAAACATAGCACTATACTGAACTGTTTCCATTTGACATAACATTTAACTTGGAAGAACAATACATAAGACAGAATTAAGCAGAGTGCTATGGCAGGGCCCTCCAGGTGTGGTTAGGATGAAGAGGAACAAGAATAATCCACACTGTGGTTATCGGGAATGCTGCTGCAATGATTGCTGGTATGTAAGTATCTGTTCAAGTCTCTGCTTTAGATCTCTTTGCATATATGTTTGCAAATGGAATTGTTGGATAATATGGTCATTCTATGTTTTGGTTTTTGAGAAACCACCAAACTGTTTTCCACGGTGGTTCCACTGTAGATTAGAGGTTTCCAGGGGCTGGAGGGAGGAAGGAATGAGTTGTTGCTCAATGGGCATAGTGTTTCTGTTTGAGGTGATGAAAAAATTTAGAAATAGTGGTGGTTACACAACATTGTGAATGTAATTAGTGCCACTGAATTGTACACTTAAAAATGGCTAAAACAGCAAATTTTATGTTGTATACATTTTACAATTTGTAAAATAATGTAACATACTAAAAACCATTGATTTGTACTCCTTAAACGGATGCATTGTATAGTATATGAATTGTATCTCAGTAAAGCTGTTTGAAAATAGAAAGGGGACCAATCCCAGGCCTGCATTTTTTCTTTCTCAGGAAAGAAGAAAACAAGTATGCCCCTAAGTAACCAAATGTCATATACATACAAAAAATAAAAAAATAAAAATGACAGATTTCAGTTCAGATCCCAGCTTTGCTACCTATTAGTGTTATTCTGGGAAAGTTAACTAATATTTCTGAACTTAGGTATCTAGATCTGAGGAATACAGGGTTGTCATGAAGATTTGGAGCTGACACACAGTGTCTTAGGCCTCAATAAAAGTCTTGAGCTGCTGCTTCTCATGATTTTTAGTTCAAAGGCAACCATTCTTGACAGGTTTCCAGGACTGCTAGCCAGTCTTGGGGACCTAAGCAAAAGCCAGTTTCCTAAAGTGAATATCCCAACTCAACCAACTAAGCCAGTCGATGCCCCTGGGCTTGTCCTTTCACAAGAAGAGACTGGAAAGTCATTCTCTCCCTCCCCACCCTGCAGCTTCTCCCTGCCACAGATACACCCCCTGACAGCAGGGCTGCCACCTCCTGCTCAGGGAAACTGGTTTTTCTTTTCCCCTGCCTGAGACCAGCTGCTTGGACTATACGATGGTATGGCAGTCTATTTGGTGCATGTATGTTGTGTGATGTTTTTGCCTGATAAATTGTAAAAGAAATCCAAAGTCCTAAGTTAAAAAGTACTCAGAATTTATGCCTTTTGAGTGGAAACCTTCTTTAGGAGTGGCAAAATAAAAGAGTCTTGAATAAATAAAAGTCTGATAACAAAAGATGAATTGATCTTCCTACCTTAGGTAAATGAACCAAATTTGGGGAAAAATAAATGTATAATATTCATGATATAACAATAAGTAATATTATGCTAACATTTCTTGAAGTTTTAAAAAATGCTGAGATTCCTTTTTTTTAGGTATTTGTTGAGGTCTAATTCAGAGACATACTTGATAGTTGCAAACACATTTTAGAATTTTAGAATACATCCCCTCCTATACACACACACACAGAAAAGAAAGAAAGAAGAGGAGGAGTGGAGATCAAACTTGGAGATATTTATCATTAAATGCTGATCTAAAAAATTTTACTGGGGGGAAAAATATGGAGGAAGAAAATAGACCCAGAGTTCAATCAATGACAGCCTCCTCCTACTCACACATCTATGCCCAGGTAGCACCTGCTTCAAAGTGAACAACCTTTAACCAAGTGGTACCATCATGGCCTCTCTAAAAAGGCCTACATGAAGTTCCCATTGGTCTTTCCAAGTGTTGCTCTACTATTTCGGGTTAGGTGGGGCAGGGCTAGGTAGATGCTTCCACTATGAGCTTCTGAGGTTGAGAGTGCTTACCTGGGCCCCAGCCAGGCCCTTGGGTGCTCACTCTGCTCTCAGGAACTCAGCTGGGTGATGAGGTCACAGAGATGAGGCAGGCTTGGCCATGCCTTTCATAGTTAAAAAGGGGAGACAGAGGTATTAATATAAATAAAGCAGGACACTGACACGTTGGAGACACTTTGGAGGAAATATGCTTGGAACTGTACAAGGAGGTAATGAGCAATTCTATCTAGGAAAGGGCAGGACATGAGCTGTCATACGGGATGGATAAGAGAGAAGGTAAGGAATGGGAAAGCAAGGAATCCCTGGAAGAAAGATTGACACAGAGCATGAGGGAGTCCCATCTGCGAATGTGATTTCACAGAACTGAAAAAAGGTGTTAGGAACCAGAGGGTTGGGGAGCACGAGGAAGGTGAACACAGGCCAGGGCAGGGCAGGCCTTGCACGTCATGCTAAGGAGTGTCGACTTCATCCTGAGGACAATGGGGATCTATGCTCTACGTGAAAATATGAGCTGCTTGAGGGTAGTGTTAACTAAAAAAAAATTAACAGGGTTTCTACTTTGGAAAAAGGAGAGCTTTGTTTCTCCTAAAAGGTAGCAACTTATTGGGCAGCCATTCTAATAGGTTGGGAAGCAGAGCCCCAGCCAGAAGCCAGGCACACTTGCTTCAAAGAAGAGACAACAAGGAACAGAATTTTACACTTACTGAGTGGGCTGGTCAAATATACATATTCAACAAGCTATAGGAAGAGTCATGAATATTTATGAAGAGAAATTATACAGATGTAATTGTGCTTTATCTCTCCCATCCTGCCATGGTGGGGAACTCAGTTTTAAGGTGTTTCTGGGTTCCCCTTGGCTGAAAGGGGTCATTCAGCTAGCAGAGGATTTAGGATTTTATTTTTAGTTCACAGTAGCACGTTGGAGGGGGATTTAAAAATATTTTTATTTCATTCTTAAACACAAAGGAAATGTGTACATCTGTTGAGAGCAGGGATCTTGACTGCTCAGTACATTGTTGTATATTTGTAAAGGAATACATGAACTAATATAGAATTATTAAAGTGTGTTAAGCTAGAGAATGACACAATCACAGACACATGTTTAAAACATCATTCTGAAAGCAGTACGAGGGTGGATCTGACAGTCAGGAGAGTGTTGGGGACTATGTTAAGAACCGCTCCAGCAGAATGAGGATCAAAGTCCGGCTGCGGTGAGTCAGTGAGTGGAGTAAGAGTGTGCGAGAGTGTGGGGCTGGAAGATTCCACCGAGAGAGAGATGAGTCTGTCTGAGTTTGTGATTTTAGGAGTAGAGCAGTTAAGCGATGGCAAGGTCAAGAGCATAAGGAAATAGTATGAGAGTGAAGATGATTATAGGCCTAAAGGTAAAAATCTCCAAGGCTGGTCTCTTGCCCAGAATGATGGTACAGTGTATCATCAGAGGAAGCCTGAGCAGCGAGGTGCCAAAGACCTTAACGAACGAGGGGGAGTGGCCACGAGATTTGTCACTGGCAGCAACTAGAAGTGATAACAGGTGTTATGAGCAGATGGCTAGGACTTCAAAAAAGAAAAGGTTTTGTATGAAGAAGGAAGAAATTACTCTGCAGCAAAATTGTCTTTGGAGAACCTGATGCTGCCTCCAGGCTCCATTAGGTGTTGAAGAAAATACGGCCTCCACTCAGAGAGCTGCAGGAGAGCTCTGTCCCCAGGGGCATTCAAAAAGGCTGAAGAGAGTCTGAGGATGTAGGGGACTTTGGCTTACAGTGCCTTAAGGGTTCCAGAGAACACTGCAGTGGGAGGGAAAAGAACAGGCCAAAAGAAGAATCAGCTTGTACAATATTGTAGAAATACCCTCAATGGATATTTCTGAGAATTAATTGATTAAGTGTGGAAAGTTTCTAGAGTTGTGCCTGAAATGCAAAGGGGCCTCAATTTTTCACTAGGAGGCAGATATTACCATTATTTTATCATTATCATTATCTTATAATTATTATTATTGTTATGATTATTTTAGGAAATGTACCCCCTTCCCATGTGCCAGATACTCTTCTAAGCTCTTTACATATATTGGCTCATGTAATTCTCACTAGAACCTTATATGGTGGTACCTTTATTTATCCCATTTCACAGATGGGGAAAACAAAGGCACAGAATAGTAAAGTAACTTGCCTAAGATTGTACAGCTAATATCTATTAGAGCCAGGCCTAATGCTGGTCAGATAGCTCAGAGCTCTCCCTCTTCACCATGGAGCTTTCTTCCCAGGAGTCCCTGTTCCCCACTCTCTTTCCTTCTATTCCCTGTGGATATTTCTAGTCTGCTTAACTTCCCAAACTAATCCAAGTCATTATTGACCCAAATCCTAAACTTCTTACTGATTCCTAGTAACAACCTTGAACCAAGAGAATGAGAAAGCTACTCAATAAATATTATACTTAGGGGAAAAAATTACATCATCTTAGAATACTCAGTGCCGTTACGCATGCTTTTCCTTCGACCTGGGGTGTTCTGCTCACCTGTCCTTTTAGGACATGTATTCTCTCCTTCTGAGCACATTGTGAGCTTCACTCCAGAAAAAAAGTCCTGCCTTCCCATCCTCCACCCTTCCACTGGGTTCCCCATGGCACCCTGTACGCTCCCTTGACTTAGGACCTACTCTAATAAAAGAACTGCCATCTCTTCTTCTCAGTTTCTATTAATAGTTAAATTCTGGTCTCAAACTCCTGGCCTCAAGTGATCCTCTCATCTGAGACTTCCAAAGTACTGGGATTATAGACATGAGCTGCTGTGCCCAGCTAATTAATTCTGTAAAGTTAAATTATACTGTCACTGCTTGTTCATGTATCTACTCCCCCACTAGCCTGATTTTTTCAAACCCAGGGGCCGTCTTACATTTCTGTGTCTTTAACCTCCAGCACACACAGAATCTAGTATCAAATATAAGCTGAATAACATTTCAAAACAAGTGACTGCGGATGAATAATTGGATGCATGGATAACCGGATGGATAGCTGATAAACATAGCAATGAATCAGACTTATGATGAATATCTTATATGTTAAAATCAAAATCAGAAGCATGATCACATAAGAGTTGTCCCTATAATGAGCATTTTCTCTACCACCTAGTCCCTTAGTAGGAAACTCATTAAAAAATTAAGAAAACATTTGCCCTCGAAATTGAAAACGCACTTGCATGGATTATCACCCTCTTCTATCCACGCTTCTGTGCATTTGCTCTCAGCTTTAGAAATAACCTCATTTATTCACTAAGTCCCTTTTCTCACATAACCAAGTTATTTAAACCAGAGTTACATAAAGGTCAGTTTTCAACTAGCTGCAAATTCCTCTAGGTATACTTTATAACGCTAAGAAAGTTTTTCAGGGCTTTATCTAAGCTGTTTAAATAGTGTGGTAAAAACTATTGAGTAATGGGAGGTATTTTCCAGCTCCAGAAGAGGTCTTCAGGGAAAGGGGTATTTATCCACAAATGGACCTCCTGACGTTGCCTGGAGGTCATATAAAAATAGCTACCATTTACTGAACACCTATTATGTGCCAGGAAATGTGCATTGATTGTCTTTGATCTACATAATTCTGTAAGGCATTTTTCATTTCACAGAAGAGGAAACCAAGGTCTGAAAAGTTAGTGAATGATATGATCTTTAGCAAGTGGCAGAGCCAGGGTTAACATGCAAACCTATTTTCTTTTGAAGCTCCAGGCTCTTTCAATTATATGATACTCATAAAGAGATGGTACCTAATAATAGGACAGTTGGTTAGGAGAAAACATGCATCCTATATCTGGGTGGAACTCTGTCCTTTGTCTCCCAAGGAGCTAGAGGTTTTGCCTCACACTCAGATCCCATCTAAGAGAAAAGATCCCCCATCAGACACACTCATAAAGATATTTATTAAGATCCACATGAAAATAAATATATTTCTGTTGAAAGTAAGCAGGTCAAGAAAGCCAAAGTTTGAGCATACCTCTCTGCACTTAGGGGATTGTTCTCATCCCTCCTAATTTGTACTACTCAAGATGCCAGGTCTCTCCATGAGCTCAAGGTCACACAGCTGAAAAGCAACAGAGCTGAGCCCCAAATCTCAGATTACCTGACCCCAAGTCCACTGCTGTTTGTCAGAAATACGTTGCAACACCATGAACATAAATGTTCTTTTTAAGAAAGCCAAAATACCTCTGTTAGACCTGGAAAAATAAACACTGAACAAGCAAATAGGGAGGACCCCAATGTCTTTTTCCATTATTTATGATCCACATTGTGGCTGTATTGTATTTTGCTTACCCTCCTAGAGAGGGGTGTTAACCATAATTTTGTGGCTAACACCCACACCCACCAGCCACAACAAACGATGTCATTGAATGCTGGGAAGATGAACTAGGCTTTATAAACCCAGCTGGGACCAATGTTTCTAGCCCATTTAACACCCACTCTCCAGCCATTTCTCTTCTTTGTGAACTCGTTTTATCTTCTGTGTTATTGTACGTCTCAGACTATAGAAAGTGGCAAAGTGGAGGCTGAACTCAAATGAGAGATGAAAATTGTTGGTTCACAAATACACCATGGTCCCTGGGAAGCCCTGACCCCGTTCCTCTCCACTATAGCTAGAAAAAAGTGAGCACAGAGAAATTGCCTGCCATGGCAGCCCCCCCTCCCAAATAAGGACCATCATGACAGTCCGACCATGAGGAAGCACCTCTACAACTCATATTTGTTCCAGAAAGTGGCCAACCACAGAAAACCATTGACCCCCTAATACTGAGCAATTCTTCCTCTTTAGAAATATCCCTAAGTGGCCAGCTTGCTCTATTGCAGTCAACCGAGGACTACAAATGTTCCTAAAGACCAATTAGAAAGTCTCCCCTGCTTCCAAAAATCACACCATACAGAATGCTTGCCATTCAGAGACTGCCTCAGCCTTTTTCCTCTTTTAATTCTATAAAACTTATTTTCTTTTCTGATACCTTCAAACCCTGCAGAAACAAAAGTGATGGTAGACTGATTCCCTTGCCACAAGTTTATGAATAAATAGCCTTTGTTAAATTTTGTCTCAAACTTGATTTTGTTTCTGACAAAATTTATATAGTTAACTGTACAAATACGCATCCTAATGAGGGATCTGTTGCATTATTTCTAACCCAATCCTTCTGTCCAGGAGAAGAAACCATTAAAAGAGGGATGACATGTTTCAAATATGGGAAGAGATTCATTCACAATTATTTTTGATTCTAATCTAAGTAATAATTTTATTGAATACTATTTAAATTTTTAAATGAATTTTAAGGGATTACCACTTTGGTTATTTTTATACACGCATTCCACTCACCTTGGAGAATGAAAAATGAGACTGACTGATGTTATTAAACCAATTTCCATTTGGCTCTACTACATATTTTACTTGGGTGAGCCATTACACCTGGTTCTGCTACTGGCCCAGGATGAACACTGGACTATTGTACTCAAAAATGACCAATTCTTGCCTTAGCATTGCTATAGTCCGAGCAATTATGTTGACATAGCTGGCACTCTCGGCATTTTTATCTCCTTCTCAGCCCCCATTCATGGGGGGCCTGGTGGGGAGGCTTCATTTCTCCCTTTTTTATCTCTAATACCCGTACACTGGCTGTGTCCTATCTCTGTGCTGTGATATTGACTAGCCTCTCTTTAAATTCACATAGATGCTATCTTCAAATGATAAATCGTAGCAGGCTACCCATATAATTGATCTCAAATTCCCCATGCCCCCAACAACCTTTAGCTGTGGCATTTTGAAGGACTTTGTACTTCTTTGAAGAATTAAATGCTGATGAAAATTCTGATGGGGGGGATGTCTCACTCTACCTAAAAAATGTTTCAAATCTCCCAAGAAGAGTGAACATTGCCTTCTATAACCATTTTGAAGATATACTTTTAAAACTTTAGACATGAGCTATAAATAGCAGTCTGTGGGAAGAAACTAATACTCCCTCACTTTGCAGCTTGGAAAAAAAATTATATTTATTTGACCTATACATTCAGCATAAGATGATGTGAAGGAAAAATGACTTGTTGCTCTCAGTACAAATCTGTTGCATTTGTGTGCCTTAAGTATACAGCTTACCCAGGAGGAGGCCAAAGGTGGTGGTAGAAAGTACATACATATATGGGTTTTGGGATCAAAGGCAGGTTTAGGTCTGGACTTGCTAGATGTGTTTTGCATTAAGCAAATAACTTCTCTGAGCCTCAGTTTCCTTACGTGACACCCTAACTCTACCATGCAGGGTAATTGTGGTAATTAATGAGAAAAAAAATCATTGTTCAACACACATCCAGCGATAGACAGGACTCTGTCAACATTAGCTTCCTTCTGTCAAGATTATTATTTTGCCCAGACTGTGGATATATCTTTTGAAGCACATACTCTGAGTCGTGTGCCTTGGGGTATGGTCATGGTCATCTATAAACGCCTACGGCCAGGTATATAAAATCTAGAACAGTTGGCTTTATTGGAACAACCAAAATTATTCAGTGATAGACACACAGAAAATAAGCTGTCATCACTGAAGACTGATAGGCAATTTGCCTTAATTCCTTGATTTATGGTCTTTTTTTTTTTTAAACAATAGCTCAGGCTACTGCGAGGGAGGAGTGGATTTGAGGAGCACGAGTTGAAGCCGGAGCACCATAAGGCTGTTGCAGTTTATGTGCTCACATCTGTGAGCCCCTGAAGGGCAGCCACTCATTTCTCTACTCTCCATTTTGGGAATTAAACATGGCAAATTATAAAACTTGCACCTGAAGCAGGGATTGGCAAACTTTTCTTATAAAGGGCCAGATCGTACTAGCCTTTGTGGAGCACATCTCTGTCACAACTACCCAACTCTGACACTATAGCATGAAAATGGACACAGGCAATGTATAAACAAATGAGTGTGGCTATGGTCTAATAAAACTTTATTTGCAAGAACAGTCAGCTATACAACTAATAAATGTCAATTTAAAAAAAAGCAGCAAGCCAGATCTGGCACAACAGCGATAATTTGCTGACCTCTGATCTAAGGGGAAGCAGTACCTAGAATCAGTATCTTTTTATACTCTTTCCTTCCTGCTACATTCCAGCTGACCCTGGTATTTAAAGTACCTTACATCTAAACAATTTCATAGGACATCAGGTTTGGAATACACAGAAATAATATTAGGGCAAGACAGACAAGTTCTCATTGGCCTTAAAAAAATCATTTCTCTCTCACACGTAATGACAACATTTGTCAGTATGGTAATGAAAAAATAGAGAATTTCTCTTTCCATGAATTTTGGCAACCTGTTATAATTTATAACACTAGTAACTAATGAATTATTTTCATTCTTTTTTCGTCTTTCCAGATTACACAGGCACTAAATTCCTTAGGCATAACCTACGGTGACTTAAACAAAAAGATTTATTTTTCAAGTTCCAGGATATTAGCATAAAATTTCCTCTTCATATCCCATTCCACAATTAAAGTTAAGGGAAAATTTTGATTCTAATTGTTTTGCTCTTGGCTATGAAATAAAAAAGAGCACTTCCATTCTTCTGCCTCCAATGTCAAAGCCAAGCTTTATCTTTAGTTAAAAACCATTCCATTAAGGTTCAGTAGTCCACTTGTTACCCATTCTTTCTTCTCTTCAAGATTTTTTTCTATCTACCTTTAAAACAGAGCTTTCCATCTGAAAGTCGTGCTGAGTTTTATCCTGAGTTACAGCCTATTTTAGGGAAAAGGCTGATAAAATATTAATGAATTATTATGAAATTAAATGAAAGGTTCTAGGATTGATGATAATAAGGGAAGAATTCCCCACATGCAATTAGGAACATCAAGCTCTCGGTTTAAGTTTATCCAAACAACAGAAGTCAACAGGTGATAGCTGTTGTGGGGAAGATTCAGCTCAAATTTCATCTTTTAGGTACTGCAGTGATGACTTGAAAAGTCTCCCAATTCTACCTACTCACTACTCAAATATAACATTTAGTTAAATGAAAACACTAGTGCTTTTAGTGAACTGAAACAGAAAAATCTTTTTCTTCTAAAACAGTTCATGTGCCCAGATAGAAAGTAAAACTCTCTTTAATGTCACTAAATTTAATACTTGAAAAATGTAGAGGCTGAAAAAAGGACATAGAGCACTCTCTTCCTTCTTCCTAAATCCTTTGCCACTTTTATGACCTTAGGAATATTTATTCAAATTATTGAGAACAAAACAGCTAGATTTGGTCAGGGGCTAGGGTATGACACAGACAGCCCCAGCCTATAAGGGATGAGGGACAAGGTACCTGCCATACAGAGAATTTACAGAGTTCCCTGGTTCATTCAATTTATTCCTTCATCCAACAGGCATTTCCTAAGTGCCTACTACATTTCACAAAATGGAGGGTAGAGAGATGAGTATCTGCCCTTCAGGAACCCACGGGTGTGCAAACATAAACTGCAACAGCTTCGTGGTGCTCCAGCTTCAACTCCTGTTCCTCAAATCCACTCCCCCTGCAGCAGCCTGAGCTTTTTTTTATATATAAAAATGTAAATCAGGGCATATCCTTCTCTTACTTGAAACTCTCTTTTGCTTTCCCATTATATTAAGAATAATATGCATTTTTCCCCCTTTGGTCCTCACATGACCTGTCCCCCATGTGTTTTTCCTAACACCCTCCCTGTCCCCCATTCTACTCTAACAACACCAAATTTCTATCGGATCTTTGAACGTATCAAGCTCATTCCTGCATCGGGCATTTATTGTTGCCCCTGACCAGAATAATCTCTGACCAAAGCTGGTCCCTTCCCATCCTTCAGGTCTCAACTCAAAAGTCATCTCTTCAGACATGCCCTCTCTGATGAACTAGCCTTTTCCCCAGTCACTTTCTAACCTTTACATCATTATGAAACTATGAGGTCAATTTATCTGTTCATTTATCTGTTTTCTTTGTCATCTGTCTCCTCCACTAGCATGCAGGTTTCATCAGAGTATGGCTCTTGTTCCATGACTGTATTGCACCCAATACTTAGAATAATATCAAACATATGACAGCCACTCAATATTTTTAATGAATAACTGAATGTATAAACACACGTAGGAATAACGGTTAACATTTATTTAATTTTAGGTTCCAGACACTGTTATTAGTATATTATATAAATTAACACCTTTAATTCCCACACCATAAAAGATAAGAACTTTTTTGTTTGTTTGTTTGCTTTATAGCAACTTTATTCATAATTGCCAACACTTGGAAGTGACCAAAGTGTCATTCTATAGGTAAATGGATTAAATAACCTGTAGTACATTCAGAAAATGGACTGTTACTCAGCACTAAAAAGAAATGAGCTATCTACCCATGATAATAACATGGAGGAACCTTAAACGCACGTTAAGTGAAAGAAGCCAATCTGAAAAGGCTACATGCTATATGATTGCACCTATGTGACATGCTAGAAAAGACAAAACTATGGGGACAGTAAAAAAATCAGGAGTTGAAAAATCCTCTGTGATCTGTCCGTTCATCCCTCCCTCACCCCAAGATAAGGCCTTCTTAAACCCACTGTACAGCTGAGGAAACTGACATATTATGTGGCCAAATCCCGAATGTCACCCAGCTTATAAATAGCAAAACTAGGATTCAATACAAGGTAATCTAACTCTGGACCATGTGCTCTTAACCACTGCCACACTGAGAAAAAAATCCTGGATAGTGTGTTGTTAATGCCTCTGGGTCTTACCTTCAAGCCCTCCCACCTGTAGTACTGTGAGAGGGAGTAGAGGCATAAGACATAAATGCACTGTGGTTGTTCCATCAAGACATAGGGAATCAAACACAGTAAGATGATAGGCATTGTCCTCTACTTATAAACCACAGACTAAAAAATGGCACTCATCTGAAAATGACCATGGTGCCTATATTCACTAATATCGCACCAGAGTTAGCCCAGCAAACCACCATTCCATCCAGGGCCAGAGGAATACTTGACCCTAATGTGGACAGCCAGACTCTCATCCCTGACCTACCCAGCCCAGAGGCCACTTCATACAGAAATAAATCAAGCAATTAATATAACAGTTAACATCTGTTGAGCAAAATATCATGTTCAGAATGTGTTCATTGTCTTGTTCTATCCTCCCAACAATCGTAAGCAATAGGTGCTATTATAATCGTTTTTATTAGATAAGTAAATTGCCTGTTGAATGGCACATTGGTCTATTATATACCAATGAAACAGCCAGAAGGACTAGAAAATGGAGGTGATAGATAAATAATTATCCTTAACTCTAGCCTTGACACACATATACCCAGGACTTCAGGGTCCAAGAAAAACCCAGGACATAGCCCATTGCTAACTGCAACTGCAAACGTGGGCAAAAAGGGAAATAAAACACCTCTTACTCAAGACATTTCAATGCTGTTGCCTGTGTAAGTCACCATAATAATAATAATAAATCAACAGTAACAATAGAATTTTCATTGTAGTGTTCTCCAGGAGCTTCCTAGAGTTGTGCAAAGTGCAACCTGCATTGTCATGATCATGTTCCTGCCAATCCATTTCTATTATTTAACGCCCTTTGTATATTTTTAAAAAATGAAATTCAAAAATGGGACTATAAAAATGGTAATAATTTTCACCTTATATAAAATAACACATTTAGCATAACAGCGCATTTTCATTGTGTCATTGGAAAGCCAATAATACAAAAATTTTAATGTATTTTAACTTGTAGTATACTACAGGCAGTGAGGTTCAATAATAGGACCCAAGTTTAAACTGAAATGATAGATGTTTTCATTTCAACAGTGTCAGAATGTCTCTCTACTACAGGTATAAGCTCACAAAAAGATGTTTCCAGTCTAAACTAAAATACAACCCAGATCCAGCATGTTTATGGTTTAAACTTCATTGTCTTCCCACTTCCTGACAAATAAAGACCAAGTCTTATGTCAGCATTCAAGACCTGTAGGAATGAGCCTTCCACTCTCCCTGTGATAGGCCCTAAATCCTATCACAACCCACAACATAACCATCAACAAGAGGTGGTCTGAGGAGTAGTATATAACCTGGTAACACTGGCACCATAAGGGGTACAACTAATAGTGTGACCTCAAACAAGTAACTTTTTTCTCCAAGCCTCTTTCTCTTCCAGAAGGCTTTTGTAAAAGGAAATTTAGCAGTAAAGTTTGAGGAGAGCAGTCATTCCCTGGGCCAAATCCCCTTACAGCCTCAAGCCATCTGATTGATGTCTTACACAGTAACACTTTCTCAGTTATCTGCAATCAGCTACCATGTGTCCACCACACTCCTGACCATTTTCCTCCAACATCTCCATGGTTCTCACCTTTGGTATTTTTGACCCTACCAATGGTCCCATTAAAACACATACTGACTTAATTCTTACCTATGAACTTGTTCCTTTCTACTTCACCTAGGAGCTGGCCAGATGCCCACTGTTGTTGGCTAGCCTTGCAATTTGGTGACCTCTACCTGAATATCCATTCATCAACCCGAGGCCCTAGCTGACCAACACAGCCCAGCCCCTGCTCTCTGCATCCCACTGACAAACTATACCAAGGACCTCTAAAGTCTCTATCCACTTCTTGCTCTTCACTTTCTGAGCCACTCTTCTACTAAAAGTCATGCTCTAAGAAAAATAGAGAGTAGCAAATAGTAACAATAATCTAATATCTACCCAGCACTATGCTATGTTTTCACACATTAAATAAGGACTTCTAAATGTGGACATTGGGGAAGATGAAGCATTTGAAGAAGCTAAAAGAACAAAGACGACAGAGACACAGAGTGAGAAAATAGGAGCTTGTGTAAGGAAAAGTAACTGGTTTGTTGTTGAGGGCATGATAATAAATGGAAGAGACAGACATAGGTCTAAAAAAAATAGCACTATTTGGCCTTTTTGGGCAGAGAAGACACTGAAGTTTAAACCATGAACTTCCTGGATCCGGGCTGTATTTTAAACAATGAATCTAGTAGCATAAGGAGGATGGATAGGAGGGAAAAAAAAAACTAAAGGTGCTTGTTTTTATGCAGACCTTCATGGGAAAATTGTCATATAATGACAGCAATCTCTCTCTGCATCTTTGATTACTATGATTAACTGATCAGAGACCAGTGGGTACTCTGCAGTTGCAGAGAAGAGTATGTAAATACGTTATTTCCGTAGAATCACCTTGGTGCTTTTCTAAATTAATCTGCACTTTCAGAGAAAAAGATTTTTTTGCCATACTGAGTCCACATCCACAGCATCATAAAACAGTGTGTATAAAATCCCGTTTACTGCAATGGAGCCCTCTAGGAGTTCAGGATGAAGCCCCAATAAGCTTGTCCTAATTCAGCTGCCTAAAACAAGACTCCCTTTGACGCTGAGTGCCAGGAAAACAAATGATCGCCATTGTAAAGAATTCAGCTGTAATTTTCAAGGTCCCCAGAGGCAATACAGATGAAGTATTAAGCTACAAGAGTTCAAGTTGCTGTTAGGAGGAAAATGGTACATTTTAGCAACAGAGTATCGCCTAGTGCTTCAGAATTGGGCTCTAAAGTCAAGCAGCCTTGGTTTAAATCTCAGCTCCCCCATGTGCTATCTGTGTGACCTTGAGTAAATAAATTAACCTCTCTAAGGGTAATAGTCACACCTACCTCATAAGATCATTTGAAGAATAAATGAGATAATCTATGCAAATCACTTAACACATAGCACTCATATGATTTATGTTTTTTACAAAAATCACTCTGGCTTCTAGGTGTAAACTATATAGGATGGACAGAAAGGACAAATGCAGAGAGCAGTAAGGAGGCTATTTCACTAGTTTGCAAAAGAGACCACGGCAGCTTGAACATGGAGAGAAGTAGATGGATTTGAGATGCATTTTTCAAGTAAACTGGACAGGACTTGCTTGATGAAGTAAAAAATGACTTTCATGCTTCTAGTATTAAAATTGGATGAACAGTAAAGACTGTTGGTAAAGACTGCAGGAGACACACCTAGAGTACAAAGGTAGAAGTTCAGTTTAGGACACATTATATTATGAGTCAAAATAGTAATTGGGCATTTGGATACAAACTCAGATCTCACAGAAAAGAACTCAGCTGGAGATACTACTATGAGATCACCTTTTAGGGAAAAAAAAAGGAGAGATTTCAGGTCTGAAGCCTGGAAAACTTCAACATTTTTTGTTTGGATAGAAGATGAGTCTGCAAAGATAATTAAGAAAGGGTGACTAGAAAGGTAACAAGGGAAACAGGAAAATGTGTTATCACAGAACAGAGAAGAAAGCATCCTAAGAAGAGGGTTGGTGAGCAGCTAACATAAGGCAATGACAGAGATCTGTCTCTGGGAACTGGCAACACATAAGTCAGAGCAGAGTGGTGGGGCTGGAAATAAGAGTGAATGGGTTATGGAGTAGATGTGAGTAAAGAACTGAAAACAATCTATAGTCTAAGAATCTATAGTCTAAACAATCAAGGTCCTAGAAATGACCTTGAAAAGGGCATATGAAGAGGAGCAGGGGCTGGAAGGTGACATGGACAAAAAAGGAATTTTTTGTAAGATGAAAGATAATAATGATAGTATGCTGATGTAAATAACTGGGAGAGAGGATAAAACCGATGATGGAGAAGAGGAGGTGACAAGCAAAGGTGTGAGGTCTCTGGAGAACTGAGAGCAGATGGGATATAGACCACAGGAATGCGCTGACCTTCGGTGAGCTATGAGGCACTTGTTCCAGGAGGAAACAGGGGCAGTTGGGCACTGATATGGGTGGATCTGGGAATTGGATGATGAGTTGGTTCTCTTCTAAAGATCTCTATTTTTCTCAGTGACATATGACCTCAGTTGGGTCATAACATAGGGTGGGAGTGACATCATAAGGGGAGGAGGTTCGAAGTTTGAGAACTAAGAAAAAACAAGCACGCATACCAGCAAAACATTAGATTATTGCTGAGTGGTGTTGAATTTCTATGTGAAATTTTGTGATCATAAATGTAAAATGCCATCAGTCCACCTGGTAGCATTACTTCTCTCAGGCAATGTTCAGTTACTTGTGAAAAATGTGGAGAAGGTAGATAACTGGGTTCATCCAAGATTGGGGTAAGTATAATGTGGAAGAGAAGGATGAGGAGATTACAAAATATTTTCCAGAAAATGATTATAATGATGGCCAAGGAATTTAACCTGTACCAAGAAGCAAAGGAAAGACAGGAGAGGAGCTAAAAATCATGAGAAAGATGTGGAAACAATGGTTTCAAGGTTTCAATTGGGGTAAAATAATTTTGTTTTGTTATGGGAATAGTTGAGCAAGGAAAATGAAGGGATAGAATTTTCTGCCTGAAGAATGAAATGTTTAAGAGTTCATAAATGTTGGCAGTTCTGATGACATCATTAGGTATGTCATCAGCATAAAAAATATTGTTTAAACCATGAGAAAGGGTAGTTGGATGGCTATGGTCAAGTGGATACAAGATGTTTACAAAATGGAGATATCAACATATTGGACAGACTCATCCAAGTAGATGTTGAAGTAATCAAGGATAATGACAGGAATTGGCATGAAGAGAAATACAGTGAACCAGAAACTGCATGGATGAAAGGGAATGATATCAGATGACAGCAGCAAGAGCGGGAAGAGGGTGATGTAGTGAGATGGTGTGGACCTCAATGATGAGAGAGATTTTTGCAAGGGAGAGAAGTTAGAGGGGCTGAAACTGACAATGGAAATCAAGCAGAACACCTGTCCTCAGGGTTGTGAGGTATATGGCATGTGTGACAGAAACACCCCCACCTTGAAAGAGCTGCAGAGGACACAGGTTCCACATGGGACAGCCAGCCTTCTCTCAAAACAAGAAGAAATGTTCAAGAGCTCAAACATTAAGAGGCAGAATTGTACAGCAGTTAGGAATGTAAGCATTGGAATTACACAAATTTGGCTTTGATTGACTTACTGGATGCCACTGAGTTTGGTTTCTCATTTTCAAAACGGTAACAATAACAATGGTACCAACCTTTTTGCCAAGAAAAAAAAGAATCAACAAAGCCCAAAAAAAATTAAAAAAATGAAAAATATACAAACCATATGGAAGAAAAAAAGACTAATTTTAAAAAATATATTAAAAATTCATATAAATCAACAAAAAAATCCAAAAACCTGAACCAAAAAATGGATAGTTAAAAACACATTTCACAGAAAAAGAAATACAAAAGGCTATTCAGAAACAAAAAGACACTCAAAAAGAACAAGTTAAAACAATAAGATACCATTTTATCTCATATGTGCCTGTATGTGTGTGTGTGTGTGTGTGTGTGTGTGTAACATGTATCAGATTGGCAAAGATCAAATAGTCCCTCAGAAGAAAGATGCACTATCATATGTTGCCATTAGAAGTGTAAATTGTTACACATTCTTTGGAAGGCAAGTTGGCAGTATCTACCAAAGTTTGAAATGCACACACCTTTGATACTTTGCAAATAATGCATGTTTATTCCTATATATTTTAATAATTCTAAATAACTTGTTAATTATGTTTTATCTATTCTTTGAAAAAATAGTTACTTGTGAGATTAACTTTAATATATATCTCTGAGTAGTTGAGGTTTTGTGGTTAAAACTTTTATCATTCTTTAAGAGTTTTACTATGCCAGAAGTCAAAAAGCATAGCCTGAATAATTTCTGGTTTAGGGACATGACTGGTGTTTTCTATTATCATTGTTGGTAATGTTCCATCAACATTTGAAAAAGAGGCATATTCTCTCTAGGGTACAAATTTTTTTTTCATTTTTTTTATTTCAGCATATTACAGGGGTACAAATGTTTAGGTTACATATATTGCCTTTGCCCAGCCGAGTCAGAGCTTCAAGTGTGTCCATCTCCCAGATGGTGCACACCACACCCATTAGGTGTGAATATACCCATCCCCTCCTCCCCCCTTCCACCTGCCCAACACCAGATGAATGTTACTACTATATGTGTACATAAGTGTTGATCAAATTTTGAAACATGTTTATTAATTCACCTTTATGAATTATTTAATCCTTATGCTCTTATTTATTTTCCATGTTGTTTGTTATAGACTGAGAATGATGCATTAAAATACGCCACTGCAATTATGTTTCTGCCAATCCTCCTTGCTTGCTTGTCTAAGAGATTTTGCCTGTTGTGTTTTGATGTTTTATAGTAAACACAGATTCATATCTATGATGACTTTTTTATGGATTTTACCTTTCATCAATATTAAGTGGCTATTTTCAATTCTTTTAATGCATTTTGCCTTGAATTCTATTTTTATATATGTTAATATCTCCCCTACATTCTTTCTGTTCAGAATTGCTTGTTATACCTTTGACCAATTCTGGCATTTTTTTTTTTTTAGTCATAGGCCTTATATCTTGAATATTGTTGATTTTTAAAATGCAAATGCAAAGACCTTGCTTAATAATTGTTTAATTTATACCATATAGTCAATCTTTTGTTGTTTTATATTTGACTAGATTTTAGGCTCCCTTGCCAATTTTTGGGTCTATTTATTTATTTTATCAAGAGAACTGTGATTAGTTTGCTCATACCTGCTGTGAGGATTTGGAACACTACCCTTTTATCTTTAACTCTACTAGTATTTATCTGTAAGATTTTCAAAACCAGAATCTGATCGTTTCCCCCTCCTCTCTCTCATATATATGTGATATATATGAGATTATATATAATATAATGTGTGTGTGTGTAGCTGTGTGTTTGTCTATATGTATGTTGGTATGTACGGATAGATACAGATAGATCGACAGCTAAATAGATAGATGTAGAGCAATATATTGCTTTACACTCACACATGAAATACGAAATTTAATAGGCTTTCACTTTCCTATGTTCTTGTACCATGACCCCCTATTTCCTAGGAGACATTGTTTTCTTTAGATTTACATTTTCTTTTTAATAACTTTTGCCTAAGCAGTTAATTTATGTAAAATAATGATTTAAGTTTCCTTCTAAGAGCAACTGGCTTTGTTATTCTTTTCTGGGTTTTTAATAAAATGATTACTCCATTCTTGAGGTCTTTATTTTAAATTACCTCCCAGTATATTGGAATGCCTCTTCCAATATAGGTTTTTTGAACCCTTAAACTTTCTGTTGTCATCAAATATAAAGAGCAATTTGGCTGGATAAATCTTTCTTGAATCACATAATTTTCTCCATCAAAACTCAAACTCAGTACAATTTATCTTTTATCTATTTATATCTTGTTTTGCATAGAAAAATCTGGGAACAACCTGATTTTTGTTTTTTAAGGCTATATTTTTATTTTCATTCTTATTTCCTCCTTTACAGAATTTTGTAGAATTTTTAAATAGTTTGCCCTTAAAAAAATCATAAGGATATATTTAAATATAAGACTCTTTCTATTATTGTTACCTGGAGGTTTTTGTCCTATAGATAAATATGTGTCTCAGGTTTTTACATTTTTATTATATAATTCACTAATCTATTTTCCCATTTTTCATTTGAGAAGAACTATTATGATTGCAACCTATCTACTTCCTTTAAACTCATCTTTTTTTCTTTTTATGTTCTTTTCCTCTGCTTTCCAAGACAACTCCTCAATTTTAAATTATCTACCATTAATTCTATTTTCTAACACGTTATTTATTTATGTTACAGTTACAGCATGGGAAATTTAATTCTGCTCTTGAATTTTCAATATTCTTGCAGTGGCTTCTTTCTCTCAGTCAATATGACTATCATCTCAGATTACTGACTCTTTATAGCTTATTGGCTTCATATAGCACTCTGATATCTCCCTGTGATCATACATCTTTATTTCCTATCTTAATGAGATAGCATCTAAAATTTCCTTTTGTTTCCTGTAAAGCATCATTTACAAGAGTATACATTTCCTGTAAGTCTTTAGAATAATATTGTCATGTTATTCAGGTGACTTTTTAAGTAAGCTCATTTATTTTCCTTTTTATATATCTTTAAAGGAGCTAAGAGCAAGTCAGAACTAGTGATTACTGGGTGTGAATGACATTTTCCAACACCACTTTTCTTCTCCTGGGTTTTGTTATTTGCCCTTTCCATAATTAAAATTCAAAGATGTGTTGACATGGATCAACCTTAGCCCAACTTCTGCTAATAGTCATCCCAGCCAAAGATGGTACCTTCTCTTACCTCCCTCCTGCCTGGTTCTGTGACTCTGAGAAGGATTTTTGCCCTAGGAAACTGAGAGAGTTTGAAGTCCTTCTTTAACCAAATTCAGCCTGTGAAAATTCCTAGCACATGTACTATTTCCTGGGCATTTTCTGCATTAGTCCCTGCCTATACCACTGCGTGTGAAATAACCACACATCCCAACAAGGTCCCATACCTTGCTTATAGTGACAGTCTCCAGGGGAGTAAAGTGAGGGGCCAATGAGGGGGCAGCTGAGGGAAAAACCTAAGTCTGTCTACCTTAGAACACAACATCCATGATATACAGGTTCAGCTCCATTTGTAGATGATGCAGAATCTACATCCATGCTAGACACCAACTATGGGGATGGCTTGAGGCTCCTTCCAATCATTTTCTTATTATTTGTGCTATTCACATACAGAAAATAAAAGCCCATTTCCACAACTGTGTTTGTCAATCCAACCCACAAGCATCAGAGTCAATAAAACTTCCCCTAGACTCTGGAAAACTGTTTATTCATTCTTAGTTAACAGTTTAAGAGTTCAGTTGTGTGTATGTTTATAAAAATTTGTCCAGGATCAGTAAGAACCCAAGAGAAACATAATCAGAGATTTTAATGGATCCCAACAATGATTCCTATTGTTCTAGGACTAGACTTATCTCCTTACCATTCTCAATAATCATAGTTCTTATGAATTCTGTACCCCATGACCCATCAGGGAAAAATAGAAAGATAAGGAGAGCATTGCTGGAAATTTACATTCTATGAGTTCAAGCATAAAGTGAGTCAAAAACACTGTCAAGCCGAGATCTTGGCATCAACTGATCTAGGAATGAACCACTCATGGTTACCTCAAGCATGAAGCTCCCTCCTCTTGCTCATAGTATTATAAGGAAAACAGGCACATATAAATAAGGAGTATTCAAAGTGGAACCATGCATGTACTAGTTACGTTAAACTACCTTTAGGGAAGGTACAAAGAGGTACTTAGAAGAGTCTGTACAGCAGACAATGGATAGGTCCCCAAAGAGGTTATCCTTAATTGCAGATTTAAAAGATACCAGGGTTTATGTGTTCAGGAGTTTCTTAGGTATGGCATACCTGATGTTGCTCCTGCTGAATTTGGTCATGCTGAATTTGGTAAACAATCTGAATAATATTTCTGAACAATCTGAATAAATATTTCATATGTCATGCTATCACCCTAATCTCTGTACAAAAAGGAAACCCACATAGGAAAGTGGTAGGTGAGCCCACAGGTGTCACTATCCATCCAGTTCATCAAATGAAATTGACCTAATCCTAGACTCCAAAATTACTTATCCACCCCCATGCAAAACTGATCATTAAATCCTGTTAAGTCAACCTCTGAATTTCTCCCTATATCACAGCCTTACACATCCACACAAACTTCATTCATTGACAGTGCCCAAAATCCAATCCTGTCTGTCTCCTACTGGGAGAACATAATAGCCTCCTGCTGGTCTTCTTCCAGGGGTTCTCAAGCTTGAGTGCACATTAGAATCATCTGGAAAGCTTTAAAAAATATTCATGTATGGGTAAACTTTGTGGTATATAAATTATATCTCACTAAGGCTGCTTTAAAAAAAATACATGTGCACATAAGTATTGATCATCGTTCCAATTTAGTATTGAGTACATATGGCATTTGTTTCTCCATTCTTGTGATACTTCACTTAGAAGGATGGTCTCCAGTTCCATCCAGGTTGTCACAAAAGATACTAGATCACAATTTTGTTTTAAATGGCTGAGTAGTGCTCCATGATATACATCTACAACATTTACCACATTACCCATATACCACCATATATACATATACCACATCCACTCGTGTATTGATGGGCACTTGGGTTGTTTCTACATCTTTGCAATCGTGAATTGTGCTGCTATAAACATTCGAGCACAAGTGTCTTGTTTATAAAATGCCATTTTCCTTTGGGTAAATACCTACTAGTGGGATTGCTGGATCCAATGGTAGGTCTACTTTTAGTTCTCTGGGGTATCTCGATACTGCTTTGCATAGAAAACTCAAGGGAAATAAGTAGGTGGGGGTCGGGGGAGGAAAGAATGGGTAAATTCATACCTAATGGATACAGTGCACACTAACTGGGTGAAAGGCACCCTTATAACTTTGACACAAACTGTACAAAAGCAAATTATGTAACCAAAATGTGTGTACCCCATAATATACTGAAATAAAAAAAAACACGCATAAACTCCACCCCAGACTAATTAAATCAGCATCTCTGGAGGTCTGGCTCTAGCATTGGAATTTTTAAAAACATCACAAGTGATTCCAGTGAGTAGTGTTAAGAGTCACAGCTCCAGTCTTATACAATAGTAGCCTCCAAACCTGGATTATCAGAGTTATCTGGGGAGCTTTTTGAAATGTAGAAACCTATATACAATTTCTACCATCTCCTCTTACTCCAGCCTTTAGCTTCTGACTCATTAGATCTGAGTTACTGTTAAAAAAAAAAGTAAAAAGTTAAATTAAAAAAAATAATGCTGCCCAGATGATTCTGCTGATCGTCAGCTGGGTACCACTGTATTGCAACAGGCCAGCCACCTAAGAATGCCGCTGCTTCCTGATATAATGCTTCTCAAATGGTAAAGTGCCTACAAATGACCTGAGAGTCTTGTTAATATGCAAAATCTCATTCAGTAGGTCTAGAAGGGTCTTCATTTTATGCATTTATAATAAGATCCCAGATGATGCTGCTGCTACTGGTCCCAGAACCACACTTTGAGTAACAAGATTCGTGATCTCTTAGAAATGCAATTTAACACAGAAACTCATCCTGAACTAATGAGACTTCAAGGCTCTGGCTTTCTCAGCCTCCCTCTAGTTCTCCAGTACATGATTCCAAAAATTTTTTATGCCCTGACTACTGTATATTCAACAGTTATCATAAGAAGATAGTTTCCCGTTTCTCTCTAAGTTAAACATTCTCTTTGTTTCACCTAAAAGAAGCCTCTTTAAAATTACCTCCACACTCTTTGTATACTTTTCAACAGATAATAGAAAAAAGTTACTCATTTTCTATTTATAACACTTGAATTCATTGGTTAAACCTAGCTATGAAAATAAGTTTTAGAAATATATTACTAAATGTGAAGTCATAAAACAACTGAACTATCACTTTACTTCCTTCAAATCTCATTGCAAATGCCACTTCCTTCAGGAAGCCTTCCCTGACTACACTTGCTTATAATAACCTTTGCTTCTGTGAGCTTGTATTACCTTCAGACCCCACCAGATAGCCTCTCATTACATACAGCTGGGATGCCATGCATGCATGAGCTCTGTGCATCAAAGTCTTGACCCATCCACTAAGATCTGCAGATCCAAAGGACTGGCATCTCTTTCTCTCAACACTAAGCCATTACATAGGACTCAACTTGAAAATCGTCAACTAGTTTGGTAGATAAATTATATTTGCTTACATCCATGTATACCTAACCATATATTCCCAAAACTGTCAGACTGTAAAAGACCAAAAATTTGGTGCATATCTTTATTTTTCCCTCTTCCATTCAGGAAACACACCCAAATCATCCTTGAAATCATATCCTCTGATTCTTCCCTTAAAATCTCTAGGCACAGAGACTGTAGATGAACCCCAAGCAATCTAGTCAAAGATGACCCATGATGATCACCAAAGATTATTTACAAAATTCTAGAGCTGATTAAGGTTTGTTATCTGCCTCCAAGGTGATGAGACTAGACTCAATATAATTTCCAGGTGGTGAGAGGCTCTGCTCCAAGACATCTTCTACCAAATTGGCTTACAGCAGCAGAGACAAAAAGGGAGGGAGATTGCCTAAGAAGAGAGGATTCAGGAAGCTTGGTTTTATAAATGATAGGGAAGTGGAGGAAGAAAGAGCAAGCTAGATTAAAAGGTCAGAACACATTTCTGGGTGCTGTGAATTTGAGCAGGAAGTAGAACACATGTTAATGAAACAGCGGCTACAGCTGTATTGCTGCCTAAAATGTACACATATGGCTAATGGCACATATTCTGAATAATCAACAGAAAAAGAAATGTTTTGCTTCTGAGACAACAAAATTAGGGCATGTTATTCCTTACTGACGTTGCCTGAGGCAGCCACGTCTCATTATAGCTTTGAAGCATACGTTCTTCACAGTTCCTCTTTACCGATTTCTCTGGCATGAACGGTAGTTTTGTTTCTCCGTATAAATCTTTGCCAAGCTCTATATGCTGGGTTTTGTTACAACTTAACCACCTATCTTTAGTCTGTCATTTTTTATTTCTCCCATCCCTATAAAGAATTGTTACAGTGCTATATTCCTCATAGAAACGCCAAGAACTTTCAGGTTGAAGAATGCTCTTACACAATGAACTATTGATGTTTAAAATGAAAATAGAATTCAAGTCAGAGTTCTGCAGCTGGGGAGAAAAAGCAACTTGCCTGAGAATTATAAATAAAATCCGGAGATCACCTCATACAGGACAATAACAGTGAGAGAACTGTGTTGCCTGTAGTTTCAGTATTTCAACTTGGATTGTTCTTTCCTTCAAATAATAATGGAGTCATTTATAAAGCACTCAGCATTTCTATTTCAGGCCATTGCACTTGTGTTTAATAATTCCCACATTTATTGACTTGATTATTGTATGCCATTTGGCTATTAGCAGCATCAGCTATCGAAAAGTTTACCTGCCACATTAGAGACGCTAATGGTTTCTACTACAAAGCTAAAGTTAATAGACCAGGCCTTGATAAAGATACCTTAGTTGCTATAGTTGCTCGTTTAAATTTATTCTCTTCTGCATATATTGGTGACAAGGCAATCCTATTCCCCTGATAATGAAAAGATTGTGGCTTCCTTTTTTTTTTTTTTTTCTTTCTTCTCATGGGCTTTTGCTATGAAATTGGGCAGCATAATGAAGACCTGATCATCACTGTAAGACAAACTCAGTCATCACAGATAAAAGAAGCCCTACACAGACATCAAAGGCACCAAGCCTAAAGGAAGGCTAAATATATTTACTTAGAGATACGCATTCTTTAAGAGAAGGAAAGTGAAGATGCTTTCTAAAGTGATCATCTCTTTAAGTCACCTAACTAAGCAAGAAGACTGAAAGAGCTTTCCATCTTCTCGCCTCTTAGAGCCAAGCTTTGATTCCAGATGTTTGCATCTATGAACCACCTGCTGCTTCTGAGTCACTCTCAATAGTCTGGAAACACAGCAGTAAAGAGAGACTAGAAGTCAGCTCATCCTCAAGGTTTGGCCTTATAAAATGAGTTGGCCAGAGACTTGTCCAAAGCTACAACAATAATATGAATGGGGCTTTTGAATGCTAGGAGGCTGCCTTTGCAAACGTCACTTTAACAGTATCTAGTCTTACTTCTAGCTACAAAATGTCCATTGTAGTTTTTTATTTCAGTAGATGCAGTAACTTAATGCTAATGATACAACTACTATTATTATTATTGCCATTCTTATCATTTATTGAGATGACAATACATGCCAGACATATTGCTAAATGTTTAACATACATTACCCTTTAATTCCCTTAAGTCATACCTACTAAGTGTCTGCAATGGGCACAGGGGTAATAGCAGTGTTCAAACCAGACATGATTCCTTCCCCAAAGAGAGCATACGATTCTGATTTATTAATTTATTTACTTAATCTTCACAACAAACTTACTAGGTAGGAACTATTATTTATATTTTGCAAATAGTAAAACTGAAGTTCAAAACCTGCCCAAGATTAAACAGTGAATGGGACAGAATTTAAAACCAAGATACCCTGACTCTAAAACCATGCCCTTAACCTCCTACCTATGCTGATGTTCTGAGACTCTGAGGCAAACCTGGACTGCAGGAAGCAGGAGAACTAAAAACAAGTGTAGCTCTTAGAATACTTGGTGTATTTACAATGTGAAACGTATTTGTCAGTTTTTCCCCAAGCATTATAAGTAGCGTCTCCAGTTGTCAGAATAAGGGAAAGAAAAAAATTTTCTGATATTTTCTGTGTGGCAAGAGGAATAGTTGACCTGGCTAAGATTTCTCCTACTTGGAGATGCTTTTTCAGGCATCCTCAGGCTCAGACCTTGGAAAACAACTCTCAGATTTTTGAAGACGCTAATTTTAATGTCATGGGGCTCTTTGCAATTCATCATGAACTACTGAAATATTATACGCCAATAACATAGTGCTGAATTGTGTATGTTCAGCCCATACCAGGCTCCATAAAAGGCAAGAAATAGCAGGTGACAAAATTAAGAAAAAGCATGGAAGCAAACCTTTTAAAAAAGCACATTGTGTGTATAAATGTACTTTTTTGCAAATTAGGAAAAAAATATTATTCAATTTTAGTGGGAGAACCCTCTATGGAGCCCCTGAAGCAGCAATTGCTGACTCACTGCTAGTGGATCAGCACCACTGTCTGGTTTTCTAATTCTTTTTAGCTCTAACTTCAGCCTCTGAGAAGCCAATCTTAAAACACCCTTTGGAGAGGATAAAGAACTCTAGCTGAAAGTTCACCCAGGATCCTCAAACTCCAAGTCTACCAACTCCAAAACCTTCCTTTACTCATAAGGACATTTTAACTCCTGAAATTTTCTTTCTATATTAAATGAGAAAGTCCCAAAGGAGAAGTCATATGTATAGATATTGTGTATATCCAGCTTCCTTTGAGTTTTCTTATGTCATAGTATAATGCTCCACATTGGACTGTCAGTGTAAGCTTGGCATCAGACTACTTCAATAAAACAGCCTCAGAGTGACCCAGTAAGTAGGCTGCTCGGGGTGTGAGATGAACAAACCTGTTATTTCAGGCAGGGAAACTATTTTTTTTCCCTTCCGGTTAACCAACCACGTGGTCCCTGACAGCGTTACTATTGTCTATGAGTGCCTCTATACCTGAAAGAAGAAAAGAAATGAAGAAAATGAAGATTATAGAGCACCTACTATGTTAGCCATTGTGCCCACACACTTCAGCTTTTATAAAACTTACAATGACCAGAAAGCAGCTCAGAGAGGTTAACTGACTTTCTCAAACAGGGTCACACAGACAGTAAGTAGTGAATTCAAATGACAACCTAAACATCTGCCTCCAAAAGCCGCACTTCTCCAGTATACTCCTCTGGCCCTTAACTGGTGATTCCTAGCCTACAGTATCATAATCATCTCAAGAAAAATACTAAAGTTCTCCAAACAACACTTCAAACCAAAAATCAAGTTAGTTTTCTAAACATTAATAATAAGCATAGACCACACAACACTTTGTGTGAAGAACAGCCTTCATTAAATAATATCATGTCATACAACTTCACAGACGTTTGGAACTTACTGGACTAAATGTACAGATTTTACTCTCCGTGTTGCTTCCCCCCCTCCCCCCTCCACCAGAGTAACACCATTAAGCCAGGTGCCAGCCAGCAGGAATACTGGGAGATTCTACTTGTTGAGAGATCCTTTAATGGTGGTGACAACTTAAAGAAGCCCTCACCACAAATGGAAGGTACTCTGTGTAACGATTTTCCATGCAATAAACTATTCAAAACACTTGAGGAACAAACACATCTGTTTCCAAATTCTAAGGCCTTCTGTTCTTGCCAAGTGGACAGGGACATTCACTGCTTTCAACTCCAGATTGCAGAAGCCGAATGGAGCGTTTCCACAGGAAAGAAAATTCTGAATGAAAATCCTTGTTTGGCTGTGTTCTGTAGGAACACGGTCCCTCAGGACTCCAAAGGAATGTGTGTATATACGTGTAAACATTTGTTCAGAGCTTATCCATCTCCTCTGCCACTGCCTTAGTTCAGGGCCTCGTGGGGCCCTCAAAAGCCTCATTTATTTAATAAACATTAAGCACATTATGAGGCCTTGGGGATTTACCTTCAGGCAAACTTAAGGTATTCAAAACCCAGTCCTGGTCAATCAATTGAGCCCCAAGTATTTATTCAATTCAGCCTCCAGTCACACCACACAGCTATCGGAGGCACTTAAGACTCCTGAATCTATTGGTCAATAGCAGAGAGCCTGCATTGTGAGCACATTGGCCTTTTTTTTCCCCTTCCTTTGACTCTGCAAAGTTGAGCTAATTGTTACACTCTTAGCACCTGCACCCACTGGCTGTACCCATATATCTTGCATATATGTGTGTTTGCATGTATGTGTGTTTCTGTGTACGTGTGTGTTGAAGGGCAAAAAGAAGTAAGAAGAGAATGAGGGTCAGTCCCACATAGAGAGTTACTATTCAATTTCTATATTTATTCTAGGCCAGTCAGTATATTCTAATCCTCACAGAATTATCCACTGTATCTAACGAAGTGGAAAGAGTAGACTTGACTGAGATAGTCCAGCCTTAAATCCTTATTAACTCGATGGCCTTGGGCAAATTAGTTTTCTATGTCTATATCTAAAATGGGGAGAATATTTGTTGTGAAGATTAGATGAACTAATATATGTCAAAGGTATAAAACGGAACATACCAAGTGGAAAGCACTCCAGGAATGTTAGCCATTGTCTGCATCATTACTCTGTTCTATAAGCAGGGCCTTTCCCTTCCTGCACAGACCCACGTGTCCATCCTGGCAAAGAGCCTAGGACACACCTGAAGTCCACCAGACACCAGAATGAACACACCTCCCTCTAGGAGAAGGACTTACTTAAAACAAAGACAGCGACAAGTCTGTAAAAGAATATAGAGTTTTAGAAACATTTCTTATTCATGGTATATTACCAAGCCAATACTCTCCAAAGCATTTCATATTTGCTGCCTATTAGTTTCTAGACTCCTTTGTTAATGCCTTTCTCCTCAAAGTAGAAAGAACCTCTTCTGTGTAAAGTATCGTCATCAGTTTTTTCATTGGTCAAAAACATTCCTAAAGATGTTCCTCTGAGCATTGTGACCAGGCTTCCTTCCAATATATAGAACTATGGTCTCAGCAGACCAAGCTGTACTCCAATTAGAGAGAGTGTTTCATCCCAGACTGGGCCAGTGAGATTTTGAACACTACTTTCAAATGCAAGACTTTCAGAAAATGTCATGTCTGCAAAATTTAGAAGGTTTCAACTCTCCCAAGCAGTCAGAATCTAGGACATCTGACTTAATGTACTGTCCAAAAATCTCTCTTGATCATTTGCTTTCCTTGTATTTGTTAGGGATTCTCATTTTAAAAACAACAACTTCACCACAAATGCCCCTTTCAGACTTAAAAGCAAACCAACAGAGATAAAATAATCCTACTACTACTAATAACAATGATAAATATACCTTCACTAAGCTAATTCTTTACTGTAAAGGGAGAAAAGGTCAATGGATATAGTGTTATATTAATATTTATGAACAATATGTGTCAGATGGCCTCATGCCCTATCTCATTCAAGCCTTAATAAAAGGCAAGCTCCAAGAGGGCAGGAATTCTTTTAATCAATGTTTTACATATATGTCCAGTGCCTAGAACACTGCCTGGAACATAGGAGTCCTCAATAAATGCCATTGAATGAATGATAGCAATCTTTCTTTTACAGATGAACAACCTGATGAACAAAAAGAGAAATCAATTAACTTTCCCAAAATACCCAGAGGAGGGAAAAGCTATAGATTGAAAAGTCCAAATCTATGGCCCATTATTTTTTCACTATTTCATTTTGTGCTTTTTCATGGTATATTAAAAACAAAACAAAAACAAAAGCAGGAAACATCCTGCTACCAAATCCACTAATACAGTAAGAGAAGAAAAAAGTAAAATGCTTGTTTTGAACAACTGTCAAATGCAAAACATGAGATGATCAGATGATGAACACAATTCCAGTGCTGACTGTCAAGGTTTTCTATCATAGGAAAGAAAGTGGTGTACTACAAGACCTGGGAGACACAATGTCTTTGTGAGCAGATTGGCAGCTTAAAGTAAGGTAAAGGTGAAAAGGGTGTCATCATTTGTCACTCAAATATTCAGCCTGAAAGCCTTTTGTTCCATTACTAGCAAGGACTCCAGAGCAAATAAGCACAAGAGAACAATCAAATTTGATGAACTATATTCATTTAAAAGCGAAACTAGGAACCCCACTCAGCAAAAGGCTACAAATCAGATAAATTGTAATTTTCAAAATTGCAAATGAATTAGGGGCATGTAGGGCAGACATAGATGAGTTCCCCTAAAAAGGAAGAAGTGTTTATAAATGGTCCCATCAACAGCATTCTGAACAATAAGGGAAAAACACTTGATCTTTAAAGATTGCTGGTTTAATTTTTTTAACTGATATTTTCTCATTCTTCTGTAGCACAGAGGATATCAGAATATTTCATCACAAAAGTACTTACTCAGTTGAATCAGGAAAAGACATTTCTTCCCAGATTCACTGAAAAATCTTTTGCCTAGGTTTATAATAACTGAAAGTGAATTCTGAGTTACAATGAGCAGGGTCTCCTTAGAGTTATTTACTCTACAGCTAACATCTAGCCCTATGTGATAGCTGGGACTAGATTTCTCTTTAAATTCAATACATGCAATCCAATGTCAGGTTACCAGGAAAATAAAAAGGGAATCCATTATCAAGGGTGGTAAAAACAAAATCAATGTTTTGTATCTTTTTTTTCCCAGCGACTTGATAATTCTGTAGCCATCCTCACTGAATCAGGGTGGAAAATACTTCCACAGTGACACAAACAGACCATATTACAGCCAACTGAGTCAAGGAGTAAAATCTCCATTCAGTCTAGCAAATTCAAGATCAGCATGTCTAAGAGATACATGATGATTTCTGAAAAATAAATATAGAAACTATATAACAAATGCTAGGAAACTGTATACATTTGGGTTTCCCTAAAATCCTGCCTTCATGAAGCTAGGGTAAACCAGCTTAAAAGTCCCTCTCAAATAAAACAGCTATCTAACTGTTCTCCTGATATCCAGAGTCGTTTAATCCATTAGGCTTATGAGCCTATAAGCTTTTTAGGAGCCTATAAAAACCTTTGAGACCTGTAAAAAAAAAAAAAAAAAAAGAAAGAAAAGAAAGAAAAAGAAAAAAAAAACAGTATGTGCTCAAAAATACAAAAAGAAAGCTATACAATCAATATTGATGTGTTGTTTTATCTCCAAAATATACCATTATATCATTAAATTCTATGTTGTCAAATTTATAAATTGTCAAAAATATCTTTATATCTGAAAAGAATTTGTAAGTTAGATTTTGTCACTTATCTTGAGCATGCAGAATGATTGCTGAGAAATCAAGGTCATTCATGAATTAAATGGGTAAGCCAGGCCAAAATATCTAAAAACAAAATTATTAAACTCATTTAAAATTTTTACAGCAAAATTGCTATTTAATAGGGAATGTGGGTACATTTTAATATGTTTAATATGAAGTGGGTAAAGTCCTGTAATGAAAGAGTGCCCAACACCCACAAGGAGTTTAAATGCCAACCCCCACCATCCTCTTACTCCCCCTTTCCCACACTTCCTCCACAGAACCTCCAGAATGACTTTTGCAAAATGCTAATATAATCAGGCCACTCTACTGCTTGCATTCTTGAGTGGCTTCCCAGTGCACTTAGGATAAAATCTGAACTCCTTACCACAGCCTAGAAGACACCCAGCACCCAGTCTAACCTTGGACCACTCAATCCCTCGCTTTTCAATTTCAGAGGAAATTCTGTTGGCTCCATGTTCAAAATACATCCAGAATCTGACCACTTCTCACCACCTCCTGTCTTACATCACCCTGTTCTGAGCTACTGTCATCTTGTGCCTGGATAATGACAACTGCCTCAAAGCAAAGCAGGTCTCCCTTCTAGTCATTATAGACAATTTTTACTATAGCAGCCTGAGTGAATCTATTAAAGAGGAATTCAGTTCCTCAGCTTAAAATTCTCCAAAGGGAATCAAATCGGAAGTTTACACAATCTGACCCTTGCTGCTTCTCTTTCTCTCCTCTCCCACTCACTGTCTTCCCTGGTCTGGCTGATTCCTGACCATGCCACAAACATATCTGCCTTCAGGCCTTTGCACTGGCTATTGCTTTGTCCTAGAACATTCTTCCCCAAGATTTCTGCAGGGTTTACTACATCACCTTCTCCAAGTCTTTGCTTCCAGGTCACTGTCTTATAAGACCTACTCTGACCATCATATTATAAATTACAACCCACTGTTTGCCGCTCTCACCACATCAGCACTGGCAATCCCTGTTCTACTTTTGCTTTTCCCTATGGTACCACCTTCTAATATCCTCTACAATGGATGCATTTATTAGTTTGTTTGTTTATTATCTGTCTCACCCACTAAAATATAAGTTCCATAAAGACAGGAATGTTTAATATCCACTAACATATTTCAAGTGTCTAGAACAATACCTGGAAGCTCAATGAACATTAGTTAAATGGTGAATCAGTCTCCCTGCTTTTTCCACACTGGACTTTTCAGCCTGTTGTATAACAAAGATTTTGTTGGTCTCTGTCCTGAGTTCCTGGCACAGAGCTTCTAAAACCCTTAAAATTTCCCAACTAATAGAAGTGTCTTTGTTATTCATGAGCCCCCTGGATCTCACAGGTGTTTATGCTAATGACATAACTCATGCTGGACCCTAGATAACTTCAAGATGGGGACCAGTCACCAGAGAGACAAGTACATGATTAGAGGGTTGGACTTTGAGCCAGCCTGACCTCCAGGGAGGGAGGAGTTGGAGAGTGAGTTCAATCAAATGGCTGATGCATCAATCAACCATGCCTATGTAATGAAACCAAAAAAAAAAAAAAAAAAAAAAAACAACAACAACAACTCTGAACACTGAAGCTCAGTGGAGCCTCCTTGCTGGTGAACACCTTGAAGAGCCAGGAGGGTGAGGCACCTTTATTCCATGGGGAGAAGCTACAGAAGCTCTGTGTTTAGCATCCCCACAGACCTCAGCTTATGTGTCTTGCCACTTTACTGCTTCCGATTTGTATTCTTTATAATAAAACTATGATCATAATCATGATATAAAACTTTCCTGAGTTCTATGATTTGTTCCAGGAAATTATCAAGCCTGAACAAGGCCATGAGAACCCCCCACACTGTAGTCAAGTGATCGGCAGTGAGGGAAGTCTTGCTGTGGACTGTGCCCCTTAACTTGAAGAGTGACTGCTAACCCCAGTGGTTAGTGCCAGAATTGAATTGCAGTATAGCAACTGATGTGGAAATACAGTCCTAATACATTGGAGACAAGAGGACCAAAGTTTACTCCTTCCATCCTTTGGTTTGTAACTAGTTTATGAAACCAAAAAGGAGCTTTAGCCAAAAGGTATCTAATTAATATATTTATTGATAATAGAATTGACAACTATAGCTTAGATCTAAGGGAGAATGGAGCCTTCTAATCTTCTCATACTTCTAGATCAGCACTATCCAAAAGAAATATAATGTAAGTCTCAAATCTGAGCCACTTATATAATCTTAATTTTTGTAGTAACTATCTTTCACAAAGTAAAAAGGGTGAAATCAATGTTACATATTTTATTTTACTCATGTCTAAAATATCACCCCAAATTATAATAAAATTATTAATGATATATTTTACTTTTTTCACATTAATTTATCAAAATCAAAATTAATTTATCAACATTTATAACATCTCAAATTGGACTAAACACACTTCAAGTGCTAGCAAGAGCCACAGGTGGCCAGTGGCTACCCTATTTGGACAGCATAGTTCTAGACATTTGAAACTGCCCTGGGGAAGAATAGAACTAGTTACAAGTAAACAGTCTGGAGAATAGCTAGCCTGAGGCAGGTCCTGCCTGGCTGACTTCCTTTAAGGAGAGAGAATATAAAGCTAGAGGCTAAATGTTGGGGGAGAGCAGGGGTTTTGCCAGTTCAGGAGAACAAACACCATTCCTACAGAGAAGATTCACCTCACCTAGCGAAACATGGCTCAGTGAACGTCTCAGTCTCTGACCAATCAAATTGGAGAAGTGAGTAGGAAAGGACAGAAGTCCCAGGGCTTCTAGTTCTCCAAAGGGGAAGTAAAAGGGAACTTTGCTTTTCTCTCATCCATAGCCTAAGCCCTTTCTCTCACTACAAGGCCTTTGCAAATGTTAATGACAGCCCATTCTTCTTGTAGAAGGCACCACAACAAACAATGTAAGACATCTATTTTATGTAACCCTTACTCCAGGCCTTTTTTTCAGATGAGTAAACAAAGGTATAGTGAGGTTAAATACCTTGTCCAAGGCCAGCTATTCAAAAGTGGATTTGGACTTGAAAACAAAATCCTTGACCTGAAAGTCTAATTTGTTAACTAATAGTTGACAGTGGAAGAGCTTCCCCCCTTCTATTTACCTGCCCAACACTGGTGCATACTCCAAAGCTCCAATGAAGTATCACTTCCTCAGTGAAGCCTTCCCTGATCTCCTTGCTAAAGTCAATCCTACCGTCACTCCACCCCAGTCAAATCTCTCTCATTACTCTGGTTGGTTTTCTTAGTGTTTTATCATGACTTAAAATCATTACACACACACATGCATGCATTACTGTCTGTTTCCACTAGATATAAGCTCTAGGAGAGCTAAGACCTTATCTGTCCTGTTTACTGTTATATCCCAGAGTGTAAATCCATGGTTAGTGCATACAGTAGAAAAAAACTAACAAATCTGCTAGCAGCTTCAGGCTGGTTATTAGACTTTGTGATATTGAAGTCCCTTTAGGCATAAATAAGAGAGGACATCCACAAACACAACGGCTTTTAATAGAGATAATGGAGCTAGTCTTAGACAATTTAAGTATTTTCTTCTTTTGTATTTTACTTTTTACTACACTCTGGTTCATTATTTGCTATATAATGGGATTCTGAAATCAATCATATAACATTTTACCAGATGTCGGCAAGTATACAAAAACTAGGTTGAAACGTTTTATAAAAACACATACACATGCAAAGACCATCCCCCACAAAAATGATGGCATAGCTAAACTACATATTCACAGGAAGCAAATTATATAACTTATTAGTTAACAATGATAGCTAACATTTTTAAGTGCCTATAATTACCAAGTTTTTAACATGTATTATATAATTTAATTTAATCCTCACAATAATCCTACGAAGTAAATGATATCATTTCCATAATACAGAAGGGGAAATTGAAACTCATAGAGGTTAAGCACTTGCTCAGTGTCCCAAAGCTAATAAGTAGCACAGTCAAGATTCAAATTCAGGCTGTGCAAGTCCAGAGCCACAGCTGTGCTAAGTGAGGCTGGAGCCACTGAAATGGCTTGAGGAAATGAATGGTGACAACCTGGTCTAAGCAGAAGCAGAGTGACACTAAGGTCCTATTTACCTAATTAATGTGCCTAATCCCATGTGGTTCATTAGCATAAAGCACTCTTCACTGTGGCTGGTGTGTTGGGCCCAGGCAGATGGGCTCTTGAAAATATCATAAGATGAACTGATTTTTAAAATTTAAGGACATAGCCCCACCCTTTGACCCAACAATAGCCTGTTCCATTCCCCTTAATTCCAGTGGCAGCAATGGAAGAAGCACTAGTGAAAAGCAGCCCTATTTATTTGTCCCCATGCACTGTCATCCCCAGTGTCTTGCAGGGCAGAGAAGAGATGACAACTGTCCTGCAGAGGATGGGAATCCAGCCATATATGTTAATCACTTTCAGACCTCAGTATAGATCAGAAAGGAGGAAACTCTTAATTTCTCTGAGTTGGTAAAATATCAATTTTTCTTTGACTTGGTGAAACAAAATATTACACCAGGGTAATTAAGAATTTCTTCCTGGGATACTGTTTGGTGTCATCAGTACTAAAGCCAGAAGAGAACAAGCAAGACCCTTTTTAAGCAGTAAGGGTGAGAGGAACATTTGAGAAAGGCTCTCTTAGGTTCAGAATGCAGTACAAAAAGCAGCTGGGACAATCCCAAGTTTCCACTCAGCAAAAGTAGCAAATATTCATTGAGTATTGACTATGAGTTAGACATATTTTTTTATCTGCCGATAAAAATTAGAATAGAACTTGGTCTGTGCCTTCAGGAAACTTGGAAATTCACAGTATATGGAGAGTTAAGGAAAACTAAGTGCCACACGAGGTGAGTATGTAAACCTCTGTTCTACATTGCAGAAGGGTATCATTTGTGCTGAGCCCTGAAGGATAAGCAGGATTTCACAATTCATCGTGTGTCCAGTATAGCATTAAATACTGAGAATGCAAAGGCCAACAGTACTCAACCAGGAGACCAGATAACATGATGACTACCTGGCTACCAAAGCTGGATCTGGGTCCATATTCCATAGAATTTAATTTTCCCCTTGCAGAGAAATCATGAATCTTACTCTGAAACTTGACGCAAAACCAAAGAGATAACACAACAATGAAAGAATGAGAGGAAAGGAATTATGTCCTACAAATCTTTGGAAGCCCCATAGCTAGTCTCTCTGATGCTACAATGCGAGACCAAGCACCTTCAGCAAAACTAGATGTCAACATTTCCATAAGATATCCTGGAGCTCTACCCTTTTTATATTAATACAAACAATCCATTGCTACATCTCAATTAATTACATACCCCCCAAAACCAACAAAAATGCACTTGGTACTGTTCAGAAAGAAAAAATAAAGTCCATAGTAGATCTGGGAGATCACCTTGCTCTACTGATAGAAGATAAACACAAATATCATCATCATTAGGGTTTCAGCTATCAGAGGTGTGTCACTATGAAAACAGGGTAAAATGCTCAGCAGTCTCCCAGCCCACTTCCCAAACAAATCTCAATGCACAGTGCAGTGAAACAAGAAATGACATGAAGTGTGCTTAGTAATAAAAGCAAAAGAAAACAACAATTTAATTTAAACAAGCTAATCCAAACATTTGCTTCACTTACAGCTTGGAAAATGTCATTTTATTAAATCATGTTTTCATTTCAGAAGATGACTGTCAGACCCAAACTATCTTATTATAATTGAAAATAGAAATGCATAAAGATAATACATTTTTAGACTAAGTAACTCAAAATGAGTTTTTAAAAAATTCATAATGATCTTACGAATCTCTATGCCTAAACTAGGCAGCAATTTCATACAAATTTGCTTCATATGGTATCCGTGGGCCCATATCCATATATTTGTCCCTGTATCCATGTGTCTATCAATTGCATATTATGAGAGCCATACTCACTGGTGAGTATTAAAAACTCTGTAGAGAAAGGACTTGGCCTTGTATACAATGACATTGTTTATACTCTGGGGCCTTCTATAGCCTAAATTTTGAGCTCAAACTCAACTTGCTTGCTGAAAGATGGCAAACAATTGATACAGAGGGTTTTAATCGAGAAACTCTCTGTATATAAGAGGAAGTATAAGAAAAAATAGTAATTTCTTTAAACCATTTAAATGTCTTTGGAAGTAATTCAAGTATTAATTTTTTCCTGGTATGAAAATAATGTATGATCATTATAGAAAAATAAAGAAACATAGATAGGTAAAAAAATTTAAAAATTATTCATAATCTATAGCCAGTTTTAATATTTTAGGGATATATTTCCAAATATTGATATAATTTTTTAAAAAGGATTTCATTAAACATTCATCCGCCAGCTTGCTTTTTGTATACAGAACAATATACAATATACCAAATATTCATTTGTCTTTCATTGCATATTTCCTGCATTATTGTTTTATTGGACAAAATTATTAATATATTAAGGATACACTGAATCATATGTATATCAAGTTCATATTTGTCCTTTATTTTTAAAGCTTTCAAACTCTGAGACCATTAAGCCCCTTTTCTTACCCTTTACTCCTAGAAATTTCTTCAATTTTTTAGGTCTTTGCTACCAAAATATTTTTACAATGGAAACCATTGCCATAATGTATGTAGCCAGAAGCCAAACGTGGTTTTCAATCACATTTCTGTCACCTACTCACTGTGTGATTTCAGGAAGTAATTCAGTATCCTAGAGCTTCAGTTTCCTTGTCTTTGCTAGATAATCTCTAATATACTTTCTAGTTCTAAACCTCAGTGATTCTATCAACTGGCAAATATGGAGGGTTTCATTTGGTGTACACTGACGTTTAGAGGAATATTTATTTTAAACTTTAATAAAAAATGAATGGAATGGAATGAATAGAGGAGCTTGGTAAAGCAATTGACTTTTATTAAAAGAACGACCTTTCTGCTTTGCATGAACATGTAGTCTGTCTCAAAGAAATGTTTATTCAAAAGGTAGGTGCCCAAAAAAGATTGTTGGGGACTACAGGTTGCTAGAGTTTCTGAAAAGTTTCCAGAAGTTTACATCATCCACCCTCATTTTTCATATGATGGTACGGAGGCCAGAAAGAGAAGGCGACCAATAAGTCACACAGGAGGTAGATGAAGAGTCAAATAGGGAAAAACCTCCTCACTTCTGAAGAGTAATTTTTCTGCTACAGTAGGATCCCTTTAGCATTGGATCCCAGCTATAAAAAGTTTGGCTTTTGGAAAGTAGCAAATAAGGTAGCATTATCTGCCAGTATCATGTCACACTGCCATAGCCACTATGATGTCATATTATTCCTTAGAAGGGACTTTCATGAGGGGTTTGCCCAGGAAGCAGTGTATTACTAGCTCGGCACACAGGAACAAAGGCTACCAAACTGCACTGTCTTGCCTCAAAGTCTGGCTCTACCCCTCCTGTTTCTGGACCTGGGCAAATTTCTGGAAAATTCTCACTTCAACTTTTCTATCCTCAAAATGGAGGTAAATAAAATACCTACCTCATAAGCATGTTATGAAGTTTAAATGCATTAATCCATGTTTAGTGTTTGGCCCAGCGCCTAGACTGGTGATGGTGCTCAGTAACTGTTAACAGTTGGTAGTAATACATTGCCTTAGATATTACAATATTCCAAAGTATACAGAGCAGAAATCTATATTTCCCCCCTGCCCTCCTTCCCTGTTAGCAGAAGTAAAAACGAATTATTTGAATAACCCAAAAGTATTTTTTAAAAGGATTTTTACTGAGATTCTGTGGTATGCTCAGCACAATGCTGAACTGTATGCGGAACAGAAGATAAAAGAGAAACAATACACACAGGTGTGTGACCTCATAAGTGACAACCCTGACCCAACTGTCCCATCTTGCCCACGTTTAACCAATCTCTCCTCAGCATTGCCTCCATTCAATATGAGATCAGTTAAAAAATAAACCCACAGATCATCCTTCCCAAACAGGACCAACAATCAGTTAGAAAAGATAACAGAAGAAAATATTTGTTTGTATTAGTGAACCATATGCTTAAACACACACTAATAAATTTATAAAGAAATATCCAAGCCCTGTAAGAAGAAAATACACTTTAAAATTTTATTGAAGGATATGGAAGTTGACTTGCAAAAGAGATATTGTGTTGAGATATCAATGCTCTCAAAATTCATAATTTATAAATGTAAATTTTATATGCATTCATTAGAACATGGTTCCAATGAAAATATGTTTTTAAAATTTAATACAATTATTAGAAGCACCATCTGGGAAAACCATTAAAGAAGAAGAGTAATAGAAGTCTTAAGGAAAAAAAGAAAGAAGAAAAGAAAGAAAATAAATTGAGCTGAAAATTTATATAGTCTGATATTAAAAACATAGGGTAAAGCTACAAAAACTAAAATACTGACATAGATCTATGTAATTTTTTTCATGTGATAAAAGCCATTTTAAATTAGTCATAAAATGAGAGTTATTTAATGAATAGTTCTGGTACAGTTGGTCAACTATTTGGGGGGAAAAATAAGAATACTAGACACCTACCTTATACCACAAGGCAAGGCAAATCACAAATAATCAATTGCTTAAAATTAAACTATAAAATAATGTAGAAATGGTAACAGTCCACCATTCAGGAATACCTTTCAAATCATAAAAGCAAAGAAAGAAGCAATGGTGAGTAAGATTTTAAGGGTCTGAGTTAAATCAAAAACCTCTGTCAATACACAAATACCATAAACAAAATTAAAAGGCAAATTACACACTTAAAAAATAACTGAATGTATTTTTAAGCCATAAAAATCAAAAAGAGAAAGATGAATACACCAGTAGAAAAATGAGCAAAGGGCATAAATCTGTAATTCAGGAAAGAAATGAAATGTGTAATGCGCATATGAAAATGTTTAACATATCAGTAAAAGAATAATGTAAATTAAAACAAAAAAAATGGGTTGTCACCTGGTTGCCTACCAAATTACCAAAGACTCAAAACTAGAATATCAGTGGTGGGGGTAAAAGCACTTATCTACACTGTGGGGTATAAATGGTTACATACATTTTTGAGGACAAGGTAGGTTTAACAGGAACCCTAAAATCACAGAATCCATTTTCCTTAGCCATTCTATATGTTCTAAGAAAAAAAGTACACTTATTCACAAAATGTATATATGAGGTCATCACAACACTGTGTTTAAAAAATATTAAACTTTAGAGAATTATAGTACATGGAAGCTACAATACAAGAAGTCATGAAAAATTATGGTCTGGAATACTTAAGGCTGAAGAATATACTATATGAAAAAGGATGTTAACAAATAGTAAGTCCACGATGGTCCTAATTTACAAACAGGAAAGTATTTGTATTTCAGAGAAGGGGGAAGACAGAAAAAGAAAGAGGAAGATAGACATGTAGAAACTGAAAGAGTCCATATCAAAATGTTAACTGTAGTTTATCTCTAGGTGATAGAATTATGCATGGTTTTATTTTGGTTTTGAGATTTTTCTACATTTCAACTTTTCTGCAATGAAAATGTATTACTTTTGAAATCAGGAAAAACAATCACATTTTGAAAGATACATAGGAAGAAACTACAAACAGTTAATGGAAAAAAAATACATCAAGTTTTTTTGTTGCTGTTGTTATTCCTATTGTCTAGATTCCATATAAACAGAAATTGATTTTGACCAAGAATCTGGTTTATCAGAAAGACACATTCGCTCAAGTAAGGCACCCAGCAGCCCGCAGGAGACCTATTGTAAACATGGACACATATACAAAGAAAAGCAATTTTGCCAAACAATTATGTTTTAGGAAAAGCTTTCTGGGCCTGACAATTTCTCCAACACCCTCTGCTTTTGACTTATGGAGCCTGTGGCAGGCAGGAGGCTCTTGAAAGAGACAGAAAAGACAGAGCCAAAGGCTGATGGGCTCTTTCCCTTAGCTATATGGGACTCAAGATGGCTTTCCTAGCACCATCTGCTGCTTACCAGCTAACACTGAGGATGTAGCGCTAGGTGTACCCCTCTGAGAAACCCGAGGAGAGCTCCTGCCCTGAACTCTTGAAGCCTCTTGAAGAAAGCTCAAAGCCGTGAAAGCACACCTAACTTCAGAATGGGTCATCCTAACGCAGCTATAACTAATCAACAGTTCCAGCTTCATCTACTGGCCAGGTTGGCATGAGAGCCCTCTTGAATATGGGCTCCAGCCAGGTAGCATTCCACCTCAGTGGGGTGGGTCTAATATCAAACACAGAGTGCCTGTTCTCTCCCTTTGAGCTGTCTGGTGTCTCCACCGCAACAAGGCTCAATGACCCGAATTCCCTCCCTGCTCTACAACGCCCCGTGGATCTGGCTCTGCCTATCATGCCAACTTCATCTTCCATCTCCACCTCCCAGTCCTCCAACTCACCCACCCACACTGGACTTCTTGTTTCTCTAACCAGGCCAAGCTTGCACCTGCTTTGCAGCCTTTGCATCTGCTATCTCCTCTGCAAAGTTTGATGCGGTGGCTTCTCCTCTTTCAGACCTCAGCTACCTCTTTGGTGACCAGTCCTCTCACCCATTCACTCTCAGGAGTCCAAGATATAACCCACTTTTGTCTTCTTCACATCACTGCTCCACTTCAAACCTGGAACTGTAGCTGGCATAGAGAATGTGACTTAATAAATGTTTACTGATTCACTGAATTAATAAATTGTTGGCTATACTCTCAAAATCTATGCAGAATGTTACCGTTCTCACTATCTCTGCCACTACCATTGTGGTCCAAGATACCATCATCTCTTCCCCGATTTTTCCAGTAGCCTCCTAAGTGGTCTGCCTGCCTGTCTCCTTATCACAGTGATCCTGTTTAAATGTAAGTCAGATCATGTGACTGTTGGGTTCAGACTCTTTTGTTGTCCCAATGTCACCCAGAGCAAAAGCAAAAGTTCTTACACTGATGTATGCGGTCTTGGAGACCCTGCACACCCAGCTCTCTCCCTCACTTCCACTTCTCCCCTCTCCTACTGCACTCCAGCCACACTGGCCTCCTGGCTACCCCTTGTCCACTCCAGGAACATTCTAGCCTTGAGGCATTTATGCTTGCTGTTTCTGCAGCCTGAAACTCTCTTCCCCAGATACCCACATGGTTCACTCACTCTCTTTGAATCCACTTGCTTTGCATCTTCTCAGCGAAGACCACCCTGACCACCCCTTGAAAAACTGCACCCTTCCCCCGGCCAGCATTCCCCATCTGCCTGACTCTGCTGCATTTTTCTCTACAACACCTGTCATCTTCTAATTTACTATGCAGTGTACTTATTTATTATGTTTCTTTTCTATTTCCTAGGATGTAAGCCCCACAAAAACAGGGATTTTTTGTTAGGGTTTTTTCACTGTTATATCCCCGCCACCACCCCCTAGAATAATGCTTGTTGCATTGTAGGCTCTCAATAAATATTTGTTGAATGAACGGAAGAATTGAGCCAAGAGACGAGAGAAGACAACAAGTACTTATTTGGCAACATTTGTGCCAAACATGTGATGCTGATCACTCCCTTATCCCCTGCCACTCTTGGCCCTGAAATCTACAAATGAAAAGTGTCATGTACCATAGAAGGAAGCCCATGGTTAAACGGATGCTAATAAAATCCAACCACTGGATTTTATTGGGTACAGAGTCCAGGAAATGAGAAGCTCTCATCTATGGGACTCCTGTCCTTGGGATCCCTTTCCATTAACAGGATTTTGACCTCAGCAGCTAGCACAACCTCGGTGGGCCAGCAGGATGGTGAGGAATTGTTAAAAGTAGCCTTCTGAACCCCAGATCTACAGAGGCACAGCCGCCTACTTGGCTGCCTACATCTTAGAATCACAGAGTGTCAGAATCAGATGTAGTCTTTGTGGTCCAACAGTCCAAGCCCCTCACTTTTCACATGAGAAAACTAAGTCCCAGAGAGTTGAAGTGATTGTGAGGTCACCCAGGTATTTCCTAATCCTGGTTAGAGAAGAAGACAAACGTTAAAGGAGAAAGCTTTTAAAAAATCATTTAATTCAGGAGGAAGCTCTCGCTAACCCTAACCCAAGCCTTGTAGGCTGATCCAGGATATGGGTCTGCATATTTATGTGTCACAGAAGATTTAGAAATAATTTCTCTTGTCTGAGTCAGATAACGCTGCATGTTTTAATTCTGCCTGTCGTTTCAGATCCTGTGCTATCTAACACGCACGTGACACCTTATTAAATCAACTTCCTAAAAAAAAACCCATTTAAAATAGACTGCCTCAAAAATTACAGTTATATAATTTATGAGTTTTAAGTAACCTCTATTCAGATTGTCACTTCCAAGAATCTGATTTAAATTATTAGCTTACAGAAGAAAGATTGAAAAAAAAAAAAAAAAGCTTTGCAGGTTTTCTTTTTTTTTTTTTAGTTTCTTCCCCTACCCCTGATATTGCAATCTTGAATAAAATCATATATATTACCTTATATGATGAGAAGAGGTAGAGCAAGCCAAGTTAGTAATACTGCTAACAAAGGCGAACAATTATATCTTTTATTTTATTCATTGGTCTCTGAAAGCATTTGAGATGCAGCATAGCCATCACCAGTGTTTGATACCTACATCTGTGTTTGCTCGTGGCATCAGTTGTCAAACTAACATTTCATTAACATATATTTCTTTTTCAATTTAACTTTTAAAATATTGAATCCATGCCTGCACTGGGGAGTTGCCATGAATTACTGGGCTGTGTGGGTCTTCAAAAGATTTAGCTTGTATGCAGCAACATAAAGCTGGGATCTTGGGTGGGGATGGATGTGTGTGTTCTGAGAGCCACCAAGCTGTGGGAAAGACCTTAAAGACACGTCTGTGAGTGGGAATCCAGCCTTAAAGGGATTCCCCTCTTCCCCCATGGCTTAGCAGGAAAACACCTCAGTAGTATTATACGTACACTATGTCCTAAAAATGCAGCTCAGAAAACTTAAACACAGTTCACTTGAGTGAAGGAGGTTATATTATTATAAACCAAGAGGCAAGAAGAGGACCTTAGAAATGGATCTACAGTGTCATTCTGGGCCCTCACCTTGTACAACTCCACAGGGAGCTGTTGACACTATATTCTATATGAACAGTGCTCCCTGGAATTACCCAGTAACCTTTCCCTTCTCCCAGTAAACCTTTTCCATTTTCTACTGATTCCCTTTATCAAGACACTGACATTTTCAAATCCATGGGGTCGTGCCTAGGGGGAAAGACTAAGGGCTTTGTGCTTTACTATTAAAAAAAATTCTACCATCAGTAATGCCCTTTGTTTCCTCATTCAGTAATCCATTCTACATTCGCTGACAGCTTACATTTGCTAGGCATTGGGAACAGAGAATAAAGTTGAGTCAGAGTTCTATATAAGGACAAAGAAACCATACCTAAGATGCAGGAGCACCTCAGACACCAAGGAGTGAGAGGGTGGACTACAGGGTTTCTCACTGGCATACAGGAAACACAGGATGAAGTGGACTCAGGGTCTTATAAGTTGGCTCCAGGATACTGCAATTTGAGACTCTTGAACAAAGGTGGAAGAAGTCTGCCCCATCCTCTGAAGATCTGGTAGATTGTTGGCAAAAATTCTTAGAAAATTTCCTCTCCCTATGTTCATGCCCTTAGGTAGTCAGTCCTCTATGACTCTAACCCTGGGCTTGGACACGTGTCTAACTGTTGCTAACAGGACGATAGCACAGAAACAGACATAAAAATTGCGTGTGTGTTGGAGCTTACCTTCTCTTTCTACTCTTAGGAACTATGAAAACACCGCCAGGTGACTGGGCCCAAGTTAGCCTATAGGAAGACGACATGTATGTGGCCAATTCACCCCACACGGCCCACCTGACATCAAGCCAACTTCCAGTCATGCGAGTGGGCCCTCTCCAGGCCATCCAGCCCTAGCGGACCTAAAAAAGCTTAAGAAATTATACACGTTTTTGTCATATAATAGTAAGTTGTGGGGTGGTTTGTTACTCAGCCAAAGTTACTAAGTCAGTACCTCACACTGAAGCAGCAGAAACTCAAAGGTACATCCTGTGACGGTAGCTTTGGTTAAAAAGAATGTGTTTATATGCAATTCTAGATATTTAATCAAATGCTATCTTGCTCTGATCTCGGAAGGACTTTGCTCTACGTTCCTTGAAACACAGACTTTTCAAGTTACTACCATTTCTGGCATCACCTAGAAGCCAAATCAACTAAAGCTGGCTAAAAGAAATATAATTACTTCGGGAAAGAGAAAAATTTGAAAACTCTTGCCACAGAGGTGGCTGATCAGGAGAAGTTGCAACAACAAAAGGAAATGTTGAAAAGGACAACAGTGAGGCTTCTTGCTATAACTGCAGGGGCTATTTTGCGCAGCCCTCTTTCCAGAACTTGAAGCACTTACTCCCTCAGACGCTGGGAGTGTCGGCAGCTGAGAGCTCTCAGGTGAGTCGCTTTCTGGGAATTTCTCTCTCTGGAGGAGAGCTGCCCTCCCAGGGCTCTGTCTCCTTCCTAAGGGCACATCCAGTGGCTGGTCTCTCCCAGGTTGGTGTGATCCTTTGATTTCAATGCTGAGTCATACCAGTGTCAGAACGGGCTGGGGCTTTTATTGTGACCACATGGCAGTTCAACTTCTCTCTTTTCCTATCCTGCCTCCTTCATTTCTTCACAGCTATGGATCATGAGAGCACTCCCCAACAAAATTCCTGCATGCTAGTCTCCAGGTCAGATTGCGTTTTCTGAGGAACTGGATCTAAGACACTCTTAGAAGCACCAAACTCTGCCCAGTGGGAATAATTAAGGACCACAAGCACAGAAGGAAGTCGTCACATAACAGCATAACGCCAATGAAGGAAAATGAGAGCAACCAACAGAAGCTTGAACATTCCATATGCATCAAAAGGAATGGAAGGAAGTGAGGGCCTAAGAATCCCAAGGACAAAAAAGTAGTTGGTAAACAGTGCTAAATATCCTCAGGACTGTCTCCACATGGTTTGTACAGCCCAGGGAAAGCAAGAATCATGTTTGTAGACAACATGAAAAAGGCCAACCCTAAGTCACAGGTGCCAGAAAATGAAAAGGACCCAAGTAGGTTAAAAACTCTTTTCCTATAAGAGAAGGGACAAGAAGCAGGGGAATGTGGTGATCTTACTCAAGAGAGAATTGTCAGAGGCAGGAAAACGTCAATAGATCCAATGAGGCAAAGACACAGATCATCATAATTAGGAATACAAAAGAGGATCTGACAAAAGGTACGAAAATTACAGAACTATTTTCACTTTTCTTGAATATGAAAATGTTGGAGAAATAGACCACTTTCTAAGAAACATAACCACAGATTGATTCAGAAGAAGGATAAAACTTGATTAGATCAAAAAGCATATATAGTAAATGAAAAGACATCCAATAATTATTTTCAGAAGAGCTCCAGATCTCTTTTTACCAGAAGGTTGTTCCAAACTTAAAAACTACCAATAACCTCTATGCTACACAGTGTCCTGAGTTAAAGAAAAAAAAATGGATATTCCCTAATAAACCATAGCCAGGCCTACTCTAGGGCTGATGAAATAGTAAGAAACAGAAGTACCTAATTGTGCAAGAATTGCTTACATGGTAATGGACAAACCCTTCAATGCAGATATGAGCCCTCCCTCAGCCTAAGGGTATAAAGACAAAGGATCCCTCAGCTCTGGGCTTCTCTGACTTGGAGGATCCACCTTCTACATGGGTTGTGTTGATCGGCCGACTTTCGGCATGCTTCCCTGAGGAACTTGAGAGGTACTGAGGAGCTTATAAATTCACCTGCAATCTCAACTGTTGCATAACCTTTACACTGCACATTAGCCAGTTCACTAGACAAACCAGAAAAAAGCAACCTTGAACTGAGTGTGAGTTAATATTCTTGAACCTAAACTAGCCCTCAGCTGTCTGGTTAAATTTTCTTCCTAACCTATTTTATACATTAGTGTAACTGTGATAATAAAACCTAATACAATAACACAAAATAATCAGAAATATAGTTCTAAGATAAAAGCTGGTTTTATTAAGGCATAAAGTTGTAAAATACTAGGAAATAGTATTTAGGAAATTTAGAAACTCTAGAAATTTTACATCTGAAATAGTAAATAAGTTATATAACACCACTAAGTAGGTGTTTGTTCAGTAATACAAAAATGGCTTAATATTAGAAAACTTATTAACATACTACATGACATCAAGAAGTCATCTATTAACAACCAAACTAAAATGAATGTGATATAATTTGACACAAATTATACTGAAACAGAACAGAAATTTCAATTAAATCATGAACAAGAAAAGGAGAGGGATGCCTACTGTCATTTTTTCAAACATTAGTTACCATCAGGAAGTTTTGACAAATATATAGAGTAACTAAATATAAAAAGATATAATTGATAATTTTTTACAGAAAACAGGTGGTTTGTTTTGTTTTGTTTTACCTAGATCTCCCAAGAGCAACATTTCTTAAACTTGAATTCATGGAACCCTAAAAGTCCATGGGTATTTTAGCAGGAATCCTTCAGTTCCCAACAATGAATTTTACATGTATATTTTTATTCCCCTGATTATCTGAAAACAAGTACTAGCCTTCAAAAAATCTTGAGTAAATAAATGGGCAAAGCTGGATTTGCCCTGCAGGTCACAGATGATTATAAATGTGAATGATCTTGTGATTTGGTCACAATTGCCCCTAAGTATGACTGTTTTAATCATTGAGTGCTAGTAAGAAAAGAACAAAGTCAGACATAACATATAAATTTTGCATTTTTATCAAGCGATGACATGAATGAAGGTTTTGCAGCGATGGGGAGAGAGAAGCAGGGAGGGAATTCAGCCTTCACAGAGCAGGGGATAGCTGCAGCATGCTAAACCCAGTGATACTAGGCTGATGTAATCAGTACAGGGTCACAAGGAAAACTCTGGTTTGAATTCAGCAAAATAATGTTATTAACCACACAGAATGAATGCTCTTAATTGGATGCTTATTAGTTGTGTAGTTTATAATTAAGAGCTACCAGAATAAGAAGTGAATACTTAGTTATAAATTTTATATTTTAGGAACATTATTCTAATTATCTTCAAAAATAATTTAAATTGTCGCAGATTGTTCAAAATATTTTTTCCCCTTTAAAAATTGGTCTATACCTTACTGAGACTTAAGGAACACTGCCTTAGAGAATCAATTAAAATGCTATTAACAGTAATAGAAGAGTTCAGTAATAAAGACAGATACAAAGTAAATACACAAAAATCGATAGCATCCTTAAACACCAGCAATAAAAAGGCACAAAATATAACGGAAAAAGATAATCACCATATTAGCAGCACAACAAACAATAACCAGAAATAACATTAATAAGAAATATTCAGGGAAGACGTGTGTGTGTTGGGAGGAATTACTTAATACAAAACTTTATCTAAAGACTCAAGAGTACTTCAATTACTGGAAAGGCATTCATGATAAAACTAAATAATGTTGAAAAGGCAATTATTCTGAAATTTAATTATATGTTTAATTTAATTACAATTAAAGTCCACATAGGATTATTATTGAAACATGACCATGTTAGTCAGGAAGAATAAAATGGTGAAAATAACCAAGAAAATTTAGAATAAAGAAAAAAATAAGGAGGTAGGTAGAAAAAAATTATACGATAAAATTCACATAAATAATTAAGTAAATTAAACAGTTATCTTTCTAGCAGAACTTCTTGGATCTTTCCATATGCTAATATGAACTATGACTGAGGAAGAAGGATGACAGAAAAGTATTCAGTAGTTACCAACTGTATTTGAACATGAACCTCTTCTCTATGAAACAGTTCCTATATATATCTCCTGTATGCCACAGAACACAGTTTGAGAAACGCTCAACATACTACAAATGAAAGAGTCTCCCTGGATTCACTTTCTTGACCTCCTCACCTTCAACACTCTCTTCCCTCAATCCACTTCAGCTGTTCACAGCCTAGACATCATTAGACACTGTACTGGCTCCAACAATATCATCTCAAACTTTTTACATTCAAACCACTCTCTCTTATGCTTTTGCTTCATCTGCCTTGATTAGCCTCTGCCACAATTCATTTACCTCATGGAGGCTGCCAATCCATTAATCTACTATTTACATTCTCACAATCCATCAGTCTTCTCTCCTGTCTTTACTTGCCCTGTATAGTCTTGCTTTTTAATCATTCCTCTAACCTCAACTCTCCTGGCTATCTGTTCCCTAACACACTTGTCCAAGGAAAAACCCTTAACTCTGTTGAACTCAACTTTCCACTTTTCTGTGCCTTCATGCAATCAGTTGAAAGTTTCAGAAAAATATGGTCACACAACCAGCTTTATGGAGTGTCAGAGAGACATTATTACATATTTCTTTTAGCCTCTCTTCCTCATCTCTGAGAAGACCAGGAAAACTTTCTCCTCTTACCTCCAGACTCCCACTAATGTATACTCCCCAGCTCTCATGCGATGAGCCCTTTCCTACTCCACAGAGAAACACACTGTTAGAGTAGGAGACTAGGAATAGGGCTGAGACCCGGATGCAGGGGCTTTCAGATTGGGTGCAGGTGTTAAACACCCCTCAGGCACAAACTAACTAGGCAACTAGGCTAGGAGCCAGATGCAGGGGTTTGCAGAGTGGGTGCAGGTGTTAAACTCTAAGGGGGATTAATAACCACAGGCAAGAACTGGCTTCAACCAGCTTTCCAGCTATCTCTGTTACCTTACATGAACTTTAGCTAATTACAATATCATTTGCATTGCGGTTTGAAAATTTCTCTGCCCTTGATATCACCATGACAGTTCTGAAACAACCACGTAAAGTATAAAAATGGAAGGGAATCCAATTCTAGGAATTACTACCCAAATTCTTAGTAAGAGCCAATCCCTTAGCTTTGAATATTCCTCCTCTCAATCAATGAGACTTCAAAAGACCAAAAACCACATCCTCCCTGTGCAGCTGCTCTTTTGGAGCATGTCTGCTCTCTTACTCTTGAGACAGTGTGCTTTTCCTTTCAATGAAAGCTTCTTGCTTTGGCTTATGTGGTGTGTCCTGAAATTCTTTTCCCAACAATCACCGAAAACTTGGAAAAACTTCCACTCAGAGGCCACTAACAAAACTGTCTAATATAGAGACACTCTCATCTCTCTACCACCAAATCAAAATCCCCTCTCTGCACCCATCTTTTACTTCTTGTTAAAATAAAGGAATGTTCATCCCCTCATCAATGGGCAATTTCACCACTTGTCCTCAGATCTCAGACCACTAGCTCCCTAAAAGAATCCCTCTCTCTCCTTTACATCACAAATCTCTTCTCTACTGGATCCTTTCCATCCACCTGTATGTACGCTGATATCTCTCATCTTAAAAAATGAACATACATACGTACAACCACCAAAAAATAACCAAAACCAATTCTAACATTCCCCCAATCTGCCCTCTACTGCTGATCCACTTTTCTGCTACCATTCCAAACTTCTCAAATGAATTGCCTAACATGCTTTTTCCACATTCCTACTTTTAATTCACTTCTCTACCTGCTCCCGTCTGGCAGCCCTCTGCCTCCTCCACTCCCACAGAAACTGCTCTGTCAAGGTCACCAATAACCTATCTCTTGCCAAATCAAATACCATAGATAGCTTTCTGATCTCCTAGTGTTTCCCAGCAGCATTTGACAAAATTAGCTCCTCCTCCTAGAACCCCCTCCTAGGCTTCTCCCTCCTCACTGATGGCACCTTCTATCTCATTGGGCACAATCTGTCAGTCCTCTTTGTTGCCTGCACCATCTGCACCCAAACTGCAAACTTTAAGAGTCCTCAGGATTTGGTCTGAGCCCATATCATTCTCCCTTGATAATCTCAACCACTTTTATGGTTTTAAATGCCACTTATATCCTGATAACTCCCAAATTTATATCGCCAATGCAGATGTCTCCTTTGAACCCAAGACTTATATGTCCAACCTCCTATTATGTATCTCCACTTATATATTTCACAGATATCTCAAAAAGAACATGCCTCAAATAGAATTCTTGCATTTTCCCCTCTCAAAGTAACACCATCATCTATACAATTACTGAAGCCAGAAACTCTGGAGTCACCCTTGACTCCTCCCTTTCCTTTACACCATTATTTTCAACCCTTCAATAAGTATTATCCATTTGACTTCAAGAACTATGTCTCAAGTCCATTCACTTTCCTCCTCCTTCCCTGCCACCACAGTCTCCATCCTCTCTCCCCGGGGAAGCCTCTCTGGAGTCCCTGCTTCCACTGTTGCCTCCTCTAACACATTCTTCATAAAACAGTCGTTGGGGCACATAAAAATCTAAATCACGTGTTACACCTCTGCTTAGAACCTTTCAGAGTAACTCCTTAGAATTAGAAAAAAATGTGAAATTCATTAACATTCCCCCCTACCCTTCACAAGATGGACCCTGCCAGCCTCCTTGATTTCACAATGTGCCTCTTTGTCCTTATCTCCTTAAGCCAAAGCTATACTACCTAGAGCACACCATGTTCTCTCCAACCTTAAGGCCTTTACTTCTAGAATCTATTAAAATCTGTGGCCATTTTATTTGTTTAGTGTCTCATTTAATAGCCACCTCCCACACCAGAATACAACTTTCACAAGTTCAAGACCAGATCTTTTCAGTCCCTTTGCTGTTATGTCCCCTGCAATAAGCAGGGATGCTTGGCATGGTAAGTTCACAATAAATACTTTTTCCGTGAGTAAATGAATAGAAGTATTCCCCTTGTCCACACAGCCTGTTCACCCCGAATGGAGCTCCCAAATTTTCTTGCATCCATCTTAAGTTGTTCTGAAGAAATATTTTTTACACAGCCATACCCCTCGCCACCACTGCAATTTATTAATAGCACCATAAGCAACTGTCCGTGTGCTTATTACAATTCCAAAAGCTGCTTCAATGTACTGACCTGCAATTACTATTCATTGTATGTCCTCAATTTACCAAAAGACAGGTTGATTCACTAAAAATGAGAAAAAAATAAGCATTGCAATAAAATGAAATCTCACAAAGCATATCCCGTATCATGCAGCTACTGCCATCATTACAATCCAAATATTGTAAAATTCCATTTCCAATGGTGCTGGACACATGGCTTAGAATGTGTGTCAGGACCAGCTCCCTGACCTCCCAGTCACCTCTCATCAACTGTTTTCAAGCATCATCACCTGCAAGTCCCCAGCCCAGTAGGCAAAGGCCTGGCTCTCACCAACAAGAGATGACAAGAAAGGCAGCTGCAGTGAGCGAAACCCCTCAGAGGGGGTTTCCATTTCAGGCACCTGGTGCCAAAACTTCTGACTTATCTGTGTCGGAGGAACCTAGCTTTTGGCTTAGGTTATAGACTGTTTGGACTAGCACCATTATTGACTTTTTCAATGGATATTGCTCCACAGTAATACTATGCTGCATAATACATGTGAATATTCACTTTCTTACCCCCTGTCCCAGTGCCCAGCAAACCCTGTCTTCCCTGTGGGCTCCTGGCTCATGAGCAAAGCATATGGCCAATACCCTGAAAGTGGTTCCATGGGGCATAAGGAATACATGGAAATTTCCAGGATCTGAGTCCTATACAACTGCAGTCCCCAACCTCCAGGCCATGGCCCAGTACCAGTTTGTGGTCTGTTTAGGAAACTGGGTATACATCATCCTCTGAGCTCTGCACCACCCTCCCCCAACACATGACACCCCAGCCCTCACCCCCAAACTGTGGAAAAATTGTCTTCCATTAAACCAGTCCCTGGTGCCAAAAAGGCTGGGGACTGCTGTGTAACATTTTCATTTAAGCATATTTTGGATTGTTTTGATGAACTCTTTATAACTAAATACTGCCATGCAATTTTTGTGCCCATTTTTGTTTCTTATTTACAATACATTGTGCTAAGAAGTTATATTTTAAGTATTTTTAGCAGATGAGAAAAAAGTGGACTTGATTCATAAATGATATGTTCGAGTCAAATGAAGGCAAAATGATATTTACAGCCGGCTTTTCAAAAGAAGACTTAGCAATGGCTCAAATATAGCAAGAAGAGACAAATGAGTCATCACACCACATTTGGTGGCAATATACATGCCAACTCTGAAGAGCCTGTACCTTACAATTAATGCTTCATACACGTTGCCAGTGCTGATTTAATTTCAGCAAAATACCATCCTTGGCCATGTTAAATGAATGTAATTAATTTTAACTTTATTGGGCTGTAGTTTTGTTTATACTTACCTAGTAAATTGCCTTTGTTGTTGTATAAGGGCTATAATTATTAGGAATATACACCTGATTTTATGTTTGTACATATTTAAGAACTATTATAATAAACATAATTAAACCAAGGTCTATGTTTTCTTGTTCATTTCTCCTTTAAAAGTTTGAAAATACTTACTGATCCAGTAATAAAAAGCATGGAGTTCAGAATCAGACCAACCTGAGCTCAAATCCAACCTCTGCAAGTGACTAAAACTATGGTCTTACAGAGTAATTTACACATTCTCTTTGAAGCACATTTTCTCCAGAATGGTTGTGAGCATTATAAAAGGTGATAAGGTGATATATGCTAGCCATTCAGCCTACAGACGGTGAGAAATAAAGTTTGGTTTTCTGTCATCTGACTCCCTGACCTGCTGTTATGTAAAAATAGGCAAAAAATTGAACTTAGTATCCCTTGAATATTCATCCATCAATGCTATGATATTATATTCATATTAACCCTTTCTATTTGGTAACACTTAACTGTGTTGTGTTAACTCAAAACAACTATGCAAGGTAAGAAATTAAGGCATCATTAACCTAATCTTGTTGATGTGGAAAATTCATCTTAAAGCAGTGGAGACTTGGAAGAATCACCTAGTGACACATGATCAATGGTGTAGCTCATATTCAGCTTCACTGTCTTTTTACTGAAGGGCCACTGTTCTCTTTACTGTACTATGTTCAAATTTTGATCAAAGTAGTCATTCATTAAATTCTTTCAATGTAACGTTACATTGTAGCTTGCTTATAGACACAAGAAAGGGTTTATTTCATAAATAATGTACATATTTATAAAACAAGAGAAAGTTGAAAAAGCTGGAAAGCTGTAGCAGGTGACATTGGTTTTAAAGCAAGGACACTGATTACTGACCTTAACAATTTCATTTTTCCCCCTGGCTCTCCCTTAATCATTCCTCTTACAATTGTATCCTTTTAGAATTTTAAAGTCTATTACCAATTCATGCTACAAAGAGGATGTGTAATGGCTTTATAAATTATATTAGGTCAGAGAATAGTTATTTTTTTTCTAATGACCCAAGATAATATGAGTAATAAGTAGTTTAAGCTCTTGCCATGAAAAATATAGGTAAAGTTGAATTTCCATCGAAATTGGGAGAACCGCTCACTTTTGTCTTTTTATCCAAGATTAGCTATGAGGGCCAAAGAAGTCAAAGACTGGCTAACACTACTGATAGAGAAATTTCAGTGTCCAAGAAGACCTAAAACCTCCTTATTAAGAGTTCACCAGATCTTTTCCTGTGCTCATGTCAGAAAGGGTCCAAGCCAGCACTACCAACAAATCCATCCAAGGCTTCAAAAGCACAGAGGTGACTGAGGCAAGAATGTAGGTGCAGGTATAAATAGTAGCAACATACAAGGATTTGATACATGATGACACATTTACATACATACATTTAATTAATATAATTTAATTTCCTCAAAATGTATACAAAAATGAGTCAAAAGATGTTTATCCACTCACATATCTAATAGGAAAAAAATTAAAGCCAAATACATATTCAAAAAAGTGGACTATTTATACATTTATTCTATCTTTGTGATCATTAAACTGATATTTACAAAGAAGTCTAACACACAGGGAAGTTTCTTGACATGATGCCTAATATTAACAATATGTTTTTTAAAAATCATGATGTGATTTCAACTTATTATGATACAAGTATATGAGGGCACAGAAAAAAAGCTGGAAGGAAATACATGAAATATATAAAAATATTAGTGAAAATTTTAGGCCGGCAAGATTAGGAGGAAATATCTTTTTTTAATTTATATTTTTTCTGTATTTTCCATCATGTTTGAAGCAATCATGTTACTTTTACATCAGTAAAAATGTTAAATGATACAATTTCTACAAAGCTATTAATATTTTTTGCATTTACTGCAATGAGGTTGAGCTCTTTCAAAAGAGGACTTTGCTGCACCAAAAGCCAAAGAAAGGTGTGGGTCAATGGAATAAGGACATTGGAGATCTATGTCAGCTCCAAAATGACCTCAGGCTACCTTTGGACATTCCCACCCTCCAATTTTATGCATTTTAGATAAGGATTCTCCTGTTAGCTCATGCATGGGGACTCAATAAAGCCAACCCTGCTATATTATTGCACCTTTTTTGTTTTACACAATGAAAACTGAACCAGTTGGCAATAATGATGTTGGAGATTTTTACCAGACATCTTGGTATAGATCTTTTCCAGAATACCAAATTTTGCTCCTTTCAGAAAATCATTGAGCAGTGGTAATTTTTTTCTTTAGGGATATGATATAAAACTTCTCTCAAAGTAAAGTAAATAAGTAAAGTAAAGCAAAGTAAAAAAGAGAAACTCCTAAGGTCTCTCTCATCCAGAAATATAGCCCCTTCCATTTACCTCTAACTTGCCATCTATCTCCCATCTAGTCTTACTTCAACTCCTTCTTATCTCCCTAAGCCTTAGACATTTTCTCATCCTCTAATTCAGTGTTACTCAAAGCGGTTAGTCTGAGTACTTTTTGTTACAGTCCACAAGATAGGGAGTTCCTACTGGAATGTAAATCAGCACACTAACTTCCTTCATAGAGAAAGACTTGCTGCAAAAAACACAATGAAAACAGACAAATTAACAAAAAAGTCATCTGAAATAAACAGTATACTTAATGATATAGTTGATTCATGTTCTGGAGTAAGCTCCTTTTCTTGTCATAGACTAGTGACGCACATGTGCAGGCAAGCATTAGTCCACAGACTGACCACACTTTCAGTTGAACTTCTCTACTCCTTCCCACTCTCTCCAAAATTTTATTTCAGCATGTTCAGACGGTGATGAAGGCAATGGATAAAATAGAATAGGGCCACAGAACAGAAAGTAGTAAGAGACTAGGATGGTCAAGAGAGACTCATGTTGGAAGGTGACATTTGAGTTGGTAAGAAAAAGCCAGCCAAGCAAAGATCTGGAGAAGGAATTTCCAGGTGGAGGAAACAGCTGGTACAAAGGTGACGGTGTCAGGATTCAGTGAATGGCAAAACCAATCCAAGTGTCCTAGCCTCAGCCCAGTATGCTGGGGTGACAAGTAAGGCTTGGAATATAATCACGAAATCAAAGCTGAAGACCAGCCTTAGGAACTGCAGAAAGCCTGTAGCACTTAAAGAGGAGCTAGAATGTTCAGCAAACAGGCAGAAGCTAAGGTCTCAGCCAGATATCCCAGACGCCTGGTGTTAGCACAGAAAGATTCATACCAGATACCAGCCATCAGCTGGTACACAGAGTTGGCTCTGGGATTGAATGGGGCTGAAGTCTGCAGGTGAAAGTTTTCAGGGTCTGCATTAATACAAGCATGGAGAAGGCGGAGTTGATGTAAGTGGGCCTTCCTGGCTTCCATCCACTGTGTAACATTTGCATGCAGCTGAGTCTCAGAAGATTCACCTCACCAAATACAGTCCATCTAATCTAAGTTTCGAGCACCCCCCTATGGCAAACACTAGTGGTTAATTAATTACCCCAATACCCATTCTCCACTCACTTCTTCCTTGACTATCTTCTACTATAGAATCTTAAAAAAAGAGAGACACCCAATTTCTAAACATCTTTTGCAGCCAAAGATGGGCATATGACACAATGCAATCCAATGGGACAGAAGAGGTTGTCTCCATGGGGGTTTTAGGAATAGCTTTTTCTCTCCTGATTAGAGAGACAGACACAGGTGCTATTTCTTTTCCTTGAACATTAACATGATGCCTGGAGCTACAGAAGCCATCTTGCAACCCTGAGACAAACTTGACAATGAAAACAAACATGCTAAGCATGATAGGAAGAAAAATAAAACGCCCTAGAAACTTGACAGCATCATTGAAACAACATCCAGATGTCTTGCTATGTGGAAAAAAAAAAAAAAAGGAAACATTATTGTAGCAGAAAGCAAACCTAAAACACTCACTTACATCATCATCAATATGTGCAACATTAGAGAGTATTTCTAAAATGATGTATAGTGGTTAAGAGGCAGGCACTGGAGTCTGTGTTCAAATCTTAGCCTTATTGTTTATTAGTTGTACAAACTTGAGGAAGTTTTCCAATCTCTCTGTGCTTATGTCTTCAACTGAAAATGAGAATTATAATGGAATGGAATGTAGTCATTCAACTACCATAGAGTGTACTTCTACTATGGTAGTAGAAGAGTTTAAAAAAAAAAAAAAAGCTAATATGGTTTTAGAATAGTACTTGAATGTGGTAAAGTGCTCAGTGAGTGTTGGCAATTATAATATAATGATGGTGCTAATAGAATAAAATTAAAAGATTCAGAATGTGAGCCATAGCTGCTCACATAACCCTTCCCTGTTTTTCTTAGCCCAAGTGTAGTTCTATGCTTCTCTTTCTAGTACAAGGTACCCTTAGCCTTTTCTTTTTGTATTACATAGTTGTTTTCCTGTGTTAGCATCTAATTTATGTATAAGTTTTAAAATGGAGAGGGACAGAAACTATATTGACTAGTTATCAACAATAGACTCATCAAACCAAGATTACATTTTCAAAAATAACCAAAAGCAAATAAACCAACAAAAGCATTTATAACCTATCGCCTCACTGATCAAATCTCATTATTATTTGCCAGGATTTTTGTACTGTTGCAACATGGACTCGTGGCTTACATATCAATAAACCCATGTGCCCTCATGCAGCTGAGAGAATAGGATGCTTGCAGTTTGCTCATAAGCCAGGTGTGTTAAACCTTAACTAGAAATGAGTAAACAGTATTCAGTTGCCAATACAAAGTATCATGTTTCATCTGTTTTATTCCTGAATTTAATGGCCCATGAAAGGAACTTATTTACATTCCTGTTCTGTTATTTAACTACCAACAAACACTCTCTCTATGCCCAGCAAGAAAGTCTTCTAATTTCTGTCCACTACAAAGAAATTAATCAGTCAAAAATAAGTGAGGACACCTTCCATTTCCAGCAATAAGGCAGAATAAATGTCTTATAACTGCCTATTAAAAAACAGTAATGTTAGATAAAAATATAGCAAATCCTTCTGCAAATGACTCTCTGGGCTTGCAAGAATAATCTTTAGGTGAGCAGAAATTTTCAGGAGCCAAAAAAGGTTGGGGGTGGGGGGAGTCAAAAAACAGGGATGTAAGTGGTTGCTGCTCAAATGCATGTCCTCCTGGAGCTGTTTATCAATCTCCATAACCAGGTTTCAGTGACTGTTTTGGAAAGGAGAGCGGCATTTAGATTTTCCAAAAATGGGAAATGAAATCCTTCCAGGACTTGGGGAAAGTATGGACTAAAAACTTATCTGCCCACAAGAAAAGGGAGATGGGTAAGGAGCAATGTATCTCTCTTGTATATATAAATATATCCCCCTGAATTACATAACCACAGGCCTATACTGACAGTTTCAGGACCAAACCTATTTATTTCTGCAGGTGAGATAGCTCAGGCTTAACAAATTAACATAAATTGTCCCAAGATCAGTAATTCCCAAATGCACTTAGAAGAAGCCAAAGAAAAGCTCTCTCTAGACCTGCTCTGTCCAATAAGTAAGCCACTAGCCATATGTGAATAAATTTACATTCTAATTAAGTTAAAAATTCATTTCCTCACATTAGCCACATTTCAAGTGCTAAACAGTCACATGTGGCTAGTGCCTACTATTACTGGACAGCACAGATATTAAACATTTTCATCATTGTGGAAATTTCTATTGAACAACACTGGTCCTCATAAACACGCACCTTTAATCCAGGCTTCGCAGGATCCCTATAGCTAATTGCTGGTGGAAGTAAGTTCATGATTCGAAATTACCAAACAAATGAGGAAAAAAGATAACAGAAGGTGAGTAAGCAAAAAATGAGCAAACAATGAAATAAGGCCAATAACAACATTAGATAATAGTATTATCAAGACATATTATAAAATAAATGTTTTTAAAAATTTAAGATGAACGAAAAAATACAACCCAGGAAATAGTATCAAAAAGGATCAGACAACCTTGAACAAAGAACTTACTGAACTTCTAGAAATATGTGTGTATGTATGTGTGTTTGTGTGTGTGTGTGTGTAATCGTTGAAATTACAAATTCAGTGACTAAAGGAGGAATTCATTAACTGGCAGATATATCCAAATAAATTACCAAGAATGCAGCACAGGGAGATGGAAAGTATGGAAATAAGGTGAAGAGACATGGAAGGCAAAATGCAAAAGTCTTATTGAAGTTTCAAGGCAGAGAAAATAGAGAACATGGGGAAAAGATAATACTTAAAAAGGACAGCTGAAAATTTTCCAGATTTTATAAAAGTCATGAATCCTAAAATTCAAGAAATTAATGCCAAGTAAAATAAATATAAAGAATGTTTGTACCAGCACAATTCACAATTGCAAAGATGTGGAAACAACCCAAGTGCCCATCAATACATGAGTGGATTAATAAAATGTGGTATGTATATACCACGGAGTTCTACTCAGTCACAAAAAACAACGGTGATCTAGCACCTCTTGTGTTATCCTGGATAGAGCTGGAGCCCATTCTACTAAGTGAAGTATCACAAGAATGGAAAACTAAGCATCACATGTACTCATCATCAAATTAGTATTAACTGATCAACACTTAAGTGCACATATAGTAATAACATTCATCAGGTGTGAGGCAGATGGGAGGGTGGAGGAGGGGATGGGTATATTCACACCTAACTGGTATGGTGCACACCATCTTGGGGATGGACACACTTGAAGCTCTGACTCGGTGGGGCAAGGGCACTATACATAACCTAAACATTTGTACCTCTGTAATATGCTGAAATAAAAAAATTTAAAAATTTAAAAATTAAAAAAAGAAATCCACACCTGAATAAATCATAATAAAGCTGCAGATCAAAGAAGAAACATATCATACAAGTGGTCAGAGTAAAAAGTATCATCCACAAAGGAATATCAACGTCCACAATAGCAGACTTTTCCACATCCACAAAAGAAAACCAGAAGACCATGGGATAATGCCTTTCAAATGCAGAGTGAAAATAATCGCCAATCTAGAATTAAATACTAAGATGATTACTTAAGAATAAAAGTGAAATACGCATCTTCAGACAAACAAAAAAACTAATGTGCTTACCACTAATAGTTCTCATTGAAGAAACTTCCCACAGATACAATGAGACCAAAGGCCAGTAAGCCAAAAGGAAAGACAGGGAGGTAGGAAGGGATGGGAGGCAAGGGCCATGTGGATAAATCACACCAACATAACTATGCAAGATAATAATAAAAACAGGAACTGATTTGGGAAGTAACAAAACAAAATAGAACTAAGATTCTGGAAAAAGCAACCTAAAAGAAAAAGAGGTGTTTGGACTTAAAGCATTCTAAGTCAAGCCTGTTTAGAAAGAGGACAAAAATATTAACTTTAGATTTTGAGAAGCTAAATCTGGATGTTAAAACTCTAAGGGTAACAACCAAAAATAGAGAAATAGAATGTACAACTTCAAAGCCAGTGAAGATATAAAGACACGCTGGGAATGACAGAGACCCAATTCTGGAGAGTGATTTCCTGCGGGGAACGGAAAGTGGGGGCAGTGGGATCAGAGCAGGGTACGATGCCACACCTAGATTAATAATCAGTACATAAACAGATGTTTCTTGCCAGACGCAATGGCTCACGCCTGTGATCCCCGTATTTTGGGGGGCCAAGGCAAGAGGATTGCTTGAGCCCAGGATTTCAAGGCCAGACTGGGAAATATAGTGAGACCCTGTTTATACAAAAAATTAAAACATTAGCTGGGTGTGGTGGCTCATCCCTGTAGGCCAAGCTACTCAGGAGGCTGAAGCAGGAGGATCACTTGAGCCCAGGAGTTCAAGGCTTCAGTGAGCTATGATCATGCCACTGCACTCCAGCCTGGGTGACAGAGTGAGTGAGACCTTGTCTCAAAAGAACAAAACAAAAGATATATTTTAAATTGATGGTAGCCACACAGATTTTGTTAATTTTATTTTTTGTATCTTTCCTTTTGTCTAAAATACGTCATAATACAGTAAAACAAAAAGTATCTGCTGCACAAAGAAATATTAACAAAAATCTTATGAGATTAAAGTGCTTTAAAGTTTACAGAATGCTATTCTTTTCATTGCCTCGTTTGATCCTCACAACAACTGGAAAAAGAAGGCAAGACAAGTTTCATATTCCCCATTTTGCAAATGAGGAAGGGGCAATGGCCAGAGTGGTGAACACCATCCTTAAAATCATACAGCCAAGATCAGAGTTTGTCCTCACTCTAAGCCTTTTAAACTTGAATTCAATTTCTTCTAGAACACTATGCTACCTTGCATCTGTCAACAAATTTAAAGAATACATTACAGAATTAGCAAGCACCATAGAAATGGCATTTTACCTGAAAAGAATTCTGAACTTTAATGTAAGAATATAGTCAAAGGGATTTAAACAAGATTTATATACAAGGATGTTCACTGAAGCATTATTTATAAGGATGAAATTGAAAATGTCCTAAATACCTAACAGTAGGAAAGTGCACAGAATGGCCTAGCTGTGCCATGCAGTGTTATACAGTCATTATAAATAATTCTAAAAGAATATGAAATAGCTTAGGAGAATGTTAATAATATTAAGGGAGAACACTGAAAGTATGATACTCATTTTATTCCAGTAGAGATGTTGATGTAAAAATTAATAATGATGACAGATATGTGCATAGTAAAAACCTAAAAGGAAAGAAATATACCAAAATATTAATAGTAATAATATCTGGGGTGGAAGGGTTGAAATTATTGTTGATTCTTATCTTCATTCTCTAAATAAACACATATTGCCACTGTAATCCGAACAAAAGAAAGTGAATAGATTTTTAGGACTTCTTTGTTGCAAAAGCATTGGCAACTTTAACTATCTCCCTCCCTTACTAAGTAAAAAGTAACACACTAGAAGAAAATAACATCAAAAGAAAATAAATCAAAGACGAAAATAAAACATCTCTGCAACTGAATTACACGAGGCTATGGCCTAGTTCTCATTATCACTCGGTACTAATCAAATGAGCTATAACTGGCCTCAGAAGTATAACTGAAAACCAAATACAGAAAGACCAATTCCCCAAGTTTCTGGTTTAACAACAGCATTAGCTGAATATCAAAAAGGCTGCCCAAAGAAAGCACTCCAGCCAAGACATTTCATCTAGAACAGTGGTCTGTGCGACAAAAAGGTCAAATGGCTCTCAAAAAGTGCAAACCACCCAACCACAGAAATACATCATATCTTCTCATCATGAGAAGGCTTTAACCTGAACCAGGAAAAACTGGGGACCCTTCCTGGCCATCCATAGTTCCTGAATCCGACACGGAAGGGCAGTAACACTTTTCTTATAGAAGAGACCTGTTCTACTGAGTCTTTTCCGCTGACCCCCAAAGAAACATCTAATGTAATTTTAAAGTTCAATTCACAAGCTAACATCCAATACTACAGGCTGTCACTTTCCCAAACTTGTGCGTACCTATCATCTAATACATTGTGATGAGCCTCCGATCACTTCATTTACTTCTGTACTGGCAATCTCTCAAGTACCTATTCAGCAGGTCGCTCTAGAGGTCTTGCTGAGGATGGAGAAATTTTAAGATCTTCAATCTTGTTTTTACGTATAATATACCTGCCATCAAAATAACAGCGGTTAATAGTTTTTCCATTTCTTTTCCATTAGAGAAATGGATGAACGGAGAGCAGATGGAAAGCTGGAGGCTAATACAGTAGGTGATTCTTGCCTTTTTTTAAATCAAATGTTCTTCCATGCCCTTTATTCAACCCCTCTCCTGCTCCCTTCTTCTCAGGCTTCCTCTTGGGACTGTGAGCTCAAATCCAAGACTTATGGCAGCAAAGCAGTTTGGGAAAAAATGAGTTTGGAATTCAGAAAATCAGATTAATCTAGCTGAAGTCATTGAAATGGAGTTTTCACAGACAACCATAACAGGTCAGGCTCTGGCACAAGAACTCAGATGTCAATTAGGTCTTCATAGTGCCTTTGCATGATCACAGTGGTGGGGATAGTGGGGTGGGGGTGACAGTGCTCATTACGCTGATGAGGGGATGGTGAGGGAGAGGAGAAAGATGTTGAGGAAGAAGTAATATGAGAGCTGGGAAACTCAGCAAACATAAGCCTATGACACAAAACAAAACAATTTTGTTATACAAACACCAAATCGATAAAAAAATATAAATGAAAGAAGACGACACAGACTTTGTGACATGAAGTTTAAATCAACTTCATACATTTAACCTTATGATGTGAAGTCTAAATTGAGTTTAACTTTGCCATTTGTTGAGGACAAAACCCCTGTCTCTTCTATCTTCAATGAATACCAGTAGGGTATAGCAAAACAAGCACATCCTCGCCATCCAAACAAAATGTTTACAAGAAAGCAAAAAGTTCTGTGATTCACTTAATCTTGGTAGTCCCACATAGAAGTAGAAAAACCTGTGTTCTTCCCTGCTTGGTTTCAGAAACATTAAAGTCAACACTGACAAATCCAGAATCTGGAGAATGGGACAGCATTAACCGGCACCAGTGATTCCAATTTAACTGTTGTAATAACCCAGGGAGGGAACCTATTTCTATTAGATGCCAACAACCCACAAGAGGAGGAGAGCAAAATCTGGTGTTGTGAACTTTTCAGGACCACATATAAATAAAAGAATAATAACTTGAGGGCTTTTTAAATTAAGAGAAACATAAACTTTCCAGGTAATTAGCTTTTAAAATAAATCATTGGGGACATACAATTTCTCAAAAACCATTGCAAACAGCACAAAATATACCTTATCTCTTAACTGTGGCCAAATAGAGAAGGAAGAAAAGGAAAGGGAAAAATGTGGAGAAATATAAACAAAAGAAGAGACATAAAGGAAAAAAGAAAGGCAGAGAAAATGTGGATACAAACAAGAGGGGGAAAACAGAGAGAAGTGCAGAAGAAAGACAGCTAGAATAAAATCAAACTGAGGCAGTTTCAGTAGATTCTTGGTGAAATATATTAATTAATTAAACTGGTTTGGCAATCCCAGCTTTTCATTTCATCCATGTCAACGAGCATTACCTGTTATCTCTGCCCTTTGAAATGCCAATTAGGTCTTCAGCATGGAGTCATTAATTTAAAGCCCCCTAAATGTCTTCTTAGCTACAAATGGGTCGAATTTTCTCTGGCCAAAGCACATTAAGCATGTAGGAGGAAATGATTCTCTTAGCACCAAGACCAGAGATGGCTTAAAGCAGAGGTTCTCAATCCTTGCTGCCTGTCAGTATCACAGGGAGAGTTTTAAAATAAAATACTGATGGCTTACACCTGCATGTAATCCTATCACTTTGAGAGGCTGAGGTGGGAGGATCAATTGAGGAGTTCGAGACCAGCCTGAGCAACATAGTGAGACCCTGTCTCCACAAAAAATTTTTAAAAAATTAGTCAGGCATAGTGGTGTGCACCTGTAGTCCCAGCTACTTGGGAGGGTTAGGCAGGAAGATCACTTGAGCCTAGGAGTTTGAGGTTGCAGTGAGCTATGACAATGCCACTGCACTCTGGCCTGGGCAACAGAGCAAGACTCTGTCTCAAAAAATAAATAAATAAAAATAATAAAATAAAATAAAATAAAATACTTGTGCCCTATCTACCCTGGACCAATTAATTTAGAATCTCCAAGGAATAGCCTCAAACAGGGACATCTTATGTGCTGGGTGAAAAACATTCTTATGTCTCCACAAAAATGTAGAATGGCTTCTAGAGTGTGGATACATAAAATTATCTTCTAATTTCATTTGGTTTTTCTCTATTTTCAGCTGGGTTCTGGAGGGAACAAATGAATTTCTAAGAACCAAGTTTGGAGACATGTTCTTGCCACAGATTTGAATCCACCTAACTTTATATAACACGTGTGCAAGAGCTAGACTCCTAAAAAGACAGACTGCAGCAGCAGCGAGTCTGCATTGCATAGCACCTGAAGCATAGCTCAGCTTCACTCTCCCTTCACTGCCAGGCCCACCCAGCAGTACAACTCCTTCTAGTGCCTTTTAGCTGAATATTTTTGTCCAATAAATGAACCGTTCCAGAGTGTTATGGTTTCAGGGAAACTAAACTGCATCTTGCTAAAAATCAAAACAAAACAGAAAAAAAAAAAGTCCTTTAGAACTGTAAACAGTAAGAAAATTCTCTTTAAAAGAGTCTCTGTCCTCTGGTGCCATCTGAAGAAACCCAAAACCTGAGAGGTGGTTATTGCTAAAATGACCCAACTCCAAGAAAACCAAAGCATTATTTGTACATAATCCCGTCAACATCGTTGAGAGCTACCTACAGTGAAGAAATAACAAGCATGAAAGATCAGTATCAACTCCCGGTGTGAAGATTTACAAAGAGGATCTTTAGGAGTGGACTTCATGCATGCAATCCTGTATTTCTTTATTCTGTCAGCTTGGAATTTTGTTTTGGTTACCTTTGTTAATAGTCACTAGAGTATCACTAGCTGCTAACAGAAAACATGGTCTCTGCCCTGCAGGAGTTTGGGAACTAGGTTGAAAAATAGAAATAGAGATGAAACCGCTAAGTCAGACTTTCCCCAAAGTAACCCCAGCAGCTCCCTGTTGAGGCTCCAAGAGGAGGTACCCTGTAAAATTTGCTGACACTCTCACACATGGTGGGTTACTGTCTTGTGAGAACTAGAGCAATGTGTTTAGCATTTTCCCTACAAATTCCGTTTAAAATAAATTTTGGTCTTAAACCTTCCCCTCCTCTCCTCCTTTAATCCTCAGTGAGAGAAAAATAAATGCTAGCATCGAATCTCCTCCCTTCTCCCCCAAAAATGCTTGCTATTCTTTCACAGGACACTGGGAGAGACCATGTTACAATCCACCGGAAGAAAAAGTCCCCAAAGGGCTAAAATTTCCTATGTTTCTGCGAAGGGGTGGGGCAGAGAATCTGAGCTGGCATACCAAAAGCCAGGACAATGTGACTGTTTTAGAACAGGAGTTGTTAAGGTTCTGCAGACCGATGTTCACACTTAGCTGTGACCTTGAACAAGATAATTTCTCCAAGCTCAGGTTTCCCATCTGTAAAGTTTGTACAATAAGATTACTTAACTCAAAGGATCATGGTGAATATTTTACAATTTAATAATGAATGCAGAATGCTCAGCACAGTGTCTCACACAAAGCAAATACACAATTCATTCAACAAATATTTAATGAGTGTATAGATTGTTTCAGGCAATGTTCTATAGAGACTGAAACAATAAACACAACAGGCAAAAAAAAATCCCTGCTTTCATATTACTTACCATCTACTGTTAAGCAGACAGTAAGATAGTATCAGTGATGATTGCTATGAAGACTACATAAGCAGAGAAGGGGTCAGGCAGTGGGAATGATACACAGTTTAAATAGAGCGGCCAGCAAAGACCATACTGATTTGGCGGCACGTGAGTAAAAACCTGGAGAGGCCAGGAGTGAGCCATGCAGAGAAACTGCACAGGCCCTGAGGGAGAAGCACGCCTGGTGTGTTGGCAGATCAGTGAGGAGGCCAGTGTGACAGGGAAAGGCTAAGAATGGGGACGATTAGGAGGAGATGGGATCAGGGAGGCGAGGGCACAGCTCACTAGGTGAGGCCTTGGAGCTTTGCTTTCGCACTGAGTGAACTGGCAAGCTGCTGAGGAGGTCTGGGAAGAGGAGTGACATGATCTGATGTACAATTTTGCAGGATCACATTAGCAGCGCTGAGCAGAAGAGATTGGGCAGAAAGACAGGAGTTAAGAGACTAATGCAATAATAGAGGTGAGAGCTGAGGGTGGCTTAACCCAGACAATGGCAATCAAACTGGTGAGATGTGGTCAGATAGATTCTGGATATACTTTGAAGGTTGAGTCACCAGGATTTGCTAATGAATTCAATGTGCAATGTGAGAAACAGGAATTAAGGATAACTCCAGAGGTTTTAGCCTGAGAAACTGGAATAATTGCCCTTAATTGATCGGAGAGACTGAGGGAGACGCAGGTTTGAGAAGGACAGGTTATGGGGAACATCTGAAGCTCAGTTGGGACATGGTAAATATGATAAGCTTTTCCAGCCTCAAGTGGAGATATAAAAACATCAGTAAAATATTTGAATCTAGGGTACCGGGGTCAGGTCTGGACTCAGATGTAAGTGTGGGCATCACTTGTACATACATGCTACTTAAAACCATGGAACAGGATGAGATCACTAAGGGAGTGAGTATAAACAGAAGAAAAGTCTGTGAAGAGGGTTATAGGTGAGCAGGAACCAGCAAAGGAGACTGAGAAGAATTAGCCAATGAGGAAAACCAGAGGATACATACATAAATCTAAACTTCCTATAGATTGAAATCATTCACCTCCTTATTCATGTACCTGTGCATCTCTTCAATCTAGTGTAGTAAAACAGTTCAAACATAAGCTCTAGAATGAGATTAACCCAGATTCAAATCCAGATTCTTCACTTTCCAACTCTGAGACTCTGGGAAGTCATTTAAGCTTACTGAGTCTCTGTTTTCTTGACTGTGAAATAAGGGGAATAAAACAAACCTCACAGGATTGTGAGAATTAAATGAGATTTAGTCTATAAAGCACAGGGCTTGGTATACGAAAAGATCAATAAAGAATGGCTAGAGTTTCTATAATTATTATAATATTACTTGTCAAGTACTTTTTGAGCACCTCTAATGGGTGTACAAAGCACTATATCAGGTACAGGGCAGAGTACTGTAGCTCAGGAGGGTAACAATCTAGCAGAGAATAAAAGATGACAGGTAAAAATTTCAAAAACATGACACAGACCACAGTCCCCGAGACAAGCTCCTGGAGGACAGTGACCTTTTCTGTATGGTTTATACAGTTTCCTTGGCCAGTAGGACATGGCACGGAGCTGGCATGCAAGTGTTTCATGAATGAATGAATGAGAGACTGAGATGAAGAAACACTTGGAGTCTGTGGCAAAGAGTCATTACCAAGAGTTGAAATGGATAGACAGCCCTTCATTAATGAGACGGGAAGAAAAGTTTTAGTTGATTTTTTTCCATTCAATGAAATACAATTTACATAAACAGGAAAGATGGAAAAATAGTCTGGATTATAAAAAACTATTGCATTGGACATTATTGACTAAACCTTGGGACCTAAACAGATAGAGAGAGGATCCTGTCTTCTTGCTAAGTCTTGTTTTAGAGAAGTTTGTTTTGTTTCATGTTTGTCACCCGTAGAATGCAAGACCTTTTATGAAGGATAATACAAATAAAAAGTGTCATTGAGATCTTACTGTGCCAGGCACTCCGTGAGCAATTTATATCCAGTTACTCCTCAAAACAATCCTGTAAGATAGATACTATTATTCCCACTTGATAGATGAGAAAGTTTGAACAATACAATTTTAACAAACACTATTAAGTGGTAAAACTGGGACTTGTACTTCTGACTCCAGAACTGAGCCTTAACTATTACAGTGAGTCCAGGGGCCAAAATACTGACAGATGTCCAAAGAACTTTCTGGGTAAAGAAAGCCACAAAACGAAGAATTTAGTCAAATTAACAATAAAAATGAAAATCAGTATTACTTTTCTGGCTTCCCTGATTTTAACCAAACCCATTTAGAAGGTCTTTTCTAAGTCGGTTTGTAGCTCAGACATTTGTGAATGAATGGATAAATAAATGAATGAAACTAGCACATTCCTAAAACTTAGCCTCTAAATGAAGTTGGATGTGCCTGTTCCCACATTCTGGAACAGCAAAGCATATCTAGGTCTTTTTTCTTCTCTATAAAGGATGGGAATTGTTATTACTTTTGGGAGAAGTAAATACTCATCTTCTTTCTGTGAAGGATTTCTAAGAAACATTTGCATCTGTTTTGGTAGAACAGCTTCTATGCAATGCTGTCATCGCCTTAGAGCAATGCTTAGTGATTACTAATACATGTAAAAAATGGAAAAATGTGCTTGATAGGACATTTGGAAATACAAATAAACACAAAAAATAAAATAAAAGTCACCCATATTGCCACTACCCAGGGATAACCCCTTAGATTCACAGAATTTTAATTAAAATCAAACTATAAGCCGTTTGGAGGGATGATAGAGTACGGTGGCTATATTGTTTCTTTTGGTGCTCTTTTAACATTATTATAGAATCATTTTGCAAGTCTTTTTTTTTTTTTGATGAGAGAGAAGATATTAGGGTTTAGTCCCAATTCTTCATTTTACGGTAAGAAAACTAAGGTTCAAAGGAGGAGCATGACTGGCTGAAGAGCACACAGCTGCTTGGCTCTGGACAGAATTAGACTGCTGGTTTTTTAACTCCCAGTTTAGCACTCTCTATACTAAAATGTCCAAGGTGAAACCCCACCATTCTGTATCTATGCCTTTGGGTCTTTGTTGTGCTTTGCTTTTCAGCATTTCCCTATAAATTCAAAATACTCTAGGAATGGAGAAAGAGCTTAAGCTTTAGATTACAAAATTTCAATGAATATTCGTTCCAGATGCAGACCCCTCAAGGGAGCCACAGAACCCTCATGAGCAAGCCATCCCCCTACCCCTCAGCTCAGGACCACTCCCCAGCCTGCCTTTCTTTCCTAACACAGCCCCTAGGATCTTCCTTTATATCTTGAACTCTATCACCATCCCCTCTTCTTTTGGGGTTAATAATAATCATATCAACAATCTATTGAGTATATGGCAGTTGCCACCCTATACACACATAATCTAATTTAACCCTTAGGATACCCTTCTGTTCAGTTCCTTATCTCTACTTTATCAAGACAGAAATATAGAAAGCACATTCCCAACATCATGGAAAAGTAAATGCTGAAACTCAGACTTCAAGCTAGTATCGTCCAACTCTCAACTCTCTCGTCTCCCCATTGGATACTGAGCAAGATGAACTCTTCCAAGGTCTTGCCATCCTGGCTGTTCTTAAAATCCTTTCAGTGTTGAGGGTTTTATTGTAAATCACTATGGGGAAATCAGATAAAAATCAAAGCAATCAAAAGGACTTTGGACTTAGTCCTGATTTCAAGGTTTAGCAACTCAATTTAGTAGCTGTGCGATCTGACCTTTGGCAAATTTGCTTGAATTTCTGAGCCTAATTTCCTTTTCTGCAATTATGAGTATTTGAGTGTCTTCCCCAAAACCAGGGTGCCTATATAATTTATTACTGGAACCAGTATACTTTTGAAAGTGAAAGGGAATGCCAATAATAATTCTAGTGGGACAACAGGTGTGAAACAGGACTTTCCCGGACAAATCAGTACATCTGGTCCTCTAAAGATAACTACATCAAAAAACCTAGCACATGGCCCTGCACATAATTGAGGGTCACAACATTTTAGATTCCTTTCTTTTCTGTATACATGAAGCATCAAATAGCATAGTGGTTTTCACCCAGGAATGATTTTGCCAACCAGGGCAATTTTGCTTCCTGGGGAAGATTTGGCAATGTCTGGACACATTTTTGGTTGTCACAACTGGGGCCAGGGATGCCAATGGCACATGGTGGGTAAAGATCAGGAATGCTGGCTAAGCATCCTACATACGCAGGACAGGCACTCACAACAAGGAATTATTCAGCCCCAAATGGTAATAGTGCCAAGGTTGAGAAATGCTAAATTTGTACTCTTAAAAACCACAGTGGAAGAGAGGATAGAGAAAGTCTGGTGCCAAGGACAGAAGTTTACTTTGTTTCTCATAGTTTTATCAAGGGTCAGCGCAAATATGGAGCTAATAAAATCCACCCCCTTAGAATTCAAGGAAAATGTTGCATTCTTTTGATAGTCTAATTATCATAAACACATTTGCAAATGGGCCTACCACAACTCTGAAAATACCATGTCACATCTTAGAGACAACTTTCTATGCCAGAAAACAAGAGCCCAAGTACCATGTACATAATGCAATCTGCATACATTCAAAGAACAGCAGTTCATGTGCAATCAACACAGGTGCTTCTCTAAAGGTATGAAATTATAATTAGCAATAATAAAGCTTTCATCTGACTTGCCTTCCCTAGGACGTGCTCTGATGATGAAAATAAGTTTAATTTTTTAAGCCCCGTGCCTAAAATGAAGCAACTATTTGGGGAACCAAAGTTCTTTGAAAGAGAATGAGCAATTATCCACAACTGTATGGGCCATAATTAATTGATCATTCACTGACATTTTCACACTCCCAGATATACATGAAAGAGGTATTAAAGTTTTAAAAGCTCTCTTCAGATTCACACCCTACCCCCAGCCCCATCAAGTCAAGCTTCAGTATTCAATGTTGCATTCAGGGTGTGCAGCTTGGCTCAAGAGACAGGCTGTAAGATTGGGTAAACTCACATTTATCTCAACTATAAGGCAAACAGAGCTCATTTACATACAGTTGCAAGCAAAACATAATCCCTGTTTCTTCGTAGAAAGGACACCTAGTAGTTTGGGTATCATCTGTTCTGAAAGTCTAAAAACCCCAGGAAAGAGATTTTAATTTTAATTCTTTTTTTTTTTTATTTGGAAGTCCTAAGTTTCTGCACTATCAACTGGCTGATCCTTACTAGGAAGGATTTTTGCCTGATCATCGTGAGAGTGAACAGGTCAAACAGTTTCACAGATCGCTGCTGGCTGGTACAATGTCCAGCTGGTCCACTTCATGAGCTCCAAAGACTAGTGCTTGTTTATGAGCTTCCTACAGTCGTGTCTCTTCCAAGCAGGAAAGGGAACAAAAGGAGACTGTTCGGAGGCCCTCCCGGACAAAGATGTCTTTTCTGACATAAGTAAGTCTACTCATCAAGGCAGTAAAAGTGAAGAGAAGCAAGAAGGAGTGATGTTTTCCTGCAACTCCAGACCAGGGAGATGGATTCAAAGTACTACCAGTAACCAAAGTAATCTCTCTCTCGGAGTTTTTAGACTTTCAGAATGGTACCCAAACTACTAGGTGCCCTTTATGTGGAGAAACAGGGATTATGTTTTGCTTGTAACTGTATATTAATGAGCTCTATTTGCCTTTAGAGTTGAGATAAATGTGAGTTTATCCAATCTTACAGTTGGTCTCTTGAGCCAAGCTGCACAGGGAGACAGAGTAGCTTAGACATGGAGAAGCTTCGAAAGATATACCATCTTGGTTTATCTGGACAATAATGAGAATTTTCTGCTTTCAACCTGGAACACCCTTTTCCTTATCCACTTCATCATCTTTTAAAAACTAACCTTCCAAAATGTAAAAAAAAAACAAACTTTCTTCTCAGATGATTTCAAATAGAATTAACCATCCTAATTTGGAGCCACTGTAGTTGAACATACTTAGTTCTATTGTATTCACTGGACTTTATAGTAATAAATTGACTTAGATTCCTATGAGTTCATTTATAGCATTTTTGATTTCCCACTGCTCAGCACTGTGTCTGGCACAAAGTAAGACATGAAATAAAGCTTTGACCAGCTAAATTAAAATGACATGAGAATCACATGATGCTGTTGAATTGGTATGCTCTGATTCGACAGTATAGTTACCAGTCACACAATGGTCAACATCTATCAAGCACTTATTAAGTGCCAAGAACCATTCCAGGTGCTTATTAATTGGCATGTAATATTTTTATTTGCGGATATTAATTGACTTACAACCATATAAGATGGGTATTAATATCTCCACTCTGTAGTTGAGTTAGCTAAGGCACAGAGAATTGCCTATGGTCATATGGCAGGAAATGGCAGGTAAGGATTCAAAGTAGGCATTCTAGCTGCAAAGTCCAAATTCTTAGCCATCAGGAAATACTGATGCAAGACTTTCAAGGAGAAAAATGGTCAGAGAAGAGTCTAATGCAAGGTAATGTCATAAGCAAGCACTGGCCTTATTAGGCTGGAAACCTAGACAGAATCCATGTAGATCCAGGTCTAGGCTAAGAAACCATCTGCTGGCAAGCCAGTTAGAGCTCTCATCACCTCCTATGAGTTCTCTGCTCCTGATGCAGCTCATCTTGCTTAGTCCTGGAACTCTAGGACAGGGCTAATAGGATACATCAGTGTTTCTCAACTGCAACACTATTGACATTTGAGATCAGATAATTCTTTGCTGTGGGGAGTTTGTCCTGTGCGTGTAGAATGTTTAGTAGCATCCATGTCCTCCACCCACCAAGTGACAGGAACACTCCCTCCTTCCACTGCAGTTGTGACAACCAAAAATGTCTTCAGACATTGCCAAATGTCCCCTGGGAGGCAAAATTGCCCCCAGTTGAGAACCACTAAGACATGTGTGGCCCCTGATTGTACAAGAATGCCTCACAGAGTGCAGAATGACTCTACTCTCTTTTCTGCCATCAGAGTACAACATGCTCTGCCTGGAATGGTGGGAAACCCTAACGCTCAAATCCCCTCTTGGGCCACATATACTTGCCCGTCCCCTCTCCACTGGATGTTAGCAGGACAGGAGGGGATATTAAAGCTCAGCCATGTCTATGTTTCTGTGTAAGGGCTCACTCATTTAGAGAAAAAGAATTACTGTTTCTAGTTTTGCCCTAGAACTAAGAAAGCCCTTAATCAGACTCATACACCCTAGGAGGTAGGAAGAGCAATTATAATCATTTCCATTTAAAAGAGCATGAACAGGAGGCTCAGAAAGGTTAAGTGATTTGTCCAAAATCACAAAGCTAGTTCATGTTAGAGCCAAGGCTCAAACCCAGACCTTTTATCTCAAACTTTATTATAGCTCTTTGCCACCCGCAGGGGAGAAAAGCTTTCAAAAGACCAATTAAAGCAGAAAGGAAAGTGAAAACTTCCCAACTACACTCTGATGACTAAATCATCTTGAGTAGAGTGGGAGATGTCCAAACATTAGGAATACTTAAAATGAAGCCGAACACAGAACTGAATGGGAAGCAGCCTCTGCAGATGAGAAATGAATAAGGATCCTGCCACATCGCATCCATCTCTAACTCGCACCATCTGGTAAATAATAGATCTAAGCATTCTTGCAGTAAACCCACTCGCTAAAAATTTCCAAGTGCTGCTCAAGAGTCACTCAAAATGTGTGTCTTCTCTTGCACCAGCTTGTGGGGAAACGACAGCATATTACACACTGGCCTCAACTTTACATCAGCACCCAAGACCTCTTTTGCTAACAGGCAGTTGTGATCTAATGTGCCTGTGGCACTGAAATACCCAGGGACGACAGCCAGACTGACAAAGAGGAAAAACACATTCTCTGAAGAATTAGATATTCTCCTAATCAGGAAGATCAAACTCAAACATCTGACACTGCTGTGGCCACAACAGCAACAACAGTTTGTTCACAGTCACTATCAGTTTAACAGATTAGGCTTTGTGCCCACTGGCCAAAACATTTCCTGTTGTTCCATATGTACTCCAGCATAGCTTTGATAGGATGACAGAATCTACAACATCATGGCCTCTAATCCCCATGGCCAAGTGTTGGATGTTATAAGGCCTATGTTAGTATTAAAGTTTTTGATCATTCATTCATTGAACATGTATTATCCAAACCTATTTTATCCCAGACCCTGGGCTAGAGATACCAAGAGAAATAAGAAAAAGTTGTTGACCCAAACATCTTATGGAATTAACGAAAATACAAACATACAAATGTATAATTTGAATACTGTGGGTTAAGTCGGATAAATAAGTTGAAAATGTAATAAGATCAGGGAGAAATAACCAATTGTGACCAATTAAGCCTGGGATCTCAGGGAGAGTGATGTTTAAGCAAAGTATTAAGCACAGAGACGTTAACCAGATGGATAAAAGATGGAAAGATCTTCCCAGCAGATAGAACAGCATGAGCAAAGGCACGGAAGTATGGAATACCAAAGCAAGTTGTGGGATCCTCAAATTCAGTAGGGCTACAGCACCAGCTATGAGTAGGTAAGTGGTCAATCATGGTAGACTTTGCCTTCTACTCCAACAAGCTGATTTCCAATTCACCTTATAGATATTAGCATGGGGTGGGGGGAAGGGGAGCTCTCCATGGTAAGGAGGAGAGACATGATCACATTTGCCTTTGGAAGTATTCTTCTTCTAGTGATGTAAGGAACAGATACATCATGCAAGCAAGACTGAATGCAGAGGAGGCTTCCAATAAGGATGTATAGAATGGAGCTCATATTCTAGCAGTTGACACACAAAAAAAAAAACATTAAGAAAGAAGTATATAAGATGTTCAAAGAGCTTCAAGTACATTTTTTTTTTCATTTAATCCTATGAGGCAGGTACTATCATTACTTGCATTTAATTGATGAAAACAGTGTACCAGTCAGGGTGTGACTAGAAAAACAGAAGCCACTCTCTATATTTCAGGTATGGAAAAAAGAGAATTAGAGATGTTCATCGGATTGGGAAGGACTAGGAGAGTAAAAGCTGAGAAGCAGACCCCAGTGATCTCAGGTTGTTGCAATGGAGTCACTAATTTTAAGACTGTACCAGGAAACCACTAAAAGTTTAAAGAATCTCCAGGAAGCTTCCACTGCTCTCTGGAGGAACAGCAGCAAACAGATCATTCTCAGGAGCTCACTGGGAAACCGCTGTGGCTCTCAGAGCTGCCCAGGCATCCAGCAGCAACAGCTCCTCCTCTCCTGCCTCCCAACACTTGTGCAAGTGCCTGTCATTGGCTGCCTCTAACATGAAATCATACAGGGAAGGAAATGCTAGGAAAAGTTTTTCCATTTCTCTGTAATATGACAGAAAGGGGACCTTAAGAATGGAATGGCAGTGATGCCAAGTTGATAACAGAGAATCCAGCATAGAAACTGAGACACAGAAAGTTTAGGTAACTTTCCCAAGAACACCCAGGAATTAGGACCAGGGAAATTAAATAATTTGCCCAGGGTCACATAGCTCATAACAAGTAAGGCTAGGATTTTGGACCTATGCAGTCATATTACAAGGCTTACCAATTTAATCACCATGTTGATATGGGAAATAAGGGAAAAGAAGAGATAAAGAGTTACTGGCGGGTTTCAGGTTGGTTAATGACTTTTGGTGCTGCTAAATTAAGACTATTCCAACCAGTTCTTTTGCCCAAATAAGCCATATGAAACAAGAAAGGAGAAGAAAAAAATGTTCAAAGGCTACAATCTTCACTTTAATGGGATTCTAAAGAGCTCTTAGCTATTTGGTCTCTGAACCTCGAAATTGTTCAACACATGTGGCTTTAGTGGCCTGGAGGGAGTGCCAAGACAAAGCCATCAGAAAGTTCCCTGATCCCTGCCCTTGAAGGAAACAGAGCAGGTGTGGGGATCAAGTCCTTGATCCTGCTCTTCCCAATTTCTACCGAAGGTCACCCTATTAATTCCAGGATAAAATGGCTCTCCAATAAGATTTCTGTAAAATATTACCACTGCTACTATTAATAATAAATTGAACAGACAATATTCCTACCTTTCTGAACAATGTGGTTTTTCCATCTCATAGTCCTTTACTCAAATCTTTCACCTTGATCAAATTGCTAAGGAACATGAATTTTAAATGCCTCAAGGTTCCAATAAAAATGACTCAAATAAATTGTTTCAAAATTTGTAAAAAGCATACAACAATCTATCACAAATAAAGCCAATATTTATCCTCAATGAGGATCTTATATAATGCTCCATTCACTCCTTCATTTGCTCATTTCTTCCTCCAGTGACTGCTCCATCTCAGACACTGCTGTGGGGGCTAAGGCTCCAAAGACAACTAAGCATTGATACATTCATAGACTAGAGACCAAGGGTCACCAAACTTTTTCTATTGAGGGTCAGATAGCAAATATTTTTGGCTTTACAAGTCAGATGGTTTCTGGTACAATTGCTCAACTCTGCCACTGTGGTGTGAAAACAGTCATAGGTGATATGCAAATGAATGAGCAGGCTGTTTCCAATAAACGTTGTCAAAAATAAGTGGCTGGCTACATTTGGCCCACAGGCTGTAATTTGCTGACACTGATCTAGTCCGCCAGTTTTCAAAATGTAAGCCCTGATCCAGAAGTATCAGCATCACCTGGGCACTTGTTAGAGATGCAAATTCTCAGGCCTTATCCTAGAATAGATCCACCAAATCAGAAACTATGGGGGTGGGACCCAGTAGCCTGTGTTTTAATAAGTTCTCCAGGTAATGCTGATATACATTAAAGTTCCTGAGTCATTGGTCTACACCTGGACTGTTCAGTATGGTAACAATAACTATAACATTAATTTAAATTAAATTAAAGTCTCAGTTCCTCACTTGCACTAGGCACTCCCATGTTCAATAGCCACATATGGCTTCTGGCTATCATATTGCAAAGTGTAGACCTAGAATATTCCCTTCATGGCAGAAAGCACTGATGTAGACAGACAGACATACCAACCAAAAATCTCCAGGTATCATGATGGGTACAATAACGTCCCAAGTACAGATGTGGCAGGAAGGTGGGATGGTCAATTTTATGAGTGGGGAAAGGGATTATGAAGTTTTCACAAGGATGGGACATGTGGCAGTGTCTTGGATGTAGCATAGGAGTTCACCCGCTGACACTGCACAGTGAGAGACTATAGTAGGGAGAGGTGACTTGAGGTAGGATCCCATCATGTGCAAAGGCACCAAGAGATGATTGGGCAAGATTTGTTACAAGAACTGTGGTTTCTTCACTATGGCTAGAACAAAGGGTATGTGTGGGTAAGAATGGAGAAAAGAGCTGAGAAAGATGGTGGAACCCAATCATGGCAGACTTCAGGTGTCTTTCTTAGGCGCTTGGGGAGCTACTGGCTGTTTAGAGCATGATCAGTTCACATTTGTAAAGATCACCCAATCAAATGCTTCCAAGGCCTTAGAAAGAATAAGTAATATGTTCACTTATCTGATTTATCCCAGGCTTCTCTAGTTAATTTGTTTACTTTCACCTACTGAAAGGAAGAAAGTGGAGGAATTAAGCTGAAACTGATCTGTCATTTAAAATAAAACATGTTATTACACTCACCTTGCCCTGAATGTCCTGTCTGTCCTAACATACAAGAACAGTAGAAAGGTTAGGCTTCTGATACACTCGTTATCTGGTATCCATCCATTAGCGTCCAGTAATGCCAACGAGCACCACAATGGCAGTCACTTTCCACTGCAGAACCTGCAGACACAGTTACTTTCTGCCAATACCAGAAGCACAAAAGGCAAATGTTATAATACAAGATCCTACAGTTTAGTGTTCAGACACAAAAGCTCTACACATGGCATTCACATAAACCAGGGCTAAATGGCCATTTATGTAGCAAAACAGTACCCCAGAAATGGTGACAGTGCAAGGATAATTACAGAAGGTTAGTGGGAATGGAGAACACACTGTGTTGCCAACAGGACATGCCTGGCTTACAAGAGAGCAATGTCATATTTTACTTAAATTCAATGTTAACACCTGTAAAGAAAAACCAGTTAGAGGCAAAGCACAGATGGGACTCTGGAATTGATTCTTGGTGAGAGGGGAAGGAGAAAGGGCCAGAGGGGGAAGAAATCTTGAAAATGGGCCTTACCCTTACAAACCAAAAGCATTTCAGAAACTGCTGACCTTTTCACAATGGCATTGATTTAGCCACAGGACAAAAAAAAAAAAAAAACAACTGCAAAGCAAAAAAAAAGTCACCTCAGGATAATAGGTTAAAGCAAATTGTGAAAAGAAGAATGAACATGACCTTGAAAGGCCAATATATCATCAGGCCAACACAACCTGGACAGGCATTTATCACCAAGGTCATTCCCGGGGAGGAACCGCTATTACCACAGAGAGAGTCCTGCACCCACAATGTGTTCATATCAAGTAGCCACAGAAGTAATTTCAACAGCAAGAATGAATCTCTTCTCTTCTCTTCCTCCAACTTCTGGGTCTTTCACTGACAATCATGCGTCATTCGTACTGGGGTCTCAAGAGGCTCGATCATTCCTTTTACAGGCATCCCAGCAATACATAAAACTAACATACTCATCAAACTCCTATGTTAGAGCTTAAAGAAAATTGAGCAATACACTCCCAGAATTTAAAAAAAAAAAAAGGAAACTGGTGAACAGAAAGAAAATTTGTTAAAAGACGGTTACCTTAAGAAAAACAGAATTGACCTTATAAGAAAAGGTACAGAGATCAGAAAAAATGGACAAAGTTCAAGTCAGTGAACACATATGTTCCGTCATCAGTGCAAGCTGAGAGAAAAATATTGACAAATGCAATGGGGAAGTTCAGCTAAGGAAAACAAGAGCCAAAATCAAGACTCTTTTTTTTCAAAAGTACTTTAAGAGATTGATCTTAAAACAACTACAAGGTGGGGAGACTAAGACTTTCCTTGAGTATTAATTTTATTATATAAGTTGATTATAAGATTTCAAGTTAATCAAGTTAGATAAACAAATTAATTAACTTTCCAGTCCTATGTTCTTCATTTATTCGATCAAAATTATTGAGCAGCTAACACAGCACCGTGCTCGTTACTGGCTTCACAAATATGTATGAAATATATCATCTGCCCTCCAGGAGTTCACAGTGCCCTGAGATTTGAGCAATCTTCAAGCAAATAATTACAGAATATAAGTGCTCAAACCAGGAGTTAAGCATGCATTGAGTTATGGGTCCATCAGCCTCATGAAGGTAAAACCTACCTGTGAAATAAGCCTATCTGATGCTTGGCTAGAAAAAGTTCAGACTCTCGGAGGAATGTCAGCATTACAGGACTGAGGAAGCGGTACATTAAACTACATTTCTTCATTAATCTGTCCTAGAAAGAATCTGTCACAGTTGTTCAAGCAGAATTCACAGTGTGAACAGGGAGAAAAAGGATAGAAACAAAGTGACCAAGCTTGGCTCCCCCCAACAAGAATTTCCATTTTAGAGGCTTGACACAATCTTCCAAATGGAAACATCTAATCGCAGTCACAGGCAGTGAGAGCACAGGTCACCCCCTGCTAAAATCCCAGTTGCCTGTTGCATCAAATCCAACTGAATCATTGAGTTGACTCAGTTGAGTCAAACTTAAAATCCCTGGCAGAGGAATCAACTGAAACAGCTCCCATCTGCCAAAGCTGGAACAATTAGAGCAAGAAAACAAAGAAGTATAGGATTATAACCCAAAATATAAAATAGATATCTGAGTCTTCTTCACCAATACACATAAACCTCAACCAAATAATGAGAAAAGCATCAGACGAATCCAAACTGAGGGATATTCTAAAAAACATCTGACCAGTACTCTTAGAAATTGTCAATGTCATCAAAAGCAAGAAAACTATCACAGCCAAGGGGAGGGAGCCTTAGGAGGCATAACGACTACATCTAAATATTAGCCTGAGAGGGATACTGTAGCAGATAAAGGGCTTTAGGTGAAAACTAAGAAAATCTGAATAAAGGTATGGACTTCAGTTAAACACAAGGTATCAATACTGGTTCATTAATTGTAAGAAATGTTCCAAGCTAATGTGAAATGTTAATGGCAAAGAAATACATCCTTGGCAGATAATGTAAGATCCATTTGTGTCTCACAGCAACCCATTTAGGTAGCAGTCATAATTATCCCCATTTCAGAGGAGAAAGCTGAGACAGAGATTAGTTAAGGAACTGACTCAAGGCCACATGACTGGGGCAGTCAGGATTCAGATCCAAGCAGTCTGACTGCGGAGATCATGCTTTTAGTCATCACCCCATGCTGATATCCCATGCCCCACAAAAAGTGCCTTTGATCTACAGGCACTTTGTTCAGGCTCACCCCATCCATGGGTAGGACTCCCCCCATCCCAGACCCTGATATTTTCTTTTGACTGGTTGCCTTCCTTGATGCCATTTCCACAGCCCCATCCTCTAGCTATCTGTTTCCACCTCTTGCCTCAAGATCAGGAACCCTTCCTGACCAACTCCAGGTATCCCTAGTCTTTCTGTGGCTAATATCCTCAGTACTGCTTCCTATATCCTGTGGCCAGAGTAAGGACCTTAGTGAAGTATCCACTTTAACACATGACACAAGCCAGCAGGTCCCAGGGTGTGGCCAGGGATCTGCGTGTATGAGGGTACCAAGAGGGCCATGAGAGAGACCAAGAATGGTAGGTGAGTCCTAATAGATGCAAGCCAAGACTCCCACGCAGGATGAGGAGGTGATGCCCCTAACTTCAAGACACTGGCCTGGATGGAGGAGAAAGGAAGCTCACCCAAGGGGAAAATGTCGTGGTCTGGCATGGAAGGCTGGCAGCGAGAACAGCTCTGAATGTAGCACACAGGCAAAATCTGAAATATGCTCTCAAGGTTGGAATAAATGGAGCAAAGCATGTAAAGATTTGCAGCCCCAGGATGCTGTAAGAAACGGTGCATTCTGGGCGGAGCAGACACTCTTCTTACTGTGGCAGCAACTGAAAACCAGAGGGGCTGCCGTGGTGCTCAGCTTGAGGGCAGCCTGTGTTCTTGAACACTGGGTTAGACTCTTCATGGGGAAGACCCAGGAGACACAGATCCTGAACCCCCCCAGAAGCATTCTCAGCATGCTGCCTGGAAACCTGGTGCACAAGAAAACTATAAGGCTCTAGAGTCAGAGCAAGTTGCTCAATTTCTCTGAGCTGCATCTCTTCAACAGTAAAGTGAGAGAAATAACCTTTACCTCACAAAGTGATTGTGAAGATTAAATTAGTTCGTAAAGCTCTTAACACAGTGGTTGGTACTCAAGAGGGGCTCAGGAAATAGTTTTCTACCCTTCTGGTTACAGTGATGAATACAGTGGTAGAAATAACTTTAGAAGTGGAACGTGAAGACAAACACTGGTTCATGACTATGTATGGAATGCTTTCTGAACTATTTACTGAATGCCCATTGTGTGCTAAGTGGTGGAGAAGAGGAACAAAAACAGTGAGAGGGAGCTCACAGTCCTGTGGGGAAGGGGGACAACAATCAATTAAGTACGCATGCGTGTGTTCACCAAGACACGGAAATAAGCACTCTGAATGTGCGGTGGACACAAAGATGGACGCCTGAGGTCTTGCAAGGGAGCACTTGCTGCCCAGCTGCAGACAGTACGATCAGCAGACCTCCTCCAGGTGTCAGCTCTGTCGGGGGCCACCTTAGCTGCACAGAAATGAGGTCACACTCTTCCCAGGGCAGTCTGCCTCTGGTGACAGGAGCCAGGCGGAGGTATAAAAAAGCCTAATCATTTTAGTCCAACTTGGGACAACTCAGATACAGTATCTGTTCCGGTATCTGTCATGTCAGGATTGTAACTTCTTCTTCTCACTCTGCCCAACCTACTTCCTCCCCTTTCCTTTCCTAGGTGTTGATCTCTAATAAATATCTTGCACCCCTCACTCCATCTCAGCAGCATCTGCTTCCAAAGAACACAACTTGTAACAGGAAGAAAGAGACCGGTCAGTTGAAATGTATAGCACATAAATCTTGGTTAGAACGGGCGGTCCAGAAAGATTTCCCTATAGAGCAGTGGTCCCCAGCCTTTTTGGCAGCAGGGACGGGTTTCATGGAAGACAATTGTTCTACGGACAGGGGTGGGTGGGAGAGGGAGGGGGAGCTCAGGCTGTGATGTGTGGCCCAGTTCCTAACAGGCCACAAACCCGTCCCAGAGGTTGGGGACCGCAGCTATAGAGGACATTCTTGAGTTCTGCAAGTTGATTAGATCTTAAAGAAGCAATGATAGGGAAATAAGGTTGCCACCTGGGAATTAAACACGTAAAATCCACATATAATAGGTGAGATTAGCCATCTGGGTAAATAAACCTAGAAAATGTCTGTAAACGTGTGACTGAGGAATTCAGGAACACTGAAATCCCCAACCAAGGTGATTTGGAAGTAATTTCAAGGAATGAGAACTGCAGTGTGATTGTAATTTACTAAGCAGAAGGAAGCCTAATCAATGGCATTGTACTCTGTTTATATATACACAGACGAAACAGAAAGGGGGCTGGGCAGTGAAGGTAGAACAGCACTTCACAATGGGATGTGGCTCAAGGCAGGGGGAACTAAGGGCAGTTTGCTGAGTTTCTTTTTTAATCACCTGGGACAGGGAGAGTGGAATATTTTTGCCTGCTTTAAACATTGTAAAAAATATTCTTAGTCAAGCTTTATGGCACCTCAGTTTTCAAAAGAGTCCCTCAAGTTTACCCCCCTTTTAGGCTATTTTTAAGGCATACAGTTCTAGACACTTGACATATATGTATTTTATTGTTCACCCTCACTTTCTAGACAGCAAGTATTACCACCTTGATATTGAGGAGGGAAAAACCGAACGTCCTAAATTTTAAATGACTTGTGTGCAATCTTAGCTGTTAAATCAGAGCATGGAGATTGGCACCCCAGTCTACTGTGCCCCAGGCACTGGGGAATACAGCTGTGAACTCATCCCTTTCAAACCTCTCCTGAGGCTTCCAGTCAATTCTAGCTCTGCTGTACTGGAATGGTAGGAAGAGCAGGGGGCAGGCAGGGCGGAGGGGAGGGTAGGTAGCAAGCTGAATCCTCATTTACTATAACAGAAAGGCAATAGATAATGAATAATTGTGTAAAGGATAACAATACAAGCACATCATGAGAGAATAATGGAAGTAAATAGAAAAAACTTCAAAAGAAACTTCCTTAGGTAAGGAGTAGGAAGGAGCGAGCAGTAGACTGCTGTTTTTCATCATAAGCCCTGTAATGCTGTATCACCTTTAAATGTATAAATGCTTTATCTTGGTAAAAATAAAATTAGTTTGAAAAGCAATGCTCTATGAAGAGAAAAAAATATTTGCGTAGTGTAGTCTGAAAGACACATAGTCAGTCCATTCCTGCAAATATACCTCCATTCCTGGATTAAGCCAGAACAATGAACAGCCACATTCCAGGGCACAGGCAGCGGCTCATTCTGGGGAGGGTGGTGCTCTGGTGGCAGCTCAAGAACAGCCACCTGTTGACAGGGTCTGTGTATCGTGGAGATGGACTAGCCAGCCTACCAGTGCCCACTACTATTAAACCTTCCTTTAAACTCATGCTCATTAAGGAAACCTCTGATCATTTTTCCTTCCCTTCAAGGTGAGAATATCCTAGTCTGTCTGAGATAAATGTCTGACCCGCCTGACAGTTACTGTAAATTATTCAATTGACATTCTGAGATATTATATATAATCAAGTTCTACCAGCATGTCAAACATAAGCCTGTCCCAAAGAGATGGAGCTCTTCTCAGCAAACTGGCAAAATCAGATTTCTGAGGCAGCAAGACACAGACCCTGCACAGTGGTGATTTTCACCGGAGGAAACGCCACCTTGCATGTAATTTCTGGATAACCAATCATGCACCCTTCTGCCTGTGACACCCTCTGCTTCACTGTGAACCACAGATATGTCATGTGAGGTATTATCAGGTCGGATTAGGACTTGGGGTCTTGTTTTACTCTTCTCACCACACATCATGAACACAGGCAATGTGTCTTGGCACGCAATCTAATAAATAGAAGACCTTCAATAAATGTTAGTTGAATGAATGAATGAATGAATGATGGTAAATACCATGAAGCTACTTAGAAGTAGATGTGAAACCACGGTGGGGACCAAGGTCAAGGAGAATGCCCAGTCAAGTGAACTGGTGTTCCAGGTATTTTGCTGGCAGCAGTGAGTCAGAGATGACCATCCTAGTGACCCATCGTAAGTGGGTGTGATGATTACACAGTAAACTGAAGCATGACGGTTTGATAACACATCAAATAAACGGGCCCAGGGACATCAAAGTGTTGGAAGTCCACATGGCCAAGGTGTCTGTTTTAGGGTAAGAGTTTCATAAGGCCTCCTTTGACACAACCTTGTCAGAGGCTGGAAGGAGCCATAGCTGCTGCCTCTGCCTTTTGGGTCTATGTGTTCTACAACTGACCATGTACACACTCACCCCCTGCTAGCCAAATTGACACATCTGCCCTCTCTGTGATGAACCTGACCGGAGCCTGTTGGAGACTCTACCTTACCTGGCGTATTGAATGTCTCAGTTGATGGAACCCTGAGAGCAACAATATTTCATCTTTTTGTCTCATGTTAGCCCAAGGTGAGTGAGTTATTAAAAGAGCTAGCACTATAACATGAAAGAAAGTCAACACTGCCACAGGCCCCAGAGAGAGAGACCTCTGGAGTCTGTCTGCCTCTCATTCTGGCCTAGGACAGGTATGAGGATGAGTATGGGCAACCTCACAAGCTTAACCTTTCCTTCTCCCCCACACTTCTGTCCATAGATTTTCTCCTTATGAGTCCTTTACATACATTTTTCATTCATGTACCTATTCATTTATTTATTCAACAAACATTTCTTCAGGACCTACTATGAAATAGGCTCTATGAATCTAAAAATTACTATAATACGCCCCCTGCCCCAGTCTAAATCCCACATATAAGAAAGAAATCTAAAACATTCAGATGTTAAGAAAAATTTTCCTAGTATCCTTTTATTTAGAATCATGTCCATAAAATACCTAGATATTTCAGTCAATACATAAATATTAACTGACTCTTACTAGCCTTCATGATAGAAAGGATTTAAGATGTAGCTCGTATCCTCAACATACTTTCAGTGCAGTAGGTGATAAGTCTGCACACACGAAACAATAAACAAGCAGTGTAAGAAGTTCCCAAATGTGTGACCCAGTCTCTAATTATTTGGGGATTCAGAGTTTAATTACTGTAGGAGTTGAGAGCCGGACGGTTTGGTGAGAGCTGGCGAGTTCAACTTCTTCTACCAAGGAGCCTTAGGCAAGTTACTTAACTTATCTGGGCATCTATTTCCCCTACCATAAAAATGAGAAGGCTGGCTTAAGTGATTTATAATGTCACTTCCAGCTCTGCACTCCTTGATATGTCTCTAGGACAAGCCACAGAAGGCTTCATGTTGAGGCACTAACTTCATCTGAGCCTTTGCAAATAAACAAATTTGAATATTTCCATTCATATTTACATCTTTAGCTATGTCTATGAAGTGTTACAGAAATCATCTTATACAGTAGATCACACCTTAATTTAAAAAGTGTTTGTTTTTAAGTGGGTGTCTATATCCTATTATTATTGTTCTTTAATTTGAGAATTGAAGGATGTGATAGCATTACTCACTGTTAAATCATAATTGCACAGCACCTACAACTGCAAATGTGCATGAATGTGTTCCTCCCACACAAACCCAGCACCAAAAGGATAGAATCTGGCAGCCTTGTTTCTAACAAAACAGAAAAATATCCAAGAGGGGGAAAAGAATGCCAGTGAGGAAGGCTAACAGAGGTGTAAAATATGTATGCAAAAACTCCAAACAAGGGCTGCAGCAGTTACAGCAGACAGCAGCCCCAGGCTAGCAATAACTTTCATCCCAATCATTTCTGCAGTTTCTCACCCCATACACACTGTTGTGAATGCCCCAATCCTATCAATATGTCACATGTTATTATGTCTTCTGGGGAAGATATGTCACTAAGAACTGACATTTATAACAAGTTTAAAGGTTCTAGTAATTCCAGAAATGCCTGTCCCCACCCCAACTTTGAAAACAAAACGTATAACCAGACAATAAGAGGATAAGAGAAAGATGCTAGGTACAGTTGACCACTTTCTCTTGTTTTCCTAGTTATGGGACAAGACAGAGGATTAGATCTAGAATAGAACCCTCCCTTGTTCAAGATACTAAGCCTATGAACCTTGGTTCTGGTTTCAAGAATAAAGTAGCCTAGCTTACATTTGCCTAGCATTGTTATAGGTAAATAAATCACCTGCTACCCACTGGCAGGTATATAACCATAAAAGTTAACTCAGATCTTAATTTTGTGCTTTGCTTTCCCAGTGATTTGCAGTGTTAGAGGTTTCTAGAAATGATGTTTACTTCACTCAGTAGCCAATGAATTTACTTTGACCCAGCCTGCCTACCTCCCTATGAAGCTGTCAGAGAGAAATAGTCACGTAAGGGGCAATGACAAATGGGAAGTAATGTACCACACAGGCCAAAATTCTAATGCAAAGCTCTCAGAGGAATGGGTTGTATGTAGTTGGAAGCTTCAACCTTGAGAGGAGTCAGGATCTTATCCCACTTCAGCCACCTATAGAAAGAGACCGTGTCACCAAGAACTTATAAGCACCAATGAGAGAAGAAAGGACAAGAAGGGATTTGGAGAGAGGAGTCAAGACCTTCTCTACACCATTCATCCCTCACAGAGAATGGAGATGCTTCCTTGAGAGACCGTGAGGAAGCAGGAAAGCTTCAGATTGGCCATGTGTGCTGCCACTCTGGGTGTCAGAGATCCCAGGCAAAGCATTTGATAAAAGGAGTTCTTTGAGTGCCACCAGGAATATACCATACATGACAGACCCTGTCTTAGTTCTTTTTCTGTTGCTATAACAGAATATCACAGACTGAGTAATTTATAAAGAAAAGAAATTTATTTTGTACAGTTCTGGAGGCTAGGAAGTCCAAGGCCAAGGGGTGGAATGTGGGGAGGGCCACCTTACTGCATCACATCATGGCAGAGGACGTCACATGCTGAGAGGGCAAGAGCATGTCAGCTCAGGTGTCTCTTCTTCTTCTCGTAAAGCCACGGATCCCACCATGGGAGCCCCACCCTGCTGACTTTATCTAATCATAATTACCTCCCAAAGGCCCTACCTTCAAATACCATCAACATATGAATTGAGGATTAAGTTTCCAACACATAAAATTTGGGGGACACATTCGAACCATAGCCAACTCCATCCTGGTATTTTGCTGGATGCTAAATAGATATTTTTTCTCATTTAATGTTCCCCTCAAAAATCTATGAAATTGTACAATAATATCTATTTCACCAATAAGAAACTGTGAGTCAAGGCAGTCAAGTGAATTGCCTAATGCCCCTAGTAACTGACACAGGTGAGATTCAAACCCCAGTTGGTCTAAGTCCAAAGCTTACCTTATTGCCACTTTGTTATACCAGTGACAGAAGAGACATCCCTAACATTATGAAAAATTGTTAGCCAAGAATAAGGCCACCACAGTGGCACCTACCACTTTGGTTTGTATTTCTAAAGCATTCATCACAGTTAAGTTTGCCTCTGCAAATTAAAGCCATTTGAACTGTGATGATTCAAGCAAGGGTGCGTAGACAATATTAAAAATGAAATGCCATTGTGAGTTAATGAGACATTGGAAAGCTTTTAACCTCAGGCTGCAAAACTGTGCTGTTAATGCCGACGCTCATAAACACTGTCTTTATCAAGAAGAGAAGAGATTGGAAATACACACTACCCATTTATAAAGACAAGGACCAAGAGGTAGCAAAATGCCAGCAATCAAGCAGCAGCACCCCTGTACTATGAGATGGGCTCCAAATGCCACCAGTCTGATGACCCATCAACATTCCTTCCCAGCAAAGACCCTGTCAAGAGTCCAATTCAATAGCCACACAGTGGAAATGCAGCTGGGATAAAACCACGCCCACTCTGTTCTGAGACCTTTAGCTGCCAGCATCAGCCTCTGGGTCCAAAGTGGGAAAATCTGTGATGTTACCTAACTCGTAAACACAGGGAAAAAATGGAATTGTCTAGAATGATCTGGCTATAATCTAATATTAATTTTAAATGGCTTAAATGAGAAGTAGCAGTAAGCTTCATTTTAAATCTTACTGCGAAAAATCATCACATAGACGTTTTTAACCACCGCTAAGTGTCAGTAAATATCGTAATAATGAAATACACATTCATGAGAATAACATGCCTACAGAGTTATTATCCTGAATATGAGCCCTCCCTTTTCAGGACTATAGCTGAAGCTAATATGAGAAATTAAATTTGGTATATTCTGATTCAGGACACACCCTAGATGGTTTTTGGATGGATGATGTCTTAATTAAATTTCTCATATGAGCTTGTTTTCTCATCATTTGCTTCTAAAAGGTAGGTGCAAAAAAAAAAAATTAACTAGTTGAGGTGTTCCACAAAAGAAGCTGTGATTCCTAGGCTTTCAGGTTTAGCAGACTGGTAACACTTCAAAGAAAAATTTTAGTAATATACGTCTTACAAATTGTAGCCAATGTTCCTGTGGACAGTAAAGATTTTTTAATATACCATATTCTGCCGCTATCATTTTATTTTTAAAAAGATAACACATGCACACACAAAGGATTGTCCTTTATTTTAACATTATCTTAGCATTGTATGTTAACATATCTTAGCATAAAAATCATGTAGTACTCTTATTTTTCTCATTTAATCATGGACATATGAAAATTATCAAATGGATACCTGTCCATACCTGATATTTGAAAACCTCCATGTAGGGGCTAGGGCATGTGGTTTAAAACCAGGATTCCTGGGTTGGAATCTCAATTTCTCATTAAGTAACACTATAAAACAATGATTTCTCTGATTCTATGCCTTCCTATAAAAATGAAGATAATAATACCCCCTTCAAGGGTTGATATTAGAATCAAGTAAGACAATAAACAAAAATACTTTGTAATTTAAAAAAACTTGTAATAATGTCTACTACTACATAAAATATTATGTAAACTTAGACTAACTGGTTCTGATTAATTAGATTTTATTAATCATTATTTCATTAGCTGGCTCACCAAATATGTCCCTACTCTGTCAAAGAACCAGGGATCTATCAATAGAGCTAAATGGAAAAACACACACTTTTCGAAAAACAAAAGGACAGTTCAATATGTATTGAACACCTAATACGTGCCAGTACATGTCACAGGTCTTAGGGAAACAGAGGTGAATATGGCTATTCCCTACACTCATATTCACAGCACAGCCAGAGAGAAAGACACAGAAAGGAATAACTGAACTTCAGTATCATAAGTGCCATAATAGGCATCATAATGTACAGTGGGAACACAGAGGGGAAGAAAATCCATTCTGTAGGTGCGGTCGAAGAGCACGAATGGTAAATGAATGAACAAAGCTTTTCTGGGCAGAGATGTTGAGGAAGGGATTCAAAAGAAAAGAAAATAATAGCAAGAAAATATGCATGGGTCCTCTATTTTTTCCCACATTCATCACTCCACAAATACCCAGAATAGTCATCTGCATATTATATTTAACACTTCTTCAGCCTACAAAGTTTAGAGAGAACTAACTTTAATAATTTATGTAAAATGCAAAAGGAAATCTGGCATTAATCCTAGCAGCTTGTTTGCTGGAGTCAGAGACTTTCAGAGCTGAGGATCCTGGATCCAACCCATCCTGCAGCTTACCTAGTGACAAAATCTCTTCCAGCTTCCCTGGCACAAGGTTCATTGGTCTCTGTACCAACACAAGGAAGAACAAAACAAAGAGTATGGAGAAAGAGGCCAGAGTCCCACCTCTCTCATTTATCAGCCTCATGACCTTGAGCAAGTCATTTCCCCTCTTCAAGCTTTGGTCTCCAAGAGATAAAATAAAGAGTTTGAGCTACATGATCTCTGGTGTTCCCACCAGCCTCAACTTTTCAGGATGTCCAATGCACAATATCAATGTGACCTAACAGAAAAATGTCATTTTAGTAACCATGTCAACATTGAAGCTCTTTGGGCTTGTTCTTTGCATAGCATACGTTGATGCAGGGGTAACTGGCTCTCTACATATGTCCCAAGTCTGTCAGAGAACCAGAGATCTATCAATAAAGCTAAATGGGGAAAAAATGCACACTTTTCAAAAAAAAGGCAGTTACATTAATATGTTTATGATTAATAGGAAAATGTAAAGACTGTGAACCTCCTGAAGTTGAATACTATTACTTTATTCCCAAATTTATTCCAGCACAGAGCCTAGAACATAGGAGATGCTCAGAAAATGTTTATACAACAGAAAATGCTTGTTCAGTTAATTATCAATTAGTTAATTAATGAGAATAGATGGCACATTTAAAAATATCAAAAATATTAATTCTACTAATGAATGAAATATTAACTTAATATTAATTCTATTAGTGGTTAAAAATTATAATCATGCTTTTAAGGATTCAGTGCAGCACCTTAGAGGCAGAGGAATTTTGGGAATCAGGAGAAATTCTTAGCATCAGGTAATACTCCTAGTATAGCGGAAGGTTGCTGAGGAGAATCTATTGCAAGTGGAATTGGCAGGAGACAGCGTGTGACAACTTCAGGTAGAAATAGGATTGGCAGAAGAGCAAGTTTAAGGACACTGTGCCTCATCAAGGTGACTTGTTAGAGGAGAAGTTTTTTCCACTGGCTGAGTGTCACAATATCAGGCAACTCTCTCTGTGCAGCAGTCCCTAGGCAATAGCATCTTCTTCTGCCATACTTTTTGGATGAAGCAGGGGAGAGTGTCGTTGCGGAGAATGTACAGGCAGGTTTACAATAGGTCCATGGAGGCTTTTTTGGCTGAGACAGTCCCGAAGTGTAGTTATCACTTGCTCTGTAGCATCCTAGTACTCTAGTATGCTTTACTTATTAATACTGAGGCTTTCTAATAAAATAGAATGTAACAAACTATCCAGACAAGCAGGAAGACTTCCAATACATCCACCCTGTTATAATCATAACATTTATCAAAAACAGAATGGTCAGAATGCCCAAATAGCTGCACAGACTTTCCTTTCATTCATTCATTGATGTAGGTAATTGTAATAGTCTAATCTTTCTCAGCCTCCATATTGTTCTAGTCTAAAGCCTTTTATGGCCCTGATAGAGACATAGATTCTCCTCTGAAATGGTAGCTGCAGAGGTGCTGAAATGGTTAGGAAACGTACGGAGAAGCAGTTTGCTGTTCCTGATACCCATGAAGCTGCACTACTTGGATCTCCCTTCAAGAAAGACCTTGCCGCTCAGCTGTGAAAAGTACAATCAGCTAATGGTCTCCATCTTCGTCATCCTTGGACTCCACTACAGTCACATTAGAGCTGAAGCCACACTCTTCTTCAGCCAGTGACAGAGTCCTCAAGGAGTTCTAAGGCTGGGCCATTTGCGTCCAATGTGGGACTCCTCTAACACACACTCTTTATCGCGGAGCTCCCTATTGATTGGCCAAGACTTTAGCAGATCCACACGTGGTAGAGGCTCTCCTTGCCCAATCCTGCTTCATTTGATGCAGATGTGGAGTGTAACTCCAGTGAGGTGCAGGTGCTTTATACTCGAGTCCCTTACCTGCTGCCCAGGGCTGCTTCCATGACCTCTCACTCTTCAGATCAGCAAGAGGTGAGCCAGACACCAGTGCACTGTCTTCCCCTAGCTCCAGGAAACACGCAGCTTCTCCAGGAGCATCTCTGAAGCTCCTCTCACTAGGCTAAGAGGAGGAAGGAATCCCACTCTCCCCTTTTCAACATAGGAAGAGTTTAACGATTCTGTCCAGAGAAATATTTTCTCTAATCCTGGATTTCTCTCTTACCTCTCCAACTTCTTAATAGGACGAAGTGGGTAGTTGAGAGTTCTTACCACAAAATAATAACAACAATAATAGGGGTGGGAGGAAACTTTGGGAGGTGATGGACAGGTCTACGGCCTTCATGGTGGTACTGGCTTCATGGGTGTATACTTATCCCCAAAATATGGACAGCTTTTTAAATTGCAATCATACCTTAGTTTTCAAAAAAGACAGTTCTCAGGCACCCCTTTGTAAGTCCTGCTTAAGTGGCCCAGCATCTGACTTTGGAATAGGCAGACATGGCCACCTTTTGTTCTGTTCTATGCATGTGGGTTTCCACCCATGGGGCAGAAAGAGTCCTATTTTAACATCCTGCTACATAAAGAACATTTAACTTCAGAAATAAAGGCTATCAAAAGCCTCACCTTCTGCTATAGCTGGCAGAAAAGCAATTTATCTGATCTATAATAAACCCTGGTCAAATGTACTCCATTGGGATGAGTTGGAGGCATTATATTGCTCTCTTCCATGGAGTCTCTTCACTTCAAGAAAATAATAAGATTGTGAAAGTCACTGAGAGCTGGCTTTGTTTTTCCTAGGTTTTGTTTTGCTTTTTTTTTTTTTTTTTAAGTGTATATGTCCACAGGTACTAGGAAAAGGGAATTGGGAATCTATCACCTTCAGAAGATTCTGGCTAAAGACTAACAGCCAACGACAACTCTGGGATTCTAATTCTGGGCCCCAAAAAGATGATTTGGATGACTGGACAGCTCCAGCCTTCTTCAGTAGGTTATGCACAAACATTTTATAATGATCCTGAATCTCACCCCGCTCAGTGACATCGGAAACTGGATTAAGGTTTTCATTCAAGGGCAAATAATAATTACGAATGTCAGCTGATTAGAAAAGTTTCCCAAGGCCAGATCCACATCTTTCACTGTGATTTAGTCAATCACTGCCAACACCTTTTGTTCAACTCCATTTATTTGCCCTTGGGGGATCTAAGGAACATCATCCATCAATGCTCTAATTTAAACACCCCCACCCAAACACACACACACAAAACCTTCATATGACCTTTCAAGTAATCAAATATAATTAGCAAACACGCTCTGGAGTATCAATGTCCTTTACAGAGCAGGTGGCAGATTAGAACTAAAATTTTCATACCATAATGAACAAAAGAACAATAGAAGCCACCTTATTTGAAGCCGACAGTATTTTCCAGTTAAAACAGCTTAAAACTCAAATCAAGAAAAGTCCATGCCCTTTAAAGTTGGGACTCACAAAAGATTCAAGTGAAGTTGGGGCTTTTTGCAATGGTTTCAAAGTTTTTATTAATGACTTTTTTTCAAAAAATGCATATTTAAAAAGTCCTCAATACCACCATTATTGTTTGACTTACAGTTTTAGTACCAATTTAGCCACCAGGGGAGAGGGTACTAATTTTGACTGTAAATTCAATGAATGCTCCTCAGCTTCCCTTAAAGGCTCACCCTCATGCCTTGGAAATAAAAATGGCAAATAATCAAAGGAAATTCAAACTGAGTCATGAAGTTTTAGTATGGAAAGTATAAGGAATCAGTTGACCCTCTTAGGTCACATGTGTTGTCACTACCAAAAACGTCAGACACGAGACAGAGGGGTAGCTCGGATCCCAAGAACTAGAACAAAAAAAGCTGTGGACGGAATGAGGTCAGGATGAGAAAATAGCATCACGCTAAAGCCCGATGGGGACCCAAAAGAGCCAATAGTGATGGGCAAGGTAGGAAAACACAAAAGCAAAAAGAAACTAAGCAACAGGTTGCAGTACCTTTTTTTATGTATAGAATTCTGCCACAACAGGGTTTCTGACAATGTTACAGCCATGGCACCCTAACCCTAGCATGTGACATCCATCATTGAATTAGAATGGGGACATGGTATATAATGCAAAATATTGCAAACCACCACATATACCAAACTTGAGTTTTTTTGAAAACCTAAATCTAGCCTAATGTATGATAGAACTCTCATTTAATTTTATCCATCAAATTGCATTTATTTGTTGTCTGCCAAGTGATGGAAGATGTCACCCTTTGTCTGATTCCTACCGAAAATATGTTTCATTTTAAGAAAAGCTGAGTTTAGAGAAAGGAGGAAGAGCTCCATAAAAGTGGCTTTTACAAGAAGAGTAAGAAGACATGCAATTTTCATCATCATTGGCATTATATGATTGAATTTAATCCAATCTCCTCTCATACAAAAGCATACCCGGATGGCAATTCTCAAGCTTCCTCATTAGACTGCCAAGTTAATAATGCTGACCAGCAGGAGGATGGAAGACAGCTGAAGTTTTCCTACTGGTCAACATTATTGACCAAGCCAAAGCTGTTAAATTAGCCGCTGCTTCAGCTCAATAGCTCACAAGATGCATTTTATGTCAAGGTGCTCACATACCTAGGAGAGAAGATTAATTTTGGTAATAAGAGAACTGGAGGTACATAGAGATGGTAGAAGGCAATTCATGAGGTGTTTAATGAAAATTGTCACCATCATCATCATGAAAAAAGGATTGTAAACAGAGTACAAAAATACATCCTTATCAAAAGAAACTTCAGAAGCAGTAACAAACAAAATTCAGCTGTGGCTAAAACAAAATGGGGAAAAAAAGCTTATGTTATCTGAAGTAAATGAAGAATAGCCTCCATTCTCATGAAAGATCAGTCTATCAAGAATGTTGGAAGAGGGACGTCTCTCTTTTTATTTTTGTATCTAAATGGATTATTTGTAGAAAATAGTGAGGGTAAAATAAAACAGTGAAAATATACATATATATCCAAAGAAAGAAATATAAGGATTTTTAACTGCTTAATATAATAAAATTAATTTTTTTAAATATTCTAAAAATTTTAGAGGACAGAAAAAGTTTAAAAGAAAAGAAATGATTCTAACAAATACAACATTTTCTGTTTTGCTTGTTGCACTTGGGCTTTGTCCACAGGTAAAAGTAATTTATTTTAAGTAAACTTTCTGTTTTGGAATAATTTTAGATGCACAGAGATAGTACAGAGAGTTCCAGAACACCCCTATCTCATTTCCCTTTATGTTAACATCTTATACACCATGGTGCATTTGTCAAAACTAATAAACCACCATTGATTGGTACATTACTGTTAACTGAACTCTAGATTTTTTTTCACATTCTGCTGACTTTTTCACAAATGCCCTTTTTCTGTTCCAGGACCCCATCAAGGGTACATGTTGCATTTAGCATCATTCTCTGTTTCAGGCTAGCATCATTCTCTGTTTCAGCCTAGTGCTCTGGGTTGGTTATAATATACAGAGGAACCACTGAGTCATCGTGTCTCATCTTTTAGCTTTTTGATGATGTTTGACATTTAGTCTTGTCGTGTCCTACCCATACTACTGGCTTGGTGACAGGGAACTTGAAATTTTAAATCTGAAGCAGTCACCACCTTTCAATATTTCATCAAATTGTAAACCAGAAAATATTGTTGGAACCCTTTGGTCACACATCATATCTATTAGTAGGTAAATTTTGTGAACTACTTCTTGATGTATTTTTCTTCTTGATCATCTAGTTGTTATGGTGGTAGTTTTTCTTACCCTATAGCATCTCTCATCATTAAGGATAAAGATATTTTGCCAAAGCTAAATGCTCATGGGGCAAGGGAAAATGAGAAACATGATGTAGAGGAAGTTTCTAAAAGATAGAAAGAGAAAACTGAAGCCTTTCCAGTGGGGGATATGGAGGTAGGGAAGATTCAGAGAGGTTGTAAGCAGAACACAGGTGTTAAGGACAGAAGACCTCCAGCTCTTTAGCTTTATGGAGGTGGGGGCATTAGGGAGATAAAAGCCACAGAGAGAGTAGAGAAAGATTGAAGAACAAAGGATTTGCTACTCAATTTGCTGTTTGAAAGTCTGGAAGGAAATCCTCTAAAAATGTGCTCCCATGCCCAAAGAAGAAGGTTGCAGTTGAACAGAAATGGTGGCATGGCATATTTTTACATAAAGACAACCAGTGGTTCCCCGATTCCCAGATATGGGAAGGAAGGGATCCAGAGTTTTCTAGGTCCCCACCATGAGAAGTTTACTGAGCATACTAGCTAATGAGGTCCCCAGAGAGGGGCCACAGAAATGAGATACAGAGTGATCCCAAGGTGGACTGCCAGGCAGATGAGCAAATGGAAGCTGCAATTAGGTCTTGAAAAATCAGCAGCCCCAGCAACAGCAGAGGTGGGAGCATCGTCTTCAGGGTGGAAAGCCTCCCTGGGAGCACTCCTCATGCATGGAAACCCACACCAGGATGCAGCGAGGACAGAGACCTCCACCCAAAGACTATGTAAGATTAATTACATCTCATCCACGGGGAGGCCAGAGCAAAGCAACAGGGAAAAATAGTGCTCAGATCAGGCATCCCAGTCCCTCTGCCAGAACATATAAGTATCATCTTGAGAAGAAGGGAAAGAAAAGGCCTCCAAAAGCTATGAGGAAGCTTTAAACTTTGAATAAGCTGAACACTTAAATTACCTAAATGAGACCAAGTTCATCCAAATACTAATTTTAAACTAAGAGACCTAAGGATCTATAACCAGAACTGCCTCCTTCTTTTATCAAGAATAAGGCATGGGAATGAGATCAGACTGCTGAAAATAAATTCTTATACACTCAATGGTAGGGTATTCATTTCAACCCTTATGCCTGAAGACTAATATATTAAGTAAAAAATAAAGCTTTGTAGGATGAACATAAAAATGTGTTTCCTTTTTGCTCTTCAGTCCAAATCTTGTTCATGCTTCAACTCTCATCTTCATGAAAAAAACTATCTAGCCCAGTGGCCTAACTTTTTTCTGAATTTCTCCTCCTCTTAAACTGTACAGCATTCCAGTGAGCCCTATTAGCTCTAAGGAGGTGGTTTACAGAAGGTAGAGATCATGTCTCACTCTTTTGTGACATCCCACACTGCCCAGCATGAAACAGGGTGGACATAAACATGGGCTGATTGACTTATCGATTGATACACAGTGAGGCAAAGACAGCTGGTTGAAGGGTCATAGCAAAGGGGAAGAACTGAGTTAAGAATCGCAGCCACTCTACGCTTCTGGGATAGAGAAACGTGAAACTATTTATGGAAGTTGATTTTTTTTGTTTGTTTGTTTCCTCTGACTCTTAGTTATTTACAGTTACTGAAATTAATAACTATTAATCACAGGAAATGGATGAGTCAAGTTAATTCCTCTGATGCCCTAATGCGATCAATTTTCATTGCAGCAATTAGGAGTGAAAAAATAATATTAAGTCCACTGGATATCTGCCTTCTTTGTGGAGCTCGCAATTCTAAAATAAAATAACATTATGTAAGTGAGGAGTAAAAAGATAAAAAAAAGAGATTCCACCAGGGTATCTCTCCTGTTGTTACATGAAGATTCTAAGGTGAGAGTGGCAGAAATATAAAAATGGCTAAAATCCACATCAAACATGGGTTGTTAAAATAAGATCTGATTGTCTCAAGGTGGAATTTGTTAGAAACAATAATTATTTATGACATTTTATTGCAACACCCTCCAAAGCATATGGTTACCTTATTAGAAATTAAAATTCATTTTCATATAAATCTCAGCAGGATATTACACTAAAATAACTAGAGTAACTCCAGGGGACAACAAATAATTCTAGTTTAGCTCTTCTAAGGCCTGGCACTTATAATATAAAATTTAAACTAATTCACTTGTAAGTACAGTGGCAGATTTGAAAAATGTAAGCAATCTATCTCCTATAAGCATGAGTGTAAATATTATTTATTTAGCACTTTGGGGACATGTATAAATTACCTTTTCCCTACAAATTTCCAGCTGCTTGGGTTTATATTCTTCAGCTTGAAAAAACTTTCTATTCATTAGTGATGCACTTGTTGTTCTTTCTTAGTTTTAATTGTGGATGGTAAAGCATGGCTTTTAGCTGACTGACTTCCCACTCTTTTAACCACAGTGAACAATACATCAGATTATAAAAATAGGCACGGTATTGTGAGCCCGTGCAGACACTGATGCACTATAGATATTTCTGACTGTTAGATCTCACTTAGGTTTCATCAGATTTCTTTTATTGCAGCAGTTGGCTGCTCAGAGAATCTTCATGTTTTTTCATGACAATACTCAGTGCTTATTTTCAAAATCGGCCTGCTGAGTGTGTATCCTGATTGGTTTTGATAGTGTGCTGGGTAAGGGGGAAATAGGTATATGTGTCCTAAAACCCAGCATTCAAACCCTAAATAGTAACAACTCAAGAGCTATGAAATATAAGGCCCCAAACCTATAAATGCTGCAAAAATAAACAACAGTAAATTAGATTCCTTAAAAGTTGCTTTAATTAGCCAGAATATTATTTCTAAGCTACATAGGGATTATATGATTACCACAGTTTATCTTTGCATTTTTATCTTTGAAGATACGAGGGAATATTGAAATCACATTTATTTTGTTATCACATTTATTTTGTTTGAGGATGCAGAAAATGATGAAGCCTGGCCCATATTGATTTCTTTTTTTTTTTTTTTTTTGCCTTAAAACAATACAGTTGGCTCTCTCTTAGGGTTCAGCATCTGTGAGTTTAACCAACCACAGATTGAAAATATTCAGAAAAAAAAAGGATGGTTGCATCTGTACTGAACACATACAGACTTTTTTTCTTGTCACTATTCCCTAAACACAACATAACAACTATTAATATTTACATAGCATTTACATTGTATTAGGTATTATAAGTAACCTAGAGATTATTTAATATATACAAGAGGGTGTGTATGGCTTATATGCAAATATTACATCATTTTATGTGAGGGACTTGAGCATCCATGGATTTTGGTATTCGCAGGGGATCATGCGAATCTTGCACAGATACCATGGGATGACTGTACATTTAACTATTAATATATTCATTAAGACTCTGTTTACTGGCCAAGCTAATGGATACTAGCCCAAATCAGTCCACTGCTGCATGTCTAAGTAGGAAGTGATGAGAAACTCCCTTGCTTGCTACAGTAAAAGTCTTACCAATCAACTTGCCACAGCTTAGCAGGTTCTGTGTATTCATTTAGTCAGTCAACAAACAAGTATTGAGCACCAAACCTAAGCTAAGTACAGTAGCCCCTGACCTCAAGGAACTCACAGTCTACTGTAGTAAATGATGTGTCACTTAACAATCATGACATTGTGATTACTAGAGGTGAAATTAAATGAGAAGACATAAAATAGAAACTCGGTAGAGAAAATGTAAGTCTGCCTGCAGGAGTCAAGGAAAGCTTCTTTTGAGGCAGCTTTGGGATTGAGCTAGGGATATCATGTAAGAGTTTACTGGGCACACAAAGCAAGAGGAGGGCATTTAGACAGATGGAAACTCACTTCACTAAAAGCAGAAAGAAGAACAAGGCAGCACAATGCCTCTAACACAAAGCTTCCAGGAAGTGGTCAAAAATGCCACATTGGGCTGGGAGACTACCAGTCATTCCAATCTAGTGGCAAGAGCCCCAGACACTGTTCAGAAGACAAAGGCCATGCTCTAGGCTGTCCCAATTACTGTTCACATGGCCTTGCCCCATGCAAGGCCAGAGAGGAGAAGAGAATCCCCCACGGATATGAATGTGTGAGTGATAAAAACTAGAACTAGAACCCAGGTTCTTAATTTCTCTGGATCTCCTTTCCTAATCTACAAAATGAGCAGGTTTGAAATAATTTCCAAAGGTCCTTGCAGGCTAAATTTCCAAAAGCTAAAATTAAAAACAGAACCAACAACAACAAAACCCCCAAAGCATCCAACCCTCTGGCAGACTGCAAATTCTAGCATTCAGCTTCCTGGAGAGTGATGAAATATGTAAAGAATCCAATTTAAAGGACCGGCCAGAAATTAAAATCATGGTCTAAGCAAGAAATCCAGAAACCCAGTCCTGTTCGTTAGGTATGCATGCAGTAATTGAGATCACATTTTAATGGAAGCACTCTCTTGGCCCGGCCTCCCCATCTACAAAGCCCTGTTTACAGAGCTGCCCCAGGAATCGTTCTCACTTACATATTCAGCAGCCTGTAACTCTGAATTAATGGCCCTACATGTAAATATCTTTATCTTCATAAAAATGTTACTGTGTTAAATAAAAATATTTTCAGCATTTTTTTCTGCATCCTACACAGGTTTTAAAGGAACAAAGGAGGAAGAGGGGCTGCTAAGTCCTTTCTGCACAATACCTGTCACCTTGGGAATGTGTTCTCCTCAAGTACAACACTTCTGGGGGAATGGAGAATAAGAGACGAGTTTAATTTCCTTCTGCCAAATTAACTTCCTCTGCTGCTTCGAGTAACATGCATAATGATCAGCGTGGAGAATGGGAAGCCGGTGTGGACTAGTGAGCACTATTCCCAGGGCAGGTTCCAGTTCAAGAGCAGCCACTCCTCAGAGCTGGCGGAGGAACCGTTGACCGAGGCCTGTGCCAGTTCATGCAAATAAATAACTAACCCAAGGCACATGTCAATGTGCTGGCCTGGCCCGGAATGCCTCCTCCACTATTGTTTTATTGTTGTGTAGGGAAAAGAACTAAGGATTTTGGAATCAGACCAATTTGGATTTTAATTCTAGCTGGATTGGGAATATGATTTATTATACATATCTACAGGCCTCCATTTATTCCTCTTTAAAATGGGAAAACCACGCAAAAGTTGTTGGGAAAATCAAATGACAGCATATGTATGAAGTCTGGAAGGCACTCAATAAAGGTTAATTTACGTTGTCTTTCCCTTGTTGAAAATTCATCCTGGAAATCTCAGTGGCAGTTAAATAGTGGATTTGTACATGTCAGCCCAGCCCTTATCTGCAGAAACAAAGACCATGTGTTACAAAAAACATCTTAGTTGCCAGAAATGTTGGCGTCAGAGGCAGAAATAATGAGACAGGGAAATGCATTCAGGGGCCTGTGTTCCCTTAGTAGGCAAGACTTCCCTGCCCTCATGATGGCACATGGCGCTAGGCTCTCTCACCAAGCCAGCCACCCTGAGCCTCTCCAAGTAGTTCCTTAGGATAATCCCCTCTCCTAGGAGTTGGAACACATCTGCCCACGACCTGCTGGGCAAACATTACAGTTGGTTTTCAAGATCAAGGCTACATGAATCTTTCCCATGGCAAGGCTAAAAAAAAAAAAAAAAAAATCAAGGCTGCATCAGAAGAATAGTGAGCTGAGGAATCCAAGAGTGGAAAGTACCAGAAGAGAGCCACAGAGCATGGCTAAGAAAGTACCAGGGGTCCAGAGCCAGAGAAGCCAATGTAATAGGATGTTGAGCAGTACTTTTCCTCATAGCCATAATTAGTATCAAAGCTGAGGATAAAATAGAGCCAAGTGCTCAAATTCTAAAGAAAGTTTAGAACATTTAGGTGTCAGACACCCTCTTCAGGGTTGGCGATCCAAATCCTTGCAACTCCATTCCCCTCTCCTGGCTATTAAAGAAAGAATCAGAGATTAGGGAGAAAGGATGATGTCGTATGAGTCATTAGCTTAGGAGGAATGCTTTGGCCACTGAAGGATGGCTCCAACAATTTGGGGGTGCCAACAAAAAGGAGAGACTAGGATGCTGTTCATCAGCCAGATATCTGTTTATGCAATGAAACTACTGATCCTCTCTGCATCTGAGCAGGGGGAGAACAGCACTGGAAAGAAACGAGTGGCAGAAAAAGAGCTCAGCAGCAGAACAACCTCCTGGTATTGACATGTCAAGAATGCATGCTTCCTATGTGTCAAGTAGACACTGTGAAAGGTAACCAGCCTTGAGCCATTCTTCCAGGACCACATCCCAAAGCGTTGCCAGATGGGTAAGGAGACCTCAACAGCAAGAGAGGCTATAGGAGTGTGCTGCTGAGAAAAGGAGAAAAAAGGGAGGAGTGGTTAGATATAAGAGGCCAGGCCAGAATGAACCTCCCAGTTAGGGACATGTACAATGGCACAATCCTACAGGTCCTGCCACAGACCTTACACACTGACCCACGGAAGGGCCCACATATGGATATCTAAAGGGAGGCATAACTGAAACACCAGACGTTACTCTGTCCCCACTGCCAGCCAAAGCTTAGGTAGTGCTAAAAGGGAGGGAAAAGAAGAGCATTAAATTGAATATGAGACCGAAGTCTCAAACTAGACTGGACTTTTTATACACAAAAGTCACAAGAAAGCTATGGAATCTGCCCGGGATGTTGCAAGGGAATAATTGAAGGCACTGATTAAAGGAAAAAAACTACTTCTTGCTTTATGCCACAACTGATTTCAGACTGTTCAACTTACCAGTTACATCAAATTCTGCTGTCAAGCACTAGCTAAGTTCAAGACCTAGAAAGAAGGTCAAAGACAAGAAGACAAGGCAGTAGAACAGAGAGGGCACTGAGAGCAAGGTGGAAAGACCAAGACAATTAAACATAGTTTCAATACCCAGTATCGATCGCTGTTTTTGTGAAGAGTGCGTGGGCAGGCTGGATCTCCCAGCAGAGTTGGGAGGACGTCCTTTCCCAAGGATGGAGCCCACGTGGCTTCTCTGCTGCAACCTAACTCCAGGAATGGAAGCTCCTACTCAGAGAACCCCAGGCCTCATTCATTCCACAGAGGTCTAGCACCAGAGACCACACACTCTTTCTTTTCAGAAGCTGAAGAAAACAATAAATAAGAGAGAGGATTCTGCATTACACAGACTTGGATTTATACCTAACTCTGCCTCTTGCTGGTTGTATGAGTGTACAAAAGTGGCTCGACCTCTCTGTCCCTCACCAACACCATGAAGGGGTACTACTGTCACATATAGGGAAATTGAGGCTCAGAGAGGTTAAGCACCTTGCCAGAATTAGTACCAAGTAGTTAACTAGTGAGGGAGTCAAGAGGAGAACTCAAGAATGTCCAACTCCGACCCTCCCCCCAAGGTGTCCTGACAGCACAGTAAGAAAACGCTTTGGAAAAAATATAGATAGAGATAAGCATTATGAGCATAAGATGCTGCCTTTATTATCTACAAGCAGATGATAATAGGGCTTGTGGGATTAAATTCAAAAGCTATTATTCACAGTGATATGTCATTCATTTCTCACTAGAAGACTAACGTCTACCCAGAAGAATGGATCTTAATGTCTGAAGTGCGGTCCATGCCTATGTGATAAAATGGCAGGAGAAGCAAGGGAAATTTACTAAATTAAGGAAATATTATTTCTTTAAACAACAGGGAATTCCAACTACCAAATAGCTGAGAGAAGATACCATATCATATTTATGTTCGCAAATGGAAGTTGTAAGCACAGCACAACTCAGAAGGCTGAGCTCAGGGATGGTCTAGTCTTTGTAAGCACAGGCAAGTCCCAATCTTTTGGGGGCTTCAGTTTCCTATTAACTGGGAATCAACACATCATGGTTTTCAGAACCAAGAAGTTATTTCCACAAAATACTCTGTGACCTGGAGAAGGCAAGAATTCCATTATGATATTAAAATATGTGCTAAGCATCTCCAATCCCTTTGCGTGTATTAACTCATTCATCCGCAGAACAATGGTATGATGTTAAGTATTATTATCCCCATTATGCAGATGAAAAAACATGAGGCACAAAGGTTAAGTAAGTTGCCCAACATCCATAGCTAGTAACTTATAGAGAAGGGATTTTAACCTGAGCAGTCTGTCTCCAGAGCTCATACTTCATAGATTTTGATTAGATAAGAATAAATATAACCAAGGTCAAGTTACATGAGGAGAGTTACAAAGGGAGAAAAAAAAATTAGGATGAGTCTAGAGTAAAATCCGCCAATGCTAAAATGGCTTTGGCCTCTTTCATTAGAATTAGGCAATATTTCAGCCCTATGGGGTTTCTTTCTTATCTATTAAAAAAGCCATTTTGATTATTGCCTACCATATGCCAGAGATTGTACTAGGCAAATATTGTATGTTCTGCAATTTTAATGCCTTAAAATATTTAACTCCTCTATCCAGTTAAATAGCAATAAATAATTTTGTGATTTTTGAAGTTCATTTTATACAGAAAATGTTTTTTACATACTTTGTAAGTGAAGATTATAAAATTGGAAAAAGAATAAGAGAGCTACCTGGCAATACCTGCATGCTCTGATTCTCTTAGAGAGGGCTATATCTCCCCACCATTGCAGTTTAATACATGTATGATGCCTACAGTCATTTGTTCTATCAATGTGGGCTTGAGAAATGTAAGGGTCAAAAAGAGGTGCCCAAATATCTAGAACAGTAGTTCTCATAGCAAGGTCCTAACATCAGGAATGAGGGAAGGATGCTACATCACCTGGAAATGTGTTAGAAATGCCAAGTGATCAAGCCCTGCCCCAGACCTAATGAATCAGGAACTCTGAGGATGGGGCCTAGACACCTGGTTCCCGGTGATTCAGATGCACACCGAAGTTTGTGAACCACTAGCACTTGGTAAAACTGATCCCTTAGGACCCTTTAGCAGGTGCTGAATGTTTCAGTTGCCAAGGGCACACAGGGAAAAGATAGGAGAAGACCAACAAGACAAGCACCTCCAAATTAGGGATGAAGGTGAGAGTGGCCAGTTGACAACTGCCATCTTTCCTGATAATCTGCCCTTCATCCCCTGTCTGGAGTGCGAGGAGATATGTCGTGGGAGAGATCTAGACTGCAACATGACCTGAATGTGAAAGGAGGGTCCTGGAACCTTGAAAAGTCTTGATCAAACATATCGTCTTTTGAGACTAGTTTGAGGTTGTCACCCGGTCTGCTTTCCTGGGGACTCCCTGGCTTGCAGAGAGGAGGGTCAGGTTTATCACAAAGAGGAGTGGGGGGAAGGTGGCAAACTGGAGGCCCGCAGACTCTGCCAAGAGGCATCAAATTAAAGTCTTTCCAAAGTGCCAGTAAGCCAGAGGGAAATATCTTCAGAGCAAGTATGGCCCATAGGATGCCAACTTGTGGCTTCTAATTCTAATTTCCTCATTACAAAGAAAGAAACAGAGGTGAATGAGGTAAAGTCCCTAAGTAAAGACTCACAAGACAGTGACAGCAGTACCCTGGATCTGAATCCAAAAGCCTCTTCTTCCAAGGAAATGCCATAATTTTTGTACATAGACAATGTGAATTTTGCAACTAATTAAAGTTCATCTTTTGCTCAGTAAAAAATGTGCAGCTCAATTTCACTAATTATATAAGGCTTATGGCCAACAAATTCAGATATAAAATTTCCTCCTCTCTTATCTTTCAAGTTTAGCTACAATTTCCCTGATTAATGGAATTTTAGTTTAAACTTCATTTCTATTTCACTGAACTTTTATACTCTTGTAAACACTTCAAACTCTTTATGGAATGAGGCAAGATATATCTAACAGCTGGTAACTTTACTTGATCCAGTTTTCATTATTCTGGTAAGCTGACCAGGTAAATCAAGTGCAAAAATTATTTGACTAATATTTTTTAGCAGCTACAGTTGATCTAATCAACTTAAAACATTTAGGAGATCAGCCTAACTGAGAGGAAAGCACTAACTTGGTCAGTCTAACGTGGATTTTTTTTTTAATTCATTGGAACTTGAATGATTCTTTAAATGAAAGAGGGTCCAAGCAGAGGTGCTATTTGGGGACTTTGAGATGATATTTAATCATCAAGTCTTAGTGACCAAAACGAATTAATGTACCTTCAAAACTAAGCAAATTACTCCCTTCTCCCTCCAAATGGTCCATCATCATAAACGCTGGCGATTAAGGTGCCATGTGATTCTGCACAGACTGCCAAGAGGATGCGGGATGGTGATGATTCATCACTAATGAACTAAACAACATCCAGTAGGAATCATGCAGATGCCCTGCCAGGCTAAAGGAGGAGATGACTATAAAAAGTGTAAAAATGTTAGGAAAGAGTTTCCCAACATTTGTGAAATATAACCTATTCTATGTAGGGGTGGAAAGCATGGGAGGGGAAGAGAAAGGGAATGAATATACTTGAGTTCCTACTGAGCATCAGGCAGGTCCATACTAGGTGGTTAACCACATCATCTCATTGATTCCAACCTGTGCAGTAGAATTACTAGCCCATTTTGCAGATGAGAGAACTGAGAATCCAGGGAACTCAAGTAATTGACTCAAAGTCAGGTAGCAAATAAGCAAAGCCAAGATATGAACCCAGATCTGTCTGGCTTCAGAGATTATCCATTTTCACTAAAATAAGAGATTCAAATATGTATTACTCACCTATTATATGCACTTGATTAGTGCTAGGGATACACAGATCCACCACCACTAGTTCCTTGTATCACTGGTTTTTTTCAGAGAAAGATTTTCTGGCTAGCAACTCTGAAGCTACTGTACATCTACATTTTCTTAGCTTATTGATACAAGGGAAGCCAGAAGGTGAGAAATAGGAACAGGGCCAAGGCAAACATTTTAGGTGTAATTGAGCTGGTCAAGCATCCGATGATTTTTGCAAACTATTCACAAAATTAAGACAATAGCCCTAATATGCTCTGCTCTACTCAGAAGACAAAGAATGCCTACTAGGCACTGTTAATAATCATGGTTAAAATAAGAACTTCACATCGCTTCATCTCCTACCACTCTCCTACATATAATTTACATTTCGGATGTAATCAACCATTCGACTGTATTTCGCTCTACTCTCCAGCCTATTTTCTGTCATACCTACGTGCCTTTGATGGTCCCTGAGACACCCACAGATTCATGATCCCTACTAAAATTCTTTTCTCAACTTCAACAGTCCTCTAAAAGCACTTCTGAAATGAAAAACTTAAGAATTTGGTAAATAAAGGAGTCAAAATACATATGCCTTTCCTTCTGTCTGGCATTCTTTTTTCCTCCCTCTCTGCCTGGCAAAATACTACTCAGCTTTTACAATTCAGTTTCAAGTGCCTTCTATAATACAGCATGGTGGATTCCACATACAGCTACCACAGGTTTTGCTATGATAACAAACAATCCCAATATCTCAGTAGCTTAAAACAACAGAAGTCAATTTAACTTACACTGCAGGTCAGCAGGGGGCCCAGATCACTGTGAGCCTTAGGATTAGGCTGACAAAGCAGCCCTTATCTCAGATTACTGGCTGGAAGGAGTTTGGGAGGTTCTTAACCCACAAATTAGATGCTCTTGTTTGAAAACAACACATATCACTTCTATCCATAATTGTCAGAACTACAAATCCTATGGCAAACACATTAATGCCTATAGAAGGTAGGACCAGAAATATTTGGTGAACTGCTCAATAGCTGTGCATCAGAATCCCAAGGTCTGGGAATTGCTGGGTTATTCAATAGTCAAACTATGGCACAGGGCATCAGAAAATCAGAGAGGGAGAAAGAGAAAGAGGAAGAGAAAATTTTGTAGATACACTGAGATGCAATATTTTTAAAGTACTAAAGTCGTTATCCTAAAAAACATTCAGTCAGAACTTTATAGGGCTTCTATCGGGTTATTTTGACATTTTGTTTTCAAAAATATTGAATTACCTATGGGAGGGATACATCCCGAATCTGTCAGCGGTTAGAGTCCACCCTGACTCTGGGTCTGCGAGATGTCCCAGGGAACTGAATCTTCACAGAACTTCTCAGGAGACTCTGATGCTCAGTCACATTCAGGAACCACAGGGACAAAAGAATAACGGGCTGACCTAAATGTCAATCCTAATCCTTCTGGGATTTATATCCTCATCTTTAAAAATGAAGCTTGTAAAATCTCCTGTATAGTGTCCTGTGACCGTTAGATAAAACGATATATGTCAAAGCCCCCAACGCAGTGTCTGCTGTGTGAGAGAGATTGATGAAATGTTAATCTCCTTCCACCTTTGCAGTCTGAGCACCTGGCAGAGCATCCGAGAACAAGAGGTGCTCAATGAACTCAGAGAATGAAAGGGAAAGAGGGAGAGAAATCAACTATCCACAATATTTAAACCTTCAGTGATTCAAATATGTCTGCTTTGAATCATCAGACAGTTAGAAAAACACATTCTAACCTATGTACCATGACAGGACTAAGTGCTGGAGATGCAACAGTGAATAAGACATTGTCTCTGACCTTAAGAAAGTCCCATTCTTTCTTTGCTATGTGCCACTTCAAGGGGGAAAAAAATGATAAATAGTGCACAAAAATAACCTCCAAAGCTGTACCCTCGAGTGTACACACAAGTACAGGCAGGAAGCCCCAACAGGGCTGTGTGCATCTGACGCTGCAGATAAAAGACCCAGAGAAGCAAGGCCTGCCGTTAGCCTGGTGACCTCATGAGTGTTCTTAGCCACCAAGCAGGAACTCAGCAAGGAACATGACCTGTCACTCTAGGGCCAGAAAGGAGATTCAAGAATTTAAAGATTTCAACAACAAATGGGCATGAAAGAGTTTGAAGATTTTCTCCTTGGATAATCAAAAATTCTAATTAACCAGAATAAGCTGTTGTTCTCTGAGCACGTCATTGATCAGTTTGACCATGTTTCCCATTATTTCCAATTTTAAGGTATTATTGCAGAGCAAAGGTTATTTCATTCCTTTGGAAACATCGTAAAACATGCTATTTACATAGAAGATAATACAGGCAGGCCCAGTGGTGTGATTTACTCTAACATAAAACACACATGTGTATACACACACACACACACACACACACACACACACACACACACACACATACATCTTACAGTCAGGAAGAGTTGACATTTGTAGTCTTTTAAAGTTTTAGCAGTTCAGGTTTCCTTTTATGGTAACCTGCTTTGTTTTTCTGTTTCTAAAAGAAAGCCACAGATTTATTATGCTCAGCTCCTTACTAAATGAGCTGAAGGGAGATTTATAAAGCAAATAAACAGATTTACGGTTTCTTTCCCACAGCAGCTAAAAATTATGGAAAAACTCATTGACCTTTCAAGAGAAGAACTTGGTTCAGTCTAGCAAAAGCTAAGTGCACCTAAGAGGTTTCCAATTAATCCTTTAATTTAAATCCTTTGTCTCCCTGGTAAGTATTCTGGGGGCCTGCTGAATCCCAGTCATTCCTTTTGAAGTGTAACTACCTGTGGCCACTACAAACAGCATGTCCCATCACACTGAGCACTAAGCATCAATAATGTTGACAATAATTAGAAAATGAGCGAATTGGGAGATTAAAAGGCGAAGGGGAATAGAGCAGACAGTGAAGCAGGAGAAGCTGCTTTGACAGGGTCACCTGGGAAGAAAGAAAAGAGGCTGAGACAGGGAACTCCTGTGTCTTGGAGGGAGGGGGAAGGAGAGGAGAGAAGGAGGTCGATCAGGCCAGGTTGATTATAGATGGGCCAGGCTGAGTATTCTGCCAGGATCTCCCATGAAGTTGTCCAGAGCAGAGAAATTGGGAAGGGAATCAAAGAAACACACCTGAATCTATGGGAGAATTATTCCTCATTTGTGCTGACCTAAGAGCATAAAATAAGAGTTGCCCAAACTGTTTCCTATCTAAGGTATACAACTTACACTCCCTCGGGACCCATAACAAGAAAAGTAAGTGTAAATAGATAAAACACTTCATTAAGACTCTTTGATAGCTGGTCTTCATTTTTGGTTTGTTTTGTTCACGGGAGACAAATACAACCTTGAATTAGGATTGCAGGCATACCATCTATTAACAGTGTAACCTTGGGTAAATCATTCATCGTCTTGGAGCCTTGGTTTTATGGGGATAATAGTAATAACCAAGCTTCATAGTGACTATCATTGAATACCTGCTGAGGAAATATTAGTTGTCAACAACACAGCAACATTGTCATCATTTATCTACAAGAGGACTGAATTAGATCTTGAGAAATGATGTGGTTTGGTATGGAAAGAGATGGATTCGGTTAAAAAAAAAAAAAAAAGATACAAGTTTAAGTACAACATGTAAACCTCCATTCCCTCTTGCGGAGGTGACAACTAGGCTTGTAGAATCAGAAATCTAACTCCACTACTTAACTAGCTGGGTAACCTCAGGCAAGTCTCTCGGCTATTCCTAGCCTGTTTCCTCATCTGTAAAATGAGAATAACAACATTTTTATTAGAGTATAATAAGAAAAACCATGCAAGGTATTTAGAATATAAATATACAAAATGTACTAATAAATATTAGCAGCAATAATAATGAGGATTCATGCATTCATTTATGCACTCAACAATTATTTATCAAGCAGCTGCTATGTGCCAGGCAAGGCTTGATGTTAGAGAGTCAGCAGTGAATGAAGCAGACAAAAGTCCCTGACATCTCAGGGGCTACTCTCCATACTAATAAGAGTGCCTTGTGCACTGCTAAGTATTCATTAAATAATCCGAGTATGTTTTAAGAGAGGACAACATGAAAAGAACCCTAAACCTGGATAAAGATTTAATTTCCCTAGGCTTAAGACCTCCTGGCTCTGAATATTGGGCATTTCACTTCACCTCTCTGGGCCTGGTTTCCTTATCTATAAAATATTCTAAGACAAAAAATCCATACATTATTGGAGTTGATAAAAGATTAAGGAAACAATATATATTAAAGTTCTTTATAATGTATTATACAAATATGCATTATTTTCATATTTATTCTGCCTATAGCTAAGCTTAATGGCCACATATTAAGCAACCTCACACCCAAATTTTACTACATGAGGGAAATCAAAATCATAAACAATTCTCTTCTTAATTATTACTCAAAGAAATTAAATTTGTAATGCATAGGTGGGGCAAATTACAGAGGAGAAACAACAGCTTTTGTAGGAGTTGACATTAAAGAAAATAAAACTTTCACAACTCACTACAGTTATCATAGAAAACCCTGGCATTTGTAATATAAATATACAGAGATTCCTAGGAATCCCTAGATTTGTAAATATGACTAGAGCTTATAATTATGTAGTAAGACACACTAAGGACCAGTTTTGAAAATGTGCTTCGCAGAATTCTAGTTTGGAATGATAATAGTTGTCATGTGTTAATGAAGATGATTCCAGGTGCAAATAAGTTAAATAGACGCTTGGTTAAACATAGTTTCCCCATGAGCTTTTCAAACCATATCTGGCATATGACATGTTCTAAACATATTTGAATAAGGAAACATTTTTCCTTCTCTTCTTAGGACAAACTAAGAAATTTAAGTAAACACAGCTGAAATATGTAAGTTATCCCTTTGGATTTTCAACAAGAGCCATTCAGTACTCAGTGACCAGTGGAGAACCACAAAGTTCAAAGCTGAGTTGGGATATAGATATCAAATGGTCTGCTTGTCACTCTGCAGCCAGTTAAATTCCAGTTGTGCTTTGGCCAATTACTACATGTCACAGCCATTCTTGTCTATACTAAATTTATTATAAATTATGTTCAAAAGTATAAGCAAAAAGATCCAATCTGAAATTTATATACATATATACATATACACACACACACACACACATATATACACATACATATACAAAATTTCCATGAACAAGAAATGCCTGTTTCTGGAGCCGTACCAGAACTAATCACATAATAAGCAGTAGATTTCAACTGCATTCCAGGTAAAGGCCAAGCTGTTACCTCTGAATCAGGAAAGAAGGATGGTAATGCACTTAGACGTGTTCAAGAACACTAAAAGGAAGCTCCTGATTTTTATCACTTATGGGAATAGCATTAATGAATAACAGTGAATAATCATTCACTACAAATGAGTTACAATTCATCAGAGTGAACTTAGAAAAAAAAATCCACTTTTTGGAAGTAGATTAAGACACTGGGTAGGTAGAGAGTACTAAAACCACTTATCTTTTTTTAAATTTAAGCATTTCAAACTTTACATTAACCAGATTCCTTTTGACTGCCTATACCCCAGACCCATGGAGGAACTGATGCCTCGGTGTGAGAGAAATCACCCAGTCTGCTACAGATTCCCAGAAGAGCAGTCCAGGAGGAGAGAGCTAACTAAAGATTCTCAAGGATCCTGGGAACTGCTATTCATCACGGCTTGTCTATAATTGAGAAAGGATGCTGTGTTTACCCTGCCCACCAAAGAAATGCTGAGCTGGTGTGTCAGATAGACAAATACACATTCAGAGAAAATATTACTTCTGTGTAAGAAATTTGCTCAACTGTAGAACTATAGAAAATGAACACCTAACTAAATGCATTCTGGCAAATAAAAAAAGTAAAACAGGAATAAACTGTAATTATTTTTCCTCTGGATCATTCTACAGGACCATGGATTATTTTTGGTGTCAGAAGGACCTGAGATTGAATCCTGGCTCTGTCATACACTAGCTGTGTGATGAGCCTTGGTTTCTTTATTGACCAATTAGAGATAGTCAGGATTGAATAAGATAACAGGTATAAACAAGTATTAGCACACTGCCTGGCACAATTATTACTTTTTCATCCTGCAAAACTTATCAAAGACCTGGGAGCATTCCATGTCCTACCACCAATAGATGTTTATTATTCAATAGATACTTACTGAGCACTCACTCTGTTCTAGGCGCTACGTACAAGATACTAGGGATAACATAATGAACAAAACAGGCAAGAGTCCCAGAACTCATAAAGCTTACATTCTGGTGCTTAGAAAGAGAATTCCTTTTTTTTTTTTTTTTTATTTCAGCTCATCATGGGGGTACATAAGTTCAGGTCATATACATTGTCCATGTCCCGCCCATCCCGAGTCAGAGTCCCAAGTGCATCCGTTCTCATTCTCCAGACAGTGCACCTGGCATTCATCATGTAGTCATACCTCCATCCCCTCCCCCCCCCCCACCTCCCCGGGTCTGCACCTTCAAGCATGACCATTCCCCAGAGGGTGTGCAATGCACTCGTCATGTAGGCATACACCCATCCCCTCCCCCCACCCCAGTCTGATATCCAATTGGTATCCTTCCCTGATGTACATTTAGGTGATGATCAGGGAAACCAGTTTTCTGGTGAGTACATGTGATGCTTGTTTTTCCATTCTTTGGATACTTCACTTATCTCTTTTCCATTCTTTCCTCCTAACCCTAAACAAATAAACTATTACCTTGGCAGTCAAATACAAAACGAAAGTTTGCACAATGCTGGAAGCATCTACATGTGAACTATAATCTATCTGACAAACCAAGTTTCTTTAGCTTGGCTCAGAAAAGTTCCCATTAGAGTTTTGAGCAGCCAGGTGTCAGCATCAAAAGATAAAATTCAGCATTCAGCAGCAGCAGGAGAAGTGATAAATACCCAGAAATGAATGGGAAGAAGTCCCTGAATCTGTTACAGCAGCTCCTTAGAAGCTGTCAGCTAGCACTGGGCTTTCTGTAAATCCTCTCAATACTAAAAGGAGGAGATGGAAAGATGTACAAGCCCCATAACTGGAACATGTTTCAAGGTGGCTTTTTCCACCTTAAAATTGGAAAGAAATTAACAAGATCTCTCTGTGTGACGCTAAACGTCTTAGTGGAAAGAATCCACAGAAGCACTAGGGTGTCTCCACAGACTCACACCTTCACTCCTTCATTTACTCATGGCTTCACTCAGAAAGTAACTATTAACAGTATATTCCAGGCCTAGGCTGGGCCCTGACAATACGAGGATGAATCAGAAACAGCTCTGGCCTTTGAATAGCTCCTAACCTAGAAACTAGGTTAAAAAAAAAAAAAAAAAAAAAGCATTGGCAATCCTGTGTGATGGGCACTCTACCAAGGTCTGAACCAAGTGTCATCAGAGCCCAGAGGAGGGAGTCACAAAGTCAGCCCCTAGAGTCTGATGTGCTACAGATGAAATAGCCAGAGAATTGATTCCAGATTCACTTTCCACACAATACCCAATCTGTCTCACAACCAATCAACCAATTCTGCTGATTTCATCTCCTGCCCACTTTCCCATGTCCACCACTACATCTTGCCTCGATTACTGCCGCAGACTGACAAGTGGTGTTGCTGACTTATGGCTAAATTCTGTCCTCCGCTGCAGCCAGAATGATTTTTCAGAAATACAAATCAGATCTTATCACCTCTTTTAAAAACCCATCAACAACTTCCCCTTGCCTTTAGAGTCGAATCCAAATTTCATAAAGCCTACAGAGCCTCCCTGTTCTACCTCTCTCTGTATTCACTGCTCTCAGTCTCCCATACTGGGCTCCAAACACACTAAATGCTCCTTTGCTCTTTTGTAGCTCCAGGATTTCAGGGATGCTGCTCCCAACTCTTGCACACCCTCCCTCAAATTTCTAATTCCATCTCATCCTACAGTCTCAGCTTGAATATTTCCCATAGCCCCCCACATTTTCCCATCAAACATTCAGCATCCTTCATAGTCATTGTAGTCCTGATCTTTCAAGAACCTCCTTTTTATAATGTCTTTCCTGCTAATTTCCCTTCCTCACTACTCACTGACACAAATCGTGAACCATATATTTGAGGACTTAGTTATATCTAATTGAGCAATTATTATATTCAAATGTAACATTTATTATAATCCTATTTTGTTCTAGATTCTGCCTTACACCTTTTTGCTCACCTTAGTTCTTATAGCAATTCTTTTTAAAAAGACTACTGAGCTAAGCATAGCACCCTCATTTTGTAAAGGGGAAATGCAGAGAGATGAAGTTCCCTGCTTAAGTTCACAAAATAATGGTATAGCCAGCATTTCTAATGCAAGGAGCCCAAAACTAAATCTAATCTTTCCACCAGACCTCTACTACTCTTCTTTAATTGTTTTGGGTGTACAATTGTTGTCTACCCAGGCAAGCTTCACCAAGAAGCCAAAGTCACAGCAGGCACTAACACCAGCTACAATAGCAAGAGCACGATAAAAACTTAGTGAGTTCAATTCTTCCCATTCCTGTCTAGACATTAGGCATCTTGAAGATAGGCATAAGGTATTTATTTTTTAAATGACCAAAAAAGTTTAAAGCTACTAAAGCTCTGTTTCTGTTTTAAGCTCTAAAACTTGTACTTGTCCCTGAAAAGTAAGCAGGGACTTTTTTCCCTTCGTTTTTTCCCGCTCTTCCTTCGTTTTGCTGCATGAAAATGCTAATTATTATAAATAACATAATATATGCATAATTTCTTTCAAGGAGACACCCTAAAGCCCTAAAATACTGTACAGTGAGCCAAAAGATGTCTCAGAGTGATTTCTTAAGGTGAAGGTATATCATTAGAAAATGATGTAAGGCCATTCTCACATGCTTGGCCTCTGGATACCATCTAGCCCTGAGCTGAGCAAGACAGATTCACCTGGAAAAAGCCAAGCATCTGAGCTCTCAAAGGAAAGTCATGGTCAAAAATCAGATGTAGCATGACTGCAAGGTTTTGGGGAGAGGCACCAAGTGAGGCCAGACAAGACCCTGATGACCTCAAGGTCTCCTCACCACCATGCCAAGTTTGAAAACCCGTGAAAACATCAAGGATTTAAGTGGTGTTGCCTAACCTGGCTCCCTGCCTCCAGCACCTCTCTAGCCAATGTTGCCTCCATGTGGCCTTGAACATGGTTTTCCTAACATACCAATCCAATTATGTTCTCCCTACATCAGACTCCCCCTTAGATACTCTGCAACCTACAGCAATGGTCTCTGTTTTTGATTATCCATTCTTAATGATAAAAATGTTTGAGCATGCACCTCTTATATGTAAATATGTATCTATTTAATAAAATATATGCATGTACTATTATACCAATATATCATGCACATCATAAAACACCAAAATGAAAACTAAAAGGATGAGATGAAAATAATTGTAAATGAGTTCTAATATTGTTTCCATACCCCAACAGATCCAGCTTTGCACCCACTGTGATGCCTGTACCCTGCATGTGTACATACTGGCCTTTAAGATAAACTGACACTCCTTAGCATACCTACAATGCTCTTCACCATCTGACTACCAGCCGTATCTCTGTTCTCATCTCCTACCAAACTCCTTATGTTCCAGCCATGCCAAACTTTTAACTTTGTGCTTTTGTATATGCTTATCCCTCTACCAAGAACAGCCTTCCCTCATACTTCCTCTAGCTGACCATCTCATTCTTAAGGACTTAGTTCAAATGTCACTTCCTCTGGGCAGGCTGTGCAGGCTCCCATTGGCAGAATGGATTGCTCCCACCTTCATACTCCTATAAGGCTATTTAAAATCCTAGGATGAAACAAATCCTGTTGACTTTTTATTATCTGATTACAAGGCTCTCTTCTCCTTTAGACTGTGAGCTCCTTGAGGATAGAATCTATGGTTTAATTAATTGTCATCGGATTCCTGGAAGCCAACACAAGACCCAGCCACAGTAGGTGCTCAATTAATGCTTACTGAAAGAATGAGACAAGACTCTGGGCCTGTGGTAGTGCTGCTGTGTACAACCTTGCAGACTTTATACTGCATAATTTCAGCAGGTGCCATTCACCTGTATTGCCACCTGAACTTTGCCCCCTAGAGTTGTACGATACAGAAGCCTCACTTTTATAAAGCCCACAATGGCTCAACACAAAGTAGTGGCTCTCTATATTGGTAGATATATATATCCAGAGTGTGTTTATATAAATAGACAGACAGATATATCATGAAGATCTGAAGACCTGAGTTCTAGTGTTCTAGTCCAAGCACTGACAATGATGAAAATAATATTTGTTATTATAATTATAATCATAAATAATGTTATGGCACATAGCTGTACTGGTTTAGCCTTTGCAAAATGCCTTCACATTCAATATCATATTTAGTTTTCATGACCAATTGATAAAGTAGGCTTTATTCAGGCCTTGTTGAAAAATCCTATTTAGACCATGAGAAAAATCAAGATACAGAATAATCAGGTGACTTCCCAAGGTTACTCAGCTGGTAAATGGTGGAGTCAGGACCAATCAAGATATCCTTATCCCTAGCTCAAAGGTTTTCTTTTCTTCCTTTTTTTCTTTTTTTTTTTTTGTACTACATCACTGCCCTTGGAGTACTCAAGAAAAGAAACAAACGTAAGAAGTGAAAATGTGAGAAAGCAGGACTATCCAAGGACAGCTGATCAACCACCAGACAAACTCCCAGGCAGGGACCGTGTGCTTAGTCCTCTTGCCTGAGAACTCTCTCTCCTATATTCACATCACTTTAATTTTTTACTTTCTTTTGCTATGCTGTTTGAAATTTAATGGTTTGGGTATTTTCTTAATTAACAAGCATCCTCCTTAAAGAATACATTTACCTCTGATAATGTGACGTGGATATCAATCATTTACCAAAGCGTGCAAGCTTGTTTCCTGAGCTGCTTTCTTCCTAGCATAAAACTCAGAACTATAGCACAGGAGAAACTGTAGATTTTGTTTGGAAAGAAGAGATGGGTCACTTTGGGACAAGGGGTATACTGCGGATTGAACAAATCCAGAAGAGGTGCTACGGTGGTGGCCACAGGGAAGCCTGGGGATAATGCAAACAAGAAAGTAAAAGGGAGGGTGGTCAAGTAGTTAAATCCTATCTAGCCTCCAAGTGAACAAGTTTCAATACGGTCAACTGAAGCCAGAGGCCCATTTGGTGGGACATAGGAAATAAACAAAAGTAGAAGGCTTAAAACTAATGAAGCATATTTTTAAAAATTTAATAACTGGGAAATCTAGCGATACCAGAAAGCTATTCACCAAAACAAATTTGTTTTCCTCCTGGGCACACAGCTAAAGAACATCCACCGACCTCTCTGGCAGTTAGATACAGCATCTGAGTTCTAGCCAGCGTGAAATGTGGGCCAGCACTGGCCCATCGAAACCTCCCACTGAGAACCCTCCATTCTTTTTCCCCTTCCATGGTGACCTTGGAAGCCACATATTGCACGTGGTGGAAACACAAGAGGAAAGGAGCCTGGCTCCCTGAATCATAGCTTTTGAGGGGAGCCACCTGTTGACCAGAACATCCATTTGAAAATCTATGTGAATGGAAACAAAAGCTTCTATTGTCTTAGGCCACAGGGAATTTGTTTGTTTGTTTACTATAAGAAGCTGATCAAAACGATTTCTTGAAAAATGATTCTCTTCTTACCAGCATGAAGGCAGAGCTCCCTCTTGCCATGTGGTGAAGGAAAGGCATTCTGTAGCAAATAGAGGCACTGCAATTTATATGGAATAAAGTTAACGGGCAACATTGCAGCATTACATGAGCGGAGTATTAGCAAAAATGAGCAGAAGCAGCCCCTGACCTACTGACTCTGCAATTTAAAAAGTAGCACCTGAGCAACACTAATAGGAACAAATGTGATACAAGGGAGCAGTGTCACATACAGAAAGGCATAAATCAGCTTGAGACTGACTGATTTCTTTTTCTTTCTTTTTTTCTCCTTTCATTGCTTTCTTCAAGCAAATATATTTGTGTATCTATAATGTACCATGCACTATTCTAGGTGCTAGAGATATAGTAAATAAAATAAAATTGCTACCCCTCGTGCAGCTTATACTCTAAAGGGGTAAAGTCCAATAATAAACCTTTAAGTAGAAAAACACAAACAAGTAAACAACACCATTTTAGAAGATACAATGAAAATATTAATAAAGCAAATTAAATTAAAATGGTATACAGAGTAACAGGGTAGTAGCAGAGGTAATTTAGTGAGGTTGGTTAGGGGAGATCTTTCTAAAGAAGTGACATTTGGGCTACAATTTGAACAATGACAAGAAGGAAGATTTGAATAGATCTGGGTGAAGGGCCTCTCAGCTTAAGGAAAGAACTATCCCATGGGCCTATTGGAAGGACAAAAAGAATTCCAGTGTGGTGTGAGAAGAGTGAGCACAGAGTGGAACAAGATGAATTTGGAGAAGTGGGCAGGTTCCAGTTTACTTAGAGCATTACACAGGACCAAGTGTGGATAGTATTCTAAGGGGCATGGGAGCCATGAGACAATTTTCAACAGGAGAGTGACATAATCTGACTTACACTTTAAAAAGCTCACTCTGATAGATGTTTGGAGATGCACCGTAAGTGGGCAAGAGTGGATGCTATGATCACTGCCCAGAAGATAGAAGAAGCTTGGGCTGGGGTGGTAGCAGTGAAGACAGCATAACACAGGTGAATTTGTGCTTCACTGTGAAGGTAAAGCAAACAAGACTTCCTGATGTCACAGATGGAAGGGATGAGGGAAAGAGTGGCACTGAAGAAAACCTCTACTGTCTTATGACCTGAGCAACTAGATGAATGGATGTACCCATAGCTGAGATTGGGAGAAAAGCACATGGTCCTCTGTTTTCAAGACCATGGAACTCGGGAGAGCTTTGTAATATGATAGTTCAGCTACACCATGGGTTCAGTGGGCTTCTATGAGCTTGGCCTTGAAACTTAATCAATACTTACATTTTTATCACAAAGAAATAACTAAAAATTTCACACAATGCCTTTCCAATGAACTTTTGAAGCCTGGTTAAAAAAATAAGAACCCATGCTATCTTAATCTCCAATCCTGACCATAGGCCCAGGTGGTTAGACTGGGGCTCTTTCCTAAGCACCGAGCTTAACAGTAACCCCTTGGTTTAACCCAAGTGCAGTAGCCAGGATTTGGATTTGGGCTTTATTTTTCTATTGTTATAATTCCAAGAAGAAAGGTATGTGTATGTGTATGTATGGCAGGATGTCAGAGAGTGGTTAAGAAGAGTTTCAGTGGGTGGGAGAGCAGAAATAGATGCTTTTGCCAAGTAGCCTAGAGAATAAAAAGCAGGGGCAGAGGAAAGCCAGGACCAGGAAGAAGGCTCATCTGCATCCACTTCTGGGAAGAAGATGACATGTGGGTTATTTTGAACAATGCAAAAGCAAAAGCTAGAAATCTCTGTGTCTCATAACAGGGAAGATGGAGTTTGACAGATAACTGGGTACCAGAAGGTCTCCCCATTAATCAGGCAGGATAATCACAAACAGGAAAAAGGGACACCTCAAAGTAGTCTTATAAATGCTGCAATGAAAATAAAATAAAAATAAAACAGAATGCTTATCTCAAGCATTCTGAATCCCTGGAAATAAATGAAAGAAGGAACTACAAGTTAAGGGTTTACTAACAACGAATAACCAGAAGAGGCTTTCTATTCCTGCTATGGTTTGAATGTTCGTCCCCTCCAAAGTTCATAATGAGACTTAAATTCCCTTGTAACAGTATTAAGAGGTGGGACGTTGAAGAAGTAATTAGGCCGGGAGGGCTCTGCCCTTATATAAGAAGGCCAATTTGGTGCCTCTTTGCCCACCTTTTGCCCTTCCACCTTCCGCCTATGACGATGAATTGAAAAGGCCCTCACCAGATGCCGGCACCTTGATTTTCGACTTCCCTAGAACTGTGAGAGAAAAAACTTCCATTATTTATAAATTACCTAGGCTCGGGTATTCTGTTATAGCAGCACAACTGCTGTTAGAGTTGGACAATCCCTTGCTGTCCAAAGCGGGATTTTAAGAGACTAAAGCCCAAATTTAAGAACAAATAGGGCTACGTGGATCATGATGCTCATGTATTTTGTAAGATGCAAAACATTTAAATGCAAAAAAAAAATGTGAAAAACAAAAAGTTACCTGATTAATTCTTGGATAATCAGAAGTATAATTAAGCACACTAGATCACATTCCCACGCATTCTCTTAATCAAGAATTTACAGGGTCTTGTTTCTATGGAAGTGCATTCACGCCAGCCTCTGCTATTCCAAGGGCTGCTTTCTGTGGGAACTCTGATCTCTCTACTACTTTCCAAGTCTCTTAGCACTCAAAGGGGCAGACCCTTCATCATCACCCCCAGTCACATGAAAGAAGTTATAAATCACCTTGCTAATCAGCTGCTGTGCTTCAGACATTTCAGCAGTTTTGTTACATGGAATTATTAAATTCATGCCAATACAGGTAATTTTTTCCAAAGTATTTCCTTGAATATGGCTCCACTTGTGTTTTTCCAAGGGAGGGATATTATGCTTGGTGCCCCAATGCTGACAATATGCCCTGGCAGAACTGATTGAACCTGGTTCTTCCCTCTAAAAATATTCCCTTCTGCTACCTGCCAATTCCAAAAAAGCATGGTCTCTTCTCAGTCTTGGTCTCAATGAGCACACACTCCTCCAATTCCAAGAAAGATCCTCAAAACATTAATGATATAAGTTAACAATAATGATGATAATTATAACTGTTGTGATCTAGTAAATGTTTATTGAATACCAGACTCATTTGCTAAATTTGTAATTTGCTAAATTTCTGACATGCATTGTCTCATTATCATCTTAATTAGGAAACTTAATTCACCATGTTGGATTTGGCATAACAAAACACTAATTTATAACTTGTGGCCTGCAAAAAAATCTATTCCCTGGCAGCAGGGCCAGAGCAAACTACTGATGACCCAAAAAAAAAAAAAAGAAATTGTAACTCTCAATGCTTGCTGCATTAAAAATTGCTCTCAGTTGTGAGCAGTGAGTTGGAGGTATCCTTCTGAAGCCATGAAATTTGGATCAATTAATTCAGGCAGATATATCAGTAGGCTTATGCCATTATGCAAAGGTAATAGGTAACTTCACCACCCACAAGTCTCACAAATTCCAGTGGGATACGAGATTATGTCTCACTTGTGCCATGTATCCATCATCTGTCAGTTGTCCCACTACTCCATGCCATCTTCATTCTGGGACCCAGGCTAATGGAGATGCCCTGATCTGGAACACTGCCAGTTGTTACATCAGGGAGAAAAGAGAATGAGGCAGAATCCTGCAAAACCTTTTAGAGCTTCTATTCTGAAACGGCACATGTCATGTTCACTCACATTTCATTACCTAAACCTGATGTCAGCAGGACCAACAAGGAATCAAGTATTTTGAACAACACAACATCATAACAGTGTGGGAGGTAGGGGGAGGGAGAGACATAAGTCAGGCATAAAGCCTTGGAGCAGAAATGACCCGAGTATCATCTTTGCTTCATTGCTCTGAGTCTCAGGGTCCGAACTTATAAAATGGAGTTAATGTGGCCAATACTGCCACTTTCCACACAGATTTATTGTCAGGCTCAGAGAGTTTAACATATATAGGCCAGGCACAGTGGTTCATGCCTGTGATCCCAGCACTTTGGGAGGCTGAAGTGGGAAGATTGCTTGGGCAACATACTGGGCCCAGCCAGCCTTGGCAACATACTGAGACCCCATCTCCACAAGCATTTTTTTAAAATTTAGCCAGGCATGGTGGTGAGCACCTATACTCCTCAGCTACTCAGGAGGCTGAGGCAGGAAGATCGCTTGAGCCCAGGAGTTCAAAGTTACAGTGAGCTATGATCATGCCATTACACTCTAGCCTGGGCAACAGAGAAAGACTCCATCTCAAAAAAAAAAAAAAAAAAAAGCATACCATATATAAAAAAAGTTTGAAGAATTCCGAACACTCTGCAAGTCACAAGTACTACCATTTAATGCTAATTGTATTACTTCTCATACCTGACAGTTGGCATGATGCATGTTGCATATGATATCACATTGTTCTTTATTCTTCTAAATAACTTTTTACTACAGGAAGAAAAAGTTTATAAGACTCTATGTAGACTACAAATTCAAGAAATACTGTCCTCAGATACTACTAATTTAAACTAATACATCAGAAACTACTTAAGACCTACCCATTGAAAATGTTAACACACAGAGAAAAAGCCTCAGCCAACCAGATTCATAAAACACTAAAATCCAACTACAGCAGTTTTCAAAATGGGGAGTGCTCTTGCTTGAGTCAGATGAGGTGAAACGAAACAACCTCCTGTGAATTGTATCATAGCTGACAAAAGGTCTTATTATGTTCTATTGATTGGTTAGGAGTTCCGATAGCTTCTCTATGGAAGTTTCTACGACAATCTCTACAGAGCAGGAGTCCTTAATACACCCTATCTCTGCTACTACCCTAGGAAGTTAAAATTGAAAGCTTTTTGTGCTTCTTTTTCCACTGAGGGCCTGAATAGGCTTTTCAAGGTAGCCTGAACAATGTATGTAATATTTTGTTTTAATTTGCAAGCCAGTCTTGTTCATCGTGGCTTTTATAATATGGGTCATTTTCATTCTTCATTCCATTTACTCAGGGTGAAAATAACTTGCCTGAGGCAGTTCATAACTATCTAGTTCTTTCTAGGCTGTGCTGAGACAATGAACCCACCCTCTGAGCGACTCTGGTACCCAGGTGCATGCTTGGCCACCTCTAAGCTTGTCTATTAGATCCCCCCTGGGAGCAATTCCTAGGAGAGAGCTGGGGAAATGGCCACAAACTAAATTTAACCATAAAATAATGGGGTAGACATGATTTTTTGCACACCCCAAAACCACCCCCACCTTCTTCCTGTTGCTACAACCCTATTTGGTTCAGGTAAAGGGCAAAGATCAATTGGTTTCAAGGAAGGCAAACCTCTCCTCCAGCTCTGGAGAATGGACACAATTAGCCCAAACCAGCGACAGGTATAACATTCGCTTTTCCCAAACATTGGTCTAAGGGTATATGTGTGGCAGAGGGATACAACCCAGGTCTGAGAAATAAGACAGGGGAAGTCTTCTGCATGTGGCAATGATGGGAGCTGGGTTGGGGTGGGGAGAAAACCTTCCAGGAAGAACTTTCTTTGAGCATAAAAAGATGGAACCTCACACAGAGAAGGCTTTTAACCCCTGCCTTTTCCTCCCTTCCTTGTTTGGGATGTTGGTGTCAGGACACCGTGCCTAGAGCTATGGCAGTCACCATGTAATCACAGGAACATAAGCCCAAAGACCCAAGTTCAAATGCTGATGATGGCTTAATGGAAGGAGAGTAAGGCATCTGCTCTCAATGTCGGTATTCACTCTGGCTGGTTCTCAGTGCCTCCAACCCATTTGCTCAGTATATGACTTCTGCTTTAACCCCTGGGCTCTATTCTTCCACACAGGGAGGGCTCCAGTGTTTAGCCATTTCTCATTAAGTGCTATCCTTCTCTCCATGAACAAGTCCCCTGGAAAGTCTTGTTGTAAAGTCTTCATGATAACAGAAATAACTGAAGACCAAGCACATCACAATTACCCAAGGCAACACCGCAATGTGATCTGGCCCAAGGCCAGGCTCATACACTGAGCTAAGCAGGAGCCTGTCCAAGAAAGTAGTGATTCAGACCTAAATCACTCAACATAACCAATAAAATAAGGCCTCACACAGAAAGAGAAAGTTGATGTCACAGATAGTTCCTCATGGAGCCGATTCTATGCAATAAAAATGGTGTCAATGAGGATGGAATCAAAGAGTTTCTAACAGCATTAGCACGAGCAGATTTCTCCCATATTCTTCCAGGTCTCAATAGACAAGTGTGGCCAGGAATAGTGGCTCTCCTGATTCCACTGGGCAACCAAAATGTCTGCCAGAGGGGATATCAGGATTCAAATCATTTTTGAGGTTCCTTCTATCATTTTTATAATCGTTCAGAATCTATCTCCACATATAGGAAAACGTAAGACAGTAAATTATTTAGACCATTACCTGGCTTGTCGGATTCTTCTGTAGTGAACAGGGAGAAAATTCACATTTTTAATTTTGTAAATTAATTTCCTGATAGATAATAACATAAGGTAAGATCTAAAAATAGATATTAACATGAAGCATTGAAATTAATAGTCTCCTTCTCCCAAATTAACAAATAACTAAGATAATATTAAAGGATGGATTAAAAGATTCATAGCCAAAGGAGCAGCTTCATTCTCCCAAATGGCATGTCCCCCTAACCAAGTTCAGATCTATAAAGCAAGTAAAAAAAAAAAAAGAGGTAAAAAAGGAGAAGGAAAAAAAACATTAGTTTAGAATATATTGCTAATGAGAACCAAGGTAGTAATGAAGAAAGTCTTCCAAAAGAAATGAAAAAACAGGATACCTACAAGCTACTGATCACAAGTGGTAAAATTAGGTGCATTCCCTTGATAACTAAAGAGGTCTTTAGTCAAAGTCAAAATGTTAACCAGGGGTTAACAATACACAGTCCTCCCTCAGTATATCCAGGTATCAGTTCCAGGACACCCGGGCATAGCCAAATCCACACATACTGAAGTCCACTGTAGGCCCTGTGGAAATCTGCCTACAACTTATAGGAAAAGTTGGCCCTCTATATATGTGGGTTTTGCATCCCACAAATACTATACTTTCTTTTTTCTAATGCAAAATATTAAGGGGGTATAAATATTTCTGTTACATGGATACCTTGTACAATGCTTCAGTCATGATGGCTTTTGGTGTGTCCATCACCAGAATAGTGTTCATTGTACCCAACAGGTAAGTTATTATTCCACACCTTCCCTCCCATCCCCTCTTCTTGGTTTCCAATGTCCTTTATATCTTTTTGTGCCCATGTGTACCCATCATTTAGTTCCCACTTATTTGTGAGAATATATGGTGTTTGGTTTTCCATTCCTGAGATACCTCACTTAGGATAATGGTCTCCAGTTCCATACAAATTGCTACAAACATTATTTCATTCCTTTTTATGGCTGAGTAGTACTCCATGGTATGTATGTATGTGTATATATATATAATATATGCCATATTTTCTTTATCCACTCATGAATTCATGGGCACTTAGGTTGGTTATTTTCAATCTGTGTTTGCTTGAAAAAAAATCTGAGTATAAGTGGACCTACACAGTTCAAACCCATGTTGTTCAAGGGTCAATTGTAAGACAGAAGAATGGAAAGAACTTTACCATTATGGTCATCAATTAATATTGTTTCTACCTTTGAGAACACCTGACCCATTTGAGAAACAAATCACTTAGAGGAGAGTGACCAGGATTTTGCAGCATTCATTCAATTCAAGAAAGCTACCTTCCTAATTAACAAATCACCATGGTGCAATGTATTGTCAGTGAAGATGACAGGAATAATAGGAATGACAAGAACTGGGACAAACAGAAAAACAGCCTGGACATCATTCTGCCTATTAGAGCTTCTACAGATCGGTGGAAGGGAGCCGGTGAGCACCTTGGAAATGGATGGGCTCAGACATTACGGCACTATACACATAGTCCAGGGTCAGAGCCAATTGATCTCCTCTGGCATGTTAAAATAATAGGGTTGTGCAAGGCTCGCCACCAGCAGGCTGGAGTACTGAGCTTGGAAAGAGAGGTTCACATAAGACAGAGGAGTTGTTCTTTCTAGAGTAGAAATATGGGTCATTGATGCTTGAGGCCACCAACCCACTGTAACAGCATCAGCCCACGTGCCAAAGTTATGAGTCTGTCTTTCTCATAACTGTGTATCTTGTAACTGTGACTTTCAGTAGAGATTGGGAATTGGAAATTCATGAATCAGTCATTAATAGGCCCAACTGGAAAAAAAAGAAAAAATACTCTGACCAGGGCAAGTGAAGGAGGTGCCAGCTGGATATAAGCTAATGGCAAAGTGTCACTGGAAAAGGGAATCCCCCACATAACATCTAATTGAACATGGAGATGACAGTCTCCTCAAATAAGAAAACAGAATATGATGCATTTACAGTTGGTTGTTCCAGTGATTGCTATGTACACTAACAATAGAACAATAAATCTGATACACTCCTGCTGCTCCTATTTCTTTACTGTTTCATAACTACCTTTGAAGGTCTTGCTTTCTTATGCTACTAAGCAGCCTGGATAAACCAGGAGAACAGAGTACCCCCGGTAGTTGACATGATTTCTTGTAGGATCCTATAGGACCAGAGCCAAGTGATGGCTTTCACTCTTTACCCACATCTACCAGGGACACATTTCTCAGCCATTTTCTCACAAAAGACTTCAGTAAACAGCTTCCTTACCTTCACAGTAGGCGGAGTCTCCCTGGACAGAGATGTAACCACTCTTGCACTCACAAGTAGCTTTTGTATTCCAGTTTTTGCACTCTGAATTTTCACCACACTTAGGTCCTTCTGCACAAAAGTTATGACCTAGAAGAAGGAAATAAAATTTTATATCAGAAGAGGAGGAACTAAAAGACCTCAAAATAATAAAGCATGAAACATTTTTTTATTATATGTCACTCTACAGAAAAATAGCCTTTAGCAATATGCAAGGATGAGCAGGGTAAGAGGTGGGAGGAAAAAGAATAGGAAACTTGGTGCCATGCTTAAGAGTTGTTTTTGCACCATACTCAAATTTGCTAAGGTTGTTCCCCTGAGAAGGTTTTTATCCATGCTGATCCTGAATCTTCTCCTTACTACTTTCTTACATGACCACACTTTTTATAATTGTTTTATTGTAGAATTCATAATACATAGAAAAGAGCATATAAAATATATGAACATATAAAATAAAATAGATATAAGCAGATTATAAGCACTCCTTGATTATACCTTCCCAATGAATTCCTCCTCCTAGCCACTAAAGATAAATGTCCTGAATGTTGGGTTAATCACTCTATTGCATATTATATGGGTTTACTATATATTTGTGCTTATTCCTAAACAATATATCATTTACTTTTGCCCATTTTTAACTTTGCATAAATGAAATCATACTTTACATATCTTCTATGGTGTGCTTTTTTTTCTACTCATCCATATTAATGCCTGTAGCTATAGTTCATTTGTCAATGTTGTATAATATTCCACAGTATGAATATTTCACACTTTATTCCGTATATAGCCATACCTCATTTTATTGTTATTTGCTTTATTGTGGTTCACAGAAAACACATTTTTTGCAAATTGAAGTTTTGTAATACTTGCATTGGGTAAGTACATCAGCACCATTTTTCCAACAGCATGTGGTCACTTCATGTCCCTGTGTCACACTTTGGTAATTCTTGCAATGTTTCAAACTTTTTCATTACTATTATATCTGTTGTGGTGATCTGTGACCACTGATCTTTGATGTTACCATTCTAATTATTTCAGGGCATCACACACTACACCCATATAAGACAGCAAACTTAAATCAATAAACGTATGTGTGTTCTGGCTGCTCTACCAACCAGCCATTTCCCTGTCTCTCTCCCTCTCCTCGGGCCTCCCTGTTCCCTGAGACACGACAATATTGAAATGAGGCCAATTAATAACCCTACAATTGCCTCTAAGTGTTCAAGTGAAAGGAAGAGTCATACATCTCTCACTTTAAATCAAAAGCTACAAAAGATTAAGCTTAGTGAGGAAGGCATGTTGAAACCCAAGATAGGCTGAAAGCTAGGTAGGCCTCTTGTACCAAACAGCCAAGCTATAACCAGGAAGAAAAATTTCTTGAAGGAAATTAAGAGTGATACTACAGTGAACACATGAATGATGAGAGCAAAACAGCTTTATTGCTGATATGGAGAAAGTTTTAGTGTTTGAATAGAAGACCAAACCAGACAAAACATTCTCTGAAGCCAAAGGCTAATCCAGAGCAAGGCCCTAATGCATTTCAATTCTATGAAGGCTGAGAGAGGTTAGGAAGCTACAGAAGAAAAGTTGGAAGCTAGCAGAAGTTGGTTCATTAGGTTTAAGGAAAAAAGCTATCTCGATAACATAAAAGTGCAAGGTGAAATAGCAAGTGCTGATGGAGAAGCCACAACAAGTTATCTAGAATACGTAGCTAAGATCATTGATGACAGTGTCTACGATAAACAGATTTCCAGTGTAGACAAAACAGTCTTCTATTGGAAGAAGATGCCATCTAGGACTTTCATAGCTAGAGAGGAGAAGTCAATACCTGGCCTCAAATCTTCGAAGGACAGGCTGACTCTCTTGTGAGGGGCTAATGAATGCAGCTAGTGACTTTAAGTTGAAGCCAATGCTCATTTACCATTCTGAAAATCCTAGAGCCCTTAAGAATTATGCAAAGTCTACACTGCCTGCACTCTAGAAATAGATCAACAAAGCCTGGATGACGGCACATCTGTTTAAGTATGGTTTACTGTATATTTTAAGCCCATTTTTGGAACCAACTGCTCATAAAAAAAGATTCTTTTCAAAATATTACTGCTCACTGACAATGCACCTGGTCACCCAAGAGCTCTGATGGAGATGCACAAGGAGATTGTTGTTGTTTCCATGCCTGCTGACACAACATCTGTTCTGCAGTCCTTGGATTAAGGAGTAATTTTGACTTTCAAGTCTTATTATTTAAGAAATATGTTTCACAAAGCTATAGCTGCCATAGATAGTGGCTCTGATGGATCTCAGCAAAGTAAATTAAAAACCTTCTGGAAATGATTTACCATTCTAGATGCATTTAAAAAATTGTGATTCATGGGAGGAGATCAAAATATCAACATTAGCAGGAGTTTGGAAGAAGTTTATTCCAACTCTCACGTATGATGTGGAGAGGTGCAAGACTTCAATGGAGGAAGTAACTGCAGATGTGGTGAAAACAGCAGAACTAGAATTAGAAGTGGAGCCTGAAGCTAGCACTGAATTGCTATAATCTTGTGATAAAATATGAGTGAATGAGGAGTTGCTTCTTATGGATGACAAAAGGAAGTGATTTACTGAGATGGAATCTACTCCTGGTGAAGATGCTGTGAACATACTGGAAATTACAATAAAGGCTTTAAAATATTATATAAACTTAGTTGATAAAACAGCAACAGGGTTTAACAGGATTGACTATTTTTTGAAAGAAGTCCAAATGCTATCAAACAGCATCAAATGCTTGAGTGGAATCTTTTATGAGAGAGTCAATTGATACAGCTAACTCCATGGTTGTCGTATTTTAAGAAATTGCCACAGCCACCCCAGCTTAACAACCACCACCCTGATCAGTTAGCAGCCAGCAATACTGAGGCAAGATTCTCCACCAGCAAAAAGACTGTGACTTGCTCAGGTGATTGTTAGCATTTTTAGCAAAAAAGTATTTTTAATTAAAATAGTTACTTTTTCAGACATAATGCCATTGTGCACTTAATAAACTACAGGATAGCAGAAATGTAACTTTTATGTGCACTGAGAAATCAAAAAATTTGCATGACTCACCTTATTGCAATATTTACTTTGTTGCCATGGTCTGGAACAAAACCTGCTAGAAACACTCTTAAATATGTTTCCTGAGGAGTATTTTTTTAGCCACTACATTTAACATTTTCTTTATTCAACATTCCTTCTTGAATCCCTGCCATTTTTTTCAGGATAATTATTTTTCTTCCTAATGTATCCTTTAGAAATCCCGTTAATATCTTTTGATAGTGAGTATGCTCAATATTAATTTGTCTAAATATCTTTAGCATATCCTCATACTTGAAAAATAGTTTTACTGGTTATACAGTTATTTTATCTCAACATTTTGAAAGTATTATTCATTGTTTTCTGGCTTCCATTATTGCTGCTGAGAAGTCAGTTATTAATCTAATAGTCATTTCTTTGTATTTGGCAATCCCTTCTCTGTGGCTGCTTTTAAGATCTTTTTTATTTGTTTGTTTTTTGGTTGGTTGGTTTTGTTTTGTATTTTTGAGTTTTACTCTAAGGCTGCAGTCCCAACCCCCAGACCATGGACCAGTACCAGTCCGTGGCCTGTTAGGAACCAGGGCGCCCAGCAGGAGGTGAGCAGTGGGTGAGCTAGTAAAGCTTCATCTGTATTTATAGCCACTCCCCATCACTCACATCACCACCTGAACTCTGCCTCTTGTCAGATCAGCTGCAGCATTAGATTCTCATAGGAGTGTGAACCCTACCATAAACTGGGAGTGCGAGGGATCCAGGTTGCAGGCTCCTTATGAGAATCTAATGCCTGATGATCTGAGGTGGAGCTGAGGCAGTGATTCCCCACCCCCCTGTAGGCCCCTGGTCCATGGAAAAATTGTTTTCCATGAAACCAATCTCTAGTGCCAAAAACGCTGAGGACCATTGCTCTAAAGTATCTAGGTGCAAATTTATTTTTATTTAGAATTTTCTGGGATTCCTGAATCAGAAGATTGATAAAGTTTTCCATCACTTTGGAAAATTCTCAGGTACTGTCTCATCAGACATTCTCTCTTCACCATTTTCTTTATTTTCTCTTTCTGAATTCTAATTAGGTAAATATTCTTTCTTCTTAAGCTCTCCTCTGTGTTACTTAGACTTGCTTTCATATCTGCCATTTCTATTTCTTTATATGAATTCTTTGTAACTTCCAGATGTATATTTCAGTTTATTAATTCTCTCTTGAGCTGTGTCATATTCTCTCATTAAGTCACCCCTACCATTTTTAATGTCACTTATTATATTTTATATTTTCATTTTCTAGAATTCTATTTGATTCTTTTTTAATCTTCTTGGTCAAATTTTATAGTCTCTTATTCTTTCATTTTTCTAATTTGCTTTTATAAAAATTTCTTTAAACATATTACATATGCATATTTTATACTGATGATTCTAATATCTTCAGTCTTTGTGCATCTGATTTTATAGTCTATTGTTTATGTTCAGTATCATGAACCACGGCTTATTTTCTTGGGTTTTGAGTGATTCTTTTATTTGTGAGCTCATATTTTTTGAAATTTAATCTGTGAGAGTTATCTGAGGTTTTGGTTTTAAAGCTGTATTTTTTTCAGAGAGGATTTGTGTTTGCTTTTGTCAGGTGCCTGAGGGAACTATCAACCCAAGATCACTTTAAACTACGTTTTTATCTTGGTTCATGAGAATTGAGCCACACAGGTAGAGTAATTCTAGCCTTGAGCTTTCAGGAATGCAAACTTTTCTCCTCTAGACCTCCATCCAGAGTCAGGACTGACAGGAAAGTCTCATTTCAGAGAGTGAATTTTTCCTAGTCCGCACACTGAGGGATTCACCCTTCAGTGTTCTTGATTTATGCATTTTGCACGAGCCCCAGGCTGTCTCCTGTCTGCTCACACAGTGTCCTCTAGCAGCCAGAATCTAAACCACCAGAAACCAGAAATTGCACTCAGGGAAAACGCCAACTAGAGTGTACTTGCTTATCTCAATGGAATCACCCCTTTTCAATATTTCTGATCCCTGACTCCTTTATTTTGTGCCCTTACTCTCTATCAAATATTCAAAAGTTATTATATATTGTACAGCATTTTTAGGTGAACTAGGATGAATAGGTTGTACCTACCACAAAAGTTGTGATATATGATATCACATATGGTAAAGTGTATAAAGGTGCTTTATCATCTTTAAATCAGTACATTTGAGTGAATAAAAATAACTATGCTGTATCACATATTGTGGTCTTATAGAAAACAGTGGGCCTAGAAGTCAAGAGATCTAATTAATCATTCAGGATCTGCAGCTAAAATAATAGCATAAATCACTTTGCCTATCTAAGTATGTATACTGGGAATGGATGAAATCAGTGATTTTCAAACTGTGTTCCTCCAAGCCCTAGGCACACATGGGTTGTTACATAGAGTTCAAGTCCCCTGCCCCTGATTCAAATAGAATAGTTATGCTTTTATATTTTTGACATACGGATTATGTGAATGACAGTTTCTGGCTCAAAAATATGTAAATCACTCTACTAAATAAACTCCCAATTTAATTCCTTTCAGTGCTGACATTCTATTAAGAGAACTAGTTTTCTTTGAAACAATTTTAAATCAACAATATTCAGGCTATACTTATTCTAAAAGGTGATAATTGTTATTAAATAAAAATAATAAAATCCATACACCTATAATATGCCTGGCATTATATTAGATGTTTTAAATAGGGATAATACTATATGCCTTATTAATATGCTGTTGAGAAAGTTAGGCTAATCCATGTAAAGTACATGAAACAGTCCCGAATACATACTGAGAGGTCAATAAATAGTGCCCACTATGATGATGATGATGATTTTGATGATGATATTGTTGACAATAATGACTACAGTTCAGAATAACTTAATAATGCTGTTACCCTCAACTTCAAGACAGAGAAGAGAAACCCAAACTCACCAACACCTAGCTAATAAGTGGTGATGCCAGGGCTCCCCTCAATGAGGTCTGGCTAATGCCTATGCCCACGAATTCTCACTCTGTCATATATCCTCTCATACAGCAGTAAGTGAAAGATGTAGTAGTCATTGGAACATTAGAAACAGATGCATAGTCCCAGGTGCGCACGGTATTCCATCCAGCCTCACTACTTGGACCTGTTAACTGGCGACTGCCCCAATCAAGATCAGAGCAAGAGTGTAACTTGCTGGAAATCTGAAACCTCTGACAGTTGAGAAGACTTTTATAAGGGCTTGAAAGGTTTATGGTAATCATCACTAGGGAAAGTACTTGATGGTTTTGCTACCAAAGGGGTAATTTTAGGCATGACAGCTCTCTTAGCCAAAGGAAGTACCTGAACTTCACTTCCCATGTCATAATTGATCAATGATTAAATTGTCATATTTTCCTTCATTACGAAGGAATATACTCAACATCATGTGTACATCCTTTATCACAAGTATTCTTTGCCTATGTTTCTGTTCTCTTAACTGTCCTTTTTTTCCACATTCATTTGAAAGCGTGGAACAAAGTTCCTCAAACACCGTGGATTTCCAATGCCTATCTCTATCCAGCATGTGCCATCTCAAATCACAATGCAGGGAGTTGGGTAAATTTTATTTAAAGGACAATGAAGGCCCCCTGGGACAACCGACCTTAATGTCAAATCCACTTTGATTGTGCCTGACGATTATGCCAAAAACATGTCTGTTTAAAATTAAGGTAGGCCTCCATTCAAGCAATATTTACTCAGTGCCCATTTACCTTTCTGCACAAGTGAGTGAGTAATCATTCACTTAGTACTCATGGGGCACAAACTCTGTGGGCTGCTGTACCATGCAAGCATCTGGGGACAATGCAAATGTGTTTACATTCTCTATCCACAGGGAAATTACAAACTCTAAGGAGAGATGAGCCACATATGGAGTCAATACAAGGCAATCTGTGTCAAGGGAGACGTAACGTGAGCAGGATAATTGTCACAGTGTCTCAGAGAGGGAGAAATTACTTCTAGATAATGAAAAACTATGACAGGTAGAAACTTGGAAAGGGGCAGGACACAGATTCTAGCAAGAAAAATGGGACACCAACCCTTGAAGAAGAAGGGTAAGTTTGGAGAACCTTAAATCATCTGACACAGGTGTAATAACAATAATAATTAACATTTCTTAAACACATACTATGTTCTAGGCACTAGGCTAAGTGTTTTACATGAACTATCTCATTTAATTCTGTTAATAATTCTATTAAACTGAATTATTTTCCTCATTTTACAGATGTGGCAATTGCAGCTCAGAGAAGTTAATGCACTTGCGGAAGGTACACAGAGCCATAACCCAGGTCTGACTGAAGCCAGAATTCTTAATCAATAATTATTCCACTGTCCTCTTAAGAGCAACAAATTTCTAAGCTTTCTACAGTACAAAGGATAAAGAGGGTATCCTTTTTGCATGTGTGTATTCAAACAGAGCAAAATTTAGCTTTCTTCTCATTCTCAAAATACATTTATTTTCTGCCAGGTAATTCTAAATCCTCTCAACAAAAACAGCCTAACTTTAATCACTCCAACTTCTTTAAGTCAGGGTTTATGTCTGATTCATTTATCTTAACCAGAAATTTCCCATACAGGGATGGTTGTATAGATGTATGGCTTGTAGATGGATGGATGGACAAATGAACAGGAAACAGAATGGATGGAGAAATTAAGGAGTAAATTAAGAGGTGAATGAATCTATAGGGGCATGTGATATCCCCTCTTAATCAACTGGAAGATGAATTTGACTCCCTTACCAGTCCCCATATTTCTTTCACTAAACATTTTATTGAGGTATAATTTAGTCTATAAATACAATTTTATGTGTCAGTTATACTTTAATAAAGTTGGGTAAAAATTTTTAAAGGAATACATCAATACATGAGTGGATTAATAAAATGTGGTATATGTATACCATGGAGTTCCACTCAGCCACAAAAAACAACGGTGATCTAGCACCTCTTGTATTATCCTGGATAGAGCTGGAGCCCATTCTACTAAGTGAAGTATCAGAGGCATGGAAAAACAAGCACCACATGTACTCACCATCAAATTGTTACTAACTGATCAACACTTAAGTGCACATAGAGTAGTAACATTCATCGGGTGTCGGGCAGGTGGGCAGGGAAGGAGGGGATGGATACATTCACACCTAATGGGTACGGTGCACACCATCTGGGGGATGGACATGCTTGAAGCTCTGACTCGGGTAGGGCAAAGGCAATATATGCAACCTAAACATTTGTAGCCCTGTAATATGCTGAAATAAAAAAAAAATAAAGAATACATATACACGTACACACACACACACATACATACACACACACACATATACATATATAAATCTATTCAGAGAAGCCTTCCTTGTCCTCCAAGTCTAAATTAAGCCCCATTATTCTCTCACGTACCATCCTAATCTTTTTATTCATGGCAGTTATCACAACTACTTATTTTGAGCTTATCTCTGTGTTTATTTGGTGAATGTCTATCTACCCACTAGAAGGGAAAGGACCAGGAAAGTCTATTCACATTGTACCTAAGATAATATCTAGCACATTATAGGCATTCAATAATCATTGAGTTAATGAATCAATCCTCAGAATTCTTCAAAATTAGAATTAAAAGAGTGTTTTAAAAATTAATAAACTCAGTCTCAAAGAGGTTAACTACTTTCCCAACAGTTACACAGCTAGTAGGTGATGAATGAAATAGATATTAAAAACTCAAATAGGATTCCCAATCTCTCTCTACCACCTAACATGACTGCCGTGATTTTAATCATCAAGGGAAATTCAAGGAATGCTGACCCTGGCCTGAGAAGACCACCAGCCATTAGCATCACCTAGTCCTGCAGTCCCTAACCCCTGGGCCATGGACCGGTACCAGTCCGTAGCCTGTTAGAAATGAGGCTACAGAGCAGGAGGTGAGTGACGAGCCAGCGAAGCTTCATCTGTATTTACAGCCACTCCCCATCATTAGCATCACCACATAAGCTCCACCTCAAGTCAGATCAGCATGGCATTAGATTCTCATAGGAGCACAAACCCTACTGTAAACTGTACACATGAAGGATCTAGGTTGTGCACTCCTCATGAGAATCTAATGCCTGATGATCTGAGGTGGAGCTGAAGCAGTGATGCTAGTGCTGGGGAGAGGCTGCAAATACAGATTATCATTAGCAGAGAGGTTTGACTGCATGATAAATGTAATGCACTTGAATCATCCCAAAACCATCCTCTCCCACTGGTTCATGGAAAAATTGTCTTCCATGAAACTGGTCCCTGGTGCCAAAAAGGTTGGAGACCACTGATCTAGTCCATGAAATGACTGGAGGCTTTCGAAAGAAACAAATTTGTTTCTTTCTCCAGGAAACACTCCATTATTACTCATTGCTTGGGAACTCAATGTCAGAGGAAAAATAATTTGACATACAAGAGAATACCACCCATGGATGAAATACCAAGATGAGTAAGACCCACTTGGGGCTCACACTTAAGTAGTTAAAATGAGAAAACGCTCAGAAAAATCAAACATAATCCACTGAAATGAGGCTTCAGGTTTCACTCAGACCCCCTCTTTAATTTTAGTTCCCAGTAGAGATGCCATTCATTGGCTCAACAAATAAGCACCTAGCATGTGCCTGGGCACTGTGCCAGGCAATAGGGCCAGAGCAAAGAATACCATAAACATGTCCTCATTCATCTTATGCTCTAGCAGAGATGACTGACTTTGAGCATTGGATTAGAAGGGGATCATATGACAGAGAGGGGGTCAAGGTGCCCCAGGAATGTATCGCACAGCAGGGACCTAACACAAGAAGATATGAAGGATGAGTGGTGCTGGCAGGACAAAGAGCAAGAGTTCCAAAGGCATGGAGCAGCACGTGTCTGTGACATGTACACAAAAATTAATGATGTATCATAAATGTTGAGGTCACACTTTCTTCTCTGGTTGGGGCACTCTAAAATTTGGACTCCTCCTAGTGGTCTGGATCTAGAGTTCTGTTGCCAGTACTCTTTATAATTATAATTATAATTATAATATAATGTAGAATTATGGTGAAACCATCTATTCATTTTGCTTTATCTCTAGCCTTAGCAGCCAATGATGGATATGCGTCTTAATGACTCCTTCTACAACAAGGAATGAATAGGCCACAACACCTGGGCAGGACTTAGCATCTCTAAAATAGTTCAAGTTGGACCCCATATAGAATACCATTGCTTGCCCTCAATTCTCCTGTCCCTAATGTATCCCCCAGCAGGTCAGGTGGGTTACATTTGAAATCATGTACCTGGACAATCTAAAAATGCACTCCAGATTCCTCTGCCTTAACCCAAATCTCAGAAAGTCAATGCCTCTCACATCCACTACTGCCTGCCTAACCTTTAAATTCATATAAGGAGTAATGGTTGGCTGAGGACAGCATATTCCATATGCCTCAGCTCTACCCATGGACTGATTAAGAGGGATATAGCCCAAAGATCCTTTACGAGAACTGAATGCCCTTATGTACTCTACAACCAACATACCCACCACAGGGGAAGCCTGGGCCTTTGAGGGTGAGAATGTCCCTTTAGCTTTTTGTGCACAGAAGGTTAAGCCATCGGGACTGGCCTGTTAAGAAACTGAGCTCCAGACTCTTACAGGTTTTATTTTAGAAAGCAATTGGTTTCTTCTACAAGAGTCAACATTTAAGGGTCTTCCTGTCGCTTCAGGGCCTAGCCTTAGTTTTAGGTCTTCTTTCTGGTGCAATGTGCCTCCCTCTGGAGGCTTCCTAGACCCCAATCCGTTGTAGCACCTTCAGGGCCATAGAATTCATGTACTCCCTAAGATGCTCCTTCACACATCCTCTGTTCCCAGCCTCAACAGTTGAACTTACAGCTCTGTCTCTCTAGTCCACTTTAGCCTGCAGTTACAGGGATTTTGATCAGATCCTATCTGTCAATATGCAGAGGACCTGGCCCATCTGCAAACTGCCAGTTCCTCCATCTTACATTCTCATTAAATGCCTGCTTTACAGGTCTCTCTTCACCTCAGATACCCTGAAATCCTCTCTCCAAAATCATTTCAATTATAAATTCACATAAAATGATGAGGAAGACTGGAAGAGAAAAAAAATCACTTCACCCAGACTCTTTGGGAGGGTTGAGTTGAAGGGCATAAAATCTTAAATAGTACAAATAATTTCAACTGATTTCAGTCCAGGCCAGATGACAAGGCAAGTGAGCATGAATTAAAATTACAGATAAACACATTTGGAACAGATGTTGGGAAGAACTTTTTTCCCAACACTGAAAGTCATAAACATGCAGCAAAATCCTCCAAAGTCATTGGTGATATTGAAGATACAATTAAAGCTGATTATGAGAGGAATAAAACCCTGAGGAATGTGTCAAGAATTTTGGGATGGGCCAAATGATGGGGGTGTTTTCCTGGAGTGGTCCTGAAAACACGTGGGCAAGATTGTTGACTTTTCTTTTCTCACTCTCTGAGAGCACCAGAAATCCATGAGCAATCCGTTCCTGCCAGGCCTACATTCACACTTTTATTACTTCTCCCCTGGCGGGGGCATAGATGTCACTCCAGTGCCCACTCCCCTTCTCCACCTAACGGTCTCACACTTCAAGCGGGCAGGCTCCTGCTACAGCCATTACTGCAACGCAGCGAGGAGGGGAAGTTTCATGCTGCCAGCACAGACTGTCCCGAGGCATCAGAGAAAAGCTGAGGCTGTGACTAGGGCAGTTCTGGGTGGTGCTGCCAGTAACTGAGACCTTGAGCCCCAGCAACGGCACAGCAGCTTCTGCCCACCAGCGTCCACCACCTGGATCCCTTTCGCATGTCTCCTCCCTGACTGTTCTGTAGTTCTTTTCCTAGGGGGACTCGGCTGCACCCATAGCCCTTAGGATTTAACCACCTGTTCTGCTGGCTACCTTCGTTCTTTCTCTAAAGGTCAGAGGAATTAGTTACAGCATTCGGCATGACCCAAGATTTGAAGAGGCAATGTGTCTAGGGCCCTAGTTTGAATACCAGTTCTGTTGATACAAAAAACACCGTAAGTCAGGCAGGGCCTGTTTTCCTTAACTGTAAGATCCTAGGTTTAATTCCCACAAAGAGGAAAACTCAATGTAAAGCTATAGTCTGCATCTTTCATCTCAATTAGTCAATGAAGGGGGTGGGAGGGTGACCATATAAGAAAATGGTAAGACTTAGTAAAAAAAAAAAAAATAATTTCATAATCAAGCTAACAAGTTAGAACTTGAGGAAACAAGTTATAACTCAGCAAAATGGGTTTTAACCTTATTTCACATACAGAGTAAATATAGCTTATCAGCTGTTACTGAAAATAATGTCATTCAGAGCCACTGACATGACAATGACAGAAACATTCTATGTGGTAAGAACTATATCTTCACCCCATCTTGTCTCCTACATTTAAAGAATTAATTCATAAAATGTGATCATTAAAACAGATGTTCTATAAAAAAAGATTAGAAAGCCTTTTATTTTATATTTTGTATAATTATATAACATCCATATGGATATTATATAATTAGCCAATTGGGGTGAGAAAGCAAAAACCACTTTTTGGCAGTTTTCTCAAATTCCCAGTTGAAGCCTCCCCAGGTAGGGCAGCTCATCAGAGTCTGAATGAAAACAAACCTTGGAAAACTTCAAATTCTCCAGGTAGGCATGAGAAAGGTTTTGACTTGGACTCTGAGGAATGATGCTCTCATGGGGTGATTTTCCTCAGACTAATGACCTGACATCACAGTAAGAGAAAGATGATAAATATGCTAATTGAAGGGCCTTCCATGCAAGTATTGAAAGGCAACAGCCACTTTGGTTTCTGTAATCAATAACATCAGGGTGGCAGAAGCCATACAGCTGTATCGTACCACAGTACTTGTCCTGAAATATGCATTTCTGCTCATCTGAGTCCCACCTCTCTGCTCACTTGCTGCCTGGAAGTTTGTGGACAATCTCGGTCCACAAAACAAACGGTGCAGCCTTTCTACATGCAGGAAACAAATTACTTTACATAGAAATTGAGTGTTTCTCACCTTTTCATTACTTTCTATTTTAGAGTGGAGGAAGGAGAAGGGGGTGAGAAGGACTGAATAATTTGCCGTAGAAGAAGCCCACTGGGCTTTCCATGTCTTGTCAGAATAGTAATTGTCCAACCCCCTCCTCCTCTTGCAACACTCCACTCAGAAAACACGAATGCAGAGGAAAAGGTAAAAAACAAAGAGAAGTTAAAGAGGGAAAGTATTTCTTACAAAATTGTAAGAAACCATTGTTACTTCTAATGATGCTCTTGAGAAATAAATTGGAATTAAGAGATATGCAGGAAAATGCAGGGAGAGCATATAGATCAAGACCATTGAGCTCTGAGCTTGAATGAATTAATTTTTTGTTAATTGTCACTTAAATCATAGGGTTGCATGAAGAAGAGATACCCCACTGCCCAGACGAATATGCCTTTCGTTTTCTGACTGCCTGATGTGCAGAGCAGGCCCAAGCATGGGGACAAGGGGGCTGGTTGTTCTAGGATTCCCTCTGCTATGTGTCAACAAGGAGGAAGGAGGTAATGACAGTAGATGGGACTGCAAAGGGCCTTAGTCTGTAATAATGCTTCCTTCATTCCAGGGTCTGAATTTCGAGGCGAGAGTCACATCGAAGAAATTCAAACGGTTTAATTCACCCCACCACCTCCTACAAAAAGTCCTTCCGCACCATCTGTTTTCTGAAGACAGGTTCTAGTTCATGTCAAAATGTAAAGTTGTCAAACAGCATAAAACAACTTTCACACACCTCCAAAGAAAACCATCAGCTTCCGAATAAAAGAGTTGGCAGCTTCCTGGCTGAGAAGGAAACAGGTATGAAGAAGAAGAAAGCCCCCCATTTCACTGATGGATGAGGGCTAAGATCAAACCTATGAAGTCTCACTCCTGCCTCCTACTGTTCCCTCTAAGCTGAGTCAGGTTTGGTAAAAGCCACCAGATTTCTAGCAGTGGAAATCCTGTATGAGTCTGCTTTTCAATGAGATGTCACCTCTCTCAGCATCTTCACTGGCAAAGGACATGCATCCTAGACAAGTGCTGACAAGAGGCAGTGGCACCAGTTCTATTGTAAATTGGGTCAGAGCAATGAAATCCCTCTCGAATTTCTGTGGCCTAATCAATGATTCTGCTCTAATGAAACCATAAATCAGAAAGGATTTACATAAACTAGGTCCCATTTGGCACTTCAACAAATAGCAAGTGATAGATTTTGCGTTAAATTATAAGACCTACCTAACCACCCTATCGGTTACCAATAAATGCATCCCTCTGAAAATTCTACTCAATCTTCAACTATTTCTAAAGCATCCCAGCTGCAAAGAGGCTTATAGTCATGAAAGCAGATAAGTCAAGGTAGATATTCTGATTGCACGGTTAACATGTCACTGATTCTCAGAGCCATTCTTGGTTATCAACATAAATTTTTCTAAGAATTTTACCAAAGCATCTCTCTCTCATGACCAACTACAGAAAGCCTAAGCTGAAAACACACCATGATGAAATATAAAGTATTTTTATGTATCAGAAGGCACTAGGGAAAGGGGTAAACAAATTCCAGGCTGCCATCTGTCCTTGTAAATAAAGTTTTATTGGAACATAGCCACATCCATTTATATACCTATGATCTATGCTGCTTTCATGCTAAAAGCAGAGTTGAGTAGTTGTAACAGAAACCCTCTGGTCCGCAAAGCCTGAAGTATTTACTCTGTGGCCCTTTATGAAAAAATGTTTTCCAATCCGTGTGCTAGAGAAAAGATAGAAAAAAGTTAAATATGAGGTTACCTGAGCTAAACTGCTAGGCTGCTGGGTCCTCCTTACCTCTAGAAGCTTCAACGCTTAGCCAAAAAGGATATAACTTAGTGGGTATTTGAGAATATTTGTGGCAGGTATAGTTTCAAAATAATAGCTATAAGCTTTGTTTTTTAAGATTCTGAACAAATTCCAGGTTCTCCTAATCCATGTAATTCTGCCTGGGTGAGAAGTTTCAGACAGGAAGTGATGATCGAGCTAGAGTTTGAAGAAATAAGAATATATTTAGGAAGGTGGGAAGGGAAGGGGGGATGAAGAGAGTTTGGCTAATGGGTCAAAAAAATACAGTTAGATAGAAGGAATAAGATCTAGTATTCGATGATATAATAGGAAAAATTATGTTTAATAATAGTTTATTGTATATTTCAAAATAGCTAAAAGAGAACAATTATAATGTTCTTAACATAAAGATAAATGTTTGAGGTGATATGACCCTATTTGATCAGTACACATTGTATATAAGTATGGAAATATTACATATATGTAACCCCAAAATGTGTACAACTATTATACATGAATTTTAAACATACAAATAAAAATTTTTAAAAAGAATAAACATAGAGATGAAGGGAATTCCAAGAAGAGGATGTAGACCAATTTCTGCCCAAGAAACAATTAGCAATAAGATGTTACTTATTTGAAGCATAATTCCTTACAGGAAGTAAAAAAGTTGCATATGAATCCAACCTATGAGTAAGGATTCACCACATCATTCTCTATCAGAGATGGGAATTGGCCCATGTACAGGGCTAAAAAGAATGTTTCCTGATCCCACTCGGAGAAAAATGTAATAAGGATGATAATGGCTATTATTATAGGAACTATCATTAGCATTATTATAGGAACTATCATTTATTGCACGTTTATCACATGCTAGGTGCTTATACATTATCCCATTTAATCTTCACAGCAGTGTTATGAAGTAGATGCTATTATTACACTCAATTTACAATTGAGAAGACTATGACTGAGAGAGGTAAATAGGATATGCAAGTTTCTAATAGAGTTTTAGACCCACTGTTCATTAAACCCTCACACCCTGCAAGGCCACTCCCAAGCCCCACCCCAAGCACCACCCACCGCCAAGCTCACTTACCTCTACAGACACTGCAGCACTGATTCTCTGGAAGAATGTGATCCTTTTCTGAGCAGTTCAAAGGAGGGCACATTTCTGTAATTTTTACTAAAACTCCACCCTGGAAGCCAAATATTGAGGAAAGAAAAAGATGTTCATATTTTAAGTCAATGATACAAACTTATAAAGCTCTTCGTTAATAGCCTGCAGTGATTAACAAGGTACAATAATTAACATTCCCAGGAATTCTACTAAAAATGGTAACATCACAAATTAAATAGATGAGACTCCCAGAAAAGAAGATAAATTTCCCTTTCTTACAGCAAAAGAGCCACAATTTCAACAGTTTTTAAGTATCTTCTATGGAGCAGAAGGATGTTGTCATTGATATACTAATATATGTTTAACAATTGTCTCATGGGTGGAAAAGGCCTAATTTGTAACATTTACTAATTTCTGTGCTGTAAATACTTTAGTGATAGCTGAATTTGAGCTACCAATATGATCTCACTGAAAGCAAAGCTGAGAAGTTCTGTACAGTGAGCTTACGTGAGCCAGTTCCAGCCCTCCCCTGATAACAGACATTGTGAACCCAAAGATAAAGACAACATCTTCTGTGCTCTTGATGAGCTCATAGTTTGGATGGAGGGCAAGGGCGGGGGGAACCTCTTAAACTACCATAATATAGTATAGTAAGTCCTAAAAATGTGCTATAATAAAGGGATTATAATGTGTCATGGGAGAATAACTAATTCTGCCCAGGTGGGGTGAAATTATGAAGATGCCACATTTGAGGGAACTTGAATAACGGAATAAAGGAAGAAGAGACTTTCATGGCAGAGGCAACAGCCAAGTGCCAAGGTATGTAGGTATGAGTGAACTGAAAGATGGTCAGTTAGATGAGCACTACATTTTCCCTAGATATAAGTCACTTACAATAAAATCTTATATATTCATAAGGTGAATCTCTATGACCTTACTTCATCTAAGGTCCTCTTTGTTGATATTACTAGCATCTGTGTTTAGTTTTATGCTGATTTTTAAAAATCAGTCCATTAATTACCATTTTTAAAAAAGGTTTGAGAGTCCCCTATTTTATCTAAAACATTTAGTTTTTCTCTCCCATTCTTAAGGAGATGTTTAATGCAACCAAAGAAGCGAGCTTAAGAAGGGGAGTCTCATTTAAGGCCAAAAGGTAGTTCCCCACATAGGTGGAAGAGGGTGGAGTGGGGCTGCACAACCAAGAAGGGTGCAGGAGATAGTGAGTTGTCCATCTCCAAAAGACTGTTGTCCCAGTGTCCCACAGTTCTCTGGTTTGGCAAGAACTCCCATTATATCAGGCACAGCCATTCTTAAGTATGAACAGAAACATAACTTTAAATGTCACATATAAATTCCCAACCACGCATCTTTTAGATTATTTGCACCATGACTTCCTTTCTCAGAATTTCCAGCCCAGACAGTCAAGCCTCTGGCATTCCGCACCTTGCCTTTTCTTCTCCTTTGCCTTTTATTTCCAATCTTGCCCAAGTTACCTCTTTCTATTCTCCTGACTTAGAACTGGCCCTATAATCTGAAAATTGATTCCTCTACTCACTCCCAGCCCTCCCTTTGCTGCTATATCCCATTCTCACTCCTCAGTCCAGGCCAGGCGGGGTAGCATCTAGCCTCAAGAGTTAGCACCAGTCCTAAGGCTAGTGCCCCCACCTGATGTGCCTTAGTTTCTACAACAGGGAATCAAACCAATTATTACAAATCAATGGACATGAGTAACTTTACTCTCAGCAGCTAAATGTAAAGGAAAACACAATGCTCAATTACCATTATTGCCTCCAAGTCTATCCTTCAGTATTAATATATTTATTCATGATTGACTGCCTTCTGGCATACATAAGAGTGGCTAACACTGTTCAAGCCCTTTCATCACTTCTATGTGCCCACCCCCAACTTTCTGAATGCTTTGCTCCTAATGGCTCACCTCTGTCACCTTCAGAGGGCTGCCTTTGGGCACAGGAGCTGTTTTGCCCATGCAGAGAGAAGTTCAAGTTCTGCAATGCTGGTGCCCATGGCCCAGAGCCAATGGCTGAATGGTGTGGATGCTCTTTACCTCAAGGAGGAACAATCTCTAGAGTGCAATTTATGCTCCAGAACCCCTGGTGGGATCCAGGTATGTCTGACCTTTCATCTAAAATTGCACTTTTGCTCAATTTCTTCCCCTTCTCCGTCTCGCACCCCTCCACTCTTCCTGGCTTCTCCCATGAGCACTACCTTAATAAATCACTTGTACTGAAATCCTTAGCTCAGGGTCTGCTTCCAGGAGAGCCCAAACTAAGATGATTAAGATAAATTTCACTCTTGCTCTCAAAAATCAAACTGTTAAAAGGGATTATCCTTAGGTGGTAAGATTCTGGAGTGCTTTCCAATTTCTCCCTTACACTTTTTCCTTTACAGTCTAAATTTTATATGGTGAGTATATATTAATATTTGCTTTTGTAACAAAAACAATATTAAAAATACTACAGAAGATTTTGTTAAATAGTAACTCACAAAAGGTTCTCATCTTATAGAAAGGGCTTGCTTTGACTGCTGATTAAGTCAGTTAACAATGCTAACCAACCTTTAACATATTTAATGAGTAAGATCATAATTCCAAACTTTTAAATAGAGACAGACACTTTTGCATGAATTTGGAAATAATGTGAATTGTGATTATCCTTGCATAAATGCCACCAAATCCATTTAGACCAGCTACAGAATCAGGCACCAACCTTTTTTACTTTATTTTCAAAACTATCTCTAGTAAGAAGTATCTGATGATTAACATTTTTAAATCCTCCTGATTGTGGTGTGTCATTTTAGGACCCCTGGAGCTCTGTGTTGGTGGAAAATACAATACTTCCATTCTTTTTCATTTAGAGCAACTGTCTCTGTGTCATTGGTCAAAAATAAACACTTTCAGGTTCTGTACTAATCACTGTGCACCAACCTGAATTTCTAATAATATGTAAAACTCCCATCTTCAAGTAAGAAATTGTTGTTGGGCTAAAGACATGTTGCAAAACAGGCAATAATTGGGCAAAATTAAACAAGACTGCTAGGAGAGTTTATTTATCTTGATTTTTTAAAAAAAACATATGTTAACTTCTGGAAACACTTGGTGAAAGTATTTGATATCAGAGTTTGTTTCTTGTCTAATTGATGTTGCTGAAGCTTTCAAATGATCCCAGGGAAATGGAAATGGATGGATCTCCAGGCAGCCTTTTGTCTACTGAGAATCTCCATTTGAATCATAGAATACAAAAAATTATCTGAACAATTATTTCCTCTATTCTCCCAAAGACAGCACTTACATAGTATCATTTTAGATGCCTAAGAGAAAAGGTTAATTTATTATATGGAACAGATTCCATAGAGCATTAGGGCTTCAATCTGAGCAAGGCTGCCTGGAAGAAAGTAGAGGCCCTTTCATCCTACCCCTGTCACCCTCTCTCCCTACTGACAACATCCATCAACTATGTCCCAAAGCTCTCCTATGGCCTTTTATAAATGTAGCCCTTAACAAGGAATTGGCGGGGCCATAAGCTGACCAATTTGGCATTCTCAGATAGACTGAAAAATGGTAATTCTATCCTTCTGCATCTACCCCTTTACAATCCAGAAATGAAAATTATTTATGAATAAGTCTCACAGCATCAGGAGTGGCAGTGGAGAGGCTAAGAAGAGGCCATGGAGCCAGACCACCTGGATTCCAGTCCCCACTCACTCACTGGCTATAGGGCCTTGTTCTTCTGTGCCTCAATTTCCACATCTAGATCCTTACAGGGTTACTATGAGGCTTAAATTCTGTAATATGTTGAAAATGCTTTAAAGAGTACCTAAAAAATAATAAGTACTCAAGAAATGTTAAATATTATTATCAATGACCCTTCCCTCTGTACACAAAGTAACTGTTCTATAAATAACTGTAGAAAGACAATAAGTGAAAAAAATAATGATTTTTTTAATAGAGGATGAAATCATTCACACACACATGCACACACACATGTAAGCACATATCACCTGTGCAAAGGAAATAACCTGTCGGCCCCAATTCCTTTCTAAGTTGTAAAAACAAAACAAAAACGATAAAAGATGAACCCAAGTGTGTAGAGCAACTACAATGTGCCAATAACAGTGGTGAGTACTATTTAAATAGGCTGGCACTCAAAGCCATGCTCAAGTGGTGTCTGTCCCGATCCTCTCTGATGATGATGGAGATCGAGTCATGGTGGTGACCCTTGCTAGAGTGACCCACTGCTTCCACTCAGAATGCAAAAGCAGGCGCTAGTGCTAAGTGACATATACACAGCTGGTACTGGGCTCATCAGCAGAGTGGACAAAATTGCCTTTAATCATGCCAACTTTCCCTGAGGCGGAAGAGAAAAGCAAGGGTGTAAGAATCCAAATCATCTTTCCTCCCCTAGAAATGAAACAATTTACAGAGAACATGACATCTGTGTTATGTTCAAGGAGGACATGTGTGGTCATGTGGAATAAGAATTGTTCACACTTACGGAGGACTGACTTTGTGCCAAGCACTGTACTAAGTTCCTCGCGTGCTTTATCTCATTTAATCTGCCCAACATCCCCGTGTGGTCATGTGCCAGCCCCAGGTCATGGACCACCCCAACGGCTCCCCCACTCCTCGGCCTGGAAGCTTCCTTGTTGATCAAGAGATCATCAAGCCCTCGCGAGACACCATTGTTGCCCCTGCCACAGACTAAGCACACACAGCACCCACTGAGCAGAGAGCCCACCACTCCTGTGTACCCATCAGATTGCGTGGATGCATGGAACCTCTGGCATTCCCAGTGGCAGCCAAGACGGAAAGAATGGTAGACACAACAGGGAAGTTCGAGGAAGTTAATCTCTGAGGTAGATTCTGGCCAACAAGAGACAGAATAAAGGAAAGAGCCTTTCCTCCCTGGCCCCGCATAAAGAACTAAATTTAAGATCTTCCTTTAATTGTATCTCCTTAAGAACTTCTGCGGGTCTCTAAATGCCTCCTTCTTTTCAATCTTTAAAATGCATTCCTTTCTTTTCCCCTATGATGTGATAAAAAGAAAATGAAATAATGTAGGTAAAAATGCTTGCAAAGATGGCCTATGGCCGGGTGTGGTGACTCACACCTATAATACCAGCACTTTGGGAGGCCAAGGCAGGAGGCTCTCTTGAGGCCATGAGTTCCAGACCAGCCTGGGCAACACAGTGAGATCCTGTTCCTACAAAAAATAGAAAAAATTAGCCAGGAGTGGTGGTGCACACCTGTATTCCCAGCTACTCAGAGGCCAAAGCAGGAAGATCACTTGAGCCCAGGAGTTTGAGGTTGCATTGAGCTATGATGATGCCACTGCACTCTAGCTGGGGTGACAGAGCAAGACCCTGTCTCAAAAAAAAAAAAATGATGGTCTGAGACACAGTGGTTCCAGTGACGCTCTATGGAGATGCCTCACAAAACCTGCTGTGCTTTGTGTGGGGCTATCGGTGCTCTGCAACACACCCCCTTGTGTTTGCTCTCCTGCTTTTCCTTCCTTACTTCCCTCTGTCTGTGCCTCGCTCTTGCATGTCTAGGACTATACCTCTCCCCCTCCTCTACACCCCCATCCCCACCGAAGGATAAATAAATAAAGCCCATGCCTCAGGTTGTCATCTAGGAACCTGGATTATACAGGTTTCAGCTAGCACTGGGCAGGAAAGGAGTGTTTGGCTAGGCAGCTCAGCACGAGGCCCTGGGCAAACATGTTCTTACTGCAGTCGGCCTCCTCTATATTCCTCTAGGGCCAGTGTTATGCCTGTTATTGTCTTTCCTTATATTGCAGTGATTAAAATGGGAAGAGGGAAAACATCACACATTAGGAAGCCTCACTTTGGCTTTCTAATCTAAAGTAATATTCTCCAACTCAGCTTTTACTAGAACCCCATGAGAGAAGGGAATTCTGAACTTCACTAACAATGAGGTAAAATTTCAGGATTTAAACCCAGGTCCATCTGATCGCAAACTTTGACTTTTCAATCAAAATGCTATATTGTAAGAATAAGTAGACTCATGCTCTTATCCTTCAGAAGACCACTGGATAGAAGGTACTAGAGGTAGACTTTCACCCAATTAAAGTAATGCTCTGATCTCTTAACATTTTCCAGCCATGTAAACCCACTAATGTTGTGGGTTGGTAAATTCCCATCATGGTATGTACATGGGAACAGGGGTGTTTTAAATAGGAAATTATATCACAAACTCTTATGGTAGCTGATCTTGAAAGATGCCTGTCTCCCTAATGAATCATGCCTCCTGGAATTCATGCCCTTGCAATATCCTTCTCTACCATAAATCTGGGCTGATTCTGTCTAACCAATAGAATGCAGAGGAAGTGACATTGCATGGCTTCTGAGATTAGGTTATAAATGTTGGTGTTTCCACCTTTGTCTTTTGAAGGGTTTGTTCTGGGAGAAGCCAGCTACCATGTGAGAAATCCCTGAGATGACCATGCAGTAAGGAGGCCCAGGGTAGCCAGGTCTACAGGCTGCAGAGAAAAGGGAAGGAGAAAGAAAAAGAGATAAACAGAGACAAACATAGCCAGAGACATGGAGAGAAATCTGTTCTATCCATCTTAGTGGAGGTGCTAGACATGTATGCAAAGAAGCTTTCTTGGACAGCCAGCCATATCAAGCCTTCGTAGGATTCTAGATTCAGCAGCCATCAGATTGCAATTGCTTGTGAGACTCCAACTGAGAACCACCCAGCTGAGCCCATTCAAGCCACACAACCATGACAGATAATAATATTAATTTTTTTAGCCACCAAGTTTTAGGGGTTTGGGTTTTTTGTTGTTGTCTTTTATTTTGTTTTGTAGACAGTGTCTAGCTCTCTCGCCTGGGCTAGAGTGCAGTGGTGTCATCATGGCTCACAGCAACCTCAAACTTCTGGGCTCAAACAATCCTCCAGCCTCAGCCTCCCAAGTAGCTCAGACATGTGCTACCATGTCCAGCTAATTTTTCTATTTTTTTTTTTTTTTATAGAGACATCTTCCTCAGGCTGGTCTTAAACTCCTGGCCTCAAGCAATCCTCCCACCTCGGCCTCCCAAAATGCTAGGATTACAGACATGAGCACTGTGCCCAGTGGGGAGTTTGCCTCATAGCAGTGGGTAGCCAAAATACTATCTAACATGCTAAAACTGGCTCCATTTGCTTTCCACTCACTCCTCACCCACAAAACATGTTTCTCCTTCTGCCTCAGTGAAGCACAATATCACCACCTAATGAAGAGAGCATTTATCATATTTTGGTTTCTCACGATCCAGTCTCCCTTCCTATAGGTACCAAAGTTTCCCCTTGGGGAATGGTTTCTCCATTGCTTGCAGTCTTAATGGGATGGCAATTCCAAGTGGCTGGCTCCTCACGCAGGCTGAAGGGGCCAAATGCTTCTCCACCCTGAACAATCAGGGCTTGGACATATGACTTAAGCTTTGCTAACAGTATGCTGCTCCCCAGATTTTAAATACTGTTAAAGTGACTAAAGGACAGTAGAAATGATTGGAAGTCATTCATCACAGCAGAGATATGCCTGCCAGACTCCTCCCTGCTAGACCATGGCTGTGGTTCCGCTTCCTAACTTCTGGGACTCCTGGGTCCCTGCCTAGTCCTAAGCCTGGTCTTCTCGCCTTTCAGAGATTCTGTGAGCCCCCCAATATCCTTCCAATAAAATCACCACATTAGCCAGAGTAGGTTTCTGCTACTGACAACCAAAAATAGAAACTGGTATTCGCTGTGACCACACCAGAAACCTGGACATCATTTGGGTTCTTTCTCCCCCTTGCAACAGCCTCTCCCTAAACCCAATAACTCACCAAGTCCTTTCAATTCTATTTTCTAAATCGCTCTCACATCTTTTTCCTCTCCATCTTCACTGCCACTGCCTTAGGTCAAGACCTTATCATTTAGTATTTATAATTATTCAGATTAACCTAGTTCTCCTCCAATAGCCACCCCCCACTATAATCACAGTGACCTTTGAAAATGCAAAGCTACTCATGACACACGCAAGCAGACACCTTCAACAAATCCTCACCTCCATGAAGATCAAGTCAAAACTGGTCCTTTCCCACCTTGTCTCTTTCCAGTTTCATCTCTCATCACTCTCCAACATGCACTCTAAAACTTCACCCAAGTCAAATTCTTTGGAATTCCCTAAATAAGATCTGTTCTCTTTATGGCTCTAGGCATTTGTAAATGGGTTTTGTTTTATTTTGTTGCTTAGAATGTGCCTTCACCCTTGTCTACCTAGGAAACAATTACTGATCAAGTAATTACTCACCCAAATACCTTCACGTCTGGCTCCAGCACCTTATCCAAGGCTTTGTTCTAAAATTATGTCCTCAGCCAGGCCTTCCCAGACCACTCATGCCCACTCCAAAACTCTCTATTCCTTCAGCCTACTTCATATTTTTTATAGAATTTGGCATTACATCGTATATGGATTTATTTTCTTACTGTCTGTCTCCCTCACTAGACTAGAGTTCAATACAGATAGAGACTTGGTTTTGTTCACTGTTGTATACCCAGAACCTAGTACAATGCTGATATGTAGAATTTGCTTAATGCATGTTTGTAGAGTGATTATTGAATGAGATCTATGGTTCTATACATCTTATTTCAAGTAGTACATGAAAGGGGGCAGGCAGGAAACAGGCATTTTCTAGCATCATATGGAGCCATTTGGGAATAGAGTTGGCACTGCCACCACTAGTATCACAGACTGATTCCACTAACACCAATCCAAACCCCTTTCCCAGGGACACCCACCAACCTCCCTGACTCATAGCACCTGCCAGCTCTTTTCTCTCTCACACTCTTCCCTTAATAGCTTCTTCCAAGGCTACCTGAACCACAGTTGCTCACAAGCTAACCTCAACAATGACAATGGCCAGGTCCTCCCCATCCTGTACCCTAGCCCACCACAGAGGGTTCTGCCCCTCAGGGACCCATCCAGGCCACCACGTCCCATTCAAGAACCCTACTGGAAGCCCAAACATCTATCTATTCATTTTTCAGAAGTGATAGGGATCCTAAGATTAAAACTTACGCGGCATTCCCGACAGCTCTTGGTTAAAATCCGCTGGCCTTCTGCAAGAACTTTTCCTCCATAGATACATTTTGCTGTAATAAAATAGAAAACTGGGTCAGACAGTCATGCTGTGTAACAAAATGATCTCAGAGGTGCCTTCCAACTCCAACAGATTCCACAGAAACCCCGACGCTCTGCTTCTGAGCAGTATGAATCTCTTTGTCTAACGTAAGACATGGGAATCGAGAGCAGGTTAACCCTTCGCTCCCCCAGGCAGGCCTCACTTGATTGTGCTTGTCCTGCTTGTATAGCAAGGACATACAATTATTTCAAAGTCACAGTTGCCAAAGGAACTAGAGAATGGACCAATGTTGTAAGAAGTTAAGGAAGAACTGGTTGTTATCACCACGGAGCAGCAGCAGCTTTGATTCGGACACTCCAGCTGCAAAACAAATGCCTGGGTGAAAGGGGACTCGTATGTGTTCCATTCATCGGAACCTCAGCCACGGTGGAGAGGGAGCCATTTCTTTTTCCTTGTGATGACAGGAAGTGGGTGTCCTTAGCCTATCTGTTCCCAAGACACTAAGAGACAAGTGAGAAATACAAGCCGAGCCAGTAGAGCGCTAGATCAATGCACTCGAGAGACTGCCCTCGGAAAGGTGAGTTTAACAGGCTAACAGGGAGGGCAGAGGGTGGAAGTAGGCCTTGCAGGACATGTCAAAGGGAAGCATAAATGGAGCTCCTGCTACTCAATTTAGATTCCACTAAGACTCAATCCTTGACTTAACTTGCTGGCTCCCTTTTAAGCAAGTGCAGCATATGTCAATTTGATGTGACTCTAATGTGACCCCACCAAATTCTCCAGCCACTGCAGCAGAACAAGCGAGCAAAGGCCTGATGCCTCCGTCTCCTGCCCTGGTGAGGCCCCTCCTAGCCCCAGCTGTCAGGAGGGACAGAGTGCTCTATGAGATCTCTCCCACTGACTCGCTGTTGGTCTTAGGCCACCCCACCTTTCAGACCCCCGTTTCCATATCTGTTAAAAACAGTTGATTAAATTTGGCAGTTTCCTAGTTACACAATCTTCTGGTTCTCATGGAAAGTTCATGTGTATAGGGAACTTAGTGGTTGGCTGGTCCAACCCCTTCCTTTTAGCCACCAGGAGAGAAAAGCCCAGAGACATTGTTTTAATTAACATCACAGCCCTGTAGTGGATGCTGTGGTATGCTACCCAGATCCCCCTCCATGACCAAAGGACACATTCCTATAGCTGCTGGGACAGTTGGCAACCAACAGCTCTCCACTGAAAATTGACCTAGGACTAGTCCTGGGCTGCAGAGGGACTCCTTGCCCGAGGTGAAGTCCCCTTTCAGGGGCACCCCGTGAGTGGTTGATGAAGATGGTACAAAGTCCTGGCCAGGACAACTCTGAAAGGCCAGTCCAGCACCAGCAGCCATGTAGGAATGACTGAGGCATTTCTTGTTACCATCGCAGCTCAACTTCTCCTGCCCAATTCTGCTTCCTTCACCACCTCACTCCTACTCCCAAATTGATCCTGAGAGCACTTCCTAATACAGCATGTGCAAATCTCCATTTAAGAGTCTGTCTCTCCTCAGAATCTGACCTGCAGCAACCCCACTCAAATATGTTCCATCCTAGTGTCCTTCCCTCAGTGAATGGCACGGGCATCCGTCCCAGCACCCATACGCTAGTGCCTGGGGTCCTTCTAACCTCCCCCTCTTCCTCAACCCCATGTCCAATCAGTGTCAAATCCTAGCAATGCTCCCTTCTTGAGTTTATCAATTTAGCCTACTTTTCTCCACCCTCTGCCCCCGGACACTGTCTTCATTCAGGCTAGCATCACCCCCTCTTCTTTGGTACTACCAGAGCCTCCTAACTCTCCCATGTCCTAGTCTCTGGTTTTTCTAGTCCTATACCACAGTCAGGCATATTTTTTTTAAGTGCCCTGCTCAAAATCATTATGGGTCCCTAATTGCCCCAGAATAAAGTCCAACTTCCTTAATTGAGCTCATAAGGCCATTCATGTTGTTCCTCCTTATCTCTCGACCTTCACAGCACACCAATCCCTGTGCTTTCACTCACCCTCCCAAACATTCACACCACATAGGCTCCAGCCACGCCTTCTCTCTCACTTCCAGGCTCTGCATACACCGTTCTCGTCCACGGGAACACCTGCAGAACACCCTGTCCACCTTGCACTGGCAACCTCCCAACCTACACACCCATCACTTTCAGCTTATACCTGACTTCCCTCAAGAAGTTGCTACTGACCTCTAACACTAGTTAGTTGCCCTCACTTTGTGCTTCTAGTGTACTTTGGACCTAGCACTAACAAACATATATCACATTGTATCCTATTTGCCCACTTAATTATATATCCCACCTGCCAACTACAACTTCCATGAAGGTAGGGACTATGTCTATTCATAATTTTATCTCCAGCCCCATATCCAGGGCCTCTCTGGGCTTATTGTTAGTAAAAATAGATAGTTTTAGAATTAATGAGCCTCCAGTTGGTAGCAAAAACCAATGAAATTTCTTGAGCCCCAAGTAAGAGTTAGTTTTGCTATTCAATGCAACTGTAAACATTGAAAGTAGATGTGAAAAGAAAGTGGAAAATCAATACAGTTTTCTAGATAGGCCCTTTCCTTCCTTCATTAAATAAAAATCTATCCCTAATCATCTTCTATGCTTCAGTCTTCTAGATAAATCAGTATGACTCATTGGTCCTAATGACGATCTGGAGTCCCCAATTTACTTGCACGAGGAGACCACACCTCCAGCTCCTGGAATTCCTGTCTAATAAATTCCCACACTCCCAAACACAGCTGCTGCCAACTTGGCAAGGTGGCTCGCTCCAGAGTGACAGTTCTGCTAAGTGCACTGTTGTCAAATCTGCCATCTGCTTCTAGGCCCAGGCTGGGAAGCAAAGAAATAGACTTTTCTTCCTCCGTTGCCCCTTGCCAGTCCCCTAAAGGTACTAATACACTTGTTACTCTGTCTTAAAACATTTGCCCAATTCCTTTCTTCCTCCTTGACAGACTCATCCCAGAACTCCTATCTGGAGATAAGAATGTCTCATTGTTTACATTCACACCACACATGAAGACACATCCATCCCTCACATCCACCAGTCTGGTATAAACTTTATGTCCTCACAGAGCAGGAGGGTTTTGGGGGCTGATGAATGATGGCAACACATTCCAGCATGTCTCAGCCATTTGCAGCTCTGGCACTGGTGTAGAATGTACATGTCTACGAAATTATCTTAGGACAACTTCCAGGATCACCACTGGAGGTCACAAAAATTTCTCCGGCTTTCTCATGCTTACCCCCACTTCTCTGACAATACCCCTCCTTCCCTGTGACTTCCCCGTATGCCTAACATCAGTCCTCATTATCCGACCTCTCGATCTATGGCCAAAAGGCTTATTTTTGATGTCTGAGGAAATTTAAACATAAGGTGAGTCAGGCTCTGGTGCCTTTGGCTAGGGCATCTGGGACTCCGTTCCAACAGCTTTCGGTGTGGGTAGAAATGTAAATGGATACCTAAAGCACTTCATATCACACTGGTGACATGCAAACTAGAATATTTCACAGTGCCCGACCACTAAATTGAAACCTGGCACCAACCCACACTTCTCCATTATGTCAGAAACAAATGTACTGGGATTATAAAGAAAGAGTTATGCAGCTGTATCTTTTTGCACCCACAGACATCTGGCCCTTCAAATTTGACCTTGATTTCTCTAGTGCTATGATTGGACACTTTTGCCATTTGGGTGCACACTGAACAAACAATTGACAGGTATGGCTGGACGCCTCTGTCAGGTGTGGATGTGAGGCTTCTCTGTCTTTATTTAGGTATTTGTACTCCACACACACTCCAGCCATCCCTTGGCACTCAGCAGCTGAGAATGTCAAAATCAGCACGCTGTTTTACACTTTAAAAGAGAGTGGCAGATCAGAGAGGCTGAACACCCAAGGATGCTTCTTCCGTCCAAGAGCGAACACATGGCCCTGGCATCAGATACCACCTCTATGAGCAAGACACCCACATCAAACTGGTTTTCCCTCAGGCATCTCTAACTCAAACATGCCAAATGGAGTGTATCACTCCCCAAACTACTTCCCCCACCTGTCTTACTTCTGTTAATCACACTATGAATCTTCCACAGGCTCTGGTTCAAAACCTGGCAACGTCTCCCTCACAGACGCTCTGTCCCCAATTCATTAGTCTCATGCAAAATAATGTGTATGGAGAATCTATCATGCACCAGGTCCTTTGGCTGTCACTCATGTCCATCCCTTCCTCTGCATCTCCCCAGGCAGTGCCTGCTTGCCAGTTTCATCACCTCCACCTGGAATGTGCCCAAATCCCATCCCCAGTCACACTGCCACCAGCTCTCCCGATGCAGTGGCCATTCTAAAAGCACATCTTCGATTATGCCACAACCTTGCTTGAAAACCTTGTGTTTGAGTACCAAAACCAATGCTGTATTGTTTCCATGATTTTGCATGTGCAATTCCCTCTGGCAGGTATGTCCCTGCTTATCTTGTAAACCCCTGTTCATTTGTCAATGCCCTGCTTAGCTGTTACCTGTGAAGTTTCTCTCTCTCTCTTTCTCTCTCTCTCTCTCGCACACACACACACATTTTGGACAGAATTAATCCTTCCTTCTCTGTGCTACCTCTGTGTCTTATATAGTGTCCATGTTAAATAATACTCTTTATTGTCAAGAGGTAATGTGTGCATCTCTCTGGAGAGCTATGGGTAGAGTAGTCAGGTTAAGAGTATCAGCTCTGGAGCCAGACTGCCTAGACTTTATTTTGGCTCCACCAAAGCTGAGAGACCGTGGACAAATTACTTCTCTCTATGCTTCCCTTCCTCTTCTGTAAAATGGGGATAATACTGGAACCTACTACTTTGGGTTGTTGGAAGAATTCAATGAATTAATGGACATAAAATGACCCAGCACAGTGCCTAACACAGAGTAAATGATCCATATGCATCCACTGTTGTACCCAGAGTTGAAGACAGTGTTTGGGAGAAAGACCTCAGCAAGGATTAGTGAACAACTTCAGTGGAATACAATCTTCAACATCCATCCCCAACCCACTCTTACAACTTTATTTCTAATTCTCACCTACAAAAATCTTGAGTTGTTATCAAACACACTATCTCCCTTTCCCTCTGCCATCTATATTCCCTTGCAAATGCTGTCTTGCAGAGCTGAAAGATTTCTTCTCCATCTGCCTTTCTCCCTCCCATCTCTCGTAGTTCTCCAGTCTGTCTACCTAAAGAATATAGATTTCAGGATAGCACTGCCTGGGCATTCTGATTTAGTAGGGCTGGGGTTGGGTGGGGGAGCCTGGGAACTTCCAGTTTAAGAAGCCCACCAGAAGATTTTAATGTGCAGCTAGGTATGTCAAATATGCCTTGAATAGAGCAGACATCCAACAAATGTTTGAGGAATGAAATTCCTGCCCTACTTCCTGTACCACCATGGATGCTTAGACAAAGTTCCTTCCTATTTCCAAACAGACACAGGAGTACTGCAGTTCCTGAGGCCACGACAAGTGCAAGAACACTTAATAAGTGAGCAGACAAAACAATTTGCTTTTATATACGGGCTCCTTTTTTCTGAGTTAGATCAATACCTTTCCTCAGTGTTCCCAGAACACTGCCCCACCTAAATCCAGAGAAAAGCTTAAGAAATGTTTTTAAATTCTCATGTAAGAAAATTTACTTGGGGCAGCTCTCCAGAAAAAAAAAAAAAATGAAAAAAAAATCAAAATAAGGGACTGAACCAAGGAAAAACATGGTATTAAAGAAATAGTGGTTTCAACTCTATTTATAAAAACCTTAAATGTGAATGGCTTAAATGATGCAATCAAAACAAAATAATCCAGACTGTCAAACTAGATAAAAAAACAAGATTCAATTATATGTTATTCATACAAGATACACTTTATTTTTGTCTTTTTTTCTAGATTTCATTATTTTTTAATTGACAAATATAAATTGTACACATTTATGGTGTACAACTTGATGTTTTGAAATATATATACTGTATGGAATAGCTACATCGAGCTAACACCTGCATTACCTCACATACTTTTCATATTTGAAAGGGACAACCAAAGTAAGTACTCTCTACCATTTTTCTGATGTGAAAACACTTGAAAACTTCTAGAAATTCCACCCACTGGTGTTAGACTCTACTCTAGCAGCCCTCATTTTCCTCTCCTCCACCACACTGCTCAACTACCAAAATCATCTTCTAGGAGACTAAAGATATTTACCTTGGCTCCACTTCCTCTGGGAAGCACCCCAGGCCTGCCACCAGTGTCCTCCACGCCCCTCCCCGGCTGTTCCTCTGTGCTCCGTGGTGCCCCAGACCCAGTGCCCCTGATGTTAGGGCACTCACAGTTCTGAACACTGTAACCCACGTCTCTAACTCGAAAGTGAGCTCCTCCAAAGCAGGGAGGGCTCCTTCATCTTTATTCCAACCAGGAACCAGCATGCAGTAACTTCCTAATGCATATTTCTATTAAATTTAGTGGGAAACAAAAGCCCTCTAGCCCAGAGGTTCTCAACCTTTTAATTACCAGAGGTGCCTTGTATCATTTTTTAAGTTTTTCCTGAATAGTGTTCTTAATAATTTATTCATATTCCCACTTAATTAAACTCTGAACACACAAAACTACCAATTGGAACTGCTGAAAAAATTAGTGCTACCTAACTAAATTGCTATGAATTCCACACAAAGGCAAAAAAAAAAAACAAAAAACCACCGCTAATGTTTTAGTTAGTGTTTAATTTAGTTATCAACATCTTGGTAAAATTGGGTAACTTTCTGAAATAATTTTTAAAACCCAAAGCTATCAAACACATTAGAATAAAGAGAAATGACTGCCCCCCACACACCCAGTGAGAGGACAATTTAATGACATGCATCAAGGGCCTTAAAAATGTCAGTCTTAGCCCCAGTCATTCTACTCTGGAGAATTCTATCTTAAGGAAATATAAAATACAAAAATATACAAAAATGTGTTTTCTATGTAAAACATGTTATTGATGGGTAATTTATAATATTGAAAAGTGGGAAACAACCTAGATATCTAATACTTTGGGAATGGTTAAAAAAACAAAAAGTTATATGACAGCCAAACAATGGAAAACTATGAAGCTTGTTAAATTGAGGCTTACACAGAATTTTTTAAAACATAGTAATATGTTTAAGTGACAATGGTAGGTCAACAAAGCAGAACATAAAATTGTATGCATGGTATGACCTCAACTATACACAAAATAATGTTTTTTTAAAAAAAGACAGGAGAAAAGGATAGGATTTGAGGAGTGTGTGTGTGTGTGTGTGTGTGTGTGTGTGTGTGTGTGTGCGCGCGTGTGTAAAAAAATAAAAAATAAAAAATTAAATAAAAAATAAAAAAAGACAAATGAAATCCACTAAAAGTTCAAAAGTGATTTGTTTCCAAGTGGTGGTATTCTGGGTGAATTTTTCATCTTTCTCTTTCTCTGTGTTTTCTAATGTTATGCAATAAGGACAGTGCTTTTATAACTTTTTTAAAAACATCAAAAGGTTAAAATACAAAACAGCCTGAGGACGCATTACTCACATGTCCAAACAACAATTTTTAAAAGATAGCATTCACGGATCTGTTCAGGAACTCAAAAAGATGAACTAAAAAAAAAAAAAAAATCTCATACTTTTTAACAAATCCATAATAGTTCTTCAATTTTCTTCAATTTCTTCCTCTGCTGACTGTTACATAGAATATTAAGATTGGAAAAAATAATTTGTACCTACTAACAACTATCTTTCAATCATGAAATCAAACTATTATTCGACATCTGGACACTTGAGCTACCTGCATTGATTGCCAAACACATTTCCAGGACAGAAATGTCTCTCTTTAGACCAACTCCAAGTATACCCTCCAGAGCAATGAGTATTCTGTGCCAACCATGAAAAGAAGAAAGATTCCAAAGTTCCTTTTGAAAGAGTCCAACAAATATTTGGTCTGCTGTGACCAGATCTTCACTTCTGCTAGATAAAAAGCTTTTTTTGGAAAAAAGACAGACCACTGTGCTTTGAGGGCCAAATGACCTTGATGTGTCCCTTTAGGTAATGAAATGGTAATGAAATGATCTTGAATATTATCCATAGGATGCGACACAACATTTCTAACCAGAACTCTTCTTTTCTGTAGAAGACCATGTGGTTTGATGAAAAGACTACAGGTTTTGCAGTCCACAGAACTAGTTTTAAATCTCAATTTTGCCACTCACCAGCCTTGTGACCTTGGTAAGTTAACTTCCCTAAGCCTAAGCTTTCTGTAAAACAGGGCTAACAGTACCTACCTAAAAGGCTGCTGTGAGAATTCACCAAGCTAATAGAATAAAAGTGCCCAGCACGGCGTATGTCACATACCAAGCATTCTAAGTGACAGCTTTTATTCTTACAGCTTGGCTCGGTGTTCATTTCAGTATTTCATTTGAAATAGTGCCCTTTGCAATACAAATTAAAAGGGATTTTTAAATCGTCATATAACATGGACAAGCCAACACTGAAGGAAATTGTTTCAGTGTTTTAGCTGAATTTCATCCTGAAATTCCTAACAAAAACCCCTTTATGACAGGAAAATCTAGCTAAAACCTCAGAAAGCCAAAACACAGAATTTGTCCCTTAACTTGATCATTCAGAATGAGGGGCCTGAAGGCCATGGAGGTTAGGAATTATAAGCTTACACATCAACCCCATCCAGTTGTTTCACCCTGGACAAGTGACTGAATCCCCGTGAACACAAGTTCCTTCCGTATAGAATGGGAGAAGAACAGTAATTAGAGTTGTGAAAATTTAAAAGAAAAAAATAGCCTGTGGTAAGTGTCTGCCACATAGCAAGTGATTAAAATACTGTGGCTTTTTTTTTTACAGTAATTAGAGTTGACATGAAAATTTAAAAGGAAAAAAAGCCCACGTTAAGTGTCTGCCACACAGCAAGTGATTAAAATATTGTGGGTCTTTTTATCATATGGTTAATATTACACCAACTGCTAATGCTTCATTTCATCAATGTCAATGAGTTGTGTCCAGAAAAACAGGAAAATAAATAAATCTCAAAGCACAGAGGGCCACTCTGACCCTCTGTCAGTACTTACGTCGGCAGACTTTACAGCACTGGCCAGCGATGTGCACAGGGAGGGAGTCTGGGGAACAATTGAGAGGGGGGCAGGACATCCTTCGGCATTCCACAGTACCACTCTGAGGAAGGAAGGAAGGAAGGAAGAAAGGAAAGAAGGAAAGACAAAGGGAAAAAAATCTCAGAAGTATCCTTTGAAAGATCCTATTGTTGAGAAAGTTCAAATCTCCCAGAAACCTCATCAGGGAAACATAAGCAGTATGAGGAATTCCCAGTCCACTGCAGGACCACAGATAAAGTATTTTCTCCAGCCCGAATGAACCTGTGCCACCTCAATTCCTTTTCTGATAGACATCACTGGCTTCATCCCACCTGCCCACATGGGCTAAGTAGATTATGCAGTAAATAAAATGTCTATTTTTATAAGAACATAAATAACATATTTCCAGAGTCTGTCAATCATTTCTGAGGCTCTAACAATCTGTTTTGTATTTTCCTGGACAAACAATGGCATTCTTCAGATATTTATCAAGTAATTTCAGCTGGACAGGGTTTACATACTAATTTTTAGAGAGGGCTGTTATAATTCCCTGAAACAGACAAAGGAGCATACAAATGATGGATACCCTGAAAGTTGGGTTTGGGGAGAGGGAATGCCTTGAAATTCTCTGAAACAGGAGATGGATATACCTTGCAAAAACCAACAAAAACACCTAGAGACTAATGAAGCCCCCTTTTTAAATTTATTCTATTTGTGAATAAAGCTAACTATTAGGTTATTTGAAAATTACAGGAGTCCCTTCCTTCCTCCATATTCCGACCTCCAACCTCCAAACGGTATGTTACTTAATTATAATACTAAATCAGATGAGAATGTGTTGGCAACAGAAAGCAGATTTGAATTTCTGAGTATTTACATAAGAAATGACACTTTTCCAGCATCACTTCACAGTGGCTCAGACTGCTAGTGGGTGCTATGTAAAAAGGTAACACTTCTTAGAGTTAACATTATATATTAAAGCACCAGATCACACTATAATTAGTGAACCTCTCCCCTTAAACCTGTTTATATCTTGCTTATTTACAAAAGGCTTACTTTGCACGTGCAGTTCCTGCAGTGGTCACCTTCAACCCAAGAGTCTTGGTCTCGATAGAGCAGTCCACTCACTTGGCAGGTCTTCTCACAATGACAGTTTTCCAACTGACTAAGTCTTGTCTCTGCATAATTTAGCTGCAAACAAGAATTACTACATATAATTCCTATAATTGAATGGCATTGTCCTAACAAGGCTATCAGCCAAAAGAAAAATAGTCCTCGTTTAAACAAGAAAAGAAAAAAAAAAAATGCTCAGAGTATTTCACTGAGTTTTAGCAGGATCTGTTTTTTGTTTCTTTGGTTTTTTAAACAAGGTAGAATCGCTCTAAATCGAAGACATATTGGCTCCCACGGTCTAATGAATACCAAACGAGACATTAAACTGTATCTCAGGAACCTCATGGGTGTTCATAAACGTGTGTACTTTCAGCTCGAGCCCACACAGAAACGCTCATAATGAATGTGGTCTCAAGGACTCATTACAATGTTTACAGGAGATCTAATCAGGAACTCCGATGCGCTTACATTTATCTCCCACTATCCATGTTCTTCACACACTAACCAGAATGTCATGGTTTGCAAACTAGGAAGTCACTGATTCCTCTCTGATGAAAAATTCTGGAGAGTTAGGGCCAGAAAAAAGAAAGTCTTAAGAGGATCTAGTTTCTCCTCAGATCAGCATCCCTCAAACAGATGCCCCGGGAACTCACTTTGGTGGTCAGATGAAGGTCCGGAGAGGTAACCAAACCCCCAGTTAAGATCAGCGTTTTGTAAAATAACCTTTGTCATTTTTCTAGGCCACCCAATCATTACTATTACTCACAGAGTCTTCGAATCACCCATTTCAAAGGGATTATAAAATTTGAATATCTTCACAAGAAACCCCAAGTGCTTATCTAGCCTCTGTCTGCACATCTCCAGTGGAGGGACACTTATTATCTTCCAAGGAAAGCCACTTTTTTTTGGTGCACTCTGGATATTTGAAACATCTTTCCTGGTTTAGGCTATGGAATCTCTCCTTTTTTTCCTGCTAGTTCTAGGTTTTCTTTGTAACCCATCCTGAGCAAGCCTAATCGAACATTTCAGGCTAATCTGTCCTCATGTCTCTCTTGACCACATTCGGTACCACCAAGTCCCCTTAACAGCCCCTCATAATATGGTTCCGTTTCTCTCTTCTAATCATTTTTCATATAGCCCTACTCCAGTCTGCCTTCAAAAATATGGTGCAAAAAACCCTAAACATAGCACTGTGGTATGGTCTGTCTATTGTCACATCCAGACAAAAAGTAACTCAATGCAGTCTCTTTACATAGAGACCACCATGATTAAAAAACAAATTCCATTTCCTAAAATCTTACCTAATAGTTTCTTTTCCTTCTCAATCATATGTATGTGTCTATGTCTTGAGTACTTTTCCCACATAGGAGATCAATCTTTGATCCAATTAGGACTACTTTGAGTCAGTATTTTAGGTATAAGGGGATTGAACCTGAAGAATGATGACTTCCATCATCTTTCTATGTTAACTGTGGCTTCATTCTCTTCTCAATTACTCATAACAGCTCAGCTCACTGGAAATGGAATCCACTTGTAATTCTCACCCTTGTTTCTGTCATTTATTTCATCCTTTTCCTCCAAGATTTTGGAATTTCTCAAGAAAACATGTCCCTTGTCCACCTTTTGTAGGTGTAGCAAAGAGCAGAGAAAATAACAACTAGGATCCTGGACAAAAATGCATGCACTATGATCAGCCCAGAAAGAACTGAGTTGACTCTGCCTGAAATATTACCTTCCTATGACTCCTTCTAATATGCATGATCTTCCAAAAATTCATGTTTCATTTACAACTCCAGCCTAATTACAGAGTTTCTAGATAATTAAGTTCTTTGGGAATTCTTTAGGAGACACAGATAAAATACATTTCCAAGAGTTTGGTGAAGTCAAGTGACCAAATTTATATAGTTGTCCCTCAGTAACCTCTGAGGGTTGGTTCTAGAATCCTCTGCAGATACCAAAATCCACTAATTCTCAATTCCCTTCTATAAAATGGTATAGTATTTGCATATAACCTACACTTATTCTCCCATATACTTGAAATCATCTCTAGATTATTTGTAATACCTAACATAACGCCTACATGTCACTCCATTTGCACAGATTTAGTATAGTACTTAGTGCTCAGAAAATTCAAGTTTTGCTTTCTGTAACTCTGTGTATTTTTTTTTCTGAATATTTTTGATCCAAGGTTGGTTGAATCCATGGATGTAGAACCTACAGATAGAGAAGACTGACTGTATAGGTCAGAGATTATAAAAAGGAAGTGACAATTTATCACTTAGTATCCTTACTTCATTTCTGTAGCCCCAATAGTTTCCACATAAGGTAGTGACTGATGTCTGACCTTGGATTGAACAGCAAATGGTTGAATTAGGTTTGCATCCCTCCTAAAGAAGGCTCAGAATTGGATACCTTTGTGAGAGGAGCAGTGCCTGCCTTACCCTGAAAGTCTGTATCACTCCAAGAAGAGAGCTTCTTAAAGACTAAATGATCCAAAAGGAAATTCTGTATCCATCCAAGTTTTCTGAAAATCCAGAGGCTTGCCTAAGGGTGATATTGGCAATTTCCAGTACTGTCCCACAAAGCTGAGCTACGCTCACCACAAAACTCTACTCTGAGGAAAATGTCAGTTTTAATATAATGAAGTCATTCTGAAGGCTGATTTTGTTTCCTTTCTGAATGTCGTTTTTATTTTTAATAGACATAGCCTTTTCTGACAACACTGAAAAGCTCTAATCTCTCTAATAGTAAGAATGCATCAGATGGACACAAAGACAAAGGGCTAATTTTTCAAAGGCACTTAATATGCAGTCTTGCCTTCCCTTTCCCCTGCTAAATCCTACAACAGCAATAAAGGGAACAAACAACTCTGAATCAAAAAATGAATTACACTTTCTGTCACCGGCATTAGCGTGCTGAATTTATACAAATTCATTTTCAAAAGCTGTTTCTACACTACCTGCCATTTTCTCCAAGAATATCTGCAGACCCAAAATAGACACGGTATCAAATCCACGTCTCTATTCTGTCTTCCTTTTGTTCATGTGTTTATCTGAGCAACCATGGACCGAATCATTTATCCTTAATTCCACACATTCAAAGATAGACAGCAGAGGCCTTTTTCATAACAGGTCAATGAACAGATCTAACTACACTAGTCATGGGATGGATTGCTTTTTTTTTTTCCTTTGAAATACTATTTATTTGCCATTTGCTATATGGAAGGGAAAAAAGAAATTCTCTATTGTTAAACCTTTAAGCTTAATTGAAAAATCATTACTGAGCTCCTTGAAACAATGAAAGTCTCAAAACTAAATATGTTACAAGCTGAAATGCCACTCCAAGGGCTGCTTGATTTGCATACATAGATTTGTCAAAGATTTAAACAGAAGTAATCAAGAAATTCCCAGTCTCTAGTGTCTCTTCTTTCTGAGTCTGAAGGCAGAATGGGATTACAGCACAGGTGGGATTCGAGAGCAGGACAGAGCCTGACCCTATCACAATGTACCTGCCCGAGCTGGTGGGTTATTCCCACAATGTCAAGACTAGCTGGGAGAACTTCCAGGATAAGCCAGGGGAGTTATGGATACTTGTGAACCACTAAGGAATGTTTCAGGTGACCAAAGAAGCATACTTTAGGTAATGGCCTCATACCTTCTCTGCCTTAAAAAAAAGTGTGGCTTTGCCAAAATGCCAGGATTCCTCAAGAGAACTCTTATCTACCCTGACCTCTGTCTCCTGAATGTGAATGCAAGCTGCTCCCTTAATCTATCCTGTATCAAGCAAGGGCACAGTCATTTGCCAGCATCCCCAACCCCAAGAAGAGAAAAGAAACAGTGAACTCTCCTAGACAGACCACTGGGCTGATCTGGTTTCTGTATATGTTAGTTTGACCTGACTTTGGCTACCACTTCCTGTCCAGCTTGTACATTGCACTTGCTCTCTAAGAGGGCTCCAGGGCTTCCATGTTGACCCAAGTATGAGGACTTCCTGCTGCCTTCCAGGACCTCCTAGAACCACACTTTAGACTAGGGACCTGAGAGCAACTCACAGCCTCTGCCTGACTGTAATTCCAAACCACTGAGGAAGATATACATTGTCTTAGAGATCATCTTCCCCTCATGGTTGTCTATTTTTTCTAGGTTTAACAGTATAAATAACAATAGCTACCATGTATTGAATGCCCATTGTGCGCCATGCAGCACACCTCACTTTCCTGGTCTCATGGAATCTTTGCAAAACCAGGAATAATTGTCATCATTTTCTATATGGGGAAATGGCAGTAGGAGCAAGTCCCATGACTTGTTCAAGGCTACAAAGGAAGTAATAAAATGGAGACTCGGAATCTGATCAGTCTGACTCCAAAGCTCATTCTCTGTCTCTGCTGTGATCTATGTCGCTATATGCCTATCTTAACCATAACTGCTGGACAACTCAAACCAAACCTACAAAGCTCAGCTCCAACCCCATTAACTAAATCTTGCCACAATACCTTTATTTAACTAAAAGCAAAGACTGAGTCCACATGAATCTGGTGTCATAGAATTCTCTTTTTGCATCAGGGAACCATCCTCAACTTCCAGCTTGTTTCACATCTTCAGACTCTATCTCCATCAATCTGCCAAAAGGGTGAATTACACTTCTGCTCCCACCAAGATGGCAGACTAGACACCCTATGGGACTTCACCGAGCGAGCCAACTACAATGCTGCATTCAGTATAGAACCAAAAACTTTTGAAAATCATCACAGAGCTGACACAAAAGAAAGCCACAGAGGCCTAAACAAAGAGACAGCAGGGCTCCCAGGAAATAAGTGAGCACCAAAACTGACAACGTCCTTATGGTCTCAGAAACATGGAGCCCTTAAGCTCCTATTCTGACAGCAGCACAGGGTAGGGGGCAGGGAAGAGTTAGGGGACAGGGTCTTCCCAGATGGTTGTCTTAAAGGAAACTCCTACATAAAGATGGGGCACTACTGTGCTGTACCTTCAGTTTTAGAGTGAACAAAATGAAAATGAAGCTTGTGTAAGGCACAGAAAGAAAACCGTCCTGTTCAGACCTTGGCACTAGCTAAAGGGGAAAAAAAATCTTCCTTGAGAATACTTAAGGAATCTTTTCCTGAGACTTCAGCTGGCCCATCCTAGGTTTAGCAGGCAGAGTCTGAGTAGTCTGTGTGGCCTGAAAATTCTTAAGCAGACGGTGTAAGATAAGGTGGTACAGAGTGGTCCTGACAGAAAAGCACACAGAATTTCAACACAGAATTCAAGGAATTCCCACATATTTCCAAGGAAAACAAGAAGCTCAAGGTACATTAAGAGGCTTTGCTCTTTTTTTCACTTATTTATTTGTTTTTTGACCACTAGGTGCTGTGGGAAGAGGCCTTGTTCCTGCCCTAAGCTCCTCCTTGAAAAGTTGTTACAAGCTCACGTTCCCATATTTCACTCTCAACAGATATCATCTGAAAACTTTAGCACAGCTCAATGAAATGATCCAACACACATTTCTCTTTTCCTGTCTTTTTATGTGCTCATTCTTCTTGCTGATATCTCCATCCTCCTGCCAGTAACACCTACCTCCTCCTCTCCAGCAGTCACTCCCTCTCTATGTTTTGTCTCTTGCTCCAACCCTCTCGTCTTGAACCATAAACTTTCTCAGTCATGATTCCACTTTCAGGGTCTAACTACCTGAGTTCAGGTCCTGACTCTGCCATCCGCTATCTTAAGGAAAACTTATCAGAGCTTCCTGGACCTCATTGTTCCCAATTGTAAAGTAGGCTAATAAATTAAACCTGACTCACAAGATTGTTGTAAGGATTTAAGTGACAGTGAATATAAAGAGTTTAAGCATCATAATTAATACATAGGAAATGCTCAACAGATGTTACCTAGTGTGAGTGACTTTCCAGCTTCCTCTAGATCAAGGGTTGACAAACTGAGACCAGTGGGCCAAATCTGGCACACCGCTTATTTTTGTAAGGCCTGTGAGCTAAGAATGGTTTTTACAGTTTTCAATAGTTGTATTTTAAATGATTATAAATGATTACAGTTAAATGAAATAAGCATATGTTAATACATAATATCCTCAATTTCACATCTTGGCCTGCAAAGCCCCAAATTTACTAGCTGGTCCTTTACAGAAAAAGTTGGCCAATTCCTATTCTAGATTATCATAGATAGATTTCAAATTATGCAGTGAAAATGGAAGTAGTCAGTTTTCAAACGGTAATTATATACACAGTTTGTAAGGAACAGACTTACAGATCTGCTAAATTACCAGAGGTGGGGTTTAGAAGGTGGATTAAATCTGTGGTCACCAACCCCCAGGCTGTGGATTGGACCAGTCAGTGGCCTGTTAGGAACTGGGCCGCACAGCAGGAGGTGAGCGGCTGGTGAGCTCCCCACTGCTCGCCATGTCACCATCCATGGAAAAATCGTCTTCTATGAAACCAGTCCCTGGTGCCAAAAACATTGGGGACTGCTGGATTAAACCATTTTCCACTTGCAATTGCCCACAATTAAGTATCTTCCGCCTCACAAATGCCCATTTTTACATAATAATGTTTTGAGAATAGAGCTCCATGTGGCTCCTAGGTAATGCATAACTAAAAAGAGAAAAATGATACTCCCTGCAATGGGAAAAAATGAGAAAGAAAAGGGCATCCTGAAAGCTGGAGAAGGGAGAATCGCAATCACCAGAGACTGAGCGGCATGTTTCTTGTTCCAAAAATTTGGTAGCATGCTAAAATATAATTAACAGTATTGAGATCAAGCTGCTCCAGACAATATGAAATAAAAGCCTTTATATGCCACAAGCTGGGAAGGCAAATAATTGCCTGTGTTTTACATTTCCACTATACTCTGAAGTGAAAAGCTAATGCTTTTCAGATCTCTAACCTCAGTCTCAATCCTCTTACAAAAGTGTTCCATCTCTCCTTTCCAGACAAGAAGAGACTTAGCTTGGCCAAAAACCTAGTTTGAAAAGGAAACGTTGTCTTCAGTGGCACAATCTACGGGTCCAAACCACAGCCTTACCTCCCACTCACTCACCCACCCACCAATTTTTTTCCACGTCTTGGCTGATGGTAGGGAGCAGTCTTAGCCGCAGGTGGAATAGGATTAATGTATCATTTTCACTGTTATTAAAATTTTCCCTTTTGCAGAATATAATGTCTCTTAGGCCCAACCTAATTCTTTCTTTGCCCTAGGCGGGAACTCACATCCACGACTGATTGGTATCATAACAATGGCATTAGCCACATTTTCTATTTTTTCAGTGTCTTTTTCCATGAGGCTCAGAGCTTTTCATTATGAAGCTACACTTTATGAATATATATTAAAGCCCCTAATTGTTTACATTTTTGGCTCCGCCACTTAGTAGGAACATTTCTAGGAGAGAAATCATGTCTTGTTCACCGTTGCCTCTTTGTGCCTAACACTGTCCAGCGAATAGCAGGTCCTCAGAAGATGCTTGTTAAGTGACTGATGGAAAGGAGGAAAAAATGCAGAACTATAGAAAACTGAAGATGTTGAAAGGCAAACTTTACCCCCTTCACCATTTAACTCAGGACAAGCTCTGAAATGAATCACACATTGAAAATGTGATATAATGCCTTCCTGTGACAGTAATCTGTTCCTAACAATAGCTATTTTGCCCTTTCTGATTATTGGCAATTATTCTTACATCCAAAATGCATTAGCTTATAAGCAGCAGTGGCTCTGACCGTATATCATCTTACAGTGTTACTAGTTTCATAGCCAATGGGCAAATTCCTTTTCTATTTCCCTGGGGAATCTATGGTGATACATGTTGCCTCTGGCTTCCAAACATTTTTCAAGGAAACATTCTGATACAGCCTAATAGTATCAAAAACATGAATGGTTATGTTTACTATAGGTAGTTCTATTTCCAATAAGAATAAACCATTTTTGTAGTAACATAGAACAGATGCCAAGGCTAAAAATGTTTCCATTACAGCATATCACTCTAAATTCCAGATAGGACAGAGAAAGAAATGAAACATCACAAGTGAAATTTAGATACCTACTTTTGCAGTCATCTTGGCCAAAAGCTCTTGTAAATCCATTATTCCTTGCACCAGGCTTAAGAAATCACTGCAGGTTGGGCAAGCTCAAAAAAGAAAACAGAAAATAGAAATTGATATTATGCTAATATAAGAAAGAAATTTTTTAAACAGTAGTTGTTCGACTATGAAAAAGGGTTTTTGCTTTTTTGGTTAAAGTATTGCTCTGAAGTTTGAGTGAAATCACAGATGATTTCAGGTCTTGATCTTTTCCTATTTTAATAAGCACAAAGAAAGGAACAGGAAAAAAGTCCTATTAATTGAAAAGAAAGGCAACAAGACACTTTAAAATTATAATGAAACTTTCATTTTTATTGAAAGGTGACTGAAAAATATGTTAAGTATCACTGAAGAAGAAAATATAAACTCACCTCCAGGTCAAAAAGTTTAAAACCAGTTTTTTTAAATATATATAATTATATTAAACATATCTTTGTGTATCAATCTTTGGAACCTGCTAGAGTAACCCTTTTCTTACCTTCAAACAATAATTTTATAAATAATACAGTCTTCTTAAAATTTCAGATACAGAATTATGTAATAGAGATAGTAAGTTCTCTTTCATTATCCTATCTCAGAAGTCAATACTGTAAATAGATTGTGTATATCCTTCCAGATGTGTTTATCTGATATAATCAAGTTATATAATATTTAAAATTTGCAAATGTTTTTAGTTGCTACTTACTGCGATTTAAGTTCGGACACTGGGTTATATATCCATTTGGCATAAAGATGATTTTCCCATCTTGGATGATCCCCTTGATAACAGAAGAGACAGGTGCAATCAAGATTACTGTCACTAGGTCAAATGGTCCCTGTGTAGTCACATAGTCTCTGCAGATTATTTTTTAACAAGATTAATTTGCCAGACTTCAAAGTATACTACAAAGCTGTGATTATTACAACTGCTTGGTATTGGCACAAGTGCAGGGACACAGACCAGTGGAACAGAACAGAAAATCCAAATATAAAACCATCCTCATATAGCCATCTAATCTTTGACAAAGCAGACAAAAACATACTCTGGGGAAAAGATTCCTTATTTAACAAATGGTGCTGGGAAAACTGGATAGCCACATGTAGAAGACTAAAACAGGACCCACAGCTTTCACCTCTCACAAAAATCAAATCACGGTGGATAACAGACTTAAACATTAGGTGGAAAACTATTAGAATCCTAGAAGAAAATGTAGGAAAGACTCTTACAGACATTGGCCTAGGCAAAGAATTTATGAAGAAGACCCCTAAGGCAATCACAGCAACAACAAAAATAAATAAATGGGACCTGATCAAATTAAAAAGCTTCTGCACAGCCAAGGAAACAGTTATGAGAGTAAACAGACAACCTACAGAATGGGAAAAAATTTTCGCATACTACACATCAGATAAAGGACTGATAACAAGAATATATTTAGAACTCAAGAAAATTAGAAAGAAAAAATTGAACAAACCTATCAAAAAGTGGGCAAAGGACACGAATAGAAATTTTTCAAAAGAAGATATAAAAATGGCTAACAGACATATGAAAAAATGTCCAACATCTCTAACCATCAGGGAAATGCAAATCAAAATGAGATACCACTTAACGCCAGTGAGAATGGCCTTTATCAAAAGTCTCAAAACAATACATGTTGGCGTGGATGCGGAGAGACAGGAACACTCATACACTGCTGGTGGGACTGTAAACTAGTGCAACCCCTATGGAAAACAATATGGAGATACCTTAAACAGATTCAAGTAGACCTACCATTTGATCCAGCAATCCCATTATTGGGCATATACCCAGAAGAACAAAAGTCATTCTATAAAAAAGACACCTTCACCCGAATGTTTATAGCAGCACAATTCACAATTGCAAAGATGTGGAAACAACCCAAATGCCCATCAATTCACGAATGGATTAGTAAATAGTGGTATATGTATACCATGGAGTATTACTCAGCTATAAGAAATAACGGTGATACGACATCTCTTTGGTTCTCCTGGAGAGAGTTGGAACCCATTATATTAAGTGAAGTATCCCAAGAATGGAAAAACAAGCATCAAATGTACTCACCAGAAAATTGGTTTCCCTGATCATCTCCTAAATGCACATTGGAGAATGATACCAACTGGATATCAGACTGAGGCAGGGGGTGGGGGGAGGGGATGGGTGTATGCCTACATGATGAGTGCGTTGCGCACCATCTGGGGAATGGCCATGTTTGAAGGTGCTGACTGGGGAGGTGGGAGGTGGGGGGAGGGGATGGAGGTATGACTACATGGTGAGTGCCAGGCGCACTGTCTGGGGAATGGACAGGCTTGAGGCTCTGACTCAGGGGGATGGGCGGGACATGGGCAATATATATAACCTGAGCTTTTGTACCCCCATGATAAGCTGAAATAAAAAAAATAATAATAATAGCTAAAAAAAAAAAAACAAGACTAATTCATTCATAAGGTGAAGTATACACTGAACTAGTTTAATAGCCAATGGGAAAATTCATCCCCCAGCCCAAACCATCCTCTTTTAGAAATCTTGAAATGTACATTCATCTTGAGAAAGCTGCAGTAAGTTGCCACTGGTTAATGCCAATAATAGAGCATCAAGGATCCCTCAGTAAATGTTCTTAAACTATCAAATTACAAAAGCATTGGTTCAATAAAAATTCTCTTCAGTGCCCTAATCATCCTAGAACGTTAAATGTTACTGATTGACAGAATTTTTTAAGTGAGAAGAAAGAAATAATAGAAACATATTAGACTAACAATGTTTCTATCGATTCATTTAGTCAAGGAAATAAAATTAGACACCAGGAAAATTCCACAAAACAATCTTTGGTATTCAACTAATTGAGTAACGTGAGACTTTGTTGGTGAGTCTTAAGACTTGCTCAATACCTGGGAGTCAAAGGTGATCTTTTACTTCTATAATTTATTCTGGAAGAAAAGCTCAAATTTAAGAAAGTCATCAGGACTGCCATCTCTCAATGAAAATATTGACTTGGCTTTTGAATTTTTCAAGTTGAATTTTAAGATTCTGTTTTTAGGTTTGGTGGGGTTTTTTTTTCCCCTGATTTGATGGAAGAGATATTACAGAACAGATGGAAGATGTGGAAGCTGGTTCAGAATATTGAGCTTAATCTATAAATAAAATATAGGCTTAAGATAGTGCTGCAAGTCTTTCAGAGGGAGTAACATTTAACATTTATGTGCTCATCTTCTAAACAGCAGAAGGCAATCAGCAAATGCTATTTTCTGCTTATTATTTCAAGATAAAATATTAATTGGAAATATTAATAGAAATAACAGGATCATGGCACCTCTTCCACAGAATTATATAGGTTTATAAACCTTTTCCTCTTCGAGGCTGATACAGTGTTTGCGGTTACAAGAAAAGACAGCCTGACCATGGGGAAGAAAGTTCCTGCCACTGTTCCTCAATATTAATTCATAATCTCTTGCAGGGGGATACCAGGGAGCAATTAATGGAGCACAATCTAAGTGAATTAGCTTCTCTCTGGGACAAAGCTGCTCAGTTTTTCAAAGCAAATTAACTCCTTCAAGAGATAAGAGCACCTTCTGAGCACATGTGGTAATTTGAGAAAAATATGGAATTACAAGTCAGGGGGCTTGGGTTCAAGTTCTGGACCCATCTCTAGCTAACTGAGTGAATTTAGGCTATACGTCAACTACCTTTCCTGAGCCTCAGTTGCTTCATCTGAAAAAAAAAAGTGCTGGATAAAAAGCTAAAGATCCTCCTCCAGCACCCAAATTCGAGGTCACTTAAGCAGGCATCCAAACTGAAATTGTCACATTTAGTTCTCTGTGTTTTCATTACCTTTCAAGTTTAAAAAAATAAAATCAAAATCAATCTGGACAGACAAAATTATAGATTTCCATCTTAGGGATTTCCTAGGACATGGGAAATTTCAGTGCCAAAACAGAAGAGGCAAACCAGGACTGCTGGTCACCCTAGCTGATGTGGAAGGAAACAGACAGGTCTACTTATCTGTCAGAAAATCCTAAATTTTCATAGTTTTATCATCCACGGAAAGGGCACTCAGAAACCTGGAGCTTATTCGTCATCCTAGTAAATACCTTCGCAAAAACAAATTGAAAATTCATTTAAAAGGGATATCCTGTCCCATTGATCCTATAGCAAAGTAATATGGTATATAGCAGTGTTCCTTTTCCTTTTTTTTTTCTTTTTTTTTTCCTTTTCCTTTTTAAGTGATTCTACTAATTTTAGTTTCATTCCAAATTACAAATTGCCTCCCCACACCGTTGTATCCCTCCTCATTTCTCTGTCTTCCCTCTTGTAATCTCTAGCGTGTGTGTGTGTGTGTGTGTGTGTGTGTGTGTGTGTGTGTGTGTGTGTTACACAGATCATTAGGTGAAGGTCAACAATGTTGACTTGAACAAAAGCAGAAATAAGAGCTGACAGCTTCCCAATGCTCATTAACACAAAAACCCAAAGCACTAGATATTTTTTCTGAGGAAAGGTCACAGGGGTCAGCCGACATACTGGCATGAAAATTTGTTCTTGCCAGATGAATCAAGATGGGAATGTTAATTTATTTGAGTGGACGTAATTCAATGCTGGATTAAAAGAAAGGTGGCAATGCCCTACAAATACCAACTTCAATCCAAAGAAGTCTAAGTGTGTATGTGTGTGTGCATATGACTACATACATGTGTTTGCTTCCCAGCACCTTCCCCAGAACAAGAACCAGAAGGGCTGGCATTAAGTTGCCATATGGACAATTTAGTGACTGGACATTTGTCAGTAAAAGGAGCATTTGCTAAGCATGTAGTTTTCTTTACAAAACTACAAAAAGGAGTTTTATAACATATGAAACTACAAAGCAGTTCCATCAACCTTATTCCTCTCACCAAAAAAAAAATCATCTATGAAGATTTTCATAGATGAAAATATGCCTTCAAGCACTGCAACTTCTCCCAAAGGAGATAGGGTATAAGAAGACAGAATTTCTATTATTTCTCTTCACTTAACTTTAAATGTATCTACACTTAGCTGAAAAATGCAACTATAGCTGGGCCTATATTAGCTGACCTCATTTGATCTCATTTTTTCAGACTCATGCTCTATTTCATATTCATCTTGGCAGCATTTCTCAAATTTTGAGGTCTTAAGAATCACCTTGAGTATGTGTTAAATATTCAGATGCTAGGGTCAAAACCAAAAGATTGTGTTTCAGTAGAATTGGGGTGGGCCCAGAAATGTCCATTGTTAAAAGCTGTGCCAAATTATTCTGATCAAAGGCAGAAGGACCTCACTTTGAAAAATCCTTCTCTATTGTCAATAATTTGCTTCTTTTAGGGCAAGAGGGTTTATTCATTAAAAGTTCACAGTAGTTAAAATAGCATCCAACTCCTATATATAAACAGAGCAAAATCTCACTGATTTGTATTAATACCTGAATGAAAACCAACAGAATTACTAGACTATAAACACTATGAAGGCAAAAATTATATATTTTCAATTCAATATCCCCTGAAGTTTCTATTGTAGATTTCTCATAGTAAGAACAATAAATATTTTAAGAGCATCAAATTCCCAAAAACTATGAATTACACAATATTGAACCACATAATTTTGAGCACTGCTAGATTCTGTGAAGATCATGTAGGATATTAGCTTTTTAACCTAGGGGTATATATGTCAGAATTTTGGAAGAGGTTGGAGGAAAACAGTCATGCATATTTTGGAAAAGCTTCTGGGGTGACTTTGATACCCCCAATAGGAACTACTGATCTAGGACAACATCAACTGGTCATTTGACCTGTCAGAAACTTAAGGCTCTAATACTTTAAGTAGCATTCCTAAAGGATACCTTAATCCTAGGCCATACACTATGCAGGTCTACTAACTTCCAAAACCAGTGCTGGGTCACTACAATATGCTGTATTGAGGGAGCCCCTTAGTTACATGAACAAATAGGATGTTGCTACAGAGAGGTCCTGTTATCAAAATGAAGTTTTGTCTTAATTGCCTTAATAGATAGATGCTAATCAAACATGTATAACAAAGATTTGCATTTAGCTAACAGTTTGCTAAAACATTTTTTCAGTGCTAGAAAACAGGTCTTTTTAGGTAGCCGAATAGTCTCCCCTGTAATCTTATTTACATTGTTAATTTGCTAATCAATCCATTTTCTCATTGTTAGTGTAATGCTAAAGCTCAGCTGATCTAAGGCTCTAAATAAATCCCTAAGGCACAGAGCACACATTAATAAGTTTTTACTATGAGAACTGATGAAAGGGAGAAAAATGGATATTTTTTTCCTTTTGTTTAATCCACCTGTTGCCACCCTCTATCTCCTGGAGTCAGCTCACCATGCACTGAAAAATAAATTTGTACCAAGTAGATTGTATATTATGGGTTTTTAATGTTTGGGGAACTAATGCCCATTATTTTCATTGTTCCTAGAACGTTTCTCACTTTGCAGTAAGCAATATAGAAAGATGCAATAAAAAAATTAGAAAATTATGCCATTAGGACTTTCTTATGTACAGAGTAACTAAGATTAGGCAAGCTCTCCTAAACACTCTGAGCTTTCTTATACAAATGAAAGCAGCTTTACTACCAGACAAATGCTAATTCTTTTTTAACGCTCTTATTTCCCTGCAGATCTCTGTTTACATTGAAGAAAATGGTTCTATTTTTTTGTATGCTAAAACACTGAAACAAATTGCTTTGAAAGGGAAGGAGAAAGGGGTGGGAGAGTTTCCTGCCAGGCATGTAAATATATGGATGAAGATGTGTTCTGTTTATAAACTGGCAGGGACCCAAGCTTTGGCAAGAGGCTAACAAAAAGTAAGACTTGAGAAATTCACAAGAATAATTTTCAAAATGCAACCAACCATGCATTTCTGCCCTGAAGACAGTTAATAAAATATTCCAGCTTGCATAGAAGCCAAGAAAGACACTTGTAGACTTTCATTATGATCAATAACAACTGTCAGCTCATTAGCATATCATTAGCTGTCCTGCTGTTTCCAAAGTCTTAATGCACAGAAATATTAATCTACAAATGTAAAAGATCCCCCAGTTCTGTGAATTTGACTTTCTGCATGAAAGGAAAAATAAGAATTAAAGATGGGAGAAATCCAATATCGCTTCTTTTTCTATGTGCCTATAAACATATGTTTACCATCTGTGGAATTATGGGAAGCAGCTGAGGTAAAAACAACAGCTGTGAAATAAAAAAAAAAAAAATGTTGTAATCAATTTCACTTCCCAGTGACAGCTCAGCTGTTAGAGGAGACAGTGATGTCCAGGTAAGGGAAAGGTTTCAGACCCAAGTTCACCAGAGAGAGAGAGAGAAAGAGAGAGAGAGAGAGCTCGAGTGTACATTGGACTGTGCAAAAAGCTTTGGGATGGGAATTCTTTCTGCGACCTCAACTATTTAAAAACTGTAAGAACACTCACCCCTGAAGCATCCTACAACTTACTGTGGTTCACCTAGGCTTGTTCTTTATTTTTTATACTCTGAAATAGTAACAGCATAATCAGCTTAGAATGTGTCAAACAGAAATTAAGTGGGTAGTCAACCATCTCGATAATGAAAATCTACGGCAATCAGAAGATTCAGATAAGCCCATCACTACTGGCCAGTTTTTCTCAAATGAATGCTGTCTTGAAGTGAAGAAATCCCCAGCTCATGTTCTGTGTCTCAGACAGGAATTCCCTAATGCTAGAGGCTTATGTAGCGGCACCAAGCAAGCGATTCTATCCTCTGCTCTTTAATCAGCAGCCCTTTGCACTGTCCGTAAGGATCCACGAGGGCCCAGAAATTTGGTTTGACCAGTGAGGAGCCTTTGCTTTTACTTTGCCTATGAAGCAACATAGTAATAACTGATGTAGAGAATAACGTCATTTTAACCGGAAAACACATCATAAGCATTTTCAGTTCGGGAGCAATAAAGCAGATGTGGTTCTTGGACCCAGGAGGCAGCTTCTCCGGGGTAAATATTAAAAGCTGAACATGTTCTGACTCTCACCTAACAAGTGGCTGCCTCTTTTTCAGGGAGATATTTGCAGTGTTGAATTGATCAAGAGGTAAATTCTGTAATGAGACACTGACATATTTCCCCTGCTCCAGCCATCTCACCTCACAAAAGGATGACTAAGAAGTACTGTTTGGCATCCACAATTCTAATGAGGAGATGAGTTTTGAAAGTTTCCCCATGGAAAGTGCCTTTCCAAAGAGCCTTTCAATGGGGCCACTCCTACCAAGAGCAAGAAGAATCACATTGCTCCCAGGGAGACGGGCTGTGTAGGATTGCCAGCCCCTTCTGGTGTTTCCCACTGGCACCACCTATTCCTTTGGGCTGGAGACCCAGAAAAAGACAAGTCCTGTCTCCTCGGTTGGGACATCATGTGGTTAAGTGAAATGTCTCCCCAGTCAATGCAGTGGCAACTGTGGTAACACATGGTAATCCCTTAATAAATATTTGTTCAATGAATGAGCAAAGACTTCAAAATCAGAAAGGCCTAGGCTTAAATCCCATTTTCATCACGTATGGGCTATGTGAGGTTGGCAAGTTGTCCCACTGCCTGATCTATACAATGGAGATAATAATAGTTACCTCACTAGGATTCTCTGAAGGTGAAATGTAATTAACTGAGATAATATAAGTAAGGCCAGATAAGGTCTGAAACACAGCAAGCATTCAGTAATTGTAGGTTCTCTCTTCTATATCCCCATAACCCACCTCTGCAGCAAAATGACTATCAAGTCTCTGAACCTCTTTGTGTTTTCTGTCTGTATCAGGTTTGGAGGGTCTTAAGCACAAGGTTTCTTGTATTAATATCTATAGAGAATCATATGCTCATCGAGCTGGAATAGATGACAGGACTAACTGTTCTCTCTCTCTCTCTTAATCACATCCTCCCAACTAAAATGGAAGTCCCTAACAGGCAGGAAAAGTGCCTATTATTTCTACAGTACAGTGTTAAGCATATAGGGAACATTACATACACTTAAAAGGAAGGAATGGGGATGTGTTGTAAAGCCACTATGTTCAAGGTTCTTTTAACACATATTCTTATATAATCTGCATTACCTTCATGCAAGACATCTTTGGTACTTTAAATGAAAAGACAGATTCCTAGCTTGTGCATTCATTCATTTTAAGAGTATACTGTCTGCCAATTATATACTTTGTACCATTCTAAGAACTTGCTGAATAAAATAAAGATAGTCTGACCCTGGTGAAGCTTACAATGTAGACAGACAGATCAATAATAAATAAGTAAACACCCACATAAATTACACTCAGGACCAGCAACATGATTTGCAGAGTCCTTTGTTCAAAATTACTCAAAACCTGAAGACAGCAACAGCAGGGCATTAAACTAATCATGGGGCCTTTCTGAGCACAGCACTCTGGGGGACTGCACGGGCTGACTGCCCCCAAGCCAGCCCCGGCCACCCCTGCAAACTGTAGTGAGTGTGATGAAGGAAACACAGATAGATGTTTCAGGAGAAAGTATGTGGCAGAACTATCGCAAACTGATTCCCCTCCCTGTATCCACACACCTTAAACTGTCACTTTGTAGACCCTCATATCAAGAGGAAGAGTCTGTTTCCCCACCCCTTAACTCTGGGACTGGTCTTGTTACTTGCTTTGACCAGTAAAACATGGGAGAAGTGTTGTTTCCAGTTTGTGGCAATTATGAATAAAGGCGTTATAAACATTGGCATACAGGTTTTTGTGTGAACAAAGGTTTTTATTTCATGTAAGTAAATTCATAGGTGCAGGACTGCTGGATTGTATATGAAGTTTATGTTTAATTTCCAGACTGTTTTAAATTGCTAAATTGTTTTTAAAAGTGGCTGTACCATTATTGCAATCTACAAAAGTTTCAGTTAGAGGCTTAAATTTCAACACTCTGTGTGGGATGGGAGGAATGACTTAGATCTCATGCATGAGTGGGAGTGGGAATGGAAATTTCTGAAGTAAAGCCAGGACCCAAAAGACTACACTGGGCAGAAAAAGCCTACTATTTAGCAGAGGGAGGAAATCCAGAAACTATCTTGTCTCCCTCTCATCTCCAGATAAGAAAAAATAGTATTTCCCAGAGAATTTGTAACCACAGCCCTGTCATCATGCAGGCTTGAAACCTAGATTTACTTTACCCATGAAGTTCAATAAACTACCTTAAAGCAGTCTGGGGTTAGGTACCTTGAAAGTGATGAAGAAAATGCAAATTATCTTTGGAGAAAGCCACTTTCAATGTAGACCTCAGAGGATGCTCACAGATTAGGTCCATGAAAATATGAGTTTTTAAGACATCATGAGCAATGGTGGGAAGAAACAACAAACTACTCAATCAGCCTTTAAAAGGCTGTAGAAATTGGAATGAGCAGATAAAGAATTTTTTTCAAAAAATCCTTGCATTTAATATATTTAAAGAATCAAAAGAGTAAATTAAAGAATGTGTGATGACTAGAGATGGTAAATATCCCTGGGATATTTGAACCAAAAAGCACTTTCAGAAATAAAAAATACAGTTGTCGGGGTGAAAAAAACTTCAGTGAACCTGCTTAACAATAGAATAGGCACAGGTGGGAAGAGCATTTGTGAAATGGAAAATATTTTCAAAGTAATTACCCTGATAGTACTGCCTCTGAGATAAAGAGAAGAAAATAATAAAGATGTTAAAATGTAGAATATATACAGGTATATGAAAAAATTTTATATATATGCTTAATACGTGTGTGTGCATGTGTATATGTATACTATATATACATATATTTAAAAATTCAGGAAGATAAGAGAGGAAATACATTAATATAACACATATATTTGAAAATTTCATATAATAAAGAGGTTATGGGCACTGTTAGAAGTATAATGGGTAAGAATTTTTTTAAATTCATAAAAGAACTCAATTCTCATTATAGAAAGCACAATGAAATAAAAGCACATGTTACCCACTGCTGGCTAACAGTCATTACCTGAGGGGTAAACTGTGGTCTATTCATACAACAGAACTGGAGTACTACTCGGCAATAGAAAATAAGGAATTACTGATACACACAGTAACATGGGTGAAAACCAACATACATACTCACACACACATACACAAACGATTCCATTTACATCACAGTCTGGAAGATGCAGGACAACAGGGTCAGAAAACAGACCAGTGGTTGCTAAAGGCTCAGGGCGAGGAAACAGGTTGAATACAAAGGGGCACAGGGGAATTTTTGGAGGTGAAGAAATGGTTCTTTATCTGATTATAATGATGGTTATAAGATAATATAGCTTTTCTAAAACTTGTAAAACTGCACATTTGAAAAGGTGAATTTTCATGTATATAAATTATGCCTTATTTTTTTTAAAGGAAAAAGAAAAAACTTAAGGCTCTAAGTGCCTAGTATTGGCAGACACCTCTCTGGCTTTCTGTCCCCTCCGTATATTTGGTCCCTAAGGATTCCTCTTCTTGTAATTGCCATGATGAGTTTTAAAAGACTTTTGTTGTATTTTATCTGGCATTATAGGCATTTTGAAGCAGAAGGATTTTTAGAATATCTAGTCTGTCATATTGCCAGAAGCAAAAGTCTGCCATTCTTTCAAAGCACAAGACTATCTTAAAATTTCATGGTATTTTTAAGTTTTTCCATTCATTTAATCACTGTATTCTCATGTTGTTATGAAGTACAATAATGCAGTTATTGTATTTCTCTCTTTATAGACAAGAAATCCAAAGCTCAAGGAAGCTGAGATTTATGTCCTGTATCTACATATCTACTCCAAACTGAATTAACTTACAATCTGAGAATGGAAACCAGTTTGAAGATTATCCTAAATCCTCCAGAATTAGGAGGTCGATGAGACACATTTTAAGGATCACTTACATCCTGGATCATCCATACCTGGCAGCAGCGTGAGCTGCATTACCTTGAGTGAGTCACTTAACTTTCTGCCCAGTTTCAAACCACCTACTTCATAAAATTGTCGTGACAATTAAATCAGTTAATTCATGGCAAGCAAACAAAAAAGCGTGTGTGTGTCACACAGTAAGTGAAGTTCAATAAGCATTAGTTGTCATGATGCCATCCCCTTCCCACTAATAGATACACATCTCCAACAACACAGAAAATTGAGCATTAAAAGAAAGTTAGTGCTTACTTTGAATAAGCCATGCTTTTGGTTGCGCTGGCCAAGCCACACATTGATGCCTAGGGGAAGGTTGGTCTCTGGAGGGTCTATCACACGCTCATAAATCCTGTAGGGGCAGAGAATGCAGTTACTAAGAGAAAGGCTCAAAGCAGAACCAAAATGGAACATATGCTTTTGGAAGTGCTCATGGCACTAGCTGTTGGTATGGAGAGAAGAGGCTGGCATGTGGCGCACTTTAAATGAAAGATAATATGAATGTAGAGATCTGTTTCTTGACAACACTTGAACACATTCTCTGGGGCCCTTCTACCTTTCTATCATATCTCCCTTTTGGCAGGGGAGGGAGGAAGAGGGTGACATTTTTGAGCATCTACTCTAAGAAATGAATTTTACACAAACTGTGTGAGGAAAGTGATTTTATCCACGTTACAGGTGAGAAGCTGACGTTCAGAGAGCATAAATTGGACCAACCAAATAAAGACAGCAGGGAACGCTGGAGTTGGGATAAGAGCCCTTATCTGCATGACTCCAAAGTCCATGTACTTTCCTTTGCATGCTGCTACTCTCTGGCTTTGGTTTATTTAGCTGCTACTCATTCCTACAACAACCAGAGAGAACCCTTTAAACAAGCGGATAGCAGCTACCCAGATGATAATGTGCTTAGTCTGCAAAATCAAGTAACTGAAGTCATTGCCCAATCAACAAATAACTGAGCACTTTCCATGCTCCAAGCTCCACACTAGGCAATAGGAAATCAAGTGATAAACCACATCCACAAGGTCCGACTCTCCTGGAGCAAAAGTAAGATAAAATTCTGTGCATGAAGATCTTCATCTGATACATATGGGCATATAATTAATACAGAAGAGGTCACAGTCCCAGGATCTTTGAAGGTTCCTACGGAGCCTACAGAACAACTGAATGTCTCAATAATTCAGCCCCACCAAGGTTCAGGTAGTCAGTCACGAATCTTTTTATTTGTGCCCTCTTTAGAAATAGTCCCTGCCACCACCAGCACATCGCAAGCCTCCACCTCACCCCTGGCAAGTACCTCTCAGTGCCTGATGCTCAGAAGATCCTGGGTGGGGTGAAAGAGAGTTACCTGTAAATGAGGACCCTGCTCCTTCCTGCTTTCCTCAGTCCTCACTCAGAGCAGCTGCACCCCTCAGGTGTGTCCAGAGGTCTGGACACCTAATCAGTCCTCCCTGCTGTGATGGAGTTGACTGCCTGCTGCCAGAGGGTGATGTATTTCTCCGGTGCTTCTCACAAGGAAAGTGTGGAAGAACCGAAAGCCTGTCCAGTCGTGTCAAGGACAGTGAATGATTGTGAGGCTGCTGCCGCTGGGAGCTGTCACGCTGCGGCCTTATATCTTAGCTGCATAGTCCACTACTCCACTATTCCCCACGGGAAACCTGCTCTTTCCCAGCAATACGTACAAGGTATTCCGCTGGCAGAGCTCCAAATGTATCACGGCTTTCTCTACTAATTATCTTTCTGTTATAAATGGAGGCTCAAAGTATAATCAAGGAAAAAATTAATTTCCCTAAAACGCACAGGAGATGTTTTCTTCGCAGGAATCTAACCTCTTTTGTATGTTAGAATGAACCATTTTAGATGAAACAGTTTGTCAAAACTGCTTTAACACAAGAACTTGCTATATACTTCCTTTTAGAAAGGGTTTTTTTTTTTCCCTCATGTTAGTGGAAAACTAGAAACAAACCAAATTTGCAACAGAAGGAAATGCATAAGTTATAGTAAATCAGCTTGAAAGAATTTACTACAGCCATTAAGAGTGATAAATATGCAAATTATGAAACATGGGAAAGTATATACAAAATAATTTTTGCTGAAGAAAGGGAAATACGAAATTATTTATTCATTATAAAGATAATGAGGCAAAAATTAGGTTCAGTGTTGGTAAATATCAGAAGAGGCCAGAGAGAGAAACGTAAATCACTGTATTTAGGTGAAGAGGCAGAAGCATAATTTTCTATAAGGTTGTTCTACTAATAAATTGAAAATGTCAAACCATTTACCTTAACCTTCATTTGAAAACATTTGCCTCAGTCAGAGTAAAAGCAGTTTTCAATTCAAAAGCTTCTTTTTGGTGTTCAATATGCTAGAAGATGAGCTCCAATGAGCAGAATAGATCCTTGATCAATGTTTATTAAGTGCATGAATGAATGAACAATCAAAAGTATCAACTTCCTACCCTACCTTATCTTCCAGAGCATAATAGCTCCTTCTGCCTTAGAAATAGTTGAGGAAGAAAACATCTGAGACCCACTCCCCCTCCCCCCCACAGTGAAAGCAGGTGACTCCATGGCACATGTGTCAAAGTGGCATTCAGATTTCCTGTCATACAGCCCCTGCCAGGACTCTCTCCTGATGCCAAGGAAAGTCTGTTGGATGCTGCCTTCCTGGCAGCCCTGCCAATTCGGTCCAAGAAGCAGTCCTCATCAGGGAATTCCATGCAGCAGGCAGAATCAACAAGCTGGATACAGATGTAACAATGTGAAGAGAGTTTAGAAACATAGTATTAAAAAAAAAAAAAAAACAGAAAGGTACCTAGAGGAGGAAATCTAATCATGAGGAAACATCAGACAAACTCAAATTGAAGGACATTCCACAAAATAACTTGCCTTTAAAATGTCAGTGTCATGAAATATAAAGGCAGGCCGAGGAACAGTTCCATATTAAAAGAGATCAAAGAGACATAAAAGCTATGTGCAAAATGGGATCCTAGATCCTGAGGAACAGGAAAAAATATCCCATAAGGGATATTATTGGGAAAATTGGTGGAATTTGAATAAGATCTGTAGGTTATGTAATAGTATTGTGCCAGTATCAATTTCCTGATTTTGATAATTGGGCAGTGTATATTTAAGTGAATGTCTTATTCTTAGGAAATAGGTATTGAAATATTTGGAGAGGGTCATGATGTTTGCAACTGACTCTCAAAGGCTTCAAAATAATGTGTGTGTATATGTAAGTACAAACATATATAAATTCATACATATTACCTAGATAGCAAAAGAAAGCAGAATCTGAAGAGTATACAATTGTCCTTCATACCACCCATAACTTTTCTGTGAGATGACTCGGGGCGATGGGCAGGACATGGACAATGTATATGACCTAAACTGATGTACCCCCATGATGAGCTGAAATTAAAAAAAAAAAAAATTATTTTAATATTAAAATCTTAAAAAGTCAAAAAAATAGAAAAAAGGTCTGTAATGTAGATGAGTTAAAAACACACACATACAAAGAATGTTATGTATGAGCTAAGGATACAGATAGTGTTTTCCTATTACATGCCTGGTGGAAATGGAGAGGCAGATAAAAAAAAGAAAATGAATGAATGAGTAAATAAATGAGATAAGAAAGGGGTATTGCACAGACTAATGCCAATAATATATCACAAACCAAGAAATAGGATTGTCACATTCCTGTACATGCTCCTCTACAAGGAGAGTTATATATGCCAGACAAATACAGTCAAATCTTGGCAAAAAGTCTGCTGATCTCTGAGGTATACAGTTTGGGTGGATTGGACCATGTCATCAGACAGGAGGGCACAGTGATCTGTCTGTTAAATCTAGTATCACCCAAGTCAAGAGAATTGAAAAGTCAAAGCTAATACAGTGAACTCCTTGCTCTCCAGTGTGGTGAGGAAATGGAACCTTCTGATACATACAGTATTCTGGTTACTGAGATTTCCTTCAGATCAGCCTACAACGAGTGTGACACGGTGCTGGCTATGGGATACACACAGGCTAATTTAAAATGGCAAATCCTTGTCCTCCAGTCCAATGCCTGAGATAGACAACAGACATGCACACACCTTGTAATTCCATGCATTAAATGCAATGCTTCATGGAATCAGAGGGGGAAAAAACGGAATTCTGCCTGCCTTATCCAGAGAAGACTTTCCAAAGGAGACACTATAGCTGAGTTTTGAATGAAGAATATAGTGGAACTGACGTGTCCGACCTAATAGCCAGCACTTACACAGCACATACCGTGTGCCAAGCATTACACTGAGGGCTTGCACTGTATTAACTCACTTAGTCCTCATAACACCACCATCAGGTGGGTGTTCTTGGCTCAACAAGGTTAAGTAACTTGTTCATAGTTAAGCAGCTTGTGAGTGACAGGGCTGGAGTTCGAACCCAGACCCCCACAATCTGTGCTATCGACCGCCTTTCTCTATCTCCTCTCTATTCAAGCAAGGAAGGACAGTTCTATCACCAAACACCCCATCTAAGCTATTATTTCTCAAAGAGTTAAATTGCAGGAAAATAGAAACAGTAAATGCTTGCAGAGAGAATATTTAATAATAAAACAAAGATTGTAATCTTCCTTGGATAATTCAGAAAGCACTTCAAGATATGGTAGAGTTTTTAAATGTGCTCGGAAGAAGAGAGGAAGTGATTTATATGTTTTGATATGTCTTCAGGTGACAGACAGGTATCTTTTTTTTTTCTTAACAGAGCAATGTGAAAAACCTAACTTGTTCAAATAAATTAAAATTCCTAATTTGACTTGCTCATCAGCAAGGAAAAGGGGAAACAAAGTCATCTGCCAAAGCATAGGGCCAAGATGGGTTAGCCCTCCCCGCAAACCCACCTAGCTTTCCTCCTGGATTCACAGCTAACCTACATTCCCCAGCCTCCCTTGAAGCTGGCTGGTGGCCATGGAATGGGAGTGGAAGGGATGTGCCCACTTCTAGGCCTGCTCTGTCCACCCCCCTGCAAAAAATCTCTCTCAAGCATCTTCCACAGTCTCTTTCTGTTTCTCTTTCTGTCTTTTCTCTTCCTCCCTTTCAGCTGACTAGAGAACACTCTGAAGGCTAAGAGGCTGACAAAGCCACAAGACAGAGAATCCTGAATCCCTAAATGATGACATGGAAGGCCACTTGTCAACTAGACACACCCAACTGGACTCCACATAAACAAGAAATAAAATTCTGTTATGTTAAGCTACTGAGGTAGAGAGGATTTCCTGTAATTGTGGCTAATATTATTTACCCTAACAAATACACTCCACTGAAAAATAAAAAGGTACCTGTTGTGTTTTTCATGCCCACAAAGCCAAGAGGTATCTGAGATAGTGTGATATAGCAGAGAAAACGTGAACTTAGAAGTAAATAGATTTGGGTTCATATTCCAGTTCTGCATTCTACTAGCTGTATGACTTTAATCAAGTTATTTAGTTTCTCTATGTCTCAGTTTCTTCACTTAAAAAAATGGGGATATATTACTGTTGACTGTATGGGTTGTGGTGAGGATTAAACAAAATATATTTAATGCCCCAGCACATTGTAGGTGCTGACATTCTATAAAACTCATGGGTGCCTAAGAATGCAGACTCACACAGGTCACATGATCCATTTCAGCCCAGTTGCTATGGCTCCCACCGAATGAATCCATTGAGATAGGATGATTAATATCTTAGAGGCTTGCTTGTGCTTTGGAATACAGTTTAAGAAATGACATCACGGTCAAACAGTATATTTTAGGACATGAGATTTCAATGTTAAAATATAAGAACTTAGTACCTATTTGGCCATAAGTTTCTACAATTTTAAAATTTTCAGTCTTAAGTTTCTTTTTACCTTTTATAAATTTAAAAGCTACAACAAGTGAACATGTAATAGGGAAAAAAACAAAGGAGTTAACAACATTAATTTCTTTTGCTGTTTAACCCAATGTTATAGAGCAAATTGATGATCTATTTATACTAAACTTTGCATTAAAAGTAAAATTTTTAGACAAACTGAATTTTCTATGGCACTCTGAAGTTGCAGTTTTTTATTTTATTTCTATTATTTTAGTTTTAAAGTATCATTCTGTTGCTTCTTTTAATTTTTCAGCCATAAATCACAAATTTTTACATGTAAATTACTCAAAATTCTAAGCAAACTTCTTATTTAATTTCTTTTACATTCTTCCAAAAATGTAGTTGATATTTACAAAACTTTGATTTTTATGGAAAGTTCATCATAAACTCGTACAGGATTGGAGATAGGCTCAGGAAAAAGGAAGAGATGGAAGAAACATTTTATAGTTTATTAATTGTGTGTTTGGACATATAGTCACCTAACCAAAAAATCCAAACAAAACAAAACATTGCTGTATCAATTATCCTTTCTATGAGTAAAATACAACGGGGCACTATTTCTACCACTTTCACCCAGTCCAGTATGAGGCACTTTCCTAGTCCATTTGAGACCTTTTCCTGGATTTAGCCAATTTATAGGAAAGGTTTCTGGGAAGATGAAAATGACAACAGTGAGCACAGGCCAGCATTTTAAGTTTTTATCTCACACTACACTTACACATTCTTTTTTTTATATTATTTCTTATACATCCTAACTTCCCTATATGTTGGTTCTTTACTGATCTCTGAGACTCTCCCCATTTCCGCACATTCTCCAGCCCTTCACTATATGACATGGTAACTCCCACGACCCACAGAGGTCTCTAAGATTCTGGTTCTAGCTTGGCCTGCCTTCCCAGACCTCCCTGCCAAAAGAAGGAAGAATTGGCTTTCCTGGTACCCCTGGGCCAAGCACTTTCACCCTCAAGTTCTGCCTGCACTTCTGCCACCAATTATCTGCTGGGTCTGGAGGAAATGGAACTTGCTGCCGCATGCCTGCATCTGCTCAGATGTTTGCTGCACTGACAGATTCCCCTTGACGGCCCTATAGAAAGTAGCTCTTGACTACCTGGTCACTCTCCACCACTTAGCTTGTTTTACCCTTATCAAAACAAATGACTCTCCAAAATTAGCTCTTTGTTGATTGACTATCTCCTTCCATAAGCACTTTGAAAGCAGGGACCTAGTCTGTCTTTTTTGAGTCAGCATTGCTGGTGTCTGGAAGAATAATTAGCCAAAGTAGGTGCCTACTACATATACGGAATGCATGAATGAATGAATGAATGAAAGCTCCCTGACACTATCTTCAGAATAGGAGGACTATAGTCAGACAGCTATAAAAGTCCTACTACGGCAAAAACTCTATAATGAGCAATTTGCAAAACTGAATAATCTAGACTGAGAAAGCAGGTAGTCAAACTTGACACTTCCTGTTAGGTAGATAATCCTGAGGAACATGAAGTCAATGAAGATGAGTAAAATGTGATAACCTCTTTCAATTGTCCTCCTCCACCATTCCCACCTCATGAGATTTATATAAGAAGCCCAAAAGAAAGAGCAAGATGAAGCCCTCTTGCCATTTTTCACCCAGAAAAGAGGGATAGCAAATTTGAATCTGTCAGGCAGACAACTTACTCACAGTAAAGCCAGATAGACATATTTCAGAAAGTGCAGGAAAAATAGTCAGCAACTTGAAAATTAATTAGATCAAGTGCAATCCTTTTTGATAAGTGCATGATTTACTACTTAAGTTGATTACATTATAATCATGCCAAATTTATCACATTTCCATAGGCTATCTGATGCAAATAATGCGTTTATTCTCTAGCCATCTAAAACCTACCCTTTCTTTTAGCTGGAGAAAACCTAATTCCCACTTAGACATGTTCCTGAGTCTTTGAATTCACTTGAGCCATTAGACAAGGTGCTGCCTATGAAGCTGTACTGGGAGAATTATAGGAATTTTGCATGCCATTAGTATCTATCAATATTTTAAAGTGTAAGTATCTCATTTCTAATATAATACCACACAAAATTAAACATCCAGTCAAACATAAAGCCTGCCAGAGAGGAATGAACAAGGCAAAGTGTAACGGACATACTCCTTGTCAAAGTCAGTCACTGAATCAAGGGCTCACATTAGGAATTTTCTTCACAGGGTGCAACCTCTCCTCATTCCTGACTTTGGTTAAAAACACCCTCACTAACAAGTGTCCCATGTGCTTAAAAGACTAGTCAATATTCTATGAAGAACTCAATTTTCTTGCTAACAGATAAAGCCCTCAGAGCTCAACACAAAGCAATGTGGTGGTTCAACAACACTACTTATGAAGAAATATTGGATTTTTATTTACCTGGACGAAGAAAGGCCTCTGAAGGGACTCCACAGTACCTTTCCCAATTATAAAGAAGAATGAATTTCCAATGTAAATCATGTGAATTGACATGCATTATGCCTCTGTTCAATAAGACAATATGAAGCCTAAATGAGGACGCTAAATGAAGAGGTTTATCTTAGGCTTTGCCTAGAATTGAAGAAAAGCTCTCATGCTCTGCCTATAGAGGAAAGTTGCAATGACCTTCCTTTGCTACTTGGTGTCTCATCCTCACTGCCTTTTAGCTGGCATGAGTGAATATCAAGGTGCCCCTGAAAGTTTCCTACACAGAACACAAGATAATTCCCACCCAATTTCCCCTCCCTAACGTAGTAATGAGTGGCCTTGCATGGGAGGCTAAGCCTCTCTTTCAGCCTTATGCTAAGAGAGTATAACATATCCCTTCTCCTCTCAGTCTCATTGGGCAAATGGGAGAAAAACAAAGTTCTTGAGCTCCACTGGAAAAACAAAAGACATCCACAGGGCCGGGCGCGGTGGCTCACGCCTGTAATCCCAGCACTATGGGAGGCCGAGGTGGGCGGATCATTTGAGCTCAGGAGTTCGAGACCAGCCTGAGCAAGAGTGAGACCCCGTCTCTACTAAAAATAGAAATGAATGATTTGGACAGCTAAAAATGTATATAGAAAAAATTAGCTGGGCATGGTGGCTCATGCTTGTAGTCCCAGCTACTCGGGAGGCTGAGGCAGGAGGATCACTTGAGCCCAGAAGTTTGAGGTTGCTGTGAGCAAGGCTGACGCCACGGCACTCTCACTCCAGCCCGAGCAACAGAGTGAGACTCTGTCTCAAAAGAAAAAAAAAAAAAAGACATCCACATGATGTCATTAGCATTATTCTTGGCACAAACAAATGTTGAGCTTTCAGTCCGTAGGTCATTGTATTCCACGAAACAGTTTCTCAAAGCTCACTCACTGTGACAGAGTGTTTTGCCAACTGTGTACACTGATGAGCTCCTAGTTGAATTTCCATGTCAGGTTGCCTGGCTCTTGTTAATTACCTCCTCACATGGAATACACAGCACACGAGGATGGTACCAGAAACACATGTAAGGAATGGCCCAAAGAGTAACTCTGCAGTCTCCTCCTGCCAATCTGTTTGACAAATCCAGATGACACTCAGCAAATGATAAGAATAAAACATGCACCTCAGGCATTATACATGAAAAAGCAGACAGTAACGGGGAGAGGGAGGATGGGGATGAATACAGCATGCCTTCAATAAGTGAGAATTGAATTCCAAGCTAAATCCTTGCAGAGCACTGGAGAGAGGACTGTAGCAAAGCTCAGCAGGTTTCCAAACTGTTCCTTAGCAGCTGGCTGTAGAGTAAATACAAATGCAAACAAAAAAGAGGAGGCAAAATTGAAATCTGGAATGAGATGCCTTTGTTGTGATAAATGAGAAGGCAGCAGTGTTCCAGTGAGATTAGCAAACTCAAAGCAGGGTGCAAACATCCTCCCAAGAGAGGAAAAAGGTCTTCTAAGAGAAGATCAAGCCTACATGTGACCTGCTTCATCTACTTAGAAAACACTTGTCAACCCTATGCTTTTTCTTGCCTAGCAACTATTATAAATTTTACTGTTTTCTTTTTCTCTCCTCATCTGGATCTCTAACTATACTAAGCATGCTTTCCCTTCCTAAGCACATTTTATGTCCCTAATATCTTTCTCTCCCTACTTCTTACCAACCCCTCTCTCTGCTTTAGAGTTCATGATCCCAATATCATCTTAAGATTATAACCAGCTCATATAAGTCTGTCCAATTTAGCATTTGTATGTGTGACTTGACAGTATAATAAAAGATGTGTTTCTTAAATCTGTAGGAAAATATGAAGCTCATGTGATGGTTTCAATCATAACAGAGTTAATATAACACCATCAGGATAAAAAAGATATTCATAGGTAGGAATTAGGGCCAAATCGAGTAAGATGAAATTTTACATGGAAAAATGAAAGACTCCATTCTTGGGGTAAATATGCTTCTCAAAGACAGAATGTGAGATCTAAGGGTGAACAGAAATACATATTGGAAAAAAAAAAACTTAGCTTTTTTGGTCAACAGCTAAGATAAAGCTGTCCAAAAAAAATGTAATCTTAAACTGCACCATGAAAAGAAGGTAATTATCTCATTCCAAGGTGGGTCAACCTGCTCAGAGATAATCACATTGAGTTCTAGGAACTTCTCATATGACAAACAGACCCACACTTCAGAAGGAATCAAGCAAGACTGGGTGGACCTTGTGAGCAAAATCAAATGATGAAAGAATGATGGAACAAAGATGTTCAATCTGAAGAAATAAAGATTAAAGGAGGCCACAATAAAGTCTTCAAATATTTGGAGGACTATCATGTAGAAGAGGGATTGGACTTGTTCTGTATGGCTGAAAGAGGTAAAGTGTATATCAACAGGTAGAAGCTATCAGGAAGCATTTTGGCTCAAGATAAGAAGAATTTTCTAGCAGTCAGAGTAGTGTACAGAGGGGAGAGGCAGCCATGGAAGGTAGTGAATTTCCAGTCTCTGAAAGGTGTTCCAGCAGGTGATGGAGACTTCACAAGTACAACAAACCTCAAACTCAGAGAGATGGAGGGACACAACCTCAAAAGTTATAAAAGCTGCCTTTGATTGAGTACCTACCATATGCTGGAAGTTAACATACTTAACAATCCTTGCAATAACTCTAAAAGACAGACATTGCTATACTCAACTGATAGATATCCACAGAGATGACATGACTTGGCTAGTACCATTCAGTAAATGGTGAGGCCTCAAACCAAATCCAGGTATAAACTTCTGCCATGCCATATTGTCTCATAATCCTCAATTGATTCCACTCTTAAAAAGTTAAATATTCAACCAGTGTGAATAAACCATGTGAGATGGAGAAAGACCACTGGACTAAAGCCAGAAGACCCCCATTTGTGTCCTACCTTCACTGTTTATACTTTGTGACTTGGTACAAATTACTGAACCTCTCTGGGTCTTCAGTTCCTTCATCCATAAAACTTTAATGGCAATAACCATCACACAGGTGTTCCAAGAACATAAAACAGATCATCTACTCTAAAAGTGCTTTGTAAATTCTAAAAGGCTTTTTACAAATGGAATATTATTGTTATTAGGTGAGAATGATGCTCCATTCTTCACAGAATAATCTAAAAGATACTTTAGTTTGAAATATTTTCAGATAAAACCCAGAAACCTCATCTAAGCCACTTGGCTCAACTGGTTAGAGCATAGATTTCAGCATCAGCTTCACAGTTTCTATAAAAGAGGATCTTAATGGCAGCAATCTGACAGGAAAGAGACAAGAGTATGAAACTCTGAAATCACTCCCTAGATGGTACCACTGATACTGAGGCCATAGTCACTGCTCCTTTCTTTTCCAGGGGTTCAGATAAAATATGCTACCTCCAAAATATTTGCTGGTACTCACAAGTGGGTGATAATTTAGTGCAAACCCATTTTATTATTCACCTAGATGAAAATTTAAATGTTAGGCCCTAATGATGATAAATCAAAAGCCTGCTGCTCATATGAAACACACATTGGTAACCAGGACTGTCAGGGTTGAAAAGGACATTGAAGGTCTTCTGATCCAACCTCCATCTGCTACTTGTTATATTAATATACGAGCATCCAAAAGCCATCTGTCATGAAATGAGCATGTCTGACACCCTCATGTAACAGTTTAAAACTTCTCAGAGCAAATGGATGTCTCCCCAAAGACCTGACGATTGGCCATTTGCAAACAACCCTTGCAAAATATATCAGGGTCTAGCAGCTATGCTAAGTAACTAGGAAAATATTTTGTTCTTTCTCCATGAAGTCCTTACACAGGCGTGCGCACACACACACACACACATTCAGACATTGGCATCTCCAAGATTCAACCAAGGATTAATATTCTTTTACCTTTGGGGCTTTTTCAGGACTTTGGACAGCACCAATAGGGTCCCTTGGCTATTCTCAAACTTGGCTAGGCAGTAGGATAGCCTCATAAGTTTTTCAAAAATACAAATTCCTAGTCCCCTCACAAAATCAGACTTATAGGTGCCAGCCTGGCCCCATGGTACACAAGAATTTCTGATGGAGGCATTTTCTGCCCTTGAGCTTCAGAGCCAGACTTGACTGGGAGCTCCTTCCCCAACCACAGGATATAACTCCACAACAGCCAAGCAAGTCTGTAATGGAAGTAGCTGGGGCTCTGCTTACGGCATCTCCAAGGCAGAGTGAGAGATACAGAGAGAGCATTCTCCTCTGTAGGGCCATTTCTAAACATTTTTCTGTATGAACAAAAACAGGAAAGCAGTACAGAGAAAAGAAAAAATTCTTTCAGCACCCCACTATTTTGTGAAGCATATAAAGAAATGAAAGAGTTCTCCTGACCATGCTCCATTAATAATAGCTGTGTTGGTGATGATGGGTCAATTGATAGATAACATATAGGCTGGCACTTATAACTTTATTTTGACAAGAACAATATTACATCCCTGGCCTCCTAGAGCCTGCATTATAATGTAGATGAGCAGCAATAAACAAATAACTTTATAATTTAATTTCCAATAGTGGTAAATGCTATGAAGAAGCATAAATTAAGGTGAGTTGGGTATTATCCATTTGTCCCCTCCAGATACACTCTTTGCTCCTCTTTGCCTTGCTTTGTGCCCCAAAGGACTATCCTTTAGGTTTGTATCAAGTTCCCTCTCCTTTTGGTTCCAGCTGGTTTCAGTCAAAGGGAAGTACCCCCTGGAGGGCAGGAAAGGATTGAAGTTGCAGTACTAATCAATTAGCATGTAAAGGGCTTAGCACAGTGTTTGGCACACAATACTAGTTGAATAGTGATAACTGCTCCTAATAAGAGCAAAATTAGTGATGCAGGTCCTTAACTACTAAGTGTTGCTTTAATTTCTCTCTCTCCTGCTGTCTACAGTCTTCCCAATATAAATGTGCCAACACAAACTTGATTGTTTTTTAATAATGTTTACAGAAAGGACAACTTGTGTGCCTTGACTTCTGCTTTGTAGCAAGTATACTGAATTATTCATTTAGTTTGGGGCTCTTTCTTTCAAAAAGTAATCATCATATTCTTGAAAGAAATTTTTATTTTTTCATGCTATCAGTCCTGTCAGACTTTAGAAGTTCAGAATCACCAAAGAAGAGCAAAGCAATTTAGATAAAATTTCCTGTTCTGAAGGAAGACTTTCGTTATTAAATGTGAGGCATTCAATAGTAACTGCCAGCTGTTTAATCAAAAAGTTATTGTTCATTGTGGAGAAAAAATTGGAGTTTGGAAAACAATGGGCTACAAGCTAGGAAAGTGTCTGAGGAAGTTTCAAATCCTTTTCAAACTCTGTCTCATCATTTAAACTATAATGGCCCATTTCTGATAAAGCATTTCATGGAGGATAATAAGAAAAATCACTGAAACGACTGAGATCTCCTACTCATCTCTTTAATTATCCCCTTTCTTAGTTGCCCCTTCATATGTTCAGGTTACAGGGTTTAAATTAAAGATAGTTTTCAGAAATGTCTCAAATAAGCCTATTATTAAATAGGACACACAAGTGACTCCTTTAATTTCAAAGATCAAATGAATGATAAAAGAAAAATTAAGGTGGTAAAGGAATTATAAGAAGGAAAAAATTGCATAGTAGTAAGAGAAGGTTTTGAAGATGAATAGGAAAAGAATAAATCCAAGGGTCAGAAGGCCTCTATTCTAAATTCTGAGCTTAACCACTAAATGTGGGCTGTGGCCTTGAAAAAAATCAATTCATCTTCCTGGGATTATTTCCTCAACTCTTATATAAAGAAAATGATGCCTGCCCTACTTACCTACTTATTTTGAGGCTCGATGAGATAATGCACAGTAAATGCTTTGAAAAGTGTCATCTCATGCTAATGTTGGAAGTGGCCTAAGTAAAGTGATGTTGAGCAGCCTGGATGCTTGTTGGTTTTCCACATGCTTCTAGTCAATCAGCTACACCGCTTTCCTTATGTTCATTCCATGAGATAATCTGGTAACCTTAATAATCTTGCCCTTTTTTGCTCAAGTTATTCAGCTTGATTTCTGTTATTTACAACCAAAGTGTCTTAACTAACACAAAAGTGTGTAGGAAGATACCCTGCAAGTCAAGCAATTCTAAACTCAAATAAAGTGTCATACTGCAATAAGTCTTGGCATAACCACTCACCAGTGCATATGAAGATACATATTCTTGTCTTCTCACCACACCTGTTGCCTACCTCACTCACACCTTGTGATATCATCAGCAATTTATGAATTTGTGGGCAACTTGAAAGCAGAAACCACCTTGGCAACCTCAGTACCTAAACTAGTTCATGACAGAGAATATATGCTCAAAAATAGCAGCTTTCATTTCAGTTACTTTTGCACTTATACATGCAAATCATGTCAGTCTTATCAGTTCCTGTACACAGCCATCTCCCTATGACTGTATAATGATTACCCAATGGGTAGACTGGCTTGGCTCCCTCTGTCTCTTACCAAGATTAATTGTCTACCAGCACTTCCAATACTAGGTTGATGGAAAGGTTGAAATGCAAATTTTCATTTGAAAGATGTTTGGAATAACTGAAGAATTACTCAAGTAAATGCCATGCTACACTTCCATGTGTAAATGAAAATTTGTACACACCTTCCCCTAGTCCTTTGAACCTCCCCTCATCCCTTTATATAGATCTCATAAACAACTCTCTCTCGCAATAACACATAACTGACTGGGCATTACCAGCCACTTAATACTAACACTCAAGAAATATCAGTTAAGTGAATGAATGAATACATGAACCATTTGATGAAATCTAGGGCCTTGGAAGTCTCTCCACTTGATTTTACAGAGACTCCAGCCAACTGAACTATTTGCAATTCCTAGAAGTTTCATGTGTCTCTTACTTCTATCCTTTGTACATTCTGGTCCCTTGGTTCAAGACACCTTCCCAGCACTTCACTGGCTATATAATACACCAAAACTCAACGCAGCTGTCAAACTGGGAAGCTTTTCTCACTCTATCTTTCCTTGAGCTTTATTGAAAAAGCTACTTTAGTCTTATTTTGTATGCTGGGGTCACAAGATGTCTGATGCCACCCTGAATTACTTTCCTTTGAAAGTGATATGGTCTTTTTGCCTTCAGTTCATGATACTTTTTCTTTTTTATTTAAAATTTAATACTTTTACTAGGATATATCTCAGAGTTGACTTTACAGGTCAATTTTCCCAGATTTATGATGAGCTCACTCAGCATGTAGATTTGAGTTTTATTTTCTTGCATTGTAATTTTTCAATAGCTTTATTTATAGTTTTCTCTCATTTATTCATCTATTCATATAATTCACATATGATACAATTCACCCATTTAAAGTATATTCTTCAATAGTTTTGATACATTAACATGGTTAATTTTTTAATTGTGGTAAAATATATATTATAAAAAATTACCATTTTAACCATTATTAATTCAGTCACATTAATTATATTCACAATGTTGTGCAATTGTCACCACTACCTATGTCCAAACATTTTTCATCACCTTAAACAGAAACTTTGTAACCACTGAGCAATAAATCCCTGTTCCCTCTCTCCTCAGCCTCTGATAACCTCTAATTTACTTTCTGTCTCTATGAATTTGCCTACTCTAGATACTTCATGTGAGTAAAATCATACAATATTCGTCCTTTTGTGCTGGCTTTTTTCACTTAGCATAATGTTTTCCAGGCTCATCCATGTTGTAACATGTATCAGAACTTCATTCCTCTTTATTGCTGAATAATGTTCCATTGTATGCATATAACACATATTGTTTATCTATGCATCATGGATGTACATTTGAGTTGATTCCACTTTTGGCTGCTGTGAACAGTGCTGCAATGAACACTGGCATGCAAGTATCTGTCCAAGTGTCTGCTTTCAATTTCTTTCAGTATATACCTGGTAGTAGAATTTCTGGGTCATGTGGTAATTTATGTTTAGCTTTTTGAAGAACCAATAAACTGTTTTTCACAGTAGTTGTACCATTTACATTCCCACTAGTAATACAGGAATCTAATTTTTTCCACATCTTCACAAAAGAAATCATTATTTCTCCATTTTTTTTAATTATAAACATCCTAGTGGGTGTGAACAGGTATCTCATTGTGATTTTGATTAGCATTTTCTTTTTGACTAAAGATGTTCAGCATCTTTTCAGGTTCTTATTGGCCACTTGTATTTATTGTTTGGAGAAATATCTATGCAAGTCCTTTGCCTATTTTTGAATTGGGTTGTTTGTTATTGAGTTGTATGAGTTCTTTATACATTTTAGATATTAATCCCTTATATAGTTTGCAAATATTTTCTCTCATTTTGTGAGTTGTCTTTTTATCCTCTTGGATAGTGTCTTTTTAATTCATAAAAGTGTTTAATTTTTATGAAGCCCAATTTATCTATTTTTTCTTTTATTCCCTGTGCTTTTGGTGTCACATTGAAGAGCTTTTGGCTCATATGTTGATTTGTTTTGAGTTAATTCTTGTATATGGTATAAGATAAAAGTCCAACTTTATTCTTTTGCAAGTGGATATCCAGTTTGCCAGCACCCTCTGTTGAAAAGACTGTCCTTTGCCCATCAAACAGTATTGACATCCTTCTTGAAAATACAGTCAATGTTTTTCCATTCTTTTTATACTTCACTTAGTAGAATGGGCTCCAGCTCTATCCAGGATAATACAATAGGTGATAGGTCACTATTGTTTTTGTGGCTGAGTAGAACTCTATGGTATACATATACCACATTTTATTAATCCACTCAAGTATTGATGAGCATTTGGGTTGTTTCCGTATCTTTGCAATTGTGAATTGTGCTGCATCAAAAGAATGGAAAAACAAGCACCACATGTACTCACCATCAAATTGGTATTAACTGATCAACACTTATGTGTACATATAGTAATAACATTCATCAGGTGTCGGGCAGGTGGCGGGGAAGGAGGGGATAGGTATATTCACACCTAATGGGTGCAGTGCGCACCATCTGGAGGATGGACACTCTTGAAGCTCTGACTCAGGTGAGACAAAGGCAATATATGTAACATAAACATTTGTACCCTCACAATATGCTGAAATAAAAAATATATATATAAAAAGACAATACAGTAAATGGACTATATATGTAAAGGTTTGTTTCTGGGTTCTCTATTCTATTCTGTTGTTCTATATGTCTATCCTTATACCAGTATCATATTGTTTTGATTATTATAACTTTGTAATAAATTTTGAAATTGGGAAGTATGAGCCCTCCAAATTTGTTTTTCTTTTTCAGATTGTTTTGGCTCTCTTGCACTATAATTTTAAATATCAGTTCTGCTCAATTATTTCATTTTTCTTCCTCAGGGACTTCCATTATATGGATTTTGGACCATCTTTACCTATTTTCTTTATTGATCATTTTCTTTCTGATTCTTTTTGTCTTCATTTTGTATTCATTCTCTTGTCTATTTTAATGCCTTTTTTCAGTGCACTACAATTCTTTCAGTTGAATGTGTTCTCCTTTGAGGTTTTAGTAATTTATTCTTCATTCCTAAAATGATTTTATCTTTATTTTTAATTTCTTTTCCGTATTCAATCAACTTGTGCTTTACATATTCCTGTTTTTTGTACACTCCTGCTTTGAGTTTCTTAATTTCCAATTAAGCATAGGTTTTCCTATCTCTAAAGTTTTGTTAAATGGTATTTAATTCAGGTTGGAGTATTGTTTCACAGTTTTTTCTACTTTGGATTTTATTTTTTTAAAGAATTTGTATCAGCTAAAATATTTTCTCATTTTCTTTTTATAGTAGTTTTGTATACATGTTTCTGCTCTTTTATATTCATTTCATAAAATTTCATTTTCAGGTACATTAAAGTTTACAGTACTCTCTGCCTCCAGTTATGCTGAAAATGTGGGTATGTAGACTTTTATTTGTTCTTCTTGTTGATCTGTAAGTGTTTTGGAAATAATGTGGAAAGATTCAGATGTAGGCAAACATCTGAAAAATGTTTACGTCTGAAAAATGTATACATTTTGCTAGAGCAATCCAGACATGAGGGAAACTTTCCTTTATCCTCCCTGATGAATCCCCAAGCTAGGTTGATAGCACAACCTCTGTATTTTTATAGCATCCTTACCACACTACGGTAGCACCTACCACACTGGTACAGGAATCATTTATTTGCCTTCCTGTCTCCCAACAATATCCTGGGCTCCTTAAGTACTTGGACCTTTTCTTTAGTATAGGTGATTAGGACTTTACTCTTAACCAGATTGGCTGGCTTTATATCATGGCTCTGTCACCTACTAGCAATAATAACCCTGAGCAAATGAAGTTATTTCACCATTTTTTCTAGTTTCTCATCTGTAAACTGTGGATAATAACAGGACCTACCTTATATGGTTCTTGTGAGACTTGAGAGAGGACACACTTAAAGCGCATAGAGCAGTACTCATTGTATAGTACTTAATATCATCATCATCTCTTAAAATACACATAAAATACACTCAAATAAATGATGAACTAAAAAATGGAATAGATTTCTCTACCTTCTCAATTGCAATAGCACTTAAAATACAGGTGACGTATGGCAGACAGTATTGTGTATTACAGTCTACTAGTCAGCATGTTGATTTTATGTTCCAAATAAGACCAGGAGCTTCTTAGAAGATATAATGTATATTTACTTCCTTATCCCTCATAGCATTATGCTGGCTCAAAAAAAAAAAAAGGCTTTGCAAATGTTTTGAAAGACTTAGTAAATATCTAGATCCTCACTTAAATATTCTGGGCATGTCTCTGTGTGTTAGGACATAAGATGTGAAGAGAAACCTATAGCTACTTTCTTATGCCTCACCCGTTCCTCCCCATCAATGAGATTTCAGTGCAACAATGTCCAGTTCTAACTCCTCTGAGCAAAGAGAGGTTGACATGGTCATTAACTTCTTTGTAAAATGAGGAAGTGATAGATGCCCTCCTAGGTTTTATGTGATATTGAAATAAAATAATATTTGTAAATCATGAGGCCTGGCTTGTAGTAGCTGCTCAAAGGATGATTCTTCTTCAACTATACCTTTGACTCCAACCCACTTGCTTCACCTGACAAAATCTATATCGCTGGCCAAGTCCCAAACAAGGAGGAAGGCCAGCAGCACTTCCACCCAGGCCAGCAGATATCCCTGTCAAATGCCTACTATGAAACAACTTCACACGTTATTCTTCCGGCCCTGCAAGCCAGCTGCACAAGAGACCCCACTGCTTAGACCTTTGGTAACTCTCAGAAAATCAAGGCCGTCTGCTTCATTTTTTGTTTTGATTTGGTCTGGTTTGGTTTGGTACCAACAGCGCATATAATTCAAAGTGCTCAATTATGAGTAATATAAGATACAAAAGAAGCAATGTAGCACAGTCATTTGTTCTTTCCTTCAACAGATATTTATTCATTGATTATCTACTATGGTTTAGGCACTCTCCTAAATTCTGAAGAATCTCTGCCCTCTTGATGGGAGGTAGAAACTATGGGATGCAAAAATACATAATAAGCAAATAAATACAGGAAGTAGAAGATGCAAAGAAAAAAATAAAGCAGAGTAAGGGGGTTGGAGAGCCATGTAGTAGGAGAGTCTCTACCTTAGTTTCACGGACAAGATGGCATTTGAATGGAGATTTCATGGAAGAAAGGAAGCAAGTCATGAGAATATCTAAGAGAAAAGGATCACAGGCAGAACAAACAGCAAATGCAAGGACCTAAGGCAAGAGTGTGTGGGGAATGTTCAAGGAACATCAGGTTCAAGGAACCAGGTGTGGCTGGAGCAGAAGCAGCAGGAAAGAGAGTGGCGAGAGATGAAATTGAGAGAACACCAAAGGGGGCTAGATTACCTTAGATTCAGGGGCCATCCTGTGGCTCAATATTTTACTTTAAGTGAGGTAGGAAGCTTCGGGGAGTTTTAAGCAATTTAAATATATTACTCTGGCTGAAGGGTTAAGAATAGACTGAGAATAGGAGCATAGCAAAGGTGGAATCAGGGAAGCTATCACAGACTACTCCAACAGTACAGGTGAGAGATGGTGATGGCCTGGACCAGGCTGGTAGCTACAGAGGTGATGAAAAGTGGTCAGATTCTTGATATATTACAAAGATAAAATTAATAGAATTTACTGGTAATTATATTTAGCATGTGAAAAAAAAGTAAGGAGTGAAAGATTACTCCAAGTTTCTGGTGGGCCAGTAACCTAGTGAAGAATAATTTTCAAGGGGGGAGTGACCAATTATGTCAAATGCAACTGAGATGAAGCTGGAAAACTAACCCTTGGAATGGACATTATGAGGTCTTTGGTGACCTTCATGAGAGTTGCTTTGGGTACAATGACAGGGACCAAAACCTGACTAGGATGAATTCAAGAGAAAATGGGAAGGCAAGAAGTGAAGGCAGAGTGTTTGCCAGATCTTCTGGGGACCTTTACTATAAAGATAAGCAGAGAAATGGGGGTGTTAGCTGGAGAAGAATATGGGATTGAGGGAAGGCTTTTACTTACATCTGATGGGTTTGTAGAATGTACATACGCTGCTTGAGATGGTTCTGTCACAGGGGAAAACCGATAATGCGAGAGAGAGGGAAAGTGGTTGAAGGGATGTTCTGCACAGGAGAGTCTCTGACAAGGGAAGGGGGTGGCCCTGAATAGGAGCATGGGTAGTATCTGTAGTAATGAGAGATGCAGAGTCCATGATGCAGAAGCTGGTGGGCAGTGGAGGGGGTGATGGAAGCCAGAAAGGTACTCTTTCTGATTGTTTCTTTTTTCTGAGTGAGGGAGGAGGCAAGGTTATCAACTGAGTGTGAGGAGAGGGGAGGTGTTGAGGGTGTGAGGAGCAAGGAGGCAGTATGGGACAGTCCCCTCACAGAGGAGGGGAATGTCATGCAGGGCTGGGATCCATCCCACCTCTAACCAGCCTCCTGCTTCTGGGACCTTAAACAGGTTAATCCTTCCTGATCCTAATCCTAGCACTTCATGGTCAAAATGGAAATGAATTTGCCTTAAAAACATCCACTGTCACAACTCACAGGGTTGTTCTGAAGGTTAAATGGGATGTTCCATGTAAACCCCTGACATACAGTAGAAACCTGACAAATATCATTCATTCCTTTCCAACTTTATCTTCCACCTTCCCTCTATTTCCCTCTTTTTACCTAATGTTTATTACAGGTAAGGGTAAAATAAATGTCTCATTGACAATTTCAAAATTGTTAAAATGGAATTATCCTTCACCTTTTCCTTTTCTTCTCTTCTGAAGAAGAGAAAGACTCTTTCCAACCCTAACACTCAAGCAAATCAGTCAGCCAAGTAACCAATGGGCATTTGAGAACTTCCTCTGTATCCGAAGTGTGTGGATACTAGGGTAGAAGTATCACAAGGGATGTGCTATTATTTTCTCTTAATTAAATAACCTATGGCATAAGCAGGAAAAAATGAAAATAAGGAGGTAAGTTATTACCCACATGCAGTATTATCCATGCTGTCTCATACACAAATACTCTGCATCCTGCAAGCCCAACTGTATGCAAACTCATCATAGTTTGAGGGTACCCAGAGACTATCAGGTGCAAATTCCTCATTTTGCAAGTGATGCCTAGAAAAGGGAAGTTCTTGCCCAAGGTCACACAGAATTGAGCAGTACAGTGAAAGCTGGAACCCAAGTGTTCTCATCCATTGATCAGTAGTCACTGAATTTTGTTGCATAAACTTTTCCTCCTCCTTCTCCTCCTCTTTCTTCTACTGCTACTACTGGTAACAATAATTTACTAACATTTACTGAATGCTTACTATGTGCCAAACATAAATCTATGTGCTTTCAATGTATTACTTCAATTAAACCTATGATAAAGGGGCAAATATTATCTTTTTTTTTTTTAAGAAATGAGAAAACTATGGCCCAAGTAACTCAAGGCAAAAGGAAACCACTGAAAAGTGGAGAATCTGAATATGCACCCAGCCTTTCTCTTAAACTACCGTTCATTCTACCTTCCCCTCATTTCCACTGGAAACTGATTCTCCCATTTTCAAATCCTGTAACAGTTAACCTGTGCCTTTGCTTCTGGTAGGGCCCTGAGCGTTGCACGTCCAGGAATTGTGGGTTTATGCCCATTGCTTCAAAGTTATGGAAAGAATATGACATGTTAGCTCCTTAAAGGCCCAGAATTCTCTCTTGTGCCCAACAGAGCCACCAATGCATAGTAATCTTTCCCTCATTTATTAATTCATTCACTTGTTCATTCACCAACTATTGTTGAGTATCTACTCTGTGCCAGGCATTTGGCCAGGTACCAGGGACACAGCGTTAAAACAAAACAAGTTCAAGGAGCTGGCTTTCTTTACCAGAGGTGAGGGGTACAGGTGGGGGAGAAGGAGACGCATCATAAAATTGGAAACAGGTATATGATGAAGATAATTTCACACAGTGATAAGTCCTTCAAAGACAATGAAAGAGGATGAGGTGACTGATGTGACAAAGACTGATCTGCTAGAGCGGGGACCATACCCTCCCGAAACGCAGGCACACGGCCTTCCAAAACAGTTTCCAATATAAACACCACTGCCATTCCTTTTTAGCAACAAGTGTCAGATCATCAGACACAAGTAACAGGATTTACTCTTACCAATACTGCACTCTTTGAATACTGAAAAACAAAAGCCCAAGGATGGACCTTTTCATCTATGTTTCTCAGCACCATTTTAACAATTTCCTTTTTTTTTTTTTTTTTTTTTTTTTTGAACACTAACTGTATTTTCCAAAGGTCTTATCACAGAATCTATCTTAGCAGAAGCTAATGTGATCACTAAATAATTTGTCTGTAATTGGAGGAGCTCTCATCTGTATTCCAGAGGAGTTGGACCCGGAGGCTAAGGTGAATGGGTGAGGAGGTCCTGTGGGCCCGGCTTTGAAGGATAATCTGCCGGGTCCCGTCCTCCTGTCAGATATGCTTCTCATTAACTGTACTGAAGGGGTGAGTGAGGATATATCCTTCTCTGGAGACCTGCATGCTCCAGCTCGAAGCCCTCCACTTCCCCCAACGCCCACTTCAAACTCCTTGCATGTCACAGAAGCAAAACTGCTCCCCCTTGCATAGGGTATGTTGCCATTTGCATAACATTTGCACACTCTTTGTTTCTTCCTGGGGAGGCCCATAGAAGCAAGGATTATTGCCACCCCTATTTTACGGATGAGAAACCCAGGACTGGAAGGGGTTAAGAAACATACCCAAGGACACACAGATAGGAAGTGGTGAAGCCAGAGAGTGATCCAGAGATTCTGACTTCAGATCTGTAACAGTCAGGGTCCAGGTGGGAAATCATCAGTATACTGAGATTTGTTCATTTGGAAAGAGAATAATACATTAAAGGAACTGCTTACAGCAGGATAGACAGGGAGTACATAAACTGCCAGGGATGGTGTGGTACCCCACAATTTGTGAAAAAAGCTAAGGATACTGGGGGGGCTCTTACCTTCCTGGACATAAAAGGAACCCAAAAAGAACCACGTGATAGGGTCTGTGGTCTTTAGTCAAAGGATACAGCCAACCCGAGGTGACCAGAGAGAGAAGGAGATGGGGAATAGATACCCTTCCTCCAATCCTCCAACCTCCTGCCTGTTCTTCCTGCTAATGAAATTCAAAAGGAATCCAGATAGCAAAGAAGCAGATGCAGTCCATGCAGGTCAGCCTGCAAGGACACAGAGCAGAGGGAAGGGAGGGAAATAGAAGATGCCCAGCTCAGACTACAAGGCTTTTCCCACCTCCTGCTTGAGGGATGACGGCAGCTGATACCTAACCACACCCTATCTTTTGAAGGAGATGACATTTTGGTTAATCCCAGTGATTGTTCATCTTGCAGATATTGTCATCTTTTCATGTAGCACTTAGCAAGGATGAGCTTCAGAGTAAGATTCAGCCACATAATTTGTGTGTTTAGCAGCTTCACAGATTCTGTAAAGATTGTATTCATTTTCTTCTCCAGATTCTGGAATCTGGATTTCAGAATTACCCGAAGCAAAGTTTTAAACTCATCTGCAAATACCAATTTCCACTGCAGCATGGCTCTAACTCCAGGGAGGGGAAGCAGCATTCCCACCAAAACTGTCCAGGATCCAACTTGCAGTTAAAGCATGGCAGGAAGATTATAACATCAATGTGGGTCAAAGAGTCAAGATCAGGAAGATTAGCTGCCCATGAGGATGCTGTGGAGTGGGGCTGGTAGGAGCTGTGAAGTTCTGAGGTCAGTAAACAGAGAAGGAATCCAAATAAGTTGTCAAGCTGAGCAGGTAAAGAAGTAGGTATCAAAAGCCAGGGTTGACAAACCAAGAAGGCAAGAGCTGGGAGCATTGGCAGATGAAAGTAAGTGGGAAGTCAGACCTGGATAAAAGCTGCAATCAGGCACTGGCTCAGATGGGCCTGCCACGGCCCTTTTCATGGAAGGGGCATCTGTGTGGCAGGGACCCAGGAGACGGCAGCAGCAACTGGCAGCAGGTAGAGGCCAGGTTTCCCAAAGTGAAGGCCTAATGAGAGTGATTGCCGCTGATTGGGATGATGGCCTCTGGAGGCACAAGCCAATCTGGCCTCTCAGACCCATTTATATTCTTTCTCCTGTTGGATCATAGCCTTGGGCCTTTTGAAGATGCCCTGATGTCAGGAACAGCCATGTATAAAAGTAACAGGAATATGTTGGATATTGGTCAAAGGATATATAATTAAAGTTAGATAGGAGGAATATGTTCAAGGGATCTATAGTACAGCATGGTGACTGTAATTAATGAAGATACACTGTGTTCTTCAAAACTAGAGAGAGAGTGCATGTTAAGGGTTCTCACTACATTTGCGAGGTAATGCATTTATTAATCAGCTAGATTTAACCATTCCACAATGTATATATACTTCAATCATGTTGTACATGATAAATACATATAATTTTATCTGTCAGTTTTTTAATTTAAAAGAATCTTTAAATGACTCCTGATTAACCAGATACTAGCATTATCTCATGGGATATTTCCTTCTGTTCATTTGTGCTCTACTCAGATGTGAAAGAATCATCATCACAATCAGATCCGGCATCACATCATCATGATGACTTATACTGAATATGTACTTAACGGAGATGGTGCTAATCTGCCAAGGGAAAGCGTCTAGAGAACGCTGAGGATGGTGAGGCTGAAGGATGCAAACAGCCTCTATCTTGGATGTCATTTTGGAGCCACCAACTCATCCCAGGAACTGCCTCATCTAAACTTCCTGTTTAAGTGAATACTATATACCCTTACAGTTTAAGCCACTGTTCTTTGCAACCAAGAGTGTCCATCTGCTCCATGTGCATTGTTGCATTTAATTCTCACAATCTCATGAGAGAGATTATATTATCCCTATCTTATGATTGAGGCTTATAAAAGTTAAGTAACTCGCCAAGGGGTGCACAACTAGTGGCAGAGCCAGGGCTGAAACCCAGTTCTGTCCAGCTCCAATAGCTCATGCTCTTAACCACTAAACTACACTGTCTTTCACTGTGCTGACCTGAAGCCTGTGCCTGGACAACACCAGCTCCACTTCGGCTACACAAAATAAGATCTAGCGTTATGCCCATGCTCAGAGCACCTGACCCTCATCACATACCCATTTCAATCTTGTTACTCCCATCTCACTGCAGGCTAATTGCCATGATCTCACCTAGCTACACAGCTGAGACAGGACATGCTGGTCTAAGGGCAGGGGATCTTGGCTCCCTGCCCTGTTTCTCTAGTCACTGCTGTGCGTGGCAGACAAGAGCTGCCAAAGCAGGCGGCTAGAGGCTTGCGGGTGAGTACCACCCCACACGCTGCCCAGGGACAGAGCTGCCCAGAACACTCTGCAAGAAACAAAGTGGTCCTCATTCATCCTGAATATGTTCCTTCCGTAGATCAATAGTATACCAGGCTTATATTCTGTTAAATGAAAACACAAGTTGAAGAACAATATCAATATATAAAATGCTACCTAATTATTGAAAATAAAAGTACGCATATGCAAAAAAATCTGGAGAACAGAAATAGAACTGTTAATAATGATCATTCTGTGCAAATGCAATTAAGGGCAGGGCAATGAGTATTGTAGTTTCAGATAGCACGTGCCTTTCATAATTTCAAAATATTAAAGGAAATCACATCCATCAAGCTTCACACTAAGGCTGTACCAAAATAGCATGGGATGCTCATGAAACCCTGCCCAAAGGGCTTACTGTAATAGGCTTGAGAGAGACCCTTCCTGTGGGCCTCAAATGCAGTTTTAAGAAACAGATCCACAGAATTTTATGATGGTGATATGTCCACCATACAGGAAAAGCACATGTACCCAACTGTGTTTGCTCTCCAGCAGGGGTGACACGTGTCCCTTAATCCCACCTGTGATCAGTTTATGTTCATACTCTACCTGTAAATCAACTTCTCCTGCATGTCTGCCAGTGCTCCCGCTAACACAGGGCACATGTAAATTCAACTTGAGAGCAAGGCACAGTCCACCTTGGGCTGTGAATCAGACCAGTAAATCACCAAAAGCCTTATATAAATTAACTGCCTTCCTCAAGAAGAAAACAGTCCTCAAAAGTTCAAAGCAGAAATGCTAGGATTACTTCATCTTTGCCTTTCCTTGTGCCTGATATGTACCAGGCACACTGGAATTTACAAAACACATGTTCACATGCAGGTTCTCATTTGATCCACACAATAACCCTGTGAAAGCAGACTGGGTAGAGGTAATGCCTAATCTACACAGATAAGGAGACTGAGGCCAAGGAACAAGACTTAATTGATGGAACCATCTAGAAGGCTAGCATCAGAGGCCAGGAGCTAGAACTCCAGACTTCTAGAGCATTTATTGATTCATTCAGGTATTTGCAAATATTTGCTCACTGCCTATTAGGTGGCATCCTTGACAGGCACTGGTAAAACAATGGTAGGCTCATAGGGTACTTACAGCCCATGAAAAAGGAAGACATCAATCAAATGATCAAAAACTACCCAGCTGCAAAACAAACACTATTTTATGGTAAAAATGTAAAACACAAGAGGCCTCTTTTCTTTTACCCTGAAAACTGAGGAGTAGTAGGAGTGAACTTGACATTCTAGAAATAGCATGTACAGAGGTCCTGTGGCTTAAGTGAACATGATACCTTTAAAGAACTAAAAGAACTTGAGGTCAGACAAAGGGAAAAAGCAGTGCACGATGAAACTAAAGAAGGAAACATGGACTACGCTATACAAAATTAAGGATTGTGACCTTTATTCTAAAACTTTTAAGGGGCCATTAAACAAGGCTAATTGTGTGTTGGAGTGGGTAGGGAATATGTTGATCAGATTTGCAGTGTGAAGTCCTTATGGATCAACCTAATGTCCATGAAAAATTGCTGTCTCTGAAAATTACTCAGAATTCAGTGTGCTCACCTACCTCCTGTGCTCTCTTATTAGTTCCTGCAGGCTCTAGTACATATCTAATTAGGTACCAATAAAAGAAGCAATAACGACAAATGCCCTTCTGAATGGGGGTCCCCCGCTGCCCACCCCTTTATTTCACTGCCAGTAGTTTTTCATGAGACCTTGCAATTGCAAAGTCACCTTAAAGAATACAGAGAGTCTGTCACCTTGAAAGAGTGAATATGGAAATTTATATTGGAACAGTGTAAAACCACATACATAACACTGGAGACCAGTGTAACGCATCCATTCCACATTTGAAGAAATGGCCAAATGGCTCATTTGCAGTCAGTCATGATGTAAGATTATGTCCTTGGCCATTACACATCAGTACCAAGGCACATGCAAGGCATACAAATCATGCAAGGATGATGGGCCACTCTCTCTGTGGTATTGAAGTCATGAACCTATCAACGCTTCAAATTCCAGGAAGGAGGCAGTCTTTAAATCTAAAGCCAACAGCACATAAGCCTTCTAAAGACCAACTGAGCAGCAATCTCAGTTAGAATCTATAACAAGGTAGATTTTTTCTGCCCAACAGGGAAGTGGCCTTGTGAGGTGGCCAGCATGCCTACTCTCAGAAAGTAATACATAAAACTTGGCATTTGGTTGTTTTTTTTTGCAGTTTATAAATTGGATACCTTGTACTTCTTCCATAAGAAGTTAGAAATACTGTCTTGCCACATTACGATGAGAAAGCGGAAGAGGAGGAGGGGGACAGAAAGGAGGAGATGATGATGATGATGATTCAAGCCTTGAGTGCTAGCCTAGAGGAAGCTATTTGACTGCTTTGAGTGGCTACAGGTAGAGCAGTGGGTTGGACAGAGTTGCAGAGAATAAGATCCCTGAAAAAAGGAACAAGGAAGGACCGCTGGGCTCTGGCTCTTGCCTGCCACTGATTTACTGGGTACCTGTGGCCAAGTTACTTCTTTTCTCAGCATCTCAAAAGCTCCCATCTATAAGATGCAAGAACATCCTCCTCACAGGGCTATAGTGAAGATCAAGTGCATGTGTGAGTCATCTCTAGAGAAATACAGAACACTAACCTCAACTCAGTAATGATGGAGCAAAAAGTCTGAGTTTGCCCCAGCAAGGTGTTGGGCCTCTGAGGCTAAAATGTCAAATTCAAGAAACTCCAGTCCGCATTCTCCCAGCCCCTCTCTTGCTTATACTTCAGCCAAAGACAGTATCAGAACTGGAAAGCAGGTATTAGGAAAAGCGCAGAGTAAGTCAGTCAAGTGCTTTGCTTTCCTCATATACCAGGGTCAATCACAGCCTGGGGCTATCTACCTCCAGCGGAAATAAAATTCCATTCTGGGGAATACAGGCATTCCAAGTGTGCCGAAGAAGCCAGCTGAGGGCCCCAACTTGAATCCTGTAAGTTCATGTGTGTGAAATTTGCTGTCAGGAAAGTGATTCCCTCAGACTAATAGACTCTAATGAGTAGGGATGTGACATGACATTCCTAAGGAAGAGTTAGAGACAGCATCGCACAGGTCCTTTACAAAGAAGAGAAGTTATCTCTACTCTGATTGCCAAGAAAACCCTCAGGTGAGGGTCCAGACATATGAACTAGCTGGCTCTGCGCTCTAGAACCCCTGCTGGGAGAAACGCAAGAAGTTAAAAAGAATGAGCTGGGAGACAAAAGTCAACTGAATTTGGGGGTTACCGTAGGGAAAAGAGGGCACACAAACCTTTTCCTTCCAAGTCTCTTCATCCTCACACCTCACCCCTAACATACCTCCTAAAAGAAGAACAGCTGAACAGGTGCAGCTATAAATCCATCTTTGTGCATCCAACAGCTCTGGCTGCCATTATTTATAACATTAGTTTAATTAAAGTTTCCAGGGAGATAGATGAATTTTGTTAACAGTAATGCAGAAAATCAGTTCTTTTCAATGACAACATCAGCACCCCTGGTCTACCTGGAAAACTAATGCAGTGTTTAGAATTCTTTATTTTTTTCCAATTAAATAGTGTTCATGGCTTATGCACTTTTTATTCCTCAATGCTCCTTTGCAACAAGTGAAGCATAAAAGCAACACAGACAATTAATATATAATTCTGTATTTGTTTAAATAGGGTTCCATCATGTGTGCTGTTCTGGTTTAACTTTTTATTTTCTCTCCTTGCTTGCGTTTTTAAAAAAATAACCATGCATAGCCATGAAAAGCACAGAGGAAAATTACAACAAAGATGTAAGCACCAGTATTTTTTCCTATAAGAAAATATTTATTTCCCTTGCAACCTATTTTCCCCACATTCAATCTACATAGACCCATGTCCATGCAATACAATGACAGCATGAGATGTGACTGCAGGCAAATGAAATCTGAGGAAACCACTGTGAGTTGGAAATGAAGTCTTATTGTCCTCTCTTTTCTAATACATCTCAGGCCTCATATATGCAAAAAAAAAAAAATAATGCCTTCTTGTTAACCTTCTGATGGCCTCTGGTAGCCAAAAAACCACCAGATAAAGGAAAGACTCTATTGTATTTTTTTTAGTCCTTTCTATTTGCAAACTTGAAAGCCCAGGAGTACCGGTTGATGGGGAAAAATGCAAGCCACTCTCTCATCATCCACTTCAATTAATCCTTTCACCTCTTATCTCTTTCTGCCATTGAGGCTATGGTTAACCAAAGGCATATTTAAACCCACCAGGGGAAAAAAGGAAAAGTTGAAGGTTCTTGAAAAGACAAAATTAGAAATAGGTCTGCTACTGATGTCAATAGAACACAGGGCAAAGTTAAACTTGGAATCTACCTAATAAGGTTGAAATGAATAACCCACAGGGTACACAGCGTGTATAGAAGTGGTGGTGGGGGGGCTCAGTCAGAATGAGATATCCAACACTGTAATGTCCAGTCTGCCTTAGCAATTAAGCAGCCACTCTCTTTTTGCCAAAGACTCTACAACTTTGAATGCATTACATTGAGCACCTAAATCTTTACATTTGATCTCTCTCCACTTACTTAAATTAGCAGCATCAAAGGCTTTTTTCCTTCAGTCTTCAAAGGATGTGTTATGTTTTCAACCACACAACTACCCATCATCTGCTTGCTACAGTACACTGCTCTGTCTTGTATGTCACCAGGCCCTCAAGGCCTCCATGACCACGGCATCCTGCACCCCATACAGGATGTCCACTGTCACATACCTGGGACAGAACACTCTGGAAGAGAGAAAGCGTGGACAGAGCAAAAAAACAACATCATTTAGCATCCAAAAATGCATATTCAGCATATACTCCAGCAAGAAAGGAGGCAAGTGATAAAAAAAATAAAGGATTGGTATCCCGGGGAAGTAGCCTCTGGTCTTTGCTCATCAGCAACATGCTGCACTGTCAACCCACATGTGAATTCAGATGACTGCAAGCCCCTGATGGTCCTCTACAGAAGTGACACTGTAACAAGGACAAGCTGTGTTGCTTCAGGGTGCTGAAGGAGGGAAAAAGGCAAACCCTGAAATAACCATTGTGATGAGATAGAATCAGAAAGAAATGCCTAGAAGTCCAGAGTTGAGAGGAAACTTAAAAGCCATCTAGCCCTAGCCCCTCATTATATGCTTAGGGAGCTAAAGCCCAGGGACAGTAAAAGACTTGCCCAGGCTCATACAAATTAAACAATTGCTTTCAGCTCAAGTTTTCAGTCCAAAGCATTTTTGTGCTAGAAAGTCAGATTTTTAAAGTAGAGAAAGCAAATAGTATATATTAATATTTTGGTCTTCCATGTAGGCTTTACAAGATCCAGAAAATTATAACAAATGAGTTACCTCATTTGTAAAAGTAAAACTGCATTCCTTCATAAAAGTTGCAATAATTTTCTCTCATGAGTTTGTTCATGGGCGTAAATTTCTACAACCCCCTTCTCACAGGAACAAAAAGGGAAAGAGGTCATGCCATGTTCTCGAGGCCCTGCCAGGATCAATGAAAAATCTTATCCTATTAGAGGGGGTGTTTCTTTCCCCACTCTGCCTCAGTTACATACTTTCAACTGATTCTGTTGGTGTAAAAATCACACAGCACTGTGCTGCACTACAGACCAGAGAACCAAAAGACAAACTACTGGAGAACCTTGCCCGGGACCTGGAAATCAGAATAATTTGAGGGGGCCAATTGGCCTCAAACCCTATGTTGTACCACAAATCCACATTACACACTAGGTCCTGAATCCAGAGGACATAAGCCACTGTTTTTACAAAGGTGAAAATGTGACTAAATTTTACTCATTTCTAGTATGATCCATTAAAATCTTCTTTATATGATGGTACATGTCTGGAGTACTTAATGATGCTGTATGTTCATACAGTAGCTTGGAATTTTCAGAGGATTTGGTATATACCCTCTAGCTACATTCCTACAAACAACCTTATGGTAGAATAGTTATTATTACTCCCATTTTACAGATGCAAGCATAGTTCCTGGCATATGAATGAATGAATGGATGAGAAAATTAAGATACAAATTGCCCAATTTCACACTCCTGTATCTTTACATGAAAATCACATTTTATGAATGGCAAAACCAAGCCAAGGGTCCAGAATTCATTTTGGTCTAGGTTAAACCACAGACTTCACATACCTGGAATATGAAACATGAAAGAAAGATCTTCCTTCCTTTTCCTTCCGTTTTCCATACTTCCTTCTTTCTCCCTGCAGGCCTTCCCCTACTACCAACTTGATACTACTCACCCATACACACTCCTCTCTCACCAGACGATGACTGGCTTTGTGATGCCTACAAGATAAACTGTTCCAAGCCCGACTCACATGACTGGTTCAGAATCAAATCACATAGGGACAACACTGGAAAGCTGCAGAAACTGTTGTGCATTTTTGCCTAGGATGGTAAGAAATTGAGTGGCTTCTCCAAGTCCCCAGGAGCTGTTCCTCCTGGGATCTCCCAGATCTGATGGTCTCTCCCAGGAATCCAGCAATCAATCCATCATCCACTGCCTTACAGCCACTCTTGCACTCTTGCCTTGTGCTGTTGCTTAAATTTACACATGGGTAAGTCCTATCTTCCTAATTTGCTTGTCATCTCATTTTAGGCAGAGGATTTGGAGCTGCTTTGTTAGTTGGACGTGAAGCATGTGCCAGCTTCCAATTTTAATTTTGATGAGGAGTTGTGTGCATGCATATCTGTTTCTGAAGTGAAGAGTCTATCAGGTGGGGAACCGGAAGATTGAAAGTCTCAGCCTTTCTTGGAAGCTGTGACCTTTGATAGTCATCTCTTAATTTCCCCCTGAATACTGTAGCAAAAATGTTTGTATAAAACCAATGTAGTAGATTATACATGTGGCTTAACTACCTTAAAGAATGTGAAGTTTAATAAGATGATGTTTGTAAATATTTTAGGAGCTCTCTGGAAGGAAGATATCATATCAACATATTTCATTATGAAAAATCTACATATATAAACAGATGCTCATATCCTGAAATTGCTCTGAAATATTAGACAGAAACCTTGACTGACTCCTTCAGTGATTTATAGCAAGTTTAGTTTCTGATTCTGCATGCTTTTCGAGATCAGTTGTATACTAAAATTGGATGTGCTCTGTGGCTAATAGCACATGTTAAATAGTAAAATCTACATACGATTATTATTTAGACTATAATCACTGAGTTAACTCCCTGTCAAGGTAACAATCAGGCTGCAGATGTGTGGGTATGTGCCATGCACACTTGTCCCAGTCTGAACAAATAAGATGAGAGTTCAGAGCTCTGGTGAAATATGATAGACTGTGCCTAAGAGCTAAATTCGTCCAGCAATGAGGCATAAGGAGATTGGTTTAGGGTGGGGATACTTGCATATTGCAAACAGTGCTGGCCAAAGGCTGGATGAATGTACCATTTGAATGGAAAATACTGTTGGGTCCACCTCTTAGCTGCTAAGGAACTCAGCTCCACTCACTTCCAGACCAAGATGCAGGGAGGGACTGTTCTCAGTTCTCTCCACTGTTCAGCTGCCATTATGAGTTATCAAATCAGCCTGCTTACAGGGCTCCTGTCTGAGTACAGGCTTTCTCTGATATCCAGGGACCAGGGCCAATCATTGCAGGGGGCCCTGGTGGTTTCAGAATGAATTTAAAATGACTAAATGAATAAGCTATGAACTTCCTGATGGCAAGGACCCTTTTATGTCCCTGCATCCTGCATAGCCTGGCAAAGACAGTGTGCCCAATAAATTTAATTTGATGGGCTGATTGAGAATTAAAAGTTACCAAATAAAAAGGAGGAAATAAAATGCATTTGGTGGTGAATGGGAAAGATGGCTTAGGCACCAAATCCCAGATATGGGTGGATTCTGTCCTTTGAGTCCTTGGGCTGGGCTGCAAAGTGAGCTGAGAAGGGAGAGGGAGACTCTGAGGAAGGTTAGTTCAGTCACATTCCAGGCTTTGTTGGCAACTATTAATATAAAGGCAGCTAGAGAAAAACCCAAGGCAATGGAGATAATCAGCCTGGCCTCCCAACTGAATGGTTCCTTTTATGTTTCTAGCTGGAAGTAATCTGCTGCCCCCACATTGGGAGCTTCTAACTCGGCCCAACTAAACAGCTGAAGCAGGGAGAAAAGTGTGAGTCTCAGTAGCAAGCAGAAAGTGTTAAACCACCGACTAAAATAGCAGTTGCTTTTCTTGTGACAATTTGTGCAATTAGGTCTGAAAAAGCTCTGTTTCCCAATTCTGACCTGAAAAACAAAACAAAAGTGGAAAATCCTGCCACACTAAAGTTCCTCACAGCAATGGAATTGCCTGGGAAATCTTCTTTTCCTGATTTTAGATGTTTTCATGGTCTCTGAACCATCTAGAGTATCTCTCCCCTGGGAAGACTCTCTGGTGTGGCTATGATGTTGTCTTGGGCAGCACATGCCATTAGCACACTATGCAGGTGGGAGGAGGAGGAGGTTTGGGAGGTAGATCCCAGCTCAAAGTTTTGATTCTGGGCTTATTATATTACATGACTGAGACCTAGTTATTTATCTTCTCTGAGCCTTTCTATTTCCAAATCTGTAAAATGGGTCTAACAAAACTATCCCCACATGGTTGCCCTAAGGAACACTATGGCTAGCACATTACCTGGCCTGCCATAGGTGCTCCCATGCCAGCGTGCAGGCTTCCATTAATTAGATTCCACATCTTTCCAAACAACTCCAAGGATCAACGATACAAGACACGTAAGGGAGAAATACTAGAAAGAAGCAAACCGATCACAATGAATTGTGGCTTCCCTCATGTCCCAAATCCAATGCCAGTGGTCTCCACTGTGGGGCTGAATGGCCTCATGGTTAGAACTAGGTATTCATGAGTCAGACTTGGGTATAAATCCTAGAGCTGCCGCTTATTAGCAGCAGAATTGCAGACAAATATGAAACCTCAGTTCCCTCATCTTAAAAAAAGAAAAATAACAGCGTGAGTATGGACTGAGTGAATCTATGTAAAGTACTAAGCACTGCGCCTAACACAGTCAACACTCAAACATTATCTATCATCATCTCCATTCATCATTGAATCAGCAGAATTCCGGTGGGTGAGGGGTTGAAAAAAATAAAGCAGCATAACTCTAAGGGTAAGAAGTATCAAAAAATACAAATCTGAAGTTGGTATGAAATGCAAAGGCTGGTAAAAGCCAGCTTTTGTGAAATTCACTGTAAGGGTGGCCTAGGTAAGAAGAGGTAGACCAGCATCTTGATATATGGAACAGAGCTTCTGCTACTCTAGAGTTGGTTAGTTCTGGCTGGGAAGAAACTTGTGAAGAAGATGAGTTTGCTTTGTGCACTAGACGCTACCCTCTCCTTAGTCTGTTCTCCTCCTTACCAAGGCCCTGCTCCACATAATTGGTCTTCCAAGTTCTAATTCATTTGTTGCATTTCAGCCTCTCCACCAGCTTCCTTCCCCTCTTTCTAAACCAGTGGTTTTAAAATGCCAGTCCATGCACCAAGCCTAGACCACCTGCATAGAATCTATATGAAGAGCTTGTTTAAAATACAGGGAATCCGATCCAGTAGGTCAGAGATGAGGCCAGGTTATCCATATTTTTAATAAGTTCCCCAGACAATTCTTATGTGTTGTCAGATCTGGGAACCATGCTTCTAGACTATTCCTACATGAAAACCACATTTTACCTTTGCTATGATCCAGTCTTTCAGGCCCTTTTTCCCCCTGACCTATCTGAAAAACTTACTTGTGTTTTGAGTCCATGAATAATTAACTGGCAACAACTTCATAAGATTTCCCTCCAAGATCTTATGTAAAAGACATGTTATGCCATAAGCTAAAGTGTGAAAAATATTAAGAAAAGGGAAGGAACATTTAGAATCCTCTCAGTCTATAAATGGCACTGACTCTAAAGAATGCTGTGGCTGCCGAGCTCCAGTCCTCTTCCTGCTCTCTTACGGGGACACACAGTGATGAAAGCTTGGAGGTAGGGTCCAAGAGACACCATTGACGTGCAGAGTAAATAATAACAACTACAAACATTTATTGAGTACTAAAGGCCAAGCACCACCCTAAGCACTTTACATGGATTATCTCATTTAATATTCCCATTTATAAATATGTATTAGCACTGCCACCATTTCATAAATGAGAAATATGAGATGCAGAGATATTAACTTGTCCAAATCACACAGCTAACAAGTGGCTGAGGATGGCAGAAGAGAGTACTTCACAGGGATTAGAGAATTTGTGAAGGCATGAAACCCTAGTTTAGCAAAGAAAGATCCTCTCCCCTTTCTCTTCTCCAAAGAGAAGAATGTCAGGAAACAGAGGGTAAAACTTTTGGAAGGAAGAAACAAAAATCACATCTAACAGGTACAATGCACACTATCTGGGTGATGGACACACTCATAACTTCAACTCAAACTGTACAAAAGCAAATCATGTAACCAAAACGTTTATACCCCTGTAATATTCTGAAATTTTAAAAAGATTAAAAAAAATTGCATGGCAAGAAAACAGCAGTGTCTCCAGGACTATTCAGTTTAGAATTATTAAACTAGGGCTTTGAAGCCTCTCTAGGGCCATGGTTTAGGAGAAAAAGCAGTGCTCTTTCTCTGCAATCCCATTTGGGCAGCATAAGGGTGGCAGGTCATAGGGAACAGGAGTGCTATTTAGATCTAGAGAATTCTTTAGTTCCAGAGAACTGAAGGAGCCAATGAGCTCTTGGTGGTGGAACTGAAGACAGCAGCTAAAGGCTGGTTTTATCCAGGCAGCGCAGCCCAGATGTGCAGGGTGAAAAGGAGCCAGTGGTTTCTATGGAAACTCTGTCCAGACATACATATTACACCTGGTTAAACCACAATTCTTCAGAAGTCTAGAAAGCACCTTAAATAGGTCACATCAAAATGCATTAAGATTTACTTCAAGATGACAGACCTACCCCTTGAGCTTGACATTAGTTCCTTGCCTCTCCAGGTGTTCTTCTAAAAGAGTCTGCAGAGCCAGAATGTCAAGCACATTCAAGTATTGCCTTGTCTGAAATGCAGTCTGTAGCTTACTGACCTTGCAATACCCCTCCCTCTTGATGGGTTCTGGAAGGAGGGCTGTCCCCAATATGCCTGTTCTTTATCCTGGGCTCAAGGGAGCAAGCCCTATGGCTGAAAAGTCATTTTAACTTTAATGGCATCATTAATGAGAATCAACAAAGCATGGGCACTGCTCAGAATGCAAAAAATTCTCTAATTGGACTCGGATCACTCTCCATAAGGACTTTCAGTGGGTTCTGGAGAGACCAAAACATTCCCCTTGACCACTATTCTCCAGTTGTCTGGCCACAAATGATCCTATAGAGACCAACAGTCTCCTTCCTCCTTCAGTTGTCAGGAAACCTGCCTCCAGCGACAGACAGAGGGCACAACATCTTCCCACTCCAATGCACAACCTCCTGTGAAACCCCCCGGAACTCACAAATAGTCCTGCCATTCTCTGACAAGCTGGGAGGCTCGTTCCTCCGCAGAGATCGGATGCCATCAATTCCAAAAGACTCAAAGAACAGCCTCTTTAAGAAGTCTCCATTTGGAAAAGATATTTAAACAAAGAGTGCACTTGATGAAGTGAAATAGAATTAGCCGCTTCAGTAGCACAGGCTTCTCAGATTCATTCTAAGGTAGACTAGCTTATTCGCTTCCAAGTGGAACGAACTCAACAACAATATATCACAGTTAACTGTGATCACAGCTCCATGGAATTTCAGCCAGTGCCTGGAGCGCACTGAGGTGCACTTAATATTCCCCAATCTGTAATCAACCTTTTGTACATTTGTTCCTAATCACAGGATACAGTTTCATCTTAATGAACTGTTTTCTTATCGTATTACAGTTGGTCATTTCAGCACGCCTAATGGCCCATTTGCTAGGTTAAATTACAATTAGGGTCCCTTGGTTTTTGTTTCTCAGCGCGTCTTGGAGGATTTCATTTTTTTTCCCCTTCCCACCGCTCGATTTCAAGGTCAGAATCACCAAAGATCAAAGACAAAGACATACCTGTTGCAGTCGACGTGAAGCAGGAGATGAGAGGCGCTAACGGACAGTGCAACCTTGTGCCACCGTCCGTCTGCCATCCGGTACGGAAGCGCCTCTGTCCTGGGCTTCCCCTTGTGTATATAGTGATAGCGGATCTCATCCCTCAGGCCGCTGCTCTCCAGTTCAAAATAGCTGTGTGTAAAGGAACAAAAAATTGTTTTATTTTAGTTCCGGATATCACATCCATCATCAACCTCCACTCCCTTGCTGCCAGGTTTCTCAGAATCTAAAATTAGCTAAAATGACACAAAGAGCCACGACCTGAAATCAATTGCACTGTATGGAACCCGATTCACCTATTGTCTGAGAGCCCTCATGGTGACACCTTGGGCCTCTGACATGGAGATCAATTGATCCACTGTGCGGTAACAAGCCACAAGCTAATTAGCAAAACTCAGTATTTAAAAGTGCAGTTCAGAACCCTCTTTCTATTGTCTAAAAAAGGCCATCTGTGTGGGATGGATTTATTGATGGCTATTTTTAGAATTGCTGTCTTTACTTTTCTAAGAATTAAAGGGAAATAGAAGCCATGTGGGACATCAGGGATTGACAAAAATTGTCAGAGTGATGCGATTAATCCTTTTTTTTCTTCCCCCCAAACAAAAAGCTGTAACTGGACAATTCCTAGATATTGAGTAGGGGAGAAAGACTGAAGCTAGTCACACGTGAAGCAGTATTTCAAGTTATCACGGAATGAAATGTGCAATTGAGTTTTTCCTTTTCCAAGATTATTATCATGTTTTCCAGACCCATGAGAAATTCTTAGTGCCACCACTGTACTCAGCACTTTAGTCATAAAATGCAGCAAGCAACTTTTGGACACTCCTCAGACACACACCAGGGTTTGTACTTTCGTACATGGAAGAACTATTTCATGCCCTCTGCCTCTTTTCTGAAATGCGTGATCGTCCTTAATATTGGGCCTGATCCCACTGCCAGGCATTGCACTAAGTACTCCACATATGCGATCTAATTTATCACTCACAAAAACCTACAAGATTGATATCATTATCCCTTTTTTTTTTTGAGACAGAGTCTCACTCTGGTGCCTGGGCTAGAGTGCCCTGGCGTCAGCCTAGCTCACAGCAACCTCAAACTCCTAGGCTCAAGTGATCCTTCTGCCTCAGCCTCCCAAGTAGCTGGGACTACAGGTATTTGCCACCATGCCCGGCTAATTTTTCTATATATATTTTAGCTGTCCATATAATTTTTTTCTATTTTTAGCAGAGACGGTGTCTCGCTCTTGCTCAGGCTGGTCTCGAACTCCTGAGCTCTAACAATCCACCCGCCTCGACCTCCCAGAGTGCTAGGATTACAGGTGTGAGCCACCGCGCCAGGCCCATTATCCCTTTTTAAAAATAAACTGAGACTCAGGATTAAGCAACATACCTAAACCTGGATTTAAACTTAGATGAGATCTGACATTCTGTGAACTTTCTACCAGTTTGTTGCTCATCTCAGAGGCATGACCACAAAATCGTGAGGATGGCCCCAACTGGCACTAACTTCCAGCAACTCATTCATACAGACAACTCAAGAGCTATTTGCCTAAACAGGTAACCAGGCTTGATCACTAGATTTGGGAGATTCTGCTGCTTTTCCACTAATCCACTGAGTTGGCTGACTCCACTAGCCAGACTGTATTTAATTTAAAAAACAAAATGCATCTTCTATGAGAACTAAAATGAATATACCGTAAAACTCAGCCTCTATGATGGCTGCCTCCCAAATCTCATGTCAGAGAACAAATGCATATTTCTTGCTCATCTTTCACAGGGGATATCTCCCCAAAGAGAACAGCACAGGGGGAGCAGAGAGTCAGGACCAGCCTCTGACCCACTTAATTTGTGCCAGTACAAAGAATCAGGCCCAAGGTCATAAGCTAAAAAGGTTATTGATACCATAGCAGCCAGCTTCTGGGCCCAGATACATACTTATTCATAAATTAATATAAAACATTTTATAAGACTGCAAAGGAGGAAGACATTTATTTTAAGGGAATTATTCAATTTCTTCTAAGCAGCTAGAATACTAGAAGAATCAATCAGAAAACTTAAAAGTCAGGAAGACCTTAGAGATTATCAAGTCACTCATTAAGTCATTCAACATGCCTTTACTGAACACATAGTAAAGAACTAAAAAAGGATTTAATATGTCTATCCCACTCCCAAGATGCTCTAACACTAGTGAAGAAGGAAATGTGTCCTCCCCCACAAAAACGGTAGCGAGTTGCCGAAGAGAAACAAATGAGGAGTGAAGAAAAGCTGTCATTTCATGATTGACTGCCGTATGTCAGGAATATGTCAAGTTTATTATCCCTATTTTACAAATGCGTTCACATATGATCAGAGATATTAAGTACCTTGCCTAAGACCACACAGCATCTGTATAGAAAAGTAGCATGATTTTATTAAATATATTAATATTTGAGATCATACCAAGATTCACACATCATGAGAAATTTCTCAATTACTTTATTTTAACCAACAGCAACTGCTGGGGGAAGGAACACAACCTCGAAAGGATATGAATGACAATTAGAAATTTCCCTAGAGAACACCTGATGGACGCATAAAAAAAGGAAGCAAATACATTTAACCAGATTAAACCACTATTCTTGGGGTTATGGCCTCATTGAGCAAGTGATCAATGTATTATAAGCAGATCGTTTAAAGATTACTTTATAAAGCATTGGAGTTAAGTGGTTACTTTGGGGTAATTACAAACATATAGCTATGAGCAAAGAAATCTGCCCTAATGTTAGGCAAATGGATACTTGTGTCTTGGAATAAAGTTTCTGACGGCATCATGCACACATTCAAAAAGTGCTGCATCTCAAACAACTTAGATGAAAGTCAAGATGATGTGTTTGTGAAAAAATTTGTTAGATAACTGCTGAAGTGGCCCTAGGGATGATAAAGACATGAGATGGCTAAGTGACATCTGGATAACATTGTTTCATGAGGGCTGGGAGGGAAATAAGGCAATATTTCCAGGCAGTAACCCTCTGCTAATAGAGATGTGAAGCTCAGTCCTGATAGCGACTTGGAGGAGGCAGTCATTTGGCCTGATGGGATTTGGCTGTGGCCTGGAGGGAAGACGCATGCTTTGCAGTAGACTCTTGTTTCTCAAAGTGTATGGAGCAACAGCATCAGCATCACCTGTGGAAATTCAGATTCCTGGGCCCCACCCAAGAGCTACTGAAGCATATTTCAACAAGACCCCCCGATGATTCATGTGCATATCAAGGAAGAAGCACTCTAGGAGAGTTCGCCAGGTGTTGCTTTACTTCCCGGCCAGCTGGTCATGGTGAGGGAAGCAGAAGTTTGATGCTACGAGCAAGTGAACAGAAGGCATGTGGTGCTGGCAGGCAGAGGAAGGACATTGGAAGTGATTGTAAGCTGGTGTCTAGCAAGCAATCTACCCCTGACCACCCCTTACTCTTCAGGCCTCAAGTGCACTGGGGTCTTCCTGGGAGTTTGGAGGGGAGGGAAGGGCAGCTGTAAGGGTGATAAAACTACAAGCCAGATTTTGTAAGCAGACTTTCTTCCTTTAGCCCTGGACATCAGCCAAGTGTGTTGTTCTAACAAACTGCCTTGGTTTCCAGAAAAGCCTGCTTATCCTATGAATATTTGAAAACAGCAGTGGTATTCCCTCCTAAGTATGTTTTTCTTTTTCAGGACAAGCATCTGGCAGCTCCTTCCTTTATACTCTCATCCCCTACATAGACTATGAGCCCCTCCTAGACAAGGATTCCTCCTTCTTCCTCCTTCCAGATCTGTCCCTTTGTTGGTCACCATGCTCTAGGTATAGTCAAATGAATCAATTTTCCACTTAAATACAGCATCCAGGAATAAAGGCACTTGTGCAGATGTGGTCTAATGCAAAGTACAGGGACACGATCATCTGCTTTGCTCTGGGCTGTGCACAACTATGACAGCATCCTAATGCTTGCACTGACTTTCCCATCAACTAACACCCCAAGTCTTCTTACACAAAGTACTATAAAGGCAAATCTTTCCCACCATGCATTTACATAGCTGAATTTTTTAAACACAAGCCTTTGCTTAAGTGCTAGACAGACCTTACCCAGAACATGCATGAGTAATTCCCCAAAGCCCACCCTTGGGTATTAGGCACAATCAGTATTACCATGAACTGAAATCACACTTCATAGGACTATCTGAATTCCAAAGTATATTTGGAAACAAATTTCAGGAATAACAATTCCAAATCATATAGGTATATAAACATCAACTAAGTTATTTTTACTAAAATGTTTATCATTTTCCCCAAAACTGATACCCAGGTATCCCATTTTGAGATTTTATATATATATATACTAGACTAGAAGGCTAGATATACTTAAAATGTTAAAATGTTTATTGCTGGATGAATGTGTGTCTTCTGTATACAAGGGTGAAAAAAACGGTAAAAGTTAATTTTAGATAGTATCCAATACTATTATAATTTATTAGTAAAGGCAAAACATTTCTTATCCAGCTATTCCATAAAACATTTCTTTCCCAGCTATTCCATAAGAATATATATTGGCTATTTAGAGAAATACTTCACACCCCACAGGGCTCTAGAGTTAGTGCAGTGCCTGCTTACATTCCAACAGGCCTCTCCGTGGCCCTGAACAAACAATGGCTTCCTGGGTCTGGGTGGGAAGGTCAAGGCAAAATGGGTTTGAGAAACAAGGCCACTCTCCAACCCAGCGTGTACTCCTGGCAAGATTCTTGGGGCAGGGAAAAAACCAGTCAGGCCTCCAGCTACTTTCTATAAAAGGAGACAAGTCACCACATGTATATAGAGAAGATGTCCCCAAATCTTGAAAAATCCTGAAGATGATGAAAAACATGAGTTTCCCACCATAGTGCCTCAGTAATGGTCAACTCTAGCTTTATGAATAATAACAATGATAACAAAAACAATATAGCTAACATTAGTTACATAATAATAGCTAATACTTATTGAGTACTTGTCATTACCAGGAGAACTGCCTGTAAGTCTTTATATTTCACATCAAAATAATCCCTACCACAGACCTGTGAGATATTTGTTATTGGCTTTAACAAACACTTCTTAGCACTGATTATGGGCCAGGCACTATTCTACAAATGTTTACTCATTTAATCTCATAACAACCTTAAAAATTACCAACTATTATCATCTTTACTTTGTAAAAGTTGGAATGGAGGCACAGAGAGATTAACTTGCCCAAGACTACACGTGTAGAAAAGAACAGAACTAGGATTCAAACTAGAGCAGGAACCCGAATCTGTGCAGCAACACGAGTCCATACTTTGAAACACTACCTCATTTTACAGATAAGAAATTAAAGATTTGAAGCTCATACAGCTATAGGTCACAGAACTATGGCTTGAGCCTCACTCTGGCAGACACTAAAGTGGGTGTACCCAATGGCAACACCTCATTATTTTCTGTTGTGTCAGGTGTTTAATATATTCCCTTTAATTCTGCCAACAATCTTAAATAGTAGTTGTTACTATATTCATATTATAAGTGTGAAAAATGAGACTCAAAATGATAAAGGGTCTTACCTAAAGCCACATAACTTCCAAGATTCAAATCCAAGTCTGCTCAATTCCACCACACTGAGCTCCTCTCTGGGTATAGTGGCAAGTTCATATCAGGGTCAGAGGGCAGGAGAGTTCAGGCCAACTAAGGTGGCCTCACCCATGGTCCTCATGAGGCCCCATGTTGCCAAGGCATCCCCTCCCAGACCCAGATGCTGGCCCTCATTTCTCATTATCATCTCATCACCCTGGAGAGATGCTACCATTGTTCATGCTGAAGCCCTTTTCTCTTCCCTGGCCCTTTGGCCACTGCTGGGATCATGATGAGAAGAAGCCAACAGCACCAGGCAGGTGTACTGTGTCCTACCTGAGGACTATGGGCACTGAAAAAAAGACAATGGCACAATTTTTAAGTAAATAGTAGTGCAAAGAGCACTGGCCTGGGAATACAGAGGCTTGAATTGTAACCTTAAACCTGCTATAGACAAACCATGTAATTTTTGGCAAACCTTGTCCCTGCCTCTCTGTGCCTCGGTTTCTCCTGGCTGTGAAATAGAGTAACTGGCTCTGATCAACAGAGCCATAGGATTCCTTGAGAGAGCCTTAGAGTCTGTTGGCAGAGGGAAAAGACAAGGCTACAACCCCTTTTAACCAGAGCAGCTTTACTTTCATCTGTAACATAAACTGGAGTTTTCCCTAAGATTTCATTTGGATAAAAGAGATCTATCTCCAAAAATAGTTTTAAGTCATTGAACTAAATACTCCTTAAGGTCCAGCTCAGGTCTAAATTCCTGTAATTCATATATGCTTTGCAAACTAATAAACTTGAAAAGAAAGTGAATAATTGGCTGATCAGTTAGTTTCATTCCACCCGGACTTTCCTGTCAACATTCAGGCTCCAGGCTCCTTAGCAGCCTGCAGGAGACAGGATAGGAGACAGCGGATATAGCAAACATAGCTAATACCCACACCCCGCCTTCTCCCTGGGCACACAATAATCTTCATTTCCCAGTCCTCTTGAATCTAGGAGAGACCACATGAGTGGTTGTCACCAAAGAAACAAAGATAAAAGCAGGCCAAAGCAGTTAACAGAGGTCATGCCTTCTCCATGCCAGTTGCACAGGTCAGCGGAGGATTCTGAGGCCTTTGTGGGTGGCAGCACCATGAGGTAGAAAAAGCCTGGGTCTCTAAATGACTGCATGGAGCAGGGAACCATTCCTCACACAGATTAAAATTAACATTGAACTGGGATGTAAACAATATAACTTTTACTGATAATAATCAAACGAGATTTAGAGGTTATCAGACTACCTTGACTCAGTAAAGAGAGGTACACGAAACTGAAGAAAGCTGAAAAAAAAAGAAAACCTGAGAAGTAACCAAGGAGAAGCCCAGACCACATTGGGAATGCAGCGTGTAGGTGTTCTAGTTGACAACCCCAACTGGGATCCCAGCCAACAGCCATTATAAACACCAGCTCTGCGAGTGAAAACACCTCCAGCCAGTTTCCCCAGCTGTCCACTCTTCCCAACTGCAGCCACAAACATTGTAGAACAGAGATAAGCCATCCCCTTCCAGGCTCTGTCCAAATTCCTGACTCACAGAATCTGTGAGCATGATAAGTTTGGGGACGGTTTTGTACACATCAATAGAAATTGGAAAACTCTAATTTCATATATACAGATTTTTACCTTTAAATATTGAAACTTTAATTTAGGCATGTCTCTACTGAATGCCTGGGTCATTTGTTGGCCAGATGACCAATTCCAAAGTGTCAATTTTCTGCTTATACATAGCCGACAGATTTAAAACTATGCATTTTCTTTTACCTCATAAAAGATGGAATTCTACCAAAAATGTAACTTCATACTAACAAACTATTATATCTTTTAAAATACATGATTTTCAGTAGCTATTTAAAGAAAAAAATACCTACAGAATACTTTGGTATCTTTCTCTTTAATCCATTATTTTTCTTGTATCAAGCCCCAACATTTTGGCCACAAGCTTCTCACCTACACAAATGGAAGTGGCCACCTCAGTGGTCCTTTCATGAATCAGGTATCTTTGGGTTCCAGCCCCAAGTGCCCTCCCAGTCTACAGAGCTATTTGACTACATAAAAGGAAAGTCCTACCTTACCTGGACAAACTTCTGGTACTCCCAACTTCCATTTCCTTTATTCAGAGCAATATGGTATAGTAGAGAAAAAAAATATACACCAGGAAAAAAATATGCCAGTTATAAAGGGGCTTCAGAGCCCAGTCCACCCTGTTTGTATTAAGTCCTTCCTTCTGCCATTTAATCCATCTGTGAATGTGGGCAAGACACATCATTTTCCTAAGCCTCCTTTTGTTCAACTAGCAGAAAATAAAACATCTACTTCACGGGTGTCTTCTGAGAATAAAGTGACATAACATTTGTAAGTCACCTTACAAAGTGCCTAGTGTCCAATATTGATCATGATTTCCCTTCCTTATCTCTTTCTGTATGCACGGAAACAGACTCAGAGAGGTGTAATGCTGCTGGAAGTGTACACGTCCTGCCTTTTCTCAGAAAGAAGTCTTCGTCTGCCTTCCCCTTTCTCTTGTTTATTCTTGACCTGGCGATTTTACTTGTAGCTGTAAAGTTATGTATTAGTTCTGTACTCAATCCTCTAAGCAAACGTCTAGCAAGAGATTAATAGTGACAGCAATTACAAACTGCTTCTGTTAGTGAAAACAAAGCAGTCACTGTTACATGAAATGTAAAAATAAGGATCTTTATACCAATTCAAAACAGTTCTATTATAGTCTTAAAAATCCACATGGTATTAGCTGTGCTATACTTACTGAAGAAAAGGTTGGCTTCTAACTTCCCCAGATACTGAAAAGCAGGAGAAAAAACATGGAAACTTAGGAAAGTGAAGATAGACAAATTTTTAACTGGGAGAAGAAATTTAAAATAAAAGCAGCCATTCAGCTAATTTACTGGTACAAAAGGAGAAGAAATCATTTGCTTTTGATTGCCAAAACATGCAAATCAAATCAAATCAAATATTTATTAAGCAACCAGGCATGGAGCTTAAAATTGTATAATGCATCTTATCTTAAGCCTAAGGTAAAGCTCTGGACCTCCAGGAACTCAAAATTAATATGTTTATGAATCTCAAAATTTGAGAAATAGGAACTAGAATAATAACAGAAGTAGTTGTAGTTGTAATTGTACTAATGACCAACACATATATAGCACTTTCTATACATCTAAGTTTTACTGAAGACTTAAAGAGAAAGAATATTGTTCTCAAACAAGAAATAAAGTCTTCAGTTTTTAAAATTTTCTTGAATTTTTTACTTCCGTTGTCCAAAAATTAATATTTAATATGATGCACCTGTCATAATTAATGAACAAATATATTAATACATAAATTTATTCAGATTACACAGTTGTCTGTTTAGATCTTTTGCCCATTCTAAAAATTGGGTTGTCTACATTTTGTTGAGTTTTAAGTGTTCTTTGTATATGTTGGACACAAATACTTTATCAAATATGTGTTTTTCAAATATTTCTCCCTGTCTGTGACTTGCTTTTTTTATTCTCTTAATAGTGTTTTTGGCAGAACAGAAGGTTTTAGTTTTAATAAAATCTAACTTAACAATTTTTTCTTTCATGGATCATGCCCTTCATGTTGTATCTAAAAGCTCATCACCAAATCCAAGGTTATATCGATTTTCTCCTTCATCTTCTTCTAGAAGTTTTATAGATTTGCATTTTACATTAAAGTATATAATCCATTTTGAGTTAACTTTTAGAAAAGGTGTGAAGTCTGTGTTAAATTCATTTTTTTTTTTGCATACAAATGTTCAATTGTTCAAGCATCATTTGTTAAAAAGACTGGCCTTTCTTCCAAGGTTTTTTAATGCTCTGAAAGCAAGTAGGAATACATTAACATTATTTTGTCCCACTTCTTTAACTCAAATGGTAGCATGCTATTCTCACTGTTCTATACTTTTTTCATTTATCGTAACAAGAGATCTTTCTTATACACAGAGCTTCCTCTCTATCCCTACAGTTTTCGATTTGATACATATTCTCCCTCTCAAAATTAAAACCACTCATTTCCTCATAACACAAATCCAAATTACAACTAGGTAAAGGCCCATTTTCTCAAGCCTAAGCCAGGCTTATATACTGTGAAAGCAAGATTGAAAATCATATGCAAGGGATGGTACTAAGTGTTAAGTAAGTAGCAAGCCCTAAAGGAATCTGCATGCCACTTGATACAGTAGAAGAAAAATTTATGGAAAAATAGAAAACAATACAAGCCTGACCTTTAAGGGGGTGGGGAATCCACTCTTGAATGGTGATCTGGGAAAGTTTCAAAAAGAAGCTAGATGTAGAAGAATTATCTAGATTGGAGGGACAGGGGTGAGAAAGCTGCTTCAGGACAGGGAAAAGAAAGTAAAAACATGGAGGAAGAGTACACGTGGCATGCTCAGGCAACAGAGAAAGAATAGGTATGAACAGCACTGAAGATGTGTGTGAAGAGAGCAGAGGAGTTGTGAAGCAGCCAGAAAGGTAAACTGGGACTTTTAATAAAGCCAAGCTCTGATATTTTGGCCCTTATCCTACAGCCTAGTGGTTCTCAACCATTTTGTGCCATGACAAACAGACGGGTGACGATCATGGTCATAAAACACTCCCACTGATGTCACTAGTTATGCAAACTTACCTCTAACTCCAGTCCTTTCTCCTCCTCTCAGAAAGCACATCAAATCAGTAGCTCTATGTACCCTGATTCCACTATAATATGTTGGGGTGCTTTTTTACATAGTGAATCAAAAATTTATATTTCCAGTCTCAGACCTGGAAATAGTTCTGAGCTATATACTTGTAAAGCCAACTGTCTACTCAACAACTACTACTAGAATACCCCAAACTCAATAATCCCAAGATACAACTCCTGATCTTTCTCCTAAAACCTGGTCCCCATCTATATTAGCCTAAATTAGAGTAAGAGCAAAAAACCCTACACATTGTCTTTGACATCTTTCTTTCCCCAGCACCTGAGGTGCAAACCATCAGCAAGGTCTTTGGCTTCTATTCCTAAGTATCTACCATGTGCATCCACTCCTCATCTCCTTCACTGCGATCACCCTCCTCTTAGCCACCATCATCTCTTACTGGCAACTGCACAGCCCCCCACCAGGTCTCACTAAATCCACTCTGGCCCTTTCCAATCCATTCTACAGCCAAAGTCATCTTTTCAAAACAAAAATCCAATCATATTATCAACCTCTTCCAAGCACTGCCACTCCCAAGCTTAAAATCCATCAATGGCTTCTCACTGCTATTGAGCCTATGCCTAGAATCCTGAGACCTGGCCTCCAAAAACCCACATGCACTGGCCCCTGCCTATCTTTCCAGCTTCAACTTGTTTACTCTTCACCTTGCTCTCTACACACAAACCTTCTTTCAAGTTTTTACACATGCTGTGCTTTCTCCCACCACAGCATACTTTCCCCCACAATCTGGAACACTCTTACCCCCTTCTTTACCTAAATAACTCATCATTCAGTTCTCACCTTAAATGTCACCTCCCCAGGAAGGCCACACTGCTAGGCACTCCCCACGACAACCTAGGTTTTTTCATGAGACTATGTTCATTTCCTTCACAGTTACCTCTGTTTCTACTTAAATATTTTTCTAATTATTTTGTCAACATCTCTCTCACAATGAATTGTAAGCTCTATGACATGTGCACCATATCCGTTTTTGCTCATCATTATATGTTCAGAGCCTAGTATAGCACCAAATGTATTGTAGAGACAATAAACATTTTTGGAATAAATAAATAAATACAATAACACATCTCTGGTTTTTAGTAACAGTAACAAATCACATGTGGTACACCTTAAAGCTGATTGTGATAGAACAAAGGGTTGTGACACTGAAGCTCAGAATCACTGTGATAGAAAATAAAAGTTTCTCATCAAGGAGGTAATTCAGTAAAAGCACCCTTTAAATAATGATTATAATAATTGTTAACATTTATCAAGTCTTGCCACATGCCAGCTTGGTAAATACTTTATATACAATATTTCAGTGAATTCTTGTAGCAAACCCAGGGAGGAACTATCATTATCTTCATTTAACTAGTGAAGAAGGGAAAGCAGAGAGAAGTTAAATGGTGACTAAAGACACAAAACTAGGACAATGATGCCTAAGCCAGAGTCTCTTGGATGAGAAAACCATGAGAATCCACACAGACTTTTCTGCCCTGTAACTGAAACTACCACCGATCTGTAAGAGTCACTGTGAAGCCTGACACCATGGCAGAGAGCTCAACTGGGTGTGAGACCAACCACCGAGAGCTGGAAAAGAAACAGACACTTTAAACATGATGAGTGCCAGGTGCACTGTCGGGAGAATGAGAATGGACGCGCTTGGGACTCTGACTCGGGGGGATGGGTGGGACATGGAAAATGTATATAACCTAAACTTATGTACCCCCATGATGAGCTGAAATAAAAAATATATATATATAAAAAAAAATAAAATAAAAAAAAAAAAAATAAACAGAAGTAGGGTCAACCCCTCCTCTGTCCATGGTGCTGATGGCTCCACAGTACTGGAGACTTAAGAGGGTGTGCTCTGGTCTAGTGACCCCCGACTGCTTCCGTTAGGAAGACTTGAGCTCTGTGAGATATACTCTATTGTAAAGTACTTATAACTGGCATGCTGTAAGAACCCAGCATATGTCAGTTATTATTATTAATATCATTATTTAAATGTTAGTTTTACTGAATCTCCTCCTTGATGAGAAACTTTTATTTTCTACAACAATAATTATCAACCTCAATGTCAAAGCAGTTTGATGTATCACAGCCATCTGTGAGGTGTTCCATATGTAATTTATTACTGTTAATAAAAACCAGAGGTTCATTAATGTATTCATTCACTTATTCCAAACATATTTATTGTCTCTACAATATGGGAGGCCCTATGCTGGGCTCTGAAGATACAATGATGAGCAAAAACAGACATGGTCCATGTGTTCACAGAGCTTACAACCCAGTGAGAAAGACAGGTGTTAACAAAATAATCACACTAATAAATGTAAAATTGAAAACAGGTAAATACTGTATAGGAAAGGAACACAGTTCTGTGATAAAGCCTGGATCAGTTTAAGTCCTACTGGGATAAAGCCACCCAGGATGATAAGCACAGGCTAAACATGAGCATTGCAAATAATCTCTCATGAGAGTGCAGGGTCAGTGAGAAGAACCGTGATTAGGAATGAGCCTATAAGATGGGGCCCAGGTAGACCTAAGTGTTAACATTTCTTCATAGTAAAATCCTAAAACAGGTGAGGGCTATATGGCAAATCTCTCAGGAGGCCACTAATAAGGCAAGTGTAACAAACTCCCACCCAACCCATTTGCCATTACAGAGCCTCCTCTGCAGTCAGTATCACTGCTAGTGGAAATAATGACCAAACAGTCCCAAAAAACAAGTTATTGCCACTCGCCCTGTTCCTGCCTCAGGAGAGGACACCTGGATCAGGTGAATTCATCTAAAATCAATTTGCCTAGGGCTAATATATGTAAGTTAACATTTGCCTAAAGCAGCTTTATCTAAAACCAAATTTGACTAAAACCAATTTACCTTCCTCTCACATGCAAATTCTTATAAATTTCACAAACATGAATTTTATGTGAGTGGTACTATAAGGGGAGATTACCATTACATAAACTGGCCATTGGGTAAATTGATTTTAGAATAATGTATTTTGGGCAAACTTTCAGGCCCTAAGCCCAGTCTCTAGCAGTTCACAAGGTAGGTGAGAAGGCTCTAGGCTGCAGGGCTTTCTCTCACAGTCAATGGAACCTTAGGAAGCTGGTATACCCAGAGTCCCTCCCACCTTCCAAAAGAACTTGTGGGCTTCAAAATTAATCAATTTATCCTGCCCTGCTAGAAATCTTGTTATATTCCCCATCTCCACCATACCTGGTAAGGGCTAAAGAAGCTTCCTGGCTACCGTCGTCATGAAGCTGCCTTTGTCTAATCTCTGATCATCTCAGGACATCCAGGTATCTAGGAGGCAGAGCTACGCTGAATGCAGTGTTCTTTTAAAGCGTGCTTCAAAGTTTAGGGGGCATGTGAGTCATCTTGTTAAAATGGAGGCTCTGATTCAGAAAGTCTGGGCTGCGGTCTCAGCTACTGCACTTCTAATTGGCCCCAGGTGCTACTGTTGCTGCTGATCTGCAGGCCACACTACCAGCTGCAAGGGCTTACAAGATGAGTACAGCTGTTAAGATGTGCGGGTTGGAATGGAGTTGAAATTTACTGGATATTAGAAGGTATTTTCTAGTCTTAGATAAGAAGATGCACGAAAATATCAGAAACTTGTTACTCCTATGTTCTTAGAGTTTGAAACTGTTACAGTTTGCTGGGCAATGGTTTTCAAATACTAAGAAAACATCAAAAGTCAAGTCTTTTAATAAGATGATTGCTATGGTTTGTACCCACCAAAACTCATGTTGTTAATATTTGATCCCCAATGTAGTGATGTTGGGAAGTGGGAAGTGTTTGGGTCATGTGGGCAGATCCCTCATGAATGAGTTCGTGCTGTTCTCACAGTAGTGAGATCTTGCTATCCAGAGACTGCATAAGTTCCCACAGGAATGGATTAGGTAGGTCCCAGATGGATGCATTAGTTCCCATGAGAGCAGGTGTTACAAAATAAGTTTCCTCCCCCTGTTTGATACCTCTTCACTCATATCTGCTTGCCCTTTGACCTTCTGCCATGGTATGATGCGGCAGGAAAACCCTCACCAAAAGCCAAATAAATCTTTGCTTTTATAAATTACTGAGCCTCAATATTCTGTTACAGCAACACAAAACAGATGAAGACAATGATGAAATAATTGTTTTCAATATCAAAAATTTTACGATCACATAAAGTACATCCCTGCCTATTGGAAATGCATTCTTAAGAAAAGAGTTCCTCCCTTTCTATCTCACTAGGAGGCCCAGAAAAACTATTTCATGCTAAGGTCTTCCTTTAACAGAAGACCTTACAATGAAATATCAAAACAACTTCTGCTGGCCTACTTAAACCACAAAGAAGTTAGATGAGTGAGATGAAGAAAGAATGTGAGCAATGGGTGGAGTAGGACCAGATGTCACTGAGCTGTGGCTCTCCATCCCCCCTCCTTCTTCCACAAACAGGCCCACAGGAGCACATCTTCGCACTCCAGTGGTTCAAAAGCAGTTTCTCATTTGAAGCCTGGAAAAGACCTTATTATAAAGTATTGCTTCCTTTAATTATAAAAGGAAATATGGAAACTTTACAGTGAAGAAACCTGGTAGGCTCCACCTTAACCAAGTGATCATGGTTAGCATCACCAGTAATAATATATATTGACATCAGAAATCCTTTGACATGATGCATGACAAAAAGACAACATGGCTTTGATGATATCCTTGCCAAAAACGCATGACTCAATCATGAGAAGATGTCAGAAACTCAAACTGAGGAACATTCTACAAAATAACGGGCCATACTCTTCAAAAGTGTCAAAGTCATGAAAGACAAGGAAAGTCTGAGAAATCGTCACATTTTGGAGATTAAGAAGAAATAATAACTAAATGCAACGCAGGATCCCAGACAAGATTCTGAAGCAGAAAAACAAAAAACAGTATCAGTGGAAAAACTGGGAAAATTCAAATTAGGTGTGTAATTTGGTCAATGGCCCTGTAGCAATGCTAATTTCCTTGTGTTGATAAATTTATCAAGGTAATGTAAGATGTTAACATTAGAAGAAGCTGGGTGAAGGATATACAAGACTATCATATTTGATAGTCACATCATATTTGCAACTTCCTTCCAAGTTTAAAATTTGTTCCAAAGTAAAAGTTAAAAAGCAAATTAGTTTCCTCCCCTAAGAAGTCAAGCCAAGGAAGCCACACTAGTGGTTGATGTCCCCATGGAAAAGTCTAGGATATTTTTTTATACTTGCAGAAAAGCAAAGACTGGATCCTCTGGACATACTCTCTTGAATCAGATTTCTGCAACCAAGCCTTGGCTCAAGGCTTCTCCTTCTCATGCCCCCCAGGCATTGGATCATTCTTACAATAAATCAAGGGAAGCCATCAACTCACCCTGGTTCCAATTGTGAAATCCACCTTCCATCTGTCATACAGTTGCAGAAAAGTGAAACCTTAAGAATAGTTAGAAAGTGAGACACTAAAACTGACTAGAGGAAACTTTCTGGAAAGAAAAAAATGATGACAAAGAGATCAGGGAGCACAAAAAAGAAATTAAGAGTTCTCCCATCCTGCATGAGATTGCGTGGGTATCTGAGAACAAGAAGGCCTGAAGGCACACAGAGGGCAGAATATAGTAGATCACCAATTACTGGGGAAGAGGAACCCCAAGACAGTTCCATAAAGCCCTCACCTCCAGCCACCCCCAGCAAGAATTGAGTATGTACAAGTTCCCTAATTTTAACCTTAGTAAAGTGCCCAGAAAATGGCTCCTTGTATCAGTCATTAAGGTAATGACAAACTTGGGGGGGAGGGGTTCCATCACTAATTCTTGTCTGGGTCTCTAGTGTTTGCAAGTTAGATGTAGAGACTAGGTTTCAAATATGACTGATTTTAATAGCTATTCTAAGAGTAGAACATGCAAGGTAAACAAGATATTCAGAAAATTTTAAACCATGACCTTTGGACTGAGAATAGAAAGCACAGAATCTAAATAATAATAAAAATAGTTACCAATTATTAGTGCCTACTATGTGCCAGACATTGTCTTAAAAATCTCAGAATATGCCCATTAGGCAGGTATTATTATACCTTGTTTACAGGTGAAGAAACTGAAGTTCAAAGATATAAAGTGATCTGACTAAGAGAACACAGCCTGTAAGTGGCGGATCCAAGATTTGAACACAAGTTTATATAAACCTAACGATGTTCTTTCTGTTCCATGATACTGCATCTAGGATGTTGTAGAGGACATGAAGTTTCTGGCACCAAAAAAGAGATACTGAAACTGTTGGCACTGTGTGGCATAGAGGCAAGAGCTGTTGGCAAAGCTCCCTCTGGGACTTAGATGTTCTTAATGTATGGACCCATCACAACAGATGGAAGTCACTTAAACAGAATCTCTCACAACTTTATCACTCTCCCCACAGAAAACATGTGTTTTCCAAAGTAAGAAAGACGGCACATATTAAGTCAGCATGGAAGAGAATGCCAGCTCCTCACCAAACCCATTCACTTTCTCCCTGGCACAAAGCTAGGACTCATTTCTCAGCCTCTGTTGCTATCAGGTGTGGCCACGTGCTGGAGCTCCAGCATTGGAATGGAAGCCGAAGTACTTGGTATATGTGTGCTGCTGCCAAGGCTAGCCCTAAACCTCCAACATGAAATCCTTCTCTTTCTGGTTGCTGGAATGGAGACAATCTCCAGAGAAACCTTGAGCACCACATGTTGAAGATGGAAGAATGATAAAGTGGACAGAGCCTGAGTCTCTGTCTTTCCACTAGAAGAGCTACCTGGGACAAATGCCTAGCCAGAAATATCTGCACTGGTCTTTTATGTGAGCAATCAACAAATATGGTACATCACTAGCTAAAACTGTCAATGAGAAAACAGCCCCCTATTATAAGCCCCAAGAATCCCTCCAAACCACAGAGAAAGCCCTTGCTTCCTGCCACTTCATTTGATAACACAATAATGAGCACTTACAGTGTCTACGGTTTTAAAGTTGTCTCATTTGAATTTAAGTCATCACATGAATGAAAACATAATTTTATTTTGACATTGGTCACCTAGGCTCTTCATATCATAGGCCATGGGGGTCCATGGAATTAGAAATTATATGTTAATGTTCACATCTTCACAGGCACCACTAGAATCCCCATCTTGCACATGGAAACATTGAGACTCAGATAAACCAAGCCATGGTTCCTTCTTTCTGCACTCCCACCCCCAAACCAGGGCTGTTTCTTGACAATTCCAGCACAAATCTCTCAGCATTATTATCATTCAATTAACTGCCAGTAAGCAATATAGCCCGGTCTGAAATTCAGATCTTCCAGTGGATAATGTGCTATCCCATATGGAAAGCATTTAACACACAAAAGCATACCCTCAGCAACTGCTGATTTCCTTCCCCTCTACTCAGCTACATATAATCTCTCTACTGATCCCCCCTTCTGTCCCTTTCCCCTGTGCAAAAGTCATGTGCACATGCACAAATTTAAGCTGTATTAGTCAAATACTTTCTTGCTTGCAGGAATTTTATGGTAAGAACTTCAGAGAAATCCAGCTTCTACAGTCAGCCTTTGGGTGATTTTCCTGGAGGGATATCAATCCCCCAACCAACTCCTCATCCAGAATTGTGCAATAAAAATTAATTCTCCTGGGATTCACACACATGTGCCCAGAGAGGAGTCCAGGACACTCTCAGAAAAAATCTGAAGGACTGTTGGAGACAGAGAATGCTGGCTGTCCCCACAACGTGCACTCTCCCCTCCTTCCTTTAGTAATGGAATCTTAGTGAAGCACATAGCCATCCAGAATAAAGGCCGCATTACCCACCTCCCTTATAGCTAGGTGTGGCCATGTGATCAAGCTCTGGCCAGCAGGATGTGAGTGAAAGTTATGTGTGCAAGGAGCATGCTCTCTACTGCTCCTTGTGCTCCTTCATGCTGGCTTAGCATGGGCATGGGAGTGAACCATCATGGGCCGTGGGCAGAGGGCAACACCTTAGAAACTGCAGGGCCATAATATAGGACAGCCCAGTTTCTCAACCCTGGGAAGTTGTCACGTAAACTCTGGACTACGTACATTCAAACTGCCGCATGAAAGAGAATTACCCTTTCATCACATTTAAGCCACTGTTATTTTAGTCTTTGTTTCAGCAGTCAATCCTACGTCCTAATCAATACAGATTCCTTGGTATTCCCTTATGGGAAGGTGCAGGGATATTTCTGAAGGATTTACATGAGCCCTGGCATGCCTTCCAGCTATGGCGGGGTGGCTGTTTCTTCTCCATAGCGTTTTCGAGAGACAGCATATGGCATAGTTGCCTTGCAGGGATCCCCACATACTTGTCTGCAGAATGCATTAGAATCACCTGGAAACTTATTTAAAACTGGCATTTCTGGGCCAAATTCCCAAGGCTTCAGATTCACAAGATTTATGACAATTTCCAAAATCATATTTTTTTTTATTTCAGCTCATCATGGGGGTACATAAGTTCAGGTTATATACATTGTCCATGTCCCGCCCATCCCCCCGAGTCAGACCCTCAAGCGTGTCCATTCTCCAGACAGTGCGCCTGGCACTCACCATGTAGTCATACCTCCATCCCCTCCCCCCCCACCTCCCCGAGTCAGCACCTTCAAGCATGACCATTCCCCAGAGGGTGCGCAACGCACTCATCATGTAGGCATACACCCATCCCCCCCCACCCCCCGTCTCAGTCTGATATCCAGTTGGTACCCTTCCCCGATGTGCATTTAGGTGATGATCAGGGAAACCAGTTTTCTGGTGAGTACATGTGATGCTTGGTTTTCCATTCTTTGGATACTTCACTTAATATAATGGGTTCCAGCTCTCTCCAGGAGAACCAAAGAGATGTCGTATCATCGTTATTTCTTATAGCTGAGTAGTACTCCACGGTATACATATACCACAGTTTACTAATCCATTCGTGGATTGATGGGCACTTGGGTTGTTTCCACATCTTTGCGATTGTGAATTGTGCTGCTATAAACATTCGGGTACAGGTGTCTTTGTTAAAGAATGACTTTTGTTCTTCTGGGTATATGCCCAATAATGGGATTGCTGGATCAAATGGTAGGTCTACTTGAATCTGTTTATTTTAAAAGCTCCCCAAGCAATTAAAATATTCAACCATATCTTCTGCAGCCAAAAGTTGAGGGCGATGTGGATGCATGTGTGGAAAAGGCCTCAATGTCTCTGTGGGACCCTCCCTACAGTCCTGCTGTAGCCACTATCCCTCCCAGACCTTGTGTTCTCTTCTGTTTAGTCTGTTCCTTCACAGATCTCTTACAGCCCATGTCCCTGGCAAAACGGTCCTCTCCAGCTTTCCAGGTCAAGCCCTCGGATGCACCCCCAGGTGGCATCCTCCACACCGCAAACTAGACCTGCATTAAGCCTCTCTACTCCCTACTGCCTACATGAAGATGTCATTCATTCATTCAACATATATTACTGCAAGTGCAAGGTCTTTAAGGAAAGCCAGTCACATAAAACTCCTCATGATCTGACCACCTCTAACCTTCCAGCCTCATCTCCAACCTTCATCTTCCCACCCTGCGTTTGTAACCACTGTGCCCTGTGCCTAGAATGCTCTTCCACTCCTGGGTGCCTGGCAACTCACACCCACCCTTCCAGAGTCAGCTCCAGCATCCACACGAAGGACGGCAAGAACAACCTTGCCACCTCTGACACCGGGGAACTGTCCAAATCGGCCTGAAAATCCAGCTTGACACTTCTCATTTTAAACAGATAAGTCCATTAATCTCTCTCTGAAATGTTTCACCTGTCCACACCTGCAGAGCCTGGACAGACCTGCCCTGAGGGTAACTCCTGCTCTAGCAAAAAGGTTTCCTATCTCAGAAAAAAAGAAAAGTGTATCTCATTAATTCAACCAACATATATTAGGCATTTATGCCATGTCATGCCCTGCTAGAGCCTGAGGATAAAAGATTAAATCAGCTGGTTGCTAATGGCTTGTCTGCCATAGTCTTACAGTCTGATTTCTTTCTGTGAGGACTTAATGTTTATCACCCAAGTGCTCCCTGCATCCTGATTACACCAGTTTACCAAGCCACTGGCTTGAGCTTACCTCTTCAACTTCTGTGTATCTCCTGGAGTCGCTCTGCCTGGCTGCCAAGCCACAGCCTTGCCTGCTTATCCATCCTGTGTGTGCTCCCCAACGCCAGCCCGTCTGCACCGCCAGCTCATTCCTGGCCACCCCTAGCCTGGCAAGGCTCTCTAAGTTCTGACTTGGAGCCACCCATGGTCTCAGTATGAACCTGACTAAACACAGTGGCCTGATTAAGCACTTTAATATCCTTGGTAGAAGCCTCTTAAAAGAGAAGAGGAAAATAGAAAACAACTGGACCTATTACTACTGCCTACCCAGGGGAGCTAGAGAGACCCTCAACTCGTCTCTTTGCGGGTATTAAATAAGAGCTTTCTGATGGCTCATATGCATTTGCTAAGAAAATGTTCCTCAGTACCACACAAATGAACAAACAAGAGAGCAGCCCTGATATTGAGATTAAGCAACACGTGAATCGCTACAGAACCCAAGCTGAGCCTGTTGGTATATAAGTTATTGCTGCCCTTCTTAAAAATTTAATTACAGTGTTTGAACATTATCTCATTTTAAAGATCTAGCTGCTGAGGCTCAATTAAAATTCTAAAGTGTCAGAGTGAGAAAAAGCCCCAAGTGGAGATCTAACTTCATCCTGGGTTTTAAATGTATGAAAACAGTTGGACATTTTACAATAATAACAGGTCCTTTTGGAGATGGACATTATTACCCTACAATCAATTCAAGATGTTTTACAGTCCCTCTGCCAGCACATGAAACCCCCGTGTGCTTCATCGAAGGAGCTGGTTATGAGCTGATAATACTCATTTCAGAAGAATGAATACATCCACACCTTCCCCAACCTCATCATAATCATACTTAAGCTTAATCAGGCACTTGACACATCTTACTGCAGTGTGGGAGCCTGAGAACAAGAGGCTCACTGGTAAACTCTCCCAGAAATGATGCTAGCTAGTAATTTGTAATCTAGAGACAGCTGGAGGAGTGGTAGGGATAGAGGGAGGGGAGGAGTAATGCACCACGCCTTTGCTTATGTTGTCATGCCCAGAAATACCCTTCATCCTTCTCTCCTTCCCCCTACCTCTCCAAACCACACATCCTCCACCTGGCAAACTCTTACTCATGCTTCAAGCCCCAGTTTAAATGCCATCTTCTCTATAAAGCCTCCCTTGACTTTATGGAAGAGTTAGTGGCTTGCTTTTCCGTATTTCAATAGGATAAATATTGATTGGGCAACTATGAGGTGCCAGGCATTGTTTAAATACTTGGGATAAAACAATGAACAAAACAAATGAAGATTTTGTGCTTGAGCTGCTTATCTAACAGAAAAGCAGGGTAAACCAAATAAATATATGTTGCATTAGATGACAAGTTTATGAAACATATAGCAGGGTAATGGGGATCAAATAGGGAAGGGGTAGAGAGGAGGCTGTCCTAGAGAGGGCTATCAGGAAAGGCTTCTCTAATATGGTGTGAATATGTGAAAGGATATCTGAATGAAGTAAGGCATGAGTCTATATTCTTGGATAAGGGAAATAAATGGAAAGGCCTTGGAGCAGAGGCAATAGGGAGCTGGACGTATTTGTGAAACAACAGAGAGGACAGTGTGGCTGAGCTGAGTGACAATGTAGGAGGCACAGGAGATGAAGTCACAGGGGCAGGCAGGGGCCAGATCACATAGACTTGTAGCCATGGTTAGGCCTTTGATTCTACCCTGAATTGGTGAGGAAGCAATTGAAGGGTGCTGAGCAAAGGTGCAACATGATATGCTTCACCCCTTTCATAACACATTTCATGGTGTTCTGTAACTGTTGAGTGATCTGTCTTCTCCAAGGACACATATCAATCTCCCCAGCTCCTAGCACAACACCTGGTTTCTAAAAGGTATTTAATAAGAGGAGAACAGAACAGAAAAAATAGAAGACCCTAAACTGGCCACAGGCATACAGGACTATCTACCTTCTACTAATCTTTCTCAGGGAAGGTTTGACCTCATAAATTCTGTATATGCCTGTGGTATATACCTTATATCAGGCTTTAATCAGAAACATCACTGTTCTCCAAGCACAAGAATAAGCAACAATTCTAGTCCAAAAACAATTCTAGTGCAAAAACAAAGTGCCAAGAGTCAGCATTGAAAAAGGTTCCTAAAATTCCTGTAGCCACAATTTTGGGGCAATCAAAACAGGCTTCAAAACTGACATAGGGTCCAAGTTCTGTTGCCACTACAGTCTAGATTGAGAACTTCATCTCACCCTCCAATAAAACCCACTACACATCTTCCTAAACAGTTTGCCTGAAAGGAGCTCCAGAGATCAGGTGGATTACCTCTTTGTCCCTTGGGCACCATACAGACATAGTAAATAACCCTAAGTGTCCCCAAGATACTCTGAAAGATGAAAAATGACATTATTTTCAACACCCAGAGATGCTGTACTTACCATATTTCAGATCCTTTGCAAAAAGAAGTGGGAAAAGATTCCTATAAATTCTCATGGTTTTCTTCAAGTTTAAGGTGTCTGAATTTTAACTAGCCAACCCACTCACATGTGGAATCCACACTGGCTTAAGGGAGGGAAACTTAACATCAATAAAGGCTGCACGTTGTATTAATATTTTTCATTGACTAGACAGCTCAGGAGTGATTTATCTTACCCTCATCTGAAACTTTTCTGCAATTTAAAAAGTCTCATCTAACAATTCAGAAGCAGACATTACAACTAGAGTTGCATTGCAGCTAGAGCTCCTCTTTCTGCGTCTGAACTTTGACAGGTAGAGCACTCCCAGGCATTGCCCTCACTGTACCACAGGGCCTAGGCAGACACTGGACACCTCTGAAGCATTTAAACAACAGCCTCTTTCAGCATATGTCTCATCAATGACCTCAAAAAGGCAAAGTACAAATGCCAATCACAAACGAAACATTTTAGCTGGGTTCAACCCCCCACCCCTACCCCCAAGCCTTGCGTGGCTCTCACTGCCTGTTCTCTGACAACCTCACCTATTTCACTATGTTCAGGGCTATAAGACTCTTTGAGGCTGCTTTTTTCTAGACTGGAAGCACAGCATGGCCTTGAATCAATTCTGTACATGCAGCATTTCCCAGTGTTTGTCAGCAGACTAATTTAACCAAATGGTATTTTAAAATGCCCCCCAATGCATGGCATGACAAAAATAAGTTTGGAAAATGCTGGGTAAGTAAGTTTAAAGATCCAATACAATACACTGGTTAAGAAAATGTGCTGAGGCAAGAATGCAAAAACAAGCACCGCATGTACTCACCATCAAACTGGTATTAAGTGATCAACACTTAAGTGCACATACAGTATTAACATTCATTGGGTTCGGCCAGATGGGAGGGGGGAGAAGAAGATGGGTATATTCACACCTAATGGGTACGGTGTGCACCATGTAGGGGATGGACATGCTTGAAGCTCTGACTCAGGTGGGGCAAAGGCAATATATGTAACCTAAACATTTGTACCCCCATAATATGTTAAAATTTTTAAGAATTTTTTTAAAAAAGAAAATGTGCTGAGGAACCAGACACCTGGGTTTGACTCTGAGTCCCATCATTTTACTAGCTGGATGACTCTCAACAAAGCAACCAGTAATCTATGCTTCAATTTTCCCGCCCATAAAGTGGGGACAATACCTCCTCACTTCGTAAGAATTAAATCCAACCATGCATATGAAGTGCCAAGCACAGTGCCTAGTGCTTCATTACATGATTTTAAAGAGTCTTTAATATGCTAAGATTTATTGCAATTTTCCAAGAAAGAGAGATAGTATCATGTTTCCCAAGTTCATGTAAGCTTATAACTCTTATTTTCCAAGGGTATCTTACATGTCCAGTGGTCCTTGGAGAAACCTTCCCACAAGCCAATGATAGGTGGCCTGAGTCAGGCTGGAATTATGCCAATCTCTACATGTCTAACTCAGCAAAACTGTAAATACTCCCATAAAGGATACTAGAGGTAAGAGATGGAAAATGATATTTAAAGATAGCTCATTGGTCAAAATCCTTGAGCACTCTTTCAACCTGATTTCAAATTCTTCAGACTTAGCTTTGCATTGTGGCTCTGCCATTTTCTATCTGCATAACACTTGACAAATTGTTCAACTTCTCTGAACAGCAGTTTCCTGATTCCAAAGAGAAAAAGAAATTACCTATCATATCTTGGTTTTGATAAGGACAAAATAAGACAATGAAGGTAAAATAGCTGGCATATCCTACCTATCAATCAAATTTGCCTCCCTTTTCAGTGTTTCAAGAGCCATGCAAATTCATCCTGAAAGCGGGTAGCCTGACCAACAGCCCTAGTTTGTAGCCCAAATTCATCTGTAAACAATGCTAAAGTCAAAAAGTACAAAATGAATTAATTTGCTCTTTTAAAAAAGTACATAATCATGTTTTGAATTCTAGAAACAGCTATGGGGCATTCCTACTTCTTACTGGTTTGAATCAAGATAAACTCGAGACAATGGAGATATATATATGTGTGTGTGTGTCTGTGCGCATGCACGCACTTGCGTGTGTGTGTGTGTGTGTGTGTGTGTGTGTGTGTGTGTGTGTGTGTGTGTATACATAAAACACTCAAGAAGAGAAAAATTATTCCACATTCCCAAAGCTGAGAGCTGAGTATCCAGAATTAAATCAGGGCAAAACTAAAGGAGACAAAGGAGCCAGCAATGGTTATTTTCACATTCTCTTCAAACTCATCATGTATATCTACTAACTATTTCTACAGAGGCAATTCTGCTAAACCAACAATGACTACACAGATTTTCAAGGACAGTTATCCTAGGATGATTTATTGTCCTGTTACCCAGTCAGTCATCAACACATCTCAAGGATTCCACGGTTTCAGGGACTAAACCCTACCTTCTGGACTAAGAATTACCTCTGAAGTCAGACTAAAATCCCTTATCAGACTATCTGTTCCCCAAAAATATTGCCACTATGGCCATAGGAAAAATGAAATGCGCTTGGGGTAACTTGAGGAAAACAATCTAATGAAAGTTCAAAAATAAGCCCTGTTTGGAAGGTATGAGGTATGGAATCCATGAAACTTTTAGCTAGTTCCATCTCTTTGCTCTTGTATGTCTTTAATCCTTTCTAAATTTGAAGAGCACCTAATTCAAACTACGATTTCTAAACTGGCCTACCCCTTTAATTGGCAACAAAAATGCCAGCATAGTAAATGCATCCCTGAAACCACCACCTAAAAATGCTTTCTAAAAGCATCCACCTTACCATGTCACTCTACTGTTTAAAGAAAAACTAATGAGAATTCATTTCAAATTATTCCAAAAAATTGAATGAGAAGGAATTCTTCCAAACTCATTCTACAAGGCCAGCATTACCACAATACCAAAGTCAGACATGGACACAACAAAAAAGAAAACTATAAGCCACTATCCCTGAGGAACATAGATGCAAAAATCCTCAGTAGAATACTAGCAAACTGAATCCAACAGCACATCAAAAAGATAATTAATCATAATCAAGAGAACCAGGGGTGCAAGGATGGTTCAACATATGCCAATCAAAAAACTTGATACATCTTATGAACAGAATGAAGGACCAAAACCATATGATCATCTTAATATATGAAGAAGGAACATTTGATAAAATTCAACAATCCTTCATGATAGAAAGTCTCAACAAATTGGGTAACATACTCAACATAATAAAGGTCATATATAACAAACCCACAGCTAACATCATACCAAATGAGGAAAAGCTGGAAGCTTTCTCTCTAAGGTATGGAAAAAGGCAGAGATGCCCACTTTTACTACTTTTATTCAACATAGTCCTAGAAGTCCTAGCCAAAACAATAAGACAAGAGAAAGATATAAAGGGCATCCAAAATAGAAATTCACCAAGTTATTTTGGTGCTTCTCTTCTGATAACCTTCCCCTAGACACTTTTGCTTTTAATTTTTATCTCAGATTTTAAAAAATAAACTAAATATTCCAAAAAAAAGAAAAGAAATGAAGAAGTCAAATTGCCCATTTGCAGACATGATCTTAAATATAGAAAACCCCAAAGACTCCACCAAAAAACTATTAGAACTAATAAACAAGTTCAGTAATGTTGCAAGATACAAAACCAACAGGAAAAAATCAGTAGCATTTCTATACCCCAATAGCAAATTATTTGAAAAAGAAATCAAAAAAACAATCCCATTTACAATAGCTACAAAAAAAATACCTAGGAATAAGGTTAACCAAGGAGATGAAAGATCTCTATAATGAAAACTATAAAACATTGATGAAAGAAATTGAAGAGAGCACAAAAAAATGGAAAGATATCCCATGCGCATGAATTAGAAAAATTATTATTAAAATGTCCATATTACTCAAAGTGATCTACATATTCAATGCAATCCCTACCAAAATACCAATTACATTCTTCACAGAAATAGAAAAAACAATCCTAACATTTTTATCCCATAAACATGTACAATTATTACATGTAAATCATAACTTAATTTAAATAACATTTATTCACATATAATTATAACAATAATCAACCTATTTTTTAAAAAATACTTTACCAATACCCCAACCTCTATTCATTGGTCAAAATCCTTAAGTGCTCTTCCAATCTTATTTCAAAGTCATTAGACTTGGCTTTCCATTCAGGCTTTGCCATTTTCTGTCCATATAACCTTAAGAGGGAGTCAAAAACTCAGTGGCTACAGGAGCCAGTTAGCTATCTTACATGACTAAAGTAGGCAGAAAGTCTAAAGTATTTTTCTTGAAACAAGCATCCCTTTAAGTCTCTTTAGCTTTCTTCTTTTAATAAAGATACAGGTATAAGAATTTCACTGTCTCCTCACTTTACATTAATTAAAAATAATAATAATAAAAAACCAGCATCCAACACATGGCCTCACAGTGGTAGCACACAGCGGGAAAGGACAGCAATTCCTAGAAACACAACTGAGAAAGCCAGGGACTGTGACAATCTGAAGAATGCATGCCTGTTTCTCATGACAAGCTGGAAAGCTGGATTTTTAGGCCAAATTACTCAATTTTTAAATGTTGGCAACTAATTCATGACTTTAAAAAATTGTGGAAGGATACTGTGGAAGCCATTACAGCCAAATAAAGCACTTTATCCTAAAAGCTAAAGTTGCTGCTCACTAAATCCTGCAAGGCTGCTAATCACTGGGAACCTGCCAACAGCACCAGCCCCATCTCTTTGTATTTCCTGCCCTTCAGGCTGCATTCCAGCCACATGAACCTCTCATGGTCTCTCACTCTCACACACCACATACTTCCCCACTTCCATGCCACACCCATCTTCTTAGAGATGAGAAACTCACCTTTCAGGAAAGGCTATTATTGGCTAGACTAATTCTGGTGATCTCCAGGTGAACTGATAATACTTAGGATGGTGAATTGCCAATTCACTCCTACCAAGCTATTATTATAATTTTTAATTATTATGGGTACATAATAGTTGTACATATTTATAGGGCACATGTGATGTTTTGATATAGTCATACAATGTGAATTAATCACATCAGGGTAACTGGGGTATCCACCACATCAGGCATTCATCATGTCTTTGTGTTAGTTAGGAACATTCCAATTCCACTCTTTTAGTGATTTTAAAGTATTCCCTAACTTATTGTTGATTGCAGTCACTTTGTTGTGCTATCAAATATTGTTCATTCTATCTACCCAACTATATTTTTGCACCTATTAACCATTCCAAATTTATCCCCTTGTCCCCCCACTATCCTTCCCAGCCTCTGGTAACCATCACTCTATTCTCTGTCGCCAGGAGATGAATTGTTTTTAATATTTGGCTCCCACATAAGAATGAGAACATGAGAGATTTGTCTTTCTGTGCTTGGCTTATTTCACTTAACATAATGTTCCCCAGGTCCATCCATGTTGTTGCAAATGGCAGGATTTCATTCTCTTTGTGATTATATAATATTCTATTGTGTATATATACCACAATTTCTCTATTCATTCATCTGTTGATGAACACTTAGGTTGATTCCAAATCTTGGTTATTGTGAATAGTACTGCAATAATATGGAAATGTAGGTATCTTTTTGATATACTAAATTCCCTTCTTTTGTATATATACCTATCAGTGGGATTGCTGGGTCATATGGTAATCATATTTTTAGCTTTCTAGGGAACCTCCATAGTGGTGGCACTAATTTACATTCCCACCAACAGTGTGTGAGGGTTCCCCTTTCTCCACATCCTCACCAGCATTTGTTATTGTCTGTCTTTTTGATAAGAGCCATTTTAACTAGGATGAGATGATATCTCATGGTAGGTTTTTTTTTCATTTTTTAAATTTTTTATTTTTAATTATTATGGGGACATAATAGTGTACTGCCAAGCTATTATTTGCAACCAATGCAATCAATTAAAAGAGGGAAGGGGAAACCATAAAGTTTTCTTTAAAAAAACTGAGTTTCATTTGCTCTATCAGAAAATTATGCAATTGCTGGAGTTTTATAAATTATAAAATTATTTTGATTTCCAAGGAAAAGTTTACATGGATGAATAAGCTTTCTATGCACTATAGCCTGCATTGGACAAGTGATTTTTGTCCTGAGATAACATGACTTTGTATAAATACTTTGTCATTTATGATACACTCTCTCTCACACTGTGAAATCATCAAGGCAGCTATTATTGTCAGCATCTCCTCATCTAGACCCACTCCTACTCATCACCCTCAATTTACAAAGTTCCAAATGCACTAGCTCTTGGTTCGTCCCCTAAACACAACACACTAGATCCTGCCACAGGGCCTTTGTATGTACTGTCTCATCTATTTGGAGCACTCATTTTTCTGATTTCCTCATGGGTGGCTCTTTCTTAGATTCAGTTCTTATGCCCCACCCTTTCTGGCCTCTATTCTCTACTGACCTATCACTCACCCCTCTGTTTTATTTTCTTCCTTGACGCTTATCATTAGGTTTAATTTTGTCCATATTTATCATCTAACTTGCCCCTCTAGGAATGCAAGTTCCTGAGGACGGGCCCCTTGCACACCCTCTTGAGCACTGAAGAATTCACCAATGTTCTTAGCCCACAGATAAGTGTCTGAAACAGACTAGTATCTGATGAATAATGAATGGATTCTAATTTGACAGATAAGTAAACCAAGGTGCAGTGAGGAGCCTGCCCAGTCTCATGGGTATTCACTGACAGAGCCGAGCCTTGAGCCCATGTCTTCTGACTCCTGGCCCAACATCACTGTCCCTGCACTGCCCTCATCAGTGTTCTGATTGTCTGGGGTGCCTTTCACCAGAACTCAGTTCATCAGGGGATTAAATCAATCTTTCACCAATGACAGGGCACATCTGTCCACAGTTCTCACTCAGAACCAAAGGAGTGCATGCGTGTTACCCCAAAATGCAAGTGTTTCACAACTAATTCCAAAGGATGTCAAAGAAGACTGTTTTTTAAAATTCTCTAGGAGAATTCCATTGGACTTAAATGATTTTATGCATAAATATTAATGAAATTGTGACTTTTATACTAAAAAAGTAAAGGTTAATGGCTACATTAGCTGTTTTCTCATTTCTCAAACAGAGGCAATCCAAAACCTAATATGCATATATACAAGCATGAGCAATTTGCCCAAAGCATTATACTCTATTTCTGTGATCTTCTTGTCTTCAATTAAGGTCAAATGTCATCTGAACAGCTTCATTTCTTCTGACAGAGATTTAAATTTTACTTAATTAGCATGTTCTTGACATCAGATCCTTCCATTCATTTTCACTTCTGCCTAACATTACTACTTTCCAGTAAACACCTAACTAGCCATCGTCTTGCTCTTCAAATATATATCCATTAGAAGCTATGTCTACCCTCTGCTGGGGTAAAGATAAAAATGGTAGAACCTCAGGATCCAGGTGTCTTGTCTCTTAGCACTTGGAAGCATCTCTAGATGGCACACATTTTCAGCTTTAACCATTTGCCTTCTTCAAGAAGAAGCCTCCATCAAGAGGTAAGTAATCTCATTTGCTGGGGAATATTTCTCATCCATTATTACCATTTTCTGCATTTCTATATTTTTTACTAATTTATTCAACTAAAAACTTGGACAAAATAAATACAAGGAATTGTGCCATATGGCATGCACAACACAATGATTTTTTTGAAAAAGATATTCTGCACCCCACCCTACCTGCCCAGGGAATAGTAACTCCCAGTAGCTCAAGCCAGAACCCTGGGCATCACTGTTGATTCCTCCCTCTCCACCTCCCAGTATCCCATATAGAACTGCATAGAGTCCACTCCTGAATTAACCAACTTCTCTCCATCTGCACCCACTGTTATCTGACCTAGTCCAGCACTCTGTCCTCTTATCTAGGATCTAGATTCTAGAAAACTGGAGCAACCTCCTCACTGGCTTTCTGTCTCCAGTTTTTCCCTCTCCCTGCCATTTTTCACTAAGCAGCCAGTGTGATCTTTCTAAAACATAAATATAATCATGCCACCACACCTGCACTTAAATCCCCTCCATGGATTCCACCACCCTTGGTATAAAAGTTAAATCCCTGTGCATTGCTTACAAAGCCATTTATAATCTGGCTTCCTGCCTGCCTCGCCAGGTTGACTTCTTGTCAACCACAGGTATGCTTCCATACCTATGCTCTCCCTACTCATCAACACCATTATATTTTTCTTCAGTTCTTTTAATGCACCATGATCTCTCACATCTCTCACCCCTTCACTCATCCTGCATCCAGAACCCTCTTCCATTACTCTTTTCTTGGCTGGTTTCTACTTAGCCTAGTAAGTATAACTCTCAGTGGGAAGACTTTGAACCTCCTTGTGGTTGAGGTAAGGTGCCCTGCTCTTTACATTCCTCCTACCAGTGCACTAACCATACTCGGTGATGTTTGTCTTCACTCCCGTATGCCTCAAAATTGCAGCCCAGCATCTGTCACCACACAGCATTTGGTAGGTTTGCATTAATATTCCCTGAATATTGTTGAAAAGGGAGCTTACAGTCCATCAGGAGCATAGTTCTAAGTCTAAAGTTTCTCTAATTATAGGCTCCCTATATTTATTTGAAATGTAGAGACTTGTTTGCATACTTCAAAAGCAGTATGCATAGACTGGTTTTAGGGCAAGACTCCAGTTTGCTCTATTCCTTCCCAAATGAAAGTAATTTAACAATTGAAAATATCTACTTCTTTTATAACATAGGCCTTATGTTATATCTCATGGAGGAAAAAAATAAACTGTTCATTTTATATAAGAGGTTGAATTCCTGGAAATGCACTGTTAATCGCCCAAGGAAAAAGCTTTCTCTTGGTCTGGCTTCACCAAACAATGTAACACACTTCTGGAATTTTCTCCCCTTTCCTCTGACCCACCGTTCTTCAATAAATTACATGAAAGTACAAAATAATTTAAATATTAGCTTAAATTATCCATAATTAGGAAGCTAAACTTGTTGCTTAGAAATTACAGAATACATTCTATTTGGACAACTCGTTGTTTTGGATAATCTGTAACAATCTCTTGATGTGAAAATCTAGTGACAATTTCAAATGGTGGGAAGAGTTAGAAATATCTAAAGAAGCCACAAGGAGAGGGAGGGAAATGACATCTACTGAGTACCTTGATATATGAGAATTCTCCCAATAACTCCATGTTGCAGTAATCAATACCTTCATGAAGAGACACGGAGGCTGAGGCAAATTAAGGACAACTGCAAAAGTTCACACATCTAATAACTGATAGAGCCAGAAACTGAACCCGGGTCTATCTGGCATCACAGTGAAAAGTTCTTTTCACTATGAGAACTCAGAAACCTGAAAAGTATCATTTTAAATACAAAATTTTTGTTTAAAAAAAGGAGATGGCTTCTTAGAAAGCCAAACGTGTCCTCTTCAACTCCTCATAGAACTATTCTGCAGGAAGCTTTTTCTGAGACCCCTAGCTTTCAGCTTTCCATCTAATTATGCTTAGATTTAATTTTATCTATAATTTAGGGAAAAAACTGAAAAACAGAAGATTTACCATTATATCTTACAGAGTTGCAAATACTGGCAGAACATTCAATTAGATTTAATCTGCATTAATTAAGCTTTCCACTTTAACAAAGCTCTATATTAACACATTTGAATCAGAAAAAATAAACATTAAATCTGAAATGCCATTAAGATAGTTCAGCAAGACAGATTCATCTTTGTTGCTCTTCCAATGTGCTCTGTTGGCACTGTAAAAAGAATTTATCACATTAGAAATATAGATTAGAATTAATAACAGAGTACCCATTCCATTACATAAAAGAGCCTATTTCAATTACTACCTCCAGGTACATTTTCAATAGTCTTTATATTTAAGTTTTCCATTTCATTTTATCTATCCACTTAAGATATCCATGGGAACTCAATTGGCTCAGTTACCTAGGGAGTTTCCAGATATTGCTTTGCCAAGAAGTTCACTTGGGGTTTAAAGAATCACAATCTCCCAAAAGTTCTACCTCTGGCTACTGGGTTCCCATCAGGTGAGAGAGATGCCTGCCTTTGGCCAGAAGGGAACTCAGCCACTGCGTGAACTCTTCTGCCATTAATTCAATAATGGCCTTGCCTGAAAGTAGGCGGAAGCCCAGCAGAAATTAGAAACAATGATTTGCAAAGCAGTAAATGAAGTTTCTCTGGCTGACAAGCTTTGGAAAAGGCAGTAGACGATTACTTCCTGTGGTGCATGTGATGGCTGGGGAGGGTGTACACCTCAGATCCAGAATGCTGTTTCCACCAAAGTGCTTTATCAGCAAAGGTGAAATTGAACATTACCAGAAGATTGGGGTGACAGTCATTTTTCCTTTAACCACTGAACTAGGGAAAAATGACTTCTTTCATCTGTCCACTCCTCAGCACTCATTCTCCCCTCAGCATCAAATTTCTTCTTCTTCTTCTTCTTCTTCTTCTTCATCATTATCATCATCATCATCATCATCATCATCACGGCTTTTTAAACTGGAGTTTCCTTTGTGTGCCAAGCACTATGCTAGGTGTTTTATAAGTACTTCTAATCCTCCCCCAAATCACAAAGTATTATTCAGTTCAGTCTCCAGATACTAAAACCTTTGCCCTTTTCACTATCCTGTGCAGCCTCCTACATATAGCACACCCAAGGCAACACCTGTACCTGGTACAATATATTCCATGTGAATCTTTGAAACTAGCCATGAAAATGCTGAGCAGCTCCAACCAGAGACAGAGAAAATGAATCATTTATTCATTTAACACTTATTTATTGAGTGCATACTATGTGCCTAAGAGTATTACTTGGAGAAACTCTCACATGAGGCAGTATCTTACCTATGCTACTTTCATGTATTTGTGTGTAGACTAAATAGGAAACATCCCAACCAATCAAGACAGAGACTTCCAAGTTATTCTAATACCTATGTTCTCCCATTTGGGACATGATGCTAGACTGAATTTCCCAGTACTAGTTAATAAAATGGGATACAGGTTAATGCATGACATTTCCAGGCCTGACCTTTAATCCTATCCAAGGAGACTATGACAAAATTATAATTACAACAGAAGCTATGAACCTATCTTTCTCAGAGTGTCATAGATGGAGCAATGAATAAATACACATAGAAGTTAAATAACACAACTGAAAGGTGTTAAATATAAAGTGGTGTGCCTATATATAAGTATACACATTCAAAAACTACCCATGAATTTAAAATGTACCCCATAAAATTAAAAATACTGAGCATGAAAAAGATGAGCAGAAAAAAATTTCTGCAAACTCAAAAATCTTACAACACATATTTTATGATCTCAATTAATAAAAGCAGAAATTATCCATTATATATTTTTAATTTAATCTCTTTAGAATTTTTAAACACTCCTTTAACTAGGGTTAAAGAGGAAGTTAAACTGAAATTAAGAACTGTAGAGAAGCACAAAAAACAAACACAGTATATAGCAAGATCAGTAGGCTATGGTCAAAGCAATACCCACAAGGAAATATAAAGCCTTCAGTGATTTTACTAGTAAACAGAAAATACTGAAAACAAATGAACTAAACATTGAAGAAGTTAGCAAAAATACCAATAAAGATGATCCAAAAGAAGGTAAGAAGCAGAAATCAATAAATTTGAAATGAATAACAGTAGACTTGATCAATAAAACTAAGAACTGTTTCATTAAAAAGACCAATAAATTACACAATCCCATGATGAGCCTGGCCAAGAAAAGAAGAATAAAACACATATATCTCATGTTAGAAATGAAAGAAGATAAAACCACAAATATAAAAATTTTATTAAGCGAAAGAGACCATAATGGCCAACTATTTGCCCAAAAATGACACCCTCAATGAAATATGATTCTCTAAGAAACATAAATTGATCCTAAGGCGAGTTTAAAATTAATTAGATAGAACCATTCCATAATAAAAACAGAAAACGAACATTCTCAATAATAAAAAATTTACCAGCTTCCCCCAAAACAAATTATCAGCCCAAATATTTTCTGTACTTTTCGCTCAACAAAATATTTTCTGTACTTTTCTAATTACATGTACATCTAATTATTTATATCTAATTACATTTATATCTAATTATTTTCAGGCTCATTCTATCAGAAACATTTATAGAAAAGGTATGGCCTATATTTTTAAACCAGTCCAGAACATTAAAAAATTTCAAAAAGCCTCACATTAACTTACATACACAGAAAAATCTATTGTATCTCACTAATGAGTTAAAACATATAAGTGTTTAATGAGTTTAGTGTACAGTATTTAAAACAATGCCTAACATTTATTCAAAACTAATGTTAGATGCTACCACTATTTTTATTAATATGGCTATTGCTACTACTATTTAATGATGCAAAAATTCTAAATAAAACATCAGTTAATGTAAGTTTATTCAAGAATTTCAGAAATAGTTCAACATTATGGATTCCATTAACGTAATTACTTATGTTAATAGATAAAAGGGGAAAAACACAAAATTATCACAAAATGCATACTGAAGAGATATTTAATAAAATTTAACAGCTACTCCTGATTTTTTCATCTTTCAGTAAGTCAGGAATAAGAGGAATTTCCTTTACATGACGACTAGATGAATAGATAGAGATAGAGATTAGAAACTATTACCAGACATTATATTAAACAGATAAAAGGAATATATTAAAGTCAGAAATAAAAAAGATTTGTTTGCTATCTTCTTCTTTATTTTAATAAAGACCTTTAATCTGCTTACATGTTATTCACCACTGTTGTGGATATTCTAGCCAATATCATAAAACATGAAAAAGAAATAGCTGATATAAATATTAAAAATTGATAATGGAAAAATCTTCAATATTTTCAAATTATAAAATTTTATACCTGACACAAAGGGGATCATGCTTAAAAAATTAATTTTTGGTACATGGTATGCAATCAGCAAATGTTGGCTTTTAAAAAGTTATTCCACATAGCTTAAAAATCAGCTAAATCTCTGATACCAAAACCAGAATAAACCATCAAAGGAAAAAAACCTACAGATCAATATCTCTCCTATGAATATAGATACAAAAATCCTCAATGTTATACTATCAAATCAAATCCATAACATAGAAAAAGGATTATACAATATAACCAAGTAAAATTTATCCCAGGAATGCAAGCCAAAAATAAATTAGTGTAATATACCACAGCAATAGAATAAAGGATAAAAATCACATTATCACCTCAATAGATGCAGAATAGCATGTGAAGAAATTTAATACCCCTTCATAATACAAACACTGAACAAACTACGGATAGAAATGAACTTCCTAAACTGAAAAAGAAGAGAACTTCTCCAATATCTATAAAAACTCACAGCTAACATACTTCATGGTCAAACTGAAAGCTTTCCCTTTAAGATCAGGAACGATACAAGGATGTCTGCTGTCACCACTTCTGTTCAACATTGTACTGACGTTCCAGACATGGCAATTAGGCAAGACAAAGAAATAAATAAAAGGCATCCAGGTAGGACAGGAAGAAATAAAGTTATCTCTATTTGCAGATAACATTATCTTGAATGGAAAAATCCTAAGGAATTCACTAGAAAACAATTAGGACAAATAATTTAGGTTAACAAAGTTACAGGATATAAGATAAATATGCAAAAATCAGTAGTATTTATATGCAGTAGCAATGAACAACCAGAAAATGAAATTAAGAAAATAATTCAATTTACAATAGCATCAAAAAAAAATAAAATACTTGGGAATAAATCAACAAGAGCCATGAGAAACTTACACTCTGAACACCAAAAAAATAAAAAATTTTGAAAGAAATTAAAGAAAGCCTAAATAAATAGAAAGATACTCCATGTTCATGGATTAGACAATTTGATACTGTGATGATGGCAATACTCCCCCAAATTGGTTGCCAAATTCAATGCAATCCCTATCAAAATCCAAACCGACTTCTTGGCAGAAATTGACAAATTGGTCCTAAAATTCACATAGAAATTCAACAGGACTAGCCAAAACAATCTTGAAAAGAAGAACAAAGCAGAGGGACTCATATTTTCCAATTTCCAAAAATTAATACAAAGCTGCAATAATCAAAACAGCACTGCCATATGGATAGACATATAGATCACTGAAATAGAAATGAGAGTCCAGCAATAAATCTTCACACTTTATGGTCAATTGAGCTCCAACAAGGATACCAAGACAATTCACTGAGGGAAAAACAGTCTTCAACAAATAGTAATGGTACAACTGGATATCCATTTGCAAAAGAATCAAGTTGGACCCCTATCTCACACCATATATAAAAATTAACCCAAAATATACCTAAGAGCTAAATGTAAGGGCTAAATCTATAAAACTTTTAGAAGAAATTGTAGGAGTAAATCTTCATAGCCTTGGATTAGGCAATGGTTTCTTAGATATGACACCAAAAGCACAAACAACAAATGAAAAAAACAAACTGAATATCATCAAATTTTAAAACTTTTATGCTTAAAGGATACCACCAGGAAAACGAAAAGACCACCCACAGAATGGGGAAAAATTGTAAATCATATATCTGATAAGGGACATGTATCTATACTATAAAGAATTATTACAAATCAATTATAAAAAGACAAATAACCCAATGAAAACTAGGCAAATGATCTGAACAGACATTTCCCCAAAGAAGATATACAAATGGCCAATAAGCACATGAAAAGATAATCAACGTCTTTTGCCATCAGGCAAATGCAATTCAAAACCACAATGGGATGTCACTTCATACTCATTAGGATGCCTATAATCAAAAAGAAAGATAATAACTAGTGTTGACAAAGATGTGGAGAAATTAAAACTGTCGTACACTGCTAGTGGGAATGTAAAATTGTGCAGTCACTTTGGAAAACCGTCTGGCAGTTCCTCAGTTAAATATAGACTTCCCACGCAATCTAGTAATTCCAGTCCTAGACATATACCTAAGAGAATGAAAACATATGTTCACACAAACTTGTACATGAGGTTCATAGCATCATTATTCATAATAGCCAAAAAGTGGAAATAATTCAAATCTCCACCAACTGATGAATGGATGAATATAATGTGTCATATTCAAACAATATAATATTATTCTACAATAAAAATAAACTACTGAGCTACAACATGAATGAACCTTGAAACATTATTCTAAGTGAGAGAAGCCAGTCACAAAGGACCACATAACATATGATTTCACTTATATGCAGTGACCAGAATAGGCAAATCTATATTGACAGAAACTAGATTAGTGGTTGCCTAAGGCTAGGGGGATTATAGGGAAATTGGAGTTAACAGATAAAAGGTGTGGGATTTATTTTGGAGGTAATGAAAATTTCTAAAATTGATTGTGGTAGCACAACTCTGTGAATATACTGAAAACTACTGAACTAGAAAAATTAAAAACTGTCTAGGAATCTAAAATGCCCATCATATCCCAATTTGGGTAAATACATATTTAATTCATCTTTGTCATAAGTGATACAATCAGAATCACATAAGAGAGACTCACAAAAATAAGCTAGGTGTCTGATGTTGCCGCCAACAGTCTATCCACCAGATAGATAACTGGATCCTCTGCTATTGAATAAAGAAGAGCCCTAAATCCTTGGTCATCTTATATACCTGGTAAAATGTCCATGCCAAATGTCTACAGGACAATTTGCTCCTCTAGACATTTATCATGATAAATAATGAGAGCAACCTGAAAATGATGAAAGATTCTCACTTATTACAAATGGAAACACTTTGGGGGGGGAGTAATGTAAATAGCCTAATTCCTAAATATATACTATCATATATTCCTCTCTATTTTCTTGCATTCTTGGTCTCCTTAACCAGATTTTATGTCCTTAAGAGTAGAAATGGTTCCAGGTCTCCTGTGTTACCCAGAATCAATGCATTACAGATTCAGTCTTTCAGACCTCCTTGCTTAGACTACACAAACATGGATCAAGGCACCATAAAATCCAGAGGCGGAAGGTATCTAGTTTCTATTTCTTCATATTTATTTCGTTAATGAGTGAAGACCTGAGGTTTTTCTATTACAATGAAAAATGACCAGATGACTCTCTGTTCAATCATCCTCAGGTTCTATTAGAAACCTACAAGGGATGTAAAAGAAGGCAGCCTTGCATGACTCTATGTGGCAATACTAAAGGTTTTTTAAAATCTTTCCTAAACTAAGATTTTTTTAAAAAATCCAAAAGAGAGACCCATCAAAGACAGTTTCAAGACATACTTAGGCTAAGAGAAGAAATGTATGCATGTTAAGTGATGACCACTCACCATGTACTATCTTTTTTCATCCTTACAGCAACCCTGAAAAATAGGTTATTACCCACATTTTACAGACAAGGAAATTGAGGTTCGAAGACATTAAATAGCTGGTGTCACAAAGCTAGAACTGGAACTCTAACCTCCATTAGTCCAGCTCTAAAGCCTATATTCTTTCTACTATAATAGCAGCCATTCCACATGCTTCTCACCTGCTTTGGAAAGCTCTCCTCTGCCTTTATTGAGAAGTACCTGAAGATCTACATTATACTCTTGGGAATTTGTGTGGCTCTCATACTAAGGAGGCTCTCACACCCAACCCCACAAGGCCAATGAGGCAAGGACACAGCCTTTCCACAATTGCGAAGCTGAGACTTGGCTTGACACCCAACCACTGGAAAACAAGGGCCTGTACCTTTGCTTGGCATATAGAATATCTTTAAACTAACCCATATCTCTCACAGACCCACAAACAGCCAGCTTATAGCTTATAATGCTGACAACATCCCCCAAAAGGATAAGGGTCCATCACATCCCTTTGAAGCTAAGAGCAAACCTAACCATTAAAAAAGAGACAGCTGTTGATCCTCACAACTGCCAAAAGTCTGCCTGGAAAGATCCTCTGCTCCAGCAACATTGGTCTGTTCACTGTCGCTCTTCCCTTCCCCCTGCCCCCAGAGTTGCATTTCCCCATATTTCCTCACCTCTATGACTGCACACATTGTTGTTCCTGCTTGATACTCCCTTCTTCCCTTACCTGCTGAAATTCTGCCCACTCTTTAAGAATATTCATTCTCTCTATGTGGTCTTCCTTAACTGCTGACCTAATGTACTGAATTCAGTGAATTTCACATCCTTACATAATTTTGAAATTACTTACACACTTCCTCATAACACTCTTATATTATTTATTGCTAGCTATTTTTTTATTCTTTAGCTTTTTATGTGGTCTTGCTTCCCACATTGCCAAACTCTGCTGTGAGTCCTGAGATGATTTTGTTTCTTTGATTTTCCCACAAAACTTGGCCTACCACCTAGAACAGAGTAGGTGCTTCATAAATATTTTCAGTGGACAAATATAGAGGAAGCTGGTATTAAAAATTAAAATTGTTTCAGTTACCTAGTAATGATTAATTTGAATTCCATAATAGAGTGATCTTCCTCAAACTTAGAACCCTACATAAACAGTGTTGAACTCAATAATAAAGTGAGCTTTCTTAAATTTAAAACCTCACTACCTATGGGGACTTTAGTCCAAGTTTCCAACATTGCCTTGAAGCTTCACAATGATCTGGCTTCTACCTAACTCTATAAGACCACCCCTTGCTGCCCGCACCGAGCTCTCATCCTTTCCCCACATATACTTTTATGTTTCAACCACTTACCCACCCAACTGTTCCTTCTTAAAATCTCAGCAAACTCTTTTTAGAATGTTGTTCTTTCCACCCCTTACTCCTTACCATTCAACCTGTCAAATATCTACTCACTTTTTCTCCTTTCCATTCAGCCTATCAATATCTACTCACTTTTTTTTTTCCTTAAACAGCCACTATCCTTTCTGAAGCCTTTTCTTGCTATCACAACCCTTAGTAGAATTGACCCCTCTTACCTTTAATCCATGAATACAATCTCTAGCATTGCATCTATAATACTTTATGATATTTATTTGTCTATCTTCCCTATCAGCTTAGGTAATCCTTGGAATAAAAATTCTGTACTCTGGCTGGTGGTGTCTTTGGTCCACCATCTTGCTCCTCTGGGATCTTTGACAAAGCAAACAAAAACATACACTGGGGAAAAGAACCCCTATTCAATAAATGGTGCTGGGAAAATTGGATACCCACATGTAGAAGACTGAAACAGGATCTGCACCTCTTACCACTCACAAAAATCAACTCACGACGGATAACAAACTTAAACCTAAGGCATGAAACTGTAAGAATTCTAGAAGAAAATGTTGGAAAAACTCTTATAGATATCAGCCTAGGCAAAGAATTTATGAAGAAGACCCCTAAGACAATCACAGCAACAACAAATATAAATAAATGTGACCTGATCACATTAAAAAGCTTCTGCACAGCCAAAGAAACTATCACTAGAGTGAATAGACAACCTATAGAATGGGGGAAAATATTTACATGCTATACATCTGATAAACGGCTGATAACTAGAGTCTATATAGAACTCAGGAAAATCAGCAAGAAAAAAAAATCAAACAACCCCATTAAAAAGTGGGCAAACAACATGAACAGAAACTTTTCAAAACAAGATAGACTAATGTTCGAAGAAACATATGAAAAAATGCTCAACATCTCTAATCATCAGGGAAATGCAAATCAAAACCACAAAGAGATATCACTTAACTCTAGTGATAATGGCTTGTACCAAAAAGTCCCAAAACAACAAATGTTAGCATGGATGCAGAGAGATAGGAACATTCATACACTGCTGGTGGGACTGCAAACTAGTACAACCTCTACAGAAAATAGCATGGAGATACTTCAAAGAACTAAAAGTAGAACTACCATTTGATCCAGCAATCCCATTACTGGGTATCTACCCAAAGAAAAAAAAGACATTCAGTAAAAAGATGTCTACACTCGAATGTTTATAGCAGCACAATCCACAATTGCAAAGATGTGAAAACAACATCAATATTTGTACCCATCAATATTTGAGTGGATTAACAAAATGTGGTATATGTATACCGTGGTATACTACTCAACCATAAAAAAAAAAATTATGAACTACCTATTGTATTATACTAGATGGAGCTGGAGCCCATTCTTCTAAGTGAAGTATCACAAGAATGGAAAAACAAACACCACATGTACTCACCATTAAATTGGTACTAATTGATTGACACTAATGTGCACATATGGGAAGGAACATTCACAGGGTGTCAGGCAGGTGGGAGGGGATAGGTGGGGATGGGTAAATTCACACCTAACAGATGTGGTAGGCGCTGCCTGGGGGATGGGCACACTTGTAGCTCGGACTCAGGCAGTGCAAAAGCAATTTATGTATCCAAAGCATTTGTACCCCCGTAATAATCTGAAATTTTAAAAAAATTATTTTAAAAAAAGTCCGTACTCTTTACCTTAATATTTCCAGTGTCAGGTACAATTCCCACATAAATACATAATAAATGCTTATTGAAGGCTGTTAAATATAAGCCATTAACTTGCTTGATGACCTAAATATGATGGATAGAACATAGCCTGATACAAAAAAAGTCTAACAGAAGACAGGCAAGAAAGCAAGAAAGATACTCAAGAGTGGTCCTTGGAGAGCAAACAGGAAAGCTACTTTGCCCAAAGTAAATTCTTAATGCAAAGTAAATTCACTAATGTGTTCAACAGAAACAAGACCTCAGCTAGCTGAATGTTTTCATGGGGCTACAACCTCTAAACTCCAAGGCATTCTGTATAGTCCATTAACTCTGAGGAGATTTTCAAAAACAGAAAGAGCTTCCTTACCTGTGTTCCAGCTCTCGAATGGACAGTATTACTCCTGAAGTCGATGGCTTCTGCTGTACCGTGGCCAAAAGGGTGAATTCGCTCTTGTTCCGGAACAGCTGAATTAATTTCTCACTCACATGAGGGGCTGCATGGATCTCTCTGTCTATATCTAGGAGTCAAGAACGAAGAGCAGGAAAAACAGTAAGAAGAGAAAAAGGAGAAGAGAAAAGCAAGGAGAAGAATAGAGAAGAAATGCAGAAGGGAAAAAGAGGAAAAGGAACACGAGAAGGAAAAGGAGGAAAGATCCAGTTAAAAATGTCCTGTCAGAAGCATCCAGACTGCACTTTTCATTTTCCCCTCCCGTCAGTAGTTTTCATTTCAGGCACCACTCACCACTCCCTACAGCTGCATTCATTCAATGCAAATCCCAGAAATGCTACCCATGTCACCGTGCCCACTTGTCACTTTGACAAGTTTACAATTGGCCAGACAGTGACTTTCTGACAGGAAATTTGACAGGACACTGGAGCAATTCAGTTTGCTGCAAACAGATTAAGTTGCTGTAAATAAGGTGAGAGGCAGTCGGATAAATGGGGTCCTAAATTCAGAGAGTCCCGGGTCTAACAGGACCCAAATGCCAGTCAGCAGCCTCCAATTTCACTTTCCCCATAGACCCGGCTTCCTTCTCCCCACAATGCATATAGGAAACCTGTCCTTGCCTTGTACCTAGCAGAGATTTACTAGCGTTAATAATGGCAGACAACTCTGCCTTTGCTTAAAGAATAAATACAAGGCATGTTTGTGATCCATAAGCGTGCCTGGAATTTCTCTGTAAACATGCAACGGATGACTTTGCTCATGAAATATTTATTAAAGTCGAGGCCGCTTTGGCAGGCCTAGAGGTGTGTGAGTCCAGCTAATCCTGCCCCTGGATAGGAATGTTTCTTTCTCCAACATCAGCATAATGAGAGACATTCATCATTCCATACTCAGACTCACTTTTGTCATGATAAACTGGGTGTTATCTCATTATTTTGCACTACATTTCCTGGCATCAGAAAAGGGCACTGAGGGAGCAAAGTTAGAGAAGATTATTCAGAGGATGATAAATGAACACCAAAGGTGTGTTTGGTGGTCCCCTCTCACATCCTGACGACCTCCCCTGACTGTCTGATAAGCACTAGGTTATTTCTTCAGGACTGCATGAGAAGCCTTTGAAAAACGTAATGTCAAAGGCTGCACTGCCCAAACAACATCACAGATTTTGTTCACGGACATTGAAGAATCTCATCCTAAAGAGTGACTTCTGAAAAACAAATCCTTGAATTCTTGACCTTCGGGCTCAGTCTTCTCATCTACATAATGAGGGAGTGGACTAGGTGGTCTAGAGCCTTCCCACCTTAGCCTTCTATAATTCTTTGAATAACAGCTTCAGGTTTGTAGCACAGAAAAGACCACCAGAGTCTTTTCCCAGCTGTAAGAGGCCAGGCTATGGATGGCAGAAAGCAAAGCTGGCTTTGTCCACCATGGAGCCACCAAGGAGCCACCAAGGAGCCACCCAACCCAGGCAGACCACTCTACCACCATAAAACCTACCTGCACATGCTTGCTTTTCTGCCCAAAGGCCTTCCCTACTTTACTGTTAAGTGGCATGTTGTCAGCTTTCATCAAGGGCTGAGACAAGAGACAGCCACTTAAAGAATGCTTCTATACCTTCCTCAAAATCCCAGCCAAACGCTTTCCAGGATGGTATTCAAACTGTATTAAATGTATGAGCATACCACTCTGTAAACAAGAGAGTATTAGCAAATGTTTGTTAATATTATTTTTACCATCATTACTGCTAGACAAAAATCCTCCTAATAAATTCCACCTGAAATTTAGTGCCAGCAAAATACAGTTGAGATTATATGTTTATTTCTTTTTCCTTTTTCCTTCTTTACTGAACAATTAGGAATCAACTGATGGGTAGTGGCTGCCTGGAGAGCTTATTTCAAGATTCTGAAGTTTGGTCCCAAAAAACAGAGGGCCATGATCGATCATCAATGCCTGCAGGAGGAAATGGGTATGAATATTGTAGCAGATATCCTCATCTCTCACTCAGCTCTCCCTGGGTGATATCATCCAGCCCCATGGCCAATGATCTCCAAATTTATATCTGCACCCTCCCAAACTCTCTCTTAAGCAGTAGCTTCATATATTCAATTTCCTATTTAATATCTCCATGTGAATGCCTAATACACATTTCAAAGTGTATGTGCAGAGTTCCCAGTCTTAGTAAATGGCAGCACTCAGTTCCTCAAGCCAAAAAAACTAGAACCTGCCCTTGAGTCTTCCCATTTTTCCATTCTCCATATCCAATCTAAGAGCAAGTCATGCAGGTTCCCATATCTAGAATCTGTCCATTTCTTCCCAACCCCACTCTTACAACTCTTGCCCAAACCACTTCATTGCTGCCTAAGACATCTCCAGTGGTTTCCTAACTGGTTTCCCTGCTTCTCCACTGCCTTTTCTTCCCCATTCTCCACGCAGCAGCCAAAATGCTCTTTTTAAAGCATTAGACCGAATCATTTCAGCCTCCTGATTAAAAGGCTCCAATGGCTTCCCATTGCTCATAGGATAAAATCCAGTCCCTTTAGCATGAACTGCAAAGTCACACACAAACTGATTCTTGCCTTCTCCCACCCCCTTTCACACTCTTCTCCTTGGTGACCAGAGGAGCACACCAAGATCCCTCTTCCCACAGGGCGCTTCTCTCTCCTACCCCTTAATGTGCCTGACTTCTCCTCCTCCGGCTCTCGCTGCAAAGGCAACCTCCTGGCCACTCTCTCCAAAGCAGGCTTTCCATTAATGTCTCTCTAACACACCACCCTGGTTATCTTCTCCCTATAACGTATCCTAACATATGTATCATGATCAGTTTATTATTTCCTTATATCACTTATCACAATCTTGCTTCGTGTTATTTCCTTTCTTTCCCCACTAGCCCGTAAGTTCCAGGCAGGCAGACATACGTCTATATTCATTGCTGTAACCCCAGTTACGTCTGGCACAAAACAGGCATCCAATACAGATGCATTAAATTAATTAATGTATCTTCCATTTATTTTTCTCATTTATGTTGTTATTTCAAGTAACCACATATGTGACAGTCAGAATATAGTATGATACCATTTGAAAGACCAGGAGGATAAATGGGTCCTTCTCAAATGCCAGTGGCTAACAAATTTTTTTTTTAAATGATGTTTGGTGCTAAATAAGCTCCTCCTCTTTGCAAAATACCCCACCTAACAGTCTGATCCAGTCCTACCACGCTTCTGCTCACTCAGCCCTTCCAGAAAACTGAACATTTCTCATGCTGCCTTTTCTCATTTCTCTTCACAAATGATTGGCACATTGAAGTACTTACCAGAGTGAAATGCAAGAAACAGCTGTTTTGATACATGGAAACTTTATGTACATTCTCATTTTCAGAAAAGCCCTGTTTTCAAGTAAATGTTTACCAAAATTCAGCGCTAAAAAAACACAAGAAAGTAATTCCACTTCTTACAATATACAGGCAAGAACACTGGACCAGGTTTCAAAGGACTAAGACTACCCTAAGTTTTGCAGATAACTAGCTGTGTGACCTTGGATAAGACACCTTACCTCTCTGAACCTCACACTCCACATCTGAATATTGAGAGGAATGAATTCCATGATCTCCAAGTTCTTTCCTAGCCCCGACATTTCATTTCTGTTAATCACTTGATCCTGCTCCTAGCCGCATAGCAAAAGAGGGCACTGAGGGTAATTTCCATCTATAAAACATCCAGATTCTAAGATTTTTGTCCTCTGCTGGTTTTCCAAACCAACATAAAACATAAAGTTGTCAATTACTGAAAATAGTGATATGTCACCTACTTTGCAGCAGCCTGCTTTTTTCCTGGCATTAAAAGAGCACCCAATGAAAACCAATTATGAGAACCTATAGTGAGTACCATACTTCCATATTCAACCACTATAAACTGTGTTTGCTATATTAAGGATATTCAATTCTGCTAGAGAGAACAAGAAAAACAAATGGGATGGATAAAGCTCATAAGAAGTGTTAAATACAGATAGCAAGTTAGAAACCAGTGAAACGTGTTAAACATAGACCGAATAAATGGCACATAAGTGTGTTGAACACAGACAAAATGTATTGAATAGGACTGTTACTTACAAATAGAATGGGGTGGGAGGACCACGTCACAATGTACAAATCATACCACCTTCAGACTGACAGCTATGCCATCACTAAAACCAACACCCATTGCTGGCGTCCATTTCATTCCCGTTCTGGCCCCACGTGTACTCTCCCCAAGAAAGGCTAATAAAGCCCATCACTGCTCACCAAATTAACTGGTGAATTACAGCTGTGGCCAGGATTACTTGCCCCTGAGTATTTCCAATAGAGAAAGCACGTGGGCTCCAGGAACCGCTCATCTGCTGAACCCTCCCTGCCCCCTTTTGTTAACCTCAGCTCCAGCCCTCATAACTACACCATCATCAGGGAAGCTGATGCAGCAGAGAGAGAAAAACTGAACATATGAGCAATGCATAACTCAAGAATCGGGTGAGTTAGCCCTTCTGCCTGCTTGCACCCAATCCTACACATGTTAACCTACTGCATCTCTTTCTCCTACTTCCTCCTGGGTGTTTTAGATTGATTGAATGAGCCAGGTGGGTGATAAATCTGAATTTGATCTGTCTGTGAGACTTTCCATTTCATGACCTATGGAAATGGACTTGGAGGCTACCATTGCATCAAGGTAATTTCCCACACAACAACCACTTAAGGTGAACATTTTACATTTTTAAAAGGGGGAAAAAAGAATGTCGTTGCAAATACTCAGAGGTTTTGCATGATCTAGTTAAGAAGTGCTAACTCAGCAGCAAGGGTTAAGTGCTTTTCCTTTCCTAGGATATAATGGCTCTACCTAGTCATTTTTAAAGAAAGACTAAAAATGCTAATGTGATGATTAAACATCAGCAGAAAAAGTGTTGGGTGAAGGCAGGAGATGGGAAAGTGGAAAAGGGAAGAAATTACATGACAGTATTCACACACTCTTCTCTGCCTCAAGTAAAAGCAACTTCATTTCCCTCTTCCCTGACATACAGGGTGAGGGTGTTGGGTGAATTTCATTGTCAACAAGCATATACCTGTGCTTCCTTTGTGCCAGGCACTGTGCTTGGCATTGGGAAAATGAAAGTAAAAATATAGTTTCTGCCCTGGAAGATAGATACAGAAGCAAGACAGCTTCCTTGTGACAACGGGTACAGAATGGGGCAGGTCACAAAAAACAGAGGAGGCCCATGGAGATGAGGAATGACATCTTGGAGGATGTGTCATTGAACCTGACTCTAAAAAGATGAATAAGCATTTACCTGGCAGGAGAGAGGGAGAAGAGGGCATTCATTGAAAGATCACTGTTCAGATGTGAACACTCACGTGCTTTACATTACCCTGGCATTTTTCTTTCTCTGCAAGCATATCTCCCACTAAAAGTTTAACAGGGAAAGCATCTACTTACCCTAATATTGGAGGGAATTCTCAGGCCCCCAACTAGCCCAGGGGTACCAGATGAGCACAAAGCAAAATCCCACCAGTGCACCGGCTAGGGATCGGTGGATTGAGGTAGCAAAAGCAGTAGCAGGCAGAAATATGTAAAAACAAACACGCCATGGCAGCCTGCCTCAGCCTTGATGGATGGAGAATTCAGGCAACATTTTAATAAATACACTGAGAACCTCAAAACATGGCAAATTCCTCATACAGATGGCACATCCTTCTAGCCTGAGTCCCACTTGAGCTCATGGTAAGAATGGCCCCAAAAGGTAAAGCAACACCTGGTTATTTGAAATAGCAGTTGGCTTTTCATATCTAAGTGCAGAGGAAATTTTTTAATTGAGAACCATCATCCATGGGGCAATTCCTGGTGTAGGAAGAAGGGAGAGAGGCATGTATTCCACTGTTAGGTCTTACGGCCCTTCCTTGAGAATGCCAGATGTTATTGATCCTGGCAGCTTTCAGAAAAGCAGAAATCACAAGCAGAAAGTAGTGGGGACACCAGGAGACTTCCAGTTAAGGTGCAAAGAATTTCCATCTCCACTAACAAGTTCATAATAACATTCCATTACACCTCCATTGGCTCCAGAAGCCAGAACGGCAAAAAGCAAACAGCTACATCTTATTTCAGTGCCAAGTTCAGAGTTAATGCTTTGCACATATATCTCATGATAACTTTAGGGGGAGGCATTATTGTAATTCCTGCTTCACAGATGAGAAAACTAAGGCTTACAGAATTTAAATAATGCTCTAAAGGACACGGGGCTAGGAAGCCACAGTGCTCAGATTCCAACTCTGCAAGGTAGTTCTAGGAGCCACACTCCTAACTGAGCTACAACCGCCACTTGACAATATGTGTAATCTCAGTGCTTGATGCATGTGAAAAGGGGACAAATCGCTGTCATATAACCAGGATCTGGTACTTTGTATTCAAATAGAAAGTATTTGTTGAATAAATGAATGAACAATCTATTTGTATATCCCATATGAATATAAATCCCATATAAATACCAACATCCCCCCATTTTACAGGTAACAATACTGAGGCACAAAGAAGTTTCATGGCTTGCCCAAGGTCACATGCCAAGTGAGTGAGATGAAATTGACTCTTGCCTCAGCAAAGTCAATCATGACATTCCACAGCCTTCACCTGGTACCTCCGCTTGTTTTTCATGCTCCACACTGTCCTCTCTCCCACTGACCTCACTCCTGCCTCCCAGCACCATGGGCCTCAGTTCCCTTCTTCCCAGGGGGCATGTTCCTCCCCCACTTGGTACATTCCCATCTGCAGAGACCTCTGTCTTCTTTCCCTCTTTTTTGGGTACCAACCATGGTAGAGCCTCAAATGTTTGTTGCATTACTGTTAATAAATGACACCTTGACTCCAAAATCTGGAACACAATATAAGAAAGGAGGTTTACCAAAGACACTCATATATAACTCAAACCTGTTGAGAAAAAGTACATTTAAAAAATGAGCTGCCTACGGAATAATAAAGCCAGCTGAGCACCCCCAACTCCTCTGTTAAGGGACTACACCTAAGGAATCCTGCGACACATGGTATTAATCAATTTTTTGTAATTACTATGTGACTCAATCAAAAGAGATTCCGGCACCCCCATAATTTTACTAATTAGGTAGGCACTGTAAGGCAGCTGAGTTCTTATAAATGTTTGACAGTAACCAGTAAGGAAAATCAATACATGCCCTCTGTCGCTAAGAAATTAACAGTGTAGCCACTCCTTCTCTTTAGGCTGCCGCCCCACACTGCCACTGCGAACCCACCAACGCTCAAGGACACCTCTCATCCCCGTCCCTCCACCCCCGCCTCAATTAGAAACACAGGCATAGAGACAGAGGTACAGTATGAATGCCAGCTCCATCTGAATCACAAGACAGGAGAGCAAAAAGCAAAAGGCTGGTGAAAAGATTTTTCTAGTATGATTAAGACAGCATCATACAGCAAGGAAGCTATCCAACAGAGAGTGGTTAAGTAAATTAGGATATATACACGCAATGGAAAATTATGTGTGATAACACAATGATACCAAAGGTATTAAAGTAACACAGGCAATGTCTAGGCAATACTATCAAATAGGTACACGATTGTATGTGCAGCATTATATCAAGTAGATATAAAATTTCTTTAGTGACGCATAACAGACAGATAGGAACGGCCTTTGATGTTTTGATCAAAACATTAGCAGTTGGGAACTAACATGGGCGAAACTTTTCTTCTTTCCACATGTCTGAATTTTCCAAATCTTCTCTAAGAGTTATAAGGAAACAACAATTTTTAGGGTAAAATATAAGAGTACGCTCTATAAACAGGAGAGAAACAAGAAGGGCATCCTACCAAACAAGAAAATAAGCACCAGTCACCTGGCTTTCAGTCACCTAAGTATATGTTCTTAAGTCAGCGGGGACAGCAGGTGTCTTTTGACAATAACTGGCAGCCAAGCCCCCTCAGGTGTCATTTTAATCCACACTGATGGTCAGAACCCTAAAGGTGTTCTTGGCACATTGTGTACAAAACTCCATGTACAAAATATTGCTGGGTGCAAGCAAGAACATTGTGGCCAGCAACGGATGCTCTCCAGGTTCTTCTAAAGACATGAGGGCAGGCCTTGTCCCTGCTCTCTTCCAACTCATCCATCCATTCATTCATTCTTTACTTTAAAAACCTTTACTGAGCACCCCTCTGAACCAGGCACTGTGGACACAAAACTGACCATGACACATCTTCTACCCACAAGGGGCTCAGAGTCTAGCAATAAAGACACGAACATAAGTGAACAGGTGTTCAGCTCAGAGACAGAAAAATGGGTGTGCTTAGAAGGCATCACAGTCTGGAATAACCTGGAGCAGGACCAGAGAGTCTCCGTAGGGACTTGATCTTCTGGCAAGAGGGCAGTGTAGAGTAGTGGTTAAGAGCTCAGACTCTGAAGCCTGACTACTCGGTTCATATTCCAGCTTCACCTCTCTTCAGATGCGTGACCCTGGGCAAGTTAATCTCTCTGTGCCTCAGCTTCCTCATCTGTAAAATGGGAATAAAATTGCATCTGCTCCATGGGGATAGTATGAAGGTTAAAACAATTAGTACATATTAAACTATCAAAACAGTGTCTGCCACGTAAGAAGCACATGACAATAATTAGTTTATTTGGAATACAATCGGGGCAAGCACTAGGCCCTGTAGAGTGGGTAGGGGACCAAGCTGTGCCAGCAACCAGCATGCCATGGGAGCTTTGGCGCTGTAGCTGGGGCTGAAGTAAAGGCCAAATGTATGGTTAGTTATAACTGTGGCCCAGCAGGAAGGCATCGGGCAGGTGAGCAGGGGAGACATGGTTATTGGTCAGTTCTATAAACTCTCTTCTGTTTAAAAGTTGAAAACTGGGCAGAGCCCATGGGGCTTCCAGCCACTCCAATCTAGGTCCAGCCTCTAATTTCTGCTAGATGTCACACTAAGGACTTTAATTGTGCTAATTTAATCCTCACAACAGGCTAGTGATGTCAGTGTTGCTATCTCCACTTTATAGATGAGGTACAAAGAATCAAGAAGTATTTTACTGAGTATTCTAGCTGGAATCCAAACTCAGGTCTGTCTAAGTCCAACCACAAGGCCCCAGTGCCCCTCAGCACCATCTATTGTCTCACACAAACCAGTGTCTGAATCCCAGCTCTGCCAAGCACTCTGCTGTGAGACCTTGGATAATTCAGTTTCCTTTCTTTATTCTTGAGTTGCCTCATCTGTAACACCCACTTTTCAGAGTTCAGTAAGAAATGAATAAAAGAATAATGGAAAGTGCCTGGTATTAATATATAGCTAGTGCACTCCTTAGGACAATTCTGAGAAGCTTTGAAAAGAAAGCCCAGAAATCTACACACTAAAGTCTGAGCTTTAAGATTTTCCAAGCATGTTCATATGCATGATCACATTTCATATTCATAAAAACCCATTGATAGGTGTTAATGGCCTCACTTTAAAGCTAAGGAATCTCTGGTTCGTAGAAGGTAAGTGACGTACCCATGATCCCACCTTTAGCAAGTAGCAAGGATGTATCTTCTGACTTCAACTTTGCAGCTCTTTCTGTATATTTCTGCCGGGCTTCTCTAATCCCCATTAGAGAATCATTAAACTTCTCCAATCCACTCCAATGCCCGGTCTCCCCTAACTAAGGAATACCCCCCTCCAAGAGCCTAAACTGCTCCATATATTGGGGGTACAATCTCTAACCTGCTGAAAAAGTTTGGAGCGGTGGGCTGACCTAATTATAATTAGCTCCCTTTTGTGCAGTCCTAATTCTCAGGCATGAAAGAGACATTTGAAATGCTGTGTTGGCCTCGACCTTACCACATCTACTCAGATTCAATAGTAAACAGTAGGGCATTATGTTCAACTGCCAAGCTCTCTAATTTATGATTATTCATTATAAATCACTTTTACATGTTGCTTCAAATGCTGTTTTTCAAGAATAAAAATCTGCCTGCATTGAAATGCACAGTGATTTTAATATGCAAACCTCCTACGGAGATGATGTCTCATTTTAATTATTGTTTCGGTTTAATGGGTTTTCATTAAATTAGAGGATGGAGCAATTACTAGGATGAACAGCTAATGTTTCAAAAGTAAGCTCCCATGGCTCTGTGGGCAAAAAGACAGTTGTGGCATAGAGAGGCAGAAAGCCACACTCTTCTGGATAAGCTTGTATTCAGCCTGACAGAAGACAGCACTGGCTAATTTTTTTTCCGAGCTTCCTGCCCTCCCTGTGATATGCAAACAGCTGTAAGCGTGTGTTTAGAGCTTAGAGGTATCTTGGGGTATCTTAATCACATAACTTTTCTATCAGGAATCCAGGCTCCCCTGTCATCAGACGAGAAAGTGCTCTTAAAAGTCCACAGCCTGCAAAGCGATATGTCAAACCACAGGAAAATACTCCTGATGAAATTGTCTTCTCTCACGCACACAAGTAATTTAGTTGGTTTAGTGGATTAATGTCTGACTTCCCACCCCAGGGAAATTGGTCCAACTTCAACATAGGCTGCAATAACCAAAATCATATTAATTAGCCAACTGTCAGAGGCTCAGTGAGAAATGACTTTGGTGGCCTCAGCAATATTTCACCCCAGAAACTGCACAAATTTGACACTTGGGGACCAACAGGGCAGCATGAGCTCAGACAGAGGTGAAGGAATGAATGAGAAGTAGGGAGTGAGTGGAGGGTGAGAGGTAAAGTCTGCCTTATTGGGGTCCCAGTGGTCAGAGGTGAGGGACATGACTCAATACTGCAGGTGGCGGGGACTCTGCAAGGCAGATGCCTGTGCCTGCGGACTTGGAGCTTAGCGAGCTTCAAACGTGTCATTTCTTTCTCTCCAAATGGGCTAAAAGAGAGAGAGAGGGAAGCTAGAGGGATCCTTCCAGAAATAACCAGCCTATTAGATAAGGGCAGGCCTGGCTATTATGTATGCCAAGTAAACAGTGCAGGAGCCTCTCACCTTGCTACAGGAAGGAGGAAAAAAAGAAATCTTACAAGAGAGAGGAGTCATAAAGCACCATTAGTCCCAGGTAAACCAGCAGGAACTAAGTGATGAATAGGCACCCTCATTGTTCACCACCGCCCCATCCCCCTGCCTGCTATTTCTGACAGGAATAATAATTTGGAACTCCCCAATGTAATGCTTTCCTTTCAGTTCCTTTATTTTCACTGTCCTAAAAAGCACATCATCCGCTCTTAGATCACGTGCATTAATCTAATTACACGCCTTGTTAGCTAATTAGTTCTGGAGTCACTGCTGGAGTGGTCTCCCTCACTATTTATCTATCTGCAATGGCCACGGGGTGTGGTGCTTTCAGGTTCCCGGGGAAACTGTGCAGTTATTGGCTCTTCAGCCTTGTGCTAAGGAGGGACAGTGAAGCTTTCTGGACAGGGAACAGGTCACTGAAACTCCAGGCTTTCGACCGAAGCTCCAAGAAATGTGTGCATCTGCTCAGAAAGGAGGCTGTGAGTGTGGGTTTTTTTTTTTTTTTTTTTTTTTTTTGCAGATTTGCTGTTCTTCTTTGAAAACTAACCTCCTCTTTAGGGATTTTATTTTGAATGTATTAAACATTAAAGTCACCCTTAAAATGAATCACTGGAAATGCTGCTTGCTCCTTGAGCTCAGAGCCAGTTGCGATCTGGCAGCAGGATCTTTCTCAGTCTCCCACCTCAGCCCTTTCAAACAAGAGCCACAACCAAAGGCTAAAATTTCAATCCCCATTTACAGAAGCTTTTTGTAAATAAATGAAATTGTTGAGGGGAAAATTGGTCTTTGATCATCGTTGCAAATAATTTGGCCCTTGCATGTCCTAGGGTAACAACGCTGAGTCAGTTTTCAGTGAATTACTCCTTCAGTGCATTAAATTGGGTCTTCATGATTATTCATTTCAAAGGATGCCCGGTAGGTTCCCAAGCAGTCTTTTCTACTTGAGTATGATCTAACTCAGACAACAGATATGCTTTTCAGCTCCCGGACCCATCCACACCAAGTTCATCCTTGTGCATCACCAGTGAGGCTATACGTGAGCTCTCTGAGTGCAAGGCATGAGAAGGGGCTGGAGCAGAGCCCAGCCCGGCACAAGTGAGAGGCTCCAGGAAGATGTAATCTCAACTCTTCTCCTTCCCGGAGTTCCAGCCGCCTTCTCCATACTTGTCCGAGTCCTGCCCAGCTATCAAGGCTCAATCCGATTCCTCTAACTCCACAAAGCTCTAGCACCAGAGCTGAGGGTGATTTTCCCTCTCGACTCCAAAATTCAATCACCCCCCCCCCCATTCAAACACATATCTGTGGAGTACGTTCTCTGCAGCAGGCTCTGTACCATGGTGAATGAGACAGGCTCAGTCTGGAAAGAGATATCTAGCCAGGATTTTTAGCTGTACTGAGCAATACCTGCACTCTGACAAATCTTATACTCTACATTGTGCCAAATCCAATGGCCAGAGGGTGACTTCTCCCTCTTTTTGAAGGACTCTGCCCTTTTGACACTGCATTCTTCCAGTCTTCCTCCTACCTCTCAGGCCATCTTGAGGCTCCTTCATTGTGCCCTCCTCTGGCCCACTGTCTAATTTGTCAGAGTACCTCGAAGAACATCCGTCCATCAGCAAGCCCCTAGCTCCACGTCCATCACCACCATGACCCTCAGTTCTCTCTGACTATAATAATGCACCAGCTGCCAACTGTCAACTTGCTTCCACTCATCTCTCCTCCCCTCTCCTCCCCTGCCCTCCCTTTCCCTCTCCCCTCCTTCTCATTTTCTCTCTCTATCCCACATAGCAATCAGAAAATCAGGGAGATCTTTTTCAAACTTAAATCACAATATCTCAATCCCTTACTTAAAATCCTCAAAAAGCTGCCTGTATGAGTTTCCTATGGCTGCTGTAACAAATTGCTGCAAACTTAGTGGCTTAAGGCAACACAATTTTATTATTTTACAGTTCTGGAGGTCAGAAAGATGAAGTAGGTTTCATTGGACAAAACGCAACATGTGGACAGGCCCATACTCTTGGGAAGCTCTAGGGGACAATCTCTTTCCTCACCTTTTCAGCTTTCCTTGGCTCTTTCTCCTTCCTCCATTGTCAACACCTGAAGCACCTTACCATCTCTGCTTCCATCATCACATCACTTCTCTACCTCACTTCCCTGCTTCCCTCCTACAAGGACCTTTGTACTTGCACTGGCCCACCTGGGTAATCCAGGATAATCTTCCCACCTCGAGATCCAGAGCTTAATCACATCTGGGAATCCTGTTCACCATTTACAGTAACATCGTCACAGGTTATGGAGATTAGGATATGGACATCTGGGGGGTGGCAGTGTACACAGCCTACCACACCACCCGCTGCAATACGAATAAAACCCCAACCCCTTGCCATGCCCTGAAAGATCCCATAGGATTTGGCCCTGGTGATGCTGCCTGGCCTTCTCTGGTACCTGGTACCCACACTGGCCAACCTTGTTCCCCTTAAACTTGTTTGATCCTAAAGGCCTTTTGGCCAGCTGCATCAAGAATGTGGGCTCTGGAGCAAAACAGCCTGGATTCAACTCTCAGCTTTGCCACTTACTGGACCTTTAACCTTAGCCAAGCGATTTAACCTCCATTTCCCTTTCTGTGCCTCTGGAGACCTTTCTGTATAATGGGGCTCCTAATACCCACCTCTGTCGCAAGCTTGTTATAAAAATTAAATGAGTTAATGAATACAAGGAATTTAGAATAGTGCCTAGCATATGAAAAGTGTTCATCATTAATAATGTAAGTGATCATTAATAATATCATCCTTGCATGGCTGACTCCTGATTTGGGGATCCGCTGAAATATCACCTCTGCAGGGAAGCCTTCCCCAACAATCCTATGTAAAGTCAACCCTCTCCCTAAGTCTCTCCGTCTCTTTATTTCTACAGTACTGCTCTTGTATTCCCTTCATAGTATATAGCACTATCTAAAGTTATGTATTAATATACTTGTTTATCGTGATTGGCCACCTCTGCTGGAATGCAGGCTTCCTGTGGACAGACACTGTGCTTTCTGTTCTGCGTGATTAATACTCAGAACAGTGCCTGTCACATGGGTGTGCAACAAATATTTGTTGAGTGCATGAAAGAATGAATAAATGAACAAATGAATATAATATATTCCTGGTTCTCTCCTTGCTGTACTTAAACCAAGGACCCCTCAAGGGCAGAGTGTCTGTCATATCATTCTTTCACAATCAAGACCCACAACAGTTGCCAGCACAAGATAGATATTAATAGCATATTAAACTCTCCTGATTGATCAATACATCAATGAGCTTTAAAGCCTCCTTTAAATGTAAGAGCTCAAAAAAAGAAATGATTTTCCTCCATCCAATCATGCAAAGATTGAGAAAGAAAAGATTTCAAAGGCATATGTTGAAAAAAGAGAAACTCAAAGCAGGAGTCCAGGAAGCTGCCCTCCCAACCTTGCCCTGTCCCCAGCACACACTAGAGGCTTTGGATAGTTCTTTAATTATGGTGAGATCTTCTATTTAAATGAAATGCCAAAAAGGATGCTGTGGCTAGCTTATGCATAAAGTATGCAACTAAAAACCAGTTGCTGGGGAAAACTCTGCCAAGCCCTGAATACCAACCTCTCTGTGTCTCACCTTTCCAATAAAACATGCGGCTCCTGTCTAGTAGGGTGGGGACCTTCCCCTCTGAGGCACCTCCTGGCTGCATTCCCTGCTGCCACGTTGGCTACAGTTCAGAGTGGACATGACCTGACTTCACATGGTAATGTTTTCTCTTCTCACTCCCATAAAATGCTGTACTATCACTGCCATCCACCCCAGCATTTGGGCTTTGACAGGGGACCCAGGGCAGGATCTTCTTCAACCTCAATCCTGAAGTACAGAGATGACTGCCTGCACCTTCCTTACTCCCTGGAATGGGTTAGATGCAGCTCTCCCTGTTCCTGCAGCACCTGGTACATACTTGTGTCGCACATGGTCACATACGTCACTGCCTTGCTCAAAACCCTTCATTGGCCCCCAATTGCCCATAAGACAAAATTGAATCCCTCTAAAATAGGGAGTTATTTAATCGGTATAGACTTTCAGTGTTGCAAGATAAAAAACTTCCGGAGAGCTGTGATACAACATGAATATACTTAACACTACTGAACTGCACTTAGACATGGTTGAGGTGGCAAATTTTACGTTTTCTACCCACAATTAAAAATAAAAATTAATTTAATAAAAATTCAATCCCCTCTGGGAACCCATGTTTATGTCTCACTACTTCCAGGCCTCAAACTTTAATGCTATATGGGAGCTTACAGAAAATCTGGTATCCTTCCTCATGGAGCCAAACACATACCTGGTATATAAGTTTAAAAAGCTAAAGAGGAAACAGTGAAAGCCAAAGTTGCTGCAGGTTCAGCTACTGTCCCACCCAAAATAGAAAAAAAGAAAATTCAGTCCCACTAATGTGACCAAGAAAACCCTGTACAATGAGATCCTGTAGCTCTCACCAGGCCCATCTCCTACCTCCTCCCTCCCTGCCTCCCTCCCTCCTTTATGGCTCTCCAGATACTCTGGCCTTCCTTAGGTTCATTCCATCAACTAACACACAATGTCCTTCTTACCTTAAGGCCTCTGGTCAGGGCATTGCTCTGCCTGGAACACCCTCATGCCCACTCCATACCTGGCTACCTCCCATTCATCACTCAGGCTTCAGCTGAAATGTCATTTCCTAAGACCCCAATATCCAGCTACAGTGGATCTCCTGGCCCACATTCCCAGGGCTTTTCCTTCTTTGAGCTCGTCCTGGTGTGGGGTTGCATGGAAGCTCCCCACTGTGCTCTGGTGCCCAGTGCCACACACACAACACAGAGAGCAGGTATTGCAGGATACTGGAGAAATGGATGGATGATTGTAAGTTTCCCTTAGTCACCCATTCTGAACCTGTACAAACCCAGAAATGGAAGCCTTTTGAAACTGTCTGTAGGTTCTGCCTGAATTTACCATGCAAGTACAATGCCTGAAGTATACAGTAGTAGCATTGTAATTTGTCCTATATCTGCCTCATTTCAGTTTAAACAGAAGCTCCCAATCCACATTCCTTGACTGGGAGACTTTGATCAACAAAATCAACAGGTACCTGATTCTCATCTCTAGCTCCTCCAGGAGTTGGGACTTTTCTTTCCTCTCTCAGTCTTTTGTGGAACCAGACTCAACATTTCACCTTTTCTTCCTCACAGCTTCCTTCAGCTGCGTGATTCTCAGCACTCATTTTGCATCAGAATCACATAGGTAAACTTTTTAAAAATATGATTTGTATTCCTCATCCACAGAGACTCAGAAAAAGAGAGTCTGGGTTGGAGCCCAGGTGTCAGCATTTAAATGTTCCAAATGAATATGATGTGCAGCCACAGGCAGACATTGGGTCTTGCTTGGTGTCCTGGCTCCACATCAGAGTGGCACAGTGACCAGCCTTGGGCCAGAAGCAGCCTCAGCACTCGGTGTAGGCCCTGTGCTATGCACCACCTTCCCAAGCAGCAGACCACACTGTGTCAAGTTCAAGGTGCCATAGATTATAAGACACAACATGATTCTACACACCCTAAGAAAGAAACAAAAGCTGCCCATTATAAAAGACACCATTAATTATAACTTATATAATTTATTACATAATTATACCAACGTGAATAAGTGTGTTAGGATCAATAGAATACAGTATAAAAGTTGAAAGATTTCTTATAAAAATTCAAATCTCCAGTAAAAAATTAGGTGACGGGGCAACACAGGGCCCATGTTCCCACAGGCAACAAGGCAGTGAATGCTGAGGTTGAGGAAACATAGCACATCGCACCACATCCCCCCTAACACATGTCTCGCTTGTGCTAATACTGCACACACCCAGGCCCTACACAAACCCCCTCCGCTCCCTGCCCTCCCAGGTCCTTCCTGGCCTCCCCCAGGGCTTCCCAGCCCATGCCTGTGTTCCCCGGACCTCCCAGGTTCTCCAGGCTCAGCCTGGTGCTTCTCAGCAGATGTGCCAGGGCCCTGGTAATCACTGACATATGAATCCTCTCAGCCCTTAGGATGGCCAGGCAGAGTGCTTTTGGCACAAAGTCACTTCTCTTTTCCCCAATGTAATGTACAAATATAGCCATTTTCCTTATGCGCCATGATTTGAAAAGGGTTGGGAAACACTACCCCGTGTGGAAGTAGAATTTGGGATCAGAAGACCTAGCATCCACCATGAATCCTGACACTTAGCATCTCTGAGCGACATTTAACATCCTAACGATAATATCTGGGTCATCAGTTAATCCCTCTGAACATTGGTATTTCCTCCCTAGAACAGTGACTAATGAGAACAACGATCCTTCTGCCACGGAATCCACACAACAAATGCACATGACCATGTACATCTGCAGTCCCCAACCCCCGAGCCACAGACCTATACCTGTCTGTGGCCTGTTAGGAACTGGGCCCACGGCAGGAGATGAGTGAGCGAAACCTCACCTGCATTTACAGCTGCTCCCCATCGCTCATGTCGCGGCCCGAGCTCCGCCTCCCGTCAGATCAGTGGCATCATTAGATGCTCACAGAAGCCCGACCCCTACTGTAAACTGCGCGTGTGAGGAATCTAGGTTGCGCAGCTCCGTATGAGAATCTAACGCCTGATGATCTGAGGTGGAGCTAAGGTGGTGATACCCACCCCCCGACCCCTGTCCATGGAAAACTTATCTTCCATGAAACCGGCCCCTGGTGCCAAAAAGGTTGGGGACCACTGATGTACATGACCAGGATTAAAAATGCCACCTTCACTTTCCCCCAGGCCTGAGTGCCAGGTAGGATGACCCCATGCAGACTGGACACAGGCGGCAGCTACAATGACAGGGCTTGCCCCCCAGCCTTCTCAAGTGGCTTATGGTTTAGCAGTGAGAACAGGTGGACAGACACCAGTATGCCAAAAACAAACTCACACCAAATCCCCAGAGATGGGGAAGGCCGCCAGCATAAGGCTGGTGTGGTTTGACAGGTGTCTCCAGATAAATTTGTTAATAAACGAGAAGCCACTAAGCCCTGTGTCAGCAGAGGAAGCTATGGAACAACAATCAGCTTTTTTTTTTTTTTTTTTTTTGAGACAGAGTCTCACTCTGTTGCCCGGGCTAGAGTGAGTGCCGTGGCGTCAGCCCAGCTCGCAGCAACCTCAAACTCCTGGGCTCAAGCGATCCTCCTGCCTCAGCCTCCCGAGTAGCTGGGATTACAGGCACATGCCACCATGCCCGGCTTTTTCTACATATTTTTAGTTGTCCGGGTAATTTCTTTCTACTTTTTTTATTAGAGACAGGGTCTCGCTCTTGCTCAGGCTGGTCTCAGAACTCCTGACCTCAAATGGTCCTCCCGCCTCGGCCTTCCAGAGCGCTGGGAGATATATCTTTTTTAAAAAGTGTTTCAGCTTACTTTTTCAGATTCATGATATAAACCAACAGGATGAGTTTCTTTCAACCTTTTGTTGCTGGCCCATAACATCTGTAGGTGTAGGTATACTTTTAAGTGGGCTTTTCCTGCCACTATTTCCCAGAAACGCCCATAGCAAATGATACCAAATGATCCAGACCCCACGTTCTATAAAAAAGACAAAAATAAACAAGAGTGCAATATTATGATCAACCACAGAGTAATGTGAGCTTGATAAATGCACAGACGCCTGTCAGCGTCCCTATTTATGTGTAAGTACTGCTGTAGCCCTCGCCTTAATTATGCTCTTATTCACTGTGCGCCTGGAGTCTGTCACCGTGGCTCTGGGCGTCGTGGAGCCCAGGAGCCTCCAACCAGCATGAATACGTGCCACACACCCAGTCGCTCCGTGCAACTTTTTCAAATGAATTATCGGGGAGATTTAAAAATTCTTCAAAAATGTCACAATAATAACTATTTTATCTTTTTTATGCCATAATTATGATTTCGAGCTTTGCTTTTCTTATTTCATCCAGGCACACCACAACTCATGAATAAAATATGACAAGTTTGATAGCAGCCATTGGAGAGGGTTCATCCGTAACAGCAGACGTGCTTGGTGTACAAAGAGCTTTTATATTGCAACAGCCTTTGTTTCTGGGATGGGCTTTCATCTAAAAGAAGGACCACGTGTGTTCTCCCACCTCCAACGTCCCCCTCCCGCCACCCGGCAATGCCTGCCTTCAGCACAACACCTGAACCGTGTTTACTTTGTCTTTTAATGAGCACATTTCTAAACAATTATGGAACAAATCAGAAAACCAAAGGGCACTTTGCTCAATATGAAACTGGCTGGAAACAACATATCAAACGATTGACTCAGAGACACAATCAGACCACAAACTAACCCACAAAGTAAGCAACTTTACATCGGAAAAATCATTCACATGATTGCGCCTACCTAGCAAGATACTTAAAGCACTCACAAGATTCTCTTTCAAGAAGTTTTCTTTCCTCAGCAAAGGCTGCCTGGTCCCTTCAAAGTCCAGGCTCTAGTATGTCTTTCAAAGAAATAAATGTGAAAAGGAGAGGAAAGTAACGTGTGGCTCTGCAAAACCATCAGCATTTATCAAATGGCCCCAGGGATGTCAGACTTCAAGGTTTGAGGTTTCATTTTTTTAAAGCAAACTGACAAGCATCTTGTTCTACCACACACAAAACCAACTGGCATCCAAGTTTCCTTCCAAATACAATTTTTTTTCCTAGAGTTTGTTTCAAAATATGTAAAAGCAGAAAGGCATTTTAAAGTCATTCCTTGCTTAGAACTTGAAGAATGAAGAGTCGAGATTTAGATCCCCTGGACTGAGCAATTTGCCAAACTTCCAGAGTTGTGGGTTTGTCTATGGAGCTTTACAAACAAATCTAAGATTAAGCTGAGACTACAAAACATTTCTGACACTCCTCAAGAAAATAAACCATAGTATCGTCGGGAAAAGCTTAAGCATATGTTGTTGTTTTCTTGTGTTTACTGTGCAGATGCACAGTGATAACTATTTTTGGAAATATCCAACACTGCATATTTTTTTAATCTTCACCCAGGTACTCCAAGACACCAGGATGGTCTTGAACTGTGACTCCTTCAACCCACTAGGACAAAGCCCGAAGCCCGAGTGAATGGCTACTATATTGAGGCTGCAGTTCCTCAGGGGGAGAATTTAGTCACCTTGCCAACCTAATGACATGTTGCATTAAACCGTACCTTGCCACTGACTGACATTTCATGACACCGGGCAATCCAACAATACTTATGTGCAGATGCAAAATAAAATTCTTCCTCTACCACCTCTTCACACCCTCACACACACCCTCACACACACAGTTTGGACAGCAAGAGGAGCCTGAATTTTTGGCAGATAAATAAGGCAGCAGCTTGAACACTCAGGAAAAAGAGCTAATTTTTATTCCCACAGCACAGAACACAATAGTTTTTGGCACTCTGAAGATCTAGCTGTCCATTTGGAGGTGTGGGGCAGAGCCTTCCTTATATCAGATCCCAGTTTTCAAAGGAGCTATATGACACTGGAGAATTTGGCAGTGGCATTCAAATCTGTAATAGACACTGCCAAGTGGGATTAGGTACCATACTTCAGGTTTAGTGGTAAAAAGAAACAAAGAAGATAAAAAGATTTGCAAACCAGCTGCATGTACACCTATGCCAATGATGCTTGAAATCCTGAGCAGTCTTGTTTTTAGGTCACAGGGTTCCAAATGTCAAATCTCTAGGTCTTGCCTCATAGATCTGGGAGCTGACTTCTATCATTGTGAGCCCTAATCAATCAACCATTCCCTCTCTCCTCCACTGGCTGGGCATTACCTTCCACACTCCATTTGCCACCTTCTTCTACCCACGAATTTGAGGGCAAAGAAACTACAACACTCTTTAGATCCACTTTTCCCAGCAAAAGTCTAGGGACTCATCGTCTGAGACATGAAACTAATCTGCATTTGTGCAAGTACTAGTATGTACTCAAATAATTCTGGAGCTCTCCAATCACAACTGTAGGTGTGGCTGATCACATATAGGCTGAACAGCAGAGAACTGAACCCACCACACTTGTCAAGTCAACCAAAAGGATAAGTCAAACACACCTGAGAACAACATTATAGCTACATACACTCCAGTCTACAGCTTGCACGGATGGTACAGAAAATGGCATTTCTCAATTCAAGTATTGAATCTCCTCTTTTTATATGTGTAAAAGGGCATGCTGGCTGGCTGAGTTGAGGCACAGATGCTACAGGTATAGGCAACCTTTCTCCCCATCCCACACAGCCGTTGTATATCCTGGGACTTTTGTCTGGCAACTGGGAAGAGGGAAAGGAGTGTTTCCTTTTTTGTTATGATGACAGCTTGTAGGGAGAGAATGATGTCTGCTCTCTCCTCCCCAGGCCCTTGGGCAGGATTTGAGCTTCTATGTTTGGAGGAACAAGAACACACAGGAGAAAGGATATTTCCTTAAGAGATTTTCTGGATTCTGGGCAAAGCAGGGATAATGAGGAGCCAGGAAACAAAGGGTGGAGTAATTGGAATAAGAGTCCGTCTCCCCCTTGGACCCAGGAACACTCTGCTCCTCCAAAGGGCTCTGGCCAAAGCAGGGAGAACATCTCTGTCTCCAACTAGAGCAAGTCCCTACAGTCTCCCTAAAGACCTGCATCTCTGGGGGATCAGCAGGCACAGCCCCCTGGACAGAAGTGGTGATTCATACGGGGTTCTATCAGCCCTGGCAGTGACAAATCTCCTTCCAGCAGCTTCTTGAACTGGCCAGGGTAGAGAAGAAAAGATCCACCTGCCCAGTGGTGGATGAAGCTATCAGAATGAGTGATCAGATGCCCTAGAGGGAACCTAAAAAAAAAAGACTTGGGTTCCTAAGATGCTTCACAGAAAACTACTGGTTCTGCTTGGACAGAATGGAACAAGAATAGATGTTTTGTGGTTATGAGCAATACTGTGGTTCCTTTGGCATTTACAGGTTTGTGAATCCGGGTGAGATTGTGTCTCACTTAAAACAGGCCATTATTAACAGCATTAAATAGGAATGTACAGGTGTCAAGGCATTTTTATGTGGTTTTCTTCCATGAAGACCATGGATGCTCTGAATATCTGAGACTCTAGGTCAGCCCTACAGGGGATCACTGAGCCAAAGTTCTATGGAAAGTCACAGGAAGCAAATATTGAAACACTCTTAAATTGTGAATGTGAGGCTCAGAGAGGGAGGTAGGGGATGTAAGAATTAAGGTAAAGGCCATGTGAGCCACACTTAGATAAGAGCAAGAGGGAAGCAGGTGGAGGAAGACAAAGCTTGTCAGGCAGGTCCACATTTGAGGCCCAGCTGTGCTACTTACCAACGGTATAACTTCTCTGAGCCTCAAGTTCCTCATCTGCAAAATCCAGGTGAGACTCCCCACCTCACAGATTGTCATGGCATATGGTAGGCTCAATAAAGATCACTTCCTTCTCATCCCTCCCTCCATTCTCCCAACCTAAGGAACTTCTATCAAATATGAGGTCCTTGTTACCTAAAAAAAAAAATAGAACAAAATATTACAGATTCTCACTGATAGAAGGGACCCTAAAACAGTCCTTTTCAACTGGGGCAATCTTGCCCCCAGTAACATCTGGCAATGTCTGGAGACATTTTTGATTGCTGCAACTTAGAGGTGATACTGGCATCTAGTGGGTGGAGGTTCAGGACGCTGCTAAACATCCTACAATGTGCAGGACAGCCCCCCACAACAAAAAATTACCCAGTCCCAAATGTCAATAGTGCTGAGAAAGAGAAACCCCACCTTAAAGGACCTCTAACCTAAACTCCCACTAATTCAGGAATTCTCATTATAATACTTCTGAGAGATGTTCTTCTCAACTTTTCTTTGAATACTTTCAGGGACAGGGACTCACTATCTCTGTTAAACCTCCATTGTTGAGCAGCTCTAACTCTCAAGCTGATCTCAAGTGTGCAAAGCCCTGGGGGAGAACCAAGTTTGAACGGATAGAGTTCCCGCTCTCAGGAAGTTTATACCCTAACAGAGATGACCAGAGCGATGAAAAACTGCAAAAGAAGGTGGAATAAATGTAGATTAAATAGAATTTTAAAGAATATGCTGCATCCTCCAGGAGAAAGAACCCATGTATTTCTAACTGAGGTCATCTAGGATGGGTCAAGAAAAAATGACACATATTAAGAAAGTTAAAGGAACTGAAATGGAGACAAGGACGTCTCCGGATGACAATACACCAAAAGTGCAACAAACACTCAAGGGTCAGCAGTAGGCGAGGCAGAGCTTAGAATAAGGAAAGTTATGCAGTGGAAGATGAGAAGAGAAAGATGGGTTGGAGCCAGATTCATGCAAGGTCTCAAATGTCATGCTAAAGAATTTGGATTCATCAGGCCACATCCCGAGTAGGGCAACACCATGATGGGTCCTGTGGGAGGACAATGCTGGCTGCAGCAGCTTGGGGGATGGCTGGAAAAGAGGGAGATTAGTATGGTATGAGGGGTATCAAGCTGAAGGGTTTTTTTGTATTTTAGGAGAGAGAGAGAGAGATGGTCATGTACTATGGAATGAATTGTGTGTCCCTCCCCCAAAAAAATTCATATGTTGAAGCCCCATTCAACGTGATGGTATTTAGAGATGAGGCCTTTGGGAGGCAGTTAGGTTTAGGTAAGGTCATGAGGGTTGGATCCTCATAATGGGATTAGCACCCTAATAAGAAGGGACCAGAGAGCTTGCCCCCCTCTCTCTCTGCCACGTGAGGATACAGCAAGGAGGAGGCCATCTGCAAGCCAGGAAGAAGGCCCTCAGCAGAACCTACCCTGATCTTGGACTTCCCAGCCTCCAGAACTATGAGAAAATAAATTTCTGTTGTTTAAGCCACCCAGTCTGTGGTATTTTGCTATGGCAGCCTGAGCTGACTAACGCAGCACATTAAGAGGAAACAGAAGGAATATACCAAAAGTGCAAGAAAGGGAGAGCACAGCTCTCAAGCCAGGTTCTACAGGCTCAGGTGGAATGTTAGTGTTGGAAAGGAAGAAGATCACAGGGCGCACAGAGGCTGAGCCTGAAGGAGGAAAGGGCAGGTGATGATAGGGTGAAATTGTAGAGGAAAGAAGAGCTTAGAGCTTAGCAAGTTCATTTTAGATAACCTAAATTTTTAGTGAGATAAAGACAAGGTTATAGGTAGTATAAGAGGAAGATAATAGGGTGGGACAAATAAGAAAAATGGAATGGTTTGGACCAGCTGTGCTTGAGCATAGGGTCGGAAGGCATTCAGAGTATATTACTGCCAAAGGGAAACAGTAAGAGCCCAGCTGAGACTGGCTGATAGAAATGTGAAGAGCTGTACTCAGCCAAGTCTCGCCATCCCTGCTGAGCATGGATAGTAGGATTTATCCAGGGTGGGGGATTATAGCAGCTAAGAGTGGTCCCTCTGTGCCCAGTGATGGGACGGGGAGACAAAACTGAGTGGGGATTCTGTTTGAGGTGATGAAAAACTTTGAAAATGGTGGCAATGGTTGCATAATACTGTGGATGTAATTAATGTCACTGAATTGTACCCTTAAAATGGTTAAAATGGAAGATTTTATGTTATATATATTTTATCACAATAAAAAAATCACGGGAAAAAAAAACTGAGTGGAAAGGAAAATGAAGCCCAAGAAGAGAGAAAGCAGGAAAAGGAAAAAGAGACCGAGTTACAGAGAAAAAAAAATGTTGCAAGAGAAAGGAGGAGAAAGAGAGGGATGGATTTAAAGCTGGGCTATCCTTCCCCAACATACAGCTCTACCACCACCACCACCACCAGAGTTTAGACTCTTCCAGTCTAAACAGCCCCATATATTAATCATATGGTGTTTATACACCTCGCCTTCGTCTACCCAATTCCTCTGGACTTAATCCAGTTTGTGAATGTCCTGACAAAATGGAAAGCCCAGAACTGAATACAAGCTCCACCATGGCATATGCAGAGTAGAATCCAGTAAAATGGTTCTTAACTGGGAGCATTTTGTCCCCCTCGCACAGGGGCCATTTGGCAATGTCTGGAAGTATTTTTGATTGCCACAGCTAGGGGCAGGGAGTGCTACTGACAGTTAGCGGGTAGAGGCCAAGGGTGCTGCTATTACAGAAAGTACAAGAAACCTCCCTCAAAAAAGAAATATCTGGTCCAAAATGTCAATTACCCTGCTGTAGTGCAACTATTATCTCCCTGGGGTATAACAGTTGCACTATATACCCTGACCTGGACATTGTGTCCCTATTAAGGTGGCCTAAGATAGATGGCATAGGCTCTTCTGGATAGTATTAAACTTGAGTCAATTAAAAACCCCAGGCCTTTTTCACATGAATTGCTCTCAAGATAGGCTTGTTCTTGTGCAGCTGAGGCTCTGGGCCACTGGGAAGGACTTTATATTAATCCCTATGAAATTCCATCCTGTCAGTCTCAGTTCCTGGTTACAACCCACGGAGATACTGAAAGGCTTGTTTCTAACATTCAGTAAAGGAAGTTTTGTCCCAGCTTTTCATCACTTCCAGCAGCAGCTCCCAAATAGGGGACTGCAAACAGGTTCTGGGCTGATAGGAGTAGCTGCCGGTTTGCAGCTAGTCTCCCGCCTGCTTCAACCAAGATGATCCAGGTCTTTACCTAAGCTCCCCAGGTGAGATCAGCCCGCTAGATGAGAGCACCCCCCATCATCTCTCCTGCACACCTCACTGCCAGATGCCACAGCTTCTCCCCTGCCCAGTGAGGAAAAGAAGGCAGCAGAAACAGCTGAGATGTGTCAGGCCAGAGATGTACGTGTATATGGCTTGGGGGTAGGAGAGTTGTTTCCCAACCACTCTCACTATAATGTAAAATATTTGAATTGAATGCAACGACATTTAGAGTGTGTTTCTTCTATTTTGTCAGCAGAGCTATGTGAACCTGAACTTTCCACTAAGTCTAAAAAACAATGAGTTCGCAGGCTGACATTAAAGTGCCATGCTACAATGCACTGTCAAATATAAATCTCCAAAATGACAAATCTATAGAAAGAAAATTACAGAAATTAGATTCATTGTAATTTCAAAAATTGAATTTTTATGTTGTAATCGTTTGTGTCACATCCATTACTTTATTTTATTTTAATGTCAGTATAAGTCAGCCAATTATCCTTCTTGAAGAAGAGTTGTCTTTTCCTATGACATAATACCTATCCTTTTCTTAGGATTAAAATGTCTTGTCTTAGTAAAGTATTGGTGACATTAACAGATGATAATTAATATATTTACATCCTTACTTGAAAAAAATCAAAAGTTGGAAACCCTGCCTCATTTCCTAAATTTTTTCTACAACTTTATCAATATTCTAGGAACAGTTGACCTAAAGATTTGATAAATATACCTGTGATGTTTTCATGCAAATGTCTGATGGGAAATACCATCCTGGAAAGGATTATATACAAAACTACAAAGCATGGCCCTGGGGATCATCCTTCAGGTCAACATCAATTCATAAATGAACGCTTTTAGGCTGTGTTTGCTCAGCAAACTATAAATCTGCCTAACTATATTATCAACAAGTTCACATTGAACCATCTTACCCAAAGATTGTCCTGAGAAACTGTCAAAGGCCCTGTTGAAATCAAAGTGAACTTGTCTGTGAGACAATGGATGAACTAGCCCAAAACTTGGAGGTACTTGCATTTTATTTTTCCTGTTAGTCATGTACTCCCCCCCTTCTCTTGGTAACTGCACCCTGGTTTTCCTTTAGAGAACCACCACTCAGCCTCTTTGAGTCCATATGGTGCAGGTATTGACTCCTCCCCACAGCTGCAGGGATAGGCATGGGGCCCAGGTCTGATCAATCAGCACCATCCATCCTCCTGATCACAGTTTTGGCTTAAGGATGGGTATATGCCCCATGACAAACCAATGAGACACAGTTCCAGAAGTTTTGTTCTACTTATTGATAAAAAGAGGCATCTTCCCATTGCAATTCCTGAGAGAATATGATACAAGCCTGGAGTCACTTTGCTCCCTAAATACAGCCAGCCCAAAACAACAGAGTGAAGAAATGGAGAGAAAGTGAGATTAATGCCATGATGATATCATTGGAGCACCTTAATCCAGGAGGACTCAGGTTACTTCTACCACTAACTTTGGTTACATGAGCCAATTAAATTTCTCCTTTTTACTTAAGCCACTTTGACTTGGCTATTGATCTTTTGCAAGCAAAAAGGTTTGGCTGCTACATAAGATTCATTTAAGAATGTGAGTTTGGTGAGTTCTGTCATTTCATTCGCCACACAAACATTTATTACACACCTTCACAGTGCCAGCCACTGTACTAAACTCAGAGACACAACAGAGAATAGACTTGGCCCTGGCCTTTGAAGAGGTAGTCTAGTGAAGGACACAGACTTCTAAGGACACAAATTACAAGAAGATGTGTGGTCACAGCTAGTCAAGTATGATTAATGTAGGAGCACAAAGACCAAACTGCACTGATTCTACCTTTCAGGGTCCAAGAAGCCATGAGAAAAAAAATGATATTTGACTATGTTCTTGAACTAGCTCCAGGGGAGTCAATCATTTCTCTTCTAATGTTCCCATCTGTTTAATTTTTTAAAAATTCACAATTTTGCCAAAAAGATCACTAGCCTAGGCTACGCTTTTTGGAATACAAATTTCTCCATTAAAAATATAATAATAAGGATGGATAATGTAGAAACCCTCAGCACCTCCCTCATTCTCCATGATTTTCCTAAGATTATAGGACAGAAGTCTGATGATCAAAACTAAGTTTGTTCTATTTCTTTGGATGAGATTCATCTGGACTCAGGGCTAGTTTAAAGCACTTTGAAGCTCTCCTTCTATGTTATAACCAAATTGGACTTTAATTTTCTCTTTCTCCTATTTGCTCCACACTGTCCTATATTAAGATCATTCTTCTAGGAAGAACAATTGAATCAAATGAGAAAAAGTGTCTCTGTGTCATCTGTTAACCTTATACCTTCTCTTTAAAACCTGGTGCCCACTTTTTTTCCTTTTTCTTCTACTTCCCCCAAACATAGTTAATGATAAGATCTTAAATTCATGGTAATTTCTGGTACATAGGACATATCTGACATATCTCTGAAATTTTCTGCTTAAAGGACAATAATTTGGGTGAATAATAATTTTGTGTTCTTACTAGTTATAATTTTATTTAATAGAGAAAATTCTCAAAGAAAAACCAGTATTTCTTCATCATCTTTACAAAAGATGTTTAAAAATTTTACCCTCCCACAGTTGCTGCTGTTGAATTGGCTGCTCCCAAAGCTGACTAAAGCTGGAGTTGGTGCCAGGTATTCTCAATAGATGCAGAAAAGACATTTGAAAAAATGCACCATTCATAATGTTTTAAAAGAAAAAAAAACTCTCAGCAAAACTAGGATTACATGACAACTCTTTATTCTGATACTGGACGTCTACAAAAAAAAAACCTACAGGTAACATCAGACTTAATGATAAAATATTGAATATTTTCAACAAAGATTGGAACAAAAACATTCAGCATAATTTCTATTCAGCATTGTACTGAAAGTTCTAAACAGTGCAATATAGCAAGAAATAAATAAAATACAAAAGATTAGAAAGAAGTAAAACTGCCATTATTCACAGATGACATGATTCTAAATGAAGAAAACCTCATAGAACTGCAAAAAAAAACAAAAAAACCTACCAGAACAAGTGGATTTAGCATGGTCTCAAAATAAATGGCCAACACATAAAAATTAATTACAATTATATAGAATAGTAACAAACAATTAAAAATGAAAGTTAAATGTAATACCATTTAAATTAGCATTAAAAGTCTAAAATCAAAGAATAAATCCAACAAAGGATATGCAAACCTCTATAATAAAAACTACAAAATACTGCTGAGAAATATTAAGGAAATCTAAATTCATAAAGTTATATACAATGTTCATGGACTGAGTCATGTGAAACTAAATATTTTTAAAATATGCATTATCTCAGATTCTTACAGAGATTTAATACAAATCAAAATCCCAGTAGGATTTTTTGAAGAAATTGACAATTGATTCTAAAATGTAAATTTAAATGGAAAAGGATCTAGAATAGCCAAGCAGTCATAAAAAAAGAAATTCTTATACTGCCTGATTTCAAGACTCACCATAAAACTGCAATAACCAACAATATGGTATTACCATAAGGATAAAGCCATAGATCTGTGGAACAGAATGGAAAATACAGAAATAGACACATAAACACAGTCAAATGATTTTTGACAAAGTCACCAAGTCAAAAAGATAGGAAAACAAAAGTATCTGAAGCACAACGTACCAGAACATGTGGAGACTTGTATTTTAAAAAATGGGGGGGATGGGCAGGACATGGACAATGTATATGACCTAAACTTATGTACCCCCATGATGAGCTGAAATAAAAAAAAATAATAATAATAATAAAAAAATGAACCTCAACCTTTGTCTCACACAACACACAAAAATTAATTCTAGATGCATCATAAACTAATCATAAAAGCTGGGACCATAAATTTCTAGAAGATAAAATTTCTTCATAACTTTAGAGTAGGCAAAGATTTCTTAGACAAAATACAAAACGCCAACCACAAAAGAAAAAAAATAATTATACACTGGACCTCATCAAAATTTAAAATTTATGCTCATGAAAAACACAAGCAAGAATATGAATAGATAAGCCAGAAACTGGTAGAAAAATACTCTCAATTCATAAATCTGACAAAGAACTTGTAGCCAGAATATATAAAGAACTTCTACAAGTAAATGATTTTTTTAAATAATAATAATGAGTAAAAGACTTAAACACACTCTTCACAAAGATATAGGAATGTAAACAAAACATACATGAAAAGATGCTAAACATCATTACTTATCAGGGAAATGCAAATTAAAACCACAATGAGATACTGCTAAGGACACATTAGAATGCTAAAATCAAAGGAACTGACAAAACTAAATGTTGGTGAGGGTGTATAGCAATTAGAATTCTCACACATTCCTGATGGGCTTGTAAAATGAACAACCACTTTGGAGAAATCTTTCATGGCTTCTTATAAAGTTTTACCTACCCTTTGGGCCCAGCAATTGCACTCCTAGATATTTACCCAAAACAATATATTCATACCATGGAATACTACTTGACAAAAAAATGAACCATAATACATGCAAGCAACCCTCAGTAGAAGCTCAACCCTTTTTGGCTATGGCAAGGATAAAGGAGAGCAAGTGGGCTTAGCTATCTAACCAATCACAAAGCCACTAAGAGCATAAATTCCACCACCTCCAAGGCCAGCCTTTCCTTTATGCAGTGATGTCAATAGACAGGACAGATGAAGGCATAGAGTTACTGACATGTGGGTCCCAACTACACAAGCAAGGGAAACCACACACAGCTGCCATGCTCAAGAAGGTCTAGAGCTCACAGACTCAGGTTTTCCTCTAACATCCAGATCACTTTTCTCTCCATACGATCATATAACCTCAGGTATTGTTCTCTGTGTAAATGCGTTCTGCTGTGATTCGAATATTTGTCCCCTCCAAAACTCATATTGAAATTTAATCCCCAATGTGGCAGTATTGAGAGGTGGGGCCTAAAGAGGGAACTGGGCAATGGGGGTTCTGCCCTCATGAATAGATTAATCCATTCAGGGATTAATGGATTAATGGGTTAATGGATCAATGGGCTGTCAAGGGAGTAGGACTGGTGGCTTTATAAGAAGAGGAAGAGAGATCTGAGCTAGCATGCTCAGCCCCCTTGTCATGCGATGCCCTGTGCTCCCTCAGGACCCTGCAGAGTCCCCACCAGCAACGAGGTGCTCAACAGATGCAGCCCCTATGTCACGGAGTGCTCAGCCTCCTTAACTATAAGAAATAAACTCCTTTCTTTATAAATTACCCAATTTTGGATATTCTGTTATAAGCAACAGAAAATAGACTAAGACACCTTCCAAATTCCATCTCAGTTCCTTCTCTCTCTTTTGAATGAAAGGATGCCACATTCAACAGTTCTTCCTTTTCATCATGCTTGGGCTACATAGGACCTTGCTGACCAAGACATGTTCTTCTTGCTGAAGAAATAATGTTTAGATGCTTACTGCAAAAGATTCAGCATGTTCTGTTTTTACTAACATATCATTAAAATATCCCCAAACATACATGACCACATACTGATAGCTTTTTATACACAGAACCTCAAAGCCAGTACATTGCTCACCAAGACTACTTAACATTTTCTTACTATTTAAACACATTCAATTGCCCTCCTGGTCAGCACAACCCATCACTCTGAGGCAATATTCAATTGTTCCACAAAATTATTGTTATAAAGGTGCCAGGTGTTGTGTAAGGAGGAAGTCAGACATGTATTGTAAATAAGACACATCTGTCTTTTCAAAGGAAAGCAGACCAACAGTCGACTGAGGAGTCACCACTGAAGACTTCTCCTTTAGAGAGCAAAGAACATGAGAAGTTTTTTTAATCTGCCTGGAAAGGTGTGAGCAAGGTGTTAGCTTCAGTCATGGGGATGGGCCAAAGATTTTTCAAGGTTCTTTCCATCCTTCAGAGTACAATGGTATAGAACCAGGAACAAACCACCCTGGAAGATGTATATGTTACACTTCCTGGATTTCAACTTACCAAAACCACTTAAGAGAAATAAATAATGTAAACAATGGTGAGTGCACTAATAAAACAGGTCTAAAAATGATCTAGAATATACCATGTAAATAAAATTTCACCTTTGGTGTCCTTTATCTGAAAACCACACTTTGCAAACATGATATAATCAGAAAAGGGTAATGTTCAATACCATGTTAAATAATAATAACACTATTAATGCCTACTACATGCCACGTATTTCAATTGCTTCCTACATACCTGAAGGGGGTTGGGTATTAATATCTCCATTGTACAGATTGGAAGTCTGAGGTTACAGTGGTTAAGCCATTTGCCTAATATTACTGACCTATTAAGTAAGCAGAAGGATTTGAACCTAAATCTAACTCCAAACTATATCTTTCCACTTGTTCATGCTGCCTTAAAGTTCTTGAAAAACTTGGAGACCTTCGTTTGACTCCCAAAGAACATCATTCTGTGAACTATTGTAAGGAGTAAGATCAAAGGTCCTACACACTTTGTGCTTCTCCCTGTACCAACCGACACTGCCGAAAGACACCCACTACCTGTGGCCACCATCCAAATGACCAGAAAAGCCTTCCCTAACCCAAAAGGCATGGATACTAGTGCCGCTCTGTCTCTGACTAGCACTCTGAAACTCAATATCTGTTTCCTCTCCTGCTACACAGGATAATATCTGTCCTTAGCTGCTCACAGTCTCATTATTAGTAAAATAATTAAGAGTTAACAGACTTTTAGACAAGTAAGAAATTCTTCTTGCTTGTGAAGACATTCTCACTTTGCACAGAAGTCCAGCATGGAAGAGCAGAAGGAACGCTGAGCTCAGAGTCAGAGGACCAGAATAAAAGTTCATAGTTCAGCCACTACTTCCCATGGAATGTGGTTTGGGTCTTTGGCCCCTCCAAATCTCATGTTGAAATTTGATCTCCAGTGTTGAATGTGGGGCCTGGTGGGAGGTGTTTTGGTCATGGGGGTGGATCCCTCAAGAATGGCTTGGTGTCCTCCCCGCAATAATGAGTGAGTTCTCGCTTTATTAGCTCACATGAGAGCTGGTCGTTTAAAAGAGCCTGACACCTCCTCCTCCCTCTCTTGCTCCTCCTCTCACCATGTGACATGCCTGCTCCTCCTTCACCTGCTACTTTGATTGGAAGCTCTCTGAAGCCCCCACAAGAAGCAGATGCTGGCGCCATGCTTCTTGGTCAGCCTGAAGAATCATGAACCAAATAAACCTCTTTTCTTTATAAATTACCCAGGCTCAGGTATTCCTTTATAGCAATGCAAAATGGACTGACACACCATGTGTTCTTAGACAGGTCATTTCCCTGCTTTGAGCCTCAATGTCTTCCTCATCTAGAAGATAATGCCATTGCATCAGATTATTAATTCTTCAAAAATATGGCCCACTGACCAGTAGCAGACCATAAACTTTCTCTTGATGGGTCTCAAAGTTGACTGAAAAATAAAGGTCTTTTTATTAATTGTATGAGTAAATGGCATCTCATTCCTAAGTTTTATTTTTTGTGTACAATTAAAGGTTACTTATTAGTAAAAAAGTAGGTTACTATAATTTATTAACAGTCAACTAAAATTAGTGTGTTTCTAGTTTATTCAGGACTCAACTACTTGGGAATATTCAAAGCTCCTACTTTGCATGAACACGTGCAGAGGGTTATAAGGCCCACATTTTTAGGAAGAATACACTGATATCAATATCATTGCTATCTTCAGTTGATTGTAGCTTTCAGTTACTGTTATGACTGCTTATAAATTAATGCTAATAAGCTCCATAATCATCAATTTAGATTGCAGTGTGTCATTTGGTGAACCCTACCATATGTGGTGGTACTTACTTGGATCCACAGTATTTAAGACCTATAATTTTCAGTAGCTGGGCTTTCAAGCATGTAAGAATTTTATGGTATGTCAATTATATCTCAATGTTTTAGAATAAAAAAAACCTTCAAACTCTAACAAAAAAAAAGAATTAGATTCAAAAATGTGTGATAGAAAATATAAAATAGGGTAATGTGGTAGAGAGTGAATGAGGAGGTTTCTTTGCCAAGGCAAAGGATCTTCAAAGACTTCTCTGGGGAAGTGACATGTAAGTCTCAGTAATGAGGAGCAGGCTGGTGAAGATCTGGGTGACTCCATGGCAGGCAGAGAGACCAGCAAGGAAAACAGGTTCTGAGGCAGGCACAAGCTTGGAATGTGTCATGGTCTGGATTGTCATCCCATTCTCATTCTCCTCCCCCTGTGGGCAGGATACACTACCTTGCCCCCGATGTTGACTTTGGCCACGTGACTTTGCTTTGGGCAATGGAGTATAGCAGAGGTGACAGGAGCAAAGGCTTAAAATGTACCTGTGCAATAAGCATGTCCTCTTGGGCTACTGCCTTGCAAGTGGAAGAGCCTGCCCTGAGTAGCTGCTGCCCCTTCATTCTGGGTTCCATAATGACCATGCATGGAGCAGACTGGAGCCTATGCTACTATAAAGAGCTAAGCCCAACTGTATTTTCAGCTTGAAGCAGAACTTCCCAGTTGAACTCAGCCTAGATTAGCTGATTCAGTCAACTTGCAGTCCTATAAAAGGGAGAATAAATGCTTGTCACTGCATGCTCCTGAGTTTTGGAGTAGTTTATTATACAGCAATAGCTGACTGATATAGCATGTTCAGACAGAGAGAAGATTGGTGCGATTATCGTGAGTAAGGAAGATGAGTAGTAATATGGATGAGATAGGAAGGAGTCACATAAGGTAAAGCTTTACAAGAAAGTTCTTTAGTTTGGATTTTAATTTAAGCATATTGGTAAGTTATGGAAGAGTTCTAAGCATAACAGTAACACTGACTGTTGTATGTAGGATGGACTGCAGAGGTGTGTAAGTGGATGATAGGATACCAGCTACAGGAAGCTATCATGATATTCTGAACAAGAAATGACAGTAGCCAGGAGTAAGGTTGTGGCTATGGAAATGGTGAGACATTATCTAATTGAAGATATATTTTGGAGGTAGAGGAGATGGTACTAATTAAATGGACTGGATTAGAGATATAAAGATAAGAGTGTTTAAGGATGGTTCCCTAAGTTTGGAGCCTAAACATCTGGGTAGAAAATAGAGCTATTTACTGAGATGGGAATGCTTGGGATTAGGGCAAAAGATGCCCAGAGTGGGGAGATGGGGAGAATGGGCAGTTCTGGCATCTTATGTTTGAGATGCTAACTAGGTGGTTAGATATTCAATTCTGCCTTTCAGGGAAGTGCTGTGAGCCAGAAATATAAATGTGAGTATACTCAGTGTTCAGATGATATTTGAAGCCATGAGACCCAAGATCATCTGAGAGGTGGAAAAGATATCTCAGAGCTCAGTCCGACATTTGGAGGTACAGCAGCTGAGGACAAGCCAGCCAAGGTTACAGGGAAATACGGGTCTGTGAGGCAAGAGGAAAAGTAAGCAAGGATGATAGCAGGAAATCAAGAGAAGAATCGTGGCTCCAGTGTGATTCATTCATAGCTTTGAGTGATTGCTAAAGAAGATACACAACTAATTACAAAAGCAAATAAAAAAAGGACAAGGAAAACTTTGAACAGTAATATTTCACTGTTATAACAACTCACCTCTAGAAAGTAGGAATAGGTTTGGCACGTGAGCCATGGGTATTGTGCCCTGTATAAGTAGGTTTTAGTGAGAAAAGTTTCAGAGTCACTGGATTTAATGGTTTCTACAAGCTTTTCAAGCTCTTTGACTACAGACTGGTTAGGAATCTACATTAGTTCAGTGTAGATCACCCAATGTACATATCTAATGGAGATGTAGATGCAGAGATAATCTAGGTAGAAAGAACAGCGTACAAAGAGCTCTTTTATCCCCATACCTCTTCCACCTCCAAAAACCAGCACAGCTATGGATTGGAGATACCAAGGAGCAGAGTTTGCAATGTGCCATAAGACAAAGTAATAGCTAAGCCTGCGGGAGCCGAGATCCTTGAGTCTAGAGGAAAGGCACTGGGGGTGTTTACTTTTGCTTGGAAGGATTTAAAGTCATTTCCCTCTTGGTTTCCCATTACTCCCTCTTTGAACTTCCTTCCTTGCCTATGACCATTAAGGTAAGATATGGCCAGCACCTTCTCCAGCTTGCTACAGTGTGTTCTCCATGGCTCTTCATCCCCAACAGACCCAAGCAAGAGCCCAGCTGGTGCCTAGATGGAAACAACAGTCTCCCCTGGGAAAAAGAAGTCCTTCCTACTGCAAAGTCTGCCTCAGTAGAGGAATGCACCAGAGCTTAGGAACAAAGTCCCAACTAATAATAAAAATGCTTCTTTATGGGCTCCTTGTCCTCTAGCCCTTTTGGTCAAAGTGTGGTCCATTGACCTGCAGAATAGTGTCTTTTGCAAACTTGTTAGCAATGCGCAATGCCTGATCTACTGAATTAGATCCACATGTTAACAAGATTCCCAGAAGGTTCATATGCACATTGAAGTTTGAGCAGCATTACTACAGCATATATTTCCCTTGGGACTTTGCAGGAAGGGGTGGCTGATTGAGCACAGAATTGTGTGTTTGTCAGTTCCCTGGACAAATACCCCATGTAATCTCCATGAACACAGTACCAGAATTCTGAACAATCAAAAGAGGTTTATACAAGACTTGGAGTGTTCCATGGCAGAACTAACCTTGGTGGGTTTGGGTGGCTCGTTCACATTTTCTCTGAAGTACCCACCACTGCCAACAGTCACTCTCTAAGGAAGGAAGCCCCAAGTTCTTAGGAATATTAACAGAGATGACAAGAAGGACTCTGATGTTCTTGGTGGCTTCACAGGGAGGATTCAAGATGCCTCTGCCCTTTTTATCCTAATCAGAGATATTAAATAAGTCCTAATTATGCTTGTGGACTTGAGAGATCTGGAGTCAATTCAATCACAGTGGGAAGATGGCATCATCTGTGAGCAATGAGAGGGGAACGGAAGCCCTTCTGCCAGGTGATGCAATGTGACACTTCCTTAAGTTGCAATAGAAGAAACACCAAATGGCAGTAGCAGAAGCCCAGGATCTATGAGGGAAAGATAAAAGGTCTGTTTCTGGAACATGAACTAGGAATCAGACTTGCTTCAAGGCAGAGGGAAAAACAACATGAGGAGGCAAGGAGGCTTCAGGAATTCATAAGTGCACAGAAAGCTACTATTTGGGCTTTGGAATGAGAACATCAGAAACCAAGGGAGGATTGGAATCAGCTTAAAAATTGGTGTTTGTCTTCAAGTCATAACAAGAAAAGGGGAAAGAGAAAGAAGAAAAGGAGGGGGGAACTCAGGACCAGTAAATAGTGTCAGGCCTAACAGTGGCAGAGAAGGAATCAACAGAGCAGGTTGAAGCCGTTTAAAAAATAAGTTAAACTTACCAAAAAAGCAGGAAGGGACCGTCAGAGGGAATTGAAAATAAAATATTAGAAAAAGTATATTCAGATGCCTTTTCTGCAAGCAAGAACATGCTAGAAAAAGAATACTCCTAATATCACTGAAACAGAAAAATGACTTGAGCCCAAAACAATCAAATGCTACAACCTCGGACACCAGCAACAGTGGGGATCTGTCAAAAGGATTTTCCATTGAAAACCAAGGAGGAAGGATTCCTAGATCTAAGGGGTTGCATGGCCAGGGGTAGCCATGGAAGTTGCTGTGCCCTAAATGCTATCACAAGGCTAAGAGAGCTTCAAGATTCTGCAGGTTTGGAAAATGGCCCAAGGAGAAGAGCAAGAGCCTAGGACCAGGGAAATGCAAGGCCAACTACAGAGTCGCCTGTCATAACATGGGTTTCCTGCTCCCCGAGCTGGCAGGGACTGCTCAGTCTTTCTTCATCCAGGAAGACCTTCTCCCTTCCCAGTGTGGGGAGTGAGGGTCAAGTGCAGGGTGAGATCGCGAGTATGGACTGGGAAGCCAGACAGCCAGGACCAGTTCTGCCATTTCCATGTGAGTGACCTTGGACAAGTTGGATGGTCAGTGTGCATCTCATAGGGTTGTTATGAGGACTGGGTGGGCTAGAATAGTGCCCTGGCATGTAGTTAGCATTGAGTAAGTGTTAGCTCTTCTTCCCTCACTGAAATACTAATTCCACAGAGACAGGGGAGTATTGGTCACTGCTGTAGCTTTGGCACCTAGAATAGTACATGGCAAACAGTAGTTGCTCAATAAATATTGTTTGAGGGAATGAATAGTTCATTCTCTGAATCTTCCTCCTAGTATAATGTTGGTGCTTGTGGGTGGTATATATGGGTTGCTGTCTCTTTATTCTGTTACCTGTCTCTGGGTGAATCCTTTAAAAACCTCCCCTCCAGAACCACTGGAGTTTTCTGGGCCATTTCCCAACTTCCTTTCTCATTGCATTCCCTGTTGTACATCGAGCACACCTTCTTGGGAGCCTCGCAGAAAGTGGGGAGAGGTCACTTTCTCTCTGTGTGCCCGGGAAATGGCAAGGGGGTGGGGGAACATGTCCATTAACATGACTGGCAATTACCCAGCTGAATCCCACCCGCATCCCACTGCGCATCAGTTGAGCTTGTGAGCAAGGGCCCACATCACTTTCACTTTCCAAGGTTTCTGAGAAGACACTGTCAAGGGAGTGACAGAAATGGTGAAGTGCTTTTACCATGCCGCAGCTCCCACTCTCTCTGCCTTGACAGAAAATGTAAATACAGGCAGGCAAGCAACTGAGTTATTGTCTGCTGGGAGTGGTTAAGAGCTACAAAGCACAGCAGGAAGCCAAGAGACAGCATCCATTTACACTGAGCATTTGGCTCCCAAGAAGCAACCTGGCAACATAGTGTGTGTCCTGCCCACGCCCAAATACGGCACAGCGGACGTAGTGACACTGACAGTTCGTAAGTTCATTTTTACCCAAGGGCACTCTCCTCTGCAGGCATTGCTATGCAATGTCAGGGGCCCTGGAAGGTGTTGCCAAGCCACTATGATCTTATTAGGGCTCTGCTGATCCGTGCGGCCTCGTTCCCCGCTCCTTGTCAGACAGTGGGTCCAGCGGCACTTTCTACAATGACAGCTGTGCTGTCCAACACAGTAGCCAATACAGCATGACTACCAGCACTGGAAATGTTGCTAGTGCAACTGGAGCTGAATTTTTAACTTTATTTCATTTTAATTAATTTAAATTTAAATAGCCACACATAGTTTGTGGCAATTATCTTGGACAGCTCAACTCTAAGGTGCTAAAAGAGCCCTATTTGCACCTCTGCTCCCAGGTCTTTTATCTCAGTGACTTGCTCCTCCAGCAGGAATCTACTTTCAGGGAATACACTTTATTTAAGCAAAGTCTGGCTCCATTTCCTGGGGTTAAAGATCAAGTGCACCGCCACCTCCAAGGAATAAACAAATAAGCCCTATGCTTCTAATCTTAACAAGTTTGCAAAGGTCTTCTCCAGACACTACCTCATTAGGGATGCACACTACCCTGGGAAATAGGGTATTTCCCCCACTTTACAAACGGGGACATGGTCTAAGGTCATGAAGCTAGTGATGGCCAAGCTGGCACTTGAATCTTGGTCCAAGTCCAGAGCCCAGACTGTTATTCAATTTCATCAGAAAAGAACAAAAGGAAAAAAAGAAAATGCCTCTTTGAAAACATCAAATTTTCTAGGATGAATATAAGCAGCCAAGTGACCCAGATTTTGGTTTCACAGCAGCTCATACCCGTCTCTCCCAGGACACCTGTGTCTAAGCTGCAGCGCTCCTGGTTTTAACAGCAGTGGTTCTCCATCATCTGCACTCCCCACGCCCCAGAAAACCCAGCAACCTGACAGCACCTCAAGGCCCTTCCCACTCACTCGCTAAGTCCCTCAGCTCTTCGTGTGCCAGGCCCCCTGCGAAGCACTGCCCCTCTGCCTGGAATGCCTCCTGCCTCCCCTCAACCTGAGGAAAAGCCCCCCTCGCCAAGGCCTGGAGCATCCTCTTCCGGAATGTTTCCCAGAAAAGCATACACACACCCCTCCTCCAGCCCTCAGCAGAAATATTTGCTGTGATCTTACAATCCTCTATATTACATTTTCTCACACTGCATCACAGACAATTCTGGATGCTTTTCATTACTTCATTTATTAACCGTTACTAAGCTACAGATCCTCTTGCCTCAGCCTCCTGAGTACCTGGGACTACAGGCATGTGCTACCAAACTCAGCTAACTCTTTACATTTTTGCTGTAGAGATAGCATCTCACTATGTTGCCTAGGTTGGTCTCAAACTCCTGGCCTCAAGAGATCCTCCCCCATCAGCCTCCTAAAGTGTTGGGATTATAGGTATGAGCCACTGTGCCCAGCCCAGTTCCTCTTTAAAGGAGAACATTAGAGCCAAAATAACAAATTGGGGCTGCTGAGACTCAAACCAGGCTATCAGACTCCAGAGCCTGCATGGGCTCTGGAACTGGGGGCGGGGGGGGGGGGGGGGGGGGCAGATAATAAAAATAAGAGTAGGAAAATAAAAAGTAATAGTAGGGGAGAAGGTGATACCCCACTGGGGAGGGGAGGTGTAAGGTAGGGGAAAGGGGTCCAGGAATTAGTAACTTTTTCTTTAAACATTTTAGAAATGTTTCTCTGGCTATGGTAAAAATAAAGAACTTTGTAATCTGAAAAATAAATACAGAATGTTCTATAAAATATATAAATTAATGCTGTATGTTAGACAAAGGGCCATAGAGAGGAGACCTGAGAAATCCCATGGTACCGAGCAGACCACTGTCCTTTCTGGGTAAGAGGAAAAGCCAGGCTGGTTCTGGAGCTTAAAGATCATCCCAGACCACGGTGAGGGGTGCCTGACTCTCTTCCATGCAGTGCCACATCTGGTGTGGACAGGCTGTCCTCAGCCAGGGGTTTCTGCGGCTGCTCGGGCAAGATGAGGAGACCACGTGGAAGCAGCCATGACCCTTGCCCTGCCCTCTCACTGCCCCCAGTGAGGGCACAGACAGCTCGAGAGAAGGCACACTCCATCACATCGCCACATTTATTTTCTTCTATTTCACACCTTCTTCTCTCACCTCAGACCTCCACCCCTGTTTGCCCTCAGTTGATGACTTCTTATTGCACTGAGAAAACAGAGAACTAGCGCGTCTTTGCACCTTCAGATCTGCCAAGCTCAGGGGCCTGTATTCATCATTCTCTGCCTTCCCTCCTGGTGCCAAGGATCAGCTCACCCTGCTCCTAGATGAATGAGTCCCTCCACTCACGCATGGGATCCCCGCCCCTCGCTCCTACTCAAGGACTGCCTCCTGCTACCAGCCCCCTCTCTCCTGCACCATTCTTTACAGTCCCACCAAATGTTACAATATGTCTGACCTTAAAAAAAAACTCCCTAGACCCCAAGTCATGTTCCAGCACCTGCCTCTTTATTAAAAAAAAAAAAAAAAAAAGCCCACAAACAGCTATACTTGCTGTCTCTGTTTCATTACCTTCCTTTCTCTCTTAGCCTCCCTTCAAATAAACTTTCTTCCTGGCCCTCTGTCATCTAGAAGAATAATTAGTCAAGAGTAGACAAATTTTGTTAATTGAAGAAATAAGTGAATGTTCCTTGTCTCTATTCAAAATTATCTTGCAGTTTATTTGTTTCTGTGTTTATCATCTATCTGCTCTGACTCTATACAAGCTCCATCAGGGAATCTGTTCTCTGGTTCACAGCCATAGCCTCAACAACTGGACAGTGGCAGGCGTGGGGTAGGCACTCAACAAATACAAGACACAAAAGTAAACTTCCGCATAGGGTGCAGCCCTACCCATCAGAGTCCCCCACTGGACCTGGGGCTCCCTTTATCTCTTCTTGTCTCCCATCTCCCCTCCTTTGATTCTGCTTCCTATCTCCACCTGTTCCTGCCCCTCCCAGCCTGAGCTCCTAATCTAGGGTCTCTCTAGGCATGATCCAGCTTGAGCTGAGACCATACTCTGAATTTGCAGTTATCCGGGAGACGCTTCCAAGCACCTACAGGTTAATTTCTGTTACTGAGGAACTTCCTTGATCTGTCTCAATATGCAGTCACTTCCAAAAGGCAAATACACCAGGCAAGTGCCTCTGGAGATGGCTAAACTGTAGCTGCTGTGCTCTTCTCTTGGAGTAGCAGGTGTACAGCAGAGCCAATGAGACACCTCCCTATGGAAGGAAGGTGGGGGAAGGGAGATAGCAAGGAGGAAGAGGAAAGCAAGAGCTGACACTGTTGGATACCAGCTGTCTATCAAGCACTTTGATTACATTAGTTCATTTACCTATGACTATCCCTAGTCTATAGATGAAGAAACTGAGACCTAGGAAGGTTAAGTAACTTGTTTACATTTACTCAGCTAGCAAATAACAAAGCTAGGGTTTGAATCTGCTAGAATGTATTATAAGTCCTACCAGTGTAGAGGCTGGTCTTTGTGTTCCCCACTGTATCCCTGGCACTTGGAATGGTACCTGGCACTTCAACAAATGCCTTATTGAAAGAATTAATGAATGTTCATGAATGAGCTCAGGTCCAAATGATACCAAAGCCCATGCTTTCCCCAGGATAAGCCCCTGAGCTTTGTATCCAAAGCTGTGCACAGCTAAGCCCCAACCTCCCTTCCCAGGCTTTTCTGTCCTCTGACATGAGCTCATTACTCAAGCCAAACTGGCAACTACACTGTCCCTTGACAGTATATCTGTATATCCCCCCACCCCACACCTCATACACCTGCCCCCACCTCTCAGCCTAACCCAGCTCTACTCATTCTTCCACTCTTGCTGCAGATCCTCCCAGGTCCTGCCAGCCACAAATGACTCCGGAATCCTCATCCCCCCAACAGCACTCACCACCTGAAAGTCATTTGGGAATACGAGTAATGCGCCACAGGGCTCATTCTTACACACATACCTGCATTTCCTCCCCAGCTACACTCTTTTGGTAGTAATCTTAGCAGCGCAGCTATAGCAAGACCCCAAACTGTGAATGCAGAATAAAAGGACAAAGCCACGTGCTAAAAGAGGCACCTGAGGCCTGTGGTCTCCCCCAATGAGGAGCTGTGCCTCATCAACACGCTCATTCACACCAGCTGGCATAGAGCACCTACCATGCACCTGCCACTGCTCAGCCAGGCCCAGGCCCTCCCACCTGGAGCTGCTCCCAATTTAGTTGGGGAAACAGTCCTAGAAACAAATCTTCGAAATATAAGCTTATGAGTACCGAGAAGGAGGTCTAAGAAGCCATCCATTCTAACATGTACCATTATTTTGGTAAAAGCCTTAGGGATAAGAAATGCAACCTTCAGTGATTACATGTATACAATGACTGTAAGATACGTCATCTTAAAAGGCAAAATATGCATCTCCAAATAGAGAAAACATGGCAAAACCTACCATGAAAAGCTGAAGAGAGGATGAAAGGTGGAACTTAACACAAGAGGAACTCAAATACCCTCTCCCATTTATTCAGACCCACTAAGCACAGGAATGAAGAGGGAATAGGCAGGAGGAAAGGGCAAACTTGGGTCCAGGTCTCAGGTGGTAGCAGGTGGGCCCAGTGTACATCAGATCCCCCATTCCTCTGGGACACTTCCTCCCTCCACCAAAGACACAGGGGAAGGACTTGGAGAGTAATGGCTGGTGAGAACAAAGACTCCAAAAGGCAGCGTGAGATCCCCGAGCAAGCCCCCCAGGACTGCATCAGAGAGCCCTCACTGTGAAGTGCTTCTCTAGAAAAGCTGGTGTGGAGAGCACACCAGAGATTTTGCAGGAAGGGAATCCTGTTAGAGAGTCTAAGACAGCTAAGGCGTGTGCACACACATATGCACACCCTTACCACGGGCACAGGGCCACACCTGCTCCCATGACAAACGACAGTAACTGCAGACCTTTACTCAACACCTGCTAATCCCAGGCACATGCTTAGCATTTCTCAGACATGGTTTTTCTTTTGCTCCTTATGGTAACTTTGTGAGGTGGTTATTGTTATTCTTACTTGACAGATGAGAAAATGCATGCAGAGAGGTCAATTAACTAACCTACCCGGCTTGTAAATGGTGAGTCTGGCATTTAAACCCAGGTCTTAATTACTATTCACACACAGCCCCAAAAGCCCCATACGTGGGCACATCCCCACACGCACACCCATGCCTATGTTCACACACACAGAGCCACAGATGTGCACTCACACCTACTACATGCACACTCACAGCGAGGCCCCCTCTACCCTAACCTAATGCCAGTTCTCTCTTGCTACAAGCAGAGGCTCCTGCTCCCTCTCCTTTCATTCCACCACAGCCATCAGCCAAGTAAACCCAACATAATGATTTCCCATGTGGTCTTAATTTGTGCAACAGAACCTCAACAGGTCATTTCCAAAGTGCTTTAAGCCTATTAAAGCCTTGCAGCTTGTCAAGGTGTAAAGGCACTCACAGAGCATCTGAAGCCCTGGGTGCCTCGTGGAGGTGCAGACCTCCTCAGGTGTCTGCAGAGCTGTGTTTCTCAAGGTGAAGAGCAAAGTTAAGTGGTGTAGGTGTCAATCGCCCCTGGCGGGGCTGTGGCTGAGGATATCAGAGAATTCAGACTTACACACACCAATTAACTCTCCGCTGGTCTCTGGATATCAGGAGAATAAAGTGCATTTAAAACCACAGAGAAAAACTATGACTAAAGGAAGCCTTCAGTGGTGTATGTATCCTTCCCCTGATTTTAGATGGACCTATTCATGACTGATCCAAGTGTGACTGCTCAGGAGACTTAACTGCCCCCTCAGTGAGCCACTCTGAAGCCAAGAAGATCTTCCTTAGGTGTCAGCTACACTCCCCATGCAGCTACGCATGCGCCATTGCCTCTATGAAGTCAAGGCCAACCTCCTGCCATCGTCCGGGCCTTGCCCTGCCAGGAAGCATTGCCACCTTCAGTCTGCTGCTCTCAAGGCTGAATGACCCCAAGTCTCACTGTCACTGGCCTTCCCCCTGAAGCACTCATTCCCCATTCCTGGGCACAAATCAAAGCTGGGGGAAGGGGCCAACCACTGCTTGCCTCAGTCTCCCCTTACTAATACTGTGGAAGTGCACCATAGCAAGATGGGTCAAGCCCAGGGTTCGGGCTCTAAGAGTTCTGGGTTCAAGTATGATTCTGCCACTTAACCTCTCTGGGTCTTGGCTTTTCTCATGAGAAAAATGAGGCTGCTGGGAGGATGAAACACAATAGAGTGCTTCAATTTGTAAAAGACTGCACACGTCTTTGAGAATACGATGCAAGAATCGACCCCTTCCCCAGTAAAATGCATACACATGCAAAGTTTGCATGCAATTTCAGGGGGTCTACAGGTTCACTGATGCTTTTCCGTGGACTCTAAGAAAAGATCTCTGAGATAAAACAGGTGTCTCTTAGCCAAGCACAATACTGTTAGCTATTAACTTAATAGTATAGTACTAATAATCTTTTACATATTTGCTTATCTTCCAACTAAACTTTCATTTCCTAAAGGACAGGAATCATAACTTGGACCTGCCTGTAATTCACAAGTCCTACATGCCGCTTTGCAGTTAGTGAGCCATCGGCCTCTTTGATGATTTGTTTCAGTGGGGAAGCTGTGTCTGAGATCCTATGGGATTCGAGGAGCCAGGAGTCCTCTGTGGATATCCATCTTCTCCCTGCATTTCAGAGCTGCTGCCAACATACTGGAGCTCAAGCCAGAGACAGAACAGCTGCTTTCCCTTTCCTTTGGCCCAGACAACCTCAGTCATTCTACCTATCAGACATCCTGAGTGCATCCAATTTCCTCCCCATTGGCTTGGCTCCACAGACAGCTTGTCTTCCCAACCGCCACAGCAGAAGAGGCCATAAAGTTAGGCAAAAGGAGTACCTCGCAGTTCTTCTTCTCTCCTAGTGCCTCATTCTTTTGTGGGAAATGCCAGCCCGGCGCAGCACCATATATAAGGGAGGTCCTCAAGCATAGAGATGGATGGATGGATGGATGGATGGATGGATGGATGGATGGATGGATGGATGGATGGATGGATGGAGAGAGGAAGTGAGATGAGATAGAACTGAACTAGCAGTCTAAAGATCAGGAAACTTCAAAACTAACTCTTCATGAGGCCTGGATTCTAATTTTTATTCTGCAATTAACAGAATAAAAGGGTTTAGCTCTATAACCCTAAATAAATCTTTTCCCACTTTGGCATCAGTTTCCTCACCTGTAAAGTGAGAAAATTGGGCCAAAAGGTGACTATGTTTATATATACAAGCATTTGCTATGCTTTCAGGCCAGAGAGGGTCCTAGCATCACAATTCCCACAGTGAAACAGCCAAATTGCTGCTGCCACCAACACCAACACGGACTTATAGTCTGCCTTAGAGACTTTCCAGATACTCTTATTGCTCATATGTGTGCTCCAACAGTTCCTCACCAACCACCATGCCATCTACCTTCATCTCAGGCTCTGAGGCTTTCCCGATGTCACTGAGACAGGAGATATCTCAGGATACACATGACATTCATGCACACACAACCCAGAAGTCTGGGAAAGTGGATGCTTCCTGGAAGGAATTTGGACCAATGAGAATTGGGAGTCAACAGATAAATTTTTCTCCCTTACTGCCATGGACTGTTTGGAGATGCAGTTATATATATGGCATGTATGAAAACATCCCAGGAAACTGAGCAATCAGCCTGCCAGGAACCTGTGGCCTGCTTGGTACTGAATTCTCCTTCTCTGCTTTATTTCCCTGTCTCTGACTGCTTAGACTTGCAGCCCTCAAGAAAGTGTTAGTGCAGAAAGTGACGATCTCATATTTATTGTGTGCTCTGTGTCTCGGGCACTGTGCTAAAAGCTTTACCTCAGCTAACTACAACAAGAACAATTACCATTTATTGAGCATTTACCACAAGCACTGGCTTAAATGTTTTAAATCACTAAATCCTTGTAACAACCCTATAAAATAGGCACTAGTATTATCTCAGCATGAGAGATGAGGAAACTGAAGTATATATAAGTAACTTGCCCAAGGTTATACAATTACTGTATGGAGAGATAAGGTGAATAAAACCACTATCCCATTTGACAGAAGGGAAACAGAGATTCAGAGAGGTCAAGTAACTTGACAAAAATCACACAGCTACTAAGTGGCAGAGCTGCAACTTGAAGTCCTGGAATACAAAGCCAGCACCAACAATGCCCTGCTCTGAGGACTCTTCCAGCCCTAATATATTAACCTGTTAGGCTTTTGATAAAGAATAGATTCTTCTGGTGTTAACTACAGTTATATCTCAGTACCAAAGCCAAAGTCCTTCTCTTTACCCCTTGCTCTAGTCTACCCAACCACCTAGTCCCAAGCTGTCAAATTCTACTATCTCCTTGAACTTTTCTAAACATATTAGTCTATTGTGCTAGACTATAACTAACAGTGCTCACAAATATTTGCTGCCCCTACCAGGAAGAGAATTTTACTTTCTATCTCCTTTAACTTAAGGCTTGACCATAACACTTACTTTGGCCAATGAGATTCAAGCAGAGTGATACATATCACGTACGAGCAGTAGCTTGGAGAGCCAGAATAGCAGTTGCACTGGGTCCCAGAGGGAGAAAAATGCAAAGGAGAAAGGTAGTCAATTCATGATGAACCTGTGTCATCAGCAAGAAATAAACTCTTGATATTCTAAGTCACTGATATTTGAGGGTTATTGCAGCAACATCCAGCTTCCTGTTGATACAGAAATTGGAACAGGAAGCAGGATGCTGCCACCACAACACAACAGCAAATAAACTAAATATATGTTGCATTGGCTTCTGGGGCCAGGCAGTGGGCAGAAAGGAAATGGTATTATTGGAGCCTAGACTGATGTTGATTCACATTTTACAGGGATGAAACATTTAGTAAAGCTGTCATCTGAAATAAATTGGAAGAGAAAAATGTACCTGATGAACTCAGAAAACAGAAAGTTAGTAGTGTGTCTTGATTAATATTGGCTGCATTTGGCAAGAACTAGAAGAAAAAGATGTGTTGGGCATTGAATTGTGCCTCACCTAAAAAATTCTTATGCTGAAGCCCTAATCCCTGGTAACTCACAATGTGACCTTATTTGGAGATAGGGTCTTTACAGAAGAAATGAAGCTAAAATGAGATTGTTAGGATGAGCTCCAATCCAATATGACTAGTGTCCTTATAAAAGGGGGAAATTTGGATACAGAGATGTACATAGACGGAAAATGATTTGAAGAGAGAAGACAGCCATGTACCAGCCAAGGAGATATGCCTGGAATAGACACCCTCACAGCTCTTACAAGGAACCAGCCTCGCCATCACCTTGACTTTGGATTTCTAGCATCCAGAACTGGAGAGAATAAATTTCCATTGTTTAAGCCACCCAGTCAATGCTACTTTATTACAGTAGCCCCTGCAAACTAATAAAAGATGAGAGCAGAAAAGAATTGGCCACCTTGTAAATGCAAATGAAATAAAGAGTTCAGAAAGTCCAGGACTTGCAGGGTTGAAAGCGACAACTTTTTCTCATCTCTGACAAGAAAAGATAAAACTAAGAAAGACTTTGCACAGTCCAATTAAAACTTGCCCTTGAGGCAAGGATGACATGGAGGGGTCAGACACCCCACCCATTGCTAAAATATCTGAACAAATTAAGGTAGTACCAAGGAATCCTTTCCGTTGAACAAAATGAGGAAGGAGACTAAGGGCTTCTTCTGACTCTTGCATGAAAGCCTAATAGGTTCAAGGTAATCAAAGTTAACCATGAGTGCGGCTCTTGGTACATAAAGCCGACTGAAATTAAATAGATGATTAAAGTGACCAAATTTTATTCTTGTTTTATAGTCAAAGGACTACACTATCTTAGTTAAAAGAGACTGTGACTATTTAGGAAACAAAATAACCCTCAGGTTTCCAACCTTCCATGGGTAAAAAGTGGATTGATAGAGTTTTTTAGCTGCAAGAGAATATAATGGAAAAGGAAGGACCCCCAAGAACATGAAACCAAGAGGCATAGAAAACAACAGACTGGAGATCTACTTCCAGGAAGCAAAAGAACATGCCCAATCCCCTAAGGTAAGGGGTCCTTGTCACATCTGTCCCACCAAATCCCAAAATTGCTCTAGAAGTAATCATTGTATATCTTCCACTGTTCCCCTTTCCCAAAGACAAAAAAGGATTTATTTGATTTATCCGGCCCCTCCCACTTCTAACATTTCATACTGCGTGTATGAGAAGCAGATAATTTGCCTTTTTAGTCCATGGGTATCTGAAGTAAGAGGATTCAGATAAATACCCGATGTCAAGACCCAGCCCAGTATCCTGAGCTTTGATTCTATTGCCATGACTAGATGGGACATCTGTGTCCCTCCCTAGAGAGAGACAAGAGGAGAGTGTATTTTGTGAGTCAAAAGGAGATTGAACCAAATATTTGCAATGAGAAGGGAAGACTACAGTAAACTGTATTATCATTCACAAATATCTGCTGCCTTTTCCTGGGGAGGCCACTTCCTTTCTTGGCCATGGAACTTGCTTAGAGCAAAAGGGATGTACTCCTGACAGAAGTGTCACAGGCCAGCTCATGCTTCACCATGCTCCCTTTTCCCTCGGTCAGAACACCAGCAAGGTGCTACATAAAGGATGCTCTGTCACCATGCTCAAGAAGCCCCAGCTGTCCCGTAATCAACATGCAGAGAGACATCAGCCCTTGCTGCTATCAGCCACAGTACAACCCAGCCTATATTGAATGTCACAACCATAAATTCCTCCTCTTTGAAAGGTCTAAGTCAATTTTCCTTCTGCCTCATAAACATCTGTCTCCTCATGCTTCTCATCCCGCTGGGGCTGAGTTCTAGCATCTCCAGTTCCAGAATCTAGACTGACCAAGACTACAGAGGAGAAAAGTACTGGGCACAGAAATCTAACTTGAAGACCAGTAATACATTTTGCCAGGAGACAGAGCTCACAGTTTATTTTGATGACTTGTTTGCAGGTTTGACACCCTTATACAAGTAAGACCGTCTAATTGATTTCATGGACCACCATGTTTCAGGCAGTTAAAGTCTTTCCTTCTTGAGGAGGGAGGATTGAGCCATGTCAGGGTATCAAGTAGAGTACTTGGGAATGTGCAGGAAACTCCCCACCAAAGTAGAACTTTAAACATGACTCTCTCCAGTTATTTACCAAGAAAGGCACCTACTTTCCCCTACACCAGAGACTCTAAACCCTGGCTGCCACTTAAAGTCACCAGTGGTGTTTTTATAAGCCTATCCAAGTCTTGAGCTCCACATTAGATCAAATAAATCACAATCTCTGAGGTGAGTCCTCAGCATCAGAATTTTTTAAAGTTCCCCTATTGATTCGAATATGCAACCAAGGCGGAGGATCACCGCACCAGACAGGAAGCCCCATGAGAACAAGGACCATGACTGTCTTCTTCAAAGCTATGTCCCCAGGACCCAGTTTTGTGCCTAGCACACAGCTTATACTCAGTGAAAGAAAATAAAGAAAAAAATCTTATAAATAAATGAAAGAACCCTGAATAAATGAATCTTGACTCTGAACAGGCTGTCTTATCCACATGGTGGTTTCTCCCCATGTGCTAGACATGCATTTCATCTTTTAAAATTCGGAAACTGTACTGCTCAATACAGCAGCCACTAGACACATGTGGCTACTTAAATTTAAACTTAACATAATTAAAATTATATAAAATTTAAAAATCCAGCTCCGCAGTTACACTAGTCACATTTTAATTGCTCAGTAGTGGCTTGTGCCCACAGGACTGGACACTGGCACTTCCATCATCACAGAAAGTTCTATTGGAACTTTCAATTTTCAAATTTTAAATTTCAATTTTAAAAGCAGCAAGTGACCTTGGTGATTTAATCCAACCCTCTCCTTTTATAGGTAGTAATGAAATTTAATGGTAATGAACAGAAGGACATAAATGCAGGTCCAAGAAACCAAGAGCATGAACTCAAAAGGGAGAGAAGTCGGAGTTTAGCAGAAACAAGTGAAAAACAAACAAACAAACCTCTTTGTGGTCTTGGTCTGCAAAAAGTTTATTACTAATTAAAATTGTGACAGGGCTACACTAGAACTTGAACTGAGTGCCAGGTGTCGTACTGGGTACTAATTTATGGTGGAAAATGATACAAGTTGAGTTACAGAGTATTTTCAATTTACTGGGGAACAAAAAACAATTAAAGGAAAAAAAGAAATATGTAATTTCAATTTATGATAAGAACTCTGAAGGACTAAACAACAGGAAGTAGTGATTGATAAGAAAATGAGGGATCCTCAAAGATAAGATGGTCCCTGAGAAAGTGACATGTGAGCTAAAACCAGAGGATGAATAATAACCTGATATAGCAAGTGCAGAAACAAGGACGTCTTCTAGGCAAAAGGCAAACAGGAATGATGACATGGGTCAGGGAAAATCTTGGAGTATTCGAGGAGCCAAAAGGTGGCCAGTGTGACTGGAGTGATTTAGGTGGCACCAATGGAAGGGTATTACATCAAACCAAAATTAGTCCTCCTTCAAATTATTTATAACAGAGTCATCCAAAAATAATATTTGCCACCTCATGATGTAGTGCTGTCTTCATCAATGGAGGTGATCAGGCATAGGACTGGACTAATGACTTGCTAAACAATTAAGTACTCTCTTAAAGAGTCCCCTCTATGATGAAGTATGTGTCTTAAGAATCTCAGAACCATGAACAAGGAGGCATGAACAAAGATGTACATTGCAGTAGTGTTAGTCAAAAATCTGAACTAAGCCAAGTTTCCATTAACAGGCAAATGAATGAATACATTGCAGTATTATGCAGCAGTTCAAACTAATGAACTAGATCTAAATGTCTTCAAAAGAATAATGGTGAGTGAAATGATAAGTTTCAGAAAGATCCATACTGTATTATACCATTTATATAATTGTGTAAACTACACAAAGCAATAGCTTACATTCATTGAATGTTTGCTACATACCCAACGATGTTCTAATATATTGTATAAATCAACTAGCTTAATCCACAGAACAATGATTTGAGATAGAGGTTTTACTTACCCATATTACAAGTGGGAAAAATGAGGCAGAGAAGTTAAAGAACTTGCCCAAGATAACACAGCTAGTGAGAGTCATAGCTGGGATTTAAACCTAGGCAGTCTTGCTCCAAAGGCGTTACATTTTGCCACAACATATATGCCCTGTCTATTATCTATCATGTACATGGACACATGTAAGTATATAAATGTGCTAATATATAAGCATACACACACATATACATATCACATGGACTAGATACTCCTACCACATTAGTGGTGGCCTCTAGGGAGACTGACAGAGGAAAGGGACTGGGAGGGGAACATAGGGACTTCCATTTATTTTGTAATTACTTTTTTTTTTTTTTTGAGACAGAGTCTCGCTCTGTTGCCTGGGCTAGAGTGAGTGCCATGGCATCAGCCTAGCTCACAGCAACCTCAAACTCCTAGGCTTTAAGGAATCCTACTGCCTCAGCCTCCCGAGTAGCTGGGACTACAGGCATGCGCCACTATGCCCTGCTAATTTTTTTCTATATATATTTTCAGTTGGCCAGATAATTTCTTTCTATTTTTAGTAGAGACGGGGTCTTGCTCTTGCTCAGGCTGGTCTTGAACTCCTGACCTCGAGGGATCCACCCACCTCGGCCTCCCATAGTGCTAGGATTATAGGCGTGAGCCACCACACCCGGCCAATTTTGTAATTACTTTTTAAAAGTTCAAAGCAAATATGACAAAATGTGAATATGTGTTGATTCTAGGGGACAGCTACAGGGTTGTTGCTTGTATTATCCTTTGTGCTTGTGTGTATTTTTCTTTTGTTTTGTAAACTAGTTCCTTGTCAAGCTAAAAATCCTATGACTGAGAGCTGAGGACAGAAGTTAAGTGACAGACCCAGGGGTCAACAGTGAAAGAGCCAGGGCTAGGTCCTGGGTCTCCAGGCTCATGGCCCCCACGCCTGCTCTGCAACCCCCTGCTGCTAGGAGGTGTGTGTGCTTTATTTTTTTTAACAGACTATAAAGCCTGAGAATGGAGCCAGCCTAGCTTATCATTCCATCTTGGCTTCGCTTCATTCATTGGCTGCATCTATGAAAAGTGGTATTTAAATAAAATATTTGCATATCAAATCATATTTTTCCACTGATTTACATTCTAATTTTAGAGATGTGTTCCCACAGAAAAAAAGTTCAGTCCCAATATGTTAAAATAAATCCCAATTAAGAATCAAAGCATTTATCAGAGAGCACCATAGTCAATGCAGATCTAATTATTTTCCCACAATGCTCTCTCAAGAAAACCCTAGCCAAATGGCCACAGAGACTACATTTTAAAATGGATACCTATTAAAGTGTAGCCTCGTGGTTAATTCTGATGTTCTTGCAGGTTCTCCTTAAGTAGCCAAAACAGATTACCAGGTATTCATCTGCAGGTATTCAGTAGGCTCCTCTGAGTGAAAGAATCATGAAAATTTCATTAAATGGAATTCACCAACTAACAAGACAACCATCTGTCCCGGTTAATCTCAAATACCTGTCAAAAGGTATTTTGGCAGATGTCCTTTGGTGTCTTAAGAGAAGCTATATCTCTATCACATTGCACTTATTCATTCCCATGCTCATAAAGTAGTGGAAACAGCCATGAAGTGGAATGGGGCTAAGACACAGACTCTGCAGGTACAGACTCCTGAGTTCAAATCCCAAGTCTGCCCCAGCAGATAATCAGTGATCACAGATGAGTTTCTGGAATTCCCCAGGTCTCAGTTTCCTCATCTGGATAATGAATATGAAAATAGTACATACAGGAAAGCCAGTGGAAGGATTAAATGACAAATTTTAGGTATTTGAGATCATTCTTTTTTAAAAAAAAAATCTAGTTTAGATGACAGTTATCCATCCTCATTAGGAATTAAATACAGTGGATAATTTCAAATACATACTCCTTGAGAGAAAAAATAGAAATATTTTCCTAATGTAAATACATGAATTTTTAAAAGTTACGTAAACTAAACATATGCTAACTCATTAGTTTATTGTCTTTCATTTGTTCACTGCTATATCCCTCATGCTTTAAAGAGTGCCTAGCACAAAGTAGACACTTGCTAAATATTTATTTAGTGAAAAATGTATATTTTCTAATATATATTTTAATAATGATATTAATTAACATTTAAATTTCTTTTTCTCACAACCAATTTATATAATCTAAATTAATCCTGAAAAATATCTTGTACTGTAGACAGTACCATCATTACTCAATGTCTGAAGAGGAAACAAATTGCAAGAGGTAAAGCAATTTGCCCAAGGTTAACTTGTTCATATGAAATTGGCTCATCTACCTAATAGTTTCTAAAAGAATTCTTATCATTTTGCATTCTCTGCCGTCTCTCTCCATCGTTGCTTTCCTTAACGTACTATTTGATGGGAGAAGTATGACTGAGAGAATAGATTTTAGTGCAGATGTTAGAAGTTTGCAGATTTGGGCGATAAATACAGAGTTTATTTGCTCAATGATATACATTTAGTCACATAGTCATTTAATGATTTTCCAGAATAAGCCAGTGCAGGTGTTAATCTGCCCCAGAGAGGGACTTGAAAACCCACCCCACTCTTGCAGCTTGCTTGAGGTTTTATTTGGCAAGACCAAAAATGCATATATTTGGGAGATACTGGTATGTGAATTGAATCACTCTACTAATTGATTGAATGCAAAGTTACACTAAATCACTCCACTCAAAGTGAGGCTGACTCGTAAATGCTCCCAGAGGTAATTAGTGACTAGGCGCATCCAATCAACAGAAAAAACAATTCAGACTTGGGCAATAGTGGGTGGCAGGAAATCTGGAAGATCAGCATTAAACAAACCCTTTGGGTAACTGCATCTTACTCAAATTTTCTAAGTATTAAGAGCTATAGCTCAAACCTCAAGCACCGTTTTGTGAAAATGATTACGCACGGGCAGTGCTCCTATGAAACAGAAACCACATATTTAATTCTTATACATCTCTTACGATTTGGTTCAGATGCCACCTCCCCTAAAATCCCTTTCCCAGATAATCCAGTGAGAAGAAATTTCTTCCTTGAACATTTTTAGGACTTTATGCACATTTGACTGCAAACCTATTCTCTTTTCCTCTGCATTAGAGCGTCTGAGGTCATGGTGCATTTGCCCGTCCAAACTGTAACCTCGCTGAGGCTGCAATCTTTGCCTTATTGTCTGTGTCTTCCACAACATCTAGCTCAAAGGCTAGGATGCAAATAGGTGCTAAATTTCTGAATCTTCCCCTCAAAATAGCCTACATTAGCTTTTGTTCTGTCTTGTCACATAAAACAAGCTACTTGAAAGATACTATCTATTCTTTCTTTAGAAACTCTTCTGAAACAACTCCTGAAAGGTAGCACTTTCCTGGCAGGCAAAAAAAGCAACATACTAAAGAATTTGCATTCATGCATATTCTAATTCACTTGTATAAATGAAACACCAGTGACACATTCTCCCAACTACTTAACACTAAGACACTGTCAGTCAGGGAAAAGTATAGTTTCAAACTCTCTTCTCCAAGTCCCACTCAAGGCAAAGCAGAGGTATTCCAAAATGATTTTTGAAAATCTCATGCTGGTATTTAGGATGTTTTGCAGCTTAGAGAAGATCTATGCCAGCCTTACACATAGCCACTCATTCTCCTTCCCACACCATCCCTAATCCCTAAAAAAAATATAATTTGTTTCAGGCAAGAAGAAAATGAAAATCTTACTTATTCTTTGCACTTATACAAGGACAGCAATAACAAAAATAACACTAAAAAGCTGTCTAGTTCCTAAATAAATTCTAGCAAGCTTTAGAGTTGGTACTGTAGGAGTGCTTCCAGTTAAATGAGCTTTCTACTTAAATGTATCAATATTATTAACAGTCTAGCACTGAAATGAATATTTTCATTCCCTTAACACACATCCCCTCACAACTGGACATAGAATGGTAAAATATTAGAAGAAATAAAAATAAATGAAGAAAAGAATAATGAACCAGGTTTTTACACTTTGCACTTATGAAAGTGTTTTCCCATGTACTGTCATTTAATTCTTAACAATCATTATCTGTATTCATCCTGTTTCCAGGCAAGAAGACTGAAGCTTTGGACATTAAGAGACATATCCACTGGCATCCTTAGTACTGTCTCAAAGTGCTTCCATTTGCTCATTGACAAAAGAGGGTAATAATAATACCTACCTTATATGGTTGTAGTGAGGATGAAATAAATTAGAATGCAAAGTGATAAATCCCATCTTCTGCCCCTCCCCAATCTGCTTTTTCCACTATCCTAAACCACCTCTGCAGGCTACAATCTGACATTAATAACATACAATGTAGATGACACACATAAGGGGGATAAAGCTAAAGCCTATTACTTTAAAATGCATGGACTCATGTTTAATGAGAACTCACCATGTACCAAGTACAGTTCTAGCACTTTATATGTATTAATTTATTTCATATACATACAACCACATATAGTAGATACTATTATTAACCCCATTTTATCAATGAGTAAATGGAGGTACTTTGAGGTAGAGCACTTAAGTTGCTTGTTCATTACTATCATGCATTAACCTTGAAAAATGGGATTTTGAAGCCTGCCCATATTAACTGACCTCTGGTGAAATAGTAAAATCTCTGAGCCTCTCCAACTTGCACTGGCCAATATGGCAACCCCTAGACACATGCTATATGAATGAGCACATGAAATATGGCTAGTGTGGCAGAGGAAATGAATTTTTAATTTCATATAATTTTAATCAATTTGAATGTAGATTTAAAGTGAGTGTTTGAAGGAACAGCCATTTTCAAGACACTAGACATCAGCCAATGAAGGGCACTGATCCTTGGGAGGTGAGCTACAAAAGAGATGAGCCCTACAATTACCCCGGCTTATTGCTCTGAGACAGTTTCCAGGCTGTGGCATAGGAAGGGGAAACTCAGGCAGAGTCCAGCAGTTCCCTGAGTTGAGGAAGGGAAGCCAAGAATCTGGGCAGACCAAGGCACCTAGATTTCACAGGACAGAATACATGTAAGAAGACAGCAGCACAAAGAGAGAAATATAGATCTACCTCAAAATCAGTACTCACCTGAGTACCGATCAATACATGCATGTGAGAAAATTATCCAAGGACAAAAAAGAACCACCCAAAAGGCAAGAGCATCCAATGTACACAAGAACCAGAAATAGTGCCTAATCCCACCAGTCAACTGGAAAGCCCCATGACTCATTGGACATTGGGTAGAGTACACGGAAGGATGTCGCCTCAGTGATGGGGAATAGTTAGTTCTGCTCTACCTATCAGCACTAGCATTTCTCTGGGCCCATCTAACAAACCTTAAAAGTAGGATTTAAAAGGATTGAATTGGTTCCCAGCAACTTAACTATGTCCTAGAACAAAACTCAAGAATGTAAGAATACAAAAACAACCCAGTACCAAACAAGATAAAATTCACAATGACTGGCATTCAATCAAAAATTAAGAGGTATGCAAAGAAGAGGTAATGAGGAAAAAAATCAATCAAAATTGACCCAGCACTGATATAATTATTAGAATTTTCAGTTAACAACATTAAAACAGTTATTAGAAGTGTATTCTATATACTCAAAGAATTAGGTGGAGACATGGAACATTTTTAACAGCCAAACTGAACTTACAGAAATAAAACTATAATATATGAGATAAAAAATACACAGAGTGATACTAACAACAGACAATACAGAAGAAAATTTAGTGATCTTGAAGGCATAGCAATAGAAATGATTAAAGATTATACACAGAAAGAAAAGGGAATAGTAATTTTTTAAATGAACAGAATATCAGTGAGCCATAAAACAACTTTAAGCAACCCAATATACATGTAGTTGGAGTCCCTGAAGAAGAAAGAAGGAACACAAAAAATATTTAAAGACATAATGGCCAAATTTTTCCAAATTTGATGAAGCTCAATAAATCTTATACACAAAAAACAAGACAAAAACTACACCAAGGTACATCATAATAGAATTGCTCAAAATCAGTGATAAAGAGAAAGTCTTAAGAGCAAGAAAAAATACTTATATTACCTACAGAGGAACAAAGATAAGATGACAACAGATTTCTTGTCAGAAACAATGCAAATGAAAAGACATCATTAAAATATGCAAAAAAGGAAACTGTCAACCCAGAATTTTATATTCAGCAAAAAATATATTTCAAAAATGAAAGCAAAATAAAGGCTTTTTCAGACATACAAAACCTGAAGGAATTCATCACCAGCAGATCTGCACTATAAGAAATGTTAAGAAAAAGTCTATCAGGGCTGGATGAAAATGATACCAGATAGAAATATAGATTTACACATGGGAATGAAGAGCACAGAAAATAAAAACCACATGTGTAAACATATAATTGATTTTACCATCTAAATCTGTTTAAAAGATAATTGATTAAATAAAAATAATGCAGTCTAGAGTTTAAAACATAAGTAAAAGTAAAAATCTATGTCAACAGTAGTACAAAGGTCAAGAGGAGAAAAGTATACTTTGAAATGTTTTTATAATACACATAAAGCAGTATAATATCACTTGAAGGTAGATTGTGATAATTTAAAGATGTATGCTATACACTCTGAAGCAACCACTAAAATTACAAAACAAAGAGTTATAGCTAATAAGCCAACAGAAAAGATATAATGGAATACTCAAAAAATTCAATTAATCCAAAAGAAAAGAGAAATAGGGAACAGGGAACAAAGCATACGTGGGACAGGTAGAAAACAAATAGCAAGAAAATAAATTTAAACATGACCATGTCAATAATCATATTAAATGTAAATAGTCTAAATACACTGATGAAAAGGCATAGATTATCTTACTAGTTAAAAGAAAAAAAAAAGTAAGACCCAACTATACACTGCCTATAAGTAAAGCACTTTACATGCTACAACATGTAAAAATCTCAAAGTAACAATAATGAGTAAAAGAATCCAGACAAAAAAGTGACATGTTATATGATTGTATTTATATAAACTTCTAGAAAATATGAATTAATCTATAGTGAGAGAAAGTAGAATCATAGTTAGAGACAGAGGTTGGTAGAGGTAGGTAAGAGGGATTATAACAGGAAAGAAAGTAAACTTTTTGAGGTGATAACTATGTTCATTTTTCTTGATTATGGTGATGGTCGCATCAGTGTATTTATCAAAATTACCAAGCTGTACACTCTGAACATGCACAGTTTATTATAATTCAGTTATGCCTCAATAAACCTGCTTAAATTTTTTAATCTAATAATTAATTAGGTCCATAATTTGGTGAATCTACTTTTTCAACTTTAAATTTCATAAAATCTAAATATGTGTCAATTACAACAAATGAAAATTCAGCAAGCAATTGAGATGTGTTTTAAGTATAAAATACAAATTAATTTTGAAGACTTTGTAAAATAAAATGTAAATATCTTATAATAATTTTTTGTGTTGACCACATGTTGAAATGGTAATATTTTTGATATATTGGGTCAAATAAGATGTATAATTAATTTTAGCTGTTTCTTTTTACTCTTTAATGTGGCCTCTACAAAATTGAAAAATAAAGATGCAGCTCACAATATATTTCAATTGAACAGTACTGCACTAGAAAGGAGGATTTAATTGGAGTACTCAGAAAACATAATTATGTTCATATTTCTGCCCAACAATGGTTAGCCATCCTATGGTAGACAGAATAGTGGCTTTCAAAGGATGTGCATATTTTAAATACCAGAACGTGCAAATATGTTATCTTACATGGCAAAAGAGATTTTGTAGATGTAATCAAATTATGGATCTTGAGATGAGAATCTTATCTTAGATTATCTGGGTGGTCCCAATAACACTTTGATTTTAGCCCCATAAAGCTCATTTTGAACTTACGACCTCCAGAACTGCAAAATGATAAATTTGTTTGAAAGCACTAAATTTATGGTAATTTGTTACAGCAGCAATAGGAAACTAACACAGATTTTATGTACCTGGAAGTAGGGTGCTGCTGTAACAAAAACCTAAAAATGAGGAAGAGGCTCTGGAATTGGATAATAGGTAGAGCCTGGAAAAATTGAGGGGAGCATGGTACAAAAAGCCAATTTGTTATACAGTGGCAGAAAGCTGAGTTGAATTTTTCCTGTAGTTATGCAGAAAACAAAACTTGCAAACAATAAACTTGGATATTTATTTAGGTAAGAAGATTTCCAAGCAAAGTGTTGAAGGGGTAGCCTGGTTTCTTCTTGCTGCTTACAGTAACATTTGAGAGAAGAGAGAGGAAAGAAAAGCTGTTAAGCAAAAAGGAATCAGGGCTTGATGATTCAGGGAATTCTCAGCCTGTCCAGATTGCAAAAGACAATAAAAGGAGATTCATTGTCAGGAAAGCCTGCTCTAGAGCCAATGTGTGGCTGAACCTTTTGCTAGTGCCATGAAAGGATCAGAAGATCAGAATATTCAACCATCCAGAGGCCTCTTTGTAGAGATCAGGTGTGTGACTCGTGGATTCCCTCAGCCACGTCAGTGGTAGTCAGGAATACACACGGGATTATCTAAGATCTGTGGCTGATCCTCTTGTCTAATGGACAGGAGGCCTTCAAGGTTCTTGAAAATATTATACCAATGGAAACACTGCCAATTTGGATGGAAGGAGACTGGGAAAGCACAAAATGAAAGCAGGCTGACAAATCCCCAAAATTCTACAGGCAAGAAACAGGCTGACAAAATTACTCAACTTGAAACACATGGTATCCTCATGAGAAAGGAAGGATGTCTCAGAGGAATGAGCCACAAGCCCAGAAGGCAGAGCCAAGACCACAGAGCATTATTTCCAAGACTTGAAAACCAATGGAGTTTACATTGCTGGATTTCAAGGTTGTTTGGGACCAGGGACCTCTTTTTTCTTTCCATTTCCTTCCTTTTGAACAAGAATGTCTATCACTGGTATCCTATACCTGTCCTACCATTGAATTTTGGAAGCAGATTACTTGTTTTCTAGTTTCACAGGTCCACAGATACAGAGAAAAATTTTCCCAAAGTAGATAATGCCTAGAGTCTCACCCATACCTGATTTAGATTATTTTAGATAATGAGATTTAGAATTTTTCAGCTGAAATTAGAAGATATTTTAAACTTTGATCTGTCACTATAATAAGTTAAGACTTTTGGAGATATTGACATGGGGTGAATGCATTTTGTAGGCAGGATAGACATGAATCTTTTGGGGGCCAGAGGGCAGACTTTGTGGTGAGCAGAATAATGGCTCCTAAGAGATGTACAGGTGTTAATCACCAGAACCCATGAATATGTTGTATTACCTGGTAGAAGGGACTTTGCAGATATGATTAAATTACAGATCTTGAGATGGGGAGATTATCCTGGATTATCCAGGTGGGCCAAATATAATCACAGGGGGTAAGGACATAAGGGAAAGGCCTCCTCAAGTCCCATAATGAAGTTACCCTTCCTACCAAAGAAGCTGAAAATCCCTCCTAGTGGTTGCAGCCTGGCACATATCCCAGAGGCAGTTGCCAAAACAGAGAGCACACAGATTAGAGAGCCGAGTTCCAGCCAGCAGGCCCACACTTATGGAATTAATTAATTAGTTAATTAATTAATAGCAAGTAAAGCAAGCAGCAGGCCTTTTATAGGGTACATTGGACAGAGGAAATTTTGATTCAATTCAACATGTTTATTAACCATCTACTATGTTTCATGCACAATATTTGGCCCTGGGGATCCAGAAGTATCAAGATCTGCAGGACTCCTGCCCTTCTGAAGCTTACGATCAGACAAGTTTCCACAGCAACTCTGTTGACAAAGTGTCAGCAGCTTTGCTCAGGTCAAGAATGGCACGGACTCTCAACAGCGACTGAGCAGACTTTGCACAATGCAAAAAGGAAAGTGATCCAGTCTGTATTCTTTTAACCATACCACACTTCTATACTTCACCAATTCCTTAGTAAGAAGTGGAAATTAACATATCCATAGTCTTATTGTCTATCATTACGTAATATCCATAGATTTGCTACATATAATTAACAAGGCTTGTTATCTACACAGTAAATCTCATTCTATAATGTTGGTTCAGTCCTTCTAAAATAATTCTTTTGTCATCTTCATAAAAGGCTGAGTTAAAGGAACCCTGCCAAGCATTTTCTTAGAGAAATGTCTAGGCTGCCTTGCTACCATATCTGATCAGTACACTCCCCTGCTTAAAGGCTCCCACTTCTCTGAGAGTAAAATACAAAGCCATTACCATGGCCCACAGGCAAGAGTAGTATTTACAACAGTTAACCACAAGGACATGGTCTCTTACCTATAAGAAAGGTCAGAAATCATCAGTACCCTCAAACCCATGCATATCAGCAGAGCATCAGCTCTGCCAACAGGGTCTGATGTAACTAGCTCCTGTCTACCTCGTCAGCCACTCACCACCCTTCAGCCATGCTACATGTCTTTTAGTGGGTTTTTGCCTTAAGACCTTTATACATACTATTTCCTCAGCCCAGAATGCTCTGAGCCCTACCCTTTCCTACACCAGGCTTTCTACTCATTTTTCAAGTCTCTGCTGACATATCACTTTGCTATGATTTGAATATTTGTGTCCCTTCAAAATTCATGTTGAAATTTAATCCTCAGTGCAACAGTATCCAGAGGTGGGGCTTTTAGGAGGTGAGTAAGTCATGGGGGCTCTGCCCTCAGGAATGGATGATTAGTGCCCTTAAAAGGGGGCTCAAGGGAACTAGTCAGTCCTTTTCTTGCCCTTCCATCCCTTCCACCATGCGAGGAGACAGCACACATCCCCTCCAGAGGGTACAGCAACAAAGTGTCACCTTGGAAACAGAGACAGCCAATGCTCACCAGACATGGAATCTGCTGATGCCTTGATCTTGGACTTCCCAGCCTCCAGAAATGTGACAAATAAATTCTTATTGTTTATAAATTACCCAGTCTGTGATAATTTGCAGCACAAACAGGCTAAGATATACTGTTTCAAGGTAGCCTTTCCCTGACTACCACCATCTCCAGCTCTCATTAAATCAGATGTCCCTAGACTACTCTTATTTGGCAGCGTATACATCCCTTCATTGTAAATGTAGCAACTGTTACTCAATAATTACTTGGGTAATCACTGTTTCCTTCATTATATTTTAGATCAAGGGCTGCATCTATCTTATTTACTCTTAGTGGTAACCCTGTTATTAGCATGTTGTCTGATATACAGTAGGAATTCCATAATGATAACTAGTACTTACTGAGCATTTACTATGTACCAGGCACTGTTCTAAACAGTTTAATAGATTAGCTCCTCTGATCCTTATAATATCATGAGGTAGGTTATGTTATTTTAGATGAGGACACTGAGGCACAGTCAGACTAAGTTATTGCCCAAAGTCTCAAAATCAATAAGTGGCAGGGCTGGAATTTGATCCCAGGCAGTAGGGCTCCAGAGCCCTTGTGCTATGGTTTGAATATTTGTCCTCTCCAAAACTCATGTTGAAATTCAAGCCCCAATGCAATAAGGTGGTGATTTAGTCCCCAATGCAATAAGAAGTAACTGGGTCATGAGGCTCTACCCTCATGACTAAAGTAAACCCATTCATGGATTCATGGATTAATGGGTTAATGGATTGTCATGGGAGTGGGACTGGTGGCTTTATAAGAAGACAAAGAGAGACTTGAGTGAGCACACTCAGCATCCTCACCATGCAATGTTCTGCACTACCCAGGCACTCTGCAGAGAGCCCCCACCAGCAAGAGTGCCCTCACCAGATGCAGCCCCTTGACCTTGGACTTCTCAGCCTCCATACCTACAAGAAATAAATTCCTGTTCTTTAAATAAATCACCCAGTTTCAGATGTTCTGTAATAAGCAACAGATAATGGACAAAACCCCACCATACTGCTTCTATAAATGCTTGCTGAATGATTTGCTGAATTACAGTCCATTGTATACTGGGCATAACCAAGTAAGCTGTACCCTGAAGAGAATGCAGCCATAATGGACATTCTCTGTGCTCACGGCCTACCCCTTAGACAAAAGCAATATAGATATAGGCATAGGAATAGGCACAGGTAAAGATATAGATAATAGCTAGAGAAATAGCCTGTAAAAATAATATGACTAGCCAATGGCTTCCTAGGGTTTTGTAAATTCATTCCACTTTAGATCCCCACCAAAACTGTCAAGGAAATATTTTACTACCATGCCCTCTAATGCCTCCCTCCTACTCTTAGCATACCCACTGCATATCTGAACATGTAGGACGATAACTCAAGAGAAACAGCAAAACTGATCCCCAGACAAACATACACCAGATGAACCCTCCCCAGACAGACCCTTGTCCCCAACCTCTGCCCTCATGCAACGGAGGAGGTGACTTTACCTTGAAATAAAAATGCTTTGCTGGCATTGTGCATCCCGGACACCTGAGTGACTCCAAGGGTGGTATTCACCAGGTCAAGCTCGGTGATGATATCCATCTGAAGGTCAGGATCCATCCCAAAGCCCACCACTGGAAAGGAACAAAGAGCTGTTTTGGCTTAAAATGAAGACTGCTAGTAGCAACACAGAGCCGGGATTACGGAGGCAGAGAGTGGCAGGGAATACAAGGAAGCCAATGATGAGTGCCCGGGGAGTCTCTCTCCCTGGAAGGGAAGGAAGAGCAACTCTTTGCTCCATCACCCCACTGATATTGTAGTTTCTTGGTACCTCTCCCATTCCCACTTCCCATTATAGACCGATAATTCCTCATCCAAAACCCTTGGGGCTAAATATATTTCAGGATTCAAAATGCATCATATGTTAGAAATGTTTATAGCCTATATGCTACATTTTATGGAACACCTTCAGTAAAGTCTAAATCGGCACCCCATAATCAAATACAATATTTCTGGAGCAAAAACTATGACATATTCCTCTAATTGGCATACATAAAGACCTTACATAGGCTCACACCAGTTTAGGTCAAGTTTTGCCACCACATGAGTTCACCTCAGGATAGGTTTTGCTGAGTGTCATGAAGAAACTTTGGGTTTCAAAGCTTTTACAAATTCGGGGACTGTGGATACAGGATTGTGGCCCTGACCTACCTGCCTCAAAGACAGATGCAGTAGCAAAATCTGACACCACCAGTAAACACCTTCACAGAGTGCCCACCTGTGATAAGGAGGAAGGAAATGACAGGGACAGAGGTAGAAGAGGGACTGGCCAGGACAGAAAATCCCTGGAATAATGGATGTATATTTCCATCCACAGGGATTCCTGAATGGAAAGTTAGATACTGGGACAACCCTTGTTAGAGAATCTTAGTACAGAGAAACAAGGCCCTGAGCTTCCTACTCTCGTCTGAGAAAGGCAAATCCCTCAGGATGGCTCTTATCCAGGGGGTGCTCTGTGGAATGATTCATTCATGATTGCAAAGTGATTTCCAACCATATATGTATTAATAAATCTAGAGATCACTCTAAAAGGACTGTGCTTAAGCCATTTGTAAAGGCTTTGTCTATCTACACTTAGCATCTCAATGGCGCAATTCCGATTGTGCAGTTGGAAATGTTTTAATCAGCAACAGCAGCCAACTTTCGCCTGATGGTAATGTGGTCGCCAAGGCAAGATGTGGAGAGCTTGCGCCCACCAAGTGAATGTTCAGCCAGACATCATGCGCTATCACAACCTCACCTGTCCTCCCACCTTCACCCTGGCCCCGCAGACCTGGGGAAGGAAATCTACCCTCTCCTCACTCTTTCCCTATTAGGAAACAGGAACAGCTGCCACAGTCTAGGCTTCTGCTAACAGAAGGTTGGTCAGGAAGTTCTCTTTGGAGCAGAAACCTGTCATTGCCAAGGCAGACAAAAGGTTAAATTGAAGGCACAGTGCATATAACTGCCTTCTTAGTTTTTCTCAGGCTTCCCCTTGTCCCCTGACCTGAAGGTCTAAGTTTTCTCCTTTCTGATGCAGCCAGTTATGGGACTGGTTTACCCAAACATAGCTCCTCCTTCCATTAACTCTGCATTCATTCGTTTAGTCATTTTTCAACAGGCAACAGTGAGTGCTTACTGTGTAACATACACATTGCTAGGCACCGGAGATGTGCTCATGGGGTTTGCATTCCTGGCTGGGCCGCGGAGGGGGAAGTGGGGAGGGGACAAAAAATAAACAAACAAATAAATAAGATAATTTGAAATGGCAATAAGTGCTGTGAGGAAACTAAAACAGAGTTATGGGATAGAAAACAACTTGGATGGGGGCCATACTTTCTTTCTTTCTTTCTTTCTTTCAGACAGGGTCTCACTCTGTTGCTGTCACCCAGCCTGTAGTGCAATGGCACAATCACGCTCACTGCAGCCTTGAACTCCTGGGCTCCAGTGATCCTCCCACCTCAGCCCCCCCCAGTAGCTGGAACCACAGGCTTGCGCCATCATGCCTGACTCTAGGGCCCTCCTTTTGAAAGGGGGGTTAGGGAAGGTTCTTTTGAGCTGACCCCTGCATGACTAGAAAGAGAAAAATGGAGGAAGAGGATCTTTCCACATGCAGAGAACCATGAATGCAAACAAGAAACAAGCTTAGAGTATTCAAGGAACAGAGAAAAGGCTGGTGTGGCTGGAACACAATGGGCCAGGGGAGAGTAGTAGAACATGAGGCCAAGGGGTGGGCAAGGACTAGATAATATAAGACCTGTGACCCACCACATGGAGCTAGGATGTTACTCTAATTCTAGTGGGATATCATGGAGGGTTTTCAGGTTTGTATTTTGGGTGGGAAAAGGGGGATGAGATAAGCTTTGATTTACAATTCAAATATGATCTAACTTTAAGTTTCCATCCTTCCGGCCTGATACTGCTTATCCCACACCCAACTTGAATTCACAAAGACTGATCAAGTGCCAACTCTGTGCAAAGAAAAGCTGAGCTAGATGAGCTTCTATTACCCCAAGCAAGCCCCACCCAGCACCATGAGCTTGTTGTTGAAACTGGTGATGTTTTTCACCAAGTAAGCTCAGATGCTAGCAGTTCTGTGATCACCTTGGAAAGACAGGCAAGGAACTAATATTTCAGTTTGATCTATAGTGTTCTACATCTATATGGCAGAAATTAAATCTCAGAGGACCACCAACTTGCTCTTTCTTGGGCCAGAAATTTGGAAAGTGGCCTGGGGAATGTGCCTTTGGCTGGACGCAAGAGGAAGGAAGCATCCCTGTAGCATCAGTGCCACGCACAAGGTGGACATATGGCAGGCTCTGAATTTAGGAACTGATTAATTACCTAATGATGGAGTGCATGATTATTGCTTTGGGTACAATGATTTCAGAACAGTATCCATGAGAGGACAGGATAGCATGAAGGCCAAGGAAACTTTCTAAAGACTGTGGTTAACCGAATTATTGGCCTCAAATGTTTATCCCTCCTACATCTACAGCCTTTGCTGTGTGGCTTTACAGCTCCTTCCACCTGAATCGGAGTAAACCTCCCCATCTCTTGACTTTGAGTTCATCCATGTAACTTGTTTTGGCCATTGGGATGTTAGTGACATTACACAAGCAGAGGCTTGAATGTGCTTGTAAGGTAGGGTTTGTTCTCTTGCACTTCTGCATCACAATGAGAAGAATATGGCCCTGCTGACCCACTGGCCCTAGGAGACTGAGACATGTGGAGCAGGCACCCTACCTGATTTTGGAACCAAGCTTAAAGCTGGCCTAGATGAACCAACCGCCAGACCAACCTACAGACATGTGGACCAAAATAAATGATTATTGCTTCAAGCCACTGAGTTTTGGGTTGTTTATTATGCAACATTATTGTGGCAATATTAACTGATGAAGGAACTAAAGACCTTCTATGATAGTCATCCTGAAGATATTCAAATCTCCCAGACCAGGGACCCTGCAACTGGACACGCCTAAAAAGCACCCAAACAGACTGTAGAACTGGCAGAACACCCCAGCGGTGTCCTTGGATCCCCACCCCTAAATCAGAACACAGCACACTCAATCCAGAAAGCATTGTGGAAATGACACTAAATTAAGAGCCAGTTTCATCTGTCTCTTCCCCCTACTAATTCTGGGCCCTTGGAAAATTCACTTTGCTTCTCAGAGCCTCAGTTTCCTCATTCATATAATGGGAATGATAATACCTGCCTCCCAGACTTGAGGTGTCAGTGGTAACCCTATGAACATTCCAAGAGCTCAGTCTGGCACACAGTTGGTGCCCAGCTGGGGTTTGCTCCATCTGTCTTTGATAAGGCTGTTCTCCAGGCCATTCCAGCTCCCTGGTCCCCAATGCCACTAGAATCATACAAAAGGTGACAGCCCTCTCCCTCCCATTCCTTCTCCATGCCCAATTGACCTTGAAGAGCCTCTCATCCTGGGTTTGTTTGTGAAATCCGTATATTAAATCTATATTCACTCCTCTACCCCCTGCCCACAACTTGCAAGTGAAGGAGCTTCTCTGGCTTTACAATAACTGTATTGCTCTTATTGTGAAAACACCCCATAAAAACTGAACAAGAGAAAAGAAATCAATTAGGCTTCTGGATACGGTTTTCTTCTCTCCCTTTAATTGGTCCCCTTCAGGAGGAAAATGCCTTGTGCCAATAGCAGGATGTGTAAAGGACAGCATTTTGCACACAGCCTAGGGAATCAGAAAATCTATTAATAAGGCAGCATTTACATGGCCTCTCCTGAACCCTATGTAGTGTGAGAGTATTGGTTCCATAAAAAAAAAATAATTTATTTTAATGTTTCTGCTTCTTGTCCAAGCATGGAGCTCCTGCCCTTTTCCTAGGAAACTCTATTAAAGTTTTCTACTTTGGACATAATGGCTCTACAAATGGCTGGAGCTAGGAATTAGAATTAAGCGAGATAAAAAGTTCCTGGGAAGAAAATATTTTAAAAACCTGGAAGGCAGCATATCAATGTCACAGAGGCACTTGAGGCCTGACTCTGAGATCCAGAACTTCCACCCTAACCAGGATACCTGCTGCTGCTGCTGCTGCTGCTACTGCTGGTGGCCCTGCTGGCCCCGTCCAGGGAGTGCTGGGGCCCAAAGCCTACTGCTCCACCTTCCAGGTCTGGCCCGAGGCACCCAAGCAAATGCTCCTGGGCCTGGCTCACTTCAAATCTAATCTGGCTCATTGTCCACGGTGGAAGCTGTTTTCCTCTGGTCCATGCAGAGTAAAATGATGCTAGAAAGATGCTCCAAAACCTCATCAACCACAAGATTTCACAACCACTTAATCAGATTTGGGCCCCTGGGCTCCTACAAAGTTTCTTAATACTCCAAAAGCAGTTTTTTTGAAGAATATGCCCTATACCTGTTCTAAGCTTTTCGACATTTTACATGATCTCTGGAGGCTGGGGGCTCATCTCCACAGCTCCATTATTCAATTCATAATTAAAAAACCACCTGGGAATTGCTTCAAAAAGAAAATCTCTCCTTTCCAGCAGGTGGCAGCAAAAGGCATTCACTGGGTGCCTTAAGGCTTTGGAATTACAGCTACTGCCTTCACCCCTTACCCTGGTGACCAAAACAAACTGGAAAGCAATGGGAGGGATGACAATCACCAAGCTTTATATTATTCATACTTCCAAGACATTGGAGAAAACTCATGAGGATAGTGTCTTATCGCTGCTATTATTGCAGCCTTCTAAGTTTTCGTTATTAGTGTATACCTGGAAATCCCAGAATTATTTTGCAACCAGAAATAACAAGAACTAGAGAAGAGCACCTCCTATCTTGACTCTGCTGTGCACTCTAAAACAAATTCTCTGAACAAGGAGCAATTTAAGCAGCTTCCTTATGACACTTATCATTCGATCTTTTCATATGTAACTGTTTCTGCACTGCAGTCTTGCTTTAATTAAAATGTGCCTGATATCATCTATTCATTTCCATTACAAGGCAGTGATATCTGAGCAGCTCACTCAGTGAACCACATGTTTATTTCATCTAAGACTGTTAACAGCCCACACAACAATTGTCCCACTTGACAAAGAGAAACTTTCCAAGTGGCTTGTTTGGATCCTGATAAAGGAAACAACCAGCCAGCCTTTGTTACCTAAGAAGAGGATGAATGTATGACGTGGAAAGGGTGATTCCCGGGCAAAATCAAAGGCGCTGCCCCCAGAAAACTACAGTTTATACCCACTCAAGCTACCAGAAATTTTAAGTGTACAAATTGGGAGATAATGTCCCCTCCACCCCTGTCTCTCTGATTATTCTGATAATTTTAGTAGAAGAAATATGGTGTCTCTAGCGTTCAAGTAGTGCCAAGTGGCACTGAAAAGCCAAGCTCCCTAGGCAACAGCCACAACCAACGGGCCAGATCCTTCCATGCTTCCCTGCCTTTGCACAAGCTGTTCCCTCTGCCTGGAATGCTTTCCCACTTTGTCCACCTGGAAAACTTCCTACAAAGCCTTCAATGCACAACTCTCAACTGTCACCTCCTAAGTAAAGCCTTCCCTGACCACCACCCCTCCCCGGAATTAATTCACACCTTCCCTCCTCTGTATTTCCTTCATGCCAACGTACACTCCTACCTCTCCTCCCCCATCAATCTGTAAAATAAGAATGTTTTCCAGTTTCTATCTAGATTCTCAGCTAAGCAGGAAGTGCCTAGAAGTCAAGGACCAAGTCATTTTCTTGCATGAGTAACCCTGGCACCCAGCGAGACCCTCAACTGTTTGTTGAATGAATAAATATACGAATGCATCTTCCCCCACAACCAATTTTTACAAGATTTAATGGAGGTTCGGGGTGGAAAGGGGGAAACGACCGTGTTCTTGAAGATCCCCACCACAAGCAAGGAGCCCTGGAAACACGTTCCATTTCTGGGTAAAGGCACTTTGGGCAACTTTTCAATGGAGTAATGAGAAAAAAAGGATTTAGGCATATTCGATAGTGATATGCACTTGAGGATGCGAACTGACCGAAGGGCTGCCTCCTCCCGGTCTAGTTTCTCCCTGTCTTCTGTTCCCTTGTAAGACGCCCAACGGCACCAGATTCTCCACGCTCAGGGCGGGTAGCCCACTCTGCACTAGAATCTCCTGATCTGATCTTCCTGGGGCGCATTCCTTCCAGCGTGTTCTCGGTCTTAAAAGACTAACCCATCCCAATGAACCTGAACTCAAGAAGCAAGTATTCTAGGCTAGTCTGAGCCTTGGCGTCTCCGCAGCCTGGGAAGCTCAGATGGAGATAAGGAATGGAATGGAGGTTTCTTTTGTCCCTGGAGAAATCCATACGCTACGCTCTGGGGTTAAGCAGAGGAAAGCCGCTGCCCGCTCAGTCCTGGGGACATGGAAAGGGACAGCTGCAAGCTCCTGGTCGCCCAACTCTTGGATCCTCACGCGGGCTAACTGCCAAAGAGGGGCGTCTGGGCGCAAGCAGAGGGAACTTTTGAGCCAACCAAGGACCGGCGCCCCTCCCCAGCCCTCTGCCGATAAACTTGCTCCCTGGTCTGGGGTGGAGGCTATGTCTCTAGAGAAGGGAAATGAGGATTGTAAAGGGGAGCCGCTAAAGGCGGAGGGAATGACCACACATAGATTCTGGGGTGCAAAGTCGGCAGCGCGTACCGAGGGTGGCTGGCGAAGGATTGAAAATCTCCAACAGCCCCGGCAATAGCAATCGGCAAGCCTTATTTTTGCCAATTTCCTACCCTACCCCACCCCACCTTACCCCAGTCTCCCTGCATCTACTACTAGCCCCTAGAAGAAGGCAGCTGCAAGGCAGTGTCCGAACCGCAGGGGACTGGGGGGCAGGGGAGCCGGTGGAAGCAGAAGGAAGAAGATGCGCTTAGAGTCCTCACAACTGCGTCTCCGGAGGCAGAACGAAGCGGAGACTTCAGACAATTATGCGTTATCCTTGCTTCCCCTCTCACCCCGAAGCCTGCGATTATAGCAAGGGAAAATTGATTTGGAGCTTAAGAAAATTTCCCCAGGTTGTCTCCACTGTTCCAATCCTCCCCCCCACCACAATTGTTCTCCCAGCCCCTGGGGGCGGGGAGCGGGCGGGGGAGAATACTCCTGGAGTTCTCCTGGGGAGAGTCAGGAAGGGACAAGAGATCGCGGGATCCCGGGGTTCCCCCGCAGCCCTCTCCCCGCGCCGCGCCGCGCCGCGCCCTCCCGAGTCCGAGCCGCGCCCGCCGGCCGGAAGCGCTGCCTCCGCGATGCGACTCCCGCGGCTACCCCTTCCCGGCCCAGCGGGAGTCGGGGAGGGCGGCTTCCACCGCACCTTTCAAGTTCCGAGACGTGGGCTGCACGCCCGCCCTGCTGCGGGTTTCGACTCCCTGGGACCTGGAAGCTGGTTATTGCCAGCAAGAGGGTGCGCCCGCTCGGCCGCGCCCCTCACTCCTGCGTCCCTGAGGCCGCGTCCCCCGGGAAGGGGCACTCATGGGGACATCTAGCCTGTGAGTCCCGCTTCTCACCGTGCAGGGCAGAGAGATCCAAATGAGCAATGCACGATACTGCCCTTCCCCAGACCAGGGCAGAGCTCGGCTCCAGGTCTCCCCACGCCGGTGTGGGCTCTAAGCAAAGCAACGAGGCTGCCCCCTTTCCCCGATCCCTCCAACCTCCCAGCTGTGCTTACCTGTCCTGGCGGTGCACACACAGAACCACACAACTAAAATCACATCCATCGGCATCGCTCCCGAGGGTCCCCGCCAAGCAGGGTGCACCGAAGCCAGGTGGAAACAAATAAGCCTGGATCCCGAGGCGCGCCGGGCTCAGAGCCGCCAAACTTGCTAGCGGGCGGCGGGGGAGGTGGCTCGGCTGCGCCGGGTGCCGAGCTCGGGGATCGCGCCCGGGAAGGCAGCCCCGGCCGCCCCGCCCCCAGCCCGCCCCCCACCGCGAGCGGCGGCAGCGCCCGACTCGGGCCCCGGCCCCCGCTGCGGCTGCGCTCGACTCGGAGCTGGGGCCAGATCGCGGGGCGCCGCCACTCCGGCAGGTTGCTCCGCGCTGGGGGCCGGTTCAGTTCGCCTCCCTCGCCCGCGGAGCTGCGAGCACCGAGGCTGCAGGTGCGGCAGCCGCTGCCACCTGGAGCACCGGAGTCGGAGTCCCGGGACCCGCGGGCGAAAGGGAGGAGCCGGAGGCGCAAGGCGCCCCCACGGCTTCACGCGCCCCAGCCCTGCCGAGCCGCCTCTGCCGCCGTTGCCGTCGCTGCCTCGGCGCCGCGGTGGGGGCTGCCCAAGTTGCCACAGTTCGTCCCCGCGGAGTCGAAAAGCCGCCGAGCCCTCGCGGGTGGGTTTTCCCCTCTGGGAAAGCGAGACCGAGGCGGCGCCGCCGAGCGCGCACGGCCTCGCCTCGGAAAACAATTACTCGGGATTCGCTCTGGCAACTGGCTGCGGAGGGCTGGAGAGGGGCCTCAGGGGCATGATGGCTGAGCCCCCGCTCACCACCTGTACCTTCTACTCCCCTCTCCTGCTGAACCCTACGACTGGGCACACTCTTTTTTTGGGTGCAGGAAGAGAGGTTCTCGCCGGAGCGAGCTACAGTTGGGGTTTGGGTAATCTACTTGCAAACCTCATTCTACAGGGCAAATGCTGCCACTTAGGGGTAATTCCTAAACATCTTTTTTTTTTCTTTTTTTCTTTTTTTTGGGTGACTTTCTTGATGGTTTTGTCAAAAGCACACTATTCTTTCATAGTCACATTCCAGGCTCTCCAGCAGTTCCTGGGGACCTCCACCCGCAGCCCCCACCCTCCGCAACTCCCAGCACCTTCTCTAGAGAGAAAAGCTGGGCTCTGTTTTCCACTAGTGGGCAAGAAGAGGAGGGGTCCTCCACCCTCTCTGTCACACTTTCCAGACTGATCTTACCTGTGGAAATCTCCCAGGTTTGAGACCTCTGTCCCACTTCCTATTCGTCCCACTAACATCCAAGAATGTTATTTATAATTGAAATGTAGAGTCACGGAATCAGAAATGACAGAACCTCTGATTTATACCAAACGAGCCCCACCTAATTTAAAGCCCCCCAGCTTGCTCACTCTGTCCACTCTCTCCAAGCCCCTTTGATACTCACAACAGGGATCCCAGAAAAGATAAAGGGAACTTCTGGAAACAGCTCTCCCTCACTTCCGGGAAACCGATTCCAATGTTTCAGCACCCTCTTCACCTTAATAAGGACCTGCCCTTCTCACTTCTTGCACTCCCTCTCACTTCCCATATCCTTAACCCCTACTCAGCTTTGACCCCCAGGAGCTCCAGGGAAGGTCACCAAAGTAGCAGTACAGCTTGTTAAGAGAGAAGGTTTTACCTACAAGCTCTTCCAGTCTCTGCCCTATTTTTCTGGATATTTCTGTATGCAAGCCACTGTCCCACTTGGGCCTTTACATTGTTGTCCTTTGGCGGATGAAAAAGGAAATGAACAAGCAGGCAAATTCCAGCTCAAGAAGAGAACTGTGCAACCCAGAAGTTGAACTGAAAGATTAAGAGGTAAACTGATGCAAGGCTCAACTGATGCCTCAACTCAGGCCCAAAGGGCATCTGCCTGCCTTGACTCTGTATTTTCATTACAGAGTCAGGGCTTTTTCCTTCCTCCTGGAGCATGTTGCATTTAAAGCTAACGTTAAATTCACACACCTGGCAGAAAATAGGATTTCCCAAGTCCAGTTGGGCCTAGCGGAGAAGGACACTGTACACCATGTTGTGTTAGGAGAGCCATATCCTCTCTAGCCTCTGCAGTCTTTAAGGACCCCTCAGTAGCAGCAGCAGCAGCAGCAGCCTTGAGTGGCTTTGGGCTATTGTTTCCAAGGCCCTTTGATTGATCTCAGAAATCCCAGAATCCTTAAAAGTCGCAGTGACCCCAGCAAGGGGAAAAGGTGGTCTGGGTAAGGTCTTTAGAGCTCTCTATCCTTAAAGTCTCTGTGTAATTAGCTGGTCCTGTGGGATGGGGCTTTTAGCTTGTTCCATTAAAAAATAAAGCAAGACATATGTTCTGTCATAGCTTTGCAGCATAACATCCATTAACAGTAACAAGAGTTAATCTCAACAAGGTCATAAATCTTTCCTAGATATCTAAGTATTTCAATCTCCTCCTATAACTGCATTCCTTGAGTGGGGATTTTGAGTGTGTGGGCCTGTTAGGCTAAGGTAATCTTCATAGAATAGGCCCAGCAAATTTCTGCAGTGATAATGGACACATGGCTGTGTACATGCTTGATGGTGGGACATGGCAGTGAGACCTATGTACAGTGGAGGCAACAACAAGACTTGGCTCACCCAACACCATACCCAAATCCACCCTGCCCTTCAGGATGGCCTATATCCATGGGTTCTCCAGGAGCCAGTAGCTTCCTTTGGTCACCCCTCTGCCTTTTCTTCCTGACCTCTGAATGTTGGAGAGCCTCAAGGTTCAGTTCTAAGACTTCTTCTTTTCCTGAAACACCTATTCCCTTTCATGCTCAACCTATTACATAGATGACTCTCAAATATGTATCTCCAGCCCCAGCTTCTCTTTTGAACTGCAGACTTACATGCCCAACTATCTATTAGGCATCTTTACTGTACTATGGCCACACCATCGAAATTAAAAATATTTATGCTTTAAAGACTATCATCAAAAAAGTAAAAAGACAACCCAGAGAATGGGAAACAATTTTTGTAAGACACATCTGATTGGGACTTCTATCTACTAAAAAATCTATTGTAACTAAATAATACAAGACAACAAAAATAATATAATCATAAATAAATAATACAAGATAATTTAAAAATGGGCAAAGGATCTGAATAGACATTTCTCCACAGAAGATATACAATGTGGCACAATTGAGATGTGGGCCACTTAAGAGATGATTGGTTCATAAGGGCTCTGCCTTCAGGCATGGATTACTCTCTTCATGGATTAACAGGATAATGGATGAGTGGGTTATCATGGGAGTGGAACTGGTGACTTTATAAGAAGAGGAAGAGAGACCTGAGTGAGCACGTTAGCATGCTCAGCCACCTGGCCACATGATACTCTGCACCAACTTGGGATCCTTCAGCGTCCCCACCAGCAAAAAGGCTCTTACCAGATTCAGCCCCTTGTCCTGAGACTCTTCAGCCTCCATAACTGTAATAAATAAATTTCTTTTCTTCATAAATTACTCAGTTTCAAGTATTCTGTTATAAGCAACAGAAAGGGACTAAGACAAGCTGCAAGTCAAGGAGTGAATGGGGCCACCAGAAGCTGGGAGAGGCAAGGAAGGACCCTCCCCTAGAAGCTTCAGAGGGAACATGGCCCTGCCAACCCTTGAGTTCAGACCTCTAATCTCCAGAATGGTGATGTTTGTGTTGCTTTAATTCTTCCAGTTTGCAGTGCTTTGTTATGGCAGCCGTAGGAAACTAACACAAGTGCCAATTTGCTGGCAGAGCCTAGAAAAGTACAAAAACACCCAGTTTCCTAACAGCTCCACTACTCTCTGCAAGTGTGCGAGCCTGACTGGGTGGATATTTTCATTTCCTGAAATGCATGTCCATTTATAAGGAGAGGTTGAATGAACGTATTGATGCATGACTTCTGTTTCTATATGAATATATAAACTCTATATGAAAACTATGTTGTCTATTCTAATTACCACGATCAACTTCAGTGGCATGCAAATTAGAGGGACCTACATTTTGCTAAATGAACTATCATCCTTCTGTCTTATAGCTTTGAACGCTTTTTAGAACAAAGCTGGATATAGATCTATAGAAAAATAGGTAAAAGAATCTATGAACATGTAGATAAATGAAACCATTCTAATCCATAGCATCAATAATCTTGGCCAAGTTTCAAGTTTCTGATGACAAGAACCAAGGTGTGCAAGTATCCGGGTTTTATTAAGTGTTAACGTCAGCACATGTTGTCCATCCCAATAGGCAAGAAAAGAATCAGGCACATTGTCCTCAGGGAGACCTAGCCTCACTCCAGCCCGGCCAGAATGGTGTTGGCTATGTTATTAAGTATAACTGTGTGCAGGTTACTACTCTAAGTGCTGTCTAAGAATTAACTCATTTACTCTTCAAAACAACCCAATTAGGTAGGTGGCATTGTTATACCTATTTTACAGATATGGAAACTGAACCATTGGCCAAGTAAGTGGCTGAGTAAAGCTTCAAAACCAGAGTGACTGCTGAGTGTCTGCACTGAATTATTAAGCTATACTGCTTCTCCTGGGATGAAGCCTGCAGAGTCAGTCTCCTTGTTGAGGTTTTGTAGGAGAACAACACATAGCAGCCTAATTCCCTGCCTGAGTTCTAAACCAATTGAGAAATAAGACATGTGAGTCAGCAGTAGGTGAAAGCATCGCCTTTATTAATGCTGGAAGAGCAAAGCTTTATGTGAAAGCCAAAATAGACTGGCCACCTGCCCTTGCTCTAGCATAGACCTCCACCTGGGGCAGGTTGGGCCACAGCCACCTGCCCTGCTGATCTGGATGAAGAAAGATAGCAAGAGAGATCTCACTGAGAAATGAGGAGCAATGGCTGGCACCTCTTCCACAAGAGATTGAGAGAGCAGAGAGTGGGATAAAAGTCCAGGAGTATTTAAGAAAAATCCCTCACCATGGGAACCAAAAGTGTAGGGAGGAGAAAATCCCCTTGACCAACTTTCAAACTTTCTTCCATAAAGACTCCTTCTATCATCCAGGGACTCTAGACTGCCCACAAAGCATTCACCCAGGCTTTCTTTTCCAGGCCTTAAAATGATCCTTTATTCATATCAGAAGTCCTACGTGCTCAGTGCTGTTACCATCGCTCTGCAGGAAAAGTAGGAGGAAAGCATCCTTTTCAACTTACACTGAGTTAGGAAAAATAGAACATTCCTCATTAAAGTATAGCTACCATGAGCAGACTTGTCAACCCAAGAATATTTGCCTGTTGGAGGAATGATAGGTCACAGGATGATGCAGTGGAATGAGAGAGATCTTTCTGAACAGAGAGAATCTGCTCCAGTTACTTTAGGCAGAAACCTATCACACTAATTCACAACACTCACTGGCCTTGCTCATTTATGTGAAATAGAAATGGTCATTTCCAGTGCTTTTAGACTACTTTCCAGGGTCACAATCCAAAAATAATTCTCCTTGCCCAGCGACATTAAATTCGCCCACATTTTCCAGTGGCTCCCTGGATCTCCTTCTAGTCATCCCAGTTCATTTTACTTCCTGTGTTAGTAAGGATTCTGTCTGGCTTCATATAACAGGAAAACTCCCAAATGATAGTAACTTAAATAACTGAGGTGTTTAATACTCTTGTAGGTACAAGAATTCTAAAGTTGGACAGTCCAGGGTTAATTTGGTAGCTCTGTAAAGTCCTCAGGGACCCAGAGGCTCTTTCCAGATCCCTTTTCTATCATCCCTAGAATGTAGTTCTTGTCCTCATGGTTCAGTGTAGCTGCTGGTACTCCAGCCATTACATCCACATTCCAGACAGCAAAATGTGGAAAAGAATGAAGAGAAAGGAAAGAGCATGCCTAGGAGTCCCACATATCACTTCCACTTATATTTAGGCAGAACCTAGTCACATGGCCACTCCTTATGTATCTATTACCTATTACTGCATAACAAACAACAACATTTCAGTGGCATACAACTCTAAGCACATATCTGCAGGTTGGCTGTGGTTCAGCTCATCCAGGCTGGTCTCAGACAGGCAATTTTGCTTTAAGCTGTAGTGACTAGGCTGATTTTACTTCTCATTACAAGTCTGTGTTTCAGTTGAATGACTCTGTCACATGTCCCTTTCATCTTCCTTGGGTTATGGGCTAGCCAAGACCTGTTCGTCTCATGGCCCAAAGAGGCACCAAAGAACCAGTGGAAATAGGTGAGGCCTCTTACGGTCTAGACTCAAAATAGGCACACTGCCACTTCTGCTCACATGCTAGTGGCCCAAAGCACGGATGCATGGCCAAGCCCAAAGTCACAGTGAGAAGTACAACCCACCCACGATAAAGATAGAGCAAGGGTATGATTTAGGGTGAGATAGAGGAATGGAGCCAGGTCAATCTACCAAACCTAGCTGCAAGGGAACCAGGAAATGCCATGTTTGGGCTGGGTGGCACCAAGCCTGGCTAAAGTCAGAGATGTCACTGAGGAAGGGAAGAACAGAAACTCAGTAGCATACTCCCTCACAACATAGCAACTTTGTAAAATAACTGTACTGGCCTAGCACAAGTGCACTGTAATTCCTAATTCCTACCCTCACCCTAAGGCACTGTCTGTAGAAATAAGAAGCACTCACAGGAAGGCAAGAAAAGAGAAGAGCTGCACTTCAAGATTGTCATGGCCTGTGCTTACCCATGCTCTCCTCTTTTCAGCTAGTGAATCAGAGCCATTTTTTAAATATGGTCTATCTCAAACTCCTAAGCAAGAAAGATCAAATTTGTACAGCCTGGTAGGTAGGGCCCCAACCTCTCTCTATACATCTCTCCTGAATACCAGCAGTGAGGGCCACGTGACAGAGACGGCAGGAAGCCTTGAAACAAATTGTGCGAATGAGTATCCCCCATAATCACAGAATCCCTCAGCCACTGTTTCCTGATTGAAAGGAGAAGGTAGAAAGAATCAAGTTATGGGACCAAAATATCCAGGCTATCCTGAGGCCCCAGAGCCCACCTCAAAGACCCCACGAGCCCCAGCATCTCTCCTAGACTCCCTGACTTTGCCATGATCCGGAAACTCACATGACAACACTTGGTGGACGAGAGTCACCAGGATGGTGCTCTGCTCGGCCTCACTGCCAAACCTCTGCTGTTGGTTGGTGTCATGTCCATGCTGATTGCTCAAATTTTTAAATACAAACCTCAATGGTGCCAGTCACAGGATCAGAAAGGAGTTTCACCACCAGAAGACCCTTACATGTGTGGCCTGATGTCTTGACATTCACGCCAAATGGTTTCAGAAAGCTGGTTTCTCACCCAGTCACACCAGTGCTAGCCTCAGCTCTCTCCTCCACTCCAGTCCATCCTCGACATGCAACTGGGTTAGTTTCCCAAACATACAGATCTGACTCTAACAGTAAATCTCTAACGTTTAGTGGGGTATTACTGTTGAGAAAACAATTTCACCTACAAATTTTAATTTAATCCTCATAGCAACTATGTGAGATGGGTATAATTATTCCAATTTTATATATGAGATTGTGTTAATAAGGGACAGAGCTGGCACTTGACCCAAGGAGGGTACTTAGTCTCTGGCATCATAGCTGCCTCTGCCAGGAAATACCTCTCCGCTATTCAATAACCTTCAGTGGCTCTCTGTGGCCTGTCACTTCATGTCTGAACTCCTCTTGGCACCAAAGGACTTGACCGTCAAGTCCTAACCACTTTCAGCCTCAATTCTCACTTCACATCAGCATATATTACACTTTCCAAGTTTTTCCATCATCCATGCTTTCCTGTCTTACCCCCCACCCCCGTTGTCACTTCTTTACATTCATCCACCTGGAAAGCCCATCCTAATACCTTCCTGATGGTCAAAATCTTCCCACGTACCAATGCCCTATTTTATGAAGTGCTGCATAGTGCTCTCATCCAGAAGGAATATCTTCTTCTGCTCCCCTTTGGTGGCACTTGGTACTTTCCACGTTATGGCAACGTGTGTGTTATGCCTTAAGTACCCTCCGCAATGAGAGACCTGGAGGAAGAGACCTAGTCTGACTCGTGTTTTCCTTGCACACTATAATAACACTGAGCTCTGTTCCTTCTACAGAGCCAATACTTAACATTTATTCATTCAATTTTTAAAAATGCATTTATGGAGTATCTGCTATATGCCACAAACTGTTAGGTTCTAGAAACATACACATAATTAAGACATTGTATAAAAATAAATGAGTGAATGAATCAATAAATGGTGAAAATGTGATTCTGTTTCAATGTTGATTTGCACTATACTTCAGCCATTATTTTCTCCTAACCCTCCAAGTTTTCTATAGGAAGAAGTTTCCTGGAAAAGGGGCTGGGGATGGGTTCAGGGGTCCCCAACCTATGGTGAGTTGTATAATTATTTCATTTTTTATTACAATGTAACAATAACAGAAATAAGTGCACAATAAATGTGATGCACTTGAATCACCTGAAACTATCCTCCCGCCCCTAGTCCCAGGAAAAAATTGTCTTCCATGAAAACAGTCCCTGGTGCCAAAAACGTTGGGGACCACTAGATAGCAAAATGATCATAAAATGACAAATTACAATAAAAGGCAAGAAAGAAGTGGCCCAAATCACACAGTAGAATATGTAAATCAGAGATTTAAATCCGATTTTTGTAAAGTTGAGCCATTTTAAAGGCACTCGAGAAGTTTGCTATTGCAAAGGATCCTTACAGTGAATCCTTTAGACAGCTACAACTCCTCCCACATGCATCTCTTCATAAAGCCAATTCCCACAAAACAGACTGTCGTGAAAGAATTCATGTTGCTGATATACTGAAATAAGTGATCTTGGAGTTCTGTCTTGTAGCTGTGAGATTCTGAATTTCTGGTTGCAGGAGAGACACCTAGGCAAAGGGGGTAGGAAGCATGGACAAAGGAGAACAATCCAAGGAAGCAGGAGTAAGCTGGCTATGAAAATAACAGCAAAGTCCAGGGGGAGGGATAGTTGCCAAACAACTGCAAACAAGACGAACGATTGGCTGGAGGAAGCCAGGCTAGTTCTCAGAGCAGAGAACACATTAAGCTCCTTCCAGACAGATCCTGCACTTCTCCTTTCAAACAGCCCAGAGTAGCTTGGTTTTACTATAGATGTGTGAACTCTAAGCTTCCCACATTTGTCCTTATCCCCATCTAGGGAAAGACTATTTATTTAGAAGGGTTATAAAAACACAACAGAGCATTTGCAACTGAAATTCCACAGTATCTGGGATCTGCTTTGAAATGCTCCAAGGAAGCAGAGTTTCAGGATGGGGACAGGAATAAATGAAATAAACTTGGACATGAGTCCATAATAGTTGGAAATGTGAGATGTGGACATGGCAGTTCATCATTCTATTCTCTCCAATTTTATGTATGCCTTAGAATTTTCAAAATAAAAAGTTAAAATACACACACACAATGAGCAAAGGAATCACAGGAAGGAGATAGAGGGTGATGAGCCAGCACGGAGCTCTGATCCCACAGAGTGCACTTCCTGCCCTTGCAGGAGCATCATTGCTGGGAAGACAAGACATTACACCGAGTTTGGTGTTTGCTGCTCTGTGCAGCTGCTGAAGTGCAGGTTTATGGCTAGTCCTGAGTGTATGTGTAGATCTCATTACCATACCTTTCCCAGGCTGGAGCATGACTGCAGGCTGGACACCTGTGTTCTTGGCATGTGCATTTCCGCATCAGCTTGAGAAGAAGGCATTTCTTTTCCCACTGAGGGGTGGGGCAGATCATCCCTGTAGCCTTTCAACACTGAAGCTGAGGACGGAGGCAGAGCATGAGTGTGTTATGCTCTTTTAAGGAGAACAAAGTCCAAGCTTCTGGGTTAACATGATCAGACAGGAGAGACCATGACGCAGGATCTCAGGGGCCCCATCTCTGGGCAGGGAACCTGGGGGCTCTACCCACTCAAAATGAAAAGAATAGCATTTGTTTATTATGTGTTTGTTTGTTTAATATGGGTAGTCCTTCTTCTAGGCTCTGAATTCCTTGATATCTGGGACTGTTTTATTCAGTTTTGCCTGGGGCCTAGCACAATGTAGGAACTACATAACTGTTTACTGAATTGAAGACTGACAAAACGATCATTAAAGCACACACAGGATTTAACTCATCCAGTCCCTCTGTCCAGATCTCAGATCTCCTCAGATTCTCTCTTTCTCTCTCTCTTCCTTCTCTCCTCCCCGCCTCAATCTGTCTGTCTCCCAACCCATGAGGGCAATTAATAATTCAGCAAAGAGTAGTGCATTCTGATGGTTAAGAAAATAACAACTTAATTGATATTTGTTTCTACGGCAGCACAGTATCTCATTTTCCCAGGAGGGCAGTTTTCCATGGCTCTTCCAGGTTTCTCACAATAAAACAGATCAATCTTGGGGATACCTGAGGGCCATTTGTTAAGAAAGCAAGCTGGTGGGTAACGGGTTTGGAACAGACACAATACTGTAACGGTTATGTTTTAAACACCGACGTTTATTTAGGGTTTTGTGAACTCATACATTATTAGGATAAATTCTAATTTATATCAGTATATAATAGGCAAATATATAATACAATAAATTGCATTTGTACACATAAATACAAAATTTGAGGTAGGGCCTCAAGAATAATGACTTCTTAAATGAATAATACACATTATATAATATGTACTCTATAAGATATATATATGATGCATCATTTTAACATATTTTCTTCATGTACAGTTAATGAAAAAATATAAGGACCTGATTAGGGAACATATATTTATTCATGGGCAACAATACCCACATAAGATGCCAGCATTTAGGACATTAGCTAAGTACACAATGTAAGAATTAACCTATTCCTTGATAGGTCCATAATAAAGTGCAAAAAAAGACTAACAAATGAGAGACAAAACAATTTGTAGTCAATTACTAAGTATCATCCTAACAATAAAATACACCTATAAGGCAAATGGTTACCTGAAGATGTATTTAATCCATGGCAGGCAGCTCAAACCACTGCTTGCTTTTCAGAGGTGACGAATACCCAATCTGAAAACACTTTCTCTTTGGCTGCAGGCTGCTCAGAGGCGACCTGAGCAAAGACCACATTTCAAAATTACCTGGCCTTTCGGGACAATTGATGCAAACTCTGGAAAAGACAGGAAGCTTCACTTTTACAAATTCTAGTGGGAAAATAGGAATCCAGACCAAATTACTTGGTTTTTGCCCCCAACCTAGCTGTCTGTGTGACACCCATTGTGACAGAGGAGGACATGTTCATCTCTTAGCCTTTTGTCTCTACAAGACAACCTGCACGCCACACAGCATGTCCTCTCTCGAGTCCTCTGTCTCAAAGAAACCTGTTGCAAACCCAAATCCAGGCACAACAATAGCGGTCTGACCTTGCCATCACAGTCATTGTGCCAGCCTCTAGGAAGAGGACGATCACCTGCAGCCAAAGGAACAAAGAGGGAAGAAAATCTTACTTTCAGGCATGGGAAAACCATGCTGTTGGTAAAGGATAGGAAGCACTGAGTAACACGTAGGTGACAATAAGAACTTAATTAAAGGAAAACTCAACTCCAATGCAATATTAGCATACAGACAACCCAAATCTTATCTATTTAAAGGTCATTATTGTTAAAGTGCTGCTCACTGAAATACAAGTTGATTACAATTTTTACGTATTAAAAACACATTGGAAATTTAAAGACATTGAGGTCATCAAGATTTAGCACTGACCACAGACTTCATGCAATAAATAAATATAAAGGAAAAAGAAACAACAACAAAAGACCAGAATCAGACACACTTGTACATGACAAACACAGCCCTAAGGAGAATAAAAGTTACTACTATGCAAGACAAACATTTGCATAAGAAGCCACAACACCAATTGTTAAGAAATATACATTTTTTTCTCTTTTAAGGATATTACAGGGTTACTGTTTTTCACATATGGCTTTTTTTTTTTTTCTCTGAATGAGTTTCTGGCATTTGTTGGTGTTATGAACTAATCTCACAAGTAAAAAATGCCCCACCATTCTGCACAGTGAACCAGCAACTCAGTTTCTTCCCCAGTTTGAAGGGAAAATCTCAGGTGGCAGTTTATGACAATGCTATTCATTTTACTTTTATTCATTCATTGTTTTTCTTCCAATTGCCTGTGCATTTTAATAGCATGGAAACAATCCATCTGGTCGTATGCATCTCAGCTCTCAGCATCCCAGCTAAACCCACGGGAGGCGTAGCATGGCATACACGATGACTGGGAACAGCTCGACACTGAATGAATGTACCCCTGCCAGGGAAAGCCTCAGAGTTGAACGTGGCTGTGGAAATGGACAAGTCTCATTCTACAAGGTAACCATTTCCAGGTAAGTTTCAAACCTTTCACCTGAGTGTATCCCTTTAAGTAAATTTTATATAAAACTTGGAAATTGCAGGGAAAGGGAATTTAAAAAAAAACAGCTGCTCAGGGAGCACCTCCTAAGCCTTACTCAGACAAATCCTAATTAACACAAATGTAGATCCCCCCCCCCAAATACAAAACACGCCAGCTAGTGAGAAGATCTCCATTCTTACAATTAAGTTTGTACAAAACAAACCTGGCAGCAACCATGGGGTCTCCTCCCACTTCTTTTAATCACAACAGCAATAATTAGCAGAAATTGGGTTGGTGGCCAGCATCAGACTCGACTTTTAGCCAAGAGGCGAGAGGAAAGCCAAAAACCACTCATCCCGACACAAACATACCAGTCCCGTGAGAGAATGCTAATTGATTTAAGCTCTTTTCTTCAACCTTCAAATTGGAAAGGCTGCGGATAATTTCCGGGCCTAAATTATTCCTCCCCACCGCTCTCACTCCACCACATAGCCACTGGAGAGGCTAATTTTCAGTACCCTTTTGTGACATCTGCCACAGTAATGGGGGCTTTTCTCATCTGGATGGCTTTCTTGGGGAAACCTGTGTTAATGGCAGACAGATCATGGTGGGAAACACTGGGACAGGTGAGACTATAGCTCAACTTCCTAAAGCTAAGTTCAGGGGAAGCTCAGGGTTTAGTCTCTGGGATAGTTTCTAGCAAGTTCTAGCTTTGGGGGACAGGGAAAATAGGAGAACAAAGAGGAGGACAAACAACCCATACACTGCAGACAAAAGACATGCAAACCTAAAGTTCAAAACCCATCTTTGTTTCCTTTTCTAAAACCTTTCACAAGCTAATCTTGAAAACTGGAAGTTCACATCAGCGTTGCCAAATGGCAATGATCTTTGCCTTGGAAAAGGGAGAGCTCAGTAAAATGAGGAGAGACTTTTGTTTTTTTTTTACAGATGAAGTAATTTTCTCAAATGTTACATTAAGGTCTGTTGTTGGGTTTCATTGCTGTTAAACAGGATGAAAATATCACGTCAATGTACAAGATTTGAACTGAAAACTTTGCCTGAGACCCTGTAATATGAAGACAAATGAATAAGAAAATGATTGAAATGGCCTCCCCTAAAGGAAACAATTTTAGGTTTAGATACTATTACTGTAAGAAAAAAACAAAACAGGCTACACTATTCTAAACTCACCATCTCTATAGTAATTCATAAGATATTTACATGGACAGAAAACACCACTACGAGTACACACTACATGAACACATATCACATTTTTAAAATTTCACATATGCATGTTCAGGATACAAGATAATAAAGGTTACGGCTTCACCAATCTCTGCAGACGTATGATTCGCTCTCATTAGAGTGCAGTTATAATGACTACTGTGAATAGGGAACTCTTAAAATTGAATTGGCTAAATGTAGTCTTAAAAGCTATAGTCTTAATTGGCTCACTTGCTACTTACCTAAGCTGTATTTATCAGAAAATTCCTGTAAATACAATGACCTAAAATGTACTACCAGTGCAGTGGATAGTGTGGTTGCTTTCTATTAAACTCTCCATTTCTTTGATTTCTGTGACCACAATTGGCATTTACTGTGAATGAAAAAGTTGAGTAAAAATTGTGAAGTTCTCTGTCTTTAAGAGTGTGTGTCCCATATATATAATATATAGACAGAATCGGGGTAAGCTTTGTTTTCCCAGAGGTGGAAAGACAACATATCTACAGCTTATAGAAAGACATTTAGAGGAGAAGAAATGCAGGATCATAACATTGAACCATGGTGCTAAATGTCATGTAGAAACTAAAATAGAGCTCTACTATGAATGTACAAAATTAGGCACAAATTATATGATGGCTTCTCGTGCAGGGGTGGAAGAAATAACCAAAACAACTCACAAATGTAGTTATTAAAAAAAAAAAAAAGCAAAGGGAAGAGAGCTAACACTTCACTCAGACTCAGAGTGTGCAGAAAGTGAAGCATCTGCGTTCATGGTACACTTGAGACGGTTGCTCCAAATGAAGGAAACAGATGCCCAATTGTGACCAGAAATAGAAACTTAACCACCTCAGTGGTGTCCAAATCTACCAGCCTTGTCTTTCATCCAAAACATTTTCTGACCACTGCTGACCCTCTGAATATACCTTGCCTTGAATTTTTGTGTCTGAATGTAATCACTACATTGCTCAGCTCGGTTCTAAATGCTGACAAGCCCAAATTAGTCTTGCAACTCTGCCATTCTGTGGATGCCTTGCTGGCACCCCCATGACAGCACACAGTGGACTCTTCTCTACTGACCACACCACGCCTACCTATCAGCACTCACCTAGTTGATCCGCCCTGCAGGGTGAAACGTGCTCAGGAGACCAACCCGACCCAACACGGACACCAGGACACCATGGACACAGGAAACAGCGCTCGCTCCAGGGGCCTGTCTAGCTCTTCACCATGACATGTGACACTACGGCCTACTTTTCTACATAGCCACTCTCATGTATGGATGTGAACCGAGATGTGGGTAGAAAGAGGAAGAAAATGGGAGGAAAGCCGGGGAAAATGTTAGGAGGAGGCAGAGAGGACAAACAGGATCGAGTTTGGACCATCCCACACCCCTGGACTAGCACTGGGTGCCCAGTTCCAAATCCTTCACTGGCAGTTTGAGTCCCAAGGAAGAGGTTCCCAAGGGGTCGATCATGTTCTTGTAACGCTCCCCGCGGTGCTGCGCCAAGAAGGGGCCCCAGTCCGGCTGTGGCGAGCACACCAACTTCAGCCTCTGCAAAGAAACCAAAGAAACACAGGGTCACAGACGCAATGCACCTTCCTCCACTAGGAGACCCACCCATCCCCACACTGCCGGTGACCACTTTTGCCAGAGCCCCCACTTGAGCCAAGAGGCCCCCTACCAAGAGAGGCAGTTAGGAAAATCAGTCGCTATTAATTAATTAGGCCAGGGACAGTGAAGAGAACACTCAGTTTGGTTCACTGGAAATTATTTACATCACTCTGCAAGCAATATTACAACGGCTCCCTGTTCGCTTTGCACAAGATTAATAGAGGATAAAGGGCCCAGATTTTAATTATATGTTTTTTTCCCTTCAAATGAAGAGAATCTGCAAGCTTCTCTCTCCACTGCCAAACACAGTCTGCAAAAGACATGGGCTCAATTACTTTTGTCTGTCGTCTCAACAGTGGGTTGCTACATCAAAATAATTGGATTTTGTTTAGCATATTTCCCAAAAGTATATAAATGACGGGGGGGGGGGGGGGCAGGGGAACGTAACCCCAAGGTACATTGCCAAGAGTGAGCAAAGATTTTAATTATCTGTTGACAAAACATATACCTCTGACATGGTTCGGTAACGTGGGTTCCTGCAGGTGAGCTCAAAATAATGGGATCTCTAATCCTTCAAATGAAATTTTTATGGAAAACATAATTTGACTGGAACATTTTCCAGCAAAAGGAAAGAAAACATATTTCCGACTACATAAGAGGGAACAATTATATGTTTATTACCTATTAAAGGGAAGCCGGTTCTTGAGCTGTTGGTTTAATCTCTCCTTAATCATCAATTTGCAACCTTTGTATCCCACATCAACCATAATAAATTTATACGGCCGACTCATCAGTTTAGAAAATTTCATCCTACAACTAAAGTAGCAGAGGCTAACCCAGGATCTGTTCCGAGGGAGAGAGATTTCTGGGTCAGTTGCAGGGGAGGTGTATCTGGGGCGGAAGCGAGCCGTCCCTGGGGCTCGGTCAGGCCAAAGTCACTTACCTCAAGGGGATGACAAACAGAATTTCCTGAGGATGGAAACTGGAATACAGCTTCGGTAAGAAGACTGCTATACCTCACCTTTACACTGTCTCTGTCGTTAGTCCAGTGAAAACAAAAGCTACCTCCTTGCCACGTGGACACCTGTGTCGTGCACATACTCAGGCACCAGGTTCCCATCCCACTCCTCCCTTCTGGGCCCTCAGTGGGATGTTCCAGAGGCCTCTTCCTTTTTCAGCCTGGCTGACCAAGAGCAAAGCCCATAGAGCTTCTCTTCTCTGCCCTCTGTCACCTTGATCTAGTCCGATGCTTCTCAAACTTGAGCGTGCATCAGAGTCACCTGGAGAGCTTGTTAAACTACAGATGCCAAGGTCCTACTTCCCCAAAATCCTGGTTCAGTGGAGCTGCCTGGAGTCTGATCGTTTGCATTTCCAACAAGCTCTCGGGTGAGGGTGCTGCTGCTTGGCCCTGGGCCAACCCCTAAGGAGCACTGGTTCAGTCCAAAATGCCAGATCCGTGGATCTTCAAGACAGAGGCAGGGCTGAGCGATTCCTGGCATCCCTGAGCAAGTGACTTCTCATAAATAACAAAAGCCTGACCACACTTCGCTGGTAGCACAAGTGGCAGTCCCCTTCCCATCCACTCTGGAGTGAGGGTGGAGATTCTTTGCATTAGAAATAAGAAATGGGTCCAGCAAGGGCTTACCTGATCTAGAAAGACAAGTCTCAGCTCACACCAGCCATGACCTGAAACTCTCTTTATATTCTACAGGAATAGTGACATTTTAAAAAGCTTGGATCCCTCAACTATCTCCAACACAGGCACAACAGGAAGTTATAGTAATGTTAGGTGTAATAGTAATAGATATTTGGGAGAAAGGAGGCTTGGACAGAGAAGAACATCGGGAAAGGAGGAATGTGATGTGTGGTTAAAAATCAAACACTGAGATTTAAGCTGAGGATGAGGGGAGAGGAGGAGGGCACGCCAGGAAAGAGGAGACGCTCTGATCATTTATTCCCCAGAGCTGTCACCACACTAAGGCATAGCATAATCACAGCTCCACTTGCAGATTGGCTGAGCCCCTCCATTAGAGGAATAATACATAATAAAAATGGGTTTAATAGAAACGGCGGCAACTGTAATCACTTAATCACCGAGTCTCCCTCTTGAATAAGTTTACCGAATCTTTTGTTTTTTTAACGTGCAGAGCTTTCAGGGGCTCTCCCTTGGGAGAAGACGGCAGGGGAAAGGAGTAGATGGAATTACCTCAATAAATCTGCCAGGGGCCAGGTGCATTTTTATCACGAACATAATTGGGATCCAGATAACGGAACAGGCCAGCATTAGCCATCCGAGCACCATGGACCAGTTGGGGTAGCGGTAAGAGCCGTAGGTCATGGGCTCCCACTGGTAAAAGCTGAAGCAAAGGATAAACTGGAAAGAAAAGAGAAACGCACATATTAGGGCGGTGATATGAATTATTCATTGATTCCACAAGATCAAACCCCGTTATGAATGTGATGCTTTTGTATCTATTAGCTCATTTTATGCCCATGAAAGGGTAGTATTATTATTAATCCATTTTTCAAATGAAGAAATTGAATTTCAAAGAGATGAAGATGACACACACTTAGCTGCTGACCCTGCACTTGCTGTCCCATGGGAACTGAGCACTGCATAGGCATTCGCGTGAATACATACAGACGGGCGGAGGAGACACACTTAAACGATCTACGCCAAGGGGACCAATGTGTGGAGGTAGAAGGGGGGATGGTGGGTGTTTTTAAGCAGTTGTCTTTCTTTACTTTACATAATGGATAATCAAGCTTTTGTTATAAGAAAGATATCCGTATATTTTATATATTTTTGTTTAAGAAAGAAACCCATATATTTTATATATTTAAACTATATAAGCCCATATAGTTTATATATGTTCATTTTTTAAAAAGTTGAATCTACTTTGCTTTCCCCTTGAACGGGGCATAGCCCACATCCAGGAGCTGCCTCTAAAGCTGGCGGAGTGAGACCCAGAGCCGTCCCCAGGCAGTGACTGAGCCAGACGCTTGGTCCTATAATAAGCTGGGGGACAAAGCGAAGGGATGCACAGCTCCCTCTCGAATGACTCGAGGTGAACAGGCGTCGTCACCAACTGGTGAGCTGCGAGCCCGGGACTGGCATGCTAATCTTGGCTCTGCCACTAATTAGCTGAGGGACCTCTATGTCTCAGACTTCTCTGCTATAAAATGGATAGATTTCACTCCGTGTGTACAACACAGGGGTTTTCTGGGAACAATAGTCTGGTATTTACTCAAGAGTCCCCCCCTAAATTGTAGGAGAGGTCATGACATATGTATTTTCTGCCCGTTATCTCCCCTCACTGCACACTTGGTCTGGCACCAGCCGTGAGGACCCCTCTGAAGACGTGGCCAGTGCGGCTGAAGAGGAGCGAGGGAACGCACGCGCTGAAAACAGAGGCAGCTAAAAAGATGGAGCCAGGGTTCTAACCTGTCTAGTCGAGCCTTTGTGGGGAGATGGGGGAATTTCCCTGAAAATTGTGCGGCTCCCTGTATTAACCCTGCGTATAGCAGCATCAGCCTAGAACAATTTGCTCACATAAGTCCTTCCCCCCTCCCCACCTCACTCCTCCCATCTTAAGCCATAAAGTAACTGCCCAAAAAATGATTGGAAGGAATTATGTCAGGAAAGATAATATATGAAAGTGTCTTGGAAAGGCATGAAGCACCATAGGAATGTAAAGCATCTATATTATTGCTGCAAAGCCCAGGCTGCTGGGGCAAGTGACAATTTCAATGCAACAATAATTCAATATATCAATTCCAAGCAATATGAGCCCAAAGACAACTGTTGAAAAGAGGCTTCTACGGAAAGAGACGTCTACTCTAGGCCCCTTTTTAAACATTTGCCCCCAGAGTTATAAGCTTTATTAACCAGTCTATTGGAAGTATGACCTAATGTAATTATGGTAAACTGCTCCATTTCATTTACTATATAAACAGGAATACATCTGCTTTTGTGCATGCATAACTCAGTAACGTGATCTGACTATGTACACAGTAATTGCATGGAGAATATTTATAGCTCTATAAATCCACAAAGGCACATATAAAAATGATCAATTTCATTTCAGGGGCTGCAAAGTAATTTAAACCCATAATCGTAGCCTATTCCAGCACACCAAAAATATCCATTTTATAGAAGGGCAAATGGCAAAAAATAAGTGTTGGGCTTCATCCTTTGACATCCATTTCCAGTTGCACAAAAATCACATCAAACTTATCTGTCCAAACTTGTTCTTTGCCATAAATTTCCCTCTGCCAAGTCAACTTTGATAAAACCCTGCTCTCAGATGGACTGGCCATGAGAAATGATAATTTAGCTACTGAGTCAGGACCACCTACAGTTTTTGCTGGTGGTAGCCAAAGAAGGTGCTGAAGAAAGACTCATCATTTGATGATGATGATGATGATGATGGAACTGACCACTTCTAATTGTCCTTAGCTCCCAAAAAACAAAGAAGGGAATCCAGGTCCGGATATTTGCTGGGACCTCTCCACAACTTTCTAACCTAAGTTTTATAATGGAAACCAAGGAAAGTATAGCAGTTGAGGAATTTCTCGAAAAACACAGCAAGTGCCTAGAATTCCTCTTCCCTGATATTCTGCTCATAAAGAAGATTAGGACTATTTTAATCCAAAACCGGCCAAACTCCCACTTGGAGGTGCAAGCACTGGGTTTTTAAAAATATATTAAAGCATGGGCTTGAAGCCTAGAGAGCCCTAGATTCAATTCTTGGCTCCACCACCTGCAAACTTCATGGCCTTGGGCAAGTTCCTTAACCTCTCCAAGCCTCAGTGCACACATCTGTAAACTGCGGAAAGACCCCTCCAGCAGGCAGAGTGGCCGTAAGCTTTAGAAACAATATCTGTAAAGTGCCTGTCTCATAACAGACCTCAGCAAATAGTAGTGCTGATTAATTACTATGTGATATGTTTCTGCAAAATATAATAAAATTCCCTGAAGCTCAATATCTTCTAGAACAGAAGGAAAAGGAAGATAGACTCTAGAACAGATGTTAACTTTGATGTCAGCCAAACCATGTGTACATCATGTGCAGTCATAACCAGGGAAGTGGCAAAGCTCAGACACAGGGAACACAGAGGCCTGAGAGTCAGCAGAAGGCGCTCGGCAGATGTTTTCTTCCCACCAATTACATACATTCGAGTTCTTCATACACATTCCAGTCCTGAGTTCAAGAGACTGAAAGCCTATCTTAATCCTTTTCAACTCTCATGCCCCAAATCTGGTGGGTATTTTCAGACAAACTACAGTCTCTAAAATATGGGTACAGATGTGGGTGTCGATATGATATGCATGTCAATGCAGAGGGAGCTAAATGCTTAGCTAGTTCCTCGACCTTTTCAGGAAGAAATTGAGGTGTTTTGATTAAAACTCATGCTATGACAGCAAAATTAAAAAAGAAAGAAAAAGGAAGGGAGGAAGGGAGGGAGGAAGCAAGGAAAGAAGGAAGGAAAGAAGGAAAGAAGGAAGGAAGGAAGGAAGGAAGGAAGGAAGGAAGGAAGAAAGAAAGAAAAGAAAAGAAAAGAAAAGAAAAGAAAAGAAAAGAAAAGAAAAGAAAAGAAAAGAAAAGAAAAGAAAAGAAAAGAAAAGAAAAGAAAAGAAAAGAAAAGAAAGCAAATATATTTTTTCTTTGCAATTATATCCTATCTTGTTTCCCTTTAGAAAAACTGCTACCCGTGTAGCAAAACAGAGGTCTTAATCTAGTTTCTAGTGCCACCTACTGGGTCCAGCAAGAATTGTAGCCAACTTCCTCCAGCCTTGCCAAGGTGACAAGTCAGAAAAGAGAGGAAAGGCAAGATCTTTACCAATTGCTGTGCTTGACTGTGCATCATTGGCAGCTTATGGCACAATAACAAAGGTGACAAAACATGAAGTCCCTCTGCAGATTTACTGACACATGCAAGGCTCTGATCTTTAAGAAGATGAGTGTAAGATGATCCCAAAATGTCATCATCACACTTGAGGATGATAAGATAATCCTCAAAAGCAATAAAAGTCTAATAATTGCTATGTTACTTATAGACCAGCTGTATTAAGTAGCAATTCAGAGCATGAGTTCTGGAGCCAGACTACCTGGGTTTGAATCCAGGCTACTGCTAATTATTAGGTGTGCAACGTAAGGCAAGTCACATACTCTCTGGGCCTCAGTTTCCTCATCTGTAAAATGGAGATAATTATAATGCCTACCTTGCAGAGCTGCTGTAAGGGAGAGATGAGACAATATGTATAAAGTGCCATGATTAGAGCCTGGAACGTGGTTAGCACATGGGAAATGTTGGCTGTATTTGTAATCTGCTATCAGTACATAAGACAGACTGATATAATGGGAAATGTTCCATAGGGTTGCTCCAAAGACCTGTGCATGACTCTTAACTCTGCACCTGACCAGCTAGGCACCTTTAGGCAAGTCTTTTCACCTCTCTGAACCTCAGTTTCCTCATCTAAAAGACAAGAATAATGCCTATCCCACCAGCTCCCAGGCTCACGTGTAGGCACACATTGTGTTCAAATGTAAAACACCACATACCCATGCAAGGTGCTATCTGCACAATAAAGCATGCAATCCTTACAGTTAAAATGGTTGGGGTTACAAATGCCCAGCAGACTTTCCAGAAAATGTTAGGCTGAAATCCAATCATCATCTCTATGTCTTCACAGAACCTTTGCAAGCCTGCAAATAGACAAGCAGAGACCAAGTATGAGGCACACAGGCAGGGTGTGAGGTGACAGCAAGGGCAGGCACCAGAGCCCCTCACTCAAGTGCCATTGGCCAGGGATGGCCCCAGCCTGGTATCAGCATGACCCCTATTATGCAGGGAACCATCAGGCAAATGACTCGCTGCCGGGAAGATTAGGGCAAAGTGAACATTCAAATAGATATTAAATATTCTCTGCAGTGAAGTTCAAAAATGTTAGCCCACGGTGACATCTACAAAGCTCAGTTCCAGTTTGGCCCAGGCGTCTCAGCACTGCCACCACCTGGCATCCTCACACGCACAGCCTTATGTGCTTAGTGACAACTCTGGCAAAACCAATGGAGACTGTAGTCAATAGCGGAGTGTATTCTGAAATTTATATTTGGGATTTAGAGCGAGAGTCACTGTACACTGGTTTTTGTCCCCTACCCTCCCAAGATCTCTCTTCCAGTGGGTCCTTTCTTTGTGCTGTGCAAGATGATAATGGCAGGTAAAAACCAGCATAAATTCCAAGTGGCCATCCCCCACTTTGTTGTAACTCAGAGGATTGCTGTCTACGAGATCACTCATCAACTTCACTAAAGTAAAAAGCAGAGAAGATGGTTGTCCTCATGGCCCTACATAACCACCACCCCTGCACCTTCTTGGTTTAGGAAGGTTTTTTATACCACTCCTTGAAAGAAAAAGCCATTGAGGAATGTTTTAGGATTGGGCGGTTTCTTGCATTCTTTCCTGAGCTCATCAGAAGTGTGGCTTTCTCAGAACTGTGGGGTTGAATACACTGAAGAGACCTGAAAAGTCCCCGAGTTTAAGCTCCTTTGTAGTCAGCAGTTCTGACTTAAATATAGTCTCAGCTTAAATACTCATCACTCCTTCATCCTCAGGGTCATTATGTGAAAAGTGGGTACCTGCGGGTCAAGAGGGGCTGACTGCCAACTCCTCCCATTGAGGATACTCCCCTGCACATCCTCCAGCCTTCCTTCTAGACCTTGGCCACTTTCTCCCCCTGTTCTCAGGCTCTCAGCTCCCTTGGATTTCTGGGTCCTTTGCCCTGAGCTCCACACAGAGCAGGTGAAGTCAGTCTCCAGGTGCTCCTCTTTCTGCCTTCACTTGCCACCTCATCCTCTTCTGCCACCACCTCCCCACCTGCCATCTGTACCAGCTGCCTTTACCTGACCAGTGCCCCCCACACACACTGCCCCCTCCCCGGTCTAGACTTATCCTTCCTGGTCCTGTGTTCTCAGCACCTGCTGTCTGCTACGTGGAAGTGGGGAGGGATGGATGTGATTCAAGAAGACAATCTCTTTCCGGGGCAGAAAGCAAAGACTATGGTGTCCCTTCCCGGGAACAGAATAGTTCAACTCAGCCCCTTAAAAAATGGCCCTGATAATGTTCTATATTTTGATCTGGGTGCTCATTACATGGGGGTGGAAATTCATAGAGCTGTACATTCAAGATAGTGCTCTTTATGGAGAAAAGAGAACCCTAGTACACTATTGGTGGGGAATGTAAATTGATACAGCCATTATGGAAAACAGTATAGAGTTTCTGCAGCAAACTAAAAATAGAGTTACCCAGTAATGGGATCCAATTATCCCATGACTGGATTTGAAATCAGTATGTTGAAAACATATCTGCACCACCATGTTCACTGCAGCATCAATGGACTGAAGCTACGTGTCTCTCAGCAGATAAGTGGGTAAAACATGGTGTGTACACAGTGGAATACTACTCAGTCTTTAAAAAGAGAGAAATTATGTCATTTGTGACATGGATGAACCTGGAGGACATTACGGTAAGTCAAAAAAGCCAGGCACAGAACGACAAATACCACATGCTCTCACTTATATGTGCACTCTAAAAAAAAAAAATCAAACACATAGAAGCAGAGAACAGAACGGTGGTTACCAGAGACTGGAGAATTGGGGGAATGAGGAGATGTTGGTCAAAGGGAACAAAATCTCAGGAGAAATAAATGCTAAGTATTTGAGATCATGGATATGTAAATTAGCTTGAGTCAATCATTCCCCACTGTATACATATATCATAGCATCACTTTGTACCCCATAAATATTAAGATATACAATTATCGTTTGTCACTATCCAACAAAAAATAAATACATAAATGAATAAAAACTAATTTATAATGTACGTATGTTATACTTCAACGTTAAAGTTTACCCCAAAAAGTCCACTCTAGCCACCACGATCAAAATAATGGTTTTCACAGCCCTCAGCTCCTACTTCCTGCCAAGCTCAAACCCAGAAGAGAACCAGCCAGCCCTCCCGACTGTGAGGCCCCCTGGCAGTAGCCATCACAGACGACAGCCAGGCCTCAAGGTCACTATAGGGTAGGCTGTGCTGGGAACAGTGACTGGGATTTGCCAAAGGCAACCTTTCTCAACTCACTCGAAAATTTCTCAGGCTGCAGCTGAGCTTCCTGCTCTACTTTAAACGTGATAGTGGCCGACCACAGGGGTGGTACAGCAGAAAGGGCACGGCCTGGGAGCCGGGGTCCAAGCGTCCAACTCCAGCTCTGCCTCTAATTCCATGTGTGGCCTTACGTAAGGCGCTCTCCCTCTCTGAGCCTCTGCTGGTTCATCGGGAGGACTGGGCCAAATGAGCTCGTAGGGCGTTTTTGGAGAGGTCACTCCACAATGCAGGGAGACTCCAGGTTGCTTTCTTGGGTCTATAGATGAGAACTGCATGCTTTGGGCAGTGGACCCGACCAGTTGTTTTGTTTTGGTTTTTCAAAAAATTTAGGGGGTACAAGTGTTTCTGTTATGTGGGTAAATCGTATTATGCTAAAGTCAGAGATTTCAGTGCACCCGTCACCAGAATAGTGTACATTATATTAAATAGGTAGATTTTTATCCCTCACCCCCATCCTACCCTCCCCATTCTTAGTTTCCCATGTCTATTACTGCTTTTTTTTTTTGAGACAGAGTCTCACTCTGTTGTCCTGGCTAGAGTGCCATGGCGTCAGCCTAGCTCACAGCAACCTCAAACTCCTGGGCTTAAGGGATCCTACTGCCAGCCTCCCGAGTAGCTGGGACTACAGGCATGTGCCACCATGCCCAGCTAATTTTTTCTATTTATATTTTTTTAGCTGTCCATATAATTTCTTTCTATTTTTAGTTGAGACGGGGTCTCGCTCTTGCTCAGGCTGGTCTCGAACTCCTGAATTCAAACAATCCGCCCGCCTCTGCCTCCCAGAGTGCTAGGATTATAGGTGTGAGCCACCACGCCTGGCTTCTATTACTGCTTTTTATGACCATATATATCCTTTGTTTATCTCCCACTTATAAGTGAGAACATGCAGTATCTGTTTTTCCATTCCTGAGATAGTTCACTTAGGATAATGGTCTCCACTTCCATCCAAGTTCCTGCAAAAGACATTATTTCTTTCCATTTTATGGCTGAGTAGTATTCCATGGTATATAAATACCACATTTTCTTTATCCACTCATCAGTTGACAGGCAGTTAGGTTGATTCCATATCTTTGCTATTATGAATTATGCTGTGATAAACATTTGGGTGCAGGCATCTTTTTTATAAAATGACTTCTTTGCCTTTGGCTAGATACCCAGTAGTGGGATTGCTGGATTTGCTTGCTTGTTTGTTTCCTGTAGATTTTATCAAACACTTTCAAATGAGTAGCCTCTGGATACTAGGCCTTCCAGGCATATGTGAGGGGAGAGAACCAAATAAATAGAAATCAAAGCTAAGGCCCTCAAAAACATTTACGAAACACCAAAAGTAGGCCTCAGTTCTTTAGGAAAAAAAAATTCTAAACATTTCTATTATCAGCATCAATCCTGTTGCCAAGTTGTTCCTGTCCACTAACCCATCCCCAAGAGGTGGGGGCATGTGGCTGGATGGGCACAGGGCTACGACAGGGCTCAAGGTTAGACCTGGGGAAGACATGCAGACAGCCTCCTATGGGAGGAGGGGGATGGCATTAAAAGTGCTCAAGTTTCTCAGAGGGGACAAAGAGCTGGACCCCAACCTGTCAGCAGGGATGTATGATGGGTGCTCAGACTTCAGCAAGAGGCAGCTTGATGCAGAGTAGCTCTGGGCCTGAGAGTGAAAAGGCTTGGGTTCCAGGGCCAGTTCAGACCCCAGAAAGTCACTTCCCTGCCCCAGGCCTCACACTAGGGCTCTAGACACCTGGCCTCTTCACCGGCTCCAGATCCTACAGTTGTTCCGTCTGTTCAGCCAACTTGGAGGCTGGCCCTGCAGACACAGCTCAGGGGCACCAGCTGGGAGCCACAAGGCAACCTGGCTACCCCGTGCCCACTGCTGCATGAAGCTCTCCAGTCCCTCCAGCCTCAGCCCAGCTCCCATCCAGCCCCAGCCCTCCCATGCCCTGGCCCATACCCATTTCCCCACCTGACTCCCTTTCTGAGTCAATGACTATTTTCACCTTAGGCCTCTGTTTATACAGCTTCCCCGGTCTGCTCCAACCTTTCCACCAACCCAAATCCATCTTGCCTTCAAGGCCTAACTCATGATAAAGGAATTGTTCCTGGAACCTGGAGAATGTGCATGAAAGAAGCTTCCCTGCTGCATGACCTTGAGCCTGGAGGGCTAAGACAGCAAGTAGTCAGGACCCAGAAGGGATCTGATCAGTTCCTTCTTAAAGACTAGTCTGAATTAGCAGAAGAACAGCAGGGAAAAAAGAAAAAAGGTGGTGAACTCATGGCTACTAGTCCTACTAGTCTGGACTCAACAGATTGGAGGCTCAGAAATCAGCCCACAACAAACGCCAAACTCCAAACACCTCCCTCTGGTGTGGCCAGGGCCAGCTTCCTGGCGTGACAGCTGTGCAGCCACACAGCCAGCGCCCCGTGCTCAGAGGGGCGCCACACCTCTTTAGTGCTCTCCAGTCACCATCTTGAAATTCTTAATAATTTTTTAACAAGGGACTCCACATTTTCATTTGGTCCTATATCCCACAGATTATGTCTCCAGTTCTGTGTGTACCTACAGACAAGTAAATCCTCAAATCATTCTTTGACAGTTCATGTGAAGGCTCCGTTTCTGAGAACAAAACCCTCTGTGTTGACTTAGGTTTTCCCTGCCTTGGTTGGCAATAAACTCAGCTTAACACTCACTAAGTCTCAGTGTTTATTTCTTTTATATTCTTTTATCTCTGATATGCCTCCATCTCAAGGTTTTCCTGACTATTCTTGGCCCTCCTTTATCTCTGGGCAGCAACAGGGCCACACCTTCGGATGCACAGTTTAGCACTGACCTTCTTAGTGTTTTCAGTGCATTTGCTCCTCCCTAGTGGCCAGTTGACAAGTTCTATGAATAAGGGAAACTACCCCTGCCCCTCTCCTCTTTCCTAGGAGCCCACAGGGCATACAGTAAGCACTTGATAAATACCTGTTCATTTACTCACATACATTTACCCTGTGAGTTCATGAACTAAAGCCTCTCATTCATAATATTATATTTACTGAGTCCCAGCAAATGGAGCTGGGGAAGCCTGCACCCTGAAGTGGGAGGTGTATACAGTGACATTTCAGCCAACAACGTAATTGAAAATGGAGCTCAGGGAGGGGACTCATGCAGAAAAAATTAAGCTTACATATGTTGCACTCTGGAGGGATTTTTGTTTTGCTGTTGTTGTTGTTTTTTTTTAATTTTTGTTTTGTTTTCTTTTGTGCTTAAAAAACCTTGCTAAAAAAATTCAAATGCTGTGGTGGATCAAAAAAAAAAAAAAACCTGCTGAGTTCAGCCAGCAGGATGAGCAACAAGAACTGAAGATAGACATATTCCATCATCTAAAGGCCTTGCCTGATGTGAGCCTAACATCTCTCACAAGCATGTGGAGAGAGAGGCAGTCTAGGAGGTAGAATGTGAAACAAGTAACTGACTGATGTGGACAACAGATCAAGACCATTTCACATATCGAGATTGGGGAAAATGTCCAATGGAAAACCAAGCAGTTAGCAGGCAGGAGGTCTTGGTGGTGGCCATTCAATCACATTGTTCCCCCAGCCAGAAGGCCCCTACATTGTCTCCCAGGAAAATGCAAACACTTTCAAAGCGACTCTACTTAGGTCTGTTAAAGAGATCATCACTTCTACACCAAACTCAAGGAGTTCCACTTTTAAACCTGGATACCTTGAACCTGGCTACTGGCCAGGGAGGCATGTTGACTTAAGAACTTCAATCAGCTATTTCAATCTAGTGATAAAACTTGAAAATTATACCTACCATATTTCAAATATTTAAATGATATCCTCTAGAATCTAGAGGTTATTAGAAACAAGAAGAAAAACACAAATCTCTGCAATTCACTTTCTTACTTTTTTAATTCTGTGGCCAAGAAGGGAATGCAGCAGGGGAGTCAGGTTCCTTTTCACCCTTCACAGATTCATGTTCAACTACCTTAAACAAACCTTGCACTGGTTTGGGGTCTCATCACCTCAATAAAGAATGCACTGTACTCTGTGGTATGATTTCCATATTTGTACAGGCTTTTCTTTGCATCACTAACAATTATGTTAGGTTATTTCAACTGTTTCTTCCTGAGATTCACTTCTTAAAATTCTATCCAGATCCAAATCAGACATTCACACCCACTGCAGAAGTTCAACCTGAGCCCAGCACGGGGTCAACCCAGCCCAACATCATTACTCTTAGAGAGCAGAGGATTTCCTGGGTGGTCCTCAGGAAAATTAGCTTATCCCAGGGATGAAAGGACTCAGGATTTATTTTTTTCTTCAGAACTAAGAAATCTACCACTAGATTTATATGGGGCCAAGGGTGGCAGAAGCTATTTAACTTCTAAGAACAGAAATATTTAACATTAAAAGGTTTCTGTTTTAATGCTGCTTTTAAACCACACTAAACAGCCCTGTTTTACAGGAAAGAACCATGCAAATGTGCCTTTTGTGGCAATTAGCAATTCGGATACAGGTAAGGGAAGAGGTAAATGAGATGGCTACTGGCACATGGGCCAGTGCTACAAATAATGTGCTTTCCTGACTATGCCAAGAGACCATCTGGCGACATCAGCTCACATGTGGACCCACGAGGGCTCGAGCTGCCAAAGAAAGACCTTGGAGGCCTCTCTTGGAAAGGATTTTTGTATCTGGGCACAAAGTTAAGATTCACTGTGGTGGATTTCACTGGGTTTCTGCCACTCTCTGCTCAGGTAGACAGCACTTCGAAGCCTCACCCTAACCCCGGCAGCAGGTCTCCAATGCAGCATCACGCAGGGTCCAGGCTGTCTTTTCAGCCAAATGTGCTGGCAGCTTGGTCTCTGGTCTCATCAGGAAAGCTGGCATGCCTGCCCACTTCTCTTGCCAGGAACTAAACTCTCCCTGCAGTAGGGATATGATCTCCAGTCTGGGACAAATTCTCCTTCTGCTAATGCTGAAAACTGACTACAGTGTCATCCTGCTTCTAGTGTACCAGGAGGTTTACATAGGAGGTTTCCTTTTTACATCTTGATTCATTTTAATAAGTTATCTAGGACAGTAAGACACTGTGAAGCACCTGTTGGGTGGGAGGCTAACAAGGATACTATCAAGGATACCTGGTGGTTAGGGTGAGCTTTGCTGGGCCCTCAGGTAAAGAGCAGAGCTCTGCAGACCTCTCTGGCCTGGACACCTCTCCCTTTGGGCTCTGGATGGTACATTTGTTCCTCACTCATACCCTGCATTCCAAGTGGAACCCTGCATTTCCTTTTAGTTTAGAGCATGTTGCTATCTCTTTGGGGATTTGAAATACAGTTAGATAGTCTGACCTGGAAGTTTTCACCTTCCTGACATTTGCTATGGTGGCCTTGTATATATTAGGGAGGCCTGGGGACAGTTCTGAGCAGACTTCCAGGCACAAAGAAGTTGGTAGTGCCTTAAATCAAGCAGGACTTCCTTGTACTGATGACTGGCAGTGCATACAAGGGGCCGGGAGATACCCTGGGGGAAGCCCAAGGACAGACAGCTCTGTGCAAAGGGCACGGATGGCATCTGCCAGCTCTCCATTCCTGTTGTTCCTGGTAGTGGCACCACTGATTACGTGATTCAGGCTGCTCTAATGATGATAGGAAGGATAAACTGTAAGAGAACTGAAAGTCTATTCCTAGGAAAATCTGAGATTGAGATATTGTATCAGTCTCCCACAATGCTATTAATAATAAAGTTTCCTAAAAATCTGTGAGCCGAGTGGTCTCTGTTCTTACTATTGTCCCCGGGGCTAGCAAGGAAGCTATCCCTCACCTCAAGCCACATGAACACTGCAGCTACCAAGACCAAGAAATAATCTCACCCCTGCAAGGTAGCCCTCTTCTTCCCTCATCTGGCCATCGTCCAAGGCATTAACTGTCACATGCCAGACAATAGCCAAAGGGCTGTCCAACTCCTAGGAGTTTCACCATCAGCCACCTTCTATTTCTCTATTAAATCTGGATCACAGTGGTCCTGAGGCAAGCTTGGAAACAAAGGTGCAGCTCTCTTATGTTCCCTGAATGGCTGCAATTGAATCCTTTCATTGTCTTATTCGATATGGAAAACCTGCCTGCCACGAATGCCTTACCAGCACTGAAGTTCTACCTCAGCGGCAGACACGGTGATTCCCTTACCGTACACATAGGAGATCCCCACGAGCTCAAAAATGGCAATGATGACGAGGGCATAGGAGGCAGCATATGTGTCCACAAGCTGGAACATGTAAATGCCACCCTAAGGGGAGAGAGAAACAGCCAACATCAAATGGGCCCGACCGCTGGGCTCTCTTCTCATTCTGACAGCCGACCCGCCCCATCTTGGGAAGAGTCAGGTGCACACAGGGGTCAAAGGATCGCCCCTCCTCTCGGTGGCAGTGACCTACACCTGGGTCAGGATGTAAACCACAGGCCTTGCCATTTAAGCAAAGTTGTCCCCCAGCAGACTCTGAGCTAATCAATAGAACAAGCATTAAAAAGTGATTTAACATCTTCTTCTTCAAAGGCAAAGGCCAGCATCTGACGATGTGTATGTGAAAGCAGCCAGATTGCTTTATTTTTTTTGCTTTAAGCAATAGATGATCATTTTCACCCATGAATCTGTATTTAATTTACCTTCATATGACCTTGAGGTGTCTCTGGGCATTTTTCACACATCCCCATGTAGCTCTACCTTACTCTTTAAGCCTCCCTACAATAGATGAGGCTTAGAGACTGTCTCATTATAATCCATCATTTCACAAATGAAGAAACTAAGGCCCAGAATAGTTACTTGCTCAAGGTCACAGAGACAGCAAAAGCAATACATACACTGAGTGAGCTAACACTCAATTTAACAAAACGTTCAGGACTAGAAGGAACTCAAGTGGCTGCAGACTCATACGTAATGAGTAATCACCTGGAAATTTATCTGGTTGGAAAACTTGGATTTTCATGTATCCTATTTTCTTAAAGTAGGACACACCTGCCTTGTTGGCTCAAGAAGGCTACATCTCAATTACGAAGATGCTAGAAGCACCACTGGTAGCCAGGATGACATATTTCCCTCTGCAGTCGGAGTCCCTGATGAGCTGGTGCCATCTACATGGAAATGGCAATGATTTGGCCATGGTCTCAGAGCCAAGCGGGGAAAAGACAGGTAGCCATCAGCCCCCCACACCGGGCCTGTCCCAGCATGCAGCTTACCTGGGTGATCATTGGAAAGCCCATGATAAAGAAACAAATGCAGCAGCCCAGAGTGAAGACCGGCTTGTGTGTGCGCAGGTGCTTGGGGAACTCATCCGAGATGGAGGTCACAATGGTCTCGATGGTGGCAAACTGCAACGGTGTCAGGAAGTGGGTGCCTGAGTCAAACCGTCCCACCCAGAGGCTCCAAAAAGCCGTTTGCATCTCCCAACCAGGAAAGTGTATTTGTATTTAATATTAGGTTTGGTGTTTTTTTAGGTCAGCATCCCCTTGATGTGTCTAAAAGTCCTCATTGGGGTTCAACTCACAGGCCTGCCAGGACCCAAGCAGGATATGAGCTTTAGAAACTACTTCCCCAGAGATTGCACTCATATTCAGCCATCAGGACATTTTAAGCCTCACTTTGTATTCATGAGATGTAAATTCCTCTCCTCCAATTTACCTTGCATTTGATCTTCTACTTGAGGAAAACCCTCTTTGCACCCAACAACTAAACTCTGAGCACCTGTCAGCATGATTTGTAGTAGTCTCAGCACCACAACAATTTTCCTAAAATTGACTACATATTATTCTCCCTTTGCCAGCCCCACAGAATTTGCTTTGGCAAAATGATGCCAAAGCAGGAAGTAGCACAGGCTCAAACCTGGCACAGAGAGCAGAGAGAGGAAACAGGGAGAGAGGCTGGCTCCTCTGCACCCCATGAGCACCCGCAATACAGGGTTACCCTGAGCCCTCCACAGGCACCTCACCCCCTCACATGGCTCAGAGGAAAGGTTTGGGCCCCCCGAAGCCCATCCCTTTGTCAAGGCCTAGACCTAGGACCCAGGACCCAGGACCCAGGAGAGGGGGGTCCTCAGAAGGAGCCTGGGACATGGATCGATGGGGAACAAGGGGCTCACCATAGTGTCAAGTCCAAGAGTGAGGAGCATCAGGAAAAAGATGATGGCCCAGAACGGAGAGAGGGGCAGCCTGGTTAAGGCTTCTGGGTAAACCACAAATGCAATTCCTGGCCCTGAAAGAACAAGACAGGGGATTATAGGCAGGCCCAGCTCCAGGGCCCTCTTCCCAGAGCCCACAGGGCCTGCTCCCCATGGAGATCCTGGTATATCACTTATTATATGCTGCCTCCACTGTTGGTTATTTTTTAAATCATCATCATTTCCTCAATTAGACCTTAGGCTCCTACAAGAGAAGGATCAGAATTAGGTCTACAGCTGGAGAAATTCGCAGGAGAGGCTCAAAAATAGTGTCAAAGCAGAGACTCAGAGCCAGCCCTACTTGTCTCTACAGCCAGGCTGTGTCCCACGCACATGACATGAGAAACTCCATCACTGACGTTTTGGTTGAGTTAAGGGAGAATACAATAATTACCCTCTAGAGCAGTGGTTCCCAACCAGGGGTGATTTTGTCCCCCAGGGGATATTTGGCGATGTCTGGAGATATTTTTTATTCTCACAACTGGTGTAGGGGTGGGATGATTACTGACATCTAGTGGGTAGAGGCCAGGGATGCTGCTATCTTTCTGCGATGCACAAAACAGCTCCTGCCAACAAAGAGTTCCCCATCCCAATGTCAATAGAATAAGGATTCAAGGTTCAGAATCGCTGTTCTAAAAGGTAGAACATGACCAGAATGATATTGTTTCTCCCTTTAACTACTCTTCCTCCTATTCAGCCCTCCAGGAGAAGCCATGCACACAAAACATAAATCTAACTCTTTCAGGATCTTGCCCTATGTGGTAAAGATGGGGCACAACAGTACACAGGTACTGAGTTGGGGGCAGGGGGCAGTGAAGCATGGTGTAGGGGTTAAGAGAGTTTGGTCTCTAAGGGTCAGACAGATCTGGTCCCAATCCAGATTCCATGACTTACCAGCTGTGCAGCCCTAAACAAGTTATTTAATGTCTATAAGCCTCAATTTTGTCCATCTGTAAAATGGGGATTATAATAGTGCCTCACTAGGTGGTTATAAGGAATCGATGAGAAAACACAGTAAAACGCTAAGCCCCAGTGCCTCCCCCATCATCAACATTCACAGAATATTAATTTGTATTATGAGTGGTTTATGCACGTGGAAGCTAGCGATTCTGATTCAGCTTTTCTCTAGAACACTTCGTGTGGCCCTGGCGGGGGTTGTCTGAGCTGCAGTTGTCTCTGCTGTCATGGAGCCCTGCCAGCCATTGCTACCTGCCTCGTGGCCTCACTGGGAAGATTACTGTAACCAAAGATGGCTAAAGATGGGGCAGTTGTGAATTTCCTTGTAAGTGGAAAACTAAATGAAAAAGGGCAGAGACGAGTAAACGTGAGCACTGGGTGATCCACAGCCAGCACGCATCTGCAAACCAGAAACCGCAGCACCTACAGTTTTTATAACTCAAGCATAGCAGCACTTTTCCCAACTGGAATTTATCGGGTTGTTAGTTCCTAATGCTGCCTAGGGCCTCAGGGTATTTAAAATGTAAAGCCTCCAATGCCTCAGATACCCCCTCTTTATGCATTTATTGAACAGACCGTAGAGCCAGCCTCTGAAGGCTCCCTATGTGAACCATAAAAGTCTGCATTAAACTACAGTTCAAAATAGGTCTCGAATGCAGAACAACAAGGAAGTCAGTTCAATGCTCTGGCGACAGTCGGGCCCATAAAGCCTACAAAGTCTTGAATGGCTACCACCAGAGGACCTCAGCCACTCGCTTTAACAGGATTTGACCCTTTGGGCTTCACGGCTTTTTTAGGGGGAGGAAGTGATTTCAAAATATTCAGCCTGCTTCCATTTCAGCTGCCTCCCTAAAGTACCCAGGTGAAGGCATCATTTTCAAGCTACATTACAGCTAACGCCACTTATCCACGGTGGATGGGGAGTGGAGGCATCTAGTGAATAACATTGTCGGATATTTAAAAGCATGTATGGCCCATCTGCTGGAGGCCAAGTCCTGAGTCTCTCCTCTGCCTCTGGAGGCAGTACAGCCCCGTGGCTGGACTACAGCCCCGTTCCCCATGGACTCAAAAGCAGGCTGTGCCTCTTACGAGCTGTGGACCTTAGGTGAGTCACTTGTTCTCTCTGGACAAACTTTAGTTTCCTTAGCTACACAATGGAGATAATAATAGTGCCGCCTTTCATAGAGTCTCTGTGAGAATTAAATGTGTTACTACAAAGAAAGGGCTTAGAACAATGCTGGGACATGGCAGGAACTCAGAAAACAAAGAGCATTATTGCTCTTTCAGGAGAGGGAATCAAAGGGGCTCTGCATGTCAGCCACTCGGACAGCGCTCCCAGAGAGCCACAGTGACAGCCTCCTTCATCCGACAGCACTGCTAAAGACACTGCAGGGGGCTCTGGTCCATGCAACAGATCAAGACCCACAGCGCAGCCTGGGTGGCCACTGCCATGATGACTATGGTACATGGAGGGGTTCTCTGAGCACTCGCCACCTGGGGCTTCTACACCTTTGGGCGGAAAGGTGGGGTTACAGGCGATAGGCAGACGGCTGGATGGAGGGCACGTCAGTCCTGCCCGGGTGCTCATGTGGATCAGCAGAGTCTCTGAACTATAAGAAGGTGAGAGAACCAAGGCAGTGCTTCCTAGTTGTCTGGTTAACTGAGAGCTACCAACCTGCACTTGGGAACGCTAAATAGAACGTGCACATTTGTGTTTATCCACTCTGGTCTAGCCCAGTCATTCTGGGCTCTTTTGGTGGTTTCAGGCTAGATTCTGAACACGAGTCACTGCTCCACAGGCAGCAAGGCAGATGCCTGGAAGATGGCTCCGAAAGGCTGGATTCCCTGGAAGCTGCTTTTCTGGAGTAGGTCCCTGAAAAGACCATGCCCCTTCTGTATGCCTACCATGAAAGCAGAGGACAGCGTGGTCCCATCACCAATCCTGTCCTCAGCCCCCCAAAATTCTAATAAGGCTGAGATTTGGGGTGACAATTTTGACAGAGATGCCTCCCTTAGAAGGGAGTGGCAAAGTAAACAGAACAGTGATAGGTCATTAAGGAAAACCTGGTTTTGACTAAAGACCAAAACTTAGTTACCAATGTTGGGTCAGCAAAACTGTCCTGGATGTCTATCTGCCAGTGTCGCCCAGCTAGGAGGGAGTGGGGCTGGGATTTAATGCAGGCCTGACCCCAAATCTCTGTCCTGTACTCTGCAGAGCCCCCGTTATACTGGGGGAAATAAGACAAGCCTGCAAAGCACATGTAAGAATATACGTGAGTTCAGATGAGCCGGAATAGTTTCCCAAGGGCTCTGGGAGAAGATCTCACAGGCCACAGCTCCCTCTCCCGTGGGGAATGAGCCCCACCGTCCATGTGCCGGAGACCAGGTATTAGCATGACAGCTTAGAACCTGTTAGAAGTGCTCTTCTTGTTAAAATCAGAGGAAGTAAAAAAAATGCCAGAAAGGAGAAATTTCAAAGGGAAACACAGGCAAATGTTTGGCTGTTTTTTACATGCAGGATAAAAAAAGTTCTGTTTGTGTTTTAGCAACATCTCCCCCCAAATCCCTTTCCTGCAGCAGAAAAGAGTTCAGAATAGTTGACTAACCTGGCCCACATCTCAGGAATCACTATCTCTAGCAGCTTGGCCACTGGTTCCCAAGGGGCTCGGTAATGCCACAAAAAATAACAAAATGCCTCAGATCTGCTAGAAAGTGGAGCAGAACCTATCTGCTCCAGCCTCTCTGCTGGGAGGAAATGAGGTTACAGGACAGCTGGGGGTGGTTCAGGCCCCCCCGAGGACAGAGCCTTCTCACCCTCTCTGGTCCCTCCCTGCCTCCCAGGGTGTTGGAGAATTCTCAACCAGGGAGGGGCATTCGCTCATCTCCTGGGGCCCCTCTAATTCAGTGCACCGCTGCAGAACCAAACACCCCTCAGGGTTTCACACTCTCTCCAGGGAGAGATAATTACACCCCTGGAACATGCTGGCTCCTTAACTCTTTGAGACCCCTGGTGCCCCATCAGCATGAGCTGAAGCAGTAATTAATTATCCTTGGGGAGCCAGAAGAGATCTTAGCAGCCCACCAAAAAGGTGACATTTCCAGGACTTAACTCTCTCCCTGCATCTAAGCCATTGTCTGAGAATTGCAGTGAGCTCCTTGAAGAAAGAAAACTGCCCAGACAAGCCTCTCACAGGTCCACCTCTGGATTGTCTAGGGCCCCAGTAGTGCCACACGGCACGGGGCACGGTCCCCACACAGAGAATGAGATCCTAACAGTAAGCAACAGCCACGGGGAAGTCCCTCGATCACTGAAAACTACGAAATACCTGAACCCTCTGTGGAACCAGGCTGGGTGGAAATGAAGAGTTAAATAAAAATCTTAAACATTCTCTCTCTGCAAAATGCTGTCCTAGAAATATGGATTAAATGAGATAAAAATGAAAGCTCTTTGTAAACTCAAAAGTACTATACAAATGTTAGCCATTAATAAAAGGATCACTTGGGTAGAGAGTAAACGTTTATTCCACGTGCCTCTGCACCCACCCACCACTCTCCAACTCGTCAAACCACTGCGGAAAAAACTGCAGGTCCGCATGCTAACTAAGCAGAAGGCCCCGAAAGCACATTTGACCTAATAATCAGAAAAGTGCTTCGTAAGGAAAAGGCTCCTCTGAAGCCAGTGCTCTTATTAAGCCTTGGTTTCGACAGGGCCCTCTGCTAGGAATGTCATCCTGCGGCAGACTGTGCCCACACCTGCTCCAGGGGCGAGGTTTGCCTAATGAATCCTAACGAATCCACTACTCGTAGCTAAAAGGTGTAACAGGGACAGACCTTACTTATTCAGGCTGGAGCTGGAGAGGGCCCAGGGAAGAGGAAGGAGAGGAGAGGGCAGGGGGAAGGGGGGCTTTTAAAGCAATCCCTCTGGTGAGAGACCCGCCAGCCCTAATCCTGCAGTGTCCTACTTGAGCCTGTCTCGGTTCCCCTGCAAAGGGGGACCTGGGTTCCTCCACTCTCCATCCTGTTCCAGAAGGCCACCTTCCCAGGGAAGCATAAATTAGGAGGTTGTGAGGTGTGCCTGGAACCTGCCCTGCAACAGCAGGGTGACAACTGTCCTGTACCTTGATCCGCCACATTCTCAATGTTGACTTTGCGTTCATTGGCCATGAAGCCGATGACGGAGAAGATGACGAAGCCAGCAAAAATGCTCGTGGCACTGTTGGTGCAGGTTACAATCAGAGTGTCCCTGGAAGGAAGAGACCAGAGTTCCCCATTAGGTGTGCTTTGTGAGTGGGAAGGGACAAGGGGAAGGACACACAAATATGTTCCCATGTGTTTGTGTGCACATGTGTATGTGTGTGCATGCATGTACACATCCATTTCTAAAAATGTATCCACCAAAGGACAGAAACAAGCAGTCCTGACCACAGACTCCTCTGTGAGCTCATTTAAAAACCATCAAAAGGCTCAAAAAGATTTCCCCTAACTGCCCTGATCCAGGGCCTCTGGGCCAAAGCTCTGGCTCCGCATGCTGTAGGACTGGGTCTCAACTCACCTGCTATGGCCTGAGTGTTCATGTTCCCCCCAAATTCATGTGTTAAAATTTAATCCCCAATGTACTAATCCCATAGTATTAAGAGGGGGGCCTTTGGGGAAGTCATGAGGGCTCTGTCCTCAGGAATGGGGGTAGTGCCCTCATAAAGGAGGCTGAAGGGGGCGTGTCTGCCTCCTCTGCCGTGTGAGGACACAGCAACAAGGCACCATCTCTGAAGCAGAGAGCGAGCCCCCCACAGACACTGAATTATGGGCTGAGCTGTGCCCTCCCCAGAATTCATACACTGAAGTCCTAATCCCCAGGACCTCTGAATGTAACCGTATTTGGAGACAGGGTCTTTAAAGAGCTAACTAAGTTAAAATAAGGTTATTAGATTGAGTCCTAGTCCAAGACGGCTGGTGCCTTTATAAGAAGAGGAGATGAGAACACGGCCACACACAGAGGGAGACCACGTGAAGACAAAGAGAGAAGACGGCCATCTACAAGCCCAGGAGAGGGGCCTCAGAAGAAACCATCCCTGTCAACACTTTGATCTTGGACTTCAGCATCTTTTAGTTGCTTCAAAACTGTGAAACAATACATTTCTATCGTGTAAGCCACCAAGTCTGTGGTGTTTGTTACAGTAGCTCTAGCAAACTAATACGAAGGCTCTCTCCAGTCTGGCCTCAGCTGACTGTCAGGCCCCATTTCCTTCTGGCCCCACGTGCACACACCTGCTGCTGCAATCCCATTTACCTGCCTCCCTCCACACACACCTATCACACTCATCCTGCTCCTCCGCAACGCGGGCTCTCTCTGCTGCCGGAGATGCGTGCCTCCCTCCTGCACCTGCTGAAATTCAGCCCAGCACAACTCTCATTCTGTGAGGCCATCACAAGCATCCCAGGCCACAGCTTGACTGTAATCTTTTCCTCTAATTTCAGAAATGCTTGAGGAAAGTTTGACTCTCAGTCACAGTTCTTGCAGTATCAGGTTAATGAACAGATTCTTGTGGCTGCCATGGACTAATTGTTGATCCTGGTTGCTAGGATTGCTCAATGCATAAGCTAAAATATCTGAGCTGCAGGTGCCCTAAACATGGGAGCTGGGCTGCCAGGTGCCAGGTGATCAGAGGTATTTAAGCCAAAGGACATCCCTTGTTCTAATGTGACTAGCTCTCATCACCATCCTTCACTCCCAAATGGGCAGTGTGGAGTGCTCAGGGCATTGGAAACAGAGGCGGGGTGCCTGAGGGCTCCAGGGTCCTGTTGCTAGGCATGAGGCTGTGCCCCCTTTTCCATATCCTTTCTCAAAATTGAGTGAACTTTCTTCAATAAGCCTGTTGTGTCTTTTGAGTGTGACTAACAATCTGAACCCAGAACCACACCAGTGATTTTGCACCTCTTCACCTAGATAGTAAACTATTTGAGGACAGGGACATTTTGAACCTTTCTGTGTCTCTCTTGGTTCACAAAATATCTCATACATTATTTTTAAAATAATAATGGCAGCTGCCACTTACTGAGTGCCTACTATGTATGAAATATTGCCCTGAGAAATTTGCATACATCGTCTCTTACCCCTCAAAAAATATTATAATCTGTATTTTATAGGCAAGAAAACAGAGGCTCAGGGAAGCAAAGTATCTCACCCATGTCTTGGAATTGTAGTACGTAGTAAAGTCATATCAAATGCAGGTCTGTCTGAATCCAAGGTGTTCTTTCTATTGCACTGTGTTGAAAAATCTTTGTCAAGTGACCACATGACCATATGTTATAAGTGACTACCATACAGGTGTATCCATGGACTAGGTAGCTCACATGTGACTATCACAGGACACACACAGCTGCTGCACAGCGACCCCCATCCCATGGAGAGGTCACTTCCATCCTATAAATAGCCACTGAGTCCCCACCATGTGTCAGAGGCATAAATATAATTTAGGGTCCAGGCCTCCAGAAGACAGGGCTATGCCCTAGCAGGTGGTTTCCCCCAGGCCAGAAGCAAATCGTTGGCTTTACCTGAGGTGAAGCGTGAGGAGGTGGCCTCAGGTGCTTGATAACTTAGTCCACTGTTCTGTCTCCGACCCTGGTTCTGCTAACCAGCTACCTAGGATCTTGGAAGCGCCTCCACTTACCTGTAACAGTTGTTGTGGAATTTGTTGTAAGAAGAGAGAGTGATCAAGCCGCCCCATGCAGCAGATAAAGAGAAGAAAATCTGAGTGGCAGCATCTTTCCACACCTGGGAGGCGAAAGGAGAGGAGATTCAAGGTCACTGAAGGAGACTGGCCCCAGGGGAGGGGAGGCTCACACACTTAACACCACATCATCTTCCCAGGGAAAGGCATCAGGGAGGAGATGACTTTGGACAGCAACGAAAATGAGAAACATAACTCACTTGTCCTGGAAGCCAAAGGGGCGGTAAATTACCTGGGAGATTTTAACTCCCTCTAATCAAAGGTGAGGAACTCAATAAACTACACACACATTTCATGCTTATGTTTTCTCTCATGTAAAGCTAAACAGACGGGAGAGCCCTTTCTTTAGGTCAATACGCTCTCAAAAAATAGTGCATAACAGCAAAATATATTCATGGATATAAAACAAAAACCCTTTTTAACTGACATTCCTACAGATTACAACTGCTATTAAAAATCTGAAATTTCTGTAGCCCCTATTCTTAGTAAAATGATCTCTGTGCCACCGTAGAGTGGACTTCATGGTGCCACATCCTACCTGCCATGAAGTGGAGATTTTCTGTTACGTGCAATCAAATTCAATCCTAGCTATGTGTTCTTAACATATTCTGGAAAAGTAGAGTTTCCTTTAAGGTGAGAAAATTTAGTTCTCGTTCAACAATCACCCCCTCATTGAGAGGTTTTGGGATTGGGAATTTTAGAGTAAGACGTGGCCATATAGAACATGCAAAGAGAAAGTTCAAGTGTATGCCGGCCCTGTGTGGGAGTCCAAGAAGCATTCAGATGTGTCTAAGCCCTTTAAAATAACACCGATTATGGTTTACCTGTGTGCTGTTATTTTCCAACCAGCAAGACTCCACTTCCAACACGCTATAATTAGTAACAGATAAGTGGTGTGAAGTGGCCCAAAGCTATTAAGAGGATTTCATTCTTCATTTTCAGCTTCCACTGCAACCCCAGATGTAGGACAACTATTCCAGGAATCTGAAAACCCTCGGCTGCCCACTTCTCATTAAATATTTCCCGAGTGCAGAATGTACCGAGATCATCAGGCCCTTGTAAAAGCACACACTGAGATTCCCCAGGGGAGGACGTCTGACCCCTTCCGCCAAACAGCATCGCAGAGCACGCCCCGTCCCTGAGTGCCGCTCACCCCACCCCGGGGCCTGTTGTAAATATTAATAAAATCAGAAGCCCACCGTGGCATCCGTGAGCTTCTCCCACTTCGGTGTGATGAAGTACCAGATCCCGGCTCCAGCTCCAGGCAGGGTGACCCCTCGGATGAGGAGGATCACGAGCACGACGTACGGGAAGGTGGCCGTGAAGTATACCACCTAGAAAAGCCATGGCAGAGGGGCTGGAAGAAGCAGACCTGCAGAATGTGCCCTTGCAGAAGGAGCAGCACTGGAGGCAAGAGCAGGACCTACCCCCCAGGCACCAGTGCCCAACAATGAGGACGTGAGGGCAGCTCTCCCAAACTCTGCCGGGGCTGGGAGGGCACTGGGGCCAAAGGTGAGTCAAAGAGAGCCAGAAATAAAGCCTCTGGGGAGAGGCCACGGAGCAAGTCAGCCTACAGCCAGAAGGCTGGGGGGAAGGTGTCACCCTGCCCCACCGACCAGTGCGCAGCCCCTTAAGGAACCACAGAGGCAGGGAGGGGGTTACTGCCTCTCTCCCCAAGAAATCCAGCCCCTGCCCTGGTGGAGGCCCAAAATTCCATCATTAGAGATGAATCCTTTTAGCTTACTCCTTCCACCCCTGCTTATACACACACCTAAGTGAGACAGCCAGTGAAGTGAAAGACTGTGATCTTAGAACTGGACACATTTATGTTCAAATAAAACTGCACCTCCAGCACTGAGTAGCTGTGTGACCTTAGACGAGCCATTGAGCTCTCTGAATCTCAGTTTCTGCACCTGGGGATAATACCTTTCTCACAAATAATCATGAAGATTAAGTGGCCTAAGGCATGGATAGCACCTAGCATGGTGCCTAATTTATAACAGATGGTCATTAAATGCCAAGTTCAATAAGAATTCATGGAGGGCTTCCTATGAGCTGGGCGTTGTGCCAGGCATCAGCTGCACAAAGATGAAGGGACTCCTAACCCAGAGGACCCAGAGACAATGTCTGAATCATGGGCTAAGCGGTTACACATAGGACACCTCAGAAGTCCAGGAGAGGGCTCTAGGCCCAACCTGGGAACTTACTAAAAGGTTCGTGGAGATGACACCTGAGCTGGATCTTGGAGAACAAGTGCAACCTAAAGGAGGTGTGGCAAGGTGGGAGGTGAAGGAAGCACGTGGGCAGGGCAGGTGTGTGAGAGCAGAGCACCACTCACTATCAGAACAGCATAAAGTCAAGGCCAAGTGTGGTGGGAGGGGAGGCTAGAGACCATGAGAGGAGACCACGTCAGAAGAGGCCTTGAGTGCCAACCAGAGGGTGCTCCTGGTAGCTGGTAGAGAGGGAGGGACCAGAGTCCAGAAATGTCTAGGAGGTAACATCAGCAGAACTCGGGGCTGGTCGGATGGGGATGGCTGGGAGCTCCTTTCCTCCCTTTCCTGTCCATCAAGCCTCAGGGTGAAGGAAGGGCTGGGGACCAGGGTTTGGGGGAAGAGCAGACTGTGAAAGCACAGGCTCTGCAGTCCCAGGGCCTGCATCCAAATCCTGACTCCAGCACCGATGAGCTGGGTCACCTTGGGAAGTGACTTTTCCTCTCTGAGTCTCTGAGTCTCACACCTGCAAAGCAGCAATAACAACAGTAGATTCCAACAAGGCTGTTGGAAGAGAACAATGTTACGGTCCATGCAAAGTGGCACAGGCCTGGGAGCACGGGAAACAGAAGTGCCACTTCACAGTGTGGCCTAGGACTTGCCAGTCCTCGATGTAATAACACTGACAACTCCCAGCTCTCAAGGGGGCTACATCCCCAAAAGCACATTGACAGACATTTGGACGGACGGGGTTAAGCTCCCAGCTGGCCCTCTAAAGCCCTCTCTGATCCACGGGGTGAGCACTGTTGGTTCAGAGCCGCCTCCATTCCCACCTGCAGTCCTCCATCCTGGGCAACTGAGAGGGACACAGAGCCCCCGCCACACGCTGGCTGCACAGATTCAAGTGCCTGGCAGGGGGCTCCAGCCTGGCAGGGAGTGGCAGACGCTGGGTTCAGGGGATGAGGACAGATTCAGGAGCTTGTTGGGGAGGGATGAGCTGGGAAAGGTTAGAGTTGAGATTAGATATAACTCTTGGGGTCACTTCATTTATTCAAATAAATATACTTATTTCTATACATAATTACATACATATTCAGAGCACCTAATATGTGCCAGGTACAGTCAAGCATTTGGGACATATTAGTAAACAAAATAAAGACCCCTGCCCAGAATAGTGACTTACATTCTAGCTAGGGATATAGACAACCAGCAATAATCATAATATTATTTGCGGTATATTAGAAGGTGATAGATGCATTAGAAAAAAGAAAAATTATCACCATCAAATTGGTTTCACTGGTCATCACCTAAGAGCACATTTAGGAACAACATTGATCGTCGGGCAGATGTGGGTGGGGGAGGGGAGGGGTGTATACATACATAATGAGTGCGATGTCTAGGGGATGGACACGTTTGAAGCTCTGACTCGGGGGGTGAGAGGGCAAGGGCAATATACGTAACCTAAACTTTTGTACCCCCACAATATGCTGAAATAAGAATAAAAAAAAAAGAAAAAAGAAAAATTACAGCCAGGTAAAGGGAATGGGCGTGCTGGGGAGGATGGCTGGAAAGGCCTCATTGAAACGTTGGCCAGCACTCCAAGAAAGTGAACATGAGCCAACTGAATATCTGGGAGAACATTCCAGAGGAGGGAACAGCTGGAATAATGGGCCTAAGAAGGGAAAGCAGGGAGTGTGCCTGACTCCTAGGAACAGCAAGGAGGCTGGCCCGGCCAGAGAGGGGCGCAGGCAGGAGAGGAGGTCGGCGAGGTGCGGGCAGGGAGGGGCAGACCCCACAGAGCCTACCCTGTGGGAAATGGGGGCTACGGCAGGGATTTGGGCTGAGGAGTAACACAATCTAACATTTGAACAGCATCATCCGATTGCTCCGTCATGAGTACGCCACAGGGCTCAAGGGAGAGGCAGGGGGAGCTGTGTGGAGGCCGCAGCAGCGACCAGGCGAGGGATGGGGACAGCTCCATCCAGGGTGTTGTCGGCACAGCCGGTGAGAATCGGTCAGTTACCAGATATATGTTTAAGAAGAGCCACCAGGATCTCCTGACAGACTTACTGTGGGGTGTGAGAACAAGGGAGGAGTAAGGGACGACTCCCAAGCCTGGAGCCTCAGCAACTGAAACGGTGGCGTGGACCCTAACTGAAAGGGGGAAGTCACTTCTGTCTCTGAACCAAACGACTCCAGGCCGCACTCCCTCTTTCTGGATGGAGACCCGGGCACGGGCTGCCCCCTTTTCTCTCCATGGCTCCACAACGGACCAGGATGCCCCTCCCCTGCCCCACAGGCAGGAGTCCCTCCTCCCGCCTTGTCCTGAGGGACTTGCATTGCTAGGGATTGAGGGGAGGGAGCTGCAGCCAGCTCCTTCCTATTTCTGCCAAAGGTGCTTCTCTCCTTCCCCTTAAAGTCTGAGGGGAAGTGAGACCCCTCCACACACAGCACTATGAAACCCAAGGGCCGATGACATCACAGGGATGGCCTCCTAGCTCTCAAATGGGGTGGGGGACAGGAGATGCTACAGGGGCAGACATGGCCCTAACCAGTTTGACTTCCTACCCCCACCAAGATAGCACAGAGGGGGACAACTAAGGAGTGTCCTTTCCATCCCCTGACCACCTGGGCTGGAGGGAAGTGAGGATGGCAGGAAGAGGTGAGGGAGGGGAGATGACCTAGACGGCAGTGACCTGCAGGAGAAATCTCCAAGGCTGGTCCCCGTCTAACCAGCTGAGACAACTGTTCCCATCTGACTGTGGAGACTGTTTAGACACCACCATGCCTGGAGCTCCCTCTATGGACCAGAAATACTAGTGCCATTTTGAAGAGAAGGAAACGGAAGCTCAAGTTAAACGTCTCACAAGGGATTAAGTCAAGGTCTCCCAGCCTGAGCCAAGTTCCAGACCTGAAGCTTTCCCACTCCAAAGCCATACTTTCCAGTAAAGTCATTCTATGGGCCACGCCATCAGAAATGTGTACGGCAGGGCCAGGACATGGGTAAGGCAAATGAGGCACCTCGGGTGCAGAATTTAAGGAGCTGTCCACTCTTGGGTGCACCCCTGCACTTGCACGACGAACCTGAGAGTGAGTGCCTCTCTAAATGTTGCACCCGAGGCACTGGTTCGCATTCACCCTGTAGACGGTCGAACTGAGAGGGCCAATAGTATGGCTCACAAATCTTCAGGAGGCTTTGAATGTGTGTCAGGTGTACACAGAGGCTTTATGTCCAGCTAGTTCCCTTGAGTCGTGGGGGGGGGGGGGGGCTTTAGAATGCACCTGTTTCAACATGTACTGTCAGAGGAGTTAAACTTGAACAGTAAAGAATTACACTTGGCAGGAGTGACAATGACTTGCTGATCCAAGCCTGTTGGCCTGACACCTCGAGGCATCCTCCTCACCATGGGAGCTCTGGACAGGTGGTTAGGTCCCTCCAGGCAGCACGAACTAATTAGGTTAGCTTTGCTTTGCTGCCATAACTCGCAGGCAGAGGAGCCCCTGAAGTCAGGTGGGCTGCATGTGACCTTCTGGCTGCGTGCTAGTCACCCTGCCTCTGGAATTCTAGCCGCCCAAAGGCTTCAGTCTCAGGAGAAGTAACCAGCCTACCTGTCTCCTCAGACCCTGAACAAGAGGAACTGAGCTTATCTTGCTGCAGGAGAAGGAAGACATCTCTTTTGCATAGAAATGACAACGTTCGTGTGATTTCAATCCCAAAGGAGTTTGTCATAATAAGCAGCTTCAGCAGTGCATTCACCTTGGCTCCTAAATAATGCTCCATGGTTAATGTCTGCAGGGCCCAGGGCAGGATAGTAAATTGTGATTCATTATTTTGGGTGGTATTCCTCATTTTAAAAAACTAGTCGTTGATTTCTAGTTGGAAACCTTTCTCAATGAAGCAGAGAGATAAGTGGGCAGATCTAAAAGAAAAACTTACCTGTTCAAAACTCCCTATTCCAGGATGCCTATAAAATCTGGCACCAAGGATTAAATTCTAAATCAGCGGAAAGAAAAGCACCATTCCAAAAAAGCACAGACTAATAGAGCTAAAAGTAATCTTAGAAAACATTAATTCTTGTCTTTGCTGAGGGTCACATTGAGCTGCGAGATACCTCAGGGGTGTCTGTAGGCCTCCTGGAAGCCCTGCCCACAACCGCTCCTTTTGCCTTCAGGAGTCAGCACCGTGGAGAAGACACCAAGACCAAAATCAAGAACTACAAGACTGACCCTTTTGACAGCCGCTTCCCAAACCAGAACCAGAGCAGGAACTGCTGGCAGAACTACCTAGACTTCCACCACTGCAAGAAGGCAATGACGGCTAAAGGGGGTGATATCTGTGTGTGTGAACAGTACCGGCGTGTATACAAGTCCCTCTGCCCCATATCCTGGGTCTCAGCCTGGGACGACCCACCGGGCAGAAGGCATGTTTCCTGGGAAGATCTGAACTGGCTGCACCCCACCTTCTCTGCCCTTTTCCCAGGGTAGCAAAGGGAGACCTGAGTACACAGTGATCGCCACGCTGGGACCCTGAATCATGACTTAACTACTAATAAAAACTCATTGGGAAAAAAAAAAAGAAATAAAAACGTTAATTCTAACCTTTGATTTTGCAAATGGAGAAAATGAGACTCTGATGCATCCTGTGACTTGCCCAAAGTCACACAGCAAAGGACAACAGAGACTGGGTAGGAATGCAGGGGTCCTGATTCCCATGGGGGACTATGACCCCCACTATATTACATGCAAGTGATGGCTGCACGATTCTGCATTTCCTACCTATTCCTAGCAGCCCCTCCCTGGGAGAGAACTTCACACAGTAGAAATTGTCTAGGCTTTAAAGCAAAACACCTGGATTCAAATCCCACCACTGCCACTTAAGGGTTGTGTGACTTCAGGCAATTTACTCAGCAATGATGGGCCTCAGTTTCTCTATCTATAAAGTGGGAATAAATATACTCACCTGGCAGGTTGTTGTGAAAATTGAATAAACTAATGCACGTGAAGCAGTTAGCACAGTGCCTGGTACATAAAGTGTTCAACAAAGCTCCCCTTCTCTTCCCATTTCCCCATCAAAGCCACGGTTCTCAAGATGTCAAAGTGGCATGATACCCAGTCAATATGCCAGTCATTCATAAGAATAAAATTGAAAGGAGCTAAGGTGAATTAAGAGCTGACCATATGATAGGTATGTCTCATGGAATCCTTACAGCATCCTATGGGCTATGTACTATTATCCCTAATTTACAAAGTAGGAAATGGGTTCCAAAGGTTCCATAGATGCATCCAGAGTTACACAAGCAGAAAATGATAAAGCCAGGATTTCAGATTGGTCTGACTCGAGAGCCACCAGGCCATCCTTCCTCATGCCACCAAGAAGGACACGTTCTCACCCTCTTTATCTATCATCTCTTCTCCTGCCAGTCACACCTTCCAGCCTGTCCCACTAGATACCTGTCTGGTCACTTAGATTATGACTGAGGTCACCTTGTCTCCATCCCTAGCCACACGTGACAGTCCTACCAGTGGGATTTTGGCTGAGCAAATACCTGGCTAGTCCTGTTGAGCAATTGCTTGGCTGGGCCCTTTGGAGGTGCTGAAACTCCCACCCAAGCTCAGTTCCAAGCCACAGAAAGCAAGGAGTCCAGGGAACCTCAGGCCACACTGGGCATGGCGATAAGGATCATGTTAATATTTCCTCATCTCCCCGCAGCTTTAGAAATACAATCAATCCAGCCTCATAGTACTCACTCAGAGTCATCAGGGTCCTCGGGGTCACTTCATCCCAGCTCTCATTTTACAGAGGGGGAAACTGAGGTCAGAGCATAAAAGTGGCCCCCCCAACTCACCCAGCAAGTGTTCAAACAGAACAACGTTAGAACTAGAGGGCCGTAGACATCACCCAGTCCAATCACCTTCACCTTAGAAAGGAGGAAACTGAGGACACCTGAAATAACTAAAAGAAGATAATTTGCTTTTTATTTATGGGTGAACCAAAACCAAATTAAAGATAAGAGCAGATTGGAAGCTCAGCCAAGTTTCATGGCCCAAGGGGAGCTGTTCCTACACAGCAAACACCCTGGCAAGTCCCTGAGGACAGGAACCCGGGGCTCCTCACTCTCAGTCTGGTTCTCTCTAGCTGGCTTCATTCTCCCACAGCATGTGATTTAAGGTGTACCACCTGCGTCAGGTAACCCTGATACACCTGCCAGAGTCCACCACTCAAGTGCCTGTGGGACTATTAAATAGATTACCCAGAAAGCACCAGTAATAGCTGTCATCAAAAGGCACCCATGAGCATGTCCATGGGCCCAGAGAGAAGACAGATCAGTCTAGCGGCTGATGGGCGCCAGGTCTGGGTGCCTGGTGGGGGTGTGACAAGCCTGAGCATGGAAGGTGGCATGGACCACTCTCCGCATAAGGCCTGATCCTTCTGAGGTTGGTTCGTTGTAATGTAACCACAGTAAGCCCTGGCCTGGGCAACTAGCCCAAATCTCAACCCCACAACATACGGTCTCAAAGTCCACCAGTACATCCTCATTCCTTGGTTCTTAAAGACATTTTCATTTTCACCCTGAAACATGAAAATGCCTCTTGGGTTGATGAAATAGTACTGGCTGTCATCGGGGTGACTGGATAACCCTTCAGCAGGGCTTTCCTAAGGCAGCAGGAAGATGGGGAAATGCTACCGTGACTCTTACAACAATGCCCAGTGTGGCCTGAGGTTCCCTGGACGCTTCACCTGTGGCTCGGAACTGAGCTTGGGTGGGAGTTTCACCATCTCCAAAGGGCCCAGCCAAGTATTTGCTCAGCCAAAATCCCACGGGCAGGACTGTCCTTCTTTAGTGTTGGCAGCACGTTGGGTGGAAGAGTGTCGGGATGGGGGTGGAAAGAAAAACGAGAACACCAAGAACACAGTGGCCAGGAGCAAGGAGAAGGAATCTACTCCACCACGTTGAGGTTTATCCAGCTTCTTAGCAGAAGCAATAACTGACCTGGCAGGCAGACCAAGAGGCAAAAAGCCAACAGCACGAATTCTAGAGTTTAGGGAGAGTGACTGAATGACATCATGGAGGTTCCTTCTGCTGAATGAGTGACAGCCCCCGAGAGGAAAGCAAGGAAACTAATCACTGTACCCTCACCATCCCTTGGGAGCCCTGTATACATTTATTTCATTCAACCCTTAAGACAGCCCTGCAAGAAAGCTGTTATTATCCCATTTTACAGATGGCGGTGAAGTCACTGGCCCACATCCCCCCCACTGCTCCCAGGGCAGTCAGAGTTAGGACCCACGGCTCCTGACTCTCTTCCCAGTGCTCTGCCTACTCCATGATGCAACCACACCTCAGCACCCCTGAGCTTTCTTTTACTTAGATAAATCCAGTTCTTACTTTTCCTGAAGTCTTGATTCCTTTAGCCAAGGACGCGTACACAATTACCCAAGCCAGGAAGAGGCAGAAGGCTAGTGGCCACCTGATCTCGCCTGGATATTCAATCCCTGCAGAAATCTTCAGCACAAAGTATCTGAGAATCAGAAAGAGAGGGGAAGGAAGGGAGGAGAGAGGGAAAGGAGAGAGGAAGATGACAGCCTGCAGGTTTGAATCCCCCAGCAGAACCAGGAGGCTTGAACAAATCCCCAGCAACACCCCCGCTCCCCATCAGGGACCCGATCAGATTAGGCCATGGGGGATTTCCTGGTCGAGCTCTCGCCCACAGCTGTCTGCAGAGACACCACCTGGATTTTTATTATGTGCTGGGAGGCCACTCATGGCCCCAGGCAAGCTTCTGCACAAGACTGCCAGCTTCATTGTCACCTAGAGCTGCCCCAGGAGAAATGCAACAGAAACTCTAAACTGTCAAGGATAATTTTTGTGTGTTTTCTGTATTGCTCTATTCTTTTACAAAAATGTATTCTGAAAGTATTTGTATGATTGTAAATTTAAAAAATTAGGACATAGTGGAAACTGCATATGCTAAATGACTAAAAATGCAGCTCTGGATTTTATTTCAAGTTGTGTTGGGCACATCCTGAGGCCGAGGCTAGCTAAAATGCAAAAGTAGGGCCACCTACACCTTGTTCAAGGAATGCCTGCCAAGATAGGTGAGCAGCTGCAAACGGAATCATCTGCAGCCGCTGTCGGCAACTTGTATAGATGATGAGGAGTCATAGAGCCTGGCCGGATGGCTAACAGGGCAGCCTCGTCCCTGGGGACAGGAGGCAGCTTCAGGGACAGTGCCTGGGAACAGGTTCAGACAATCCCTTTAACTCTGCAACCATCTAGCCATGCATCCTGTATGAAACTGCTGTAGTTGCAGGTTGGCATTTTTCTGTGACCTGAACAAAGAGTGAGACAGAATCCAGACTCCAAAGGATGGCAGAAATGACACCCCAGAAAGTCCTGACCTGTAAAGGTAAATGGAGGCAACGGCCCCACTCCTGGTCTAGCCGGTGACCTTGAGAGACTGTCTGGCAAGACACAACCATGCTTTTCAGACCAAGGATGGCCGAGCTGTCTCTCTGCGGACAGAGCCTCCTTCAGTCCCAAACCCTGGCACAACTTGGCCTCAGAGTTGAGTAGGACTGACCAAGCTGGGACTGACCTTGGCTCTAAGGCAAAACTTGGCTCCAAGGCAAAAAACATGGGGACCATATTTCCCAAGCAATGAAATGGACCTTCCCCATGTCCCACCCCCCAAATGGGTAAACCACTTAGTCAACAATTCCACAATACCCTGGCCATCTCCACTGTTCCATGCTTCAATGAGGGACCTCAGACAAGTCCCAAGAAACTCCTGATGACGTTTCTTCTTAGAAATTAAGAATGGCCCCAGAGCATTAGTAAAGACCACCAAAAGCAGGTTTGCAAATCATTTTCCAGTATACCTAACTGCACAAATTCTGTGATCAGATTTCATCCTTGAAGTCCCATGTAGATGGAAAAAAAGTCTTCTGGTTAACTGAGGTCTGCTTAGATCACCTTGGGTCAAGCTTTTGAAATGTTTTTCATTGGCATCTTGAATCACAGTGGCGCTGGTTCTGTTCCTGCCTGCTAACTCTCCTTTCTGGGCCCACAAGGCACAACAATCTGCTCTTGGTAGCCAACCCAGGAAAAAAATCTTCCTCCCTGATCCCATCCCTCGGGCCACCCACACTTCTGCAAATGGAATGTTTATTAATTCACTGGATTTCTTTTAGAAAGAAGAAAAAGCCATCTTACTTGAAATACTCTTCACTTCCACTGACAAACGTCTTATTGGCCTGGCTGGTGAAATTAACCATTGTCAAGTTGGGATAGGCAGTCATGCAGAAAGTTGAGTTCTTGATCTGTATTTTGGGATGGTCACTGATAACACAGGAATCTGTTTAGGAGAGGATAGTACAGAAACAGTGAAATCTGTGCAGAAAATATACACGGGTCTCTCTCTGCCAGTTTAAAAACAAAAAGCAAAAAATGTTGGAGAGTAACTTTGGGAAAGTATCAACTGATTAACAATAATTTATTACATATTTCCAAACAGCAAGAAGAAAGAATTGTAATGTTCCCAACACAAAGAAAGGATAAATATGTGAGATGATGGATGTCCCAATTATCCTGATTTGATCATTACACATTATATACAGGTATCAAAATATCACATGTACCAAAAAAATGCATACAACTGTAATATATCAATTTTAAAAAATATAAAAAATATTAACTGAGCAAAGCCAGATGTAGAAGAGCCACAGAATCATGTTTCCTTCAACAGAACCCCCAGTCCCCATAGCAGCACCTTGTACAGACAACAAAGGCTCAGATTTATGGAGCACTGTCTACATGGCGGGTAGCTCTTCAAATGTATTATCTTATTTAATCCTCATATCAGCCTACGCATGAGGTATTATTACCTCCATTTTTAAAATAAAGAAACAGGCTTAACGAGGTTAAGTAATTCTACTGAAGTCAGGCAGCTAACGAGAAAGAGAATCAGGATTCAAACCCATATCTTTACAACTCTACAGAAAACAAATGAATTGCAGAAATGAGTTTAGAGAATTTAATTAGAGAAACAAAGCTCTTGCAGGGTTACTGCTACAGAAGACTTACGAGTAAGTTCACCTTGGACCCACGGCCGGCACCATGGCCGACATACGGTAAGTAACATACATGTGCCACGTGCCTTCCATTCTCATGTGGGTTAGCGGAGGCAGCAGCCACACTGTGTGCTGGTGAGCCTACGACAGGACTCAACACTGTGGTACTCAACTGGGGACAAATTTTCTCCCCAGGAGACATTCAGCGATGTGTGGAGACATTTTCAGTTATCGCATCTAGGGGACCAAAATGTCAACAGTACCAAGGTTGAGAAGGCCTGACCTAGGCTAGGATGGGGAAAGGGAATTAACCTCTTGAGTCTTAGCACGTCAGGTGCTGTGTTAGACACTTTAATAATTATCATCTCATGAAATCCTCATAAAACCCAGGAGGTACATATTATTATCTGCATTTTATTTTATTTTGAGACAGAGTCTCACTCTGTTGCCTGAGCTAGAGTGAGTGCTGTGGCATCAGCCTAGCTCAAAGCAACCTCAAACTCCTGGGCTCAAGCGATCCTTCTGCCTTCCCGAGTAGCTGGGACTACAGGCATGTGCCACCATGCCCGGCTAATTTTTCTATATATATTTTTAGCTGTCCATATAATTTCTTTCTATTTTTGGTAGAGACGGGGTCTCACTCTTGCTCAGGCTGGTCTGGAACTCCTGAGCTCAAACAATCCGCCCGCCTCAGCCTCCCAAGTGCTAGGATTACAGGCGTGAGCCACCGCGCCCAGCCTTATCTGCATTTTAAATACGAAGAATCTGAAGTCTTTCTGACTATATCACAATGCCTCCCTAACAACCTTACAAATACATATAAACTGGCAGATATTTTAAATAAAGAGTCCACCAGGACTAATCCCAAAGGATACTATTTTGTAAAGGAGCAAAGTATAATAATAACAGCAACAACTAACACACAGTACTTACCATGTCTAAGACACTGTTTTAAGTGCTTTATATGCATTGATTAAGTTAAGCCTCACACCTCCCCTATGAGATTGTTACTGTCATTATCTCTGTGTTGCAGATAAAGAAACTGTGGCACAGGGAGATACAACTGTTTGCCAAGGTCATATATCAACCCAGGATGCAAACAAGCACTCTCTCTTTGGAGTCCATGCTCTTAATCACTCTATTGCGAAATAGAGAGCAGAGATCATGAACTCAAACACCTGCAGAGGCCGGGCTGGTGACAAAATAAGGAAGGCATAAAGTGGAGGGTAATAGGCAGAGGGGGGACTACAGCAAACCAGAGAGCATTGCAGCCAACCAGCACCATGCTTTTCCAGATGTCATGGCAAAAGAGGCAGAGAATCTGGATATTTACATGAAATCTCTCCATTTTAAAATGTTGTAAATCAGTTAAATTTTTTTAGCTACCATGAACAACAACAAAAAAGCACATGCAGCCTAGATCCAGTGCATAGACTCCCAATTTATGCCTTCCGTGGAACTGCAGGGTTCGGGAATGATCCCAGCCCTGAGAGCTTGAACAAGTTCCTTTATCTGTCCAAGCCTCCATTTTCTGGTAAGAGTTGTTCACAAGGTTATTGCAAGGATCAAATTACATTAGACCATTAATGAAAAAACTTCACAAGATGCCCAGCACATGGTTGGCACTCAATAAATTTTAGCCACAACTCAATCATCATTGTTGTACCTTTTTAGGGAGTGAGCATCTCTAGTCCTCAACATCATCTCTCACAAGCCCACTTGCCTGCCGTGAATTACCTACTGCCTCCCACACATCCCCCAGAACTTCTCAGAATATTGGGTAAAAATTAAAACAACAATCATAAGAATCTCTTCCCCTCAATTAGTTTTTATTTGTCGCACTCTGTCGCCCCAGGTAGAGTGCAGTGGCGTCACCATAGCTCACAGCAACCTCAAACTCCTGGGCTCAGCGATCCTCTTGCCTCAGCCTCCCGAGTAGCCGGGACTACAGGCACGCACCACCACGCCTGGCTAATTTTCTATTTTTAGTAGAGATGTGTCTTATTCTTGCTCAGGCTGGTCTCAAACTCCTGAGCTCAAGCTACCCTCCAGCCTCAGCCTCCCAGAGTGCTGGGACTTTAGACCTGTTTTTTTCCACAGGGGTGCTAATGACATTTGGGGTCAGATAATTCTTTGTTGTGGGACTGTCCTGTGCATTGCGGGATATTTAGCAGCATCCCTGACCTCCACCCGCTAAATGCCAAGACCATCCACACTCCCGCCCCACCCCCGCCCCAAAATGCAAAAACCAAAAATGTCTCTGAACATTGCCAAACGTCCCCTGTAAAATCTCCCCAGGTTGAGAATCTCTACCTTCCTATTAAATAGTATCTTCTTTAGTCTAATCAAGCAAGAGAGTTTCAGGAGGATTCCCACCCAGTAGCTATCAAACGTTTACGGAGGAAGCTTTTGTTTCCCCCAGCAGCGACCTGAATGAAGGCAATTAAAGAACCACGCGTAGCCCTTTTCTGTACGGAAGCACGGAAGTAATTTCTCGCCCTTTCCAAAAGTGCATCCACCTCCCTAAGACTGAAGAGATCACGAACACAAGAGCAAACGCCAAATAGCTTGCTTCCCAAATCGCCACTGTGAAGCAAGCGGGCAGCTTCCCTAGAGAGCGTCTCTGGATGTCTGTGGTCACTGCCCGCGGCAGCGGCACAAGGTCACCGTCCCTGCGGCACTGCGGCAGGGCTCCCCCGCGCGCCGCTGGCGGGCTCCTCGCATCCCCAGGCCTCCTGCAATATCGCTGCCCACCACGGGGCGGCAGGAGCACGCTTCCCAGCGCTCGGCGCCTGCAGCTCTGCCAGCGAAGGCACGATGGGCCTTATCGGAGCGCTCTCCGGCCCAGCAACCCCGAACAAAGAACAGAGATAATGATCGTGCTAAATTGGAAGCTGTTGGAATGGGATTCTCTTTACTCAGGCAATTATTAATAAATGAAAGCACATGAAAGACCAGGGAGAGAAGGAATCATTTAATTAAAGTTCTAATGAAAATTAAGCCATTCCAGAAATAGAAATGGTATTTATGTTGTTCCCATTTTATGAGACCCAGCTAGCTCCTACTTTCACAAAACAGGCGCTGGTCTCACTTGGCAGGGCATAAATTAGTCGTTCTCCATGAGGGTTGAGTCACCCTAAAGAAGACAGTCTCTCCTACAAATGCACCTTAGAAAGGTGGCAAACGGACCCTACCTGCAGAGGGGCCCAGGGCTCCCCTCTGGGGCTGGAGTGGGTACGGCGCCCTAACATCTCCCTGGTGAAGTAGAGCTCCCAGTTATATGTCCCTGGCACCCCTGAGAAGGGCATGACATAAACATCTCTGCTGTGACGGAAGGTGGCAATGGTGGGCCATTTATCCCCTCTCTCCTGGGATGAGTCCTTTTGCCCAGCTGTCACAGGGTTTGGGCTGGGAGGGAGCAGGTGAGCCTGAGAGGTCACTGGTGGAACACTGCTGGGGAGAGGAAGTCCACCTCCTAAGCAAGCTCACTCAGAATATCCATTTGGGAGACAGCTTGGGAATATCCATTGTCTGGACTCCCAATTTGTCCAGCAGAGCAGTGAGGCTCTAAAGCTGCCTGTGTCTCCACAAGTCAGGCCACCATCATCACCTTTTCTGTCTAAGGCACTCCAGAACCCCAAAGAACCAATACTCCCACAATACATAGCCTGGACCCCAAAGCAGGACATGCTCAGGTGCAGATAACACAGAGAATGACAAATGGAGGGGCTGCACAAAAAGTGTGGGGACTGACACCTCATTTTTTTACCAAAAAAAAAAAAATTAAATTAAAGCACTGGCTATGAAAGCTAGGATCTTCCCAGCCTGTCCATACACTCCCAGGGAATAATCAGAGTGAAAAATGTCCATTGTCTCTTTGTGCGCAGAGCTTGCATAGTTTTTATGGTGTGCACCAGTCAACCAGAAGCTTAGCTGTGTAACGTCTTTACTCTGCCTTTCATGTTTCCTAGGTGGTTATGAGCAGGGCTAGAAACCAGGGCAGGGGCTTCTCTGCATCTTGAACCTCCACCCACACACCTGGCCCAGTCAACATGCTCAGCTTGCTTTAAAAACAAATACACACGTACATATAGACTATAAAACAAATATGTGTACATGATAGAAAATGTAGAAAAGAATTGCATCTCCCTGGAGATGTGGAAGGGAAGAATTCATCTTTTGTCCTTAACATGCTCAGTGGGCTAAATCACGTGCTAGTCCTGCAATGTGCAGACTGCCAGGGAGAAAGCTGGCTTTGCAGGGCAACACCACGAGCTGATCATAGACAGACCACGGAAAGCTGACCTCAGCACAGACCCAGCTTAAGAATTAACAGATCTACTGGGGAAAGAAGAAACTACTTGTTTCCCCATTAAAATGACCAGAGCTTTCCAAAGTGACTGATACTAGCACCTTCTATTTGTAGGAGAGTTTTCTACTCCTGCAACTATATCGTACCCCTCACTTCTTTTCTTCTTACAGCAATCCCATAAGGTCCACAGGGTGAAGAATATTCTTTCTATTTTCAGGTGAGGAAAACTGAGACCCAGAAAGAAGTTACTTAACCCCGACACACATCCAGCCAGGGGGAAAGATATCTTATAGACCAGGAAAGCCTTTGTGACATATCTGTGCTACTCTTTTTCACATTCACTCTCCTGCCCTTAACCCACGAAGCTGACATTTTCCCCCAAGTCCTCAAGTCCCAATCTACTTCACATCTGAAACATGTTCCAGGGACACTCTGACTCCCCAATAGACTTGCTCTCTTGCAGGCATGACATTAGGCACATGTCTGTCAGAGGTACACATCTAAGGGTCTGCTCTCATAGTCACCTTGTGCACTGAGCAGTATTTGTCAGTTTGGCCCCAGGATCACTCTCCTTAGACTCTAGTACCTAGAGCATCACATTGCAAATTGTACCATGCAAACAAGTCACCCGAAAATCTAGCTAAAATGCAAATTCTCATTAATGAAAGCTATGGTGGACCTTCTAACCACCTCCCAAGTGATGCTGCTACTAGTCCAAGAAACACACTGTGAAACAAGATAAGATTCTAGAGAGCTTTATTAAAATGCAAGTTTTCTGGTCCCTCTCAAATCAATAAATCAGACTGTCTGGTGGACCTATGAATCTGCATTTTAACAAATATTCCATCTATTCATGAGCAAACAAAAATGTGATTACCCCTCCTCTGGCCCATAAGCTCCTTAAATGTTAAAATTAAGTATGTTTGGTGTTTGATTTAATCTCTGTGCCCCTTGCACCTAGTATAGGTCCTGGCATGCATGATACGTGCTCAATTAATTTTGTCAAATGAATGAATGAATGAATGGTTCAGAATACACACACCTAAAGCAGGTATTTCTGAACTTACCTAATAAAAGTTTGGTTTTATCTTTGCATTCTGGTGTGTTCCAAGGGTTGTTGCAGGAGCCCCAGGGCAGCACAGATGCAAAGGAGGCAAATAGGTAGAAAAGTGTGTAGCAAATAATCACATTGTAGTATATGGCTATTAGGACAGAGATGATCAGCATCGCGATGCCACAGCCTGTGGAAGCAAAAATTCCGGGGATTCATTCCATCCCAGATCCTGTGGAATTCTTACAGATGGGCACAGTGTGGGGACCTAGGTCTCGGACCTCTTGTACTGATGGATGTGCTAATAGTGGAGTGAGTCTATGTCTACAGGGGATATTGAGGCATTCTCCCCGGAGCTCAACAATGCCAGAGATGACCTTAGGCCATTCTTCAGAAGGATCAAATAAAGGAAGGAGTGAGTTCTACTGAACACAAAAGCGGGTCTCCCTCCCTGGGTGCCCCATGGTGCCAGAGAGGGCTGGGTAAGGGCCTGAGGAGGCTGGGAGGCAGGCTGGACTCACCTTGCAGAGCTGGAATGGCCTTCCACACAGACACTGGCCCCTGGCTGGCAAACTGGCCCAGCGACACCTCTAAGAAGAAGATAGGCAATCCGGCCAGAGCCAGCATCATCAGGTAAGGGATGAGGAAAGCACCTTGGAAAGAGAGTGGGAAGTGAGAGCCCTGGGAGGCAACAGCTGGGCTCTGGCCCCCCTTAACCCTCTGGGTTGGGGGCCAGGCTCCCTCTCATTGAACCAGGGACAATTTAGCTCCTTTTCTGAAGAAGCATTTGATATTCAGGCTCAACAACAGACACCCGGGACATTTAGGAGCCCTCTTCCAACAAATGTAAGGGTACTCATGCAAATACACTCCTTGTTTCGATTTTCCACTGGACGGGTCACTAGGGATTATGTGCTGGTGGAATTTTATTCTTTCTCTTCTCTTCTTTACTTTTCTTATTATAGCACTTCAATTTCCCAAAATTATGCCCTTCCAGGGCTCAATCAATCCATGCCTTTGACTCACTACTGGATTCAGAGTGGTGAAATCTCATCAGAGCCTCGGCCCTCCAAGGAGCTAAAATCTTCTAAGTTAGACTGCAGAGCCCCCCACCCACAGTAAGTTACCAGCACACCTTCTGCCAACCAGGGTTGGGCCTGTGCTGCCAGACAGTCAGCGGGGGGAACTCATCCCTCTCCCACATCCCATACCCCATCACGCACATCTCAGCTTCCCACTCCCTTCCATCCTTCAAGGTCTCCTCAAATGCTTCCTCCTCCAGGAAGTCTGCCTTCTCTGTCCTCCCACGGTACCTGGCCCCAGGTACTGATGACTTGGTAATATCGACGTGGGTGCCTTTTCTAGTCTATGCGTACCTGACAAAATGTACCCTTCATCTCTTTATCCCCCAGAATGCCCAGTTCAGATAATAGTACCTGGTAGGCCTCCACAGACTTGCTGCCGGTTCTCTGGGGTTCATTCCCTTCAACAGTCTTTGAGATTATTTGGGAGGAGCTTGGCGAATTACCATGATCTATGAAAACGGTTTGACCAGGAAGTGCTCTTGCATGGATCAGAGTCCATTTGGGGACTAGAGATGCCAGAACCCCAGAATGCGGGGCTCAGCAGAAAGGAAGCGGATTTTTCCTCTGTCCAATGCCCTGTAGCTCACCCTTCTGCCCACTTGCCGTTTTGGGGGAAGGGCCTTCCCGCCTAGGCCTCTCCAAGCCAGGAAGGCCCAGCAGCAGCAAAACCGGGTACTCTGCTTTATCCTGTCGTGAGGGGGGTTTTGAGAAAGATGGGGATTGTGCAACCCTCCTCTTCCGCTCCTGGGAAGAGGGGGCGAGCGCTCTACCCCGCGCTGAGGGCTGAGGGCTGCTGGGCCCCAGAGCCGCAGTGCGGAAAAGGCTGCCTCCCCCTCCCCGCGCCTGGATCCACCCGCCCAGAGCCGGGACCTGACCGGACAGGACTGCTTGGTCGCTCACTGAGCCCCGCTCTTCCCAGATCCCGCGTAAGCAAAGCGCGGGCACTTTCGCGGGCCAACCCCGCTTCACTGGAACCGCTTCAGGCCCACCCCCACCCTACATTCCGGGTACCCACCCTCTTCCCAGTCCCTGGAAGCCTCACGATAGCACCCTGGTCTGAGAACTCCCTAAGGAAAACCAAACGGAAACCCAGCTGGGGTGCGTATATTCGCCTGGCCAGCACATGTTCTTCTGTTTTCAGGACACCCCAAATTGCAAACGCTCTGCAGTCCTCATAAGTACTTGTCAACGTGTCCTAATTTGGAAATGGGAGGAGGGGACAGGTCGGTGGTGAAGCACCTGTCTGTTCCAGGGCACCAAATTCCTCCTGAAGCTGACCCAAGAGACAAAAAACAAAAACCCTGAAGCTGCCTGACCTATGAAGCGAGGGGGTGCATTGCTTGCCCTTTTGGTCCAGTTTAGAAGATGCAGGAGAGAGCTCTAGGTGCAAACCCCTATTCCTAGAGGATGACTTGTCAATTAGCCAATGGCGGGCACCTCAACGTCTGTCTGGAAGGGCAGAAGGGATCCTGAATGTGTGGGGTCCCTCCTGGGTGGGTGCACAAGAGGGGCAGTGGATCCCAGTGGCTCGGCAGCTGGTGCATGCCTAACTGGAGTCCTTCCCACCTCTGAAATTGTTTTCCTTCAAAAGCAGCGCCTACCACGCAGGTAGGACAAATGAACGGAAAACTCTTTTTGCTAAATGATTTTACTAAAATCAAAATATGCCCTGCTTCTGACCAAGAAGGCTGGGGGAACGGTGCCTCTGAGAGTTTTCTGGGAGCACAACCCTCAGCCCCTCCCTCCTTGCACCTCCTAGCTCCCCTGCATCCTGCCTTCCGAAGCACCTGAGCGCCCATTGTCAGTCTCCTAGGAAGGCTGGGATTTCCAGGTTATAATTCTCAATTCAGGCCTTCAGGACTGCACTGCTACTGGCTCTAAAGTCGAGTGGGTGCGTGGAGAGCCTCGGCTTTCTGAATACCTGACCACTAGAGACCGAACTTCCCGGCGTTAATGCTCACTTGGCCCAGCCCCCTAAACTGGGCCACTGGGGGAATCATGGGGCCCCACTCCTCACCTGCAACCCTGTCTCTAGATAAGAGCCTCCTGGGTCTAGACCAAATGATTACTACGATCCCTCCTGCCCTCAGGCTTTGCTTTACGCCTAAAGGGTCTGGGGCCGGAGTGTGAGGAGGCTGCCCTGCCGGAGAGCTCCGGGTCCCCCCAACCCTCAAGTGCCCGCCCCACCGCGCCGCAGGCGGAAAGAGCGGAAAAGCCATACCTCCCCCGTTCTGGAAGGCCAGGTAGGGAAACCTCCAGACATTGCCCAGCCCCACTGCATACCCCACCATGGACAGGATGAAGTCCAGTTTGCTGGACCAGTTCCCTCGGGCCTTATTCTCATCCCCTTGCTCGTCCTCCTGGGGGCGGAAAAGCACATTGTCGGATAACAGCCCCCGGGTAGGTCCACAAGCAGGCCCCTTCCACCCCTCTCCCCGGCTAAGGGTCCTTCCCAGCAAGCAGGCCCCCACTTTTCAACCGAGGATGCATCGGCAAGCAGGACCCCAATTCTAAAGAAAGGATGCATCTACAAGCAGGGCTCTCACCCCTCAACCCTGCACTGAGAATCTTTCAGCAAGCAGGCCCCCAATCCTGACCTGAAGACACATCTTAAACAGACCCAGGAGCCCCTCTTTCCCAAATCTGACAGTCAGGGTACACCAGCAAGCAGCTCTCCCCAAACCTTGAACCTGTAAGTTGATTGCAAGCAGGTCCTTCCATCCCCAACCCTTCACCGAGAGTTCATTTGGCAAGCAGGCCCCCAGTGTCATGCCCAGAGATCCCAGCAAGCAGGTTCTTAACCAATCGATCCCCCCCCCCCCAAGGAAAACCCCACCACATCCCTTCATCAGCCCTTGTTTGCTTCAGAGTGTGTGCCAAGGCCAGAAAGAGAGCTGCAATGCCGAAGCCAGCCAGAGCCCCTGCCTCACTTCCTCCACCAAAGCCTACAGGCAGAACCTGCCTCACCAGCTAATTTAAGGGGGGCATCCTTCAGCACTGGGGCAAGGGAGATGGGCAGGAGGGAGATTTGGGGGTGAAACAAAAAAGAGAACAAAAAAAGTAAATATAGTTTAGAGCCAGGCCATCTAAAACCTTGACTTCTGGCCTGAACTTTACTACTGGATAACCTCATGCAAGCCACTTGCTCTCTCAGAGCCTCTATGTCCCATCTGTAAAAGGGGAGGTTTAGGGTAACTGTCCCCTGAGGCACCTGCTAGCTCCAGCAGTCTATGAATCTTTGGGACTCGCTTCTCCACGCTCACACTAAGATGCTTTCTTGGGGCAGTGCCTGGTGCTGGAATGCCTCACTACTAAGCAAAAAAAGCTGGGGCTTTGGCCACCTCAGATGAACTTTGAAAAGGTTCTTGACCCCTGGACACTGCACAAAGCTTCCAGGGGCTTAGGCCACTATTCAGTTTCCACCTCCTCAGTCATCCTTCACCTATTGTAGCAACCTGCTACGTTCCACACTTCTCTACAGGCCACAGAGGATAAAGCAGCAGCTGTCGGGAAAAGAAGTCTTGGGGAGAGACGAAGAGGGCCAAGGTGGATGTCAGAAAAGCCCAATCAGAAAGATGAGCAGGGCTGAAAATAAGAACTTTCAGGGACCTGAACATCTTTACATCCTCCCTACACTCCTCCCACACACATACCACCCCCATGCCTAACCCCACCTTCCAGGGCTGCAGAGGGTGGGAATTCCAGCTCCTTTTGCCGCAGTGCGGAGGTGAAGCAGGACAAGTGAAACAAATTTTCTACTCCAGCTGGGATCACATTCTTGGGTACATGCTGTCAGAGGCAGTTTATACACACAGACAAATGCTCCAGCAGTGGACCCCAAGAGCAAGGACAAGTGGGAAAGTCTAAGTTTATGTTTATTTCTAGTTATTCTGACAGCTGAGTCCCTGCTATGTGGGCTTGTGGATAAGCATGAATGTGTGTTTGTGTGTGTGTGTGTGTGTGTGTGTGTGTGTGTACAAACACTAGAGTGACTAAGGCCAGAAGGACTGCATAAATCCTAAATCTCACACAGGCACATATTCTGATTCAGGCCCCCACTGCTGGATGCATACCTAGCCCCCAAACCCAGGGCAGGAAAGGAAGTAGTAGAAGGGCAGGAAATGGGGGGGGGGGGAGAGCTACAGGGAAGATGGAACAGGATGGAAGAAAGAAGAGATCAGAGAAGGAAGGAGAAAGACTTGAGGGAAATGGAAGAAAACAAAAGCCAATGTAGGGGAAGGGGCCACCGGCAAAGTTGCCTTTATCCATGCCTTTATCCATAGCCCAGGGATTGAGATTTACTCTGTGGGTTTTTCCTGCCTCTGGTTGAGTAGTAAAGGATCGAATGCAAGTGTGGATCCAGGTTGGTAGGGCCTGAAGCTTATACAATTGAGGGATGTCCATTTTAGGGAAAAAAATACAAAATTATGATGGCAAAATCAGATACTGATTTTGGAAGGGCCCAGGCAAACGACAGGCCCTGAAGCTTAAGCTTCAGTAGCCTCATGTAAACCCACTTCTCAGCAAATGGGTTATGCGATAAATGGTAACTGGCAGTGGAAAGGCTATAGAACTTCAGCTTATCCTTGCTCCCCACCCACCACCACCATCCGACTTTTTTCTGTATTTTCCTTCTAAAAAAAAAAAATAGGACTTTTTTAAAAAGAGAAAAGGCTCAGTCATGGGCAGCAAGGCGAGTCTGTCTGCATAAAGGAGCGGAATCTATCTGCCTCAGCTGTTTAATGAATCTGCACCCAGGTTCTCGCTACTACGGAGGCTGGGAAGGGGCAGGTGGTGGCCCCCCTGGCAGGGTCACTGCAGCCCTCACGCCCTGAACTGGCGACCCCAGCGCAGTGCGAGCTTCTGAAGCCCCAAAGCTGCCTCCCGCATCCATCACCTGGCACTGCCAACCGGTTTCCCCATCAGCACACGTGCACCCGCCACGGCCTGGCCCGGCTCGCCTCCTGCGCGCGGCTGAAGGGCAGGACACGGCGCGGTCCGAATGCAACCTGCTTACCTGAGTGGTGGCGGTGGCCACGCTGCCCGGGAGCACCGAGGTGATTCCATCCGTGCCCAGCACCACGGTGCTCTGGCTCATGTTCACCCAGCCCACGGCAGGGGTATTGTTCCGCTCCAGCGTGCCCTTGCCCACACTCACGTTCGCATCCCCCTCCGGGCCGCGCAGAGCCGGGATCTTACAGTGCAGCGCGTTGCCGGGCCCGGCGGCCCCAGAATAGGGGACCGCCTGCGCGCCGTGTGCCTCGCTCAAGTCCCGCAGAGCAGCCGAGACCGCTTGCGCCCGCGGGCTACTGAGTTTGCAAGACCCCACTCCTGGCGGATCAGCCTCGCGGGCTCGCGCGTCGGCGGACTGGAAAGTTTGGGCGCCGGTGGAAGCGGACCTGGGCACACGTGGCGGCGGCGCGGCGGCGGCGGGAAGCTCCTGCTCCGGGCTCGTCCTGGGAGCGCATGGACCATCCGAGTGGCCCGGCACCGCCGCCGCCTCCAGGCTGTTGGCTGGTTGTTTATTCATTTCCCTGGGAGCGCTGCAATCCTGCAAACACAATGTCAAGTCCGTGCAAAACAAAGTCACGGCAGCATTAAAGAAAAAAAAAATACCTGTACCTACATACGGAGACGTTCACGACTCAGATCCAGACACAATATCTGGGGGAGCAAATACGGATCTGAATTTTTTCCCCAATAAAGACTAATTAGCGTTTCTCAATTTGCCCTTCTCATCGATAACCAGGTGACATAAAGAAGCTAATAGTCCTTCCCTGGTGGAGGAAGAACTAAGAAAAGAGGCAGAAATGTATTTTGGAGGGGTAAAGGAGGAGGGTGGAAATAGCCCCAGAGTCATGAGCTCCCTTCCCTCTTTGGATTTCACATCGCAGCTGTGGGGTGCCCGCGTCCCCATCACCATTGTAGAAAGATTCTTTAATTTTCCGCCCCATTTCCTTTGTCATTCAACAATGCACATTGCCTTTTTTCTTTCTTTCCCCCATAGACAAGCTGTGGCCACAAAGCTGATGCCCTGGCACCTGCCAGCGCTTGAGGCCAAATCGGTTGTGCGAGTCTCAGCGCTCCAAAACCCACCTCCTCCCGCAAGGCAGCAAAGACAAGGATAAGAATCACGATCAAAATATCATCAACAACAACAACAACAGAAACCCATGACAACAGTAATATACCACTTAACACACAAGGTAGTAACTGGGTTTGTTATCTTACACAACCTTCATCACTTCCTGATTCCCAGACATGTAGAAGAACATGCAAAGTTTTTTGTTTGTTTGGTTGGTTGGTTGGTTTTCTTTTCTTTCTTTCTTTCCTTTTTTTTTTAGCATAACTATTAACAGGAATCTAATATCCTCTACAACCCTCTTCTTGCTTGAAGACAAAAACTCAAAACTAATTTTCATTTGCTTTCTCCCAATTGACTTTCAAATGAAAACAACTGCCAGCGGTGGTTTTTCCATTCGCTTTCTCCCCTCAAGTTATCTTTCAGGGCTTCCTAAACATTAGCACCAATAATTATTATTATACTGTAAGAATAATCCTATTACTTTCACCTCAACTGCACACCTCTCGTCTAAACCCCTTTCACAAATGCACAGAACAGAACTCCTTAATTTGTAACAAATCTAGGTACCTCGGCACCAGCCAGCATTCTTGTCTCAATAGCCTCTGGGACCCAGAGCAACTCGCCTCTGCACTGGCACCTGGCTTTTCAGCACCGAGGACAGTACCCAGAATCGGATCTCTGGGAGCTCCAGCCAACCTCTCAGCTCTATGGCTTAGGAAACCTCTTTCTGACCTCAGGTAACAGTCACAAGTACAGATACCTATGGCTGCGAGAATTGTCCTCCTCGGCCTGCCTCCCCCAATGCACAGACATTTCAAAAAGAAATATCCAAAACGAATCTGCCCTCCCTATCCCCGCAGCCCCCTTTCCTCTTGAAAGAACAAAAGCAAACACTCACCATGTCGAACACAGGCAACAGATTGAACCGGTAGAGGGTAAAACCCGCTATTGACAAGACTGGGTTTGGCTCCGGCAGGAGAGGCGCTTTCTATATCTCCTTGGGAAAGGCCAGGTTTGCGTCAGCGCAAAGCAAGGTGCCCTTGGTTTGACATTTTCTTGATAATACAAGTTTGATAAATCATTACCCCCTTGGATTCGAGTTTTAAAGGGACAACAGCCTTGCGTACGCTGGCCAGTTGTCCCTCGGGCGGGAGGGGGCTGCGTATTTGGCGTGACTCATGTGGGTCTGATTACTAAACCGAAACCAGCGGGAGGGGAGGACAGAAGTTTGCCTCCCCCTAATTAAGGGAAACATGGGAGGGACACGTCCCACTGCACCCAAGGCAAGGCGCAGCCGCCAACAGGGTGGATTGGGCTGGAGTGGAGGGGTGTTTAAATCACTGTAGTATCTTTCTTTTCCACTAGATTTCATTGCTGTCTCCCCCAGTCTTCAGGGATTCTGCAATATTACCCTGAAAGCGAGTGAGGGTCTGCACGTAGCCCCCCAGCTCTGTGACGACTGGTGCAGGCACCGGGTCCTGCCTTTACAAGGGTGTGCCCACCTTTGTGTGCTTGTGGACTTGATTCCCACATCCCTGCCCTCCCAGATAACCAGTCTGGGAGGGATCCTGGATTTTTCGCTTAAAAATTGCGATCTAGTATTTGCGTTCCTATTTTATCTGTTAACAAAATCAAGAAAAAAATCCCGACTATAATTGACTGTTTTTGTTGTATTTTTTTAAGCTCTTCTGAAAATGTTTTAGAGAAATAAAAAAGAAATTATTTTCAAAACTGATCTGGTTCTCAGGCCACTTTCAAAGTCAAAGGAAACCCATTCTTCCATCATAGCCTAGTGAATAAAACCTCAGCAGAGCCAGGCCTGATTTGGAGACGTGGGACGTTTGAGACCCTCTAAATCGAGATCCCCAGCAACCAGGGGGCAGGGGTGGCCATCGGAGAAGCCGCTGGAAGATGTACAACCCTACTGCGGCGGGGATGGGGTTGGGGGTGGCCGTGGCGATAAAAAGATGACTGTTCCGTTGGTACAAAGCAATGGCTATAAATCACAAGAAAGGGAAAACATCTTCACAAAGATGTACTTTGGAAACTAGAAGGGGATTCTCAGCAAAATGTTTCCCTTCTATCTTGCCTGTCTAGCGGGGAACCCCTGGCCTCGGGGATAAGGAGCTACGGAAAGCACTTTTTCCCTTCCCTGCTGCCGGCAACCCTGCGCACTGCCTCGGGGTCCGCGCCGTCGCACTCGGCTGGGCAGTCCCCACGCGGCGGTGGGAGGACAATGCCACCGCGGCCTCAGGCGGAGGCTGCGGCGGCAGATTGCGGCGGGCGCCGGGGGCACTGCAGAGCCCCCTCCCGTCCCCTCCCGCCCGCTCCCGCCCGCTCCTGAGATGCCGGAGAGTGCTCGGATGCCTCCGCTTGCTGGCTCTCCCGCCCGGCCCTCCGAGGGCAGCTGGCTGGGGACACCTGGTTTGCATTATTTTGGGTGGGGGCAGGATGGATAGGATCCCTGGGGAAACCTTCCTTCCGAGCTGACTTTCGGGTTTCCGGCCACTTTTTATGCGAGATCTCAGTATTGAACCATTGTGCGAGGGCTTTCCATAAATTATCCCATCTAGCCTTGGCAACAACCTCTGGGGAAACTGAGGCTCGGAAAGTAGGTTTCAAATCCTGGAGAAGATCCCAACCACCTCCCACAAGGCTGTCTGTCGCTGGGGTCAGTCGCGCTCTCCCCGGGACTCGCTCATAGGGAAACCGAGCGAGGTTGAGGAGGAGGCTAAGGGGGCCGGGGTGAGGCTGTGGTGGACTCTGGTTGGAGGAGGGTGGGGTGAGTGGATGAGGCTCAGAATCCCGCAAAAGCGCTTGCTCCCTGACTGGCGCTGGGAAGCACTTCTTAGGCTCTTGGTGCTATGGGGGAGGCCGAAGGGAATCTGTCAGATGCTTATTCCGAAACAGACCCCGATTTCCAAGAAGCAGCCAGACTCAGATGCGAGAACTGTAGAGGGCAAGCCTGCCAGACCCTGGCTTCAGCGAGCGGTCGGACCCAAGCGGAAACACGATGCGCTTCGATAGGTCCGTGTAGGCCTCCCTCTGCGGTTCCCTGAGCCGACTTCCACGAGAGATAGTCACGACTACGGAAGGTTCTGGCTAGTTTCCCAATTTGCATTTGCACAGCCCCCTCCCGCCCCGCAGGGCCAAGTGAGAGGTTCACCCCGCGCCCTGGCGTTCCGGGGCGCACAGAGGTTCCCGGCCAGGGCGGGAGGGGAGGACTGCGCAGGGGCGACAGAGCCCTGCCGGCCCTCTCACCTCCCCCAGCTGCGGCCCTGGGCATGAGTGACGCCCAGTGCCCCCGCTCAGTCCCCAGGCCTGACGTTTCGCCCGCTGGCCCTCCCCAACCAAGTGCGCACTTGGGTTCCCGCGTGGGGCCCGCTGCGCGTCAGGCTCTGCGGAGGCGGGTGACGCGCGGGGAAGGCTGGGCGGGGGGCCGGCGGAGACTCTGCCGGGGGCTCTCCACCTCACCCCACTTTCAGTCGCAAGATTCCAGAGGAGGGGCCACGTGGAGATTGGAGGGAGGGTCTGGGGCCGAGGGGCCTAGAAGGGTCGCTGTGAGGCCAACTCCGGGGCGGAGCGAGAGCAACAGCAGGCCGGGAGGGCTGGGGTTCGAGGGCGAGAGCGGGCGTGCGAGGCAGGAGGCCGGGCCCTGGGGTGGCTCGTCGTGCGTATGAGCGTGTGTCAGCGCCTGCGAAGTGCAGAGGATGGAGCCGCAGTATTTAAAAAAAAAAAGAAGAAGAAGAAGAGAAAAGGCACGTCCTCTCCGCGCGGGCCTCCGCCCCCGCCCTCCGCCGCCGCCTGTTGGGAGTGATAATCGGCCCTGCGCGCCGCAGCCGAGGAGGCCGTAAATCCGCATCCATCACCGCGCAGCCATTCGGTCGGAATTAGCCAGTCACTACGGCCTTAATTACTTTGTCAAAGATGAAAAATAGTAATTGATTTTCTCCTCGATCACTTTGTCCCCCCCACACACTCCTTCCTTGCAGATAAGCAAATAAATAGCTGTTTTTGAAAACTCGTGTCCACCCGGCTGTATGGGGGTAGCCTACCGAAAAAGAGGCCATCCTGTGACAGCCATGACGCCAGTGTTTGTGCCAAGACACGAAAGGCAAACTGCAACCCAGACAGGAGAGGGCCCAGAGGGCGGCCTCGCGCGTTCAGGTCGCTGCCCTCCTGCGCACTAGGGAAGGAGAGAGGAGGGAAAGGAACCCGTGTCTTAGGAGCTCCTGCCCTGGTGTTAGCCCGGCGCCTGTGACACCAGCCTCCTCTGGTCCTCAGGGCGGCATTGGAGAAACAGCAGCTAGCTCGATTTGACAAAAAGGTACAGAAATGTGCCCAGGGTGAGCGGGCAGAGCCAGGATTGGAGCCCCGGTCTACCCCACCACAGGAGAAATACTGAGCGCCCGTGTCTGTGTTTAGCCGTTAATATGGGAGCCTTTAACGCCTAAAACTTATATAGCGATGGATGTGAGGGCTCAGTGTGGGTTTCAGGTGACATTGGCGATAGTCAGGAAGCCATGCAGTATTTTGTCCCACTAGTCTGCTACTGCCCAGTTCCATTGCAGTATTGTTCTGTGCTAAGAATGTGGGTTCTGCAGACAGACTGCACCACCTCCTAGCTCTGTGACCTTGGGGAAAATTCCCGATCTGTAAAATAAGGATAATAAGAATTAACCTACCTTAAGGGTAGCTTGAGGAATAAATGAAAAAAATTCATGCAAAGTGCCTAGATTTAGGTTGGCTACTTGGTATGCTTTCAGTAAGGTATTGTTATTATTCAATCGATGAATCATGTGTTTGAAGCCCCTCAGACTTAGCAAATAAAACAGTTGTCTCTCCCTAGTCCAGAAGGTTCAGTATGGGTAGACATACACAGAATAGAAAACCTTAAAAAGTAGGTAAGCATTGTGCAACATTTTCCCCTTCTCCACTGGTTTGTTCACTTAATAAGAAAATTAGGAGCATCCTGGAAAAGTGCTCAAACACAGAAGCTGCTGTAAGTTTGTCCTGAGGCACCTTTTTGTTTGGATCAAGGTAGATGTCAACATAAAGGACAGAAGCCTGGAGTTTTGTAATCAGCCTCACTGTCACTTCTTATCTGGACCTGGAGTATCAGGGAGACATGAACTAATCAAGACAAGCTTCCCTCCACCATAGCATTTCAGAAGAGTCCATACTTGGAAATCAGTGGTGCAGCTAAGTAACTAGTCTGTGTGCAAATGTAGGTGCAAAATTCCAAGACTCAGACAGGCAGGCCGCTTGTTCCTGAGTCAGCAGTAGTGACAATTCTCACTTGACTGCAGCAAAACACAGGGCAATGGGTGCTGGTGCAGAAACAGAGAAGTTTAGGACAAGCTGAAAAGGACATTCAAGGTCATCTGCAGTGCCACATGCCTGCTGTACCAGTGAGAAAACAAAGGTCCAAGTCCAGGAAGGAAAAGTGAGTGCTCAAGGTCACTGGCAAATTAGAAACAAAGTCTAGCAGCACCTCTTCTTAAAAAAACAAAACAAAAACAAAAACTATGCTATCCTTTGATCCAGCAATCCCAATCTTAGGAATCTATCTCAAAGAAATTTAAAAAAAAAAAAGAAAAACACAGAGCAAGAGTGTCCATTATAGCATAGTTGATAAAGTGAAAGCCTAGGGGGAAAAAAAAGAAATATCCACATTCGATCATTCGTGTATCTACGTATGGAATGATTTCTAGCTGTTAAAAAGAATGAATTAGAGCCATACAGAGATTGGAGAGATTTTTATGTGGTATTGAAAAAAGCCAGATACATTAAAGTGTATATAATACTATCCTAATTTTGTAAAATAAACAGTAACCAAAACCCTGCGTGTGTGTCTGTGTGTGTGTGTGTGTGTGTGTGTGTGTGTGTGTGTGTGTGTGTGTGTATTCTAGTAAAATGTGGAAGCACATACAGTAGCTAGCAACTAAGATTACTGCTAGGGCATTGATGAGAGCTGAGTGGAGAGGAGATGGGGGAAGAGCCAAGCAAAAAGAGAAAAAAGGTGAAAAATATTATACTTTTTCAAAAAATGGTTGTAATATCCCTATTTATTAATTTATGTAAAAAATATGTAAAAAATTTTTAAAGAAAAAAAGGCAACACTAAAATCTACTGCCGTAGGTAATGAGAATAGTCACCAGACAGGCTCCTTTCATTAGGAAATATTATCCCTATACCTATTTACTGTCTTTCTCAGAGGAGTAGAGCTCTGAAAAATGAATTCAGTTAATTAAGGATCCGAGCTACCAATATTTGGCTAATCCTGCTTCCTGAAGTCCTCGTGTATCTATCTCCTAGCTCTGCTGGGGTGGAACCAGGGCATAATTAAGACCTTCAGAGGACACAGTCTTGGAAAATAGGATGCTGCTTTGCTGTCCCCTCCCCCATCTTGTAATGTACACTAAACTCTAAAATAATTTAAATTAAAATGATACTAAACTGAAAATTTCTGATGTCTAATGTGTCCATAATGACAACATGATTGCTTGTCTGATATACATGATATGTTCACCTCTTTCCTCTGTTCCCTTTTCCTTTCATTCTTTTGGTAGCCCTGCTTTACTTGGTGCCTTTGTTTGGTCTAACTACTTAGTAATCCCCTTCTGAGTCTAAGTCTTCTGTGTTTATCCATCTACTCAGAGTTCCTAAATCCCAAAATACTAAGCCTTGTAAGAGAGGTCAGGTCTCAAATATATTTATTGTTGGAAATAGGAAATTTTGAATACATGGGGTATAAGAGAATTGATATTTTGTGTCTGCAGTGTTGGTAAATAAGATTCTCTCTTTTTCCTCTCTTAAATGTTCCTTTCCCCCCCAGTCTTCTCTTGCTGTCCTAGTTAAGGGTGGGGAGGGATTTGAGTTCAACATCAGGCAAACCTAGCAGGAATTCCCACAAGTAGAGCGAAACAGATGTTGGGAAGTTTCACTCTATAGGTGGTTTATGGAGTTAACCAAGGATGTTGAACAGAATGTGAAGAAGATTCAGAAAGGTACAATGGTGAGGAACAAGGCAGGGCCTGAAAAATTGAAGACACTTTATACCAGTAGGGAACTCCTGGACAGCATTGATAAGATTCAGGACCTCGTGATTTTGTCACTGGCTTGGCACCCTTGTAAATTGGGAATTGGAGCCATGGACATTGGCATCAAATTTGGGACTGTTGGTTCTAATAATCTGCAGCATTCAATACAGGCTGAGACCACATCAAACAACAGCCTGGAAGAGTTCAGCTCAGTCTACCATCTTTGACAGACAACCCAGAGTTAGTTAATCATTATGGTAGTTGTCTTTTGGGATGTCATCATTAGAGCTTGGAAAGGATCTATAAATCTTTTAAAATTACCTCTTAGGGTCTACATTCTATTTCAGAGTGTTTCTATTTCATTCTAAACATCTTCCTGGGTGGAAGGTAACATGACACAGTAAAAATAGGGCTTTAGAATTAGACATGAGTCATGAGTTTGAACCAAGTTCAGGCACTTGTTAGCTGTGTGTTCTTGGGCAGTTCCTTGTCTTCAGAGCCTCACTTCCTTTTCAGTAAAATGGAGCTTCCTTGGTGATTAAATAATAAAAAGTGTATAAAGGCTTGGACCACAGTGCTTGGCACAGAGTGAGAGCCCCTCCTATCTTGAGATACCGGATTTGAAAATTATGACCTGAAATCTGACACATACCCTTGGAGATGTAGCCAGATGACTCCTTTCCATACATCTTCATATTCCTGGTTTGACAGCCAAATCTTTATTTCATCTGCCCGTCTTCCTTTTTATTTTATTTATTTATTTATTTATTTGACTTTTCTTAATAGGCCATTTTAAGGACATTATTCTGCCCATCTTTCTTGATGGGACATGAACTTCATCAGGTTTTTCTTTTTGTGCAATTTTTTTTTTTTTTTGGTCTTTTTACCCCCTCTGAAAATGCCAGGCCCAAGCATAACCCTGTACCTTTGAACCTGCCTGAAATGCTCTTTCCCCCAGAGTGAATTCCTACCTATACCTTAAGACTCTTTGCCCAAAATATGTCTCCTCTCAGAGGATTTTTAGGAAGAGAGGTAATATCTCAATTTTCTGTGCTTCTCCAGCACCTAGATTGAAATTATTTATTTCCATGTGTTTCTTTTCTACTACAGAAGCCAATAATCACACGTGGCTACTAACCTTTAAATTAATTGAAATAAAATTAAATGCAAAATTGCATTCTTCAGTCATGCTAACTGGATTCTTAGTGCCCAGCAGCTACTTATATTGGACAGTGAGGAGAACATTTCTGTCACTGCAGAAAATTCCACTGTACAGTGCTGTTCTAAATTGTGAAGCCTTCAAAGGCAGAAGAGTATGACTTTTTTAAAAGCCCCTGTATTTCCAACTTGTACCAACATTCAGTAGATACTTAGTATTTTTGGACAAGGGACTTAAAAAAATCATAGAATATCCTCTTAGTTTCTTATATGTCACCTTACTGTCTTTGCTAAACCACATTTTTTTATTTTTAATAGTTTTCATTTTGATTTTTTTTCTGATCATAAAGATAATATGCATTTAATATGGAAAATTTGGAAAAGCTCAAAGAAAAACATAAATATATATATTTCTACCTACCCAAAAATGTATCCTATTAACATTTTGGTATAAGGTGTTGTAGACTTTATGTATAGAGACATAGTTTTTCTTTTTATAAAATTGAGATCATGCTATTCACAGTCTTTGTAATCTGCCTGTTTTCACTAATTGTATATTGTTGATATAGCTCTGCTTCATTGCCATGAAATCTACATGATCATTTTTAATTGCATAGCTTTTCATGGTATGAATATACCACAATTTGTGTAATGATCAGCTATTATACATTTGAATTTTTCCAATTTCTTTAAATAAATAGTACTGCATTCTACATCTTTCTCTCTGTACATATCTTTGCACATCTGTAATTTGGATTCTTAATGTAGATTCCTACACATGGAAAACTGCACATTTTTGAGAATTGGAGCCATCTTATCTGGCCTAGTATTTCTGATGTCTGCCTCAAAACACAGACATGGAGCTGTGTACTCAGATGTACCCAAGCTCTGAGCAGAGGGTGACAGTGCTTTGTGGTTTGTTTTCATTCCTCTTCCCAATGATGCCCAGCAATCTGTGAACACCTCTGGCTACAAAAAGATATTAAGGATCCAAGGAAAAAGCTATAGTATGTTTCCATAAAGATTAAACCAGTTTTCACTTTAGCATCAAGGAAGTTTTATGGAAAGAATATTACTTGGTAAATACAAATATTAGTAATTGTCAGTATGCACAATATCCAAATCTTACAACTATTAGGACCAAACAAATAAGCCCATCTGTTCATACAAGATTTAATTAAACAGTTGTGGGAAATAATACAAACATTGTCAACACATGCAGGATTCGTGAACGCTTCCTCTGCAGTGGAAAGGCCTGATTTGGGGCTCTCTCTGTTTTCTGCAGATTATAGGGATGATGACATGCTTTTCCACGTCATTAACTTGGGCACAGCTTTGGGGCCAAATGAGAAGCTACATCCAAACCATTCTTTGAGTCTGGGTGATTGGTGGAGCTGACAAAGGAAGGACCCTCTGTCATTCCCCACGGTGGGAGCATTTGGGGAGTGTGATTGCCTGTGACGACGCATGGTTCAATGAGCCCATTGTTTCACGAAGGCCTGGTTTCACTGATATTAAGAGAAAAAGGTGGACCATGCCTCCCCCCATAGGCAATTCAAGGTGACACTGTCGACGATGTCTAGAATGTTTCTTTTTACTTAGAACTGTATTCTGTAATTTTTCGGCATTACAATGTCTTTTGTATTACATTATAGAAAAAAATAAGCAAAAAGAAAAAAATAAACCCATGACTCTTTTGTTTGCAAGGGACACAAAGAAACCCAACTCAAAACTAGCTGAAGGTCAAGGTGCTAAGTAATGAATAGGTCAAGGTCAAAATGCAGCTGACTTCAGGGGTAGGCTGCCCACAGCAGCAGGATCCTCTCTCTGAGTCTTGGCCTCAGGTGTTTTATGTCACACATTTTCAGACTCTTATGCTGCAGATAATCATGCCACCCCGAGCTCTGGTTTTCCATGCTTATAGATCATAATCCAAGGGGAAATAGTACATCTCTACTCCAGTTGGGAAGTTCTGGGAAAGGAGTCAAGGCTTTTGATGCAGGTAGATTATTTGGGAGGAAGTCCCAGGAAGCACCAGTGAGAAAGCAAGGGAAGTGAGGAGAGTCAGTAAAGAGTGTGTTAATGAGTGAACAACTGGAGTTCGGGCCCACTAGGGTCCCTCTGAGGTACCATATGGAACACATGTCAGAATTTTCCCTCCAGGGGACAGGCAGGCTAGGGGGCAATTTGTCCACAAAATCCCAACCCTGATTGGCCAAAGATTGTCTCTGAGAGTGTTAGATCCTCAGCACTTGTGGGCACTCTGCAGCTGGGCTGAGCACGTTTCCATGGCACTGGGAAAAGGTCTCAGGTAGAGAAATAGAAAGACGTGGTTGCTTGAGGTGGGAAGATATCAGCATGCCAGAAATTGTCCAACATGACCGCAGGTGAACTCAGGTGGGCCCAAGAGACTGGGGGTGGGGCACTGATAGCAGCCGCTACACTCACCTTTTGTTTCTTCCCCACTCCTTAGACCAATCACACAGTGCCTTGATTAGTCCAAGCCTGGCCACATGTCATTTCTTAGGCATTGTGGGGCGCATGCTGTGAACGGAAGCTTCATCAAAACCGCACAAGCTGGAATGTGGTGATACATAGTCCCAGCTACTCAAGAGGCTGAGGTGGGAGGATCTCTTGAGCCCAGGAGTTTGAGGTTGCAGTGAGCTATAGTCATGCCACTGAACTCCAGCCTGGGTGACAGTGTGAGACCCTGGCTCTAAAATATAAAATAAAATTTAAATTTATAAAAACATTTGGAGAAATGGAAGCAGCTTCCCAAATCGAGGGTAGAGTAGTAAATCAGTTATCAGAGTACGTGTAGGAAGGGGTAATGGACACACAAAACAATAAATAATAAAAATAAATAAGACATTCAATTCCAAACTTTAATCCTATTATAAGGTTATAATCACTGATAATTATCCTTCCAGATTATGTCTATTTATACATTTTTCATCATAAACTGGGATCATACTGGAATCCATATATTTTATAATTTCATTTTTTACTTAACAATATTTAGCAAACACTTTCATATGTAGGGAACACTTTATACGAATATATATATCATAAAAATACAGTTGTCCCTTGAACAACACTGGTTTGAACTGTGCAGGTCCACTTGTATGCAGATTTTTTTTTCCATAAAAGTTATGCTGAGTGCACCTGCCTCTCTTGCCTCCCTTCTACCTCCTCCACCTCTTCCACCTCTGCCACTGCTGAGACAGCAAGATCAACCCTTCCTCCTCCTCCTCAGCCTACTCAGCATGAAGATGATGAGGATGAAAACCTTTATGATGATCTACTTCCACCTAATGAAGAATAAATACATTTTTTCTTCCTTATGATTTTCTTAATACCATTTTCTTTTCTCCATCTCACTTTATTATAAGAATACAGTATACAATACATATGACATACAAAATATGTGTTAATAAACTGTTTATGTTATTGGCAAGGCTTCTGGTCAGTAGTAGGCTATTAGTAGTTAAGTTTTGGGGAAGTCAAAAGTTATACTGGAATTTTCAACTGCACAGAGGATTGATGCCCCTAATTCCCTCATTGTTCAAGGGGTCAACAGTGGATAAAACACATCAATCAATACATATTTTTTTGAGACAGTCTCACTCTGTCACCAGGGCTAGAGTGCCGTGGCATCAGCCCAGCTCACAGCAACCTCAAACTCCTGGGCTTAAAACAATTCTCCTGCCTCAGCCTCCCAAATAGCTGGGACTACAGGCACGCATCATCACACCAGGCTAGTTTTTTCTATTTTTAGTAGAGACTGGGTCTTGCTCTTGTTCAGGCTGGTCTCAACTCCTGATCTCAAGTGATCCTCCAGCCTCGGCCTCCCAGAATGCTAGGATTACAGGCATGAGCTACCGCATTCAGCCTTTTTAATCTTTGTTTTTCTACTAAGTGATGGTTGATTAAAGGAGGACTGGGAGGATGGATATATGAAATCCCCAGCAGTGCCTCTGCCCAGAGAAAAAAGTTTTAGTGGTAGAACTTCAGGCATCAGAGGAAGCTACGTTAAAAAGAGCACCAACTTTGAATCAATCATAGAGCTTAGGGTTTGAATTCCATTTCTTATTACAAGCTATATGGTCTTGGTCAATTTATTTAATCTTGTAAAATTTCATATCTTATCTTATGCCTAATATATGTTAAACGAAATGTAGCTGTTATTGTTATTTTCTATAAGATGGGAACCATCACCCCTTACTGACAGCACTGCTATGAGTCTTCAATCAGGTCATGCAGGTAATGTGCCCAGGAGAAAGTCTGAGACATAGTGGGTGATTAACTAATGTTATCTTGCAGCTATGATCCTTTAAGCTTATTTCAAGGCACACTTTCCCACCAGGCAAAGCTGCAATGGATGGAGTGCTTTGTGCCAAAAGACCTTTCCAAACACAAAAATTTTTACTCTGCCATCCCCACTCTGAACTTCCACCTATTCAAAATCTCTTTATTATCCCAACCACGGTGTTTTTATAATTTAACCTACTCCTAGAATAACTAATTACACATTTTCATCCTGGTGCAAACTTTATTACATTGCTTTTCTTTTTACACCTAGGTGACATTTGCAGTATCCATGAACAAAATCCTTAGTTAGTGAAGAGAGAAATGGAGAGATGGTTTTGTACCACAGGCCATTTTTGTGGAAGTCTTCAACTGTAGAGAAATATTGGCTGCCAGACAAGAACACGACACACCTGGAGTTCAGAGGGGTCAGAGGAGAGGTGCTAGAAGGTGGGAAGATGCCTGAGAAAAGCACACTTTCTCTCCTGGTTTTCAACTACGTTCAATCACCACGTTCCTAGAATTGCTAATAGGAATGAATGAATTTGTTCCAATTGAATTGAGTTCCAATTTCTAGTCTTTTTCCCTGGCTCTGAATGGAAATAGCCCTAAATGAGGTATCAGGTGACCTTGGACAAATTACTACCTTCTCTGAGATTCAGTTTTCACATGGGTAAAATGGAGATCATAAATCTTGCCGTGCCTAACTTTCAGAGCAGAGGGTAAGATGAAATAAGATAATGGAATGGAGAGAGCTGGGTAAATTGTGAAATACCATGCAGTCCTAAGAACTTGGATCTCAACTACCCCACTGTTCATAGACCTGAGCCCTACAGATCTGTTTTGAATTATTCAGATGTCCTTGTATGTGTGTGTGTTGCAGGGGGGAGGTGGGTGTTTCTTGAAAAAGAGCATAATCAAAAAGGTCACTTCGCTAAGGATAGGGCCACTCATAGGGCCCAAAATGAGAAAAAGATCCCATGCACCAGTGTGACAGTCTGCTAGCTGCATTCCCCATCATTTGTTCTCTTCTTCCTCCATAACAACTGAGTTTAGCTGGACACATGGCAATCCAGCTAAAGATGACATGTCTAAGCCTTCCTTACAGGTAGGCAAGACCTTGTCACTGAGTTCCGGCCAATAGGATATGAACGAAAATGATGTGTGTCCTCAGGGTCTTGCCCTTAAAAAGCTTGAGCATATGTCCCCCGCATCCCCCCCGACCCCCGCTTCCTGGTGAGCATGTGTTTCCCCCACTTCCTGTTGGCTGGGGGACGAGGAATGCTGAAGCACCGCTTTGGACCTACACATCAGAGTGTGTGTTAAGAATGGCAGGGCTGCCCACCCACCAGCCCATTCCTTCTTCTCTCCTAACTACAACATAAAAGAGAAATAAACTCTTATCTAGTCTAAGCTGTTGTCACTTGGGGTCTCTTTGTTACAGCAGTTTAGACTTTACCCTATCTAACACACCAGGCCTTCCGCAACACATCGAACTGACCCCGCCCCAGGGGGGAGCAAGAAGCCATTTGTCAAACTGAGGCAATGTCCATGCAACCAGTTAAAGGATCCTCTGCCACCCAGATTGACTGGAAGACTAACGACCCATTTTTCTTGAAAGCCACTTTCTGTCAGCCTGACCTGCCAAGGTCACACACGTGCAGAAAGAAGCATCTGTCTCAGATTGAGGGCAGCGCTTGAGTCACCACCACTACCCCAATACACTGGGTAGCTGTTTAGCTGGGCTCCCCGAGGCAGAGCAGAGTATGTGCTTATCAACTATATCCCACCTGTAATGAGACCGGCTCTTTGCATGCCTGCCAGGGTCTAGATACCAAGTTTGGCACTTTAGATCCATAGCCTCAAGGCAGGTGGTGTTTTCAGACCAAGAAACAGTCTCAGAGAGGTTGAATGAGTTACCTGGGGCAACACAGAGCTGGGACGCCAAAGCAGGCTGACATCCCACAGCTTGCACTGCTTCACTGCATGTGCTGCCTTCAAACCAACCGCCTGCTTCCAAGTATGCTCTGAGGCTACTGTTCCAAGCACTGTTCTAAGCACTTCACATGTTTTAACTCATCTAATTCTCCCAGCGACCCCATGAGAAACTCATACAGATTTTGGTTCCTGGAAGTGGAGTGCTGCTGTAACACATTACCCATAAACTTGGTGGTTTAAATGGACAGAAGTTTAATCTCCCACAGTTCTGGATGCCTGAAGTCCAAAATCGGTCTCACTGGATCAAAAAACAAGGTGTTCACAGGGCTGTGCTCCCTCCAGTGGCTCTAGGGGTGGAGCCGTTCCTTGCCTCTTCTAACTTCTGGCAGCCAGCATTCCTTGGCTTGGGGCCGCATCACTCCAATCTCTGCTTCTATTTTCACACACCTCTCCTCTGTGTGTGAAAAATCCCAGTCTGCCACCCTCTTAAAAGGACATATGTGATTGCATTTAGGGACCCCCTAGGTAATCCAGGAAAATCTCACCATCTCAAAATTATCCTATACATGTTGCCTCCCATAAATGTTGTCTATTATTTTTTAGTTTCCTCATCCATAAAATAGAGTGAAGTGAGGTTGAATTGCATCAAGGATGGCGAGAATGTGGCCCGTAGGACACTATTTCTTCTTCAGCAACTTCTTGCCAGAGGGAATAAGTGGTGGTTTCTGAAGGGAAAATTGGGGTGTTTTTACTAAAAGAAGAGGAGTGGTGTCTGAGTACCCAGCAACCATAGCTGTCAACAGAGCAAGAGTGGTTTCGAGAGGAGAGGTAGCTCATGAAGCCCCATACACAGGGTTCCTGTGATTCTATAGCACCCAGTTTTCTAAGCATCGGTGTCTAAAAATGGAAGTCCTGCCCACTTTCTTCCTTTTTACTCCATCCCAATAGAAGCATACAGATCTGGATTGTTTAGATTCCACGTCAATCACAGGGTCACTTTTTTTAGGGGTGGAATTTGGTGGCCTAAATAAATCAACAAATGTATGTTCTCTTCTTTGGCCTGGTCATTTGGGGTCATGAAGTCCCACTGAAGGATTGAAGATTGATGTTTGGGCACTGGGGAAAAGGCACAGCAGGCCAAGGGGGCCTCTGTAGCTCAGGGGAGCCCCCCACGGGGCCCTGTCAAGCTTACTGGAGTTCTACATGGTGGTTTGGTGCCAAAGCACCAAAGCGAAGACAAAGCACCGCCTGACCAACCTGTGGGGACATCTGTGCCCAGTGACCTGTAAGTATCTTATTAGTAGCTTCTGTTATGTTTATTAATCTAGTTCTCCTTATAATTCTAGAATTCACCATAGCCCCTTCTCAAGCCTGTATTTATATTCTGATTTCCTGGGAACACAGGTGATGCCAGGTGAGGGAGTATTCTTTCTGCCCGTTTAAGGAAACTGGCCTAGATCTCATGGCAATAGGGTTTCATGGAATAGTTTTGAGTAACAAGTGTCTAAGGAAGCTAGGGAATTATATGGGCTGGAATATCCAACACAGCCACTTGGAAGGGGGGGATATATAGGCAAATAGAAGAAGAAATGAGATAATTGACCCATTTGACTAGCTCTGTGCCTTTAGGAAGGCCATTCTGTTTTGAGGTCCCAGACCCATTCCTCACCCCACCCCAACAACTAAGGCTGTGGGCTCTAGACTCTGGAGGACAATATAATTTAAGTTAGAAAACTTCAGCTGTTTGGCAAGATCTTGGGAGATTTTATTGGCCACATGGCATCCTTAGCACCACCATAACATCCCAGTCCAGGACTGACTCCAAGAGGTAGTCAAAGATTTTGCAAATCCCAAAGTACAAGAGCTTCTTAGGTTCCTTCTCACCCATGTCATGCCCTTCCCAACTTAGCACATGACCACTTACTTCCACATGACAGGGGTAAGAAGTAGACTGCAACTATCATTGTTTGCCCTGTACAATGGTTGATTTTATGCATCAACTTGATTGGGCTAAGGAATGCCCAGATAGCTGGTAAAACATCATTTCTGTGAGTGTGTTTCTAGTAGGGATTAGCATTTGAATCAGTAGACTGAGTGAAGATCTGCCTTTACCATTCTGGGTGGGTACCATCCAATCCATTAAGGGTCTGAATAGAACAAAAGTGGGGAGGTAGGGTGACTTTACTCTCTCTGCTTGAGTTGGACCATCCATCTTCTCCTGCCCTTGGACATCAGTGCTACTGGTTCTCAGGCCTTCCGACTTGGACAGGAACTACACCATTGGCTTTTCTGGGCCTCCAACTTGTAGATGGCGTGTTGTAGAACTTCTTAGCCTCCATAATCACATGATCCAATCCCTCATAATAAATCTCTTTCTATATATTTTATTGGTTCTGCTTCTCTGCAGAACCCTAATATACCCTGAGAGGTTTTATCATGTCTTTAATATTTCAAATAAGCTAATGCCTTGACCCCCTCAGGCAAATCTTGAAATTTCTTTAAATATATATTTTGTATACCAAACTCCCCACCACACATAGTAAGAAACCAGATATTCATTTTTTTCCACCCTATATTCTCAGTTACTAGGGAGTATAATTAAGTCTAGGGTTTGGGGGCATATTTGTTTAATGAAGATTTTAGAATTTAATTATCATGGAAGGTTAGAAACAAAGGGAAGCTCTCATATTGATGGCTGGTGTTGACATCACCCTGCCTTGCAAGGCTCAGGCAAAGGCTGGAGAAGAGCGGCATAATTAAATTCTGTAGTAGTTCCTTTCTAAATCTCTTTTGGTATTTGTTTGCCTTTTGACCATATTATATTTCAGCACACTTCTTCCTTGACTACTGGGTTTTCATGTGAAAAATGAATGCGGTTAATCTTCTACGTGTCTCTTCTAATAAATAGGATGCACCAAAATGTAAACATAATTTTATGCACAAGGATACATAATCTATAACAAAACTTAGAAACGGGGAAATCAAGTAATTTAAGGTATACAGCCATAGAATAAAGTATTATAAAGCCATTTTTAATGATATGGAAAATACTTAAGTTTCAGTGTTAAGCAATAAAAACCTACAGTATGATCTTATTATGCAAGGAGAAAACTTACTCAGGACAAGGACTGGAAGGCAATAGTGTGAATATTAACAATGGGTAACTGTGAAGACAAGAGAGATGGGCTGAATTTTGTTTCACCTCTTCACATTTTCTGTATTTTTTAAGTTTTTATAGTGAGCATGTATTAATTAGGTGATCAGATAAAAAAAATTTTTAACAAAAAGACTGGGAGGAAGTAGATTCAGGAAATTGGTTTTTTTGCTCAAACTATTAGCTGCCCCTCTGCAAGCTTTTTGTCCTACAGAGAATGATACTTCATATACCATTGACATCAGGCTCTGCCATGGGACATGCTTTGCCCAATAAAATGTGAGAGGAAGTGACCTGTTACTTCCAAGCAGAATCCTTAAAGGCATCAAATGGTTCTTCTGTCTCTCTTTTCCTTCTGCCCTGAGAGTAGTATATATATCCCATACAGGAGCTGCCCCTTCACCTTATATTCCCAAGTGAAGAGAACACAGAGCAGAGCCACAGCCAAGCCCTAAAGGATATGTAATCTAAGCAAGAAATAAAACTTTATTGTTGTAAGCCGCTAAGACTGATGGATTGTTTGTCACTGAAACATAACTTGGGGAAAGTTAGCTGATATATAGATGCTTAGACATAACATGCACAAGGAAACAATAGCATAACATATAAATAAACTAACCAGCAAAAACCAGTGAAATGAAAGCATCAGACTAAATAATCTCTTGAATCTCCTTCCAGCTCTGAAATAGGAACTGCAAATTGGAATGCCTCCAGTGGCCAGATGGGTGAAATAAATGTATGAGGTGCCCCCAAAATAAGTGCTGATAAATATAATACCTGCCTAATTACATTGTCTTTAAGAATACCTCTGGAGCAAACAAAGTACATGTACCAACTGTACTTTGTACCCCTGCCTATACTCTTTATTTGTGGCTACCTCATTGATCAAAACTAGGCTTCTCAAATCATGAGCACTTAGATGGGCAAAGCCCTGAGAAAACTGAGGGCAGTTTTGAAATGGGTCCACATAACCTCTAAAGGTGGTTCTTACACTGGTCACCATGTTATGTGAGTTCGCACAGTGGTTTACAGCATGGGCTTTAGAGTTAGACTAGTTTGGGGTCCCAGTTCTACTTACCAGCTCCATGATCTCTGGCAAATTGTGTTTGATCTAAGCTTTAGTTTACTTTTTTGAAAATGAGATAATAATAGAACCTACCTCATGGATTTGGTGGCAGTGAATGAAGTAATGTGCTTAGTACAATCCTTGGTAAATGGGAGCTGTTACCAATATTATTATTGTTGTTGTTATTGTTATTATCATTACTTCTCTTCATTATGGAGTAATCCCTGAAGCTGACACCCTCTTGCAAAGGTACTTTAAAGTCTATGCAGAGACCACAAGTCTGTTGAAAATACATTTTAAAAGTCATTGATATGGCTTTAGCCCTGAATTATCTAAATGATCAAATTTCTGTGCCCTTCTTCAAGTTCTTGAAAGGTAAAAGTGGGAATATTAAATAAAATCAATTTTCATCCTTCTAGATATCACTAAAATACATAGTTTTTTTTTCTTTCTCTTCTCTTTCTTTTTTCTCTGTGTGTGATAAGGAAAAAATATCTTTAGGGAATCAAAAGTTACCAGATTCGTAAATCAGTTTCCCAATTACTGAGCTTCTGCAGAGAAAGATGCCATAATTGCTCAAGGTGAAAGGAAAGGAAAGAGATAAGAAAGTGAATTATCATGAAGATCGATGGTAGAAGCTTTCTGAAGACCCAGGAAGCACTCTGCCCTGTCTTACCTGTCAGACAGGAGGGAATAAAACTACACACTCACCAGAAAACACTGGTATGCAATCATTCTTGGACTACATTTTCCTTCCTTGCACACACACACACACACACACACACACACACGCTAACTTTGTCATGAGGTTCCAACTAAGTGAGGCATAAGCATGTGTTGACAGCCCAGAGAGTGGAACTTGCCCTGCTGACCATGAGTGGCAAGAAAAAGCACCATCAATCCAAATGAAACAAGGAAGATGCTAGAGGAATGGCTATCTCGAATGGGCACGCTTTGATTCATTGCTGTTTTCCACAACCTGTCTTTGATTACAGACTCCATCTCTAGAAGGCCAGATTTGGACAAGGCCAAGGTAAAATGCTTATGGACATTTGGCCCAGCACTGACTGTGGAATATCTTTTGGCTGATTGGGTGGTTTTCTTCTTGATTGAGTGAATCTGTCTAGCCCGGGGCCTTATAAGCACATGGGTATTTTGTTCTTTGAGCCAACAATGGGAATTTTCCTGCAGTAGCCTTACAGAACTCACTAAGTTGCTGATTATTAGCTCCCTTCATTGGCTTTATGTGAAAAAAAAAAACTCCTTTCCAATTGGGTTAATGTTTAACTTGTTTTACTTTTCATGTACTGCTCACATTATGTGATAATATCTTTATTCATTCAATAAACATTTACTGGGCATATCTCTAGGCCAGGTATTCCTGAGTGTATAGCAATAAACTAGACAGATGCAGCTTCTCCCCTCATTAAGTTTATGATCTACCATGGAGGAGGACTAATAGGCTATTGTGATAAGAGTATGATGAAGCTCATGTTAATAACAGTAAACATTAATTGAATGATTATTAGGAGCCAGGTATAAAGTACATTATATACGTTAAGTTATTTAATCCCTGACAATTAGATAAGGTTGATAATATTCTCATCTCCATTTAAAAAATAAGGAAACTGAGGCAGAGAGAGGCTATGTAACTTGCTCAAGGTCACCAATTAGTAGGTAGTAGAGCTGGGCTGTGAACCTAGGCAGTCTGGCTTCAAAGCTAGCGCCTTTAGCTAGCTAGAGCGAAGGAAGCTCCAGGTGCATGCGTTGGAGGAACAGAGTTCTCTACTCCAGTTCAGGTGGTAATTTTGCTGAGTCCTGCAGGACAAACAGGATTTAGCCTGGGAAAGGTGGGTGTATCCAGCATAACTGCGTTCAGCTGCAAGTAACAGAAACCTAGCCAACAGTGGCATAAACAAAGAAGGGGTTATTCTTCTACAAAACAAAATGTCTGGTGGGAAGCAGTTTCTAGCATTGGTCCAGAGAACCTAAGAAGTCAAGGTTCTGCTCAACATCCCTTTCCTTTCTCCTATTGGTTTATGGCAAGTCCAGGTCTCACAACCAGTTTCTTGGGGAGAAAGCAAGAGGAGCATGGGGCTGAGAGTTCTTGCTTGCACACCTTCCTTATCAGGAAGGGGAAATCTTCCCAGGTGTCCCATAATGACTTCCTTTTACAAATCATCAGCCAGAACTGGGTTATACGCCCACCTTTGGACGAGGCCTTGCACCCACCTTCTTTGAGACCAAGGGATTTCCAGGATTCAGTTGGCAAAAGGAAAGAAAGAGTGAATTTTGAGTAGACAACCAACAGTGTCTGCCAGAACAGAGAATGATGTTGCAGGCAGAGGGAATCACACGTGCAAAAACTTGGCAGAAAACCAGAGCATGAAAAAAATGAGGAGTGGGAAGAGGCTGAGTATAGCTGGAGACAAGCTTGACAGATGGCAAGAAATGAGGCAGGAAAGGGACAGGGAGCCCAGAGCACGAAGGGCTGTGCCTGCTGTCCCAAGTTTATACTGTGACCTAAAGACCAAGGGAAATCAAAAAGGATTTTAGATAGGGCAATGACCTGGAGATGACTTGTACTTAAAGGTCATCCTGGTATCCTGGCAGCTCTGTGAGGAATGTTTGGAGGGAATAAGAAAGACGAGAGGTAGGAAAACTAGTTGGGAAGATGCTGTAGTGGTCCAGGTGCAGGATGCCGGTGTGTTGAGCTCTCACAGGAGCATGGTGATGGAGAGCAGTGATCGCCATTTTTAGGAGGTAGAATCAGACCCGATGATTGCATTTGGGAGGGAGGGCCCGAGCGGCTTGATGAGAATTACTGATGAATATTGCCTGCATTTGCACTAGTAAAAACAGCACCATGAAAAGACATGACTGCTGAAATCAAGCCTTGGGTTTCAAGTTCACAGTAGCAAGTTGGCAATTACTACAGAAGGAAATCCATAGAGTCCATTCTTTTTTTGGGGGGGGTGGACAGGGTCTTGCTCTGTCACCCAGGCCGGAGTGCAGTGGCACAATCATAATTCACTGTAACCTCAAACTCCTGAGCTCAAGTGATCCTCCTGCCTCAGCCTCCCAGTGGTGGGACTACAGGCACGTGCCACCACACCTGGCTAATTATTTTAAGAGACAGGGCTTGTTATGTTGCCCAGGCTAGTCTCGAACTCCTGGCCTCAAACGATCCTCCCACCTTGGCCTCCGAAAGCACTAGGATTACAGATGTGAGCCACCATGCTGGGCCCATTAATTTTTTATTAATTTGAATTTTATTTCTGTCTGTTATACATATACATAGGTCATATCAAATTCCACAAGGTTTACAGTAAGAAGCCACTAGCCTTTGCCCTCATTCACTCCACTAACAATTGCTACTCCACAGGGGCATCTACTTAATCTCTGAGCTGTTTCTTCTGATGTTTATCTCCATGTTTCTAACTGACATGATTGTTCTATTTCTTGACTTCTAACTACAGAAGATAGGATTTAGGTTTCTCCAGTTTCACCACCTCACCTTCCATCACGCATGTACACACAAATCCCCTCCTCTGAGCCTCCCAATATCATTATGTCATAATTTGAGGTTAAAACAATATTCAGTGTTTGCTTCATTATGGCCATGTGAATACTATTCACAGGTGAGACATTTAGAACATTATGATTACATTTTCATTCTTGTGCAATGCTTTTGATAATAAATTGCCTAGCTTTCTGTGACTCTAAAGTAAACCATTACTTAACTCTTCACTAAAAATGTAAATATTCTTTCAATATATTCAAACGCATCAGCTTATCTAATGCTACCATTTTTTTCTTGAATACCTCCATCTGTGAGCTCTCAATCCCTCTGCTCCAAGGTATGCACTGGTTGCTCTCTAGGCCCGTGTATCAGTTAGCTTTTCTGCATAACCAACCACCCTAAGATCTAGCAATTAAAAACAATCATTTATTTAGCTTACAATTCTGCAGGTTGGCAATTTGGGCTGAGGACAACTAGATGGTCCTCCTGGTCTTGGCTGAACTCCCTCAGAAATCTGACGTTAACTGCAGCTCAGGTAAGCAGCTCTGCTTGGGGATGGGGAGAGCTGGCTATTGGATGGCACGTCTCATGATTTCTTATGCTCCAGTAGGTCAGCCTAGACTTTGTGGTGTAGACAAGGATCCAAGACCAGGAAAGTAAACATCCAAGGCCTTTCGAGGCTAGGCTTGAAACTGGCTCACTGTGACTTCTGTGACTTCCTATTGGCCAAACAAGTCACAAGGCCAGCTGAGAATCAAAGCGTACAAGAATAGACTCCATGTCTTAATGGAAGAATCTGAAAAGAACACACATACAGGAAGGTCACCAACGGGGGCTATCAATTCAAGCAATCTACCAGATCTCCCTCGACCATCATCCTTAGAGTTCTTGTTTTTACAGGATAAAACAATATCCCTATATATCAGTCAGGCTTCAGAAACTATGCCAGGCATTTTAACAGACCAGAGAGTGGGACGGGGGGACTTAGTTGGTGCTGGTATCTCTGGAGAACACAGCAAGTTGATTCTAGAAGTGTTGGTAAAACTGCAAACTGGATTCAGCTGTTTCTATAAGAAGGAACCATTTCTGTTGGCGGAAGAAGAGTTGCCCACGTGATGCTCTCAGAAATGCAAGTAGACAGCGAGCAAACCGGAAGGAGCAAGTCCCTTCTCCCTTCTGCAGCTCTGCGATCTCCCTTAAGCAGCTGCCCTCTCCATTAGCAGAGCTTAACAGGGAACCAGCCAGCCAAGGTGAAGACAGATTTTCAGAGTCTGAGCCCCAGCATCCCACAGCAGAGTATAGACGTGTGCGTTTGCAACTGCAAGACAGTAAGATAACAATGGGCATACCCTGTTTTTTGGTTTTCATGTCTTCCTATTTTTCTGGCCACTCAGTAACAACTTCCAAAGGAAGGACGCATATAAGGTAAAACTTTTCAGACTTTTTTTTTTTTTTTGAGACACAGTCTCACTCTGTCACCTGGGCTAGAGTGCTGTGGCATCAGCCTAGCTCACAGCAACCTCAAACTCCTGGGCTGAAGCGATTCACCTGCCTCGGCCTCCTGAGTAGCTGGGACTACAGGGGCACACCACCATGCCCGGCTAATTTTTCTTTCAGTAGAGATGGGATCTCACTCTTGCTCAGGCTGGTCTCAAACTCCTGAGTTCAAGTGATCCTCCAGCCTCGGCCTCCCAGAGTGCTAGGATTACAGGCGTGAGCCACCACACCCAGCCCATATCTTTAATATCTGAAATATCCTTAGCCTATCATCACGATATAGTTTGGCAGAGTGTGGCATTCCCGTATGGAAATCATTTCCCTCAGCATTTTGAAGGCATTGCTCCGTTGTCTTCTAGCACCCAGTGTGGCCAGTAAGTCTGATGGCATGTGGGTTTCTGAATCTTTTTATATGACCTATTTTTGTTGTTTTTTGTTTGTTTGATCTTTTCTCTCTGGCTACTTTTAGGATTTTCTCTGTTACCCTGGAATTTCACAATAGTTTCCCTTAGTTCTGTTTTCTCCTTTTTTTCTTTTTTAAAACATTCATTTTTCAGAATGAATTAGTTCCCAGAACTAATTTCCTTCAGTTCTGGGAAATTTTATTGGAATTGATTGAAGTGTTTGATAATTTCTTCACTATTTTTTTTTTTTTTTTTTTTGCTGTCCTTTCTTTCTGGAATTCCTATTAGCCAGTTGTGGAATCATCTAATTTTCTCACCATTGTTCTCTTACTGTCAATTGTGTAATCCCCCTTATTCAGTGTGGTGCCCCCACTGTTAGCTGTGCCTGGTATCCCAAGAGAAGAGTCCTCATTGTTTGGCATCCCCACAGAGAACACCTGCAGGCTCTGGGATATGAGAAGGATATTCACTTAATTGTTTGGGGCAGGAATGAAGATGTGGAGGGTCAAGATAGTGCCTCTTACACAACCTTTCAGCTGATTCCTCTGTTATTAGCCCCAGCTGCACTGTGAATTTCAGATGTACTTGGTGCCTTTAATTTCTGAATCTCTACGGTTCTATTGCATGAACTAACAGCTTTCTTGGTTTTCCCCACTTCAGGCTTTGGTTTCCATTTTCTCTGGTCTGCCAAGTCAGTTTCACTTGCCCACTTATTTTCATCTTTTTTGATTTATTTTTGACTCAGCACTGCTGGAAAGCTCAATCAACAGGAGGCAACAGAGATGTGATTGTCTTAATTGAGAAAGACGGTGAAATGAGTAAGTGTACTTCAGAGGTCGTGGTAGATTGTAAGTAGAAATGTCCCCCAATGAATCAAGGTTATCTATGAACTTGTGTGTCTCCCTCCCACGTTGAGCTTGGTCATGCGAGTTGGGATATTACTAAATGTGAAGTGGGCAGAGGCTTCTGCATTGGCATTGATTCTCTGACTGATAGAAACCTGAGACCACCAAGTGAAGAAGCAAGGGCTAGCCTCCTGGATGCAGAGAGACCACGTGGAGAGAGAAGCCAAACCATCCCAGCAGAGCCCAGACCCCAGTCTTACCAGGGCCGGCTGACTGCAAGTGAGTGAGCTCAGTTGATAACATAGCAGGCCCAGCTGCCTGAGCCCAGCCCAAATTACTGGCTCACACAATAGCAAGCAAATAAAATGATTTTTGTTTTAAGACATTAAACTTTAAGGTAGTTTTTGTGCAACAAGTGGTAACTGATATGGAGGTGTTATGTCGAAGCTTTCTCTTTTGTTTGCTTTGCATTCATAATCACACAGAGCAAGGCTGTGTTGTTTTTATCTGTGTGTCCTTGTTGGTTTAGACTTGTTTTTTTAATCCCTTTATTATTTTAGTGTGATCTTGAGTAAAAGTAAATGTACATGTCAGTTCCATCACATTTAACTGGAAGTCTCCATTCACTTCCCTCTCATCTGTCCAACAGATATATATTGAGCACCTACTAGGCTATCAACATTGCTGGGCACTTGCAATTCAGCTCTCATTTAATCTTTACAATAGTACAATAGTACTATGCATTAGGCATCGGTTTCCCCTTTTAACAGATGAGACCAACAAGACTCAGTGAGGCTGAAGGTCATATGATTAGGAAATAGCATTGTTAGGATTTGTGCTGTTGCCTGAGTGTCAACAAAGTCCCCACTATTCCCAATACACTTTGTTGAACTAGAAAATAGACAAGGAGATGCTAACGTTAGGATGGATGAAAGACCCATCACAGAGTAGACTCGGTCTGACAGTTGATTGAATACAAGAGGTGAAAAAGAATGTCTGAGAACTCCATCCCCCATTGATCTGCCCTTAACCCCACAATTGCTAATGGATAGCACCACTAACAAGAGGGGACAACAAAGAAGTGGACATCTTAACTGGGGCGGATGGAAAATTTGCTTCCAACGGGCTATATTAGAGCTTTCTCTCTTTTTTTTTTTTCCTCACCTGCATCTACAAATCAAGGCTCTGCCGAGCACAGTGGTGAGCATTGCTTGTGGTCTGTTTTTATTGGTTGATGCTACTTTACAGGACATATTACCAGGGTAAGTGGTGGTTCTGATTGGGCTCCTCGGTGGTGAGTGGGGAGCTGAGCCCCGTGGGGCTCAATGTGGCTAACGGCTGTCGAATGGTTAAAACACCAGGCGCTGCTTGGGAAGTATTCCCAGAAGGCCTTTTGTGCTCTGTGTAAGGGAAATTAAGTGCCGAGAAAAGTGTGTTCAATTTAGCTCCATCTGGTCTGGGTTGCTGCTTTTTCTTTTTCTGCGGGAAAGAGAACTATTCAAACAGTTGCACTTTGTGGTCACTTTAACCTGCTAGGAAGTCAGAGTGTTGCCAGCTGAACACGTTGAAAAGCAAAGAGAAAAACTGCTCTTGTTCTAATTGGTAGTAATCTTAGCTCACGGCAGAGTTCATCATCCAAGGTACCGGCTACCCAAAACTCAGAAATTGGGAGGAAAGAAATGGTGCCTGGTATGTGTTGAAGAATGAAGTGGCCCTTGCCAGAAAATAGTCTCTTACAGAACATTCTAGCCAGCATGTGAACGCCACCAGGAAGCTTTAATGAGCAATGTTACTAGATTCCAAATAAGAAAACCAAAACCATACATTTTGGATTTTCCAGGTGGCCCCAACTTCAAATACTCATTCTTGGTATTGGGTCATAAATTTGGAGTAGGTGGTCAGTGAATCTATAAACCACATGGATTATAAGTAAAAGAGATCTGCACTCTGGAACTTTATACAGCTGTTGCTAAAAATTAGGTAAATAATAATTTACTTTTATTAAGCATTTAACCAAGTGCCAATCACTGTTCTGAGTCTTTACTTATAATTTTTGGTTGTTTCCCCACTGTAACCCTATGAGTAGGTCCTGTTGTTATTTTACTTGTATAGATAGATATACTAAGGCATAAGGAGGTTAGCTGGATTGCTCAAAGTCTACAGCTAATTAGTGGTAGAGCTGGGGTTTGAATCCAGGTGTCCTGCCTTGAGAGCCCACATGACTCCCCTCGGGTGAAGGCTGCACATCCAAGTGGAAGCATGGTTGCCTCTGGGGAGAGGGCCTGGGGGAAAGTGGATGGGAAGCTTTTATGTTCTACTTTACCAAATGCTATACTGTTTGAATTGTCCACTTACATGTGTGTTATTTTTTGCTTTAAAAATATGTAATAGGTCCCTTCTCCGGCACCAGGTTCCTGCAGTGCACAATGGCCAGCAGCCGTACCTTTCCTGGGTGGCATTGTAGCAGAATGCCTCAAGTGAGACCACTCCTGGAAAACAGCTCTCCCCATCGCCCTACAGGGAGGATTTGCATGGTTTATAGAAGAGATGAAATGTGGTCTGAGGGACGATATGACTATGAAAGGCTTCCAAAAGAACGAGTGCCTGCTCGAAGTCACCCCAGTGATGGCTACCATAGAGTAGTTAATGTTGTGCCACAGAAACCACCACTGCTAGACAGATCTGGGGAAGGAAGCTACAATAGATATGATAGCCACGTTGATCACCGAGAATATGACAAGGGCCACAGTTTTTCTCATGATCGAAGAAGTGGTCCACCTCACAGAGGAGATGAATCTGGTTATAGATGGGCAAGAGATGATCATTCTGCAAGCCGACAGCCTGAATACAGGGACATGAGAGATGGCTTTAGAAGAAAAATCTTCTACTCCCATTATGTGACATACTGGTCTCCTCATAAAAGGGATAATCGGCTTTTCAGAGAATCACCTGTAGGCCGAAAGAATTCTCCACACTGCAGATCTGGCTCCAATGTCAGTAGTAGAACCTACTCTCCAGAAAGAAGCAAACCATACTCTTTCCACCAGTCTCAGTATAGAAAGTCCATGCCTGCTGGTGCCTCCTACAAATGGCAGAATAACAGAAAGCCAAAAACAGATAAAGAGAGGCCTGTACAGTCTTTGAAAACATCAAGAGATACTTCACCCTCAAGTTCTTCAGCAGTTCCACCATCAAAGTTGTTAGACAAACCCAGTAGGCTAACTGAAAAAGAGCTTGCTGAGGCTGCAAGCAAGCGGGCTGCTGAAAAGCTAGAGAGGGCAGATGAAAGTAACTTGGCTGAAATTTCTGAGGATGAGGCGGGATCCACGGCACCATCATACATTGACCAGCCAGAAGAACCTGAGTCAAATGCAACAGATGGCATAGAGTTATTTGAAGACAGTCAGCTAACCAGTCGCTCTAAAGCAATAGCATCAAAAACCAAAGAGATTGAACAGGTTTACCGACAAGACTGTGAAACTTTCGGGATGGTGGTGAAAATGCTGATTGAAAAAGATCCTTCATTAGAAAAGTCTATACAGTTTGCATTGAGGCAGAATTTACATGAAATAGGTGAGCGGTGTGTTGAGGAACTCCAGCATTTTATTGCAGAGTATGATACTTCCACTCAAGATTTTGGAGAGCATTTTTAGATTTCTTGCTCAGGCAAAAAAAAAGTTTCTAGATTCCCCATCCCCCTGGATTGCATAAATCCTTAATATATGGAATTTTTGTGATGAAGAGAAATACTTTGATAGTTGACCACACTTCCAATATCAAATAAACATTTAAAATAGTCTGTTTAAAATATTTTAGATTTTTTTCCCTACATGTAAAGCCTCCTAATTCATACACATCTTCCCGCCCACCCCCCACTTCACCCCCTAAAATGATGGGTCAATTAATTTTTCAAGCTTTGAAAAAGCAGTCCAGAAGAACAGCTTTCTGTTTGCCTACTCATGTTCTGTAGTCTTCCAAGTATATAATCATTTGGTCACTGGAGTGTAATTTACAGGCTAGAGATCATTCCACTTAAACATTAGTAGTCTTTTTGCATTTCATAGTGAATGGTACCATGTGAAACTGTTAGGATTCTGAGTTGTGATTTTATTGACTTGTTTGCTTTTCTTAGGTTTTGTGACTTTTAATATGTTAAAGTGTACTGTCATAATAAACTGAATACTTTGGTACCAGAGAGAAAAAAAATATGTAATAAAAGAAAAGGCAAGCCTGGGGAAGATGAGATAGCAATGCAGCATTTTTTTTTCTGTTTTGCAATAAAGCTTTTGAGTCAGGAGAAGACACTATCCCCATTATGTTAATATAGGAATTTATTTAGATACCAGGCACATCTAGGCTGAAGGCCAGGAATTAACTGAATTATCTTCAAAATCCTTGCCACCTGTAGGCAAGTGGGAATATAGGCAGGTATAAAGAGAGCCTTTAGGATAGAGTAATAGGTTGAAAATCATAGAGATAAGTACAAACTAAAAGAGCTCGCACCCTGCAGGGCGAGACAAGGTGATGGTCAGCTGGAAGAGTGGGCAGTTGGAAGCCGGGAGAACCAGAGTAACTAAACAAGTAACAAAGGGTGAGATGTCAAGGAAAACAGAGTCAGGGTCCCAGGAGGAAGAAAGTAAGCATCTCCCTTGGCCAGCGAGCCTCTTACGGAGTTTCTGCGAGGGCCTTGAGGGACAGATGAAGGTGAGGAGGTAGAGGAAGGTGAGGAGGTAGAGGAAGGTGAAGAAGGTATACCTGACTGCAGTGGTGTGAGGCAGAAAGAAATAACAGTAAATCCTGATGTCACGCTGAAAATCATATGACTTTGATATGGATTTTCTGCATGCATTATCATTTTGCAAGGTTTTCCTTTTAAACATGCCCATATTTGTGAGCATGCAGGCTTCCCTTTTCAGCTTAGCAAGGAGATCTCCCAAGTGTGGGGATGGAATGAGGCTTTTTAACCAGTGGGTCAGTACATTTAGCCATTCCTGCTAGAGTTCCCCTATCTTGATACTCACCACACTTTGATGTCTTAGGTAATTTCTAGATGATAAGCTCTGAGGGGGCAGCACCATGTCTGTCCAACTCACCACCATAACCCTGCACTTAGCACAGGGCTTGTCATGTAGTAGAAACTCCGTAATTATTTGTTGAATTAATTTGTTTGAATTGGTGAAATAAATGAATACCATTAGGAAGTTGTTGCTGTATCGTGTGTTGAAAACGTCGAACCCTCTTTTGGGCTTCACTTAATCCCCTTGGTTATCATGCTAACAGTTTTGATTGCTTGCATTTATTAAAGACTTACGCGTGCTAACTCTTTATGTTTTAAATAAGACAAAGCCCAACTCAGAGTTTGCTTAAAACATCTACGGACAGGGTAAGGCTTGATGAGGGCTCTGACTTGGTTTCTCTGTGATTGGTGCTGCCCTATTCCAGGTGTTGGCATTTCTGGGGCTGGCTACTCATGGATGCAAAACAGCTGCTGGCAGACCCAGTGGCCACATGATTCCTCATTCATAGTTAAGAGGAAGCGGAGGAGGGGAAGGGGGACAGAAAGAGAAAGGGGAGAAGTGCACACTCTAACGTCAAACATTTCTGAGCTTTACTCGGACTGAACCAAATTGAACTAACCAGGAGAAATTCACATGTTGACTGGCACAGCCTAGGTAACTCATCCCCGCACAAATCCACGTAGCAACAGGGCCGGGAGTATCCTGATTGGTTAGATCAACCCTGGCCTATCCCTGGAGCTCGGGATGCAGGCTGTCCTGACTAAACTGCACGGCTACTTTCAAATGGGGGAAGAGGTGAATGGATGATGAAGACCCAAATGAATTTGCGTTCGTATAATCCTCACAACACCCTGTGAGTCCCGTGGAGAGATGGGAAAAACGACCTCAGAGAAGCAACTTGCTCAAAATCACAAAGCTAGTAATTGGTAACGGTGGGATCCAAATGCATGTCTGTCTCACTCCAAAGTCTGTGCACTTGGCCACTAGAGTCTAGTGTCTCAAATCCTAGACATTATGTAAGTCTCTCCAGGTTGCCTCTGAGAGAAACCTGTTCTTGTGACCACTCCCAGCTGTGCTGGGGAACACCTTGGGCCCAGGTTAAACTCCTTTAATGAGGGTCAAGGATTCTCCAAAAAGCCCTTGCTGTGAGTTCAGCTTCAGAGGCCTGCGGATTCTAACCTCTCTTTGGGGAGCAGCACATACCTGCTTGGGCTCTGATGAGAGGTAGCAATAAAACCAGGAGAGACAGTCCCTGTCCTTCTACCAGTGGTCATTCTTCTGAGCATCTGCTCTCGGAGGACCCATCTGTCTGAACTAACGCCTGGAACTCTGTTTCCAATGTCCTCATCTGGTCGTTCATTTTTGTTCCTTTGTTTATCACACCCTGAGGCCTTCTCCTCCTCTCCTGGGTGAACTTTCTGGACTAATGTTGGTCCTTTGTCTCTGACATGCACCCAGCCTGTTTCCTTTCTTTGGACCTAGCACCCCGGGATGGTAACTTTGTCTCTTCTGCAAATTTCAGGTAATTGACAATGGCTGCCATGGGAGGAGAAGGAGGCAGAGTCTGCATCTAATCTCAGAAGGGATGTGCACCATTGTCAACTACCACTGTCTGCCAGGGGAGGAGAGCTTGGAACTGCAGCCTGCATGGTGGGTATGTGACATCCCTGGGCCCATACACTCACCACAGCTTCATATTTGGGACTCGCAGAATCCCCTGAGAGTGGCTTTCGTGTGTCAGCATAACACCAACAAGTTCTGGCCTCCTGCCTGCCTTTTCCAGAACTCTGAATGATATTGAGCTGTTTGCATGTCTGGTACAAGAATGATGGAGAAGTCTGGAGAGGAAGAAAAGCAGGGATGAAAAGGCCTGCAATGGGCCAGGGAGCTCTGAACTGTGACTTAGGACGTCTGGGCTCAATCTAGGTGAGCACTGGCTCACTGTGACCCCCAGCACCTCTGCCCCTCACCTGACATCCGTTTCCCCATGTGCTCTTGGACCATATCAGGGGATTCTCAGTGGGGGAGAAACCACTTCCTAGGGGTGATTGGGAAATCTGTGGGGGCATTTTTCAGTGTCACAATGACTGGAGGTTGCTTTTAGCATTCAGCGGGCAGGAGACAGGGCTGCTAGACAATCCTACAATACACAGGACAGTTCCCCACAGTGAAGAACCGTCCCACATCCTACACAACTGTCACATGTGCTACTGGGCACTCACATGGGCAAAAAACTTGCTAATAATTATCTGTCTCTGGTCAGCTAAGAACTAGCTCTGCTTTAAATATGAACACGAGTTGTCTTTTACATTACCAAGGTACGTGGAACTTTTGAAAATGGAATTGCCATGTACATCAAGGGGGACACATAGCTTTTCAGTTTTATTGAGGTATGATTTACATACCCTAAAATTCACTTGTTTTTAAGCGATACAGTGTTTAATCAATTCAGTAACTGTCAGCACAGTCCAGTTCCAGACACACCCATGACTCTCAGCAGCTTCCTTGTGCCCGTGTGCAGTCTGTTCCCGCTCCCACCCCCAACCGGGCAACCACTGATCTGCTTGCTGTGTCTATGGATTTGTCTTTTCTAGAAATTTTACATGGATAGAATCATTTGATATATGGTCTCTTGTGTCTCTCTTCTTTCACTTGGCAGACTGTTTTTGAGGTTCATCCATGTCGTACCATGTGTTGTTAGGTGGTTTCTTGTTATCACTGAACAGTGTTCCACAGCTGTGTGCCACATGTGCTTATCCATTTACCAGGCGATGGCCATTTGGATTGCTTCCAGGTTTTGGCTCTCAGGAATAATGCTCCTGTGAACATTCTTGTACAAGCCTTTGTGTGGGCATATACTTTCATTTCTCTTGGGCATATACGTAGAGGTGAAATTGATGGATTACTTTTTTCTTTTTTTAGACCAAGAGCTGTTTAAACTCTTTGGGAACCCATTTTGAAAAACCAACACTGCTCATGGTATCTGAGTCACCAACACAACACTCCTGTGTCCATGTGCATTTGGAGCTCGCATAGTCACAGAATCTTGTATATGATTCTATGGATAGGTATCTACATCATGCGGATGATTCTATGTATAGGAATATACATGATTCTGTATGTAGATGCAGGCTTTTGACTATTATGTCTCTAGTTGGGCTGCACCCAAACATTTCCATATTAAAAATGTGTTATTTTACAATGAATTACTTTTTATGTCTCCTATATAATGAGAACATTATAATAATTTTTAAAAATCATGTGCATAAGGTGGCTTACATTATTTATGAATTTCAGGACAGTAAAGAGGGTGTTATAAAATATTTTTTGTAGAAAACGAGTCTTGAGACAGACCAGGAAGGACTGGTGATTTTAAGGGCCCTGATACCTGTGAGTTTTTAAATCCTGTGCTCAGAGAGGCTTAATTAGAAAGGCAACTGATAATCCAGATTTGAAGCCAACAGCAAATCAAACCAATTGTCTTGCACCAGTTGCTTTGATCATTAGATCGTGGCCTAGTTCTTTTAGGCCAGAGTCAGAGAGATGGAGGGATAAACAAACCCAAGAGAACCATCACAAAAATGTACAGGAAGAGCTTCCAATTCTAGCACTCGGCTGTGGTTTCAGAGTGAATCACAGCACAGACTCAGACTGACACTGCAGGTCAGACCCATGAAGTCCAGCCCCACTTTCTTCAAATGCAGAAAGGGAGGCCTGGCTGAGGGCATGGGGACGGGGGACTGAGGTCTGGGGGATCCCGGGAGCCTGATAATTAGTTGCCGCCTCAATCAGATATTCTGTAGTCATTTACAGACTGAACCCCATAAGGCAAAGACTGAGGAGGAGGACAGGGAGGGGCTCAGTGTCTCACCTTCTTTGCCCAAGTGGTCAGCTCTGGCCCAGACCTGCCTCCCCTCCAAAGGAGCTGACCCCGCTTCCCAGGTGAGGGGGCAGCACTCCCCTGCTGTTACTCCAGCAAAGGTGCCTGGGAGTTCTCACCACCTCCACCCACTTAAAGTGGTTTATCAAAGCATGTCTATGTTACTCCCCCAGTGGAGTCCTGAAAAAGGAAATTATCTCTGTCCCATCAAGTTTCATGGTGCTTTCTTGCCCCTTGTTGTAGGGATTGGAGACAGTTGATTTGCCCCTTGATCTGGCTCTGCATGGCAAGCTGGGCTCTTCCTACTCTCCGGAATGCATGGCCAGATGAGGAAGAGAGGAACACTTCTGAGAGCGGTAAATCTGAGCCTGGAGATCCAGCTAGTGATGTAGGGAGGTGTGGTGTGCTGAGTGAGCGTGGCCCTACAGCCCTCTGGGGTAAATCATTTGTAGACAGGAACCTGGAGGTTGCACTCAGCATCCCCTCCCCGCCAACCCTGGGAGGAGGGCAGCGTGTGTTGGAGGATGAGGTGGGATCAGTGTTCAAGGCTGGTGTTTTGCTACCCAAGGTGAGGTCATCGTACCACCCCAGTTTTAGGTTCAAGATTTCCCTTCTTTTCAAACTCAGAGCTTGGCAATTCCTTCATGCAAGTGCTAGTTATCTGCAAAGGAAGTGCGCTTCCAAAGGGGCCCCTGGTGCCTACAGGTCCAAAAGTGCACTGGGCCCTGCCGACCGGTCACACCACCATGTGTGCGGGGCAGTGGCCTCACCTTGCCGGGGCAGCCATGACAGTGGTCCTGTGTGTGCTCCTGGGCCTGCTGGGCAGCCTGGAGAGGAGCCTTGGCAGACGTGAGAGGAAGTGGACTCAGAGAAAGAGAGGGAAAACAGATAGCAGAAGACATAGACATGGGGACAGACTGGCAATGGGGTGAGGAAGGGAAGGAAGAGAAGAAAAAGGAGAAAAGAGGGAAGGAGAGTACTACTATTTGGATATTTGTTCCCCCAGACCTCATGATGAAATTTGCCCCCAGTGTTGGACTTGGGCCCTGATAGGAGGTGTTTGGGTCATGGGGACAGATCCCTAATGAAAAGGTTAACGCCCTCCGTTGGGGTGAGTGAGTTCTCACTCTTCTTAGTCCCCTTGAAAGCTGGCTGTTAAAAAGAGCCTGGTGCTCTCCCACACCCCTCCCTCCTCCTCTCTCACCACGCGATCTCTGCACACGCACCTGCCCCCCTTCACCATCTGCAGGAGTGGAAGCAGCCTGAGGACCCCACCAGAAGCTGAGCAGATGCCAGCACCATGCTTCTCATACAGCCTGCAGAACTGTGAGCAAATAAACCTCTTTTCTCCATAAACTACCCAGTCTCAGGTACTCCTTTCTAGCAACACAAATGGACTAAGGCAGAAAGGAAAGACAAGATGGGAGAGGGGTTTCCAACCAAGAGAGGAGAGAGGCAGGGCTGGGCGGGAGGGAGAAGAGCCATGGAAGAGAAAGAGGACAGAGAAAAGGTTTGGGGTATTTCTGCTGAGGCCTGGCCCTTGGGGGAGAAGGCCTCTTTTCTTGAAAGGAAAGCTGACTTTCTCTGCATGGATTTCACCATCCGCCTGCCACCACGTGCCAGACCAACCTCCCTTCCAAGGTTTTGGATGATCCCAGGGCTGGGAGGAATCTCTTCATTCTTTTCTAGAACGGCAGGGGATTAAAGGCCTCTGGGAGGCTGGAGCCCAGACTGCAGCCCCAGCGTCCTCTCACAGGCCACGGCGTTATCAAGGCATCACCTGTAGGCGCGTGGAGATCCAGCATGGCCATAGGCCGAGGTGCCCACAGAGAGGCCCAGGCATCTATATGGCCCCAAGGCCTGCACGGAGCCCAGGTAGCCACAGACAACTCACGAGGCCTGCATGGCAGGCTGAGTGTTCACAGAGACTTGGTGCCCACAGGCATCCCACACAGGTATATTCTGCACCATGGGGTGCGGGCCCAGGTGCCCATACAGAGCCTGGCAGTTCTTGCCCAGGGCTGGACACTGACCTTCCTTATCCCCATGGCAAGCTCCAAAGCTAGACTGAGGTTTCTCAGCTATAAGCAGCATCTGGATGTTTCTGTGCAGCTTCCTTTGGGTTTGGGCCTCGGCCTGGGCCCCAGCTTGACAGCAGAGTAAGGGCTGGTCAGCCAGTGTGGGCGGGAAGAGGAGGGGCGGGCAGAGGCGGGCACGGAACAGCACGGGCTGTGACGTTAGTATCAGCCTGCTGGAACGGCCGCGCCTGAACAATCTGTCGTCTTGTACTGCTCACTACGCTCCCAGAGTCATATTCTTGTGTTTATGATGGAGCAATCACTGGCTGTGGAACAATTACTGTGTTGCAAACAAAGCATTATGGCGGGAGGTGAGAAGAAAAACAAACAGTGCACACTTTGAAATCTGCCTTCTTTTGGGCTTCTGTAACAAATTTCTCAGGTATGGAGCAATCCAGAGCTCCAGGGGCCTGCTGGGAAGCTGCTGGATCACAGACATTTACAAAAGAGAAAGAAAACAGCCAGTCAGCCTGGCTCAGATAAGAGGAGCACATCTAGCCCCAGGAAGCCAGGAGTGTGTGCCTTGCACGCAAATAAATGGCAGTGCCTGCCTGTGCAGAAGAAAAGCTGAATTCAGGGCTTTAAAAAAAAAAATGAGATGATCACACCTCTTGCTCTTAAGAAACAGAGCAAGAAACGATGAAGTTATTTTTAACTTAGTTATTTGCTACTGCTGATTAAGCACGCACTTTGCCCCCGGTAGGTGTATAGAGAAAGCAAGGCAGTGTAGCAGGCGGTCGTGAGCACGGGCCTTGGAGTCAAGCTGCCTGCGTTTGCATCTGGCCCTCAGCCTCAGTTTCTCATCTGAAGCTTCAGAGAGCTGTTGTGAGGATTAAAAGAGATCCATAGAAAGTGCTCAGAACAGGACCAGGGACAGCTCAGCATCCCACCAAATGCCGTGGTTACTAAGTACTCAGCTACCAATTTGCATGTGCAGCAGCTACTTTATGAAATAGCTGGTTTTTATAATAGAATTATAATAATAGAAATCTTGTATTGTAATAGAACTGTATACCAGCTAAATTGCCCGATTCCTTTCCCTTCGTTGTGCTCTAATGTGGACAGAGCCATTCTTCTGCACAGCCCCATCCCGTTTCAAGATGTGCTTCTATTTCATAGTGTTAACTTGGGAAAGATCCACATAGATTTCATCTTGTCTAGACCATTTCCTTTTTTGTAAGTATACAATTCAATGGTCTTTTAGTATATTTGCAGAGTTGGCCAACCATCACCATAATCTAATTTTAAATCATTTACATCACCCTAAAAAGAAACCGGATACTCATCAGCTGTCACTCCGCATTTCTTCTCCACCCTTCTCCCTGGCCTTAGGCAATGACTGAGCTACTCTCTGTCTCTAGAGATTTGCTGATTCTCAGCATTTCATAAAAATGGACTCACATTTGTTCATTTGTGACTGGCTTCTTTCACTTGGACTAATATTTTCCAGGTTCATCTTCAGTTATTGGCATTTCCACTTTTTGGCTATCATGCATAATGCTCCTGTGAACATTCAAGGACAAGTTTTCATGTGAACATATTTTCATTTCTCTAGGTTATCAGGGGTAGAATTTCTGGATCATGTAGTAACTTTATGTTCATCCTGGAAGGAACTGCCAAACTGTTTTCCAAAGTGGCTGCACCATTTTACACTTACACGAGCAAAGCATGAGGGTTCCAATTTTTCCATGTTCTCACCAACAGTTATTGTCTTGTTTATTATCGTCACTCTGGTGGGTATGATGCAGTGCTATTTCATTATGGCTTTGATTTGTATTTCCCTGGTGGTTAATGGTACCAAGAATCTTTCCATGTGCTTATTGGTCATTTGTGTCTCTTTGGAGGAATGTCAATTCAAATCTTTTGCCCATGTTAAAACTTGGATTGCTTGTCTTTTTGCTATTCAGTTGTAAGTGTTTTTTATGTATTCTAGATTCAAGTCCCTTATCAGGATCTATGACTTGCAATATTTTCTGCCATCATGTGAGTTGTCTTTTCATTTTCTTGATGGTATCCTTTGAAGCATATGTTTTTAATTCTGATAAAGTCCAACTTGTCTATCTTCTCTTTTTATCACTTGCACATTTATCATAGCTAAGAAAATCATTGCCTAGTTAATAATTAGGAAAATTTGTTCCTGTGTTTCTTATGAGAGTCTTATAGTTTTAGCTCAGACTATTTCATTTAAACCAACAAGGACACTAAGATCCAGAAAAGGTAGGATTTGCTCCAAATTACATTGCTAATAAGTGGCAGACCAGTAATTTTTTAAAACCCAACTTCATTTTGTACAGCCTAAAATCAATATAATTTCGAGACCAAAGAGGATCTCAAGTCATATTAAAAAATGAGTCTAAAACCCAATTTATATTCATTGTGAAATAGAATCAACCTTTAATTTGAGGCTAATAGCGATAAGAACAGTTCCCCTTTCTTGAGCAGTAAGTCTGGGCAAGGCACTATGCTACTTTTCCATGCACTCTCTGCCTGTTTCTCAAAGCTACCTAGTAAATAGGTACTATTGTTAACCTTGTTTTAGGATGAGGAACTGGGTGCTCGGAAAGCTTTTTAAGTAACACATCCAAAATCACACAGCTAATAAGAGGCAAAGCTAAGTTTTAAACCCAGGGCTCTCACTCTCTTTGTAGGGCATCCTATGAGAAAAATGAACAATTGTCACTGAAATCCTGATAAAGGGCTTCTGGAAGATAAGAACCTGCTGATGACATGAATTGGACCCCACTTGCCATGGCCATCCCTTGTCACATCTGCGGGTAATTTCTCTCGGTGGGGTTGTGTTGATTTGCGGTGGTCAGAATCCAGACACCACAAAGCATCTGGGTTGTAATGAAGTCCTGATGCTTTTTCTTTAAATCCAATTTTCCACTTGGTTTGGCTAGGGCAAGAGGATGTCAAATTCGGTGGCAGAGGTCAGTCTTATAAGGTGTTTGTCTCTATTTACATAATTCATCAGAACATTTCATGGGGGGCGGGCATCCATCTTCACTGACATTAGCCTTGGGAACTCGACGTGGGATAGGAGGGGAGCCATCCCAAGCTCAGATTTTAGCATTTGCCACGTATAAGACATTGAAGTTTGCAGTTTCAATCAGGCATATTTATTTACATGTGGAAATTCCCAGTGGGAAGCTGAAGCACACGACTTAGGAGTGGTCCCCAAGTGGGAAATTGAACAGTACGCCGAGCTCCTTTTATTTCCATTTAATTTACCATCGGTATCATTACCATTATTTTGTTGATCATTTCACTAGCAATGATGTAACTTGGGAGCAAGGTAATTGCAGCCAAATGGGGAAGATACTTCTCTGCAGTATTTAGTTAGCAAAGACTTTCATTCACCTTTTTAGGGCTGCATGTTAGTTCTTTCCTTTATTCAGGCGGCACAGAGCTGCCTTGAAATGCTGCAGATACTAAGAGCTCCCTGCAGCTTAATGAACTCCACACTCGGCTGAAGAGAGCTTTCTGTGATGTTCAGCTTGCTGCTGCCTGAGACCGTATCGCTCTGCACCGTGAGGTGGCTTCCTGAGATTCTAACAAGCCCAGGTAAAACAGAACACGACCGTCCTGTGGTCTGACCCGTAGGGAGACAGTGATCAGGACTCTGAGCTCAGAGACCTGACTCCGCTATTTGATAGCCATGCGACTTTGGGGAAGTTGTCTGTGCTCTCTGAGTCTCTGTTTTCTTACTTATCCAAAAGAAAGTTAATACTACTTACCTCATAGATTAGTGGGCAGTAAATGAGGTAAGAAGGGTGAGAGGCTCAGGACATTCCTTGGCCCGTAATAGGTGTTCAGTACATGCTGTTTCTTTCCTGAAACAAGGGCTGGCGTGGAGGACTTTTCTTCTGAGTCACAAGATTGTTTGGGAGCCAAGTCCAAGGAAAGTTTTGAGGAACGACTGATTAGCAGAGAAACACCTTTTGGTTAGCAAAAACGAAGACCTTGGAGGGGCCATGAAGGTATTTGTGATGGGCCTCGGTCTCCGTACTCAGCTTTAGAGTCCAGGATCCTGTTTAAGAGCTCTTGATCCCATGGGCCATACCCCTGCCGGCCTCCACGCCTCACCTCTGCCCTCGCCCCTCACCCACTGCCCCCATGGCCCTCCCTGCACAGCAGCCGTCTCTCATCTCCTCCAGTTCTGAACCTTCCCTGCTCGGGTTCCCTCCACAGCTGCTCCTCTGCCCGGCTCACCCCACCCTCACCCCCCTTCACTTGGGTGAAACCTCCTAATGCCCCAAGTCAGGGCTTCTTTGTCATTGTCTTTGTCATGTCCGCTTGGACATGCCCCTGAGAGACTCGCACAGTTCACCCTGCGCTTTTCTACATGGCACAGATTGTTTTGTAGGTAACTGGCCTCCTTTTTGTGTTGGATTTTTAATTTAAGATATTTCCCACCACTAGACCTAGAAGCCTGAGCCTGGGACTAGTTTGCTCACCACCATCTGCCCGGGAGGTGTTCAGTAACACTCACTGAATGAGCGAATGAGGAATCCTTTAGGGGAAATGAGGGGACACTTTGATGCTGACTGCTGAGCTCTCACAGTCTTGGGTTAAGACTTTGAAGCAGAGGCAGGAAGAGGAAAGTATTGACCTTAGCTGACACGGTGTGCTTTCTGTCTGCCAGGATCTTGTCTGAGTGCTTCTGTGCATTAACTTATTCAGACCTCACAATGATCCTGTTATTCCTATCATCCCATTGCAAAGGTGAGGAAACTGAGGCACAGAGAAGTCATTCTCAGGTAGCAGTGGCAGGGGCAGAGCCACGATTTGGGCCTAGACACCCAGGCTCCAGAACGCATGCTCTCAGCCATGACACCATACTTCTCTGTACACATTCCCTCTTCCTAGAATACGCTTTTCTTCTCCAATCCTCCCCTCCTCACCCCATCTGCACATGTTTTGGGCCTCAGTTTCCAGGTAAAATAGCACTTCCTGAGGGAGACCTTCCCAGACTCCCACCCTGGATCAAGCCCCTGGCCATCAGCACTCACAGCATCCTGAACTTTGTATTCACAGCCCCCTGGTGGTTATTTCCTCCCCAATTGCAGGACATGTCTTGTGTATCTCTGGATCTTCTGTAGCAACTCGCACAAGGCTCAGCACACAGTGGGTGCTCAAAAACTGTGAGTTAAAATGGAATGCTCCAGTGTCCTCAGAAGCGAGCTGTTTGTCCAAGTTTGCAAAATATCACTGCATGTAAAATATGCATAAGTTTGGCCCAGCTATCCCACAGCTAAGAGTTTACCTCTAAGGAGATAATCATGCAAGTACAAAATGATGTTGATGTTAATGGCAAAAAAGTAAGAACAACCTATGATGGTGATCAATGGTGGACTAATAAATTATGTTCTGTCCACACAATGGAACGCTATGTAGCCATTAAAAAGGATAGTAGTATAAGGAGAGCTACACATGATGACATAGAACCTTGTCCATGCTGTATTGCTGAGTGTTAAAAAAAAAAAGCAGCAAATATAAATGCTCATTTTACTGAGAGCTTACTGTCTCACTGTCGGGCACCATGCTAAACCCTTTTACATCCATTGGCTCATTCAGTCTTCAAAACAATCCTATGAAATAGGTTTGTTCTGCTGTAATCCCTAATTTACAGAAAAGTAAACTGAAGAGTAAGTCTCTAAACCAGATTTCAACCCGTAATTATCTTCCGAGCTTGTGGTTTTTGTCACTATGTTATACTGTTCTGTGATCCTATTATGTAACATTGTGTAACACGGTGACAGAGACTGTCAGACACCGCCTGGTATCCATTTCGCCTCCTCTCATGGTAATATAATTTTTAGCTGGGCACATGGCTGCCAGGACTAGGACTACATTTCCCAAGTCCCTTGCAGCTGGTGTGGCCACGTAACTTAGTTCAGGCCAATGGGACATAAGCAGAAATATTACGTGGAAGCTTCTTTAAGAGCAATGTGCATTCCTGTTGCCTCTGTCTCTCTCTGTCTTCTCTTGTTCCTTCCTCTCTGTTTTCTAGAATGCAGATGCTGTCCTTTGGACCATGAGGTGGACACTACAATTTAGCAACGAGATGGACCCTGGGTGACTAATACCACGTAGAGCCTTGCTAGTCCCGACTCTCCACCCTGACTTTCTTGTGAGAGAGAAATGAGCTTCTGGCATGGTGACATCACAGTTATTTTGGGTTTTTGTCACTCATAGCTGAATGTAACCTAACACCCACACACGTGTGTGTCTGCACGTGCACAGAGAAATGTCTGCAAGAATATTTATCATGATGTTAACCGTGATTCCTCAGGATTACAGAATTTGTAGTGATTTGTACATTATCTTCATAATTCTCTGATTACATGGGCCACTTCTTACAAAAGCAATAAATCAAAAGAAAAATGTCATAATGCCCTCCACCTTGTGCCCTGCAGTTTCAGTTCAGTGGCTGAGCTCTCGCCTGCCCTCAGCCCATCCAGAGCACTGTGACTCTGGGGGACTGCGCACCCTGGTTCTCTGGCCTGCCTGACACTGAGGCTCAGCTGGCATCTGCAAAATGCGTCCACAGCATGCCATTCTTTGGGGAAGGGGAAGACAGTTTAGATCCGTGCTCTTCCCTTCCCCAGGAAGGGAAAAACACCCAGAATATCAAGTCAGTGTCTCCAAAGAGAAGAGAGGTAGAAATATACCTGTATTTCATTCATTTATTCAGTGCATATTGATTGAGGGACTGTCTATGCTAAGCTATGTTCTAGGCAGGGAGGAACAGCAGTAAACAGGACGGTGTCTTTGTTGTCACGTTACATATATTCTAGCAGAGGGGACCAACAGTCAACAAGCACGCGTTTAGGTGCATCTGTGTGAACGTGCCTTTTTAAGCCAATCTAAGGCTGAACCCATCTGTTAGGATAGTTTCAATGTCTCCTTGATTCATTTATTCACTTGACAAACATGTTTCGAGTGCCTAGACGTGCCAGGCTGGAAACTGGGCATTTAAAGACAAGCAAGACTCAGCCAGCCTAATGGAAGTGTCAGTGTTGTGAGTTTGCAACGTGGTAAGATAGGAGTTACAATCCTGTACCGAGGATTTCAAAGGAGCTCCCAACGTTGCCTGGAGAGGGGTGCAGGGAAGACTTTGGGGGCCACAACAGCTGAGCTAAGTTCTGAGGGGTGAATGCAAATTGCCAGGTTATGTTTCAGGGTAAGCGAGAAAGATTTCTTTCTGAAGTACAGACATCAGCAGCAGAATTCATGGGGGCCCTGTACCCTTTAAGTACATTGGGAAACTGAGCTAATCTAAAGTGAGATTCGGGTATGTGTGGCTAATGGATGAGCTGGGTTGCCTCATACTGAAAAGCTCCATTTGGCTGGAGTTGAGGGGGAAAGGCAGGGCAGGGAGGATAGAAGGGGGGGGTCAGCTCAGCTCTTGGTCCCCAGCCTAGTCTCACAAACTGGTGTCTCAACCCTATGGAGGACAGGCAGAGGCTGCAGGAGTTGTTTTCATGGAGGCCTATGTGAGACCTGGGGGCATGAGCAGCCTGCTTAAGGGACCAGGTGACAAGAGAGGGTAGAGGGGGCCATGCCTCCTTCCTGCATGCTCTAGTGTTGTCCTGTGGCTTCACTCAGGGAGTGCTCCGGATTGTGATGCTGCCTGGATTCCACAGGACTGCAGGTTTGGGAACATGGAAGAGGGTGCCTGGAGGAGGAATGTGTCCTTAGCAGGGCACAGGCAGGATCTGAAGGGATAGGACAGCACCTTAAGTGCCTTCTCAAGCAGTGACAATCGGTGAGGGTGCCAAAGCAAAGAACAGGTGAGCTGGCTGTGAGATCTCTAGAAATAGGGAGGCTGAGTTAGGGGGTTGAGGCCGAGGTCCTGTGTTGGAGACATGGACATGTGACAACTGGGTTGCTACTAAGCCATTAGATCTTAACCTGGGTTCCCTGAGAGCAGAGCTTGAGATAAAAGCTTCCAGGGGGCAGTTTACTTGGGAATGTGATCTTGGGGAGAGGAGGGGGAGACAAGGGGCAGTGAAACATAGAATGAGGAATCTCTGCAAGGGTGTGGTGTGGATTGGCCACCCCTCGATTCCTGGGAGTTTCTGGGAGCCTAATGGCATGCAGAGGATGAAAAGGGGAAGCATTTATCCATTGGCTTTAGTTTCCTGTTCGTCAGTGATGACCCCACACTTCCTGTAGGGTCTCAGGTGTCCCCGCCTGTCAGAGGCGGCCTGGGCAGGAAGTGACAGGTACAAGGGGTGGTCCAGGGGAGACACTGACAGGTGCACCTGCTCCAGGCTGGCTGATGCCTGTGACGAACTGGTTGCCACACAGTGCCTGGAGTATGAGGTGGCCTGGGAGGATTTGGAGGGGTCGGCAAGAGGTGCCCAAAACCCATGAGCTTGTGAGGCCTCAGAAACACAAGTTACAGAATTTTTTAGAATGAAGCAAGAACAATGATTTTTTTTTTGTTATTGCTACTAATAAATAATAGCAAATGCTTTTGGGCATATATGCTAAGTCCTTATAAAGAAATCCTTTCATTTAAATTCACGACATCCCTTTGTGTTATGTTATTATTGATCTCTACAGGGCAGATGAGGAAACTGAGGCAGCACATTACCGCCTTACGGTCCTAGAGCTTGTGTGTAGAGCGGTCATGCTGCCACCTCATGGGGGAGTGAATAGGCAGCCTGGCTCTGGGGAAGGGGGTGCATCGTCCCAAGTCCTTTGACTTTCTGGCCTCTAGTGCCAACCCTAGGAGACCTTTCTCCAAATCAGATGCACTTGTGTTGTCTTGTTCAAAGTCACAGTGGAGGCATCAGGAAGGGATTCAGAGTCCTCTTCTTCAGAATTTGAAAACCTGGATTCGAGGGCTGGCTCCTCTGTGACTCAGCTCTGGGGGTGGGGGAGTGGGTGGGCAGGAGTTATATTAGCATTACCTACCACATTCCCTGTTTTTGCCTCAGTTTCCCCATCTGTAAAATGAAATGATTAGGCTACAGCATCTGTAAGACCATATCTGCCTAGGAAACTTAGTGATTTTAAACAGAATTCACGTAAGTGGGTCCAAAGTAGTTGAAGTTGTAAACGGTCCTCTTAAGACACAGATAGTAAAACCCTTAAATGGAAAAGATTGATAAGTTGAAATATTTCCAAATTTAAAATGTTTTCCATGATAAAAACATAAACAAAGTTAAAATAAAAACACCTGGGGGACAGTATTTGCACCACACACAAAGAAGAAAAGATTAGTGTCTGGTCTACACAAAGAACAAGGATGAGGCCAGGTGCGGAGGCTCACACCTATAATCCCAGAACTTTAGGAGGCTGAGGCAGGAGGATCTCTTGAGGCCAGGAGTTCGAGACCAGCCTGGGCAACATAGCAAGACCCTGTCTCTACAACAAAGAATAATAATAATAAAAATTAGCCAGGTGTAGTGGAGGCATGCGCCTATAGTCCCAGCTACTCAGGAGGCTGAGGCAGGAAGATCGCTTGAGCCTGGGTGTTCAAGGTTACAGTGAGCTATGATTGTGCCACTACACTCCAGCCTGGGTGACAGAGAGAGACCTTGTCTCTAAGAAAATAAATAAATAAAAATAAAAAACAAGAATGAGCAGCAGATCACGACTAGGCAATTCACAGCAAAGAAAATATAAATGAACAATAAAAATATGAAAACATGTTTAAATTCACTAGTAATGAAGAAAATGAAGATTAAAACGTGAATGAAATGCTATTTTTTACTTCTAGATTGGCAACAGATATTTGGTAATACCAATTATTGGCAAATAGGAAGCAGTAACCTTGTCAGTGGGGGTAGGACAATTTGGCATTATCTGTTAAGATGTAAAATATTCAAATGCCAGAAACTCAGTGGTTATTTTTCTTACTGTGTGCCTTAGAAGAGCTCTCACACCTGCCTACAGGAAAGCACAGACAAGAATGTTTGCTCCAGCATTGCGTGTGATCACTGAAAAATAAAGTGGGAGAGGAGGAAATAGCTTAAATGTCTTTCTGTAAATAAACCTTGTTCTGTGTTATGCAATTATATGCAAAAAAATTAAGGAGACTGTGGTGGAGTTATGTACTGACATGGTAAGATTTACTGATGAGTGGAAAAAAGTAAATTGTGGAACAATACATAGAGTATGATAACCGTTGTATGAAACAATAACCGATTGTTCTCCTAGAAACTGCATAAAAGAGTGTCTGGAAACATAAACACCAAGTGGGCATCATAGATTATTTCTGCGGAAGGGGATAGAATTAGTGTTGGGAGGCTCAGTCTTATCTATACTACTTTAATTTATTTAGAAGGGCAATATATTCATGCATTACTGGGATCATTTTAAAAATGGGCTTTTAAAGTGTTAAAATATATTAGCAATTGCTGGTTAGCAGGTTCCCTTTTCCCCAACATCCAAGGAACAGAATTCTCATACTTTAAATTACAGGATCAGCACATCCTGGGTCAGTGCTGCTGCCAAAACAGTACTCTGTGTTCTGCTGTAGGCTGGAAGGCCAGACACTCACTTTTCCCTTCAAAGATCCCATTAGTGTTGTTTACAGTGCTTTGACATTCGTTCACCCAAAGCTAACTGCAGGGCAATTCTACAATTACAGTGGTGTTTTTTTGTTTTTGTTTTTGTTTTTTTCAATAAGGATTGAAAGGTCGAACATGTAATGTTAACATTCAACCTAGTGCAAAAACATTTCAACCAAAAGACTTTGGAAATTGATTTTTGTGGTGAGCAACCTAGGAAACATTTGTTGGACGTTGCTCATGTTTAGTTCTATTGGTTGGCAAAAGGTATTGAGGGTATTCATTTAGAGCAGTGGTTCTCAAAGTGTGGCCCCAGGGCAGCAGCGGTTGTCATCTGGGAACTTGTTACAATGCACATTCTTGGGCCCCACCCCAGACCTGCTGAATCAGAAAATTTGGGGGGAACGCCCAGCAATCAGTGTTCTAACAAGTCTTCCATATGATTCAGATGCACACTCAAGTTTGAGACCCTCTGATTTACATGGCTAAATATAAATTGCCTCTCAGGCCAGGCGAGGTGGCTCACACCTGTAATCCTAGCACTCTGGGAGGCCAAGGCGGGAGGATTGCTTGAGCTCAGGAGTTCGAGAGCAGCCTGAGCAACAGGGAGACTCCGTCTCTACTAAAAATAGAAAAATTAGCTGGTGTCATGGTGTGCACCTGTAGTCCCAGCTACTTGGGAGGCTGAGGCAGGAGGATCACTTGAGCCCAGGAATTTGAAGTTGCTTGAGCTAGGCTAACGCCACGGCACTCTACTCAGGGCAATGGAGTGAGACTCTGTCTCAAAAAATAAAATAAATAAAATATAAATAAATAAATTGCCTCTCAGAAGGCTGATCCATACATCTGCAAATTAACCTGATACTAATCTCTGTTTACATTTTTATTCATCCTTAGCTTTCAGCTAAAACATCACTTTCTCGGTAAACATTTTCCTATTCTGTGCTTCCATAATCCCACATACTTCTTATTTTTGCATTTATCACAAGTGTATTTAAAATTTATTTGTGTGATCATTAAGATTTGTCCCCCCACTACCACACACTGTAATCTGCTTGAATATATCCCAGTGCAAGGTACATAGTAGCCACTCAATAAATACTTGTGGCTAAATTAATAAATGAACAAATCCTTTATAGGGTTTTTTCCCTGATTTTCCAACACATTTCTGATGAATCACTAGTGAAGTATTTGAAAACTTAGTGACCTTTGAACTTGTCATATTTATTCATCTCCAGGTACCAGCAAGTCACCAAGTCCTGTGGATTCTTCCATTGGAACATCTGCCCTGCCTGACCAGGTATTCCCATAGCCAGTCCCTAGCCAAGGCTCTCCTGAGGGCACTCTTGGGTAAGGCATGCAGTATCTCAGTTGACACCAATCTTTTCTCAGCCCACTTGATCAATCTCCCCTAAATGCTGTGTTCACTAAAGCCCTGGATCGCAATTATTAGTATCTGATTAGCATTTTGCAGTTTCCAAAGTGCTTGACTTATATTAAAATATTCATAAGTATTTGTTGGTAGCTGACTTTCCAGGCACTGAAGTGATTCTCACAACTGTGAAGGAGGTATTTATTATTTATTCTATGTTTTCATGGAAGGATGTGCCAGAGTTAGAAGGCTAAGTGACTGGTGTGTGATTACTCAACTACTAAGGGCAAAGGTAGGATTTGACCTCTGATACTGACTGGTTCTGTGGCCTGTCCTCTGTGCTGTAATGCCCCCACCTGACCTTCATCCACAACCTCTCATGTTGTAAGAGCTCAGGTATTTGGATTCCACACCTCGTGCCTCTCTGACACTCCTTCATGTCACACTCTCTGCTCAAAGCCATGCAATGGGAATAAGCGTGTGTACTGACAAGAAGATGGATTCTGGTGTCAGACAGACCTGGGTTCAAATCCAAGCTATATGATCTACTGCAAATTATTTATCCCCTCTGAACCTCAGTTTCTTTTTCTGCAAAATAAGGACAGTTGAAATTATGACCTCACAGGGTTGCTATGAGGACTAAAGGAGACAGTGGACTCACCAGAGTGCTCAGAGTAAGCATGAATCACCACTAACTTCTATTATGTCTATTTCTGTTTCTGTATACATCACATCTGAACTCTATCCACCTTTAAGGCTTCCTATAATCTGAGCTCCTCTTTTTCTAACTGCATTTCTCTTTATTCCCAAAAGGCTAGTCTTTATTTTCTCGAAACATATCATAATCATTGCCATACCTCCAATTATAAAAAAAGATGGTCTTTGAAAAATGAAATCAAAACAATACATAAACTACAGAAAAAAGAAAATAATATTTTTGCTGATTCTGCTGATTCCCACTATGTAGAAATAACCACTATAATATAGCCTCATTTCTGTGTGTATATGTTTGTATATGTAGTTGTACCTAGATAGGTTGGTATTCTGAAACCTGATTTTTTTCACTTAACAATATTGAATAGATAGACATCTTTCCATATCAGTAAATATTGGTCATATCATCATTTGATATGCTTAGTATGGTATTACATATAATACTGATGGACTTTATTGGTTAACTACTGCTGCACAACAAATTGCCCCCAGAGTTAGTAACTTAGTAGCTTAAGACAATTTTTAAAAATGTTACTTACATATATACAGATCTATATATCTATATATATTACATGTCTTCAGATTGGCTGGAGTTTGGCTGACCTAGGCTAGCCTCAGCTGGGCAGTTCAGCTTCAGCTCATAGCTGCTCTGTGTATAGGCTGAGAAGGCTGACTCTCCTCCCTGTGTCTCTCATCCTCTTTCTGGGACCAAGGGGCCGACTGGGGCATGCTTTTCTTATGAAGAATATAGGAATGGGCCGGGCGCGGTGGCTCACGCCTGTAATCCTAGCTCTGGGAGGCCGAGGCGGGTGGATCGCTTGAGGTCAGGAGTTCGAGACCAGCCTGAGCAAGAGTGAGACCCCGTCTCTACTAAAAATAGAAAGAAATTATCTGGCCAACTAAAAATATATATACAAAAAATTAGCCGGGCATGGTGGCGCATGCCTGTAGTCCCAGCTACTAGGGAGGCTGAGGCAGTAGGATCGCTTGAGCCCAGGAGTCTGAGGTTGCTGTGAGCTAGGCTGATGCCACGGCACTCACTCTAGCCCGGGCAACAGAGTGAAACTCTGTCTCAAAAAAAAAAAAAAAAAAAAAAAAAAAAAGAATATAGGAATGAACACAAGAGGAAAAGCAGAAACACTTGAGGTCTCTTAAGGTCTAGGCTTAAGGTCTAGGCTTAATGTCACTTCTGTCCATACATTGTTGGTCAAAGAACAACATATGGCCAAGTCCAAAGTCAAGGAATGGGGAAACAGATTTTGCTTATGATAAGGACATGTGAGTATACACTATGGTGAAGAATTGAGACCAACAGTTCAGTCTACCACACAGATACTTAGTTTTGTTTCCAATATTTTATTGTTAGGAACCATTTTGAACCTCTTTGAACATATACTTTGTCTACTTGTCCAATTATCTTGGGATAAATTTCTAAAGTCAAATTACTACATCAAAGGGCATATGCATTTCACATACTGACGCACGTTGTCTAGCAGTGCTCCAAAAAGATTGTACAGTTCTAGAAATTGTGTAAGAGAGTGCTGTTTTCATCTGTTGCCATTGCTAGGTTTTGTCAATTAAAAAAAGAAATCTTTGCCCATCCTGATAGAAGAAATGTGATATCTTGATTTTTATGATTTTTTTTATTACAAATGAGGTTAGGAAATATTTTATGTTTGTTGGCCTTTTATATTCCTTTTTGTAAATGACCTCTTCATGTCTTCTACCTAAAATTTCTCTTTTTCAAATAAAATCGGATTTTCACAAAACTAGGATGAAGTCACAGCTGGCTCTTCTTCTTAACTCTTGTGGAATTCCGTATGCTGTGGCCTCACCAACATCCCCTCTCCTAAGGCAGAATACAATTAGCTGAGTTGGCAAGAAGACAAGGCATTGGAGGGGTTCGTGCCCTTCATTTGACTGGGAAAAACCATGGATGTGAGACGGCTTGGGCAGTCGGAGTCTGACTCAACTGCTGTGAAGGACGTCAGTTCCTGCCCCTAATGATGCTGACTCAGAAGGAAGAGAGGCCTGCTACAAAATCACCATTATTTTCTTGATGCCAAGAATAAATTCCTCTCTAACCAGTGCTGTGGGACATCTAAATGATTTCTAGTGAATGGGATCTTTCTTTAAACGTATTCACATGTAAAATTACAGTCCCAGTTGGTAGGTTCCAGAAAGAAAATGGCAATTCTAAATCTTTCCAGTGTGGCTGGAAACACTTTCAACTCAGGAAGGAATGTCAAGCACTCCTTCCTTTCCGTCATTGTGCCTTCTTTGGTACAGCTTGATAGGAAAACTGAGAGTCCGGGAGACTGGCACGATTGAGCGGGAGACTGAATAGTATGAGAATAACAACAGTGATAATAGATTATACTCACATAGCACTAAGTGCCTGGCATTGCACTTTACACAAATATATGAACTCATTTAATCCTTGCAATGACCATATGAAATAGGTATTATTATTTCTGTTTTATAGCTCAGAGGAAATGAAGACCGGAAGAATATTTTGTCCAAGGACCTCCAACTAGCAAATGGTGGAGCCAGGGTTCCAACTCAGGTAATCGGGCTCCCAGAATCAGTACTTTTAATCACTTTACTTGAATTTCCCCAAATGCATAGCATTTCCCAAAGTGGATTCTTAGGAACACTGATCCTGCAGGATGCTGAATGCAGGAAAAAGGAAATCTTGAGTTGAGATTAACAGGTGTCCTCCGCACATATTAGGGCCTAGACTACGCCAATCTGAATGGCAGATTTTAAAGAAGTAAGTTCACCATGCAGCATTTACCAATCATATTTGAATTTTTAAAATACTGTTTCAGAAAAGATTATAAAGAAGCAGTACTTCACAGACTGTGGGTTGCTCAACACTGGTATATGGGGCTTTGCAGTCAGACACACAGGGGCCCTCGGGAGCTGCCCAGCATCAGCTCGGGGAAGACAACTGTCAGTTTCAGGAAGTTTGAAAGCTGGTTGTTAAACTTAGCTATTATTAACATTTTTATTATATAAACTTAAATGATATTACAAAGGTATTGAATACTCAAAACTTACCATTTCCTAATTGTTTTAGTACACTTTAATATAATCTGTGCTCTTAAGGTTATTTATGTCTATTGTATCTATATGGTAGAAATATTTGTGTGTCCCTAAGCATATGGAGTGCCATCATCTTGGAAGCTTAATATCTGCCAAGGTAAGAGTATTTATACCACACAAATTGGCAGGGGTTCCAAGTCAGGTTTCATTTGAGCGGAGGGAGGTCTGTCTTTAGAGAACTGGATGTTGAAGAAGCTCAGGAAATTTCACCCCAAAATTTGACTCCTTGGTATAAAGAGTAATTTGAATTAAAGGCCATTAGAGAACAACAGGCCCTTGGAAGGGGCTTTCACTCTATCTGCTTTCCTTCCATCCCAGATGGACCCATCAAAAGACCAATGGATTTCCCTTCCCTGTTATCTCCCTGTATTGCAGGAAAGAAAATCAAGAATGCAACCAGACCTGGCCCAAATCATTTCAAACGCAATACCTGTCTCTCAGGTTAATTTACAAGTCAATCTGTTTCCCCCCCAACCATTCATTCTCCCAAGTATCTATTCATCCCCCCCAGCAACCATCTATTGTCCCTAAACAGAATTACCTCTACTTCTCATCTCCCTTCCCCTCTAAAAGGCAGGTATAAAAATATCTGGATCCCACTTACATACTGGATAATCACTCTGTGATTCTCCCTGTGTGCAGGGTAAATACATCTCTTCCTCTTATTAATCTGCCTTAATTGTGAGTTGATCTTTCAGTGAACTTTCGGGGAAAGGGGAAGTTTCCTCTTACCCCACCATGTTAAACCAGCACACCATTGCAGACACACATGCTTAAACTGTTGACTTTAAGTGTGATGTGGGGAAAAGGATTCATTTTTGAGCTTTGGTCCTCTATTTCTTAGGATTGCTACAAGGGTTACATAATTTCGACTGGGTTAAAGCAGTGGTTCCCACACGTCGGCTGCACATCAGAGTCACTACAGACTGGTGAATGCTACTCACGACCTACTGCATTAGAATCACCATGGAGTACCCAGGGACCTGTACTTTAAACAAAGCCCTCCTGGACACATTGTTGCAGATGGTCTGCAGACCTGGACTTGGGAACAAGTGGTTAAAGGTACCAGTAGAAAAGAATCAAGAGATTTCTGGACTAACCAATGAACAGTTATACTTGTCTTTCAACTCCAGCATAAACAGCAGGCATAAAATTGAGATTTCTCTTTCTGAAGCATGACTTGTTACAGGGCTGAGGCAGAGAAAGGTCCCTTTACGCCCCAGTGCTACTTTGTATCTATCAACCTCTACAAGTAACTCAGCAAGGATAGGACCATTTCTCTAGGCCACCCAAAGGGTGTAGAAATAACTCGGTGATGAAAACCCACTTGTCATGCTCTTTACTGAGCAGAGTTCTTACCCATCTTGTATCCAAATCTTCACAGCGAGGCCAAGACACCAGGACAGCTGCAACCTGCTCTAACCTTCTTGTTCATCATTCTTGTCTGAACAAGGCCAGCAGCCAAGCTGAGACAGTGTATCTATCAGACTGCTGAGTCTGACAGGCCGGATCCCACCTCTCCTCTCTATCCAGCCCAACTGGACTATCAAATAGGTCAGACTATCAAACTAGTTTTGGTTCAATCTGAAGTGTTTTATTTTTATTACTTGGGTGATATATATATATATATGTATATACATACATACATACATACACATACACACACACCTGGTTATAAAATCAAAGAATATAAGAGATCATCATCGTCATGATCACAGAAAAATTTCTTTCCCTCAATCCTCTTCAACCCCACTCCTGCTTCACAGAACCAACCTCTTTTAATTTGTTAAACAGTTTCTGTTTTAAATTTTTCTTTTGGTCACTTTTGCATCCCTAAATAATGTTTATATCTCCATTTTTTGATGCATCCATTTAGCCATTATCTGTGATTATCTTTCTCTGTGACAGAAGTGGGTTTAGTTTACTTACACTACCCCAACCTTCCCGGTATCTACTACTTTTCTTATTTCCACAGTTTAAATATTTTGTGTGTGCACTTTGATCATGTACTCCACCAACACTAGATTGTGTTTCAAGTTCTCACTTCGAAAGACAAGTTTTAGAGCTCTTACTCTCTCCTCTGCTTATCCTCACCTATCCTAAGCTTTCCACTAATGTCCTCTGTCTTTCCGTGTCACTAGGGATAAAGGGACTTCCATGAGGTGCAGTTTGCCCCACTGTGGCTGCGTTTTTGAGATTCAATGGCTACTGTGATCTTTCTTGTTCAGTGTATTCAGGATTGTCCTTGAATGTTGATAACATAAAGCGGCAGGAAACAGCAGAATTTTGAATTCCCTCAGCTAATTTAAGGAAAAGAAGGAAAATGTAGTAGCCTCCTTTTTTCCCCCCCCCTGGATCACTGGAGTTGTCTCATTAAACCAAACAGCACAGAGCAGCAGGAGGAGCCAGGGCACACAAAGGTGTAAGGGGAAGAAATCGTATTAGGGCTCCCAGCAGGAGGCCCCCTGGAGACTCACACGCTAATGAGAGAAAGACCTGGAGCTCATTCATGCTAATGTGGCCTCAGCTCCTGTTCCAAAGAGGAGCAAAATGTGCCATTTGCTTTCAGAAAACATTTCAAAGACAAACCACACAAAAGGTTTTGTTCTTTCTACAACCTTTAGAATAGAGATAGGGAGAAAAATACCATTTAAAAAAATCTGTACTGTCACTTGTTATAAAACTCTATAAAAAAGTTATCAAGATTTCTCATTAGCTAACATGTTTCTAATTATTAATACTAGTAGTTTATGTAGCTATGTGTTTAAGGAATTTTTGGTGTTATTCATAATTTTGTTGTTGTTTCCTTACCTATTATTTTGTAAATAAAATATTAAAATGTTTTAGAAAGAATTTATATTGACTTTTTTTTTTTTTTTTTTTTTTTTTTTTTTGAGATAAGGTCTCACTTTGTTTCCTGGGCTAGATTGCAGCTCACTGCAACCTCAAACTCCTGGGCTCAAGCAATCCTCCCATCTCAGCCTCTGGAGTAGGACTATAGGCATGTGCCACCATACCTGGCTGATTTTTCTATTTTTTGTAGAGATAGAGATCTTACTATGTTGCTCAGGCTGGTCTCGAACTGCTGACCTCAAGCAATCCTCCTGCCTCAGGCTCCCAAAGTGCTAGGATTATAGATGTGAGCTACTATGCTCAGCCTTATATTGACCTTTTTAAGTAGCTGAGAAAGAAGAAATATTTAAGCATATACTAATGATATGTAAGCAGTTTCCTAATTCAGGAAGGCCAAAGTAATTCATAGATAATAAGTAAAGCAGAGACGTGCCACGGTATCATTGGTTAATTATAATAAACTGCTGGCCAAGATTACTGGCCAATAGATGGTGACTTCATTTATTTATTCCACTCCCGTTTTGTGCCAGTGCACAATACAGTATTTAATAAAACAGACCAAAAGCCCTACCTTCCTGGAGTTTATATTCTAGTAGAAGGAGAAAGAAACTGAAAAAGCTAAGTTGGTAAAGCATACAGTATGTTAGACGGCAATAAGTGCTATGAGAAAAATAAAGGAGCAAGAGGGTTTGGAAGTGTGTGAGTTTGACAACTTTAAACTGGCTGCTCAGAGAAACCTCGTTGAGAATGTGATTTTTGAACCCAGACCTGAAACAGGTGAGGGGTGAGTTATGTGGCTGGCTGGGAACAGCCTCAGTCAGAAACGTGACTGTCACGCGTGTGGAACGAGAGGACGGCCAGTGTGGCTGGAGGTGAGTCAGCAAAAGGAAATGTCATAGCAGGACATGGCTCCAAGAAGTGAGTGATGGGGCGGGGCTTTGTAGGCAAATGTCAGGACTTGACATGACTTCACGGTTTCTTCTGGCCTGAGCTACTGAAAGATGGAGTTTGATTAAGTGAGATGGAGAAAGACAGCAAGAACAGGATTTCGGGGAAGATCGGAAATTCAGCTTTGAATATGTTTTAAGTTTGAGATGCCCATTGGACATCCGAGGAGAGGTGTCATGCAGGCAGCTGGCAATGGGAGACTGCAGTGGACGACAGAGAGCTGGAGATATGCCCCTAGGAGACATCAGTCTCTAGGTGTTTAAAACCGTAAGACTGGAAGAAATCACCAAAGGAGGGACAGGAAAGAGATCGCAGGACTAAGGTCCCAGCATGTAAAAGGTGAGGAGGAACAACAAGGGAATTTGAAGAGTGACCAGAGGGGAGGGAGGGGGGTGGGGAAGGCCAGGTGCCCTAGTGCAGGCTGCTACAACAGAGTACCTTAGACTGAGGGGTCTATAAACACAGAAATTTATTTCTCACAGTCTGGACGCTGAAGGTCCAAGATCAGGGTACCAGCATGGTCAGGCTCCTGTGAGCACCCTCTTTCGGGCTGTAGATCCCCAGCTTCTCATCGTACCCTCACTTGGTGGTAAGAGGGTGCGAGAGCCCTCTAAGGGCACTAATTCTATCCATGAGGGCTCTATCCTCATGACCTGATTACTTCCCAAGGGCACCACCTCTTAATAACCTCACATTGATGTCAGGTTTTAGTCTGAGACTGTTGGTTCTTGGCGCGCTCATGGCTGAAGAATGACCAGACACGCCAAAGTTAGGCAAGCACGAAAATGAGGTTTATGGAGGAGAGAAAGATAGGATTACAGGGCAAGAGCAAGACATTGGTTTACAGAGCATCTACATATACCATAGATGACGACAGGACCCATTGTCGCAGCAGGGCAGGCAAACGGAAGGGCAAAGAGAGAGAGCTTGGCTATGGTCTGTGTCCTATTTTATAGTGTCCGGATAGGGACCTCCCTTGTAGTTCAGAGGTCACCATGGAACCACTTTGATTAGACAGTTGGGAGTTACATGACCTGAGCCTTAACTAAGCGTGTGGGTTCTAGGTCACTTTCCAGACTTTATGGTACCCATGTGGCTTGGCCCATGGGCTAGAGAGTCCTCTGCATTCTTTTGTAGCTGGCACACCGAGTTCTGATTGGTAGATTCATAGGGTGTTCCCTCCTGCCCCAGGTATGGAGAATCAGGGTTGTGCAGGACCCAGATGGGGGCAACAGCACCCACTTTTGTTCCCAGGAGACCTGGATTCCCTCACTATCTCCCTAACAATTGAGGGTTAGGATTGCAACATACTGGCATAACTCATTTTATTGTGCTTTACAGATATCACATTGTGCAGATTGGGTTTGGGGCACCCTTGTGTTAAGTATTAGTAAGTCCATCAGAGCCATTTTGTATCTCTGTATCAGCATTTCTTAGCAATATTTTAAAAGACAGAATGCTATTTATTGCATACTTAATAGACTATGGTATAGTGGGAACATAACTGTAATACGCACTGGGAAACCAAAACTTTGCGTGACTCGCTTTATGGCAATATTTGCTTCATTTGGTGGTTTGGAACCAGAACCTGCAATATCTCCGAGGTATGCCTGTATGAATTTTGGGGGGAACACAAATATTCAGTCCAAACACCAAGCAAAGTGTTTCAAGAAGGACAATGATTGGCATTATCAGATACTGCTGGTAAGTCACGTAAAATGAGGGCAGAGAATTGCTCACTGCAATTAGCAACACAGAGTCCACTGGTGACGCTGATGGTTTGAATGGAGTGGTGGAGGCACAGGCCTGGCGACGGTGGCCTCAAGAAAGATTTGTACACACTGTTCACAGCAGCTTTACTCACAGCAGCCACAGCCTGGAAGCAGCCCAAATGTTCACAGACACAGGTGATGGATAAACAAATCAGTGTTATTCCTTTGATCACATAGAACAGTACTCAGTGATAAAAGGGGACAGACCGCTGACACAAAACATGGTGAACCTCAAAAAATGTCATGCTGAGAGAAGCCAGAAACCAGAGTACACACGGTATGGTTCCATTTGCAGTGGCTTGAATGCGTCCTCTCCGAAATTCAGGTGTTGAAACTTAACGGCTAATGTAATGGTATTAACAAGTGGGGCCTTTAAGAGGTGATTAGGCCACGAGGGCTGCTCCCTCCTGAACGAGATTAAGGCTGTTATAAAAATGGCTTCGGGCAGGCTCTGGCTCTCTGGCGCTTCTGCTTCTGCCGTGCGAGGACCCCCTGTTCCTCCCCTGCAGGGGACGCAGCAAGGAGGCGCCATCTTGGAAGCAAAGAGCAGCCCTCACCAGACAATTGAACCTACCGGAGCTTTGATCTTGGATTTTCCAGCCTCCAGAAATGTAAGAAAATACATTTTTGTTCTTTATAAATCACCCAGTCTATGGTGTTGTTATAGCAGCACAATGAACGAAGACACCGTTTATATGAAGTTTTAAAACGGGCAAAACAAATTTACGGTAATAGAAATCAGATGAGTGGTTGCCCGGGCAGGGGAGTAGGGCTCAATGTTGACTGCATAGTGGCACAGAGACACTTTTTGGGGTCAAGGAAATGTTCTAAATGTCAATGGGGGGATGGTTTCATGGCTGTATACGTTTGTCAAAACTCATTAAGTATTATACACTTTAAATGTGTGTATTTTATTGTTTATAGTTATTGCTCAAATAACGAGAGTGAACACAAACTGTATTTGAGGGATTTCAGCGTAAAGGAAAAACTAGAAATGTGGCAGTAACAGGAGGGAGAAGTGAGAGCAAAATGGTTTTAAAGTAGGAGAAATGGTTGTTTATCTGTGTGCTAATTAGGGAACAGTGGAGGGGGCTGGGAAAATGCTGAAGCAACATCTTTGAGAAATTGAGGGAGAGGGGTTGGCCTCGGCCAGAGATGCTGGAAGCTTCCCCACAATCACAGGGGGGAAGGCAAGGGAAGGACCATAAAACTTGGCAGGGAGCGTGGGATGAGAACCTGTGGAAGTTCTCCTTTGACTGGCTGTATTTTCTCAATGAAATAGGAAACAAAGACCTTAGCTGAGGGGAAGAATGAAGGAGAAGGAGAGTTACTGGGGAGAGTGGGAGGATGAATGGACCATGGAAATAAGGAGTGATTTCTGTATAATACGGGAACCACTTGAGATTAGAGATCATGAATTAAGACTAAACCAATGAGCATGGTTGAATGTTTCCATCTGTCTTCATTGAGCTGCACAGGTACAGTTATGGATTTGGATGAAGGCAGGATTGTAGTTTAGCCAAGAGTACAGAAAAATGAGACAATGGAGTTGAAGCTATATGAAAAGGAGTGTCTATAATAATGGACTATGGATTTTAAGTTTGGCAAGGAGGGAAATGCAAACATGAAGAGGTGAGGGACAGTGGAAATGTGGTAAGAATCAATGGATTGTGGGCTTGGTTTCAGTTGAAGGATTGGTGGAATTGTGATACTAAAGAGAATGAGTTGAAAATGTAGGTAATTAGAATGATACTTAAAAGTGAGATTAAGCAGGAGTTGAGGTTCTGGGTTATGGCCAATTCTAGAGGATGATCAGAAGAACAAGTAGCTGGGCAAAGCAGAGGGCAAGATGGATGCATGAGGTCAGTGAACCAGAACGGCAGGATATAATCATCCACGTGAGATAGACTCATCGACTGAGCAGGAGCAGTGTGGGCAGTGAGTTAGTAGCTAACATTTTTAAGGAACAGGGGTGAGTGACCTGGGGGTGATGGGATGATAGTGACAAGGTAAGGTGGTCATGTTAGTCTTGGTGACAAGAGATTAAAGATGTAAAGGAGTAGGAAGTGAGTGGTCTGAGTGGCAACCAAAGGCAAAGTAGTCTCCCGCCTCATATCCGTCTCTGGGACACGAGTGGTGTGAGAGCAGATAGTCGCCGTTGAAGAGGGCTGCAGGGGAAGTTGTGACCACAGAAGAGCCAGGGATTTTGGATAGAAAAGGGAGATAAACGGAACTGCATGGAGATTAGAGATGGGGGATGCAGAATGAACTGGGAGAGCTGGCGTGACTGGCGTGAACAGGAATAAAGGGCATTATGAAATCAGTCCTGATGGTCCCAAAGCACTGGTTTCAAGACTGGGGATGTTGGCAGAGAGGGAGGGTAGGGTGTTTCCAGAAGTATGCAGAGTTCCTGGGCTTCCACATTGTATCTAAGCTGACTGGGCGGCTGTGAAGTATTTATTTTTCACGGTGGTTTAAAGGTAGAAATTCCAATTGAAGAGCTAGCATTTGGACACTCATGTTCTCAGGAAATGCTCAGATACACAAATTAGAATGTCCTGACCCAGGAAGGCTAACTGGGAAGAACAGAGACTCAGTACCTATGGCTGGCCTAGTTATAACCAGAACAGAATTGAGAGTAACCGGGTGAAAATCCCATGAAAACCAAACAAGAGTTTTGAAGAGAAATACTTTTTTAAGGAGTAGGAAACATTTGTTATTCACTTACAAAAAAGAAAAAAGCCAAAAAATGTGATGGTTTTGGTCACTTAAAAAATCCTTTATATCTTTTGGGCCTCCTTATTTACCACCCTAACCTACTCAAATTGTACAGAAGTCATTCAAGACAAAATTTAAAGTACTTTAAACTGTATTATCAGTGTCACTCATTTCTAGTAATGGTCTGAATCCAAATCCATGGTGAAAACACGCTGGCTGGTTTAACCCAGTAACAAGAGAAATCATGCTTATGAAGGAAGAATAGACTTACGCTCTTAAGACCATCATTTAAAGGTTTTCTGTCCCCCGCCTCCCCTACTGCTGGTAAGTCCAGTTTTCTAATGAAGACCAAAAGAAATTTTTTTGATACAGATTTTGCCATTTTTCAATATTAATTTCCTCATTCATTCATGAGCTAGGGTAATAATTACTATCTGATGAGGGTGACAATTCTTAAACTGATCTAATGTAGATGCCCTATAGCCTTTGGTCCTTGAATGTATGATGATGATGATGATGATACTATCACCCAACATTTATTGAATGTTTCTGTGTGCCAGGCACTGATCTGAATACTTGAAATGTATTAACTCATAAGTTCGCATGTTCATGGAAGGAGAGAAGGGTTAAGGAAAGTGACTGAGCCCATACAGCAAGTAATAGCTGAAGCCAGGGTTTGCACCCAGGCGCTGACTCCACAGCTAACACTTCCACATGTCTCATTTTGACAAAGAATCAGCAGAGGCATGTAGCCCACCTCTCCTCAAAAATCCTCATTTTCTCACAAATGATTCCTTCGTCAAGGGACTGGTTTTAAATGCTTATGATTTTTCAAAAGGCCTTAATATGATGAAATATTTTATAATGCTAAGAGTTGTTTGATACATTTTATTGGTTTTTCATTTTGTATTTTAAATTGAATCAATAATTATAAATGACACAACTTTACAGAGTGATAAGTATATTAACCGTTACATGTTTAACCTGTGCACATAAATCTAGTTTGAAAAAGGTAATAGTAAATAAGTACATATTTATCCCAATCTTTAAAAACTTACAAAACACAGGATAAAGGTATTGAAATTAGATTTCCTGGGCAATACTAGAAATCTATATGGCTAAAGAATGTTCACAAGGAGGAAAGAAACTACAAAACGAGAACAATAGGTATGCTAGATAGGACGATCAACAAAGCTGTCCTCACACATGATTTGTATGAGAAGGCTGATGCTTTCTTCTGTATTTTAGTTCCTTACACTTGCTCTTTATTATATCCTGATCTTCTAGCAAATAATACATTAAACACTACTCCTCAGAGAGGACTCTGCAATAAAATGTATACTACCTTTTGTTACTAGTTTAATAAAACATTAACCAAATACCTAATCAATTACTGTTTAAAATTTATAGTAAGAAACATATTAAAAACAAAAGATGATCTGTTTCAAATATAGACCAATTTAAATTATTTTCAATATAGCTAAACTCAATGTAGGGGTTACATTTGGTTAAATCTGTCTGGGCAGACTTCTAGGAATATGATTACGCAGGTAGACCAGTAGGATCAGCTGGTTCCCTTCCGCAGGTGAACTACTTCAGATTTCCACATGCTTCTCTCTTACTGAGGATTCACTAGGAAAGGATCCAATCATCCATTTGCTCACATAAAGCCTGCTCCCTCCTGCTGGCCCACTCTACTCCCACATTAAAAACTGCAAGTTAGTTGTGCTTTTATGGCTTTTTCACTGGAGAACGTAGGTTTGAGTTGAATTATTCAATGTGAGGATCACAGTGAGAGAACGTGGATCTTTCTTACTCTTATGAACTGTGATCTTTCCTTTCAAGGCTTCACCTGTAAAAGAAAGGCAAAAAAAAAATGTGATTAGGAATTCAAGGAATACAGTCTAGCAGAAAAGTAAATTATACCTATGCACTTCCTTTGTAGTGACATGCCACTACTTTTATATTACTTTTTAAGTTAATAGTCTTAGGTTTTTAGAACAGTTTTATGTTTCATTAATTTCTGAATGAAGCAGGAACTAACTACATGCCACAGATGTTAAATCCTTGAGAAAGAGTGAGCAAATCTGGTGGTCATGTAGGTTTGAGGATGCAGTGGACTTCTGAATATAAGAAACTATCATAGGTTCTGGGCATCTAGAGAAAAATCAAGACATGGTCCCTGCCCTCAGAGAGTTCATGGTCAAGGGTGAAGAGAAAAAGCTCTACCAACAATTGCACAATAGACATGTGTTTAAAGTGTGCTGGAGGTGAGAATTGGGGATGGTTGGAAGGCAGTAAAAGGCAAGGTAGCACAAGAATTAATGAATTAGCTAGGGCTAAAGTAACAGTTTAACCAGGCCTGAGGAGTGTGCATGTAACGGCATTTGAAGGAGAGAAAACATGTACAGAGACCCTTCAGGAATGGCATTTTGAGGAACTAAAAATTACAGTTGGCTCTTTTGTAAATGTTCTATTCAACCCTTAGCGTAAGAGTCAAAATGGAAATGTTCTATGGTGCTTATAAATTAGATTATCAAATTCTTCATTTCAGGTTCAAAGGATATACCTATGAGTTCTATATATTCCTCAATTTAGAAATATAGCCATAGTCAAAATGAATTAATAATGGATATTTCTGTTAAATTTTCACAAAAGAAAAAATTTTCAGTATCAATATTAAACAAAACATTAAAATTAAAAAATTAAAAGAACATAATTGCCTTATATAATCTGATACTGTTATTTTCATGTCTTAAAATGAAATACAATTAAAATATCTTTTCCATAATCTTAATTTCAAAGATTTCAAAAGGGTGCACCCACACTCCTTTAAGTTAATTAAATAGCATGAAGGGTCACAGTAATAAATATGTAATTCACACTGCTGAACTCTTTTCAATTGTTCAGCCTAACTATAATACCAGAATGGATCGGAGTAATTAATCAGTGTCTAATAGATATAAAATGACTGATGTTGTTAAATGTGTATACTGCAGTTAAAGCTGCAAAGAACACTCTATGGAGCGGAGCTGTACCAACTTGTTTTTATCTTCGACAGACGGCTATTAGTATACCACAAAGCAGTGCTGCAGTTCAATCAAGAAAAAAATTGATTTCATTTCAATTCTGTGATAGTGTGTTTTCTAGAATTAATTTATTCCAGAGTAATAAAATTTCACTTCCCCAGAAGGGGAAAAGAAAAACACAACAAATCATTATCACTATTAAAGCTTAAAGTTAAAAAATGAAAGAAAAAAAAATACCTCCAGATTCTCTATCATATAAAAAGCTTATTATGTACTATAACATAAAGAGAAATAAACAGCCTAATCTTATATTTTCACAGCCAGATAACATGCAAAAATATTTGAATTTTTAAAGTAAAAACTGCTCTATAAGTTTGTACAATAAAATTGTGCATTATTTTTAAAGGGGGGGGAAGAACCCCCTGAATTTATTTATTAAAAAAAAAATTCTTTTTTTTTTTAAGGAGACAGGGTCTTGCTGTGTTGCCCAGGCTGGACTTCAACTCCTGGGCTCATGTGATCCTCATGCCCCAGCCTCCTGAGTAGCTGGGACTATAGACCTGAATTTAAACTTTAAAGTGTTCTCTAATTCCTTTAAAAATACACATGCTGGGAGGCTGGTCCTTTATTCTCAGAATGTTTGAAGTGTTCAAATGTTTACAGTATTTCTTCCGGGACTAGGTTGTGAATAAAAGCAACAACCACAAAAAACAACAATAAACAATCCCCCAAACGAGGCTCATTATTTTATAGTTCCAGTTTGCTTTTAGCCAAATGTAACACAGCCAAATTCTTATTATTTTAGGCAAATTCTTAGTCTGACAAAGTCTCTATTCACATCGTCTTTTCCTGCTTTCTATATATCAACTCTACCATCAAGGATAGATTTACCATTACCAAAACAGACTTACCATTACTGAAGATATTTACATATGCAACCCATCTAGGCCAAGTAACTGTATAATTATGTTTACAACATTTTACTTATTAAAAAAAATCTTGTTGTATTGCCTTTTGGACACTAAAATAAGCATTACATACACAGCAAATTTTCCCAACTAGATTCTCAGTTTTAATTTTACCTACAAGTACACAGTATATAGCATAATGAGTCAAAAACTTTTAGATTAAACGTAACTATAGAGAAGTCTTTTCAGCCATGCCAAGATAAATCTGCTCAAGTATGATGATATTTCTGAGAACATCAGAGTTGGTAAAATGGGCCCACCAAAATCTAGCAACTGAATGCCCTTGGCTGGCATAATGTTACTCAAGGTGAGGATTTCAATGACAATGCATGTTATTGTACTTATTTATTCAGCAGAATGTATTTATAATATGCCAAATACAATATCAGATCAAGAAGGAATGAAAGAGGCAAATGACTCACTTTCTATTAGAACTCTTTATTACAGTATACTAAAATGTCATAACACAGATGTATGCATGAATTTATCTGGGAGAACAAAGAAAGGAACAATTCACTTTCTGAGGACAATAAAGAAAAGTTATAGAAATGAGCTGGGCCATAAAGGTAAGTTGGAATTCATCAAGTGAAAGAGGTCAAAATAGCTTTCTAGGTAGAATATCTTGGTCAGAAGCAAGGAGGGGGAAAAAAAAGGATGGGAAAGTTAGCTTTACTAATGAGCAGTCTGTATAGCTGGAACATACTGGGTTGTGGCTCATCTGGGGTTGTGAAAGGGTAGGGTTGGAAATGACGAAAAATGATGGTCAGACTGCCATGGGCCACTGAGTTTCTTCAGTCTGTGCATATACTTTTTATCAAATGTAAGAATATTTTGGTCATTATTTTATCAAACATTTTCTGTCCCTGCCCTCTTTCCTTATCCTTTCCTCCCCTAGCTTTTTTCCAAGAACTCCTATTATTATAGTTAGGATGGAGTGCTTGATATTTTCCCATAGGTTACTGTAGATGCGTTTTTTTAAAAATCTTTTTTTTCCTCTCTGTGCTTCATTTTGGATACATTTTATTGCTATATCTTCAAGTTCACTGATCTTCTGCCATTAATTCCATCCAGTGATATTTTCACTTCAAATATTGTAACTTCCATCTCTAGAAGTCTCATTTCCACTTCAAATCTTCTCATAGTCTCCTCACTATATACATGTAAATGTATTTATAATACTTGCTTCAACATGTTTGTCTCCTAATTCCATCTATTCCGGTCTGATCTACCAACTGATACTTTCCTGTACTCAATGTCTGATTGAATGCTGGACACTAAGAATTTTATGTTGCTGAATGTCTGAGTTTTGTTGTTTTCCTTTGTTGCCACTAAGTTACTTGTGGTTTAGTTTTTTTCCTTTCAAGGCTTGTTTTTAAACTTTGTTAAGGAGCATCCACATAGTCTTACTCTAGGGATAGTTTATTCCTACTCAGAAGGCATGGTCCTTCTGGAATCTCTACCTGAATAGTCCTAAAGAATTCTGCACTCCAGGTGGTTGAAACCTGAATGCCTTGCAGCCCTGTGTGATCTCTGGGAACTGTTCAGTACTGCCCCAGCTCCTTTGCCTGACCTATACACATCTTAGTACACATGTAAAACTCAAGGGAATTCCTATGTAGATTTTTTGAGCTCTTTTTCTGATTAGCTTGTCCTCTTCAGTACTCTGGCCTGAAACTTCTAGCATCTATTCATTAGCACCATCATTAGAGGCTTAGCAGGGTAGAAAAAAGTGTTATTTACGTACACGATCCTTTCTTTATATTCCCACAGCTAAGAAATGAGTATATTTTTCTTACTTTGAAATCTTCCTTTCAAATCTTCAAGTTGTGATCTTTAAGGGGATTCTAATATTTTGTGATGTATTGGTCTTACTATTTAAATACAAGTGCACACACCATGGATGGCAGTAGAAAAAATACAGGTAGTGCCAGAGGCAACACTGGAGTCACAAACCTCCTTCACAGTATTCAAAAAAGCCTAAGAGCAAACTATGAACCAATCACTCTAAGGAATACTAGGTAAAGAACACTTAGGATTTCAAAATGTCACTAATCTTTCAACAATATTTTGTTGTAATTATGTAGGAGAAAATTTTGGGTATCACCAAACTCAAATGCTATCTTAAATTGCCCTCAAGATTAAAACACGAACTAGTACTGCCTTTAAAATTCTAGCATTAAGATGGCAAACAATTACAATGAAGAAGAAAGCAACACTTTCAAGATTCCAAACATCAATCCAAATACCAGAGGTACTCAAAAACAAAACAAACAAAAAGTGAGAATTTAAAAGGACTTCATTTGTGTTTGCCTCATTTGAGTTTTGCTGTGTTCAAGCTTTCTGGAGACAGAGAAAATGATACTATCAAGGTTTTATTTCCATAGCACTTGCAATTTCAAAGTGAGAAAATGACAAGCCTCTACTTTAGTGATGTTTATTTGCATCTATTCAATTTATGCATCAACAGTAAAATCAAAGTTGTATTAGGATTTTGTGTAATATTTTAAACATACAGAGATTAATATGACCATCTGGAGTCCACCACTCAGCTTTGTCAAATTTTAACACATTAACTGCCATGTGAGTTGTATTTTACTCACAATAGTTTTGAGCCCAGGGCCTTGTGAAGGAAAACCTGGTCAAAACCCTGCAGCTGGTTTGTGAAAATCTTACTTGGTGATATTCTTATTGTAACAATTAACATTGACAAATTCTAAAAATGTGGATTAAATGAATAGAAGTCAATAAATTTCATTTTTCATTAAGTTACGATCCTTTTGTTTTTGACGTTTTTATTCTATTTTTGTAAAAAACACCACGGCCCCAAGGAAAAAAATTTTTTTCTACTGTAGCAGTCAATGTGTTAATATTCTGCCATAGTTCCTTCTAGAACTATAAAAGAGTTCTTTTATGTTTTTCACATGACATTGAACTCTTTGTAGCCTGCTCAAATCCTATTTCTATCCTTCCTCAGAAGTAACCACTATGCTAAATCTAGTGGTTAGCATTCTTAAGTGCTGCTTCATACTTATACTATATATGTGTATGCATGGTTATTTCACGTTTTTAAACTTTATATAAATGGCATATTGTAGGAGTCATTCTGCAGCTTTCTTTTTGCTCAATGTTGCTTTTGACAGACACATACATATATAACTTATCTGCTCTAGAGATTTTATTCTAGGCAGCTACCATATTTATCTACCTTCTGCCGATGGACATTAAGTTTGTTTCCAGTTTTTCACTTCTACAAACCATACCCTTAGGAAGATTTCTGTATACATGTGGTGGGAGACACTGAGAATACATGCCTAGGGAAAAAAATCGCTTGACATCCATATTTAACTTGATAGTATCAAAATGTTCTCTAAAGTTTTACCAATTAAAACAACCAGCAAAAGAATATGAAAGTTCCACTTGGCTACATTACTGCCAGCACTTGGCATTGCTAATCTTTATATATTTCCCCCCGAAACTGAAGGATGAGAAAGAGCATTTCATGGTTTCAGTTGGCCTTTCCCTGAGTTTCTAGTAATGATGGTTTTTTTTTCATTGATGCTTGTTGTACATTCAGATTTCCTGCCCTCAAGAGGCTCTTTCAGTGAAGGTGGGACAAGCTTATTTGAACTGCAGTAAATAGTTTAAAAAAGATTCCATAATCAAATCCTAACTTTCTAAATGTGGAGGTACATAAGAACTGTAAGAACTAATGTAAGTAAACAATGAGGTTAAAACAAAGGAATGCAGAATCTGACTAGCCCTTGAACACTATGTAAGATGTGAACAGGTGGAGAGGAGACAGTGGAGAGAATTCTGACAAATACATTCTGAATACAGTAACTATCAAATGATACTCTCTTTAATTTATACTTCTATTGGTGATATTTCTCTTTAGTTACTTGGGGAATGAAAATATTTTAGTTATATTTGCAACTTACTAAATGCTAGTTAATGCCTAAAAAGAAGTTTTCTGAATTACTCTGTGGTACTTTAAGAGCTACATAATATTCCCTATTCATTTTAATTGGCAGAAATTATACTTAAATAAAAAATTCCTAAATTATCTTTTCTTTGGGGGGGGGGCAGAGTTTTGCTCTATTGCCCGGGCTAGAATACACTGGTGTCATCATAGCTCACAGCAACCTCAAATTCCCAGGCTCAAGCGATTCTCCTGCCTCAGCCTCCTGAGTAGCTGGGACTATAGGTGCACGCCACCATGCCTGGCTAATGTTTTCTATTTTTAGTAGAGATGGGGTCTCACTCTTGCTCAGGATGGTCTCAAACTCCTGACCTTAAGAGATCCTCCCACCTCAGCCTCCCAGAGTGCTAGGATTACAGGCGTGAGCCACTGTGCCCGGCCTTTAAAATTATCTTTAATTAAGTGATATGCCATCTAAAATTTTTCTAAATGGTAAGTTTTAAGAACATCTTTTCTTAGCATCTGTTAATATTGCTTCAAATATAGTACACACATAAAAAGTGGTTGTTAAGTATGAAATGTCCCGAGTCCCTTAAGTACTAAGTCTGACAGTTGTTATCTCTAACATTTCACTTTGACACTTCTTGTTTTATGTTTATTGTGAATATAGTATATCCTCTGTCTTTCAAAAGCATGTTCTGGCTTGTGATTATCTTTCAAATTTTTTGCTAGAGCAATTTTTGTAAAATGGTGGGTAAGTCACAAATTCCTGTTATTTTTGAATATGAGTTCCAGTGAGGACAGCTTGAAATATCAACAAAGTGTTTAGGAAAGAGGTGGCTAATGAACACACAGTATGTTGATAGTTTGAGAATTCTGGTGATTTTAATCTTGAAAATGAGCCATGTGGGTGACCCGACCCTGAGACCAAGGTGGATAATGATGAGCTGAAAGCTGTAGTGGAAGTGAATCCATCTCAACCTACTCGTGAATTAGCAGCAAGGTTTGGCGTTACTATTCCAACAATACTGGACCATTTCAAACAAATTGGGAAGGCAAAGCAGCTGGATAGAGGGGTACAGTATGAATTAAACAATCAGAAGAGAAATCATCTTGTAGCTTGCCATTCTTTGCTATCAAGACATAAAAGCCAACCATTTCTATACGTGTGATGAAAAATGGATTCTTTTTGACAATCACAAGTGTTTGGCACAATAGTTAGATGCAGACGAAGTGCCAAAACACAGTCCAAAACCGAATATTCATCATAAAAAGCCAATGGTGTCTGTTTAGTGGTCCAGTGCTGGTGTTATCCACTACAGCTTCATGAAACCTGGTCAGTCGATTACAGTGGATATCTACTGTAACTAATTAGACGAAATGATGAGGATGTCTGCAATTAAGCAGCCAAGACTGGTCAATAGAGACAGGCCAGTCCTCTTGCAAGACACGCTTGACCACATGTTGCACACACAATGCTGCTCAAACTACAGAGGCTGGACTTGGAAACTCTCTGTCACTCAGTGTATTCACCAGACCTTGAACCAACTGACTACTACTTCTTCCAGGCTTTGGACCACTTCTTGCAAGGAAAAACATTCAATTCTCAACAAGTTGTGGAAAATGCCGTTGGCAATTGCATCACCACTTGCTCTCCAGGCTTCACTGCTGGCATCAACAAGCTACTGTTAAGATGGCAAAACTGTGTCAACAGTTTAGGTGTATACTTTGATTAATTGTACTGCTTCTTTAGATATAATAAACTATACTTTTGATTTGAAATTGGACATTTCATATTTAGTGACCTATAAAATGAATGAAAATCGCTTACTTCAGAATGAATAAGACAGTTTCCCCTTCTACTGTTCTTTCTCACCTGCTTTAACTGAAAATGGCTTTTCCAATAGAAATACTGTTTGTTTCCAGTGCGTTTTGGTACTCTGGGGGCCCGTAGAGAAGACGACCTGCATTGGTAAAGTTCAAAAGTATCTGATGAAGTACAAGATTTTTAATATCATGGTACATTAATCTAGTACATCAAATCCAAGCCCCAATTGCTTACAACAGCAAATTGCTTATGATCAAACACCTTGGAGCGCAAAAATAAAATACAATGTACTTCTGCATAATTAATTCTTATGAGATAACTCATGATACTTACCCTATTGTGGCAGTTCTTCTCAAAATATATATCAAAGTAGCCAGCAATTGCCTGTTTTTTAAAAAAAGAATATGAATACTTATTAAACTAATTATGTACCATAAGAATTATCTTTTTAGACATGGCTAATGAGAAACCATTTCAAAGACCAGATACCTCTTGAACTTATGGCAGGTTACAATTTTTCCTGGAAAAGACGTTTCAAGTAAAAATAATGTAATTTGGCTTTTCCCCACAGAAACAATATAATAACGATAACAAGGCTAATAAGATAATATGTGTTTTATTAGAGAAATGAGCAATGCTAGACTACTGAAAGGTGAGAGAACACATGGAAAAAAAGAGGCTCAGCTAGCCCCTTGCTAGCTGAGATGCTGATACACGAGTCAGGCCTGTTTGATCCCTTCAGCTCCAGTCAAGTCTCCAGACAACTGCAGCTGCATGAGAGACCCCAGAAGAGACCAGCAGAAGCACTAGTCAGATAAATCCAGTCCAGATTGCAAAATCATAAACAAATAAATATAAATGATCGTGGCTTCAAGCCACTGAGTTTTGGGATGGGTTATTATACAGCAATAAATAATTGAAACAAATTCTTTTATACAAAGCCATTCATTTAATTTATTCTGATTTAGTACATCCAACTTTAAAGTACTATGAATATTTTTGTGATGAAATCAATAGAATTTTGAAATGTTATCTTTTTTCTGAAAACATAATGACTAATAGTACTCAAATCATATGTTTAACCCAATATCCAAAGGAGAAACTCCAAAGGGAACTCTAAGGGTTACTGTGATAGTACAAAAAGATCTCCAAAAGAAATTAATGTGTCCAGATGAACATATGATTTTGATTTTTAATGATACCATTCCTTTTTATTTCGCCAACAGGACTAGCTTAAGTTAATCTATCTTTAAAACTGGCATTAAGTGAAGCTTATAAAGTGTTAAAAACAGGGTATTGATTATTGAAAAATCACTATAAAGCTCACTTGTATACTCTGCTGCTTTTGTTAAGAATGTGCAGTTTTATTGATCTTGTAGGGTTAAAATAGATTGGATCCAAACCAAATTCAGTATTTAACCTTGGAGTTCATTATATTTTAGATACCAAGAGAGAATTGATATACTATTAATAATTCTACCAAAGAGAGTTAGAAAGCAACATAGCACTAAGCTATAGATCACATAAAACTATGTAGTTAATCAGAATATTTCTAAAACATAACTTTTTTTCAGTCGGTTTCCCAATACTTAAAATACCCCTCCACAGACTAATTCAACTGTCTTCTTAAATTTATTCCTGTACGCCTGTCTTGTTCATCATTGTATTCTTAGTGTCCAGGGCAGTGCCTGGCTCATAGTACACAGTAAATATTTGCTGAGTGAATGTGATTACACGTAATTCTATATTACTTATCACACTATATTGCCTTATCTGACTAAAGTTTATTTGAGAGCAGGGCCTATGTGTGATTCATATTTCCATATCCCTTACCCAGTACAGTGTTATATAGTAGGTTCTCAACAAATTTTAGTCAAATTAAATTTTTTGGTCTTCAGTCTCTCTCTTTTTTATTTGTTTGTGACAGGGTCTTGCTCTGTTGCCGGGGATAGAGTACAGTGGCATCATCATAGCTCACTGCAAACTCAGAATCCTGGGCACAAGGGGTCCTCCTGCCTCAGCCTCCCAAGTACCTGGGACTACAGGCATGTGCCACCACACTTGGAGTTTTTGGTTTTTTTTGTAGACATGAGATCTCACTACGTTGCTCAGGCTGGTTCAGTCTCTTAAATGTAGCTAGTCTTATTATGTAGTCAGTATAATTTATTAGATCACTGACTAACACAATTTGGATGGAACTAATAGTTGATAATTGTGAAAAAAATATGGTGAGTGCAGGAGAAATATGGAGAGAGAGCTAGAGAAGAGGATCCCCTAATTCTATCTATGAACTTCACAAGACTCAGCCTAACACCTAGATATGCATGCTCAGGTTAGATCCAAATCAACATAGCAAAGGCTTAGAGAACTGAACTAAAATTTGAATCACTGGCCCAAGTCTCAGGATTAACCCCTGAATAAAACAGGCATGGGAAAACCCAGAAACAAGTAAAGGCTTAGAGAACTGGCCTGAGATTTGAAAAACCAATAAAAGTCTCAGATTAATCCCTAAACTATGTATGTGCAGGAGAGCCCCAAAAACAGCATAACAAAGGCTTAGAGAATGTAACTAGCCCAGGCACTGTGAGACAGAACTTATAACTGGCCTGACTGCCTGCTAACACCAAACACCAACATTCTTCAGAAGATTATAACAAGACACAGAGTCTATACAACATAACATGCACAACATCCAGGATACAATCTCAAAGTGCTCAACATACAAAGGATCAGGAAAACGTAACTCTCAAGAGAAAAGACAATCAACAGGTGCCCCCTTGGAGATGACCCAGATTCCAGTACTGTCAAAGACTTTAAAGCAGTGATTCTAACTATGTTCCATGAGGTAATAGAAAACACATTGAAATAGAAATTCCCAGCACAGAAACAGAAACCACAGAAAAATAACCAAATGGAAATTGTAGCACTAAAAAGTATAACAACAAAAAGCTCCCTGGGCTGTTAGTAGAATGAAGATGACCGAAAAAAAAAATCAGTGAATTTGAAGATAGATCAATAGAAATTATCCAATTTGAAGCAGCAAGGGAAAAAGATTACAATAAAATGCACAGAACCTCAGACCTGTGGATCTAACATGTAATTAACTGGAGGTACAGATGGAAAAAGATTGGAGCAGTAAAAAACTCTTTAAAATTCTATATCCAGCAAAAACATCCTTTATGAATGAAGGCAAACTACATTTTCATATGAAGGAAAATTAAAGGGATCCATTGCCAACAGACTTTTTCCAGAAGACATTTTATTTTATTTTATTTTTTCAAGTTTTTAAAATAACCATTATTTTTTTTAAAGTTAATATATGCAATATAGGAAACTGAAAAACACAAGAAGCAAAGAACAAAGTCATCCACAATCACAAGCAGTTTACAGTTGGACGTGTCCTTCTAGATCCCGACACATACACAACATCTAATTTTATGGAATTGAGATAGTACAGTATGCATCATGCTTTTTCACACATCATGAATACTTACCAATCGAAAATCCCAAAGTTATGTGAGTATTTTGATAACCAAGAATACACTACACCAACTCAATCTGTTAGGAAAAAATGTAATCCTGCCTTTCTTGGGACGAAAATTTCATAGAAGACAAAAATGGCAACAGGCCTCTAGATAAAAGTACTGGCAGAGTTCCGATTAAAATACTGCATTCCCTTAATGCTCAATTTAAAGTCAAACACAAAGCAACAGAGCACACTAAGTTCTTTAGGTTGACAGGAAATGATACCAGAAGGTAACCTGGAACATCAAGAATAACAGAACAACAGAAATGATAAATGGTTGGGTAAATAAAAAAGGCTACATTTTACTCTCTGAATGCCTTCAAAATACTTAATGACTGTTTAAGGCAAAAAAACCGATCACATCTGGGGGGATTTTCAATGCATGCACAAGTAATTGCAAAGATCAGTGCAGGGGTGTGGGGAGGGAGTGAGGAAGAGTGAGATTCCACCAATATATACAAGTGTTTATAAAATCTAGAAGTGGAGAAGACCTTTTAAGCATTTAATGTCAATTAAAAGATAGAATACTTGCAATATTTATAACAGGATTGCTGTCCTTTGTATATTAAGTTGCTACAAATTAATAAAACAATATAGTAAAGGAAATGAACAGGACAGAAGAAAATGTTTTATAAAAATGTGGAAAAAATGCTCATTTACCTATTTAGGGGAAAAAGAAGTAAATTAACAAAACCAGATACAATTTTCCTTTGGGGAGGGGAAAGGGACTGGAGATTGAGCCAATCACTAGCCACCAATGATTTAATCAAGCCTGCCAATATAATGGAGCCTCCATACCTGACTGACTAGGTTCGGACAGCTTTCAGGTTGGTGAATGCATCCATGTGCCAGGAGGGTGGGGGCACTCCAACTCTATGAGGACAGAAGCTCTCATGCTTGAGACTCTGCCAGACCTCACCCTGTGTACTTCTTCATCTGGTTGTTCATTTGTATCCTTTTATGATTTTCTTTACAGTAAAATGGTAAAAGTAAGCAAAGTGTTTCCCTGAGTTCTGTGAGCCATTATAGCAAATTATCAAACTTGAGGAGAAGGTCATAGGATCCTTGATTTGTAGCCAAATCAGACATAGTGTGTGTAGCCTGGGGAGCCACTACTTGCTATTGGTATCTGAAGTGGGTAACAGTCCTGTGGGACTGAGCCTTTAACCTGTGAAGTCTGCACTAAATAGGGTGGTGACAGAGTTGAATTAAAATCTAGGACATCCAGTTGGTGTTGTGGAGAATTGGTTGTTGGTGTGGAAAACCCAAATATTTGGAGTCAGAAGTGCTGTGAGTAGAGAAATGGGTTTCCTTTAAATACTATTTGGCTATCAAAAGTAATCCTTAGATAAATATTTATTGATTTGGAAAAACAGTCATACTATTAGATGAGAATCAGCTTGAAAAACAGTATGTATGAGTTATGGGCACATGCTCTATGTTGTGCAAATGTGAATGCAGATGTATATATCTGCAAAGATATTCACCAAGCTATTGATAGTGGGTGACAGATTTTGGAGTATTCATATTCTCGGTGCTTACTTACATTTCCAACAAAAATGAATAGCTGTGAAAAGTTATTTTTAATATTAATAATACTTAAGTTAACTTCTATCTATAATATTGCATGCGGAGATATTCAATTTAACTATTACCTTTTTCTCAGTTCCTCTACTGACTTCCCCCCAAAATCAGTCATCTCTATACACATAAGAGCTGGGGCAGTGTCTAACACATAGTAGGAACTAAATTCGGGTTTAAAAGAAGCTCTTCTATCATCATCAGAAAATGTGACCTGAATCTGAAATGTACAAAATACATGAAGAGGAGCGTATTTTTAACTCTGGTTATAAAAAAAAAAAAAAAAAAAGGCTGACAATAAATACAGTAGAACAATTACAGAATTATAATTACAGAATATAGGTCCTAACAAAGATGAGAGGCTGATACATGAGTTTACAACAAAACTAAAACATATAAAAAGCTTTGAGAATACAAAGATAGTTAGATGTGGGGATTGGAAGACAGTTCTAAAATATCTATGAATGTCAGTTAAAAATCAAGGAAGAAACTAACCCCCCCCCCGCCCCTAAATAATAACGGAAGAAATACTGGGTAGTTTTGAGTAACTGAAAAACAGTTAATATTGCCTCAAGACAAAATAAGAAAGAAAAACAAAAGTGAAAGATATAGTTAATTTTGGTTATGAGCATTTGGAAAGGATCTATGAGAAAGAAAAATCTGAAACTGCATCTTTTTTATAGTTCCCTTTGAAATGCATCATAGTATCTTTTTCTCCTCAGGCAGAGTTAGCTTCCTAACAAGGTTTGGTAGTAAATCGGTCCACAGCGCACATTAAGTAGGAAGCAGAGGCATGAAGATAAGTTAGGAAGAATTCACCTGGGCTTAAAAATTGTGTGCAGATAATCTCATCAGACAGCATTGACATAACTGAAAAAGTGGAAGACTCTTGTTCTAAAAAAACCAAAGGGAGTTTCTGGTTTTAAAATGGGTATTTGCCTTCAAATACCAACAAGATCTAGAATGACCCTTAAAGACACAGGGCTTTTTTTCCCCCTCCTTCTTCCCTGTGTGATTCTTTTCATTTAATTGTATTATATTTTTAGAGATGGAATCTCACTGTGTTGCCTAGGCTGAACTTGAACTTGTGTGTTCAAGGGATCCTCCCACCCCAGCTTCCCGAGTAGCTGGGACTATGGGTACACAGCACTGGTTCTTAATAATTAAGAGATTAGGAAAAATAAAAGAAAAAATCTTAAACTGGAAACAGTCATTTAAATCAACTCAACTATGATTAGTGTTGTTATTTCTGAAAGTCATTTAAAAATAAGGAACGATGATATAACCAAATATGTCAGCTGATATGGGGACAAAACCACTATTTTGACTAGGAAGCATAAACATGCCCCTATTTCCAATTCTAGTTTCACACTCCTTGTTACCATCCCTTTAACAGGCTCTCTTCAGGTTTTTTAAATGTTAATTTCAATGAACTTACATTCTCTCTATGGAAGTCATTCAAATGTAAGAATAAACAACCATAGGAAATTGAAAATAATGACTAATAGGCAAAGGCAATAAATAACTGGAGCTACAACTTGACATGTGCTTGAAAAAGATCAGATAGGTTAGAGAAGGCTGACCACAGAATAAATTTCTCCTTTGTCCCACATATATATCTTGTCAGGGGCAATGAGAACAGCTGAGTGGGGGGAAAAAAAAGCATTAAAATCAAGTATCTGTAGGAGTTGGGTTAATCTGCAAAGGCAAGGTGACAATTAAATAAATAAAATTTCACTGAATTATAGCATAGTCAGAAATTTTAGTTATAAAGTCCCTTAGACTGAGAGAAGGGAGAATGGGTGGTAATTAATAACAGTAAAACAAAAACAGCAATGATAATAGAAGAGAACAGAATGAAAGGAAAATACATGCATGCAGTGAATTTCTGGGATAGTTTGATCACTCTTGAAATTTGGTGAGAATCTTCCACATTTACTTTGAGGCACATAGGAAAATAATACAAGCATGTAGCTTTATTGTGCACTTTAAATATTCCTAAGCATTCGAATGGAGTTTCAGAATGAGCTATTCATCCCTTCTTTGTGGATTTTGTAAAAGGAAGAAAATAACTCACAGCATTTGTAAATTGAACCATTTATCTGTTTTAAGTCACATTTTGCTTGTTTACTCCTTATATATAAAGGTCAATGCAGTTCATTTAATACAAGCTCATCTGAAGAACAATGTTTTGGGATAAAAATGAATTACTTTCTCATGTATTTTGGTGTGATGAGTATTTTTATTTAAAGAGGACACATCATGTGTGCATGTAATAGGATAGCAGCCAATGAAATAAGAACAGACTAGACCTTAGGAGGAAGAAGGAAATTAAAAATTATCATTATCACTATCACCTGCAGGGAGTAATTTATCATTTCTGTTCTTCATTGGTATCATGTTCCAACAGCGTGTGGTTACAGCAGATACAATTAGGCAGCTGGCTACAGAAGTAGGAGGATAATGTGCTTTTGATGGAGTTTATCCAAGCATGGAGATAGAGTGCTTGTAATCCATGCAGCAGAATCACTATAACAAAAATACAATTCATTTTTTGTTGAAGTATTTCTTTCAAAATCTTAATATGGAACTCAAAAGCTAAGTTAGGATGAGTCTGAAGCAAGCAAAGAAAGACTAAGCAAATAATGCATAAAATAGATTTTTATAGCTTATTCATTGTATATAAACCAGATGAAAATACGTAAGCCACACAAGCTGCTGCATACAGGGCATGAACTCTGCTAGTGATGATAGCTGGTGTTTAAGAAGACATAATCGACAAATACAAAGATTTTATTATTCCCTCCCAATAGTAACCATGTCTTAAATTATGGACTCTTCCTTCTTCAATTAATTTTCTATTTTATCCCAAGAGAAAATCTGTATCATTTCTTTTTTTCCTGATTCCTCTAGGGAACAATGCACATTAAGTGCCATATACCTCTCAAGGGATACTGCCAGATTGAATGGTGTTTCAAAATAGACAAAGCAATATAGGAAGTAGTAAAACAGATAATAGGTCTAAAAATATAAAAAAAGGACACTTAATAAAAAACTCAATGTAACTCATTTTTGATCTACTTAGAATATTCCCAGATAATAACTGAAACTCCTTTTAAATTTATTTAGATTGTTCCCTTGTTAATTTCAAAATTGCTTATTAAAGCGACTTTAGGAAGCAAAAAGGATCATCTCTTCAGAGTCTAAAGGAAGTACTTTAATTTTGACATTTCATAAATTGATTCCTCGTATCTTAATTGCCCTACATTTCTTCCTAGCAATAAAAAGATTGTTTTCTACAATCAATATTCATTTACTGATATTTCTACATTTCAAAAACCTTTTAATGTATAATGTACATACATGAAAGTATACATAAGTGCACATCATGGTGAGTTTCCAAACTGAATACAGCAACCCACACTCCGATTAAGAAACAGAATATCTCAGCATCCTGGCATCCCACTTGTGCACCCAGCCAGTCCTGGGCACCTCTGCCCCCAACAGATAACCACTATCCTCATTTTTAAGAGCAAAGATTAGTTTTCCCTATTATTATACTTCAATAAATAGAAACATACATCATGTAGCCCTTAATGTCTGGCTAATTTTCCTTAATGCTGTTTGTGAGATTCACCTATATTGTTGCATGATGCTGTAGATTGTTCATTTTCATGGCTGTAAGGTATATGTGACTATACGATTTATCGAGTCTACCACAGACAGGCATTTGAATAGTTTTGGTGAATAAATGTACTCATGGCTGTTGGGTATACACTTAGGAGCAGAAATACTTGTATGCATTTATTTAACACATTTGTTAATCTTTATCCCTTCTTGAATTTCTGGCCTTCCATCAGGAATCATTTTCTGTTTGCCTGAATACCCTTCAGTATCTCCTTTAGTATAGATTTCCTGGGACAAATTTTTTCTCCCTTTTTTGTTCATCTGAAAATATCTTTATTTAGCTTCATTCTTTTTTGGAGGTGGTGGTGGTGGGGGCCAGGGTCTTGCTCTGTTGTCTGGGCTAGAGTGCAGTGGTGTCATCATAGTTCATTGCAACCTCAAACTCCTGGGTTCAAGCAATCCTCTTGCTTCAGCCTCTTGAGTAGCTGGGACTACAGGCATGCACCACCACACCTGGCTAATTTTTCTATTTTTTGTGGAGATGGGGTCTCACTCTTGCTCAGGGTGGTCTCGAACTCGTGGCCTCAAGCAATCCTGCCTTGGCCTCCCAAAGTGCTAGGATTATAAGCGTGAGCCACCATGCCCAGCCTAGCTTCATTCTTAAAAGATACTTTAGCTGGGTAGAATTCAGAGTTGGCAGTTATTTTCTTTCAGCACAATAATGATAGCACCATTGTGATTTTCTTAGTTTCCGTAGTTTTACCAGGATGTCTCTAGGTATGAATTTCTTTTCCCTATTTAAAATTAAGATGTAATTCATATACCATACCAATTTACCCATTTAAATAAAGTGTACAATTCAATGTTGTTCAGTATATTTAGAGTTGTGCAACCATCACTATAATCTAACTGTAGACATTTTCATCTCTCCCAAAAGAAATTCTGTATATATTCTCCTCTCATCTAGTTTACGCCTATAGATTTACTTATTATGGGTATTTCACATAAATGGAATTATACAATATGTGGTTGTTTGTGATTGGCTTCTTTCACTTAACATAATGTTCTTAAGGTTTATCCATGTTGTATCATGTATCAGTACTTCATTCTTTTTTGTGGCTGAATAATATTCATTGTATGGATATACCATGTTTTGTTTATCCATTCTTCAGGTGATGAATATTTGAATTGCTTCTATTATAAATAATATTGCATTGAGCATTTATGTGGACATATGCTTTCGTTTCTCTTGGATATATACCTAGAACTCGATGGAATTTTAAAATTATACTATTCAGGTTATGTTGTATTTCTTAAATTATAGCTTAATGTCTTTCATCTATTTTGGAAAATTCTCAGCTATTATCTTCTCAAATATGGTTTGTAATATTCTCATCCTCCTTTCCTTTGGGACTCTCATTAAATTCTTGCATCCACTATATCACTTGACCTTCCCTCTGACTCATCCTTGCATTTTCTCTGTGCTTCCTTCTGGACATTTTCTTCTGACTTAAAATCCAGTTCACTGATCCTCTCTACACTGATGTATGAAGATCTGCTGCTGCTAAACTCATATTTAATTCAGTTTTAGAATGTTTGGTTCTTTTTCAAATCTGCTATATTTTTTAAATGTTTCCAATTGTTAAAATTTGGAATTTCTTTTCTCCTTGAACTTAGTAAGCATTGTTATTTCAAAATCCATGTCTGCTATAACTAATTCCTGGAGCACCTGGAGCTCTGTTTTTATTGCTTACTGTGTCAACTGGTTTTTGATTCAGGTTTTGTCTTTGTGTGACCGGTTACCTTTGATTATGTTCTGAACATATTTGAAAAACTGCTTGTAGAAATAATTTGAGACCTATAATAATTTCTAGAAAGAATGTTTACTTGTTTCTGCAAGGAACCTGGGGGCACTAGCAAACCAAGATCATCTTAATTAAATATCACAGCTTGAGAATTTCCCAAGCCACTAAGATGATTTGAAGTTAAGCTGCAGTCCACACAAGGGCTCATTTACCCTATTCTTAGGTGTAGTCTTTTAGGATCCTAATGCAAAGTGCTGACGAATTATAAAGGTCCCATTTTTGTATTCCAACCCATTGTAAGGTTATCAAATAGGGCTACCTAAGTCTATTAGCTGCTTCCTCTGCATTGGCCTATAGGGCAAAAGCTGCCCCAAATGTCAGTGTCATTTCTTTGGATTTCCTTCTTTTCTGAGTCTTGGTTTGGTAGTGCTTTACTAACTTATCACCTCTGATACCTTCAAACAGACAGTGTATTTTTTCAGCTTCTATAGTTCTTTTCAAAAGGGTTGTTCCATTTTACATAGTCTACCATTACAGGAGGCAGATTCTTCACTGCATTGTTCTTTCCTATCGAAGGCCCTTATTTTCCCCCAATTCTCTAAACTAACTCTTCCTCTGGGTAGCCTGCCTTAATACCAGAGTAGATTATAATACATCCACTAAATGTTCCTGCACTCCCTGTAATAACATTCACCATACTTATAATGCTTTTTGTTCAGTGTCTTCTGTTCAATTATAGATCCAAATAGGCCCTTATGGGCAGTCTCACCACTTCTGAATTCACCTCTTCATCATCATTGCCTAAACACATGCCTGAGCATTCTATATATTAAGATGATGAAAATAACTCTTGCACACACAGTTGTACACAGTTACAAAGGCATAAAATAGCCTGGAATGTTCAGGGACTAAAGGGAATTAATAAAGATTTGTTAATTGAGTAAATGATAAAGTGATATAATATGCTCAACCTGTTCCAACCTTTGGGAAAAGGAAATTATGATGCCTTACTTATAAATTCCTATTTTTCCTATTCAAAACTACTGTCAGATGTCAACTACTGCAGTGAAATATTTTGACACCTGTACAAACAAAAGTTTAATTACTCCCCACTAATATAATGCATACGGTATTAGGAAGGCCTTTTGGAAGAAACCATGCCTAAGGCAAAACCTTGAAGATGAACAGGATTATCAAGGAAAAGTAAGACTGTGCCAGGGTAAGGTTATCATTGATAAGCCTCTGCCATTAAATTCTATTATAGAACACCTATTACAATTATCTACTTATATATTGGCCTCTCCTTCTAAACAAATGTCTTTGGGGCCACAGACTACATTTTGATTCTTTGTTGTATTTATAATGCCCAGCACAGATGCTCATGCATACTTTAGTATTCAGTACGTGTAGCTTGAATGAAAAGTGATCTTGGAAAGTATTCTTCTGCATGTGATTGCCATTTTGAACAGTCTTGCAGCCCATTGCTTCTCTAGATTTCTATCTCCTCCTGCTCCCTCACACATCATCAGTTTCTCACTAGTTGATATCAATGATCATTGTTTCCTTATATTCCATTTTCCATGCTGCTTTCCAATGTTCCCTAAAAGCTATCCATGCAAGGGGCTCTATGTTCCATTCTTAGTTCCTCACATGGCAGAAAATACTATAGGGGTAAGTAAAACATTACATTTTTAATTTTAAAAAGACACACATTCACCTGAACAAAATAGCCGATATACTGAATTTAAAAATCAAGGCAGGAAAAAAAAAGAAATTAGTTTAGTTTGTTCAAAGAGGTTTAAAACTGAAAACAATTAAAACTCACTTTTGTGGTAAGGTGATCAAGCTCTATTAAATGCTACTTATCTTTACAAGAACACTGAAAGAAACTATTTGACAGTAAAGGGCAGGGGCAGACAGATGTGATACACCTTACTTTCCAGAAATGAATTGTTTTCTTCTCCTCCCCCACTTTGAAAAGTGAGGTAAAAAGATGGCTACTACCTCCCTACCTGAGCCCTTCTATAATACATCCAATATATGGGGTGGGAACTAAAACTCTGGTAGTACTCATTTATGTTTTCCATTTAGAAGCTGCCATTTTTCAGAGAAGGTAATTACACTAGTTAAATTTTGGCTTTATATTTGTGTTCTTTTGGTTGCAATCTCTGAATGCTGATGACTCACATTTCTGAGACCCCAGGACTCAGTGTGGACTATCCCATATCCATGGGGTTGGACGATGATGAAAAAAGAGAAGAGAAAAAAGAAATCAGATTGAACACTACCGTGCAGCCTCCAGAAACCGTCAGGACATATCACTTGATGGAGGAAAGGACATTCTGTAATAGTTAAGTCACTGTCTTAGTGATCTGAAGTTAAAAACATGACGATTTGCAAAACTGTAGGCAGAAGGGATGTAGTTTTGCTTTGAGAAGGTGATTTGCATAAATGCAGCATTTCGAAAGAAGGTCTAATTTCTCTATTAGATATTCAGGTGTATGGATAGAGGTCTAAAGGTTTTCAGTGCATACTTCTGCCTACAGAGAAACTGGTCTTTGAGGTGGTACTTAGAGTCAAATCAGTTAGACTTATTCAATCCTGATGGAATAAGTAAATTCCATCTATAGAATCAGTCTTAAATTCCCACAAGCAAATGGATAAGTTAAAAATAAACAAGAACAACCCTTTCTTTAACAATGTAGCAAGACAGGAAAATGAATGAAAATAGTAATTGGATCCTTTGTTGAACATTTTTGATTTGCCAGGTACAGTGGTAATTTGCATGAATTATCTCATTTAGCACTCAAAGTAATGCCTAGGAGGCAAGTATTGGTGTTATTATCTCTACTTCCGAGATGAAAAGACTTGAAGTTCAGAAAGGTTTTAAATATCTCATCTAAAGTTATACTGGTAAACTTAGGCCCACTGGGTCTAAAGCTGAAGTTCTAATCATAGTGCTACAAAACCACTTAAACCTTCCTCTTTTATCTGTTTTAAAGAGAACTGATTTTCAGGAAACTCCCTTCCATTTCAAGATTGGTCCTTTTCTCATTCAGTCTTCTAGAATAGAGAAAGACAGATTCATTTTGGCAAATATCATAAAGTATGTTCTGAGCCATCTGGAATATGTAACAAGAATTTTTCAGATTCTTGACTCATCTTTCCATGAGGACTGATCTGTCCTGTTAATTCATACATGTACATCAGATGTCTGGAAACATTAGGCACTTTAGGGTTTTATCAGATCCGAATGCCAATATTCATGATGGTGTCTGTCAGGGCCTAAGTCAAAAGAAATCTGACCTGTGAAGATTATTTCCTTACAGGTCATTACTCCAGGGATAACTACCTGAACCTAAGAGGAAAATACCTGGTCAGACTCATTTATTATCACAATCTAATAATGCTAATTGGCAGTCTCTGTGATTACGTTTAGGGAGAACTCCCCTGCCATCTCTAGCCAAGAGGCCGCTATTATTGATTATTTGATATATAAACCAGTTTTGTGCTTATTGCTGGGCTTGAGATATTTTAGTCCAGCTTGAGTGTGATTATTTCCTCATAACTTATTGTGACCCTCAACATTGCTGATTTAAGCATGAACCTATATCTATCTATTACAGAATTAAATGATTATAATGTAGCTTAAGAATTTCAAGATTCCACTCAAACTTTATTTTAGAAAAATTTGATGTTTAAATCCTTTTATAATATAACTCAGTTGGAGGCTTCGGAATCAGTGTTAATGAACTTTTAAAAATACAGCTTTAAGAGGTATGATTTCCAGCATGGCTTTCAAAAGAGGATCAGGTATGTGAATCTCTATCAACAAGTTATTTACTTAACTTCAGGGTTCCCAATTCTGTGCACTTCTGCATTCTCTGTGACTAGGTTTAAACAATGATTTAAATATTACAGGTGATTCCTCCCATGGTTTTATGCAATGAACATATACCTCAAAGTTAATATAAGAAAACATGTCTTCTTGAAAATTATTTTCTTAATGGTAATGTTTCCAACAAGAGTATTAAAGTAGACAAAAAAGTGACTAAACACAAAGACTGAATTGAAAAAGTACAGATTTTAAAATGGCTAAAATCCTCTGGGGTCCAATTTAGAAGTTCTAGACTCCCTGGTGTTGGAAAAATGAAGAATAAAAGGGGATAAATGGAAGAAAATTTTGGAAAGAATGCATAGGGTGCACCTGAACTTCAATCAAATATAAAAAGATATCAGAACTAGATAGAATCCCTTTGAAATATAAACTAAGAAGACAAAGCATAAAGATAGTACTTATATATTTTGCAGAGGATAAGTCACATGTAGGGAAAATCTCAGATAATTAAAATTTATCTTGGAGAATCTCTTAATAAGGTGGTGTACTGGAAACTAACATAGAAACCATCCCTGGTTCAATACAACCAGTTCTTCAAGCAATGACACAAATCACCATTTCTTTGGCTGGGCTCCAGGTGAAGCAGATGGCTTATAGCAGAGTGCCACATTATAATAAAAATACATACTTTTAAAGACAAGAATCACATGCAGCCTAGCAAAGTGCTCATACTAGAGAAATACTTGGAAGCTGATAACTACTAAAGGAATGGCAGATGTATTTCCCACCTCATGCTCATTTTGGGGCACATGTTCACTGAATAAAATGGAGGGCAGATTCATCTACACTATTTATAACATTATTTCTCTCAGACTATTTTTTAGTTTTTACCTGAATGCTTCCAGTTAATTTGCGTAGTTCTATTTCCACATGATGCTACTCCATTGGATTTGCTTTAAAAAATAAGCTTTCAGAACCTAACAGCCCCAAGAAATAGCATAGGTTAAAAAATATATTCCAGTTTAAAAGTGATTTATATAATTTTATGATTGTCTAAAAGGCTTGGTTAAATACTGTCAGCATATTTGGGGGGATATTTTCAAAATATCCTTCTACAAAATGTTCTTTGATTCTTGTGTATCTGGACTAAATATGTCACAAGTCTGACTGGACACAGCAGGCCACAGAACTATATTTCAATTCCCTACTGGATATCACTACTTGCATATCTCAAAGGCATTTCAAATTCAACATATTAATAGTTGATCCTCACCTCTAAACATGCTCTTTGAGTGTTTTTTGTCTTAAGATAGTACATCCTTAAGTCCTATACATTTTGCCTCCTAGGTAAAGCCTGAATATATCCACTTTCCTCCATTTCCACTAAAACTATCTTCGTGTGAGTCACTGCTGATTCTTACTTGAGCTGCTAGATGGCCCACCCATTGGCTTCCCACATGCACTCTGGTTTCCTATTTGTTCTCTATATCCCAGCCATGAGCTTTCCAAAGGGCCCTTCTGATCCCAACACACTCTGTCTAAAAAAAGCACAATTTTAAGGAATTTAGGACAGCAAATTCCCCGCTGTCCTAAGGAAAAGATCAAACATCACAAGGTCCTAAATGATCTGGACAGCTCTCCGCCTCTTTAAGCACTATGGTCTCCATGTTCCAGCTGCGCTGGGCTTCCTTCAGGTTCCTTGTACCCATCTAGCCCACTGACCACCAGATAGACACTTTTTGTTTGTTTTTGGTGAACTTTTTATTTGAAGTCTTTTAGTCATTGTGAGAATCATTGGTTTTGTTTTCTTAAATAAATGCTTTACGGAAGCGTACAAATATAAAATAAACAAAAGTGAGCAAATCTTTCAGATACAGTTCAGTGAACTTTCTCAAAGTGAACACACTTATATAACCACTACCCAGATAAAGATATGTACCACTCCAGTGACCCAGCGAGACCCCTGTCTCGAATGAATGAATGAATAAAAGTGAAGGGAGACAAAAAAAAAAAATATCAGTATTACTACTTCTGTAGTACTGGACCATTCCCAGTACTACAGAAACCTCCATCATGTTCCCTTCCAATCATTAAGTCCCCCCACAAAAGGTAACCATTATTCTGACGTCCATCACCATATATTCATTTAGCTTGTTTTTGAAATTTAAATATTGGAACTTTTCTGTATCTGGCCTTCCCCTCTCTTTTTTTCTACAAACTCTTTGTTCATGAAATTCATCCATGTTACAGTGTATAATCAAGGTCATCTTTTTTTTTTTCCACTGGTGTATTCTATTTCATAAATATACTACATTTACTTACATTCTACAGCTGATGAAGGTACTGATTTCTAGTTTGGGCCTTTTATGAAGAAGGCTGCAATACACATTTTTGTACATGTCTTTTCTGTGAACATAACACATTTCTGTTGTGTAAAGACCTAAGAGTGAAATGGTTAAGACAAAGGGTAAGCATGTGTTCCACTTTGGTAGGTATGGCAGGTAGCTGGATTGCAGAGAAAAAGCTTTAGCTCAGTGCAGCACCTTTGCCTCATCACTCTGATGTCTTTCTGAGACTACTGCCATTAGCAAGATTCTTTAAACATCCTCCTATAAAAATTTCAAACATATACACAAATATAAAGCCTCTGAGTACCTATAACATGACCTATATTCAACAGTTACCAATATTTGGCACGTTTACTTTATCTGTTCACCCTCTGCTCCCCTTTTGCTGTAGAACTGTTTTGAAGCAAATGCCTCACTTTATGTATGTCGTTTCTTCCATACATACTTCAGTTTGCATCTCTAAAAATATGGACATTCTCTTAGATAACCACAATGCCCTTATTCCACATAACCAAATTCTCATGAATGTAAGAACTGTTTTGGCTTGCTACTATATTTCCAATGTCTCACAGTTTTTAGTACATAATACTACTCAAAGAACATTTCCTGAGAATATATGAAAAGATTTAAGTGTTTTCACCATCATTTTAGCCCAACTACAAAGATTCTGGTTCAGAGAAGAGTAGCAAGTTCAGAACCATGCTCTAGATCATACGGTCATTTAGACAAGGAGAAACCTAAAACTGATTGTAGAGGTGGAATAATACAACTAAAAATTATCTCTCCAAAGACATAAAATGTACTTAATGAAGCCTATTAAAAATATATAGCAGATGTCCCACTAAAATCTATGATGCAAGTTCAACACCAATCGTACTATTTCTAAGCAGCACAGATGTGTTTTAATAATTAGTTTCTTTAGCTGATTAGCTTTGCAAGGTCAAAATTAGGTCAATTTACACCAAAAAGTACTAAGAGCTGATTTAATACCCAGAAATGAGCTTGGAATTGGTAGGTTTCTACTGTCAGAGATTTTCTAGATGCCTTAAAAGAAGATTTAAAGAACACAATTGCAAAGAAATAGGCTCATCCTAAAGTTTTTTCTTAAGCCATTAGAAAAATTTAAAGCTTAATTAAAAAGTAAAATGAAAACAGTATTATGACTAAGAAATCATTTAAGTTCAAATTCTAAACATTTTAAGGTTTTTTAATAGCATTAGCTTTAAAAAACTGTAACTGTGAAAGCCTTGTTTTGAGACCATCCAAAGCTAAATTTTTTAAATATCTATCATTTATCAAGTATGTCACTAAAAAAAGGAGAGAACTGAATTGAAAGGTAACATATAATTATATTTTTATTTCACTAACTTTTGTTTACATTCAAAATCCTAAATATGTAGGCCCAGATTTATTTTCCAGATTGGGCTTTAAGAAACAATTCATTCAGGAAATTCTCCTTCTAGTTAGGATATAGAGAGTTGCAAAAGCCCTTAATTCTGACATAAAAAACAACAGATAAACTAAGCAATCATTTTTCATTAAAACCATCAAAGAGACTTGGATACAAAGAAATCTAAATTATTTCCAGAGAGGGCTGAATCCTTCCTAGTTGAGCAAAAACAAATACTAGCATTCATACCTGAGGGCATTTGCCCAGTGCTGGGGCCATAGGGTGGGCAAAGTAGCAAAAATGCCATTGGCACAGGAACTTTGCTAGGATAAGGAGAAACCAGCCAACTTTTAATAGCCAGGACTGGGCTAGTATGGTGCACTGGGATTTGGAGAAGCTCGAAAGGCAGAATGGGTCCTCTGCAAACCAGTTCCCCCTCATGCTACTTTATCAGGAGGTGGAGGAAGCTGGTGGTTGTGCTGCAAAGCAGGAAGAAAGGGGAGGTTTCTCCCAAGCCCAAACCAACTATAACCACACAGTTAACTGTCATTATTAACATGACTTTACCATTCAATCCTCTGCTATCCTAGAAACTGTTGCTAAGAGAGCAGGTGGTTGTTTCAAGCACCTGGAGAAAATCTATTTATTTGAACAACAGACTTATCAACTAACCCTCAGGAGAGTAAATACCCTCTTTTCAAGAACAGTTGACTCAATTACACTACTCTTCAAGACTCTCTTTGAAATCTGTTCCTCAATGTGTCTACCAATTCTCAACCAGTAGGTCATGAAATCATGCCAAACCCCAATCAAGACGTTTCCCTACCCCTCCCTTCAATCTCACTCCACATTAAAAGACCTGCTAAAGATCAGATCTCCCAAATTTCATAGATCTCCTGACTTGGTCTTCCTTACTGGAGTAAACTACAAACTCAGCATTCTTTGATGGTCTTTCCATGATCATGGCAAGAAAGGTGGGCCTGATCCTGTGCTTAAGACACTGGAAATTAACTGAAGTGGTACTCAGCCCTGGCCCAGCTCAACTCCAGATTAGATAAAAGGGATCAACCCCTCATCCTAGCTATCTAAGGGGATACTCTTCTAGAGGAAAATATTACCTACTTTAGTCTGTAATATTTTTTTATACAATGTCTAGCATAAAATACAAAATTATAAAATATGAGCAGAAACTGGAAAATGTGAGCTGTAATCAAAAGTAACAAAAGCAATAGAAGCAGAATCACAGATGGCTTAGGGAATTAGCAGTAGATCTTAAAAGAATGATTATAAATATGTCAAAGAATTTAGATTAAAAAACTGACCAAATTAGTTACACAGATATGATAACTCTAATAGAAATTCTAGCTAAAGTATGATATCTGAAATGAAAATATTTATTGGTTAATATTGAACAGCAGAAAGAATACAGAAATGATCAATGAATTAAAAAGGTGAACAGAAATTTATCCAAAAGTAAGCTTAGTAAATGACTATCATACATCAGTTTTTTCTTTCAATCTTTTCACCCTTGGAAACAGAAGAGGCTTCCTTGTTTAAAATCTTTTTTTTTTTTTTTGTGCCCACTTTATAGACAAGTACTTGGCACACAGCATTTGATGTTTAATAAACTAAAATATCTGTTAATGCACATTTCTATTAACATAAAGACTTTAAAAGATACGATTAAAAAGATCTCATGATATTACTCAAATTTATGAAGTTTCATAAAATCCAAAATAAAGGACTTTAAGAGGTTCTTAAGTAAAAATATGTGCCACATTAATTATGCTTATCAACGTGTTACAAGGCCTATAGAATTCAGTATTGTAATATGCTGTACAAATTTGTAGCCTAAGAGCAATAGGCTATACCTGCGGTCCCCAACCCCCAGGCTGCAGACCAATACCTGTCTGTGGCCTGTTAGGAACTGGACCCACACAGCAGGAGGTGAGTGGCAGGCAAATGAGCGAAACTTCATCTGTATTTACAGCTGCTCCCCATAGCTGGCACCACTGCCGGAGAACTGCCTCCGGTCAGATCAGCGGTGGCATTAGATTCTCATAGGAGTGCAAACCCTACTGTAAATTGTGCATGAGAGGAATCTAGGTTCACTCCTTATGAGAATCTAGTGCCTGATGATCTGAAGTGGAGCTGAGGCAGTGGTGCTAGTGCTGGAGAACAGCTGCAAATACAGATTATCATTAGCAGAGAAGTTTGATTGCATAATAAATGTAATCTGCTTGAATTATCCTGAAATGATTCTATGGAAAAAGTGTCTTCCATGAAACAGGTCCCTGGTACGAAAAAGGCTGGGGATTGCTGGGCTATACCATACAGCCTAGGTGTATAGTTGGTTATACCATCTAGGTTTGTGTAAGTACATTCTACAATGTTTACATAATGACGTAACTGCTTAGTATTGCATTTCTCAGGACATATCGCCCCTGTTAAGTGATATATGACTGTATTTAAAAAAAAAAGTCTGTTTCTTAAGCCTTGCATTCATCTCTAAACAACTGTAGTAAAGGAAAAATGCCTAGGAAAAATAACATTCTTTGTCAAATGTTTAAAAACACATAGCAGTTAGTATCAGTCATTATTCCAGTGCATGCTAGTAAAAAAGTAGAATAAAAGAAATGCAGAAATTAAGACACAATAAACGACTACTTTAAGAGATGTACCAAATAAAAATATCTACATGTCAGAGATCCAGGTTGAGTATCCCTAATCTGAAAATCTGAACTGCTACAAAATCTAAAATTTTTTGAGCGCTGACGTGATGCTCAAAGGAAATGCTCACTGGAGCACTTCAGATTTTTGGATTAGAGATGCTCAACCAGTAATGCATATACTCCTAATTCTAAAATCCAAAACACTTCTGGGCCGGGCACAGTGGCTCACGCCTGTAATCCTAGCACTCTGGGAGGCCGAGGTGGGTGGATCGCTCGAGGTCAGGGTTTGAGACCAGCCTGAGCAAGAGTGAGATCCTGTCTCTACTAAAAATAGAAAGAAATTATATGGACAGCTAAAAATATATATATAGAAAAAATTAGCCGGGCATGGTGGTGCATGCCTGTAGTCCCAGCTACTTGGGAGGCTGAGGCAGTAGGATCGCTTAAGCCCAGGAGTTTGAGGTTACTGTGAGCTAGGCTGACGCCACGGCACTCACTCTAGCTCCGGCAACAGAGCAAGACTCTCTTAAAAAAAGAAAAAAAAAAAAAAAAGAAACAAAACACTTCTGGCTCCAAGCATTTTCAATAAGGGATACTCAGCCTGTATTAATGTGTGTGAGCATATAATCTGATAAAATCATCTTGAATATTTTCATTTTTAAGGTATAAAACTCATTTGCCATATAAAAAGCTTATTTAATGTATCTCTAGAATTATGAAAGAGGATGATTTTCTATACCTGTGAGGAGCTTACAGACAGATGCCAATATAAATGCTGCTGACACACAGAGTAAGAAAACATTATACAATTATAATAAATGACATTAAAAATAAACTAGAACTCATAAAACATATTAGTTCTAAATTTTATAGCCTTAAACCTTTTGCTTTTAAACTATACACTTTCCATAAAAATAATGGATTTTATTATTCCTTTAAGGCAAGGTTAAGCAGGCTGATAATGACAAATGGAATGTCAGCTGCTCTCTACATCGCCATACTCCATCATAAAAGCAAAGACAACTTAATCTGTCAATATCATAAGGTAAAAATGCTCAGAAAATGTGTTATCAGTATGTGTTGGCAATTTATCCTTCAACCATTATAGGCAACCAAGACTGAAGACATTTACATATAAATATCACAGCATGTAGAATTCCTAAGATGTAAAATTGGTTAATGTAAAACATTAAAAATGCTATCATATTTTTCTGGGGGTGTATGGTGGTGGGAGACATTGCAAAGAAAAGATAGTTTTCTTTCTTGTTAGAACCTTTCATAGAAAAGCATCAGTCTACAGCACACATGCTAGGAAAATTAAATGCAAAGGGGGTGCTCTTAGCATCTTGTTACTTTGAAAAATACAATTTCCTCTAATTTTGTAATTAGGCCACAAATTTAGAATCTCATTAAGAAATAAATGGTTATGCATACACTTAAAATGGGGTTAACTACATAGAGAAATTCTCCATCTTAATCTGTAGCTATGCATTCAAGTTTTAAGCACAACAAGAAAAGCATTTCTTATATTTGAAGGTTTGTATGTAGCAGTACAAATCCAGATATATTTTTCACCTGTTTTCCTAAAAAAGCCAAATCTCTTCCTCCCCAAAGTTACTTTATCTATTCTTTTACCAGGCACTATTTTTTATTTTTCAATATTTCCACTAATTCTTCTGACCATACAAAGCGGAAACAAAGTTCCAATTAGGCACTCAACCTTTTTAACTTTTGTTATGAATTACTCCAACTAATCTATCCATTCAAAAGTAGCCTTACAGACCATGGTTGTATAATAGCTCCAGAGAGTAGGTAGCAGAAGAGGGTAAGGACTTGGCACCACTCCAAAAAGCAAGAGAGCTGGAGTGAATATGAGTGGATGGTTGCATCTCACAAATAATGAAAACCTAATAAAAGCAGCAGGCCACAAAATTTTACTCATGTTAGAGTGAGCACCCTGAGAAGGCAAGGAAGGGGGTTTCCAAGAAATGTAGATACTTAACCAAACTATAAGCTTACCCTGAGAGGATGAAGAAAATTTCAAAGCTCTACCTTTTATCTGCTGCAAAGAGGATGAGACATGTGAATGATCCCCCCATATCAGAGTGTATTCTGATTATACATATCTTCTTACCCTCTCCCTGCCAACAACTGCTTATAAAAATTTTAAAATGTTTCATATGCAATATGCAGCCTGGTTTCTACCACACCTGGAGTATCTTATTCATAAGGTTTCTCTATTTTTTTATTTTGGAGATAGAGTCTCACTCTGTTGCCCTGGGTAGAGTGCAGTGATGTCAGCCTAGCTCACAGCAACCTCAAACTCCTGGGCTTAAGCGATCCTCCTGCCTCAGCCTCCAGAGTAACTGGGACTACAGGCATGCACCACCATATGGGCTAACTTTTCTATTTTTAATAGAGATGAGGTCTTGCTCTTGCTCAGACTGGTCTCAAACCCTCCTACTTCAGGCTCCCAGAGTCCTAGGATTGCAGGCATGAGCCACCATGCCAGGCCTAAATATATTCTTTTAACAGTTTGTTAAAAGCCACCAAGGCTTTTTTTTCTTTTTCTTTTTTATTATTTCAGCATATTGTAGGGGTATAAAAGTTTAGGTTACGTATATTGCCTTTCCCCTCCAACCCCCCCGAGTCAGAGCTTCAAACGTGTCCCTCTCCCGGAGAGTGCACATCGCACTCATTATGTATGCATACACCGATCCCCTCCCCCACTCATATCTGCCCAACACCGTATCAATGTTATTCCTAAATGTGCTCTTAGGTGATGATCAGTGAAACCAATTTGATGGTGAGTACATGTGGTGCTCATTTTTCCATTCTTGGGATATTTCACTTAGTAGAATGGGTTCCAACTCTATCCAGGAAAGTACAAGAGGTGTTATATCACCATTGTTTCTTATAGCTGAGTAGTAGTCCATGGTATATATACACCACATTTTTTTTTTTTTTTGAGACAGAGTCTCACTCTGTTGCCCAGGCTAGAGTGCCGTGGTGTCAACCTTGCTCACAGCAACCTCAGACTCCTGGGCTCAGGCAATCCTCCTGCCTCAGCCTCCCGAGTAGCTGGGACTACAGGCATGCACCACCATGCCCGGCTAATTTTTCTATATATATTTGTAGCTGTCCATATAATTTCTTTCTATGTTTAGCAGAGATGGGGTCTCGCTCTTGCTCAGGCTGGTCTCAAACTCCTGAGCTCAAACGATCCGCCCACCTCGGCCTCCCAGAGTGCTAGAATTACAGGCGTGAGCCACCACGCCCAGCCAATATACACCACATTTTATTAATCCACTCATGTATTGATGGGCACTTGAGTTGTTTCCACATCTTTGCAATTGTGAATTGTGCTGCTATAAACATTTAGGTGCAGATGTCTTTTTTATATAATGTCTTTTGTTCTTTTGGGTAGATACCCAATAATGGGATTGCTAGATCAAATGGTAGGTCTACTTGAATCTGTTTAAGGTATCTCCATATTGCTTTCCACAGAGGTTGCGCTAGTTTGCAGTCCCACCAGCAGTGTATGAGTGTTCCTGTCTCTCCACATCCATGCCAACATTTATTGTTATAGGACTTTTTGATAAAAGCCATTCTCACTGGAGTTAAGTGATATCTCATTGTGGTTTTGATTTGCAGTTCCCTGATGATTAGAGATGCTGAGCATTTTTTTATGTTTGTTGGCCATTCTTCTGTCTTCTCTTGAAAAATTTCCATTCATGTCTTTTGCCCATTTTTTGATAGGGTTGTTTGATTTTTTTCTTGCTGATTTTCCTAAGTTCTAAATAGATTCTAGTTATCAGTCCTTTATCGGATGTGTAGCATGTGAAAATTTTTTCCCATTCTGTAGGTTGTCTATTTGCTCTCATGACTGTTTCTTTGGCTGTGCAGAAGCATTTTAATTTAATCAGGTCCCATTTATTTATTTTTGTTGTTGCTGTGATTGCCTTTGGGGTCTTCTTCATAAATTCTTTGCCTAGGCCAATGTTTATAAGAGTCTTTCCCACATTTTCTTCTAGAATTCTAATAGTTTCACTCATAAGGTTTAAGTCTGTTAATCTACCGTGATTTGAGTTTTGTGAGAGGTGAAAGGTGTGGGTACTGTTTCAGTCTTCTACATGTGACTATCCAGTTTTCCCAGCACCATTTATTGAATAAGGATTCTTTTCCCCAGTGTATATTTTTGTCTGTTTTGTCAAAGATTAGATGGCTATATGAGGATGGTTTTATATGTGGGTTCTTGATTTGGTTTCACTGGTCTGTGTCCCTGTTCTTGTGCCAATACCAAGCTGTTTTAATAACCACAGGCTTGTAGTACAGTTTGAAGTCTGGTAAATTAATACCTCCCATTTTGTTCTTATTGCTTAAAATTGCTTTTGCTAAACGGGGTCTTCTCTGGTTCCACCAAGGCTTTTTGGGTCAGGAAACAGTAAGGAGATTTTATGTTGCAAGGAGAACATTACAGTGATTTTTATTCTTTACCAGTAAAATGGGAATAATATTAGTACACATCTCAAATGGTTGAGAACTTATTTAAATAATGGTTTTAAAGTAATCAGCACATTACCTGACATTCAAGTGTTCAATGACTGTTAACATTATCACAGGAAAATATATTATTCGGTGAAATAATTTAATAATTCATTTATTATAAATATAATTATTCAATTATTCTGAATAATAATAATCTCAGAAAAGATTATTCAGAATAATCTCAGAAGAGTTAATATTCAATGCTAAGTACTAAAATCTCTAACTCAGTACCTGACATGCATTCAATAAATTTGGTTTGTATCATTACATTCCTCTTGAGATGAGTTATAGAACTATGTTATTCAGCAGTGACCAGATACATCAAAGTCCACTCTAACCTCCCGCCACCTTCCTCCCAAATAAACCCTAGGCCTGCCTCATTTCCACACAAACTCTTTTATATAAAAAACATTCAGGCAACCACAACCTGAGAATAAAAATACAAATCTAACATGTACTTTATAAATGTAAGATAATGTAACAGTTTATTTCTAATTCATTTTTTCTTATGGAATTTTTTTTTTTTTTAAGAGACAGGGTCTTGCTGTATTGCCCAGGCTGGGATGTAGTGGCCCGATCATAGCTGACTGTAACCTTGAACTCCTGGGCTTAAGCAATCTTCCCTGTTTAGTCTTTTGAATAGCTAGGATTATAGGCATGTGCCACCATACCCAGCTAATTTTTAAATTTTTTATAGAGATGGGGGTCTCACTATGTTGTCCAGCCTTCTTACAAAACTCTTTGATTGTACAGGGACAAATGGAGCAAGTACCTATTTTCCACTTACAATATTCTTCAATACCAAAATTTTGATTACAATCTTTGGATTAAATAGACTTTGCCAGTTTTTTTCTTTTGTTTCTTTTTCATTCTTTTAAGTATACAGAATAAAACTAAGATCACTGAAGGACAGAAACAGTTTCGTTAAACACAAAGCTTTTCCAAATAATAGGAAAGTTACTGACAGCTAGGGTTCCACATGACCTAGGTTCAGCAAAGCAGATGTTCTGAACAAAGATTTAAGAGGAGAAAGTGGCCAACGTGAGTTGGGGGGCAGAGGGTCAGGAACAGGATGGTTGTGATGGGATTTGTTCACCTAGGGGTGTCAGTGGTGGCTAACACTGAGTGGGCAGGGGCACTGGGGCTGATACAGCCTACGGTGGTGGAGCCATCGTTCTCTTCACAATAGAGGCAGCTTTGTAGCAGGCCAGCTCTAAGGTGTGGTTCTAGGAGCTGATTCTAGAAGTTCAAAATATAGTCTGCTCCTTTAGCTCTCCCAAATGTGTCTGGAAACTATCTTCTTCCCTTTCATAAGTCCCTTTCAGTTTAAACAAGCTGATCTAAATTCCATTGTTTGAAACTAAGAACTTGACCAATAAATCAGAAAATAACATTTCAATGAAGTCAATAAACTCATTTACCTATATAAAGTTAAAAATATGCACAAGTAAAACAGTTCTGACATCTTCACTAGAGTTTTATATCTGCTCTATTTTGATTTAATGAAAAGGTCACTGAAAATAGATTTGAAATATTATTTAATAATACTGGTGATGTGACAAATAATTTCTAAGAATTCCCTTAGAGATTGATCAATTTTCATCAATCAAGACCGTCTTTTTTTCAACTCTCAAGGATTACTAATATCAAAATCAAACAAGAGCCTAGGAGTCAAAGCCTTTAATCTTTCAGTTAACCGAATCATTCCCACTACTAAAAAGAAGAATTAGAAAATTCGTGGGCAATGAATGAGGAGAATAAAATTTTGCTTTTCATTAATTAAATAAATGAATATAATAGGTGCCCCAAAGTCATAAATCTGAAATTCATCTGTTTTATACAGTTTCCGACAATACAATTTTCAACAAAAATTTTAACCAGAGTTTTAAAAACTATGTAACTATTTTAAAAATAGTATAAATATCCATGTTAATACCACCTATGTAAATTCATACTTAAGGCCTACATTTTATTAACAATTTGAAACTCATGGTAAAGGCAAATGTTATCTTAAAGTTTATAAACATTTAGAAATTATTTAAGAGAAGAAAAAATTCATGTATCTTAATAATCTAACATTTCTGGTTACATTGTCAGTGCTTTCACATATATCATCTGTGTTAACTGGGCATCAAGGTAGAAAGAATTATCTTCATTTGTCATAAAGCAGTTGAATAGTATAAGGTACAGATTATACTTAGGTAACTTGAACAAATAAGTGGTAGAACCAAATGTAAATCCATATTTGCCTAACTTTTCTATAATAAATCCCATACTTTTTCTATTATATACCAGGTTCATTCTTTAAAGAAAGGTAACTCAATATTGGTTTCTTAATTATTTTCATAAATACAAAATACTCTAACAAATAAACATCTTACTTCCAATGGAGTGTTAAGAGTTATTAGGAGGAGTAGAATGTGAACTTTTGTCTTTAAAGATAAAGTTGAGTGCTTTTGACTAATTATATGATAGGGAATAATGAACCTATAAAGAAAAATCATCATGTAAAAAGAGTTTCCTAATACTTTTTCTATTGAATTAAAACTATACTGACTTTTTTAAAGTCTACAGGCCTATGAAACTAGATCTGTTCAAGGGCAAAGACAGACTGTCAAATGTAATAATAGTTGTTTTCATTTATCACAACCTGGTAATTAATTCATTAGCCTGCCAATCAACTGCACTGCTAGTGAAATTTGTGAAAGTAGAATGAAACAGCTTACCGTGCACATGGATGTCTTTGTGATTTTCAGAGTAAAATCTGAAGAAAACTCCAAAGCTGAGATAGATGTTGCATGGCAATCTATATGCTACCCATAAAAAAGAGTGAAAGAGTTAAAAGAAAAAAAAAAGAGACAAACATCACTTCCTTTTTTATGCAAAAAGGATTATGGTAAACCAGTGTTTCACAAACTTGAATCATTCACATACCATTTGGGGGATTACTTCCAAATTTAAGGGATATTAGTACAAACACTGAAGTCAATTTTTCTTTAAATCAAATTACTACTGTTTTACTTAGAATTCTTACAAACAATGGTATATATTAAATCATGGCTCTGATGTGCACTGTTTTTCTGTGTTCCACATAAAATCATTCTGCATACCAACTGTGGTATACCTACCATGTTTGCTATAAATTATGTGTGATTAACAGTCAATAAATTTATAGGAAATGCTAATTTTAAAACACATGCTAATGAAAAGAAAAAGTTGTTTAAAAATTCATGTCCATAATTGCATTTGAAGATAAGTTTGTTAAATATTAGGAAAAATCACAACAATTCAAACAAAACACCACAACTGTGAAGATTCAACTCGGGGAAAAAATAGTCAAATATCTTTATTTTCCCATTCTGCCCTGGTTCAAATCCTTCTCCATTTCACTTTGGAGACGGAATGGAATCACCTTTTAACCATGGACGTCTGACCAGAGTGTGTTGTACCTGCCCATGAGTACATAATAAACCAGTGAACACAATTCATATAACTATATACCTGAGGGATTACTCTATTTAAAATAGTTTGAGAAAAATTTTCAAAAATTTGTAGGAAAATTGGGAAATACAGAATTATATTTACTAAAATAAGTGATTAATGTTAGAAAAGTGTATGTATACTTTTCAAATACCGTCATTCGCATTCCTAAATTTTCTATTTCAACTACTTATTCATAACAGTTTTGGCATTAAGCAAAGAAATCACCAGAGACTGAAATTGGCACTGCCCTCAACTTTCCTCTTTCTGCTCAGTCTTAAGGCTGAGTTGCCTATAACTGTATACTCCTACCTTGAGCCAAAGAGCACAAATGAATCCCTTACTATCAGTGTACCAGAGCACTGAACAGTCCTATAATCATTAAGCAGGCTGTGGTTTTTTTCCCTTAAAAGCTGAATACAATTTTAATCAGCTTGCTCTTGCTGAGAAACTTCCGATTTATTATTCTATGCTAATTTTTAATACTTTTTCCACTTAAGAAAATTAATAAACACTTACTACATATGTATTTTGTTCAGAGAAGAATTATTGATGCTATAAAAGTAACAGTGTGACTACAAAGAGGCAATATCCTATACCTAACACCGAACAAACTATTGTATATTTATTTATCTAGTTGAAACAGACAAATTAAGAAGTTTTTAAGAAAAGCAGCATGATTTTTCACTGCAAAGTTAGTGAACCTCTGTAACACAGAAAGATTCACAATAAAACCAGAGATTAACTGAGAAATTTGAACACAGTAGGGCTTTAGTTTCATGGGCAAATTTACTGTACTGTTCTTAAAATAAGAAAAGGCTGGCAGAAATTTGAATGAGAGAAGTTAAACTGCATGGAATATAAGACATGAATTGAATGAATAATCTGGCTATAAATGAGAAGCTAGAACAAGGCAAGGAGGTGGTGATAAAGCAGAAATGACAACACAACAGGACTTTTTACCTTAATTAAGCCAAAGTTAATGATTCAACCAGTTAAGAGTTAGAAGGATTATAAAACTGAGTAAAAGGAATTTTAATATATAAAAAGAAGTGATTGCAAAGGGATGATACAATCAACTGGTAAATATTATGACCTTAAATTGTTTACACTGATTAAAATTGGAAGAGTACTGTTTTGAAGGGCCATATGTCAAACCACTATATTAATTTCAAATACTAAGAAAAATGGCAATACTATTACAGAAAAGTAAAATTGCAAAACACCTACCTTAATACCACAAGGTTCTGAAATAAGAGTCTTTGGATCCAAAACTTCTACAACAGCTTCTGGAATAACTGCTTTCTTCATGCAGGACATGTTGAAGCCATAGACATCATCCCAAAAGGTAATTCTATCAGCGTATTTATTCATATCACTCACTGCTACAAGGCTCATAGTGCAAATATCAGGATAGACTGTAAGCAATAAAATGCCCAACAATTAAGCATCATCTCCCTTTATGACAGAATATAACTTTTAAAGGCTAAATATAAATACCAAATCCATCAGTATGGATCACTAGTGATAGGAGATTAACAAAGATACAGACCAAGGAAAACAACCATGTTCCATCTGGTAGCCTCTTTCAAAGAAAGATGCCTATTATCATGATGGTAAGATTAAAATAATTCCAACGATCGGGTCCCTACTAAAACAGGGTTATGTAAGTAACCCTGAAATGAGCATACTTAAAAATTAAAACTTAAAGTATGCCAAACTAAAAAAAAGCCACTAGATCTTTACTTCATATATTCCTCTAAAACATGCAGAAATAGACAAGTCATTTAAAAAGAGATGTAGCATGGGAAAAAAAGCATAATGGAGGCTTTTTTTTTTTTTTTTTGAGACAGAGTCTCACTGTGTTGCCCTGGCTAGAGCGCCGTGGCATCAGCCTAGCTCACAGCAACCTCAGACTCCTGGGCTCAAGTGATCCTCCTGCCTCAGCCTCCTGAGTAGCTGGGACTACAGGCATGCGCCACCATGCCCGGCTAATTTTTTCTGTATATATTTTTAATTTTCCATATAATTTCTTTCTATTTTTAGTAGAGACGGGGTCTCGCTCTTGCTCAGGCTGGTCTCGAACTCCTGAGCTTGAGCGATCCTCCTGCCTCAGCCTCCCAGAGGGCTAGGATTACAGGCGTGAGCCACCGCACCCGGCCCATAATGGAGTTTTATAGTTATGTAGAAGACCAGTTCATATTACCCTCTTTAATATTAAAAAAAGAGCATCAAATATGTGCCAAACATATGTGCCAGTCTAAGGCACAGACTATGGATACATGGCCCTACCCTCAAAAATTTATATTTGGACAATTTTGACAAATAAATGCACAATTATTTGTGAGCTAATAAATGCTAAGAAATGGAACGTACAAGGTACTACAGGAGCTCATAGCAAAAACAGCTGATTTGCACTTGGTTGGAGCAGGAAAGTAGGCTAATGTAAGACAAGAACTGAAGCTTGGCCGGGCGCGGTGGCTCACGCCTGTAATCCTAGCACTCTGGGAGGCCGAGGCAGGCGGATCGCTTGAGGTCAGGAGTTTGAGACCAGCCTGAGCAAGAGCGAGACCCCGTCTCTACTAAAAAAAAAAAATAGAAATAATCTGGCCAACTAAAATATATATAGAAAAAATTAGCCAGGCATGGTGGCGCATGCCTGTAGTCCCAGCTACTCGGGAGGCTGAGGCAGTAGGATCGCTTAAGCCCAGGAGTTTGAGGTTGCTGTGAGCTAGGCTAACGCCATGGCACTCGCTCTAGCCAGGGCAACAAAGCGACACTCTGTCTCAAAAAAAAAAAAAACAAGAACAAAAACTGAAGCTCAAGTGAGTCACGAGTGGGGAGGGAAGGAGTATTCTAGGTAGAGTGTGCAGTGTGTACGAAGCGTCATGATTAATAGATGAGATGGCCCACATGCAATCTAATTAGAGAGAAACAGTGGGATTTAAGGCTAGAAAGGTAAGCAGGGGCCAAGGAATATGTGCCTGACCAAACCAAATTAATAAATTGTACTTCATTCTAAGAATAATGATAATACACTGAAAAATTTCACATAGGGTAGGTAGCAACATGATCAGATTTTGAATTAAAAAAAACTATCTGGAGTTCAATGTGCAGAACGAATGGGAGGGTGCAAGACTAAAATAGAGACAAATTAAGAGTTCTAACAATCCCGGTGATCCAAACTAGGGTAATGGCTGTGGGAATGGAAAGGAGGAGATGTATTCAAAAGACAGGAGGTAGAACTCACAGGACTTTGGCTGTGAGGAAAAAGAAAAGGTCAAGGATGACAGTGTTTAGCTTTAGTGACTGCACAGACTGTGGTACTAACCATTATAATAGGGAATAAGTATGAGCATATGCAAAAGGAATATGAGTTTATTGCTTATTGGAGAAAACATAAAAATATCCAATAAGCAGAATGCACAAGTCTGAAATTCAAAAAGAGATTATCTGGCTTCAAGATATAAATTTGGATACCATAAGTGTACACATGGAAATGTAACTACGTAACTAGCTTGTGAGACTTAAGGAGACCAGGCAATAAGTACTAGAATTTAAGGAATGTATAGAAGAAGAAAAGGAGACTGAGAAGGTGGGGCCGCAGAAGAAAGAACCAAGAGGGTATCTGTTATAAGAGTTAAGGAATGAGTGACTCAGGAAGAAGCTCTCTACTTAATAACAAGTAAAGGTCTTTATGACACAAAACTTTAAAAATAAGACTGAGTCTCTCTCTTTTTATGACAATTAACTTTGTCCTTCAAATATCTCAAATATCGACTCTCAGGGATTCATGAATTAAAATATAAATCATATGTACCCATATCAACAAACTGAAAGCAAGTATGAATGTACCAATGAAATGCAGCAAAGAAACAATCCCATGATTATTATAGCTAGCCTTTCAGACTTGAACAGTAGGGAAATTACCATCTCCTTCCCCCAAACTTTGTTTTTATCCACAGCTTTGGAAATTTTATTATTCAATGACAGCAGCTCTAAATTATCCTCCAAATAAAGCACATGATAAAATCTGCTAGCATCAAAGCAACTGCTTCCAAATCTAACTTATGAGATATTTGGGAAAAAATACCCAGTGCTATGTCACTGATAATAAGTGTCTCAAGTCTTCCCTGACAGGCATGTGAGGAAGGTATGCTAGATGCACTGGGCCAGGGTCCACTACCATGTAAATTGAGTTACTTCTAATCTTCCCTTCCTCCACAAACTGGTAAAGCCTCTTGACTGTGTTTAAATTCATGATTAATACAAATTCTTCAGAGTAACTGATTTGTTAGGAAAAGGCTAATCTAGAAAGAGGATCAGCTACAAGGAAATGTCTAGTTTCCTGAAGCAGATCCTTAAGATGAGAAACACTGGAGAAAAAAAAATTCTGAAGTAACTTTAGATATTTGGCTAACTTCTCAATATATCCTTTTTTGGACTTAATATAACAATCATAGAAGCTTTCCCATATTATGTCCTATAATTTCATCATTAAAAAGCAACATAATAAGGGAATAGTCAGCAAACATTTTTTGTAAAGTTACTATTTTAGGTTTTGTGGATCATATGGTTTTTGTTGAAACTACTGCTTTCTGCTGTTCTTAGTGTGGAGGGCAGCCATAGACAATATGTAAACAAATGAGCATGGCTGTATTCCAATAACACTTAAACAGGCAGCAGGGCTAGATACAAATGGGGAGAAATGGTTAAGGGGGGTTATTATCAGGGCCACCATATCATTTCAGGTAGGGCCATTTGCATTGTAGTTCATGGGAACTTACATAGGAACTTGCATATGGGAACTTGCACAGAGTTGTGCAGTGCAGACACTCAAGTTACTTAACAGTTCGTAAAGTTCTTTTTATTAGAATATTTAAAAAAATCTTACTGGAGTTTTTAAATGCCATCTCTATATCAGGGTCGGCAAACTATGGCCCATGGCTCAAATCTAGCCTGCTGCCAGTTTTTGTATATAATTTTTAACTGGAACACTGCCATATTTGTTTGCTTACATATTGTCTATGGCTGTGCTGTGCTACAGTGGCAGAGGTAAATAGTTGGGACAGGGACCATATGGCCTTTTACAGGAAAAATGTGCTGACCTCTGGCTCTACATCTAACAATATGATGTATTAATATCACCAAGAAATAAAAATACCTTTTTCATAAAAAAATAACTTACTCAAAGTAGTAAAACAGCTTTGAAACTATAATATGTAACTATAATATGTTGGTAATTAGAAGAAACAAACTAAAGAGGAATATGATTTTACGTTTTCTAGTGTTGAGATATATTTTTGAAGTTAGTTATATTTCACAAAAATATAGAAAATCATGGTTTTTGTATTGTTAAAATTTAGAAATTTTAAGATCAATTAATATTCATAAGGATTTGTAATCAGTGTTACAGGTCAATTTGGTTCTATATCCATCTTCTCACAGCTGGCTAAAATCTTGGACCACCTGCCAGAATTCTGACTAACCCTTTTACCTTCATATTCTGACACATTTGTCATTTGATTTTTGTCAGAAGCTATAATTGAATAATTATTTCTTCTTGTAGGTGAAATTAACAATTCCTTCTTGTAAGTGATTGGACAAAAGCACCCTCTTAACAGACAATTTATAAATTCATGGCTTTGACATCTGTGTCCTTCTCGATTCACTGCCCAGAATTCATTTGTCACTAGAACGGCTCACATGGTGAATAGATAAAGATGGGAAATCCTTTATCCCTTAGAAATGCCTCACAAACTTTTGGACACTAAAGGATAAGACTGAGATGCATAAAGAAACAATTCCTAGTAAACACTAGTATTCACTGTGTGTATATAAATAACCACAGAGTAAAAAGGTTTAGAGCAAAGGCAGTAGTAAATAAGTCAAAATTAACTGTTTCACAGCATATGTAATCAATATGGAGAAAGATTTTAGTGAAATAACAATGATAGCAAAATGCTTGATATGCATAAAAGGAAATGTACTACAAAGTCACCAAATCAGTAGAGATTTTGGGAGTCAAACTTAAAAAATTAATTTCTAACATATAATTAGGGCATCTTATAGTTAAGTAAAACTTATTTGGAAATTAGACACATTTCATTAATGTATAAATAGTGACAAAGCCCACTGAAGCTTAGCTAGGCTAACATGTAGCTGCCAATATGCTCTGAAGAATTATATGCTCAAAAAAGTAGCAAATGATAGTGCTTATTTCACTCTGGGTGAAGGAAATGAGATGACAGGGCAAACAAAACAAAAGACACTTAAAAGAAAACCAACAAGCAGAAATGAGGGAGGAATGAGTAAGATGTATATATGATTCAGTTTTCCAAGTGGAAAGAGAAATAGCAAGAAAAGTACATTTGAAAATACCGAATTTATAACGAGCAGTTTCTTACTAGCATAGATCAGGTTTTCCAAAGCCAATTCCAATGCAAAATCTTGGAGAGAAGCAGAACTATCAGTATGTATTTGCCACTCTATTTTGTTGCCCCTTTCTGAACTGTTTGTGTAACCTTCCTCTGTAGAAGCTACAAATGACACAAACTTGTTTTCCTTCCCTTCGCTGCAGATTAGGCATGGGCACATAACCAAGTCCCCACTAATAAAAGGCACCTACAGTCTACTTTTTAGAGGCAGCAACAGCTCCTGTTGACAAGACTGGCAATATAATCTGTCAACTAGTCTCCAACATTAGGAGAGTGTTATCACTTCTACATCAGTCCCATATGGTAATTTTTAGTGTTGTTCCTCGTTGTGTAATGTTTTAGATTGGTTTTCTAGTTCTCACAGAAATTTTGTAACCTACCTTATCCCTTTAATAAATTCCTTTTGTGTTGAATGGCCAGGGAAGATTTCTATTTCTTGAAACAAGAACTCTGATGCAAAGGGAAATATACCTAAAACATATTCTTAAGAACAGACCTCTTCCCCTAGATTTTTGTTCAAAAGGGTCTGATGTGGAACCTGAACATCTATTTTTAACAAAAGGTCCCCAGTGACTGTGATGGTCTGTGCAGATTCATTAGGAAACAATGAGTTAAAAAATGGCTTAGTATTAATAGTTCAGCATTGTACTGGTCAGTCCTCAACTGTATCATCTTAACAACTGTAACTCAGGGAAGATGTGTATTCTGAAAGATCGCATAAAACATTTGAGTTTGGTTCTGGCAATGTGAGAGGAAAAAAAATCCTTCATTATACTTACAATGAAAGGCAATGAAAACAACATTCTTTTCTAGTAATATGGAAGAAGATGTCACGTTTAATGGGTCCCTAAATTTTCTTTTGCAAACTATGATTTTACAAACTATTACTGGTTTTGAGGAAGTTTCAAAGAAATGAATTATTTCTATGTGTTCCTAACAGACCATAATTTCAATTTGTCCCCTTCCTGATGATGTCGACTTTGATTACCCAATTAAGGCCGAGTTGGCTATGCTTCAATATGTAAATTTACTTTTTTCCCTTTTCTATAATAATCTGCAGATATTTTGTGAAGAGTTTCTTTGAAAGTAGGTACAAAGCTCATTCTTAACCAAACTTTCAGACTATTTGTTTTCCTTATTTATATCTGAGTGGACTTATTGTTCACATACAAAATTATAAGGAATCTAACTGAATTTTTATATTAGTAACAGCCAATTGAAAAATAAAATTTAAAATTTCCATTTGTAAGAATGACAAAAATATTAAATTACTTAGAAATAAACTTAACAAAATATGTGCAAGATCCTTACACTGAAAATTACAAAATAATGCCAGGAGAAATTAAAGAAGACTTTTAAAAATGAAAAGATATATTGTGTTAATGGATGGAAAAACTCAAGATGCTAATTATTCCCAAATTGTTCTCTTTCTTCAATCTGATCCCATTATAATTCTAGCAGTCATTTTTGTTTTAGCAGAAATAGCCAGATTCTAAAATTTATTTTAAAAATCACACACATACACGACCAAACTGCCAAAGGAATTTTTAAAAAGAACAAAGTTGGAGGATTTTCTTTACCTGGTATCAGTATAAAGCTACAGTAATTAAGACAGTATAGTATCAGTGAAAGGATAGACTTAAAGATCAAATGACCCAGCTGTGGTTCATTTGTGACCCATGTGACTCATGCCTGTAATCTAAAGATTTGGGAGGCCGAGGTGAGAGGATCACCTGAAGCCAGGAGTTTAAGACCAACTTGGTCTCCACAAAACAAAACAAAATGAAAATCTAGGCAGTAGTCCCAGCTACCCAGGAGGCTGAGGCAGGAAAATTGCTGGAGTCCCAGACTGCAGTGAGCTATGATTGTGCCACTGTACTATGGCCAGGGCAGTAGAGCAAGACCCTATCTCAAAAAAGACAAATGAATATAAAAATAGACCCACATAAATATGGTCAATTAATTTTCAAAAGAGATGCCAAACAATTCATGAGAAAGGCTATTGTTTCAGGTAAGGGTGCTAGAAAATATTAAATCTACCCTCACACCATACTTAAAAGTTTACTTCAAATGAATCACTAACTTAAATACAAAATCTAAAATTTCAAGAAGGAAATAGGAAAATTCTGTGAGAGTGTAAGGCAAAGATTTCTTTTTTTATAAGATGCAACAATTTTATTTTTATTGTAAATTGACAATTTATAATTGCATAAATTTATGGGGTACAAAGTGATGTTATAATCCACGAATACAAGGTAGAATAATTAAACTGGTTAACATATCCATCACCTCAAATACTTAACATTTTTGTGGTAAGAACATTTGAGATTTACTTAGCAATTTTGAAATGTATAATACTCTATATTTACCACACTGTGCAACAGAACACAAGAATAAAACATCCTTCCTGTCTGAGATTTTGTACCCTTTGACCATTATTTAAGAAAGATTTTAAATGAGACAAAATGTCATTTTCAAAACAGCATCCAAAAATGGGTGTATTAAACCATATTCAGCTGAGTACATGTTTAAGAGTCATCTGTATTTCCTTTTTCTGAGCTGCCATTCAATTCTTTGTCCGATTTTCTAATGGGTTTGTGGTCTGCTTATTTGCAGAATCTATTTATATGTGAGATTAGCTTTTTGTTGGTAACAGAAATTGAAAATATTTTTTTCCAGTCTATAGTTTGTCTGGTGACTTTGCTTATAACATATTCTGCCATTTAGAAATTTATATAGATGTAATCAAATCTATCATTTTTTTAAGATGTCTGAATTTAAATTCTTATTTAGGAAGGCCCCCTTCCCCTTACTCTAAGTTTATAAACCTATCTTTCTTTGTAGTATTTTAACCATTTGACTTTCTTTCATTTAATGTTTTACTCATTTGAAATTTATAGCATACAATTTGTGTATATTAAACTTTACTTTTTTTTTTTACATATGAGATGCTATATATAGTTGGGTCTATACCAGGATTTTCCATTCTATCTAATTCATCTCTCAATTCAAGAACCAATTATATACTCTTTTAATAATTAAGGCTTTATATATAATGTGCTTTAGTATTTGGTAGCACTATTCCTCCTGCTCTGTCCTCACCTTAAACCCTTCTATTTCAGAGTTTTCCTTGCCATTCTTGTTTGTTTACTTTTCCATATAAATTTTAGAATCAGCCTATTTAATTAAAAAACTAAACCTGTTGGTAGGGACTGCATTACAATTTCTGAAAGTTTATCATATAAAAGTTTTCAAATGCATAAAAAATATGGAAGGGCACAATTTATATTTTAAATTAACTTTGGGAGAACCAACATCTTTATGGCATTGATTCCCTCTATCCAAGAACATGGTATCCTGCATTGTTTTTCTATTTATTTACATCTTCCTCATATGTCCTTCAGTAGTAAAACTGTCTGCATATAAGTCTTGTTTATTTCAGTTATTCTGTAGCTTAATGATGTACTAAAATCTTTGATTATTTATATTTTTCAGTTGATTCGCTTGAAGTTTCTAGGTTCAATCAAAGAATACACAAATAGAGGTAAGTTTTATCTGCTCCTTCAAAAAATTTTTTATCTTAGTTCCTCTGGTAAAATGTTAAATAAATAATGGTGTTATATTGGCTATCGAAAGTTTGTTCTGATTGTAGACAAAAGATTTTGATTGTTTCTCTTCTAAACATGATAGAGATTTTCAGTTGAGATAAATATACTTTATCATATAAGCTAGAATTCTTATTTTTTCAAAAATAATTCTGAAAAACTTCAGTATCTACGAAGGTAGGCATATGATTTTGCTCTTTAGTCCGAAGCCCATTAATATGATTAATTATATAATATTGTGGCCCCAGTTCTCCCTTATCTAGTATCATGACTGATGTTTTCATTTTATTTGAATTTGCCTGGATGTCTTTATCCACCCTTTTAACTGTTCTGAATTATCTTAGTGTGGTTCTATAAAGTACACAGAATTGCGTTTTCTTTTGTGATCCTATGTGAAATTCTTTTTTTTAAATAGGTGAGTTTTACATTTATTGACTTGAGAAATGATTTTTTTGTTCTTGACTCTTATCATTTTCTATTATCTTTTCTATATCTGTAAGTTTTTGCAAAATACTTCATTACATGGTCTTTTGTTTTTTCCCAGAGTATTAATCCTTAAATTTAGGAAGACCTATAAGTAGCTAAGCACAACCTCGTATAATCTTTTTAGTTCTTTATTTTCAACATTGTTTCCTAATCTACCATCAGCAATGGTAAAATTAGTCTATTTCCTTATTCTTCCCTTTCCCTCTCTCTTTTTAACACCCAAGTTTTTAATATGAAATAGAAAGTTGTATTGATAACACTAACAACAAATAGTATATAGTTTTTTTCAGAAAAGTTAGGAATCAAATCATGTCATAATTAATTTGCCCTCAAGGAGGTAGGAATTATTGTTTCACTTTTTTTTTAAAGTCACTTTACTGAAGTATAATTTACATGCAGTAAAACTTATCCTTTTTGGTGTATATTTATATGTGCTTTGATAAACACAAATAGTCATGCAATCACCACCAGTCAAAAGATACGGACAGGAGCTACCACCACAAATCTCATCACTCAATCTAATGTCAGCTTTGTAGTGTTAAGAATAATTTTCCTACTTGTCAGCTTTACATAATATTCCATAAATTCTAAAGTAATAAAAGTATAAAACATTTCCTTCCATGTGCCTTCTGCATTTACTTTCCAATTTTGTGAGATGTAATATTTGACACTGTTAGCATATAAAAAAATTTACATTCTATGTTGTCATCCTAAAATACACATTTGTTTTAGTCTTCATTCTTGTTGTCAAAAGTACCCATTGGTCACAACCAATATTTTGCTCCTCATCTCTTGGTTGGTTGAATGTAAAACACTACACTTCCTGACGCCAATTATGCTTAGTAGTCTTACCTTTAGTAAACCTGTTTCATCAACATTACAAAATTACTTTTATTAGAAGTAACAGTAGTAGTAAATGTACACCTCTAAAGTACCATGGAATTGCTTGGTTGATAACAGGGAGGATGAACACTCAAGTAACTGGCTGGGTTTTATAAAGCCTTTACACCATTCTATATACAGTGAGACATAAACTGAACCTAAAAAGTCATGTAAAAAGAAACTGTGGTCCTATAGTGTTTACGTGGGCCCTCAATATTCTCCCTCTCTCATAATGCTAATCTTTACACTATTAATTGCTTAGTAAATCCTTTAGAAAACCATAAAGGAAAATTTTTCTTTGCAATAAAAGAATGAAGATCTAAATGATTGTGGATTCCTGGATGTCTTGATGTATATCACCAATTAAGCTAAACTGTTTCATGTTACTCTTTTCTCACTTTTCGTTCTTTTCTCTTGATTCTGTTAACAAATAATATTCAATAGCACTGCTTAAGCAGTTAAATACTAACTTTTCTTTAATATAGCTCTAGTGTACCCCCAGTTATCTTAACATTAACGTTAGCTATAAATAGGGAAACAGCTGGACTTAGGAACCTCGCCTTTATCCCTCTGATGATAGGAAATAACTCTGCCACTGTTCACACTGCTGTAAGTTCTTAATGAATTTCACTGAGAATTCAATTTAAATGTATTAAGTTGCTGTCAGTTTTTCAGTAAGATCAATGAATACTATTTAAGGAGGTATGGAAACAGTTATCTGAATCTTCCCTAGAACTTTTGAGACAAGAATCAGATAAAAAAAAAAAGGACTTTAGTAGGGAAATAAGGTTTAGTGTAAAGAACATGAATATTGGAGTCAGGCAGATCTGAGTTAAAAAAAAAAAAAATCAAGCCTTGGCCACTTTACTATGTGTTATTCAAGACACCTTTGAGAATTACATGTAATAATATAAAGTTAGAGCATATTATTATTTGGAAGCTGGTAGATGATAATGTTTTTTAGTCATCCAGTACACAGGTCGAATATCCCTAATCTGAAAACCCAAAAGCTGAAATGCTCCTAAGACCATTTTGAATTTTCAGGTAAGGATGCTTAACTGGTAAGTATAATGCAAATATATTGTATTCTTCCTCCTCCCCCCCAAAAAAAACCCAATCCAAAAACACTTCAGGTCCCAAGCATTTTAGAGAAGGGATACTCAACCTGTAGTAGTTATTAAAAAAACAAAGCCATTGCAATTATAGAAAGATATAAGCAACTTTTGCAGGGTAACATATATCTAAAAATTCTAGCTGGGTTCATGGCAGAGATCATGAACACATCTTGAAATGACTGCAGAAAATATAAAATGGGCATATTTTGAAAAGGCAATCCACTTAAATGCTATTATAAAAAACTCTATTGTTCTGGAGAATTTTCTCTGTGCTTTAACTGTACCATAACAGCCAAAGTAATTTGTGCTTTAACTGTACCATAACAGCCAAAGTAATTTCCTAGCCATGGATGGGCAAGAGACATAACCATGATAAATGTTTCCCTCTTTCTGTCTACTTTTGTGTGTGACCATAGAAAACATTATTTTGATCCTAAAGCTTTGAGAAAGGAAAGATGCAGGAATATGTGAGTGAAGGGGGACAGATACCATTCAATTCACTAAACATGTATGATGTTCCAGAAGTTGTGGAGTTCTCTGAAGAGTCAAACAAACATAATTCCTGCCCTGAAACACATTTGTTTAAATGCAATTATTCACAGCAGAAGGCCTGTAACAAACAACATAATGCCACTCTGAGTATGCAGAGTTAATATGATTAAGTGTCAAAAGAAAGACTTCCAACTTATTTGGGATCCATTTATACACCAGTTTCTAATAAGTTTTAAAAGTGCAACATACCCAAACAGTCATTACTTTAAATGTTCTCATTAAATCACAGAGAAGCCAGGTTTATATATTTAGTGAAGTCATGGAATGTTTGCCATTAAAGTAAATAATGTCAAACTTAGTATGAAATACATTACTGAAAAAAGGGAACTAAAATGACAGGAGGATTAAAAATGGAAAGGAGTTTGTCACATTTTGATTTGAATATCAAAAAGCTTCCAAACCTAGTCCTTAGGTTTTTATTTAAAAAACTTTTATATTAATAAAAAGTGTTCTTGGGAACACCATTAACTTGGAGTCCTGCATATCTTATATAATGTTCCACTTTCAACAATATAGTAAATGGATGTCTTAAAGCTTCTTCTAATGGAAACATCTTTCATCTCTATTGGGAACTTTCTCAGCCATGCATAGTTTATTTGAAATCTAAAGGTTCATTTGGTTCTGCCAGACCAAAATTAGATTAGTAAAACTAAAATTTTATACTCACCCGATCCTCCTTTTGCCAAGTATTTGTTCTTTGCATAAAGGACAGAATCTAACATAGATTCAAAAAGAAGAAAATAGCCCTGCATATAAAAGGAAAAAATGGATTTTAGGACTATGCAATATCCTTATAAGCAGGTCAGTTTAAATATGTGGGCAACTCTTATTTTTGTCTGCTATATAATCTGCAAAGTCTGAAATTATTTTTTGCAGTAAGTTCTCCACAAAATTAAAATTATTACAAAATCAAACCAGGGTATGAAGTAGACCCAGAAATTTTATTATAATAGAATATTACAGAATCTTCTTTACCTATGTTTCCACTTTCCAGACTGCTTCTTCCTACTTAAAAAAAATCAGATTATTCACAAACCCTATAATTCCCTGGGATGTTGCAATATTAATCTAGACTGGTGGTTCTCCACTAGATTTTGCTCCCTGGGGGACATGTGGCAAGTGTCTGGAGACATTTTTGACCGTCACACTGGGGGCGGGAGTAGAGGGCTGCCTGCTACTGGGATCTACTAGGTAGAGCCAGGAGATGTTGATAAATATCCTACAAAGCACAGAACAGCCAAGCCCCTACAAAAAGTAACTACCTGGCCTAAAATGTCAGTAGGTCTAAGGTTGAGAAATCCTCGTCTACAACACTAGTTCCCAAATAATTTCCTGCCCACTGATTGGTTAAAAAAATAAAAGGGGGAGGAGGGAGAGACCCTTAGTCAAAGAGGTTTCACTAATGCCATATTCCCCTCTTAGAAGATTCATACTGCACGTTAGCACACTTAAAAATGCTGAGTAGTTGTTACGGTACAGAGAACTGGTAAACATATTTTAACCAAGTCTTATCCACTTTTTCACTACAGACCTTTTTCTATCAACATCTTGCAGAACTAGTGTTGCTTAAAATACAGGTCATGAAACACAATCCCAGTGTATTCCAGATTCTAGAGTATAGTAATAAATCCTCTACAAAGGATAATCATAGTGCAAATGAAAAGAGAATGTGCCACTATTGGTGCCACAAATACACTACATTTAAATAGTATGCTGCACAGTTTATTATACAAGTGACAAAGTAATCATGACTGTGAAATCAATACCAATTTCAGTCTTTCTCTAGGGCCCACCCCCCACTTCCCCTAAGCAGCAGGGAAAATCAAATGCTCAGCATAGTGCTTAGCACGTAATATACCCTATTACTGCTTAGGGTGAACCAATATGAATTTTACCCTTATCCCAGCATTCTAAGTAAAACTGATCTCATCTACTCATTTGTTCTGTAAACAAATAACTGTCTAATGGCATAAATACAGTATTGTTTAACCACATGAACAAAAAATATTTTAAAGGTTTCTCTAAAACAAGCAAAAGCTACAAACCCAGAATTGATAATCTTCACAAGAGATTAACAGCAAATTTAAATTTGTAGAAAATACAGCTCTCATGCTTGAATCACTCATAAAGGAATCTAATTAAATTGCTGCTAGCAGCTCTACACTGGCATTTACCTATTCCTGCCAACACACTAATTCCTTGATAGGAAAATAACTGCCTACAAAACAAAGACTTAGGAACAAAGCTTGTTTATTAACGTGTTACATTAAGAAAATTAAGGATTTGGTGAAAGCTTGTTTTTCTGGATAGAGTCCTTCAGTAATGTCAAAATGGGAGAAAAGATTTGCAAACTACCCATCTGACAAGAGATTAATAACTAGAATACATAAGGAGCTCCAACTCGATGGGGAAAAAAATCAAATAATCTGATTAAAAACTGGGCAAAGGATCTGAATAGACATTTCTCAAAAGATGACACAGAAATGGCCAACAGCTATATGAATAAATACTCAACACCAGTCATCAAAGAAATGTGAATACAAACTACAATGAAGTATTGTTTCACCTCAGTTAAAATGGCTTTTATGAAAAAGGCAAATAACAAATGCTGGTGAGGATGTGGAGAAAGGGGAACCCTTGTGTACACTGTTGGTGGGAATGTAAATGAGTGCAACCACTATGGAGAATGGTATGGAGGTACCTCAAAATAGAACTACCATAATCGCCTAGCAATCCCCCTGCTGGGTATATATCCAAAGGATGGGAATTCAGCATATCAAAAAGATACCTGCACTCCTGTGTTTACTGCAGTACTATTCACAAGAGCAAAGACATGGACTCAACCTAAGTGTCCATCAATGGATGAAGAAATTGTGGTACATATACACAATGGAATATTATACAGCCAGAAAGAAGAATGAAATCCTGTCATTTGCAACAACATGGATGGGACTGGAGAACATTACATTAAGTGAAATAAGCCAAGCAAATAAAGACAAATCTCATGTGTTCTCACTCATATGTGGGAGCTAAATATTAAAAACAATTGATTTCATGGAGAAAGAGAGTAGAATGCTGATCACCAGAGGCTGGGAAGGGTAGTGGGGAGAGAGGGATAAAGTGGAGATGGTTACTGGGTCCAAAAATATAATTAGATAGAATGAACAATATTTGATAGCACAACAAAGTAACTATAATCAACAATAAGTTAGGGTATACTTTAAACTAACTAAAAGAGTGGGATCAGAATATTCCTAATACAAAGAAATGCTAAATGCCTAAGATGATGGATACCCCAATTACCCTGATTGGACTAACTCACACTGTATGCCTATATCAAAACATCATATGTAGGCCGGGCGCGGTGGCTCACACCTGTAATCCTAGCACTCTGGGAGGCCAAGGTAGGCGGATTGCTCGAGGTCAGGAGTTCGAGACCAGCCTGAGCAAGAGCGAGACCCCGTCTCTACTAAAAATAGAAACAAATTATCTGGCCAACTAAAAATATATATAGAAAAAAAATTAGCTGGGCATGGTGGCGCATGCCTGTAGTCCCAGCTACTCGGGAGGCTGAGGCAGTAGGATCGCTTAAGCCCAGGAGTGTGAGGTTGCTGTGAGCTAGGCTGATGCCACGGCACTCACTCTAGCCCGGGCAACAGAGCGAGACTCTCTCTCAAAAAAAAAAAAAAAACATCATATGTATACCCTACCCTATAAATATATACAACTATTATATATCCATAATTAAAAATAAAAAATTAAAAAAATTTAAAAGTGTCAAATAGTGGTGATAATTGTTAATCATTGTAGTGCCTTTGTAAGGATCATCAATTCTTCCCCAGAACACATTTTATTGTTATTTCCATTTAGATGAGGAGGAAATTAAAGCTAGAAATGTTGTTAGGACCTAAAAAATAATTCATAGTCATACAAACGGTGAGTGACTGAGACAATTTGAACCTTGATTTAACTACAGAAGTCAGGTTCTGAATCACCAGTCTATGCGGCTTCCCTGAAAATAAGATTTAGTATTGGTATTATACTACATTTGCGATTGAGGTTTCAATTGTTCCAAACTGAAAAATTTCCCATGGAACATAATAAACAAGATTAGAATTTACAACAGGTATGCGATTCAAAATATTTCAGAGTGGTATCTTAGCTGGCAATTGGCTGTTAGCCACCATCCATTGTGAAAATATTAGTTTAGAAAATCAATGCACACACTAGAATATGTGTAGAACTAACATATGACATCTGTGAGGTAAAATACCAGTTAAAAATATTACCAGATGAAAAGATTCATATATGTATTGCTAATAGCTGTTGTCTTTTCTCTCAACATTCTACTTGCTAAACTTCATTTTACTATAGGCTCACCTATGTGATAAAACAGCCTTTAAATTCCTGGGAATTGTCCTTGATTCTGAATCAAGTCATTTATTACTGATATCAGAAGGCTTCTCTCCAAATGCCCTGCTCACCTGCAATATAATTCAGACTATAATTTCACAGGCTGCTGCCTCACCTGTAGGGGAGCCATCTGGAAGTAGAAATATACCTGATATTTTCTCCCATAACGCTCATGGGGCATTCTTCTTTCAAAAGTGACATTTACTTCTTTAAATCCTACATTTACACTTCAAGACTTAATTACTACAAAGGAACACATGGAATTAAATCAGGGACTAGAATATTAGCATTATTCATTAAAATGGGAATCTTATTTTTAAAATGCCTACTCATGATATCTTCTCAGAATAGATATATCAGTGATAAAAGAAACTTGTGATACCTTCAAATACCTGAGTTACTGATACATCCATAGGCAAAGTTTAACTTAAAGTGAGGCAAGGGAGAGCTACAGATGAAATGAAGAGTTAATCTGGAGATAGACTGGTGACAAAAGAATCAATAATCAGGAATTATTAAAAATTAAAAAATTATTTGCAACCAATACACATGCTTATAAAATCTAATCCTGATTTCTAAGTAGTATATCTCCGAATCATAATAAATATTTGATAACATTTTTTTCAGTATTACAAATTCTATGAGATTCACTGTAGACAGAACTTCATCCAATGTCATTGAGACTGGCAGTTAGTTGACAATTAAAAATAAGACATTTTAAGTAAAAACAAACGTAGATTTGTTTGCCAATACTCTTTAGGAATGTATCTATTGATTGGAATCTTCACCATCTTCCCTGCCTAAATCACAGTCATAGCCTGTAAATAATTTCCACATTTGGTTACTTTAAAATAAAAAAAATCTAAGGGCACTTGCCAAGTGGAGAATCCTCCTTGATTTCCGTAATTCCCACTCTTGCACTCCTAGTCTTCTACAATTGTTTTACTAACCCCTTCATTTTACAGCCAGTTTTCTTAGTGCTTTTCCCTTCCTGAGTCTTTTCCAAACCAGTTTTGTTTTCACAGAATAAAACCAACTATATCCTTTTTATAATCTTGCCAATAATTTATGTTCATATTTAACTGATTTTACATAAATAAGCAGGCAAACAAATAAGCTCTTGGTAAACATAACCCCACTGACAGAAGAACAGTAGGAGCATATTGAAGGCGGGCTTAAGTGTTCAGAGGAATCTATCAGTGTGTTATATAAAAAGAATGCAGATCATCATTAATTTGGTGAATTAGTTAAATGCAGGTTGGTTACGGTAGCTTCTATTACATACCCATGTAACAAAATATACTGTCATGATGCCACCTTTTTAGGAAAATCTTCCTGGATGCCCCAGACCAGGTAGCCTTTATATGACCTAAATTAGAGGTTGAATTATTATCAATGCACAGAAATGAGAATTCCAAAAAAGCAGGGTGCCCCAACTTTGGCACTACTGACATTTTGGGCCAGAAAACACTTTAACGTGCAGGCCTGACCTGTCCATTGCAGGATGTTTAACAGCATCCCTGGGCTCTACCCACTAAATGTACCATCATTCCCACCCTACCACCAACCCAAGTTGTAACAATATAAAATGTTTCCAGATATCCCCAGGGGTGCAAAATCACTCTTTCCACCCCATAAAGAATCACTGCTCTAGAGGTATACAGAAAGTAGTTAGATAAGAATTCTTTTCTAATCTACAGTGTTCTCTGCTTTAAAAACAAAAACAAAAAACTAAATTTAATATCTTAAAGAGGATGCAATGTAACCTCTATCCATTTCACTGTTATAGCTTTAGATATTGAACACTTCAATTGCAAAATTTTTTCGGTCTAGCACTTGACTCTTTCATCTTAAAATGTGCTAAGGTTTATCACGAAAGTGATAATGAAGTCACAAGAGAGTTTTCAAAGTAACTATGTAAAAAAATCCTTTTGGGTAAGGAATTTTCTTTATACTAACAGTTCTACAGTGACTGTTATAGATTATATTATACTTTCACACACTTGGCAAAATACAGGTGTGGCTGATGATATCACACAATAAGGATACCTGTACCCTTTGCACTTATTTGCCATAGAATGGGTAAGAAAAGTAATGTTCTTTTGAACATCTATATACGCATACAGGCATCTTTGCTCAATGTTTAATACACTTGGCTAATATAAATTTCTTAAAGTAGAATTCCTGGATTAAAGGATATGCACATTTAAAATTTTAATCTGTATCATCAAACTACTCCACACAAAGACTATGACCATTTTTATTCCCACAACTGTATAAGTGGATTAAAGACCTAAATGTAAAAGGGAAAGGTAAAGAGTTTATGGTGAATAGTCTCTCATGTTCTTGGAGGGATATAAAAGTACTAACCATAAAGAAAAGGACCAATACATTTTACATTTTGATTCCATTTATATAAATTTCAAAAGCTGGGGAATATGAATTACACTATTTAGGGATGTAAATGTAAGTGGTAACACCATAAAGAAAAGCAAGGAAATAATTACTATAAAGGTCAGGAGAGTCGCTACCCTGGGGTAGGAAGGGAGCTGTAACTGAGAAATGATATTTAGGTGGCTTCTTTTCTATATTTTGATCTGGCTGAGGATTACGCAAGTATTCATTACATAACTATTTGTTACAATGTACCTGTAAGTTTACATAATTTTCTGTATATATTACATTTCACAACTTAAAAGATTATGAAAGACTTATATGACTAGTGTATGTAATATGCAACAATATGGATGAAACAACTCCCCCCAGACATTCATATCTGTTTATAAATGCTTGTGATGTGTAGAATATACAAATAGGAGAAAAATGATTGCCTCTGCAGAGGGGGTATAATAGCAGGAGTACGGGTAGGAGAAAGTGACTAATTCATCACTACAAACTCTTTCATATTTTTTGAATTTTGTTATGGATTATTCATAAAATTTTAAAAAGAAAATAAGGTGGCAAATAATCACAAGCTAAAAAGACCTAACACTTTCATACTTTATTTTGGAAAGAAAAAGTAAAACTGATTTTTAAAAAGAAACATTAAGATTATAGGCAGAGATTATTAGAGTGGTTTTAAATTATATGCTATGTATGAGAAATCCACTTTAAATATAGAAACATAGATGGGTTAAATGAAAAAGGGTAGGAAAATGTATAACATTCAAATATTAACCATAAGAAAATTCCAGTGGCTGTGTTATTATCAGACAAAGTAGACTAAAGAATCAAGAGTATTATCAGGGACAGAGAAGAACATAATGATAAAGAAGCCAAATTTTATCAAGAATACATAATAATCTTAATGTTTATGTACCTAATAACCACACAAAAATACCTGAAGCTAAACCTGACAGAACTGAAAGCAGAAGCAGACAGTCTTGAACTATGGGTAGAAATTTCATTATTCTTCTTTCAGTAATTAAAAGAACAAGTTAGACTTAAAAAGGGATTAAGACTTGAATGATACAGCCAACCGACCTGACCCAAATGTATTATAACACTCCACCAAACAATAACAGAATACATTTATTCTAAGTCAATGTGGAACATTCAACAAGGGAACCAAATGCTGGGCCATAAAAAAAAGTCTAAACAAATTTAAAGGAATGATAGCATACACGGTATGTTCCCTTATCACAACCAAATTCAATTAGAAATCAGTAACAGAAAGATATCAAAAAAATTTCCTAACATTGGGAAATTAAACACCATGATTCTAAATAACCCATGTATCAAAGCAGCAATCACAAGGGTATATTTTGAATTGAATGAATTTGTGGAATGCAGCTATAGCAGTCATTGGAGGGAAACTTATAGGTTTAAAATGATGAAAAGGGTACAGAAGAATACATAGACTATGCCTACCCTACACTAAATATAAGGGTGGAGCTTGTAATCTATTTTGGTCAAGGCTTTATCCTGCCTAGAATAGCACAGGTACATAGTAGCCCCTCAAAATTTGTTAAATGAATGAGTATGCCAAGAGGTGGAAATATATATATGTGTATATACTAGATTAAAACATTTGAAGAAGGATATACCAAAAACTGGTAACAAATTATGCTGTGGGATTAGGGATTATGCTGAGTGGTACGGTAAAGAGAGTAAAGAAAATTTGTAACAACTATTATTATTAACACATAGTCAAAAAATGACAATAAAATTTTACATGTAAATCACAAATATTTGTCACAACAGCTCCTATTTAAATATTATTTTACTTAATCACCACCTTCCATGCAAGAAGATTCATGGTGATAAACATCACTTATTAGGTACCTATCATGTGCTTGCTATTGTCCTGCATGACTACTTCCTTCCTCTTCTCTCACCTTCCAATATACACTTCTCATGTTTTTTAGTGTTGTGGACTTCTGGAGACATAATTTAGCACAGGAGATAATTTCCTCTGTATATTCTTCTAAAGTCTGAAAAACTTCCATTAGCTTAAAAGTTTTTCTCCCACTAGATGGCACTCTCACTTAATTGACAAAGGACTGACATAGTCAAATTTGTCCTTTCTTCAAACTGCAGAAACTGTCCAATAAGCAAGTCTATTTAAGGAAAATGTGAATCATCTCAACATCTTTCCAGAGGCACATGTGGGCCTTATTCCAGACCTACAGAATCAGTTTCCAAAAATAAGGGTAAAGGATGCATATATAATTCTAAAACAATATTTCCAATCCCCCACAATGGTTGAAAAATTCATTAATTATAAACCAGATATACTGCTCTTAAAAGTACAACTAAAGTATTAGCTAGCACTTTTACTAAAGAGAAATTTATTACAATATACTAATACATAATAACTGTGCTATGGTCTGAATGTGTTCCCCAAATTTACTGTTACACTTAAATCACAAATATGACAGTATTTGGTGGGGCGGCCCTTAGGAGGTGATTAAGTCACAACAGTAGAGCCCTCATGGATGGGATTAGGGACCTTAATAAAGAATTTGAGGAAGTGGGTTTATTCCCTTCTGTCCTTCTGCCATGTGAGGTCACAGCAACAAGGTGCCATCTTGGAAGCAGAGATCAGGCCTCAATAGATACCGAACCTGCTGCAACCTTGATCTTGAACTTGTAGCCTCTAGAACTGTGAGAAATAAATTTCTGTTGTTTATAAATTACCCAGTTTCAGGTATTTTGTTACAGCAGCACAAATGGAGCTACTGACCCTCTACAATAAATATGTTAGAAGAAAAATAAAAAGAATATCTTGTTAGATGAAGCAGTAAGCTGGCTTTCACCATAAGAGCATTTGCTAAACCTAGGAAATAAACATGCAGAAAAAGGAAAGCCAAAGTGAAGAATGTAAGAGGAAATTGTCCCAAACAGAGCAGGGACAACCAGATGTATCTACAGAGGAAATGTGAATTTAAAAATCTCACCTGCTGCCACCCCCACCCCCACCCCAATTCCGTTTAGAACCTTGATGCTGAGTGGTCAAACACTTCCTTCTCAACTCCACCCCACCTCCAATAATTTTTAAGCATTAGTCAAGCCTCATATAAATGTACAATCCTAATTTACATTGCCTGGGTGGCAGGAAAAACCTCAAGCCAATAATTTAAAAGTGATCCTGCAACATATTCTTTGGGAAGACTATGGAAAAATAGGTAACTACTGCTGGTAAGAAATCCAAATGGTACAGAGTATTGAGGAGAATTTGGTAATAACTAGTAATGTTGTCTATGCATTAACCCTTTGATACATCAATCCCACCTCTAGGAATATTAAATGAAATGACATGGATATTCAATATAGTATTTGTAGTAGCAAAAGGGGGAATAAAATTCAAATGAGTGTTAATTATACACATTGTAATTATCTATAAAATGGACTATTCCACAGGCATAAAAAGGAACAAGGAATATCTCTATAGAATGATAGAGTGATTTCCAAAATGTCATTTTAAAATGAAAAAAGGCAAAGTATAGAACAATATATAGAATATGTTAACTTTTATATAAGGGTGAAAATATGAAAATATATGTCTAACATTTTCAAAATAAACCAAAAGCTAAAAAGAAAATGATTATCTATCGACTAAAGAACAGGAGAAGGAACAGAATCATGTAATTTTTGCATAACTAAAACAGAAAATTAAACATGGGGAAAAGAAGCAACCCTCCCCCAAATGGTGGGGGGGAATGAAATAAATCTGGCTGAATGTCAACTTGGTGACATAAGAGAAAATAATGCCTTCAAGTGACTTTAAAGCACAGTATTAAAAACACAGTATTTGTACATTTTTCATAAGAAAATGGAACAGAACAGAGAACCCAGAAGTAAATCCACATAGTTACAGCCAAATGATTACTGACAAAGGTGCCAAGAACACTCATTAGAGAAGGAACAGCCTCTTCACAAAATAGTTCTGGGAAAACTGGATATCCATATGCAAAAAAAGAAACTAGACCCTATGTGTTAGCATATACAAAAATCAACTAAAAATGGATTAAAGATTTAAATGTAATTCTAGAAATTGTGAAACTACTAGAAGAAAACATAGGGGAAACACTTCAGGGCATTGGCCTGGGTAAAGATTTTATGGAGAGGCCCTCAAAGGCACAGGCAGCAAAAGCAAAAATAGACAAATGAGATTATAACAAACTAAAAAGCTTCTGCACAACAACAGAAACAACAGAGAGAAGAGAACACCTGCAGTGGGAGAAAATATTTGCAAATTATCCAACAAGACATTAATATCCAGAATATATAAGAAACTCAAAACAACTCAAAAGCAAAATAAAATCTGATTGAAAAATGGGTAAATGAGCTGAATAGACATCTTGTAGCAGTTCTTGTTTCCTTTGTGTCTGTAGCCTAGGGGTGGTAGTTACTTCTGGTTATTACTAATGTCTGGTTGTCTCACTCTCATCTTGGTGATTTCTTATATCATTAATCCTTTTGTACAACCGACTTTCTATTAATACATTAATTTTCCTCTCTTTTAAGTAGCCCATGGTTTCTCTTTTCCTACTTAAAACTAATTGACAGAAAGGGCATCTTTCACTTTGGAGGGGGTTGGTCAGGTATGATCTCTGCCTTTATCAGGAAACATTGTGACACAAACAATACTGAGTCACTGGAGCCTAAAATGAAAGGAGCCAGTTGTTTGGAAGCCAAGGTGCTTAGAAGCCCTGAACTAAGGAATATAAACCAGTGTTTCCAGGAACGGATAATTAGGAACCTTCCTTCTTCCTCTCCACAAAGGTGTAACTTAAGCATTTAGATTATCTTACTGTCTGCCTTTCCTTGTAAGTATTAAGTGGAGTTGAAGTCCAGTGATTGTATTAAATGCTCTAGGTGGGGCACTGGACACTATAACGTACGACAGTTAGCCTGTGGCAGTAAACTCTGATGGCTTTATTTTTATAATGCAGTTTGCAGTTAAGGCTTTAAGAAGGCTTGTGCTAAAATATTTTGAGCCATCTTTGTGGATTGAAAATACAATCAATGGTATCTTCTAAATCCTGTAAATCTCCTTCTTTCTTCAGTGCATCCATAGGATGTATGACCTGAGAAGCTGGAAAATACTAATTTCATAATTAAACAAAGGGGCAGGTATGCTTTCTAAAGTTTACCCAACATTTTTTAGACATCCCTACTCTGGATGAAACAGTGGGCAAGTGGTAAACTAGATGACTATTTTAAATCTACAGCCACATTTTCATGAATCATCTTTTTTTTAAACTTAAAATATATTGCATAGAATCCTCTTTTTTTATGTACAGCATAGTAAGGATGCAAAAATCTAGAATGAAATATTTTTAAGCATACATTTTTCTCTCTCTTTATAAGTATTTTCATCAAGGAAAGACAGAAATGGAATATACCCTGCAGAATTTGGCACAGATGTTTCTGATATTATATACACAGCAACAAAAATAAAACTAGCTAAAGTGCATCAGTGACTTGGAAGAAAATCTCATAGTGAAGAGTATTCTCTGAAATAATGCCGTATGACCAATGCTACTGATGAGGGAAAATGATACAGAGTAGAAAAACATGGAAAATTCTGAATATAGAGATAAGAATACCTTAACCAATTTATTTTACTTGTATTTTTCTTTTAGATATGTATGCAGTATAATGATAACCTATGTTTAAATAAGTCTAACAGATAAAAAAATCATATCATACTTTAATTGGTATCTTTTTTCTTTAAGTGGTGCATTTGCAGTTGATGACACCTTAGATTCAATGAATGTTAATTTTTCTTAGTATATAAGTTCCTGTAATAGGTCTCATACACTTTTTTGTATATTTATTACTAGGTAAATGACCTTTGTGATATCTTAAAATTTCTTTTTGACTGTTGCTTATATATAGAAATAAAATTTTGAATGCTGAGTTTATACTCAGCAACTTTGCTAAACTTTTTTCATTTTATCCTATGCCTCTCATAACCTGTCCTTTGTATTTTATCTATCTCCCTGTGCTGAATTCTGAATATTCTCATAGTCATGTTCCAGTTCACAAATCTTTTCTTCACCTATGTCTAAGCTGCTAATGTTTAAATGTGGATTGTCTTTTGATCTCAACAATTTTTCATTTCTTGAAATTCCTTTTCGGAGAATCCATGTTTTCATTTCTAATAGTCTCTTAAAGATTCTTCTTTGTGATGGAGATGCATCCTTTAATTCTTTAAACATATTTGTAGTTGTTCCATGTTCTCTTCTGACTATTCTAATATCTCTAATAATTGGGGGGTCTAAAACCAACATTGGTTGTTTCTGACGATTGTCACAGTGATTCACTTTCTCAGGTGTTTCGTGATCTTTGTGAGCTTGTTCTTTCATATTAATGAAAGGAGTACTATGGATCTAAATTGGGAGACTGGAGAAATTTTCTCCCAGAAAAGATTTGTTTCTGCTTCAGCCAGTAGCCACCACCCTAGAGGTGCTGTTATGGAGCTTCTCCTAATAGGCATCCTTACCACTCTAGCCCTGCCTCCCTGTTAGGGTCTGCCTGTTAACATGTAGTCCCCAGAAGGTTGTTGTTTTTGCTTTGTTTTGGAAAAAGATTCTCAGAGATTTTCCTAATGCTTGTGAAACCAATACCATCTAAAAAATATATAACTAAAGGGATAAAAAGATAGTGAAAATGGAACAATGTATTACTATTGGAAAATTTATTCACATAGGTAATCTGCTGAGAGTGGGTCAACAAAGTCATTCATTAGAATTGATCAACGTTTAACTAACTCCTATCCTAAAATAGTCATTTCACTTAATGACTTGAGAGTTCTGCCATCTAAATGTTGCCAATTTGGAGAATCTATTGAAAATATAACATATGAAAGATCTATACTCAAAGGGAAGAAAAATCAATAGGACGATTATCTTCATCAAGCCTGTTAAGGTAGTTTTAAAAAACACTGTAAGTCACGGATTCTTAAATTTGTCCCTTAAAGTACCTCTAATGGCAAAAGACAATGAATTAGAACTCCTAAGGAATTAGGGAGTATCTTACTAAAAGCAATCCTGTGAAGGTCGAAAAGATATGAAGGCTAATGTTTTATCTTAAAAATTTCATCATATGTAATTTGTCGTTTCTCAAATACATGTTTAGGGGTTCTCTAAATCCAGGTTGCGAATCATAGGTGCAAATTTTATTACAAATTGATGGAGTTTTCATGCTTATTCAAGGCTTGTGAATCAAATATCTGGTCACAGATAATCTTACATAGAACTACTTTATACTAATTATTTGAATAATTATGACTGAGTCAATTCAGTTTACATATGTAAACTATTACCAAATGCTTACCTGTCTACAAATGCAAAATGTAAATTTTAGCTTACTTTTACTCTCAAGTAGAAATAAACGATATTACTCATAAAATATTTATAAACTGTTAGATAATTTTAGAGATTGAAATAAAAATTAATAAATATTTCATGTTCTCTGAGGGCTTAATTGCAAAATTTTTGTAAGGGCAATTGATTCATGTTCCTAAGTAATTTATCCTTTTTATCTTCATAATTATAACAATTTATAACTTATTGAACAAAATGATTTTTTAAAAGTAATTCAAATGGGATTAAAGCACAACTAACATGTAATATGGCAAAGGGAGTTATGGAGGGCCAAAAAGCAAATTAATTAAATCTGATCAATCACACATGATGGAATGAAATTCTTGGTAAAGACAACTTCCAGAAATTTGAAGGAAGAGATATAAAATATCCAAAATATTATATTTCAAAAGCAAAAATTTACCCATAACACACAATTCTTTCAATATAAACAACTTTCTATAAAGTACTAAATATTTTCATTTAGATTTAGTTTCAAGCATAGAAGAAAAAATAGAGTACATTTACCTAAGATACATTTTACTATACCTTTTACTGTACCTGCAACTTATAGAACAGCCTAAGGTCCATTTTAAGGACTTCTCTAAGGGTTAAATTTTTCCTATGGATACCAAGATCCTACTACTACAAAACATTCTCCTTGCTAGACCAAGAAATAAAAGTGTGATCTGAATTCTAATTAAAACAAATATCAAGAGTAATTGAGGCTGGGGAGTAGTTAAAGGTGCAGACAAGAATAAAGGTAAAGATTATAAAACTGAAATAATTATACATAAGAGGCCTATTCTTATTTTTATTCTCTTTACTTTCATTTTATTTTTAATTCAAATGTCAGCATATCTACAAAAAAAATACTCTTAGGAATCATATTTTTCATTCATTGTTCAAGTACTATAAATATCTCCGTTAGTATTTATAGTACTCAAAAATAGTACCATGAAATATGTACTTTATATTTTATCTAAAATTATTAGGTACTGTCAGTATTGCTCAAAAATTGTTTACAGGGCAGCAAATTGAGAATCATATAAAATACAATACATTTTATAATAATTCAGCTCATGTTAAGAAAAATACTAATAATATCCCAAACCCCAATAAATCACATATTATCAACTAATTTTCTACTTCTTTGTACAAATTATACGCAGAGTCAACTAGTAAATGCTAGACATGGAAACAGAAGGATTTCTGTTTTTATAAAGAGCTACAAAAGGAAGAAACCCCAAGAATTAATATTCTTTATTTCATGTACACTATCATTTTCAACTTTTATTTACTGATTTACCTAGTCTAGCAGCTCATTCACTAGTTATGGAGTACTTAAAAGTGAGTATAACTTTCAAAACTGAATAACTAATTACCGAGATCTTATGTGGCAGAAACCGTTCTAAGACATTTGTATGTGTTAACTTATTTAATCCTCACAAAAACCCTATGAAGTAGGTAATACTGTTATCTTCATTTTATAGAGAGGGAAACTGAGGCACAGAGAGGTTAAGTAACATGCCCAAGGTAACAAACCTAGTAAGTGGCAAACAGGGCCAAGAATCCAGGTGGTCTGACTTTGGAGCAACATTCTTAACCCTGTCATATACTACCCTCCCTGGCTTCGTGGGCCATACACAAAATTATAAATAAGATCACGTCTGTGGCCAGTAAATTTCCGTCAGAGAAAGTTCTCTTATCATGCACATTCCCTCATGCTAAGCCTTGTGACAGAATCTGGCCATACCAAGTAAATCATGGTTCCCAATCTCAAGAATATAAAGAAGTTAATAATAATTAATTAAAATGCAATGTGGAAAGCTATAATAGAAGTTTAAAATAAAGTGCAAAGGGTATTCAGGGCAAAGACAGATTATGTACCAAGGCCAGAAAAGGAAAGCTTCATAGATGAGGCCTTGTCTGAGATGAGTCTTTTTTATTATTATTATTATTTATTTATTTATTTTTTGAGACAGAGTCTCACTTTGTTGCCCGGGCTAGAGTGAGTGCCGTGGCGTCAGCCTAGCTCACAGCAACCTCAAACTCCTGGGCTTAAGCAATCCTACTGCCTCAGCCTCCCAAGTAGCTGGGACTACAGGCATGCGCCACCACGCCTGGCTAATTTTTTCTATATATATTTTTAGTTGGCCAGATAATTTCTTTCTATTTTTAGTAGAGACGGGGTCTCGCTCAGGCTGGTCTCGAACTCCTGACCTCGAGCGATCCACCCGCCTTGGCCTTCCAGAAGGCTAGGATTACAGGCGTGAGCCACCGCACCCAGCCTGAGAAGAGTCTTAACTAGTTAGTAGGAGGTTTGCCAGACAGAGAAGGTAAAACACTTTAAGAGATAAGGCCATTTGCAAATCCATATTTTGCTCTATTGTAAATAACTTCCATTAAGGAACAAACTATTTCTGCCAAAAATACACTAAAAACAAATTAACCATAAAAGGAGGAATAAAAGGCATTAAAACAACAGTATTCTCTGTCATCAAAAAAAACCCAATTTTTACAGTTAATTTTACTTAAGTTTGATTATTGATTTTTGAAAGTGGAAGAAATCCTGCACTGAAAATATATCTTTTTCTCTAATGGAGCAACAGAGGAATAAACTGCAAAGAAAAAATGGCAAGAGATATGCAGTTTGGGGGAAGTAGTTCTTGTATTTCTTTATGTTTTTGTTTTTTTTTTGAGATATGGTCTCACTCTGTTGCCGGGGCTAGAGTGCCGTGGCCTCATCATAGCTCACCACAACCTCAAACTCCTGGGCTCAAACAATCCTCCTGCCTCAGCCTCCCGAGTAGCTGGGACTACAGGCATGCGCCACCATGCCCAGCTAATTTTTTATATTTTTTAGTTGTCCAGCTAATTTCTTTCTATTTTTTTGGTAGAGATGGTGTCTCGCTCTTGCTCAGGCTGGTGTCGAACTCCTGAGCTCAAACGATCCGCCCACCTCGGCCTCCCAGAGTGCTAGGATTACAGGTGTGAGCCACCACACCCAGCCTGTATTTCTTTATCTTGAACCACTGGACATATGAGATTATTTTAGAAAATATTTTAGTAAACAAAATATATAACATATACAATTCTATCTTGTTTAAAAATTTCAGAATAATATATTTATAAGAGAAAAATATATAAGCATTTCTATCATTTAAAGCAGAAAACAGATCAGGAAAGGCCACCCATCCTCATGGCAGGTGGCTGAAATGGCCTGGCCTCACTGCCAGACCAAACTAAGACAACAAAAACACTTCAACATCAAATGGCTTAAAAGGTGACCCATGAAAGAGTTCGTGGCCATTTTCTTGGAATGTTGATAAGCCAAACCACAAGCCATATTTTCTAAGTGTTAAAGGCTATAAAATCCTGAAAATCTATTTATAATAAAGAATATTAAATATGAATAAACAATACTCTATCAATGTAAGTGTGGGTATATGTGTGCGTGCACTTGCACATACAGATACACCTGTTCTGGTAAAGATGGGATGAAAAAATTCTTAAATTTCAAGGAGAAATCCAAGAATATTTGAGTAAAGAGAAAATTTTAGTCTCCTTTTGTAAAAAGCAAGGCTAGATAGAAAAATTACAGGGAACTTTAAATAATTTGAATATACATTATGAGTGATCATGACAATGAAACATAAAGTTCACCTAATGTGTAATTTTGCTAATGGTCCTGATGACAGAAAATAACATAGGTGCAAACAAGAATCGTCTCTGGCAATTGTTATCATACATTACCAGGATTTTGTCTATGAACTTGGAACACAGCAACACCAAATGAGAGTCAATTTGGTTTGCTGAGTCAGAATTGTGGATGTTATTTTGAACAGTTCTATTAGTCAATCAGAAATAAGAACTCCAAGAACAAGGACTTCTACTGGCAGAGTAAAATGAAAAAATGAGAACACATACACAAAGGCATAAATATTAAGGTCTTCCAAGGATTAAACTTACATTTAACTGAGAATAATTTTGTCAAAGAGACAAAATGAAAATGTACAGCATGAAGACTATAGTTAGTGATGTATTATATACTGAAAATCTGAAAAGAGTAGATTTTAGGGGCTCTTACTACAAAGGTAGCTACATGAGATGAAGGACATGTTAATTTGTTTAACACTAGTAATCATTTCACTGTGTATAGCAAAATATGTTGTATTCCTTAAATATATAAAGTAAAAAGAGAAATCTCTTAAATAAAAACAAAAATGAAAATGTAAAATTAAAAGAAAGCCTAAATCTGGAAATCTATTAGTCTAAAAGGCAAGTGATAGTTTGTTTATTAAATAACACGCTATCAGCAACGATTTCACTTTTAAAATTATATTCCTATCTTTATTTACATTTCAAAATAAAGGCAAAATTCATGAATAGCTGCAAACAAAAAACACATTTAGCTTAAGCCATGCAATAGTTAGTGGACCATAGTAGAAAAACACAGATGTGTATCTCTGCAATATATGTTTACACTGCTGTACTGGATTACAAGTCCATTAAACATCTGTGCCAAATTCTGGAGGGCATATTCCATTTCTGTCTTTCCCTGTTGAAAATACTTATAGCGATAAAAACGTATGCTTAAAAATGGTTCATTCTAGATTTTTGCATCCTTACTCTGTATATAAAAAAAAATTAATGACAGGATTCTATGCAATATATTTTAAGTTTAAAAAAAAAGATGGTTCATGAAAATGTGGCTACAGATTTAAAATAGTCAGTTATTTACCACTTACTCACTGTTTCATTCAGAGTAGGGGTGTCTGAAAAATGTTGGATAAACTTTAGAAAGCATACCTGCCCTTTGGTAAATTATGAAATTCGTCTTTTTCAGCTTCTCAGGTCAGAAATCCTAATGGACTAAAGCATAGACATTGGCCTAGGCAAAGAATTTATGAAGAAGACCCCAAAGGCAATCAGAGCAAAAATAAATAAATGGGACCTAATCACATTAAAAAGCTTCTGCACAGCCAAGAAAATTATCACCATAGCAAACAACCTACAGAATGGGAGAAAATATTCACGTGTTACACATCCAATAAAGGCTGATAACTAGAATCTATACAGAACTCAGGAAAATCAGCAAGCAAGAAAAAAATCAAACAAACCTATCAAAAAGTGGATAAAAGACATGAACAGAAACTTTTCAAAAGAAGATAGACTAATGGCCAACAAACACATGAAAAAATGCTCAACATCTCTAATCATCAGGGAAATGCAAATCAAAACCACAATGAGATATCACTTATCTCCAGCGAAAATGGACTTTATTACACAATCCCAAAATAATAAATGTTGGCATGGATGTGGAGAGATAGGAACACTAATACACTGCTGGTGGGACTGCAAACTAGTACAACCTCTGTGGAAAGTAATATGGAGATACCTCAGACAGCTACAAGTAGAATTAACATTTGACCCAGCAATCCTATTTCTGGGTATCTACCCAAAAGAACAATAGACATTCTCTAAAAAAGACATCTGCACTAGAATGTTTACAGCAGCACAATTCAAAATTGCAAAGATGTGGAAACAACCCAAGTGCCCATCAATACATGAGTGGATTAATAAAATGTGGTATATGTATATCATGGAGTTCTACTCAGCCACAAAAAACAACAGAGATCTAGCACCTCTTGTACTATCCTTGACAGAGCTGGAGCCTATTCTACTAAGTGAAGTATCACAAGAATAGAAAAACAAGCACCATATGTACTCACCATCAAATTGGTATTAACTGACTTAACTGACCAACACTTAAGTGCACATATAGTAACATTCTTTGGGTGTTGAGCAGGTGGGAGCGGGGAGGAGGGGATGGGTATATTCACACCTAATGGGTACGGTATGCACCATCTGGGGGATGGACATGCTTAAAGCTCTGACTCAGGTGGGGCAAAGGCAATATACGTAACCTAAACATTTGTACCCCCGTAATATGTTGAAATAAAAAAAATAAAAAATAAAAAATAAAGGTAAAAGAGAGAATTTATCTTTCTTAAGAGTATGAATAGCCAATAAATAAGTGCCATTTCAGAATAAACTACCACCATAAAAAGATTGTAGCTATTTTTAAAATAATGTTACCATTCTGTCATTTATAAAATAGAATTAAATGCAGAAAAACCGCTATCTTGTTCATTACTTTAATATTGTTTTTTCATTTTAGAAATGAAAGTAGTTTTTTTCTGTAAATACTCACCATCCACTCAGATATAATAACATCCACTTTTTCTACAGGAAGATGAACTTCTTCAATCTTTCCTTTAATTAGTATAATAGTATCTTCAAGTTTATTTAGTCTGAAAGTCATCATAATGAATTAGATTAGTATGTTATACAGATTCTCAAAGCTAGTCAAATTATATCATTTTTTGCCAACTATTCATTTTTTTTGTGGAATACAACAGTATGTTCAAAGTTTATTTATCCCCAGGGCATTATAATTATTTATGTTTACTCTATGAATGCCCAAGAATGTTTCTGATTAATATGGCAATACACTGAACCAATATTTAAAACTTTAGCTTGAAAAGAAATCTGAATTTTATCAATAATACATGTCAATGAAGTTACTGTGTCTTTAAAAAAAACAAAACAAAACGGGGGATGGGGTGTGAGGACAGACAGACCAGACACACATACAACAAAAGCATGGTTTAAAGGGAAGTAGTGTGTCACAGGGGTGAAAGAATTTGAAGCCAGAAGCCCTTACTTTAAACCCTAGGTCCTCTAGCACTAATCAGCTATGTGATCTTCACTAAATTTTTAAATATTTTGCTGAACCTGTATCCTCATGTGTAACAGACAATGATAATACCTGCCCTATTCACTTCACAGGCTATTATAAGGATCAAATATTTGTGAAAGCTGTCTATACATCTCAAGCAATATATAATGGTAATGACATTATCATCAGTAACAAAATACTATATATTATATAAAACTTGAAATCCTACCCTGAGAAAAAAGTATTTAACCTTGACCAATGGCATTCATTAGATATTTTTATATAGTTATGTCTATATAACCATAAGATTAGTATGTATTTCAACTTCCCCTTTTGTTTGAAACAACAGGGTTAAAGAGAGAATTTCAGAAAAGTGAAAGCAAGCTGCTGGTTAAGCTTATATTTAATTAGATTAATAAATTCTCAATCCTCAGACATTGTACATTTTAATTAATTACAAAGGATTTTTTCTACATTAAAGGAGAAATCCTCCCCCCTCCAACTTCATCAAGGTATTATTTGCATACAATTGAATGCATTCATTTTACGGTTAAACTCTGTTGAATTCTGAAAAACAGATACTTGGGTGACCAACATAATCAATATATAGAAAACTTCCTTCTCCCCCAAAAGATTCATCCTGTGCCCATTCCCAGAAAATCCTCCATCCACAGGCAACTACTGATTTTCTTTCTTTTACTACGTAGTAGATTTGTATTTTGTAGAGTTTCATAACAGAATCATATTATATGTACCCTCATGCACGTAGTATCATTTGATAAGCATGATACTTTTTAGATTCCTGTTTTTGTGTGTGTATATCAATAATTTGTTCCTTGTTATTGCTGAGTAGTATTCTACTGCATGATAAACCAGAATTTTATTTATCTACTCACCTGTGGATGGAATTCTGGATTGTTTCTAGTTTTGGGCAATAATGAATAATGCTGCTATATGCATAAGCAGAATTGCTCTATCAAATGCTAATCTATATCTGCTTTTTTTTAAAGAAACTGACAATTCGTTTTACAAAGTGAATACACAATTTTACATTGCTGCCAGTAATGTATGTGCATTCCTGTTGCTTCAGATCCTTGTACTTTACTTTCCCTGGAATATCTTTGTTTGATTTTAGTATCACTGGCCTTATAAAGTGTGTTGGAAAGGGTTCTGTTGTGTTTAATATTTTCTTTAAAAGGAGTATTATTTCTTCATTAAATGTTGGCAATTTATTACCTGAGCTCACAGCTTAATTTGTGGGAAGGTTTATATATATATATATATTTTGAGACAGAGTCTCACTCTGTTGCCCAGGCTAGAGTGCCATGGCATCAGCCTAGCTCACAGCAACCTCAAACACCTGGGCTCAAGCAATCCTCCTGCCTCAGCCTCCAAGTAGCTGGAACTATAGGCATGCGCCACCATGCCCGGCTAATTTTTCATATGTATTTTTTTAGTTGTCCATATAATTTCTTTCTATTTTTAGTAGGGACAGGGTGTCACTCTTGGCTCAGGCTGGTCTCGAACTCCTGACCTCAAGCGATCCTCCCGCCTCAGCCTCCCAGAGTGCTAGGATTACAGGCGTGAGCCACCACGCCCGGTCTGTGGGAAGGTTTATATTTGCCAACTCATTTTCTTTACTAGATCTAGGTATTCATACTTTTTAGTTCTTTCTGAATCAGTTTTGATAACTTCTGCTTTTCAGGGCATTTTACCATTTCACCTAAATTGTCCTATTAATTAGCATAAAGGTATTCATAATATTCCCTTCTTATACTTTTTGTCTGTATGGTCTGTAGTGATGTCCCCTTTCACTTTTAATACTGATGATTTCTATCTTCTTTTTCTTTCTTATAAGTCTATTGAAGGTTTATCAATTTTATTATTTTTTAAAAGAAACAACTGTGTTTTCATTAATTTTCTCTATTGTCTATATTTCATATTCCATTAATTCCTGCTATTACCTTTATTTCCTTTCTTCTACTTACTTGGGTATGTTTTGCTTTTCTTTCTCTAGCATCTTAAGATGAAAGCTTAGATCACAGATTTTAAATATGTGTTCTTTTATAATGTAATCATTTAAAGCTTTTAATTTCCTTCTGTGCACAGCTTTCACTGCATGGCACAAATTTTGATACACTGCATTTAATTCAGTTCAAAATATTTTCTAAATTTGTTTCCGTTGTGATTTCTTCTTTGACCCATGGGCTATTTAGAAGTGTTCTGTTTAACTGTCAATTATTTTGGGATATACTAGATATTTTTCTGTTACTGATTTATAATTTCAGTGTGGCCCTGAAGCTTGGTAAGTTTTAAATCCTTGTAAATTTATTGAGTTTTTTTTTATTGCCTACATATAATCTTGATGAATGTTCTATGTGCACCTAAAAAGAACATGATTTTGATGTCTTTGGGTGTAGTGTCATATAAATGTCAATTTGGTCAAGCTGTTAGTGTGTTTAGGTCTTCTGTATTCCTATTCATTTTATATGCACTTGCTCTATCAGTTATTGAGGGAGGAATATTGGTATTTTCTACCATGATTATAAACTTATTTTCCCTTTCATCTCTGACAGTTTTTGCTTCATGTATTTTGAAGGTTTTAATAGATAAATATAGGTTTGGTATTATATATTCTTGGTTATTTGATACCTTTATCTTTATGAAATATTCTTTATTCCTAATATTAACAGCTTTTATAGTTTGTATGATATTAATATGGTCACTCTAGCTTTTTAAATAATCCATGTTTCCATGACATATTTCCCCCCATTCTTTTACTTTTAATCTATGGTGTTTTTATAATTAAGCTAGATTTCTTGAATATAGAAAATAGCTAGGTCTTACTTTTTATCCATTCTGAAAATACTGTCTTTTAACTGAGTATTTAGATCAGGAATTGAAAAATTATGGCCCACTAACCTACAACCCATTTTTTATACAGCCAGAATCTAAGGAGAGTTAAAGAAGAAGAAAAAGCAGCAGCAGTGACAGAGACTATAGGTGACCCTCAAAGCCAAAAATATCTACTATCTGACCATTTACAGAAAAAGTTTGCCAACCCCTGCTTTGGACCACTATAGAAGCACGGCTAAGAGAAAAAAGAATGCAGTGAGAAGATCTAATATAGAATTAAACGGGGTACTAGAAGGAAAGAATAGCGCAAATATTTAAGGACATAAAGGAAGAAAATTTTCTGGAACTGATAAAAAGCTTTAAACTACAAACAAAAATAATCCAATGAATCTCTCAAGACTGAATTTTCAAAAAACTTTACATTATAATAAAACTTCAGAAAATCAAAGATATAAAATCTTCAAGACAGACAGACTACCTTCAGTGGAGTAACAGTTGTTCTGACGGGTGACCTCTCAACAATGAAAGCCGTAAGACAGTAGAATATTATCAATGAACTAGAATGAGTGGGCAAACTTTTTCTTAAATTGTCAAATTATAAATATTTTAGACTTGTAGGACACATGGTTTCTGTGGCAATCATTCAACTTTTATTGCTGTGTGAAAGCAGCAATAGACAATATGTAAACAAAAAGACATTGCTGTGTCCCAACTTTACTTACAAAAACAGGTGTCTGGAGCACAAGCTGACGTTTACTGATCCCTATACTAGAACAGTATCACTGCGAACTCAGAATTCTCTATGCAGACAAAAACACCTCTAAGAATACAGGCAAAATATATATTCAGACCAACAAATGCCATTTTGCTTGGCTACAGCCATCAATGTACAACGAAGGAAATGTTAAAAAATTAGTTCAGGAAGAAGGAAAATGACCACAGATGGTCAGAGAACTAGGAGGGAATGAGAAAAGAGAATAGATACATGTGGGTGAGTGAATATGTAAGATCAGATTGACAAATTTAACTCCCATGAACTGGAGGTCTTACCCCATATCAAGCTTTACAAATAATTTTAAATATATAGGCAATCAAGTGGTCCAGACAAAGGAGATTTGGGACATTAAAGGCAGCTGCTTTGGTCTTTCCTTCCATGTATCAGACACATACTCTCTGGCCCAGAGTAGATGAGGTATTTAAGTGAGGTACCTGGGTTATTAATTCATACAGTAAGGAGCCCTCCTCTATGTACCAGATAACTCCCTATTACTTTTGAATCTCTTGATTGCCTGTACCTTTGTTTGAAATTATCAATAAAGCTTAATACTAGGTAGTCTCTCTGGGTAAAATTAGGTAATTAGGTCACATGAGTCTGACTTGAAAATGTTAGCTCAGAATGATTCCGTGAGCAGGACTCTTGCACACCCACGACTGACAAAAGGCTAAGGCACTTTTTTATCCAGAAAAGGAAGGGAATAAAAAATAGGATGAGGATCTAATCCGAGGACGGTTGCCTACTCATTCTTGGTACCAAATGGCAAGACTTAGAGAAACTGGCTAGTGGACTGCTAGGGAACAGCAGGCAGAGGGGAAGATAGTGAAAAATCCCATTTTCTGTTACTAGTGTTCCTAATAAATGGCAGTCCTTTCAAAGAAGGAATAATAGCAAGAGAATAAGCTATAAGAACAGTTTTTCCTCTCACTGAAAAGCCTTCTTGTGCTTTTATGGCTACCTGGAAATATGAAGTATTCACTAGGAAAGTAATGAACTTAAAGCTATGAGCTACCACAAAGATGATACAATTAGCTGGAGGACAAGTTTAAAAGACTACTGAGTTCTGAAAGTGTTTGGTGAAAGAGACTTTTTACAGAGAAATACCAGGAAATCTTGGTGAGTCACTACTGGCATAAATTTTCAGAACTAACAATCAGGGGGATACATCGCTTATGTTACATACTACTGAGTAGACGGGATAACTTGAGTTGATGATGGATCCCAAGGGTTGTAAATGGATTTTTCCAGGTGCTATGACAACTAATCTGCTATAGTGAGTAAAAGCACAGTTGCAGTAATACCTAGCCCAAGAGGGGCAACTGCCTGTCATATTCTCTTCCTCACTTAAAAATGAAATTAATGCTTCTGAAGCAGCAGGCATGCTAGTAGTACAAGTGAACCTAGACTGCCTTTAGGATAACAATATAATTTAATACTATTCACACAAGAATTTGATATATGTGAAAATTAGTGACTCCCCATTCTTGAGTACTTTACGTGATCTAGCTATTAGGAAGTCCAGAGAATATTCAGGAGGCAATGTCCCATTGACTGGCTCAGTTACCAAGCATGAAGCTTCACACAGTTTTTGAAACATACAAGGTGGCCCAGGTGTGGTGGCTCATATCTGTAAACCTAGCACTTTGGGAGGCCGAGGCAGGAGACTTGCTTGAGGCCTCAAGTTCAAGACCAGCCTGGGCAAAAGCCAGACCCCGTTTCTAGAGAAAAACTAAAAAAATCAGCTGGGTGTGGTGGTGTGCACCTGTAGTCCCAGCTACTTATAAGGCTGAGGCAGGAGGATTGCTTGAGCCCAGAAGTTTGAGGTTGCAGTGAGCTATGATGATGCCACTGCACTCTGGCCCGGGCAACAGAGTGAAACCTTGTTTCAAAAAGAAAAAAAAAAAAAACAGGAAAAAAAAGAAAAAAAGACAAGGGAATCAACAGAAGGAAAGAAAATGCAGGGTGAGAAAATAATAACCAGTTCACTGAGACGGTCTTCTGTGAAGGAATCATTAACAAGCTTTGTAGAGGATAGTTGAAATCCTGGTCATTAGGGTTTTCACAGGCTTATTCTTTGTACAAATGATTGCAGAAAACAATAAAATGAAAGATAGGTGAGAAATATATAGCAACGAGATACTGATCAAGGTCAGAAGGTAGACTGAAGAGGAAGAAATTAAAACAGCTGACCCATGATTCAGGAGGATGTTTACTGGGGGATGTTTATCTCCACGGTGAATTTTCCATTTAAAGTGACTTAATGTCCTTGCATGGTCTGGAAAGAGGTTAAAAATACTAACAATAAACTTTGATATATTTTAATTTTCAATGTCTAAGTGTTTCGTGTGTTCCTTATAGCAACAATTGATTTTTGTATATTCATTATTCAGCACTTTGATAGTTTTTTTATTGTAGTAACTTATAGTTTCTTTCTAACATCTGTATTCATAAACATAAAAACAGTTTTGTTTCTTCATTTCTAATTCTTACACCTTTCTTTTTATGACCTTGCTGCACTGGCAAGGATCTCCTTTATAGTGCTGGACAGACAAGGTGATGCGAGGTACACTTGTCCTGTTCCTGACCTTAAAGAGAATGCTTTCAATGCTTCATCAAGATGTTGGCTGTAGGTTTTGTTTTCAATATATCATGTTAGGACATTACTTTCTAGCTCTAGTTTGCTAAGAGTTTTAAATACATAGATATATCAAGTGGATAACTGAATTTTTTCAAACTTTTTTCCTGCATATCTTGAGATGATCTCAATAGATTTTCTGATTGATTTTTCTCATATTTAACCAACTCTGCATTCCTGGGATAAACTATACCTTCCAATATATTGCTCAATTAGTTTTCTAATATTTTGATCGGGATTCTTGCATATGTTTATAAATGAGTGACTGTGATTTTCTATTCTACTGCCTTGGTGGGGTTTTGGTATAAAGGTTATACTGGCCTCATGTACTGATACTGGCTTCATGTACTGATGCTTGATTCTTGACAAAAATGACAATGTAGGTAGAAAGAAAAGAATAAACTTTACAATAAGTGGGACCAGGAAAACTGGGTCATCTAAATAGAAAAAAAAAAAAAAAAAGGAATAAAACTGTACCACTACTTCATACCATAGACAAAAATCAATGCCTAGTGGATTACAGACCTAAATGTAAAAAGCACAATCATAAAGCATTTACAAGAGAATATATACTTCATAACCTCAGGGAAGGTAAAGATTTCTTACTCAACTCACAAATAGTGGCAAGTATAACTAAGAGAGTTGCTACATCAAAATTGAGAATTTCAATTCATCAAAAGACAAGGAAGAATGAGAGCAGATTTCTGCATTACATAAATCCTATAAATAGCTCAAAATCTAAAATATATATAGATTGCCTACAAATACGTAAGACACAACTCAAAAGAAACCTGAGCAAAAGATGTAAACAGATATTGTCCAGAAAAGGAAATCCAAATGGCCAATAATCACATGAAAAGGTCTCAGTCTCATTAGCAATTACAGAAACAAAAATTAAAATTGCAGTGAGGGCCAGACATGGTGGCTCAAGCCTATAATCCCAGACACTTGGGAGGCTGAAGTGGGAGGATTATTTAAGCCCAAGAGTTCAATACCAGCCTGGGCAGCATAGTGAGACCCCATCTCTAAAACAATGAAAAAAATTAGCTAGGCATGGTGGTGCACATCTGTAGTCCCAGCTACTCAGGAAGGTGAGGCAGGAGGATTACTTGAGCCCACAAGTTCCAGGCAACAGTGAGTTAAGATCATGCCACTGCACTCCAGCCTGGGCAACAGAGCAAGACCCCATCTCTAAAAAAATAAAAATTAAAAAAAAAATAAATTGCACTACTAGTATACAACTGATTGGAAAAAATTCTAAAAGGTGGATAATACCAACCAGAACTGTTATATATTATTAGTATTAAGTAAAAATTGGTATAACCACTTTGGAAAATAGTCTGGCAGTATCCAAGAAATTCAGTCATGTATATCCTAAAGAATGTAAACCTACTTGGAAGCATATTCCCCACAGATGTGTGCACCAGGGTACATGTACAAAATGACAGAAATTTTCATAACAGCCAATCTGACTGAGAAAAAGCAGTGGATGGGGCTAGGTTTCTGCAGTGGTGGTAATGTTCTATCTCTTGCCCTGGATGATGGTTACTATTAATACATGTTTAATTTCATTTGTTACTCATGCATACTTATTAAATATGCTTATTTATATTTTATGTACTTATTTTGTATATACATTGTATTTCATACAAAAAGTTAAAAAATGCTTATAGCATATTTGGGTTTTTACAAAGGGGTATTTAATCAAATTCTTTCCGATGAAATAGTTACTTGCTATTTACTAAAATACTTATGAAGGCTTTAACAATTACAAACACTTGAAAGAAGACAAAAGCTTTTCTCTTTTCTCTTAAAAGAAAAATGTTCCCATTGCCTAGAAATATCTTCAGTATGGTTATGCTGAAACAAGATCTGTGTTCTGTAAGAGGCCATCTGCTCAGGCTATTTACTGTCTGCTACAAGTCATAATCCTATTTGCGTCAGTAATTACTTGTTGTTCAAATATGAATATAACAGGAAAGATTATGATTTCAGAGAATACCCAGGAAAAAAGACAAAGCCCCATAATTCCCAGTAATTTTGTACTAAAACAGCTCAATACAGATATCGTCCACACAGATAACCTCTTTCGTGAGACTGTTAATCTTAATCACCACCTGATTTTCCATTCATGAAAAAAAACTATAGATTTTACTTAGTTTTCTCAAGTGGTTTCTCATTAAACCTTACTTTAGCATAAACCAAATGAATCTTATCTGTGGAAACACCTGCTGAAAAAAGAGCATGGTTTTAACGTAAAGAAATATGACATTGTAATATTATAAAAAGGGTATTTTAAATAATTCTCTTAACCCAATAAACACTGAATTATCAACTTTTTCTGAGTGGAAATTTTGTTAGAACAACACACACTTTCCTATCTAATTTCCTATCTTAAAAGTAGCAATTTAACTTTTATTTCATGATACAGGGACATCATCATGATTAATTACCTAGTACTGGGCATACAGAGATAAAAGACACAGTCTTTTATAGTCTAAGGAAGACAGAACAGTAAACACCATAGGGCACTACAGGAGCTCATGTGATGAATCCTTATCTAAGTAAATGACATCTGAGCTTAGCCAGGAAAAGACAGAGCATCCACAAAGATGTATATAGGTATGGGAGTAGGGGAGGGTCACGTATGTGTGCACAATTGTCTGTGTGGGTGTGTGCGTGCACATGCGCGCACACACACACACACACACATAGGTCAAGATAAACCAGGCTGTGTGTGTAAGAGTGTGAAAGAGAGAGAGAGAAGAGGGAGACACACAGAGAAGAGAAAAATGGCAAATTTAAAGAAGTATAAATAGTGTTGTGTGATTAGAGCAACAAGAGATAGTATACAGTGACAAATTTGGGAGGTATTTAGAGGTGATGCTAAGGAGTCTAGATTTTATTTAAAGGCAATGAAGAGTCATTTCAGGATCTTTAGAATAAGAAAGATGGGATCAAATTTTTAATCTACTTTGGCCCAGTGTGATTTAGATTAAAAAAGAAATGGTACATGTTCTAAGGAAGAACACAGACTAGTAGAGAGCTAGACAAGCAAACAGCATTAAGTACCATGGGAGTTCATACAGTGAACATCTAATCAAGTAGCATTTAAAGTTGGTGACAAAACAATTCTAAAGTTAGTATTTTTTAAAAAGCATACGGGAGAGAGGGAAAGAATAACCTAATAGATGTAAATAGATACAAGGTGTAACGTTACTTTGTTTTCAGTTCAATGTCATCCAAATATTTCTCTTCTGCTTCCTAAACATAGTGAAATGACAGTAATACAAAATGTAATAAACTGATAAATACACAGAGATTTTAGAAGTGGATTTTGAAGAAATTCTGATAATTTAGTGAGACGAAAAAAGGGAATGAAATAATATTGGTAAACCTGTGAAGAAGGACCAGTGCTCAGTGCACACATCAGAGCAGATTACAGTGGAGATAGGAGCCATCCTGCACAATGCAAACCCCTGGAGTCAGGAGGTATACAAAGTAGGCATGACAAAGGGATTAAAAAATTACTGGAATAACTGTGCTCTGACCAGGTCTCCCATTTCTTCCCTCAGAGAGAAAACCGATACCAGTTACCTTCATTAAAGAATCTAGTCCTCCCTCCATAAACGTAAGCAAAAAGCAAAGATCCTTAACTGTATGAAGCAATGGGGCAGATGTACACAAGTCCCATGAAAAATAAAGACTACCAGACAGGTACAGGGCCCAGAGTTGGGACCATGACAAGGTTATTCCATGAGCTGCTCTCTCCCAAATGTATCATTTGTATTTACAGGTGGGTAGCTGTAGAATTACTAACACTGAGGACACTTATTGCTTGAAATTAGCAATAACTGAGCTTCCAATACAGTGAAGAAAGTAATGAAAAGAATCATCTGGATTCAAGCAAAGACAATGGGTTTTCAGGTTTTGGTGATAATGTATCTGGCTTTGAACATATGAGGCCTTGGATCCTGAAAACTGATTAATTAATCCATTCCTTCATTGAATAAGGATTTACATTGAATGCCTGCTATATGCCAGACACCCTTCCAGGTAGTTGGGACACGTCAGTGAATAAAAAGAGAAAAATCCCTGCCCTAACCTTAGGGAGCCAATATTCTACTAAATAGTAAAGCTAACATTTCTATGGATTTCATCTCCTGTGACCTAAGGCTTTTAGAACTGGTAAGAAACATACTAAAATGTTGATAGTGATCTCTGACAGTGGGATCATAGGTAATTTTTAGTTTCTTCTTTATCTTCTGTCTTCCCAACACAAAAACATCTTTTTTTTCCTTCCTTCATTTTTTATTTAAATGAAAGGAGAACTGGGCGGAGAAACTAGTCTGGCTGCACTACAGAGAATGGATGACAGAGAGTGGCGGGAGACAACGACAAAGTACAATCACTGGGCCAGTTAAGTGCAGATTCATTAATTCAGGTAAAGGATATAAGAATGTAAATTAAGGCATGAGAAAAATCAAGAATAGAAGAGGGACAAATTTGAGAAACATTAATGATACACAGTTAACAGGACTCTGTCTCTACCAGGTATATTAGATAAAGGAGAAAGAAAGGTAGAGTATGAATCCCAAGTTCCCAATTTGGACCTGATAAGAAAAGAGTTAATGCAGCAGGTCTGTTCTATTCTACTCAGTTCTCACTTATCTCTGTAGCCACGGCAATGATTCTTGATCAAATTCTAAGAACAGAACTCCTAGAACATTCAAATAGTTACTGGGTAATGTGTTATTCTATTTACCTGAAGCAGTAGGTCAAGATAAATCAGGTTGACAGAATGTTTACAGTAAACATGGAGATTTACAATACATACCTGTTAACCTGACTTGGGTGTGTACCATGGCTGGTACATGGCAAGTATATGCCTGCATGACCAGCTCTCCTTGAGAACTACGGACTCTAAAAGTCAAGCAAATTTCCATGGGTAGAGATATCTCACATGTGTCTCTAAGGTTCAAAGCTGGGAAGAAAACGTGTGTTATGTGACTCTTGTGGAGAAAGAAGGATGACCTGGAAGTCTGCATGTGACCTTTTCACCTATGGATATCTTTTTTCTGTGGTTCCTGCCTGTATACCCTTTGCTGAATTAAATCTTAGCCATGAGTACAGCCATTAGTTATGTGAGCTCTTCCTGAAAACCACTGAACTAAGGGGTGGTCATGAGATGCCCCCTCAAGACAGAACCATTGAGCAGAGAGGAAATGAAGGAGTCTTTGGAGCATAATAGGAGAGGAAATAAATTTAGTTTCCTTTTAAGGTATCTTGATCACCTTTCATGGTCTTCCTCAGAATTCAATGGCTTTTGGGCAGCAAAATATTTATTTTACCATTTTAGTCTCATCAGTAGTTCAAAATTCTTTTCAGCTTTAACTCCCACTTCTACATTATTCCTATTAAATTTAGAAACAATATATGAAGTATCCCTTATTGCAAGAATTTCTGCTGGTGTACTTTGTAATCCTGTTCCAAATCTTACATATATTGCTACTGTGTTTAAAACCATTATCTTAAGATACTTCAGTTCTACTCAAAAAACCTTTACTAAGCATTTACCATGTATCAGACACTTGGCTAGGTGTTAGGGATAAAAAGATAAAGCTCCTGTCCTACAGTCTAGAGAAGGACACTTACATAAACACGACAACAAATCAAAATATTCTCTAGGCTTTTCTAACGTTTCCTTTCTAATGGTATTCCAGACACAGGCAATATAAAAGATTGCATCTTTAATGTCATACTAAGATTGAAAGAACTGCATTGTGGCCCCACATGATGGATCAACCTTCTCATGAAAACTCCTCTGCAATAACATTCAAAAGTCTGACTAATGAGCTATTTCATGGCTGAGTCAATGAGAAACCAAAGGCAGCAAGAGTAATGGTAAAAATATTACCAGAATCTGCCTCTGCTTCCTGAGGGTAAACATTATACAATTGCCTGGCAACTGAATAGCTTTGCTATTCTTAGGTAAGTTTTTGTTTCTGCAATGATCACTTACTGCAGAGTTCAAAGTATAATAGCATGAATAAGAAACAATTTCTCATTCCCTTATATATATCACTTTCAGTTCTATTTGCCCCTACTAATATTACATCTTAGAAAATCTATATTCTACTTTATTCATGTCTGCAACTTCAGAAGAGCCAGGCTAAATCTTCTTAAACCCTAATATACTATCATTTTACATTAACAACGAAAACTTATCCCATTCTAAACTTGTCTCTTTAAAAATGTTAAATCACTTCTTTAAATAAAAAAGAAATAATATATTATCATTATTTTGAACACAATTCAAGTACTATTCATTTACATATATTTAAAAATATTCATCTTTTAGAATTTAAACTGTCTTTTATAGATGTAAGCTTGTGCAGTTCAACAGAAGAAATTCTGCTGTACACAGACTTCTGACAGAGAAAGAGGCCTCAGAAAATCTCAAGCCAACTTATGGCCTGCCAACCAGAAAAACTGTTTTCACCGCCTGATGTTAGAGAAAACTCCAACACACAAAAGACAAGTGTAAAAGAAATTGAGAGTAGAGTTCAAGAGGTGCGAGTGAGAACAGAATAAGACTGACTGACTAAAGCTTGCTGTTTTATGGTATAAGATAACAGAGATTATGAAATAGAAAGAATACAAAAAAGGGAATACTTTGATAGGCTAGCTGCAGATAAGCAATCATTATAGAAAAATCACCACCCAAATGTGAAGTATGAGGTATTGATGCCAAGCCAAACATACTACCCCTACTAATAATTACATAATTGTAATTACTACTGACATTTAGTAAGCAGTTACATGACAGAGACAGATACTATCAACCTCATTTTATAAACAAAAAAACCAAGGCTTAAAGAAGTAATTTGCCCATTATTATAAAGCTAATCGTGAAAGAACCAAAATTAGAACTCAAGTCATATGATTCTAGATGCTGAGATGAGTACGCTATATTGGCTTTTCAACTGGTTAGATAATGAGTCAGTAGGTTGTGGGGATATTAATGATAAACTGTTACCTGCACATACTTTAGAGGTACATTCACAGACAGAGGAACAGAAGTTATTTTACTCCACTGTATAAATTTCAAAATTTCAAGTGGAAGACAAAGAGATGCATATGAACACTATGAAATTAGCTATCTTTTCACAATATAAAAAAGGCAAAGGAGAACATTTCTGAAGGAAGAGTACAATGTTGGCTTATCCCAAACAACAAGGTCTGCTTTTCAAACTCTCAGGTAGGTTCTAAGTAAAGCAAACTATTGAATGCAACCGATACATACCCTGTATGTAGTTAAGTAGAAATAGAGAATAGCAAATTGGCTAGAGGATGGACTATGGTCAGGCTGCCTGGGATATAATTCTGGCTCCACTTCTAAGAAGTAGTTACTTGATCTGCCTCAATTTCTTCCTTTTTCTTTTTTAAGAGATGGTGTCCTTCTATGTTGCCCAGACCAAGTGCAGTGGCTATTTACAGGTGCAATCTAGTACATTACAGCCTCAAACCCATTGTCTCAAGCAATCCTCCTGTCTCACCTCCAGAGCAGCTGGGACTGCAGGTGCACGTTACCATGCCCAGCCTCTTAATCTCTATAATAAGGATAGTAATCTACTGTAATTATACCTACATCAAAGGAAATTCAATAGAAAGTACTAAATTAATGTTAGCAATTTTTAAGTTGGAGTACCTAAAGACTGAGCGCTAAGTTGTGTTAACAAATGTTCTCATGCAGCAACACTCAAATGTATTTACTGATATAATGTATAAGATTTACTTTTAAATATTCCAACAAAAGCAAAATAAAACAAAACAAACAGAAAAAAACATGAAGGGAAATATATCAAACAAGATAACAAAATGTTGATAAATGTTGAAACTGAGAGATAGGTACATGGAGATTCACATCATTTTCTTTACTGTCATGTATTGTCGAAAATTTCAAAAATAAATTACTTTAAAGAATTTTCAAGAATAATTTTGATATTTCAAAGCAAATGGGGGGCAGGCTATATAACTGTTCAACAATTTTGTGAACAAATTTTTTAAAAATTTATTTTAGAAAACTGTTTCTGGTAAACAATTGTTTCCCTGTACTTTGATCACCATGACTCTGACAATGACTGGCAAAAATAATGTGTACAATGAACTTTAAACATGGCCATCTAACATAAGGCAGAGGTCTGCACAAAAATCACTGCATTTTGATAATAATAACTATAACCTTTGAAAGTCTCTATCTGAAAAGAAAACTAGAAATTGAATGACAAGGTATTCAACAAGCAACTAGATGTATAAGCCTGTTCATTAATACTAAAAACTGAAATAACAAATCTGCTCCCTTAGCCTTTTAAGTACATCTACTTGTTCGGTTTCCACACTGTATAAAGGGGTGAGAGGAACACAGACTAGGGCATTATAAGTGATTAGAAAAACAAATCTTATGTGGATATAATTTGTTTTGTTAGGTAAAATCCATCACCACAAAGTCACAATATATGGCTACTCCCTCTGAATCAACAGTAAAGCTGTTACATAATAAAACTTTTCCTCACTAAACTTCTAGGTATATACTCTTATGTGCAATGTCTTAAAATTATAAAATTATGCTATTATCTTTTGCAAACATTTACTTATATTAAAGATATACTCTATCCAAAATGTTCACTTAGCTAAATTTCTTATCAAATATAAACTTAAATTTTAGTCATTTTGTTACACTCGCCATGCTTAGTAGTAATCTTTGTTACAAATTGAACTTCACTGACAGCTAATGTTAGAGAAGAAAATATCTGCAATAGTGAAACTAATTTTGATTTCTTCACTGTACTTATCTATGTTTCATTACTACAACTACTTACTATCTGATACTCAAGGAAGATTCCAGAAATACTTTGTACATAGCAGGAAATCTCATAAAAATGACACTTTACAAGACTGAAAGGACAAACATTGGTAAGAGTGAAAGGACATTTGACATAGCAAAGAATAGTTTGAAATATCTGCTTCATACTTCACCACATTAAAATTAGTGTTCAAGAGTCAAATTTGATTGAAAAAGGATCAAAAATCATCATGTCCAAAACTACACACAGAAAGCTTTGAAGACAAGTGCTTTGGCTCAATAGTGACTTGAGGCAGAGGATCCCTGTCCAAATAAGTCACATGTCTCTCTTCTACCCTAAAAGTTTGTCAGCACTCAAGTTTTAGGTCCCAGGTATCTCGTACCCTAATAATTTTAATGAAATGCTATTACGCTAGATTGCTGGGTTTTAAACCTCATCATCACTGTGGAAAGACTTTCAGTTATGTATTCACTTAGGTAAAATAACTTGAAGTTCTATCAGAAACATGGTGGTGTAGAATCCTGTAAATACTGCTAAAGCATCATTCTCTGTAGCTCTGGATTTCTAAGTGAAAGAGCTAAAGATGAGATGGGAGAAGCAATTTATTGCCTTTGAGTACACGGAAAAGCATTCACTTATGACTGTAGTCGCTATTTGCTGAATCAAGGACATACATTTTTCTCACATTTTTGCTTCTGCCCACTGGTGCAGAAGCAAAATGCTATTTTAATGGAAATAACACTAATAAACACAAACTGACATCCATTTTTTCATTAAACATATATAGGTGGCTTTCCTGGAGAGTTGAAAAACACAAGAAATAATTAAATCCCTAACTATTCTGAACTCTCCTCCAGTCATAAAGTCTTTTGACTTTAATAAGAATATTTAGGATTATGTGGAAATAAGAATATTTAGGGTTATGTAAGAAAAAAATATTTTTAAATCTGGACAGAACTACTGTGAATATCTTTAAATAATATCTTAAAATATTTTCAAGGCTTTTAGTACAGGTATTAAATTGTCACAAAAGAAAAAGACATATAACCCTTAGTCTTTAGTATAATTGCTATTTGCCAAAGAAAATATTACTGATATAAATATTTAGTTCTGTAGAGAGTCCTGTCAATATTACCTTTTATATCAATGACTTTTAATTTTATATTATTAGAATTAGCATAATTACATCCATAGTTGGAAAGCTATATAAAAATAATTCTCCTAAGTGAGAACTGTGAAAAGATTATTCAACACCACAACTCAATCATGTCTAGCTCAATTCATCTTAAAATCTTATTATTCTGGAAAGAATTTTTACTAAAAGACAAATGTCTTTGGTCTGCATTAGATAGTTACTAAAGACAAGAAAACCTGTTAATCATCAAACTTTCAAATATTCTTAAATGAAGACTTAAGATGTATCTACCTTATGATATCCATTGCCTGGTAAAGTATTTCGGATTGATCAACTCCAAGAACCTTCTTTGCTCCAGCTTTAGCAGCAAACATAGAGAGAATTCCAGTTCCACATCCAACATCCAAAACTACCTGGCATAATTAAAAAAAAAAAAAAAAAACAGATGTTATCAAAAAAAGTCTTATTTAAATTCTGTTTCTGTATTAAAAGATCACAATAAAAATTTTAAACTTTATTGATCAAACATGATAATTTCTATTTGAAGAAACTGAAGGTATTATTACTATGGGTTGTTTTAGATTGATAATAGTATAGTTGGCCACAGTCTGTTGCAGCTAGGTCCAAGAACGCTAAATTTAGGAGATTTATATAAAATAAGCTATTTCTACAGACATAGAGAATTAATGTTTTTAACTTCCTTATTATACATACGGTCTGATTTAGGCTCAGTAATTCTAAATTTCAACAGAAATAACTTCTTCAAGTTAGAGTGGCAGGAATTAACTTTCACAGGATAGCATGATCCAGTACAACTGAAGAATGAATGATTATAAAAGAATCAAGAGTGTAGAATATCACCATACCCCCTCCATCCCAAATATTAAATATCTGATTCATTTTAACAACTACAACAAAAACTAGTTAGCTCCCCAAAATTCAGTAATTTGAGAATTTAAATTGAAAAAAATGATAATAATTGGTGAAAGAAAGTATTCAGAAGAACCAAAGTTTAAGACGATATCGGAAGTGGGCAGGGAACAACAATTTTCTAAATCAAGAATTTCATATGTTTTTCCTTGGAATGGTATAGTGAAATGTGCTCTATTCATAATAAAACAAAAACAAGTTCCCAAGGAAACTCCATAAGCAAAATACTTGTAGGTATACTACCCTGTGAAATTGCTTTAAATCTTTCATCATCAATGGCCTAAAATCCTACATGCTTGTTCCAAAATATGAAATTATTTCAATGCCCTCATACCATAAGTACTTACTGAGCATTACTAAGTGCCAGGCATTGATCTCAGTGATGGGGTACAGCAAGAAACAAGACCAAGTCCCTGTCCTAGGGGTGCATACAATTCTTGTAGGGGAGACAATGAATAAACAGAATATAAAATAATGTCAGGCAGTGGTGTTATAAAGAAAAATGAAGCAGTGTAGAGGTGAGAGTAGGGCAGAGGGGATATGCCATTTAGAATTTCAGATAAATCTGAGAATACTTCTGATACATGTGAGCAGAAAATGAAGAAATGTATCTTGCAAAGATGTGGGGGAAGTACATTTTAGTCATGGAGGATATTAAATCCAAGGCATAAGATTCCTAGCAAAGCAAGATGGCCAGTGTGGCTGAGCTAGGTGAGAAAGAGGTCATGTAGAGGCGAGGTGAGGGTTAGGCGGGAGCTATATTACACAGAGGCTTGGATTTTATTCTGAGTAACTGAAAACTACTGTAAGAAAAATAAAACTAGAATTAAGAATCTATTATACTGTTTGCCAATTATTTTATTTTTTTGCTAGGCAATATGTTCACATAGTTTAAACATCAAAAGGTACATTTCTTATTTATCCTTCAAGAAAATCTTTATGTATATTACAATTCATGCATTCTTTCCCCATTTTATACAAATGGTAGCATATTATAACCATTGTGCTACACATTTTCTTTTTTTACTAAACGTAACTTAGAGATCTTTCCATATAGATTTATACAGCTCCTTTCTTTTATGTAGTTGTATAAGATTCCATATTACGGCTGTACCACAAGTTAGCACTCCAGTTCTCTACTGATGAACATTTAGGTAGTTTCTGAAATTTTACTAGGACAATAAATCACCTCATATCTAACCCCATTCACACATGAGTAAATCTATAGAATATATTCCTAGAAGTGGAAATATTGGGTCAAAGATGACATACGTATTTATACTGCTGGACATAACCAAATTGATCTCCATAAGGCAATGCTGCTCATGAGACTCCAAGAAGCAACATGTAAGTGCCAATTTCTTCACAAGTGAGACTAGGGTATGGAACATATAATTAAACTTTTGGATGTCTGCCCATCTGGCAATCACAAAATAATGACACACTGGTCAAATATGCATTTCTCTTACATGAGATTTAGCATCATTCCATATATTATAGAGCTATCTGTAATTTTATGTAAACTATATACTTATATCCTCTTTCATTTTTCCATTCTTATGGAAAATGCTAGTCCTTTTCTTATCAATTTAATCAAGTGTTAGGTTATTTTTTAAGGAGATTAGCCCTCCATAATATGACTTGCAATGTTTTCTCACATGTATTTTTGTCTTTTGATTCTGTTTACAGTGATTTTTGCTATGTAGAAATTCTTCACCTACAGTTAAATTTATTAATCTTTAATGGCTTCTGGATTTTTATCATAATTGGATAGGCCTTCCCCAGAGTCTATCCCATTTCATCCTAATACATTTCCTTCTAGGACACTTATGGTTTCATTAATACAGTTTGCTTTTTAATCATGGTATACACTCCAAGGCATGGTTCTGACTTGCTTTTTTTCAGATTACTAACTAACCATCCCAACATCAGTTATTAAATAGTTTGTTTCCTCCACTGATCAGGTATGTGAACTTTAGCATTCACTGCAATTTCTGTGCATATTTGGGTCTATTTATGGATTTTAATTCTGTTTTGTTAATCTATACATTCATGTGCCAGGAATTATTTTGGTTATAGAAGCTTCACAGAATGTTTTAATATCTAGTCAGGCTGGTCTACCCTCACTACAAATACAGGGTGTCCCTAAAGTCACCATACATAGGGAAAATGAGAAATGGTAGCTAAATGTACCTTTATTTGCAAAATATTCATTACAAAATTTTTCCTTTGTATGGAGACTTTTGGGACACCCTGTATTTTTCCACAGTGTTTCTAGATAATTTTCTATGTTTATTTTTCCACATGAAAAAGAGAATCAGCTTGTCTAGGTTAAAAAAAAAAGTCTTAGCACTTTTATGGGAACTGAGCTAAAATTAATTTAAGGAAAATGGACAATTTCGAGTTTTCCCACTTAAGAATATGATACGACTTTCAATTTGTTTAAATTATTTTTCATGTCCTTTAGTTGTTTAAATCGTTTTACATGTAAGTCCTGCACAATACCAGTTGTTTGTTCCTGTGTATTTTATCTTCTGTATTATTTACTATTATAAGTGCACAGTTTTTCCTTCCATTCTATCTTGAAAATAGAATTGACTCAAGAGAGAAAATCTAAACAGCCTGATTTCCACTGAAGAAACAGCTGTCGAAAGGCTACTACTCTGTGCTGCCTATCCTTCCCCCAGATGGGTTCATAGTGGGAATCTGACTGTTCTTGCACATGTAGCCTGTCTGAGAAGTCAGTATATTTTAACGTAATTACTTTTACAAACATTAAGAATTTTTCTTTTATGATGTAATTTACTCATTACAAACAAAAACAAAACTTTTTAAATTCCAAATATACTAACAAAAACAGCAAAGAAAACAGTGTAATATATAGTATACATGTATATAGTTTGGCTTATAGAGTACATCAGCTTGAAATAATGTAAGGCAGAAAATGATAATAAAATAGAAAAATATATACAACACAACCATATGTGGTAAGTCCCCAGAAACTCTATTTGAAATAAAATATTTACAAAATTAAAAAATTAAAAATAAATGGTCAGTGTGCAACCTAGAAGTTTGATAACACAGTACTTTGGTGATGGTGTTTGGAAAGATCAGAACTCAAGCACTGTGCATGGAAAGACAAGCTGGCAGCACCACTGGTAACAATATACAGAGTATACCCTTTTTGACCCAGGGAGTTCACTGCTAATTTATCTTATAACTGTACTCACACAAATTTTTTTAATATTTTATATTTTTATATGCAGTATTATTCCTAATATAAAAAACTGAAACAATTTATAAACATTCTTACATTGGATATATGAACCATTGAAAAAATGTTAAAGAAAAGATATTCAACATCACTAATCATTAGGGAAATTTAAATCAAAACTATACTGGAATACCACCTCACACCAATTAGGATGGCTACTATCATAAAAACCGAAAATAACAAGTGTTGGCGAGGATGTAGAGAAACGGGAACCCTTGTGTAATGCTGGTGGGAATGTAAAAAGGTACATGCACTGTGAAAAATAGTATGGCAGTTCTTCAAGGAATTAAAAATGGAATTACTGTATGACCCAGCAATTCCGTTTCTGGATATATACTCAAAAGAATTAAAAGCAGGGTCTCGAAGAGACATTTGTACCTCTATGTTAACAGACGCAAAATTCATAATCGCTAAAAATGTGGAAGTAACCTAAGTGCCTACTGACAGATGAATAGATAAGCAAAATGTGGTACATAAATACAATGAAATATTATCCAGCCTTAAAAATGAATGAAATTCTGACATTTGGTACAACATGGATGAACCTTGAGGATATTATGCTAAGTGCAAAAAGCCAGTCACAAAAAGACAAATACCATCAGCCCTCCATATCCCTGGGTTCCACATCTATGCTTTCAACCAATTGCAGATTTTAAATATTCAGAAAAAAGAAATTGCATCTATAGAGAATAAGTACAGACTTCTTCTTCCTGTCATTATCCCTTAAACAATATAGTATAATAACTATTTATATAGCACTTACATTGTATTAGATATTATAAGCAATCTAGAGATGATTTAAAGTATATGGGAAGATGTGCACAGGGTATATGCAAACACTACATCATTATATATAAGGGACTTGAGCATCCATGGATTTTGGTATCCGCAGGGGGGTCCTGGAACCAACCTCCCCCCCAAGACACCGAGGGACAACTGTACTGTATGATTTCACTTACATGAAGTACTTAGAGTAGTCAAAATCACAGAGATAGAAAGTAGAATATTGATTGCCATGGGAAGGGGGGGGGATGGGGAGTTATGGTTTAATGGATGTAGTTCCAGTTTTATAACATGAAAAGAGCTCTAGAGACAGAAGGTGCTGATGGTTGCAAGACATTATGAACCACTGATCTGTACACTTAAAAATGGTTTAGATGGCAAATTTTATGTTATATGTATTTTACCACAATAAAAAAAATAAGGAATGTTCTCCAAGAAAAATTGCTGAGTAAAGAAGGTTAAGTACAGAAGGATATGTACAGTATACTCCAATTGGAGTGTTTTTTTGGTAAGACTATACATATATACACACACATGCAAAGTATATACTTATGCATATATGGGGGTGGATATATATGTATATACATATATTTATGTAATCCATATTTAATCCTCATTTTGCAAACAAGGAAAGCATACTTCAGAGAGGGAAAGAAACAGGTCCAGCCAGGATCATACAGATAGTAAATTTTACAGCCAGCATTCAAACATAGGTTGATCTGCTTCTAAAGCCTATATTTTAATTATATTTTTAATTGTATATTGATCATTTATTACATCTGGCTCAGAATTAGCTGGATCAGGCAGATAAACCAAAACTTGATAGAATCCAAAAAAGAGGTAGAAATAGCTAACATTTCACAAATGAAATAAGCTAACATTTTACAAAGTAATGAAGGAATCCGATTCCCTTTTTTCAAAAATAAATAAATAAATAAATAAAAATAAATTAATTGTAACTGTAGATAATAACCAGAAGCATAAAGAAGGCACCTAACTGGGAATTTCTTCAATGAACTACAAATAGAAATTAATTATGAGTGGGTGATAACACGATTAAATACCAGCCAAAGTTAAATTAATCTGAGAAACCATATGGTCTCCACAGGAGCTCTGTGAATTGAAACAATATTAAGAAAGGAAAGAAGGAAAAGAGGCAGGGAAGAAGGGACATAGGGAGAAGGGAAGGAAGGAAGGAAGGAAAACAGTTTTAATTACAATTACTCTTTTGAAAAGTAAATTCCTATTAGGCACTACGTAATATGATATAGAAGCTAGTGTGTGACATAAACTTTATCTCATGGAAATAAAAGCAAACAGAAAAAATAGTAATAAACTTTAGGAAAAATTATATTATTTCACACAGTTTTAAAAGAATTATATTTAAATAATTTCATGATCATATCCTGTCATGACACAAAGAATATGCGATATATATGAAAAATAGTGTGAATTAACATGTCATTAATGGGCCTCATCCTAATTACTAACTCATTCTACATTAATGTTCAAAGTGCAGTGGCACAGAGTTAAGGGCACTAGACTTGAAGTAAAAAGCCTCAGAATTTTATTTTTAGTTGAACATTTTGGGGCAAGTCAATTATCCTGTTGATTTGAAGCTTCTTAATGTGTAATATGGAAATAAATACTTGCTCTGCCTAGGTATAGGTGTATTGTATAGTGACAATGAGACATGTTTGAAAATAATCTATAAATTATCAAATGCTATCTAAATATATGGTACTATATTTTCCAATAGTGTAAAGTATCCCAAATTTATTTGAAAATATTAAAGTTCTAGATTTAATACTGTTATGCCCTGAATGTGCATTAAGTTAAAAATTAACATATATAATATTTTACATTACGGTATATTTTTGAGAAACCAAAAATGCCAAGTAAAACTCATTACACATTGATAAAGTTAAAGGCAAAATTCCAAGGAAAAATACTCCCAATTCATTAATAAGCCCTTTTTTGACTCTGGAAGATTCAATCTCTTAGTAAAAAAAGTTCAACATAACAAAATAATTACACATTATTTTCCCTGGTCATACTTTATATATATTAAAATGTATAAAATACACAAATTTTCTATAATACTGTACAATTAAAAAACTAGAAGCAAAAAGTGATGCTGTATATAGGTCTGTGTACTCAATAAGAATTCTTCTATGTATACAAAAATATTCACAAATACTTAATTTCTTGATGCTTAATCTTAGGATTACTAATATTTCAGCCTTTTCAGTATTTTCTTACCTATTATAAGAAAAAAGTCTATTCAGAAACATACTGAAAGAGAACCTTCTAACTTACTTTCTTAACAAATTCCTATGATATTCATGCCATAAAGTATTAAGAAAAGATGGTTCAAAGAAAGACAATGATGATGTTTTTATAACAAAAATCACAGAATTTTAGAAGTAGAAAGTATTCACAAAAAATACTTTCCAGGTGAAACCCAAAGAGATTCACTACCTGCCCAAAATTACATAGCTGGTTCCTCACTAGTGATTCCCATGCTTAATTTCTATACAGCATATGAAGGATAAAATAAAACAAAAATCTCAGCATAATCTAACTAGAAATATAAAGCAATATTATTAATAGTAACATAATTTGCTTCACTGGAAACTGGTTTTTTAGACAAACACAGTAAATAATTTCTAGCACTTGAGTACAAATATAAAAACTATGAAAAAATTCTTCAGTATCCACTGCAATAACATATAAAAAGCATACAAAAAAGCTAAATACAAAGCACTAATAACCAAGATTTTGAAAATGAAATAATTTATTTGTCTATGGTGGGATTCAGCAAAAACAAACATACACATCATTATAAACCTTTCATGATAAGCAATGCTTTGGCCAAAAGATATCAGAGCACCATATAAATTTCAGCACATTTCTGTCCAATTCAGCTGACTCACAAGTGAAATACTGCTCTCAGGAAAGAGGTATAGAAAATTAAAAGCCATTCGAGATTATATTCCAAACAATATCAAAATCAGGAAAAGGGATTTTCAAAACATAAAGGTTGTTACTACTGCAATATCATGTAAAGCCTATGAAATAACCTCAGAGAAGTACCTTTTAAAATGGAGGTGGAAAAAGGGAATTTTAAAATCTGATGTTATCATACAAATGTTCTTAAAGTAAAAACAGTGTGAAAAAAGTCCCAAGCAAAGGCATATAAATGGCAGAAGTCATAATATTCTTTACTAAATTAGTGGATGAATTTTCAATAAGGAGGAACAAACAGAGAAACCTGAACTTTTAAGTAACCATGCCAAGGTACAGAGGGAGGAAAAGAGGGAGTGAAGAAGAAAAAAATGAAAAAAATTTGCTTAAGTAAAAGTAGATAAAACAATCCATACAAATTTCAAACATTCACTTATGCATATACACGCACAAGGTAGATGATCATTTTTTAAATAACCTGAGGCAATATTAAATATAAAACATTAAATATTAAAATATAAATATCTCATAAATGGCAAATTAATACAATATTTTAAAAAAGCATGTAAGATAAATTCCACCATACAATATATAACCCTACTCATTAATAAATTATTCTCCTTAAAATTATTAATTTTTAACTACTCTACACGAACTAGAGTAATAGTTAAAACTATTCTTTGATACAGGGCTTATCTGATACATGTGAAATTCACAGGAATAACTGTAAATCAAAAATATGGTTTAAGCAAAATTATCTGAATAAGCAAAGTTTAACTAAGCTATGTCACTGTAATTAATGACTTTTAATTTTAAAAAAGAGTATACTGAATGACAGCAACAATCAGCATTTCTGTTATCAGTATGCTGCACCACAGAACAGCATCATAAAAGTCTTCTATGAAATAAAGCCAGAATACGTTCAATCAACTGCTATCACAATGATGACCCTAGAGAGGCTTTCTACTGCCCCCATACAACAAGAAATGTATAATTCTGTAGCCTATGCTACTCACCTTATCTTTAAAGATATGCGGGTTTTGGTATATAAAATCTCGGTAGCTTTCTGTTCGTACTTTGTCCTAGGGTAGAGAGAGGAAAATATTGTTTCTATAGGATAGTCTGAACAAACAAATTTTTTTTTAGAGAGATATTTGCTATTTTATCACACATTGCTAGTTTCCACAGCTACTTTTCTGCCTGGAAAACCAAGTTTATTTTTTTTTCCTAAAATAAAACAATAAAGAATAGAAATAGCAACAACACACAAAGAAAACGTCTAAGAACATCACTGAAAGTCAAATAAGCTCTAAGTTCTTAAAATGTATACATTTTCCTTTTTATATGCATTACCAAGTAAGACTTCAAGTGATAATTAAAGCTAACAGAAGACGAACATGATGTTTTCTCCCTCAGATAGGGCCTGGAATCTAGAGCCTAACTCCCTCCCTGTATTAGAGCTACCTTAAAATAAAAGAAAAAAAAATGAATGTAAAAGTTGCAGTTACATATGAAAAATGAAGCTAAACTGAGTGTTTTCTAAGAAAGTCAATAATCAGCACCTATCTGATTTATAATTCTGCTTTGTTTCTAGAAATTTCTATAGTAGGAAATGATGCTTAAAAGCCTGCAAGCCTCAAAGTAAATCATGTGAGCCCTGCAGCCCACATTATGAGTCTCCTACACTCTGGAGTCTCACATGACCTGTGACCAAGGCAGGCATTCAACTCTAACATTTATGTTGGTTGGTGAACAAAGCTGATTCCCTAAGTTGAGACACATACTGACTACAAAGTAAGCAGTTAAGGGTTCTGTTGCCAAGTAAAATATGATTATGATAAAATAAATTATCACAGAATGAGAATTCTTGTTTTGGGTTTCACACTAGATAAAAATAAAACAGTTACACCGAATACTACAATATCAAAATGTTATACAAACCATACTCCCCAAAACATTTTTTACCAATATTGGGATATTTCTAAAAAGCCTACAAAGGAGATCTTATATTAAAAGGCAAGTCATTTTACTTAATTACTAGACCTACAAAGGGAAATAGCCCTAATTAATACCATGTTTTCTGATTATTACTTCTAATTGCTTTACAAAAAATTTTAAAAACCAGGTTTATTAAATCTTCCCCTGAATATTATTTTAAGAATTACTAAGATAGATAAGTAAATTTTGATATCCTATCTAATTTTAAAACTGTCTTTTAAAAAAATCATACCATTTCATACATTTTTCCCTTTTATACTCCTCTTACACTATAACCAGAGATTTTTTGCTGAAACAACAAACCTGCAAAGGGTGAACATCAGTCAGGAATGCAGTCATTTAGAAAGCTCTCACCAATCATACTGCCTCACCACAGCTTCAACTTAAATAAGTAGAATCCCAACTGCTGTCCTAACTCCATGCACTACTGCTCGAGTGAACTACAATCGTTCATTTGGGATCTTTCTACATATTCATTAGTTTTTGTTCATATGCTCACCCCAATGTAATGAAATCAAAAGTATATCAAACATAATGCCTTATATCTAAGCAGAGCTTCAATTTAGTAACTGAATTTTTGAAAGAAAAATCCAGTGAGCATGAAAACGCAAGCAAACAGAAGACTAGCCTTCGTAACCATTTCTAATTATTTATCTAACAAAGGCTAACACTTCAATACAAAATAACAAGGTAATAAACAGAAATTTAAAAAATGATCTTTTGTACTAACCTATTAAAACTAAGAAACACGAACAAAATTGCAGCTCTAATACTCAGGAGTAAGATAGTATTTTAACACTAGTAAAGTGGCATGGAATTATTCCTACAAATACATAAAAATATTTAAGAATGAGGGTAAAGACAAGAGAAAAGTTATATATTATAAATTTTAGTTATACAAATAACAATGTTTGTTATCTATAGGCTTGTGAAGGTGGACAGAGAGCATGAATCAGCCGCAGATATAATGAAGACAATACAGTAAGGAAAAATTACTAAAATTTCAATGTGTTAAATACTATGATTTGTAATATATGCACAGCAGGGTGAATAATGTTTCTCTTGAAAATAGAGTGATGCATTTCACATTTACAATATTAATCAAAAAACTGACTCTTCTTCAAGAAGATAAAGTAGCAAGGAATTCTGAAAGTGCACGTAATCTATTCCTCTATCAATTATAACTCTGGAATTCAAAAAAGTTATCTTCATCTTAACTCCAGAAATAAAATCACAAGCTACTTTTATTTAAAAGTACAATCAAAGCATACCAGAATAATGCCACTAAAATATATGAAATTAAGCAACAAAAAATCCAAACCATACTGTATAAAATGTAGGACAATTCCAAACATAAAAATAAGTCTATAAATATGGTTTCTCAACTTTAAGTTATTTATAAAAATTAGGTAAGATTCCAGTAGTATCATACCTTAAACAGTTTATGTGTGCTAAGAATTGTTCTGATAAGAAACAAGAAATAAAGCTCAAGGCATGCTTTCACATTTATCCACAGTACATAGCAAAACACAAAATAAACAAACAGTTCTATTTGAATCAAATATACCTGTATTTCCTATAAATACTTAATCAAGTTGTCTCCAAGAGGAAGGAATTACATTGTACAACTAAGGGAAACTAAGGCACAGAGAATGATATTAATAAGCATACTTGAGTGATTCTCTAGAAAGGGAAAAGATGGCACTGGAACTTTGAACTGGAACTTCCTAAATCTATATGTATATCAAAAGCACTTAAAGCTATAAGACCAGGTGCAAAATCCTCTAACTGACAAATAACTACAAGTGTCCAGGACAGAGATTTGTAAATGTGAGGCATTCAAACTGAATTTCTCTGATGATTGTACTGACAACCCTCATATTTATTGGAAGTCTCAGTAACCTTTAATCTGCCTGAAAAGTCCAACACAATTTCTATACCAAGGATATTAAAGGTTCATAGTATCTAAATTGATGGGGTGATTTAAAATGACAAACATGAACTTATATTAACTCATTTAAAGAAAATATTCTAGACATAATAAAATTAGTTTTAACAAAGAAAATGGAATGAGTCAATTTCTTTTAAATAAATTCACTCTGGATTTAACAGTAATTTATTACTTATAAGAAGATATCTGTTATTTGTAATGCTATGCCATTGCCCAAGTGACAACAAAAAGCACAACTGTGACATGTCATTGTAATAAGACACTGCTTTAAAAGACCCCACATAAGTACAATTATTACAAATCAGCAAACTTCCAATCTGTGATCCTGCAAAACTGACTCAACAAAATATATACATGTTATTAAATATGCCTGGTTAATTTAAACACGTATGTTTCAGGGAAACCTAGTCTTAGGACTTCTACAATACAAATCAATCTTTGGAGGAAGGATTTAGGAATGAATTTTTTGCTTGTTGGTTTTAAGAAAATAAAAGTTAATGGTGGCATCTAAAATTCATAGAGCTAAGCATCTAAAATTCTCAATTTTTACATTCCAACATTTACTTTACTCCAAATATTTTCAGTTTGACTGAATTAAAAATTACATCATTTTATGATCAATAATACTTGATAAAATATACAAGTACCAGGTACACCTACAAATCAACTTCTATTTTATAGATGGACGTTACCATTATAAAAATTAAAACCAGCCAGATCTCAATATAGTCACAAGTCACTTAATGAGGGGGACAACTTCTAAGAAATATGTCAGGTGATTTTGTTATGTGACCATTATAGAATGTACTCACACAAACCTAGATAGTACAACCTACTACACACCTAGACAATATGGTATAGCCTATTGCTCCTAGGCTACAAACCCATACCGCATGTTACTGTACTGAATACAGTAGGCAATTGTAACACAATAGTAAATATTTGGTATCTAAACATACCTAAACATAGAAAAAGTAAAAATATGGTATTATAAACTTATGGGACCACCATGGTATATGTGGTCCATAGTGGACCAAAATACTATGCAGTGCACAACTATACCTAATTTGACCGATCTGGGAAATACTACTATATAGCAATGATTTCAAATGTGAAAAAGTTATGCCATAACAATTGTGAGAATTATAATTAAACTTAATATCAAAGAAGTATTATTTGCCCAAACAAAAGTCAATATTGCTATTTTAAACATGGAAATTAATCACTTCATTTGTACATTAAAAGGCAAAATGTACAATTTAATCTATTTAATCTTTCCTATTTAATATAATAGCTGTTCTTGAGAAGACTGTTGTCAGTTGATTTTTCCAATATTCTCAGCAAAAAGTGATTTCATAATAAATATTAATAATGATCTTAAATAGAATTTATAATGACTTTGATGCCTCTATAATCTTTTCAACCCAAGATGAGCTGTCAAGCACCAAAGATGTTTAGAAAGCAGTTCTCCCCACTCCCCCAAAAAAGCAGTTCTCCTACAGTACACATATTAAGAAAGAACCTGTTTTATTCTATTTTTCCTTTAATATGAATTTGGCACATTTGTGCTCTTTTCTAACCTTTAGCATTTCTTCGTGTATCCCATAATGCCCGTAGGAGCTGAAATAAACACCATCCTCATCCTCCTGGAGGTCTGCAATGGCACTAGATGACGAGTAGGTTCTGACATCTGTGTTCATCACAAAATCTTGAGCAAATTGTCTGTAATCAATTTGAAATACACCCTTGAGACAGGTTTATTGAACCATGAAAAAAGGGAAGGCTAGAGGTTGAGAAAGAGGAAAAGAGAGGGAGTAGAATGTGATGAGCCTTTTAAATCACATTCTATCTTGAACAACTGAAAGCTCCCCCTACTGGATCGTAAGCAATGGCATATTCAAACTCACTTTTAAGCACTCCTGCAAACCACAAAAGCAGTGACAACTGCAGATTATAGTTCTTTATATCTTTCAACTGAACCAAATAAGCGCATTCATTACCTTTATTAAACTTTATTATTTCTACTGTTCTAAAATCCTTTTTTGGGGAGCTAAATCAATGCAGTATATTTCAAATTCTATTAATATTCTTTAAAACCATACTCTCTTTTGGGAGGGTTCAATAAGCAGAAAGTAGACCCAAATAGATGTTTATTTACATACACCACCACCACCCACTCCAGCTCTAAAACTCAATTACCTCTCTGATCATGAGACGTTAAGAATTCATAAGGTATGCAAACAGGAGAAGGGCAAAGGGACAGAAAGTAGAGTTGGCATTGGTTACTAGGTTACCTGACATAGAAATTCAGAAACAAGGAAGATGAACTAACATTGGCTCTACTATCTTTCCTCCTGGACATGCTGGCAAACCATCAAATGGGTACTCAGGCAATAGCAATGAGCTTACAAATCGAACAGGTACAGCTCCAAGGTATACTTCTTAGAAATGCAGAACCTCAGGCCCTATTCCAGATCTCCTGAACCAGAATCTACATTTTAACAAAATCCCCAGGTGATTCGTATACACATTAAACTTTGAAAAGTACTGTAAGAATGCTAATTTACTCACTGGACAAAAATGTCCCCATATATCTAGTTCTCTGGTTAAATACTATAATTATATTTCAATTCTTTAAAAATAAAAATTTCAATCTTGTATTTTCTCCAAATCTAAAAAATACTAATCCCTCTGCTTTAAAAACCTAGAACAGGAACAGTAAAATGGAGAAATCAACTGAAAATAGGAAAATTGAAAGGAAGGCAATATGAAAGAACAAAAACATTCAAAAGAACATTTGTCACAACAATTACCATTAGTACAAAAGTAATTATGAAGAAGTACAATAAGTAAACCCATAAAATTTATATTAATCAACTACCCACAATATATAAAAATATTACATGTCATTAATACTACTAAAATAAAACATCTACGTTGTACTTTCCAGTATATGAAATATTCTATTATATTCTACATTGCTATTTGCTACATTATTTGGGGGACCTAAACAATTAATTTTCTATAAGATTGATAAATTACCTCATTCTTTGCAGATCCTCACGTGCTCTAGCTAATGCAGCTTCAGCAGACAATGCCCTGGCTTCCATATGTTTCAATTTTTCAACAACAGATGTATTTTCACTGAGTCCATTGGGGTATGAGAATGGTACTGACATCGGTTCATAAAGATCTTCTACATCTAAAGAAATAGAATGGACATCATCATTAGGCTATAACAATAAAGCAAGCATAAATATATTAGGACTAAATATATCGTAAGTGCCCATTACGTAGTCAACTGAGAAAAATTAGTGAAAGTACTTTTAATTAAATATTTATCATCCAAACTGTTTCAATTTGATTTGGAGAACATGCTTAGTCTAAGCTTTTCAGGAGTTGGCTAAATTGAACACATATATAAATATTAATTATACAGAATCAAAAGCAGGAAGAACACAATAGAAGGAAAAACCTAATATTTATTAATCACCAGGTATCTTTCTAGTACATGTATTATATCTCATTTCGTCCTCAAAACAAACCTAATATATAAATATTTATCCCCATTTTAGGCATGGAAAAAATAAATTTCAGAGAAATTAAGTGACTAACCTAAAATCATATAGCTATGTATGGAGGAGCTAAGATTCAAACCCACACCTGCCTTCCTAGCCCATGACCTTACCACTATTCAAAGCTACCTCTCAGCCTGTGTCCTTACTGTACAACAGCAGGTATTACATTTAGATAGTCCTTAAGGAAACCCTGCCATTTGTGACAAAATGGATGAACCTGGAGGACATCATGCTAAATGAAATAAGCCAGACACAAAAAGACAAACACTATGTGGTCTCAATCATATGTGGAATCTAAAAAAAAACTCACAAGCAGAGTAGAATAATGGTTGCCAGGGGCTGAGGGCTGGGGGAAATGGAGAGATAATGGTCAAAGGTTAAACTTATAGATTTGAAAAAGAGAAAGGACTCAGAAACATTGATTCATAACTACAATTTGCCAAAACAGTCTAATTCAAAGTCCTAAACTGTCTCAGGATGTTCAAATCACCTGGATACTTCATTTAGGCAGATGACAACTACTATTAAAGGTGGTCAATTTTTCAGGAAAATATAACAACTATAATAAATATGTATAAACCTCACAAAGGAGCTTCAAAATACATGAAGCAATTAAAGGCAAAAACAGACAATCCTTCAATCACAATCAGATTTAAATGCACCCCCTCAACAATTGAAATAACTAGATAATAAAAAATCCCAAAAGGCATAAAAGAACCAAACAAAATTATTCAGCACCTTGGCCTATTTAGCACTTATACAATAACTGCAGATTGTATGTTACACAATAACATACATTCTCTTCAAATGCAAACAATATGTTCACCAAGGAAGACTGTATTTATCAATAAATTTCATATTCAATACATATAATAAACTGAAAATTTTTATAGAATAAATTTGTATTAAAATTTTTAAAAACCCAATACAGTCAACAAAGTGGATGAAATGATAAAATTCCTTGAAAAATACAATTTACAGGCCGGGCGCAGTGGCTCATGCCTGTAATCCTAGCCCTCTGGGAGGCCGAGGCGGGTGGATCGCTCGAGGTCAGGAGTTCGAGACCAGCCTGAGCGAGACCCCGTCTCTACTAAAAAAAATAGAAATAAATTATCTGGACAACTAAAAATATATATAGAAAAAAATTAGCCGGGCATGGTGGCGCATGCCTGTAGTCCCAGCTACCCGGGAGGCTGAGGCAGTAGGATTGCTTAAGCCCAGGAGTTTGAGGTTGCTGTGAGCTAGGCAGATGCCACGGCACTCTAGCCCAGGCAACAAAGTGAGACTCTGTCTCAAAAAAAAAAAAATACAATTTATAAAAACTGACAACACAAAAAAGAAAATCTTAAAAGCCTACTACCTATTAAGGAAACAATGTATCACAAACTTCCCACACATTAAAGTCCAGGCCAAAACAGTTTCAATGATGAATTCTACAAACACTTAATTAAGAAATAACAGCAATCTCAAACTCTTTCAGGAAACAGATGAAAAGCAAACATTTTCAACTCATTTTATGAGGCTAGCCATAAGTCTAATACCAAAACGTAACAGAGTTTATATGAAAAAAAATTCCAGACTAATAGCCTTCATGAATCTAACAATATATACAAAGGATACTACACTAGGACCAAGTAGAATTTATCCTAGGAATGCAAAAAGGTAAAAAGAAAAAAAAAAACAGATTAAAAAGGGAAGAAGTAAAAGTGTCTCTATTTGAAGATGACATGACCTTAAAGAAAATAGAAAGAAATTTATAAAACTACTAGAACTAAAGAACACATGATAAATACAAAAAAATGAATACAATTTATCTACTAAGAGCAACCAATTGAAAAATAAAATTTAATTCAATGTTGTTAAAATGTCAATTCGCCACAAACTGATCTATAGATTAAATGCAATCCCAGTCATAATCCTAGCAGACTTTTGTGCAGAAATTTACAATTCTAAAATGTATATGGAAATTCCTAAAATCTAAATTTTTCGACTGTGTTTTTGTTAAATTGATTGAAAAGAATTCTTAATACTTAAGTATACTGATTAATTATAAATACTAATAATGCATAATAATCCCTTACCAATTATTCATATTGCAAAACCTTCTTACAGTTGTGGTTTATCTCTTTTCCCTCTATGGAATGTTTTTTTGCGGGGAGGGGGTCCGGGGGAGACAAGGCCTTGCTCTGTCACCTGGGCTAGAGTGCAGTGGTGTCATCATAGCTCAATGCAACCTCAAACTCTTGGGCGCAAGCGATCATCCTGCCTCAGCCTACCAAATAGCTGGTCCTACAGGTGCATGCAACCACTCCCAGCTGATTTTTCTATATTTTGTAGAGACAGAGTCTCACTATGTTGCTCAGGATGGTCTTGAACTCTCAGCCTCAAGGGATCCTCCCTCCTCAGCCTCCGAAAGTGCTAGGGTTACAGGCGTGAGCTACCATGCCTGGCCTATAGTATCTTTTGACATACAAAAATTCTTAATTTTGACTGTAGTTGAATTCATCAATATTTTTCCTTATAGGATGTGTTTAAATTGTCTTAATAGTTCCCTATCCAAAGATTAGAAAGGTATCCTATACTGCTTTGTCTTTAGTTTCGTAATTAAGTAAACAGACTTATTTTTAAGTATGTTGTAATTTTTTGCTATAGTAAATGGTACTAAAGGTCATTTTCCATTTGTTGTTGGTATAGAGAAATGCAATTGATTTCATATCCAGCAACTTCGCTAAATTCTTACTAATCCTAACAATTTATTTGCAGATTCTTTTGCATTTTCTAAGTAGATGATCACACTATCTGCAAAAAAATGTCAGTTGTTTCAATCTTTTTGATCCTTATATGTTTCAGTCAATTTTTCTTGCCTTAACAGCACTGTCTAGAACTTCCTTCCACTATTCCTTCATTTGAATAACTCCTACTCAATCTTTCATACTCTGTTCATCTCCTCTGGCAGGCCTTCCTAAACCCTCCAGACTACATTAGGAATCCCTCCCTTCATATTGGTCAAAAGAACCCTGTGTTCAAACATTATTACAATATATTTTTAAAATATTTTATTTTGAACTAATTTTAAAGAGAAGTTGCAAAAGAAGTGTAGTGAGTATACTCATTTATTTCTTCCACTAATGTTAAACACCACCTTACAAAACCCTAGAGCAGAAAATTAATATTGGTATAACAAAAGACCATGTTTTTCCATTAGTGTCCTTTTTCTGTTCTAAGACCCTACCCAGACCCATGCATTGCATCTAGTTATTTCTCTTTAGTCTCCTCCAATCTGTAACAGCTCCTTTTTGTTTCTCCTTGTTTTCCATGAGCTTGACATTTTTGAAGAGTACTGATGAGTGATTTTGTAGAATGTCCCTCAAACCTGGTGTTTTCTCATGATTGGCATGAATTTACACATTTCTAGCAAGAAAAACAAAAAAATGATGCGTCTTTCTCAGTGCATCACGCCAAAGGGTTCATGGTGTCAATCTGTCTTATTACTAGTGATACTAACCTTCACCACTTGCTTGTGGTGGTGTCTGCTGGCTATCTCTATTAAAAAGTTAGCAACTCCTGTGCAGTTATAGATTTCTTGGGAAAAAAGACTTTGAACTATTCAAGTCTTATTTCACCTTACATTTTTGCCCACTACTCTTAGTATCCATTGCTGGATCTTTTTTCCAAGTAATTACTGTGGTGTCTAATGGTGATTTTCCATTTCTCTCTTCTATTTATTAATAAGAATTCTAAGGTCGAGCTGCTCCTTTTCCATTTATTTATTTGGGTGAGTCAATACGGACTCATGGATATTTTATCCTACCAGTAAAAATCTATTATTATGATTATTATTTTCTATGTTGCTCAAATCATTACTTTGGCCATTAGGAACTCCTTCAGGTTGGCTCCTGTGCTCTTTTAAAGTACTTCCTCATTTTCTGGCACAAGATGTCCCAGACTCATCTTGTATTTTCCCTGCCCCATTCACTGGAATCAATGATCTCTCTAAAGAGCTTTGGTTCCTTTTATTGGAGAATGGTGTTAGAAATCAAGATCTGCCCATTAAGCATGCTCATTACTGCCAGGGTTCTTCTAGGGCCTCTCAGCAGACAGAGCTAAGAAATGGATGTATATATACTAACCTATACGTTAGTATAGGCACACATCTATATTTGTGCAACTGTCTACCAATAAATACATGTACCTGAGTTTATATTGATACCTCTGATTCTAATCTATCACAACAAGATTCATTTCACTCTTTCCTATTTCCTTATTTTAGTTTCTTTTTGTTGTTGTTGTTGTTGTTGAGATAGAGTCTCACTCTGTTGCCCTGGGTAGAATGCAATGGCATTGTCATAGCTCACTGCAACCTCAAACTTCTGGGCTCAAGGGATCGTCCTACCTCAGCCTCCTGAGTAGCTGGGCCTACAGACGGACACCACAATGCCTGCCTAGTTTTTCTATTTTTAGTAGAGACAGGGTCTCAGACTTGCTCCTGAGCTCAAGTGATCCTTCTGCCTCTGCCTCCCAGAGTGCTAGGATTACAGGTGTGAGCTACCACACTCAGCCCTTATTTCCTTATTTTGAACCTCTTTCTCCAGCAATGAGAAACCTGCCTCCTATTATCTGCAATGTGCTTATTTACTTGTTCGATTCTAGTACACACAAAAAGTGATGTCAGAATTGTTAATCTATACTCCATAAGAAACACCTTTACTTACTAGATTACAGCATTCATGTAGATCTATCTTTAGCCTCACCACAATATACAGTCAAGACTCTAGTTACTTTAGTTCTTTTCTCCTGTGTCATCATCTTCCTTCTGCACTGTCCCCCCATCTTGGTTTCTTCAATTGTTGATTTTTTGATACGAAGTCTATAAGAAACATTACTATAATCCTAAGAGTCAGAGCTCAACAAAAAGATATACGCAGAAAAGTGTACTTCCTTGTTACCCTGTTACCCCATTCTCATTGCACCCTTCTTCCCATCCCTTTCCCACTAGCCCCTGAAAGTAACCAATCTCTTCAGTTTCAGATTTACCCTTCCCGTATTTCTTTTACACAAATGAGCAACACATGCATTTTCTCAAATCCCTTTTTTACATAAACAGTAACATGCTGCAGATATTCTCCTTGGTTTTGCTTTTTTTCATTTAACAGTATGTCTTAGATATCACTCTGTATCAGTTCAGAGATCTCTTCTTTTTAACGAGTGTATACTACTCCACAGTGTGGATATACCACAGTTCAGTGGACCTCTCTTATGTATAGACATTTAGGTTGTTTCCAATATTCTGAAATTACAATGCTGCAATGAATAACCTTGGGTATACATATTTTCAGAATGTGGGAGGTGTATCTTCAACATAGATTCTTATGAGTGAGATTGCTGTGTTAAAAAGTACATAGTTTTGTTAAGTACTGTCAAGTTTGCATTCTACTAGCAACATAGCACAGTGCCTATCTATCCACAGCCTTACCAACAGAACTAGTTGTCATTTTTAAAGGTTTTTGCCCGTCTGATAGGTAAGAAATAGTATCGCAGTGTTGCTTTAAGTCACATGTCTCTGAGTGAGTCTGGACACTTTCTCATATGTTTCAGGACTATTTTTATGCCTTTTTTGGTGAATTGTCTGATCACGTATTTTTTTCTCATTGTTCTATCAAATGTTTGGTTCTTTGTCCCTCAATTTTTTAAGAGTTCTTTATACATAAGGAAATTAACTCTTTGTGGAATGTTCCAACTATTAGTTATTCTTTTTTAAAAAATTAACTAAATTCAATCTTATTTATTCAGATTTCCTTAGTTTTTCCCTGATGTCCTTTTTCCATTCCAAGATCCCACCCAGAATACAAAAATACATTTAGTTGTCATGTCTCCAATTTCTCAGGCTTTCCTTGGTTTTGAAAGTTATGAGGAGTACTGGTCAGGCAGTGAGTAGAATGGCTCTCAATTTGTGATTTTCTGTTTTTTTCCATAATTAGACTTGGGTTATTGATTTTGGGGAGGAAGACCACAGAAGTGCCATTCTCATCACATCATATGAAAGGTATATACCACCAACATAACTTATCACCGATGATGTTAACCTTGATTGTACTGTATGTTCCATTCATTGCCTATTTTCTTAGTCCTCTCCTTTACGAACTTAGTCATCTTTATATTCTCAAAGCCAACTACTTAGCAGATACTTGATAAATATTTGTTGAAAGAGACTGGAAATGAAATGGTCAGTAATCAAGCCAGAAGCCAGGAGAATGACAACTTTCCTTCCATTTCTCTCCATCAATGGCCTGGAGCACAGACTGTTATAGAATGTGGGCAATGTACTTAATATCATGCCCAGTTTATGTTTCACTTCCTTTAATAGGTCTCTTTAGGTTTCAGCTCTTAGTCATGACTTCTTCACATAAACTCTGTAGAACTTATTTACTAACAATAAATTTTCCTTTATTAAGCACTTACCCTATGGCAGGTACTATGCCAATACGCATTATTTTTGTGCATTACCTTTGCAACAATCTTATGTCATTATCACCTTTTTACAAATTGAAATTACAGCTAAAAGAAATTAAGTTTATATACCTTTTTAGGGTCAAGAGTTCAATACTGGTCTTTATCCATAGTGGGCAGCACACAAACTCAGTATCTGTCATTGATCTGAGTAATCTCTTCCTTGTCTGAACCGTACCCTACGACCTTTTCTACTTCTCATGAAACTTATCATATTCTACCTTATATTAAAACACAGGATAGACATTTAAAAAAACACACCTACTATTAGAGCAGAGGCCCCCTATGGAAAGCATTGTGACATTCAATTCTTCATATTCCTAAACACTTATACTTTCATCCTGTGAGTGTTTAATAGATGATTTTGAATTTAGGAAGCCTCAAAGAACCCCTACTGGGCACTTTGTCATTTATCAAAGGGATCACTTTGGTCATTCTGAAAAGTGAGATCAAAGAGAAGTTGTAAAAAGGGGAAAGAATCAAGCTGAGAATCACTGAATTTTAGAACTAGAAAGAATTTCAGAAATCTGGCCCTAATTCATTTTACAGCTGAAAAGACTTAAAACCAGAAAGCTCAAGAGCTTTTCCAAGGTAACATAGCCCTTAAATATCACATTAAGGTTCTTACTACCGTAAGCACACTGCCACACAATTCAATGATGGTACTTCTTAAGGAAATGAGTGGTAATAATCAAAGAACTCCTCAAATACACATTGTCCAGCTATTAGCTGTTAAGGTGTGTGTCTATTTAGAATGGTGTTACTGATCTGAAGAGAGTAAACACACTATCTTACCTGAATGGCATAAGAAGCATGAAATAAAGTATAAATAAGAAGAGAAGACACAACTTCACTCCTATTGATCAGATCTATAAAGCAACTGTAAAAGACCAATAGAATTTTCATTAAGACTCCAGTTCAATAAGGAATGAACCGAAGCACAGAGCAAGTGACTAAAGAAGAAAGCCAAGAAATGAAAGTGATCCTGCCACAGGGGAAGCTTAACAGCATATGAGGGTAAGTACAGGAAAATTTGAATGGAATCTGTTTTGCATCAAAACAAAATCTCAGAAAATTAGATGTCTTAAGAAAAGTCAATCACCTGATCTGAATATATGAGACAAAAGCAACAAACATTATTAAATCCACTTTAAAGTTTTTTCAAAAAAATCTGTGTCTAACAACTAAAAATTATGCTCTCAAGTCTCCCTATGTTTCAAAACATCCTGTACAAAAAATGTTCAAATAAAGCTCATATTTCTAAATTCCTCTCTGGTAATATTAGAGTGACTGTCAGTTTTAAGTGACTTACCTTTTCTATAGAAACCAACTACTTGATGAGGTATTTAGAGAATTAAAAAGATGATATATTTTCCTAAAAGACTTTACCTCCATTTTGCCATAAAAAATGGCCCCAAGTTAATTAAAGTAGATAAAGTATGTTCATCTTACCAAATTGAAGTAAAAGGTCATCTTCTAATACTGGTTTCAAATACTCTTCTTTCTCCCAAGGCACTGGGTTGTAAATGGAATTCATATACTCAACTGTAGGATTCTGGAAGTAAAATTAATTGCATTTTTTTTTTCATTGCATAGAAACACAAAATCTTCCTAACCAAAACTAGGGAAATTAAACAAAAAAATGAAATCATGTCAGCATTATACAAAACCAGTATGTTTCTATTTAAGAAGTCTGTATTTACCTGTCATGTCATTAACTTGACTGGATAGTTGCTTAATTAATGGTTTCAACCCAAAGTTTTATATTGTTTGGATTTGGAGAAACTGACAATAAAAACATTTAAATAGAACCAAAAAAAGTATTTGAAAAAATAGAAAAAAGAGCAAAGTACTTGAATCACACTAGAAATTTCTGATTTTATAGAAATATTGTGTATCAGTATTTCCCTTAACACTGAATTACCTTTCCACATAACACTGAATCATCTCTTAGATGCAGTTAAAAATGATACTTTTGGTGCTTTATGTTGTGCTGGTTCCTAATTCCATGATTCCCCAATATGATGAGTACCAAATTTAAAACAGTTCCTGTCTTAGATTTGTAACAGTTCCTTGTATTCTCTTAAATAACCAGTGCATTGATAGTCATGCTGGCATTTCTTTAATTTCTAAACAAACTGTAATTAAGCTGTGAACTTACCTTAAGTCTAATAAAATTTATTAGCTTAATGTATCCATAAAACTCAAGTCCTAAAGGGGAGAAAAAAAAGATAATTCACCTATTTTAACATAATGTTAGTTTTGTTCCATTGACTTGTTCTATAAAGGTTTCTCCAATTAGACAATAAAGTATTTCTGAGCCCTAAACTACTACTATTTTGAATTTTTTATTAAAAATAATAGTAATTTGATATTTCCAAATATTTTCAGAACAGCCATAGATAACAAAATTTTAAGTGTTTTCTTATATTTCTAAAAAAATGGGAAATTAATTCTTAGAATTCTACTGCTCATTTGTCAGAACAATATGAATCTGGAAAATTAGGTCCTAGATTTAACCAAGTATTTGGCAGTTGATAGTAGAGCTGAAAGTTTCCAAATCCCTAATTTTCATAGTGCCTACCAAATTATAATTTTGCTAGGACATGAAGTATCCTAGCTTTTACATGATGTTAAATGATGCAAATTAAAAAACGATGAGGCTTGTTATTTGGTTCTCGTATCTTTCCAGAAATGAAACAGCATTTAAAATAAAGAAAAGTAATAACATATCCAACCAATTGGTTATTTGTCATGAGAATATCATTATGAATACTTAAGCCTTAAAAGCATAAAAACCCCTAAGTTAGTAAATGAAAAAAATACAAAACTGTATCTGAAGTATGATTCCCATTTAGTTTAAAAATGAAACATTAGAAACATAGGAAAAAATGAGGCTGTTATTCACATCTTACAAAAGTAGTTGCAGTTGAATATATTTATAAACATATTATATCACATGTTTATTTGAGACCTAAAAATCTGTCTAGTATTTGCTATTCTTTAACAATGTCCGTTCTAGTCATTAATAAGTACAGGGACCAAAAAAACCATTTTGTATTTAGTTAATTATAGTGGAATAGTGTAGTTCTTCTATATCCATTTAAAGTGGAAAGCTTTTATTGTAAGATATGTTTACATACAAGTTGTAAGAAACATCACCTGAATATTTTGCATATTATTTTAACTTCACGCTCTTTCTATACTTCCCACCAAATTTCTTAACAAAACTCAATCATGTAGGCCTTGAAGTTCATGTTATGCTTTGACTTGACTAAGGTATTTTCAAATGACCTGCCTCCTTTCCCAAAGTCCACCTCCACCCTTGTTCTCCCTAATTCTAATATAACAAAAATGCAATCACATGCCAAGTTTTCTTTTTCCTGTTTAGTTGTAAAAGCAATAGAAGCTTACATACAGTGAATACTGTCTGGAAGAGTGACTTATTAATCTTTCCCCAAAGACCACTTGTCAAAAAAAAGTTCATTTCCATGAGATAAGCTGTTATAGGCTTCATTTTACTAGACTTATAAGAAAAAGTCTGGAAAATTATAAAATTTGAATTTAAATTTCATAACTTGTTTTTATTCTAAATATTACTCACCATGTTTATGAACCATGCTATCAATATTAAATTGATGTTCAGATTTACAGTGTGAAAACGTTTCCTCAGCAGATGTGAATAACCTGAAAAAGCAAGCAATATCTTCATGGAGTAGTCCCCCAAGAAGTCTAAATATTGATTTCATGTTAAATATACACTTTTTTTCACTCTGCTCGTTTCTATTTTATTGCCAATTAAGAAAAAACACATGTGTAGATGAAAGGAATGGAACCCAGCATTACTAAAAGAAATTAGTATTTCTGAGTCCCATTTTACACCTAAAACAAATTTCTATTTAAATGTCAAAGTTAATTTATTTGCCAAATAGCACTGAATTTATCAAAAGGCTTTTATGAAAGAGTTCCCTTTGGTAAACTGTTTCTCTCAAGTCATGAAAATTCCCTATTTGAGATTCTTTTCTCCTCTAAGTGTCAACTCTGCTTTCAGAGGCTTTGAACTGGCACAGCTCAAACTGCTTTTAGGAAGAAAGCATAAAATGTAATTCTACAACTGGCACATTCCCAAAGTGCCATATTTCAAAAGTGATCTTGTAGTATTCCCAGAGTACTTGCATTATAGACACTGTAAGGATCAATCCTTTTTATGTGACCTGCAAAACTGAAGGACACATAAGACAGGAATACAGAGCAGAGAAGCTGCATACATTGTCTATACTCCCAGCACATTTGCAGCATTAGCTTTCAACAAATGTTTACTGAGATAGGCTATTTGCAGTATTTATGGCGCCTATCACACGCACTGCACCCCTGATGCTCAATAAATACTGTTTTATGACAACTACAGTATATGCAGACATTCTACCTACCCAATGAGGCGACACATGAGAACACTAATATACCAGCAATCAGCACATTGCCTAGATATAGAGAACGCTAGAAAATGTTTATTAAAGTAACAATGGCCAGTGCCAACCAGGCCTTTTTCATGCCCACTTGCCCAAAAGAGCAGACAAAGTCAAAGCTGCTTGAGACTAAGAGGCAGACTTTTAAGTAGAAAGAATGTGAATTTGGGAATAGGAAAAACCACACTTTTGTGACCCTGAGTAAGTTATGATATTGCAGTTTCTTTTTCCCTAAGTGAAAAAGGCATCAATACCTTTCTCTTCAATAGGTGGGAAACCCCTACTTAAGAAAGGTGAACTAAAAGACTAAATGGCTCAAATAGAAATGTTACACCTGAGAAGCTTTCCACTGGTCAAATGATAGAATGGCAAATTTGAAAGGGTCGGTAGGGATTAATTACCTAGTTCAGTGTGGCTCCCAAGTTTGTTACTCATTAGAATCACCTCAGCTAGTGTCTTTATAAAAACAGAAGCTTCCTAGACCCCATCCTTGATTTAGAAAGACTAAGGCGCGGAGTTTAGCATCTGGATATTTTTTTTTAAGTGTCTCAGGTGATAAGGGTGCACAACCAGATTTGGAAACCACATATTCAATCCAAGACCGTCTCGTTTTACACAAGGGGAAACTGAGGCCAGTCGAGGAACAGTAGTGCAATCTGGCTTCCTGCTCCTGGCTCCCCCCTCTATACCATTGTGAGTCTTCCTTCTCAACAAGTCCTTACACCAAACTAGTGGTTCAAGAAATCAAGGCCAGGCCACTGTGGTTCGACTCCTGAGCAGTGGTTCCTGGGCAGACCACACAGCCCCACGCGGCCCGGGCACCCTAGGGCTGGGGCCAGGCGCTGGGGTGGACGAACCTGTCACAGAACAGGCAGGGGGTCTGCTGCTTGTCGTGGGGGAGATCAGTATCGTCCTCATCCTCCCAGGCGGCCTCGTCACCGCTGTCCGACAGTTCTGGCAGGTCCTCCTCATCCTCCACAGCGCCCCGGCCGCCTAACACACACACAACAGTCAGATCTAACTCGGACACCAGAGCGACAGGGAGCACGAGGAGCAGCGTGGGACACGTGTTCGCCTCGGGGCGCGCCGCTCCCGCCCCGCTCGCCCGCGGCCCTCACCCAGCACCTCCTCCATCCTCCCTGCAAGGCCCGGCCACCCAGCCCGCGTCCCGGAGGGCGCCGGGGAAAGGGGGGGGGGTCTTTCACCCGCCCTCGGCGGCGCGGAGGGTGTGGGCGAGCCCGGGGCGGAGAGGCCAGGGTACCCACCGGTGGCGCCTGACGCTAACGAGCACATGGCTGCGGTGCCCCGGGAGCCCGGCGGGCCTGGGGGGCGGGGACCGGGCTGGGCAGCGGGCGCGCGCAGCCGCCGTCACCGAGCTCTCCGGGCCGGGACTCCGGGAGCGAGCGCCGGCGCGAGCCCGCCCCGGAGCCCGAGCTCGCGGAACTTCGCGGGCGCTTACAAATGCGAGAGCGCGCGCGCAGGCTCGCGAGCGCTTCCGGCCTCGAGGCACCGTGTTGGTCACGTGAGGCGGGTGGGCGGGCCGAGGGCGCGGGGCCCGCCTCCTCCCGTTGCGGGGCTGACGCAGTGCGCGCCGAGGAAGCTCCGTACGGAGGGGCTGGGCGTAGCAGGCTGGCAGGGGAGTTTGTGTCCTACTTGGGCTGCAGGAGGTCCAGGCAGGACGCCCAAAGTATTTGCTGTCGGCATCGTGTGCTCCTTCCGTCCCTTTTTCCTGGGATGAGCGGTTAGTGGAGGGCCGACTAGCCCGTCCCCGCGGCGCCCTCTGGTGGCGGAGGAGGCCGAACGCAGGCGAGGGCCCGACTCTAGAGCCTGAGCTCCCGGGTCCTCGCTGGGGGCAGCTGGAGACGGGGAACTCAGTGCATGAGCCAGTGTGGCTGTGCTGCAGAGACCAGATAGGGGCCAGACCCGCCCCCCCAAAAGGATTTTAATCTTTAAAGTGGTTAAGTGAGAGCGTGGACTCTAGAGCCAGCCTACTGGACTTGAATCCTACTTACGTCACTTTATGTGTGATCTTGAGTAATTTAACTGACCACCTTCCGCCTCAATTTCCTCAACTACACACTTGATCTTAGCCAAAAGGCTAGAACCGATAATTCCCTTAACTACAAAATGAGAATGACTACACGAACCTCAAGACTACAGTAAGGATAAAATGAGTTAATACGTGTAAAGTGCTTAAACCTGTTAACTTTACCCTAAACAAAGGGAAACAGTTGAACTCTTTGGTTTAAGCAAAGGAGTGATGCCGTCAGGTGTGTTTAGAAAGTAACATTCTGGCTGCTGTGTGGAGAAGAATCCAAACGTTCCCTTGCCTCATGCCACTTCCTATCTTCCTTTCCTGGTATCAAGTCAAACCACAGAATGCTTCCTTAGGTGAGAGTGGGCAGCAGTCATTTTAGTAAGTGAGTGTCCAGAGGCTAGCACTGTGCTTGGCACATGTTTATCTAATTGACCACCATGGCCTTCCTGCTTAATCCTACCTAACTTTCCAACTCTACCCTTCACCCTGGGTCCTGCCTTCAGGCCTATTTACTGCTAATCATTCAATGCTCTGCAAATGGGTAGGTCTTCCTTTTAGTCTCAACCAGAAAGACTTTCCTCAGACCACCATTTCTAAAATAGGTTCCACTGCTATTTCAGGAGCAGCACCTGTTAGTGCCTTTCCTAGCACCTACCATTTGCTTACTTGATTTTTTTCTTTCTTTATTTTCTGGTCTTTCCCTATAACACTGCACCATAAAGGTAAGTAAGGGCCATGTCTCTTTTTTTTCTTTTTAACTGGGCTATCACCGTGTTTCCCAGGCTAATCTCAAACACCTGGGCTTAAATGATCCTTCTACCTCATCCTCCAGAGTAGGTGGGACTACAGGTGTATGCTATGGTGCCCACCTTCTTTACATTAATTTCTCATGCACATGATGCATGGCCTGGCACATAGTAGCTATTCAGTACATTTACAGAATGAAATTGATGCCTTGTATTATTGCTAAACTCTTCTGAATGTACTCCTCTTCCTTAACTGTAAATTCCTAGAGGACAGAACCCATCAAATATTAGTGTCGAAGCCCCCTCACATCTTAGGATGTTGCCAGAACATCTGCTGGCTCCCTTGAGTTAGACTTATTGTCCACTGATATGGCCAGTGGCACATAGGAGGCCCTCAGTATGCATCTGCTGAAAGAATCAATGAATTCAAGGCTTTTCATTACCTGGGCCCATCCAACTTACTCCCTTCATCCTTCCAACATAAACTCTTTCTTTCTCTCTGTGTAACATTTGGAGGGAAACTTGAATCCCTTAGTAACACCCAACCATTCAATGCTGACAATGAAAGAAGTAACTAACCTCCAGTCTGGAGTGGGGATTGGGCCAGACTCTTGTACCCTGAAGTTCATATCTTACTACAATGAAGGGCTCAGGAGGAGGCTGCTTTTCTCTCTTCTCCAAAGATAAACACAGACCCTTCCCCATCATCCCACTTCACTGAGGCCTCAACAGAATGCTGAATAAGACTTGCCTCATGGTTTGTGGAAAAGGACATAATATAGAGAGAATATCAAACTGGCCACTAGGATGGGCTGCTTTCAGAGCCCACAGGCCTCAGCATATCCTCGTGGGGTACCTCCCCCAAGGATTCCCTCACTTCTTGGAGCCCATGCTTTTTACCACTGAAACACACTTAGGCTCTTCAAAGACCAGCCCCATGGGAACCCCACCTGGCAGTAGGAATATATTCACTTCTCCTGCCCTACGGCTCACATTTCAAGATCTCACCCTGCCCTAAAATATGCCTCTTTTCTGGGCAACTGACATTGGGAATGTCTACTGCCTTTATCTTCCAGTGTACACTGAAGGTTGAAATGTACATGGCATATTGTAGACCTTGTAAAAATTAACTGAATCACTCAAATCACTTTGCTTCCCCCAGTGCAGATGTTAAGTTTCACCACCATCCTTTGTTCCACTATGGCAGTTAGCACAGTGCTCCTCTTGGCTTTGGCTCTTACTGCTGCATCTTCCTTTCCTTTGCCATAGTTTTTACAGTGCAACACCTTAGGCCTTTAAAGTCTAGTGACATCAAATTTTAATGGCTATGTGCACATTTTGTGGTTAATCATAAGGATCCTAGACCAAAGGAGAAGTCCAACAATTTCAAGTGTATTCATCCACAACACGTACTAACAATTAACTGGAACTACCTGGAAATATACGGCATACCTGGTGCTCTTACAGGGTGGTTCAAAAATACAAGCTATGTGATCAGGCTGACCTAGGTTAGAATCCTGACTCTGCCATTTCTTAGCTGTAGGTCTTCAGCTTTGGATCCTTGGGCAAGGCACTTACCCACAGTAAGCCTCGGTTTCCCAATCTAAGATAAAAAGATGATGATAACTATCACACTCTGTAAGGATGGTTTGGAGGGTTAAAGCACAGATAACACATGTAAAGACTGGTACTTAGCAAGCACTTGATAAATATTAGCTGCTGTTATATCACCCCAGTGGCCCAAATGCTGCACATCACCACTAATACATGGGCATTTGAACAATATAAGAGGTACCTAGGATTTGTTCATTTATTTTTATTCCTTTATTTAATTCTCCCCATGAATTATATAAACTTAGTTATATAACTTTTATTATATATTCTAAAGAAGTAGTAAAGGCATAGTGTTCGTTGACACAATTACATGTAGTTAATTAGCATCTGTGTCACTCAGAGATATGAATGTCAACAATTTTAGAACAGAGCTCATTTGCAAAGTACAGAAGGTTTTCACTGCTGCTGTGACTCTGCAGACAAGCATTTCAAAGCTGGCCTCCCAATTAGTGGCATCAGAACAACCAGGGTGAGCTTAAACAAAAGAAAACTACAGATGCCTGTGCCCACAGTCTAAAAGTTCTGATTCAGAAGGTTTGAGGTAGGGCCTACAGATCTGCATTTCTCAAAGTTCCTGGGCGATCTGTATATATAACCAGGCTCTGAACCACCGACACAGGCACAGTCATTTCTTGATTGGATCTGAGTGGCTGAGAAGAGGGAAACAATGAAGTTACAGTATGCTGAATTTTTTTAGACCCTGAAATTACCAATTTGGTGATGGGTGTTAAGGTTTACAATAAAAGCGTTACTCCAGCGTGGTCATGGCTTGAGGGAGCTGTCAGCTTTCCCCAGATTGTGGATGGCTGTGTTATCCAGAAGTTCCATTTTCTCGTTGCTTGGCCTCACGGCGTTGTTCAGCATCACTCTAACCACTGTCTCCACAGGCACAGAGTGCCCCCTGGCCCAAGATTTTGGTAGGGAGCCAAAGAACTTTCTAACCAACCATTCACCTGGGCGAAATTCTTGCCTATCACATAATAGAACTCTAAAGAGAAAAAGAAAAGCAGAGGAAGAGATGGTAAACTTCATTCAATCCATGGCTGCATCATAGACCAAATTGTGTCCCCTCAAAATGCATATGTTGAAGCCCCAACCCCAACGTGTCTGTGTTTGGAGATAAGGCCTTTATGGAGGTAATTAAGGTTAAATGAGGCCTTAAGGATGGGATAGGACTAATCCAATAGAACTGATATCCTTTTTTTTTTTTTTTTTGAGACAGAGTGTCACTCTGTTGCCCAGGCTAGAGTGAGTGCCATGGCGTCAGCCTAGCTCACAGCAACCTCAAACTCCTGGACTCAAGCGATCCTCCTGCCTCAGACTCCCGAGTAGCTGGGACTACAGGCATGCGCCACCATGCCCGGCTAATTTTTTCTATATATATATTTTAGCTGTCCATATAATTTCTTTCTATTTTTAGTAGAGACTGGGTCTTGCTCTTGCTCAGGCTGGTCTCGAACTCCTGAGCTCAAACAATCCGCCCGCCTCGGCCTCCCAGAGTGCTAGGATTACAGGTGTGAGCCACCGCACCCGGCCTAGAACTGATATCCTTATGAGAGGAAGAGACATCAGAGATCTCTCTCTCTGCACACATACAGAGGAGAGGCCTCACCAGACACCAACCCTAATGGTACCTTGATCTTGGACTTCCACTCTCCAGACTGTGAGAAAACAAATTTCTGTTGTTTAAGCCACCCAGACTGTGGTATTCTGTTACGGCAGCCTGAGCAGACTAATAAAATGGGTATAAGATTTTATTTGGTACATAAAGACAGTTTAAAAAAAGAAGGCAACAAATGCTACCTGGGGAGTTCTAGACTATTCTGAAGCTGGCACCACCATCTATCCTTTCTTTCTAAGCCAAAAAGTGTGTGGATCAAGAAGGAATCCACCTCCAGCCAATTTTTCATACCTTAGATATCTTAGCTGTCAGCCTCTCCAAATGAAAAACTAGCTTCTAGGCACTACCAATAGTGGTGTACTCTCAGGCAGCATGAATACTCTACTTACCCAGGCCTAAATACTGAGTAACGATCAAATTTTAATTCTTCAACCCTGGCTTCCACTTCTCCCTGTTAAGAAAAAAACACATTTCCAGTTTTTAATCAAGACTAACCCACTTATGTAAAAGTGTAAGAGAGAATAATTTGCAGTTTTGAAGATAATCTGCTTTTTCAGGTCTCAATACTTATTAATATCATTATCTAGAATTTTAGATTCCAAAGAGTGTGGGAAGTTAAGGAAGAGGTTGCTTAATCCTGATATGTAGTAGAGAGTTTAAAAAAAATCCACGGAATAAGTGAATGGTTGCATAGTCAGATCTCTCACTCTGATGATATTAAAACAGATCGAGAGAGGGTAAATGATATGTCAGTTCAACCAGAAAAGAATATCCTCTCTTTAGTGCAGAATTAATGTTGCAAGCTGGCCAGACATTAGCCTTTTTTTTGGTTTACAAGTAGTTTCAGTGGGTCAGAAAACCCACAGACCCACTAGATTACTCACTTCTTAACAAATCCCGCAAACTTTTGAGACAGTGAGATTACCTCTAGATGGTGCTTTAAATTAGGTTTGTTAAACAAACCATGACAGGCATCTCTGGAAACAAATGCCAGAGGAGCTCAAGCCACAGGCACCTCCGAAAGCCTTGTGAACTAGTCACACACGGCACACGTTCCTCCTCGTCCTCAGCCTGTTTCTACCACTCACTTGGCACGTAGCTCATCATGTCCTAGAATCTTAGATAATTATTTTTAATAAGTTGACTGCCACACTAGAAAAAAAAATTTTTCCTTGGAGCCATGGTGTTTTATCACGAAAACAGAGTAAAAACCCCCAAAACAAAATGATGCTTTCTAATTTAATGAAAAACAAAATGTATTGACTTCTATTCATTTAATTCACATTTTTAGAATTAATTTGTCAATACTAATTATAACAATAAAAACATCAACAAGTAAGATTTCCATGAACCAACTGCAGGTTTTGCTTCATGAGGCCCTGGGCCCAAAACTAGGGTGAATTAAATACAACTTACATGGCAGTTAATGGGTTAAACATCTTTTTCTTTTTTTTTAATTGGTAATTGTTAGTACATATGCAGAGTTGTGCAACTTTCACCACAATGTAAGCTTAAAACATTTCATCCCCCCAAGAAATTCTATACCACTAGCAGTCACTTTCCATTCCCTCTTCCCTGTGCCCTAGTGAACCACTAGTCTATTTCTGTCTCTATAGATTTGCCTATTCTGGACATTTCACATAAATGGAATCATACAATTTGTAGCCTTTTGTGACTGGCCCCTCTCACTTAGCATAATATTTTCAAGGTTCACCCATATTGTTCCTTTTTATAGCTGAATAATATTCCATTGTATGGATATACCATATTTTATTCATCCATTCGTCAGCTGATGGACATCTGGGTTGTTTCCACCATGGCTATTATAAATAATGCTGCTATGAACATTCATACATAAATGTGGACATATGATTCTTAGCTTTTTACAAAGAGTATTTTTTCCTTTATTAGCAGTGTACATAAAAGAGTTAACATAGCAGGCTGAGACTGCTGTCCTTAGAAAGCCCTGCTTGCAACGTTGGCCCTTGGCTTGTGTCTGGGAACTCGGGTTTTGGGAGTATTCCCACCATACTCTAATGAGGGTAGTTTACTGTGCCTAAACTACTTGTACAAACAATGCAGTTTATACTGAACACCTGCTTTTCCTCCAGAGGTCTGCAGTTTTTGCTGGGTTGAGGGTGCCTAAGTGACTGACTCCCATAAAAACCGTGGACTCCTAGGCTCAGGTGAGTTTCTCTAATGGACAACATTCATTGCTGGAGAAATAAAGCACATCTTGTGCAAAGTCCACTGGGAGAGGCCTCTTAGAAGCTTGTACCTAGTTTTCTCCAGACTTCATGCACCTTTTCCCTTTGCTGATTTTCCTTTATATACTTTCACTGCCATAAATCATAGCTGTGAGTATGACTATATGCTGAGTCCTGTGAACCCGGCAGAGGCAGGGAACCTGCAGCCTTAAGGGCACATGTGGCCTTCTAGGTCCGTAAGTGTGGCCTCTTGACTGAACCCAAATTTTACAGGATAAATCCTTTATATGGAAAGGGGTGCAGCACAGAAATATGAAGATTTTCTTGCCTCCTTTTGTGCTTAAAAAAGAACAATCCTGAAATCAGAAGGCCACAGATTCCCCGCCCCCAATAATAAAATATCACATACTCTGGAACGTGACCTTCCCCTGGACAGACGAGGAAACCAAAGCTCACAGACACTGAGAACAGAGAACACAAGGCCTGTCCAGTGCTCTGGGCTCCATACCCGGCTTCTCCCACAGCCCCAGCCAGGGTGCCCACAAAAGTATGTGGCTGATCCAGGCCCCAGAGCTGGCCCACAATGAATGCAGTTTGACATTTCATTGAATAGAATACACATTCCTAAAAAATAGTTTCTAAACTTGGGTGGGAAGGAGGAGTTCACACACAAGGAGGCTGAGAACATAAGAAATAAATACTAGAAATGTTATACACAGTAGTTGGAGGATTATTCAGGAAATGTCATCATTCTGGGATGGACCATTTGGTTGTCCTTTCTTTCCTCTTAATTAATCTAATTCATAATCCCATGCTGCACATATACAGGTCACTGTCAGTGAATGTAGAGGTCTGTCTCCATTTTATTGGCCTTACTAATATTTGCTGAGGCTCTATCATGGCTCAGGTGCTGTGCTGGGTCCTTCCAGATATATTAGTGACAAAAGCTACTCATTACATAGTGGCTAATAGTGCATCCCCTGGAATCAAACTGCCTGGGTTCAAGTCCCAGCCCTGCCCCATAATTGCTGGTGATCTTACCATCATGGTGCCTCAGTTTCCACACACATACACATAAAAACCCTCAGAACACTGCCTGGCTCAATTAATGTTGGCTATTATTTTTTTTTAATCTGGATGAGTCATTATTATAACCCAATGAGTAGGTAGCAGTGCCTTTATCTTTAAGGATAAGGAAATACTGCATATGCATTTTCTTTCCTAAAAGGCATAAATGTTTAATAATGCCAATGAGAGCAAAAGTCCTATTTGATAACCTTTTTCAGAACCCACATGTGTATTTTGACACACAGACTTTTTTTCCTTTTAAGAATCGTTCTAAACTCTAACAATTAAACTGAAACTTTTCCATTCTTGATTTAACTGGGCTGGTGGCTCACTGATCTTCACCTGGCTCAAAATACTGTTTTAGGATAGGTGAGAGATGGCTCAGCTGTGAGCCATGTGAAAAAGACCTGGAAATGTCATTATCACAAGCTGATCATGAGCAAATAAAATGATAAAGATGTGTACTAAAATTTTATATATCACTTAAAAAAATAACATAGTGCCCCGAGTGTGAAAAGTAGTAGTCCCACTGCAATTCCAGTATACTGTCACTGTAAAGTCCACCCTTAGCAAAGTGACCAGGGTGAAGAAGGGGCTAGAAATAGGAACCAATAAAGAATGGTGCGGGGATTTAAAAGTGTTATGCCTGGGAAAAAGTTCAATTAAGGCAGCCATAATCTCCAAGTATCTTAAAGACTATAATGCAAAAGACCGACTGGAATTGATTTTGTAATTTTGAGAGGCAGAACTGATAACAATCAGCATTTACATAGGAATAAATTTCATCTCAAAGTGAGAACTTTTTATAAAGTGAATCTAACCAAAACTAGAAAGAGTTGGCTAATGAGATGGTAAACTCCCCAATGCTGGAGGTATTTAAGCAAAAGCTAGATGAACATCTATAAAAGGATTTCACATTTTAAAAGTCTTTGGCTGAATGACCTCTAAGTCCCAGCTTCCCAAACTGTGGCACTTGGGTGCATCCAGGAGGCACAGAGACAAAGCCACAGCCTATCTTCCTGCAGTGTCAGTTTAACTTGAAGGTAAGAATATAGAAACTTTTCTGTATTAAAGTAAACAAGGATATGTATCGTACTGAAGATAGCAAAATGTCTATAAATTTTTAACAGATAAAACACAAGAAGACTTTTAAGAAAGTTGAGCTTGTAACTAGCAGACTGCTTCACACTAGATGTCCCCAAATCTCCAGAGAAACAAAAGCTCCTTCTTCTCAGACATTAGGGAAACTGAGAAAAAATTTAAGAATCAATGCCTCCAAATCTTTTCCCTTACTAAGTTGCCATGCTGACATTCAAGGCCAGAGCTGCCACATCTCATTCCACTGATTGCTAGACAATTAATAGGGGGCAAGACACTGGAAACTGTCTTTCAAATCATTCCCGTTTACTAAATCTATTCCTGCAAAAATAGTCTCTGTAGCCATGCACACAAAAAAAGCCCCATAATATAATGCATTTAATGTCTTTTTGTATTACATAGCATTTTGTATTATTTAGTACTGCCATTAGCCAAGTTCTCCAAAGTGTATCAAAGATAGAAACATACACAAACCTTAACTTGTAGGTATAAAAAATTGCTCGACTTATCAGCTCCTTTAGAGGACAGTAAGTTGAAATGTTTACACCCTCCAGCTTTTGCCAGCTCTGCAGACTTCAGCACATAATCTCGGTCAACGCGAACAAATCCCTCCTGAGGGGGAAAAGGATATGAGTTATTTCCAGAAAGCTGCAAGTTTATCTTAAAGATCACTGCTTGGCTTGAGGAGCAGGCTAGGAGGCCTAGGGGAATGGGGATCTAAATAAAACGCATCCAAGCAGTACATGAAAGTCAGGCTTAGACCCTGGGAAAGGCTCTAGGTGTCGTCCTCTGGATAGACAGTACTGGCCTTAGCAGCAAGGCCAGACTGCAATGAAAAAACAAGGATGATGACATTGAAGCGAGATACCAAACAAATCCACAAGAAGCAAACGGAATGATAAGGCTGGCAAACTACTTTTAGTCACACATTTCTTTGTCTTTTAATAACTTTGTCTTTTAATAACCTCTCTCTGGTTTCTGTTTTTTTCTGTGCCAACTCTAACATGGTAGGGTCTCAAAGCATGGTTGAAGACACTCCCTGGGACTCAGGGCAATGTCTGTTTAATTTCCAATTGTTGTGTATGCTTTACAACATACCTTACATATTTGTAAGGAATTCATCCTCAAATTTTCTTACTGATGGGTGTATAATCAGAACTATTTGGCGACACCTGATCTAGACTCAGTCCAGTGAGGGCAGTGGATGGGTCTTTATTCTTAACTCACATTTCGGCATCAGCACATGCAACAGTGGTAGGTGCTCCAGAAATATCTGAATGAACGAATCAAAGTCCAGTGGAAGCAGAGAAAAGGAAAATCCAGTCATAAAAAAAAAGAACTAAGTGGCAATAAAAGCAGGAGGGAGGAGGATGATGCAAATAACAGAATATAGAGCATTTCCAGAGCCTATATGAAAGACATGCACCTGCACCCAGAAAAGGGTGAAGTCTCCATGTAGCCTCTTGGGACCACCATAAATTCTGGCATCCTCAAATCCAAGACAGCTGAAGAGAAATCTAAAGTCTTTTGAAGCTGTATTTCATAGGTAGTCCTGATTTTAGAATGAGGTCTTACAGCAGTGAGAATTCCAAATCTGAAGGTGGGATTACTGCCCCAATGATTTTTTTTTTAAATAAAAATCTGCTCTGCAGAAGTTATTGAATCTGCATGTTCTATTTGATAAGGCAATGTTTATCTTTCATAGAATGTTAGAAGGGGGTAATACATTAACTGCCACGAGAGTTGTATTTAGCTCACTCTACTTTTGACCCTGGGGCTGCATGAAACATACATAAAATCTTACTTGTTGATGTTCTTGTTACAATTGACAATTTAATTCTAAAAATGAGGATTAAATGAATAGAAATCAATAAATTTCACTTTTCTATTTATGTTTACCTTTACGTTACACTCTAAGTTTTATTCTGTTTTCATAATAAAGCACTGTGGCCCCAAGGAAAAGTTTCTGGGCTTTCTGTGTGGCAGTCAATGCATTAGGTAGGTAGGGAGCAAAGTCCAGTGGTCAGATGAACTACCCACTAGGAAGTGAGAGAGCTGAGAGCAGAGTGCAGACTCTGGACTCTCTGAGCAGTGCTCTTTCCACTGTACCCATGTTCCTTTGTATCCCATACTGTTTCTAGCTGATGAAAATCATCTGTAATTGTGGTTGGCAGACTAATAGCCCCTCAAAGATGTCCACATCCTAATCCTTGCCCCCTGTGAATATGCTGGGTTACATGGCAAGGGGAAATTCCATGGTAGATGGAATTAAGGGTGCTAATCAGCTGTCCTAAAAATAGGGAGAGTAGTCTGGATTATCCAGGTGGGCCCAGTGTAATCACAAGTGTCCTTAAAAGTAGAAGAGGGAAGCAGAAGAGGCTAGAGTGATGCAAAGTGAAAAGAGCCTTGAAGATGGGAAGAGGACCCTGTGCCAAGGAATGGGGCAGCCGCTAGAAGCTGGAAAAAGTAGGGAAATGGATTCTCCCCTCCCGCCCCCAGAAGGGAACACAGCCCTGTCAACACCTTGATTTCATCTCAGTGAGACCCGTGTCATACTTCTACCCTGTAGAACTGTAAGACGATGAATTTGTGTTGTCTTAACCACTAAGTTTGAGGAATTTCTTAGAGCAGCAATAGGAAACGAATACAGAATTCAGTTTTAAAAGAAGAGGCCCAAGCAAATTTTTCAAACTTTGTATTGAAGTATATCATAAAAGTAAACATATTGTAAGTATAGAGCTTGATAAATTTTCATAAACTGAACGTCCTTTGCAAGCAGTTCCCTGATCAAGAAATAGAACATTACTATTGCCCCAAAAACCTCCTTTACCCTCCTTTCTCATCACTCACAAGTCCATTTTTAACTATATCCACTACCTGCAGGGCAGTGCTATTTTTCAGCCTCACTTTATACCTTAGTGTTTTCTGCCTTACTTTCTCTACTTTAATTTACAGGTAATATAAACTTACCTCTTTACTCATGAGTCATCACTCTCTCCTTTTGTGTGGATACCTTGACATTCAGTCCAAACAACAGACTTGCCAACCTGTCCTACATGCTGATTCAAATTCATATTGTTGCTTTTTAAAATAAGTGTAAAGCAAATCTATTTTAATACTCAGCATTAAAATCTCTGAGAGAGAGAGACAGAGAGGGGGTGATGATTCTTATCAGAGCCATTCTCCAAATTGAGATTTTAAATGTGCTGAAAGTGTGCCAAGAAAAACCACCAGAACTATGTAGGAAATTCTAAAACACTGAATTTCTCTTCCATATCTATTTCTTCCCCTCATTCCAATTCACCAGAACTCTGATTTTAATAACAGGTTCATTATTCACAATTAAATAACACCATTAACTAGTGAAATATATTCAGTTGTGTTGCTGTTGTTGTTCTAGCACAAATGCTTGGAAGGGTTATTACAGTTGCCTCTGTTAAAATGCTTTTTCTTTCATCAGCTTCTTTAAAAATAAGGGAAGGATTCAACCAATCACAAGTCTCTAGACCGACGCTGTCCCTCTCACTTAATCCAGATCCAGTAAAGGGATAATTTGATTAAACTGAGACCCTAATTTATTTGGCTTTAGTTCTGGATCAACCTCTCCTTAATAGAGTGCTGTCGTCTCCAATTGTTTGATGAAAATTAAAGTGACATAAATACCATGGGACTTTTTCAATCTGATTAGTCAGTGAAGGCACATCAATACCACCCCAGCCATCAGACTCTGGCGTCTTTCCTTTCACCGGCCTGGCTAACAACTGACAACGGCTCCTTGAAGGACGAGCACCCTGGCTGCTGCAGAGACCCCCACACTCAGCCCATCAGCCCTGCTCAATGGGCCCTGTTGACAAGGTGCCCATACCTTTCTTCATCGCTGTTCTCTGGACAAAGCTAAATATTGTTTTATTAGCAATCAATGGCTGTTAATCCAAAACGATTTCACAAATCCCCTGAGCCCTCAAGCTGATTATAAATACGCGTTTTTCCAAGCCCACTAAATTTTGAATTTCACTTCCGTCACCCTGATGGCGTGGCCTTTTAACTGGTGAATGAAACTCAAAAGCAAAAGGGTCAATAGCTTTCAAGGACTTAGAAATCAAACTTAAGCGTGGGTCCCGGTGATTGACTAGGAGATATCAACACACCAATTTTCTTTGGAGCGAGGAAGATTCCATTTACAGATGGAAGGAGCCATCTTTTAAAACTTATTCATGCCCTTTCTTCTCCTCCAACAGCTCAAATTAAAGAACAACAGAAAAACTAACAAGCTACTCCATACCCCAGAAACACAATTTTTGGAAAAACCGTATTTAGTTTCCCTAACCAGATGGCAAGAGAACAGACAGACATCTTTTCTAAGCGTCTTAAGTCCATTATGTTTTTGTGTCTTTATGACTCCACACCCAGTGTGTCCTACTCTAAGCTAGGAATCAGAGTTCCTTTTAGAAAAAGAAATTAAGTTCCCATTATAAATTTCGTATCCCAGCACTCATTTGAAAGAATAAACACAGTGTACTGTGACTCAGTAGAGGGATTCTCAAAGGCTCCACAAACATGATAGGAAACAAATTCTCTAATTACTCATTTTAAGTCTTATTAAAATCCAAAGCTACTAAGCATTTCTTCTAATCTTCTTTACCAATGCCTGAAAACTAGGAACACCACTCTGGCTTAAGAACAACTCATCCAAACAAGGTACAGTATTTCAGCGCTAACTGATAGGACAAGTGAGCAAGCTGGAAAAACTCAAGGTCATGGGGTCCTTTTCCAAGAAGGGAGGATCTATCATTCTGTAAATGGTACCACTTAGCTCTATTTCTGCTTCAAGTTCTTCAAGTTAACTGGCATACCCAAGGCTCCACAGCTACCTGGCATCCAAACAGGGCCTGTGATCTGGGTCCCCTGAACCACCTAAGACCTTTCCACTTCACAAGCCCCCTTCCAGACATCAAACAAAACAATAGATTAGAACAGGAGTGGGCAAACTTTTCCTGTGAAGGATCAGATAATAAATATTCTCAGCTTTGCAGGCCTCTGTTGCAATGACACAGCTCTACCATTATAGCACAAAAGCAACCATAGGTAATAAAGAAATGAGCATGGCTGTGTTCCAAGAAAACTTTATTTGTGGATATGAAAATTTGAATTTCTTTTATTTTCCCATGGCATGACATATTATTCTTTTGAATTTTTTTTAACCATTTAAAAACATTAAAATATTCTTAGCTTGCAGGCTAAACAAAAATAGGTAGTGGGCTATATATGGCCCAGAGGCTATAGTGGGCAAACTCCTGGATTAGAAGAGAGTATCGTTAGAATCAGAAGCCCTGAGATTAATGACACATAACGACATCTGCCATTCAACAGAATCCAAGAGTCTGCTCCTAACAGGTGAGGAGGCAAATGAAGAGATGAAACCACACCAAACCACCTCAAACTCAAAGCCTTCTCTTAATACAAATAAGGGGAAATGCACTATTCTCAGTGGCATCTTTGAGTTTTGCTCTTTACTCCAGGCCAGTATAGATTTGGTTTTCAAAGGGTATTTCAACCTTCACTAGCACACAAGTTACTCACTAAAGCAAGGTAAAGGTTAGGACTATAGTTGCCAGATGCATTCCGAAAACAGGTCCAACAAGAAGGTTGGCTGCATCAGGGTCTCCCAAGGAGCCTGCTAAAAATACAGATTCCAAGCTTCCAATCTCAGACATTCTGATCCAGTAGATCAGAATTAGGAGGTCTGGATTAGGGCCAAGTCAGGGAGCCATGCATTGCTTAGACAGCTATGGCCTGTGAAAGTGAAAAGGAAGATTAGCATCTAACCAGCTACTGCTAAAGAAAATGATCTTCCAAACAGCTGAAGAAAGTTAACCGACCTATCCCTAGCACCAGTTTCAACAGACATCTGGGTAGACTCAATTTTACAGGTTGAACTGTATCCCCCCCACGCCATGCATATGTTGAAGTCCTAACCCCCAGTATCTCAGAACATGGCCTTATTTAGAAATATTAATAAGATCATTGCCGATATAATTAGTTAAGATGAGGTCACACAGAATGGAATGGCCCCTAATCCAAAAAGACTAGTGTCCTTATAAAAAGGGAAAATGTGGACATGGACACAGGCACACCAGGAAAACGCCGCGTGAAGAGGCACAGAGAAGGCAGCCACCATCAAGGAGACAGATCGGGGACAGAGCCTTCCTTCACAGCCATCGGACGGAACCAGCCTGACAGCTGGAGCTCAGACTTCTAGGCTCCAGAACTGTGAGACAATAAATTTCTGTTGCTTAAGCCACTCAGGTTATGGTACTTTGTTATGGCAGCCCTGGTGAACTAATACCCTAAAGCAGGCTACCCAGATGATCCCAACACAGACAGAATTTCTTGAAGTTTCTCTACTGGAAACTCAGATTGCTAAGGCAAAATATGTGGTGTTCCATTTGTAAAACAGCTACTGAATGACACTAGGCTTGCCACCAGCTTTGTAGTCTCCGTCTGATGAACCACCCAGTGTCCTCTTCTACAGAGGGCTGCTGACCCAGACCACCAGCTGGGAAAAGCCTGGAAATCCACAACCCTCCTTCAAACAACTACTGTTTCTGAGCCACTTGCAAACCGTCACCTCTTTTCAACTGCTGAAGTTATCACAACCTCCAAAGTTTATATTGTACCTAATCTGAATTAGTTTGGAAAAAAAAGAAAACAACCCTTTCTGGTGGATGTGTCAGCTTACTTTCTGTGCAATCCTCTTGAACCATTTTACTCCTAACTCATTTCTGAGACCATTTGGCTTACTAGTCTTCCCTTGCTTACTAATTAATTTCATTTAGCTTTTTCAAACTGATTTTAAAGGAGAACAAAAGGTATTGAGTAGACTGAGAGGTGGAGAACCAACCACATTTAAAAAAACAATATTCTGGATAGTGAAGACACCCAATTCCTCTGGTTAAAATTGTATTACACAATTTGAATGCAACGAAGCAATTCAGACTTTTTCCTGGCACATCCTATAATGAGATTTGCCTTACATCATGAAAATCAACTGCTCTCTGCCTAATGCAGTGTTTTGTTTTGCTGAGTCACCAAACCAGGTTGGCACTTGAGACAGTGAAGCCTGCAGTGTCCTGGTCTAAAAGTTTTTCAGTGCTTTTGGAGGACACTGCTTATGACTGTCCCTGGGACAGAAAATGTACCAGCTGCAGAACAGGAACATGACCCTCTCCAGGAGAGATAATGTGCCAATTCCTGGGAAAGTCAAATGTCTCTGTAATCCACAGTTCCCAGCACAGAGCTCAAAACCAAGTTGTGTTCCAGGGTGAATATGCAGAACTGCAGAAGCTGTGGAAATATATTTCAACTGAAAGCATGAATGGAATTATTCTCTGGATAACCAGAAGGCCCAGAGAAATTCACCTGAGCCTAACTATTTGGTTAGTATAAACCAATACTTCCTAACCATATGCTCCCCTAATGATTCAGATGCATGGACCTGGTTTATAAACCTACGATAAATCTCCCTGGCAGAATCATGTTCCCGTATATTTAATAGACATGTTCAGAGCTTTAGAAGGTAAATTCTGCCAGAGGGATAAACTATAGTCAAGGTATAAATTAAGATATACCTGTATTAACATTTGCCCAGAATCTATATAGTAAATTATGACTTCTGGACAGGGGCTGACTCAATTTAGAACACCATTAAAAAGAAAATAAAATGCGTGTTAAAACAGTTTTGCATCAGTGAAGGCTGAATCATTACTGGGGTTGAATCATCGTTGAAGGCTGAGTCATCATGGAAGGCTGGCTGAATCATGCCTCTGTGTTCTGATGTTCTATCCCAAAAGTTTAAAGCTTAGCATGAAAATAAGTTGAGATGCATCACTCAAGTAGGAGAGGACACTTCAAGTTTAAAACGTTTATTAAGGGGGGAAAAAAACTTACTGCTAACAGCATGAGTCAATTTCTTTTACTCAGACAGACATCATAGTTTGCCTTAGTCAGGGCAAGTTAATAATAGTAATATTTACAATAAGCAAGATCATATAAATATTTATGATGTCTCTAGCATGTAGGCCTGAACTCATGGATTATTCTGAAAGAAAGACAAACTTATAGGTACTATTCAAAGTATTGCAAAGCTTAGGGCAGCATATAGAATCTTAAATAATAAGAGGTTATTCACATTTAGGCACTGCAACAAGCACAAAGAAAAAGAATGAGCAAGAAAGGATTCCTTGACATTACTGGCCAGTAAAAAGGGAAAAGGGCATATTCCTTCCTTACCGCCCCGGCTTTACTTCTGGTGGTACCCAGGCAACAGAATCCAACATCGTGACCTTGAAAGGCAGAAGCGTAGTCATCCAACTTTTCAAAGTCCACCACTTCTTGAATCTAGACAAGGGCACAGTTGTACATAACTTCATGTTATTTAAAAAACACACACACAGACAAACCCTCTAGATTTAAAAACTAAATTATAGAACATTACTGAAGGGTCTGCTCACTTAACATCAAAATTTGCAAATTCATTTTCTCCCACCAATAAGCAATGCATCTGAGTTGAAAATCAACAATGCACATATACATCCACAGTATAACTGGACTAGGGTGATCTACATTTCTAAAGTCAGGTTCAATTATAATTTCTCTCCAGAAAAATAAAAGATCTGCCTATAGCTCACCAGGAAGGAGACCACTGAGCTATACTGTGGGGGGCAGGGGATGGTGTTTGGTATTTCAAAGACCTAGGTTCAGATCATGGGCCTGCTATTACTAGGCATGTAATTGTGGCCAAGTTATTGATCATATGCCTCAGTTTTTTTCAGCTGTAAAATGTAGGTGATAATCTTTCCTTTAGTCCAATATGTAAACCACTGGTATTAGAATTAGCCAGGAGGCATAATCCTGGGTACCCCCTGAATACTTCTGAAACTGTACTTTTAACAAGCACCCACAGAAATTCCCATGCACATTGAAATTTAAGAGCTTTCATCTAACTTTATAAGTTTACTGTAAAACTTAAAAGAGAAAGCGTGAGACTGGGTGTGGGGGCTTACACCTGTAATCCTAGCACTTTGGGAGATGGAAGCAGGAGGATCACTTAAGGCCAAGAGCTCGAGATCAACCTGAGCAACATAGAGAGACCCTATCTCTACAAAAAATGGAAAAACTAGCTAGGCGTAGTGGTGTGCACCTGTAGTCCCGGCTACTTGAGAGGCTGAGGCAGGAGGATCGCTTGAGCCCAGAAGTTTGAGGTTGCAGTGAGCTATGATGACACATCACTGCACTCTACCCGGGGCAACAGAGATCTTGTCTCAAAAAATAAAAAATAAAAAGAAAGCTTGAGAAGCTCCTATCATCCAGGAGTTCAATAGAATGTTGGTTTCCTTCTGTCAACTCTTTCAAAAGAATTTTTCTGACACTGCATACAACATTGAAGAAAAACAGGTTTTCACAAAGTACCTGGTCAAAAGATGTGCCATCAAAACTCAATTCTCCAAACACATATCTCAAATTCCATTTCTAATTATCATGAGTATCTGACAAGGCCCACGAAACTAGACCATGAAGACCATATGTGACCTGCCTAAGCCTGCAAAGATGTCTGTTTTAAACAGGCAAGTCCTGATGGACCTAAGACATTCACAAAATAACCTGAACACAGACCTTAGGGAATCAAGAACATTTATTTTCAAAACAACTTCTTATTTGGAAACCTGTAGGTTTCTCTTATGAAACCTGTAGGGCCAAATTGTGTAGTTGTGGTGTCTCAGGATCACACAGTTTAAATGGAGAACAGAATCTCCACGAAGCTCAGACTTCAGATATCCAGGGCAAATATTTAGGAGGTTATCATCAGATCAAAGTCAGGTGTAACGTTCACTTAACCATAAAAGTGTAACTTAAAGGAAAGGGAGTATTCCATTTACAGACACAAGCCTGGGACATCAGGCAAGACAAATTCTTGTAAGTGAATACCTGTACTTTTTCCTGTCAAAGACCTTTCCCACTCTGCCACACATTTTGAGATTCACTGACAACTTTAGTGTGAAGTACACAGGAAGACAAAATAAGCAAATTGATTGAGAAAATTGCCAAGGTCACAGGACCATCTCCAGAAACGAGCTTGTGTGGCCCTGAGAACAGTGCTTTTCTGTCTCCCCAATCCCCATCCCCACCTAGGCCCAGCTTTACAGGGTCCCAAAGAGAAGGGCTTTGCTCAAAGCCACACAATGACAGGGAAGCCAACCTGGGCCTACAAACCAGGAGTAGGGCTTCCAGAAGAGACTCTCACAGACCAGTCATGCCCAAATTTTGACGCCTCTCCCTGCCTCCATCGCTGGCAGGGCAGTGTTCAACCATTAGGCAAGAAATTTTCGCCTTGCAGAATCACTGGGGATGCGTTTGAGGTCCAGCTCAAATACCCACCACATTTTTATAAGCCTCCTCGTGGAAGGTGAGTTTTCTCCGGCCAATGAGCGTGACTTTGGAAAACAAGCTCTGCTCCAGCATTTCTTTTAAGAGCACCCTGCCAGTTTCTCCGCTGGCGCCCAGAATAAAGGCGGATTTATTCTGCATCCTGAAGTCTTCCCGAAGCTTTGGCAACGCCTCTGTTTGGTCCATGCTGGGAAAATAACATCAACAGGCGCTGGTGTTAGGATGTTAAGGGACTGCGCGTCCTTACCCAGGGGAACAAGGGCTGTTTATCTGTTCGGGAAGAAGCTATCGCCCCACGGGAAAGTGCTGAGTCACCTGCGGGCTGTCCCCGGCACCTGTGCCAACGGACATTCTGGAAAGGGCCCTGAGCTGGAGGGTGCACCCAGGTGCTACGAACCGCTGGCACAACCACTGGGCCTCTTTCGCCACTGCATCCCCGACCGGAGGAGTGCGGGTCCCGCTCGGTCCGCTACCCGCGGCAGTTACCTGGGGCCAGGCCCCGGCCCCGCGTCCTCGCGCCGCAGCAGGAGCAGGGCAGCCACCAGCGCGGCCGCCGCCGCGCTCAGTGCGGCCGGCCCCGGCATTGGCGCGCCCCTCCCGCCCTGGGCCGCCCCTCCCGGGGTCTGCCAGCGGGGGCCGGAGATGGAAAAGCCCGCGCCTACCCGGCTTCGCCTTCCGGGTGACTTCTCCGCGACGCCGCCTCGCCCCGCCCGCAGGGGCGGGACCCGGGAAGGGCGCGCGGGCCCCCCCCGGGCGCCGGGAAGACGGCCCGAGGGCACGCGTGCGGCTCGGAGACCCCTTCCCCCGTGTCGGGAATCTGTGGGACCCTCTCTCCCGCGCTCTTCCTCCCCACCTGTGCCCAGCTCCCCCAGGCCCAGACAATAGACACCCCAGATTGACCTTTGCTGGTCCCCCAAACTAATTTCAATTGTGTATTGAACATCTGCATCTCCAATTAACCACGCCCAAAACTCAACCTTCCCGCCCATCCACCCCAAAGAGGAATAAAACTAACCTATTCCTTGCCTCTCTTAGGTGTCACTGTCTCTATACACACGCAGTCACACACACGCACACCTCAAGTCAGAAATCGGGCCACCTCCTTTGGCTCCTTTCTCCCAGCCGTCCCACAGTCCAGATGAATCACCAAGTCCCGTCCGTCATCCCATCTGCCTTCCAAATAGTTCCCTCATGTAATTCAAGCTCTCATCGTATCTCACTAGTATAACTGGTCTCCCTGCCCAGATCTCGACCCACTTTGATCTCCTACCTGGTTGAGCCAGAGAGACGTTCCACACCTGATTCTTTGGTGCAGGCTCCACAGCCCAGATCGGTGGTTTGGATCATAACTATCTACACTGGGCCTGTCCTGGATCTGGGAAGTCCTGGACAGCGGTGGGAATGACAAGGAGGAATCTGAACAACAGATTATGCTGTGAATATTGGGGCCCCACCTCCCAATCTACATGCCAAATGAAACATTCTCTCTCCCATCTCCTTGGTGTCATTATGTGTAGCCTTGACCTAGGCTCAGCCAAGCAGACGCTCCCACACAGGTTTTTCACTTTTGGAGGAGTAATAAAAAGATGCAGCAAAAGCCTGAGATAGACTTCAGCTGGGTGGGGCAAGGGCATAGGATGGTGGCATGAAGTTTTGCTGATTTGTTTCTGAATCATGTAGTTTTACTGGTTATCTTGCTCATAAAACATCTTATCCTGTATGTTGTCCTGCAACCAATGACTGTAACTTCTATATTGTACTCTCCGAAGAAAAAAGACAACTCCCATATGAGGAGTCCCCCTCCCTTCTTCTAAACTTACTTATGAAAGCATTCCAACTTGTAACAGACTTTGGAACACGCCCAACTTTGTGGGTGTGACTTCTTGGCTCTGTCCTCAAATTCGGCTTTCCATAAACTTTTATCAGATTATTTCTGCCTCAACACTGTGGATATATGTTTTCATTACTGTTGGACATATGTTTTCTTTCTTTTTTTTTGGTTTTTTATTATTATTTTAAAGACTTTTTAAAGAGCAGTTTTAGATTTACAGGAAAATTGAGAGGAAGGTGCAGAGATTTCCCACACATGCACAATCTCCCCCATTACCAACATCCCCCACCAGAGTGGTACATTTATTACAATTGATGAATCTGTATGGACACATTATTATCGTGCAAAGTCCATAGTTTACATTAGGGTTGTAAACTTGATGTTGTATATTTTATGGGTTTGGACAAATGTCAACTGTCTAGTGACATATATCCATCATTGTAATATTATACAAAGTATTTTCACTGCCCTAAATTTCCTCTGTGCTCTGCCTGTTCATCCCTCATTTTCCCCAATCTCTGACAACGGATCTTTTTACTGTCTCCATAGTTTTGCCTTTTCCAGAATGTCTCTTGACATATGTTTTCATTACTCTCAGGTAGATACCTAGGAGAGGAATGACCAAAGAGTTCTCTAAGGTAGATGTACCATTTTATACTCCCGCCCACTTAGTATCATCAATCGTTTTAATTTTAGCCATCCAAGGTCAAACAGCTCCTCATCTTTCTTTTAGCAATATGACCCTGAGTTTTATTAGAATATGTGCCTGCCCATTTAGATTTTATATTTCCCATCTTCAGTTGCAAGCCGGTGTAACCACGTGATGATTTAGCGGATGAGATGCAAGCAGAGGTAATATGTGCAAATTTGAATCACATCTTTATAAGGAAGCTACCTGCTTTCCCTTCACTTTCACTTTCCTCCTTTCCTTAACCAGAACATGAATGTGGTGCTGGTGAACCAGCTCTGAGCACAAGGAGACAAACACCCTGGAGGGTAGCAGAGCAAGAAGTTGGAATCTGAGTCCCTGGATGACTTCACAGAACAGGGCCACCTACCCAGCCTGGACTGCCTGCCCACCTCTGAGCAGTGGGAGAAAAACAAACTTCTGTCATGTTGGAACCACTGTAATTTTGTTACAGCAGCTTAGCCAGCATTGTGCCTAAAGTAAGGTCCTTTCAGTGAATCTTGCCAATGGATATTTACTGATGATCTAATGTGAACTAGATACCGTGCTAAGCACTCTCTATTTTTCTGGGATGAATCAGATAGCAGATAAACTCACTCTCACCTGGGAAGGCAAGTCATAAATGCTTGAGAAGGTAAATAAAGTATAAGTTAAACAACATTATAAAACATCCGCCAACCCTTCCTAGGGTAGCACATGTTAAATGCCAAATGAGTGTATAGACAAGAGAAGGAAATTCAGAGAAAGACAAGCTCTCCCTCTCTGACAGCTGGCACCTTTTCATCAAGGTGATCAGATAACGTGACATGACCTAGGCTACTAGGGCAACAGGGTCACAGAAATTCAGGGCGAAGGTGAGGGGGAAAGCATAGGGAGGAAGGGAAAGGGAACATAAGGTAGCAAGGAAAGATCCTCCGCCAAAGACCTGCCTACCAAGTCCAGGTTTCACATTACCTCTGACCTTGATGATGCTTCTTCATATATCCGTGTTCCTATCTGCAAAATGGGAACTGTTTTATTACGTTCACTTTGTTCCAAGGAACAGAGACTTAACTCATATTAACTCAAACAAAGACAGAGAATATTGTAAGGATACACATAATGTGTAAAAGAGACAGAATCTCAGAGAAATCTAAAAACAAGATCTGTAGGATGGGGCCTTATGGAGACTGGAACTGTATTTAGGTCAAATTTAGAGATCTCAGACTCAGGGATCCATGCATCTTCACTTTAGAGCTATATTTTTAGTTACATCTTAATGAAGACTCTTTCTGTTTCATGTGATTGATACCCCAACTCAAAATGTCTTGAGCAAAAAAGGAAAATATACCAGTTGATGTAACTGAAGAATTAGTGTGTGGTGTAGCCTTGGACGGTGTGATGACCAGAGTCAGGGGGCCACCCGAGGGGACCAGGACCCAGTCCCTCTTCCTCCCTTGGCTCTGCTTTTCTTCATGTCAGTCTTACTCGCAGGCCCCGCAGGATGACCCAGAGGCTGTGAACAGCTCCAGCCCTTCACCCTCTGTTTCAGTCTGGGTCAAACACAGGAAAGATGTGGCACTCAAAGTGGGTGATCTGAGGAATGCATGTGAAATGGAGGGACCTGGATGGAGTGGGCTGTCTCACAGGCACTGGGGTCTTCAGTAGGGGAACGCAGCCAGGTTGCAGCAACCCCACACAGGACTCAGGGAAATAACACCCCAGCCTCACTCTTCCCCCTCTCTCTGACCTCCTGCTGGTACTGCTCTTTGGCAGAATTCAACTAGAAGCCAGATGGAACTTATATTGTGCAGAACAGTTTTCTTCAGGGCATAGAATAGTGTGGAGAAATGAGGAGAAGGATTTATTCAAGATACCAAGTGCATCCTCCCAGATTCAAGTCCAGCAGAAAAGAGCACGATTGCAAGCAAAAGTCCCTAGCTATATCCCCTTAGTTCTGATTGCATCTCCTAGCTGTCACTATAGGCCAGGGAATGAAGCTGGGTGGGGCTGACTCTTCCCAAACATCTGAGAGTAGAGGACTAGGTAATGCCCCCAAGGAAAGTAGAGGTCATTATTGTAGGAAGAAAGGAGAATGGATGTCAAATACCATCTAAGGTGACCATACTGCTTCCCCATTTATTATCCCATTTTTTTTCATAAGTATGAATGCAGTATAATTTTTTGTAAACAAGAGCTATAGATAAATATAGCATGACTAAGACAATTGGTTGGGCACAGAGGTTGGATTTGGTAGAGGTAGGTGTCTGGAAGAAAATACTGACATTTTCCCTGGTCACAGAACAAATACAACCATGAATGGCATTCAACAATTTAGGTAGGTGATTTAGTGTATCAGTCACGTGCTGGACAGTAATTTTTGCCCTTTTGAAAGTTGTGGGGGCAGAGAGTCACTTGCACATGTGCCCACATGTTTCTCGCCTCCATGCTAATTGCTCTTATTTGACAAATGGAGAGACTGAGTCGCATATCTGGTAAATATGTGATCTAAGATCTTAGAGTTAAACTTTGGTGCCAGGACAAGAACCCGAATATCCAGCTCAACAAGATCATGAGTAATATGCAACCTCATGAGAGAACCTAAAAAAAAAAAAAAATCCTGAGTGATACCTGTGCAATTCTAAACTCTTTTCCAGGAAAGCATAATCCTTGTTTTTAGCAGCTATATTTGTTATATTCTCCATGTTCCCTAGCACTCCTGTGGCCTCTCACCGATCTGTACTGAAGGAATAACCTGTGCAATAGCCCCTCTGTGGTGGGTAGGAGGAGGGCTGTTTTTGAGGGGCTGAAAAACCAATATGCCTGAAATGGAGGGATGGAAGATTTAGGCAGGGGAGGCGGAGGGGAGACTAGAGAGGCACGCAGGGATCAGTCTGTGCAGGACATCATGAGAAACATTATCATTTATAATTATTATTTAATTTTAGGTTTTTTTAACCTAGTAAACTTGATTGCACTGTATTTATTTTTTATGGTTTTCTTCTATAAAAGATAGAGACGTATTACCTTAATTACTATGAATCCGTTTATTAGCACTTGTTACTAGTAATACATTTAATAAAGTTTATAAAAGTAAAGAAATTTTCAAAAAATATTAAGTACAGGTGACTGTAGTGTGAACGTGAGACATGACAAATTCATGAAGGTAGTGTGCGCAGGAGTCAAGTTTGGGGAGCACTGGCATGTGGGGCATTGTGCCCCTCCAGACCTACTTTCCACCCTCTCAGTCCTTCTCTGTGACCCCTGCAGGTGACCTCTAAGGCTGCATCTCCCAGCCTACCTTGTCCTCCGGCTTCTGGTTGGATCCGGCCAATAGGAGTCACCAGCAGGAAATTGAAGTGGGGGGGGGGAAGAGTAGGAAATTAGGGTCTTTATTTCCTGAATTCCCCCTCTGGAGGGTTGCTATACCTCAACCAAAGGGCACAGCTCCTGTCTGAGCCTCCCTTACACCTCTAAGTCCTCTTCCCAGGTCCCAGTAACCACCTCCTCACCTCACCCCTTCAGACCCAGGAGTGGTAACGGCTCCCTGCTGTTGCTGGCATTGGGACTCCACCATCCCTTGGGGGGTTTTCTTTAACCTTCCCACTCCCTTGTAAATCATCTAAGTTCTCCTCAGTTACCCCACTTGAACACACTCTGCACTTCCTGCCAGGACCCTAACTGATACTCCTGATGTGGTGGAAAGCATGAGCCTTGAAGTCAGGCAGAAGCAGATTTGAATCCTGGCCAGTCACTTAATAGCTGTGTGACCTTGGGCAAGTCCCAATAGATAAGTACAGTATTCATCAAACCAGGAAGACTCTACTCTGTGAGGTCAGTCACCACATCTCTCTCACTGCTATATAGCCCAGCTCTGGGGCAGTGTTTGGCGCTTGGTAAGTGCTCAACAACAATGCATGGATGGATTTCTCCATATCTTATACATGAGACCTAGAAGGAGAGTATGAGGTCAACTAGTCGAACACACTTACTTTACAGAGGACGCCCAAGGATGTGGTGTGACTCGTGCAAGTAGTGGGTCTCAGACATGCTCTTTAATGGAGGCAACAAAAGGAAGGGTTAAGGTCAATAAAAAAAATAATAATAAAAGGAGAAAATGAGGCAAGGAACACACTGGCAAAGGGTGCTGCCCACAAACCACCATGTCCTTGGAGATCTCATCTCCTTCCCCAGTATCACCCCACCTCAAAAGACAGTCCCCTTCTGTTGAGAGAGCATGTCTTCTTTCTGATAAAGAGGAAGCAACAGGAAGGAAAGCATGCAGAGATCTGAAGGTCCCAGGGAGGGGACGATGACGGAGAGACCAGATGGGCAGAGGGTTTCAGCAAGACTGGAGCTGGATTCGCAGGGAAGCCACAGATGTTGTGAGCCCCGAAAATCAAAAAGAGGTGATGAGATGGTGTGTGAGTTTCCCAGCGCTGCTGTAGCACATGGCCACACACTGGATGGCTTACAACAACGGAATTTCACTCTCTCAGAAGTCTGAAATAAAAGTGTCAGCAGGGCCGTGTTGCCTCCAGAGGCTCTGGGGCAGAATCCTTCCTTTCCTCTTCCAGTTTCTGGTGGCTCCAGGTGTTCCTTGGCTTGTGGCTGCAAAAATCCAATCTCTGCCTCTGTCTTCACATGGCTTCTCCTCTGTGTGTCTGTGTCTTCCTTCTTCCGTCTCTTAAAACACACTTGTCATTGGATTTAGTGCCTGTCCAGACAATCCAGGATGACCTCATCTGGAGATCTTTAACTTAATTATGTCTGCAAAGACTCTTTTTCCAAATAAGGTCACACTCAAAGCTTCTGGGGGTTAGGATGTAGGTTGGGGGCTACCATTCAACCCACTATGGATGGTATAACCAAAATGGTTTCTGGATAAACTCTATGCTGAATGGATAAAGATTAAGCTGAAAGTAGTGTGCAGAGAAGAGAAAGACCGGGGAGGGCTTCAGGTGGAAACTCCAGCCATCATAACTTGTGGGATGTGGGTATGCCAAAACAGCCACTGCAGGAAACAAGAAAAGCAATGCATATCAAAGATATTATTTTTGAAAAAGTTCACCTTGTTTATTTAGGTTCTTTGCAACAACATGGTAAGAGAATAAGTTTTTGAGTTATATGACCCAGGTCTAAGCTCCAGCTTATACACTGACTAGCTGTACATGTTTGGTTAAGTTTTTAGTTTTAGTCTCCTCATCTATAAATCGAGGATAATAGCAAAATCTGCTTACTGCACGGGGTTACAGCAAAGTTCAAATTAGATACCACGTGGCACATGGCAGTGTACCATATGGTCCCTGGGCAGTGATTCACAATTCTGGCTACACACTGGCCTCTCTTGAATCTTTAGAAAAATAAAGATGTCTGGGCTTGCCCTCAGGATCAGCAGTTTTTAAAGCTCCTCAAGTTATGTCCAGTTACAGGAGAAGTTCATTGTGGGTAGACATTATTAGGATATAGATAAAGAGAACAAACATAATCTTCACCTTAGAAAGACAAAAACTGAGCTTCAATTCTTCTCTTTTTCATGCAACACTTACATGGCACTTAATATATGCCAAGTGCTGTTAAGCACTTTATACATATTCACTCATTTAAAACTCACAACATCCTTATGAAGCAGGAATTATTATTATTACTGTTATTACAGAGAGCAAGGCAAGGCACAGAGAGTTAAGCAGCTCACCGCAAGTCACCCAGTCAGAAAGTTGAGCCAGTATTTGAACTGCAGTCTTCTGGCCTGAACAATGGCATCAAGCAGATTCTCTTCAAAACTATAGCGTCTCTCAAAGCACGTAAGCTCTCTAAATCTCAGGCTTCTTATCTGTAATGTGAGGATTACAACATTCCTTATTTGGCAGGGGACTTGTGAAAATTAATTGAGACATGGTGCATAAAAGCTCTCAGCAATGTGTTTAGTACCTACTAAGCTCTAAAAGAAAGTCAGCCATTATTATTAATTTTCATATTGTCATTAATTATTCAGTTTCATGGAAATATAATGCAGATTTCAGCTTAAGTCTCACTAAAAATCTGAATTAGCTGGGCCTGTTTATCCAGCTGCTGGGACAGGCCACCCAAAGTCTACCTGGCCAGGGTCTGGAGAGCTTCTTAGGAGAAAATACACCCAAAGTAAGATCCAGGCATGTAAGTTTCACCCAAGAAAGAAGCCATCGGAAAGGAGGGTGATTCAAAGACAATGTGAGATCTGTCACTTGCATAACCTCCTCAGCCTCCGTTAGTTTCCCATGATCACATGTTCTGTGGTGTCCACAGCAAATTTGAAAAATCTAAAAGGCCTGTTTCACTAAGGAATGAACAAAAAGCTCTGCAAGACATTGAAGAACAAGCAGCACTGCTTGGAGGGCCCCTTTAACTAAAGGAAAAGTGGAAGGAGAACAGGTGTCCTTTCTTCTCTCGAAGAGAATTTCCTGCAGTTCTAACTCCTCAAGGAATTCAGAGCCTTGGCTTCAGAGAGAGAGAGAGAGAGAGTGTGTGAGCAAGCATGCAGTGAGAGCAGTCTTACCAAGTAACGCACGCCAGAAGAGGGGACATACTTCCAGAACACACACAAATCCATTTCATAGGTTGTGTGAGTCTCCAGGAATACGAGCTGAAGAAATTCAAACTGATAAGTTACAGCCTAGTGAGGACTAGGGAAACCCAGGCTACAGAATACTTCACAGTTTCTGACATATGCACTGATTAGAGTGACATGCAGAGAGGAAAAACAAGTCTAATCTATAAAGGGGGACGCGTGTGCAATGTAGAAAATCAGATTCAGTTTCAGTCCACGCCTGGGAGCATCAGCACTCTTGATTAGTTGCGGCCACAGAGCACTAGAGGGCGCCAGAGAAAGTGGAAATGTTTCGGTTTTCCGGGAACCACCTGGTGTTGGAAAATCCCCTTTGACCTTTATTTACATGGACACTTACTATCAGTTCTCTTTATTTTTAAAAATGGAATGATTATGAGTGTAAGTTTATCAGCTCATACTTTCAGTGGGGGAAAGTACTGCAATTTTGGAGAATGCAGAAGGCAAGAAGTTGCTAGTGATGAATTAATTCCTTTATCAAACAATTTATTAGTTGGTAGTATGGTTGGTAGTATGTTAGATGCTGTGGGTAGAAAGATAAATGAACCACAATTTTCCATTGAAGCCATCAGTGACATCAGAAGTTAAAATTTTCATAATACTTTGTTTTTTCCTATTTTAAACTGTTTTTATCCTCCTTACTTATTCACCCATTAATGTCTTCAGAGGAAGTACGTGTAATAGTTAAGCACAAAGGCTTTGGAGTAAGACAGCTGGGTTCAATTCTCAGTTTGGTCACTTTTTAGCTATTAACCTCCTTGTGACCTAGTTTCCTTATCTGTAAAATGGAATGATAATAGTACCTACCTCATTGGGTGTTGTGAAGATTAAGTGAGATAATCCACGTAAAGTGCTTGGAATCATGTCATATTTAAGAGTTCAGTCTCTAGGAATTTTTATTTCGATACTACCCATCCTTGGGAATCCAGATGCAATCATAGATTCAAACAACCACAGAGCTGAGCTGGAAAAGAAATCATATCTAATCTAACTCCCTCATCTTTTAAATGAGAAAATGAAATTCTGCCACTTGCTAGCTGTGTAAGTTGGAGAAGTCCTTGACTTTTCAACACCTGTGAAAGGGAACAATGAATATACCTCTTGAAGCTGTTGAGAGAATTAAACAAAGCAACATACATGAAGCTTTCACTATCACACAAAGTCAGTGCCCAGTTCTCCTATATTGTTAGGGACAGGTAGGTTGGCAGTGCTAACCACAGGAAAAGAGAAGGGGGGCAAAAATAGGGAGGCCAATGGGCATTTAGCAACGGCAGGAACTTGAGGTTAGGGACTTTTCCAGGCCAGGAGCGTGCACAGAAACTAGGAGCTCATGTCCAAAGGGGACCTTTTCCTCATTAACATATATTAATATAGTAAAAATCACACCCATCAGCGCCATGACAGTTTGCAGTTGTCATGGCAACCCCTGGAAGTTACCCTATAAGGATAAAAACGGGGAGGGCCCTTAGTTCAAAGAACTCTCCACCCTTTTCCCAGGACAGTAATGAATATTCCAACCACCATTTATCCTATTTATAAGGTCTAGACTTAAAAGTAGAAGTGTGGTAAGACCCCAGCATCTTCTCCACTTGCAAAGATAGACCCACTTCCCCTCAGGAAATGCACATTCGCTTTCTAGTCTATGCTGATACGTAAGCTTGCAATAAGAGCTGCTTGTGTAAAAGTGTTAAGTGTCTGTCATCACTCCCTCACACCAGCTGGGCTTGTAATTCCTTTGAGCTAGGAGCCAAAGAACTGGGACAACACACCTCAAAAAAATCCACCCTGGCTTGGGTCAAGCAAAGGCATCATATGTAACCAAAATGTTTGTACTCCCATAATATTCTGAAATTTAAAAAAATCCACCCTGACATACATTATGGTATGGAAAAAAAAAATTTGACAAACTGTAAACCCTAGGCTTTTGGGAAAAGATGGCCAAGTAGTTTCAGATTTTATAATCATCCTTCTCACCAAATCAAACAAATGATACCTAGAAAGACTATGTCAGCAGCAGTCATATGAAGGAAGGGACACCCTCTTATACCTCAAACTTCAAAGTGGCAGCTGGAGACTAAAGGACCTGGAAATCAACACACAGCTTGGACTCCTCGCTACCAATGAGGAGAGGAGACTAGAGATTGTGTGGTAGACAGCCAGGAGGAAAAGACATGAAATAGCCCTTGAAGCTCAAAGTCCCTCTCAGCAATGATGGAAAAAGAGCTAAGAAACACAATTTTTTTTTCCCAGTTAAAAAGAAAGTTGGGGAGAGTTGCTGAGGGATGAATGCCCATATCCAATCATCTCAGATTGTGAGCAGAAGTTTGAATGGGGACGGGTGAGCATCCCACTAGAAAGCAAACTCCCTGAAGACAGGATTTATATCTGGTTCACTGCTGTATTCCTGCCACCTAGATTAGTGCCTGGCACTTGGTAGATGCTTAATAAATATTGAGTAAATATTAATATATTGAAACACTTCTTATAGCAAAGTGCAAACATATCTTTGGAGCTTGGGGAATGCCAAAATAAGAAATTTCTATGAAATCAAAAGTATTTACTTCAAAATTAATGCAAATTTCATGCTCCATGATTTATTAGTATTTATTTTGACATGCATTAGTGACAGCAGTTGTAGCAGATAGCTGCCTTTTTTTACTTCTCAGCATCTATTAACACTCCCTCTTCAACCCACCGCTCCCCAACAGGTGCCTCTAGCATGGATTCCACCTTCAGCTCCAAGGCTGGGCATGGGATGCACTTCTAGTCAAGCTAAATGTTTCCTCCCACTGACCACAGCGATTGTTTTCAGGTTAGCCATATTATTCAATCAGAGCTCATGAGATATAATTGCTGAATTTGGTTGTGACTATTGAAAAGAGAGCTGCACTGTCTTTCCCACTGAACCTGGAACTGTGAAGATATTTGTCTATGTAGGGGAAGGAAAACATCTTCTCCTTTTATCTTTTTAAGTTCTCAGTTGAGGCCCCTATAATAAATGACAGATTAATAAGAGAAAATCATACAAATTTATTTAATATAAATCTTACGTGACATCGGATCCTGAGGATCCTGAAATTAATAGGAAATGAGAACATAAAAGGATCGCTTGAGCCCAGGAGTTTGAGATTGTAGTGAGCTATGGTGATGCCAGTGCACTGTAGCCTGTGTGACAGAGTGAGACCCTGCCTCAGTCAATCAATCAATCATCAATAACTGCCCCCGGTTGGTTGTGGCTCTATGCAACAGTGGTGCATTTTCATACCACTCAAACCTTCACTGAACTCTCCTTTCCCAAAGTGTTGGTAAAGGTCACTGTACACAGAGCCACCAGATTGATCCCTCAATTGCATACTGTGCTATATTGTTTACCAACTGTCTTACTAGAATGAACATTCTATGAAGGCAAGGACTTTGTTTTGCTCGCTGTTAAATCCCCAACACCTAGAAACCATTTAATACCTGACTAGCATAGGTATTAAATAATATTTGTTGAATAAGTGAATGAACAAAAGTGGGTTAGCTTTCCCTGACGACATTGACGACCTGGAGAGCAGGAGAATACTTAAGAACATTATACACTCGATAATGTTGGTCAAAAATCCTTTTTGTTTTATCCTCCACATCTTTACATAGTAGAGGCTAAACGCATGCACATACCACACACCTTGACTGAGAGATCTATGGCTTGTTTCTCGAAGTTTCCACAGCAGGATCTGTGAGCACCTGCTTAGTGAAAGTGAGTGTGAATGTCCCCAAACTCTGTTCTAGGTTCCTTCCCTAAGGGCAAGGCAGGGTCTACATACTGTTATGGTGGAATCGGCCCCAGCATAGGAGCCTAAAACATCTGGGGTCTCATCCAAGCTCTGTCACTTTGCAACTCTGTGTCCTTGGGCAAGTCCGTTTGCATCATCGTGCCTCTATTTCCTCAGGTGTAAAATAAAAATAATAATTCAGACCAGTTTATCTCCTAGCTTTTTGTGAGTATCAAATTATACGATTATGAAAAGACTGAAAAACCAAGCATGATATATAAGGGAAGGTATAAATTAGATTCATACCATTTCTGAATAAAAGAGTTTTAAAAATCTTATTTTGATGACTGAATTCCTCATATTGATTGGCTATGTGTGCGGCATAGGATCTGTCTGAACGCAAATAGGAAATAATTTAGCCAAATATAACTTGGAAGGAAGCAATTTGGTTGAAATTAAGTTGGCTCCTACGACAATCTGGTCAACATGCAGTTTGGTAAGGAAAACTTAATTTTCTTAGTTGTCGGTTTTACAAAAATCGTACATCTTTTAACATTTTATCATTTTAAAGAATTTCTCGGATTTTTTTTTCTTTTTCCTGTTTAAGTCATTTTAAGGACACCTTTGAGTTGGGGTTTTTATCAGTTTGGCCATTTATCAGATGTGGTTCCTCTCAGGAGACCTGATTAACAGTGATTATTTATAACTGGGAATTCATAATTGAATAATCATAAAACTAGATTACCAGAACACAGTCAACTTCTTGGCTTGATAAATACTGCAGTTTCCCTTTCAAACATTTGAGTTCTTGGAAACTGGCTGCTTTTGGGTCTTTTTACCACTTTTATGCAATTTACTGTTAAGAGAGAGCAATGAAGGGGAGAAAAGCTCGAGTGCAGGGGAGGAAGCGTTCAGGATTCCAGCGTGGACAAAGACACTATTATCTGCTAAGAGCCTTCTAAAACCTCCATTTAAATTTAAAACTAGCGGGCAAGCGCAACTGTTGAAGTGGAAGAGGAAAGACTGGGTGGGAGGAAGGCTGGGAGGGGATTTCAGCCAAGCCTTGATGCTGTGAAGTCGGTAGAAAGCACTAGGGGGCAGTGCAGTGCTAAATATCTCAGCACCGACATTGACTTGCATCTAAACATGACATTAAAATTCCGAGCTTTGGGATAAGGATTATAGATAGCATCTATTTATGAGGCTGTCGACAAAACACTTGCAAGTGATTTTATTATGAAAAATTTAAATATACACAAGAGTAGCAAGAATTGTGTGTTGAATTCCCGTACCTATCACCCAAAATAATTAACAAGAGTTCACCACATGCACTTCATCTCTTTTTTCTTCTTTTCTCTAACTTTTTTTCTGAAGTATTTTAAAGCAGATCCCAGACATCACGTTTTTTCATCCCAACCTACTTCAGTCTGCATACCTGAAAACTGTGGAGATTTTTTAAAAAAACATAAGTATAGGCCATTATCACTCAATAAAATTCCTTGTTAATATCTATTCATATTCCAATAATTCTAGTTGCCCAAAGAATATCATTTTATAGTTTTGTTTGAATCAGTAACCAAACAAGGTCTATAAATTGTATTTGGTTGTTCTATTTCTTAAGTATCTTTTGATCTAGATAGAAAAGTCTCCCCACTCCTCGTCCTTGTACCTTTTTATGATGCCACTGACATGTTGAAGAAAGATCCAACTTCTGGATTTGCCTGTTTGATTCCTTAGGGTGACTATATGTAACTTTTTATGTATTTTTTTAAGCAAGAGTAAATAAACGTTGTATTCTTAACAGACTATTTAAGATTATTGGAGTATTAGGATTGCAGATCTTGGTTTTATGCTGTGTTACTATCAAGCTAAAGAGCACAAGCTATGAAGGCAGATAGATCCATATTTGAATCCTAGCTTGGCTACTTACTAGCTGGGTATCCATCAATCTGAGTCCCAATTTATTTGTAAAACAGATGTCTTAGGATGTAGGATTCTTAGGAGGATTAAATGAGACAATTTATGGTAAGCCCTTGGGACATAGTAGCTGCAATATAATTGATAACCATTATTATCACCAAAATTTATTTTCACAACACTTACCATTTCCGAACAGGACAGATTATACATTCTGATGACAATAGCAGACAGTTCATTTTCATCCTCATCATGGGTGAAGAGTATAATTAGTTTAGCCCTGCCAAGTTCATTCTCCAGCTGAAAAATTATTTAATGATTATGGAAATTAACATAACTCATTCAAACATAGAAATTAGGGTTCTTGCAGAGCCATAGTAGATTAAAGTGTTATGTGTTAAGATGATATTTTTAAAAGGTTTATGAATAGAGACCAACAAGCCAAGAATTCATAAACCCATTTTTCTTGTCAAACCCCAGTACCTGAACCAATGTCAACAATAATGACAATAATGATAGTCTTTATTTTTCCAATTGACAAGACTGCCAAGACTTAATTGATGGAGAAAATTCACATGGGGATCCAACAGTCATCCTGCCATAATATCAATCATAGTAAATCACAGGGCTGTGGATGAAGCACTTAGCAAATAAATATTGACTGGTGAGAGTTTAAAGGAAAGAACATCAAGTACTTCAGGGAGTCACTGAAGCTCAGAGATTATTGCATGAGAATCTAACATTTAATAGAGGTAGCAGCATTCTGCAGGTTCAGAAAAAATTTTACCACCACTATTGGAATGGACCAAAATAGTCTGAAACAAGAATTCACTTGAAATTGAAAGTGGAAAAACTTAAGTCTATTCTCAGATTGTATATAAAGAAGAGAGTAAAGTTAGCTGCTAATATTTTGTTTCTTTTGTTGTCCTTAAATAGTCTATTTATATACATTATTAAAATCTTACTTTTAAATCAAAATATAGCATTCTGCCTCACACCATTGTTGGTACAAATCCAGCTACACGTAAATTAATGAGACGAAAATATACTAATTCAATTTTTAAATAACATGTGCTTGTTATGTTAAGTAATTATGTATGCTTATTAAGAAAAAAATCCAATACACAAGCATTTATTTGAAGGTAATGTAATTTGGCAATAGTTTTGTTGTGCTCATATAACAAAAAGTAACCCCCATATATCCATGTTACATTGGAGATGATTCACCATTTTTCACAGTCACTTTGAAAGTATCTTTAATTAGCTCTGCTTGTAACAAAATCATTCAGTTTTTTGATGTGCTACAAAAATGGATATCAAAATTACTGTCTTAAATACATTGTGCTTTTGTAGTGAAATTAATGCTGCAAGTATTGGGATGCAAGGACTACATATAAAGGACTATAAAACAGAAAACAAAAATGTGTTCTTTGTAGGAAAACTTGATTAGTTTTTACTTTTCTAAGTAGTGATTTAAATCAAATCTACTACAATCCAAGGAGAAGAATGGTTATCAACTGGACAACTGTGGTCGATGGCCACATGAATGACTTCATCTGTAAACCAAATTCCTCAATTTAAAATTGGATGACCCTTTCCCTTGAAAATTGCTTGGAAGAAATTACACCCTTCCAACAGGGCCAACATGAAGTCATTTTGTTGGTATTACTCTCTTTCCCGGGGCAAGACAAACTGCCAGAGAACATTAGTCCCTTTGTGGTCAACGGTTCAAAAGTGGACCAAATTGTTAGTATAAGATGCTAATTGTCAGAAAGAGATGCTTTAAGATGGGTAAGTCTTTTTTGACAATGTAATCAATGTTCTTGGAATGATTATGTGCTCTTAAATTATGGATTCCAGTATTCCAGAATTTAAGAGTTGGAGGAGACTTTAAGTCATTTAGCTCTTCCTCTGGCATCTTTTCAGATTAAGCTGGGGGCTCTTCTGATCTTGTAAAACTCCCCAAGGATGAAGACTATTCTTATCTTACTAATTGATTTCAAGAGCTTACTAACACAGATGTTAAAGTCCTTTCCTAGAACCCAAGGTGAATCTGATATTTTTGTAGTAGCCTCCATAAATTTCCAAATGTATACACCATGCTGTTGTAGAAAGAGCATTGAACTTAGAATCAAAAGACCTGGATTTGACACTTCCTATCTGACCCTTGTCAATTCCTTTATCTTTTCTGGGGTTCAGTTCCCTTACCTGTAAAGTGAAGCTAATAATTCTTACTTATCTCAAAGGAGGTTGTGAGAATCAAATGAGCAAAGATATGTGAGAACATACAATAAAGTTGCAGACTTTCATCTTAAGCCTTATGTTATTTAAGAAGTGTAGAAAGAAATAAAGATGTAGGTTTTAGGTTTTAAATAATTATGTTACTAGGGATTTTGGTTATGATTGTTTTCAGTCTACATTAAACATACCACTTCCTCAGAGATCTAATACCTAGGCCTCAAATGTACAAAATTTCAACATCCATTCGTTGCTCCTAGATTCTTTTTAAGCATTTTGTGAACTCTAAGTCATTTTACAAATTAAGCTGTTAAAAAAATGATTAGTGCTATTGTACTGAAAGCCAATGAACAATGTGTTTCAGAAAAGCCTGAGGCAACATTGGTTGTTTAATAAGGGCTGGACTGAGTGTTTTTTCTTGTAACCTAGAAGCCATATTCTTTATGAATAAATCTAGTTTCCAAGGAACTTGACTATCCAGAGAATCACCTGATCCTAACATGGTAGTCAGCATCCTAAACTCAGAGGACCATATTGAAAAGCAAATTTACAAGGAGAGTATCTGCCATTGTATAGTGAAGTTCTCTAAGTTCTTCCATATATTACAAATCAAATATGTAATATGACTCTCATTACTGGAATAATCTCAGTAATTTGAGAGGTGGCAACAAAAAGTAACAAAGTAAATGTGTTAGTTGGCAGCAGTGGTTGGATTACTTAATTTCTTAATTTTTTTTGCCATATGGGCCCTGACCTGTGGTCTTAGTATGTTGTAACTTTGATTGAGTATATTGTGATTCTAGCTTTGTACTGTACAAACCAGCAATGTTGATCTTTAAATTATGTGAAAGTTGGAATTATAAACCTGTCATGGTTAGTGCTACTAGCCCTGATGTTAAGAGTGTCCAGTGGAAATCTTTGCTGCCAATTTCAAAACAGTATTCTTTCAAGGCAACATGGGATACTATATTAACCTGTTTTGTTTTTTTGGGTTTTTTGTTTGTTTGTTTTTTTGTTTTTTTGAGATGGTCTCGCTCTGTCACCCAGGCTGGAGTGCAGTAGCATCATCATAGGTCACTGTAACCTCAAACTCCAGGGCTCAAGCAATCCTCCTGCTTCAGCCTCCTGAGTAGCTGGGACTATAGGCACACACCACCATACCTAACTAATTTTTAAATTTTTGATAGAGACAGGGTCTTGCTATTGTGCCCAGGCTGGTCTCAAACTCCTGGCCTTAAGTGATCCTCTTACCTCGACCTCCCAAAGGGCTAGGATTACAGGCATGAGCCACCGCACCTAGCCTATTGTTTGTTAGCGTTTCACTAAAAAGCCCATTCTCCAATGTCATGGGTTTGGAGTCTCATTATATTAGAAAGGCAGCTCAATTGATATTCATTGATTGATTTGGCAAAAATTTATTGAGCACAAACTATGTGTCAGAAACTACTAGAACTCAGAGTTATTTGTATGAATAAACCATAGTTTATTCTTCCCCTAGGTTTGTCCTTTTGTTTTAATTCAGTCAGCCAATAATTAGCTATTATTCATTGAGCACCTTCTAGGGAAATGTGAAGAAGTCAAACTGTGGTCTTTGTCTTTGAGGAGCTCACAGGAGAGTGGAAGAAAAAGATACTGAAACATTAAGCTATTCAAGAGCAATTAAATTATACATCTGTGACATTGAATCTGTTTATACTTGGTAGCCACATGAGGAATCTCAGTGTAGGCCCAGTTTTCAGAAAAGGCTTCAGGAAGGTAGTGGAACATAAATCCAGTAAGAACAGGAGCAAGTATTTATTTTCCTTAATGGAGGGTCACTATGCCATGACAAGACCTACCTCCATAGATCTGGCTCGAAATTATGCTTGTTGCAGGCAACGATCCCAGCTCTTTCAACTGTAAAATAGGAATAACAGTAAAACTTTCTCCATGGGGTGGTTGTGATGATCTAATTATATTATGTATAAAAGGAAAGCATTTTCATATCAGTTATCAGCTTTCAATTATATGTAACAGACAAGCAATTTTAATTTTGGCCTAAATGATATGAGGAATGCATTCTCTGTCTAAAATCCATAGGTGAATCAGTTTTAGGCACAGCTGGATTAGAGCTCTCTACCTCTGTTTCTCTATGAATTTCTCTACTTTTTCCTGCTTTGTGTAATGGCTTTATCCTCAGGCTGACTTCCAGGGTTTTTCAAAGTATGATTCTGAGGCCACCCTCACTGAAGCTCCCACTAAACCACAATCTTGTGGTATGCAGGCGGGGAGAGGATGCCCAGGAATCTTATGGCTCAAGAATATTCTAGGTGACTCTTAGGCACACTAAAGACTGGGAACCACTGGATAGCCCAGAGAGAGGAAGAGTCTGAAAGGACATAGTTTATTCCAGGTTTTCCAGTCACAAGCCTGTAATGATTACAGCGCATTAGCTAACTACTCGGTAAAGCATGAGTCCCTTCATTCTTATACTAGAGGTGTTCAGAGAGAAATTCAGGTCTGAGTCTCTATAAACACGTTCAGCTCAAGTCCCTTCTCCCTACATCCTTCTCTCCAGACATTTGACGCATACACTGCTGTCTTCACAGGGAAATCTGTAAAGAAAGGCAGATGGAACGTGGACTTGCACAGAGTACAATCAGGATTTTTTATTGCAGCAACAAAAACAGACTCTGGCTATATTAGGGGGAAATGAGTTTACTAGATAAATATTAGGTGCTCACAGAATTGACAGGAAGCCAAGGAACAAGATGTGAAGAAAGTGAAGGAAGCATGAAAGATCTGGAAGTTTACGTAGCAGGAACCACACTGCACAGGACTGGCTATTCCCACAGTCCAGTCTCTGACCCCAGGTCACTCTGCAGTGGAGATGACTCTTCTAACTCTCCACTATCCTTGAACTACTTGCTCATGATTTAAAGTCTTGGGAGAAGATGTCCAATTGACCTAAGGTAAGTTACATGTCCATTCCCTGGATGCACATCGGATGGAAAGTGCAGGATCTGGCACTTTTGGCTTCTGGGGTGAGAGCCAGCTGTTACCTCCCACCGAGCCTGCACACAAAGGGGGAGTATCCAGAAAGGAAATAAGCAGTGGAACTAAATGCTGAACAGCCAAATAATGGCAAATGCCCCCTACGGGGAGTTCTATGCTAAAGCATCTTCCAAGGAAAACTGAGCCAGCCATCTGGAAAAGACTTCCTTGGGTCTGAAAGTTAGCGTGACATATGCAACTGAACAGCACCACCAATGACTACGAAGAAGGACACAGATAAAGTCCCCAATTTTCGTTTGTCTCATTTACAACATGCAGGGTCTCTGTTGAGCAGGTGAGACCTCTGCAGTTCATGGAAAGATCCAGTGGGTAGCGATTTTGTATTTCCCTGGAGAGTTTATCTGTGGGATTCACATTTGTTTCCACTGACACTTACTTACAATCAGAACTTGGGAGTTTTCATAAATCCTAGAAACCCCAAACTGTAGAAATCATTAGAAATCAAAGAGTACAATGGTTTTTAAAGATTTTAGCCTCAGACACCCTTTTCAAAGCCTGATATATAAAGTAGATAAAAGTATCACTGCTCTGGTTGAAGTGAGGTACAGTCCTGAGCCACTTTTTTCAGCCTCTCCAAACTTCATCCACACCCTCTTTCCCCCAGACAAGCCCCGTGAGGCACCTGTGCAATGCTGTATTAGTGATCTACTGCAAGACAGCTGTGCAGTAAATCAAACTCAGCCCACCTCCAAAAGGTCATTGCCATTTTTCTTCGTGCATTACTTCTAGGAGGTGTTGGTATCATAGATTCAACAAGACAGGTTATAGGGCCAGGGTCTGTGCTGTACAAGTGTTGGGAATTTCTATTATTATCTATATCATTATGGAACAGAGATGAGGGACTTAAACTATGATCCCTCCTTCAGGTTCCAGGAGGATGGAGCCTTATGTGATGAAGAACTCTAAAACTATTTTTTGATCCTTTGATCATTTACCATATCCCCGGGCACTATGGTGGGTGCGGAGGACACAGCAGAGAACGAGATGGACACAGTTGATGTCCTCATGGAACTTACAGTCCAGAGGACTGAGGACGCAGGGGCGTGTGGTGATCATAATTTCTTGGAGTCATCTTTATGGAATGTTCATCCTGTGGCAGCCCAGGCATGCTGTAGGGATACAAGGATTAAAAAACCAAATAATAACAAAAATCTGTCCTTGCTTGGAGGGTACTTAGAGACACATAAACAAGTGTTGGGCCTCAGAAAACTCTATCCCAGAATGAAGTTCTCAGAAGCAGCTCTCTCTACCCTCTTCCTGCCCTCTTTTCTCTGGCCCTGCATTCTTCCCCCGTGGCTGGTCATAGAAACTAGAATCTCTTTTCCCCAAGGTGGGTCATAGAAACCAGAACATTTTTTTCCCCAAAGGCCGCCATAAAACCTAAAAATATTACTCTAACTTTCCCTCCACCTTTCTGTGTAAACACTGGCCATAAAGAAATTATCTGACCTACTTTGTTTGATTGTAGGACATAAGGCCCCCATTCTAGGGGGGTTCTAACCCATACATACCAAGAAGGGAGGAATGCCTCACAGAGAGGACAAGAAAAATCTAGACAGTCCTTGCTGCATTTCCCCACTCAGTCTATTAGCATTAAATCATACCCTTTTTGTCCAGTCATATTTCAACATGGCTATCCATACTTTGTTGAACATAGATATAAAAACGGTCAGTTTCCCTTGTATTTTTGGGTCTTCATTCTGTAGGCTCCCGTGTCACATAAAACTATGATCAAGTAAATATGTATGGCTTTCCTGCTATTAATCTGCCTTTTGTAAGTGATTTTCAGCAAACCTTCAGAGGGCGATTGGGTTTTCCCTTAGTCCCTACACAAGCGACTAGAATGACTTGTTAAAATTGCTATTATCTAAAATATCAAAATTTTTTTACACTTGTAAAGCTACAGGACACAGATAAGCCTGCTATTACTTTTAACTAGGGTTAAGAGGAGTCAGAGAAAGCCACAAGGAAACACTGACATGGGCTGAGCTTGTAAGAACAGGGCGGAGTTCACCAGATGAATCAGTGAATGTTGGGTTAGGATTTTATCCTTAGAGCTGACACCAGACCATTCAAAACACACAGTGTTGGTAAACACTCAAAGAGAAACAACTGTAGCAAAGTAGATTTAGGCTTAATTTCACTCATTCACAAGCAGAGTTATTTTAAAAATTAGTTTTCCTCCTGATTTTGTTAAAATGTCCCCAATAAGACCTTGTCATTAATAACATACCACTCTGGGTATCAGGTGTTTGGGATTTGTAGGGCGGTGCCTGGTTAGTGCACAAAATTTTTCCATTTATTTCCTATTTTAACATTATCTCCTCTAGACATTGCTTACTAACCTGAACACTGACAGAGTGAAAAGAGAAAGAGAGAGAGAGAGAGAGGAGGGGGAAGAAGAGAAAAAGAAGAAAGAAAAAGGAGAGGAAGGAAGGAAGTACAGAGATTGATCTTGGAGTCACATTCACTTGGACATTAGAATCCAGTGCAAAAGACACACCAGTTCTATTAAAGAAACAGCGTGATCTGACACTAAATGAAGTAAGAGACAAGTATGTTGAAAGAATCAAAAGAATAACAACCAAAATAAAAAGTAAGGGGCTGAAACAAACCAAGAGAAATAAGTCAGAAAACAAAGGTGACAGAGCTACACCCAACAGAGATGAGATAATTGTAAAAACAGGCAGAGAGGCTAGGTGGTTGTTCTACTTATTAGGAAAAAGGGTAAAAAGTATGTAACATTTTACCCCCTTGCACAAACAAAAACAAAAATTGTTTCAGCAGAGGGGATGTAGTTAAAATTGGCAGTTTGTAGAAAAAGCAAATTAAAATTTCATATCCTGTGCGAAGTGAGTGGGCTGCAAACTGTCTCCCCAAAGCCAGATGGAATTGTGCTCTGAGGGTTGCTGGCTTTAAAGGATGCCAGAGTAGTTCCTGTCCTTCTATTGAGCCTTTGGCCCACAGCAATTTCCCACTTTGATGGTGATTCTATTTGTCACTAGCTAGGGTTCCACTAAAAAATCCTTTTCAGCTCTTTTGCAAGAGAACAGTTGTAATAGGCTCCTGGGGAAGATGACAAAGCCATCCTATTTCTGATGGCTCTGGCCGAGTCCTAGAAAGTTCCATTCCTTGAAAATATCTGAATCCCAGGCAGCTGCACATGACTTGATTTTCAAATAGAATCCCGGACCGTCACTTCCCCAGGGATTTGCCCTTTAAGCTGCAGAGCGACAGGCATCAAATGATACCCACCCTCTGCCACTAGGGAGCCCAGGGAGAATTTTTACGTTTCACAGCTGAACCAAACTTCACAATGTGCCAGGGAAGAATTGGTAAAAGGTTGTGCTAGAGTGACGGTCTTCAAATTGGAATACTAATGATGACCTTTAATGAAGCTTGACAGTACAATCTGTTTCTCATTGTTGCTTAAGTGCCGGCTCCCAAGCACACCCTGGCTTTCAAGACAGGGACAGACTGGGATAAATGGGCCCTGCTGGTTAGCAGGCCTGAGCACAGCTGATCTTTCAGCCAGGATTAAATTAATTAAAGTGATTCTCTCGGCCAAAGAATTAGTCTTTTTATCTGTCATTATTGTATTGTTTATTAATCTCTACTGGAGGCTAATTGGTATCTGAGCTTTTGGGGGCAAGGGATCTTGGAGTGATAGGGATGAAATTGTCCTCATTTGGAATGAGGAGAAGAGGAAGGGTTGTTTTAGTTCTAGATGTGAAATGAGCTTGTTAATTTAAGACCTTCATCAAAGGACTACAACAGCCCAAGGCAAGAGCAGTAAGGCAAAATGGACATACATGGACAAAGATTTAGCTGTGTTGGCTTGCTCCAGATTATCAACCAATGCAGTAGTCACTAAGAGACCTACTGCATGCAGAGCATTGTGCCAGGGAATTAGAGGAACCCATTCATATGTCATGGTTCCTCAAATCGGGGACACTCTGGTTAAAGACATGACCAAGTTCCACGCTCCAGAGGAATCTTGAAAAAACTTGAATACTCATCTAGCTCAAACTCTCATTTTAACAGACAATAAAGAAAATGCAATCAGTGGGTATCTCTTAGGGTGGAAGAAAGGTGCCAAGCCAGGCTTGGAGCACCAAGATGAGTGCAAAGGAAATAAAGTCTCTCTTCTACTCTGCTTTCAATTCTACTCTCAAGGCTGGGGCACTGTTAGGAGGATGATCCATGGGGGGAGCCTGGGGGTTGGGCAGATATGGGCAGGGTACGAACCCAGGGCATCTTGAAACAACACAGCCAGGAAAAGAGAGGACCAAAGTTTTGTTTGGATTAGTAAAGTCTTTTTAGGTTGCAAATGACAGAAACCCCATTGTCCTTGCCATCATGGTCATTCCAGGGAGGGGTATTCTGGGGGAGTTCCTATGCTGAAGGCTTTGCTGCTTTAGCAGTTCTCTAGGGATTGCAAAAGAAGGCGATCAATTACAAGCTGTTATTTTGGAAGCTTGGAGCTTCTCTGCCAACTCTTAAAACCTCAAGTAGGCTGCTAGACTGTTAGTATTCCATCAGAGACACTGGGCTAATGTCCCAAACCAGAAATCTTGGCTCATGATTCTTGAAAGTAGACTCCAGCTTTGTGGTTTCTGTCTCTTAGCAACAGTCTTGCCACTCTAACGTCTTCCCATTCTGATCATCAGGTGCCACCTTAGCCTTTGCTAAGCAGAGTAACAGCCTGAGGTGTGATACACAGCTGGTATTTCTCCTGCCTGCAGGCCACATCCCAATGGATGGCTGTGTACAGTAGAGTCAGATAGGAGTACACAGCAACAGGTGTTTGGAAGGAATAAAGAAGGCCAGGCTTCCCCAGTTCTGTGATTATATCCAGATCCTAAAAGGATTTTCTGCCCTGTATATCCATCTCCTCCCTTTGTTGGTACTATCTACAGGGTGGGGTAAAGCATTCCATTTTCTCAACTCAGGCAACATGCAACCGTCTTGAACCCTTGCACACAGTGGAAAGCGGGTCTCAGCAATTCCCCTTTGCAGCTGGTGCTCACCTGGGGTATGTGGGAGACTCACAAGGGCTCAGCCCTGCAGTGGCCACCTCCACCATGCCTGTGCCAGGGAGGGGTGCCCCTTGTGAAAGTCGTCAGAATCAAAATGGATTCACAACATTAAGAAAAGCCTGACAAACAGAGCCAGGGAAGGCCATGAAGACAGAGTTCTCATGCTTGCATGCCTGATAATGAAAAAGGCTCTACAAAAGCCACAACCTTGCACAAAGACCATGGCAACCTTACACCAAAAAGTATTTCTGCAACGGCATCTGCCCAGCAACTGCCTGTCCAACCTTGGACTGATGTCATCCTTGTTACTGACCTTTGCAGCCAAGGACAATTATTTCCAAACAATTTGTAATCTTCATTTTTTGCTTTAAAAACATTTGTCTTCCTTTGCTTCCCTAAATATGCACAGTTTACTATGGCATGCACATTCCCATTGCAATACTCTATTCCCAAATCAATATCTTTTCTTTTAGAGAGCCTCTCTCTGTTTGTTATTTAGGTTGAACACCCTTCATTGCTGGAGCTCATCTGGTGCTGGAGCTCATCTGGTGTAGGGTGGGTAGAATCCCAAGGGCTTCGCCTGATGGGTCACTTTCAATGCTGCCGCTGCCACTGGTGGGGAGGGGAGGCCTGCTGTTTGCCTGCTGGCTGTCATCTGGAGTGGGCCAGGGAAAGTGAAAAGACTCTGTCTTGCAGGATTCCCCACTCCAGCTCTTCTGGCTAAAGAATGTGGGCTTTTCTCAAAGCTTCTTTCTGTCCATACCCACTTGTAATTCTAGATTTCAGCCTGCTCTGGAGCCCAAGAGAGGATATGTAGGAAAGAAAAAAAAGCAACCCAGGAAATTCACTGCTGGTTTGTTCCTCATCTAGCACACCTTCCAGAATCCTCTGAGAGTTTCTTTATGCATTTAGTCTAAGGGTTTAGTTACTGTCAGTGGTAGCAACATTTCTATCTTGCAGTGCTGGTCTAGATAGTTTCAGCCAGATAACGTCTGCCTTATCTATATTATTTTGTTTGTGAAAACAAAACATAAAGCCTAGGTCAAATTCTGCATCAATTCTCAAAAATGGAAACTACAACATCTTTAGCCTTATATTTAACATTTAGGAACATTTAATTAGAACATTTAAAACAGTAAATCTGGTTGCCATGTAATTCTATTCCCATAAGCTACTGGAATCTTATTCTCTACTGACCCACTCCCACATTATCTTGTTATAATTTTTTTATCATTCACACAAATACGTTCTCTCTCTCACACACACACAGAGCTTCTTTAGAAAAACTTGACCATTATATTTGTCTTTCTGCATTATTCTGACTCTTTGCACTTGAGACTTACAGCTCCTTGAGTCGCAATATGCCTGAAACAAAAGAGGAGATCAGAGGAAAAACATGAGTGGATTTTCTTAGAAAATTGCATGCCTCTGTCCCACGGCTGTTGTGGGGATCAAAGTGAGAAGGTACGTGACTCCGCTTTGAAAACTCTGAAGGCCTCCACATGTGGAAGGGATCTTTAGTGTCGTCATACCAAAAACAAAACACCACCTCCTCTTCCCAAAACATGTCCCTCAAACACAGAATTAATGGAAAGGCAGGGCTTGCGGTTCCCAGCCTTTCTTTTTATTGTCAGACTTCAGACATTTTGTGGGTTTTGCTGTTGCTGTTACTATTTGTTTCAGTGGGGTTGCGTAAGAAAGGCTTGCACAAGCTCATGAATACTGTGCAATAAGATGCATCTATGAAATTGATCCAACAGACGACACATTTTTTCCAGGGAGATTTGCATTTGTCGTTGCAATAATTGATTCATGCTCAACACATGAGTAAATTTCTCAAAGAGGTCTTTGTGTTGTGTTCGGGATTAAGAGTATTTCTTTTTGTCACAGCAAGGCAAATTTTGCTTGAGATCAGTTCCTTTTTGAGGCACACACAAAAAGTGAGCTGATGAAAAGATGCCAAGGTAATCCTTTGGATGTGATGACCTCATTTGAACCAACTTGCCATGTGGCCTGAGTAAAGTCATAAAACTTCTCTGGACCTCAGTTTTTCCAGCTACAAAATGGGGAGGATGGACTTGGACTTTGTGATCTATTCACACACTTATATTTTATGATTCTTCCCTTCTGAGGTGCTCAAAAGATTAAATATGGGGCACTTAGGTCTTTTCAGTGGATCAACTTTATTGCTCCAGAAGGAAATGTGAGCAATAAAGTTTTTTTCTACCTACATTATAACCGAACATACGTACATCTCACTTTATAGTTAAGAGTGTTTTCAAATATATATCATTTCATTTGATCCCTACCGTAAACCTTCAAACGAGTAATTTTAATTTTATTTTACAGATGATGGAATGAGAACTCAGAGTCGGTGGCTAAATAGCTCTTCCGAAATTCCATATTTAATAAATGGTGAGCCCAGGTCTCAAAATGTAGGTTTGGAGTAGAATAATTTCTACTACACCATGATGCCTGACAACTTACTATAGGAGAAGATTTTTACTCCCTTTTAATGGATTGCAAATATGGGCTTTGAAAATTATGCTGGTGGCCCATATATTCTCTCATGAGACAATGGTTAAGAAATTGCTTGGACAAGAAGGTTTGGGATTTTATTGGGCCTATTTCATAACCATTGTGAAGCCGAAAGTCCCACAAAAAACTAAATACTATATCTCAACATTCATGAATTCAGTGCATAGTTTTCAAGTACCTACTACTGCTAGGCATGGTGTTAGGAGACACAGCATTCAATAAGGTAAAGTCCCTGCTCTCATAAAATGTATAGTCCAACAGGATAACAGACAAATAGGAATTGTCTTGACTATTCTGCTAGGAAATGTTTCAGGAGCTATAGGAGCATAGAGAAGAAGCACATGACTAGCCAGGGCAGTCAGAAAAGGCTTCCCAAAGGATGTGGTGTCTGAACTGAGAACTGGAGGAAGAGAAGGAAATTGCTCACAATGTAAAAGGAGAGTGAGATGGTCCATGTAGAAAGAATGGCATGTGCAAAGGCTATCTTGCTTTTATAGTTTTGTAAAGTTATTGCCTATTTTTAAAGTACGTTTCTAAAATGTTTAAAGCACAAAAACAATATAAGCATTGAAATAATATAATGGTGTATAAAGGATACATTAATGTTCTCTTTATCTCTACCTTTCATTCCATTTCTACCCAACCAATTATGAAATCTTTTGTGTAGCATTCTCCTCTTCCTCCCTATCATATTGTTATGATGTAGCTAACTTGCTTTTATTACAGCCTGGTAGCGCTATTGTAAGGAATAGCTAGCTTTACCTACCTGAAACTTTGTAAAAAGTTAACATTATTTACCAGTATGACCCTAAGAGTAGTGCATGATGAAATTGGCTTAGATAAGTTCACAGTGCATACACACACACACACACACACACACACACACACACACACACATTTGTAAAGTTTTGAAAAGATACATCATACCAAAGTCATTCCTCTATTATTTTTCACTTAAATATATCATGGTCCAGCTGGGTTAAGAGATAAAGATATAACTTAGTTTGTTTAGAGGTTGAATAATATTCTATAGAGTAGATACAATCATTCATTTTACCATTTACCATACCACTATTAATTAATACTTCCAGTTCTATTTCTTTTCTTTTTTGGACTATAAACACTGTTATAATAAGCATCTTTGAACTTAGAACCTTATTTATTGATGTTTTTATATCTGTGAAATGCATTTTTTTAAAAGTAGGCTTGCTAGGCCAAATGGACCAAATACATTTATTTTAATGCAGTAAAATATGTTTTAATATATGTTGCCAGATTACCTTCCAAAAAGGTTGTAGTAATTGACAAATTCCCACTTCCCTTCAATCTACAGGAATGGCAATTTTCTAGCATCCTCTCCAATGCACAAGGGTATTGGTCTTTTTATTTGGGGCCAATTTGATGGGATAAAATGGTACCACATTATTACTATGCTTGGCTCCCTGAATACTGAGGTTAAACCTTTTTTAGAACTTTTGGATTTCCTCTTATGTGAATTTCCTGTTTATATTATTTGCCCAATTCTATAATTTGCTTTTTAAAATTTGTAGGAGCACTTAGTATAATAGAAATATTAACTTTTTGTTTGCCATATATTTTATATTCTTTTCTAGGCTACCACTTGCTTTTGATTTTGTCATGGTAAATTTTGTCATATTAAAAAAACATCTCTTTTCCTTCATGGCTTCTGGGTTTCTTGTCTTGATTAAGAGATCTCTCACATAACATGTTTCTACAAATATTTTTCTAAATGTTAATTTTTCTAATTTATTTTAAAAACATTGAAATATTTAATCCACCTGTAATTTTTGCGTAGGATGTGAGTTAGGGAGTCTTTTTCTTCCAGGTGGGTAGCCAGTACCATTTAAAGAATGAGCCATCCATGTTTATTGAATTCTAATGCCACATCTCATATTTTAAGTTCTCAAATGCACTAGGTCTTTAGATTTTCTGTTTGGTGCCAATACTTTATTTTTCTATGCTATGTTATACTGTGAGAACAGTAGACTTGTGATAAGTCTTCCTTTCTTTGGTTAGTCATTGTTTGTCAGTAAAAAAAAATGGATTACCCAAGTAAAAATCAAATTATTCAAATTAAACAGCTCATTATTATTCAAATGAAAACACAAAGGGAAATAAGCAATAAATCAATCTTCCCTAACTGAGTGATTCTGGAAATGTCCTTTACTTTCTTCAACTTCCATTTCCTCATCTGAACACCAGGCATCGATATTGCCACCTACCCCACAGGTCTGCTGTGAGGAGCTGAGGAACTTGGACCTGGAAAGCAGTTCATAAACCTAAAGGGTGTCACAGATGTCTGTTATTATTATTATTCACATATGTTGTAATACGTGAAACGCCTATTTCTTTATGGAATATATTTGAATACGTAAACATGATGATGTAAAATGTCATGAGCTTGCTCTGATTTCTCTCCACTTGGAACAGAGGAATGGTCTAGAAGGCATTACAATCACATGGCTTTCAAAGCCCCGGCCAGTTAATTGGGAGGAACTATAGAAAACAAATGGCAGTGATGAACAATGTAGTGTGGAAAAGCTGCCTCCCAAATCCCCAGGTTAAACAGACTTAAGCATCCCGTGTTGTGGGCCTTGCCTGGAGGGGATTCTGAGAGGATCACTTCCCAATGGCAGGCTGGGTAAAGGGCGAAAGGTTAACAGGCCAATCCCAGGACAAGGTGTTGGCCCAAATTAAGTATTTAGAACATTTGCTGAAGGACTTAGCTGAGTTCTTTATTTCCATCAACAAAAGTATTTAGGGAACAACAACAAAAAAGACTTTTTATGTGGAAGAATTTGAGAAATCTAGTTGGATCTTCTCTCCTCCAAGGAAACCAAAAAAGTTAAAAATTTCCCCCCTATTTCAAGGAAAGAATTACAGATTTTTAAAAAATGTAAACTTATTTTGTATTCTAAGAACCAACAGTATATTGTTAAGACTCCCTGTTCAGTAACTTCACAAACCAGCCAGAACCACCAAGAAATACATATGGTTACCTGGTTATCTGGCATCTAAATACCTCTAAAATATTTTTTATTTTTGAGGGGAAATGAGTTCTCCAGTGAAATCTAGGTTTGGGGAAAGGGCAAGAAGAAGAAGAAATTTTAGAGTTTGGAAAAAGAAGTTCCTGCCCCCACACACTTCAAGGCTAGAAAAATTTTCTTTTGTCAATTTGCAAAGTATTCAAGCACTAGCTTTTGGCTATGTTGTTATTCAAAGATGAAATTCTATAGCAATTAGATCACAGACCTGGAAAGTGGCATTTTTGAAGGGAGAGAAAAGTATTTCTTTAAGTATTTATGCAACGTACTCTGAAAAGACCTCTGGTGAATTTCGTCTAGTGCCAGAACTCTCATACCATCTTTCTGAATTCTGCAGATGTTGGCATAGATGGAATACAAAGGATCACATCAGCAAATCCATTTGAAACTGATGCCAATCAAATAAGAATTTACCTTCATTTTGCAATGACAGGCAAGAAAATTTCAAAAACCAAAGTCACTGTACAAGAAACTAACTCTAAATCCTGTAAACTACAGAATTTAGAAAATTAGGTGTCTGGATGCAGTTAAAAGGTAAATTTTTTGGCAGGGGGAGGGTGGCAATTATTCATTTTACAGAGGAAATTGCAAATATAGCAAGATGCCCTAATGGATTTAAATCATATGGTGTACAGAACAAAAATGTGAGTTGCATATGCACATTTGCAGAAGATAAAATAAAATACCACAAAAGCAAGGACAAGCCTGAAACCCCAATCCTTAGCTCCATGATATCCCTCTCATCTCAGGCCTCTTGTAACCCATGCATGTATTAAAAAGATGGCTAGCCAGGGTTCAGGTGCTATCTGTAGAAGCTGGAACAAAGCCATCTCTCCTAGAAAGTCATCTCAGATGATGGCACAGCCTTGGGCCAGGCCAGCTGCTCCTCCCTGCAGATGCACCCTTCCGACAAGCACTTTCCACCCAATATCCTGCTGCCTTCTTGCTAGACTGTGAACTGCTGTTGAACTACAGCAAGGGCTGTTGTCTTCATTTCCCTATTCCTTGCCAAGGACCCAGTATGTAGTAGAAGGTTGATCACATTTTGTCAAATGAAGCAAGGATGGGAAAGGAGAAACATCGAGGAGGAAGTCCTCATTAGTCCTGAGCTCTTTAGGAGTTTGGGGAAAGGGCAGGTGAAGGAGTTAGATTTATTTGACAAATATTTATTAAATACCTGTGACCTGCCAGACACTGTGCTGGTGCTGGGAAAAAAGACAAGACCCAGCTCCTGCCTTCAGGCAGTTTACAACTTACTAGAATACTGCAAAGCCAATACAATTTATAGCAATGGAGATGATGAAACAATATGGAGAAAATACAATACAAACAGGCAGGGTTTTTGTTGCCAGAGAAAGCTGGTTTGACACTTTTCTTGGTTATTTACAAGCTGGGTTATCTTGATAACCAATTAATATTAGAAGCTCTGCCCACCTTATTAGGTAATTGTAAGAATTAATAAGATAAAGTACAAGGGCTGTCCGGAAAGTATCCAGCTATGTAACTGTTCTTGTTATAGTAACAATGGCTGGATACTTTCTGGATAGCCCTCATATGTTACACCTGGTAGTCTCTGGCACTCAGTGGGAACTCAGTTGTGTTGATTTTTCTCTTGCCTTAATAAAAAGTAAGGATATTGGCCAGGCATGGTGACTCATGCCTATAATCCTAGCACCCTTGGAGGCCGAGGCAGGAGGATTTCTTCAACTCAGGAGCTCGAGACCAGCCTGAGCAAGAGTGAGAGCCCATCTCTACAAAAAATAGAAAAATTAGCTGGGCATCATGGTGTGCACCTGTAGTCCCAGCAACTCAAGAGGCTGAGGCAGGAGGATCACTTGAGTCCAGGAGTTTGGGGTTGCAGTGAGCTATAATGACACCACTGCACTCTACCCAGGGCAACAGAGCAAGACTCTGTCTCCAAAAAACAGTAAAGATAGACTATAAAATGATTTCTATGCTATAATGACAACTATTTAATAATTACACATACTTGTGGGTCAAGACTGAAAGAGATCATAAAAAAATAATAAAAACTGTGGGGGGGGATTAGAGGTGATTTTTTTCCTTTCTTTTTTTTTCTTTTTTTTTTTTTTTTGGTTATTATTTCACAGTATTCCTTGGGAAATAAACAAGAGTTGGAATTTTTAAAGTCTAACATCATAAGGCTATCCCCAAGAGGATAAGAAATCTCTCTTATGATAACAGGTATGTTGATTTGCTATTGTATTTTCTGGAAGAGATAGGTTGTAGAAAATCGGGTCATAACATATAATGGCCTCTCTTCTCTAAAAGAAAGTGAGAGGAATCTAAAAATTAGTGAGATCTAAAATTCTCCAAGTCTAATTTTGCTTGTTACACAAACCCTCCTTTTCTGTTTGTGCCAAAGATCACTTGATTTCAAAGGCCTCAGGGCTAAAAGGAGCTCACAGAGACGTTGACAAGTCCCCAGGTTTGCCCAGCCAAGAAGGCACACCCTCTGCTAAGGTCTGATACGGTCCTCACCATCTTCTGCAGTGTCCTCAAATTTACACCCTTGTAAGGAGTAGGAAGGTAACATAAATGTGGGAATTGGGGAGGGTAAGAATGGGGAGTGGTGGAACCCAGGACACAGTGCCAGCTAAACAAAACTCCTGGAGTTGGGCTCAGACTCATCAGCCCTTCGTTCCAAGATAAATATGCTACAGACCCCCAGCAGCCAGAGTGACCTTTCTAAACCACAGGTCAGATCAGATCATGGCCCTGCCTAAAGACTTCCTGTGGCTTCCAGATGCCCAGTGAATGAACACAAACTCCTAGGCAGGCAAAGCAGACAAGGAGTCCACAGCTGCACACGCTGTCACTTCCCTTTCTCCCCTCCTGCCCCACAGGACCCCAAGTCCAGCCAACCTGACACTCTTCGGGTAACCCAAGCACATACCCTCTTGGCTTTACACATTCTGTTGATCTCCCCTTTTCATCATCATCATCAAGGAAACTCTTACTCGTCCTTCAAGACAAAGAATAATGTTCTATTAGATCAGTGGTTCTCAAACTTTTTGGTTTCAGGGCCCCTGCACACTTAATTATTGAGAACGCCAAGAGATTTTGTTTATGAGCATTATATCTCTTGATATAATATTAATGTTTGCAGTATTAAAACTGAAACTTTAAAAATATTTATTCATTAAAAATGACATAAATGTATCATATTAACATAAAGAACATATTTTTATAAAAAAAAAAACTGTTTTCCAAAAGAATACAAGAGAAGAATGGCATTGTTTTCTACATTTTAAATTCCTTTAATATCTGACTTAGTATTAATAGAAGAAAACTAGATTATAATATTTGCCTCTGCAATCAGTCTGTTGAGACATGTTGTTTTGGCTGAAGAATATGAAGAGAATTGTCCTCATGGATGGGTAGTTGGGGGGAAAAATCTGTTTTAATAACCGTTTCAGATAACTGGATTTTATTCTTTGTCATTATACCCAAACTTGACAAGTGGTGATTTCTTAAAGATTAGTTGCAATGTATAATTTAAAACCATTTCAATGGAATTTTCATTTTCTGTCACATTAAAATCTGTTGATCTATCTGGTACTCTGACTGGATCTTTCACGCGTGCCTGATTTTGTGCCATCATGCACTGGTCATATGGGAAATATTGGTTCACTAACACACAGATCTTCCAAATGTTGACACATTTCATTATATGATATCAAAACATCACTTTTGTTAATATCACCACTGATCTCACCAGAAAAATCTTTATGTTGGAAGATGTTAAGCTCATGATGGGGAATATACTTTTCTAAAATTTTAATTTCTGCTTGAAATCTCAAATTCTATCATTGGCAACAAATATTCTCGGTTGTTTTCCTTGACAGGCCTACCTCATTCATTTGCAAGAAAATATCTGTCCAATATCCAAGTCTGAGTAAACAGAGTTTGTCTAACAGTTGCTCTTTCAAATAAAAACAGTGTTTCATGAAAAAGCGAGTTCAGTTCAGAATGTGAACAATCCCACAGTGCTTTACCTTGAGGTAATAATCAACATGTTTGAACAAGTGATTTATTTGTACATCCCAGGTCATCAACCAGAATATTAAAAAGATGAATTCAAGAGTTAAGATTTAATAAAATTAATAATTTTTACTGCTTCATCAAGGAAATTCTTAAGAGAACATAGAATTTTTCATTTCACCCAAGTATGTGGTGGTGAAGAACACAAAGATTGTAGTAGGAGTGCCATGTCTTGATTTGTGCTAAGGCTCCAGTTTTACCATCAGTGCAAATGTCAACAGAGTGAAAAAAGGCAAATAGCATCTTCATATAATGTGAAAATAACGTTACCTTCACAGATCCCCTTTGAGAACTACTGCACCAGACTGTGAGTAGCATGAAAGCAAGGCCTATGTCCAGTGGAGTGCTAGAGCCAGCTCATTCTGCCTTGGAAGAGCTAGTTGTTAACATTTCAGGAAGTTTTGCAAGGCTATGAATGTCACATTGGCTGTTGGACATCAGCAACGGTAGGAGTGTTTACTCCACAGAAATCAGCAGACCTCACAAACCAGGGTCTTTTTTTTCCTTCTGGAGAGCTGATGGTTAAACATTTACCAACATACCACTGTCCATGTCTTTACTTCTTTGGGAATTGGCATCTTCCATTGTGCCTGCCGCATAAAGGTATTTAATAAACATCTGTTAAATAAACAGGAGAAAACGAATAAGTCAATCTATTGATGCTTCCTCCTCCAGAAGGGTTTCCCAGGCTCTTCAGCAGTCAATCTCTTCTTCTTTATGTTCTCACTATTTGACATGCTAACACTGATTATATTGAGTTGTAATTATTTTACAAGTACGTTTTCCCCACCAGTGTGAGAACATCTCAAAAGACTACTTCTTGTAGAGTGGCAAGACAGCAAAATAGTTCAGCGCAGATACTTTGGTGCTAAATTGCCTGAGTTCTAATCTGAATTTTGCTACAACCCTAAGCATATCACCTGGGGCAATTGATTTCTCCTCTATGGGCTTTATGATCAGAGTAGAGATCATATTAGCTCTTTCTTTCAGGGATTTTTGGTAGAATTAAACAGGTTAACACATGTCTATCAATGAGAACAGTAAATGCTCAATAAATTTTTACTTCTAGCTCAAGCATTTCTTCATCTATAATCTCTTCAAAAATCTGCCTCTGGGTTAACTGATCATTCAGTTCCATAACTCCTTTTCTAAAACCCGTGGGCCAGATATGTTTTAGGATTCAGATTTTTAAAACACATTGGAGAATGGTAATATCAAACATATACCATGCATTAGATCAGACCCTCAGCTGTGTCTACCACAGCACCTCACAATCAGACATATTAATAAATTTTTGCAACAAAATACATAAATACTTACACTTAATGGGATAAAAGATTATAAGTAGCCTCATGGCAGTACACACCACCAGGTTTGGCTGCTAAATGAGTTATGAAAAAAACTCTGGTTTTCTGAGCTTTGGCTATTTTAGAATTGCAGAAAAGGGGTGCGGGCTTGTATTGGGCTTTAAGCTTGGGGAGCTGGGGGGTCCGACCCTGCTTGGTTAGTGACTTCCCCAAGGAAATTGCCCTGCTGAAGCCAGCCAATCTTTCTCTGAGTCCCCTCTTCAGTGGCACATTCCACAGGGTCCTGTACAGGGTCCATCCATTGCATGTGGGAAACCAAGAAATGGCCTCCGGGCATACAAACAAAATTAAAAAAAAAAAAAAAAACAACCAAGATGAGGGGCTAGGTGCCACTCCCAGGTAAGTGTTTGCCTCACAGAGCCGAGTGAGTGGTGACTAGTGTTGAGGAAAATGTCCGCTCACCGTCCACAGCGGTTTCTCAGGCCCTTCCCCCTGTGGGGACAGAAAGGCAGCCCCGTTGTGAGGCCGCTCTTGTGCTGCTGTGTATGCCTAAACACCCAATGGCCGGATTTAGTAACTTCATATCTTTTAGCAAGGAGCTCATGTCAGACCTACCACAGGCCTAAAGATGGCTCCTGCTGGGCTCCAGCATGGGGACAAATGTCCAGGCTAAGAGTGCAAGCGCAGCATGAATAGGCCTAAATTAGGCCGGGCCTAATAACCCGTTCACTATCTAACACCTGTATTAGTCCTCCAGCACTAGGGGCGAACTGCTGTCCAACAAGCCGTAATCCCATAAGCTTTTCATTTGCATATCCCTCATTAGCTGATTAAAACTTGAAGAAGGCAGGTTTCTGCAGCTGGCGGGCCCATTCCTTCACACTGCCTGCCTGGGTGGCTTTGGTAATGAAGTCATGTGGGTGGATGTGAGGTTTATATGTATGGAAGGGATTAAGAGTATTAGAATTTGTGTGAGCTGATGTTGCCATATTCTCTCTACTGGAGCCCAGTAATTGGATGGGAGGAGAAATGGCAGACCCATTAGTTTTGTCTGTTTACTCAGGAGCGGGGTGCTAGAGATTCAATTTTGCTTCCTTTGGCTCCCTCGCCTTTGTGAGGCGGGCCTGCTTTGTCTCCTCCGGCTCTGAGCACCTCCAAACACCAGCCCCGCTAAGGCGATTCAGCCACAAAGAAGAGACGTTGGTGACTAGGGGCCCTGGGAGGAGAAAATGCAGCCCCGACTCAAGTACTACTTGAAGGCAACCCCATCCCGCCTAGTCCAGTCCTGGGATAGAGAGCAAGAGATAATTGAAATTTACAAACACTTCTGCCACCACCCCCCTTTTTTTGATTATTTTATTAGTTCTCCACGTTTGGGATTAACAATCCTCAGCATCAAATGCACCGCAGCCTCCTTATTTGGGAAATGAATGGTTAGACATTTCGGAGACTTAACAAAGCAATTGTTGTATTTGCCGGGTTTGCATAATTTTAATAGACAAAAAATAACACGAAGAAAAAATCCATTTCCTGTGCTGTTTGTACAGCTGGAGACAGAGCTCCTTGTGCCTGATGATGTAAGAGATGCGCCATTGTCTGGCCCCGCACCCCGACAATGCAGTCCCACTAATGTTGTTAACAAAACCAGACTGGGCAATTCTGAAAACTTTGAAGCTGAACATTGTCTCCAAAGTGTATGGGGCAACACAGACAGAACGATGTTTATTCATCAGCAGGGCTGGGGTTTGCAAAGAGATGAGGACTCGCACCAGCAGAGTGAAGCCAAATGTGGCTGCAGCTTGAAGCCAGAGAATATAGGGGGAAAATGTAGATTCGGGAATTTTATTTTTCTTCCATAAAAATATTAAAGGAATATAGGAGACTTTTTCAGCTCACTTAGATTCTGTGAAGGTTTATTTTATATTTGCAGTTTGTTTTATTAAAAGCCACCTTTCCTCCAACCCCCCCAAAAAATTCTGATGCGCAAGTAGTTTTATCATTTGCTGAAATATTCCATTTTAATTTGGTTTATGTTTTTAAATGTCTTTAGTGAAGGAACAAATTAAAACGTCCACCAAATACAACTCTGAGTTTCTGAATTAGGTCATTTGCAGGGTTTTTAGTGAAATCATTTATTGAGATTAAGGAATTCAAATAAGATCTCCATAGGTAATAGAAACAGCAATACTGGTCATTGTAAAAGGTTTCCCACAGTAAAATCAATGTTTTAAAGATGAAATCGTTAAAAACAAAACAAATAAAAACAAGCAAGCAAGCAAAACAAAAAACAAAATCACATTTGGAAAAACACTACACAATAGCCATGCTATGGGCACATTTATGTGTGTTTTACCAATCATTAAAACAAAACTTTTCCATTTCTATCTCCCTCTGCCTTTATTATAATAATTATTTTTTTATGCTTCTGTTAACATTGTTAGCAAAAGCAATTGAATTCCCTGTGCTTAATGCTCAGTTCAGCCGACATTTTTGAGCCCTTACTTTTCACTGTGCTTCACTCGGGATTAGAAAGAGGCCAGTTTAACAAAGCATGCAAGATTTCAACCACAGCTCAGCATCACTAGTGGGCATTAAAGGAGATCTGGTTAGAAAGACAGTGAGGAAAAGAGACTAGGAGAAAGTTTTGTCCTGGCTCAGATGATGATTCTTAGAGCTAGAGATTCATGGAATCTCAAGAATAGAATGAACCTTAAAGGTCCTCAAATCCATCCATGCAACCGACACTCTAAATCTCCTCTTAGCAAAAAATTCAATATATCTACTTATCTGTTTTCCAAGCATTTGTGACCTACCATATTCTTAAACATTTGTGATCCTGATCTACAACCTGACCGTCCAGCCACTTTGCATTCCTCTCCAGCTTATCTTTGCATAATATATTTTTCACGAAGAAGGAATTTCACATTTTTTGAGCACCTACTGACCATGTAGCAGGTGCTAAACACACAATATGCTGTGAAGTGAGAATAATAATTCTTATTTACAGATAACGAAATGGAGGCTCTGGGGGGCTAAGCAGCCTGCACAAGAACACAGCCCCGGTGCAGATCGGCCCCCTGATCTGATCTCTTGCTACGTAACAAGCCACTCTAAACTCTGTGGTTTACAACAACAACCATTTTATTATTTTTCATGATGCTGTGGTTTGGCTGAGAAGTTATGCTGTTCTGGATGCCTTGGCTGGGGCTGGGTAGGCTGAGATGGCCTCACTCACAGGTCTGGGCCTCTGCTGGCATGGCTAGGACAGCTCTCTTCATGTCGTCCTATGTACGCTAATGCAGACTTGCTCATATGGTGGTAGCCTCTCAAGGGAGTGAGTAGAAGCTGCAAGTCCTTCTGAGGTCTAGGTTTAGAACTCCTAGTCACTCCCCTTGCATTCTATTGATCAAGGCAAGTCACCAGGCCAGCCCAGGATCAATGGGTGAGAAAATAGATTCCACCTCTTGATAGCAAGAGCTGCAAAATTTTTTTTACCATCTGCAGTTGAAAACATGATCTGTGGTCTATGCTCTTTATTCTAAAGCCAGATGGTTTATGTTCAAATCCCGGCTTTGCTAGTTGTTAGCTGTGATACTTTGGGAAAGTTAATAAACCTCCTCTTGCCTCTGTTTCCTTATCTGTAAGATGAAGATAGTAACAGTACCCTTCTCAAAGGGTGGCTATGAGAATTAAGTAAGTGGATATATATAAAGCACTTAGAATACTGTCTGGCACAGAATCTGCACAATGTGTTAGTTATTACTGTTATTAACTCATAGATTGTACTGCCTACCTCAATATTTACTAATGTTTAGTATGTGCTAAGACCTGGGGACATAAAACAGCTAAGTGGGAAAGATTTGATGTTTATTTACCACCTACTTATGTAGGTGCCATACTGGGTGCTTCAATAGAGTATTTCATTAAGCTCTTAGAAGAATCCAGTAGGGAAGGTGTTCTCCCTGGGTACAAGGTCAACTAAGGTCAATCAGACATGGCCTTTTTCCTAGCTTACACTAGAGTGTGAAAAACATTATGAAAAATAACAGCTGTTTGCTTATCTCACAATAGTCTCATGTACGTTATTAGCTCCCTGGAGTGCCACATGTTCCTGTCATCTCCGTGAAGCAGTTAAAGACACTGAGGTACACAGCAGTGGAGCATCAGGGGGTCACGCAGCCAGCACAGAGAAGAGCCTGCACTGGGAATCATGTCTTCGGTGCTCCACTCCCTGGGCTTTTCTCGTGCCCCATGTCTGCCTTATTGAAATCAGCATTTACCACAAAAGGAGAAGAAAGATCCCAGGAATTGCTAAAGAGAACTTGATTAGGTGAAGGCAGACAGCTAAATAAAGCACAAGATGGCTGCCCTGGTGCACTGCACACCTTGTCATAACTCCTCCGGTTGTTTACTGCAATCGTTTTGGACATGGTATGCCTGTTAAGCTGATACAGCAATGCTAAGGTGCCATGGCCTTCTCGGGACTAGAGCTATAGCTTAGTTCATAAAAGAAAATAATTCCATAGCCAGCTTGATGAGTAATCAGCTCACACATGCAAAGCATCAATCAAAGACTAGGGTGGTCTTGACTACTGGAACCACTTTAGAAAAACTGGGCATCCCCTACTTAAATTAGAATTGTCACACCTGCCAGTCAAGGTGATATTGGCACACGTGGGCTCCTTGGGTCCAGTGGAGGGGACCCGACATCAGCAATCAGAAAGAGCAGGGCTTGGAGTGTGACAGACCTGAATTTTTTGACCCTGGCGGTGCTGCCTCTCTCGGATAAGTCTTTCTTTCTGTGAATGTTGTTTCCTCGTCAGTAATAAAAGCAGCTTCCTAATACGACTTTTAAGAGGCCTGAGTGAGATTTTCCACATAAAGTGCTGAGCACAGGGTAAGCCCCTCATACTGGTGAGGGATGAATTGACAACATCGCAGCAAGGAACGCAGGCATGCCCAAACCCCGTCCTGCAATCACCCCTCCTTTTGAGGGAGCTAAACACATGAAGAACAATAGCAGAATAAAAATAATAGTATCATTTTTGGCATTTAGCTGCTTAGACCCTTGTCCTAAGTTCTGGAAAAGCTACTGGGGGAGCACACGGTTCAGCTTGAGGACTAAGCAGGGCTTTCACATTTGTTTCCCAAATCTAAATCTCAGAATTGCCTACTTTCTCATGGGTTCAAGAGGGAAACTAGTCAAAGAAAAGAGGAGGGACAAGTGGGCAAGTTGGCCAGATTTGGAGAAAGAGATTAGGAGGAAAGAGAGAGAGAGAGAAGGAAGAGGTGGGGGAGGAGGAAGAGAGAGATGGCTGGGCCTGCCTCCGTGTGCCAGGCCCTGTTTGGGTTTGCTTACCACATGGAGGTGGGAAGAAACGGTGGGGGCTTTTTAACACAGTGACCCTGCCTATTGGTAACCATGACTCAGTGTTTTAGATTTTCATTTTTCGGGTTAGCAATTCTTCTTCGCTTAACAGGGGTCATGGACAAAGGTAAGTGGAGGTAGGCTTGGCATTGGGAGACAAGACTCACCTCCCCTACTGTACTCAATGCACTATAATTGGCCGGCGCGGTGGCTCACACCTGTAATCCTAGCACTCTGGGAGGCTGAATTGGGAGGATCCCTCTAGGTCAGGAGTTCGAGACCAGCCTGAGCAAAACCAAAACCCTGTCTCTACTAAAAATAGAAAAATTAGCCGGGCGTGGGGACACACACCTGTAGTCCCAGCTACTCGGGAGGGTGAGGCAGGAGAATCATTTGAGCCCAGGAATTTGAGATTGCTGTGAGCTAGGCTGATGCCACGGCACTCTAGCCCAGGTGACAAAGCAAGACTCCGTCTAAAAAAAAAAAAAAAAAACACCATAATTGCTGTTGTCGTCATATGTCTGTGCTTCGGTGTCCCTACTGTTAGTGACATGGAAATTGAATAATGAGGACTAAGGTTCCTTTTGCTCTGAATTAATGAAAATATTACCTCAGGAAAACTGGAGGTAAATAAAAACCTATGAATAAAAATTCATTATTTTCTAAGGATACAATGAGATAGTGTCATTAGAAAAGAGAGATAGTGTGGCATAAAAATAGAGCACAAAGAGAGAGAGTCATAGCTGGGCGAATTATTTAACCCCCTCAGAGTCTTAGTTTCCCCATTCATAAATGGTAACTGTCTCCCAAATTTGGGAGAATTAGTGAGCTAATGGAGAATAAAGCCTTGTATGTGATCAAGGTTCAAGAAATGGTTGTTATTGTTACTGAATATATAAGATTTTTTTCATTAATTCTGATCTTTATTGTGCTAATCAGTGTCCTTCTGATTTTTCAGCTTTAGGTTTATCACTCCTTACCCACCACCTCCCATCTTGCACCAAACCCCACAGCGCCATGTCCAGAAGGAACACTGTAATAGAAGCAGCATCAGATTTGAATTTAGGAAGGACTAGAATTAAACCCAGGCTCCACAGATTTCTAGTTTTGTGACCCATGACAAGTCATTTATGTTCTCTCAACTGCTTTCCCGTCTAGACAATAATTCTGTGGCAAAATTTCTAATTGTCAACCCCAGTACCCATTCTCTCTCTATCTCTCTCTCTCTTTTTTTTAATCTAGGCATATTGCTACCTGGCTAAAAGACTACATTTCCCAGTTTCCCTGTTATGGCCACATGACTAAGTTTTGGCCAATGAGACACAATTGGGAGTGTTCCATGACCCTTCTTTAATTCCTTCCTAATTCTTGGAACACAGGTATGATAGCTGGAGTTCACACACCTTCTTGGTCCCTGGGGAGGATTAAACAGGGAGCTAAAACCCTGAGATAGTGGGCCTCCTACCGGCCCTGTCACGACTACCTCTGAACAACTGCTACGAATAATTAAAAATATTCAACCTTGTTTAAACTCATCTTATTGTGAGCTATCACATAAAATCTACCTTAAAAAAGATGATGAATGAGCTTGGCATATTGTAGGCACTCTGTAATTTTAGGTTCTTTCTTTCTTCTCATCAAATCCATTTTTCTTGCTCTAGTCAAAGAAACTTTCTTAAATTCAAATATTAAACAGCACATTCCACAGATGTGCTCATGTTGTCCCCATTTCAAAGTCCTTGATGGGGCTCTGATGAGGGTCAATTGAAATAATTCTGTAAGAGCACCCCGCACATTAGACTGCTCTATTTAACAGGACACGTGGGGCCTTTCCCACCACGGCCACACCCTCTCTGACCAGCCTCGTCCCGCTCTCTTCTCCTGCCCATTCCGACTCCTCCTGCACACGCTTTATTTTCCAGCTGCTCCATGCTAAACACCTCATGTACAAGTCTCAAACTTTCTACCAATGGTAGAGAAGAATAAGCACAAACCCCATGAGTATCTAGGGACAGAGCCTGAAGCAGCCTTATGGAAAAGCCCAAAATTTCTTGGAAGTATTAGGTTTTATCTCAAAAAATCAACTTGAATTTTTATTCCCCTCCACTATATCTTCTTTTTGTTTTGTTTGAGACAGAGTCTCACTTTGCTGCCTGGGCTAGTGTGAGTGCCATGGCATCAGCCTAGCTCACAGCAACCTCAAACTCCTGGGCTCCAGTGATCCTCCTGCCTCAGCCTCCTGAGTAGCTGGGACTATAGGCAAGAGCCACCATGGCCGGCTAATTTTTTGTTTCTATTTTTAGTTGACTGGCTAATTTTTTTTTTCTATTTTTAGTAGAGACAGGGTCTCACTCTTGCTCAGGCTGGTCTTGAACTCTTCATCTCAAGGGATCCTCCTGCCTCAGCCTCCCAGAGTGCTAGGAATACAGGTGAGAGCCACTGCGCCCGGCCTATTATCCTCTTGTTTACAGGAATGAAACTGGTTAAATCACTCAGCCTTGAGTAGCCTGTGGCTTTGAGGACTCCCCAGATTCAGGTCTGGGAAAGAAGGCCACGTTTGTCACATCTCTGTGTTTTCCTATGCTGTTTCTTCTGCCAGAAATGCCTTTCCTCGAACATTCTCCTTTCTAGCCTCCTCTTTCAAAATGTTCTTCACTCCTTCAAGCAGCCTTGCTTATTCTGTAGCATGTTGTACATCCCTCCACTACAGTACTTAAGAGATTATATCTAAACTGATTTTGAGGTGGGTAGGTATTACAGTGGGATGGGCTATGTCTTTCATTAATCTTCAATAAAATAGTTTTCCAGAAAAATTACTGCAATTTTGTACCATCACCACTAATAAAACCATCCTACCCGCTTCTCCCTTAGGGCCTAGCACTATGCATATTCCATAATATTAATAGATACTCTTTAAAGATTAGATGGAATGAACAAATGAATGAATGTCCACAAATGAATGTCCCTCCTCACATCAAAAGAAAGAGGCAGTTTTGTGGACCTTAAGCCTCAGATTTCAACCACATGCCCTGTCTAGTTTGGCCTGGGGCAAAGCCAGTGGTGACTTCCTCTGTGTATGTGGATAACTACACTTCTAAGGGCCCTGGACCCTTCTCCACGTACAATGGGAAGATAAAGGCAATCTCATCTCCGACTCAAGTCAGCCCAGCCAGGAAAATCCACTGCCAAGGTCCCCGTGGTCTCCGAAATGTCAATACTGTGCAAGTTGACGCTAAGCCCCGCGCACCCCCGCGTTATCAAATGCCCCTTTGCTTCATGTTTTGTCTGGTCTGTCAGCACCATTTACTGCTGAGCAGGTCCCTTATCTTTATTGATCACTTAATTTATCTTTTCTTAACTTCCCTTGCACCGTCTGGTGCCGTGTGTCCGTCTGTTGAGGCTGTCATGACTGGTTTGCTCTTGAAATAATAGGGGCAGCAGGTGGTGTGACTAAGTCGACCCTGCGCAGAATGGGGGACCCTGCCCAGTCCCTGTCTCAACCTGCCAGTGTGTCTACACCCTCCCAGCTGTTCCACATTAAAGCAGTCAACTGCGACTTCACAGTCCGAGTTTTACACAACTGTTTTACAAACCGGGAGGAAGGTCTTTTGTCACAAATCCTTTGTCAGGCAGTAGAATGGGGGGAGAGAAAGCCAGGTCTGAGACTTGGTGCATTTTAATGAATATGCAGATACACAAACATCCCTTTGCCTTGGTAAAGGGGGTGTGGATCAGGGGTGGGAGACTGGCTGGGAGGAGAGAGCGCAGGCTGACTCCTTGCTCTTGGGACAATTGGGTACGAGGAGCAACTGCTCTTTCAACACTAGTTTCTGCTTCAAACAGACCTCGACTCCATGAAAGCCTTCATTCCTCTTGTAAGGCAAAAATAAGGGCAGTTAGTTAGAGACCTATGTCCTAGGGTCAGTACTCCAGGGGCAGGTGTTATGCAATTGGGAAAATTGCAAGAAAATTATGCCTTTGGGACCAAAAAGCCAAGTGCCTTTGTGATTTTAGGCTTGTGATCACATATAAGAAGACATGAAACAAAGTAAGTACAAAGAACACAGTTTTGAATGAGACAGACCTAGGCTCCAAGTTAAGTAATTTTAACCTAGCTCACTATTAACAATATATTATATTAAACTTCCTGTTTCTTAAAACGGAAATCTTTGATATGACAACTATCTCTATTAACTAGAAGTTAATTAATCAAAACCTTTCAATAATTAAAATCTACCTACACACACACATACACCTACACTTTGGTTACAGGCTAAAAGACAAGGGGAAAATGATTTCAGTTGAACAGTGAGGAAAGAGTATATGAGCGTGGGAGTCAGGAAACCTTCCCTGTTCTAACATTAGCCAGCTGGTTGAGTTTAGGCATATTGCTTAAGCATTGTGAGCTTTAGTTAGGACATTGTAGCAACTGTACTTTATCTCCAAGGTGTGTGAGTTGGGGAAGATGATGGTAATGGCAGTGGTGGGGTGGGCAGGGGAGACAGTGGGGAGAGAACAAAGACAATGGAGACGTTGTCTCTTTTTCTCTTTATTCATATGGGGCCCTGGCATGGGAATTCCTACTTTCTTTTTGGCATTAAAAAGTTACCTTACTTAGCTCTTCCTCACCTTGACTCTTCCCTGAGGTGGGCTAAAGCCTGATCCTTTGGATCCACTTTTCTCTTTAACACAGCACGTGGGGGTGTTAATGATTACAGTTTTCACAGGGCCTGTTCTTCTCTCATTCTGGTTGGCTGGCCGAGAGGTTACAGCCTTCACCTCTTCAACTATGTTGTGAACAAACCTGGGTAAGAATCCAGGTCCCTCTTGTAAAGCTGACATAATAGAAATGTGATCTGCTGACCAAAATGTTTATTATTGATCCAAGACTAGTAATGTAGACACTGTCGTTAAGCATTCAGATTCTATCACTCCAACCCAGACTAGATAAATTAATGAGCATGAAGCAAGCCCATTTTTCACATTAAAAACTCATGATGTAGCTTAGAGGAAAATGTATAGCATTATATGTTTATATTAAAAAACAAGTAAGTCCTTTAATAAAAAAGCTTCCACCATAAGAAACTAAAAAAGAAGAAGGAAAAAATCAAAACCAAATTAAAACCAAAGAAAGCAAAGAGAAGTAAATAATGAAGATATAGGCAGAAATCAATAAAATTTAAAATCAAAAATAAAAGAAAAAAATTTGAAGTTGAAAGTTGTTTCTTTGAAAAATCAATAAAGCTGATAAGCTTCTAGACAGGCTGATCAAGGGTAAAAAAAAAAAAGAGAGAAGACACAAATTACCAATATCAGGAATGAGAAAAAAGGCCATCAATATAAATTCTACAGACATTAAAAGATAGTAAAGTAATACTATGAACATCTTTATAACAATGAATTTGATAGCATAGGTAGATGTACAGATTCCTTGAATAACAAAAACTACTCAAGAAGAAATATAATCTGAACTGCCCTTTATTTGTTAAAGCCATTCAATTCATTACTAGAAACTTCCTCACAAAGAACACTTCAGGCCCAGATGAGTTTACTGGTGAATTTTACCAAACATTTAAAGAAGAAATAATACCAATTCTAGATAAATGCTTCCAGAAAATGGAAGAGGAGGAAACATCTCCTTAGTCATTATATGAGGCCAGCATTGCCTTGACAGCAAAACCAGAGAAAGACATTACAGGAAAAGAAAAAACGGCCTAATATGAATACTAACATAAAAATATTTAACAAATTTTTGTCAAATTGAATTCATAAATATGTAAATGATTATGTGATATATTATATAAATATATATTATATATTTTTATATGATAGATTATATAAATGATCATGACCAAATATTAATAGTTTATCCTAGGAAGGCAAAGTTGAGTCAACATTTGAAAATCAATCAATATAAACAATTATGTAAATAGACCAAAAAGACCAAAAGGAAAAATCCTATGATCATCTCAATAGACACAAAAAACATTTGACAAACTCTAACATCTATTGACGGTAAAATTTTCAGCAAGCAAGGAATAGAAGAAAACTTCCTTAACCGTATAAAGAGAATCTATGAAAAACCTATACTAACATCTTACTTTGCAGTGAAAGACTGAATGATTTCCCCCTTAAAACTGAGAGGAAGGCAAGGATGTTTGCTTTCACTACTCTTATTCAACACTGTACTGAAGAGTATAGCCAATGCAGTATGACAAGAAAAAAAATGCATACAGTTGGAAAGGAAAAAATAAAACTCTCTTTATTTAAAGATAATGTAATTACTTATATAGAAAATCCCAAAGAATCTATAAAGAATGCTACTTGAAGTAATGAATGACTTTAGCACAGTTTCAGGATACAAGATCAATATGGGAAAATCAATTATACTCCTATATACTAGCAATGAACAATCAGAAATCTAAAAAAAAAAAAAAAAAAAATTTAAATGTTACTTACAATAGCTTCCAAAACTTTGAAATGCATAGGAAGAAATCTAACTAAATATGGGCAAGATTTGTATGATGAAAACTGTAAAACACTGATAAGAGAAATTAAAGTGTACTTAAATAAATAGAAAGATATATCATATTAATGGACATATTATAAGACTTAGTATTGGGAAGATGTCAATTCTGCTCAAATTGATCTATAGATTTAAATCAATTCCAATCAAAATTACAGCAGGATACTTTGTAGACATTGAAAACTTATTCTAAAATATATATGGAAAATCAAAGACTTAAAATAGCCAAACAACTTTGAAAAAGAAGAACACCAACTGATTGCAAGACTTACTAATAATGCTACACTAATAATGCTACACTAATAGAGACAGTGTGGGATTAGAATAAAGATGGACATATAGATCAATGGAATATGATATAGGGTCCAGAAATATACCCACAGACATACTCAATTGATTTTTGACAAAGGAAGATGTCAAGTTAATTCAATGGATAAAGTGTAATCTTTTCAGCAAATGATACTACAAAAGTTGAACATCCAGATGCAAAAAAGAAAAAAAGAAAGAAAAATACATAATTACAAGTCTTATTCACCATATATACAAAAGTCAACTCAAATTGTGTCATAGTCCTAAATGGAAAGCCTAAAACTATGAAGCTCCTAGAATAAAACATTAGAGAAAATATTTGCAAACTATACATCCCCTACAATGCTCACCACATCCATTAGTTGTGAGTTTACTGACCCCCAAACACCTAATCCCTGGAGAATATTACTACCGTGTGAGCACCATAGTGTTGATCAGTTAGTGCCAATTTGATGGCGAGTACATGTGGAGCCTATTCTTCCATTCCTGTGATACCTCACTTTGGAGGATGGGCTATTTGAGCAATATTTTTAAAGAATCACATATGATAGCCAAATAGGGTTCATTTCAGAATTTCAAAAATAGTTCAATACAAGGTAATCTATTAACCTCTATACCTGATTTTAAAATACCTCAATAAACAAAAAAGTAATGATGTAACTTAATATGCAACTAAAATGTGACATTATGAAGAATTATCTGAAATTATGAGCCAAAATCCTTATAAATAATTAAATACCAAAGAAATGAGGTATAAAAATCAGAAAAGTAGAGACAAAGTTATAATTATTTATAGATTATATAATTGCCTATTTGGAAAACCCAATAAGTTCAAATATACTATTGGAATTAATTATTATATAATATTTAATGTTCTACTTTTTAATAATAGGTTATTAAGTATGAAATGTCCTATTTCCTTAAATACTAAGTTTGACAGTTGATACCTCTGACATTTCAGTCTGATACTTCTCATTTTATGTTTATTGTGAAAGTAAATCCTCAGTCTTTCAAACGCATGTTTTGGCTTGTGATTATCTTTCAAATTTTTTTTTAGAGCAATTTTTGTTAAATCATGGATAAGTCAAAAATTTGTGTCATTTTTGAATATGAGTTCTGTCATGGAACCAATGCAGTGCAGACAGCTCGAAATATCAATGAAGTGTTTGGGAAGGGTGTGGCTATTGAACACACAATACGTTGATGGTTTGAGAAGTTCCATTCTGGTGATTTTAATCTTGAAAATAAGCCACATGGGTAACCTGAGACCAAGGTGGATAATGATAAGCTGAAAGCTGTAGTGGAAGCAAATCCATCTCAACCTCCATGTGAATTAGCAGCAAGGTTTGATATTACTATTCCAACAATATTGGATCATTTGAAACAAATGGGCAAGGTAAAGATGCTGGATGGATAGCTTCCACATGAAGTAAACGAGCATCAGAAGAGAAATCATCTCGAAGCTTGCCTTTCTTTGCTGTCACTACATAAAGGTGAATCATTTCTACATCATAGTGTTATGTGTGATGAAAAATGGATTCTTTTTGACAATTGCAAGCCTTCAGCACAATGGTTGGATACAAATGAAGTGCCAAAACACAGTCCAAAACTGAATATTCATCAAAAAAAGCTAATAGTCTCTCGTGGTCCAGTGCTGGTGTTATCCACTACAGTTTCATGAAATCTGGTCAACTGATTACAGCAGATGTCTACTGCAACCAAGTGGACGAAATGGTGAGGATGCTTGTGATGAAGCAGCCAAGATTGGTCAATAGAGACAGGCCAATCCTCTTGAAGACAACACTGGACCACATGTCGCACAAACAATGCTGTTCAAACTACAGAGGCTGGACTTGGAAACTCTCTGTCATCCACTGTATTCACCAGACCTTGCACCAACTGACTGCCACTTCTTCCAGGCTTTGGACCACTTCTTGCAAGAAAAAATATTCAGTTCTCAACAAGCTATGGAAAATGCCTTTCATAATTTCATTGCCACTCACTCTCCAGGCTTCTTCACTGCTGGCATAAAGAACCTACCATTAAGATGGCAAAACTGTGTTGATGTTTTAGGCACATACTTTGATTAATTGTACTGCTTCTTGTTTGAGATATAGTAAACTACACTTTTGATTTGAAATTGGACATTTCATATTTAATGACCTAATAAAAATCTATGAATAGAATGCCATAGAACAATAGCATCAGTTGAAAAATATAATGAGAAAACAGGTGCTGCAGTAATGATAAGAATAACGACATAATTCTTTGGACAACTCAAAATGGTAGATCTGTTAAAATAACTATAAAACTCTACTGAAGAACATAAATGAAAACTTGAATAAATGGTAAGACCTAGCTTGTCTATCAATGATAAAGCTGAGTATTACAAAAATGTAAATTCTTATCAGATTAATCTATAAATATAATGAAATTTCAATAAAAGTTCCAATTCATGTTTTAAACTCAAATATGATTTTAAGCATATCCAGAATATTAAGGTCTGAGAACAGTCTGGAACATTTTGAGAAAGTATTGTAATGGCTGTGACGGGCACAGTGGTTAAGATCTTGATTGGTTACATGACTTTACACACTTGTGCTTATCAAACTATACATCTAAAAGGGATGGATTTTGCTGTATATAAGTTATACCTCAATAAGCTTGACTTATAAAAATAATATTGATATATACAATGTTCAAAGCATGCAATAGGTATTAAATGTGAGAAATTGCTATTTTACTCATAGTTTTTTATTTTGTTCTAATTTAGGGGTGACAAAAAGTTATGAGTGTAATAGCAATTCTACATATTGCCTATATGCATACTTTCAATGAACTATATATACAGTTTTGTAATTCTTTTCTTTTACCTATGTTGTTTGTTTTGTTATATTATGGGAAGAAGCATTCATAGGGTGTCAAACAGGTGGGAGGGGGGAGGAGGGCATGGGTAAATCCACACCTAATGGATGCAGTGCATGCTGTCTGGGGGATGGGCACACTTGTAGCTCTGACTCAGGTAATCCAAAGGCAGTTTATGTAACCAAAGCTTTTGTACCCCTATAATACTCTGAAATAAAAAAAAGAAAGTAAAAAAATAAAAATAACAATAAAAAGTGATCTTTATAAAAAAAAGAAATTTTTATATCTGTTGAATTTAATAAACATTAGCATTTATGTTTTATATGTCTTTGCTTGGTTCATTTCATTTGACTAGTAATTCATTCTTCTTACATTTGACAAATTTATAGGTGTACTATGGATTGGGAATAAAAAAAAACCCTAGTCCTTCAGCATAGATAGTTCTAGAAGCACTATTCCAGAGACAGGTATAGAGGTTGTGTGTGTGTGTGTGTGTGTGTGTGTGTGTGTGTGTGTGTGTGTTTTAGTTGTGTCCCTTGCAATTGGATTGGGTCACTGTCCATCCTGCAGACCCAATATCCTCTTTATTAGGTAATAATTCTAGAAATTCCATTGGGTCTTAAAAATAAGATAAATTCTCCAATATAATTCTACTGGCAATCTATGACTAATTCTCAACTTTTTTTCTGAAACTGAAAGGGAAAGGGTGTGGTTGGCCACATTAAACCTCAACATGAAGCTCCTTCCAGTTTCAAAGTCCTAACATTCTGTCGGAGGTTTATTAACACACAAACAATGCTCAGGGTGGTTGCCAGGGTCAACACACAGAGAAGTCTCCTTACCCTAGTCGTTTTCACCAATCCTGGACACCTTCCCTTAACCTAGCAAATAGTTACAGATACTTACTCTCTGTAGGCCCCTGGCTCAGCGCTATAATAGGGAAGACAACAAGGCAGAGTTTGTACCCTAAAAGCATTTATAGTTCATCTTATAATGAGATTTGTTCTTTAAAATGATGATCCCAAAGCCAGGAAGAGCCATAACTATCAAGAAACATTCAATTGTGTTTTCTTCCTTACATAGCAAGGCGGTGCCAGAAATGCTAGAAAAATTTTATACCTACATTAGTCAAAATGAATAGCTTTTTCCTTAAATTTCAGCAAACTAAGCATTTATTTTACCCAAAACTCACATTCTTCAAGGTTTTTACTCCTACTAGTTAAGGTTTTCACTGCCCATTTGGAACTGTTATCTAAGGATAGAGCCTCCATTCCTAAAGGGCCTGACCACGGTCTGCAAAAATGGCCACAGTCGATCAGATAATTATCTTGATTCTGATACACCTCTGGTCCCTCCATCATCGTAGCTTCTTTTGCTTACAGTTTTATATATTTACTTATTTAGAGATTTTTCAGTTAAGATAATAGACATAACATTAATTTCCTGTGGTTTGTTGATATTTTCAAATAGTGGAATATAAGGTTTACATAGAGAGATCTAATTTCCAGGCTTTTCTTCTGCTAAAAGAAGAACCTGGACCTTAAGAGATAATGATCTAAATGCTTTTCATTTTGAAACTAATAGTTTAAAACTCAGCCATCTATAAAGAACTTCCTTCTAGAATTTTTTTTTTCAGGAAAAGGTCTTACTTTCCTCATAAACCCACGTACTTATGTTTATCATAAAACGGGACATATGTAATTTGTCATAATTCCAAACACTTTGTCTCTGGTTCACAATTACTTAACCCTTCTTCATAATTTTGACTTCTCAGTTGGTCTGTTTGCAACTTTATGTAAGCTGCCTCAGAACTTACGTGGAAGTAAGTAGGTATTATAGCACTGAAATTATTAATTTAATAATGACAGTTTAAGGAGTTAGGTCCTTTATTTCCTTCATTACTATTTTATCTAATTACTTAGATCTAGAGGTCTTTCAAGAGCCTAGATTTCTTTCTTTTAAGGAAACCCATGTAATGATATAATCTGGTAAAAGTATCTATTAAGCTAAAACTGGATATTGTTTACACTTTTCCTTCTAATGAAATAAAAACCAACTTATTGAGTTTCTGGAAAGATAATGTTTTAAAACAAAACCAGAAATTTTTTGCAAGCAACTAAAAGCAGGTAGTGGGTAATAGTATTCCCCAAGAAAGTATTAGTACAAAAATTTGAAATTAGTCTTTAAGAATAAAAATTCAAAATAACGTGTAAGATATTTGGACAACATAAATAATAAGCAACGTGTTTTTTTTTTTTTTTTTTGTAGAAACATGTTTTCTTAAAGACAGCACCAAAGATTTTAACTTATAACCAAAATCTGGGGTTCAGGTTTACCCCTGAATACAAGCCTCATTAAGAGTGATCCTATTGCAAATATCTTTATACCGCTGCATCAGTAATAAAACGACATGAGCAAGCAACTGCAATACCTGCCATCACATTTGGAGAGACAGACCTTTTCTACACACCTTCAGTTAATGGTTCTCTAGTTGGTATTATTTACTGTGGTCAGATGATCAAATAGCAGGGCCTGTCACCTCAGGGACCCAGGGTGTAAATTAGAGAGAAGGCACAAGTGAACTAAGATTGGTGGTCTCGTTTGAGACCCTGATGGACATTCGTCTACCTCACAAAAGCCTCTGTACAATTGGGTACAATTTGTCACAACTGACAGCTTCTGCCCTAAAGAGGCCCAGATTTGGAGTGGCACAGATGTTATAGTTTTTATCCTTCAGTTTGGACCAGAGAGATAAAATTCACCCAGCAGAGTTAACAATTCCAAGCAATCTGCCCAACCCAAAATATGAACATTTTTCTATTTTTGTCCTATTTCTCTGATTTTATTCTAGGTCAGTTTTCTTAGCATGAGAGAAACAGTCCCCCAGCCGTTGTCTGACCCAACCAACAGGAGACCTGTGGGGCTACAATCATTTTATAAACTCTTAGAAGGGTTCTAAAAAATATAAGCTGAGAGAACATCTCCACAAAAGCCCCTATGAGCTTCTGGAAGGCGGAGCCCAGCCTCATCTATTGCCTTATTCCCCCACAATGCCCAACTCAGTTCATTCTGCTACAGTCCCCCATAAACGTTACTAGAATCCACAGAGGAGCTCGACATGTTGCCTGAAATACCAATGGACTCATTTAACTCAAGTCTCCCTAACACTAATTTCAAAGAAAGCCCAAATTGTAATCAAACATCAACAGCAGAGCCACAAGAAGGCAAAATTGCAATTGCTTCTTGTGGCAAAAGTCATCAAACTCCTGGTTGTTTGTTCCCAGAAAGATGAGTGAGAAAAACAAAAATTGTTGTGTAGTCACCTTGCAGTGAGTATGGTTTTCATATAATTGTCTTAAGAGTAATTGAATCTGTCCTTTAACAACTCACAAATTATCTCCTGACAACTTGAAATAATAGACCTTTTTGTTAAAAGGAGAAAGCTTGTGGAGACCAAAGGTTAAACTGGTCTTTTCATCATGATAAATCACTGGTTAATGAGGTCACTATTGTTGGGTATTATGACCATTCCCTTTAATGCCATTACCTCCTGGTTGTAAAGCTGACACTAGTAACGATCCGCATTCTTTGAACTTTTCAACAATATTGACTGGCTTCTCTGAGCAGATGTTCCTTGGATGCAATTGCAATAGGGACCACAATTCTTAGTCATGGAAAGAGCTTCACGAAAGCTTGTGGAATCCAGACGGTCTAGGCATTTGCAGAGAGGCAGGAAGAGGTAGTAGAAAACACAAGAACACAAGCTTTAATTCTGTAATAACATTATGGATTTGCTGTGAGGACCTGAGATGATGTAATTCGGCAACTCGCATCTAAAAGCTTAATGAATGGTCATTAATTGGAAGCAAGGTGATAATTGTTACTAACATTTGGATTACTCCTTGGACATCACAAGAGAATACATTATTTCACTTAATCCTTATAAAAATCCTATTAAGTTCCATTTATTATTACCACTTTTAAACAAGAATACCAAGACCCTGAGGGGAGAAGTCATTTTCCGAGGTCCCGCAGATATTAGATGGTGAGGAAACACCCCAAACCTCATGCTGTCTCACACCGCCACCCCCACCAGGAAAACAAGTCAACAAATTGCTGCATCAGACTCTCTAGTTAGTATCAATAGCCACTTAAGATTTTTTCCTTTACAAATGTAATTCCACAATAGAGTAGTTCTTCATTTCTACTAGGTAATTGAACAGAAATAGAACTATATAATTTTCACAATGGAAGGATTTTAGAGACCAATTACATAAGGAACAGGTGCCCAGAGGTAGGCATTCTAGCAACTTTGGAAGCCAGATGATAATATATCATCAACGTCACATTTGTAGCAGCATTCTTGGGGCAGAATGGATTCCAGGGCACATTTCTAATTTTTGAATTACAAAATCTTCTTTTGTTTTTTGTTTGTTTTTGTTGTTTTATTTTTTGTTTACCTGGATCAAAAAAGAAAAATTGAGTCAATAATCCAGACATATTGCTAATATAAAATAAAATACGCAATATGCCTTCCAAATATACATATGATTAGTATTGTGTAGGCAAAACATACAGGTATTTTGGTATGAATTATACACGTTATTCAACACCTAATGTCCACCACCTTTCTCAAAGAAGAAAACAATGAAACAATACAATTGCAATTACTCGAGAGTTAGTAGGCAATCAATAAAAACTAGTTGAGTTAAACTGAAAAATATTTGTATGAATTTATACCTGTAATATTTAAACATTGAAATAATGTAAATGTTTTTGCATTGCCAAGAAAGAACTTTTTTCACAGGGGAATGAATCTAGAATCACCACCGTTCGCTACTCTTCTCCCCTCACAGACAGTAATCACATCGGCAGGTTAGCCAATCTTTGCTATTTCAACCTTGAGTCCAGCTAACACAATCTGGGTTTGTTTCGCTTTTGAGAGGACATCGATGAGACTCAGAGATAAAAAAATGAAGCGATTAAAAAAAGGAGGAAGAAAAAGAAGAGTCTGTATCCAGCAGGAAGGAAGCTCCTTAATGGCAGGGACCACATTTTATTTACTTTGTACCTGGCAGATAGAAGGTATTCAATTCATGTTTGTTGAATTAATTTAATAAAAATACAAATTCATGAATGAAAACTTCACATATACACTATAGATAATGGCTTAACTATTTCAGTCTTCTTTTTCCAATGCTTAATTTGTTATTATAAATTCCACGAGTCAATTGCTTGGGGAATCATTGTGTCCATTTTGACAATTGAGGACATGGATCCACACAGCAGGTAGCAAACTGCATAAAAAGAAAATATTGATTTCAAAAGGGCCTCGTTCTAATTTTAAAAATTGCAAAAGGGATGCTGTCCAAAGTAAAATGGATACAATTAATGCAATAAGAGGAGGTCTTGGTTATGTGCATTTCCCGAGGAAAGAGGTTTCCATCTTTTGGAAAAAGAATCAAAACCTTCCCTTTTGCACAACAAAGGGTGAAACATGGCATTGAAACATTAAGTTAATCTCTCAAGTGCTTTGTCTCTGCACCACCAAAGATTCTGAAATACGGGGTAACTCTGGATGTCTGGAATCTCAAATCAAAGCCCTAATAATTAGCCGGTTTTCACTGTTTTTGAAAACACAACCCTAGAACCACATGGGGGATTAGGCAAGTGTTAATTAGTAGGGCTTAATTTCCAAACCAAAGCTCAGACCAGGACTGTTCAACATTCTGCTGAAATCTGGGGGGAGGGGGGGGAGTCAGGAGCACATCAGGATGTTTTGAACTAGATGGGCTTCAAGTCCTACATTACCAAAACAGTCTGCTTAATTTCATTTTTTACCACATTTAGGTATCACAGAGAGTTTGAATTGAAGATTAAACCTAGTCTCTCATTTTCAGGGCTTATAGAGCCCCAATCATCAAAATTAAATAAGTGATTCCAAGAACCTAGGGACAGGTCAGTGGACAGAGAGAGACATAACGGGAAAATGACTTTTACATTTCACTTGAGCCTCACAACAATCTTGCATTGTGTTCCCATTTTAGATGAGGTTTCAAGAGGTGAAATGAGAAGCTAGATAAAAAGCCCAAGGACGTAAAACTGTTAGGGAAAGACTCTAACCTCTCTGCTTCTATGATTCCGGGACTTTTACTGTTGACAGCACAGCATAGTGGTGAGCAGTATGAGGGTTACAATGCCTGCGGTGCTTTAAGATACTTCCGTATAATCCATGGCATAGCATGGATGTGCCAGTAGCTTCAACTGTAACTCTAGGGGTTGGCAACTCCCATGTTGTCAAGAATGTACTATCCAGGGATGGTCAGCTGATGCTATCTTAGAAAAGATACAGTCCAGAGGAGGCCCTGACAAGTCATTCTTGATCAACAACTCACATGTTAATTGTTATACTGGGTGTCAAAGGGGAGATATTGTTATTGAAACAGGTGAACTGTTAAATAGCATTGTAAATGCTAGAAAAAGGGCTCTCACTGGTGAAGTGAGAGGCATTCAAGTATAGGGATGGGCTAAGATAGTTTAGGGTCATGGCCCACCCTTGCATGAATGAGGTACAGGTATCCACTAAGACATATATTCTGAACCCACTGGGGATGGCGCTCCCTAACTGACTTGATCCCTAACAAACAGGTCCTGCATCCAGCCGTTGCTTTAGGAGGATTTCTGATTGCATGATACCAATGAGAGGGCACAGAATACTGAACAGAATCTTTCATACAGGGTATGGGGCACCTAAAAGGACAGATGGCTCACACCTAATCAAGTTTAGGGGACAAGGTATAGAAACTGTATACAGATGTTAGTAAATGCCTAATGCCTATATGTGTGGCAGAATTTTGTCTGAGACTTAGCTTCATTACACTCTTGTAATAAGGTTTGAAAGAGAAGCCAATTTACCTACTACTAATTTCTTTGATGGCTACGACTATCTACCAAAATGAACCTAAGGGTAGTCATGGGTAAAACTGGGTTAGGCTAGGTTGCAGCAATAGGCATGAGAGTCAGCCAGACATGGATTCAAGTCCAGCTTTGCAAACTGATTGTTAAACCTCAGTTTCCTTAGTGATATTGCGGGCTCTATGGTTCTTTGATTGCATATACACTCTGGGTTTGAGTCTCTGCTGAATAACCTGGGCAGATTACTCCACCCTGCACTTTAACATGTTCATCTATAAAATATGGATAATAGTTGTGTCTGCCTCGTAGCATTATTATGAGGATTAAGAGACAAATATACAAAGTATTACATCAGTGCTCATCACATAGTAAATGCTTGGTACATGGGACCTGCTGTTAATTACTGTTCTTATTTCAGGTGTCCCATTTCTTCTACTTCGTTCAAGACATGCTTTCTCCTAGAGGGAAGAACTCCAGGAAAAAAGGGATTCTGGACCAACTAAGATTCCCGGCTCCATCAGAAGGAGCAACATGTTAACTTAGCCATCTCTGAGGGGTATAATTATGGCAATTTAAAAAAACCTTCTTTTTGCTTTTCTATATTTTTTAATGTTAAAGAGGCTCTTTCTTTATTTTAAGGAAGTTATAAACATTGCTCAGTGTTCAACCTGGTGAACTGTACTTCTAAGAGTCTACATTTGTGTCTATCCTACTAGTGTCCAACCTCACAAAGTGGGGGGTCTCTTTCTCGGGCACAGTCCTTTGCAAGCCATGGGACTCCTGCAAGTGTTGGGCAGTTCTAAGCTATATCCACAAATGACACTAACACTACCACAAAAGGCACAGTGAGAAAAAAGCTCTACGATAGTGCCACAGGGGTGGACAGAAGAGAAACACCATGTCAATGAATGCAAAGGCCGTCACAGTGATGGAAACAGGAAGGGAAAAGACATGGAATCTGGGCAGCTCACAGCCTGCTGCAGGAGCACAGGATGCTAGGAGGCTTGCAGGAGTTTTAGGAAGGTTGCGGACACCTTGTGATGGACTAGGAATGCTCACCAGAGTGTGTGTGAGCGTTCTGCTTTGGCAAAGGGCTTGCCTTGTTCTGGAAGCTTTCCCTATAGTGGTACTGGGTAGGTCTGGTGGATGCAGGCTCTTTTCTGCTTGCCTTTGCCCCAATTCTGGAGACAGTTTCTCTTTCTCCTCCATGTGGATCATGTTTTCTTCAAATAGGTGAGAATCATTGGGTTCAGGACACACCACTCCAAAACAGGACTATAGAAGACCAGAGTGTGCCACCCGAAAATATGCTTTGGTTAAAAGAAAAAATTACAACAAACCTCATTTTGCAGATCTTAATTGGCTTTTATTTGCCATTCTAGAACTGGGCTGCAGTCCACACCAAAAATGGTTCCGAATGCTCTGCCCCACCATGGGTGCAGGTTATATTTATATAGCCAGAGAAAAGGAAGTGACATGCAGAAAGTGGAAGTAGGGTACAGAGAGAGTTCAATTGGTTAAAGCTCAGAGTTTGCCTGAACTGAACCTGGTTTGAACAGCTGGCCTCCTGCCATTGACTGAAGCTCGGCTGCTGTGATTGGCTGAGACCCAGCTATTTGTTCCAAAGGCAAGTTCTCAAGTCAGGTTTGTTTAAATACTAAGTTAGGTTGCAGCTGTTGTGTGGAATCCTTATGGCAGCTTCTAAAGCCCATATTGAGTCTGATTTTACAATTCTTTGGCATATTTTGAACTAATTACACTAAGAAACTACAGACCCAGGAGTAGCTCTGAAAAGTTGTCCTTCCCTAAAACAATTTCCATCTATAAAGGAAACCTATATCAGTAAAGTATCTGTATCAGGAAGAAGGCTGCTCTGAGGTAACTTTTATTACCTGAGTGACTTTCTCTGCGTAACAAGACAACCTTTATTACACCAGACAATTCCTCCCCTCACCCTCCCATAACTTGTGTGACCACCTCCACATGCCCCCACCCCTTTGCAGAAGCCCCAAGACCCTATCGCTTCTGTAGCTCAGGATGCTGCATAAACTCCAATCCTCTGACCCTTCTCCAAGTACCCTATTTTGTAGGATTTCTATGTGTATGCAGATAATTAAAATGATTTTCCTCCTGTTACTCTACTGTCAGTTTATTTCATAGACTCAATTACTGAAACTTCAGAGGGTAGAGAGAGGGTTTTTCTCTCCCCTACAGTACAATAGTTTTATTTCCACAAAGACAGCCTGCAGCAACACTGCCCACAAATGCGCAGGGCCTCAAGGTGAGGAGACTGCCCGGCCAGGCCAGTTCTTTCAGATTTCTCCACTGACACTTCACACTTTCCTGACAAAGGCCCTCCTACCTGCCAGCTGTGTGCCTCAGCTGAGGAATGTGCTGCACACACTCAAGACTCTGCTCACTTATCCTGTTTCCAAGTGAAAGAAGTAAAATTTAAAAAAAAAAAAAAAAAAAAAAAGCTCATTTCTTGTACACTGATTAGCATAAAATTGCTTCTTTGTCTCAGCTGCCAGGAAGCACAATGGTGCTGAGACTCCTGGCTGGGGAGATTGCTGCCTCTCCCTTCCTCCACTCCCGGCAGCCACCCCACACACACAAACCCCAAAGGGGGGCCCTCTGGGCCTGACCTCTTTCACCCCAGGGTGAAAGTGTAAAACATGACTTCGAGACCTGGATGGGACAGAAAATATTCCACCCCAAAGTACAGTCTCTGCTTTCCTTCGGGAGCTGAAAGTTAAGACACCAGAAACTTCATTCACTCATTCATTCTTTTGCTGTTTATTCAGTGGCTACTATTAAGTCTCAGCCAATGGCTAAATACTGATTTGCCCAGACTTCTGGCATTTGAGACAGAAATGAGAAGCAGCAAATCAAGTCATTCTTTTTCCAAGAACTTGGAACCATTCACCAGCTCTGTGATGTAAGATCCAGGTGCATATATTTGATTTTAAAATGCACAGTGTTCTACATTTTAATACCTCTTAAATAGGGATAAGGCCTATAATCAATAGTGCTTTAAACTCAGTGGCACATAAAATTGGTCTGTCTAATAATGCAGGGTGTCTTGGATTGGATGAAAATCTCACAGGGAAGGCCAATGACAGAATTTAGAAGCTGATAAACAAAAAAGCCTCACAGTGATAAGCTCTGCCCATCTCAGAGGAATTTCCCTTTCCATTGCAACCCTCCGAACAAATGTTTTCCAGGAGACAGAATTGTATTTTATCAATCTGAATGTATCTGACATTCTCTAACAGTACCTGGTTCCGGCAAAATAGCACAGAAATAGGACCAACTTTGGGAAGACAGACTTGGCTCTAACTTCCATTTCTTGAACCTGCTATTCTTTTTCCTTTTTGAAGCCTTATCTTCCTGATCCATAAAAGGTAGATGACAAAATTTCCTTCCTTGCTCTTGTAGGAATAAGTGAGATAAAGCATGGCACATAGGAGACACTCAATAAAAGCCACTTTCCTCTTTATATATAATTATTTGTTATACTGGACGTATAACTCTAACAGAGCTCATTCAATCTGCAAAACATGCCCATCACGTGAGGAACTGAGTTGGGCAAGGTCATACCGCTGGTGAAAGAGACAGAGCTGGGGTTTCCAATAGATCTTCTGAAGCCAAGTTTAGGGCCCTATTTCTATACAACAGCCAACACCATCAAAATCCTCATCATGGGATTTACTATCTGGTGCGGGGTCTCTAGCAAGCCCTGCATTCTGGTTCCTAAAGAGCCACAATATGTTCAAAAACAAAGCCCAGAATAAAGAAATCCAGAAAATGACATTAAAACGACTAGGCTACTTATAAGACATTGATTGATTCTAGTGAACATCTGCGTGCGTTATTGTGTCAAAAACTCCAGGGTCATAATGAGCTCTAATATGATCCAGTGCCAGTGACCCTCTCCTCCTGACACCCTCTGGGGACCACCAGTTCTGGCCCGCCACAGCTGCCCTGCTACCCCAGTTTGCAGCTATATTGACACAGCCATTTTCATGGTAGGCCTGTTGTAAATTTGTTGTTACATGGTGCGTCTGCCCCAAATTGCACGGTGTACGTAAATTTTTGTGTGTGTGGCGGGGCTGGCACGGGGGTTGGGGGGGTACCGGGGCTGAATGGAGCGTGTGATGGGGCAACCCGCAGGAGACCTAACCCTGATAAATTGTTTACTTGTTAGCGATGGGGCTCAAGAGTGGGCCGGGGGCTACGGGCTCAGCAGGACAGACGTAGAAGGTGGACCCACGCCAATTACCAGCCATTGTGGCGTCCCACCCCATGATTGACACCAATGTCTCCCCTCTCACCATGGGTCCTTTTACTATCCCGGACCCAACACAAGCCCCACTGTGCTAATACTATGGTGTCTTCAATTTCCTTTGCAGCTAGCAAAAATTAACCTAGGCCTCCGGCCTGTAGAAGACCTAAGGGCTGTATTTTATTATGCATTTTTCCCTAGTTTTTCAAGGATGAGTAAAAAAAATAGAGGTTGCTAAGGCCAGTTGGGCAACAAAGGAAGCAAAGGGACAAACATTATCTTTGGATGACTGACTTCAAAGTTAATGATCTCCCCCACTGAATTGTGCCCTCTGCAGCTCAATGAGGTCTTTGCCATCAGATAAAGAAGCGCCTCTTTAATCCACTAACACTTCTTTGTCCTTTTGTGGCAAAATGATCATTTCATCAGTTTCGGGTACTCTCTGCCCAGAGAGTCTTTTAGCCTGAGTGATTCAGAGCAGGAGAGACAGAGAAGGGTATTTCTCTACTTCATTTTTCCTCAAGTGACGGCTGAATAACTATGCAAAAAAATTAAGGCATAATGACCCGGCAACAGTGACAAAACCTAATTAGTCACGGAGGCCACTGGGTAATGAGCCGCAAAACCCGGCTCTTGAGTGTGTAATAACTGTATTTTTCTCCGTTTCTTCCCCTTTAGTCACAGCCTTGTGTGGCATTTTTAACAAACTAAAATGGCACCAGATGCAACAGGGTTCAGACATTTTAACTTGAATTAAGAAACCATATGTTCCGATAAGTCATGGTCTCTTCTTTCCCACAGACGGAGTCCTCCATCTGTGAGGTAACACTCCGGTGGTGAGGGAATGACGGCCACTGGGACGGTCACCCCACGAAGATGACTGGGTGTTGGGCTTGGGAGCGGGGCCTCCGGAACCCTCCCAAGACAGAGGTTCCGGCTCCTGCGAGCAACCCGGACATTCCAGATGTGGGGCCCCAGCTGTGCTCCCAAAGCACAGGAAGACTGAGAAGCTGAAGTGTGAAGAGAAGCTGGGAGGGGGCAGAGGTGGGAAGGACACTGTGTCCAAATAACAGAGTGTGCAATGCTGAGAGTCGCCTTTTACAACGTTCTTTGCTTTCATGGATAAGAGTGCTCAGCGATCTAAGGCACATGTTAGCCAATTCTGAGATTCACAAAAACCTTGGGCCTTATTACTTCCATGTTATTTTTTTGGGATGAAGCAACCAAGGATCAGTGAAGTTAGGAAATGCAGGAATCAAGATTTCAAGCCACATCTGCAACCGTTATACAAGGATGCCTCCTATGTCTGTGGTCATTCTTATTACTAATCGTAATTTCTTCTTAAAATGAGACAAAATTTAAAGGGTGGAAAGTTTACATATCATACAGTTTGGCATGATGTCTCTCTTCCACCCTGAGATAGGGAATTCCCTTCCAAAGCCCGTTAGGTAAAATGTCATAAATGCTTAATTTTTACTCTAAGCAGGGCACCATCCAAGGTGTGCCCTCGGTCCCACTCTGGGTTTAATGTCGGGGACTTCCAATCCCAGTCCACGGAGGAAACACTGCCCCACAGTGCTAACTTGCATTTCTCCCCTGCTTCCGTGAATGTCGTCTTCTGGCCATTATGAACATTGGGACTGTATTAGGGCTTACGAAACAGCAGACATTATGATCTTTGTTCTCTGAGAGACAAGAAGGCTGATCTTTCTTTTGTCCTTCTCCATACCCAGCAGACTAAGAAAAAGTCTCCCCAAGATGAATCCAGTTCTCCCTAGACTTCAATAAGGGCCTCATTTCCTCTTGAGCCTCTGGCCATGGAATCACATAAGGGAATCCCGAATAAGGAACTCTGTATGGAATATGGAGTTCAGAATTAATCATAGAACACAGACATAGGTTTGGATAAGGGACTGCTGCCTCCTGGGGGAATCTTAAAATTGCATGCATTAAAAAAATAAGAACAAAAAATCCAGCACTTCTTTTCTTCTTTTAATAAGAACAAGACATTAAATTAAAATGCAAGTAAAACAAAACAAAAACAGATATATCTACGCAGTTTGAGGGTTTACATAATGTAAATTATACTCTTTAACTCCCACGTAATTCTGACGAGGCAAAGTCCTGGCATGTTGGACTGTGTCACACGACAGCTCTTTGTCTCTCTAACCCAGGACTGGCTGTGTAATTTGGCCTGGTGCAAAATGAGAAGGTAGGGTATCCTGTTAAAAATAATGATTAAGAATTTCAAGACAGCTACACAGAGCATTAAACCAAGCGCAGGGCCTTTCTCAGGATGGGGTCCTGTGTGACTGCACAGATCACACACTCACGAGGCCAGCCCTGCAAAGAAAGCCAATGCACCGGCGTCCTTGTGGCAAGGCACGCACGAGACAACTGCACAGTTCAGAGGGCCGCCTACCGTCATTCCAGCTTCTCACTCATAACTGTTCAAAGCTGACTCTTTTTTCTCTAAACTTTGAACTTCAGAAAGTCTACTTTCGCATCTCCGAAGTACTGTATGTAAAATGGGGAGGTTCCCTGTGCAGACAATGCCATTTCTTCTCGACTCTTCTCCAAACTTTCATCTATTCTAGTCCTGGCAAGCTTGGCTGCTCTGTTCATTGGGCCTTTTCCTGCACTCAAGTCAAGTCATTATCCTCTTTTTATATACTGCACTTCGTGCCCTTGTGAACCTGTTGAAAAATAGTGAAAGAGAGTTGAAAAGTACCACTGGCTCCTAAAAATAGTGCTGACTAGGAGGCAGAAAGGGGGAACTCCGGTTTTATTCAGTGCTAAAGATAACACCACCAGAATGATAGACTCCTCCGAATTGTTTGTCCCCACTGGCCATTGTCCCTCGGGCACTGAATGAGCCTCTTAGCAGCTCTTGAGGGCCTGTCACAGGTAGGCACCCAACAGAGATAATTCCCAGCCTATGCTTGACTGCCCCTTTATAGACACTCACTCATGGCTCTGAAAGGCCTCAGACACTGTTGAATAAACTCCTACTCGCTTCCATAAACTTTTTCTCCCACTGAATTTTCCGGGGATGTGAACAGCTTCCCAGCCTCCCCAGAGGATGCTTCTGAATGCACTCCTGTTCTGAATCAAAGCCTGATAGCCAAGCCTCTTTCGAAAACAAGAGGAAAAAAAAAAAAAGAAGAAGAAAAAGAAGAAAAAAAAAATGAGCCATCGGTCCCCAGGAGGAATCTCTGAGCTTTCTTCTGCAGGTAAAGTCCAACTCCCAGCAGCTCTGGTCTGCTTCCTGTTCTTCTTATGGGTTTACTTATTTTAGTTGCAAGATGTTTCTTTTTCTACAAAGGAAAAAAACCCTCTGTTTGTTGTCGGAGCCCTGTCTCTTTTGGTTTTGAAAAAGAAGGGCGCCCCTACGGGGCATAAAGATTCCAGGATTCCGGGGCATGTTTGTTTTCAGAATGTCTTAGAGCAGCGTGGGCTTTAGGGCTCTGCCAGGCTGGACTTGAATCCAGCTGCGCCACCTACTAACTGGTGGGGCCTTGGGCAAGTCACTTGCCTTTCTGAGCCACAGTTTTCTCATCTATGAAATAGGGCTAATAATAACCTATCGCACAGGCTCTTTTTTCTAAAAATTAAGATAGATAATGTACGAGGGCTGTCCGGAAAGTATCCAGCCACGTGATACAAACATGACATATTAACAACGGCTGCATACTTTCCAGACAGCCCTCGCCTATAACCTATTTAGCACGGTTCCCAGTAGGTAACAGAGCTGAATAAGAGGTAGATTTTATTACTACGTTTTTCTTAACATTATTCTTCCAATTTACCAGACTCGTAGGCACCCTCTTCGGCCAGTGCTTGCCTTCTGAAGTTATCATTTACCTACCTGCCATTCAGATCTTTCTAAACTGGCTTCTCAGTAAAGGAGACATTAATTCCTCCTTAATACTTATAACCCAACTCTTTAAATGTCCTAGCTAGACGTGTTTTGTTATATTTTCCCAACCAAATAACGGGAGTGGAAATGCCCATGACCTGGAAAAACTGCTTTAAGGTCATTGAGGAAATGGGCGTGAGAATACTTGGGAAAGAAATGATATGGGACTTTTAATTATTGTTCTTTTTATTCTGTACTCCTTGTTCAGTTTTTATTTCACTGTGTCAAATAAACAAAGTGAATGCTTTTGCTTCCCTCTTCCAGGGGGATCAAGAGAGCCTTTTAGCCAGAAAGAGGAAAATGAGTCCAAAAGTAGGGGAAGCCTCTTTTCCCTTCCCCCTTTCCCCAGAATTCCCACCGGAACATCCTTGGCATAATAGGAAAACTTCAAGGAGACCTATTTCTGAGGTCTCAATTTCGAGATATCAATCACCAGCAATACTTCCTTGATGAAACCACACGGGATTTGCTCAACATGCTGATTAGTATGTTGGTCTTCAAAAATCAGCAGGGTTGGCAATTAGATAAGAGGCTGCTCCCCGCCCCAAGCATATTAACATTTTTTCTCTTAAGAAAGCATTTGTGTATTATTGTTTGTCCCTTCTTGAGGATTAGTACAAACCTTCCTGAAGCAAAGCACTAGGGAAAGCCACTCAGAAGAAACCCTGCCCCCAATTCTAACCCATCATGAAGAATCCGTTCCTCTGGAACATCTTTCCTCCAAGCTTCATAAAGCAGGACTGCTCAGCTGATGTGAACTGAGGTGGCCTCAGACTGGAGGGCAGCCTCTCCAGTGATCTGTGACCTATACTTAAAAAGTTTGCTTGCAAAATTGAGCTGGGCCAATCAGATTCCTCTCCTGGGAATTTAAAAAGAACAAGATAGCGAGGGCCAAGCAGAAAGGCCTTGAGGTAGACCTGGTGCTGGAGCCTCTAGGTGGGGCCATGAGGAGGTTAGGAGGAAGTTAGTTGATAGGGAGCTGGGAGACCGGATCAAACATGGACAGAAGCAAAACATTATTATGAGAAATCACTGACCCCATAAAACAGAGACCGAGAGAGTAGCTATCTGTGATACTGGTGGTTTTCTGGATTCAGATCCAATCCATGTGCATCCTTCCAATTCCCCTTTCCTTAAGTTTAGTTTATAATCCTAGATGCTCAAACTTCTCTGAGCATACCGGTGTCAGTCTGCTGACATGTCAGTCTGCTTTTATAGCTATTATCACAGAAAATCAACTGGTATGGGGAGAAAATTCCATTTTACTACTAGAAGATAGGGGACGGTGCCACTCACATGTCAACAATTTTGAGAAATTTCTGCAGATTATAGCACAGGTAGTACCATATTGCTGGAGGGACCACAAGTATGCCATGTGGGGAAAACCACCAGGGGGACCAAGAGAACAATCCCTAGGTTGCAGCATTTCTTGAGGGAAATCAGTGAAAGGACAAATTTCAATCCCTCTGAAACCTCTAGAAAGGTAGAGTGCTACAATCCTAACGGAACAGGAATCCTGTTGTCACAGACCATACCAGACATGGGTGGATGGTCTACAAAAACATAAAGAGAACTGCCAGGGTGGTTCCTAGCACGAGCAGTCCTGCAAGTTAGAGAAGAGAATGCAGGTGAAGTGAGTTCAGACAACCACGCCAAGGAAGAAACTCACAACCCAAAGTAAATCCCTCTTCTTAGACATCTCAGCTGGCTGCTTCCTTTTACACCCTGAGCCATGAAAGAGTGACAGAGACTGCTGGTGGCCCCTCACAGCCATTCTCCTCCTCTTCCTAAGTAATGAAATGTTTAGTCGGGCACATAGCTGCTTGGAACAAAGAACGCATTCGTCAGCCTTCCTTGCAGGTAGGATTCAGCCTTGTGACTAAATTCTGGCCAGTAGGATGTAAGTGGAAGTATCATGTGACAGCTTCCATAAACCTCCCTTAATCTCTTCTTCCCCCTTTCCTCTCTCTTGCGACTTGGAATGTGGATATGATGACCGGAACTCTATCGTGGACCGTGGAATAAGGAACACACCCTTACGATGGCAAAGCAGAAAGCTAGACGCAGCTTGCATCTTTGAGGACTTGGAGAGAGCTGTCCTACCACCCTGAGATTGATTCTGTCTGGGTTTTTCCATGAGACAGAAACAAAATTTCTATCTCATTTAAAATACTATTATTTCATATCTGTGATACAGCCAAACCACATTCTAACTGATTCAAAAAATAAAACTATAGCAAATCTGAAGTGTGTACTTTCCTCTTTTTCTGACTTTAAAGAGCTATATAGAGGTTACATGTCATCACAGCACCCTCAATACTGGACAAATAAAATAAAGACTTCCCACTGTAAGGATGAGCAAAAGGAGAAAATTCCCTGGATACATGAAAATATTCATTATTTCAAAAGAAAGGAGCAGTATGAGGAATAAGAAGATGCGCTGCCCTAAGAAACAAAAGCACATTATAGAAAGGTCTACAATTTGTACTGTCAATCAGCTCTAGAAGCTATTGATCTACAGAACAGGATCAAATTGGCAACAAAAGAAAAAAATCTACCTATAGGAAAGTTTTCTTAAGTGAGCAAAACATGATCAATGAATTTTAGAATGCAATGAAGGCAACAGACAGCAGATAGAGTACTGCAGAAATCTGGGTGTCCCTGGTTACTTACTTGCATATTCTAAGTTTCTACAATTATTAAATCGAACAAAATCTGGGGTTTAGAAGCCTACATATGAGTTTTATGTAGTGAACTGCAACCTAACTTAGTAGTAAACAAACTGAAAACCTGACTTAAGAACTTGCCTTTGGAACAAATAGCTGCGTCTCAGCCAATCACAGCAGCCGAGCTTCAGTCAATGGCAGGAGGCCAACTGTTCAAACCAGGTTCGGTTCAGGCAAACGCTGAGCTTTAGCCAGTTGAGCTGTCTCTGTAACCCACTTCCACTTTCTGCATGTCACTTCCTTTTCTCTGGCTATAAATATAAATTGAACATGCGGCAGGGCAGAGCATTCTAAGTCATTTTTGGTCTAGACTGCAGCCTGATTCTAGAATGGCAGATAAAAGCCAATTAAGATCTGCAAAACTAGATTTATTGTAGTTTAGTTTTTTTTTTTTTTTTTTTTTTTTTGAGACAGAGTGTCACTTTGTTGCCCTGACTAGAGTGAGTGCCGTGGCGTCAGCCTAGCTCACAGCAACCTCCCAGCTCACAGCAACCTCAAACTCCTGGGCTTAAGCAATCCTACTGCCTCAGCCTCCCGAGTAGCTGGGACTACAGGCATGCGCCACCATGCCTGGCTAATTTTTTCTATATATATTTTAGTTGGCCAGCTAATTTGTTTCTATTTTTAGTAGAGACGGGGTCTCGCTCTTGCTCAGGCTGGTCTCGAACTCCTGACCTCGAGCGATCCACCCACCTCAGCCTCTCAGAGTGCTAGGATTACAGGCGTGAGCCACCGCGCCTGGCCCAGTTTAGTTTTTTTTAACACTATTTTTTCTCAAGTTTACAACACAAAGCCATCCTAGTCTTTCCAACACTTGGCTTAACCTATTTCAGTATGTATATTAAGTCAATTAGGTATGCAATCCGTCCAATTTTTCTCTATACACCTATACCTCATCTCCATCTGCCTGCACTCTTACTAAAAAATCATCTCAAAGAGAAAGATTTATATTATTCCCTATTTTAAGCCAATCCTTTAATCTGTATTCTCGATCACCTCCTTTTCTGATTTCTCTAAGATCAGAAAGAAACCTGTCCCTTTCCCTTTCTCTCTGTCCTGCAACACTTTCTTTCCTTGCTGAGTCCCTTTATGCAAATTACAAATATATTAAAAATATGCTCACATCCATCTTTTAAAAATCCCTTCCATCCTTCATCCTCCACTAGTACCACATCACCTGCCATCTCCTGTCTCACGCATGGTACCCAAAGGAATAGGTGATACTCACTGCCTCTATTTTCTCATTTCCCTAGCACTGTTCTTAAATGAGTTGCTTTTCCTTGCTATGAAATAATATTTATTAATTGTAGAAATTTTGAAAAATGTTAAAAGATACAAAAATAAAAAATCATCCATAGTTCCATGACTCAGTGATAATTACTGTGAATATTTTAGAGACTTTTCTATTCATCTAGCCTTTATACATTAGAAAATTGAATCCTAAGGCATTTATGATTTTATAGGCTTTTTCTCTTGCTATTATTTAGCAATTTTTCTATATTATCAAATTTGCTTCAAAAACATGATATTCATTCAGACATAAACTTGTACATGAATGTTCATAGCAGCACTACTTGCAACAGCCAAAAGGTGTAAATGACCCAAATATTCATAAACTGCTTAGTGAATAGGCAAAATGTGGTGTAGCCATGCAATAGAATACTGTATTATTCAGCCATCAAAAGGAATGGAGTACTGACATGTTCTACGATACGGATAACTTTGAAAACATTATGGTAAGTGGAAGAAGCCAGACACCAAAGGTGACATATTGCACGATTCCCTATATACGAAATGTCCAGAGAAGGCAAATCCATAGACAGAAAGTAGACTAGTGGTTGCCAGGGGCTAAGAGGAGAGGGAATGGGGAGTAACTGCTTAGTGGGAATGGGGTTTCCTTTTGGGGCGATGAATATGCAACATTTTATTTATTCATTCATCAACTGATGCGCATTTGGGTTGTTTCTACTTTGTGGATGTTGTGAATAATACTGCTATGAACATTTGTTTACAAGTTTTTGTGTGAACATATGTATGTTTCAACTCTCATAGGTATATGCTCTTTCATTTATTCTTAAACGTGTTTCATTTAATTATTAGTTATATTTAAAAGCTGACCCCTTTAAGATCATGTGTTTTGTTCCAGGTATAATTTTCCACATCTGATAGGGTTTTACATTCAATGTTTTCATTTATGCCTCTTTTTTTTCCCCTACATCCCAAGTCATAAAACAAGCCTCTTTCTAAATAGTCATTAGTGTAGGTTTTTTTTTTCCTTTTTTTACTTAATGGTTATTTAGAAAAATACTTTAAATTGTGTATAAAATTTTGTTTAAATTGTATAGGGTACTTAAAGCTATTTGGAACATGTTGAGTTTTTCTTTGTGACCTAGTGTATTTTAACTGTTTTGTTTGATCCATGGTTGCTTAAAACGTTTTGTTATATGTGTTTTTCTAATTTTATTCTGCAAATTGTTCTTTTTGTCTGCCTTGATATCGGAAAGTGGTATTCCTATCTTTCACAATAATTTTATCTTTATCTATTTCTTGTTATAGTTCATATAATTTCAGCTTTATATATATTTGCTCTTAGATAGTTGACCTATAAAGATCTTTGACTATTAATGCTTCCTTGTGAATTTTTTTAATGATTTTTTTTAGCTTTGACAATGGAGTTACATGCTCTTATTCATTATCTTTTCTTTCTAGATTACTTTTGCAATTATTTTCAGTATTAATGCTGAACTATTTTTATGACAGTGTTAATTCTAAGTTTAATTTTGTCCCCAAATATGGCATCTAATATCTCAGTCAGGGTGTTTAAGACATACATATTATTTAGTCATCGGGGAAAAGATAGTGAAGTGTCTGTTTTGGGTAACTGCCTAATAAAAACTAAAAATACCAAATATTTATTGAACACTGTCTACCTGCTAAGATCTGTTTTTAAAACCCCAGTTATGTTATTTAATCTTCACAAAAAGATGGTGATCTGACACGCGTAACCACTTCATTCCCTGACTCATACACCTGACCACCATCTCTCTTTTCTTGGCAGTGTCTCCTTCCACATCCTGCTGGGAATACATGTACTATAGCATGGCATGGCTTCCCTTGCCATAGCCGATAAGAATAGCGCTGGGCGTCTGAACCAGGGCAATGATCCACAGATTAGGCTGAATCGTTTACATATTTTGAGCAAGAGACACAGAGACATTAGGGGGTTGTGGGCACTTGTGTAGAAAGGTTTCCTGGAATCTGCACTGGGCAGCAATTTCCAACCATATGAATGTGGACAATGCAGTCTGCGGGAGGCTGCACAAATGCACAGAGAAAAGCAGTGTCAGAGACCACGTGGCTCCTGAAAGAGGGAGATAGAGAGACAGCTGTCTGAGCAATTTCTAGTTCCTATGAGACCAAGCTATACTTCCCGTAGTTTGTTACCATGAGATTTCCTTGTCTCCTTTCGATAATCTCCCTGTAACTTTTACTGGTTTGGGTGGCCTTCTGTTCTTGGATAAGCTCTGATTAAAATGGGGCCCAGATTAGAATGCTATTTATCTAGGTGAGATATTGTGGCAAATCATATTTTCCAAAGATGGATACCACGATATCCCCCATACCATTTATCTTCTAGAATCTTGCCATTTCTCAAATAAGAGCTGGAATCTACATCCTCTCCCACTGGGCCTGGGTGGCTCATAATGACTGCTTTGTCCAATACAGTATGGTGGAAATGGCACTACATGACTTCCAAGGCTAAGTTGTACAAGTGCCTTATCCTCTTGGGACGCTTGCTCTTGGAACCCAGCACCATGGTGTAAGGAAGTCCAAGCAGTTAGTGGAGAGGTCCACGCGGAGAGAGCTGAGGCCCCAGCTGACAACCAGCATCAACTAGCCAGCCAAGGAACGAGCCATTTTAAAAGTGTACCTTCTAGTCCTGAATTAAGTTACCCCAGCTGATGCCACTTGAAGCATAGGTGCTGTCGCTACCAAGTCCAGTCCTAATTGCAGAGTCATGGGAAAAATATTAATAAATGATCATTGTTTTAAGCCACCAAGTTTGGGGGCTTTTTCTCCCCTTAGGAATATACAAATGACCACAACCACATTAAACTATAGTCATTAATTAATACATAGCTGTTCTTCAGCAGGGATCTATAAAACTTGGACTTGGAGAAGGATGTTTTAAGATGGGAGGGCAAGGAACAAATGACGAGAAAAAGAGCCACCTTGCAGTCACCCACCATGAGTGCATTTTGACAACTAGAGGGCAGGTTACCAAACAATGGATGAAAAAGGGAAGAGAAGATGGAGGGGAGGAAGACTGTGGCAGGTTACCAAACAATGGATGAAAAAGGGAAGAGAAGATGGAGGGGAGGAAGACTGTGGTCTATTTCCCTATGTTCCTCAGCAGAAGTCCCATGAGTGGTTTGGAGGAGGTGGTGGAGGTGATGATGGGAAAGTATGGCATGAACTGTAAACCCCACAGGAGTGTACCCTGCCTTTTATTCATTACTGTATCCTCAGGGGCCAGCACTATGCCAGCCACATAGTAGGTGCTCAACACATGTTCTAAATTAAAGAAGTAAATGGAAATCCCATGATGTCCTAGTCAGAAGCTTTGTGAAGAACAGAAACTCCATCAAATTAACTTAGGTAAAAGGGAGGTTAGTGTGAGGATAAAGGGCAATTTCCCTTAACCCAATTATAAAATGTATGGCAGGGTCTTGTGAGAACAGAAAGAATACTCACTTTTTCCCTCTGCCTGGAGTCATTGGCATCGCTTACCTATCTCCTTTCTCCATGTCTAATCTATTCTTCCTCCTTACAGATTAGCTTCTATTGCCAAGCTTTTAGTTTCTGTTCTCCCAAAATTCCACTTGCTTTAGACAGCCATGCCAGACACCCTACATGCCTACAGTTCCATGACCAATATTGACTCTTTCAGTCTAAATTGCAAACTCCTACCAGAGAGACTTTAATTGGCTAAGCTTAGGTCTGTGTTCACATCAGTCTAAGCCACTGTGATCAGGCTGGAGTTATGCAGTTCTTTGGGCTTCCTTTTCTAGACTGTGAGTGAGACAGGTTTCTAAAATAGGGCACTGTGGGGGCAGAAATGATGATCCTATGACCTGGGTAAGCACAAAGTTAAAGGGATTGTGTTCTACTCTCCAAAGCTTTGAGCTATAGTCCGTGGTCCCATGAAAAGACCTTTAGGGTCAAAAAAACCAAAACACTACCATTGTCATAGAAATACCATCAGCAAGATGCTCCACCTTTCATCTGTTTTTCAAGCCACTATTTCAAAAGCATGTAAGCCTCAAGGAAGGAATTCAGGGTATAGAGTGAACTACATAGTCATGATACATGCTGCCCAAGATTCCCTGTCCTCTAATAATTAGCATCTCTGCTACCCATGGGTACTCTCAGACTAAACAATTAGGGTCCACAGTCAGCCAATGATTAAGATCAGAGTCCATACCCGATTGAGAAATGCAAATATCAATCCCTTTCTGAACTTTCCAGCACTCTAGTCTTCCAGCAACCTGTATAGAGGCACATAGGAACCAGGGTGTCTGTTTGGACCAATCAGCTATATTAAGGCAGGAAAGAAAACAGTGGCTTTCTGCAGAGAGCCCACCTGAGGCTGATGGTCTGGAAGGGTCTTCAGATTTTCAAGTAGCACCTAATGGTCTGAAGAGGGCAAGGCTGACCCTCAAGCTCCATCTTATTCTTGAGGAATTAGCTTACAGTGGAATAGAACATGCTTAATTGTGAGTATATACAAAAGTTACATTTTGAGTATATATACATTTTGAGTATATACAAAAGTTTAACACACATCAAGTTACAAAGTTTGACCTAGAAAAACAACTTAAATATAGTACATTTTAAAACTTGGATATGTCTTTCTGATAACAGTTGATCAAAATTCAAGTTGAATAGTTTTTCAAAAAAAGTTGTATTTTCTCCATTCTGATATTCTGCATTGTGTTCTAATTAGTGGGCTAAGAGGACCCTCAAAAGCCATAATGTGGCCTAGATTTTTACAAAATTATGTATTAGTGAAAGCCCCTATTCTCCAGTTTATATCGTCTCAGTCTCCAAAATGTCTACCATCTATTGTTTTGTTTCTAAAATCTTAGTCAGCCTGGGATGGTGTTCAGTGCTGAAATAGACCAGAGAAATACTAGTACTTGCCTCAAAATACTTTTAAAAAATTCTTTTCTGAATCTTTCAAGGTCCAGGCTGTCGGTTAAGTGAGAGCGAGCCTAGGTTGATTGGCAGTATCTGTCAGAGGCAATGAACTGCACTTCAACGATGCCTTTGTGCTGGCGTGTCAAGTTGTTCAGCTGTGACCCTTCCATCTGTTCCAGCTAATCTGAAAGTCATTTAGACCCGCTTCCCCATTCATCTGAAACACAGCACATTCTCCTGTTAACACACATATGCAAAGTTGTCTGCTGTCAGCAACCTAAGGAGTTTTTTGAAAAGTCTCACTTACAACATCTGTATAAACATTTACACAACAGAAAAATCCATTTATTGACTATTACTGCCTCCCTAACTTAATTTTTTCAGACATTTCTAAGTATGGGGTCAATTTGAACAGATACTGAGAAGCTTACCTCCTCAAATTAATTTTTAAGCAGAGAGGGTCACTTGACTTTGACATCCCCCCCCAAAAAAAAAATCACTCTGTGTTCAGTGTCTGTAGACTTCTTGAGAATTTGTAATCTTATTTTCAAGATTCAGTTAAAATTGAAAATGCTTGCATACTCTTTTTTTTTTTTTTAAGCAAGTTTCGGGAGAGATAATCACGTTGATCAGGTCTCCTGAACCAGAATCTCTGGGGTGGGGTCTGTATTTTCAAAAAGTGCCCCAAGTGATTTTGAGACTCAGCCAGGTTCAGAAACAATTTATCTGGTTTATTAACAGTTTACTAAGGTGCCTCCTATTTCATGAGACTGTTTTCTTGTTTGTATGACTCATAGGATCCCATTAAATAAATTACATAGCTAAAGGTGAAAAACAAAATATAACAAAATAAACAGGAAAGCTTATTTGAGTGATTTACATGGATATTTCTTTGTGTTACATGTAAATTGAGACTATATTTGGATGTAACCCAATAGCATTTATGTTAAATGAATTAAACTTCCTTTGGTCCAGAACTCAAAAATAATCACTTTGCTTTATTTTAACCTGGTCTCTTCTCTGTACTTTGTCCAGATCTGCACTGTATTGCTCAGATCTGGCCCCAACCCTGAGTTATTCTCCTCTGAGACTAGCATGAGGGAGTTGGAGATCTCTAAATCCCTTCTAGCTCTGACATTATCTGCACGTCCAAAGTAAATTCTATAGATCCTTTCCTCAATGATAAAATCAGCTCCAGCTTTGAAAATTATCTCCAACCATACATAATCAGAGCCCACAATACAAGTTTATCAAGGTATTTTAGGAAAGTATTTCCAAGGTATAGGAGCTTAAGGGACCACCCTTTGTGAAATTTTCCTACAACTGAAATTTACATCTCAAGCTCCAATACTATTTTTATATTCACAAAATCTTTCACTCTTTCCTTTGAGGTTATATTTATAATCTTTAATGGTTCTTTTTATTATAGTTGTCCCTCTATTTCCCCACCTTTTCTTCATTTTTTTGTCTTTAGTCCTCTTGATGTGGTCAAAAAAACATAAAAGACTTCAGATGAGTTGTGTGACCTTGAACATATATGTCATTAAACCTTCCCAAGTCTTAGTCTTTTCATGTGTAAGATGGAAATATAATATCTGCATGAGTAAAGGAGATAAGTGAATATTAAAGCACTTTCTAAGCCATAACTTGTTGTAGAGATGCCATTATTATTATCATTACAATTATAATTACTACTGCTCATAAGTTGGTCCTCTGTTTCACTATTGTGAATAAAGTGCCATCCAATAAATTATTCTTTTGGATATCTAGGGAGAAAAATGGAAGGGAACTATAGGCATATACATCAAAATGTTTAAAAACTTTCATAACTTTTGGCATAGTAATTTTACTTCTAAGAATGTATCGAAATATATATCCCATATTTTGCATAAGGATATCCATAGAAAAGCACTGTTTGTAATATCCCATAGCAAAACCAATGCAATATCCATGAGTAAATTATTATCCAGCTGTCACTAAGATACTATGTAGCCATTCAAAATGATGTTTTGGAAAAACATTTAACGACTTAGAGAATGCTCATATTACATTATCAAGAGTAAAAATAAAGCAAAATGCAAACTTACACTTAAGTATTATTATAATTTTATGGTAAGATATATTGCCTAAATGTATCTTAAAGAAGAATGACTGATATATTGAAGTATGCACAGTGGTTGTCAGCAGTGGGAGTAGAGGCAACTGCTTCCTATTTGTCTCTGTGCTTTTTAAATTTTCTTTAAAAAATGTATTTTTAAAAACCTGGAGCACCTCCTCCTATCTCAAACTTCAAATCATGTAGTCATGCATCCAACAAAAACATTTTGAGTATATTCTGTGCATATTTGTGCATCTTTGTACTCTTTTGGACACAGTGGAGACACAGAGGACATAGGCTTTAAAGAGCTTAGATGAAGAAATTGCTCCTTGTACAAAGAAAAGCAGTAACGTGAAAAGGGTCCTTAGAACAGTATAAATGAAATGCCATAGAAGTTTAGAGAGGAAGTTTCTCTGAGGATGTGAAAGCTAAGCTGTTTATTAAATCCCCTAAGAATTGCCATTGAGGTAATAAGTCGTTGATAGGACTATTTTAATCTGGTAAGGGTCTTCATAGACTGTACCATCCTGCACGGAAATGGGGAGTATTTTAACTTTAGTTTTTATTTACTGAATGGCTCTTATCAAATTAATTAAGCCCCAGTCTGGTGAGCCCCTTATTTGTCCAAAGAGCAGATAAAATTCATTGGCAATCCATTGTAAGGAGGTGAGACATCCAAGAAAGACTTTGAGGAGTAACATGAGGCCACCAAAATCATAGGGGGCACCTTGATTCATCCTGGGACTCCCTCTCAGTCCCCTAAACTCAGCAGTGGGACTCCAAATGCAAATGGGTAGGAGCTCATGTGAGAAGGGTAAAAGCACTTCATACCCAGTTCAGAATTCTGTAGCCAAGGGAAAAAATAAATAAATGATAGTCGGGGTCTATGATGGTGGACCCCACAGTAGAAATACAAATAGAACTGCCCACAGAGTTGTTCCATCTTCACCTTCAACAGCACTATTTTCTATTTGTGAGTAAACTGGGGTCAGATGATTCCATTTAGATGGAATAGAGCAGCGGTCCCCAACCTTTTTGGCATCAGGGACCATTTTCATGGAAGACAATATTTCCACAGACTGAGGGGGGATGGTTTTGGGGTGATTCAAGTGCATTGCATTTATTGTGCACTTTATTTCTCTTAATATTACATTTAATATATAATGAAATAATTATACAATTCACCATAGGTTGGGGACCCCTGGAATAGATCGTATCTAAAGCATGGGCCATGATCTTCAGTTGGGTACAGTGGCCAGGCAGGCAATACAGATGTGTGAACTAGACAGGGATTAGACCCTGAGGCCACAGGAAATTGGAGAGTATGTGCCTCACCGACAGGCCTACTATTCAAAGTGTAAAAAGCACCATGCTAGCCAAACACCTGCCTCCCTATACTGCAGCCAGTTTGTTCCCTGCACAGAGTGGCCCATGGAGAACATATCCATCAGCCCATTATTGATGGTTCCAGGTAGCGGCCATCAGTCTCCCCACCAATTCTACCATTCAGGTCCCGGAAACGATTCCTCCTCGATGAGAAACCTGGAATAAAGAGAAGCTGAGAGATAGCCCGGTGTGACCAGAGAGCCGAGCAGAGCATAAGTCTTAAGTAGAGGAAGGTAAACGGTGAGGGAACTGACACCCAACCCACCAAGGAACTGAATCAGGAGTTGCTGGTCTCCTTCTGGTGCCCCCACATCATATGACAAATTGCTCCATATCACTGGTTCTCACTGCGGCAATTTTGCCCCCAAAGGCCATTTGGCAATTTCCCTTGACATTTTTGGTTTTCTGATGTCAACTGGGAGAGGAGCAGTGCAACTGATATTTAGTAGAGGGACACAACTAAACATCCTACAAAGGATAGGACAGGTCCCACAGGAAAGAATGTCAACAGTGCAAATGTTGAGAAACCCTGCCCCATGCTCGTGGCCATGGGTGCTAAGGGTAACACATTGCCACTCTGAATCACAGAATTATATGCTCACTGTGCCTTCTTCATTTTTAACAGCGATCCTAGAGAGTATTTGGGGGCTATGGCAGACTGATGGTGAAAATGTTGAGGCAGGAAGCCCTCTGCTGCCAAATCAATCCTACCACGAGGACTGTGATTCAGAAGGTTGTAATGCAAGGTTTCATAGCAGAATCTCCCACTCCCAAACCTTCTAGGGCTCCCTATTGCCTTCAGGATGAGGATTAGGATTCTCAGTGCACCTTCCAAGGCATTTCATGATCTGACCAAAGCCTGTGTTTCCAGCTTCATCTCTAGGCAACACCTGCCACCTGCTGCAGACCTAGACTGTCTTGCCTTTTCCCAAACCTGGCATGCTCATCACACCTCCGTGCCTTTGTCCACGCGGTTCCCTCTGCCACAACTGTCCTCTCGGCTCCACTCCTCTTCCCTGACTTTGCCAGTCAGGTAAAGCCCTATTCATCCTTTCAGGCCAGGTGAAAACGTTGCACCCTCCCTATCCCCAGGCCCCCGGCGGAATGAACCTCTTCTTCCTGTGTGCTTCCGTGGCATTCTGTGCTCACCTCTATTAATCTACCTAACACTTACCGTCACGTGTTTTAGTTGCAGGCACATTTCAGACTGCCCAGCAGCATGCTGGCCTGACACACCCTTATCCTCAAATCTCCCCTAAATTTAGTTAAATTGTGTCTTGTCACACTGTAGTTCTTTAGTGCTTATTATTCATTCATTCAATCATTCATTCAAGTACTCACTATGTGTCAGGCACAAAGCAGGCCATGTTTTCTCTCATGGGGCAGACGTTCTACTGGAAGCGAGATAGATACTAAAGCTCATTCTGACGTAGGAAATGGGCTCTATAGCATTCCCGGCAATCAGCTGCCCATCTCTGCTTGGACTCTTTCTGCGATGGGAACCCACTACCTGAAGCAATCTAATCCACTGCTGGCAGACTCGGACTCTCCTTCAATTGGGCCGGAACCTCTCCCACTCTACCTCCTACAAATAGATTTCGGGCCAGCGCCCCGTAGGCACATAGCACACGCCTCTTACTCAGGATGCTGTTGCTTGTATTTGAAGATGGATCTCCTGGCCCCCAGGGTAAATATTGTGAAATCCATCAGTAATTCTCACATGCATGGTTTCAGACTACTATCATATTGTTCATATTCCTTTGAGGGTCTCCCAGTACATACCCCAATCCAAAAATTATAATCATTGCCATAATAGCCAAGATGTATTAAGCATTTACTATGAGCTGAGTTCTGTTCAGGCCTTATCTCATTTAATCCTCATAACAACCCTATGAGGTGGGTACCATTATTGTCTCCATTTTACGGATGAGAAAGCTGAGGCTCAGAAGATTAAAATAACTTGCCTAGGATTATACAGATGCTAAATAATAGGGCTGGGATTCATACCCGGAACTGAATTCATAACTACTGTATGATACTGCTTTTATGGCTTGGGGGGCAAGGGGCCTTTTATCACACACAGGAACTTGGGTAATAACTCTCCCTCATATTGCATGTGTATAGATGGCCACATAATACCAGTGATTCCCTCACTTATCTGTTTCAGTCATGGTACTGCTAAGGTGCCTGGTTCAGTGCCTGGCACAACTAGGTGATAAACAAATAGTTTTTAAATAAACCAGACACATCTCTAGCCACACCTGTTGTTTTACCTTACTCAAGTACAGGACTTCACATTTATGTCTGAAATATTTTCCATTGTCAGATGTAACTTCTGGCTTTAAAATACTGCAGTAGCTGAATAATGGCAACCCAAAGATACCAGGTCTTAATTCCTGGGACCTGTAAATGTTACCTAATTTGGAAAAGGGTCTTTGATTAAAGGTGATTAAGTTAGGGATCATGTGATGGAGAGATGACCCTGGATTACCTGGGTAAAATCTAAATGGCATCACAAGTGTCTTATAAGGGAGAGGTGGAGGAGATTTGACACACAGAAAGAAGAGGTGCAGGCAATATGACCACGAAGGCACAGCTTGGAGAGACACTCATGTAAGTCAAGGAATGCCAACATCCCCTAAAACCTGGAAGCAACAAGGAACAGATTTTTCCCTAGAGCCTCCAGGGGGAGTACAACCTGCTGACACCTTGATTTGGGCTCAGTGCAACCGATTTCAGGCTTCCAGACTCTGCACTGTGAGAGAATACATTTCTGTTGTTCCAAGCCACCAAGTTTGTGGTAATTTATTATAGCAGTGACAAGAAACTAATACAACTGCTGAGGAGTTTTGGATCCTGACTTCCTAATCCAATGAATTAATTATATCTCCCCAACCTTAAGCCAGCAGCAATGTAAAAGATCATGATCATGTTCCTCTACATCATATACTGTATAATTATGTCACTGCCAAAATGTAGACCAGACACAAGCCATTTATGCAGTACAGGCATTGTCAGAGTATGTACGACACTGGTTACACAATAGGAATCGCTAGACAAAAGAGGCTTTGTGGTTTAGGAAGGAAGTTTGGAAAACGTTGGGTTGAAAACATGTGAAGAAGTTTCTCTGCTACAGGACTTCTCAGAGCCTTTAGTATGCTAATGGACACTGTAAATCTCCAAGTACAGATACGGTCTGGTGTGTTACCCAAGCTTATTTGCTCACAATCCTCCCACCCCTAGAAAAGCACTTCTAAAAACAAGCATTGCAAAGACCACAGTTAGAAGAAAAATACAGCTAGAAGTCCAAAGCAGTTGCTTTGCCAAAATCCACTGGTAGTAGCACATTCAGGACTATCACACAGGTCTCCTAACATTTTGTCCAGCCTTCCTTGAATTAAACATATTGAATACCAAAAAGGAAACGCTGAATGTCACTTTAAAATAAAGGAAGGGGATTCTCCAAAGCCAACTTTATTTAAAGGAAGCATTTTTTTTGTTTTGCAGTGAGTTAACAGCTTACAGAATACAGCAATGAGATATGAGGAAGGGTGGATTTTTCCTATCTTTTGTTATTGGCATTGACCCTGAAGGTCCTTAGTCCTCTGCAAAAGCTTAAGGGGCTTAGATCAAGGGCAGATTTTGAAATTGAATTTATTCAGATTAAGCAAAACCTTCAGTGAGAGGATTTACTCCCCACAAGCTGTTGCCAAGTTGGGGCTGCCCAGGCCAGGCCCATTTTCCTGAGCCCCAGTCAACTCGTTCCCCCGTTGCTGGCAGCGTCCAGGCAGCCAGTTTCCTGGGACCTTGAACATTCAGAGCTTCCGCGGCCTCCTGGATCATTTTCTATTTCTCTAATATTTTTAGATGGCCTTTTAGTAGGGTGCAGATCTCACAACTGTACAGGCAGACAATCCTAGGGAGAGTGCCAAGAGATCCAAAGTCTAGAAAAATGTTCCTTCCTTATCAGTTAGCATTTGCCAAATCACAATGAGACTGCCCCAGGTGAGGATATTTTCCCATGACAATCTAGAAGACGGAGGGCAGTTGGGGACCCAGGGTTACAAGTAATTGTTTGGGGATTTTTCCTTGAATACCATATTTCCCTGGTTTGCTAGGCGCTAATTTTACTCCCCAATTTGAAAAACTGCCACTGATTTTGAGAGGTCTGCATGTGGCAGAGATAATAGTCATAGAGATGTCTGTCCAAGTGGATTTCCCACTTCCAGGACGCAACATTATCCACCCTCTATCCCAAAGGTGCTCTGCCTCTAACACTGGGCATTTGGAAGGCCTTGAGTCTCCAATTTTGTTCTTCTGTGTCTATATTTTTAAAATAGCTTTCATGGATTCTTTTCTTATTACAAAAGCAATACATATTTCTTTTAGAAATGTTGGAAACATAAGAAATGCATAAAGATGAAAATTAAAACCTCCTGCATTCTCACCATTAAAAGATAAAGATCATTAACACTTTAGGCTCCTCTTAGAGTCATTTTTAAATACCTCATCAGGATGCTGGTGAGGATAAACTCTGAAGTTTGTCCCACTAATCCCCACAAGATGAAAGGTAGCTGTGTGGCTGAGATCTGTAACAACCACAAAGAGAATCACCTATCTAGAATTTACTGAGCTACTTTTCCTTTCCCTCCTTCCCTTCCTTTCCTTTCTTTTCCTTCTTTCCTCCTTCCTTTCTTTCCTTTCCTCCCCTTCCTTTCTTCCTTCCCTCCTTTCCTTCCTTCCTTCCTTCCTTCCTTCCTTCCTTCCTTCCTTCCTTCCTTCCTTCCTTCCTTCCTTCCTTCCTTCCTTCCTTCCTTCCTTCCCACCTTCCCTCCCTCTTTCTTTTCCCTCCCTCCCTCCCTTCCTTCCTCCCTTCCTTCCTTTTTTCTTTCTTTTTTTTAGACACAGGGTCTCACTCTGTTGCCCAGGCTGGAGTGCAGTGGCATCATCATAGCTCACTGCAACCTTACACTCTTGGGCTCAAGCAATCCTCCTGCCTCAGCCTCCTGAGTAGTAGGACTCCAGGTGCAAGCCACCACATCCAGCTAATTTTTTTATTTTTTGTGGAAACAGGGTCTTGCTATGTTGCTGAGGCTGGTCTCAAACTCTTGGCCTCAAACGATCCTCCCACCTGGGCCTCCCAAAATGCTGGGATTATAGGTGTGAGTCACCGTGCCCAGCCCTGAGCTACTATTTAAAAAATAAAAAAATCTTAATTTGTGAAACTGGACGGGGTCTGCGAGCCTCATGGAATAGATGACGAAACTGAGAATCAGAGGGTAGCTGACTGCCCACCTCATCTGGCATCTCAGTAGTAGAGCAGGAGCCATGAAGCTCTTCCGGTTCTCATCCAGTGCTGTTTCCCTCACTAAACCAGCTGTCTCACAACAGAAAGAATTATAGGAATAAAATCCAATTTGAGTAAGAACATTTGGCTGTGTCCTCAAAGCATGGACAATTTTTATGCACTCATTTGGCATTATGAGGAAAGAAATAATCTCCACATGAATCCAAATTTCCAAACAACTAAAGGTCAGCTCTTTTAAGCAAAGGCTTTTATCTTAATTTTAACACATTTCAATGGAAATTATTCTAAACATATCTTTTAAAAGCCAAGCACCTTTAATTAACAACACTTAATCTTTTCTTATGACTCAAAGTCATAATTATGAGCATTGGTTTTTATTCTGTGCTGTAACATAGTGAGACCTTCTGGGATTGGTAAATTATAAAACTCTGAAAAGCTCCAGACTGCTAAGCTTTTATAGTTTTATGTTTGCTTTATATGGATTTTCTGTCTCTCCCTTCACAATCAAGCTGTCAGCTATTATTTCTTGCTGTTCCCAGCATGTCTGAGATCCTTTCTTCATTTGTTCCCCATCTGCTATTCTGCATCTAATCTGTGATGTGCAGGAGAAGCAGACATCCATGTTTGTTAGAAATATTTGTAATGTAAGAGTAACTAGGCTCTGAGTGAGTATGGAAGGTTCTTCTCAGTCATAAAATTAGTGATCACACTTAGGGAGATATATTTTGATTGCTCAGAATTCTTGTCATGCTTGCTTTTCCTTTTTGGATTGGCAAATGAATGTCCAAATAAATGAGACAGTACAGTACTTTAAAAAAATAGATATAAATTGGCACAAATAATTCAGACACCCTTTGTTTATTTATTTGCATCAGTCTTTCCTTGGGAAGAGAACCAAATCTCTAAGCAACAAAGTGGGTTCCGGGTCCTTTAAGTTATTGCTTTCATTTCTTTTAAATTTCTAAAATCACTTTCCAACTTAAACTTGGTCTTGTCTAAACTCAAGTGGAGAGCAAATGGAAACAGAGTCAAACTAGCAAATACAGAGGACAAACCTCAGATATGGAGGCAGCTTCTCTCCCTAGCAGCTGCCGTCTCCCCTCTGCCAACATTTTCGTTTCCTCACTGTTTGCTTGTGTATTTTTGAAACCATTAAAAAATCTTTCCCTTCGCCAAAACTTCAAAATTCAATCTTTCTTTTAAATGATCAATAAGACTAATTTTCCTACTTGGTCACAATATTTTCTCCCAGATTCTAAATTTCTAAAAATACAGTCACCAAGAACAAACAAATAAATGAGATGAACCAATAACCTTCAAGCTCACGTGATGCTGAAATCATTTTTAAAGCTGCCATTTGAAATGGTGCTGTGGGAGCGGTATGGGCTGTAAAAGCCAAGCGATTTGCAAAATTATGTGAAGATGAGGAATTACTCAATGCAAACACCTGTTCCAGAGTGATCATCAAATTAGCCACAGCCTAACTATGACCCTGCAAGTTGACTTTCCTTCACCCCCACTCCACAGTCCCTTCTATTTACCAGTAAACACTCACAGACTCACTACACTTTGCTAAACCAAAAGGCCAAATTAAACAACTCATGCCGGAGTTAATGAGGGGCTGAAATAACAGCAGCCCAGCAACATTTGAACGGTGCATTAACAATTGGCAAAGGACTTCCACACTCAGGATCTCACTTACACTTTGAAACCACTGCACACTTAAACTGTTTCCTGGGAAAGTCGCCACCAATGAGTTTTCCCAAAGAATGTGCAAAACTTTAAAATAAAAAACTGAGGTTACAATACCTCAGTTTTCCCATTAAAATACCTAAGTCTCCCTTCTACTCCCTCCCTCCCTCCACCACCTTTCTTTCCAGCTGTCAGTTTTTAAAGTGTATGTTTTAATTTTCCACGGTTGACCACATCCAAAGCTGTTTTAAGAGGCACAGGCTTCTTTTCTTCTCTAAAATCTATATGCAGCCGTGGATTACCACCACTGGTTCTGGTAACATTTGCAAATTCTAACTTACTATCTAAGACTATTTCTAAGGCTATTGTGAGTGACATTAGGCTCGTTTCTGGCAAGAAATCCTCTAGTTGTAATGTATACTATCTTAAATGGTCTTTTTGTGATCCTGGTCTCTACCCTTAAACAAATGAAGGGCATATTTCCCCTGACGGGTGTCCCAAGGAGAGCTTGGGAAGAAATCATCATTATCAAGGCGGTTCACCCAGACACACAGACTTGCTTGTTACCGTATTTAAAGAAGTGGCCACAAAGAAATAGTCATTGGGTTTACAATAGGGGAAACCTAGTATGCATTTCCAAGGAATCACATTTTGGGGAGAATTACAGAATAATTACACATATGCTTAGATCACGAGCATTCAATGAAGCGGACAGTATTTTGAGGATTTAAGATGTTGGTGTTGTGGTCGTCTCTAAGAAACCGGGATAATTCAGACATTCAAATGCAAAACCGCACCATTTGGAGAGTGTAATGCGGTCTGTTCTGGTCACTGTTACAAATTCGGAAAGGATTCCCTGGCTGCAGACATTAGAGGCACTTAATACTTAAATCTGTTTCCAAATGTAAAGCATAGAACAAAAGTGCTGGGCATTAATGAAACGTATCCTAACACTGGTGTGCTGACACATTTCATTAAAGTGTCACTTTGGAAGAGTAAAAAATAATGACTAGAGCTTTGCTGTGTGCAACTTGATAAGGTCCTCAGATGAGCTATCATTAACTAATAACACATTAAACATCCATTTTAACACTATCAGGGTTTTCAGATTGGGATTGAATTAATTTCATGCCTAGGATGTTGTCTATAACCAATCACTATAAATGAATGTCTTTCATTGGTCTAAATACTGATTATTTATTTATTCATGTTAGTTTTAACTGCCAGGAAGTATTATTAGAAATTATTTCAGTTATCTTAATAAAAATACTTTGAAATAGCAAATATATTATTTCCTTATGAGGCCAACCAGAAGCTATTTCCTGAAGGAATGCATTTTGTGTATATTTAAAAATACAAACTTTTACCATTTTTGTTGGGTAACTGGCAGAATAATTTTCTACTGAACTCTCAAAAGTTAAAGTAATCATTTCAGTTCAAAATAGTTTCTTTTTTAATTAAAAAATGTTGATAAAAATACTCAACAAATGTAATCCCCTAGCTCAGCATTTTATGGGTCCAAAAAGACTTCCAATTTAATGTGCTGGTTTAAAGCTAAGCAGTTTTCTATTTCAGAAAATTTTCCATGTATAAATACATGTAATCTTTATTTTAAAACTTCCCCTTCTAAGATCTTGTACTTCAAATATCAAAATAACAAAAACTTTGCAACTTTGGTAGCTACCTCCATACTCTGACAGATTTATGTAGGATGTTTCCCCACATTTACAGATTTGTGTGGTTTTGTGCAGAAAGTCATTTTATGAAACAAAGTGAGACAAAAAATTCTCCCAGCAGTGCCTTATGCAGCCAAGAATCGAGTTGCAAAGTAACAGAAAACAGAAGAGATGAAATAGAGAAATTAGTCCACAGCAAAACAAGAGAACTGCACAAGGAACTTGGAGCTGGCAATCTCGAGATGTGAAAGGTTAATCACAAGATTTAAAATCTAATCTTGCTTTCAAAGGCAGCTCATGTAATTGCATACATTGTAAAGGAACATGAGAACAGTGGGAACAGAAAAAAAAAATTTAAACAAGCAGGCTTGATATAAGCCATAAATTTAATATGGAGAAAAGTAAAAAGTTAGTAAGAGTAAGCACAGACCTAAGTAGAAAATCAGCCAGGGTACTGGGACAGCAGAAATGGCCATAAATAGCCACTCTGAAAGAAAAAGAAATTGTTAATTTTGGATAAATATGGATTCCAATGGGGTACTCCGTAAAGACCCTTTAGATTAAATTCCACTCATTCATGTTGTCTAACAAATATTTATAGGGGGCCCATTTTGTGCTGGTATTGTGGGAATACAAAGAGAAATTAGACACTACAGGAAATAAGTCATAGCTCCCTAGAGCACAAGGCAGAAAGTGAAAGTTCAGAAGTGGAAGAACGCGTTCCATAGAGGGGATGGCATTTAAATTATGCCTTGAAGAAGGGCAGTACTTGGTCATACATAGGTGGGAATGGGAAGGTGCAAGTGACAGAGGTAATTAACTGCAAGAGCAAGACACAGAGATGGGAAAGCCTGGAGTATGTGCACAAGGCAGGAGAACTTTAGGCTGACAGCAAGTACCACCTACCCATGCGGGGCTGGAAAGGCAGATCATGGGACCTGGAGGAGTCTCGCTTCATTCTATAGAAAGTGGGAAACCTTCTATTGGAGGTTTTGAAGCTCAAGAATGATATGATACTAAAGGTTAATTTGGCAACAGTTTTGGTGGTGGGGGGGGCATCCTAGAAGAGGAAGAAGAAAACAGTCTCAAGAGACTGTGTTTCAGAGCGCTAAAAAGGGTTGTACAGGGTTGTATTCTTAGGCTACAAAATACTGAAGCTGTACTTATGGTTGAATATTTCTAAATTCCAAGACTGCCACTTCTTGCTAATTGGAAAAGGAATAAGAGGTGCCCTGAGAAACATGTGGTTTATCAAAAGACAGTAGAAGCCCCTGCCCAGTTGTTGTTACTCAGATCAAATTCCCTGGTTCCCACAGAGAGTTGCAAGATCTCTGGGTCTCGGTGGGGTTGCCAGGGGGTGGTTTGAATGCCAGAGAGTGAACAGACAATAACCAGCCCCAAGGGTACATGGAATTCCCGATCACAGCATGAATTTGGATACATCTCAGGCCCAGCTATGTCATACAACTGCCAGCCAACCCATAAGCACCCCTGGTGCCCAGAAGTGTGCTAACCAGGACAAAACTGACTCCACATCAACATCAAGGAAGAAAAGGAGGCCCTTATTAATAACTGTATGGTGTTAGGGTATAGGGGAGACATTACTGAAATGGATAGAGGCCAAGCGAGATAAAAAAAAATTTTTTTGTGTGTGTTTTCATAGGGGTATTTATCTGTCATATGTATAATGTATAGTGTCTTATACTTTCCAAGGTGCTTTTAAATAATCTGATGTTATTTCATTTCCCCCAATAATGTCATTATTTTCATTTTATAGGCAGAGTTATAGAAGCCCAGAGAGGTTGAGTGGCTTGCCTCAAATCTCACAGCCAATTTCAATCCACTTGGTAGAGGAATAAGCACCCAGAACCCAGGTTTCTTGATTCCTCCACCAGGACATCACCTGGCCTCCCTCTACGTATGATCAACAAATATTCACTGGGTCTTTTCACATGCTTCTAAATCTGAGAAAAACCTAAGGTTTTCCTGAATTTTAACTAGAAAAATCATAGCAGGATTTTAGATATCAAATGAAAACTTCCCTGTGTAGAGCCCTCTGGTGGCAGGGAAACTAGAGTTAGGAGGCAGGAAATGTTGAGCAATTTTCAGGATCCAGATGTCTTGAGAATTTTTTTTAGGATCTGATTTTATGGAAAGATGAGGATACTGAAGGATAGAAAAATTTTTAGAAGGGCTCATCTAATACAGTTCTCTCACTTGGCATATTAAGAAATTGACGCTCAGAGAGGTCAAGCACTGTGCTCATGGTTGCACAGCATGCTAAGCCAGTGCTTCTCTCCAGTAAGAAAGTCACCTCTCAGCATCTTCCTTATTCTCATTTCTCCTGTAGATTCCCATTCATGCCACACAGGCCAATGCTCTTCTTGGGAAGTAGGACACAGGATAAATTCCTGGTATTTGTACAAATAACTGTATGAATGGACACCTCCTGGTTCCTGCCCTTAATGGTTATGTGACCCATGCGACTCTCCCTGTCATCCCCTTCTGAGCCTCAGTTTCCTCATTTGTAAACTAGGAATGGAGACAGTTCCCACCTCGTTGGGTTGTTTTAGGGATTAAAGGAAATAATGCAAGTCACGTACTTAGCACAAGCCTGACATGTAGTAAACACTTGATATGTGGTAGTTATTATTAGGCTTAATCGACCACCTCTGCCGTGGTATACTCAAACCATTCACCCTAAAGCTTTGTGTTTGCCTTCGTCTACAGATCAGAAATAAAAAATATTTTCAGGGGAAGCGAGTTTTAAAGATGGCCCATTCTCCAAGCTGAAAACAATTACTACATACCCTCTGAGACAGCGTCTCAGTGTGCCCAGGGAACCTGGTTCTTCTTCCAGGGTTAATGAGATTGGTTTTTCTTGGCGCAGGGCCAAAGGAATCCATCTCCTGCCCATCTTCTGAATGCAACCTCAGTCCCATGGGAGGATCAGAGAAAAGGAATGGCAACATTTTCCCCATACCTCTCTACCTGCTCCCAGCACCCCTTCCAAGTTTCTCAGTTAAGAGGCGCTTTTCATCCTCAGCTATAAAATGGAAATGAATAAAAATACCTGGCCTTCCTAACCTCAATGCAGATATGGAGAAACTCAAGCAAAGCATGGTAACCTCACTGAACAGGGTGGGCAGAGGTCAGATCTCAGGAAGGCTGAGACAACTAGAATTTGTGGGGACAGTACTGGAAAGAAGAAAGCTACACAATGAAAGAGCACTATGAATCTGCATGGGGTCCTATGAGTCTTTGAGTTTTAAGCTGTACACAGGTGGAGTGAGACTTCCACAAGTCCGGGTAAAGAACAATGGCTGGAGTGCTACAAGCTGAGGAGCTTGCACGGGGCTGGGAAACATTTGAGTCCTCCAGAGTAGTGAGACCTGGCAGGATATAGAGAATATTTAATAGAGATCCCAGAACGGCCACACCTTAAAAGTACAGTCATGTGTCACTTAATGATGAGGACATATTCTGAGAAACGCATCATTAAGTAATTTCATCATTATGTGAACATAATAGTGTGTCCTTACGCGAGCCTCCATGGTATAGCCTGCCACACACCTAGGCTATATAGTAGAGTCTATTGCCCTAGGCTATAGACCTGCATGGCATGTTACTGTAATGTAGGCAATTGTAGCACAGTGGTAAGTATTTGTGTATCTAAGCATAGAAAAGGTACAGTAAAAACATGGTATTATGACCCGGTATAATGTGGTATTATAATCATATACACAGTCCATCATCAATCAAAATGTCACTATGTGGCACATGACTATACGGTTAAATTAGCCTAAGAGTAAAGATTTTCCTAGTCCCACCCTAATAAAGTCTTTACAAGATAAATCTGATCTGTCAGAAAATTAACTAACTATAATAATAAAATTCAACATAGCTTAAAGGAAAACAACAAAATCCAGACTCTCAAACATTTAGCATCCATACTGTCCAGAATAAAATTTTAAAATTACTAGCTGGTGAAGAAGCAGGAAAATATGACCCATAACCTATAGAAAACTAAGTTATTAGAACAGACCTGGATATAAGAGAAATGATGGAAGGAAGTAGAAAAGAACTTTAAGACACCTATTATAAATATGTTCAAGAATTTAAAGGAAAACATGAATATAATGAGGAGACAGAAATTATAAAAATGAAACAAAAGAAATCTCTAGATCTTAAAAATATAACTTCTAAAATTAAAAATTTATTGGATGGTCTTAATAGATTAGATACTGCAGAATAAAAGATCAGTGAATTTAATACTGCATCAGAAATTATCCACACTAATAACAGACCCCAGTGAACTGTGGAACAACATCAAGTGGTATTTGGATTCCTAGGAGCAGAGGAGATGGGGGTGTGGAAGAGGATAAAATTTGATGAATTAATCATGGAAATTTTCTCAGTTTAATGAAAAACATCAACCCACGTATCTATAAAATACAATGAATTCCAAAAAGGATAAACACACACCAAGACATATCTTAATCAAATTACTGAAAACCAATAATAAACAGACTATCTTCAAAGCAGCCAAATCAGGGAGAAAGACATAATACACAGAGGAACAAGTGAAGAGAGGAATTATCACTGATTTCTAATATGAAAAATGTAAGCCAAAAGATAGTGGAATGACATTTTTTAATGCTGAAAAAGAAAGAAGAAATAATTTTATATCTGTAACTAAAGCTGTATTCAATTCTATATTTATACTTATCTATATCTATCTATATTCTATTCTGTTCTATAGCTATAACTATTTTATTTTTTTCTATATCTGGCTAGAATATCCTTCAAAAATGAAGGCAAAATGAAAACATTTTTAGACAAGCAATAATTAGTTGTCAGCAGAACCGCACTACAATAAATGTTAAAGGAAATGCTTCAGGTTGAAGAAAAACAATACTACATAGAAATTTACATCCACACAAAGGAATGAAAAACGCTAGAAATGGTAATGGTTTTTACATTTTACATGAAATGATATAATACTATTTATTAACTTACATTAACGTTATTAAATGATATATGATTTAAAAACTATAAAGCATGAAAATGCATATTATAAACCCTAAGGTAACCAATAATAAAAGGCATATCTAATAAGCCAATGACTGAGATAAAATGTAATACTAAAAAATACTCAATTCAAAACAAGGCAAAAGAAGGGAAAAAACAATATAAACAAAGAATTAGTACACAAAGAAAACAAAATGTAGGATAGGGGCCCAAATTCAATGCATATTCATTAAAAATAACTCTAAGAAAACTAGGAATAAAAGTGAACTTCCTCTACCTGAGAAAGAGCATCTCTGAAAACCCTTTTGCTAACTTAAGATCATGATCAAAGAAGGGTTGTCTATTCTCACCATTTTTATTCAATGTTAGATTAGATTATATTGTATTCCATTCATATTATATTAGCCAGTGGGGAATAAAAAGAAAAACAAGGCATGGCATGCAGATTAAAAAAGAAGAAGTAAAACTCTCACAAATGACATCATCATACATGGAAAAATTCTAAGGAATGTACAGAATAGAACTATTAGAACTATTAGAACTAACAGTGAATTTAGGAAGGAATTTAGGAAGGTTGCAAGCAGAATTCAAGGTCAATATACAAAAATCAGTTATATTTTTATATATTAGCAAAGAACAGTTGCAAAATTAATTTCTTAAAAATACCATTTATGAAAGCACAAATCAATATTACATACATAGGGATAAATTTAACAAAATATTCTCAGGATCAGTATAGTGAAAACAAAAAACAGTACTGATTGAAATTAAAGAAAACCAAAATATTCACAGATTGGAAGCCTCGATATTACTAAAATATCCATTTTCCATAAATTCACCTATATATTTAAAGCAATTCAAATGAAAATCAAAGCAACCTTTTAAAAAAAATTGAAAAGCTGATTCTAAAATGTGAAAATGCAAAATACTTAGAAGAGCCAAAACACTTTTGAAAAAGAAGAACTGATTTGGAGGGCTTTTAATACCTGATTTCAAGACTCAAATAACTACAGTAATCAAGATAGGCTGGTATTGTTTATATAGACATACAGATAAATGCAAGAGAATAGAGAGTGTATGCACATATATATGCATAAACATAACTACATATGTGTTCAATTGATTTTCAAAAAGTGTACAAGTGTAATTAAATGGGAAAAGGAAAGTCATTTTAATGAATGGTTAATGCTACTGGAACAACTGTATATCTCTATGGGAGAAAATAAACCTTTACCACTACCTCTAGCTATATACAAAAATAAACTCAAAATAGATCATAGATCTAAAAGTAAAAACCAGAACTATAAAACATTTAGAAGAAAAGATAGAAAATCATCACTACATTGAAATAAGCAAAGATTTCTTAAACACAATAGAAAAGCATTAACCACAGTGAAAAGCATTAAAAAAAATGGGATTTCCTCAAAATCAAAAACTCTACTCTTCAAGAGACACCATCAGGAAAAGAAAAAGTCAAGCCCCAAACTAGGAAAATATATTCACAATACATATATCTGACAAAGAACTTGTGTCCAGAATAAATATAAGGACACAGCTCAATAATAATAAGAAAACCCATTTTTAAAATGGGCAAAAGAGCTGGGTGCAGTGGCTCACTTCTGTAATCCTAGCACTCTGGGAGGCCAAGGCAGGAGGATTGCTTGAGCCCAGGAGTTCAAGACCAGCCTGACCAAGAGGGAGACCGTGTCTCTACCAAAAATAGAAAAATTAGCCAGGAATCATGATGCACACCTATAGTCCCAGCCACTGAGGAGGCTGAGGCCAGAGGATCACTTGAGCCTAGGAGTTTGAGGTTGCAGTGAGCTATTATGACACCACTGCACTCTAGACTCTAGCTGGGGCAACAGAGCGAGGCTCTGTCTCAAAAAAATAAAATAGGCAAAAGATTTGATCACTTCACAAAAGAAGACAGGTAGATTGATAGATGATAGATAGATATCCCATTATATCTACATACTATCATCAGCCAATAAGGACATGAAAAGTTGGCCAACATCATTAATAACCAGGGAAATGCAAATTAAAAATGACAATCAAATACCAAGTCCTGATGAGAATGTGAAATAACTGAAACTCTCATACATTGCGGGTGATGCAACCACTTTGGAAAACAATGGATAGTATCTTATAAACTTGAACATACACTTTATATGTAACACAACAATGCTACTCTTAGATGTTTACTCAAGAGAAATGAAAACATTTGTCCAGGAAAAATAGCTTGCACATGAATGCTCATAGCCACCTCTTTTATAATAACCTCAAACTGGAAACAATTCAAATGATGTTGTCATCAGGAGAATGAATAAGCAAAATGTGATATATTCATATCATAGAACCACTATTCTACAATAAAAAAGAACATGGATGAACTTCAGGAATATTATGCTGAGCAAAAAAGGTCAGATACAGAGTAAATATTGTATGATTCATTTATATGAAGTTCTAGGATAGGCAAATTGAATCTGTAGTTATAGAAACCAGATCAGTGGATTCTTGAAAGGGAATGTGAAAGGGGTGCGTGAATTGATGGGAGAGATATGAGGGCATTTAGGGGAGTGATAGAAATGTTTTGTGCTTTAATCAGTGAGGTGATTTTGTGGGTCCATATGTTTGCCCAAACTCAATGAACTGCACATGTAAAATGGATGTATTTTACTGTATTTAAATCATACCTCAATAAACTTAAGTTTTTTTTTTTTTAAAAGAAAAAGGGACCGGGGAGGAAAAGAGGGGAGAAAGTGTTGGACCTTTATGTAGACATTAAAAAGGATAAGGCAGATAAATATTTCTGAATTGAAAGATACAAAGTTCAGTGAAAAATGAAAGTTATTAAATAGTAGACTTGATCTCATTTGTGTTTCTTAGAAAGGTAGAGTATATGTATACAGAAATAATATGTACATGTATATACATACCCAGAGAGAATGTCTGAAAGAATACAGAGAAAAGTATGTCAATGGTTACTTTGGGAGCATAGGAGAGGGGAGAGGGCTTTTATTTTCACTTTGTTCCCTTCCATACTTCTCAAATTTTTAATGAGCCTTTCATATCCTCAAAGACCTGCTTTCTTCTCTCTAAATGATAGGGTTAACACAGAAAATAGGAAGACATTTCTTTTTTCCAAGTATTTTTATTGCTCATTCTTATAAAATGTGGAGAAGCCTACATTTTCATTTTTTCTGCAGTAAAATACACAAAATGTGGAATTTATCATTTTAACCATTTTTAAGTTTGCAGCTGAGTGATATTAAGAACATTGCCATTGTTGTGCAATCATCACCACTTCCCATCTCCAGAACTATCTCATCATCCCAAACTGACGCTCTGCACCCATCAGACCGTAATTCCCAGTTCCTCCTTCTCCCTACCTGTGGCAATCACTAATCTACTTTCTGTCTCTGTGAACTTATTTGTCTCTGTGAATTTTACTATTCCAGGTACCTCATATAAGTGGATTCATACAATATTTGTCCTTTGGTGTCTAATTCACTTAGTACAATGTCTTCAAGGCTTATCCATATTGTAGCATGTATCAGAATTTCATTCATTTTTAAAAGGCTGAATAATATTCCATTGTATGTATATACCACATTTTGTTTATCCATTCATCCATCCATGGACACGTGAGTTGCTTCCACCTTTTAGCTATTGTGAATAATGCTGATATGAAAATTGGCTCACGTTCCTACTTTCAATTCCTTTGGGTATATACCCAGAAGTGGAATTGCTGGATCATATGATTATTCTATGTTTAATTTTTTGAAGAACTTCCATACCATTTTCCACAGTGGCCCCACCATCTTATATTCCCACTAGTAATGCACAAGTGTTCCCATTTCTTCACATCTTTGCTAAAACTTGTTGGCTTCCAGGATTTGTTTGTTTTTGTTTTTATGATATCCACTCTAATGGATGTGAAGTGATATCTCATTGTGGTTTTGATTTTCACTTTTGATTAGTGATGTTGAGCATCATTTCATGTGCGTATTGTCCATTTGAGTATCTTCTTTAGAGAAATTTCTATTCCAGTGCTTTGACCACTTTTAAATTGGGTCATTTGCTTCCTTATTAAGTTTTAGGAATTTTTTTAAAAATATATTCTGAATAAAAATCTTTATCAGATATATGATTTGCAATTCTTTTCTCCTACTTGGATCCTGGAAGGAAAAAAGAGAAGAGTCTAGATTTCATAAGCATCAATGTCGTAGGTATCATGAAACTGGTTTTAGAAAAGATTCGACTTCCTTGTTGGGCAAGGGGGTGGGAGGGCAGAGCACGGAAGCTGGGGAGTAATGTCTATCACTGGCATTAACATTAAGGAAAGAGGGAGCAAGGAAAACCTATACCAGAGGCATATATGAGCCAACGTGAGACACACCATATTTCTGATGAGGTCTTCACGCCTTCCTTGCCTTCAAGTAAAAACTGGAGCCATGAAATTCCTTGTTTGTTAACATTCAGATATGGTAATGCCAAGCATTCATGACCGTAAGCATGGAAAATTGATGAAATTACAGTCTGTTCAGGGAAATGATATGGTGATGAGAGAAAGAATCTTTGCCTGTGTCAGGATCCTGGTGGCAGCTTTTTAAAACAGGTGAACATTTTCTTCCCCTTCTGCTGAAAAACATCCCTTTGTACAACATGCCAAGTAGATGTCTATGGAGAAAGGTCAAAGGAAAACAGAGAATGACACAAATAATTGAGATATTTTTAAGGGCATGCAAGTCAGTGAGCATTTCATTAGTATCATTTCAGCAATTTTCTGCTCTCAAAGAAGTAGCCGAATTGAAATCATATACTTTTACTTAATGAGATAAAGAATGTGATTATGTTGCCATAACATCAAGATTTGAGATGGGGGTCATGTAACAGGCATTAGAAAAGTCAAGAGTTTAAAAATCTAAGTAAAATTAATCTGGTCCTTTCCCATGAATACTTTTCAGTAGAATGCATCAAAAAAGAATCCGTTCTTTATGAGCTAATAACAGCCACAAGTCAATGTTCAGAGTAATGCATTTCTAGTATATGCTATATTGAAGTCTTAAGCAATTGAAAAAAGTCTTGGTGTCTCTAATCATGGAACACTTAGCTTCCATCTTAAATACTATCCCCCAAGGTTCAAAGCGGCACAACTGTAGCAGTTAGTTATTGTTGTTTAATGAGTCAAAACTTTGTGACTTAAACCACAACCACTTATTAATTTTCATGAGTTATGCTGATCTGCATCAGATTTGGCTGATTTTGGCTGGGCTCACTTACATGGTCAGCTGCTTTGTTGACCGTGGGTTGGTTGGTCTAGGATGGCATTGGCTAGCATGGCTTGGCTCTGCTCAACATGGTGTCTCATCCTTTGGAAAGCTAGTCAAGCTTGTTTTCATGGCAATGGCAAGGTTAGGAGAGAAGGAATGGAGGCACTCAAGGTTTCTTGAGGACTAGGCTCAGAACTGGCACATTGTCTCTTTACTAAATTCTGTTGGCTTAAGGCACAAGACTAGCCTGGATTCAAAGGGTGGGGAAGCACAATCCATCTCTGGATGGGAGGAACTGAAAAATATAATGACATTGCCAAGGGGAAGAATGGAAGCGTGGTTGATTTTTTTAATCAACCACTATAATTATCTAAACAGATCTAATTATCACAAACAGAATAAAATCAAAAATTATACTGGTAGCTCATTATTTGACTCTTAGGACACATATCCCTAAGGTAACAATGTTAGATTAGGATCCCAGGTTAATTCATAAGTCTATAGCATTGAAGAAACAATTATGCATTGGCAGTGTAACTTAAAAATAATGTAGCTGCTAGAAAAAATAACAACAAAGGGGAAATCAACAGCATTAAATCAGAAATTTATTTTTATTTTTTAGATAAAGTTGTCTTAGAAAAGCAAATGTTATTGCAGGATGACGATATGGTACTTTTGAACCACTAGGATAGTAAGTAACCTGTGAGAAAAAGTACTAGCGTCTTGTCTCTAAGCTCCTCTTTGCCATCTGCTGCCCTACCATATCCTGCCCATCAGGCGAATGTAGTTTTCGTTCTAAATTCCCATCCCATTATAATCTCTTTCTTTCACTTACTACTGGGAAATTCAGGCAACTGCAATAATGTTTAAGCTAGAAGCCTCAATTCCAAATGAAGATTTTTTTTTGTGATGATTCTGAAAAGAATTTCTGTTCACTTTCAAGTGTTTAGGACTTAATGCCATTTATTCCTTTTCTTTAAATGTGTTTTTTATGGTATGTTCCAAACATACAGAAAAATACAGAAAATCACATAACAAATACCCCTGTATCTACTGTTCAGCTCTATCTCAATCCTAGAGTTATTGTCACATTTGCTTTATATTTCTTTTGGAGAAATAAAACATTACTGATACAGTTGCCCTTATGTATCTCTCCCTTTATCATCTTTCTGCCCCTAACTCCTTACCTATAAGAATGCTTCAATGGTCCTAGCCCCTTTTCTGCAATTGCACTTTTTCCCCAGGTTATCTAGCCATTTCTGTGGCTTAAAATCAGAGATGTATCAAGGGTAGTATAGTAGGAGCTGTCTGTCCATCCTTGGTGTAGGTAATAATGGGGTGCATTGTCTGTAGAAATTTTAGGAACAATAAGACTAAGTATTGAGTGGGTCTGATTTTCATTATTACCAGTTCTAAACAGTATCAGTGATAAAATAGTCCTTCCAGTTGGGAGGGGGATCTTTTTTTTTTTTTATTTAACTTATAAATAGTGGTTGCAGTTATTGGTGAATTTTAATAAAAAGATGTTAGTTTCAAATGTGCACATTTTTACTACTTATTCTTTAGTAAGCATTGTATTCTACATAGAAATTAATTTGGAGAATGCTCATTTACATGGTCAGCTCTTAGGACACAGGCAGACTCAGCTATATGTATTCATTTCAAGGAAGGTTCATAATAGTTTGAAATCATTCACTCTTGTGTCAGGTACAGTGCATGTCTCTTCCTACTACACATTCCTGTGTTTAAGCAGGATTCAATTAAATAAATTCAAAATAAACCATAATAGAATGGTGATTGTAAAAATGACAAAATCAGACTTGAGTTATTTCAATTCTGTCATTCTACATGAACATTGGCAGTTTTTGTCTTCAAAATTTAAACAATGAAACTGAGTGTGAGCTGTAAACTGTAATACTTTTGTTGGTAAGTGTAAAATATAATTCATACTTAAATATTTTACTAAATTTAAATAATAGCTTTAAAATGAAAATATATTCTTTTTAATTGTTAATTTTTATTTTAACAATAAAGAATGAATCAAGCAAATCTAAATATCACCAATTATTGCATGATTATTCATGAAAAACATTTTGTCATATAGTAGAGGGAATATTAAAAATGATCCACCCTGGGTGTCAAGCATGCTGGCTATACCACCACTTAAAATACCGATCTACATGTGCACTCCCAAATTTCTATCTCTAGCCTAGACCTCTTGTAACAGCTCCAAATTAATGTACTGGAGTGGCTTCTTAAACAACTCCAGTTTAGCCTACAGACATCTCAAAATTTGTGATGGGCCTATTGATTTTCCCCACACCACCCAGCCTGTACCTCTTTCCAGGCTTTTTGGTAAGTGACGCCATCACTGTCCATCCAGTTACACAAACCAAATTCCAGGAGACATTGTTGATTCTTTCCTTTCCCTCACCTTGCATATCCAAGTAACCCCCAAGGGATTCCTGCTGGTATCAATCTCATTCAAGCCACCTAGTGCCATAAATTCCCAGTATCCCAGTGTTTGCACTCAGACCTCTCCAAAGCATGCCTCCCATAAATAACCCTTGGACAAGGTGACATTGACATCTTTCAAAATCTTTCAATGACTTCCCATTGCTCTGAACATAATGGCCATGGCCTGCAAGCCTCTGTGTTTCCTGTCCAACATCATCTCAGAACACTTCCATCCTCCCTCCCTTGCTTCTATCCATGGAGGGCTTGTTTTGGATTCTCAAACACCCGAAAGCTTTCCCCAACTCAGAGCCATTGCACTTGCCTTCTCTTCTTCCCAGAGAAGCCTGGAAGGCTTTTACTCCAGCTTTTCTGAGGGCTCATTCATTGTCATCCTTTAGCTTGCAGTTTAAAGTCACTTCTTCAGGGCAACCTTCCTTGACCCTCTTTACACCCATTATCATCTTCACAATTATAGTGTTTCTTCAGCTCCCGGGGAATGATTTCTCTCCCTCACTACACTGTAAACTCCAAGAGAGCAAACACCTGGCGTACCTGCTCACTGCTGTATCTTCAGTGTCTAGTAGAGTGTGGACACATTTTGGGCACACAGTATTTGTTGTGAATGAATGAAAGAACTCTCCCTTTTTGCTCTGCATCTATATGATTGCTTCAGAAGCTGCCATGCTCTCATGTGACGTTCTCCCACTGGTCCAGGAGAACACATCTTGCTCACGGTGAAACACCAAGCCCCTTTCTCAGGATTTCGGAACTGGGGTTGAGAAAGAGTCATCCAATCCCTCTCGGGTAGATAAAGTTGCACCAAGTTTTTACTTAGGGGCTATCCATGACTTTACTTTCCATCATGTGAGCCAGAAAAACAGAGAAAACAAATAGCTAGAAAGATAATAAAGCAGATGTGCATAGAGTAGTAAACACAAGAGACAGCATCCTGATGGTGTCATTGGGCCTGGTCCCAGGTGTTCTGAGGCTCCATTACAACCTTGACCTCGGTGCCTACTAGATATGGCAGAATCCACATACTAAAGAGCCCTTTTGCTCAAATGTGTTCAGATTGAATGTTTCTCACTTGCAATCTTAAAAATACCACAAAAGCACAATTCTTTTGGCCAAAAGGTCACATGGATAAACACTGGCTATGAATTGCTGTGCCCATCAAGTGAGCAGTTCAAGAAGGTAATGTTAAATAAGTGGAAGAAAGTCAATGTCACTCTTAAAAAAGACACCGATAATCTGAACTGGCATTTACAAGCCAAAAAGGACAGAAAGAAAATGAGATAAATGACCAAAAGATTCACTGAGAAGAGTCCACTGTGATTAGGCAGGAGGATAGTAGCAGTAAGAAGGTGTCCTCAGAAATAAGGGAGGAGGACAGGACAGAGAGGACATGTACCCTTTAGTAGACTTGAGTACTTGTAGTGATGATGAGACCAAGTAAATTCACAACCTAGAAGGCATTCATCCACCAGATAGTCACCAAATGCCCGCTATGTGCAGGATACTGAATGTGGCCTATGCCTTCGGTTCTGTGTGCAGTCTGTGCACTGAGCAAGGGTGAGAGGAAGTGGTGGTCTGAACTCCAAGCCAAGCTCTGCTTGCCCAGCTGCGAGCAGAAGTTGTAACTGCCCAGACTGGGCCCCTGTTTAAAGTTCACACAAAGATCAGTGGTGGTCCTGCCTGAGGTTCAGAGCTTCTAGAGATCAAGCACAGATCTTACCTCCAGAGTATACCTATGCTAAATCCACACATTGTTCATTACAAAACACTTGCCGGAGTAGGGCACATTTGACAGAAATCTTGAATTATTTATAGGCAGACAGACAAGGGGGCTAAAGGTTTCAAGAATGGGAACAGCATGTGCAAGAGCTTGAAAGTGTGATACATGGTGGTTTGTTTCAGGCACTGCAGGCAAGTCAGAAAGCCAGGGAATCAGCTGCAGAGAAGAAAGGGGTGTGGAGGATGCTGGAAAGGGAAGAGGCCATCAAGAAAGGCCATGTGCTCTACACTAAGGAGTCTGGTGTTCGTCCTCTAGTGTACAGAGCTGCTGAAGGAATTTACGCCAGAGAGTAACGCAAATGGGGATGGTGGATGCACAGGAGGAGGCCAGGCCTGGAAGCAGAGAGACCAGTTAGGAGGCTGGTGCAATAGTCTAGATGGGGACCCGTGAGGGCCTCAACAAAAGAGGTGCCAAAGACAACTGAAAGGAGGAAACAGACTGAGTGACATTTAAGGGGTAGGATGGGGACAATTTAGAGACCATAGGTCCAGGCTTGCCTAAGCCAATTTCTGTTTACATCTGTTATCCTGGCTTCATTATTAACAGTGCCCCTTGCACTCATAACAGCGTCCCGGTTTGGGTGATAAATTGTCTGTTCACCCTAACTGTAGGGTGTGAAAGAAAGAGGAGTATAGGATGTCCTTCAGGATCTGGCTTGGACATCTCTGAGAATCATGGCTCCAGTTACTAGTACTGGAACTACTACTAGAACTAGTAAAAAAGGAACAGTTTGGGGCCAAAGAAATAACAAGATCATCATATACCAGCTTTAAGGTACTTGCAGGACATTTGTGTGAAATTACCAAGGAAATACTATAAAATATACTAGAGTACAGAATGTTAGAAAAGATCATAAAAGACTATAAGACCATTTGTCATTGTTATACAATTCTTTCCCCTAAAATTTTTCTCTAGTCCTTAGATGCATGAAGTTCTACATCAGAACCTCAAAATCATTGACAGGAAGTTGAAAGCACACCCATGGCACATGGAGAGAGTAAAACCAATGGATTTTACCAATTGACACTGCCAAAGGAGTTTGGTTTCTGCTGCCAAATCTTTTTCCGCTGGAAAACTTCCTGCCTTTAAATAGGAGTATTTTACAGAAATGTCAGCACCCCAGGCTCTCACAGGAGAGGCTTAATGTGCAATAAGCCAATAAAAAACGTCTAATTTTTCATCTAGACATTCAAGACTAAAACATTCCAAACCATAAAGTAGAAATGTTCACAGACTGAAATTAAAACTACTTTTTGCATTCTGGATTTAAAATTAAATGGGAAGAATAATGTAAGATAAGCTGAAAACTGGCTTCTCTCTTGACCTTCACCACTCACTCTGTGGCTTCCTTAACCAGCTCCCCAACCACACACGCGCTTTCGCACACGCACACATACACTCACCACTAATACTTGAGTTGAACTTCAGCAAAGAAACAATTTGTCACAGCAACAGCTGAAACAAGAAGTGTCAGCAAGATGGATTAGACTTATTATCACAGGCTCTAGCACCCATCAGGACCATGACGACCGTGCCTTCTTCTAACAGCCTATGCTGGGGGAGTAGTAACCAGCCAAAACCTGACGGGCCACGGGAGCCGACAACACCCACTCTCTCCTGGGCCACGGGAGACAGCCAGCCTACCCCATGCCCCGCCAACTGGACCCCCATCAGACATGACCACCCTGCCCATCCTGCCCTGTTACCAGGCTCATTAGGCTCTACTTATGCCTACACAATCTAAACATCGCACAGCAGAACCATCATAATTGATTAAGGAGATATACCAAAGAGTAGTTTTGCTCAAAGAAATGTTTTTTGAATTCTAGTGGTGTACCCTCAACAGGGGGGACATGGAATCCTAGTGTGCTCACTTCTCTCTTGTTTTCAATTGGTTGAGGTTTAGAGAGGAAGGAAAACAGGGCAGGAGGATGGGAAATGTCTTATTTAGCATAGTGGAAAGCACACGTGAGCTTCAGAACACACTGTGGACGCTCTGCTACTGATAAGCTGTGGAACTGTGGGAAATCCCTTCTGCTTGCTGATTCCTACTTTCCAAGCCAGGATCCCGGAAGCAATCCTTTTCCTTCTCATTTGTCAAGCACCTCAATTTCCAACTACATCTTTCACGTTTGTTTTGGTTTTAAGCTTCTGTTTATGTTCTACTGCAACTTAATATCCTTCCTTGTCTTCCCAGTGATGGGAAGATAAACACCCACCTTCATATTGAGGCATACAGCCTTTTAGGATCTCATCCCTACAGCAGAAATAGGAGAATGATGAACAAACCAGGTGGACCTTCCTGCCATTGATTCTTCTCCTGGATTACCCCACATCTTTTAACTCGACACCCTCTGGGTGCTACGGTCTACCTGCATGGCCAGACCTCACCCATCACTCAGATGTGAAATACTCACATATACCTCCCTTTTGTGGCCTTTAGGACCTCTTTACAATCTTAAAAATTGTTGAAAACTCCAAAGAGATTTTGTTTATGTGGGTTATATCTGTCAGTTATCACTCTATTAGAAGTTAAAACTGGGAAATTTTGAAAATATTTGTTAATATCTGGAAAATCATAACTTGTTAATATAAGTAAAATATTTGGGTAAAAATAACTCTATTTCCAAAACAAAAAAAAAATAGGGAGCAGGGTAGCATTGTTTTGTATTTTTTCAAATTTCTTTTAACATCTGGCTTAATAAAAGACAGCTGGATTTTCATATCTGCTTCTGCATTAAATCTGTTGCAATATTACATGTCACATGGCCTTGGGAAAACACAATATACTCGTAAGAGAGTGAGTGTGAACAAATCAAGTAGTATCTTAACATTATTATGAAAATAATTTTGAGACCCCGAAAGACTCTTGGAAATGCCCAGTCCCAAGATCACATTGTGAGGATCTCTGATCTAGGATAGGTCTAAAGAGTTAAACTTCTTAAGATTAAGGACCATGGAAGCAGTCAAGCAAACCAGGTAACACACAGATTTAGGAGTAGTTAGGGTTGGATTTGAATATCAATGTTGCCACTTAGAAATGTGGTATGTAACTTATATAAGCCTCAGTTTACTCACTTTTAAAATGGGAATAATGCCATCTATTCCATGAAGTTACTGTAAAAATAAAATAGGGTATATAACTGCTTGCCACAGCCTAGGAGGGACAGACATGGTAATTATGAGAGTGAAAGAGAGTGTCACTAAATGACCTCAAAAAGTCATGTGCTGTCCTGACACACTTTAGCTCTTGCTATCTATCTTGAGGGGATAAAAGGCACTAGCATATATAGTATATTATAGCATGGTATGGTACAGTCTAGTATAGCACAGCATGGTACACAGTATATTAAGCTCCTGCAGCCAGGGTAAGTAGTTGGTCAGCTAGATGAAAGAGCAGTTAAAGCAGGGGATCACACAAAATAATGCACACTTACCTGAAATATGTGATTTTGATCTAAAACATGTATATGAACATTCGTCAATCTCCTGAAATGTGACCAGTGCTTTTCTTGAGAACAAGACTTCTCATTGGTGTTCTGTGTCATCATTCTTACATAAACCCATGACACAGAATACATCAGCTATAATTTCAAGCTTCGTCTTTTGAAGTGTAAGACATTGGAGAAGCAATCTGAATACAAAATCTTTTAGACTTTTACTATTTTTTCCCAATATCCCCAGTTTTCTTTACTTGGATAGTAATTTACTCTTAGTAATCAGCTTTGAACTTAGTCCCAAGACATTAAACTTAGTTTTTATTGAAACAATAGCTCTCTTCCACTTTGCAGTTAAATTTCATTATCTAATATTGAATTAAATTATATAAGTACTATAGCAAGATTAACTGGCATAAACAGGTTTGGGAACAAACAACTGCCTCTTGGTAAGCACACAACTCAACTGGTGAGGGCGGACATGAATAGGGATGCTATGCAGTGGCCTGGAAGCCAAGAGTGTTCGGGGTTCCTCAAGCATGGGTCTGGACATTTAATAGAGAGAATGGAAAGCAATGGTTTATCTGAATTGGTTAAGTGGAAATTGCTTAAGAGAGTTTCTATAGATCTGTTTCTATTGTCTTGAAAAGATATTCAAAAATCCTAAATGAAAAATAATAGTCGCAGAACACCTAGAATGCAGTATGCCCTTAACTGAAAACAACCCAAAAAATCTGTATATGTCCACATGTTGTAAATGCACAAAAAAGGGTCTAGGAAAATGCACACCGCATCCTTGATCGTGGCCGTCTCTGGGACAGGCAGAGACTTAGCATTAGAGTAGAAAGTCAGTTTCACTTTTTTTCTTATATACTTCTATATTGATTGAATTTTGGCCATATTTTTATCTATCACCTATTTATCTCCTACAGCCTTGGGGCCACATGTGGCCTTCTGGATCCTTGAGTTTGGCCTTTTGACTGAATCCAAATTTTACAGAACAAATCCTTTTGTTAAAAGGGGTACACCAGAGAAAGATGAAGTTTTTCTTGCCTCCTTGGGTGCTTAAAAACGAACAATCTTGAAATCAGAAGGCTGCAGGTTCCCCACATCTGGAAGTAAGCAGGGAGTAGGGAGAGTTGGTGATGTCAGTTTCCATCTCAGAAGGAAGCAAGAACAGGCCACAAGATTTGATTCTAAAATTCTGTAAAACTTAAAATCACTGTACTATGTTCAAGTTGGCCACTTTTGCTACTTCCTACCTGTTTCCGCACCTTATCAGTCATAAATCTGTTCAATGCCAAAGCGCTGTGGCCGGTTTCAGTGCAACAGAGCACGAGGCCCCCTGCTCTGCGACTGCACTTAGGAAGGGAGAATCCCAAGGCGGAGAGATGGAGGCAGGACCCAAAGTCACAAGAGCAGGCTGAGTCCCGAAATCCACGGTACGGAGGGACAAAGCACACAGGAAGGCAATCACAGGGGAGGCTCTGAAGGTTAACAGCAGAAAGGCCTCTGATGTCCCCCTTCCCAAGAGCCCACGACTTCCTGCACTGGTTAGAGGGTGTACAAAGATCCTCTCTAAGCCAACACTACCGCTCTCTGCTGTGCTGACTTACAGGATGGAAAGCAGCTAGTGGAGAAAAACTACAAATGAGGCTGACAGGTGTGCCCACGACACACTGCAACTTTCCCAAGCAATCAGAGAGCATTTATCTGTCAGGGCCGACCCCAGCAGGTGACTTTCACTTTCCACTAACTCAATTTGTGTAGCAATAAGCAGAGCTCATTGGCTAAATCTGCCTCTCTCTTGAAGAGGAATTTGCTATGGCTTGAAGCTGCTAGCTTAATTCCCGTCTCCTGTTACAGTCAGGAAGCTATATTTCTATTGGATTAAAATGAAGTAATCTGAGGTCTGGAAAAGACCTTAGAACACATCAACTGTAGCCTCTCCTTTCAATGGTGAGGACCTGGAAGGCCACGGAAGAAAAACACCCAAATAAGGCAACTGAGAGAAGTGGTGGAGATCAGAAACTCCACAGGAGGATCAAGTAGACCCCACACTGTGTGGGGCAGGTGGAGGGAAGGATGGATGTTGCAGGGTGATGAGGTGGATGCTGCATTTTCCAGGAGGAATGGCATTCTGGTCATTCCTGGTCCAACCTCTCCCCAAAGCCCTTACACGATTTCCAACCTCTGCCTGAATACTTTCAAGAATGAGGGTCTCACCATTTCACTAAGCAGACCCAAAACAAAGTTGTTTTTTTTTTTCCAGATAGAATTAAATCTATCTCCTCAAAACTTTGACCCATTACCCCAGTAGTTCTTACCTTGCCTGTATATGAGGCTCACCTGTGGAACTTTTGTAAAATCTTGATACTCAAGCTATACACCTGGCCAATAAAATCATAATTTCTGAGGGTAGAGCGCAGGCATCTGTCTGGAGCTCCTCAGTGATGCCAATCGGGGACAAAGATGGAAAAACACTGCATTCACCTCAGTTCTTGTGTTAGTCTGTTAGGGCAGGGCCGCCATGATGAAATACCTCAGACTGGGCGGCTTACACAGCAGAAATGTATTTTCTCATAGGTCTAGGGACTGGCAGTCTGAAATCAAAGTGCTGGCAGGTTTGGTTTCTCCTGAGGCCTTTCTCCTGGCTTACAGATGGCCACCTTCTTGCTGTGTTCTTACCTGGCCTTTTCTCTGTGTGCTTGTATCCTTGGCATCTCTCTTCTTAAAGAAACACCAGTCGCATCAGATTAGGGTCCACCCTTATGACCTCATTTAACCTTAATTACCTCCTGAAAGGCCCTTTCTCCAAATATAGTCACATGGGGGGTTAGGACTCTAACCTATGAATTTTAGGAGAACACAAGTCAGTGCATAACAGTTCTCACTGACTAGAACTGGTTGAGTTAAAGCACCTTACCCAATGTTGTGGGACTCCCACATGTACCATGAAATGTTAGGCTGTGAGGGTGGCCAGTTGGATTCGGGGCCACCAGAGGCCCTGAGACAGCTACCTCTGGCCCTATACAGTCACCCAAGCATCCTTAGGAAGCAGCCCCACTGAGTAGGGCCCGAACTCATGCCCAGCAATTTCACCATCCCCAAATGCAGCAAACGAATGAGCAATACCTGGCCTTCACTGATCTTCCCAGTAAGCTGAACGTGGCCAAAGAGGTTTTCTGCCATCCGGATCTCTCCTTCCACAGTCAGCTGGAGCACCCACAGTGATCCTGGAGGAGTTGCAGGTGCCCAGGGAGCACAGAGCACAGGCCAAGGAGGCAGGTGCTATAGGCCATGCAGATGCAGCTCCAGGTGGTGGCTTCTACACTCTCCCTTCACATGTATCAGATGGCATTACTGTGACAAACGAGCTAGTGTTAGGCAAGCAGATTCTCTGCAAATTAGAGCTTAATCATTATTTTGAAATGTTCTAAATCCCATCCTTTAGCAGACCAGTTGTGGCTACTTTTACAATTATGCCCTGTCTGCCCATTCCTTTCCACCTCTAATGCTTCCACTTGGATGAAGCCACCATTATCTCTTGCCTAGACTATTACAAGAAACTCCTAACTGGTTTTCCAGCTCCTGCATTTCTTCCCCTTATATAATTTCTGCTCCGCATGGCAGTCAGAGTGTCCTTTTAAAACCTTAATTAGATCATGTAATGTCTCCCCAACTCCCTACACCTCTTAAACCCTTCCAAAGGCCCTTCAAATAAAACCTAGAGTCCTTCCTACAGCCGACAGGGCTCTACATGACCTGGCCTTGCCTTCTTCTCCAACCGCACCTCCCACTGCTCTTCCAGAGTAGACCATGTTCCAGGCATGCAGGCCTTCTCTCTGGTGCCTGGGGAGAGACTACTCTAGACCAAAGGTCAAGGCCAAGTGGAGATATGAAGCAAGCAATTAGAAATAGAGTTTAGAGTTCAGGGGGACATCTGAGCTGGAGATGTAACTTTGGGTGTCTAGTAGAAACCCACAAGTCTCGATGATCCCACCAAGGAAGTGAGCTGAAAAGGAGAATAGGACTAAAGTCTGAGCTGTAGGCTTCTCCTAACATTCAGAGGTCAAGCAGATAGAAAGGGTCTGTTAATCAGCTTGACTTTCTATAATGTTTACATAGATCAAAGCATCATATTGTACCCCATAAACAGACACAATTATTTGTCAACTACAAATATATTTTAAAATTAAAAAAATCTGCAAAACAGACTAATAAGCAGCTAGCCAGTGACACAGAAGAAAAATCAGGAGATTTGGGTGCCTTAGTAGCTCTCTGAGAAGTGTGTTAAAAATATACATTTTCAGAACTTATCCACTGGAGTTTTGTTTCCGTATGAAGATGGGCACTCAGAATTTTTTGTGTTTTAAACAAGCACTCCTAGTCTTGTCATCAGAGAAGCCTGGGAAACACTGCTCTAGAGCTTGTCCCAGGCAGAAGAATCACCTGCATGGGCCCTTTTCAAACATATACCTTCCAGAGATCTTGCCTCCAAGACACTGAATCTGAGTCCCCAGGGGACTTAGAATTTGTCAGCTCATCATCCAAACTTATTACTTCTTAGGACTTGTTCCAAAACAAGCCACATGGTTTTGCTTTTGAGCCGATGAATCAGAACTTCTCTCTTCACTTACAAAGGCTGACATGCCATTTCTACCATCTCATAAATTGGAGGTGCTTTCTCTAAAACCATACAGAATTTATTTTGTCACATGTGCAGTATGTTAGGGTCTTGGCCAAGAGTCTTAGGTATGAACTAGAATTAGAACAAACAAATGGGAACCTTAGACATAATAGTAAAACTAAGAGAGCTCTCCACCCAAGTTTCTTAGCTGATCTTAGCTTTCAAAAGCGTACACATGGAGTCATTTTCTCTGAGTCTCTGGAACCATGTTTACTTTTCCCAGGAGTTTGGATGCTGGTGATGCCAAGATGGCACTTAACAGTCCCTGGGACTGGTGTCCCCACGCTTCTCCTAACCCAACCTGCATCATTTGGCTTTTCAGAGTCTGCATTGAACTCTCTAAATTTCCTTACTCTGGACGTTAAAAACCCTCTCTCTGACCATTTGATGAAAATGGGAAACTTTTTGCCCTCTCTGACACAAATCATTCCTTGTTGGGCACCCGATGGGCACTTGGGGTTAATTAGAAAATCCCCATCAAGAGTTCAGAGGCCAATACCAGTTGTCAAAATCCCACATTCCCCTCTTTCCCGGCTTTCAAGTGCAAAACAACCTGTGTCTGAAGATGTGCCGGAGATAAAAGGGCACACACCAGCCCGGGGGCTTTGCCTCAGCCCTATTCACGGGCCCACCACCATGAATACAACAAAATCTCAAATGAAAGTTTTAATCTCCCCACTGCATTCAGCCTAAAGAGAAAAGGGCTTCCTTTTAACAATTTCCCCCCTTAAACCTTTTGTGTTGCAATGCTCCTGAAAAAAGCGGAGATTTCACTCTGACCCTGCGAGGGCTTTACGCCAAAGAAAGCAATGCACCTCAAACCTTTTGTGCTGAAATAACAAGGGCGGCCGACTCCCAAGCAGCGGCGGCAAAGGCTGCAACCCAGTGGTGGGGCTCGCGGGGGACAGGGGGTGCCCGCGTCCCTGCAGATCCCGGCTCTGCCCTCTCCACCGATGGGCCTAACGGGAAGAGTATGATCACGCCGTGGGCCCCCTTGCTTCTCAAAACTGGGGAGTCTGGGGTGGGAGCGCGACAAGAGTGGATGATTTCCCAGCCAGAGCGCCGGTCTGAAACGCATCAGCGCCAGGAGGCCCAATTAGGCCCTTTGTTTTCATAGTGCGCTCAAAGGAAGAAAAAACGATTGCAGCATAAACCTCACTCCAAGGTCAATCGAAGCACCCTTTGGTCAATCGAAGCACCCTTTGCGGAGAACCCTGAACGGCTGTGTTCACAACACGCTGGCTGATTGCTGGGAAGCGGATTCCGACTCCCTCCGCCATGCCTACCTTTGGGCGCAGACTCCCGGCCACTCCGGGAGCAGGGAGCTGCCTCCCGCCCCGCACTCCACCTCGGGGTGCAAACCGCCTCCCCCTCAGCCCGCCCTTGCCACGAGGCCTTGGAGCAAAGGCTCCGCGATGTTTCCGTCTGCGCCCGCCTTCGCAATTACCGCCTCTGCACGCAATGAAATGCTAGGGGTGCTCGTGGCCAGAAACGCATCCACCCCCCACCATCGTTTCCAGCATTAAAAAAAAAAAAAAACACCAAATGTTTGTTTAATAAGTATGACGTCCCCGATTTCTGTATTTCCTCCAAAGAGCTGCTCTGAATGTTTGAAATTAGCGCCTGGTATCAATCCAAAGCGTCGGGATTAAAACCGGAGGCGCAGTTCTGAGCTCAACACGGTTTTATTAGCCTTAATTTGGTGTTCCTTAATTCTGACAGCCCAGTGAATACCATCTTTTCAAAAGCGTGTTTTCGTCGAGCGGCCAGAGTTCAAAAGGTCCGAAGGGAGCGCCCGGGCGTTTCCAAAGCCGCCCCTGCCGGTCGCTGCCCACCGTCCAGAAAACCACGAATAAGCAAGCCCCTTTCGTCCCTGTTGCCGTCTCCTCTCGTTTGACCCGTCTGCCTCGTTAGTCTTTTCACCATTTCTGAACATGATTTTTATTGAGGGGCTGAGACAGCACAGCAGATACGTTGCCACTGTCCACGACAAAATTCTTTGATTTATTTTTCTTTTTAAAATCTGTTTGTAAAAAAGCCTCCTCTTTCCTTTCCTGGCAGGTTCTTTTTGGTGTGCATGATCTGGTGTGTGTTTGTCTTCAGGACAGTGAGAGGGACTGGGGATGTTTTGAAAAGATGTCTCAAATTCAGAGGGTTAAAAGAAACAGCAACGAGAAGGGGGTGATTGTACGATTATTGTTTTTGTTTTAGAAAGGAGTAATAACAAAAGCCAAATAGCATTTGAAATTATGACATAATCTGGGTCAAATGTCACGTATTTTTAAAATGAAAAGTGCATATAAAGACTTTCAGATTCCTTTTCATTTGCTACTTGCTGAATAAAGGTGGTGGGAAATGCCTCTTTGATCATTTTTAGGCTGGGAAATTTTAGCCAACTTCTTACATCAAATACACATGTGTGCTCGTGCACAGACACACACACACACACACACACACACATGCTTTGGAAATGAGAACAATAATAAACCAACAATAAAATGATGATAATGCTGATCAACTTTTCTGCGTCTACATTCTAACTGCAGGCTCAGCATTAGAAAAGCAAATCAACACACAGCTTGATTAAAGTGTTTCTAAGTTCCCTTCCAGTTTTAATAGTCTATAACATTATCTCTCAGGTGTTGGTTAGTTCAAGTAGAAGTGTATCTTTTAAAAGCCATAATTATCTGGATAATTAGACTAATGCAATACAATTTAAGATAGTAATAAGTACGTGTCTTTTTATACAAAGTTATATTTCAAGTGCACAAAGGTTGCTGCACTTAAATGAATTCTGGTGTAAATTATTCTGTGATGATGAATTTTCTAATAGGAGTAAGCACCCCCTTATTAATCTGTTTTGTATATCTGATTTTTCTCAAACCATAATTCTTTAAAACCAGGCATAGTTTTCTTATACACAAGAATGGCTATATTCACGATATACTCAAATTAACAAGTCTCCAGAGTCAAAGACAAAACTGAGGAGGCTGAGTGACATTTCTTTGTAAATAAGAAAAAAAGGGGAAGAGGGCAAATGTCATTTATATAAATATGTCATAGAATTTTAAATCACATGTTTTTAAAGACACTTGATTGCTTATCTTGTTAGAAAAATGACAAGAGATATAAAACGTAGGGAAAGTCACTTAGAGAATATAAAAGTATTTTTAACCTTTCCACTAAATAGATCTGTGCCAAATTTACATCTTTGTGAAAGAAAATAGAATATTAAATTTAAATGTACAATATTTTCACTGAATTATGAATAAGTCCATTTAATGTGGCTCTTTAAGGAAAAGTTTTCATTTGATTTTGATGCTTTCTTCAGAAGTTTTAGAGAACGGAATTTTTTTTTTTCAAAAAAGTTAATACAATCATTTACAAATTTCAGTTAAGCAAAGGTGGAAAAGAAACAAAGTTGTACGATATGGTGATATCTGAACTTTTATCTTTTAACACTAAAAACACTAATACTCCTTCAAGACTGAGTAACTTGAAAGTCAATTAGTGAATCTTGCTTACAAGCTGGAATAATATTTCTCATCTCAACATTTTCTCTGCTTTTCTTAAAGCAAAGAGAAGACCTGGTACAAAGCACCTGTTGCACTACCTACCTAGTCCAATTAGACAAGTCTTTTTGGGTTTGTGGAAATAATGACCCACGTGAATCACTACTTTCAGACTAACTGAATCTGAAAACCCTGGTCAGAGCAGTCTTTTTATACTCACAAAGTCAGCAGGCATCTTGCCTCTTATAAAGCCTAAAATCTATCCAGCACATGCAGAATAATTCACATCACTGCCCCTGAAACCCTTTGAAGCAAATAAACAGAAAAGGCCAGGGGAAAAAAAAAGAAAGAAAGAAAAGAAAAAGATTAAGATTTGATCTCAATTTAAACATGTTAACAGTAACTCTATATTATGCCAGATTTTACCCAGCTGTTTTGGATCTTTAGTGAATTTGAACAAGAGAGCAAACCTGTTTTAAGGATTAGAGGATATAAAGGTTCAAAAGAAGTTGAACCCTTTTCTGAATTACATATCTCCTACTCTGGCTTCTTGCTTAGAAGACTTAGGATTCAATGCCATTGATTTCCTTCTCACTTTATTTCCGTGGAAGGATCTGGTTTTCTTATAATCACTTCCCAAACCAGATCCCTCATAGACTCAGAAATTATAAATAGTGTATATCACACAGTGTGGGCTCTAAATTACTCTCCCAGGGCATTGGGGTTTATTTCTGAAGCCATCCATAACCACCACGTAAAGTACAATGAAAGAGGCTTTATTTTGGTTTCACTCTTTTTTTAGAAAAACTTAAGTAAAAGACCAAATATTACGACATTTAGGTTAAGGTTGCAACCACTTATCAAATTATCACTTCCCCTCAAAGAGTGAATTTGCTTAGTTTTCCAAGAACTATAGAGAAAAAGAGGGACACTTTGACAGGTAAGAAGGTCTGGTGTTTAGTAGAAGCTGATTCTGTAGATTAAGTTCAAATGGAGGGCAAGAGAGAAATGCAGCGGTCCCTCAGTATTCGTGGGGGATTGGTTCCAGGCCCTCGCCTCACACCGAAATCTGCTTGTATCAAGTCTCACAGTGACTTTGCAGAACCCGCAGGTGGGAAAAATCAGCCATCTGTATACATAGGTTTGGCATCCCTCCATCAGCGTTTGGTTGAAAAAAACGCTCGAATAAGTGGTCCGTGTAATTCCAACCTGTGTTGTTCAAGGGTCTACTATATTTAAGTGTAACAGCAGGAAAAAAAAAAGTTTGAAAATGAATGAGTAGTGGGGAACTACTTATATGTAACATCAATCACTGAAACTTTGCTGATCGGAAGGGAGTTTGTCATGACCATTGAGTTAACAAGCCCCATGGAAGACACTGCAGGAACTACAACGAAAGGCCATTTCCCGTGCCCTTCATTTTAGAGTCAGGGATGAAGTATCTGGAAAGATACACTACATTTGTCTTTGGACAGGGAGAAACAAGGGTTTGGGGGTGCAAGTAGGAAAATATTTATTGAACATTGCAGGTCATTGTCACAAGAACTCTCTGTAGTGGATATTATGATGCCCATTTTTACAGATGAATAAAAGAAGTTTTGGAAAGTTTAAGTTTCTTGCACAAAAAGGACAGCAACTACTTGGTGGGGCTGAAATTCTGATTCAAACCTACCCATTCCATTTTGTTGTTGTTGTCAGACACTCGGTTTTGGGGGTCTCTCCCTGTCTCCGAGGTAGTAGTGTGGCACAATCACAGATCATACCTTGCTGTAGCCTTGGACTGTTGGGCTCAAGGGATCCTTCCACCTCAGCCTCCGGAGTAGCTGAGATTACAGGCCTGAGCCACTGGCCGGCTCTCTACCCTTTCTATATCATGTTGCCTCTTTGTTCCAGAGTAGGGCCAGGCCCGGTGGCTCATGCCTGTAATTCCAGAACTTTGGGAGGCCAAGGTAGAAGGCTCCCTTGAGGCCAGGAGTTCAAGAGCAGCCTGGGCACACAGTGAGACACACCGCCCCCCTCCACACACACCCTGTCTCTACAGAAAACTGAGAAATAGCCAGGGCTAGCTACCGGCAGGCTGAGGCAGGAGAATCATTTGGGCCCAGGAATTGGAGGTTATAGCAAGCTATGATTGCATCACTAAACTTTAGCCTGGGTGGCAGAGCAATAAATACTTTGCCTCTAGAAAAAAGAGTGGAAGTGGTATATGTAGGGAAGTTATATTAAAGCTTCTGTTTTTTCCCCGATCTGTTATTGGATCATTTATTTCAATGAGTCAATAAATATTGATTAAGCATCTTTTACTTTCTGCTACCCCCAAACGGTATTTGGTACAGGTTAAGTGCCTTGTCCAAGGTTTCACAGAACCCAGACAATGAGACTTGAGTCCATGCCCTCAATTAAGAGCCATTTGTAAGAAATTACTATGTTTTTTTAAGAGACAAAATCTTACTGTCACCCAGGTGGGAGTGCAGTTACACGATCTAGCTCACTGCAGCCTCCAACTCCTGACCTCAGCTGATCCTCATGCTTCAACCTCTTGAGTAGCTAGGACTATAGGCACTTGCACCAGGCCCAGCTATTTTTAAAATTATTATTATTATTATTTGTAGACACAAGTTGCCTGGGCTGGTCTCCAGCTCCTGGCCTCAAACAATCCTCCAACCTTGGCCTCCCAAAGTACTGGGACTAGCCACCGCCCCAGCCAGTAAGTGCCATTCTTGACTGCCTCTGCTATAGTCACCAAAAAGATTTGAGAGATCTGCAAATTGTTCCGTGAGCTGCAAAATAGGTAATCCAGAGGAAAGGGTGAGAAAACATTGCATAAAGCTGATCCAGCAGGAGAATATATGCCCCCTGTCTCAGTGGGAAATGTGGCATTTGCATTAAGATTCAAGAGTAGCAAGAATAAATTGTTGGCCAAATGGGATGATAGCAACAAAGGTGAAGGCATTCTAGAAAATGGTATTGATTTTCTACAAAGCAAAGCATTAGCATTACCAGCCCTTTATTAGATTAAAAATAAGTGAAAAACTATAATACATACAAAGGAAAAAATAATCTTTATTATTCATATATAAAATTTAGAAAATATGGAAAAATTATAAAATAAAAAATAATCATCTATAGTCCCATCACTCAGGGATAGTCGCTAGGTTCATTTTCTTGGTACTATACATGTCATCTGTGTATATAATACACATGTATAGGTAGATTTTATAGATTTTAAACACTTAAATCTTATTATATGTCACTTGAATCTAGCTTTTTAATCACTTATTATGGTGGATACATTTTCCCATACCATTAAAAAGTCTCTGAAAACATCCTTCTTAATGTTACACATATGTCTTAATTTATTAAACCAATTCCCTATAGTTGGGCATCTAGTAATTCTACTTTTTGCTACTGTAAGTAGATCCATGTTGCACAAATATATCACATCTTTGTGGAGATCTCTGATTATATTATCACAATTAAACAATATTTTTCAGATTCTTGATACAAACTAACATGTTGCCTCCCAAAATGGTTACATTCATTTATTCTGCCATGAACAAGGTACAAAAATAATCTCACTGCTGGTCAATAATATTTTTTTTTTAATTCTATCAACTGAATGGGGTGGAAGGAGGGAAGCCTGTTATTATTTGAAGTTCTTTCATTAGGTTGAATATTTGAACAGGTTCCTTGATATGTTTATCTTTTTAAAATTATCTTTTATATCCTTTGCCTTTTTTGCTATTGGTATGCTTGTTGATTTTTAAGAGCTCTTTATATATTAAGAATATTAAATAATTTCGTGAAACTACATTTGGACCTATTTTTCAAGGCCCAGACCAAATTATACATCTTTTATTATGCCTTTCCTTACTCTATCAGCCCTAACTCAAGTTTCTTGCTTCTAAACTCTAGTACAATATTCTATACTGAATTATACAGTTTGCCATCCTTAAGCTTTTTCTTTTAGCCTCCATAACAACTTTCAAAGGCAAATTCATGTCTTTTAGCAACTACAAAGATGACCAATTTGGCATCTCTGAATTCTCAGTGTCACTAGCTGCGATACAGTTATTATCTCCATTTACCAGGTGGTGAAACTAGCAGAGTTCAGCCCAGGTTCCTTGGCCACTACATAGTTACTCTCAGTTCATGAGCAGGCTTTCTGATCTTTCAGTGTTGCTGCTTCTAGTTCTCACATTAGCATGTTTACACTTAGATAAAATCTTAGCCTTATTTTTAGCATTTTCTTGTTGGTTGATTTTATCATAAATATATGATACAAAATTCAAAGAGACCTTGTGGTAAGAAATAGAACCAATCCAGAAACTTTGGATGTTCTGTAAAGAAAATTGAACTCTTTTTTTTCTGATCGTAAGTTCTTTAATGACCCTTTGTCTTTAGAGTAAAGAATATCACATTTCCCCAACTTAATTTTATGGTGTGCTTAGATAGAAAGCATTTACATGAGTCACCCCCCAAATCACAGCACAAATAAGTAATGATGATAGAAATAAAATTAAACATCTTATGGCTTTCAACATTTTCTCCCCTCCCAATCTTGCTCCAGGAGCCAAGTTTTTATAAATTATTTGGGTGTCCTGAATGAATGGTTTTATCTTTCTTTTTATTAGCAATGGGAACTTACCACAGTGATCACCCACAAAAAAGCTTTTGTTTAAAAATCACTCTGAAACAAAGAAGACCCAGGGATGGTCTAGAATCTAATGGATAGGAATTTCAAACCACTTACTATGAGGTGGAAAACATTATCTATTGAGAGAGAGAGAGAGAGAGCTCATACTTGATTTGTCTACATTGTATTATTTTTGTGCAATCAAACATGATTTAGCTGGCGGGAGGACCAATGGGGAGGAAGAAATGTCCTATGAAAAGATGAAATTCATGCCTCCTCTCTGGAACTGAGCAGGTATGCGTTTTAGAAAGTGTTTCCAGTTTTCCTCTGGAAAAAAGGCCTGATTTGAATGTTATTAACATAGCTGGCCTTCCAGGCCTTCTGAAATGGTCTTTCATTTCCATGTGAATATTGGAAAATGCCCTGCTTGGGGAGCAGTGGTGTTGGGGAAGAGACCTCTTTGCCTACATCTCAGCTAATTTATATGCTCTCCAATGGAGGTCATATCGATATGAGGCCCAACCTCTGTCAGCTTTGTGGGTCCCTTAACCTGAGAACCTTGAACCCCATTGAGAGCTATTCATACTTGGCAGATTGATTTCTTTAGTCATTTTGTCATAGTAACTGACGATTCACTGCCATCCAAGTGTATCTGGGAGCACAATGCCCACATAAATATTGTTGGCAATTCTGAGCATATCCCTTTGTGGAAACGGTAGGTTAATTTACTTCTGCCACTCGACTTTCTATAGCTATGTTGCAGAAGATCATTTCCACTGGAGCCATATAGCTGACAGACCCAGCAGGGCTTGTTTCCAAGAAGCACAGAGTTCAGAATCCCCCATCAGTGCAGAATAAAATTAATCAAAGCTTCAAACACAGGTTAATCTACCTCTATTGATGGGGTCAACAGAGACATAAAAACTTTGATGAGAACCAGGTGCAGCCCAAGTCCTAAAACTATTCTAGAGAGTTTGGGGCATGGAAATAAGAGATCATAAGATCAAGAAACGGTCTCTACTTTAAAACAACAATAATCACCCAAGGGACAAAAGTCGTTGAACCTCCTTCGTCACACCAGCCAATTTGAAAGGTGCACTCTGAACTGTGCTGACTCACAGAGCAGGTGGGAGATTTCTTGAAAGGAGGACAAAGAGCTCTTGGGGGGGCCTTGGTCTGCAGAGGATTTTCTTGTCACATCCTGAACTGCTAATCCAATGATCATTGAATGGAGGGGCAGCCATAGTTGCAGAATGGCAGAAAGAGCAAGGGCTTTGGGAGTAGACATCCCTGGATTTGATACCTGGATCCACCACTTAGCCATTGGTAGCCTAAGTCCCTTAACCTTTCTGAGCTCAGTTTCACTATACATAAAATGGGATTATAGAAGTACTTTATGGGGTGGCCATGAGGGTTAAATGAGATAACTTATTCATTATTTATTCAAGAAATCTTTTCTGAGTGCCTTATCTGCATTAGGCACAGCATTTAGGACTGGGAAAGGAAAATGTTGGGGGTGGGGGATGGTCTCTGTCTTTGATTTTAGTGCATCCAGTTAGAATGGAAAATAAAATTGCTTCAATGGAAGACTTGACTCTCTGAGTTAGTTTGGAAGAATTAGGGAAAACTTCTCAAAGAAGATAGCTCTCGAGAGTTGAAGGAAGAGAAGTCTATGCAGCAGACCAGCAGAATGGAGGTGTCCCAGGCAGCAGCAGAACAGCACGTGTGAAGGCCAGAGGGGGAGAAGATGGCACGCTCATTGCTGCTGGAGTATGCTGTGCAAGGAGCATGTGGCAGAAGACACTGCTGAGCAGAAGAGAAGGCCACCAAATCACACAGAGCTCTGTGAGTGCCCAGTGCAGAGGAGTTTAGGTTTTACCCTGAAATCACAAGGAGCCTTTGGAACATACCTGCCCCAGCTGAGCATTTGCTATTTACCATGTGCTGTGCTCAGTCCCGACTATTTGTTTGATAGTTGATAGAAAAAACTCTATCAACTACTGTGTCCTGGTTATGAGATTTTTAATATACAAAAACAATGGGCATAATAATCTATAGTGAAAAAAGTGAGCCAATGGTTGGCTTTGGTGGGCGGGGGGAGGTGGGAAGTGATTGGGAAGGTGCTTGAGAGAACTTTCCAGGGCAATGGAAATGGCCTATGTAGTGACAGAAATCTGGGTTACATGGATGTTTGCATTTGCTGAAAGTAATCAAACTGGAACACTTGAGATCTGTGGATTTCATTATATGTATGCAAATTACTCCTCAACCAAAAAAATTAAAAAATGTAAAAAAAGAAAAAGAGCAAACCTGCTCATAATAAGCAGAAGAAAATGAAAGACACTTGGTTAGTTCAGGTTTTCTCACCTTTGGCACTACTGCTATTCTGGGTCAGTTTTTTTTTTTTTTTTCTTTTTTTTGAGACAGAGTCTCGCTCTGTTGCCCAGGCTAGAGTGCCGTGGCATCAGCCTCGCTCACAGCAACCTCAAACTCCTGAGCTCAAGCAATCCTTCTGTCTCAGCCTCCTGAGTAGCTGGGACTACAGGCATGTGCCACCATGCCCGGCTAATTTTTTTTTCTATATCTATTTTTAGTTGTCCATATAATTTCTTTCCACTTTTAGTAGAGACGGAGTCTTGCTCTTGCTCAGGCTGGTCTCGAACTCCTGAGCTCAAACAATCCACCCACCTCTGCCTCCCAGAGTGCTAGGATTATAGGCGTGAGCCACCGCGCCCAGCCTGGGTCAGTGTTTTGAGGGGCTCTCCTGCGTACTGTTTAACAGCAGCCCTGGCCTCTACTACTAGATGCCAGTAGCATCCTCTCCACCACCACAACCCCAAATCTGTGACAACCAAAAATGTCTCCAGATATTGCCAAATGTAACCTGAAGGGGAAAATCGTCCCAGCAAAGAACTGCTGGGTTCATTCATATGTAGTGTTTAGCCATAGCCAAACCATGCAGAGTGACTTGTGCACAATATGGTAAGCTTTGGGGGCAAACTGAGAGTGGCCTGCTGAGAATTATTTCTCCAGACGGACAAAAAAAATGCTAGTCACCAGGGATATGGGTATGATCTGATATTTCTCCAATTTTCAGTTTTAGTTGTAAAAAGAAAAAGAAATAGACATCTATAGAGTAAGAATCCCACAAACTGTAGTAGTAGTAGTAGTATCAGTAATTTCAGCAGTTGTTGCTGTGGTAGTGATACAGTACTATTGATAACTAATGTGTGTGTGTGTGTATATATATATATATATATATATATATATATATATATATATATATATATATATATACATGTATAATTTGTTTTTAAATCCTTTAAAATCCACTAATTTATCTCCAACAATAACTCTTTGAGAAAGGTAGATATGATATTTATTTTCTCCACTTTATAGATAAAATTGGGGGACAAGGGTTAAATGACTGCCCAAGGTCACAGTGAATTAAGGGGCCAGCTGGAACCACAACCCTAGCCTTGGTTTCATGTTTTTCCACCCATCACCTTCTTCCTACAAACCCTAAGTTCTAGGCACCAGCATCACCTAGAGGCAGGATCCAAATTAGGGAAAACTGAGTACCTGGAAGGAAGAAGTCACTAGTCCCTGAAAGGCTGGCCCTGCAGACCCAAGTTCACATATATGAGTAATGAACAGTAAAAAAATAATAAGTTTGCTTAGGAAACAATAGTCATTGAAGATTTTCTTCTTCAGTACAATGTCCAAGGGGCACGCTTTGCAGGGATGTATGTGCAGGTAAGGTGACCATGATGCCCTGCCCAAAGGAAAGCTCAGAGAAGCCCTGAGAATGTTTCCCTGAGACGGAAATTTGGTCATCAAGCCAGGACTCCTCATTTCTCAGAATCCTTTCTGTATTACAATCTCTGGAAAGGCAGAGGCCTTGTCTTTCTCTTTACATGTCCCTGAGCAGCTTTTATGTAATAGGTACACAAATGGCATTTAGCGAATTAAATATATTTTGGAGGTTTAGAAATCTCTGAATATGCTTTCATAACAACCTCAGACTTAGCTCTGGTCATTATCGGTAGACAGACACCCTGTTTGCTTGGTCTATTCCCCACCAACAAATTAACTTGCCTGAAACACTTATTCCATGAAGACTCCCATGCCTGAAAGTTTCCGAAAGTTCTTTGCTTCCTATGGGCTAAAGGCCAAAGGATTGGGTTTTGGCTTTGAACATATCTCACAATTTGACAGCAGCCAATTTATCCAAAGTGATTGTCTATTTCCCACCATCTCAGCCCTGTGTCGCAGGCAGACCAAAACCGTCACAAAGCCTGGAAAGAGCCAAATGGGTCAAGCTCTTTCCAAGCCTCTACCTTGGGGATTCTTGGGGGTGCAAGGGCTTTCTTTGAAACAGGGTATTCAGGGAGGAACTCACTAATAAAGCAAGATTGGCGCATTGACCCTAGTCATGTGAATATCTGGAAAGTGACCATTCCGGACAGAAGGAACAGCTGGGCAAAGGTGCTAAGAAGAGAATGTGCCAGCCATAGTTCAAGGAGTTACAAGGGGACCAGTGTGTCCGGAGAGGGGAGAGAGAGAGAGAGAGAGAGAGAGAAGAGCAATAGAGATGAAGTCTGAAACAGATGGGGTGGTGAAGGAGACAGAGCAAGGCTGCAGAGGGCCTGTGGGCTTCTGTGAGGACTTTGGCTTTATTCCGAGATGGGACGCCTTGGAGGGTTTTGAGTAGAGATATGACAAGATCTTACTTGCAATTTTGTTTATATATTTATTTATTTTGGAGACAAAGTCTCACTCTGTTGCCCAGGCTAGACTGCAGTGGTGTCATCATAGCTCATTATAACCTCAAATTCTTGGGCTCAAGGGATCCTCCTGCCTCAGCCTCCCGGGTAGCTGGGACTACATGTGCATACCACCCCACCCAGCTAATCTTTCTATTTTTAGTAGAGATGGGATCTCGCTATATTGCTCAGGCTGGTCTTGAACTCCTCTGACTTACATCTTTAAAGGGTCACTCGGATTTCTGTGTTAATCATAGAGTGTTGAGCACAAATCAGAAGCAGGGACTCTTACGGCAATGGGGCAAGGACTAGCAGGCAGCAGTGAAGGCGGGGAGAAGTGATCAGATTCGCAGGTGTATTTAGAAAGGAAACCCTGCAAAATTCCTATCTTCAAGCCGTATCACAAAAGGAGGGCTAGGAATGAGCCAGGATTGAGAAAAACCATTGCATAAACCTTGAAGCACAGACTAGCTTGGCTGGTTCAAGGAACCAAAGACCAAGGCAGCTAGAGCTTAGAGAAGAGGGAGAGGACGGAGTAGGAAGCTGGCCAGGTGGGCAGGGGCCAGATGAGGCTGGGCATGGTGGGCCAAGGGGAAGAGTCCTGATGGGTTCCAAGCAGGAGCATGTTTTGATGTAATTTATGTTTTCAAAGGCTACTCTACTAGGCAGAGACTAAATAAACTGGTCAGTGAGTCATTAAAAAAGTCATATTTGTATTCAGCTGAATCAGTGTTCCTCTAGCAGTCCTTGTTCTGCTCTCTTGGGGCCATATGAAATCAGTCTCGTTTCCTTCCCTGAGATTCTGTGCTGTCCTCAGAACTCATCCACTTTGTTCAGTTACTCACCACTGAGGGTAACTTCGCGGCTGAGGCCCGCCCAGCTGAACTGAACAGGGTGTCCCTGGGCCCGTGCTGCCAGCCCGTGCAGTAGCTGCAGGAGCCTCCGGCCACGCCCTGCGTGCTGCTGCTCTGGGACCCCTGTGTGCCAGGATCATTGCGGCCCTCAGGCATAACGGCTTCCCACTAATGTCCAGCTATGGGGAGTATGCGGGTATGGGTGTGGGAATGTGTGTGTCTTGTTTCCCTGATAGTTAATAAGATGTTGGAGGGAATGAGAGTGAATTAACTTCTCTCTCTCAGTAGCTAACATAATCTTTTGCATAAAAAAAAAGTTGTTGATTGTCTTTCAGAGTAAATATAAAAGAAGTATTGAATATATCATGACCAGCTAATTTGAGAATAGGACTCGTATTAAGTGGGTACTAATTTCTACACAAAATTAGTATTACTGCTGAAAGGGTTTTTTTTCTAAAAAAAGCTATTGGAGGCTTACATTCGTTATTAGAGGGCGAGGAATACAGATCCCAAAGAAAGAAGGGTCCTCAACTGGGTGGGCACTCCCGAAGCAGTAGAATGGCATGGAACACACTTTCCTCTCTGCTATGCTGTGTTAGGCTCTTAATCTTGATATTCCTAAACAAGGGCATTTTCTAATTGTCATCCTGGATACAGTCAAGTTAAGAGAACGTGAAATTAACATTTGCTGAGCACCTACCAAAGGCATTTCTTCTACAGCAGGAAGTTTTCAGATAAAATTTGGAACTAACCATGCTATCACTTAGAAAATAGGATTTGCCCTACTGTTGTTTTTAAGGTATCTCCATCTGGAACTTGTAGAAATAGAAGCATTTGAGCCAACATGGCAGCTTCCTTTGAATGGCTTTGGAGCTTTGTTTATCACAACAGAGAATGATGAAAGAATAAAAGTATTAGTAGTAAAAATAAGTAAGAAGTACTGAAGATAGTGTCTATAGTACTATGAAGAGAAAGGTCTTTATTCTTGAGCAAAAGCTGGACATAAAGCTGGATTTGCTAAGTAATATTTATAGCTATATTTAAAATTTCTTTTCTATTATTGAAATTTTTGCAGGAAAAATAACTTTGATATCGGAAATCTGAACTCATGAACCCTTAGCCCTCTCTCATCTATCCTGTTTTTATAATGTGGTTTTTTCCAATAGCGAGACTCAGATTCCGTTGGTATACCCACCACCACATACCAGCAGAGCCAGGCTGTGCTCAGCAAGTGCTTATTGAATAAGGCCCTAAGTCAAAACTAGCTCATGAATGGCTTAAGTTTTATAAACCTAGTCACTTTATGTCTCTATATAACAGCAAATAGACCTGAAATTCTCTTCAGAAACAGGCAATGAACCTGAGTAAATCAGAACTGAACCTATACATTTCTGGAACTATGACGTCCTTTGACTGGAACCTGAACCAAGGGGAGTATTTCACTTGGGGCAGATGCCCTGCTCCTCTGAACCAGATCCTGCCATCTGAGCCATGAGCTAAGACTCCTAAAGCCTCAGAAGGGGGTGATTCTTCCCGGGAAGAGTTAAACTCTTGAGAGAATGGGCCTTCCCTCAACTCCAACCCTTCTTGGGCCAGAAAAACAGCTCTGGGAGCCCCAGAGGGGGCTTTTGCTTCTCTGACTTCTCACACACTCTTCTTTCAAATGAATTTAAACCTTTTCTTGTCCAAATCCCTGCAGAAGGAAGAAAAAAAAAAAAAGTAACCACTCTGCAGTTTTTCTACTATTATGCAAATCGATTAATCAGGCAATGCTCCTGTGAGAATTAATTTATATTTGAATCCAACGAGGCCTGGACGCTTGCTAACTGAACCCCCAGGCCAAGGCCTCAGCTAGGTAGCACCTCATATTATTCCTTTGACGAAATGTGAACTGACATAAATACTATGGCTCCCTTTCAATCCGATTACCCCGTTACCTCACATCAATGCTACCCCAGCCATCAGATTCTGGCGTCTTTCCTTTCACCGGCTCCAGGAACAACGGACAACCCCTCCTTGATAAACAAGCACCCACTCCTAACCCATCATCCTCACTCAATGGGCTCTATTCGACAAGGTATTTTATTTTGTTTGTAGGAATCAAGGACTAAAAACCAGCTCAAAATCAAGCCTGGCTGGGGCTGTTCATTCAGAGCCACCCTTTCACACAGTCGCTAAGAGCTTCTGGAACAACACCCCTGAAGTATCCACCCTTTAATGGGCGTCATCCCCCTGGGACGCCCCCTCGGCTTCACCTCCCTCCCTTCGAGTCTTACAAACTCTTTTTCAAACACACAGAAAACAAATAGCAGCACAGGTTTCCCTGGGTTTGTGTGACCTGAAGCTCAGTCAAAATGAACCTACGTTTTAAACCATACCTTTGTACTAAACTCGTGTTGACAACCACTAAATTCTTTCCGTTGCTCTGCATGGAAACTTAAGGAAAAAAAAAAAACAGATTTATTTCTTTCCCCATGCTCCCTCCTCCTTCTAAAACTCTGCACATTTAAAAGGCTTGGCTAAACAATCCACCAGGTGGGGGGGAAGTTTTCTATGTGGGCAGCTCAGTTTCTGGAGCCTCTACCTTAGTAATTAGATTAACAGGCAAAACGTGAATAGCGGCAAAGCCAACCCCACTCCCTCGAGCGTCTGCCGTTGGTGCACATAACTGATAGCAAAATATCTTGAATGGTGGTGGAAAAAGAAAAACACATGGATTTGTGAACTGTTCTATGATGAAATTGCAAATAAGAGGGAGAAAACAAAGCAAGCTTTATCGGAAAAAGCAACCCCAAGTAATTGTAGTACTTGGTTTTTAGAGGAAGGGTCAGAAGTTATATATGAACATAAATTGGATCTGGGGGTATGTTTGTTAGCTTTGTAGTCAATCAGTTTAAATATGTCTCTGCCCCCTTTTAGCATAATCTAAAATAGAGGGGAGTGACCCCAAGTTGATCAAGGTAGGAATACCTTCTCAAACCAAAGTCCGTGGGGGTTCTGACTTTGAGAAACCCTTTGGAACATATGTTAAGAAACTGTTCACTTTTTAGAAATAAGAGAAAGCAAAATAAGTACTAAGGATTGAAACACAGGAACACTTACTCAGCTACCTACAAGGACAATTAAGGTCTTTGTCAAATACCATTCACATTTTTTTCAAAGCAATTCGCTTTCTGTTATCCCAGAGGACACCTCTGTCTTCAAATAAAGTAGACTTCCATACAAAAGTAGAAAAGGCATTGAGTGAACCTGTTAGATTGTGGTGATTCATTTTTATCAAAAGGAATACTCTCTTTTGCTCTCACTCTAACCCTTTGAGCAAATGTCTAAAATTTGCTGCTTAGTGTCTGCCAAGTGCAGGTCTAGTAGCTATTTAGGAATGTTGTTTTATACCCTATTTTTAATCAAAAATAAGTGTAACTCCTTTTTTCCCTTCCTTTGTTCTGGTTGTTCATCTTTCATTCAACATTCAGGATCTACCAGTGATGGCTAGATGTGCCCACAGTGGCAGGCTCTCAAGAGCGTTCAGAACAACCCATGTAGTTAAGATGCCCCTCATTCTGCATCCTTCCTTTACCTACAACTTAGGGCCATGGGAATCTTCTCCTGCAAGCTCAGTCCTACTCCAGTCCTGCCCCTCAACAGGAAACATCTAGGAGACTTGGTTCACCAGCCTAGAGGACTCAGCGCCCAGTCTCCCTCATTGTTGTTGCTTCCTCTGGTGACAAGGGCATCCAGGTCACCCTGATTGGCCTTGTTGTCTAGGTTTCCATAACTGACTCTTTGTCTTTGTGTTCTTGTTTTCCAGTCCCTTCCCAGGTCACCTGCCTGCCCAGAACCAGAACTGCTCCAAACTCAGGACCTGCTGTCCTCTAACCTAGAGGTTCTCAAGCGGGGCAATTCTATTTTCCTTGCCAGTAACTGGTCAGTTGGCACTATTCTGGCTGAAGAAACAAGAGTGGCAATTCTTAGGCTGGGCTTCTGGAAAAGATTTTTCCTGCTGATAAAAGGAAAGAGAAGAGAATAAACTGACTTCTTCTGCTGCTGGACATTGTCACCTGTGTGATGCCTGGAGCCAGGGCAGCCATCGGGGACCATTTGGGAAGCAGCCAAAGAAGATAAGTCAAATGCTAACGATGGCCAAGCACAGAGATGGAAAGAACCTGAGTCTTCAGTGCTATCAGTGAGCCAGTGAATTAATGAACTATGGACCTGTCCTCCTTCTGGAACTTTTGTTTTGTGAGATTGTAACAGGGGGAATGGCTCAAAAAAATGGCAAAAATATTTTCTATCTCTTTAAAACATCCTCCACTCCTTTTTGAAAACTAAAACCTGCATGCCTGCTTCGGGCCAGTGGTTGGGAGGGGCAGGGTAAGTCTTTTGTTATTTGTGCTAAAGGAGATGGCTCAGCCCAGACCTGGTAAAAGGAGGTCCTGGGTTGAAGTCACAAGATTGTCTTCAGCGGGGACCATCAGAATCATCAGCTGTAGTTGAATGGTAATTGCCTGAAGCTGAGAACCCATCTTTTAAAAGCTCTGTATTTCTGCTTATTATGAGGATGATGGCATTTCAGACAAGAGTCTCCATCCTCCTTCTTTGCCAGCAAAGTAATAAAACTTCTCTTTCCTTCCCCTCAAACCACTTGTTCTCGTTCTTCTTATGCAGCTTTGAGGACAAGTGGCTGAGCTTTTGGTAACAAAATAATAACTTTCCTTTAGAGTTTATTCTATTTTGGGTTGAATCTTTTGCTACCTGCAGCCAAAAGCATCCTAAGTGATAGACATGTACTAGACACTTGAGATATGTGTACTTCACACTGGAGCCAACGTAGAACTGGGATTCATATTTATCTCCCTTTGTCAAAGCAGGAAACCAAGATCTACCCAAACTCTTGTCCCCTTGCCCTCGCAGATTTCACTTTTAGAAAATCTAATACCTACTTCTGTAAATAAAGTAGGTGCTAGAAATGCTACATCTACTTCTTGAGATTGTTGTACAGATTAAATGGCTAATACAGAAGCACTTAGTGCCTGGAATTCTCAGTAAGCACTAAATATGTGGTCATTTCATTAGTAGTAGTAGTAGAGGTAGAACTCTTGATTTTTACAAGGTATCTAAACTTTGTTAGTTGCTAAATGCCTTCTAGGTGTCAGATGGGCTTATGAGCATGATGACCTTTTAGTCCCTGCAGTACTTCAAGGCAGAAGAAGAGGGCCCCAGAAGTAGAACTGAAAGCACAGACTAGTGTAATCAACCTCCAAGATCTCAAGACTTTCTTCAGAGGGTGGTTTTGAGTTGGTACAGAACAATGATTATGAGCATAGATAGGTTCTCGAGTCAGACTGAGTTCCAAAACTCAGCTCTGCCACTTATTATCTGTATGTCTTTCAGCATGTATCAGTCAGGATTCAATTAGCGATGCAGAACCAATAGGAGTTATGCCATATATATATCACATACCACATAAACATCACCATATACATGTGTCTATAGGGACTTGTTACAGGGATTTAGCCTGATACAACTGCGGGAGCTGGCTATACAGCCATCATCTTCACGTCCCATGCCGGAGCTTGAGGTCCACAGGGCAGGCAGTCAGGAAGGGATGACGGATGCAAAGTGGGGGGGTCAGGATAGGCGGGAACCCACCAGCAGGAGCTAGAACCCCATGAGAACAGACTGAAGCCCATCTGGGCCAGTCCCTGTTCCTCTGGCTATGTTGGTGTGGATGTCCTGCAAAAGCCAAAGCCCTTTTTCATGGAGCTAAACACACACACCCGGCCCAGAAGTCAGAGACTTAGGGCACAATAGAGCACTTGCAGGCCCAGCTGCTGGTGCCAATGAAGTGAGTCACCCCACCAGCTACAAAATGGCAGCTGATTTCCTCTCATGCCCCAAATCTCCCAGGCTCATTTTTGCGGTCCCCCCACAACTGGAATTCTGTAGGGAGGGAATTCTGAGAAATGTAGTTCAGCCTAGCTGAGTTGTCACAATATGAAACTACACAGGTATATTATTAAATTTCTCTAAGTTTCCATGTCCTTTCCTTTAGATAAGTAGGTTTAATAATAGCATCTAGCTGATATGGCTGTTTTGAGGGTTATTTAAAATAATGCATGGAAAATACTTAACATAGTACCCAGCATATAGTAAGTGCTCAAAGAAGCTATCCATCACTATCATTTTTGCAGGTATTATTACTGGTTTAAATGTCTTTCACTGACATTTAAAAGGAAATAAGGTATAGAATTAGGATATTTTGTTTCTTGGGGGAAAAGGCACTAAATTTCTTATGTATCTAAGGATTATGTTTCCAACATATGCTTTTGGGGGACACATTCAAAACACAGCACTGCATGATCTCACTCATTTGCAGAATCTGAAAAAGTTGATCTTACGGAAGTAGAGAGTAGAACACTGTTTACCAGGAGATGGGGTGGTTGGAGGATGGGGGTGTTGTGGAGCTATTGGACGAAGAATGCAATATTTTAGTTAGATAGGAGGAATAGGTTCAAGAGCTCTATTGTACAACATGGTGACTATAGTTAACAATATATTGTTGTTCTTAAAAAATGCTAAGAGAGGCCGGGTGTGGTGGCTCACGCTTGTAATCCTAGCACTTGGGAGGCCAAGTCAGGTGGATCGTTTGAGCTCAGGAGTTTGAGACCAGCCTGAGCAAGAGCAAGACCCCATCTCTACTAAAAATAGAAAGAAATTATATAGACAACTAAATATACATAGAAAAAATTAGCTGGGCATGGTGGCTCATGCCTGTAGTCCCAGCTACTCGGGAGGCTGAGGCAGTAGGATCGCTTGAGCCCAGGAGTTTGAGGTTGCTGTGAGCTAGGATGACACCATGGCACTCACTCTAGCCCAGGCAACAGAGCAAGACTCTGTCTCAAAAAAAAAAATAAATTAAAAAAAAAATGCTAAGAGAGTGGATGTAAAGTGTTCTCACCACAAAACTGATAATTGTGTAAGGTATTACATATATCAATTAGTCATTCCACATTTATATTTAGTCATTCCACAATGTATATATATTTCAAAATAATATGTTGTGCATGGTAAATGCATTTAATTTTATGTCAACATAAAAATAAAAACAAAAAAACAAAAGAACTTCTGCAATAATGGAAATGCTCTATATTGCTATCCAATAGGAGCACTTGAGTTATGGCTAATATAATTGAGGAAATGGATTTTTAATTTTATTTAATTGTAAATAATTTGAACTTGAATTATGGCTTGTGGCCACTGGATTGTACAGTGCAGCTCTAACTTTGCACTTTCACTTTTTTCTGATAAGATAGACATCTCTGCATTTTCTCCAAGCCTCCCACTTTCCTTAGCTTCCTCTCTACCAGAACTAACCAATTCTGATACCCCACAGCCTATGTTAGCCTTCTATCTCCTGTCAGTTGATTTAGTACCAAAGATCTAAAGATTAGCTAGAGAGCCCTTTCTTTGGCAAGCACCAGTTTTCAGAGTAGCAACTTTTTACCTTCTGGGTCACATAATTTCTCTTGGTGATGAGCTCATTAAAATATATATATATTTACATATATAGTTTCTGTTTAAGAACCTAAGTGAGAATTGAGTGGGGACTCTGTCAGTGTATCCATTAATTACACTGTAAAAATTAAACATTTACTTCATTTAATCTGACCATTTAATGAGACCAGGCATTAATACATATGTGTTAACCTGAGCTTGGTTCGTATGCTGTAGAATGCAACACTCTGTTAAACATATTTATTCAACTAAGTATATTCACTATAATATCCCTTAAGGGCCAACAAACAATACCAACAGAGGTCACCATCTTGTCATTCAGATCAGTAAAGAGGACTCACGGGTACAAATGAAGGAGATATATTGGCCTAGGAGGTACAAATAAAAATTCCATAGTCTTTTGACAAAATCTGGGAGCTCTCCTAACTGGTTACCATCTAGAGAACCAAACAGTATCAGATGAGGAGCTAATAATAGTGAAAAGACTTTGGAAGAGGCTAGAAGAGTGATCAGAGAACTGAAGATGCTGAACTTTGAAGCAGGAAAGATCCTTATAGATGAGGCAGGAGGATGCTCCCAGAGAAGCTGAACTTGGAGGATTCATCACTCTGCACACATTCCCTGAGTGCATGCCAAGTGCCAGACATTAAGACACAGAGTCCAAGGATATGGTACGTACCCTCAAGAAGTTCATGGTCAATTGAGGGGAAAAAATATGTAAACTATTCTAATAAGTAGATCACCAGATTTAGCAAATACAAATAGAGAATGTATTTTTAAATTTGAATTTTAGATAAGCAATGAATAATTTTTAGTGTAATATAGCCTATGTAATATTTGAAACAAACTTATACTAAAAATAATATTTGTCTGAAATTCAAATCTAACTAGGTATCTAGTATTTTATCTGGCAACTCTAAATATAGCAAGATACATGCAATTATAAAAGTGAATGTTGGGTACAACACAACATACAGCGGTCACAGACCTCAGAGCACATGTCAGAGAAAGCTCACAAAGGAGGTGAGGCTTAGGCCAAGTCTCTCCTAACCAGCAGAAGGTAGCCAGGTGAAGAGAGCACAGAAGGCTGCTGGGGACAGAAGGATCATTGTGCACAAAGGCACTGGGGCCTTAGAGAACAGGGTATACTCAGGGAAGTACAAGTAGCACAACAGGAATAGAATAAGTAATAGGTAGAATTTTAATAACCATCTGGGAGATGGTCAGAACACTGAGTAACATTACTGTCCGAGGCATAAACAGAGAAAGGAGAGTTCGTGAAGAAAGCAAGAAGGAGCAGCCTGAGAAGGAAAAAGAAAACCATGAGGCTAAAAAGAAGGAAGTCTACAGTGACAAATGCTGCAGGCAGGCCAAATGAAGTAAGTGCACAGACTGTGCCAACAGGGATGGCACCAGTGACATTGACAAAAACCCTATCAGTGGAATGTGATGGCAGTGGGTTGAGAAAGGTCATGGAGGTGGTGAGAATTGGAGAAAGCAAACGTAGACATTGCTTTTAAAAGGTTTGGTTGTAAAAGATGCACCATGCTTAGACCAAACAGGGATCTTGCCTGGGCCCTGGACTTTAGAGAGATCCCCAGTCTGGTTTCTCTCCAGCTCCACCCATCTCCGTGGGGCAGGAGTCCACTAGGCCAAGGAGACATGCTCACCTAGAGCCCATACATTCCCTTGTAGATTTTGGGATTCTTTATCCCAGTGGAACCAAGCCTGTTTTCAAAGACCACATAAGCCCCTTCTTGGGTCTCTCTTCCCAAGAGTAGACCGTGTCACTGGTGTGCCCATCCCCAAACCTGAGGCATAGCCCGGGATAGTTGTTTGTGGGGCTGGTGATGGACCTTGGACGTTGAGACAAGGTATTCACACTCTTGGGTATAGGACCCTTCATAATGTAGGGTGGGAAGTAAAGTAGAGCAAGCCATAGGCCTCTATCTATGCCTTGTCCCAGGCTTCACAGACATTAGAGGACATCTGTAAGAAGATGTAGCTAGAGATAGACATAAGGCCCAGGGAGGGGTCCTTTTGAAAACGAGCACAATTTGAAAGAACTAGTGGTGAATGGATATTAAAGCTATAGAGAGAGAGAATGGAGAACAAGGTTCCTGTATCAGTCAGGATTCCAGCAGCAGATGTCCCAGTGCAGACGGAAGAGACTACTTACAGAGGTGTGGGCAAAGTAAAGGGAATAAACAAGTGATGTTAATGCACCCAAAGACTAGCAACAGTGAGAAGCTATCATATCCTATTATACCCCTAGGCCTGAAAGGGCAGGAGGTTGGTGGGACAATATTGCCGGAGTCCAGTGATCTGGGGAGCTGTAGCTGCAGTCCCTCCCAGAAGTGCAACAAGGTGACAAGGGAGTGGAATGAATAAACAACTCTTCTCCTGCCTTGTAGTCAGTGCTAGTGCCTCCCACTGATGGAAATCAACTAGACGAGTCCCGGTAGCAAGGCATCCTGGGGTCAATGCTTACCCTAGAGGCCAGCCTCTCAAGGCAAAGCAGGAGGGAAAAGGGGTAGGAAGTGTGATTTAGAAGGGTAAACAGGAAATAAATAACCAGAACACTCTCCAAGGAGGCAGGAGGGGACTTAACACAGCAGTCAACTGAATAGAATAGAGGGCAAGTTGGCGGGAAGGAGATGGAGGACATCTCTATCTGATGACCTTCTCTTTCCTCTCTACAGCTGGAGGGGAGGTTGGTAGTAGACGAGGGTGAGCAAGTGGGGAATATCTTATTTTTCCTCCTGCAGGTGGAAGCTGGCATTTGGTCCTGAGGCCTTTGTGTAATATATGTAATACCATCAATAAAACTATTTTCCTCATCTCTTACCAATGTAAGGGAATGTCACCTTCTCTTATGCCTCCCTCTCTCTTCCCCACGCTAAGCAGAACTGCAGAGCAGGTGAAAGGCTCCTTCTGTCTTCCCCGTAGGTCACTGCAGCCTAGAACTCCTGGCCTCAGGTGATCCTCCTGCTTCAGCAAAGTGTTGGAATTACAGGTGTTCATGCTGAGTGCTTTGAACAAAGGAGACCGAAAGGCCTCAGAAATAAGCCTCAGAACCCAGATGTCTCTCTGACCTTCTCCTGCCCCACTCCCCGTTTCCCCCCTTGAAGTGTGTGTGTGTGTGTGGAGGGGAGGTGCTTTCTAATTTTACCTTATGTGACCGAGGGAAGTTCTTCCAAAAGGAATGCAACTGTCTTGAACCCCCTCCCTAGAAATCTCAGCAAATAAACGGGAAGATTCATCACAGGAGAGGAGAATCAAAGTCATCACCACACCTAGATAAGCTATCCCTATTCTTCTGGTCCAAAACAACTTTTTTTTAACCTGAGACTTTATCTACATAACAAAACCACCTTTGTTCAAAGTGCAGTTCTGCCCCTCACCTTCCCATAACCTGTGGCTACCTCCTCTGGAGCCCAGAGAAACTTTGTCCCAGGGTATTGTCTGCTCTTTGGGCCCATTTGTTTCCCCTAACAACCCTTTACTCTTTCTCTAATCCCTCTCCCCATGAAGAGGATATTTAAACTTCAGCCATCTGGCCCTTCTTTGAGTATACTATTTTGTGTGGTCCACATGTACACATTAATAAATTTGTATGCCTTTTTTCCTGTTGATCTGTTTATTGTCATTTTATTTCAGCAGACTCAATCGAACCTCCAAAGGGAAAGTTTAAACTTCTCTATACTTCTATGTTTTAAAACACACATTTGGATTTTTCTTTTTTAACATTAGAAAAGAGAGGATGAGGCCAGGGGTGGTGGCTCACACCTGTAATGCGAGCACTCTGGGAGGCTGAGGTGGGAGGATTGTTTGAGCTCAGGAATTTGAGACCAGCCTGAGCAAGAATAAGACCCCCTCCTTCCTCCCTATTAAGAATAGAAAAATTAGCCAGGTGTTGTGACACGTGTCTATAGTCCCTCGGGAGGCTGAGGCAGGAGGATTACTGAGCCCAGGAGTTTGAGGCTGTAGTGAGCCATGATGATGGCAGTGTACCCTATCCAGGGCAACGGAGTAAGACTCTGTCTCAAAAACAAATATACAAACAAACAACAAAAAAAGGAAATTGACCCCCCCCTCAAAAAGGAGAAGATGAAGCAAGATTCTGGTTTAGAGAAGAGTATATAGCCAAGCATCCTTTTGCCTTGAGGGTTCTTAATATTGGACAAGACTAAGGTTTAACATCAAGACAACAAACCTCCAGTGTAAAACTTGAAGACTCTTCACATCCATTCAAGGTAAACAAGACAAGTCCTTGCAGAGTCCTCTGTTCTTGAAGATGGGGGGCTTAGGATCTGCCACCCAATTCACTAGTCCCCCCAACTCTTCCCCCCACAGGGGCTTCCTCCACTCAAACACAAAATCAGCCTAAGAGGCATCTGGTCCCCCTCCCTGAGTCCTTGGGGACCAGAGAGAGAAGGCTGAATAGATTTCATATTCTCTCTCTTCTCCTGCCATCCTGCTTTGGACAAAAGCAGCCCTTTCAAGCCCAGAGATAGATCCCAGCCAGCGCTGTCAGGCAACTTCACCTTCCTCCAAGCCCCTTTAACCAGAGAGAGTCCGGGACGGGAAATCAATAGTTCCTGTTTGGGGCGAGGGAAAGTGGGAAAAGAGGATGGGGCATAGCAGGGAAGGGGTTCATGCGGCACCCAAACATGTTATTAAAGCTGCTAAAAAGCAAGGCCTGGGACAAGGGGAGCGAGCTAGGGAAGATCCTCTCCTGTCTTTCATTTTGTGTGGGCCATACAAGGGCTGGAGAGGAGAGGCGCTCAGGGTGGAGTGCACACAGGGAGGGATGTGGGATTCGAGGGTCTGGCGACCTCAGGGCTTTTGCTCTCAGCACCAGAGGATCCTGAGACCCAGGAGTGAAAGCAGCGTCCCTGAGGTCCTCCCTCAGCCCTAAGGTTTTGCCCTAAGCCTCTAGCGCATTGCATGCTCCTTTTCTTCCCCGAGGGCACACCCCTAGGACCTGGAAATGCTGTCCTTCAGGTGGTCATGCTGGACCCAGAGGCTGGGAGCTGCTGGGGCCCGTGGGGAGGCGACAAAGAGCTGAAGGTTTTAAAAACTGACAAGATCAGATCTGAGAGGGCCCTCAGAGAGCTAAGGTAACCCTTCATTTTACCCACAGGGACACTGAGGCCCAGGAGACAGGACTTTCCCTAAAGACGCACAGTAAAGTGAAATGGATTCAAATGTGAATTAAAAGAACATTTAATCCTGCAGTTTGCAAAAAGCCAGTTAAGTAAGGAAAAGCAAAGGCAATTTATTTTCAAGGGGAGTAGGAGGGAATCATCAGCTTTGAAAAGAAGCAATATGAAATCAATTTCCCAGACAAGGGGGTGGGGTGCGGGACAATGGAGAGAAAAAGCATTCAAGGCTCAGCTCATCAAAATTTAATTTTGATTATTTTGAGTGGGGTCAGATCGTCTTCGCCCAACACTCACCGCCTTAATGTCGCTGAGGCAGAGGGGGTCCAATGAGAGAGTTAAACTCCCGTCAAGCCCTTACCGTGAGCCCTGCCTGCGCCTTACTACAGAGATCCTCTTTCTTCGGGTTAAAAAAAAAAAGAAAGAAAACACAAAAAACCCACAAAAAAACACAACACACAGTTAACCACCTGTCAGGGCTGAGGATACAATGAGGCTCCTTGAAAAAGAGCTTTTCATGCATGCGTAATATATTTGTTCAGCTATTCACTTAATGAAGCTGATAAATGTGATGCAAGACAATAGTCAAGTTAATCTATTTAGTAAAATGTTTTGAGACTTTCAGGCTACGTTAAGGAGGGGAGCGTTAGGCGACATTTTCATTTAAATGCCCTCATCTCCTCTCTTAGGCTGCACAAGGGGGTTCAGGCAATCTATGTGAATATAATTTCTTATAAATGTGTCTTTAATGGGTTTAATTCACCCTTGCCAGCTGTTTTGGGGGCTATTTTGTAAGAGCAAAACAAACGTTTCAGGCTTGGAAAGCTAGTTAAAATTAGTTTCGGTCAGCGAGGCCAAGCTATATTTCCTGCAAACCATCTGCTTGATTGGCACAATAGAAGGATTTTCAAGGAAAAAGAGGGGAGTGAGTGTGAAAGGGATAGGGGGGGTGAGGGGGGAGACGCTAGAAAGGGCTGGGGCAGCCGCAGCTCCTAGTGGCCTATTCTAAAGGTGAACCCCTTAGAGTTGTCTTAATAGAGAGGCTTGCGAGAGGGCTGGAAAGCTCTTTCAGCCAGATCCTCACCGCCCTCCTCTTTTGCCTCGCCGGTCAGCTCCCTCTTTTTCTCCCCCGGACGGGAGAAGCCAGGCGGTGGGCACTTTTCCCCGCGGGCGCCCGGCACCCCGCCAATCTTGCAAAACGCGCTGTAACTCTGTAGGCAGCTCCAGCCGCGAGCGCCAGAGCCTGGAGGTCCGAAGCCTGCAAAGGGTGGCCTTAGGGTCCTGACCTTCCCGAAACCGACACTCGCCATCTTTTCGGAGGGTCGGGAAGCTCATGCCACTTTCAACTTTGCAGCGACCTTCGCCTCGTTTCGTGGCCTGCGCTTCCCCGGGACGCTCCTGGCGGCCCACACTGGAGAGGGGCGTGGGCTGCAACACACCCGCTCTCCCTTGCCCCAGGGGCAAGAGGCTTCGGATAGCCCTCCCTACAGTCTCCAGGGGGTCCGGCAGCTTTGGCCTCCCAGGCCCTGGGAGGATCTGCTGCCGCCTCCCCCAATCAGCAGTGCGCCCGAGGGGCGAGGACCTTAACCCCAAACCAAGGCCTCCAATTCTCTCTTTTCCTTCTCTTGAAAGAGAAATAGACAGAAAGCTTGGTCTTGGGATAAAGAGCGCTAGTGATTTCTCTGAAATAAACTTGAAGATAACGACATTACAATGAATGGCAGGACGCACAAAAACCCATGGGCTCAGGTCAAATGGCATTAGTCACAGGTCTTAGCCGCAGCCGCCGCTCTGCGCAGCCCCTTAGGCTATCATGGAGTTTGAAAAGACGCGTTCAAGGAGATCACTTAAAGTAAGATCCTTTTCGTCCGATTTCTTGCCTCCTTAGGATTTATTTTGCCTTTTAACGGGCGGCCAGCCCTCGCCCCCGCCCTCACTTTTCCTCTTTGGCGCGTTAGGAATTCTTTAGGAGGCTGTGGAGACCGACCCCAGGAAGCGGGGTCCACGTGGATCTCAGCAAGCAGTTGACCCACCTTCCACAAAGTGTCAGGGCCGCCTTTTAAAAGCAGAGAAGTTAGCAGCAGTGAGACCACGGTGAGGCAGACAGGCTGGTGGGGGTGGGGGGAGGCCTGGGGTCTGTCGAGGGGCAGGCTAACTGTGAAAGCTACACCCGGGGACACGCCCCAGCAGCGGGGAAGTGCGCGGAAGCGGGCACTGGGAAGGCCCCCGGGTGGCTTCGAGTTCTTACTGCCCGGCCTCCCGCCCCAAAAAAACAAAATTCAAATTGATTTTGGCAAATATAGGCCCTATTCTCCTCATCCGGAGCACTGGGCAAGGAAGCGCTTTGTCAGTCCATAGAGCATCAAACACCTGTAGCTTGGGGCGACCTTCCAGAAACTGGCACCTGCCCACGGCCTTCAGATTGGGGGAGAAAAGGGGTGGAGGAGAAGGGAGGGAGGAGGAGAGGGAGAGAGAGAGAGAAAACAGAGGGGAAAAGGAAGCAGGGAGGGAGGAAGAGGAAGCTGATTCTATGGAATCGGAAACTTTGTCTTGTTGGTAAGGTTAAACCCCACCTATTCAAAAGTTTGTACTTTCTCACCTATTTTATTGCAAAATTCCAAAAAGAACTTTTGAGGTTCTTGGACAGATCTCCCTCTTCCATTTCCAGGGACCCCCGATTAACTTGAGCAATAAGTTTCCCATATTTAAATAGCCACCTATTTTAAAAAATGTTCCTTTCCTTGTTGGTTTTCTCTCGTGTTCCCTGCCTGCTGCCCAGCATTCACCTCGTCTTCAAGCATTAATTTGCCTCCAGAGTCCAGCCCTAAATAACTTTTTAATTTGAATCAAGGGAGAGCTTTAGCAGCCTCCATTTCTGGTTTAATGTGATATAAATCGCAGATGCACTTTTATTGAATGGTTAAAGCAGCGACATGGAGATCATCAACACAAAACGCCCTGAACAAAACCATCTAGAGAAATAAAGCTGGTTAATAAGATTTTTGAGAAAGCTTTGTGTTAAAAAGCAAAAAGGAAAACCAGCTGAAGGTGACAGTTAGTTCATGGTTAATAGGATCAGGGCGGCCTGGCGGGGCTGCACACTTCTCTTTGGGGAGGTTCAGCCACACTAAAGAAATGAATGGGACATTTAACACATCTGTTATCTCGCCGAACAGAGAAACGGGGGAATCGAGGCTCAGTGCCACCTCAGCCTCAACCCAAAGGAAAGCGAAGGGACTGTCTCCAGGAAGTTTCTCCTTTGAAGCCTCAAATCAAGAAGAGGCTTTCCCGGTGTGGACCAATATTCTCGTGAACCGCGTCCTTCCTTCGGGTTTTCACGCGTACGCTGCAGTTAATTAAGAAGCCGCAAAACCTTGGGCCAAGTTAAGCGCCCTGCAATCGGTAGGGCTCTCTCCCGACGACTTCTGGACCTTTGCTGCTATAATAAAATATCCGGGCTGTGAGTTTCAACTTAAACTGCGGAGATCGACTTGGGGTTGGAAGAGGGTCAGCGTGGCCCTCACAGCCACTGGGGACCCTTGCCTAAGGTAGCTTCCGGCGGGGGTAAGCACTTTTGCAAGCGCAATCCCGCAGCCTCGCCGCTCTGTCGGGCTCTCCTCTGCCCCTCCCGCAAGGTGAGCTGCGGAGTGCCCCTCGCAGACACTCTTAGAGAAAATCGTTTTCCAAGTTGCTGGAAGTTGGCCAGAAACTCGTTTTTACTTTCGCGTATCCACCAACACTCAAACTCTACCACTCTCCCGAAATGAAACAACCCAAATAAAGACCTCCCTCCACCCTTACGGACACACATCCAGTAGCCCCAAATCATCGTTTTCCAAGTCTCGCTGGGTTGTTAGAATACGACTTTCTAACGCTGATTTAACCCACCCCTCACATCTGCTTTACGCTTCGACCAGAGTAACGGACGGGGCTGGAGACTGAAGAGGAGGTATATTTTCATGTTCACTGACTCGAAACTTTCCATTGCTCCACCCCCACAAGGGGGAGGGCTATTTTACTGATAGCCTGGAGATGTATTTCTATGAATATTTATTGATTTATTTTCCAGGCTCAGCAGGGGAGCTGCAAATAAATTTAGTGCGTTCTTTAAATAATTCCTTTTCTATGAGGCAAGATGTCATCTGAAACTCCTAAATAGGCATTTAATTAGCCCGGGTGTTGCTTCGGAACAAAAACCCCTGGCGAGAGCTTTGGGGGGGGGGCACTGTATTGCAAAGAGGCGGTCGATATGCAGAATTGATGCGCGCGGGCCTTTGTTGCCGGCCCATTGTGCGGGCCATGCTTATGAAGACTAATCCAATCATAAATTGCACCCCTGCGCCAATCAGAGCGCCCAGAGCCTCCGGCGAATGAAGCTTGAGTGGAGAACTTTGTTGAACTTCATTGTCAGAGCTGTCACTTTTCAAAGCGCTTTAGCGGGCGGGCCACTATAAAACCATCACCTCGACCGGAGGACCACGGAGGACTCGCAGACGACCAAGTGGGATCTTTACTTGGAGACGTTTGCTAAGCCCAAGAGAGAGGGCACCGCCGGGGCGGGAGGGGCGGGAAGCGAGGCGTTTGCCCTCCGGCCACTGGAAGAAGGGTTACTTCGCCCGCCCCCGCCTACCATGATGTTCCCCGGCCTCCTCGCGCCCCCCGCCGGGTACCCTAGCCTCCTGCGGCCCACGCCCACCTTGACTCTGCCCCAGTCCCTACAGTCGGCATTTTCCGGCCATTCCAGCTTCCTGGTGGAGGATCTGATCCGCATCAGCCGGCCCCCTGCCTACCTGCCCCGCAGCCTGCCCACCGCCAGCATGTCGCCTCCCAGGCAGGGGGCCCCCGGGGCCCTCACGGACTCGGGGGCCTCGGACCTGGGCTCCCCGGGTTCCAGCAGCCGGCGGGGCGGCTCTCCGCCAACTGCAGTCTCCCCTGCTAGCGAGCCCACGTTTCTGAAGTTTGGGGTGAACGCCATCCTCTCCTCGGGGCCCAGGACAGGTAAGTGAGGGCAGAATGTTGAGGGCCGGCTCAGGTGCAAGGCATGCAGAGTCCTTCTGGCCTGAGTTTCTGCAGAGAGCGGGTACCCACGCACACGTTAGTGCACACACGTACGCACAAACTTTGAGACCCCACGTCGTACATAGTAAAACTTATTTCCAGCCAAGGAAGAAAAGCCTCCAGGCTGGCCTCACTCTCAGAAGGAACTCCAACACAGGCAGTCGGAGACAGTGCGCAGTTGCTGGCGTGGTAGCTCTGGGCGCATGCCCCTGGGCGTCTGCATTTCTGCCCTCAAGCTGCTGGGGACAAGTTTTTTGTTTTGGGGTTTGTTTTGTTTTCACGCAAGACAATATACTTATTGGCTTAGGTAGCATTATGGATCTGCAATTTTTTTCTTCCCTGCTCCAGTCCCGTATCTCGTTGGTGCCTAAGAAAGATATTGCAGTAGAGGTGCACGGCGCAGAGGACTACTTTAGGGGGGAAAGGAAGGATGTCCACAGATGGGACAATGTTACGAATATTTTACCCAGCCAGTACATTACGAAAGATGCCTCTGAATCCAAATGAGGGGTTAATCATATCATGTATTCAATGTGCTGTACAATAACCAAATACGTAATCAAATTCCCTTTCTGTCTCCTCCCTCCCAGAAACATCTCCCGCCTTGCTCCAGAGCGTCCCTCCCAAGACCTTCGCCTTTCCCTACTTTGAAGGGTCCTTTCAGCCTTTCATCAGATCTTCTTATTTCCCAGGTAGGTCTCATCGCTCTTCTGCGCGCGAGCCTGGGCGGCGCCCCAGCCCCGGTCAACGGCTCCCTGCCCCGAAGCCATATTTCTCCGTCCACCCCTCGGGGTTACGCTCTGGTTCAGAGGTTGCGAGGCGTACAACATTCACGAATCCGTCGCGCCAATTTGATGCCCTATTTAGCACAAGCAGTGACTGCTTGACACTTTGCACCAATTCCCTGCTCTACAAATTAGCAGGAATTGTCATGGTCCCAATTTGAGGCGGTTCCCTGCCCGGCGACGAGCTGTTGGCATCCCTTCACGCCGCCGTTTTCCCACAGAGTCAGTGCAACTTGGCCACGATTCCCCACAAAGGTTTCAGCACCATGACCAATTGGTCAGCTCCTCTGGGCAGCCACACACAGACCAGCCCTCGTCCCTCCACGCCGCCAAGAGACACCTACCAGCCGGGGCTAATTTCTCTTTAAGACTCATTCAGGGCTTCGGGCTTTTCACAAGACCACATGGGGTGCCCTCTTGTGTGGGATGCCTAGGGTCGCCCAGGGGGAGGAGGCCCAGATCCACCCCCCACTCCCAACCTGCTATTTCCAACCTGATTTCCCAACCCCTCTCATACTCTTCCCTCGCCGCCATCTCTTTTAAAATACCTATGAGTGTAAACTAAGCAGCAGTTGGAGAGAAGCCTGTAAGTGGGCCCCAGACTAAAGGAGAAACACCTGAAACAGCTTCGGAGCGGTTTCCATCCCGGAATCTCACTGGTGACTCAAACTATGGCTCAAAAACTCTGCAACTGGTTAAACTCAAAAGGAGACAGGGGATCCCCCTATAAAGACAGGAGAGACTGGCCGGGGTCGGTGGGAGATGGGTAAGACCACGACAGCGCTCCCAAATATCAGCGAAGAAACAAGCAATTGATTTTTTTTAAAGGGGGAGAGAGAATTCACCAACCCTCCCCCCACCATTCACGCTGCTGCTAATAATGGAATTTGCTCCCTTTCTCCCTCATCTCAATACTCTAACAAAAACAACCCGAGCTTTCTAAATAGCTTTTCATGTCCATTTAATGAAAACGATTCGGGGAAGAGAAGCCTCTGCCATCAGTATTCTCCCAATGGTCTTGGCCTGCAGTTGTGTTTAGTTTGAAAGTGTAAATCTCTTTTGTCCCAGTAATATATGGCTTTCGCTGCTTGTCCTCAGTCTTTTTCTGTTAGTTCATTACTACACAATTACCATTCACGCTTCATTAGAGTCTCTGTTTCTTTTTGGTTTTTTTTCTCTCTCCCTTAAAGCGAAACTCTCCCCCTTTTTATCATGCCAATACCCATTGGGAAACGGTCAATGTGCTAATTAGCTGCCACTTTTCATGTATTCGGGCTGGATTCTTTACGTTTTGTGGGGGAGGGGAGGAAAGATTAATATAAAAAAGATGAATACTGATTGGATTTTTCAAAAAAAAAAATTCAAAGCGGATTTTCCCCTCGCTATCAAAACAGTAAAGCATCTCATTTTCATCTAAAGAATGCAAAAACCACCAAGGTGATAAAAACTTAGGAGAGAAACCCAGTGGCCTCGGCTGTATATTTTATTTTAATTTTTGTAAGTTATTTTTCTCTGTTGCTATTTTAGCCGACGTACGCAGGTTTGTTTCCCTAAGACCATTGAATGGGAAAACGAAACAGGCTATTGTGGGGGCTGTTTTCTGTGTTTCCGTGGTTCTACCTAATCCGGGTTTGCATGGTTGAAAGGGAAAGTTATTTGGGCGGAAAACGCCTTTCACTCTGGCAGGTTTGTAGGTTCGTGGCCTATTCTCCAAGGGGAGAAAAGAGAGCGCTTTAAAGAGATGAAGGGATCAGAGAGAAAAAGCCAGAAAAAGTCGCTTTGGGGTGGGGGGCGGACGCCGCCGGGTCTCGGCGGGACACCGCTCACTTACTCGCCACCTGCCCGCACCCTGCAGCGTCCTCGAGCGTCGTGCCCATCCCTGGGACCTTCTCCTGGCCGCTGGCCGCCCGCGGCAAGCCTCGGCGGGGCATGCTGCGTCGAGCCGTGTTCTCCGACGTGCAGCGCAAGGCGCTGGAGAAGATGTTCCAGAAGCAGAAGTACATCAGCAAGCCCGACCGCAAGAAGCTGGCGGCCAAGTTGGGCCTGAAGGACTCGCAGGTGAGGGCAGAGTCTCCACGGCCCCTCCTTCCGTGCTCCCCTCCTCCGCGCAAGTCAGTTGGGAGGAGTCCCTGAAACCGCTTCTGTGCCGCGGTACAAACGGGCGAAACCCGGGCCTCGGGAGGGACTCAGGGCAGGAGCCAGCTCCCTTGAGGCTCCTCAGGACAGCCCGCTTCTCTCTCCATCCCCACCCGACTCCTCGCCATCTCCCCCGGCCCAGCGGCCCCCACCCCACCCTTGTGGGCCAGGTACCGGGGGGCAGGGCTAGGGGAGCTGCGAGCCGAGATGGGGAGGGAGGAAGTGCTGCGACCCAGGTGAACTCTTGTCACCGGTAGGGAGCGGGCAAGGAAAGACAGAGCCTCCTCCCCGCCCCCATCCTTCCCTCCCACGTTCCTCCTCTGGGCCCTGCCCCAGGGGCCCCAGCGCTAACCTCTGCTGCTTCCTTCCTCTCGCCTGCCCCACGTCCCAGGTGAAAATCTGGTTCCAGAACCGACGCATGAAATGGCGGAACTCCAAGGAGCGCGAACTCCTGTCTAGCGGGGGCTGCCGCGAGCAGACCCTTCCCACCAAGCTCAATCCGCACCCGGACCTCAGCGACGTGGGCCAGAAGGGGCCCGGGGACGACGAGGAGGAAGACGAGGCCCCGGGCAGCCCCCGCCACCGCCTGGCCTATCGCGCGTCCCCAGAGCCTCCGCACCTGCGGGACCCGCGGCTGGAAGGGCCGCTGCCCCCTTCCCCGGCGCACTCGAGCAGCCCTGGGAAACCTTCGGACTTCTCCGACTCCGAGGAGGACGAGGAGGGCGAAGAGGAGGAGGAAATCACCGTGTCCTAGAAGCCACTCGTGCGCCCGAGTACTGTTTCCAAGTGCTTTGAAATTGAAGAGGTGGGGTCCAGCCTGCGCGTGCGCTTCCCCCGCGCTGCCCACGCCGCCTCTGCCCGCCGCGGAACCGTCACCTCGGCGAGGGCGCTGCAGCCCCTCTGCGGCCCCAGAGAGACCTTTCCTTCCCCCACACCGCCTCCCAACAGTCCTCGCCACCACAGAAGTTAAATTTAGGGCTTGGCCCCAGCCTTAATTTCTCCACGAGGGCTCCATTCCGTCTTGTTTAGTGCAAACCACTTTAAACACCGTGGGGCTTTCTCCAGTCCCACTGCCTGGACTTAATTATGAGCCAGGCCCTGCTGATCTTTCGCAACGACTTCCCTAGAAGGTAGGAAACCCTTTTATGGAGGAGGAAGCCTCGATAGGATATAACTCACTCCAACACCCCTAACTTCCGAGGTCCCTCCAGCTCCCCACTTGAAATAGCCAGGCCTCCTGGCCTCCTCCAGACGCTGGTAACACCCCTCCCCCACCTTCCATAGCAGTTCCTTGTCAAGAATTTCAAAAAAGAAAAACATATATTTGTGCCTTCCGGTCTAAGGCACAACATAAATAGTCGGGGTTTTTGTTTGGTCATTTTCCAAATGCTCTCTGGGGAAAGAAGTGAGTTCTATAAAATGGGAGAAGAGTTGGTCTCTATTTCTATGTGAGTGATTTAAACCCTTTCCTTTTTAATTTCTGCATCCATAAGTATATGCACCAAGCACTCTACCCTGTGCCCCTTTATTGTTTCTGTGAAGGTGTCCCTGAGCTGCACACCTGGGCACTGGGCATGATGTGGACAGAGAGACCCACAGCCTCTTTGATTTTTTGTAACCGAACTTTGCTGTCTTTGCACAGCTTTTATGAACTGTACACTATTTTGTACACATATGTTGTATGGATATTTTATACCAAGGTTATTGTGAATGACTATAAAGGACTGATTAGATTTCTCTTCTTTTTTTTTTTTTGCAATGGTTTTTAAACTTTAAAAAGGTAGCTGTTTAACTGCATAACTTATAAATATTTTGTATTTTTACTATGTACAGATTTTTATATATGTAAATATGTATCAAAGGAACAAATGCCAAATAAAATGTAGAGTGGATGCCATGGTCAAATGATGTCATTAATTCGCAGAATGTTAAAGCTGAAAGGAATGGAGCTATTCAAGCCCAAGGCCTGGGTTTTGCAGAGGGTAAGCTGAGGTTCAAGAGGGGCAGGCACTTGTCCAAAGCCACCCAGCTAGTAAGTAAACAGGCTGAAACTAGGATCCATCTCTGACACTCAGTTCAGTGCCTTTTCTGCTTTACTATACCATAAAATAACTATACCTGCTATGTTACAGGTAAAGTAGCTTCAAGGTGGTACCAAAAAGTTGAATCTGCAAGCAGCCTTCTCCTGTTCTCTAAGGACTAAAATGATAGGCTAAAGGAAATCAATACAAGTCCACCCAAGTGGCTCAAGTTTGCAATGATTTTTCTTGTCCTCCTTAAAGGCATATTTCCTGGTCCTCAGGAAAGCTTCAAAACTGGTCTTGACTCATTGCCTTTTGTGTATGACCTGATTTTATAAAGAATGCCATCTATAAGCATGACATGGGAGACCAGATGGGGTCTTCAAATGAAACAAAAGTTCTTTAAAGACTAGCTTTCAGCAGGAATGATTTATTTAACCAGCAACCTAGGGAGTAGAGGACATCAGGTTAGAATCCTGGAGGGGGCTTGTGTGCCCTTTGAGTGATTGTCTCTGCCACACCAGCCACGCAGACCCACGTTTCCTGGCCATCCTAACCCACATCCCAACAGTTGAAAAAAAAGTCAAGCTTAAGATTTGGTAGTTTGTATTTGAAATTTGAACATATTCTATTCTAAATTAACCCCCTTTTCAAAGAACACAAGTCCCCTCCATGCCAATGTCCCCTGCTGGACTTGTTCCTGATGTTGATGAGCATGAGAAGTTGAAAATAATTGTCCTTATTTTCATACTTATCATAATTCAAGAAACCTCCCACATTTCCCCTTCAACACGTTTGAAAGCATTCAGCATGATCATCATTCAACCTAAGTTAGTGCTTTCCTTTCAGACAGGGACTCTCTGCTCTGAATGATTCAGGCTGTGTCCTATCCCTCTGCTGTTGCCTGGATGTCCAGATATGGAAGCTCGGCCAGAAGCAGCCAACCTTTCCCTTCCTTCCAGCTCAAGGCTGCAGTTCTTACTTACAGTCAAGAACCATTCTCAGGCACGGGTGTGGATCAGTGTCTAGATCTGAAGTCAAAGTCCTCTGGGGGCACAACCATGTTCATTGTTGCATTATTCACAGTTGCTAAGAGGTGGAAGAAACCCAAAGGCCCAGGGATAGATGAATAGATAAGAATATGGTACATACATACAATGAGATATTATTCAGCCTTAAAAAAGAAGGAAATCCTCTCACATGCTGCAATGTGGATGAATCTTGAGGACATAATGGTAAGTGAAATAAGCCAGTCACAAAAAGACAAATACTGTATGATTCCACTCATATGGTGTATCTAAAATAGTCAAACTCAAAGAGAAACAGAGAGTAGAATTGTGGTTTCCAGGGGCTGGAGGAGGGGGAAATAGAAAGTTGTTCAATAAGTACAGTTTCAGTCTTGCAAGATGAAAAAGTTCTAGAGATCTGTAGCACAGCAATGTGAATATAGTTAACACTACTCAACTGTACACTTAAAAATGGTTAAGATAGTAAATTGTATGTGTTTTTTAAACTACAATAAAATTAAAAATTTTTTTAAAAGTAAATTAGAAAAATAACTCACATGTTAGAAGAATTAAAAATCCAGGCCAGGTGTGGTAGTTCATGTCTATAATCCTAGCACTTTGGGAGGCCAAGGTGGAAGGATTGGTTGAGGCCAGGAGTTGGAGATCAGCCTGAGAAACATAGTAAGATCCCATTTCTATAAAAATTAGCTGGGCATGGTGGTGCACACCAGTAGTTCCAGATATTTGGGAGGCTGAGGCAGGAGAATTGCTTGAGTTCAGGAGTTTGAGGTTACAATGAGCTCTGATGATGCCACTGCACTCTAGCACAGGTAACAGAGTGAAACCCTGTCTCAAAAGAAGAAAGAATAATTAAAAGTCCAGGAACAGTTAAAGTTAAGGCAGGCAAGTGAAAATGTGAGAAAAGCAATATTATCAAAGACAATATAGAATTCAAAGCAAGAAGCATTAAAGATAACAATAAAGTGCCTTTTCACACTAATAAAAGTTTAGAAAATGCAGAAAAGGGAAAAAACACTGGAGAGTTTTTTGAAGTGTATGTTTCTTTCATACAGTCACAAAGCCTTACTTCTTGAGAACTGCAAATGCCGAGTTTTGGTTCATTATTTTAGTGCCTCTTTCAGCTGAACACCTCAAGGGTAAGGACCATGATCATTTCGTACACTGTTCCCCTAGTGTCATGTAGTCCCTTACACATATTAGTTGTTTGATATGTGTTGAGTGAACAAATGAATTAAAAAGTGGTTTATAAGAGCAGAGATGCTCTAGAGTCTAGACCACAGGTCTAGAAGTTACAAACCTTTCAAAAGAATGGAAGGATTACTTAGGCCAATAAAAAAGAAAAAGAAAGATACTAAATTAACAGGTCCGATGTGTTTTTAAAAATCCAAGCAGACCAGGCACAGTGGCTCATGCCTGTAATCCTATCACTTTGGGAGGCCAAGGCAGCAGGATTGCTTGAGGCCAGGATTTCAAGACCAGTCTGGGCAACATAGGGAGACCTCATCTGTACAAAAAATTTAAAACAATATTAACTGGGTATGGTGGTGTGCACCTGTAGTCTCAGCTACTTGGGAGGCTGAGGCAGGAGGATCACTTGAACCCAGGAATTTGAGGCTGCAGTGAGCTATGATGCATCACTGTATTCCAGCCTGGGTGACAGAGTGAGACCTGTCTCTAAAAAAAATAAATAATAAATAATAAATTTAAAAAATCAAACCAATAACCCAGACTGAAATAGTTATAGTGACACCAAAGAATAATATACAGTAAAAACAAAGGAAATTTTTATTCAACACCTATTTTGTGACAGGCAGGCATTCTTCTAGGTACCTTTTACCTGCACTACTTGTTACTCAAACTTTATTGTGCATAGGGTCCACTTGGGAATCTCATTAAAATGCAGATCATGATTCAGAGCTCTGGGTATTTGGCATTGCCAACTCTGTTGGTCCGTAGAACACACTTTATCAAAATTTACATGAGTTTTATCCTCACAGCACCCCCTTTAAGGTAAATGATATTATACCCATATTACAGATGTAAAACTTGAGGCTGAGAGTTTTGGCAATAGCCTATGTTCATCCAGCCAGAATTCAAATTCAGTTTCATCACTATTCTACTCCCTTGACTAAAATGGTTAAAAACCCATTTAACAAAACTCAACCAATGGAAACTGTCTAATAGAGCTTTATATGTTTTAATATTCTGCAGTTATGAGAAAAAATAGAATATCGATGGCTATTTAAAATCATACTCATGCTTCTAAATCTCCTACTCACCACCAAACCTCCTCCCTGTCATCTAAATCAGTGATCCTCAAACTTTGTTGTTAAAAGCCCTTTACGTTCTTAAAAATCACTGAAGTCCTAAAAGACTTTTTGTTTCTGTGGGTCTCATCTATCGATGTTTATTGTATAAAAAATTAAGACTGAGAAAAATTTTAAGTATTTTATTAATTCATTTAAAACAATCCATTAAATATCAAAATAAATATTTTATGACAAATAAGTATATATTACAAAACAAAAAAATTAGTGAGAGGAGTGGTACTGTTTTATATTTCTGCAAATCTCCTTAATGACTGGCTTAATAGACAATGGCTGCATCTTCTATCTACTTCTGCAATATGTTTTGATATGAAGAAAATTCGCCTTTATACCGATATGCAGTTGGAAAAGAAGAAGTATTTGTATTGCTTTTTTAGATGATTGTGGCTGTTCTTTGATATAGTAGCAAAACTTGACACATGGTAGTTTTTCAAAGATTAGTTGCAATGTGAAATCTAAAATCCTATCAATGAACTTTTCAACTCTGTTACATTAAAATCCATTGGTCCGTCTTGCACTTTGAATGGGTATTTTACCCCTATATGATTTTGTAAAATGATGTATTTGATCACTTGAAAAATACTGGTTCACTGAATTATGCAGATATTTTAAATGTTGACTCTTTTCATACATCATCAGGGATCACATTTGTTAATATCACCACCCATTTCATCATAAAAATCTTTAAGTATTGAGAAGCTGTCAAGCTTATGGTGACAGATTCAAGTTTTCTAAAATTCAAATTTTTATTTAAAAGCTCTAATTTTATTATGGAGAAAGGAAGATGCTATCAGTTTTTTTCAACTGATGGGCTCACTTTATACATTTTTGAGAAAATGTTTATGAGATACCCAACTCTGAGAAACCATAATTTGTCAGTCATTTTTTCAGGTAAAAATGGAGTTTCATGAAAAACATGACTAGTTCAAATAATGGTACAAGTGCTTTTCTTTGAGACAACCATCACACTTCAGTGTGCAGCAGAAATATTTTCTGAACGCTTCTGATTTCATTATATAGAGTATTAAAAAGGTTGTAATTATATATATATTTAAGATTTGAGATGTAATAACATTAATAATTTTTATTGCCTCATCGAGCACATTCTTGAGTGAAACTGGCTGTGCGTGGGATAAGTGAGGGTTCGTAGAGAATGCAATGACCACGAGTATAGTTTGGTGCCACTGCCTTAAGGTAAACTAGCAGTTTTATCAACCATTGCTTTTACACTATCAACAGTTGTTCCATGATAAACCAATGGAATTCAAAAAGTACTTCAACACTTTAAATATTTCAGCAATACTTGTGTCTGTTGCCAAACATTCATATAAAAGCAGCTCTTCTTGGATGATTAGTTGGTGCAAGTACTAAATGAATACAAGCAGAATAGAAAGTCCACACGCTTCTGCATATTTGTCCATTTTCAAAGCGAAAGTACAATTTTGCAGATGATTTATTAACTCGGTCTTTGTTGAATTACTATATCATTGGAAAGTGGCATTGTCATGATTTCTTTAGCTGACCATTTATCCAGCATGTGGCTAACCAATGTAACTACACAGGGCTTTATTAGCCTCTTAGCTATTGAGCCAATACAATATGGTAACTTACTCTGTAAGACACTTTAGTGGCTTTTTCATTTCTAGTCTGAAAGGTTGCAATGATTTTTTAATTTTTAAGGAGTTTATCATGTCTATGTATAAAAAAGACAATTTAATTCCTTTCTTTAAACTCTGAATGATTGGCCTCAGAAGGATACTGCAGCTTAACTGGAAGCACAATACCTTTCAAAAACAATCTCATATGTAAGACAATAAAGGCAAATTATTAACATCAATAAATCTGAGGGAAAAGATAATGTTTGACGTTGTTTTTCTTATTTACAGTTATATCCAGAGTTGTTTTAAAAAATATTTCTCCCTTCCATGAGTCAGAGAAGTCTCTAATATGTCATTTTCATCTTTTTTGGCATCTTTAAAAGTACACAGTGCAGCTGTGGATTGAGAAAGGCTAGCATTTCTAGCCTCCTTTTTAAAAGCCAACAATCTATCCTTAAATATAAGAAAAGTGCAGTCACCCCTCGGTGTCCATGGGGAATTGATTCCAGTATCTTCCTCAGACACTGAAATCCTCGGGTGCTCAAGTCTCTGATACGATATTTTTTAAATGGCATAGGATTTGCATACAACTTATTCACATCCTTCCGTATACTTTAAATCATCTCTAGATTACTTAAAATACATAATACAATGTACATGCTAAATAAATAGTTGTTACATTGTATAGTTTAGGGAATAATAACAAGGAAAAAGTCTGTACATGTTCAGCACAAATGCAATTTCTTTTTTGAATATTTTCAATCCAGTTGGTTGAACCCATGAATGCAAACCCACAGATACAGAGGGATGACTATATATGACAAATACATTTTCTCTTACTTTAAAATGAAATATAAAATTCTAAAATTGTAGCAGTTTTTGGTAAAGTTTTGAAGTGTAGAACATTTTAAAAAATTAAAAAAAATATTATATTATTGCTAAACAAGACACCAAAATGTACCTACTTCTTATATATCTGTATAGACTTAAAAAAAAAAAACTTGGGAACTTCAAAATAATAATTTATTAGACAATGGGGGCCACAGATGTTATAGCAGGTATAACTGAAGAGAGCAAGTAAGAGCACAGTAGAAATACCAAGAAAAAACGGAGTTAATCCCTAAAACTGCACACAAATCTAAATCTACTTCCTTAGAAAATCCTAGGAAACACAAGAAGATACAAGTACACATTCCATTCACAGCTGTCAGAGGAAGACTTCATCACACGTGTAGCCTCTGGATAGATCCGCTGTCCAATTGTGGAAGGGCCTGGGGGACTGCCAGGGCTCCCCAGATCTCACTTTGAGAACCACTTATCTAAACATGGAAATGGTGAGAAATGGGAGGAAACAATCAGGCCAAGTTCCTACCACCCACCTAAAAATGTAGCTGCAGCCACATCTGTGCTTCCCACAGGTCTTCATGTCACGCCTCCTTTCCCAACCCTTCCCTTCGGTGGTCCCTTCTCTGCACTACAGCCTGTCCTTCCCACTGGCACCTTGTCATCAGCATCGAACAGGATCAACTCTACCCTGTCCCCAAAAACATACCCAGAAAGAGTTCTTTCCCCTTTGGTTTCCCCCTAGCTACTGCCCTTTGTTGCTCAGGGCCTTGGAGATGTCTAAGCCTCATCCTTGGACCTCACTCTCTGTATTTCCCTTAAATGTTGCTGTTCCTCAAGGTTCTATCCTTAGCCCTTGCTGCTGCTTTCTGTGTGAGCTACCTGGGTGATCTTCTCCTCCCCTCTCTGGCTTCAATTAACACCTACCTGGATGATGGTGAACCCCAACCTGCCACACAAAGATCTTTATTCTCAGCTCCAGACCCAGATAGTCAACAGTCTTTGGACATCTGCCCTCTGGTGTCCCAAAAACTTGTTAAATTCCAAATGTTCAGGACCAAGTGCCACGTTCTCCAGTGGCAACAACACATTCAAACAAAGCAAAATGACTCTTGCTCCTAACTCCATGAATGTCTTTATGTGTCTTGCTCAAAATGTACAGACCTGAGTGCCATTCCTAACCCCTGCCTCTCTCTTCCACACAATACAAATCAACGGCTCAGACCTGCCCCTGTGTATCTGTCCGTAACAGATTTTCTGTTCTTTTTTCCATTCTCATCACCACTACCCAGAAGATAAACTATCTCACTGTTATTATTTTTGAAGGAGCATACTCTGTGCTAGATGCAGTAATTAGCATTTTACATACCCGATCTTCTTTATTCCACACTATGACTATTTTGAAACCCATTTTACAGATGAGGAAACAGATGCAGAGATCTTTCTGGTTACCCTTGGCTCCAAAACCCATCCCCTTTCACCAGCACTGAGAGCATCAATGAAGGCTCTGTGGTGAAATGTGCCTAAAGCTCTGAAGGATGGTATGATTTTTATTGATTTTATAGGGTAGGATGAGGAAATAGTATACCAGATTGTTTCAAGACAGACATAAGAGAAAGCAGAGGGAGGAACATTGCTAGTGCACATTTAGGGACAGTGATGTGGTAGGAGATGATTTTACTCAGAGGCAATAAGTTGAAACAAGCAGCTGGTAAGCAAAGCATTTCTAAAATGCCTCTTTCCCTCATTTAAATATAAAATAATAATAATAATGACTAATTACTGCATCATAGTATGCTGGGCATAATGCTAATGCTTTTATTTACTTTGCATCTAACTTTTACTACAACCCTACATGGAAGTATCAATATCTGCGTGTGACAGAATGGGAAACTGAGGCTGAGTAACTTTCCTTCAATTAATCAGACAGCCTAGGTGAGATTTGAGAACATTCTTTCCCCTAAGGGCAGAGACACTGTAGAACTCAAGTCTCTGCCACTTCTCCCCGCCAACTTCAGTACCTCTAAGGGGTCCTTTTGGTACATATATTCTCCCTCCTTTAAAAAGTGTCTTTAGCTGGAGTCACACAATCCGAATTTGGAAAGACAGTATTAGTTGACTATATAAGTGGTTTTCCTGGCAAAGGCGTACGTAAGTCTACAACTTTGCACCCTCCAAAAAGAAAACCATTTTCTTAATTTTAATTTGATGGTTTTACTTAAAAGAAAAAAAAAAAGACTGTTTGATGCTGATGCGAAAACAAGTCCACTTAAATGCAAAGTGGTATCCCATCCAGATCGTGGAACAGAAAAAAGGATGTGGGACATTAGGCAAAAACTAAGGCAATCTCAATAAAGTATTGATATTTGTTAATAACAATGTATCGATATTACTTCATCAGTTGTGACAAGTGTACCACACTAATGGAAGATGTTAATATCAGCAAAGACAGGTGAGGGATGGAATGCTCTATACTATCCTTGCAGCTTTTATGTACATCTAAAATTATCCCAAAATAAAAAGTTTATTTTAAAAAACCCAAATGTGTTTGCATTGATGTTGGTAAGGAGAAAACATGACCACATTCCTTATAGTTTAAATGGCAAAAATACTATTAGAATAAGATGCTTATTAAAGGAGAAGTGAAGTTTCAATTCATTCTTTGGTAATCCAAAGCAACAAAAGTATACCCCACCCCCAACCGGCTCAAACTCAGTGAGGCTGATGATTCTATTCTTTAACCCACTCATCCCTGCTCCCCCCACACCTCTCGACTGTCAGGGTAATGCCTCCTGGAATTCCTTTTGGCACAAACATCTTGTTTTAGGACCATGTTTAGACTGTGATTAAAAGAGGATTATTTATACCACATAGGCATCCCAACGTGAAAGGGCAGGCCACCCCTACATTTTACTAAACTTTTCTGTAAATACTACACCCCAGCAATCACCAACAAACTCAGCAAAGCAGATCAAGGGGCAAGAGAGCTGAGTTTTGATTGTTCTGAGCAAAAAGTTTCATTTCATCTAGCAGCTGCCACTAAACTCCTCATTCTCAAGTCAAAACGGCCCATTTACTGTATTTGATGACGTAAGTAGTGCTAAGGTTTGGATTCCAAGAAATGTTCCTTTTAAAGCTAGAGTTACTAGAGGAAACAGGAATGAACAGTAATAATAATAATTATTATTATTTTTAGAGACAGGGTCTCACTCTGCTGCCCAGGCTGGAGTACAGTGATGCTATCATCACTCACCACAGCCTAGAACTCCTGAGTTCAAGCGATCCTCCTGCCTCTGCCTCCAGAGTAGCTAGGACTAGGTGCACACCACCATGCCCTGCTTATTTTCAAAAATTTTTTTGTAGAGATGAGGGCTCGATACATTGCCTAGGCCAGCTTTGAACTCCTGACCTCAAGCAATCCTCCCATCTTGGCCTCCCAAAATCCTGGGATCATGGGCATGAGCCACTATGCCTGGCCGATAAATAGTTATTATTCATAAAGCCTTGGAAAGACTAGTTTACAGAAACCCATTTTACTCACAAGTGTTTAAGAAAGTAGGTTCTAACCGAATGAGCTAAGTTCTCTCGGCTAAGTTTTCCTAGCCTCGGTAGTAAAATTAACCCTTCACATTTGTTCAGAGTTTTAAAATTTTACCTTGCATCGTTTCATGTGATTTTCATAACCTCCTGAGATAATCAGGGCCGATCTTATTATCCCCATGTTCCACATAGGCTCAGCAAGGTTACTGGATCCCCAGTGCAGCACAGCCTGTAGCAGTGAAGATGGTACTTAAATCAAGATTTCTTAACTCTAGGTCAGGGCTCTTTCATTTAACAAGTATTAATGCGGTGATTTCTCTGTGTCTGGATATCTGATTGTTCTTGAGGGTAGAGTGTTACCTGAAATAAATAGGGACTTGCTCTCAGGGAGCTTATAGTCCAGTGGGAGAAGAAAATAACCAAGTAAATGAACAGTAGGCATTGCCTATTAAAACCTCTGTGAAGCAGATTTATGTGACTTGATTGAGAACAGTAGCAGGAGGGAGTTGGATCCAAACTGCTTTGAGTTTGGACTAACTTTTACAGTAAAATGTATCATCAAAGAGACAATTGTTATATGAGAAAAGAAGACAGATCTCAGTTAACATTTTAGCTCTGCCACTTACGGCTGTGTATAACTTGGCTGAGTTACTTAAATTTTTACACTTCAGTATCTCCAGATTAAAACAGCAGAATATTGGCAGGAGTCCAAGAGAGAAAGGGAGAAAAAAAGATCAGATTATTTAATTGACCCTCAATGACCATGTTTTAATCCATCACTTGGCATTGAATAAGACCATGCATTTTATCTTGAAATTGGAGGAGAAACCAACACAGACCAACTTGTCACCAATACTATACCATAGGATGTAAAGGCCTGCGGTTAATGTCACAACGTCTTCATCAGGGGATCATGCCTGAAACTTAGGTTCTCTGGTATAGCTTACCACGCTCTGTAGGTAGGTTATTGCCAATAACTATAATACATGTATTCTATGCTTTCTTATAACCTCTCATCATCAGCCCCTCTCACTTTTCAAGGTCATCTCCCACCGGGAAAGAGGAGGATTTCCCCTTGCATTCTTTCTAAGCTGTCTGCTTGCCAGTGTTCCTTGGAGACATAATGGCTCTCCTAACACTTCCAGCTGCCCCTAGAGCCACGGCTCACAAACAAGCAAACAAGCTCATAAGCACTGTGGATGCTTGAACCCCATTTCTCACATGATACTGTCACCTCTCCATGGGCACCACTGTAGGAATGAAAATAGACCAGGTCATGCTTTGCATGCTGCCTTGTCCCCATAGTCTCCTACTTGACCTTCCTCAGCATGTGGGCTTTGGAGCTTGTTGCCTTATGGTGGCAAGGTGGCTGCTACAGCTCCAACCATCACTTCTTCATATGATAGCATCCAAAACAAGAAGCAAGGGGGAGTGACAAAAAGAATGACTCACATGAATCTCTTTTATTTTGGAGGAAAATCCTTCCCAGAATCTTCCTTATGTCTTATTGGACAGAAGTGAATCCTGGCCATGCCCAGACCAGTCACAAGCAAAGGAGCTACCGTAATTAGGCCAGTCTTGGTTTATTCTCTGTGGTTGGTCACATTGCTGCCTGAACAAAGCTGGGGTTCTGTTAGTCAGAAGGGTAGGATGGCTAATTCATAGACAAGCACCAGAGTCTTCTGAGGCATCTAAGAAGTTAAATCTTTTACTCAATTACCTAACTTTGCTCCTCAAACCCACTGTGTCATCATATTTGGCCTCCTTTCAGAAGAGCCTCCTTTTTCAGTATTAACCAGGAAGCCTTCTGCCATCTTACCCCTTGGGAATGGTCTTATCCAGGTCTATCCCCTTCCCTTCCTATTTCACACGATTATCCCCGCACCCCCCACCACCCAGGGTAGAAGGTAAAGAAGAGGCATTCACGTGACAAGTGGGGGGTGGTTGGGTGCTCCAAGTTCAGGGAGACTTTTGATGTCCCAAATTCTTCAGTGAAGCTCAGGAAGAGTCCTTCCAAATCTAGTCTTTACCAGTGGGAGATCATGTCTTCATTCTCCCAATTGTCTTAGTAGACATTGAAGCAAATTCCATCACACACACACACACACACACACACCTTCATCTCCTAATGACAGACACTAACTCTCAGCGGCAGTGAAATTTAAACTAGTGGTCATTCCAGTTCGATAGTTCATCAGTGAGAAAAAATAAAAATTGGAAAAAAAAAAAAAAAACCCTAGTGGTCATAATGCTAATGTGTCCAGGGGCCAGACAGGCGACACAGATTAGCACAGAGGGCCTGGACTGAGGAGGACTCTGTGAGCCGGAGGATGCAGGCCCCGGCTGCGCAGGGCAACTGCTGCCGGCTCTGGCTGATTGTCTCCCTGTGCAAATGAAGGCCAGAAGCTGGAAATCTGGAATTTAAGTGCAATTTCCCAATTTAAAAATTTTGATGAGTAAAAATATCTGTGAGTAATAGCAGGACTTTAAGCCACCAGTTTTTAAGCCCTTGTCTAACCCACAATAAGGAAAAGAAGTACAATATATTCTCATTTGGCAACACCTTCTCTCTCACAATGAAGTCTCTACTTCATGACACTATGCAGAACTGTAGAGTCCTTTCCCTCACCTCTCCAGTGCTTTTCAAATGGTCCCCTTTATGCCTGCCTGGCTGTGCAGTGTGCCTCTGCGTGGCGGCACCTTTAGCTTTTATTTATCACTGTGGACCCATGGATTTTTGTTTTATTCAATTATATTGTGACACATAACCACCATTATTCTTGTTCGTGCTCAGTTATCTCAGATTAGCCAGTGGAAGCCCGCTTAAGCCGGCTCCCATGTCCTTCCACAATTTTTGAGCACTTCCAAGCTTTCTGACACAACAAGATGTTCCAGGCTTGCCTTGTTATTTTTCTGCCCCATACCTGGAACAAGCTACTTCTTCAAGAAGTTTAGGTGTTTTAAATTGGGGAATGGTGTTTTGAAATCAAGGTTTGGCTGCTAAGTGTGCTCATTGGTACTACAATATCATTGTTTCTATGCTCTTTCAGGGGACAGATTTTGTATACACCAATAATCTATATGTACATGTCTCTCTCTCTCTCTCTCTCTCTCTCTCTCTCTCTCTCTACCTTTCTGGAGAGAAAGAGAGAGAGACGTCACATTGATAATCTCTAATTTAATACAGCAGTGCAGTGTGCTTCCTTTCTTCCATTTTTTTCTCCCCTCTCTTGCATTGCATGAGAATTATTGTTCCCACAAACAATATATTAGCTTTACCTGTAGTCACAAAATAGTACCGGAATTATCACATCAATACCACTGCCATCAACACACTCGCAATGTAAAACACAAGATTATATTCTACTCAAATTATGTTCCACTAGATTATATAAAGTTCTGTTTATCGATCTGATATACAGTTAGGTCTTTTTTTCCCTGTTGGTGTTGACTTTTAAGAGACTGTTCCATCCTTGCTGGTGTGACTTTATTTTCCACGCAAACCCTACAGAGTTTACCCTGTGAACTTCCCTCCACCTCACTTCCTTTTCTGCCTGATGCCAACCGACTCCTTTAAATTCCCGAGTTTCCTTCAATCTTTCCCTTTCTGTATTCGCTGTCCCCATCACACTTCCCATAGGAGCCGCCTGCTCGCAGTCCCTGCGGAGGAGACGCGGCACGTGGGCCGTCACAGCAGAGTGACGCGCACCCTGACAGGCAAGCACGGGACTGCTGGGGACACAGAGGGGCTTTCTCACCCCATGGTGGTGGTGTTGGGGGCACGCGTTCCTTAGCTGGTTCCCACATTACAGGAAGAAGAGATGCTTGTTTGAGTTTTTCCCTCCGTGAAACAGGGTTGATAACACTCCCGTCACCGGGCCACGGTGAGGGTTACATAAGATGGTGCATAGCAAGTGCTTAGCACAGGGCCTGGCACGGGGAAGCGGCGCTGCACAGGCTGAGTGTCACTATCACAGTGTGTGACGTCCTCCTCCAAACCACGTGCTCCATGCGCCTGTTCCAGGTAAGGAGGAGCCTACGCTGCACGATTCAGGGTTTCCCCAAATACCCAGAACTTTCCCACTTCCATGTCTTTAAGGACATCTGTTCAATGTTGCCCACATGGCAACTGTTCCCTGCTGATAACAGCACTGCAACTCCGCTTTATCTGTCTCTGTGGCCTTGAAGCGACTGAGCATTCCCTGCCCCCCAACTCAATGCACAGGCACACGACTCGGGCACAGGGGTCAAAGCCAGGCCCGCTGCGCAGTCTGCAGGGCCCAGTGCCGAGGGCGGTGCAGGCAGGGCTGCTGCTTCCCAAAGGAGTAAGAATTTCCAGATGGCGACAGCAGAGCATCGAAACAGGCCACAGCTCACCCTGGACCCAGGACTTCTGACTTCTGCCAGACAGGAGGGGCATGAAGGGTCCCACCGGGAAACCGCGTGGCTCAGTGACAGAGCCCAGAGGCACAGAGGCTGCCACTGAGCCCAGCGAGGCCTGCTGCCTGCCGAGCTCCTCCGCAGTGTGGTGCCTGCGGCAGGCCCGGGCTTACAGCAGGCATCAGAGCAGGGGCAGCCGAGCAGGGGTGGGACAGGTCTGCAGGTATGAGATCTCACTGGCATGTTGCCTTTTTTCACACCTGACTGTGCTGAGCCCAGAGACGGGGAAGGATTCCCTAAAGGTCACACAGCAAGTTCACGGCCGTGTTTAAACTGGAACCCAGGTCCCCTAGCAGCAATCCTGTCACAGGTAACTACATGGGTCCTCAGTAGGAAGGAGACCAGAAACAAATTCCAGCCTGGCAAGATCTTGGCGACTGCTATGGTTTGAATGCGTTCCCCAAAATTCATGTGTTGGAAACTTAATCCCCAATGCAATAGTGTTGAGAGGCAGGACCTTTAAGAGTGGATTGGGTCACCTGGGCAGAGCCATTATTAAGGCCCTTATTGAGGCCCTGGGGTAGTTCCTGCCGGAGTAGGTTCCTGATAAAAGGGTGACTTTGGTCCTTTCCCTCCTCCCCTTTCTCTCTCTTGCCCTCTTGCTTTCCACCATGGGATGACACAGCAAGAAGGCCCTTGGCTGATGCAGGGCCCTTGACCTTGGACTTCCCAGCCTTCACAATGGTTAAGAAATAAATCTCTGTTCTTTATAAATTACCCAGTTTCAGGAATTCTGCCATAGCAGCACAAAACAAACAAAAACAGTAACCTTTAAAAGCAGGAATAATAACTGCAGTTCTGTTAGAAAGGAAGAGTGGATGGTGGATGCTAATGTTGGTGCTCAGAGAATGCCATCCCAAAGGACGGTGCCCCGGCAGGCTGAGTACCTTGGACTCACTGACGTTGAAACGGCCTCTAAAGCAATGTCTCTTTCTGACCTTCCCTTGCCCTTTTATTTTCTACTGCTAATCTTTCTCCGCCAAGGCAGGCCTTAGAAACTAGAATTCCTCTTCCCTAAAGCCAGTTGCAAAGCCTGGAAATATTACTCTAACCTTCCCCCATCTTTCCATGTAAGAGCTGGCCAAAAAGAAATTCTCCGAAATTCTCCGACCTACCTTATCTGATAGCAGTTCATGAGACCCTCATTCCAGAAGGGGCCCTGCCCTCTACCCTGAGGAAGGAATGCTGCAGACAGGCCTTGCGGGGTTTCCCCGCTCCGTCCATTAGCATTAGATCATCCCTTTGTGTCCGCTCACAGTTCTACACAGCTGTTCATTCTTCACTGAAGCTAAACACAGACTTGGCCAGTTTTCCCTGGGGTTTTTAGATCTTCATTGTGAAGGTTCCCATGTCACGTAAAACTTTCAGTAAATTTGTTATGCTTTTCTCCCATTAGCCTGTCTTTCGTCGTAGGAGTGTTGGCTGTGATCCTTATGGTGGGTGGGGAAAGGCCTCATGCTCTTCTGCCCGTACACTGAGAAGGACCTGTACAGCATCTACTACAGGTGAATGTTATCATGTCCATTTTACAGATGAGAAGCTGAGGCTCAGAGAGCGTAATGCCATTTACTAACACCTGGGGCCACAGCTTGCAAACAGTGGAGCCCTGTTGCCTGGGAAAGGAAGCTAGGACTCCCGGGTTCTTGTTCTGGCAGCATGGTTAGCACAGGCTGTGTTCAGGGAGGAGTCCTTGCCCTCTGAGCCTCAGTTTCCCCCTCTAAGTATAATAATACCTTTTGGGCCTCACCGGCAGGGCAGCAGTAAAAAGCCAATGAGGTCATGAATGTGAGTGTGTAGGTGGAAGCTGCAGGTGGGGGTGCAGGGTGGTGTAGGACTGAGACTCCAGGCTTTGGAACCTGGCAGGCCCTGGGTTCAAGTCCTTGCTCTGTCTCTGATTAGCAAGACCTTTCCTAAGTCCCCCTACCAGTCATTCTCTAGAGAGAGGATGACAATGCTGACCTCACATGGTGGTTATGCAGATCACCTGGGTCCACGAGCGCAAACTAGTTGGCTTAAGAAGATGCCTGACACACATTGATTTCTTTTCTCTTTCCCTTTATAGCGACTGTAGCTTCATCCTCCAACCATGGGGTAGAGGGAAAAATGCTATGCTTGCTCTTCTGAAGGTCATGCCCAGTCCTTTAAGATACTCTACCTGAATTTAAGAACAAGAGAGAGAGGGAGCGAAAGATAGGAATTTACTGCTTTTCGGGTTCACCAATAAAGGCTGGTCCCGCCTGAGGGAGGATTGGCATTGCTTGGGCTTTGCTGCCCCCTCGTGGCCATCGGCTGACCCTACTCACAGCCCTGGAATATAGGAGCTGGGAGAGGCCTGATTCCTGGGCCCCTTCTCAGCACATTCTGATTCACCACCAAGGGAGGCTGGCCTCTGCATTTCTGATGTGCTTCCTGGGCCAGTGGTGATCGGCCACATTAGGGAACCACTGAGCTCGTCCACCACCTCATTAGACAATCGGGAAGAGTGTGGCCCTGAGAGTAGATGGGCTTCTCTGAGGGTAGCTGCCTGGGTAGCGGCAGGTAACTCAGGTCTCCGGACCCTAGTGCTCTTGCCACTGTGTCCCGTGCCTGAGGTGAGCCTGCAAGGTGGGCAAAGCTCCCCAGACACCTATATAGACCCACCTGCCAACCATGCGAGGGTCCATCTGCTTCTGTGTCAGGTGGTCTTCCAGCCTCTGCTTGTATTCCAGTGGTGAACGGGTGCTCACGCTCTCATAGAGCAGCCTCTTCTGTGGCCTTCGGGGCGTTTTCCCTTGTATGGGGCCCCGGTACATCTCTCCGTAACCTCCCTTATTGGACCTAATTCTGCTGCATGAGACCCTGCAGCTGCATCTTCTGACCCCTGCAGAGGTTGCACGGGCAGGGCAGTCAGAGGTGGGAGGATGAGGAAGATGGAGTAAGGCTTCACAGTATCTGGCACACTCTTGCATTGCCTCCCTCAACCCTGCAAAATAGCTGTGGGCAGCTTTGTTTTACTTAAGAGGGAACTGAGGCTCAGGGGAGTGGCACTGACTTGCCCAAGCCCACACATCAGTTAGGGTCCAGGTGGACACAGTATCTTCAATTTATGGATTCAGGAGCAGAACTACTGCTGAGAATTCACAGTGAGTGAGTGGTGGGGTGGGGGTCAAACCTCAATCTGTTCACTGTCTCACCTGTGCTCAAGGGCCGCGTTCTCAGCTGCCTGGAGGCTTTCCCTGGGTGTGGTGGGCAGGTGGGCAGCCTGGGGTGACACCTCCTGGTGCACACACGGCTCAGCCAACCACAACAAAGCAAACGCTTGTGTCATCACCACCTGTCTCAGTCCATTCAGGCTGCCGTAACCGAAAATACCATAAACCAGGTGGCTTATAAACAGCAGAAAATTGTTTCTTACAGTTCTGGAGGTTGGCAGGTCCAAGAGCAAAGCACCAGCAGATCTGGATCTGGGGTCTGGCGAGGGTTCACTCTCTGGTTCACACGTGGCACCTTTTCTCTTTGTTTTACTTAGGCTCTGGCGTCAAATCGGGACTCCTCTGCAAGCTGTGACCCTAGGCAAACGGTGTTACTCTCTGAGAGCCTCAGCTTCTCATCTGTAAAATGGACATGATGATATTCACCTGTAGTAGATGCTGTAGGAGTCCTCAGTGTAGGGGGAGAAAGGCGTGAGACTTTTCCTCACCCACCATCAGGGTCCTCACATGGGGGGAGGGGCCAGCTAGCTCTCTGGGCTCTCTTTTACAAGGGCACTAATCACATTCATGAGGGTGGAGCCCTCAAGACCTAATCAACCTGTAAGGGTCCCACTGTCTAATATCAACGCATTGTGGATTACGTTTTAATGTATGGATTTTAGGGGGGATGTAATCAGCCGGTAGCACCATCCACTTCAAGAAATAGGACATGTGCCACAACCCAAAGTCCCTTTCACCCTCCCAACTGCTGCCCCCCTTTCTTGCTTTTCTATTTTATTTTATTTTTATTATTTTTTTTTTTTGAGACAGAGTCTCACTTTGTTGCCCGGGCTAGAGTGAGTGCCGTGGCGTCAGCCTAGCTCACAGCAATCTCAAACTCCTGGGCTTAAGCGATCCTCCTGCCTCAGCCTCCCGAGTAGCTGGGACTACAGGCATGCGCCACCATGCCCGGCTAATTTTTTCTACATATATTTTTAGTTGTCCAGATAATTTATTTCTATTTTTAGTAGAGATGGGGTCTCGCTCAGGCTGGTCTCGAACTCCTGACCTTGAGCGATCCACCAGCCTCGGCCTCCCAGAGGGCTAGGATTACAGGCATGAGCCACCCTGCCCGGCCCCTTGCTTTTCTTTATAGTTCTACGAGCTAGGCATCCCCCCACTCCTAAATGCTGTTGTGAACTTTATATACGTGGAATCACACATTCAGCATCCTTTTGTGTCTGGCTGCTCTCACTCAACATCCACTCAATATTCATCCACAAACATTTTTACCTCTGTGTGACACTGACTTATCACAATTTTGTCTTTCTGTCAGTGGATGTGTGGATTGTTTCCAGTTTTTTACAATTATGAATAGTAATGCTATGAACATTTGTGCACTTATTTCTTGTTCCATATATATGCATTTTTGTTGGGTAGATAACTGTTCGTTTCCTAGGGCTGCCATAACTAAGTACCACAAACTGGGTGACTTAAAACAATGGAAATTTATTCTCTTGCAGTTCTGAGGATAGAGGTCTGAACTCAAGGTGTCAGCAGGGCTATGAGCCCTCTGAGACTCTGGGTGGAATCCTTTCTTGTCTCTTCCTGGCTTCTTGGTGGAAGCAAGGAGTGTCGGTCCCTGGTGTCCCTTGGCGTGCAGCTCCCTGACTCCTGTCTGTGCCTCCATCTTCCATGGCGTTATTCTCTCGTATCTTCACCTTGTCTTCTTACAAAGCACAGCAGTCATATTATTAATAGATTAAGGGCCCACCCTACTCTAGTATGACTTCATCTTAATTACACCTGCAACCACTCTAGTTTTAAATAAGGTCACATTCTGAGGTACTGGGGTTTAGGACTTCAACAGTCTTTTGGAGGGGACCAATTCAACCTGTCACAACAACTAAGAGGAATGGCTGAGTTGTGTTAGCAGATCCGGAGAAAGGACTTGGGTGTGGCTAACTTGTGCCGTGGTGTCAGGAAGCACAGCTGGGGGTAGGGCTGGGACTAGGTTCACCTGAGGCAAGCAAGGTGTCTGGGTGCAAATTGGAGGAGGACTCCCTCTCGGGGCCATGCTCTAGGTGCCTAACTCCCCCAACCCTTTTGGCACCGGGGTCCAGTTTCATGGAAGACAATTTTTCCAAGAACCTTGGAGGGGAGCAGTGCCGGCGGAGCACTGTGGCCCGGTCCCTAACAGGCCATGGACTGGTAGTGTTCCACGTCCTGGGGTTTGGGGACCGCAGCTCTAAAGCACTTTGTAGAATGTGCCTCCACTTGTCCTGCAGAAGGATGGGAACACTGGGCATAGATTTCCCCTGGGGACACTAAATTCCCTGTCCTGTGGGCTGCTCCGCACTGGAGAATGGTCCCAGGTAGGGAAGCAGAGAGATGCAGGTGCTTGAGGGCATACACTGCCAGCGGGCCAGGAGTGACATGCCCCCTGCAGGGTCAGGTGAAGTCAGGCTGAAGGCGTATGGAGGGAGGAATCACCAGTGTCTGCTACAACCCATCCCTACCATCGCTCAGACCACTCATTCCCACATTGACTCCCCTGCAACCGATTCTTCAAGGCCACAATCTCTTAAAAAAAGACTCAGAATGTCAGAGTTAGTGCAACAAGCTACAGTCTCAAGTCTCAAAAGGTTTGATGCCACCTTTTCCTTTCTCAGCCCTCTATTCTGCATCACACCGTTCTTCACCCAGCACCTCAGTCCTAGATTGCTTGCCCAGATAACACGGACCTTCATTCCTAAGGGGTCTGAGCCACCTTGTCAGGCTGTGGTAGCTCAAATGCCATTCACAGTATCCCAGAGAGGAGAGTCCCCCAAACTCTAGACATCCTACTCCCTGCCCTCATCCTGCAGCAGAATCAGGGCTGTCACCTCTGCCAGCATAGTCACTCCTTTCTTTGCCTGCTGGTCTACCAGCGTCAGCAGCCCCAAGTGAGCAGGCAGCCGCTGGAGTTTTAAATTCAGTGGTGGGAGGGTAGAGGTGTCCCTTCTCCCATCTCTCCTCACCCAGCCACACACATAATAGCGTGAAGCACCTCTAATTCTGCAGAGCCTAAACTTGTAGGAAGGGAAGCAAAAAAATCCCCCAGGTGGGTTGCTCTCTGGGAAAGGGGTCCCTATACTTCCACTCCTTGGTTCTCAGGCACATGTACTCTAGCTATTGGGCACTCAGCAACAAATAACAGCTGATGGATGAAAATTTAGACTCTTCCCTGGAGGACAATGCTCCAACACAGAACGTCTTTCCAAAGCTGGTGACTTAGTTGCACCAACATTTAAAAGGATAGTCCAACCTTCAGCTTTATAGTAGCAACCAGTGGATCCCTTGTCATGTGTCCTGTGTCACATTTCCTTCTCCATAAAATGGGTCGTTTGGTCTGAGACATTATTCACAATGCAGGTAGTAAAGCAAGTGTATGTTGGGTTTATTTTGGGGATGTCTATGCTATTCTTTTGAACTATTTGTCACTTCTTGCACCAATACCACATTGTCTTAATTAACGACCTTTATAGAGAGTCTTGATATCTGGTAGAGAAATTCTTCTTTTGGTCTTCACTGGCCATACTTCACCCATTGCATTTCCATATAAATTTTGTCAATTCCATAACAATTGTGTTGGACTTTTAAATGAGATTGCATCAAATCTGTTCACCTAGGAGAAATGGACATCTTTACAACATTGTCTTCTAATTCATAAACAATAATATTTTCCATTTTCTTGGGTTTTCTTTAATTTCTCTCATCAATATTTGGTAGATTTCTGCATAGAGGTCATGTACATCTTCTACTGAATTTATCCCTAGGTATTTGATATTTTTGCTTTTAAATTGGTATTTTTAATTTTTTAAACTTTTAGCTGCATATAGATGTTTGATTTTTGTGTACTGATTTTAAAAAGCTTATTAACCTGAAATAAGAAAAAAAGCTTATTATATTTCTAACAACTTATGTGTGAATTCGATTGGCTTATCTTACAAAATGTTATCTGTGACTAAAGGCAGTCTAATTTCTTCCTTTTCATTCCTTATGATTTATTTTTGTTGCAACTCTGTACTGACTAGAATCTCTAACACGATGTTAAGTGGCGGTAAGAGGCATCTTTAGCTGTTTCTCAATCTGAATGAAAAAAATCAACATTTTCCCATTAAATTATGATGCTTTCTCTAGTTCTTGCTTTTAACTATTCCTTGTAAATATATAAGACACATTGATTGCAGCCTTTTGAGAAACTCTGAGGCTGAGTACTCAGCCAAGACATACCTGGGATCTGCAGACATGGTGAGAAAATGCTTGTTGCTTTAAGCTGCCAAATTTGGGAGTAATTTGTTGCACAGCAATAAATAATGCACAAGGGATATGTAATCCTCCGCTCAGAGTCCAAGCTCAGCTGGGTGTAGCACAGTGCAGCAGAAAGTGTATGGGTTTTTGAATAAGATAAACTGAGAATTCTATTTCTACCATATACTAAGTTATTTAACATTACTTACTCTCAGTTTCCTCACCTGCCAAATGCAGATGATTATACCCACTTCTTAGAGGCGCTGTGCTTATGTAAGATAAAGTGAAATTTTCAGTATGTCTGGCACAAGTACATTAAACAGTTTCCTTCCTTCCCTTCTCTTTAAAAAGCCATCTGGCCCAGCATGCCCTTTGTGTATGCTGATCATACTTCCTAGGTCACATCAGGATATATCATGTAGCAATGGGTTAGAATATTTGACATGGAAAAGCTTGGGATTCAGGACATCTAGTGGCTAAACCATTGTACCACTGTCCCTTTATTTCTTGGACAGGTATTAAAAACTGCCCATGCTCAATATCTGGATTCTTTACCTCCTCCCTTGTTAGGCCATTGTTTGTGCGTTACCATGAGTCCGACATTTCACATCAATAGCAGTGGAGCTGTGTAGGACTGTCAACTCACAGAACTCCCTTCAAACTAAGCCTTTACATCTTTTGTTGTTGCTGCTGAAGGTGAACTCGCAGATGTAATGTCATCTCCCACTGCCCACGTCTGCTGTGGACATCAGCTGCAGCGTGGCAGGAGGCCCGTGAGATTAGAGGGCAGCCTGGCAAGGCGGGATTTGGAGTTGGAGGATGAGGCTGGAACTCCTCCAACTCTCTTACCTCTTAGCTATAGGTTTCTTGGCAAGTCATTTTCTGTTTTATTTTTCCCCCTTGTAAAATGGGAGTTAAGAATACCTCCCTGGCATCACTTTGCATTGTATTATTTGGGGAAGCATTTGGAAATTAGTAGGTATGCAATATATTTTAAAAAGAGTATTTTTCATACTAAGGGGTCGACTGGTGGGGTGGCTGGAGACTGATGTTTATTGCTACTCCAAGTGTGGTCCAGTGAGCAGAGCATCGGCATTGCCTAGGAATTGTCAGAAACTGAGAATCTGGAGTGCTATCCATCCTAGACCTACTGAATCAGAGCCTGCATTTCCACAAGATCCCCAGTGATTCCGAGTCTGAGAGGATCTGGAATTCTGCATTTCTAACAAGCTCCACGTGAACTGTGGTAACAGACGAGAAGCTGTGAAGAAGAGGTGTCAGAGGATGTCTGACAGACTGACAGAGATGGCTTTGCAAAGGTTTGCTGCATCCGGGTAAGAGTGACTTTCCTCTTGGTGTGACATTAAGCTCCGATGAGGACTTGCTCTAGCACAGACAGGCCAAACCACTAATCTGAATAAATAAGCATCAATTTTATTGAATCATGAATAATTTAAGACTGGTACAATCATCAGCTTTATTCTCTATGACATGGGGCATGATGTCCAGCAGATCATTGGCAAATCCAAAAACCTCATGACAAATGAAAATTAAATAGGGAGGGTGGGAAGGAGGAGGGGGAGGGAAGATGGAAACATACCGTACACAAAATACTCAATTCCTAGTTTTCTCTTTAAAAATGGCTAGAAAAAATTCATCAAAATGCAGCACTTTAATCAATTATTTACAATTTCTATGTTACAATGAAAAAATGTACATCTTATAGAACATATTTCATAAACCGCTCCACTGGAAACAACTAGATCAAAACAGCAAACCTTCCATGGAATATCCAAAAGCTTGGATTGTTTTTTCCTTTTGAAGTAGAATCGCCACAATCAAATTTGAATGCACAGAATTTTGAAGTTTAAGAATCAAATGATAAAATAACAAAGTCCCCAAGGTACAACAAAGGTCTAGGCAAGTCTTGTTCTTTGTCCCACCCCACCCCCAACCAACCTGAAATTAAAAGGTATTCCCATCTCATTTATGGCCTGGGTAATTCTTGGCAGTTTGGGAAGAAAACTTTTGGCTTCCATTGTTAACTCAACATAAATGTTGCATAGAATTTCATACATTTCAAAATTAGCCTAACTGTAGAAAAAGGCAAAATGGAAGCATTTCAGACAAAGCCCTAAGTGAGTACAAAGTCACTTTGTCAAATGTGAGTGACACTAACATAAAACTATGACCAAAGTAAGAAATGTGCATATTAGACAACCCTGCTTCCCGAAACTTTAGGAAGGACACTGAGTTGTGAGTCATACAAGGGCTACGCTACTTGAAATCACCGTTCACCAATCAGCTGCACCAGGCACCGAGGTCTTGGTTCTGAGCCTGGACCCAGTGGGAGGGAAGTCTGTGGGAGAGGGGAGAAGAGAGGATGTCGTGGAAAAAATACAAAAGGTTTCAAACGATATTGGCAGGTGTCTACTCACAAGGTGACTGGGAAAACTGCCCACGAGGAGGAGTCAGTTTCACCTCCTCTCAAATTCACAGTACTAGAGTGTAAGGTCATTGCTGGGAGACAAGTTGACAAGGGCCACCCTTCAGTTGCTCAGAAGTCTCAGGGTTTGGCCCTCTGGTCACAGGCTAAATATATGGTTTAAAAATTTTATTAGAAACAAAAACAGAAGAAGACACACTCACACCCAGATGACTGACGAAGGCTAAGCAGAATAGTCTGAGTCTACTGAGACGAAAGCAGGGATAGTGTTGAAAGGTTTTCCATTCACCAGTTAGTGGGACCCATCTCCCTCTGTCTTTTGAAGAGGAAGAACATGGTGTCATCCAATGTGAAGTGAGCAGTTTTGGGTCAAGCTCTTACGGTAAGAAAACAAGAAAAAAAAAAAAAAAGCCAAGAGACAACCCTTCAGAAATAGAAATGCAAGAGATGGAATAAAAACCCTGAAAACACAGAGACACCCTCACTGGGGTCTGATAAAGATTCTCTTTATACAACAGAAATGAACAACTCAAAGATTTACCACATTTTTAAAGAAAATACCAGTATGTTGAAAGCACAGCAGACTGGGTTTGTATTAGGGCAAGTACCAGCGATGTTGTGTAGGAACTTTTGCCTTTTCCTGCAGGAGAAAGATCATCGTCCAGTCTGGTTATTAGTTGGAGACTGATAAGAACCTAAAAATGGATTTTTTTTTTCTTTTTCTTTTTCCCATGGTCACGCACCCAACACAGATGAGTCTCTTGGATGAGAAAAGTCACAGCAACTTGAGTTCTGCTAATGAGTAGATGACTTTTTAGCCCTGTTTGTTTCAATGGGGGGAAAAAAAAAAAAGAAAGAAAAACTAACCTCAGGCAGGCACGACACTCATGTACATGAACACGGTTAGTACAAAACCAGTAAGGCATCACTTTGGGAAGGTCAGCACCGAAGAGGTCAGGCAAGGCTCGTCCAGACGGGGCTTCTGGGGGGGTGGGGGGTGGGGAGCAGCCACCCCACCCCCGCTGAGCTGCATCACGTTGGTTCTGAGGAAAGTGCAAGTCTGTTGTGAGGTGACCTCATCACCCCACCTGGAGTTGGGGCTGGGATGCCTGAGGGGTGGACGTGTCTGCTCAACCCTCAAGGACGAGGAGGAAAGGCAAGGCCCACGGCTCACCCACGTGGCGAGGACACAAATAGCCCCAGCCCCGGCAGTAGGAGGCGAGTGTGTAGGACTGTGAGGATGGACAACTAAAAACCAGAACGGAGCAGGACCAAACCAAAACTCAACTCCTGCGGTTCTTGCTTTCACCAAAGGATTGATTCTGACCGAGAGTGGAAGGAGAACAATCTTCCAAAAAAAAAAATCAATGCATCAGAAAGAGAGAGAAACTCAACCTCATTTTAAAGGGATAATCAGTTCTCCAAAGTAGAACAATTCTCACTATACACAGTGTTTGCAGAAAAAAAAAAACTGATTCATTTATATATAATAAGGAACGAGATACATGCTGTTCTGCATTGATAGCCACATCCAGGCGCTCACATTCTCACTCCTTCACTCGCTCTCATGGATTCACTGGGGGCTGATGGACCTGAAGGGGTGTTCGAATTAGTACAGGCAAAATACCTCTCGGGGAAGGAGAGCACCATATAAAAAACAATAAAGCACGATTTATTTTCTCCTAAGGTTTCCCTGTGTCGTAGCTCTGCAGTGTGTTGAGCAGGACCAAAGCCAGCGCCGTAGTTAGCACCAGTGCCCTCTGTGGCCGCGAGGGTGGGTTGGCGTGGCTGGGAGACCCAGGCCGGGGGTCTGTGTGAGGGGAGGCCGCGCTGTGTACGTCTCCAACGTTGCTCCAGTCCCTTCTGTCTCTGGGCAGCTCGTGGCAGGATGCTGTTTGGTTTCAGAGCTTCATGTGGGTTCTACTTTTTTTCTTTTCATTTCAACGGTGATGATCCTTTCCCGAGAAGTATCTTCAGTGTCTTAGGGAGGTCGCAGCAACAAGGCAAAAACAATAATTAAAGTAAAACAGAAGGTAGTGCAGTTCTCACTGTGGGGAAGCGGACCCCAGGCGGCCGGCCCGGGATGCCTGCACCCAGGTCGAGGCTGGAGGGCGAGGGGTCTTGGTATTCCTGCAGCGCTAAGGCTGCGCCCGGGGGCTGGCTCAGGAAGTCATCTTCGGGGTGACGTGGAGGATGCAGGTGGAGGGGGCAGGGAGAAATGGAGGGGGCAGGCTCTATGGCTGGGCCCCCGTCACAGAGTGGACTCCAAGGACGAATCCAGGATGTCGTCGTGATGGCTGTTACTGTTGGAGTCGCTGTCGTAGCTCTGGGGGCTGGAGTAGTTGGCCGCCTCCTGCAGTCTCATCAGCATGTTCATCTGGGGGAAGAGGGAAGAAGCATGAGCAGCTCTCAGCCTAGCTGGCCACCCACCCTGGCCTCTGAGAAGCTCGTGCCACCTCCTTCAGGCTCGCCTGGGCTTGCAGCCCATCAGGGGGTAATGGACAAGAGCAAGGACCAGGCTTCCAGGGTTCAAACCCCGGCTCCACCACTTACTAGCTGCATGAACTTGGGACAGGTTACTTAACCTCTGTGCGCCTGTTTCTTTCTTTTCTTTTCTTTTCTTTTTTTTTTTTGATCATATCTCACTGTAACCTTGATCTCCTGGGCTCAAGTGATCCTCCCACCTCAGCCTCCCGATGTGCTTGTTTCTTTACTGGTCAAACGTGAATAATAGTACCTGTCCTACAATATTATGGTGTGGACTAAGTTAATATATGTAGAGCATGGAAAACTAAATAGAAAGCTCTCTATAAATGATATTTTTTTTATTTGGGAGGGGCACACCTTACCCCAGCACAGCCCCCAGATTGAGTAAACACTGGCCAAGCATCCCTGCTGGGGGGACACGTGTATCAGCACTGCTGGCAACAAAAGCACCCTCCTCCCCCGCTTCATTGAGCATCAAGCCCATCTGTACTCCTGGCTCTGGGGAGAGGTCGGATTGGAGCCAGCTGGGCTCCAGCTCCTGCCAGAGCCGGAGGGGGCTGAGGGGGGTGAGGGGAGAACACCAGTTACACGCAGAGTGTGGGGGGGCCCGGGCTACGATTCAGGGCCCTTTGGGCAAGTTACCTAACGGCTCTCAGCTATCAGTTCCCCATCTGTAGAACAGGGAGAACAGCAGCACGAATCTTACAGGGAATAAAATGACATAATGTGTATTAAATCCTTACAAGAGGGGCTGGCTTGGCACATAGTAAGTACTTAATAAACGTGATGTTATCATCATCTAACTTAAAGAGAAGAGTCTAGGAGACAGTGTTCTTTCTTGGTTTATGTTCTATTGGTTGTTTGCTTGGGAGTAGGGAAGGGGAACTAAAAATTACTTTTACTTACAACCATACATTGTATGTATGTTATATTTTACATTTTACATAGCAAGGAAGTTAGGAAGACAGGGCCTCTCTGAGCTACAATCAGGTGTGCTGCAGATGGGCATAGAATCCGGCTGCTTCCCAGCCAGCTGCCCCTCAAGCTGCCCCTCAGTCCACCCAGATGAGCCAGGCCGCAGCAGCACCACCGGCTGGTGTCCATCTGCACAGCCACAGCCAAGGGAGAGATGGAGCTGAAGTACAACGGACAATTCTTGGCATCTGGGGTTATTTATTCACTCATCAAACATTCCCAGCATATCCACAGTATATGGTTCTAGAACAAAAACAAGTCAGTCCTATTCTCATGAAGGTCTCAACCTCATGAGGGAGAGAGATTAACAAATACTAGAGCTAGTCAGACAGAACGGGACTTGGGAGAAATACCAAATATCTAGGGGTTGGAAGGAGAATTCTGTGTCGCTGTTCCAAGAACCCTAGGTCTTACCTAAGCACCTGTGTGTCCAATCAGTGATACAAATATTATTGGCTAAGAAAAGACTGTCTAAGGATGGGCTAGCCATTCTTTTCTCCAGATACCCTAAATTCTATTTTTATGAAGTTAAGACCTCAAGAGCTTGCCCCCACCAAAAATACCTCCATGACCGTGGCTTTCAGCAATGGTTAACGTCAGAAATGGGTGTTTAAAGAATGCTTCTTTCCTCTGTAAGACCATTGTTGTAAATACTGCACACTCGCACATGGCAACACAAACAATGAATCCTTTAAAAGAATAGTTCCTGCCAAAATCCTCAGCAGGATCCTGGTTATACCCCACCAATCAGCAGGATGGCAGACAACCCAAATCGCCTAGTATTTTTTTAATCTAGTGAATCGATGAGCTGCTAGGGATAGAATAGTGAATCAGTTGTCTTTTAATCCTGCTACATCTCTTATGAATATTTTCTTTTGTTAGGTAATGTGAAAAATATTCTCTGTTGTGTTTTTCTTTTTGTCATAGCTGCCAAGGAAGCTTGAGGCTAAATTTAAGGCATGATAATAGTCGTTTAACCACGGGAGATTTTGGTATATTTGCTTCCTTCTCATGGCTTTTGATTTGTTAGGTCTAATTTAGTGGTACAACTAAGTATGGGTCTTCTATTGGTAGAGAGTATTAGAGTTCATTAGAAATGCTCTTGTTACTGGCCCAGGTGCTTCGCAAAGGAGTTCTAGACCAGCCTGAGCAAGAGTAAGACCCCATCTCTACTAAATATAGAAAAATTAGCCAGGTGTCATGGCATGTGCCTGTAGTCCTTGCTCCTTGGGAGGCTGAGGCAGGAGGATCGCTCGAGCCCAGGAGTTTGAGGTTGCTGTGAGCTATGATGACACCACTGCACTCTAGCTGGGGTGACAGAGTGAGACTCTGTCTCAAAAAAAAAAAAAAAAAAAAAAAGAAGGCCTCTGTTGATCTAGCAATGGCAGAGTAAATAAACTTAAGCAGCATAAAGACTTCACTCATCTCACTGGCTGTGGGATCTGTATTCAGGCTCCCCTGCCCTCCGTGAGTCCCTGTGTCCCTTATGTCCTCAAACTGCTCCCTGCCTGTACTCCTCATCATTTGGCTTGGGCTTCTGGCCCTTAGCACTCTCTTCCTCTGCTCAGTTATTAGTGGGAGAGATCAAAGGTGCAGCGAAACACTTGATAAAGGTGGCATCACAAAGCAGAGAGCAAGGAATTGTGTAGAGACAATAGGTATAGGAACATTTACAAGGAAAAATAAAATTCTTAACCTTTTACCTAATATCAGAAAAAATATCAGAGGGGTTAAAGGCTTTAATGAAAAACTAAAACCACGGAAGTTAATATTGACAAAATGGCCCTAATCTTAGGGTGGATTCAGCCTTCCAAGACAGGGCCAGGCTTAGTCACCTCCGTATTCCAAAAGTGTCTTGCATCACTCCCGATACACAGTAAGTGCCCAGTGAATGCTGAGCTGCCCTGGGAGCTGAGACTCACCAGCGGGTCTCCTTCGGCGTCACTGGGGGGCACCTGCTTGCTTGTCGACCCCTCCCGAGGCATGGAATAGCCATCGAAGCCGACGTCCTCAGGCCGCAGCTGCAGCAGGGGAGGCCACTCGTGCTGCTGTGGGCTGGCTGCCCACGGATAGGTGTCCATCACCCACTTGGCAGGATCCTCCCAGGGGGTGCGCCTTCCATAGAGCTGAAAACAGGCAAAGAAGGAACAGTCCGAAAGTGGGCCGAGACCTCTCTTGCAGCCCCAATATTGGAGCTTTCTGAAAAAGTCCCCACACTCAGCATTACGTCTTCCCCGATGGAGTAATTCCACTTCCGGAATGGTAGCCTAAGGAAGTCATCCAAGACGCAGACAGCTCAAGGTGCTAAGACCAAAGGCAGCAGGACCGAGTGGTCAAGAGCACAGGCTTTGGAGTCAGGCTGATCTGACTTCACATCTCAGCTCTGCCGCTGACTCCCTGTGAAACCCTGAACTCTGAGCCACAGTGATCCAATCTGAAAAATTGGCTCCAGGGAAAAACCAACCATCTGATTGGAAGCATTTGCCAATTTCCATGGTGTAAATACTCTCACCATGGCCAATTTCATATTATCACCATGATGTCACTGAACGTGGAGTTGGAAAGAACCGCTCACAAGCCAGCTCTAGTACCCCATTGGGCGCATCCACCCAAGAATACCTCCCACACAAACTGGGCATCAACACCGCACGTAGAGCTCGCAAATGGCCCTGGCTCAATAAAACCCTATTTCTTGAAGTGGGTCTCACTCTCCATAGACTCTCCACAGACTCACTGGTCCCTTTCTGAATAGCTGATTGCTAACAGAGGTTCCATGTTGGTAGTGGAATTATGAGAGCTTCTCCTCTGTCACATATTTCTCAAAATTGTCCATGGTAACTAATTGTTTCTTAAAACAGTCAACTGTGTCATCACTTAATTTTATGATAAGACCAATACCACACCTCCAAGCTCCTTTTCTTTCTTTCTTTTTTTTCTATATAACTGTGGGGCCAACCTCTTTTTCTTAAGCCTAGTATCCGATGATAAAATGATTTTAGTGACCTTTACTGGGAACTCAAGAAACATACACCGTCTTTTTTTTTTTTTTTGAGACAGAGTCTCACTTTGTTGCCCGGGCTAGAGTGAGTGCCGTGGCGTCAGCCTAGCTCACAGCAACCTCAAACTCCTGGGCTTAAGCGATCCTCCTGCCTCAGCCTCCCGAGTAGCTGGGACTACAGGCATGCACCACCATGCCCGGCTCATTTTTTTTTCTCTCTATATTTTTTAGTTGTCCAGATAATTTTTATTTCTATTTTTAGTAGAGACGGGGTCTCGCTCAGGCTGGTCTCGAACTCCTGACCTCGAGCGATCCACCCGCCTCGGCCTCCCAGAGGGCTAGGATTACAGGCGTGAGCCACCGCGCCTGGCCCATACACTGTCTTTAAAGAACAAAACCCTAGGCTGGGCCACGTCCCAAGGTGAGGCTCTCCATATTATGCAGCTATGTGTTGTCTTCTTAGCTTTCCTCTTTAACAGCATCTTACTGCTCACTGTGTGCCAGGGACTGTGACAAGTGCTTTACAAATATCTTTTTTAACCACCACGTGACTACGAGAGGAAGCGTTACTACCGTGAGGTACAGATGAGCAGGGGCCCAGCGAGGAGCCAGAATGGAAACCAGGGCTGTCCAACTCCATGGACGACTGGTGTGCTCCACAAGGTCCACGTGGCAGCACGTGCTCGCAGCCAGGGCAGTGTCACCTGTGGTTCTGAAAAGCATCCCCTCTACAGGGGGCCTCAGGGTACAAAGACGGGAGACCCCTGCACCGCAGCGCTGCAGTGGGCTCTCGGCTGCACACGGGCCTGGCTGCAGGCCCGCCTGCCTGCTCTCTCCAGCCTCCCAGGAATCCCACAGTCCAGCGGGGACTCCGAATGAGGTGCCGACGGCAGAACAGAGCTGAGCTCTGAACCCGCAAAATGATGTCTTTCTGAGTGGAAGCAGCGGGGGCCCCCTAGGCCCCCCCTCATTTCCCAGGTGGGGAAATCAAGGCCTGAAGATCAGAGTCAGTTGTGAAAGGTGACAGAGTAGAGCCCGGTTCAAACCTGGGACCTCCGCGCCCTCGTCCGGGCCTTTCCCCTCTCCGCGCCTCCCGGACTGGCACCACTTTGAACCACTCTGGGCTCGAGCCACGGGACGCAGCCACACCTGAGGCAGCGAGACACACACCAGGCTGTTCACCGGACGGCAGCATGTCGGCCTGTGCCGGGCTCGCTGTCCACTCTTTCACAATTGCCTGTGCCACCTCGGGCCTCTAGGTACGAGTTCTATCCGGGACGCTGGCCCCCACCCCGTCCCAGCCGGGCCCATCTCTCTCCATGAGCGGCTGCCTCCTCCTCCACTCGGGACACACACAGCCTCCCACGACTGCACCGTTTTCCCGGATGCCAGCACCTCTCCCGCCTGGCGTGCCGGCCCGGTCTGTTGCTAAATCCTCCTTGGCCTGGGGCAGGAGTGAGTCTCAGGCCTGGGAATTCAGTGTGGCACTCCCAGTCCAGGCAGGCAGGGATCACGGGAAGGGGCGCGTGTCTGTGTGCGTGTGTCAGGGCAAAAGAGAACACAGAAGCCAGGTATGGACAGCCGAAGAAGGCTGTTCCAGATCAGAAACACTCCTGCAGTTTTTAGAAGCTTCTCCCTCCAAGAGCTTTCCCCATGGCACTGGGCTGCCCTTCCCAAGCCAGGCTTCACATGCAGCTGAGGCAAACCCCAACTCGGACAGCTACGGCTTCTGTCTCCACCCCCAGCCTAGAGGAGGAGACACTCGGGGCTGCAGAACCACAGGGCCCAGAACCCTCGCAGCTCGGTGAGTCCTTAGAGATTATCTGGCCCAGCAGTTTTCAAACATTTGCTCTTCATTCCTGACCCCATCTGAGTAGTTTGGGGAACTTTCAAGCTTCACAGAAACTAGCCTAAAAATGCACTCTCCTAGTCCAAACCTGTCAGTTTGCAGGTGGGAACCTGAAGCCTAGAGATGGGAGGCTCGCCCTGGGTCTCGGAGCAGGCTGGACAACCTGGCCAATGGCCCCGTCCTCACCCCCAGTCCCTTCCCATTTCCTGCAGGCACCAGGCCTGCCCCTGGGCATGGAGGCCTCTGTGGACATTAGACACTTTGGCAAGTGTTTCCAGTGACAACTCCAAATGGGGAACAAGACTAGGGACTGAGTCGTAAGACAAATGCACGTCAGGCACATGCTAACATCAACTGCAGGAACAGAAAATATTTTTACAAGCCTCCCCACTTGCCACGGACGTGTTGGAGTCCGGGTGATGAACGGCTGGGTAAGTACCGTGGCGAGCAAAGGAAACATCATAAAGCTCCTCGGCTCCACTGCAGGGCCCTGAGGGCAGCAGCAGAGACAGACACGCAGGGCGGGACACGCACTTTCCCCAAGGCAGGGGAAGAACCTGGCATCCCCACCGGGTCAGGAAGAATGGGAACCAGACAACAGGGAGCCAGGACCTGGGCCACTGCGAGCCTTCTGACTCTGCGGGATGCATGGAGCTTCCAGGAGCACGAGTATATCACACGAGGACATGCCAAGGTACATATTCAGGAAGCTCCTCCAAGCACATGTACGCACGCAAATACTCATCCTAGGACAGCGGTGCCTAAACTTGCAAAGCTAACTGATATCCACTAGAGGGCGACACCACACTTCCTCCAGGCATGGATGTGCCTGTCCAACCGCCTGCAGGGCGCTATCCTTACTGCCTGATTGCAGCTGGTCTCCTCACGTGCCCGCCAAGTCCGTACCACCACGGGCAGCCCTCCCTCCCAGCTCCCGGTGCACCGCAGCCCTGTCAGGTCCCCAGTCTAGGGACCCCTGGCTAAGGGACTACAGCAGTGTGCTCACTTCACGGCCACCTGCCAGGGGTAGGGCAGGAGCAAGTGACCCTGCCCTGCACGGCCCAACGCGCAGTCAGCATGGGCTCAAAGTAACACCAAAGACAGTAGGGACTTTCAATTATTTTTTGAATGAAAAAATCCTTTTGTCAAAGGAAATCATAGGTAGAACTCCAACATATAAAACGCTTCATTCCCTGAGCCACCTGAGGCTTCTCAGAGGAGTTACGTGTGTCCTCAGACAGCCTGACAATAACACAGGTAGCCGAGGAGCCACCCTGGGCTGCAACGCTTGTGCCATCCTACTTGCTGAGTGTGCTCTGTGCTTGCTGAGGTGCAAGATGTCTGCGGGCCTTGGTTTCCTCCCCTGGGAGAGACTCACTGGGCTGTTGCAACTAAATGAGACCCTGTGTGTCAGGCCCCTAGCACAGCGCCCGGCAACTAGCAGGCCCTCAATAAATGTCGGCCAACATTCCTTCAAAACCAGGGGCAGGAAGAACACAGCAGGCTTCTGCATGAATTAGCAGATTCGATGAGGTCTCCTGGGCCCATGGGGATGATGAGGTCACAGGGTTGGCGTGGGGTGGCTTGCTTTTGAGGCACTTGGTAGGATGTGAACTCTGGCTGCCTCCCTCTGCTGCTCCACGCTTGTGAAGGACTGTCCTATAAATGACCTCATGACCAAGGGAAGCAATGACTTTTCCTGCCTCACACTGAACTGGTGAGTCTCATGAGACTGGAGCATGTCTCTGTCCCTGCCCCAGATGGGCTGTTCCAAGTCCTTTCAACCTGTGGCCTCTCTTGCTCTTGGTGGGAAGGAAAGCCAATGCTCCTCTGTGATCAACTCCATCCACAAACGGTCCAGGATGACAAAGGAAATCCCTTCCCATCCAGCAGACCCCACCTTCACAGCCATGCCCAGAAAGCTGCCGTCTAGGTTTAGGTCCAAAGGAGCAGGGCCTTGGCACCGCCAACTGTTGGTCACCACAAGGGGCCTGCTGACCTGTGGCTCAGGCTGGAGGCCCCCCTCCCCCTCCAGGGGAGGCCTTTATTCATTCAGCAGAGCCGTAGAGAATTCTTCCAAGTGACTCTGAGATCACGCCCCCCTGCACGCCCCCCCCACCCTGCCCCGGACCAGAAGGTACATTTGGAGCAGAGGAAGCAAGTGGGAAGTGAAGGGCAAACAGTGCACCTCCTCTGCCTGCAATTCCTTCTGCTTCTCTCGAGAAGCTTGGGTTTCTCAGGGGTGCTGGGCCTACCACAGTCCCTGGAAGCCAACAATCGAGAACACAGGAGAGACAGACTACAAGAATGCAGGAGTGGGGGATGCTCCCACTGGCCCCTCCAAGAATGACTGGGTGGCTGTTTGTGGTATAACAGACCCATCTGATTAGAAACTAAATTATGGTCAATTTATCCAGGCCTGCAACTTTATCTACCTAGGAGATTCTACTGCAAAGATCTAATCATTCATACCTTCTTTTGAAAGTACCATTCAGTAAGAGCACTGCTAACTAATGATTTTGGGCCGGCCAAAGACTGCCTCATCTCATACTTCCCTCTGCCATCACAATACACTTGTAGTTCAACAAAGTGATTTGAATTTGTAGCATCGATGCTCCAGCTCAATGAGATACCAGTCACAAGAGGCGCAGTACCCTTCTTTCCAGGTTCTTTTTGTCCTGAATGCCCCTGAAGACCATCGTGGGTAAAAAGCAGTTGAATATTCCCCAGGTGTAGCCAAATATACAGAAATGACAAACACAGACCAAAGCAATTAACTTGTACTGTCACACACGTGTATGTGGGTACACACCACTCCCGCACCCTCTGCAGGCCCACAACAGCATCTTGTGTCTCCCACTGCCCAGGACCGAGGGAACAAAGGCGCCCTTGGAAACCTGGCTGCAGAACTGGTTCCTGGATTACTCAGCTGTGCATGATGCCTGCTAATTACTCTAATTACTCCCTGTGAGTGCTGAAAGCCTACGGAACTTCTCAGGCTGCCTCCAGGCACAACAATAAAACTGTCCCAAGCTCCAATTTAATGGTAAGCTCCTAGTTAAACCCTGGACTGAGTGAGAAATAAAGAATTTGTGCTTTTGAACTACTGCCAGGCCGGTGGGCCCCAAAGTCACCTGTGAGGGGTCCTGCTGTCAGGGAGTGAGTGCCATGGTACCTAAGGACTAAGAACCTGGAATTTAACCCAGAAGGCCTGGAATCAAATCCCAGATTTTTCGGGTTTCAGTTCTATGATCTTAGGCACGTCATTTATTCTCTCTGAGCCTCAATTTTTCTCTCTTAAAAAATGGAGGCAACCAAAAAAAAAATCTCTGTCCAAGTCCCAGGACTAACCGAGAGCCTGAACCAAAGAGCAGATAGGAGAACACTTTGTAAACTGTGAAGTGCTACACAGATGTATGGTTCCACTTCTTGTGCACTTACTATGCTGAGCACTTTATGGCCAAAATTTCATTTAATCCTTGCAACAACTCTTTGTGGAGAACATCAGTGATGCACTCAGGCACAGAGAGGCTAAGCGACTTGCCTGGTGTCACACAGCTGATAAGCGGCAGAGCCAGGATTTGCAGCCAAGTGTTCCTACACTGTGCTAGACTGATGATCTGGCAGGTGAGGGACTGTCACCTCATGTCAGATTCCTGAAGGAGGAGATAAAGACTACTCATCTGGTCCCTGGAACAGCCCCCCTCAACTCTGAGGAAGCCAGCAGGTGGCTCTCACCTGGAGTCCTTCTCTGACGGCTTCTAGGAGATAGGGGATAATGGAGTAGTTCCACAAGTCAGTGAACCACACTCTTGAGCCATCCACGTCGATGGGGCATGACAGGAAGAGCCGGGGGCCTGAGGAGCACAATGAAAACACTTTAGAGCTGAAGCCATGGTCTGAGCACCCCCAAGGGAAGGGTGTTCTGAGCAATGGCAGGCAGATGGCAGACTGTACCTGCAAAGCGCTGTCCTGGCTGAGGCCCCGAGGACAGCACTCCGGGAAGTGAGCACTCCAGAAGCATCCCTTCCCCGCCAGCCCACCCTCTCCCACCTGGCCCCCCGCCTACCGATGGTGACGTCCGAGGAGCTGTGAGCCTCCAGGAAGCGGTTGAGGTGATGCCAGACCTTGGGAATCCAGTCGATGATTTTCACCAGCTCCACGTTCCGCACCCGCCCGCTGATCTCCGTTTCCATGAGCTTCCTCCTCAGGAACCGGCCCAGGAAACCCTTCACGGGCTCCGTGTGGTTGGCACAAAGCACCCACCTGGGGGAAGTCAGAAATGCCTTTCAAGATGCTGATGGAGATTGCTGACCTCAAGAACCAGAGCACGTTAGAAACGGAAGCTGTGTATGCTAATACAAAAACAGGACTCACTGTGTGCCAAACGCCATTCTAAACATCGTCCATATGTATTAACTCATAATCCCTCATGGTAACCCTATGATGTGGATGGTACCACCATCCCCATTTTACAGATAGAAATGCTGAGGCACAGACAGGTTATGGAAATTGTCAAAGATCAAACAGATAGTTCATAGACAAGCTAAGATCAGAACCAAGACAGTCTGGCTTGAGGCTGAGCTCTAACCACTGGAATAAACTGCCCCTTGTGCTTAGTGCCAGGCTTGTGCTATGGAGCCATGACAATGACTCAGACACAGTCCTGTTCCCCAGGAGCTCACAGGCTAGTGGACGAGGCAGACAAGCAAAGGGACAGTTGAGATATGACGAAGTCCATGGCGATCAGGCAAGGCTCCTCAGAGGAGGGGACGTTTAGGCTGACACTGGGTGGCTGATGGGGCAGGTAAGGAAAGGCAGGAGCAGGTGCTGGGGTGGGGGTGAGTGCAGGCTGCAGCCTTTGCAAATGGGCATGTGGTGAAACTGCCAGAAGTTCATCTGGCCGCCCAGGTGACTTGACCTGCCAGCCCACGGAGGGTGCATTTCATTCTGCAGGCAGTGGGGAGCCATTGAAGGACTTGAAGCACGAGAGTTCAGTGGTCAGACGTGCACGCTAGAATGCGCACTCTGGCTGCCACAGTGCAGCGGATGGCCTGGTGTACTGGTTAGATGACAATGGCAATGGTACACTGGTGATGATGTGGCGGTGATGGGGGAAGAGGAGGAGGGCGGGTTTCATGGGTATTTACGGGACAGCATGGACAAGAGCAGGACAGCCTGAATGCAGAGGGGAGGCACACTCTCAGTGAGCTGGAGGAGTCCACATTTCTTTGACAATGCCATGCAGGTCCACTTTCAATAGATCTCCCTCAGGGATGCCTGTGCAGTGGCCAGTGAGGGTGAGCTGGGGGTCCCAGGCCGGAGAGCTGGAGTCAGCTGAGATTCAGGGCAGGGCAAAGGGTGTCTGGCGATGCCAAGGCACGCAGCCACACACCCTCAGCTGAGCAGTCCTCCCTCCGCCCCGGCTGCAGGGAGGGGAAGACACGCTCACGTTCACTGGAGACAGACAGACATGCGGTTGGTAACGCGCAGGGGCAGCAAGGGTGCCCACAGCCCCTGTCCAGAGCTGCCTCCCTGACACTGCCACAGCAGGGCTCCGAGTCAGACACCTGGGTTCAAATTTCAGCTCTGCCACTGACCTCACAAAGTCACTTAAGTCCCCGAGCCTCAGTTTCCCCATTTGTAAACTGAGAATGCTAAATGTGATTACTTGAGGCTGAAGTGAGGATTAAATGAGTTAGGCTGGGAAAAATACTTAACACAATACCTGGCATAGAACACACACTTAATACAGGCTTTTCTATCCTCCCTTTCTTGCTTTCCTTCTTCGGGATGCCACATGTAATTGGAGAAGGGAAGGGAAAACTTACCTGAAGTTATGATGAAGCTGCAGGTTGGGGGTAGAAGAGGTAGCCTGGTTCATTGTGCCGATTATGTAAGGGCTGTGGGGGAAATAAAGGAAAAGAAGGCTTGTGAGTCCAAGGCGAGCCAGAGAACAAGGTGCTCCCAGAGGCCTGTGGTCTCTGCGTGTCTAGGCAAGGATGCCGGCAGCCTCCCCTCGCCCCGGTGTGCGTGCACGGCTCCCCGTTGGGGGTGCACACTCTCCAGGGGCCGTGAGGTCCGGGCCTGGCCTTTACCATTTATGGTACTTGCAGTTGAGCAGCCCATTGAAGATCTCGCCCAGAGAGCTGACGTGGTGCAGGTTGTCCAAGATGATGACCAGGGGCATGTCCACAGCGTTGTTCTCACTGTTGCACTGATCGGCAAGGTTGGACAGGTACTGGCGCAGTTCCTGCGGACAGCAGGGAGAAGAAGTTGGTGAGTGCACCCAGGGAAGACTCCCCTGTTCAGGGCCTTGGCTTCGCCCAGGCCAGCCCAGGCAGAAAGGCCCTTCACGATGCTGAGCTACGAACACGTCCTGAGTGCCTCCCGGTTATAGGGCTTCGGCTTGGTGCTTGGGGGATGTGGCATGGGCGTGGGATGAGTAAAGCCTGGTCCTGCCTGCTGGCATTCACTAGAGGACTGAAAACCTTGAGCCCCAGGCAAGAGCGCAGCACTGTGGAGTCACACAGGCATGCTTTATACCACTTCTCGAGAAATGTCACTTTTCTTGATATTTCTTATTATGCCAACCTCCCAGTAGGCTCCTGGAGGCAGGTGTCTTACACATTTCGGTCCCTCTGTGGCACCTGCCTGACAGCCGTGGGCACAGATGCTTTGATCAGAGCAGCAGAGGAGCCGGCCCCACGCCTGCCGATCAGTGCCATGGCAGGCACAACGAACAGCGCAGGGGGACACGAGTCTGTATGCACCGGGGACCTGGGAAGGTCTTGTTGAAAGGGAAGCCTTTGAATTTAACCCTGAAGAATGGGTGGGGCACTGGCTCAGCTGGCACTAGAGCCCAGCCCAGAGTGCTGGGGTGAGGGACACATGCCAAAAGAGGAAGAGGAAGAGGAAGAAGAGTGGTACAACAGAGGACAAGGCAGAAATGGTGCGGTAAGGACCTGCTAGAGAACTCGGAATGACTGCCTGACGTTACTGCATCATAATGACAGTTGGTATCACTTAGAGCCGGCCTTACACACAGGAACTCCTGTAGCCCCTCCAATAACCCTATGAGGCAGGTACTACGATCACCTCCATTTTACAGATGGGCAAGCTGAGGCACACCAAAATCAGGTGACTGGCTTGAGATTGCACGGGGGTAAGCGGTGGGGTGGGCTGAGACTCAGGTGCTTGTCCCAGTGTGTGTCATCCCACACCAGCATGTCCCAGATGCTAGCCTGGTTGTGCAGGGGTGACATTTCCTCCACCTCCTACAAGCACACACACCCCCACCCCGGGCCTCTCTTTTAAATCAAAATATGGCTTGTTAGCAGTAGAAAAGGCCCACCTTTTTAAGTTACTGGTTCTCTTAGTCCCTCATCACTGTAGATTCTCAGCCCCAGGCACCTAGGAGGAGGACAGGGCTCCTGCCCTTTGAGACTCAGAGCCCTCCCCCCCCACCCAGGCCTGCGGCAAACAGTTGGTGACCATGCTTTGTATGAGGGGCCCCCGCCAAGGGGAAAGCGAGTGGGGCCCAGATCGTGGCTGGGAGCCTTCTCTAACTCACACCAAGGCTCGCAACAGAGGGGCTCTGAGCGCTTCTCTCTCATTCTGCTCCTACATGGAAACCACGTGGGGAACGTGTGGGGGGTGCGGATTCCCAGCCCCGCACAACCTAGTGAAAGATCATCTAGGAGTGCGCTCTAGGAATCGGCATCTTCAGGAACATCACGTGAGCCTTAAGATGAAGGAGCCATTTCCAACCCACCTTTGGTCCTCTGGCCCTTTCCATGGGCCAGAGTGAATCATCCATCCATTCTCACTGCATGAAAGAATGAACAGGTCTAAGAAAACACTCTCCAACCCTTGGCTGGGACTAGGTCAGACTCCATCTGGACAGGTCTCCATCGTAAAGCAGGAGCCAACCTATTCGCTGCTACCATCTGAGAGGTCACAGGCACGTGACCAATCTGCCACAAGCCTCTGTTTCCTCCTCTGCAAAATAGACATAGTGACAACTACTCCCTTAAAGGGGTTGCAGTGAGAAGGCCAGTTTGCTGGTCACAGGGCACGCAGTCTGTAAATGTGAGCTGTTGTTATTGTTATTTTTGTTACTGGTGTTATTGCTATTGTTCCACAAAAGAAGATTGATTTTATTTCGGAAAATCAATAAAACCTTGTAGGCACATGATAAATTACTGGTCAATTGAAATGAAGGTATCTGCAATGATCTTAAAGAACTACTAGCACTGAGCATGATAACTGAACTAGATCGACTTAACCACAGATGGGACTTGCTGGCAGGATCTGAGTGAAGCTCTCCTTACCTGGCGTTCTATAACCACCAAAGCAGATGCTAGGAAATGCTGCTTTGTCTTCAGGCTGGTGGTAGCATCATATGCTCAAAGGGCCAAAACACGCAGCAGGCTCAGAATGAACTCCTCACCTTGCTGGACTTATGGTCCACGTTAAAAGTGGCGATGACCCCGTCTGTCAACTCCCGTCCCTCTCGAAGCACCATGTACTCTGACAGTCGGTTTGCCAGGTAGGTTTTCCCGGTGCCGCTGGGGCCGGAGAGGATGATCCGCCGGTGCTCCACCAGCAGGGAGACGTAGCGCTGCAGGATGGGCTTGGGGATCAAGGACTCGAACACCAGCGAGTCCAGGCTATTCTCCGCGAGCCCTGCATTTGAGAGACACAGGAAGTGTTTGAAGCTCTATAGAAGAGGCAGCTCTCTGTGCTCGCCTCACTGGGACTGCCTGGGGTTATCCCTTTCCTCGGCAGCTCGCTCACTTGAGGTCGCTGCCCACCCAGGGACACTGGGGGGCTGAGAGCAAACTGCCACTGCTCCAGGAAGTCACCTCCCTATTCATAAGCACCGTGTGCATCTGGCTCCTGTCTTGGGTGACTTTCCTAGGTTTAGACTCACCTTGACTATTTGGGCTCTCAGTCCTCATCTGTCCTGTGCAGAATTCAAAACACCCTGGGCTCTGCTTGCCTGTTCGGATTTACTACGGTATCTGCCCAAACCAAAACTGAGTCTTGTCTACCGTGTCTGCCATAACCCTGGGGTTGCCTCTTCTTCACCCTGTCCTCTCCTGCATGCCAGGTGCCACTGCCATCCACACTAAGACGCACCACGAAGGCAACAGCACTTTTATCTTTAAAATAAGAAAAACCCCAAGGGGGGACCATTTGATTCTGGACCTAGGCTAAGATGCTACATACTAGACCCTTGATCCTCAACAAGTAGAAACTTATCTTTCCCCTTTCCTATTTGAAACTGTATTAAATCAGGGTTATTGGCTTTACAAGAGCTAATTTCTTGATACCGTCTCCAAGAGAAGATCCATCCAAGGTTAGCTGTCCAGAACCTAAGGTGATTGTGTTTAAAAACTACCCTTAAGAAAATCAGTATAAGCAAAAAACAAACCGAGGGGGGTTTATTGTTTTATAATAACATCTTCCTTCCACATAATCATTCACCGCAAGTAGATCCCCCTGAAATGCATTTATATGCTTGTGTCTAATCTTCTCCCAACCAACAGTAACCCCTAAATGCAGTGACTGTTCCAGAATGACCACGGTGAAGGTCCCCAAATGTCTCATCTACTAAGATTTTCCAGCTACTGATCTCAGTAAGGCCTATGCTGGCTCAAACCTTGACGCAAAGTATGGAGCATGAGGTCTTTAGTCTAAACTTAATAACCACCACAACAATAATAAACTCATGAAAAAACCTCTAAAACACCTCTGTCTGCATACATGCTGCTGTTTCAGTCTTTTGCCATAAAGCCCCCAGGGAGTGACTATTTTGCTGACAAATTCACTTCAGAACACGCAAAGTCACACCCCCTTCCCCTGGTACTACCGAAGTGAATCACTGCAGCTCATGAAATGCTTTCAGCTCAAATCCTTGAGTGGTTTTTAGTGCCTTGAAAGCATAAGTTTTAAGTACTACAGGAAGAGAGAAGAGCCAGGTATCACTGAAAAGCAAACCCGAGCTGATCCCAGGAGATAGGAACACCTGATGTGCCACCAACAGCAACGGATCAGGCTCTGCAGGGGAGGGACAGGTTCCCCCCTGGCAGATCATCTTGTTATTGTTTCTACAGAGGTTTGGTTTGGTCTCAACAAGAGGACATTGCTTTGACCCCCTTGGTGCTTTGTAATGCTCACCTGTAAAATGAGCAAGTGACCACACACGCTTGGCAGCACACGGAGGAAATGCAATTTGAGCGCAGGATGCAAAAGGCTTTCCTTAAAGGGCTCTGCCTGACACCCCTTTCTGCTTCCCTGTAGACTGTAACTCTTCTTTCTCCTGAGAGCTCATTCCAGGGGGTTCAAGTGAAGCTGATCCAGCCCCTTCACCCACCCAGAAGGGTAGGATTGTGACCAGGCTTGGCCAAATTCTCCCTCGGGTCACAATGACAGATTCAGTGATGGGCGTTTGGCTCATGGCAGGCCAGAGCCACCCCTAATAATTTTCTGTTACATTTTTCCAGAAGTTAGATGAATGAATCGGGGACACCAGGGGCCATTTCATCAACCACATGCACGAAGCTCAAATAAGCACAGCTGTGAGGGACAAAGCTGAGGCAGGCCTGGTCCCAATGTCACTGAGCACCTGGATCCAGCTGTGCTTGAAGCCCACTCCTGGATTGCCCAGGTACATGAGCCCGTGTATTTCCTTTTTGCTATAGCTGCTTTTGAGTTGGTTTCTGTCCCTTGTAGTCCAAGGACACAACTGTGGAGTTTCACTTGCCAGCAGGAGAAGGCTGTGCGAGACTTGAGTAACACATGCCATCTGCCACTGCAGAGCGAGATCTTAATGCCTGCTGGTGGAAAATGCTGGGGGGCTTGCAGAAACCCTACCAACCAGGAAATAAAACTCGCATCGGACAGCTGGAAAATTGTGCCGTCAAAACCGCAGTCAAGATCTGTGCCTTTCACGGAAGTTAATAAACAGGACAATGCAAAGAATGAGCCCAGCACATACAGTATTTATAAACATCTATTGCTCAGGTGGTTGATAATGTACAGGAAATGATGTAGTTTTGTAGTCAAATAAATTTGGAACAGATTGGACTAAACAGCCTTTGTAACAGCAGGAGTTAGGACATTACAGGATAGAGCCTTTAATGTAACAGTGTACTCCTGTCCCCGACCCCCAAACCCGAACGGGGATAATGATGTAGTTTCCCAGACTTATTTGGCCAGGAAAGTTTTGTTTTCCACAGAGAACTCTGTGAACCTAGAGTTCCAAGGAACACACTTTGGCCTCCGGGCAATGAGGCAGTCGGAAGCTCTGGCAGCATCGTGCGTGGGCTAGAGCTGCAGCAGTGTCATCAGGATGCTCACAGCGACGCCTCCGTAGCCGACAGCCAGTCGTGGTTTCCCCGTCTTTACAACGGGCCCACGCCCAAGGCTGGCTGGCAAGAGGAATTCGTGGGCATTGGGTGAGCCCCATTTCAACAGGGTTGTTAGGATTTCACCATCTCAGAATCATAAGGCTAATGGGACCTTTTGTTACATAATTGAAGCAATAAACTAAAACTATTTGTTTCCGAAGGTGGTTGAAAGAGCACAAGACTGTTCAACTTGCTTAGGTAAGAGTAATTGTGGTAGCAGAGGGGGAAAAAAAAAAAAGCAACCCACATACGTATGCACAAACAAAACTGCGGCCACGGTGGACCGTGCCAAGTCACAAAACAAAAACAGCAATTCCCGAAAGCTCCAGTCTCCCCAGCCAGCCAGACTACCTCTGACGGCCACGGAGATGGTTGTGCTCTCTCCAACCAGGTAGCCACAGGGAAGCAGCTCGGGGCTCTCGGAGGCGTTGCTGCGCCTGACTTCCCCGATGCTGTAGCCGAGAACGCTGTCTGAGTTCAGCCCTAGCTGACTCACCGGGTCCACATGAACAATGTATTCCTGGAAGAGATAAAAATAAAGACCCTATCAAAGATGTGGCTAAAATCTGCCCATGACTCATGTCTTCACGGGCTGATTTACGACCATCTTCTCTTCTTTCTCGGATGATGTCGGAGTTGAAATCGAGCTGTGGGATGAGGGGGAGAAGAGCTGGCTTTCCACAGGGATAATGTCCCAGCGTCGTGGGCCTCTTAGAATACAGATTTATTTGGTTAGGAAGGGGGGAAAAAAAATAAACCCCTAACCAGACTGTGGACATTTAGTCTAGATGAACCAAGCATGGAAAAGCTAGGCTGCTTTCCCCAAGTTCAGCTGAAGTCTCCGAGGCACTGGGGCCTGTGGATGGTGTGGAAAATTCACGAAAAAGTGATTCTGACAGGAAATCTCTCTACCATCCTCTTCTTTTGGCTCAACGATCATACCCATGAGAAAGAGAACAAAATACAGGGCTGCCAGAAAAACATCGGCTCTAGATTTTAAAGAAGGAAAATGTGTGTTTAATTTGGAAAGTGTTCCCTCTTAGGGGAGTGACTAAAAGGTTTTAGGTCAGTGAACATAATGCTAAGGTCCATGGGTTATGCATGAGGTGGCCACACCATGACTTAGGTGTAATCCCAGTAACAGGCCTTGAATGGTCTCATTTCCTCAATTACTAGGTCATCTCGGCAGCTCTTTTCAGCCCAAACTGTTGTCACTCTAATCCAAGGATGGGCCCACTGGCCACCAGCAAACATAAGGTTTGGCCTGGGTAGGAGAAGTGGTCTGTTCTGAGCCATTCGTATTTCTTGCCTGGCCACATTTCTACAGACTGACGTTCTAAGATGGGGAACAGTCTTTGGTCAAATAACAGAACTTTGTTTGTATGACGCCAGCTGGATCTATATGCTTAGAAAGAAGACAATGGAGTACTAGTTGAGTCAGGTTTTGAAGTTAGACCAACGTGGTCTGGTTCTAGATCCATGATGTTGGACAAGTACCCCAAGCCGAGCCTCACTTTCCTCACCTTTAAGTGGGAAAATACAGGCTTAGCATGGTCTCTGGCACAAAAGAATGCAGGCTATTATTACTACACGGGGGATATAATTAATGAACACTATGGTTGTTGACTTCAGGACAATAGAAAAAATGTGTCAAAAGCTTCTTTCAAATTACCTCGTGTTGCAAGGTTCACCTTGGTACTCATTAGTTATTTTTCCTGTGGCAACCACTCAATCTAATGATGTGGTTAGAAAGAACAGAGAAATAAGTGTGCCAACATCCTTGACGCTGGCCATTGATCAGACATTAATGTCACTTGTAGCCCGAATGGGAGACTCTGGGGTTGGCACAGGATGCTGGGCAAGTCAGATCAAATCCCCCAAAATGCAGGAGAGAAATCTGATGGCCAAGCCCCAGCCACAGATCACGTACTCCAAAGCATATTTAATAAGACACAACTCTAAGGTGAAAAGAGATCTGGACCTTCAGCAATTCACCATGTGAGGATCAAATAATTGCTTAAATGACTCTCACTAGCTGGCCAACCACTGCGAAGGGCAGGTGGAGAGAGCTTGGCCAACCACCAGTCTGTACTTACCATCATCCTTCCATTCCCTTGAGGGCCAGGGAACAAGTTTCAGCAACATAAGGATGTTGAGGAGGGGACAGGCCTGAGAGATGGCCAGGCTCAGTACACAGCCTCGCCCCCCTCCCCAGCCCCCACGTCAGCTGTACTGCCGTGGCTGCCATCTTGAGACACTTACTTTGAATAGCCGTCTAACCACCCCATCGAGCACATCCCACTTCGTCTTGCCACTAACTCCAATGCAGCCAATGAGAAAGACGTGTGGTCTGGAATCCTAAGGGTAAGGAAACGTGCGCAGGTGAAAAACAGGTGGATCTCATCCGACACAGTTCAGCAGAGGACTTAGATTGCCTTAGAACTCTGCCAATGGTTTGAGAAGGGAACAAAAGTCCTATTTGTTTCAACATCAGATATAACTTAGGTGGAATGTAATAGTCTTAAAACCCTTCCCTGCATTACTGCTAAAACAACAATCCATGGGTCAGCAAGAAAGGATCTCTCTGGAATCTGGAAACTTCTGCTAACTGTGTACCTTGTACACTGCATGGATCACACGTCCCTTGCCTGGAATACTCTCCCCACTCCTGTCTGCCATCTCTCTCTTTTCAAACCTTGCTTATGAACTCACCTCTTCCAGGAAGCCTTCAGTGATTAACCCCACCAGGCTCAGAGCTTACATTGCTGCAAAGGTTCTATTTACAACTTATATAATAATATATTCTGTACTTATTTATATTTAGTTTTAAGTATTTTTCTCTCATTTGCATATCAAGCTTATATCCTTGCTAGATCTTAAAACTTCTTCAGGACAGAATGTGTTTCTACTTTTTTCCTTCTTTTTTTGTTTTTAAATAACATGTATTGCTTTTCTTCTAATTAAAAGTTAACAAAGGTTTAATTCAGAAAACTAGTAAAACTCCAGGAAGATCACCCTCCAAATAATCTTTTTATACTTTTTTTTTGCATCTCTGCCCACAGGGCTCTTAATAATGGGAGCTAACTTATCACACCGATTAAAGAAATGCTGATAGAACATTCCATTTTGCTGCGTTTTAAGATACCTGACAGGCTCATAGGAATGTAGTTAGGGAGGAAGCGGCATTTGGCAGTTAAGCAAAATCAGCAGAGACAAGAGCACCAGCCTTGCAGTGACATGATTTGACCTCACCACTTGCCTTGTGGCCTCAAGTAAGTGATGCTTGTCTTGGGTTTCTCAATTGTAAAATGGAAATAACCACCCCTGGCCGACCAACCTCATCTGGATGCCATAGAGATCTAGAATGCTACAATCTTTGACTTGTAAACTCTTGTAAAATGTAAGCTTTATCTGTTCATATTGATGATTGCTAGAATAAACTGTATCGTGTGCATTTACTATAAGAATGCTGTAAGAATAAATCCCCTCCCGATAGTCCATCACTCTATTAGCTACATTTTTTAAATGGAGCTATTTATTGTATCTTCCTGGGACAGATGATGCTAAAACCCCTTGGATGCTCCAAAATTCTGGGCTTATCCCCTTCGGTGAAGCTAGCAAGCCAGCCACAAAGTGGAATCCCCTGGCAAAAAAAACCTCTGGCTACAGATGCTTCGTTCTGGTGGGCACTGCGGCTTCCCTAGCTGTCTGGAACTACAGTAGCATATTGGCTAGAAATGCTAAGAAACAGCAAAGAAAAAACTCAAGGAAACTTGAAATACTGACTTATGAAACCTTTTCCCATTTATTCGAGAGACGGCCATCCAGGGCATCACTGGGTTAATTGTGGACTAAAATTCAACTTTCAGCGTCAACCCCTACCGCCACCTCAAAGCTGTCTCTGGCAGTGGCGTAGACTCCAGAAGTTCCTAGACTCTGGAGGAAAACAGATACTGAATTTAGAAAACGCAGGTTCCCCAGCCTCGGTGAGTCAGGACGTCCCGCCAGGCCCGCTGCCAGCCACCTGAGCGCTCCTGGGACTTGGATGTCTCCGTCTTTCAGTGTCTGCCCTGCCAGCTGCCTCTGAAGACCTGTGAGACTGGTGCTCGGTCAGCTGAATCCAGCCAGCTTATTTCTGTGCCTTGGACCCTAAATGTGCGCAGCTGCCTTTGAAGTGCTTTGGGAATACATTAAGTTCAGAAAAGCCCTTTCTGATGGATGTTAGTGTTTGGTTAATTACAGGAAAGTGCAGTGTGGGACCATTTTTAGTACTTTTTATTAGACTTTCAAACATGAGAGAAAGAGAAATGCTGTTCAGTCAGTTTAATTGTGTCAAATGCGGCTGGGGATTAGGGTTAGTCAAGAGAAGCGTCAGTAGTATTTCCAGATCGCCTCAGGCCCCGAGGCGATCCGGGTATTATGATTGAATTGCTAAGCTAGGTAGTTCTACCTGGGCAAGGGACAGGCAGAGCAGGGAAAGGGATCCAACTAACCTCCTTCCACTTCATTTCCTCCTGAAAGCTGACAACTATCTTAACATGCCTGCCTCCTTCCTTCCGAGCCGAGCATTCACCAGTGTCATCCAGCAACATGTCTGCGAATGGAAAACATCAACAGCCTTAGGCACATGGGGACGGCAAAGCTGGCTTCCTGACACCCCCGCTGCTTGTTGGCACAGCAGCGGGACAAAGCAGGTGTCGGGGTGCGGGGAAAGTGGAGTGGGGGTTGGGGGAGGGGGCACAATGGAGAACGCAGTCACAGAAACCAACGGTGGACCAACCAAGGAACCAGCAGGCTGACGATGCACCTTGCCGAATGGAAGTGCGAGGGAGAAGACTCAACCAAAACGATAGCAATAGCAGCATCATGGATAAAAAATAAAAGCGTCAGCCTCAATATGCTTACAAAGAAAACCTAGATTGTGTTCACTGATGACTGCACCAGCCTGGGATCCATCCTGAAGGCAGGAAGACCATAGACCAAGCCATTGCCCCGACTGGGACCTGCTGCTATAGGGATTGTATGCAGCATTCAGCTTGCAGGTCAGCGTCTTAAAATGGATCAAACAGAACTCAGCATGGTGGGTGAGGGGACCCAAGCTCAGGGCTTGGAGAACTTGGGGTGCTGGAGCAAAGCATGAGAGCGGTCTAACGGCTGGGCTCATGTTGGTAGCAGACACACACCCAAACACACACACCCCAAGTGCACACACGCCTGCTGCCTCTCCGTTTGATCTGTTAGCTACTTCTCTTAGGGCTCTTGCTTGGAGACCAGAGTGCCAGGTGCAGGTCTGGTCCTGCCCCCAAGCCCTATGAGCTACTCACCCAGGCTGGTTGACTCAGTGAGGTTCAGGCTGTGCTGGGAGAGGCCCATGGACTGCCTAGGGGAGGCAGAGATAGACACCTGGGAGGGGGCCCGGCTGCAGCCACTGCCTTGAGACTCCGACTTCAGCCGGTCATTCTCCGCTTTCAGCTTCTCTATTTCACTCTGCAAAGAGTAAGGGAGAAGCTCACTTAGGTAGATTTAATGCGAATAGCCTGTTCTGGGGGAAGGATATGAACGTTTTCTGCAGGAACCAGGTAGTATATCGCAAGCAAGGCAAGTAACACCATCAGAGAGATTCAGCGGTGTTTGCTGCCTCTGCTGTATACACAAGACACATCTGGCAGGGGAGGGCGCATCCTTTCAGAGAACCCGCCTTTGAAAAGACCTCTGACATGTTTCCTCGAGTCTGTTGCTTGAGTGTTAAGTGGCAAAGCGTGTAAAGGATCTAAGAGGTTTGTGAAACTCTGGCTTTGATAGGCTTCTTTACTGCAGGACTTCTCAGAACCTTTAATGAGCTGCTCTGTGCTGGGAATCTGAGAGAGGCACACAGAGTGCAGCATTTCCCAAATGGATTTGATCAAGGAGCTCTCCTTTCACAGAGCCTCTCATGGAACGAGTGACTCAGGGAACCTCCTCTGGGAAACACCGCTTTCCAGTGCTGTCCCATTTAGCGTATCACACAGGAGTCTTTCATTCTATAGATATTTATGAAGCACCTACTATGTGCAAGGCATTGGTGCTATGTCCAGAAAAATGGATATAAAAAATAACACCCCAAATATCCCTACTGCATGGCAGAAGGTGAGAGGGCTGTAAGAACAAATCTGTGGGAATACTAAGATGAGGGCACTAAGTCTTCCCGCTGCAAGACTTGGAAAGGCTTTGCGAGTGTTGGGGGAAAGGTCCAATTTGATGTGCACTGGGATGTTCCCAGTGGAGGGAACAGTATGAAACAGACATTCCCAGGGCATGCAAAGGGAGCTGTCAGTGGCTCCCTCTGGCCACTGAGTCAGAAGACAGAGTTGGGACGGTGGTGTGGATTAAGAGTGAAAAGGACCCCCTGACAGGCCTTGAAGGCCAGGTGAAGGAGCTCGCACTGCATGCCACAAGCAGCCGGGGAGTCTCTAGAAGTCTTATGCAAGAGAGAGAATAGTTACCCTTATTCTTTCAAAAGACTGGTCTTTGAGCAATGTGTGGGAGGGACGGAGGAGAGAGGCTGGGAAAGCAGAGGGCTGCCACCAGATTCGGATGTTGCCCTGGGGCTTGGCAGAGAGCAGCCTCCTGGAGCTCCTTCCTAGACAGCCTTGGGCTTCAGCCCATGCTCCTGGGTGCTCACCTGCATCCTGTTCATGGCCTCCCGGAGCTGGTCGAGCTGGTGGGCAGAGCTGAGGGCTTCTAGGCGGATGTCTGTCAGCTTCATCTCCTTGTCTCTCAGCTCATTTCGGAGCTGCATGACTGTCTCGGCTTCGCTGTCCATGCACTCCGAGATCCTGGGGAAAGAGAAATGTTACCTACCACTGGGCCACGTCAACCACCAGGTTTGTTCAGCAGTAACTATATATAACCAGCTGCCTGGTGCTTCCTGGAGGTGACCAAAGCACTTGAAATTCACAGATTTTATTACCTCTCTACACTTTCTTTGCAGAGCTCTGACAATCAGAATGGCTTTGGTGTGCCTTTCAGCAAAATTCTAATAACTTAGAGGTTATTAGATGGCAGGAGATGGCAAAAGAGAGTAGTGACCTTCGGGGTTTGATCCCCACCCCCTGCCCTGTGTGTACACAGCTGAGCCCTGTGATGACACCACGTGGCCTTTGATTTCTAACCCCACTCAGAGAAGCAAGGTCAACTGTGTTTTAAAGATTAGAGGCCGGGTGCGGTGGCTCATGCCTGTAATCCTAGCCCTCTGGGAGGCCGAGGCGGGTGGATCGCTCAAGCTCAGGAGTTCGAGACCAGCCTGAGCAAGAGTGAGACCCCGTCTCTACTAAAAAAATAGAAAGAAATGATTTGGACAGCTAAAAATCTATATAGAAAAAATTAGCCGGGCATGGTGGCGCATGCCTGTAGTCCCAGCTACTCGGGAGGCTGAGGCAGTAGGATTGCTTAAGCCCAGGAGTGTGAGGTTGCTGTGAGCTAGGCTGACGCCACGGCACTCACTCTAGCCTGGGCAACAGTGCAAGACTCTGTCGCAAAAAATAAATAAATAAATAAAAATAAAGATTAGAAACTCCAAGGTTAGACAGCTGAGGGCTGATTTTTATTTGCTAAAATGTGGAAGAAGTCTAACGATATGGGTGGAAGGAATTTGTCTGATCACATTCTAAAAACTCACTCCCCTACAAGTGTCTAGAGAGCAAGCTTCTTTAGTTCCCCACCCCCCACACCGCTTCATACACTCGTGGCAAGGAGAGAAACACCTTCAGGGAGGTAGAGACCAGAGAGGATGATGTGTCGTAAAAGCCAAGGTTATATCAAACTCTGCAATGGCTTGACCAATGTCTTCCTTTCTCAGCTGTGCACCAGATCCAGGTGGCTGTGGGACCCTACTGAGTTCCTCTTTCTTAAGAGGTGGTCTTTCTAGCCGTGCGCTACTTGACTACTTAGGCTTGTTCTTCAAACACCCGGCAGTCAACACAAAATGGATGACCACAGAAGTCACAACGAATAGATATGTTGAAAAAGATAGTTCTCTTAAAAAAAAACATAAAACTCTGTGAATTTCAAAGGTCACAGGATCTGGGGTATTGGGTGAATCAGAATAGAAAGCTTTGACGTTCCTTGGACTGAAAACAGGAAAAAAAAAAAATAACCCAAAAAACCAACTGCCCTCCACCCCAAGTTCATAAAGTTACAAAGCTGAAGCTGATTATGTCTGAAAGCGATGATGAGCATGTGATCTTGGCAGAAGTAAATGATCACGCAAGCCTGCTCTCCAAGACCCAAGTGCTGGATTTGGGGCCAAACAAAACCTGACCTGTAAAAACGGTTGAGGGTGTGGAAATTTTAATTGCCAAAGGAAGACGGCTTATACCATTGCTAAAAGAGATGCAATTGTATTTCAGGGGCAGAAAGAACTAGAAGAAAAACACTTGAACAGCCAAATCTTTCTGTTGCTATTTTCCTGACCTGCACTTGAACTGTTTTGATTTGAGAGATACAAAGAAAATAAAAGTTGTCAGCAATCAAGGCAGCTTCTCAGCCTCAAAATCTTGAAAAATCCAAGGAACTCCTGAACATGTAATTATTCCCATTTCACACCCAGGAGAAATGAAGGCCAACAGATTTAGGAGTAAAGGGGCTAGAGAGACAGAAATGTCTGTAGAATTCATATCATCCTTTCCTTCCCGGCTCTCTGGGGTCTGAAGAGCCTGTGGTTTGTGAGGTTTAACTCTAGAGCACTGTTTTCTTTGTTTGGGATGTGTGCAGGAGGAGCTTGCAAAAACCGGTTCTTTCTTGAGAGGACTATGGTTTCCTGGTTTAAATGGAGTATAAAGTCTGAACAAAATTCCACCATGACGCTCCGCTCTTAGCCAAACCATGCCCTGCCCAGATCCTGAAGGCCCAGAAAACAGTCTGTTCCGGTTCATGCTGCCTCAGACTGGTCTGTCCCCACCAAGGCACTTTGCTCAAGTCTCTTTCACGTGGTCTGTACCTTTTCCCCAGAGGACTCTCTCAGCAAGAGGGACAATATTTCCTTGGCACCCACTTTGTGGGATGTGTCACATGGGTTGCTTTGCAGAGCCTGGCCAAACAATGACTTTACAAAGGGAAGCAAACTAAAACGAAGAAGTCTGTGTTGGAAATACAAGGTCCACCTGTGCTCCTCCAAAATCTGCCAGCTCTTGGAAACACACGATAGTGAGGCCATGTGAGAGGGATGTCCTACAACATAAAGTGATGTTGAAAACAAGCTCTTTTGCAACAGCCTCAACTAAATTTTAGTGCCTAACCCTATTGCTCAAGACAGAGCCTTCTCTCTTGGTTCCCACCCTGAGTAGACTCATGCTGTCACTGCTAATTTTATTGAACTTAACAGGTAGGTGACCATCTGCTTGGCTACTAATTACATTGACCAACGCATCATAGGTTACCAGTAAATGCTTACTGAATACATGAACAAGTGGGCTAGGCATTTCACTTACTTCGTACATTACTGACTCCACCAAGAGGTGCTGTAATTACCTCCATCTTTAAAATAAGGAGGCAGAGGCACAGAGATGACATGCCCGAAGTCACTATTTAAAAACGACAGAGGCAGCATCAAACCTGGTAGGTGTGCTTAGCTCCAGAGCTTGTGCCCTGGAACTACACCCAGTAGGTGCTCAGTACGTGCCTGTCCACTTACTGAAGCAATCCGATGTATACTTTTCTCTGCTCAGTCCCTAACCCATTCCTCCGGCCTCTTCCTGCTGTCTTGTCCAGATGCTGGGCTGGTGGCATACCTAATTTTAAATGCCTCAAGTATGGGAAATGCCTTCCCACAACTACCATTCCTTTCGCCCACGGGCTGGGAAATTTTCTAAGCCCAACCCCTCTGCCTTTGGTTTCTTCTTTGAACTCCCTCTCACATCCAGATTTGCACATTCTTACAAACCTTTCAAGGTTACAAATAAGCATATGCTCCTAGCCCACCCTTTGGAAAACTAGACCAAAAACAAACATCTCCAGTGTCCATGGATGCTGTGGAATGTAAGAAAAGGGTTGGGAGCCAAGAGTCTATCCTGCCCCGTCCCTCCGGGGAGAGTGGCTTGGAAGCAGAGGTCCTGCCCAGTGAGCGCATCACTACCACTCTCTCCTCGGCTCACTCGGCCACCCGCACTTCTGGCCCAGCTCCTACTCCCGCCTCCAACGGTTTCTTCTCTCTGCTCCCTGGTTTCCTCCCACTGCCCTGGCTGGCTGCTCTGCTTTCTCTTTGAGAACTTCAAATACCAGAATGCCCCAGAGCTCAGCCCTTGCACCTTTGGTCTCCTTCATCTCTACTCAGCCACTCGGACAACTCCTCCAGCTACGCAGCTTTCAATACCACCCATGAGCCCGTGTCTCCCAGACCTCCCAGGACTCCGGGCCAGCATCTCCATACGGGGACTTCTGCGCATCCCAAACTTAATGTGGCCAAACCAGAGCTGCTGACCCTGCCCTGCCCCCATCTGGGTCTCCCACCCACTGCAGGTGCTCGAATTGCAAGTCTAGGAATGTCTGAGTATTATTCTTCTCTTTCCCTCACACTGCACATCCAATCCGTCACCGTGTACTGTCAACTTTCCTTCAAGAATATATCCTGATTCCACCCAGAACTCCCCACCATTGTCAGTCACTCATTCATTCCACCAAATATTTCAGCATCTGCAAAACCAACAGAGCACCCACCTCCACGGAGCCTCTACTGCAGACCTAGGGTAGGGGACAGAGAACAAATAACCAAGGACAATCTGTACACCAGGTGTCCCATGGTAATATGTGCAGTGGTGAGGAATAAAGGAGGACAGGGGGACAATGGGGAGTGCTGGCTGGCGCTGGGCTGTGGCTCTGTGCAAGGTGGATGGGCAACACCTCACTCATAAGGTCACACTGAGCAGAGACCTGAAGGAAATAAATATCCGAGGCAAGAGCAGACCAGGCTGAGGGTGCAGCCGGGGCAAAGGCCTCGAGGAGAGTGTGACTGGAGTGTTCGAAGAATGGCAAATGGGCCGAGTGGCATCAGCCTCCAGGTGATCTCCCTCCCTCCACTCTTCCTTCCCGACACTCCTTTCCACTAATTCAGATTATCCACATTCCTGCTCCAAACTCTCTGCCATCTACCCATGACACATGCAATCATATGCACATTCATTTCAAAGCATTACGTGTTCTAGCTAGGCCCTGCCCATGTCTGTGGCCTCCTTTCCCACCATGGGGAAGCCCTGCTGGCCATCCCTCTCCTTCTCAGACACAGGAAGCCCACCTCCACGTTAGGTTCCTTATGTTCTATCTTTCTTGGGTCAGGAAGGCCGCCCTGCTCATTGGGAGGCTGGAGTGGCAGAGGCCGCTATGTGGTCACCAAAGCCCATTTCCATCTTCACTTCTTCCCCTGCAGGTGGTACGGCCCTGAGTCCTGGTCAGGGGGCTGTGGGAAGAGGTGATGTGTGTGCCTCTTCCAGGCCTGGTCCATAAATCCCTCCTGCAGGATCCTCTGCCCTCTCTCCCCTCCCCCGCCCACTGGCTGGGCCCTGGTGCTGAGCGAGGACTCGGCCCCATGGAGGGCAGGAACCTCAGTGCCTACATGGCCACAGGGCAGGCAGCCTGCTGACTAGCAATATCTGCATTGGGTTTGCAGTGGGCCAGAAATAAACAGTCACTGGCAAAGGCACTGAGCTTTGGGCTGAGTTTGTTATAACAGCTAATGTTACCGACCAGAACTAACTCAGTGGTTCCTTCCGCCATGCAGATCTCGGCTGAAATGTCACCTCCTCAGAGGGGCCCTTTCTGACCACCCCATCTAAGGTTGCTACCAAGGTACCCTGGATTCCAGCACTATTTTAATTCACAGCATTAACCCTTAGCAATATCTGGTTTTCCTAGTTTATTCAGGATTTAACATCCATCTCCCCACTTGGTGTACCGGGTCTATCAGAGTAGGAACTTTATCTGTCTTGCAGACTGTTGTCACCAGACCCGAGAACGGTGCCTGCACAGAGTGGAGCTCAGGAGCACTGTGTCACGTCTCCACCAGTCCCTAGTCCCCCAGGGCTGGAGAATCTGGTCGCTTCAGAACACCTGGAATAGTGTTCTGCCCACACAGGTCACTGTACGGAAAGTTTAAATCAGTAAATAGAGAGAGGATGAATTCCTTTTTCTCCTGGTCAGGAAACAAATGAGTTGGGATGCTCTGGGATGATGCACATGTGAGAGTCACAGGCAACTTGTTTTTTTTTTTTTGTGAGACAGAGTCTCCCTCTGTCACCCTGGCTTGAGTACAGTGGCGTCATCAAAGCTCACTGCAACCTCAAACTCCTGGTCTCAAGCCATCCTCCTGCCTCAGCCTCCCAGGTAGCTGGGATCACAGGGGCATGTCACCATGCCTGGCTAGTTTTCTATTTTTTTTTTTTTTTTTGTAGAGACAGATGGGGTCTCATTCTTGCACAGGTTGTTCTCTAACTCCTGACCTCAAGTGATCCTCCCACCTTGGTCTCCCAGAGATTACAGGTGTGAGCCACCACGCGCAGACTGCAACTGGCTCTTTATTTACTTCCCAGGCACTCTGCAGGGCTAACAGGACACATACTCTCAGTCATCCATCTAATCCTTCATGCAAGAAAACACATGGCGCTGGGGCTGGGCACCGCAGGGACACGCTGCAGTCCAGTGCCTCGGGGGTCCTCTTCCTTCTCCTGCTCAGATTGCTACCCTCGCCCATCACAGAGAGGAGTACACATCCCTGTGGCCACCCTCCTACTAGGGTGCTCCTTAAGAGGAGCTGATAATCTAATTAAGTGAAATGGAGACCCCGACAGGGCCATGTTTCACTGGTGGGAGGGGTTCCTCAAAAGCAGTGACCCTGTACTCCGTTTCCTCCCTTCCATGCCATTGGGATGCGACAAAGCCCTCACCCCCGGACAGGCTGATCTTCCCTGCACTCCCTGTACCCACGGGGAAAGCCTTAGGACACCTATGCAAGCTGCTGTCTCCAGTGGGCTGGCTGGTTAAGTGGCCTTAGGGTCAGCTCCGTAGACCCAGCTTCCTCAGCATGAAGGAAGATGGAACAGGAAGAAAGAAGCCCTAATGCACCGTATCTAACTTGGCCCTCCTAAGAATCCACTGAGGTAGACGTAATTAACCCCATTTTTACTAATGACGAAACTGAAGTTCATACAGCCAAACGTCTTTTTCTAACCCTATCGCAGTGGGTATTCTGACCACAGCTACAACTCCCCTCTCCTTCCAGACACTGTCTCATCTCGCTGATAACTTTCCTTGCAGACTACTTGTACTCCTGCTCTCTAATTCTAGGCCTGGTATGCCATGGTCTCAAAAGGCATTCAGCCCTACTGGGCAGAGGCAGCCTTTCTCACTGCTGTGGGAAGCAAGCTCTGTTATACCCATTCACCTTGTTCAGCCTCAGGATAGAATAATAAGCAGACAACCACCATTATCTCAATTTGACATATAAAGATATGGCAACAAAGAGAGGTTGAGCAACTTGCTTAAGTCCAGCCAGCTAATCACAGACACTGACATCACCAGAACTAAAACCTAAATTTCCTTTCTCTTTCAACCTTTCCAGTCCTAAAGCATGGATAGAACATGCACACTCCTATTAAGGCAACACATAAAGGATCCCAAGGAGCATATGTATCGTAATGGGACTCCTCACCACGCCTATTTTCCAGAGTTCTTAGAGGCCAAAGATGTCATTTGACTAGGGTGACGTCGACAGACAGACTTACAGAGAGTTGGAGTGAGAATTCCTCAGAAGTGGAGTGGAACCCGTGGACCCGTTGTGCGGTAACTTCGGCGAGGAAGGCAGAGAAGAATCTGTCATCTCCTCGATGTCCGAATGAGACGATGCCGACTTGGGGGACTTCTTCTTCCCGAAAGCTTGCTTGAAGGAGCTGCGTAACTGAATATACGAGACTGTCAGCCTCGCAGGGGCTGCAGCCAATGCTTGGGCCTTGGCAAAACAGGGACATGCACACAAAAAAGCAATTAGTTCTCCCACATTCCCCGCCCCCAACCAATGGAAAAGGTTCCCAACAGCTCTCTGGAATCAGTGCATTACGGGAAGAAGAGTTATCTGGTGTTGACAGCTCAAAGGACTGAACCTGTGGGTAACATTCCATGCCTACTCTTGGCTCAAGGCTAGATGCCAACAGCAAGACAGAGCCTGGCTCAGCAGATGGATGTTGGGAAGACGAGGTTACATAGCAACAAAGCAGGATGCTCAGACACGGTGACGGATGTGGATGAAGTTAGTCATATCAATGGATGGGTTAGCTTGGTATCTGATATTAAAGTTGGTCTTGCTTACCTCATTTACCTGCCAGAGAAAACGCAAGCAAAAATGGGGAAGGGGAAGGAAAAAAGACAATTTTTAACAGATAAAGCCAGTGACAGGGAAAGCTTCGGACTTTCAGACACAACATGGCTAATAATAAACACCACACACAGAGGAGGTTTCCAGGAGGGCAGGAGTCGTTAAAAGCTTTGGGGGCATCTTTCTCTGTTATGAAAGGAAGGGATAGCAGGTAGGCAGTCCCCTACAATTCCAGTTCTCCCAGCTTCTCCCTGTGGTTGGAACGGCTGCCTCTCACCTTCCCTGCTTCTTACTCCATTCTTGTCTCTTCCCAGTCATCTCTCTGTGCTTTAATTTGGGGGGAGGAGGAGGCCTTCTTTTCTGAGCAATGCTAGCTTTACTGCTGCACTGGCCCCAGAGGGCTGCATGGCTCTTTGACTTATCTACTGAGGAATTCCTGCTCTCCTCGTATATAAGAAGATGATCTAATAAGCAGGAAATTAGCCATCTCACTTGTTACTCAAAAAATGGGCAGTAATTTTTAAGAAATTTATTAACTCTATTGGGAAAAAGGAATTAGTATATCACTATTTCCCCAAACCATGAGATGAACCTGAAAATTCTAAGGAGAACATCAAGAATGAAAGTGCAATATATTCTCTAAAAGCCATGATTCGCATTTATTTTTCCAGGCCAAAACAATAATGCTTCATCTTGAAAAAAAGGCCTTTCAAAAAGTAATTTCCTTTTTCTAAAGTCTCTTTTCCTCATGAAAATATATTCTAGGGGTTTTCTTAGCCATTGAGAAATTCAGAAAATGGGCCACACTGAAAATTGATGAGATTTTTCTCCCATCCATGTGTTTCATCCGTAACAAACCGCAGGCCCAGCTTGTGGGCACATCTACCTACCATTTCTCTCCCACTTTCTCCTTCTGATCATATTTCCAGAGAGTGGTCACAGAAACAGAAGGATCAGACACACAAACTAGCAACTTACATCCTTGCCTCTCCCTCTGGTAAAAAGCCAGGTAGAAGAGGAGATTACAAAGATTAAGCTTTGGGATTAGCTGAGGATGCCAATTATTCCCTGACTTTACTGATAACCAAAAGTTGTCTTAAAGCAACAAAAAACAAGTTTTATTTCTTGAATTGGAGAAGATAGATAACCACTATTTTTCATAGCAAATATTTCTCTCATCACTTTGATAATCAAATCAGAGCACATTTATCACATATTAGAGAGAGCAACACGAGTTAATCCTCTCTGTTTAGTCATAGCAAATGTGTTGGCTAAAAGCCATTAGTAATTTAAAGAAAAAGAATTAATCAGAATGAGAAGAGGGTCACACCGAACTAGCCTTTTAGCTTGCTTCCAGAGCAAGTCATCAATGACTGAAATTACTAAATCTCTAACTTCCCTATCGCCAGACCTCGCCACCCATCCAAGATAACACAAAATGAGTGAGACGTGTACAGAATGAATGAGGACACTGAAGCTACCATGGAAATGATGCCATCAGCACTAACAAACAGGGCCCTCTGACCACTGGCCAACTTCAGATGCACCTGGGATCTTCCTGGCTGAAGACAGGGAGCAGCAAATGTCCGTCAGAGCTCTGCAGCCTCAACGGCAAAACTATAAACTGAGGAGGGGACTGAGTAGGGTGAAATTTTCCCAGTAGGGTGGGAAACTGTTCAAGACACCACAGTGCAGAAATTCAAGTAGCTCATTGGGCCACAGGGAGAAACACTGCAACAGAGACTGATTTTATGAAACTCACCATTGTAAGGGTACAATCCCCAGTTTACAGCTACTCACTAACTCCTAACATTGACATTATGAAACTTTTATTTATAGGACATGGTCAAAAAGTTTTCAAAGAACAGGTTGGTTTGATGCTATCCTAGGCAGTTATGTAAACAAACAGATAAAGATTATTGTTAACAATAGGATAACTAGTGATATGAGCTCAAAAGAATACTTTGGAACTAATTAAGAAGAAACCACTTAAGAGTAACTTTGCTCTAGTACCTGGAACTTTGTGGCCGACATAGAATGAGAAAGAAATGACACATATGTGAAATGAAAGATGAGTACTTCACATAAAGTCTCATGAGAGATAAAAAACTACAAAGTGGTGGTGATTTTATAACTTCTAGTGTTTTGCTGAGCACGACACTGATTTTAGTAAGAACCTGTCCACAGACCGTTTCTTTGGATCCACTACCAAAGGCCTGTGTTCTGCAGTTGAGAGCTGGCCTGGGCTTTATCTGAGGGGCTGCTGGTTCCGAGGCTGACTGTCAGTCAGTCCGCAGGAGAGCGTGTGCAGGTACACTCACCCAGTTCTTCCTCTTCTTTTTCTTTGAGTCGCTCTCTATGTTGCTGCCCACGCTGGAGTGGCTGGTGGCGCTGTTGATGCTAGAGACGCTGTCGGAAGAGTGCTGCCGGCGGATGCGGAGGTCTGCAGACTGGGTGGGGCCATTTCCTGGACACCAAAGCAGGGGATATAAGCAGGTGCCAATAGAGCAGGACAGGCAATAGAGCCCTGTCCTCTATTGCGGGGAATGGCCCTGCCAGTGAAATCCACACACCTGAGCACTACTGTTTTCTACACAGACATCACCTCTGTTCCCTACTGCTGGTTTTAAGATTCTTGGGTAGGTGGGGACTATGTCCTCTTTAGTCAACTTGATGAGGTCTACCTTTCCCCACTTTACAAAACAGAAGTCAAGGGAGACTTAGGGAGAATCTCCCCAACACCAGCTTGAGAGTGTGCTCGTGAACTGCAGCAGCGGTCACCTTCGCCGTCAGCCCCTCCTCCGTTCTCTGGGTCCCTGTCGCAGTAGCCTTCCTGCAGGCCCTGGCAGCACCAAGCCCACGTCGTCTCAGGGCCCTTCCCTGTGCTGTTCCTCTGCCTGGGTGCTCTTCTCCCTCAACTCTGTGTGGCCAGCTCTTGCGAACCCTTCCCGTTTCAACTCTATCATCACTTTTTCAGAAGCCCAAGAGCCAAAAGAACAGTGACCCTGAAGATGACTGACATCCGACAAAGTTTGCAGATGGTTTTCCTCATGAGGACAGAACTATACCTAAAGAGTGGTCTTTCAGGGCACAGGTTTTAGTTAGACAGACTCAGGTTCTCGTCTTACTTCCGTTTCTTACTACTCCCTGACCTTAGGAAGTGACTCTCATCTCTGCAAGCCAGTGTCCTCAACAGTACAGTGAGGAAAGGACCAGTATCACATGCACGATGTGGGAAGAAAACAAGATAATAAATTAAATCATTGGAACACTTAGCATGGTGTTTAAAACACAGTAAGTGTTCCATGAATGCTATCAATATTGCTTCTATTGATGTTACTGTTAATACTGTCATTGCAGGAGGCAACTCACCCGCACACCCACATTTTTTCCATTTGCCCCAGCTAAGATGCACAAGGACAAAGCAATTCACTCAGAAATGTCTTCCTGGACAAATAAGGGAGGAACTATTTCAGTTTATCCCACATATCAGCATGTAAATATCAAAGTGTTAGTAAAATGAAGGGCTGTAAAACACTCTGCCAATAGAAACAGATTTTCTTCCATTTTTGAGAGCCATCAAAGAGGATGAGCTATGACAGCCATCTTCACAGAGGCCAGAAGTGACCCAATTAAAGGTGTTTGCCTTCTAGGACTCGCACACCTGACACAGGGTTGAATTATCCAGTCACCTGTCCTCTAGCAGGGAGGTTGCATCATATACTGTCAGGGGAAGGCTCCTAAGGACAGGCAGGTCATCTGTTTAAAGGCTGTTTCTTTTACTTTACCTTTGCAATTGAGCTCCGGTGTGTTAATTACTCCATTTATTGCAGCCTGGGCAGCTGCATTCTGTTTCTTTAGCAGCTCAATGGTTTTTCTTAACTCATTCAGTTCTGAATCCTGAGGAACAGAAAGAACTATTGGTCATCCTAAAACCATTCTGTACAGAGTTCAACTTAGCTTCAGTATGGGAGGGTAGGGAATGAGGGAGTTCAATAAAACCTCTGACTCGAACACTCAGATCCCTTTTCAATGGGCACAAACAAACACAAAAGAAGTAGGAATGTGACCACAAGATCCATCATTGATGCCATTATCATCATTCAATCTAAGCCACCTTTTCCCTCAACAGACCTACATACTCTTTACAATTAAATTCTAACAGTTCAAGAAGTACATTAAAATCTACACAATGCTCTGAAAGGAAAGAGAATAATATTTTTAGGTTCGTCATCAACTCCAAGCAGGGAGGGAAGCAAGCCTCCTTTCTGCCTCACCTTCTGCTCAGCTGTCATGGTCAAACTCTGGAGCCTGATTGTCATGTTTCCAAGACTCTGCTCAAAGGCTGCCACGAGGTGAGCCTGGAGGGGGAAGACACAGCCTCAGTTCTGTTATCTTGCAAGGCAAGAGTGCCTAAAACACCTTGGGTCTTAAAGACAGAAATCCTACAGGTACAACTTGATCTAGCCTCTGCCCATTCCTGCAGATTCCTCTTGAATCCCATTCCCTGCCTCCCCCTGGGATCCAGTTACTCCAGCATTGTACTTGCTCAAACATCCCGTGCACCTTCCCACCTTAAGGCCATCATCCATCCTTTCCCCTCTGCCTGGAATGCTCTTCCCCCCAGTCCTCTCCTTGCTTAACTAATTTTTACATATCCACCTTGAGAGCTCTCAGCGTTTGCCTTCATGACACACCCAGACTGGGTTAGCCCCTTCATGTTCAGTCTCACAAGCACATGGCACTTCTATGTTTTGTGATTTCATAGTTAAAAATACTCATAAGTCTTATGCTTGTTGACTTATGTCTGCCTTCTCTACTACACTGCAGGATGATCTTTTGTTCACCAACTGATAAGCTCGTAGTAGAGGCTCACATCAAGTATGTTTGCAGAATGAATGAACAAAGTGGTTGGCATATTTTGCTCATTATAATCCTGGTTAATAAAAAGCCAATGCAAGGCCCATCTGCTTCCTCCTTGGAGAAATCTTCACTACTTCCCCAGTGAGTTTCCACTTTCCCCCAGGCTCCCACGCACTTTTAGACACTTCTGTTAGAATATGACATCAGATGCACCATTATTTTATATATTACTAAGAAATTGTTTAAAGTGTTTCCAGCTATAATTAAATATACATCCAATTTTCAGAGATTTTATGAAAAAAAGAATATATCTTAGAATAGAGAAATGTGTTTTTTTTCCTGCCTGCCTCCTTGTCTGCAACTTTATTCAAGGACAAGAGGTAACTTTGTGTCCTAACATTCAGCTTTTGCCTGGGACATAGAGTAGTAGTTGAAATGCTGGTTGGTTGAATGAGGATCCTGGTCATGTCATTAAAATCAAGAATAAAGAATGGCTGCTTTTTCAACAGTCATGCTAGGGAACTTCCAGCAATCAATTTAAGAATCCGTTAGCCAGCCAGGATCTTCTAACCTCCAAACTGCACTTGTATAAAGGAATAGTGGCACATGCTGTTGTTAGAGGCATCTGAGCAGAAGATGAAATGGACCACCAGACTGTACATTTGACGAAGGTTAACACCATGTCTATCTTGTTCACCCCTGTATCCTTACTGCTGGTATGGAGCAGCCACTCCATAAATGAGTGTTGGATGAGGACATAAAGGACTGAAAAGAAAAGCACTTAGATGAAGGAGGCACCGTGGCACAGGGGAAGGGGACATGATATGGAGTCGTAGGTCTTCAGCTCTCATTCTAGTTCCTTTTGATTACTAGTGATGCTGAGCAAGTCATTTAATCCTCCTGGCCCTGGCTGCCTCTTCATCTATGAAATGGGAACAATATCTATTTTTCCCCCATGGTTATTCTGAGCACTAAATCAAACAAAACAGGTGAGAATGGTCTATGGACCACTGAGGAGTTGCAAAACACAGGAATGGATGGATACTTAGCGAGAAGGAAAGAGGTTTGGGAATGAGAAAGTAGCATAAGAAACTGAGAGAGGAGTCATATTCCCTGAGAACACAGGTGAAGGGAGGGAGAGTAGACACCCAGAGAGTGACGAGGGGACGAGAAGAGCCAGCAGAGCATACTTGGGAGGAGTCCTGGGAGAAGTGAGATTGGATCTTGTTGGAAAATTCTAGAGGAAAAGATGACTGATGCACATAGTGAAGGATAAAGTGGGATAGGAATGGGGGAGCCTTCGTCCTGGGCTGTGAGGAGGGTCAGTGACATTTCAATCTAGGGAGGGATCTGAGGGGTGAACAGAGGCTTACCAACTTCTTCACACAGGGATGTTTGAGGCTAAGACATCTCTAGGATCAACTGTTGGCAGGGAGCAGGACCACTTGTAGTGTTAAGTGGAATAGCTAGTTTCTTTCTGACTGCACCATCTTTCTCTATTAAAAATGGAGAAAATGCCTCTGTATTTTAAAATAAAGAGATATGCTTTGGTTTGTTATGGAGAGCATGGCAAAATCAAAGCCAATCAATTCAAGATAGTCACATACGGGTCAGGGCATGGATACCTAAAAGATTGTTTGCTATCTTTGCACTGCAAAGGAATGACAACGTTAAATTTAAATGACTGAATTCCCATTTATTTCTGTTCTGCATCTGATGATTGCCACCCATGATTCTAGTTGTGGGCATTCATATTTTCTATTCAATTAAAAACAAAAACAAAAACACCTGACTCCACGAAGACTGCTATTGAGAAAGTGTTTTTGCAAGCTCAAAGAGAAACCACATTTGCTCTGAAGAACCAGAGTGGATCCCATTTTTCTGGCAAGTGAAAGGGCTGCCTTTGTGTCATAAGCACAATTACGAAAATGTGGGTCAGAGAGGCTGTCGTGAGTGTGGCTCAGAGACACACAACAGCCTTCTCATCAAACACTATCCTCACATTCCCAGGGAAAACAAACATGAGTGGTATAAAAACACCCAGAGAAGGTGGCTTTGAGTAGTTTGTCCTAGAAAAACAAACACAGCTTGGTCTGTGAGAAAAATGGCAGACAATAAAACATGTTAGCACTGCCGGTAGTGTGTGGCAAGGCTAAATATTTACTTTAAAACAATAGGGGATTCAATGGGTTTTATGAGTAGCAAAATGCACTTCTGGAATAACAGAAGGGATCTCTCTCACTCTTCTAGAACAGAGAGTAGAGTTTCAAATGGCCCAGCGCAAGGCTCCTTGTGCAACATGAGGTTGGTGGAGGAATTAACCCAAGTTCACTGATAAGTGAACTACTACTTGAGGATTAGCAAAGAGCACCAGTTGGCAGCTGTAATTCTTAACTAGGAGTGTAGCTCAGAATCCCGGGGGGAGGGATCAAACCTCACGTGTTGGATGATACCCAGAAGACCTGGATCAGTGGGCCCAGAGTTTGTTCTGGATTCGAATGCACACATCTGGTTTTCCAGATGAAGAATCTACCCATAGAATACTTCTGTTGTTTTTTGGAATAGGATCTAAGCCTCAGAAGTCATTGTCACATCAATTTCTGAAGTACTTTTGATAGCATTACTGATGGCAGAAGAGGTAAGGAAAACTAAAGAATCATAAGCCACACAGTGGCCTAGTATGTTAGGGGTTCTGAAAAAAAATCAAAGATTTCCAGAAATGTAAGAGAACTCAGGAGACTAACTAATGATGAGGGCAGCGCCAATGACCAAGCATGTAGTAAGGTCAAGAGCTGTGCTAGGTAATTCATGTGCAGACCTTAAGAAGGAATGGTTTCCCTGAGTTGACTCAGGCTCAAGCTGAGAATGGCAGAGTAAAAACTCCAGGTAAATGATTATTTGGAATATTGACTCCTGGTCAAGGGACAAGCTTTTGAAGTTGCTTTCCATTTTAACAGCATGTTGCAGTCAAGTAGGCTGCTTTCTGACAGATTTGAACACATTTATCTGTGGGCTCAGGATGGGTCATGAACTAACTCCCAGACAGGAAGCCTTGCCTCAGAGGGGTCTTGGCACCTTCCGAGACCACAGGCATTGCCTTCGGAGCTCCAGCCTTCAGCTGGTCACAGCTCTGCAGAAGGCTCCTTATCAGACTGGGCCAAGGGGGCAGGAGACCTCCGCCTCTGCTCTGACCCCTCTGATCCTATATCCACACCACAGTCAAGCAAACAAGATCACCCCACTGCTTGCTTACAACTCGCTGACAGGGCTCTACTAACTGTAGGGGGACGTCCAAACTCCCGGCCTAACAGCTGAGACACTGTGTGAGCTGACCCTCGCCTTTGTCCAATGGCTTCACCCTCCTCACTTCCTTCTCCCCTCACCCCTACCTCTCCTCCACATCCAAGCCACAGATTCTAATGACACCAACCTTCTGTACCAGACTGAGTGCTAAGTCAGTGACTGTGCTTGCTTTGCCGTTGCACCCAGAGCGCCTGGGGCATAGCTGGCACTCAGACAGTGTTGAATTGGATGCTGGCTGGCAGTGTCTCCTGAACACGTAATGGTGCATATTACAATGACAGAACAGCTGGCTGTTGATCATGGAGCCCTAAATTTCTTTTTTTCCCTTCCTTTCCTTTTTCGCTTTTGTTTTTTTCCCCCCCTACGATCAAAATTTTCAGAAAGGGAGAGGGGAGAGAAATTAACATTTTAATGAGCATTTAGTACACGGCAAGCACTGATCACAGGACAGCTCTGAGAGCTTTATCACCCTCACTGCAGAGATGAGCAAATTCAGTCTGAGAGGCTAACGAACCTACACAAAGTCACAGAGCCAGCAGGTGTCAGAGTTGACACTCACACCCATGGTGCTACAGCCTGTGTCCTTTGTAGTGCACTGTGCTGCTTCCACGTGTTCAGAAACAGGAGGCCTCGAGACAGTGCTCTGACGTAGGCGCGGCTGCCTCCCATCCCACGGCTACCGCCCTGTCTGTACTTACGTTTGCTGTTAGCTGGGTGGTCAGAGCTGAAACCTTCTCCTGGGAGGCGTCCAGTTCCCGCCGCAGTTTACGAATCTAAAGATGGCAAGGGACAGAGTTACTTGCTTTGGGAGTCTGTTTCCAGACTGAATTGGGTAAAACAATCCATAATAATGAAAGAGGAAATCCAACCAGCAAACTGTTCCTTACCTCTGACTGGCATTTTTCTTCTGGCTGCAAAGAAAACATAAGGGAAATTAGACAAGTTGAGGAAGAAAGAACAGTGCAGTCCAGCCCACAGGGAATACCATATTTGGATATTTGCAGCAGTTTGCAAGATTTATTAGTTTCTTTTCTGGTGTATTTCTTGGGATAAACTGGTTCAATTAAATTGACCCGTCAGAAAGGTCAAATCCAAACAGCATATTACTTTTAAAAATTAGGAAGAATTAGAACACCGCTCCATACTTTGGTTGTTAAGGAGCCATCCTGCCTCCCACGTGGAGACGGTGATAAGGTAAGGCGCTCAGGACATGTACGTGATGACAGGGGTATGAGCCAGATTTAGCAGTTTACAGGATGCCCAGTCAAATTTGAATAGTTTTTTCCCTAAGTCTAAGTAAATTCCATGCAATACTGGGGACACACTTATACTAAGAAATTATTTGTTGTTAATCTGAATGTCAAATTTAATTGGGTATTCTGTATTTTATCTGGCACTCCTTTCTAGGGAGCAAGGAAGACTGCTCTTGTATTAATTCTGCCTCATTTTATCCCTCCCTGTCACCTCCTTGGGGCACTACAGTGGGAACAGCAGCAGGGCAGCAAGGCCTCAAAGTCAGGAGGGCTGGGGAAGCCCCTATCAGCCAGGCTGGTCACTCCACGAGTTGTCAAGATAAATGTGACCTTCATCTTCCTGCTGCCCCACTTTAAGTCTCCCAGTTACCTGTGATCCTGGGGAGTGAGGGTTCATCTTGCTGCCCCTTTTACTGGCAGAGCCTTCCATGTCGGCTCTGCGTCTGCGGTGACACAGGCACCTGCCAGGCAGACAGTCTGAGACTATCTCTGCCCATAGGTGGGAATCCACATGGGTGGTGGGAACCTGCTGCAGGAGGAACCTTTCTTTCCCTCTCCTCTGGTCTCCATGGGGGCCTGTAAAGAGGCACCCACCCCACTTCCTGGAAATGTGGAAGTGTTCCTGCCCTCTCTCCACCCACCACTCCAACATCCCCAGGGTGAATCAGTGACCTGGAAACCAGTTAGGTGAGTGAACAACAGTAAGGACCCTATTTTGTCCTTGGGTCCTCAATGAGTGTCCTAATCCAATTTCACTAGCAATAAACCCATTATTTTTAAAGATCAGCATCTGATTTTTAGTGTATAAGTATCTACTTTTCTATTAGTTCAGAATGCAAAGGGGTATGAGTCATTAGAACCCATGAACCCTGCACCCATCAGCTGAGCAGGTGGATGGCTGCTTCCTGTCTGATCTCCACCCCAAGCTCCCCACTGCCCTCCCTCCTGATCCTGCCCTGGAGGGTGGAGCCCCCACCCTCCAGGCTGGCTCCAAATAGCAGCAACTAATTTTTAAATACACGTGGCCAAATCATTTAATCCTTGCAGTAACCCCCTAAAGTAGGTTTGTTTGTATTCCTTCTGAGGTTCAAAGAGGTAAAGTGTCTTGCCTAAAGTCACCTAGGTGAACAATCTCCTTATCTAAGAAATGCTTTCGGAAAGTTGGAAGATGTTCTCAAGGGTCACTCTTCCCTCCCAGCTAACAGTCATGCATCCCTCTTTGTCTGTCTGTCCATCCATCCATCCCACCACCACCACCACCACCTATCAAGTATTTACTGATTTCCTACCATGGGCCAGGCACTGTTTTAAGAAACAGGGATTCAGCTGTGAACATGACCAGGTCCCTGAACTCGTGTTGCTTACATTCTGGTAGTAATGACTGGCACTTATTGAATGCTTATCATGTGCCAAGCTGTTCCAACCGCTTTACATTCATTATTCATTTAATCTTTATAACAACTCTTAGCGTAAGTACTAATACTATTGCTTTCTGTTTTGCATATGTGGAAACTGAGGCACAGAGAGATTAAATAGTTTGCCCACGGTTGCAGTTGGTTAAGTGGCAACCTACATTCTCAGAGAAGGCACATGTGAGGACAGCTGGGATTGCATCCAAGGTCGTCTGGCTCCAGAGCCTATGATCTTAATCAGCACATTCTCCTGCTCTTTTACAATAGCTACATTCTCATGGAGGCTTTCCAGAAATAAGACCCCTGACTCCTGAGTCTCATCCAAAGAAGAAAAGTTAATGGTGAGAATGCCACAGCTATCTAACATTTGGGAGGCTGGTGGAGGCCTGTTAGCAGGCTGAAACATAGATATAGGACCAGTCCTACTTCCAAACACTTCCATCGACAGTCCTTCCCCATGCCTCTGCCACTGTCTGCCACTGTGCCCACCTGTTTCTGGGGTCTGGCCCCCACTACCAACAGCGCCGGGAGAAATCACGTGCTCTGCATCTCGCCCCACCTGCTGCTGTTCTCCCGCACATCTGGGAACACTATGTGAAGCTGTGGGCCTCCTTCCATTCAGCAGCTCCTCCAGGAACTCAACTGCTCTCTACCAACCAAGGAAGCAAGTCCGGTGCCAGATGCGGCTTCTTAGATTTTCTCTACTCCAAGTCCATGACTTCTCCATGGCAATTATTTATCATCATATAATCCTTTCTTTCATTTGTAATTAAAATTGTGGGCAAATTTTAGGCAGAATGAGCATTCTTGAATATCCAAGAATTACAGAGATTTCAAGGAAGGAAGCTACTATCGTCCAATAAGAGCCTTTAAAACTCTCAGCTATTAAGCAGACTCCTTGTTCTGAGTCTTTGGCAACTTAAGAGACTGCTAAGATCTCTTTTTAGACAACAAACAAGAACTTGTTCACTTTAACTTACAAAGGTGCCTGGGGCGTGTGTTTTGGAATTTCATCATTACCAAGAAGCTAATAACAGATAAGGGCCATGCCTCAGTGCTAGGTAGTAGCAGAGCCTAGCCAGACTTGCAGTTTTTACTGAAATTAGTAGACTACTCCAGCATGAACACATTCAGATGTTAGGCTATTTCTTCTTAAGTCTGCAAAAGCAACCTAAATTCTCAGAGAAGGCACGTGTGAGGACAGCAAATGGGAACCTCTGACTCCGTGACTCATGGAATGTCAGAGATCGTGGGGGCCTGGGAAGGTCGCCTCGCTCAGCTTCCTGACGCAGAGGGAAAACCGAGAGACACCTAGAATAACAAGGTGATTTCTCAAAAGTCACAGGGTGAGGAAAAAACTAAGATTAGACCGCAGGTCTCTTGCTATCCAGATAAACATGGAATTAAAAATTATTATTATTAGGTCTTTGGTAATTTGTTGAATTTATGTTAACTCGGAAAGGACAATTTCGAATTTCATGAAAGCACCATCTTCGTGTCCACAGACCCAGAACAGCAGCTACTAGAAGAGAGCCTTTCACCGCAAGAGCTTCCGGTGGTTGGTGTGAAGGGGCTGCCCCAGGAATTGCAGGTGACAGTTTCCTAGATCAGAATTCTCACAGGGTGGAGAAGCTCATGTTCTTTCCCTCCGAGGCTGGCCAGTGTGGGCCAGATACCCGGTTTTTACCCTCCTGAGAAGGGCCCACTCCCTTCTGTGTCACCAGGAACCCCTGGGAACGCCACAGGGAAAACACAGGGCTGGGGCACTGGCACATCTGCTCTTCTGCTCTACACCAAACAACAGAGGCCCACGTCCCTAGGTGTCCTCTGCTGTCTCTGGCTCCCTGTTTCAGTGGCAGGCCCCTTTCTCTCCTCAGCCACCTCCCCGGGGATCAGTCCAGAGCCTGACATTTACACGTTGCCAGCAAATATTGCTGAAGAAGTGAATTTAGATTTGAAGTCCCATCCATGGTACCTATACCTCAGAGTTTCTTTCTGGAAGAAACAACTTAGTTTATCCGCTGGCTGACAACTGGAAGCCATCTCTATGCTCTCTTAGTAGAGAATGGCTTAAATAACCTCTCCCCAAGGTACTCATATAAAGCCTTTAAAAAGAAAACCAGGACTCGGTCATGAAATATCAAACAATATGACTAGCTCAAGCAAAGAGGAATTTTGGAGTTGGAGGGGTGTGGTGGATAGGAGTAGAAGCAAGAGTTTCTAGGTCCTTCAAATCTAACCATGTTAGCAACCACTAAAGTCTGTTTGCTATAAGCTTAAGAAAGAACAGTCAGGCCCTGGTCTCTTTAACTTGATTGTCGGATGGCCTCTTATTTTCAGGGGGCTATATATAGTTTATCCTGCTGTCTAGCCCAGAAACCTGGCATTATCAAAACCTAAATTGTTAAAACATTTGTTTCCATGGAATTAAGAGGTAAATAATTTCCAATTCCCAATTACTGAACAAATCCAGTAATACTGAAAATCCAAATGTATTTGGTTACACTTGGCTTTTGTTCAACAGACCTCTCATTGACAATGGCTAGCATTTAAGAGTGCTTACTCTGAGATATGTGTACTATATTCATTGCTTTATATGCATTTTATTTCTTTCAAACCTATTTTTTTGAACAGTTACTATGTGCTAGGCACTGTTCTAGGCACTACGAACAAAAACAAACAGTCCTTGTCCTCAAGGAGTTTATATTTTAGGGAAATGTAACCTTTGTAACATTGAATCCTTATTACAGCTCTATACAGTAGGGACTGCTATCATTTCTACTTTACAGATAAAGAAACTGAGGCAGACAGATTAATAAATTGCACAAAGCCTTTCTTTTCCAAGTCCACCAGCAGGTGGCCAAGGCATAGCACACATTCTAACTAGTTACCACCCAGAGCACAATGCCACTTTAACAAAACAGCCAGTTCTTGATTTTTTTGGTTGGTACATTAATAGCTGGTTGTGAATTTCAAATCCTGTTCTCTAATTAATTGATCCCCTTACAATGGAAATGTTCTCTCTAGGAAAAATGACTTTATTTTATCCTTGACACGTTAAATAAAGCTGCAGTCCCCAGGTACCAGGCTGTGGCCTGTTAGAAACTGGGCTGTGCATCACTGCCTGAGCTCCACCTTCCCCCCACCCACACCGCCCGCCACCAGCCGTCCATGGAAAAATTGTCTTCCACGAAACTTAGGAACCAGGCTGCACAGCAGGAGGTGAGCGTGGGCAAGCAAGCGAAGCTTCGTCTGTAGTTACAGCCGCTCCCCGTCACTCCCATCACAGCCTGAAACCCCACCCTCTGGTGGAAAAACTGTCTTCCATAAAACTTGTCCCTGCTGCTTTGGGGACTGCTATAATAAAGGACTCCTAGTTCTCACGATCACAGCCACACAGCACTGATTTATACTCACCGTAGAATAAATTGACGATGTGCTGGAAACCAAGGAGAGTGAGGATCCATGAACTATTAAGAGAGAGAAAAAAATAAAGAAAAGGTGAATTGCACAGCTGGCTGCTATGGAACCAAAAAGGGGGGAGGGAAAGAGAAAATCAGCAATACAGGACACCAGCAGGCTTAGAATGACTTAATCTCACCTTGATCCAACCTCTCCTGGTTTGGCGATAGGTCAGTGACAAGGGATAATTTACTAAGGAAGTCGCTTTGCTATTACATTTTTTTCTATAAACTACATTTTTTTCTATCAAACAATATATGATTACTGAACAAAAATTTTCAAGTGAAGAGGAGTGTTAAGAAGCATATTCACTGTCATAACCTGCAGTGACTCACAATTCCATTACCTGGAGGCAAACTGTTACCGTTCCAGCATACTTTATTCTACCTTTTTTTCTAATGTATTCATTCCTCTGGGGTTCAGATTGCATGTATATCTTACCCTGCTAGCATCTGTCACTTGTACATGCAAAAAGATGAACTGATTATTTTGAACTTCAGAGGCTGCTGGCCACAGTCAGTTCACTCTAGATGACCGTGTAGCAGAATATTTGTTTAGAAAACATATCCGCTGAAGTATAAATTCCTTGATTTCTAACATGCCTGGAAAGTGACAGGTGGGATACTCTTTTGTTTCGGACCAGTACTTTTTGACTAGAACCATACTCGTATACCGTTAGCACACCCTCCTGCCTTCAGCCAGTGGAGACATTTTTTATTTGTTTTAATTTTAAATCTTTGCTAGGACTGCATATTCTGGCTGCCTTCTCTTTTTGGGAACTAGTTCTTTAGTTTCTTGGTAATCTCTTGACAACCTGTTTGAAAGACAGAAATATTCCTGTGTTACCTACCTTTGTAGGCACAATGTTCTTGACCGTGGGTGGAATGCCTCTACTCCCACACTGCGCTATGACCTGCAGTCTGAAAGTGGGAGGCTGGAGGGTAACTTTCCACCTGTGCTAAATGGCATTCACCTACCACCCAAGAAGTGAACTCGTGTTGGATTAGCGGTTGGCAGAAGTTACCTGCCAACGAGATACCCGAGGAGCAACTCAGCCTAACACTCAGGCAACGTCTCTACCGTTTTTCCAGTAAACCTTCCCTTCCCTCTCATTCTTCCTTTATATGTTCCTATCACACTACAAATCCTGCACTTCTCTCCCAAGCATGCCCTAGATAATACTCTCCCACCTCAGAGTCTTTGCCCATGCAGTTCTCTTTGTTTAGGATGCATCTAAATACTGCCCATCCAAATCAGATCTGCTCAGACAACATCTTCTCCATGGAGCCTGTCCTCATTTTCCCTGACCGCCACCTGCATGGACTTCCTCTTTCCTCTGCACCCACAGAACTCGGCTTGCCATTCCAGCCCTCTTCTTAGCAGGTGCCTATTGCTCTGAAGTGGTCCCTACACTATCACTTATATCCACGCTCCTTAGCAACGCCCTCAGTTCTAGATCTTTTCCTCCATCCATGACTAATCTGACTCATGCCCCATAAAAAAATCAGTTTAAGGTGTTAATGGCCAATAATGGCTTTCAGTGTTAATATGTCCACACATTAACAGAGGCTTCTAATGCCCCACCCTAGGGGTCTAATGTTCCAAAGGGGTGAGTTACTTCAGCTTTATGACACAGACCACAGTGGAGGTATTATAGTGGAGGCCAAGTTGGGTGAAGAGATGTGGGTGACATGCAACCGCCCTTCAGTCACACTTGCATGACTGCCCTGCCAGCGGCTGGCTGCGGTGCCCTGCACTGGGCTGCTGTATGGCCTTCAGCTGCAGGAAAACGGAGGTTTTTTTCTCTTATAATTCTACATCTTATACACACAAACTTGCTGACACAGTTTTAGCAACAAACTCAGTGCAAACTTAGGGCCACAGGCAGAGAAGAACGCATCTGGCAGGCTTCAGGTGGAGGTAATTATTTTTCTCCTGTAATTAACTCCTCTCACTTGGTAAATAGCAACAGCAAGGCTGTGTTCCAAAGAAACAAATTCCCTGATTTCCAGAGTCAACCCCCAAATGAATGTGGCTTGCCTGAACCATTGCAGTTGGCCCTCCTTCAAGTGAACGGAGCCAAGTCAGAGCCTGGGTTATGCATCGTGAATACTCTTGGACAACAAAATGCTTATTGTAATTACAGAGCCAAAATAGCTAAAGCATGCCAGGTGATTTTCCTCCCTGTATCTGTACCTCCCAAACTTTTCAGCTACAAGGAGCCACAGACAATATTTAGGCCACCTCTGGCACTGGGGAATCTGAAACTCAGAAAGGTTAAATGACTTGCTTAAGGTCACACAGTAATTCAAGAACAGGATCTGCTGACAAAGAGTCAGTCTAGAGACCACTCTGCCTTTCAGAGATCTGGTTTACTGGTTTCTGTTTTGTTTTTTTATTTTAAAGACTTTTGGTGTCTTTTAGAGTGGTTTCCTATTCCCTTCAAGCAATCTACATATAGACACAAGCCAGGACTGATGTTTGAGAAGAAAGATACTCAGGTGGGGGTGAAACCACTAGATAGAATGAAACAACTGGGCATATTCCAGTCAATAAAGCAATCAAGTGCCTCTGACCCCCACCGTCAGAGAATTTGCAGGTAACAATCCCAGACTAGGCAGGAGTTTCAGCCCTTAATTAACAAAAGACTAAATTAAGGCGGAGAGCGGTTAAGTGATAAGTGCAAGCACACACAGCTGGTCAGGAGCAGAGAGAACAGAATCTAGGCCTCACACTGTGGTTCTTAGCTGGGTACTGTGGAAGGAGCCAGGGAGAATGAGATGCAGTTCCAGTGGCTAAGGACTGCCCTGCCTCTCAACTAGCAAAGGAAGCATAACAAAAACAGAGATGAAAGATCAGGGCTTGCCTCAAACAGGTTAAAAAAAACAAAACAAAACACCCCAGCTGAGCCCAATGCTAAGGTAAAGTTGAGTAGAAAGACAGGGTGCTGGGAAGCAAAGACTTAGGACATTGTTCTAGCTGCAGAAAGTCTTCAAGCCATTTCTGCCTCAATTGCACCATTAAAAGAAATGAGGGTGATAATGGCCCCTGGGGAGAAGGATACAACATAACACAACAATTATAACAATAGCTACCATTGATTGAGTACTTACAATCCGCCCCCTTTCAAAGTTATTTGCTAAATGCTTTCCAGGATTTATCTCACCTAATCTTCACTTCAATCCTCCAAAGCAGGTACAATTATTTTCCATATTTTAGTGAGTAGGAAACAGGTTGAGCAGGGTCAAGTTCCTTCCCAGAGTCACACTGTTGCCAGAATTTGAATCCCAACTGTAAGTCAGCGGCTAGAAACACAGCAGAGCTGCAATACAAGCTTCCCTTTATTAGTACGCTGCTCTGCTCCTGTGGATTTCATATAAACTGATACGGTGGGGGTCTTTGTGTTTCAGATTGCACTGGCTCTTAGTGATGACTGGTGAAATCATGGGAGTTCTTCTCTCTAGACATCCATTTTAAAAATGCCTCAAGCATCCTCCTAAATGTACGCTATTAAAGTTGACTTTAAGATTGCATAATGCATCTGATGGAAATGAATTTACCTGAAATAACTTTGAAAGGCTGCATCTGGGCCATGTCTGTACCTTATCTACATATTTATGATTCCCACCTCCCTCAAAATGGACAGTGCTAATTAAATTGCACAAAAACTTCACACAAACACTTGTGCTAATTCTTCCTAAATTTCTATTTTGCTGCATCGTACATAATACACCAAACATGAGATGTGAATTTCTCCCCAACTGTTTCTGCAATGTTGGGAGTTTACAAATTCAAAAGAAAAAATAAGTCTTTACTCAAAGGAATTAAAAAAACACCTAATTACACAAGCCCTATTTTGTTTTTGTACTGTAATAGCTTTGGAAGAAATAAAATCCATCTGATGCCAAATTTCCCCAAAGATGAAAATATTATGTATTCATAGTCTATCGACAGCAGTCCCTATCCCTTCCCCCAAAGTTTGATTTTTACCCCTGTGCTTCAGTTCCATGTCACCATGAATCATTAGGTTTACAAAAGTCTAGACACTGCTTATGGGCAAGCACTTTTTATCAATGTCATTTTGACATCCCAGATATTCTGCAGTTGTGCTGCCTGCCAGCTTGATTCCAGATGGAATAAATAAAAGCTATCTGACAATGATACGGTAATGGTCTTGGGCCTTGATGAGGCGAAGTGCTCTTGTTTGGACAAGTTTCAGTACTGAGTGTGGTTCACGCAGGTATACACACGGCAGAGAAGATGAATCCAGGGCAGGGCGAACTCCATATGCAAGTCCTCATCAGGGAGGCTGGGAACCACTCCGTGGCCATGCTTGGCCGGCACATCAACAAGAAAAAAGTTCAAGACAAACTGCCTCCTCCTCCACCTTAGGGTCATAATACGTCCTCCGCTATTACTGCTCCGAGTGGTTATAGCATTAATTTCTAGCTCTTAAATCTAGCAAAAACACTCTCAGTTACTCAGGCTCCTCCCCTCCTTAATCCTCTGTCCCAGCAGGTTCCCATATATGGATTTACAGACTTGCATCTGCTCACTGGATGTCACTGGATGCAAATGATACATAAATCAGGGTGGACAGTATTAAGTCTCCGAAAAGATTCCAGGGGGCAACTGCTCTGTAACTAAATTCTTGAAAACTTTTGTTAAAAAGGACACAAGGCAAAAGCAGAAGCCTGTGTCTTGTAGTTTTCTCCGTTTGATTGTAGTTTTCTCCGTTTGACCTGGGATTTCCTGAACAATCCCAAGTTTGTTCTTCCCTGCCTGGAGGATGCTGGTCGTATTTCTCCACTCTCATAGGGTCAGGGAAGCACCTATGACTTGTCCTCCACGTTCTGGTTAGTCATTGGTGAAAAAGGCACAACTAGAGGTATGGTCCTCATCTTCGGCTCCATTTGATCCAAGAGTGCCCATCCTCTGGCTGGGGACTCTGAGCTGCCAGGAAGCCAATGCTGAAGCTGTGTTTTGACAGCTATGTTATTATAGCTTTGCAAGCTGTGTCATTACAGGCTATGACATGTGATAACATTATTATGTTAGCATTTATATGTATTATCTCATTTAATGCTCATAATTCCATGCACTGAATACTATTATTATTCTCATTTTCTCAGTGAAAAACCAGAGGTGAAGCAACTTGCCCAAGATCATGTACCTAAGTAGTAGTGGAGCCGGAGTTCAGACTCTGCTAGTCTAACGCTATATTCTCAATCACTGGGCAATAAGCCTCCAACGTCCTATCAGCCCCATCTTTGTGGGGTCGGGGTGACATCCGTCACAGCATTTTGACAGCTTTCTCCCCTAACTCACACCTCAAGTGAAGGAACAAAGGAAAGGAGAAACGAAATGAGTTGTGAAAACAGCTGGCAAAGTTGCCCACAGAACTTTTCTCTCACAAATCTGATGAAAATTAACAAAACATATTCATAAAAATCCAACCCCGAAAATAGTCACAGTTAGCAACCGAAGAAAGAAAAGGGCATAGCAGAACACAATAAACTTGAAACACTGGTGTTTGAGAAAAGAGATAGAAAATTCTGGAGCAGAGCAGAGAAGCATGTCTGCCCAGCCCCCCAGAGCTACACGAGAGTGTCGGCACAGGGAAGGGAGCTCTCCAGCAACTCCCTCTGCCAAGATGGGGAGCCAGTGTCTGAACCTCAAGATGGAGGTGCATGCCAAGAAGCTGTGGCCCAAGTCAAGGACAGAGGCGCCTAGATCGGAACTCAGTGCCATGGCTCATCAGTGTTTTCTCAGCAGCCTCTTCCCTAAAGTCCTAAAAGGTTAATTAAGGGCCAGACCTTGCTACTGAGTGTTCCCTATCCCTGACCCCAAGAGTAGGTGGGAGAGTTGGAAGCACTTACAGGTGGGCTCTCAGGTAAATGAAGTGAACTTAGCACAGAGGACCATTAACCACACGGAGTAACCTGGGAGATGGTGAGACTCCTTCCTTACCTTCCTCAAACCCATCCCGGAATGAGCCAGAACGGCTCATGGTTCTGCTCTTCTCATCCAGGGACATGGAGCTATTCCGGAGGCGGCTGTCCGTGTACGGATCATACTGCCCATCGGCATTGGACAGGCTGTGGGTCCTCAGCATGGCCGGGTTGGACAAGCTCATCTGGGTAACAGTGGTGGGACTCGCTGGAATGAAAGGAATGGAATCAAACGTTGGAAATTCATGTCTCTGTTCAAATCCTGGATGGGGACAAAGAGGAGGCTGCTTATTGTCAGCCACATGCATTCCTGCCAACTTCTCTCCCCTGTCTATTTTCTAAAAAGGTAGTCGCATCAGCACTTGAGTTACACACTGAGAGCTAAAAATAAGGGTGGAAAGGCAGGTCAGCTCTACAGCAAGGCTCTGGGCCTCGGCTTTCCAACTTGGCACGTTCAGACAGGCCAGTGTCACCTTCCAAGCATGAGCTAATTACTCCCCAGGCTCATCTGGAACGATTCTCTCTAAAGCCAAAAGCCCAAAATAGTCCAAGGAGGCTTTTGATCAGATGGGAAGCATTTGTGCATGACAAGAATCTCTTGCCTCAAAGAGTTACGGCTGGGAAAGAATAATATGAACACAGGTCTCACGGCCTCAGATGGGGAACACTGTATAAAAAGCTTCGATGCAGAGGAGGCACATTTGTCATAGCTAAAACCAGCTTTCTTAAGAAAATTCTGTGTGTTTTAGTAATGTATAATATATTTTCAGAGGTAGTCATTTAGCCAATCAAAAATGAAGAATTAAACCTCACTTGATTACAAACCACATCTATCCTTTAAGCCTCTGAATTTATCATTCACAATATTCGGAAAAGGCTGCCTCTCTAAAGAGTGAGATGAGACTGGAAAAGATTTTCCCTCTGTGAGGCCCGCACAGCTCAGCTCCCCTCCTGCCACCCTCACATAACCTCTATCTGCAATTCCAGCCGGCACTGATCTTTCCTTTCTCTGTGTAGACTACTTCCTATCTGATTACAGTCAGTTTTCACACGGTTTCATGTAAAGCTTTGGATTGTTCTCTTTTACCCTGCTTTGTAGGTCTGCATGGGGGTGTGTTTGTCTCTCTAAAAAGAATCCACTGACATGTCAGCAGGGACTGTGTTAAAAATCCTTTTCCTTTCCCCACTGTGCCAGCCCAAGCATTATGTCAGCAGTAGGCACTTCTAAGAATACCTGTTCAATCAAAGCTTAACTTTTATTTCCAGCTTATTAAAGCAATGGGGATCACCAAACATGGGGTATGCTATAACCCCTACTTCTTCAGAGATCTTAAAAATAGAATGCATTCTTCTCAAAAATAGGAAGATTTGCTCTTTACAGTAACCCTGCCTGAATCAGCCACAGACAGAAAATTGATCAGAGTACCAAAATTTTTGCTATTTTCTCTATTTCTTTTGCTATCAATCTCCTGTAATCAAACTATATTGCTGAGGGCTTGATCAGATATAGAGAGGGACATGACCGCATGTCTGTTTCAAAACACCAAATAAACTCTGCCCTGCGGAGCTGGTCAACAGGGCTAATGACAAGTGGCTACTCACCAAGCTGGGAAAAGTTGAACCTTGTTCCAGAGGGAGAAGTTACGCTGGAGCCAGAGGAAAAAGGGGAATTTCCAGCAGTGTCCTGCAGCCCTCCCGCAGAGTGGGACCGTAACCATTCTTTTGCATCTTCTTGCGTGCGAAGCTGGGAGGTGGGAGTATACCTGGACAGACAGAAATCAAGCTGGAATGAACTACGAACAACACTTATGAAAATGAACCCCGTGGAGCTGATGGCAAACACATAAAAAGAAAATATATATTCAAAGATGACTTTTTAAAAAAATCAGATCACTACATACCCTGAAACTTACGAAGTTTCTCAAAACCTTTTTTGCTACTTGGCAGCGTTTGGGGAAAATTACAATTGCTTTCTGTGTGGAGGGAACACATAAAGGGAGGAAGATTGGTAAATGCTCAAAAGAGCCGTCACTGGGCGTTTCTGTAACATGTTGATTCATGACAGTGTCACGTCAAAGCCCCCACCTTGACGGGACTGAGGCAACAAAACGAGCTGCTGTTAGAGCTCTGAGGAAGTTTTAATTAGATAACTCATGGCATCTGCGTTCTACAGCACAAATAAGTGGCTGTGAATCACAGCAAACGAGAAAGCAGACATGCAAAGGAAGGTCCAAGGACACTGATGCTTACAGCAGTTGCTGCAATCACGCACAAGCAAGTCTTCATCAAAGGAACCCCAAAGTATTGGGTTTTATAGGAAAGGGTCTTCAGAATTAATTATGTGACCCACCTCCTCATTTATTCTGAAATGCATTTGGTGATGATTTATTGAACATCTACAATGTGCCAGGGGCCTTCATGGACGTTATCTCACGAAGCCTCAGACCGACTCAGCAATGCAGATGCCACTAACCCTATTCACATTCGGGAAAGGCAGGACTCTGCCCTGAGTCACAGAGCTGAAATTTCCATGTCTGTCTGATTCCAAAATGCATGCTCTTTTCCCTGTGCCCACAGGCAGCACCTGGAATTTCTGAGTGCACAAGTGGCCAGGGTACCACTGGATTTTATGTACTATATGTAAATAGCGGGATTCTTTGGGCTAAAAAAATGTGTTGTGGGTGTGTTGGCATCGGACATGCATGTGAGCTAGAGAGAGGGGGGGAGCTAGACAAGGGAGTCAGAGTGACAGGGAAATAGCATTGTTTCTTCCTTAATGTTTTTACTGTAGTTGACGGACATGAAACTTTCTAGGACACATCAACGACCTGAAAATAGCATGTCACGTATCCCTATTCTGAATTTTTAAAAAACTAATTTTAAAAGGGCAGAGCTACATAATTTTGATAGGAGAGATCTGCTACAGAAATATACACGCCATTTCAAAATGTTAATATTTAGAAGGTAGTTCCCTTTCAGGGCACCAGTAGGGCATTAAAGTCAAACTCGTACTGAGAGTGGCTGTCATTTAAGCATCTAGCAGAGTTGCCGATGGAAACTGGTCAGTACAAAAGGCCTTGCCGACTCCCCCTTTAAGGCCACAGTGCTGAACTCCCTTCCACAGGATGTCTGTTGGGAGATTTTAACACTTTCCTTCTTAGATTCTTAGAATTGGCTTTACTCAGAGCTCCCATTGAAAGGAAGCATTGATACCTACCTCATGTTACTGTTCAAAATGCTCTCGGTCTTAAGAGCTGTGGGTTATTAACTACAGACATATATGACAGCAATGAAACATTTCATTCCAAGTTCCATTTTATGCAAAAGCACTTAATGCTTAGTGCAGGGTGAAGCTGATGCTACAAAGAACGAGGTGTTTAGAAAGCAGGAGAAATGACAGCTGCAACCGTAAGACAGTAAGATCATGGGGGAGGCGTTAGCAAACTGAAGCTCCTCTGGCTGGCAAAGTGATGTAGATGGTGTGAGCAATGGTGACTTATAGCATCTTGTCTTACCAGGACTAGCACCAAAAATGAGCCCACGCTACCACTTACTAGGAATAAAAGGACACTCCTTCCTGGGAGTCTGGTCTTTATTTTCACCAAAAAAATGATCACACCCATGTCTTGCTTGGCACTGAAAGTAGACCCAATTTTTGATTAGAATATTTAGACAAGTGCAAAGAATTTGTCTTTAGCAATTTTTTAATGGGCTGAAAAGTTAAATACTTTCAAATTTGGGGAAAATATTCCTCACCTTTTTGCTCTTGTCCTGGCTAATTGATCAGCATGCTATAAGTCATGTCCTTTCTCTTGGAAGACAGCCATGTGAACAGAATGGTCAGGGTGAAGTGCTCAGAGACTAAACCCACTGGCCCCAGAAGTAGCAGTGACTGCTCTTTGGGCTCACCCAGGGATGTTTTTTATGAGATGGTTTGATCACATTAAGCCTGAAAAAGCACACAGCCCCTGCTCAAGCAAATAAGCCAACGAATGGAGAGGTGAGGGTGTGGGGGGCCATCATCCAAAAGGTCCTGCTGCCGTGGTCAAAGCGGGGACCCCAGCCCAGCCCAAACCCCCACCAGCCATGAGAGAGTCACACAGCCAAGCTCCAAAGCCACAACAGATGGCATGGATGCAAGGAGGAAACACAGATACCTGAGTCCTTTCTTAGGCAAAGTGTTCCTATCAAGGTGCGGGTCACTGTAGGGGAGTTAAAACAAAAATAAGAACTTCAGAGAAGCACAGGCAAGGGAGGGAAAGTGAAGGGGGAAGCTAGGGAGGGGGCAGAGGGGCCCTGGAGAAGGAGACTCACATCACCAGGGAGTGCGCCCTTATCCAGCTATGCATGCAATGCAACACATCCACATCCACGGAAAACAAAAGAAACCCAGTTCTCGGCCTGAGCTGACATCAGTGCATACTTTACCGCAAGTCACCAAGAAGCCTCAATTGCTTAACCCCAATGGCTCCTCCTTTTCCATAGGTTCAAGGCAAAGCTCAGGGGCTGCCCCACCTCGAAGCAGAGCCCATGCCTTCTGCTGCCCAGCAGCCCTCTCTGCACCCCCACCACTGCTTTTTGGAGAGAGGGGTGCCAGCTTTTGTGCACCCCTAACACTGGCCTATCCCTGAAATACCACTGGCAATGACTTCAAGTGGGAGAAGGGACTTGCTGGAGGTTTCAAGAGGCCAGCAGTCTGCATACTTGGAATTCATCTGTAACGAAGTGAATTCCAGGTCTCTCTCAATTTCTGTAGTCCTTGTCGGGCGTAGCTAGGAGGCGAGCCCTGGGCCCGAGTCGGGGCATGTTACAGCTTGCTGGCTGATAAAGTCAAGGCATTTGGATTTCCAAAGAACAAGAGTTTAAAGGCTTGGTCTGTGAGTCTGACAAAAACAAAGTTTTTGCTGTTGATGGGGTGAAGAGGGTGTTTTTTTTTCCCCCTAGCATGAAACAACATCTGCTTGTTATGTTTGGCCGAGTCATCGCTCCCCCACAAATTTCAGGTCAATATCCGTCTCTGAGGCCCACCCACAGCTGAGGGGGCAAACACAAGCATCTTCATCTGTCAAGTCTTAACACTCCACGTATTTTTTTTTTCACTATTGTTACAGGCAATGGGCACACGGAACACAACAGTCTGCAAGACACAACGAGCCAAACTGCAGCAAAGGACTTGGAAAGGGAGAAGAGCCAGCTGTGTGGGGAGCGGGGCAGGGGGTGGGGGGCAGAGGTGAAGGCCACGCTGCACGGTGGGTGGTAGATCGCTTCTGGGTGTGTGTTGGGGGAATGGAACAGGGAGAAGCTGGGAAGCAGGAGCATGCCACAGGAGGCCACAGGAGATGCAAGTGAGAGCTTCTGCCACCCCAGACCAAGTGGAAAGGTTTGACGTCGCCTTCCCACCGTGGGAATGAAGGAGTCGAGTCAACTCCGCCTCTCCCAGGGCTTTAGCAGACAGGGCAACAGACCCTCACTGGCATGTCTGGGTGTCACAGAGTACACTAGAGCCACAAACACAAGCGGAAGCCTCAAGCCAACAGCCTCGCACAAGACATCTGGCTTGACAACAGACAGGCAGAGGAACCTAGAGGCTCGATGGGTCCGGGGCCTAGAATGTCATTACCTGTCCTGTTTCCTGGGCAGAGTACTTCTGCAGAACTTAGGGCTAGCAGCAGGGGAAGAGAGAGGGCTAGAAGTCCAGGCAGGTAGAAAACAAGAGAAGGACCGTTAGCTTGGAAGAAAGGAGAGGTGTTACACACAATGATTAGAACATTTTTCTCATTCCCTGTGCTGATCCCGGCTTGCTTCCCTATGTGCAGAAACTGAACACACATCACTACTGCAGTGAAATCCAGGGTTCTGAGGACACTTTCAATCTCTTGATTTCCTGTCACTATGGCCAGCAGCTCTTCAGTAGGAGGGTATTTGCCACGATGACCACCAAATCTACCCAGCTGCTTAAAAAGCATCCTACCACACGCTCCATGGCTGCACCTGGTCACCTCCTCTGCGTGGACAATTACAAGAGGAGGGGAAAGAAGCAGTCGATGAACAAACAAATAAAATGGAAAGATTTCAGAGGCCGAATGCCATTTCAAATGGTAGCCTACACCTGCCCCCAAGAGACTTCGAGCAGCTCCAAGCACCAAGAACATAATCACAGAGAAAAAGATAACAGGGAGCAGAGCCAAGCTTAATTCCGTCCCACCCTGGCTTCCCCATGAAAGACGGCAGTCATGAGAAAGAGAGAGATCTCACAGGCAAAGGCTAATTGACATTTGGGATTCCTAGCCTAATCTTCTTAATTTGGGAAGGGCGTTTTTCCGAGCAATGAAGGCAGCCAGAGGCCCGGCACCAACCTTTCTGACAGTGTGGTCTTCACACTGTTGGTTCTGACAAAGGGAGTCAGGGAGTCATCCTTAGCAGAGGTGATCAGGCCAGTGGAGGAATTGTGGCTCAGTCCCCCTCCACTGCTGAGGGAGATGTCAATGGACTCACAGCTGGTGTGGAGGCTGCTGACAGACTGGAAGCCCAGGCCGTCCTTGCTAACTGCCGAGGAGCTGCTGGCGTTGGTGCCCCAGGTGAGGCTGTTGGAGGGGCCCGAGTGGGCTGAGCTGGGGCTGGAGGCTAGAGGAGACTGGTTGAGGTCCGCGTTCTTACTGTAGAGAGGGCTGCTGCTCCCACTGCTCAGGACGCCACTGCCTGACGGGGAGTCTAGGTTACCTTGCTGGGTCATGGTGGCGTGAGGATTGGAGATGACCACTGAGTTTTTCATGTTTTCAGCTGTGGCGATGGGCACTTGCTTGGTAGGCTTCCCACCAAAGAGTCTGTGAAGAGACAAAGGGTCGTGTGGGTTGAACTCCCGGCGCCAAGGGGCGCCGAACTGTTAATGAAGGGTGGGGCACAGGAGTCGGAGAGAACCACTGGGGACGGACGCACGGCCATTCCTACTGCAACAGCTAAAGGCGCTCCACGGGGAAAGGTTGGCCACAGAGTGGGCCTGGACACAGGTGTACCACAGGCTGCCGCCTCCGAGTTCTAGGCTGCAGCTGAGACCCCGGCTCTGTGTGAGCCAGAGGGCGATGGGGAGTAATTATCCACAGGCCTGTCCGCACTGGTCCAAGGCCTTCCTTCCCTTTCTTACTGTAAACAGACTAACTAGACAACTGCTGTGGCTCAGGAAACATCCAGAGGGCAAAGTTGTCTTAATCGTCTTTGAATCTCTGACCCCAGGCGCAAAGCAGGTACATAGGTTATGACAGCTCAACTCTAAGGGATTTGGTTTCTTTGATCCCTAAGCACAACACATGGAATCGAGAACCTGAGTCTAGATCGGGATGGGGCCTGGGAAAGGATCTTTACAGATTTAGTCTCCATGGAAAACTCAACCTGAAAGATGGGTCTGTTGGGGCCAGACAGCTTGATCTATCGAGGGACACACACAGAAATCCTGCCGTGCTCACAAGACGCTCAACCAGACACACTGAGTGTGAACGGCGTCTGTGACGGATACACAGAAATGCCATTCCATGTCATCTCCCCACTGCGCATGGCCAAAAATGTGTCGTCAGACTACAGGGAATTACACAAACGCCCCCCTCTTCCACTGGCAGAGAGCTCTCTAGCAGAATAGTGGAACTGTTTTAAAGTCAGAGGGTGGTCCACATTCTGGTAATAAAAGGGCTTTATTCCACCCATTAAAACCCATGTGGAATAAGTATCTCTGAAAAGTGACAAAACTACTGTGTATTCTGACACGCAGATGGCCTTTCACCCAAATACTCAAAGCGGTGTGAGTTTGATCTCTGTTCTCTCCAAAGAGACCTACAAATCTCAATTACTACAAAGACAAATAATCAATCAATCAATCCTCCCTACAGTGTCTGCTGACAGAGGAGAAACACTTGTCACCTGGTGACAAGCAGGGACTAAAATATCCTAATGTAGAATCTTGGCTTTAGAATATTTGCATACTTCCAGTAACAGGATCCTCACTACCTTCAAAGGGTAACTCACCCCATTGCCAAGCACTTCTGATTGCTAGAAAACCTAAATCTCATCCATCTTTTTCTGACTCTTGCACATTGCTCCTCATCCTGCGATGTGTAACTACACAGAAAAAGTCCAATCTTTTGTCTATTAGTCTTTCAAATGATTTGAAAGTTATCTATCACACTTCACCTCAGCTTTCTCTTCTCCATACTAATGCACATGAGAGAACTGAGAACACTTAACGATTTAGGAAAAATGTAATTTACCAGGAATTGGCTGAACGGTGCTCGATGTAGAGCCTGAGGAGATGCATGCATTTTCAAGTACTCTATTACACTAGCCTAAGGATCCAGTAAAATGCCTTTGTTGTGACTAAAGGAAATCTATAACACCAAAGAGCAAATATTACATATAATACTTGAGGCAAGAAGCAGAGAAAATTCTCATTTACAAGGCAACCTGTTAAAACAACAAAGAGCAGCCCAATAAGGGCCTTCCCCCTGAAAAAAATCATCATTACTGAAATTCTAATAATCAAGTCTAGACAAAGAACAGCGAACTGCTTCATTATACCTTTCATGTGGAATGCTTCTTCTGAAGTCTTTTCAAACATTCCTGTCCTTCCACAAATATGTACAAGTGCATATAATTTTTACTTTTTCACTGCTTAATTTTCTATCCTTGGGATTTACTCTTTCTTATGACAAGAAATTTCCTGGGAAGGTAGGATGAGCTCTAATCTATGCAGCTGCAGTTTGGGGATGGTCCAGTAGATATTAAAATGAGATAACAGGAATAGGAAAAAGTCTTATACATTTAAAAGAAACTATTAAAAAAACAGTGAATAACATTTTCATGTTAAGAACTTTTACCCAGAGGGAAAATGTGGGAAATGATGTCTTTTTAAGGTAATAGGAATCAATTTCTCTTTTCCAGAAATTACTGGAGGTTTTTACTTTAAGAAAGTACTTTAAGAGGTTTTTTTCTTTTTTGGTAATAAAGCAAGCTAAAATTTCAGACTAACCTGTATTATGTATGTAGTATAAAAAAGTATGTGGGGGCTAGACATGATGACTCACAACTATAATCCTAGTACTCTGGGAAGCTGAGGCAGGAGATCACTTGAGGTCAGGAGTTCAAGACCAGCCTGAGCAAAACTGAGACCCTGTCTCTACTAAAAATGGAAAAAGAATAGCTGGGCATGGTTGTGTGTGCCTGTAGTCCCAGGTACTTGGGAGGCTGAAGCCGGAGGATCACTTGAGGGCAGGAGTTTGAGGGTGCAGTGACCTACTGATGATGCTACTACACTCTAGCCAGGATCACGGGGTGAGACTCTGTCTCAAAAAATAAAAAAATTTTTTTAATTAACAAATAAAAAAATAAAAAAGTACGTGTGAACATTGGGCTAGGGCTACGTGAGAAAAGGACCTGGCCAAGATCGCAGCCTGCCATAATGAGGAAGCTCAGCCGCTGAATTACCAAGATAAGGAAAAAAAAAAAATTTCCCTCCCTTGAGCTTCCCACCCAGGTCTAAGAGTCTATCAAGACCTCGTCGTGAATGGTACCCAACTTCAACTGAGTGCTTATTTGGCCAGAAATGGCTGCAAGGGTGAACCTTTACAAAAGCTAGGAAAAGATTATCATCATCCTCATTTTACAGATGAGGAAACTGAGGCGGAATTGTTAAGAAAGGTAACATGGCACCTAATTGAAATGGCCCAGGATGACTGATCCTAGAGGCTTGTGTTTTTCATCCCAATATGGGAAACAATCATCAACTGCAACATTGCTGGGAGGATCTGACCAAACAGCTTTCCTGAGGACTAAAGTGGAGAAAAACATAGGCTGCTTTCACTAAGAAATGGAAATTATTAATAATTCCATGCCAGGATGCCATGCCCTGTGTTCCAGTTCTGCTCGGTACCACTTGTGCACCCACTTACCTGCGGAGCGTGGGAGAGGCCACATCTGGGTACTTGGCCCCAGGCTGGAGAGTGGCCTGAGCCGGGCTGGACACAGGCTGGGCTGCAGGGTTCACTTTCACCGAGTTACAGGAAGCCACACTCTCGTTGTCTGATGAGATGCCTTTCTCCTTATCTGTCTGGTTGACCAGACCTGGCAGAGAGCTGCCCAGGGCTGTCTTGGACGGCTCCCTCAGCTTAGGCACCGGCAGGCCTGCAGACTTGCTGCTGATGTTGGAATCTATGCTGCTGGTACTAGACCTGTTCCCAGCCCCATTCCGGCTGTTGGACTTACTGGGCCTCGGCAAACTCCGGTACTGCAGGTTTGTCCGGGAGCTGAGAGACAGATACCCGTCGTCCTGATTCTGAGCCCCATCCATGCTCGATTTCCGACCAGCAGACCTGCCGACGAGCGCAGACGACTTTGGGATTTTGCCCAGCGTGGCTGACCTGCTGGTGACAGTGGCCCCGCTGGCTGTGATCATGGCCAGACCGGCGGCCGAGCCACTCTGCTTCTTGAACCCAAAGCTGTTGGCATTGGCCATGGGCGTCCTAGAACTGCCAGGGAGGGGCTTTTTGGATTCATCGCCACTGCTGCGGCCTGCATCTGATGGGGAGCGCTTCACCTGGGAGGCTTTGGGAGAAAGCCTTCCTTTCTCAGACACCTTTGCATCGTCCGTTTTTCCTGAGAGAGAGATCAGAAAGATTAGCCTGCAAGCCGGGAGCCCAGCTCATCCATCGTGTCTATTTAAGATGCTTCCCTCCTCTCAAGAGCTGGCTCCCTTTTTCCTTGGGAGGCAAAGGAAAGAGCTCTTTATAAAGATAATATAGTCTACCACTGTCACTGTGAGCCTTTTAGGAAATGTCAATGATTTTACTCATTTGCAAAGCAGTCTAAATTTACCCAGGATGAAGCAAAGCCAGTCAATCATTGATACGTCTGGGGAAAAAAAAAAAGATCCTGCTTTTTGCTAACCTTTCATCCTCTGTCCATTAAAAAGCTGTCCCTAATGTGTCCAGGGGGCACCCCTGCCCTATTTATACACATTTCCTAAATCATGGAGAACATCAACTCCACATACTGACAGCTCGTAAACCCATGCGCTTGAATAGCCTGCTCTGGGTGTGTTAACTCTTACCCAGTATATGCTTAAACCGATTCAATATGCCCCAGCAGCTGAACCATCCTCAGAGTTGAAGAGGTTCACGTGCTTACATATTTCCACTTAGAAAAAGGCAGGGATATGAACCTTCATGAAAGCTGGTTGTTAGCAGAGTATAAACCCTAAGAAGAAATACATGACATAAAGTCCTTGCTAGAGGGACTGAGGTTTTGGTCCTCAAACTGACAACTGCGGAGGCAAGACTGCACTAGCCTTTCACTCACCAGTTCCAGGGGTCTTCAGTGCGCCTGCTGGGGCGGACGGCTTCGTCCTCGGCACGGTGATGCCCACCTGAGCCGTCATGCCTCGCCGCCACGAGCCCGTCTGGGAGATGACGGAATTCTTCTTGCCCGACGTGCTTTTGTCGGACTCATCGGACACGTCGGAAGGATTCCGCCTCCACTTGCAACCTGGCTCCATCTTTACGCCGCTGTCTGAGCCTCCGTCTGACTTCTTGACGTCATCACCAGACCACAGGGGGGTCCTCTCCACCTGCGAGTGTTTCTCAGCGTCGGTCTGTGGACAGAGACTCCCTGGATTAGTCCCCCCCACATCCCAGGCTCGGGAGCCCCTCACTCCAAAGGTGAAAATGCCAATACACCGGACTTGTTGTGGGAAAAACAATAATTTCTTTAAAAATGTCAGGACTTTGGTACTTTGGTTATCTTATTAGGAAGCCTGATTTTTTTGGGGGGGGCGGTAAAAAAAAGTAAATAATATAAATGTATCCTTAGAAGGGAGTGAGGGACGAGAGTAAAAGGTTTCTGGGGGGAAAAAAAGAGGGAGAGCCCTCCGGGGGAGAACCGACAGATGGAGACGTGGGGGAATTCGGCTGCCAACTCTCTGCCACTTGGAGACAAGCCTCCTCCAACTCCCGCCGCTGGGTCTCTAACCAGCATCCAGCCTCCTGGCCCGTCTCCCTTTGTTCTGCCTTCTTCCCATCACGCCACTGCCAGCGAGATCTTTAGATCCGACACACCACGCGAGGGAGCGAGCGAGTGAGGGTGGCTGCTGGTTCCACAGAGTCAGGGGGAGCCAGGAGCCCAGAGGAAGCGAACTCTCCAGTGGCACTTCCCGCGAACGCTAAGCGCCAACAGCGCCTGCCCCCACCCCAGCAGCATTTATATGCCACTGTTCTGCTCCCCTTGTGGGATTCTGCTCAGACAAGGGATATAATTAGCCAGCTTTCTTTGGAAGAGCCCTGACCTGCTGGCCGTGGAACCCAGGAGGGGAAAGAAGTGTGACGTTAATGATCTCCTGCAGCTCAAAGGCACAAAGCTGACCAGAATGCTTTTGGAGACCTCCTGGGGTTGGAGGCCAGTCTGGGGAGACCAGCAGGGATAAGCAGCCCCGTGAACGGCGAAGGCAGGTCAGCAGCACTTTCCGGGTGGCTGCACTAAGATAGAGTCCCATATTTAACCACCGAGAGTGGGCAATGTCAGCAATGTGGGACATTAACATGAACACCTGGCGAGAATCTGGCCTGATGCCTGTCATCCAAGAGTGGTACAAACGCCTTCCTCCATGGAATACAATGGCTGGATGGGACAAAAGGTAAAAACAGACAAGCAGCCTAGTTTAATTGCCTGTCTCTTCCCCAAACCCCCTCCTCCTTACGAGCTCCACTCATCCATTATAGCTGCCTTACGGGTTCTTTCGTTTGTTTTCTCCAGCTAGGTATGAGAGAGAGGAGGACAAAAGCACACTCCCTGACTGTAGCAGCTCATCCTTCAGCTGTGGGCTGGGACACCGAGGGGGGAGTCTCACGTGTGGGCACAGAGCAGGAGTCAGAGCTTGGTGAGTGAGCGGATGAACGACGAGCACTGCTATTCGGGCCACAACATACTTCAGCGAATGATCTCAACTGGTCCCAGCCACTATCCGGTCAAGGAGGGCAAGCAGGTAAGCAGGACTGTCTTTATCGCAGTTGTACAGAAGAGCAGAAACTCAAGCCACCCACTCCCTGTGCCAGCCACCCCAGCCCAGAACCAGAACTTAGCCAATGCCCGCTGTCCCCCAGGTGCCACAGAGGGTCAGAGAACCTGCAGGTCAGATCAATCCCCACTCTGCATGGAGTTTACAGTCCAGGGAGCAAGGCAGAGTCAATGAAGGTGGACTTGTGAATTACAAAGATTATAATAAAGAAAAGGACAAGGAGTCTGAGAGAGAAATACAGGCTTTGACCTACTTCATACTGTGATGATGGGGGTGAAGGCAGAGGTCAGGTAAGGCCTTTTTGAAGAAGTGCCCTAAAGAATGAGAAGCCACACTTAGGGAAGATCATGCCAGGCAGAGAGAACCGCATGTGCAAAGGCCCTGAGGCTGAAAAGAATTACGCTTTGGAAGCATTCACTCACCAAATATTTATTGGGTGCCACTGTGTGCCAGGCAAGCTTATTTGCACTGGAAATACCGTGATGAACAAATGCAAATTGTTAACCTCATGGAGCTTACATTCAAGTACATTCCATTAATAACATATTCTAAGAGGTACTGAAAATTTAGCACATGCCACACCCTGGGTTACTGTATTATTTAGTCTTTTAATGTTCCTATACCTATTCCCCCAATCAAATTGTAATGGTGCTGATAACAGTAGCGTAACAAGTAAAATTTATCTAGCACTAACCATGTGCCAGGCACTAACCTAAAGTGCTTGATATGTATTGTTGAATTTAATTCTTACCAAAACCCATGAGGAAGTTACAGTTAACGATGTGCTCAATTTTATGTGAGAAAAGTGAGGCACAGGGTGGAGAAGAAAACTGCCCAAGATCACACAGTGAGGAAGAAGAGATGCAGGGATTCCGGGGAGTCTAAAAGCAGAGCCCACATTTTAACCACTGTGCCATGCTGCCTTCCTTGAGGACACGTCCAAGAAGATGAGACATTTCTGCACACCCAGTAGATTCTCCTTCCATACTGGCAGACTGGCTGGCCACTTCCCAGCCCCAATCCCAGAGCAGATCTAGCCCAGCCTCTGCGTGGGAACCCTAGAACTCCAATTCCATCAATGGCGGAGAGAGTGTGCATGTTCCTGGCCCAGGACCATGGCTTGATTCTCTCCCTCTGGAAAGAACAATCATCCAACCATCACATCCCTTCTAACTTGGACCAGGGTGGCAGTTTCCCAGCTCTACTCTGAACAGCTGGGCATTTGAGGTGTGCATCTTTACACCTGAGTGCTAGAAATGGTGCCTTCCACAGAACCGAGAGGAAATACTGGTCAGGGACACGAGTGGGCAGAGGAGTATGTGGGGAGTCGCGTGTGTTACCAACACACTGTCCCCCAAATAAAATACTGCAAGTAGAAGATGATTTGCTTTGAAACTACAAACAAAACACATTAAGGGCAGTCAACTTTCAGTTACTGACACGAATGGAGGGGGGAGGCAGAGGGACAGGTTATGAGGAGGGAGGGAGGAAAGTAACTTTTGAGCAACTCTCAAATCTCAGGGACTGGGGCATGTTGAGATCAAGTATTTCCAAGTCATTTTCACACTCACCCTTCGAGACAGGTCGAATTGCTGGGTTGTTACGGAAGGGGAGGCAGAGCCTTGGCGAGGTTGCTTAGCTTATCCATCCGAGGAGGTCACCAAGTGTGACCACGTGACTCGAGACCACCTGACTTCAAAGTCACACCTTCTCCCTGACACCACAGTCTGGTTTGGCTGCCCAACCGGACTCACCAGCTCTCCTGGAGGAAGTCGGTGGGAAGGCTCTCTGGCCTCAAGCAGGGGATTCTCTGCCCAGCACAGGGTCGCTGGACGGCTGGGCACGTGTGATCTGCGGAGGGTACCCTTCAGTGCTCCTCAACGTCCCCAAGGAACACGGAGTCCCTCACAGACAAAGGGAACCTCCATTCCCAAAGATTCGCCTCCTCCTCTTTCCATCGGCTGCACAGGCTGCTCCTTAGGTTTCCACACAATAACCTCCCTGTTCCTTAGATGCACTTCTTTCAGCCGTTCCTCAGACGCTTTCAAATAGGAAAACCTAGGCGAGCAACCTGTCCTCAACTTGCTTTCCGGACAGACACACTGAGCCACTTCCTCCTGCCTCCCTATGCCCTGCCCTGCAGACCGCGTGCTGCCCCTCGCCCAGGGTAAACCTGCATGTGACAAGAGCCGTAGCACAGCAGGCACAGCTCTTGGAAAGGGTGCAACGCACATCTTCCTGCTGCCTGATGCCACTCAGAGAGGAGTAATGGCCCTTAGCATTCCTCAGAGTGAGATGGGGAAGAGGGTGGGAGCTGCAAATTATGCTGATTCAAATATTTTGAGATGCTCCCTGGACAGGAACAAAGGGAATGTCACTAAAAATCCATTTAAAGAAACCACTGCAACAGAAATCTTAGTAACTGTTGGCACAGTCTGCATTTATTTTACTCCAAGACCTATTCTTTTAGTTTTAGTTTGTTTTTTTGTTTTTTTTTAAACTCAGGTAGTTTTAAATACTCAGGCAAAAACTACACAATGAACAGTAAACCCTTTATAGCCCTTGAAATAACTTCTGATCTTGATCAAAAGATATGTGTATATAGAATTCTTGAACCTTTTCTGATGTGGCATTTGCAAGATGAAGGCAAAGAGCTGGTCCTAAGAAATATTTGCAAATCCCAGATATTTACTCTGTAGCAATGTGGAATAGAGAGATTCTTCCAACACCGTGTTTTACTGGCTCAACCTGCATCTTTGGGGCAAGCCTCCCTACCTTGCAAGTAAACAAGACATATCACTGATTCACTGATATCTCTCTCTCTGTGTAGTACCTCTAATAACCCGCATGCCTCCTGGATACATAGACTCAGGTGGTCAATTCCTTGGTATCTAAGGACGGTCTAGAAGTTTGGTGGTTGTTAGCTTGAATATAAAACGAATCTTTTGGAATACCCTAGTGTCCACAAGGAAAGGAAAACTGGTGGATACTGTGACATTTAGCATATAGATGGCAGGAACACAGGCTGGCTGGGTATTTCTAACTTGTGTCTAATCACCAATTAAACAGTGATTACATTTGGGCAACGTGGCTTACGTTTTGTTTTTTATCTAGTAAAGTGCAAAATCTAAGTATATAGCTTGAATAAATTTTATAAAATTAACATACGTAACTACCACTCAGATCAAGATATAGAACATTACCAGCACCCCCAAAATGACACCCTTCCAGTCATTTGGGTAGTATTTTTTTTTTTTAAACAAATCCACTCTCACTCCTGAGCAGTAATTAGAAAGTCTGGCTAAAATGAGAACCCAAGAAGTGACTGGCAATCCCAGAGGCAACACCTGATACATTTCATCAGGCAGTCAGTTTCCATTTCTGTGGGACAGAATTACTCCCACAGTCTAGCACATCCTTTCTTCAGCCCTCTCTTCAGAGAAGAGAAGCCTTTGAAAGCAAAGACATTTCCAGAGTAGCTCCTATCTGCATAGAGCAAAAAACAGCTGGGGCAGGAAGAGGATATGGGAGGAAGGGAGTGAAAGAAGAGGCAATGTTGGTTCTGCCCTCCCCGAGGTCACTCTGGGAGACTTTGTCCCGATCAGATTTTCCCAAGGGTTCACCCAAGACAGTGGCCCCACTGGTGGGAGGGGCCAATCGTGAAAAGGATTCCAGCCCACTATGCCAGCGCCACCATGGCTGGCCTGTCCCAAATTGGGGACAAGCTGTGAGGACGGATGGCATTTCATTTTTCCACTAGTAAAATGGGCTTACTAGAACCGCCCCCTGCCAACCACTACAGAATGGACCAGTACATGTGCCCACACGAAACCCACTGGATTTGAGACATAAAACCTGAGAGCGTAAAGCAGGGGTTGAACAAGCGAGTGCCCCCGGGTCAGGCAGGCACTTGAGAGAGTGCAGCTGGCCGGCGGGTAGTAGCTGTGCACACTGGAACAGGAGCCATTGGGCTAAAGGGGGCGGGCACTGGGGCGTCTGCTGGTTCTTGCCCTACGGAGAGTGTAGGGCGAAGGAAGCAATAGTTCTGATTTTTTAAGAGAAACCAGAAATATCCCTTCATGTGAAATAATGCAATTTTTAAAATCTGACATGCAATCTGGTTTAAAGGAAGAGTAATATTGCAGGCCAGTGGCCAGGCGCAATGGCTCATGACTGTAATCCTAGCACTCTGGGAGGCCGAGGCAGGAGGATTGCTCAAGGTTAGGAGTTTGAGACCAGCCTGAGCAAGAGCAAGACCCCATCTCTACTAAAAATAGAAAGAAATTATATGGACAGCTAAAAATGTATATAGAAAAATTAGCTGGGCATGGTGGCGCATGCCTGTAGTCCCAGCTACTCGGGAGGCTGAGGTAGGAGGATCACTTGAGCCCAGGAGTTTGAGCTTGCTATGAGCTAGGCTGATGCCATGGCATTCTAGCCCAGGGAACAGAGTGAGACTCTGTCTCAAAAAAAAAAAAAAAAAAATTGCTGGCCAAATAAAACACATTGGCAGTGGGATGTGACCAACAGCTCTCAGCCTCAGGTCAGGACACACTGGTCTTGCACACCAGGGCTGTTCATCTTCGTCCCTCTCCAGACGTCTTGAGGGATCAGACACGTGCCCCCGGACAGCAGTGCCTTATTGCGGCAAAGAGGCGACACACACTCTAGGCTGAGAACCGCCAAAGTCCAACATCCCTTTCTGTTTGTTTATTTGTTTAAATAGATTATGAAACTGAGGTCCAGGGAAGAAATGTGAGTCCACCACACCACACGGTGAGGGTGGCCAGGCCTCCCCACTCCCGTTTCCACTGCCCCCTGCCTGGCCCCTTCCTTGCAGGCTGAGGTTGGGCCAGATGAGCGCACAGGCAGCAGGAGGCCAGGCCTCCTCTCACCACCCTGAGGATCCTGCTCACCCCGAATGGCCCTCACTCCACCAGCCCAAGGCTCCCTGCGAGCAGGGGCCACTGAGGAGCCCGGGGGCCCTATGTTCTTACCTGCGCGTCCAGGTTTTTGCGGGAGGAGGCAGGTGTGTTGGCGTAGGAGCTGATGGAGGAGCTGGTGTTGATGTCATCAGTGCTGAGGTTGTCTATGGTGTCGCTGATGCCACTGCTAACGGAGCTGCTGTCATCCCAGCTGTCAAGACAAACACATCCTAAGCACCAAAACTTCATGCTGCTCCCACTCTGGCTGAAGAGACAGGCGAATGTGCACCATTCCCGAAAGGACCCTCATCCAAGGGTACCGTCCAGCCTTGCTGCTTGGGATAGGCAGCCAGGTGAAGTGGCTGACAGGTACCTTCCGCAAACTGTAGGTGCTTCCACGAGCAGAGCTGGCTTCAGATACTACCTGCGTCCTACCCTGTCCTCAGCTTCATCTTGGGAACTTGATAAAAGCCTAGCAGCAGAGCAGGAGCGGTGAGTTTGGGGCTAGAGCTGAAACTGTTCTGGGGGAAAAAGCCCACATCAGCCCCTTCCCAGGGGTCAGAGTGGCAGAAGAGCTGCTGAGTGACTTCTCCAGACTCCACTGCTGGAATGAAATGCCGAGGGAAGGCCAGTGGCAACAGTCAGCAGAAACATGTCAACTCTATTAGTAGCTCTAACTCTGATAATATCCCAGAATACACCTAAAATGGAGTTCCCCATTTCCCAACCCCCAAACCAACCGAGGTCAGCCCCAAGATGCTCAAGCCCGATCTCCCTGCAATGATTCCCCATTCTTTTTTCCTCCTTACCGTTTCCATACCCACCAACACCACCACCTTCAACCCAGCTGCCAGTCCCATCACCTCTGCTTGTAAAATATATCCAAATGTAAGCAGCTCTCCAACCCACCCCTACCTGCAGTTGACAGTGCTGTCGCCTCTGCCTAGGTTACTGCAGAAAGGCCAGCTGGTCTCTGCAGCCCACTTTTCTCCCTAACGATCCATCCTCCCCATGGCAGCCAGAAAGATCTTTCTGAGATGTAAATCAGATCCTGCCACCCTACCACTTAAGATCCTTGAGTTGCTTCTCAGTTCTTAGAGTCCAAACTCCCTACGTTGGCCCTCGAGGGTCTCTGGTCTGCCTCCCTCCCCAGTCCTGCCTTGTAGCCCCCTCACCATCAAACTGCTTCTGACCACAGGGACTTCAGCTCCTTCTGAGCCAAGACTATTCCTGTCTCCAAGGCTTTATGTTGGTTATCTCTCTTCCTGGACACTTATCCCTGCCTCCTTCTCTTTCCCATCACAGCTGAAGTGCCACCTCCTCAGAAAGGCTGCACCCTGCCCATCAAGCCTGTCATGCTCTGTCAAACCAGCCTGTTGCATTTGCTCCTTGCTTTGGCTGCAGGGTGGCAGGTATGCAGCAGGTGCTCAGTCAATACCTGCTGACTGAAGCTCATGAGAGGGAGAAGTCGAGTGGACCATAAAGTAGCTTCAACATCAACGTGACACTGCTCTAGTTGACCTAGCGGGAAAGGGTTAGTATTTTTGTCTTTCTATTGTGCATGAGGAGAAATGGAGGCTGAGAAAGGTGGGATGACTAGGGGGAGGTGGAGCGGGTCTGGGTCTAGCTGTTGACTCCAGAGCCACCCCCTTTACTGTGACACCAGACGGCTTTCCATTATGTCAATTCTCGGAACACACCAGATGTGACGCGGCCCACTTGCCCAGCAGGGAGCCAGCACCCTGGTTCAAGGCCACACAGCCAGGGCTGGCACGTCTGATAACAAAGCACTGACTTGATCACATTATGCTAACACTAAGCCTTCCTCAGCGTGTCCTGCTGACAGCACTGCAAAGGGGCAGCTCGAGGGCTGAGAAATGCTGGGCGGTTGAGACTGCAAAAGCCAACAGCACTGCTCCCCCCTGTACCCCCACCACATACAAATAACCTCAAAGCGGCTCCAGTTCATTCCACTAGCTTGTAAGATACCTGCCTCTACATCCTGAGCTCTGCCGATCAGGCAGGAAGACAAAGGCTTACTGAAAACCTGTTTTCAGCACCTTTCCCTTCAACACTTTTATTTGGCTTCCAAAAGCCAATCTGGAAGATCCTGCAGAAATGCAGGGGAAATATGTTAGGATGGTTCCCAAGCAGGGAGGGTAAGGCAGGAAGTGTGAGGGCCCAACAGGAGTTTATTATGGATGAATCCATAAGAGTCCAGAGGGTCCCGCAGCTCCAGAACCTCCGCAGACTTCACTCAACGTAATCCCACTTCTTTGGCCCTCCCTCCATCCTGCCCCACAGTCTCCCTGTAAGGCCTTCTCCAAATGCTCCAGCCCACCCCAGTCATCCCCTACTTTAAATTCCTGCATGGTGGCATAGTTGGATTTGCTTCTATGCACAGTGTTCTAGTTGTTCTGTACGTGAAGGTCTGTCCTATCTTCCAAATACATGCAGGGGCCTATTAGTGAGAACAACAAAGTGCTCACCATGAATCGAGCATCATGCCAGGTACTTTAAATATATTATTCTACATTTCTCCAGTCCTCATACCATATCTGCAAGGTAGGTATTATCCTGCCCATTTTACAAATGAAGAAATCAGTGCTGAAAGAATTGGTACCCTGGCCAGTGCTGTTCAGTCTGTGTTGGAGTTGGGTTTATAAAGCAAAATTGTCCAATTCCAGAGCACGTGCTCCTTCTAAGTCTGTATTGTGCTGCCTTCCACAACAAGGGCCATTCCCTGAGCACGTGCCACATGCCAACTATTCGACGTTTGCACATACCGATGCTCAAATTCGATGACCGATGCTCAAATTCACTCCTATGGGTAGCTATATTATGAAACCCTTGTTTCATAATGAGGAAACTGAGGCTGTGAGAAGAGTCAGGGGAACGCTGTAGCAATGTCAAGCTCATTTGCTGGCCCACATGCCCTCCATCTCCAGCAACACAGTCTGTGCTCATTAAATGCCTCCTGACTGAATTCACCTGCACAGGAGAGAAAGGCAAGTTTCTGATGCAAACTTGCCACCGGCAGTGGACTCTAAGCCCAGCCCCCTCCACACTTGATCCTTTGACAGGTCACGGCTCTGTGTCTCAGTTTCACTTAGGCTGGCAACCATGGGAGGATCTGCTGGGGAAAGCATGACAGTACAGATGGAAAGGACTCAAATTTGCTCTCATGATAAAAGAAAATCCCATGAGTCTTTTATTGCATCTGCTTTTTGGGGTGAGGCATTTAATGTATCTAATATTTCTTATAATCCGATGAAGAACAAAGGGGACCGATGGGAGTATGGCCGTGGCTGGTCGGGAGGAGGGAAAGAAATTGTAACAGATGTTCATGAATCCAGGCCCCAGATTTTGTGCTTTGAAATTGTACCTGTTCTTTCCCTGCGGCCTTTCAACACCAAGATAATATTCCAGAGGGGCATGTGGCCCTGAAGCACACGGGATTCTTCCCACATCAATGCCCGCAGCACTGGGGGCTCACCTTGAGTTTACAGGAAGTCCTTGTAACTGAGCCAGCCCTGAAGAGGGGAACTAATGCTGAGGATGATGGGCAGTGACACCGGGGGAGGCCCATGCTGAGCAAGAGTGGCCTCAACGTTCCCCAGAGCTGTCTGTGTGCCAGAAACTGAAGCTGTCCCTGCACTTGGGAAACCAGCCTAGTCTCCTTCACTTCTGGATGCTGGCAAGTTTATCTTTTTTTTTTTTTAAGACAGGGTCTCACTCTGTTTCTTGGGCTAGAGTGCAGTGGCATCATCATAGCCCCCTGCAACCTCACATTCCTGGGCTCAAGTGATCCTCCTGCCTCAGCCTCCTGAGTAGCTGGGACTACAGGCACATGATACTACACCTGGCTAATTTTTGTATTTTTTGTAGAGAAAGGGGCCTCGCTATGTTGCCCAGGCTGGTCTTCAACTCCTGGCCTCAAGTGATCCACTTGCCTTGGCCTCCCTCAAGTGCTGGGATTACAGGCATGAGCCACTGCGCCCAGCAAGTTTATTTTGACATAAAATCACTTAGTTCCAACTTATCCTTCCCCAAAATTCAGGGCACAAATGGTCATGAGCCTCCAAGATTAGGTCAATGAGTTTCAAGAGGTATTCTAATGAAAACTAGTTCCACAAGATGCTTCGTGATGACAATGATGCCCCAACAAAGGAACCTGCTGCCTCTTCTACCCTTCTTTTGGAGATTCACATTGTACGTAACCATCTTAACAGCTGTGGAGTCTAGTAACGATCTCTGTAACTTTGCCTAAAGCAGCACTCTCCAAACCTGCATGACCACACAGAGACACTGAGAAGAATGAGCACCAAAAAATGCAAAAAGGAAAAAAAGTATAAAGGAAGCCTAGCGCTGCCCAGGGCTGACTCTTCCTCACCTGCCTGAGAAAAAAGCGAGCACAGAGGGGAGCAGAGTGGAGAGGGATGGAAGTGTGCCTTTGCCATCAATGGAGCTCCTGTATCCCCCCATACCTAAAGCCAGAAGCACCCGGGGAGACCCAACTGTGAGAAGTAATCAATTCCTTTCTTTTGCTCACAACCAGTTTGCTTAGGTCTGGTCATTTGGCGAACTCAGGCTAATGGGGACCTGCAATTTGTTTGTAAAGCGACTCCAGACATGAGGCTGAGAGTCAGGCAGGAAAAATGTGGAAAGCATGCAGAATTCACTCAGGCAGTAAGGACATTAGCTGACTCTAATCAAGTGGCAAAGGAAATTAGGTACAACCTGGGATGGGGTACAAAAGTCCACTGACCCCAATCGGGCAATAAATGTCGAAAGCGGTTACGAAAACTGATTAAGATTGGAACTTGAAAGAAACCCACAGAATTTGTGTTTACTATGTGGTGAAACAAAATTCCAGTGAAGAGGCCTGGGGACCCTGATAACACAGCAGAAAGAACGGCAGTGTGTTCAGCTAGGACTCTGGAACAATCAATTCTTGAGTATGATTTGACCATTCCTATATCCTGACTGAGAAAAAACATCCGAGGGTCCTGAGCCCACCTGACATGATAAACTGACTGCCCTAACCTGGGAGTGTATGATTTTAAAGTCTGGGAAAGGTTTTAAAAGACGAAGAGAGATGGAAGCAAATCATAATATTAATACTTACGTTTAAGATTAAAGCTTTGTGATCATTGAGTTAATCTCTGTGTATTTATAACATTTAGAAGAATATGTAGCATATTAGAAAATCTGACAAAACAGTCTTGTGATTTCAATGTTAAATGAGTATTAATTTTTTACTTAAGACTCCTAAGATGAAATATTTAAGAATTGGATTAAGATTCTTAAAATAGAATTGAATGTTTAAGATAATAATCTATGACATTTATAACTTTTTATTTGATTTGCAAGAGTTGTTTAAGTGTCTAGAAAGATCCCGCTTGTTTGGCAGGTAAGTCTACCCTGTCAGACATTTGAAAAACTTAAGGAAACCAGGTATGTTAAATTTATGAATGCAGTCTAAAATATTTAAGGAAATTTAATTATCTGAGTTTGTGGACAGTGCTAATTGTGTAGGTAGATTCAATCTGTTAAGTCTGAATTAATAAAGTACTAATTGATAACAAGTGAAAATGATGTCAATTTAATACAAAAATACTTTATAGATGAGATCTGTAAGAAACTGTAGGTTTAAAAATTAAAACTTCAATAAATTAAATATTGAAACCTAATTAATTCTAAGAAGGTATTTTAGGGCACAAAAGCACTCTTTAAAAAGAAGACATCTTAAAAAATATTAAAGCAGATTTCATTTTTTGAATGAATTTTTTCACGAATGACTAGAAGAATAAATAAACCCAAGACAGCATCTCCTCTCCTCACTAGTCTTTGCCTCTCCAGCTCACCTGTGCTCTGCACTGACTTTAAAAAGGGCTCCAGAATTGCTTCAAAAATGTTAGTGGAGACAACATGGCATTTGACAACCTTGAGAGACAAGCAGAACCTTCTCCTGGAAACTAAAAAGGGTATGGGACACAGAGCTCGGCTGGTTTCCCCATCTTTTTTGTTTTGTTTTGTTCTTATTTTCAAGATAGCATATCATAGATATACCTGACAATATTCTTTGGCTGAGACATCTAGAGAAATGGCAAGATGATGCTTCCATTGACTCATCGGAACAATCAATGCAAAAGCATCATTTCCTGGCCAGATCACAGCCATGTAACCTGTTCTCTACTCAATGAAACATCCTACATTGGTCAAGTCAGATAGTGGTATAACTGGAGTTACCAGTGATCAGATTTAAAAATGGCTGTCACCTATTTTAAGCCCATGGGCAGATTAAAGGAATTCCATCAAACATTTGCTGTTTTTCTTCAACACTTGTAAACTCAACATTTTTGGACCCTGAGCCACGGGCTTTGAATTCATTTCTTCTCCCATCTAGTAGCCGGTGCCCTCCATGTGCCAGGCACTGTGCAAGGCAGTGATGATAAGTTGATGACCCAGAGCTGTCCCCACTCTTGACTGCAAATCCAGTGGATGTGACAGGCAAAAACACACCTAAGACACAAATGAAAACGTAAAACAGGGAGAGGAGCAAAGGGCACCAAGTGGAAACTGCACGGGTTCCAGACATACTCCCTAAAGCCACCAGCCAAGTCCCAAGACAGGGAACTAGTCTGGCAGCGTTCCGAAGCTCAGGCCACCACTGCTCTAAGCTGTGCTCCTCTGCCCTTCCAGGCATGGACGTGACAAAGGCCAGGAACCTGGAGAGCCAGGCCTTTGTCCCAGCCTCCCCAGAACCGTCCTGTGAGAGTTCAAACAAGGCACGTCCTCCTCTCCTGTATAACGAGGAGCTGGACTAAGCCATCCCAAAGGTTCCCTGCTGACATCTTGCGAGCTGAAGCTCAGAGAAAAGTTAGTACAAAGGCAAAGGGACACACGGAAGGTCCCCAGTGAAGCATCTCGTCCCATTCAGTAAAAGCTGCTAAACGGGCAACTCTCTGTCCTGATCTCTGGGCTTCTTCATTGCTGATTTCACTCCTCAGATTATTATTTTTAAAAGCCCAAACAGAGTCTTTTAAATATTTGAAATAGATGCCAGTATCTTATATCTAGGCGACAGTTAGCTAGCCCTGAGTAGTAAGTGCCCTGTCTAGGCAGAGGTGTGCTCTCACATTTGACATAATCCCCATGTAAGCCTTTTAATGCACAGATGCTACCTACTTGGCCCTGCGATGTGAATTTGCAAGCCCTAGCATAGAGGCACCACAACCCAGTTCACAAGAGAGTCTGCATTGGCCCATGCTATTATCCACAAAGAAATAGTATGTGACCTTGCCCAATATTTATAGCCACCACTGACAGTGTTTAGCAAATATGCCAGGCACTGTACCAGGCACATTACACGTATTATTCCACTCCCATTTCCCCCTGGATGAAATGGAGACTTAGGACCCAAAGCTCATCAGAAGGATGGGATTCAAACCAGGGCATAATGATGCCACACAGCCTTCTAGCTCATCAGAAAGATAACACATAGAGTGATGTATAGATTGTGACAGAGATATAGTACATACAGATCAGCTCTGAAACCTCTGCTAACCACTCGAATCACAAAAGAACCTCCACCTGTGATCAGCAACCAAGTGTATCAAGAGACCCCCCATTTGAGCCAATATGTAGCATTTTAACCAGAACCAAAGCTCTCAAAGCCTCAACTGTTTGTCCCCTACCTCTTAGAGAAATACAGATGTGAAGGAAAAAGGCTCTTTTCAAAAATAAGCAGAAAAGCTATTCAAAAATGGAAGGGCCAAAAAAACCAGAAGATCCAGTTTCAGAGTCTTACAAGAGATGCTGACATCACTGTGTCAGGAATTCAAATGCCACTCAGAGGGCTTAAAGTACAATTTTAACAGCCAGCATACAAGCTATCTGCTATGAAACACGCTGGTGAAAGAATCATAAATTATTTCAGCTTCAAACACTTCCTGTTTTGCCCCACTGTTGTGGGAAGCAAGTATTCCATAGATCTGGGAAGGTAAACCTGACTTCTCTAGGACCGGAGAAACCACATCGCATTTGGAGAGTTTTTAATATCGAGCTCTTCGTGGTTGGAAGGGCGTGTTTACTTAAAAGTAGCAGGAATCTGTAATGGTCCTGAATTAATGTGATATTATATTTACAACTTCATCTCTCATGAAGCAAAAAAGCAAAATAGAATCCCAAGGTTTGAGGGATGATTAAACAGATTTTTCCACCAGGAATTACATGCCCCAGCTTTCAGCAAAAGAGGAGTTATTGAAGGATCCGGAGGGAGGATCATTACACTGTTCAAACGAACTCCCTATGAGATAATGTTGTTTATTCAAGGGAAAGACATACTAAATGATGTTGTAAAAAAATCGGATTGTGGTATCTATTAGTTCTTCTCTGCTCACTAATAAAACCACAGCTGGTTAGCAGAAATAAAGTACTATAATCACAGTTGTGGAAAGCAACCTTCACAAAGCAAAGACCTTTATCCTCTCCAAACTCCGAAGACTCAGTCTGCTTCCAGGCAGCCCTTAACTGTCCTCAGAACCAGTCTGGGCCAGCCCCCGCCTTTCTGTCCGCCTCTCTCCAGGTGACTAAACTTACACTGTAGAGCCACCACCACCAGCACCCAGGCCTTACCTGCTCAACTTCCCAGTTCTGCTCCAGAATCAAGGCAGAGCCCACTTCCACAGCCCCGTGCCCCCCGCCAGACAGCTGCATTCAGTTGCACAAAACCCAGACTGGTGGAACTTGTTTTCTGGCTATTGTTCAAGGCGATTGTTCCTGTGAAACCCCAGGGCCCAAGTGGAATGAGGTCCTTTGGTGTGGATGAGTGAGCAAGCCCAACCCGTAGGCTTAGTCAACCCCTGGGGAAGGGAAAGGGTTTGGCTACCGACATTTCCCACCAAACAGGTATGTTAACTATTTCCTCCCCAGGAGGTTTGCTCAGGAGCATCACGTCCTCTAACCACCGCTGGGCCCTATTAAGAAAATCCACCTTCAAAGAACGTAACAGGACTCCTGCAGAGCCCTGTCTTTTGTAGTCTATCTGAGAATGATAATAATACAATAGCCAACTTGATTGAAGTTTAAAGTTATGTCAGCCCCTGTGCTAACTGCATTATATGCCTTTCAGTTAATCCTCCCAACTCTATGATAAAAGTAACAACCAACACTTATTAGCAGCTTAAGATATGTCAGGCCACGTTGTTACTTAACATATTTTGTCTCAGGTACCATGAGATAAATACTACTGCTATACCCATTTAAGAGATGATGCAATTGAGTCTTTGAGAAAATAGGCCCAAGGGTCATATAACCAGGAAATGTTGAAGCTGGGATTTAAACACAGATCCAAGAGTGTTTCACCACCTCGTTTGTTTATTCATTTTACACATTTTAAAGACTATCTATCATGTGTAACGGAAGGACTTCAAAGTTTTCCATACCAAGGTGGATATAGTTGCTTGAATTAAACCCACAAGCAAGCCACCTCTCTCTGGGTTCCAGCCTACATGGTTTACAGTTCTGATGTAAAAAGACCCAAAACCTGAGCCTGAATTAATGCAAGGGCAAAGTTTAGACACTAAGCCCGGAAAACACAGTCTCACCTACTACCACTAATCCCAGGAGGCTCCAGATGGAAGCAGCAGAAATTCTGCAGAAAAAAGAAAAATAGATCTGTGATTGAATCCTGACTCTGCCATTTACCTTGTCAGAGCACCTTCACCTCCAGAAGACCCAGGTCTCCTCCTGTGGGGTACAGCGCTAATAACACTCAGTTCTCATAAGCCTTTGGTCAGGGCCAAATCAGACAGCACAGATCTGTGCACAGATCTATGGGCATACGGGAGTGCGTGTCAGGGGCAGCCCAGGATCCAGCGACTGCAAGGACTGCAGGAGGAAGATCCAGGCCCACACTATGAAATATATGATAAAGTTCTAGTGCAGGAACTTGCTTCTTACTACCATAAATGGACAGTGTCCTGGGGGAGAAGCAGCTTCTATAGACGGTGCCAGCTGCAAGGCCAGTGATGTGGGGTGGAGAGAGGGAAACACAAACCCCATAAACAGGGTTCCAAGGGGATTTAGCAGCAATCAGAATTCCCCGGGCTTGAGTTTCACCCCAAAGCACCTTTGTCCCATTTTGGTAACTCATTCCTTGACAAGTAGGTGGTCCCCTGAGTAAGTGTGAAATTTCTCCCTTTGGTTTCAGGGGCTTGGTGGAGTTAGAAACCTCAGAGCTTGGGTCCAGATGCCTCAGACCCTCACTGTTACAATAGGCACCAGCGTGTCTGCTGACCTCAGCCACACAGAGCTCTCTCTCCTCTAAGGCTCCTCCAGAGAAGGCTGCTGACACTTGGGCCACTGCCGGCCGGCTTTTGCCAAGGATCTCAACAAATTCATCCCAGTTTTCTGCTTACCAGAGGATACATTCCCCCTAAATAGCAACAGAATTCAGCAACATTAGAGCTAATGAGAATAACAATGAAAACTTACACAAGGTCAGAAGTTTTAATAACGGTTCTAGGCACCATGCTAAGCCCTTTGCATACATCATCCCACAAAGGCCTCTCTATTACCCTATCAGGCACAAACTATTAATGTCCTTAACGTCCTCTTTTTAGCGATGTGGAAACTGAGGCCTACCCAGGCTGTGTGACCTGCCCACGGTGCTGGAGCTAATAAATTGAGCTGCATTTGCACCCAGATCTACCTGACTCTGAAACCTAAGATGTTCTTAATTGCATTGGCTCAACGTAAGAACAGAGGTAAAGATGCTCTAATAGATCATGGTTATATAAGAACTCAGAACTTCCACCTGCTATCGAAAAAGCCCGGGACACTTAAATGCAATCAAGTTACTTTTAAAAACACCTCTAAGTAGTGAAAGAAAAGGGGGTGGGGGGCAAATCCCAGACAGGGCATTGGCTGGTTGCCTTAAATCTAAAATCTAGGTAGAACAAGATGTGGAATCCTGACACCCTGCTTAGCTCCCAATACACCTTGGGGATCTGGGAACCTGAATGCACAAAACAGAACCACAATTTCCCCAGGGCAGCCAATAGAGGCTGCTGTCTCCCAAAACCAAGCTTGCCTCAGTTTTGTAGTTTGTCAAGGGCTTGCCCTTAAGCTATCTCCTTCTGGGGCAAGAAGGAAGGGAAGAGAACTCAGGCCAAGAAACCACCATTTAAAATCAGCTCTACAACCCAAAGAAGCCCACTCCCCCCAGCTAATCAGGCACCCCCAGCACACCTGTGAACAGCTAGTGCCAACAACTTGGGGCAGCATTAACATGTCAGGTGTACATCTTCTCCCTCCAGGACTCAATAAACTGGCTTCTTGAGCGGCAGCCCCAGAGTTCCAGGGTGCAGCCCCAGGCCAGCCCCACAGCTATGTCAGCCTTCCCCAATTTGACTGCCACTTGGGATCAAGCCCCTCTGAGCCAGGTACAAGCACAGCTCCAGCCAGATCCATCAGCAGCCCAGGAGCCTCCAGGAGATCAGAGGACTCCCACCTGGGTCCTACTGCCCAAGCAGGCTGCTTCTTCATATACAGCCCCCTCCCACCCAGAAACAAGCAGAATCTGGGATGATGCCCTGGCAGGCCACGCTGCGACCATCATGTGCACTTGGTGAATCGTCCGCAATAAAACACGCCCTTCATCCAGCTGAACCCACACTTAAGATTACAGATATAACCATCCTGAGCTCATCTGCCAAGCCCCCCAAGGAAGGTACGGTGGTGGAGTGGACCTGGCTTTCAATTCCAGCTTTGCCTCTTATTAGCTGTGTGACCTTGATCACGTTACTTACCCTCTCTTAGTTCCCACTGTCTCATCTCAAAACCGAGGCTAAACTTGCTGGCTTTACAATGAAATTGAGACAATATCTGCTAGTTGCTTGGCACATAGTAGGTGGTAAGGAACATTGTTTTCTTCTCTCCTTGTCTGGCTTAAAAACAGAAATATGCTTCCCCTGGGCAGCTATAAAGGTCTTAACGAAGCAAGAAAAGCCCTCATGCTGAAACTTTCCATGCCATCTCTCCTGGAGTCTAGTTTCCAGAAAAAAAAACCCACCCAGTAATTTACCATATTAGCAAACACAACCGCAAGTTCACCAGGCTCCTTAGATTCCAAACAAAACCTCCAACTACAAGTCATTTTAATCAGGGCCCTCTGAGCCACCAGCAGCCCCTGCCTTGGGCCACACTGCCTCTCTCCAGCTCACCCCTCCCCACCAGACTGAAAAGTCTCCCCAAAAAATCTGGAATAAGGATTTAAGACAGCTCGGTGATCAACACCCAGTTTTTCAGGCTCAGCAGCCTACTTTGATAAGATGGTCTGGAAAACATTGATGTTATTATTCAACTGTCTAGGTGAACCAAGGACATTTGGGGAATGCCCCAGCTTCCTCTGAACCCATCAAGGTTCGAGTGAAAGGGGGTGAGGGGGTGGGAGGGAGGGAAGGTGCTGAATTTCCTTATCAGCGACCCACCACCACATAGCTGCAGCACTGGCTGCTCTGCCTGGCTTTTCAATCCCAGCCAGGGAACCGCAAGGCTGTATACACGTCCGCCCCTCGCCCTGGAAATTTTAGGAAATCGTCCTACCTTGTGAGGTTCCTAGGCCAGAGCATTTCTCTACATTGTGGTCCTTGGAGAACAGCGGACAAAGAAGCTGAATGAATCTCACAGGATGGCAACTCCTTCAGCCAGCGGAGCCAGCCCACGCTGGGCCAGGGGAATCCTGGCACCCAGCAACTGTGTTACTAAAGGACTAGCTAGCAGGGAATCACCATTCCCCAGCCCAGGAAAGAAATCCGATCCCCCAACAAAATTAACCTCTGAAGTGCTGAAGGAGGGAGAGGTCAGGCCTGAGTGCCAGTATCAAGTCAGCTGTGAAAAGTTTCAGCAAAGCAAAAGCTGACACCAAACTCTGAAACCATTACCGTAAAGCACTGAATGGAAGGGCCCTCCCCATGCTCCCAGGGGAGTTTGTAACAGCGGGTCAAGCTGAAGAAAATCTAAAAGTGAAACAATATATTAAATCCCCACAGACTGTACCAAAACATTGGAGGAAGTCTCTTCAACCCTAAGTGCTACTTTCAATGGCACAGAAATCATTGCCCATGACGTTTCTTAGCTCATTCCGTAGGAGTCTGAATGCAAAGGGTTTGATTAAAATGATTAGCCTACAGGGAGAACTTCTGAGCCTAGAAGGGAAACGATACCTGTTTGCACAGTTAACAACGACATACATTATTTCCGGTGATGTCACGTTTGATGCAGCGCCCGTGAAAATATGCATTGATTCCTCAGGCTACTTATTTTAAAAGAAAAACAATCTCAGTGGCTACATTAAGCATTATGGTACAGAGGCAGGAAGGGGAGGTGGGACAGAGAGAGTTCCAGCTCTGGCAAGGGAAGGGGTTGCACCAACTAATCCCTATTAAAACCTGTAATCAAGGAACTCAGAAGGAACTATGTAAACAGATGCTATGAACAATGAACAACTGTATTACTACTGAGAAGTCAGAGGCAAAACTACGTTATAGCCACAAGCTTTTATTTCAAAATGAAGGATTAAGATGCTCTCCCAAACCCCTATTCCCTCTCCAAAAAATCCTACCAGTTGGTTCCTGGCAGCTTTCAAAGACTTTCCCTGAGAAAGGCTCCCCCACTACCCTGGGCCGCCCCTCCAGTGGGATGCGGGAGTGGGGGCTGTAGCCCTGGGGGTGGCTAAGAAAGGAAGCAATAACTGGCTCCAAGCGAGGTCTCTGTGTGGTCAGCCTTTGCTCAGCAAACAGAAGCTTTTCAAAGGAGAATGAAGAGCCATTCCTCCCCCACTCACGAGGGAGGGGATAAAAGGTCTGCTCAAAGAGGAAAGGGGGGGTCTGGTGGTGCTTCCCAGGTGAATGAAAAAGCAACCCAGTCTAGGAGCAGAGATTGTGATCTTGAAGGAGTTTCAACCAAGGTTAATCATTCACATCTCATCCCTAAGGCCCTCCTCCACTTGCAGTAGTGTCTGCGGTGGGGCAGGGGCAGGGGCAGAGGGTGAGTCTGGGGGACAGGGGCATAGCCCAGATTTATTAGGACAAAAAAGTGGGGACAGACCCAAGCGCTGGCTGACAAAGATGCTTCAAACCACTCCTTATTTTCTATGCTGTCTCTGGAACTGTGTTTATCTTTTACACAACATGACTTTTTTGAGAATCTGGTCGACCTCTGGGTTAATTTGGGAATGGAATGGTGACTGTGTATGGAGATACATATGCATGTATATATACACATTAAAAATTGCCCACTGTTTCCTATAATTGTTCCTTGCTCTAAGCAAATAAAATAGGTAAAAATCCTGATTAGCCATGAAGATAAACTAGGGGATGTCATCTATCCATTCGTTTATTCATTCATTCAACTAACATTTGCAGAGCATCCGCTCTATATGCGTGTATGTGTAATATGTGTTTATATCTGCTATGTGGCAAATACTCTTGTAAGTGCTGAGGACACAGTAGTCAACAAAATAGACAAATCCCCACTCTAATGGAACTTATCTTTTAGTGTTAGAACTGTAAAATAAATGAGATAAAATATAAATTATATAGTATGTTGGCAATAAATGCTAAGGAGAACAAAATAACAGAAAGAAGAGAATGTGATTTGTCAAGGGGGTGTCTGAAAGTTTACATGGGGTGGCTTTGGAAGGCCTGAGGGAAGGGTTTTCATTACAAATCCGAATGAAGTGTGGGAGCTGGTCATGTGACTACCTGGGGGTAAGAGATTTCCAAGAGCGGACGTGGTCAGTACAAAGGCCCTGAGACAGGATACAACTTGCAGTTCATTCAAAGAATGAATAGCTTGGGCCTAAGAGGAGGCCAGGCCAGGGGGCCTGGGGGAAAAGGGAGAGAGGAGAGGGCCTGAGCAGAGCCTGGCAAGTCACTGTTAGCACCCTGGCTCTTGATAAGTGGTATGTTTATTAACCATGGGGTTAATAAACAGTTTCTCCTTTTTATAAAAGTTCATGTAAATATCCTACAACACTACATATATCATTTTAATTATGCATAATCTTTACAAGGGTGAGTTTAATGCATAAGACAAAGTGCTTTAAGGGGGTCCCAGTCATCTTTTTGTGGCTAAAAGAATCACACCTTTAATATGAAAGGCTCTGAATTCTCTGCAGCTGCAGGTTCACATTTAGTCAGGGCTTTCCCCTGAGCCATGAAGGATAAAGATCAGCACGAACAAGAGCCATCCAGGCAACAGGAGAGAGAAAGGGAAGGTAGGTCAACCAGCTCCATGACAGCAGGGGCCCTTTGCTCCTGTCAAAGAGCCAAGCTTCCTGGCATCTCTGACCTTTGCTCCTAAACAGGCCAAATTCCAAAGACCTTCTAGAACTCTCAACATTTTTCTCCATAGAAATGATGTTATCAATGATGTTAACTTAGACCTTTTTTTTAACAAAAAGTAGCTGACAAATTCTAGCCAGGTATCAAAGAACAGAAGAAAACTTTATTCTGGGAATACAGTACATAATTAGATAAAACAGAAAACCACTGAAATAAATCTAAGAAGATGGTCACTTATTTTTAATCAGTATTTTATTAAAACAATACTAGTGAAGACACTTTGCTCCTCCATTATAATCTGTTTTCCCTCTTTGCTGGCTTTTCCTCACTGGCTGAGCAATATACCACTTATCACATCACACAAAACACAATCTTCTCTGACCCCATGCCCATGTTTTCCTCCACGGTCATGCCAGTTTCTGCTCCATATTCCAGCAAAACCCCTCAGAGGAGCTTTCTGTACTTCTCACATCCCAGAATCTCTTCAAGCCACCAGTCAAGACTTTGGTCCCCATGACTCCACTTAAGACCTCTTTCTGTTTCTCCCAACAACATCAATGGCTTCTTTCTTGCCAAAGCCAATGGTTAACTCTCCATCCTCACCCTACTTGAGTTCTCACCAGCATGCAGCACACGGATTTTTCCTTCTTGAGAGGTCTCTTCTTGGGGTTCTACACCGTCATCTATACCTGGTTCCTTCCTCCCTTGCGGGCTCTGTGTCTCTCAGTCTCCTGTGCTACCTCTCCTCCTCTCTCCTCCCCAGACCCTCAAGGGCTCTGCCTTTAGTCCCCTTCTTTTTTCTGCCTGCAATCTTTTCCTAGGTGATCCCATCCATGGCTTCAAATCCTAGCTGTAGACAACTCAAAAGTTTGTAATCTCCAGCCTGGCCCCTTTGTGTACTTACCACATCTGAAATCAAATGTACCTTTTGTAAAACTATTGCTTCCAATTTCCAATTTGTCGGCACCTCCACTCCCAAAGCTTTCCCCATCTCAAAGTATAACTATCCATTAGTCATCCTAATTCTCTTTTTCCCTCTCACCTCCTATATAATCCATTAACAAGTTGGCTATAGCTCCCTAGTACAACTTGAACTTGATCACTACTCAGCCTCTGCAGCAAGATAACCGTGGACCAAACTGCCCCTAGTTCCCTCCTGCAACAACCACCTCCCTGACTGCTCAGCCTTTCTGCTTGCCCTTGCCCTTAATTTGGGAACCAATCCTACATTTACCATTGATGTCAGTTGCTTTCCTCTGGCTTGCTAGTAACAGGACAAAGACTGGGAGGGAGGGAGGAAGGAAAGCTCTTTTAGATGCAGAAACAAGAATGGGAAGATAAAGGGTTAAAAGAAGATCGGTGCATGTGAGACATTAAAAGAAGAGGTGAGACACCTCGCACTGCCTGGAGTGAAATTTCACTTGGTGTGATCTGCAGCAGGCGTGGGAAGGGGAGAAATACTCCAGGGATGCTCAGCTAAGTTTGCCAAGTACAGGAGCTAACGCTGGGGAGTTTGTGATTTTCAACAGAAATCGTAAGAGACAAGGGAGCTTTGGGGTAGGAAATGAACAACATTCAACAAATAGTCACTGAGCACTGAACCTGCACCAGATGCCAGGCTGCGCACCTGGAGTATAAAGGGAAGTGAAAGGGAACGGCCCAGCCTGCCGGGCTCTTTACCTGGAGAAGACAAACGAGGAAAATCACTGGGGAGGCTACGGTGAAAGTGATGAGAGAAATAAACAGGCTGCTGTGAAGCAGAGTCACAGGAAGCACTTACTTTAAATAGCATGGCCAGGAAAGGCCATTCCCAGGAAGTGACATTTAAAGGAAGACATGAAAGACAAGAGGGAGCCGGCCTGCCACCAGACAGAGGGAAACCAGGTGTTCCAGATGGAGGAGACAGGGGACAGGGATGTCAGGTGCAAAGGCCTGAGGGAGGGGGTGGCTGGGTGTGCTGGAGGAGCTGAAAGGTGGCTGCCACGCTTGGATCCTGGTAAGCAGGTGGGGGGACATGAGTGGAAAAGAAAGTCTACCTTCTGGAGACCTCTCAGACCCACCAGGAACAATGGATCCTGGTGAGGCATCCATCAAGAGCTGCCGAGGCCAGTCACCGTGCCCGGGCATCTCTCACCTTCCCTGTCTATTTCCTCCATTCTCATTTGGGAAGTAGGACTATACAACGAGCAAGAAGGCCTCCCTTCCTGTCAACATTAAGAACTTGGGGTCCTGGGAAGCGGGTTGAGCTTCCACAGGTTGTAGCTGCCTCTTTACCTTCCCAGTGAGGAGGAGATACTGTCTCCAATCTTATTACAAAAACAGAACGAACTGCCTTTCAGCTTCAAATGTTTTATCTTACGGTGCAGTTTCTGTTACTTTTTGTTGGTTCATTCTTGAGATCGTCTAGAGCCCACATTTGTGGGTGCTCACACTACTCACACATAAAAGCACACACACTCCTCAATCTCTAAACAGAAGGCTTCATTCATCAGGAAGGGTATCCAGTCTGCTATCCATGTTTATGCCCTTCCCATTCGGAATCTGAAACCAGAGGTTTGTTAACAAAACCTTGGACTGAGGAAGCTGAAGAACACGACTAGGTGGGCGCAGGCACCTTCAGCCTCAACTCACAGAGCCAGACTTTCTGTCCTCAGCCCAACACCAAGGATGTCTTTTTTGACAGGATGCAGTCGGCTACCTCAACTCCAGAACGCCAGCCTTTCCAAGAAGGACACGTGGTTTCAAGGATCTGTATTTTATGAGGGTGTTGGGGGTGCATGGAGAGAATTCTGAGAGTTCCAATATTCAGTTTTGCAGCTGAGCTATTGTCTCTATTAAGTTGGATGGGGGAATGAATGAGGTACCTCAAAGCTACCCTTTGGCTTTTTCTAACATTGGTCCAGCTCCAAGGACATCCTTGAGTGTGTCCACTGCAGGGTGCTATGAGGGAGAGGGGCAGACAGGCTGCGGGTGAGGAAGCAGAAGTATGATGGGGAGAAGGAAGAGACTGGAGAGGAAACTTACAGGTGCTTCCCCCTGAGGCAGACTGTAGTTTAAGCCAACAGTTTGGGGACTCCGATCTAACTTCCCTTCCTGCACCCAAAGTTCTCCCACCGGCCTGGGTCACAGCTCCCACACTGTGGGAGCATGCTGCAGGGCTGAGGCAAGAACACTGGGACAGGAGCTGGGGACTGAGCTCTTGTCCTACATCTGTCACCACGCTGACTTTGGCCAAAGCACTTCCTGATTGTGGCTCTCAGATTACTTTCCTGCTCAGTGAGCAGGCAGCCACCCCAGCGTCCTCTAAGACCCTTCCAAGTATGAATGTTTTGTAAAACTACACCCCTGGATCTCCCACTGAAATCCCTTCTCAAAAGAAAATTCTTTTGCCTTGTGAATTTGACTCACGATCCATCTGTTTGTCCCCTGCTGGGGACAGCCCTCGAATTTACTGCAGACTTTTGAGGTGCCAGGTGTTGAATCAAATGTTGGGAATACCTCATCCTGCAAAACCCTTCCTACAACTCCATGAGGCCGTAGTTTCTCTTGTAAGAAAATCTGTTCTGTACCTTAGCTTTGGTATTTCATTGTTTCCCTTCTGAGTTTATAGGGACTATAAAACGGGTTCAAAAAACCTTCCACAATCTCTAAACCACAATCTTGTCTAAGTCAAAAGGAAAAAAAAAAAAGTTTGGCAAAGAGCCCAACTCATTCTAGGTATTTGCCTGGCGGGGAGGCTAGCAGAAAAGTTACAGACTGGTTAAGAATTAAACCTCTTCCATTGGACCATTAGTCTCTACGAGAAAACCTGCTTTGAGTGGAGGAAGAGGAGTAAAACAGGGTGACCGGCACACTGTAAGTGCTTATGAATTTTCCTGTCAGTACTGAAAACCAACTGTGTGCCAGGGACTCTGCTAACTTGACACATAACATTGATATCAAAACTCACAATACCCCAGTAAGATAGATTTTATTATCCTCAACTTATAGTAATAGAAAGATGATCTACAACTCAGAGATGTTTAGCTACGTTGCCCAAGGTTACATGGCCAATAAACGTCAAAGCCAAAATCTAGACACAGATCTGCCTGATTCGTAAACTAGTGTCCCGGGGATGTCTCAACCTCCCATTTGAGTCCTTATCATGGGGGTTACTATGCTGAATTCTCTGGTCTTATTTAATCCTTCCAACATTCCCTATGCAGGAAGTATTATTAGTCCCAATTTATATGAGGAAATTGGGGAACAGTGGTTTAAGTAACATACCCAAGGCCACACTTCTGGTAAGGCCCCAGTTTTTCTGATTTAAGAGCCCATGCTTGAAACTGCTCTTAATCACCTCTGAATTTTTGCCTTGAGTCTGGTACTCGGCACATTGGGGATGATTTTTCTTTAACCTTACCCATAGCCACTTCGCCAAGTATTATTATAGATATGCTGACAATAACCCTATCTAATGCCCACCCCCCACTCCCGGAGTGGGTGACTCCTTCGGTAGGTACCATCATGGCAGTTTCTAGTTCTGCACCTTCATTTAAGTTTAGAGAGAAAGATAAACATTCCCAATCAATTCAGAGCACAGTACGAACAGATGCTAAATGTGTAGGTTCAGCTGCAGGCAGCCAGCTGGACCTAGACAGAAAGTCTATTCTTCAGCCAACCTTCTCCCAAACATGGTACCAGGAACAATGGAGTATGGATACAAGTGTGTGAATGGTTCGGGGTAGCCCCATCACCAGTAGTCAGAACATACTCGAGACTGTTCTTCTACAGTGCCTCCAGAGCATCATCTGTACACACAGATGTCAGAATTATAAGGAAAATATAGAATACAGGCTTTATTTGCAGCACGCACTAGTGTGCATATGTTAGGCCCAAGAATGGTTTTTCCATTGTTGTTTGTAAGAACAAAAGGAGTGGTACACCCTGAACATCTACCAGGAGGGAAAGAGTGAATCAAATTATGCGTCCTCCATAGAATGGAATACTGTGTGGCCATTACAAAGGATGTCGATGAATAAAAAGATGCTCATGCTGTAAGTGTCAAATTATTACACAAAATCATATTATAAAACACCTCTCATTTTTTTAGAGGTTGGGTAGTACAGCAATTAAAATTAAAGACTATAGAGTCACACTCTCTAGCTTCAAATCTGGCTCTGCCACTTTTAGCTGTGTGACTTGTGGCATGCTGCAGTGTGTGTCTCAGTTGCGTCACCCTGTACAATGAGTTCTTTTGCCTAGAGGTGTTGTAAAATGAATCAATACACATAAAGAGTTTAGAACAGGGCATGGCTCATAGTAAGTACTCAAGAAATGTTTGGTCTTTTTAAAAATAAAATGCGTATGTGCTTACATGAATCAAAAAAAATCTGGACAGCACCAAGGTGTGAATAGCAGATCTTTTTGTGTCATACCCTATAATATTATATCCTACAATATTATATATTATTATATCCTATAATATTAGGATACATAATATTTTTCTTTTATCCCTGTTTGCTTATCTGCATTTTCTATTTTCCATAATAAAACATACGTTTTTTTTTTTTAAATAAGAACAAAAATCACATTTAAGTTTTTAAAATCCTAAGCTTTGATCAGAAACAGAAATCTCATCAAAACTTGTTTTTTTAAAAAAAGATGTGGGTCAGGCCAGGTAATTACAAAACCTGGAGTCTGGAGAAATTGCATTGTGTTTCTTGGTCTTTTCTAGTTTGGTAGCCTAATAGCAAGAAAGACTGCAGCCCAGTACCTTGGTTCTGAGGATATGTAGGCAGGGCTGGAGAAAGGAAGAAAGGAGAGAGATGGAAAAGCCTGATTTCATTCGTAGCAATCCACTTAGTTTAAAATGTCAGGAAGTTTAGCGGATTAAGGGTATTACAGTTGCTATTCATAAAGGTGTTTTGTTAGAACTTCTAAATAGCAATCTGGTGAAATAAGCCTTGCACAGCCTTAAATGAAAGCCTGTTACAGTACTTAAAGTTTCCTAGAGGAAAAAAAAAGACCCCCAGGTATTAATTTACCTAAAGAGCAGCTGCCTGGAAGATACTGTAATGTATCCTATGTAGCCAATGCTATAAAATAGATTACCAGTCACAGAACTTGGAGGTTTGAGCCCAGATCACCGGGTGGTAGAACTGCAATTAGCAGTAATGAGAGGCATGTCTGCATTCTGATAAGAGCCACAGCTGTACACATATTATAGACTTGGGTCTGTTAAAAAAAAAAAATCCAAGGACATTTAAAGCTGCTGGAATCCAAGAGGCAGAGGCGTGTTTGGATTTCAAAATTCACAAAGGAAAAAAAAAAAAGGGCCTGCCACACTTATCTCACAAACGCATCTGGGATGGGAAGGTCGTGTCAAACTCCGGGGAGAAAAAAAGGAGACTCACTCTTATTAGGCCCCTGTTTGCACGGCAGGCTCTGTGCTGTTTGAGCCAATCGACCTAAGTGTTCCTGCTTTCAGTCTTGATCCGTGGGGGCAGACAATCTTGCAAATGAGGCTCTAAATCAAAGGTCTGGAAAACAAATTCCATTCTTTACCACTGCTTCTTATGAGATCATAGAAGTGTCTCAAGAGAAAAGCTGTCTTCACAATTAGGGGGAGATGGGGTCAGGGTGAGAAGTCTTACAGAATGGGAGAGGGCTGGCGTTTGAAGGAGGAAGGCTTGGGAGGGAAGCCTGGCTCCACTAACAAGCTGTGTGCTGCGCGAACTGGAGCTAGTCTACCTGTCTGAGCAACTTCCTCATTTGGCCTGGGTAATGAGGAAACGATAGGGAGTGAGACAGGTCTTCATCCTCAAGATGCTTAGAGTACAGATGAAGTGACAGGCTGGTAGCAGACATTTATAATATGATGTGTTTGTTGCTATGATACAGAAAAGTTCAGGGGACTGTGGAAGCAAATAGGAGAGACACTCAATCCGGTCTCTGGTGGGGGTAGTTAGGGAGGGCTTCCTGGAGGAGGTGACGCTTAATGTGTTCCCTAAAAGGATGGGGTAAGAGTGGAAGGAATGCCTCTGTAAAGGCTAGAAGGTGAAAGGATGGTTTAGGGGGGAATGGCAAGTAATCCAGAGTGGTGGGAGACAGGAAAAAAAGGGGTAAGAAATAAGAGGAGCCAGATCTCGTAGGAAAGCCCAGTAACAGAGTTTGGACCTTATCTGAAGAAGGGATTGGGAGCTCATAGGCATTCACTGCTTTGGGACAAGCTGTGGGCAGCAGAGATGCAGATATCCCAAAGAATTAATAAAATTATCCTAGCTCTGTTTCCCAATTCGAATGCTCACTCTGTTGTTTGCATTTTATCTTATTTCCTTGACAAAGTCAACATTTTTTAAGTGATATGTCCACCCCACAGAAAGCTGTAACGCACAACACTGTCTCTCAGCTCATCTGTCACAGGTTCTAGCTCCTCAGTTCATGCACCGCTCAGTTCAACAATACCTACACCTCCAGGCATTGCACTTTGGGATAATCAAATCCCAAACTTTATACAGGTTTGGTTATCTGATAAACTGAGGTCACCCTAGGTGTTCAGATCTGGAAAGAAACTTGGGGGCCATTTGGTTTAATTCCCTGGGTGAGCTCAGGAAGAGGGGAAGTACCTTGCCCGAGGTCACAGAGCTTAGTGGCAGAACCAAGGTTAACCCTCAGATCTCCAACGTCCAACCTACGCTTTTGCTTTACAACTTCACCTCTCCCCATCACAGACTAGGAATCCCGAATTCCCACCCCAAGGGCAGGGAGGTCTCACTGACACCTGTGTAGTCACATGGGGGATGTGAAGTCTCATTTGCCAGCAAACATGACAGGAAGAGACGACTGCACAGGACGGGAGTGAGAAGAAGGGAAAGCAGTTAGAGTGATCTTATTCATTAAAGAAAGAAAAAAAAGCAGTAACACAGCCGTCGAGGAAAAGAATCAATTCTATTTAAGCAAAGCACTTTAAGGTAATGAAAAATGCTTCCAGCATTATCCGATTTCAAAACATTTATCAGATGCCAGGGAAATTAAGCATGTGCAGGCACACGCACCACTCTGTGCAAATGGTTTATCTAGCAAAACAACCAGGCCGAAAAAAAAAAAAAAAGATCTGAGAAACTTCAATTTTCAGCTGCCAAGCAGATCAAAGACACAAGCAGCAGAAAAAGAAATACACAGTCTAAATTTAGTCATCTCCCACACTGGTTAAGTCCTTTTCCAAAATCTGCTGGCTGTTGCCTGGACACAGCTTTGGTGTGAATGATCTTCATCTGGGCCTCTGTCCTAGGGTCAAACTGGAGATGCTGATTGCAAGCCTGCCCTCTCCCTGTGTCCCTGAAATCTCTGTGGGCTGCCAGGGGGCGGGGAAAGCTCTCTGGAAGTTTTTGCACCTCAAGAAGAAGCTGAGAAGAGTCAAGGCGAGAGAGAAAACTCAGAGAGAGAGAGGAAGACTGGCATTCATATGCACACGCCCTGATGCATCTAAGCTTAAAATGCACAGGCTGGGAGTTCTGAAACACTTGGGTTCTGCCCCTTTTGCCCTACTGACAGGGCTCCGCTATTGACCAAGCTCACAAGGTTTGCACAAAGGGTAAAGTATAATAAAGTTCTTCTGCCATTTTGTGCATATAAAAATATTTTCATAAATCCTAAGTAGCACCGTAAAACAAAGGAGCCAAAGTGTGGGGCTGGGGAGAGTGGGCAGTTACTCTACTGCTGGCTGAACTTGGAAGGCGATCACAGCAGAAGCCCTGGCGTGGTGGCAGCTGTGGCTCCGTGCACCCACCTCTCGGGCTCCCATTCCAGCTGCTGATCAATGGGCTCCCACACCAGGCTCCACGCAGACGAATAATCAGTCTGACTTACCTTTCAAAGGAGAGCTGATTTCTTCAAGGACTGGCTTTTGTCCCCTAGCCAACCTGTCAAACCTATCTCCTCCTGGTGACCCGGGTGCACGGCACATGAATACACTCCATTCGCTAAATTTAGATTTTGAGAGCCTTTTCTAACCTGTCATTTCCCTCCACAGAAAAGCAGATCAGTTTCTTCAGTGAAAATAATACTGTCACCCCAGTCAACGTCGAGAGACAAAGCAAGGCCCCAAAGGGGACTGAACGGGTTCTCATCCTTGCCCTGCACCACCAGGAAAACTTCTGTTTACATGCCCTGGGAGTATGGACAGCATGCCCCATTTTCAAAACTTCCAGCAAAAGCAGTGCCGTTTTACTTAAAAACCTAATTCTGTTTCAGAAAGCTCACTCCTACAATGTCCTTACTAATGCCTCCCAGGAGACAAGAAGAAAATGATCTTTGGAGACCAGGGTTTCAGTCAGCTCTACCTCCAACTACGTGCAAATTACTTTGCCTCTTTGGACCTTGGTCCCCTCATCTTTCACATGAGGATATCTCACTGGGTTGTCGTGAGGATTAAATGAGTAAGTTGAGGCGAAGTGCGTGGCTCACGGTATGTTCTGTATGACATACATGCTAGTCGCTGCTGCTGCTACTACTGCTATCCTTATCCCAGCTTCTCCAGCTGTCCGACCTCAGGCAAGTTCACCTCTCTCGGAGCCTCATTTTAGTTTCCTGGTATGAACAGTGAAGGTCGCGCTGGCCTTGCAGGAGCGTGGCAGGATGAAGTGACACGAAACACGGTGAGCATTCAGCCCACTGCCTGGCGCACCGAAGTGCTCAGAAATGTCAGCTCCCTTTCCCTGTGCTCCTGTCCTTATTCAAAATCTCTCTCTCAGTCCACATGGGACTCATTTCCCCTTGTTCTGTTTTTAAAGAATGATAAAACTAAGCAGAACCACTTGGGACTGAAATCGTTCACAAACATTTACTGAACTTCCCTCAGGTGACAGTTATGCCCTAGGTCTTGGCTTTAAAGTGTTAGACAGAGAGAGTCTCTACTGTCAAAGGGCTCGTGATCTAGTGAGAATGAATCAGGAGACACTTCAGTCCCTGCCCTGGCTGGGAGCAGAACCCTCCTTCCAAATAATAGCTATCATTTGGGGATTACCACAGGTAAGCCTCACAGCTCCACCAAGAAGGACCTCTTACTACTTGCATTAACTTACCCTAAGGCATTGGTTACTAAGTGGCTGAGCTGGGATTTGAGTTGAACCCTATCCTAGAGCCTTTGCTCTTAACTACAGCATTATCTTGCTTTGGGTTCAAGGTCTTACATCAAAAGAAGCATGAGCAAAAAAGAAAGGCAGATGAGAAACCTGAACTCCCAAAAGCACATCTGGTGGCGTCTAGGCCTAGAGCCATGGCCAGTGCAGTCCATCACGGGGCTTACAGCTTGTAATTTGAAAAGCACCGCAGTGGATTTAGATGCTATCTTCTTTTAGCACCACCTTAAAGTTACACTAAGGCACTGACTGGCAGGGGGAGGGGATTTATGAGAACAGCAAGGCTGAGCGTCTCTTGGAAGGAGGTTCTAAAAGAATTAACTGTAACCCGATCAGGACAGCAAAACCGCCCAGCATCAGAGCCCATTGCTTGATGGTCCACTAGCACCAGGTGGTCACAGCCTCAGTGGCAGTGGGGACAAGCTGGCTGCTCTGGTCAGAGCCTCACACTTGCAATGCCACCAGGCTCCTGAGGCTGCAGCAAGCTCCTCGTCCATTTCTGACTTACCGCAGTGGGGGGAGGAGAGACCAGGACTTCATTTGCCCATTTGACAGGAGGGGACACCAAAGCACACTAGAGAGAGATTCTGAAAGGCAAGGTCCCTCGAGGACATTTGAGTCCGGCAGGCTCACTCAAAGAAACAAATCAGGCCTTCTGCAGTGACATGGAGGGGAATGTAGGGCTGGTGTCGTAACAACTGCTGCTGGGAATTCCAGGTAGGCTTCTGGAAACAACCAATTTTCAGAGGTTCCAGGGGTTCACCAGCAAGCAAGTCTGCTGGCTCACTCAGCCTGGATGGAATTTTCCTAGATGTTTTCTTCTCAAATGTTCCTGGCCTGACACGATCCCTCCATACTCTCTAGTAGTGACCAGACATTATTATTATTAACAGTAAGACAAAACCAGGAGCAAGAAAATCCAAATCCATCGAACAGAATGGCTCTTTTTCTTATTGAGCCTAGGGCGCAGTGGATGCTAACGATGCAAGATGGCTGTGACAGGGAGGCCCTTGCTCCCATCCGGGCTCTCAGGGGCTGCGGGGTCTGCTGCACGCCCACAGCCTGCCCTTCCGCAACACTGGGAAGAGTGTGTGCAGGTGGGCAGGTGTGAATCCCTCACCAGCAGGGCCCAGCTGCCTCCTTCCTGGAAACAGGCAGAGCAGGTGTGATTCTTTTACCTGTGGGACTCAAGTATTAATAGAGCTAACTTAGAGATGGAGGGAAGTGGGTTTAGGTAGAACAAGAAAGGCAATGTCCCAGCACTGGCACTTTTGAGTCACTGACTCCTGAGAGCTGCTGCGGGCAGAGTGCAATCGTTTGCGATAATGGAAAGGGCTTGACTGGAGGGTCAGAGGACCTAGATTCTAGTCCTGTGTCTAGTACTTGCTTGCTGTGTGACTCCAGACTAAAGATCTGCCCTCTCTGAGCCAGCTGCATCATCTAACTTGAGAGTGGTGGTGAGCCTTTTTCCCTTATTAATAGATATACAGATAAAACGGACCATCCATACAGATGTCATTTGAATCCAGCCTCATCCATTCCCCGCCCTATTAGCCAACCTGTAATTCCTAACTCACCAGGTTGTGACGTAAATTAACGCGCAGCATATTTAGAGCACCGAGCCCAGGGGAAGGGAGGGAGATGCTTGTTATTTTCCACTCTCAGTGACCTCAGAATCCCACTTCTTCCCTCTCGAGTTGCACTAAAGGTCTGGGTCCACTTTCTGGGCTCTGACTAGAGGGCTAGTTGCTTAGGACTAAAAGCATTTCTCCAGCCCTGCTTCCTCCCAGCTGGTGGGACAGCTGCTGCCCACTGTGGTTTACGGCCCATTTATGGTGGGGCGCCCTGGTCAGTGGCTGTTTGTGTAGTGTTTAATCATTAGGAGGTGGCCAGTTCTACCACTGTGAGCCCCAGGGCATCTGTGAATAAGTCAGCTATTTGCCTCAGCCTATCAGTGCCTGTGTTTGGAAGGCTTCTCTCCAAGGACACAGGGCTGACCTCTGACACAGCCGGTTCCCGGGCAGCTGGGGAGGTTACTTCCAAAGGGCACAGTGGGACACAGCTATGCAGGTGAGGCTTTGAGTATCAGAGTGGAGAGGCTACTGGCCTGGAAAACAAGCCGTTGGCTTTCAGAGATGGGATTCCTTTCCCAGAGAACAGACCTCCCCAGGCTCTCCTCTTTCCCTCCATCGCCCCTCACATTCTTCATCCTCCCACCGAACCTGCCTGCCCTTTCTCCTCCTCACCACTTAAAACTCCCACTTGTTTTCCAAGGTCCAGCTAAAAGCCTGCCTCCTCCAGGAAGCCTTCCGTCTGAACCCTGCTACAGAGCTCCTGTTCTGCCCTTGGAATCTGAAAGCACTGACCTCCCCCTGTCTGCACCACATCCGCTCCCTCCGTTGCTCACTCACTGATTGCTGAGATACAGAGAGGATGTCACTCCAGACCCCTGTTATCCCCCATCCCCTCCCCTCATCCACAGGGAGTTCCCAGCGAGGGCTATGCCTGATGGGTGGTGTTAGAGACTGAATGTTCCTGTCCTCCCAAAATTCATGTTGAACTCTGACCCCCAACATGATGGTGTTCAGAGGTGGGGCCTTTGGGAGGTGATTAGGTCCTGCAGGCAGAGACCGGATGAACAGGATTAGTGCCCTTATAAAAGGGACCCCCAAGAGCTAGCTCACCCTCTTTCTGCCACACGGACGAGGCCTTCACCAGAACCTGACCGTGCAGGCACCCTGACCTCGGACTTCCGGCCTCCATAACCGTGGGAATGAGATGTCAGTTGCGTGTGAGCCACCCAGACTACGGTGCTTTGTTAGAGCAATCCAAACAGACCAAGACAGTTGGGACAGCCACACCCCCAAATCGTCTCCACCAGGTTTGCACCTGCTCTTTATTGAAGACCTACTCTGTGCCCCTCACTGTGGGCCTGAGCCAGTCCTGGGAGTGAGAGAAGCAACAGTGTTCACAGAGAAAAAGCCAAGACCTCTGGGTGGAGAGGTACTAACTCATCTGGCTAAAACTGGACTGGGCGAGCACCTGCTATGTGGTAGACACCACATTATTAGGTCCTGGAAACACAGTGATAGAAAAGACAATCCTTGTCTTCAAGCCTAGCAATTGGGAAAATTTAAAAAAAGCCCAAGATTTGGTTGTAAGTTAAACTAGGGATTGCAGGGGATCCTTTGGGAGATCAGAGGAAGGGAACTGAGCCTGAGATTCCCAGGAAGGGGGGACCCGAGCTGAACGCAGAAAGACAGGACTTGTCAGCCTGGCAGAGCAGGGTCAGGACGAGGCTTTCCAGGCAGAGGGAACTCCACCAGTGCAGAGGCTCACAACTCACAGCCCACGGAGTGCGCTGGCGACGACAAAGCTTTCGGTGGGTTAGACATGCGAGGGGAGGCTGAGTGGTGGCAGAGCCGAGCTGGAGCCATCCCAGGGGCCTGCACTTGATCCCAGATGTGATGGTGAGTGATGCACACGGTCAGATTTGTATTTGAGGAGGATCACGGTGGCTGTGCTGGGGTCGACACGCTGGGTAACCAGGCTGACACAGCAGGACGGTGGCAGTGGGAGCAGAGGGACAGTGCCAGGCACCACAGCACTAGAGGAGCGCCATGGGCGGGGGTGGGCAAGGGAGCGGAGGGAGCATGGCCGGCTCTCCAGTGGAGCTCAAACCTGAAGTCTGGGAGCTGAGCTCAGTGGCACCAGAGAGGCTGGTTCATTAGCATGACAAGTGCTGCTAGAGTCCTGAGGCCTCCCTAGCAGACTTCCTGAGGGGACATTCAAGGCTGGGGGGAGCACATTAGCTCCCCCAGCCTGCTGGCTTTGCTCACTACTCCTTTATTCCAGACCATTAAGAGCCAGCCCTCTGGGAGGCTTGCTCAGGGCCTTTGTTTAAAGGAGAAGCAAGGACATTTAATTGCCTCAGCTAGACACCCCGTTCACTCTCCCCTACACCTCCCTGCACACCCCCTCCCGGTCCGTACCCCAGGCCCTCCCTCGGCAGCTTCATCCCGCAGCTTGTGTCTTGAAACATAATCAGTGCGTGTTCTGAGGCCCTCCTCAAATTATGGTTCTGATCTTTGCTTCCAAAAGCAGAGCTGGAATTATAGCTTGGCTCCACAAGAAGTTCAAATCCACAGGGTCATAAACCCTTTCATGTTCTGTTTCAAGACCTTTGCTGGGGATTTTAGCAGGTTTGCACCTCTGATGTTGCTACACGGTGCTTAGTCTGCCGGTTCCAAGGACTGAGACCTCCTGCCAGGACGCAGAGGGTGTTGACTACTTTGGCTTTTGTGCCAGTTGCCCATTAGGGTCTCGGGCCTTAAATAGCTTTTGCTTTTTGTACTGACAGAGTCCCCAGAGGGCAGGAGCAGCACAGGACAAGAAGTGAGGGAGACTCCACCCAGGCAGATCACAAAGAGAGGGACTGCTATGGCATAAGGTCACTCAGGCCAGGGGCTGATGGGAGCCACGTTTATATCTGGCTCCCCGATTTGGGCATCTTAGCCTTTCTGTGCCTCACTCTCCTTCCCTGTGAAATGGGCATTCTAATCCATTACGAAATAAAAATTGCCACCATTGATGGAGGACACGGACCGGGCCCAGCACTGTGTGAACCTTGTGCCTGGCACCGTCTTATTTCAACTTCACAGTGGCTCAGTGAAGTGAGTCCAGATGAGGACAGGATGGTTCACTGACCTCGGCAAAGCTGCAGTCTGCACCAGCGGGGTCACAGGTTGAAACTGTTTTTCAAAAATGGTAGGGGGCTGGCTCAAACCATCCAGTCTCGCATATGGGAAGCTCTTGGACTTCAACAAACCCATGTTTTGAAGGCAATTTGGGTCACGGTTAACTTTTTTTGAGCACCGGCTGAGGACTGAGTGGGAGGGTTTGGCACACGCTCTAGCCAGGGTTGACTTTCAGCTGGCCTGTGCCCCGTGCTGGTTGGTTGCCGCCTGCCGCACGTTGGCTCTGAGTTATTTTCCTCCTCAGCCCCGCACCACAGTGCCTGGCAGTCATTCATTCATTCACGGTCCAGGAATCCTATACAGGACATGGCATATGAGATCTGATGTATATATTAAGAAGGTGACAATGGCTGCTGGTAGAGGATGTGCCACATGAAGGCCATGATGGCAACAGCAAGCCCAGAAGGTCACAGGGAAAGAAAGAAAGGGGTGGGGGGAGACATGAGGGAGAGAGAAGGGGGGTGGGCAGAGAGATCTGCAATTGTTTGGAGGGAGTTTGCCGAGACACACTGGATGGACAAAGGGGAGGGAAGCTAAATATCCAGTAACTCTTCTAATATCATTACTTAATTAATTCTACAGCAAACATCTACTACTATATATACCAGGCTGTGTGCAAAGCCTGGGAATGCCCAGAATAACATGCCATCATCATCTGGTTCCTCCCCCTCAGTCTCGAGGGGAGACCACACCTAGGAGTATATGGTTCCGAGGGCAAGTTAAGTGCTACCAGAAAGCAAATGGCAGTTGTGGGGAGGCCCTGGGTGGGCGAGAGGCCCCCATGGGATCCTACCTGGGGTGGGGGAAGGAGAGGAGAAGGCAGGCCAGAGCCAGCCCTGGAGCATGAGTCGGGGTTCCTGAGGCAAAGGAAGCCAAGAGGCTCTTCCAGATGATTCTGAGAGAGTGCTGGATCTGTGGATTAGTCAACAGTGGCCCGCCCTCCCCTTCAGAGATGGGGCAGCCTGGTGTCTCAGATACGACACTGGCTTTAGGGGTTGAATTCCTGGGTTGGAATTCAAGCTCCGCCACTCACTGTCTGTGTAACCCTGAGCAAGTCACTGAAGCTCACCGATTCAGGATTCCTTATTTATGAAATGGGGAGGCTAAAGCTAATACATAAAGCATCTAGGAGAATACCTACAACGCAGCAGGTGTTCAATAAGTGAAAGTTGCTGTTGTTGTTGACAATGAGACTCAGAGATCCAGGACCACAGATGCCAAACTGCTGAGAGTCCTGTGGAAGAGTCCTGTGGCAGAGTCTAGGCAACCTCCCAGAGCGCCTGTCTCTGGTGCGCCCAGAGTCCTCACGGCCCCTTCTCTCCACGGGAGCTCTGCCACAACTCAGAGGGTACGTGGAGATGCACCTCCTCTCCCGCATGGGGCTTGGCTGACAGCACCCAAAGTGGCTCCTGCATTCACCTTCCAGAGTCCACCTCTGCACCCTCTGCAAGGCACACGACAGACTCTTACTGTGGTTCTGCCGCATGTCTTCTCTGGGGCTTCCCCTGCTGCAAACTCGTGGGCTGCCCAAAAGCCACATCCAGACAACCAAATAAGCAGCCAGGGAGAATTTTTTTAAGCCTCATTTTGCCACTGGGGAAACTGTAGGGGTGAGACTCTCTCTCTCCCCAAATCTCAGGATAAGCTAAAGGGAGCAGCACCGATAGAAATCCTCGAGTCGGGGGCTTGAGCCCAGCGAGCCATGCAACCACCTCATTTCCCCCAGTCCCCGTTTAATCTCCTCCACACAATCCTGCAACATCCCTCAAAGTGTCAGAGTCCCTCTTCAGATCTCATTTCAGGCAATTTTACAGTCCTGAGCACCACCAATTAATGAGGGAGATAAATCAACGTGGGCAGCGGATGAGGGAAAACAACAGGGCTTGCAGCCGGAGCACACAAAGCCAGCCTCCTGTTCCTGGATTACTGACACGCAATAGCCACAGGGGTCTATAGCCGAAGCCATTCCCGGGAGCAGGCGACAGCAGGCAGACCCTGAAGGTCAACTGGTGTGATCAGTATGGCCAGGGCAACTCTGCAGCCTCTGCTGGGGGTTAAGAAACAGTTAAATGTTCTTAAGGGAAAATATTACACCTGCAGCTTCAAGCATCCCTAAGATCCTCTTAAGTAAGGGATAGAATTCCTTAGCAACAGCAGAGCATGGCCCGAGCCTGAGCTGCACTCCTGGGCTTTGTGTTGGCTGAGCCTCCCAGATGGGGAAAATGATACCTGGGAAGGAGACTGTCTACAAGGCCAGTGGTCCAGATGTGGTGATCTTTGCAAGCACCTCCGTTGTGCTTGGCACCAAGAGATGCTCACCAGTTACTCACGCAGCTCCAAACAAGGTTCACACTTTGGAGGGATGGCAACCAAGCCTCCAAAGAGGGAGGCAAATACAATGATTAAAAGCAAAGGTTTTGTGGCCAGAAAGACCTTAATTCAAATCCTAACTTTGTCGCTTATAGCACTGTGGCTTTGGGGAAGGAAAGCCACCTCTCCAAGCCTCAGTTTCCTTACATGTAAAACTCATTTCCTTGTATAATTTTCAAATCCAAGTGCTGTTTTGTCCTCTGGGACTCTGGCGTACCATGCAAAGTCTGTCAACTGCATGAAAAATCACAGCCTGGGAAAGTCCTTCCAAATGCCCCAACACTGCCCATTCCCCGGCTGACCACCCGCCCCGCTCTGGACAGGCAGCACCCACTGTTAGTGCTGATTTACGGAACAATGCACATCCAAGTCTGATTAAATCCTGAGTCAAAACACTCACCAAAATAAATATAATTCATTGCTTATCGCTCACTTGGAATTTTGTTATCTCGATGAAAATAAGACTACAATTCCATGAGCTTCATCTCCTAATATAATCTTGGTGAAGTTCCAATTGGAACACAATTCACGCAATGTATGATAGCAGATTTTCTTCAAAGCATTAGGAAGGTCCAAGGCCCCGTAGCTCTGCCCTCCCTCCACTTCTCCTTGGGAAGACTTCATCTGGTCCTGGGCATTCTCCTGTGCCTGCCGTCAGCAACAACAGCTACCCGCCTCTCCCAAATGCCTCCAAGTGCACTGCAGCTTAGCCCAGGCTTAGCTGTGAAGCACAGTGAGGACAGACACCTTCTGGAAGAGGTCTGCTGTAAGCAGAAGAGGGGGCCCCTCGGCAAGACAGTTGCAGGGGCTGCTCAGCCTGCTGTACACATGAGGGGCTTCGGGCAAGAACCCCACGCCTAACTGAAACACTATCACATGCTGACACCTGCCATCATGACTCAGAGACAGAGTTCACAGACCCCCTGCCCTGCAAAGATGAGCTATACCCACGAGTCATTCTGTTAACTCTGCCCTTCGAGTGATAAACAAGAATGCTGACTTACTGGAGCCCGGGCACCTTAAAAATCAGCCAGTCTGACTACACAGATGAAGAGACGAGCGCACAGAGAGGGAAAGCATCTTGCCCAAGGTATTCACTGTTAGCAGAGCCAGGCCTCGGACAAGGTCTCCTGGTTCCTACTGCACCACTTCCCTTATTGCATGGCTGCATTCATAATCGCCACCAAATAGACTATGTGTGCTTTCACCAGAGTTACTTGGAGTTCACGCTTTCCAATCCCACACAGAGATGACCTTGCTCCTGAAGCCTGGAGGACAGAGAGTAGTCACTGGGCCACTAATAATCTCAATTTCCTTACAGGCAAAGAGAGAGCTACAGCTGATGATTCTGAACAAACCTAGCTCCGGCACTGAAAGCTTCTATTTGATGTGAACTGGCTTAGCAGGGGCAGCCCTGGGAAAATACATTGACACGCAAAGTAACCTTGAATAGAAACAATGTCTCAGTGCAACTCTGGGCTGTCACAGCTGTCCGCCATGACCCATATAAAGGTTACACTGAAACTAGGGACACTTCTCCACGGGCCGGTGTAAGGGCTGCCTTATATGTTGGGCTGATTTCAATCCGATCTTACATTTCAGTAATAGAAATCATAGCTAGGCTGCCCTTTAAAAGAGACAAAGGATATTAAAGGAAACGAAAAGAAAATCCCAAATGGATGGTGAGATAAGCAGGCCTACTGGACACATGGGTAATATTTTTAAAGGAAGCTTTCTCATCACCACCGACAGGAAGCCTCCTGCATTTTACTAGGATAACAGCAAGTGCCCAATGTGGGACCACATGTAACCCCCAGCGATGCTTCCAGTCCTCCCTGCTCCCAATGCACAGGGTAGAAGTCTCTATGGCACTTGGCACATCCCATTACAATGGCTTTTTAGGTTTCTCTCCCTGGTACTCAATTGTAAGCTTCTTGAGTGCAAGGAAGTCCTACTCATCTTTAGATCCCAGGGGCCTGGTGCACAGTAGGTGCTCAGTAAATATTAATCAATCATCAGCATTTTTTATAAGTTGCCACATATCAAAACATAGTACAAATAATGTGTTGAAACACAACTTCCCCATCGCATTGGATGTAATTCCTTAACCAATTCAGTTATCATGTTCTTTCATCTACCAAATAGGCAATCATACCTCCCCCACCCAGAGAAGCTACTAGAGGCCACGTAGTCAGACTGGGAGGCACAGTGCCTGGCATCGACAGGTACACAGTAAATATGTGATGGACTGCATGATACAGAATTGCTTAAATATCGAGGGGGGAGGGAGCACATTAAGCTCAAGCAGTCACTTGTACAGAATAAAACAGTGATGGTCATAGTTCACCACATATTTTCTATTCTCCTTGCAGGCACATGGTAGAACATCACTTCCCTTCACCTTTGAATTTAAGTGTAGCTATGTGACTTCCTTTGGCCAATGGTTAGTGAGGGAAATATACAAGGGTCATTTCCAGGCAGAAGGTTATTTTTGTTTGTTCGTTTGTTTTGTTTTTCTGAGACAGGATCTTGCTCTGTTGCCCAGGCTGGAGTGCAGTGGAATCATCATAGCTCACTGTAACCTCAAACTTCTGGGCTCAAGCAATCCTCTGCTTCAGCCTCCCCAGTAGCCAGGACTATAGGTGTGCACCAACCTGCCCAGCTAATTTTTCTATTTTTTGTAGGGATGGGATCTTGCCATGTTGCTCAGGCTGATCTCAAACTGCTGGCCTCAAGTCATCCTCCCGCCTTGGCCCACCAAAGTGCTGGGATTACAGGCATGAGCCACTGCACCAGGCCAGGCAGAAGCTTTAAGAGACAGTGTGTTCTCTTTCTCCTTGCCATGAAGACTGGCAATGCTCTCAGTGGTAGTTCCTCTAGCACCCTGGGTCCCAGAGTAAAAATGATATACGATGTAGTCTCCCACTGGCCTGCAATGGACAAATAGTGAGGGTGGAATTTTTTTTTTCTGGAGCTGTTTGTTTTGCAGCATAACCTATCCTATCCTGACTGATACAAAAACTTTCCCAGGTATCTGAATTGGAACACATGAAGTTATTTTCTATCGCAGGGCACCAATATAGTCAGATTCTGACCGGGGGCTGGGGCCTATGCTTTAGGTTGCTAGGGGAATAAGTACAGAGAAAGGTTCCCCATTTTGGCTTTTCTCTTTGGACTTTCATTCTTGCTTTCATATTGTTAGCTATCTTTTCATCCCTACTTTGAACAACCATTAAGTCTACAAATTACGTTAAACAATTGTTGAAAAGTCACCACTTATAGAAAATGTACTTTGGGGGCATGTTTATGCTCTCTCCTTGCCCTCTCCCCCTGCCTACCCCCATTCAACTCAGCTGCGCTTCTACTATATAGTGCAACAAAGTTATGACACTGGCCAACATTAGGGAGTGGGAGGTCCTCATGGGGCCACCATACTGCTTTTTTCTTTTTAACGTGAAAACACTACATGCACAAGAAATGGTACTCTGCACACTATTCCTTCTCTTTTCTTTATAACCCCCAGGAGAATTCCTTTGTGGTTTTAGATACAGATGGTTTGCTTCCTGTCGGCACCACCCCCCTGTGCAGCACAGGTGGCGCCTGCCCACTGATCCCACAAGCAGCAGCTCTTCTTAAAGAGGAAGGCAGTGACACCAGCAAAAAAGAGGCCCTTGGGAAAGGCCAATGCAGTAATTATTACCCTGTCACTGCGGAAAGAGAGATTTGCCTCTAAGGTGCCTTTTATGAGCCCTAAAATGAAAGTGACTTTCACGCTCTCCTTTGTTTGTCCTTGCTATACACAAGCAGGAGCAGAAAGAGGAAAGGGGGTGGAAAGGAAGCACAGTAAAGATCACTGATGTCGGGCACTGTCTGGAGGCATCTTCTCATCCCAAGAGAATGGGCATAACCCTTGAATGCAGGACTGAAAAATGCTCAGGGACATAATGGATATAACAGGCAGTTCTAAGGCAGTCAAAGGGATAAGGCAAAGAAAATGAGAGAGGAAGAGAAAGGAAGGGCTGGGATTGAGAGAGAGGTGGAAAATGAGAGAGAGAGAGAGAGAGAGAGAGAGAGAGATTTCAACTGATTGACCCTGGCAAGAGAAGATGAAGACAAAATAGTGTGGGAAAAGTCAGGGGGGGGGGGAAGCAAGGCCAAGTTCATTTTCACCTGGGCCAGTAGGAAGCTCAATGCTGAAAATACTCAAAAATGCAACCAACCATGTAGGACCTTACGGTTCACATACCCGTGTTTTCCATTTTCTCCCTTTTCTGCACATCAGATTCTAACTTACATTTCCCCCTGGCCCTAATGCTACATTTCTTTAATTTATAATTGTTCTTTTATTATATGCAGTTATTATAAGCTAGTATAGAAGGAAGAGGGCTTATGAGTTACTATAAAGTGAGGTGCGAGGGGAAGAACCCAGATTGCCCTAAATGGCTTGCAGGACCTAAGAACAATTAGAGTGTTTATCTTGGGTACTTTACAAAACACTTTCACCAACCTCATTTACCTCATTTGACCCTCACAGTGGTCCTGTTAAATAGGTATGAGTACCATCCTCATTTTAGAGACAAAAACCTGAAACTCAAGGGAGTTATTAAGTGACGTGCCTGTAAGAGCGAGGACCGGAACCCGGGCATCGTTACAGCAAACTCCAGGTCTCCTCTTTACAGCTACCTTCGCAATGTAACTGAGATCGTCCATTCAGTGCTATCCAAGAGCACTTTCTGCAATGCTGGAAATGTTCTGCATCTGCACTGTCCAACAGGGCAGCCATTAGCCACACGGGACTTTTGAGGGCTTGAAATGTGGCCAGTATAACTAAGAAACTGAACTTTTAATTAATTTTAAATTTAAACAGCCACATTTCACTGATGGCTATTATATTAGGTAACACAGGTCTATGTTCTCTCATGGCCACCACTTGGATGTAGGGGAAACAAGGTTCCAACACTGGCAGCTAAAGATGGTATGAAGTGAGATTAGTGGTCAAAGACTGGGGATCCCTCTTGCTTTACTTGGTGATGGTGGGAGGATCAGAATTAGGCACGGTGGGGGGGGGGGAACAGATTTTTAGGGGCTCTCCTTGAACTGTGGTCCAGCCTCTGGAGGCCCTGCAGACCTCCAAGCTCTGGGTAGAGAACCTGCGGCAATTGCCTCAGGGGTCACACACTGGTTAGCCAAGACCAGGAAAGAGAAATTCTTGGATGACTGTGGAATCTCTGCAGATTCTGGTGGCCCTGGCTTTCCTAGGTCACTAAAGGCAAGCACCATTCCTGGCCTGGGAACTTGAAATTGTGGACTCCTCCCCCAGCTAACAATACAAAATTGCAATAGGTCTGAATTCACAAATAGGCATCCCTTCCTCTGAACTGGCAAGGAGGCCAAGCAGCAAACTGGCCCAGATTTATAAAAGAAAGACATTTTCCTTGAGGTCTGAGATCACAGATGGGAAAAGAGGGGAGGGCAAACCCACCTGCAGTGTCCATGTGCAAAACATCTGGGTTGGGGAGACGAGTCAAGAATATCCCCTTTTTCCTCTTAAGGCAAACTGTTTCGAATTATCCCTCAAGGATCGAGTTTACCTTTCCAGCTGTTTGGGTATTGCTTGTATGTTTAGTGACTAAGGGCTCATTTAAAGAGATGACACCAAGGTAAGGGCTCAGAATTAGGGAATGGAAGAATCTTTACAAAGAGTGCTCCCTTAAGAGGCCATATGTTAGGTGGTTGGAGGATCTGGGGAGGGTCAGACAGGCCTGGGTTTAAATCCCAGCTTGGACACTTATTAGCTGTGTAACTAGCTCAGAGAGGCAAGTTGCTGACCCTCTCTGAGAATCACTGCTTTGTGTCTATGAAACTAGGGTATTATCTCCTCTCTAGGGGTCAGGTGTGTAGATGAGGTAATATCTGAAAGGTGGTTGGCACGGTTCCTGGCATATAGCAATCCACAGGGACATGGTAACTACTATTGTTATTACTTTGTGATATACATTTTTATTAATTATCTATTGCTGCCACGACAAATTACTATAAACTTGGTGGCTTAAAACAACGAAAAATGTATTATATCTCATAGTTCTACGAGTCAGAATTCTGACACGGGTCTTGTGGGCTAAAGTTGTGGGTATGGGCAGGGCTACGCGCATTTCTGGAGGCTCTAGGGCAGTGTCTGTTCCTTTGTCATTTCCCCTTTGTAGAGGCCACCTGCACTCTTTGGCTGTAACCTTCTTCTTCCACCTTCGAAGCCAGCAATGGCAGGGTGAGTCCTTCTCAAATCACATCACTCTGACCTCTTCTTCTGCCTTTCCCTTCTGCATTTAAGGACCTTGTGATCACAACGGGCCCATCCGAATAAGCCAGGGTGACCTCCCTATCTTGATGCCAGCTGATAAGCAACCTTATTTCCCCTTATCATGTAACTGCACGTTCTGAACATTAGGATGTGGACATCTTTGGGGGGCTTGGAATGGAGGGTCAGGGAAACAGTCTCTTCTCATTTTTCCTCCTTCTCTTCCATGGCTCTCAGCAGGGTCTACGCCTAAGAAATAACTGGCTTGGGGACTTACCACCTGGAAAGGGGTCCCCACCAATTCCGTCTGCTGGCTGAGGACCTCTGGCCTGGACTACACTTTTCCCTCCAGGTCGGGCCTGGATCTGTGAATGCGCCGCTTGGTGCCAGGAGGGCTGCTTTGTTCCACATGAATCACAAAGCCAAGCGGTGCCTGGAGCTCCTGGAGCCCTTGTGACACTCCCAGAGGGGAAGGAGGCTTGGCAGGCTGCACAAATACCAGGTTGCATAGTTACATCCTCACCCTGTGGCACTGCCCCCAGAGCGGCTTCCCGACTCAAGCTGAAACTGGGGCAGCTCTGAATACCAAGGCCAGGGCCCCAGAAAGTCTGCACAGTGACGCTGAATGCTTAACTGGGAGAGCAATCTCTACACCTAACACTTTTCTAATTTGGAGGATAATAAAAACTTTTAACAAGAAGGGGAAAAAAAAGGTCTCTCCTTTCTGCTTCCTTTCCTGGCACAAAGTTGGAGGGAAATTTCCATTGTGTTCAAGTCTCAGGCTGACTCTGCCTCACAGCATTTGTTTTTTGCCTTTGGGAGGTCTGAAGTGATTTGGCTTTCTTGCCTAAATTAAGGAAAGCCACTGACATTCAGTAAGTGTCCCAGTGGCTTAGAAGAAGGTTACCAAGTAGTTGCAAAGTCCTTCTGATCTGATGTGCACGCCAGGCCCGAGTTCGTCCTCCTGCTGTTCTCAGTGACAGGCATGTGACCCTGCGATGCCGATGCCGTTTAGGAGAAGCAGCTAACTGCTCCAGCCCATTGTATGCTAAAGCACAGGTTGATAAAGAAAAGAGCCATGAGCCCGTTGAGGCTTTGGAGCCACCAAGACAGGGACTCAGAAATGGAAACTTTCCTGGAGCTGAGCTTTATGCTTTCAAAGCACTCATGTCACTGGAGTTCAGGAACTTTTGGTGGGTTCTGAGAGGATGGCAGCACACACAGAAGCCGGTGGGAGCCCAGCAAGCCACCTGACTGTCGGTTAGCACAGTCTCTTGGCCCTCCTTGGCGTATTTCTTCTTCCTCCCAGGCTGCGAGTTTGGAGACCTCCAGGCCAAAGCTCCCTTTATCTGTCCGTTATCTGGGGCCTATGATGTGTAATAAGCCACCTCCATTTGTCCCTTTTGATCCTCCCTTCTCAGCCGGCTGGCTCTAGTTTGATGGAAGTAGCCACCGATCACTATCAGGGAAAACCTGGAGCCCAGAGGTGGCAACCCTAAAGAGTGACAGGAGATCAAGGGCACACTCGGCATTTTGAATTTACTATCTTCATTTATGATTTCTCAGAAGCCGGCTGGTGACAAACCAGACTCACAAACTGACATGGTCTCTATCTCCCAGGCTCCAAAGGTACACATTCCTATCAGTTACTTTTAATAACCCTGAAGATACCGCAGCCACATCCTGCTGCAGACAGCCAAGCTCTGCCCGCTGGGCCAGCGTCCTTTAAGGTCTTGCCCTCAAATAGCTGTTCTCCCGAGCCGCACTGCCGAGGTTTCCGATTCTCTTATTCAAACAGGGATCTGCCTTTCTTGCACTAGTCTTCCCTTTGCTGAAGTTTTATCAGATCTGATCTTCCAGTACTTTTCCTATTTCCTTCATAAACTTACGTGGTCTATTGCTTATATGTGAATTCACTGGGCTGTCTTTTCGTACAGAACTTCCTGGAAATACCTTAGCTCTGAGACCTTTGATTATCAAGTTAAAAAGGAAGAATTCTGGTCATTTATCTAATTTAAATTATTTAAAGGACATATTTCTGATTATGGGGATAAGAATAGCATTACCCAAATTGCAGCCAATTTGCACACACACTACCTTTCTTTCTGACATCACTACACACCATCTGTGATATTCTTCCTTGGTATTTCACATTACAGTCTCTCAAGCCTGCGCTATCCTTACCTTAAGCAGTATTTGTAAAAATCATAGGTTTGATGTGCTAGTTGTAAGTTTTTTCAAAATATTAAAATTAAAGTGTAATTGTTAAAAAGAAGTATTTTCCTGTCTACTATCTAAAATTATTTCCTATATTATTTATGTTAGCCTCCCACTTTGGGAAACAGTCATCTAGAATATAGTTTTTACAACTACACGTAACTACTATATATTTGAGATTTTTATGAAGAATTTTATAGAAAAAATCCACTATTATTTTAATTTAGCCAAAGATGAAGCATTACTATGGTCTGTTCACAATAACTTTGGAGAGTAAAGAAATTTGGCATGTTCTAGAACAATGCAAAATATCTCCCTGCCTACAGGTCAGAACTTATATAAAACAGAAATTTATAATCCTTATTAAATCCTATTTCTTTAAAAAGCCATCTGAGTTCTTTCCTGAAAACTCAGTCAGTCATCCATTCAGTCTTAAATAAATGATCAGATCTGAGCATTCCAGTCCAGGGAGAACCAGAAGACATTGTTGTCTATTTGGTTCAGCCACATAAGCTGAACTAAAACAACCTAACAAATGCTACCCATCTTTCCAACCCCACCCCCAAATCCTCCATCTCCAAAAGCAGAAACAAGCTCAGCTATGATCTATAATAATTCCATTAACCCTGCAACGAAGCATTAAATTAAACCGCCTAGTACAGATTCTTCTTTTGCTACAAGGGGAAAGGTACCTTGTAAGGCCTGCATTTTATGCTGATAGATTTACCAATTAACTACATGTGCACGAGAGAACACAAATAAGCAAAATAATTTGGCAAATTGGGTAATCTCCAGCGGGCATGTTGATTTTTCCCCCCAATAATATTTACTTTAAAGATTTTAGTTACAGAGAGTTTAGTCTTCATTAACCATAGGGAAAAAGCTGACTTGGGCTAGATCCCTAGCCTTTTGTCACCCCTGATACACATAAATCACAAGCCTGGATGCTGGGTAGACTGAAGGAGGACACATTCAAGTCAGCGGTAGAGACTGGGCCAGATCCCAAGTTCCTAACAACTAATTCAGTGTTTCCCAGCCTGCCCTGAGAGACCATGAAGATTCCTCTTCAGCAAATTCCATTTCTGGGTGTGATTTTGGTATCCGTCTCTTCAGTGTGCTGCCCTATTTCTCCGAAGTCAGAGAACTACAGAAGTCACTTAGCTCTTTGTCAAGAGCACGCCCTGCCAAGAGAACAGCAGGAAGCTGTCCTCGTGCTACTATTTGGCTTTCCGACGTATGAGGTTTAGCACCCAAAAGGCGTACAGTCATTTCAAAGCACTCACATCTAAATTCCACGTTACGTCTCATCAACACAGATGTGGAAAGAGGTCAAGTATGCCAGAAAAATCCTTGAACAGCCAGATCATTAAAGGCTATTTGAAATCTGTACTGAAATGCAGAATTATAGCACATTAGAGCTGGAAGGGATCCTGGAAATCATATAGTCCACATCCCTTCTTTAACAGGGTTGCTCAAGGTCATGGAATAGGTTTGTGTCAGAGTAAGGACTAGAACTTGGAGGCCAATAGACCTCTTTGTTGTAGCATTTTCTGAAGCTCTTGTCTTCTCTGACAGTGGTGGTGACGACACATGACCCATCCCCATAATGTCAACTTCTCAGCATGTGGTGTATAAACCTACGTCTCTACGCCTTGCCTCCCATTACCAGGCAACAGGAGGCTCTACAGTGAAGCCTACTCCGCCAAGGCCAAAACAGCTCCCTTCTGCACACGCGTCCCGAGGTGCAATGCCTAGAAAGCTGGCTAATGAGAGAGGAAGTAAAGCAGATCCCTGGGGCCTGCTGAGCTGACAAAGATGCAGTAGCAACAGTCAAAACAACAACAAAACCACCCAAGCCGCAACTCCCTGTGTTTTTGCCGTCAGCAGCACTACCCTACCCTGAAGCAGGACTCAGGAACCCTCAGCATCCCTCTCCCAGTGTGCCAGCTCCTAGCCCCAGGCTCAGCTTCCAGGCCTCCCCACCTCTCTGAGGGTTAAAGAAGCCCCCATCCACTCTTCCAGCATCACAGACCTCATTGCAGGCCACTCTGGAATCACCTGTGCATCTTGCCAACCCCAAGTGAAGCGAGCTTACCTGTCAGCGTCTCCGAGGCCCAGGGAGGTATTTCGTTGCAGGGTCTCCCGCACCACAGCCATCCCATCAGGGAGACGGTTCAGGCGACGCGTGTAGAGGCCAAGCCCACCATCGGTCATGTACCTTTAAAAGAAGAAGAGGATGATGCACATGTATGGTCAAAAGCAAGTCGCAGACAGGCTTACTGTTCAATCCAAAAGCCCTGCATGGCCACCTTGTGCTTTAAGAGGGAAGAAACAGAGGATTTCCTGAGGCTCTGTCACCGATCACCACCCAGGGATAACTCAGCCGCTGATTCAACCTAGAGGATCACCAGCTTGCTAGCAAAAAAAAAAAAAAAAAAAAAAACCAAAAAACTCAGCTTAATTAACCCAAACTCACAGGAATCTATAGAGCAGAAGGGAACTAGTGAATAAAATTATCTGTCAGATGTATTCATGACATTCTTTTTAATGTCAGCAATTATACAAGCAGGTGTTTTACCTATGTAAATGGAACTGACAAGTCATTAGCAAATCATAGGCAAAAATATTACAGAACAGTACAGCAGAGGAAGCAGGCAGGCATTCAAGAGAGGAGAAAAGAAAGGACAGAGGACAGAAGAGCCACCTTTGCCATCACAGAGCAAGTCGCTGCTCTGGGTTGTAGGTTTTTCACCTAAACTCTGGGAATGTCACAGCTGGTGATAGATGGGAATATCACAAGGCAGACATGTGAATTAGCAAGACATGGAATATGGGAAGTGCTCTGTAATTTGTGTAAGACTATACGAGATGGAAGACATTATGGTTGCTGTGATCTTGAATTTTACCTTTGATACTGATGTCTTAGAGGGGTTGTCACAAAACTCTGTAAACAACACTCTTTTCCAGATCTCTTGGTGATGCTACAAAGCTGTGTTCTGATGGAATCGGTGTTGTCTAGGGGAGGGAGGGTCCTTGGAACATGCATACAGACGGCTGACAGTCTACCAACCAGCCAAGGTCCTGAAAGCTTAGCACTAGTAGGAGGTAGCTCAGGTCCAAAAGCCTTTGTACCTCAGATCCATGTTGGTTCGTTCACAGAACCCCATAAAGGAGATGGGCCGTGTCATTTTCCTCATATTCAGAGGAGAACAGGACAGCAAAGCAAATCTTGGGCAGAGCCTAAAACCAAACTTGGACCCTCTACTCCCTGCACGGACTCCATCAGATCACCCTGCAAGGTATCTGAAAATGCAGGCATTTCATTTTCAAGTCAAATAATACGTAGTAAGAACACTAGTGAGTCATTATTTACTTGAAACAGAGTCAGCTGACCACAATCACTGCATTTTACTGCATTCAGCATTTTTGCTTTTGCATATGTGGGGTTGATCCTGAAGGTTCCCGATTCTTGAATTTCTTCCTCCTCTAGCTGGGGACCTTTTTAGGGTATATTCTTAGAAGAACAAAATTAGGAGACGCGGTGGAGGTTTCCCAGAATCAGTAAGGTCAAGTAAGGGGCAGAGAAGAAAGTTCCCACTGAACTTTCTTCCACTCGTGTGAGAAGCGCCTTCCACTATGGGTCACAGGAAACTTTCCTCGGCGCAGCTCCCAGGACATCACGTCTGAACTGAACACCTCCAATGTCCCCTCCCCCTCCCTTTATGACACTAACAATCACAGACGTCGCAAGGCAACACCGTGAAAAGTCTGTTGGCGTGAGTCAGACCAAGTGTTTGTGGTTGAGCCGACAACACGACAGCAGAATAGAGTGAATTTTTCACTCGACTGTATCATTTTAAAAACAAAAAAACACTCTGTGAATATACTACAAACCACTGAATTGTACGATTTAAAATGGTGAATTTTATGATATATGAATTATATCTCAATAAGAAATAAAGTAAAAAAACAATGATTGTGGCTATAGTTAAATAATTATTTCTTTAATTGCCTTTTGATGCTTGTCTCTCACACTAGATGGTAGGCTCTTTGGAGGGAGAGATTATTCCTATTTTGTTCAAATATATCCCATGTGCCTAGAGCTTATTAAATACTGTTTTTGTTGAATGAATGAACACATGAATGAATGAAGCCCAGAGACATAGCCATGGGCGGAGTTTAGCAAAAACTTTTTGTAAGGACACTGATGACAGGTTTCTTTCCTCTTAAATGTTAACAAACTTGACTTCTAAGACATACGGCAACCAAATTAAACTGTGTATCTGCCAGTCTATCCATCATCCATCTATCTGTCCATCTGTCCGTCCGTCCACCCATCCGTCCAACACATGTAGTGACTCAGGGCAGAGCTAGGACAAGCTATGTGCATCCATCCTACAACTGGCACAAGGAGGGAAAAAAACACCTACAATAAAATGCTGTAACTTTGCCAGAGGCTGGACTCTCTAGATCAAATGTCCTTTTCAAGGAGAACTCAGTGGAAGCTCTTCAAAATACAATCTATTGCACCATTAAGCAAGGCAGTTAATTTTGATTTTAGCAAAGTCTGTCCAGCCAGTTAGATAAACAAAATTCTTTCAACTGGGGAGATCTTGTCAAAGGACAAACACACTAATTTTAGCATTCATTTCCCTGCTGGATTTTTACTGCTGGTGAAACAACACGCACGGTTGGGCAATTACATGCACCGGGGCATGTAGACAAGGCCCACACATACATACCCCTGGCTTCCTGCTACGGCCACAGAGCAGAACCTGGTGTGCATTTCGCGGATGGAACGCTGAGACATGCTGCAGCCCCCAGCAACACTTGGGTGCAATGTGGTTAAAAAGAGGAGGGCCCTGGAGAGACGGGACTCAATGTGTGAATGTGGCTTGTCAACTGCTGCTGGGAATTCTTTGTTTAGGCAGAGAGGAGGGGAAAGGCAAGGATAAACCAGGGTCCTCTACCTTCTCAAATACACTAAGAACTGAAAGTCAGGGAGCTGAATGTAACTAGTCTGGCAATGGTCAAGGTTCAGTTGCAAGTCTATTTCATTCAAGGTGTACGGGTTGAGGGAGGGAAGGAAGAGTGGTATGGAAAATGGAGAATTTACCTCTTCTCCCAGAGGTTTGTAAACATGTATTCAATCATTTAAAAGTAACAATAATACTCATACCAGGCACAGTGGCTCATGCCTGGAATCCCAGCACTTTGGGAGGGCCAAGGCAGGAGGATCACTTGAACCCAGGAGTTAAACACCATCCTGGGCAACATAGCAAGATCCCTTCTTTATAAAAAATAAAAAAATGAGTCAGGCACGGTGGTGCACACCTGTAGTACCAGCTGTTTTGGAGGCTGAGGCAGGAGGATCACTTGGGTCCAGGAGTTTGAGGCTGCAGTGAGCTAATGATGATGTTACTGCACTCCAGCCTGGGTGACAGTGTGAGACTCTGTCTCTAAAAATGAAAAAGAATAAAAAATAAAAATAATAATACTCTTTAAAATAAATTTTGTTGTATGCCTCTTCCTGGGAGACAGCACAGCACTGGAGACAGAGTTGTCATTAGACCCAGACTCACACTCAAGAATCTAATTTAAAATATTTCTTTCCAGCCGGGCGCGGTGGCTCACGCCTGTAATCCTAGCTCTGGGAGGCCGAGGCGGGTGGATCGCTCGAGGTCAGGAGTTCGAGACCAGCCTGAGCAAGAGTGAGACCCCGTCTCTACTAAAAATAGAAAGAAATTATCTGGCCAACTAAAAATATATATACAAAAAAATTAGCCGGGCACGGTGGCTCATGCCTGTAGTCCCAGCTACTAGGGAGGCTGAGGCAGTAGGATCGCTTAAGCCCAGGAGTCTGAGGTTGCTGTGAGCTAGGCTGATGCCACGGCACTCACTCTAGCCCGGGCAACAAAGTGACACTCTGTCTCAAAAAAAAAAAATAAAATAAAATAAAATAAAATATTTCTTTCCAGATTATTATCCATCAATTATAATAGTTTGATTTACAAAAAAAGCTTCATTATGTGTTTTTAAATAACTCTTCTAGTCTCGACAAAAATGTATGTTTTTGTTGGACCCAAATTTGTATAGAAATTGGCTTCTGATAATATAAACTGCCTTAACAAAGTTAATCCCTTAAGAAAGCGTAATTTACAGATGAAGCAGTCATTGGTGTGCTCATCTGAAACACTGGCCTTTGTCCAGCAGTGGTAAAAAGGCCTGTGTTCCTGAAGGCTCAGGGAAGCAGGGCAGGGCTGGCCTCACCCAGTTTTTTGCACTTTACAAGAGGCTCCCACTGGGTGGAGAAGAAAATGACTTGCCTGAGGTCACAAGCAAAGGAACCAGCTGATCCGGGGACTGAATCCCAGAGCACCAGCGCCACACTTTCCTTCTCCTTGGGGACATAAATAATTAGTGTTGGAGCCTAATGAGGTGCTGGTAACATCCTGATGTTTGCCGAGTGGGTTCCCGCCTCAGCTGCCAAGCTGCTCAACAACTCCCACGTTATCCTTTCTGTCTCCACCTTCCGAAGCTTCCCCAGAGAACCCTGCGCAGAGAGTGGGAGCCTTTGCTAAAAGGACAAAGTGTCTGTGGGTTGTTCTTACTTTTCAAGGCTGAGGCATCCCGGGGTGTCCCATGAGCATCAGGGTTAGACCTAGAGTTCAAATGCCTCCTCTGCCCCTTGCTAGCTGAGGGATCTAGTACACGTCATTGTTAGTAAGAACTAACTGTACTGAGTGCTTGCTGGGTACTGTGTTAAGTGCTTCACCTAAATCATGGCATTCAACCTTCAAAAGAGCCTTATCAAGTGCATTATCACTTCTATTATTCACATCAGGAAAATAATAAAACCATAGTCAAGATCACAGTGCAGGTGGGTGCGTTCTAATCTCAATTTGTCACATTTCAGCGTAATTGCTTTGAGATCTAGTTTTCTCATCTGCAAGATGGGTGAAACTACAGATGAGTCTCTGAGGATTGTGGTGGGTTCAATGAGATGGTGCATGCATACGAAACCCACTGCCCGGACACAGGGAGCATTTCCTCATCACTAGCTGCTGTTGTTATCATCACTGCAATTGCCCATGTCACAGGGTAGTGACTCTGCATGGTCGTCTTCCATTTTCAGTACCACAAATACTACATCCCAGGCTCTGTGCCAGGCTGGGGTTACGGAGATGGCAAGACCTAGTCCCTGCCCTGGTGAAGCTGAACATCTATGAGGGACTAAGACACGTAAGTACCTCTACTGCTGCATGAAGAATGGTGTGACAGATGAACGCGTGACAGGCTCTGAGAACACACAGGGAAGCTGTAACAGAGGAGCGCTATTCCAGCAGGCCCTGAAGGGTGCAGAGGAGTTTGCCTGCCAAAAGACGATCCATCTAGGCACACGGATAGCATTTGTAAAAGCAGAGGGAGGAGGAGGAGGAGGAGGAGGGGACGTTAACAGAAGGGTAAATAGTTCACTGTTGCTGGGACATTGGGAACAAAGCCAGGAACTGGGCTGCATGGGGCCAAGGGCACAGTCTTAAAGACCTTGAAGGGGAGACATGAAGGTCTAAGCAAATGAGTAACAGGCTCTTGCTTCTATTTCAGAGCGAACCCCAACTTCTCAATACTTCATCATTTTTACTCCATTTCTGGTGAGCATTTTCTCATCGATATTTCCTTCTACAGTTTTTTCAGAACACACCACTTCTAATCCTGCCTGAGTCATCCCAGACCTCTGGGGAATGATCAGACTTGCAGGGTAGACCTCACCATCCCTCCAGCCAAGGCAGACCTGGGAAGGCAACATGCCTATTACAAGGAACTTTCTCAACAAAATAGGTCTGTAGCTGACACCAGCTATGAAAAGGCTCAGGAATCTAATAGGACCTGTTAGAACAAATATGCTGGATTTCGAGCCCAACATTTAGTAAATAGATCTCTTCCCCTTCTTTAGACGTAATGACACAACAATGTGGAACCGAGTGAAACTGGCTTTGTGAGTCACCTCTGGAAGGAGGGAGAGGTGACTTCTCATTCCCAAAGTCCACAGATCAATAGGGCCTGCAGAAGGAACACAAAGGGACTGTCACTAATCTCCAAAGAAACCACCTTCCATCAAGAACTGGGGGGATGAGAGGGGACAGGATGGAAAGAAATACGTACCAACCTGCTTTAGTCAAGAGCATTTCTAAGAGAACATGACATTAAAACAAGAACAACAACAACAACAACAACAAATTCTCAGATGCAGGAAATGAAAGTACAAACAGAAAAAAAAAAAAATCAAATCAATCCTAGGCAATTACTTTTCTCCAAAAATATGTCAGCTTGTCCTGTCTATAGTTTTTGGACACACTTTTGGCTTAAATATAAACATTGTAAAGAAAAATGGAATAAAATAATTATATATGTGTGTGTAATATCCTTGCCAATACCAATATAAATATATGAACATATACATCAACACATGCTTTGTTGTCTAAGATTGAGAAAAACGATGTGGGCTGCTGAAAAGCCCTTGCTGTTGAGCATGGTGCCAACATGCAAATCCCCAAACAACATAAGCTTTCACGGGGCTTCTTCACTCAGTTACAATACAGCGTGACATTCATTCTTTGAGTTTATTAGGATGTAAATTGAGTTTCTGGACAAACCTGTAAAAAGATCCCTTTAGTTTAGGGCCTCTTAGAAGTCAGATGAGTCAACTTCACTCTGGGTCACAGAAGGACAAACCGACCAGCTAGACTAACAAAGCTGCCTACGTCCTTCTGCAGAAAGCCGATCTTTATGAAAGAAAGGAAGCTGCTACGTTTGACATAGGGAAGAAGAGAATGCTTCTGAAATGCAAAAATATGACTGGAAAAAAATGGGTTCAATTTCTCAGTGCTAATTATAAAACTGCAGCACTACCATTTAGGCAAATACTTAAAATTCTACTAAGGAAACACTTAGAAGCTCTTTTGTCCTCAAAGAGTTTTTAGGTAACGCCTGAGGCAAATGTGGCATATTTCATTCATTAAACACCCTCGTTTCACATGACAAATACAGAGTCATATCATAGTGATGGTAATATCCTACTCACACACCTTCTCGTGTATTTTAAAATCAAATAAAGGTGAGTTCCAATTAAAGAACATGGTGTTGCTTCTTCTCAATTATGGGTCTCCCCAAACTGACACATGATGAAACAAAACCAACAGCAGCCTTTGGAGAGAAAGTCCTAGGTTAGAATGTCTTTCTCAGTTGGGTTTCCCTGTAATAATAGGACTTGAACTATAAATAATCCAGACCAGACAATGCATGCAATCAAGAAACATGAGGGTAGGGGAAAAGAAGGGGTAAGAAATGACTCTACCCTTTCATTTTTGTGCCTTAGTGGGCAATTCTTCGTTAGCACAGACTCATACTTCTTTGGTTTCCGTTCCTTTGAAGGAACCTTCTAACAAATGCTGGCAGAGGCAGAGGGGAGACGTGGGCTTAGAGAATCCAACCAGTTTCCTACCTTTCTGTTTGATGCCGAGTTTGGCACCTTTAGCACCATTTCCCACTGTCCTCCAGGACTGCTGACTCTTCAGAACATCACCAAGTCGGTATCATCATGCTCTTTTTAGGGGGATATGGGACTTGAATTTATATCTTAAGCAAAATCTCCCCTTATTTTGCTCAAGCCTGGAGCATGCCACCCGTGACCACACCACAAGCCACCTTGGCTCAGAGCATTGGACATGACCATGGCAAACAGATGTCACTATTTGCTGGAAGTTTCCTCAGTGGCTATGAGCCACCCACCAGGAATATTCACAGGTTAAGGGGCACCAACCCCTTCCCCAGATTTTCTGCGTTTCATGTCCATCTCACTGCAAAATGAGCCAGATGAGTGGGAAAACACAGCTCAATCCTGGTCGTGGTGAGGCAGAAAGTCAAGTTTGCTGCAGAAGTGAGCCCACTCGGGAGGTCTGGAGCCAACTCTGGCTAGCCCAGTCAGCACAGCGCACTCTCTAGGGAGCACCACAAAGAGGTTGCTAAGCTAATCAGACAAGAGCTCAGCTCCAGTGTCCCCATGGGAACAGAGGCAGCAGCGGGGAAAAGGCAGGCCAGAGTTAAGGAGGAGTCAAAGGGTCCCAGGGGCCCCCTAGAAGCCTCACTGGGGGAAACTGGTGCCACAGACTTTAGCCATTTCTATATCCTAAAGTGAGGCACTGAAGAGCCATTTGGGAAAGAACAGAAAGCATAAATAGGGGTCATCGTCTACAGCAAAACTGCACATGAGTGTCACCCTCTACCTCCTGCTTCAAGTACAGCTGTGGACCAGCGGTTTCAGAGTTCCTTGGCCACTTTCTTAAAATGCAGTGTCCCAGACCTCTGAAATCAGACTCTGCGTTTCAGTAAACTCCCCTGGTGATGTGTGTGCACGTTAAAGAATCAGAAGCACCGGTAGCAGGCATGGTCTCTGCAGAGGGGAGCACAGATGATCCACAGGAGGGAAAACTCAAGTGCTTGCTTTTATCTTTATTTCTTTTCACATCCTTTTTTTTTTTTGAGACAGAGTCTCGCTTTGTTGTCCGGGCTAGAGTGAGTGCCGTGGCATCAGCCTAGTTCACAGCAACCTCAAACTCCTGGGCTTAAGCGATCCTACTGCCTCAGCCTCCCGAGTAGCTGGGACTACAGGCATGTGCCACCATGCCCGGCTAATTTTTTCTATATATATTTTTAGTTGTCCAGATAATTTTTATTTCTATTTTTAGTAGAGACGGGGTCTCACTCAGGCTGGTCTCGAACTCCTGACCTCGAGCGATCCACCCGCCTCGGCCTCCCAGAGGGCTGGGATTACAGGCGTGAGACACCGTGCCCGATCTTCACATCCTTTTAATTCCCATGTTTTGTGTGTTTTATAGTATGTGCAATATTTCAATAACATGACATATATTTTAAAAATAAATACAACCAAAACCAGTTAAGAGACCACTAGCTAAAGCAGAAATTCCTAAATTTTCCAAAGTTATGGATGCCTTTGAGAAACTCATGAAAGCCATGGACCTATCATCTCACCTATGTGTGAAATTCGCATCCGGTTCAAGTTGGCTTACAGACCTGCAGCCCTAAGTTTGCAGTCCCTCTGCCAAAATAGGGCAGAAGCAGATCCTCGCTGAGTGGGTCCTTTCAATGTATTCTGCAATGGTTTTTACATTGCAAGACTTGTTTGTTTGCTATAAACTGATTCAGTGTGGCTCATGGCTTTGCTATAATTTACATCACCCTGAATTTTAGCACACAGACTCAATCTCACTATTGCTTGGGTTTTGCTCTCACAAATTCCTAGCAGAGGAGAGATTGAGCAAGTGGGAAAATTTATTTCTGCATGGTGGTAAAACATGCTACCAGGGTCTGTGTATCTTTTGAAAAATGCAACGTGACTTTCTGCAAGTTTAACAAAATTCCACGTAATACTAATTTCCAGAGCATTTTGGTTTAGCCTACCTAAGGATCTATACACATATAAATTCCATAAACATTTTAATTTAGAAAAAGCTATAATTATGCTAATAAAATACACACTTAAACACACAGCCAACAATTACAACAAGAGTGTACTTATCACCCCTATTTAAATCAATGGACATAACATTTGCATTATAATCTATGACTATGCTTGTTTGAAATGGGAACAGGCAGGGCTGCACGCTTGGGAGACTGACAGTCCCCACATCTGAAATGTGGTGTTGCCTGAATTCTCTTTATTGTGGTTCAACCGTCAGTGTGGAATTGCGGCAAATATTTCTAGCATTAGCAGGAAGCTTCTTGTCCACCTTCTGAAAGATGAAACACATCCTAACACACAGGAAACAGTTCTCTAGACAAAGCCCCTTTAAGCTCTTTCTTGGAATGAAACAGATGGTGAAAGGAGATGGACCGATATCCAGGAATGCTCAAACCTCAGAACACACCCGAATCATCAGTGTAACTGGGGGAAAATGCATATTCCAGGGCCCTGGCTCCACAGATGCAGGAAGTCTTTAGTGGAGCTCAAATCTTGTATTTTTTAAAAATAGACTTTTTTTTTTTTTTGAGGTTTACAGGAAAATTGTATAGAAATTAGAGTTCCCTATACCTCGTCTTTTCCCCAACAGTTTGCTCTATTATTGACATTTTAATTAGTAAGTGTGGTACATTGTTGCAATTGAGAAATAAGTGTTAACACATTATTATTAACTAAAGCCCTATGTAAACCCCAATGTAATAACGTACAGTTTACATTAGGGTTCACTCTATGTTGTACAGCTCTATGGGTTTTAACAAATGCAGAATATCATTTATTCATCATTACAGTATCATAGAGTATAATTCTACTGCCCTAAAAATGTCCCATGCTCTCTGCACCTACTCATTCTTTCCCCTCAAACTGGAATTTGTTATTTTTGTTTTGTTTGTTTTTTGTTTATTTGTTTTTTAGAGACAGGGTCTTGCTCTGTTGTACAGGCTGGAGTACAGTGGTACAATCATAGCTCATTGCAGCTTCTAACTCCTGGTCTCAAACGATCCCCCTACCTCAGCCTTCCAAGTAGTTACGACTATAGATGTGTGCCACCACATCCAGCTAATTAAAAAAATTTTTTTTGATAGCGACTAGGTCTTGCTATGTTGCCCAGGCTGTTCTCAAACTCTCGGCCTCAAGTAATCCTCCTTCCTCAGCCTCCCAAAGTGATGGTATTACAGGCACGAGCCACCACACCTGGTCCAAACCTGCATTTTTGATAGACATGTAAGTAATTCTCCTGCAGTTAGCCAGGCTGAAACTGTCAGAAATGCTGCCTTAAATCTTGAGACCTGGGTGAAGGAACTATGGGCTAGATTGGCTTCAGTTTCCCTGACGATTAGTTGCCACGGTGTGACTAAAGTAGAATTGTAATTTAAATTTCATATCTTTGTAATAACTAGTCTTGCCTCCTCCTGCTTTAAGCTTGAAGCTGATCCCTGGGGTCCCCTCCATCTCAGATCAGTGTTTGATAAGAGATGTTACAACTCTCCAAGGTTCGTCTAAAATATCAATTAACTCATGGTCCTGTACTTAAAGGCCTACAGTCCTCAGAACAGTCCAACTGTAGGAAACCCAGATGGCTGGTGAGTGGCATAGGCCAACAGGATCAGGCATGCTGAACCCAGAATATTATGGACAGTGCAGAGGCTCCATGGGGCATCATGATCCTAGGCCCTTACCCTGGAAAAGCCTTCCACATTGCCAAAAGAACCCTGCCTCCCAAGCACTTCCGACACACCAAAACACGCCTGCCGAGCTTCTGCAGGCTGCCCCGCCTTATCGCTCCTGCAATCTCTGATGCACCTCTCCAAGCCCCAAAGTGCTCTATGACTCAAGTTCACTTTTACATTAAGTCAGAGGAATTTACGTGGGCTTGGAGGATCGTGTGCTCCCTTTGGAAGATGACTAGAGCCTGCAGGGGTGGAAACCAGACATCCAGTGTCTCTTTCTTTTCTGGTTTCAAGTTAGACAGCCCCAGGTAATAACCATAGTCTTTACCAAACTGGGGAAAGCTGGCGCTTCGGTTTAGGTTCATGCAAGTGTCACCTTGTCTTATGTAGACTGCAGCTGAAAGAAACATCGAGTTGTACTGAGAACAGATGGAGTGAGAAGGTGACTCACTTATAACTGGGAGACAAGCCCTTCTGCAGACAGAGGCATAACTCAGGCCTTGGGAGTATCAGCCAACCTCAGCAACTGGATTTCTGGAAGCACCTGGGGGCTGCAGGAAGGGCTGTCCTAAAGCTACAAGTATACCTTTGCCCCAGAGGTGGACCATGTTTTAAGGTGGTGACATTTGTTCAACAAATATTTATGCAGTCTCTGTTGGGAGGCAGGCACTAGCCTGGGTGCTGGGGATACAAGAATCAGGCTCAGTCCTTGACCTTGAGGGCCGCGCGTCTGGTTGGGGCAAACAGACGCCATAAATGTCTGCCTGGGGCTCAGCAAGAGCCAAAGCAGGGAAAGGGGCCAGAAAAGGCTTCCTAGAGGAAGGAAGCCTAGAGTGGCATCTTGAAGGTGTTGGCCAGGCAATCTCGGGCTGGGGCAAGGAGATCAGGTAGTTCACACAGACATGCATGTGGATGTAAAATGTAAAATGAATTCAGCCTATGGTTTTAGATGCTAAATTTCTACAAGGTGATACTTTCATCAAGACAATGGTCATTCTGGGTACCATTCTCAATGGTATTCCACAAATGAACCACCAATATAAAGAAATACATATACAGGCCTCTGGCCTTCAAGCATTAGAGGATTAAGCCAGAATGGGGAACACGGGATGCTCAAATTACCCGCCCCTAAATCCAGCAAGAACAGTAGACACAACAGCTGACAACACAGGGCGCTGACCCTGTGCGCTTGGCTGTGTGTTCGTGTGCACAGGGTCACCTTCAGGACAGGACACGGGCAGTGGGGACACTGGCTCTCTGTGCGACTGGCCCATCTCTGCGGAGGAGGAAGGAGTTTGAAAAAGCATATTCAGTGTTATAAACTTACCATTTTAAACAGACAAATAAAAAGGCCTAGTGTTTTTTATAAGGTATTTTATAGCTAAAGTTTGACAAAATTTTGGCTGGCAAGGAGCTATTAAATATGAAAGATACGTGATTCTTTAGAGCCACGCTTAATTCTTATCCTCCCACTAAGCCCTCCACCCTCAGTTCAGAAGCAGGAATGAGACTTAAAAAAAAAAAAAGTTTGAAAAATACTGAGTTCAACTAGATGAGGATGAGAACCAGTCATTTTCTTCCTGGAGAGATCAGAGCTTAAACTAATGAAGATACTAGATCTCCATATTAAGAAAGACTATCCAAAAATGTGCTGTACATCCACAAAATCGGCATACGGCATACGCACATGTGGGAAACAGCCCGTGGCTGAGGGGCTGCAGACGGGCCCTTCCACACCCTGAGCCAGGAAAGCTAGATCTCACAGCTGCCTCTTTGGGGTGCAAAAAACCTTTTTTTTGTACTGCAAAGATGGGTCCCAAACCCACCCCCCAAGCCCCTCTCCCCTCAAAAAAGAGTAAGACATGGCTGAAATTCTTAGATCTCAAACCAAAACAAAATCCTACAGTGAAAAGGCATCCTGTGCAAACCAAGGGTCACAGCAAAAGAGAAAAATCAGCCCAACCTCTTCAGCTGGGCACACACCAAGTCACGCTCAGGTCCCCCTCGTGGTGAACCATGGAAAAATGTTCTTTTTTGCTAAGGTCGGTAAAAGTGTGTCCTGCTCCAAAAAGTGTGTGTGCGGCTTGACATGGTACAAAATCCAAAAACCAGATGATGCGTTCTCAATGACTAAAACACCTGTGCTAATCTTCACGCTGGCATGTGGCGTTCCCACGCCACGATGCTCCGCCTCATCTAGGATATTAATGTAGAAACATAGGATGTCTTTTAAGATTATCTTCCCCACCACCCACTGAGGACACCAGACTGAAAAGCTTTTACCACTAAAATCTCACTTTAAATGCAACAGAGCATTAAGGAAAACACCCATGACAGATAGTTTCATGGAACTACAGAATCTTAGATCCAGGGGGGATTTCAAAGATTATGTGGTCTAGCGATTTTCTTAGATGGGAAATGGAGACGTGGAGACTTTGAGTGATTTACCCAAGGAAACACAGTGAGAAAGTAGTCACTGATGTGCTTTCATGTTAATATAGTCGTGGTTTCAACAAATCCCTTTTTCTCGCTTTTATGATAAAATTGAAGTTTGGCTCCCTTATTTTACATTTTCTTACAACTGCTCTCTTGTCTGTCTTCTGGTACTCTACCCTCTTCCCCAACAGGATCAATAAAAGCAGGACTCTTATCATTATCATCATCATCATCATCATCATCATCATCATCATCATCTTAGGACCAGTATTTTTGCTTCAATATCCCCAGTTTCTACGAACTGTTCCTGTAACTTTGAAGAAACACCCAGTAAGTGTTTCTTGGTGGACTGAAGGAAAGAATAACAACCAAGAATTAAATTGTCTGTACAGTTTCACTTTCCACAATTTCAGTTATCCATGGTCAGCCGTGGTCCAAAAACAGGTGAGTACAGCACAGCAAGATATTTTGAGAGAGAGAGAGGTCACATTTACATAACTTTCATTACAGTATATTGTTATAATCATTCTATTTTATTCTTAGTTATTATTAATCTCTTACTGTGCCTAATTTATAAATTAAATTTTATCATGGGTGTGCATATATAGGAAAAGCATGGTTTATATAGGGTTCAGTGCTCTCTGTGGTTCAGGCATCCACGGAAGGTGTTGGGACGTACCCCCGTGGATGGTGGGATTACTGTACGTATATCGTATGTGTTAAGCATTTGGAGAATACAAAGAGAAATGAGATGTGTCCTTGCGTCTGCTTTGAGATAAGTCAAGTGCTTTCAATAGTAGGCTATGTTACTGCAGGGGGCCAAGGAAGACTTGTAGGAAGAGGTGGGCCTGTAGGCAGTGGAAGCTGGTAGGAGAAGGCTTGGAGGGAAGGAAGGGTCAACAGGTCCCATTCAAGGGATAGCGTGGCTTGAGGAACAACATTAGTGCCACACTCTGAGGAATCCTGAACCTGAGAGGAAGAGAATTTCATTTCCCCATGGCTAAATTCCCCACTGTCCATGGTTTTTTAAAAAGAAATAAAAAGTGAAAGCGGCATCGTGGGGAGCTCAGTTTGAAAGGCAAAAATCTGTGTTTCTCTCTTAGAATTTCAACATGCACGGGCTAGGACAGGTGCCACAAGTGTGTTTCCAAGAGGACAGGGTGTGGCACAAACTGTGTGGATAAGCACATCTCTCCCTGTAGCAAGGCAGCTGCGGGAGCTCTGGAGGGAACCTGGGCACAAGACACTAGAAGCCAAGCGGCCAAGCACCCAGGCAAACCAGCCGGCCTGTGCAGAAAGGGCGGCCAAGGGCAGCGTGGGCCGGGAGTGGCAGGGCTCCCAGCAGCAGCTGGAGCCTCCAGCGGGAAGGGCAGGCTGAGAGGCAGCCCAAACACAGGCCAGGGGCCTCCCAAGTGGGAACCACGCTGAAGTTGGGTGCCTACAGGATACTCAAATTACCTTCTATCAGTGCACCGGGATCTGCAGTCATAACAGCTGTCTGAGGCTTCACAGACAAAAGAATGGGGTCCCCGATTTTTTTTCCACTCTCTGATTTGTTTAAACGCTTCCACTTTCACAAGAATGGTGGACAGATAAGCTGGAGCCGTAATTCAAATGAGGCTAGGGCAAAGCAGAATTCCCAGACTCTGCACAGTCAATAGTATAACATTTTTACATTTTAAAAGCCTGTCATTTTCATCATACAAGCAACAGGTAGCAATGTTCACGACCGTCTTGCTCGTGTGCAGATGCTGAGTTTACAGTGGTCCTCGACAGCCACCGGCCACTCTGCTTCCAAACCCCTTTGTCCTCCAGATCAGAACCTGGAGCAGAAGGAGGCGTGTGCAATTTGTGTTCATTAGGAGGCACCGGTTCAAATCTTTTCAGAAGAAACAACTTTAGTGACTCTTCTATTACCCCCAGGCTGGTGGGACCAGTGGGCACCCGGCTTTCCAAGGACACCCCTTTTTTCCAGAAACCCAGTTCTGCTCTGTCTATAATTGGGCCACAGAGATTCTTATGGGAACTTGGACACCCTGAATCTTACAACTGGAAGGCCATTTAAAGGTCATCCCTTTCTGCTTCTCACCTCAGGCAGGAATCTCTCCTGTGAGATGTGGGACACACAGTTTTCCAGATTCTGCCTCAATACTCCCAGGAACAGGGAGTGACAGGCAGGGCTCATGTCATTGCAAAACAGCCTCCAGTTTCGATGGGTCTAGTTGTCCCTGTGCTGATTGATGGTTGCCTTGGTGTCTAGGTAATGAAGAAGGTGAGCCTGACTCCAAGTTCGGTTCTGTGCGACCTACTTTTCTTATAAATATTTTCCACGCCAAGCATATCTACTTTCTACAAACACCTCTGTTATGTTTTGGGTTTTGAACCCTGTGGCTTCCTTGTCACCCTTCCCTAAACAAACCTCTACCTGATTCCGAACCCCTTAAAACCCAGCTCCAAGAACAAAACAGAGCCTTGATATTGTCTAGAAGATACTCTGTTGCCTCCCACATAATAATTCTATTAATCCAGTTGAAGTTTAGGCTTTGTAGAGCTCTCTAAAACCTAGAAAAAAATTCTTGGGTGTCAGAGCCAGTAGGCGGCAGCAGCTAAAGACAAGAGGCTTGGATCTCAGTCGCTGAGCCCTCAAGCTTCCTGAAACTGGCTGCGCCCTTTAGTAGCTGCATGACCTTGACAAGTGACTTCTCTCTTCCTCAGTTTCCACATCTGTAAAATGGGGATAGTAACATGTTATAGGCCTTCTAGGATTTCTATAAGAATTCAACGAGATAAAACCTGCAAAGTGCCTGCCACGTGACAGGTGCTCAGTAAACACTGGCTACATTGCAATCACAGGAGCACTAGCAGTCCTACCACTACCACCCTCTCTCTCTCTCTTCATTCCACACATACTACTAAGCACACACAGCAGGCCTGGTATAAAAAGACACAATCCCTCTGTTCAAGGATATCCTGGCTTGGGGACAGACACTTACACAAACAGATAAGCCAAAAGGAACTGAGAGGGCCATCTGGGAGGTGTCACCAGGTGTTGGGAACCCAGAGGGGGGAGGCCTGGTGTCTGCCAAGGAAGGCTTCCCGGCTTCAGCAGACTCGTGAAGGACTGCGGCAGGTGCGTGGGAATTGAGCAGGGAGGGATTTACAGACAGAGGGAGCACAGAGGTTTAAGAATGTGGTTTCTATATCAAGGAAATGTCTATGGTCCAGAGTAGCAGGAACAGGATCAGGGTGGAGGAGGGGAGAGGGCAGGACGGAGATGGCAAGACTGGAAGAAAGGAGGCTAGGCAAGTCAATCATTCGTTAGCTCCCCACGTGCAAAAGGAATGCCTAGGATGAGCCGGGCACCGTGCTAGGCACTGGGGACACACAGTGAGCAAGGCAAGGTCTGCACCTCCATAAAGCAGACACTCCAACGTGGGGCCGTACGGGGAGGGCCTGCAATGCCATGCTGGACAGAGCAAGGGGTAGGATGTGGCAGACTGTATTTTCCCAGGATAACCACGGCAACATCTCCCATCACACATGCAAGGGGACCTTGCCAGGCTCCCACTGAGAGGTGGCATCTATGCTCCTTCCTCTTAAATCTGGAGGGCTTGCGACTGCTTTGACCAATACGGTATGGGAGAAGTGACAGTCTCTGACTTCCAAGGTTAGATCCTAAAAGGTGACATAGCTTCTGCTTTGCTTACTGTAACCCTTGCCTTGGAGCCCTGAGCCCCACATAAGAAGTCTGCCAATCTTGAGGCCTCGGTGTTGTGAGGGAGCCAAGCCACATGGAGAGGCCAAGGCCGCCCTAACTTCCAAAGCACCCTAGGGGTGAGGCGTGTGAGTGGACGAGCTTGGGAACGACTCCACCCCTTAGCTGTGCAGTGAGCTCCAGCCTCGGAGTTTTCCAAGCAGAGGCTCCAGACACGTGCCATCTCTGCTGTATTTTGTCCCAATTCCTGGTGCGGAGACCCCACGAACAAAACAAAATGGTAGTTTCAAGTAGCTAAATTGTGGAGTCATTTGTTGCACAGAAATAATGACTAAAACACAGAGTTTACCCAGCAGGCAATGTGGAGCCACTTCCTTAGCATAAGAACACAACATCATCGTGATGTGTGCTCTGGTCTAGAGAGATTTCTCTCCCCAGCGTGTAGAATGGTCTGTTGCAGGGGCGCTGAGGTCAGAGGCAAGGAAGGCAGTGAAGGAGAGATGGGATGTCAGCATCAGGGTGGAAACATGAGCAGAGAGAATGGAGAAAAACATAGTAAGAGACAGTCAAGAGACAGAATCCATCAAACTTAGTGACTGGCATTCCAGGAACAAGGGGATGGAAGAGCGTGAAGATTCTCTCTGGGTTCCAGGAGTGGGGGGAAAAAAATGGATAGTGGAAACACAGGAAGAGAAAGAGGTTTGGGAGGAAGAAGAGAAGTGACATTTTAGACGTGTTTACACAGCTTTCATGCAAGCCCCAAAGTGAGTGGTGGAGCACACGCCCTGCAGTCGGGCTGTCCGAGTTTGAGTCCTGGATTCCTAACTCACCTCCAAGTCCCAGTGTCCCCATCAGGACAATGGGAAGAATGATTCCTCTGTCAAGACTACAGTGAGGATGGAAAGAGGTATATAAAGTATATATGAAGTATATATACTTTATATAAATGTATATAAAGTAACGCACACGGTGCCCAGCATTTAAAAATGCTGAATAAACAGTAGCTGCTCTTATTAATATTACTACGATGATCATTATTATGAACTATTATGTATACCTGGTCAGAGGCTACTGTGGGTTCTTTGTACCCAGAGGGCCAGGCTGCAGAGCATTAAATGAAAGCTGTTCCCAAGGAACCTCACACACATAGCTGTGAATGGATCAGTCAACTGTGAAGTCAGCGTCAACTCCTAAAATAGCTCTGCCAGCTTGCAAAGGAGTGAGAAAATCCAGTCTGTGAGCTGTCCTCAATCTCTGTCTCCCTCCCTCGCTCTCAACTCAATGGCTGAGCGGTTTTAATTAACAGCTCCCACGGAGTGAGGCAAAAGTCACTTGATTGATAAAGCTCTAACTTGCTGTGCCTGATTCTGAGGTCTTGGGGTGGCGCTGAGCTTGTAATTGTGGGTTTTGTTTGGGTTTGCAGTGGGTGAGGGGTTTAAGGAGTGGAATTTCCTCTGAGAAATTCAGGTACCACGTCTACAAAGGCTAGAAGTCGCAGGTGACTGAAATGCCCACTTTCGTGAGATTTAACGACAGGATCCTTACTGCGGTGGGGCACGCCGGTAAATCACCGTGCAAACTTGGCTCTGGGTCTGCGCTTTCCTGCCTCGGACCACCTCATCAGTTTTCATTCCCAGCACACACAGAACCAGTCCCCTCCCATTCACTTTCTGCACAAGCACACGGGGAATGTTGACACAAGTGTTTCTAATGCTACAGTAAAGACCTGTGACATTTAATTGAAATTAAACACATAATAATGCTTTCGAGGCAAAGAAAGGTATCTGCCTTTGCCCCTGCCCCAGCCTCCACAGACCTGGCACAAGCATTCTTCAACTATTTTTAACTTCCGATGCAACTCAGTCCTTTGAGCCTTACCCCCTGGACACCCCCTTCAGGTCCTTTTATTACTCCTTAAAATGGCACAGGGGGTATCCAGGGCTTCCAACGTGCTGAGGGTGCCCCCATTTCCCCTGTGGTCTTGCCTGCCGTGTTTTCAGAGCATGCAGTCTGGCGCTAGTGAGAGGCCGTATATACTGTAGAGTGCTTGGGAGCCCAGGCTTTGAATTCATCCTGGTTGGACGCTTGGTTTTACCAGGTTCTGTCTGTGTGGCCTGGCCAAGGAACCTCCCCTCTCTGGGCTTTGGTCCTCTCAACTGTAAAAAGGGGATGAAAAACAGCCTCTATTGCAAAGAAGTGATGTCGAGAGTGAGACGATGCGTGTAAAGAGCTCAACATGGTGCCTAGCACGTCATAAAGCCTCCAAGCAGCTGGCTGCTATGAATCACAGTGCCGCACCGCGGGGCAGGCAGAAAGGCGTGTGCTAGCAGGCGCTGCTCGTCCACTCCGCTGCGGCCTTCCGCCTTCTCTGCAGAGCCAACACCACATTTGTACTGCCCCACGACTCTGACAGCTTGAGCTGACTTCACCCTTTAAACTTCACTGCTCAAGTATGTGAGACTTCCAGTTTCAACACAGATGACTGGACCACGACAGGCACAAATCGCTGGGAACAAGGACACAGACTCCAGTGATGCAGCAGAGATAACCACAGACCCCGTCTCCCACTTTTCCCAAGACCGAGAAGTAAATGTGGGCTTGATTTATAGGTGGAAGGCTGGGGAGACAAACTTGGGCCTTTCCTTAGACTTGGAATCTCATTTCACTTTTGGGTCTCAAAAACCACCGGCCCTCCAGAGGTGTCCATGCCAGAGCGTCTGTCTCACTCTGCAGTTATTTCAAGATTAAGAGGAAAGGTCAAAACCTCCATTTCTCAGGGAGATTTCTTATCAGGACCCTGGGGACAGAGGAAGGGACGCAATGATCCTTCTAAGGCATGCATAGAGTCTTGATTTGTGGCCACATCCCAAGGCAGGACACATTAGCTTTGAGCCCTCGCAGATGTTTATCCAAGCCGACGCACTGCTTTGACTCTGAGCTGCAGGTAGCTGCCTCCTGCCTCAGATGACTTTGCCCACTGATCGTACCGCAAGGCTGGCTTACCGACGGGGATGGCGAATTGTATAGGTCAACTTGGCTAGGCCATAGTACCCAGATAATTGGCCAAACAATAGATGTGGCTGTGAAGGTATTTTTTAAGATGAGATTAACATTTAAACCAGTAGACACCAAGTAAAGCAGATTACACTCCCTGATGTGGGTGGGCCTCATCCAACCAGCTGAAGGCTTCAAGAGAAAAAGACTGACGTCCCCTGAGCAAGAGGCATTCTGTCTCCAGACTGCCTTTGGATTTGAGCTGCAACACCAGCTCTTCCCTGGGTCTCCAGCCTGTTGGTTTGCCCTGCAGAGTTTAGACTTGCCAGTTTCCACAAGGACATGACCAATTCTTTAAAATCAATCACTCTCTCTCTCCCCACCCCCACCGCCTATTGGTTCTGTCTCTCTGGAGCACCTTGACAAATTCACAGACCAACTCTGATCCAGCCAGGAGCTATTTGGTCATTGTGCTCAAGAATAAGAAACAGCATGACATCAACATAGTAAATAAATGTCCTAAGAAGGATAAAAGACTAAAACAACAAATAGATGCAGTAATTCCAAGAACGCTCAAGGAAACCACCACTCTCTAGGATGTCCCCAAAGTTGCCATACACAGGGAAAATGGGACATTGTAGCTAAATGTACCTTTATTTATAACATACTCATTATTAAAATTTTTTCTCTGTATGGAGACTTTTTGGACACCCCGTATATGTGTCAAACAGTTTACAAATACTATCTCCTTACTCCTCCTCACATGCCTAAAATGTAGGTTACCTTTTAACACATGTGAAACAGTGGCTGAGAAAAGTGAGTGATTTCCCCACCATCGCACTGGCAAGCAAGTCAGCCCTCTGCCTCCAAGTCCAAAGTTTTGTCCATTGCACGACTGCCTCCAGAACAGAGTGATGAGAGGTTCAGGGGGCCCACAAAACTTACGTTCCTTATCTCGTTCTGAGCACAGGCCCACACGGCCTTCTTTTTTGAGTCTTTCAACATGGGCTCACTGTCTCAGGGCCAAAATACTCCCAACCTCATCCAAATGTTTCTTTTCATATTCACCTCAGCTCGAACTTGGTATTCTCCAACCTTCCCGTCATAAATCTGTTGAGTCACTCGTAGCTGCTGGCCCTCGAAAAGCAACTGGGAAGGGTATTTGCAACCTGCGTGAGCTGTGTGCTTAAGATGAAAATAAATATGGGCTGAGTTTTCTACACATGAGCTACGTAAAAGCGTAACAGGAAAAACAGGGGAGCTTAGGATGGTCTGTTACACCTCAGGTCTCTCTCCTCAAGGTCCATTTGCAAAGCACTGAGTGGAGAAGGGAGGTGGCTACAGACCACTGCCCTCCAGCAAAGAGGGGGGCCCTGCGGATACGGGACAGCACCCGACTCTAGCAAAGCAACGAGGGCACCAGGGGCACAGTGACATTCCAGCACACGAAGGGAAAGGAACCGAAGGGTAGGCCAACTATTGCATCTCCTCTGTGGGCTTAAAACAACTAAGTAGCAATTACTCTCTTGGTTTTTCATTTTCTTTATTAGTAAAATGAACATAATATTGTATAAAGCCAGAGTTTGGGAGTTATGTAAGACACCCAACACAAAACGGGTGCAGTGTGCATCAGCCCCCACTCCCGGTCAGCCACCCAGGGCCACAGAGTTGGAACATGCTCTTCCTGCACGTGTAAGTACCCTTCAGCACGTGTGGGCTCATGGGCCCCAGGCTTACCCTGGTGAGGACCTTAAATGGGCACAGTTGGCACAAAAAGTGAAGGGCATCAAACAGTCTGGCCTTGAGAACAAATCCCTGACGACTCTCGCTGCCCATCACAGCCCGGGGCACAGCCATGGGCCTGGGGCGGAGGAGGCGCTGGTGACTCCACTGAGACCTGGCATCTCTGCCGTGCTGCCTGGTGGACTCGGGTGGAATTTCCCCTGGTTGAACACCTGGGCCCGTCTGAGTCACGCGCGATTGCTGACTGTGCTTTGCTGGCGTTGCTCGCGGGGAAGAGCTCCGGGAAGGGCAGGAGGTCTGCTCCAACGAGACGGCAGACAGTCCAGGCAGTGGCGGAAGGAAGGAGGGCCCTGCCGGGCGTGATCAGTCACAGCGGGCTTCCTTCTCCCCGCGCGGTGGCTGTCGGCAGGAGTGTGTGCTATTCATATTTTCCATGTGAGCATCAGTCACGGTCTTATCACAAACCTCTTTCGTTCTAGAAGTCTCACTAGCCTCGTAGCTTCTTACCACTCAGGGTTTGGGAATGATACGTGGGGGAGAGAATGAAATATGTTGAGTACTGTTACCCTGCACCAGGCACGGACCTAGGTTATATCTCGGGGTCTTGGCAACACCACGGTGGTCATTAGGACGGCTGGAAGGGCCCGCAATGCCCCAGGCACTGGCCCAGCACCTTGCCCGTGTCTCCTCGTGCAACTGTCGCTGCCCCTCCAGGCATCACTCTTCTCTTTTGCAGGTGGAGACAGTCGGCTTCCCAGAGGGACAGGGGGAGAACACGCAGGGCTCCCACAGGACCTGCCGTAGTTTCAAATCTGCCTTGGAGCCCCTGCATTCTATTCCGCCTCTCCATGCTGACGTTTATCACACCCGCCTTGTGCCAGAATTAAGTGTTAACACAAAGCGTGGTCTCTCTCCTCTCTGGGCCCTGAGCTTCTCCAGGGCAAGAAATGGAAAATTGTGGGACTGAGGTTTTCCTAAGGTCCCCAGAATCATATTCTACAGGCTACCACTTACTCTGCTTAGACGTGCAGCCAGCCCTGGTCTGGGGGTGGCCTGGAAACCTGAGACAATCTGGCGGCATCGGGTGGGTGCTGACACACAAGAGGCGAAGCTGGGAAAGGATGGAGGGTGCTGAGGACAAATGTCAACTATTGCCCAGCCAGCTGCAACCCCGGCTGGAACCTGGGAGCTGTCCTTATCTTCTCTGGCTCCTTCCTGCCCCTCGTCAAACTGGCCTCCACGCTGGGCTGAGTTTAATGTAAAATGTGTCTTTAACCCCCCTGGCCTTGGTCTTCCCCAGAGCTGGGCCACTGCTCCCGGACTCTGTAATAGCTTCCGACCTGCCCACCTCCCGCCCCCCATCTTGAATCTCCAACCCACCCCAGGCACCACCTGCATAACAACACGCCCCCTGCCTGTACATCCTCGTGCTATTGCTCTGCTGGGGCTCAGCTCACATGTCCTGGAGATGCTGCAGCTGCTGCCGCCGGTGACAGACATTATGACAGTGAGCACCTGCTGAGTGCTTAGCGCCTGCAGGCCAGGCCCTGGGCTGAGAGTGCACCCACACGATCTCACGGAAGCCTCACAGCAGCCCTATGAGATGGGGACAGTGACAGTAAATAGCTTGCTCAAGGACACACAGCAGAGAGAGGTGGAACCAGCCCCAGACTCCATCCAGGTCAGACTCCAGAGCCCATGCTCTTCCCACCGACCTCTGCCTTAAGGGAGGGGTCATTAAGTCCTATTAGTCGTCCCAACAGAAGTCATCGCTTCCTCACTGGCCTGCTATCCCACCACTCTCACACTGACGCAGCACCCCGCCCATGTTCTTCCCTCCGTTGGGATCTTGGCGACCTCATCTTGCTCATTTTCCTTGGCTCCTCAGTCTCCAGCATACGACAAACTCAGCAAACACGTTTTCAATGGGATTTTACTGCCTTTTACCTGGAGCCTCCCCAGAAGGTAGGCCAAGGAAGGGTTTCCAGTGTCCAATCCCGGGACAGCCTGTGCTTTGCAAAGTTGGGGGACCAGGAGGATGTTGCTAAGGCGGGAGGGCAGGCATAGAGCAGCCCCTTCGGGGACCTCTCTAGAAGGGCCTGAGACTCCCTTCTCCCAAAGCACCCACTTTTGTTTCCCTCTCCTTTTCCTTCCCCACAGGATGCAGTAGGGAGGAAGGAAGGGACTCAGACCTCAAAGCAAGCTGGGACATTCCCAAGACGTCAGGGCCTAAGCCCAGTTTCCTGAGAAGACACCGGCTTGTTTTCTGTCTTCCCCATAAATTACTGGGCCAACATTTGCTATGAGACACGCAGGGCAGTCTGGGCTGCCCGTGTCAAAGTCGGACCACACTCCATTTCTCCACGGGCTGTTCTCGGGTAATTCTTTTTTTAATCCTGGTCTCTACCTGCTAAATCTATCAGAGTGGGCTTGGGACTGTTGGAGAATTTCTCTCCTCTTCCGGCGGGCTGGCAGCTCAATTGTCCCTTCTCCTCCCATCAGTCTGCCTACCCAGCTGCCGATAAGATTCCCCACACTCAGTAAATCAAGTGGGTCCACCGTGGATGGGAGAGGAGGTGTACGGCTGACATCTCCCAGCCATCCGGGATGACTGATATTGGTAGCTGAGCCATCAATCAGCCAAACCACCCATGTCAGATGACGTCACAGCCACGCAGGGAAAGCTGTCACTTGTTCTGCAACACTTGGGAAAATTAATCTTGCCCTCCGCATGACTCTGCACTTGCTTGTTCTACCCAGAGAGCTGCTTAGGGAAACAGGGGCCACTGTATTTGCCCGGGATATGAAACACCAAGGAAAATATCAGAGAGGGAAAAGTATGGTTTCTGTGAATTCGTACACCATTAAGAGCCGTCAGCGAGCAAACACCAAGGGAAGCAGCGAGGAATGGAAAGACCCTTTGACTGGATCTGGGCCAGCGCCATCACAAACCTGTCGGGCTACCCTGGCCTGCACCTTCATCTTGGAGCCTCTTTGAATCTTTTAAGTCTGTATGTATTAAGAGGAGGGTGGTGCCTTAGAGGCAAGTGACTTGCTGTGATATAAATGTGCATTTGGTCTCTGCCCCTGTTCCTGGCACAGAGCTCCTAAATCCTTGGAATTTCCTGAGTGACAGGGGCGAGAAGTGCATCTTTTGTTATTCATAACAAGCCCCTTTCAACATACCTGCACATACACTACTCAGGTGACTCTTAGAGGATGGGGGCAAGCTGCCAGGGAACCGACCATGCAATTAGAGGGTTGGAACTTCTAGCCCACCCTCCAATTTCTAGGAAAGCGGAGAGGGTGCTGGAGAGTGACTCAGTTGCCGATGGCCAGTGATTTCATCAATCACGCCTACATAATGCAACCTCCATAAAAATCCTAACCCAGGGGCTCAGACAGCTTCCAGGTTGGTGAACACATGGAGGGGCCGGGAGGGTGGCACCCATGGAGAGGGGATGGAAGCTTCGCACCGCCCCCCATACCTGGCCCTGCGTACTTCTTCATCTGGCTGTTCATTTGTGTCCTTTATAATATGCCTTCTAATAAGCCGGTCAGAGTAAGTAAAGTGTTTCCTTGAGTTCTGTGAGCCACTATAGCAAATTATGGAACCTGAGGTGGGGGTCACGGGAGTCTCTGTTTTGTAGCCAAGTTGGATAGAAGTGTGGGTAACCTGGGGGCCTAGTCCTTGTAAATGGCATCTGAAGTGGGGTTGGAGGGCGATCTGGCGGGACTGAGCCTTTGACCAGTGGGGTCTATGCTAATTCTATGCAGAGAGTGTCAGAATTGAATTGAATTGTAGGACACCAGCTGGTGTACGAGAATTGGTTGGTGTGGGGAAAAACCCCACACATACGTGTCAGAGTATTGTGAACAGAGAGTTTTCATCCACTTGCTCAAGGCCTTACAGATGGGTCTGTCTGCAGAGCTGAGTCGTTGCCGTTCCATGACGGCTCAATCTTCCTAATCCCACCCAGACCCACCCACTGGCTGGCTGGCAACCTGAACTTCCCCAGCCTTCCAAGAACCCCACAGGCAAAGATCATTTCAGCGGGATCAGCCTGGAGAAAAAAGAAACCTATCCTTTTCAAATCTGAGAGATGCCACACCCTGCCGGGACATGCCAGGAATCGGTGCCTTTCAGGACGGCCTCTCCTAAAACCATTTATCTTGGCCACAGGGTGTATTTTGGCCGTAAGGAGTACTCCGGCGTTCTCTCCTATCAGTTTGCCAGGAACAACAGCCTATCAAGGTCACCCCAGGTCTGGCTTGGAAAGACGAAAAGGAAGATTCATCAGACAAGAAAGAATCTTTCATGCTATCAAGGTATCCTTTGACTTAGGGTGCTGCCTGCTACGTTCCATGCTGATTTGGTGAGACACTCCTTGCACGTCTGTCCCCTAATGTTCAACAGAGGAAGGAATATGGAATGGGGTCCCCGCCATCCTCCACCAGCCCATAGGGCAAAACGGCCCCTAGTGCCCTGGGCTGCCTCTTTTTCCTGCACTGCCACTGTCAAGTTCACTGGGATGGAGTAGTGCAAAGGTCTGGGACAAACAGAGAGTACAAGACAGGGTCAAGAACAAGGAAGACACATAGCTGGGTCCTCGAGCTCAACGGGGCTTCAGTCTTAGGTCACATATTCATTTAGAGGGACGTGACTGGTCTGCCATATTTAAGGTGAGGTGCAGCAGTCATTCAGCAAATATTTATTGACTATTACTATGGAACAGGCACTGTGCCAGCCAATGAAGATACAGGAACATTTAAGACAGATGTAACCATAACCTTTAGAGCTTACAGCAAGTGTAGGTTTTGTACCCTTCTCCTTTTATAAATAAATAAATATATTTATACATACATATAAATATACATATACATCACACATATATACATAGGTATACATTTACACTTACATAAATATATACATACACACATGTACACACACACACACACACACACACACACACACAAGTGCTGATGTAGTCCTACCAGTGGTATTACAGATACACCAGATATCAAGGGAGCTCAGAGAAAAGAGTTACTACAACTGCTTGGCTGGAATCAGAGAAGGCAGAGAAGAGGTGACCTGGCAGGCAATGAAGAGAAAGGCATAGGACATCACACATGCAAATGATGCACGGAAGCCTAAAACATCCTGTTATGGACGGAATGCATGCTCTCTGCAAAGTCATGTGTTGAATCCTAATTCCCAATGTGATGGTATTGGGGGGGGGGACTTTGGGAGGGAATTAGGTTTAGATGAGGTCTCCAGGGTAGAGCCCCTGTGATGGGATTATGCCCCTTATAAGATGAGGAGGACATACCAGAGCTTCCTCTTTCTGTAGGTGAGAACATAGCAAGAAGGTGGCTGTCTGCAAACCAGCAAGAGAGACCTCACCAGAATCCATCCAGACTGGCACGCTGATCTCAAACTTCCCAGCCTACAGAACTGTGAGAAACAAATGCCTGCTGTTCAAACCACCCAGTCTATTATATTTTATTATAGCAGGCTCAGCTGACTCACACACATCCTGCCATATTTATGGCGCTACAAGTGCAGTTAGTTCTCTGTATCCATGGGTTCTGCATCTATAGATTCAACCAACTTCAAATAAAAAATATTTAAAAAATCTAAAAATACAACAATAAATAAATAATACAAAGAAAAATACAGTAAAACAACTATTTACATGGCCTTTACATTGTATTAGGTATTATAAGTTATCCAGAGATGATTTTAAGCATATGGGAAGACGTGTGTAGGTAATATGCAAATACTATGCCATTTTATAGAGGGGACTTGAGCATCTGCAGATTTGGGTATCTGCTGGGATCCTGGAACCAATCCCCCAGGGATACTGAGGGAGGAATTTAATTCAGCAGGGACGGGTTTCCTCAGCTTCCGAGGAGCTGAGTCTTTCAGCAGGCATCTGTGCCCACATCTGTTGGTGGAGTAGTCCCTGCCACCAAACAGGGAAGACTGCAGCCCTCTTAAGGTCACCAGATATAACACGCCCATAGTCCCAGCTACCTGGGAGGCTGAGGCAGGAGGATCTGTCAAGCCCAGGATTTCGAGGTTACAGTGAGCTATGCCACTATACTCCAGCCTGGGCGAGACAGCGAAACCCTGTCTCTTAAAAAAAAAAAAAAAAAAAAAAAAAGGCCACTAGGTGAGACCAGGCTGCTCACACCCTGCTTTCTCTCCCGTGCCAGACTGTGGGTTGGGCCACATTGGAAAGCTAACTTCCTCACCCCTGAATTCCACCAACTGGGAGTCTTAAACCAACACAATGACCTTTTACACTTAAAAGCCACTGAGACCACAGCATCGCATCCTACATCGGCCACTAGGTGGACACCACAGGCTATGCTACGCTGGCTTTGTCCGAATGTTATATAAATAGAGCCATCGAGTTTCACAGCTGGTGGTGGCAAGTTACACAAGCCCAAGGTCCTGCCAGGGTAGGCACCAAGAATAGATCATTCTCAAAATATTAAATACCTACTATGTCGTAATCTCTGGGTTTAGAAAAATAATGGGCAATGTCTGTCTTCTACAAGCTCCAAGAGAAAGATACACACACACAAAGTGTGCATGACATTTCTCACATATCCCAGACTCTTTACTGGGTGCTTTTCAAGCCCTATCTCTAATTTTCAAAAGTTAAGAACTTGTTTTAGTTCACTTGGCAGAAGCAGGATTCAATCTCAAGTCTGTCTGCCTGGTGAGACCATACTCTTCCCTCCACACCACCCAGTCCCTCTCAGACACTTCACAGGCAAAGCGAAAGGCTTATACACTAGGCTAGGTGTGAACCAAGGGTACCAGAAGCACATGAGACAGCGCTAACTCCGACCAGGGAAGTCCTGGAGGACATCACAGGGGAGGTGTTTTTTTCAGGATCAGTCAGATGGGCTCGAGGGGAAAGGAATTGCAGGGAGAAGGCAGCATATCCCCACAGAGCTTTGCAAATGTAGGAACCAGACTTTGGTGACAGCAGGTAGCCCAGAGCAATGGGAAGTTTGGGGTACGTGACAGGGATATGCCAGGGCTAAGTCAGAGAAGGCAGATGAGGCAAAGACCATTAAGAGCCTCCACATCCAGTTAAGGGGTTCAGATCTGTTCCACAGGCACTAGGAAGCCATCAAAGGTTCTGAGAGGGAGAAACTTCTGATGTTAAATTTAAATGGCCACTTTTTTTCCATGAAGGGATCTATATTAATACTTTGGAACATTATACAACTCAGTGTCTCCTTTGAAAAGAAAAAAAAAATCCTTGCCAACATATGGGAGCGGAGTCTGGTCCGTCCCTTTAACTTTATTCCGTACCACATGGCGCTCTGTATTTTTAGAATACGAGTAGAGGATCAACTTCACAGATCAAAACTTAGAGAAATCTCATCTGTTATTTTCATTTCTTTTCCACTATAGCCAATGCCCAATTTATCGATCTAATAAAAGGAAGTGGTGAGATCAGATGACAACTTGTACTTAGACATACCTAGTATATACCATACATAATATAGGGGTCTGATACACACACATACACAGAGGCACTTGCCATTAATTTCTCAGCTAAACACCATAGTAATAAAGTCATTTTAGCCCCACCTTACAGAGAATTGAAGGAAACACACAGAGGCATGTGCACACACCCAGTAAACAAAAGGAACGAGAGACATCAAAAAATAGCTGCTATACCAAGCTGGGGTACAGTGTCACTTTAAACACAAAGGTTTTAGGCTTTTGGAAACTAGAATTTACTTTCATATCAGATTTTCTAAGTAAATTTGCTGTAAACTTTTACAAGAACTTGCCTCAAAGAGCCTCTGTACTGATTGATATATTACTCATACATCAAGACTATGTTTCCACTAGCCAAATAAACATCTGGATGAAAACTTTAATCATTTCACTGTTTCCAAGTGCCTGGATGTTTTAGGTTGATAAGATATCTAGACCCTGGCTGAAATTTTGGTCTTTATCAGATATTTGTCTTTAATCAGATACAATCTCAAAGAGAAATCTAACTGGAGAAAGTTAAAAACCGTATCAACTGTAGTGCTTCAGAGCTTAGGGAAGTTAAGTGACATGCCTAATGTCACAGAGCAAGAGGGAGGCCGGGCAGCGTCTAAGCCCTGGTCTGTCGGATGTCTTAGTCTGTTTCCCTTCCATTACATCAATTGCCTCAACAATGACTTACTTAGCAGATTCTGAAGCATAGAATAAATGACCAGCCTTTCAATATTTACAACTTGTTCATTTACATGAAATAAAAGAAACGAGCAGAAAAGACTTTTCAGTGGTGTGCCCTGAACTCAGCGTGTAAGGCCTCAAAGCAGATATTCACATGCATTCCCACAGGGTGGAGACATACTTAACAAGTGTTCTAGAATGTTAAAACTGGAAGGAGCATTAAGTGCCATCTGGGCTACCTCTCCTCATCTTGAAGGTAAGTTTCTACATTAAAAAGAATAAGGGAAGAAAAACCAGACCAAAGTTCTCCAATTTCAGTAATTGGGTGGTTTGCTTACATTTCTGCATTTTTATCTACACTTGCTCTAAGCGCTATCGCACATGCTAAAATGTAAGCTTCACAAAGCAGGAACTGAAATGTAAACATTTGTGCTTTTTAGCAAGGGGAAAGGCTCTGGTTTGGGTCGTTAAAGAAACCAGGAGTTTCTCACCGTGTTATCTGCAAGTTTCAGGCTAGAAGTGTTTCAATGTCTCCACCTTGTGGACACTATCAACACTACATCAAAATAAATTCACTGACCATCTATTTAGAACTAAGACTGGTCTGAGGATAAAACTCTTTATTACAGGATTTTTTGGTAGTATACTGAAATGGGAATTGGTAATGATAAATTTAAGGCTGTGCTGAATACCCAAAGTCTTCTAAACAATGATAAAAATATTAAATTATGCGCAATTCAGTTTTAGTTAATAGGTGCATAGTATTAACTAAAACTGAATTGCACATAATCTGTTTTTCATGTTTATGGAAAAGCAGAAATACAAAATGATGCTCTAAGTTGATTAGATCATTTAACTTATCAGTCCATTAACTTTCCCAGCCATTCCAGATAGCAGAAATTTATTATCTTATAAGGGTTTTGTGGCTCCTGCTTTCAAAGATTTCACTACCCAAGATGGCTCTAAAAGTGACAGGCTGAAAACCAAAGCACCTCTATGCCTAAGGTTTTAATTAAATAAAAAAAATTTTCTAGTCATCACAGGTTGAACTAAGCAAAATTAAATTAATTTTGAAATAAACTCTAGTCATTGTGACATTTCAATACAGCAATAACATGTTGGCAAGACGGGATAGGATAGCAGGTAAGGAAATGGTCTGGAGCCGTGAGCTCCGGGCTCTGTCCCTCAACAGCCACAGGGCCTCGGGCAAGTTATTGAACCTTCCTGGACTACAGTTTCCTCACATGTAAAATGGGGGTTATTACGTCATCTACTTCAGAGGACTGCTGTGAGGACAGACCAAGATGGTATGGGTAAAGCACCTAGCACAGAGCTTGGCATATGGTTGGAGAGTTGGCTGTTATTTAAATTATCAAAATGCTGACTCACCCGTGGGGTTCTTGATCACTATTTTCATGGAAATGAGTCACACAATCATTATTCCCAATTTTTCTCATCTGTAATTTTGATTGCCAGAACGTTTGAGGTAGAAAAGATTTTGGAGAACTTCTGGGCAAGTCATGTGAACAGATGAAGTCTCAGGCAAGTGAATTAAAGAGATGCACCGTAAGTTTACACAGTAAGCCAAGAGGGGAGCAAATATTAATACATGGCATGTTCCCTCTAAAAGGGCCCCCAAACTTCGTCTCATCGCTTTAACTTTATATGTGAGCAAACCGAGAAGCAGGGAAGTTGGGTTTGTTCCTTCACTTGCTGACATGTGTTCATTAATTCAGCAATATTTATACGTTCCTATTATATATAGTGCACTGGGCATTTGGTGGTGAACAAGCAAGGATGTCCTGGCTTCACGGTGCTCACTACTATGAGCAGGAGAGGCCAGGGAGACAATAAAAGGTAAACACTTATTAATCAAGACAATTTCAAGTAGCGATACGCTTTCAAAGGAGCCTAACACAGCGTGGTGGAGATGCCAAGGGCAGGAGGCAGGACACATATCTACTTCAAATTAAATGGCTGAGGAGAGGAGAGCTGCTCCAAGGAGGTGTCAGCTGAGCTTCAAGAAGGACGGAGCCATGCAAAGGCCTGGGAAACAGAACCCAGGCTGCAAAACAGAGAGCAAAGGCCACGAGGCAGGAAAGAGCTTGGGAGCCTGAGGCCTGGAAAGGACAGGGGCGGCAGGATGAGGTCTGAGGGGCAGGCATGGGCCAGATCCCGCAGGACCAGGTGGGCAATGCTCAGGAGTCCTCAGCGCAGGGTTTGGTCTAAGGGACTGACGCAACATGGCTTGTTTTCAAGTGTCACTCTGGTGCTGGTGGAGCCTCGTGAGTTACTGGCCAGGCCTGGACTGCCCAGGCCTTCTGACTCACAGCCCAGCTACACCACACAGCCTTTCACACAGACAGCGGAAACTGAGGCAGAAAGTTTGACCTCCTCTGGAGAGCTTAAATAAGGCCTTGCAAAATAGAAACCAGGTGCCACGCCTTCTCCCGCTCTGCAAAAAGATAGCAGCCCCGGTACTCACCCGCTGGTAATGTCATCTGTCCGGATGTTCTTGCTCAGAACGTCCCCATCGCTCATGTAGCCGGGGGCGTCCATGCTGATGCCTTCCAGGTCCATGTCATCTCCCGCCTTGTCCGAGACGTCCACGTGGCAGATGCTGCTGCCCCTGGAGGCCAGCTGCCTTCTCAGAGGGGCCGAGTACACGTACCGACCCGACTCGGCGTTGATGAACCTGCTGGCATTGGCGCGAGGCGGGTACCCGTTTCCCATCGAGGGGGCGTCCCCTGCTTGAAGCCGAGGGCTGGACTGGCCCAGCCGCCAGGACAGAGGGGTGGGCCTTCCCGTCAGGCTGAGGATGCTACGGCCACTTATCTCCGTGGTGACGTTGGTGTCAAATGTGGTTTCCAATGTGCTAAAAACACAGAACCAGGCTGGGTTAGACCCTGACGTGCCTAGTATTCTTCGCAGTTTATGTATTTTTTAACTTTTTACAGTTATAAACTACTTCTCATACACACACATACCAAAAAAAAGGATAAAACAACAGGCCCCAACATACCACCTGGGTGTATTTCCTTTGTTGAAAATGAAAAAGGGAAGTTGCACATCTACATAATTCTGAAAAGCCCAGTGGAGACTTTTCCCCCTAAAACATGGTGTAAGATACCCACCACCGATTACTTTAATGAAATGATCTTATCTATTGGAATTTTCTTTCCAATCTGGGAGAAGAAACAGAAAATGCTGAACTGATACAGCTAAGGTGTGAAGGTCCCTGCTTGCCCATTCATTCTAGGATGTTGCATCGTAGCTCCCTTTTTCCGAGGAGAGGATGCACAAGCCCATCAGGAGTTCCCAATATTCCTAATACCTCATTTTATATCCTCAGCTCCCTACTGACTGGGCAGGTGGAGACAGCCCTGATTTTCTAACCCTCTAAGGTCCATTTCCCTCAGACTTTTGCTTCTCCCATATTTCATCTAAAAAGACTGAAAAGACTGGTAAATGCCAAGGCTTGAGTTCCCTCATAAATCAGGTTACGTGGGTTGAAATGTGCCAGGAGATTGAGCTCATCCTTGGGCATCAGAAAGACCCTACTGCAGCCCATTCTCCGGACAGCCCTGCAGGCTCTTTGGCACAGTCGAGACCATCATCTGCCCTTCCTCAGAGCTGCACTGGAGTTTCCTAACCGAGCAGTGAGAGTCCTTCCTGTAGAAGAAGCCACTGAAGCCTTCCTTGCTGTCATCATTATCATCCTACCATGGAACTGCTGTACCGACATTAAGTCAGTGTCAGTGACTCTGGTGGCAAGAGGGATGCTTCACACCTATCAGAGAGTTACAAGATCCAGCATCCGACTCCACGTCATTCAAACATCTAGAGGGTCAGGAGAGCACCGCCCTGAAACCCCAGGTTTATTTCCCTCTGGAAGAGCCAGTTTGGTGCCTTGAACTGTTTTTGTTTCCCTTTGATCCTGGAAGTGGCCTTGCTTTCCTCATATTGGACTCCTAGGTTTTGGGTCCTGGTCCTACTGCAGATAGAACCCATGGTGGTTAACCCTGAGGAAGCCCTGTGGTCTCCTCACTATAGTCGCTTATCAAAGAAACTGAAGTTGGAGGAGCCCAGGAGGCACCCTGGGGGTTCAGCTAGGGTAACAAGGACTTTTCCTTGATTTCTACACAACCTTGTTCTGCCAAAATCATGACGGACATCCCAGGGTTACATCCTCATCAACTTCTTGTTCAACAATGAAAGCAACCTGATACGTGTTCTCAATGTCATCCTAGATCTCATCCAAGTCCATCACAGTTTAAACATGATCATAAGTTTTTTATAAATATTTCCTTATGTGTTTTATGCACGTGCATGACTAACGTTATTACAGAGTGTTGCATATCAGAAGACAGGGTAGGAATTCAACTTCTTCAATCTATCACACAGGTCAAACATAGTTCACCTGCTTGTTTCAACAGTACAAAATAGTTTTAGAAAACGCAAGTAAAGTGAAATTTAAATACAGCTGGTGTACTATATCCTCTATTGAATGAATTTTGCAATCTTCTGCTTTTGGGGGGAATCTGTCTATACTAATTTTTATTCCCTTTTCTGCATGTTGTGTGGTGTTCTTTGTGAATTCCAGCACATTTGGAGAGCAAGGTTATTTGTTCCAGTATTAACCAAATCAACTTTGCCAGTGGTATGAACACAGAAGAAGCAGGGAAAAGCAAGACACCAGCTAGTTCAGTGAAGTAATTCGTGCTGCAGATACCTGTGTGTAACCTGAGTTCCCCGTAAACTAGACATGGTTTCCTCCAAGTTCTGCCGCAGATCAGCGATGTTCTTCACTGTCCGCAGCCGCCGAGCCTCTGGATCTTCCCCTGGAAAGATGGGGGTTAAGGCTGGTTTAATTCTCCGATAGATCATGAGCTTGATGACAATAGCAACCATGTCCGTGACCACAGCCATATTCCATGCTCTGTGCCTGGCTGGCTACGGGTGCTTAAATAAGGATTTGAGAATGAACAGGTGATTGGAGGGATGCTCAAAGGATGTGTCGAGTCCCAGGAGATTCTTCCTTCAGGTCCCTCCTGGAGTAGGAGAAGACTAGCATGTGGGGAGAGCAAAGCACGTAGTCTGAGACACAAATACATTTTCCCACCGTCTCCCATAGTGACACACTCAGGTTAGGTTGAACCACTCCCTGGGAGTCATTTTCTGCCCATGCAAAACTGTGTATGTTTTTTTGTTTTCTCACCTACTGGTAATATCTGCAGCTGTCTATAGGCCCTACTTTATAAACAGAGCTCACAGTGACTAAAAGATCTGCACTTGTTAATCACAGATATTTCTGCAGAGAGAGATCTGCCTTCTTCCTTGTTGGAGGTATTACGTCATCTCAGATTCAAGCTCCTCTACTTACTGGCTGTGTGATTGTGGGCCAGGTGCTGGCCCTCTCCATCCTTCAGACTCCACTTTCCTAAAGTGAGCATGGTAATAGGACTGGCCCCAAGGGGCAGTTGTGGGGATGAAATGGATCTGGCCTGGAGACCCCTTAGCACAGTGCCCACGTCAGCACTCAGCACAAGCCAAGTGTGCGGCAGAGCAGGGAGGCATCAGGAAACAGCTGGGTTCTCTTTGGTGGGGCCACAGCCTTCTATTCTCTGGGCTCAATTTTCCAAAAGACACTTGGCTGAGTGGAGTCCAAGCTGGTGCTAATGTTCCATAAGAATATGCCACACACCTGCCAGGACACCACGTGCCCTCTCAGCACAGGCTTGTCTCAGGTTCTCTGTCTCTCCTGCTTCATTTGGCCTTGTAAGGGGAAGAGGAGAAGGGGGAAAGCTACAATAATGATTAATAGAATCACACATTTTCTCCCTTGGAGTAATTTCAGAGAGGGCTGAGAAGATGGAAGAACCATAATCAAGGTTCTTTAAAAGCCTATGACTATTTTCAAGTGTTGGAGCAACATTTTTTCTTTTTGAGACAGAGTCTCACTTTGTTGCCCGGGCTACAGTGAGTGCCGTGGCATCAGCCTAGCTCACAGCAACCTCAGACTCCTGGGCTTAAGCGATCCTCCTGCCTCAGCCTCCCTAGTAGCTGGGACTACAGGCATGTGCCACCATGCCCAGCTAATTTTTTCGATATATATTTTAATTGGCCAGATAATTTCTTTCTGTTTTTAGTAGAGACGGGGTCTTGCTCTTGCTGAGGCTGGTCTTGAACTCCTGACCTCGAGCAATCCACCCGCCTCGGCCTCCCAGAGTGCTAGGATAACAAGCGTGAGCCACTGCGCCCGGCCTGGAGCAACATTTTTAAAGGAATCTCCACACAGAACATAGTCCACATGGGCAGCAGCAAGTGGGACTGATATTAGACACCCAGTTGAACTTCCAATAGTTGTCATTGATAGGGCAACTGGCAGTGAAGAAATGTCACAGAATTAACTTTTCTTCTGAAATGAGTAACAACTTCCTTAGGGTGTTCCTGGCATGGTGCTGCTTGGAGGCTGGCGGTGGAGTAAATGACAGATATGTGATTTTATGGAGGAAATTTACTATAGCAAACTCTCTATCCTTGAAAATTCAAGTATTTTCAATCCTCTTTCCCCCTTTTGAACCCAAAGAAATTTGGAAGGTATTTTTCTCTAACCTGAAAAGTAGTCAAACCTGCATTCCCACCCGATTCTTTGAAATACATATATATGTATGAGTTTTTAAACATAAGCAGTTTGTTCCTCCAATGGCCTTGGAAGAATAAAATTGCATCTATCTCCTGGGCCATCAACTAAATTTTTTACTGCCAGTTTGGCCACATTTTATCTGCACATGGCTGCCATAAAGGTACTGATCCTTTGGACAGCTCTGGGCTCTACAGGAAACACTGATGATGAAGTTAAGTCTAGGCACAAGTCTTCAAATTGCCTCCATCATTAACGTAATCACAAAGTATAATAACTATATCTACTTATCCATGTCTCTATTAATGACATATTTGCCTGTCTTAACTCTCCTTTAGAAATCCAAAGACCTTTGAGATAGGGATATTTCATCTTCACTTTTGGCAACCCACACACAAATCCATAGGTGCCTAAGAGATACCTATTGTCCGATTCATGTTTGCTCAGCGTGGGGTTGCTGGAGAAGCATGGACTGTGCTTTCTCACAGGTAAAGATCTGACTCATGGCGTTGCCGCTTATTAGCCACCTGACCTTGGACGAGTCACTTATCCTCACTGAATACATCTATAAGGTGGGGATAAAAACTCTCCCCTAGAAGGGCTAGTGTGAGAGGGTACATATGACATACTAAGCACAAAATGAGGGCTCAGTACACGTGAGCATCCTGTTTCCCTCTTGTGGGTCCTGCTGGGAAACGTTTGTGCCCTACACTACAACAGATCCCCAGGGTAATGCAGAAACAAAAATCCGTCATCCACTGACTTGCTCAGGTGATCACATTCTTAACCACCAACTATGACTCCTCGGAGGATGGCCTGAATGCACGATTTGCCTGACTCACAGCATGAGCACAAACAAACACAACCGAGTGGAAACAGTAGGGCCCTTTGAGCTCATATATGCAGAGAGACCTTAAAAGTCGAGTAAGCTATTCTGTGTCTATATGCAGTGATCTTGACTCTGCCAAGGACAGCTCTACCTCAAGCCACTGGCTGGGACTGAGAGAGCATCACATTCTGTTAACCATGACTGAGTTGGGAGGACATCAAGGTGTTACAAAAGGAACAAGAAAGGAATGAAGATTTTTACTCAGAAGAGGAAGGCTTAAGGGATGTACTGCTACACAGAAAAGAATGGAAATTGCTCGTGGGCTTCAGGAGGCTGAATTATATTCAGAGACCGGAAACGTAAGAATAAAGAACTCTATTATCTGTTAAAGCCAACCAAAAAAAAGAAGGGCTGCCTTATGGAGGAATAACCTTTCTGTCCCAAGAGATATTCAAGCAGAGGCTGAAAGATGAGCCATCAGCCAGCTCTAGAAGGGACTCTTGGACTGTGACAGGCAGATGGGTGTGGCCCTTCTAACTCTACAATCCAAGATGCATTTCTCAACTAGACTGCTATGGACATGACAACGTACCACAGGAAAATCCACCCATTTGCATAAACGAGGGGAAGAACTAAGCAATAGTTTCATAAATGTCCATTTCTAAAAACACCCACCATTCATTGTCATGTCAAAGAATCAACTGGAGTAAGTTAAAGTCAACTTCTTGCTACTATTCATTGTCTCCATAAAAAATTCAACATATAGTCATACATGTTATTTCTATTGCTTGAATGTAAAGACAAATCACCCTGGTAAGGCATTTTCATTAGCAACCTACACTATTTAATACCAAAGAACACAGAATCAGGCACTACTGGCTGCACGAGTCTGTTCCCAAAGAGAACTGGCAGCATCTCAGGCCTTCTGAGCTCTGACTTGGTTGTAGAGTTGGGGTACAGAGGAGACATGGAGAGAAAAAGAAAAATTAATGGAAGATCCCAGGCTGCAATCTGTCCCTCTGAAATCCAAGTAGTATTTGGAATGTTCCCTGGCTGCTGCTTTTACTTTTTAGACGTGGATTTTGCTGAGACTCAACGTCTGACGTGAATCCACACCACTCCACGGGCCACACGTCTGAGCCACGCTGGGCTCTGAAGCACTGGCCTGGCCCTTTTGATGTATGCACAGAAGAACACAATCTGGAATCTGGAGGGAGACCTGAGCAGTCATCTCAACTCCACACCCTTCTCATCGCTGGTCCTTTTCCCAAGATATCTACATTCTCATATGCAAGGGAGCTATAAACCTTGAAGAGAAGGAAACTTAAAAATCAATCCCAAATGTGGGGGCCTCGAACCATTCTAAGATGGATCAATTATAAATGGCTTGAAAAAATCTCTGCACCATCACTGTGCCCAGCCAGTGGAACTATAAGGAAATAGTTAAATCACCCAGATCCTCTGAAATTAATACTCAGAGCTAATGGCAAGATGGGTAAGATTCAATCACACGGGCTGCAGACCAATTCCACAGCTGCAATGTGACTACTAAAATGATGTAGTCATGGATATTTAGTTTAATACACGGATTTTAAACATGGATTCAATTTTTAACCCAACTCTGGAAGTGGTAAGATATGAGAAGAGTGACACCACCACTGCTAAACATGTGGTTTACCACTCACTTTCCTTACCAGAAATTGCTGGAACACTGGACACAGAACTGGGGAAAGGGGAAGAGAGATGGAGAAGACAGTAGCTGGGAACACACGTAGTAGGAATTCTAATTCAGGTGTAACTTTTCTTCTATAAATTAAGAAATGTGACGATACAACATCAATAAATAAATGTTTGTGGAATTAACTGTACAGCAACTGTGGATTTTATGCTTTTACATAATTTCCATGTAAGCACTGTTGCCTAGGTTATACTCAAATAAAATTTAGATTTTATTTTTTGTTTTTGGTAAAAGAGGCATGCTGCAATCTTCTTTTCAATAAATGGAGGGTGCTAAGAACACATTTTAAATTAGTGCTTCCATACAGGAATGAAAAAAAATCCACTATTTTAGAGTTTTAAATCTTGTTGAAAAGCAACTTTATCTGAAGAGCAAACCTGGAGACTCAAAGTTAAGTATCAGAGTAGTCCAGAGCCCCTAAATATATTAAGATATATTTGATTTTATCTTAAAAATAGGATTTACCAGCAGGTAAGAAAGAGACTTATTTATAATTCAGAAGAGGAGGGAAGAGATTGTAAGAGAGAGAGAAAAGGGAAGGAAAAGAAGAAAGAAAATACTAAGAGAAGAAAGAAAACAAGTTTGTTTAGTTCATCAGTCAATGCAGCTGTAAAGCAACTTTAAGTCAAGCTGGGGTCCTGCTGTTTTCAGCAGGTGGTTGCGTGGGAGGCCACATCACCAACAGACACAGCATTTCTGGGGCTCCGTACTCACCCGTGAGTTCTTCCAGAGCAGGCTGTCCACTCTTGGTGTAGTGGCTGGGCTCCATGCTCACACCCGCTGAGCTGGACTCGGCAGTAACGTTCCCTTCCGTGTCCGTCTGGGACCTTCACACACAAACCAAAGCAGACACACTTGTCACTAGAGGCAACCACCACATCTGGACCGCTGGGGTCTGACCATGGCCCTTACCATCACCTCCTCCAGCAAGAAGCTTTAGAACAGAGCAGGCCGGCAGACTGACGCTAAATAATTCATCAGGCGCGTGTGGAGCAATGTCCTAAGAACAGAGAAAGCCACCGAACTGTAAAAGATGAAATATTCATTGCCCAAATGGAGGGTCTGCCATCCCTCACTGAGGAACGCATCTCTGAATGCCCTTCAGGGAGCCAGTTCTGGCTACAGACACATGCTAGAGGGTACTGGGTGGTTTGGATAATTTAACCTATGCCAAAAAGCAACTTCTAAGTAACCAGTAACGCCAGCAAGTCAAGCATAACGATGACTCCATTGACAGCACCCCCACCCCAGAAGCCTCCTGACGGCTCTCTCAGAAAAGGTGACCGTAAAACCAGTCGGGAGTGGGTGCCAAGCAGGTGTGTTTGCCCTCCAGGTTTCTGATTCAGAGCTCAGATCTGCTGACATGAAAGGTCTCATTGATCATTATTTCAACACTTGACTGAAATCTGTACTTCCCCAAACCTTCTCCATGCCCTTATTTGTCAAGCAAATTGAGGCAATGGCTTAATGCAATGTTTTCTTGCCACAACTACCTCTGTTCATTCATGCATGGCATGCAAATGTATAATTACACTCAGATGCATAACCCCGAGTGTAACATTATTAACTCATTAGCATCCTGAGCTAATTCAACCAGATTTTGCTACCTATAAAGAAAGTGTTTGCCAAGGATGTGCACACACCATGCGGGATGTACTAATAAACCTCAAGTCATCTACCTATCCTTCCCTCCTTTGCCCTCCTACTGAGGCTGTCATTTCTCAATCCTGTTATCTCTATTTTTAAGGGATTTTCATAATCCCAGTGCTCCTCTTCACCCCTGGCCAGTGTCCAAGCGCTCATCATCTCTGTCTAGCGCTCACATCCCTGTGAGCACTTTGAAACAGGTACCCTGCTTCCAGCCTGGGGGGGTGCAAATAGCAACCAGGTGTGGGAACCAGCCTGATTTATTTCTATTGGTCTGCATGATAATTTACAGTTTTACAATTAGGTCAACATTTAAAAATTGGGACATTTCACAAGAAATACCTGGATTTCTGCCTTCTCCCAGTTAGAACAGTGAAGTCTGCAAAGACTGAGCTCTCGGTCTTGCAGAGCGCCACCCCTGGTGACAACTGGTAACTGCACCCTCTAAAGAGGCATAGAGCGCCCTCTGCCGCAGACCCACTCAACCTGAGCCACCGATTTATATTACCTTTTTGGGCCAATTAGGCATCTGAATCCATGGTCTCCATTTGAGACTTTTCCTAGGTCTGGTCTACTGCCCACAAGATCCTCCACTAACCTTTGACCTACTGACGTGATGCCATCATTCTCTCCAGTGGTTTCTATCACCCAGAGATGAAGGTCTAAAGTTATTGGGGTAGATGATACCCCACATCATGGGATTCTTCCCTCCTTTACTGCCAGCCCCATCTCCTGCCATTCCCACCCTTCATACACAGTTCTACTTCATGCTTCACCCGTATGTGACTTTTCTCTGTTCCCAATCACCACGCCCTTAGCAGTGTTGTCTTTGTGGTTACTGTGACCTCTGCCTCAAGGCCCTTCTCATTCGCTTGCTCCTGAGCTGTCTCCAAGACGCAGCTCCCCCGTCATCTCGGCCGAGAAGCCTCCCCTGACTAGTTGCCAGCTGATCGCGCCACCTCTCTGGTGTTTCTGCCGCACTCTCCTTATTCTTCTGTTGCCTCCTTATGACAATGTGATCAAACTAACAAATCTCTCCTCAACTAGATCAAGAGCTCTCTGAAGGCAAAGGTTAGTTCAAGTTCAGATGCTGAGCAGGAACTCAAGAACAGTGTATGTTGATTAGATAAATGAGAAATTTTTAAGTCTCCAAAGAAGCTGGGGACTGGACGGAGCATTACACTTGGAAGTCTGGACATTTAGCTGGCTCCAGGTGGAAGATCCGTAACTTTGTAGCCATGCAGATTTGAGTTAAGTCACTTCACCTCTTTGAATCTCAGCATCCTCACCTGTACAATGGGGATAACAGTAGCAATCTCCTGTGGTTCTACCAAAACCAAATGTGACAGGACACACTTAGTAAACTATAAAGTAACAGAGGCGTCTGTTGTTACTTGCGAATTGATAAATAAAAATCATTCTGCATGATTTTTAAAAACATCTATCTTCTCTTTACCCCTTGGTAACATCTTTAACATGGAGAGGTCCTGGGGGAGCACTGTAAGTTATAGACAGTGAACCCTAAACTTGAGAGAGAGAATTTTAGAGCAGGGAGGGTCAATCATGTTTTAAAGTCCTCTAATCTAATCCAATCTTCTCACCTTACAGATGAAGCTCAGAGAGATGAGGGGATTCAGAGCATCAGGACAGTACGGTGGTGAAGCACCTGGTCCCACTACTCACACACACTTGGCTTTAAACCCCACGAGCTCTTCTAGTTACCAGCCCTGTGACTTGGAGCAAATTACTTAATTATTCTAAGCTTCAGTTTGCTCATCTATAGAATGGGGGTTAAAAAAGCAGCTAGCTCATGGAGTTGTGGGAAGAATTAGATGAGCTAGGACACAAAGAGCCCTCAGTAGAGTCTGCAAACACTTGGTGCATACTCAATAGCTGTTCTCGCGGCTGGTGCCCAAGACCACAGATAAAGGTCAGGGCCCAGGTGTCCCGACTCCCATCCCAGTGCTCTTCTTTCCAGCCTCGCCTCCCAGGCTTCCCTAAAGAGGAAGACACCTCAGAGGGGCGAGAGGACATTACTCAGAGAGAGAATTAACAGCAAAGTGGGGCTAGTCAGATACACATCCTAGAGGTGTCTCCCTTCCTCCTCTCTGCCAGACATTTGCTCTTCATCATTAAGAGTTTTTCTTCTCATAGAGAAATTTGAAGTTTTTTTAAAAAGGAGGTTAAATGTTTTACAATCTTTCAAATGATTACAGCCAAAAAAAAAAAAAAAATGGAAGGAACGGGATTGATGGTGATCAAAGACTGTCATATATTTTAATTTTGAAAATGCAAATCAAGAATCTGTGAAGAGTAGCTTGAATATGTATTACCTCAAGACTATTAATGCTATTGGGATTATAAAAATGTCACGGGGAGCTATTCAGTTGCCTGGATGCTTCAAGAGAACAATTGTATCAAAAGCCATGCACGCAGATGAGCTGAGTCATTATCTAAGCCTTGGCGCTCTCCTTAGGAAGGTTAGCTGCTGATGACTTGATTCAATAAAACCAGACTGTCTCCCAATTAAAAAGACTGGTGTGATCCTCACAGAGGGAGAAGGTGAGCGGAAGACAAGGAAGGACGGACTAGGCTAAGCCTGACACTCCCTCACTGGCCGGATGCTGGCTGGGTTTACTCCGCAATCACTCAAGCCAGTCTCGCCACCAGCTATTGGCAGGAATTGTAACACAGCCCACTAGAATACAACTCAGGCAGGAGAGAGGGACTTCTAATTCTCTGGGGAGCCACATAAACATAGTGAGCTGAAACTATGGGCATGAGTCTACGTACCTGAGCAGGTGTATAAGTACGTGTCTGCATACCTGCATTTGTATTTTATATATGAATGTATACTTGTGGCCATACTTACACGTGACTGTTGATGTGTTTTTACGCCCATGGGTGTGCTGAGTGTACAGTTGTGTCTGTGTATGCACTGACGGGTGAGGGATAATAAAATAAGTGTCTAGAATACGACATTCAATCATTAGTCCCCTTTTGCTATGCACAGGTGTTAGTTAGCATTCAACTGTGGGGGGGCGGCCAGAGCAAGAGCTCGGGGACTCCCTCAAGAGCTGTGTCAGGGAGCTTCCATCTGCCTCAGTGGACACATCCACGTGTATCACGCAGCTCCTGGAGCCAATGTGAGCACCTAGACAGCGCCACCGGCCAGAACCCCGTGGAGCAAGCAGCAGCTGGCTCCAGTCTCCCACAGTCCTATGGACACACCATCAAAGACGCGGTGGGGCTGGGGGACACACACAGGACAGAAGGATGGAATCACACACACAAACACCTCGGGCTTATCTCCTGGCTACAACGTGGGGTCTCTTGTTCTTCTACAACCAGCCCCTCCCTTACTGTTTCCTTTCCCTTCGCTCAAAAAGTCCCAGCACGCAGCCAGGACTATGAGGATCTGGATGTTCCAGGCAATCACTGCTATGAGGAGCAGCCTCAGTCATTCAGCAAGGTGGTTTTTGTGTATATTTTTTTTGTTTTTAAGTACACTGAGGATGTGCTAGGGCTGCTGCTGGAGCCTGCTGGTGACGCCAAGCCACCCGCCCTGCCCATGCTGGCCTTCACACTTCTGAGCGAGCTGCTGCTGGCTGTGAAAGGCCTGGGTCCCATGTGCCTGGTGAGCTCCTGCTCATCCTGGGGGCAGCTCCGACTTTACTTCCCCTCCTTAGCCTTCTGCGACCCTCCCCCGGCCCTTGCTGTGTGAACCGCTCCCTCCAGCACACTGTGCAGGCCTCTATTTGGAGCTTAGCACGTGGTGCCTTAGCTATTTGCTTAGGTGTTCCTAGAGGGCAGTCGGGATCCTACCCTCCCAGCCCCAGAATCCACCAGAGAGGTTCTTGTGCCCAGTGACGTGGGAAGCAGGGGTGGGTGGCTGCTCCTACCTGTACAGGAAAGGTGCGACCGTGGCAGTGTTGGGATGGTTGTATTGCTGCTGGGGCTGAGGTAGCTGAACACTGACGGTGTTGCTTCCTGTGGTCTGGGTGGTCCCCACGGACCCGCTGACGGTCTGGCTGCTGATGCTGTGGTTCAGGGCGGTCCCTCCTGGGCCTTTTCCTTCCGAGGATGCCAGGCTGGAGGAGGAGCTGGAGTGCCTGCCGTCCAGCTGGGGCTTCTGCTGCGGGAGCCCCGAGCTCGGCTTCCCGCTCCGGCTGCGCTCCCCTTCCTTGGAAGGCGCTGGGGCGCTTGCGGCTTTGCCGGGCGCGCTCTTCATGCCTGGTTTTGGTATTCCACTATGGGAGGGGGCCGCGGCCTCCTTCTTGGCACTGTTGAGCTTGCCCCCTTTGGGGATGAAGCTGGCGATCTTGGAGGACTTTTTTGGCATCTCGGTCGCGGCGGCCCCGCTGGGGTCTTCTTTGGGCTCCTCCCTGAGGTCGGGTCTGTCTGCCACCGACGCTCTCTTGGTGAGGTCCTTGCTTTTCTCCTTCTCCTTCTCCCGCTGTTGTTTCTCCTTCTCCTTCTCGTTGCCTTTTGGAGAACTCTTCTTGTTGGTCAGCGCCCGGCTGAAAGTCCTCTGGGCGATGCCCTTGAGCGCGATCTTGGGGCTACTGGAGGCGGGGCCCGGCGTGCAGAGCGCGCGGCCGGCGGCCTCCAGCTCCTCGCTCTCCTCGAAGCTGGGCAGGATCTCCAGCCGCTCGCAGCTCGTGTCCCGGGACCCCGGGCCCTCGCCCGCCTTGGAGGCCCCTTTACTGTTGAAGAGTTTTAGTTTTTCCAGCATGGACTTCTGATTGTTGGGGGCCGGCTTCATGGCTTCGGGCGTGGGCCTGGGGGCCTCGGGCCCGGGCGGCTTGACCGAGAGCACGGACGCCGTGGCACTGTGCTTCACGCTGAGGGACTTGCTGCGCCAGGGCTTGGAGGCCGAGCCGGGCTGCGGGATGGCCGAGGAGGTGCTGCAGTTAGCGGGGCTGGAGCTGCTGCCGCTCTCCAAGGAAGCAGGTGCATTTTCGCTCATTCCGAGGTGGGAGGAGGCTGAGCTTGCCAACGACTCTGCAGAGACAGAGAAGAGAAGGAGACCTGAATCACACTTGCTGACCTGCCCTGCAGCCAAGGGAAGGTTGGCTGTGGCCACAGAGCCCATCACCCCAACCCAAATGCCGTAGAGCCCCACTACCCGCTTTGTGGATGATCTGTGGTTAAATTTTAAATCCTGTCTCAACTTCCTCCTGCTTTCCATGCACAGTTCACACCACCCACCTGCACCCTGGTCACATTGTGGTGGCGTGTGCTGTGCCAATGCATGTTCATCTTCACAGTAACACACACAAAGCATAATTAAGAACATAAATCTATGAAAAAAACAAACAAAAACCTGTACTTCCCATACGGTGGGTGGAGGAAATACCTACCGTTTTGAATTATTCATCCCACAGCCTGTTTCCCAGTTAAGTAAAAGAATCCAGAATTATCCAACTTTAGGGAAACAATGTAGCAGAGGCATTAAAATAAAACAGACCAAAAAACAAACAAACAAACAAACAAACCCAAAAAACTAGAAAAGGAGGAGAAACCAAGTAGAATCTTTACAGAAGAAAAATTACCCACAGTTGTTAAATCCTGTCAAAGCACCTAAGTTTTTCCCGTGTTGGCACTTTCAAAGAGTGACAAACATGATTCAGGTTGGACTTTAAGAAACCTTTTTTTGCTGAAGAGTACAATCTCTGCACATGGCTCCACTGTAGTCAAGAAAACACACAGGTTATCTGAAAGTCAAGGCTTCCCCTTGGCGCTCAGCGAGTGTTTCGCCGGCCAGACTCTTTTCTCAGGAAAGCCTCAAAATATTTTTAAACTAGAGCCAGAATTATTCTCAGAAGAGCAAGCTCCAAACTGAGAATTCTGCTAGCCACTAAGGCGGCCCAGTATCACAGGACTGGGAACTGCAGCTCCCTTCTGCCTCGGGCAGCACCCGGAATGATGTAGCCCTGTCTCCCAAGGAAGGGCAGCCGTTAGAGAAAGTGGCAGGAAGGCACGTCTCAGCTGAGCCCCGCGCCCACGCCCACCCACACCCCACGCCCGCTGTGCGCGGCAGACAGGATGCACCCCTTCAGCCCCCAGAGAGCACCCCTGCATCTGCAAAGTCACAATGACATGACTTACCTAGCAGCAGCCACTTTCTCCTGCAGTGATTCCCTAGGAAAAATTCTCTGACCGGAGAGGCTGCCCTTCCAATTGTCACAAGTGTTTTCGGTTAAACTGCTCATGTTTCTAATTAACTTTTGTCATCCACAACTACTCCGGTGCCCAGAAGCTTGGCGGGATTAACGGCTGCTTCTTCTGCTCTCTCTCTCTTTTTTTTCCCTTAATACCTATGTTCCGCTGCCTTGTAGCAACAGAGTAAACTGTATATAGAGCGGCTTTTTATGATTTAAAAGTCAACGGCCGCTGAAGCCGAGTGAAGGCAGCCCCTGTGTGGGGCGCGAGCACCGTGCCGGAGAGCTGCACGGCAGAGGAACTGCTTCCCTTCACTCTCAGCTGCTCGGGGAGCCACAGCTCCGGGGTGATCCAAAGCAGACCTCCCAATGTTTTAAAACACATACATCTTCCTGACTTACTGGGGATTTGGGTTTGGAGGGGAGGGTGCTGCACAATCCTCCCTAACAAAACTCATGGGGCGTTGCTGGATCCTTTCCTGGGGAGAGCCAAAGGCTGGCTTGGAAACAGGCTCAAGGAACCCACCCACACTGCTGGCCTGTTAGAGGGTCTCCACACACTGGAGGCTGCCCACCGGGGGGCCTGCGGGGTGTCAGGAGCCACAGAACTCAGTGTGAACAGTGAGAAAACTGAGACTCATGTAGGGCTAAGGAGTGACCCTAAATTACATAGCTAGAAATAGAAAGATCTGGGATTTGAGCTCAGGTCTCCTGATACAGTGCTCTTAGGGACTACATCATAGATGCCTTTTTGGAGGAAGAATACTTGTACACAACAGCAACTTAAATGACAAGAGCACTTTTCAGGTGCGGTACAAATGAGCCCCACCATTTGAAAGAAAGCAGTCTTCATCACAGAAGATGGCTGTCCGGTTGAAATAACCATGACCTTCTAATCCTGAGTACTCTTCCTCTTAGAACAACTGCCTTTCCCTTTATCCCAGCTCAAACCTGAGGCAGAATTAAGACATTCATTCATTCAATATATTCATCCATTCACTGGGCTGCTGATACGTGCCAGACACCGTTCCAGGCACTTGGGATACATCAATGACAAAACAGATAAAGAATCTCTGCCTTCATGGAGTTTATAGTTCAGCAAGGAGGAATAGATAATTAATTTAATTAACACATAAATTATATCATTTGTTAGAAAACAAGTGCTAAGGAAAAGTAAGGGGGTTTCAGGGACAGGTTGCAACACTGTCCTTGCGGGAACTTAAGACCCCATTCAGAGGTATGCCCCTTTCCTAAAGATGTCTTAGGCACAGTCCCCATGTGATCGTGGATCCCTGTGACTCTCTGCTTAAGAATCCTATGAAGCTTGCTCAGAAATGGTTTTGACAAGAAACCATCTACCTGCCATTTCTATGCATTTTTAACACTAACAATCACCAACAACTAACTAGCTAACGACTGAACCAGCAGAAAACAGACACCAGGCTTGTCTAAGTGAAATGGCCAGACTCACTGAAAAGGTGTGTGTGTGTCTCCTTCAGGAAAAGGTGAAAGGTTCGGGGAAAGCGCCAACACAAATGCAGGTAGGACGGCCACTTATGCAGGCCATGCCAGAGCAGCTCCCAGGAACCCCTACTTGTCCTTTAAACCCAGTTTAAATGCCTCTACCTCTGTCAGGCCATCCGAGACCCTCAAGCTGCCTGGTTCGTATCACACGGTATTTTTCCCTACTGTGTGCTTCCCTAGGATTCTGTCCATACCTCCCCCATAAAAGGATTGTGAAGGGTCGCCTACTTTACACCATGGTCTGGGAACATGTTGAATAAAGCTCCTGCCCTCTAGGAACTCCCTGTCCAGGGATGCAACAGACCTCAAAACAAACCACAAAATCAAAGTCAAGAGAGGCAGGGGCTCTACTAGGTACTAGAGAACCAGAGGAAGGCTCTACTAATTCTCCCTGGGGGGTCTGGGAAGCTTTCCTAAAGGAGATAATCCTTGAGTTACCATGTGGTGCTTCCTCTGGTCCGGGATTTCCTCCAGGGCAGAGACTCCCTCCCTGACTCATCTTTGTGTCCTAAAGCCTGCTGGAGCATAAAAATACTCAGGAAATGTTTTCTGAATTGTTGGTTGGTAGTTTTGACATTTGCAAGTCACATTTAAGGCACCAGAGATGTAGGATTTGTGATGAGTCGTTAGAACTTTTCAGCCTAAACTCAGGAAAAAATTTAGATCAACACTGAGAGCTTCAGAATTTTGAGTTGGCATTTAGCCTGGGGTCCCCTGGTTATGAAATCATGGGGACATTTCAAGGTTACTCATTACAGATATAAAAGGTAGCTCGTGGGTATGATTCTGAATTTGGCTTCCAGAGCAGAAGTCTTCTGATGGGGCCAGAGGGCACCAGGGCATCTGAGGATCAGGTTGTCAACACTTGGTACCAATGCCACAGCCAGAGGGTCCTCTAACTGGGAAAGGGGGCTTCAGGTCATAAGTGGTATTGTGCAGGGTAATTTGACACATTATTGTCATTCTCAGGGTATCACACCAGTGACCTCAGATCTTGGCCGAGTGGCTGTTTGGGGCCTGTTCCTCTGTCTTTGGAAAGAAGCCATTTCCAAAGCCAGAGTCCTCTGACTCCCAGCATGAAACTTTCCCTACCAGCCTTCTGAGACAGGAAGATAAATGAAGGGGAAGTGTGGGTAGGTAGGCCAGACCCCAAGCTTTGTCACCAACTAACAGTATGAGTGCCCCTCTGAGCCTCAGGCACCCCACTGGTTAGGAAGGGGATGAGCTATTTCTCTAGAGTCCTTTTAGGTTTGTTTCTGTGCATATCTTAGCGAGTCTCTGAGAGACCCTAGGAGGCTGGGCCATGGCCAATCTTGTCTCACGGGGACCCCATGAGTGCAGCTCTCACACACTAAGTTCTACCATCATTCTGTGCACACGGGGTGTTTCTTTATCTCCAAATATTCCTCCTCCAAAATTCTCCTTGGATAATGTTTACTAACAGACGGAGAAAACAAGCTGGGTCAAGGTATAGTCAGCCCTGGATGAGCTGCATGTGAATTCAGAAAAGCTGGTGCCCTGTGAAAACATGTCTGGGGGAGGGAGGGTGGAACGAGTTCTTTAAAACGAAAGCACTTCTCTTCCTAATAACTAATAGCTCTTGTTACTTTTCTCATGCATGTGAACCTTTGTTAGAGCAAAAGAACCTAAGAGGGAAAAAGGAGAAAAGCATAAAAGAATGTTCTGAACATCTGTATTCCCCAAACAATGGCATGTGTGGGCCACTGAAATAGGTGAGATTATTTTGGATGGCACACGAATGAATATTTTTATATTTTAACAGTTCTGTTTATTATATTGCATACTAGAAGATGATAACTAGCCATATATAAATTAGCAGTTTCATGGATATTAAATGTAGATTTAAAATTTGAGTCGACTTAAGGAAAATACAAAATAAATAAAAACACAAGTTGTTCATAGATTTGGCAACAATCATGTGGAAGGTTTATGAAAGACTGAAGTTGGGAAAACATTATTACATTAAATCAAGATATACTCATTTTATGCTAAATCTATCTTTTTGAAAAATATAATCAACCAAATAGAAATCAAACCAGAAGGCTCAGATAAGGACCTGGTTCAAAACTAATCTGAAATGAGTACTTTTTAGAGATTTAATACATTTATTTCACATGTGATTTTTGCCAGATCTGGCAACATGATTGGGCCTTGCTGAGTCAAAGATAATTTTAAAATAATGGCTTTAACAATTTTTTGACCACACAGTAAGAACACAGTTAAGAATGATATATCACCATCCAACAAACATCCACTTATCCATATGTTAAAGTGAAAATATCAAGATATACTCTTACTATGTATAATAAACTCTGATATATTCTACATTAGTCTATTCTAAAAAGTGCTGATCACACACCCTCTCAACAGATTTTATGGCAGGTCATGCCCTGCGGTTGGAACATCTCAGTTCTGAAAGACCAGCTTATAAGGTACACCCACAACCAACTGACAAACCGCTGCACGAAGGAAAAGTCTCATTTGAAACATTGTAGACAGGATGCCTTTGAAGAAAAGACTTTTTTTTTTTAGGGTTTAGAGAGAGCATTAATCCTCCAGTGGGGAGGGAAAAAGTTTGGTTTGGTTTTTCTGGCAATCAGCCTTAACCTTCCCTGACAGGAACTAAAATGCTTTCTAAATGAAAATACTGTTTAAAGCAGATAAATAAGCATTTCTTCCTCTCTCCCTCTGCGATGGCAAACACTGGCCCCAGGTCTCTTCTGTCCCTAGCTTTTCAGTTAGAGAGACGTTGGTGGTCTGGTCCTGGTGCCAACAAACACTCGGGGAGAGTGTCCTAGCCTGGTTGATCCCGGCTCCTGTCACCGCTACTGGGATTTTAAATCTGCCCTGGGGAGGTTTCCGGCCTGAATCCTCTCCAAAGACTTTGGGGAATAGGCCTGATAATTGGGCCTGGGAAAATGTTTGCAATTTCCTATAATTTGTCAAGGTGTCAATCTTGAACATTCAAATTGGTTAGGATAATTGAAACCAGTTTTTGTTTTTTTTTTTAAGTGTATGGATTCCAGGCACACAGGCTAGAGACTGTCTTTGGAATTGCTCCGGTCAGTTTCTTTACACTCCTGGTAGCCACTAGACCACAGAGGGGCAGGTGAGCCTGACTCCATACACTTCACTTAGTGGTTCTGCATGATTCTTTGAGCCTGGGAGGAGGAGTCAAGACTGTTTTATCAGTGCCTAACATTAAGGGCACAGGCTAGTCTAAATATAGTCTTCTCTCCAATACCTTCTTGGAGAGGATCCCTGGAGGTAAAGAAAGAAGGAAAGGGGGGTATGAGAACAATCAAGGAATGTGGATAGGAAAGTGAGAGGGCACAGAATGAGAGGGAGGTGGGCTTTGGACCCACATGCTCTAAGGATCTTACTGTGTCGACAATTCTACAGGCTCCTAGACTGTCCAGACTAGAATAAGGATGATGATCTATATAATCAAATGTTTTTTAAAAAGTTGTTTTGTTACTTGCAATCCCTATTAAAATTCCAATGACATTTTTTTGCAGAAATAGAAAAATCCATCCTAAAATTCATATTGATCTTAGGAGACCCCAAATTGTCAAAAAAATCTTGAGAAAGAACCAAGTTGGAGGTGTCATACTTCCTGATTTTGAAACTTTTTATTCTACAAAGCTACAGTAATTAAAACAGTGTGGTTCAGGCATAAAGAAAGGCATATAGACGAGTGGACTGTACTAGACAGCCCAGAAATAAAGCTTTGCATATGTGGTTAAATGACTTTCAGCCAGAGTTCCATAACTATTCAATGGGGAAAGGATGGTCTTTTCAATAAATGGTTGTGGAAAAACTGTGTATTCACATAGAAAAAAACAGAGTTGGACTCTTACCTTAAAACATATATAAAAATTAACTCAAAATGGATCGAAGACCTAAACATAAAAGCTAAAACTATAAAACTCTTGGAGGAAAATACAGGGCATAGGCTTGATGACATTGGATTTGGCAATAATTTCTTGGATATGACACCAAAAGCACAGGCAACAAAATAAAAGATAAGTTGAACTTCATGAAGATTAAGAACTTCTGTGCATCAAAGGACACTATCAACAGAGTGTCCTACAGAATAGGATGAAATATTTACAAATCATCTACTTGATAAAGGATTGATATCCAGAATATGTAAAGAACTCTTACAATTCAACAGCAAAAAACAACCTGGCTTTAAAATGGGCAAAGAACCAGAGACATTTCTCAAAAGAAGATGTACAAATAGCCAATTAGAACATAGAAAGACATTTAACATCACTAATCATTGGAGAATGCAAATCAAAACTACAACAGATACCCCTTAATATCCACTGGGATGACTTTCATTTAAGAAATAAAAAGTGCGCTTGATACGTGCTACTCTGCATTGTGGTTACTAATTGCACTTGACTTTAGCTTACTCATAAGAATGGCTGATGCACTATTGGGTGCCCTGAAATGGTTGTCAGAAAAATCAGCAAACAAACAAAAGCTAGTACCTACACTGGATCCCTCCACATGGCTCAACATTAAAATCAGTTGTGTCTGACTTGTCCCCTCTTGGCTAATCATATCAGCTGTTCTCTCTAAAACTAAGTGAACTCAAACGACTAGAAATCTTTGTGATGCTTTTAATGTTTTTTCTTCTATGTATGGTGGAAATTTTGCAATAGTGGGTTACTTAAAATGTCATATACAAATACTCCAGGATCTTGTGACAGTGTGACCAAAAATATATATGCAGAAAGTAAAAGCACATTATCCTAGTAGACTGAAGCCTTCTCTTTCCTGCATGAACCACAGATTTCCCAGTTCTCCTCAGTGACTTTTTCACCCCAGAGGAAGGGGAAGAGGCCCTCGACAGCTGGAACTGTTACAGTTGTGCTTCTTTTTTAATATATGACAAGGTAATCCTTTTTCTTCAGTAGCTTATTTTGAATAAAACCAAATGAAACTATGGGCAATGAGGTCATTTGTTTCTCTGCTGGTAGCTAAAAAACAGTTAAAAAAAAAAAAAAAAAAAGGAAATACCATTTTCCAAAATAGTTTTCACTACATTTTCTCCAAACAGTTTTACAAGGTATATTTTCAAATCCCACTTAATGTTATAAAGAACTGGTAAGCTAAACAAAGTTTAACTTGCTGGAAATATTAATATACAGTTGGGCTTATGTTTGAGCTTGTGATAACACCTTAAAAAGAGAATAAATTCTTAACATCTCTCTCTCACCCACACGCATACCCTTTACATTAAAAAATGTTCTACGTAAAATTTTTAAATCCTCCCACTCAGCTGGATAAGGAGACAAATCATTTGCTGGCATTTGAAGGAAGATACTTTTAAAAATAAAAGGCATTCCTGTTCTTTATCTTTGATTTCTTGAAGCCATATTACCCTCAAAATACATCTTTCTTCTCTCTTGAACTTATTTGTTTAAAATCCCCAGGAGAAAACTTTTGCTTTAATTGGTCAAACAATTTCTCTGTCTTATACCATATATGGCTGTAAGAAAGTACAAAATTGGCCCTAGAAAACCTTTTCCCTTTTTTCAAGAGTGTATGAAATTTCACAGAGAGATTACACACACTTTACAGGGGGTAAATCCCATTCTTTCGGGAGGTTCTTGTTCACGACCAACAGCCTTTTGGCAGAGTCACATGGTTGTACCCTACTGTAAATACATTCTTCTAAGATAGAGTTAGTTAAGGAATTCTGCAGGCCCCTCCTCTAGGATACTAGCCCAATCTTTCTGCTTTTTCCTGGGGCAAAAAAATGAGCACCCCCAAATAGGAGTTCCCAAACCAGTGTTAGGCAATAAGAGAGACAAGAAGTTCCATTGTCAGGTAAGTTTGGAAAACGAAGAGCTAACTAGTAGTCAAATAGTTTTCTTGTCTACAGGACTTCTCAGAGCCTTTACTAATATGATTACTTGCACTGGGAATAACCAAGAGGATAATGGAAAGGTGTGATTCCTAAATATATTTTTGCCACAGAACTGGTTTTCTAGAATAGCTTAAGGAAAGAGCCTATCACAGGATGCATTTTGGAAAACACTGTCCTAACGAAGGTGGCAGAAAATGGGTACACAACCCAAACCAGAAAAGACAGGTGCCCACCAGTTACTAACCATGAGAGCTAGGAAAGGGAGAAGAAGACACACTCTTATTTCCCCTGTGAAGTTATAATGAAGTAAAGTGTGGAATTCTTTCATGCATTTTAAGCGTGAAAAATCCTTAATGTGTACCTGCTCCTTTTTATTTCAAAAGGATTAATATAAGTCTCTGCAAAAAAGCCAAAAATCTCCACGAAAATAGGAAGTAGGAGTTATTTCACGCAGCAGTATGCCTAAAAGGATTTCTATCAACAGGTAGGCTCACTGTGACTCACCAAAGGGATGTGGCTGCCTTGAAAGCCCATGAGGTCTTGGGCTGTGTTAATACATTCAGAATGAGGAAGATGAAGATCGTGCCTTGCTGCACACAGCTCGTACCACTGCTGTTACAGAATGGTGAAATCTTAGAATTTAGACCTAGAAAGGCTTCTTAGAGATCAGCTACTTTCATTCTCTTCCCAAAAGAGGAAACAGAGCCTTAGGCAGGTGATGACTTCTCCAAGGTCTTGCATTCAGTAAATGGCACAGCTGTTATTGAACTTGGGACTATGAAGTTTGTTAAGAAATGTGGTTTCCATGGCCCTACCCCAAACCTACCAAATCAGAATCTCTGGGGCTGGACCTTCAAGAAGCAGGTGTTTTAAACAGCTCCTCAGGTAACCATTATGCAGGCTGAAGTTCAAGATAAACACCACACTGAGAAACTGTTGTTTGCCCAGGATAAGGACTAGAACAAGAATGACCCTAAACCACTGTTAATGAAGAGTGGCCCGGATGACAGACATTCAGCTCAGAGAAGAGATGACTTAGGAGAAGGCAAAGGTGAAAGAACTCTTATTAACAAGGTGGCTTCCCTTTTCCTTTGATTTTTCTGCCGATGACACTAGGCAAAAAAAAAAAAAAAGTTACAGCAACACCTGTCAGAGGGGCCCATGACTCAGGACTGCTCCGAACAAGAGAATACGGGCAGCGAGAGACCAAGGACCCCATTACAGCACTGGGGGGTGGGGGTGGGAATCCTGGGGTTCCATGGAGCCATCTCAGGGACAGCTGAGGGGGGTGAGGTTGAAGAGTATTTATAGCAACTGTGTAAAAGGGGAGTTGAGCCAACCTATTTTTCTATGTTCTCTGCTCCACTTCCACCAGAGCAGCTCTCTTTACACGTAAGATTTGACAAAAAATTTCCAAGGCAAAAAAGAATATATATATATATCTTGATAGTGAGATATATATATATATATCTTGATAGCGATATTAGTAACATTACACGTGAAGAATAACAGCCAACATTCAAAGAGCACGCACTTTGTGCCAGAACTTTTATCGTACTGACTTTTTTCATTTGCACTATAAATCCAACAAAGTAGGTGATAATGATCCCATCTTACCAATGATGACACCAAGGCACAGGGGTGTAGTAAGTCACCCAAGATCAAACAGACGAGAGCTAGGCGACTTTACCTCAAAGTCCACACACTTAAGCAGCACTTAGTTTCCCCAGCCTTGAGAAGGGACAAAAAATTGGGCTCTCAAAGTATGTGCTCTTCGCTTGGTACAAGATACAGTATTTCCATCGAGTCGTCCATCAACAGCTTTTAGAAACTTTACTGCAAAGTTTGTTGACTTTTAACTCCTTCCCTGAGGAAAAAGAATTTTTCCCTCCAGGAGGTTCTTTTTAAAAAATGGGAATGTCGAACAGTTTAGCAATAATTCAAGTATGGTTTTTGTTCTTCGAAATTTAGGATGCTGGCAAAATGTAATCTTTCTGCTGTTATTTTTTCTGTCAATCAAAATCAGAAGCCAACCAAAGAACTAGCTTACTGCATTTCTCTGGGGGAATCAAGGCAGAAACTGAGAGCTGAATTGGACTATTATTCATTATCTATGATTGTATTATGCCAAATGTGCAGGAACAGAAGAAAAAAAGGAGTCATTTATCCTGATTCTGCCAAGTATGCAGACACTTGATATCAGATAGATCAAACAATTTCAGGGCTTCACGGATGTTACCGATCCACACACAGACCTACCAGACTTCTGGGCCGTTTCACCTGACAGTTTGTCTTCTTAATGGAAAAACAGAATTCTTCTTCTGAAAAAATGAAATACACAAGCGGTAGAAAACGCCCCGAGAGACTGCTCACCGGCTTTACTCACCTAAATCAGGAAGCAATTTCCTCCAGGTGTCTGTTTTGTTTTATGCAACAGGCCTGGCTGTGACAAGTTAGTGGTAGATTAAGTTTTTGCAAATGAAGTCCTCATTTAGAGGAATCCTAATAACTCTCTGTGGGGCTAAGACAGATTTTAAAAATCAGATAATCATAATGAGATGGAAAGAATGCCAATATAATCATCTCATTCTGTTCCGTGTTATTCAGACCACCCTTAGATTTATGCAATCATAGAACTTTGTGAATGGGTCCAAGTCCAACTTAAAAGCTTGGTAATCTTGAGTCTAGCTAAGCTCCAGTTTATTCATAAGTAAAAATAAAACTAACACCAATAACTACCATTTATTGAGTGCCAACCACGTGCTAGGCACTGTACTAAGTGATTTCAATAATTTCATTTAACGAATTCATTTATGTTTTCATTAATTCACACAAGTACCTTATGAAGTGGATTTACTGCAGCTCAGAGATGTTAGCAACTTGTCCAACGTCATGGCTAATAAGCGGTAGAGTTAGAATTTGAACACTGAAGTCCATGCTCTTCTTAGTCAATGGACTCCATTAAATGGAGATGGTGACCAAAGCTTTCTTCCTTCCCCATGAGGAGCAAAGTGGCAATGATAGAAAGCATGCTACAAACTGCAAAAAGCTCTGAGATCAATTTTCATTCCCCCCTACTAATAATGAGCTTTCTTAAAGCAAGGTATTAGCTGTACCCAATTTTGGTGGCATTATTGACTTTCATGAGCAAAATGAGACCAGAGGGCACCCCAAAAGCCCTCTGTGACCCAACTCTATAGGGTTTGGCCGACTTTATAGAGAGAGAACTGCCCTTCCAGTGCCATGCTGCATTCAAAAGTAGCCAGGTTTCTTCTCCCACGGCTCTGCCCAAGCTGACCACAGATGGCTGGCAAGACGCCCCTTGTAGCTGCTGAGCCAGGCCCTGTGCATGGCAGGCTTTGGCCCCTGTGCCCCGTCCACCTCGCCAGGCTAGCTGGAGGCAGCCCCGTTAACACACAGCTCTGTCTGCAGTGATGACTCAGTCACTCCTGGCAACATCTGCTCTGTTTCTGTAAGACTCAAAGAGCTCTTCACATGAATCACGGCGAACAAGGACTCAAGGAGCTTCTCACCCACACGCAGGGCTACAAGATATAATGTGGAAACCAGGCTTGCTTACGGACCAGCTTGGAGGTTTTAATTCAAACTTACACATGCCTAAGCTTATTAAATACTGTTCCAGAGGATCTCTGTCATCTTGAATAATGAATTCTGGATGTATGGTAACCAGGGATATGACTGGGCTCAAAGTTATTTGGCCATGTTTCTCCGTGGAATCCTGAAACCACCACAGTATTTAGGGTTTGTTCCTCCATCCACCCTATCCCATCCCATCCTTCCAACTTTTGTTTTTTTTTTTTTTTTTCCACACTTCTGTTCCAGGTAGTTACCCAGGTGCTAGGGATACAGCAATGCATATATGGTCTATGCCTTCAAGAGGTCCCAAGTCTTGTAAATGAGGCTTCATAGCCAAAGTGTGAAGCTGTTGTGGGAAGGGTATGTTTATGGAACTGTGGATCACAGAGGGGGTTACCTAACTCAGTCTGGGAGCAAGTAAGAATCAAGGAAGTCACTCAAGCCATCTTTTTTACTGTCCCTGAATAAAACTTCGAGAATTAAATTCTTTACAAAGTAGTAAAAGGAAATAAAATGTCCAGGCACCCACGCCTAGTGATTAAAAATCAAACTCAGAAGGACAAAATATATAGATTCTATGCTTGATCAGGGTAAAATCTGGTCAGCCAAGTACATTCATGATACTAATCACAACCAGGAATTCCAGGGGCATATCCATTCCACCCAAGCATAATGAAAAATGGGACATATAACTCAATCAGAATGTTGTTCTTCCCTGCTCACTCAGCACACATAAACTTTTTTCGTTCAGTTGCACGTACTGAATTTATTTCCACAATGAGGAATCCTTACAAGTTACCTCCTAGTCCAGGCTGGAAAAAAACACGCATGTAGACTTGACTCTTTCATTCGTTCCCAAATTTGGCTGCCAAGCCAGAAGCCAAATCGATGATTTTAAATAATATCAAAATGACTGTTCACCCAACCACTCCCAGCTGTCAATCCAGATACCACTAGTTTGAGGCAAATGGCTGAACTTTCTCTACCAAGAGTCGTATTTTGTACTAACAATTTAAATGAGCAATGAGACCAAATGCAATTTTATCTTCTCAATTTGGGACTTAAAAGAGAAAACGAAGGCAGGAAAAGACAACTAGCATTAGCCCCACACCGACACAGACTGGGCTTGGTGGTCCAGGTTCTCTTCCTGAAGAGGGCATGATCGGGCCTATTTTACAGAACAGTAAATTCAGGCTCAGGGAGGTTGAGTCATTGGTCTGATATCAAAAAGCCGGAGAATGCAGAGGTGGGATTCAAACCAGGTCTGCCTAACGTGGAGGCTACAGCTTGTTGCCTCAGCCTCATGCTCCTTTGTAAAAATTAATAGACCCATGGGACCAAAGCCATGAAATGAGGGAGATGTGAGATGCGAAGGGGGTAGCAGGATGTTTCCGGGAAGCCATTGTTTGTTAGGGTAAGGAGAGTAACAGCATTTTGGTTAGTGGGGAGAGTTGTCTCCACTAGGAGAATTCCTTGACAAGCCACTGGGACCAGAAGCTGAGGCCCTGGGAATGGCACTGTCCTGCAGAAGAGAAGGGAAAGAATTGCTAGGGGACATGTGGTGTGAAGCATTTCTCTCCCTAAGATAATCCCAACCCTTCCAACAAAATGGTGTCACAAAAGTTACTAAAAAATATGCGATGCTTGTTTTGAGTGGATATCTCTTGAAAACCAGCAAGAATGTAGGTTTCTGTGTGCAGGCTATTGGGGTGGAACAGAGACAACCTTCACAGAGCAAATCTGGGAGAAGTAGCCCATGGGAGCTTACAGAAATCCTGAGGCGGGTTCCAGACTGTTCAATCACATCTCCAGAGGGGAGGTAGGTCCTTGCACATCTCTGGACTGGTTAGGGCTGATCCAGGACACCTCAGCTCTTACTTACACCAGCACACCTGCTTCCCACTGAGGGACAGCCATGGCATTTCTTCCTCCTGGCCCCAGCTGTTCTTGTTTACCTCTCACAGAGCCCTTACTTACTTCCACAGCCCATTTCTCCTGTGAGGGTCATGTCCGGCTCATCCTCTTCTCATCTCCCCATTCTCTGCCTTTCAGAGATCTTCACCCTTTATACTCACTACTAGCCTGGTAGAGACTTAGCTCACTCCGCCAGGACAGAGGCCTGTAAATCAGGGCCTGAAGGCCAAATCTGGCCCGCTACCTACTTTTGTAAATAAAGTTTGATTGAAACACAAACATGCTCATTCATTTACAGATTGTCTCTGACTGCTTTCTCACTACAATGGAAGAACTGAATAGTTGTAACAGAGACCCCATGGCCATCAAAGCTCAAAATAGTTACTACCTGACCATGTAAGAGACAGTTTGGCAATGCTTGCTCTAGAAATATTAATTCCTTGAGGCCTGGGGCTCTGTTTCATTCATCCTTTTATCTCCAGTATGTGATACGGAATAAATGTTGCTTGATTAAGTGGGTGAATGCATGCATGAGTGTTAGATAGACATCATTAGATCAATTTAACACAGTGGTTACTGTGAAGATACTAATTAGAAATGCTTTAAACAACTGAAAAGAGGAGTTTCAGTTAATTGTATTTTCTACTTAAGCCAGTTAACAGCAACAGCACAAACTTTTATGTTTTAATGTACATTGATTTCGTTTCTTCCTCTAAAGCATGTTATTCTATTTCTCCTCTTTAGTAAAACTTGGGTCTATTGATGTGTGATGCTTCAGGCTACATTGCTAAACATTAGTATCTGTCACCAAAAATCATAGACACAGCTTTGGAAGTTATTTGGAAATAGGATAATCTGTCTTCTAGCTAAATGCTAGAAGTTATTGTTTTTTGGTACATACACTAAAAATATTACCTCATTTCCCTTTCATTAGCTCTTTACAACTTTAACCATTAATAGCTTAATAATTTATTAAGCACATATTCTATAAAAGACATTACATTAAGCGCTTTACTTGCATTGTCTAATTACTCCTCACAATAGCCTTATAAAGTAGATACTGCTACACCCCCATTTTATGGATGGTAAAATTGAGGCTTGGAGAGATTAAGTAGCTTGACCAATGTCAGATGACAGGTACATGTCTGTCTGGCTCCAGGGGCTGAGCTGTAAATAATTACTCTAAAGCTCATTCATTTATTCAACCAACAAATACTAAATATTTATAAGTATGAAATATTTGACAAATACTATACTATAAAGTCTCTGTATGCCAAGTAACAGCAATGGAGAGAGAAAAGAAAGGGGATCAGTCCCTCACCTCAAGAAGTTCACCTGCCTATGCAGGATAGATAAGACCACCAGGGAGTCTGATGAAGATGACAGAGAATAATAAGAACAGGTGCTGGGGGAACTCAGAGAAGGGACTTCAGACTCAGTCTCCAGAGGTCAGGGAAGCATTTCTGGAGGAAATAGAAATCTAACCTGAAACATAAAAGACCGTTAGAAATTTGGTGGGAAGAAGAATGAGGAGAGTGGAAAGCATTTTGCATGGGAAAGCCACGCTGATGGTGGCTGGATAGGACAGACACACGGCCCTTGTGTCAAACTGCAAACTATTCAGTATGGCAAAAGCAAGAAGGGAGGGGAACAGCAAGCAATGAGGCCAGCTCACGGGCTCTGGTGGGCCATGGTGATGAGTCTCCAAATGGTCAAAGGGAGAGGAGAACTGGTGACCAAGTGTTCCAAGTTCCATGTTATGGAAGTTCACTTGACTACAATGTCCCCCTTATCAATGAAAATCATCTTCCCCTTTAGGAAAATCAGATAACTTTTGACAGGGGATTCCTCCCGATGTCCCCACTGAAAACTAGGCCTCTCGTGGACTCTGTGACCAATTTACTTCCTTGAAACCACCTTGGCTGCATAAAGTCAGCACTCCATAAATGTGCACCAAATGAATGCACTGGATTGGTGCAGCAAAGCTGTGCAGCAGCTTTGAGTTAAAATAAATTGTTAACCAGAGGTGGGCAGCTACCAAGATTTAGAGATGGAGGCACATAAGAAAATAGCCGGTACCAGAGCCTCTCTTAGGAGCTTCCTTGGTTTAGGAAATGCCTTGGATAAGCCAAGTATGGAAGATGAAGCTCTGAGGGTATGTATCGTCTGGAAGGAGACATGACAACAGAAATGAACTGCTCTGCAGAGGAAGTAAGGGGAGGAGGGAGAGTAGGGGAGAGTCCTAACAAAATAGTAGGAGGCTGGACTATTAAGAACAAAAGGTGGCCACAGAGAAGTTCCAAGGGACAAGGGAGCTGAAGAACTTTTTAGGACAGGAACAACCAAAATTCAATTTTAAGCTGTTGGTATTGCAATAGTATAAGCTCTCCATAGCCCAAATTTTCAGGAATGGTCTGCAGTACTCAAAGCCTTGTGTCACTCTTTTGAGAAGAGAATGAATTGGGGCAGTTCCAAGGGTAAGAGAGGGTTGTTGCTCAGAGGATGAACATACAGAATCTACAAGCTCAAATATTTTAGCAGAAAAGAGACTAGAAACAAATAGTGACCAACAGTAATGTAACCAACCCTCATTCCAACAAAACAAAATAAGCAAAAGAAAATACTTCCAGAGGCTGAGGCAGGAGGATTGCTGAGCCCAGGGGTTCAAGGCTGCAGTGAGCTAGTATTACACCACTGCACTCCAGCCTGGGCGACAGAGTGAGATTCCATCTCTAAAATTAAAAAAAATGATAACGATAAAATAAAATGGAAAACACTTCCAGAAAGATTAGGAAGGATGCTGGGTCTTCTTCCACATGTGAGTTGGAGGATCAATTTCACTTGAATCTCAAAGGGTCAGGGCAGTGGCAGGCTGGTGAATCTAACAATCGACTCTGAAGGAAAAAAAAAAAGTCTGCTTCATACTGTTTGCTGATTTTTGTGGTGTAAACACTCCCATCACGGCAGATTTCAAGCCACCAACATGACATCAACAGGCTTGCAAAACTCCTGAAAATTTAAAAATAAGCTCTCATGAGCTGTTATGAGCTGGCTCCAGCCTGTCACTGGCTCAGGGAGTCCACAGCTGGTGTCTAGGTTAAAGGAAGTTTCCATGGAATAAATCTTTGCTTATGCTTTGCCAAGGAAAGGTTTTATCCAGAGTTACGGTAGCTTTTGGAGACTATGCAATCCCTGTAGGAGGGTAAGGAAGGCACAGGGATAAGAAAGGCATAGAGGTGACCACCGTCCACCAGGTAACTATCACGTGATCAAAGTACACAGAACTGCAAGGAAGTGCTGAGGTCAGCAAGTGCGATGGAGGAATCTGAGGCCCCGAGAGCATGGTTACTGCTCAAGGTCACTCTTCAAATTAGTAGCAGATCTGGAACAAGAGCTGAGGCTGCCTGCCTCCCTTTCCCCTGTGCCTCAAAGTCTTATCCTCCCAAGAAAAGGCATGGCATGAACTTGGCTTGCAACTGGGCAGGGGTGGACTCTCTGGCAGCTCTGGCTTAGCTGTCACACTTTACTAGCTTAGAAGTTGTAGAATTTTGGCCTTTCTCTGTATGAAGGTGGGGAGAGCTCTGCCCGGGATTGGTGTGAGCTTAAGAAAGTCCTTCAGAGACCCAGCTGACGGGAAGAAAAGACCCAACTGGGGTGGGCAGCAAAGAAGAAAAGACAGACAGACTTCCAAAGGAGAACATCCAAGGACGTGGGGGAAGCAGCGGGCCGATGGGATATTCTGGACTGGGAAGGGATCCCCCACGCCCATGGTAATCAGCAGGAAAGAGGAGGGGCAGAAGAGTGAGGTCCTTTTATGTTCTTCATAAAGCTCCAAACACAAAAATACAAAACGTACTGAGCAACGCCTCCCTTTCATTGAAAATAAGATCAAATTAGGCATCCTAAGTGTTTTTCCAAATGATTTCTGGTCTGGTTATGTTACAAAAACAGGGCAGAGTGATTCAAACCTGCTGTCAATACAGAGTCAAGGAAAGAAAAATGCCAGCTATTCTGCAGCTGTCCGGCCGGAACCCGGGAGGAGCTGCTTTCCTGACAACTCTGATGCACAGAAACAAGCCAAACTGCCAGAGTAGGAGTTAAACCAAATAAACCTGAGGATATCAGTTAAGGAGGAGAGTCTTAAAATAGCAGCCAGGAATGCATGGGTTCCCTTGGACAACTCAGATTACATGCCCCTGTGCCCGCCTTGAGTAAAACTATGCACTAAAAGTCTCCGTTTGATCTAGTTTCTCTCTGAGTTGCCAATACATTTTCAGCTGATGGAAATAAATCTGTGAGCAAATGTACCATGTGAGCAAAATGTATAACGTGATGATCCTTGGTGAGCTCGGCTGGGTGGGTCTAGAGAGAAATAGGGCACACACTGGGTCCCTAAGAAATTTATACCAGGGTTAGAATAAACATGCCCACAAGGACATGTTCCCAAGGGTGAGGGTTTCTGGTTAAATTAACGGACAGTCTTCATGACACTGGGCATTTGAAATGAACCCTGAAGGACGCACTCATTCATTTAACGAAATGTCTATCCTGTGCTGGGTTATGCGGACACAAAGATCAGCAGTGACCAGTCTCTTGGGGGTAGATAAGGGGAGTCAGGTATTCTAAAATATTATATTTAAATAAATTTTTTCCTGTTGCATTTATTTAACATTTTAGTAACCAGCAGCACAGACATTAAAGTCCCAATGTGTTTAAGTAGAATGTAAACATTTGCTCAAAGCTGTGGGTGTCTGAAAGCAGAGAAGACTTTTCTAAGAGATACAGAAACATAAAAGAATCACTTTTCTGCACTTATTCTGTAAGTGAAGAGGCAAAATGTCCTAGAGTCCAGACGTAAGTTCCATTTCCATTTTTTCTATTTCAAAAACATTGGCCCGACCTCATCTTGCTTTTGACAGTTCACTAATCTGTCTTTAACGGGATAAAGCTGAAGAACTACTACCAAACATAGACATCTTGCTTAGAAATTAGAATGTAAGCACCAAAAGATTTGGCCAGGATCTAACCTGGTAGAAATTCAATGATGAAATCCCTGCAATTCATCACCGTTGCCTACGAGCACTGCTGGAGCAGCTGCAGAAATGACCCCTTGTGCCCACAAAGGGAGACAGCTGCCTTATGCTAAGCGACACTGAAACTTCTCCCCGTTTTGCTGTGAGCCTACCAAGTCAGCAAAGCTCCGTGGGCAGAACTTTGCGAGCCTCTCCACCCTGGCTGCAGCTCTGCCTCCTGCTATGCAATTGATTCTGTCCTGCCTGCTGGTGTGGGCACTCTAGGTCACCCACTGTCCACAGCCAATTTGGAATTGACCAAGAGTTTTCACAGTGAGGCGACAGGGCAAAACACTAATGAGATTCACAAAAGCCTGGGTCCTAATCCCATTTCGGCCACAGTCCTCTAAATTATTTCAATAAAGATTTACTAAACACAGGCATGCTCCCTGTCCTAGTAGAACTCAGAGTCTACGGCTGATTTGGTGGGTAGAATTGGGAAGCTCACTGTGCCTACTTCAGTCAGACACCTACACGCACACACACCCCTGACTTTCATTCCTTGATCCTGCCACGCCCCCCAGTCCTCCGCCTCGTCTGTGGACGTGCTGTGCCCTCCTGCTCACTTTCCTTCGTCTACATAGTTCACTGAGCTTTCTACTTAGAGACCTCACTTCTTCCAGGATGCCTTCTTGACTCCTCCAAGACTGGACTGGGTGCTCCTTCCAGACATAAGTATCCTATAGGCACTTATCACAGGGTTTTACAGACATGTCTATTTTCCTCCCCAGACGGGAAGATCCAGGGAGCCGTGCCTGTGCCCTGCTCGGGGTTGCGGGTCCTGTCCCCCTGTTCCAAGCACAGCGTCTGGCACATGCTGTGATTCACTGGGCACTGTACACCCAGCAGAGTTGACCACAGCTCACCTCCAGCTCACAAATATTTGCTGAGCCCTATAATTGCCCTCAAGGAAATCAAGACAAAAAAAAAAATTGTGTTAGCAAAACACTGAAACTGTGAAAACCAATGATATGGGGGTTAAATATTACCTTACCTGGGAGCATGTGGCAGGAGAAGTGATAGTCATCAGTCACAAAAATGAATTTAAATTATCATGCTTTTTTCATGTGTGGTGTTTGGTTTTGTTCCCTAACACATTGATATATGCGAAAATAAACTAGAGCTCCTCTGGTTTAGAGTGACCCTATATAGTTCCAGGAAGTCTGTACTCATCCTTTAAGCCCCAATTCTATATGAACTCCACCCCCCCGCCCACCGCCTCCCAGCCCCTAAGCTAACACTTTCTCATCTGAATTTCCATTGGCTCTGACTGCCTGGATCACTCATCTGACATTTGTTGGTTTTGTTCATAGCTGCATCTCTAGCAATTTGTACAGCATCTGACATAAAAGAGGGGCTCAATGATTAGTGAATTTAGTCCAAACTCACTTGTATGATAGCACGACGGTTAAAAGCAAAGTACCACCTTAGGAATGATACAGATCCTAGTTCAAATCTCAACTCTGGTCCTTGCCAGCTTCATCATGTAGGCAAGTTATTCAACCACTCTGAGCCTCAGTTTCTTTATCTGTAAAATGGAGATGATACTACTGATACCTCCCAGTAGTGAGGTGAGGGATTAAATCAGACTATGCGTGCAAAGTACCTAAAAGACCTCCAGGCACATGAGAATAACTCAATAACCCAACGGGGCAGGTACCATTACCATGATCTTTTTGTTGCTGTCACAATGGTCCTTTCTGTTCACAGCCCAAGGCCTCAACGACATTAACAGTGGGCCCTAAAGTTATAAAGCAGGCATTTATAACATCTATTGTCGACATACACAGAAGGCTTTAGGATAGTGGTGGAGAGAAAGAGGAAGATGAGGATGGTAACTACTACTTCCTCTAATGTCGCTAATGTGCAACCCTTTGGCAGGCCTTTGTTTTCAAAAAGACCATCTGAGAAGCAGGAGAAGAGAAAGACAAGCTCGAGTCCTTTCCTGAAGAAATGTGCTTCCCAGAAGGATTCCACCAGACCCCTTGATCACAAACCACGAAAAACCACGGGATGTTTTACAGCCAGGAATCTCTTCCCACCCCCAACTCCTGCCTGCCCCGCCTGCCAAAATCTTTGCTCGCTGAGGGTACGCAAAGCTGTTTCTGTGCTTTAGATCAACTGACAACTCAAAGTTACAATCTGCTTTTATCTGAATCAAAGGCAAAAAGATAAACGTCTTAGTCTTTACTTAGGATTCCTAGGCCAGCACCAAGGCTGTCTATGAGGTTCTGGAGGGAATGCAAAGAGCAGGGCTGTTGGTTACCTGCTTCCTGCTCTGTTTACTGCCTGGTGCGCTCCTGGGATGGGGCAGCTTCTGGAACTGGGATCCCAGAAAGGGGGGTACATTCCAATATCCCATCTGAACTGGATTAAAGTTAAATAGATACAAGGAAAGGACCGGGACCAGAAATTCTCTTCTCTACTGTCCTTGAGGCAGTTTCTACTCTTTTTATTGAGGGGAAACTGAGGCCCAACGAGGGGAGCCACTTAACCACTAACACTTTTGGGTAGGAGAAGAACTGGGTCCAGCACATCTACTTGAATATGGCATGAACAAGAAGCCATTTTTTAAACCACTTTATTGAGATATAATTCACATACCATAAAATTCATGCATTTAAAGCATGTGATTCAATGGCTTTTAGTAGACTAACGAAGTTGTACAACCATCACCACAATCTAATTTGAAAACATTTTCATCAGACGGAAAAGAAACTCTGTAGCACCAGCAGTCACTGCCCATTTCCCCACCCCCCGGCCCTGGCAACCACTAATCTACTTTCTGTCTCTACAGATTTGCCTACTCCGGACGTTTCATATAAATGGAACCACACAATATTTGGTCTTTTGTGACCAGAACACAATTTTTTCATGGCAGACTTTCTGGCTGCTCATTGAATGATTATCCAGAGCTGCACCATCAAATGTTGTAGCCACTAGCTCCATGTGGCTATTTACATTAATTAAAATTTATGCATTAAAAATTTGGTTCCTCATTCACATTAACCACATTTTGAGTACCGAATAGCCACACGTAGCTAGTGGCTACCATGTTAGACAGCACAGACTATTTCCATCGCTGCAGACAGCACTGTTGGGCAGTACTGCAGAGGACACGGAGGCATTTGCTGACTGATTAAATACAGAAATGTGAAATGCCTGCTCCTCCTGGTGTCAGAGAGGTACCTAGAGCAGATGGAGAGTGAGGATGAGGAGGAGGTCAAGGGAGAAGGAGGGAAGGAGGGAGGGACAGAGGCTGAGAAGAGCCAGTTCCCTCCTCCCACCTCACCTTGGTGATACTCCCAGAGCCTGGAGAGCTCCCCCCACACCTACCCCAGACCTCAAAAGCTCTCTGTTGAGTTAAGCTCATCCAAAAGGCAGATACGCCAAAGCCCTTGGAAAGACTTCAAGGAACCTGGCCTCTACCTTCACCGTTTGATGATTTCTGAAGCGTTTCATGCCAGAAGGTGATCTGAGGGGCTCCTTAACGAGACTGAACAGTTCTGATCAGTTTCCGGCCAGCAGTGGCCATTTCGGATGCCAAGACATGAGCACTAATGCTGACCAACACCCCGAGGCCAGAGGCCTGGCACCTTGGCAGACTCAGACAGAAGGGAACACGGAAAGCTCCCCGCCCCCTTCCTTGGGCTGTTTGTTAATTCAGCTACAATGTCTTTCCTCTCATCTGTCCAAAGACTCTGTAGTCACCAGTTCCCAGGAATGGGGCAGCAGGTTGTTTTGAATTGTGGGTCTGGACGTGTTAAGATGATCACAAGAGCCATGGCTGAAGGATGATAAAAAAAACCAAAAGGATAGCACTCTGGCAGGCTGAGGCGGGCAGATCGTTTGAGCTCCGGAGTTCCAGAGCAGCCTGAGCAAGAGCGAGACCCCGTCTCTACTAAAAAACAGAAAGAAATTAGCTGGACAACTAAAAATATATAGAAAAAATTAGCCAGGCATGGTGGCGCATGCCTGTTGTCCCAGCTACTTGGGAGGCTGAGGCAGGAGGATCACTTGAACCCAGGAGTTTGAGGTTGCTGTGACCTAGGCTGATGCCAGGACACTCGAGCCTGGGCAACAGAGTGAGACTCTGTCTCAAAAAAAAAAAAGAAAAAAAAAAAAAAAGAAAGAAAAGAAAAGAAAAAGAAAAAAAAAAAGGAAAAATAAAACCACATTCAGAAAAAGATCCTCTGACCATTTACCTATCAGAGTCCTTTGCTCCAAAGCACTAGGGAGAAAAATCACCAATTCTGACTTTTTTTAAAAAGTTGTTTTAGAAGAGTATAATTAAATTAGCTAATTTCCTTTTGTTTAAAACTGCCAAAAGAGATATCTTTTCTTCTACTTTAGCCAATTTATAAAGAACAAAATGACAGCCTAGCAAATGTTTCTCTCAATATGTTTGCTAGTCCGAATCAATACTTTTGGGAGGATTTCAAGAATCAATACATCAATAGGTGACATTTCTAGGATGCCAGGAGCAAAAGATAACTGGGTGGATATTTGCTAAGCCATGACTAGCATGCATTTGCTAGAATCTGTCCTTTTAGCAAAGGTCACTGTGTGTTTCTCGGTTCCTTGGTTTTCAAAAACATCTTTCACAGTGGTTTCTCCAAGCGAGAAAGGGGGTTACGTGGGTGCTTCGGACTTTTGATCTGAGGCAAGAGACCAGGAGTGGGGAACTGGCTCTTTGGGGTTCTCAGTTCAGCAGCTGTGGTGACTTTGTCCTCTGTAGTCATTTCTGACTTTTGTACATCCACAAATTACAAACAATATACACACAATTTAGGGTGTTTCTCGTGTGTTTCATCTCACGTAATCTACATAATAACACTATCCTCATTTCCATTTCAGAGCAGAGGAATTTGAAGTTCAGAGATGTTAAACGATTCATGAAAGTCACACAGCCATCAGGTGGAATTGCTGGGAACAGACCCCAGGTGTCCTGAACCCCAGCATTCAGGCATTCAGACCGTCTTCACTACATGACAACTTCCGCCAGTGATGTGGGCGAGAAGGCAGAGCAGCGTGGGTGTACGAAGGCCAAGGATCCCCAAGGCCGCAGAACTGGCTTCTGTGCAGCCAGGCACGTTCTGCAGGGGGCTGCTTTCACAGACAGTTCCCACCTTCTTACCTAGGCCAAAAGGGCCTCCTCAAGTAAGTGGTGCTGTGTTCCCTCACTGACCTGCCTGAGTGTGCTACTCAGAGACCCCTTCTACGGGAATGGGGTGATAGCCAAGGACGATCCGGCCCCTCTCCGCACTGTGAGCTCTCAGAGTGCCATGCCCCCATACTCATAGGAAACCACGAGTCTGTCTCAGTTTACCTTTTATGAGCTCAGAGTATTCTCCTTTTCATGTGACTTCGCTGAAGACGGACTATTACCTTGACAAATGAAATCTATCCGTCAATACATAATTATTGGGTCTGACTCACTGTGGCAGACTGATTTGAGAAACAGCCCCAGTCTCTAGCCCTCTCTGTATCACACATGCTTTGCAATGTGACTTTGCAGCTCCTCCCTCAATAGGTGGGATCTGTGTCCTGATTTTATGAATTTGGGCAGGCCACACAACTAGCTTGGGCCAACAGAATGAAGAAGAGAACCGATGTCCCCTTTCAGAGCTTAGGCCTCCAAGGGCCTTGCATACTACAACCCTCTGTCCTGGAACCACCACCGTAAGAGCAGCCTAGACTAGCCTGCTGGAAGCTGAAAGACCACGTGGAGAAATCTGGGTTGTGTCAGCTGAGGCTATTACAGATCCGCCAGGGTGGTCGATGTACCAGACACCTCGGACACATGAGCGAGGCCCAGCCCAACCCCTGAGCCTGATGCACCTTTGCGGAATCATCCTGTCAACCTGTAGGCTTGGGAGAAAGAATACACAGCTATTACTTGAAACTATTGGCTTTTAGGGGCTGGGGAGATGGGGTGATTAGTCACAACCTGTTTCACCAAACTTACCAAGGGTGGAGGATCCAGAAAAACGTTAGTTCCCACAAGTTTCATTATTAAGTGTTTCCTAGGTAGCACTGGGTTTCAAGTAAATTGGGAAAGTAAACCCTATTTCTATTGGAGGGCTTGAGACTGAAATGGCTCAGAACTTGGCTAAAAGACCAAAAGCTTGGAGTCAGGTGACCCAGGTTAGAATCCTTGCCCTAGCATCTATGTCCTATATGGAAAAGTCTCTCTTCCTCAGGTGTTCACTGATTTTGACTCTGAGCCAGGGGAATTTAACACAAGGCAAAGTAATTCTGGCCCCCAGAAAGGTTTATTACTGAAGGCCAGAGCCTCATTCACACATGAACAACAGGAGAGAATGAGAGCCCGCAGCACACAACCATTAAAAATAGGGCCCAGTTTCTTCCCTATAAGGTCTAAACAACTTGCTCTTCTGTGGGCTCTGTCCCTGGTTTTCCTTAATGAATACTGCCCCCTGCAGCTTGAATCGGAAATAGATTTTTAACAATAATTGTGCATGGGGCTGGGTGCAGTGGCTCATGTCTGTAATACCAGCACTTTGGGAAGCTGAGGTAGGAAGATCACTTGAGGTCAGGAGTTCAAGACCAGCTTGAGCAACACAGTGAAACCCCATCCCTACAAAAAAATTTAAAAATTAGCTGGGCATGGTGGCACATGCCTGTAGTCCTAGCTACTCAGAAGGCTGAGGCAGGAGGACTACTTGAGCTCAAGAGTTCTAGGCTGCAGTGAGCTGTGATCAGACCACTGCACTCCAGCCTCAGTGACAGAGTGAAACTGTCTCTGAAGAAAAAAAATTCTGCATGGATAACTGCCTGAAGACATTCATATCTGGCTCTAGAAGAGGGCAAGGAAATGAATCCAAGTGTTAAATGGTTGAAACCACCCGTGTATAACTTCTCACTAAGTAGCCAGGATTTCTGCACAGCAGGAATCCTCCCTGTGGCCTCTCTGATGTTGTGAACCTGGCATGTTCGAGACAATTTATCTGAAGTTAAGGGAGAAATCTTTCCAAGCATGTGAATGTAGTAAAAGAAGTCATCACAAATGGCACACAGGCCATATCTGCACAAGATGTGACTTTTTTCCAGCACATAAATGAATCCTAGGCTATAAGTAGCATCATTAATAATAAAGTGCATTTTGGGAATAAATGAATACCTTTAAAGGAATCAATCCAAAGACAAGGCTTTGGGAAGCCTCATAAACTGTGGGGATGTGTGTAACATCACTGAGGTGGAGGAGGCCTTTCTAGAAGCCAGAAAAATCACACCAATTCTACCCTTGCCTGAAACAATCAAATCCTAGACTTGCAAGGAATCTTAGAGAAAATCTATTCCAACCTACCACTAATGTAAGAAACCTCACCTATAGCAACCTTAGCAAGTGATGATCTAGCCTCTGCTTGAGTACCTCTGGGGTCAGGGAACTCACTACTCCCAAAACAGCCTGTTCAACCATGAGAAAATAAATGTGAAAAGTACTTTTAGATATATAGATATGTAGATACACATGGAGCCAAAGCTTGCCTCCCTATAATTTTTCAGTTCCATTATTCTGTGGCCAGAGAGAGAAGGAAAAGGGTGGTCTAAGATATAGATCTTCATTTTTACAAGGGAACTGGTCTCTCTCCATAAAACTGTTTTCTGAACATCCTTTGTTTCTAATCACTGCATGGGCGAACGGGTGCACTGAGCAAAGTGAGCCCTGCAAACTTTATCTGTGGGTCTCACCCTGATGAGTTCATTCATAGTACCTAATTATTTTCATAAGAGCAGTTATCATAAAATATAATGACACTATTTGTATTTTGTTTACTATCTGACTCTGCTACCAGATTGTAAATTCCATAAAGGCAGGAATTGTTATCTGTTTTTTCAGTTGAATATTTGGTGACTGGCATGCTGCCTGACACACAGAAGGCACTCAGTAAACGACCTCCGACATGAACACAAGAAGGACTGAGATGCAAGTACATGAATGTGTAATGAAGAAGGGAGGGAGTCATTCACTCCATACTGCACAGTCTAGTTTAGACTTATTTGCCTCTTAAAAATGGAACCAAATCTAGATAACTTGGTTTTTTTTTTCTTGGCAGCAAAAATCGACTAGTGCCCTCAAAGATCCTTTTCCTTAGGGCTAAACCTGATCCTCGCATCCACCCTTGGGCTGCCCGCCCAAGCAGCCTTGTGAACACCGATTTTAGCTCAGGTCTGCTGTCAGTTCCTTACCACTCAAGAGAAACTTTTTCCACCAGGCCACAGGAACCTGATCACACCCACACTGTGGGTTTTCTCCAGTTCACATACATTCTCCAAAATTGAGGAAACAAATGTGGAGAGGCCCTGTCTGGAGGAAAACAGTTAGACAGTCTGCAAGTCATTATCCTCCCCAAGTGCCCTGAGAATGCCAGGCTAGAAACCCAGGATCCACTAGGAGATGTGACACACAACCTGGGCAGTAGGGGGCAGCAGAGACTGACTGTCCTAGGCTGTCCTGGAGCCAAACGACTTTTTTTCCCCCTTAAGCTTTGCTTTTCCCAGGGTAATTATAGGTCATTGATTTCCCACTCCACATTTAAGGAAAATGCTGTGATCCTCCCATTCTGAAAAGGGCAAATTTTCAGAATTCTCCCATGCTAAAAAGAGCATTAGGTGTTGAGAGGCCTTCTTTACCTTTGCTTTTATGAAGGAATTAGGCCAGGCCATCGATTTCCAGCAGCAGGTTATGTCTGTTCACTGCCCACAGAGTTCAGGGAGCCAGGCCAATCACAAGAATTGGCACAGCTGCTGCTAAGGAATCAGGCAAAACCTCCTAGGACACTTAAGAATGTGAGCAGTGTCCCCAGGGTCTTGGCACAAACCACTCTGCAGCACGACACCTGCAGGCAGCCCGGGTATCATTCTCACCACGAAGCAGATATATTGTGAACATGATCTTGGAGATGAATATTCCCCACGTGACCCCCTGGTCTGACATCCTCATCAGGAGAAGATGGTTCCCTGGCACAGGGGCTCTGTGTTGGTCTCCCGGTGAAAGGCACACACTGGCATAATCCTGAAGGCATTTATCTGTTAGGTTCACTGAAGCCTGAGGATGCTGTGTCCTCAGCACGAGAGGCAGCCAAGTATGCGCTCCCAGAAACTCATTAAGTTGCTGCAGCGACGTGAGCTGCGAGCTTTACCGTTCAGGAGCTCTCCCCTCGTTCTGACCAGCACTCGTGCTTGCAATTGCACTGTGAATATGGGCCATATGTGCTCACAGAACAGCTAACTTCATACCCCAAGATGTATTTATCTTCTCATGCTGATGAACGCTGTCAAATGCCAAACTTGGAGAAAAAGAGTATTTAAGAGGAACAGTTAAAAGAATGACTAAACTACATCCTGACTGCAGATGACACCTGGATAAAAATGACTGTGAGAGCACCCAGAAACATAAATACTTTCCCCTCGCAATGATCCTTGAAATTAAATTGAATTCATGTATATGTGACGTGTTCCACATAACAGATGGAAGCAAGAGAGATGCTGAGATTTATCACCTGAACATCGGATGAACATCACATAGTCATTTTCCATTCTCGAGACAAGACTAATCAAAGAGATAGTCCATCTTCCTAAATGATTTATTTTCCTTCCCTTTCTCTCTACTCATTCTCTGTGTTACAAAAAGCCAGGTTTATTGTATTTTAGAGAAAGGACATATAGCAGAACCATAGCTCACACATTGGTTTTGAAACACATCCATATTGAGAGAAAAGCAAACATGGTAATATCCGTTTTATTCTTCTCTGCTTTAGTGTTAAACATCATTCATTTCACACATTAGCGGGATCTTTGCGTCTCCTCCTCTGAAGCCTCTTCTGAATTACGCAGTAGATCAAGAAAATGACTCCCAAAGGGGGCTGGAGAGACTACACCAGATACAATTTCTTTCACCTTGATGTTTGACTTTGGTTTAATGTTTGAGGTTAAGGACAAAAGCTAGGATGGAGTACGGGAGGTAGAGCACATCATTCCGTTGCCCCTTTAGGTAGCTCTAGTAATGCTCTGCTTTCCTCTGGCCGGGATGGCATTCTTATATTCCTAAAGCACCACCAAGCTCTGCAAGCGCCAAGTCGAGAGACAGCCAAAAGACGATTCTCCCTGTAGGGCACAGGTGAGCCGACCTCCCCCTCAGAGCACCTGCTTGCCTTGTATTCCCTCTGCTACCTCATCTAGACCCCAAAGGGACACTCCCTTCTTTATATCTCCAGCCTAATTAGGAGATCAAAATCCTTTCTCTTATCGTCTATTAGCTCTGCCGAAACAAGATAGCAATGAGAATTTAAAAATATAGAAAGAAGAACTTCACTCAAGACTAGTGAGGCAATAGCACAAAACCAAAAGAAGATAAGACCACTCATGCAAGTAGGTAAGGCTACCCAGCTTAAGTTGCTGGCTCTGAGAATAAATTTAAATATATATATGACAAAATGCATATGCACAACTAAGTGGGCTCCCCATTTAGGGAGCTCCTGCTATGTGCCAAGCATTAATCTAGGTGTTTTATTACCCAGATTACTTATTGTCTCCATTCCCCATAACAATATACTATAGAGTAGTTGCTGAAAATTGAAGGATAATTAGAAAGCAGTGCTGTCTTTCAAAAGGAACTAAGAAATCCTGCCAGGACAAGGGTTCTCAAGCTTCAGTGCCATAAGAATCACATGGGTGTAATATGTAGACTTCTGGGCTCTAATTCAGAAATCTGAATTAGAAGGATTAGGTTTATAAAGCCTGGAGATTAGTTCTTTTTATCAATTACCTCAAGGGATGATGATGTAGATGGTCCCTGAGTCACACCTTGAGAAACAACAGTCTAGAGTTTTGAATTTACGAAGGTCTCACCAGATCATGGGACTGGAACCGTGTGCTTCAGAGTTAACAGAGAGCTACCCATGTTGAACCTGTTCTCTCTTTAATCACACATGGGCGATTTGCATATACTATGTCAGAATGGAAAAATGTTACTACTTAGGCATTATTTCGAAGAGAGCTGCCATGTGTTTGGGGACTTTTCATCTATTCAATCAGACATTGCCAATTTGTTTAGAACAAAAGGAAACTGTGGTGTGAAATGCAAACTATAAAAATGAAACCTGTCTTTACTGCAGGAGCCATAACCACCGTGGCTTATGAAAGGGCACCACTAACAGGTACCAACTGACCTCACAGTATTTCAAAATGTCAGAACTTAGCAACTGTTCATGCCATGCAAATGACACCTACAATGTCAATAAACCCCAGCCATCAGAAAATAACAATAAGTCATACCCATCACAGAAACATGTACAACAAATAGAGTGGTGATAAGGACAGAAAATTTAAACTCGGTTATGCAAAAAATTAGAAAGAATGCTTCATATCTAACATTCTCCCATCATTAGGGCTAGAGCAGCCTGTTGCCACGTCACAGATATAAAATAAATAAACTGAATCTTCAAGAGGCGAGCTGACTCGTTCTTAGAAAAAAATTAAGAAAACCTTTTCCTCTATTGCACGAGAATTTGACCCTGGAGTAGCCTTCTAACCGTTCCCCTAGAAACCTGATAAAGACAATGTCTACTGTGTTACTAAGCAACGTTGCTCATGGTAAAAATGACGCTTGATTGTTAGATCATGTCTGGACTGGGAAAAACCATGAAGGAAGTAGAAATACTTCTTGGAGACACCATCATTTTGAGCTTCTCTGACTGCTATGACTACTGACTGGGCCTTCTCCTTGTGAGAACTCCATGACAAAACGAGTGTAAAAATATAGTGAACCCAGCAAATATACTCTCAGGTTAGCACCCAGACCAGAAGAGCGGGATGAATCCTTCCTTCCCAGCCTTCCTTTCCTTTTCTCTAGGCAAACACCTGGGAATGGAAATCAATGCAAACAATATCACTTCTCGGAAGTCCTCCCTGAGCCTTCCTAACTAAGCTCATCTTTTTCCTTACAACTTTGAGCATCTCTATTATAGAATATGGGAGCAGCGCCCCTGCCCTGAGACTGAGAGCCCCTGGCAAGCACAGCCTGTGTCTCCATCCTCCCTGTCACTGCAGCCAGCCCAGCGCTGGATACATTGCAGGTGCTCCATAAATGGTGATGACATGAACAAACGAAGAAATACATGAAACAGGGCACCCCAACCCTATTCCTTTCTGCATGACTTGGACCAGTGAATTAATTCCTTATAGTCTAAACTGTAATTTTATGTCAGAGTCCTGGTTAATGGCAGGACATGGGCAACTTTTGGGGGGTTCCATCTCCCAATCACTAAGCCACATACATAGTTTGCTTCATCAGCCGCAAAGTGACATGTTTATAGATTCTAAATCAATGGCCCCAGAGTTACTCAGACATGACATAGTGCTGAAGCCTGTAAAACTCTGTCTCGAGCCACGTCTGGCTCTTCTCTTCCACCTATGACAGGCAGGAGTGAACAAAGAGGAAGGGAGTGACATGGAGAAGGAAGAGCAGAGGAGGAGACCCACCAGAAAGCACAGGTGGCACTCACCTTAGATGAGGCCCGACAGCCAGTGCAGTCTGAAGAATTCATTCACATCTCACGGTGGCTTAGTGATGGAAGCCCTCAGACGCACTCACAAGGGGAAACTGAGGCCAAGGATGTTAAGTGTCTTGAGAGTAGACAGCTTGATCTCAAACCTAAGTGCTTTCTGAACTATGTCAAAGCCACTGGTTGTCACAGCAAAGTCTCAGCAAACAAGGCCAGTTTTTATCTAGTAGTCTTGTTTTTTTAGCTTCTTAAAATAATTTGCCTCATTTCAAAAAAATGAAAGTATTTTTTGCCCAAGAGAGTGATAAAAGTGGTATTAAGTGTGTAGGGAAACTAGTTTTCTCATGTTGCTGATGGGAATATAAATAAGTACAACCTTTTGGGAACGAAATTTGGAAGCATTAATACAACTGTAAAATGTGCATACCCTTTGATCCAACAATCCCACCGAAATGGTTATATACATGTAAAAACGCATACAAGGCTATTAATCTCAGCACTATTTATAATATCAAAAAATTAGAAGCAGCCTAAATGAAATTGATTAAAGCTATTAAGGCAAATCCATATAATGGAGTACAGTGCAACTATTATGGAGAGTGACTTATACGTAGAGATAAAAAAACAGCCTGTCTATGATTTGGTGATTTTATTTATAGAATTTTCAAAGTAATACCTTTTTTGTTTTTTTATTTTGAGACAGAGTCTCACTCTGTCGCCTGGGCTAGAGTGCTGTGGTGTCATCATAGCTCAAATTCCTGGGCTCAAGTGATCCTCCTGCCTCAGCCTCTTGAGCAACTAAGACTACAGGTGAATACTGCCATACTTGGCTAATTTTTAAATTTTTTTGTGGAGATGGGATCTCACTGTTGTCCAGGTTGGCCTAGAACTCCTGGGCTCAAGTGATCCTCCCACCTTAACCTCCCAAAGTGCTGGGATTACAGGCATGAGCCACTGTGCCCAACCACACCACAACTTTTTTTTAAAGTCTATGTATTCTTTCCTGTAGAAATATATTTATTCTGATTGATTTAGAAAAAAAAGTCTACATATCGGCTCACCTGAGAATGAAATGCCAGAACACAACCCAATCAGGGCCTGACTCACTCACAGGAAAGCTTCGGTGAAGGATGAAAGAGCACAGACCTTGGGACTATATCATGGACTTTACCTCGTCTGAACACAGTCCACACCTCAACTACAGCACCAACCACGAGGAACTGCAACTTATCTGTTCCCACGTGCGTCCCTCTCCAAGACAGAACCTCTCAAGGCAAAGGATGTGACATTACGTATCCGTGTGCCTGTTGTGTCCTACACGTTGTCAGGTGGCTGAGTTATTTCTGATCCTCCTCCACACACTACATTTTGCACGTAAGATGACTAGTTCATGAGCTGCAATAAAGAGGTCAGGTTCAAGGGCAAACATAAGAACCATGACAAAAGGAAGAGGAAATACAAAAGTCTCTGAAACTAAAGTCCCACTCGGCTTTTACCTCAGGATGGTGGGCAAATTATCAGTATAAAAAGCACCGAGGCTGCCCCAAGGCCTCTCTGCCTCGCCTGCCCCGGGTAGGAGGGATGAGAAACGCCCCCTCCCACAGACCCGCAGCCGCCATCAGTTACTCTTCTCACTGCGGATCCCCACAGGAGTTTGTCAGCCTCGCGGCTCACGGAACATTCTCACACACATCACCTCACCTGGTCCTTACAACAGACCTCCCAGGGGACAGGGCAGAGCCAGTTTGAATCCCAGAGTTGAACTTGGATATAAATTCCAGCGCTTAATTACCCATGAGGGCAAATCACTTAATCTCAATTAGCCTCATTTTTCTACTTTGAAATTGGGTTAGTGGTATTTACCTCGCAGGATGATTGTGACGATCAGGTAAGATATTGAAAACCGCAGTCCCTGGCACATAATACATGCTCAATAAATAAGTACGACTTCCCTTTGTTTCTGTTGACACTAAAGCCTTTCCCCGGGGATTGCCTCCATTAAAATAGGCAGCCACAGTCCTTTAAGGGGCCTCATTGCTCTCAGGCTGCTCAGGGCACACAGGGGAGCCCCTGCGCGGGCAGGGACAGACTGGCGGCTGTCTTAGCACTGGTGGGCAGCCTCTGTGCAGGCTCTGGAACACGGTATCCTCCCATCCACCAGGGACTTTTATTGTCTCAATTATTTGGACTTGGGTCTCACATCCATCCTTCAGACTTTATGACAGCTTCTCCCCAAATGACCATGGGACAAAGACAGACCGGCCCCCCAGAGGAGAAGTCCCCCCAGGCTTTACCTAGTACCTTCCCAACTCTCTCCTCTCGTGTCAACCTGCACATCTCCAACCAGCCCTCAACAGGAAGACGTCAGGCATTTGTTTGCCACTTCCAGGGAAAGCTCAGTATTAATTGTGATTCTGGAACCAAAGCGTCTGAGTGTGAATCACATTCCACCCCTACCTCTAGTGTGACCTTGGCAAATATTTGACCTTTCTTGCTTTGGTTTCATCCTTTGTAAAATGAGGATAAAATGAGGCACGCAGTAGGTACTCAAAAAAAGTTTAGCTTTTCTGTTGATGTAAAAACTAAAAAAACTTTCTATATATTATGTATATGTGTATATGTGTGTATAAATGCATTGTGAAAGTTCTGGAAGAATATAAAGTGGTGGTATATTGGTACTCTTTAAGGAGCACATAAACGAGAACTTTTATTTGATATATATACTGGTACCATTTTACAAGCACATATTATTTTTGTAATCTAAGTACACGTTTTAAAAAACACACTTGGGTATGGTAAAGAAAAGGAAAGAAAGGGGGGGAGGGGAGAGAAGGGAAAAAAGAGAGAGAAGAAGAAGAAAAATGGTTTGAGGCAGAAACCAAGGGCTAGATCGCAGAGAGTCTCGACCAGTTGAGACATCCTGGTTATGGCTTTAGTGCTATTTGCAGAGTTCCCAGTGCCTTGGCTGGGAAACCTTCTGTCATATATATATCTGTCAGCCCTGTATAAATTTCCTTCATATTTGGGGGGGAAAAAGAAAATGATTAGCAAACTCTTGGGGAGACCAGTTCCACTGAACCAAGTGATGGTGGTGGAGGTTCTGATCTCACTCGCAGGAGGAGGGCTGCCCAGGCTCCCGGGGCACTTTAGGGAGTGAGGGGCAGCTCTTCCTGGTCTCAGGGGAACAGAGGGATATTATCCAGGGTAAGCCCTATGAAGCTTCTACATCACCAGGTAGGAAATGCTTCCAAGAGACCTGGACATAGCCCCCAAAGAAGGCTAGACCACTCTGCCTAGCAGGAAGGAAGGAGGGCTCTGTCTCTCATTAAAGACTCCTCTAAGTGGCCTTTTTCCTAGTTTCTCTAATGTCTCAAGAGATCTGGGCTGAAGCAAGCAAAGGTCTGCTTTACTACCTTCTGTGCAGGATGCCCACAGGGCTATTCACCTTTTCCCTCCATCCTAAAAGCTCAGTACTATGTATAGTAAAAAAAAAATAATAATCATATCCTTTTATGGCAAAAGTTACATCACCACAACCCCAGGAGCAACGCTGTCTACTCCTTATATGTAGCCAAGATCTTCCCTGAGCCAACCCACATTCCTGATTTTTTCCAAGGGTGAAAACCCCCTTGTTCCTAATTCCCCTCACATTATTTCTGATGGGTAAAAAGCTTATCAGCTCACAAAATGCATGTCCCAAGAAGCTTAGATTTCTGGAAAACTACCTAATATATACAGCGTACTCTATGAAAATTTATCTTCAAATTCCAAATGCTGTATGGCTTCTATCCTCTTATGGGCCCCCACCCAAACAAATGCAGTTTGTCTTGCTGGCAACTATGAATATAACAATGTTATCCCCATTTTTATCAACGCCTCTGTTAACAAAGTTCCTGCCAGCCAAGTATGTCTTTGTGACACATTCTCACCACCCTATCTGCAAACCCTCCTCCAACCCCAACCAAACTCACCCAAAGGAATTACATAGATCTACTATGAAGACAGACGCCAAAAAGGACCCTCAAGAAGGTGACTCACCTTTCTCGTGGCTGCTTGGCAGTGGGGGCGGGGAGGTGACTGGCTTGGACTTATCATAGTTGTTAAAGCTCTGGCTGCGTCGGTTGTTGGCAGCAGCCGACCCTCCTCGTGTTTTGGCCTCGTTGCCCGCAGTGGATACTCTCGTGGTAGGACCTGGAAGTCTAAAATGCAAAAGCAACAGGGTAATGCATTCAGTCTCACAAGAATAGCAGTGTCTCAGGAGAAGGAACTGCAACCACCCAGGAGGTAAAAGAAACCATCCAAGACATTGGGTCTGTGGACGTTTGCCAGTCAAATGATTTGGTGGAAGCCACTACAAACATCTAGGCTAGTAATAACCCAGCAAAAGTCCAACAGTAAAATGTGAACAGTTTTCCTTTGAGCAAAGAGAGAAATTTTGAAGGAAAAAAAATATGAATATGTTTGTGGATTAAAAATACAATGCTAATCTTTTTTTTTCCCCCTCTGGGATGGGTATTTTTACTTTCCAATGGGGCCAAGCCATGTCAGCTCTAACTTTATCAAGCATAGAACCTAAAGGCCTGATAAGATCCTACAGTTTACCTTGTGTGTGCATCTCCTGTGACAGGTATTAAAAGTAGTGTTTTCCATAATCCAGGGACATAAATATCAAGAAAAGGAAACAGTATATAATGGTGAGACAGGGAATTGCTACCACTCAGAACCAACATATGTATAATGAAAACTTAAGGCCTGGGTGGAAACCCTTGTCCAGACATACATTTTCCTTCAACACCTGACAACCTGTCTCCATAGGTGTTACTTTGAGGCTGAATACCAGCTTCTATGAATAGTAGTAGATGGATAAAATCACACACTCTTTCTGTAAAACTGACAGGAATTTGTTAGCCTAAAGACAAACACACATCCTCCCCTTAGATAAAACACCTCATTTCGCGTGGCTTGGGAAATTAAGTCACCAGACTTCTTTGTAATGTGGCTAAAGACATTATGGCCCATTTTCCAAAGAGTTAACAGTAAGACTCCCCAAATCAGAATTTTGGTCCAGGGACTTACTAAGCAGGCTGTTTCCAATAATTAAAGTTGAGATGATGAAATATTTAGTTATATCTTTCGGCTAAGACCCACTTAGCTGCGTTTAAAAGCCACTGGAATCTCAGTCGGCTAGCATTAGATCTAGTGATAAGTCTGAATTTTCAACCATAAAACTTTCAGCCTTCTCTTGCCATGCAAATCTGTAAGCACCAAAGAAGTCTGCAGTCTGGAAGCATTTTAGATACAAGCAGGCAATCACTTTAAACTTTTTCTTGTTGGCTGAGCAAGAAAGATGGTTGTAGAGTAAACAGAGAACATGAGCTGGTGTGAGAGGACTGTAAAATTTATACAGTTAAGGAGAAGCTGGCCCAATTCCCTGACGGATCTGGGAGAGAAGAAAGGGGGTTAGCTCTTCCCCCAACGAGTTGCAGTGAGAACTTTAAGGCACCACTTCCCACTGCATGGGAGCACTTGCCCCTCTGTTAATTTACCCCACCTTGTCTGGAGGATATTAACCCCACAAAGATAGGTACAGAATGGGGTACAGAATGGGGTACAAAAATCCAGCAGTGCCAGTGCCTGTGTTTGGGGACCAGATGTGGCCAGCGCATCTGGCCAAGGAGATCCAGGAATGAGACCTTGGTACCTCTTGATTCTGCTTCCAATGCAAACAATGTCCTGCAAGTCCTCAAGTCAGTGTTATCTGAGTACTCACATCCAATGGCACAGCTCCTGCAGGTGGGTCTCCCTCAGGCTGGACTTATTTAACCCAGCTATTGTCTGCAGGAGTCTTTATGCCCACAGATAGGCCTGGAAAAGGATTATGGGCTCGTTCCAAGATGATGTCATAGCAATGGTATTAAGTGGTACAGGGGAACGCAGGTCACAGCATTCTACTTTCAGTGGGGAATTTGCAAAGAGCAGAGAAGCAAAAAGCAATGAGAAGGGTAGAGATGCATTTCTTTCAGAGTTCCTGGAGAACCCCCACTGTGTTGACCCTGGGCTGAACCATGGCAGATTTTTAGGACAGCACAGGGACTTTATAGAGGTAAGCAATCAAAGCATGCGATGGAACAGGTACAACCTTGATCAGGTAGGCTGTGTGGTTGTCTGTGAGGCAATATGGTATAATGGATAGAATAAAGGCTTTTCCAGACACAAGACATTGGACCAATCTCATAACCTCTCTGAGATGCCTGTCCTTACCTGTAACTTTGTAATAATAATGAACTCCCCAATGACATAGTTATAAATTTGAAATGGGACTTAACATATGGCCAATGCATGTTAGTTTCCTTTCTCATCCTCTCTGCTGAACACAGATTCAAAAAGAATTAGACATTGTCATAAAGGAAACATACTATGGCACAAGAAAAATCAGATAAGCTGGGCATGGGGCTCAGGCCTGTAGTCCTAGCACTCTTGGAGGCCCAGACGGGAGGATCGCTTGAGGTCAGGAGTTCAAGTCCAGCCTGAGCAAGAGACCCCCATCTCTACTAAAAATAGAAAAATTAGCCAGGTGTGGTGGCATGTGCCTATAGTTTCAGCTACTCAGGAGGCTGAGGCAAAAGCATTGTTTTAGCCCAGGAGGTGGAGGTTGCTGTGAGCTAGGCTGATGCCACGGCACTCTAGCCCAGGCAACAGCAAGATTCTGTCTCCAAAAAAAAAAAGAAAAATCAGATAAATAAGGAAGAAAATAGATGGGTCTAAGTTAAAGCATCAGAAGAGAGCTGAACAAAAGTCAACATACAAGACTCTGAGATAAACATTTTCAAAGAGGCAAGACAGGATCTGGCAAGTGGGCTCATCATCTCCCTACGGAACATTCCAGAAGAGAAATTACTTCATCCAAGTATCTGTGACTGAGACTTTACACTTGGGACACCTCCGAGTTATCTGTGGACCCCACTCTCTGGAGTGACACATTCCTGGTTTGGGATTAGCAAAGACAATTCTGGGTTTCCCGCGGGTGATCCCGGTCAGATTCTCTTTGTTGCGTCAGACATCGAGGTGCTCCTTTGATGAGAGCAGTTATGTTCTTCAGGTGATTGCAGGGTTGCGCTAGCCTTCTGGGACGCAGGGTAGTCATCCTGAAGGCCTTGAGGACAGGCGACACGGCAAAGGGAGAATGGTTGGCACACGGCCATCAAAAGCCACCACGAAGCTCAAGCCAGCCCGTGTCCACCTTCCACCACCATCGCCGCTATATCCTAGTCAGGGTGGCTCACGTAAACTTGACAAAATCAAAAAACTGGGTGGAGACCAAGTCATTTCCCCCAAGTTTCAGAGATCATCTGTGTTGACACTACAGAACTTGGGTGCTGCTTGCTCCAAAGTAAGCCCTCTCCATGTGTCTGAAATTTTCAGCAAAATCCACCTCACATACAGAGGCCACAATGAACGTGTGGTAGGCGGGAAGTAAGAAAAAAAAGGCTGAATCTGGACTTATGTATGAGGGAACCAAAACATCCCTTGGGACAGTGAGTCAATCCACAAACCGAATAAATTCAGAATGGACTTTAAGTACAGGAGTTCAAATGCAGGATTTCAAAGCCAAAGGCGACCATGAGAACCTAAGATACTTGAGTAATTCTGGGGAGGCCACTGGACTTTTTACAGACATAAGAAGGGGCAGAGCTAGGACGCTCAATCTCATCTAGAGCTCAAGAGGCTGGTCAAATCCCAACTGACATCTAGGTTACGTGTGAACTGATGAAATACATGAAGTTCAGAAGTAATTCAGAGAAGGAAATGATGATCTTAAAGGTGGGTGGGATGATCAGAGGAGGTTCCCAATAAAGGAGACCCCAGAGAAGATTCGGCATGTTGAATGGGAAGGTGAGTAGAGGGTGGAGCATGCCACGCAGAGATGAGGCCTATAAAACGTGTGGAGGAAAGAAAGAGCTGGCGTGTGCTGAGACTTGGGGGACGGAGCGGGAGGGAATGAGGCTGCAGAAGCAAGCAGGACCAGGCCAGGGAAGACCTCGTATGTCATATTTCGAAGCTCGGACTTTGTCCTGCCCTCCAGTGATGAGTCATTAATTAAGGAGGCTGAGAGTGGAGCCAGAGTTGAAAAGCAGACCATCTTCCAGTTGACCAGTGACACAGCCCCCAGGCCTCTGGCTAACATTTTGAAGTTCATTACTGTTAACATCCTGGTGTATCATGGGCACTTCTGTCAGCCTCCAGCCTAGAAGCATCTGCCATCCGCAGCGTTAGAATCCCTGCATGCTGAAGAGCTGGGTTTTGCTCATGTGGCATAGCTGCAGGTATCACAACAGATGCTGCCCGCTGGGCCAGCCTCACTGAAGAAGCACAGTGAGAGGAGAGTGTGTTGGGTCAACCCGCATCACTCCAGAGGAACTCGACCTCTCATGGCCATTCCATGTCCACACAGTTACATAATGACAGAGGACACAGATGGGTTCTCTGAAACACACACATGTTGGTTTTTCTAAAACATTAAGCTTAAGGGAAGTGGTGTAACAGAGGCAGGAGGATAAACCTGCCCCTATTAGGGCCATGGCCAATTTCTCCAACATGTGCAGAGCCCAGCAGCGGGCAGGGGAGTAAAACTGCCCTTCCTGGCACGTAACCTACGAGCGCATCCCTCCTCCTCTGCTCCACTCGCTGTACGTGCTGATGGTGCTGATGGCGGGACAGCAGTTCTTCCCCGCAGAACCACTTCAAAGGCTGGGAGCAGAGGGGGGCCCCTCCCAGGAAGGATGGCAGCTTGTGTGCACATGCTGGAGGTGGGGGGGAGGTGCTCATAATCAGAGATGCTTTTTGCCAGACAAGATGATTAAACGCTAAATTTCTCATTTCCACGGCATCTGCCTTTCAGCAGCTGGGCAGACAGGACCGAACTACTGCCCTTACAGATTCCTTTCCACAAGACGATCGTGTAGAGATCTACTCTGCGGGACTGGCTAAAGGTGGCCTGGTTGCCTTACCTGTCCCAGATCAACCTAAAACACCAACATTACCATAGCTACTTTATGGTACACTGGTTATATGCCAGGTGCTAAGGAATTGACATGACTTTATTTAATCCTCATGACACTGTGAGGGAGGAAGGACTACCCCATCTGACCATGAAAACAACACAGGCTCAGAGAGGTTAAATAACGTCCCCAGGTAACGCTGTCAGCAAGTGGTAAAGATGGGCTTTCACTTAGGTTTGACTGCACCTCCTAGCAACTATGTTTCTCTGCCTCCAGCAGGTGGAATAAACCCAAATACCTGGGGCTCACCTGGGATGCCGGGGGCAATGATACTGCTCAAAAGGCAGAAATCCACTGAGGTCCTTCCTTCACCCCTGTACCAATGCCCTCCACAGCCCTTCCCCTACATCCAGATTCCAGGGTGAGGCTTCCTACGCTGCCTCGTGTCCCTGGGGGATGCCCCATATCCCTGGGGGCCATCAAGGTGTTTGGCTCTAGCAGGTGTTTAATCAATGTTTGCACTCCAATGACACACCGATTTCCAGAGATACTCAGCCAGAGGGGTGAGGCTGTTTCTTTTGGCAACCAAACTTTACTGCTACACTTCGTGGTGCTTGATCAGCTAAAATTCTTATCACAATTGTGCTCAAGGCTGGGGGTGGAAAGTGGGGAACAGGGAAGGCAAAAAGGAGTATTAGGCAAATAATGAAACTAAGAACATCCCTTTACTGGCTTCTGCAGAGACAAAATGCACCCAAAAGAAACTCTGGGTGAGGGATATCACCCTAAAGAAAGCCAGACTTTGGCTTAGGGTGAACCTGGAAGCCCTGTGCCCTGCCAGCCTCAGGGAGGGGTAGGCACACCCTCATCTTCCAGTTCTTCTTCTCTTCCCACCCCTCCTTCCATCATCTGGGACTGATAACAAATCACAGGCGGGATGGGCATGTGCTTCCAATTAGATACTTTCCCAGCTAGCTCCTGTTCTCTTTATCTTCCAGGCCCGAGCACATCGAGCACATCGTGGGAACAGACACTAGATTTCAGGTCTCCTCTAGGACCACCCCTCCCCTTTCCTTTCATATGGATGAGCATTTGCATGACACTCAAATTAACTGGGAAGGGGCCCCTTTGTCACTGCTCTGACGGGGCTTCCTGTTACTGTCAGAGAAAGCAGTCACTCCCAGCAAGGCTACCAGAAGCAGGGACAAGTTTAGGTTCCCCCCTGTACTCCTGAACCAGGTCTGGGTGACATGCTGACTAGTGCTACAGAGAAGCACACTGCCAGGTGGTTTCTCCCCCACTGGCCAGGCAGAGGCTGAGTTGGGTCCCTCCAGGTGTAAGCTCTTCAGAAAAGTAAACTGTGGTTAGAAAAGGCACCACGAGCCTAACAGAGTGGGGCAGCAGGCAGTCGTTCAGCATGCATTTGTCACATAAACAAAGACAGATAGGAAGTGTGGGTGTCCCTTTACCTTGAAATGAAAATTCAATAAAAAAATAAATACCAGGCATAACAAGTAGGAGATTCTGCCCCAGCAGCAATTTCTGTTAGGCTGCTACAAGGGCAATGTGAGGGAAAAGGCTGAGAGTAATGGCTGAAACCTAAGATTTTAAAAAGCAGCCTCAGCAACCACATAAATACCAGAATTCGAGGAGGAGGAGGAGGGCAGTGTTGTACTGTGGTTACAGTGGGCGTTCTGGGGTTAGCCCACCTGGATTCAAAGCCTGGTTCTTCTACTTTGTGTGTGTCCTTGGCAAATTACCTAACTTCCTAAATCTTAGTTTCCTCATCTGTAAAATGGGGATAATCACATGACCAATTACAAGAGCTACCTCATGAAGGCTGATGGGGGGCTTATACAGGATGATGTATTCAATAAATGTTAGCTGCTGGTACATTTAAAATAACAGCAGATCCAACAATGTAACTGGCTCTTTCCATACCCTGAAATAGGTCCTCAAGGATACAGCAGACAGGCCAAAGTCTGAGTTAAGAGAACCAGTTAACAAGCAAACCTTTTTTTGTTTTTAATTTTCAGGGAACTGAGGCAGCCTCTCCGCGGTACACAAGAGCATTCCAGAAACAAAGGGGAGACCTGGCTGCCTTGCTGTTTTGCCCCCTCTGTCCGATTTGGACTCGTGCTTCAGGTCTTTATAACTCAAGAGAAAACCAATCCCACATTAGCAATTTTAACAACAGCAACAGAGAGCACAACACACACAAACGAGATGCAGGTGAGGCAAAGCAGGGAGCAAACCCATTATAAAACCACTACAGACAGAAACTGCCTCAAAACTCACCTCTGTCCTAAATCAGAGTGGATTCCGATGGCAAAGCAAAGCCAAAAACCAATACAATAAGAAGCACCATGTGCAGCTGAACCTCACTTCCACGCTGTCACACACACACACACACGCTGCACATTTCCAGCAAGGCCATGGCCGCTTCCAACACTCCACACCACTGGATCATCAGCCAGGCAGGTTTGGTTTTCCGGAACAGCAAATAGGAAATGGGGAAAAGGACCAAAAGGAAACTCAGCCAAGGCAGAGGGGGACAACGGGACAGAGGGTTGGGTTTAAACCATGCTTTGCAGGACACAGGGCAAGTCTAACCTAGAGATCTTTTTCTGACCCAGAGTGAAGCGGATGATTTTGCTTTGAGATGAGTCCTTGGATGGTGCACTGCATGATAGGAAAGAAAAAAAGTGGAAGAGATGAGTGAGGAGAGAGAAGATACATTAGACACACAGGTAGATAACAAGGGTCTTACGACAAGGGGAGTGCTCCCAGTTTTCCCCTCTGCCCACTTTTTTCCATGACATGCAGCTTTCTTTCCAGGTCTAACTTCACTGATTTGAGACATATCCAATGGGAAAAAATTGCTTTTAAAATTATCTAAGAACTTTTGTGGGCTTTTTTTCTCCTTATACACCACATACCTCTCCTGCTTCCAGTCAGCATAAGGGCACCTTCTCACAGTGAGACCCTAAAGCAGGGGGTCCCTGAAAAATAAACTTTAAACTCTTCTAAAGTATTGAGATGTTTCTATTTCACATGCTTGTTCTGCCTGGGGAGCTTTTCAGATGAATTTCCTCAATATCCCATAAAGGTGACCCAAAGCAAGGGTGGAGATGTTTGAGAGTTTTGCTGGTCTTGGGAATTTGCGCTCTTAATGCCAGAGATGACCCACTTGAAGTCTGTTGAACTTGCTAAATTCTGAATTTTTAGGAAATTTTAAATTTGTACCTATGAAGAAACTTGGTTGGGCTTAAGAAAAAGTTAATCTTATTTACTATCTCATGACAGATAGAAATATTTATCTTTCTTATATCCATACATCCCATGCCATGTTCATAAAAGGATTTGAGGTGAGAAATAAAATGTTGGTTTCACTAGTCTTATGAAGTATAGAGACAGAAAAGAATGAAGGAAAAAATACAGTCATTTTTTGGATTATTCCTAAACAACTGAATAACGATCATTGTAAGGTAAATACAATGGAGAAGGAAGCAAGTCTTGGAGACAATATTCCTCTTCCAGACTCTTGACTGGGGAGAAGTTTCATGGGGTGAAATGTGGACCAAGTTCCTGATTCCTCCACGCCAATGTGCCAGATTTCCCTTGTCAACTTCCCACAGCTTCTTTACTTGCAAACTTTATGGAAAGTTGCCAAGTTTTAGTGCTTGCAACCCCAAGAGGGGTGGAGCCTGGGTGGCTTCAAAATAGTTTTCAGGCATGTTTGTATCCGGCAGAGTTCTAACAGAGGACCATCACAAACCTGGCATTTGGGGCTTGCATCAACATTTGACATGAATGATCTAGAGTCCAAGCCCCTTCCCTAGAGGCTTTGGTTCTCAAAGATAGAATTTGGGGCTAGAAATACAATGGAACTGAGCCAGTGTTGCGGTTTCATCATTCCTAAACTTACAGCCAGAGTGTCAGCATGGGGTATCATATCCCTAGACAACAAGACTACCCTTTGGAAGTAAAATTAGAAAGCATCAGCATATAATGGACAAAACCAGCCATCTGCAGAAGTGACCCAACCTGGGCAAGATAAAAGGGTGAGTGAGGACGTACAGCGACTCCAAAGCCCAGTCCATTTCACCAGGGTAGGGGCAGGGGCCATGACAGCAGGAACCACTGTAGCTGGAGCGCATGAATGTGAAAACCTGGCTTAAGTGAGACTGGCTCTTGTTCAGGTAAAGCATTTATTAATAGGATGTTTTTGTCTTACTGGGAGAGGGGTGCTCTGACTGGAACATCTGGTTCTTTTAAGAAAACAAACGCCTACCACGGAAATGGATGCCTAAGGCTAGCACAGCTCAGTGACACAAGCCAGTGTTTCTCAACACATGTTCCCTGAAACCCTAGGCAATGAGATGCTCTATAAAATAAGCACGATGCCGTGGCCAAGTCTGTAGAATGCTCCTTTTATGTTTCCTTCTGAAGATTCACGATGCGTACCTCCTGCTCCTCTCTCTGGCTTCCTCATCTCAATAAATTAGACTACCACTTACCGAACTGCTCAAGCCGGAAATCTAGGCTTCATCTGTGACCTCTTTCTTTCCCTCATTCCAGAGAGTCAAGTTTGCAGGCCTCCTGGCTCACCCTCAAAATATCCTGAATTGGTGCATCTCCACATCTGCTCCCACCACCTTGATCCAAGCCACTATCACCTACAAGGCGGCAAAAGCCACTTAATTGGGGTCCTTCCTTCCATTCATGCTTTTATTCTTGTAAGAACAATCTTATCCTCCAAAGAGAAGCAAAGGTGAAGTTTTAAAATTAAAAATTGAATCAAGTCTTTCTACTGCTTAAAAGCCTCCTGCGGCTTCCTGTCACCCTTAGGATGGAGTCCAAAGTCTTTACCCAGTTTAGCCAACACTCTATGACTGGCCTTGGTGCCACAGCAGTGCACAACTGCAGGGGCTGCAGGTCATGCTGTCATCCATGCAAACGGTAGCAGCCCTCTCTGCTTCCAGACCACCTATCTTTCCCTTCCCCTCACCTACCGAGCTGTAGCTACACTGGCCTTCTTTCCACTCCTCCAACATGCCAAGCTTACTCCTACCGCGGGGCCTTTGCACCAGCTGCTCCCACTGTTGGAACTACTCTATGATTGGGTTTTGCATGGCTAGTTCCTTGTCATTCATCTCTCTCCAACTTCAGTGTCACATCCTCAGAGAGAACTTCCCATCAACTCAACCTAAACTAGCAACCCAGTCCCTCTGAATCCCGTCATCTTATTGTAAGACTCACTACCACTATCTGATCTTTTTATTCCCCATTTATTTGCTTGTCTGCCTGCCTCCTCTAGGAGCATGCAGAGGGCAGGCACCTTGGCTATCTCATTCATCCTTGACTCCCAAGTGTCTACAACGGTACCTGGCACATGCAAGGGTTGAGGTTGGGGAACCTGTGACCTTGAGACCATATGTGGCCTTCTGGATCCTTGAGTGAGGCCTTTTGTCTGAATCCAAATTTTACAGAACAAATCCTTTTAATGATGGGATTTATTCCATGAAGTTTGAATTCAGTAGAGGGGCTTGGGGATCTGGAGCCCAGTAGGCTCAAGGATCTGAACAGACCTGAAATAAGAGTTCTAACAACTTAATCCAAATTCTCTCCCAATTTCTCCCCACAGAACACTTCTGCAATATAAGCGAAGTTACATCCTAGGGAATAAGCACTGTAGGACGCAGTTTGGAAAATGATGCTCTGATCATTCAATTGATCCACGTCCACGAGGGAAGTTCTGACCAAGAAACGGCTCCTGCTCGGGCAGGTTTCCAGGGAACAGGTACGGTGACCAGCTCGTGGCTGTCTGCTCCTGGTTGCTAGTCCAGACAACTCTCCTATCCCATAAATTTCTGTACTGTGAGTTGGCTATAATTAGATAATTAATTAGGGGCCCTGATTTGCATTACAGCCATCACCGCTGGTTTTAACACCATCACAATGGGGAAATAGCACTTCTCGTGGGGGGAGAAAGCTGTCACTGTCTATAAGGCAGCCGCCGTTCCAGCAGCTTTGTGCTTGGCCCAGCCGCAATGGGTGATAAAAGGTGTCTCAAGGTGTGTGAGAAGCCCGATGATTATTAGTGCTGGTGCTCTGAGGTGCTGGAAAGAAAAGGCTGTTACTCTTTAGCACGTTTTAGATGAAATCAAGCAATCAATGTGATCAGTGACATTTAGGTTTTATAGCTAAAGACGTGTAGCTTAAGAGAAAACAGTTATGAACTTTCCTGCAAAACCATACCATAATTCAAAAAGTTTCTACTTCCTACTATCTTTTCTACAGGGTGATCTTTTGCAGCGTTGCTTAGAAATGCAACGATTTCCATCATAAAACAGTCGATGGTAACTATGGTGGCATCCGTGGCCGTCTGCTTGTACACTGCTCTATGGTGAGTCCAGCTGGAAAGCAGCAGTCCCTCCTGGAGTGCCAGCAAAACCCAGGCCTGACACTGCAGAGCAGATCACTCCTGCACGGTAGGACACTCCCTGAGTGTTCAACACAACAGTCACATTTAATAATACCTGCTCCCACTGCGGGCACTGCCCCCTGCAAGGAAGGTAGCTGCCTCCTTCTCTTGCAAAGAACCACTTGCCACCGATACATCTTCAGTGTTCTGGGTATTTCTCTTCTGGCAAAGCAGAGGCATCACTAGAATAGAACTTTTGCCTTCACTAAGTGAACTTCTTCTCGTGTATAACACTGAATACCCAGCTTATAGGCAAAAACACAAAGGGGGTTTGAGTCTATCTTAGGGACTGTTTATTGCCTGAGTATGTGTAATAGGCCAGAGAAATAGGCAGTAGCTACTTAGCTTTGGCTGCTGGCGATCCTGACCTATAAAAAAGTACACATTTCCACCAGGCACAGAAGTAGTCCTCACTGCGTCCATTTCAAGGTCACGCTCATTCCCCACTAACCACCAGTAGCTCTCAGCATGGAAGCAGCTCGAATGAAATACACAGAGTACAGGCTAGGATGTGGCCGGGGTGGAGGAGGGTGCGTGAAAAACAGAGCGATCGGATGGCAAGGAGCCCCCACCTGGACTGCATTTCCACTTGTGCTTTGGACTGCGGATGTGGCGCTGGCTGGTGAGGCGGGCACGGGGCTTGGGGAGGGGCTGGCACCTGCGGCTGAGGAGTGCCAGCCTGGCACTGGGAGGGGGCCCCGGCCGCCTGGGACACGGCAGGTGGCAGAGGCGAGGAGAGGTGCTGCTTCTGGGGCTGCTGCTGCTGCTGCTTGTATCGGGAGAGGCTGAAGAAGAGGCCTAGAATGGCCTTGAGGTTTCCATTCCTGATCTCTGCAAGACAACAAAGAGATTCACGTCAGATGGGAGCCCTTGCCTCTTCCTATGCAATGGGCTGCTTCAGCCTGCAGGTGAGTTTAATTTCTTTAGGATGTGACAGATTTCCTGAATACTTCATTGGTATCACAGTCGATTAAAATCAGACCTAAACCACAAAGAAATTAGCTTATTCTCCCCATTGGGATTAGAGTGGATATACAAGGCAAGCCGGATGTCTGGCAAGTGCCGAGAGGGAATTCTCAGCGAGGACACCACTGGAAAAGCAAGTGTCTGAGCGAGACTGTGCTTGTTCTACAGGCAAGGCGACCGATGGGGACGGAGGCGCTCTGCCACTGGGGAAAACTCACTGGTCTTCAGGCTGCACTTGGCCTCTGCCAAGTCCATGTTCTAAGCTTCAAGCCACAGAGTCTGCCAAGTGGCCGCTGTCCCACTCCACAATCCGTGCTCTGCTTTCCCCAGTCATCCTCTGCTCAAATACTGGGCTCTGTGTCTCCCTTGTCTGCTGAATAAATAACTCTGATTTGGGATGGGTGTGGGGATAGGCTATAAGGACTTGTTTCCATAAGGCATTCATACAAAACATCTCCTACATTCAAAGAAATTAGAAAAGAGAATACATTTTTAAAATTCCAGACAGTATTTTTCAGATGTTAAAATGCATTTGCCTCAAGGCATGCATAAAGAGTTGCAAAGAATAAAATATTTATCCACAGGCAGAGGCTATATAGATAGCAAAGGGCCCCTTCTTGGGCAATCCCTCCTTTTATGCAGTTCTTTTAACACCAGATGCTGATGGCTGGAATCTGAGCAAACTCCGAGGGTGAGGGTGAAGTCCTAGGGCCACCCAGCACGAGGGACAGAGGAGGAGGAAGCCCGGTGGGCAAACACATTCAGCCACCCTCTTTGTTGCCACCCTAGGCTGGATTTCTTTTTCTGAACTGGCAAGAGGGGCAAGAGGGATGTGAGGCCCAAAGAAGCTTCAGAGGCCTTGTTAGAGGGTGGGTTAGCCCCAGGCTGGAGAAGAGGCTCCTAATGAAGGAACAAAAGTTTCCTCCAAGGCCCAGTGGAGGGGCAGAAGGTATGAATGGAGTCCTTTCAGAAGCACACTCCGTTCTGTGCAGAGGGGGGAAGGGCAGCCTGCCGTGTCTTTGCCGCGTTGTGATCTGCTGATTAGGTCAGGCTGAGTTACTTCTCATTGGAGCATCCCTTTCTCCAGGCTCTGAAGAATCTAACAGTACAAACTTCTAGAATCGAGCCTTCACTTCCCATTTAGGGAGCTAGAAGACTCCAATCATGGGACAAAGCCAACAGCAGCATACCATTTAGAAAACCTAAGGCATGAGTTGCAACCTGTATTCCACTTACTAGCTGTGCAACTTTGGGCAAGTCACTCAATCTCTCTGGTCTCCAGTAATATGGCAATACTGACACCGTATGCCCCATCACATGAGGTTGTTTTGCGGATCAGATGAGAGTATATATGTGAAAGCACACTGTAAACGGTGAATTCCTTCACTGGTGTTGGCTATTATATGACTACAGCTCCAGAATCCTGAATGAGATTCTCATACAGCTCTGGTCACATGCCTTAAAAATGATAATCTTTACTATGGTGATCTTTTAATTTATTGTGCAAACCATGATATTTTTGAGAGTGAAAGTGGGGGGCGGAGGCAGGGGGGTGGAGCTCTTAATTGTACCAGGACCACCCTTGTAAGCCAGGACTGACCTGGACAAGTCAAGATGCAAAGTCACTGCCTATAAACCACCCTGTGCGAAGCAGGCAGCAGAGAAAACTCCAAACAGATGTGCGAGCCCCCCAGTTTCTTGGGTTGGCCAGCTCTGCTTCCTTTTCCAGCCTAAGGAAACCAAAGGAGAGGTGTACGCCTGTGGCATGCTCCACTTCTGTTTCCAAATGTTCTCACCAGTACATGAGAATCACGGAGTGTGAGGTTTGGATGGGATAATGTCATTGGTTACTCATTTTACTCATGGGAAAATAAAGACCCACAAGGTGGAGTGACACACCTGTCACTGGGCAGTGACATCAACGAGGCACAGAACAAATATGAGCCAATCAAGCGCTGCCATGCAGGTTAGCACCTATTAAAAATCTTGAGAAAACAACTTCCCCTAAATTGAATTCACTGGAGGGAAAAGTAGTGCTGATCGCAGGGACAGACAAAATCTACATAAGATTTATTTTTAGTGCCGTTCACTGTTATTATCAGGTTGTTACATAGTTTATAATAGGAGCTATTACTGACTAGTGGTGTGTGAGGCAAAGCTCTTTATAGGCACGATCTCATTTAGTCCTTACAACCTGAGAAGTGAGTATTATTATCCCTTCTTTACTCAAGGGGAAACAGAAGTTCAGAAAGGTTTTATGACCTCTAAGGTAATAAACGCTGGAGCTGGGATTGGAATCTAGGTTTTTCCGGCTCAAGGTCTGGTTTCCTAACACTGTGTAACTTGGCTTGCTTGTATACTCATCATGTGTGGTGAATTTAAAAGCATACCAGATAATGTTTTATTTATTAAGCTAGCTGGTGGGCATGTAAGTATTCTTTATTCTTCTGGTGTGTCCAACATTCCATAATACTTTGTTTTTTAACCATGCAAGAAAAACAAAGAGGAGAGAAACTACCAATTCAGCACATCCAGGGGCTCACGGCTTGTCCACTGCAAAAAGTAGACACGTGTCCACATCAGCACCTTCCATAACCTGCTGGCCCAACCCAGGGCAGACAAACAGAGCCAGTCTTGTCATGGTCTCTACCTCCTGTGGTCATTCAGTCATTTACTATTCATAATAGTTCGCTCCATGATCCCCTAAAACATTTTTTTTTGTCAAAGAGCATAGTAGGGCTCCTCCAATAAATATACTTTCTCTTAGGAGGCAGCATTTTTATTACAAAGATCACTCATTTTTGGAGCCAGAAAAACCTGGGCTTGAATCTCTACAGTCCATCATTTATACACTTTGAGTTTTTACAAGACTCAATCTCTCGGAGCCTCAGTTTTCTTCTTCCTTAAAATGGGCATACTTCTAGTTGCCCCTTTGCCACAAGATTGTCATGAGAATTGAAGATTAAACAAGAAAATGAGTACACTCAGCACGCTGCCTGACACTGTACTTCCCTTCTTGGCTCAGAGAATAGGACCACACTACCTGCAGCCTTCTCGCAACAGGGCTCCTCACCCAAAGGAGAGCTAAGCAGCGGTCTGTTCTCTCTGCTCACCCCCAGTATGGCGCAGTCACTGATGTCCAGAAGGAAATAAATCATGGATAATCCAACATTATAGAAAACTCAATGGTGAGCTTCTTTCTGGTTTTTAAAATAGCGTTACTGAGGTTTAATTTGCATCCGTAAAAGTAAGGTTACAGTTCCATGATTTTTAGTAAATTTTGTACATTCCAGATTTAGAATGTTTCTATCACCCCAGAAAGATTCCTCATGCTCCTTTGCAATCAATTCCCAAACCCACTCCCAGGCAACCACTAATCTGCTTCCTGCTTCTACAGATTTGCCTTTTCTGGACATTTTATATAAACAGAATCATGCAATACAGACAGTCCCTGATTTGCAATGGTTTGACTTACAATTTCACAGACTGACTATGGCGTGAAAACAATACCCATTCAGTAGAAACCGTACCTTGAATACCCATGCAACCATTCTGTTTTTCATTCTCAGTATTCAATAACTTATATGAAATATTCAACACTTGATTATAAAACAAGATTCATGTTAGATGATTTTGCCCAACTGTAGACTAACCTAAGCATTCTGAACATGTTTAATGTAGGCTAGACTGAGCTATGATGTTTGTTAGGTTAGGTGTATGAAATGCATTTATTTTCAATTTACAATGGGTTTATCAGGACATAACTCCTTACCCCATGATAGGTAAAGGAGCATCTGGCTTCTTTTACTTAGAATAATGTTTTTAAGGTTCATCCATATTAGGGCATTTATCAGTTTCTTTAGATTGCTGAGTAGTATCTCATTATGTGGATATACCATATTTTATTTATTCACAAAATGATGGACATTTGTACTGTTTCATTTTCAGGTCACAAAAACTCAAGACGAGTAAATGCTCTGAAAGCCACACAGTTTATGCCATGGGTGGTCTATAACAGACAGTATCCAAAATAGCTAGAATTGTGTTCTTTCCATATTTCCAAGTGGTATTTGTCTGTGTTCCATGAGGCTTGCTAAGCCAGATCCTCAGGAAGCCTAAAAACAAAATCCAAAAGCCCACAAAAATGTGTCCTCATGATACTTCCCAAAGCTTTAGAAAGGGAGCATCATTCTGTATCTGATCAACTAAGCTCACCCTCCTGACTTCTGGAGAAGGAAGACAGTGTAGACGTAGAGAGAATGGACTCGCCCAAGGAGACACTGCCCACTGCTGGCAAGCCAACCCTGCTCGCCTTTCTCTCCTTGTGGCCTCCTCCATGTAGCCTGAACAAACTGCACAGGCCGTATTCCAGTTTCTATTAGAATTATCATTGCCTTGAGCCCAATTTCTTTGGTTTCTGACTGATCTCTTTGCTCCCAGTGGCTGGTACTAATCAGCACAGATGCTGTGGGTAACATCAGGCATGAAGGGTAAGATAAATAGGAGAGTTACTTTCTTTCAACATTTTTAAAGAGGAACCTCAAGCCTGGTTTACACAGGCACTGGAATAATCTAACACAAAGAAACCTGTTTGTAGGGAGATTTGGAGCCAAAGGGAGAGACTCCACAGACCGCAGAGTTGCAGAACTCCTATTCAACTCCCATAAGCCATGGCTGTGTAAGGCTTGCCGGGTGGAGACTGGGGATTCTTTGGTGGCATTGTTCCTGCAGGTGGGCCACCTACACACCAACGTTCCTCTCCTAACCTGCAACCCCACTCTTCAGCCCTCTGTGTGCTTGCTGCTCACCCAGCCTGCCAGCCACTCTACGCACAGGGGATGTGGGATGACAGGGAAGGAACAGAGCCTATAGGGCCCCTTCTGTGGAGGGTCCCAGTCAGTGCCACGTGCAGGTGATGTGTGGGCAGGAGGAAATAGGAATGTTCCACCTGCTGCTTTTACCAGAAAGATCTCCTGCTTTCTGGCTCAGGAGGGAAGCAGGACCTAGGTCTCTGGCCATTGGGGCAGCAAACCCACCACTGAGCTAATCAAGTCAGCGACTGATTTCACTTCAAGCACACACCTCTTCCACCTGGAAGGCTCTTCCTGCCTCTGTTTCTCCACTTTGCAAGGTTGATAAAAAGCTAGCCTTTTGCTCCCAACATATTAATATTACCTACGTCTAGTCGTCTATCTAGACTTCCCTTCACCTTCCTTTTTCTGTCTGTTGAATGTCTATTCATCCTGTGAAACCCAGGGGAAGCACCACCACTTCTATGAAGCCACCCGACTGCCCCAGGCAGAGCTAATCTGCCTTTCTTTGGTCACCACTGGATCCTGTACCTCCTGGACCTACCACTAGCACAGCTTTTATTATGTAATAATTGGAATCAAGGCTAGTTTTATACCACTGACTTGACTATCGTGTACCCCAGTGCCCAGCACTGTGTCTAGCATACAGGATGTGCCCAGCAAAAGTTTGCTGGACTTGACAGGATATGCTTTGCCCTCTGACACTTGCTTCTCCATTACAGGAAGATCAGGTCAAGGCCAAATAGCACAAACCCCAGGTGTTCTCAAAATTGCTGGAGATAAAGGCCACCCTTCCTCACAGGGGCAGGTTTGCAGATGGTTGTGACAGGTGGCACGTGTGTCGGGGAAGGGCTGGTGGGGTATCCTGAACATCGCCCCAGGGCAAGGGGAGGCCCAGGCCCCAGGATTCTGGCAAGTCTCCAAGAGCAAATAGACGATTCAACCTTCAGGAACACAAAGCGGGTGGGGAACTCTAGCCCAGGGAAGTCCCCCAAACCAGCAGCACCTCCATGGGGCTCACCCCAGCCTCTGCCCCCAGGGATCCGCCGTCTGTGCCCTGGAACAAAGGCTCTCTGTGGCTCTCTAGCAGGCAGGTCGGGGCAGGCCTGGGCTGCTGAGATGCTGCAAGGACAGGTGCATACACACTCCTGGGTCCAAACCCAGCTTTAGTCACTGGGAAAGGGTGGAGATGAATCTATGGGGCTTTCCAACTGCTGATGTTTTTTTCATCAGAGAATGATCCTCAGGGCACTCAATCATCTTCAAAAGGAAAACAAAAAGCATTAAATCTATATTACTTTTTAATATACTATAATGCTTTTCTAATAGTCCTGCAGGTGGCTAGAAACACAGGCAGTGGTGAGTAGCTGAAAACGTCAGCCCATGTGGATAGCTTAGCCACTGCCAACCTCACCAGTCTTCCTTTTCCTATGTGTAACTTAATCTCTTTGGGCCTTGTACAATAGAGATGATACCAACACTGACCTCATAAGCTTCCTGGGGGGATTAAAGAAGATACAAATGTATACAGCATTTAGCTCCATGACTGACATGTGGTAGCCTCTGTATAAAAGATTTCTATTCCTACAATTTAATAGGATGTCAAGTGTGATATTTCTACATCCTGAAATTACAAATGAGGCCCAAGGAGAGGATAAAAGGCTGGAAGTACTCTTGCTTTTTATAAGTTCAAGGAGGAGAAGGCAGACGTTGGGGCCAGTCGCCTTCCCTCAGTTCTGCAGCAGTTCAGAATCAGTCATACCCAATCCCATCATTATTGTTCCCCACCACTACACCTCCCAAACATCAATATAAGCACATCTAGATGACAGACTGTCATTTTGGGGGGATCATGTTTGATGATCATAGAGATGGCTACTTCCCTCCCCTCACCAAAGAGCAAGAAGGCAGGTGGGGTCCTTGTACTCCTTGAGTCATGGGAGTGGCGGCTCCAAGAGAATCACTCCCAGTGGGGGTGCTGGGGCGGGTAGGCCTGGCATTCTAGTCCCAAACTGAATGGCCACTAGGCAGAGACTGGGCTGCTCTGCCTCCTGAACACCCGAATGGGGGAAGGAACTGGACAGAGACTGTATGCGGGGGGACTGCTGCCAGGTGACAGGAGGTCCTGCAGGTCCACCCACTGCAAGTGGAAAACGGAGCCCACACGTTCCTGCTGGTCCTACAGCAAAAGGGCTGGTCAAAGATTACCAATGTCCCCAGAGCAGTACAGGAGCAAGTCCTGGTCAGCAGGGCACACTGAGACCACCAGCTGGGACAGCGGCAATGGCGGTCTCCCCAAGAAGAGGATGGCAGCTTCACCAGCAGCAGAACTCTGCCTCTCTGTGCTGGCCCAATCCTGCGGGATCAGGCCCAAGAACCAAGGAAGGGGAAAGGGAAGAACATCAAGCTGTCATGCCCCCCTCTCCCTTCAAGCTCCTAAAACCACTTACACTGGAGGGAATGGGGAAAGAAAGCTTTGAGTAGAGTTTGAGATTGAGGTTTTAAAATGAACAAGTCTGAATCATAAATATGGACATAAAACTTTCAATAACTGAACATGACTGAAGAGTTATGGATTCTGGCCAAGATGTTGTTAAGTAAGTCTCGACCCAGCAGGAAAGATGGGTTCAACACGGCACTGAGAAGGCAGTTATTGAAAGACCATAAAACCCCTTCATAGTTATACCCCAATGTCTTGATACACCGTGATACACTGGTGACAGTGTGCTATTCTACGCTCAGAGACTCCAAGGGTCATCCCAACATTAAGAAGGGGCAGAGGGCTGACAGTCTCTCTGCATGATATCCCTCCATGGGCCACAACATGTTCCAAAACAGTGTTCTAGGTAACCAAGAGTTCTAAACTGGATTTCTTTCACTGTTACATGGCGTGCCTAGATTTTATCCATCTGCTGCCCCAGAACACACCATGAACACGAGCTCTGGAATCACACAGACCTGGGTTCAAATCCTGGCTCTGCCAATGTCTAGCTACATGCCTTGGGGATGTCACTCATAACCTCTTTAAGACAGAGTTTCTTGATTTGTAAACTGAGGCTGTTATAAATTCCAGCTTCAGGTGTGAGAACTGGAGCTGAAAAGATAAAAATCCTTAAAAGCACAGTTGGTATTTATTCATTCAACATATACTTACTGCATAGATTCTCTATGCCTTAGGGCACAGAGAGGATGGGGCAGATGAGGGAACAAATGAGGCAGAAGGCAGGACAACGGCTGAGTGGCTGCGGGTCACCTCCAGGCCAGGTGGGATGCAGCAGACCTGCAGGGTCTGCATCCACGAGAGGCCTTGCTGCTGAGCACAGCTGTGTAACAGTCCCAGTCGGTGCTCTGCAGGGATGAGGGGGACCGAGCACAGGCCTGTCCATGGGGTCTGATCACTCCCAGAAACCAGGAGGGAGCATGTCCTGCCACCTACTGCCAGCACTCTCTGCCAGGAGGAAATACCGTGTCCTCTGAGTGGGAATTTGCATCTCCCTACCACCAGCAACGTGTATTCCACATGTCAGCCAGCCCTGATCTCTTCCCCAGGGAAGGGGAATCCTCTGGGATTAGGGGTGACCACACTACAGCTGCTTCTGAGACCTCTGGAAGCCAGGTAGTGTGCCCATGCCTGAGCGGGAATGGGCCCAGCAAGTTCCAGTTCCCGATGACCGAATTCTGACAGTCCCACCCAGAGACACGGCACACCCACGAGGTGCTAATAGTGGCCCTTTATACCGCCCCCCACAACTACAGCTCAGAAGTGCAGCCAGGACGACCAAGCTTTGGCCATGCAGCAGAGCAAAGTCAAGGAGCAGTCCCACCGTGGCACCCATCACGCCTGCAGACTCACCTGATCCGCCCGGCTGCTCTCTTCCTCACTGCTCCCCGCCACCCCACCCTCACTGCCCGAGTCCACGCTAGCAGGCATCCTTTCGAAAAGCAAACTTGCTGAGGGAAGATGCTATCACTTGAAGCCCAAACTGCGTTACCTGTTCTGGGAAAACTGGAGGCAGGTGCAGCCTAATGAGCTTGGGAGGTTGCCTGGGCCTATGGCAGCTTTGAGCTGGCAGCTGCTCGTATTTACAAGCTGGAGAGAGAGTGAAGGTTTCCAGGCTGAGCTGTTGCCTGAGGAGGCTGGGAATTCGGACCAGCCATCTCTAGACCAATACCTAACATAACAGCGAAACACCAGCAATGCTAATGTGCTAATTAGCTGCCAAATTTAAGTTAATTAAAAACTAATCGGGGTGTAAATATGTAGCATTGCATTAATAAATCACATGCTTTTATTTCTTTTTTTTTTTTTCTTTAAGAGCAAGAAAAAGTGCTGCTTCATCTAATAAAAGAGATAAGAAAGAATTAAGCATTTTTCCCTGGGAGCTGCGCGGCTCAAATATATTCTGTGGTTAAGTATTCCCTCTCCCACAGAGAAGGCCTGCCTTGATAATGAACCGAATCCCCAGACAGGTGAATCAAATCAGCATGGTTTAAGCAAGGCCTTCTCAAATAGGAGCAGCTCCCCACTCACTACCCCCGCAGTGTCTTGCAGACGTGGCTGGTATGGTTGCATCTGCATTCTTGGAGTGATTCCTTGGGGTGTGAGAAAGTTGGCATCCTCAAGTCTAGGCAAGCACGGAGCTGTCTATGGGAAAACAACCAGAAGAGCCAACCAGCATCCCTTGTCTTAATGGTATTAATATCATCAATAAGTAACAGGTGGGTATTTGTAATGATGAAAAGCAGCTTGACTCACCTTCTGCAGACAGCCCTTGGATGTTTATTCCCTTAGCTGCCAGGAAATTCAAGCAGGCATCTATGTTTTCAATCTATGGGGGGGAAAAAAAAAAAACAAAATACACTTAATAAATATTTGGCCTGCTCGAGAACCACGTCTTATTAGCAACAATACTGTAAAAACGGCCAGTGGATGGATGGCCCAGCAGAGGTTGGGACTCTGCTTTGTCTGTACTTGCACAGGAAAAGGTTACCTAACAGCCCAACCACACAGTGCCAAGAGTTGAGGCCTTGGATTGCTCACAGCGGCCAAAAATAACCAGAGTGGAATTGGAGCTCTCATCTTGATCACTGTCACCAGTACCTCTGAAAACTTGAGCAGCTGCCAGAAAAATGGAGATGGGGACGAGGTTAGTGGACCCACCCATCTACCAGCAGCTGGGAGAAATTTCCAGCCACCAAAGAGGCAGGCAGGCAAATGCACAAACAGTGGATGGAAGTTTTAGCAGGAATTTGGGAAATGTTTACTCACAAAATTCTCAGGATGGCAGGCATTGCAGATGACCAGGGAGGGCTGCAACCTCCTGAACCTCTCTGTCTTTTGTGCTCTCTGGTGGCAAGAACAGAACCACCAGCCAGAGCCTGGGAGGCTCCCCACGTTTGCCAGGGCTAATGCCATGGCCAAGGACAAGCCGATGTCCAGCCCTCGTGAAAGAATAATTAGGTCATTCCCAAGGGCCTAATTTGACTTCAGTTGTCAGGGCAAATTATTTTTTGGTTTAAAGGAAAATGTTCTGGCCTTATTAATGTCAATGGTGACTGTAAGTAAAAGAAATTGCTTTTGACTTGGCACAAGGATCTTTGAATTTCACACAATTTGCATTTCACACTGGGGACCTCACTTGTTCCCTTTCTCAACCACCTACCCCACAACTTCCCAGGCTCCATCAACGTTCTTATGAACTCAAACCAGTATTCAACCCATGGAGTTTATTTTAAACTAATAAATGATTGGCTTTCAGAGTATACATGTGACCATTCTCCATCCCCATGCAATTTCCTGATGTTCCTTCACGGCCACAGAGAGTGTGCAGCATCTATATTTTAAGAGCTCTAATTTAAGCAGAATCTAGCTCCAGAGCAGTCTTCCTGAAGTTTGTGTCCACCTTCCCACGGATGTCCAATATTTTCCTCCTCTATTCCTGGTCTTCACATTTTCCAAAGGCTTTAAATTAATCTATGGGATACCTGAATAAAACTGTACCCACATTATAGAATCTACCCAACACTGAGCTTGAATTTACTCCATCCTTGCCTTTTTATCACAGGTTCCCATGTCCTTCCCAACCTCTAGCCCACCTTCAAGGGTCCTCCATCTGGGAGACATTGTCTCATCTCTAAAAAAAGGGGCAGATACAATTTCCTGCAAACTAAATAAATGCTGATGCTTCGGGTTATGCCTGCCACCGTCGCAAAAAATCACTCCTTATATAGACAGAGGAAGGGTGAGACTGCTTTTAATCTCTCCTTTCCTCTGTCTAGCTAGCCCCAGGGATGACTGACAGTGACAACAAGGTACTGTCACCTTGAAGGGAAGCGGGGAGGAGGAAGAAAAGAAGTGAATGGCTGCGAGTAGCCTGTGGATGGTGTTTTAGAGCAGTCTGCTTCCATTTGCAAGCGTAATACAATTTATATCTCTAAATGTTATTTTATCACACACCGAAACTCTGCTTTTGAGAAAAAATGTTAATTATCAGTCTATTAGTCCTTATTTCTACTGTTGTACACAGAAATCATTCAAAAGGACATGTTGCCCCCAGAAAAGAGACACTAGTATTTAAATCATGATAAAATTAGAAAATTCCTCTTCTACTGCTCATCTTTTCCCATAATCCTACAATCCTATCCTACTTCTTTAACGTAATATGTTACACACGGCTGATAAGTGAGGCTTTGGCAATTATGTCCCCATGGAAAATGAGAAAAAGAAAAAGTTGACAATCCTGAATCTCTGTTGTTGCAAAATCAAAAATAGTACACTTGATATTCACCCTGGGAAGTGTTGTGTAGGTGGGCTGATGTGGGTAGGTTAAGTTTTTTCAGCAATAATCCAGCAGTGTGGCACTGAAGGAAAAAAAAGCTGCCCACCAACATGTTCAAGAAAAGCACTGCTCTACTACAACCTGTATTTCTACAAAACTTGCCTTCCAAGGAGCATACAGTACATCTGTCGTATTTATGGAGCATTCAATGCATACAGCACAATTTAAAGTACAGGGTAGTATCTTCTTACAAGGCTAGCCTTGGCACATTTCACTTCAGCCATCGGCTGAGCTTTCTTTTCATGTCAAGTTCTAGTCAAAGGATGGATAATTATAAGTCAGTCACCCAAATACGTTTTCCTTTGTTAATTTTTTAAAATATCTTATCATATATTCATAGAATTTCATAATTGAGATCAAGAGTTCTCCACTGGGTAGGGAGGAGGGATGGAGGTGAGGGAATGACTTGTCAATGTCTGGTAACATTTTGGGCTGTCACAACAGGAGCAGGGGGGTGCTACTAACATACAAGGGGTAGAGGCCAAGAGGAGGCTGAACATCCTACGATGCACAGGACAGCCCATCACAACAAAGAATTACCCAATCCATAATGTTGATAGTGCCAAGGTTGAGAAGCCCTGAGTTATATGATTCTTTTAATCATTCATTCAATCAACAAACTTGTGTAGATGTCTGCTCTGTGTTCCTAAAGCACTCTGTTCCTTTGATGGTGTTGGTTTTAGCAATTATCACATGATGGAGAAAGTGAGGTAAGGAGATCAGATTTTTGACCCAGATTATACAAGCCAATGGCAATAGCAGAGCTGGGGGGTATGGCGGGGAGCCCAAAAGGTCCTCCTCCCTGTCACAGAGGCTTGTATTTACATACTCCTCCTTTCTAGGGCCCCCATTGCCATTTGACACACACCCTGATTCCCACCCATTCCAGGAAGAGTCAGAGCATACAAGCAAGGCTAGCACTGGGCTCTTCCTTCTTCAGGTGAGCAGTGGAGGCCGAGGGCACCAAGCATGTTTTCTTCTAAGGAAGAGATGAAATACAGGGAGTGAGATCCAGATGGTTGGATTGCCCTCCCAGAAAATGTTAAAAGTAAAAATAAGAACTCAGTCATCATTTAAAAGATCATTTGTAAGCCCATCAAGTGCCTTGAATTTTCCCCCTCTATGGTGAATTCTCTGTTCACAGAAGGAGTTCAAAAAGCATTCCTTAAGTCTCAAATCCACTCTTTAATAATGTTCCATTAAGGTTAAAAATCACTCCTGACAAGGCGACTGAGACCCATGCCCTTTCATCTGCACCCCGGGAATCATGTGGGGCTGGAAGCAGAATAGGGTCAGATGTGGACTCCAAGCTCCCGGCTTCATTTGGAAGGAGATCAGAAGGGGAGACTGTTTCTTTGATCCGGGCATCTTGTGATTAAAATTCACCTTAAGGTTCTCTTCCAAATGCGGTACAAGTAAACACTCCATCCTCGTGGACTATAGAAACTGCAAACTCCCTCCACATCCCGACAGGGGAACGGCCCCAGCGGCACCTAGTACTCATGACAGCACAAGGATGTCCTCCTGCTCATCTCCTCCAAGGCTCATGTGTGATCCAGACATGCAGCGTGAGATGAGGATCCACTCAAAGCTGGGAGGCAGAGGTGAGGGAGAACACTCTTAACCAGCAAAATATGTAAATACCATCAAAGTTGCTCATTAACACGTAGCGGCCAATATAAACTACTTTCCAAAATTAGCTGAAAAAATCTGTGTGAAGTCTGACATTCCATTGTTGCTGAAGGGGGCTGGGGACTGGAAGAAGACTGTTACAGTTGCTGCCATAGAAATGGGTCCGAGGGTGCCGGGATCAAGTTGCTGGAGTCTGTAGCATTAGCTGGGGTGGGAGGCCCAGGGAGGGACCACCTACTGTGTGGCTTGGAGACCCCAGGAGCAGAGAGGGGAGAAGAGAAAAGGGGCAGACCAAGATCAGGATACGCTTCTCCAGAATTGCCTTTGTTTGGGGCCAAATGTGGCCTCAACCTTGTGCCCTCCATGAACATCCAAGACAGCGAGGCTGCAATTAAGCCTTTCTGCTGGTCTCAGCCAGGACCTTTATCCCAAAATTGAACAGTTTCTCAAAAGTCTCTGGAGTTCAGACTTGCAGGGCAACTTCCACCTTTGTCTCTCACATCCAGAAGTACATCCCCACCTGGGACAGCCGGAGAGCTAGGAAAATCAAAACAAATGCCAAACAACTGGAAAGAGTAACCGGTGACAGGAAGCGAACGGAAAGCTTCACATTTTAATCATGATTAAGGTTGGACTGGGTCTCATGATAACGTAAAATATGCAAACCTCGGAAGCACTGCTGTATATCTCCTCGGTAGCTTAGAGACTGATCAAATACCATCTGTTGTGGCAGTTGTCATGGTAGCATTTTTCTCTGAATACCAGCGTAGCTGAGTGCAAAGCGCATGAAAATGATTAATGCAAACGAAGCCCATCTCTATGGGCACCACCACCGCCCAGGGGAAGGTGATGTTCCGGGCATACCAAGTAAACGGAGCACTAGTTTTCATGAGTTCACAGTTCACCACCAGGTGATCTCCAGTCTGGGAGGAGAGGCAAACAGCTGTTGCACTGAAGTCAGGCATGGTCACAATCAATTTTGTAAATCATGAAATGCCTAAAGGCATTGGGAGCCCCAGATCCCAGACAAGGCTAAGTGAGAGCTCGCAAGTTCTGGTGACTTTGACAGCACAGCGTAGCTTCTTCCCAGAACACATACATCAGCTTAAACAACTTCCTTCCAGAAGGGTATACGATCCTCACATCTGATATTGCTGCTTGCCATCAAAAATAATTGGCATTCATTCATTTATCTATTCCTTTGCCCATATTTGCTGGGCACCTGCTGGGTGTCAGGCAGTTTGCTGGTGCTGAGTGTATAGGGGGTGAATAAAACAGACATAGTCCCTGACCTTGTAGAACCTACAGTCTAATGCAGGGGAACCAGCATGAAATAAATAATGCACAAATCAGTACATGCCGACAAGCTGTCATGGTTGCTATGGAAGAGAAGAGAATGTTGGAAAAGTGTATACAGGAAGGAAGACCTAATGGGGGGGCGGGGGGGGCGTGGTCAGGCAAGAATTTCTTAAGGAAGTGACAGCGTGTAAGTCCACAGATAGGGCTTTTTGTCTGTTTTGTTCACTGATGTAGCCCCAATCACCTTGAATGGGGTGCAGCACATCATAAGTACACAAGAATATTCCTTGACTAAGGGAATGACGGGAAATTAGTGCTGAGACCTAACCAGTCAGCCAGGCACCAACAGTGGGGAGAAGAAGATCCTACCAAGCCCAGGGAACCTAATGCCAAAAGCCTCAACGCAGGATGCAGCCCACCACATTCTGGGAGCCCAAGAAAGTCAAAATGGCCGGAGCACAGTAGGCAAGGTGGGGGGGGGGGCGCGCGCAGAGGGGGCCACACAGGGCCGGGCAGCCACATGAAGGAGTTGCCCTAGGGAGGAAGAGAAGGTAGGGGTCCCTCCATTTCTTGGGAAAACTTGTCAGTGCCTCACCTGCCCTGTTACCATGGCCACAGCAGCCCGGCCCAGCCCTTCCAGCCTGAACGCTGGAGGATGGGCTGTTCTGTGTTAGGGAGGCTCAAACAGTGGCCTCAAGGTGTGGCTCCAGTGACTCCCGGCTGTACGCAGAGAAGGGGAGGGATGGGAAGCGATGTCAACATCTGTGGTCACATGTACTAGACATGTCTGTTTCATATCTAAGAGGTCTCTGTGCGCTTCTGATACCAGCTCTTCTGCCCCTTTCCAAAGATAATAAAAAAAAAAAAAGAAAAAAGCCATGAAACCAAACCAAAAAGCAAAATGTACTTTGGAGACATGCCCTTCTAAATGTCTGCCTTGCAGTGTTGTCTGTCTCTTTCCTCTACATTCCTAGGGACCGTGGCCTTATTGGCCCAGCTTGGTTTTTTTTTTTTTTTGTCCATTTATATCAGTGCTGGGGCCTACCATCCTCATACGATCACACAGCTCATGGACCACAGCATGGTCCTGGAGATGCACAACTCCACAGGGCTGAGCTCTCGGGCCCTAATTTTAGAAGGGGACCCTAGAAATGAGGAAATGCATGGTGGTGCTTCACATTCTCCTAGATGGGGGAACACTCGGAGCATCAGGGTCCACCCTTCTGTAGGCCACCTGGGCGGCTGCCTGCTTGGATGATGTACCAAGCCAACTTTGTCCGATCACATGAGGAGCTCTATGCCCTCTGTCTACTTTGGCCACTCAAGCATCAAAGTGTTCAGCAAGCTGGCTCAAGGTCTTGTAGTGGCTCTGAAACAGGAAAGCTTAACAGTGTGGGAATCGGGCTGGATGTGGCCTAGAAGTCCCTGTGTCAGCCTGCTCCCCTTCCTGCTTGCTGCCTTGCCCCGCTCTTTCCTTTAACTGAGCAAAGTTATCCGCCATACCATTTATAATATTTATATAATAGCTTCAGCTTTCCAAGATGTAGTCGAGAGTTCCTTTTTTAAACACTTTATAGGAGTCTCTGCTTCACAGCATTTACAGCAAATGGATAAGTCCATGTAGACACCAAAAATTATCTCTAGAGGAGAAAAAATTGAAATCAAGATTCTCAAAATCCTCCAGTGACTATCTTTTTCCACTGTTTCCAACTGCCTAGAATATTTCATTTTCCTATTATTTTCTGACTTCTCAATTTTTCCCTTGAAATAGAGAGAAATCTGGGAGTGGAGTTGTAGCTACAGTTCTAGAAGTCAGTCCTTACTCTGGAGACTCCATGATAAACCCTTCCAGTTGAACTCTTAGAGATGGCAGCCACTATGAGGGGAAAATGCCACTGATGATCAGTGTTGTCAGAAAGGCCCAAGGACACCTCTGTGCCTATTAAGTCAGTATCCCATCCTGTATATAATATCATTTCTCCTGCTGCAATTTCAGAGGCACACTCCTTAACTTCCTCCCACTCCAAAAGAGATCATCATTCCAAGGCGAGGACTTCATGTTAGGAGCTGGACACAAACACAAAAGGGGAGTGATTAGGGCTAAGGAGAGGTATTTGGAAGAAATAACACAGGCTTTGAGTTCAGACAAACCTGGGTTCAAAACCTGATTCTGCCATTCTGAAATTATGACCTTCAGCAAGTTCCCCCAGCGGCCTGATATGTCAAATGGGCATTATAACCTACCTAACAGGGTGGTGGCTGTCATTAGGTAAGAGGATATATGGGTGGTGTTTACTAAGTGCCCAATAACTGGTAGTTTTTGTTACTGTGTTGTAATTTGTGGTGTGAATGTCCCTGGGCAATAGCTCTAAGGACATGACAGTCCAAAGCTGTGTCGTGGGTTGGCCCCTGGCAAAACAGAGAATTAGACAAGCTTATTTGCTTTCCATTTCCTCCTCTGAGCTTTTCCTCTCAAGCTCAGCTATCCAGGAATCTAGGCCCCCTCCATAACCTGATGTCAGGCCTGCCTCTCACCAACCCCTCTCTTGCAAAGATGCTGATAAACTAATTCACACCAAGACAGAGGGACTGCCACTGGCTTCCCACATTACCCCTTCCCACGATTGCTAGGTGACAATATGTGTTGAAGGAATATGGACTTCGGACTCCTCCACACCTGGATTCTGGCTCCCTGACAGACTACCCCAAGACCCCAGGAAGATCACTAACTGCTTCAAGCCTAGATTCATCACCTGTAACACGGAAATGCTGATATCTATCTCATAGCGTTACTGAGAGGATCAGATGGGTGGATACGTGTCAACGGCATGGAACTTTATATAGTCAGAGCTTTAAAAAGGCTCATTCTTCATACAATTGCATAATGGCAGAATTTTACACACCAGCGGCATTTCCTGAAAGTGAAAGATCACTTTGAAGTGTGAGACACTCTGAAACTTGTTACAGAGCTAGTACAGCCTTTCTACAGAGAGGTGCTTTTGTCACCAGAAGTCATGCTGAGGCTGCCGGTATCAGCACTATCTGTCCACAAAGCTTTCTGATCAAAGTCTTCTCTATCAAGTTACAGGAGAAACCCTAAGACCTTCTGGGCAAATAGTTTTGGTTAAAGAGACTCAATAGTCTATTATGGAAAAATAGTATGGAGGTTCCTAAAAAAATTAAAAATGGAACAACCATAAGATTCAGCAAACCCCACTTCTGGGTATATATCCAAAGGAAAGGAAATCAGTATCTCAAAGAGATATCTGTACCCCCAAGTTCACAACAGCATTATTCACAACAGGCAAGATATGGAAACAACTTAAGTGTCAACTAAAGGATGAGTGGATAAAGAAAAAATATATATATGCATATACATACATAATGGACTATTATTCAGCCTTAAGAAAGAAGGAAATCTTGCCATTTGCAACAACATGGATGAACCTGGAGGACATTATGCTAAGTGAAATATACCAGGTACAGAAAGACAAATACTGCATGATCTCACTTATATGTGGAATTGAAAAAAGTTGAACTCATAGAAGCAGAAAGTAGAATAGTGGTTATCAGAGGATGGAGGAAATAGGGAGATGGTAGTCAAAGGGCATAAACCAGAGGTGGGGAATCTTCATGTTGGAAGGCTGCAGTAATTTAGCTATAAACAAATAAGGTTACATTCAAGAAACATCAATTAGATACACTTAAAAATGTATATAATTTTGTAAAAATCTAACTGCTATGTACTCAATAATTTTAAAAAATGAAAACTATTTGTTAATTTTCAAGTTAACTAAACTTTTAATGGCTTTGTAGTGTCTGCTTTTTGTTGGAAAGCATTTGGATATTTGGTTGTGGCATGGAAGTCTGCAGTTTTAGTTGATCCTCTAGATGGGTATCAGCCATTTGTGACCTTAAGGGCATCTTGATTTGGGTTAGGTAGGAGAATGCAGATTGGCAGCAAAAAGTGATTGAAAAGCAAGAAAGCATTTTTTGGGCATGTTGCTGAAGGCGTGGGTATTCTACTGCCTTTTTCCATATTTCAATTGGATCTTTCTTTGCATCAAATGATGACTTTAAAATGTCACCTACTGAGAGCTCAATCAATTCCATCTGTAGTTTTTTTAGGCGCTTTGGTGATATCAACTAGGTAAGGCTGAAAAGCTAATTTGAATGTGACGCCATGATTCTCAAAGTCAGTGACCTTTTCATTGTATTCTCCAATTAATAGGTCTATAACATCTGAATATTTTTCAAATTTTTTGCATATATCATCCTGCTCATCAATGACCTTTGCTAAGTGGGGATAATGTTCATCCAAAATTTCCTTTTGAAGATACATTTTGAAAAAAGATAGCTTTTTTCGAAATGCTTGGATTTTTTGCCACATATCATACATAGACTTAGTTTTACCTTTCAAAAAATACTCAAGTCATTTTGATTTGACATGATATCACACAGAAATGCTGCATTCCTACAGAAATCTTCTTTCAATAATTCACATTGCTGATTATACTCTTCATAAAATTTAACTATCTGTTCTCCCAGAGATAAAATATTGGCTAACACCTGTCCCTGCAATAGCCAATGCACTTTAGAATGATATAGCAAATCCACACTGAATACCTCATCCTTCAACTTTAGCATTTTACAAAACTGAGGATGCCTTGTTGCATTTGCATGAGCATAGTTAACAATACTCATAACTTGTGTCACTTAAAATAGTAGCTTTAGTGAAGAGATTTTGCTGATGCAAGATACAATGAACAGAATGAGAGCATTTGGATTTCTTAATATTTTCTTTTATTTGTCCAATCAATCCTTCCTGTTTTCCTGTCATGGAAGTGCACCATCTGTACATACACTCACTAAGTTTACCAAATTCAGTCCAACTGCATGACATTTACCTTGAAAGTTGTTGAAGATATCTATTCCTTGTGTTCTGTTCCTAAGAGTGTCCAAAGTGAATAACTCTTCGTAGCAAAGAATACCTGTTATGACCCAAATGAAATATAAAACCTGCACAAAGTAGCGGTATCAGTTGGTTAATCCAAAGTGATTAAATAATATATATTTTCCTTTTGAAGTATTGCATAAAGTTGTTCTGTTAAGTTGAAGGCTAATTCATGCAATCGATCAGTTATAGTTTTCCTTGAAAGAGGCAGTTCTTTGTACTTTGATACGTTTTCAGGGTCTAAGCATACTGCAACTTTGACAATGCAGTTTTTCACAATTTCTACATCACTGAATGGCTTCCCTTTTTTCCCTAGTATTTAAACTACTTTATAAGTTGCTTCAGTGGCATTATTTCCAAGTCTTATTGCTGCTTGAAAGACTTGTCTTTGCCTTTGCTCTTTAATTTCTGCAATACAACCTTTCACACCTCCCCCTCTAATTTAAAATATTTGTGGTCCTTATTAGTGTTAGAATGCTGATAAGCACTGAATCTCTTTAATGTTGATATTACAGTATCACAAAGCAAGCAAACCCTCTTATCTTTAGCAGAAACAAGATAATACTGCAATTCCCAATCCTCATTAAAAAAATCTGTTTTCTTCCTTCAGCATTCTCTTGGTCATCTTTGACATGATGGGCTGTGAAACAGACAGAATTAAAAATACTGTTGAGCTGTGCAAGTATTCACAAACTCCACTTCAAACAGAAACACAGCACATGGTTGTCAAAAGCTGGTAACAGACTGGTGTACTTGACCCTCAGAAACTCCCACCAACCAGCCTCATAAGGTAATGGCACCAGTCAGGTGGGGGAAGTTAAAACCAAATCATGAGTGTAGCAGCCATCAATTTAGCCCTTATGGCTTACTAATGTTCTAATTGTGCCAGTCAATCTAGGAGGATTATTTCATTGGAATTTATTTTATTCTTTGGCATTTTAAACACGTTCATGTTAACAATAAAATAAAAACATAAAAGATGAACAAACTGTACTAATAAAAATAAAAGAATTTGTTCTGTAAAATTTGAATTTAGTCAAAAGGCCACACTTAAGGACCTAGAAGGCCACATGTGGCTGTAAGGCCGCAGGTTCCCCACCCCTGGTATAAACTTTCAGTTATAAGATGAACATGTTCTGGGGATCTAAGGTACAGCATGAGCGGTGATGAATGTGTTAATTACTTTGTGGAAATCATTATACAATGTATACATATATCAAATCTATTTAAAAAGTCAAAATAGTTTTGTTTTTTTTTTTTTGCAGAAAACTTTGACTTTACCCACAGAAAAGGATACAAATGCCTACTCGCACTTTAAGAAAGCCCTGACTTCCAGTCCACTAGACACATGGCTGCCTCTTGAACCAATGAGGAAGAGTAGAACTGTGGACACTTGTTGGGGAATCTCACCCAGTGTAACCACCTGGACCTGACACCCTTATTCATGCTTTGAAAAATACTGACTGAGCATCTACTCTCTTCCCAGTCCTGTTCTATAGGCAGCAAATGTAGGCAGACAAGACAGTGTAGTCTTCCCGCAAGGAGCAGACAGCCTCCTAGGCACGAGTTGACTTTAAGTAAAAATCACTCCACTGAACATACAGTCACCAATGTGTTAAGGGCCAACGTGTACTTACCAACTCACCTTCTGAAAAGCCTGACACTGACTCACTATGCTCTTTTTTTAAAAAGGTCTGGATTCTTTTTGTATCGTTGCCATATTTACATGTTTAAACCCACATGCCACCACAAAACCTTCAAGAGGCAGAATATAAATGCAAAATTAAATAAGACAGCAGATCCTTGATATTCAGGAATATATATGTCCCTAGAGTGCAGCAAATCCTCAATTTTGGCAAGACCGCTAGCACATGTCATTTCACCCACAGAACAAGTACACATAAAGGAACACAGTAATGGAATGATCTACACAGGAAGGCCAAGAGTGAAACTCACTCACTAGCTACGTGAGTTCACTCACGCCAGCTGTGCTACTCAGCATTGTGGCTCAGCCACAATCTGTAGCTTAGGGTTCTTCCGGGTTGTTCATGAACAGCCAATCATGGGTTTCAAGCCTGCAATTCCAAGGGTTGTGTGTACTTAAGCACAAGACCTCTACTGGCAGCAGCCACAAGCAGGAAACAAAGCCAAGCAAATACTTTTGAATGCTTTAATAGTCAGTCTAGAATCCTGCAAGACTTTGCTCACCTGCTCTGATGATGGCTAGAAATGAAGGTGACAGTTCTATTATTCTCTGCCTCTACATATCCCCCTATAGTGTTAATATCTACAAGAAATCTAATCCAAAATTATCATTCTGTTTCCACTCCCATTTCAAATTCTGCTAGCAACTAGTGGGTGACTATTATATATGCCAAGCTGTTTGTAGGCATGGCTAAAGAGTTACACCTGAATTATGGACCACTGGTGATCATTAATATATAATTGGAAGAATTTTGCAAGTAACACACAAAATATTCTACACCAAGAAATGATTTGGCCAATAGTTTCAAATTCTAAAAGCTGTGATCAAGGCAAACAGCCACATGCCACCCAATTAGAAATTATGAGATTAAGAATAATTAAGAACATTATTGATAATTAAAATAATTCTTGACTCTGATTACTGCCATACCCAGAATATCAGAGGCATGGTCAAAGTTCACTGGAAGAGGAGAACAAATTGGACAAGGAGGGTCTCTATTACAGGATATCCTGAGCTTTCTATAGCTATAAGATACCTAATGCACTTGTGAAGAAACAGTGACAATTTTTAACTTGTCATATGATGCTAATCTCTGATACTATTTATGTCCTTGTCAAGCATTTGGTTGAATCAAATAAAACTGCCATTTTTGTAGGCCAAAAAATGGTTAAATATTGGCCATTTCATATGGCTCCACCTACATATCAATGTATCAAGAAGACACTACCCCCTGCCCCAAAGGCTAAAATTAAATTGCTGGGTGACCATAAAAATGGAACACTTTACAATCATTCATAAAGGAAGTGACCAGTAAGTTCTGAAACTCAGAATCAAATCCCGCAAGACTCTCTCAAAGGAGTCTCAGGAGACTGGTTATGCAATGCATGTAAAGGAAAAGATCAAATCAGAAGAAACATCCCATCCCAAGGCTAATCCTTAGCAGCCTTTTGCTTTGAATAGGGTCACTTCTGTACGATCCCCTTAGAGAAGCAGAACAAGGCCTGAGGAATGCTTCAATTCCAAGTTGACTCATCTCAAAACCTCCCGTTAAATGAAAGGTTAGCACTAGCAGTCCTTGAGTGGAAACTAGGGATGCATGCCCTTTTCTTCTTGCCTTCGTATTTCTTCAGGGGAAAATACAAAAGAGATGAGAGTCTGGACACATTCTGCCACCTCATCTGACTCTTTGTGACTGGTACCATGTTCACACCATTGTGGGAAGCCCTCTCACCCATGAAACCTACTCAAATAGGAAAAGTCAACTCCTCTCATTACTAGGGCTATTACTAAGAGGAGATTTCAGTGATGGGCAGGGGAATTAAGGATTTAATAACCAGAGGTAAAGTATGGGGAACTGTGGATTTCCCAGGGCTCCCTGGCCACCTTTAGGCAAGGTACTTACCCTGAGCCTTATTATCCTTTCAGTAAAATGGGGATGATTATCCCTTTCTTAAAGGTCTTAGAGAGACCTCTCAAGAAACTAATATTTGCACTCTTAGAAAACACAAAGCACTGGGCTAAATTCCTTCCTGTACATTATTTCAGTGAATTTTAATTTTTACCTGCCACTAAGTAAGGTAGATATTAGTAACATCACTTTTCAGATGGGGAAACAGAGGCACAGAGTGTTTAAGTGCCCTCCTTAATCACAGTTATTAAATGGCAGAGTTAGAATTTGAATATGATGGGAAGTGTTCTATAAGCTGCGATGCCCCATATAAACATTGGATGTTAATAACCAAACAGCGAGTGCTTTGCTAGAGCTGAGAAGGAAAAACATGACCACCTTGTTTGGCCATTTTCCCTGCCCTCTGCCTTCGGGAAGCTACTGCTACAAGTAACCAGTTCATCCATATAAAATCCAATCTCTACATCAAAAGGACAAAGGCTACTTCACGGAGGGAGGAGTGACTTCATTGGAGAATAAGTTAAAGTTCTTCTATACTATTTTAAATCTTCAGGAACAGGAATAATTCAAATCAATGTAAACATTCATAGGCATTATTTCCAAATCAAAATGATCCCAAACCAGGAATCTTTCAAACTACCACATGCCAGTTCTTAGGATTTCTAAGGAAGCTTATGATACTTATAAAAATACAACAGTTTAAAGGTCAAAAACATAAAATGTGTGCAAGGAGGGTAGGCAGATAACCAATGAGTAAAAGAGGCTGGGTGTGAGGCAACAGGGAATGGTGGAGATTGTGACAAATAGCCCACAGCTACCTAAAGGAGGCAGCTGCTACCTAGTTTTAGACAGCTTTTGCCTGTGGAGTGCCAATCCATGCAAGATCAATTTTTGTGACATATACTGATCTTTATTTAACTGTTGTTCTGCTCAATTTTTGTTTTAAAAGGTCTTCTGGAACCTCCACTTAGGTATTTGGCCACCATTCTCTACCCTCTGCTTAAGTTAGCACCCTGGCATGCATCTACCAATTCCCAACATGCAGATGCCATAGGCTAACCATGGCTTATAAAGTGCAAAAAGGAATTCCTTGCCAAGTTCTATATCATGGAAAGAAATTTTTTAAAAAACAAAACAGACACACACATACAAAAAAAAAAAAATACTCCTTTGATGCTAGACTGAAATGTAAGAATTCCATGAAGACATATGCAGGGAGATGGATCCAAGCATGAGGCCCAGATGGCTTTTATATAAGCCACAATCTACACGGTTATAAATCACCATCAGATTTCTCTTTCAGCTCGAGATCTGTAGCTATACTTTCCTCCCCCCACTCCTCGGCCTGGGTCACCCTCACATTTGCTAAGTTCTTTAACCTTATTGAGCACCATATTGCCACTCACAATGTCTCAGTCCCAATGTAGGTGTGATCGGAATTTCTTAATTAAATATCCACAGAGTATCTACCAGGAGCTAAGGCAGCGTGGGCAGATGGACAGAGGTGACCCCTGCCCACAAAGAAGTTAATGTCTGGTGGGAATCCACAGTACAGCACAATGTGCTAAAGGATTATCAGCCCCAAATTTCAGTGGAGAAAACCAAGAATCACAGAGGTTAAGTGAGCTGCAAGGAGTGTCGAAGGCACTTCAAACTCCCACCAGACCATGGTCACACGCACAATTCAGACCCTATGGATTTAGAACATGCAATAGTCCCCAGACAAAAGAAAATCTAAAGCATCCTAACCTTTTCAAAAAAGCAAATGGATTCACTCAAAATATTTTTGTCAAATTTAAATACATCCTTTAGAATTAATTTTTAAAACTAGAAGCGACTTTACAAACTGATACATGCTTAAGTGTATGTCTTGCATGCACAGTCCTAACCTCCCAAAAAGGCTTTTCTATTTGACGTGAAGACAATGTGCCACACTTGGCAAAGTGTGGTCACCAGACCAGCAACATCGTCATCATCTGGAGCTTGTCAAAAATGCAAATTCTTCAGCTCCTCCCCAGACCTACTGAATCGGAAACTCTGGGGTTGGAGCCCAGCAATGTGTTCTAATAAGCATTCCAGGTGCTTCGCACGCACGTTCAAGCTCGAGAAGCACTTGCTATAGGAAGTTTTGCCAAAGCAAACACTATTTTCCTTATTAATAAAAAATGAGCAGTTATTTTGGTGTCTTTTAACACACCTTTTTATAAAGTTAAAAATATAAAATTGTGAGAGAAGATGTTGAGTTTGAGAGAATTTCTTGGCTTAGGACTACACAAATTTCTTGAAAGCACTTAAAAGTACATAGTATACTCAACATCTTAAAATTTGACGTGAAACATCACTCTACTCTCTGGGAAAGTCCTGGATGATTGGCCCATTTATTGTTTAGCTCTTTCATCTGAGAAACGTTAGCTGAGCCCTTCCAACATTCCTAGCCCTATGCCAGGTGCTGAGAATATGGAGATGTTCATTTAACTGAAAAAGATTTTAAAAAATCACACTATTCATATTACAAAACTTTGATGTCATTAAATAGGATATAAAATCTGATAAGTCTATCATAAAATTTGCTTATATGTTATATTAATTATAAGATAAAGATACATTACTTGGGGGATATAATACCTACTCGTGAGTGGCACCAAGAGTCCAGAGGATCCAGCATTCACTTCTGCTTACTTAGATGAAATGCACGTGTCCCTCCCATTGACAGCTCAGCCGCCCACAGTGTGGACACAGACCTGGAAACGAACTGTGGGTCTCTGTCTTCAACACGCTTCCCTACAACCATCTGCTTTGGATGTACAGATGTGGAAAGCTCCATTCTGAATTATTCTAATGGAGGCACCTTCCGGTAAACTCAGAAACCCAAGGGGCCCATATTTACAGCAAAATGAGCCTCTGCTATTAATATAAAACCCAAACAGCTTACTGTCTGATTCAGCAAGAGTTACTTTGCTTGAACCTCAGAGTCTGTTAGCTTCCTATTGCTGCCGTAACCATCCCTCATTCACCCCTCACAATAACCGGAGAAGGCAGCTTCCATCATTATCCACCTCTTTCAGATGAGAAAAAAGAGTCAGAGAAAATTACAAACGTAATTTTTGTACCTCTATGTCATGGTCAGTCTTTTCTTCCTCAAATCATTTTCTTGTATGTAGAACAGCATAACGGTTAAGGGAATGGACTCTGGAGCCAGGTTCCCGGCGTGCAAACCCCAGCGTGCAAACCCCAGCTTGCCACGTATTAGCTGTGTGACCTTGGTCAAGTTACTCAACCACTCTGTGCCTCAGTTTCCTCATCTATAAAATGGAAATAATAATGATATCTGCTCTCCTAAGGTTTTATGAGGATAAAATCAGTCAATATAGACAAAATATCTAAAACAGTGCCTACCATAAGTGTCTGCTGTGCATGGTTATATAAAAGTCAGGGAGCGAGACTGACTCTACAGTGTGAAGGGAAGGGATAAGAGGTTTCTTATTGTGCCCCACAGCTGGCCCCCGGCAGAGCACACCAAATGGCACCAGGGGCTCAGTTCTCCATTCTTTTTAGTGGAATGAACAAAATATATTTCTCAATCTATAGGACTATTATGAGAATAAAATGAGTTAAACCATGTAAGGCACTTAGAACAGCACCTTATTATTATCATTTTTATTATCACCAATAATCTCTGGTAGTCATGAGGATGCCTAAATATGCTTACCTGAAGCAACGTGAAAGAATTCAAGCTAAAAATTAACCACAATCCCTGAGAGTAATTAGGAATTTCCTATTTGGGCCCTCTGGATAAATCAAGGAAGCAAAGAATTAAAAGACAAAAAAATAACACTTCTACAACAGTGTTAAATATCTACTTCTTAAATCCCATAAAGAACATCCACATTAATACCCAGTGTTCCAATCACCGCGCAGGAGCAGATAATGAAATCGGAACAACGAGACGTCACAGTCCTCTGGTCACACAAACACATTCAGGCCAGGTTCCTCCTTGGTCATTCCATCTGTCCATCCATCCAACCCACATTTACTAAATACTGACCACACGCCAGTCACCTAAATGGTAGGTGCTTGGGATATTCAAGAGACAGACGGTATCTCCTTCAAGAAGATGAGTAAACAGGCAACCATGAGAAAGTGTGTTGTGCTACAGGCAGGCACAGGACAGTTGAGGACACAAAAGATGACAGGCACCCAATTATGTCAACTCCTTGAAGAAACAATTGACCTGAGGATTAAAGGTCACACTGCCCAGGAGGGGGCAAGAAGAAGGTCACTCTTGGCCGACTGGACAGCCAAGTGAAGTATCATACAAAGGCATGAGCGTCCGTGGCCTCCCTGGTGCACCACACGGCATCCAGTGTGGCTGGGGCATAGTGTCTGAGTGGCAGGACAGGATGGAAACCAGATCTTCAAGAACCTTCTATTCTGTGCTCAAGAGAATGGAGAGAGAAATGAGGAGACGGTGACAGTTTTAAATAGAGGCGTGAATGAAGAGGAGAGATGGATGTGGAGGCTGACGCTGTCTTTGAAAAAGGAGGAACCATGTCCCAAGCATAAGAGTGACAGTGGATGTGCCACCTAGGGTGTTTCTTGTTGATCTTGGCCCTGGATTCTTTCCATTTTGCTTTAAATTCTAAGTAGCCTGTGGACTTTTCTTCATTCCTTCTTGGTTCTGCAACATGTGTGCACTCTTAGGGCTGTGTAAAAATAGGCCTGGGGCCCAGGGAAGAGGCAACTCAGCTGCCCAAGGATCTCAGACACTCCCCAGGCATGTGGCTGGCTTTCTGGCAGCTGTTGGGAAGGCTCAAGGTCACTGGGCCTAGAAACCTGATCCCACTGCAGATGGCCTTGTCCCGGCCCAGGAAGCTCTGTGGAGAGCGCGGCAGGAGGTACCTGGCGCCAGGGCTCTTCCAGGCCATCTCAGGGGTCCCCTTTCACTAGGGGCCACCTGCCCCGATTTCAGCTTTTGCATTCCTATCAACAGGTCAACTCAGGCCCTTTCCGGAAATATTCAGTCTCCTTCCTTCCTGCTAACTCTCAGCTAAGCCTAAATGGTTCTGCTGTATCCACAGACGAAAAACAAGGAGGACAGAAGTTGATGAGGTAGACACTATTTTTATTATGTGTATGTATTAGGTTATTAAGTATAAAATGTCCAATTTCCTTAGGTACTAAGTTTGACAGTTGATATGTGACATTTCATTTTGACACTTTTTATTTTCATTATGAAGGTGCACCCTTATCCCTTCATATGCACAGGTTGGCCTGTAATTGTCTGTCAAATTTTTTCTTAGAGCAATTTTTGTGAAACCTTGGATAAGTCAAAGATGCGTGTTATTTTCAAATATGAGTTCTATCATGGAACCAATGCAGCGCAAATAGCTCGAAATATCAACAAAGTGTTTGGGAAGGATGTGTCTACTGAACACACAATACATCAATGGTTTGAGAAGTTCCATTCTGGTGATTTTAATCTTGAAAATGAGCTATGTGGGAGATCTGAGACCAAGGTGGATAATGATGAACTGAAAGCTGTAATAGAAGCGAATCCATCTCAACCTACACGTGAATTAGCAGCAAGGTTTGACGTTACTATTCCAATAATATTGGAACATTTGAAATAAATCAGCAAGGTAAAGAAGCTGGATAGATGGGTTCCACGTCAATTGAACGAGGGTCAGAAGAGAAATCGTCTTGAAGCTTGTCTTTCTTTGCTGTCATGACATAAAGGTGAACCATTTCTACACCGCATTGTTATGTGTGATGAAAAAACTGATTCTTTTTGACAATCCTAAGTGTTTGGCAAAATGATTGGATAAAGATGAAGTGCCAAAACACAGTCCAAAACCTAACATTCATCAAAAAAAGCTAATGGTGTCTGTTTGGTGGTCCAGTGCTGGTATTATCCACTTCATGAAACCTGGTCAATCGATTACAGCAGATGTCTCCTGCAACCAATTGAAGGAAATGATGAGGATGCTTGGGACTAAGCAGCCGAGATTGGTCAATAGAGACAGGCCAATCCTCTTGCAAGACCACATGTTGCACAAACAACGCTGCTCAAACTACAGAGGCTGGACTTGGAAACTCTCTATCATCTACCATATTCACCAGACCTTGCACCAACTGACTACCACTTCTTCTTCCAGGCTTTGGACCACTTCTTGCAAGGAAAAATATTCTATTCTCAACAAGCTGTGGAAAATGCCTTTCGCAATTTCCTGGCCACTTGCTCTCCAAGCTTCTTCGATGCTAGCATAAACAAGCTACTGTTAAGATGGCAAAATTGTGTCAATAGTTCAGGCACATACTTTGATTAATTGTACTGCTTCTTGTTGGAGATATAATAAACTTCTTTATTTTTATTTTTTTGAAACAGAGTCTTGCTCTGTTGCCCGGGTTAAAGTGTAGTGGCATCATCATAGCTCAATGCAACCTCAAACTCCTGGGCTCAAGTGATCCTTTTGCCTCAAACTCCTAAATAGCTGGGACTACAGGTGCAATAAACTTTTTTTATTTTTATTTTGTTGAGACAGAGTCTTGCTCTGTTGACCGGATTAGAGTGTAGTAGCATCATCATAGCTCACTGCAACCTCAAACTCCTGGGCTCAAGTGATCCTTTTGCCTCAAACTCCTAAGTAGCTGAGACTACAGGTGCACTCCACAATGCCCAGCTAATTTTTCTATTTTTAGAAGAGACAGGGTCTCACTCTTGCTCAGGCTGGTCTCGAACTCCTAAGCTCAAGCAATCCTCCTACCTCGGCCTCCCAGAGCGCTAGGATTACAGGCATGAGTCACCACGCCTGGCCCAATAAACTAAACTTTTGATTCAAAATCAGACATTTTATATTTAATGACCTACTCTTTATAATAAACAAATATTACTCTCTGCCATGGGGTGAACTCCACAGTCTCTGAAACTAGACAGACCTGGATTGGAGCTCCAACCCTGCCTCCTCCTATGTAAACAAGCTGGGACCCAAAACAACCTGTAAAATCCTCAGTCCCCCTGTGCAAAATAGAGATAATAGTTGCACCCACAGCACACAGCTGTTTTGAGGAGTAACCATAATAATTAGGTCGGCTCTCAGGACATAGATACTTAGTGAGTGCTCAGTAAATACTGCTTTCTCACTGAAGTCTCACGACAGCTATGTGCAACATTCTTCTCTTCCATGTTTCCCAGGGGAGGACATGAAGTGCTGAGGCCAAGTGGATTATCCAGGGCCACGTTGCTAAAATGGGACTGAGCAAAGATCAATGGACCACGCTGCTTTGTGCCAGATCTCTTAGGCGTTTTCTTTGGGCCTAGTACTAACGTTCAGAGAGATGTAGGTACACAAATAAACTCATGCCTCCACTGTCTAACAAGCCCCCGCCCAAAGGTGGGGCCAGCCACAATGGAGGCACATCTGTTTCTTTAAAAATCCTTAAGTGTCCTGAGAAATCACCGTTATAATAAGAACCACCTACCACGCATTGCTCTGTGCACAGCAGTGTGCCCGCACTTCATGCAGATCCTCTCATGGAAGCCTTGCAACAACCCTGTGAGGCAGGTACTGTCACTACCCCTGTTATAGGAACCGGTTCCCGGAGCCTAAGGGGCATGCCCTGGGTCACAAGCAGTCAGCCCTGGGAGCCCATGCTCTCAGCTCTGATGCCTCCCAGCCTCTTTCCACAGAGGAGATGAGACTGAGGAGGACCAGAGAAAGGAGGGCTGGGGACAGCAGAGAGCTGGGGCCTGGCACTGCCACACTTCCTCCTAGGCTGTGTCCCACTGTGTCTCCCCAGGCACTGGCCTTCTGCAGGCGGTGGCTAAGGTGGCCCTGCGTGGCTACCTATCCCTGCTTATAGCACCAACTCAGTTCTGATCGCTTTCACGTGTAGGGTTCCACATAGGGTTTCATTTGGGAAAAAAGGGGGGTTCTGCTTATGGAATGGAAGTTTGAAAACCATTGCTCTGCCCTTCTCTGTGTCTAAGTGCAGACTCCTACTGTCTTGGGAACTTAGGTGCTAGCACTTTCCACAGAGCTCCCTGAAGGACAGGGTGGGGAGAGCTGTGCCCTGCACAACAGGGGGACTGAACCTGGGGTCTCTGAGCCCATGACCTGCTCAGGCCGCATGCAAAGTTCTGGTATATGTGCAATTTGGGGATGAGAGCTGGTAGCTTTTCTCAGATTTTCCAAAGGGTTCCATAACCCCCAAAATATGAACGACCACTAAAACAAATTGCCATCATCACAGAAATTGCCATTTATCGAGTGTTGATCGTTCTACCCAGGAGAATGGGATAATACTCTCACCTGCCTCAAAGGGCTGTTGGGAGGAAGAACTCAGAGAAAACACTGCATTTGTAAAGCACTCAGAACGCACCTGGCACAAGGCAAACACTCTATAAACTTTGATTATATTTTATCACTTTAATTATTATTATCCATTATTACCATTTTCATTGCCTCATTAGTCTTCACAAAAACTTCATTAGGTATGTATTATTATCAATCCTGCTTTGTAGAACAGGAAACCTGAGGCTTCAAAAGGTCAAATAATTAGCTCCAGTCCGCAGAAGAGCAGAGAAGGTGCTGAGGCCTGGCCCTCAGTGCAGATGCCCGAGGGGAGGAAGGGCGGGGAGGGCAGGAGCACTCCCGGAACAGCCCAGGAGGCGGCAGGGGACAGACCCAGGCTGGAGGGGAAGGCAGGCTGGGGCTTTTTGCTGAAAAGACCAGCAGGCCTGGCTAACTTTGTGCCTCCCCTCATCAACAACAGAAAGCCAGGCTGCTTAAAATAATAATGATTAAAAAAGAAAATCACCCCCTGGGGCTGGCTATTCCCAGGCTCCAAAGTGAGCCAATGCCTCCAGAGTCTGAGCGTGCAGTGAGTTAAAGGAGCTAAGCAGTGGCTGCCCCGGCACTGCTGGCTGAGCTCCAGGCAATGTTTTTCCTTCCAAACTAATACATAACTCCGCTGAACACACCACTTGAAAGCCAAAGAGATGCCCCTAGGTTGTCATGGCAACGTTAAACAGACAAAACATTTTAACCAGCTCTGACGCACACACACAAACTTATTTAACGACCAAGGGGACGACTTTGGTGGGGGAGAGGGGTTGGGGCGGGGAGTGTTGTTTCTAAAGCTCCATCTCCAAGGATTTGGCCCCCAAAGCATCTAGGTCAGACTGAAACAGGGAACGGGACTCCTGAACAACAAGCAGAGGCCAGGGCTCACTCTAGGAAGGGGAAGCGGCTGCCAGCCTCTCTGCTTTTTGGTCACAGTCATGGTCCCATCTTACGCTGGCCGAGAGCTGGGTGCTGGGGGTGATGGGTTTGGATGGAAAAGCTTCAGTCCTTGAGTCCTGGGGACAGGACCTTGGTTTCTCACCCAGCCCACAGCAGACTCAGGAGGGCCAAAGGCGCACGGGAGCTTGTAAACCTTAAAGTGCCATGCAGGCGCTTGTTAGTGCTGTTATTAAAATATTACCATTTCCAACCGGCAGCATTTTCATTTCCCAGACTGGATGGTTGAACACCCATCCATAAGAGTTGACAGCCTTGGGTTTTTTCCTTTAGAAAACTTTGTTCTGAGGTCCACTGAGGATTGCTCCCCCAGAGGCAGGAATCTGGGGAGTGATGAAGAATGCAGAAGGCTCGTCCCAGGTCTGGAAAGACCTCCGTGTCCACTAGTCTGTCATGCTCTGTCTCTTCCATGCCCCACCTTTCACCCTGGGCACAGCAGGGCAAAGGGCTGATGCTGCTGAGAGGCTGGAAGAGCCTCACCAGACACCGTCTGTGGCAACTTGGTGCGATCAGGGAACACATGTTTGCAAAATCTTCCTCTGTGGGGTCCACGATATCCTCAGGTAAAGATTCTCCAGAAATAGGTTTCCAGCCTGGGTCTCTGCTTAGAATCCTCTTCCACTAATCATCTCCTGTAGTTAACCCTCTCACCTTTCAAGACTCACCCCCCTTTAGAAGTTATTCTAAAACCTCCCCTGCCCTGCGTGGGGTGGAATGGGCCCCCACTGTGCCACGCACAGATGTCTGTGGGAGCAGCTGCAACGTTCTGTTGTTCTAGTTGTTCTCCGGTCTCTCGCCCACTCATTTACTTCTGAGTTCCTTGAGGGCAGGGAGCACATCTTGTTCACCTGTGTGTTCACCTGGCTAGCCCAGTGCCTGGCGTTAGTAGACACTCTGTGACTGTCTGCTGACTAACAGTCTAAGCCCACGCAACATGAGGCCCATTATGCTCCTGTGCCGCTGGCCCTGGAATTCTCCAGCCCATGTTCCACAAGTGTCTGCTTTCGCTTCCCCATCCCCTGAGAAGAAAGCAGGATTTGATGCAGAGCCTGGGTGCAGGAACTGGGGCCAACAAGGGGACACCTGGGCGGCCTGGCGGGTCCAGAGGGGTGAAAGGAGGGAGGAGAAGGTGTGCTCTCCTCCAGAGCTCGTCCCCCCTGCAGAGCTCACACTCCCACCCACCCTTTAACTGAGGATATGAACTGGCCCCTTGAAAACTGAAATAGCACCCTCTCCTCACCTGCTCTGAAACAAAACTGCTTTTCTTTGGCTCCATTATTAAAGGCCCTGAAGGTGTTCTGTTTTCTTAACGAGTGACCACACTAACTCCATGCTAATTATTTTGGGGAGAGCCACAGTTACCCTCCCAATAAGATACCCTTCCCAAGCTCTTATCTCATTGCACATCATCTTCCTACCGCCAAAATGATGCCCTCCATATACCTTCCCCTTTGGTCTCCTCCAAACAGGCAATATATAGCAAACAACACATGTTTACCATTGGCCATCCCACAGCCTAATCTGGAGGCTAACTACCTAGGAACCTAGAAATGGTGGCTCACAGCCTATGACATATTCTCAAATGACACTTCCCATGAGCAGAAATGCTTGAAGCCTGTACATGCCTATGTGCACACACACAGGTGTCCTACTGGCCAGAACAACACCCATGTCTGTAAGAAGAACTTCCTGGGCGACCTGGTGAGTTCGGCCTCATAGATTTGTCACTGTTTGGTGATATAGGGGCAAGGACAATGGCCCTGTTGGCCTTGTCATCATCTCTCTCATTTCCTACGGGATGGAATGACGATGGTGAAGGTTCTTACATTTTCCTGGACTCACATCCTGTATGCTGAACTGTTCTCTGCTAGGTTTACCACAAGCCTGTGTCTGCCTCCCCGCCCCTAAGCTGGAACTAATTATCACAGACAATTATAGGATTTTATATTCGTGTGTTCTAAAAAAAACAGTCCACACACACACACAAAAAAAAAACAACCCAAAACAATGTAGCACTGATATAGCTGAAAGTTACAGAGAAACCACAAAATTGCATTGGTACTTTAATAGTCTTTATCAATAACTTATTTGCATATAGAACTAAATTTGCAAAGAAGAATATGAGGTGATGATATTACAAGTTGAGCATCCCAACTCTGAAAATCCAAAAGCCAAATACTCCAAAATCTACAACTTTTTGAGCGCCAACATGACACTCAAAGGACATGGACATCGGAACATTTTGGATTTGGGGATTAGGGATGCTGTAAGTATAATGTAAATATTCCAAAATCCAAAAAAAATCTGAAATCCAAAACATTTCTGGTCCCAAGTATTTCAGATAAGAGCTACTCCACCTGTATTTTATAAGCTTGAAAGTGGGTGTTAGCAACCAAGGACACCTCCAACAGTAGGTGCAGAAAATACAAATGCACCAAATAGAAAAAAAAGGTTGACTACCTTAGAATGTCAGTTCTCCATATGCATTATAATGGGCTGGGGCAATTGACTGTATGTCTATCCTAGAGGGAGATAATGCATCTCTTTCATGTGAAGATATAACTGCATGTGTAAAATACTTGCACTAAAATTAAGTCTTCTACCATCTAAATTTTCTCAATTATTAATACACTAGACAGCTGCAGTAGCCGTAGCAAAAAATAGCAGCCAAGCTTTTCCCAAAGTCAAAGCAGCCATGAGATGTCTGCCTGGGGACTTTTCTGTGTAAGGAGTGGCTGGTCTCTGGATCACATAAAAAGAAACAAAACCTCCAGTGGAACAATAAAAAAAGGGAAACTTGTTTCAGAATGGAAATGGGAAAATGACACCCCCCAAACCTCTTCAAAATAAAAACGCTTTTGTGCATGGAAAAGGGCTGACTGAAAAGGCTGCCTGTCTGTCCAACTCATTGAGCTAAAACAACTCAGAAAATGAAATGGTAAATTCAAGGAATGCCAGTCACTTTCATGTATTCTGAAATGACATCTATCAAATTATGCCTATTTAAAGGGGGTGAGGTGGGGTTAGAGAAACAAATTATGCCTTTTTGAGATTTCTGGAAGCAAATAAATGTCCAGCAAAAGGAAAAGTTGTCCTTAAGTTGCCACCTTCATATCCTAAACAGGTACCAGCATCATCTTTACAGACTCTAATAACACGTTCTTTGTGTGAATATTCATGCTTGCAAAGTGTTTTGAAGCAAAAATCTAAGAACTCAGAGTATCACAATTCAATGTTTTCTGAACTCAACAATGAGCACGAATTTTAATTTGAAGATTATGTGCAGGACATGCAACAAGAACAGATTTTAAAAGATTAGTTTTGTTTTTTTTTTTTAAAGCAGTAACAGAGCTTATATGCATAACATCAGAGGGAATATCACTTGTCAAGGTTACATTGAGAATGGCCCAAATATGACGGTACATTTCACCTTTCCTGTCACAGTTCTGACTTCCCATCATTCTACCCTTTCAGGGCACTCAGACCCAGGCCGTAGTTTCTGATTAGTAAGATACTATCACCTCATCAAAGCCTCAGCACCATGCACAAACACACATTGTTGTGGGTCTTTGAGGAAGCAAACAAGTCACAGCAGTTCAAGTTCTAAACATGTGTATGTTTGCACCAGTTCTGTATAATTTGTGTCTAACAGCAAGGACAATATTTCATTTTCACTGTCTCACAATCTACATAAAAATCACAGCCATTTTTCAATAAATGCCAACAAATGTCAGAAGCAGAGCACAGCTACTTGGAAATGGCTGTGAGTTTATTAATATAATCCCGTAGAGTAAAGCATCTGGTGTAAATGTTTTCAAGATGGTCAATACCACTCAGAGGCAGGCCTTGCTAACATAACAAACACCCACTACCTATGCACCACTCACCATTTGCGACCTGTTCTTCGGACAGCCATTGATGTCTTCAATCTTTTCATTTGCTGAAAAAGGAAACACAAGTCAGAGAGACATTTTCAGTAGTAATGTTGAGGCCAACCAAGTCCTAAGGCCCACACTAGGGTTTATCCAATCAGCACAGGCATGTGAAATGCTGAGACACTTCTAGCAAGCTTCAGGACTTACTCATCAAGCTGCCGTCCTCCAGGGACAGCTGGGGCAAGGTCATCATCTGAAACAGAGACAACTGCATTGACGACAGTCTTGGAGTGATGGGGCATCGTGGAAATGCTTGGAGACTGGGAAACAGAGTGAGCTGTGATTGTGCTTTAGGCTCTTAGAAAGGCAAATGCAACTACGACTTTCCCACAAAAGACAGAATAGTTCAGAGTGGATCAGTCCAGCTACCACTCAGCTCCTGGGGACAAAAGCCACAAACAAAAGCATCTCACCCCATCTTCTGTAAGAAACACTAATACTGCTTTTGTTTGTCCTAATACTATTCCCAAAGCAGTGGTAAATGAGGAAAATGAGAGAATGAGACTTAAAAAATGGCTTGACCAAGGCTACATAGTAAGTCCAAATTAGATGAAGAAACACACACATTTGAAGTCATAATAGCACCTAGCTATTAGGACTAGAAAGAGATAGCATTGAATTAATAGGAAATCAAAGAAGGAATGGCTTCTCAGGGTGAATGCAGTTTGTCATAAGTATGGAGCAATCATGGAAAGACACAACCCCAAGATATCTATGGAGAGGTTGTGCTGGAGAATGCAGCAGCACAAGAAAGGCAGTAAGTAAGCCTAGTGGTTAGAGCACCAGCTCTGGAGGCCAGGATACCCCAGTTTGAACCCCAGCTGTGGTTTCTTAGCTAGGTGATCTCAGCCATGTCACTCAACCTCTCTGGGCCACAGTTTCCTCATCTATAAAATGAAGCTAAAACCAATGACTTCACCGGAGAAGCAACGAGAATTAAATGGCATGATGCCAGTAAAATGCTTAGCCCAGTACCTAGCACATAGAGCTTTCTAAATGTTAGTATCATTAACCCAATAATGTATAGTCTTATCATTAATGTAAAATATATAAAATAAAAATTTTCTTTTTGATTTCTCCATCTGAGTTGAGCTCAGAAACTCAGCTAGAATTCCATATTAAAGAATTAAGGATGCACCTTCTCTTAAAGCCTTTATAAGCACCCCCCGTCCCATGTCCCTACATCCCCACGCCCTCACCCACGGAAGGGTAAGGCACACTCATGTCTCTGTTCTCACAGCACCCTGTATCTGCCTCTACTTTGTTCTTATTCATCTAATATGTAATTCCTCCTTTTCTTGTCTCCCTCAGCTATGCTGTAAGAGCCTGGCAGACATGCAGAGCTTATTTTTCACATTTGTATACTGGGAGCTCAATAACTGCTTGCAAAATTGAATTACAAAAACAAAAAAATCAGATTTTAATAAATATGATGCCTGAAATTTCCATGAAGAGAAAAGGCATTAAAAACTGTCCAAAAAGGATAATCAAATCAAAGTGTCCCAAGCCTCTGAGATTTTAGAATCCAGAGCCTAAATATAGCTCACCATTATTTCAAATTGGGTTTACTTTTTTCCTAGTGTTTCTATCTTGACACAGAAGTGAAAATTAAGAAAGCAGGCTAGTGGCAGGGAATTGTTTAAAAATCTAACTACCACAAAACAAGACAGCACGGTTAATATAAATTCAGCCTAATCTACACATTTTTTAGAACTTGCCAAAAGTAATAAATCCTAATCTTCAGAGATCCAATTGAGTTTTCTCAACTCCACTTAATATAAGAACGCTGGGATAGGCCTTACTTCCAAAAGAGGTATCATGAAGAGCACATGCAAAATGCCCAAAGAATGGAATGACATAGATATTTGTTCTTCAGTTCACCAGAAAACACAAATAGCCAGAATATATTGCCATGATGTAAATGCCACAAGAACAGAGATTTTTATCTGCTGTGTTTCCCACTGTAACCCCAGAGCTTAGAGCAGTATCTGGCACACAAGATCCCCTCAATAAATATTCGTTGTTGCAACTAAAACATGAGTATTCGGAACATCTCAATGAATCCAAGTTTTACTGTCTATTTTCATTCAGGCAGCTGTCCTTCCACTTGTAAATACAGCTGTAGATACTAGAGCAGAAAAAGAAAGACTCTTGACAAATGGCACTCCTTCATATGTGGGAAATTACGCAGGCATGAACTCTGACCTTGGATTTTGATACTCAACATTGGAGAAAATAAATATGTGGCTTTGCAGAGTCAAGACCAATCAAGGTATCTTCCAATTGGATCCTCATGATGGCCAAAGTCATAAGTCATTGGATTCTGATCAATACCCAGTTCAGCATTAGGTCGTTAGAGCTCATTACAGTGAAGGATGGATAACTGTGATCCTAAGAAGTCATCTGGGATATTTTAAAGATTCTTTATATACCGTCAGGTCTGTCACCTAGACCCAGTCAGGTGCTCTTTGGATTCAAATATCCTGGCTCCTATAAGCCTAAAGCTGCCGTTTTACCACAGTCAAGACAAACCGATGGGGTGAAGCCCACCTACGACCACTCTAAAGAGTACATGGGAAGAGATACATCAAATGACTAATCCAAACTCAAAATAAATGCTTAATAAAAATAAAAAAAGCTTTGGACCACCTAGTTGCCAATTTCTTATAATTTAAGTATAATATTTCTTCTTTTTTTAAATTCCCAAGAATTTCTATGGTTGTCATAAAGCAGCTCTGATTCTGCTGGTAAAAAGGAAGAGCTTCGTCTTCAGAGTTCAATTTATTAACTCAGAGCAGGGGGTCTTTGGCTGGAGCCCAAAAGCAATCAAAGAAACAAAGGCATTTGTTCCCAAAGTCCTCAACCGTGATTAAAAGTGGCATCCTTAAGTGCCAATGGTAATTTGTTTATCGCAGCACATTAAGACATTCTCAGCCCCACTAATGCAGTACCTGTCTGCACATAAGGTGACAAGTTAGTGATTAGAAAGCATCAGTGCACTTTTTAAATAAGAACTGTGGCATGAAGCTTATTACTTTTCAAAAGACCTCCGTTAAAGGCTTCATAGCATTCCAATGGCCTGTGTGTCTATGCACTTATCAGCCCTGGTAGTCGGCAGTCCTGCCAATGGGAAGAGAAGAAACTGGCTGCCCAGAGCAGCAAATGACTTACCCAAGATCACACAATGGTAGAAGGTCATCGACAGAAAGGCACAGTCCTACATGTTTGAATTACCTGGTTGCACTCAGAGGCAACCCAAATGGTGGTGGAAAATAAACTGCCATCAGCTTTTCCCACTTCTAAGGGGAAATCCTCCTCCCTCTCTCTCTGCCTTTGCTCTCTTTCTTTCTGCAATCCTCTTTAGTTCATCCTTTCCCTCCCTCTCTCTCCTCTTAGTCCTCTTTCTCTCACCCATTCTCTCTCCCCCTCTCCTTCCCTCACTCCAACCTCTTCTGGCATCCTCCTGAGTGACAGCAGCGTAAGCAAAGGAGGGAGGCCTGTCTCTCTCTCTTGATTCATGCTGCTTATCCTGGCCCCGTAAACCTTTCTCATAACTCACAGAGATGGCACCATGATGGGCTGGCAGGCAACTGCCGAGTCCGGGCTGCTCATGACTCAAGATCATAATCATACTAATGAGAGGTTGAACACAGGGACCCAATCTTCAGCCACCAAAGGAAGGGTCATAAAAGGCAGTAGCAACAGTTCATTTTCTGCCTAACAGGCAGAAGGCAACGATGGAAAAGTATGGGCCCCTAACAATCCCACTATCTAGGAAGCCCAGCTCCAGGGGCATCTGGGATAGACAAAGACTTAGGAGCAGTGCATATGAAAAACATATACAGTTTTCCGTGAGGTCACACATCCGATGTCACTTCCCAGCCTGAAAATCAACTCTTCAACCCCTGGCCTTTGCTCTTAGGGCCAAGGCTCTGAATTCGTGGCCCTGTACCTGGTAACCCTGTCTGATTTGGCCGTGTTGACCCTCTGGCTCTACCCTTCAGCCTCCCTACAAACTATTTTCTCCACCGGGAATGCTCTCCCTGACTGTTTCACCAGCTAACTTCTACCAAAGTTTGAGGTCTTGGCTTATAGAAAATTCCTCGAGGAAACTCTCCGCTCTGTCATGGGTCAGGTCTCATAGCACCACAGGTCCTTAACCATCATGCACTACACTCCTGGGCATAGACAGGGGCTGTCCTTTAGACAAGACAATCTTGCTGCCTGCAAGTTTTCATGTGCCTTCATTTAGATGTGTTTTCTTTTTAACTTCTCATTTTGAAATAACTTTAAACTTACAAAAACAAAGTTACAGGAATAGTGTCAAGAATTCCCATAAACCTTCATTCATTCTCATTTTCTCTCTCCTTCTCCCCCACACCCCTTTGTCTGTACATGCCCCTTTTTTCTGGAACCATTTTCGAGTAAGCTACATAGATAATGTCCTTTGCGCCTTATACTTAGTGTGTATTTCCAAAGAACAAGGACATTATCTTTCATGGTACAATTAGAAAATTCTGAAATTTAACACTGATATAATTCCAATGTTCCAATTTTGTGAATTGACTCAAAAATGTCCTTGGAGCATGTGATTCCCCTGTATGGGGTGCAGCCTAGGATCACGTAGTGCATTTAGCTGTCATGTTTCATTAGTCTCCTTTACTCTGGAACAGTTTGTCAGCCTTTCTCTGCCTTTCACGGCATCACGTTTTTGAACAATACAGCCCAGTTTGGGTGGCTTTTTTTTAATGGAATGTTCCACAATTTGGGCTTGTCTGAGATGCCTCATGATTAGTGTCCCTGACTGGACTACAACATTAATGCTGTTGTGTTCTTCTCAGGGTATCACATCAGAAAGCACAGGAATGCCACCTGTTCCTGACCAATGATGTACTTTTGATCACCTGGTCATGATGTGGTCTGGATACTACACTCAGGGATTACTACATTCCCCTTGCAACTGATAAGCAATCAGTGGAGAGAGACACTGAGACAGTGCAAATATCTTGCTCCTCATCAAACTTTCTCCTCTGGATTTCAGCATCCGCTGATGAATCCTTCCTTAACTCATCTTCACCATGATGTTGCAACTCCTACCTTTGCCAGCAGTGTTCTTCTATGCAGTTGCATCCTCTTTTCCCTTCCACTGATGTACCTATTTTTTATGTATCTATTTATTATCAGTATAGAGTTGTGGCGTCCTGTTTTATTCAATGGTTGTAATCCAATTATCCAATTTATTTCAATGCTCTCACTGCCCCTAGATTAGATTGTTCTCTGTAGCCCCTGAGGGCAAAACAAGTACTTATAGAGAGACACTACCAAGGCGGGTGAGGTGCAGATTACAATTAATGAAAGAAGAGCAGCTATGGTGTGCATGTTTGTGTCCTCCCAAAATTCATATATTGAGGTTTAATCCCCAATGTGATGGCATTTGAGGTGGGGCCTTTATTGGTGCTCTTACGAAATAGGTCTAAGAGAGCCTGTTCACCTCTTCCACCATGTGACGACACAGCGAGAAGGCGGCTATCTATGAACCAAGATGCGGCCCCTTACCAGACACCGAATCTGCCAGCCACCAGAGCTATGAAAAATAAATGTCTGTTGTTTCTAAGCCACTCTGTCTATGGTATTTTTGTTATAGCAGCTCAAATGGTCTAAGACAGAGCTTTTGAAGGATTCCAACTCTCCATCATTAGAACTAGTGCCTGAAAAGGTAATAAGCTGCCCAGCACAGGAAATAATCAGTAGATGCTGGTAACCACTTTTCAAAGAAGCAATTCACGCATCAGATGGGGGGTTTTTAAAGGTCCCTTCCAAACCTTACAGTTGGGAATAGCAGCAGAATCCCAGCAAGGAGGAGGATGTGATATTCAGTTTAGAGGAATGTTTAGAGAAATACTAAATGCTAAGAAGCTGAAACATCCAGGCCACCTACGGGAAACAATCCAACGAGGCCTGCAGTGAATACAATTCCTATCCCCGATCCTCTCAGCTTTTCCTGAACATCACTGCATGCCAGGCAACATGCTAAATGCTGTGAACCCAGAAAGCAAGACAGCTCAGACCCAGACCTAGAGAAGACCCAGCCCCAAAAGAGCAGCCAGTGGAATGATGGTGGGGAGGATCCCTCCAGCTTTGCCTGGGGGAGCTACGAAAGGTATCAGGGAGAACCTGACTTTTCAATAATGAGTATGAGCTCACCAGTCAAAGAACAAGTGCAGCCACTAGAATTCTATCCTGCACAAGATGTTGTCACCAAGACTCTAATTCTGGGGAGATTTTTACATAGGTATATAGATAGATCTAGACATGTAGATATCCGTATCTATAGATATGTAAAGATCTATATCTATCTATACACACATATGTATATATTAAGTACACATATATGTACAAATATATCTTTTCACATTTTCTTTTAATGTGCACATATATGGGGAAAGCATGGACTTCAAAAGCAAAGAGTACAAACGGTCAGTAGTTGAGCATCCTGGTCAGAAAATGTCCCTCCGCCTCCCTCACCAAGAGACCTGTATTCACAAGCAGATGAAATGCTCTGGACTGGCTGACAATCTAGGCAAGAAGTCACACAGGAGACTTTTTTGCTTGTTTCCTTCTCAGCTCCCCATATTCTGGGCCTCTGTTCTCCAGGCACAGAGGAGAGGGTGTGAGCCCCAGCACAGCACAGTCGGGCAGAGTCATATGCTGACATCTGACCTGACCTGGGCAGTCCCTGGCCACAGCGATCCTGTCCTGCTGGGCTACGGGAAACTACCTGGTAGCCTGAGGTGCCGCCTGGGCTGCTGGTACTAACTTGAGCCTCTGGAACTACAGGCCCAAAGGTGCCAAGTCTAGGGATGTTCATCTCATCCGAATAGATTCAGGGAAGCATCGTCCTGAGCAATGATAAAAACTGTGCTGGTTACATTCTCATAGCACTGTATTTAGTAAATTCACAACATAGGTGCCACCATTGGCCTTTTCTGAGCCCAAGGCAGACATGACTAATCTATCACAATATACTCTGACACTGATAGCGAGACCTCATCACTCTTCTATGCATACTTTTTGAGGCAGCTGCTACCAAGTGCTATCCAGGAGCATGTCATAGTTTCCAAACATATTTCACGTTTGATACCTAACTTGAATTTCATAAGACTGCCATAATTTCAGACAAAACAAGCATGGCTATCCTCACTTTAAAGATAAGGAAACAGAGGCAGTAGAGGAGAAGTGACTCTTCTGAGGTCCCAGAGTTGGGAGAGACGGAGCTGGGACAGAACAAGGCCTCTCCTTTCTGCACTTTCTCTCTTGCTGCCTGTTCTGAAACGTGGGAAGGTTTCCGGTAGATACACACTGCACAGCCCCCAAGACTCAGTCAAAGTGGGCCGGCATGTGCAACAGGACCCTGCTGATATGAACTTCCAAACCCAACTCAGGTGCAAGTCACACCTTCCATGAAGACCTTACCAAAAAAATGGTACCCATTCTTCTGAGGCTCTGAGCCGTGCACATTGTTTCTTTATTCCCAGCAAGGAGTGCAGTGCTGGTACACGCTACATGCGCAGAAGTGAAGGGGGGCAAAGTCCTGCACTAGGTTCAGTGTCTCTGGCCCGAAAAGTGATGTAACACAGCAGAATGAAGAATGGAAGCTTTAGAAGCAGACTGACCCAGCTTAGACTTCCCAGACTAGTCAAGTGATACTGGGCTACTGAGCCTTGCCTGGACTCAATTCCCACATCCATAAAATGAGAAGGATATCACCTACTTGAAAAGGATGTTGAGAAAATTAAATGACAGAAATTTTTTAAAGAGCTTGGTGCATGTGATGATGAATAGTGGGAGGAAGAAGAAGAATTGGAAGGAATGAGGCAGACAGACTTCACAGTGATCCCCAAGGATGCCCACACTGTCATCGCTGCCCTTATACAGTCCCCTCCCTTGGAGTGTGGGCAGGACCTATTACTGGCTTCTAACCCACAGAACACAGCCAAGGGATGAGCTATTACACCCAAGGTTACATAACATTATATAAGATTGCATCTTGCTAGCAGACGTGCTCCAGAAACATTCTCCCTTGACGGGATTGAGGAAGTAGGTGGCCACAACGGGGGACCCTTCTGGCAAGGAGCTGTGAGCAGCTTCCACAAGGTGAGGGCGGCCTCTAGCTGACAGCCAGTGAGAAACCAGGACCCCTACTCCTATAACTGCAAGGAAAAGAGTTCTGCCAACAACCTGAATGGCTATAAAACAAACCCCTCCCCAGTCAAGCCTCCAGATAAGAATGCAACCCTGGCCCATAGCTTGACTGCAGCCTTACAGAGGCACCCAGCTAAGCCATGCCCAGACTCCTGATGCTCAGAAGCTGCGACATAATAAATGTGCTGTTTTAAGCAGACAAGTCTGTTAACAATTTGTTATACAGCAAGGGAAAACTAATACAGGAAGCGGACAAAAAAGGAGAGAAAGAAGAGGACCAATAGCAGCTCATCTTAAGAAATTAATCTTGGACAGTAGAGAAACTTTTCCCTCTTTGAGGAGCAGCAGCAGTCTAAGAGTCTCAGCTAAGGGCAGCCTATGTTTTCAGGTACACTCTCTGTAGATTTGAGCAGAGCTCCAACGATGAAAGGTAACTTCTCACGCTTGAAGGATAAGCAAACTTTTCCATAACAACACATGCCGGAGGGGCTGGGGCTTCTGTCCTTTCCTTGCACCTTCTCCCTTGGCACAATTGGCTGCCAAGGCTACCACTGACTACAATCAGACTAATGCCACCTAATTGACCTCCCGCCTGCTCAGTCTACTTTGAGCACTCAGGCAGGCCCACGGGGCGGTTCCCATAAGGCCCAAGGCACAACGGCGGCCAGCATCCACCTGCCTGCCTTCCCAGGAAGAACCCTCTCCTCCCAGCACACGGCCAAAGCATGAAAAATTCTACTGTTCAAGTTCCTTCCACTAGTATTGAAACCAGGAAAAACCAACCCTCTCTGGGGTTTTAGCCTTTGATTTCTCAGACCTAATTAGAGTTGGCAGGATTAAACCAGCCCCACATTATTTTAAAAAAAAAATCTATGTATTTCCAGAGTGGTCCACAAAAAATGTACCATCCAAGAGGGGAAATGAGAAAGCCTGAAATATAGGAGGAGGCAAGAAGAGGGGAAGAGCACCCCTCTCCAAAACCACCAGCCTCTCCCTCTGGCCTTGGCCAGTCTTTCCTCTAAGAGGATCAGATGAGATTGCTGTGTGTGTGTGTGTGATCTTAATAAGGAAAGTAAAAAAGCAAGCTGGTACCCACACAACCCGAGTCAAAACATGCAATCTTGTTTGATCATCACTACATGGGAAACGCTGCTTCTTCTTAGAGATTTAGGTGTTCCATTGCCCTCACTCCACACGACTCCTTCTGGGCTGGCTCCACTGAAACTCACAACTTTCAACGTAAAATCTGCTCTTACCCACAACCTGGATGATCTGGGCCAGGAGGACTCCATCCGTCACATCTTGCTGGAGATCCTTGATGAGACGCTTGTGGCCGGATTTGGCTAGATAATGATTGGCCCAGTCGGTGTAGATCTGCAAGAAAGCAAACAGGCAACTTGAGGAAGCCAGTCGGACCCCATCTCTGTGTCTGAGGCAGCTGCTCAGGCCGGCGCAGCAGCCACCGTCCCACAGGCGAGCTTCCGGGACCAGCCAACACCATTAAAATTCAGGGCATTGTGTTGACCGGGCATTCAGCTAACCGTAGCTGGGCTTTCGCTATTGAGAGATCTGCCGTCAGGGCTCAGGGAAAAGCTAAAGAAAGCTTCAAAACATGCAGAGGCCTGAATGGGGCAGGGGACACAGAACTAAACAGTCTGCTCCAGACGGCTTTGAGAGGCTGCGGCTCTAGATGCAAGCGAAGTCTCCCCCACCCCTTCCCATCTTTTTCTCTTTATTGAGAAAACGTATGGGGAGGTTACCACCCAACAGGCCTCTCTTAATGGGGCCATTCCAGGGTAAGGAGGGCTATTGAGTTAGCTGAGTTCTCAGGAGCCTGGGTCCCTTGTAAAGAAGCCAAGTATGAAAACAAAGCCCCCTCAATTACTTGTGTGTGAGTGGAGTTATTCATGGCCTCACAATAATCTCAAATTTAATTGGTTTAATTTAAAAGCCAGGCATCGTTTTCACTGTTGGGGTTCTGTGAACAAAATCCATCAAATTCCGACATATTTAAACACAGTGCTGGTGTGCACGGCACCGTGGAAGGCAAAGGCTGGGTCATCCATGGAATGGGGAGAGGAGACCCTTTGGGGAACCTATCAGACCCGTTTTCTTGGTCACAGAATCATCAAGGCCAAAGAATATTTTCCTTTGTTATGTTGTCACATTGTTCCATTTATTAAATTATTGGAATATAACAGTTGTACATATTTGGGGGGTACACAAAAGAATTATTTTCTTCTGAACAGGCCAATAATCACAAGAAAACTCTCACCTGAAAACTTTCTCTCTGTCAAAGCCAAAAACAAACAACAAAACACCTCCTCATCAATTTTGAGTGCTAATTTCCATGTATGGATTCGTGAGCTTGTAGTGGGTGTGTATGTGGACATGTGGGCCCTCGCGTATCAGCACTTTGTTTTGTTCCAGAGTGAGATGAACAAATGACTACTCAAAAAGAGAACTGCCCCAGCTCAACTGGTTAGTAGCAACAGGTTCACTTACTGATCCACACCATGCCTCCCCCGAAATGTGAAGGTGATCATTCTATCTCCAACTACCTGTGTGACTCCCAGAGCAGCGGAAGCTCTCACCCTCACCCAGGCTCTCATTCTCCATCCTGTTTCCAAACAGTTCACCCTGGATGAACCGTCCCCTCAAGGCTCCTGGAATGGGAACAGGAGCCGGGACTGGACTTGCAAAGCAGGGCCCCTGCAGGGAGGCAGCATCTCTGGCTACTCCACCTGGGGTCCACGAAGGTCTCATTCCAAGAAGGGGCGAGGCAGAGCTGCACGTTCTAGTTCGTCAAGAGGTGACAGCAATAACACCTGCCCACCACCCACCCACCTAGCTCTGTCTTCCACTGCAGAGACCCAAAAGCAGAAGAGGCACACGCACAGCACGCTTCTATTTTATACTGCAGCCCGATGACCCCATCCTTAAATCCACACTGGTCTTCTTCTCTGTGACTCCCACGTTGTCAAAGACCAAAAATCTAGTAAAGCAAGATCATTTTCAATTTTGTAAGTACAGAGAAAGCTAAGGAAATGGACATCTTGGTAATTACAGTGAATTACAATGAAAAACATGAAATCTAAAAGATCACTAAGTGAAACTTTTAGAGAAGGAGAGGAAGGAAAATAAACATTGAAAGGAAAAGAGGCAAACCTGGGTTCAAGTCCAAATTCTGTAGGCACCACAAGGGTAGGAATTTGGGTCTGTTTTGTTCCAGTGATGTATCTCAAGTACTTACAACAGCACAAAGCACGTTAGAATTTCTCAATATGTGTCTGTGGATGAATGGATGGATGACCTCATGTGAGCTACTTAACCTCTCTAAGTTTTCTCATCTGTAAAATGGGATAAATACTATCTAATGCAGTCCCCAACACCCAGACTGTGGCCCACTATGAATCTGTGGCCAGTTAGGAATCAGGCTGCACATCAATGTGCACCCTCCCACCTCCCCCCAAAATTGTCTTCCATGAAACTTAGAACCCAGCCACTTCCCATCACTTGAATCACTGCCTGAGCTCCGGCTCCCTACCACCCCCCAACCGCCCCCCAACCCCCTATCTGTGGAAAAATTGTCTTCTATGAAACTGGTCCCTGGTGCCAAAAAGATTGTGGACCACTGCTATTTATTTGTCAGTTATTCTGAGGACTGAGCACTACAACATAATTGAAAAAAAAAAAAGTACCTTATGCAGAATAGGAACTCAATAAATCCAACTAACATATAGTACCTGCTACATGCCAGGCACTGGTATAAACACTCTACACATGTCAACTCATGTGATCCTCATTCTGTACAGTAGATACCATTATGGTATCTATTTTTCAGAAGAGAAAACAGAAGAGTAGAAAGGTAAAGTAACTTTTCCATGGCCACAAGGAGAGCCAGGATTTGAGCCCAAACTGATTATTTCAGAATTGTTTAGACACTACAACACTGCCTCCCTGAGTACAAATGTAAATGTTAGTTGAGTCATTTACCCGCTCCATGACACCCTCCCACTGGCTCTAGACTCATGCTTCCATTCAGTTATGTTCTCATTGAAGGGATTAAAAAAAAAAAAATCAAAACCCAAGCCTAGTTCTATCTTTTGTCATCTTAATGTATTTGGATAAGTCACTCAACTTTTCCAGGCTTCAGTTTATTCACCTGTAAAATGGGCACAATAAGGCCCACCTCAGAAGGTAGTTATGAAGACTCGGGGAGGCACTAAATGGAAGCCCCTGGCCCGCCCATGCTGGGGCTCAGGAAGTGCAGGCAGTGGAGGAGGCTGGTGCAGAAGAGGGCTTTGGAGTGGACAGACTTGCTTTTCATCTTAGCTGCTGTGCCGCCAGTCACCTCTGTGCCCTCTGGCTGAGCTGTCCTCATTTGCAAGATGAGGACATACCTACATCATCGGGCTGAGGACATTCCTACATCATTGGGCTATTACAGAAATGAAATGAGCTCATACATATAAAGGACATGGAATCTGGTTCATGCTAGGTGTTCAGTAAATAAAAGCTAGTAATTAGAAATTCTACTACCGTCATCATAAATGGGCTATAACCAAACCAGCCACGGCCTCTACCCTCAACCTCCAGGACACAAATGACTCCAGGGCTTCTTCCCCTTCTCACAGCAAAATTTCAAGAGTCTGGAATATGCCCCACCTGGAATGACAAAGTGTGGTGGAGTGTAAAAGTAAAGCAGGTCAGAAACCAGCCAGGCGGGTACACAGAGCAAGGCCTCCCTCCCTGACTTGGAGGGTGCACCCACACTGCTCTAACCCTAGAGGGATCTACCAGCTACGTGGGAGGGACCACGAAACATCCTGAAGTGTAAAGCCACCTGCACCAAGAACATCAGCTGAAGGACAATTGGAGATAGACAAGGACACTACTGGGGGGAAGGAGACGCTGGTGTCTCAGCCACTCCCTGCCTAGGTGATTAAGGTTCCTTAAAATAAATGTACTGTCTCTAAAACTAACCTTCTTTCTGAGTCTGCATAATCCAGCAGGAAACCAAGGTTAAGCAAACTTCTTTCAACGAGTACATAAGAACACACATACCCATACAAAACACACACACACTGTGGAGCCACAGTGAGGCCAGGCAGGCATCAGGTACACCAGGGAGAACTTTTAAAGGCTGTAGTGGTCAGAAATGGCTCTGCCAAAGGAGTGAACCTCTCTACTCCAAAAGGAAAACTCTTCTTCTCTCAACTTTAATCTACCTACACACCACGGCCAAATGAATCTTCCCAGGGCACAGGTCTAATCTAATGGCTTGTTCAAAAAAGAAAATCATTAATGGCTTCCCACTTCCCACTGAATTAAAGGCAAACTTTTCACACTGTGAGTCAAGGCAGACTTACCATCCATCTGTTCTTCCCCAGAAGGTATCCAACCCCCAAGAGGAGGCAGTATATGTAGAAGAACGCAGTCTTTGGAATCTGACCAAGTCAAGCTGGCCCTTGGCTTCAGGCAAATTAATTTCTACTAAGCTTTCTGTTCCTCAGTTTTATCCTCCATAACGTGGAGATTATACCAATGTATCAAAAGGCGGAGACTGGCAAACTGCTATCTGGGCCAATTGCAGCTGACCACCTATGTATGTAAACAAAATTCTATTGGGACATACCCACATCTGTTTGCTGTCTCTGATTGTTTTCATGCTATAAGAGCAAAGCTGGGCAGTTATGAGCAAGAGAGCTTTTGGTCCACAAAACCTCAGACACTGACTATCCAGCTCTTCACAGAAGTAGTTTGCCAGTCCGTGTTACAAGAACTGAGATAACACACCTATAAATACCAAGTGCTCCACAGTAATAATTATGCCTTCCCTAAGGAAACTGGACGTGCCTCACACTTCCCCTACTCTAAACTCCTGCTACCACCTGAGTGCCTCCACCTGCGGCTACCCTGCCCAGCTCAATTCCAACGCCCACGCTTAACGTCCCCACGTCCCCATCCAAATCCCAGCTGCACACGATGAAGCAATTGTCCAGAATTTGCACACTGGCACTACCTTCTCATTCCCACCACCAGATTTTGGCAGCGACCGTCTCACTCACGCTCATCTTTGCTCGCCGGGTAGTGCCTTGCAGGGAAGCCGGAACGCGGCAGGAGGTCAGTTAAGTGGTTGCTGGGTTGAGATGAACAGAGAGAAAAAGGGCAAATCTTGGGAAACTGATTATACTCGAGACTTAAATAATGTGGGCTCTCACAAATCCTCCAACCAGAATCTTTTTATTGATTGCAAAGAGGAGGCAGCCGGAAAAATAAATCACTACATAGCTCAAGCTCATTAATCAGGACCCATCTAACAAGGATCATTAATTATCTGGAGTTTTCCTCCCCTCCCCATCCCCAGCTCTCAACTATTTGAAGAAGCAAACCACAAGAAAACACCTAGATTTATTTTTAAAATTAGTTTTCATGGGCCATGCTAAGCATGGACATAAATTCAGCCCCATCTCCTTCACTTGCTGTTTCAGTAGCTCATGCAGTGAAAACTGTTCTACCAAGGGGCGCTCTTGAAAAATAAACTCACAGTATCCTTAGTCATAAAAGACAGACTCCATCAGGTTTAGCAACTCAGCAAAAACGAAGCAACATGTGTTTGAAAGATTTTAAGCAACGGCTAAAGCACCCAGGGCTTCCTGTCTAAGCCTCCGGTACCCAGAAGCGTTTTCTCCGAAGCCTTTCATTCCCCAAAACGATGGAGGCCTGAAAGCTGCTATTCCTTCTTCCTGGGAGTCCACTGATCCCTGATCCTGGTACCTGCGAACTTTCAGTAGAAACTGGCAAGACAAAGAACTACACAGTAGGAAAGAATAAAACCATTATCCCGTCCCCAATTCCAATCCCAGATCATCAAATCATTCCCAGGAGAAAGGCGCTGAGGATCCTTGGACATTAGCGCCCAAGAAGGAGTCTGCTGACACAGCTGCCTTCTCACTCCGACCCCTCCATCTTGCTGAGGGTTCCTCCCCCCACTTCTAACCAGGGACCCCATGCTCCCGAATCGCTCTGTGAGGCAGAGAAGCTGCTGTCAAAGGCTTGAAGAGATGAAAGGAGGAAGGCAGGCAAAGACAGCTGAACAGTGCATTCATTCTGATTCACTTTATTACCCCTGACAGAATTTCAAGGAGTGTGTCATTTGTTTGCTTATAACTCCACATCATTCCATATCAAACAGGCTGAAATCCGAAAGGGAAAATTTTGACAGATCAGTTGAAGTAAAGAACCTGATCATTAGTTGTAATAACAGAAACGGATAATAACTGTACCGTGTTAAACCAACAGGGATAATAGCATTGCTGAGTTTATACTGCAATTAGCCCTCAGATCAAGGGGGGAGTGGTAACTCTCCAGAAAGGAACCCAAGAAAAATTCTGCAAAACAACTGCACTAAAAGTGCTAGAATGGAGCCATAGCAACCAAACGATAAACCCAGACAGATATGCCAGACACGCTGATGGCTCCAGAGGCAGATGGCATCAGGACAGCAGTTCCACAGGAAACAGAGTAAGATGTGTTTCCTAGAAGGAAATGCCAATGTGGGACTAAGGATTAAAGAAAACCAGTCATTCAGTGTCTGAGGCGTCTCCAGTGGATTAATTGTAAAGGGAATGCTACTGTTTGGCCTCAATTCAAGAGGTCTCACTCTGGACTTCAGTCACATCATCAACATAATGACATTTCTAAGCCTGAGCAGTAATGCAGTTAAATGGTTTAGTTCTGAATACTCCGAAGTAGTAATACAAAAATAATATTGCAACAATAGTAGAGTGGCCATCCTGTCCTTGAATACTGCAAAGAATGTCACCGCATATTCAACTGCTCAGGTTTGTTTTTTTTTTAAAGATAGAGTCTCGCTCTGTCACCCCAGCTAGGGTGCAGTGGCATCATCATAGCTCACCGCAACTTCAAACTCCTGGGCTCAAGCCATCCTCCTGCTTCAGCCTCCTGAGCAGCTGGGACTATAGGCATGCGCCACCATGCCTGGTTAATTTTTCAATTTTTGGTAGAGACAGGGTCTCACTCTTGCTCTGGCTGGTCTTAAACTCCTGAGCTCAAGTGATCCTTCCGCCTTGGCCTCCCAGACTGCTAGGATTACAGGCATGAGCCACCGCACCCAGCCTGTTCACAGTTTTAAGAAAATCAAAATGCACCATTTTTTATCAAGGGTAAAGCTGGCAACACATTCATTTCTGCATCCACAGCATCTGAGCAAGGAGCAGGGTACTCACTCCACAGGTATCCCACGTGCTTGCATAAGCTTTTAACTGCACAGGGTGAGGTGAGGAAACTGAAATGAGCTGGTGCCTTTTTTCTACTTCCCCTCTCTCCATCAATGTAGCCCCCTGCATTGGGATTGAAAACCACTGCCTCACAGTAGTCAAATGGGTGTAATGGCGTCCCCAGTCTATACAATGGAGAAAGAGGTGGAGCACAGAGAAGCAAATCTTTTGCTCAAGGCGGCACAGCACAACAAGGTCTGGGCCTGAACACTGGCTTTGCCTCTTGGTTTCTCAGAAGGGTCCAGTTCTGCCCAATGTTCTCAGACCACCCTATATGCCCAACCTAGAGGGCAATGACCCACCTTTCATCCACATCCTTGCCATCTTCTGCTGTGTTACTTTAAGGTATTTGTGGTTTTTCAACAACCACAGTGACCACAAAGGCAAGTCTCAGGTACTGCTGTGGACCAGGGGTGAGCTCTGGCTTTGCCCTACCTGCTGAGTGACCGACCCTTGGTGACTCATGTCCCCTCTGAGTGTCAGCATCTCTCACTTGTACAGCACTGATATACAGTTGATTTACGGATTAAATGAGATCACATAAGTGGTTAACAGCAACTTTACACTTCCAGGAGCCACACATTTTTAACTACTCCATTGGGAATCTTTTCCAAATGGATTATAATGATCCCTGCTTTTTAATTAACACATTTTCAGTTTTTCTTGATGGCCCAGGGACATCACTATGAATAATAATGTTTTGATGTACACAAGGACGCCCTTAGGGCCTGCTGAGTTGCTGGACCTTCTTTAAAAGACCCCAGAGTCTTTTAAAACTGTGTATAAAGGAAGAACAAGTACTGTTCAAGGGAGAACAGTGCTGGGATTTTCCCTCAAGGGAAACACATAGGAGAAGAATTTTGTGGCACCCCTGTGAGCTGCCCCAAGGTTCAGTAGGGAAGGGTTTTTGGTTTTCAGCTGATCTCCAGCCAGGTGAGACTCCAGAAAATCCAGCTTCAGGAGCACTGAGATGTGACTGGGTTCTGCAGCCCCCAGAGCATATGAGGAATTGCACTGCCAGCCCTTGCTCCTGACATACATTTTGTAATATGGTTAACAATAAACGTTTATACCAAGGATATAAATCCCTGTCCGGACCCAGAAGGCAGCAGGGGGAGTGGAGGAACCATCTGCAGGTTTCCTACCTTTTTATCTGTAGTAACCCACCTGCCTGTACAACCTCCAAACAAAGATACACCCTGATACCTGCCCACATGCATGCCTTTGTTTCAAAGGGATACATACACATGCACACACAGAGCAGGTGACTAGAGAGAGTAGCATAGCTTATCACTAACCTGGATTTCCATCTTTCTCCACCTCCTGGCACCATCCTTACTCCTACTTTACCTTTGAATATCAAGCTAAGTTGCTTAAAGCTGCATGCATGCCCTGGTGCAGTAAGCAGACTTTGCCTGAGCACCATCTACGCTGGGCGCTGCTCTTGCTCCAGTCTTGGGTAGGATAATAACTACCATTTGCCACAGGATGAAGAGAACACCTTCTAGAGTCAGATCATTTAGGTTCCAAACATGCCTCAACCACGTCCTGGCAGAGTGATCTTGAGCAAGTTATTTAAACTATCTGAGCCTCAGTTTCCTCTTCTGTAAAATGGATCACCTACCTATTCAGGTTACTGTGAGATCGAAATGAGATAATCTACCAATGCCTGGCACATAATAAGGGCTCAATATGTTAGCTGTGATTATAATTCCATAAAGATGATGACATACAACATGAGCATTTTGCAAACAATAGATTCCTTTCGTTCCCAACACACTTGGTGGTGATCAAGTGAGGAAACCATGGGAAAGCACTTTGCATCCTATGAAGTGTGGAACAGAACATTGCCTGACCCAGGAAAACAGTGCAAGAGGACCAAATATCCAATAATGGGGTATTTCCCCCATTTTACAGATGAGGAAACTGAGGCTCTAAGAGGTAAAGTGACTTTCCCAGTGTAACATGATGAGTACGTAGGGTTTGAAAGCGGTGACTCTCGCTGCTGATGATGCTACACTGCCAGTGAGGAACCCACACAGAAACCACTAGCCATAGAGGATCGAGTGCCACAGCAGTGTGGGAAAAGCAGTGAGAGAAAGGCTTATTGCACAATAGCCACCACAGTGTCTCCTGTCCCTGGGAACAGAGCTGGCCACTTGTCACTCAGGACTAACAGATCCAAGAGGGGAGCCGACACTTTCCCATGTCACCAAAGCACAAAGCAAACATACTTTCACAACAATGTCACTGAAGCAAAAACAGAAATGCCACTATAACACGAGTTGCCACCCCAGGGCTGTATCCGAGTAGGGAAATGCTCAGGGGTAAAGTCCCCCAGTGTTTCCGGTCTGCAGTGGGGCAAGGCTAGCCTGGGACCCTGCGCAGCAGCGGATGCTGGAGCTGTGCCTAGGCCTGGCCCCACAGACACACAATGGTGGCACTGTCTGCTGGGAACACGGACAAGCTGCAGGTGGGTGTGCTTAGCACCTCCAGAGGTTTTGAAATTGTGCCTTTGGAAAAATAAACCAGGCTGGTGAACGTGTTGGCAGGAAGTGGTGGTGTCTTAAGGATGCGGACGTAGGTGCCCGCTTCCTCCACACCTCGAGCTAACCCACATTTGAAGCCTAGATCTCCCTCTCTTGCACCCTGTTTTCCTGGGATGGGAAAACATCTAGAACAGTGCTTGGCACGTAGCAGATGCTCACTGATAGTTGTTGAACTAAATGAATGATCTGCCTCAATTTACATGCTAGAAAATAGAGTCTCTAAAAGTTTAAGTAACAAACTAACACCTCTCACAATAGCAGAATGTGTCTCCAGGTCTCCCTAGGGTTTCCCTGGAAAATCGAATAAGGCCAAATAAGAATGAAAACTGGAAATCTTACTGATCACTAAAGAACAAAATTGGGTCCCTCTCTACAGTATTTCCACCCACTCTCTCCAAACCTTAGAACCCAGATCTGAACAACTTTTAACCACGATGTCTAGTGGCTCCAAGAAAGCCAAATGTCAGAGCCCCACTAGAAATTTCTCAAGTGTTTTCTCTCCCTTCCTGTGTTGTTCATTGGTTACTAATTAGATGCAGTCTCCTTCCAAGTGTTTCCTCTGCTTCTGATGGGCATCGGGCCCTCCTACGCAGGTCTGGGGGCAGCTGGGGGTGCACTCCGTTTGACAACAACCACAGAGCTACCACCTGGCAGGGCAGCCACACCTAAGGCGGTGCTGAGAACCTGGGCCATAACATGGGCCTCTCTCTGGTCTGGTCACAAGCTGACCTTTTAAGTAGCAGCCTCCTTCTCTTTCTCCAAACCTCGGTGGCTCCCCTTACGTGCGAGATGCCAGCAATCGGGCCTCTCAGCTGCCCCCGTCCAGCCTAAATGCCTCACTTTAGCTCTAGACACAAGCTTCCCAGGACTTTTGGCCCCACTGTGCCCAGCCAAGACCTTGAAGTCCTGGGTAACCTCTCACAGGCTGCTTAACCTCTCTGTGTCTCGGTTTCCTCTTCACAGGACTGTTGAGAAGATAGAGAAAGATTAGATCTGCAGGACTCAGCACATGTCTGGACAGAGAGTAAGCCAAGGCTTTGTGACCTGGGGCAAGCCACCATCTCTGAGCCCCAGCTTCCACGTCTGTAAAATGGGATGATAATCTCATCTGCTGTGAGAACTTTTGTGTCTACTGTAAGGACTTAATGTCTGCAACACAGGGCCTTGCACATAGGTGGCACCCTTAAATGTTAATTTCCTTTCCCTAGTTTCCGTGTCCTCAACCACAAATCCCTCATGTCCCTCAGCAAGTGGCACCCTTCACACTACAGTTCCATACAACTTTAACCCTCGGCCCCCGAGGGCAGGTTCTGCAGTCTGGCATGCCTCCCTCATCCCCTCCAGTTAGAAGAATGTCCCTTTCTCCTAGAAACCAATCCTGACTGCCAGGCTTCTCTACCTTTACCTTCTCTGAAATCCTAGTGCCCAATCAATACATACCTCTGCACCTTTGCACACTGCATCCTCTCTGCCTGAGGTGCTCTCTCTACCCCACCCCCGCAATGCCTACTCTTATATCTTAAAACCTAGGTCAAGCATCAATCCCTGTGAAGCCACTCCAGCTCACTTTCTCACTCCCAACACAGAATTAATCATTTTTTCTTCTCCAGAAGCACTTTGCACAAGCCTTTATTGTGGCTATTATAACTAACTATTCACATGTCCCCCAATCAAGAGCATCTCCAAGGTGGAGAACAAGTTTTATCCAAATTTCAAACACTAGCACAGCACCTGACTCACTGCAGCAGTTCCATAAACAAGCATCTATTGATTTACTGATGGATGGATGGAAAAAAGGCAAACAGAGGGAGGAAGGATCCAAGAATGGGAGGCAGGGTGGGAGGGAGACCTGGGTAAACAAACGGTCAAACATCCAGATGGATGGACCGATGGATGACTGGGTGGAAGAGGAGAGAGATGAATGATTACACGGGGGGATGGATGAACAGACAGGGAATGAATGGGTGGGAGAGATGAATGAGTCTGTTACCCTTTACTGCCTCGATCATAAAGTCCATGAAATCGAGATATTTCATGTATCTTTTAGACCAGTCACAACAAAAGGCACAGAGCAGGCCCTGGCAAGGAGCACCGCTGTGAGACGGTTTCCACAGCGTGGCCGCAGGAACCCTCTGACTAGGGAGCCTGAAGTGCTATTAAAAAGAACAGACACACGGTGGTGTGCCAGGGCAGGCTTGGACTAGCTCAGGAGAGTTGATTATACAATTTTCAGGGTGCCTGGGAGCTGGGTGTTAACCAAGCCATTATTTTAAAGTTAAATTATACAACTTACGATTAAAACTTGTATTTTTAAAGGTGGTAATGATAAGGAAAACCCCCATCTACTACTTGGCACAGCAGCCACCTGAGACCCCCAACCCTCACAGAAGACCCGCATCAGCATAATACTAACTTATCACCTGGCCCATCAACCAATCTATTACCTGGTGCATCAGCATAACACTAAACTTATTACCTGGTGCATCAACTACCCTATTACCTGGTGTATCAGCATAACACTAAACTTAATTACCCAGCCCATCAACTAATCTATTACCTGGTGCATCAGCATAACACTAAACCTATTACCTGGTGCATCAGCATAACACTAAACCTATTACCTGGTGCATCAACATAATACTAACCTATTACCTGGCAGGCACTAGTCACCTGAGACCCCACCCCTCGGACCACCCCAACTTAATAAAAGTAGGAAAAATCGGGTAGATGGGGCTCAGAATTTGGTGGCGAGACTCCTCTGAGCCTGCCGGCGAATAAACCTTGATTCTCCGAGTCTCCGTGTGCCGCTCAGTTTGTCCTCGGGACCACCCACTGTAACACTTGCTGTAACAGTAGTAAATACTCAAAACTCATCACTTCCTAATTATTTTTCATTTTACTACTGTTTCTGCTCTTGGGGTAATTTACATCTATTATATCTGTATGAAGAAAATACTATATAATGGTGTGTACTACTGGACGTCTCTTCTGAGCTCAGAAATTAACTTAAATCAAAATCAGTCTTGGTAGAAGGATTGACACCACCATGGAAATTGGCAATTGCTACCCATCAGGCTTTTTTTCCTGGGAGAGCCAACTGTTAAACATCACTGAGTACACACAGGTGAGAGAGAGAGAGGAAGAAAGAAAAAAAAAAAAAAATCACTCAGTACACACAGGTGAGATGGGGGAAAAATTTCACTGAGCACACACAGGTGAGATGGGGGAAAAAGTGTTATTATTTTCCCTCCTCAGCCCCCCACCTCCAGGAGGAAATTTCTTTGTTTTGTAGAATCAATGATGAGTATGAGTATGCAAATTTAGGGGAGAGCAGACCGAGCCCAAATGCTTTGCATGAGAAAAAGGGAATTCAGGGAGTGGTAAGACCTGGAGCTGGGATGCAGAGAGGCTGTCCAGGTGGGAGAGGAGAAGGCTTGGAGACAAGATCGTGGGGTATTCATGTCAAAGTGTATACGATCTAAATTCTCCCTTGGAAATTCTCGATACAATCTATATTCTTACTGGTGCTGCCTAGGGCAAGTGGAATCCTTCTCAGGAAGGACAAGAGGTGCCAGGTTCTGCTTCCCAGTGGGTAAAGGGACAAGAGAGAGTGAGCCGGAGCCAGGGCTGGGTTACTCCCAGGGCCAAGTGGTAGCTGGTGATCTCAGGGTATCCGTCTGCAGCACTTCGCAGGCTGCTCGTTACAGGGCACTTGCTCAAGGAATACTGGCTGAAAGGCCCTCCTGGCCGCCCCATCCTTTTACGCAAGTCTACGGGGTTTTGGCACTGGTCTCCTGAACGTTTACTGTTGTCACGTTGCCCAGTCCTCCCTCCCCCCACACTGACTCTGCCACCCTCACAGGTGTCCCTAAGGGCTCTTCCCAGCCACTGCACCCGCACCTGTCTCTGCCTTACCCAGGAGATCAAAACTCACCTGACCCTTGGTCCGCTCCATCGGGGATTGCTAGGGGTCAGGCAGCTCTGGCAGGGAGCAGTTAGTCACCACCCCCCCCACACTAACATTTACATTTCCAATGGAGTCCTCAGTGCTTACAGGAGACCGAAGTGAGGAAATGTAATCACTCCAGCGAGCCTCCGAGAGATTTTTTTTTTTAAATGGTAAAAGGTTTTGGAGAGTTTTGTTTGTTTGTTTGTATTCTTAGGGTCCTTCAGACCACTGCAGGTGAGCGGCTATATAAAGTGTGTGTTGCTTATTAAAATTCTCAACACCCAAGGCAAACTAAGTGCACTCATGGTGGTTATTTAAGGATGCAAGAAACCTGAGCAGTCCATGGTAGGTATTTAAGGATTTCCCCTAGCGCACAGGGGTCAGGTTTCTGGAAAGACTATGCAGCAGCCTGATTTATCTAGGAGAATCAGATCCAGAGGGGCCCTCTAGGGCCGTCCCCTTTTCTAGGTGAGGGGCTGTGACTGAAGACACAGCAAAAACAAGGTGGCAGAGGCCTCCTCTGGTTTCACCTAGAGAAACAAGGAGGTAGAAGAGCTTAGGGTTTGGAAAATATACTCTTAAAAGATGCGTAAACAAATACAAATCAAAACTTATGTATTTTTTACATAAGGGATGTGCCAACCATAAATAATGGATCATAAAGCATTGACCTTGGAATGATCGATTATAAAATGTTTAACACCAAAAAGCATTTGCTTAGGAGAGCAGATATTCCGTTCTAAAGTTATTCCATAAACTTCCCTGAATTTTGTGTTAAGGTATCCAAATCCAGGTAAGTCACTTAAACTCTTCAAACTCAGTTTCTTTATCTGTGAAATGGAGATAATAACTAGTGCACTGACTCGAGGATTAAATGAGAAAAAAGTGCAAAGTGCCTGTGAACACACACGTAAGTACTCAGTGAGGGGTAACCATGCTTACTACGAAAGATACAAAGGGACCTGAGAAGCTCTGACATTCTCATACAAGGTCAGAGGGCAACATCCCAGTAGGCAGACAGGCACAGATCCTAGCAAAGACACTGTCATGCCATTTGTGGGAAAGTTGTGTGGCACAGGCTTTAAAAAACTCTAGATAGTAGGAAATTCCCAGCAGTGGCTGCGGGGCCCTAGGAACTTGCTTCCTTGCCCCTCCCCCATTTGGGAGCCTCATCACTTTCTCAGCAACTCTATGGCCAAGAAACTTGGCCACAGTGGAAGTGACCGTTGTGCCTCAGGCCCTTCTCCAGCCCAGATGTCAGAGCTCTCAGGCCTGGGGGCATCCAGGTTTTTTGTGTTTTGTATTTTTATAATAGACATTCACTAAGAAGACTACCAGATAACAAGTTGGCACCTAGGAAAGAAGGGGTGTCTCCCTTACCCAGGGAACAACCTGGCCCAGAGCACAAAAGAACAGATTTATACAAAGATACTATTTATTTTACAAAGTCCTGGAAGAAAGCCCCGATTGATTCATCTCAAGAAGAAGAATAAAGTCCTAACAACAAGCCGCTGGCTCTGCCTCCCATCTGTAATGCTTACAGTTTACAGAGCTCTTTCATAAACACAATCCAATCTGAGCCTCACCATGATCCCGAGGATCGCGGTGGCAGCTTGCACTCTCCCCATTTCATAGGTGAGGCCAGTAAGATCTCAGCTGGATGAAAAGGTACAGCCCAGGTATTCAGTTACAAAAATCAGGTCAGGCCATTCGGATGGCTGAGGATAACGTGGAAGTTGTAGGACGAAACTGGAGGGATTCTTCCATGCCTACGAAAATGGGAATTTGAAAGCTTGGTCTGTCCGGCCAGGGTCAGCAAGGGATGGAAATCCCCATGCAGCCTTGCAAGATGTGTTCATTAAAGCTCAGAACCACATTCCATAGCTTCTTCCTACTGAAACATCTATTTTTAACATCCTATCTCAAAAAAAAAAAAAAAATCCCTTCCATAGGGCAGCGAGCCTAGACTCCAGGAGTTAAAAGAAAATAATCCAAAGAAGTCTCCATCAATAGTGGTTGGCCTGGGTAGCGTTAGACATCTAGCGCAAAAACCCACATCCAACGTCCCAGCACCTTGGTGCCTTTAATGAGCCAGCACACCTGGAGGATGAAGGGACAAGAGGATATAAAATAGAGAACTCAATAGTGGCTCACATGGAAAAAAGCCTCAAAACCATGTCAAATGGTATCTTCACACAAGGATTTTTTCCCCTACACCATTCATACCCGCATCATTCATATCTTTACACATAAAGGGCCACTCAGAATATCTGCTCACCTAAGCAAATGCTGTGGGAGTTTAAACATTTTACAACTGGTCACTCCAAGGTCAGCTATAGACAGTCATCATTAAGCACATAAGAGAAGCACACTCTTCCCTAGAAAATAAGCCTCTGCGAAACTGCCTGACAGTGCCAGTGTTGCCTAGGAAGTTGGGCAGCGATAAGTTTTGGGAGGGCAAGGATAAACTACAGCATTTTTGCAAAAAGAATAAGCTAAGGAGGTTCTCTCCCTGTCCTAAAGCTGTGGCCTCTGACCACATCAAAGTGACCGCTCTGATTGTCACAGCACCACGCAGCTGTGAGCACCAGGACTGACATTAGCCCCTGGGTGACATTAATCGTCTAAAGGTTAAGGAGGCATAAAGGAAGAAAGTGCATCTTGCCTCTCTGCTCTGTGAATACAAGCTCCCAAATGGATTCTCCACAGTGAGTGGAAAGCCACTGAGGAAGCTGCCTCCCAGCTTGAAAGATCTCATTCGGGTTCCCCTGGCCAGGGGAGAGAAGGGGTAGTGGCACTTCCTGGGCCATTCCCAGGTCTCGCTGCACGGGGAATCACTTCCAGTAGCCCCCACACAATTCCTGCTGGCAATAAGCCCTCTGGGGTACCCCCTGACATCTCCTCCAACCCTTAACAAAAGTCCAAAAAAAAAAATTCTCCCCACTTGCACCTGCCGAGGTGCCATTGAAACCTGCCACACCTGTTGACATCAGTAATCCAGCCTCCTCAGCTCCACCTTTGCTTTATGCAATTGTATTTTCTCAGGCCACCAACAACTTCCAGACAGATCTTTCTCTACCTGCTCTAAAAATACACCATTCAGCCCTCGCCCTGAGGACACTCGGAACAGAAAAGCAACAGAGAGGGAGCAGCTAGCTCAACAAAGTGTTCCACAGAAGAAACGCCCGCTTGGAGGGCTCATGGTCCCACCTCGCACAGAAAATAAATTGAAACCATCTCTACACACAAGCCCAATTCAAATAAACTTCATTGCCTCTCCCCAGAGACCCTGCCAACGTCGCTGGAGGTTGCTTACCACTTTATAATGGTCACAGGAATCTCGACTTTGACCCCGGGCGGGAACCCACAAGTTGATGCTTATAGGCATGGCTCAACCCACGGTGGCAGCCCGGTCCTCAGGCGACGGCCTGTGCCCTCTCTGGGGGTGTCTAGTTCAAAGCACTGTGGAGGCATGTGAAGCCTCCAAGGTTAATTTTAGCTGAAGTCACGCACCCGCTGTGGTCAGATTTTCTTACACAGGCCACCTCCTGAATAGCGACAGCTTATGTTACCCCAACTCACTGGGCGGCCCTCTGGCCCTGGCCCTGACTCCAAACTGCTGCAATTCTTCCATCTCCATCTCCCCTACTACATTCTTGCCCTCCAAAATAATCTGAATCTCTGTGCTTACATTTTCATGACACGCTCGGGGAAAATAAATCACTGTTTCTTTGGCTGCCCCAGGCAAACAAACCTGGGGAATAACTCCCCCCTCAGCCCACACTTGGCAGAAGCTGGGCAAGGAGGCTCTAGACCAAGGGACTGTGCAAACTTCACTTCAACCAGGCAGCGGCTGCAGAGGCCACACAAGAGCACTTTCATCTTCTGCAGCGGGGTTTCGACAAGGGTCCTCGGCACTGCTAGTCACGCGGTGCCTCCACGTGTCTCATCTTTTGCCTGACTCTGTCAAAAAGAGGAACAACCATCCCAGCCCTTACACTTCTCTAAAAGCCCAGTCTGGGAGAGAAATCTGCATGTTTCATGCAAAGGTCTCACTCCTGCCAATGTAGAGTGTGAGCCTTCATTCAATTCCGCAGAGATTGTGAAGAGGCTATTAGGGCATCGGCAAAGGTGCTGGGTTCCAGATTTCAGCAAGTGGACGAGTGTGGACTCCAGGAGGAAGGTCAGTAGCAGCTCTCCATTTCAGGCCTCACCTCCCGCCCAGCTGAGAGAGAGGGGTCTGGAGGCTTACCGATCCCGTGTGAATGAGAGTTGCCTGCTAGACCGAACTATGGTCTACTCTTGAAATTGCCTTTTTTCAATGCAGACAGAACCATGGAAGGGCTATGAAAAAATTAAATCCAGTGTGGCCTACTGTGATCTCAAACACATCGCACAGCCTGTAACCTTGCAAACAAACCACTGGTATGCAGTGTTGAAAATAGGTATTAAGGCCATGCACAGGCCATGCTCCAAGTAGGATGAAATGCAAGATCTTTGCCCCACCTTAGGTCTACCTGTTACACTCTCATGCCATCCTAAGCCTTTCCTTCATAAGACTCACTACACGTGTAATTATTTCATTCACTGAGGTACTCACTGAGCACGGACTCTATGGCAGGTACACTTCTCTCTCAGGATTCAACAGTGGGTAAGAAAGTGCTCTCATGAGGCTTTATTCTATTGAGGATGAGGGGTAGGAGAGAGAGATTAAATGGCAATAGCAAATAAGCAAACTAACATCAGAGAATAATAAATGCTATGAAGAAAATGCAGTAGTGAGTAAATTGTGAGGAGTGGAGGGGAATCAAGAACGGCCTAAGGAGGTAACATTTGATAAGAAACCCAATTGAAAAAAGGGGACGGCATGCAACGACTCAGGGCAGGGTTCTCCCAGCCCAGCATTGCCTGGAAACCTGTTAGAAATGCAGATTCTCAGGCCCAGCTCCAGACCTACTGAATCAGAAATTTTGGGGGTGGGGGCCAGCAGCCTGGGTTTGAACTGGCAGGACCAGTTGATTCTCATGCACACTACAGTTTGTGAACCACTAAGCTACAGGAAGACCATCCCAGGTGGAGGATTCTATAGACAACATAGATCTGTTTTGTTCACCACCAGGATTCCTAGCCACTAGTCCGGGGCACAGCACAGAGCAGGAATTCAATAAATATTTTTTGACCACCGCCTGCCAAGATTTAAGTCCCAGGTCCCTAGAACCCAGTTAAAAATCGTAAAAAGACAAAAATCACAAAAGGGTTATATTAAAAAAACTTCATCAAAAGCACCCAAAAAGGAAGAGGAGGTCATTTAGAATTCCAGGCAGCCAGTGGAAAAGCTTTAGGTAGTGCCAGAAACTGCCAGCCGCTAAGAGTAACTCTTCCCAATCTAATAAAATTTGGCATCACAAAGTTGGCAATTAGATTTCCTGTAAAAGGCTAAGTGTGTAACCTTCTGCTTCCTGATTCTGAAACTCAGTAAGAAAGGCATTAGTGTGTGGCAGCTGGGATAATCATTTAATTGATCTTTTCCACCCATAGAAGCCTCCCTTCCCCGCTCCAACCCACTGACTTGTAAATCAATGTCACCTTCATTGTGAGCACAAAAAGCCAGGAGAAAACACCCCCCCCTCCCCAAACCAAATTGGAGTCAATTTCCTAATGGGGCCTGGGTGACGCTCTAAATGGGTGCTGCCACTTCTCCCCCTCTGGCCTCCTCCTGGGCCACCCACACAGCTCCAGCCAGGCCAGGAGGAGCTCCTGACATGCACAGCAGAAACAGGGGCTTCCCACAGTACAAACTCCGTCACAGAAAGGGCATAGATTCTGACATCAGCCTCCAAATCCCTGAACGGGACAGTATTTTGAAAGCAACTAGAAAGGCATTTAGCACATAGGAAGGGTTCAATAAATCATATATATATTTTTCTCCTCCTCCTCATTATTGCTATGTGTAATTCCGTCATTCATTCAACAAATATTTATTGAGTACCTATAATGCACCTTTTCTGGGGACAGAATGATGACAAGGACCTTATTGTCTTGAGGAAGTGACAGTAATCATATAAGGATGTCAAATAAAGACATTATAAAATGGTGTCAAAGGGCAATTGTGACAAATGCTACAAAGCTGAAATACATGGCACCATGAAAGCCTATATGGGGACAATTGGACCTATCTAGAGCTTATTAAAATACAGATACCACGGCTCTGGGTGGGCATGTACATCATCCTCAGGGTGTGAGGCCCAGACACAGGTGTTTTCAATAAGCTTCAGCATTCTCACTGCTGAAGTGGAAGGTTCTAGACAAATAAAGGTGGACAGCTGGAATGATCCACGCGGTAACCAGTTAGAGTTGAAGACTATAGAAATTATAAACTAGTTTTAGTTTGTAAACTAAACCATAAAACAGTTTATCAGTATAAAGCATATACTGATCTATATCATATATCAGTATAAACTAATCTAGATACAATATTTACAGATATGTGTATATACACAGGGCAGTATACACACATATACTTCCTTGTTCTATCAGCTGAGAGAGTCTAAAAACAATGACATCCCAGTAGCAACAAGTACAGCTGGCCCCAGATCTCGGTTTCTAATAGCATTCTCCAATAAGAAGAACCAGGGTTCCTAGGAGAAATGGCCAATTTTTGGATCGGGCCAGGAAATACTGAAGATAAGCCTCGAGCATATTATAGCGCGATAAAGTAAGGACATATCTCCACACCAAACACAAAGAGGGGGTGTGCAAAGGGGACACAGAAGCCAACTCAAAGAGTGCCCAACGGCCAAATCTGGCTGAGCGCCAAGCAATTTGAGCAATAAAATAAAGTACTATTGGGTTATAACTTAAAGTATGAAACACAAATCCATGGGTTCATAATGATAAGAACAGATGATTGAATAAATAAATGAAGAGAATAGAAAAATCTTCCATGTAAAAAGAATTCCAAATAATTTATGTAGAGACTCTGCTCTTGAGGTTAAGCATGGGCTGCAACACAGAGTACAGTATGGAAAAGAGGGAAAATAACTTTATAGGGAAGAAACCTGGCAGGCACTACCTCAGCCAGGTGACCCAGGTCAACATAAATGTTAACAAGTCATGCCCGACAGCATGAAGCCCGATATGATGTGGTGAAAAATAGCACTTTACCTCCGGGGTCTTCCTATTCAAGACCTACAACCCCAGTCTAAGCAGGAGAAGAGCATCAGGCAAATCCCAGTTGGGGGGACCCTGGGGGTGGACATCCTACAAAACACCTGCCTAGTCCTGCTCAAAACTGTCAAAGGCATCACAAACAAGGAAAAGTCTGAGAAACTGTCACAGCCCAGAGGAGCCTAAGGAAACGTGACAACTAAATCTAATGCAGTATCCTGGACAGCATTCTGGAACAAATAAGATAAAAACTAAGAAAATCAGAATAAAGTATGGACTTCAGTTGGTAATATTTCAATACTGGTTCATTAGTTGTGGCAGACATGCTCTACTAACATAAGTTGCAAATGATGGGTGGGCTATATGGCAACTTTCTGTACTATGGTCACAACTTTTCTGTAAAGTTAAATCTAGTCTTAAATTAAAAGTTTATTTAAAAAAAGAACAAATACAAAATTTCACAGTTGACTATGGTGTCCAGCCAGGTTTGAAAACCCAATTCTTAATCCCCCACGGCTAACATGTGGATTTAGCCACTTCAAGGGCAGAATGCTAGCCTCGTGTTTGATTTGGGATCACAGAATTTCAGAAACCTTCATGTGTGTATGTACACACAAACACATAAAAAATATACAGCGGTAGGCATATATAAAGTTTATACCCTAGTTATTATGTACAAGAAACTCTTCTGCGTTTGTGAATTTCCTGGAATCCTCATTAGTAACTGTTAAGGATAAAAGGACTTAACAAAAAAGAAGCCATTCAAAACTCCAGGTTTTGCTTTGATCCATTGAAAAGGGCCATGAAAGAACGATTTGTGCCCAAAGAATAAGTGTCAGGAATCTCCCAGTTAACAACCCTGAGCCCTAACTCAAGAGATCCCGTTTGTTCTTAGATAAAGATTCTGCATTTGGTTCTTCCTCACCTTTGAAAGAAGGAATAAAAATGCCTGAGGTTCCCTCAGACTTACCAGATCAAAACTTGATATGAGACATTGTAATTAATAACGTAACTTTGAAACACCAGATCCTGAGAACTTCAGTAGGGTAAAAACGTCTCCAAAAATGAATTAAATAATCCATGGCCCATGATCTGCTTTTTAAGGGGGGAAAAAATCCTCCGTATGGTTGGAAACATAAGCTAACTTTTACTAGAAATAAGTGGCAGCATTTCTGTCCTCTGGGTCACATTTTATATAATATAATTGGATTGACTATTAATAGACAATTAGAAGACAATTGTATTTTTAAGGTCCCACCGTATCCCTTGTTTCCCATGAAAGGATAAATTCTTTGTACAGATCTCTTTTACTAGACATAACAAAATCATCTCTCTCCTTTTTTTAATAAATAAAAGAATAAAATAATAAAGTGACAAATTAATTTCCCCAAACATAATAAAACTAATTTAATCATTTTGTGCTGGCCATCTGCTTTGTGGATGCAAATTTAACCGCATTTTCCACCGCCTGATAACTTGCTTAATTCAGTTAGCTCTTGTGACCCTGCTTTTGTGCTCAGTTCTCAGTGGGCCCTTCCCCTGGTGGCTTCTGACAGCTCCTAGTCAGGGGCTGACCGGGCCAGGGAGCGTTTCCCCAGGGAGCAGTGACACAGCCCCTCTCCAGCTGGCGCCACATCCATGAACGATGTCTGAGGAGGGCAGCTGACATGGCCAGAGCCTCAGCTGAACTGGATAGTGCGTACCACTGAGCACTGCCTATGTGTCAGGCACTAAGCCCTTTATATGTGTTTGTCACATTTAATCCTCACAACCTTAGAGTTAGCTTCTCTGACTAGTCCCATTTTACTCACGGGGAATCTGAGGCTCAGAGAAGTTAAAACACTTGCTTAAGGACTCAGAGCCAGGTCTCAGTACCAAGCTCGTCTCACCTGACAACCATCAGACACGGGGCAGGTAATTCAGCACAAGAGAACGGCTGCTTCTCAGTCTTGGCTTAAACGGAGGCACCAGTCCCCCAGATAAGGGTTACCAAAGCATGGGATACGTGCACAAAATGCAGAATTTCAAAGGAATGCCAAACAAAGGGCCCCCTTTAAGACTTTTCCTGCCCTGCCAGATGGAGGAGATAAAAAGAGGTGAAGGTGTGGAGACTTTTTTGAAAAGAGGAGGTTATCACTGGACAACACTGCTATGAGCTCATCCTCTACCTTCCCACTCGAACCTGCTGGGTGGGTGAGAATGTCCGTGGGGCCTCCGGGGAGTGAGAGATGAACATCCCTGCAGTTAGGGATGCTGCAGTCTGGGGTCCAACTCCTGCCCTAAGAATTGAGAGGGACAAGGAAGGGCGTGGCTGAGGGTTTCAGTGGGATTGGTACAGGCTGGGATTGGCCTGCAGCCCCCACCACTGGGGCCAGGGATTTAAGTGTCTCCTTGGAGACAGTGCACACAGGGGTGCATCTTGGGTCCTAAGGACCCTTAAAGGGCCCTGCAGAAGACCCGGCTTTCAGCAGAGCAGGAGACCTGCTCAAGAAGGCACCATCCAAGTAAACATCTTTCTCCTCTAGGGAGCTCCCTGGGAGTGGAGGAGGAAGCCAACTGCTTCCACTCTCCCTCTGCAGGGTCCTGACAGGAATTCCAGTTTGAAGCTTCATTCATACTGTGGAAGGGATATTCTAATTTCTCATCTGAGACTATCTTTGCAAATTAGCATGACCACAGGACTTTATATGTATGATCAGAAATGCCAGGAGCTGCTAGCACTCTCATCCCATGGCAGGAAAACTCCATGGGCTTTGTTCACAATCCACACATCACACTTGCCCTGGTTACATGCGTGGTCTGTCCTGGTCTTATACTGGTTACATGCATGGTCTCAATTCTAGCTGCACATCCGAGTCCCCAGGGGAGCTTTTACACAACACAGATGCCTGGGCCCCACGCTCAAAGAGTGTGAGTCAGTAGGTTTGGATGACCTAGCCATCTGCCTTTCTTTTCTTTTCAATGTTCTCTAGAGGATTCTGATGTCCAGGCAAGGTTAGCTATCAGAGCACACTCTATACAAAAATAAGTGAATGATTATCTCTGAAGGAAGAAAGAGGAGCATTTCATTAGCACCCAAGTTACTTTTTAATATTTAGAAAATCTATATTATATGGGCAATGGGGCAGCAGGGTTCAAGAGTGCCCCACAAAGGAGGGTCTCTAGCATGCTTTTTCTAATCTATCAAAGTATCAGCATAGAGTAGCATACAAAAATGATATGAGAATACTAAAATAAATTCTTCAGCCCCCTTTAGAAATAAATCTCTACTTTAAAAATAAAAGAACTGAGATTCAGAGCTGTGATCTGCCCAAGGTCTAGTAGTTAGGAAGCAAGGCTAACATTCGACCAAGGTGTTCTGCTTTCAAAGACCAGGTTCTCAATCATCATGCCTTCTTCCTTCTAAGAATCAGCATTGATGTAAGAGATCAAGAGGTTCTGTCTCCCTGGCCCCAGGCCCGATCATGTTCCAAAGTTTAAGCTGAAGAAGCACAGGTACTTGAGATGAAAGGGATCTGATGACAACAAAGTGACTGATGCAGGGTAATTTCCTACACAGAACTCCAATGTCAAGGCCACTAAGAAATAGTTATCACTTACAATGTAATATCCCTTTGATGGAGAAACAGAAGTCAGGAAAGGAATATTTTCCAATGAGACATTCACAGGAGAATTCAGCCATCTAGAAAATACATTAGGTTATAAAGCCAGAAGGAACCTTGCCTGACATTTTAGGGCCTTGTTTATTTTCATATAAGGGTATGTGAAACTCTATAAAGATGGAACACTGGCTACCAGAGCAAATTCAGCATGAATGAGCTTTTAAAAACTGCATGTTCAATCAACTACTTAACTCCAAGTGACTAAACTATCAGGGGACAAAATAAATAAATAAAAACCTCTGTAGTGACATTCCAGGTTCAGACATTAGACACGCATGGTTTCATGGAAATTATCCAGGCTTTGATTCCAGGCAGAAGTCGGTTTGAATTCTGGCTCTGTCACTTACGAACTGACCTGGTGACTCTGGGCAAGCAGTTTAACCTTTTGACCCTCAGTGTTCTCTTCTGTGAAATGGAGATGTGAATACCCTGGTTTAGAGGGATGTTGGGGGATGAGAGATACCCTAGGTAAAGTCTCAGCTGCCAGAACACAGGAGTTCCTCGAGATTTAGTAGCTCATCTTTTTGAAGAACCCAGATAAACATGGTTAGATACTTCAAATAAATGAAAAGAGACAGCCTGATAAGGAACGGCGGCCCACAGCACATGAAATTTTAATGTCAGCGACAGTTCAGGTTTGGCCCTAGTCAATAGGAACCATAAATAGCTGTCACTGAATGGCCATGTCCTCTTGAAAATGGGTTATTCGTCTGAGTCCATGTCCCAGAGGAGAGCTGCAAATACCATCAATACTGGCACTAAGCAACAGCCTTATTTATAGCCAAGAGACAGATTCCAAAGATAGAAGAAGACAGGGAGGCTGAGCCCCCATCTCCAAGCTCCTGTATTCCTAGAGGACTGAGAAGTGAGGCTGGAGGGCAGGCCTTACAGGAATGCCTTAGACAGTGGAAAAACTGTTAATAAAAGCGAGCAAAACTGAAAAGGAGAGGTTGGAAAAGAAAGACGCCATTGAGAAGAGGAAATGTAGGTGGTGCTACATATGCCTGGCTTTGCTGAATCAGCCACCACCCATCACGGAGACTGCCCTATCTTTCAGCTAACACCTAATCTTTAAAAGTGGAAGACCTGTCAGCGTGTACCCAGGTTCAAGTGAGGGCCAGGAAGTCTTGCCATGAAAGCATTCCCTAGCACCTGCAGAATAAAGCCCCACTTCCTTAACTTGACTTTCAAGAACTACTGCTTAAGCAGGTGCCCCCGATTTCCCACTCCTTCCCTTCGCTTCAGCCCAATGCGACTACTGGTGATTCCTCATGGAGAACCGCCACCTTCCAGCCTCTGGGACTTTACTCCTGCCATGGGAATGCACGGTCTTCACAAACTGGGATCCTGGGGATTTCTGGTCCAAATGCCACTCTTCCCCCCAAAATTTTCCTTGGGTTTTTCCTCCAGTTACTTAAGTGCTTTATCTCCTATTTTACATGTTAAGGTCTCTGAGGGCAGTATCTATGATCATTATCTTCACACTCCCTTATAAGTTTTATGTCAACTCAAGTGCCAACAAATGTTTATTGGATAGATGGATGGATGGATGGACAGATGGAAGAATGGTCAGATTTGATGGATTACAAAGAAACCAGCCAGGGAACACATTATCCACTAAGTAATTTGTCATCCAACACAGCCAGGAAATGGAATGTCCTGGTTATCACAATATTCTGATTAATAGAGTGTCCCTCCCCCAAGACCATCCACAGACGTGTCCACTGATAACTGACCTTCACGAGACTGGAATAAAATCCACCTTGCATTTCAGATGGTCTAAACAATGCTGACGCTCTATGATGATTGACCAAGCACTTGGATATCTTGCAAGACTCAGGGCTGGAAACTGCAATTGCCACTGTACCACGGTGTAGGACAGGGATGGCTTACAGGGTACCGATGAAAAGAATCCCAGATAACTAGACATGTTTGGTGAAACCCTAACTGATAATGAGTAATTTTTCCATATTCCTTTCTTCAGTGGAGACTTATAAAACTAGTATGACCATTATATATCTTCACCCAGATGACCCTACAAATCAATGGAGACATGAAGGACACACCCCTCCCTAACTGCATAAGGTCTGGCTCTTCCCGCTCTGACACAGTGAGCAGACCTGCATTTAGAAAGCCAGTGGTAAAAGTCATCAAGAAAACTGGCCACAGGCCATCTTACCCTTGTCACACCCTTAATCCTAGCCACGCCCCCCTCAAGCTCTCCTTCACCCTTGCCAACGTTCCTAGACAAGACCCTTGTTTGTTTGACCATTTCCCAATTCAATAAGCCACAGATGGGGTGAGGCCAAGGAAACACACGTCAAACAAGTCAGACTGCTATTATTTTTAACTTGGCTCCTTCAAGCTCTCAGGTAGAAGAACCGGTTCTGTTGCATGCTGAGTTTTTCCATTGCAAAAGCAGGGAGGAGAATTAGGGGCTTCCCTGGACTGTATTTAATCCTCTGCCATGGGAGGGGGAGCTCCCCAAGTACTCACTTGACAGTTCCCTCTCTCAAGCACCTTCCCTGCGCCAGGGCACTCTGCTCTATCTCAATTAACTCAATGCAGCACAGTATCCTGTGAGGCAGGGATTATTACCCCATTTTACAGATGAGGACATTGACACTCTAGAGAGGTAAGCGGCTTGCATACACCATGCACAGGATTTGAACCCCTATCTGTCTTTATCATGAAGCTCTGCTCCTACCATTTCCAGCAGATAACTTGGAAGGATGTAGCATTTCACACTGCCAAATGCTGCCTTGGCCCCTGTACTTGTCCCAGACTGAGCAGCTACAGCAGCCTCTGCAGTGTGAGGAGGTGCTCTCCGCTAGAGGGCCATTAAAGGATGAGCAGATACTAACCAGAGGAAGAGTCCTCCTGCCTGAGTTCCGGAGGCAAAGCTGACACACTCTGTGTGATCAGAGGCTCCATCTGAGTTCAACAGATGCACAGGCAATTCCGTTGTACAGTTTTGATGTATGGCACCAACACGATATGCCCACCTGGGAATATTTTGGTGCCAAGAATGAACAGAAGGGAATGCACTGCAGAAATATTAACCTTGGCAGTCTCCTGCCACGGCAAACCACTGGTTGAACTTTAATGAAATCTTGCACAAGAGCAGAAACATCTGTATTGCTGGTAAAAATAAACCCCAGTCCGGAACACACAATCATCTTTGCACAAGGACACGACAAACCTGGAAAGGAATGGAAAGGAGGCCTTTCTCTGCGATCAAAATGGCTGTTTATAACTGAGAGGAAGCAGCTGCCCACCTCTGTCTGTATTCTCTAGCTAAGGTTAATGGCTTCTTAGGAAAGAAAACATATTCCAAATTAGTGCATGTGAGGCTTTCCTAGAAGGCTGATTTGTGTGGGAGAGCAAAGGTCCTGCAAATTGCCTGTCCCCACTGACCCCCTCGTCCCCACAAAACCATTCCCCAGGATAAATAAACACGGATGTACTGCTCTCAACCAACATTGGCACCATGAGGCCTAATTGCTTTATTAAGTATCCTAAATTAACAACTTATCCAAGCTAAAATCAAGACCATACACATTGTCTTATTTAAAAAGTACAATAATAAGAGGCCAGTTGACAGACCATGGGCACTTGGGGGAGGCCTCAGGAATCACAGAAAGTCGTTGCACAGTGTGGCATCTTCTGCCAGGTGGCCTTTCCTGAAAAACAAATAGCGCAGGCCCTCCTGGGACCCAGAATCAGAGTCCTGGGGATGGATGAGGCCTGCCAAGCCTCTAGCCCAATCCCACTCCTTTCTGATGCACAAAGCGCTTGTACAAGCCCCGTGGCAAATTTCCTGAAACTCCCAGAGATAAAGACCTTCCTGCCCCCAAGGGATCCACTTGATACTACTCTTAGAAAGCTCTTCCTTCCACTGAATTGGATTTTGGTCCTCATTTGGTGGGGAGAATCCCAGCAATTAATCCTTCCAACCCTTCAGAGATAAAAGGTGCCATAATGTCTCTTCCACAAATCTTTGCATCATCAAAGTACCTCAAATTCCTATAAATACTCTGTACAAGGCTTTGGTTCTCTCTCCATCCTTGCTATTCCCCTCCAGACAGAGGGTGATGATGGAGAAGGAGCAGAACGATAATTATTAAAACAAAAGCAATGATTTTAGCTCTTATTTATTAAGCAGGTACTCCGTGGCATACACCATACCATGCACTTTACAGGTACGGCTAACTGAATCCTCACAAAAACCCTGGGAATGAGGACTATTATTCTCTTCACTTTACATTTTGAAGAAACGGGAGCTTACAGAAGTGTAACCTGCCCAACATCATCACAGAGCTACTCAGTGATGGTGCCAGGATTTGAACTTGGACGGACTCACACCAGAAGCTGCCCCTTCTTCGTCACCTGCCTCCAGAAGATGGGTGAAGACGGACAAGCCTCAGCTCAGCCACATCCTCCATAAGCGGTCCCCAGTGTGGTCAGCCTGGCTCACGGCACACGGGGCTACTGAGGTCCGTGTTCCTGACCCCGAAACCACCTGACTCTATCGAGGAGACGAGGATCCTGAACAGCTGCAGCCGTGCTCTGCCCTGGGAGAGGTAAGCCTTGCACAGAGAACAGGAGAGCGGGGGCGGGGAAGGCACACTTTGTGTCACTGGGCAATCTGGAGGAATGCTGGGTCTGGAGAGGACAGAGCAAAGGGAGAGGTGCCCCAGGGGGACAGCACAAGGCTCGTCTCCACAGCAGCAGAGGGCTGGCAAAGGGAGACCCAGCAGGAGACCCAGCAGGTGCAGAGGGGACAGGGTCCACTCTGCTGGCTACAGTCCGGGGCAGGCCACATTATCACAGGCTGACTTTGTGTCCCACTCCCCAAACTGGGACAGGGCCCGGCTGTTGCCAAACCGGTTGGACTAAGTCACAGACAGTAAAAATGACCTGTCTGGCTGCCATATTCCTGATCAAAGCTGACTCATTTCAAGGCGAACTGTCAGCAACTTGGGAGATTGCAATCAGACAAGGAAAAATAAACTATAAGGTTACTTCAGGGGTTAAAAAACAAAACCTCCCTGAAAAAACAAAGTTATCTTTTGTGCTTCTGAATTTTTCAGTCCTAACAACTCCATGAGGAAACTTATACACTAATTAGAGAATACTTCTGGGTCCTGAGGTAAGACCTAATGTTCATTTGGCCTTACACTTTGTCTAGGATGGGGAGATTTTCTGAAGCTGTGAGCTTACTTAAATGACCCAAGGCTAGAGACCAGGTGGGGATCCCAGGTATTTGAGATCCCAACTGTGCTTCAGCACACCCTCACACTTCACTCACAGCGCAGTGAAAGCACAGAGAGCTTCCAGAAGATACGCGCACACACACATCTATCTGTACACACATGCATACAGACACCCCCATACACACCTAACACACACATCTGTACACACATGCATACAGACACCCCCCATACACATCTAACACACACACACACCTATCACACATGCCTACAGACACCCCCACCTCCACCCCAACACACACACATGAAGCCCATTCTCCTTTCGTCTCTCTTCTTTCTAAGAAAGACAAAGAATCACCAAGCTATCAAGCTACGGTCACTATAAGCTTACATTTCAGGATAATTTGGTTTAAGATCAGTTCAGGGCCTGGATTTTCAGAGTCAAATAATTTGGTCAAGAGAGGCATTTTCTGAGCAGGTACCAGGGTATCTACTTAGAAACAGGAAGAAGAATTAATTTACATTGATATGTTGGAGAGAATGGAAGTTTTTCTTGCTTCTCAAACCATGAAGACTTGAAAACTTCTACGAAGTCCCTAGGTGTGCCCAGGAAGAGGCAGCCTTGCCCAGGCTCCTAGGAGCCAACTAGGGTCCTCTCTTTCCCCTTATGAGGCCTTGGGCCACTGCCCCAGTTCTAGAATGTCCAGAGGACCCCACAAAACTCAGGCTTGTCAGAAGGGCCACCCTACTCTCCCCGCACAGAACTGCCAGTGAGGACCCTGCAATCCATTGCCAGTGGGAGGACGAAGGTGCAGTGGGGGTGACGGAGACAGTGGCTGAAGGAGCACAGGGAAACCATCGCTAACGTCACACCTGCATTAATCAGAGTGTGTCAATTTAGGAGAAGATGAGGGGCTCTCATGGGCCCCAGGAAGCTGTCAAGATACAGTCTCCTCTCCAAGTTTGAGGCCCTGGGCAGAAGCCCAGCGGCAGTTAAAATAATTTCTCCATCAAATTACTCTTGTGAAAAGGAGTGTGTTCCGGCCTCCTCCTGACTGCTGAAAGTCACTCGAGTCCACACAAAGCAGAGTCTCTAGGAGCTCTGGTGTCCCTGCCAACACATGTGGAACATGGCAAGGGGTGACAAAGGAAACAAGGGCCCCAAAAGCACTCAGACACCTGCTGTCACCACTGTTACTGCATCTGGGACTCCAGTCTCTTAGCAGTTTGCAGATGCTCTGCAGGAAAAACAAGCAAACGCTGGACTGTCCTGGCAGAGGTAGGCGAGAGACTTGTGGAAGCTCCAGGAGGATCCCCCAGCCGGCCCTCGCCCCAGCAGCCCCTGAAGCAGCAGTCCTTCCCCACGCCAGACACACTACAGCAGGTGTCCCGGCCACTTGCAGCCCGGCACCTAAGTTGACCAGTCTTGGGAGACACCAGGTTCATCGTACAGGGCACCGATTGCACATCTCACACTACCTGCCCACAGCAAGACCCAATGGGTAGTTCAGTCCATTCACTTGGGGTTGTTGCTTCTTAGCAGAGTTTTGGCAACAGGTATACAACACTCTGAGAAGTTGCAGAACTAAATCAGTGAAGATCTGTAATCTAGAATGTCTTCTTCACTCTTCCTTACCTTTCTACATCCTATAAAATGTTCTATGCTGGTAGTTCCCTACCTGTGGGCCTAGGATCCCTGGGGTCCTTGAAGGCGAAGCAATGGGATTCCTGAGAATTCACACGGGCACAAGAATGCTATCAGTCAATCAATCAAGGAGAATGACTGGCCCATTTGCCACAGGGTCAACCTTCAATAATTGCTAAATTTGTTTCATGCCACGCCCCTGTTCAACTTTCAAGATCATCCCATTACCTGCAGGATGGAGGCCCAACTCCTGAGACCTTGGCAAGGCCTTAAAGGACCCAGCCTCCACCCACCCTGCCCAGCTTAAGCCCCCTCCTGCACTCCTTCTGAGTGGAGGGCAGGGGATGTGTGCTGGGGTGGAGGGGTTAAAAGAATACCAGCTAGGCTACTCCCAGGAGTTGAGATCTATGGATTGGGGGATTTTGCTTCCAAGAATCCATAAATTAATAGGAGGAAGTTGGGCATTACTGGGAAAACAGTAGGCTTTGAAATCCGTTAAACCTAGATATAAAAAATCCTCTCTACCACTTGGTAACCTCAGGACAGTTACTTAATATATCTGAACCTCAGAAAAAATATCAGTTCCTTTCTCTTTGCCCCTCAATTTCTCCTAAACTGACACACTTTATTTGATTAACACAGGTATCATATGAACGGAGCTATGAGATAATCTGTGCAAAGCACCTACACGGTGCCTGGCACAGTGTTAGTGCCAGACCCCAAGAACCCCCACTCAGGCTTCCAAAGTAGAGTTAAACTTGTGCGGTGCATTGTCCACAGTCAGAAACAAGCGTGACGACCCCCCCATGGCCAGCCTCCCTTCCGACAGCCCACGAGCATCCTCCTCATCATCCCCACTCGTGCACGACCCACCCCTCCCCATATCTTTTTAAAGCCACTTTCCCACAGCGGAGGAGATTGGCAGTGACGATTTCAAACCAGATTTATGAAAACCCATAACTAGAAGATTAAAATTCCAAATGTCATCTGGATAAGGCGGGCCAGATGCTTGGAGAATTGCAAAAGCCTCAAGCTCTTTGCACTGGCAGAGAAGAAGGATCGGTCGAGGGGTTCATGTCTGAGTGTTTCTTTGATTGAGAAGGGAATGCACTTCAGTCTATCACAGAAAAGAAGAGATGCCTTTTAATTGGACTGAGTGAGTGGGTACACTGCACACTTGCTAGATGAACCATCAACTGATGTTTAGTGTGGATTTTTATGCACTGGGAGGCAACTGGGATCCGGGTTGGCTCACTGGCCCTTCCAGACTCACCCAGGAGAAGGGCCTGGGTCTTCGCCAGGGACCAGAGGGAGGGGATCAGAACAGGGCCACAAGGAAAGAAAAGCCCTCTAGTCTAAATCCTTAGGACCAGGCTTACACCAACCAACTTCACCTGGTCACAGCCACCTCCCACAGATACCGAAATGCCAAAAAGGGAAAGTGACAAATATTTCCAGAACTCCTACCATATGCGTGCACACCATGATGAATGCTCTACAGCAGTGGTCCCCAACCTTTGGTACCAGGGACCAGTTTCATATAAGACAATTTTTCCACAGACTGGAGGGTGGGGGTGGTGGTTTCAGGATGATTTAAGCATATTACATTTATTGTACACTTTATTTTTATTATTATTACATTGCCACGTGCCACTTGCCACTCACCAATAGGGTTTTGATATGAGTCTGCAAGCCATTGATTCATTATGGTCTCTGTGCAGTCAAACCTCTCTGCTAATGATAATCTGTATTTGCAGCCATTCCCCAGCACCAGCATCAGTGCCTCAGCTCCACCTCAGACTATCAGGCATTAGATTCTCATAAGGAGCGTGCACCCTAGATCCCTAGCATGGGCAATTTACAGTAGGGTTCGTGCTCCTTATGAGAATCTAATGCCACTGCTGATCTGACAGAAGGCAGAGCTCAGGTGGTGACGTGAGCAATGGGGAGTGGCTATAAATACAGATGAAGCTTCACTCACCTCCTGCTGTGCAGTATGGTTCCTAACAGGCCATGGACTGGTACTATGGGTTGGGGACCACAGCTTTACAGTGATGACTGCACTGAGTCTTTAGGATTTAGGACAACCTGACGAGGGTCACTGTTATCTGTCCTGTAGAGAGGAGGAGACTGGTCCTCAGGGAAGCTAAGCAAGTTGCCCATGTTCTAAAAGCCCCACACACAAAGTGGCAGAGTAGGAATTCAAAGCAGGTATTTCTGAATTCAAAAATCCACCCATTGTCCTAGAAGTGGCTCCTTTCACTGAGAACTGTCATATCTTACTGTCCACTTCCAGGGAGGCTGGCCCACTCCCACTCACCACCATGACAAGAGTAGCTCAGGTAGGAGGATAAATCAAATCGTCCACGTCATTGTCAAGACATTAAAAAATAGTACAGAAAAGAGAAAGAGGGAATAAATGGTGTTTAAAAGTTGACCCTTGGTCATAGTCTAAGATCAAAATTATCAGTGAGTAAAGGGAAAATGCTTTTCAGGAGGAACCTGCTTCCCTGGCCAAACTGAAAGCCTAAGACCCCCTGAAATTCAGGAATTGTTAAGGAAAGAGTTCACGCTCTTTGAAAAGCCAATGAAGAAGGAGGCAGGGAAAAACCTGAATGAACAAAAAGCTCATCTACCGCTCTTGTCTCCTAGCTGCTCTCTGCCTCTGGCCTTATTTCATCCCGACCAAGCCCACATTATCCGGCTAGATCCATCTGCAGAATCTACCACATCACTCTCCAGCTCTCAAACCTCCAGGGACCCCTCTTGTCACTTGAGACCAAGTCCAGTATCCTTGGCCTGGCATTCAGGGCTCATCATAACCCAGCCTCAGCCTCACCTCCACCCTCCCTTCCCTCCACAGAGAGGCGGTGTGGCTCAGCGACTGGGCACACAGGTTTCCAGGTCAGCCTAAGAGCTGTGTGACCTTGACCAGGAAGGGGCCTGCTTAGGCTCTCTGAGGCTAAAATGGGGAGAAGTAACATTCAGAGGAAGAACTAAATTACTGCATGTAAAACAATTTCAGTACAGTGCATGGTACCTAGAAAGGGTTCAAAAAAAGGAGGATGGAGATTTTCAAGTGCTGATGCCAGCAGATAGGTTGAAAGCATTGCACTGCTCCATCTCTGACTTTCCCTGACCAAGAATTTCCATACCACATCCTTCTATACACCCTGACCAGAATTCTACAAGGTCCAGATTAAGCCAATACTGTTCTCTCCATGTGACTTTTCTGGTACTTACTGTTTGTTACCACGTAGCTGAGATTTGCCTAGTTACCCCGGCTAGTAGTCTGCCTTATCTCCCAGTGGTTATATTGTCTATTGGCACTGGGTATCCACTTCGGCCCCCTCTTCTGTCTACCTCCTCCCACCCCCATGTTGCAGAGTCCAGAGGCTAAGGCATTCCCAGACTCCCTTGCCGCTGGGGTTCTGGGTTTAATTCAGGTTCTGTCAATGAGATGCACCTGCAAGAAGAGTGAAGTAGAGGGCCCCTTTCTTGCTGTAACAACACAAGTTAGGAGGGTCACGGTTGGACTCTTGGTTTCAAGGCCAAACTACCGTAGCTGAGCAACTCTAGACCTAACTTCTGTTCTTCCAGAAATTCCATAAGTATCCATTTCCCTGTATTAAATCCCTTCTGCTTGAGTTACCTAGAATCATTTCTGGACTGACCCCCAACTGATTAAGTCTCCAATTTGCTCTTCAGCTCCTTAAACTCTGCAGTTTAGAGCCTCTCCCTACTCTCAGGAACAGCTCACTGTGTGAGTTCACGGGGCGATCCACATTCACGTGCAGCCAGCTCAGTCAATATGGGCACCTCCTCAAAGACACTGCAGCCTGTGCAATTGACAAGGAGAGTGTATATTGCCCAAGAAAGCCCACAGCCAAGGAGGGCTCAGAGTATCTACAACATCTTCCGCTGGGAAAAGAAATAACTGCCAACCTATGTCCCATGGCAAACTGGAAGGACAAGCAGATGTGCTACCGAGACAAATTTTCATCTCACTTTCCAATCCACATAGGAGGCAAATTCAGCACTAAGGGTTAGACTAAAACTTTCTAACTATTCTGTGAGCTTTCGTAGTTTCTCCTCCTTCCCCTTGTCTTTCCTCCTTTCTCTTTGGTCAATAAGAGTTAGATTTACTTTATAAATCTGTTTCATAATGTGTAGTAGATGAACCACTGGTGGTAAAAATTTGATTCTGTACACAAGTGGACATCTTATCTGAATAGCTATGTATTTGTTTTCATGATTACCTTCTATTATGCCTAATAATATTGCTTTTGCATTTACAGTTGGAATATACCATTCTTCTTTATATAAATTTATTCAAATTATATAGTCAATTTGAAGAAAACTAGTAAATAAATAAGCAATACAAGTGGTAGACAAATATGGCAAATTATAAATACGGTATAAGAATGACTAAGCTTGGGTGACACTGACTTAAATCTTACAGATATTTTCTGGGGAATTTCAAATATCTAATCTACTTGGCTTATCAGGACAGTTATGAGATGGCTCTGAGAATGTTCATAATTCATTTTAAATAACTTTCTGTCCCATTTCCCTTCTTAATACCTTGGGGATAATTTGATCTTACAAAAAAACTGTCAGATGGAGGCAGGAATTTCAATAGCCTTGCACAAATTGTGGTACTGGGCAGCTTATTCAAACTTGTTTGGTAGGAAGCTATTGAACATGCCCACTCCACAGGGTACTGAGTAGGACAGAAAGATGCAGCCATACCTTTTAAATTAAATCATGAATCTCCAGGACTGTCTTTATTTAAATTGTTTTCTCTAACTGCAGTTTTATATACACACACACACATATATATATAAATATATATAATCCTAGAGTTGGGGGATGGCAAAAGTTTGCAATAAATTATTCGAATATATGAATGTTAACTGGGAAAAGCCACAGAGCTATGGCTGGAGAGCTAAGGTCTCTCCAGAACACAAAGTCACAATTACGTGAGGGAAAGGGGAATGGCATTTTCTCTCCAGTCATGCCATAAAAATGCTACTGGCACTTAGGGTGTCTCCCCGCCAGCCCATTGTAAGAGGGTGTAAGAGACAAGATCAGGGTCAAAGCCAAGGAAGTAACTCACAGCTAACAGGACAGGATGATGCTGCACTCCCTGTGGACCGACTACCACAGTCATTTTTAGCAGAGATGTCACAGAATATATCTTACAATGTTTGACAAGGAAAAAAATCTGGGGAAATAGTTGTTATATTCATTATAAATAGCATATTATTGTGAACATATGGGCTCACAAAGCTTTTTGAAGGGTGGGGTCACGCCTGGTTTGTAAGGCAACTGAGTTGAATTCTTCAGCAGCTATAGAGACGTAAGACTGGAAGTCTACCCACAGGGTAGGATCTCAGCGAGGATGGGAGGAAGACACCACGATGCACCATAACCAATGCACTAACAGGATGCTTGGCATGGGATCCCAACAGCAGTGGCAGTGGGGGTCGGGGAGGAGCCACTGCTGCCTCAGGTCAGGCGAGAAGGACGCCTCCTCACAACTCCAAGCACAGACGACGCTGCTCACGCAGTCTGTCTGCCACTCGTTCATTTGACAAACACTTACCAGGCCCTAGCTTTGAACCAGGTATTGTGTTAGCTACCAGGAATTCAGTAGAACTCCAGGCAGACACGTCCCTGAAGCCATGGAACTTACCGTCAAGTAGGGTGAGAATGATGATAAACAAGTAAAAACACTTACACACAAGGCCATTTCAGCGTGTGATGTGCTAGGAGGGGTGTAAGCAGTGTGTGGTGCAGGTGAAGCAGTGACTGCAGGGGGCATTATGGGTGGGGTGTGTCAGGGAGGCCTCTCTGAGGATAAAATGAGAAGGGAGCATCCTGGGAAGAGTCAGGTGAGAATATTCTGGATAAAGGGAACAGCCAAGACAAAGGCCCTGAGTGGGAAGGAGCCCCAGGTGTCCATGGCTGAAGAAGCAAGGGTAACTGAGGACGTTGTCAGGAGGCAGGCAGGGGCCGGATGACACAGGGGCTGCAGGGCCATGACGGGGTGACGGGACTTATCCTGCATGCAGGGGGCAGGCGTGGAAAGGTTTAAACAGGGAGCAACACAATCTGGCCACCTGTAGGAAGAATGGACTGAGCATGGGTCGGGAATAGAAGCAGGGACCCCAGGCTACTGGAATACTCCAGGAGCAAGAGGCATGGGCCAGGCGACAGTAGTGGAGATGGAAGGAAGTGACAAAAAGTAGTTAAGAAGGAACACTAGCACTGGGCATGCTTTGGCACTGAATGGAAGCTTCCTGAATGAATATGTTATAACCTGGCTGGAATTTCAGCTGATTTGACTGGTTTTTCTAAATTCAATCATCATAAAAGTGAAAACAATTATATACACATCCAATAGCTCTAAATCAGAGATGGACAACAAAGGACATCTTTAAATTTAACAACAATCAATTGTTGTGATATAACGTATGCCTTGATTGAGACGAGCGCAGGGCAGCATCTCCATCCATATTAAAGAAAAAAGTGGCTCACTCAAAACTGAGCTGTCAGGCTCTCCCTGTCTTCCATGCCTCTCCTGACCCCTCACGACCCTTCATGACCTGAGTCCAGTCTTACGTTGCAGTTTCAAAGTTAAGCACCCAAATCTCCCCGGAACGAACTGTAACTTCCAAGGAAGAACGTGCTCTGGCATTAGGCCTCAGTAAACCCAGAAGGCATGCTGAGATAAGAGTATTAAGAGTACCTATTAATGAAGCCGGAAGTTTCAAATAAAGCAGAAGAGATGTCCCAAAGGGAGACATAAACCAGACAGAGCCTGCATCCCGGCAGCGGCTGAGGGAGTCGGTAATTGCTGGCAAGTTTGTAGAGAAGGCCTTTTCCGCCCAGCTTCCTCAAAGAGCACAGAGTCGAGGCAGCAGGGAGGAGCAGAGGTTTTACTCTATCCCTCTAGAAGCTCGATGTACATCCAAACAGTTAGGACAGGGGTCATCAGTGGGCCCAGAAAATGGTTCTTGCTCACAAAGAGTGCTCTCCCCTGAAGCAGACCTGGTGTCAGGCTCGGCACAAGGGGCCAAAGGGCTGGCCAAGCCCTGCAGAAGGCAGGAGGAGGGGGCTATGTCCCTGCTGCCTAAAACCGCATCTCCTGGCAATGAGGGCTTTGACATCCGGAAGAATTTATGGGTGGGGGCACGGTGGCGAGGCTAAAGGAACCGTGCGTGACAGGCAAGAATGTCACTGGCACAGAGCTCCTAAAACCTGTGACCTGGATCTAAGCATGTGCGTGCTGGGGAGACAGGCAGGAAGGAAGGTTTCCCCCATCAGTTTCTGAATTTAATCACCTCCCACTGCCACATAGGTATATAAATAAGCCATACATAAACAAGCACCCCCCAATACCCATGGCTGTCCTTTTCTCACGGGAGCCAAGCACTGAGAGGGCAGAGGAAGTGGAACATTTGCAAAGCATCTCCGAGGGGCTAGGCATTCTGTTAGCACCTCTGCTCATATAAGTCTATCATATAACCCTGCTAAAAATCCTCTTAGGTGGGAAGGAATGACCGTCTCAACAGCAGAGTGGAGTGAGTGAGGCCCAGAGTCACACAACAAGTGCACGGCAAAACTGAAATTTGAATGAGTCCATCCCAAGTCTCAGGCTTTTCCTACACCTGCCACCTGCTGCCACCCTCAGCTGCTGCCAGGCTCTCTTCTAAGAAAACTGAGGGCCCATTCTCTGGATGGCTCTGGCCTGGGGTCCCAACCCAGCAACTCAGCTTGCCCCAAGCTCTTACCTAGCTCAAGAAAGGTGACCAGTCACAGATGTTCTCACTTGAAACTCTTTTTCAGGGAGGAAAGAACTCTATGGCACCCCAGCTCTGCTAGAATGAGTATTCACCAACAGCAATAGGATGGGGTCTCTCTCATCTGCAGATGAGGGTGCTCCTCTGAACAGCTCTCAGGCACAGCTTCTTCCTGCCTTGCTAGCGTGTGCTCCCCATGGGCTCCACACCTGGGCCAGGAAGGGAACTTGGCGGGCTTGACCTGCCCAGAGGCCTCAGCGATTGGTGATTGCAGCACGCAGGGCAGGGTGCGCAGAGAAAGGGAGGGGTTCCAGGACACAGTTCTGTTGCCTTGCCCTCCTGTCATCTGGCAGCTGGTGAGGTGGTAAATGGTTAACCTGGGAAGGTACTCCCATCCTCCTCTGTGTCCTCGGTGTGAATCATGTCACCCTGGTAGGACTCTTCTGCAACCAGGACCTGGCACACTTCCACTTAATAAATGGTGAAGGGTATAGAGTTTTCAAGCCAGATTGATCTGGGTTCAAAATTGTGGCTCACCCTCTCACCAACTATGTAACTGTGGGTGAGCTGTTATCTTCCGAGATGTAGTTTACTTATCTATCGAACAAGGACAATAATAGTACTTACGTCATTGGGCTGTTGTGCAGATAAATGATAGAATGCACATAAAGGCACAGAACAGTGATCACCACCTAGGAAGTACCCAGTAAATGCCAACAAATAAAAAAAATGCAAGTAATAATTCTCTTTAAGTGAGTAAGTCATGGATGCTGCAGGTCTTCCCTGGAAGTGACAGCAGATTCAGCCCTAATAGTCCTCTCTTTTAAAAAACAGAAAGAGAAAGGAACAACTATTAAGCACTGACTTGGTGTCAGATGCTGTGCTAGCTGCCTCACACCTTGGGAGACAGTAAAAGATGTGATCATTTACTCGGAGCCTAGTGCTCAGGCAGGTGCCTCGTACACATGGTCTCTAATCTGTTCGACTATTCTGCTAAACCAGAATTATTCTTACAGAGGAGGAACTGGAGGCTCAGCAATTCAAATCACTTGCCCAGAATTACACAGCCAGTGAGCAGCAGTTGGAATTCACACAGTAACAAGAGCAGCATTTACGTAGCTCTTGTGCTGTGCCAGGTATTGTTCCGATCCCTTGACATTTACTCACTCATTTAATCCTCTGCATACCACAGTGGGGAGGGACTATGATTATCCCCACTTCACAGATGAGTAAAACTGAGGCCCAGACAGGTTAAGCAACGTCATACAGTGAACGGATGGGCTGGAATGGGAATCAAGGCAGGCTGGCTCCAGAGGCCTTGCTGTAACCATTGCCCCAACTACCTCTCATGTCAAAAAGCCTTTAGTCTGCTCACTGTACTGTCCCGCCTCTAAGAATGGCTGCTGATGGCACTCTTCTAACAAGAGACAACTATGTTGGGATAAAAAAATGCACTGGGCTGGAAGTCACAGACTTTGGGCTGTGACCTTAAGCACATCCCTTTCCCTCCCTGGATGTCAACTGGCTCAAGTATAAAAGGATTGGTTTGGATTAGAACTCTGGATTGAAAACTTGCAGCTCTAACAGCATATGGTTCTCTGAATTTGGTCTTCCCCCTTCCTGAGGAAGACCATGAAGTCCATGAAAATGTGGGCTGAGGTTGCTGACAGGCCCTTCCTGGAGCAGCCGAAGCACATCTAATGGAAGAGACAGCACGCGGCCGGGTGCATGAGAGCCGCCCACAGGCAAGCATCTGAGGCTGGGAGATCCTGGGCAATTTACCAGGGCCTTGGTTTTTCCCCTTTGGCACAGACAGGGAAATAACTTGCCTTAGCGGGTTGCTCTGAGGTCATAAAAATGGTCATAAAGCATTTTCCCAGATTCAAAGTCCAGGTTTGCAAAATGCTCTTGAACTCAGCCATGAGAAGGGTAATCAGAGAAGAAGTCGGGACTTTGCAGGATTCCCAGAAAGCAGTCTGAGAATGTAAAAAATCTTCATTAGTTCTCCATGCTTCTTACAGCTGAGAGTCTGGTCCAGAAAAGGAGGAAGGGGGGAAAGCCCAGTACTAATCTAAAGCAACTCAAAAGATATTCAAAACAGTGCCATGCTGTTTAGCACATTATATGCTCTCCTGTTCTCCAAAGTCTTCATCTCTCCCACCTGACAGCAAATGCTGAGGCTTGAAATTAGTCTTTCTCTAATCAAGATCTGTTGAACGACTGATTCATTTTCAAGATGAGACCTGAGTATGCTCCTCTATATATCCACCTGCCTAATTCTCTTCTTTTTCTTAAGTGCCCTGATCCAATTCAAATCAGCAAACATTTACTGAATTTCTACCACGGGCCAGGCAGTGTGTCCTTTGTGCATTCCAGTTACTTCTACAAGCTACAGTAACAATAATGGCTGGAAATAGCATCAGTGTCTAGACTTGGGACTGGAAGAGGAGGATCAAACCTTCCCTTCCTGAAGGTTTGAGAAGGTCAAAGGATAGCTCTTGGGATTTCAACAATTTGCTTAAAAGCTGTTTATTTCAATCATTTATAGCATTTCAATCATTTAATAAAATATTACATAAGAATGAGCTATTCATCCATTCAACAATGATTTCTTGGGCATCCAACCTTAGTAGGCAGTGTGCTAACTATCCTGAGAAATTCAAAGAAGAAAACTGGCATATTACTCATTTGATTGGAAGACTAATTCCAGAGGTCTGCTGCTACTAGTTTTAAACTAGAGAAATGGTATCCCTCTTCCTCAAAAAGGATGAAGTGATTAATTTGTTTATTTAGCCAAATAAATGAATATTTACTGAGCACCTATCTTTTGCCTGGCAGGGGTGATATTTCAAAAGCAGTCAAGCAGGCCTTACGGAGGCCAGCAATTTGGTTAAGAAGAAAGCCAATTACTAACTAGGATAGGTGTTATGAAGGAAAAAAACAAAGGACTCAGATTTTGAAGTGGGTAGCTCCATGAGACAGGTGGATCCGGGAAGCTCTCTATGAAAGCACTCCATTTAAGTGGAGTACTGAAAAATGAGAGCCAGTCATGTAAAGAGTAGGGAGAAGGGCCTTCCAGGGCAAGGGAATGCCATGGACAAACTCCCCTAGGCAGGAAAGAGCTTGCTGCATTCAAGGAGCCGGATGGTGTAGCTTTGGTCTGGTGAGCAACTGAAGGAGGTACAGGTGAGAGAGGGGAGGAAGCAGACAAGAGCATGCAGCTCTTCTAAGCCTTGGTGAGCAGTCTGGATCTTATTCTCGGTGCAAGGGGAAGCCACTGAAATGTGCCTAAAGCAGGAGAGTGACATGCTGCCATTTCTATTTTGACGCCACTCTTGGGCTGTATGGAGAACAGACTGGAAGCAGGCGATCGTCAAACTATGGAGATCGGCTGGGGGACTATTGCAGGTCTCTGAGTGAAAGATGAAAGTGACCTCATCTATGAGATAATGAGAAGTTGGTTGGATTTTGTATCTATTGGGGAGGCTCAAACAGAAGCACTTGCCATTGGAATGAAGGAATGTAGAAAAGCAGGATTCAAAGGTGACAACTCAAGCCCTGGCTTGAGCAGCTGGTAAGTGATGGGACCATTTACTACAGTGGTTCTCAACCAAGGACAATTCTGACCCCTAGGGGACATCTGGAACTTTCTGGAGACATTTTTGATTGTCTCTCCTGGGGTTGCTACTAAAGATTCCACAATGGGTAGAAGGCAGGGATGCTGTTAAACATCCTGCAGTGCACAAACGATATCCCTCCCCACAAACAAATGATCATCTAGCCCAAAATGTCAATAGCACAAGGTTGAGAAAACTCGACTTACAGAAGAGGAAAGAGTGAGGGTGGAGGCCCGTTTGAGAGGTTGCTTAGCACTATAGCTGGGACATATTAAATTTGAAATATTCGTGTTAAATTGTCCTTGGAACCATACTGCTTGGAATGGAGAAAAGTAAAATGCAGGACTGGCATCCGGGTACTTTCAGGGAGAACGAGGTGACTCCTCTCTCTGAGCTAGGAAAACCTAGCAACCCATGACCCTCTCTCCTGCTAGCTAAATTATGAAATAAAGTTCATAAAATCAAGAAAGTGTAAGTCTTTACACTTGCCATTCACCCTGTTTACAACCCTCCCTTTCTCCCACCCCAAATTTCACCAATTCTTTCAGCCCAGCTCCAAGTCCTAGACTTGGGAGGCTTCCCTAAGGACACCCCTCCTTGCTGGGTCTGAATTTAAAGGAGCCTGGATTTTCCAGCTCTGTAGGTATGCCATCATGCCGTCACATATGTATCTCTTTAAGATTTCTGACACCCCGTGAGAAAAGCATTCCACCAATCTTCCAGGTAGAGAAACTGAAGCTCAGACAAGTAACTTGCCCGAGTTCACAAGGATTTGTACTAAGTTCTTTTCATTTCCAAAATCAATGCATTACACAGGCAGCCTGTCTTTGATCTCCTACAGCACTTAATCTATAGCCTTTGGATGATTTCTGTGTCCTGCTTTAAAACACAACAATAGGGCACTGTGTTTTCCCATGCGTACAAGTGGCTAGCACACAGTTCTTTTTTAAAATTTCATGTTTTACTTTTTTTTTTTTTACAGGTTCTTCCTGTATTGTCCGGGCTGGAGTACAGTGGCTATTCACAGGCATAATCGTGACACACTATGGCTTCAGATTTCTGGCCTCAAGCAATCCTCCTCCACACTCAGTCTCTCCCAAGTAGCTGGGACTACAAGTGCACGCCACCGCACCCAGCTTAGCACCCAGCTCTTGCTCAGTAATCCGCAGAAGTGTGTTCCCTCTGTGTTATCCAGCCTCCGCAGCTAGCCTGTTGAGAACTTGACAGAGGGAACTGGGTTGGGGAGGAAGGGAACTCCTCCCCTTTTCCCTCTCTCCCACATTCCCACTTGGACTCCCAGAGGAAGAAACCTCCGTCTATGTTTCTGGGCTCCTTCTCCACACCCAAGTCACTCCCACAGGAGAAGTCGTGTGTAACCTGACCTGGCAAAGATCAGTACTCCTACAGGGCCCCAGTTTACCAGTGGGTGGGGTGACTCTGTTAAGGGCAGGAATGAAGCTCTAGGCAATCTCTTTTAATTCTAGGGCAAGGGCACCTCTGGCTTTCTCTCTACCTGGGAGTTCAGGTGCTCAGACATGTTAGGTTGACCCTGTGGGCCAATTCAAGGCATAAAAGGCAGGCAGCCTTCCTTTGGACTCTGTTCTAAGTCATGTTCTTCATATTTTATCAGATGTCCCGGACTTGAGGAGTTAAAAGGTGCTTACCAAGGTTAACAGAGGCCACTGGACTTTGTCCACAGGAAGGGAGGAGGGATGAGGGCATAGTCGTCGCTTAGTTGGATTTGCGTCCTCCCTTTCGCAGTTTGGACCACAGTTTAGATAAGTATTCAATAAAACTTGAAAATGATATAAATAACCTCCAACATGGGACTGCCAAAACCAATCCATTGTTTCTGTTCCCCTCTCTCTCCTACCTGCTCCTCCCTCCTGATTTTCTGATTTCTCACAGAGACCCAGACCCATCAACTCCCAGCTTGGGACAGGCAGTAAAACCCTGAGATAACTGGGTCTCGTGGTAACTTGATATCTGATAGAAAGGGCCTGGTAGGTTCCTCCAGATCTCAGTCCAGGCCCCCATTCTCCAATGAGGGTAGATAAAGGTCTCATCTTCTGTGCATGTGTGTATAGGGAGGAGGATGGAAGGGAGGGCAGGGGAGGCAGGCAAAAGACAGGCACAAGGTGGATCTCCACATCCCTCCTGTTCCCTGTGCTCAATCTGCCTGGGGAGCCACCATACTAGAAAACTTCCGGAATAACTGCCACTGTCTAGGACATCCCAAGCAACTATAGGACCCAGAAACACCCAGCCAACATTGAATCTGGAGTGGGCCCCTGATGGGAAGGAAGCAAACTGCAGCCAGGACCAAGAGATTTGGAATGCACAGAGAGAACCCAAGAATCCCCACCAGCCACTGCTTGGATTCACTCTAGTTATTTCATTAACCTTGCAAAAATCAACCCTACGTTTTCCATGATTCAACTTTGCATTATGTTGAAAATCAAAATGGTGACTATATAGCTGCTCCATTAACTGGACACTTAGTGTAGTGTGTGCCAGGTGTTGTGTTTTGTTGGGGGATACAAAGATGATGGAGACTCATGTGCTGTCCTCCCAGGGCTTAAACTTTAGCAGGTGTCTGTGGAGGGTAAAGGTAAGCTGGGAGCAAGGTGGTGACATGGGAAAGAGGAGTCTTTCTCCACAACTGCTGCTGTGTAGACATAAGCAATAGGGCTTAGCAGCTGAAACATCCAGGAACTGCAATATAGACGGCAGTGAAACTCCAGTTGCCTCCTTGAAGAAGTCTACTTCAATCGTGCATCAATCTCCACATTCTTATAATAGAGAACACTTCTGGGAATTAAGTGAAAAGTACAATGCATGGAGCTTCAAATTCCTAACATTGTTTCTTTTTCTTTTTTGATCGGCTTGCTATCCAAGAAGGTCCATGAATAGAAGTTTTCCCTCCCCACCTGGTGTAACGTAGGTGTGCAGTAATCCTTTACTGAGTGATAAGTACCTTGGGAAGGAGAAAGGGCAGAGAGCAGGTAGCACATATTCAGGAAACATAATGTAAAACAAACCTATTTGTCCCCAAGCCGTCCTAGGTTGGAAATCTAGTTATTCAAATAAGAGCCCCCTTAAACGAAAATACGGTTCAATCTGGAATAGTACCTAACAAGAGAGGCAGCAAGGCAACTTCTAAGTACTGAAAACTACCCTGTCAATAGTTCCGCATTCCTCCCCATACAGCATCCAGACATTACTTTGTGGAGAGAACATTTACTACTGCAGTTAGTGCTTAAAAAAAAAAAAAGCTAACCAATGCAATAAACTCAGTTCATTTAATTTCAAAACATGAACTCATTGCTATCTCAGGAAATATCACCTTACTCTTTAGATTAAATGTTATCCCAAGTCTAGAGGCATTTAACAGTGAGAAAGTAATATACTTTAGTTGGCTTCTCCAGGCTCAAGTTTCACCAAAACAAGTTTCGTACAAAGATTAGCCAAGTACCAGGTAATGGGATATGGCAGGGTTACGTCATCTGCGGCCCATTTCCAAAGAAACATGGCTTTTCCAGGTGGAATTCCAAGCACTCTCTCCTCACTCTTTATAATCTTTGCTACACCAATTTGCAGGATGGGTAAGGGCAGATGCACTGAAACAGCTGCAGGCCACAAGCTTTGGGAAGGTCATTTCAGCTCCCTGGGTCCCTCCTTCCTCCATTGAGAGGTGGATTGTTGGGGGCCACATGTCATGGGGCCTCTTCCTGAACAAACATCTGAAGATTCTTAGTCCTGGACTCTACTGTCCAAACTCTTCCTGTGACTGCCCCAGCATAAAGTCTCCTGACCAGCATACGAATCCAGCATTCAAACTGTATGTACATCTTACATTCTCTGAGAAGGATGGAGCCAACTACTTGGCAGATCAAGTCAACATCTCTTCCAAGTTCACTGCTCGGCCAAGTTTCCAAACCTAACGTTCATCCACCTTGCATATCCACAACCTCTTCCAGGCACAGGGAGATGTGAAAAAGAACAATTCTTGCCCTTGACCTGCTGATGATGGTAATGAGTTTTTGTTGACTGTTTATGAGGTGTCAGGTTGTATACCGAATGCTTTACTTTAATTATCTCATTTAATTCTCACAAAATTCCTATTAGGTATGCATTAACAGATGAGAAAACTGAAATGCAAACAGCTTAAAAGATTTGTCCAAGATCTCACAGCAGAAGATAGCAGAACTTAGATTTTGAATCTAGGTCTTCCTGACACCATGCTCTCTCCCATACTTACAGTGACTTGGCGTGACCAATTATAACTACAAGTGCATCTCAATTTGCCCTAGACAGCACTGATTTACAACCATGTCCTGGTACAATTATTAATAGTACCCCTTTCACTTTCAGAAGTGTCCTGGCTTAAATAATAAATTATACAGTCATCTGCTATAATGCCTCCCTGAGGAGTGATCATAATAATAATAATTATACAAGCATGTCACTTTCTCAAAATAAAGCCCTTTTTAACCACCCTACATTTAAGAGTGACCTCCTCTATCCTTCCTATCCTCACCCTGCTATATTTTTCTCCATAGCATTCATCACCATAAAAAAGTAATGTATATTTTACTTATCATCTGTTTCCTCCACTAAAATATAAGTTCAATGGATGCAACATTTTCCCTTTGTTTATTGGTGGGTTCCCCAGTACCTAAAAGATGTTTCATGAATATTTGCTGAATAAAAGGATCATCATCATGTTATAACAATGGCTAATATTTATTGAGCATTTATAATCTGCTGGGTGCTGCTCTAATTGCACGTATTTTATCAAACAACCCCGGTGACTCTGACTTTGAAACAATTATCATAATTATTTTACAGGTAAAGAAACTGAGGCCCAGACAGATAAAGCAATACTCTCCCCAGGTCACACAGACCGTTGGCAGGGCTGGGAGAGAACAGAGGCTGACTGTCCCCGGTGTCTGAGCCTGTGGACTGCTCTGAGCCCAGCAGCAAAGGCACGGCACACACAAACAGCTGAAAGATTTAGGGCAGTGTAGGACTGAAGGCGGGCGCGCACTACCGCCTGTCAGAGTTCACAGGCAGTGGTGTGGTCAGGGAGGGCTTCTTGGAAGAAAAGGGACTTGATCTGAGCTTTGCAAGATGGGGTAGCATACAGAGAAATGGAAGAAGATGGAAAATCACAGGGTGGAGTGTGCTGATTGGAATGAACAGCTTCTATCTGGAAGCCTTGCAGAGGAAGATCTAAAATCCTGCTGTCACCCAGAGAGCCTTGAATGTCACGGAGCAGTTGGTCTTCATCCACTAGAAAGCAGGATCCCACAAAAGGTTTTTGACTGGGAAGGACATTGTCTATAGTCTCCAACCCTAAAACCTCGTATCAGGGACGTACATCCCTCTACATACATACATCCTCTTACGCCCAGGGCACATACCGGAGCTGGTAAATCCCTGCTTAAAACACCGCACTTTCCGATTTGTCTGTGCTGTGGGTCTTCTCATGCTCCCCGTGAGCACACAGCTCATCTCTCACTGTGACAAAGATAATGTGTAATGCAGGTGCTTACCCTCACCTGACTCCACAGTGTCATGACTAGACATAGTCTTTCTGGTGGCAAAGACAAGCCTCTCCTACCTCCCAGCCCATCAATATCTCCATCGGACCCTCCTGTTACCCTGCTGAAACAGTATCTGTCAACTCATTCTGACCCCTTGCTCTGTCACCCGCTCTCTGTGGTTGGTCATGCGCTTTCACTGTCCTCCCACCTCCCCAGCTGCCACTCTCACGTCAGAGCCAGCAAGCACTTCTGCAGCAACATGTGAATCAAAAAGAACAAACTTGGGAATAGCCCCTGGGTCACCTAGCTGAGATCCCTGGGCCAGTAGCTAGAGAGATAATGACAGTCTGGTCCATGTGTCCTGGAGAGTCTTAGAGACCCTAAAGAAAAACGTAGCCACATGCCTTCTGGGTGGCTGGCATTGCATTACAGGAGCCAGAAACAAAACAAAAAATTTTTTTTATCTTTTTTCTGCTGGCTCCACATAAAAACAATTGCCTAAGTAATATAAGCACTGCTAGGTCACCAAAGGGACCAATTATAAATCTCTACTTCTCTATTAGCACAAAAATGAAGGAAAATGTGTTACCTCAAAATGTCATCCAAAGGAAGTCACTAATTTCAGAGTTTTTCTTTCCTCCCCTCTCCCTACTCCATCCTTTGTTTTCCTGGTAATTAATCCAAGTCAAAACCTTTCTTAAATGCTTTGGTTTCAATTCTGAAAAGTACATCAAGGCTATGATGGCCCATTACCCACAGCAGAAATCATATGGAAACATTCATGTATATCTCAATTTGGTTTCTTAAGGAAAGGATGGAATTTCTTGCCCAGGAGATTTTTGGAATTAACAGAAATTGGATATGATTTCAGTACCTGGAATATGGTAAAATCTATGCTAGTTACAATTAGTGGAAAGCAGGAGAAAGTACTAAAAGTTCCTAAGAGTGGAGATTACTGATATTTTCCAGCAGAAGACAGGAGTACCTTCAGGTAAGTGTCAATAAACTTTATATCACAAAAAAAGCAGAGGCTAGGTGCAGTGGCTCACACTTGTAATCCTTGCACTTTAGGAGGTTAACACAGGAGGATCACCTGAGGACAGGAGTTCGAGACTAGCCTGGACAACACAGCAAGGCCCCATCTCTACAAAAAATTTTAAAATTAGCCAGGCATGGTGGTATGTCCCAGCTACTCGGGAGGCTGAAGCAGAAGGATTGCTTGAGCCCAGGAGGTTAAGGCTGTAGTGAGCTATGATCACACCAATGCATTCTAGCCTAGGTAACAGAGCAAGACCCTGTCTCAAAAAAAAGCAGTTGTTAAGATGAGAATCAGCCTATACATGTAAAGAGCTGAAGTGAGGTGATGGACGTGTTAATTAGCCTGATTGTGCCAATCATTTCACAACGTATACATACATCAAATCATCACATTGTATGCCTTAAGTATATACAATTTGTATTTGGCAATTAAACCTCCATAAAGCTGGGGGTAAAAAAAGAGCCGAAGGATCATTCATCTTTCAAACACAGCACCTGGGAGCCCGTGCGCTCCGCAGGGTCCCTAGCATCCTGGCCTTTGGGAGGGAGCAATATGACTGCAGAGAGGCAGACAGAGCCCTTTAACCCACTGACCGCTTTTAATCTGCTTGTTAGCCTGGCTGTGGACAGGCCCAGGGGGTCTTTGACCGATGCCTCTCTGGGGAAAGGTCAAAGGTCAGAGGCACATTCCCTCATCATCATTATTCTCAATTATTCTTTATTCAAAGCTACTTTCTCCTTCATTTTAAGGAAGAGCCCCTACAAGTGTTTTTCAGGACACGAAAGGGTGATGACCCAACCCACCCCCACTCTCCTCTCCACCTCGCTCCCAGCCTCCCCCTGATCAAAGGGGATGACAGGGTGGTAGCAGCGCACAGAGAGACCCTCACAGAAGGAACCACGGCACTGAGCACAGGCCTCTGTACCGCACACTCACGCAGACATACTGCGGTGGCAGGCCCTGCTCCCAGGAGACACCTGGGGCGTCAGAACAGAGCCGTTCAAAGCACAGCCTTTGCCACCAGGCAGAGCAGAGCTTCTGCAGTTACCAGCCCTGGAATCTTAGGCAAGTCATTTAACTCTCTGAGCCTTAATTTCCTCATCTGAATAGTGGGGATAATAATAGTTTCTATTTCATAGGGTTGTGGTGAAGATGAAATAAAATCACGCATGGAAAGCTCAAAGGAAAGGTTCAACATATGTTAGTTATTAATGAGTAATTATAATTAATTATTAATGATCACTTTAGCTGTAATGTTTAAAAAGCTCTCCTTGATGATAAATGTAAAATATGGTCATTGCACAAAATTTGGAATAATTTTTTAAATCTTTCCTTGATGATAAGTGTAAATGTGTGGTCATTGTACAAAATTCAGAATATAAGAAGTATAGACAAAAAAATTCCTGGTAATCTCCCCTCACTGTTGACATTTGGGAATATTTCTGTTGAGTATTTTCTCTGTGCAGACAGACATGCACACGCTGTAAGAGCAACCACTCGCTGCCCGTCAACTAATTGCTAGACCCTGAGGTTCAAAGCCTGATGCATTTTTTTTCTAACTTTCACAGTAATTCTGTGAGATGCTATAGTCCCCATTTACAGATAAGGAAACCAGCGCTCAAAGAGGCTTGGAGGCTGGCCCAAGTCTCACTGCAGTATCCCCTCCACAGAGCTCGGGCTGCAGGTCTCTCCAGTGGGACCACCTGTGCTCTGTGCACTAGGGCAGGCTGCGAGGGGGGCCTCTCTCACAGTGCCTTTCATCTCACCATCCTTGGGCCCTACCACTTCTCAGAGAATACCAGCAGCTCCACAAGTGGCCTCAGTGTTTCTCCTTGCCCTGTCTAAGCCCAAAGAATCTAAAAGAAGGAAATTAGGGGGTGATAAGGGTGTCAGAACCACCCACATCATGCTCTGTGGCTGTGCCCCAAGCTTATCCCTTCCCAATGGGTGCTTCAGGCCTGGGTAGTCACCTCTGCTCACTTTCATCAAAGGCCCATGACCCTGTCAGATGGGATTTGGACAGACGTAGGATCTAGAAGCTACTGCCTCCTATCCCAGGTGGGCAGGTGCATTTCTTACATCCCCCTGCAGAGATAACACATGAAGATGCAAGTTTTGCCTCTAATTACTCTTGGCCTTATTTTTGATCCAATTAGCCTTAAAATAAAACATGAAGCAAAACCTTTAATTCTGCTATTCAACCAGAACAGTGAATTTTGAAGCTGTGGGTTAACTGATTTCATGTTTATTGAACTGCATCAGTGATAAAAGTTCAGGCACCCACCTCTGGCCCCTAGTCCCATCCTGGGGCAGTTATTCACACACAATTGACTTCTAAGATGTTCCCAGAGAGCTCCTTCCTGCTGAGGGCCATTAATGATTCAAAGGTAAGAAAGGTTTGTTGTCTCTAAGCCCATTAGGAGAACAAACCATTTATCCAAAAGCACAATGTAGAGTGGGGACAGAGACTGTGTCTCATTTACCTTTGAAGAAAATAATAATGATAATAATAATAATGGCTGTTCCCATTTAATAGCAGTCATGTTTCAAACTGTGGGCTGGATCCTGTTTCTGTATTATCTCATTTTATCTTTTCACAAGGGCGAAGGGGAGGTGGAGGTGGGGAGTGGGAATGAGGGTTGTAAAACTCTCTTTCACAGAGGAAGAAAACTCCTTCCGGGATCAGAAAGTGGCAAGACTGGAATTCAAACCAAGAACTATCTGCAAGCAAAACCCTTCACCATGGTCACAGTCATCAAGGCTATGCTCTGCATAATGTACCCAGCAAATAACTGGTAAATCAATTGATCAGTAAATGAATGAACAAGAAGCAAATTAATAGTATGGCAACTAATGATGTGTCAGTGGTTCTTAGGATTCTGCAGAAAAACTGAGGTCCATCCTCAAGGACATCTGAGTCTATCTGAATGTCAAGACACAGTCACACCTTTTCCTGCCTGGGTTCTAGGGCAATGGGTGCACAGGACAGTAGCTGCTGCCTCGCCCTCCCCACAGTACTTCCAGGTTTCAGGTTGTTTGAGCTCCTCCAGCTCCTCCTCCACCTGATGGGGAGGGGGTACTTTGGTGGACCACAGCTACCTTGGGTGGTCCTCACAGTTAATTGGAAAAGTGAGACAGGTCTAAAGATCCAGACAGACCCAATAAAGGCTGACCTTTGACCTGTGTTGAGAAAAGTTCCCTCTATAGGTTAAATGAGCAGTAATTCTGGAGTGGTGAGGACATCCCAGCCCTTACCACGGCCACATGCCACCAAGCTCCAGAAGCCATACCCCAGGGTGCTCCATGTTTTCCCTGCCTGGCAAACAATTACTTCTCTTTTTTGTTTCTTAAAAGCACTTAGGTCTGGCAACCTGACCCTATCCCAGTTCAGACCAGGACCCAACTTTCCTGTGCTGCATGTTAGAATGGTTTCTCAGGTGTAGCTTGGAGAGAAATTTCATGAAACTCTGGGCTCTCCCACCACAGTCTGGAGAAAGATTCCAGGAAAGGATTAGGGAACTGGAATCATGACATAGTGTAGCAAAGGTGCATAACGTCTGCTAATGTTACAGCACATTAAACAAAGTTGTAAAATAGTAGCTTAAAGTTAGGCAGGCCAAACATAACACAAGAAGTATGAAAAGCAAGGTGCCATTTTTCCAACAAATAAGTTCATTATATGAAGACCCAGCTTACGGTGATTTAGCATCTTGGTAACGAATGCACAAGCTGTTACTTGTTTTTGTTTGTCTGTTTGTTTTGGTAGCATCTTTAAAGAGCTCACCACAATAAGTACGAATGCTAGTTTATTAATAATATCTATTTCCTTATTGAATCCTTATTATGTGCAAGGCACTCTACAAATATGATTTCTTACGCTGGCATTAGTTCTACAAGGTAGGAACTTTCTCCATTTTACTGAGGAGGAAACTGACATCCGACGGGGTGAAGTGACTTGGCCACAGCGCCGGTTGATTTCAATGGGGGAATTATAGTCCCTGCCAGCTGAAACCATCCGATTAAAAAAAAAAATCACAAAAGTAAAACCCAGAGAAGAGATTTCCGATCACATTTCCTCCTTGGGATGGGGAAACAACTCAGGCTTCCTGGGCCAGCTAGGAAAACCCTGCTCTCAGCTCTCCGGGGAGTGATGGGCGGTTATTTTTGAAAACAGAGGAGGGAAAAAGTACCTGCAGCCTGGATGGTTCTTGCAAGCTTGAAAGAGAACTGAGCCATTGTGAGAGGACGCAGCGCACATTCACGCGGGGCTCACGTTATCTCTCCCCCCTCCCCAACAAGCCAAACCTCAACAGCCATCAACACCCCTGCGCATCCCAAAGTATCGAAACACAATGGGGGAGGGGGGCGCAGACCCACTCGCAGGAGACAATCCCGGCATGTGCAACCCAAGAGAGCTCCAGGAATTCCTAGGTGGAAGGGACCGGGAGATAAGGCAGCCCAGTCCCACCCCCTCCAATCACACAAAACCACAGATGCACACATCGACTCTCCTGGTTTAAAACACACACACACACACACACACACACACACACACACACACACACACACACGCTGAAATCTATCATCAAAACAATAAGGGAAATACCAAGTACGGAATGCATTTCAGGGGCTTTCCACCACGGGAGGCAATTCCTAAAGGGGATGGGGGCGGGGTGGGGGATAAAAAGTAGCGCAGTGCCCCGGGAGTGAGGTCTGCAGTCCGCCCTTACCAGCTTCATGGTGGTGTTATTCTGTTCCCAGCGCCACAGCATCACGCTCATCTTACTTCAAAGCGAGGAGGGAAGGGGGAAAGGAAAAAGGGGGAAAAAAAAAAAACAGGAGCCGAGGCACCTGCCCGCGCGCCCGGCAGGTCGGCCGGTCCCGTCCTCCGTCTCCTCTCGGCCGCGGCCCCTCCGGGCATCCCCGGCCTGAGGCCACCTCGCCCGCGCCCGGGACCGCCGCTGCGCAGGGGACCCCGGGCTGAGCCGGCGCCCGCGCTGCCCGGCTCCCGCGCCTCCCTCGCTCGCTCCCCGCCGGCCTCCCCGCCTCCGCCAAATCAAACAACTCCCCCTGCGCCCGAGCGAGCGCCCGCTCCTCGCAGCGCGGAGGCCGCTGGGGCCACGGCGGCCGGGGCAGGGGGGGTGGGTCGGAGGCCGGCGGGCTCCCCGCCCCCTCGCTGGCCCGCGGGCCGCCCCGCGTGGCCCCGGCGCTTGAATGGGGCTGCTCGCCCCCGCTGCGGGGTAGGAGGGAGGGGGGAGACAGGGTCGGGGTTGGGGGGGTACTTAACTCTTTCCAGGAAGGCGCGGGGAGGCGGGACAGCCTCGGGCAGAAGGGGGCACGGCGGGGGAGGGGGCTGCGGGAGCGCAGCCTGTGGCTCCCGGGTCCTCGCGGGTCGCCAGTCCGCGTCGCAACCCACGCGTGCTCAGCTCCCTCCGCATTTTCTTTCCTAACTCACCCAAGTTGTCTGACAGCGGCCACTCCCGGGGCAGCTGGAACGGTGGCTGCAGGATGGATGCAATCCTACCCTCCGCGCACACACACACCCTGCCCCAGCCCACACGCCGCTCCCCCAGCAGCGTGTATTTCCTGTTATGTGAGGGACAGCGTTTGGGTGTTTTCAAACGCACCTGGCCGCTGCTAGAGAAAGGACATCCGTGGCTCTCTTGGGAGGGAGGGGTCAGGCGACCACAGGGGAGGCAGCCTTGTGGCCTTTGTTTCCTCTTCTGCCTCCTCCACCTGCCACAGGCTCCCTGTGCCTTCCTCTGAGACTCTGGGGGTCTGGGCACTTCTTCACCTTCCTGCTCAAGCCTTGGCCTGGGTCCGGCATCCTCTAATCTAGCAGTGACCCTCTAGGAGTCCCCAGCAACTTGCAGTATCCTGAAAAGGATCAATAATCCTTCAGCTTCCTAAGGCAAAATGGACTAGCCACCTGGACCTTGGGGCTTGCCTCTAATTTGGGCAGCAGTGACAGCTTAGGATGGAAATACCGGCTCTCTCCCAGTGATAGAGAGCTATGACGAAAACTCAAGGAGTTGCCTTTATTACACATTCATTTCAATAGTCAAAACTGGGCCTGCGTGGTGGCTCACCCCTGTAATCCTAGCACCCTGGGAGGCGGAGGGAGGAAGATTGCTGGAGGTCAGGAGTTTGAGACCAGCCTGAGCAAGAATGAAAACCAGTCTCTACTAAAAATAGAAAAAGTTAGCCAGGCCTTGGAGGCACAGGTCTGTAGTCAGGAGGATCACTGGAGCCCAGGAGTTTGAGGTTGCAGTGAGCTACGATGACGCCACTGCATTCTAGCCAGGGGACAGAGTGAGACTCTGTCTCAAAAAAAAAAAAAAAAAGACAAAACTGTTCCAAATGAGGGGTGGTGATAAAATGGGTCCAAATCTTTTTGATCCTAATCTTGAAAACATGCCACTTAGATCAACATGTTGCTCTACCTAAACCTTTCAGGATTTTATTTCCCTTCAGAGTTAAAAACTCCCAGCTCTTTTCTGTGGCCTGCAACCTTGTCCGCCACCCTGTGCCCCGCCTACTAGGTTCCAGCAACAGTGGCTCCCTTCCTTCTCAAACACATCAAAATCCTTCCCATCTCAGGATCTTTGCACCTGAGACAGTTCCTCTTGCTGGAACACTCTTGCCAGACCTGCCTGTGGTCTCATTTCTAATGTTGCCTCCTCAGAGGGTCTTTTGACTCTTAATATCGTGACCTTCTCCTTCCCACACTCTAATCTATCCCCATTGCTGTTCTCTTTTCTTCATTGTTCGGCTCACCGTGTTAACCTAGCTAACTTGTATTCTTCTTTCTTTTCTGCTTTGTCCCACTGGACTACAAATTCCAGCAACCCTGTCTGTTTTGTTCCCTGACTGAGTCCCCAGTTCCTGGACAGTGTGTGGCCCATAATGGGAGCTCAGTAAATGTTTCCCAAATGAAAGGCTGTTGATGATTGTCCTACTATAAGCCCATTCAGCTTCCTCTACAGCTAGGACTGAGCCAGACCCAGTAGCACATCCCATATCCTGTCTGGGGCTCTCATTTAGACTGAATGACAAGAGACCCTAGTATGTACACTTCCGTACATATCTCTGGAGAATAAAACAAGCAGCAATATTTGCTGCCTCAAGGGAAGGAGCACATCCTAGGAGAACATATCAGAAAGGGGAGAGCATGTGCCATTTGAAAAAGCATATTCTGTATTAAAATATATATTTGGAAAACAAATCCTAAAATAACTTTTATTTTCCCAAAAATAAAGCTTGACAAAATCTTATTGGCCAAGAGAGCAAAACACAGGCTCTCTATTGCATATTTCGACTTTTTTAAGCCAGAGGTTCCTTAGAGCTGGAGGGTGGGAGGGTTTGGTGTTGTGTGAAAATGCTGCAAGACTGGGTATTTGTGCATTTTCTGGAGAAGCATCTATAGGTTCATTATACTTTCTAGGATATTCACAACAATAAAAACTACACATCTCCAGGAAGTCATTGAATGAGCAATTATTAATAGTTCCCAGTCAAAACCTTTGCTGGTCAAAGGTGGAAAATACCACTCACTGTGCAAGGAGAAATGGGGAGGTGGGGAGGGAGATACAGAAGGCAACTGCCCCAGCTTTAATTAAAGGGAACAAAGCCTGTGGCCTTGCCCTTCAGACCTCGCACACTTCAGAGCATAGGTGTGCTAGCTTGTTTAGCAAACATTCCTTGAGCACCTACCATGATTCATTTACCCAGCTCTGTGTCAGGGTATTCAGAATTGGGTAAGATTCCCTCTGTCTATGTGTGTGTGCGTGCGTGCCTGCCTTCAATGCACACACACAGTCTAGTAAGAAGATGGACACATACACTAACAGTTGCAATGTGACAGGTGCTAGAGAAGAGGGCTGTACAGGGCCATAAAGGAAAATGCTATGCACAAGACTGGGGAGCAAGAAAGGACTTCACAGAGGTGACACTGACTTGTACCTAGAAGGATGAAAGCAGGCTTGACAGGAGGAGAGGAGCATCTCAGGAAGGGGGAGCATGTGCAAGGGTATAGAGGGATCAAAGTGCATGGCAGGTTCTGTGTGGTCAGAATGTAGACATTAAGTGGCAGGAGATGAGGCTACTTGGTAGGCTGGGGCAACCTAGTTCCCTAAAAAGGGGATTCAACCCCTAATTCTTATAATCCAGGGGAGTGATTTGTCCAAGTTCCCATTTTAGGAAGACCTTTCTAGTAATAGCTAGAGGATGGCTTTGAAAAGGTAGAGGCTAGAGCGAGGGAGATCAGTTAGTTGGCTGCTGAAATCATGCAGGTGATGGGAATAAGGACCTCAACAAGGAGAGGTGCATGGAAAAGACGACTGACATCATGAGCACTATGCTGTGGGTGGCTCAATGGCTGCAAGTTCACCCCAGTGGGTGTCAGGACCCTATAGATTTGCAGAGACAGAAGTGTCTCCTTAAAACCTCCTATACCTTGGAGAGTTATTCATCATCCACCAAGCTAACTCTCCCAACACCTTTCTTCTCTTTCTTCCCATTACCATAATCCTCCACTAGGGCCTTCCATGTGAATTAGGGGAAAGAGATCAGCCTGTGTTGACCACGTGGGACAAAGCCAGTGGGAACAATGCTTGTGAAGGTCTGCTCTGAAATGTGGTCTGGTTCCTCTCAGCTGTTGGCCTCTTTTCTCAGCTTCTGGCTTTCTGACCCATCCCCTGGGCCTGACAGTTCAGCACTGACCCTGGCAGGTAGCTCCACACCCCCAGCTTAGCCCACCTCCCTCAAGTGACGTCTCTTGTACTCTCATGGTAGTCACGAGGTGGGGCTCCTGAGTCCTGCTATTTTGGAGTCCCTGGTGGGCCTGCCCCCCTAGAGGCTGGATCTGCCTTTCACTCACAGTGTCCTCTGTTCCAGACCTTTCCCTCCCCAGCATTCAAGAGGTCTGTCCCCTATTGCTCAGCACTTGCTGATTCCCATGCCTGTCTCCCCTCTTCTTATACTTCTCTGAATTTTCAGCACCTGCCCAGCTAGGGCAGCCACATGATAAATATCTCCCCAATAAAAGTTGGAGGGTACATCTTGCTTATCAAGGCAGAGTGGAGAGGGGAGGAGACCAGGCCAGGAAGCAGGGTTGAGGCTTGGCATCCCGAATGGCACCACTGGTGGGTGCATCCTTGGGCAAGAGCTGCACATCCACGGACCTTCTTTCCCTCACCTAGAAACTGATGATCTATAAAGTTCCTTTTCACTCCTAAATTCTGCAAGCCCGGCCCCTGTCTGATAAACTAATTTGTGTCCAGCTGTTAATGGCTTAATGTGTTTCCCAGATAACGTATTTCAGTTTAACAGGGGTCTTCCACTCTTTCAGCCAAAGCGATGACTAATGGGAAAAAGTTCAGACATGGTGGGGGCTGGCCAGGGAAACTTCAGACAAAGTGGGCTCTCTAGACTGCTCCGAATGCACGATGTGGGCTCATGCCTTTCCACCCACGCATGAGGCTGATCGTGGGGGGATGTCAGCTTTTACATGGTCTAGAAAGACAAAGGAAGGATTAGAAGCAGATGGGACCCTAGGGGGAGGAAGGAATAAGCTAGATAGCTTGACATCGAGAGTCCATCCCCCCGCCCCCCACCCCAAATAGCTGGGCTTGAATAATAAAATACCAAGGAAGAGTTTAGCATTGTCTGTCAAATGAAAATCCCAGCCATATTAGTGGCTATTTATTTAGCATGGCACAGGGCACCTTTCCCTTACTTATCACAGCAGTGCTAAGAAGGACCATTTGTCCCATTTTGCAGATAAAGGCTCAGAGAGGGAGAGTGATTTGCCCCATTCAGTGGCCTTGGAAGCTGCCAAACGTGAGTATAACTCAGGCCTGCCCGCCTGGCCCCGTGTCTCTGCAGTGTCTGTGTTGCTGTCATATTACATACAGGAAATGAAATCCCAGAAATACCATCCCTGGGATAATGAAGACAACCTGTGTGGAGACATTTTTGCAAGTAGCTTAAAGACTAAAAGTCTCTTTCTCACTCTGGGAGGACCCAAAGACCTTGGATATAAAGGAAGAAGATGTATAAAAACTAAAATAAAAGGCTTGTGGAAGTAGACAGCTGCTAGGCTTTTCAGGAACTTGAGAGTCAAATTTGACAAAAGCACTCATCTTTCCTAGAAAAAAAGGACTTCTGTCCGCACACTGGTGACAAGGAGGGCCCCGAGCATAGGAGGTGCCATCTCCCCTCCACCAGCTTTGGAGGGGAGTGAGCCCCCTACCAAAAGGTCAGCCCCAAAACACTGGGGTCTGCAGAGTATCAAAGACCGTTGGAAGCTTTGAAAGTAAAATGTATGGCTTTCAGGACAAGCCCAGAAATGAATGAATACACCCCTAAAAAGGGCTAGGCTGGGTTAGCAAAAGATTTCTCTCTCCCCCTTCCCTTTTCTTTTTTTCATGAGATAAAGAATTATGTAAAGGCATCTCTCCAGTGTGTTCCCTTGATGGGGTTTAATTTGTCATTTCCTGGCTCTCCACACAATTCAAACGCTCTTCTTTCTAATGGTGGGGAATAGGTGGCGGTAGAGAATTTCTGGGTGGAGAAGTGTCTCCCCCATCACCCCCTCCCAATGTCCCCATGGGCTGCCTACTTTTCTGGACTAGGTCATGCATGGTCACACCTCTATGCCTTTGCTCAGGCTGTTCCCTCAGCATGGAATGCTTTTCCTTCCATTCTCTGCCAATGATACCATGTAGATCTTTCAGGACTCAGAGCAAAATTAACTTCCTTGGTGAATTCTGAGATCCTTCCCCCCATCAGAACTACTTTACCCTCCTCTATGGGCCCAGTACTTTGCTTCTTTCTCCTCTACGGCCTTTATAATAGTCCAACTCCTTTTGTAGTTGGGGGTGGGTACATTTCACTTGTTGTTATGAGTGTTAGCATTGATATTAATATGATTACCACAGGATTATAAATTGCTTAGGAACAGGAATGCTGTCTTACTCATCTTTGTATACTAAGACTAGTACTTGGCTTATCATTGGTATAATTAAATGGAATTAACAAATTCAGAATGTCAGGGCTATGGGGGATTTAAAGATCATCCAGTCCCACTCCCTAATTTTCAACAAGAATCTGGCTGAGTCCCCCCTATATAGAGCCCCTTCCACTGTACTATGCAAAATGTAATGAGAATAAACCCAACTGAATTGGGAGGCTGGGAATATTGAGGGTGACGGCGTCTTGGGCAGACCCTCAGGAAGAAAGCAAAAATCCATGATGCCCTCACTGGGCTAAAGATTCACTTGTTTGCTGGGAATCTGGACACATACTCGACATTTCATTTTAAATATCACTAGAAGGAGAGCTTTTGGAGAGTGAGGATTCTGTGCTATTTCTCTCCATAGCACTCAAACACTACCAAACATAGAAGGGGCTCAGGGTAAAAAATAAGTTTCGGGATGAATGAATGAATAATTGAAGGCTGATTTGAAAGCTCCAAGGCAAGTGGTTTGTGACTTATTCAAGGCAGACAGACTGGTCCCAAACAAACCGGGACACATTTCCCACGAGCAGGCATGCTTTTCGCCAGAATCAGAGGGTTGCCAGGTGCCCCTGGCATTTATTTGCTTTATTCAACATCTCTGGCCTGCGGACTCCTCCTCCGGCCCCCTCCCCTCCCACCACCTCAGTGAGGCAGATAAGGGTTCAAATTGTGCAATCTTTGGGTGACCTCTGACCCCCTTTGAAGGGCCTCCCTCCTCCCCCCCTCCAAGGAGCTGCACCTCCAGAGTTAGGGCATGGGGACCTGCAGACATCTTTGCAGGTGCCTTCTAAACTGGCTTTAGAGTTATCTAGCCCACTCAGGTGGGCCAGGGGTTCATGTAAGGTAAAAGAAAACTGTTTAAAAAAAATTTTTTTTTAAATCCTGCCACAGAACTGTGGGCACAGAAATATGGATAGCTATCATTAAAGAACTTAAGAGAGTTCATTGGTTTCTGACCGTTGTCCTCTGTTCTGGTTTTGTATTTGAATGACTCAGAGAAACAGTTGGGAAAGGAGTTGCCCTGGAACTCTCATTGGGCTGTGTTGATTTGTTGGTTTTTGTTTTGTTGTGTTTTTGGCGGTTGTGGTTTGGTGGGGGTGAGGATTGGTGTGGTTTTGTTTATTTTATTTTCCCTGTGGGATCAGCGCTTTCATTCTTGGCCAGTTCTGGTCACCGGGGATTAAGGTTAGCGATTTAAGAGGCAGCAGCTTTCCCAAGGGGCTGTGGTCTACGTTTCCTGGGAACAGTTGAGGAACTGAGCGCCTCCCTAATAACCCTTTTGCTGTAGGGAATGCAGTTGCTGAAAGTTACATGATAGAGCAATTAAAGAAAAGCAAATAACCCTCGAAGTGGGTTAAAAAATCATTACCTGATGGGGGCTTAGGAGACATTTCCCTTGGAACAAAAGCAGCAGGTAAACTGATTCCTTTTTTTGGGCATCCTAATCCTCCCAGGAGATGGCAACTCTCTCTCTCTCTCTCTCTCCCCCTCTCTCTCTCTCTCTCTCTCTCTCACACACACACACACACACACACACACACACACACACACACACGCAGCAGTGTAATACAACCTACTCCCAGGATCTCCTTTTTCACCCAGCCCAGGAGAAGTTGCCTTCAGTGAGTACCACTGGGGTAAGGGTAGGTGCTGGCACTCTGGTCTGGTCCATAAATAGGAAATGAGGGTAAACAGGGAGGAAACATACGTCCGAGACACACTAGCCAAGACAGTGTGTGCACACAATCACCCTCTATTGGAAAGTCCACAGAGGACAACCTGGGAAATCCCAAAGTGAGGGCACCATTGTTTAGCAAAGGAAAACTCTGAGCACTGCTAATGACTTGCTTTTGACCTCTGTGCAGGTCCATGAAATTACATAGGTCATAATTACTACTGCTGCTGCTGATTGGCCGCAGCAATTCTGGGCATGTGTCACATCCTACAGCAGAAGTAGTAGGGAGGTTCCCCAGAGCTGAGACAGCCCTTTTCACGGTGGCCTTCCTGGTCACGCTCCAGTCAAATGCCAGCGTTAGGAATTCATCATCAACAACTCATAATGACCTGGTTTACACTTCTCAAAGCACTTTCACATCAGTTACCCTGGCAGTTATTCTTAGAACCACTCTGAGAACCAAGCTGGCTGGCTGGCATGGTCCCATTTTCCCTAGCTGGGCACTGAGGCACAAAGAGGGTAAGCGAGCTGCCCGAAGTTGCACGGCTGCTTAATGAGAGGGCCACGCTAGGCCTTAGACCCATCAGCTCTTACCCAAGGTAGACCAAGCTAGGCCACAGACCTCTTGTCTTCTTCAAATACCCTCTCCACAGGCTTTCAAGACAAGAGGACTTTATACAATATTATTCACAAAAGCAGTAGTAGCAACAACAGCTAATATTTTCCTAAATCTTCTATGCACCAGCTACCGTTCTGAGACATCTGCATATAATATTGTATTGAATGATAATAATAACCTTACAATATAGGTTTGAAAATTTACATTTTATACAGGGAAAAAGAGGCACAAAAAAGTTAAATAACTTGCCCAAGGTCACACAGCTATTAATTGATATAGCTTGGATTTAAATCATGTTTGGCTACAGAATCCACGTTATTAACCTGTGCTATTCTGTTCCTCTGTGTGGTCACATCATAATCATAATGTGACCCTAAAATCAATCAACAAATAATATACATGTAGTCAACTGAAAGGGTTTTGACAAATAATAGGTGCCATTCCTAGTTCGTGGGGTTTTGCTTGTTTTTTGTTTTGTTTGTTTTTCATGATTAGTGCTTTAACTAGTAAAATTTCATTGAATGCACCAAATTCTTTCTCAGGCCGTGCAATTGTAGATAGCGTTTTAAGCAGCCCTGTGACCTGGGGCAAGTTATAAACCTCTCTGCATCTCAGCCTCCTCTTCTGTAGAATGGGTATGATCATACTTATCTCTCAGGGTTGTTCTGAAAAGCAGGTGAGATACTACAGGTGAAGGCACTTGGAAAACTTGAAATTCCAAAAACTAGTTTCCCATAGTTAATTGGTGAGAAACAAAGTTTTGCATGTGAATCTTACCTGGAGGACTTCCAGGAAGCTTAAACATGAGAGTGAGCATTCTGGAGTTCCAGGAAGGAATTAGAAATAAAGTACTCCCAGAACTTATTTGACTACAGAACCCTTAGGATAGAGCATTTCTCAAGGTCATGAGGAGCCCACTCAGGACGCGCCTCCCACGAGGTGGAATCGGGTATGTGTCTTCTCAGAGCCCCCGCCCCGCTTCAGCAACATTCAGAGCAGCCCTCGGAGGTCGTCTGAAATCACCCCTAGGTTTTCCCGTTTAATTTTGAGACTGCAGAGGGAATATTTAAGCCTGAACTTCTATCATTACAACTATCAATTCAGGGACCCCAGGATATCAATGGGGAGAGAAAGAGACCCTGGGGCTCCCACGGGACTGTGGCAAGAGACTGGCAGTGACCCCACACTCATCCTCGCGTCCTGCACACAGGCTGGTTCCTATCAGGAAGGACTCTGCAGAGTCGCACCCAAAGCCAGTCCCTCGGAATGTCTGGCTGGCCCCGGACACAAAGCCGAGATTGAAGGACAGCCCTACTGCTGATGAGTCCCGGCATGTGGGTATGGAACAGTGGAGCAAGGTCGGAGGAGAACTCGTGCCTTTCTCTGCCCAGACCCCACTGTTCCGTGGAGGTGGATGTGGGGTGTCCAAACTCCCCACCATTTTATTCTGATAATAAAAAGTGCTAACATTTATTGGGTATTTATATACATGTCCTGAACCCTGTCTAAGCACTTTATATAAATCACCATCTTCAATCCTCACAACAATCTTTGAGTGCGGTACCATGGGCATTTTTTTCCAGCACAAGTAATGGGAGCATAGAAGGGTTAAGCAAATTGCTAATTGTCACACGGCTCATAGATAGGGTGCTGGAATTCTCTCACAGGTTTGTCTGACTGCACAGCCTGGGACCTAAGGTTATACGCCTTTCTGCATATTTCCTTAAACTAGTCCCTGCCATTCCTTCCTCCGCCCTGCAGGCCACACAGCACTAGCCTGCCTCAGGACAGCCCTTCGGATATTTGAGGGCAGTGCTCTTGCTTCCTGAATCTTCTGTTGTCCAGGACAAAGGCCATGGTTCCTTGGATAGTTCTTCTTTCACACCTTTTCCTTTTTGCCATGCTAGCCCACCTCTGAGAAAGCTCTGGAGGTATTCCCTGAGAGGGGTGGCCGGAAGCCTTATCTGCTACTTTGTGTTGGCTGAGCTCACCAAACTCCACTTAGTGAGTGATCTTAGGCCAGCAGGGCAAACAGCACCTGGGCCCGTGCTGCCCTGAAGGGGGTGAAACGCCCCCTTCCTGTAGGAGGGGCTGCCGAGAGGGAGCGTCCACTGCTTTTTCTTGTCTTCCTCCTGATAAGAACATGGGAAATGACAGCCTGCCCTCCCGAGACTGCCTCCCTGCCTCTGCTTTCTCCAGGAAGTGTTTTTCGGAGACCCACTGGACGTGCCGTGAGGGAGGCCCATCCTGGACGCGGATGTTCCAGCCACATGTGTCTGCTCTCCATAACCTGGAGGAGCCCACACTCCCTGGCATCGCTCCCTGCTTCCCCGGACTGGGGGGGATTTGCTGTCCCAGCTGAAACCCTTAGCTCTCAGAGCTGGGAAACATCAGGCTCTGCTCAAGCCCGGGCCTGTCTGCAGGGGACAGATAGAGATGGGTCTGTTTCCCTGGACAGACTCGTGGTTATCTTCCCCGAGGAAGTCAAGGGGGCTGGGCTGGGAGCCTGGAGCTCTGCATGGCAGGCCCTTGTGGTCTGATGCATCCTCCAGAGACAAACTGTTTGAATTCAGGTTCTAGTCCTCCCTGGCTAGCTGTGTGACCTGGGTCCCTGCCACCTCATCTGCACATGGGGATCGTAGTGGTGCCCCTTTCTCAAGATTGCTGTGAGGACCCCAGGAGACACGCATGTGGACCCTGGGCAGAGTGCCTGGCACAAGATCAGTGCTCACTGGGTGTTTATTGTTCCTGTTGGTATTATTGCTTTATACCTCTGGATTAGGGATCAACTTATACATGGCTAGAGCATTTTTAACTTTGCAAGGGCTTTCATTATTCTCTCTTTTGATCCTAATAATTAATTGAGGTGACAACATTAAGATTTATCATTACAATCATGTGTGACTGGTACAAGGTCACATGGCAGACCTGTGATTAGATCCCAGACCATCTGACCCCTGCCTTGGGCTCTTGAGGCACAGCTGAGATGCAGTTTGACGTGTACTATCACTGCATTTCCCTCATGTTATGTAGCTGTCTCGTTTACTAAAATCAAGAGCTACACTCATGATCTAGGACATAAAGTTCCCAAATCTGAACACATACAAGCTCCTCTGTCCTACACACCCCAGTTTCTATCCTAAGGGGTGTCCAGGGGAGAGATTCCTGTATCCTTTCACTCCCTGACCTGGCTCCTGGGCCAAGGCTGGTCCAGGCCCCACCTGGTACGTGAGTTTATAGCCTGGCTCACTGCCCAATCCATCCCATTCTGGGACATCAGGTTCAGCCAAGGCTCATCACCTGACCCTGAGCCAGAACTCGAGGGTATAGGGTACTAAGAACTCCCGAGGCCTCCCACGGGACACCCCCTGCAGTCCACCCCCAAGTGGCCTCCTCCAATGGCCCTAGAAAGGGGCCCAGGCTCTTTTTTGCAATGACCCAGGTCCAAGCCCATTTCTCCTGAGGCTTCTGGACTGCAACAGGGCAGGGTGGGAGTGGGAGGAGGGAGGAGGGTGTAGCTGGCTGCTCCAGATGCACCCGTCTAGTTTGCCAGTTCCAAGGGGGCCCTAGAAGGAGATACCGGGGATTCACGCCTGGAGCCGAGAGGCACCACGCTCCATGAAGTGGCTCTGGAACCACCAGCTTTTCCCACCATGACGCATCCAGGCCTGATAAGCACGTCCCTTCCCCAGCTGCACTAACTGGTTTGCAGGCTGGCTTGGCTGTGTGTCCCTGGGAAGGACAGTTGTTTATCTTGGTGCTCTTTTGGCTCCAGGAGCTGCTTCACTCCCTCCTCAGGAGACATCAGCACTGACTCTAAGCAGTGCTTATCACCCAGGAGTGCTCTGGTGACATCAGCTTCCTGAGAGCTGGACAGTTCCCCTCACTTCCCAGCCTGGCTTGGCTCCCCCAACCCACCCACCCCAACCCCATGCTCACCCTTGGATTCGCCCTTCAGACCCTGGCAGCACATGGGACTGAGCTCTCACAGCCCACAGGCACCCGGAGCACAGCCTGGCACCTTCCTCCGATTCCTCTCTACATTAGAGCCAGCAGGGCTGAGGATTTAGAAACAGGGCTTTCTTGTTGCAAATGTGTGACACTACAGGGGTTAAAAACTGGCTGGCTATGTGGCAGAACTGTCCTTACATTTCTTCATGTATCCAAGAAACATTTTTTTGAATGACCACTAAGTGCCAGGTTCTGTTCTGGGTGTCGGGGAGGGAGGTGAGGAACAAGACAGACAATGCCAGCACCTGTCCCCAAGGGGCTTACATGCTAGGGCAGCATGAGTGACAAATGAGCAAGTGAAGATACAAGCCCAAGGAGGAGAAGTATAGCCACTGAGGGACAGAGCGTGCCTGGGGAGGAGGCGGAGAGCACTTGGGAGGGACCACTCAGAGAGGCTTCCAAGGAGGACTCCTGTCAGCAGAGACTGAACAGAGGCAGGAAGCCAGCCGCGTGGAAGACCTGAGGTGCAGTGCTACAGGCAGAGGAGAAGGGAGCGTGCAACCCCGTCTGAGCAGAATGTGGTCGGTGTGCCCAAGGGCAGCAAGCAAGCCACTGAGGCTAGAGCAGAGTGAGCAGGGTGAAGGCGACACTTACCTGTTGTACAGCTAGCAAGGATTAGTTTCTGGGGCTCAGAAATTGAAGAGGACCCCAAAGGAACCAATGAACTGTATAGCAGAGGAGCCAGGTAATAAAATACCAGACAATCATTAAAACAATGCACAGATGTATGCAAAGAATTACACGAAATGCTTTAACTGCATGACCTTATTGAATTCCCACACCCCATTCCACAGCCGAGGAAACTGAGGCTTTTATTTCTCCCAAGCAGCAAAACTAAGATATTAATCTAGGTATAATGGACCCAGGAGCAGGAGTTCTTCAACTAGGCATTGTTCTATGCCTAGAGAACAATTAGGGTCCACTAGAGGGCTAGGAGATAATAAATATTCCTTGAACAAATAAATCAAAACTAAGGAATCTGATAAATTCAGAACAAAACTAAGGAGTTTTGTGAATTGGGGCAATCCAGGACTAACTGATTCATATGTTCAATTTATTGAGCAACTACTAAGTGCCAAGCACTGAAATGGACACACTGAGGACCAGCAGTGAATGAGACAGACTAAAATCTCAGTCTTGTGGTGCTTATATCATAGTGTCTGTATCACCACAGCCAGCTGAATCTGGGAAGGTGCTCACAGTGGCTGGCAGCCCTGGCTCTGGCCAGGAATGCTTTCTCCCAGACCCTAGAGGTCTGACTTATTTCCCTGTGACACACACGATCGTCCTGTGCCGATCCACTTGTTCTAACATTTGGAGAACTTCAGGAATGGAAAAAATGTAATTACACAGCACGGCTTCTATTTTATTCTTTAGATTAACACTGTCTAACTGGTGCTTCCTTGCCACCTCTCGTTAGCTTATTTCCACTCAATTTCCAGCCGGGCCCACTAACCAGGATCTTTAATCTGAGGCATCCCCATGGATGGGGAGATAGTATGTGGCTATACACTCTGCAGTGGGCCGGGCAGTGGAGGGGAAGAAGGGTCCGTTGCTTTTGTCACATTTCCAAAGGGGTATATATCTTCAAAAAAAAGGTAAAAATCCATGGCTCTAATCTTTTTCCACTTCAGTAACATTTCCCATAGTCTGTGAATGTTGCCTCTTTTTTCCTTAACAGACTCTCATGGAGCTGAGACTGAGTGGCATTTGGGGTTTGCTTTCAGAAACTATGTGAGTACGGCATTGGTATTTTTCCAGGCACAGCATAAAACGGAGTTTAATTCATTCACTTCCACATTGACACGAGGGGGAATGTTTCAATTCCTCAGCTGCTGAGAAAGGCAATGTCCCCCCGACGCTTCACACAACCCTCTTTCACTTGATTATTATTTGAGTCTCACCCCTGGCCCTGACTCCACACCGTGGGTCTACACCGTTTCCTTGAGTACACACAGTCGTAGACTCCTTTGAGCCAAAATAAATAACACTGTTCTGATAGTCGAAGGCAAGAACAGACTTCCTAAGCAGGTTGTTCATCTGCCAGAATTCCCGCTCGCTATGCATATTCTTGAACTCTAGATATCAATCACCATCTCTATAGGGTAGAGAAAAATGGAACAGAAAATGTAGACAGTCTTCTGTTACTTCATTTTGTCAAAAGTAAGTAGCATATTCAAGTGGAACATTTAAGATCCAAGGTCTTTGTGAGCATTCGTTCCTTCATTGCTTCAACAAATACATATCAAGTGTCTACTGTGCTCTAGACACTTTCTAAGTGCTGAGGACAAAGTAGTGAACAAGATAGGAAGGGCTCCTGCCCTGCTGGAGCTTAAGGAGACATCACAAGCAAATACATGTGTGCTAAGAGGTATGAAAGAAAATAAAAAGTGCTACTGGGAACACTTCATAAGTAGTAGCTTAGAGCTGTGGTCCCCAACCCTGGGGCTGCACAGCAGGAGGTGAGTGGCGGCTGGCAAGAAGCTTCATCTGTATTTACAGCCACTCCCCGTCGCTTGCCAGTGCTGCCCCCCCCCCTCAGTCCATGGAAAAATTGTCTTCCATGAAACTGGTCCCTGGTGCCAAAAAGGTTGGGGACCACTGGCCTAGAGTTAAGAAATAAAGAAGACTTGCCTGCTTAAGTAATAGGTATGCTGAGACCCAAGCAGAAGTTGCTGAGGCCAAGGTGCATGGAGAACAGATCAGAAGCCTTTGAGGCTATGCAAAGGCCCTGGGGCCAGAACTAGTACAGCATATTGGAAGCACTGGAAGAAAGTCTGTGTAGCCAGAGCATGAAAAGTGAGGCCACACATGTCTAGAAATAAGACTGGAGGAGAAACTGGGGATCTGCACAGAGAGGGCTTTTTATGTCATTGAAGGGATTCGGGTTCTTATCCCGAGAGCAATGGGGAGTCACGAACAAGATTCCAGGAGGTAGGTGTGGGTGTGTGTGATATGATCAGATTTGAGGTTAAACTTTAAAAGATCACTCTGACCACAGTGTGAAGAATGAAGTGGAGATGGGCAAGGTTGTTTGAGAGAAACCAGTTCAGAGTCTTCTTCAGTAGACCTGGGGAGAGATGCAGGTGGTTTTGACCAGGGTGGAGGTAACGGACCTAGACAGAAATGGAATCACCTAGGAGAAACAGGAAACAGAAACCAACAGAACTCAATGGTGGGTTAAATGTAGAGATGAGGGCCAGGTATAATGGCTCAGGCCTGTAATCCCAGCACTTTGGGAGGCTGAGGCAGGAGGACTGCTTGAGGCCAGGAGTTTGAGACCAGCCTGAGCACAAGCAAGACCCTGTCTCTACTAAAAGCAGAAAAAATTAGCCAGGGATGGTGAGGTGTGTCGGTATTCCCAGCTACTCTGGAGGCTAAGGCAGGAGGATTGCTTGGACCCAAGAGTTTGAGGATGCTGTGAGCTATGATGATGCCACTGCACTCTACACAGGAGACAGAGCAAGATGCTGTTTCAGGGGAAAAAAAAAAAAGGTGGAGATGAAGAGGAGGGTAGGGTTAGTCCTCTAATTAGCAATTTCTGCTCGTCCTCAAATTAGTTCTAAATATCCCTTCCTACCTCTCCTGCAGGAGATGGCTATTTGAGTGGCACTCCTGTTGGGCTTACAGTAGGCTGGGTATAAAGCTGAAATGAGCCACTAATTCATGAGGCTCCAGTGACAATGGTCATTGTTGTGTTCATTGAAAAGCCAAGGCCGTCCTCAGCCTGGAGACTGTGTTGGTCATTCCCCTACCTGGACCAGGCTCCCCTGGTCTTCGCATGGCTGGTTCTTCAGTTGTAACGCTGCCTCCTCGGAGTGGTCTCCCTGGAGCCCCTCAGCTAACATTGTCCCCAACCACTCCTGAGCACATCACCCTATTTTACTTTCTTCATAGCACTTGTGACTCACTGAAATAAACTTACTTATGTGTCTGTTCACTTGTGTTCTATCTGTATCTCCCCACAAGAATGTAAACTCCGTGACAATAGAAACCTTGAGATTCTTGCATCACAGTGCTTAACAGTGCCTGTCACACAGTAGATACTCAGTAAAAAGATGAATGAATGAATGAATGAGTGACTCTGCAAAGACCAAAGGCCTCCAGACTGCCCTCTCCCTGGGCAATGTGGATATCCACCAGCCTCGACTCTGAGCGTGGGCATAGTCTAAGTGGACGTCAGACTCACCCTCCCCTCCATCTTAACACAGGGCTCAGGTAAGCAATAGTTTTCCAAAAAACAGCACTCCTGTGGGGGTTCCCTTCCTTTATTCCCCAAAGCAGAAAAACCATCAGCACTGGTATTTTTCCAAGCTCTACACCTTGGGGCATGAAGCAAACTTGATAGGGTCCCAGGACAGAATTACTTAGTCACGCCCGTGCCTGGAAGAGCTCACAAGCTAATATTGTTGTGCTGCTGATTCATGACTATTTTCCCCTTTAGTTTTCCTTATAGATCTTGGGGCCAAAGTCAACTGCATTTGTAGTTCATAACTGGTTCTTTTTAACTCAGGATATTGGACAGAATTTGGTTCTCTCAGCTAAATTCCTTCTTGGAAAGGGCACTAGATTCTTCTCTCTTACTCCTCTAAGTTTTATTTTGAAAAGATGCCATTTTCTTGCCATGAAGATAGGGACTACATTCAGCAAAGGGGAGAGAAACATGGCGTGGTGAGACCCAGCCGGGGCCCTGCAGAGCCCACCCAAGGGACAAGTTGCCAGTGAGTGGTCAGGTCTCAGAGCTCATGAGTCAGTGGCTGTGTGCGTGGGTCTCCTGCTTCCCTCAGTGTGCCTGCAGTCTCCCCTGGAGCTGGAAGGGAAATGACGAATGACAGACATCACCACCCAGTATTATCTCAACTAAACCATAATGGGATGCTGGTAGGACGAGATAAACCATGTTACAAACATACTGCACTGCTGCAGAGTTGGGCTGGGAGTGGGGCTGGGACGGGGTCAGAGAAGGGCTGGGTGAGGCCAAATGTCTCTCTCCAGCCTGCCTCCGAGAGGAGCAACACCAAGGCGCTCACACTGGCGGATGTGCCGGGGCTGCTCTTGAAATGAAATGAAGATACAGTCCTGTTTTAAAGTCTAATTCATACACCAGAACTCTTACTTAACAGGGTATATTTTTCTCTTAGAAATTGCCTTTCAGGAAATAGAAGCAAATGATAAGATAGCAAGTGTGTATTTGGGAATGCACCAAAAAAATCAACTTTGAAGGGTGTTACGGAGGGCAGAGCTCAAGAGGAGGACAGTGCCATCTGTAGACCACGTTGCTGTCCTGGCCTTTCCTCATGCTCCACATCACCCCTCATCAGCATCTTCCACGACGGCACCCCAAATAGCAGTAGCAACAATCATGTATTGAACCGCGATTCTCTGATATGTGATGAGCACTTTGTATACATTATTTGATTCAGTTCACATAAAACCCCCCAAAAGTGGGTATCATTATTATGTATATTTTACAAATCAGGAATCAGAGACATGAAGTAACTTGCCCAAAAACACATAAGCTAGTGAGTACCAGATGTGGGGCCTCCCCAGGCTCAGCCAACACCAGAAGCCCTGCTGTCTGGTGTCACCAGACTCTCTTCAACCAAAGAGTCAATTTACTCTGTTTACTGAGTCAGGAAAAATGTATTAGGTTTGGTTTTTGTTTGCTTCCCAGAAAGACTTTCACCAACTGTATTTCATAACACGAAATTTAAATAATACCTGAGCATTAGTCTCGTCTTGTAAGTGAGAGTGTTGGACAAGGGTATCCTTGAAGTGCCTTCCGGGTCCAAAGTTCTATGATTTCATTCTGATTAATTGCACAAAAGCACCTTCTTTCTTTCAAGAGGGGGAAAAATCTTATTAGCGTCTTTAGAACGTCCACCAGGAGTTCTCCATCGACAGGAGGGTTCCTCCAAAATCCTCGAGGGGGTAATAATTAAGATCAACAGTCTCCTGGGGGTGTGGGGGAGAGGGCAGAAGCAGCTGCTCGGCCTCCCTGGTAAGGTCTGGGCTTCCTCTTTCCAGCTGGCTGGGTCTAGTCACAGGGTGATCACCAGCCTTGCCAATCCCCCATGCCACGAGCAGCCACTGTGGGTGTGGAGGGAGCCCTTAAGCCCCTAGGCCAGCTCACTGTTTGCCCTGCAGCAGAATGAGAGAAGACTTTTCCAGGCTCCAGGCCTGAGCCCAACCCACCTGCTCAGCCCACCCAACACAGAGGCTGCCCTGAGCCCAGCCTCCCTGCCCAAGCCTGAGCCCGTCCTCAGCCTTTGTCTCTTACTCCACACAATTGCCCGGGGAACCAGCATGGGGAGGTATGGGTTCCTGGCATGCACCGCCTCTTATAATGAGGTCACCCCACTCTTCACCATGGCCGCTTCCTCCCTCTCCCCTGACCCAGTGTCACCCTTCCTCTCACACCTGCTGTGTCCCCACCGGAGAAAGCTCTTCCTCATACACTTCACACGGTGATCTCCTTTTTACCATCCAAGTCTCGGCTCACACAGTCCCTCAGAGAGGCCTTCCTGACTGTCACTCTGCCATATTACTCGGTTTTACTTTCTTTACCACCCTTACTATTATTTGAAATTACTGTGTTTATGTATTTCATCACCTGTTTCCTTTGCACTAAGATACAAGCTCTATAAAGGCAGGGACTCTCCTGTCATGTTCACTCTTGTGTCCTGGTGCCTCAAATAGAGTAGTAGGTGCTCAATGAATGGAATGAACAAAATCCTTTATTCTCAAATTCCCTCACGTAAATATCGTGATGTGTAAATATTGTGATGCTGCTGCAGGGATTAGAGGCAACGTATTCTCAATGCTCATCAAAGACTAGGTTCCAATAACTGAGAGTTTTTCATTATTATAATAATGAATTATTACTATTATAATAATTAGGTATGGGCTAAGACTGCAGGCTCCAGTCTGAATTTGGCTTTCACAATTAATTAGCTATTTGACCTTCAGCAAATGACTTAACTTCTCTAAGCCACACTTTTCTCACCTGTAAAATAGAGATTATAATAATATTAATTCCTAGGGCTATTGTGCAGATTAAATAAAACAACCCATGAAAAGTATTCAGAACAATGTCTAGGACATACTATACCCTCAACAAATGCAAGCTATTACCGTGCACAGATACCGGGCCGTACTTTTTCCATTATACCTTTCCATCACACACTATACAGCCTACAAATCACTTTTACACAAATCCTCTTAGTTCTTGCTTCTGAAACCTTATGAGGGACAAGATTTACCTGCTGTACTTTATAGTTGATAAAACTGATGCTCAGAGAGTTCAAGCAACTTGCCCAAGGTCACACAGTTAGCCAGAGGCAGAGGAACAAAAAGCCTTCAATTCAGAAATTCAAACTCTCTTCTTGTCACCACCCTATGCTTGCTGCCATGCCCAACCTGCAGCCCTAGAATCTGAAGACATCTCATGGGATCAATGTGGAGAAACTCCGCCCTGCTGCTTGAATATTCCTGCTAAAAATAAACAGAAGCCATAGGCCTCGGCACACTTGCTGAGGCCAACTGTGTCTCTCCTAAACCTGCTCCCCTTTTGAGGGTTTGGCAACCCACAAAGGCATATGGAGCCTGTGGCTTCTGCCAGTAGAGCAGGCCCAAGGTTCCAGTGCTCTCTGTTTCCAAACAGCATTAGAATAGTCCCACATTTGCTGGGGGTAGGTCAGAGCAGGGTGCTGAAGCTTTTTCAGCTGTGTCCAGCTGGCACGGTGAGCTCCCTGGGCATCTGGGTCTTCCCTGTGGGTCAGCCCAGCCTGGCCTGGCCTCAGCCTCTGTCCTCAGGAAGGTCTTCAAAGGTGGCCTGAGCAGGCCCTGGCAGCTCTTTCTGTACCAGGGGCAATTCAAGAAAGGGACTCTGTGCACGAAGTCCGAGGAATCCAAGGGGCTGGATGCAAATGAAGTGAGGAGGGAAACAAACTCACCAAAAAGAAACTGGGCCCTGATCAGTCTTTTCAACTCCCAGTGGGAGCAGATTTGTTGTGACTAATGCATCAGGCTTTAAATAGTTTCACGCGGCATACTGATTAGCCCAAGGCACAACAGAGGCAAATGCAAAGTTTCCAAAAAGAAGAAAAGGCTGCCACTCTCAGAAACACTCGTCTGCTGACGGAAGCCCACCCTGTTTAATTCCTTCAGAAAGCCACAAGGCACAGCGAGCTGGGGTGAGGAAGAACCAGTCAGATTCAGGGGGATTGTAAGTTGGCTCCGGCGATCCTCTTCCTCAACCACTCACGATTGCCCCTTGCCCACGGTCCAGATTTCTGGGCATCACCTTCTAGACTCTTCAAGAACTGGGTTGAATAATGTCCCGCCAAAAATTCATGTCCTTCTGGAACCTCCGAATGTGACCTAATTTGGAAATAGGGTCTTTGTAGATGTAATTACTTAAAATGAGTTTATGGTGGATTAAGGTGGGTTGTAAATGACTGGTGTCCTTATAACAAGGCCACGTGAGTGAAGACACAGGGACACACGCCACGTGAAGATGAATACAAAGGTTGGAGTGATGTGTCTATAAGCCAAAGAATGCCAAGAATTGCTGGCAATCACCAGCACCTAGGAGAGAGGCATCGGGCAGATTCTCACCCAGAGCTTCTAGAAGGAACCAACCCTGCCAACACCTTGATTTTAGACTTCTAGCCTCCAGAGCTGTGAGAGAAGAAACTTCTGTTGTTTTAAGCCACCCCGTTCATAGTATTTTTTTATAGCAGCCCTAGGAAACTAACACAGGTCCCTACCTGCTTGTCTAGCCCTTCTCCCATCAAAGTCACCCTCCTATGAGAGGTAGCTATTAAATGTTTTTTTAAAAAATAGAATGACAGTTCAGATCTCACTTCTGCCATTTTGGCTGCTGTGTGACTTTGGGCAAACCAATTCCCTTCTCTTATTTTCAGTTGTCTTCTCTGTAAAATGAAGATAATGGAACAGCTGTCGTGGGGGATTGAATGTGAAAATATACATGTGAAAAGACTATATCAGCTGCCAAGACTTTTGGAGGGGAAGGCATTGCATTTGTTCAGAAAATATAGCTAAATAAACTTCTTGTCAAAGGGTGGATCCCAAAGGCCAGGATCAAGAAATTGGAGGGCCTCTGTTGATTAACACGATGGATTTGCAGTGTGGAAGTTGGGAGTGATGGTGGCAAGAGTTGGCTAATAGAGGGTGAGGAATATAGATTTCACAGGGAAGAATCCAGGAGAGAAAAAGGGCAGCGAGGGAGACAGGGAGGGAGGGAGCAACACTCTTCCATACCACGGTAGGCTAAGGGGAGTTTGGGGGGAAAATAGAAATCTTTAATGGAAATTTTCAGTTGTTTGTAGCAAAGTATGCAAAATAAGCTCATTCCTCAGTATTCTCTACAAAATATGCACTCAAATCTAAATTGGGTAGCAACATTCTTACAATCATGGATTCTTTTGGTTGGAACTTGGAGAGGTACCAAGTTTGGAGGCTGGGTTGTCATGAGGGTAAAAACGAGGAAAGCCCACACAGACATAGGAGCTGGAGAACCAGGGGCCTGAGTGACACCTGGTTTACACACACAACAAAGTGGCTGGCATATTGCAAGTATTGTATAAATGTTATAAATAAATGACTGCTTCAGCCTCAGTCCTCACCTTCCTGACTATGCCTTGCTCCTGCCTAAGCTTGGAATGATGAGTCCTCTTCCTCCACCACTTCTACACCTATTGTATCCTTCCCATCCTTCAGGAATCAGTTGCCTCCTGCACAAAGCCTCCACCCACCTTCCCAGCAGGAAAGGGAAGACCTCCCCTTCTCCCAACTCAAGTGTAGCGTGTTCCCATGTAACAGGTACCATATTCTTTCTAGAGTTAATCAATAGAAAGCAAAGTAAAAAGTCATGCAGAGGCAGATAAGAGACGATGAACTCAGAAAAAAGAGAAAGACCAGAAAGAGGTAGGGAAAGGGGAGAAGTTAGGAGGAGGGGGTTCTGAAAAGCTCAGATGGCCAACTTCTTTCATGGTCATTGTATCCTGGGCTGGGTGAAAGGGACAGAGGGGAAAGGTGATATCTCTAGCAGTCCCTTTTGTAAAGCTGAAATTCAAGCATTTCCCCTGACTCTTAAATGTCATTCTGAAGCACAGTGAAAATAATTGCTCTGCTGGTAACGTGGTTTCCTGGAAGCTCTCTTATAGCCATGTGGGCACGAATTACCAAAAACTCCACCCACGAAGCTTTTCTCTACCCTCCCTCCAAACAAATAAATACACCCACCGTGGCCTAAAATGGGCATTAACCTCAAAGCTGGGGCAGGTGAGATGCTCCGATCCACCCACCAAGCGCTTTGTAAACGAGCTCTCTATGGGCCTGGAACAAGGAAATAACTCCATCTGCCTGTTAGTGGGGAGGGCAGAAGACAAGGAGGGACTAGTTCCACCACCACCCTCCCCACCCCCATCCTGACTTCAGCACCTGTCCTGGAGTTTGGGCTGCTGGGAGCTGGAGACACTGGAAGGAAAGATACATTTGCTGTTCGCAAGGAGGTCCTCATGCAGGAGGAGACCAAGGAGCAGGCAAGGAGGATACAGTGTAACTACTGCAACAACAGAGTAGTCCAGGAGGTTCTGACAACCCAGAGGAGGGAACCTAAACCCAAGGAGGTACTTCCCGGGCTGAGCCTTGAACAATGAAGAGAACTTAGGATGTTTCTCAAGTCTGTGTCCGACTGCCACATAAATATGCACACTGTTAGATTCATCCTCACTTCAGAGATATTAAAATGTAAGGAAATGTATACATGGTTGGGGGGATCTATGGTAATCAGATAAAGAAGCTTGAGTGGGAAGGGCGGCTATCCAAGCAGAAGGAACAGAATATGCAAAGGCCTGGAGGTAAAACCGTAGCTGTGGTAGAGACACCATTCCAATAAGTATGTGTGGAAGACTCAGTGAAGTGGGGAGTGTCTTATTCAGCTCGGGTTGCTATAACAGAATGCCATAGGCTGAGTGGCTTAAACAATGAACACTTATTTCTCACAGTTCTGGAAGCTGGAAGTCTGAGAGCAGGGTGCCAGCGTGGTTGGGTTTTTGGTGATGACGCACCTGTTGGTTCACAGATAGCTGTCTTCTCCCTGTATCTTCACATGGTGGACAGAGTGAGCTTCACATCGTCATTGAAGCCTAATTACCTCCCCAAGACCCTAACTCCAAATACCATCACACTGGGGGCTAAAGCTTCAACATATGAATTTTAGGGGACACATTCAGTCCACGGCATTGAGTTTATGAGAATTAAAGTGAATGACCATGAGAATAATCACTGTTTGTCTAAAACTCGCCAATGAGAAATTCCATCATAGTACTGTCTCTGATAATATACAACTGGAAACAACATACATGTCCAACAGTCAGAGATGAGTTTCATAAATGATGGTTCCTGCATACAACTAAATACTTCTAGCTACTGAAAGTGACCATGTGTAAAAATATTGAATGACATGGAAAGATGTTCAAGATGTATTGAGTTTTTAAAAATATAGGTCACAAAATGCATAGATGTTAATTAGTAGGGAAAAAATACTATAAAGATATTGATCCAAATAGTCACAATATTATCTCAGGGGTGGGATTACATGTGATTATTAATTATCCTTTCCTCCTGTCCCTATGGTGGAAATTTTCTATGATAAAGATGTAGCATTTTTATTATAGAAAGGAAGGTGTGTGTGTGTGTGTGTGTGTGTGTGAGAGTGATTATGTATTTACTATAGGGCATGACCCAGGAAATGTGGGAAACAACATCAGTGTGGCCCTCCAGGTCAGAATAAGTGCGTAAGTAGCCAGCCCAGGACACAGGGCAGCCTCTCCCATTGCTGGCTGTTCCCTGAATACCCTTCTCTTGGCTTCTCCAAAGGTCACACTCAGCCCCCACCATTTTCTTTTTTTTTTTTTTTCCACCATTTTCTTAAACAGTTTAAATGACACAGGCACATTCACCTTCCAAGATGGGAATGTAATTAGTTCTTGGGGTCAAAGGTTCGTTTTAAAAAACGTTTGATCTATTATTTGTCCACAAATCAGCATTGACAGATGTGACTGATAACCTATGTTTGGAGGGTTGGTGAGAACACAAAAGCAGCAGCTCTAATGTGGAAAGAAGATGATTTTAGACTTTGAAGATCCCTTGAGATCACCGAGCCAAGGAGAAAACCCTTTGCCTTTACAGCTGAATATCTGAGCTAGTCGTTGGCCACCTAAGTCAAGTCTAGGCCAGGTGGCACGTGGAGTAGAACACAGCTGAGATTCATTCATTTATTCACCTAATCCTTCCCTATTCTACACTCTGAAGCTGTAACAGTGGACAAGACACAGGTCCAAGCTTCACAGAGCTTGCATTCCACTGAAAAAGACAAAGAGCAAATACGTGCTTTGAAGACAGGCAGAGAAAGTGCTAAGAAAATAAACTAAAAGAAATGAATAGAGACTATTGAGGTACTATAATATTTTAGTTAGGTTGGTCAAGGAAGAGCACAGATAACAAAGAAGTAAGGGAGCAAGCTCTGTGTTTATCTGTGGAAAAGCATTTAAGACAGTGGCAACAACAACAAAAAAGGCCTGAGTTGGGAGTGTGCTTGGAAAACTCATAAAACAGCAAGGAAGCCTATGCGGTTGGAGCGGCGTGAGATCTGGAAAACTCCTAGGGGCCTCCCCTTCCAGCTGGCCGACTATGGTCCCTGTAGATATGCGTACTCCACACTCCACCACCATCCTATGTACCAGACCCCTGCAAGCTGCTTTCTCCTACCCACCAGCTCCAGACAAGAGGAAATGAGTCACTGCAAACCTGGCCATGTTGACTGGCAGTATAGGGTACTGGTTAGGAGCTCAGACTTTGTAGTCAGACACCCCTGGGTAAAGTCCCAGCTCTGCCACCTCCCTGTTGCGTGCCCTTGGACAAGCTGCTTGGCTCCTTATAAGCCTAGTGGTGTGTTGGTAAACTGCATCTCCTTTGGGGGAAAGAGGGATTTTATAAAGCCCTGATTTGTAGCATTTGCCAATTTCTGCGGGGTAAATATTCCCTCTGTAGCCAATTTCTGCTAGCAACATGACATCATTGAACATGGCATTGGGAAGAGATGCACATAACTGGCTCTTGAGGGCCAGTACCAGCCAGCCTCAGCACACCATTGCCTTGGTTTCTTCATCTGCAAAATGGGTTTTGCCTCACAGAGTGTTCAGTGAGAATTAGATGAGGTATATACAAAAAGCACTTAGCGCAGTGTATGAAGGATGGCTAATGCTCCACAAGTGAAAACTGCGATTCTTACTCAGTAAGGATGTTGAATTCTGGTCTGGCACTTGTACGTAGAAATAAATTCTCAGATGAGAGAAGGTACAGGGCCAAGAGGAGCCAGGGCTTTCTTCTGACTCTGTCCCTGCCTGCTTGTGTGAGTTTGGGCAAGTTGTTTTCCCTCTCTGGGGTTCAGTTACTCTACCTGAAGTGAGAGATAGAACTAATCATAAAGTCTCTTCCATGCCAGGCATGGTGGCTCACACTTATAATCCTAGCACTCTGGGAGGCTGAGGCGGAAGGATTGCTTGAGGTCAGGAGCTTGAGACCAGCCTGAGCAAGAGCAAGAATCCGTCTCTACTAAAAATAGAAAAAATTAGCCAGGTGCAGTGGCTGAGGTAGGAGGATTCCTCGAGCCCAGGAGTTTGAGGTTGCAAGGAGCTATGATAACGCCACTGTACTCCAGCTGGGGCAACAAAGAAAGACCCTATCTCAAAAAAAAAAAAAGTCCCTTCCAGATTGGACATTCTACAGCTTCCTACTTTGGGCACTGTTCTGGAAGCAGCACGAACAGAGTGGTTGAGGGCTACCAAGGCATCATGGGGGTGGCATGGCATGAGCCACATCTCACAAATAGTAAAAACTACCTGGACAGAGCTAGCACATATGCAGGGCCTAGGACAGCAAGCCTGAGTGAGTGCTTTCCTGGCAAATGCCAAAGAATTGTTTGAAAGGTCAAAGGCAATGAGATAAAAACACCTAGGCATCGGGAATGAGACCTATAGAAGATTTTTATAAGTGAGAACGTTCAGGATTGATAGGTTTTCAGAAAATGTCTTTAATAAACCTTTCAGAAAGGAAGGCCATTTCTGCCAAAACCTTGCACGTGAAGACAGAAAAGAATTCAGAAACAAGCTGTTGATAAACTTTGGGTGAGAGGAGCATACCAGACACAAACAGGGGAGCATGCAGGAGAACATGATCACGGTCTCGTGGTCCTCTAAGACAATCCTCACCCAGACACAGGCAAGGAAGGCAGAGAAAGAGGTTCGTTAGGGAAATCAAGTAATGCCAAACTTCGTGGACTTGAAAACTGATGTTGCCAAGCTGAGTTCTTTGTGCCTCCAATGTCCTCATTAGAATCCCTTTGAAGTACATGAGAGTATAATTTCCGAGAGTCAAGAACAAAGCTTCGCCCGGCCTTTGGCTTGGAGGGCCCATCAGCAGGGAGAAAGTATCCGACGCTGCTCCCTCCAACCCACAGACATGAGGCAGGCCTCCCCGCAGATGACAAACGGCACGGAGAGATTTTGTGGACTTTGCACTTTTATTCATAAAGTCTCCGGACTCGCCTGAATTTCTTCTCCGGGGGACAAATGAACATCAGCTCTGAACGCCGTGATCCCAGAAATTGCTTCCACTAGCTATTATGGTTTGGAACTGGTTTCTCCTCGCCAATGAGTCGTTTTCTCAAGCAGCCTGAGAACGCACAGCACTTCTAAGTCATGACAAGTAGGTAACTTAACCGAATTTCCATCTCGGTAATCCCTGTTCTAACATTTTTGGGTCAGATATTGTTCCCATAAGGAGCTTAATTCTGATGCCTTGACACCCAGGGAAATAAAAGGGGAAGTAAAAGAACGTATTTCATTCTGACGCGAGCTAAACTCTGACAGGTGAGCTTAATTACTGGCTGCCTCCAGCTCCTAACCATCTAGTTGAGGACGGAAAGAATAAAGTCGTAATAAAAAATAATGACATTTTAGTCAAACTGGGAGCCACGCTGCAGCTGCCAGTGACGGGAGTGGTGAACAGGAGCCTTAAGGAGGTGAGGGTGGCCCGGGAGGGAGACGCCCCCACCTGCACCCCCACACTTCGGTTCTGCCATCTCGGTGGCCCCGCAAGTTCCAGGCCTGTGAAGTCAGCAACTATAATGCCGCATTAACTGCCTGTAAACGATTATCTACAATAGCCTTTAAGCCTATTAAAAAATAAACTGAGAAATGAATCAATCCCTGTCAAACGCTCAGTGTGATGCTGCTGCTAAAAATAAGAGTCCATTTGAAATTCTAAAAGCATCTTACAGCGGATGCTTAAACAATCTGTTGGTGAAACTTAAAAGTGTATCCGAAGACTTCTCGGTGGCCCAGAAATGACACCAACTGAGAGTGAGAAGCTCCAGTTTCCACCCTGGCTTTTGCCTGTCACCAACTTGCGGTTTGGGCATGTTCTCTCCTGTCTCCGCCTGTCACTATCCTTGGTCCTGTTCGCTCACTTCTGTGCCTTGCAGCATCATGATCTGCCTTGGAAACCCGGCTGAGACGCACCCATCGTCCTCCAAGCCTGCACCTCCCTGCCTGCGCCTCTCTCTGAGGTGGTGCTCGGCCCCTCCGTGGAGTATGAACGCTACCAGGCACTGAGCGCTTCCTGGGAACCCCCAACTAAGCATTTACCCACATCATTGCATTTAATACTCATGACAGTGTCTGTTTGCTCACTTAATAGGCATTTATTCAGCACGTACTCCGTGCCAGGTACCATGGTAGCCAGGGATGAGGCGGAGAACAAGACAGGCCTGGCCCTTGCCCCGGTGAGCTCACAGTGTAAGGTTATAGTTTACAGGTAAGGCACATAAGATTCAAAAAGGTTAAATAATGGGAAGTAGCGAGGGAGGATTCAAACTCAGCCTGGGCTGTGACACTCCCAGCTGTCTGGGTCTATGTCTCCTTCCCTCCCCCAGCCTCCTTGAAGGTGGGGTCCAGGTCTCCTCTGCCTGCACATCACGAGGCTCCATAAATAAGGGTGGCTTAACTCAACTGCACAGCCCCTGGTTACCTAATCTGTACAATGCAGATAAACAGGCCTGGCTCACGGTCTCCCGGGCTGATGGGAAGAGGCCAGGGCTCATGAGAGTACGGGCCTCTGAACAAGTTGGGAGAACCGAATGTGACTTGGAGATTTGCTCTGAAGGAAATCCAATCTCCTCGGCTCCGCCCCTCCACTGGCCAGCACTGCCCGCAGCCTCAGATCTGCCTCAGCTCACATCAGAGCCTTCCCCACAAAGCCCACAGAAGGTCTCATTACACGCCCTGCACGTACCGCGGATGCCACGCTCAACTGCCCGTGTCCTCAGGTTTCCCGGGCTGCTTACCATCTCCCTGCCGCCCCGCAAGCAGTGCCCTGAGGACTGCGGGCAGGGCACTGGCAGCCCAGCCAAGTCCTCCAGGCCCTTCCAGGTCTCCACCTGGGCAGGGAACTCTTGGCTTCCGGACGGGATCACCGTCAGGAGGGAAAATGACACTGGCTCTTTCCTGGAAGAGAAATTACTGCCAAGGGAAAGCATTAAGCGAATAATCTAGCCCAACTCAACTTGATTTTTAGTTTTAAAAAACCAAAACAACTTGAAACCAGATCAATACCGCTGTCTGGAGACAGTCAGGGAGGAGCAGCGGAGACTGAGAATGGGACAAAAGCCGATTTGCCTCCTCCCAAGGGCAAGTTGGACGCTGGATGGTCCAAGCATCGAGGTTCAGCCCTTGTTCTGGGTCCGTTCACTCCCGGCTGCCTGACGACATCATTTATTCAGCCCTTTATGACTGTCGTCCTGTGTGAGAATAGCACAGTCTATGTCAATAGAAAGTGATGAATGTGAGTCCTACATCTGTGCTGTGTGGCTTCAACTACTGACTCAACTTCACTGAGCCTCAGGTTTCACATCAGTAAAGTGGGTATAATTATTCCTACTTCAAAGTATTATTGGGAGGTAAAATAAAATGAGAGATGTAAAAGTACATGGGATGTAATAAGTATTCAGTGAGAGGTAGACAGTGGTAATCATCGTGATGGCTGAGAGGAGGGAGGGACATGGTGAGAGTTTAGCTTCATCAAGCTTAATCTGTGGCCCTTGGGATCAGGAGTACCAGCTCGGGGGCGCATCCTAGAAGGTGGATCCTGATTAACACTATGGGTAGGGAAATAGGAGGTAAATGGAGCAGGATTCCTAAAGGAGAAACCGAGGGGCATGTGGCAAAGGGGTTAAAAGAATCAGTATATGGAAATCAGATGCAATTTAAATAAAAAAGCAATAAATCTATTTCTAATTTTGCCATCCACAACTACTTATTAAATCCACCTTCTTTTGATCAATCCTCCTCCTGATGCCCTTCTAGCATTCTTAGTTAATGACAGTAAGCGCACTCCATAAATAAAAAGTGTAGTAGAGAGGTAATTAATGCTGGGCCGTCTAATTCTGAATTTCTAATCATGCTCTACTTACATTAAAATAAGATTCCAGGCATTTGTGACAATCAATTTTACTCTAGTTTAAAAACACACACACACACACACACACAAACTGAAGTCAGTTACCCGGGGAGAGATTCAGGAACCACGGCTGCAATCAGCTTCCATATGTCACCCAAATATGTTGAGCTTCACTTGTGCACCTGTCGCGATGTGGTGCTGTTAGTGTGTCTTCTGTAAAGTCACATGTACGAGATGTTCAGAGAACAAGGATGTATCATGAGATCCAGGGGAACCCAGTCGGCAGCGCTGGGCTGAGGCTGCATTTGACCCTATGATTCTATTTCTTACTCGCTGTGTGTCTTGGACAAATTGCTTCTCTTTTCTGTCTCAGCGTCTCCATTTCCTAATCTATAAAATGGGCACAGTATTTTAAGAAAATCATGTCGATGAAGACACTTTGGAAATTGCAGGTTTCTGCAGCTGTTAATTGATTATTGTCAGTGTTTCGGGGGTGGCCAGCTACCCCCAATATGGCCTGAATTTCACACCTTTTCAATGTCAAAAGCCAGGGAAAGGGAGGGTAACAACAGGCAGGGAAGCAGGTGTGTGAAGGGCTACCCTAGGGACCATGTCCAGGGCAAATTTACCTATTAGGCACAATGCTTATGTCTCATGATACCTTTAGGGATCCAGAGAAATGTTTTATAATTAAAATGAAGACAATCCAGCCTGGATTATATTTATTGTATGCAAATGCAGTCATAAAATATACTTTTTAAAATGTACTTTATTTTTTTAAACTGAAGGAAGGAGTCCATGATGGCAAAAGTGCTGAGGGCCCATGAAAGTCATATGTCTCCCCGACCACCTCTTTACTCCATTGCCAATAAATGCAAAGGGGCTTCCCTTGTGACCCTTCCAGGGCCCATATTTATTCCTCTGGGACTGATGACTATCCCTGTTAGACATCTGAGCCTTCTGGAGACATGGCCCCAGGTCAAGGAATGAATGAGAATTCCAGACACCTTGGCAGGCTGGACAGGGAGTTTCCGGAGGTGGGTGGGGTCTGGGTGCCTCTGGAATCAAGCCTCCTAACCAGTTGCCCCATCTGACTATTGGACTTATCTTCCAGGCAGAGGTCATTTCTACTCCCAGTGTCAATGAGCATATAATGTGGTACAGATCTTCTGGAGAACCATTTGGCAGGATTTAGTAAAATTTAAAAAGCATGTACGTTGACCCAACAATTCTGCCTTTAGAAGTCCATCCGTCTTACAGTCCTTCGTGTGCAACAGTGCAAAGATACATGTATAATGAGCACATTGTTCATGATGGCAAAAAAACAGAACAACCAAAATGCCCAACAGGAGGGCAATAGCCAATAAATTGTGCAGAGCCAAGAGCCGTACTAGAGGCTACAATGCAGCAGTTAGAGAGAGGGCATTTGACCTGTATGTTGGGAGATGTCTAAGAGATGATAGAGCATAGAAGAAGACCTCTGTAGGACAGTGAGGATGGTGGAATTCGAACTGAGGGAAGAAAGGGTTAGAAATATTTGAATATGCTTGTTTTTGTACAAATTTTCTAGAATGATATACAAGAAACTGTTCACAGAGGTGATTTCTGGGATAGTGGGAATGAGGTTGGTTGGAGGAAACATGGATGTTTTCTATTTATTTTCTGTCCATGTTGTAGATCTTTTAAAAAAATTATCCCTATATATTACCTTTTCCATTAAAAGTACTAATTGAAACTAAGCAGAGAACTAATCGTGGCTTCAGAAGGTGGCTGGCTCTCCTCCACCCTCAGCCCTGTGCCCTAACTCACTGCCTCCAAATGGGCCCCAAAATGAGCAGTGTCAGAATTAAACTCTGTGGAAGTATTGAATACAGGGGAATGGAAAAAGTGAGAGCCAAGAGCTGGCAATGGGGAGTGTTTCAGGGGGTCTCTGGCAAAGTGTGTCATTGGCATCCTCTACTCTCTGCTCAGAGAAGGCCTGAGACTCACCCCTACGGTGGGCCTTCATTCCAGGTCTCTTTCTGGAAAGTCGTTCACTCTTAAGACTGCACAAAGACAAGGCTTAGAGGCAGAAGTATGTGTTTAAAATCATGTTCCCACTTCACTGAGTGAATGAACTTCTATAAGCCTCAGTTTCTTCATCTGTAATATGGGAACAATCACACCATCCTTCTAGGGCTGCCTTGAGGAAGAAACAAGATAATCTCTGTGAAAACATCTAGTACTTCATCTAGCACATAGCAGGTATTCAATAAAACCAACTATCTCTGAAGCTAGCGGAGGGGAAGCGGATGAAATGGACAGGGAGGCACCTCTCAAGCCAAAGAGGACTCTTCCTTCCAGTCCTTGTGAGATGGGCTTGGCATTAGAGCCTGAGGAGAAGAATGACCCTGGCCTGATCCAAACCTTCCACACTGGTGGGGCAAGCAGACACTCCAGGCTCCTTGAGCTGGACCAGTCCAGACAGCTGCCCGAGCAGGATGGCAAGAAGCTGCTGGGATGAATGCCCGATGCTGTATACTGGGCCCTTTGTCCATCAGCGGAAGAGATGAGCTAATGCTTGTGTCCAGGTCCAGATAGCATCTCATTCCTGGGGCTGGAGAGAAAGCTCTGGGCTGAACCCAGCCCTTTTATGTGGCCTCACCTTGGAGCTCTGCATCTTATCCTTCATTCAGATCCAGAGTTTTATCCTTTGGGGAAACCCAGACACAAGCTCCCCATGCCCAGAACTGAGAATTGCAGGCACTAGGCGCTCCCACCCAAAGCTACCCTTGGGCGAGGGGATTGTAGGCAAGACCTAGAAGGGAGAAAACACCAAGGAATCACAGCAGAGGTGGGAGACCCCAGAGCCTCACCCACCCTGGAGATAACCCAGGCCAGCAACAAGGGAGGAACACACACCCATTCCTGCTCCCATCTCCTTGCTAGCACTGGGTGGTGGTCGATTGCGCCAGGCCAGACCCCTGACTCACAAGGTCAGAAGTACCGGCCCCGCTTTGCTGCTGCAGCTGCCATGACCACCACCTCTTAGATGCCTGTACAGTCCTTTTCAGTCTATAAAGCCCTTCACAGGAGCCTCACAGTGGCCTTGTGAGTAAATATGGAGGATTTTCATCACATTTTAGATAAGAAACCGGCTCACAGAAGTGCAGTCAAAATCCCAAATGGGGGAGCAGAATTTGAACCGGAGGCCCCACGACTCTTCTCACAATGGTTTTTCACCTAAGCCTCACTGTTTTCCCGCCTCTGATCTCAGCTTTGCCCTCTATACTGTGAGCAGGTTGAATCGGACCTTCAATTCCCAGGATGCCCCGAGCTCTGTCACCTTTAATAAGGTACTGCAGAAGTCTCCATGCATGTGTTGCTGCGAAACGCCACCAGGTGGCAGTAGCAGCCACAGCTTCCCAGGACAACCGCCAAAGTAGACAGGATTCCTGTCTGCCTGCTGGGCACACCAGGTTCAGCACTCCAGACCTGTGGCTTCTAGTCTGCACCTGGATTGGTCTGGGCTAGGGAAGGGCAGGGGCAGCTTCTTGATTCCTTGTTTGCTGCAGCACGAGGACCAAGGATGCTGCTCCCACAATGCCCTGGTGCAGAGGAACCAGCTGTGATCCCCCCCATCCCCGCCCCTGGCACCAGTGCACCGTCCACACAGGCACCAGGCAGAGCAAGGAGGGACAAACTGCCAGCCATCAGGTCCTCTCTGGGGCACCTCACACAGAGGGTACCAGGCAGCCCGTGAGTCCTCGCTGCAAACCGCACCCACACCCTTGCCCATCCCAGACCTAGGCGATGACCACATGTGAAATTAATTCTAGGATCCAAGTGGTTGTTTATCCGGCACCATGTGCCAGACTCTGTGTTAAACGCCTTGCACTTATCTCCTTTAATTCTCACAAAGAGCTTATGAGGCAAGTACTATTATCACCTCCATTTTACAGATGAGGAAACTGAGACTGGAAGAGGTTAAGTAACTCTTCCAAAGTTATAGGAGGTAGGAAGTGGTAGAGCCTGCATTTGACCCCAAGTCCATAGGACTGCTGAGATCATGGTCTTCCAAAAAAGTTTGGTTGGGCTGGAGCACAAGGGGCTTGGGAAGGGTCAGTGGGAGAAGAGGTGTATGAAAAGGGGCTCAGCATCACTAACCACCAGGGCAATGCAGATCCAAACCACAGTGAGGTACCACCTCACACCTGTTAGGATGGCTCTCGTCCAAAAAATCAGAAGATAACAAGTGCTGGCGAGGATGTGGAGAAATGGGAACTCTTGCACACTGTCGTTGGGAATGCAAATTGGTATGGCCATTATGAAAAACAGTATGGAAGTTCCTCAAAAAATTCAAAGGAGAACTGCCATATGACTCAGCAATCCCCCTCTGGGTACATATCCAAAGGGAGTGAAATCAGCACCTCTTAAAGACATCTGCACTCCCATGTTCATTGCAGCATCATTCACGATAGCTACAACATGGAAACAGCTCGATGTCCATCGATGGATGAATGAATAAAGAAACTGTGGTGTATATATACACAAAGAAATAGTATTCAGCTTTTAAAAAGAAGGAAATCCTGTGATTTGCCACAACATGGATGAACTTGGGGGACATTATGCTGAGTGAAATAAGCCAGACACAGAAAGAAAAATACTGCATGTTCTCTCTTACATGTGGAATCTAAAGCAGAAAAAGCCAAACGCACAGAAGCAGAGTAGTACCAGAGGTGTGGAGGGCAAGGTGGAAGAAATTGGGAGACGTAGGTCAAAGGGGACAAAGTTGCAGTTCTGTAGGATGAATAACTCTAGAGATCTAAAGTATAGCACGTGGACTCTATTTAATGGTATTGTGTTGTATATTGGAAATTTTCTAAGAGGAGGTTTTAGGTGCTTTTAACACATACACACACAAATAACTATAGGAGATGATGGATATGTGAAATTGTTTACTTGTAGTAATCATTTGCACATATATGTCAAAATATCACGTTGTACACCTTAAGTTTATATAATAAAAAATTTAAAAATGCAAACTCTAATGAGAGACTAAGGCCACCCAGGAAAGATCCTTGATGCCAGGAAAAGTTACATTCCCATCTTTGAAAACAGTGCCATTATAGGGTCCGAACTGCTCTTTTTTGAGCTCTTGCTATAATCTCACATCCCTCCTACCAAGAAGTCGTCCAGACTGCTGGCTGCTCTTGGAAGCAGCGGAGAGGAAGGTGGGAACGTGGGCTGTGGGACCAGAATGCCTGGGGTACTCTAGCTGGGTGACCTGGAATCTGTAAAGGTCTATGATAACAGTAATAATAGTGTCTATTTTATAGGCTTCTTGTGAGGATCAGAGGAGACAACACATGTAACATGCTTATAACATGCCCTCGATACAGTAAGCGTTCAAACAAACACTTGCTATTCTTACTCCCTGGGCTACCAAAGCGAGTATTGTCTGGTTTGGTTCTCCTGTCACACTCTTCCCCTTTGTGATTTCCAAAATATCAGTAAGTCTCCCTCCCTGAGTGTGTCTCCTTTGTTTTCTGACCTCCATGCCTTTGCCCGTGACGTCTCCTCTACCTGGAATTCTACCTACCTACTTTTGAACAAACCCCTCTAAACTTCAAGGCTCATCACAAATCAGTAAGGCTTGCCTTGAATTGGTTCTATGAGAATATGTCTTATTGTCCCTAGATTCTTGCAGGCGATCGTCCCTCCCAGCCCTTTATGTTGTGCTTTGTCTATAGCGGGCACCCCCAAACGCACACAGTGCAAATGACTCCCCGTCAAAGTCCCAGTGGCTGCCTTCCAGGGGGCACCTGCTTGCAGCACCGATAAATATGGGAGAACTTCCCTTTGCCTCTCCAAGGACAGGATAATGGATTTTTCCTCTATATTTTCCTCTTCAGATACACTATGAAAATTCATGAAAGCTGAATTCTGAGCCCAAAAGTCCATGCTAGGGCCTTCGTAGAAGTTCCTCAGCCCGGCTTGGCCGAGTCTGGAACCACCAACCCTTTCTTCCCTTTTCAGAGGGGAAAAGGCGACATTTTTTTCCTTAGGATAAAGCAAGTCCTCTCAGGTTGAATCACTGACATAAGCAAAAGAAAGGTTTACCCAGGGATTATAAACGCAAATTCCCACAGGGCTTAAGCAGCTGGCCAGGTGTAAGAAGACATTTGAGAGAGGTGGAGACTGCGGCAAACACAGAATGCTGCCTAAAGTCACTTAAAAAAATTTCTAAAACACTACGCCAGATAAAGAAATGTCTCCACAGATCTGATTCAGCATGAGGGCCATCTGCTGCACCCCCCCCACCTTAAAAATTTGCCACTGATCCTCAAAACAGAGGGCTCAGGGTCCTTAGTGTGACTTAACGAAGTAATAATTATGGGGTGCAGACCTGAGTTTGAATTCCCACTCTGTCATTTCCTAGCTGTGTGACCTTGGGCACCTAACCCCTCCTTTACCCATTTTGTCATCATTAAAATGCAAACAAAATGAGGATGCTTTGGGTTGCTCTGATGATTAAATGAGAGTGGGAAGCACAGAATGTGGCACATGTGAGTGCTCAATAAATGATTCGAAATTTTACTGACCAAGTCAGGAGAACTACAAGGGAAGCGAATAGGATTTGTACATGTTTCTAATTCCATTGTTCCTTCTGATATTAGCTGTGTACTCTCCTCAGCTTCTGCCTCTTCTCCAAACAGGCACCAATATGTAACCCAGGGCACAGACCCTAATTTACCAAGCTCCAAGGGTGGTTCTGGGCTCTAGGACACAGCTCCGCACTGTTGTGGGCAGCTTGGGAGAGGCAGTCAAACATCAGAGCAGCAGAAGCCGTTCCTTTCATCTCTGCTCTTGTTAAAACACCTTCAAAGAGCTGCCATAAAGCCCGAGCACTAAAACCTGCGTGGCTTCCTCTACAGGACAGAGATTGAGCTCTCCTCATAGTGGCCAGGAACCGTTCTCCCTGGTGTCCCCTAGCAAACAAGCCCCTCTGCCAACTTCACCTACCAAGCCTGGTGCCAGGATACCAGGTTTAGGGGGCTGTGTTGGCTGTAAATGCTGCTTCGTCCCTGGAAAACTCACCCACAGCTCCCTAATAGGAAAAGCCACCATCAACGTATGGCCTCCATATTTTCTCCGGAACCAAGCAGATGGAGTCATCTTTTCATCTCCTGGACGTGCTTCTCCCACATCTGTCACCCACATTTAAGATCTACAGCTACAGAACTGGAAATCCAGCCTGGGCACAGCTGACAGGCTCCTGATGGGTCCGCAGCAGACACATGTCTAGAGGCCCCTGCCCCGCCAGGGCCTGTTCCACGCAGCGTAGAAAGCATGCCCGGCCCTGAGTGAGGACAGGGACAGGAGCCTGGGGCATGTCACCAGCCTCCTCAGGGAACTCTCCTCAGAGCAGACTCTATAGGAACCAACGTTCCTGTGAGCCCAAGGTAGCTCTTTCTCCCAGCATTGCCGGGGAAGGAGTCGTCCCAGCCAGTGAGTTGTCCAGATAACTGAAGCTTTGTGTTCAAAGCACCTGAATGTTTATTTTACCTTTTCATCCATGAAGTTCTATATTATACATTCTCATCTTCTCAAAAGCAAGAGGACATTAAACAAAAACTCACATCACAACCATCACTAATTGCTCTAAGGGCTGCTGAGATGGCGGATTTTTCCATCTCCTCTTCCTTTGCTGTCAGGTTGTCAGCGCTTTCACTACCAGCAGCAGTCTGGGCTGTCAGAGCTCCTCCTTATCTCTGCCCTCCTGATCAGCTGCTCTGGATCTGCGCAGGTCTGAGAAGTCAGATAATAACTAGTATAGCCACCATTCACTGAGAACAAGATGCATGGCAGGCTTCCTGCTAAGTGCTTTCCACGTGGGATTTCACTTAGCCAATTTCAGGCACCCTGTGGGGTAGGAACCCTTCTCTCCATTTCTCAGATGAGGAAACTGAGCTCAGAGTATATGTGCCTTGCATAGAAGCATGGAGCTAGGAAGGAGCAAGGATGGTCCTTGAATCCAGTCTCTTTGACCCCAAAGTCTGCGATTGTAATCACCAGGTCATACCAACTTCTACCACGCTACCCTGCCTTGGAGTTATCTCCTTGAGAGCTGAGCACCTTCCTTCCCTCCTCTTCCTGTCCCTCCTCCCTGTCATAATGTGATTAATGCCTGCTTTCTCCACCAGGCTGTAAGATCCACGAAAGCCTGGATTCTGTCCTTGTGCACCCTGCACTGCCCTCCCTGCCCCTCCCCCGTGCCTAGCACTGTACCTGATACATAGAAGGTGTTTAATAAATACATAGATTAACTCCCTTCTTTCTCTTTCCTTCATATTTTCTTGCCTCTATGCTTACTTTGTCCTTGGGCTTTGGAGTGCCTTCCTTGAAATGTTCTAAGTCTCCCTCCAGTGGCTGAGACCAACCAGGTGGCCCTAGCTCTGAACCAGAACCATGGGAGTTCCTGTGCTCAACTCTTCCTTCAGGGCACACTCTGAATTTCTACCCATTCATGGTGTCAACCAGATGCCCAAGGAGCTCCAGGAACTACCCCCATGGTGTTGTCTAGGAGGTTAAGAGGAGTGCTCCTCCTGGTGGGCACCGTAGTTCTTTCATGGGATTGTGTGAGGCAGGCCCAGCCAGATGGTGTTGGTACACTGATGTTGGGCGAGAAGCTTTTTTATATAGATAGGGGCCTGTAAGAAAATATTTTCCAGGTGCCCTACATAACCTAGGAGAAGCTCTGCCTCTGCTATCACTAAAGGAAGACTCTACCAGCAATGTTTATATTGATGAAATCTGATGACAGTGAACACCAAGGGTAGTCGTAATCAATATGTGGAACAGCAGAGTTAGGGGAGAAGATTTCATGAGAGTCTGGGCTTTGGAGGGGCTAGACCTGAGTTTGAGTCCCAGTAAGTGACACTGGGTAAGTTCCCTCCCTCTCCCCTGCAGAGCAAAGAGTGAGCCCTTTGCTGCATGAGCTTTGTGACAGCTTTTTAAGGGCCACCAAATCTTTCCCTGGGTGTTTAATGCTGACAACAGTTCTATTAAAGTTCAGCAGATCAAGTTCTATGAAACATGCCCGTGAAGACTTTGGAAGGATGCCTTACCACCAGAAGGGAAAATATCTCTTTACTTTCTACTTCAGCTTACTTTGAACCTGGGCCTGCCAAGGAGAATCTCATAATCCATGCCTTGTGCCCAGCCTACCAGTCCTGGAACCCTACAAGAGGTGGCCTAGAAGGCAAGCTGACAGTAAGTAGCTCTAGTTTTCTTGAAAGGAAGCTATTTTTAATCCTAGCAGCAGTGGAAACTGCATAAATTAACATAATCTCAGCCTCACCAATTACTTCCAGTTTTTTTATTTTTAAAAACATGTTTCATGATCAAAAGCAATGCCCGATTTGTGTCTGGAGCTGGCTGCCACAGAGCAGGTGAGATGTAAGGTCACTGCTGCATCCTGCAAATGGACAACATGCTTTAAACTGCCATGACCCCCCACGGACCTCACTCTGCCCCTTGAGCTTCCTTGGGCCAAAGGCTCTTTGAGGAACAGTCTCCATTCCTGAAGGCTGATGCTGGTGGCCAGACAGGTGCTGGCAGGTCAGGCTGATGTTGTCCCCACAGTGAGCAGATGGCAGCACATGGCACCAGGTGGGCAGCCCCCAGCACTCAAGCTCCTTCCTCCCTACCATGTCAGCCTCCCAGCCTCCATTTGTTCTTCCCATCCTTGCAGGTTATTTTTACAACACGGGGAAAAAAAAGTGATGCTATTTCTCTGCATTTTACCCTGTAACAGTCACACCAGCTCCCTCGAAAAAGCATCCAACAGATGGCTCTGGTCCCTTGGGCTCTGAGAAACAGCAAGCCTCCTGGGTTGCAGCAGGTTATTAAAATTTCATGTATCATGCAGGAAGAATGGCTTCAAACTCCTTTGTTCAGAATGGCATAGAGGTTAGGAGTTCGAGCCATGGCACTGATTTGGCTGTATAACTCTAAGCAAGTAACTTAGCCTCACTGTGCCTCCATTTCATCCCATGTAAAATGGGGTTAATAATAGTGCCTATTTATTTTATGGAATGGTTGTGAGGATTTAATTAATAAATCCAGTGCCTGGCACATAGTAGGTGCTCTGTAAGTATTGGCTGGAACCATTATTACCTCTGATGCAGACCTCCTGGCTGGGGGCCGGGGCTGAAGAGGAATTCTACAAGGCCCTGTCTAGGACATCAGAGTAAGAGGGGTGCTCTCAGGGCAATGCAGACCCAAGTACCACCCATGTATCTGTTGAGAAAGCCAGAGAGAGTGAGCAGCGGCCCAGGCTAAGCTCTCTGCCCTCCTGAAACTGGTAACACTGAGCTGCCTGGTCCCAGATTCGATCTCAAAGTCCATGGAGAAGCCTTAGGTCTCCCGGAGTTGTTCGGAGTGGGATTGGGGCAACAACTGCAGCTTACATTTAGTGAGCACCTACTATGTGCAAGGTCCTGGGCTCTGCATGTTACAGGCCCTCTCTGACTTACTTCTCTCAACACTATGAGGAAGGTACTATAATTATCCCCATTGACAAATGAGAAAACTAAAAATCAAGTGTTAAAATGACTTGTTAAAGGTCAGATAGCAAAGAAGTCTGAGGCTAGGCCCCAACTCTGTCTTGGCCAGGAGGAGAGCCCAGCTTGTAAAGACTGCATGCCACCTCAGTGCGCTGGAGGGCCAAGGGCTGCTCTCCACACTCCCGGCCTGAGAGGAGGCCTGCAGGCCTGACCCAGCCCTCCAGGGCACACCAGGCCGAGAGAGCGTGTGGTGTGTGACTTTGCTGGAGACCTGCATCCAGAACCCTGGACACCAGGCCCGGCTGGTGTGAAACCTAGGCAGTGACCCCAGCCCTCTCATCGTGTATCTGTTGGTGACTGGGGGAGGGACTGTGAGACTTTCCTGTCCCTGCCCAACCCCTGGGATCACTCACATCCCCCCCTTCATCAGCTTCTGAAAGTCTGTTAAAATGCCAGTGGTGTGACTTGAAAGGAGTCAACCTTAATCCAGTGTTGGCCATGAGTGCTTGAACATGAACTCTTTGCATCAGACCGGTGTGAGAAGGAAGGAAGGGGAAGGGGCTCAGAGGCAAAGGCCAGGGTCATTATGTTTGAGGCAGCGCGCCGTAATGGATGGAATTAGCTGGCACTGGCCTTCTCAAAACTGACCCATCCAGGGTCACTTAGCCTAAGCCACCCTCCCTGCACTGAAGCTGATGATCTCACTCATGGTAAGGTGTCTATGTCCGGCAATGGTTTATTATATTCATCTGCTGAAATATCACATTTCCATTTTAACAGACGCATTTAGAAATTTGCAAGCTTGCCTTTGCTGGTTGGATCATAACTTCACCAATAACTGCCGCCAGGAAATTGGCTCCTATAAAAGAGCAATAGGCTTACCTTGGACTCACTGTAGATCCCTTTCTCAACACAGTCACCAAGTCCTACCCTAGTTCTTTCTTCAATGGCTCTTAGATATGCTTTCTCCTCTTCAGCCTCAATGCCTGCCTCTATTTCAGGCCCTTATCGCCTCTCTGTGCCTCGGTTTCCCAATCTATAAAATGGGGCTAATAACAGTACCTTCCCTATAAGATCGTGGTAAGCATTAAACAAGTTCATATGTGTAAACTTCTTAGAATAGTACCGGGCGTGCAGTAAGCATGCAATAAATGTTGACCGTCACCATCACCATCCTCATCACAACTACCATCACCACCACCATCGGCCTCCCATCACCATCATCAGTAGAAGTACCAGGTTACCAAACACCTCCAGTCTCCATCGTCTTCAGTGTCCTGAGAAGAATCTCTTACATACTATTTTCAGCTTGCCTCCCCCTGCTCAGAATCCCATTATGGCTTCTTGTCCTTAGAAAACCCTCTTTCCTCCCTTCATGTATCTAAAATCCTTTATCTTCTTTAAGGAAAGAGGTAAGATCAGAACCAGCTCGTGCCCCGTCTCCCCCAGACATCTCAGTCCCTTGTTTTGAAGTTGGGCACTGATGCACCAGGAGGCCTGGTGCCCACTGTGCGGTAGGTGGAGCGTCTCAGGTTCTCAGCTGGAACCTGGAAGACAAGCACATGCCTTCTGCGGTTTTAGTCTCCCCTAAAGCACGAAGACCTACATATATGGGTGACAGTGAGGCATGGGCTCCAGAGTCGACAGACTGGAGCTCAAAACCTGGAGCTACCGCTTACCAGCCATGTGGCCCAGATCCAGCCTGTCTATCTCATTCCACTCATCTGAAAAAGGGGTCTAAGACCTAACCTCAGAGAGTGGTTGAGGGGACCAAACGTGACGCTGAAGAAGCACCGACATAGAGCTGTGCCCACAGCAAGTGCACAGTCAAGGCTAGCTCCCTTCCCCGCCTCCAACCATCAGGGGTTGTTGATTCTTATTCTACTCTATCAGAAACCGGAGCACCTCCTAATGGAGCAATTTAATCCACCTGCTCCTGCTCCCACAGGAGGGGGAAGCAGTCTGCTAAAGTTTACCTTCTCCGGTGAGAGACCCACCCCTAGCTTCTCCCCAGAAATAACCCATTTTCAAAGCTGCTTTTGTGTTCAAGACAATAAAACTAGCATCCATGCTAACCGCATAATTGTGCAGGCATCAGTTAACACAAAGATTTAAGAGGGTAATAAAAAGGAGGCCCACATCTCAGACTTTAAACCCAGCAAACGATGAATAGTTGGTGTGAGGCGCATAAATTCTCAGATTCCTAAAGGATCCTCTTCCTCCCTGACCCCGAGGAGGCTGGGCAGGCATGGGCCTGGCATAAACAGGCATGCCCAGATCTCTGGGAGACACCCATGTATCTGGATCAGACCATGACTGGGCAAGGAGGGCCTGAGTCCAGCCAGAGCCCAGCGAGGCGCCCAGCCAAAAGCCAGAAGCAGAGTCCCCAGAAGGCTGGGTGACCAAAGGCCTCCTAAGAAGCCAGGGGTATATTCTTCCCCAGCTATCTCTTCTGGTTGGCTATGTCTCCTTGGGCTGGGTATCCACCCTCTCTGAACTTCATTCTCCACCTGATAATTACTACCTCACAATTTGAGATTATTATGATACTCAAATAAGACCCTCTTAATAGCTGCCCACTTTCTGGGCACCTGCTATGTGCCAGGCTCCATGCTAAGCACTTTATATGAACAATTCACTTTTCATCCTCTCAACTATGTCTATGATGTTTCATTTTACATGGAAGGAAATTAAGGCACAGAGAGGTTAAGCACTTACCTGTGGTCACACAGGAGAGATGGGGCTTGAACCCAGGCATGTTTGAATCTCCAGCCCATACCCTTAATCATCATCCTTTGGCAAACAGTAAAATACTACACAAACATCTGATATTGCTGTTACTCACCTGAGACCGAGGAGAATGCTATAAAATACTGACAATAATGCCCAGAGGTGTAACTAGAGGCAGAGAACCAGCATGCTGAGGGGGTTAATGTGGAGGGGTGCAGAGCAGGGTGGGGGGCCCAAGCAATCCTGGCCCTCTGCACTTCAACTCCTATCCTCCTCCCCTACACACAAACACACGCGCTTGCCCCATCTAGAACCCTGAAGTTGGCTGTGCATGTTCACATTCATCATTTTATTCGGAGTCTTGCACTGGTCCCTAGAAAGCAAAGAAAGTTGTTCCCACTTTATAGATGAGGAAAACCAAGGCTCAAGAGGCTAAATGATCTGCCCAGGGCCACACAGCTAGTCAGTTCAATGACATGGCCCAGGATTCCCTGACTCCAAGACCCCTATTCTGGTCCTATAGGTGTGAGAGAGAAGATTTCTGAGAGCCCCTCAGTGACTCCCCCCAACCACCCCCAGTGTTTACGGTTTGCTGAATTGTGGTTGCTCTTTTGTTCGGCTGCACTTCTCCCCTACTAGCCTGTAAGCCCCTTAGATGGCAGAGACCATCTCAGTCACCATTAATGTCCCAGTGTTCAGCCCAGTGTGATACACAGGTGCTCAGTGAAGAGTCACCAACTGGAACTGCCCCCAAAGCTTCCCTTCCCACTGTGGGGGCTGGGGAGGAAGCTGCAGCTCTTGAAAGAGGGGTGGCGTGGGGAACAACAGGGGCAATGGCTGCCTGCTGGCAAACACCCACCACCCGTGGCCTCCAACGCTTTATGTATGGGAGCTAGGAGGTGGGGAGTGGGCACAGAGAGGCCTTGATGGCACCAAGGAAAACCCAGCTAAGTCTTGGTGATGCGTGTGTGTCCGTCATGGCTCCCTTGGGCAGGGTTGTCAGATTTAGCAAATAAAAACGGAGAATTCCCAGTTAAATCTGTATTTCAGATAAACAACAAATAATTTTTTAGTTTAAGTGTGCCCCATTGCAAATAAAATGAACCTATATCTTGGCTCAGGCTTTTTTATTTAACCATATTTGCTACATATTTAAACACAATTAAATATTATTCATTGTTTATGTGGAATTCAAATTTAACTGGGCACCTTGCGTTTTATCTGGCAACCGCACCCGTGGGCATCCTAAGCTGTTGGGGAGGGAGTGTTACTTCTCCACATGGGCTGAAAAGGACGCCCCTGAGGACCAGGGGGACACTGGAAAGAGCTGACTGCGGTGCCGTGTCCAGCGAGCAGTGCCGGGCAGGGAGGAGGCGGAGAGCGGCCGTGGCCTGGGGAGCCAGGTTCACGCTGCCTTCCTGGCACGGGGAGGAATGCGGAGCCCGCCCCAGCTGCTCCCCATTAAGCAGAGCTGGCATTTCAAAGCACGTCAGCAGCGCTGGCTCCCGGCCCTGGAAGTCAGCGTCTGGCCTCTGAGCCAGCCCTGCCTGCCAGGCCCCAGCCCTCTCACCTCAGCGACCGAGGCCCCAACAGGCCCATTGTTGTCCTGCCTGGGAGCCTCAGTGGGGCCATTCAGGGGCTCTGTGACAAGCCCCTCTGGAGGGCACTTCCTCCTCCCCCTCCAGGGTGCCCTTGGCCAAAGCCTCCGCCTGTGTGGGTGGGGGGTCTGGCTGTGGTGGAAGCAGCCGGCAGCCAGCGCAACAGCACTGAAGGCCGGATTGTTGACAGAGGGCACAGAAATGCCCCACGAGTCACGGGACTCCAGGGCACTCTGCCCACACTGTGCCCCCACGCGACCCGGGGCAGCTGGGCTTCCGAGGCACCTGCGCCTGAGGACCAAGGAGCAAGGTCCTCACAACAGTCGCTGTAGAACTATGGACAATGAATTCATGGAGCCAGATAGAAGTGAGTTTGAACCCATGCATAGCCACGTCCCAGCTATGTGGGACTGGGCAAGTCACTTCACCTCTCTGAGCCTCTCTATCTTCATCTGTAAAACTGATGACATCCACCTCCTAAGGTGAAGGCTAAATAAGATAAATCCGGTAAGCATGGAACACGGAACCTGGCACACAGTAGGTGCTGAATAAATTTTCCCTTCTCAGAGCTTCTTATTACTCTCTTTTCCTGATCCAATGGAACTTTGCTCTCCTGCAGGCGGCAGATCCAAAGGCCACTGCTATGGGGGTATCTCGGTTCAGGTTTTATCACAGGCACACTGGGCCCCTTAGAGACCTGAGACTAGGGCTGAGGCCCCCCTCGGCTAGAACATCCCCTCATAAGGAGAACTGGAAGTCAAACACAGAACTTGTCCCATCTCGGATCCCCTTTCTGCTAGCCCGCTCTGGGGCTCTAAGCATCTCAGATCTACTTTATACTCCCAGGTCTACTGCTGCAGCTTGCTCGAAGCCCTAATTTCTGATTGAGGAAACAGAGAGACAGATGCTCAACTCTATGGGCACTGTCAGGCAACTTAAAGGCAGCCAGCTTGGGCCTTAAACAAAGGGACACATGCCCTGGGTTCATTATCCTTCACTGGGAGTCCCAGCAAACCCTTCCCAATGGCTGCCATCCCAGTGTGATGCCTACTCTACCTGGCAATGCCAGTCACTGGTGGCAAGGAGAAGAGCCAGGGCTTCCTGTCCACCAGGGCTCTCTGCCGTCTGTTCATCAGACCAAATCCAAAATATGCTGCCCTGTTTTTTCAGAATCGTGCATGCACCCAAAACCTCAGCTCCTGTCACTTCACCTGGGATCCCATTCCTGCCTACCCCAAGTCACCCAGCTCCCGCCTTTCCTCAGGCCTCCAATTTGATCGTCCACTCTGGACCAGTCTCCGTCAGAGTGGGGGCCACAGACCATCTGCACATTCACCTGGTCATATTTATCAAAGATAGGAATCTTGGGCCTTCCCCCAGATCTGCAAAATCAGATGCTCTGAGGCTGGGGCCCAGGATGCTGCATATTTAAAAAGCTCCCCAGGTAACACTGAAGTTTAGGAACCACTGTCATGAAGGAGGAGATGCACCCTTGGCAGCTCTCTCTCGCCCCATAAGACCTTTCTCTGTACACTTCCTTTCCTATTAATAACTTTCTGAAAGAATGAATTAATTGGTTTCCTTACTGCCAAACTATGCTAATACAATATAATTGAGTACCGCCATCTCATTTCTTAATTGCATTCTGCCTTGGACTTTTCTTGGGAGGTTTTCCTCCATATATCAGGGTACAGCAGAAAACACACAGACAGACGCATGGCTGGCATGTAGCGTTTATGGTGTACTCACGTGGCCAGGCATTGCCACGCGCTTCCTACCCCCGATCACACTGAATGCTCAAAGCAGCCCGGCGAGGTCCCTGCTCTCGTGCCCGTGGAGCAGATGGGGGAGCAGGGGCAGGTCTGGCAACTTCCCTGAGGCCACACTGCTGTACGTGCGTGAGGCAGAGCTGAAACCCAGGCCCTGGTGGCGGCCACCACTTGCTCTCTCCCACTTCACTATCCTGACTTCTCTGAGGGGCGTGGTCTCGACTTCAGGAGATCTCACCCCAGAGCGTGCATCAGAATCTCCTGGAGACCCCGAGGAAAGACAGATGCCGAAGCCCCATTCCAGGCCTGAATCTGTCGGGGAGACATCAGAGCATATGGACAACTCCACACGCAGCTGGTGAAGAACCACGGGACATGTGCCAGGGTCAGGAAGCTTGTTAAAGGAGGGCCTGGAAAGAGAACTTAAGGTGCTTAAGAAAGATGCTCTTTCAGCCTCATATGCCATGATGCTGCCGGTGGTCTAAATGGATTTTCTACAACCTCTAAAGGAGCACATATACACGTGCAGGCATACACGAACACATGCACACACACACACACACACACACACACACACACACACACAAACACCCTTTTGGTGCCAGGATCATCACCTTCCAGTCACAGGGCAGGTTCCCTGTCCCCACTCAGGACCAGGTACAGACTCCAGGGTGGCTGGGGCAGTCTATTCTCCAGGTAGCTTGGATGACGTTAAATGAAACAAAGCTAGGGGACCTGGGGGAGGGGCCAAAAATGCTCTCCAACTTCCTCTGCTACCCTCCTTTCCCCCTGCAGACCCCATGGTGAAGCTGCTCCTCTGCCACCAAGTCCTCTTCTTCCACCTGCAGTGGCCCACATCCTACTTAGACAGAAGTGTGCACAAGGATAAGCCGTTTCTATGGCACCAGTGACCATGTCAGCAGCTTTCAGATAGCCCTGATTTACACAGAACAAGGCAAAAAACTCCAACATTAGATAGTAGTTCCACCGAACAGCCTGGTTCAGGAGCTCAGTTAATCTGCTCTGCTCTTATCAATGGGCTTTCCCCAAATCAATACACCATCGCAGGGTGACTGAAAGAAATTCCTTAGCAGGCAGTCAGATGACATTTGCATGGCACCTGGCCACTGAGGGGGCTTCCCTGGGCATTAGACATGGGAATGGAGAACCAGTGAGCCCTTCCCCTGGCTACCCTGGGATGCATTCTGCTTCTTCATGAATCATGCAATATGATTTTAGGGACTCGCGGAGAATTGGATGATTTTCAAAGAGCAAAGGACTGTGGGAGTTGGTCTCTGTTCAGACTGTGGGAATGGCTGACCCAACTTTGCTGAGGGCCCTGCAGAGGCGCTCACAGACACTCCCGAGAAGGGCTGGGACGGAACTGCCTCCAGCTCCTGAAGGATGCCACCTCGACCAGCCCAGGCACACCTGGCGGAGTGGGGAGCTGAGGTCCTCTAATGGTGGGCTCCCAGGTTAAAGACTGGGTCTCCCTTCCTTCTGCAGCTACCAGATGACAGCCTTCAGCTGCGGTGACCAAACATTAGCTACAAAGCTCAGTGCACAGGAGAATAAGCCCCAGCAACATCAGAGACAGAGTGGCCACAGATTCTGCAAGTCTCTCTCATGATGCTCTCTTCTAGGGTTACTCTGTTCATCCTTCTCATCCCCGATCCCAGGGTAGGGCTATTTGAGGCAGCTGGGCCTGTGCCCCCAGACAGACGTAGTGACAGTACTTTGTGGGAAGGGGCTTTCTCCTAAGTACTTCTTCTGAAGTGGTCGAAGGCATAAATGCATTTCTGCTTCCTAAACTTCAATTTGCTTATATATCACCTGGGATCTTACTAAGATGCAAATCTGATTCAGAAGGTCTGGGGTGTGGCCTGAGATTTTGTATTTCTAACAAGCTCCCAGGTGATGCCATTATTATTGGGCCACAAACCATACTTTTATTAGCAAGGATTTAGATCACCAAAAACTGGCAGAAAAAGAAAAAAAAAAAGCAAAGAAAAAAACTGAGTGCCCGTTGGCAAACCCAATTCTTACCTCCACATTCTGCTGTGGGCATCTCAGAACCAGCCCTCAATTCAGAAAAGGCACCTCTGACAAGGTAACATCTGGGCAGAGATTGAAGGAGAAGGAAGTGAGCACTGTCAATATCTGGGAAAGACATTCCAAGCAGAAAGAACAGCAAGTGCAAAGGCACTGAGGCTCAGCTTCCCTGTTTTTAAAATGAAGAGGTAAGAAAAGTGTCTTTGGGACAGAGTTCTAAAGTTCCAGAGTCTGTAGTAAGGAGCAGAGAGGCTCTGGAAGGGGAGGCCAGCTGGGGGGGAATAACCTCTCCTATATGAACAGGACAGGGTGGGAAAACCTACAGACCATCACAGCCCCTTCCTTTTTCAGTCTTATCCACCTCTCTTTCCAACTGTTTCGAGGAGAAAATTGCCAGTTGTTTTTAAGAAATAAAAATAATCCGTCCTGTTAAGGGAGAGATATTTTAAAACTACTGAAGGGATTTTTCCTTTTCCATTTTTTTTTTTATTGATACATCTCCTCTCCTTCCAGTTCTAAAATAAGCACCCTGTCTGCCCTTATGCTAATCCAAAGGCAACATACTGCAGAGTGGCGTGGGCCTGGGGAGAGCCAGGCAGAGGTCGCCTGGAAGCCACTCGAGCTGGAGAATGTACCAGGTTAGCTCGGCCAGCCTGGCCTCACCCATGGACTGCTGCCTCCAAATCCAGGTGACGAGACACTCTTAAAAACAGCAATGGAATGTGGCGAGAGTTGGTGTTTGCAGATGACAAATTTCTGACCAAATTCCAGTTCTTTGGAATGGAAAACCAGCAGCTTCCTGTTACAAAATGTACCAACAGTTCATGCCTAATACATGGGTGTGGGCAATTCATATACTTCAAATCTAAATTTGGCTAAAAGTATAACAAAGCAGGCATATTTTTAGCCAGGTAAACATTTCTAGAGACTAGGTCAAATTTATACTAGTTTCTGCTTGGCAATTCAGAGAAGGAACGATTCCAAATAAGTGAGAAGCAAGGACCAAAAGGGAAAGCCACAGAGTCCTGCAGGCAGTCGGGATTCCTGGGGACCATCTGCGGTGTAGGAGTACCTTCTGGGACTAAACAATGTGTCCTTCCCCATTACAGAGGGAGCACCTTTTCAAGAACAGAGCCCCAGGTTACTTTAGAAGGCAAGTCTTTGCTGGTCTTTGGTGGGTTTTACTCCCTCTCACTTGCTGGAGGACCTTAAACAAGTTGTTTTGCCTCTCTGGGCCCTAAGTTATATGTGTCTCTGTTCACCACCCTCTACTGGACTTGGGTTTAGTCAGCAGCTGCACCAAGGGAGGGCCATGCAGTGGGGAAGGAAGCAGGCTTTGCAGTCCCTGAGTTTCAGGCCTGGCTCGTCCACTTACTGAGTGTGTGACTTAGACAACCGCAAGAGTACCCACCTTAGAGATTACTACTTTTGTGATGCTTAAATGGAAAAACCCACATAAAATGCTTAGAGGAGTACCCAGCACATAGTAAGTACGCGGTAAATAACAGTGCTCTTATCTACTCTGCACTGCTTTAACCTGCACAACCCATTGAAATGCCATACCCTTCTTGGGGAAACTGAGCTCTGGCAGGGTGGAGTTATCCAAGGGGCAGTTCAACAATATTTCTTGAGTGCCAACTGTTTTCCAGGCCCCATACTAGCCCTGGGGAAGTGAGACACCCAGTAAATAAATGAGGAGGTAGGATCTTAACCCAGGTCTTTCTGGCTTCCAGCTTGGGGAGTCTAAGGCATAAAGAGCATGGACTTGAAATCAGAGGGTTCCAATACTGGCTCTGTGTGGTCTTGGTCAAGTTACTGACCTCCTCTGAGCCTCATACAGAAAATGGATGAAATGCCACCAGCCTTACTGAATTGTGTGAAGCCAAAAGGAGATGATGTATGTAAAGTGTCTGGCCTATGGGCGGTGTTCCATGGTGGCCTATTGTCACAATTACACCATCTACAAAAGAGATCCTGGTTTTCTGATTCATTGAGCCAAATGCAAAACTTTCTCATACGAAGGAATTAAGGACACTCATTTTAACTACTTGGTAGAAGGAGGGGAAAAAGAATAGGGGACTGGTTCCAATCTTTAAACCACCAGGCCCTTCAGGGCAGAAGATCTGATCTCTGAGGTGGAAAGAACTCTGGCCCCAAGTCAGGAAGCCTGTGTTCCAGGTTTCACTCTGTCCCTTGGAGTTGGGTGACCAGAGGCAAGTCACTCCTCTCTCTGGGCCATTGTTTCCCTGTTGTACAATGCAGCTGTGGGAACAGATGGCCTCGTAGGTCTCCTCAAAGGTCCCGAGTCTCTAGTCCTTAGACATACAGATCACCGGGCAGACATCCCAAGAAGCCTGGTTATTGTGAATCTGGTTTTGTCACCTAAATGGAGTTTTCCCTCCAGGGCTTGCCTTCCTCTGTCTAGAGACAGCTAACAACCAAAGTCTGCGCACCGGAAGGTCTGATGTCTCTGGGACACTTGCGGCCCACACATTTTGACGTAAACATGCGTCACTCCCAGGTCTGAAAAGAATCAAAGCAAATCAGCATGAAATGGGGACTGTCTGCAGAGCTGCAGCCAAGAGGCATGTGGCAGGAGGACAGGAAAGAGGTCCTGCCAGCTGTTAGGCAGGACCTGGGGGACAGCAGCCACAGTGGTGGGACAAGGAGATCCTGCCCAGATTGCAACGGGATGTGGGCAAAAGCCAAATGGGGCTCCTCATCCTATAAACACAGAGCCCCTGGCAATAGGCTGGCCTAGGCACAGAAGACCCTGACGAGAGGGAAGCAGTGAGGAGGCCAAGAGCAGGAAGACAGGAAGCAGGCTCCAAGAGGGATACGGTTTGCTGGCTTGATGGTCTAAGCAGCAGCTCAGTACGGGACTCGGGCCCCCACCAATTACTGGTTAAGAGCACAAGTTTTGGGATCAGAAAGACTCCAGTTTAAATCCTGCCACTATCCATACCAGCTATGTAACCCAACGAGCCCCAGTTCCCCTCTCAGGCTCGTCTCATCACTGACTCCTATTTTTCTCCTTATTGGTACAATAGGATCAATGATATCGTCTCAGAAAGTTAGCATGAGGATTAAATGAGATTATGCATGGAAATGGCACACAAATAAATGGTTGCTGTAATCATCATTCCTGGAAGCTCTGTCCTACCCTAGGATTTCCTAAACCTTCCGCTTTTCCTAAGCAACCCAAACCCTTCAGAACCCTTCTCAGGTCCTCCTTCCAAGGTGGTGGCTGGGGGAATCTGCCAAAACTTGCCTAAGCCCATGATGTTCTCTCCCCCTCAAACTCTCCAGTCCTCTGCACTGCCATTATCACATCCTGACAGATCTGCCTTTGCAACAGCCAGACAGTTTGGGCATCATAAACAGCCTTGTGTGAAGGAACCTGCCTCCACCTTCTACTCTACCAGACCAGGCCAGTTTCCCTAAGACCTGGTGTTGGAGGGCTTTGACCCTGGCCGCAGCTGGTGTTCAGGTTGCATTCTCTGTGTCTCCCATGTGTGGCCACCCACCATCACACGACCTTCTCAGTTCACATCCCAAGAGACAGTTCTGCAGGATCTACATGGTGTAGCCACAGCTTTAAAAACACAGCTTGTGCTCAATATCTACTTACTCCTGTTTTCCAATTCTCTCTTTTATCTCCACCCACTCTTTTTTTCTGCAAATATTAACTAAAAACCTACTGTGTGCAGACCTGTACCAGCAGGATTCAAGACATACACATCCCTGACCTCAGGGAAGTCATGCTCTAGCAAAATAAGCAATCACAGTCCAAGCGAAGGGGGGGCTACAGAGCAGTCAGGTCAAGGGAACACATAAAAGAGATACCATACCCAGACCACGATAGTGGCAGAAGGCTTCCTGGAGGAGGTGACACTAAGCCTGAATTTGAATAAGTAAAGGATGGGAGGATTCAGCCAGGCAAAAGAGAAAAGTTTGCTTCTATTCACACTCCTTACCTTCTCAGTGCCCAAACTAGAGGTTTTAATTTTTTTTTTACATTTCTTCATTTAAAAAAATTTCTTTTACATGTGAAAGCTTGGAAACATCTTAGATTTTACAAAAGATTACCAAATGAAACTGGATCTTGTGATTGATTTCTGCAAAATGTCAGCAACCATTCTCATGAAAGAACACGGAATTAAGCCATGATTTTCATGCAACAACAGAAAGGAGATGAGGATCCTAAACCTAGTGAAACAAACTGAGCCAGGCTATTGTGACTTCACACACACACACACACACCCCCATTTCATTTATGTTCTCAGGGGTACACCATAGATATCAAGAGCATTGGTAACATTTACTATTCAGCCAGGCCTTGTTTTGTTTCCCAACATTTTGTTTTGAAACATTTCAAACCTACAGAAAAGTTGAGAGAATTGCACATATGGCTTCACCTAGATTCACCATTTGTTAACATTTTACATGTACTTTCTCCTTCTCTCTGCAGACACTTTACTTCTAATATTCCAGTATATGTCTCTCAAAAAAAGGGGCATTTTTTACTTAACCCCAATACTATTAACACTGATAGAATAATACTCTATAATATAAAATCTACATTTAAATATATCCATTTGTCTCCAAAATGATCTTTGTAGCATTTATGGTTTTGCTTATCCAAGATCTAGTAAAGGATCTCTCATTTGATTTGGTTGTCATAGCTCTCTGGAACCCTTTTCTGGAAGAGTCCTTCACCCGTTTTTAAATTTATTTGGTCTTTCATGATATTGACAGTTTTAAAGATCCCAGGCCTGTTGCCTTAAAGAATGATTCATAATCTGAATTTATCTGATTGCTTCCTCATACTGACAACTGATTTTTTAACCAAATTCCTCATTTTCCCCCTTCCTCTGTCTATTATAGAATCAGCCCTTCCAGTTATACTCAGTGATAACACTTAGTGGGCCTTATGACCTCAGAGGACTTGAAATTTTACATATCTCACAAGGGTTTAACCAATATTCTTCAGCAACTTTATTTAATATTGATGGAATATTTTCAATATTTCCAAACTCTGGGGCAGAAGAGAAGAGTCAAATAGTATATGTACCAAGCTAAAGGAAATTTTAAAACAATTTACTTTGACTCAGTATTATAACACCTCAGATATTTTAAAGTGCTTTCACACTGGGTATTTGAGTACCTTGACTTTGAAGGTCAAAAAGATATGAGTTCAAATTCTGGGTCTACCACTTATCAGCTGTGCTACTTGGAAAAGTAGCTTAAACCTCTCTCAAAGAGTAGTTAAGGGGCAAGATGCTGAAACAGGTGCCTTGTTCACCATAATTGCCTGTATTAATCTTCATAATAACTCTTCAATGAGGGTAAGAGCAGGTATTATCCTCCCCATTTTATAGGTGAGGTAACTGAAGCTTAAAAAGACAGTGATTTGTTGAAGGTCATGTAGCAAAGTGACCAAAGAGACAGAACAAAATCAAAGTTGCTGAGTCCCAGAGCTGTCATTTCTAGTTCTCTTCAGGAAAAAGCATCTACCTGGGATGCTGTGAGGATCCAGTGAAATGGCACATATCTGGTGCTGTGCATGCATGATTCTAGTACAGAGGCTGTGCTCAATCTGTATCAGTGACTATTATTATAATTATTTTCAATGTGTCACATTGCTCTGAGTAATTGATTTTGTTCAAAGGCCCCAGAAGAACCCTGGGAGGTGGGCTCATAATTAACTAAGCCGACATTTTCTACCCTATCTTCTCTCCCACCAAGATGAGAGGAGAAGTTGGAATAATCCAAAAATCTCTGAAGGTATTAAGGTTTCAAATGGGAAAAGAGACAAAATATTCTGAGGCTGGGGGCCATTGTTTGCAAAACACAAGACAGGATCTGTTTTCCTTGGGAAAAGGGGCAATAAGTCATTTTCTAGTTCTGTGTGGGCGACTTGGGGTTCCTGCAAAAACCTTTGTGTCATTCAGTATTGTCTTGTGTAGACTAAAGCACAAAAGCCTAACTAAGTTTTGTTCCCAAAATCACATGGCCCATTCTGCCCAAGACATTCTAGGAACACATTGTCCAGCTCTTTGAACAACATGCCCAAGGGACAGAATAGGCATTGAACTTGCCCCTGTGGTTATTGGTAAAACACCACTGGGCCACTGGCCATGTCCTGTGGCAACTTAATGACCAACTGATTACAAGGTTCAGCTCCCACTACAACCATGCCAGCTGTGGGAAAAAGGACTTTCCTCCTTCGGCCCTCAGAACAATAAGGAGCCATTAAGAAGCACAATCAATGGGACTGTTCCATTCTTGGTCCTGTCCTGGGCTGGGCCATCAGATTGGCCAGAACTCAACCACCTCTACCATGCCAGCTCAGAATGGGTGTACAAAGGAGGCTTCCCACAAGTTTGGTTTGTAGAAGATCCCTCAGCTTGGTTATGGGTATAAAGATGGCATGTCAGGGATCAAAACATGGAGGTTTCAATGAACAACTCTAGATATGACCCCTTTGGATGACATTGTTCTTAATTTACTCTTGCTCCCCATTCATCTAACTAAAACCTTGCCATGCTCTCTGCTTTCATGGTAATACATCTGTCCTTCCATGTAATCAGTCATGCACTTGGGAGGCAGAGAGGTAGGCTGGACAGAATATGGGCTTAGAATGACGCAGATGTGGTTTCCAAACATGGCTCTGACCTTGAGAAATAAAAATTGGCAATCCCATGTTTTCCTTGCTTAGTTTGAGCTAGACACTGTGCTCAGCAACCTACCTATAGTATCTCACTGGACCTTCACAGTCAACCTATAAGCATCACCATTGCTGCTTCTCAGAAGAAACTGAGGATTAAAGATGAAATTTGCCCAAAGGCTGGATTTGAACCCAGACCTGTCACTCAGTGAAGCCTAACTTACCATGTAAAACTGCCTCAAATGATAACCTCCCTTGGCTTCAGCATCCTCATAAAATGCATACACCATTTTACATTTTACCTAGTGTCTTGTGTCTGACATGAAATTATATATACATATATATATATAAAGCGTGCCAGAGACTACTTGGCACACAGCAGATGCTTCATAAATGTTCCCTTCCCTGCTGTTGAGGCCGATTCTGAGAAATAAGAATTTCTGACCTTAAGCCAAAATCTCGCTGGGTGATTTGGCTTTTCCAGGCAGCCTTCAGGAGCTTCACTAAGGCCTAATTAAAACACCGCTCTGAAGGCTACATCCCTTATGCCTTATAAGTAAATAATAGGGGACACAGATCTGGTGCTTCAAATCTTGGTCACGGAGGAAGACAGTGTGAGAAGTGGGAAGGAAACCTAGCTATTCTGAAAGCTAGAATTTGGGCTTTAACTCCTCCAGCCTTGCCTTTGATGTGTGTGTGTGCTTACATGTGTTCAATACTTTAAGCTGTTCTATGTGTATATATTTGTGTATGTGTGTGTGTATATATGCATATATACACATATCCAGAAGTAGATGTATTTATATACAGATACATACACATGTAACGTTACCCTAAATAAGCCACTAGTACCACCCTTAAAGTGTCTTTAGAAAATGAACCCATGAAATAAGCAATAATACGTGAACTATAAACATTCTTGCGTGTTGGCAGATAATCACACCATACGTTCTCCTCTAAGAACTGAGGAAGAGAAGAAAGGGAATAACACAATAGCAGAAAAATGCACTAATCAAATCCATAATCAACTGTGATGAGGAGCAAGGATTCTAATCAAAACACAATGGGGCAAAGTTGCTGCAGGTTGTAAGCTTGGAGCTATGCTCTTTTCCCAGGGGCCTCCCCCACGCTTTCTTTTTAAACATCTAAAACACCCACAGAGGATTTCAATCACTTCTAATTACTTTTTTAAAGAATGGAGGTGCAAGTTGAACACCAGCTCCTAAAAACAGGAAATATCAAAGTATTATACATATACATTTTTTTTTCTTCTGCAACTGCTTCTTAAAAATAGGCTAACCTCCCTTCAAATAGCTCAGGAGTGTTGTATATCTGAAGGGTGGCCGGAGAGGGATTCTAAACTAACAAGGAGCATGTCCCTAAAACAATTATTTGCACATGGTCCTAATTTAGTCACATGTTAACAGAGCATATGCTCTAAATATTCATTTGTGGGGGAAGGCCCAGGTATCTCAATCCCAGGAAGAGATTTCAGGAGAGAAGTGCTGGCTGCACAGCAGTTTCCTCCACTGGGGGTTGAGAACCAGCTAGCTGTAGGTTTGTGGGAGAGACACAGGTGAGGAGCTTGGTGGGGCAGGGTAAGGATGGCAGGGCTGCACCTAACAGCTACTTGCTGGGTAACTTAGGTCTTTTTACACTTGATGGAGATGGAGAGCGGGTTTGGGGGCAAATGGGATGTCACTGGCTGAAGAGAGTTGCTACATAATAGAACAAGGTGTGAGAACTGCCTCCTTTCCCCTGTGACTACTATGTTGAATATTCTGAACCCCAAGCTAATCCCTATCATTTCTCAAGGGTCTGTTATGAACCAGGTCCTTAACTGACACCCTCTCCCCAGCTTCTTGCAATCACCCTGCACGTTCAGCATGACTATCCACCAGGAAGCCAGCATGCAAATCCAATCCTTCAACTGCAAAGCCTTTGTGTTCTTTCTCTTCACCACTTTTTTTTTTAAAGGAAGATGCCAGATCCAGAGCAATTACTTTCTGCAGGCAGCGACATCAACTCCTGCTCTGTACTACTGCATGACCCTGCTCTTCACTCTCCCCTGTCACCTCATTCTGACTTCCTCTCCTCCCCACCAGCCACTCCTGCCCATCTCTGAAACCCAGCCCATCTCCTGCCTCCTCTACAAGGCCCTCACGGCCCTTCCCTTCTTTCGAGGATCTTGGGCACCCAGCCCCAAGCACCCCTGTGTTGTGCCCTGTTGCACTGGGTACATCAGTTGTTCCTCCCAACTAGACTATAAAGTCCCCAAGGCAAAGGCCATGTTCTGTTTGCTCTGTAGATCTGCCGCAGCAAGATGGAGGGGGGCAGCAGTGAAGAGTGGGAAGACCGCAAGCCTTGAAGCCAGACCAACCTGAGCTGGACTCCATGCTCCGCCACACTGGACAACCTGGAGCCAGTGACTATACCTTGCCGAGTCTCACTTAGTCATCTAGCGCAATGATTATGGCAACGGTATTGAAACCAGGGCCTGCAAGTTCTCAGGCAGTCTCTGTGGTTCTCTCTGTATAGCACATGGGTAAGGGCCAGGAGATCAGAGCCACACTGTCCAAGTTCTAATTCTACCTCTGCTACTCAAAGGTTACTAAAGTGGTCTTTGCCTCAGTTTTCATTAGCATAAAATGGAGATAATAACACTTATCTCATTGGATTATTATAAGAATAAAACAAGTTATTTTATATAAAGTCCTCAGAACAATTCCTGGCAGATAGTAGGTACTATATAAGGATTTGTCATTATTATCATTGTTATAGTTATAGAAAATGGATGTCTCAGACCTGCTTTAAGTGTTCCTATGAAGGTGAAATGAAATTATATGTAAAGAGACTGGCCCACCAGGCACTCAGCAAGTGGTCATGCCCTCCCCTCATCTTCCCACCATGCCTGGTACTGTACTAGGTATATGATAGATGCTCTATAAATCCTTGTGAATAGATTGATAGCTTCCCAAGGGCTTGAGAGAATATGTCGTGTCTTTTCTCACTCAGAGGCTACTAAATCTAGGTTCAAATGTCCTATCTCTTGGATTAGCAACATAGTTAATTTTATCAAGTGTTTCTTATTTGCTAGACACTGTACTGGAAACGGTTCTCATATGTTATTTTTCTTAATGCTTACAACAATTCTTGTGGTTGCTAATGCCCATTTCACTGATGGGTACACTGAGGCTTGGAGAAGTTAATCGATGAGATCACCCAGCTAGTATATAACACAGGACATCACCAATGCCCATCTGACTTTAAAACTTGTGCTATCAGCCACTGTACCATTCAGCCTCCTGCCAAAAATCCCCTGAGTAAAAGGAGAGTCAGAGGCCCTGAGATATGATTTGTCACTCAGTTGTTTCCTGAGTATCTTCTACTGATAAATACCAGGTTTTGGACCTGGAAACTACCAGATGGCAACTCAGACACAATCCTTACACAATAACCAAGAGACTTTTCTGGAGGGTGAATGGGCACCATGTCGGTCAGTGTAGGAGAAACCGTGTCCAAAGAAGGCAAAATCCCTTTGGCCAAAGTCACTTTAATATCAGGGTGGGGCCATGTGAATAAGGATCTGCCACCTGTCCCAGAGAAGAGCCCCCAGGACCCCTGGACACTGACAAGGAGAGGGCAAAAAGCTGGTAAAACCAGGAGAGTCCACTGGAAAGTGGCCAATTTCCTTAGTGGTCCATCCAAATTATGCTTATGGTCAGTGCACAAGGACCCACTTAGGGTGAGAGAGGTGGAGTGGGGCGAGGGGGTTCTGGGGAGGGAGGGCCAGGGGCAAAAGAGGGAAGCAAAGTCGAGGGAACTGGACCATGCCAGCCCCTCAGGGAGAAGCTGGAGAACATTTTTTCAGGGTGAGGGTGATGAATCACCTTTCCAAAGCCTGCCCACCACAAGTCATCCAACAATGCTTGTTAAATGAAGGGTCAAATGGGCAAAGGCAGAACAGCTGCCTGGATATGAACAATCCCAGCACAGACTTTCTCATTCCTCAGGTCCTCCTCATCAGGCTGGAGGCTGTGTGTCACCTTCCGAGTCACTGTTCTGACCCCGACTTACTGCCCACTGTGCCCCGTAAGCCCCACCTCCTCGGATGAAGGGAAAACCCCGGCAGGAGCTACCCTGGTGCTCACCCCCCATTTCAGAGCCCGCTGGACAAATCTTGCGGCTAACAACAGGAGACACGCAGAGCACAAAAGCCTAGCAGAGGCAGGCCTCGGGAGCACTGGAGGAAATCTTGCCTTCCTCCCACACACCATCACTCAAACCTGTCAGCTTCCAAAAATGTTTAGCAAGTGCAGCGGCAAGGGGCGTGCTTATCAGCCTGGTGTGGGAGCTTAATCTGCTTTGAGGGCCTTCTCCAGCCCCGAGTTCCAAAAGTCTGCTTACAATTAGCTTCCAGCTCCAGTTCCCCCATCAGAAAGGCTAGGAATGTGTTGAGCTCTAGCCTCTGATCAGAGAAAGCTCCAGGAGAAGGTGGAGACAGTGTCAGCAGAGAAATACGTGCCAAAAAGGTCAGATGGTCTGTTGCCACTTCCCCGACACCAGCCCCAAACCGCCTCCCCCTCTGGCTTCCCGCCCCCCTGACCGGGACAGTCACATCCCGTCAGGTCGGCCTGTCCCCAAAAGTCCCTGCTGACTGACTGCCAAGAAAATACAGCGTGCCTCCCCCTCCCTCCTACCAGAAGAGGGGGAAATGCAGCAGGGAGGGCAGGAGGCCAAGAGAACCTGATTGGCCCTTGCTAATTTCTGTAAAAGAGACAGCATGGCCAGGGCCTGTCATCCAGCTAAATTGGGTGATGCCGGCTCTGTTTGGAAAGGTAGAAGTCACCACTTCTCTTCAAGCCATCTCCCACCCCCACCCCCACCCCCAGTCACTGGAGCTACAAACACCGGGATCTACCACCCAGGAAGGAGGGGCTTAGCTTCGGCCGCCATTCTGAGGCAGCTACCCCCACCCCACCCCCACCGCAACAGCCAGCCAAGACGCTAGGAGTCTCCAGTTGCCTGCCTCGGCTGGTGCACTAGTACCGCAGTCCCAGCACCTTGTCTGGAATCCCGTCACCCCAAAGGATGCGGCAGGGACAGACGATCTTCAAGCCAAGGGGAGAGCAGGTTCACTGCCACCCCTAAGCCCCCTCTCCTGGATCTTGCAGCCAGGTCAGGGGGCGTCGAACCCAACGGGGCCCCAGATCTTTCCTTGTCGGGAACAGAACCTCTGCGGAACCGACAGAGGCACAGCTGCGGCAGCAGATACTGCTTTCGTGGGGCCAAGACCTCAACATGCAGGACCAGACATTTCCAGTGCTGCACACGTTTTTTGAGAACACCCAGGCCGTGCCCCCCTGACCAGAAAGATGCCTCAGGCATGCCTGCACCCCGAGTGCTCAAAGAGCTCCTTAAGCAAACCTCGGGCACCCGGGCCACACCCACTGGCCGGCCCACGCTGCTCACGCATCCTCCAATCTGCCAAACTAAGGGAAATGGATCCCTTCCCCGCCCACATGGTAGCCCTTTCTCGCCTTCAGCCATGCCCCTCTCCAAGTATTCACTCCTCCCCCAGAACAGTGCCCCAGCACATAGCACCGTCTCACCTGGGTATCGAACCCGTTTTCCACCGAGCCGGTCTTCCGCAGCGGGAGCCCCTCCCCCGCTGGCTCCTGTAGCCCCTGTGATTTCAGGGGGATCTGGCTGGGGTAGGCGGTCTTGCTCACCTCCACCTTGCTTCCCAACTTGAGGTAGCAGGGCTGGGGGCCGGCCCGGGCCGGGGGCACGTGCAGGATGGGCGCGGCGCTGTGCACGGGTTTGGGCAGTCCCGACTTCATTTTGGAGGCGACCAGGATGGCCGGCATCTTCTCCCGGGGCTTAGGCTTTCCCAGCACGTCCCTGGCAGCGGCGGCGGAGGCGACCGCTAAAGGCAGCGCGGGCAGCAGAGCAGGCGCCGGGCCTCAGCCCACGAGGCGCCCACCACCAGCGGCGAAAAAATAAAAAAATCCCCGAGTCTGGGAGCTCGAAGCAGTGGAGCGAGCGCGCCGTCGGAGCGCCCGGATGGGGTGAGGGACTGGTCACCGCGCTCAGCGGGTCCCACCTAGACGGATGCTGCAGCCGGTCTCACGCCCCTCCTGGGCAGCCTGTTCAAGAGCTCTGGGCGCTCAGGGGCTGCCTCTTGCAATATTCCTCCTGGGAAACCGAGGCTCGGACGCCCATATTAACTTGTCACTGCATCTCCGAAGTGAGGAGGCCCCTTTGGAAGAGACAGGCTGCGGGGACGCACGCGTCCTGCTCCGGAGGCTGCGGGTACGAGCGGGCGAGAGAAGGAGCGAGCGGGCGAGAAAGGAAAGGAGCTAGCAGCGGAGGAAGGAAAGAGGCAGGGCGCAAGGGCCCCAAGACGTCTCCACCGAGAGGCAGCTGCCGCCCTGCTCGCGAGCACCGCAGTGTCACCCGCAGCGCAGCAGAGGCTCGGTGAGAGCCCCCGAAAGGTCTCTTCTGGCGTGACAGTAAGTCACCGCTGCCCAGAAGCCCCCCGGACAGATAGCACCTTAGCGCCTGCGGGTCTGCACATGCTCCGTGCGCTATAGCGCAGCAAGGCTGTGGCCTTGGGGCGCGGGCACCGGGACGCGCGGCTGGCAGGCTGGGCAGGGCTGCGCTCGCGAGCGGCCGCCGCGCTTCCCGGGAAGGCTGCGCTGGCTGCGGGGCTCCGCGCAGGGGAGGACAGGCTGGGGCCGGCGCGGCTGCGGCGCGCGCTGACAGCCCGGGCCGCCCCGGCGCGCCCATTGGTCCGCGGCGCACCAATCAGCGGCCGCGGCTCTCACTGCAAAGGGGGCGTGGCCTCAACTCCCGGCCGCCGCCGAAACTCTGGGGCCGCGCTTGGGCGCGAGTACAAAGCGGGCTGGCGGCCGCTCTGCGGCACTGCTCCGGCCGCGCGCCGCCCGGCGGGCCGGCGCTCCCGCGTCCACGAAGCCTTTTGAAAAATGCCCTTTCGAACGCAAACGCCCGCCTCGGGGCCCCGCGGGCACGGCTTGGAGGAAGTTTGTTTCCTTTTTCAAATTGCTCTGGTCACCGTAACGGTTCGAGTCTTCCGGAGTCACGCCCGCAGCCTCGCCGCCCGGGTCTGACTCGGGCAGGGCCGTCCCTCGGCTCCCGCGCTGAAGACGCGCCAGCCATTTCTCCCCTTCCCCGCCTGCTCTCCCCGGCGGGTCGGGGGCCTCCCAACGGCTTCCTCTCCAGCTTTCAAAGGCTGCACATTTCACTTAACTATTTGAAGTATTTATAGGCCAATACAATACTCAGGGAAGCCTCCCGCCCGAGACAGCTCCTCCTCGCCACCTACCAGAGACTCTGTAATTAGTGGCCGCAGGAAGCCAGGCGAGGCTCCGTGACCCCGCCGGGCTCTGGCCAAACCTTGCTGCGTCTCTTGTAGGAGCCCCTCCCTGTCCGCGCCTGCGACACAGTGGCCCCGCAGGTTCCTCGACTTTAATTCACTCCAGGATTCCTCTCTTTGGGTTGTTCTTCGGGTTCCTCGCTGACTCAAAGTATATGACAATTGGAGGGAAACTGAGGGATGATCCGGGCAGGCCAGACTCGCGATTTATGAATTAGGAAGCCCCACCCTGTAGAACTGCCCGGATTTGCATTGGGCAAGTTCTTTAACCTTACCCGCATCCTTATAAAGCTTTGGTTTCCCATGGAGTGAGGTGGAGGCTTGAGTACATTTGCCTAAGGCGTTGTTGTTTGGATTAAATGAGATGGTGCATTTAGCACAAGTACCTGGCAATGTAGGTGACCAACAAAAGATGGATTTTATTTTCCCTGTTATTAAATTACCACTGCTTTCCCCCTCCAGTCATCTCTGCTTATAAACTATTTGTCTCTCTTCTCTGTCTCTGGGATAGAGGTTTTCACTTTATGCCCACTTTATAGTCTGACCTACAATGCTGAGAGTATTGATTTGTAATTATCCAGATGCTATGGACTGAATGTTTGTGTCCTCCTTAAATTCATGTGTTTAAAGCCCTCATCCCCAATGTGATGATATTGAAAGATGGGATCTTTAGCAGGTAATAAGGTTATGCCAGTGAGGCCCTCATTATGGGATTAGTGCTCTTATTAGAAGAGACAGGAGGGAGATGATCTCTCTGCCATGTGAGGATGCAGCCAGAAGACAGCCTTCTGTGAACAAGGAAGAGGTCCCTCACCAAGAAACTGACCATGTCAGTGCCTAATCTCAGATTTCCAGCCTCCAAAACTGTGAGAAATAAAGGTTTGTTGTTTAGCCACCCAGTCTATGGCATTTTTGTTATAGTAGTACAAACTAAGATACCAGACCAGAGAAAACTTCAAAGTTTTAAAACAATCTCTGAAACATTAAGAAATTAGGTGGCTTCTTAGCCTGGCCACCTTCCACCCATTCTATATATCGACTTTCTACTCTAGTTAGGGTGAAATGTGCACAGCCTGTTATCCTCAGTTATCCTCCCTCTCTCTGCAATTAAACCACATGTGGTCTGTGTCACTACTTAACACTTTGCCCTTTGCCATGTGATGCCATCTTCTGTACTGTTGTCTTCATTTAACTGCTATTTATCATTTAAAGTGTTTATTTTCTTTGTAGAGAATAAACCTCTTGAAGTTAGGAAGTGTGTTTTAACTTTTGTTAAATTCTCTCAGTATGGAGCATAATGCTGTGGACAGTATTACCCAAATTGTTATTGAATGAATGATGTTAGCGTCAATTCCCTAGAAGCAGAGGTTGCCTCTTAGATTTAGGAACGTAAGGCCATAATAAATGTTATGTTATATTAACCTTGAGACTCTCCTGCCCAGAATTCAGGTTCTGACAGATAAAACAAGAGTCGTGGAAAGATATTGCAGTCTTCAACTTCTAAAGGTCATGGAGATACTCCAAAGTATTCCTATGGCCCTGATACAGGGGTCCTCAAAGTGTGGTTCCCTGGAGCAGCAGCAGCATTACCTGGAAACTTGTTTGAAAACCTCACCCCAGACCTACTGAATCAAAAGGTCCAGGGACAGGGCCCAGCAATCTGTGTTTTAACAGTGTTTAACCCAGTGATACTAAAGTTTGAGAATTTCTGCTCTAATGAATTTATCATGTATTCAGTGGCCTTTTTAAACCTGAATATACACAAGCATCACTGGGGATCTTGCTCAGATTCAGTAAGTAAAGAATGGGGCTGAGATTCTGCTTTCTAAGTTGTCATGTGATGCTTACACTGGTGATCTGGAGGTGGCACTTTGAGTAGTAAGGTTAAACCACAGACAGCAAAAGCCTTTCATCTCAAGGGCCATCTGTAGTTAACTGAATTTCTGTCACACTGTGCTGAAAAGGATTCTGCAGGTATATCTGTCCTAGTTGGAAACAGCAGCCTGATCAACTGATAATGTCTGCCATGGGTACAGAAACAGAAATAGTGACATACATAATATGTATTTGATTTCCTATTTAAATAATATTTGCTGCCAAGGTAATTTTTTGGGTTCTGAGACTCTCAAATGCACACAAATATGCAAAACAGCACTTTTTTATGTTAAATACTTATTTCTAACATTCTAGGATTTGGCAAACATGAGTATTTACCTTAACCCTGTGTGATTTATACAACTAAAGTCTGATAAGTCCTCATCTTTCTTGATGAAAGATCTTTCAGTTGAAGACAAGTGAATCTTTTAGTCTGTATCCAAATTTCCTTTCCTCTTCATCCCTTTAATAATTTTATTTGCTCTTTCCTGGAACAATTTTTTTAATCTCCGTTTATATCTTTCCTATAAACCTCCATTATTTTTTATTTAAAGCAAAATAATTTATCATCCTAACCAGACAAGGGGGGGAGGAAGCTATTTTTTCCCCCTGTGGAAAATGAGATAATTATGTTTCCTCCTTAAATAAGATCATCTCAAATTATAAAAATGGCCTATAAGTTTACTCCTTCCACATGGATGCTGTGTTAACATGAAAGAAGTCATTTTAAATCAATATGTTTGGCAAGCATTGGTAGCTAAAGAGTATGGCAAGCTGCTCTGGAAAGGATATACTACCCAGGTTTTCATTTAAAAAAACTTTTTTTTTATTATATTCACTGTGGACAAATATGCAAAGTTTTAACAGCACACAATTTTAAATTCCGACTTGACAACCCTTCTCTCTTGTTCTTCTGGCTCTAAACTTGTGAAATCACCCAAATGTCAGTGATAGGCCAATTTGAAACTTATTACCAAAGCTCTCAGGACCACTGAATCATGCTAAGAGTTTGGACAGTTCCCTGGTTCTAAGAGCCATTCTCAGATCAGAAAGCACCAGTTGTGCCCCTCTCTCATCCTCAACATCAACTACTCATGACCATTTGAGCGTGAATTGCATTTTAAAGCTGACTGCAAGTGACCAGCCCCATACACCCATTCTTCATATGCGGTAAAGACTCCTGCCTGCCTGACCTTCCAAGAAGACAGCCCTGTGAAGAACCTGAATCCTCTAAACCCCATCCTTTCACAAAAAATGTGAGGACCTGGGAAAAGTCAACAACTTCTTGGAGATCCTCAACTATACATGATGAGGGAAAATGTTACAAGTCTAGTTTATTTGGGAGTAAAAAAAAATCCACACTAGCTTAATTTCAAAAATGTACTTTTCCTTAACTTTCTACAACATGGATTGGTAACTTGTGACACATCTCAGAGATGAAACAAATGTCCACCTTTTAATAGTGGCTGAGTTGAGAGTTCACCCATCACAGACTACAGAGAATTGGGGTAAGAATGTTAGAACATCTCTTTGGAAAACCTGCTCATCCACCACCCTACCTCAATCCACTTCCAATCTCAAACTTTCTTCCAGATAGCTCTGTGTGGAAATCAGCATGTACAATTGTTGTATTTTAAGAGCTGCAGACTGAGGGTGCAGATGCTAGAATGTGTGGGATATGTGTGAATGGCTGTGTGTTTACAGGCATTTGAGGCAATGGCCCACACTAAATGTCAAACAAATACAGTCATACACTACATAATGACATTTCAGTCAATCATGGACTGCACGTGGTCCCATAAGAGTACAATGGAGCTGAAGAATTCCCATCGCCTAGTGATGTCATAGCAGTCATAATGTCATAGTGCAATACATTACTTATGTGTTTGTGATGATGCTGATATAAATGAATTTACTGGGCTGCCAGTTGCATAAAATTATACCACATACAATTATGTGCAGTATATAATACTAAATGTACTTGATTATAAATAATTGATTATAAATGACAATGTTACAAGTTCATCTATTTGCTGCACTATTCATCATTATTTTAGAGTGTACTCTTTCTACTTATATAAAAAAAAACTTAACTGTAAATCAGCCTCAGGCAGGTCCTTCAGGAGGTATTCCAGAAGAAGGCATTGCTATCATAGGAGATGACAGCTCCACGCATGTTATTGCCCCTTGAAGACAAGACGTGAAGGTGAAAGACAATGATGTTGATGGTATTGACCCTGTATAGGCCTAGGCTAATGTCTATTATGTTTGTGTCTTAGTGTTTTGTTTTGTTTTTTGAGACAGGGTCTTGCTCTGTCCCCTAGGCTAGAGTAAAATGGTGTCATCACAGCTCACTGCAACCCCAAACTCCTGGGCTTGAGTGATCCTCCTGCCTCAGCCTCCCAAGTAGCTGGGACTACAGGCATGTGCCACCACACCTGGCTAATTTTTCTATTTTTTCAGAGATAGGGTCTCCCTTTTGCTCAGGCTGGTTTCCAACTCCTGGCCTCAAGCGATATCCTCCCACCTCAGCCTCCCAAAGTGCTATGATTATAGGTGTGAGCATGTCTTAGTTTTTAACAAAGTTGAAAAACTAAAAAAAAAAAAAAAAAATTAATAGCAAAAAGCTTATAGAATAACTACATAAAAAATATTTTTGTACAGCTGCACAATGTGTTTATGTTTTGAACTAAGTATTATTACGAAAGAATCAAAAAGTTAAAAAACTTAAACTTTTATAAAGTAAAAAAGTTACAGTAAGCTAAGGTTAATTTATTATTGAAGAAAGAAAAATTTTTTAAATAAATTTAGTATAGCCTAAGTATACAGTGTTTACAAAGTCTACAGTAGTGGACAGTAATGTCCTAGGCCTTCACATTCATTCAGTGACTCACCTAGAGCAACTTCCAGTCCTACAAGCTCCATTCATGGTAAATGTCATATACAGGTGTACCATTTTTTATCTTTTATAGTGTATTTTTACTGTACCTTCTCTATGTTTAAAATGTTTAGATACACAAATACCATTGTGTTACAATTGCCTACAGTATTCAGTACAATAGCGTGCTGTGCATGTTTGTAGCCTAGAAGCAATAGGCTATACCATATAGCCTGGGTGTGTAGCAGGCTATACCGTCTGGGTTTGTGTAAGAACACTGTGATGTTTACACAATGACAAAATGGCCTGACAATGCATTTCTCAGAACATCCCCTGTCTTTAAGTGACTCATGACTGTATATAGCAAACCATTGGTCAATCAGTGGCTCCATCAATAATTCAATGAATAAATTGTTGAGGCCATCTCAGTGCCAGGCTTTGGGCATTGTGATGAGGAGCAGATAAGAACAAGTGCTTGTTCCCTGCTCTCAGGTTTCAAAGGATGATGAAGCTGCCATTTCTCAGCCTGAGGATCCCTATTTCTCACAACGAAACAATGGCGAGAACTCACAATCTAGTAGAGGAAGCAAACAGGGAAATAAATAAATGACAAATAGTATATAACCAATACTCTAGGAGAGGTGACGCAAAATATACAGTGATAAACCAGGCACAAAGGAAGGCCAACTATTCATGGGGTCATCAGTGATGTTGCTTAATTGAACTTTCTGACTGACAAAAAAACTGAATAATAGAGAGAAATCTCCTCTTATTTCCACTTTTAGTGTTGAAACTTTAAGAGTGATGTGCCTACTCTCATACCTTTATAAGTTAAGCCTTGGAAATGTTCCTTTGTTTACATCTTGCCTCATTCCACAAAGGATCTGAGGAAAATCTGTATTAAATAAAAGAATGGCTAAATATAAATAAGAATACACGTAATAGAGGAAAAACATTCTGATGTAAAAGAGACTGTGACTACTTTTGCCTTCTGTAGGCGAGAGAAGGGTGCGTTAAAAAAATCCTATCAGTGGGAATAGAAAGCACATATCACTTCCTTCCATATCCAGGCCCTAGTAAATAAGCCAAGTCTAAGATGTCAAAGTCTGCCAGTTCTGGGTTGCTGAAGAGAAAGCCTCTGAGTACATGTCTTAGAGATACATTAGTGAGCATTTCCATATCTGAAGGCCAGCCCAGAGCCCACGGATCAAGCTCTATTGTCTCCATCATAAGTGAGAAAAATTTCATTTCCCTGGAGAGGTTTAGTGTGACAGGCCCCCCAAAAAAGGGAGTAGCAAGAGCCATGTGAAGAGCCCCTGAGGAGGACAGAAAAAGCAGCCCCAAGTGGCAAAGTAAAACCTTTTCCTTTTTCCAAAATAGCAACAAAGCCCGCTACGCTACCAAATATTTGGAGTGACTTGATTTTTCTTTTGGTGGAGAAATATTTTTTTTTTTAAATAAAGAAAAGCTAAGCTTTGAATATGGGTTTGTTTTGGAGCAGAGGGAAGAGGAGGAAGGGAAAAGAGATAGATAAGAGTGAGACCCTGAGTTTAATGGGAACAGAAGTCCAGAGTCCGGGATGTTCACAGGAATGAAAACTATGCCTCCTTCCCAACATCTTTGTCCCCTTACTCGGTGATTTGCAGAAACTTGGATGGGGAATTCAATTTCCTGTTTGATGTGGGATAGGATTGTTAAAGAAATTGAAATAAGAATGTCTTCTGACAAGGAGTTGGAAACAGAGAAAATGCAAATAAAAGATGAGTATCGATTGTATGTGTGGGCAAAGAGGTAAAGTAGGAGATGAGGAAAATAAAAACCAGACTGTGCAGCCCACGCAGTTGGCTATAGCCTATATTTTGGAGGATTATACCTGCAGGAAGTAAAGGTAAGGAGACTGAGCCGAGTATGTCCAGATTCTAGGCTGGAGCCTACTGCAACCTGCTTTGTTTGCTTGTTATTTTAAATTCTCCACCCACTTTTTCATTATTACTGCTGAAGATTTTTAAAAAAAAATTTTACTAATTGAGAGGGTCTAGTTAATTCAGTTTTAAACTGATCTTTTAAAAAAATGATTCTTTGTTTTATATTATCCATTCTTCTTCCCACACATTTGACCTAGCAACCAGAGTTAACCCAATAATGGTGATGATGCTGGTTAAGAACTATAATTTATGAACTTATTCTTACTATGTGCTAGAGACAAAAGTAAGCATTTTATATAATTTCTAATTCTCACAACAATCCCATGAGGTAGATGGTTATTGTCATTTTCAATTTACAAAAGAGCAAAATGAGGCCCAGGGAGGGTTCAGTATCTTACTTAAGATCTCACAGCTAATTAAGTGGAAAAACAGGATTCCACGATAACATCTGGACTCTGGACCCTAGATAGTATACTATTGAAGGGATAACCCTCCTAATGATAATATACAGTAACTCCCTGTTCCTGATACTGTTCAGATCTGCCCTATACACACCATTGCAGTGAATCCCCACTGCACTGGTGTATGGTGGCACAGTTATTCCATTTTACAGTAGAGGAAACAGGTGGAAACGTTTGGTAACCACCCAGGCTGTGAATGACAGTGGTGTTAATGATGAGGCAAGGAACAAGTGCCAGTCATGGGGTGGGGGAGCTCTTTATAGGATGCTCAGGCTCTGAGACAGGGCTGCTGGCCACATTCATTGGGAAGCAAAGACAACTTGAACCAGCAGTCCTTAAAGAAGAAGCCTAAGAAATACCTGGGATGCTTGTTAGAAGAACAGATCCCTAGAGCTGCCCTCTCTGACACAGATCTAGAATTCCGAATCTGTGAGTTTGCCTTTTAAACAATCACTCTAGTGATTCTGAATCAGCTGGTCCTCATGCTTTGCTGTACATCCTTGGCTGTACATTAGAATCATCTGGTGAATGAAAACATCAAGGCTGTCCAGGTCCCACTCTGGACCAATGAAATCAGACTCCCTGAGGGTGAGCCTCAAGCAGGGATGTGTTGGGTACAGACAAATTTTAAAACACTGTCTTAAGAAATGCTGCAAAGGCTTTGCTCTCACAACACTTTGCAGTGGGGGATTATTGAGACAATCATCTGGATAATTATAATCAATGCTACCACCCGATCTGGAAAAAACCCAGGCCTTCTATTACTTTCTGAGCAAGATGATCTTTCTGAGAGAGACACTCAGCCAGTCTAGCTGCCCATGCAGCCCAAATGCTGCCTCAGCGTCAGCACTGCGGGTGGCAACAGGCAGCCTGACCATTGCTCCGTGCAAGAACTCCAGGCACCGAGCAGCGATGCTCCCCACAGCTTCCTCACCGCTGCATTTCCTCTTTTGGTTACTGCTGTCATCTTGGAAGCCTTCATGCCTACCCTCTGACTCTGCCCCAGGCACGGAGCCTGGTGAACATCGAGGGGAGATGGGAGAGGTGCTGCTGGCTGATGTCTGACCCCCAGGGAGAGGTGGGTGGTGCCCAGGGCTCAGGGCTCTAAAAGAAGAACTTGAAGCAGAGTTAACTCTTGAAGTTCTCTGTTAATCAAGGGCCTGCTGGTGTGAAGAATCTCGACAGTGGATAACTTAAAAAAAAAAAAAAGCAAAACACTTTGAGCTTTGGTATGCATTTTGTGATTTTTTTTCTTTAAAATCTCGGGGTATTTCTCTTATTGTTTAAGTATATGTGATCCTACTGTTAAAATTAGTTTGCTAATATATTTATACACTTGTATAACAAAATGTTTATAAAGAGAAGGAAAAGGAAGGGAGGAATCATTTCAAACTGTTAACAGTCGTCAGTTCTGAGGGGCAAACTGGGGGACTATTAATTTCTTGTGTCATGATTTTAAAGGGTTGGAGTTATGGGTAATTTTAACTTCCTTTTCCATGTGATTTTCTGTATTTTTCAAATAAATATCTTCACGTGTTTTAGCCCTTCATTTATTCAAGGAACACTTATTAGGCCCTATTATGAATCAAGCCCTGTGCAGATATTTGTGATATGGAAGTGCATAAAGCTAGCTTATATCCATCTCTGTCTTTTCAGGCAGGATAGTTGAGTCCCTTTCCCCAATGAACCAATAAACAAAACCTTTTTTTAGCTACATAGAGTTCAAATCCAGTTCTAGTTAAAGAAAGGTGGTCAGTCTAACAAAGTCACTAACAAGCAGAGTTCTCTTGTTTTAAGACAAACATCTAGAAACTGTTACACCAGAGATCCTGCCTATTTTCTCCCTTCCTTCCAGGGAAGAGGCTCCTAACAGTCATCCTCTACAAACGTGCCAAGACCACCTTTGAGCAGAGGGACTGAGAAATCAATTCTTTTCTGACTGATCTACCAACTTGTCTCTATAACCAACGAAGCTGGCCTCAAGACAGAGTCTTCTTGCTGCAGAAAGAGAGAAAATGAAGAGGAAAGTGGGCCCAGCATGTCACCCTGCATGGCATATGTAAAAGGGAATTCTGGTTAACACTACCCCTTGGCTGAGCTCAAGGCTGGTCTAAAAGCTGTCAACGAGACAGAGACACCCGCGAGGCTCTTTTGGGCCTTGAGCTCATTTGAAACTGTGTGAAGATTTGAGATCATAAACAGCTGCACAGATTTCTGCTCCCTCTCCAAACCCAAGGCAAATAAAACTTCAGAGCTTCACGGGTGGAAAAGAACAAAATATACAAGGATGATCTTTTGTTTTTTGGCTTAGAAAGATATTGTTTTCCAAATAGTGGGGCAAGATACTATTAAATCTTTTTTTAAGAAAAAAAAAGCCTGGCAACTTTCTTGAAGCTCCATGTTGCACAAGAATTTTGGACAGCCATGGATACATTTATCAGAATTTTCTCCTTAAGGCAGCTTGGAAATGCCCCAAATATAAACCTAACACAGTTAGTCTCCCTAAGTCTGCACTGAAGACTACGAAGCAGCAGCATCCTGGCTTTGACATTTCCAAAAGACCATCTTTTCAAACCTGAGAATATTGAATGAACTCCCATTCAGAATCATTTGCTTGTTAGGGTTTTATCCTTCCAAAGGTGGGACCATGAAGTGCTGGTCTGGGGACGCAGAATCCAGTTTTCAAAGGTGACCAGCTGACAAGGCTGTCTTCCTGCTGAGTTATCAAAGACAGGCTTCTAGAATCCCCTCCTATGCCCATTTTAGCTCTTTCCTTGCCTCTGATCCTTTATACTTGACATTCAGTCCTGTCTGATCTCCACGACCTTATTTTCTTCTGCTTTCCTGCAGGAGGAACTCTGGCAGGGCCCCTGATCACTGCTCTTTGTTGCCAGGTTCCTTTCAGAGTGGAGAGAAGAAGAACACAGAAGCTGCAATCAGGCAGCCTTGGGTGTAAAGCCTGGCTTCACCTCTCACTGCCCGACTGAGCGGGGATCACTTCTCTGACCCTCAGCTTCTCCATCAGCAAAATGGGAATGATGACAACTACTTCAGAGCGGTCATGAGAATCTGAGAGAGTGGAGGCAGAGAGCCTGGTGCAAGTCTAGAATCTCATAGGTGCTGTGATATTCATTCATGCAAATGATATTTTAGTGCTACCAAATGCCAGGCAACATGCTAGTCACTGGTGATACAATGTTAGCAAGAACCAAAGTTCTTTTCTCATGGAATGTAGGGAAATAGATAGTAATTACATAGTCATAGCAGTGAATGTATAATTACTAAGCGAGTCAAGTGCTACATGAGCTGATAAAGAAGCTAGACCCCTTTAGGTGTTTGGAGGCAAGATCTGAAAGGCAGGAGGGAGACCAGGCAAGAATGGGGCTTTCGTTCCTGCCTACCAGTGCTCGTGGGGTATGGGCAACGCAGGGCAGAGAACTGTTCCCCAGCCCCACACTTCTCTCTGTGGGGTAAGAGACAATATTGGAGTTTCAGTTGGTCCTCTGGATGCTGTTTAGTGAGGCAGAAAGAAAGGCTCTTATAGATATGCGCAGATACTTAATTAGTTGTATGATCTTGGCATAGTCACTCATATACTCTAAGCATCATTTCCTTACCTATGTCACTAATAAGACCCACCTCCTGGGATTTTGGGGACAAGATTAAATAAGAGAAGCAGTTGAGTATAGTGATTAAAAGGAGGATGACTTTGGAGTTTGGCTGCATAACCATGACTGTGTGGGTTTGAGCTCTGTCACTTATAAGCAGTATGACCTTGGACAAGTTATTTAACCTCTCTGTGCTTTCAGTTTCTTGTCTGTAAAATAGGGTTTATAATAGTAGCTCCCTCATAGGCTTGCTGGAAGGATTAAATGAGTTAATAACATGTAAAGCACTCAATCAGTGACTGACACATGGCCACTGCTACCATTATGATGATCATATTTCCTGGCACATGGTGTTCAAGCCACAGTTCCTTTCCCTCCTACCCCAGGGTCACCACATGATCCCCTGCTGTGGGTATATCTGAGTGTGTGGACGTTTCCATTGCTAAGGCACTGAGTGAAGGCCCAGACCCTGAGGCTGTGAGCCCGACAGGGATCCCTGCAGCATCCTGGGGAAGGGATCTGCATCCCCAGAACTGGGGCCTCCAGAATGAACCAGGCAGAGAAAAGAAGCTAGAGAGAGGGTGATAGAAGCCCCCTGTAGACCCTTTCCTTGCAGCTCGGAAGGCCAGGAGAGGGATAGGGGAAGCTCAGCCTCTCTTATTGCAGCCTCCAACACATCTGCCTACTCCTCACCTGGCCTTCTGCCTAACGTGATTCACAAGGAGGTGTGCAGTCAGGCTTTGAGCATATCTGTTTTCTGCAAGTCATCTACTCGGGATGCTGCACCTATTTTTCTGCTATGGGGTGTCAGATGCAGATGTTCCCCCAGCCCTGCCACCAACGGCTTCTTTTATCCCAAATGCCTGAGGTGCCCAAGGTCTTTATTTCTAAGGGAGATGCCTCTTCTTGGGAAAGAGCCTTTGCTTTCAGCGACCACCTCTTCCTGCTGGCATCTTTCTGACTCTTCCAAATCTACAATTAAAATCAACAACAGGATCAGCTCAGGTGCCATGGTAACCCAGACACAGGAAGCCACTGAGCCTGGTGACAGTGTTTTGGGCAGGAATGAAACAGTTATGTACCAGGGTCTCCATCTCATTTAATTTCTTCAAACAATGCTTGGAAGTAATATTCCCGCCTGTTTTATAAATAAAGAAACTGAGACATACATAGCTAAAGAGGTAATTTGCCCAAGGTCACACAGCTAGGAAGAAGAATTGGGATTCAAATCCTCAGTTGTCTGATTCCAAATGCCATGCTTTTTCTAGGACACTCTACACATCAACAACCTGGCACTGAGTCCCTGATTGTGCTTCTTATTTGCTGAATGTTTTGGCAACAGCGTCACTGAGTGGGAGCCCTGGGCCAGTTGCCTTTATTCATAGCTTCCTTCAGCAGGTGGCTGGAAGTAGAATCCAGAATACCTGGGAAGGGGGCATTGCCCTTCTTCACGGGGCAGGGGGCTAAGCCACGGTGTACTGGAATTCAGGTATGGAAAGAGACTTCAGAAAATCTGGAATCTTCTAAATACTGCTTTCCCTTCTCCCTTTCCTTACCCGCTACACACACAGTCTCACATACACGCACTCGTGTGCACTGTCCTCATGCAGCTTGCATCTGGCGGGAAGGCATGCCAACCGAGGTGTTGAAATCCACGGAGAGTCATGATTTGGCACCTGTGGAGTACTTTTCAGCACTTTGGAATGACAGCTTAATCGTCCACACAGCCCTTCCTGAAAGGTTGTGTCCATGCCACGTGGGGGGAAGAAATCAGAGCAAAGGCCGCGAGTGGTCATGGCCAAGCAGGAGTGGAACTTCGCACCCCTGCTTGGTGGTGGGAGCCACAAGGCCTCCCACAGGTACCCCTGGCTCCTGGTTCTGCTCACCACATTCCAGGTAAGCTTGGGAAAGCCGCTGACTTTGGGCCTCAGTTTTTTCATCTGCAAAATAAGGGGGTTGTTCAAAGGCTCTCAACCTGGGCTCTCTGGACCCACAGGGCTCTTAGGCTGCAGTAACCAGGCATAGTAAACAGCTGCCATTTACGGTGGGCCTCAAACACAGTGACTAGGTCCCTTATGAAAAATATCTCCAATACTTAAACATGCAAGGTAGGGATTGCCACTCTGTTTTACAGATGAGAGAACGGAGTTTGCTCAAAATCACATGGTAAGTGATGGGGTTGGGATTCGAACCCCGGCTCACGTGTGTAGCTGTTACACCCCACTCTCTGCTGGATTCCACAATGCACGGGGCCGTGGGTTTCCAGCTCCTCGGAGACCACCCATGGGTGCCCAGCCCTGTGCTGTGATGAGTGGGTGCTGAGCGACAGCGCAGTGAAGATGCTGGTGGGCTGGAAGGACAGAGCAGGCACAGGCGCTGGGTAGGCAAGGCCGCTTCCAGGGAAGCAGGGCACAGAGCCAGCTGCTCCGGGGCTGACCCCAGAGTTACCGATAACGTGTCGAAGCAAGAGTTCAGTGGGGAAAAGGAGCAGGAGGCCCTTCTCACATTCTTCCCCACTCAGCACGGAGCTGCTGTCAGAGCCAATTGCCATCACGGCGCATCTGCACCTTCGGTGCTCTCTTCTGAAGACACTGACCTACTTTTTGTTGTGTAAAAATGTACCCTGATCCCTGCAGTAAATGCCTTCGCGTGCCAGTTGTTACAGGTGGGAGCTATTCCGATCATCTCCTGAACAAAATCCAGTCTCCCAGTCTGTGTCCCCAAGGCCCTTCCTGACCTGCCCTTGCCTACCTGCCTAGTTTTTCTTTTGTCAACATGCTCCAGCCATTTCCAGACATGCCACACTGTCCCATGCCTCCACGCATGAAGAGACAGGACAGTTCTGCGGTAAGCGCAGCTCCCTGAAGGCAGACTTCCTATGGTCCTGTTCTACTTCCGCAATGCTAGGTAACCTTGGGCAAGTGACTCAACCGATCTGTGCCTCAGTTTTCTTGTCTCTGAAATGGGTCCAATAGCAGTGGCTATGTTGTAGGATTATTATGAGCATTAAAGAAGAAAATCATATGTTAAGCATACTTTTTCAAAAACTCCCCACGTGATTCTACAGGCCAGCCAGGGTTAGGAACCACTGAATCAAGCTGTAATCCCCAACAGGGTGGAGAAGGTGTCTCACTGTGCTTCAAGTCATTGGTGCTTACAGAGCACAATGTGTGGCACAAAGTCAGCATCCTGGAAATAATTTTTGAATGAATGGATGATTCTATTTATTTGGAAAATTAAAATGTAAAAATCTTTTCCCCCAAGCCAAATACACAGCGACTGTCAAGAACTAATTTTAAACTAGAGCCAGCAAACCACCATCCTGGTCATCAAGAGGCTATGCTGGCTGAGGGCTTCTCTAGGAGATGCTGAGCTGGTCTGGGCTCCGTCTTAGTAAATAAAGTCGACATGTAATACTGACCCCTGGAAAACCGGAAACAACAGACTAAATGAGACCCGTGCAACACACAAAAGAGAAGGAGACTTCAAGAGGCAGCTTTTTGGATAAGCCGGTGTTTGGATGTTTAGTCCAGGTTTCTTGGTTTATTTGTCAGGCTTCCAAGTTTCAGGGTCCATGCCAGGATCAGACATGAAATGGACAAATGCACTTCCTGAATCCCCACACCTAATTCCAGATGGAAATGCTGGGAAGTGTTTCTGACCAGCTGTACTGCTGGGACAGGAATTATTCTTAGCACAAGGGCGTGGGTGGCAAGCCAGGTTTTTTTCCTTGTGTGATTGATGTTCAATTAGGCTGCCGAAAACTAGGACAGCGTTTCTATGGAAGGGGGAAGGTGAGGGGGACATGATCCGACATCGCAGTGTCATGTTGCATTTTGCTTTTTCTCCAGTGCTATGCTGTCCTAGAGGGCCTCATCTAAGGACCCATTAGCACACGGGGTATAATGGGATTCAGTGAAGAGGGCCAGGGTGCTAACTTTGCATTAGTCAAGATCAATGGAAAAACAAAGCAGCAGGCCATCCAGTGTCTTCTGAAGGAACTCAGAGGGTAACCCAGAAGGGACAAAACTCTTCAAACCACATGACAGTAAAGGACATATTCTCCAGCTTGCACCCTGCACCCAACCAAGGGCGGGGCAGCGAGGCTATATTAAAAAGCACATAGGACACGTAAGTGTTAGGACACATAATGTGACAGGCAGCAATGCCAGGAAAGCAGATACCTAGAAAAAAAGTCTGGGTGCAAACATTTCTCAAATGCTCACTCTGTGCTAGGCCTTTTACAGATAACATCTCATTTAATCTTTGCAGGGTATTGTCATTCCCTGTTTACAGATGGCAAAACTGAGGCACAAAGAAGTTAAAGAAACACTTCCTTTAGTAAATGGCTGAAGTGGGTTGTGAACTCCAATCTCAGACTCCAAAGTCTGTATCATTCCCACTGTGTCATGTTCTGGGCCAGAGAGCTCTGATTCAGCGCCCTACTGAAGGCCACCTTGGGCTGTCAAATAAGAGCAGGTAATTGACCACAGCTGGCTGGGAGAGTGGGCAAGGAGGCAGCAGCTGGAGGTGATCGGGTGTTCTGATGACAGTGTGTCCCTTGGCTTGGGACATCTGGGAGTGTGCTCCCTGACTGAGGCCAAGCAGTGGCAGCTCTCTCAGACAGTGATGTTGGATAGCACTTTCCTACTGGTCACTGCTGCAGAAACCAGCAGGTCACACCTGCCTCTGCCAAGGGTGGGAGGGTAGGCTTAAGGGACAGTAAAGGAACATGTCAGCAGATCCCACAGAGCTGGCCCTGGGAAAGGCCCCTTTTCTAGCCTAGAGAGGTGTAAGGGAGTGCTAATGTGACAGGGAGTCCCAGCTTGCTGCTAAATGGACCTAGACAAGCCATAGCTGTTGTTAGACAAGTCACTGGAGTGCTCCCCCATCCCTGTCCATATGCATGAGGCAAGCTGGCTCTAAAATCTCATTCTAAGGAAAAGAGGAGCCAGGCACCACCAGCTTGACCCCAGCGACTAAGGAAGTGACACGGGGAGTACGACATAGTGGCCAATTCAGGATAACAGAGTTCTGCCCCTACCTCTTTATGACTGGAGCGGAGTTACTTTGTCCTTCTGAATCTCAGATGATTCATGTGTAAAATGGTGATAAAACTAACACCTACCTCCCTGGACCCTGAAGATGCTCTGTGAAGAGGACCATGGCTTCCTATTTGGTGGCCCTCCCCTCCCCCAGCTCCATGTGCTCTTCTTCTAATGGCCAGCACCTTGACCCTGCCAGAGGCCTGCCTTTGGGCTGCTGGAGCCCTCTCAGTCATGCACGCAGAGAGCTGGACATGGCTGAGGATTTACTCCCCTGCGGAAGCCTGTGGCCGGTGACGGACTGTGGGCACATGAAAGCCTGGCTCGCTTGCCTTGAAGTGGAACGAACTCTGAGGTGTAATTTAAGTCCCAGAACTCCCCACAGGATGAGGCTCTGGCTGGGACTTGGCCTGAAATCACATCCTTGCTTGGCTTTGTCCCTGTCCCTGTCCTGCTTCCCCTGTCCCTTACTGGTTTGTCCTGGGAGCACTTCTTTAATGAATCACAAATCCTCGTCTTAGAGTCTACTTCTGTGGAACCCAACCTAAGAGAGCGCCCTGCCAGGTTACTGTCATGATTAGTGACATCATTCTCGTAAAGTGTTTAGCTCGATGCCTGGCACCCAGGCAGTAATCGATAAATGGTAGCTGTTTATTTTTGGATCGAACCAGATGAAATTGCCAATAACAACTACTTTTGACTCAAAAATGGTATTTTCATATAGATCAGCCTAATGATATTTTACGGTCCAATCTCCTGACATTCTCCCAGCAGCTACAATGAAGAAATCTTTCCAAAGAAGACCAGAGCCTGTTCTGGTGGGCTCTAAACTCAGTGCCTTTTCCCTGTTCTATCCTTCCCGGAATAGTACTGGCGTCCAGTGCTACCCCAGTTGCTGGTGCTTGGGCTTTACTGGGCTGGGGCTGGGCCAGATGCACTTGTTATTTAACCAGGGGGCCGTGTGAATTTGAGCTCCACCTAAAAGAGTAGAGAGGGCAGGGCTGTGGGTGGGAGAGAGCAATCAGTGTTTGTCAGGTGGGAAAGGAACGGAGCATAAATAGGAAAAATGTTTTCAACTTCCCCCAAGGGCAATGTCTTGTAAATATATTTTTGTTTTATTTTCCTCAAAAGATGACTTTGGTGGCCTCTTACATAGAGGGCTGTGGGGAACCTACTCTTTGAAAGACCATGCTGTATTTATGGTACATTTCAGCTTCAAACACTGAGCAAATGAATACCGTGTTTGTGTCAACATGGCATGCCTGGCTGACAGAGACAGAGAAAGGGCATGGAAAATTGTTGTTTGTATTTCCTCTAGCTATCACTGCTCCAGCCTCATGATAATGGGAAAAATTTATGTTACAAATAAGCCATCAGCTATCTCGCCCAAAACACAGCATCCCCTCCCGTGCCATCACGGGGTGGGGGGTAGGGACCTCGTGGAGGGTGAGAATCACTTGCAGAGGTGTGGCATGGCCTCCAGGGTAGAGGAAACCCAGGGCCCAGGCAGTGGGCTGGTAGCAGATAAGTGAAAAAGAGAAAATGAATCTGAAAACAGAGGGATGGGAGGGCACCAAATGACCTGCTTAATTGGCAAGTCCCAGCATCGGTTACATAGGGGACTATTGAGCTTGGAGAGAAGCCTTGATCAGATCCCCTGCGGAGCCTGGGAAGACAACACCACCTATCCTGATGCGGGAGCTGCTCCACTGTCCGGGAGCCTTGGCTGCCCTGTGACCTAGGTTTGGAGTCCACCAAGTGTACAACAGCACCCAGAGCATTTACCATCTGGTATAATTTATAGGCTATATTTGCTCGTTCCTGTCTCTCCACTTCCCTCAACACACACGCATGCACTTGAATATTAGCTCCATAAGAGCAAAGATTTTCTTTCTGCTGCATCCCCGTGGTCTAGAACAATGCCTGGCATGTGACAGGTACTCAATACATACTTGCTGATTGAATGAATGAAATATAATTGCCTATATGGTCAATATGCAAAAATGCTTGCAGAAGCAACTAAGATACTGAGGCATCAGATAAGATCTGATTTTGCACATTATACTCTACTTACAACTCAGCCCAAGTTTAGAAGGATTTGCAACAATAAGGAGTAAAACAAGGAATAGTTTTTGCTCTACTAGAAAATGCCATTAATCAGGACATCCCTGTAGATGTGATGTTTTGTCTGCAGACCACAGTATATTCAGATGTTTCCAGCTATTCATATGTTTAGCATTAGGTAGCACCAAGCTATGAGCTTTCTCAGACGAAAGCAAGCAAAAGCAAACATTTGGTTGAGGAGCCGGATGACCTGGCTTCTCAGACGTAGGTTTCCAGGGGGTATATATTGAACAGAAGTGAGTCACATGCAAGTCGTAGATTGGGGAACATGTTTGTGACCTTGGTTCTAGTTCAGCCAAGACCCCAGACTCCCACGGTGAGGCCCTCGGTGAGTGTGCACGGCCAGAGCTGTCAGATGAATCCCACTGATGTCTCTTTGTCAGGAAAACAGCTGCCCTCAAAGTCACAGAGGGCCCGCAGATGTCACACTGGCACTCAGCCACAGAATCACAGCCTGTGTCTCTCGCTGTCATGGTTGGCTCCACGCAAAACCCTTCAAACCACCCGGCCAGACAGTGGCAGGGCCTGAGCCATGTGGAAAGGGTTCTCAGCCCTGTTCTCCTAATTGAGGGCAGAATACATAAGGCTTCAAGTGGTTAGTTGTATATTCTGACACCATGTTGCCAGCCAGAGAGGGGTCTCTTGGCCCAGATAAACCCAGTGTTACCCAGAACCTAGTGTTACCCAGAAGTAAAGGAAGGTGCATTTTGGGCTTCCTTGTCCTTGTCTTTCTCTAGGCTGTTTTGTTCCCAGGAAGCCGGGGCTGGGTGTGTAGAAGGGCTGTTGTTCCTCACGGCCTAGGCAGGAACAGACCATCTTCACCCATGACGAGGGTGCAGGAGTGGGCCAGGTGGGCATGCCGAGTGGGAAGAGCCAGAGGAAAAGCCGAGAAGATGGTTGCACTGGCTGGTGTGCAGGGGCGTGGGGCTGAGACCCAGTGAGAGTGTGCTGGAACTACGCTGCAGCCAGTAGCCACATGTGGCCACTGTGGACTTGAAACGTGGCAAGTCTGACTGAGATGTGCTCTCACCGTACAACGCACACGGCACTTCGAAGATTTTGTATGGGAAAAAACCAATGTGAGTATCTCATCGATAATTTTTATATTGTTTATATCTTAAAATGGGAATACTTCGGCTATATTGGGTCAAATAAAATATATGACTAAATTCTGTTTCTCTTTATCTTTTTTAATGTGGCTACTAGAAAATTTTAAATTACATATGTGGCTTGCATTCTATTTCTACTGGACAGCGCTGGTCTAGAGCCTTGGTATCTAAGTGTGATTCCCCCGAGGAACAGCAGCAGTATTACCTGGGGGGTTGTCAGAAATGCAGATTATCAGGCCACCCTCCAGACCCACTGTAACAGAGTCTGCAATTTTAACAAGATCCCTGGGTGATTCATTTGTACATTAAGGTATGACAAGCTCTGGGCTAGCTCACTTCCTAGACACCTGGCTTCACTGTTGCCGGCCAGGCCAGCTTTGAGGCAGAACAGACCCTGAGAGAAAACCTCTAGTCTGCGTAGTGTCACAGCAGGAGCCCCAGTTTGGAAGCCGGGGTCTGGTTCTATTCCCGGTTCTGCCTTGAGACTGCTGTGTGACTTTGGTTAAGTTATTCCCCTTCTCTGGGGCTAGTTCCTCATCCAGAACCTAGACTAGAAGACTTGCAAGTTCCTGCGGGAGCTTTGCCTTGTACCACCTGGTGCGACTGGAATCAGCTCCTTTTACCAAGATTTCCAGAAAACTCCTAGGGAGGGTTTTGTTTTGTTTTCACCTTGGATTTTGCATCATTCCCATTCGGAGTGGTCACGTACAGTGGGAAACCCATATATATATATTCCCATTATCACTGTCTCCTTTGGGTCCCATGGACTTCCCTAAGAGGTAGCGTTCACTATAGCTATTTTATATATGAGGCAATTAAAGCACAGAGAGGTTGATTAAGTTGCCTGAGATCACACAGCTAGGAAGTGCTCAACACTCAGGGGTCCCCAGGCTTTGACCAAGCAGTCATGCGTGGTGAGGACAGGAGTGGCCTAGAGTGATGGCCTGAGACTGTAAGGCAGCAAAGAGGAAAAAAGAAAGGAAAGCGCTGAACTAGAAATAAGTGAATCAAATCAATAACGCTGGCCACACGCTAGGGTCTTTCTTCAGCATTCATTTGATTCTCATGTGGTATTCAGTATCATGCATCTGGCGACCATGACAATCTCTCTGTTTCAACACAGCACCAGTACGATGAAAGTCTCGTGGCAAAGACCCTTTGTGCATGTGCTACCCTGACGCCAATACCCTGTCTACACACACCCTGGCAAGGCTGGTGCCACAAGACAAGGCAGGCTGATTAGCTGAATTTGTCCCCAAGTGAAATAATCGAAAGGGTTAATGCTAAAATAATCCCTTTTCGTTTTTAAGATCCTTCTCTTCTCTCATGAATAAAACTTCCAGTAAAAATAAGTACTTGTAATCACAGCAATGCCACCGACATCACAAATCAAAAGGCAATTTAGTTGGCTGATTTCGAACGCAGCCTGGAGAGGACTGACCTGCCTGGTGACGGTTCCTGCCCAGCCGGGCTGCACCCAGGCTTGCGGCTAGTCCTCCATCCCGAGTCCACGTCCCCACCCTGCAATCCTCTTCCCCAAACTCATCCTCCCATTCCCGGTTCCGGGTTTCTTGCCTCATCTCCTGATGATGCCTTTGCACTTATCCCTTGGAACTGACAAATTGTTTTGATTTTGGCCTGCCAACTTCCTTGACTATAATCTACATCATCTCTGCAGACCCTCCATTTCTGGCTGCTTCAGGGACTGGCTGAGGTTGGCTCAGCCTGGCCTCCAAGACTCTGCCCTGGAGTTGCCACACAGCCTTTGTCCAGAGCGAGTTTGCCTTGCCTAGGGGAGCCAAGAATGGAACACTGAGAATGGCCACGCATGAAGCCCTCTCCTCACAGATTCCCCAGGTCTCTGGGGAGCTCTTGTAGAGAGGTGCAGAGATCTCCCTCCGTTCGGTTACTTGCAGCCAGGGAATGTGCTTACAGGCCTCCTCCTCTACTCTTTGAAAAAAAGTCTGGTTTTTCATAGCTAGAATGAACATATGATCTTTTCATCCAAATTGGGCTCTTTTGGCAGAGGAAGGAGATGCTATTAATAGTTATGCCTGGACAACAGGCACCAACTGGGACTATGCCAGCCTAACTAGGGCATATGGCACCCTCACACACAGCCCACCTTTCTTCTCAGTGACAAAGCCTGATAATAACTCCATCTATTAATAGTAATTGTATAATATATACTGATTACTCCTCTGTTCAGTATCACTCAGACGTGCCCACAAAACTACCCCTAATTGCAGAGGGGAGCTGATGTGTATCCCCCTGGGTGACTGGTACTCAGTGCCACAGTGCAAACGGACAGCCTAAAGCCTCCTGACGGCAGAACCTCTATTTGAAATTTTTAAAAAGCATATGAATTTTGTCATTCTAATAATTCTTCTTGTTTTGCTTAAAAAAATTTTTTTTGCTACTTATCTATTTTTTCTCAAAATTTAAAGTAAAATTGATGCCCAGGAAGATGCTTGCTGCAGGTTTGCCCTGTGGTCTTGTGTTCCTTCCATGACTACAGTGCAGCCTGAGAAACACGACGTTACGACAGCTTCTCGCCCGGTGTAGCGGGGAGGGTGGACCCTCGCCGGGTCTGTGTTGGAGTGGAGAAGATTGCACAGGTCAGGGTTGAGCGCACGGTCTGGGCTTGCCTAAGCGTTTGAATGTCCCCTCTGCTCAGTCTTCTGTTCCTTTATTTACAACAAATAAAAGGCCAATATTCCCCCATCCAAGAGTCTTCAGGGGCTTTGTGATCAAGCAATACAAAGCACTAGCTGGGATTCTTTGCCCTTCATGTTGAGATTCTTGTGCTCAACAACGGGCCAACTCTGGGGGAGATCCTCCTCAAATGGGGATTGTTTGTGTGGGTCCCCTCTCCCTTTTCATCTCATTTCATGATTTCTGAAGAAACCAGAAGGCAGGTTCTCTAGTACAGTGGTCCCCAACCTTTTTGGAACTAGGGATTGGATTCATGGAAGACAATTTTTCCCAGGACGAGGTGTGGGGGGGTGTGGGGGGTTGCGGAGCTCTCTGGCCTGGTCCCTAACAGGCCACAGACTGGTACCGGTCTGTGGCCCAGGGGTTGGGGACTACAGTTCTAGTAGGCATGGCTGGAGTGCTGGAGTCTGCAGCAATGTCACCTGGATGGAGGATGAAAGGTAGGGGCTGGGGCACCAAGGCTCTAGACAAACCTTCTAGACTCAGCTAAGCATGCGTGACCTTCTTTCTCAGTGAGCCTGACCTAACCAGATAGATTGAAGCCCTCATCTTCTGTGATCCCAACATATCTCTGTGCTTCCCTCCTGCTTAGCAGAGTCCTATACCACACACACACACACACACACACACACACATACACACACACACACACACACAAACACACACACACACACACACACACACACACACACACACACACACACACACACACACACACAGAGTTTGGCAGAAGAACACCAAGTTACTCTTCCTTTTTCTCCGGAAGCTGCAGCCATTTGCCATGTCTGAAGGTTTAGTACGTGGTGTTGAATTCCTCCCCTCCTCCATCTCCCTCCTGCAGACTTATCATTTCCCTGGAGATCAAAGGATAATTTGAAAATTAACTTCTTATTCCAGCCTTTCTCCATAGCTCCAGGGAATAGTCTCAGATCAAAACACACAGGACCTGGGAGGTGATGATTAGGAGGGGTGTAATGGGGACTCCGGGTTGCTGGCAATGTTCTATGTCGGACCTGGGTGGTGGTTACACGGGTGTGTTCACTTTGAGATAATTCATGCATAATATGTGCTCTTTTCTGAATGTGTGTAATATTTCAATGAAAATTTAAATTTAAAAGCATGCACAGGACCTGGTTATAACTGAGAGGGAAGGCTGTGAGCTGGAGATCTGCTATCTGGGTAAAAAATATTTCTAGCTCTTTTCTTTTTCTCACATGTTAATTCAGCCAAGAGCTGCTGTACAGCTTCCAGGGCTGCCAGCGTTTCCGAGACGCTGGGCTGAAGGCCTGTGCTGTCTGCTTGTTTCTCCCTCGAGGGAGAAAGCTATACTGAGAGCGTGTCAGTCTTAGATCTTGCACTGCCCCTTCTGAGACCCTGGGTAGACTCATGCTTCTAGAATAACAGAGTCAGCAGGTCCTTAGATGGCAGGCAAGGTGGTTGAGAGCTCAGTATCTGGGGGTAGACAGACAAACCTGGGTTCAAACCCTGGCTCTGACACTTTCTACCCATGTGACCTTGGGAAAGTTATATGAACTTTCTAATTTTCAGTTTCACCATCTGTAAAATGGGGCTAATGATAGTGCCTCCCCATACGGTTGCTGTGGGAATGACCCGCACGGCACATAAAGGGTTTAGCCCAGGGCCTGGCAAAAATGTAAACACCCATTAAAGACTAAATGTTATAATTGAGTCCAACCCCCACATTTTATGTGAGGGAACCAAAACCCAGAAGAGGGAGTATCTTGCTGAAGGTCACAGGGCCACACTGCAACCTCGTGCCCTGGGACTGTGTGCTCCCGTGACAGCACGCTGCTCTTTCCCCACTCCGGGGTTCTCGCCCCCAGGCGGGACCGAGCCGCCATGCTTGACTCACACAGGCAATGTGGTTTCTCTCGCCTGAACTGTTTTTGCACACATTTCCAGACTGGGGACTGTAACGGTTGCAGCTTCCTGATGAGGTGGACACCCAGGTCGAGGAGAACTGGAAGGCGACCACCCTATGGGGAGTGTCCCCCTGTGAGCCATGCCCTGAGGCCAGGCAATGAAGGGAAGCTGACAGGGAAGGTGAGACCCCCTGTTTAGTAAGCATATAGGGCCTGCTTGGTGGCCAGGCCAAGGGGTGGGGACAATGGGGGGACAGGAAGGGCCCCAGGTCTCCGGAGCTCACAGTCTGGGGTGGGTGGAGAGATGTTGAAGGGTGATTCTGAGAGATGGGCCATTCAAAGGAGAAGCAAGGGGAACATATCAAGGGACCCAACTATCTGGGGTATTAAGGAAGTGACACAGTCACAGAGGCAGTGACATTGACTCAGAGACGGGAAAGTTGAGTACGAGTCACCTAAATGCTGTGAAGGGGGCAGAGAGGAGCCCACGTGAAGGCCGTGGGGTGGGCCGGGGCATGGGCACGGGGACCCGGAGAGTAGGCAGAGGCTGGCGTTGGCGCGCAGGGAGCTGGGGCAGCAATGTGGGAAGAGGTGAGCGTGCGCGTGCAAGGCCTCCGGAGCCGTGCTGAGAATCCTGGACTTCATTCTATGAGATGTGAGAAGCCTCCACAGGACTTTAAGCTGAGCACTCACCCAGTGAGATCTGTGGAAATCTCTGACCCTGAGTCAGCCCAGGTCCAAAGGCACCACTTAGTGCAGAGTGTGGGAGGGCTCCTGCTGCCTCGCACGGTTCCCGGGACCAGAGCAGCAGGGCCCTTAGAGACTGGTGTACCTTCCTTTGACAGATAGTGAAACTGAGGACCAGAGAGGGAGAGTGGCTTGCCCAACGTCACTCAGCATCTTGGAGGCAGAGTGAAGTCTGGTGTCCAAGTCTCCAGGTGCGATCCCTGCTGCACGTGCAGTCACCCCCTGCCTAGTGTGGCTGTCTCACTAGATAGGCTCTTCATGGGCAAGAACATGTCCAACGTCCATAGGCACTAAATACCTCTTTGCAGAATGAAGGAATTTAAGTGCACATCCTTTTATGGGAACCCTGTTTTTCCCCTTCCCTTTGCTTTTCCTCCCTCCTCTTCCTTAGCATTGCCCGGGGCCTGCAGAGCTCAGCTCCCCAGCCTGGCTGTACCTGCAGGCCTGCTCAAGGGAATATTGGGCAGGAGTGTAGCTACAGGACTCGATTCCAGTAGGGGCTGCTTGCAGCCTCCCCCATCCCTGCTGCAAGGGTTTGGAAACCCCCAAGGTTTCTTCCTCAACTTGTCCCCATAGATGGATGATACCACAGGCCCTTTGAAATGAGAGGAGAACTCCCACTAGGCTGGAAATTAGGGTGATTTCAAAGGCAGATGGCAGAGCTTCTGAATGGAGATGGCAGGATAAGCCATCCAAACATGGCGAGCTCAGAGCTCTGCTGGACCTTCTGGCATGAAGGTGTCATGGGATTCGCTGGAGGTGGCCCCAGGGTGGGCATCATGGCGGGACCTCCTCTGAGGGTCAGGATAGGGGTCAGCATTTGGGCCTTGCTCTCATACCACCCTGAGCCCACATTAACCACAGGTAGAGTCTTTGGTTTTTCCTGAGAGAGGGATTTCCAGGTCCCAGCCGTGTCTCAACCTGTGCTCTTATGGAGTGAAGAACTTAGGATGGGAAATTATCACTCACTGAACATTTATGACATGCAGGCACTGTGCTGGTGGGCCATGGGTTATTAGGACCCAACTGTTGGCAATGTACCAACTAAGGACTCTTCAGGCCATTGGAGTGAGACCACCGCTGGAGCATGGGATGGGGAGGCTCTTCCCTTGGGGAGAATGGGTGCCATAGTGAGTCATCCTGGAAGGGGCAGAAAACGCATGAGCATCAGGACTGGATGAGGGAGAAGTGTCTCCCTCACTCTGGAGCCTGTAGGAATGGCACTGGGCCCACAGTGTGGAGAGGCCTTGGGCGGTCTGGGCCGGGAGACAGCCCTTGGTGATGCCCTTGGTGAAGAGCCTGGCTTCCACTGTTTACCATGGTGGAAACAGCAGCAGCTCAAGAGGCACCAGTTGGTGACAACCAGCACAGAGGCAGCCCTTGGGTGCTCCAGACTCGGGGCATGTCTGAGTGGCTGCCCCTCTTCTGAGAGGTGGGAACAACCAAGACTGACCCTTGGCTTAAGGCAAGCACTTCGCCTTCACCACCGGGGTCTCACAGCCAGCCAGCAGTGGTGACAACTGTGCCAGCAGAGCCGTGGCCACACACTGAGCCCTGACACATGAGTCAACACCCTGGGAAACCCCTCAGAAATGATGGGGGAGACATTGTGACAAAGGCTCATGTCTAGTAAGTAGATCTAGGCTGTAACAGTCAGCATGAAAAGGAAGTATTAACATAATTCTATTGCAGTAGCATTCAGGAACATACAAATTATATATTACCTCACTTCTAATACAATACCCTTCAAGGCAAATAGAGCTAATTATTGTATCATCTCTACTTCCCAAATGAAGAAACTAATATTCAGAGAAGCTATGTCAGTGATTTCCAGTTTTGGAATTTCACAAATAAGTTTAAAAAACTGGGGGAGTATCTATGGGTTGCTAACTTTAATTTTTTAAGTAAGGAAATTTTAAAAATTAAAAATTGCTGCATCTATACTCACCATCACTTTTTGGTGGAAGAAGGGATATTTTAATGCCAAATATGTAGCAGACAATCGAATCAAAATAAATGTCAGTCTTTTGGACTCAATTAAGTTATATTATTGAAGGTCCAATTTAATAGCCTTATTTTTTTCACTTCTCTGGGAACTGGTGAAACAAGGCCTCGCACGTGTGCCAATTTATGGAGTAAAGGTTGGGACCCTGGGGGTTGAATGACTTGCTCACGGCCACGGTCATCTAGCCAGAAAGGAGCAGAGCCAGCTCACCCCGGGCCTGACCCTAAGTCCACACATCTCTACTCTCCTGAGTCCAGGCAGTGGAGTCCACAGCACCACCCGGATGCTTTCCAGGGTGCGCCAAGGGAGCGTCTGAACCTCGTCTGACTCTTCTTCCCACAGGCCTCTTGGAGGGGCTCAGCAATTTGGCTGAGAGACCCACCAACAACACCAGCACAAAGGACTTGGCTGAACTCAGTAGAATGTGTTTTTCTTTGTACCAAATTATGGCCCATAAAAATTCGGTCCTTGCTAGGACACAAGCAGCTAAAGAGGATGATGACCCAACTCAACCTTTTCTCTTTTAGGAAAACACATCACTGGACCTGCCTTCCTAAGCTGCTGCCATGAGGCTTTCTGCTCCCCCAGACACTCTGCTTAGAGGAAATGAACAACTGACCTCTCTCCCTGGCCTTCCCCATTCAGCAGGCTTACATGGGCCCAGGAACTAGTCCATTGATGGCTTCCCAAACTCCAGGGTACTCTTCCTCAAAGAATCAGAGGTATTAGCACCATAAGGAACTTAAGAATCATTGAATTCAACACCCCCATTTTATATATATTAAGCAAAACAGCCACTAAAACCCAGATCTTCTAACTTCTAACCAGAGCTGGAGTGGCACAGTTGACAATCCATAGATTAACTGAGGTTTGAATCTAGTCCTCCCTCATCCTAGCTGTGCAACTTTGGGAAAATATTTACTTCCCTGAACCTTAGTGTTTTCATCTGAAAAAAATGGGCAAAATAAACACCAGCCTCCTAGGTCCCATGCAGGGCCATGTCTATAATGCCATGTATATAAAGAACTTCCCAATGTGCCTGGAACATTGATCACACACTGCTTAGTAAATATTTTCTTTCTGGGCAGTATACTAACTTCTCTAAGGCTCAGTGTTCTCATCCGTTAAATGGGGATAATTGTTGGATTATATGAGATAATGCATGTATATAAGACCTTTTAGCCCAGTACTTAGCACATACAATTACATGGAAGCAATTATTGTTAGAATATTATCACTACCAGCCCCTTCTTTCTGTCGTCCTTTCTTCCCTCTCCAGACTCCTACTCTTCAATTTAGATGAATGAACAGTGTGGGGCTTACCACGGGGTGAGTATGTTGCATGTGGGGAAGGGGCTGCCTGAGGTTCTGGTGGTACTCAGCAGCCCTGGAGCCCTGCAAAGTGAAGTCTACTCTGTGGCTTGCCCCGCCCAGCCCCCCGCAGAGCAGCTCAATCAGGGCCATGTGGCTAGCACAAGCTATCTCAACAATCTTGACATCTATCTATTCCCTCCCACGTACGTTCCTTTAGGTGGAAGTGTCCTAATTCCTATATAAAACCACCGTGCAGCCTCCTGAGGCTGTTAGCCACCGACACTCTCCATGCCCACAGCAATCCCATTTGCATGTGCCCGCTGGCAGACTCCCACAGTGGCTTCCTGGCCACCTGGTCTAAAGGACACGCTCACTAGGCATTGGTGAGGGTTCTGGACACCGTAGACAAGTTCTGTGCAAAGGGAATTCCTGGACCTCAAACCCCAGGTTGCTGGAGGCTGGCCAGATCCTCCCAGAGCTGCAGACCACTGGCATGGAGGCCCAAGAGCTCTTCCCAAAGGGGGAGTCTGCTGCTAGATTCCATTAGACTTGTCACCTATTTAGGAGGATTTAGGCAGACCAGTGGGGCATTAATGCCAAATAATGAAGCCAATAGTCTTCCAAAGACAAAGTCAACCTGATCCCAATTCAGCCAGCCATTTCACACAGAGTGGTGGAACCACCCCAGAATTGCAGAGACCTGGGTTCAAATGTGGACTCCACCACTGACTGACTTTGGGTGTTTCCGTGCCATCCAAATCCTCAATTTCCCTATATGTAAATGAGGTCAGTCAAACCCATCTTTTATAACTGCTGTGAAAACTAAACTGAAAACTGATGATAGTTCAGCATCTGGCACATTGTCATTACTTCATAATGACCCAGTTAGGACAAAGCCTGTGAAGGACTGCCAGGTCCGGGGATGTCCCCAAGAAAATCTCACTGCCGTGCACGACATTGTCCCCTAAAGCTAGATGATTTGAGTTAAACCCTTGGCTCTGTCTCTCATTAGCAAATGAGTTAACTGCTATGCCTGTTTCTTTCTCTGTGTGGAAGTGGGATAATGATAATACCTACCCCAAAGGGGTTTCTGATGATTCAATTAATTACTTAATGTGAAGTGCTTAGAACACTGTCTGGCACATACTAAGTGTTGAATAAATGTTGGCTATTCATAATAGAGCTAAGCGATTTATCAACAGTCTGAAATAAATTCCTAAAGTGTGGGCTTTGGGAGGCCCATTATTGTTCTGCCTCTCTGAGATGACAGATGTGCAGAAGGCATGAGACCCCTACCTTTCCCTCCCATGAGCTGGTTCCTGAGCTGAGGAGCTGTGTTTTATAGTAATTACCATTCCTGGAATGCCTGCCATATGCCATATGCCAGTTCCTTCACAGACTTTACCTCCCACTCTCACCACAACCCTCTGAAATCAGCATTATTATTCCCATTTTATAGATAAGGAAGCTAAGGTTCAGAGAGGTGAAGTGATTTGCCCAAGGGAGCACAGCAAGTAGGGACAGAGGCAGGATTCGAACTCATGTCTTCTGGCTCCATGGCTATGGCTGTCTCGCTTCCTAAGCAGAATGGGGTTCTGTGTCCCTACTGTGTGTGTAGGTGTGGGGTGTGTCCTACAATTCCTCAGCACTCATTCAGCTCCACTGGGCTGGCTGGGGCGGTTGATATTAAAAAAACTGGAGGGTTGGGAGAAAAAAATCTAAAAACAATAAACAGTGATTCAGACTGAGTCTTTACTCAGGCAGTTACAGGAAACTGGCAGGAGGCGACAGCCTTAGTCACTTAGGAATGGCCAAGCCCCTGACTCATGGGCAGCAGGTCACGCTGCTCAGGACAGAAGCCAGCACTGTGTCCAGTGCCAGAAAGGCAGGAAAAAAGCTCTGAGGAGGGGGGCGGGGGACGAAAAGAATGATGAGCTGGGGCCAGAGCTGTCTTCTGGAAGTGAAGAGCCGGTCTTGTCCCAGGCCCTGGAATAACATCCCAACTCCCAAGTCTGGGGTTCCAGCCCCCCCCCCACCTAGAGCCCCCCTCTTTTTGAACTTGATTTCTTTCCATTCTCATTCAAATAGCCCACATTCTAGGAAAATGGGGTGACCCACTGTGCCTGGGGCGACCCACTGTGCCTGGGATGCCTGTCCTTGCCCCTTGCTCCAGGTGCCTCTGCTTCCGCGTCCCTGTTGCACATGGGCCCGATGTGTAGGGCTGCCCTCCAGGGCTGTCCCCTCCTGCCTTCAACACTAAATTCAGCCCCGCATTCTGCAAGTGGTTACAGAGCACACACTGCGTGTTAAGTCCCAGGTTAGATGCTCGGAATCCGAAGACGGATCAGACGCAGCACTGGCCCTCAGGAAGCTCATGCTGGCGTCTCCTTCAGCAGGAGACCAGGTGTGCACAGGAAATGACAAGAACCTCTGCAAAAGAAAGGCTGGGGGAGGGTCCCTGGAGGAGGTGGTGGGCGTGGACTGGGGAAGCATATAGAATAATGACGCTCTCTTCTAAACACTCAAAAACAAAAACAAAAGCTTAGGCAGGTAGTGCAAGTTTATTACACAAAAAGGGAAAAATGAAGAATAAACAAAGGGGCAAAATAATAACCCCAAAAATCCTGTTAAAATTTTGGAGTAATTCCTTCCTGCCATTTCTCTGTATATTTCTGTATGTATAGACATACATATTAAAAAAAAAAACCCCAAAACATGTTAATCTGTTGTATGATCTGTTTTTTACATTGACCAATATATTATGGAATGTCTCCATGTCAATAAATACTAGTCAACATGATACGGAGGTCACAACTGATCTGGCGTGAGAGAGGTTTGCTTGGCTTATGGAGGTGCTGGAAACTTCTGAATTGGAACCCCTAGCACTGGGGAACTTGCTCATCAGTTCTCCATTGGCCCTACCGCTCCTTGTCTGCACAAGTGAGCTTCGCTTCTCTGTTCACATCACCCATCCAGGCACCAGCATGTTGAGCCCCTGTCCTCGACATTTCAGTGGCTATGTAGTATTCCAGTGTATGATGCACCTTGATTTACCTGGCATCTTACCTGTGTTTCTCTTTTTTTATGAGACAGGGTCTTGCTCTGTCACCCCGGCTAGAGTACAGTGGCATCGTCATAGCTCACTGCAAGCTCAAGCTCCTGGGATCAAGCGATTCTCCTGCCTTAGCCTCCCAAGTAGCTGGGACTACAGGCTTGTGCTGCCACCACACCTGGCTAATTTTTCTACTTTTAGTAGAGACAGGGGTCTTGCTCTTGCTCAGGCTGGTCTTGAACTCCTGAGCTCAAGCAATCCTGCCTCCTTGGTCTCCCAGAGTGCTAGGATTACAGGGGTGGGCCACCGTGCCCAGCCTGTGCTGCTCTTTTGACACTGCCAATTTCTACCCTAGATAGTGATTAATCATGTAGCTGCTGCCTTCCCTCCTCACCTGCGGGCTCCTCAGACACAGGTTCAATACCTGATGTTTCTCTCGTTCCTCTTGTCTCCTTCTTCTGCAGAAGCTAGCACAACTCCATGGTGCCCTGTGCACAATAGGCAGTCACTACACATTTGATGAAAGGACAAGGACAAAGAAGGAAATTGCAGGGTCAGGGCTTGGCCCCTAATGCAGATGAGATGCCTCCTTCACCCAGATCCTGCAGTGAGGTGACAGGCACGGGCTTTGGCTTAAGCCTGCCTGGGTCCCTATCCCGGTCACAACACTCACTAGGTTTGGCAAGTTACTTCATCTTTCCACGCTTCAGTTTCTCATGTGTGAAGTGGGGATACAAATTGGAGAACGGTGAAATGACCAGGTTACCAGGAAGGTTTGGTCCTACATTAAAAGGCCTTGGAACAGAACCTGGCACACAATCACAGATGTCAGAGGTTGGTTTTCTTCTCATCCTTGTTATCTTGGGCTCTCTCCAAGCGTGAGCTGCGACTCTCAGCTCCCCTCTGAGGGAGCCTTTCTTCTTGGTCAGCTTCTCCGCCCGCCTGTTCCTGGAGCACAGTTCCACCCCTGTGGAGAGGGGGCTCTGGTCAGCCCCCAACCTGACAATACGATGGATTTTCTTCTCCTCAAAGGAGAGGGATACCGGGAGTGTGGCCAGCCATCTCTAGGCCTTTGGAAAAACCTCAGTGGGTCAGACCAGGGGTTGGCAAACTTTTTCTGTAAAGGGCCAGCTAGAAAATATTTCGGGCTTTGCGGGCCATATGGTCTCTGTTGCGACTACTCAATCCTGCCCTCGTAGCATGAAGGCAAACTAAATGAATGGTCACATCTGGGTTCCAATACAATTTTATTTATAAAGATGTGGCCAGCCATGGTTTGCTGGCTCCTAGGTAGACAAATGACAAACTCACACGGTCAGGGCCTGTGGTCCTCTCCTCTGCTCTGTGACACTGAGAAGCTCCTTTCCTGCTCTGAACTTTATTTTTGTCATTTATCAATTCAGGATTTTGGGACAGATAATTTTTAAGAGTCATATTCTCTCTATAATACAATCATTATAATCCTATGCCTGGCAAGCTGTGTGACATTTGGCAAGGCCTATCCCTCTCTGTGCCTCAATTCCCTCCTCTGTAAAATGAAGCGGCTGCATTGATTATCGAGCCCTGACCTCATGCCCTGTGGGAGCCCTTGGGCTGGGGAGGCCCCTGAGTTTGCTGTAAAGTAAGTCCCAGAAGTCAGGAACACAGGCCTTGTTGCCTTCACTCCTGGTGTGGTTAATATGCACACGCAAACTGACACACACACACACACACACACACACACAATCACAGGGTTCTCTCATGGCCTTTACGTCCTCAGAAGTGTCTTAAAGATCTAAGGAGAGTCAGGAAGCTCTCCAGACCCAACCAAATACTGCCTTTATCTCCCTAAAAAGGAGGGCCAGCTATTCTGGCTTGACCTACATCGAGGCAGCCCTTAGAAGATGTGTCCGTTGCCAGTGGGAAGCCATAGCATCTCTGTGGGCCACCACAGGCCTGGGACAGCCTCGGGTCACTGGGAGCAGAGGTGCCAGTAGCAATGACACCACCAGCAGCCTGGGCAATTCTACCCGGCAGATGCCTCCACCCCATAGTGTGCGTGACGTCCACAATCTTCCCTGGGGTATCGGGACAACAAAGGCTGTGTCCCAGCGCTATTGTACAGCTGGGGAGGCCGGAAACCAAGCTGCAGGAAGCTGGTTGCTATGGTTTCCATGAGCGTAATGCCATAGAAATTGCTTTCTGAAAAAAAAAAATTTTAAGATTTCTTTCTTTCTTTCTTTTCTTTTTTTTCTGGGAAAGGTAAGGTGGGAAATACTTCTCCATATTTGCTATAAGCCAGGCACTGCGCTAGTTGTAAATCCTTCTAGCAAACCACTAGGCTTGGTAGCAGTATCTCCATTTCGCTGATGAGAGTATGGAAGTGCAGAGGAACTAAGACACCTGCTCACAGACACACGGCTGGAGGGCGGGAGAGCGTGTTTTGAACTCAAGATCATCATGTGCCAGTGCGTGTTCCCTTTCCAGTATGTGCACTGGGAGCCAGGAGATCCTGCAGCCGGGGTATTCTTATTAGGAGGCCAGGCTCTGCGACAGGGCGTGAGACAGAGGAGCAAGCCGACAGGGAAGGAGCTGAATGAGAGGAATCAGACCACTGAGGGATGAGGACTCTGCAAGGATGAGGCTCTCAGGCCGGGTAAGAGGGGCACAGCCTTTGGCATCAAACGGCCTGCGAGTGAGGCTCACCTTTCCCACTCTCAGCCACAGCCTCAGTTCCCACATCTGTAAAATGGGTGTAACAATCGTATCTGCCTCATAGGATTGTTGTAGGGATTAAGTGAAATAGTACATGTCAAACGCACGGTGCAGAGTGAGCACTCGGTAGATGTTAGCATTCTTGCTATTGCTACCATTATTCATTATACTATTATGAAAATTCACTTGTGAATTATGAATTGCTGTGCAAATATCAATTAATTTAAGGGGGCCTTGGACAACTTTGGGGAAGGAGTGGAACTGGAACACTCAGGGCCCTGGGAATGGCCATGTGGGTGGGGTACCCCACAAGCCACACCTCTATACAGGGCGGCCCTGATTTATTGAATGGCAGAAAACTTCCTACCGTGCATCCCTTCATCAATGATGCATGCATTTGTTCCACAGGCATTTATTGAACACCTACTATGTGCTGTATCCTGTGCCAGGAGGCATATGGCATGGTCCCTGCTCTCCAGGAGCTCACAGACTGTGAAGGAGACGGGAAAGGCACACACACACTGACAGTTCACTTACACAGTGTCCCCTCACATCGCGGGGCCTGTGCAGTGGGTGTGCAGGGATGGGGAGCCCCTCCCCTTGGGGAGCGAGTGTGCGTGTCTGTACACGTGTGCATGTGTGTGTGTGGATGTATGTCCTGGTGGGCAGGGAGGGCTTCTCTGAGAAGGAGCATTTACATTACGCCTTAAAAAATAACTAGGAGTTTATCAAGTGAGAAGTGGGGCAGGGCAGACTGGGAGGAAGTAAAAATACCTACAAAGACATTAGGGCATTTTTGAAACATGTAATTCGAGCTTAAAGTTTATATCCATGGCGTAGAGTTGGGGAAAGCTGGAGGGGTGGGTAGGATGCGAGAAGGAATGGAAATGAGGGCTGGGGCCAAGCTGTGTACGTTAAGGGTCCCAGAGGCTTCTCTCTGTCGAGGCAAGAGGAGGAAGCTGCTGTGTGCCTGAGGGATGTGCCCAGGAGGCCCCAAGGCCCTCTGGGGGGCGGGTTAGAAGAGCTATGTTTATCAGGCTCCTACTCTCTGCTAGGCACCCTGCTGAGCTCTTGGCATGGATTCCCTAATTCTGTGGTCCCCAACCCCTGGGCCATAAACCAGTACCAGTCCGAAGCATGTTAGGAACTGGGCTGCAAAGTTCTGCCTGCCCCGCTGAGCTCCATCTCCCCCCACTCCCAGTCTCTGGTGCCCAAAAGGTTGGGGACTGCTGCACCTACTTTAATCCTCACCCACATTCCACAAGCTGGCCCAACTATTCCCCCATTTTGCAGATGAAGAAACTGAGGCTCAGCAAAATTCTATTCCAGATTTGAACCCAGGCAGGTTGGCTCTTTCCCATCCTAGTAGCCGCTGCATCTTACTGTGACAGGGAGCACATTTCAGAGACTGAACAAGAGGCCAGGAAAGAAGTTGTGATGTCTGCAAGAGGGCAGGAGTCCTGTGGGTGGAGGCTGAGGGTGGAAAGCCTCGTGTTCCGGGCAGGGAAGTGCAGAGGTGCCCACGAAGCCCGAGGCTCAGGCAAACCTGCCGTCTAGGTGACCTAACTCACAGAAACTTCCAGCTGTCACCACGTGTCTGTTGAGAGATTCCTTTCTGGGCCTGCCCTCACCCTGTGTTTGGAGGAGGTGATCCTGGCCCAGGACCACACTGGAGAGCAAACTGCCCACTGCAAAGCTGGGAGAAGGAAGCAGAGGGGTTCACCCTCTTTCCCCTGAGGGTTTCAACCTTTGGAGTCGGTTGCTTGCAACCTTCCATTGAGAAAAACTGCCAGGTGGGAGCTACAGCCACACCCGCCTGTGGAGGGCGGCCCTCAGGCCCAAAGGCGGGCCCCCAGAGGGGGTGCGCTTTTCCTGAGAGCTCATCCTCACGTCCCTCTGGCGCAGAAAGCACCCTGGAGTGGAAATGCAAATAACGATGGGGGCATAGTGATCCCAGGGCAGTCTCAGAGGCTTCCAGGTAGTTCAGGGAGGAAGTGGCTTCAACAGTCCCTGATGCAGAGGTGACAGAGGAGGTGAGTTGGGGCCAGCAGGAGAGAGGGCAGAGGAGTGGCCTGATGCTCTGCCAAGAGCGACTTCCGCATCCCAGGCCAGAGGCGCTTGGCTGCGCGGCCCTGATGACGGGGGAGCTGCTTTCCAAGTGCCCCTGAGTTGCTGTTACTTAATTAGCTCCATGGCCATAAAAGGCTGGCTCCGCGTGGAGGAGGCGCCTGGCCCCAAGACGCAGCAAACTGGAGTGTCATAAAAACACAGTCTGGAGAAGGGGCAGGGGAAGGGCAGGGGAAGGGCAGGGGGGTAGGTTCCAGTCATCCCGGGGCTGTAGCTTCTAACAGCTTTTGCCCACCAGGGCCTGAAAGGGTCCTGCTGCCCCGCCGCTGAGCCCTGGGGGCTCACGTTCACTGCCGCCCTGGTTTAACCCATCATGGAAGGAAGGGAGCACGCCCCCAGGAGGAGAAGGATGCAAGTCAAGGGTTTTGGTACATGTGTTGTTTGAACAAACCAGAAGACAACACATAAAAATCTTCAACCCTCTGTTTAAAACCATTTCTGAGATTCTGGGAAAACTGACTAATGTGTCACTCAATGTCACCTCCTGCACCCAATTAACACCTATGTGAGAAAATTATTATAGAATTATTAATCCTGTTGCCAAAGAAGCTGGGCTTATACGGTGGTGAGAGGAGAAGTTTGGAATCAAACCCCTCTGGGTTTGAACGTTGGCTTGGGCACTTACTAGCTGTGTGACCTTAGGGAAATCACTTCCCCTCTCTGATCTCTGTTGGTTTCCTCAACTATCAAATGATAGTTGCATAAGGCACCCAACACAATGCTGGTATATAGTAGATGCTCAACAAACACAAGCACATCTGAATATATTTCTAAAACACAACCAGCCTCTCTGGCTTTCTGGTTCTGGAAATGGAGGCTGTCATATATATCATTATAGGGTTGCTGTGTGGAGATTCCTTCCATGATAATGTTGCTCAGCATGTACTCAACATTAGTCCTTTTGTCTTTCCTTTCCTTCCCTTCCCTTCCTAAGGCTGCTCAGAGGCTCAGCACCAAACGCACTGCCTAACCCAGCTCTTGGGCCACGGCTGTCATTGACTTTCTCTTTCTGCCATATCAACTATGTTGTGTCCATGTAATCCATTGCAACCTGTCTCAAATTCTTTTTGGAGAAAGGTCAGGAGCAAACAAGCATAGAAACACTCACAGATCTGTATTCTGTGCCATGGGAGCTCTTTCCTGTCCCTCTGTCTGCCTCTCTAGGACCTAAACCCTCTGGCTTGGAAGGTGCCATAAGCTGCCAGCCAGAAGCTGCTCGGTCCCCTGAGCCCTGATCCCCAGTGTTTCTGACCCAGAAGGCACTCTACCCACCCGTGGCGCAGCCTGAGCCTGAGCTGGTTGGTGTGGGAGCTGCTGGCTCTCATGCTCTCTTAGGCTCCTTCCCCACACCTCCCTCTGCTGCCAGGTCTGTGCCGGCTACCCTCAGTGTGTCCCTCCTGCCCACCAGCCCTTGGGCCAAGCAGATGGGGAAGGATCTCATTGGTCGCCATTTGTAGGGCATTTACCAGGGGCTCACTGGCTCCAGAAGACACTCCCAAGAGGCAGGTCCTATTATTATGTCCACTTTATGGGTGGAAGATTAACACTTGGAGAGAGGTGGAATAACTTGCTCAACCAAGGTCAGTGGGTGGGAGAGCCAGGAATAGAATGCAGGTCTAGGAGAAATGAGCCAACAGTGCCACTTTCACCTGCACCGATACCAAGCCTCACTGCTAAGAGTCAAATGCAAATTCAGGCTCTGTGACTTTATGAGAGTAAAAAAAACATGGAGGGAAAAACCCCCAACCACACAAATCCCGAGTGTTCCTTGAGCACTGACTCAGGACCTGGCATTGGGCTGCGGATCGTGGTGGAGGCTGTGCTGTGCACTGCACTTTCATTGAGCGCCTGCTGTGTGCCAGGCACCAGGCTTAGCACCCTGCACGTGGGGTTCCCAGGACACACGGTGCTGGCTCCCTGCTCCATGCCCTGGCTTGCTGGTCCCTCTGCCTGGATTTCATTCCTTCTCTTTTCCATCTCATTCCTAGATAGGCAGACTCAACTCAAAGATCGCCCCCAGGAAGTCAGTCTGCATTCGCACAGTGCTCCTGTGGCACCATCACTAGTGCAATGGCCCGATTGTGAGTATCTCCCTGTCCAGACAGGGCGTTCTGTGCAGGCACGGATCATGCTTTTCACATGTTCACATTCCCACGCATAGCAGAGTGCCTCAGTGTTTGTTTACTTAAACCAAAAGGAGTTGGCAAACTACGGCCCATGGTCAAATTCAGCCTTTGGCCTGCTTTTGCACGGCCCCTGAGCTAAGAATGATTTTTACATTTTTAAAGGGTTGTGAACAAACAAAACAAAAACAAGAATATGTGACAGAGATAATACATGGCCCTATAAAGCCTGAAATATTTAATATCTGACCCTTTACGGAAAAAAAAAAACTTGCCAATTCTTGCTATAAACTGTTGAAACTAAGTCTTGGCGGGAGGAGGGGCGGAGGAGCTAAGGGGATGAGGGGACTCAGTCTGATGCCAAGGACCTTGTCTGGCTGCAGTAGAAAGACAGGGCCCTCGAGGAGTCGGGGTGGGGGGGGCAGGGTGGGAATCATACCAGCTTGCCTGGGAGCAGGGGATGGTCAGAGGGATTTCCGTGGAGGGAGGAAACTGAATTCAAAGGGTGAGTAGGACTTCCAAGGTCATCAGAAATAACAGGTACTCCCAGCTGAAGGACAGAGCATAAAAATAAACAAAGTAAGAGGCTCAGTATAAAGAAGATGGTACCTGAGAGATCACAGCATAAATGATGGAGGGAGACGTGTGTTAAATGTGTGCCTGGGATCGTTACAGGCAATGAGTTTTTAAAGCACAAACAAGGTGTTGGTAAGAAAAGAACAAGAGTGAACAGTCCAAAACAGGGCAAATTGCGAGAATTAGATCAGAGCTACATGGCAAACAGCGCCAGTTGATCACCACCCTCTTTTATGATAGGCTCAGATAGGGCTTCAAATGTCTCTCAACCCAAGCTCCAGCCCGCCCCCAGCCCCAACTGGACTGCACCAGGAGATGTAACCTGTTTGCCACCCTTGCACGAGGTGGAGTCCCCAGGCTCCTGGCACAGCAGGGCTTTGAGGAGAGGGGCTGCCCTGGAGCAGGAGGCTGGACGCAGGCACAGGGCTCCTCCCTTAGCTGCACCACATTCCAAGGGGCCGGATGAACCAGATTGTGGCTGGAACGTGATGAGGCCAGGCCACTGGGGAAGGCGGGGTGTCATTATTTATCCACGCAAAGTGCTCCATGGTTGTTATGTCTTTATTAATAATTTCCTGTGGGCTCAGAGGTGCCCACAAGCTACGGCATCATCTAATTGGCTGCTCCTGCCTCCTCTGTGGGCTGGTGGCTGCTTCAAAGGCTGGGCCCTCCTTTGGGTGCGGAGGGACCGGGCAATTAGCACCTGCTTCCTCCCGCCTCTGCCCAGTGAGTCAGAGAGATGCTCGGTCAGCAGCCCCCTTCTCCCAGCCCGGCCTCTGCAGACTTTAGGACTTCAGGCCTCAGGCGAGGAGCCACCAGCTGGCCACAAGCTTCTCCTTCGAATGCGACAGAGGAGTGTGCACTGTCTGCTCTCCATGGGACTCCCCAGCACTATGAAGACGGACGCCCCACTTGACAGGGATTTGTTGGGCCCACACTGTGTGCAGACTCGCTGGGAGATACTGGGATGTGGCAGTGAAGAGGACAGGCTTGGCCCTGTCCTCGTGGCGCTCGCAGGGGATCCCACAAGGCTGTGACAGCTCAGGGGCTTCAGGGTTAGGTGAAGCGGCAGCACGCCCGGCCTCCAGGAGCTGAGGAGGTCTTGTTGGAGGAGCTGGGGCCTAAGCAGAGACGGAGCAGATCCGTGGGAGTCACTGGAGGGGGAATAGAGGTTCCTGGCTGAGGGAATGGCCTGCGCTGGCAGAGGGCAGACATGGCGTGCGGCATGTTTGAGGGACTGGGGCACAGAGAGGCGGATCGTAGACTGCAAGGAGGGCATGAGGAGGAGCGTCCGGGGTCCATGGGTCTTGAAGGCAGGATTTGGGTCACAAGGCAAACTGAAAGCACTGGGGCTTTTTCCTGAGTACCTTGGTGGTCGTATGCAGGGGAATGGTATGATATGATTAGCATTTTAGAAAACGTTGAAATCTGATTGCCAAGTGGGATTCTGTGTCTGACCCATTGGACATCCCCCAGGATGAGAGAGGAATGAGTCCCATCCCACGTGGGCCACATGGGCGAGTGGGGCCTATTCATGGGCACCTGGCCTTAAAAGGGCATTGAATGACCTGGCATTTACCAAGAGGAAAGGGAAGCAGATAGGCTAGGACCCTCTAACCCACCTTAAACCTCTCAGCCAGGTGCCTCGGGCTCCAAGGCCCTGCTCACAGGACCGAGGTAGGCAGGGTCCCACTGGAGCAGGGTGGAGAGGGAGGCTGTGAGCCGCATGGCACCCGATGCCTGACCTTTGTGGGGGACCTACACAGTTAGCACCAATGCGAGCACACTGTGCTCAAGGCTCGGTGCTTTACACACACTAACTCATTTAGTCACGCCCAGACCCCGTGAGAGAGGTGCTATTGTCGCCCACATTTTACTGATCTTGAAACTGAGGCACAGAGAGGGTAAGGAACTCGCCCAAACCTGTTCAGCAGGTCTGCAGTGGAGTCAGTTCTGATGAATAAGTGAAGAAAGAAAGAAAGGAATGAGAAAGGCCCTTGAGCCTTAGGGATGGAGAAGGATTCAAGGAGTTGAAATGGAGTTGATGAGACCAGGGGAGTGGCAGTGATTGTAGGCGTCTGACACGTCTGGGGCCTGGGAAGTGGGAGGTGGAGCCCATCTCACCGGTGCCTTCTGCCATTAAGGGACTTTCCGTACAGAAAGGCCCGGTACAGCTCCTGGCACTGAGGAACAGCTCAATAAAGCATAGGTAGGTGCTGGCTGCACCTTCTCTTTGTAGCTGCTGCACCTGGTGGAGTTATCCACCTCTCTAATTGCCATGTATGGCTGTCACTTGTCCATCCACCCGTCTGTCCATCCATCCGTCTGCTTGTCCTTCATTTCACTGGCATCCCAAGAGGATGGACAAAAGGTGAAAATCCAAGGTTTCCGAATTGTCTCCCACCGGCCTGCAGTGTGGAGGGCAACACTCCACAGGAAGGAAACAGGGCATCGTTCTCAGTTACCTGCATTCTGTCTCGGCAGAAGCCCATCTAACACCCCTGGGGAGAGAGCCAGGGAGCCGGCACTCCCCTCTCTGACTGGGCGAGCAGCTGAGCTGATGGGAAAGAGCCTGAATTCTGAGCAGCCACAGCCTGGGCACCCAGGCAAGGTGGCTCCGTGTCCCTCCCTTCAACCTGCCTCCAAGCAGGGATGAGTCAAGGGCCTGGATGAGGAGGGATGAGACATGGGGGCCCCACCCTGGAGTGAGATGATGCGAGATCATCAGCCAGCTATAAACACACTTCAACTGGGCTGCAGAACCCGGGTTACTTTTTAAGGCAATTGATGGAGACATTACACATGTGAAATGCAGGTCTTATTTATATGTGATGGGGCAAAAAATGTTCTCTTTTGTATATTTTAGAACTTTCCTTCCTGCTCTGCCTGCTCAGTTTCCCTCCTCCCTCTGTCCTCTCCCTGCCCAGGAGGGTGCTGCTTTGCCAGCTTTGGCCTCTTGACCTGGCAGGAGAGGTGGGGAGGCGTGAGGAGCCTGCCGGCCTGGCCTGGGGGAGTTTGGGAGGCTTTGGCTGAGACAGACTCCAAAGGAACTGAGAAGTGTAAGGACAGTAGATGGGAGTGTTCAAAAACAAGCAAACACACACCTTGAGATGTGTGACTATGGATTTTAAGTCCACTTAGAAGTGTTTGAGAAATTTAAATAAAGGACTGGAGTTACGCTGAAATTCCTTTTGGCTTCTGAACTGTGTTCGTTTAACCACGACATTATTCTGGGCCCATAGCCCATGGGCCACTGCTTTACAAGCTGTGTGCTTTTAGCTAATCTCATAGCAAAGAAATCTATAAAATATACATTGATACTTGCCCAGTGAGTTCTCCAGTTCATCAGAGATGAGGCATTGACTTGCCTCATTCTATCACTTATTCACTCACTTATTCCCTCACTCACTCACTCAGTAAGCGCTTAACAAGCACCTGTTATGTTCTAGGACCTGTGCTGGGAGCAGGGGATCCGGGATGGCTCCTCCTTTAGCCCTTCCACTGCAAGCCCTGGCCCCCACAACCCACCAACTGAGTTGCCTACTCATCTTCACTCTTTCCCCACCTCCTGGTGCCCCCAAAGCACACCCACAGGTATTGGCTGTCCAGCCTGAATCCTCAGGCCTGAAGGAGTTGCCAGCCTTCCACCCGTGCCCATAGTCAGATATCACATTGTAATTATTTGTTTACATGTTTGTCTTCCCTGACCAACTCTGAGCATCTCAAGTTCAAGGACCACGTCTTACTGAGATTTCAACCCCCACAACCCAAAACAGGGTCTGGAACAGAGCAGGCACCAATGAATAACAGCTAAACTCTGCAAATCTGTTTGGTCTCATCCAAGCAGTCAGCAATAAGAGCAGTCACACTCTCTGTGCAAGGCCTAGGTTCTGAGGACCCAGCAGTGGACATGGGGGACGTCATCACTATGACCACAGAGCTAGCAGCTTCTTGGGGGCAGCTGAGTCTAGTTTAGGTGTAGGGGATTCAGGGTAGGATGGGAGGGAGGCTTGGGAAGGCCTTCTGGAGAAAGTGACATTTAAATCAAGCAGGAATTAGCTAGAAGCATCATTTTTCAACACTGGTTGCATATGAAAATAACCTGGAGAATGATAGAAAAATACTGGTGTCGGAGCCTCACCCCAAGAAATTCTGATTCAGTTAGTTTGGTGTAAGTCCTGAACATCAGCATTTTTAAAAGCTCCTCAAATGATTGTAGGGTGAGAGGCCAGGTGGTCTCATTACACTGGATGAAGATGAAGGTGGAGGGGAGGCAGGGGCTGTGCAAGAAGAGCATTCCAGGGCAGCAGGTGTGAAGGTCCTAAGCGTAGTCTAGGAGCTAAAGGAAGTATGGTAAGTGGAGGTGAGACAGGGAGAAAAGACACCATCTCAGCCCGGGCCATTGGCACCCACCGAGTCCCCATCATGGTACCCCAAGCTCTACTAGGAGCCTACTTGGCTACTGGGGAAAAGCAAAGGTTCAGGGGTCAGGCCACCCATGTGTGAGGCCGCCACCCCCAATCTGACCTCCCCTGACGACAGCAGTACTGAGTAGTGGGTATTCTCTGCTGCCTACAGGCTGCTGGAGGAGGAGCTGCCAAGAGCACCTGGCCAAGTAGGGACTGTGGTGGCACCAGGAGTGATTGGTTTCTGCGAAGGCTTAAGGTGGCCTTTGTACACTATCACAGATACTGATGGACGTGCATCTGGCCTCCGTTACATGTGTTGGGCCCCACCGCAGACCAACTGAATCAGAATCCTGGCTGGTGTGGCCAGTTGAAGAAACTCCATGAAATATTTGAAGCTGATGGGCAGAGTGGAAAGAACATGTGATGTTAAAGTCAAAGAGAACTAGATTCAAATCCTGATCCTGATACTTTGCTATTTGAACTTGCATAGCTGTTTAGCCTCTTGAATGCTCAGTTTTATCTTATTTGCAGAAGGGGATTTATAATACCTTACTTGTAGGCATGTGGGAGATAAGAGACCAACAGTGAAGGGTCCAATTGCCTGGATGGTAAGTGGTTATGATGATGATGAGGTAATGATGGTGGTGATGATGATGATGATGATGATGATTTTGCATTCTTTGAAATTATGTTGTGATTCATAATCCTAGAATGAAATCATCTTCATTATGGTTGTAATCAATCCTAAGTATCACATTCACTTCTTATAATTTGGTTGATTTAAAAGTTCTTTATGAGAAGAATGATAAGAACATGCTGCCAAATGTTCCATTATCAGCTTGGTCCAATCGTGCTTTCCTGCTCTTCCAGGAGAAGACGATAAATACTTTTGCTGGTGAGAAGTCTTCAAATCTATATCTTTAAACCAAGGGATAACAATAGTAATGCCCTACTGAACATCTATAATCTCTTAGGGCTTTTACATATAGTGAGTTTAATAAAAGTAACGACCCCTGCAGATAAACATAAATATCCTTATTTTACAGAAGAGCCAGTTCCTTAGAAAAAATAAGCCACAAGGCTTTTCCTGGGATGAGCTTCCTGAGCGGAGCTGTCGTGGGGAGGAGGAGAGGCTCCTGCACCATCAGGAAGCTCAAGCAGAGCGGGGATGTCAGGCAACCGCCCCCTCAGCCATGTGCCATCTGCTTCTCAGCTGCACAGACCTGCAAGGAACGTTGGGTCCAGGAGCTGGGGGGGGGGGGGGTGGAAAGGGATCTGGCCTGTAGTCTGCAGCCCAGAGAGGTTCAGGAGCCACGGGAAAGGAGCTGCGGTCCCCACGGAGGCTGCAGGCATGCCTCTTACTTTCTCTGGTTTGAATGGCAGTTTCCGTTCTCTTGACATGTCGCTGGTCTCCACAATGGCTCCCTCTCTGCCTGGGGCTACCTCTCCGGCACCAACCCCCAGGGGAAATGCAACACAGGAGATAAGCTCCTTGGCTTTTGTGTCTCACAGTACCTAGGTCTGGGTTCCAGTTCTGCCACTTACTCACCAGCTGTGTGACTTGAGCAAGTTATTTCATTTCTCTGAGTGCTAGGTTTTTCTTCTGTGAAGTAGAGCTAGTTAAGTTTCTCTCTCACACACCTGCTCTGGGAATGGAATGTGAGAATGAACATAAATATGTCTAGCACATTGCAAGCTCATGGTAGAATAGGTGCTCAATACATGTTCATCCATTTCCTCTCCTTCCTTGGGCAGGTGGAGCTCAACATTCTCCTCCATGGCAAGGACTTCCTGGCATCTTGAAGCTTCAAGATGTAGCTAATGGGTCCAATGTAGGTAGGCTGAGATTTAGAGCTCTATAACCTACTCTGTTTCAAGGCTTGCTGGAAGCTCCTAGGATGGCAGACTCAACTCCTGTTTTGGGAGACTCATTTTTCTGGTCAATTCTGTTACCCTCATACTGACTTGGAGGGTGCTTCTCCCATAAATGACTCTAACTTAAGCTTGGACTCATGAACATTCTACAGACGAGGCAAAACCAGGCTGGGACATGAAACATGACTACTAAAATCCCAGAGATAGCAACAGGGGCACAGGTAGTACCAGGAAACTGGCCAATCTGACTTATCTTCAGTATGGGGTTCCTAAAGATTACCTCCATGTCCAGCTGTGGGACCTGCATCCATGCAATGGTCAACTTTCTCCTCTCACCCAAAAGAGCCTTCAATCAAAAGAGGCTAGGCTAAAACAATAGTGAGACCCAGAGAAAGAAAGCAAGGCCAGTCTAAGGCCTAACTATTGAATTCTGGTCTCCTCTAATGGGGTTTCACCTTCTCCTCTTCAAGGGCAGTCTTGTTACCCATCTGTAAAGTCATGGTCTTACCCTATGGAAGGGAAGGAAGAAGGTTTCCTTTCATGCAATAGACCCGATCAGTTGCTAGTGACTTTCTGGTGCTCTGTGCTATGGATTCTGAAGCTGTATCTGGGCTCAGCAGGGAGGAGTACTGGCATTAATTAGTGATGCCTGCCATGGCCAGGGGAGTGGGCAGTGGCAGCACATGCCACACAGTTGTCATCCCTGCCCTATAGCAGAAAACGTGTATTAGGAGATGAGTCCATACGCCTAACATCAAAGGTGTGTAGATGTTATTAACATGCCAGGCCCTTTTGTTCTGCTGAGAACTTTGATGGAATCTGCGATGGAAGAAGAGGCTGGGAGCGAAGGGCTGGGGAGACTTGAATTGTTTTAAACAATAGAGGGAGAAAATATTGGTGTTTCCATGCTTGTCTGGAAGGAAGGAGGATAAGAAATGAGGGTGGGAAGAAGAGAGAATATGCTGCTAGGGTGGTGTGAGGCTGGGCTGCTATACTGTGATGGAGCAGAGAATGGAAAATCCAAACAAGTGGGGTGGGGCCAGACTGCCTGAGTTCAGTCCCCAAGCTTTGCTACTTCCCAGCTCCATAAACTGGGATGAGTTTCTTATCCTCTCTAAGCCTCGGTTGTATTTGTAGATTGGACATTACAGTAGAGTCTAATTCATAGGGTTGTGGGGACACTCAAACCAGATAATGTATATAAAATGCTTAGCACAATGCTTACCATATAATAAGCACCCTATAAACATCAGCCTTTGTTATTTTCATTTATTACACACACTGTATCTAATAATCAATATGAAATCACATGCATTTCAGAAACACATATGCCCTCCTTGTCTCTCCAGTGGATCTTTAATGCACTCTACACACATACACATGGTCTTGGGTGGGAGAGATGGAGTTGCCAACTGAGCAAATGTGATGAGAACACTTCACGTGGGCAGGGTGGCAAAAGGGTAAACAGAGGTGAATAAACTACAGAGGAAGAGTGTGGGACCTCACTGGCCAAACAGGTTATCCTTACCTCCACCCTGACCAGGAAGTGACTGAGACTGGGGAGGGCTTTGGATCTCGCAAGGCCCGGGATGTGGCACTCAGGCTGGCTGTAAGTGGGCCTCTGAGTCAGGAAGGCCCTCGCTGGCATCCGGCCCACATGTTCAAGAAACAGGGATGTAGTGCAGAGACAGAAGGGCCTGCCAGGCCTGGGAAGGTAGGCAAAAGGCATAGCCCACCTGTCACTGGACCTGAGGCGTGAGCGTGTCGGGCATGGGTGAGGCAGGCAGGTGCTGCTGCAAGAAGCCAGATGCTGCTACAGGAATCCCTGAGCCCGTGGGCAGAGCTTCATCTTAAGGAAGTGGCCAGATGGAAAGAAGGTTCAAGGGCAGGTCTGTCTGGTGCCTTTGGGGAGCCAGGTCTCCAGGACCACACACCCAGTACAGGAGGGGTAGCGGGAAGGGGAGGACAGCCGGGGCCAGGAGGCTCACTTGGAGTCTGAAGGCTGAAAGGCAGGTAGAAGTGACAATTGCCATTCTCCCCCTGGGGAGGCAGGGATCTGGCCTTCCATGCAATGAATCTGCCAACCAGTGTTTTCATCAGGTATTCCCACTGTCTGCTTCACTGAGCCCTCCTCGAAGTAGTCCCACTCCAGCCCACCAGTGGGACCCCTACCTAGGTCTTGCTGGCTCCTTTCATCCCAGAGGTCTCTGGTTTAAATGCCAACTCTTTTCCAGTCACCTTCCTTGACCACTTGTACAACTAGATTCTTCTGTTTCCTTGATAATATCACAATGTGAAATTGCACACTTACACTTCTTTATTTTTTTTGTTTATCATCCATCTTCCCTCCTGGACTATAAGCTTCACTAGGTCAGCCACCTGGGGAAGGCAGCAGCTTTACTCTGGAAGCCAGAGTGACTGTGACCACAGCAAGCAGCCCTCTGGTGCGGGATCAGCTGCCAATCACAATATTCTTCTTAGCCACATTGGATAACAACCTTCTGGTCTTTGATGGTAAGCAAACTAGAAATCTAACATTCATTTGACCATTTTTTTCTATTGTCTTTATAATAAACATGTTTAAAAACACACGCAGGAGATGATTTTTCTCTTCAGACATTAAACTAAAATAATTTAAAAGATGCTATAATCTATAATCTAGGCCAGAGGTGGCAGATATGTGGCTGCTGCACCGCCACTCCCCATTCCCACACCCAAGGCAGACATTGCTAATCAAGCACAGCACTCTCCCCTACTGTATTCCAGGTGGCCACAGCAATTGATTAGGGTTGACATACACATTAAATGTGATTTGCTCCCTTATCATCCTTTACCTCAACGTCAGGAAACATAGGTTAGACCTGTGTTGCAGTCTGACTTCTATCATTAATCAATGAGTGCCCTAATCTCTTTATCTATTATATATGAGACAAATGTCGCATGTCCTACCTCACCACAGATTCTCATTTCAGTTGGAAGGATACAATGAAATCAACAAGGAAATCCATTGAGAATTAAGCAGCACACTCTGCTCAACCTTTTCACACTTGTTCTCTTATTTTGTATCATAATAAGTCTCCCCTGGGACGCAGTGGCCTGGTGAGGTGAAGCATGATGTCCTCACTTCTTCACACATTAAGGACACCAAGACACAGCACATTTAAGGATCTTGTCCCAAAGCACACAGCTAGTGAGGGGACGAAGCCAGGATTATAATCCAGGGCTGTCTGGTTTTCAAATCCCTGTGCTTCCCTTTACACCTCAATTTTAAAAGCTCCCTGACAACTTAAGCACTGTACAAACAGAAGACACACATGCCTTCATTATTATGACATTTTTTGCTTTGAATCACCTCCTCAAACCTACCATCAAGAATGGCACTGCAGCAACAGCCAAAAATAGAAGCAACCTAAGTGGACAAATGAATGGGTACACAAAATGTGATATACCCATACAATAGGATATTTTTCAGCCTTAAAAAGGAAGGAAATTCTGATGTATAATACAGCATACCTGAACCTCAAAGACACTGTGCTGAGTAAAATGAGCCAAACACAAAAGAACAAATACTGTACGACTCCATTTTCGTGAAGTGCTTAGAATAGTCAAATTCAAAGAGATAAAACAGAATGCTGGTTGCCAGGGGCTGGGGGTGGGGCAGTTGTATAGACAGTTACTGTTTAACGGGGACAGAGTTTCAGTTTGGGAAGATGAAAAAGTTCTGGAGACAGACAGTAAAGATGGTTGCACAACAATGTGAATGTACTTAATTCTACTGAACTGTATACTTAAAAATGGTTAAAATGGTAAATTTCAAATTGTGGTTTATGTTACCATAAAAAAAAAAGAGTGACACCACACCAAAGCTCCATTTTCCCCCAATTTTTAAGACATTTGCACGGAAAAACACTATTATTCTGACTACTATTATAATCAAAAGGGCAAATCTCTGCTCTCTACTGGGGGCATGGCACCCTCAGGCTCATTTCAGAACCCTGGAGCAGAAGCCATATGTGGTTTAGAAGTTATATTCAATATTATAATTTATATTTTGAAAGCAAACAGAGTTGCCGATTACTTTTGTAACACACTTTGTCCACATTTTCTGGGCTGGCGGGATACAGGATCAGAAGGGTTGAGGAACACGGAGCCAAGGTTTCCGAAGCTGGAGGTGATCGGGCTATCTCTGACTTCTGTTAGGATCCACTGCCCCTCCACGGGCCTGACTCTCCTCCTCCCTAGTGCCCTGCGGACCTCTGATTTCTCCTGGCATTGTCCGGTACTGCTGTCTCCCACTGCACACTTGCTTTCTTTTGGACTCCACCTCTTGTTGTCTCCTGGGTGTTGAGTTCAGGAGTCCATGAGTCATAATGTCCAGGCCAGGAAGCCGTGAGTGATGATGGTGACTCATCCTCAGCCACACCAGAAAAGGGACCACAAAGCACAGGTGATGGGCTCCCAGATGGAGGCCCCATCTGCCAGGGCGGGCCAGCCCTGCCGGGGCAGCCCCTGGGACACAGTGGCCTGGTGAGGTCAGCACAAAGCAAGCCTGCCTCCTCCGGCCCAGCGGTGTGGTCTGTCTGGCTTTCTCTGCGCTGCCTAACCTGATATTTTCTGGGGCATGGAACCTGTGTTTACTTTGAACAGCTTTGCCTGCCAAGCTCATGCTGGGGGAGGGAACACAAACACAGTGAAAGAAGGATGCCTGGGGTACTCCTCTCCAGAACATTTTCTTTCCAAACAACAGTTGTTTGCCTTGAAAGGCTCAATGGCAGGCAGAAAATGATCAATAGACTAATATTCATAGCAATAATAGTAACAATAGTTCTTTTTTGTTAGTGCTGACCATGCTCAGGTATTATATTAAGCGTTTTATCCACAGTAACTCATTGAAACATCACAACAACTCTATGGAGTAGAAATTATTATGATCTCCATTTTACTAATGGGGAAACTGAGGCTCTCAGGGATTGAGTCACTTGCCCAGGGCTACACTGCTAGTAAATGGCAGAGGCAGGTTTGGAGTTCAGAAAGTTTGAGTCTCTTGTCTTTAATGTCTCAAAGAAACTGAGATCTATACTAATGAATTACCCTTAATCCCACCCCCTTTCTACCTTGCAGCCCATATCAATCCATCAGCTGGTCCTGTTGATTCTGCTTCCTACACAGACCTCCAGTGTGGCCCTACGTAGTCCAGGCCACCATCATTTCTTGCCTGAATCCTTGTAATTTTCCTGGTCTCCTCCTCACCTACTTTCCATACACAAGCCAAAGTCATCTTTAAATATCATAAATTAGAATACACCATTGTCCCCTCAAAATCCACTTATAACCCTTCTCCAAGGCCTTCTCATTGTACCAAACCCCTTTCTGTAGCCTTCAAGGCCCTACACCAGCTGTCCAAGTGTCCCTTCTCCCTTGCCCACCACACACTCCTCAACTGGCCTCCAGCATCTGCCCACCTTGTTGCCAGCGCTTGGCCTTCACACACGGTCCTTCATCCACCTGGGTCTTGCTGGCTCCTTTTCTTCCCAGAGGTCTCTGGTTTAAATGCCAACTCTTTCCAGTCACCTTCCTTGACCCCTTAGACAACTAGATTCTTCTCTGTTTCCTTCAGAATATCACAACTTGAAATTGTACACTTATATTTATTTATTTTTCTTCTTTATTACCCATCTTCCCTCCTGGACTATAAGCTTCACAAAGTCAGGGAAATATCTATTTAATTCACTGAAGTATTTCCAGGGCTTGATATTACAATGACAGAGTATATCCTTTAGCTACTAAGCATGTGTTTGTCAAATGTTTTGCTGGTTTCTGTCTCTGCAGGACCAGTGGAGAGATGTATCTGGCTTCCTGACTCCATAACCTTCCTCTGCCCCAGCTGAGTGCCCTTGATTCCAGATGCCTGTTAAGTGTAATCAGTGGTGTATTGGAATATCGGCTCTCTAGGAAAGAGTAATCCCTGATTTGTAGCGTTTGCTTAGTTCCATGGTGTGAACACTCCCACCATTGCTGATTTCAAGCAACCAACGTGGTGTCAGTGAATGCAGAGTTGGGAAGAGATGCAAGAAATTGGCTCTTGGGAGCCAGTAGGACCTGTTCCAGCACATTTCTGGGGCTCGCCCAGACCCAGAGCCCATCTTGTCCTCAGTAAGGGGACTTAAGGGGCTTGACTTCCACACTCAGAGGGCTCAGCAGGAAGCATCCTCTTTGCCAGCTCCTCCTCTGACCGGGTGGCACGGATCCGCCGTGGCTGGTGGTTAAAAGCTTGAATGCTGGGATCAGGCAGGGGCTGGTCAGCATCTCAGCTCCCCTCCCTGCCCTCCAGCTCTGTGACCTTGAACAAATCACACAGCTTCCAATGACTCCTTTTCCTTACCCGTAAAATGGAGATAATAATGGTATCTACACGGTAGTTGTGATGATTGAGTGAGTTTCTGTGTGTAACGTGCTCACTGTAGAATAGTGGTTAAAAGCCTACACTGTGGATTCAGGCGGGCTGGGTTAAAATCCTGGCTCTGTCCCTTATTACCTGTGTGACTTTGGGCAATTTAGTTAACCTCCTTGTGCTTCAGTTTTTAAGTCATGAAATGGAATAATAACAGTTCCTCCTTCATGAGGTTGTTGTGAAAAATTAGGTTTATAAATGTAGAATGCTTAGCAGAGTAAAATCTATTATTATTTATGAGTACATGATCATAGTACATGCAAAAGTCCATGGTACAGTGTCTGGTACACAGTACGTGCTTGATAAATAATAGCTTTTATTACTAATAACTGATTTTGGGCTGTGTTCCCCAGCCCATGTCCCCATCTGTGCCCCAGATCTAAAACCTGGGTCTCTATCACCCCATGCCTCTGTGTCTGATCTGATGAAGTGTCCAGAGAGCTGTTCCCATCGTCCTCCTGGGCTCCTCTTCCTGGGGAGGGCTCCCTGCTTCCACCTGTTGCTTGTCTTGTCCTCTCGAGACACTGAGCTCTTTTCCGTGCTTCCCTGACCCCGGGGCAGCAGGTGCTCCCTGCTTGGGGGTGAGGGACATTAGCACAGTCTTTCCCTCTAAGGCCTCCCCATGTGGTCTACCCTGCCTGCTGTCACTAACCGACATGTTCCCCATGCTCTCAGGACATGGGGAAGACGTGTTCCAGAAATCTCCAGGAAGTGGGCAGCACCTGCATGGTGGAAAATGGGCAACAACCCAGATACAGGCATATAATAGACACAACCTATTTGAAGATCAGCCCCCAGATGTGGCATAACCAAAAGAACATGGGCACTGAAAATTGACGTGAGTTCAAATCCTCAAATATACCTATCCTGTAGGAACCATGGGATTTTTTTTTTGTATATTAAATGCACAAAATAAGTTCTACCTGCTCAATTATATTGAGAAGTACACACAAGCAAACAACCAAAACCTCATATGATGTACGTGCATGGCACAAACTGGATGCTCAGACAAGAGAAGCGATTGCGGTCGCCTTTCTGATCTACCCAAGACTCTCCTGCTTTGTCCAACTCCAAGTGTCGGAGGAGCAGGTTGAGCCATTGGCTTTACTCTTCTCTACCCATATTCTCCAGGGGTTCTTGTGGATTTTAATACTCAGATGTACACCCCCAGCCTAGGCCTCTCCCCTCAAGTCTGAATCTGTAGAGCTAACCTCCCACTCAATAGCACTGCTCGGACATCTGGAAGGCTTCTCAAAGGCATCACAGTCGAGGGAGAGCTCTTGGTTCTCCAACCTCCCCCTGGCCCGGCCCCTGCATGCCTTGCTCCCGCTCAGTGTCGCCATCTGAGTAAATGGCACCTGCACTGCCCCAGGAGCTCAGGCGGAAAGCCTAAGTGATAACCTTGATTCTTTTCCCCTTCACACCCTGAATCCAAATCATAAGCAACACTGTCAGCTCCACCTGTAAAATATACCCTGAATCTAAAAAACAAAACAAAACAAAACAATATATCCTGAATCCGACCACTTCTTAGCTCTCCACGGCTATCACCTCAGCCCAAGTGACCATCGTCTCCCTTAGAGCAGTGCTTCTCACAGGAGTCCCCAGAGGACGCAGACTCTGCCTCAGTGGGTCTGGGCTGGGGCCACGATCCCAGTTGCTGTGGGTGTGACCGGGTCCCGGGGCTCACCCTCTGACAAGTGCCCCGCCTCTTCCCTTGCCCACTTCTTCCCCAGCAGCAACCAGAGAGATCCTAGGAAGAACACAAATACCTTCACTTCAAACATGGAGTGAAATTCAAAATTTTAACATCACCTCCAAGCCTGGGCATGGTCTGGCTCCGGGCTGCCTCCCCAGCCTCAAGTCTGTGCATCTGCCCCTCACTCACTCGTGCACTTCGCCACAGTGGCCTTCTTCCCGTTCCTCAAACGCACCAAGCTGCCTCCAGCCTCAGGGTCCTTGCATTTGCTGGTTCCTCTGCCAGATGAATGCTGAGCTGGAGAGTCCAGTGGAGCATGAAGCTCCATGCAAACAGGTGAATTAGAGTCCCCGGTGACAAGGGATGGGCTCTCGCTGTTGAGAACTGACCCCGGAGCAACTCCTGCAGCCATTCTCCCCGGAAACAGTGGTCTCCTCATGCCACCTCTCAGTGCTCTGCATTTTGTCATTTCCGTTTGTTATGTAGACAGCAACTTAGCTTGAAGCTGTGCTGTGAGACGGCCACAGCAAGGCCAGCAAGGACGCTCCTGAGACCTGCACAGGAAGGTCATCCCAAGTCAGATGCCCTAGAAATGACCCCCTCCCAACCTCACCAGATGCCTGACTCCTTGAAAACTAAGGGATCAACTGGAAAAATCTTTCTCCAACCATGGCCTAGAGGAATATGAGGCTGCTACTTGGTCTTTGTAGTCACCCTTGAAATTCTATCCTATCTGGTCATCCAGGGGACAGGTGAGAAGGCAGAGTGGCTCTGCCCAGGATCTCAGGGGTCAGCCTGCTCAGCTTCAAACTCCAACTCTGCCAGCTTGGATGCATTGCCATAGGAAAGCTACTTAAGTTAAGACTTGTGTTCCTTGTCTGTAAAATGGGTAGAATAGTGGTTCCCTACCCTACGTGATCACAAACATGTTCACGTACAGGTTGAACTTAGAATGGTTTCTGGCACACAGTACACACCCAGAAAATGTCAGCTATAATTATCAAGCCTCATCTCTGGTGTCCTCCAATGACACAGCAACCAAGACAGCAGAGTTGGATGAAACAGCATGAGGTTTTGCTAACCAGGCACATTCAGGTTTGAATCCCAGCTCTGCCTGTCTACATGTCTCTGGCGCTAGTTGTTTCACCTCAGTTTTCTCATCTGCAAAATGGGGATGTTAATAGCAACCTTCTGGGTCCAGTGAGGTATATTCACAAGTTCACAAATGTAAAATGCCTGGCACTTAGAAGAGGCTTAATAAATGTTAGCTCCCTTCCTCCTGTCTTCCTTAATCTCCCTCTGAAGTTTGCCTCTGCATTCACAGTACTTTTTTTTTTTTTTTACTTTCACTGTCACACTGAATAAATGAATACATTAATTTAGCACAAGCAGATACTTTCAGAACCCAGGCTGGTACATTTCCCAGGTTTCGCCGCCATCCATCATGAAACATTAACAAGAGCACTTAAAGAAACACAGCCACATCAGAGAGAGAACGAAGCTCCTTCGATGCTTGGTGGTTCCTGTGCCAAGTGTCACATGCTATTAAGGCTGAGGGCAGGCGAGGCTGAGCTGAGGGGGGAAATCCCAAGAGGGGAACAGAGGAAGAACAGTGATCGAGAAGCTGCACTGTTCATAGCTGGGGCTTGCTGCTGGACAGCCTCTGCCATCCCCAGAGCTTTGGCAAATAAAAAATCAATGCTTTGCAGTCACAGAAAAGGTAGAAACTACCTAACTGCCCCATCAACAGGAAACCGGTTAAAGAAAGTATAGTCCATGCATACTATGAAATACTTTGCATCCATTACAGAGAAAGAAATGAATTTATATGTGCTGCCATGGAAAACTGCCAAGTGAAAAAGCAAGGTGGAGAATTCTATGTATGGGATGGTTCCATTTACGCTAAGAAAGCTCTGTAGTCATATATGGACATATATGCATGTAAATGCATAAGCTGCTCACCAAACGGGTGACAGCGGTTATCTGCAGGCAGGGCGCAAGCAGACTGAAGGGACTCATGGATGTTGAAGCCACACTGGTGCTTTTTACCATGTTTACGTCTATGCCAGTGATTGTTTTACATGTGTATTACTTGGGAATTTCAGGGAGAAAAAAGAGTTGGGGCAGATGGGGGGAGAAAAGAGGAGAAAACTAATAGTTCTTTGCCCACAAACCCAAGCCCATCCAGTCAGGCATACTAGGGTCTGGGGGAAGCCTTGATTCCTGCATATCGCAGTTTATTCAGAGAAATGTCCAACCGTGCAGGCACTGCTGAGCCTTGGCCTGCTTCCTTAGTACCTCTGCAGAGGGGCTGGGATGGGGGCTGCCTTGGCCCAGGACCCCAGCAGAACCCACCCTGTGGCTCAGCTCTGCCCGCTTCATACCAGAGCAGCCCTGGAAAGAAGCTGGTCCCAAGCAGTCAGCGGGAGACCAAGCTCCCACCAAGCACTCCCTCTCAGAGCCCCCAGCCCTGGTGAAGACGCTGAAGGAAGATTTCCAATCACTGGGGTTGGAGGGGCACAAATGGCATTTTTTCCAATAGGCTTCATTTAATGGGTTAATACCCTGGATTCATCTCTGTGCATCAGATTTATTATCAGATAAGGTCAATCCTTGCTCCGGGATGTTGCATGGTCTCAGTCACCCGCAGGGTGATGAGCTTCCTACTTTGGCACTCAAGGTCCTCGAAGATCTGGCCTAACTAAATACTCATCCTGCTAGGTTGAAAGAAAAAGCATATCCTGTTACACGTTGTGACTCATCCTGCCAGAAATGGTTTTTAGAAGCAGATGCCATCTGTCAAGGCTGCCACCTGCCCTGTCTTTGCTAGGAGGGCTAAGGTGGATGACGGGCTGGTCTACCAAGCCTCAGCTTTTCACTCGGATCCGCCACAGGCTCTTAAATGAAGCAGGACTGGTAATAATTCAAATTATAAAGCAAGTTCCCATGCACTGAGCTTTAACCTTGTGCCACACGGTGCTAAGTGCTTCACATACATTATCCCACTCATTTCTCGCAATTAAATTTCAAAGTGGATATCATGTGCTCCCTTTAGAGATGGGGAAACTGAGGCCCAGCAAGCATATGGTGAAAGGGGGCTTTTGACCTCTAAGCAAAACTGCCTCCCCAAGGCATGGCCTGTGCCCACTGTCCCCAGCAGGAGCTGCCTGATGTGGGCACCGCTGCAGCCACGGTGGCCTGTTGGTGTGTGTGGCAAGGGACATTCCAGTGAGCATGTCCTGTGGACATGGCACATGATATGTCCTCTGTGCATCACAGGTTCCGGAATTCCCCATCCCTCTGTCCCACAGGGAAGTGCGCCCAGGTCCTGCTTCTCCCTCGTGGGGCCCGGCAGGTTGAAAAGGCTTGAGTTAGGCTCTTACTTAATCTCTCTGCTCTTACAGGACCCTTGAGAAAAGACATCCCTCCCGGACACTAGCTGTGAAGGATGCCTTCCAGAAAAAGGCTCTTCAAGTGTGACAACAGGGTCTGCACAGCAAACCTAATGACTTTGCACAGCAGCCCGAGTGGAACCGGTTTTTCTCCTAAGAGCTGTAATACTTTGAATTAAGACTCAAATGATGGGATTCCGGTGCTGTCTTGACCATCAGAACTGTGTGACCATGGGCAAAATAGCTCCCCGTCTTGAGGCCAACTTTATTGAGAAATAATTTACATAGGATAAAATATACCCATGTTAAGTGTTCAATGAGTTTTTATAAATGTGACACTTCTATAACCACCACCACAATCAAGATATATACATTTCTATCACTCCCCAAAACTCTACTTTCTGCTTTAAGTCACTAAAGATTAAATTTGCCTTTTATAGAATTTTATAAAGATGGAATCATTCTGTATATAGTCTTTTTTGTTTGGCCTCTATCACTCCTCATGATGTTTTTGAGATGCATTCATGTTGTTAGATGTATCGGAAGTTCAATCTTTTTAATTGCTGGGTAGTATTCCATGGTATGAATACACCAAAATTTGCATACCCATTTACTTGTTGTTGGACATTTGGCTTGTTTCCAGTTTAGGGCTGTTGTGAACAAAGCTGCTAGGATCTTATGTAAACAAGTCTTTTGTGTGATTGCATGTTTTCATTTCTCTTGGTTAGATACTCAGGCATGGAAGTTCTGGGTCATGTGGTGGGTGTGTTAGTTTGCTAGGGCTGCCATAACAAAGTACCACAACTGGGCGGCTTAAAACAACAGAAATTTATTGTCTTACAGTTCTAGAGGCTAGAAGTCCAAAGTCAAGGTGTCAGCAGGGCCGTGCTCTCTCCAAAGCCTCCAGGGGAGAATTCCTCCTTGCCTATTCTGGCTTCCGGCAGCCCCAGTCCCAGCCCTTGGCCTGTGGCAACTGAACTCCCACGTCGCCTCTGCCTTCACATGCCATCGTCCCTCTGTGTCAGTGTCGTCACATGGCATTCTCCTCTGTGTGTTTCTGTGTCCAGATTTCTCTCTTATAAGGATGCCAGTCATATTGGATTAGGGCCCAACATAATGACCTCATCTTAACATCTGAAAAGACCCTATTTCCAAATAAGGTCACATTCACAGGTACCAGAGGTTAGGACTTCAATATATCTTTTTTGGGGGACAGAATTCAACCTATAACATAGTAAATACATGTTTAACTTTGTAAGAACTGCTAACTATTGTCTAAAGTGGTGGCATCGTCTTACACTCCCACAAGCAATATAAAAAAGTTCCAGTTGCTTCACATTCTTACCAACCCTTGGTATTTGTCATAGTTGTGTGTTTTAGCATTCTAATGGGCGTGTAGAGAGATCTCATTGTGGTTTTATTTTGCATTTCCCTGGTTATCAATGATATTGATCTTTTCATGTGCTTATTTGCCATTTATAAATCTTCTGTACCTATTCGAATATTTTGTCCAATTTTTCATTGGATAGGTTGTTCTCTTATTATTTAGTCATAAGTGTTTACCGTAGACTAAATATTTGTGTCTCGTCCAATTCACATGTTGAAATCTAAGCCCCAGTTTGGAAGTGGGGCCTTTGGGAGGTGATTAGGTCATGAAGGCAGGTCCTCATGAAAGGGAATAGCGCCCTCATCAATGTGCCCAGAGAGCTCCCTCATCTCTTCCACTGCGGGATAACACACCGAGAAGACAGCCCTCTCGGAGCCAGGAAGCGGGCCCTCACCAGCCACCACGTGTGCTGCACCTTGATCTTGGACTTCCAGCCTCCAGAACTGTGAGAATAAAGGTTTGTATGTATAAGTCACCCAGTCTATGGCATTCTGTTATAGCAGCCTGAATGGACAAAGGCAATGTTCTTTAGAATATATTCTCTCTCTAGGCCATTTGAAAAACAGGAGTAACAGTCTATTTCTGAAGTTCCTTAGAGCTTTTCTATCTCAAGTGGTGGAATGGTGGGAATGTCAGCCCACTAGCCAGATACAAACACTGAGCTGTACCACGTCCCTTAACACAGAAATCTTACTCTAGAGAATTTATCCTGAGGGGAATTACAAGGATTTAGTGATAAGTATGTTTCTCATAGCACAGTTTATCCTAGAGAAAAACTGGAATTAATCTAAATGCCCTAAAACAGGAAATATAAGTCCACATGATAGAACGTATAGAGACACTAAGACAGAACCCATACAAATTAACAAGGTGCTTATAATATTGAGTGAAAAAAAAGCCAGTTACAAAGTATTAAACGTAATATTATATTTAAAAATGTTCATAATTAGCACAGAAAGATATCAGATAAGAAATACATCAAAATATTAACAGTAATTGTTTCTAGATGGCAGAAATTTGGGTAATTTTTATTTCCTTTTGACTTATCTGTATTCTCTGATCCCTCTACACTCGGCTAATAATAATTGCCTGAGTATTGAATTGTGTTACTGCCAGGGTATGATTTTCAAAGGACAGACATTTGACATTACCTTGGTTATCCTGAAGGCTAACCATAGCAAAGTGGAAAAAGCACACGCTTGTGATCTCTTAGAGGTCCCCATCACCAGCCCCTCTCTAGAACTGGTCTCGCTCAGCAGATCCTAGCTCCATCGGCAGCAGTGGTGGGAACAACACTAGACCCGGCCAAGCTAAGACTTGGTCATTTTCAAACCTTCTCCGAAGCAAACAAAATCAAGAGAAAGAGCCAAAGCCTCTTGCCTTCTTTCCAGGGCCCGCCTCTTCTCTGCCCATTCAGTCACAAGACAGGGTGGGTCAGAAGGCTTGACTCCATCCATTCCATAATCCTCAGAGGCCAGGACTCACCATCTACAAGTGACTGTGGGTGGCCAAGTCCAGGTTCAAGAGCTGGAAGATCCCAGTGCAAGTGCTGGTATTCCCACTTGTTTGCTGCAGAAGCCGGGCACATCCCTGAGCCTTCCTGAGCCTTGGTTTGCTCATCTCTGGAAGGGGTCATGCTGTCTGCCTCGCAGAGCTATAAGGAGGATGAAGGATGATGCCAGTACTGGAGGGAGATGGGCAGATACCAGCCATCCAGCAGATGCTCATTTTGTTTTGCAATTAGACTTTTGAATATCCAGGCTTAGGAGGAGCAGGGAGGCAGGGACATTTCAGCAAGCAAAGGGCAGCTGTAGCCCTTGGTATGATCTGAGGGCTGCTCCAGTCCTCCGTGGTGGCATCAACTGATGTACAATGCCAGCTTCTCCATGTCTGCTGGGGGCCCACCAGCCTATGGGACCTGCAATAGTGGACAGCCTCATTCCCACCAGGGCTGTGGGTTTCTATGTGCTGAGGGCAGCTTGCCAAGGGAAATCTATCTGGACAAGCTTGGCCACAGACTCAAGGATGGCAAGCTATAGCAGCCCAAGCCAGGGACCCAGAGGGAAAGTGCCATCTCTCACCCTGCCTCTGCTTGGTGCAGGAGGGGCTGGCATTTTCTGACACTCCTGCCACACGCCTATAGCAGACCCTTCAGGAAATCTGTAGTCCTAGGGGTAGGGTTGGGGGGTGGGTATGTCTTCCTGCAGTGCCTGAGGAGAGGTGGGCTGTACAATAAGCCAGGTCTGAGTTCCAGTCTTGGCTCTGCCATAGTCAAGCTGTGTGGTTTTGTGCTAGTTACTTAACCTCTCTGCACCTCGTGTTCTATATCCGTAAATTGAAGCAATAAACATGCCTAACTCACAGTGTTATTAAGACTAAAGGTTTTATATTTAAAGCATCTAGCACAGTGCTCAGAGAATAACTGCTTTTTGAAATTTGTTGTATAATTCCCTTGTTTCTGGTCAGCACCCTCACCCTAAAATTCACTCCAACATAACCCCACCCTGGGAAGCTCCCCAAGCCCTACACCCTAGTGCTTCTGAGCCCACCCTCCCTCCTGCCCTCTGAGCTCCAGCATTTTGGGGCACATGGCACACACCACTGCAGGGCCTCAGCTCTGACGTAGTCATGAGTCCACATCCCTGCCAGCCACATGTGGCTGCCCAGCACTTGTCTGCACAAAGACAAAAAGCAGGAGGAAGCTGGGCCTCCTCTGCCCCGTTTCAAACAGGCCCGATGGGCTGATAAGAGTATTTGTATTAAAGGAAACAGAGCTCCTGCCCCACACCTCCATTTTTTTCTCAGTGGGCTTCACTCCGCAGCCCCGCAAGGTCGGTAATGAGAGACTATCAGAACACAAAGCACGTCGGTATGAAGTCACAGTCAGAGATGCTGGGTGTGCGTTTTCTGCTTTTCTGGCATTTGCTAGAGAGGCCGTTAACATTTCTGCTGATGGAGCTGAAGGCCCTAACCCGGCCTCTCTCAACACCATTTGCAAAGGCGGGGGATACTCTGCAAGGTGGGGGCGGGGCCAGAGGAAAGCTCTGGTGCCCTCATCAGTCCAGTGCGGTACCCCTGCCCCTGGCAGCCAATTCGACCTTCAGTGACATCACGGTACATGTCAAAAGCTACCCATGTTCTCTGCCCCAGCCCTAGTGTAGCTGGTTTTGAATTTCTGCTTTGTCATTTACCAGCTGGTGACTTTGGATGGATCACATAACCTTTCTGGGCTTCAGTTTCCTCAGCGGTAAAATACTAGTGACCTCCTCACCCAATCAGAGTTGAGGTGACAATTAAATGAGGCATGTTTTTGAATCGTATGGCAAGTACCTGGCCCATGGTAAAAGCTCAGTACGTTTTAGTTCCCATTTCTTCTCATCCCTTTCCAGCCTGTTGATATCCCTTGTCTAATTCTACATGTAACTGATCACCAGACTAGGGCTGGTGAACATCTGGCATCTTTACCATCCTAAACCTAGGCCAGGGCCTGGGCAGACGTGACTATCTCTCCCTACTGTGGTAGGAAGAATTAGGGCCCCCAAGGAGCTCACATCCTAATCCCTGAAATCTGTGGATATGTTATCTGACATGGTAAACGGGACTTAGCACACGTGATTCATTTAAGGATATCGAGATGGAGAGAGTATCCTGGATTATCCAGGAGAGCCCAGTGTCCTCACAAGGGTCCTTATAAGTGGGGACAAGAGAGTCAGCGTTAGGGTAATGCAGCACGAGACAGATTCCAACCGGCCATTGCTGGTCCCGAAGCTGGAGGAAGGTCCACAAGCCATGGGATACGATCGGCCTCTAGAATCTGTACTGGGCAAGGAAACGGATTCTCCTCTAGAGCCCGCAGAAGGAATGCAGACCTTCGGACCCCTTGCTTTTAGCCTGGTGAAACGTGGCTAAAAGGTCTGGACTTCCGACCTCCAGATTTGTAAGCAAATAAACTTGTGTTGTTTTTAAGCCACCAAATTTGTGTGATTTGTTATATCAGCACTAGGAAACTAATATATCCACCCTCTTTCCCCATCGGAATTCACTTGGCCTGAGAACTCTTTTCAATACAGTTCCAGTTCTGCAGGCAACCATCACAAATCAATTGGTGTAAAATATCAGGTGCAACCTTCAGCGAAAGCCCCACCTGGACCATAGATGATGCTATAGATGGTTTATAACCTTCCTAATGCTCTGATTATTCTGCCCTGCCTGCTGGCCCATTTGGCCTGATTTTCAGCACCCACCTATGCTACCTACTTTCCTGTTTCACCTGAGGCCCAGCAAGCTGAGGTCCACACCCCAGCCAGCTCTGGGTCACTTCCTGCAGGCTCAGACCCCTTCATGGCCCCAGAAAATAGACTGCTTCTTCCCAGGGCTTTAGTGCCCCAGTCTCAGCATGGGCCTGGCTTCTGAAGCTGCCCCGTGACCCACAGCTGACAGCTCCTCAGAGCAAAGGAACCCACATGAATGGCTGGATCAGAGGCAATGTTAGACCACAGCTCGTCTCCCCGGCTCCCACTTCCTCCAGCTTCAGTCAAAAGGCCGTCACCACAGAGGGTTACAGTAGATGCATAAATTCACATCCACCGGCCTGGGGCCACCATGGGAACAAAGGCTTCTCGCAGCAACAGCCAGCACCAAAAACTGCTTCCTCCGGGGGAACAAAGGATCCCAAATAAGGACATTTTTCTTCCACTTGTACATGAAGAGGAGCCATAGACAAGGACAAGGCTCCTGGGGGTGGGCACCAAAGCAGAGAAAATAATGACTTACAGTTCAGAATGTCCTGATATCAAACACCTTTTCCCCAGCATCTATTTCTGGCAATCACCCCATGCAAATGTAACCATACATGCATCCTTCTGTTGTGTGCATACAGCATCTCCCTCCAGGACAACCGGAACCACAGGAAGGCTGCCGTGTGTGTGTGTGTGTGTGTGTGTGTGTGTGTGTGTGTGTGTGTGCGTGTGCGTGTGTGTGTGTGTGTGTGTGCTCACATGCAAGAAGTATTGCATACACATACACATGGGGTATCTACTTACAAACCCAAGACATTTATGCATTAAACTACATGGAGGTGGTTAAATACTAACTTCATGGTATGCATGTGCCCAGATAGAACACATGTACTTAGAGGTACAAACACATTCATCCTGTGGCATATATATAATGGTGTGTAGGATCAACACCTCAAAACCATGGTGAGTCCCTTTCCACGCACCCACCCAAGCCCACACCAGATGGACAGCCATGCCGAATGCACACTGGCGTACATCTCAAAATGCCTTTGTGAAAACAAGCAAAAGCCAAGTAAATAGAAGCAAAGGCCTTTGATGTTTGTGTTTCTCCAGCAGGACTGCCACCTGACACAAGGGTTTGACGGCCACAAGCTGCCCACTCTGTTGCAGCAGGCAGCCACCGTGAATACAGGGCTGGTGCATCTGATAGCATGGTAATCATTTCCCAGGGGTCTTGGGTGCCTATATTAACACACACACACACACACACACCCCTGAGTGTGTGCAGCTGCCTCTTCTTTCTAAATCTCTCATATAATACACTCTGCAATCTAGCCCCCCTCCTGCTCTGCTGGGCTAAACTATTTCGGGAATTGGCACAGATGCTGAGAGCGAAGATATTATTCTGAGATGCTCAACAGAGATCAAAGCTGCTTAATCAAAGCTGTCGACTCAGTGCACAGCGCCTTGGCACGTCCTGAGAGCCCAGGTGGGGAGGAAGAAGTCAAAGTGGATAATTTAGGAGACAGACAGAACCAGCAGTGAGACTGCAGGTCTGACAAGAATCCTTCAGCCAAGATCAGGGAGGAACTCCTGAGGTCATCTAAGTCCCTGCTTTGTCTCACTTGCCATCTCCAGATGGAAGTTTGCTCAAAATAGCCCCAGAAAAACTAGAATCTCTCTATTTAAAAAGCCCTCCAGGGAGGAAGATTTCCTAACATTGTATTGAACAATCCTCGCACTTAGGAAATGGCTTTGTCTCCTGGTACAGGTCTGATGAAACACTCCTGACCTTACTTGGAACGACAGACCCTCCCTGGACTGTGACTGGGTGGGGCTGGCTGGGACTTGAGGGGTGGCTGCAGCTGAGGAAGTCATTGTGGGCTCAGCCCCGCCGTGGGGAACTGGAGACACGGCTAGGGGCATCCAGCTAGACTCCCCAGCTAGGAGGGTCTTCACCTAAGGTTTTCAACTGAAGAGAATCCCTGCATCCCCCAACAAACATAAAGTGGCCATTAATTAATTAATGAGATCAATATTTATTAAGTATAGTACCTACTATACGCCAATTGCTGTTCTAGGTGCTAGGAATACAGCCTGAACAAAACAAAGTCTCTGCCCCTAGGGAGCTCACATTTTAGACAGAAATGAGAGCAATAGGGGAGACAGATGAAATTACAATAAAAATTTTATTTCAGATTGTTATGAATGCTAGGCAGGAAACAGAGTGCTATGGAAGACAGAGAGAGTATGCAGAGGCCATGGGGATGGAAGGCTGTGTTAACATGGATGGGGTGAGCAGAGAAGTCACTTTGAGTGGGTGACATTTGAGCCAAAGCCTGAAGGACGAGAAGGAGCTGGCCATGGGAAGAGCGGTGGGAACGGTGTTTCAGGCAGAGGGAACAGCGAGTGCCAATGCCGGGAAGTGGTGAGAGTTTGCAGTGTCTGCATGAGGCCTGGGTGGCCGCGTGTAGTGAGCAAAAGGGGCAGGGTGGGAGGAGGGGACCCCAGCCAGCCGGGCTTGGGCCAGCGCAGGAGAGCCTGGGAGATCACAGTGAGGAGTCTGCCTTTATTCCAAGGGTTTTAACTCATCGGCTGCTGAGGAGGGCGGCTTCAAAGAGGGCAAGCTTAGCAGCAGAGAGGCCATCTGAGCACCTCCCGCAGCACTCCCGGCAGAAGACGGTGGTCCCTTGGACTTGGGAGTAGCAGTAGAGGTGGAGAAAAATGGGTAGATTGAAGGTTTACTTTGTAGGCAGAAGTGATGGTCTTGCTGGTGGATTGAACAAAGAGGATAAGGGAATTCGAGAATGTGCCATTGGTTGTTATAAAGTCCAGCTACCTAGAGTCAAAAATCCCAGGGTGTGGAGAGGCTTTCGAAAGGGTTAAAATTTACCCCGGGCCTTCCCAGGTGGGCATCCCCGCCGCGTCCATGGGACAGTAAGCGAACCAGCCGCAGGGGCCAGCCTGGCCGTGGCACAGCTGGAGCAATGGTTTCTGGAGAGCTCTTTTTTGGGTGGTGAGGAACTCTGCCCTCCGCAACACCCATGCCTTGGTCCTGGTTATGCTCCTCCCTAGAGGTCGTGAGGAACATGCAAGCCCCCTCCCTAGGTGGGGACTATAGACAGTGCTGATGGTGTCCTGGGTCTCCAGGCTAAACATCCTGGGTATCTATAGTTGCTCAGGCCACCCCTGGCTTGACATCAGCACCACAATGTCCCTTCACAAGTGGGGCACTTGGTGTGGGTCTTAGAAAATCCCCAGAGGATCAGAAGCCAGATGTCATCCCTCCTGAGCCAAACATTTGGAACCCTTTGCTCACAACCCAGCCACATGGCCCAGAAAACCGGGCTGGCGAAACCCTGTCCCTTTAGCCTTACTCCTCTCCTGCTAGAACTACGTTTCGTCCTAAAACGCCCTCCTAGGCCTGAGAGAGGAGTAGCACTATGCAGAGCTGTGTTTCCCAAGTAGGCCCTGAACTGATGGTCCCTTAAGACACTGCGTGGGAAAAGGGATTTTTGAGGAAATAAATCTGGCCAATGCTGTATATTATAAAATATAGCATTACATATCATATGCATTTATATACATTTTATATATAATATATATATAAATATTATACTATATGATAATCTTCTTTCAGAGTTTCACGAGACATATGAGCAGGCTCTGAGAAGTCCTGCCATGAAGCCACCCATCAGCTTGGTTCACCAGCGCATTGCCCACACCTATTGATGAAAACAGCCTTTCTTCCCTGAACACCTCTTATTAATAGCTTTGCTTTGGGAGATGCCATTCCAGATGAGTTATGAAATGGAATTTGTTATTTGGGTAACTGGAACCCCAAGTCCCACTTTGCCTTGAACTATGTAGATGTTTTAAAGCCCAAATGGCTGTTTTTCAGTTCAATTATCTGCTTAGTGGATTTCTTCTTTCTTTATTGGTACTTAAAGAGCTGGCTTCACTTACATACACAAAGTGACTTTTAACAAGTGAGCAGGAGGCAGGATCCGAATCCTTCCCACCTTCCCTTCGGCCGTCCTGAATCCAAATGAGCCATCCCTTGGCTGCCAACCAGACCTCAGATGGGACTGAATGTTTATACCCTGTTGCCAGTTCCTAGGGGGGATCCCGATGGCCGGGCCTTTCCCCCACATTTTCTCCACGTCCCACTCCAGCTCCCTGGTCACACACAAGGCCGGTCAACATGCAGCAGCAGGAGAACATGGCATGCAAAGCCCGGACCCAGCCTTCCCTCTGCAGGGGCTGCCCATGGGACGCCCAGGGCATGGCTTTTCTCTGAGCCTCGTTTTCCCTCGTGTTGAAGGAAGTAGGTGACTGCCAAAGCCCCTGTCAGCAATGGGTTTGTTTCGTTACCTCCACTCCAGTGTGCCTGTGTGGTCAGTTTCCCAGAGAATCAACCTAAAAATACAGCAGTGGAAAGTGTCCCCCTCATGCACAACCTTATTAAACACCGGAAAACCTCTCAAAATAAATACAACCTTTGTTGCTAAAATATCTAGGAACATTTTGCCATTCTACATAGGGTGCCAGATCTATAGTGTAACGGTTAGGGGGTTAAAAATAGTAATGGTGGTGGTTGTGGGCTCCAGGGGTCCCCACGTGGGGCTGTGCGGGTTGTGCCCTCCATGTGGAGCCACTCATAGGTGATCCAACCATTCTAACCATTTCATAAGCTCTCCTGGTGACCAAATGCTCTTCAAAGGAGTGAGTCTACTTCACCTTCTACGTGAGACAACAAACCTGAAGTGAAACTGTCAGAGGTCCTCAAGCAGAAGCTAGGTTGTTTGAGCAAACATTTTAGGCATAGTGAGCCATGCTTGCTGGGGAATGGTGAGAACCCTCCAGAAATCCCAGGTCTTAGATGCCAGCCAAGGGTTAACTGTGTGAGCAGGACTTTCTAAGGAAAGTCTCAGGCCTGCTATGTCCATGCTTTCATGCACAAGAGCTGATACTCTGCTTCCACAGGAGTAAGTTAGGGCTCAAGAGATAAACCTGTGTACATCTGGGCTCATGACTAACTCTGTTGGACCTTCATTTCTTCATGGGTGGAAAATTAAGATAATAACATAAACTACCTTATGCTGTCATTGTGATGATACAATGAGTTAATACACCTAAGCCCCTACATATAAAGCATGTGGAACAGGACCTGGTACATAATAAAAACTCAATAAATGTTAGATAATATTAGTATTAGTACTACTGGTCCAAATCACATGGCTAGTAATTGGCAAAATGAGACTTCAAACTCTGGTCTGTCTTATTCCACAACATTTTTGCTTCCACAAAGTTCTACTTTTTTCAAGTACGAAGATTGCTTTTTTGGTTCATGTGGTGAGAAGCATGTATGTGAAGGTTCCTGTGTTTTACTTATTACTCTTCAGACACAGAAGTTTTACTTATTACTCTCTCAGTCCCAGTACCCAGCTTCCCAGGGAGGGGAATGATTGGCCCAATCTATTTCAGGAGATCTCACCTGGATCATTCATGTGGGCACAAGGAGTGAGGTCACATAGAACTCTGATAGCTCCCCTTGAAACCATACGGATTTGTGGAAGGAATTTCTAGAAAAGGGATTCAAGGCAGACAATCCTATAAGTGTCCATGATAAGTGGTACAAAAATATATACCTCCCAGTGTTATTCTGAGTATTGAATAACATAACATACATAGAGTGCTTAATAATTGATAAGCTATGATCACTTAGTCAGAAATCCATATCCAAAATAAATGTCCACTCTCTGGTCTACCCTAAGAAGAGACTAAGAAACTAAGAGAGCAAAATGACCATATCTATGAAGGATCCCGAACCCCCGTGTGTGTGTCAGCACTGGCAGGGTGGGAGGGGAGGGGGAAAGATGCCAGGGGTTCGTGAGCATGGAGGTAACTGGAGCTGAAGAGAGGCATACAAGGGATTGAAGGTGGAGGCAAAGCTGCTTCCAGGGAATATGGAGACTAGCAGTCAGGCCAGGCAGAAGTTTGCAGTCCTCCACGTGGCCAGAAAGCCAAAGCCCAACTTGATGGGCCAGGCAGCAGACACAGGCACCGTCCAGGGGAAACCAGGAAGGTGTTTTGAGGCTTTCTGCTGGCATAAGGACCAACCCAAGATCTCAAGCCAGCTCACGTCCTGCACATGAGAGGCAGTGAGGCTCCTAAAGGCCATGGCAAAGTTGTTTGTATGGATGGAGCTGAAAAAGGCCCAGAGGTGCTTTTACTGGATGCTTCACAGAAGCCTTAACTTGGAACTGCTGAGCTATGCTCAGACCACATCTGGTCCATTTGAATATTTTCAATTTTCAGCACTGAATCTCCCTTCTTTTAAGAGGAAACTCATTATCACATTTCACGAGGTGTGTGTCTATACCAAGAGGACGGATCAGGTCTTGTATATCAACCCGAAGGGTGTATGACAGCCTGAAGTTTTAGCATCCTTCAGGGTAAGTGAAAGAAGACTTAAAGATTCCAGAGCTCACCTCCTAAATTCCAAGAAGAGAATTGCTTGCAGGGCCTTGAATTCCTGCTCTCTCCCAGTGTGAAGCCAGTCTGCAGTCTCCTGGGCTCAAGCCCTGTGCCAACAGGGGCACTTCCTGGGCGATGAGCCCTTGAGTTACAGGCAGGGCCTCCAGAAAGTGGTGAACCCAGTGAACCAGACCCAGAGCCCTTTTCATAGGATGATGACATCCCCCCTTCCCACCGATGCTCAGCGGCAAGGCCTTGCTTCTCCACTGGTAGATGAGGGCATAGAGAAATAGAGATGGGTGGGATGCAGAGTAAAAGACACAGCTGTTAAGAGAACACCACAAACGTCTTTGGGTTCTCCAAAAGCTAGCAAATGCACTGACCAAATCTATTGCCCAGGCCCCTAATAGGTGAGATTCAGGCTTGAGAAAACAGAGCTCTCAAATAAGCCACTTTCTATTGATTGTAATTTCATGAGCATGAGGGTAAATTAGCCATTGAACTGGACATGGACTCAAAAGCTATTTGAGGCTTCATTGCAGTGCAAACCCCAATGACTTAGACTGCCTCTCAGGACAACTTTCAATGTCCCACCTCCCTTCCAACACTCACTGTTCACCAATCCTTAAGGTAAGATGGCCTGTGCTATGGTTTGGTTGTGCTTTGGATATGGTTTGCCCCCACCAAAACTCAAGTTCAGGTTTAATTGCCATGGTGGCAGTATTGGGAGGTGGGGCTGAGTGGGAGGTGTTTGGGTAACAGGGGTGGATCCCTCATGAATGGATTAATGTCCTCACTGTGGAAGTGAGTGAGTTCTTGCTCTCTTGGGACTGTGTTAGTTTCCAGAGAGTGTGCTTTTATAAACACGAGTTTGGCTTCCTAGTCTCTCTTGGCCCCTTTCCCACCATGCAATCTTTGCACACACCTGCTCCCCTGTTTTCCACCATAAGTGGAAGCAACGTGAAGCCCTCGCCAGACGCAGCTGCCCAATCTTGGATTTTCCAGCCACCAGAGTTGTGGGCTAAGTAAACTTCTTTTCTTTATAAATTACCCAGCCTCAGGTATTTTGTTATCACAACACTAAACAGAATAAGACAGCCAGGATTACCAGACTACTTTTCTGACTGGTTCTCCTGCTGCCAGTCTCTTTCCCTCCAATATATCCCCCACACTGCAGCTAAAGTAATCGGTTTAAAGAGAAAATCTGATGACATCACTGCTCTGCTCAGAAATTTCTGATTCTTCTGCACTACTTTTGGGATGAAATCCAGACCACCTCACTTGGCTTATATTGTTTGCACTCTCTGGTCTTGCCTCCTGGTACAGCCCATCTTGTGTCACTTCCTATCGCATAACTTCTGTTCCAACTTTCTCAACTCTTAGAAATTCTTCACATAGGTGATGAAGATACTGCTATGTATTAACCAAAAGTTATTTGCTTTTCCTCCTGGGGAGATGACTAGAAGTGTTGGATTTTGGGCTGTAAAGGATGACAGAGTCACAAAATGGAAAGTGCCTGGGTCCCTGAATCATTGCGTGGAAGAGAGCCATCTAAAGCCATCCAGCCAGGAACACCAGTGCTGGATCATTTTATGAGTGAAAAAACAAAACGTTTATTGTATGAAATCACTGAAATTTGGGGGATGCTTGTCACGGCAGTTGGTGTATTCTAACAAATACATGGGTATGTTCTTGTAGCCAATAGGCCTTTGCATGTTGTACTCTCTCTCACTACTACATCTTTCCCTTTATTGTTTGCCTAGATAATTCTTAATTATCTTTCAACAGTCTGGTATCACCTCTTCTTGGAAGTCTGCCTTGGTTCCTCAAGCTGAGTTAGGAGCCTTGTCTCCAAAGTGCACCAGAATTCTGTCCTTTTCTTCCAATGTACTTAACCCATGAAATTGTAATCGTTTCCTTCCTTGTCCATGTTCTCCAGTTCCTTGGCTCTGGACAGGGACTGTGCTTTGCTCACCTCTGTATTCCTGGAGCCAAGGATATGAGTCTTTTCCCAGAGGAGAAGTTCAGTAAATGTTTTTTGAACAAATGAATGAACAGTTGAATACATGCAGTACGTCAACATACAGATTTGCGAATGGGCTGTTCCTCAATGATGACCCATATATTTACACAGTGCCACCTCCCTCACACGTGTGTGCTGAGGACAGTGGGGCACGAGAAGAGTGTGGGGGCAGCCAGGTGCAGCAGCCCAGGCCCCATGTGGGGAAATCTATGCAGCAAACCTGCAGGACCGTGGCTGGTGTAGAAGCCAGAGCTCTGGGTTCTCTGCGTGTTGTGGACACAGGTGGGAGGGGCAAGAAGAAGTCAGGAAACCTTGGCACGATGTGAAAGAAGAGAGGAATGTAACTTTTTTAAGTATCTACTTTTTGCCAGAAAATTTAACTGTCAGTATATTATTTCAGTAAGTCTATCCGTAACTTACTCAACCCTGTGGAGTTTGCTGTTATTATCCCCATTTGACACTTAAACAAGCAGCTCAGAGTAGTTAAGTGACTTGCCCAAGGCCACACAGCTGGTAAGTGGCAGAGCTTGGAATCCAAACCAGACCTGTCTGTCTGCTGAGCAGGGGCTCCTCCCAGTGCATCCCAGGGGACAGAGGCTGAAGCCAGACATGCCCTCTTTCTCCAGGACACCCAGTGCCCAAACCCTGCGCAGATAGGAGGCCCAGGCATCAGTCTGGGCCTGAGGAAACCACGCAGAATGCTTCCCCTGGCAGCCGTCTGCCAGCAAGGACTGGAGGGGGAGGGAAGAAACACGCTGCTTGTCCCTGGGCCCACGCTCTGTCAGGCAGGTCTGATTTGCACGGCTGTCCCAGACACTGCGGAAACAAACACTGGGCTGTTGGGTCAGGTTCCCCTGATTTCTCAGATGAGGGAGCCAGGCTGGAGCCAGCACATTTCTCAACCCCCGAGCAACTGCTGACCAGGCCTCCTGGGCTCTGTCTCCACTGGCAGCTGTGAGCGGTGGTGTAGCCTCTTGGCGGGCTGAGCACCTCTCGGCCCTGTTGGCAGGTGAGGGCCCAGTGTCCCGAATGCCAGGGACCTCCCCCTCTGTCTGGGGAAACAGATCCAGGAGCTCAGCCAGGAGCTCCAGGCCCAGGTCAAGACTTCACTTGCCCCAACAACATGGCAGCCAAGCAGAGGGCCCCGAATGACTGGCAGGGAGATCAGGGAGGCAAACATCCTTCTGGGACGTGGCTAGGAGAAGAGATTAGAGAGGAAAGACTGGGAGGAGTTTGGGGGCCCAGGATGAGCTGTCTCAGTGGTCATGATCTTCCCGGGGGTCTCTGCCAGGCACTGTGATGAGCAGACGTAGCTCCTGCCCCCAAGGGAGCAGGGAGAGGGAGCCACACACGAAGTAGATGGTCTTAGTACAGCGTCAAAGGGAGCAGCTTCTTCAGGCCCTACCCTGATTGGCTGTGTGCCCTTGGAAAGCGAAGACTCTCTGGGCCTTCGTTTCATTGTCTGTGAAGTGGGAGTAAACAGTATCTACTTAAAGAGTATGTGGGCAAAGGGCCTTGCTCATAAATGTTCCTTGCTAAATGCCATGTGAATTTTTTGTAGAGGTCAGGGGCCTAGGCTGACATTTCTTTTATAACATCCATGGTTTCTAGCCCAGTGCTGAGGACTTAGTAGTTTTCTAAGTAGGAGAGAGGTCGAAGGCACATCCCCACAAGATAGGAACAACTGCCATCAATAACAGCTTTAGGATGTACGTCTGTCCCTACTGGGTTTGCTCCAAGGAATCGGCCTCTTTGAACTGACCCGGAGGAAACCACAAAACAGGCAACAGCAGGTGGGAAGGGGTTGGCCAGTTCAACAGTCTCATAATAATGAGTCTGGATAATCTAAACATGATAAAAGCTCCTTGAATAATCAAGGACAGTCTGCAATTGTGGGGATAACTCCTACCTAGATGGCACTTTTAGTTTGCAAAGCTCTGCCATGAACATTAATTCATCTGGGGAACCCAATTATTATGTGTTGAAGGATAGACCTTTGCAACAGCCTCACGATGTGAATTATTAAGGGTCCTGATCTAACCAATAAGAAAGCTGAGGTTCAGAGAAGCAAATGAAATTGGTAGAAAAAGATGAATCCTTTTTGATGTCAAACCCAGCGTTCTTTGCACCGCACCAAACATTCCCTGTGAACAGATGGTAATGGGGGGAGCACAGCCACTGACCCCCGTGCCAGGCAGGAAATCCTGCCTGCAGTTGTCCTCAGTGTGCTGGGCTTGGAGATGGGTCTTTGAAGCAACAGCAGAAGCTATTGCCCGCACCCCCACCCTGCCTGCCAGCGGGCATGTTCCCTGGTGGGTGGCAACCATGGAAAGATGGGAGGGGGCGACGGGCACAGCTGGAATGCAAACAAACAACAAGGCTAGAGAAAGATTGGCATGGGTCTCTCCTGCTGATGGAGGGTATGTAAAATATGGAAATAAAAATTACACAACTGAGCTGCCTCCTGGGAAGACGATGGCTAATTAGATGTCTCACAGCATACTGGCTCCCAACCACTAAGCAATCTTTACCCTCGAATTGCAAACCCCAGCCACGAGCCAGGCATGATGCCCTCACAGCCACCGCTCAGAGGGTGCTTTGTAGGTGCCACACTCGGTGCTAGGGGCTCGCATTCATCATCTATTAAATGCAAGTCTCTCCTTACAACCCCGAGAGTGAGGAGCTCTGAGCATCCTTATTTGCTAGCCGAGGAAGTAGAGGCAAGGGGAGGTTATGTGAGCACCCTAGTCTTGGTGGGAAGGTGAAAGGTAGTCAGTGACTCTAGAAACAAAAGGAAAGATAGCCCTAAATCCATAAAGACAGACTTGTTTTTGCTTTCTTCTACGGGCATTTTATAGGGTGAAATAGATGACAAATCCTGGTTTGGCAAAGCTGGAAAGGCCCTCAGAGAACATCTGGACCACTGTTTTACCAACTTTCTCTTTCCCTCCCTTCCTCCCTCCCGCCCTCCCTTCCTTCCAGCAACAGGAAGGAAAATGCAGCCTTGTGCGGAAGCCTGGTAGACAAAACAGAGCACGGAGGAGCCACCAGCAGAAGTGGTGCTGGAACCCAGGGGGTTCACGGAATCCAGTTTGAAAACCAATGTCCTTGTTCAACTCCTTCCTCCTGCACATGGGAAAACAGAGATCTGGAGATGCTAAATGACCTGCCCAGTGTCAAAAAGCCAATAAGGGTAGAGGCAGAACAAGAAATCAGGCTCCTAGTTGCTCAGGTTGAGTATTTGGGGCTGGGCCAGGGAAACTTTACTGCTCTGGACCACTGTGTAGATAGATGTAGATGATATGTTAATAGATATTGATGATACAGATATTGATGTAGATGCAGAGACATGAAGATACCGATATATAATTTACTGAGAATTCTTTGTGCCAGGCTGTGTGGGTATACTGGGGTGCAGAGTTGGGGGAATGTGGGCCCCGTTCCCCAGGAGCTCACAGTAGAGCTGGGGAGACAGACAGGGGTTGTGGGGCTACCCCACAAACCAGAGGTGGAGGTGCCTATGACAGCTTATGAGGACTATTAGAGTGGGAGAAAGGGTTGTTCTGGGCTGGCAGGGACTAAGGCTTTGGGAAGGGGTGATTAGACAGCCAGGGCTAGGAGGCTTGGTGGGGCCACCCCAGGGCGAGGCTCTGTGAGAGCAAAGGCAGAGGGGCAGGACAGTGCAGGCACGGTTTGGGGAACACACTAGTGCCTTTCAACACTGAGACCCATTCAGGCCCTTCCCTGACAGGGTTTGTTCTCCGCCCCCCCCAACCCTGTCCCAGTCTAGGACCCATGTGAAGGCTCAGCCTCTTGGTTTCCAGCAACTGCCCTCAAGATGGGAGGGGCGGGGGGTAGGGAGAGCAGGAAACAGGAAATTAATTCTCCTGGCTGTGTGTGTGCGTGCATGCATGTGTGTATGTGTGCATGTGTGTAAGAGAAAAATATCACTGACATCAAATGCTGTCTGAAGCCACTTCTGCCTTTTAGGAGAGAGGCACAATTCACTTTCAGGGAGTTTTTCTTATACAGTGTCATTACCGTTATTAGTCTAGGAAAAGGCTTTGATGGGCCTCTTTGGTCCCTGGTCTAGAAGGGAAAGAGAAACAAAAGAGACATTTCTGTCCTAGGCTCTGCCTAAAATGATATTTGGGCCCTGCTCCCTGGGAGTCCAGAGGCTTGATGGGTGACGGCAGGTGAGTGGAGGTGGGGGCAAGGCCCAGAGATGGCGGGAAAGAGGGACGTGACAAGGACATGAGGATGGAGGCCGAGCAGGAGGCCATGCTCTATGGAGACAGGGAGTGGCTGCCCCGTTTCTAGGAACATAGGACTGTTTTCTGCCCACTGCTATGTTTTTAGCAAAAGCCTACTAGCCTCAAAAGCCTTGTGTCAGTGACCATTTTGGAGCAAAGATGGGTGCAGGAGAGAGGGCTGTTGCCTCAGGAGCTCAGAGCAAGGTCAGGGAGACAGATCACTTGCACGGAGCAGGTGAACTCCGCAGGATTACCGGGCAGGGTGCTCCTCAGAGTAGACGGGATAGAGCGTGAGCTGTTTTATTTGTAGGGGACTCCGGTGTACCTGGTTCTTTGTGGGTAATTACATACATGTGTGTGCACTTGTGTGCGCATGTTTATGGCGTGCATATTTAGATGTGTGCTCCTGCGTGTCAACACCTGTGTGATTGTGTAGGTGTGTGTAAGTGTGTGGGAAGGAGCGAGCACCCTTGTGCACGTGTGAGTGCACGTGTAGGGGCCTGGACTTCAGGACCTGTGGGTCGCATGTGTACAAATGAGTGCAGATGAATGCATGGCCATGGGTGTGTGGATGTGTGAGTGCATATTTGAGATGCTTGGAGTGTGTATCTGTGTCGCCGTGTGCGTATGGGGCACGGGGCTGTCCGTGAATGCGGGAGACTGTACGTGCTGTACATGTGTGCACGGATGTGCCGGGGCCCAAGGCAGTCCTGGCCACTTCTGCTCTGTGTCTCCCTCCGCACGGGGCCCCGCACGAGGCTGGCTCCGGGCGGTGGGGAAGGCAAGGGGACGCTCCTGGGCGTGCTTGCCCCGGAGCCTTGCTCCTCGCCCGGGAACATTCCCGCTTTCCCATTCCTGGGCAGGAACATAATGTCCACTGGCTCCCTTCCCGCCTGCCGAGTCCAAGTCCTCTGCCGCCTGGGCTGGGAGGCGCTTCCTGACCGGGACAGGAGCATCTGGGGAGCCAAAGCCCACGGGCAGGGTGGGCGGGAGACGCACTGGCTCCAAGAGTGTCAGCGGCAGGAGATTTTCCCCAGGGGGGATTAAAGTAGCCATCGTTTACTGGGCCAGCCCCACTCAGGGCACTTCGCACGAATACCCTCCTTCCTACCTCCTTGTGGCCCCATTACTAGGCAGTGCCATCTTCTTTTTTTGGCAGACAAGGGAACTGAGGCTCAGGATGAGGAACTTGTACACGACGGCACAGCTCTGAGTGGCACAGGTGGGATGACACCAGCCTCCTTGACTCTGGAGCCCAAGCTCTGACCCTGCAGGCAGGACCAGCCGCTCCTGTCTAGCCCGTCACCCCCAGTGCACAGACAGGGAGGCTGAGGTCCAGGAGGGGACATCTTCTCTCACCAGGCTTCCCGCTGCTCTGGGCTGTCCCCGAGGAAGCCCTGGAGCTGGACAGGCTGTAACTGCGGCTCGGGACCTAGGAGATGATTGTGGCCAACCTCCCACTTTGGAAAAGGCCTTGCTTAAAGGTCCAGGTCACATTGGCCTCTGCACAAATTGCTCCTCTTTGCTGGAATTGATGAAGTCAAAATTGCAGCTTCTGTGGCCACGACGAAGGAACTTCACCCATGGAAAACCTTCTACTGCCATGAGCTGCACAGCCTCAAAGCCAACGGACCCCTTGGCCCAGCTCGATGGTCACATGGATCCCTTGACCTCTGACTGATGCTACACACCTCAGCCTGCCCCACCTTCTTCAAACACCCTCTTAGCACCTGAGGGCCTACTGTGTGCCAGGCCATGTGCTGAGCCCCTTCCTGTCCATTTGGTATATATTATACTTTCCATTTTTTACTAATATCTCATTTAATCTTCATAAATATACTATGAGGTTGTTATTATTCCCATTTTGCAATTAAGGAAACAGGTTTAGAGAGCTTAAGTCACTTTTCCGGGGACACACAGCTCATAAAAGTTAGAACCAGAATTTGAATTTGAGTCTGATGACAAAGTCTATGATTTTGATAATTAAGGGATCACATTTGAGGTCCACAGTATCCCTATGAGGTAGAGAATATTTAGCCTAGGATCAGAGGCAGGGCACAGAGATGTTAAATAATTCGCCTGAGAACATATACGGAGTGGGGGCCAGAGGCAGGATGTGAACTCAGGTCTGTGGAAATGTCACTGTGCTTACATAGGGACACCTGTGAGAGAGAGAGAGAGAGAGAGAGAGAGAGTGTGTGTGTGTTTGCAGGGCTGGTCCTTTCTACTCTCTTCCCTGTCACCCCAAACCCTCGGCTCTACTCAAAGCAGGTCTGTCTCCTCCCAGTCCCAGAGAAGCCATCCTCCTGTTCACTCCACCTCCCACCCCCGAATCTCCCCTTCTCAGATTGCCTATGGTCCTCAGAGGATACCTATACATCTCCCGCAGAGCCCTGGTGTCGCCAACCTGACTCTGGATTTTTCAGCGGATTTTTCTTTATCTGGGCCCGTCTCCACGTCCAGTCTGTGGCTCCCACCAGCACCGCTCAGCACAGGGCCAGGCCCACGGTGGAGACCCAGGCTGCACCCATCGCATCTCCTGGTGATGAGGATGAGCCTTGTGTCACCGGGGGCCCATGTGTCTGTCCATACATCCATCTTGCAAATATTTATTAAGAACCTACTATGTTCAAGGCACCATTCCAGGTACTTGTTTATGTCAAAGAATAAAATCAGACAAAAATACCTGCCCTCGTGGGTCTTACAGCCTAGGGAGGAGAGAAAGACAATAAACAATAAATAAGTAACTTACAGAGTCTGAAAGAAGATGATGACTAAGGGGAAAAATAGCATAAGATAAGGGACAATCCAGAGCCCATCGAAAAGGTGACTTTAAGGCTAGGCTAAAAGGAAAGAGTGAGTTAGTCATGTGGATATCTGTGGGAAGAGTATTCCAGGTGGCACAAACAGCAAGTGCAAAGGCCCTGCGGTGGGTGAAGAGACCTGGGGGATAGAACAGGAGGGGTGGGTCAGATGGTGTGGGGACTTGACAGCCACCAAAAGGACTTGGACTTATGATCCGAAGGTAGGTGGGGGTAGGGGACAGGGGGCTGAAAGTTTTTCCCTCCCAGATCTTCGCTTTGCCTCTTCCTGTCATTCAGGTCTCAAGCAACATTGTCTCCTCGGGGAGGTCTCCCCCAGGACCACCTCCCCTAAGTGGCACCCACATACCTCACCCTGCACTTGTTATCACAACTACCATATTTAAACTTCTTCCTAGCACGGATTGTCTGGAAATTAGCTAATGTGGATTTTCTTGGTTCATGTGCTTATTTTGTGTGTCTCCCCAGCCAAGTGGAAGTCCCTTGAGGGCAGGCCTGTGCCTACCTTGCTTAGTACAGAATCTCCACTGCCTAGAACAGTGGCTGCCGGTGTTAGAGCGACACAAAGCAAAGCAGCAAGCAGCCCGTTAGCCCCCATTCCCAGCCCATTAACAGCTCGATGTACCCCAGGGGGCTGGTTACCAGCTCATAAACCTGTTGGGAAGGCAGGTGCATGCCTTCTGCAGGACCCCCCCCCCCTCACTGTAGCTACCACCATCATCTTAAAATGCCCTCCTAGCACCCACTAACAGAGGATATGAAGATTTAAACTCAAGTTATAGCAAGCCGAAAGAAACCATTTGCAAACCTGAGCCCCCTACCGCTCTCCTCTCCCACCTACCCCCACATTAGGTCATGAAAAATAAATAGCTCTTTTCCTAGGAACTCATGGCATCACCCTGCTGGTCCACTCAGGAAGCTGTGTTACCCAGAGACTTCCAGAGAGGAAAAAAGGTGATAAAGAACCTACTAGGTACTTCACACTGATTTTATCAGTTAGGCTCTCAAATGAGGGTGCAATGTAATGTTATTAGACCTCTTTACCAATGAGGAGACTGAGGCTCAGAAGTTAAGTAACTGTCCCTGTCTCGATAGTATATGGTTATACGTGGCAAAGCCAGAAGGCAGTCTTATGTCTGCCCGACACCAAAGCCTCATGTTCTTTCTACATCACTGTGCTAACCCCTCAGCCTCAATCCAGCACAAAACCCATTCTTCTAGTACTGAAAAGAACCTAGAGAGGGAAAACAAGAAAAATAAGGATCCCATCTCCACAGGGCTGGAGTTTGCTCGGAGCCCTCCCAGCACTTATGCCAGAGGGGCCGCCCTGGGCCCAGCCTTGCCCAGGCAGGAGCATCCTGTCCCTCGGACCCAGGCCGTGCCGGGACAGCCCTGTCCTCCCCACCATGGAGGGCACTTGGAGCAGCCCTGGTGGCCAGCTTGCCCGCCTGGATGCTCCACAGGGAGTCTCCAGCTGCCTGCCTGCCTGCCTTCCAGACTAAACATTCCCTCTCCCAACTCTCCCTGCCCCGCCAGGGCAAAGTGTCCTAGGAGAGTCTCAACAACAGAAGTGAAGGATAGTTTACGTGTGTCTGTGGACACCCTTGGGAGAGAGGCGGGCACGTACCCAAACATGCTACAACACATGCACAGAGGGGAGCAAGCCTGGGGACAACGGCTCGGGGAGACAGACCAGCCCATAGATCCACAAATACCACACACACACACACACACACACACACACACACACACACACACGCATATGCAAAGGCAGAAGTGGTTATCTTTGAACAGGGATAAAGAGAGGTGGGCCCACATTAAAATACAAACATACAAATACCCAGACACCATGTGCCCTGGACTTCTGGACTCCAACAGGGACACGTGGGCCTAAATGTGGACACAACTCACACAGTCTGCAGGGCTGTATTTTGGAAAAAGAAAAAAAAAAAAAAAAACAACCCAAAAACCTATGAATGTTTCCACTGTGTGCTGCTTGTAAAAATTTTGCAGCCTGGAGAAATGCCCCTGAGCTGGGTGGCTGTGTGTGGGCTGTCAGATAAAGCGGGGATGGTGGAAACAAACAGCTCTGAGAGCTTTGCGAGGGGGTGGCGGCACTCCGCTTACAGCGTCGGGGTGGGGGCTGGGCACAGGGCAGGATCCCCCGACAGACAGCAGGACAGACAGCAGATACAGAGGCAGCCGGAGCTTCCAGCTGATGGGCTTACTGCTTCAGCTTTCTGACAAACAGAACAAGCCTACCCTACACGGTTGCTTCACTAAGATTTAATGAAACAGGTATTTGAAGCACAATGCCCAGCACATGATAGGCCCGGCACATGATAGGCCCGTCTGCCCAGCGCATCATAGGCTCTCAGGAAATGGAAGCTGTTAAGAATAAGCTCACAAGACCACAGGTAATAAGGGGACATGAATCATTCCACTGCCACCTTCAATGTTGTCTCTTTTAGAGCTGATTCATTTTAGCTCAGAAATATATAATATAATGTATATGTGTATATGCACATATGAAATGCATTTGTAATAACGATAGTAAGCACCTAACAACAGCTAACATTCACTGAATAGGCACTCAGTGCTAGACATTGCCTATATACTTTGCATATATCTTATTAGACTTTCACAACCACCATATGTGGAGGTACTATTATTGTACCCATTTTACGGATGAGGAAATAGAGGCACAGGGGAGCTAAGCAAGTTTCCCCAAGTCAAACTATTAGTAAACGGGGGAGTTTGGATATGAATGTAATTCATTTAAGTGCTACGACTGTAGTCATTCCGTGTATATGCTGTGCTGCCGTTAGCAGTCAGCCGGAACAGCGAGTGGGCATGGCTGCGCCCGGTCCCTCGGGCAGCGAGTACAGGGCGCCTGTTCTGAGCTTCCCTCGGCTCGGGGTACGCGGCCGTCTGTTGACCCATCACGGCTTCTCTTCTGGACACTATTTTGTGCGTGAAGTAATGGCCCTGGGGCGTGGTACAAAGGTCACGAGGAATTGCAGGGATTGTGGGGACATCCTGATCACAGTCCTCACTGTGGCCTGGAGGGCCTGACCACCCATTCTACAGGAAGTCCTGGGGACATTCCCGACAGAGGCTCTGAGGGGAGCAAGGAAGCCACAGCTACGGAGAAGCCACCTCCACACAGCATGAGCCATGCCACCTGGCCACCAGGGTGCCAAGGGTGAGCCCTAATGGAAACCGTGGACTGTGGGCGATGACGATGTGCCAGTGTGGGTTCACCGAGTGTAGCAAACGTATTGGCTGGTGCAGGACATTGACAGTGAAGGTAGTTCTATGTGTGGGGACAGGGGCTATATGGGACTTCTCTGTACTTTCTGCTCCATTTTGCTGTGAACCTAAAACGTCTCCAGAAAATATAATTTATTAATTAAGAAAAAAAAAGAGGGAGGGAGGGTGGAGTGGGGTCCGAGGATTGCGCTGGGGCCGGGGCTGGCGTGGAGAGGAACAGAGCTGGCAGGAGCCAGCCCCGCCTCTCCTCCTCCTCCTCCACCTCCACCTGAGCAGCCCTGATTTTATTCACTTTATCAACCGGGGCTCTTCTTCAGCTTCCTTTTAAGAAGGTTGTGCTGCCAGTCTGGTTTTAAGGCCTTGCGCATGAGAGGCTCAGTGATGAGCGAGACCGCAGCACCCTGCACTCTGCAAAGCCTTTTTACAAAAGGCAGCTCACCTTTAGGCCCCAGCACCTGGCTGGGCATATAGAAGGTGTTCAATATTATTTATTGTACGAATGAATGACTCATTTGAGGTCTATAGCAAACCTGTGAGTTGGAGGAGGCAATTTTGGTTTTACCCATTTTATATTTAATGAGTTATTTACAATCGGCCAGGCACTGTGATAAGCACATGATATAAAGCACATGAGATAATTCACATGAATTATCTCATTTAATCCTCATTAGAAACCTTTGAGCTAAGTAATAGTACTATGGATGAAACTGGGGCACAGAGAGGTTAACTGCTTGCCAAAGGTCACACAGCTAGTCAACAGTAGAGATTGCAACCCTGGCAGCTCGGCTCTTACCCATCATGAAAAGTTGTAGATCCAGTGAAACCTGGGTTGAGAGAGTTGTAGCAACCCTTCTAAGTCCTGGGGAGGGTTAGTGGTGGAGGCCAGGTACAGATTCTAAGAACATTATCTCGCATTATCAAGACATCATTTCTACAGCCTGGGCAGGGCCTGGGATGGCTGGCTCCCCAACCACCTAGCAGACAACAGGACCCTCCCAGCCTGGGAGGCCGAGGACAGCCCCTCCCAGGAGATTCATCCACACCTAAGGCCTGCCTGGTGTAGAGGTGGTGGCAGGGAAAGGAAACAGGAAGTCACTTTCAAAACAATAATAACAAGATAAAAACATGATCTCCTCCTAAAGCCTCCATCCCACTCACATCCTCAGCTCAGACACTAGGTGGACCCCAGCCAGCTGTGGAACTTGGCCAGCTGGGTCCCTCTGACTTGGGAAGGGACTGGCCTGAGCCTGGAGAAAGATGAGGAGGGGCTAAGTGTCCAGGCAAGTATGCAAGTAGGTCTAGGCTCTTACCACTGTATCTATCCATCCATCCATCCATCCATTCCTCTATGCATCCGTCCATCCATCTATCTGTCTCTCCATTCTCCATCTCTCCATCCATCCATCCATTCACCTCTCCATCCATTTCTCCATCCATCCATTCCTCTATCCATCCATCTATCTCTCCATCTCTCCATCTCTCCATCCATCCATCTCTCCATCCATTTCATCTCTCCATCCATTTCTCCATCCATCCATTTATCTCTCCGTCCGTCTATCCATCTCTCCTTCCATCCATCCATCCTGGAAATAGAACAAGTACCCCCATTCTGCTGCTCTTAAGCAGACTGACCCCTAGGCTTCCTTTCTAAGACTGAAGGTCACGTGAGAACTGGATGTGGACAGGTTGTGACAAAGCTCTTCAAACTATGAGGCACTGTACTGGTGAGAAGTTTTTTTATGATATACCTGCTTTATAACGCAGTGAGAGATTTCTGACCCTTGAAAAGGAGTTCATTTACAGAGAGCTCAGAGCTGCAACTGCAACCCACATCTGTGCAGCATCTATGACCCCATGGCTCCCATTGCCTTGCATAGAATCCGATTTCCCTCCTTATTTTCTTCTTTATTCTGACTTTCCCACCTACATATAGGTCATTATCCTATGTTAACTTATATATTTTAAGCCTCCCCCAATCCTTTTTGAAATAAAGTTGACTCATAAAGAAAAAAATGATTGAACTGAACTAATACAGACGAAATAAGGAGGGGACTTATTTCATGAACTGAGCTGAACCCTCAAAGTGAGAGTTCAACATTCCCTGTCACCCTCCCTCATGCCCCTGGGGATCTGACTGCTGTCAAATAAAGGACTGCCTCTTTCTAACATTCTTTCTGCCTGAGGAATGGCAGCCCTTCAAGAAGCAGCTCTCAGTCCTGGTTTTAGGCATCTGACGGGGAGCGCACAGCCTCAATGTTCTCACTGTGAAATTGGGATTATACTTGTTGCTGCCCTGCAAGACTGTCGGGAAGACAAGATGACCTCTGCATAGAGTAAGAGCTCAATAGGGTTAGCTGTTATTACTGGCGGATTTCAGTTACTCATGACTTAAAGTTTAAATCTTTGCACTCAAGCCCATATGGGCAAACTGAATGGCACCCTTCTTCCTTTCTGTCAGGCTTTGTGGGTAGAGCCTTTGAGAACACAGAGGCTCATACAGCCAAGAGTCAGTTGTTCAACTGATCCTAGATATTGAATGGTAATAACCTCACTAGTTAAGTCTGTGTGAGGCTTGCAGTGGTTAGTCTTCTCTGCTGAGTCCTCAGGGGTGCACAAGAAGTGCAGGCATGGTCCCTGCCTGCAAGAAGCTTAGAGTCTACCAACAAAGACCAACCACAAACCACCAACTGCAGCACCAGGATAAATAAGCTGTTTATGGCTCCATCTTGCCTTTAGGCCTTTGCCCATGCTGTTCCCCCCACCTGTAACACCTTTCCTTCCCTTCCCCTCCTCTCTGCAGAAGGTGTTCCTTAACTTGTTTTTCTGCAGTCCTGTTCTTAATGTACTTTGCATTCTCTTTTTCTCCCTCTCCTTCCTATCTTTCTCACTTTTCAACTCTCAACTTGAGCCTTGGTGTCAATTTTTAGATGTGGAATCAGTTACTGTCCTTTTAGTAGTAAAAGAAATGGCTAACATATGCCTGCATCTTATCTTTAATGAACAAGTCCCACAGTGGTCTCTGCTTTCAAAAAAGCCTTTGCTGATGTGCTGGACGGAATCATAGCTCCCTGGAGATGTCTGTGACCTAATCCCCTGAATCTGCGAACAGGTTTATGACAAACGTAATTTTGTAGGTGAGATTAATTTAAGGATCTTAACATAGGGAGATCAGCCTGGATTATCCAGGTGGGACCAGTGTAATCACAAGGGCCCTTACAGATGGGAGGAGGAGGCAGAAGAATGAGAGAAAGAAATGTGGTGAAGACAGCAGAGGTCAAAACCATGTGTGATCGCCCCTGGGGGCCACAGGCCAAGGGGTGCGGGAAGCCTCTGGAAAACGGAAGAGATATGGAAACAGATTCTCCCCAGACAGCCTCTAGAAGGAAGGCCAGCTCTGCTGACACTTTGATCTTAGACTCTGACCTCCAGAAAATTAACACAGTTGCATCGTTTTAAGCCAGAAAGTTAGTGGTAATTTGTTACAGTGGCGATAGGAAAGGAATACAGCTGGCATCAGAAGAAAGGGAAGGAAACTGCATTTCTTACAGAAGAGTTTACGTCTCCTAGTGTCAGTGCAACTGGGATTTGTGGGAGTGAGTGTGTTTGTGTGCGTGTGCAAGATGGGACTCGCCCATGTGGCACATGGATGTCCTTTCTCCCCCAATCGTGGCTGACACAGGACAAGTTTCCTCAAAATAAATGGACGCTGTCCTTTCAATCGAACCTTTGTGCGGAGATAAGTTCACATGCCCAAGTGGACTTGGCCTACATGCCCCTTCCTCTGAGATACATCAAGGGCATCATTGTGTTCATGCACTAATAAGCCCTGCAAGGCAGTTGGCTTTGCTTTTCCTGTCCTTTCTTTTCACAGTGACATCTGCTGGGCTTCAGCTGGCACCTGGACACGGTGCAAGAGAGGGCGCGATGGCGGGTGAGATGAGGGGAGCTGAGAACCGAGGAAAGAGGCAGCGGCCTGAATGACATCTCACCATATATGAACGGACCTATGCTTTTACAGCTAAGGTGTGAGTTCTGCTAAAAGGATCTCTATCTTTTACTTGATAAAGGGAGCTCTGAAAGGTCCCCCAACAGCTCATTTACTCTGCTGGAATGTAGCAGAACATGGTGGTGCAGAGAGGGCTTTGAGGTCTGAGCTGAATTTGAAAATCGCCTCCTACCGGCTGAGTGACTAGGCTCTTACTGTTCTTTTCATCATCTGTAAAATGGGAGAATAAGGTGGTTCTGGGTATACGATGAGATAATGCATTTATGTGCACGGCACAATCTCTGAATCGAAGTACGCCATCAATACATAGTAGTTCTTGGGATTGCATTTAGCCTCCTGACCTAGCATAACAGTAAAAAATACTAAAGAAGCAAGATTAGGCTCTGTGGTCAGTTATCTTGTTTGAAGAATCTCTGCCGAAAGGTTTCAAAAAGGCATGACATATTTTTCTCTTTGGTTCCCTCTATGCACAAAGCTTCTCTTCCAGGCTGTGATTATGAAGTCTGTAATCTGAGTTCCCATCTCGAATCCTGCTCAATGGGACTGTTTTCCTTCCCATCCCAGCCATACCCATTCATTAGAGGCTCCGAGACTGATAAGGACAAGAGCCAGCTGTAAGTGGGGAGGTGAGCTGCCAGAAGGACCTGCTTCCTCCTTCCTGTGGGGCCAGGAGTACAATCAGCTGACGGGGCAGGAAGCCTGTGGGGTCGGGTTAAGTAGCAGTCAGATGTGTTCAAACAGAGCCAGTCATCGTCGTGCTGCAACCTCAGATGGCAGGCAGTACCTGTCCTGCTCACCAGGTGGGGCTGCCGTCCCCAAAGCTCACCATGGCAAGGTGAGTAGGCTCGTCCCCAGACCTAGCCAAGCAGGGACGGGGAGCTAAGGACCAACTATCCTGTCTTTCCTCCAGGCTGAGAGGGCTCCCAGCTCCAAGGGCAGGCAGGGGGAGATCTGGGAAAGAAGTGACAGCCACACCCAGGGGCCTATGTGAGCAGGAGCTGAAAGGCCATCTGGGAAGGATGGTGGGCGCCATCTCCACTGTGCCCCCTTCAAACCCCCGGGGACACAAACCAAGAGAGGTGTTTGGAGAGGAGGCAGGATGGAGCACAGCTGTGGGGGGGGGGGGCTCTCTTCCTTCCCTGGCCTGGGCCCTGGGCCCCTGGGCGTGGCGGGAGCAGAGCAGCGCACCTCGAACGTCACTGTGTTCGAGACCCACTTGGAGACCTTGTGAAAGTGCAGATTCTGCATCCATGGATCTGGAGGGAGGCCTGAGCATCTGCATTTCTTTCGAGATCTCAGGTGAGGCTGTGCTGCTGGCCCCTTTTGGATTGCATTTCGCCTGCTAAAGCACATGCATAAAGGGTAATACAGAAACAATACAGAAACAAGACTAAGACATTTCTTGCAGGAGACATTCCTCTCAATCCCATGATAATCTGGGTGCCATACCTCTTGGCGGAGGTAATTTAGAGTGTTTTCACTTCTTATGGGCTTTGAGGTTTCCCTCTGTGGGCACCGCTGGAGACCTCACAGGGGCCAGGACAGGGCCTGGAGCTTTGGATTCAACCGGCATTAAGTGCCTGCTTGGAGCAGCCCAAGGAGCAAAGGCACGGAGCCGGGACCGGCAGAGTTCAGCCGAAGCAGGTGGGAGGGGCAGGTGCGGGGAGGGCAGCTAAAGGGAAGGTGGGAAATAGAGAAGCGCTAGGATAGGGTCGGAGAGGAGCACTGGACGCCGAGTCAGGCTCTGACCCTCATCCGTCCAACACTGCGCCGACCTCGCCGAACCAACCTCAGTCTCTTCATCTTTGAGTGGTGTCACGTTGAGTCCTTAGGACCGCAGTGAGAGCCAAATAATGCAGCACATGGGAAAGCATCCAGCAGCTTACCTGGCACACAGTAGTATCCGATATCCAATACGTTTTGAAATAAAAAAACAGTAACTAGGCTCAGGCCTTGCAGAGTCTTGACAGCCACACAAAGGAGCGTGGCTTGTGCTGCCAAGAAGCCAGTCACAAATTATTCCTAACTCGGCAACAAAGCAGGCCCCCCTGGAGATATCTGCTTAACTGCCTCTGAGTTAATTCGGAGGACTTAAATGGATCTCAAACAGACAAAATTATAGAATTCCAAACCAGTCCTGAATGCAGACCTCTCACTAATTCTGATTAATTCGTTGCCTCCGTCTGAATTGGTATGATTCCACAGGCCCCTGGGTTTCCGGAAGGGTCTGCCAGCTCTGTCTCCTAACAGACTCTCAGATGAGCAGCAGGTTGCATCTGACTGCACATTAACAGGCTGTCGGGGGGACAACACAACCCGCACCCAAATCTTGTCCTGGGCCTTGAATCACAAAACCCTCCAAATCCAAAACCAAGTGAAGCGAAATGACCCAGTTTCCAGGGGCCTTGCTAGATTCCCTCAGAAAAAGGCGAGTGTCTAGAATGAGTCCTTTCTAACAAATGAATGAAGCCCGGGCCGCTGCCTATGCCAGGGAGGCTTTGTGGCAGCCACCGCTACGTCGTCGTCCCCACACTCTGCCATCCTCACACGCTCCCCGGGACAGGCCTCAGCTAAGCAGAGCCTAGGCCGATTTCTATGACTTTTCCTTTTTTGAAAAATAATATTTAGAAATGGTTCAGGGCCCAGAAACTTTTCCCACATGCCATTTTTTTTCCTGCACTATATTATTTTAAGTAGATAGAAACAAAGCCTGCATTTCACAGACAAGAGGAAACGGTAAATACACTTAGCATCAGCACAGAGGGGTCTTCACTTACCTTCCTTGTGGGAGGATCATAGATGGGGCTGGGCTGGACGCCTGCGTGCTTTCCCCTAAACCCACAAGGTCTACATGAGTTTGGGGCTGAGCAGGTAGGTATATCAGCATCACCTGTGGTTATTTTTTTCCCCTAAATAAATATCCCTTGCCCTGTGCCCTCCCCTGGACCTTGCAAAAAGCAGGTGGCCGTCCTCAGCAGTGGTTAGGGACATGAGCCCTGGACGCAGACTGGGCTCAATCCTAGTCTGCAACTCACTCGCTGGAAGGCCTTGGGTAAGTTAATTGACTTCTTACTACCTTAGTTTTTTCACCTGTACAATGGGGGGAGTTTACATTTCATGGGGCTGCTGTGAGCATTGAAGGAGTTACTACCTATAAGGTATTTAGAACATTCCTGGGCACAAAGCAAAGTTCAGTAACTTAACATGTCCCGAACCACCAATACCAAATATGTCCCCGAACTCTCGATTCCATCTGCCTGATCCCAGATCTTCCACAGTCCCACATCTCTGTGGATGACAGCTCCGTCCTTCCTGCTGCCCGGGCCCCAAACCCTGGAGTCATTTCTGACTCCTCTTTCCCACACTCTGCATGCAACCATTACCAATCCCACCAACGCCCATCTGCAACCTATTGAGAGCCAGCCGCGTCTCACCACACCACCACTGCCGCCCAGGTCCAAGCCCCTGTCATCGTTTGTCCTGACTCTTGGAGTAGCCTCCTGTGACTCTCCTCTCCTGCGACTTCTTCTCCACACAGCCTCTAGAAAAATCCTTTTATAACATATAAGTCAGATTATGTTTCTCCTCTGCTTAAAACTCTCCCAAGCCTCCCCATCTTACACAGAAGGAAAGCCAAGCTTTTACAGGGGTGACAAAGTCCTAAGCGACGTGGCCCCACTACCCCCCTGCTGCTGCCACTGCTTCTCCTCCCCGAGCTCGCTCTCTCCAGCCACACACTCATCCTCGCCATTCCTTGAGCATGCCCAGTATGGTCCTGCCTCAGGGCCTTTGCATGTGCCATTCCCTCTGCCCAGCACACTGTTCCCTCAGAAACATCATGGCTCCCTCCCTCCCTTCAGGCTCTGCTCAAATGTCACCTCATCGAGAGGCCTTCCTTGACCTCCGGTATGAAACTGAAACCTTTCAGTACTTGCTATGCCCCTTTCTCTGCTTTATTTGCCTTTTGCCAGTTAATGTTATAAATCTTTGTTTCTTCGCTTTTTTCTCTCTCTTTCCTTCAAATGTGAACCCTAATATAGCAGCAGCTTAGTCTCTTTTCTCTGATGCTGTATTCCTAGCCTCTAGAAACAGACCTGGCACATAGTAGGTGCTTTGTAACTATTTACTAAATAGCTCTCTCCCTCATACCACTCTCATCCCCCTTTCACGTAGCTCCATGCTGCAGCCAGAATGATCTGCGTACGATGCAGATTGTACAGTGCTCCTCCACCACTCCAGAGTGACACATGGTTCCCTTGCTGTACACGGGGCAAAGCTACTATGTGACATGGAAGGCCTTTTGTGGTTTAAGCTCAACCCTCTGGGTTGGCATCAGCGAACCCTGTGCTCCTGGAGCAGTAATGTGCATTGTTCCCGAGTGACCATCCTTTGCGCATGCTGTTCCTTCACCTTGGAATGGCCTGCCTTCCTTTCTCCATCTGCCAGACTCTCACTGCAGTGGGTTGAACGATGGTCCCAAATGATATGTCCACCTGGAACCTGTAAATATGACCTTACTTGGAAAAGGGGTCTTCGCAGGTATAATTAAGGTAAAGATCTCAAGAGGAGGAGATCATCCTGGATCGGGGTGGACCCTAAATCCAATGACAACTGTTCTGAGAAGGGCAGGGGAGGAGGCACAGAGGAGAAGGCCCTGTGGAGACAGAGACGGAGCCTGGAGCTTTGCAGCCACAAGCCAAGGAACGTCTGGAGCCACCAGGAGCTGGAAGAGGCAAGGAAGGATCCTTCCCTAGAGCCCTCGAGGGGAGCATGACCCTGCCAACACCTGGATTCTGGACATCTGGCCTCCAGCACTGTGCGAGAATACACTTCTGTTGTTTTAAGTCACCAAGTTTGTGGTAATTGGTCATGGCAGCCCCGGGAAACTAGTATCTCACCCTTCAACACTGTTGGAGAGAAGCAGCCCTTGCTGGGCAGCCCTGCGGGGGCTCGTGTGGCCTTGTCATACCAGCTGACCTGCTTCCCGGGCCGAAGCTCATGGGGCCAGGGATGGACTCCTGGCCCACGCTAGGCCAACTGGAGTGTCACAGACCATGGGGCACTGTTGGGGGAGGTCACCTAGGCGCAGAGCTGGGCAGTGTGGGGTGAGAGGACCAGGACAGACACTGGAGGCTGTGACGACTCCCTGGGTCCCGGGGGAAAGTTCTTGTTCTCTGTTCTAAAAGATTCCCGTGTATCCCACCACTATCCAGCCCCCTCCCCCTTTGCCTTGACCCAGCTTAAGCAGGTTTGTTGTCCTTGTAACCAAATCAATCCTAAGCTAACAGCTGAGCTCTAGTGTCACCTCACCTCTGACCCGTCAGCTGGAGACAGAGGGCCCTGGTCTCTGGGCACCTCAGCTCTGTGTGCCCACCGACATTCATCATAGTCATTCACAGCGTGTACCTGCCAGTCTCCCCCCAGACTGGGCTCCTCCAGCCATGGGCCACCCTCATTCTGCATGTCCCCATGTCCCCATAACCCACTGGGGTACAGAGTCTGGTGCCCCAATGGATAAATCAATGAATAAAGGAATAGATGCCACTTGGCTCTTCCCACAAGGAACTTACAGTTGAGGTAGGGAGCCCAGACTCACACACATACTTGGGGTGACATTCTAGTGGGTAGAAGGCAGCTCTGAGCCCAGGAGGGAGGTCAGGGGCCAGCGAGGAGGTATGGGAGGAGACACTGCAGAAGTGGTGGTGTGGGTGATGACTGTCAAACAGGCAGAAGGGAGGTGGAGCAGGGAGGATGTCCCAAGTGGGGCCTAGGGGTGGTCCGGAGGAGCGTGAGGCAACGCTTGAGGCATGTGCTAGAGGCCGGACTTGAGCTGAAGTTCCCAGGTGGGAGCTCTGAAGGAAGGGTCAGTGGGGCCAGTCCTGGGGTCTTTGGCAACTCAGCCACTTAGCTGACATCCAACCAGGCACTGTGCCCGGTGCCGGCTGCACAGAGATGACAGACAGCAGGATTCAAAGGCCAGCCTGAAGCTCTTGAGAGGACAAGACTGTATCTGCTGTTCCAAGAACCAGGAAATAGCTAGTGAATAACCAAAGCTTTTGTGGAGCCCCTCACAGTCTGGGAAGTGCTTTCTCACATATTAATGATTATAGAGTCATGCGGTATAGTAGAAAAAATGGCGGTTGTTGCTGCAGAAAGCCCAAGTTAAAGTCTTGCTCCACCATTTGGTGGCTGCACGACCTTCAGCTAATAACCTCACTGAGCTTCAATTTCCTCCTCTGCCGAATAACAACAGCTAGTGCTTATCGAACACCTAATATATGCCAGTTACTGTTGTAAGTGCTTTTATATGTACTAATTTGTTTGATCTTCAAAAACAACCCTATAAAGTAGATACTACTGCTACCCCATTTTATAGGCATGGAAATTGAGGCTCAGAGAGGCTAAGTAACTTGTCCAAGTCACACAACTCCTCAGCAGAAGAGGTGAGATTCAAACCCAGTTCTTCTGGCTCCAGAGTCCACATTCTCAGCCACGATGCTGTGCTATAGGTGACGACAGCATTCCCACCTCAAAGGTTTGGGGAGAGCAATAGGATTAATATGCACAAAACTGGTTAGAGATTACTGGTAAATATTGACAGTTGCTCTTATTTTGTCCGATGTGCACCAAGAATAGTCGGTTGCCTTAGCAGATGCTGTTGCCACCCTGGCATATTTCCCTGGCTTAGCTTGGAGGTCACCCACAGACAGTGACATGTCCCTCTGCCTAGGGGTACCTTCTGTCTGAGAGCTGTTTGTGCATCACACAGAGCAGGCCAGAAGTGCAGGGGTGCTCACACCCCAGGAGCAATGTGGCATGTGAGCTGGTAGATAGATACCCCAGCTTCCTGGCCACTCAGTGGGACAATTCTAAGGAGTGTCCCATTAGTCCCTCAGAGCATCCCCCAGGGCACCGAAGCCCAGCTGCCCACACAGTAACCACCATTAACACACCTCCTTTCGGCTTTCTCCTCGCTCTGTGTCCCTCCCCCATCCCCCCACAGTGCTTCCCAAATAAACCACTTGCACCAAAATCCTTAGCTCAGGGTCTGTGTTGGAGCACCCAAACCAAGACAGGGATGCAATTCAGATTGCAGAGAGAGAAACGAAGGGATATGCTCCCTGAGGCTGGAGATTTTTCTGGATAGATACCACAAGGAGAACAGCACCAGCGGCTCATACTGAAGGGAAGAATTCCCAGTAACTGGAAGAATGGACCAAGTCTCCTGGACGCTGTTTCTCAAACAGGGTAGCCCCTTAGCCCACACGTCCCCTGACCCTTCAGAAAGAGTGGCCACCAAGGGATTCTGGCAAGAGCCCTGCTGCCTCTGGAGTAGATTACAGGAGCAGTCCTGAAACACTAGGGCAGGAGTGTAGAATAAACACAAATAAGCTCCCCTGGTCTAAATACACCGAGGTACAGTTTGATGAAGCAGTTTTCTTTTCCGCGCCCCCTCCCACACGCCTCTCCTCAAAGGCCACGCTTGTTTGCTTACTCTCTTAATCCCAGGCCCTTTGCACCTTCAAAGAACCCCTTTGTGTCTGGGATGAAGTGGAGCTTTTCTGCCTTGTGGACACGATTTTCCAAATGAACCTCCAAACACAGAGGAGCTCGGATTATTAACAATAAGACAACATCGTGGTTTGGCTGGGGGGATGAAATGAACAGGAGGTAGGAAGGAAAACAGAAGAAAGGATGAATTTTCAGCAGTTTCCTCCAGCCAAACAGTTTGCAATTCCACTGGGAAAGGATTCTCGCGGAGAAAGAGACCAAAGAACATGGTGGGAAAGAGAAACTGCCTCAGCAGTGTGGCTTCTTCCCTTGACAGGTAGGTCATGAGCAAAGAGGGACAGGACACATTGAAAAGGACCAAGGCTGGCCAGCATGATGGCACAGAGGGCTTTGTCACTTCCTAACGAGGGTGGCCTGGACTGGGCTCAGAAGTGTTCCTGCCATTTCATTCGTAATGGAAACTGCACAGACACTAGGAACAGAGGCATCTGGTTGGACCCAGAGGGTCCAAATGGGGAGAAGCTTTCAGAGAACACAGTTGGAACAAAAAATCAACGCAAGAATTACAAAAACCGGCCATAAAAGAATATATTATTCAGAGCCAACTAAAGAAAAATCAAGGGGGAAATTCGCATTGTGAAACATTCTGTTCCCTAGTGGGTCCAGTCCTTCCTGTAAGGGGCAGGGTAACCCGTAGTCTAAATCTTGGCTGTGGTGGAAGGGAATCTCCCTAGCTCGGCCATATCTGGGCTGCGTGACCTCGGGCAGATTACTTAACCTTTCTGTGTGCCTCAGTTTCCTCATCTGCAAATTGGGGCTGGTGATCATAATTACACATATCTCAGGGAATTGTCTGTGAGGATTAAATGAGTAAATACATAGAAATCACCTGGAAGGGCATCTGGCCTACAGGAAGTGCCCGACACGTTAGCCCTAATTGCTACAGAGCTTCAGCAACGATAACTCATCAGCACTACGATAGTCTCACCTGTGCAACAGAATTAAAGTTAAAAAGGCAAAGTAGCATGAAAGCAGGTCAGACATGCAGGATTCCCTGAAGCTGGGAGACTGTCATGCTCTGCACAAAGCCCGGTGACCAGCTTACCTGTGTGCAGCTGTCGCGGTGCACAGACGGCAGCTCACTGTGTGTGCCGCAAGTGCAGAGCGAACTCTGAGGTCCCCCTGGCATTCCCAAGTTCTCTCTGGCGCAGTGGTAGGAAGGTCCCCGTTGGAATGAAGATCACAGGTGTGGCTGGAGCTGGGGCCTTGCCCTCGCAGAAGAAACGGCGCAGCCCTTCCCCACACTCAAAGGCAGCTCTTCCATCCGGCTGTGCCTGTCGCTGTCAGAGGGTGGTGGCATCTGCCTCTGCCCTGGTCAGTGGCTGGGGTCTGGCCCCCCTCCCCACCCACCGGGGCGGTGGAGGGGCATGTCGAGGGCACAGTTTATAGCCGGAGGCCGGCAGCTCCGGTCTGTTTGTGCAGCCAGCGCTGTGTCCCAGACCCACCTGCCCTTGGCAGTGGGGCCCCATCCCCCTCCTTAGCTGAAGACAGAGGCCCGGGCTTTGCTCTGCACAGGCGTCTTCAGGGGTGAGAAATGGCCGTTGCCGCTCCTCCACGCACCCCGGACAGACGCACGCACCCCACATCCCCTTCCCCTTCAGCTAAAAATGCCCACTTGTTTAGACTTCTGCAGCTTGGGAATGAAGCTGGAATTAGAACAGAGACAAAGGGCTACTATCAGTAATTATTTCTGAAGTAACAAGCAACTAATTGGGACTGTTATTAAAAATCTCTACTGCAGGCAGTAATGAGGCTGCAGCTAACGAGGGTTTCCGCACCGGGCTCTGCAGCCGCCACACGGCTGTCCCCCTCGTCCCGGGCGGAGGGCTCTGTTCACGGAGGAAATAAATGGCTTCTTCACAGCCCTCCCGGAGATATGAGTCATAATTGAGATTTGTGCCCCAGGGAAGTCAGTGTGACGGGGGGCAGGGGGCAAGACCAGGCTCAAGTGTGAGAAGCACAGGAGCACATGGAGGTTTCTGGGTAGCTGTCACTCCTCTCCGGATGGTGACATCCCACCTGCGGAAATGCTGGGGGATACCATCAAGTCGGTGGGAGAAGGGCCGAAGCGACTCTTTCATCAGTAGATTGTTGAGCAGGTCTTATGTGTTAGGAGCTCCAGGAGAAGCACGTGTACACGTTATTTCATTTGCTCTTCCTAGCAGCCTTGGGAAGGGTCTGCTGTCAGGAACTGTTTCATGGATGAGGGAAACTTGGCTCAGAGAGGCGAAGTTACCTGTGGGACCCCACCTGGCTACTGAGCAGAGGTGAGATGAACCAGAGTTGAGGCAGAAGCCAGAGTTTTCCAGAAGGAAAGGGAAAGTTGGGGTCATGTTCTCATAAAGAGAGGCAGGTGGTGGAGTCAGGGGGGCCAAGCGAGGTGGGGCCACCTTCTAACTGCCTAGTGAGCTTGTCTAGGCACCAAAACATTCTGTGCCTCAGTTTCCACATCTGCAGAGTAGGGATGATCATCACTACTTAAAGGGTTTGCTGTAAGGACCGCCTAACGCGTTGCAGGTAAAGCACCAGCCCAGTGGCTGGAAAATGCTCAGTAAAGGCCCGTTACTACTCCAGATGCTGTTCCGATGCTCTCGGAAGTAGCCTTATCATTTGCTGGAACACATCGTCTGAGCGTGGCAGAGGTTTTGCAATAGTGACAGCTGTGGAAGTCTCAGCAAACAGTGTCTGTCTGCCTGTGTCCCTTGGGAAGGGGGCAAACAAACCCAGTGGGCTGGCTCTGCTCTGAGGCCGCTGCCCTGGTGTCCGGGGCAGTGGGAGGCTGGCCAAGCTCCCAGACAGCCTGTCTCGGGCCTGGAGCACAGAGCCGTTGCCTCACCAGCTTGTAATGAACTGAGTCTCCATCCTGATTAGGGGAACAATCCTCACACAGAGATTCAGGGGAAGGAAGTGACAGCGTCGTTGGGGACAGGGCATAACCTCGCCTCCCAAGGAGGGGCTGGCTTCTGGGGGGCTGGTGACTTGAAGGTCGGAGCCCAGGAGGGTCCCCATGTCCAGGGAGGAGGCTGAGCAAATCCCACCGGGGCAAATCTGGGTCAGAGTGGGAAACACTTGGGCCAGCCCCGACCTCCGTCTGCAAGGCTTGCAGGCAGCACCTCGGGGGCCCTGGTTTGCCGAGAAGGGCAAGCAAGGAAACCAGGCTTCCCTGGACACCTGGGGACCAGCCCCCACGCCACCCCTATGACATCGTCTCCATCATCCACGTTGTCTTGTGCACCGTCTTTACCGAAACTGTGAATTGCAGCCCATCACTGGCTATGAAAACAGTTTAGTGGGTGACTAGTACCATTTTTAGAACATCATAATTTTTAAATTTTTAATTTTAGTTTTATTATTTTTATTGTTTTAGAGACAGGGTCTCATTCTGTTGCCTGGGCTACAGTGCAGTGGCATGATCATAACTCACTGTAGCCTCAAATTCCTGAGCTCAAGTGATCCTCCTGCCTCAGCCTCCGGAGTGGCTGGGACTACAGGCACACATCACCACACCCAGCTACTTAAAAAAATATATTTTTGTAGAGACAAGTGTCTCGCTTTATTACACAGGCTAGTCTGAAACTCCTGCCCTCAAGCGATCCTCCCAGCTCGGCCAGAGTGGCGTGAGCCTCTCTGCCTGGCCAAACATAACATGATTTTTAAAAAACACAAGATTCCAGGGTGCATTGCACATGGTAAGGATGAGTCTTGTTTTGTGAAAGTTTTATTTCTTTAGTGTGTGTCTGCGAGTGCTTGGGAGCTGGATCGTGATGTAAAACACATTTTTTACTGAGGGTTATGGTCAAACATTCTTGAAAGCCACTGGTTACGAAGGCAGGGTCTGAAATCAGAGAGACTGCAGAACTTCGGTCAAGTTGTAAAACCTCTCTGTGGTTTTGGTGGTGCCCATGTCACCGAGCTGTTGCATGGAGTAAGCGAGTTAATAATGTAAAGTGCTTAGAGGGGCGTCGCAGACGATGCCAGCACCACCAGCGTCCCCTCAGCCAACCCTGAGGCCCCGTGCAGATCGTTCAAGCTCCGTGTACATGATAACGCCTTCCCGAGTCTCTGTCCTAAGGATGCTCTCTGGCCAGGGTTACGTGCTTAGCCCAGGCACAGGGCAGCCAAAAGTGCGGTGGAGCACGTGCTCAGGAGTGACCCTCCACCCATGAGAGTGGGCGAGGGACAGATACCACAGCCTCCTTACCCCGCCATGTAGATAGACTATTTCTCAGTCTCTTGGGGGTGCCAGTGGGACTGACCCCCTGTGGCCAACAGAAACAATGTCTTCCCCATCTCACTTCCTCTCGCTCTCTCACGCTGCTTCCTGGGATCCCCTCCCACATGAACTTCCTGCACCTAAGTCTCTGTCTTGGGTGTCTGATCTTACTTTGGATGGATTTAAGGCAAGCAGATTCTGGCACACGGTAAGTGCTCAAAAGATGTTAGTTATTATTAATAATGTTCATCTTGAAATAGGATACACATAAGTGCTTTATGTGCATCATATCATTTAATCCTCACGCCAAGCCAATAAGGCAGGAACTGTGATTGTACCCATTTCTCAGATAAGAAAACTGAGGCTTAGAAAAGTGAAGCACCATGTTCAAGGTTACACAGCTAGAAAGAGAAGAGCTCCATTCTAAACCTATGTGTGTTACTGAAGCCCTTGTTTTCTACTTTGCACCCCATTTAATCTATATAACCACCCTGCCAGTTAGCTATTATTATTACTCCATTTTACAGATATGGAGACAGAAAGTCCAGGGAAGTAAAGCACTCAATTCCCCAACTATTCACTGCCACGCTGGGACCAGCAACTGTCATTCTAACTCCTGTCTCTGTACTTCCCACGACAGCAGCAAGCTGCCTCCCAGCACCCTGGAAAGGGAAGGTACGGGAGAAATCCCTTCCCTTAAGAAAAAGTCCCTGCAGTAGAAACTGGCCAGTTACCATCAAACCTGCAGCACAGGAGAAAGGTAGGATTCAGGTGAAAAGAAGAGATAATTTTATCAGGCTTAATGGAAATTCCAGATAGATAGAAATCTGTTCTAATGCTTGTGCCTCAACTTCTCAGTCTGTTAAATGGGCTGATGACCCAGTATTAAGTCCCTCTACTCATTGCTGGCCTTAACTTTCATCTCCCCTTCTTCATCTCCAACAACCCTACCATTTCCACCAAGGTGCCAAAGGCACATGAGTGACATGTGCCTTTGGTTTGAGCTCCATCTGCATGAAGCTCACTGTGATTTTCCCCTGGATATCTGCTATGTGCCACGTGCAGTACTAATCTCTTCGTGTCTCAACTTCCTCTATTAAATCTATCAAATGGGGATAATCCTAGTATCCTCTTCATGGGCTGTTGTGAGGATTAAATGAGCTAATAATGTGCAAGCCCCACAGCTGGCAAAGGACTCCCTATCTAGCATATATAAAGAGCACTCAAAACTCCACATTAAAAAACCAAACAATCCAGTTAGAAGATGGGTAAATGACATGCAGAAACATTTTACTGAAGAAGATACACAGATGGCAAAAAAGCAATGAAAATACGTTCAATGTCACTAGTCATTAGGGAGATGCAGAGTAAGACCTTGGTAAGATGTTACTACATACCTATCAGAACAGCTAAAATAAAAAATAATGATAACACCAAATGCTTGCAAAGATGTGGAGAAACTGAATTGCTCATACATTGCTGGTGGAAATATAAAATGGTACAGCCACACTGGGAAACAGTTTGTTAAAAAAAAAATTGAACATACACTTACCTATATAACCCAATAATGTTACTCCTGGGAATTTATCCCAGCAAATATGAAGACTTATACTCACATAAAAATCTATACACAAATGTTTATGACAGTTTAATATGTCAGCAAAAAAACTGGGAACAACCCAGATGTCCTTCAATGGCTAAACCATGGTATATTGGTGGCATATCCATGGAATACTACTCAGCATTAACAAGGGAAGGAACTATTGATACACAGCTGGAATGGATCTCAAAGGCATTATGCTGAGTGGAAAAAAACTGATCTTAACAGGTCACATACTGTGTCATTACATTTAGATAACATTGTTGAAAGGACAAAATTTTGCAGATGGAAACATACTGATGGTTACCAGGGGTTAGGGGTGGTGGAAGGGAGAGGGTAGATGTGACTATAAAAGCTTTGCACAAGGGAGATCTTTAGTCCCGTATCTTGGTTGTGGTAGTGGTTACACAGATCTACACAAGTGAGAAAATGATACAGAACTATCATCATACATTGTACCAATGCCAATTTCCTGGTTCTGATATTGTACTATAATTATATAAGATGTAACCATTGGAGAAAACTGGGAGGAAGGTACATGGGACCTCTCTGTACTATCTTTGCAACTTCCTGCAAATCTATATTTATTTCAAAATTTAAAAAAATTTTAAATGAACTACTTGTAAAGAGCTTAGAGTAGTGCCTGAAGGAGCACTTCATATTAACTCTCATTACTATTATTTTGTTTTCATTATTTCATGTAAGTCATCTTAATGCTCACTGTAAACTTGTAAGAAAAGATGTTTTATCCTCATTTTACAGATGAGAATCTTGAGATTCAGACATATTACATAACTTGTCTAAATTCACATGCCCCAAAAGACCTAGAAATTGCAGCCCAACTCCATGGATTTCCCCCATATATTCAGATGTGAAGACCTGTAAGATGAAAATCTTTGCCCACATCAAGCTTTATAATAGTGGGAGCAATAAAAGATATAATTCAAACCCAAGCGGGATGTCATACATGCTGTGTAAGTGCTATGGGAGGACAGGAAAGGAAGGAGCAAAACTTTCCAACTGAGGAGACCTAGGAAGGCTTTCTAGAAGAGGTGGCATTTCGGATTGTTTTGAAGAATGAGTAGGAGCTCAGTAGGTGTGGAAGGGCCAGTGGGGCAGGAAAGGGCATTCCAGGCTGGGAGAACCTGATCATTAATAGGTTGGATTGCTTGGAGAACAGTGACAAGCCAGAGGAGGCTGAAGCAGTTGGCATGTGACCAGAGGCAGAAGCAGATGGAGGAAAAGCAGAGGGCAGTCAACGAAGAGAGACTCTGAATGATGGGCTGGGGATTGGGCTTGCCCTCTCAGCTTTTGCTCATTGTGGCCTCCAATGCCTGGCTTGGAAGCTGAGTAGCCAATGTCTAAAGTGCATTTGCAGTTAGGACAGTGTACACAACAAGGGGTTAGTGGAAAGTTGGGCAGAACACCCCCAATGGGTCCTGGGGTCCCAGGAGGCAAAGAGATCTTTCATTTCAGGACCTCAAGATCAAGTTTTTCAGGGTCCTCCCAAGGCTTAGCTCCAGCAGATCCTGAAGGCAAACCTTTGTCTTTTGTGGGTTCTAGGGTCCCACAATAGTTGTTCTGGAGTTTGGAATTTTATCTTTCAAAAGTCCTGAACCCTATCACACTTATACTTATTGATCTTCCCTCTCAAACAATAACCTCTGCATGGTCAAGTCCATGTCTGTTTGGGTCTTCGTTGAATCCAGCTTGGAGTAGGCTACATAGAGGTGTCCATATTCAATTCCCTTTGATTGATCCAACATTGATTTGTTGAGGACCTGCTAAATTCAGACCCTGTGCTAAGAATCAGAGGTGAGAAAATAAGACACAGTTCCTTAGTAGAGAAGAACAGATAACCCTTGTGTGTCACACACAGGCAATGGTGGTGCCCGACCATCTAGAGACAAAGGAATGGGGAAGCTACTGCGGACTATGACAATGACAGTCACATCTGCATTTTTTATCCTAAAAATTGTGGACGTGAAGCCTCATTCTCAAGGAGATCGGGCACTGGGGGCCGTGGCGCCCAGAAATTGTTAAAGAGGCTAAATTGAGACACAGGTTATGCGTCTGCCACAGCAAATGTAGGGCAGTGGTGACAATGAGACCTGTAACATTTTTGCTAAGGCCATGAGTGAAAACTGGATGCAACACAACTTCAATATTAGAAACGTATTAAGGAATAATACATTTTTTGCTCCTTAGCCAAAATAGTGATATACTTTCTACAATTCAACTTCTAGGGCCCTAAAGTGAATTATTGGAAGACCTGGATCCCGAAGATTCTAGGCTGGAAAATTTTTAAGTATTTCCTCAGGATGTCTGTATTTAAGTGGAGATAAAAGAAACCCAACCAAGAAAACTGTGATAAGGCTGTCTGACACAACCACTGTGCATTAAAGCATGGGTCCTTCTAAAAAGCCCTATCTTAGAGATAAATCTTGACTTAAACTTTGGAGGAGCTAAGGTGACCCTGGGCAGTGGAATTAATCACAACATGTAAAATTCCTTAAATAAAAATTTATTGACTTAAAAAAACCCGTAGAGGTGATATTTGCAGTTGGGGGGATTTTATAGTCAGGATCGTTCCTCGAGTAACTTCCTCACCTCTCCTTGTCTGCTGGGTTTGCCTCTGCCAGGCTGTCCCCCCGGGCCTGGCTCAACTGATGCTTTTGGAAAATGGATTTTGAGCTGTAAAAGATGGTTTTTCCAGATGTGCACTCAAGCTTTGGGAGGAAGAATTGGGTTAAAAGGAGCAACTGAGAGGGACCTCAGCGATCCTCTGGGGTAACTGCTTTCAATCTGGGTTTTCTGAAGCCTGAGGGGCCTGGGAGGCAGCCCTGGGGAGGGGAATGCTGAGGGTCTAGGCTCGGGGTCTCTATGTGCTTCAGCCAGAAGAGCTCAATGTGACCTCTTTTACACTTTGAAGTTGCAAATATGCCGGAAGAAAGGCTCCAAGGTTTAAGGTTTAGAACCCACTAAGCTAGTCCAACACCACCATCCTATAATAATAATAATAATTTTTCTAAGTAGCTGATTCTGAGTGTTTAGTATGTGCTAGAGACTGTTAAAAGTGCTTTAACATGCATTATCTCATCTAATCCTTGCAGTAACTCTAAAATGTAGGTACTGTTATTATCTCCATCTTACAGAGGAAAAAACTTAGGCACAGAGGTTAAGCATCTGGCCAATGCATACAGATCGCAAGTGCTGGAGCCTGGCTGTGAGCCCACGCGGCTGGCTGCTGAGCCGGCACAGTTTACACCACACGGTGCTAAGGACGCTGAGGCCCAGAGAGAGGCAGTGACTTTCCCCAGGCCCCACAGTGGCTCAGGGGCAGAGCTGGGAATGGAATCCAGCCCTGTGATCCTTCTCTGGTGTGTCTTCCTTCTCCATCCTCCAGTGTGCCTCACTCACACGTGGCTTTAAATAGCCCATCCCTTGGATAGGAAGCATCCGTGCTTCTATCCCGGGAGCAGCCGAAGGAGATGGAGCTACAGCTGATCTTCTTCTGGGACCCTGTCCCGAATGCTCTCTTGGCCTGCAGCCTCACTTCCCACCCCCTGCTCCAGGTAAAGCGGGGGCCCTTCACAGTCCACACTGTGTCTGTCTGTCCAGCCTCACCTACAGACGCTCTGGCTACTGCAGGTGTATATGTGCCCTACCCACCACCATGCTGTTCCATCTGCTGGAAATGCCCTTCCTGCCTTGTCAGCCTTGCACACTCATCCTCAGATGTCCCCTCTCCAGGGCCCTGACCTCTCTTCCACTCAGAAGACATCACACCCTCCCCAGCACTCTCACGTCCCAGCACAGATCGCTCTGTACTACAACCATGGATTGACTTCACTTCCTTGATTAAAAACAACGCAGGTGGCCCCATTTTTACTTTAGTACAATCAGGATAATTCTTACAATTGTGCTTCTGGCTAACTTGGGAGTATTTCTTGCTTCCGGAAACACTGTTATTTAACTGATAAAGTGTTTTGTAATTGACATCATCTTAGGATCCAGGAAATACGGGACTTCTCTGTCTCCCTTCAGACGGCCAGCTCAAATAGGTTGGGGGCCATGACTTGGTGTCTCTGGCCCCCCCAGTGCCGGCACAGCAGATGCACAGAGGAGGACCCCAGTGGTTGCGGGTCATGGGGCTTAGGGCCTGGATGGCACCCTTTGTGCCCCAGTCTCTAAGGAAGGCATCCTAGAGGCCCAGCAGAGCCTCCAGCTGTCTACGCATTGCCCATTGAGTTCATGCAACTATCTCACAGTAAATACCTTGGACAGAAACATGGCCAGGAACAGCAGGCTCCTCTTTCCCCTTCTAATCTGGCACAAATGAGATCAGCCTAGTTCAGCAGGAAGCATGTCAGTCTCAGATTCCAAATCACATCATACCCTGTGCTCTGTCTCCATCCTTTACTCTCAGAAGTAGCCACAGTCGCTGACCAGTCCCTAGCCCTTAGCTCTCTTGAATTCTCTGTTTCCAAGAGAACGTTCCAGCAGACTGTCTACCATTTTCTGGCCTTTCTCTTTTTTGGCTCCAAACACCTCCTTTGGTCTTCCAACCTAAATCTCCAATGGCAGTCGCCTACACTTCTCCCCTTTGGGCCTCACCCTTATGTATAACCATGATGACCTTAGACTTGACAAGATCTAGCAAGTTACAGAGGACTTTGCTTACCATTTGCCTATGGCAGACATTGCTAATCAATCACAGCATGCTTTTCCTCAGAATCCAACTGCAGGCAGCCACTGTCAGGAGGGTTGACCCATGAGCTGGGTCATTTTTACAGCTGTAGGCTCAGATGCCTTCTAGTGGAAGTTCTAATCAGAAATCTCATGGACCCTGTGTACAACATCCATACACAAGACGGTTTGGGATAGTCCCAAATTTATGTAATTTTAAAATTGTTCTTCAATAAAAGAAATTTGAAAACTGGATAAGTAACTAAAAGTGCATGGATTTTGAGGGGGAATATTTGACCAACTCTTGGATTCTGTCTGGGTCCAACAGCTACACTTTGAAGTGGCCTGAAATAGTTGACCAGGAATCTGGCCTTTCTGTCGGGTGGTCCAAGTCAGGGAATGAGGGAATAGAATTGGTGAGATATCATTCATTAATTCCTTTCATAAACATTTACTGAGTGCCTGCTGCATGCCTGGCGCTGCTGTAAGGGCAGGGGATTCACCAACAAAGACAGTGACAGCTCTCACCGTCCAGCAGGTGCTAGACACAATGGCGCTCTATCTGCACATTGCATTTAATCCGTTATGGCCTCAGTTTTGATACATGTCCCTTTGTATAACTAATTAGCCTCCAGAATCTATGCTGTCCCTTTCTTGGTATAGCAGAGCCATGAGATGAAAAGAGCCTGGATTCCTAAATCATTGGGTGGAGAAGAGCCATCCACTGACCAGAAATGCCAGCCACAGACTATTATGTGAATGAGAATTAAAGTTGTATTGTGTTTGAGCCTTTATACATTGTGGGATCTTTTTGTTATAGAACCTCACATTGCCCTAACTAACACATTTTCTGTGTGAAGTCAGTCTCATCGCAACTTTGGTCCAGGTATATCTTTGTAGCTCCACTGCCTACCTTCAAAACAGTTCTTGGATTTGGGTACCCAAAGGAAAGAGTTTTCTATGAAAGGGAGTAAAAAGCTCAGATAAAACAAACTTTCAAAATTTGAGAGAAAATTGTAATAATGCTTCTCCCCAAAAATCCCAAGCACCATTTTCCTTTCCGGGGAAATCAATATGGGTGCAGGACAATCTTTTAAGCAGCCAGAAGCCCTTTGTCTGGGTTTCAGTACCAACTGGCTGTGGCTCTCTGAGGGCTCAGGCAGAGTAACAACCACCTGGCAAAGAGAAATTAGCAAGTAATGGAAGCCCAGCTCCCAAGTTGGGTCAACAGCATGAGTCAGAGTGCCACGGAAATAAATAAATCCCATTCATAAATTTCCCCTCGCCCCGGTAAAGAGCTTTCAAGGTCATAAAGTCTGCATAAAGCCAGAAGACCTACAATTGTCCAATTAGAGGTTTTATCCAGGAAAACCCATATTTTCAAAGACACTGTTTGTTCCCTATGCCTGAGGTATAACTGGGCTGGTTTGGCATGGTGGGGCTCTGGGTTTTATAGCACTTTCCACTTCAGTAAGACAGGACAGAGGCCTTCTCAGAGCCTCCTGTCCCCAAGGTGGGTTCCCCGGGGCGCCTAGAGGTGCCCAAAGCCAACCATTCCCAGGATAAGTCGGGAAAAGCTGGAATGTACCCAAACCAGATCATCTGGGGGCAGGGAGTAACAACTAACATTTATCGGGTGCTTACTATTTACTCTTACTGAGTGCCAGGACCTATTCTAAGTACCTAACACATAGCATTGCGTTCCACCTTTATTACTACTGCCCTGCAAGGAAGGATCTCTTTCCTGCCCATCTTCCAGAGGAGACAAGTGAGGACTGGAGAGGTAGACCAACATGCTCAAGGTTGTACGGTTCAGTGAGTAGCAGGACCAAGATTTGAACTCAGGTCTAGTGATTCTAAAATACTTTAACCTCTATACTCCGTTGCCACCCACGATCCCAGGGGCCCTTATTCTCTGTCTGTCCAGCCACTTGAGCTGCACTGGGAAGGACAAATGGATGGAGACCGAGAGAGGTCATGTCATTACCAGTGGGGACCAACAAGGAGAACCAGGCTTGGGACAGAATCTCCAATATTTGTTAGGAACTATGCTAAGTGTTTTACTTAAATTTTCATGTTGAATCCTCATAACAGTTCTGTAAAATGAGTCTTGTTGTATCCATTTGACACTTGAGACAACTGAGGCTCAGAGAGGTTAAGAACTTTCCCAAGGTCACACAGCTCAGAGTGGTTGACAGTCAGCCTCAATAGAGCCCTTGCCCAGAAACATTATGCCAGCCACTGAGCTCACCCACTTATGTACGTGTCACATGGTTTTTATCCTTGGGAGGGATGTCTTTTCTGTCCAATTCTGACTCTACTTCTATGTATTCCATTGATAACTTCCCTTGTAGTCCTGGATGTGAAACTTCCACACTCACATTGATTTTTAGGCCACTTACTAGCTGAGTAACCCTGGGTGTGGCCTTAGACCTCTGGGGATGCAGGGGGCGGGGGGAGGGGGATGGTTTCTGGTCTCTGGGACTCACCGTCTAGACCAGGGTTGGCAAACTTTTCCTGTAAAGAGCCAGAGAGTAGATATTTTAAGCTTTGGTGGTCATCTAGTCTCTGCATGGCTACTCAACCCTGCTATTGTCGTGCAAAAGTAGCCATAGATAATATATAAATCAATGCCTATAGCCAGACCGCCCCCAACCGTCTAGATGGTCAAAATATTCCACAAATAAGTGTTAAACTCCCATCGTGTAAGTGCTACAAAGGGGAAGTGTCAGGGAGAGTGTATACTAGGAGGAACTGGTCTCAGGGGGGATGGTGGCTTGGTCAAGGTCACGGCCTGAGTCAGGAGTCCAGGCCTCCTGCCCTCCCGTGAGGACTCACCCCCTGCACATGTGGCCTCCTTGGTCACCAGGGAATCTCCTCCAGAAGCTGATGTCCCTTCTAGAAGCTCAATGACAACGGGCAGCACTGACAGGGCCACCCAGGAGGTCTGCAACGGCCTGGTTTGACCTCTGGTGGGGCCGAGAGGCTTCCACTGGCAAATCACTGGCTCATTTCTCTCCAGCAGGGTCTGGCTTGCAGCACCGCCTGGAAAGCCGCTAAGAGCGGCACACACAGCGTTAATTTATGAAAATCTCAGCTTGTAAAAGCCCCGCTCTCAGCAGAGCCCGAGGAGGCAGAGGCAGGCAGCACCAGAGATGTGTGAACTGCTATTTGCTTCTGTTACAGCCACAAAAGGAAATGCTGGCGAGGTCTTCAGAGAAGGGGCGGTTGGTGGGGAGGGGACGCTGCTGGCTTTAACAGCAGGAATACGAGTCATTTGTCTTATTGTAAAATAGATGTGTGTTTGGACGCAGAAAATGCTCTGGATCCTTTCTTTCCTCCCCTTGCAGGCATGAAAAGCCCTGAGCAAAACAAAATGCTGCTGATTTTAAGTCTATTTTGAGCTCCTGCTGCTGATTATCTGCTTCCGAGGCCTGTGCACACGCTGCCTCCTCTAAGAACGGTTTTAACAAATTGGAGTGGGAATGAATGAGCATCTTGCTTCTGCCGCTGCTGCCACCATCAGAGCAGGGAGCAGCCCCCAAAGGCGAGGCCTGGCCCCGGCTGCCCAGTTCTTCCCCCTCTCCCCAGATGCCCACCCGCCCTACTCCCCCGGCCACACGGTGCTTGCTGGCGCCCACGTTGCGCTGCCCGCCCCGTGCCAGGAAGCTATTTACCAAAGGAAATAACTCTGATAAAGGGGATAAAAATAGCCAGCCATGATGGAAAACATTTTGTTGAGAGATCTGTTGACAAGAGGGGAAATAGAGCTGTGAAAAAGACAGGTGGTGAAGGACGCAGAGGGAGAGGCAGCCAGACGGTGAGTCCGGGGAGCCCAGGAGAAGCCGGGTCCGGGCCCAGCGGCCAGGGCGGCAGCCACACAATGGCTGGGCCCGCGGGGCAGATCCTCCCTCTCTGTTGGTGGCTCCAACCTCGTGGCATTTCACCCAGCCTTAGAAAATTGCAGGAGGGCGAGACGGCGAGAGTCTTCACCGGCTGGGTGTCTGAGGATGGATGTCTGCAACGCAGCCCCAAGGAAGGAGCACGTAGAGTGCAGGGTAGAGGTTAGCCAAACACTTGGCTTTTGGAGTTCAAGTTCTAGCTCTGCCACTTACTCACACACTGACCTCGGACGAGCCTCTCTCTTAACCTCTCTGAGCCTCAGTTTCCTGTGTAAATGGTGCTAGACCCATGTCATAGGGCTATGGTGATAATCCATGTATGCTATTTACCAACGTGACATTATTCAGGTCATGAAGTCTTCTACAAACATGGATTAAAGGCTTTCTGTGTGCCAGGCACTGTCCTGGGCACTCAGGGATTCCTTAGTGAGGAAGACAATCCCTGCTCTAAGATACTTTAATTCTCAGTAAATGCAGCAGAGAAGGGAGAGCTGTCCTTAGGAATATACAACCAGCACTGCCCGCCCTGAAACAGCCACATTGAAGGACCCCAGAACACCTTCCCTGGGCCACAGGGACATTCAATCCTGTGTATCTACTATGCACTGCATACCGGAGCGGGCGCGATGAGGAAGGCTCAGTATGCTCTTTGGAAACCCACAGCCTGGTAGGGAAGACTGGGAGGAAAACAGGTATGTGTTATTCAGCATGGAAATTACCCTAATAGAGTTAGGGTTAAGAGCTCTCTCTTGGGAGCAGCAGATCTTTGAGATTTCCAGGCACCAGAGTGTGCAAGACTTTACAACGAGCTAATATGTATACAAGTTAATCCTATTGGTGTATTTGTATAAATTAATAAGCAGCAACGATATATTGTAGCAATTTCTAAATAATATCCCAAAATAACTATCTCAATACACAGAAACATTAACAGTGGTTATTTCTACAATGGTGGAATTATGGGTGATTTGTATTTTCCCCAAAATCTTCTATAAGTAGTATGCATTATTTTTATAATAGAAAAACAAGCAAATAGAACATGAGTAAGAAGAGGGCTGTCCCCAAATACCCTGCAGATAGGAAGTCTTGTTCTCTGGACTTGAATTCTATTGAGAGCCTCTGTGTGTCTCCAAGGATGCACTGAGTCATCAAAAGTTTGAAGTAGCTTGAAAATAGAAGATTTTGCATCAGAATGTGGCACGGCTGCCCAGGCTCTGGCCGAGTGGGTCTGATCCTTTACCCCCTTACTCCGTGGGCAGGATCGGAAAGGAATGTGCTAACTTGGGTGGAAGTGTAGACAGAGGGGAATCCACTCCACAGGGACTGTGTGCCAAAGGCTCTTACACTTGGATTTGAGCACTTGCTCTGCCATATCCTAGTGTAAGATCTCGGGCCAGTCATTTCCCTCCCTTGAGCCTCAGTTCCTTCATTATATCTGACTTAAAGAAGCCTTCTTGGACCACCCCAGGCTCAACTGGTCACCTCTCATTAGAGTTCACACCCAGATCTGCTCAGCCCTTGGGGTTACAATGGTCTCTAGGCTAAGAGCAACTTAAGAGTAGGGCACACACCTTATCCACAGCTGTGACCCCTTCACTTCTCATGGTGCCTTGTACAGAATGGTCCTCAATACACAGTTGCTGAATAAATGAATGGATGAATGAGTGAAGAAATGCCAAGTTGGTGGTAGGCCCTGGAGCTGCAGAGATGAATGACCTGGATCTACGGCCATCAGGAGCTCACACTTTAGTTGGAACTCAACCTCCCCAACACAATACAGATGATGACCAATGTCTTAAAGGAGTTACAATGCAAAGAGAAATTAGAAGAATGGGGTAGGAGAGGTGAATTCCCCTTGGGTTTTCTGAGGCAGAACTTATATAGGAGGCAGAATCTGAACAGAGCCTGGAAGAAGGAGGAGAGCTTCCCTTGTGGGTACAGAGACTAGACAGGCAAAGCCGTGGAGTCGGGCAGGCGGAAGAGGCAGGAACAAGAGCTTGGAGCCTTGGATGGGAGACCAGAGGGTCCGGCTGGCATCCTGGCTGCAGTGGGCAGCCCAGGCAGGGTTAGGAGGAGGACCGATGGGGTGAGGCTTCCTTCTCACTGGACTGGCAGGAGCAGGTGTCTCCCACCCACGCTGGAGGCCAGCCTCACCCAGCATCCTTCCGCCTACCCATCAGGAGGGCTCCTCAATACAACTAGTTTGGAGTTAATCACTGCTCAACCTGGTCTTCTGCAAACAACCCCTCTAATTTAAACCACCATCTGTGAGAAGGGCCAGCTTTGGCAGGGTCCCTGAGGAACACGGACACGATGAACCTCTGCCAGATGCAGCCACTTAACTGCAGAAAGGACATCCTGGGGGCACCCAGAACCTTAAGTGCAACCAACCCTTGCAGATGCAGGCTCGTCACCTTGCCTGGGCTGGAGGGGCAGAGGTGTGGCTTTGTTTTGCACGTCCCCTTAGGAAGTGCGAGGGCTCTAGCTCGGCTCCACCCACGTTAGGGTCTTCCCCTGTGCTATTCCCCCAGCCTGAAACTTCTCCTCCCAGTTGAGCGTGCTTGGCCTGCTCTGATCTTTCAAGTTCAGCTCACATACTGTTTCCGTAGTGATACCTTCTCTGACATTTAAAGTATCTTTTCTACCCCCCTCCCACCACCACTTTCTACTACATCATCCTATTTTCTGCTTCTCACAATGCTTATCTTATTTTGCATGGTTATTTATTTCCTGCCTCTCCACCTAACTAGACTAAAGCTCTAGACAGGAACATTGTCTTGCTCACAGCTGTAGTCACAGTGCCTGGCACTTAGTCGGTGGTCAATAAAAATGAATGGGCTAGAAGGAGGGAAGGAAGGAGAGAAGGAAAAAGAGGGGGTTTCTGATACAATGTTTCCAGAGTGGCCACCCCAGCACCCAGCCCCACTGCCCTGGGAAGACGGCTCGTTAACCACGAGCCCACAGAAAGCTCCAAGGCAGGGCCAGGAGTGCTGGACCCCCAGGGACAACATAGCTCTGAAGTCTGATGCCGAAAGAAGGATAAGGGAAGAGGAAGGGAATTAACCTTTATTTAGCACCTACTGTGTGCCAGGGCTTTAGCTACAGGATGAAACCTCTCAGTTTATAGATGTGGAGACTGTAACTATTAACAAATAATAACAAACATAAAATAGCTAACATTTATTAGGCACCTGGGCTAAGCACGTTACATATAGTTTCCCAACAAGTTTGGGAGGTAAGCATGGCTACTGCCAACATTTCATAGGCAGGAGGATTCAGAGATGTTCGGTAACTTGCTCAATTTTATACAACTAGTTAGTGGCAGAGCCAGGATCAGAAACTCAAGTCTTTCTGACTCTTGTCTAATATCCCGTTTTGATGGAAAATGCCCTTCAGGCTGTCAGGATGGCTGGCGTGGCCCTGCCCTGCACCCTGCTCTCCCAGGGCAGTTGGTAGGAGCCCTAGCCCCGGCCACGGCTCCCAGCAGACCTTTCAGACAATCCCCAGCGCTTCCCCCAGCTGCCCGAGTTAATTAGCCTGCCACCCCCGAGTGCTGAAAGCCGCTTGGGCCGCCTGACTTGGCGCACACGCCAAGAGCCGCCCACACACAGGCAGGTGAGGAGGGATGGGCCTCCCAGCCCTGCAAAGCAGCCAGCTCCGATGCCACCCAGGGAGGCCACCCCGACAGGCTGGGGTGCAGGCCCGGCGGGGAGAAGGCGTCGCTTTCCGTCCAGGATGAGACAGCACAGTCCTTAGGCTCTGCCACCTATAAGCTGGTGACCAGATAAGTTTCCTAATCCCTCTGAGCCCGGGCTTTCTCATCCACAGGCTGTTGTGAAGATGAAACAAAATGACATGTGTCAGGCCCTCCCAAGGCTGGCACAGAGGAACAGCTCAGCAAAGGTTAGCTTCCTCTACCGAGATTGTCTGTACTAGGCAAATTTTAGAATTAATCAGAACCCACCAGTGAACCCTCCTTCCCACCTATTACTCCTCTGTGCAGCTTGGGGGTGCAAGACATTCATTGAGCCCGGAGTACGTGCCTAGCAGTGTTCTGGGCACTTGGAGAAAAGGTAATGAACAAAATGGTCAAAATCCCTGACCTCAAAGACCGTCTAGTTGGGGGTGGGCAATCCACAAAATAAATAATAAATAGCATGGCATTTCAGATGATGTGCTGGGAAGAAAAAAGGGAATCTGAGAAGTTAGGTATGAGTGAGGAGGGGGGGTAGTTGGAATTTTAAATAGGGTGCCCTGGAATGAGCTCACTGAGAAGGTGACTTCTGGGAAAAGAAGTGGAGTGATGAAGGCATCTAGTGGTGGTGGCAGGGGAGAACTTTCTAGGCAAAGGACACAGCAAGTTCATGCCTACAAGACAGAGCGGTACCTCCTGAGCACAAAAGCCAAGACAGGGTCCTCACTAGCCTTCAAAGACAAAGCATTTCCCAAACAAGAAGTCAATGAGAAAATTAGATTTTATAAAAATGCAATTTGTGGCCAGTTCTTCAAAAGACATGATGTTGTCCCCTGTTGGTTCTGTGGTTTGCCGTTTCTGGGAAGTTGTCCTTGGCAAGCTTCAGCATATTAATGTAGGTTTCTGTCCCTCAGTAATGATACTAATTGCTAGGCACAATTCTGGAAACTTTTATGTCACCAGTCCCATTTCCATTTACAGATGAGGAAACCGAGGCATGGAAAGATTAAGCCTCTTAACCAAAGTCATGCGGTTCATAAGTGGAAGAGCTGGAGGTCAAACCCAGGCGGCCTGGCCCCAGCATCTATGTGCAGACCACCAGGCCAACCACCTCACCAGCATGGGGGACATTATTATTATTAACAGGAAGGGACTGCCTGGGCCATCCAAGCTCTCCTGCTCTTTCCCATAAGCCACTCTGTGTCCGCAAAATGAACACTTCAGAGATTCCTGTTTAATCTTTTGACTTGGGTCAAGTCCTTTTGTCAAAGATTTAAAACATAAAATCAAAAATAGGTTGCAGATGGGCTATTACAGCAAAGAGATGACCAAAATCCCAATCTCTGTTGCAGAGGAGGGTGACTGAGCAAGGAGTATGGCAAGCTGCTGTCACACCCCCAAACCTCAGTTTCCCTATATGCCAAACAAGAAGGGAAGAAGGTTCTAGGCTCTCTTCCACTCCCATGATCTTAGGGCTCAAAGACATAGACCCTGGACCCAGACCTAAGCCACAGAGAACATTGCTAGGAGTTTTCAATATATATGCAGAAGGCAGCAGCCTGTGTGAGCCGGCCGTGCTGCTGGGCTGCAATTGCTAAGTCCGTGGCTTGGCCCAAAGGAGCATGGGCCCATCTGCACGCCTTGTGTCTGTCAGCATCGTCACTGAGGTCTCGCCCAGGCAGGGAGGTTAGGTCATTCCACCTGTCAGTCTGGTGCATGCTCTTAACACAGTGAGTGCCTGCAGGGTTGGGAAACACCAAACCTGGGCGGTCTCCCCTCTCCTCGTCTGTCTTTCCATGTCTGCACGTGCTGTTTTGTAACCTCCTAACATATCTGATCATTCAGCCTTTGGGAAAGCTGGTTTCCAGTGGCATAATCTTAACAAATGATGGCAAAGGCACCATTTACTTCTCTTTGCTATAGGTGTTTTTTAAATGAAGTAAAATTGACATACGTTAACCATTTTAAAGTGTACAATCAGTGATACTTAGTACATTCACAATATTGTGCAACCATCACTTCTATCTAGTTCCAAAACATTTTCACCACCCCAAAAGGAACCCCTGTACCCGTAAGAAGTCACTCCCCATTTTTGCCCTCTCCCCCACTTCTGGAAACCACTAATCTGCTTTCTGTCTTTCATGGATTTGCCTCTTCTGGGTATTTCATATAAATGGAATAATATAATATGCAGCCTTTGTATCTGTCTGGCTTCTTTCGCCTAGCATAATGTTTTCAAGGTTCATCCATGTTGTAGCACTTATCAGCACTTTCTTTCTATCGCTAATAATATTCCATTGCATAGATATAATACATTTTGTTAATCCATTCATCTGTTGATAGACATCTGGGTTGTTTCCACTTCTTGGCTATTATGAACAGTGCTGCTATGAACATTCATGTCCAAGGTTTTTTTTTTTTTTTTTGAGTATTTGTTTTTAATTCCTTTGAGTATACTCCTAGGAGTGAAATTGCTAGATCATATGGTCATTCTATGTTTAATTTTGAAATATCATCAACTGTTTTCCACAGTGGCTGTACCATTTTACATTTCCACTTGCACTGTATGAAGGCTCCAATTTCTCTACATCCTTGCAAACACTTGTTATTTTCAATTTTTAAAAATGTTATAGCCAGCCTAGCATGTGTGAAGTGGTATCTCATTGTGGTTTTGACTCGCTCTTCCCTAATGACTAATGATGTCATTAGGCATCTTTTCCTGTGCTCCTGGGCTATTTGTATATCTTCTTTGGAGAAATGTCTATTCAAGCCCTTTTCCCACTTTTAATTGGTTTATTTATCTTAATTGGGTCTTTTTATTGCTGAGCTCTTTATATAGTCTGTTGAAGTTCTTTATATATTTTGGATACTAGATCTTATCAAATATGTGCTTTGCAAATATCTTCTCTCATTCTGTAGGCTGTGCTTTGATGTAGAAAAGTTTTTAATTTTGATGAAGCTCAATTTATCTATTTTTTTCTTTTGTTGCTTGTGAGTTTAGTGTTATATCAAACAATCCATTGCCAAATCCAAGGTCATGACGATTTATGTCTAGGTTTTGTCTTAGAAGTTTTGTGCTATGTCTTTCATATTTAATCTTTCTGACATCCTCTGGGTAGATTCCATCATCATCCCCATGCCCAACTTAGAAATGAGGAAATTGAGGGTCAGGACACGTAAGTCACCTGCAGACAATACACAGGCTGGGCAGACAGGTGGCAGGGTGTGAACCTGTGTCTTCAACTCAGGCGCCCAAGACGCCTGTTGTTCAGCCTCTCCAGATCCGCCTCCTACCGCCCATTATGCTCCCATCTTCAACAACGTAGACAGCTATTGCACAAAAGGCTGGCCTAAGAGTTTGAAGGGAAGGATGGAAGACATGCAGATTTCCACCTGATATCTGCAAGGAGTAATTCTGCTGACCGGTGACAGCAGCCACCAGGTTGAATCCAAGGGAAAAGTCATCTTTACATCTCAAAGTTTAGCTTTTTAGTGGAATTTGTTGCTGTGCTTTTGAATTTTTCTTCCTTACGAAGCAGCAACTCTGGGACAGTGTGACAACCTCTACAAGCCATTTTATTTCATAGCTCCCCATCCTGAGGTTAGGGGCAATTCTGTCTCCCCCAGGAGCGTTGCCTGATAACCAGTTCCTGACAACCCAGCTCATTCACCAGAGAAGAGGGTGAGATTCAGCTGTCTGCATCGGATTCCCGGCCTTCAAGTGGCAGCAAACGTTCACTTACTGAGGTCCGAGCTGTGAGGGCCACAGAAATAAGCCTTTCAAGTAGCACACGGGCCAGTGGAGAAGAGAAACAACTGCCACCGTATGAGGCAGAAGGGACCACAGGATAGACAGAGATGGTGCTAGGAATCAGATGTGGGAATAACCATTTATTCACTAAAAAAAGTGTATGGGTTTCTCCATGTGCTGGGCACTCCTTTAGACCTTGGGCGTAAAGCAGTGAGCAGACAAGGCCCTTGCCGTATGGAATTTACACTCCAGTGGGGGAGAAGGACAGTAGACAAGAAATCAGCTTGAGATGGGATCAGGAAGAGACAGCACTTGAGCCGGGTCCCGAAAATGGGTAACACGTTAACGCATAGAGAAGGAAGGGGAGACCCCTCCAGACAGCGAGATTTATGAACAAGGGCAGGGACGGATACAACTCCTTGGCATCTTGCAGGTATATTTGCTTATGTATTTATTATTTAAATTTTTTCTGTGATTATAAGTACTTCACTCTCATAAATTTTAAAAGTACAAAACAAGAAAAAAGAGTCATCCATAATCTTGTTACCCAGGGATAACCATTATTAATTTTGTGACCATGCAGAAGCTGAAACCGTTTGACTTCTCTGAGGCACCAGGCCCAAGCACACCTTGCTCAGTGCCAGAACAGCATGTGTTCGGTGAGGTAGAGACTTGCTTTCTTCCTCCTGTCAAACAGAGGATGCTCAGGGGACCCAAGGCTGTGCATCTGAAATGAAAGTTAATGACTTTGGCTCAACCCCACCTCTCCGATTTTTAAGCAGATCCACTCAGACTAGAATGGGGGACCCCACCTAGGCAGGTGATGTCAGGATCACAGACTTGGCTTCTGAGACCTGGTGTTCAGCACAGACCTGGGTTCTGAGACCTGACTTGGCCTGACATAACCATGACCTTGAGCAAGTGCTCACCCTCTTTGCTCCCCTGTTTCCTCATCAGGTGACTCAGGAACAGGGAGTAGGCTCACCTGGGAGGTGTGTTCATAAGAATTAAATGAGATTAATATGTGAACTGCTTAGTAGGATGTGACACATAGACAGTGCTCAAGAGAAGATCCTACTAGGCACTGGACTTCTGGGTCAAGTTGGCTATTGCCACCTTACAGATCCATCCCACCTACTTGGGCATCCAGGATTCACAAACACAATCCAGAACTGGGCTCTGGACACACCTGCACCTCTAACTAGCTCTGCCTGCACCAAATCCCTCCTCAGGTCCCTGCCCAGGCCTCACATTGACTCCACAGCCCCAGCCTGACTCATGTCCAGGGTCCTAGTACTGCAGCTCATTTCTACTGACACCCTCCTTATAGAACATCCTTGGCCAAGCCCAGAGATCTCTGAGCCCCCAAAGACATCCCTGGTGGCCTCCTGGGCATCAAAGAAGGGATGCTCAAAGGAAGAATGTGTCTGTGACATGTGCTAAAGCATGGAGGAGGACATGCCAGGCCAAGGGAGCCACAGGTGCAAATGGGCAGGTGCTGGTTCTCCCACTCACTCACACATACTTTCATCCATTCACTGTTTACTGAGCACCTACTATAAGTCAGATACTGCATCAGTCGCTGGGGTTGCAGCTGTGAAGAACCACCTGGCAGAGCAGGAAATACGAAGCTGCACTACAGTGTGATCCGTGTTAGGACGGGGTGTGCACAGAGCCCCTCACTAGGCTTGGGGGAGGTCAGGTGTGTACAGAGGTCGGGGGAGGTTAGTGACAGGAGACCCCTCAGCGGGGGGAATTTTAGGCTGAGCACGACTGTGAGTAGTTTCCTGGAACATTTTTTGAGAAAGGGTAAAGTGAGACACAGAGTTCCAAACAGCAGAACCAAAGGTCTAAAGATGAAGAAGAGTGTGGTGTATTGGAGGGAATGAAATAAGCTCCATGACTGGAGTGCAAAGGGCCAGAGTGAGATGCCTGGGAGCCGAGGCAGGGGACAAAGGCAGCCTCGGCTCACCAAGGGTCTTCTGGCTACAGAGTGGTGGCGAAGCCCACAGACCTGGGGCTGAGTGGGGCAGAAAGCCTAGAACTAATGCCCTGCTCAGCCGCCTACTCATTGTGTGACCTTGGGCAAGTTACTCCACCTCTCTGGGCAGTGTTGATGAGAAAAGAGAGAGGGGAATGGATGAGAACATTATAGAAATAAATCTGTACAAGGACTTCAGGGCACCATGCACATAGCTTCAAGAGCGTGCATGGAAAGCTCTGGTGGATACCTCCCCCAGGATCAGCATGTAGGACTCACTCTACACGTCCCCTCCAAGCCATGGCCTCCAATCCTTGCCCCAGGGGGATCACTCGCCCACCTTTCTTGCTTTGGCTGCAAGAAGCCCATGGACAAAAGTGAAAAGAACCAGTTGTGCCTGGTCATCCTGTCCCCAGCGATGGATGAATGCTGAAGAGAGGAGAAAAAGAAGTATCTATGAAGCTGTCAACAGGGAAATTCTGGACTACAACGGAGACAGAAATATTTACTTTGCAGGGATAAATATTACAGAAACAACCTTCCGTCGTCCAGTCTCTGGTGTGATGTAGATTTCCCTTACCAGGAAGGTGTCCTCACTGCCTCCAAAGGCAACAACAGCAGAAAGTGTAGACCCTTTTCATAAAACAGACATAACGTGCCTCTGTAATATCTGGGAAGTTCTGTCTCCTAGGCAATAGTGAAAAATGCGGATTCTCTGTCTCCTACTCGCCTTTTGTACCACACAAAATGCCTACGTACCCAGCAGTTCTGAAATGTCTGCGTCCACCAACAGCACCAGGGCTAGGCCATTTGTCAAAGCTGCATGGGCTCCCTGTCTCCCAGGCACAGGGGTGGCTGCCAAAATGACAGGAAGAATCTCAATAACCGAGCCAATGGTGTTCACCAAACTCAAGTTTATGGATAAGCTCAAGGTTAAAGGTGGAATTCGGCCACACTCTCCTTTTGACTCTGAGAGACCTCCCCATCTGTAACAGCTGTAAATTCAAATGGCTACCTGGGTTAGATCTTAGATGGGGATGCAGCCCGAGGTCCTGCAGTCTGTCCTGTCTATATCAGAATTCGCCAGTGTGAACTGGAACGCACCCAGTGTTCCGGAAGGAGAAACACGAAGCCACAAGTTCTTCTCCTCCAGCCACCATTGGACTCCAGGCCATAGCACGCATTTTGTCGGTAGGTGGAGAGACAGCCAGGAGGAAAACTGAAGCGTCTTCCCCGTGTTGTGCATACCGTGTGACAGTGCCTTTGAGAAGCGCATCTCGCGGGGTGCATACATGTTTGCACACAGACATGGTTTATTTTAATGGTGCAGTCAAAGCAGGGAGTGGACTGAGGCAGTCATTTCACTGGCATTCATTTCTGCGGAACAAAAGACGGCTGCCAATTTGTCACTGTAGGACAATAAATCCAATCTGAGCCTATTCCAGATAACCACGAGAGGGTGGTCCGGGCATGCGCTCCTCCAGTGCTAAGGGCAGCCCTTCTAAGGGGCTCCTGGGCGCCTAGGAGCAGAGCCTGCCAAGGAATTGGGGCTTGAGACTGGTGATTACAAGGAAATCTAAAACTGGGAATGGGATCAAACCACCATCACACATTTCACCGAAGGACTCTTGGATTAGGAGGGAGGAGGGGATTTTATTTGGAGAACAAATGGCAATTTTTATAATTTGAAAGATTAGGGAAATAGAATAGTACTTCCAAAGGTTTTGAGGAAGTGTAGGGCAGAAGGAAAAGCGTGGGCTTTAGGCTCGGACACTGGGGTTTACAGGTTTGGCTTACGTAGGATTAAACGTAGGTGAAATGACCCCCATCAAGCCCAGCAGTGTACCAGATCCCAACTGGCAGTACACGTCATTATTTTCTTTGTCACTCACTAGCTGTGTGGCTCTGGCCGAGCCACTCGACCTCTCTGAGCCTCCGGTTTCCCCTCTGTAACATGCCCGTGAGGTGCTGGGTGCCAGGCACAGAACAGCACGTTAGGCCCTCAGGGGACGGGGGTTGGCTTCCCCGTCCCTGGATTCGGAGGGAATGACAGAAGGGGAACTGACCCTGGGCTCAGGATTAGAGGGCAGGTCTGGACCCGCTCACGGCCGCCCGCCCCTCAGCCCACTCCCGCTAGGCGTGGGGGGGGCGCCTGACACCGTTCTGCTCCGTCGATGGAAAGGGCACAGGAGGCCCAGACGGGAGCCCTGCCAGATCTCCCTAGAAAGGGCCCGCAGCCCCGCGCCGCCCACGGCCTGCCAGGCCGGCCTGGGTGGTGGAAATAAAACCAGCAGCGAATGAGGTGCGTTCTCAGCCTCCGGGGAGACCGGCATCGAGCCAGCTCAGGCTGCCACTTTTTGAGCAATTAAGGAAAAGCAGCATTCTGTCTTGTGAACCCTCCAGATATTCCTGTCCACAGTGGGGGTAAGATTCGAGAACAAACGCCGATCCCACCGTCTACCCGGTCCGCAGAGAGAGCCCCCACCCACAAGACCTCAGCAAGCTGGGCTCCGAAACGTGTGTTTATGCCTCCCCCTGCTGGTGGCCGTGGCCACTGCACCCCAAGACCCTTGCCACAGAATGAGGGGCCAGACTTCTTACACCTGCTCATCCCCCTGGACGGTGCGGGCTAGAGTGGGGTCTGGCTCCGGGGGCTCCTGACTGCAGCGGCCTCCACGTGAACAGCTGAAAGCAGGGATTGCTTCTAAAGAATGACATCACAGTAACAGCTAATATTTATTTGTTCAATATTTGCTTAATGTATTAAATTTGTTTTGCTTTAATTCATTGATTTGCTTAGTAGTTGCAAGGTGCCAAGCCCTGTGCCAAGCATTTTGCCTGCTTTGCCCCCCTTAACTCTCTCCAGAACCCATGAGGTAGTTATTATTATCACTCCCTCCGTGTTACAGATAAGGAGCCTGAAGCTCAGGTGTGCTCAAGTTCATACATGTGGTAACTGGGAAGGTCTGCATTTGAACCCAGGTAAGCCTGACTCCAGATGTTCCATGGAAGTGGTGGTTCTCCAAGTTTAGGTGCAGTGTGAATCACCTGGGATGCATGTTAAAATGCCCCACAGATCCTGGATTCAGTGGGTCTCGGGTAAAGCCCTGTTAACAAGACACTGGTAAATTCTGACGTGGCTAGTTAATGAATGCTACTCCAAGATGCACTGCAGGACACCAGGCTGCATCTCCATCCAAGGGCTCAAATACCAACCAAGGTGGTATTTTAGTTTACAGCTGTTGCAGGCAGGAAATCAACTCTGGTCTATAAAAGTCTCTCTGTGTCAAAAGGAGACCATGATTAAATCCCACTTCAGCCTCAGGTTCACCCATAAAATATACAGTGATGGAGCTCTGACTCCAGAGTCCTGGCACCCAGTGTTCCCAGGGGAGCTGTGTCTGAGGGGAGAGACGAGCTGGACCGCTGAGGGGGAGGGGCAGGCTTGGGAAAGTCACTTCTTCTCTCTGCTATTGGTTTATCCATCTAAGCAATGAGAAGATTTCAGATCATCTCTAAGTTCTAAAAATTCTATCTGCCCATACTCCAAACCTTTGTAGTTCTTTTGGTTTGCTGAGAGCTCTGGCAGAAATCAAACTTAGCTGTCCAGTGCCTCGGTTTCTGCTTTCTGAGGGATCCAGAGGTTCAATTAATTATGACTTTGCTGCTAATGCACTTAATACCTTCTCTAGGTAGGTAAGACGTCTTAGCAGGTCCTATTCCAAGTTTTAAGTGTGATATTACTTTAGGACCTGAGGCTAACTCAGGGGATTAGATGGATGGTCAGGGATTTGATGGGTGGTCAAGGGGTCCCTGACACCACACTAATCATACCACCAATGCACGCGGCTGGCTCTGAGTGGAAACTTGATTACGAAGCAGCCCTGCCTTGCTGGCACTAGTGACGCAGATCAACAGACCAGGAGACATGCCGCCTGGGCACTAACCGGGAGGTGTTGCTGTGGTGCAGGGCAGTCCCTGCCAGCCCTGCCTCCGCGGCTGTCTTTGCAAAGGCATTGGGCTTCCTGTACTTGGTCCCTTCCTCCTGATTCTGAGCTGTATCAAATATCCAGAGCTGGGCAGGCCACATGTCAGAAGGCCTAAGCCCTACTCAAACATCTTAGAATTCTGCCCTGTTAATGACTTTAGTGCCCAAGCCCCACCCAAGCTCCAGGGCTCCCAAAACTTGAAGTTCGAGGGCCAAGGGGGGGGGGGGGGGTGGAACAAACAACTGAGCAAGGGTCAAAAAGCTTAAGTGAAGCGCCAGCCCATGTCTCAAAGAGGGTAGTTATTTTAAAGATCTTGTCCTGCCTTAAAGGATAGCTGGGGTCCCCAGAGATGTCCCAAAGGCTTGTGGGGAGGCCCCAGGAGCTACTCTGGTAGTCAACAAAGCTTCCTACTGTTCAAGAGTGGATTTGTCCCCAAAGGGTTGGGGGTTGGACATAATAACTTGGTTGCTGTCACGATTTGCCCCGCAAAGAGGGGCTGCATTTCCTATACGTGGATGTTGTGAGGATAAATAAGACAATATAGATCACACTTGGCACAGTCAGAGCTCCATAACTGTCAATTGTGGTGGTGGTTTTTGTTATTTTTGTTAGCCTTTATTACCTCTATATGGATATCTATAAAATGGGCGTAATATCACCACTGCCAGGGAAATGGTTGGAAGAGTGAATGAATGAAACCTTGGAGGCTCGATGTCTGCATCTCTGTCTCCAGACAGGGTGGCACCCAGACAGATGGCGAGGGCAGGAGGGAAGGACAGCCTGGAGTGGAGACGTGTTGCAGATCTCGGCTCAGATCTCCAGATGCCCCTTCCCCCTCCCCAGAGACGGCAGCCCGGGCAGTGGCGAAGGATTTCTAGTTAGCCAGGGCCCAGTGCCACACCTTACTCAGCCAGACTGACAGGCTGTGGGGTCTTGGCCAAGTCACTTAACCTCTCTGAGCCTCAAGGGGGTTGAAACAGGGTTCAGGGCAGAGGTCCCATTAAAGAAATTTTGCCCACGAGGTATAGAAGCAGAAATCTTACCAGGGGCTTTAGACAGCCACAGGCTATGGAATTTGGGGTTCATGGCAATTTAACTTAGATCCCAGGGACTTCCCTAACATATATCTAACTTAAACAGGGTGATGCAGATGATTACGTAACGTACGGATGTCTGGTAATAGCAGGTGCTCACCCAGCGTTTGCTGACTCACAGAGGGAGAAGGTCACTCAAGTTATTGCAATTGATGAAAGCAAAGGTCAACCCCAAATGGCCTTTGCCATAAGCCTTGGATTTCTGAACTTTATGTATGTGATGCCAGGGTTGAGACCAGCAAGCATGAGGCCCAGACAGTTTCCTGGCTTTCCCAAAATAACATACAAGCTCAGCATCACCCCTCACCCCTGGCGTCCCACCTGACTCGCCGTGATTGGTTAGGAGCATCCACACCCAGACATCTGGGTTCACCAACAGCTGGCCACACTGAGCTGTACTGTCACAGGAACAGAATTAGTCATGATTTCGGTGAAAGTTAACAATTAAAGGAAAAAAACCCCACACCCTTTCTATCTCTTATCTTCTCTCAGAAATTCCTCTTTCTGATCTTAGAGACCCGAGCTGAAATTCAGAATTGGGAAGAATGGTTGAAGTCATCCACCCCAGAATTTGCCAGGGTATTCGGTAGAATACTAGTCTTAAGGGGAAAAATAGGGGCTGAGGGCAGAGAAGTTCAGAAAACACTGCACATATATCCCTTCCTGCGCTTTGAACTTCACTATGCAGCTGGGCATTTTAAAGGCTCTGAGGAGTCCTGCGTGGAGAGACTTGCTCAATTTCGTTTAACCCAGAGTGTTTCAAACCCATGTAGCTTTGCAATCTTGCTCTAAATGCACCACCCCCCATGTGTGTTAGCATGAGCATTTTTTCTACCTTGTCCACTTTATCCATTCCCAGCACAGCCTTGGCCCCTGAAGTCACTTGAATGTACGACCCATTATCCAGTCCAGACACTCAGAAAGATACAGCGACTCACCCAAGGCCACACAGCTAATTATTATTAATAGTGAAAAAAAACCCCAATATTTATATAGCAATATAGCCAATATTTGTATAGTGCTTTAGAGTTTTCTATAAACTTACATTCTTTCACAGCGTGTCATTTTATCACATACGGAAGCAATCGCTAATGTTGCTGCAGGCACACTTCATGTCGGGGCTCTCACAGGGGTTACCACAGTTGAGCCGCACAGCTGACCTCTGCTCAGTTTAAAGATGAAGACACTGAGGCTTAGCGACCCCGATTAAAGTGCCCAAGATGACACAGCAGGCAAGTAGCAGAGCCAAGATTTGAACCCAGAAAGTTTGACTCCAAAGCCACCCTCAGCCTCCCGCCCCCACCCCAGTGAGAACTTGTTTTCCTGCAGACAGGAAGCAGATGATAATCTGGGAATCACACAGCTTTTTCCTAAAGCTTGTGATTAGTTATCAGATTTCTCAGGAAGCACATCCTTACTCTTTTTTTTTTTTTAAGGGGGAAAGAAGGGAAGGAGGCCAACACATCAAGGAAACGGAGGCTCTTTTACAGGGATTCTGAGCAAAGCAATGAAAACAGCTTCAACAAAAAGCTAATTAGAAAGTCATAACTTGGAAACCCACCAAATGCAATTCTGATGGGGATCAAATTTAATAAAAGCACAGCTCCGGTTCCTGCAGCGAGAGCACAGCAGGCATGTGAGGGGAAAGGCTGAGGAAGAGGCAGCTGGGGAAGTCGAGATTCCAGGTACAACAGGCAGCGCTCAGGGCTCTCTGTCCGTCCACCCTCCCAAAGGTAGGAGGGCTCAGGTGCTGCGCAGTTTGCTGAGAAGGGCACTCTGGGAACTCACCAGAGGAGACAGTGTGAAAGCTGGACTGGCCCTGGGTAGCAGAGAGGGACAGAAGCTTCCAAAAATACAGCATCTCCCTGTCTCCAGACTCCTTTCATGCAACAAGGTGCTTGGGAGTGTCCTTACTGACCAGGTGAGAAAGGCTTGTAATTAACATTCACATCAATGAACCCTTCTCAAAGGCTTGAAGCTGGCTATTGCCCGCAGGGTAAGCACTGCGCCCCTCCTGTCATCCACCCCCAGCCACCCTAGTTTCATTGCCAGTGCTAAGGATGGTGAACACGAATCCAGATTCTACCACCAAGAGACACATTCTGAACAAATGAAGTTCAGATTAAAATCTCAAAATAATTCATGCTCCCATAATGCTCTATAGGTTTTAAGATGCTTTCTCGGACATTTTCTTACTTAGTCTATACAATAATTCTCTGTGGTAGTTGTCATAATTATACCCACCTGACATGGCATGAGGAAAACAAGGCTCAGAGAGGTTAAATGACTTGGCCAAGGGCACACAGCTTACAATGATGGTGTGATAAGTGAATACTGAATTCAGAAAGACTTGGGCTAAAATTCCAGCTCTGTCCTTCCTAGCCATGTGATCTTGGGAAAATCTCTGTGGTAGCTATGAAAGTGGGAGACCATTTATGGGAGACCTCCTATGCTCCAGGCATTGCTGTAAGTATAGATTGTTTGCAAGATGGCCACCATCCTTGTATGCACAAGTCACTACTCCCATCAAGAGGGAAGTGAATCCTATTTCTCTTTTCCTTGAATCTGGGCTGGCTTTGTAACTCGCTTTGACTTATAGAATGTGGTAGAGATTAGTGCTATGCCAGCTCCCAATCTAGGCAGTAAGAGACTGGTAACTTCTTTCACTCTCTTGGCATCCTAAGCCACCATGAAAAAACATTCTGACTGCCCTGCTGGGGAGAGAGGCCCAGCCAGCCGCTAGCTGAGCCCCATGCATTGGAAGACGTCCTCTTGCATCATCCATCCCCATAGAGCGGCCCAGCCAACATCACAGGAAGAAGAGAGTTGCTATGCCACTGAGCCCTGCCCTAATCGCAGAATCGTGAGCAAATACATAGTTGATGTTGAGGGGTGGTTGGTTTCGCAGCAATAGGTAACTGAAAGGGTGTCTACTTTGTATTAATTAATTTAGTCCTCATATCAACCCCATGGAGAAACTGAGGCACAGAAAGCTTAAGTAAGTTATATACCCAATAAATAGCAGATCTAGTTTTAAACATGTGTAGGTTAATTCTCCAGCCGTGTTTGTAAGCACCATGTGATACTGTCTCTTTGTAAAATACCTCTCAGGGTTATTAAAGCTTGTCCCTCCCCATGTGGTCCCGCAGGAGCATCCCCTCTTCCGAAGAGGAGGCTCCACACGTGCCCATGTGATATTAACCGGACCAAGAGCCCCTCTGTAATTCTGGCTCGATGCTGCCCCCAAGTGGCCTGTCCAAGCCTTCTCTTATTGGCACATCTCTGGCTGCAGGAACGCAGTTTGAGAATCTGTCCTCCCTTCAGGAACCCTCTTGACCCCACCCCATGCTTCCCAAGTGGAACTGCAGCCTCAGTTCTGTTCTTTTTGGGTCCCATTTTAGCCAGAGCTTGCCATATTCACTGCTCAGAGGAAAGCATCCCACCTGAAGCTCAAGTTGAGGTTCCTCTACGCTCCTGCAGGAGAACTGATAGAGCATCTGGGGAAATAGAATATTCCTGCCTAAGCTATCACAGACTTTAGCAACCAGAGGTCCCAGTTGTCTCATTTGGAGCCCAGAGCACCATCAATGGCCCAAGAATCACATAAACAACTTTTAATCAAAGGCAGCTATACTTTAGCAAGAGAAACATTCAGGTTAAGAGATACTTCACAGTGGTTAAAATAAATCAAAGATACAAACAAAACATTCATCTTACTCATCATTAGCCACAGATTGTGAGGGTCAGTGGAGGCTAACAGGTGAGAGTCTGGGTCCTTGGAAAGAAAGACCTGGCTTCAAATTCTGGCGCCATCATTTACTGGCTACGTGACCTTAGACAAGTTTCTTAACCTCTCCTGGCTTCAATGTCTCCATCTGCAGAATGACTATATTAATAGCATCTCTCTCAAAAAATTAACCTGAGGATTAAATGATATGACATCTGAGAGCACTCAGTGCCTTATCATCAAGTGATCGAATAAGTCTAAATCATATCTTCTTTGTTCATTTGCTTAAAGTCCCTTGATTATTTTACATTGTAAAAATAATGCATATCGATTACATAACATTTGGAAATCAAAAGAAAGAGAAAGACAAAAAATAAAAATGAAGAAAGAAAAGAGAAAGAAAGAAAGAAAAAGAAAGGACTCTGATATAGGGGTTTTAAAATCAGGGTCCATAAACCCCTAGAAGACCCATAAGAGGTTCAGAGGGTACATGAACTTGGATAGAAAAAATATCATTCTTATTTCAAGAACCAACTAATAGGCAGCATTTCCATTCATTATGAATATTGGCATCAAATCGCAGTAAGCAACTTTGTCATTGATAGAAACCTCAGACATTTTATACCACGTTTCAGTTATTGCAGGCATTTCTAAGTACTATTTGCATTCATACCTCATACCTACTCCGTAGGTATAGTAATTATTTGACCTTCTGCTAGATCTTGTTATTTATGGTGCTACAAAGAAGCACACATACTACTATATCGCAAAATTGTTTCAACATTTTGATACCTATATTTTAGTATCATTAGTTTTCTTTTAAATTCTGTTTTGCATTTCAGGCATTTAAAAGCTTGCTGAGAAGGAACCTATAGGCTCGCCAAACAGCCAAAGGTGTCTGTGGCACAAAAAGGGTTAAGACACCCCCACTGTGGTGTCTCTAGCCAAGTCCATGAGCAGTTCAGATATTCCTGCCAGTCTTTAACTGTTTACTTATTTCATATTGTTGCAATCAGGTTGTATAATATAATTTTGTGGCTTGCGTTGTTAACTAACCATAAACATGTTTTCATACAATTTCTTACACACATAATTTTTAATGGTGGCATGATAGTACATTTTGTTGCTGCGCCATAATTTACTATTCCCCTCTGGTTTGCCATTTAGAATGGCTTGGATCTGTCACTTTTATAAATGACATTGGGATGAGCGTCTCCCCTCATAAAGGAGCTCCCAGTTTTAGATTATTTCCTTAGGCGAGACACCCTGCAGTGGCAGAGCGAACATTTTCAAGGCTCTGACACCTTGCCTGGCTCCTGCAGAGTCAGATGCACAGGGAGTCAGGAGGGAGGGGCCGGAGAAAAGGCTTTGAAAGGGGAAAGGAAGGGAGGCCGAGGAAGAGAATGACGACTGGGAGGGCAGGGTCTCCATGGACAGGTGTGCAGGCTGCGCCCTGCTCAAGGGTGCCTGACCCGGGTGATAAGCGTGGGCTGAACTCCAGCTGGGCTCTGCCACCAAGCCACGCCCTCTCCCAGGCGCCACAGGAAGGGAGGCAGGCCTGCTGGAGGAGTTCACAATCCCTCTCTGGTGGTGGCATCTCCTTGGGGTCTCCAGGATATGAAAGCACCACACCCTTAGCATTCTAGAAAGGAGAAGCCACATGGTCAACCTAGAGCTCCTGGGCCTCTAGGATCTGGGGAGGCAGGTTCATGAGCAATTCTTGCTTCCAAAACATCTAATAAGCATGAACATTCACCTTTAATGAGGCCTCTGTGAAAAATTTCCATAGGTTGGAGGTCACTGTTGTGTGCTACGCCTTACGAACACTGTTTTTGGGGTGGATATTGGGTGTGCTGTCCAGGCCCCCCTCAGGACAGAGGCCCTCAGCCCCCCAGCTCTGGGAGTGTTGGCTGCTGTCAGTTCATGGCTAGTCCCTCCCCAGGAGCTGCACTGGCTGGAGGCGGCGGCCTTGCTCGAGGTCATGACCCCCGCCTGATGGACACAGGGGGTTCGCAGGCCTGGCCCCTCTCCCAGCAGAGGCAACTCCTCGGCTCATCCCAGCGCCAGCGCTGCCGGGGACCAGCTGAGCCCTTTGTTGTGCGTGCACCATGGGCCAACCTCTCCCTCCCTCTGTCCCCCTCACTGCCAGAGCACACCCCGATTTCTTGCATGCTGATCTCTGGCTCAGAGTCCGTTTCTCAGGGAACCCAACCTAAGACAGTTACATGTCTTTGTTTAATCAGAGCCGAGAGAGGGAATGCATGACTACAACATATGTTGGTGGGTAAGATTGTTTTCAAGGCATGGTGTCCCTGAAGTAGAAAAGCATTTTTTTAAAAGATCCTTGCCATTTAAAACAACAGCAAAACACTCATCCATCCCTATTCCTCACCTACCCCCTCATTTTATAGATGAGAAACAGAATCCCAGAGGACAAGTGACTCAAAAGTCACAAAACCTTTGAACAGCAGAGCTAGAATTCAATCCAGGACTAGCTCCGTTTCCACTCCACCAGGCTGCCTGCAGCAGCTCTGGGTTCAGAGTAACTCGTTTTACAGACAGAGCCTATTCCATTAGCAGAGGGAAGCAGGGCCACAGAGCCCGGTGTCTTCCCCAAACAGTCAGGCATTCCCCCGTCTCACCGAAACATCCTGAGAAAAATCCTAAACTATAAAGTTGGCCTGGTGTGGGCATTGGCATCAGACAGCCGGAATTCAATCCTGGCTCTGCTACTTGCTAGCTGTGTGGTTTTCAGACAACTTATTTGCCTCTCTGAGACATACTTTTAATTTTAATTTTGTCAAATTAAAATTCTAAAATCTAATTCTCAGAGTTGTTTTATGAATAAAGGTAAAGACCTGCATACAGCTTTTGTAGCACTATCCCAGGCCCTTAGGGACTGACCTAGCATTAGTGCCACCTCTGGCCACCCTTATCCTGCATTACCTCCTGGGCTTAGAGCACAGTATTTAAAAAAATAAAAAGGAGACAGAACTCTCTCAGCCTTTCAATATAAAACGCTCTGTCCCCTTCTCTGATTGCCAGGGGAACAGAAACCAGCCTCCCTTCCCACTGGCTGCAAGGACCTTTGAACCCATCAGCAGGCGCCTGAGAATCTGCATGCTGGCCCAGTGGCTCAGCCCAGACTCGCCAGCAGAGGGCAGCACCATTCTGCTAAAAGCCTGGAGGGGTTTGCCACCCTTTCCTGGCCCTTGCGGTGGGATTACTTCCCAGCTAGGTGGGTGCTGCCCCCGAACCTCTCCTCTGCCTGGGCCCCCGATCTCTGGTAGCTATGGCATGTCTCCCCAGAAAGAGAATGGCCAGAACTTCAGCTCTGCAGCAGCCAGGGCTGGATTCAATTTGCAATGCCAGGGCATATCTGCACGTGCTCTTCTGTTACATACGCCCCTTCGTTCATTACGAACAATACTGCCCAGAGGTGGAGATTCAAACCAGACTGAGGCCACCAGCAGCCCCAGCTCACTGTTCCTGGGCATTTGACAATCTGCTGGCCAATGCCTTCCCTCCCTCATCCGGGGGAAGAGAGGAGGGGGAGGGGGAGGGGAGAGACGAAATCTACCTGTGTGTGTGTGTGTGTGTGTGTGTGTGTGTGTGTGTATGTGTAAGCACACGTGTGGCCTGTATTTGTGTATACTGGTACTCAGATGAAGGCCCTGACCTAGGGTGGGCAGCCCCAGGAGGGAGATGGAGTGAAGCAGGGGTGGCCCCCACACCTCTCTTCCCCCTTCCACAAGGAATTGGGACAGACCCCAGGAGCAGAACCCTCACATTCCCCCCGACAACCAGAGTCCTGCCCAAAATGGTGAAATTAACAAGTGCGGCCCAAAGTTAGAGGTGGGGGCTGTTGACCTCCCATATCTCAGACTCTAGGTTTTCAGGAATTTCTGGGCTTTCTAGAGAAAGACTGGGGCTTGAAGGCCCATCTGAGCTGGAGCTGGGGCCATGTGTTGAGAGAGTGCTGCCTTCTTAAGAGTCTCTTCTGAGCAAGGCTCTTTCCAGGGACAGGGACAGCCTTCCCTCACCAAGGGACATTTTCCCATACAAATGTGTTCATGAAGGCAGAGGCAAGGCTGCCCAAACCCGCCTGCCTTTCCATCCGTGGACGCAGAGGACAAGAAAAGGAATTTCTGCTTACACGTTCATTTCCCTGCCTTGACAGGACAGTCTCAGCACCACCCCTGGACCCCCATGCGTGCGCTGCACACACTCACACACACACACACACACACACACTCACAGTGCAACGTTCATGCGAAAGAAGTAAGCAAATTCCTCTGTGGGTGGAACTGCTGCCCAGGAAACAGGCCCTCAGAGAGAGCCGCTTTAAGGCAGAAAATCCTCCCAGCACGCTGGCCAGTGAATGCAGCTCAGCTCTTTTAGACCATAGCACTGAAATAATGTTTTTTTCACTTCTCTCCAAAATGTCTATAATATCTGTGAGGCTAAATAATTTATGGTTCTGCCCGTCCTTCATGTCACAGAGTGGTTCCACTTAATGTTGTTCCATGGCCTTGTGACAAATGGGGTTTTTCTTGTGTTCTTTGGCCCAGTGGGGAGATGCTGCTCCGTCTGGGTGGGATGGAGGAGGCTGGGGGAGGGGTGCCCAGTAACGCAGGCCCTGGGCTCACGGCCCCAGCGGAGACGGGACTGCCCCTGGGTTTCCGGAAGCTGATTCAGAGACACAGAGAGGGGCAGAGCGAGGAGACTGCTGAACACTCAGGGACTGTAAACTGCGAATTCCCTGCAGATGCCTCACACACCCTCCCCTCTGGTGGCTCCATCTGTCCACGGATTCCCAGCGACTCCAGCTCTTGCTCTTCTCAGCCCCAAGCACGGCAAAGAGGTGAAAGGCAGAGGCGAAAGGCGATGAGCTCTTCCTCCCGCCCCTCCCTGCCACCTGCACCCGCAGGGGCTCTGCCCCATCGCCCGGACTGACCAGCCTCGCTGCCTCCTCCAGGGGCCCAGGCAGCCCAGGCCGAGCCCCGGTTCTCCGGTTCTCTGTGGAGTGCAGCCTCATCAATAATTCACCAGCCTCCCCTTCCTCCTCAGACAAAGAGAAAGGAGCGTGCAGGCCTCAGAAGCCCCGGGACCCAGGGCTGCAGAGTCAGGGAGCTAATGTCCTCTCCAAAGGACAGGGGAGCTGGGGACAGAGGAGAGGGAGAGAGGAGATGGGGGAGGGTCCGCAGGGGCGGGGGGAGCAGAGCAAAGAGGAAAGAAGGAGTAAGAAAGGGAAAGCGAACAAATCGGATCTGGAACAGCAGTTCTAGAAGTTAGGTGTGCTTCACGGGTGAAATGCACTATTCCAGAGAACTAAACATTTTCCCCCACTGCTGTGTTCCCGCAGAAATGAGAGGAAGCAGGACGTGGCTGGGTTTCACAGACTATTTCTTCACAGCTTCTTACTCTGTTTTGACAAGACATCTGCTTAAGCTACTATTCTGAACCACGCGGTGTGTAACCTCCGTCAGCGTTGCCAATTCCAATGTTCTGCAACATAACGCAGAGAGGCTGACAAGCCGCACACCTGGCGGCCGGGAGGCCAGCAGCGAGGGGCGGAGGCGGGTCCGGGAGAGGGACGCTGGGGGCTCGTGTGGGGGCAGCCACCTGGGTCCACGGCTCAGCAAGGAGGACTTGCTGGGTGACTCGGGCGTCCTTAACCTATCCAAGGCTCAGCTTGGCCTTCAGAGCCCCTCCTCGTGGGGATGGCTGCGGGAGCTTTCGGAAGGGCCCCCTTGGAGAGAACACGTGGTCCTTACCCTTCATGCTTACGGGCTGGTTTGCACGTACATGGAATTTGATCCCAATTACAAATCAGCCTGCCAACCTCCACACGTTCTTGCATAAACTGCAGTAAAGAAAGTGACGGGAGTGGACAGTATCATTCCAAGAGAAGCCGTAGGGCCACGTGGGAAGAGTGAGCACTGCGGTCATTTATTAGCAAATACTCGCTGAGCGCTGACGAGGTAGCGGTGAGCTCACGGTCCCTTCCCCGGCACAGCCTGTGGTCCAGTGAGCTCGCATCTCTGCTCCAGAATCTACCGTGTATCATCTGCCCTTGGGCAAGTCGCTTAACATCTGTGGGCCTCAGTTTCCTCATCTGTGAAATGGAAATTTTTAATCCCACACTCATGGGATTATTGGGAGGATTTGGTGACGTTTCAGGTGTAAGGGCTCTGGCACGCTGCGTGTGCACAGCGTGTGCTTAGTAAGTGTGCACCCCTTCCCCTTCAAGTGCCATGTTAGAAGAGAGGGGCATTGAGGGCTCTGGAATGAAATTTGGAGTTTCTCAGCCATTGATTTTCTTCATGTGGCCCGTTTATTAAATAAACATCAGGAATGGCTTTATCCATCTCTTCCTTGAGATATTGTTTTGTCAGATTTCCCTTCCTTGTCCCTAAACAATATCTTAGGCAGGTCCCAGAGTTTTCTGGTTGTCTTCAGGCATTAGAACAATCATTTCAGGCAATCAAAAGTCCAGCAAGATCAAAATCAAAACCTGAATCTCTTCTCTGACCCCACGTGTGTCCCCTCTCCCTGGCTGTGGTGTGAGCCGTGGGTCTCCGGGCCGGCGGCGGCGGGAGGGGCCCCACCATCTTCCTTTCCTGCTCCACTTCTCCTTCTCTTCGCCCGTTAGTGGCCCCTCCAGAGCTGAGGGCAGGGGACGGGGGTGTGCTACCAGGAAAGTGCAGATTCTTACAGGACTAATGTTACTGTCATCTGGTTTATCGTGCCTTTGGTGGGGCACATGACCTAATGCTCAGGGTGCAGTTGAGTTCTTGGACGATGTCCACTGGGGCCTCCACACTGTGTCATTCATGGCGTGCGCAGTCTCTGGAGGTGACCTCTCATGCCATTTCCCTGAGTACAGCCCTCATGTGACATTGCTGCTGGAGACCCCTCACCCTGGCAGGCAGCCCTCCGAGGCAGGGTCCTTTGGAGGTGGCTTAGCCTGGCTACCAAGTTGTCCACTTGCCACACCACTGACGGGAGGGTCACTCTCTCTCTCATGACACCTGCCCTCCTTGCTCTGTAGTCAGGGGCATCTCCTTCCAGCCAGCATCGCTCTTCATCGGGTGAAGCCTCAAGCTCTTGGGGACAACTGACCTTCAATCCCAAGAGACAGCACAAGGTGGAGGAGGGGACCAAGAGTTCCCACGGGGACCAACAAGCCTCCAGCCAGGAACAAGATGCCAACCTCCCTTCTTGAAGGCAACCTTGGTCTGAGTTCCAGAAGGATCTTCTTTCTTAGCCATTCCAAGGTTCCTTTCTTCTCTCTGTAGGTAAAAGCCCCAGGACTAGTCTTGGTCACCTCTTAGCCAGTCCAGTGAGGATAGCCCAGTGCCTACCTTTAGAAGGTGGGGACACTCAGCCTGAGCTTTGGAAACTCAACCAAAACTCCAAGAAAATAAGAAATGTCCTTCTTAAAGTCCTGTTCATTCAGAAAGAAGAGAGTGACTCTCAGTCCCAAAAGCTAAGACATTTACCTGCTTAAGGGTCCGAGCGATCTCGAAGACCCTCTCGCTCCAGGAAGCAGGAATTTGAAAGAGATGCAGCCTCAGCTTTCTTATCTATAATCCCGACTCAGACAAAAAGGGAGGGAATGGAGAGAATCAGTCACCTCTACTTAATACAAAAAATTATCTTATCTTTGAGGAGTTTATATATTTAAACACTCATCTTTAGAATGTTTTTAAATTTACGGCTACTCATGGATGGCAGGATATTGGTAAAGGGCACACTCTTTGGTTGTGGGCCTAGACCACATGGTTCATAAATCCCTACTCTTGGCCTGTGCAGTGGTTTACACCTGTGACCCCACCACCTTGGGAGGCTGAGGCAGGAAGATCATTTGAGGCCAGGAGTACGAGGCCAGCCTGGGCAACATAGCAAGACTCTCATCTCTACAAAAAATTTTTAAAAAATTTATTTTAGGTGGTACATGCCTGTAGTCCCAGCTACTCAAGAGACTGAGCCAGGAGGGTCACTTGAGCCTGGGAGTTTGAGGTTGCAGTGAGCTATGATGATGCCGCTGCACTCCCGCTTGGGCAACAGAGCGAGACTCTAGCTCTGTTAAATAAATAAATCCCCACTCTTCCACTAACCATCAGCGTGAGCTTGGGCAAATGACTTGACTTCTCTCTGCCTCAGTTACTGCATCCGGGCAATGGAGATAAGCACAGGCCCTCCCTCCTGGGGTATATGAGCCCACGTCTCTTAGAATAGGGCCTGGCGCACTGTATGGGCTGCAGAAATGTTTGCTGCGGTGACGCAAAGGTAAGAACTGAATTCCCTGTTCATATGATATCCCTTTGACTACTCACGTCCTTGCTGCTTCGGGATTTTGCTTTCATTGTTACGTGCTTTCCTTAACTTTCTTTCTTTTATGTTCATCTACAAACAGCTCTTTGCAGATACCCGTTACTGACAGCCATGAAATTGTCCTGCAATGGACGTCACTGCTAAACCTAGCCTGTGGCCTGAGATATTTAGAGAGGAAAATGACAGCCACAGAGTCAGGCTCCCCAGTCTGAGCTCGACCCTGCCACCCCCTAGCAAGGTGATTTGCGGCAGGTGACTTGACCTCTGCAAGGCTGGGCTTCCCCGTCTGTTCATCAAGGGTGGTGTTCATGCTCCACCTCGGTCCACCCTTCAAACATTTCTTTGTTCCACCACGTTCCGGACATTGAACCTTTCCACTCTCCAGACTACAATTGCTTGTTTTAATTAGCATGGAATTGGACCCCAGAAACATCATAAAGAACCAGCCCCCTCCTTGTAATAAAAGTGAGTTCTCAGGCTCTTTAATACCATCACCATTATCATACTGTCATCACCATCGTTATTACGACTGCTCTGAAAGTACAGCCTTGGAGCTCAGGAGGATGAGTGGGGTGGGGTCCTGCTTCCCCTCTAGGCTCTCAGCCCCCACTTTTCCCTTAGCAAAGGGCCCCAGGGAAAGGGGAGATGGAAGAAAAACTCCAGAGGCCAAAGCGAGAGGGAGAGAAGAGCAAACCTGCGGCTGGAAGCCAGCAGTGGCCTCTCCGTGCCGGATGAGCCAGGGTGCAGAGGAAGGACGTACTTCAGGCACCTGCAGCCAAGGCGGCACTGAGAAAAGCGGTGGTGGGAGAAGGAAAGAAGTAGAAAAAGATCAGCTTCCACGAAGTGATGCAGAATATGCAGTGAGAAACACTGGAAGGAAGCTATTTCAGTGTCAGCAGTGTTTGTTTCACGGTTAGGTTCTGCTTTGATTTGGCATTACATTTCGGGGGGGGGGGTGAGAGGAACTCAAGTGTTTCCAGCATCCTTAAAGCTCTCATCTGCTGGGCCTGCGCCTGGCCCTCCCCTGGGCTCTGCGGACAGCTTCACAGCAGTCCCGGCTACCTCAAGGAACACCTGCTTCCTCACCTGGGGAGGCGGCCTCCAGGTACAGAAGGGTCATTAACATCTGGGGCAGCAGCAGTGCCACACGTGGGGCAGGGAGGGCTGCTGTTGGAGGTGGGAGCACAGGGACCCCCATGTTAATATTCAAAGACAGCCCTTCACAGTCCCCGTGCACCCACCTCCAATTCTGTGGCTGCCATTCAGAAGGGAGGTAGAAGGCTGTATCTGAGCTTCCAGAATCCAGGGGTCAACAATGACCTGCACTCCAGCTGGTCTCCCAGACCCTGATCTAAACACCAGGCAAAAGTTGTCTTGCTGGAAGGATCCTAGAAGTCCCCCATTTTCTGTTTGCCTCTGGGGGTTAGAAAGTGATGCATCTGAGGGATGTAGCTTCCCATATGAAGGAGAGAGAGATGGAGAAAAGGAGGAGAATGGAAAGTAAAAACCCTGAAATGGTTACATTTATTTTTAGGAAAACTTGAGAAAGAGAGTGCACGAGAGAGAGAGTGCTCAGAACCTAGGATATAAAATCTTGTCTACATTCTCCAAGGCAATGTAAATAATAGAAAACACCCCCTAAAAGCCCAGAGTGATTAACACTGGAGTTTGGCAGTTACCATGGTAACCAGTCCCTCCCTCTGTGCACAAGCCCCCATTCTCCATGAAGTCCCCCAAGCCTGCAGGTGGCTTTGGGGAGCCAGGCACTCTGAGAAGAGGCAGTCGAGGTGGCTGCCCTGCCCAGCTGCCAGGCCACTTCTACCTGCCCCCAGGGCTCAGCCTTAGCCAGCCGGGCCCCCCACCCAGGCCCCCAGCATGGCCCACCAAAGGGCCTCCATGAGTCACAGCCACCGCCGGACCCCCACAGGTCAGTCTCATCCTCAGCAGGGCCTCAGTGACAAACAGCCAGGCTTGAGAGAGGGAGTCTCCCAGCTGGGGCTCCAGCCTCCCCTGTCATCTGCTCTTCAGAAATCTGTCAGGCCTTGTGAGAAGCCCCAAATCAACACCGAATGGGGGTGAGATTTCTTTTCATGAAAACATCTACGTATTTGTTTTCTGTGCCTGCTTGAGCACAGTTTGCTGTGGTTTCCCAGAGAATGACTTCCCTTGGTTTTAAAACTGAGCTCCATGGAATTCCAGGGTTCCATGGAGGCACCTGCTGGAAACTTCCTTAGTAGGGCAAGGGACCCCCTCCCCCAACCCACTTGGAGCAGACTTCATTTATATTACAGATTATAGACTATAACTGCATGCGATTTTTTTGACGACAAACACCAAAAGAGTTCTTCTGCTTAAAAAGGTTGAAAACCCTTAGGTGACATCCCTGGTGTTGAGTTCCCCCCGGGAAACGTAAGCCACCACTGTGTCACTTATTTGGCCTGTTCATTCCAAGCTAAACTGATGGAAAACTGACTCCCAGTTGCTCAATGCCAGCCCCTAAGTGAACGAGGCTTCCAGGCAAGATCTCCACATCAAAGGGGCACCACCAGCCTGTACCTCCTTCTCACCATCCACCTGACAGTGGCACAGTTGTCCCGCGCAAAGGGAATATGTCCTTGGAGGCCACATCCAGGACAAATGTCAGTCTCTAAACCAAAGAGTCTCCAAGGAAAGAGACAGAGACAGTGCAGTGAATAATTCAGTGGGCTGCCATGCCCAAACTGAGCTCCCCTGGGGACAGTGTGGAGACACACATCTGCCCACCTTATGAAAGCTGGTAGCAGTTGCCAATTAGATCTGGGTGGCAGTCAGGCCCTTCTGTGAGCTCCCACCAATAAACGCTCACCTTGGCGTGGAGGGCCGTGGTGTGCAGTAGGTACACAAGAAACGAATGAGTGGATGGGTGAGAACTGCAAGGCCCGGAGCAGCTTCATAGGAGGGAAAGGGTCTTTGATAATGGCAACTGCTCAACTCCAAATTCACTTTGCTGCCTCTGGTGCCGAAAGCAGGGTAGAGAGGTAGAGAATTGGACATTTACAGCCACCTGTGTCCATGCACGGACCCAGGGAGTCCGGGCAACAGGTCAGTGAGGCAGATACTGTGATCCCCATTCACTTCTCTTTGCTTTATTCACTCACAAGGAAATTAGGTTGAGAGTTCGGAAGATCTGCCCACGGTCTTACAGCTAGGAAGTGGTCGGGCTCGCCTCCGGCTCTGCCCAGCTCCAGAGCCAGGGCTCGATCCGCTGTGTCCCTAATGCCCTGCTGACTCCCGGAGCTTCTGCTCACCGTCTCCAGGAGGACAAGGCAGCCAGGTAAGCAGCTGGGGACAAGGAACCGGGAAAAGGCTGCACAGTCAAGCCCGTTTCTCCCAGAAAGTGAATTCTCTCCCCCACTCCAAGCCATCAATACAGACGAGTGCCTCGGAGTAGAACACAGCCCACCCACTCCCTGCCTGACTTCAGCTTTCCATGTGTGCAACGTGGAGTCCACGGAGGCAGAACACAGCCCAGGCCTTGATGCCCACTCAGAACAGTGGGTTTCAGACGCTGCCCGATAAGGACACTGGAACTAGTGAACCCTGGGGACATGATATTTGAACATGGCCCTTATGTTGTCCTCAGTCTACATTGTCACCCCAAAACCTGTGTCTGGTTTATAGCACAGACCCCCATTCTGCTTATATTCAAGAGATTCACAGAGGAAAGATGTAAGAGTTAAAGTCAGAGGGTCTAGGTTCAAAGCCCATCTCATTCTCATGCTCCTTAAATCTCTTGGTTTAGATGGCAGTCAACTCAGCCCACATCACTGCTACCTTGAAGTAGTCATTCATTCATACATTCAATCATTTATTCAGCAGTTATTGAGCACTTATTATGTGCCAGGCACAACTATAAGATGCTCAATAATATTATTTAAATGAATACAGTGCAAATGATGTTGTTATAGTTAGTATATATTCACCAACTTTGGCCAGGAACAGCAAAAGAAATGGTTTTCACTTGAACAATACTTTTTAGAAGGCTACAAAGTACACTCACGTTCATTATAATATTTGATAGATTGTCCTCAGCTCAAACCAAGAGCATGAGCATTCTAGAAATACTTGTGGGACTACAAGAGAAAGAGGAGGTGACAAACACCATTTGGTGCAGTTGGGAGGTCAGCCTCAGAGTCAGCCAAAGTGAAACAAGAGAGGGGAAGGAATAGAAAGAGAAAGTGATGTGTCAACACCTACTATGAGTATCTCATTTAGCCCTGAATAATGCTATGGAAGAAGCAGGTATTTTCATTCCCTTTTTATAGACCAAGGAAGCCAGGCTCAGGGAAATTAACTAACTTGCACAAAGCCACACAGCCCAAAATGGCAAAACACCTGACTCCAAGGTCTATGGTTTTTAACCCCTCTGCCAGGCTGACCCTTTCTCAAAAGAGGAGAACAAAGAGGAGAAACTGTACCAGTGGGACTAGGTGAGGTTTGTTGTGATAAAAGTGCTAGATGTGGGAACATGCAAATAAACATGAAAACCCCGATGACATTTCATCGATGATAGTAGCAATGGTTGCTGTGATGTTGGTTGGCAACACACATCACCAACAGCTCAAGCCATAGTTCCTGGAACTCTGTAGATACATTCTGAAAGGACTTCCAGGACAAGTCCAAATTTCCAAAAGAGGAAGACTGACTACCATACCAGGTAGTCATTTTCATCTCTATATTATAGACAAGGACACTTATCCCCTGGGAGATTAATCAGCATACTTTAAGTTACACAGATAGGAAATGGCCAAGCTGGGATTTGAACCCAGGTCTTTCTGACTTCCAAATTTACGTTGCTTTTCATGAACCTTTTCTGAAAGTGACCAAGGATAGCTGAAGGAATTCTTAGGATCTCAGAATTTGGAAGAGACTGTGAGCTTTCTCTAATCAGGTGGTTCTCAAATTTAGGTGATGAGACCCTGGAATGACCAGCTCCATGGAAAGCTCATTAAAGGGAGGTGGGCTTCACCCCTAATCAGAGGGGTCTGCCTTGTTACCTGTGGCCCAAGTGGCAGGAGAGGCACCCAACCCAGGAGGGGCAGGGTTGGAGATGAGTAGGACAGCAAGCAGGCGCTGGGGATCGGAGTCAGGCAGACCTGGCTCTGCCGCCTTCTAGCTCAAGACCTTGGACAAACTCCTATGTTTCCTAAGTCACAATTCCTTCTCCTGTAGAATATCACAGGCAGCACTGAGATTTTAACAGAATGTGTATAGCTCTGCTGGTGACCCTGGCTGAAGCACAACCTCTGGGCATTTGAGATCCTTCTCTCTAAAATGGACATAGTAAGAACTACTTCACAGCTTGTCACCAGGAAATGAGAGTGTATATGGAACACCACAGCACAGAGCCTGGCTCTCAGTAAATACCCCACCAACGTTAGCCATTCTTACCAAGGTGACAGAGCAAGTGCTTAAGAGCTTCGGCTCTGGAGTGACCCTTCCTGAATTTACAGTTCCATTGCTTACCGCCTTAAGTCCTTGAACAAGTTCCTTAAATCTCTGTGATTTGTTTTATCCATTCTGCAAAGTGGGGATAATATTAGTATCTCCCTTACAGGGTTATTATGAAAATTAAATAAGTTATGCACGGAGAATGTCTGGCATGGCGTCTTGCAGGTGGTGAGCGTTCCTTAAAGGGTATCCATGATTAGCACCATTTGGGGTCAAACTTGCCAAGAATTGGACAACAGTTGGGTCTTCACAGTGAGAGAGTGAGCTCCCCATTGGTAGCTGTGCTCAGCCAGAGGCTGGAAGACCATCTGGCAAGGGTGGGTGGAAGGGATTCCCATACGAGGTCGATGGTGGGCTTTGCTGACCTCTCAGACTCCATGTGTCTTTTCCATGCTGTGACTCTCAGTTTGAATTAATAGAGAAGACACTGATCCATCAGTGCAACAAATCAAAAGTGGAGAAATCACTTCCTAGCTTAGTTTTAAAAATCAAAGCCCCTTTCCAGCCAAAGGCAATTACAGACTGATCCACAGGAAGGTAGAAGCATATTTCAATTGAAAATGGCATCTTCCTAGCCATTGCCATATGGAGCCAGGACACCAGCTGGCCCAGGGCTGAGACCAATCACAGGGTCCAATTGGAACTAAATAAAATGACCCCCTGGAGGAAATGGCTCCAGTGAGGCCCACAAATCCCCATGACATGTCATTTTGGCATGTCCCACATCAGCCTGGGCCTCACGCTCTGCCTGATGCCCGAGGCCCTGTCCTTTCCCTCAAGTGGGACAAAAAGATCAGGGGCCTCAGCTGTGAGTGCATCCGCTGTGTGGGGGAGGAGCCCATGGGCACAGTAGAGGAGTCCCTGCCTCAGCCTGCTGCTGCAGAGGGCCCTGGGGACAGCTAGAGTCACATGGGGCTTCTGCCATCAGCTCCCAATCCCCAAAGATGGACTTTAGGCTCTGTTTTGCCCTATTTAATGAGAATGATTATAGTTGTCTTGCAGAATTGCCATGAGGCCTTACAGTGAAATGCATACATGCTTAATGCATAGTGCCTGAGAAATCATAAGTGGGCAATAAGTGGTTGCAATTCTTCTTGCTGATACTTGTGAAGAAGGAAATGGACAAGGGTCCTTGGGCTTGTCTTTAGGAGTGAGGAACAAGGAGCAGAGGAGCTGGAAGACCTTCCTCTGCAGCCAGTCTTGGTAGGACCCTGGGAGGAGCTCGGGGACAGGTTGCCACTGGAGGTGGGTGGTGGCGGCCACAGCAGGAGAGGAAGGCAGGCTGAGCCCACCGGCTCTGCAACCTAACAAAGAAAGGGCTTTTGGGGCTCAGCCTGGCCCTTCAGGGATGGTGGCTGGGAATAGCCAATCGTGTTTACCCCTCAGTTGCTGGGAACAATTGTCCCTCTCAGTCGGCCTATTGTCTCCAGCAAAGCAGGCACATAACTCCCATTGGCGCTGATGGGATTATGTGCTCCTATCGGGAGAGAAACAGAGCCCAAGCTTGAATGAGAGATGGGGGAGCAGTGGGTCCCCCTTGGTGACCTATCTTAACGCAGCCATTCGTTTGATTATCAGCTGAACACAGTGAGGCCTCTTTCAAGAGAACTATTCAACCCTGAGCATTTGTAGCCTGGCTGCTTCTTGATAACTTTTCAGGGAGTAGACTGATTGCATCAGATTCAGGATGTAGTGAAAAGGCTTCAAAATGCCTATGACATGAGACCTTGAATCAAAATGGCAGCTGGTAATGGCTTTCCAAATGGTGTGTTGTCTTGGTGGCCTTCAATCTTTGTGCTCCCATCCCCCTGCAAAGGATGGCGAAAAACACGTGGACTCCTTTGCACGTTGTTAAACTAATTATCTAAAAGCTGTCATCATGAGTGTATGTAAGTTTACTATGTTAATAGGAAGTAGAAAATAGTATACATCTTACACTATTAAGTATAATTAGTATTAGGTATAATTAGAATAAATATTGTATGATGTGATTTGCAAAAACAAAGTTTGAACTACCCTAATTGAATAAAGCACACCAAATCAGAAAGAAGTTGCGTATAAATTTTAGTGGATTTTACTCAATGGAGCTTGAAAAAAAATGGTAGTCCTGAAAAACATTCCAAGCACTTTGAGAAGAATCTGCATCACCCAACTGTACTGCTCCTGCTCTCAGAGCAACCCAACACAAGCCCAGAGACCACATTTCTAAAGCTTTGCCTATAACGGGAATATGCACAACTCAGGCAAAGACTGGAAGCTCTGAGTGTTTAAGGTCCCTCAGCTAAGCATTAAAGGTGGCTTACTCCAAACCAATATTTCCGTTTGTCTCTTTGTTTGAGATCTCAGATGGTTTGGAGCCCCAGGGCAAAATATCTAGCGAGATTTGGGATGGGAGAGGGATCTACTTTTTGTCAAGTAAGAGAAGGGCCTCTGTGAACCTTTCTTGGTTAGATCTCCTTCTTTGGCAGATCAATTTTGGAAAAAAATAGAAAAGCAAGTTGAATATTTGGAAACTGATTCCCTTCAAACTATTCATGTATACATACCCCTTGGAAAATCTTCATGTAGCCCAATTTGAAAACCATTGCTCTAACTGATCTTCATGAGACTCAGTACACAGAATTAGAGAAACCTGTGACTTTGTAGAGGAAAGGCTACCTGGGCATCACAGAGCCATATACACACTGGGGGAGGGGACAGGGATGAAAGAGTCACAAGGCTCTTGCATTACATTTTTATTCATATATTTAGCAAACATTATTAAGCACCTACTATATGCCACGCACTGTTCTAAATATTGGGAATATCATGTTGAACAAGACAAAGTCCCTGATTTTGTGGTCCTTAAATTCCAGTGGAAAGTAACATTAAATGTGTGTGTGTGTGTTTGTGTAGTCAATATCCTGGTTATGATACTGCACTATAGTTTTGCAAGATGTTAGCTTTGGAGGAAACTGGGTAAAGGGTACATAGAATCTCTCTACATTATTTCTTACAATAGTATATAAATCTACAATTATTTAAAAATAAAAAAGATATACAAATAAATAAAACATACACTTACATAGACCATGACATGAAAGTATATAAAAAAAAAGAATTATAGTTTAAAAAATGAAACAGAGGAGTGTGCTAGAATAGGAACAGTGAGCTTCCACAGATTGACATGCCAGGGGAGACTTGAAGAAGAGGTCAAGGTCAAGCTCCATGATGGACGACAGCCACCTGGGCCAGCCATTCTAGACATGTGTCACAGCGTGGCTGGGTTACTGGACCTCACCACGGCCCTGCCAATGTCAATGCTATTTAAAGACATAGGAACAGACAAGCAAACTGGGGGAGTCTACTGGACTGAGATGCTTTCTGGGTGGCATGTTCTCATCAAATGTGCTGCAGAGCACAGGTGCTGCAGAAGGAGCCATGAAGAAGAAACCCAGGTCTGTGTTGTGGACTCTTCTTCTCTTAGAAGTCTTATAACCTTGAAAAGTTGCCTGGTTCTTGGGGACTTGTGTTTTTCCCTATAAAACACAATATCCATGCAGATTGCTTCACATATATTTCACTTCTTAATCCTCATAATACCCTATGAGGCAGGTGCTATTATTATTTCCATTTTACTGATATGAAAACTAAGCCTTAGGAAGGTTAAATAACTTGCCAAAGTAACACAGAAAGTAGCAGAGCCAAGACTTGAGTCCAGAGCTATTTGACTTAAAAAGAATTTAAATGAGATTGGATATATGTGTGAGCTTGTGTCTAGAACTAGAACACCAGTCTGGAAAGGGACAGTAAAGGAGACCATACTAGAATTCACTTGAAAGCAGAAGGAAAAGCCAGGATCCATTTGGTGGCTGCTGACAGATGGCCAATTCTAAAGCCTGTCTCTGGAATATTAAAGGGAAACTGACTTGACAGCTTCAACCATACAGCAAACAGAATCCAAGCAGCGTGAGGGGTTGGTGCCATGGGAATAAAGGGGTTCGAATCCAGGCTCCATCATTTATTAGATAGGATGCTTTGAGCAAGTTACTGAATCTCCCTGTGTCCCAGTTTCCTTGGCTGTAAAATAGGGATAACGGTATTAGATCTTCCTCATGAAGTTGTTGTGAGATTGGCTTCGAATACCACCCGGCACGGAGTGGACAGTTTATTCATGTTGGGTGCTGTCATTGGTATTAGTTGTTGTTATTGTGGTTATTATTATAGGGTTGCGGAGAATCACTTAAAATACTGTACATGTGAGTGGCTGCATCAGTATTCTCTTGCAGTTCCACTGGCTTTCTTCTTCCACACAAATGAGGAATCGTTACTAGAGCCTCAGGGACCCTTTTTATAATTTCCTTCCCACCAAGGATCGCACAATTTGAAGGACATTGTCTCCTAAACAAGTAGAATTTTTGAAAGGTAATTAATTACTGTCTGCATTTTTTATTAATCAGGAGCATGTATGATTGCCAGTCTGCACTCCTGCTCTCTGGTACGTAACCACAGTTACCGTGCTGGTTTACTGTAATTCTTGCCAAAGGCAAAGATGTTTGTGCCCAAGTTCATGTCCCTACAGTCTGACTATGGTAAAGTGGAATACATCAGTTGGGCTCTGGGAATGCTAAAAAGGACCCCTAGCCCCCATCACCATCTTCTAGAAGCCCAAGGACATGAGCCTGGGAAGACAGGATAACTTAGACCTCATCTTCTAGAACTGCAGGTCAGGGCCAAGGATAAGGACCACACTGAGATTCTAGCCACTAATTGGGTGTATGACTTGGGACAAGTCACTTACTTTCTTCTTATCTGTTCAGTAGGAATAACATTGAACTTGGAAGGCTCGTAAGCATTAGCAGTTGCTGAACGAATGTCAAATCTCCAGTTTGTTTCCCAAACTTTAATGGGTATTAGCATACCCTGGGGATCTGTTCCAAGTGCAGATTCTGATTCATATGTGTGGGGTGGGGCCTGAGATTCTGCATTTTTAACATGTAGCCAAGTGAGCTGGAGTATACTCTGAGTAGCTCCATATGGGGCCTAGGGAGAAAAATGGCAGTGGGGTTCAACTAGGGAGAACTTGGTTCTAACCCAGCTAGCGTGGTGCAGTCGACAGAGAGAGGTCTTTGAAGTTGACAGACGTGGACCTGAAGGTCAGCTGGGCCTCTAGCTAGCTGGGTAGCTTTAGGAAATCTGATTAATTTCACTAAGGCTGGTTTTCTGTTCTGGAGACTGTAGACAAAACTGCCTAAACCTCATTCAATGGCTTGGATGATTAACAGGGACCATGTACATAAAGCACTGAACGTAGGAGTTGGCACATAACAGTTGCCAAATGAATTTTAGTTCCCTACTGATTCTCTAATCTTCAATTACCTGGCTTTGTGACCCTAATCAAGTTATTTAACCCCCTCTGAGCCTGGGTTGAAGCCTATGGGCCAGCCCATCAGCTCTTTCTGTTCTCCTAGTTGCAGAGCTGGGACCTGATGTGTCTGTGGCCACTGCCTCCGGCCTGTCTGCCCATCCCTAGGGGCTTCGTCAAAAGGTCTGCACCCCAACCGCCCCCACACACTTGACCTCGGGAGGCACACATGTGTCCTCACCTGAGGCTAGCTGGACAGCAAGAAGACGGATCCCCAAGTTGACGAGAGTTAATTGAGAACTCTAATTCTCAACCCCTGAAGCAGGCCTCATTGGGCCCACTGCACCCTGAATATCAACAGGGAATGGAGTTCGGCTCAGGAATGATAAGACCCTGTGATCAAAGGAGGCGATGAAACTGCTGAGATATAATTTATTAATAAGGGATAAATAGAGTGCTAATTAAGGCAGAGCTTGCAAGAAGGCAAATTCCCAAAGTAAAACTTTAAGGAATGCTCAAATAATTACTATTTTAATTAGAAGTATATCACCCGATACAAATGGCAAGCCACCCTGTCACCAGGAGGACTGAAATACAGGGCTGGCTGCAGAGTGCAGAGGCCATGAGCTGGTGAGTGAACCCAGGCCAGGCTGAGCTGCAGTTCCCCACCCGGTCCTCCTCTGGCTGCTATTACCTGTAAGGCTTGGGGTCTCCTCCTCTCCCCTGTACCCTTACTCTGAGAGCAAAGTCCGGCCATGTCTCCGGACCCTCAGGTTCCCACAGTAGCTGCTCCAAGTCCTCGGATCCAAGCCTCCTCCTCTGCCTCCCTTTCCATTGCAGCAGCTTCCTGACTGTTTTCCCTGGTTCCTGTCTCACCTGCCTTCCCGGGGCCACTGCCAAGCCACCCTCCACAGTGCTGCCTGAGCGATCTTGCTAAAATGCAAATCTATCACATCCCTCATTTGCTTGGAAAATCTCCACTGGCTCCTTGTTAACACATCGATAGGAATAGTGATGATTTATTGAATCACTACTTACTATGTCCCAGGCACTGTGCTTAGCACTTGTTTTGCATTCATAACAACCCTACGAGGTAAATGTTAACTCCATGTCCAAAAGGAGAAAACTGAAGTTAAGAGACATGAAATTTCTGGCCAGTCACACTGTGCAGAAGTAGTAGGGTAGGGATTTGAACAGAGGTCTAGAAACTAACTTCAAAGCTTCTGTCTTCACCATTAGTCTACGCTGCCTGTCCTGTAGAAGCTTGTTGCTACGGGAAAAGGTCTAAGTTTCAGAGTTTGCCTCCTCTCCTCTTTGATTTTCTGCTGCTTCAGGCATCACCTCAGTGCTCCTGCAGCTCCAGGCTCTGTGCTGTTGCTCCTTCCCTGCTCCCTGGGGACGTGATGCTCCCCTGTGTCTCCGTGCCTGTGCAGATGCTGTGCTGCCCCTTTCCTCGAACAACCTCTCTGGAGACCTTCCCTCACTGGCCAGGCAAGTTCACCTCCTCCTTGCTGTGTGCTCCTTCATCAATCTGTCCCACCTCCTCTGCTGCGCTTCCTCCGCCAGGCGCTGAGCCCCCAGGATGCAGGGACCGTGCTGTTCGCCTTGGCCCCAGCACACGGCCTGGCACTGCTGAGTAGGTGCTCAACACATGTTCACCAAGGTCATCCCACCCACAATTAGCCATGCACTGCAGTCTGCACTGTGGATACAGCAGGGGACAGAATGGACCGGGTCCCACTAAACCAGCCCCTGCCCTCAGGGAGGTCACAGTTGAGTCAGGGAGACAAGCAAGAAACAAATGAGCAAATAAATGAGCAAGATGATACCAGAGGGTGGAAAATGCTCTGAGGGCACACTAGCAGAGAGACACAGCAAGGAATAACTGGAAAGATGAGCCAGCAGGCCCAGGAGATGGTGCCACATGAATAGAGACCTGAACCATGAGCAGGAGGGGGGGGACAGCATGTGCAAATGTCCTGAGGTCAAAGCAATCTGGTATGTCTGAGGATAAGAAGGTATCTGAATGCTTCTTAACCTTGTGACTAATTCAGTAACTTCAATTTTTGCTTTCCAAGCTCTGTCTAATCCAAGGAATAGGCTACAGCAAAGTTGTCATGGGTCACAAACAACATGAGAAAATTAAGGATGATGTTGGGAATTTTTACACAAAAATCTAAATGCATTTAGTTTAAAGGGCTGTTGTTTTTTTCTGAGATTAAGTTCCTTGCTACATGGAGTGTATATGTGTGCACTAAAATGTCCTTTCTTTTATGAAATGATGGTGCTGAATGTTCAGTTTTTAGGTTTCTTTTTTCTTCAAAGTTCTTCCTTGGCAAAATAAGTTTTTTCCCAAAAGAAGAAAAAATTATATTGGTCATGAAATCCAAAGATCTGATAATCACTGTTTTATAGACTTTTTGACTTGGCAACCTAAAGCTAAAGGAAACTGGCTTCCTTCTGGAGAAGAGTTGGCAGGTTCCTTCCAACTGCCCCCACGCACCTGCAGTGCTGCTCCCCTGGCATGGGGAGGGATGGTGGGGCTTCATGTCTTCGGAAGTCAGACAGCACATATGATCAATAGAGTCACCTGCAGTTTCAGGAAAGGATGAAGAAAAGAAGATGTGGTCCCGTGCACTGCTCCCGTAGCAGTGTCCCTACTGTTGCCAGGGATGCAGGAAGGAAAGACCAGCAGGTCATGCAAAGACAATAAACTGCCCAGAGTCCACCATAGTGAGTTTATGCAAAAGGTCTTCCCTAAACCACCTCCATTGCTGCTACCATTTTTTCTTTCCTCTTTGTCCCTCCCCGGCCTCTCTCTCGGGTTAGAAAGGTACAGTTGGGGAGGGGAGGGGAGGCACTGACAGTGTGCCATGTTTCCTTCATGAAAAACTTATTAATCCTCCACGCCTGCTGCCGTACCACAGAGCAGTGAACGTGGCTTGATTTGACAAAGCTCTTGGAGGACGTCCCCAGTCCCATCCACTCCCCTGCCCCACCAGTTGCAAGACAAGCCATTGCAACCCGAGCCCCAGGATTGTGTGTGTGTGTGTGTGTGCGTGTGTGTGTGTGTGTGTGTGAGTTGGGTGTGTGGAGCTATCTCCTTGTGACGTGGCCACCCAGCACCCCCAACCCCCCAGGGGAGATGCAGGGAGTCTGCAGATTCCCCCTGCAAGGGTCTGGCGGGAAATGGGCACCACCACGCAGAAGGGACCACCCGAGTCTGTGAAGCAGAGCCCCGGGGAAGATGCATTTCAGTCAAGACCCCAAGCCAAGCAGACATGGCATACTTTGCAAAGTGCAGTGCGAGACTAAGATGCAGAAGGTCACGGTTGGTTCTGATCAACTCAAGAGAATGCTGCACGCGGTGAAAGCTGTGGCGGCTGGGGCAGGGCTGGGGATGGGGGAGCTACCACCTCAAGCCTCGGAAAAGTGGTTTCAATGGGCTGGAGAGCCAGAAGTCTGTCCGCCGGAGAGTGTCTGCGTGAGTTAAAGGCATGAGAGTGTGGCTGTTGGCTGAGAGAGATTGAGGGATGGAGAGAGAGGGACAGAGACAGACAGGTGTTGTTGCTTAGAGAAAAAAACGCAGCTCTCTCTCGCCAGCAGCAGTCAAGGGGGCATGAACCCCAAGGACCTGGGACTTCTATAGGAACGTTGGCCCGAGGGGCCAAGTTGAACAAGGCAGAGTTACTGCTATCTTACTCCCAGGGTTCGTGGGTACAGAAAATGGTGTTTTTCAGATGGTTCCCTACAAGAGGAAGAGCTGGCCCAGCGAAGTGTTGGCACCTCAGCAGAAGGCTGGAAGGGAAGTTCAGGTTTCCTAAGGAGCTGCCAAGCCAGTGGTGGCCTCAGGACCAAGTTCAATCAGCCAGGTCCAGAGACTGCAGGAGCCGCCTCAGCTACCCTGGGGACTCCGAGCAAGCAGGAGAGACCTCTGGGGCACTGGGGGCCTAAGGGTCTGCCCCACCCATGAGCAAAGCACACCAGGCACGTGAGGACTGTCCTCCCTCTTTCCCCTCTTCACACCCACCCTGCAGTGTGCAGTCAGTAACCCCAGGGGAAGGAAGAGCAGAGAATGGGAAGGGACCAATCACACCCACTCCCCCAGACCAGCCTGGCTCTGAAGCTGGCCCTGGAGGGAGAAGGGTTGAAGACATGATGAGTGTGTTGCACACCCTCTGGGGAATGGTCATGATTGAAGGTGCAGACCCGGGGAGGTGGGGGGGGAGGGGATGGAGGTATGACTACATGATGAGTGCCAGGCGCACTGTCTGGAGAATGAGAATGGATGCACTTGGGACTCTGACTCGGGGGGATGGGCAGGACATGGACAATGTATATGACCTGAACTTATGTACCCCCATGATGAGCTGAAATAAAAAAAAAAAAAAAAAGACTGACCTCTAAATCAAATGCAGAGTTGGAATTAACACACAAGACTTTGCATTCCAATTACAGAACTAAAGAGTGTTTTGTGACTTCAAGTGATGTAAGATATTACCCAACAGAGAGCACAAACGTCATGGGACCTCTTTGAGTTTTCATTTGGGAATAAGAGAAAAACCTCACCGAGAGACAAAAAGGAAGTTGTGTTCTGCTCCTCCCAAGAGTTGTGCTTGATTCAAGTACACAATGAATCAGGAGGCAGAAAGAGTTCTTATGGCCCTGGAGTAATCAAAAAAAGACAAGGACAGAAAGGACAGATCTTCCCCGGTGACACTGGCAATAGGGCCACGTGTGGACACTCTTAGCTTGACACTGAGAAAGAATGAACCCTTCTTCTGGGGTGACATTTCACAATGACAGCCCCAAACTTTTGCAACCCTGACAGGGAGTAGGGGAACATCATCAGGACAGGTGGGTCCAACCCATGGGTCACCGAGACCCTGGGCCCAGGTGTCCTCCCATGTCCTCTGGTGTCCAGCTGCCCATAAACCTGAAGACTGGTTTTCCTGGACCAATGTTCCCCCCACAACAGCAGTCTCAGCAGTCACCAGATAAAGCCCTGCGATTGCCTATCAATGAGGGAGAGGGGAGAGGGAGGGCAGGGAGGTCACCTCCAGGAGGCATCCGCTTCCTGTCCACTGGATAAGAAAATGCAAGATGAGGGCAGCTGTCACAGGATGCCATGCCTATTCTACAACCGCCACTCCAGTGGGAACAAGGCTCCCCCAGTCCTGCCTGAAGCTCCCTACCTGGATCAATGCCTGCATCGCAGAGCGGGTGGGTCCCGCTGGAGCTGCCTCCTACCACAGGGACTTCTCAGCTCAGCCTCAGCGGACTAATGTTCCTCTCAGTGCAGGTCCCTGTGCATGAGGCCTTGTCAACACCTTTCTAAACAAGATGTGTGGTTTCTGCATCACTAACGACAGACCACAGGCCTCGCTTCCTCAGCCTGCGCCCTCTCTTCTGTTTCACTGGGACTGGGTTTGTTGACAGGCCATAAAGGAAGCATATCCCACACCGCTCAAGGAGTCCAGGCTACAGCCGTCTGCGGCTGGCACACGGCAAAGCCAGGGCATTTCTGATGATCTGAATGAAGCACCATGTAGGAAGAGGCCGCTGGAGACCGGCGGGCGCGTGGGCCCAGCTCTGCCCCCTACTCGCTGTGTGTTCTTGGACAAATCAATGCACCTCTCTGGGGCCTAGTTTCCTCATCTGGCAAAGGTGGGGGCTGGACAAGAAGATCCCTTCTAGCTCTGATGAACTCTAGCTCTGCAAAACCCACTCTGGCTTAGGATGTGGCACCGTGGCTTGAGTTTCTGACCCAGACAGCAATTTGAATGCCAATTTGATATTTCTTTTATGGAAAAATGAATATCATTCACAGGGTAATAACCAGGGAGCCAATTCAACCCAGGGATGAACAGGAAGAAATAAAAAGCATCTCCAAATTCGCTTAAATATAATTGTGTTTACACAACACTGATCTTCCCACCACTCTAAACACTAAACTCGACAAGTCTGTTATCTGACGCTAAAGGGCTTGCATGTCACAATCCTAAATAATAATTGCAGAAAGCCCAGAAGCTTCCAAGGAATCAGCAGGAAAGAGACCCCATCTCCTGGAGAAGTCCCCAGAGCTTAAGAAAAATTGGAAGTGAGGTGCTGGGGTTTCCCAATGGGAAATTCAGATTTTTTTAAAAAAGTAAAAAGTCCCCAGACTGGAACGAAGGCAGGACACCCTCCCCAACCATTCCAAGAGTCTGTCACAGGGCCTGTCCCTTTTAGGCCCAGCCCCCGCCCATGCCAGTGCTGACGTCAGCACCGGGCTCACCAGATCAATGAAAACATCCACCGCACCAGACACGTCTGCCCCACTCCACGGAGCCGGGGGTCCAGTCACGGAGCCGGCCCATCTGTCATTAGGCTCTGCCGTTAATTGCTGTACTAATGAACAAGGTTTGAATCGGAGGCACCAAATGCACATGCAGATTTAGACACAGCTCTGCAATGCCGTGTCCTGTCCCCTCACAACCTGGCACAGTCTTCAGGATGCAAAGGCAGAGGTGGCTGAGTGACACCATAACCCAATTGGCAGACATCCCAAATAGCAAGTCCTGAGAATTCTTTGGACAGGCACTTATTCCTCCGGTCATCTGTCTGTCCACGCAGCAAATACTGGCTTCACGGTGGGTACCGTGTCAAAATGCCAGGGCTCCAGGAATGACAGCAGTGCGGTCCCTGCCCTCAGGGGATCAGAGCCTTGCAGGGGAGATAGACAGGTGGACAAACAGAGCAAACACAGCGTGACAAGTGCTAGGAGAGAAGTCAGTTTAGAGGCCGTGGGTAGAGGAGGGGTATCTGGAGGGCTTCCTGGAGGAGGAGAAAATGCCTGAGCTAAATCTGAAAGGAAGAGCTGAAGTTACCCAGGGCAAGAAGTGGAGGAAGCATTACAGTCAAAGGGACTGGCGGGTAAGAGGGGACACTGGCGTCTGGGGAAATGCAAGGAATTGGGCACGGAAGGCTCAGGGTGGGCAACTGGGGAGTGAAGGGCAGAGACACAGGGGTATAGAGAGTGAGGATGTGGGAGAAGGAAGCAGGGGCAGAGGGTGCAGAGCCCTGAGGAGCAATTAGTCCGCACACCTTGCAAGGTGCATGGGATGGCATTAGGTCAATGTGGGGCCCCTGCCCTCGTGGAATAGGAGGCAAGGGACACAGGTGGTGGCACAGAGGAAGAGGAAATGTCAGCAGGCTGGGTTAGTTAGAGAAGGCCTAGCTCTAGAGGAAGCCAGGGATGGGCCTCCAGCTCCAGGCAGATCTTGAACAGGTGAGCCAGTGTCCCCAGCCAGGTGTTTGGCACATGTTGACTCATCAAATCAATGGTGTTCTCCCATTTTCCAGGTCAGAAAACTGAGGCCCAGGGAGCTTATGTAGCTTGGGAGCTGGGAAGTGGTACAGCTGGGATGCAGACCCCAGTGTGCCCGACTCCGGAGCCTGTGCCCGCTCCACGACAGCACGCTGCTGCCCAGGCCCCTCCAGGGAGACGGCACGACCTGAGCAAGCACCGGCAAGGACATGAGGAAGGTGCACACTGGGTGGGAGGCCGTTTTACTGGAGCAGGAGTTTGTGCGGAGAAGATTGGGGCCTCGGGTGTGGGTGGAGTCCTAGTGGCCCAGGGACAAGCAACTCACCTTCCCTGGGGTTTAGTTTTCTCCCTGGAAAATAGGACCTAATACCTACACCCTATGGATGTCATTAGGATTCAGTGAGAGGATGTGAGTCAGGTGCTCAGGGGACTGCCTCACGTCCTGGGAGTGCTCAAGCGTGGGCGATGTGATCGTTTTAATCAACAGTCATCATTATGCCCGATAATAATAACTACAAGTAAGACCCCAGAGGTAGGTCGGGGCCAGCACACGGAGCACCCGGTGGGCAGGCGATCTTGCTGTTACTGACACCAGGGAATCGCAGTGACAGTTTTTAAGCACAGACATGAAATAACAGCTTGGACGGAGCATTTTCCCTTCTTCTACAGAAAAACCCAGCAACTCTCATATTCAGAGGTTTCGTGATTTTTCTCCTACCCAGGAAAATTGCATCACAGTGAAGAAAGGCATTTTCAACACCTGCAAGTGCTGGCCCCAGGGACCAGTGGGACTGAAAGCTGGACACACACCACACACCGCAGAGTGGCCGGGGTGCTCCAGATACCCCCACTGGTGAGGAGGGACGACGGTGGACCTGCTGCTGCTGGCCCCTTACTGCCGACCCTGGGAGCCTCCTGAAGACATGAGGCTGCATCCGCCCTGCCATTTATCACAAAATCGGAAGCCTCTGGAGGCCACACTCCTGTCACCATAGAAATAGGCGTTCTCTGGACCACTCCTCTCTCTGTCAAACAGGACCAGGTCTCCAGTGGGGGGCGTGGGGATGGCTGAGGGAGGGAGGCCTTTGAGGGGGGTGCCCTGTGGCTTCATTTCCAGCCTGCCCTGCCCCCTCTCGCTGTCCCACAGGAGAGGAAGGCTGTGGTAGCTCGCAGGCTGCACAGCCACCCCTGAGGAAGGGCAGAGGGACCTGGCGTATATCCAGGTATCAGCACGTCCTTGGCTCACTGACGCTCTCATGAGCTCTCTGTGAAATTTAGCCCAGAGAGGGCAAATGACTGTCCCAGCCATGCAGCTAGGAACCTGCTGAGCAGGACCCCCACCCCTGTCTGTCCAAACTGCAAAGCCCCAGCTTTAAACCCCGCCACATTCTGCCTCTCAGACCAGTGGGTGGGAGAGATAATAGTTGACTGGAGTTCTTTGCAAAAGTGACCAAATGACATTGGCCAGAGAGAAAGGAAGGGTCCAGCTGACCCCTGGTCCACAGCCACACAGAGGGAAGCCCCGGGTTTGCGTCTGGGCCAGAGCAACCTGGGCAAGTTACTGTCCTCCCCGATTCCTGCTTCCTCATCTGGAAAAGGGATCTCTTCCTGGGTGGCAAGATCAGAAGTCAAATATGCAAGTTCCCAGCTCTCAATAAGTGCTCGCTGATGGCAGCTATGATTACTGGTTATTACTGCAGAGCTGCAGAGAGGAGAGGGAGCTCCTCAAATGTCCCCAGAAACACGTAAGATAAGCCAAGAGTGGACTTGTGAGCTGTGCAGGGCGTGAGAATCTTCTTCTCCCTCCCCAACAACTGGCCTTGGAAATGACCCTTTATTGCTCAGCACTTATGTACATTACCAGATTTCATCTTCCCCACAACCCAGAGAGGTGAGTATTATTCTCGAATGTTCCAGGTGAAGTGGCTGAGACTCAGAAACTAAATGCCCCATCACACGCTCAGCCAGCTCCTGCTCTTCAGAGCTCAGCTCCCTGCTGCTGTGGCTCACAGCCACCCAGACCTGGGGACCGGCTGCTGGGTCCACGCCTGGCCGCTACTCTCAGTCCCGCACCCTCCTCTCAGAGGGTCCTCCCGGTGGCAGCAGTCACTCTTCTGAGCCCAGAGGTAACCACTGGCCACCCGGTATGAATGACCCAAGCTGGGGACTTCTCTAGGACACAAGGAAAGGTGGAGTTTAGCTTGGAGTCTGTGGGGCCCCAGGCCCACCACCCCTCCCTGCCTCTTTACCAAGAGGTTTGCAGGGCCCAAATGAACCAGCCAGGAAGGCACAGGGGCCCTCTGAAGAGGTGCCAAGGCTGGCCTTCCACTCCCTCGCCATCAAAGCACCACCGCAGTTCACAGTGGGGCCAGGGGAGCTGTAAACTCCCCATTTGCCACAATTAGCAGATGAGTAATGAAGTGGCAGTGGCAGCCAGCAGTGGCCTCTGCTCTCCTGAGGCCCACAGCCCGGCATCCTGTGAGTGCCAGCTCAGGACTGAGACCAGCACAGCACCTGGTACCCAGAGGTACCTGGAGACACACCACCAGGCTCTCTCTCTGCAAAGCACGTTTTCCTGCACGTCTGTCCCGAGATCCAGGCTGTCTGTGGTGTGACGGGGGAGCTCATGCCCTCTGTGAGAGGCCCCATAGCTTAGAGTCAAAGACAGCGTACAGTAGGGGAGGGAAGGAGCAAGGAGAGAAGCAGGAGCAGCATTTGCACAGACCCCGGGGCAGGAAGGAGCTGTCCCCGGGCAGGCAGCAGGTGGCGTGGCTGGGACCCAAGGTGACGTGGGATCTGGAAGGGCTGGACAGGTGGGGCAGCAACCACCAGTTGGGCCCCCCAGCCATGGGGAGGATTTTGCCACCGGGTTGGTGTGGCATGCCATGGCTTCTTTCCTTATGCCCTGGCACATCCTTTAATACTTTCCTAGATCTCAGCAGCATTTTAAAATGCATCTGTGGCCATGCTTGCCTGAAAATGAGCTGGTGTTGGCTCCTGGGCCATAGTCTGGTAAGATGCCCACGCATGTTTGTTTATGGGCGCATCGCACGTAAGAGGATTAGCGGCAGCCGTATCCTTCCAGTGGTCCCTGAGGCCAGGGGCTGCAGAACGTGGAGGGCAGCCGAGCTCCGGGCACCCTGCCAGGAAACTCTCCACCGCCTCTGGTCCAGTGGAGAAAGGACCTCAGGGCTCTCTGGCTCGAATAGAAAAGTTAACAAAAGTCTCAGCCAGAGAGAAAGAGCTATTCCCTCAAAATGTTTCTGTCCTGCTCAGTTAATCAAACCTGCTTTATGTAGCACAAAATAAACACAACCCTAATTAGCAGGTTCATGCTGCTGCTGCCTTCTCAGAAGCGCATCACAGATTCCAGCCTCAGCATCCCCAGGGAGGGCGCAGCACCTCCCTGCAAGGCCCAGCTGGTGTTCGTGGAGTCATCACTCCTCTGGTGATCATGCAGTCCGCCTCGTTCCCTCCACGGGGCTATTTGCTGAAGAACATTCTTCTCCAGGTCTGAGCCTCAGTCAGCGAGCAGCCGCTCCCCGCTGGGTCCAGTTAACTGAGACGGGAGGGGTGACACGGTGCACCAATGAGCTGAACCGGGTCACAGGCTAGGGCAGGGGCAGCCAGGGGAGCCTTCCTGAACACCAGACCTGGACGAGGGCTGCTCTGGCATTCCTTCCTCCATCCACAACTACCTATGCAGGGCCCCTGTCTGTTAGGTGGCAGAGCCAGCGTGGGCCGGTGGCTTTGATGGGCTTTCTAGAGCTACACTGCTTGAGCCCTGGCTCTACCGTCTACCAGCTCTGTGGCCTTGGACAAGGGACTTGCCTGCTTTGTGCCTTAGTTGCTCCATCTATAAAATGGTGATAATGACAGCACGTGTGTTAAAAGGAAACATAAGGATTAAATAAGGCATAAAGTATTAGGACGGCGCCTGGCACACAATGGGCACCCTGTGAGAATCTGAGCATCATGGAGGCAGAGCTGTGCTCAGTCTTGTTCACCACCTTATCCCAGCACTTAGACAGAAGGCAGGTGCTCCATGAAGATTTAGGGAAGGAATGAATAAGGCCGAGCTGGTGTTCTTGCTGTTGAAGAACATTCATGAGGGCTTCATGACCTGATTACTTCCCGAAGGCCTCACCCTCTAACAACCATCACATTTGGGGTTAAAAGTTCAACATACGAATTTTGAGGGGGGACACAAACATCCTATCTATTGCAATTATTATTTCCGCAATATGCAAGTTCTTATGTTTTGTGCCAAGGAACACAGGAACGCGTAAGTCAGATGTGAGTTCTGTCTTCATCAGATTTACCATTTATCAAAAGACAGGAATGTTAAACAACTAATAAATGTTTGCTGAAAGATTAAGTAAATGAACTAATTTTATGATTATTTAATTATAGCTGTGAAGGAAAAGCTCACCAAAGGGCAGGGGACCTTGTGCTGACTGGGGACATCTGCTGACACAGCCATGCTGTAAACCAGACCATGAATGGAGGTACGCCGTGGGGGACCACCTACGTCAGGCTGGCGGCAGAGTGACACCCCACCCATGCCACAGAAAGACGTCGTGTGCCTGGTGCACTCAGCAGGGAACAGAGGGACCTGATCTAACTAGGGAGAGGGGCGCGTCAGGAGAGCTTGTGGGCTGAGAGTTGAAGTCCACGGAGCCACAGTGAGGGTGGCTGGACTGACGGCTGGGGCAGAATGGTGTGGCTAGCTGGGAGGAGATGACAGCAGGCCAATGCAGCTCCCCAGGAGTCCCAGGAGCATGCGCGCACGTGTGTGTGTGTGTGTGTGTGTGTGTGTGTGTGTGTGTGTGTGTGTGTGTGTGGCAGGCTGTCAGGGTAGAGAGCAGGAGACGGTGCTGGTGGGTAAGAGAGAGGCAGACCTCTGCGGGGCCTTGCAGGACTTGGCGGGGAGTCTGGGCTTCTCTGGAATGATAGGGAGCTGGTGGGGGGTTGAGGTCAGAGACCTCCCTCCCAGGGCTCGAAGTGATCACTGCAGCCCTGGCCTCGTGTGCAGTGCCTTCCGGGCACATGTCTGAGTGCCTGCATTCTTCCACTGAGTGTGCCCTGCGTCCCCTGGCACAGCCCATGCCCTCTCAGAGCACCTGCCACCCTTTATGTTGCAGTTTGTCTATTTCCCTGCCGGACCTGGAGTTCCGTGAGTTTGCCAAGAGCAGGAGTTGCTTCCCCTTTGCTCCTGGGAATACCGCAGACTCATAACAAAATGTGTGTGGAAGGAATGGACGGCCGAGTGACTGAATGAATAAAGCCTTTATTAGATTCCCTTTGGAGTCTGTTACCCAGGAATGTTCAATGTCCACTCATCTTTCCATGTCCAGGCGAAGGACTTGAAGCCCAGAAGGAGGAAGTCCCCAGCCGCCCTCTTTGCCCTGCTGCTGTGGCCGCTTCAGCACTGGGTTGCTGTTCGCGCAGCTCTAGGGCTCCCGGAACGCACGCGCTCGTACCACGGCACAGGCTGGACACCACTCACACCCCTATCCTAACTCAAAGTCGCTCCCCACGCTATCCCTCAAGGCACGTTCTGTTTTGCAGCCAGGGCTCTATCAGAGGATATCCTCAGCTATTACAAAGTTGTTTTTACCCATTGATCCTAATCGGCTTTCTCACCTGTGAAGGGTTCCAAGGTGTACCAGGGTTGGGCCACAGAACCCCGATTGAGAACCACTCCAGTTGTTTGGTGTGTCACCAGTTCCTGGTGCAACATCCGGATAAGCCTGGCCAAGAGCCTCATCTACCTCTGGGGGCTTGACCTGGAATTTCTGGAATTCTGAAATAGCTCCCAGAGCCTTTGGTGCTCAATCACCTCTTCTTTGCAGGGTTAAAAATAACTCGGCCACTCGCTGGCAGGCAAGACTGGCGTCAGGATGTCAGTTTGGGGGTGTGTGATATTCGACTAAGCGCCTGGTGCTGATGGGCAATTTATAGACACTGTTTTACTTAACACTCTCAATTCTGCAAGGAGGTATCATTATCTCCATTTAAAAGATGAAGAAACTGATGCATGCTCAGAGTCAGAACCAGAAGGACTTGAATCAGGGGAGATGGATCCCACAAGGAGGCACGGCAAGCCAGGCACACTCACACGCAGAGCCTCCAGGCTTTCTCTAGGGTAGCTGAGTTTTTGTAAGGTATGGCTCTAAAGTGATCACATAACATCCATAAGAAACCAAGAAAGTGGCCCGTGGGGGCCAGAAGAAGGGTGTTAGTGATTCCTTCTGCTACTTTCTTACCAATCCACATCCATTCTCTTCTGCAATGCCCACTTTCATCTTTTTAACTCTGCTGATAACCTCACCTATCATTGTATCTTTCTTCTTTGCTCACTGAAATTCCTAGCATCTAGGCACTAACATGTATACCTGGGTGTGTTGTACATGGTGACCTTGGAACCTCAGGTCCTCACCTGGGTAGAAACACCAGGCCAGCAGGGAGCTGCTCGGCTTTATTTCGGGCCCCATTTCTCCCACCCTCTCTCTGTAGAGGCTGTTGAGCAAGTGGTCAGAGGGACCACAGTGGAGCCGGCCAAAATTGCAAGTGGATCCCACCATCTCCCCCTACCGCCTCCAGTCCCTGCCCCACAACCTCAGCCAAAGGAAAACAAAACACTGAAAGTAGACATGGCACGTTTTGCTATTAACAAAGCGGACGAGCTGTGGTGAAGGATGAACCAAGGTGCACAGATTGGCACAATTCTATGGGCTGAAAGGAAATCAGCCTCAGAGAGTTCACACCTCAGCCTCTTTCATCCACAGCTGAGAAGGGCTTCCATGATGTTCTGCCCAAGGTGTTGTTAGCGATGGCAGTAGATCTGGACTTTGGGGGAACTGCCAGGGAAGGCTTAGGAGAAAGAGGGGTGCATGTCACCCTTTCCCTGCAGCAAAGACCCAGGTCCCCACCGACGCGGTGCATGTTATTCCAAGTTCTGCAGCTCCTGGGGTCCTTTAGCCATCTCGGAGGATCTCTTTCATTAAATCCATCTCTATACACTGATGACATCCTAATTTATATCTCCAGCCGGGACATCTTCCCAGACATCTTCCCATCTTCATACTCACATCTCCAACTGCCTATGTGACATCTCCATTTGCATGTCTAAAAGATTATTTTAAACTTAATATTTTAAAACCAAACTCCTGCTATTCCCCCCTCAAACCTACCCCGTGTGCAGCCTTCCCCACCTCAGTCAATGGCAAGTCCATTCTCGTTGCTCAGGCTGAAACTCGTAGAGTTATCCTGATTCCTTTCTTTTCCTCACCCGCTTCATCCAACCGATCAGCCAATCCTGCTGGCTCTACTGCAAGTCAGTCCCAGCACTACCACTTCCCACCACCCCTGCTTCCCCCTGGCCCATGCCTCCAGCATCGCTCCCTGGACTGCAGTAACCTCCTAACACAGAGCGCTGCTTGTACCAAGGGGAAACCAGTATCCAACAATATCAACTTTGTAAAATCACTTTCAAGGCTTTCATACCCTGGTTGTTAAGCAGCTGTTGAAGAAGATGCTGAAGAACAATTCACACATGGGAAGATGTTCACATGAAATTATAAAGTAAAAAAGGACACAGAGACACTGGAATGTCATATTCTAAAACATCCTCTGGGTTCTGAAATTGCAGGGATTTTAATTTGTCTATGTTTTTCTGTATTTTCTAAAATGAAAAAAAAATAAATTATGTTCATTATTAGGAAAAAATGTTGATAAAATGATGGGAAAGCAAAAGACAGAAGCAGTGACAATGAATGGTTAATGAAGAGCAGGAAGAGGTTGCAAGTTCCCTCTCAAGGATGGATTGTTTGTCCTCTAAGTCCTGCAAGTTCCCATTTTACAGATGGGAAAAGAGAGGTCCAGAGACGCACGGTAAATTTCCTGGAACAATAATGCCTGCTTTCATTTACTTCCAGGTACTAGACACTGTGCTATGTGCTTTACACATGCAATCATTTTATCCCTCCACACTAGCTGTCTGAAGTTAGGAATAACCCCCTCCCTCACCCCACCCATGGTCCCCATGAGGAGACTGAAGCTTATAGAAGTTAAATGACTTGCCTAGAATCACATGGCTGATCATGTTCAGAGCTGGTATGCAACCCCAAAGGCCATGCTCTTATCTACTATTGTTTTCTTACTTTACAAACTTGTAAGTTAAGCTGGGAAGGGGAACCAAGGTTTCCAAACTCCCAGTCAGCTTGTACCATTTTGAAACAGAGCACGGATGAGCGGAATTAAACAGCTAAGAGGCCCCCTACGCTCCTCCTCGCAGTCCCTCCTCAGCCCAGCATACAGCCTGGGCCCGCCTGGGCTGCGGCCACCTCCTCTGGTCCAATTCATGAGTCCAAAGCTCTTCCCTCATAGAAGGAGCAGCTTCTGCGGGCAGGAGGTTTCTAGAGAACTTGGAGCAGGACCACGTGGGGACCCACCTGGGAGGTGGGAGTTTACCCCCAGAGCCTGGCCTGCTGCCTCGAATTCTCTCCTCTGCAATACCTTCCAAGGTAGTAAATGCATAACTGACTTAGGGAGTGAACACACCTTCAAATTAAACGTCAGTACTAAAAAGCCTGGTAAGCTGGTCTCTGAGATGCAGAGAAAGCAGACTCTGGTCAGTTGGGCAGCTCCCAGGCTGTATGGGATGGAGCCCAATCTGAGGGACCCCTGCAGCCTCTAGGGGAGAATTGGGCTGGGGAGTTGACAAATATTTTTTGTCTAAAATGTCTGTAAAAATAAGGTCAGAAGCATAGCACTCTTACAGAGCTGTTGAGAGGATTTGATGAGAGAACTTCATTTAAACCCTGGGTAAACGAAATTGTTGTTCTAGCCCTAAGGATGACAGGCCCACTCTAGGACTGCAAATGGGGAAATTAAGAATATCCTGCCACAGGTTCCCTACAAGACAGGCAATACAGACTGGGGCAGAGCCAGGCAAAAACAGCTTGAGGAGGCAGAATAGCCCCCAGGCCTGTTGGACTGGACGTTAACCTTAGTGCAGATCTTACCATTTTTAAAGAAAAAATATAAGTCAGGCTGAAATTATGAGGCAGGGCAGAGGTTGGTGTATTCGTTTCCTGGGGCTGCCACAAACTGGGTGGCTTAAAGCAACAGGCATTTGTTGTTTCACAGTTCTGGAGGCCAGAAGTCCAAAATCAAGGTGTCAGCAGGGCCACGCTCCCTGTGAAACTCTGGGTGGAATCCTCCCATGCCTCTTCCTAGCTCCTGGCAGTGGCTGTCAGTCCTTGGCTTTCCTCCAGTCTCTACCTCCTTGTCCCATAGTGTTGTCTTCGCCGAGTGTGTCTCTCTGTCTTCTTGTAAGGACACCAATCATACTGGACTAAGGCCCACCCTACTCCAATACGACCTCACTTTAACTAATTACACCTGCAATGACCCTGTTTCCAAATAAGGTCACCTTCTCAGATACCAAGGGTTAGGACTTCAACCTATCTTTTTGGAGGATGCAGTGCAACCCACAATAGTCGGTCGGCAAAAGAAACAAAAGTAATGGGAGCATCAGAAAGGGGGAGATGTATACAACATGCTGAGCATCACTATGCACTGGCCTAGGGGCTCCATGGGGACAGGGCCCCAGGACTGCACCTGGCCCAGGAACACCAGCCCTCCCCCTCTGTGGAGACGCCCTGTGGCAGGAGTATGGCAGCCACACCGGGGTGCCACCAAGATGGGATCCAACTGGACGGGGCTTCCCAAGGTGGCTTTAGCCCCTACTCCACAGTTTTCCATGCAAGTAGCCACCACAAAGATTGGGGTCATTACGCATTCCACTTGCTCTTCAACACCTTTGGGTTTCAACTCTTTCTAGTTGAGAATAACACCCCCTCAGAAACAAAAACTGTGGATGACACACTGGAAGAGACTCGGGAACGTGAAACACCACCCAAGTCAGCGAGAATAACAACATCGTCGCTGCCGCAGCAGAACTAGGTCTCACCCTTTCCCTAAAAGCGCCTGGTTATCACACTTGTCACGCGTGGTCTATAAATGCAGCTGCAGAAATCACACGGTTCTGGCCGCCCCTCCACACCGCCCCCGCCCCAGCCTGGGTCTCTGTGCGGGCAGAACGAGGCATTGCCCTTTCTGCGCTCTCCTACATACTGTCAAAGCAACGTTCTCACCTACCTCAAGTCAGTCGAAGAGACTGACGTTTTTCCTTCTTACGGACAGCAGCCGTATCCCACTCTTTGCCGCATCACCCAAACCAGTGTCATGGTACGTATTTGGTTACTGAAGCAAGGAGCATGGCTTGATCTACTGAAGGTTTGGTGGCAGGCACACGTCAGTGCCAGGACACCCTGCTGGAAAGCCCTCTCCAGCACTGACAAGGAGAAGGAGACCAAGGTATTTCCAAACATTATTTTTTGGCAAGGTTCAAACAGAAAAGTGGTTTCCACCTGACCTAGAGTTATTCAGCAATTCAAATTAGCCATTTTGCTCCATTCTAATTAATTAAGCGTTCACGCTAAGATCCTAAAATAAAATGTGAATGCAGAACAGTTACTTTGTGATTTTAGGCTACGATCAGGGCATGGGCATGTTCCTCTTCCCCTCTTTTCCCAGCTTCCCTCCATCCCTCCCTCCAAGCAGCCTCCCCCTCTGGCTGCCCGGCCATGTGGACCACTCGACAGTTGGCACCTTGGAGGCGCTTGCCATTCCTTCCCACCCTGCTCAGTCTCCTCTCCTGGACGCCAGTTCCAGCCTGGCCTCTAATTAAGGTCCAGCCTCTGTCCTCCGCGGCTCCCCAAGAAAGCAAGCTTCCAGCTCTGGGTGTCACTCACAGCCAATGCAAGAAGAGGCTGTTTTTCCTGAAGACAAGCTGCTGCCCTTCCTGCGGCCCCCAGCTCTCAGAGTCAATCAGACATGCCCCCTCCTTCCCAGCCCTTGCAAAGGGCACCCCAGGGTCCCCACAGAAGCCTCCCGGCTAGAAAGCTCCCCAGGGAACAGAGTGGTTTCCTGATGGGAAGAGAAACAGAGAGTTTGTCTATTTCCTTTGGAACCTGTCCAGGCAAAGCAATGTCAGAGACTGGGCTGGGGTACAAAAGGCATTAGGCAGGGACCCCAGAGGGCAGTGTGCAGAATTCTGGCCGCAGACCCCAGAATGTGTTGTTACTGGCTACCTCCATTCCTACTTGGCAAGCAGTCTTTGGCCAAGGCTTTGTTTTTCAGTCTGGGTTTGATGTGCCCTGGGTCAGAAGGGGAAGGCTGTGGCCATGCAGGATGGCAGGGTCTGAGGCTGCGGAGCTTGGCAGGGTCGCAGCAGTGGCATGCACCCAAGGAGTCACTGCTGGTGAACCCAGGCCCGGGCGATGAGGGCTGTGGTTCTCTCGTTCTGGCTTTTCACTCCAGCACCACCTCCCAGGCCTGAACAGAAAGCAGGCGATGGAGACTGGGAGAGGAACAGCAGTTATTGCTCAGTGAGAAGTAAACAGCGTCTGCTTCCAGAGCTCTACGGACCAGAAAGCCTGCACGAAGTAGCGCCTGGTTCCCAGCCTGAATTCCTCCTGCCCTAGGCCTCCCTGCCACAATTCAATGGTTTTTACTGTCCTTACAGAACTGTGCAACCATTACCACAGTCAATTTTAGAACAGTGCTTTTGGGGGGTTCATGGTTCACCCCTCCACAAAAAAACCCTCTGTACTCATTAGAAGTCACTCCCATTCCCCTGCCCCAACCTTAGACACCCACGAATCTACTCTGTCTCCTTAGACTGGCCTGTTCTAGACGTTTCATAGCAGCCTCCCTGGAGACCGGCTTAAACATCTTGGGGCTGGTCTGCCTGCCCGTGCCGTTGGATGGGGAGCAGGTGTAAACCCTCTGCCTGCCCCTCCCACTCCTGCCCTTTCTGTTGTCTCCAACAACAGCCATAGACTGACAAAACCTACTGACTTGGCGTCAGGGACAGGCTTTGCCATTTCCTGGCTGTGCGACCCTGACAAGTCACTTGAACCTCCTGGACCTGTTCCTCAGCCGACTACTGAGAGTAACAAATCAAGTCTACCTCAGGATCAAACACGACAGGGCGTGTGAATGCACACGGGACATCATATAGCTGTATGCAGATAAACATGGTGTCCTTCCAGCCCTTTTTGAGTTTATAAACAGAAGGGAAGAACTCACCTTCCTACCTTGGTAACTCTAAGTGCTCCCTTCCCTCACTTCTGTTCCTCTGTGTCCTTTGGTCTATGTGCTACCACACAGCTGCCGAGGGTACCTCAAGAGTCCCAGCCATGAGAAGCAAGAAATGAAGAGCTGACCACTTCCCAGTGTCCCTTGGTGAAAAGACAAAATGCTCAGTCCTGCACTGGGTAAGCTGCCACCGCAAAAGTGCTGGCCCTGCCAGGACGCATGGAGTCTCATGCAATATGACCGATGGACTTTGGGCTGGGACGGTCCTCTGGCTCTGTTGCATCACCTCTGCCAGCCTGATTAACCTCCTCTCGCCTGTTTCCTCATCTGCACAATTTGGAATAAAAATAATTACAACCTAGTGAGCCATGTGCTAGGATAACCTGAGATGCAGGCATAGCACAAAGCCTGGATCGTGGTGAACAATACATTGCAGCCGCTGTGATCAACAGTATCATGATCGTAACTATTATTGCTGTTAGCAAAGACGGGGGACAGAGCACGGGCTCCTGCATGGGTTTCAGCCTCCATAACCTCTCTGGGCCTCGGTCTCCTCATGTTTAAAATCTGTTACATAAAAATAGCACTAAACTCACAGCATAACTGTGAGGATTAAGGAGTTCATATACCTAATGTGCTCAGAATAGCGCCTGGAATGTAGAGCTACAGATTTGCTACGATTATCTCTCAACAAGGTTTTCCTGGCACCCCGGCAGATCAACAACCACTCCTGTGCATCCTCCTCCCACTTTGTCCCCTGCATGCCCTCCCTGGGTCCCTGTTTTCCACTTAAAGGTCCTTCTAGTATTTCTCCAACTTGCAAAATAGCCTCTGGTTTTCCCATTTCAGCTAACAGTCTGCTTGCACCTGCAAAAGTCAAAGAGCTGAAACCACTTGATGGTTCCTCCTGGAAAATGCTAACGCCCGGAGAAAGAACGATCCCAGGAATGAGAAAAGACCTCCAGACTCATTCTCAGGGGTGGGTCCCTGCCTGCTAAACCCAGATCATAACATTTCTTTCCATCTGGATATTTGGGGCAAGATTAAAGCAATTCTAGTAAATGTCAGGGGCTCAACTGCCGAGTGCATCAGAATAAAATTTCATTTCCTCCTCAGAGTTTTAGAGGCAGCCACTCCAAGGCGTCAGGGGGAAAACGAAGATGAAATCCACAGTACCAGCCAGGAGAAGGTGGGGCAACCGATTATCTTCTCATCTCGCCTGCCGCTGCTGATTGCATTGTCATTTATCCCGGTGCCTGCTCTCACCTGGGAAAAGCATCTTGGGGTCTCGGGTTGAATAAATATCCCAGCCATGAGTGCTGGTAAAACAAGCCTGATTCAGCCAAATCTTGAGTGCATTTGCATCTAATCCCTTTATAATCCTTTCTGTGCGATGGTGTAAAAGCTGAACAGGACATTCCACCCTTCCTGGGGTACACAGGACATGGACACCCCTGCCCAAACCCTGTGATGTAATTATCCAAGGGCAAGTGCCTCCTTTGAGCTTGACGCCTTAGCACTCATGCCAATGACATAATTCCCACCTGACATGATTCTGTGCACGTCTATACACACGCACACACACAAATGACCATCACGGACAAAATCTCAGTAGGAGAATGACTCAGTTGGAAGGGACCTTAAGGGCTGTCTTGCCCACCCATCCCCACCCCCATTTTACAGAAGGGGACACTGAGGTGCAGAGCAAGGGACTGATCTGCCCTAATTCTCTGTCCTTCCTCTTTTCTGTTTCCTTGCTTATCAAATGCAAATAATTTCCCATACACTGTGGGTTTTTTTAGGACTCAGTGAGAAACACAGGCCCTGAAATGTAGTAGATGCTTAGTAATTTTATTTTCTTTCTCTTCCTTCCCACATGACCCTGGCCATGTGATGATTTTGTTTTGTTTGCTTTCTCCTGAACACTTAGCAGGACCAAAGTCAGCCTGCCAGGTATTGAGGAAGCTGGGAAAGTCGCAAGGGCTCGCCTTGCGAGGCACAAGCTTTTCCCCCAGTGTACATGGTAAGACTTTGGAGGTTTTATTCATTCATCCATTTGTTCAGCAAATTCAGAGACAGCCATTGTTTTAGGCATTTGGGGATTCGGTAGCAAATAAAACGTTTATTGACAGAGACAGATCTTAAACCATTATACTCATAGTCATTTAATTAAAATTCTGAGAAGTGATACAAAAGACAGACAGGTGGTGCAGGAGTGTTTAATAGGGGGACTTAGCAGAGCCTGGGGTGGGGGATAACCAGGGAAGGCATCCCCTCGGAAGGAACATACACTCACATATGAAGGATGACGAGGAACTTGACCAACTACGAATGGGGCTGTGAGTGAGGGCTGGGAAGAGCAGCCCAGGAGGAGACAGCAACATATGCAAAGGCCCTGGGGAGAGAAGGTACCTGCCACGTTTGAAGAACCAAGTAGGATTAGCAAGAAGTCCGAGGGGCAGGCCTTGTGTTTGGATGCTTATTTGTTTTTATTTAGTTTGGAGAAGGACAAAGGTTGGCATCTGCAGAGCCCTGGGGAGGAAGCGCCATTGCAGTGGGTAGACAGTGAGTCAGTCATGGCTCCTGGCCCTGATCAGCCCAGGGTAGGGGCTGCTGCCACCCCAGAGGAATCAGTGGGACAGACTTAGGAAGACCGTTGAATCCCTGAGTCCACAGAGCAGGCCCTACCAGCACGTACTTTTTAAAACATCTCCCTCCCCCATCCTACCCCACCACTGCCCTTGCTATAAAAGGAAATATACTCCTTATTTCATCCAGGAGCCAACTGAAATCCAGAAGATGGCATGTCTCTCAGTCAGGCTTCGTGTCACTACTAAACCTCATCCCAGGGGCACTGGGTATGATGGTTAAGAGCCTGAGCTCTGGAGTTAGACCGCCTGAGGTTGAATCTTGACATTGTCATTTACAAGCTGTGTGACCTCAGGCAAGTGTCTTAACCTCTCTGTGTCCTGATCCATAAGATGAGGATAACAGTTTACTCCTAAAAGGGTTGTTATCAAGATTAAATGAGGTAATGCAATAAACATAGGGACACATAGGTAGAAGCCCTCAATAAATGGGAGCTTGATGATGATATTAATAACATTTTATTAATTTTATTATTAATGTTATATTATTTATTTTATTAATACAATCATCATCACCGAAACCGTGTAGCAACCATCTACAATGTTCCAGAAACTGAGCTAAGCATTGCATATACTTTAACTTGTATGCTCCTACAAGTTGAAAATGATCTGCACTTTCTACATGAGAAAGCAGGCTCAGAGGAATTAAATGACACAGCTATTTAGTGACAGAGTGAAGATGCAAACTCCACAGGCAGTCCGTCCTCCACATTTTTACACCAAATTATCCACTTCTCATCAAAATCCTGTAAAATCCCATTAATTACAAGAAATGAGGATGAGGCCAGCATACACTACCTGTTCATCAATTTGCAGATTTTTAACATTCCTTGTCCCAGGAGAGCTCTCCAGGGGACTATTATACAATTCTTTGGGGGAAATGAAACAACAGCTGGCTTTGGGAGTCACCACAGCAACATTCCTGTAACTACTAGAATTGTGTCAACAAAAACTTTATATATACATATATGTTCTATATTTGCACTTGACTGCTGTATTATAGATGGGCGTGTTGATGACATCACTGAGGGCTCAAGTAGAGGCATTTGCAATCAGCCCAAACATCCCTCCCCTCCTTGGATGTTCCCAAGACCCCATTAAACCAGCACAGGTAGGGAGAGAGGTTGCTAGGGAGAACAGAACATCGCTAGGCTCTGGCCCCATGTGCTGCACTCTGGCAACGTGTAAATGCAGCGACAGGGTGGGCATCATGGGTGTGTGACCTGTGCAATCACAAAAGGCCTCGGGTTCAGAAGGGCTCAGTGCTTGGTTTAACACTCTGCTGGCACCATCTTGAAATTCTTTACAATTTCTGAACGGGGGCTCTGCATGTCCATTTTGCAATGGGTCCCACAAATTATGGAGCCAGTCCTGTGTGAGGAGAAAGTAACGGACAGATGTTGTGCATTTCCTTCCTGGTTGGCATTTTCTCTTTCTTTTCTCCACCCTCTCAGATCTGCCAAGGCACCCAACACTCTAGCTCAAGAGTTCCAATTTACCAAAACTCAGTGGTCTTTCTCCAGGGAGTCCAGTTGTGCTAATATCACCAGAACTGAGTCCCTCCTAACCCTACAAATAGTGGTTGCTCTGAGCTGAGTGCCTGCTAGGTTCCAGGCACCACATTCGGCTGGGACTATAATTTCTGATCTGAGAGGTAGGTGGGTATGATCAGCCTCATTTCACAGTTGAGGACACTGAGGCTCAGAGAGATGCAGTGACTTGCCCAACGTCACACAGTGCATCAGACACAAATCTTACGAACCTTCTCAAAGGCCCTTGATGCCACCTGCCTCCAGAACATTCTGCCACTCACTCTGTCTACGCGGCTGTCACACCTACCTTGGGCCCAGGCAATTCTGCTTGGGGAAGACCAGCTACCAGTTCTGGAGTATGGGCCCTTCCTAGCCTCATGCCCAGAGATTCTGGCTCCTCTTACCTCTTCCAGACTTGGGTGAAACAGTCTCCAGCACAGTGTGGAACCGGCCTCTGGAGAGGCTGCCAGCAGGACCCGGGTATACAGTCCTGAAGTGCAGAAGAGCTGCCTGCCCCTGGGAGAACCCTGACCAGTGGGAAACAGGAGTGGAGACACAGTGGGCACACAAGTTCCCTCTCCTCCCTCTCTCCATGAACTACTCCACGACAGTGTGTCCTCAAAGCTCATCCAGCCAAGGCCCATGTGCCAAGCTGAGAGATGTTATGCAGTGACCTGCTGGTTAGCTCCATGGCTCTTTGTGAAATAGTAGCCATCAAGGAAACACACCACTTAGTGTCGCTTTGCGTCCTCCTCTGCCTTACTTTCCTTTTGTCTCACCTTTGCTGCCATGGCTTTGCATGTTCCAAATGAAACATTGACCTTAATTTTTGCCCCAGGCTCTACTTTCTAGCGAAGCTGGCCCAAGACACATCTAGGAAGGGCAGTCTTCCCATTCAGCCCAGGGTGTGGTTGAACTTCATTCAGGCTAGACGTGGAAATCAGCCCCCTGCTTCATAGGTAGATGTGATTTGTGGTTCCCTACTCTCCCCCAGCTGTAGGAATGCCGCCCTCCGCCAGCCCGAGGGATACAGTGGCCATTAAGGCTTGCTGACCTGCAGTCTTCCTTCTCCCTCTCCTCATCCCAGCGGCATTCTCTTGACAGTGTCTTTCACAGAGCAGAAAATTTTAATTTCCAGCAATCACACTCCTTGGTGTACACCCAAAGGAGTTGAAAACTTTTGTCCACGCAAAAACCTGTGCATGGATGTTTATTGTAGCTTTATTCATAATTGCCAAAACTTGTAAGCAACTAAGGTGTCCTTCAGTAGGTGAGTGTATCCACCGTGGTGCATTCAGACAAGGTGATATTATTCAGCACTAAAAGGAAATGAGCTATCAAGCCATGAAAAAAACATAGAGGATGAAACAAAAGGTGGTGGAAGATTAAAAAAAAAAAAAAGAAAGAAAAAAACATAGAGGAAACTCAAATGCATATTACTAAGTGAAAGGAGCTAATTGAAAAGGCTGCATACTGTGTGCTCCCAAATACCTGACGCTCTGGAAAAGGCCAAACTGTAGAGACAGTAAAAAGATTAGTGTTGCCCGGGGTTGGGGGGAGGGAGAGATGAACAGGCTGAGCACAGAGGATTTTTAGAGCAGTGAAATGACTCTGCATGATACTATTAATATAAGGGTGGGTACATGACATTATACGTTTGCCCAAACTCATAGAATCAACTGTAAGAGTGAACCCTAATGTACACTATGGACTTTGGGCGATACAACGTGTCAATGTCGGTTCCCTGACTGTGAGAAATGTACCTACCACTCTGGTGGGAGATGTTGATAACAGGGGAGCTTGTGCATGTTGTGATGGGGGATATACAGGAAATCACTGTTAACTTCTGCTCGATTTTGCTGTGAACCTAAAATTTTTAAAAGGGCATTACATAACTCACCTTAACAAGCACCTTGTTTACACAGGACTTTGTGTTCACACATCATGATCATGAGATCAGGATCATTCTGGAGATTAAAGGTAGAAAATTCTTTGACACTCCGCCATTGCAGAGGTGGACTCCATGTCCCATCCCCTTGAATGTGGGTTAGCTCCACGTCTACTCTGACCAACGGAACACGGCAGAAGTGACACTGTGCCAGTTACCAGAGCCCGGCCTCATAAATTGGGTGGTTTCTGTTCTCAGTTATTTGGAACGCTGTCCCCGGGAGCCCTGGCCTTCAAACCCTACAGCCACGTGCAAGTCCTCCAGCCCATAGCCCCAGGTTAGACTGGCCCTCAGGCCATCCCTCCAGCCAAGGTGACTTACATCTGAGTGAAACCATCTTGTACCCTCCAGACCAGCTCATCCCCAGCTGAATTCCACGAGTGACCTTAGTCAATGGTGCAGAAGAATTGCTCAGCTGAGCCCTGTCTGAACTCCCACAAAATTAAAAGTTATAATAGAATGGTTGTTATTCTAAGCTACTAAATTTTGAAGTGATTTGTTATGCAGTAAGAGATAACTGGGGCTGGGCATGGTGGCTCACACCTGCAATCCTAGCATTTTGGGAGACCAAGGCAGGAGGATTGCTTGAGACCAAGAGTTCAAGACCAGTGTAAGCTACAGAGAGATCCTACCTCTACAAAAAGTAGAAAAAATAAGCTGGGTGTGGTAGCACATGTCTATAGTCCCAGCTACTTGGGAGTTTGAGGCAGGAGTATCGCTTGAGCCCAGGAGTTTGAGGTTGCAGTGAGCTATGATGATGCCACTGCACTCTAGCCCAGGTGACAGAGTGAGACCCTGTCTCAAAAAAAAAAAAAAAAGAGAGAGAGAGAGAGCAATAACTGGAACAATGATTACCCCATCCAACAGGTGAGGAAATAGAGGCAGAGTGAGGTACATGACTTGGCTAGACAGCTGGGCAACAAGTGGGGATGGAATCCAAGACTTCTCATTCTTAGTCCCATATTGCACTTCATCCTCAGCACTCTATGAAAACCTATAACCATCAGCAGCAAAAAGCATTCCTCATTAATTTTAATTTTAACTAAGGTAACATTATCTGGCCCTTCCATAGCCTGGTGTCAGTAGGGTTCTTTGACTTTTATTCTAAGTGCTTTATATCCATTATCCTATTTAATCTTCACAACAGCCCTATGAATTAAGTGCTATTATAATCTCTAATTTATAAATAGGTAAACTAAGGCACGGGATAAGTAAGTAATTTGCCAAAGGTTATGTGGCTAAAGAGAAGCAGAGCAGGGATTTGAACCTGCATGTTTTAGGGCCTGAGACCGTGTGCTTAACTACTAAGGCACACTGTCATTCAAAAAGTGAGGACATCTTAGGCCTCTTCTATTCAGAGATGATCTGGACTCACAGACGCTATGAGTGGCTCAGTGCCACGTGTGGCTTCCATGGTGAGTTCTTCAACTCTGAAAAGGCCTCCAGAAGCTTTCAGGAGACTGGAGACACACACATTGTTCACTTACAACACAGAGCAAAGCTAAAAAGGACATAAATGCTCTATATCCAATCGAGTGAAGGGAAGCATCTTTTTGTCTTCCTGAAACCCCAACAGAGAAGCCAGGGCCACCCAACTAATGCCACAATTAATTTCCCAGTGTGCAGTATTGCCTGTGGGGAGAGGAGGCGCCGGCTCATTTCTTATTCATGAAGTCACACTGCCAAGCTTCATTTGCATGAAGTAATTTCTGCTGCTGCTACCCCATTGTAAAATAAATCCATTTTTCCTACAGGATCTGGTCTTTACATCCAGAGAGATGAGTAAGCAATATGTGCTGTAGGAACATACCCTTTGGACCATTTTAATCAGAAACATGTCTGTAGCTAACAATAAGTGATTTTATAGGAATATAAAATGTCTTGGGCTCAAAGTCCTTATATGCAACTCTGCCTCAAGATCTGTTTTGGGAGTGTGTTTAGCATTTCTTCCCACTTCACCAAACACTGAGATTTTTCAACCAGTAGAGTTGTAGAGCTATAGCTACTGTACTATTGTCTAGGGGAAAAAAAAAAAAAAGAAAAAAAAAGAGGAGGGAGATGGGTCAGCAGCCTGCCAAGTCCTGACTAGATGAGTTACGGAATGTAGACGACCCCTGGGATGGTAGGCAGAATAGTGGCCCCCCAAATGTGTCCATATGTCCATATTCTAGTCGCTGGAACCTGTGAATATATTACCTTACATGTAAACGGGACTTTGCAAATGTAATTAAGGTTAAGGAGCTTCACATGGGGAGCCCAGTCTAATCAGGTGAATCCTTAAAAGTGGAGAAACTTTCCTGACTGTAGTCAGAGACAGATGTGACTACAGGGAAGTGTTCAGAGAGATGCAGCGTTGCTGGCTGTGAAGATGAAGGAAGGGGCCATGGACCAAGGAATGTGGGCAGCCCATAGACGCTGGGAAAGTCAAGAAGCAGATTTGCCCCTACAGCACCCAGTGAGAGACCATGTCATGCTTCTAACCTATGGAACTGGAAAATACAAGTTTGTGTTGTTTTAAGCCACTAAGTGTGTGGTAATTTGTTACAGCAGCCATAGAAAACTAATATAGCTTGTATCAAGAGCTCTTTGCCACTCCCTAGCCCTGAGACCCAGCCTGAGCGACCTCACCTATCAGAACGGGTGTTCCTGAGGGAATCAGAGGAAATCAGGTAAAGCATCTGACAGTTTTGTAAGTCTTAAGGTGCATTGTAGAGGTAAGATTTTAGTATTGTTACTATTATTATTCCAGCCAAATATATTGTATGCAAGAGAGACAGCCCAGGAGGGATGCCTGGAACTTTCCAGTTCCTAATGCTTAAAAATCATTTAAGCCATTAATACCAGCTCCCTCCTGACCAAATATTTTTGCAGATGTGATAAAAAAGAAAAAAAAAAAAAGATAAGAAGTGCTTCATCACTTCTTTAAGGCCACTTTTCTAGCTCCAACCCAGAGAGTAATTGGGGATGGGTATATCAGCTTTTTACTACCACAATAATGGTACGTAACAAAGTACTCTAAAAGTCTGTAGCTGAAAACAAGATGCATTTGATTTGCTACTGAGTCTGCAGTCTGCGATCTAGGCATGGGCGAATGACTGTGGGTGACTGGACCTTCGCTATGTGTCTCTCACCCTTGGCCAGACTAGCCTGAGCATCTTCTCATGACCATGAAATAGGAGCAACAGCAAAAGTAGAAATGTATCTCCTAAAATACCATTGGCCAAGACATGTCACTTGGCCAACTTAGAACCAAGTGGTTCTTCAGTGAAAGGAAATCCATAGTGACATGGCACAAGGGCATGGATAAGGAGTGTGTGTGTTTGTGTGTGTGTGGTGCGTGTAAAACTGGGACCATTGATACAATTACCCTACCACAGAGAAGAGCAAATGATACTGAGTCATCTTTGAGATGTATTAAGCACCTACTGTATGCCAGGAACTCATCTAGAAGACAGGCGATAAGCATAACCTACCTATGCAGGGGACTTACATTCTAACAGCATGTCTAAGATGAGTGCCTAAGGGGCAAAAGGACATTTGATGCGCTCCTACAATGAGCCAGGCCTGGGCCAGGCCTGGGGATGCAGCCGTGAACATTATATTATCTCACTTACTCCGCACAATAACCCTGAAAGGTGGGCATTATGCTCATCCCTATTTAACAGACAGAGAAACCAAGGCTCGGCGAGGTTAAGCTGTCTACATGCCCAAGTTCAAGATACAGAGCTACATCCGTCTCATTCCAAAACCCAGATTCACTCTGCTACACTCTGGAAAGCACTCCAGATTCCACGCTGTGTACGTGCCTGTGTGCCAGGCACTGCTCACCTCTCCTTAGAAATGACGCGTGACACTCCTCCCTCCCAGGACCCTCAGAATTCAACTGCAAATAGGATCCCTACCCACTCCCACCTTGACCTTGGTGTGGGGTCACCATGGTTGAGAGATGCTAACTAGCTTCTTTAAACAACAACAACACAAACAACCACCACTCTCTAGGAGAAACAATTCATCACCATTACTGTAACCTCTGGTTCACTTCAGCCTTAGGTTCCTGGCCTTTTATTTATAGTACTTTCAAACAGGTTCCACATCATTAATTGCTCACCATTTAGGCCAATTAGATGAGGTTAGCACTCCTGGATAAATCACCTTACCCAGGTGGCAAAGGCAGCTGGGCCTGCCCAGGGTGCTGGCTCTGCCCTTTAAGAAATATACCCACCCAGAGGTGGTATGAGCAGGTTGGCTGGGCTGTGCAGCTCATATAAAATGAATGGCCTGTAGACAGATGTTGACTGTGCATCTATTTCAGCAAAACAGATTTGAACATGGTGAGAGGTTGAACTAACGGTTTAACCATAGTACCTTGCTATTAAGGTAGGAAAAACCTCAGGAAAAAAATCTCCTTTTATAACAGAGCTATCAACCTAGAGAATTACACCTGGCTGAGCAAAGCTGTGTACTTCTTATTGTGATGTGACACCCAACAGCGTACGCCAAACCCAGGTTTCTGAGAGCTACTTTCTGAAGCTCTGAAGCAAGGACCTTAGCTTTCCATCTTTGGAACACAGCCGACAGTAGTAGCTCAATAAACACTTGAATGAATGAATGTGTGGATGAGTGAACAGATGGATAGAAGGACAGATGGACAGACAGATGGACAGATAAAAGAATGGAATGGGATAAATATGGGAATGAATAGGTAGAAATAAATGAATGGATCTGTGATTTTTTGAATCAAGTAAAGTTCTAGGATATTTATGAGGGTTGCTGGGAAAAGGAAGAAAACATTTATTGAGTACCTTCTATATGTCAACACCTGATGCATATATTTTTCCACTTAGTTCTAACTACACGTCTCCGAAGTTGCCTTAATCATCCTCTCTTCATAGAAAAGGATACTGAGGCTCAGAGAGGTTCCTTAGGGGACCCAGCCAAAAAGGCCAGGGTTCAAACCTAAGTCTGCCAATTTCCTAAAGACTATACCCTCCTACCTTTGGGGATTGACCTCCTGGCTTTGTAGACAAGGAAACCAAGGCAGGAAGTACAGAAATTTGACCACATCCCTGGGCCCATGTGTAATAAGAACAGGGGAGCTGTCTAGATCTGTTGTCCTCTTCTCTGGAGGAGGCTTACAGTGAATGGGATACCGGCCCAGAGAGGCTGGAGCCATGAGAGCAGTATGTAGGGTGCTTGGAGCCCAGGCTCTGCCTGGCTCTATCACTTCCTACGTGCATGTCCTTGTGTAAGCTATTTAACTTCTCAGTGCCTCAGTTTCCTTATCTGGAAAATTAGGACAATGATAAAATGACCTCAGGATTGCTGTGAGCACTAAATGAGCTCTGATAGCATCTGGCTCAGAATATGCATGCAATGGACATTAGCTACATTTCTTCTTAGAGTCTGCTGTTCCCAGCCCCTTTTTGTTGCCTCCTGTTCCAAACCCCACAACCCCCAACTCAACACGGTGCCTGAGCAGAGGACTTTCCGTCAATTGGCTGGTGTGTTTGAGAGCACAGAGCTGGGCTGACCAAGACATCCTGAGAGGGAATTGCATTTTCTCTGTGTGGCTTTCAGGTCACAAGTTCAGGTGGTGGAATCACCTTTTGGTTAGCAAAATTCATTCACTCCCACCCCATGATTAATGACTCCTGAAAGCTCAGAGCCAGGCGGACCCTGGAGCCACAGCCTGCAGCTGTTCATCTAACCACGGGACATTAAGGACAAAACATAAACACAGGAAGAGAGCACAGCTAATCCGAGGCTGTGAAAAAACTAGGAATAGCAAACACATTGGACCATGCCTCGGAGGCTCCCACTCACCAGGGGAATTAACAATTTTTACCAGCATGCTGTGGTACCTTCAATCTCTGTCAAGAAGCCAAATCCTTGATGGAGGGGAGAGAGAGATACCCATTATTGAACACCTACTATACATCAAGATTATGTTGTATTTTACAGGTACATATACAGGACTTACAGTGTGCCAGGCCCAGTGCTAGACACTTTATAAAAATTAACTCATTCAATCCCCATAACAACTCTGTGAGGCAGAGACCACTGTTATTGCCATTTTACAGTAGAAAGAGAGGTACGGAGAAACGAAGAAACTTGTTCAAAGCCAAACGGCCAATATAGGGCTAACACCATGATTCAACCCTTTAATCTCTGCTCTTCAGAATGGTTTCCCACTGGGATGGGTACTGTCTACCTTCAGCCTAGGAACAACCAAAATGGTGGCTATTACTACTTTCCATTTACAGACGAGGAGTCTAAGGCACAGAAAAATTAAATAATGTATCTGCATCCAACTGGTAAAAGCCCAAGTTAACCCTGCGTCTGGATAAATTCAAAGTCATTCCCTTGTCCTTGGGAGCCAACCTAGTCTTAAGGAAAAAAGGTCAAATAGAATGTTTTTTTAGTGATCGCTTATTGCAAATTTCCTGGAATGATGCATATTTCATGTCTTCTTAAAACAGAGTGTTCCTTAGATGCCTACTGTGGTAGCCAGCCTCCAAGATGGCCCCAATACAATCCTTGCCACCTAGTGTTCATGCCCTTATGGAGCACTGTCCCCCTGAACAGGACTGACCTGTGAAACAAACAGGATGCTGCAGGCCTGATGCTGTGTTGTGTGACTTCTGAGGCCAGATCATAAAACGCATTGGGGCTTCTGCCTTGTTCTTTCTTGAATCACTTGCCTTGGGGGAAGTTGGCTGCCATGTTGTTAGGACACTCAAGCAGCGCTCTGGAGCAGTGCGCCTGACAAGGAACTGAGGCCTTCTCCAACAATGCACATTAGCATGCCCAGCATGTGGGTGAATCATTTTAGAAGCTGACCCACCAGCCCCCGTCAAGCCTTCCGCTGAATGCAGCCCTGGCTGACAACTTCACTGCACCCTGAGTCAGAACCACCCAGCTGCTCCTGGATTCCTGACCCGCAGAAATTGTGAGATAATGTTTATTGCTTTACACCATGAATTTGGGGTTAAATGATTACACAGCAACAGATAACTAATCATATATCTAAACATGAATTTTTCAACCTTTTGGGAGGTTTTTTTAATCAGGAAAAAAAAAAATCTTTAGACTGTGTCTCAATATTTTATTTGGAAAAACCAGTCACTCTATGACTTTGAATCTCACCCCGTTTTCCCTCTCTCTGTCCCTAGTTTGTGGAGGGATGCCCTCCTGTCAGCTTCTCTCTTCCTAGAAGTCTCCTGCTCTCTTTGGGCCTCAGTGGTATCCACTGTATTGGAAGAGAGGTGGGATGATGTAATCTCCAAATCCAACAATAGCCTCTCTTAGACCTGCCCCCCATCCTCTGTCCTCTCTCCCCACCTCCCCACCTTCCATCTTACTGCCCCCACCTCTGCTTAAATATCACCTTATCAGAGACTTCAGAGACACAGTGACAGCTGCCACTTCCCCTGCCCCAGTCTACTGTTCTCCTTCCCTGATTTTTCTCTATAAGTCTTATTACTATATGTGATATATAAAGTTATATATGTAATATATAAATATATTTATATGTAATATAAAATTATGTATATAATTTTTTATTTATCTTCTCTCTGTCATCCATGCATTTAGGCTCTACGAGGGCAGAGATTTAGCTGTGCCTAAAATAAATCCTGGAACACAGTAGGAACTCAGTGAATGTTTGCTGAAGGAATGGATGGATGACAGAGTAAACGAATGACAGCTGGTTCCTGTCTACGCACTTTCTGTATATTCTGCAACCTAGAAATGTTATGCAATATATTTAACAAGCTGCATGTCACCAGCCAGTGTCACCACCTCCAGGCAGCTTTCCCTTTGCCAAGCTTAATTGAGGGCCCCCTCTGTGCTCACAGCCAGGTTTGCTGCCACCTCTCACAGCAGGACACACACCACACTACAGCACAGCCTGTCCCTCCCAGTCGAGTCTGTGCGCATCTGGACAGCAGGGGCGGGGCCTGCTTCACTTCTGGCTGCCCAGTTCCTAACGGAGAGCCTGGTGCTCGCTTGCTAAATTGAATGAAGGAAATGGCCAACGTGAGATAAGGAGAGAACAAACACGTAAATGGAAAGAGCTTTCTCAAGGGAACTCAGCTGTCACAGGCTGGCAGCTGAGTTCATGCCATGACCTAAGGGGCTGACAAGTGTCTCCTCCCGACTGTCCAGCCCACAGAGTTACCCGTGGGTCCTCTGGAGACCCGGGCCCTACAGGCCTGCCTGCTCCAAGTAGGCACAAGTTTCCCTGTTGGGGGTCCCTGACCTGTTCCCATGAGTCTCCTCTGAGGACAGAGGCCACGCCCTGCAGGGGCAGAAGAAAGAACAGGGCGCAGCAGTCCTAGTCGGGAGCCCCCAGCACCACAGTAGCCGAGGGGGTCAGCTGGAGGCTAGCACAGAATGGGGACAGGAGGATGGGAAGAGAGCCACTCTCTGCCCTGCGACCCCGTTCCCAAAGTCCAGGCCATGCAGGGCAAGTGCTCAGGATTCCAGGGCACCCAGTGGCTCTGAACCAGATTGCACATCAGAATCACCTGGCAAACATTTTCCAGCGATTCAGGAAGCCTGGGGTGGGGTCCTTGTGTCCTCATAATTAACAAGCTCCACAGACCACTCTGATGTGTGACGTGGGTGGAGAACTTCTACATCTAGATACAAGTTTTGCACCAGACACATCTAGGTTCAAATCCTGGCTCAGCAACTAATAATCTGTGTGGCATTAACTCTCTAAGCCTTAGTTTCCTCGTCCGTTAAATGGCGACAACTTTATTGGGAAGTGTATTAAATGACATATTGGCATTGCTTAGCAAAGAGCACATATTCATTAAGTGTATAGTAAGTACTAGCAAATGGTAGCTCAGAGAAGAAAGATTTGGGACCTAGGAAGGATAACAATCTACGGGCCCAGATGTTGTCAACCATGAGCCAAGAGTTCAGGGAACCCAAGAGATCCTGAGTCCCTGGACAATCAGATGCACAACTACTAGTAACAGGAAGGCCCCAGCAGGATGCTCCCCCTACAGTGACCTAACTGAGCCCCTCCACTGCCCTCTTGCCACCTCCCTCAGGTGCTTTGTCTTCTATTCCTAGGACAGGAGAGTCCCACACCATGGCACCTGGATCAGCCGCTCATCTGCTGGGAACCCGTGTCCCAGAGGCCACTGCTGTGCAGGGCTCACTCTGGCCTGCAGGGACCAGCCCAGCGTCAGTCAGCTCCACAGCTGCAGACCCAGCCAGAGGAGAGATCAAACAACTCCCCACTAAGAGGATTTGCAAAATACACAGCACATTAACTAAGCATATGCAGGTACTGGCCTGATGTCTTGCTTTCCTTCCTGCCTATTTTTTTTTTAAAGAGGCAAAATAATTTTTTATTACAGAGAATAGAGAATTGAACTCCACTGTCTGGCTGGCTTCCATTAAGTCCAGGGCTTTTCCTCCAGGTCAGAGAAAATGCTGGAAGGGAATGCTCAGGAGGGATGACAGGGAAAGCAGCAGTTGTCCCTGGCAGCTCTGAAGGGAGACCTGTCTCTCCAACCCCGCCCCCACCCCACCTTGAAGACTCCATCCGGCCGCAGTCGCCAGCCAGGGAGGCTCCCTGTGGAACCCTCGTCTCCAAGGACTGGTACAGCTCAGGGAAGTCGTGTTTAATTATAAATTATAACAATATTTTAAGCTCAGGGACATAGCATAGACATTACAAAGAGGCTTAAAGAAGAAAGGAAAATCGCTAAAATCTACCTCTTAGAGATAAGTGTTACTGGCATATTTCTCTCGTAGCTTTTTCAGTCGATACATGCACACATATGGGATCATGCTATACAAATATGTGTGCACTCTGCTTTTTTATTTCCGTTAAAATATCTTTGATTGCCTTCATTGTGTTAGTAGCAGTGGTGGTGGTGCTGGTACCTTTAATTCCAGGATAGCACTGGAGGAGAAGGAGCGTGGAGGAGGGGGAGGGGGAGAAGAGAAGGAGCTGTAGCTTCCACCCCATGATTACACTGAGCCAGGCACTGTGCTAAGCGCTTTGTATACATTTTTTTTTTCATCCTTGTAACAACATCATTGACCTGTGCTGTTATATTATTATCAACCTACTTTGTAGACAGGGGAACTATGGCTCAGACAGGTGTTAGAAGTTGCCCCAGTGACAGAGCTGTTAAGGGGCTGAGGTGGGACTTAGACCCTGGTCCCACTCCAGACTCTCCCTCCTGAACTCTGAACCACTGATCTGGAATGTACCACATCACATCTAACCTCTCCTCTATGGGTGGAAATATATGCATCTGGTTTTGTTTTTTTTTTTTTACAATAATGAAAAAATATTGACCATCTTTGTCCACATGACTTTAAACATTGGTCTGATTATACGCTTTAGATAAATCCCTGGAAGACAAAGTTTTTAACGTTTGGAAAGAAGAGCCTTTCTATCTAATGGGATTAGCTTTTGCTAAATATAACAGGGAAAGTAAAAATAACAGAGGTTTAAATGAGACAGAGGCTTACTTTTATATAAAGAAGTCAGGAGGTGGGAAGAGCTTGTATGGCACCACAGGAAGTGGTCTGGGACTCAGGCCCCTTCCAGTTTGCCCTCTGCCTCGCCAAGGGTATGGGTTTTATCCTCATAGGCCAAGACGGCTGCTAGAACTACAGCCATTACATCCAAATTCCAGGCAGCCAGATGCAGGAGGTCATAAAGAAGGGTGTGCTCCTTCTAAGAAATCTGCTGGTATATAACTTAGTAAACTTAGGGACATATCTGGCTTTAGCTACAAAGGAAGCTGAGAAGTATAGGCATACCTTGTTTTAATGCACTTCACAGATATCGAGCTTTTACAATTGAAGGCTTATGGCAAGTCTATCAGCGCTGTTTTTCCAATAGCATGTTCTCACTTCATGTTGCTGTTGCACATTTTAGTAATTCTCACAATATTTAAAACTTTTTCATCATATTGTATCTGTTACGGTGACCTGTGCTCAGTGATCTTTGATGTTCCTGTTGTAATTGTTTTGGGTTGCCACAAACTGCACCCACCTAAGACGGTGACCTTAATTGATAAATGTGCATTCTGACAGTTCCACTGACCAGCCGTTCCCCCATCTCTCTTCCGCCCCTCAGGCCTCCCTATTCCCTGAGACACAACAGTATTGAAATTCAGCCGGTTACTAATCTTACTATGCCCTCTAAGTGTTCGAGGGAAAGGAAGAGTCGCATGTCTCCCACTTTAAATCAAAAGCTAGGAATGATTAAACTTAGTGAGGAAGGCACGTCAAACCCCGAGATAGGTTCAAGAGGCCTCACTTTCAGCCTAACAGCCAAGTGTAAATGTAAAGGAAAAGCTCTTGAAGGAAATTTAAAAAGTGCTACTCCAGTAAACATAAATGATAAGAAGGCAAATCAGCCTCATTGCTGATGTGGAGAAAGCTTTAGAGGTTTGGATGGATCAAACCAGCCACAACACTCCCTTAAGCCGAAGCCTAATCCAGAGCAAGGCTCTAACTCTCTTTAACTCTATGAAGGCTGAGAAAGGTGCGGAAGCTGCAGAAGAAAAGTTTGAAGCTGGCAGAGGTTAGTTTATGAGGTTTAAGAAAAGAAGCCCCAACACCTTGTTCTATTTGCTATTTTTCCCCCAGCACATATTGCCTTTTCACTATGTAGTTGACCATGTGAATATAGTATACTACATAGTTGACTTTTTATTGTATTTATTCTTTAGTTTACAATTTGCTTATTTTAAAAATTTATGCTGCACAAGAGCAGGGGCTATAGTTTTGTTCACTGATGTATCCACACTCCTAGAACAGGGACTAACTGATAAATATTCATCAAAGTAGTAAAGTTACTAAAGTAGTTATTATTTTTAAAAGGTGACTATCTCCTTGGTAATTTCTGATTTCATCATGCATGAATTAAATCCATTGAAATTTTATCAATATTTGTAAATGAATGCATATTTTAATGTTTACAAATTCTCTAGTTTAAAATGTTAGCATTTTTTAAGTTTTTTCTGAGAACCAATTTAAGGTAAATAAACAAAGAGACCAAAATGTACCTGATGTCTCACTTTCAAAAAATAAAAAAATAAAAGTGCAAGGTAGAGCAGCATGTGCTGATGTAAAAGTTGCAGCAAGTTATCTAAAAGATCTAGCTAAGATCATTGATAAAGGTGGCTACACTAAACAACAGATTTGAAGATGCTATCTAGGACTTTCATAGCTAGAGAGGAGATGTCAATGTCTGGCTTCAAGCTTCAAAGGACAGGCTGACTCTCTTGTGAAGGGCTAGTGCAGCCGGTAACTTTAAGTTGAAGCCAATACTCATTTACCATTCCAAAAATCCTGGGGCCCTTAAGATTTATGCTAAATCTACGTGGCCTGTGCTCTAGAAACGGAACAACAAAACCTAGATGACAGCACATCTGTTTACAGCATTGTTTACTCAATATTTTAAGCCCACTGTTGAGACCTACTGCTCAGAGAAAAAGATTCTTTTCAAAATATTACTGCTCGTGGACACCACACATGGTCATCCAAGAGCTCCGATGGAGAGATGTACAAGGAGATTCATGTTGTTTTCATGCCTGCTAACACAACATCCATTCTGCAGCCCATGGATCAAGAAGCAATTTTGACTTTCAAGTCTTATTATTTCAGAAATACATTTTGTAAGACTATAGCTGCCATAGATAGTGATTCTTCTGATCTATCTGGGCAAAGTAAATTGAAAACCTTTTGGAAAGGATTCACCAGTCTAGATGCCATTAAGAACATTCATGATTCATGGGACAAGGTCAAAATAACAACATTAACAGGAATTTGAAAGAAGTTGATTCCAACCCTCATGGATGACTTTGAGGGGTTCAAGACTTCTGCGGAGGAAGTCACTGCAGATGTGGTGGAAACAGCAACAGAACTAGAATTAGAAGTGGAGGCTGAAGATGTGACTGAATTATTATAATCTCATAGTAAGATTTGAATGAATTAGGAGTTGCTTCTTACAGATGGGCAAAGAAAGTGGTTTCTTGAGGTGTAACCTACTCCTGATGAAGATGCTGGAAAGGTTGCTGAAATGACAACAGATTTAGAATATTATATAAAATTAATTGATAAAGCAGCATCGGAGTTTGAGAGAATTGACTACTTTTGTAAGAAGTTCTGCTGTGAGTAAAATGCTGTCAAACAGCATCACATGCTACAGTGAAATTTTTCACGAAAGGAAGAGTCAATTGATGCAGCAAACTTCATTGCTGTCTTTTTTTAAGAAATTTCTACAGCCACCCCAACCTTCAGCAGCCACCACCCTGATCTGTCAGCAACCAGCAACATCAAGGCAAGACCCGTCACCAGCAAAAAGGCTCAGATGATCGTTAGCATTTTTTAGCAATAAAGTATTTTTAATTAAGATATGTTCTTTTTAAAGACATAATGCTATTGCACACTTAATAGACTGTAAGATAGTATAAACGTAACTTTTATATGTACTGGGAAACCAAAAAGTTTGTGACTCACTTTATTGTTTTGGTGTGGACCCAAACCTGCAACATCTGAGCTATGCCTGTATAGTGTTGAACTGGGTAGGAATACGGGCCTGTCTAAATATTGGTGCTCTTGGACTGTGGAAGATAGAAGAATGTATATTCCAGCCTCCCTGTGGATCCCATGGCAGTGTCCCTTTCACGGGGTAATGAAAGTCAGGAGTGGTCTGGGGGAGAAAAAGCCATCTTCATTAGGAACATTATAGCAATGGTGGTTAACACAGACTCAGTATGTCCCGAAGCTCTGCAAGACAGTCCTCCTGCGTCATCTCTGCTGAGAATCAAGCCCAGATGAGCACCAATTCTGTGCATCTCATTGGAACTTCTGACACCTAGGCTGTCACTTTGCCTCACAAGATGTGCTCCTGCAAGCCAGAATCTGCAACCTCCATTTCATGGATGAAGAACTGAGTTGCAGGGAAGTGATAAAACTTACTCAAATCTGCCTGTGGACGGTGAGGCTAGAATTAAGCACTACTCTGTGTGAAACTAGAATCTCCGCCTTTTCCACATCATAATAGACAGTGTTCCTTTATTTTCTAAGAAACGTATTATTGGAAGTGACAGCAGAGGTAGAAAGGCGCCAAAATTTTCAGAATGTCCTTCTTTGCTGCCCACCCCATAGGCATTTAAGATACCAATACTGAGTCTCAGGGTTTGGATGATTTGCATGTGGAGCTTCAACTACGGTGTGAATCTTTGGGAAAGGGATGCTGGGGCCTTGGATCTTCACAGTCCCAGGGACCCTCCCTCAGCTGAGACAGTCTCATCACCTCTCCTATTGGGGGAGGGGAACCTTCTGGATACTGCCTGCTCTGTCCGGGGAGAACCAGGCCCTGGGAGAGCAGAACAGACGCTGGGCTCTGGGCCCAGAGCAACATCGATTGCATGACCGACCCCTGAGAGCAGACATGCCCAATGTCCTCTGAAAGTATGGCCTGTTCAAGTGACCCAAAGCAACCTGGAGGAGGAAGCTATCTGCTTTACCCCAAAGAGATGAGGACAGGCAGGGCCACCCTCCAGACCGGAAGTCCTGTAGGTTGGTATCTGAAATACCACACAAAGAGTTTGGCCCTGTGCATTTTTCATGGTAAACCCTCAATAAATGGCCACATGTGGCCGTTTGTTTGTACATTATATACATTTGTATTTGTACATAATTATGTCAGCAATGATACAAAGATGGAAATTTTTAAATTTGTTATTGAGCGCTAACTAGCTGCTAAGTACTTTCTGTGCATCACTGAATTTAATCCTTGTAACAATGCTGTGGACTAAATGTTACAATCCAGAATTCAGGGATAAAGAAACCGAGGATTTGTGAAACCACTCCTTGCAGGGCACCCAACTGGGGAGGACAGAACTGGGATGTCAGCCTAAGGCCATGTGACTCCAGCGTCCCTGCCCTCACCTTTACCTTACTGTCTGTATATTTGTGCCACATGAGTCTAAAGCAGGATTCCAAATGGTCTGTGTTAGTTGTTCTCAGCAAGAACACTCTCCGTAGCCATTCCTGCCAGCAATGCCTGCATACTGCTTCGGTAAAAGGGATGACAAAGTCTCAAATGCATGGAAATGCTATTGTGACTAAAGTAGCTTTTCATTATTTTGTATCAGTCAATGGATACAAAAAGCAAAATTACTAAGGTAGAGGAAGGTGGTGGTCCCTGAAACCTTGCAGCTGTGATTTGCCAAAGTCTTTGTGCTAATCCAACCCCCTTATTTTACACATGAAGAAACTGAGGCAGGGAGAAGGGCAGTGCCATGTCTGAGATCACTTAGTGACACGATATGATGTTCTTCTTGCTTTTCTGAAGATGGGGGAGGTGGAGAAGGTGCTTTTTTTTTTCTTTCCTTATTAAGTTGAGAACTTTTACATTTTCATTTAAAGGAAGCACTTTACAGCTATTTTTTTCAAATTGCCAGCATCACTACGCTTGTGCTTTGGGGCCATTATTAAGCACAATAAGGGTTACTTGCACACAAGCAGTGTCATACCCCACTGAGATGGCTACTAAGTGACTTACAGGTGGGTAGCGCCTGCAGCTTGAATACACTGCACACAGGCTGCGTGATGGTTTCTGTCCGGGGCAAGATAGCATGAGATTTCGTCATGCTGCAGAGAAGGGTGTGCAAATGAAAACTTATGAATTGCTTATTTTTGGAATTTGTCATTTAATATTTTCAGATTGCCGTTGATTGTGGGTAACTGAAACTGGAGAGAAGGGGGGACTACTGTTCACTTTTAGCACTTACATACCTACAACAGGTTGTTTTGAGGATCTTATTTAATCAGTGAGCAGGGTAAAGGTTTCAGCACCATGTCCGGTAAACAACAAGCCTGGCTGGAGAAATGGCATCTGGTGTTTGTTTTAGGACAGGGTTGTGGGGCAGGCAATGGTGCACGAGAGCAAAGAGAGGTGTGGAGGGAATGTTAGCTGCTGCCCTGCCTCGGCCCTCCCTATGAGCACTCGCGCATTGATGCACACATGCGCGTATATACATACGTACATGCAGGTCTGTGGCATCTCCATACCTCTCCAGCATATTAGCACTTAGGGAAAGGCTGAAGTGGTCCCACCTGCCTTAAAGAGAATGCCCATCTGCCCAGGTGGTGGACAGCACTACAGTGTGCTGGGCATTGCGCAGGTGGTCTGTGGATTTTCCTCCTCTCACTGCCCACCCGGCCAGCTCAGGCTGACTTCTTCGCCTCTCTGGACCTTGCTGGGCCCCTGCCCACAGCCCTGACTCGCAAAGACTGCCGGGGAGGGCAGGGCTGCACGGTCAGAGCGGCTCACACTAATCCCCCTAAGACCTGCCCTTTCCCAGCCATCACATCCACATGCCGCCTCCATTCACAGCGAATTCACGGGGCTCCCCAAGCATTGCCTCTGCCCTGACTTCGCTCATAGAAAACTGATTCTTCTAATTCCACAGGCAACGATAACCCTGGGGTCCTAAGGAACATGCATGATGGTCCAGGACAGTGGAGTTTACTTGCAGAGCTCAGGTAACAGGGGACTAATTCAGCAGCACATTCTCCTTACTGGAGACTCCACCCACACAGGAGCAGCGAGGGCCCCTGGAGGAAATTCGTCTTGGAGTTGGTCCTGGAGCTCATATCTTCCTCTTTCCAGGGACTCTGTAGATGGGCTTCAGCTTCACTATCTATAAAATGGGAATAATAACGGTACTTACGGTACTTTCCTGCTTGGGTTGTTGTGAAAACGTTATTTAGTTAGATTATAATAAATGCAAAGCTCTGGGTGTCATGCTTACACATAGCAGACTTTCAATAAATGGATACTACATTTAAAATTACAAACTTTTATAGTTATTATTCTTCTCTGTGAAAAGCATTAAGAATCTTCCAGAGCCAGAGCCCCTATTTGTTTGCCTGGGATTCTGTCTTTGAAGTAGCACGAAGGGACGAGCTATGGATGACAGGAGAGCCATCTGTAATCGGCCCGTTCCCACAGAAGTGCCTGGTGTTCAGCAAGTGTTCAGTGAGGGAGAGAGTCTTGCCCCTCCCCACCTTTGTGGGCCAACCCTGAGACACACTGTAGATATATGATGGCCTTTAAGCACCTTGGCAGACGTGCCATGCCAATACACTCAACCACAACGCGTGTCTCCGTGTGTCTCAAGACACAGAGGCATGGAACAAGAATTTAACAGTAAGAAGAGCAGCCTCTATGTACTGACCATATATTATGTGCTGGGCACGGTCCCAGATGCTTTACAGGGATTATTTCATTCCACCTTCCAAACGACCTCGTGGATGTGGCTATTACTGTTCACTCCCATTTTATGGATGGAAAATCAGAGGTTTAAAGGGGGTAAGCAGTTTTCCCAAGGTCATCCAACTAATAAGTAGAAGAGCCAGGACTGGCACCCAAGTCTGTCTGCCTTCAGGATCTCATCTCTTAACCAGTGCTCAGGTATTTACCAGGAAACAGTTACAAGACAACAACGAGGCTTAAGAGCTTTTACAGAGCAGGGCCACTGAGGCCCTCGCCTGGGGCTTCCCTGAGTAACACGGCCCAGGTGTCGGGCCACGACAGCTCTCCCAAGAACTTGCTCCTGCCCGAGAGCCCTTGGGCTGATATTCAGGCCACAGTTCACAGGCCCGGCCCTGAGGCCAGGTGCCAGCCTGGCCCTTCGCTCTTCTACCAGCCAGAAGCCACCACTGTCCCTATCCTCCCAGTACAGATGCCAGGAGCTAGAGATTGTCCAGGCCCCTCGGGGAGTATCTGAGGGTATGGCACTCTTGTGGATGCTGGTGATTTGATTCAGCAGTGGACATGAATTGCAAATGGGCCTAAGTTCTGTCCCCTGCAAACGACACAGCAGCCATCTGTCTGGGCTGCAGGTGCCACAGATCCCCATGACTGAGGTCTCACGAAGGCCACCTGCTCGGCCCCACACCATCATCCCTCTATCCCTCCCACCCAGCCGTGTCTGCGGAAGGCACGATTGGGTGTAAGCGGCCCAAAGAGGGGATCTGGAGAGGAAACGCGTGAGTGGGAAAAGAAAGATGGACAAAGCGGCCAGCAGCAGCTGGTCTGGGAGGCTGGATTCTCACCTCTAATCTTGACTTCTGCAGTTGATGGGGGAGAAATGCCACGATTTACATGACAAGGGCCACAGGAGAGAATTATGGCAAATCAATTCTGCATGAGGAGATAAAGCCCCGTATTTAATGTACGTGGTGAAAGGTAGAAATTCAATTCCCATCATGTCAGATGATGCTGATTAAAACCGACATTCATTATTAGTATGATGATTTTCCCTTCTCTTCTCGGATCTGAAGAACAAACAGGCCCCATCAAGACAGAATTGTTGAACACCATTGTAAATAGCAACTGAATAAAGAACAGGCTGCTTTGGCCACCACCACCGATGAGCCCCGCAGGAGAAGGAGCATCCGTCCTTCAAACTGACACTGGAAAATGACAAATCGCACAGAGCACCACCTTGGGAAGCTCCTGGAATCCCAATCAAGTCCTGGTTAGCCACACATACGCTGCATGGCCCTTGGGCCACTTTTCTTCTCTAAGCCCATCTCTTCCTTGAGCAAATGAGGGGGGTTAGACTCCTGGCAGTGCCCCCAAAACTTGCCTCAAGAAAAAGCGGTCCCTTGTCAACTCTAAGAATATGCTACATGCTATATCCTCCTCTTGGACCTTCACAATGCACCTTAGCAGGTTAAAGGCTCTGAGAAGTTATGCAGGAAAGACACCTGCTTAATGTTGTTTAAACCTGGGTTTCCTTAGATTAGGATGGCAAACTTTTTCTGTCCAAGGCCAGATAGTAAACATTTTAGGCTTGGCGGGCCACGCAGTCTGTTGCAACTATTCAACTCTACTGTTCTAGTGTGAAAGCAGCTATCGACAATAGATGAAAGGGTGTGACTGTGCGCCAATAAAACTTAAAAAAAAATAAACAACCGGTGGGCTATAGTTTGCTGATTTTTACCCTAGACCATGAACGACACCAGTCCCGGCCTTCTTTTCTATGCAAGACCTATGCACAGGGCAACTAACATAGCAGGTAAGAGCTTAGGTCTAAATCCCAGTTCTGCCACTTAGTGATCCTAAAGCTTTGGGTAAATGAATTAAGCCCTGTTACAGCTCCCAGCACACAGGACTCGCTTTCCTGAGTAGCAGGGAGCAACATGACAGGTTATACATAAAGCACTTGGCACGGCGTCCGGCACATAGTGCTTAATAACTGCTCATGGTTGTTGATGACAGCTTAGTTATTATTCATATTATGATCCAGTGGTGGAGTATTCTTTAAACACCCAGAAGAAGCAATCTCCAAACAGGCCGCTTCGGCGCTTGAGCTCTGTTAGGAGGTGAGGAGAGGGAAGACTGGCTGCTAATATGCGACCAGAGAGAGCGATGGCAGCAAAGGCCCCTCGTGGAGCTTCCAGACTCTCATCATTAATTTCCCATCAGAGTTCATCCTTCCTGACCTCCCTGTCAGGGAAGTTTCTTTAGCTTCCTTTGAGCTTGGTTAATTACACCCGACACAGTGGCCAGGCTACCAAATGAACTGCAGCTCGACTCACAGCCGCCCTCCGGACTCAGCCCCACCCAGCAGGCTGGGGCAACTCGGTGAGAGCATCCACCCACCTCTGCAGGCTCGGCCCAGACCACCGACATCACGGGAGACCTCCAGAAACAGGGAACTATGCTAAAAATGTGCACCTGTCTCGTGTAATCAAACAATTCCTCAGATGCCTGGCAAAGCCTCCTTTTTAATTATCTTATTAAGGGGAAAGCCTGGTGTCTAAAGCAGACATTGTATTTAAATCAGAATTTCTGACCTGACAAGTAAAGGGGACTTGCCCTGGGACAGGGGAGAGATGCCTGGTGATGTTTATGGAAGCCAGCAGAAGCGGGAGATGGGGGTGAGAAGTGTGTGTGCACGTGTGTGTGGAGGGGTGTGTGTGCACGCACAGCACGGGGACTGGGGTGGTAGTCAAGACCAAGGCTTTCGTCTCGATTGGTCATGGTTTAGATTGGGCACTCTCTCCTTGCTGTACTTATCTTTGTACTTCCAGAAGCAAGTACTTGCAGATACATAGTAGGTGCTCAATAAATTTTAATTAACTGATTAAAATATTTGATGAATTAATTAGTTAATACCCCCGCTTCCTTTTCCTCTGCTTATTCTGCTAGTCGTTGCTGTTTTCCTTTCCAGTGAACTCCAAAGTGGCCTGCTCTGCCTGTTGCTTTGACATTGTCTCCTGCCAACTCCCCCTACCCCATCCCCTCACATTTAAAACCTTCCATCAGCAGTTCTGGCAGCCACCTGGCTCTGGGGCTGCCTGTCCAGCCACCCTGGGTGACTGGGACTCCCCTTTGCCTTGCTGATGCGGAGCTTTGCCTGTGTAGGTCCTCTGCCGTCCCCCCTGCTGCCCCATCTGCATCTCACCTCCACCTGCCTTCCAGAAGGTCGTGCTCCCCTGCCCTGCCCTCTGCCCCCTGGCACCTACCCGCTTTCTCTGATTGACCTTGACCATTTTCTGCCTGATAAAACTATTTTTTAATGTAGATAGCTTATTACCCTTAGAAGGCTCTTTGAGCATTTTGAGGGCTCTAGGACATCTTCCTAGGAAAGATCCTTGCTTATAGTAGTAAGTGCTGAATTTGTCATGATAGCAGCAAATTAGTTTTTGTGTTGAACGGCGCTCGCCTTTAGCAAAGCACTGTCACGTGGAGCCAGCGCTACACTGGAGGCCACCCACGATGTAGAATCCAAGGGCCAACATTTAAGTCCTGGCTCCCCTCTTCTTCGCTGAGAAACATCGAGTGAGCCCCTCAACCTCTCTAAGCCCATTTCCTCATTTGTAAAATGCCAGTGGTCATAACCCTAGCCTCACCTAGCGCTGGGAGAGTTCGTGAGAATGAAATGAGAGGATGCACATGAAAGAAAGTCCCAGGTAAGCCTTCAGCCATCACGGTAACAATGATTTTCTTCAGCCTGCTACGTGCCAGGGTCTGTGCTGGGGACGCTAATGAAGGCTGTACACTTCCCAGTATGCGCTCCATTTTACAGATGAGAAAACTGAGACTCAGAGAGAAGTGATGTGACCAAGGCCAGGTAGACCACATAGACCCAGTTCTGTCTGACTGCAAAGTCCACAACTTTCCACTCTGCCACACTTTGTTTGGGCATTTTGTTATTTTTATGACTCGAAGGGAGGAACCTATACCTCAGGGAACAGCAGCCCCACTCAATAAATCCTTCTTGATTAACTGTTTGAATACATATGATATAATAAATAATGCAAATAAAATCGATGCAGCTCCCTGCCCTCTAGGAGTTTTTGGAATAATGTAAGTGGCAAACATTGCAGGAGACAGAGAACAGCAGAGTTGGATGTAAAAGGGCCATAAACATGACAGGTTTTATAGAGTTTGCAATTTTTTTCTTAGCAATGCCCTCATCAGTGCTCATCTGTCAGCTTTGATGGAGAGCTGAGTTCCTGATTCACCTTGGAAAGTGTTTTGATATCCTTACCCAAAAAGATCATTTTGCTTGAGCCAAGACTGGCCATATTTATCTCATTGTGACCTGGTCTGGGGGCAAAGGATGTCCTGGGAATGTACTATAATGGGGGTGGGGTGGTGACAGTCCTTCCCGGCACACGACTTGGAGAGGAGAGACACACTGGGGGGTGGAAGGAGGGAACTGCACAGGAAGGAGGAAACAGCTGGGGCTGCTGGTGCCAGGCAGGATGCCCTGACCAGGGCTGAGGATTGGGAGGGTTTCCCTGGGCACCAGCCTTCATGCTGGACAGGAACTTGGCATCATCCTTCACTTCTCCAAATCTACGCCAGAGAACACCAGTGCCTCCAGCTGCTCCTTGAAAATAGGCTTCCCTAGTACATTTTTCTGGGAAACAAGATGCACCACAGTTTGGAAAGTTGTGTGTGCAGGATTGACTTGATTGTGTCTAGTATAGTCCTTCCCAGTGTATTGGATCCTGGAACCTTATTCATGTCCCGCACAGCTAATGCTACTTGGAACATTTGGGAGAAAAATGCCCTTCCTTTTTTACATCTGAAGACACTGGGACCGAAAATCAGAGAAGGGGGAAGGGTTGCTTAAGATCAGTTGGTGATCCCAGCCTAGAGGTTCCAGCAGTAGCCCAGTGGCTGGCATCACAAATCCCCATAGGAGCAAAACAGGCTGGCTATAAGGACAAAAAGCCTCTGGATGGTCTAGCTTGCATTACCTTATATTTTAATATGTTGTGGGTTTAGAGAAATATTTTTTGACTACAAGATAAACACCAGCACAAGAATGATGTGCTCTTAATGGCACTGGCACTCACCCTGAAGGAGCAAAAGGGAGCAGTGGAGACTGTGGCTAACAAGATTGCCCTAGGAAAGGGGCAGGCACTTCCCGGCTCTCGACAAGTGAACATGCAGGTTGAATGTTATTCATTCTTTTGATTTCTCAAGAAGAGCAAGACAGACAGATTATTAAGGCACATCTCTTGACCAGCATTTTTTTTCAGGCTGAATTTTGTCTACCTGTCCCTATTTTCTCCATGCTACATCCTTCTCCTTCTTCCATTCCCGTCAGATGCTCTCTGCAGATGGCCACCTACGAGCCCTGTCTGGCAGTGGCGGGCAGAACCAGGCAGGGCCGCAGGAGGCAGAGGTCCCCTTGCCTGGCTTGCTTTGCCTCCAGGGATTCCCCACGGAGATCAGTTGGGACAACAAGGCTCTGGAAACAGCAGTTTTCAACGTAAATATTGCCAGGTTTGAGCTAATGTGATACCAGCCTGTAAATCCAAACAAAATAGACCATTGTCCTGTGATTATTTCTCCTCTGGACAAAAGCCTCTGAACACTTGGTCTCCCATTTTTTTAACCTCTCTATTTATGGGCCATGTTAATTTAATTCAGCAGCTCCGCCTTCAACATGGTTCAAAAGCAGCGGTATTTGCATTTCATGATTTCAAAGCCTTTCTGGTCTGCTGGTTTTCACTGAAAAGGAAGGCTTTGTCCTCTTCATTCTGAGAAAGAAGAGGACAGAAAAACCACCCAAACCCTTTGACATAATACAAAACATCCCCAGCAGCTACACATGCTACAAACAGAGACTCAATCCCAGAACACCTGGAACGGTGCGGGATCATCTGTCTCGGCTGCCCCCCGCCCACACAGGCTGTGACCAGGGGGTGGAGATCTCCCCGGCTCTGTGGCTGCCGACCAGGGCCCAGCTGAAGGTTGTCTGAGCCGATGGATGGCTGGGCTGGCGGAGGGAGACAGTTAGTTGTTCCTTTGACCAACTCAACGCCATCAAGGACCACAGGTTTTCTCTGGAGGTGGAGGAGCCTTTACTGAAGTCCACCCAGCACTTGTGGAGTGCCAGCCCCTGGGCTAGCAGCCCTGTAAGGTTTGCATCATTTCAACCTTGCAACCCACAGATGGGGCTTGTGAATGTCATTTCACAGATGGAGAAACTGAGGATCAGAGAAGCAGAGTGATTTGCCCAAGGGCTCAAGGCCCCCTGGAGATGAAAATAAAGGATTCTCTTTGGATAGCAAAGCTAGTTTGTTTCCATCTATCCTCAGGAGATGACTTTGATTTTTAGTGCTATGAATGAGAATGGATTTCTATTTTTCTTTATTAATATAATTGTTTAACTGTACAAATAACCCATGAATCTATTCGTTTTATAAAACATTATAGACAAGGCTTAAAGCTCCTTAGACCACCCCACTCTACCCCCTTATTCCATTCCCAAGCTCACAAACCTCATGGGCTCTCCTGCTCTCTCCAAGGCAACTACTTTGGGTCAGCCGCCACTGTTTCTGTAAGTATGTACAAGTATTTTCTATGGCTACTCATATATGTATGAGTAGCACTTTTTAATAAAATGGTAATCATAATGTACACATCTTTCACAATTTACTAAACTCTTGGAGAACATAGAATGCAGCAAATCTAGAACCTTCTCAGTCTTCCTAACATGCTCCAAAGTCCAGCCACACGGTGGTCCACTTAGCAGGTCGCTGTGTTCACTCTCACAAACCGTGCTTCAGGGCTGGCCTCGTGCTGCTTCCTGGGGCACATTTGTAAGTATTTCTTCAGAGCTAACGTGAGAAGTGGGGCGGCTGCCGGCGACTAGAGTGGCTTGTTCTCATACCCTTTCAGCTCTTCCATGGGATAGAACCCAGATTTCTTAGTTTGGGTTCCCCGAAACTGTCTCCAGCACAGAATGATGCGCGGCGAGGTTTACTAGGGAGTGCTCGAGGGAGGGTCACCTGTAAGGAAAGGTCCCAGAGTTGGCAGAAGGAATTGTGGGCCCACAGACCCTACAGGGACCTCTGGAGCTAGAATGACCATTCAGAGTTGTCCCAAATTGAGCCAAGGGTGCCACAACTTTCTGTGCTGGCCTCAATCGATTATTGGCAGAAGTGGCTCCTGGAAGGGGGCATAATCTTGGGTGAGACAATTCTTCATGGCTGAGAGGGACACAGCTGTGCACTATGGTGGTGGGTGCCCTCTGTAGCTGGGGGACAGGTACGTCCTGAAGAGGGGACCTGGGTATCACACCGTGGCACCCCCGCACCCACTTCTGGTGTATCAGCCAGAGCAGCAGCTACATTTCCCGTCCTTCCTCACAGCCACGTGCGTGTCACCAACAGAACACGGGCGGAAAGGTGAGCAACTTCCAGGTCGTGCCTTAAAGGGGAGGGGTATGCTGCCAAATCATTTCAGACTCTTGCAGGAAAGTGCACTTCAGTGCTGTTTAAACTAATTTTATTTGGAGTTTCTCTGAAAAAACCTGGAAGTATATACTGGCTAATATACGAGGTCCTTGGGTATGCACTTCTAAATAAATTTAATACCTGATAATACTGCCAAGCCTCTCCCCCTCTGCCCATACCTATTTCCGGACTTATAACCCCACCTGTGGAGTATGAGCATGTCTGTTTCACAGAAATGACTTTGTACTGAGCCAATGATACCCTCTAAAACCTGGGCCCATTTCTGACCCACCTGCAAGAGTTCTAGCAGCATTTAAGGATTCTGCCAGAGACATGGAATAAAGCAAGCCTAATATGGCAGGAAATAGACCCAACTAAGCCACATAGCTCTGGGCTTCAGTTGGCCTCGATCTCAAAAAGCATGGCCGGGAGAATCAGGAAGGACTAGAGCAGCTCTGTGGGTCAGAGGCAAGCTCTGAACTCCGAAACCAGGGCTCTGTTCCCGGCGTGGCTCTCCCAGGAGCCCTGGGAAGTTCCCATGGGCCCTGCTGGCCTGCAGCAGAAGAGGGTGGAAAGCGTCCAGTTAATTGGGGGTCTTCTGTGCACCACACAGCTGAGCTGCTGGGGGTCCCACTGCTGGGTGAGCAGCACCAGCCTCGGCTGCCTCTGCTGAGTGAACGATGGTTTCACCGTCGAAACTGCGGCAGCACTTTGTCTTCCCAGCAGGTACCACCGAGTTTATTAACAGCACTGCCTAACCCTTTATTAAAAGAATTTGTTCTGTAAAATCTGGATTCAGTCAAAAGGCAGCCCCAAGGCCGCCGGTTCCCCACCCCTAAATCAACCAGGAAACAAGCCGTGGGGAAGCAGCACTGAAGGGAAGGCAGTGACACTTCCTGAGGGCCTGCCATGGGCCAGGGGTGCACAAATATCATCCCATTTCATCTTCTCGACAACCCGTGAGACCTGGGTATGACTATAGGAGAGGAAATCGGGACCCAAGATGATTAAGGAGTTTGCTTGGGCTGACAGAGCGATGCTGCAAACCCACCCTATATTGCTCTAGGCTCAATAATAATATTAATAGCATTACTACTCATGGTAATATTACTGACTTGTATTTACATGACACATCTAGTATAGGTATTGTTCTAAGCACTTTATATATGTCAACTATTGGATTCTCAGGACAACTCTATAACATAAATGCTCTAACTATCCCTGCTTTACAAATGAGGAAATTGAGGCACAGAGTGATCAAATAATTGACCAAGATCACACAGCAAGTAGAAGTTGAAGCTGGGGCTTTGGAATCCATGTGTTTGTCCACTATACCTCGCTGCCCCATGTTCCTCTCCACACCCTGGCTTGCCTTAAGAATACTGAAGCTGAAAGGGATTGCAGAGAACACAGTCTGATCTTCCCATTCTACAGACAACTGAGACCAAGAGATGAAAGAGACTTGCCCAGTAGCACATAGATGGGAGTAACCAAGCCAAGAGCAGAACTAAGACCTAGGAAATGGGAAGAAATATATAATTAAGTTTAAAAGCAAAGCACTTGTCACCCTTGACCCCAGTTCTTATTTCAACAGATCTGGAATTCTCGGGAATCTGTCAGGTCTGACTGTGGTGTTTGGCGAAGGCCCAGGCAGGAGGAAGAATCTGAGAGCAGCATTTGTAGGAAGAGGAGTGGGGTGACCCCGGCAGTGGCAGCAAAGGCTCTGGCAGCCATGTGGGTGCCAGGGCAGCCCCAGCCAGGCACAGCGGGGCCTGCAACTCCACCAGATGCATCTGTTGGGTTAAGCAGTGCCTTGTTCACAGTTACTCTTTGTTGGATGAGAATCCAAAGTGAGTAATACCTAGTGAGGATGAGGATGGTGATGCAATCAGTGTTGAGAGTAGCAGAAGGTAATGGTTACAAGAACAGAGCCTGGGTCAGCTCTTTCATTTACTCTGTGTGACTATGGACAGCTGCTTAACCTCACTAACCCTCCAGTTCCACCCCGGTAAAATCGTGATGGTGACAGTGACTCCTTCGCCAGTGAAAACTCAATCCACAGATAGCCCAAAATAACACATGCCTGGCACAGAGTAAGCATTCAAGAAATAGTTACTGCTACTGCTTATTAATACTGCTATGTGTGGGGCACTGGCCATGCGCCGGACACTGGCTAAGGGCATTGTAAACATTTTCTCATGTCAACCACCTGCTGTGGGGGTATTACTATCTCTAATCCACAGAAGAGTAAATGGAGACTTGGAAAGATTAAGTAACCTGTGCAAGGGAACCAGCTGCCTCTGTGGTGTGTGTGGTTGACATGGAGCCCCATCTCTCTCTCAGTACAGTCTGTAAAGGGCACTGATCATATGAGGATGCAGCCGCGGGTGCTAGGGGCCACTTGCTGAAAGGCACAGGAGGCAAACTTCAATGACAGTGCCTGAACACCACTGTAAGTCTGGAGGCATCACATTACAGACTTCAGACTATACTACAAGGCTATAGTAACCCAAACAGCATGGTGTTGGCACAAAAATAGAGACATAGACAAATGGAACAGAAAACTTAGGTATAAAACCATCCACATACAGCCAACTGATCTTTGACAAAGCAGACAACAATACACACTGGAGAAAAGAAGTTCTATTCAATAAATGGTGCTGGGAAAATTGGATAGCCACATGCAGAAGGATGAAACAGGATCCATAGCTCTCATCACTCACAAAAATTAATTCAAGATGGATAAAGGACTTAAATATAAGGCATGAAACCATAAGAATTCTAGAAGAAAATGTCCAAAAACTCTTCTAGATGTCGGAGGGCAGAGAATTTATGAAGAAGACCCCAATGGCAATCACAGCAACAACAAAAATAAATAAATGAGACTTGATTAAATTAAAAAGCTTCTGCACAGCCAAGGAAATAACCAACAAAGCAAATAGACAACCTACAGAATGGGAGAAAATATTCGCAAGCTATTTATCCTATGACTGTGGTCCCCAGCCCCCCAGGGGCCATGGCCTGGTACTGGTCTGTGGCCTGTTGGGAACCAGCTGTGCATCACTGCCTGAGTTCTGCCCTGTGCCCCCACCCCCACCTCCCAGTCCATGGGAAAATTGTCTTGCAGGAAACTTAGGAACTGGGCCACACAGAAGGCAGTGAGTGGCGGGCAAACAAGCAAAGCGTCGTCTGTATTTACAGTCACTCCCCATCGCTCACATCACTGCCTCAAACTCTGCCTCACCCCCCACTGTCCCATGGAAAAATTGTCTTCCATGAAACTTTTCCCTGGTGCCAAAAAGGTTGGGGACCACTGTCCTATAAAGGGCTAATAACCAGAATCTACAAAGAACTCAAGCAAATCAGCAAGAAAAAAAATCTAACAGCCCCATCAAGAAGTGAGCAAAAGACATGAACAGAAGCTTCCCAAAACAAGATAGACAAATGGCCAATAAACATGAAAAAATGCTGAACAACACTAATCATCAGGGAAATGGAAATTAAAACCACAATGAGATATTACCTTACCCCTGTTAGAATGGCTTTTATTAAAAAGTCCAAAAATAATAAATGCTGGCATGGATACAGAGAGAAAGGAAAGCTTCTACACTGTTGGTGGGACTGCAAATTAGTGCAACCTCTATGGAAAACAGTATGGAGATACCACAAAGAACTAAAAGTAGACCTACCATTTGATCCAGCAATCCCACTACTGGGTATTTTACCCAAAGAAAAAGAATTCATTTTATCAAAAGGACACCTGCACTCAAATGTTTATTGCAGCACAATTCACAATTGTAAAGATGTAGAATCAATCCAAGTGCCCATCAAGTCATGAGTGGATTAACAAACTGTGGTATATGTATACCATGGAACGCTACTCAGCCATGAGGAAGGAGGACTTAATGCCTTTTGCAATAATTTGGATGGAACTGGAGACCATTATCCTAAGTGAAGTATCTAAATAATAGAAAAACAAACACCACATGTACTCACTATTGAATTGAAACTAACTGATGAGCATACATGTGCATAGAGGGAAGTAAAACTTAATGGAAATCAAGTGGGCCTAGGGGAGGAGGGGATTGGCAAAAACCTACCTAACAAGTACAATGAACACTATTTGGGTGATGGGCACATTTATTTATAACTATGACTCAAGCATTATAAAAGTGATCTATGTCACCAAAAATATTTGTACTCCAGTAATACTTTGAAATTAAAAAGAGAAAAAAGCTGAAAACAGCCTAAATGTCTAACAATGACAATGGGGGATGGATTAGTTAAATTACGGCACACTCATAGAAGAAACATGCCATACTGTCTAGATAAATTATGGCTCTTCTCAAAACTTAAATGTTATACCTGACAAATTAAAAATGTTAATTCTGAAGAAAATGTAATATTGTGGGGAAATGTGGACGCTATAATGTCAAGAAGAAAGATCAAGCTATCAAATTGTACATGTAATATGATCTCAATTTGGATTATAGACAGATAGATGGAGATACATATATACTCACACACATACACATATAAGAAAGGGAGAGAGAGTCTCAGATTTATAGAAGGTGATATGTAAAAAAAAAATTCCTATTCTGTTTGGTAGCAAGACTAGTAGTAAATTTCTTTTCTGCTTTGTAGCTTTCTGTGTTTTCTCAGTTCTCTACAACAATCAGTTGTAACACTTTTATAACTGAAGTGGAGTGGGGGTCACGGGGCCTCTCTGCCCAGCGAGATGTCCCTGGACACCCCTCTTACTCCTCCCTGCGTTGTCCGTGACCTGCCCCAGCTAACAGACTCCTCTGGGCTACACCCACGGCTCATTCAGAGCCCTCACATGTAGTTCCTTCCTTAGCTACATGGAGCCATAGAATAAGCAAGTGTCAGTGCACCCAAGGGTCAAAGAGTAGTCACCATGAATGGACAGTTTTCCAGAGCATCTCTCTGCACCACGTGAGCAATTCATCATCTGGGAATATTTCCAAGAAAGGCTCATCTGGTCTCAGCAGCAGCTGGCTCCGGCACCTGCACACCTCTTACCTTGTTCTTAGACTTTCAGAAACAAAAGCAAGGAGAAACTGCAGGCAAGCCCGTTCACTCTCAAACTAGAAACGCTCCCTCCCCAGAGCGTAGCTGCCGGCCACATCTCAGGGACAGCCATGATTAGGGCATTTAGTGGAGAAAATAAGGGATTGTGTACAGGTGCAAGTGGATTTTCCACAGTGAGGTCACAGGAGAGGAAATCCCACCAGTACAGACAAAATGAAATATCTAACCCATGACAAGGCTTTTATAAATGCTGCCTGTCTTCCCATCTGGCGTGTTGCTATAAAAATTTAAATAAAATGCCACAGCACCAGCATTATCATCATCTTCACTCTCTCACGGAAATGAGAAATTCAACTAAATGAACTCTCCTCTGTGAATCGAGTTTTAATGAAACTCACTTTCACGTGTATTTTTAGACCCTGACCTCTCACCAGAAAGTGAATCACTTCAGAGCGAACAACTGATGCTCCTCCACCCAGAGCTGTAACTGGTGAATTCCTCTCTGCTGATTCCCTTTCGGGTTCATCCCTTAGGACCAAAAACCATTTCCAATCCTAAGATGTTAGAAAGAGTAATGGAAGCAGACAGCTTGGTTTGAATTGCAGCTCCCCACTAGTTCACTAAACCTCAGTTTCCCCAGCTGTAAAATGGAAATGAAAAACACCTACATTATGGGGTGGTTTTGAGGATCAAGTGGAATAATAAGTATAAACTGTGGCTCATTGTGTATCCTCAAATGAATGTGTTTTATGCTGTGTCGTCTTCTGGTCTTAGAGTTGAGCCGTAAATTTGGTTTGGCCACTTTCTCAAAAGCCCTGATCAGGAGACTTTCTCTCAAAAGTTCGCCCTTTGACAACTTTCCAACACAAAAAAGCCCAGATTTTCTCTCTTAGTCTTTCATAATGAATCTGAAATTATAGAGGGTTTTTTTGAGAACCGATTAATTAAATTTGATTTCTTTAATAACAATTGAAATAATTAAAATCTGTTGGAGAAATAAGTTACTTAATACAAAGAAGCTCTTTTATAAAAGAAAAAAATTAAGATCTTTGATTCTACGCTCCCTGTGGATAGAGACAAATCTTGAAACAGAAATGTGGATATGCCCATGGCTGCATGGCAGGGCAGTCCTCCCCTCCAGCAGGGGGCGCCCTTTGCGTTGGGCAGTCAGGTGCGCTGTAACTTTCCCACCCATGCTGACACAACGTTGGAGAAATACACTCCCAGTGTCCTCTTACCCTAAGGAAAGTGGAAAATGTCCTTTCACGATGGTTTCCGGGGCTCACCTGTAAAACAGTTTCATTTTAAGTTAGCCTGTCAAAAATCAGCACTCTTCCAGACCCAATCCAAAGAAATAGGACCATTCCATGGGAGCCCCATCCGAGCAGTGCTACTCCCAGCTAGCTCACAAAAGAGCCCAACTCCAGCCTACCCTGTAAAAATAGTGCCACTATACGTTTAGTCCCATAAAACTAATATTATTTTAATTCCATTAAGGACTTAAACAGGCTTTTTGTAGGGTGGCTGAGAAAGTTATCTTCAAATTAAATATTCCCTGGAAAGTGCATTTTAAGTTTGACACAAAAGACCTAAAAGCAAACTACAGGAACGCAGCTCATTTCTAAGTGTGGGCCAGCCAGCAATGCCTAACCTTTCTGCACCAGTTTGTTTGTAATCACGGCAGCAAATTTGGATGAGGCATGTTAACAAGGTACGTCCCTCTGATGGATGGGAACAGATGGAGCCTGGCAACTGTGCTCATCAAACTTCCAGGTGGCTGCTATCTAGACAAGGAGTATTACAGATAAAAATGTGTTTAGTGTGATTCCTACTTCTCCATTCTGCAGATGAGAAAACTGAGGCCCAAAGAGGGGAAGGGACTTACGCAGGGTTGCCCAGGTATGGGGCGAGTCTGAATGCCAAGCCCCCTGGCAGAGGGATGCTGCTGTTTGCATCGTCCTGCTCTGATCAGTGGGATATTTCCCTATATTCACTTTCACTTCATTCATAGCCACTCTAAAGCTTATAAACAAGAAAGTTCTGCAGCAAAAATTCAAAGCCAGTGACCCCCAAAAGTGTGGCCTTAAATATTTTTCCAGCCCCCCAAGCCCCTGACAACAGCAACAGAGCTCAGGCTCAGTGAGAAGGACATTCTTTTAAAGCAGGGATGGCATTTTTTTAAAACAAACAATCCCATTAGCGTGTGGCCTGCAGTCAGCTCGTGATGGAAACGGGTGCTCTGGGCGGCTCTGGCCCAGCACTAATCAGGTTCTGCGCTGGATCCTGAGGGACCCGGATTACTACATACGAAATAGAGAAATGCCTCCATTATCCCTTAAATCTTTTTGCTGGATTCAGGGGTTTTCACAGAGAGGAGAAGCATTTCTTGCCTGTTGGCTTCTTTTCTCCGGGTTAATCCACATCAGTTCAGCTTTCTCTCCGGGTGCAGCATAGCAGTGACATTCACCTGCCTGCTCCCAGGGGCACGCTGATGACGCCCTGACTTCCGCATGGCCAGGAAGGACCCCCCAGCCTGGCTTCTCCTTACTGCCGCAGTCTCAGCTCTCACCAGCCCCCTCCTCATACTCTGTGCTGTTCCCCAAATGCTCCCTGCCTCTCTTGCTTCCAGGAGCTTCTACATATGTGCTGTTTCCCTGCCTGGACTGTCCTTCTCCCTGGTCACCGGCTCTCCCTTAAACCTAATTAACTCCTATTTGTCCTTCCAGACTCAGCTCTTTCTGGAAGCTTTAGCATCACATCCTCTCCAGGGAATTAAGTAGCCCTCATATAGCTGCTGAAGACCACCGTTTTACCCTGTCGTGACACTGGCCACACACCAAGTAATTGTCCATTTCTGAGTCTCACTCACTAAACCAGGGAAAGCAAAGCAGTGAGGGGTTTATGTTCACTCCATCTGCTGGGTAGCGGTGCCTGAGTTGCTATGTGGAGCAGGAGGCTAACGTTGCATACTGAGCTCAGTGTGAAATGATACAACCATCGATTAACTATGTCTGCCATGGGCATAGGATTAGAGTAGGGACAGGTGTGCCAGTTTAGCAATAGATTGTGAGCTGCCTAAAGGCATCTTTGTAGCTTTGTGATACATAGCACAATGCCTGAAACATAGTAGGTGCTAAATAAATATTCGTGAGTAGATGAATGAAGACTATAATAGCTAGTACATATTGAGGGCCCATTAAATACAAAGCACCAAGCTGATTGTTTTATTTATGTTATTTAATCCTCAAAAAATTCCAATGAATTTATAGGTATTTTGAGTCCTATATAAAAGATGACAAATCAAGACCTCGAAATAAATTAGGTAAATGGCTCAGAGTCACAGAGTAATGGACTCAGGATCTGACCCTGCTCTGTCTAATCCCATAGCTATTGCTCTTTCAACTCAGCTACACTAGAAGAAAAGAAGTATCCTCTGAATACTATACTCAATGCCCCAGCCTAGGAAGTACCAAATTTTAGCTTCTATTAAGGCCTACCTTGAATCAGAGCTGACATGGGGAACATTCCTGGACAGTGGGGCTTTCTCCTGGCTTCAGGATCTTCCTGAAACCAAGCATGCACGTGTCAAGACTCAAACTAAGACCTAGGCATCTGCACAGAAAGAAGTCGTAGACAGAGTGAGATGAGGAGGCCCTCAAAGACTGGTGGAGGCTGGTGGAGACTACTTCTCAAGTCCATGCTACTCAAACGTGGTTATCACTGCCCCATTCTGGGTGTTAGGTCCTCAGCCAAATAATGCGGGGGTTAGACTTATAAGCTCCAATGTTTCTTCTATCTCAGGCAGTCTATACGTGACTCAGAGAGAATTAATACAAAATCATACACAAAATGTATGGAGAAGAAATCTTTTCAGATCTACTGATTGAAGACAGTATTTCTAAAATCAAAGTGAGCATTGCACAATTTGCAGTTTTAGAGTCAGACAGATTGTTTCTGAATCCTAGCTCTGAATTGGACCAGCTGTGGAACTTGGATGACTTATTCTGTCTCTCCGAATCTCAGCTTCCACACCTGTGAGATGGGATTAATTAGGCCAGTGGCTTTCTAATGTGGTCTAGAACCAGCAGTGTCAGCGTTACCTGGAAGCATGTTAGACATGCAAATTTTTAGGCACTACCCAGCCATACTGAATCAGAAACTCTGGGCATAGGGTCTGGCACGCTGTGGTTTAATAGACCCTTCAGGTGATCCTGATATATGCTAAAATTTGAGAACCACTGAATTAGGCTAGTGGCTTTCCAGCTTATACATCACAACCCATAGTAAGAAATTTATTTTTCATCATAACCTAGTACTCACACATACATGTTCATAACCGAGACACAAATTTTGTGAATATTATTCTTCTTGCTTCTCCAAACGCTCTCTGATATTTGCTACTCCGTTTGATTCCATATAATTTTGTCCTGTTTAATTTCCTAAAATGCTAGTTTCAACCCATTAAATTGATTTCACGAACCACTAATGGATCCCAAGCCAAGGCTTGAAAAGAAGCATTGATCTAAGCAGTCCCCTCTGAGTTGGGATGATCAGAAAGAGATGTTTGTAAAATACCTGGTGTCCTAGCCATTGCATAGCAGGTTCTCAGTTAGTAGTAGCTATCATCGTCATCATCATTAACGAATTATGCAGTGGCTAGAAATGTATTAAGTATTTTAAGTGAAATGAAACTCATGATAATGCCTGAAACCACATAAAATGCACAAATCCCAAACCTCTTTTTTTCACATGTGTTTATGCATAAACCCAAGTTCATCTTTTTCTAGGAAATCCCTCCGAAAGGTATAATTACTCTGATTCTTGGAAATAAAATAATCATAGCACCAGAAAGTACCCATGGAGAAGTGTCGGCAATTAACCAGTGACGGGGAGGCAGGGTCCGAGGCGATCATTCTGCGGGGGCTGAGAAGGGGATCTCCGTGGTGCCCCAGGCTCCAGCGGGTAAATTTCAACTTTCCTGTGGCATTTACTCAGCACCGCAGCTGCCAACAAAACAGATCTCCACTAAGGGGACCAGATGGCCACAAAGGAGCCAAATGGGAAGGTGCTGGTTACAAATTACAACTGCAGCACCTGAACTCTGCAGACGGAAGCTGCTGCGGTGTTGATCGTCCCCTTCTGGAAAGTCAGACCTGAATCTAATTCTTAGGACCTGGGATTATGACTCCCATCAGAAGTGTGCTCTACATCTCAAGTCCCTCGACTGCATGTAGAAGGAGATGAGTGTAAAGACCCTGCTCCTCAAGTGAAGGGGAACTTCTCCTTCAGGGCTGCCAGATGAGATATGCACTTATCTAGGAAGTTCATCTTGGATTCTCTCCACCCCCAAGGACATTTTTAAATGATGACTTGTAATAACTACTATTTGGGGCACCCGCTATGTGCCAGGTAGGCTATATGCTGAGCCCTTTATTTGTTAGGTAAAGTAGGATTGTAAATAAAATTTTTCAAAGGAGGAAAGAGGCTCAGAGAGGTTAACTAAGTTGTCTAAGGTCACAGAGCTGGTTAATAAGGAAGTTGGATTTGACCCAGATCTCTGACTTCAAAGCCCAACCCCACATTCTAAGTCAGCACCTATTTCCTCAAACTCTTCAGCTGAATCAGGTCCTTGGATCACAAGAAAAGGAAGGAAAAAGAAGAGAAACTAGTATTTATTGAGTATCAACTTTGTGTGAAACACCACGCTAGGTGATTTACAGAAACGTTCTAAATCACAGTCTTCCCTTCAGATTATTATCCTATTTTCCAGATGAGAAAACTGAGGTAAAGAAAAGTTAAGTATCTTTCCCTGAGTCACACAATTTCAAAGTGATAGAGCCAGGATTTTACCCTAATCTCTCTGGGTCTAAACCTCTTGCTTTCTCCACTATACCAGGCTGATTAGAATCCTGGAAGGGCTTCTTCTCCTCACTTCCAATCCACTCTATCAGTTCCTGAGCTATTAATCATCCTAAGACACAACTCAGGCTATAGCACTCTCTTGCTCACCAACACTCTATGGCTCCCAAGTACCTAGTGACTAAAGCCTACATCCCTTAGCCTGGCTCCTCAGTTGGGTTCCAAAAGGCTTTTCCAGTGTTTACACCCAATACTGCTTTTCTAGCACAAGTAGACATCCCCACATACTCCTGACCCAAACCATCCTCCACACCACCACAAAAGCATTCTCTCTAAAATATTGGTTGATCATTCCACTCCTTTGACTGGGAATCTTAGATGGCTCTGTGGGGATACCTGTCCTACTTGCTCTCATCCTTTAGCCCTTCTCGTGGAAGAAGAGGCAACTATCCTCCACTCAGTCTTTCTCAGGGTGAGCCTGCAACCAGGCCTGGCTGATCAGAGCATCACATCCCCCGGGGCACAGTGTTTGGGTCAGGTGTGGGCAAGTAACCTGCATCAAGCCATCCGTCAAGCCCGTCGATCCACCCAGGCTGGCCTAGCACTCGGGCTCAGGCAGAAGCTTCTGTTGTGCAGGGCTGAGGATTTTAAGCGTAGGGCTGTTAGCAGCCATCGTGCCATCACAGGAGAGATTGTACCTGAGAATGCAGCTCACAGAGAGGAGAGTTGCAAACAGACAGGCTCTTAGCGACATGATCTGTCACCCCTGGACCCAGCCTGGCCTGAAAGGAGAGCTCTCCCTGGTCAATTCAATGACACAAGCCAATACATTTCTTTATGCGGAAGCCAGCATGGGTTGGCCTTTCTGTGACTTACAACTGGAATCTCCTTATCACTAGATATTATAACTGATGTAGCTCTTCCCTGCCTTTAGCATGAAGGTCTCCTGAGGGCCCTTCCAGGCCTGAACAACAAGGACCCCAGCCTACCTGTCCACACTCATCTCCTGTCACTCTGGCCCCAGGTACCACACGTCACCACCTGTGCTTACACACACTCAGGACTCCCTGCCATTGCCCAAGCTGCGTCTGCCGCAGTGACTCGCACGCTCACAAAGCCAGTCGACGGCAGAGCCACACTCCTCCATCTCAGCGTCTGAACCCATAACCCGTGTGGAGGTTGCCTCGCAGGGGCGGGAGGTGGGACTGTCACGTGCTAGGACAGGAGTCCGGCTGATTGTTTATTTGCTGTGTAGAGAACTGGTTGAAAGCATGGGCTCAGGAGCAAGGTTTCTTGAATTCTACCTCTTACTCAGTGAAGGACTTGGACGTCTTCACCTCTCTGTGCCTCAGTTTCCTAATCTATATATTCTACCTGAAGGATCATTGTAAGGATTAAATAAGTTAACAAAAGTAAAGCACTTAGACCAGTGCCTGATACATAGGAGGTGCAACCTACGTCTGAGTTATCGTCACTGTTAATCTGTAGGGGACAGGGAGCCACGGAATGTTCCTGGGCAAGTTCTCAAGGCATGTGCAGGGCCAGGCTTTCCTGTACTTCACACGACTGTGTGTTTAGGCACAGGAAGGCTTTCAGAATCCTTCTGGCACAAGTAGAGGATCTCCCACCCAGTGCACCCTCTCCATGGGACCTGGCTTCTGTGGGAAGGGACTCTGGGAGCAGCCACAGCTGGCTGGTTGCCCAGCACAAGCACCGCCTATGCCCAGCTGCAGTGTGGCCGCCCTGGGCTGACCTCTCATCCACACACTTCAGGAGCAGGGCACAAGCCACTCCTCGGATGGCAGCTATGGGCACCAGGCCCACAGGCCACGTCAGGGCCCCTTCCACCGGTGAGCTGCCGCCTCCCAGATGCTCTTGTCTGGCTGGGCTTGCAGACTGGCGAGGGCGGGATGCCTGGCACCCAGGGGCACGCCTGCTGCCAAACCATCCGTGGGAGGAGGGACCCAACTGGGGCTGTGAGGCCAGAAAAGAGGCAGGGAGGAGCCAGTGGGCCTGCTAGGGAGAACCCCTGCCTGCTTTCCTTCTCTGACTCCTCGTGAACCTGCTAACCATGCATGCCCCGGCAACCCATTCCTGGGTCTCACTCCCTTCAATTCTCTGTAACTACTTCTTGGGGGATAAAACATGAGTTTGCAACTGGTCCGTAAGATTCTTCAGGGCAAGGGGCTTTGTCACATGCATCTCTGTTCTCCCCTCTGCCCACTACAGTCCTGCCCCTAAACTTGTTCTGTAAGCTCTCTGCTTTTCTCCATTTTGCCGGTTACACCCCAGGCCAGCACTCCCTGCAGGGATGCCTGGCCCCCCTGTTGCTCCTCTTTCACCCCTGCAATTCATCCTTCATTTCATGTGGCAGTCCAAGTGACCTTTTAAAAATGCAAATCAGAGGGTGTCATTCCCCGCTTAAATCTCTCACGCGCCTTCTCATCCTACTGAAAATTAAGCCTGAACTCTTCGCCAAGGACAATGAGGCCCTGCATGGTCTGGCTCTGCCCCTTCTCCGTCACTCTTCCCAGCAACACTGACCACTGTTGCCTTTCTCTTCTGCACTAAGCCGGTTCCTGCCTCAGAGCATCTGCTCTTGCTGTTCCTCTGCCTGCCATGCAGGTCCCTAGATCTCCACACAGCTGGCTCCTTCTAGCCTCCAAGTCCCCTTGCTAGAGATGTGTTCCCCGACCACCCAATCTGAACCAGCCTAGCCCCCCACCCTGCATTCTCTTTTGGTTTCTTCACGGTACTTATCATTACTCCCTAAAATGACATTTGTTGCTGTTGTTTTCCTCCTTTTTATTTAAATTTTGCTTACATTATCTCTGCCACCATTAGAATATAAACCTCATGACAGTAGAGATATGGTCTGTCTCATTTACCCTTCTAGCCCCAGAGCCTTGAACAGGGTCTAGTACATAGTGGAAGCTCAGTAAGTATTTTAAAATGAATGAAAGGGCCAAACAAGTCAACTGATCCGTCCCCTACCGTGACCACATTTGACAGCAGAGCTGAGGCCCAGGAGGTGAAATAGCTCAGACACGTCCGAGGATGGACCCCAGGACTTCTCGTCTGCAGGGCTTTGCATCGTCTCCCATGTGCCCCCCTCACACCACCCTGGTTAACAGGCCAGGTCACTGGACAACAGAGTCCAGCCTGGGCAGGGGCGACGCAGCCATCCCAGGGGATTGTGCCCAGGGAAGAGCCAAGAGCAGAGCTCTGGGGTCAGACAGACGTGGTCCAAATCCTGTCTCTCACACTTCCAGCTGGAAAATCAGGCAAATAATTGATTTTCTCTCCAAGCCTCTGAAAGGTTAAGCTTCAACAGCTTGGGGACGACCTGATGACACCGGAGCCAGCAGTGTCTGCAGAGAGAAAACAGTCTACCTGGCCTTCTAGGGCCAGGGACCAAAGCCAGCTGCAAGCAGCTGCCTCGGTGCTGGCCCAGAAAGAAAGCAGGTCTTGGGGCAGCTTTGAGGACACAGCCTCACTGTGGCTTCTGTTTCAGGAGGGATGGACATTTTCTCCAGGCCAGTCCCCTTCATCTGTGAAGTGGGGCTAATCATAGCTACTTTCTGGGGTTGTTCCACACACCAGATGTTCCTTCTTAATAGTTATTATTATTATCTCACAGAGTAAATGAAATAGTGCCTGTGGCTCTGTCGCAGCACCTGGCCCACAGTAGGTGCCCTGTAGATGGCTACTATGGCTGTAGATCACACGAGGGAATATCCCAGGAATATTTAGGTATCCTTTAGATGTGCACTCCTTTACTTTCCTCTTTCCATCAGTAGAAGTAGATCTTTCTGATCATGTTTTTCAGCACTGGATCCTCACCTGGCTGGGAGGAACTGATGGGAGCAATCCAGGTTGCTTGATGACAACGCTACACCTCCAAGGTCTGGGATGAACTGATGGGAGCAATCCAGGTTGCTTGATGACAACGCTACACCTCCAAGGTCTGAAATCCTGAACGGCAGGAGCAGCCAGTGCTGCCTGGCTTGGCCTCCTTCCTTCCCCGTCTGCAGGGCTGGCCCCACCCTGAATAAGCACACTCAGGCCTTAGCCACAGCTAGAGAGGGAGGATGCCTCTGCCTTCCATTGGTGAAACACCATGGCAACTGGGAAGGCCCCAAAATATCCAAGGCCTTTTGATGCAATAGGTTCTGGTACATTGCTCAAGGCTGGAGAGCCGTTCGCAGAGGACTGTTTCACCAACACAGACATTACTCTGGAATTTTACCAATGGTTTTTCTTAAACAGCACAAAGGTGAACACATGAAGGAAAGAGGAGTTATCATAGTTCTAAAGAACTATGGGTCCTGTCTGATGCTAGCTCCTATACTTCCTATCTCTGGGGTCCTAAGGACAACTTACTTACCTCTTGTCATGGTTCATCTTCTGTAAAATGAAATATTAATAGTGCCCATTCATAGAGATGCTATGGGTATATTGCATTATTCATTCAACAAATACTCACTGAAGCCCTAAGTGCCAAGCATTATGCCTGGCACCTGTCCTTGCCTTGTAGCGATTACAGCCAAGTGGGAGAGACATACCGACAATTATGCACAATTCATTTAATTTCCTATGTGTCCTATGTGGCAAATGTTATGAATGGAATTTACTGGGTGCTATGAGAGCATATAACAGTCTGAAATGTGATCATTCTGTCAATAAATATTTTCTGAGCATCTACTATGCACACCACTTGTGGTTCCAGGTGCCAGGGATATGGTAAACAGCCTCCCAGCTGGACTCCCACCTTCCATGTGCAGCCTGCTCCATCACTTCTCCACATAGCGGCCACAAATATGTTTACGACAACAATTGGATCACATCGTCCAAGTGCTGCAACTCCTCCAGTGCCTTTCAATTGCACTTAAAATACAAACTCACTATGGCAGCTTACCTGAGCCCACCTGGCCCTCCCTGGCCCTCCCTAGCTCTCTGGCTCTTCCCAGGTAGCTCTGCATATTCGCATGTCTGGAATGAACAGGCCTGCAAACAAACAGGATCCCTGCCCTCAGGGATCCTCCAGGCCAGAATACCTCACCTAAAACCCCAGGTCCCCCACATAGTAAATGACAATTATCATTAACTTCCCATCCTCAGGGTGATGGGCCCGAAGAAAACGTCCATCCTCCGTACATAGGAGGCACAGAGAGACTGTGGTGTCCTCAAGCTTCCCCAGACCTGCTTTCCTGAGGCCGCTGTTTGTCCGACCCAGCCCTCAGCACCCTCAGTGCTCTGAACAGCAGCGCCCCTGGGGCGAGGAGGAACCAGAGCCCAGTACCTCGTTTCCTTAGAGTCTGCACATCTCAGTGAGCAGACTCTGTGCCCGAGGCAATGGCAGAGAACGGTGTCCAAAATTGCCCAGGAAGGCTATTCAGAGGCATGAACGGATGGGCAATTAATAAGGAAAAATGATCGTAATGGCTTCCCCCTGCATAAAGGGGTTCAATTAAGGCACAATAGTGACAGGAAGGCGGACGGATGGCTCCGGATGGGCTCTCCCCTCCTTTTTTCTAAAGGGCTGACTCTGGCCTTGAGCAGGAGACAAAACCTAAAGGTGTCATTTAAAAGGATAAAGGGTTGAGATTCATGGCTGGAAGGATTTCAGGAGGAGCAGACAGCTGCGGCACCCTGAGGATTGTGTGACGAGCCCGGCCTCAGCACAGAGGCCAGGTCAGATGCTTCCCCAGCCCCTGCAGGTTCAGGAGCAGAGGGGCTGGTGGCCCAGTGGGGTCTTAGCCAAAGATATGACGGTCACTCTGGGAGCTCTTCAAGCCAGTTTGAGTAGAGTTTAGTGAGGTCTCAAATGACTGTCGCAGATTTAGGGAATGAGGAGGGGTGGGGTGTTTTCAGAGCAGGCCAGTATGGCAGGAAGCGGGACCCCTCTCTGAGTGCTTTATGGGGACAGGGTTGGGACAGGTCCGGCAGGAAGCTGGAGCCCTCGTGGTGCCCTGCGGGAGGTGGATCAGATGGAAGAGAAGCTCCTTCCGCACTGAGCCACCGTCACCAGCATAGATGACACTCATTTCAGGCAGATCCATACAGACCACGGTGGTCTCCGCACAGTGACTGGGACAGACATTCACATTCCAAAGAGTGTTAGCATAATTGGGGATCCTCGAAACACATTTCTAACATGCGTTTAAGGTTAAAGATCAATTTCCTTGAATTTATCTAAATCTCGCAGCCCAGCAGAACTTTGTCAGGGTGCCAACCGCAGCCCTCCTTGAGGACATGAGCCCTTTCTCAGTGCCTCCGATCCCAAAAGGCTTGCTTGTTCCTCGCACCCCGTATTTGTTGCCCAGTATTTTACTTCGCCCTTACCTGCAATCAGCCAGTCCCCACATGTCTGTTTGGAACACCTGTGATGTGCCAGGCACAACACTAAGCACTAGGACTCTGGGAACAAAATAGACATAGTGCCTGCAGTCTAGGTTTAGAGCAGAATTCAGAGCAGTAAACAGCTAAACACAGGCAGGGTGATAAAGCAGTTATGACCCTAGTCTCTGGAGTCAGAATGCCTGGGGTTCAAACCCCAGCTCCGGCACTTGCCAACCATGTGACTTCGAGTTCATGTGATGGTGATCAAATTACTTAACTTTTCTGTGCCTCAGTTTCCACATCTGTAAAATCTAAATGGTCGTTCTGGATTGCATCAACACATGTAAAAAGTCTTTACATACAGTAGCCGCCATTTAAGTATTTCCTATCTTATTGTTATTATGAAAGCAGAAATACAGATGGTCCCCAACTTACAATGGTTCGACTTAGGATTTTTTTACTTTAGTGGGAAAGCGATACAAATTCAGTAGAAACTTGTTATCAAGCACCCATACAACCATTCTGTTTTTCAGTTTCAGTACGTTATTCAATAAATTGCATGAGATATGCAACATTTTATTATAAAACAGGCTTTGTATCAGATGATTTGCCCAACTGTAGGCTAATGTAAGTGTTCTAAGCCCGCTCCAGGTAGGCAAAGCTGAGCTATGATGTTTGTTAGCTTAGGTGTATTAAATGCATTTTTGACTTATGATATTTTCAACTTACAATGGGTTTATTGGGACATAGCCCCATTGTAAGTCAAGGAGCATCTGTACAGGACGGTGGAAGACAGAGAGGAACATTTCGCAACCACACAGTGGGGTGGAAGGGGGAGGAGAGTGACAAAAGAAACCTGTCGTAGAGGGAGGGGTACATTTTTGGAAGACAGAGAGGGCATAGGGCCTTTCCCTTTGTAGTCATCTTCCCAACCTGAGACCTTTGTTTTTGTCTTCCTCATTCATCTCCATAGCTCAGGGCTCAGCACGGTACCTAGCACATGGCAGTTGCCCTGTAACTATTAGAGTCTTAAGTTAATTTTTAAAAATTCCTTAAATTTGCCTTTGGTTAGACTGATCTTTGATGGGCTATTGACTTGGGTGGAAAGACTGGCGAGGAAATGAAGAGGAGGGACTCTTAGCCTTTACACACACACACACACACACACACACACACACACACTTTTTTGACCTAATAGAACTGACCAGTCATGGGATGATGTGAACCACACACCACATAATAAAGATGAAACAGCTGATAGCCAGTTATGAAGACACTTTATGACAAAGATATTTCCCTGTTAATCTTCTTCAATGCCCCCCGCCTTAGGATAAAGACCCCACCTTTGGTCTGGCCTACAAAGGCCTTGCTGACTCATCCTTGCCCACCTCAGCAGCTACTGTTGCTCTCTCACTCTCTAAACCCCAGCCAGCCTCTTCTGCTTCCAGATCCTTGAATTTTCTTACTTCCTTCCTGCCTCAGGGCCTTTGCACACACTGTGAGGCTGTGCCCTCCTCTAGAACTCTCTCCCTCTTCCCTTTTTTCCTTCTAGGACACTCCAGCCTTTCTTCAGTCCCAGCTGAAACATCCTCAGGTCAGACAGGCCTTTCAAATCTCTAGACCAGGTCTCATTGCGACTCACCTCCTCGCATCCTTCACAACACCTAAGTCACCTGTAATTAGTTTAGTATTTGCAAAATTGTTTCTTTAAATCTCTGTCTCCAGCTCTACGCTGTGAGCTCCACTGCTGTATGCTTAGAGCCCAGCACAGAGCTAACAGTAGGTGCTCAGTAACTGCCTGTTGGAAGGAAGGAAGGAAGGAAGGAAGGAAGGAAGGAAGGAAGGAAGGAAGGAAGGAAGGAAGGAAGGAGAGGTATAGATGGACAATGAGTCCATTAGAGGGCAATATGCTTCCCTTTCTGTGCTGTCACAGGTTCTGTGCCGCTTAGGGGATAAAGGTAGATCTCCAGGAACATCTGTGAGTCATAAAAGAGGAGAAGATGGAGGGACAGAGAAATGAGAGGAGGGGGAGACAACACACGGCAGCCTTGGGACTCAGTTCCGGAACGAGTGGGAGCAAGAGGGATGCAGAGTGAATAAGGGGCAGACAGAGTGAGGTCCCTGTGTGCTGTCAGCTTCCCCTGTGCTCTGGGCTCCAGGTGGAGCTGACCTGGGGAGGGGTAATGCTCTCTATCCCTGTATATTATGGGAGGGTAACTGGAGAAGTCCCTTGCGGGTGGTCATTTACTAAGTGACCACTCCCATCAGAAGCTTCCATGTTGTTCTGTCCTCTCTGACCATAACCCCATACCTCATTCAGAAGTTTCTACAGCCCTCCATCCTGCCCGGCAGGCCCAAACAATCACCCACCAACTGGCACCATAATACTCAGGTGTCCTCAACAGAGAGGCTTCAGAAACACCCAGCATAGGCCTGTCCCATGCACAACCCCGTTCTCGAGAGAAGAAAATCTATGCCCCTTGGTGAAAATGGCACACAACCACGTCTCTGCCAAACCAGGAGATTAAGCCAACCCAGCCGCTTGATTTAGCTGTGAATGGCAAAGTTGCATAGGCTACGCAGGAAAATCTTAATTCAAAACTCAGGAGACCAGACGTTAATTCAAAAGTCAAAACAAAACTACGAATGTGTGGTTTCTGATATTTTTATTAAAAGGGCATTTTGTCAGCTGGGAAATAGCAAACGTTCTGAAATATGTGCTGCTTTGAATAAGCTGTTAACAGATTAGGAAAGGTTTTTTTTTTTTTTTGCTGTTTATGTTGCAAGACATAACGAATGACTTCAGGACTTAGCACCAGCGATTTGCCCAGGCTGGCTCTGGCCAGAGGATTGACCAAGCCATTTTCCTGCTACCACATGGTTTTCTTCCAGCGCTCCAGGACTCGAGGTGCTGGTCTTCAGACACTGACAAAGAGGGAAATGAGAGAGGCCGGGAATAGGTGGCCCTGCAGCTCTGAATGCTGCTGATTGCAAGTGACCCGCCGCCACTGAGGAGTCAAATCATCATGCACTGTGCAGGGAAATTAGGTGCTGGGCAACTCCACGTGTGCTCGGAAGAGAATTTTTAAAAATCCGTATACACCATGTGGCCGCTCACCCTGCTGCTCCATTGTACAGCGGTACATGGACTTCAAAATCCCCTGTTTGGGCTTTCACTGTCATCCCAGGTCTTTTCCTTCATTCCAGGTATGGAGGCAGTTCATTTTTTAAAATGAGGTTGCAGGGGTGAATAGACAATGCTACAGTTTTCAGATCAGCATCCCTTCCCGTCATGCTTCCCCTAGAAAAGCAAATGCAGGCTTCTTGTTGCCCTTTGCTATGGATGTCTGGTTAGTTCTCACCACAACAGAATGAAGCCACAAATCTTTAGGAGAGAGAAGTTTTCAGAAGGAAGAGGAGTCACTGGAGCCCACAATTATTGTCTTAGCACAGCCTCTGACTTGCTCTGGGCGAGGCACTGGGGACATAGAAGGGGCTGTCATGGCCCAGCCCTACTCTCAGGGGCACACAGCCTGGCGAGGGAGGCAGACATGCACAGACTATAAGAATAAGGTATTTGCAAAAGCACCCCATCCCATGCCCCCGGCCTGCCTTCCCCCACCACATTCACATACACTCCCCTTCCTTCGCCCTCAGTTGGGCACAAGGAGGGCCGGCCCTGGGAGGTGGGCAGGGGGAGTCTCAGCAGAGATGTCCTCCCTGCACGTGGCTGTCACTGCTCAGCTCCTGTGTTTCAAACCAGGCCTCCACATTCCTCAGAAGCCTCTCCCAGGGAGTGTTTCAAGAACCTTCTACTCTGCTTATGCCACCATGGACAAGGCCATGCTTGTTTCTCCTCAGCACAGAGCTAGCTGGGCCCAGCTCCCCACACGAGGGACCAAGTCCACGATCAGACCCAGGGGCTGCGGCTGGGAGAGAGGGGGTGGGGAGAACCAAAAATAATCGCTCAATTTCAGGCTTGCTCAAGGCTAAGTGAATTTAATAATCCATAGATCATGTTATACAAATTGCATTTCACAGTTTGAAAAAAATAATCTCACACTGTGTACAATCCTGGGTGGTTTATTTTACAAATAAATAACTGTACTCTAAACAGCTCTATTTTCTTAGCAATCACTCTTAGAGAGCAGAGTGACTCTCTGGCTCCCCTCTCTCCCTCCTTCACAGACCATGATTTCACTGCCAAAGAGGCTTTATTTATAAAACCAATCACTATGTGAATCAATGAGAAAATGGATGGCATTTATTGAGGGCTAGCTATATGTTGGGTAGTATGCAGCATGCTCTACATACTTTGTTGCATCCAATGCTCATACTATGAAGGAAGGCATGTAATCCCATTTTATAGATGAAGAAACTGAGGATCAGAAAGGTTAGGTAATTTACTCAAGTTCATACAGTTAAAACTCAGCTCAGACCCCACAAAACAAAATGTCCAACTAAATAGCAAATGGATTCTCCATTAAGAACCATGTACCAGGATCCCTGTACAAAATGCACTTGGTGTGTGGGAGGCTGTCGTGGCCTGGGGGGCCCTTCCCATCTGCATTTCTGGAAGTCACCTTTGAGAACACTGCTTGTATGCCCATGCATGCAATGAGACAGCCAGGCCTGCTGGGGGCGCTGGAGTAAGAGCCAGGGCACATGTAACCGTTTTCATGCTGGAGTGTTGGGTCAGAGTCGAGAGAGGAAGGTGGGATGGTCTGGATTCGTGTGTTCCGAACTGCTCATGGGGGTGGGTGGCAGGGGCCAGGGGTCCCTATGCCTTGTCTTTCACATCTCAGTGCAAGAATCCAACAGAGGGACCAGTTTATGGAGCAGCAACAAGAAAAATAGAAGAAGCACTCTCTCTTCCCGGGACATTTTTAAAAATCAACCCAATTCCTGGTTGGTCCAAAAAGAGACCTTCTGTGACTTACTCTGTTAGTAAGTGAAAGAGACGTGGTCTCTGCCCAGGAGGCAAAGCCTACATTCTAAGTCAGGGCTGCTTAATATTTGCCCTACCTACTTCATAGTGTTGTGAGAATCACTGGTAATATTATACTCATAGCAGCTAACTACACGCTAGACCCCGAGCTAAGGACTTTAAATGCATCATCTCATCTTCCCCCAAACCTCTGTAAGGTAGGAATTACCTTACCTTTGCAGATCAGGAAACTGAGGTTAAATGCTTTTGTACTGGTGTCTCAGCCAGGAAGTGGTAGAGCTGGGATTTGAATCTATTCAACCAGACTCCAGAGCCGAAGCTCCGAACCTCCACCCTGCACAGCTTGTTCAGATGAGGGCGAGTGCAAGTGTTTTGAAGCAAGGTGCAAATGTCAGTGGTTATTTGGGTCCACAGGACAGTCTGATGGAGATTCTACTAGTTAAGCCCTGAAAAGAACCAGCCCACTCAATTTCAGGGAAGCCACCAGTAAGCTGGAAAGTGACTGGCAGTGTCTGGCTTCCAACTAGTTTTGCCCATTTTGAAAACCTTTGGGTTAGAATTGGAAGGTCGATGACCCTGTTTTACCACAGGCCTTCTGGGCAACAGTGGCTCTCAGTATCCCAGATCGTACAGTGAGTGGGCAAAGCTGTCTCGATTCTGAGGAGGGGGTACCCAGGGCTGCCTTCTGGCCCAACTGGCAGCACGGTAACCTCACTTGCTTACACTGTGTTCTGTCCTCACTGTCGACTCCCTCTCCTTGGAGAGAAATTGAATCACAGGCGCCTGGAGGACTCTCATGGCACTTGAGAGGCTGGTCTGACACTGGCTCTCCCTTCGCTGGGCCCAGGATATATCAACATCTGGTCCACACAGATTCAGGTCTGGGAGTCATGGGACCTCCAGTCTGTAATGGGATGGACATATTCGAAGGGACACTGGCCCTGACAGACAACTGGGTCTCTCTCTGCCTCAGCCTCTGGCTCTGGCTCCCACATGCAAGGAGGGAGCCCTGAGCAGTTCAGCAGCAGTTCAGCTGTTTGCATTAATGATGACTCTGGCGGGCAGGCAGAGATGCTGTCCTCACTCTTGTTATCAAATCCCCTAAAGCAATCGCTAACCCCCTGCTATCACCTGGCAGGCTGGCAGCAGCTCATTAAGAGGCAGAAAACTTACCCTACATGTCCCAAAACTCGGTTCCCTGGAGAGCTGCCCGTTGAAGCAGATAAACCCCAAATCGTGTCAACTTTCATTTAAACCCAAGCAACCCCTGGCCCTGCTCTCTGTGCTGGCTGGGCCTTGGTTATTAACAGAGAACACACACTAGAAGAACTGGGAGGGAAGGGAAGAAGGATGCAAAATTAGTATTTAAATTGCTCCTCCCCCTCATTAAACAATGGAGGAAGCTAGGAGACCATAGCTATGATTCCCTGGTGGTGAGAGGTGGGGGGTTCCTAGCCAGGAGAACTGAGATCCCTGAACCTATGCTCCAGACAACACCACTTGGTCCCATTTTCGTTATCTTAGGCAGAGAACAAGAGGGTAGGTGGATATAGAGCTAGACAATCAAGCTGTCATTTCCCTTACATTGCTTCATGAAGGAATTCTACAGAGGAGACCAAGAAAACTAAGATCTGGAAGAAGTCTTGAAGGTACACTGCATGGTGGGGCAGGATGACTTGGGCTTTACCCCAAAAGACAGTGTTGACTCACATATCCAAGAAGCTGGGTATGACACCGCAGAGATTTGGGCCAAGTGACTTTATCTCTCTTTATGTCTCAGTATTCCTCATCTGCAAAATGGGGATAACAACATCACCTACCTTGTAAATTTTTGGAAAGATTACATGATTGCTCTATTTAGAGTCTAGTATGGTACCTGGTACATGTGGCTTCCCTCCATCTCCCTTTCTCTCTTATTTAATTTTTTAAAAAGCCAGGAGACAACAAAGAGACCTATCAAAAGCCACAGAGCTAGGACATGGTAAAAGGCAATTATCTGTCTCTTGACACTTTTCCTTTGCCCAGCTACATCACCAAATTCTGCTGAATTAGCTTTAGGGAATGGAAGCGGCTCAAGAGATGATAGAGTCTCTACCCAGTTAAGATTTAAATCCCAGCTCCACAATTTATTGTGTGGCTTGGTAACATTTCATTAAGTACTTTGTGTCAGCGTCCTCATCTGTAAGATGGGAGTCATAGCAACTTCATGATGTTTGTGGTGAGGGTTAAACAGGTACATGCATAAAGTGCCTGGTCCCATGCCTGGTGCACCCCAGGCATTCACAGTCCTCTCCCAGGGCCTCCCTGCTCTGTGCGCTCTAGCTCCCACAGTGCCCAGCACAGTGCTCTGTCTGCAGGAGGTGCTCAGAAAATGCTTGCTGGCCAGTAGGGACCAGAAGAATATAGTCTGCCCTTCACCAAATGAGGAGGTGGGCCATGTCTGTCTTCAGGACCATATCCCTTACTTTCACTTCCTGCAGCTCAGTTCCCTGTTTCAAGGCTGTGCACCATGTTCTGAATCTTTTGCATGTCTCTCTTCAACCCCGGGGCCAGGCCACCTCCCATTCACTCAGTGCCCAATAATCCATTGACAAGTAATGATGCTGCTGACGATGGAGATGAAGGAGGTGACAGTGGAGACGGTGGTTGTGGTACTTACCCTTTCATGGAACTCTGTGCCAGACACTGTCCTATTCCCTATATAGATTACCTTATCCAAGTGTTACAATATCCATGTGACCCATTTCATGTTACTAGTTAAAGTAATTTAGCACTGAGGCCACAGAGCTAATAGAGCGATGGAGTTGGAACTCACATCTAGGCACATCTAACTCCAGGGTCCACAAGCTTAACCACTAGAAAAGCCTCCAAAGGGCCTCCTAGAGAAGCTCATACTCTGAATAATTAATAACAATAATAATAATAAATAAAGCAACAGTAGCAATAACAATGTGATTATTAAGGCAACACTAGCTGCTTTAACAGATCAAATACAAATTCTTGGTGGCTCAACACAAAGGGAATCCGTTCCCATTTCACACAGGGGCGAGGGAGGAGCAGGGGCACCAGGGCCTGTGCTCTACAGCCGGTCAGGAGCCAGGCTGATGGCCGCCTGCCATCTTCAGCACGTGGTTAAACTGCAGCAAGGGCATTTTATGAACCTGCCTGGAAGAGGCATTACATCACTTCTGCCCACATTGCACTGGCCGGAACTTGGTCACATGGGTTTCCCCAGATGAAGGAAGGTTGGGCAGTGACGTCCCTGGCTGGGCAGGGCTTCTGAGCAATAACTCCTCATTGTGAACGCGGAGCACTAATTTTTGGTAGACAGCTAGACATTTCTGCCACAAACAGTAGTAGCAGCAACAATATAATCATCAAAGGAGCTGTTCTTTAGTAAGCACTCACTATGCATGTACACCAGGTATTATATCTATTAATACTTTTCACAACTCTAAAAGATAGATATTATTATGCCTATTTTACAGAGAAGAAAATAGACATCTTAGGAGATGTGAAGAATTTGCTGAAGCTCACACACCCATCAGGTGGCAGATCCAAATCTCAGGCCAGATGTCTTAGTCTGGGTCCTCTAGAAGGCAGAGCTTGATCAGGAATGAAGTGCAGACACTCTTTGGGAAGGGCAAGCCCAGGGCAAGGAGAGTGAGGAGCAAAGGAAACCGAGGTGAGGGAAGGGGCAAAGGATTGCAGTGAGATGCCCTACTATGCTGGCCGCTGCTTCACCACAAGCTGCTAAGAGATGCAGCAGGTCACTTGACAGGTGTGTTTCTCAGCATGTGGGACTTTCTGTAAAAGATCTGCAAGGACAAACTGTATCTCCAAGTGGTCCATGGCAGGGAGAAAAAGGGGAGATGTACTTGCCCATCTCCTTCAAGTTTCTTCCTTCCCATTGGTCCATTGGTCCAACTCCATGGGGAGCTGACTCTATATTACATCATTCAGCCCTGTGGTGGCCACCGAGCAGGCCAGAAACCATATCCTGCACTGTGGCCTTTCATCCACTGTTGCAGTAAAGGAGCAACCCAACAAGGATGAGGCCCAGCATACAGGGCACGAAGGCCATGCTGGCCCAGGGCTTCAGCTCAGAAAGTCTAGCAAGGGTGCTGCTGTACGTGGCAGCAGAAGATAGAGGTGGCAGTGCCTTCAGGAAGAAAGAGGTGGTGTGAGTTACATGATGTCCAAGGTTCATGTTTCATTCCCAAAGCTCATGCTCCTTCTACCATATTACCCAGCCTCCATCTCAAATTAGATCTAAATGTGGGAATTTCAGGCACCTTGATGGCTAGACAGGGGGGCCTCTTTGGGTAGGCAGGCATCTCAAACCTCATCCCCGCAATGGAAGGGGTAGCTGGAATCAAAACACCAAGAACACAAAACAATCCTCTTCTGAAGCTTCTTTGGTCAAAGGAAACGAGCCACACACCTGAAGCTGGTGGCTGAGAAGGAGATAATGATACTTTTTATATAGCCCATTGTTACACCCATTTTAAAGATTGGGACCCTAGGGCCAAAGCAGCAAAAGAGAGACTTTCCTAAGTTCACACAGCCAGTTGGTGGCAGGATGGGACCAGAGCCCTGGGCTGTTTCTATGAGGCCACCATCTCCCAACATCTCTGCAGGGGTCTGCAGACCACCCCTGTCCTGCCCCCCAATTCTGGCCAGCCCTTCAATGCCTGGGCTGTCCCAGCAACAATAGAGAAAGGATCATCTCTCCACATTTGACAAATGCACCTTCTTTGTAGCCATATGCACCACCAGCGGGAGAGTCATCCCTTTGGGGAATGTCCTCCTCTGCGGTGAGCCGTTTCACCTTTGGTTTTGAGTGATTCCAAACCCACAGACATAAGTATCCTTGTTTATCAGATGGCCTTTTCCCAAGAAGTCAGCAGCTTGCCCGTGGCCCACAAGAACCAGATAGGAGCCAGGGGCCTGCTTGAAATGCTCAGGCAATGAGCTCAAGAAGCAGGCATGGAGGCTCAGCCTCCAGCAGGCCCCTTTCCCCTGCTATTAGCATTCCTGGAGGGCCTCTGGGGAGACGGGGAGGAGGGTGAGTGCAGGTGTGAGCCCAGTTGCCATGGTCCTGTTTCTGGAACTGGAGATCGCTTGAGAGGAGGGAACAGCAGGCCCAAGCCGGTGGTTCCCAAGCAGCCCTGCCCCCCTGCCAAGCCATTAGGAGGAGGATGGAGATGACAGGGCATCAGGGCAGCCACAATTAAACCAGCACAGCGCTATCTCTGCAAATGGCATGAGCAGTGTGATCTAACAGCTCATCATTAATGGGAAAAATGAGATAAGGACAGGGTTCGGTGTCCAGAGGGGAGCTCCCAGACCAGACTGAATGTGTGCTAATGCTCAGTTTCAAGCCAATGGCTGACGGGAGGGTGGGCTTCACTCCTGCCCAACTTGGCACCCCCAGACCCCTACCCCCACTCCTCTCTGAAACCAAGGGAGAAAATGGTCTCTGATAAATGATCTGCTGTGACCCACACCCTCTTCTTGAGAATAACAACCGTAAGAGGAGCGCCCTGTCTGTTGTTTCACAAAATTGGTTAAGAAATAAATAACAAGTAACAGCTTTCTTGCTAGTGCCCACTATAATGCAGGGAGAAGGAGTGGGTCATTTTGACAGGACTAGGAAGAATGATGTGGAATGACTTCTGTCCTCTCTTAATCAGTCTCAGTTTTGTGCTCCTGCGCTGTCTGTACACAGGGCACTGTTAGCCCGTTGGAGGGTGTGTGTATGTGTGTGTGCACGTGTGTGCATGTATGTGTACACGTGTATGCCCCAGTGTTCTTTCTTGTGCCTCTCCAGTCTGTTCTCCTCACGGCAGCCAGTGTGATTTGGCTACAATCTCTCCCCGTTTAAAACCTTACAATGTCTCCCCAGTACTCAGGCCAAAGATGAAAATCTCAGACGTGGCAGACAGACCCGCCAAGGCTCCAGCACCGTCCCCAGTTACTGTCTCAGCCGATCCCCGTGGTCCAGCCACACTGGCCTTCTGTTCCATCTTGGGGCCTTTGCATCTCCTCTTCCCTCTGCCTTAAACATTCTTCCCACCTCCTCTCACCCCTTTAGATCCTAGTTCAACATCAGTTTCTCAAGAAAGCCTTACTGGGCTTTCCTCTTTGTGCCCTTCCATCACCCCAGACATCTTCTTTGTATCATGTGCCACAATCTTAATTACATCATTATTTGTGTGATTAGTTATATAACGCCTGTCTTCCTTGTTACATAGCAAAGTCAAATTGCATTTTTTCTGTATTGGTTTCCAGAACACACTGTTGGAGGATTGGCCTGCTTTGCCAAGGGACAGAGGTGTTTTGAGATGTATATACAGCATAGGGAATGTTAAATCAATTCTCCGTTCATTCACTCAGTCAGTCAATCACCAGGTATTCAATGAATGCCTGCTAGATGCCAGGCAGCATGTGGGCTGGGCATTCAGGATTCAGCAGCGAACAAGACAGGCACGGTTCCCTCCTTTGTGTTCCACAGCCCTCTCTCACCGCCTACCATGCTTGACCATGCCCACAGGACTGTCTTCCCCATTTGACTATGTGAATTCTGAGCCCCTGGGCATACCCAGTGCTCAACACAGTCAGTACCTCCAGCACCCCTGGTGCCAAATAAATGTCCAATGTAAGAATGAATGATTGGAATTATACAAGCCTCCCATTTGACAGTCTTCCAGGAGCATGAGCTGGCACCTTCCCTCCCCCAACCTCTCAGTACTGCCACACTCTGTTCCCACCTTACTGACCTCAGCACCTTGGACAAGGCTGCCTCTCCCACACAGAAAGCCATTCCCTCTGCCTAACTCCAATTCATCCCGAAGCTTTGGGCTTAAGCAGCACTTCCTCCAGAATGCCTTCCCTGTCCTTACCATCACCCACCATCATCCTCCCCAATCCCAAACCCAGACTAGGCTGAGATTCCTGCCATGGCTTTCCCGTATCTCCCAGTACCTCCCCTACTAATTGTCTGTCTTCCTCACCAGACAAACTGCAACCACATCTATCTTGTACACCAGCCCTTTGCCTGGCACATAGTAGGCTCTGAATGGTTATGTTTTACATGGATGATTGGACAAGTAGTGGAGTCTCAATTGCATACAAAGAAAGAATGCTTCTATTATCTAGCTTTCAATTACATAACTTCAAATACATGGCATTTTGCTGAAGGTCTAAGCAAAAAGGTGAATTACTTTTTTTAAAAAAAAATCCCATTTGTAATTAATTTTTTTAACCAATTTGCATGTTATTCTCAATATCCTACATAATCTTGGCTATACCTGCAGCCCTGGGTAATGAGGACTGATGTTCAGAATGAATGGAAGATTAAATCATGCTTACCCCATGTAAGAAAAATGAATTCTGACATTTTCTAAGGGTTTTTAACAAGGGTTGGAACAAAAGAGGATTTCTAATTAACCTTCAGTTACCTAGGAAATTGCTTGTGACACAGTGTTCATTCACAAAAACTTATTCCTTGATTATGTAGTGTCTGAATGATTATGGGCCAAATATGTGAATGATCACATGGGGGGAGAGGAAATAAACACAGGTCTCATGTTGGGCCTGTCACATGGGTTATCCCTTCCAGACCTCACAACTTCTCCATGATGTCAATATTATCACTGCCACTTTTATAGCTGGTGTGGTATTGCAATATAATAAGAAATATATATTTGATCTTTGCCCTGGGTTCCTGGCACAGAATTTCTAAAACCCTTGGAATTTCCTGAGTGATGGGGCGAGAGGAACATTTTTTATTATTCATAACAAGCCCCTTCCAGCCATCCTTGAGTTTATGCTGATGAGGTGACACTTTGCGAGCCCCTAGATAGTTTCAGGATGGGGACTGCTTGCCAGAGGAACAAACCCCATGATTAGAGGATTGGAACTTTCAGCCCCATCTTCCCCCAGCTCTGGGGAAGGAAAGGGGCCTGGAGACTGAGTTAATCACCAATGGCCAATGATTTAATCAATCCTGCCTACTTAATAAAACCTCTATAGAAAATCGCTAACTATGGGGTTTGGAGAGCCTCCAGACTGGTGAACACATCCACATGCCAGGAGGGTGGTACACTCTAATTCTATGGGACAGAAACTCCTACAATCAGGATCTTTCCAGAACTCACCCGTGTACCTCGCCATCTGACTATTCATCTGTATCTTTTGTAATGTCCTTTACAATACACCCGTAAATGTAAGTAAAATGCTTTGCTGAGTTCTGTGAGCCACTCTAGCAAATCATCAAACCCCAGGAGGGAGTCGTGGGAACCCCTAATTTATAGCTGGTTGGTCAGTGTCACTAACCACTGTTAGCGTCAGAATTGAATTGAATTTTTGGACACTGGTTGATGTCTGGAGAGTTGGAGTATTGGTTGTTGGTGTGGAAAAACCCACACATTTGGTGTCAGAAGTGTTGTGAGTAAAAACAGATCATAGTAGCTGGGAAAACAGACTCAGGGAAATAGAGTAATGTTCCCAGGATTGTACAGCTGATCCAGACTGGAGACAGTATTTGAGCACAGGTCTGCTTGAATCCAAACCAGTGCTTCCCCAGCCCACCCCCACCAACTCCCACCCCCAGCGCCCGGCCCCAACTTCCTACACGTACTGGCTGATTACTGTGGGGACAGCAGTCTATGCTAAATGAGCACAGAGCATAGAGGGTACGGGCAGGCAGGAAAGCGAGGTTCAGACCCTCACTGAACAGGGAAGCACAGGTTTGGACTTAAGAAGACCTATGTCCTGACCCCACCACTCACTTTGTCTCAGACACATTCCTTAATCTTCAGAAGCCTCGGTTTCCTCATCTGTAAACCAGGATAACAATGGCATCTACTTCATAGGGCTGTTGGAAGGGTCAATAAAATAATCCCTCTAGAGCACCTAGCACACACTAAAGCACAGTGATGAGGCCACAGGAAAGTGTGGCCTCTTTTTAACCCTGAGAATGAAACGATTACAGAACAAGAGGTGGGTGGTGGTGACTCAGAAGTTGAGTGGGCCAGGACCCAAATGTAAGCATACTTTATAGCATTGCCAAGGCGGTAGCTTGGAACCTGGCACCATTGAAGGCCTTTCATTCTTTCAGGAATTAATTTCAGAAGCACTAAGTCACCAATGCTTATATTTGTAAAGTGAATGATATTATATGGTAAAACACACATATCGATGACTCAAAAAGGGATTCTGAAAACTCAGTCTCTAATTGGAGATGTTTTAGGAATACTTATTTAATTTATTTTGCCTGTGTCTTTTTTATGCATGCACAAGAGTGATATGATAGAAAGCTATGTCTAATTAAGTATAAGAAAACTCTTTTAATAAGTAGAAAAATTCTAAGTGATGAGAATACATTGTGTCATAGTTTAATCGACAGTATCTTTTTTCTGAGTGGTACATAAAATCACAGTGAATTTTATAACCAATGGTATTTGAGATTTGATGAAATGCAATAACTCACTTACAAACAGACATTTGGTATATGACCCATTTGTGAGCTTTAACTGTCTAAAGAAGGAATTCACTCTAAGGTACAAAGGACTGTTGTCTCCAATATTTCCTAGAGTTAATTTTGCTGGATAATGAGGATGCAAAGAAAGACAAAAGGGGAGGGGGAAAAAAAGAGAAAAGAGGCAGAGTGTGGGGTGACACTGGAAGCAAATTTTCTATAATTAACACTTGTATACAGAGCCAATCTGAAAGGAATAAATATTTAAAGGATGGCCTCCAAGACACTGTGAAATCCTCAGTCATCAAGCAAAGATTCTATTGTATTTACTGTGCACATTTGGGGAGGAAAGTAGATTCTGAACTGACAATTTTCCAAGCATTGGATAAAAAGATTTCTCTGGTCAGCCTCAAGTAACCAGTAACTAGTGAACCTTGAACATTCCAGTTAAATCTATTGATGACGGTAGTAGCTTCAACTCAGGAGTGGTCAGTTTCCTCTGTGACAGATCACATTATCTAGAACACACTGGCTGCCCCTTTCATACCCTCACCTACCTCATTTTAGTAATTAGACAAGAAAAATAAATAAAAGACATCCAAATAGGAAAGGAAAAAGTGAACCTGTTTGTTGATGACATGATCTTATATAGAGAAAATCCTAAAGACTTCACCAAAAAACTGTTAGAACTTACAAACGAATTCAGTAAAGTTACAGGATACAAAATCAACATACACAAATCAGTAGTGTTTCTATACATTAACAACAAACTATCTTAAAAAAATTAAGAAAACAATTCCATTTGCAATAGCATCAAAAAATATATAACTTTAACCAAGGAAGTGAAAGATCTGTATACTTAAAACTACAAAATATTAATGAAAGAAATTGAAGATGACACAAATAAACGGGAAGATATCTCCTGTTCATAAATTGGAAGAATATTTGTTAAAAATGTCCATACTACCCAAAGGGATCTACAGATTCAATGCAATCCCTATCAAAATTCACTCTTCACAGAAATAGAAAAAATAATTCTAAAATTCATACTGAACCACAAAAGACCCCAAATAGCCAAAGCAATCCTGACCAAAAAGAATAAAGCTGGAGGCATCACACCATAGGATTTCAAAATGTATTACAAAGCTATAGTAATCAAAACAGCATGGTACTGGCATAAAAAGAGACACATCAACCAATGGACTAGGATAGAGAGAGCCCACACATCTGTAAACCCACACCCCTATAGTCAATTGATTTTCGACAAAGGTGTCAAATGTATACAATGGGGAAAGAACAGTCTCTTCAATAAATGTCATTGGGAAAACTGGATATCCACATGCAGAAGAGTAAAATTGGACCCTTGTCTTACATGGATTAAAGACTTAAATGTAAGACCTGAAACTGTAAAACTATTAGAAGAAAACATAGGGGAAAAGTTCTAAGACGTCTGTCTAGGCAGTGATTTCTTGGATATGACTCCAAAAGTACAGGCACCAAAAGCAAAAATAGACAAATGGGATTGCATCAAACCAAAAGTCTTCTGCATAGGAAAGAGAACAATTAATAGAGTACAGAGACAACCTACAGATTGGGAGAAAGTATTTGCAAATCATACATCAGATAAGGGGCTAATATCCAAAATATATAATGAACTCAAACTATTGAATAACAAGAAAACAAATAACCCTATTAAAAAATGGGCAAAGTACCTGAATAGACATTTCTCAAATGAAGACATACAAATGACCAATAGGTATAGGAAAAAATGCTCAGCATTTCTAATCATTAGTAAAATACAAACTAAAACAACAATGAAATATCACATCACACCTGTTAGACTGGCTATTACCAAAAAGATGAAAAATAACAAGTGTTGGTGAGGATATGGAGAAAATACTGTACACTGTTGGTGGAAATGTGAATTAGTACAGCCATTTCAGAAAACAAAATAAAGTTTCCTCAAAAATCTAAAAATAGAATTACCATATGATCCAGTAATCCCACTTCTGGGTATATAACCAAAGGAATTGAATCAGCATGTTGAAGAGATGTTTGCACTCCCATGTTCATTGTAGCATCATTCACAGTAGCCAAGATATGGAAACAATCAAAGTACCTATCAATGGATTAATGGACACACGATGGGATACTGTTATTTTTTTAAAAAGGAAATTATGTCACTTGTGACAACACAGATGAACCTTGGGGACAGTATGCTAAGTGAAATAAACCAGGCATATAGAGGCAAATACCATATGATCTCACTTATATATGAAATCTAAAAAAGTCCAACTCATAGAAGTAGAGGGTTAAATGGTGGTTATGAGTAGCTGCCAGGGTAGTGGGGTGTTAGGGAAAGAGAAGACACTGGTCAGAGGATACAAAGTTTCAGTTAGAGAGGAGTAGTTTGATCTGTCCTATCCTATTGATAATCTATTGCACAGCATGATGACTGTAATTAATGATAATGTATTGTATCTTAATACATATTCCACAATGTATACATATATCAAAACACCACATTGTACATAAATATATACAATTATTACTTGTCAGGTAAAAATAAAAAAAAAAGATCTAGAAGAATTTGATCAATGTGAGAAGTTGAGACAGATTTTAAGAAAATAACTTTATCTTTGCCAAAAAAAAAAAAAACTTTGGCAAAAGCCCTCCTCAGACTTTGCTTCCCTCCTGTGCTTCTTTTGACTATAAAAGTATGAGAGATTCGAATGACAACTGATATTTCCATGTATAAGGTTAACTGATATCTTTTCGATATTTGAAGGCTCCTTTATAACGAAGCCAAGATATTGACTCCCATTCCCAGTTCAGAGTAGTTTGATTTCACAAAACAGGAACATGTCTTAGGAGCTGTTAAAACAGGACTCTCGCTCTAAAGGACCAGAAGGAGAAATGTGGCCCCAACTCAGGGGTAAACCGCTATGTCTCCACCCTTGGTAACGTCACATAGCGTCCCTCTGCATTCCATGCTTCCCATGGGAACTCGCTCCTTGCTTCTTCCCATGGCTGCACTGAAAAACTCATCCCTTTCATTTTTTCTCTCCAAGTTCTTAATTCTTCTTTTTCTAATTATCAATAATAAAACATTTGTCACTCTGACATACTAACTCTGCTCTGAAAAATGTTTCTTTTCTTTATCACCAAATTGCACAGAAATGACCCCCAAGGCCACTTTCTCCCCTCAGGGACCAAGATGCTTGATGTCTTTAATGTCCACATCATCGACAGCTCCTGAGCATCTCCTATCTGTAACACCTGATGCCTGGCTTCAATTTCATGGATAAATTTATACGATCCATTGCTTAAGACACATGGAAAATTGTATCTTCTGTCTCTTTTAACAGACTGCTGTTGTTCACCAATGTGCACATTCTCCTCTCTGGCTCATTTCTCAATCCCCTTTCATCCAAGGGAGGCCATGTGATTAGTTTGCACCAATGAGCGTGTGTAAAATAATGAACGTTATATTCCCAAACCTGGCACCCAAACCTCCTGCATGATACTTCACGCTCCTCTTCCTTTGCCTGTAGGCCAGATGCTCAGTGTTATGCCGTTGAGATTTTAAGGTTCATCTGTTACAGAGGCCATCATTACTTACTCTAATATATTACTCTTCTTTGAGACTTTTTTCCTATTGCAGATTTTATTTGTGCATGTAATAATTTAAACATTTCAACAGGATGTGAGATGTTTTGAAAAGCAACGATCTGCCTGTGAGCTGGGGGAAATGCAGTGTGCCAGCGGTGCTCACAACTGCAGGAGCTAAGATGAAATATAAAGGCCCCAGTTAGATTCAGGGGCCTAATTGGATAGTCCCTGTGGAGCCAGCGTTCTGCAACAAGTAAGCCTGTTGCTGGCTCACAAAATGCTTGGTCCATACCACCGCCTTTCATTTGAGCAGATGGGGGTTTTGATATAAATTGTGCTGGCATTTGCTGCTCTGAAAATAGATTTGGTTTTGCCTGCTTCCAAATGCAGTCCCAATAAGCAACTATCAACAAGTTCCATTTCCTCCCTTTAGGCAGGTCAGCAGGAACAGACCTCTATTTCCTACTAAAAAGCACGGGAATAAAGCTCAGGACCTCAGGCTTGCGGGGGCCCTGGGGCTTTGCCTTGTTGGTGCCCCACCAAATGCAGAAATCTTCTCTAGAGCATTCCAAGTGGAGCATCCAACCTGTGTTTGCTTGCTCTTTTTGATGGGGAGCTCACCACTCAATGAAGCAACACATGCTAGTGTGAAAGAGCACTGCCAATTAGAAAGCTGAAACTGACATCCAGGAAAATTCCATTTTTCAGTCCCATATCTGCCCTTTAGAGGCCCCCCCCCCAAAACAGTCTCATCTCCACATATTGAGCCTGCAGGCATTCCAAGACAGCACTGAAGGCTGGACTCTTGTCTCTTCCTTATCTCTTCTGCATACGGCACAATTCCCAGAAGCCTTCCCCAGCACATACTCCAGTTTGTCAGCGTTCTGTGAAACCGAAGCGCCAGGATGGCCAGTCTGGAGGGAATGGGGTTAACAGCCAGCGTCTCCAGAGTGCTGTGGTTCTGGGTGACTTGGGCTTTTGTGATTGGGTCTGAGACATTTCAAAAAGGAAGAATAGCCTCAGAGGACAGCGGCAGCTCTCCACAACTCCAGTAAGATTCAAATGAAGATAAGGAACACAAAGACCTGGGCCTCATAGAAACCCTGGCACGGATTAGTATCAGAACATGCTCTGGAAACTGCAGGGTGCACTGCAGTTCTGACCACAGGGACACCTTAGCTGCAGCTTGGGGGCCCAGCTGCGTCCCCCTCTACTTCTGCAGCTCTAGGTACCGCCCACCCACCCACAGCCTCACCCTTCACTGCCCGTGTCTTCATGGTACTGCTCATCCCTGGCTGACCCCTCTTCACTGTCCATGACGCCTCTTGCCTCCTGTCTTCCGCCTTGTGAGTGTGTCATCTGTTGTCTTTTCCCAAAATATTCTCTATGCCTTAAATTCAAAACTTCCATGGGCAGAGAACATGATATTTTTGCTTAATCAGCATCAAGCCAGCCGTGCAAAGTTTTAGTGCTAGCAGCAGCTGGCTAGCCTACAGGTGAGTTCCAGTACCCTGCCCAGGCAATCAGAAGGGATGAGACGGTGGGGGGCAGGAGAGGAGAGTGGCAATTTCTACAGAAGGGACTCTGGGTTTTCAGCAAGACAGGCCTGACCCGGCTTAACCTTGTCTTATACCACAGTCGCAAATCCAGGCTTATCGATGCTTTTGACGGCCGCATCACACTGTAAGCCTCCCAGTTATGAAAACACCCCAAAGCGGTGCTTTTACTAGCTGCTGCTAAGCCAGCACTCTCTGCTGCACCTGCCCGTGCTAGTCTTTGCCCACTACAGTTCATCGTCATGGACTCTGCTGAAGGTCCCAGTCCTGCAAGTTTGCTTTTAATCCAAATTCTATCTCCTTCTGACACCAAGCTTTTTAAAAAATCTCTGCTCTATAAATCCCAAAGGTTCCTCAGAGCCCTATAAGAATGATGAGGAGAGGAAGCAGACCGAGAAGGTTGGACTCAGCACCCAGCCCCTGCCCCACTTTGGCCAGAAAGACTGTTTAATGCAATGGAATTCCAGGTAAGAATGTCTTGGAACAATGTTTTCTGAAACAGAAATAAAATTTGAAAACTGTAGGGGCCAGGCCTTTTTGAGGCTTTTGAGCTCAGTGGTCGGTCTCATTCCTCAGTGCAAGAAGATGCACACCCCACCCCGGGCCTCCTCCTGGGCCCCATTGAGATGGTGACACTGCAGCTCCATGTCCCCACTCCAGCAGTCATTAGAGGTGGCAAAGAGCTGGAAAAATGACTGCTGACCTCCTTGCCCCGGGAAGCAACAGCCTGCTGTGCTATTTCCCACCTCGGGCTTTAACCAGCACCAATTCAGCAGGGCTGGAAGGGACGCACTGTTTATCCCTGGCAGCATCGGACCAGGGCTGAGGGACGCGGTGAAAAGTGGCTGTGGGCAGCTTCCAGGCAGGGGATGAGATGCCCCTCCACCTGTGTGTCTGTGTTGCCTTTAATAAAGCTAAAATAAGGCAGATGTACATTGTAACAGTTCCACAGGCCATGAAGGAGGATTTTCCTCTTACGTCTGAATCTTGGCCGAAGCTTCAAGCTAAGGCTAATCGGTGGCAAACAGTCCATGTTCTAAAGAGCTGCTTGACGCCTCCCAGCAGCACTTCTTGGAAGACAGCAGAGCTCGTCCTGAGACCCCTCCCTGTGCAAGGGGCTGTGTTGGAGGAGGCTGGGGCTTCTCTGCGGAGCTGACCTTTCCAAGGACAACCACAGAGGAATGGGAGGGGGAGAGAAAGGCAACGCTTTCCACCTGCATTGGCCAACTGAGGACCATGCAGGAGGGAGCCCGGCTTCTCACCCTAACTGGGTATGTACTGAGCCCCAGAAACTTGCAAAAACAAGCCCCCAGTGTTAATGGAGCAGACCAAAGTGAGAAAGTTCTTGGGAACTTGATGTGTCTCCAGGAGTTCAGAAGTGTATGGAAAATAAATGCTGCTGCCCATGGGCTGAAGCTGCAGTGAGGGCCAGGGGACGGGTTGGGGTTGGCCCCTGGGCTAGCTCCTCACTCCCTTCTGGGCAGGGCAAGGATGCACTGTGCGCATGGGACAGGGGACACTGGTGAAAGCCACTGGGCTTGAGCTGCCTCAAAAGGATCCAGCCTAAGGTGGCTGTGGGAGGGGGGACTGGTGGAAGGGGGGACTGGTGGAAGGGGGAGGCAGCAGAGAGGTCAGCAGGGGGTGCCTAGTCCATGAACAGAGGCTCTCAGGGAACCTGCCAGATGCTCCATGGAACAGCAGACTCTGGGAAACGGCCCTGGCGAAGGGAGCTGGATAGCCAGCGAGGAGGCAGAGCACCAGCTGCATGAAGAGGCCTCTGCCCCATCCTTCCGCCCCTGCTCAGCCCTAGGCAGCCAGACTGGGGGCGAGGGGGGAAAGTGGACGAGAAGTAGAATGGAGGGTGGGGAAGGACAGACCAGCCCCTTCCCCCCACAGTTACTCCCTGTACTCCAGACCAGGTTTGAGCTGATAGGAGGGACAAAGTTTTAAGCTGAATGTGAAATTAACATTTTTATTTAGGTTGGACTAGACTCTTGAATTACTCAAGATGAAGCTTCTGCAGCTTCTTTATTTAATAGCTGAAAGAGACTAGAAATGACAAGTGTCACCAAGCGACAGGGAAGTGAGTTTGAAGGCCCCGGTGGTAAAAGACAGTGTGTTTTCCTCATGGAACCCTGCTGCCTTCAGGCCACCTCAAGAAACTGGTCACACAGTCTCCGAACTTCATCTTCCCAAACCTTAGATTCCTCATCTGTCAAATGGAGAGTACAATACCCACCTCCTAGAGGTGTTTTGAGGATTAAAATGAAAATATTATAAAGTGCCTGGCACTTGGGTGTGCTCAGATGACAGGGCTCCCTTCTGCCTCTGTCTGCCGTCACTGAGCAGGTGTGTCTCTGTGACCTCCGAACCCACAGGCTTATAGGATAGCAGAGCTGAAGAGACTGTGGACAGCCATGGTCCAACCTCCTCACATCGCACATGATGAAACTGTGGTTCAGAGAGGCTAGAGCTCCGCTGCCTGGGGTCACCCAGTGGGTTAATGGGCAGACTCAACACTGGGACCAAGATCTCCTGGGCCACCCGGCCAGCCTTCTTCCTACCAAGCCCACGGACAGTCTTGTAATAGCCAAAGTGAGGGTCTACTGATTGGTTAGCTGACAAGTAACCGGAGACCTTTAGACTTGGGTCTGGCCCCCTTGGCATGGCAAGAGAGGCCCAATAAATAAATGCATTGGCGCAAGTTTTTGCTCACCCAGCAAACTTTCACAGAGCACCAGCCCTGTGCTAGGAACTGGAGCAGAGCTGGACACAGACCTGGAAACCACCACCCTCGTGTTCACTGAGCTCCCAACCCGGCAAGTTAAGGCAGCAGACTCTAAGTGCCCCTGGGGGGATTCCAGAAAGGGTTCCCAGAGGGCTTAATGAGTTTGTGCAATGGGTGGAAAATGATGGGGGTGTATCCAGGACCTTTTGCCTTCCCCTTTTCCCCAGGCAACCTAACTCTTTTAAGGGTATCCAGTTTTGAGCTCCCAGGCTCTATCGTCAGACTAGTAGGAAGTTCCCTCCAACCTTACTTTTGCCTTCAATCACAATAAATACATTACTGTCATGCACACAAGTCAAGGTTCTTGGGCAAGAGCTTTTCTGGATAATGATGAAAAAAAGGATCACGTAGGAAAAAAAGTTTCCCACGATTAGTTTGCACATCTCTATTCATTTCACAATTTAACAGTCCTGCTGATCAGCCTTTCTCTTCCCGCCCTGATTCTCTGTTTATAAATTTTTACAGCAGGAAGATGACTGGGTGGCATAGAGGAAAGATGACTACTAAGACACAGGGCTTCCTGAACACAGAAAAATGACCAGAGCTCAAGGTTTAGTTCCTGCTCAAGGTATTAAACTTCACATTCGAGTAGCACCATTCACCCAGCGATCTCAAAGTACTTAGCAGGAATGATACAAGCTGTATTTTTTTTTTTAACTCAAGTAATCAAAATCTGAATTCAGTTTAAGTAATGGCATGGATAAGCACTTACCTCTTTGGATGCAAAACCAATTAAATGCAGCCAAGGCAGCACAGTAGCTTGAATGAGTCAAGGAGACAATTCTCAGGGCCCACAGTAATCGGATCAGCCCCCGTTTGCAGCTGGCAAAATTTCCAGGGTCTCTCAATGCTCAGCAATGACTCTGACCGCTAGACTACCCCTTCCAAGCCAAAGGCACTGGTAGACAGAGGGCAAAGTCTTTTAAACAGTTTGAAAAATGGTGTGTATGTATGTTTTGAATTAGTTCCCATATTAAAATTGGAATATTTAACAAAATAATCTGCCTTATGGGTTTTCTTAAAAACTTAAAGATCACAGAGATTTAAATATTAAAAAAAGCAAAACTATTATAATAGAAGAAATCACTGGAGAATCCTTTTATAATCTCAGAGTAAAGAAGGTCTTTCTCATTTGGACCCAGGATCCAGAAGTCATAAAGGAAATGATTGATAAATTTGACCACATAAAAATCAAAAACACTACAAACCAAGTAAAAAAAAAACCCACACAACAAACTGAGGGGAAAATGCAACTCATGTTAAAAAAAGGAGAAGCTCTCTATTATATAAAGAGTTCAAGACATCAAAAAGTAAATTATCAACGACCCAATAAGAAATAACCAAATGATATGTACTGGCAGGTCACAGAAAAAAACCACAAGTGTATTTTAAGAAAAGACGCTCAGCTTCACTCACAATTTGAAAAATAGAAAGTTAAATTATATTGAGATACCATTTGTCATGTCTTAGAATGGCAAATGTCCAAAACCTTGATCATACACTGTTGGCATGTTGCAACCCCTCCCCCTGGGAATTAAAAAGCAACTATGTATGCCACAGACTGGAAACCATCTGACTTCTAATCATGTGTCCCAAAGACTGGATTCCCTTGGGAATTTTATTTTATTTTATTTTAATTTATTTTATTTTTTTAACAGTGAGTCCCTCCTTGGGAATTTTATACCTGGATTTTGACAATGGAAACAAGAACTTTGTCTGAATCCTATTTGGCGTATAACTTGGACTTGCTGCTCTCCTATAATTAGGCAAAGGTTTCAGTTAAAAATAAAAGGTGTGTGTGCTAGCTGGCTGTGTTCTTCTACCTCTTATTAAAAGAGGGAAGGAAAGGGAGAAGCAGCGGGAAGCAGGAGAAAGTCCAGCACCATTGCACACTCGCTGTGTGCCTGGAGCTATGTAGAACTTTCTATGCACTATCTCATTTATAGCCCGTGACAAACCCCAGCAAATTGCCATCCCCTTTTTTGTAGGGAGGAAACAGACTCAGAGCAGCCATGTGACTTGACTTCTTTGACAGATGTGTGCAGGGGGGCACTGAACAAAGGAACCATAGCTTGGATCCCCCTGGAGGAGAAGCTTATTTTGATATGGGTCGTTTTTGTTGAATGAGTCAGAGGAAATCTGGGAGCTAAGGGTGTCCCGGTCAGCTGCTGAAAAGTCTCAGTCACACTGCAGCAGGGTGCCAGGCCAGGGATTTAATTTGTGGTTTTATTTAATCCTCTTGGCCAGTGAAGAGAGGTGCCAAGACCAGTCTTAAATGGCTGCTCTGTGAGAGGCAAATAACAGCGGCGAACTGGTCAAATGCCATTGCTCACTCTGATTAAAGGATGAAGTACAGATGACTCTTCGCACTGCATAAATCACCAGGTTCCCGGACAGCGCATGGAGCAGGGGGAGCCAGACTGGACCTCAAGAGAGACATGAATTTCCTGCTAATAGTGCAGTTGGGGGAGGAGTCCATAAGTTAATTAGAAAACAAAAAATGATACGACTGCTCACTGAGACTGCAAAGAGGTTCTCACTGGTTTCAGCCTTCTTTGGCTTCCCTCTCCCCACACTGATCACACATGCTCCTCTCCTGGCAAGTTTGCCAAGACAGACACTAGGTTCCTGCTGACCGGTCCCTGCTTGTTAGTAGGACCACTTGTGGGTGGATGTTGTTGCGCTTGGCAAGGGAATAGCTTTGGCAATCAGGGTCTAGGGTGAAAAGGCCAATATTTTTTTCTGTAACCAAGGAGCATCCCTGATTTATTTCTTCATGGAATCCTCCATGGAGTATCAGGTTGTGATGGCAGAAATTCCCAGAGAAGAGTGACGGGGAAGAAAACCATTCAACGGCCTGGGGAAGCTGTGTTCCTTTGGAGACTGCCAGCTGCACTTCCCCATCCCCGAAACCTCCCCTGTGACCCATCTGGACCCTTCTTTGGGGAAGAAACTCTTTACATCTAGAGCCATGATGCAATCTGGTTTCGTGGGCTGCTGTGAACATCCCACTAAAACCATGGAGAAAGGGAGAGGCCAGGCAGGAAGCTGTCAAATTTTGCTGAAAACCACATTCCCAGAGTCTCTTCGACCCCAGACTCGTGTTTCCTTTCACCATTACTCAGAATCTCTGAGGGTTTTGAAACCATAGTTGTCAAAATAGTGTATTTCTCCAAAATAGCGCAACTTCAGTTAATCAAACCTTGCTAAATCAGAACACTCAGTAACTCAAACGCTATCTAGTTCCCTTTTTCTCTCTGTCATTGAAACAAAAAGGCAAAAGATAAGAAAACAACCTCAGCTCAGGGCTTTGGGTGATAACTTTCAGCAGATATATTGGCTTTGACATCAGCAATAAAGAGCTGTGGGAATTGATGTTCAGAACTACAGGCCTAGGGTCCTTCAATATCCTCAGTCACCAAAATGTCTTATACTCTATCTACTACAGTATGAACGAGAACTAAGAACTAAGAAAGGCTAAAACCAAAAGGGTTTTCTGGATAACCCTCTATTATCCAGAACCATCCCTGTCCCCAAGTTGAGCACTTAATGGAAATTTCCCTGTATTTTCCCACTGCTGAAGATATGTTTCTTGGCCATTATTCTGTGGTGTGATGGAACAGAACCACATAAAATGCACAGAAGCCTAAACCACAGGGGATCTAGTTCTAGACAAGGCTGTAACCAACTGGCTACATGTCCCTCTAATTCTCTGGGTCTAAGCTTCCTTGCCTGTAAAAGAAGCCAGTTGAATTAGCCCACGCTGCCCTTGGAATGGAGGAAAGAGAGACCAGCAGGGCACAGAGTACTTATCCATCTGGAAGAAAGAAAAGGCATCTTGGAGAAGGGAAGACCATGATTAAAGACATGTCGGTGGTAAAGCATGTTAGTCATTTTCCTTGGATTTTGTGACCCTATCTGTGCTCTTCTTGGATATGGATTAGCTGTTCCCTTCTCCAATATTTTTTTTTCTTCTGCATGTGTCTAAATTGTATTCATCCTTTTTTTTTTTTTTTTTTTTGAGACAGAGTGTCACTTTGTTGCCCTGGCTAGAGTGAGTGCCGTGGCGTCAACCTAGCTCACAGCAACCTCAAACTCTTGGGCTTAAGCGATCCTACTGCCTCAGCCTCCCGAGTAGCTGGGACTATAGGCATGCGCCACCATGCCCGGCTAATTTTTTTTTCTATATATATTTTAGTTGGCCAGCTAATTTCTTTCTATTTTTTAGTAGAGATGGGGTCTCGCTCTTGCTCAGGCTGGTCTCGAACTCCTGACCTCAAGCGATCTGCCCGCCTCGGCCTCCCAGAGTGCTAGGATTACAGGCGTGAGCCACCACGCCCAGCCTCTATTCATCCTTTAAGGTCTAGTTCAGTTTAAAACTCATCTCCTTAATCTCTCTTCTATGCATAATTTCCTTGCTGAACTATTCCAGCATTAATTTGCACCTCCACAGTGAGACTTGGTATTTTGCCTTATATTAAAATATTCCATACCGACCAATAGTCTCCTAGACATGGGGTTGTATTGCATATTTGTATACCTAATGATGCCTAACAGAAGGCCTCCTGCATAGTAGGTGCCCAAATTACTGAAGAATGACTGATTGAATGAATGAATAAATGGAATCCCATAATATCTGGACATAGCAAAATGACTCCAGTATAACCTAAATGATATTTTTATTTTAAAAGTCTTACTTAGATCTTCTTATAAAAACACTGGAATAATCCCATTCCAACTTCTATGGCTTATTGAGTTACGGATACCACACTTGACTACTTCTTAGAATATAGAGGAACCTTTATTTTCTGACAATCAAATCTTTGATGATTGCCATGCACAGTGCTCTTGTCATGGTCTTCAAATAAACGTCTGTGACAACATTTCAGCCCAAGCCTGCTGGGAAAATTTAATTCCTCTCTTATAGTTCTACCTCCCAGGAACCAGAAAATACTACTTAGAGAATCAGTAATCTTTATTCAACACAAATAAGGGGAAAAACAATACCCATGGCTCCTTAAAATTGTACATTAACCACACTGCAGAAAGTATCTCATTGATATTAATATACTTACAGCTTATTACACAAAAATTAATTAAAAATTAAATAAGGCCAGTGCTCAAAATTCTGCATGTCTAATTTCCCCACCCAAGCAGCTCATACAATGAACAGCGAAAATTCTAAGAGCATTAGTTTATCACAGTGGAGCATACAACTCCATTTTGGTTCATTCCCTTTCAAAGGAAACGGGGACTCTTTGTGGCTTTATGGATGTTCCACTAACATGTCATCTTTGGAGAGGGGCGGTTAGATCTAAACAGACTCGATGCTGTTTTTCTATGATTCTCAGCTCAAGCCTCAGGCCCTAGAGAAGTGCTCAGTTATTTCTGAACCACAAATGGCCCATCCCAGACAAGATGACTAAAGTTGAAGACAGCAGTCTCTGCGGGCCCCATATATCTCTGCAGACTCAAGGGTCGCTCAGAGAGAGGAAACCCCTGCCAGTTGGATGAGGCTGACTCCTATCTGCCTGGACCCCAGTCTCTTCTGCTCCCTGGGGTAGCCAGGTAGAGTAGAAAGATAATGAACCCCAGAGTTTGACAGACACTGGAAAGCTGGTTTCCATCTCTGAGCCAGTTTCCTCACATCGTGCCTGCCTTAGAGAAAATCAAGAGCCCAAAAAGAGAGCATGTATATTGCACCTGGTACAGAGCAGATGTTCAATAAATGCTCTCTCCACTTAAGATGAAACCAAAAGTTTCAGTCTGACAGTTTGGCAGCTTCATTTATTTCTCCACAACAGAGAATATTCACATGTCTCTTGCCCGTCAAATCTACTGGGCCATAAATTCTCGAAGGTAAGAGCAGTTTCATTCACATCTGCATTCCCAGCGCCTCACACAGAGCCCGGCGCACACTGTTGGTCCATAAATGTCTGCAGAATGAATGAAAGAAAGAATGGGCAAGCACAGCCACTGTTGCTGGGTGCTCACTACTAGCAGTTTACACATACTAGCATATTTAATGTTACAACAACCCCATGAGGTAGACGTCGTCTCTGTTTTATGGTTAAGGATACAAATGCTCAAAGAGATTTGGTATGGCAGCTTCACTGAGGCTACACAAATAATAAATAAACCATATGAAATTGCTTATATTCCATCATGTAGAAAATGAGTATTTACTATGTGTCAGGCACTGGGAAAATATCCTACATATGCTATAATTTAAGTATATTAAAACCTTGTGAAACAAGTGAATTTACAGATGAGGAAATTGAGACTCAGAAGGATTAGGTAACTTGCCCATGGTTTCAATCCTTTCAGACTTATGACAATGGCCATTTCAAATCTCATCAACCTGATATTAAAAGGGGAAGTCAAGGAAGGAAACACCTGCCAGTTGGATCAAGCTGACTCCTATCTCCCTGGACCCCGGTCTCATCTGCTCCCTGGGGTGGCCAGGAAGAGTAGAAAGATAATGAACCCCAGACTTTGATAGACACGGGAAAGCCAGCCCTATCTGCCTGAAGCCCCTGGGATGCTCCTTGCCTCTTGAATAAATGGATTAATAAATGGCAGGAAGGGAGAGGGACAGGGAGAATGAGTGGGCAGAGAGAGAGAGAGAGAGAGAGAGAGAAGGGAAGGTGTTCTCAGGCACTGTAACTATCTGGGTAATTCCTACAAGGCCAGAGCTTTCCAATTTCATCTTCTGCATAATTGCTGCCATGCAGATTTCCAAACCCGGCAGTTCCTGGCCAGGGTGTAAATCAGCAAAGAGGAAGGCCCCTCCTTTATGCTCAGCCCCAGAAGGGCCATATGGGTGGTTTCTTGTCTCCAGCTCCTGCCCCACATACAACCATGTGCAGCTGGCCACGCTCTGCCGGGGTTGGCATCATGGGGGCATTCCCTTCTGTTCCCATTGGCCCCGAATGGCTCATCAGGGCAGGGGGACTCCCCTCTGTAAGGCAGCCCACAAGGCTGGTCAGACCCAGCTCGCTGTTCTAGGGAATCACTCTCACCAAGGCCTCCTAAAATCGCTGGTTCCTCACTAGCAGAAGTAGGACCAGCCCAGTAGAGATCAGGGCAAACCACACTGCAGCCAAGGCATGTTCTCCTCCCAGCCGGCCCTGTGGCACTGGAACAAGGAGTCACAGAACCAGGATGAGGGATGGCTCCTCAGAAGAAAGAGCTTGGGTTTGGGAGCACAGAGCCCTGGGGTCTTCCTCTATCTGTGACCTTGTACAAGTCCCCTCCCCTCTCTAGGGCAGGAGACTGAGCAACTCTGGGGCTTGATCATCTCTTTTAAGCCTAGAACCACCCTGTGATGCAGGCATAAGGTTTTCCATTACAGATAAGGAAACTGCAGCTCAGAGAGATTAAGTGACTTGTACAATGTCACACAGCAAGGAAACGGGGAGCTGGGACCTGACTCCAGGTCAGTCTGGCTGTGAAGCCCGCATTCTCCCACTGCCCTGTCAGGGGCTCTGCTCCCTCGTTTGTAATAAGGGATGATGGTCATTATCTTAACCTCTGTGCTGGGGCAGATCCATCTCTTAAGAAAGCCTCTCTCTTAAGGCACTTAATGAGCTCTCAAGTAATCAATGTTAGGAATTAGGATCATTATATTGTTCCGTCCGCCATTTCTGGCCTCAGTTTCCCAAATTTCCACCTCCATGATTTTTGCCATATTCTAATATCATATATACTAATATTTAATGTTTGTCTTTGAATCCAATTTAAATCAACTCATTTTTAAAACTCTAACATCATCTTAAGCAATACTGTACATGAAATCAAGGGTTTCATGCATTGATTACATTCTTTCCTAATATACAAAATTAATTGATAATGATTAAATTACAAACTGTTCATTCAGGTGACACATAGGAGCAGCCTGTGCAGAAAGGCTCTGTGAGTCTCTGCCCCTCCCCCTGTGTGCACGTGTGCATGCCTTGGACCCCTGTCATCTCCCAGCTGTGCGCTTCATCCCGCCATGATGGATGCTGGGCTGCCATGGAGGCTGCTGTGTGATGGGAACCTGGACTGCTGCAGGTGGGCAGAGGAGAGAGAAGCTGAGCTCTGAGGACCCAGGGAAGCATGGCTTCTAGGTGGGATGCAGCCAGAGAGGAATGGAGTACCTGAGGCAGGAAGAGGTGGAGAGCGAGGGAGAGGGACAGTTCCCTCTACCAGAAGCCACAGCATCAACCCCAAGGCCTGGCATCACACAGTGTGAGGCTAGACAGAGAGAGCAGCTGATCGATGCCTTCAGGGGCAGCGGCATCCTCAGGGGTCTAATTATGGCAGGCTGGGGAGGGGGGCAGGCACCACCAAGCACCCTACCACATACTGTAGAGATTGCCCTTGGGTACTACTTTGTTTTCCTTGTTAGCTTAGATTTAATTAAAACATAACAGTATATAGAAAAATGTACAATTCGCAAGTGTATGGCTCAATGAATTTTCAAATACCGAAAACACCAATGTAATCAGCACCCAGATAAAGAAACAAGACATCAGCTTCATCCTAGAAGCCCTTTCATGCTCCCTTCTAGTCACTGTCTTGTCCCATGGGTGAACACTATCCTAATTCCTAATACCAGAGATTGGTTTTGCCTATTTTGAACTTTATAGAAATGAAATGATACATATGTAGCCTGTGCCGGGCTTCTTTTGTTCAACATTATGTCTGCAAGATTTACCCACGTTGTTGCAAGTAGCTTAGTTTGCAGTTTGTTCATTCTCATTGATGTATAATAGTCCATTGTATAAATAGACTACAATGTATTCATTCTGCTCCTAAGGGGTATTTGGATAGTACTCAGTTTTTGGCTGTTATGAATGATGTTGCTATCAACACTGTAGCACATGACTTTTGCCTTCATTTCTCTTGGGTTTATACCTAGGAATGGAATAGCTCAGTCATAGTACATGTATCTGTTCAGGTTTAGTGGATACTGTGACAGTTTTACAAAGTGGTTGCACCAATTTTCACTCCCACCAGCAGTGTATATGAGTTTTAGTTGCTCCATATCCTTGCCAACACTCGGCGTTTTTTATCTTGTTAATGTCAGCCATTCTGGTGTGTGTGTAAATCACTCATATTTTTGTTTTGTCTAAACTGCACAACAGCCTATAGGTTAATGTCATTTGTAAAGCAATGTGGTGTATTAGACTGACTCAGAAGACCTAGCCTTTATGTTTGCTCTCCCGCTACTGATGTGATGCTATCAGGAAAGAATTGCCACGGGTCTTTACAAAGCCCTCACTAGGGCCTTACTCATTCATCTTACCCTCACAACAAACTGATGAAAGCAGACAAGGAAGGAATTACTCCCCAGGTCTTACCTTTCCAAGTAAGTAGCTGAAACAAAATTCAGGCCTCTCAGTGTCCGTTCACTGAGCTAATACTGACTCTTAATTCACTTATTCCCATTTCTAAGCACCAGCTGTGGAACTCCATGATCTCTGATGCTTCTTCCAGTGTAAATATGGTGGACTGATTGGTTTGTAAATGTATGGGTGGTTTACCCACTGAGTATATTAACAAATGGAAGATCCTTGCTCAATCCGGCCTAAGAGGAAACTAAAAGAATTTGGAATGTACATTTCTCTCATTCCCTATTTCTTCTCATCAGACTGAGAACCAGGTCTTGGAGCTTCACCTGCCGTGGACCCTCTCTCATGACAACCAGAGAGCAGACAGGGAGGAGCTTCGATTGCTGCCGCAGCCTCCTTTCTCAGCTGCCCTGATGCACGCACACTGCTGAGAACCAAGTTCTGCCCACACTCCCAGGAGAATCTTATTCATGAGATTCCTTGCTATCAGACATGTCTCCTAAGTTTTCTAATTGATGGATTTCTGCAGTGCTTTTGATGAGGCTCACCTGCAGTGCCTCTCCACTAAAGATAGTAAAAACGTTACATGGTTTCAAAGAAGCAAATGATTGTCAAACAGTATTTCAACAACAAAGATGAAAAAAATAAGGTTCAGAAAAGGTGAACAGCTTGAAAGGAGGGGCCATGAAAGAAGGGGAGACACCCAAAGTCCAGCACAGTGCCAGCCCCCCATTGCCACTGAGCCCCAAACCTCCCTGACCCGAGGCATGTGTCTGCCATCAGGTGTGCTCGGGTCCACAACCCTCCCGGAGCTCCTATTACATGCACAAGGTGGCCAGGTGTTAGTTACCCTTGCTTCCTCCCTCTCCCTTGCCTCCCAGATGCCATTAACCAAGTCCTACAAACCATCTATCTCTGGAATCCATCCCTTGCTATCACTCCTTCCTGCCACCACTGGAGGTGAGCCCATGGTTGTCCTCCTACCCGGATTCCCGCAACAGCCCCTAACTGGTCTCCCTGCCTCCACTCTGGCCACCCAGCTACACAGCAGTTGCAAATCTGATCACAACACCCCCACCACCACCACCACAAACCCTCCAATGGCTTTGAATGACCCTCAGAAACATGCCCCAAGCCCTTTTGATTATCTGCAAGGCTCCCCATGATCTGGCTGCTGCCTCCCTTTCCAGCCTCATCTCAATCCTTTCTCCCTTGGTTTATTTTGCTTCAGACCCACTGGCCTTTTTGGTTCCCTAAATATGTCCCTACTCTCTCCTGCCATCATACTTTACATACACTAGTCCTTCTGGTTGGAATGCCTTTTTCCTGATCCTCATTTCTTAAATTACTTCTGTTCATCCTTGGATAAGAGTTTCAGCTTAGAGTCTCAGCCTTAGACAGTGCTTTTCCAGAGAGCCCTCCTCCAAGCCCAAGGTGAGGGGTGATCCCTGAGGTGTATGCATCCTAGCACCTGCACACTCCCCTCTGGAAACGCTCATCCCACTGGTAATTCTTCTTCAGTGTCCAGCCCCCCTCCTAGACTGCAGGCTCCCTGAAAGCAGGTGCCGTGCACATCTTGCTCATTGCTCGTCCTCAGCCCCTAACGTGCAGGCGGCCAGAGAGGAGGCTCTCAGTAATCACTGATGGACTGAGAGGCTGACTGAGTGATAGACTATTCACTTGATTGCAAGCACTGGACTCAGTGCCAGAAAGTCAGAAGATCTTAGAACAGACCACTGGCTTTCTTTCCAGCTCTGGTCTGTAGCCATGAGCTATGTGACCTTGGGCAGATGACTTCACCCCTCTGTGCCTCAGTTTCTTCATCTTTACAATCACAAGCGCAATGCCTGCCCTTTCTGCCTCACAGATGCCGTAACAAAAAATGAGATACCAGCTGTGAAAACGCCTCGCAAACTGAGGATGCGCCAAACGGGGCACACCGAGCACTCCAGGGCTATGCTCTCAAATAACCCACATCTCTGGCTCTCTCCGCACCCGCATAGAAGGGAGAGGTCTCCACCAACCCTCTACCCAGTCCCCGTCCCTCAGTGCATTGTCAGGGCACCTTGAGATTGAGCTGACAGCCTCCTGATAAATAATAAATGGGACACAATGAGATGGAGGAAAGCTGGAAGAGACTTACAGAGATGGAAGAAAGATACTCCAGCTACAAAAAAATAACTAACTCACTCCTGGTGCACTCTGTCTCTGGGGTGTTGTAAGGAAGGAGAAGGCCCCTAGACGCGTGTGTGAAGGGAAGGAACTGCTGTTGATGGTGTGTGTGCAGAGAACGTGGCCTGGGTACTCAGAGATCCTTCAGACTCCCCCCGACCCAGGGGCTTGGCTTCCAGTGGCTGCAGGAGTTCAGACTAGCTGGCAAGGTGGTCCAGCATGGTGGCACCTCTTACTGCTAATGCAGTAGTTTTCAGAGTGTAGTCCCTGGAGCAGCAGCATTGCCTGGGAACTTGTTAAAATGCAGATGCTCAGGCCTTGCCCAACCCTGATGAATCAGAAGCTCTGGGAGTGAGACGGAGCAATATGGCCTTGAATGAGCCCTCTGGGTGACCACAGCACACCTACGTTGGGGGACGGCTGTGCTGATGGGCAGAGGAGAACAAGTGAGGAGGGGAGACATGAGAGCCTTTCCCATCTGACAGAGGTGTGCCAATGAACCTCTGGCACCACCAACATGGCCCCCTGCATTTCAGACTAGCTGAGGGAGGATTTGATGTCAAGTTGTTCTGTGCACATGTCTGTGATTCCCTTTATTGCATACACACACACACACAAAATCAATCCTAGAACCCAAGCAGAGCCTTGAGAATAGGGGCTCAAAAAAGCAGACAACTGTTCATACCTGCCCGCTCTCCTTCCTCCCCCATTGGCTCTGGAAATATCGGCTATGGGGATGCATCTCTGTGTCCCTGCTCAGTCTGGAGGCCTCACCATTGAGAGGGAGGAGGATGAGAGATGGGACAGAAGTTTGTTGACTTTCAAGTATTTCCATTTACATCCTTCTACTAAGGGGAATCCTGCATTTGCCTTCTTGGTTTTCCCCCCTGTCTTGAAAAGGAAAAAGATTCTCACTGACTAGGAGAGAGACTACGTCCATACACATATTAAAAGTAGAGAAAAAATAAAGTAGGAAAGAAACAGAAAATGCTTTCCTGTCATGTGTAGTGAGCTCTGGGGTTTGGGACAGACCGAGGGGTGGAGAGAAGCCGTAGGATGTGAGAAAACGGGAGAGCAGACACAGGGTCTTCCACCAAGGGTTGTGGTGAATGGGGATGAGCATCTTTGATATTTCCAGGAAGGGGAAGTAATGGATTGTGGTTACTTTTTAATTTGAATTTCATTACTTTTAAATTTTCATTTTGATTGTTAATCCTGGGATAAAACAATGCTCCAAAACTGGATCCTGTGCCTCTCTAGTCTTATTAGGGTCGCACATACCATGTGACAATCACAGTACAACTGCAGAGCTGTAGCAACCAAGTGCTGCGCTGCACACAACTCACTCTGCTCACACAGACGGGAAAGGCCTGTCTATAGAGGAGACATCTACGCAGGGTCTGGAAGAACGAATGGAGGCCAGCCAGGTATCCAAGGGCAACTGCTCAGTGACAAATGACCTGTATCTCTAAATAGCAACTTGGTGCAAAGGACCAACAACTTTCAACAGAAGCATGAGCTACCATTCTGAATATCGTGGGTAACAGGGAGCATACCCAGGCCCTCTTTGGACAGGCGGCGTTCACCTCAGTTGCATGGGGAAAGTTTATGATCAGCCAAGGGAGTTTTTGGGCTGCCTGAGAAGAAACCATTAGGTGGAACTTGCCAGTGCTGAGGCACCTCCCTTTCCCCTTAGCTCTGTCACCTGTTAAGAATACTAACTCTTGTCTATAAAGCTGGCCCTCCTCCCCCGCTGTCAGGGTCTTTGGAAAATCAGAATATTCTGTCAGCGCTCATCTCTATCCACAACAGCAGCAACATTGCAGTTCTCATTTATTGGGAACTGGATCAGGTTTGAAAGAGATCTGAGAGCTAAATAATAAGATAATATTATTCCCACTTTACAGATGAGGAAACTGAGCCTCAGCTGGTATACAGGGGAGCCAGATTGAACCCAGGTAAGTATGGGGCCAAAGCCTTTCTCTTATCCACTAAGCCCTACTGACCCTCCCACCCACTGTCTCTTTCTCTGTCCCCTACACTGTATCATGACTTTGCTACGAAAAGAGGTTTTCTTCGTTTAAGTCCTCACTCCCCAGCAAAGTGCCCGGGATATACGAGGTGCTCAGGAAACATTTGTTTAATGGTCCATTAAAGGAAAGAGCTCTTGTTGTGTCAAGGAATCTGTGAGGCCTGGTCTCACTGTGAAGTCAGGTATAATGTGAAGAATGGCACACGGAGTCCCTGCCCCCAAACATCAACCCTGCGCACATATTCCATCTATCGTACTTCCTTATGTGTGTCTCAATGTGCTTTCTTTTCAGCAAAAAGAAAAAAATGAGAATATCCTATACAGGAGTCATCAGACACATCTGCACAACATAGTGACCAGGAGTACAGACGCTAGAGGCAAATCCCCCAGGGTTCAAATCTCGGCTTAGCCAGATAACAGCTGTGTGACCTTGGATAAGGTAGTTAACCTCTCCATGCCTCGGCTTCCTTATTTGTAAAATAGGGATAACAGCATCAACTTAGTAGAGTTGGTATGGAGATTAAATAAATTAGTGTTTGTAAAGTGCTTAGATTATAGTGTCTGGCACACTTAACATTATTTAAGTGTGCATTGAATATATAATCAGGCAGGGCTCAGATGGAAACCAGCAGAGTCAGAATGAAATTCCATATGAAAGGGAAGATGAAAGGTTACAGTTGCCTGAAACAGCAAGTCTGCCATTTTTCTAACGTAGACAAGGCTGCCTCTGCCTAATCTGTAGCTCTTGGAAAGGTCCCCAGTACTCAGGATGTCCCCCTTCTGTCTGCATCCCCTGAAGGAGGGCAGGAGATGGGTCGGGTGGGACAGCAGCTCCACAGAGGATGCTGGGCGGGAAGGGGCTGTGGGCGTCCTGGGGCTTGTCCCTCTGGGGTCCAGTCTCCTGTGCCCAGCAGTTCCCAGCCCCCAGCTCAGCCCCAGGGCTCCCACCCTCCCCACTGAATCCTGAGCCTCTGGACCAGCCCAGAACCTCAGTCATTGCTCTCCAACTCTGCGTTAAGTAAAAATCCCAAACTTTGGAGCCAACTAGACTTGGGTTCAAATCACAGCTCAGCAACGGATGATGTGTGTGACCTTAAGTAAGCAGCCACCCTCTCTGAGTCTCAGGTTTTTCATCTTCAGAATAGGGTAGTGGGGAGTAACATGTCCACCTCCAAGGGATTTGGAGAGAACTAAACTAAATAACGAAGGCAAGTCCTGGGGGCATGGAGCCTGAAGCACTGTAGGAGCTCTGTGAATATTTGCTGAAGGAATGAATGACTGAAAGGCCACTCCTACCAGAGAATCTGGAGCCCTGAGGATGTGTGCTCAGGGCTTCCACCACTCCACTTAGAGAGGACGGGACCCAGCACTGCATCCCTCTTCCCTCTCAGCCTGGCCAAGGCCCCTCCAGGCAGCCGAGGGCTGTCTAAATCTAGTGATGGGATGAGGAGGAGAGCTTCAACACCACCACCCAGGAGCAAGGCTGAGAGCTTAGCCAGTGACTGGGAGAAAGTTTGAAAAGAAATCAAGTTCTGTTAGTGAAAGATCAGAACAGGCAATGCCTAAATTAGTCTCCCTGCTTTGTTAAGTCTGGAAGTCACATAAAACGCCAGAGATTGAGGAGGGGATTCTTTTCTTTCTTACTTTCTCTTCTTTTAAACCCTCAAGCATCCTTCCGCTCTTTGCATTTGCAGAATAAACCCACCACCTTGCCAGCTTCCCAAAGGCCTGGCTGGCGCGGGTGGGCCAATGATTTGCTCACCAAGGGAAGCGATGTTCCCAAAGGGGAAGAAAGAGACGTGTGATTTACATGGCTTAATATACTCATTAAGGGTTTAATTGGAGTCACTTTGCCACTGATCCTCCAACAGCCCCCATTTCCCCCCATTTAATTAACAGAGTAACCTTTAGCTTCACAACTCATAAAGAAAGCCACGTATAAAAGAGCGAGTGCTATCCACTTCCCAGTCCCCATCCTAGCAGGCAGCTTAAAGCCCCAGTGGGACTCATGATTCTGGGGGTGCCTTTCTTCAGTATGGAATATTAACATCCTCAGGAAAAGAGAGGCTATAGCGTCTGAGTCAGCCAGGCCTGGGTTCAAATCCTGACTCTGCCATCCACTAGCTGTGACCCTGGGCTACATACGTAGTGTCTTTGAGCCTCAGTTTCCTCATCTATAAAATAGGGATGATAACTAAACAGACAATTCATAGGGTTGTTGTGAGGTTCAAATGAGTGTAATGCTTGTTATGAACTTAGCACAGTGCCCGGCACGCAGAAGTCCCCAACAAAGGTTTGCAGTCTGCTCTTATCACTAAAGTCACAAGAGTGAAGGATAATGGGTTTGGGGTAGCAGGAAGTGAACTGCCAAGGGGTTTCTCAAACAATGATAAATTGTCATTTTGCCTTGATGGAGACACAAAACAGTTTATAGGAAAGCACATAAAATAATTCTAGCAAAAATTAGTTGGAGTGACTCTACATACACCATTACCCGTATGTAATCAAGGTTCGGAATATTTGAGCTGCTTGCCATGGTCTCCATGGGTCGGCTGTCCCCCTCCCAACTTCCCTTTCCTGCCCTTTCCCTGCCCGCTTGCAACATGGAATATAAATAATTAATGCTATCCAATTACCTAAGGCAAAAATAAATAAAGCTTCAAGGGGGTATTGGATTTCCACACAAATCCACCATTAGGAAGAGGATGCATGCCACGTGCAGGTGTCTGCATCTCGAAAGCCATTTGTGATGGGGCCGCTCAGTGGGTACCAGGGTTAGTTAAAGCTCGCTTCATTACGGTGGCATTGGGGCAGATGGGAACTGACGGCGCTGGGCTGTTTTCATAGGGAAATGTGCACAAAGTCCCAGGTCAGCGTGGTGATAAATGGGCTTGCCGACAATTTGCTGGGAGCGCGCATCTTGGGGGGCTCCTGAGGTCATGAAATGTCTGCTGTTAAGCTATACAATTTTCTTTACTTATCAGTTCCAACCACATCGCAGACACATATTTGAACAATGAAACAAAGGACGACACGCATTATCATGCCCCAGCCGGAGAACGGGAGCGGCGCTAAGGCAGACGGTGCTGATTGGACAAAGCCCGGGACACACCGAGCTCCGGGCGTGGAAGGGAGACAAGGCCGGTGATTGCTTTTTTAAGTAACAATGTGTAAGGGGGGTGGGCGGGGGCGGGTGCATGGGGGCTGCGGGCGGGCGGGGCATTCTCTAAAGAGTGCAACTTCAGAGGACTGAGGTCATCTGTGATATACAAGGGTCTGGGTGACTGGCTTCATCATTCACACAGCAGCCACAGAGATCTCTGCAAAGTGCAAATCCCACTGTCCACGGGAAAAAGTCAAACTCCTCAGCACGCTCACAAACCCTTCCAGGTTCTAGAACCTGCTTACACCACTGAATTCCTCTCCCACGATTCCTCTGTCCTGTTCCACACTCCAGCTATACCTGCAGCCCTTTGCACATGCTGTCCTCTCCACCTGCAACGCTCTTTCCTCTCCTCCTTCATCTGGCGAACTCGCAGTCATTCTTTATGAGATTGGCTTCCTCCAGGAAGTCTTCCCTGACCACCATTGGTGCTCCTCGCCGGCCTGTTCAGCTGTACTGTTCAGCTCTGTTCAGCTGTACTGCTGATGCCTCGCTACCTGTCTGTAGACGCTAACCCTGCTGGGGCAGGGTCTGCCTTGTTTGTGATATTTCCAGCACCCTGCATAATGCCTGAAACAAAGTAGATGCTTGAAACTATTTATGAAATGAATGAGTAAACAGGCAAAGAACGAACCCTCACACTGGCAGGAGGCAGCAGTCTTAGGTGGGCCACACACACGTCCTGCCAAGTAGGGTCAGGACCCCCATCTCCTCCCTGCCTCCATCCAAATGAGCCTCCATCTGGCAATGGGGGACAGAGATTAAATGAGTTAACAAAGTTAACAAAACCATGCAGGTCACTACAAACAAAATCCCTAGAAAGAAGTTGGGAACTTACTCCCCCAATAGGGGAATAGTATGGACCAGAAGTTTGGGGTCAGAGAGATGAGACAGGGTGCCAGAGAATGGGGAGCAGATGGGAGCAGAGGTGATTCCAAGAAATTTCCTTAAAGCATCATGAATATGTGGTCCTGCATTTATGGGTGAGTTTTAAGGGCCAGGAACAAAGCAGGCCCTTGGGCTATAGGGAGCCGGAGCGGGAGGCCAGATACTCGCTAAGGCAGTGGTGATGGCAGAGACTCCAGGAGAACAATAAGCTTAGTTAGCTGGAAAAAAAAGAAGCCTGGATGAAAGGAAGGAGAAGAGACTCCCGGTGACATGAGGCCATCTCAAGGGAATGGATAACTCCAGAAAGATACCCAGAGAAGTATCGGGAAGCATCTGAGCGAGCAGGCCAGCCTGGAGAAGGGAGCCATGGCCTCGGCTCTGTCAACTGCCTGACTTTAGGCAAGTCACCTGCTGTCACCGTCTTCTCTCTTGCTCTTCTGGAAAATACTTCCATCCACGGTTTGCTTAGCATCTTGCCATTCTTCAGGGTGCTTCTCTGTTGATGTAGTTTAATCTTCCCACATCCTATGAGATAGGACCTCACTCAGCAGATGAGGAAACTGAGGTCAGAGAAACAGAGTAACCTGTCCAAGCTCACCAGCTAGCAGTAGCCATGCTCAGATTTAAACCCAGGATGAGTCCAGAGTGTGGGTTCCCCTATGCCTAGCTCGTGTCTGGGTGGCCCAGGCTTCCCCCTGCTGCGACCCGGGAGAAGGATACAGGAGCCAAGCAGCCTGAGCCGACTACAGAAGTTGACAAAATGAGCTCCACCGCTGCTCCCTACCTCACCAGGCACCTATGAGCTCTTTCCTGGTATTTATTCCTTTGTACCCAGCATCAAATTCATATCCCACCCCCACCAATGTCATGCTTCTCCTAGTCTGTCCCAGTGATCTTGCCTTGTTTATCTAATAAGCAACCCACACCAGGCTAATTATGGGTGATGACAATGTCCTATGGCATCGCTTCCAGGTAACACTTTGGCATTTTTTTTTTTGAGACTCAAGCCTTTACCCAAAGGCCTAATAAGAAAGTAGGGAAAATGAGAATAGTCATGTTTCCCAATGGCCCTACTCTGTGCTGGGCACATGCACCAACATTATAAAGCAAGTACTGCCAATCCCATTTTACAAAGGAGGGAACTGAGACCGTGAAAGACTTAATAACTCAACTCAGTGCCACAGCTAGGAAGTGACCGAGTAAAGCTTCCAGCCCAGGCCTGTCTGAGCCTCAAACCCAGCTATTCCACTGTGTCAAGCTGTCTTTCAAAGAGTGGTGTTTTCAAGGAGCCTGTGGGTGTTCAGGGAGTCAGCAGTGGGTTTCTGATGGTGTGCAGAGGGACGGATTCTCAGGATAAACAAACCTTTCGATGGCCTTCACATCACTCCTTTGTATCCAGATAAACAGCCCTGACAGCAAAAGGAACTCAGTGGAGAACAGGAGCAACCACTACAGAACGGAGGGGGTCATTTATCAAGGAGGGGGAAGTGGGAGACCCAGGTGGGAGAGAAGAAGGGGAGGGAGTCGGTCCAATGTCAGAATTTGGGTGAAAAACAATCAATATCCTGCAGGCGCCTCCCAAACATCTGCTTCCCAATTTGTTTAGGGGACCTGGTGGTCTACAGCCAGCAGCCCTCGGCACACTTGTCAATGAGTATTTCCTTTCTTATTCACGAACATTCAGAGGCATAAGGATTCTGGGTTTTTCTAGGACACTGATACTTCCTTCCGGGGACAAGAAACAAAATATTCATGATGGGCAAGTCAGTGGCCTTTTGCCTCTGTCCTTGGTCCATGCTCCTCGTGCCCTGCCTTGTGTAACTGGGACTGCAGGCAGAGGGTACAGAGGGTGGAGGGAGGGTAGCCCAGCTGCTCAGCCATGGGGTTGAAGACCAGGCAGACAGCACTTCCAAATCACAACTTAACAAAAGCAAAAAACTCATTTTACCCTCCATTCTGTGCTGTGATTCCCTGCTGAATAGAGAGTGTGAGTTTAAAATTTAATCATGAATTCATTGGGAGGAAATAAATCTCGGAGTAAATGTTTAAAGTGCAAAATTGCTGAGCTCTTGGATTGTGATCACTTGATTTAGCATAAAAATTAAGAGTTAGTGTTTTCAAGGAGCAGAGACAGGCGCATTTAAAAATTTTTTAAATGACAGATGTCATTAATTTTTTTATGAAGTAATCTGATTTGCAATGCAGTATACAATATAAAAAAAAGCTCACTGTTCTGAACCTGGGGTTAAAGCTGCAGAAATTATCTCTATGAAAGCATCCACAGAAAGCTGAAGGTTGATCTCTCACTCTCGGCCTCATGGGCCCTAAACAGTCAGGCCCCCGACCTCTCTGCCTCCACACTCTGTGCTCAGGTCTCCCAGTTGTCTTCACAAGACCAGAAGGATCTGGCCACCCCTCTGCCTGATCATCTCTCACTCTCCCCTCACTCATTCCTCAAACTGGCCCAGCCTGCTCCTACCTCAGGACCTTTGCACGTGACCATTTCTCTACCTGGACCAGGGACCCCTGAGAGAGCCACATACTTGAGGGAGTCCTTGCTTCCTTCAGCCTCTGTTCAAATGTCACTTATCAGATAAGCCTTCCCTGATCACCCCATCTAATAGCACCCCTCCCTCATCCACAGTCGATAGCCCTGACTGTCCTTTACTCCCCCCCTACAGTACACTCCTGTGGCCACCAGGCACACGCTATCCATGTCTGTTTATTAGTTGTCTTCCAGCGCCAGAATAGAAGCTCCATGACACCAGGGCCTCTGTCCATTTTGTTCTCTGCACTATCCTCAGCGCACAGAACAAGGCTACCACACATCGTCGTTTCTCAGTGAACACTGGAATGAGTTAGATGAACAAATGGCATCCCCTCTGTTCCCCACATACACTGTGCTGCTACACGCCTCCCTGTCTTTCTTTGAACATGCTGCTCCTTTTACATGGAGTGTCCTTCCTCCCATTCCTCTGGCTAGAATAACCTATAGCTTTTTTTAATGCTCCTTTCTCTGGGAAGTTCCATATGTCTGCGCACCTTGGACCAAGGCCAGATGAGGGAGGCAGTTCCATGCCCCCTGCCAGCTCCCTTTACTGCCCCAGAGTATAATTGTTGATATGTTTCGCTGTCTCCTCTGGGAGGCGCTGACCTCCACTTGGGAGGAGGGTGCTGTTTTTCCTGCATATCTGAAACATCCAGCAAGGGCCTGGCATGTAGTAGATAGTCCATAAATGTTTGCTGATAAAGCATACAAATGATCATTGTAGCTGACACTAGTGGGCACTTACGATTAATATTTGCCTGTCACTGTTCTAAGCATTTTGCAGAGACTAATTCATCATCCTTTCAACAACAGTATAAGATAGGTGCTAAGAGAACCCCATATTTCAGACACAGAAACAGAAGCACAGAGAGGTTACATAAGTTGCCCCCAATTCACACAACGTCAGTGGCTGAGCTGGAGTTTGCACCCGGCTCTAGAGTCTGCGCTCTTAACCACCAGCCCTATTGCCTTAGTGATGAATGGATGAGGGATAAATGCTGAACCTTGCATCATATCCTTTTTTCCTTCCTTTTCCCTCTTCTCTCTACATTCCCTCTGTTATTATTACTATTTCTTGCTCCATACATTTACACTCACACATTCAATTAATAAATATTTATTGAGAACCTACAATGTGCCAAGCACTGTGCTGAGAGGTAGAGGAAACTCCATTGAGCAACACTCACAGAGACAGATACCACTTAGTCACGAGTATAGCAAGGGCTATTCATTCATGTATTCATTCAATTATCCAATAAATGTCTGTTTATTGATTGCCTACTATGTGCCAGGAGCTGTTCTAGGTACTGCAGATAAAGCACTATCCATTTATACTCAGAGACCAAAAATCAATAAGTACACAAATAGTCAATAACATTTCAAAGTCATATAAATGACATTGTATGGGAAATGAAGGGGGAAACAAAACCAGATTGTGAAGGAAATATACAAAGAACTATGAAAGCCAACAGCAGAGGGTCTTGATCTAGACATGCGATGACAGAAACTACTTATAAAGTGTTTACTATGTTTCAAGCACCGAGCTCTGCGTATACCAGCCCATTTATAGTTCATAACAAGCCTGTGTAGTGGGTGCTATTGTTATCCTCCTTTTACACGTGAGGAAATTTAGGCGCAGAAAGGTAAGTAACTTGCACAAGGTCAAACCACTAGTAAGTAGCAGACCTGGATTTGAAGCAAGGCAGCTGTGCTTCGGAGTGCACACTCCTGAGCACACTGCTAAGTTAACCCCTTCCTCTTCCATCTGGACAGGTGGTGCTTGGCTGAGGCAGCAGGAGCTGTGTGACTCTAGGTGGGACACCACCTCTTTGGACTTCAGCATTCTTGCATGAAAAACAGGACTACTGGACTCGTTCAGAATTCGACAATCTTATGTAGGGAGTGAAGGATCCTTAGAAATCACATGAAGAATTTTGTGTGCATATGAATATGACTATATTTATTATGTGTGGCACCATAGTTTAAATTACACTTCCAAAGTGGCCTGTGGCCTCAAAAGAGTTCAGCAAATCATTCCTTCTAGAATTTAGTGTTCCGTGAAATATACCGAGAAATATATCTTGTGTACTTTTGGTATGGAGTATGCCATGCACACAAATGTATATATAGGGCTCCCTGTATAGAGGGTGAGTCCTGGGTTGATCTTAAATAATTTTCCCTGCATCCTCTCGATTACCCTTGCTTCCTTTGATTTGCAATCACTCCTCCTTCAACCGCATCATTCTGTACATTGAAGATCCAGACATGGCCCTCCCTGGCTCTCATGTCATTAAGGCTAAATAAAGCTGAGCTGCACAGTTGTGATTTCATAAACGTGCCCAGTAAATCCAACAGTGAAACATTTTATTAGGTGGGAAATGCCATACATAAGTTATTTATTTGCCTGTCAAAACACAAATAAAACAACTTCATTTTACAAGGGTACAGTTTGATTCCATGGCTGTCAACACATGGCTACTGGCATGGTCAGTGAGATTTGGTTTTGTCTTTATATTTTTCACTGATATCCCAAAGAAAAATAAATATGGCTGCTCAATGCTTGGGTCTTAAGTCACTTAACATTATATGCATCTTTCAATAATGCATTAACATATAAAATATATTCTTAAAGACCAACAGAAAGAATTAATATTTTATGGGCTACAACCCACAAATGTCTTTAGAAGCACTGATAGCATTGATTGTTTCCTAAATCCATTAGGCTCTATTTTGATCTCCAATGGCTGGAGACAGTCTGCTCTGCGGTAGGAGTTATTTCGGCAGCACGATAATTTTGAGGGGGCCAATGTTGTGATGACCTTCAGCTTCTGAAACTGAGTACGAAAGATGCTCTAATAAGAAAACATAACTCCTGGTACACCCCTGCTAGTTGCCACGATTACATACTAACTGGTCAGATTAGAGCTACTCTTCTGCGATGAAATCTGAATTAATCAAGCATCACGCTGGTCCAACCAGTCCACCAAAAGGTCAAGTTGGAACCCTTTTCCATCAGGGTGATGACAATGATTATAATAGTAGCAGCTATCATTTATGCAATGGATAATATGTCTCCTGTATAATCTTAGTGGGCACTGTTCACATCATAGGGTAGAATATGACAGTAGTGTCTTCTTGAAGAAGGATACATTTTTCTAATTCTAACTCACACAAAGGCACCATGCAGACTAGTGACAGCTTCATCCTCCAGTGACCTGTGAGTAAGGAATCATTATCCCTGTTCCACACTTGAGGAAAGGGACTTAGGCAGATGAGTGACTTATGTATAGACGCATAGTTAGCCAGGGTTGATGCTGTGATTGAAAGCCAGTCTCCCTGGCTTCAAATCCTGTGTTATCTTCCCTACACTGTGCTGGACAACATACAAGCTGGCTGGTAAGAGGGACCAATGTGACTCCAGGAGACTGAAGGACGACAGCAGCTGGAACAGATGGGGATGCCAGGGCAATGCCTCCTTGTCTACCAGATAGACCTTTCAAGCCCAGCAGAGCCCATCACCAAAGATTCCATCTGGAACGTAGTAGGGAGATAGAGCCCCACTCCTTTAATGAAGATAACTTATCTCCCTCTTCCTTGTGACTCTTTGTATCTTGTGGCCCATCAGATTCTCCAAAGCTCTGACTGAACTGAACCCTGGCTTATAAGGTTTGTCTCTGGTATACAGAAGGGGGCGTTTTTCCCTGCCTACCTCTCCAGACACATTTTCCTACACACCGCCAGTCCCAACAACACCCTGAAAGATTTGCAGTTTCCCAAATGCACCATATCCTGTACAGCATTTACCGTTAGCTCGTATTCCTTCCCCTACTCTCATGGTCTCCTCCTTCTCCTCCTTAATTGGGAATAGCTCCAGGACCCAGCTGAAGTGCCACCTCACTCAGCAGTCTTTTCTTGAAACTCATTCACCCCCCAGGCTGGGTAAGGGGTCTCTCTTCAGTATTCCCACAGCCCCCTTACCGATCCTGCCCGAGAGCCACCAACCACACCGTACAGTGAACGTCTGTTACATCTCAAACACACCCATAGGACTGGGAGGGGTTTTTCCCCTTAAATTTTATTTGACTGTGGTAGGAACACTTAATGTGAGATCTACCCTCTTAACAAATTTTTAAGTGGGCAGTACGGTATTATTAACTATAGGCACAATATCTCACAGCAGATCTCTAAGAAAGGAAATTCTGCAAAGAGGGGCAAGGAGGATATGGATGAACCTTGAGGATATTATCCTAAGTGAAATAAGTCAGGAACAGGAGGACAATTACTGCATGATTCCACTTATATGAGGAATCTAAAATGGGCAAATTCATAGAATTAACGAGTGGAATGGTGGAGTGGGAGTTCTTGAAGGCAAGAACATCTTTAACTTCTCTAGCGTAGCTGCTGACAAGTTTCTGTTGAACGAATGAGTGAATTCTAACTGGATTTTCATCCAGCTCCCTCACTTCTGAACAAGTCAGAACTAAACATAGAGAAGCCACTCTCTCCAGGTCACCCATTCACTCTCTGCCCATCCTTCTTGGATCAGCCCAGACCACATACCGTCTTCCAAATCTTCCCTGTTCCCTCAGACCGTCTCACACCACGGTGATTTTAACTATGCTCTCATGTAAGCTCCCTTGTGTCTCCAAATGGATTAAGGAGTTCCTTATGGGAGAAGACTATTCTCAGAGAGTCGGAGGCACATAACCATGCCCACAATGTGTTCTGTGTAACCTTCCTAAGAAGTCTCCTCCGTTCCTCACTAGAGGAAAAAGAAAATCAGTCAACCCTATCTAAGCTTTACAATGAACAAGGTACTGTGTGCCCGTTAAATCCTTACAATGAATAAAGAGAAATTATGCCTATGTTATGGATTAAGAAATACCAAGGCCCAAAGTTCTGATCTCCAGTTGGACAATTAACCAGGGGCAGATCTGGAATATGTACCAAGATCAGGTCTCTTATTCTTTCCAAGACACCAGGCTACATCCTGAGCTCAAGCAAAATAATAGTATCTTCCTTCGGATATTTTCTGTTGAAGCCACAGCAGTTCAGTGTCTAGTAGTCAACAGCCACTGAAGTGGTTCCAGAGCTACTCCCAGAAACATTACCAGGTTTCATTAGCTCTCTTTATGCCAAGATTAGACTTTCAACTCAGATTCAAAGCTGAAAGATGCCCACATGTGCTTGCTTTGCAATTCAAAATTTAGAGATTTTCAGCCCTTTCTCCACTTCAGAAGCAAACTTTGTCCATCTTGACAACTGAACTGTTCTAATTCCTTCCTGGCCGAAAGGCCAGTGAATATCCCTAGAAACCCACTTGGGACATTTGCTGGGATCAGGACTCCGCATCTCTGGGTCCAGCGTGATGTGGCTTAAGGTGAGCCCTAGGGAACTGCTACCTCTGCAGAAGAGGCTCAAAGTTAGAGGCTTAAAAAGGGTGGAAGAAGCAGAGAACGGCAAGAAACCATATTTTCTGCTATCAGTCACAGTGAGACACATCTTTTGCTTCTCTTCCTACCTTGCTGACCATTTCTTCGGGCTCCTTTGCTAATGCTCTGTATCTTCCTGACATCTTAATGTTGGAGTGAGCACCCTCCAAATCAGTCCTCAGATCTCTTCCATCTATACTTATTCTCAGTGTCACAGCTTCAATAGCATTTATACTCTGATGACCTCAAATGTATACATCAGGACTGGCCCTGCACTTGGAACTTCAGACTCACGCATCGGTGTCTCCACTCAGAGGTCTAACAGGCGTCTCCGCCTTGCTAATCCAAAGCCCAGTCTCCACCTTTTCTTCTCCTCACACCTGCTTCTTCCGCTGCCTGCCCTGACTCATTAAGCAGTAAATCCATTTTTCTCCTTGCTCAGGCCAAAACTTTAGAGTCTTTTTTAATTCCTTGATTTCTCTCATAATCCAGGACTAATCTGCCAGCAAATCTTCTCTCCACCTCCAAGGCTACAGTCCCAGTCCAAGTCACCTCATTGCCATTGGGGATGGCCCACTGCGATCCCCTGCTCACTGCCGGCTTCTGCCCTCACTCCTGATCCAGTCATTTTCCACGCTGAAGCCCAAGTGCATCCTTTAAAATGCAGACCAGATCTTATCCTTCCTCTGTCCAAAGCCCCCCTTGGCTTTTTGTTCCACTCAGTGCAACCCCTTCTGGTTGCCTCCAAGGCCCCGTGCCCTTATTCTCTGCCCTCTCCCCACTCCACCCACGCTGGGCTCTCTGTTACTCCTCAAAAACACCAAACATGTCCTCATCGCAAGGCCCTTGCCTTTGTTGTCCCTTTTCTCCCAGGCCCCTCGTGCCTCACTCCGTCACCTCAGGCTCTGTTGAAATGCAACCCTATGGGTGAAGCCTTCCCTGACCAGTCCGTGTAGCACAACATCAATCACCTCATTGCCACATTTCTATTCTCTGCCCCCTACTTTTATTCATAGTGTCTCTAACCATCTGACATGTTATACGTTTTACTCATTTTACTTTCTTAATTATCTCCTGCCCTTACTAGACTATAAGCTCCATCAGGACAGGACTTGTCTGTTTGTTTCCTGGTACATCCCAGTGCCTAGAAGAGTGCCTGACTCACATTAGACAGCCAGTAAGGTTTTTCCAATGAAAGAGTGAATGGTAGAGGGAAAATGCTCAGAGGTCTAGGAAACTAACCAAGAATACCTCCCAGTCCAAAGTGGCCCTAAGAGCGTTAAAAATGCCCAACTGGCTACACTCATGGCCAAGTCCATCCTGTGCCTTCTGCCAGTGATGAATGATAAGGATCTGTACCTTCCCTGGAGGTTGTCCTTAAACAGTTGGGTAGGTCTACCCTGAGGAATCTCTGGTTTTATGACAGAGCTCTCTTCTATGGAGTTATGTTCACAAAGAGGTGAAAGGCTGCAATGGTGGATATTTTGGGCACTTATGCATCATGAGATATCACTCTGGAGGCCTGAAGATTTAGTTGGTGGCCAACAGGGGGAAGAAATAACCTCTTCTCCCCATTGCTCTTCCATGTCTCCTGCAGGAAAGTCGAACCATCCAGTCCAACAGAGAGCAAGGCAGCCTGTGGGCAGCCGTCTCCCTGCTAGCGCAGCCTCTGTGTGCAGTGGAGGGACGAAGGGGAAGAACAACAGAGAAAGGAAAGTGAGACTAGAGTAGAGATGTGGAAAGAGGGGCTCTTTGGGATGCTCCCCCATTCTCCTGAATGCTGACTTTAACTGAATTCACAGCTGCCACCAGACTCACCCAAGCACTCCCCTGACTTTCCCCAAACACACCCTGTGGGTAACAGGCATGGCACCTTCCTCCCCAGCTTCAGAACCCTGCCTCGGTGCAGACTGACCTCCCACAGCCGGTGCAGGAATCTGTCATGGGAGAGCATTCACCTATTGAGAACCATTCACGGGATGTTCTCCCATTAAGATGGAAACGGCATGCTTCTCCATCTCCTCACTTCTCTGGGTGCCAGGAGAGGCAGTGCCACATGTGTGGTGAAAGGCTAGCTAATGTCGCAGCCAGGCAGATCTGGTTCCAGTCTCGGCTCCACCCCCTGAGTCCCGGTATTCTCACCATAAAAAGAGTTCACCATCATGCCTTCAATTTGAGACCGATGAGATAACGCACATGAAGTGCTAGCACAGGGCCTGCCGTGTTATCTCAGCAGCACCGAGACCTAGAGGGGCTCTGACACATCTGCCCGCCTCCCCGCACTGGAGGCTGTGGGATCTGGGTGCAGAGCCTGGTCACGTCCCTCTGTGTCCCCTGTCTGCCTACGCTGGACCTGCACAGAGCAAGCCCATCAATAAGGATTTGCTGAGCTGCACAGAATTGCAAAATACCTGGGCTGAGGGGTAAATCCAATCTCAGACTTGTGAGAGAGAAGGAAGCTGCCTGCATTACTACCCAGGGAGATTAGCATCCTGGTAACGTCAGAGCTGAAATAAAGAGCTGCCGACTGCCTCTCCAGGTTGGAATCTGACTTCTGAAGGTGGCAGGGAGTACAGAGCGGGGAGAGGGAATTCCGGGGATTTTTTTTCTTGCAAAATTCATCACAGACACTCAGCCTAAAACACAGGGGAAAACAGAACTGTGTTTTGACTTCTAATTTATCTTCTTAATATCCACTTCCCCGTGCCCTGGAACAGGGCCAGCGAGTCTCAAAGATCACATTTCACCAGCGACCTTGAAAGTGTGATTCAACATCTCTTTTTGCAGTAATAAGATCTTTTAACTGAAAGTGACCATTTTATGAGGCCACTACATTACAAAAGAGCCAATAGGCAAACTGAAGCTCGGGGTTATTAAAGCCCTGGGAAAAATCAATGTGCTCTGAAGCCAGCATCCAGCTGCGACTTAAGCAACAGTGACCCAGAGTTCAGGAAAGGTGTTTGCCAGGGGCTGAGGCTGCATCCAAAAGCGCTGCACACCCACCAACTGTGAGTACGTCTGTGAGCAAAGGAGGGGCCTAGATCCTCAGAGGGGGTCAGCTGCGGCTCGGGAGGGGGAGTTCACATGGCTGAGACTAGCAGGGTACTTCTTAATCCCAAACGGTTGGTCAAGCCAGCGCGAGGGCTGAGCAAGAACTGAGAGTCAGAAGGGAAACAGTTCCAGTAAACTGAGGAAGGGCACCCAGAAGGCTGGAGAGTGGAGGCAGGGACTGGGAGATCAGAGACAGGAGAGCAGAAGTGGTGAGTGGTGCACAGGGGGGACTCAGTGGACCAACAAGCCAGAGTGCAAGCAGGGCTGACGTCACGGGTTCTCTGTGGTGGCAGAAGCATGGTGCATGGGGAAGCCAGCTGTGTTTAAAGGGACAACCGAGGGGAAGCCAGCAGTGCCATCTCCCAGGTCTGCTCCTCCAAAGCCAGCCCTTTCTCAGCATCCAGCTTCTAGAACACCAGGGTTGCAGCCCGCACCTCCCACATCTCCAGATGGAGGGTGCCGAGGAGAGTCAGGGATAGAGCCCAGGGACACATGTCCCCTTGCCATCCTAGCCCTGTCCCCATCACATAGGGGTGCTGGTGTTGCCCTTTCTCCTTTTCTCCCTTCCCCACTTGCCACTGCAGCCCAGCTGGAGTCTCAGAGCTGTACGGGCCCATGCTTAGCATATACAGTCCAGTCTTCCCATTTTACAGCTGGGAAAACTGAGGCCCAGAGTGGAGATGCACCTCGCCCAGTCATATGGAGAGAGAGCAGCTAGGCTGATACTAGACTCCAGGTCTCTTGACCTCATCCACATCTTGACCTGTGACATATAATTCAGAGATAATTTTAATCTATTTTGATTATAAAATCAATACTTGCCTGTTGTCACAAATTCAAATTAAATATACATGCAAAAATAACAATAAGATGTAGAGATGATGCACTTCCCCCGACCAACTCACCCACTAACATACATACCAGCAGTAACCAGTATAGCGGTTTGGTATGTGAGGGGCTGGGAGTTTGTAGCTCCCTTTCAGGAGGCAGACACAAGGGCAGTACTCTCACTCCCACCACACACACACACTGACACACACACACTCCCCAGAGAGCCCAATCCTCTCTACAATAGGTCACCCAGTCATAACTTGTGTACCTCCAGGACTGAGAGAGATCATTACTTCTGAAAGCATCCTGTCCACTTTTAGATAGCTCTGATGATCAGAGAAATTCTCCTTTAATTAAAAGGTAATTTTTCCACCCCTAGCCCTAGTCTAACCCTTCTGACAACCCCAAACACATCTGCTCCCTCTTTTAATGGGAGCATCCGAGTGTCTAAGAATAGCACCTGTAGCCCTCTGGGTCTTCTGGCCATGCCCACCCTGACTGGTTCTATCAGTGGCATCTGAAGACCAGGGTCAGGATCACCTGCCACACATAAGCTTCATCAGGGCCCTGAGCCACAGAGAACGGCAGGGGAGAAAAACATCCTCATTATACTCTCACTCCTCAGTGGGCCCCAGGAAAAGAGGAAGCACTTCCAGTGAATACATGTGAGCCCCACTGTAAGAGTATCCAACGTATCCAAGTGCAAATGTAACAGCCCAACCACTAATGAAGGACAATTTGCCCGGTAGCATGCATTTTTTAATTCTTTTGGAAAGTAAATTTTCTGCATTAATAGAGAGCTCCACTAGAGTTTAAATTAGCTTTGAATCACACGGCATTCACTGCCACACAAATGTTTGGATCCCACTCCAAACACAAAACGGAGGCCCCATGGGCCACCCCTTACCTAACATTAGCCAAATTCTCTCCATCAGTGCAGACCTGAGGGGGGAGGCTCTGGCAGAGCGCGGAGTGGAGCCTGCGGGCTGGTGTGCAGTGGAGACCTCCTGCCTGTCCCTTCCGAGGCCCAGCAGACCTCATGGATCTCAGTGTGGCCACGAGTACGCCCTGGGCAAGAGCAGAGGACATGAATAGAACCTTCTGAATATGATGGCGCCTCTTCACAGAAATGCATGGTGTGGACACCCTCAGACATCTTATGTTAATGATACATCACACACCAACATAAGACAGATGCCACTGGGGCCAAGTCCTGGTCTCACACATCCCATGTGCTCCGGCCACTGGGCCACTGCTCGGGTTTAAACGATTCCTCACTGTGTGATCTCAGATAACAGTAGAGACGGCTGCTCTGTCCAGTGCCCGGCTCATGTAAAGTGCTCAAAGGCTAGCTAGCGGTAGTAGCAGGTGCTCAATAAACACCAGTTGGTCTACTGATTGGAGAACACCCTCTCTCCCCTGCACCCTCTAAGCTGCTGAGACTGGTTATTCACAATAGCCATTATCATTTATTAGGGATTTATTAGGGACAGCCAGGCAGGGCTCCGGGCACTTCGCACGCATTAAGCCAGCTAATGCTCACAAAATCCTGGGAGGCAGGCATTCTCTCCCATTGTACAGATGGGGAAATTCTCAGTTCCTGCCTGCAGCCAGCTCAAAACTCTACCAGATTACGCTTAGTGCTGGGGCAGACTCAGTTCTGTTACAGGAGTGCTCGGTGAGGAAGGGGCAGAGGAGGGGCAGAAGGAGGAACAGGGACCATAAGGGAGAGAGGCGAGGACAGAGGATGAAATAAGTGCCAGATAACCTGTGTGCAGGGTTTGCCTCCATATGACAGCCAGAAACCCGCAGCGGGCTCAGCGGCTCGGCCTCTCCTCCCGGAGGGCTCCCTCTGGCCTGAGCACAGGGTGGGGAGGTCTGTCAGCTGCCTGTGGCTGCACAGGGAATCAGGGGCTGCCCTCCACACTCCTGCAAAGATGGTGCCTCCTCGGCTGGGACCCGGGCAAATGCACCTGGTTCTGAGCAAAGGGGAGCTAGAGGCAGCGTCCTGCAGAGCAGTGGCCCCAACTCTGTCTGGGTGTTCTCCAAAGACCACACTCTGCCTGGGGAGGTTTGTCAGAAGCAAGAGTCCCCTCTATACCCCACACATCCTGCACAGAGCAGGCCCTTGAAATGCACAGTGAATGAACGAAGCGGGCCGGAGGGGCAAGTGCTGCCCAAGGGAGCAGATGTGTGGGCCTGTCTGGGGGTGTTCCTCTCCCCCACAAATGCCGGTGTGGCGATGAACAGGAATCCACTCACACGCACAGCACACGAGTGCCCAGCGGGTGCAGACCCGGACTCCAGTGTGCGCAGATGTGCACATGGGCACACGCTCACAGGTGTGTCCACAGGCACACAGCCTACCTCTTCCTCGCTGACCCCAAAGCGCGGCACCAGCAGACTTCAAGATATTGTGTGAACCCAAAGACACAACAGTGACCTACCTGTTCACACGTGTTAGGTCACTGGAACTGTTGAATTCTGCCAAGTCACAGACTGAAAAAGGCCTGCCTCTGGCAAACAGGGCTTAGCAGCTCAGCGGCTTCCTGCATTTTGGCCTTTATAGGGTTATAGACCACTGGATCCACACACGCTGTGGGTTACATCCAGTGCTTCCTTGGGTCATTCTCAGATAAAGGTGACTTTCCTGAACTTAGTCTACTGCCCTGGATGGTACAGTCGAGGGCTGTGTCCCAGCTGCATGGAGCCCCTTTCTGGCCCTGCTGCCATCATTGCGTCCCATGCAGGCTTCTGCCCACACTGCTCCCTCTCCCTGGGATCCTCTCTCCTCCCCTTTCACCCACTAACTCACACTCCACCTGCAGACTGCAGCATGGGCAAGCCTTATCCCCCCTCTCCCCTTCCTACCCTCCGATGTCGCACGCGCCCGCTGGGATGTTCCGTGTCTGCGAGCCACTGTGATCACCTGTTGACATTCACGCAGACTCTGGGCTCTGAGAGGACAGGGGCTACTTACGTTTACCACTATGTGCCTAGAGTCTATCTAGCAGAATGCCTGGAACACAGTAGCTGCCCAGAAAATATTGGCTAAAGAAATAGATGAATAAATGATGCCCAACAACCCCAGAAACAGTCTCTACAAACAGTAATTCATTTGAGGTTGTAGTTTTCTTTTTAAATCAAAGGGTTTCTTTCCCATTATGAAAGTACTATCGATACCTTAAAGGGCGACAGAAATTGGAAAATACCCTCTTTTCCAGCACCCAACATTATTCCCAAACAGTAAAGTCATGAGGCACCACTGCACAGAGCACCCAGGATGCTGAGGGACCCAGCTACTCCCCGGCTGTGAAGTGGTGGGGGTGGCACCGTGCTGCATGCTTAGGGTTTAGATTCCAGAAGAGACAGAGAAGTAGGATGTGTCTGCCCTTCACCCATCCCCCCCGCCCACTGCACTCCCTCCCCTGAGCAAAGCAGATCTCCAGCACTGCTGCCTCGGAAAACCCTCCGGGTTCACAGTCCAAGTAGAAAGAAAAGTTTCTGATACAATAGCCTACATGAGTTTCACACTTTCAGAAGTGAGATTTGACCTTTAAGAAAAAAAAAAAAAACTTAAGTTATAAATTCTTTTTTTAAAACAGAAGTAATAATATGGAGCAAAAAGGCTCTGAAGTCGGTACATTTCAAATTTAAAGCAAGCAAATAGACAGGCACAGAGGAGCGAGAAAAAAACCAGAAAATCCAAATTAAAAAGCCTGGAGGTATGGTCCAATTATGCTGTCTCCTTCCTCAGGTTTTTGTCTACAAAAGGTACTTTTCATTTCAAGGAAGAAGAACAAATTTTAATTTGACAGCTGATATGATTCACATTGCAAAATTAAAACACATTTTGTCAGTTTTTTTTAAATTATGTTTTATTGATATATAATTTCACGCTACAGATATAGCTCATATTTTATAAGCCCTGTAAACAGACAAAGGGATCCACACCTTCCCCTCTAAATCAATGGAGCTCAGCGAGTGGAATGGGATGAAAGTGTTTCAAACCTACAGATCAGGCCAATTTTGTTAACGGCTGAAGTGGGGAACAGAAGCTTCCAGGGCAAGCCAGCGGATTTTAGAAGCCTCCCCAGGTGCAAGGGGGACTGGGCGCAGTAGGGAAATAGGCCCGTCTGGCACCTTTATCCAAGGCCTTCTGGACAATGCCCAGAGAAGAATGAAACTGTGTCATTCCCACAGCAAAGCAAAATATCACAGTCCCCACGTAATCAACCTTCAAGGCACTTTTCAAAGAGAAAAGAGGGGTGGACGTTCTGGGAAAGGGGGAAGGACGACTTTACACCAGAGGTTAGATCACCCGGTTCATAGATCCCCGCCTGTAACCAGCGGCATGGCACATACCACCATGGAACAATGCGCCAGCAGCACTGAGTGACATCAGGGCATTTGCTACCCTCTGGGGGAGCCGTGGGGAGGCCCATAAGCAAGTCCAAATCCCCGCTCTGGCACTCACTGGGAATCCGAGCAAGGCGTGTAGCCTCTTGGAACTTCAGGTTCTTCAACTGCAAACTAGAAATATAACATGCCTCCTAAGGGTTTTCTGGATACGCACTTGTGCCAGGCACCGTGCCTGGGTCACATTCGATCCTCACTGTGGCCCTGACAAGGCAGTTTTAAGTAAGACTGCAAATTATTTATCACTCTTCCCATCAAAAGGTGGAGTCTAACTTCCCTCCCTCTTATATGTGAGCCTTCTAGACTCACTTCTAATGAATAGAATGCAGCAGAAGTGACGCTGAGGGACTTCTCAGTCTAGGTCACAAAAGGCAATACATTTTCTGCATGGCTCACCCACTTTCCCTTTCAGGATGCTTTTGGATCCAGCCAACACGTTATGAGAAAACCCAGGCCACGGGTAGCCCAGCTAAATACCAGGCTGACCACCAGCTGGTTGGTGGCTGACTACTAGAGCATCAGCTACCAGCTCTGTGAGCGAGTGAACCTTCAGATGATTCCAGCTTCATCCCCCCAGTGGATGCTGAATGGAGGAAAAAGAAAAATTACCCCTCCTGAACCTTGCCCAAATTATAGATTCAGGGGCAAGTTAAGTGCTGTTGCTTTAAGTCATCATGCTGGAGTGGTTTGTTATATAGCAATAGATGCCTGGAACAAACGATTATTATATCCATTTTACAGATGAGAAAAGCAAGGCTTGGAGAGATTAAGTCACTTGTCTCACACAGCCTGTGATTGGCACAGTCAGGACTTGAACCCAGTTGGCAGAGTTTATGCCTATAGCCACCATTCCACACTTCTCCAGCCTGACTCTCCATAGTCAAAGTAAAGGCTTGAACAGGGAGAGTCTGGTTAATCCTCAGTTCCTAGAAACCACTAATCCAAACTCTCCATTCTCCAGGCCTTCTGGTCAGAAGTTTATGTATTCCCTCATTTACTATGGCTTGTAATCATTATTTATTTTTTTAGTTTCATTTAAGAATTGTTTTCTCAAGGAGAGCAACATTAAAATAAACACATTACCCAGGAGAGCTGGTTAACCTGCTATGGGTTGAGCTGCTGGGGCTGGAGACACAGGGAGGGAACCAACATTATCATCTTCAATGTGCATAGCCCTGTCCTAAATATTTGTCATTCGTTATTCTAGAAACACTGGAGAAGAATAAACCAAAAAAGAATAGTCACAGTTAGTTGAGATTTAACTCCAGTGTTTGTTCTAAGACATGGCATAAAATCTCCCTCCCCTGCCAGTTCCTTCCCCTCCCCCATTGCCCTGCAACCTGCCCCCACAGGTGTTAAAATACCTATTACTTTCTTACTGTGATGCCATTAGCAACACCCAAATTCAAAATCATACCCCACTGTTCCTGCTACTTACAGGCACACATTAGCAGTGAATGTCTTGGTCACTCTGGTATCCCTCTCAAATGTAAGGAGACATTATTCTTAATGTCATTCATAAGGTTTAAAATACCTGATCTTCTTTGAAATTCAGAGCATCAAGACTCACTGAAGGTTCAACTCAAGGATGGTGATGAAGTCACACACAAAGACAGGGGTGAGATACTGAGAAAGAACTAGGAGCTGAGGGAGCCCAGAGGGAGCTCTGACAGGTAAGGCACAGAGGGGGTGCCTCCTTCCTGGAGGGGAGCTGGAGTGAGGACCAGGGCCAAGGTTTAATCAGAAGGAGAGAGTGGGGCTGACAGGAGGCAGTGTGCTGAACAAGCACCGGAAAACAAAAGCCTTGGGATACGGCGAATCTGTGGAATGCTGGGCCCCTACGTGGTCTGGATGCCCATGGGCAAATCATCTAGCCTCTCTGCCTCTTCCTTCGTAATATGAGAATGATACTGGAGTAGCCTCTACCTCTAAGGGACAGTGTTATCCCAAACCTCATAGGATCAGTGAGGATATTGCTCTTACAAACTGCACCGTGCCTGGCACAAAGTTGCTGCACAATAAATAGTAGCTATTCCTCAAACTCACCAAGCTTGCTCCCACCTCAGGGCCTCTTCCCCAGATCTTCCAACTCCTTCCCAGCATGCAGGGTGTGCTTAGAGGTCACGCCCCTAGAGAAGCCTTCCCTGACACTTTCCCTCCCCTCCCCTCCCTCCCACCTGACTTCCCTTCCCTCGCAGCAGGCAAACCAGAGGGCTGCTCATTAGTCCTCAGTTATGAGACAATCCATCAACCCAAATCTCCTTATCCTCCGACCATTTGGTTGGATGTTTCATTCCCCCACTAACTGAAACTTTATGATTTATTTCTTTATTTTACTTGTTTATTGCTTCTGTCCAGGGGCTTTGTCTGTCTTGTTCACCCTGAATCCCTGGGGCTAGCACGTGGTAGGAGCTCAATGAAGTTTGCAGAAGGACCGAATTCACATTGATTATTATTTTGCAGGCAAGGAAGCAGGATTCGGCATTTGGAGCAGATCTGGGAGTTATCCACGGAGATTCAGAAGCTGAGGCAGGGGCTGCCGAGCTTTTGCTTGAGGAGACTCGAGAAACAGAAAACCGTGGGCCCAGGACCACCCATCACAAAAGGCCACAGACGGGGTACAAAACAAGTCAAGCAGACAGAGCAGATCATCACAGCATCAGTCCACTGTCACCCACATAGCTGGGCACATCATAAAGCCACAACCATGGTGAGAACCCTGGGATGGGCACTGGGCCCCAGAAGGTTATCATTTAATCAGGCTCCAAAGTAAACTGTCCCACAAATTTATGAGCCTGTACAAACAATTGCTTCCTGGAATGTTTGCACAAATGGTGCAGATTGCAAAACTCTGGCCAAAGGACAAAAATACCACATGGCCAGGGTCACAGAGCAGTCTGAGCCACTGAAAAGAGAGCAGAGGGGTCTACCTTTGACCTGAGGCCACAGCTGAAAGGTGATGGAGGAACCTGGCCAGTCCCTCACTATGCAGAGCTTAGCCCTGTGTGCTGGGCAAAAGAATTTCAGGGAAGTTCAAGAGGCCAGGGCCAACCTGTCTGTGCCATAGGAGCACAGATGAGTTGCCTGGGAACAGCAAGCTTTAAAACAGTAAAGTGCCAAAGACTCATAGTTCCACAAACATTTTTAAAGCACCTACTGTGTGCCATGTACCACATCGCCATTCACATGCATTATGTCATTGAACCCTAGCAACAGCTCTGTGCAATGGCTACCCTGGATCTTCATGGTCCAGAGGGGGATTCTGAGACTCAGAGAGGAAATAGGATCTGCTCAACATCACAAAGCTGGTGAGTTGGGGAACGAGATTCAAAGCCAGGCATTTTGAGTCCAAATTCTGTGCCCTGTCTGATATGTTGCAGCAGCCATTGAAATGCAAGACATGGTGGGAAAGTACACTGTGCTGCTCATATGCAACTTAGCATGTGCAGGCAAATGGTGAATGAATTTATTCACCCAGCTCCAAGAGACTGTGAAGTCCCTGTGTTAATGACGTCTACCTCCCTGGGACTTAGAACCCTGCATTGTGCATAGTAGCTATTTCTCAAATGTTAGTGCATTGACAAGCTGGTGGATTGACTGCTACCAGACAGGATGGACAGCAAGCCAGTTACTGCTCACCCTCTACTGCTTCACAGATGGACAAGTTTATGAGATTTGCTTCCATCAATTGAGACATCAGGGAAATGAATGTTGATATGGGGGCAGCCATGAGCTGGATCACAAAGCATAGCCCGAGAAAGGAGGCTGGTGGGTTCCGTGGTAGCAAACCAGAATGTCACACTAAAAACTAGTCTGGCACATAGGGGACCACTGAGGGCACAGCAGAGAGAACATAAGCTCTAGAGTTAAAGGGACCACATTCCAATTCCAGCTTCACAGCTAGAGTTGTGGCATTGGATAGGTACTTAGCCTTTCTGACTCAGCCTCCTCACTGTAAATGGGAAGAACGCCACCTGCCTGATAGGGCTGATGTAGGGGTTACAGATAATGTATGTAAAGTCCGCAGTGCACAGTAGGTATTCAACAAACTATGGCTATTATGAATTTCAGTGGTGACACCTATGACAGAATGATAAGATTTCACAGCTCTTATTTTCCCAAAGCGCCCACACTACTAACATTTATTTCACACATCACTAGGAAAGCAGCATTTGCTAGCGAAGCATGTTTTCCAAATCCACCAAACCCCCCACCACACCCACTCCCCCTGAGACTTCCTCCCAGCCACAAAATCCCCACTCATCTTCTAGTTCAGTGTTTCTATGAAGATTACATTACAGGAAGTTTAGAAAAACGGAGTCTCAGATGGAATGTGTATTACACACGGGTGTTGTGAATATCTAGCGATTAAAATCTTCAGAACGAGAAAGAAAATCAGTACGCAAGTTTTCAGCATCTCCAATGAGGCTCAACTGCTAGAAAGTCAGACTCAAGACATCTGAGGTGGAGCTCATTTTTCTAGGACTAGGAACAGCTGGAGAAAGTCTCTTGCAAGATTTCTCAGAGATGAGCGATGGGTTTGCGAAGAGAGTCACAAACGTCCATTATACTGAGAAACTCCCAAGTGCAGTGTGTAACGTGCTGTTTTATAAAGGATTCTAAAACATACAAAGACTTTCACATTGTTTCTATAATCCCTTAAGAACCCTTTTCCTTCCATCCCAGTATGACGTTTCTCGCTTGGAGTTTTCAAGGTTTCACCTCTTAGGAAGTTGGTTATATCACCCATGATTGTGATAGCGTGTGTATTCCTGTCACTTGAGGATCTTGTCAACATGCATGTTCTGATTCAGGAGGTCTGGGGGAGCTGAGATTTTGTATTTCTGACAAGCTCCAGGGTGATGCCATTGCTGGTGGTCCACATCCTTGGAGTGGGGAGGCACAAGGGAACACGTGAGCACCTCGTGCCTAGGGTTCATCGAAAGGAACCAAATGTTGGCAGGTTTTTCCTCTCCACTGAGCTTTCTTTTTTTTCTATAATTGGAACTCTTAAATTGGGCTTAAAAATTAGAGAACTCTATTTAAATCAAATTACTGCAAAGAGAAAGGTTTACAGACAGTAAATGACTTCAGAGTTGTTACTCTGAACCAGCCTTAGCCATCTTCACTGACATCAGAAAGGCCCCTGTCCTCTACTTCCAGTCTCTGGGACTCTCTGGGTCGAGTCCCCAGTCTTCCTGCAACCTGGCAGCCTCACTCAACACCCTCCAACTGCCCAAGCCCTCCCTGTCTCTTTGCATTTTAAAAAAATACTTTTCTGTTCCACTTGGTTGGCAAAACCAAGAAGGGAAAGCAAATGTCCCTGGAGGAAAAGATTGGTGAGACTCAGGAGCGTCTCCGCTGCACCACCCACCTGCTGGCCCCCCCTCCGCAGCCTGGGCTACGGGCAGTTTCTGAAACATCCACTTGTCTCCGGTCCCTGTGCAGCTCCTTCTCTTTGAAACGCCTTTCCACCCTGACCACCTTCCTTTCTTTACGCACTAGGGTGCTCTTACTCATTGCTCACCCTTAATTCCCACTCAGCTCCAGAAAGCGTTGGGATGTCCTTCCCCAAGGCTGCTCCTCCCCTAGCTGCTATGTTCCCAGAGCACCCGGCTGACCCAAATCACAAATGCTTAAAATCCACCCAGCAGGATAAGGAAGACTTTAAATGAGAAATGAGAACTGATGAACCATCCCCCCACCCCCAGAAAGGGCTTGCCAGCTTGTGTACGTAAATGTAGAGAGCGTGTGTGTGCGTGTGTATCTATGTGGGCACACTTAGTAAATGAGAGACTGAGAAAGTGGTATCATTGAAGAAAATTTTGAAATGGGACAAAAAAGTATACTTGGGGGATGAATGTGCATTCTCATCCTGCATCAGGCAGTAGCCACCTGTGTAGCCTTAGGAACAAACTCCCACCACCCCTCACACACCATTTCCTCCACTTTGCCCAAAAGAAAGGCCCCACGGTCCTTCCACAGGGTGGGTGGCCTCCACTCACCGTCCCCTCCCCTTATTTTCACCCCAAGCCCCTCTCATACCTTTCTTTATTAGGAAATCATTTCTGAACATCATGTCCCTGCCCTTGCTTTTTTTTATCCTTCATCTGCTGCCTTTTCAAGTCATGGAGATAATAGTTTGGGGCTTAATTCAAAAATTTACGTTAGTTTCACCAATACTCATTTTTTCTTACCAAACCAAGGTTACCGACACATTTCCTGATGTTATACTACGGCTCAGTGAAAACTGCTGAAAACTCCTTGGATGAAAGTTACACTGCAGCTGTGCCATCCCACACTTGAACTTGATGATACAGGCTCCCCACTGTCTCCAGCTGTCTCTGAGAATCTCATATTTACTGGGTGCCTAGAGAGTGTCACAGGACACATGGTCCTGTCAAGGCCAGGATTCACACCAGAAGCAGCACTTTTGTGGGAGAAGAGAGAAATGGAGAGGTCCATGCGCACATGAGATCATGCAAATGATACTGATAACACTGAACATACAACCAGCCCCCATCTAAACCACAAGTGACAGCAATCCAACTCTGTCCTAGATATTTCCACAGATACCTGGTATCAATTCACATGTCTTTGTCTCACACTAAGTCAACCAAAAAAAAAAAAAAAGCTCACACAATGATAAAAGTGATAGAGGCTGTTCCATGTCACAGCTAATGGAGGCAAGACCAAAAAACAATCTGTTATCACTTAGTTTATCCTCTTTACCAAAATAGTGCCTGTTTGCCATAGAAAATACAGAAAATACAGAGATAAGCAAAGAAGAGGGGAAAAAGCTCACAAATACCACTCCCCAGAGATAAACATTTTGTATTTTAGGGTATATATCCTTTTAGTCTTTTCTTTCTACATATGTATGTTTTTACTTTCTTTTTAAAAATGGGCCCATGGAATACATACTGTTCTGTAATCTGCTTTTACTTTTTCACTATGAATGTTTTTTCACGTCCTTGCACAGTCTTTTACTACATAATATTTAATGTCCGGACAGTTCGCAATTGAATAGCTGCACCACGGTTTATTTAACCAATTTCCTACAGCTGAAAATTTAGCTTGTTTCCAATTTTTCACCTAAATGCAACACTAGGATAAACATTTTAATAGGTAAAGCTTAGAACATCCAAGATTATTTTCTTAGAATACATTCCAGGAAGTAGAATTGCTAGGTTAACAGGAATGCAAACGTTTTAGGTTTTGACACATATTATACAACTGCTCTCTAGTTAAAAAGAAAAACCTTGAACATTTACTGAGCAAGTATGCAGAGGTGCTGTGCTAGAGGCTTTAGCTGAGTTACCTCTAATGCCTCGCAGTAGCCCAGCAAGGGTGGTGTTGCCTAGATTCCACAGAGGCCTCTGGAGTGCAGAGAGGAGGAGGCACACAGCTACCAAATGGCTATGTCTGACACTAAAGCCTTTGCTGTTTCCAAACTTGACTCTCGTGGCTTCTGTTTTACTGTGGTAGAGAAGACGACTAAGGCATTTCTCAGGGGCATTTTAAGAAAGGTCTATATTATTGGAGCAGGGATGGAGGGAGCTGACTGCTATAATTATATCAGTAACTCAGGGACTAACCCACTGAAAGATGATCTCTGGCTTGCATCATAGTTCATTGTGGGGGGCTTTGCTCCATGCAGCCATCCAGGTGCCCAGGCTACTTCCATTTTATGACTCTCCAGGATCACGGATAGGAGGGTTATTTTGGGGGTGGAAGGCAAGGCTGGAAATGGTGCCTTTGGTTGGCCAGAACTCACTAACATGTCCACACCTAACAGCAAAGGAGGCAAGAACATGTAGTGGGGCTGTGAGCCCAGAACAGGGAAGACACAGATACTAGTGCCCTGCAGCACTGTCTGTCACAGGGTTGAAGGCAAATGTGATTTCTTCCTAAGCCTCAGTTGACTAGAAAAATCCACAAATCCCTCATTCAGCCTACTGTAGAAGTCCAGTGCAGATGCCTTGGAGTCAGACATTCTGTACTGAATCCCAGCTCTGGCCTTACAAACTGTACGTCTTTGGGGATAATAGCAGTATAATAGTAGCTAACAGTTATTGAGTGCGCTCTCTATACAGGATGTATAGTAAGTGGTTAAGCACTCAAGCTTTGAAGTCAGACTACCTACGTTCAAATTCTGCCTCCGTTCTGTACTAGCTATGTGAGCTTGAGCAAGCTACTTAGCCTCTCTGTAAAATGAGGCTAATAATGGAACCTATACCACAGGTGGTTGTAAGAATTAAATGGGTTGTACCTGTCAAAGCTCTTAGAACAATGCATGAGACAGAGCAAACCTTACCTAAGTTTTAGCTGCTATTGTTGGGATGGTGTGCCAGGCACCGTGCTAAGTTCTTTGGAATTATCAGACTTACTTGGGCCACAGTTTCCTCCTCTGGAAAGTGAGGGAGATAATTACTTCCCACAGGGCTGTTGTTGCAATGAAACGAAGTCATTTATGGAAAGCACAGCCCATAAACGGGCTGCCGGAGCATCTGGCTGGAGTGAGCGGCTCCGTGAACGGCAGACGCTACTAGACTCCGCCATGAGCACCAATTCATCAAGGTTTGCCGGTTGGCACAATTGCCTCACCCTGTGCTGCTGTCGAAGGTCACTGGAGACAATTCTGGGCCCTATTCAGTATGGGCCGAGAAGAAAAGAATTCTATACCCAAAGCCATCCCCCACGCTCACCTCCTGTCCCATTGTCTGCAGGGAACACGGTGTCGCAGTACATTATTCCACTCCCGAGGACATCGCGCCCTTCCCCCTCGGGCTCCATTCAGCTTTGATTAAAAAGGCACTGCCTTTCCCAGCTGCCTTTCTGAAATATTCATCCTGCAGACAGAGATTCCAGTGCACAAGGCAGCCCCCTTGGAAGCCCAGGGGATTTCTCTTCCCAGCAGACATGCCTGGGGGCCAGGCAGGGATGGCCCCGTTGAGCGCCTGCAGACCAGCGTGGCCACCACCCACCAGGACGGCACAGGACACACGGCCCATCGCTGCCTGGATTCTCCCAGGTCCTGCCTGGTCCCTTCACAGCCCCTATTGCCCTCAGAAACTCAGGTTCTCTTACAGGAACCTTATATGTTCTGGGACTTTTTTGCCTTCCTTTATCACTCATCTCGCTTTCCCTGGTCCCGGCCCCCATCTGGGTTGACATCTTAGTCAAGAGTATCTCTTTGGCACCAAAGAGCCAGATGACTGCATTTGCCCTGAGACTATATTTGGTCCACTTATATCCAGTGTTGGCCGGTTCCTCTCCCCATCCCAGCTCCCAGGACACCAGCTGGGTTCGGAACCCAGCCTGCCACCACCTCCATCCCATATCCCCTCCTCAGTGCCTGCCCCCTTCACCCAGGGCAGCAAGTTTGGTGGCCCCCCCAGCTGTCACACTCCCTATCCCATCCCTGGAAAGAGTTAGGGTCTCCCCGTCTCTCATGAACTGCTCCACATGCTTGCCGGTAGGACACAGGCACCCAGGTTTTGAAAGTTCACCTACACCTGGACTATACCATCTACCCTTTCATTTATTCATCCACCTAAATGTTTATATAATTAAATAAATCTTTAAATTAAATATTTAAGGAATGCCATGTCCAGTCACAGTGCTAGGTGCCAGGAATACCAAATCTAATGCATCATAGCTCTGTCTTCACAAAGCTCCCAGTCCCCTGGGGCTGAGAAAGGGAAATTGATGATAAAGGGACAGAGGATGACTGTGGTAATGGGGGTAAGCACAGAGGAGAGAAACGCCCCTAAATCAGGGGGGTCAGTGAAGGCTTCCCAGATGAAGGGATGCCAAAGGATGAGGAGAATCAGGCAAAGATAGGGAGCCGGGGAGGGCTTCTAGGCAGCAGAGAGAGCACAGGTACAGGCAGAGACAAGAATCAGCAGGGAACCATCACAGCCTACTTAGAACCACAGAGCTTAACAAGAGTGAGAGCGAAACAGAAGGGGCCATAGGTGGTGGGCGGGGCCTGGGTCATGGTTATAGGGTGGGGCTGCAGTAGGGTGGGCGGGGCCTGGGTCATGGTTATAGGGTGGGGCTTCGCCTGGTTTGCACAGTCCTGGTTTCAGCACTGAGAGTCCTATGTTCCAGGAACCCCCTCAAACCCAGCAAAACCAGGAGGGCTGGTCACCCTACTCGAGCTGTTCTTTATTGTGCTAAAGAGCTTGGGCATTTTGCAAAGATCTCCAGGAGTTAACGGAAGAACATAAGCAGGCAAGTGGCATGACTGGATTTGTATTTATAATTTATGCAGAAAACCAACTTCACTGCTCCCACCATCCAGTCAGTGAGTACACTTTCCTCCATGGCACCCTGGCACATCACACGGTGGGGTTCATAATGCATCAGAGTCCACTGACTTTCAATGCTTTGCCATGAAAATGAAGGTTCTGCCACTTCCTGCTGGCCTGCCGTCATGGAAGAGGATCCCTGGAGATGGCAGCTCTTCCCTCCCATACAGCCCCAAGCCTCATGGTAACCCACTCAGAAGCACTCCACTTCCTGAGCAGCCTTGAGATCACAGAACATGGAAATTCCAGAGACAGTTCAAGCATGGCACGATTTTCCCAGACCAGCACAACTTCTAGCTGGTGCCTGCCAGACATTCAGAGCCACAGGGATGATACATATAACGCAAGGGAATAGCAGTAGCCTAAGGAAATCCAATATGAAGAGACTCCCCCCTTAATAAGCTTGATGGATATCAACAACGCTGTGTTGTATTCAAACCTCATTAAGGCCAACTAGACTATTGCCAGAGTGGAGAGAAGACGTACACTATCATTTATTAGTTTTATTTGTTTGCAGAAAAAAGATTCCACTTACATGGTTAATTGCAAGTAACACAGCAGAAACAAGGAGATAAAGAGGATTAGATGAAAGGGATGTTTTGGGCAGGAGCCTGGAAGGTAAAAACCATCACAGCAGTATTTATCCCTTGTGCAAATGTATTATGTGATATTAATTGTATAACTTTATTATATATGTCTAGAATTATGGACACTAGAGCTACCCAAAATATTAATTAAATCTGTTTTTCAGAACGGATTGTTGGTGACTGGGAAGAGCTTGTTAGATTCTTAGTGCTGGGGGAAGTAGAACTGCTTCCTGGGAAGGTGTTATTGGCAGGTGAGCCGAGAGCTGTGTGGCTGGGTTCTGCGTGCATGTGGCAAAGCAGGAAGAAGGATGGTGGGGGGGGGGGGCGGTCTCAGAGGAGTGCCAGGCAAAGCAGGCAGTCTGAAGTGAGGGGGAGAAAAAACCTAGGAGAAGCATACAGGGGCTCAGCTCCCCAGAGGCTGGAGGAGGGGAGAGTCAGGACGGCAAAGGCGGCCAGACCCAGTAGGTGTCAAGGATCTAAGGAGGTGGCCACCTTCTCCCGTCCTCCCATCTCCTTCCCTTCCTCCGTAGCAGCCACTTGGACTCCGCTTCCGAAATAACTAGGGAATGGAGAGAAGATGGCCATTTTCCCATAAACCAAATGTGCACATGAATTTCTTCCAAAGTTTGCTTAGAATTTTCCCTACCACTGTCACATCTTCATAACACCCCTTCTCGACCACCCGTCTGCTCCCACCCCGTCCAGCCTGTCTGACCCGGAGCCACGCTGCAAGTTCCCAGCCTTCTCACCGCCAGCTCTGTGGGTCTCGGGAGCGGAATCCACCTGCCCACCGACAGTCCTCGGACAGCCCTGTCCCTCCTTCTTGGAGACTTGGCTTTGGCAGCAGCATCTCCAGGAAATGTCTCTGCCCGCCTCCCCTACACACGCCGGGGAGGGGATTCAAGAGAGGTTGAATACTTTGCCCCAGATGACACAGCGGATGAGGTGTGGGAACTCAGGCCATGGGCCTCCACAGCCACGCTCACTTTGTGCACGAGCCTGCCTGGCCCTGAGCCTGAGACGGGAAGACAAAGACTACAACAAAGCCCCCACCCTGAAGGACCTCAGAGTCTGGCACAGGCAGACGTCCTGCCTTCCGGACGCTGGTGCCTCGGAAGCTGCTGCTGGGATGTGCGTGTCGATCACCAGGTCTTTCCCAGCGGACAATCAAAGACAGCGTCAGACCTGTCCCCGCTTGACGCTCACAGCTCTGGCAGGCACAGAGTCAGTTTTGCAAAAGGGAGCACCTCCTCCCCGAGCGACGCCCTAGCCCACCCCCACCCAGCTCTGCACCTGCCATTATTTCCGAGCCAATCTGAAGGAAATGCTTTTGTCACAACTGGTCCCGATATCACAAAGAGCGGGGCTGCTCTGTATTGAAGGTGGGTGCCGATTCCAGCAGTGGCGACCGCAGCGATTCGGGGCGCACGCACCGCACCAGCGCCCTGCGTCTGCCGGGGAACCGATAAGGTGCTTCTCGTCGGCAGGATGCGTCGTAGGCGCCACCCAGCCAGGGGCACGTTGCCAAGGAGTAAGCTCTGGGGTGGGGGAAGAAATAAGACCAAAACAATACCCCAAAGCGGTGACGATTGGACAGGAGAATGAAGCAGGCGCCCTCAAAACGCCCAGCCTCTGTTCTCCGCTGGCCTGAAAGAGTCCACTGCAACTTAGAAGCCAAAAGATAAACGACACGTGCAGGGGGGCCGCGGCTGTGACAGCCTCGGCGGAGGGAGAGATGTGTTTGCAGAATGCATCACTTCACTGCACATGGAGCTTGTCTCATACATACACTCCGCGCAGCCCTCTCCTCCCTCCCCAGAGAGGAACTGTTTGTTCAGGCCCCGGACAGCTCCGCCTTGTCAAATGCTGTCTCCTCTGATCTTCCACCTGCCTCCTCCCAGCCTCACCTCCTTAATCTATTCAAAGGGCTGTTACCCAAATGAACCTTCACAAGTCATGTCACTCCGGGAGCCCAGCCGAGCAGTTTCACTCCGACTCCTATCTCCTTCAGCTTACTCCAACGAAAATGACTTTTCTGTTTTCCCAAAGGAATGAAATAAAACTGGAATCCTGGGAGTCTTGGTGGAATGGCAGAACCATTGCTCCAGGAAGCAGGAGACTTATCTTGTTCTTCCCAGTATATAGTTTAACCTCCCAGGGCCTTGAGAGTCTTGTCTGTAAAATGGGCATGAATGTATTTTATCCTGAATACCCAAAGTCATCTTTCGGAAACCTCTTCTAACTTGAAGACCCATGATCAAACCAAGTCCATAATCCACCATTATACACTTACGCATGCATCACGCTTGGCAGTGCTACATGCTAGGAACATGGAGATGAGAGGTCACAGTCCCTCCCCACCCCCCACCCCCAGGAACCCAGGGCCAAGGGGAGAATCAGGCAAGCAAATATCCAGACACAGTGCGTGGGACAAACATGTCACAGGCCAGGGCTCTGTGGGAGGAGGGAAGGGCCCCTGCATCTGCCTTGGAACAGGACGAACAAGGCAGGGAGTGACATAGAGGTTAGCAGACAGACACAGTGGACAAAGACTTCCAGGTGAAGGGAGAGCCAGTGCACAGGCGCGAGGCCACGAAAAGGCACGGACAGCTCCTTTCCAAGCTCCCTGACCACATTCTGTTTTCTCTGCTCTTACTGCTTCCTTGGGACAGTGCAATCCACAATTTTTAGCCTTTAGAAGATCCAACCCTTTCATATCACTGATGAAAAAGCAAGGCCTGGAAAAAGGACAGAGCTTGCTTGGGGCCAGCACCAGGTCTCCTGATGGCTGTCTTTTCTGTATTCCATGTTTTCACAACCTTCCCGGGCCACCTCACCACTCCAAGTCCCCTCACTAGGAATGCCCCTCCCTCTTTAGCTAGCTCTGCCCCACTACTTTCTTGACAACTGAGATCAACTAACAGTGACATAAGGGCGGGCCCAGAGGTGGTTCTAGGAGACTGGTACAACCCAGGGAAATGCTTGTTACAACACCATTCACATCAAGACTCAGCTGCAGTGTCACTTCCTCCAGGAAGCTTCCCCAACCACTGCCTCGGGCCAAGTGTCCCTCCTTTGTTTGTCCAGAGCCCCAGTGCTAATGTCTGAGCACTTGTCACATTTTACTACAATTATCCTTTCATTTACTCTCTTCCCTGCCAAACTGAGAGTTCCAAACAGCATCTGGTATACAGTAGGTCCTCAATAAATAGTTGTGGATGGAAGGATAGATGGATGATTGAATGAATGAACAAATCTATTTCTTTGAGAAATAGTGTGAGATTACAGAAAGAACTTGAAACAGAAATGAAAGACCTTGGGGTCAAGTCAACCTCCGCTGTCACTAGCAGTGTAATAGCAGGCAAGTCCCTCGTCCCCTCTGAGCCCCAGCCTTCTCTTCTGTGGTAGGGGGTTTCTAAACATGCCTGTCTCAGGGCTGTCCAGAGATTTGAATGTGATAATCATTGTGAAGGTGCTTTGTAAACTACCAAATGTTGTGCACATGGTATTAATATCTGCATTTACCAATTAGGATGCTTTGTAGTAAAAAACAAAATCCGCTTTAACAAGGAAATGTATTGGATCACATAACCAGAAATGCACAACAAATAAGACAAATGTTGAACAGGAAATAACTACAGAAAATAGAAAGCAAGATTTTTCTAAACACAAGATTTTCTTAAAATACTCCTTATAAACTTGCCTTTTCCCCGGTGACATGTCTGGCTTTAAATCAGCAAGCTCTTAGCTGTTACTTCCCATTTGAAAGAGAATTGTTGAAGGCTACCTTTGAGAAAAAAGTCCATGGTTATACTGTGGGCAATTGTTTAAGCAACAGTTTAAACCTATAGATATTCAATCCTTTTGCCTAGTCTCTTTCGAAATTCCCCTTCAACCTTCCTACTGGGATATTTACAATGATATTTGTGTTTTTAATAAAAACTAATCTTGTGAGGAAAAGCTAATAAAATGATCATAAACACACATCCCCCACCATCAACACCAGAAGATAAAAAATAAAGAGCTATAGGAATGCCAAGTGATAGTAACATGGGATTCCTTTGTTGAGACCTTCCAGGGGAGGTTAGTGTTTTATTAAGTAGTGTGACAGGACTTGAATACCTGCACAGGTGAAAGCAAGAGGCTAACGTAATTCTGTAGATAAATTCAGGCCCATCTAAGCCACAGCATCCAGCAGTTCCTGCACACAGAATCTATAAACTGTACCCCTGAACAACGCTGGCTGATGGATCTCTCTAATATCTAATTTAATAGGAAAGAGAGGCTGGGAGAACAGTAAATTCAGACTGACACACAGCAAGAGCTGAGCTTCTGGGGGAAGAAGTAGATATTGAAATTTGAGCAGTAGGCAAAGGACAACCCCTAAAGAATCGTGCTGGAATGGAAGAGACAGGAAAACCAACACAGTGCCTGCTCTCTCACTGATTGGTCTCTCATTTCCTGGTCTGTGCCCAGCCCTCCTCTGGGATGAATTTAGACACATATGACTTTGAGTGACTGCAGCAGGGGAACGGGGTGCTGCTGCAGAGGTCCTCCACCATAACCTCACCGAAGAAAGGGTTTTTACCTGGATTTGTAGGACTGTGATTCCTCAAGGCTAAGGAAATCCTGCAGAGAACTGGCTGCCACAAACCAAGAAGTTGGACAAATGAGTGTTTACTGAGTGGCTACAGGTGGCCTGTCTTGGTCTAGAATTTAGAAGGAATACAGAAGTCTAAGAAACACTCATTGTCCAGGAGGAGCTCTCAGTGTGGCTAGAGAGGACGTTAGGGTTCTAGTCCTGACTCAGAGGCTGGGTGAGCCAGGTGGGAACACCTTGTTGTTGGAGGCAGCATCCAATCAGAAGGGACAGACACAATCAAAGTCAGTCTTTGTGCACCTGAAGGACTGAGAACCAGAAGGGAGGAGGGGCAAGGTCTTGATAAAGAGAGACAGAGACAGACTCAGACCCAAAGAGAAGAAAAAACCTTGCAGGGGACTTGAGTCACACAATGGGGGTCAAACTGCCAGGTGGGCCAAACAGTTGGGCAACAAAGTAGGGGGAAGGTTATGTACCCCAATGTCCACATTCTAAACCATCCTGGATTCATGATATTTCCAGTTTAGGCTTCTTAAAAGCAAAAGGCAGACAATTTTTTTAAAAAAAAGAGTTGCTCTAGCTCACCAGCTTATGGTTGGATTCTCTTGGTATTTCTTCCTATTACTCAGGTTAAAATATGAATATGCAAAACATACTTGCATAATTGCAACATAAAGGTTCAAAATAACTGGCTTCTGCCTAAGCACATGAGTAATTGGGGATATGCCAGGGATGTGTCCTATGTGTCACCAGAGAGTGCACCATTCAGTGGACTGGTGGCTCACCCTATGCCCATGTGCCAGGCGCTATAACAAATCCTTCAGTGAGGACAGTGGTATGGGGTTTTTTTTAAATAGGTAATTATTTTTAAAACCTTTTAGGAAAAATTCTCTGTGGATGCATCAGGTATTTAGACTCCTAGATAAACAGTCATCTGCTGGGGCTGACAAAGAGGTACGGGTTCCAAGTTAGTGTGTACATAGTGAACAACAGGAGAGCAAGATTGTGTATAAAGTCAGAAAAGCAATTTTGGGGGGAAAAAACCAGACTGCTGATACATGTGGTAAATTATAGCCATAACCCATTATCATAACTGCTATGAAATGCACATACTGAGTTTTTCTATCCAAACAACTAAGAAAAATCTACCATTATTATATGTTATAAATTATTATCAAATAACTCCATGCCTTGTGCTCATATAGGTGATCTTGGTTAGAACTATTACACTTTTTCTGAGGGGAACAAAAAGCAAGTGATAAGGGACATATCACATCTTTCATCCTCTATTTCCTCATCTGTGAAATTGGGGAAATGATACCTACCTTTCATTTTATTTTTTCATTCAACAGATAACCAGTATTCACTGGGCCGGGGCCACGTGCAGTCACGTTCTAGGTACTGAAGCTACAGCAGTGAGCATGACAATGCCTGTGCCTTTGTGGAGTTTACGTCTCAGGGGAGAGACAATTAATAAACAAGTATATAAACAAGCACACAGTGTCATTTTAGGTAGGAGAAGTGCTGTGACAAAGAACCAGAACAGGCAGGGTAAGAGGCTGGAGAGTGGGAGGTGAGGTCCTGCAGGAGGGGCTGTGGAACGGTGTGGCCAGAGGGGGTCTCTCAGGGGACATGGCCTGAACAGAGAGTGGGGCGGCTGTGAGGATATCGGGGAGCTGTTCTCCAGGCACGGAGACCAGCAGGTACAAAGACCCTGAGGTGAGAAGAGTTGGCAGGTTCAAGGAAGAGCAAGAAGGTCACTGCAGCCAAAGGGGAGAGTGGAAGCAAAAGGGGGAGAGGCAGGCAGAGGCCAGACCCGGGTGTGTCTTCTACACTTCCGGGTGGGGTGTATGGGTGCGGAGCACTGGTCAGCACTTGGATCTGACGTCATAAATTTAGCAGTTATCAGCCTAGAGGGGAAAGGTAAAGCCAAAAGCCTAAATAAGATCACTTATCAAATCCCAGAAAAGAGAAAAAGGACTAAGGTCTGAGGCCTGGGGCACTAAACAGCCAGAGGAGGGCCCACCTAAGGAGACATTGTTACCACGGGAGAAAAAGCGAGAGAGGGTGCACATTGCACGGAGAGACGGTCTGCTCCTGTATCAAGGTGACGTCTGTAAACGTCTTAGCATAGTGTCCCACAAAGAGTTGACCGCCCCCCAAAATATTACTTGCCTCTCCTAGGTTTCAGAGAGAATTAAGTTCTTCAGGATTTAAAATATCACTGTAGACTGGAGGAAAAAAAAAACAATATTCCTTCACCCAGATAAAAAAGAATACAATAAGACTGGTTGAGGTTAAAATGAATTTTTCCTAGAAACTCCAACAGCCCAAGTGGCCGGATGCTGTGCGATAATTAGAATGTCCTGCTGGTGGGGCTGGGAGGTCCCGAAACCTGGTTTCCACAGCTGTTTCTCAGCCTTACTTGTTATCGAAAGCTCTCAGGCCTGGTCTCTCCAGCCCAGTCTCTCAGCCGTCGTGTGGAAGTCGGGCAGGATTTCAGAGGGAGCTTCAGTCTGCTCGGGGCCAGTGTCTTCTGCGTGCTGTCCTTTGAGCACAAAGGGATGGGGACTCGGTGCTGAGGGCCCTCTGCAGGCACCCCCAGACATCTGGAGGGAGCCTTGCCAGGCCCCCGCTCCACTGTCCCTCAGAGCCAGCCAGGAAAGAGGTCTCGCTGACAGCCATTTCATACCCAGGCCACGCTCCATCTGAAGAAAACACGAGCCCAGCTGTCATCTAACTCACAACAAATGTGAACTCTCCAGTGGTGAGCGGGGTGGATGGAGCAACAGAGAAAGCTCTCAGATCTTAAAGGACAAAGGGACCTGATAGAAAGATCCAGAAGAATCACTATTCAGCTCCGTTCAGCTTGGGAAACAAGTGCACATTTACTGTCTCACATGATGCTGTGGCATAAACAAGGACGCTACCCCGCTTTTACAGACAAGGAAACTGAGGCATACAGGAGGGGAAGCGGCTCTCCCCGAGAGCATATGATGCATTCAGGGGCAGAGCGAGAATTACATCCAGGTTTCCCCATGCCTGACCTACAGGAGTAGTATGAGGATTAAATGAGATACAGAAAAAGGTATGTATGGGTGATTCCGAGATGTCTGGCCTGGGAAAGCAGAATTAGGGAAGTCAGATTTTGGAGTTGAATTTCTTCTGCTTGAATCCGAACTTACTAACTATAAAATGTGGCATAAATTATTTTTAATCTCCCCGGCCCTCCGTTCCCTCACCTAGCAGTACCTACTTCTTCTAGAACTGCAGTAACAATTAAATAAGTAAATGTAAAGCACGAAGTACAATCCCTGACACACAGTAAATGCTAAATAAATGTTAGCTACTCTCAGTAGCTATAACAATATTTTCCACCATTTGAGCGGCAAATTGCTTCCCTCTTTTAGGTGAGAGGTGTCCTCACCTGTAAAATGAGGGAGCGTTGCACTAGAATCGGTTGGGGGTGGGGGGACACCATCGTGATTCCGAATCCAGACTCAGGCATCGATGGTAAGGATTTGAGTGTTGCCTCCTCCACATTTATTTTCTCAAAATTGCATTGCCCCATCGAGAAAATGGAGATAATAAATGGTACCTACCTGCCAGAGTTTTTCTGAAAATTAAATGAAATAATGCATATAAAGTTCTTAACACAGGGTCTGGCACCCGGTCAATGCTTGGTAAACCTTGGTTACTATGGTTGTTTCACTCTTCCGCAACTCTTTTCCAGTGACGGCGAGGATTACAGAGGCCAACTTGCTACGTGACGTCGAGCAAGTCCCTTACCATCTGAGACCCCTGTTTCCCCATCTGTAAAGTGGGGGTTGACTAGAAGGTCTTCAAAGAACCTCTACCTCCAACATTCCACATACAAGGCTACAGGCAGCTAGTGAGCAAATGGCCAAGAAAACACCCCCTTCCCGTGGAGTCATGGAATCCTTCCAAAACTCAGAGTTGGAGGGCCTGGCTGGCTGCTGTTACATAAGCTTGGAAGCCATATCTCCTGGCTCTTGTCCCTTTAACATTAACTGTCAACAAAGCTGGCCTCCAAAGCAACTGCAAGTGATGTATCTGTGCACAGTGGGGAGCCAGCAAACGCAGGCGCCATGTTCTCCTTGTGGTTGCACAATCCAGGCTCAGCCGGTCCCCCTCTGATTTAGCACATTCCCAGGCCATTTCAGGACACAAAGGAAGTATCGCAGGAAAGAGGACTAGTCTCCTCCTTCCTTCCTTCTTCCCCAAATAAATATTCCACTCCATGTTGTAATTATTCTCCACACGGTCCAAAATATTTAGCAGACACATTTGAGGAGTGGGCAAACACCTGCCAGAAAACTGTGTCATATGAGGCCTTGACTGCTCAGTCTCCCACCATCAGATGACACGCTCTCACCTGCACAGTAGCTGAAGCTGGGTAATTAGAATCAGACTCTGCTGCGGAATTTGAGAAAAACTTGCTGAGCAAAATGTTACAACGCAGCTTCCTCTCTTCCCCCATCTCCCAAGACCAGCTCAATGAAAAGGCTTGTCCAATAAGAAGACTTCACCATTTCCTCATTAGCCATTCTTTCACCCATTCAGGCCAAATTGGTATTTGATGCAACAGGGAAATGTGTTGAGTACATTATTAATCGGGCTCAGCAAAGGAAAGGTCGCAGGGGTGACTGGCGCAATTACGGGATGCGGGCAACAGGCCAATGAAAGCGCACGCCGGGGAGGAAGGGAAATCGATGGCTATGAAATTATGGAGGGTTCTGAATAGGTGGAGGCAACGGGAAGGCTGACTTTCTGCCCCAACGAGACACAGGCAAGGCTTCTTTGCCAAACGTTTGTTATTACGAGGAAAACCTCTCGGCTCCAAGGCAACTAGTGCAGAGAAGCAAACCCGGAAGCGTGCACCAGGTCTTAGTGACAAGAGCCACTCAATTCAGAAGATTCCATTAAAAATGTATCAGACTGGTTAGAGCTCTAGCAAGAAAAGAGATGTCAAGGTGCCCACCAAAGGAAACTAGACTTGTTATCTTTCGATTTCCTGATGAGACTGCTCGATATTCTCAACGGCCTCAGGAGGACATGGGTTTCCCAGAGACTTTCTCAGATAGAGTATTCTGGGGTAAGGAAATGGCCCCCAAACTGCCTTAACTGGGCATTGATTCTTTAGAATCAATGTGCATTTAATTGTACAATAAAATGGTAGTGAACCATCTAGAAGATTCCCCAGGGCACATAGCTCAAAGAAATCTCTAAGGAAGTCACAAAACTTTGCAAAGGATATTGCACCAGATATGAACCACACAGCCTTAAAACCCTCAATCTCTGTGAATAGGGCTGGCTAAGGATTTCTTTTTTAAAAGGAGTCACATTAAGTGATAACTGCAGAGAAAACTATCCATCTTGTTTAATCAAACACAGAGTAGACCAGGCAGAAATGAAGCTGTGGTCATTTTACAAAGGTTTGGAGATTATTAATCTGAATCATCAATGAAAGCTTTCATTAAGTTGCACCCTAGGAATTGATTTGCAATGGGTCGTTCCAACATGCTATGCAAAGTTGCTATAGAAAATTAGTCATCCTAGACTCCCTAAAGAATACAGACATGACATCCGGGCATCTGTTAAGTTTGCTCAAAAACATATGCGAGCCTCTTTTTAAAGAACCATAATTACATCCTGCTGAAACCTCCAAGGACCCTACTAACTGCCTTTGTATTACAACATCCATTTCCCACTTAGGAGGCTCGGCTCTGCTATTTAGATGTGTGTTACAATCTGCTTGCTCCCCCGACACGCTCTCTCAGCTACAGTCTGCAAACGGTCAAGTCCTTTGATGCTCAAAGACCAGACTTGGAGGAAGCAAGACTTGAAATGCGTGTGTCTGTGTTCTTTCTTAAAATATAACCAGGAATTTGAAAGGGATATGAGCATATTAATCCAGGCCAAGTCTCTCATTTTCAGATGTTACCACTGAAGACCAGAGAGGGAACTAGCTTGTCCAAGGTCACACAGCTAAAATCTGAAACAATATATGGGACAGCAATTAAAAACTTAGGCTCTGGGGTCAGATGGACCACCAATCCATGCTCTGTCACTTATTTGCCATGTGACATCGAGCAAAGCACTTAACTTCCCTGAGCTTCCCTTTATTTATCAAATATAAACTGTAACAGTGCCTAGTATATAATAAGTTCTGAATGAACATTAACTGTTAGTGTCCTTTTCACTTTCACAAATACAACCTCATTAATCCTCATAACAACATTGTGAGGGAGAAAGGACTGGGATTACTAGCCTCAGCATACAGACTCAGAAAAGAGGCTCACAGAGTAGTAAAATGACCCTTCCACAGCCTCTCACACGCCAGGTCGAGTTTCTGACAATCCTGCCGCAGCAGACAGCAGGGAGCTTGGCCCCTTCAACATCCCATCGGGTTCCTCCACTTGGCCTAGAGACAAACGGGGAGGCCAGGAGCAAGCTTAGTGCAGCCACCGTTCTAAGGACTTCCAATCCTACAGGGCCTGGTGGTCCAGCTGGCTGGCTGTCACCTGCCCTGGGAAAAGGAAGAGAGCAGTTGTATCTCTGAACCTGCTACTGGACCGTGGGGCCACATGGCTGTGGGGAGGGGAGGAGGCACATTACTTCAGGATTCTACTGCATATTTTAAAGCTAACATCCGAGCACGTGTCAATGCTCCATCAGCCTGCCCTCTTGACCCCCAAATCTGGCCTTTGGGAAAATCTAATTGCTTGCTCTGAGTGACACTGGAGCCGTGTGAGTGATAAAGTTGTAGACAGTCACTTGGTGATTACAGGCCCTAATGGAAGGAGGAACACATTGAATGAATGCAGAAGTGAATGAATGAATGCTCATTAGAGTTATGTATACTAGGTTCGGGAGTGCAATATAGTGATGTCTCTATTAATGCATCTTCTGGGAACTCAGTCAGCCAAGGACAGAGCCCTGAGAAAGCTGCAAGGGCTCAAATACAGAGTCTAAATATCAGGCCTCTCTGGGCCTCACTGAGGGAGGCTTTCTAGTCCCTAGGACCCTCGAGGATGGACACACAGCTCCAGCAGTGGGTGGCTGCACTCTGGGCCAGTGGGAGGAAGACCACCCCAGTGGGAGGCGGAGACATCTCTGAGAACAGATAGGCTGGGGTGGGGGAGGGGGGCCCACCATACTATTTAACAGAGGCAGTAGGAGCCTTTCTAGGAAAACCACTAACATGAGCACCTTATACCGTCAGTGTTTATTCATTCGCTTATTCATTCTTTCAGTGACTAGTTTACGGGGTACCTACGGTGTGCCAGACATGAAACCAGAAATACAAAAATGAGTGAGGCTTGGCTCAAATCCTTGAGAAGCTCACTGTCGAGTAGGGGAAACAGGGAAACAGCTGTCCACGATACAAAGTGAGAAGTGCCACCACAGAGGTCAGCTCAAAGGGCCCTGGAAGCCAGGGGAGGGGCCCCCGAGCCAGCGAGGGGTGGGAGGGATGTGAGGTTAGGAAGGCTTCTCAGAGGAGGTGACTCCTGATCTGAATCTTAAAGGCAGACGAACGAGTCAGCACAGTCTGTGGGATGCTTGTTCCAGAGCCTGCTCTTTCCGGAATCTCCCTCTGCCTCCCATTCATCACTGGCAGCTCTGGCACATACATCCCAGGGACCCCAAGCTTTTCCTCAACTCAATCACCCACATTCTTGTCCGCCCAGGGGCTCCTGGCACCCCTCCTCTGCCAACTGGCCTCCCAAGGAAAGCTGCAAAAAGAAGACCCTGCTAGAAGAACAGAGCAGGAAGGAGGAAGAGCAGCCCTGGCTCCCCTGCAGGTGAGAAAAGGCCATCTACAGCCCTCCTGACAGCCACCCGGGCTCCAGCCACAGGGCGCAGCTGCTGCCTCTCCTTGCCAGCCGGCACAGGCTCTTAGGAGCCAGGAGCCACCCTGACGTCATGCCCACTGGTAACCTGAGCCCTGATGACTGCTCCCTCCATGCCCCAGCTGGGCCCATCATGCCTGCTGGGGGGGAGAGGTCGCTCCTCCAGGGGAAGGGGCAGGTGGGGCTCTTTTTAGCAGCTGCTGAAATGAGAGATAATTTTAGTTATTGACATCTCCCACAAGACTTCCCCTCTCTCAGAGCTGTTCCTGATTCTTCCTGATTTTGCTTCTTACTGCAAGAGCAAGGTGGCTCTCCCTTAGGGCTTGCACCCATTCTGCGAGGTATTAGCTGGCCAATGGCAGGAGTCTTAAAAGCACAAGGCTTTGTCTGGGTGCTTATTTCTCTAGGAAGATAAATACTTATGAACAAACCCTTTATTTAATCACTGACACATGCACTCTATAAAAGAGTCTGAGTGTCAGCCAAATACTAAATGTATTTAAATGCAATTCTAATAAATCAGTCAGAAGGGAAAACATAAAATTTGAAGTTTCTTTAAATCCATTGAGTATTTATGCTGACTTTAGCACTATGATTGACGCCGGAGGACAGAAAACAAATCTGAGACCAGCCTCTGCCCTCTAGCATCTTCGAGTCTAATTGGGAACCCAACTGCTGTACTTGCCACCGTCTCTGCTCCTGGCCAGCATGTGCTGAATATTTACTGTCTACCGGGTACTTGCTAAGTGCCTGTAGTATCTCATTTGGTCATCACTCTTCCTAAGCCCAGGGTATGAGAGCAGTTGTTTTCCCACTTAACAAAGAAGGAAGTAGAGGCAGACAGAGGTGAAGTGACTTTCCTAAGGCCACAGACCCGGGACTTTCATCATTTTGCGTCTACATTGCATGCTCTTAACCCACAGGTGACCCAATGAAATGACTTATCAGGTAGGAAAAGAGAGAGAGCTGAAGAGAGAGCAGAAAGAATGAAAGAGATAAGGAAGGTGTCAAGTGGATAGAAATAGGAAATGAGTCTTGAACAGTGGCTAGGGGTAGCTGGGTGGAGAAAAGAGGAAGAATAAGGTGAAGGAGGGCAGATGCCATCTCTGCTTCCACTGTGAAAGCCGGTGCTGTCTGAGATGGCCAAACATACGGGCCATGTGTACACACGCCTGCTGCATACTCTATCCTGCATACTCTCTCCTCCACAGCCATGAAGCCTGGGCTGTAAACACACCTGACAGAGTACCTCAGAAGGGATCGTTCCTGGCTCATTCTTTCCAAAAGCAGGAGAAATGTGGGTTTCTTTCCCTCAATGGCAAAATTTTGCCCAGAGATCTTCCTATGGAAGGTAGAAAAACAAAAACCAAAATATTGTTGCGTGGGTAAATCTAGCTTTGCGCAGTGAACAAATTCATGAAAAGTAACAAGAGGTGACAGTTTTTTGTAAAGTTCTCTAGAAGAACTCCACGATGAGCTCTTCTGTAAAGCAAATCACTATTTTACGTGATGGAAAACAGGCCCTTGACTCCTTAGACTTGTAAGACTAGATGTCTGTGTATAAATGTGACTGTTGTACTGTTACCATGGTATCTATCCATTCCAGGTCTTGGTATCCCCCAGTAGTCCTGTATTCCAACATGTTCCAAGAGATGGTGACCACCCACAGTGTACAGGGGCTCTGGGAAGACATTGCAGGGGACACAAAGATGCTATGACAGACTAGCAGGATCTGAGGACCACTCGCATATAATTAGAATCCAAGTTGGAAGACAAGGTGACAGCGGCTGCGTCCCCAAAACCTGGCGAGGTTCAGTTGGGCCAAGATTAAGTCTGGCCACACATCTGAGAAATCAATAGGTAGGCATATCGCTGTCAGGAAAGGAGGTTGTGGCTTCTGTGATACTGTGATATAATAAGATACATATATATTTGGTCATCATCCCTAATTCCTGACACAGAGCCTCAGAAACCCTTGGAAGTTCCTGAGTGATGGGGTGAGAGGAGCATCTTCATTATTCATAACAAGCCCCTTCCAACCATACCTGAGTTTATGCTGATGAGGTGACTCTTGGTGGGCCCCCAGACCGAGCTTCAGGATGGGGGCTGCTTGCCAGAGGAACTAACCATGTGATTAGAGGGTTGGCACTTTCGGCTCCCCTCTAGGGAGGGGAGAGAGGCTGGAAATTGAACTAATCATCAATGGTCAATGTTTTAATCAATCATGTCTATATAATGGAGCTTCCATAAAAACCATAAACAGTGCGACTCAAGAGAGCTTCCAGCTTGGTGAATGCAGGGAAGAGCCGAGAGGGTGGAGCATCCGGAGAGGGCAGGGAAGCTCCATACCCCTTCCCGCAGACCTTGCACTACGCAGCTCTTCCGTTCCAAGTTGTATCCTTTGTAGTAAACTGGCAATAATAAGCAAACTGTTTTCCCGAGTTCTGTGAGCTATTCTAGCAAATTATCGAACCTGAGGAGGGGGTTTGGGGACCCCCTGATTTATACCTGGCCAGTCAGAAGTATAGGTGGCCCAGACTTGTGACTGGCGTCTGAAGTGGGAGCAGTCTTGTGGGATCTAACCACAGATAGACAGTGTCAGAATTGAACTGTAGGACACCCAGCAGGTATCAAAGGATTCATTGGTATAGGGAAAAAAAAATCAAATCACACATTTAGTATTAGAAGTATTCTGTGGGTAGAAACAAATCTAGTAGCAGAGCTTCAGACACACCTGGGTTTGAGTGTCAGTTTCATCATGTATTATCTGCGGGGCCTTGGGGGAAATTACTCAACCTAAGTTTTGTCATCTGTAAAATGAGGATGATAATAATAATGCTCACGTCACCAGATTGTTTCAAAGATAATGGAACAGTGTCTAGTATACAAAACATGTTTATACATTAATTAATGGTTCAATGACTGGATGACTGAATGAATGAATAAATAAATAATAGCTAATACTTATAGCACTTAATATGTGCCAGGCATGTCTAAGTGTTCTTAATGTGTTTAATTCTCAGAACAACTCTAGATAATAATAACTACACCATTAACCCATGTTATAGATGAGGAAACTAAGGCACAGAGAAGATAACTAAGTTGCTCAAGGTCACATATTCAAGACACGGCGGATTTGAATTTCAAGCCTGGGTCTAACTGCAGAGCCCGTGTTCTGCCCACGATGATGCTTTGCACAGTGAGTGGCAGATGGGGAGTGCCCAATAATAAAAGATGTGGTTATTGCTATTATGTTATTATTTATGCTACAGAGCAGTGTTTCCCAAACTGAGGGCTCTGTACTCCTGAGGGTTCACAACATTATTCTAGGTGGTACATTGATGAACTTTTAAAAAACTGCATGACCATGATTTTCTTTTAATGAATACTAGAAAGAAAAATAAGCAAGCCCATCAAACCCAGGATTTCATAGATAGTATTGTTGTGACAAGGCTAAAGTTTTTTAAAAAATGAGTCAATTGAAAGATAGGTATAAGGTAAGAATAATATGGCAGAAATCAGGTCAGTGTTATATTGATGTCTGATAATGGCATGGGATGGAAGGGGGCACACACAGCTGGATTTGAGACTTGGGTCACCTGCTTCCAGCTGTTGGAATCATGGGAAAGCTACCTAACTTCTCTGAGCCTTTATTTCCCTACCTGTAAAGTGGGAGCAGTTAGCACCCACTCTGGCGTGCTGTTGAAGTGAGGGTTAAAGGTGACGGCGTACCACCTGCACCTGCATCCCAGGCCTCAGCCATCACTACTCCTGCTCACCCCCACCCCACAAACACTGCCCTCGCTCACGTGCTCCCCAGCACCTCCCCCGCACCCTCCTGACCTCGCTGAGACCCATGATATCTGAGCACCATTTCGGGAGCCTGGAGATCCTCCTCACGACCCCATTCCAGCAGGCGAATCCCTTCCGCATCCTCAGCTGTGCTGATAGGACTTGGAGACTCTACAGGAATCCAAATAGGAAGATACTCCAGGGACACAAACAGAAATTAGATTTTTTTCAATTACCATAGGCAAAGGGCTTCATGTTGTTCTAGTAATGCAAACTGCTTATTTGCTTTTCCTCTCTTCGCTGTCCCACGCAGGCCCTGCCAGTGATTGACGGCCACGGGAAAAGACAGCTTGCGCAGCCAGCGCTCGCATTTTCAAGTCCCCTTGATCCCAATGAGCAGAGCGAAGGGTCTCCCTGGGCTTGGTGTAATGACCTCCGGATCATGGACAGCATCCAGGGAGGAAGACACTTTAGAGCAGGGAACTTTGCCCTGCTTTCCAAGTGGGAGGATCCTCCCGTAAAAGGGACCCAAATATCAAATGCCAGCAAAAGGCTAGACCAAGGAGTTAAAGAATCTCATACCAGCCCAGCAGGAAACTGAAGCTCAAGGAAAAGATGCAATTCACCCAGTCATGCCTGCCATTCTGGGAGGTGACAGAATGGGATTGAACCCAAGTCCACTATAAATTGTAACTTTTTCTTAGACTTCTACAGACAAGAAATGGTCATTCCAGAATAGACCCACTAAAACCTCAGTAATAAAATGTGATTCTTCATGGCTTAGCATGAGCTCAGAGAGAGATAAAGAGCTCACTTTTGGTCAGCACCAACATACCACACCAGGGGCTGTGCTGAATACTTCACCCATGTTATCTCATCCAATATAACCCCACAAGGGAGAAATTACTAGTATCACCATCTTATAACACTTAAAACCAGTGAGGTTTAGCAAGGTTAAGACTCTTTTCCTAAGATAACAAGCCAGGATTCTGAGGCCAGGATTAAAACCAGATTGTTTCAATTGCCAAAGTTCTTTTCCTCTCACCATTCAGCCTCCTGTTTTCCATTGTCAAAAACTCCATCTTCCCTGGTATATTCCATCCTTCAGTTTGTGGAACCTAACTAGACATTTGTCGCATTATCCACTTAAGGCCTGTTTGTTCCATTGGCCTGTGAGCTTTGTGAGGGCAGGTCAATCCAGTGGGGGAGACAAAGAGATGATTCTATTATTCCCCTACCATCCACCCCAACAGTGCCTCCTGCTCGCCAGCCTTTGTCCCCTTCCTCTTTCCATCAGATTTTACCCAATGGATCAGAGACATGTATCGTCACCTTTGCACTCATGCTCCCTTCCAGAGTAACCTGCCTGCAAAGGCTGGGTTGTATACCATGGACACTATGCCCAACCTAGCCATAATCCATTGGCCCAGGGACAAAGAACTTGACTGGCCCATTCAAAGGTCAATATATATCTCTCTGGACCCACTTTGTTTAAAAATAAATATATGTGTGTGGGGGGTGTGTGTATTATTCTGACATTGGTTAAAACAGGTAAGAAAGACTTTATTCAAGACCATTGCAATAAAGGTAAAAATTGCAATAGAGAAGAGAGATTGAGCTCAACTCCAACCACAGCAAAGACAGCTGGGGATTTATCGCTAACAGAGTGAGGGGGTCAGTGGATGGGAAATTACTAAGAAGAGACATCAGGGTAGAGGAATTCTTGCTGAAGGCAGGTCAAGGACTTACACATCCAAGGGAGGGGATGAGGAACTTGATCGGGCATTAAGGTGAGGGGACGCTCACCAGACTGATTTAGCAGGATTCTTGCTAAGACTGGGCTGTCATGTCAGGCCAAAGGCAGGAGTGGGTTCAAGGGCAAGGTCTAGTTGAAAACCAGGCTCAGTGGAGGCTGACTAGACTTTGGTCAAGGAGAGAGTCTTTGTCAGCTTCTAGGCTCCACAAGACGGGATGGGACAATCAGATCATCTCATGACTCTGAACTGAGAGGCACAGAGGGAAGTTCTCAGAGGACAGTGAGACTGACAGATAGGTGGTAATATGGGCCAGCCTTGAAGGGAAGAGGGAAGAGAAAGAAACTATGAGTAGCAGTGGAAGAAGGGTGTTGGGAAGAAGGGAAGGGAACTGACGCACCGAGAGAGGCAGAGAAATGACCCGACAGCCAGGGAGGCACTGTGGCTGGCACCTTGGGCTAGCTGATTTCCTGACCTTCCTGCAGCCTGGCTGACACCCAGAGGACCAACCCTAATCAGCGTCTCTTTGCTCAAAGCTGTTTCTCTTGGATGTCATCCCACATTTTGAGGAAGAATCACCCAGAAGAATAACAGCCTCAACCTAACACCATCACCTTCTCTTCTGGGTGAGCCCAAGCATTTTTAAATCAATGGTGACATCACTTGTCTCCATTTCAGAACATTCTGTGGGCTCAACAGGACACTCCCTCCCACCTCAGAAACTGAGACTCCTCATTACTTGCTCTCACAATTTGTCCATTGTGCTGCAACATGTAAGAGCATATTTTGCACTGATTTATTCAGTACATCCCCTTTTGGGGACATCTGAGCCACTGTTCTCGCCTCTTATCTCACCTCTAAATGATCAGCCAACACAGACATCAATGAAATGACCTTCCAGGTCACTCGTCACCATGGACCCATGGAAACTCAAAGGGAAAAGGCACATCTCTGCAGTGGGGGTGGGGGGATAATAGATTCTGGGTCTTCACAGTTAAGAATCCCCACACGCACAAAGACTCACAAAGGCAGGACATTCACCTCTAAGCAGTGTTCCCAGATACCCTTTCTCTCACCACAAAATCAAAGACAATTAAAACCTTCTCCTTTCTAAGATGCTACTGCTCTGTGCCACCAAGAGTCTGGCTCAGAGAGTCAAAAAGAGTCCTAACTTTCCCTGTCACTCCTCCCCGATTCAGAATGTTAACTCTTATTCATTCGGCAAATACCACTGATCACCTACTATATGCCAAAGACTGTACTGTGTTCTGAATACAGAAACAAACATGAAACTGAATGGCTAGTGAACAAGAAAGACCTTAAGCAATCAATTAAAGGCAGGCTTACACACACAAGATGCAAAGGGCATATAAGAACTACAATTCTTCTTTCTACTTTTTATCTTCTCGTGAAGATTTTCTCATGTCATTAAGGGTTTTTGCTTATTTCATTTTTAAATTATAACAGTAAAAAAGAGAGAGAAATATTTTAACTTTAATTTAGACTCACACACTCCCAGGGAGCCTCTTATCTATAATTCACTCTTGGGGATGGGGGAGCCTGAAGGAACCTCATTCATCTACCTAAGAAGCTAACAAAAGCCTGGACTCTGAACATAAAGGGACCATGTTGCCAGATGTGCAGATTGAAGCCTTGCTCATGACAGTTTCACAAGAGATGAAGGACATAGGATGCTACTAGTTGTAACCAGGATGTGGACACCTGTCCCCCAAGTCCCATCGTAACCCCAGCGATTCAAGGGAGTGTAGATGCTGGAAACAAACACAGCTTCGAGTAACCTTTTCTTTACTTACTTAGCTTAACCAAGGAAGACATCCCCATATTTACCAAGCATGTTTCCCAGCTTCCCCTTCGCACATGCAGTCACACAGCCCTGGCTCCTTCCCCAGGTGACCCCCAGTCCCCACGTCAGGAACCAGCCTGACTTGGCTTCTTCAGCTACCCATTCCAGTCCCAACCCCTGCCTCTGCTTCCTCCCCCGAATGAACTCAGAACGCAGGGCAAGGCTGCAGTGTCGCTCCCTGCCTTCGCAAGAGGCTGCATTGTAAAAACATCCACTCCTGCTCTGTCATCCGCATCTCTTCCCATTTCTCTTCCCAACCCCCACACCCCTCTCTTTCTAATTATCCCAAAGAGAAAGAAGATTAAAAATTAATGCCCTGAGGATGGGAGTCAGAGATGTCATGATTGTGATTCAAACCCCAGGCATGGAAAAATCTGATCTAAGCTTCAGGAGCAAAGTAACCTAGGACTGGTTTTGGAAAACCTTGATTAATTGGAACTTACCTCTAGGTAACAGAGGTGTTTTTTTTTTTTTTTTTTTCCCCTTGTGCTGAGGATATAGGGGATGCAACAGAGTATAACAAATGAAATTCATAAAACATATTCAAATAAAAATGCTACTTGCAAGGGTTGTCTTAGACTCATACAAAAGGTTCAGCCTAATCCCTACATGCCAGGGTCCTATGAATTGTAATTTAATGTGCAGAAAGATGAGGTTAAGGTAGTTCCTCCAAGATTGCTACATAAAGGAAGATTTGGTTGTCTTTATCAACTGTACTTCTAAAGCAGAAAAGGATATTTTCTTTTAGGAAGATGTGCAGTAATAAAATTTTAAACTAGAAGGAATTTACGTGACCTTTGGTTAACCAAAAAAAGAAATTCAAATGAAGTAGCAGCAGCTACCCAGCCCCTTGCCCCATTTTACTCCCCAAATATGCCACTTACAGCAATTTTGCCAAATAAAGGGAAACATATAAGAATTATAGTAAATATAATTTAATACTCATGTGCTGAAGTACTATGTTAAATACTTCAAGTGCATTACATTTCGTAATCCTCACAAAAGGTTTTATTATTAACATCCTGATTTTCATGACAAAAATACAGAGGCTAGAAAGGTTAAATAAATTATAGAACATAATAAAGTCTCAAAGTTGTGTGATTAACAAATACCAAACAATGTAGGTGACATTGCTGTTCTTTTCCCCTCCAATGTAAAACCACACTTTCCACAGGTTAGGAAAGAATAAATGGTGAAAGAGTACAGACCAACAGGCAAAAGTGACATCTAAAGAGAGCAGGTGAGTAAAAGGGCTTTAACAAATGTGCCAGCCTTGGATCCTTATGCAGGATGCCAACGGGAGGGTCAATACTTCCTATTTAGTGTTAAATCTCATCCCTCTCTTGTGCTGGGGACTCAGTGATTTGGTTTCTGGAAGCCAGTTTGGGACAGAGCTGGAAGGCCAAAGTAAATTCAGTTTACTTATGTTCAGAGCTATTCTTGTGCGATTTATATGAATCTAGCAAAAAAATGGAGAGTGGCCACCTATGGAGTACCTGGATTATTGTTCAACTTCTAGCAACTTTAAGGACCAAAAATTCTCTTCCTCGAATGCTATTACTGCTTGTATTTGTACTCACGTTTCCCTTCCCTTTGTCCTAGCCCTGGAGTAGAAGCTTATCACTGAATGCCTAGGTCACTACTGTGGCCTCCTAACAGGTTTTCTGATTTCAGGATGTTGGATGTAGAACAAACCCTGTGAGCCCTCAGGGAACTTACAGTCTGGCTGCTGCAGGCAAACTACCTTAAGCCCACTCTCCCGCTGCCCCCCAGTGTATTCGCTTGCTAGGGCTGCCATAACAAAACAGCACAGACTGGGAGGCTTAAACAGCAGAAATGTGTGGTCTCACAGTTCTGGTGGCTACATCAAGGTGTCGGCAAGGTTGCATTCTCCTCTGTCCTTAGCTTACAGAGAGCCAGCTTCTCATTTTATCCTCAAATGGCCTTCCCTCCATGCCCATGTGTCCTGTGTGTCCTCCTCTTCTTATAAGGACATCAGTCATATTGCATTAGGGCCACATCCTTATGACCTCATTGAACCCTAATTACCTCCTAAAAGGCCCTATCTCCAAATACAGTCACATTGAGGGTTAAGGTTCCCAAATGTGAATTTTGGAGGGGACACAATTCAGTCCAGAGCAGCCAGCATCCACCCCAGCTGCAGCCCCACAAAAAGGCCACCTCTTTCCCCAGTGAGCTGCTCAGTTAATCCTCCCACCAGGGTGCTTCTCACTCAGCCCCTCATAGACACAGCTCAAGTTCCTCCTCCTCCAGGGAAGCCTTCCCTGACCTCTCCAAACCAGAAAGACACCTAATACCACTGTCACTGCTGATAGAACTGATTCCCCCAAGACACTAGAAGTGCCCAGAGATCAAGGACAGTAACCAAGCTCATCTTCATGACTCCAGAGCATCATGCTGTGACCAGCTGGCACACAGTAGGTGCTTAATAAACAAATGTGAGATGAATGAATGAATGAAGACTAATCTTGTGCTGTCTCTCATTCTCTCCATTGAGATGAAGGCAGGGAATTGGTCTGACCCTTCACCATCCTCTGCCCACTGCCCTGAGCCTGAGTAGGGGCTCAAAGCTTACTGAATTGAGTTGCATCTGGCTATAGTCTCTCTCCATCCTTCTTCAGTGACACATGAAATGTGCTCTGGTAGGTCCTCAGTGTCCATCCTGAGCTCTTGGTTAACAACTCCTCCGTTCATGCCAGAAGGACAGGTGGGCTGTCCAGGCAGGGACTGGTCAGAAGGCAGATAAGATGTAACTGCTGCTATCTCCAGCTCCAAAGGGGCAGCAGCAGCACACTGGCCCTCTTCAGCTCATGTGGACAGAGTGCAGGGAGCTGAGGCTGGAGCTGCATCCTCACCTGAAGCAGGAGCATCCAGCCAGCCAGACCTCTAATCACATCTTTAGCATCTCAGAGCTCACAGCACTAGGAAAATTCTTCTAAAGCAGCTCAGCCTCACTGCTAGCCTGGAAATGACTTTGGGGAGGGTGGTGGCCACGCAGCCCTGATTTGTTGAATGACATGGGCATTGTTCCCCAGTGAACAAACATCTGTAAGCTGTCATCCAGGCATCCTACAGGACTGAAGAAAGAGAAACAGAACCAAGAGAGCTGTGTCATCATCCAGGTAAGAATTCCTGGGCCTAAAACTAGGGTGGCAGCAGCCAGACTAGAAATCTCGCTAGAATGAGTGTCTGTGCATGTGTGTGTGTGTGTGTGTATGTGTGTGTGTACTCATGCATGAATGCAAATAAGTGGGGGAAAATTATTTTAAAATGAAAAATCCAGTTTAAAAATTTTAGAGATATAATCCTAATGGCAAGGTGAAATTACAGTGAGGTCCTGGAGTCTAGCAGACTAAATAAGTTGTGGAACCTTGGAGAAGTCCCTTAACCATAGCTTTTTGCATCTGTAAAATGGGTTAATAATACCTAAATCAAGGGCTTGGGGGAGTTCAAAGGAGATAAAGTAAAAGGAATGCCTAGTCCCTCCCTGACATATAGCGGTTGCTCAACATATGTCAGTAAATTTCCCTATCCTTAGCCTGTTGATCTAACTTTTTAATCCCTTCTGAAAAGTTCATGAAATTCAGCCACCTATCCTTGGGAAAATTACTTTAAAATATTTGCTTGCTTTCTGGCCCAAAAGGTATAACCACTGCCCGGCTTCCACTCGTGCAAACCAAGTGTGAGGGTATTTCTACCCTGGGAAGGATTAAAAGGTGTCATGACTTCAGGTCGCTCCATCCAGAGGACCGCCAGTCCCCAACAGCCATGGATGCACTGAAGCTTGGCAACACCCAAAGTTCATCCCTCTCTGTCAGCGAGCTCTAGTCACTAACGCAAACCCTCTTGCTTCTTCCTTCCAACCGTGACTTCAATACGCCTTTTCCTATTCCACACCAGACCCAGTCTAGCCTTCCTTAACCAAATGTATTGATCACTGCAGAGAACTCCTAAATGTCTCCTTGAATCTCACTTCTCCATCCTCTTTCTATGAGTAAACAACATATTAAACCTAAGAGGATCAGATTCACCCTCATGACCACAGGGAAGGAGAAATCTCAAACCAACAAGTTAACATTCATTCATTCAACCAATATTTACTGGGGACATACTGCGTGCCAGAGAATGAAGAGATGGACGAGACCAGGTTCCTTCCTCAAGGAGCCAACTGTCTGGTTCAGAGGTGTGACATGTGGGAAAACGCCTGGAATATAAGGAGAAGGTGGTGAAGCGCTACCAAGGCTGCGCTTGAGCAGGGTACAGAAAAGTGAGGAGGATCCATTCTTCATGAGGATGGAAGAGGGGTCTGAGAGTGAGGGAGGGTGGACTTGGTACTTAAGCAAAGACTCAGAAGTATGAGGGTTGTTCAGGAAACTCAGCATTCAGAGCTTAACAAGAAGAGAAGATTTGGGTAATGGAGAACGGGAGAACACGGTAGTCATGGCAGTCTCCTCTTACTGAGTGCTTACAATGTCCAGGCACTGTGCTACGTACTTTGTAACTTATGCATAAATACCACTGGGGAAACAGCTCAGGAGGGTTACAGACATTTCTAGGTTTGAAGCTGAGGTCAAAAAGACTCCAGTGAGAGTCTAGCTTTAACCCATTATACCCCAGAAGTAGAACACAGTGGAACGTGCCAAGGGCTGGAGAAGATGGCTTCTTGAGGACACAATGGCAAATCACTGAATGGGTTGATAACAGCTGAACTCTAGGACCAATAATCTGGCCAGGAGTGGAGAAAGCACTGAAGAAGGAGACATGGAAACAAGAGAGCCAGCCAGGATGCTATGCCACCAACCTGGCAAGAATTCCTGGACCTGAAACCAGGGTGGTAGCAGTGAAAATAGAAAGAAGAAACAGAGGCCAGATGCATTGTGGCCTAGGAGCAAGTATGGCTGATGACCAGACAAAAAAGCAGTGGACTAGGAGTTGGGGAGAAGCTGCAACCCCAAGTGACAGGGAAGTTGGGGATGCCATGAATAAAAATGAAGAGGAGAGGCTGATGGAGCAAGTATGACAATACATTGCCCTTTGAAGGGCAGAGTTTGGCAGTCCAAAGCAGTTCAGCCAACCCTGGAAATTTTAATTACACTAAGCCTGAGTTCACCCTCTCCAAAGTCATTTTTAAAAAACTGGCTCCAGGAAGCTTTCATGCTGAGAAGCTGACAGCCAGGAGAATATTCAAACTAAACCATCTTTGTCATCAAGCGTCTTTTAAAAAACCCCGAACACTTCTTATTTTACAGTGTTCATCCGCTGTGGGAACGCTCGGTCTGTGAAGGACAAACTTCTAAGGGGGAGTAGAGAAAAATCAATCAAAAAGTCATTGTCTTGACTGATCAATAGGCGTCTGTCAGGGAAATTTTACTTCTCCCACCTATGCTAGTTAAGTGGGTTCTTAGAGCACGAGCGATACTTACCTCGCTGAATTTCTCTCCGTGGCTACCCGCAGCCCCCTGACTCCCTGGTTTTTCCTGACTTCAGCAGAGAATTTCAGTGTGGCAAGTGCTAGAGATGCATACGGAGCTGCCATCTCTATGTGGCACCAGGATAAGTCACCAAAGGAGTAAGGGGTGAGCTTCAAGAGCTCTGAACGATACCCCCAGCCCCTGGTGCAGGGGGCAAGTAGGCACTTTCACATCTGAGGTCTGCCTGCTGACCGTCCCACGGCCAGCCTTTTCTCACCACTGAGGTCTCTACTCAGAAGATACTTCCTAGAGAGGCATCCCTTACACCCAGCTAAAACTCATGCACTTCGGGCAAGAGATGGTCTATAGCTTGATTTGCATGGTGGATGCACAGGTGTATAAGAGGCAGAAAAATTGACCAATCTGTAAACTTAAGAAGTATGTACTTTACTGGATCTAAATTATATCTCTACTTGAAAGAAAATTTAAAAATAATAACAACTATGAAATATACCCCTCTCTTACCTACTACACCACTTTGCCCCATTTATTTTCTTTAGAGCACAGGCCATTTTCTGCAATTATATGATACAGTTATTTGCCTGTCCTTTGCTGTTCAGAAAGGCACTGTCCGACACAGTGGCCACTAGCCAGATATGGCTATTTAAGTTTACATTAATTAAAACTAAATAAAATATAAAATTCAGGTCCTTGGTCACACCAGTCACATTTCAAGTGCTCCAAGTCCAGATATGGCTAGTGGCTACTGTTTATAGTGCATGAATAGAACATTCCAATCATTGCAGGAAGTTATATTGGATAGTGCGGGCCTATAATATAAGCTTCAGGAAAAAAAGACCTTGTCTGTCTGATTTATACTTATCTCCTAGAACTGTGGCTGGCACATGGGGGCACTATGTAAATACTTGTTGAATAGGTGAATAATGGAATTATGTAATACCCACCCCTCCAAAGCAATCACAGAGCCAAAACCAAAAATCTGGAAACATCCTAAATGTACATCTATAAGGGACTCTTTATATAAATTTTGGCACTTCTACAGTAGAATTCTGTTCAGTCATAAAAGGCATGAGGTAGGTATGTATGTAATGATTCAGATACCCACATTATATTGAATGAAAAATCAAGTTTCCTAAAACTATATACAATGTGATTCCATTTTATTAAGAAACACCAAAAAAGTCAGGAAGAATATATACCAAACTTTAATAGTAGTCACTGCTGGATAGGATTACAGAAAAGAGCAATTTACATTCTTCTGTAATGTTTGAATTTGTAATGTGTATGTATTCTAATACTTGAGTATTTTGTAAGAAGATTTAAAACAAGATCACATGCATCCCTCTAAGAACAAAAGGAAAAAAGAGAAAACCCACATTGCAATCTGTCCCAAGGATATATAGAACATTCCTTAAATATTTTCCAAGTGCCAAATTCCTTACCAGCTTTATTCCATTTAATCTTAACAGTATCTCTATAATCAAATACTATTGTCCTATGTTGAAAATGTAGACTCTAAAGATCAGAGAGGCTGAGTGGCTTTCCCAGGGTTGCACAGCTGGCACGCTATACCATTGGCATTTGAACCAGCTCTCTGGTTCTATAGCGCATCGCATTCTTCACTGTAGAAAATACACGCATATACCTCCAAAGAGCCACATCTGATCTTAGACGGCCCAGAACTAGCAACTCCATCCATATGGAACCCCAAACAAGGGCCAAACTACAACCAGGTGCATGAGAATTAGCTTTTGCTTCTTCAGACAGTAGGAAACATAGCAAAATTGAACCTAGCCAGCCCTCTGCCTTGCCTCTCAGTTTATTCCACAATTGTCCTTCCCTAAATACCTCTTTCTCTCTCTCTTTCTCTCTCTCTCTTTCTCACACACACACACACACACACAGAGAGAGAGAGAGAGAGAGAGAGAGAGAGAGAGAGAGAGAGAAATGCCACAGGGATCCGGTGCCAGTGAACGGCTGGTAACTTAAGCATGCTGGTGGAGACTCCCCAGCTCTCCAGCAGATGCCTCGATTGTGCCTTTGTTGGATTTTCAGCCAATCCCCCCTGAAGAGGAGTTTTCAGCTCTCCCGAGGTATCTGAGCCAAAATGCTGTAGAATTGCCTTTCAGCTCCATGGACAAGACATTCCAGGCTGCACGCTGGGAGGCTTGTTTAGCTTCACACTTGACGCAAATGGGGTGTGTGTTTACCCATAAACACACGCAGGCAGGCACACACCAACAGAAGCTGCTGCAGTGGCAGTATTTCTAGAAGCCCAGAAACTGTACTCAAGCAATGTGGAACTAGATCACAATGCCTATCAGGAAACACAGTCTAATTCCTACTAAGCAAAAGTTTCAACCACTGCCCGGAAAATTCAGTAGAAGATGAAATGTAATACTCTATTAAGCCTTATTTTGCCAGCACAAGTGAGAGCTCACCCAAGCATGGAGAGTCATTAAAATGGATCTTACATATATCATTATAAATTTAATAATCGCCATGACGGCTAGAGTTCAAGTTAAAATGAATGTCAGCTGAGCATGACCAATTGATGTTACCCCAGCTGCCACAGAGCCTCACTTGGGGTTACATTCTACTTCCAGAGGCTCCATAGTACATGTGGACCCAACACAGCCAGAGCCAAGAACAGATGGGAAATGCAGACATCTACACCTAGCCAAGGAGAAGCCATCATAATTGCACATTATCTCGGTGTACCAGCCCAATTAAAATCGTCTACAGTGTCAGAGGTCCCAAATGTTCCTCCGCTAAGCGTGTGGATACCAAACTTGGCTAATACTTAGTTAAATGCAGTCAATCCTAGGTTCTGTTCACAACAGTTATCGACTTTCCTCCTATCTCTCAGAAAGCTCCTGTAGAAATAGGAGCAGACTGGTCTAGTAGGTTATACACTTAATAAATCAAACACCACAAAACAAATCCCACTTATGTAGATTCCTAAGATAGTGGGCATTCTTCCTGAATTACAGTGAGTACAGTTTTAGGAGTGGAATTTTTTTTTTTAAGGAATGAAGTCAGTTATCTATGTTTTTAAAATGTAGTTTGTTTCCATTTATTTTTATCTTTATCTTTGAAAGAGAAAACACCAATACAAAATGCTTTTTCACATGCACACACACAAAGCCATATAGGATTATAGAGAAGAGATAGAAGGCCAGTTTTCATCTGCATGTGTATTCTCACTGGGAAGAGTCAATCTTTGAGACTCAGGAGGAGAGGGGATGTCCACACCACACTGAGAGAATGGCAGTTTTTCTACCATCCACAACATTTCAAAGAAAATATCAGAGATTATTTTCAGATTAACACAAATGCTGGCTCTGTGCTTGAGCTGTATTTAACACTTGCCACCCCCAAGTCCTAGCTACACCTTGGGAGTGGAGAGATACAGTTTCAACCAGCCACTCCGTGCTACTCCCTAACGCGACTGCTTTTTAAAAGACAAGTTGAACTTTACTGGTAGACACAGGTCCTGGGTGACTGCAGCTTTCAGACCGATGTCAGCAAATGACCTACACACAACGGGCCATTTTAAATGGCTGTGACATTCTCACAGATAGGGCCAAAGAGTGCAGTAGAAGATGTTTTTGATCCATAAACATAAGAGCAAGCAGACCACACAGAGAATAACTCAAACAAAGCCACTGCTGTCAGGAGCAACATTTCCAAAAGGTGCTAAGAGTGTGTGAATCCCAAAGGGGGATTCAGTACAAAGAAGCTCATATTTGACTTTGAGAACACCAACACTTTTTGTTAACTCCCTTAGCTAAAGCTTATAAATCTTTGCCTTTCTGGCTCCCAAGGCTGAATTTTTTTTTCCTCTTATTTCTCTCTCCCCTCACCTACCAACAACTCAAGGCACAAGCCCAAGCACTAGGACGTAGCAAATCACAAGAAGCCACCACGCTCCCTCCTTAACCAGAGACAGACAAGCAAGCATAATTGACGACAACCGCCAATGTTCTCTGAATCGCACATGGCAACTCCAGCACCACAAACCAAGCAGCAAAGTAAGTTCCGCCACTTACCCTCTTTTGATCTTCCAGTCCGTGGGTAACCGGCTTTCTCTTCTGCTGCTGGCTGGCCTCAGAAACCGATTCCATTTCCCAGAAATAAGATCCTCTCTCCCCTTCAGCGATGCTTCCAAATCCACAGAGGAGCAACGCAACCCGGGCGAAAGCGGTGCGTGCGCGCGGCGTCCCTCCTCAAAGGTCTTCCTGCCTTCTTGAAATCCACGCGGGGACCTCACTCGCCACCACCGCCTTAGCAATGAGGGCGGCTGCTGCCGGCATCGTGAGAGCTAAGACGTGGGGTTTTACTTCAGGTCCAAGACTCGCTTCAGGAGAGCCCAGGGGACAGATTTGGGCAAAGGTGCGTCCATGGCCGGGGGCACATACCACATTACTGCCCCTGAAACCCTTCCCTTCGCTGTCTCCTTGGCACGGATAATTTATGTGTCAATAACCATGTAAATGGGCATTTAATCCACCGAGCTGATAACATCCACATCCGTCTCCGGCAGCCCCGGGCTCCATAAATCACCACAAACGCTGCGTGGAAAGCCGCTCCTCACGGCTCGCGCCAGCGCTCGTCACAGCGGAGGCCCCGCTCCCGGGCTGTCATCCTCCTTCATGGTGTCAGGCTCGTACCTGAGGAGAGAACGTTCAACAGTCAGATTTGTCTTTTGTGGAGAAGCAAAGATCTGAGCTGTCTTGCGCACCATCTGGAGTCTCACAGTGAGGCCGGCAATCGTGCCCCCAGCCCCCCAGCACATCCATGGACAGGCAACCTCAGGGGGCCTCGTGGGCTCCCCCTTTTCTCCTGTTCTTGAAATAAGCACACTGGAGCCGGAAATGAGTTATCTTTCAGACCTATGCGGGGTGCATCATCATCATCATCATCATCATCACCGGAATAAGGCACCAAGGTATGCTGAGACGGGAAGCAATGGTCTGTGAAACAAAAAGCATCAATATCTCCCCCCCCAATTACTGCTGCAGGAGGCAGCACAGAGCAGGCGGGCGAGACACCAGGGTCCATGGGGGAGGTGAGAGAGAGCTGCCCAGATCGTCTCGGGGCTGAAAGGCAACTGTGCTACAAGCCGCATTCCCTGCCTGGGAACCTGCAGGCAGAGCAGACACCCAGTCACCTCCTGGCTGACGTCACAGAAGCTCGGAGGGACAGGGAGGGAGGAGAGAGAAAGGAGCCTCTGCACCAAGGCAAACATTCGCACTGGGTGTGCCCCTCCATAAATGGTCCAAGAGGCAGGACATCTCTGAGAATCCCCAGGAAGATGCATCAAAAAATAATTATGAATGCCTCTTCCCACAACAGCAGCACCACCAGGAAAGAAGGGGGCAAAAGGGGGTAGAAAAGTCCTTTACGAAAAGGCACTAGTCTCTTGCCAGCATTTCTAAATGAACGCACTAGCCATTCTACAATTCAGGCCGCGCCAGCCTCCGGGAGAGCTGGGGCCAGATCCGGCCGCAGCGGGCACTAGACAGAAGCCCACAGACCCTCCCTTGCAGCTGTCCTGACCGGTGGCTATTTTGGAATGAGGCCGAAGCCATCCCTTCACAAAAGGCTTCCGCACAGTTCAATGCCAAAGCAGGTTAAGCAGTGGACGTGAGACTCAGCCGCAGAGGGCTTGTGAGGAGGAAGAGGAGGACAGGTGGGTATTTGGCAGAGAAGCTGCAGAGGGGCTAGAACTTCACAGGTAAATCCTTCTTAAGTTAAAGGCTTGTCCCACACCACATGAAACTCAGCCAGAACAGATTGCTGCAAATGAATTACCAGGTCACAGATATTCTGAATTTGGTAAGAATCAATGAATAGCACAATGTCCATAAGAGGAGCATTTTGTATGAGTAAGGGCAGCTGACATTAGAGGCAGCGTGACTGAAGCTCTCTGCTGGCCTGGGAAATAGCTGAGCTTCCAGAGAGGTAGATGCCCTCTGGTTGCTCACCACCACCATCTCCACAGCCCCTTCCAGGGATCCCTGGCAAAGCTGAAACCTCAGATCTATTCTTTTTAGCTGCAGACCATAATGCAAGTAAACTCCAACAAACAGGCTCCAGGTATAACCCTTTCCTGAATCTCAACTCAGTCCTCAAACTAGCGGACTCAGGCAGATCCAGGTTTGAATCCCGATGCCGTAGCTTATCGTGTGACCTTGAGCCAGTAACTTAACCTCTCTGAGCCTCAGTTTTCTCATCTATAAAGTGGGGAGAATGATACCATGTAAGATTGGAAAAATCAGGATTGCCTTTTGACACAGAGTAGGTGATGGAAAGATAACTGTTAATGTGTATTGAATGTTCACTATATGCCAGGTGCTCTCTACTGCTTTACACAGCCATTCAGCAAATCTCTGTTAAGGGCTTACTACGTGCCAGTTATTTTGCTCCAAATAGGGACCTTGACCCCTGTATTAGAGATGAGAAAACTAAAGATAAGAGAGGTTAAGAAACTTGCCTAAAGCCACACAGCTAGGAAGTTGTGGGTCTGAAATTTGAACCCAGGGCTGACTTCAAAATATGTGCTCATATCCATGCCACTCATAACAGATTACTGTTATTTGGCTTTTCACAAGCAGCCTGAGTTCAGAGTTCATACTTTTCATAGCTCCTGGCCCTCCTCATGAATAATAATAAAAGAAAAAAAGCCAGGTGCCAAAAAGGGTCTCCTACTTGGAAGGCTTTCTCCAGAGGGGCTGCTTCATTGACAGCTCCGGGCTCGCAACGTTTCTGAGAACAGCTCTGCACTCTGCACCGGGCCCCTGTGCTGGAGCTCTCTCCCGGGTGAGACCTTGTCACATCCCATCACACCAGCCGGTGCACACGCCCCAAGTGCACATGGGGACAGACGCTCTCACCACAGAAATACCTCCCCACCAGCGGGGAGTGGGAGGATGTTCAACACCTCCTGCGAGCCTTTTGTTTTTTCTGAAAGTCAGTCTCCACCAGCTCTGGGGCTGTTGCTGTCCTCACACTGGAACTAGGGTGGAGAGGGTCACAGGAGGAAGGAGAGAGGCAAGGATGCTGCTTGTCAGCTAGCTGCCATATCCAGTCTGTTTCTTGATTGGGGAGAGGGGGACTTCATGAGAGCAAGTCCTGATGTAAAAGCTCTGGTTTCTTACAGCCAGAGAAATCGCAGGAAGTTTAAACACACTTGAATGAAAAAGAGCTGAAAGGCAAGATTCAGAGAACATTAAACTGGATTGTTGAGAAGTGAACATGCTTGCTGGATTGATCCCTAAATGCAGCAATATATCAGCAGCTTCTCCTCTCTGTGCCATAAGTCAGCCCAGGAGCAGCTGCAAGGGAAAGGGGAGAAAGGAGAAGGCTTGACCAGATTGCGCCATAGGATGGGGGGTGGGGGGAGCATTGTGGGCAAGCCCCGGCTTCTCCTGACAGTTCAGAAGACAGGCCCAGTCATACTGAAGACGTCCTGAACGCGCTGCCAGGGTGTCCTCCTGCCTAGTGCAAACAGTCTCCAGAAGGCTTCAACCACCCATTCCACATCTGCCCAAATCCTTCCTCCTTCTGGACAACTCCCAGGGAAAAAAATTAAAAGTCTGGTTTAGAGGTACAGCCCAAGACACAGGGGGCCAAGAAAGAGTCTAGTCTTAGAGGCAGAGGCATCCTTCAGATCCCTTCCTGCAGTGAAACTCCACTCCCTGGTAAATGCCAACTGGAGACTCCAAGTGCCAGGCAAGTGACAGGCCAGGCCTTCCAGGTGGGACATATTCCTTCTGCCCTGGCTGTTGGAATTGTGAGACCATTGTACATGTTTTGGCAAAAAAATCCTTGTTAAATTTTCCAAAGTTTTCAAAATTGGGCAATACCCTTTTGGCCTTCTCCTCACTTCTCTCCCTCTCTCCAATGGCCTCCAGGACTGGGGAAACTGCTTTTAAACTTGGATTAAAGGTTGGGAAGTGGGGAGTGAGAAAGGGCAGCCTGACCCGTTTCACCTGATAAGTGGAGTTAAGCTTCTGAAACAAGGGTGCATCCGTCTTTGCAATGATCTAATTAACACTCATCACCAACAACGTTTTTAATTAGTCCTCAGTGCCAATAGGGGAAACCGAGGGGCTTCTTGGAAATCTAGTTTTGCATTAATTAATCAATAAATAAGTTACATAAGAGGTACGAAAGAGAGCCAAGGAGGCATGGTGGCTTCTAGGATGGTGTTCGATCTAAGGGGAGGTTTTGCTCCCAAAGGGAGCCCGCAAGCCGGCCGCTGCTGCTAAGCCGCCGGGGAGAGCTGACCCAGCCGCCAACCCTGGCGCCTTTATCTGCGCACTGCGAGCGAATGGAGCATGCTCCCGCCTCTTCCCCGATGAAAAGAAAGGATCACACACAAAAATAAGTCACTAGGGCCCCAGCTGGGCGGCGCGGGCTGCTGCTGCAGCCGCCGGAGTCCCTTTGCCGGCAAGAAAGGAGCCGGCTCAGCGGAGCGCACACCCGGGAGGCACCGCACAGCGGCTCCCGGCGCTCGGGCGCCCCCTCCCCGCCCGCCGCCCTCGCCCCGCCGCCCGCGGCTAACCCGAGCGTGGGAGAGCCGGAGCGGGGAACCCGAGGCCTGGCCTAGTTGCCCCCGGCTCGGCTTCGATCCGATCCACCTCCACCAACACACACGCAGATGGGGACAGATGCAGACACACTGAAGAGACAGACAGACTGACACAGGCGTAGCAGACACGCGCAGACACCCAGGGGTCCACACGCAGACTTAGAAACGCACATACACACACCCAGACACCTACAGAGCTCACATCTCACACAAACACACCCACCCCGAGAGGGGCACGCGCAGACAGGTGCTAGATCTACACTGGCAGACGGACGTGGCTAGAAAACAGAGGCGCAGACAGAAAACACACACCAGCTCATAGACAGCACCGAGAAACAAGCACACAGACAGGTCACACACACAAACCGAAAACACATAGAGACGCTGACAGAAGGAGCCACAAACAGCAATACTCAGACACAAGCACCCGGAGAGAGCGTTAGCAGACACCCATGCCGACAGCAAACACAGGGGCACCCGGGCTCCGGGATACACCCAGAGACACAATCACACGGAGGAGGGACGCACAGAGACACGGACGCAGAAGACACTCGGAAACACAAGAACACGCACAAGGAGATCACCCAGCCTCAGGCACGTACACCCAGAGGGACACACACCCACTCCGGATGGGGGCGTGTGCAGTGGCGCTGGAGGCCGGGGAAAGTGTGCCCTGGAGCTCCCGGAACAGCCTGGGGCACCGCGCAGCGCCCCCAGCCCCGCATCTGCTGGGGAAGAGTTTCCCAGCGCGTCTCTGAACAAGGGCCCAACGCCGCCGGCTTGCACCGGTCACTGCGTCCGCGGCCGGGTCTCTATGCTGCGGCTGGCGGCTCCGGAGGCCCCCAGTTCTCCGCCAGCGTCCTGGAACAGAGGTGCGGCCCCCAAGCCGCTGGATGCCGGGCAGGCCCTCTCCTTGCCACAGCCCCCCTCCTGCCCTGGCCCCCCGAGCCCAGCTCAGGGCATCCCCAAGTCCTCTCCTTGTCTGTCCAGTTACGCCGCCGCAAACTTTCCCCAGGCCGGTCCCAGCGCCAGGCAGCCGGGCCCAACCCCACTCCAGGAAGCAGCATCGGGGGGCTCCTACCTGCGCCCACGCCGGCTTCTCCGAGCCGCCGCCTCCAGCAGGTCTCGCACCGCACTCCGGCCCGCGCTTCTCAGCCCCGGCCGCCGCTGCAGCCGCTCCTTGCCCTCCCGTTACCCGGGAAACCGCCTCCTCCTCCCTCCCGCCAGCCAACCAGCGCCGTTCACATGGCGCCTCGCTGCCAATTGGCGGCCTCGCCATCCCGGTCCCCTTCAAGGTCCCGAGCCCTTTCCCGGGCGAGGAGACCGGAGAGCAAGGCAGGGCTCTCTCCCGAGCTGCTGCTACTTGACAGCGGGTCCCTGCGGAGCAGAGTCACCAGTCCCGCCTGTTAGCACCCTTCTTTTGTGGGACAGACACTTGAAGGAAAACCAGCATTGCTGGAGAACCTGAGTCTGAAGATGCCTCGGGGCACCTGGTTCAGCCTCCCACTAAATCCAGGGATCCTCTGGACAGGTGCCCATCAGGGAGCTGTCCAGCCTGTGTTAGAACCCCTCTCCCGATGGAGCGCTCTCGACCTCGCAAGACAGTGCTAAGTGCCTTCCCTGTTGTAGAACTCTGATTGACAGCAAGCTCTTTTCAACACAGACCTGAAATCTGCCTCCATGCCAAGACCCATTTCTGCTCTCTTGGACATTCAGAACAAGGCTCCCTGGGCCACCTAACAGCCAGGTCTTCGAAACTAGAAGGCAAGGCATCCTGTTCCCCAGGTGACCCATCTACAGACAGTTCTTCATTCTTCATTCATCTTGTCTTCCCCCAGGGCCGTTTTGAATTTGGAGAGGCTGTGTTCATTCAGCATGTCCCTCTATCTCTCTTTCAAGGAATGGCCTGGTACATAAGTGCCCAGATGGGAGGATCTCTAGAACCCGGTACTGTTTGCAAATAAGACTTGAATTAGTGAAAACAAAGATTTTCTCATGTTCTAAGTTGAGGTCCAGTCCAGAGACATGGAGTGAAAGGGAGACCAGACATGTCTGAAGAGGTGCCAGGGTGTACATTTCTCTCTCCCTCTCTCTCTCCTTCCTTCTCTCCCTATTTCCTTCCTATTTTATTATCCAATCAAAACTTACCCCATCACATGAGGTACCCAAGATGACAAGGCAAGGAGTCCTATTGGTCCTAGCAGGAGAGTGGCCTGGCCCTTCCAAAGCCTCCAGGTGCCACCAGGCTGCAGGGTCTGTCCACAGCCACAGGCTGGTCTTCCCATTCTACCATCTGGTGAAGACCAGGTGGGCCCAGCATTCTCAGAATGCTATGGACCCAGAAAGCTCATTAGAATAGGAGCCCAAGACTCACACCAAAGCAGAAGGCCCATCTGCTGCTGGGCCCCTGCTTGGGGGATGGGAGGCAACTGAGGCTCAGGAAGGGAGGTGCACTTGTCTGCCATCAGAGCAGGAGGTATTGATGGGACCAGACAGCACCCAGCTGGATCTCTGCCAGCTCCAACCACCATCTCCTAGATCTGGTGGTAGGAAGGGGGCTGGAGCCCTCTCTCACTGAGAGCAGAGGGCCCAGCTGCAAGGATGTGGGGATGGCAGAGGTGAGGGAGTTGCAGCTGTGGTGACAGCTCATGCTCACTCAAACACATCCACATGCATTACTGTCCCTGGTCCTGCCCCAGAGGGGCCCAATGAGACTGGTCATAAGACAGAATTGAAAAGTAAAAGCCATGCTCTTTCTTAGCCAATTCCTGCAAGTCTCTCTGAGCTCATGCAAGGAACAAGACCAGCAAGGGAATGGCAGAGGAGTGACATCGTGAACCCAGTCCTAGGGAGTATGATATAGTTAGAAAACATAGACTGAAGACAAATAGCTTGGGCTGAAATCTCCTTTCCTCCACTTATCAGCAATATCATTTCATCTCTGAACCTAGATTTTTCTCATCTATAGAACAAGAAGGCTAATATTCCTCTTCACAGAGATGTTCTGAGGATTTGATGTGATCATGGATGAGCACATACTTTGTACACAGTAACAGACCTTGCAGAGAAAGACTTTTACCAATAGACCCAGTTTGCCCCTGTGGCAGTTAATTTTATATGCCAACTTGGCTAGGCTATGGTACCCAGTTTTTGGTCACACACCAGTCTAGATGTTGCTGGGAATGTATTTTTGAGATGTGATTAACATCTAAACCAGGAGACTTTGAGTAAAGCAGATTACCCTTCATAATGTGGGTGGGAGCCTCATCCCATCAGCTGAAGGCCTTGAGAAAAAAGACTGAAGGAGAAGGAGTTCTAAATGTGTATGTATTCTGTTGGTTTTGTTCCTCTGGAGAGCCCTTCTCTGAAATCTCATAGTATTTTGTTCATGTTTCTTTTATAGCGTTTGCCATACCATGTTATAATCATCTGTTTTCATACTTATCGTCTTTACTACCCATTCATTCATTGATTATTCACTCAATCCCGTAACAAATTTTATTGCCCAATAAATATCCAGAGATAGAGCAGCGAACAAGGTAGAGAAGTCCCCCCTTTCATGGTAAGAGTGGGAGAAGACAGAAAGTAAGCAAATATTTAATCCAAGTAATTGGAGTGAATAATTGGAGCTCTGCAGAGAATAAAAATAGGATGGTGTGAGAATGACTAGGCGCTACCTTCAATTGGATAACTGCAGGTGACTTCTTCAAGGAGAAGAAATTTAAACTGAGATCTGAATGATGAGAAGGATACATCCATGCAAGGATCAAGGGGAAGAACACTCCAGGCAGAGGCAGCTACTAGTGTAAAGGCCATGAGGTAGATGGCAGAACAACAAGCTTGATGTGCTTAGGGAGCAAAAAGGTGGTCAATGCAAATGTAGCATAGTGATCAGGGATGGGACATACAGGATGGATTTAGGGAGTAGCCAGAGCCAGATCATATGGAGCTCTGAGTCTGCTGAAAGGAGAATGGATTCTAATCCAACTGCTGCTAGAAGCCATGAGAGTATTTTGAGCTTGGAAGTGACCTGATAGGATTTAACAGATCACTCTGGCTGCTTCATGGAGAATTGACAAGGATGGAAGCAGCAAGTTCACTTAGGAAGCAATTGCACAGCCCAGACAAGAGTCTACTGGACTAGGATGGTAGCAACAGAGATGCACAAAAATGGATAGAGTCAAGAAATACTTTGAAGTCAGAGTCAATAAGGCTTCCTAATGGATTGGAGGTTGAAGGAAACAAATTGTGTATAATGTCTAGATTTTTTAAAAACTTGAGTTAACAGAGCTCCTTCAATATAGAAATCATCTCTTATTTCTCTTCCTATGCCCCATGATTAGAAAAGAACCAAACATATGAGATGCTTATTGAATGTTTGTGTGGATGAATGAATGGATGGATAGATGGATGCATGCATAAGTGCATGCATAAGTGAATCCTTTAGAAATGTCTTGTTCACATCAGCCTTGGGGCAAACCAGCCTATGGGAATGGCAAGAACAGAAGAGTGTTCACTCCTTCTCTTTTCTATACTCCTGCATGATGCCAGATTTACCATCACCCGAGATCTTTCCTTCCCCTCTAAGATTTAGCTCAATTTGTCTCTTCCAACATGCCTAACTGTACTCCCTCACCTCACCCTCACCCTCTATACATACCACTTAAGTGTATGGTATATTCTCTCCATATGATTATGTTTTCTTGCTCCTTTGTTTACTTACTTGATACATTTTATGAGTGCCTACATATGCCAAGCACTTTCATGTCTGTCCAACATGATGTCATTGATGAGAACACACAAAGAATCAGGAGATCTCTGCGAAGTCAAAAGAAAAGATGCAAAGGTTTGCAATAAAGACTATAACCTTCCCCATCTTCATTCAGAGCCAGTATGCTCTTGGTTTACTCACACTTTTAATGAGGCTGGTTATATTGTTTTCAAACCCACAAAAAATCAGAGGAAGGCACTGATCCCCTACCAGTTGGCAAACTGACAGCTGTAAGAAGTAAGAGACAAAAATCTAACAGCAAGAGAGGAGACCAATAAACCTATGAAAAACAAAACAAAAGGTCTGGGCAATCTGGGACCATTTAACGAATGGACAATCCATCTTACACATCTCATCTGTTCATTAAACTACGTGAATCCATCATAATGCTGACTCTGGTTTCAACAAAGGTCTTATAAAGCAGAGAAAATTTCAGCATCTTAGAAAGCTTTTCAAATAAATTGGCCAAATAGAATTTAAGGGACAAGCCCAGAGCTACTAAAAAAAAGTTCAAGTGTCAAAAATGACTTGAACACTAGATTGCCAATGCTTTATACTGATAGGACTATTAATTTCAATTTATTGAACAACCCCAAGACATACCAGTTGCTTTAAATACTTGACTTCACTGAAGCTCCACTATAGCTCTATGAGACAGATTACTATTATTTTCTGAAGGAAGGAAGAGGAAGAAACAGGTTCAGGAAGGTTGAGTAACTTGCCTTTGCTCACAAAGCTAGCTGGCAGCAGTTCTTTTACAACCAAATCAAAAGCTAAATAAGAGAATAAACTGTATATATTTCTTATTTTTTATTCCTTATCATGCTTAGCATGGATCTTGGCATATAGTAAGCTTTCAGAGTAGGGGCTCAGGGTTCATTCACCCGACTAATTGGTTCCAGTAATTGTGCTGGTGCTGGAGGTACATTGGAGATTAAGCTAGACAGAACCTGTTTGGGGGGCAGGGGCGCAGCATGAAGAATGGATGAATCTATTCCATGGTCTATAAAAAAATCAATTTGTTGTGATCCTACTAAACAGAACTCTTCTTCTGGATCTTTTGGGATTAGCCGAAGTTTCACTCTTGAAAAGAATGAATGCCAGTTTACAGTAAAGTTAGAGATTGGCCTTTGAAAAAAGTCATCACGCCACCTATATTGTTCCTGTTTCTCAGGCAGCCTACAGTCCTTATTTTAGGTTGCCACCTTCCTGTGACTTCACTGAAGGGTGACTTAGTGGAAGTCACTTCCAGCTCCTCTACACCTCGGTATCCTCATCTGCAGAATGGCTGTGACGGGGTTCGGGGATGGGAGAGACGGATTGGCTGTGACACTCTGGTTCTCTCTCCTCCTGCCCCTGAAACATCTCTCTCATCACTCTTCACTCAGCACCACAATGGTTGAGTAGCTAGAGTAGATGTAAAGAGCCCATTTACCCGACTGATAATGGCTTAAGACAATGCAGCATTGTCTAAAATAGACAGAGGCTGGGAGAGAGCTTATTGTCAGCTGGCAAGGGGTGGAAGCAGGGGTGGGCTGGCTCTGGTTTCCCAGCCTCCAGTGGCTGGCACTTCTGCAAGCATGGGAGGATGCTGTAAAAACAGGCCTGCTGAGAAACACCCATGGGTGGCATGAGAGCATCAGTTGAGCTATGAAGGAGTCAATGTAAACAGGCTTGGGCTGGAACTTTCCAGGGAGGTCGGAATGGGTAACACAATCCAAGCTATAAGTTTATTTCAGTAGGCTCTGTTGGTTTTCAAGATATCTTAAGAAAAGGGGGACATATATAAGTACTAGAAATGGAACAGAAAGTAAAACTGTAAAACAGATCCAACAAATATTTATCGGTGCTCACTGTTATGCATGCACGGTCCTCTCTACTGGGAATACCACAGTGAACGTGACACATAAGTTTCCTTCTCCCAGGGGATTTATATTCTAGCATTGGAGCCGGTCATTAAACACAGAAACAAATATATAATCTGAATAATTTTAGATGGGAATGATTGCCCCCAAAGAAGTAAAATAGGATGATATGATAAACAGCGACTAAGGTGGGGGACAGCACCATTTCCTAAAGTGACCAGGGGAGGCCTTCCTGAGGAGATGACAACTCAAATTAGACCTGAAGGAACCCCCCAAATGAAGGTTTGGAGTAAGAAAGTTATAAACAGAGCAAATAGCAAGTGTAAAGTCCCCAAGACCACAATGAGTTTGATGTAGTTAAGAAACCAGTGTGGCTAGAGAGTGGCAAATGATAAGTGTTATGCAATTAGGCCAGAGAAGTTTGTTCTAAATGCAATGGGCCTCCCATCCAAGCACTGACCAGGCCCACCCCTGCTTAGCTTCTGAGATCAGACACATTCAGCGTGGTTCTATGCATCATATAGAACCAGAGAAAAGCCCATATAGCTAAAGAAACCTTAATCAAAAATAACAAATTGGGAGGCAGCAATTTACCAGACTTCAAGCTATACTACAAGACTATAGTAAGTAAAACAGCATGGTACTGGCACAAGAACAGAGACACAGACCAATGCAACAGGACTGAGAACCCAGATATAAAACCACCTTCATATAGCCATCTCATCTTTGACAAAGCAGACAAAAACATACACTGGGGAAAAGAATCCCTATTCAATAAATGGTGCTGGGAAAATTGAATAGCCACATGTAGAAGACTGAAACCGGATCTATAGCTCTTACCTCTCACAAAAATCAACTCATGATGGATAACAGAAATAAACCTAAGGCATGAAAACATAAGAATTCTAGAAGAAAATGCTGGAAAAACTCTTATAGACATCAGGCTAGGCAAAGAATTTATGAAGACCCCAAAAGCAATCACAGAAACAACAAAAATAAATAAATGGGACCTGATCAAATTAAAAAAACTTCTGCATAGCCGAAGAAATTATCACTAGAGTGAATAGACAACCTACAGAATGAGATAAATATTTGCATGCTATATATCCAATAAAGAGCTGTTAACTAGAATCTATATAGAACTCAGGAAAATCAGCAAGAAAAAAATCAAACAACCCCATTAAAAAGTGGACAATGGACATGAACAGAAACTTTTCAAAAGAAGATAGACTAATGGCCAAGAAACATATGAAAAACTGTTCGACATCTCTAATCATTAGGTAAATGCAAATCAAAACCACAATGAGATACCACTGAAATCCAGTGAGAATGGCTTTTATCAAAAAGTCCCAAAACAACAAATGTTGGCATGGATACAAAGAGTTAGGAACACTCACATACTGCTGGGGGGACTCCAAACTAGTACAACCTCTATGGAAAGTAATATGAAGACACCTCAAAGAACTAAAAATAGAACTACCGCTTGATCCAGCAATCCCACTACTAGACATCTACCCAAAGGAAAAAAGCCCATTCTATAAAAAAGACATCTGCATTCAAATATTTATAGCAGCACAATTCACAATTGCAAAGATGTGGAAACAACTCAAGTGCCCATCAATACATGAGTGGATTAATAAAATGTGGTATATGTACATCACGGAGTACTAGTCAGCCATAAAAAATGACAAAATACCTATTGTATTATCCTGGATACAGCTGGAGCCCATTCTTCTAACTGAAGTATCACAAAAATGGGCAAACACCACATGTATTCACCATTAAGTTGGTACTAATTGATCAACACTAATGTGCACATATGGAAGTAACATTCACAGGGTGATGGACAGGTGGGAGAGGGGGAGGAGGGGATAGGTAAATCCACACCTAACAGATGTGGTGCACACTGTCTGGGGCATGGGTACAATTGTCAGGTGGTACAAAGGCAATTTCTGTAACCAAAGCATTTGTGCACCATGACACTCTGAAATAAAATAATAATAATAGTAATAAATAACAAATGCAATCGGAAGCCCCTGGAGAGTTTTAAGAGAATACATTTTCAAAAGGTTGCTTTGGTCGCATTGTTGAGACTGGGTTATAAGAGAGGAAGCAGGGAGACCAGTTAGAAGGCCATTGAAGTCACCAGGCGAGAGACAGTTGGTGGCTTACAGTGGAGAGGGAGATCAGAGGACAGATTCAGAATATATTTTGGAAAGAGAGGCATCAAGGGAAGGTGGAAAAGTCAGAGGAGCCTCAGTGGCTTTAGGGACAAACCACTCTCTGGGTCAACTGCTGTACCTTCCCCTTCTCCCCAGTGAGGTTACTGTGTTCACACAGTGACTTCCCTTGGACCTCAGTTAGCTTGCTGTCTCCCCAGACTCAGAGCCAGCCTCTGTTCCCACTGCTAACTGGGTCAGCCTCACTCAAGTGCCAGAGGAGGATCCGATTAGCCAGGCTCGTGTCACCATGCCAGGCCAATCTATGGGTCCTCTCCTTTAGTCTGGTGCTCTAGGGCAGGTTGGGGAGACTGGGTGCATTTCATCAAGGCAGGGCCACTGAAGCAGTGGGGCCATGGCAGGTCAGCCTCTCTCAGAAGGTGCTGGTTACCATAGGCAACAATTGGCAGGCCCTGTGGTAATCTTAGCTAGCACCCCTATATCACTTATTGTCCAGGCACTGTTCTACACACTTTACATATAGTAACTCACTTAATCTCACAATTATCCCACAGGACAGATACTATCATCCCTATTTTGCAGAAAGGAAACAGGCATAAAGAGGTTAAGTGACTTTTCTAAGGTCACACAGCCAGTTAGGGGTGAAGTTGGGAATTCAAACTCAAATACTCTAGTCATAGAAGCCCTAATCTTAACCATTTTTTAAATCCTTTTCTAAGCTCTTTCTCAGACATTACTGAGAAGGGCTCTTGATATAAATGTTGAAAAAATTAAAGATTGATATTGCTACAGTTGCTACTGCTGTTGTTACATCTAGTGAAGCCAGAAGGAAACTTTTTGCATTGCCTGGTTTAAGTTCCAGCTCTTCCATTTACTATTTCTGTGAGCTGGGTAAAGCACTGTAACTTCTTCTGGGTTTCAAATTTCTCACCTAAAAAACAAAGATACTATCTATCCTTCCTGTTTCATAGAGGTTGTTTGTAAAACAATGATTACGATGCCAGGGAAAAGGTGCTCTGATAAATTAGGAAAAGAGATTCTGTGGGAGCAAAGAGCATGAGCAAACTAGAGGAAGAAGAGGCCTAGGGCATTCTAAGACGGAACACTCTAGGTCCAAAGTCCTGGAGACGTAAGGGCAGGGCCCAGGCAGTGGTGCGGGAGTGAGCAGCACCAGCGCCGTGCTTCTTCCCAGAGACAACAGGGAGCTGCTGAGGGGTTTTGAGCAGGAGGAGAAGTGATGTAGTTAGATGCATAGAAAGATATCGCTGGCATCTAGTGTGAAGAAGGAATAAGAGCGGGGAAGACTTGGACAGGGAAACAGGAGGCAGGTGCAGCAATGCAAGCAAGAAACCATGAGCATATAGATTGAAGCAATAGGGAAAATATTTAAGCATAACACCAAGAGCATGTGGGATCTCCAGGATTCCACTGCACCCATATCCAGAGCAACTCTGTGGTTGAAAAGAGAATGGGTGTGTCCTTATACATGTTAAGTAGAAGTTTCAGTTACTGCATATCTAAATAGTGTTTGTTCCTTGGGTGTGCGCCTCTCCACTGACATTTTGCTTCTGTAAATTCTTCAAAGGGAAGGCTCTTTGCTTTGATGACGAGGCCCGCCCTAGCTTCCTGTGTGTGGATCACAACCTTCCCTGGGAAGACAGGTGTGGGGACCCCAGCTTGGCTCCTTTGCATAGCACATTGGAAATATTTGCATTTTCAGAGTCTTGTTTCTCCATTGAAATAGGACCCTGTTATAATTTTTTTTTGTCCTGTGGCATCAGATGAAAGTGGCCTGGAAGTCAATGCAAACTCCTTTCATCTCACCGTGTGGCCGTTGGCCTCCTAACTACGCTAAGCCCAGCAGGCTGAGCTGAGCAGGGGCACAGAAGAAAACTCCCACTTCGATTATTTTGGGTGGGTTCCTGGCTGCCTGCTGCCTAGTGTTCCCTGATTGCAGCCAGGGACACTGACACACACACACACACACACACACACACACACACACACACACACAGCACTGTGCCCACTGAGCCCCATGACTCACCCTCCCCACACAGACACACACAAGTCCTGGTTCAAGGCATCTTTGAAGTCCAGTGACGTCACCACTCTATGTCTTTGTCTTCCCCCCAGGGTTAGCTGATAGAAGCCCACATACTCCAAATCCTCAGAGAAAATATTAAAAAATTCTCTTCTTTCTGGGTCAGCAGGTCAGCTTTGTGGAAAAAAAAAAAACCAAAGGTGTATTCTTCACGGAGAAAAAGAACAGTATGAACACTGTTACCACGAATCTCACCGCCTTCCTTGGTCTGCAGAAATCTCCCATGGGGATGGGATGCTTGGCTCTAAACGACATGTAAGTGGCTTCAGGTAATAACACGCAGAGTGCCAGGGAATCTCTGAACCCAGAGAGTCCAGCTCTACGGGACCTTTTCTATTTAGCTTTGGCTCTGAGAATAGTTTTTAAATATTTAGGCCCAATTCCGACAGGCTTACTAAGTATTTCAGTGTAGACGATGGGATGAGTTTATTATTTTTAAATACAGAGACCATTATTTTTTCCATCAGACTGAAAAAAAAACTTTTTAAAGTAATTATAAACATTACTGGTGAGGGCAGAAGGAAAAAAATTCAGCAAATATTTATTAAGAACCTGCTCCATGCCAGACATCGTTCTAGGCTAGATTCGTTGTGGTATAATAAAGGAATGGACAAAATCTTTGCCTCATGGAATGAACATGCCAGTGTAATTCATTGTGTTAGAACTCTGCAAACCTCCTAGAAGGCAGAATGCCTCAAAAGGCTTAAAAATATGCATACATGCCCTTTGACCTGAACAATTGTGCACCCATATATGTACAAGAGTACAAAGTCATTTGGAAGAGTAAAAATTTAGAAAGCAAAATCCTAAATATATGACATTAAGGAACCAGTTGGATTCACTGTGGTCTGCCTTTATAGCTGAATACCATGCTTCTATTAAAATAATGTAGAAGAACATTTACTGATACAGTAAATGTTAATGATATATTACTACACACAAAAAAGTAGGCTATAAAATGGTAGGTAGAGTATGATTCCATTTGTATAAAAATGTATATGAATGCAAAAAAATTATGAAAGTTTCTCTCTTAATTCAGCAATATTTACTGAGCACTTGCTCTGTGCCTGGGACCTGGGGTTACAGAAATCAAGAAGATAAACAAAGTCCTTTGCCTCCTGAGATTTGTGGCAGTTATCTTTGAGTGGTAGAATTTGGGGTAACTTTTATCTTTTCCATTTGTTTTTCTGTGTTTTCCATGTCTTCTAAGCCGATCAGATATTCCTTTTTAAATTACTTTAAAATTAAACAATTTTAGAAATAAACTTTGGAGATATCCTTTGTAGCTTGAGGTTGGAAGATGAGCTTTAGGGATTAAAGGCCACTTCCTATGTGCTTTCTCCCTCAAGGCACCCAACAGTGGTACAACCAGAGGGCAAGACCTAAAGAGATAGCGAGAGACAAAGACTGGGGATGAAAAGGAGAGGTCGTGTTTCTAGCAAGATTTAGGGTAAAGCAGACAAAAAGCCAAAACAGGAAGGTAGGAAGAATAAGCACAAAAGGGAAGCCAAGGAGGAGAAGGCCCAGCCTTTTGCCAGGAATAGGGCTGAAGTGCCCTAAGCCCCTCCTGGTGCTGGCTCCAAGGTGCACGGGGGCAGCAGGGGACAGAGGCACCAGATCCGGTGGGGATTTTCTGCCACCTCCTTCAACACACCCACTGTCAAATGCTGAAAACCACCTAAATCTCCAATAAAAGAATGGTTAAGCAACTTAAGGTTCTTTTAATACTTATCCCTATACATGCAGCCAAATAAAATTTTGAGATGCTAGCTTAAGTTTTATTTTTTCCTTATAATTCCCTAGAGGCTTGGGAGTAAATCAAGAGTGCTAGGTATTGGGGGGTGGACTGAGAAGGGGGTCCCCCACACCCATATCATCACTCTCTTCTCCCCCAATGCCAGTCCCTGGAAAGAGTGGAGATAATTTTTTTAAAATAGGGTTGGGGAATTTGAGAGTCTAAGAGACCCATGACCCCTCCCTCAGGGAAGCTCAGGGAGATTGTCCCCAGTGCCCCGCCCAGCATGGCAGCAAGCAGTGGAGTAGGACTGGTGGCAGGACAGCTCTAGATGGAGCAAGCCTAGAGTCTCCTGTGACCTCCCCAGAGCACAGTGAATTACCCAAAATTTTCCATGACCTCCAAGAGGAGTGTACAAGGGCTAAGAGGAAGTCCGACGGATCTGGAAATGTGTCAGGGAGGGTACAAGGAAGGAAAGGGTGTGTACAACAATGACCAGAGGCCACAGCTGGCCCAGGGACTGATCAGTGGAGGCCAATGGGAATGGCTGTGGGGAATTCACTTCCCAAGCCCCTTCGACAGCTGGCTCCTAGGTGAGGGTGACCAATGGAGGCAGTGGGGGTGCTGAGTGTAGGGGCAGGAAAGAAGCCAGGGAGTTCTCTCACCCCCATTCTGCCTGCCTCAGGTGAAGTCCCACCTTCACAGGTGATTCTAGCACCTGCCACAGCACCAACCTCCCCCAACCATGGGGGCCTATAGCTCCAGCCAGGCAGCCCCTGCCATGCTTCTAGCCAGAGAGTCCTGGCTCCCTGGCCCCGTAACACCACCATCTCCCGTGTCCCTGCAGCCCTCGTGGTGACAGTAGCTTCCCCTGCAGCTAATCACTGTCCCCTGTTTGGCATCTCAGCCCTTCCATATCCATGTGTCCAGTTTCCTCTGTTCCATTTGGTTTTGGTTTTCCTAACTATCAATAGACCTTGACAAATCAGGAGCAGAAGCCACCCTCACCCCCAACTGAGGTCTTGATGCCATGTGAGAGCCCTGGTACCCTCATGAAAATCTAGGAAACCTTTAGATGATTTCATTTCCATGGACCTGATTAAAGTAAGTGGGGCTTTTTTCTTTGTTTTTTGTTTGTGTGTTTGTTTGTTTGTTTTTACCATCAGGTATAAAGGGAGTTAAAATTATAGAAAAATTAAATTCCCATCTTTGCACACTTGAATATGTAGCTTGTGAAACTGCTGCTCATAACATGAAGTATAAACATAAAATGGATGTGTGCCATCATTTTGACTAAGTAAAATTTATATGCATGCGGACAGACAAGGAAAGGAATAAGAAAAATGCATTCCTTATGATGTAGTGGGAAGATAATATGTGATTTTTTTAAAAAATATGTGTTATCCTTTTTAAAATGAGTGTTTTCCCCATGAGATAACTCTTCAGGGTCACCTGGAAGCCTTTACATAGCAGACCCCTTCTGCATCCCAGGGTCAGTATCTGCAGAAAACAGCAAACATTCTTCGCTCTGGAAGCACCAAGGGAACAGGGCGTTTTAACTGCATGGAAAAGCTGATGGAACCTGAGGCGTGAAGCTAAAAATATAGGCAAGCAGCAAAGTATAGCAAAGGCGCTAAGATAGGTGCATCAGAGGCAGGTGCTAGAACCTTTCCGAAGCCGCGTCATAATTAAACCATGTCAGATGAAAGGCTCTGAATACACAAGACTGAGTGGGGATTCAGAGCCGAGGCACCCCAAGAAAATGAGAGGCTTGACCAATTTGGGGGCCACCTCCTTCCTAGGGTTAGATGACATGGCCTTGCTCTCTTACAAACCAGTCCTTGGTACCCCCCCAAAAGACAGACTCCTGGACTAGTGGGGCTGACCCATAGTCCATGTCCTCATACCCAGGGGGACAGGTGAACGGTCTCTGCAGAAAGTATTGAAGAGGACATGGTTAACAAGTGATAGAGACCAACAGGAGACAGTTTGGTACAGTGGTTCCAACCATGAACTTGGAGCCTGGCAGACTGGGTTTGATCCCAGCTAACCACACACTAGAAATGTGACTCCAAAGTAGCCCCTAACCTCTCTGGGCCGCAGTCTCCCCAGCTATATGTGATCACTAACAGGACTTACCCTAGAGGACTTGGGGGAGTAGCAAATGAGATCATTCTGGTAAGATGCTTAGCATGTAAGTGCTCAATCAACATTAGCTGCTATAATTTTGTGGAATCAGAATCTCTAAGTTTAAGTTTTAGATTAAACTAAAGGTGTTGAATGCAATAGATATTGAGGCTCAGACTCCATCCTGGTCACAAAGGGAGAATGAAAAATGAATATGCTCGTGTTAAACCTTTCTTACTTTCACTGTTGGCTGGCAAGGGGAGGGGAGAAGAGAAGGTTAAAAAAAAAAAAAAACCATAAAACTCAATTGGAAAAATGGGAGACCCAGTGGAGAACCCTCTCCTGAGGCTGACATGGAGGCACACAAGCTGCAGGTGACAAAGGATTTTGAGTAGCAAGTGTCTCCAAGTGTTTACTTAGATGTCCTCATCTCTTTTATAAATAACCCTTCTCTTTCCTCAGGAGGTGGGACAAATAGGACCCTCAGATCAGAGCAAAGACTACGGTGCTTGCCCGTGCCCCTCAGCTCAAGTGAGCGTCGCTCCTGATGCCACCTGCCCCCACAGCCCTCTCACCTCGGGCGTCATCCTGCACCTGGGCAGATGGGATTTGGATGGACAGAGGGACACAGACTGCTAGATAATTTGTTTTCTCAGGCCACACAGCCAGTCTCAGGAAATCAAATGACATATTCAAGCCTAATGCTCCCAAGTCCTATGATTCTTAACATTTTGAAAGGCCAATACTCTTGAAAATCTTATGAAAACTTTAGATCCATCCCCAGAAAAATGCACACATGCAGCTACATACTCTATTTCTCACACTCTCTCAGGGTATTCACGAAGCCACATGAACCTTCTAAGGTCTAGAGATAATTTGGTTCATGATAAGACTTTTAAATCCTTGAACAGGAAATTTCAAGTGACATCCACTTAGGATGAATGACAATGTGAAAACAAACAAACAAAACACATTCTTTTTGTAGCAAAGACCAGCTGCTCCCCTTGCCGGGGTTTTTGCCTGACTCTTACCAATTTCAGGGACTCATGTGGTAAAGCCCAATTTCCACTCACATTCCAAAATCCAATCAGTCCCTCATGTAATGGCCCTCCTTCCAAACGTTCACTACCCTGCGACATCCCCAAGGCACACCCCTGTTGTCCCTCCTAACCAGCTGGGCAGTCAAGGCAAGCCTCGTTGCAAAGCTGTCAACACAAAGGCAAGAGGTTACATAATTCCAATTAGCAGAAGCCCCACCGACTCTAAACAGCTCCTTGCCACTTCATCATCTCTCCCCTCCAAGGAAATAATCACAATTGCCACCAACATCCTGGAAACAAAAGCCGACAGAATAAACACGGTGCTCTCCGGCAGACCTCAGGATTAAAATGTAATCTCGAAATAAAGTCTAATAACTTTCCCCCTTTCGAACACACTTGGAATAAAATTAGCATATAAATCAAAGCTTAATTAGGACATTGTAACAATGAACAGCACCGGCTGGTATGAAGGGTTTCAGGCCCAATACGATGCATCAAACAAACACCGTAATTAGAGAACAAAATCAGGGCGGTCTCCTGGTAATCAATCACCCAGCTAGGTTCAAGCCTTTCAACTTGAGGGTCACCTCTGTTTTCCGTCTTGTGGATCTTGCCTTCCAGCCAGTCTGTCCCAGGAGGCTTCATGCATCTTCCAGCCTGTGTCTCTGGCACATCGTTTGGCCCCAGCCCTTGGCTTTCAAAGGGAGTCCCGGCCCTGAGCAGGGGTAAGGACACTTGCAGCTTGCTCAGAACAATAGCCTATGGGCTTCCTGAATGAAGCATTTATTCGTTACTGGAGCTACATTTACCTGTTACTTGGGACAGAAAGCCGGGAATCCTTAAGAAATGTCTCTTCTGCTTTCACTGTGCTCTAGCCACACTGGCTTCCTGCTGTTCCAAATACCCGCCAAGTGAATGCCTGCCTCAGGGCCTTTGCACAAGCTGTTTTCTCTCCCTGGAATGTTCTTCTCCCATGCGGCTTTCTCCCTCACTTCATTCAGATCTTTCTACTAAAATGTCACTTCATCAGAGAGGTCTTCCCCACAAACCTTATCTAAAACAGCACCTCCTATCACTGTTTAACTCCCTTTGTTGGGGAGCTTAAGGGACCACTAAATAGCACCCTTCTACCCCCTGTTAGTTCTGATCCAATAGCAGAATAAGAAAAAAAGACAAGGCAGAGGAGAGAACAAAATCTCACCTTTTAATTTCTAGTAGAGCTTATGTTTAAACATGTGACTTATACCTGTGGGAAAGTGGGTTTCTGGGTACCGATGTGCTGACCAGGCAGCAGGGGCCACCTAAGACAGGGGTCCCCAATCTATGGTGAGTTGTATAATTATTTCATTATATATTGCAATGTAATAATAATAAAGTGCACAATAAATGTAATGCACTTAAATCATCCCCAAATCATCCTCTCCCCACCCCACCCCCAGTCCATGGAAAAATTGTCTTCCATGAAAATGGTCCCTTGTGCCAAAAAGGTTGGGGACCGCTGACCTAAGAGGCAAGGCAGCAGGAGCTGAGCAGGCAGAATGGAAGGGAGGAAGACCAGGGTCTCACGTGTCCCATTTTCTATCCCAAAATCACCTAAGTGAACTGGCCCCTCCTGCCTGGAGGAGTGTCCCACAAGGGCAGGAGCTCCTGCCACATGGGGGGAACTTGAGGAAGGGAAGATGCTGCTCCTGGGCCCCGACTTGCTGTAGTTTTCTTCATAGCTCTTACCAACACCTGGCGAATCATGTCAGTGTTTGTTTAGTTTCTGTCTTCTCATGTTAAATACAAACTACAGGAGGGCAGTGCTTTGCTGCTTATATCCTGAATCCCCAGGGCCTAGAACCGTGCCTGGTATGTGGTAGACGTTCAGTAAATACTTGCGGGAAAAAATGAAGGAGTCTTTACTTGCATCTTTGAAGAAACATTGTATTCTTAGGCTGCAATGTGCCTGGACTGTGGTTGCCTTTAATCCTGAAGAATCAGGAACTATTTCTTTAGAGCTTTTCCTTTGGAAAGTCCTAGTATAATTACCCAGGAGATCCTTGAGTGTCTACATGATTTCTCACCTAGTTCAGCTTTCCTGACCTCTAAGCTCATCGAATTTAAGCTCCATAATGCAGGACAATGTCTATCTCATTCACTGTGTCATCCCCTGCTCCTGGCAAACCGTCTTCCCTTCAGTGTCCAGTGAGGGAGGGGTCCACGCAGCCTGAAGCTGGGCTTAGGTTTCCAGCTCCCTGGGGTCAGGCCATCTGCTTGAGTTTGTGCTGGGGCCTGGGCAGCATCCACCTCCAGCTTCTCTGCATGCCCCCTCCTTCTCCTCCTCCAAGTGACTGCTGGCTCCCTGACACTGCCCCGAGATCACCAGAGCCTGGCACAGGAGAGAGATCCCTGCCTGAGTCACATCTCTTAACTCTAGCAGACTCTGGCTTTGCTGGGAGTGGGGGAACTGAGATGAGGTGTCACAGACTATGCCCAGAGGGGCCCAGCCTGGTCGGGGAGGCAGATGCATAAAAATCTGCAGTGTGACCTCCTCTTCTGCATTAGACTGACTAATACTGATCACTAAAACTGATGATGGCTCCTGTCCCTTGGTGTGCACTATGGGCAGAAAAAGAAGCCAAGCACATCACAGCCTTCAGCTCATTTAATCCACAATAAATCTGTGAAGCAGTTGCTGTTACTAGTAGTAGGCCCACTTCACAGATGAGGAAAATGAGGCTGAGAAAAGTAAATTATTTGTTGAACATTCTGCAGGTAGTCAGTGGTGAGGTCAAGATTCAAGTCCAGGTCTGCCTAACTTTTTTGGAGAACTGAAGCTCTTCCTGCCTATCCAGTCCTCTTCTGGGTCCGTCTTCTCCCCCTGGTTGCCTCTCCTCATGCCAACCAAAACTAAGGAATGAATGAGCAAGAACCCCACAAGGTGGCAGGCCCCACAGCCTCCACTCCTTCCTTCATAAGATCATTTGCCAAACATGCACTCTCCTCTCCCCACGCCTTGCTCACAGTCTGCATGGAACTCTCTTCCCCATACTGCAAAATCCTGCTCAGCCTCCTAGGCCCAGTTCAAATGTCACCACCTGTGACCATTCTCCCAGAGTCTAATCACCCTGCCTCCCCCCACCCATGTCAAGAATATGCCTCTATTTCAGTGGTTCTCAAAATGCAGTCCCTGGACCGGCAGGAGCAGCTGCATAGAACTTGCTAGAAATGCAAATTCTTGAACCCCAACCCAGAGCTACCAAATCAGGATTCTAACAAATCCTGCAGCTCAGTCCAATGCATACATACGGAAGTCTGAAAACCGTGCTGCACTTTAACACATCTCATTAGAGCCATTTGTACATGTTTGAGAAAGTTACTCGTCTGGGAGGACCTGCCTGGCCAGGACTGGGTGGGGTGAGAGTTTATCAGACAGTGGGTGCTGGGTTGACTTAGAAAGTTCTTCCCTTCCCAGCAAGTGCCTGATGACCTCGTGGCTTAGTGATGTTAGTGATGACAGGCGATTGGTGGTGGGGTGGGGGGACATTTTGAGTCAAGCAGGCCTTCCCGGGTCCTTTGCAGCAGGCCTTCTCCTCCAGCATTGCACCTGCTACCTGCTTGTTGAAGAAAAACCCACAATTTTTCACTTATTTCTTTCACAAATATTTATTAAGCACCTACCAGAGGCCAGATACCAGAATGGCGAGTAAAATGTCAACTCTATCTCTGTCCTCAGGGAGCCTACAGTCCGGCGTGGAAGACACACACTCATCCAATCCTAAGAGCTAACTTGAAGCCACATTTACATTTATTAGCTTATCTGACTCTCACAGCCACCCTAGAAGCGGAGGCTGGTTATTATCCTCCTTCTCCAGATGAGGAAATGGACAGAGAAAGGTAAAAAATATACTTTGCCCAAGTCCATGCAGTTGCTAAGTGGCAGAGCTGAGATTTGAACCCAGCAAGCGTTCGTCCCTGCTCTTAATCACAACACAATACAGTCTTAAAATAATTGTAGAATAAAACTATAAACTTTGCTATTTGCTGTGAAAAATAGTACACAAGAGTGAATGAAAGGGAAAACGGATGCAGTCAGTGAGGGAAGAGGGTGTGTGGGCAGAGAAACCCCTGGAAGCAGTGGCATCTGCGCTGGGACTTGAAGAATGAGCAGGAGTTAACACCACCGCTCAGTGAGGCACGGGTAGGGTGCAGATGAGGTCTTTCTCCACAGAGGAAAAAGCCTTGCAAAAGCCCCAGGGAGGAGGCCCGGGAGAAGCCGCCAGTGGCTGCAGCCATGGGGTGGGGCTGGAGGAGGCCCCGGCTAGCAGTGGGCCACGAGGTTGGAGGTGAGGGCAGCACTGGATTGCCATGATGACAGTCCTTATCCTTGATCCAACACAAAGCCTTCCCCTTTTCCAAAGAAATGTTGTCAAACAGAGGGTAGGCAGCTCCATTGTGTGTGCAAATGTGGGTGAAGTGCAGAAAACCTCATCATTCAGCCACTCAGACATTCAGAGATACTGATTGAGGGCCTAGCATGTGTCAAGCACTATTGTGGGTTCTGAGGATACAGCCCCACCGCCCTGGAGCACGGCCAAAGCCTGCCTGGGGAGAAAGAACTCTCCCAAAACCAACATTTGCATTCCTTCCTTGGCCCTGAGCACAGGCGGTGAGCCGGGCACTGTGTTGGGCACTCCACTGAATGGCCTGGTTTGCATATTAAAAAGAAATCGAATGCACATTCCAAAATCACAACTCGACCTCCTCGTGACCAAAATGGATGTCTCTTAACAATTTCAACAGCCACTTCTAGCTCGCAGGATTTGAAACATTTCTTCAGACGCTGGCATAGGATAAATCATTTTGGGCTGCTCTATAAAGTGAACTTTGCTAATAGAATCTAGGGTAATGAAATGAATGTCTGCGGACTTGTAATTCATTCTGCACAACATTTACACACTCCACTCCGCTGAAATCTTGTCAAATGACTTTAGTCAGCAAAGCTCAGCCTAACTAGGAGGTGGAGAACTAACACAGATAGGTTCAAAAAGGCCTTCAGAGAGCATTTTCAAAAGCTGTCTTCATTGCTTCTTGGTTTTTTTTTCTTTTTTTTTCTATAGAATGAGACAAGTGCTGTCATTGTGTAGATACCACTGAAACTGTGACATCTTGGTTTTTCACTGCATGCAGGATAAAGACCACACTCCTTTACTTTGTCTGCAAGGGCATAAAGAACACGGCTCTCCCCCAAACTGATACTACTGCTCTCTCCTCGTCACTTCTCCAACCAACCTTCTCTGTGCACCTCAAGTAAGCCAAGTTCATTCCCATCACAAAGCCTTTTTTCTTGCTATTCCACTGCCTCAACTGCCATTCCTTCAGATTCTCACATGGCTGGTTCTGATTCTTCGTTAATGTCACAATTCAAATGTCACCTCCTCAGAGAGGCTTTTGCTGATCCACTTTAAGGTTCCCCACCTTTAGCACTCGCCACGCTCTGAAATTATCTTGCTCTTCAGATTTACTTGGTTTTTCTTTAATCTCTCTCCCCCTATTGAAATGAAAGCACCATCTAGAACAAGGTCTGTTGTCTCAGCCCCAGTTGCGCACATTGACCGGAAGCTACGTGTGTAGGATGCAAAGCCTCAGTCCCTGAATCACTGCCTGGAGGAAAGCTGTCAGATGATAATGAACAACTATTTCAGATTCTAAATGAGTTTTGTGGGTTGATCTGTTACATCAGCAAGCGTATGTACCCATAACTAATCTAATACCTCTGACCATTTCCTAATCAGGTCATTAGCATTTATCTAATTGATTAACAAGAATCTTATATTCTGGATAAAAATATTTTCTCTGTTATACAAGTTGCAAATATTTTCTCTGGGTCTGTCACTCCTCTTTTAACTTTATTCATGGTGCCTTTTTCTTGTACAGACATTCAAAATTTTTATCTAGTCAAATCTGTCAGTTTTTTGTGTCATATTATGGACTTTGATATCTGCTAAGAAGGGCTTTCTCTACAGCAACATTACAAAAAATATGCTTCAATATTTCCTTCTGGATCTTCTATTTTCTAGCTATAATTATTCATACATATTTTATAGTATTTGTTGTTATAAATAAGAACATTCTCCCCACTGGTTGCCTACCTGGGTAATACTAACACATAGGAAGGTTACTGTTTTTCTGCATATTGCCTTGTGTCCACTACCTTAAGTAAAAATTGTTAATAGTCTATCTTATAGTTCAGCCAAACAATCATGTCATCCTCAAATAGTTATAATTTTCTCTCTTTCTCTCCAATATTTGTACCTTTTGTTTCTTTATCTTATTGTATGGCTTTGCTGGGACTTGAGTACCATCCCAATTAATCCTAGGGACAGCAGGAATTTGATTACTGTTCTTGTCTTTGCTAGTGAGGCCTCCACTGTTGTTCCACTAAATATGATGTTTGCTGCTCACTTCTTATGTTCTTTATGTTTTAAAACTTTCCTCCTCTTTAGAACTTACTAGAAGTTTTAATTAAGAAAAGATGTTGAATTTTATACAATGTATTTCAGCACTCAAAGAGAAAGTCATATGGTTTTTCTCCTTTAACCTATTAGTAGAATGAATTCATTAACAGATTTCCTAATGTTGAGCTATATTTGCTTTCCTGGAACAAAACCTTACTCTGTCATGGTATATTGTACTTTTCATACTTTCCTGGATCTGATTTACTAATATTTTATAGAGAATATTTTACAACTGAATTTATAATAATATGTAGCCATTTGGGGCTGGTGCTCTTGAATGCTGGAAAACATGATGTGCAAAATTATAGATCCTCGTCAATTAGGTGGTTTGTTGAAAAACTGCATGGTAGGAAATAGCATTTATAGGCATATCTGAGGCTGACGTTTGAGTCCTCTGCCAAGCCAATCTACTCACTCACTTTAGAGGTCACTCTAGAGGTTCTCTGAAACTAGAAAAGAAAACCAGAGCACGTGGGAGATTTGAGGCTTGGTGAATTTAATTTTGAAGGTGCTGAAAGAGGTGTGCAATCATTTCAGTAAAAGATGATAAAGGCTAAAGTAACAAAAGAAACCCAGACTGTACCCAAATATCTCAGTGGGACCTCTCTGGCTGAGAACACGCAGAAAAAGAAATCACAGAGAAAGACATTGTGGGCATTTTTCCTTTGGGATTTTACAAGCAAAGAGAATTTCATCTTGAAATTTAATTTCTCACTGGGATCATAATAATGGAAGAGAGTGTTTCACGTTATATTATTTGGGTTCATTGTGTGTGTGTGTGTGTATATATTTGTACTAGAGTACACAACTTGGCTGGGGATAATTTGAGAAGGAAAACAGAATATAAGAGCAATTTTTTGATAATGTACAATTACCTGGAGTGTTCCGAAGACAGAGTGACCTAGAGTTAAGAAATGATTTCCTATGACCCCTTATAGGGGCTGCATGGCTCACTCAGTCCCAGGAGGGCAGAAAGGAGCAGTAGGAGATTTCAAGGGAGCAGCCTCACGAGGAGGGGTCAGGGCTCTCCTGACGGGTACAGCCCCACGGAGATGACCTTGGGCTTGGTCGCTGGGACCAGTGGATTAAGACAGAATAAAAGAAGAGGGATGTAGAGCAAGGGGACTCTTCAGCCCCCTGTGCCTAAGTGTCCAAATTCTGCCACTCCTTCATTGGCCTCACCTCTACCAAAAGGTCTGTGACTTGGTCAGCTGATGGGTCAGAGCCCAGAATTTTCAGCGGGAAACTTTTTGGTCAAATTACTTTTCTTTAAAGGTCAATAGCTATTTATAGGGTGCTCTCCTGCTTCTCACCTGCAATGAAGGTTTCCTGTCCTCAGGAAAATCTGACCATGGCTTCTTTTTCCCTATAGTCTCTGTATTTGCAAAAAAATTAGGAGAGGACCTATTCTGCAGAGAGAGAGAAACACCACCTTCCAGCACAACTGAACTTGCTATTCTCAAGATTTAGACTTAACCTGGAGAGGGAAGTGGAAAAACGCCACTTCTGAACCTAAGCCAGATTCTACAATTCAGCGTTTGCCAGAGGCCCTGTCCTGTGCCAAGCACATGTACGAGCATTAATACGGTCATGCTTTCATTCCTGTTCCTCGGTTTCTGAGGAGCACATGTGTTCTCAATTGCATGAGAAGAGGTCGGGGTCTAACCATCCCGAAGGACCAAACATCTCTAACCACAACAAAACAGGACGGAGGATTAGAATCCAATCCCGTCTTCCTCCGGATCACACTCTCTCAGCTTCTGCCTCGTACCGTAGTTATGCTTTGTTGGTTTCATCGCTCACCAGTGTCACCTTCATCTTCCTCTTCGCTGGGTGTTTTATGGTCTTATGCTAATTTTTTTTAAGTTGGCTGAAGAGCTTCCTTAAGGAGTTATTTTTTAAAGGTTGTATGGGTAGCATACTTGCTGAGTCTGCCTTGAATATTACTTTCTTTTGCCTTCACATAAGAATATTTAAATGGTTATATTAATTACAGTTATAGGGTCTCTACCTTTTCCTCCTTTTACTCTACAAATATCCCCCCATTTGTGTTCCAGCATTAAGGGTGGCCACAGAGGGCCTGCCCTGGCTGGGACTCTGGCTCCTTCTCTCCTTGGATCACACGTAGTCACAGCCCAGCAGCGCAGCCTCTAACCAAGCCTGCTTGTGCCTCTGGGACTGAGAAAAACTGAGTTACGCTCCTCACAAAGGAAAGCCACTTCCCAGGAAGCTGCTCTTTCACACTCTGTCAGAGCAGACACAACACCCAGTCTGACCAGCTGCCCAGGCATCTCCTCTGCAGGCTTTACCTGGCGTACAACCTATTTAAGATCAGCACACGGTGACTGATGGAGCGGCTTTGAAATGCCCAGCATTGTGCTGCCTGCAGTTGGGGTGATGAGCGTTTAAGGCATAATTCTTGACCTCTCAAGGAGTTTGCAAAATCTCTGGGAGAATGAAAACCACAACAGTAGCACTGACAATCAAATGTTCCCATGCAGTGAGTGCCCATCTACACACATTAGTACGATTATATGATTTAGCCATTAAAACAACATAGCAAAGACAGTCACCAGGACTTTATGATTCAGTGTTTCTGTAACGTGACCATCGTAATACTAGTGCAAGTGATATTGGAGTTGAAAATTGAATGAAGCATCAAGTTGCTAAGTTCCCTAGTGATCAAGGCATGGTAATCTTAAAGACTAAAACCATAAAAAGTATTTTATTAAAAAATAAAAACACCTGAAAGCCCTATCTGACCTTCTAAATGAGGTGAATTACAGGCCAAGGAATAGCAAAAGTAAACAGTGTGGTAGAAAGAAAATACATGCATGAGGCCCATGTGGTCACGGCTGGACCAGAAGGCCCACACGGGAGGAAAATCTGCCCGCCTACATGGACCTACATGAACAGATGCTCAGGGCCCAGGAAGGACCAGGTGAGAGCAAATGCCATAACAACCTGTGTCAGCCAGGCTAGGCCACAGAGGCCCGAGGCCCGGGGAAGCTTCTGCGAGCCCTGATCCAGCAGAACATTCTGCAGTCAGCCTGGGGAGATTGCAAAGGGAGCTAAGAACTTCAGGGACAGATCCAGGGCTGCCCGGTGGGGACAGCTGGACGCCTGGAGGCCTGCAGCTATAGACTAGCTCTATGTGACCTTGGGCAAGTCGCTGCCTCTCAGGGCTTCAGTTTCTTCCTCTGCAAAACAAGGGATACCAGTGATTCTGTAACCACTAGGGGTTATGGACCCCTCTGGTAATGTTGAGGTTATAGATTTCTTCCGCAGGAAAAAGAATGCATACACATTTGGCATTAAATGTTTCCATCACTGTGGAAGCCACAGAAGGTAATAACCAAGGGATGATGTGCTCCACCGGTCCAAGTTCTCTTTTCCACCAAGGACCCAGGACCAAGCAAGCCTAGTTCATAACCCACAGCAGACATGTGGATACCCATTTGCTGTGGAAACTGGAAGGTTTCTTGGCTGTTGATCTGAAGTTTGCAATGGCCCTGAATTCCTGGGAGAAAGATCTTGCAGAGCCCACAGCAGCTGACGAATATCTGTATTTCACAGGACTCAGCTGCAAACACGCGCCCCATGCCTTTCTGGTTCTCTGGGAAGCTTGTGGATTCATATGCTTACCTGTATGTCCTGGTCAGGAGACATCTGTCACTAACTCAGGCCAAGCTGCCAGTTGGCTGTGAGGGCTGGAACAGAAATCCAGGAGTCCACTGATTTTGTAAATTAGGTTTGCCATTTCCTGTGTGAACGAAAATAAAATCACCGGCTGACTGAATGGACCCCTCATGGCCAAAGGAATATCCTAAAACTAAATTGCCTGCCAGGAGGAGGGAGGTCAGACATGACTCATCATGCCCCCCTCCCTTCCTGAGGACATACTTTGTAGCCCACTAATAGGCCCAAGGGTACAAAAGACAAATCTGCAGGTCCTCAATTTATACAACAAATATATGTCCAGTGGCTTATCTCTGATAAACAGCTCCTTAAGTTAAAACATTCCAAGCCTTTAGACAAAGCTTCCTGTCTTTAACCAATTACAAGTCAAGGAATCTTTAAACCACCTATAACCTGTAAGCCCCCGCTTCAAGATGGCCCACTTTTTTGGGCCAAACCAATGTATGCCCCCCACGTATTTATGACTTTACCTGTAACCCCCGTCTCCCTGAAATGCATAAAACATAACCATAACCCAACCACAGGGAGTCCACTTGCTCAAGACTTCTTGAACGTGGCTCCAGGTCATGATCCTCACATTTGTCTCACAGTAAATCTCTTTAAAATTATTTTACAGAGTTTGGCTTTTTTTCTGTTAAAACCTGCTTAAGCGCCAAGTCAGAGCTCAGGTCTTGTCTTAGTGGAAACTCATCTCTCCTTTGGTGTCATGAGGGAAGGGGGAGAGTTGCAAGATCAGACCGTAAGAAAATTTCCATGTGTGCCATGGGAGGAGGTCTCGGAGCATGGCTCTCACCCCCGCACATTAGAACCACCTAGGGAGCTCTTACAATATATTAATGCTGGTTTCGACTTGGTCAGGTGAGGCAAAAGCTCCCCAGGTGATTCTAATGTGCGGCCATGCTGAGAACCACTGTCCTAGGCAACCCAAACATCAAATAAACCAGCTTACATGGCCCGAAGACCAAAAGAACCCTACGCAAAGCACTCGGTGGTGGATAGCACAAGCCATGTGCAGTGCCCACAAAAAAGTGTAATTCCAACTTGGGAAGGGTTCCAGAAAGGTTTCTTGGAAGCTGAGTCCTGGAGGCAGCAAATCTACAAGCAGACCTGAAAGGGAAGGGCACGGGGACAGAGGGAACAGCTTGATCGAAGATGCAGAGGCAGGAACGTCTGCTGAGGAGTAAGCCCCTGTGCTCTTCGGGGAGCACATCTGACCCAGTGAACTCTACATGCCTTTCACATTGAACCTGGCCCAGCAGCTCCTGGTGGAAAAATGTTTCCAACTTCATTGCTTAGTTCTTTGTTCTTGCAAGCGACTGTTCTGGCACTGGAGGTGGAAGAGGACGAGGTGATAGGTCTCTGAGAAATTTATGAAGACTTTTCACAAGAACTCTTGAATTTGCTCCCAGGAAATAACCCTTGGGAGGTGGGGAGAAGAGAAATGTGACTGACCAATGTTTACAGAGAAGGACAGGGACAAAGACAAGTTCCCCTGCCTAAGGCCACACAGATGAGTAAAGTAACAGTGTCCTGTTACCAATCCTGTTTCTCTTGGGCACCCTATTCTTCAGGACACACAGCCTAGCTGGCCGGCTCACCCAGAAATTTGGAGAGAGAGGGCAGTGACAGAAATTCTCCATGGGCCACTGAACATTCTCATCTGTTCATTCGACCAGGAACAAGGAACCAAGAAACCAAACCAAAAAGCAGAGCCCAGCCCTGTCATAGCTTGATAAATGGGGAATCCAGTTAATCCGCATAATCCTTCAGTGTTCAAAACCACAAGAATGGTCAATATGTGCTTAGCTGTCCACACCAGAGATTATCATCTAGCCATTTAAAATGATGCTTTTGAAGAATTTTTGTTGACATTGAAAAATGCTCCCCCTATAATGTTAAATAAAATTATATCTGACTTCATGGCATTGTGAATTAATTCACTCATTCTATAAATGTGCCAGGCACTGTTTTGGGCACTAAGGAATTGGCAATGAACAAAACATGAAAATCCCTCTTGTCAATTTCTCATTCTGGAAGGGGAAACAGACAGTAAACACATAATAGGTAAAATACACAATGTTAGACAGTAATAAGACAGTCAAGAAAAATGAATCAAGAAAGAAATATAGGAGGAAGTTTTCGCCTTTATGCTTTCATATACTTTAACAAAAAAATTCTGTTTGTGATCAGAAAAAAATATTTTTTAGACAAAAGCAATACCAAAAAGCGATTGAATTAAGAAATGAAGTTGGCTCACAACTTGGACTTAAGCTGGGATTTAGACGTGGCTCTGAGGGCAGACTGATGTCCTACTGCCAGGAGGGGGAAACAGACCCTGGCAAAAGAAAGCAGGGCCCTGGTCTGCCGTGCCCAGGGGGTAGGGCAGACCAGAGCCGGGCTTGGACTCTAGACTGTGGCATTAGTGGAGTTCTTACAATCAGGCAGTACCCATAGCAAGATGTCCCTGGTGCCAGTGCCCACAAGCCCATCCCAAAAGTTCCAGATCTGCTTGAATATGCTCCTCCACATGAGGCCAGGCTTGACCTCTGAGCCTGGGGTGGAGCTGGGTCTGCAGAGGGTGAGGGGAGTTCTAATGTGACCTTCCAACATGACATATCTATCTCCCAGCTGGGCAGTCAGTGACTCCCATGGTGAGCACTTGAAGTTCCATGCTAGCTGCTGTTATCTTTCTTCTTGCCTTTTTCTGGAGCTGTTCTTTGCCATGGCTCTGGTCGGCACCTAGCAGATGAATTATTTAGGCTACTGAGCATGGAAGAAATGGATGCACAGGATGAGGCAGCCCCAAATGGGGCAGAGATGTAAAGGGAGTCCTGAGAGATGGCTGGCCTGGGGCTTCCTTGGGCCTGCCTACGGGCTGGTGCCCCACTCCCTCACCCTCCCAGCTAGGGCCTCCTTGGGTAGACGTGCCCACCACCACACTCCATGAGATACCATCTCACTGCGAGCTTTCACATTTGTCAGTTGGGGGCAGGAGACACCATCAAAGTGGTCCAGCTGCTAGAGTCCAGACACTCTCACTCTGGCTCTGCCTGGGATGACATGTTGACCCGGGAGCCAATGAGGTGGCTAAATCTGGGGCGGGGGTGGGGATCTATGGCCATCAGGAGAGAAAAGGCTGTACCAGAAAGACTGTTCGCTTTCTCTTGGATCCATAGAACTCCCCCAGGGCATCCTAACACCTGGTTTCCCTTCCTGCCTCCTTCTTGGAAAGAGATCAGAACACGGAGGCCTGGGCAGACGAGAGTCTAAAATTTAGCTGGGCTCTTCCTTGGTCATGTGATCTTGGGCAAGGTATTTCACCACTCTGGGACCCTGTTTTCTCATCTGTAAGCTGGGGATTTGCCCACCTCAAGTAGTCATGAGAGAATGAGAAGAAAGAGCCTTCACAGCAGGCCTGGTACCTTACAGGGGCAGGGTGACGGTCACTGTTGCTGTGAGCATTTGTGTTTCTCCTCCTTCCTACGCTCAGAGCGGCGTGACATCCAACACAGGCTTTTGCCCACCTTGAAACCCAAAGAAAGTCTCCCTCCTTCTGGCCCTTCCTGCTGTGCCCTTGGACTGAATGCTTGTGTGGACAACAGTCTCAAGAGTGGGAGTCCACAAGGACTCGCTTTCGCAGGAGAGAGGAAGATTGGAAGTTTTCCTGTCTTTTAGGAAAGTAGAGCTTTCCAAGCCCAACTGGTTCTTCTCTGCTCTCTGCTGTCCCCTGTTGGTTCAGAGCCTGAAGAGCCACTTGCCTATTTTGCCCACTGGGTTACACCTTCTGTGGAAATGATGCTGACAGAGAGGCAACTCTAAGCAGTTTAAACAAAACAATAAGCAAACGAGAAACTCTGGGGATTTGTAGACACACATGCAAAGCCAGTCCTGCCCTGCCATGTTTGGCTGCTTTGGGATACTAATGGTTCAGGTGATCTGAGGCTTCGACAAAAAGGGAAAATCAGGCTTTGCCTTTAACCATCTGTGGTGGGGGTAGGGGGTCCTACATTCCCAGAGGAAATGAATTTGAACAAGTTCCACGAAAACCTGGCAGGAGTGTTGCCCTTTGCCCCCATTCTCAGGCCTATGTTGGGCATTACCAAGCAATCACTTCATTTTCTTCCTGCTGAGCACAGATCCAGCCTCAGAAACCTTCTTAACACAGCTGTACGCCAAGCGGCCAGTCTGAGTCATTGCTCAGAGTCATTGCACAAGATCAAATCTGTTTCGCCTCTTGGGATTTGGAGCTCGAGAGCTGGGGCCTACAGCCCGAGAGAGGATGTGGGTCAAAACTTTAAATCATCTCTGTATTACTTACATAACTAATACAACGTAAATGCCATGTAAATAGTTGTTCTACTGTATTGTTTTTTAATCGTATTGTTTTTTATTGTTTTGTTGTCATTTTTATTGTTCTGAATAGTTTCAATCCTCAGTTAGTTGAATCTGAGGATGCAGAACCGGCAGAGATGAAGAGCCAACTGTATTAGTTATTTTATTTAGAAAATTTCCTAAAGATAAGGTATCACTAAATTAGGACATAAAAGCATCACTGAGCCACACAGTGTCCTGGTGGGTTGTTTTTGACAGAACAAAAAAGATTGCTGTTATGCAGAAACACTGCGTGGGAGGCTAAGTTGCCTGGGAATGGCAAAGAGGTGGGTACTTGGATGACATTAACCACTGTATTTTCCTCCAGTGTTTCTTGTTCTTCCTTTAGAACAGCTAAACTAGACCATGAGGCACCTGTAGCCTCCTGGGTGGGTGGTTATAGCAAATCAGAGAAGAACTGTAGAGCCAAATCCTTGGTCTTTAGGGTTGCAAAACCTGTCAAGGCTCTTGAGTTACAGACCCGGGCTTTTGAGTGCCAGATGCCCAAGTCCTGCATGCGTTAGGGCGTAAAGTTTACTCTGTAAATGACAGATCCGGAAGGAATTGTGACCAGTCTGAGCCACTCCTTCTCACTTCCCAGACGAAATAAGAATTGCACATGCTGTTTTGAGAGGAGGAGGGATAAGCTAAGCAGAAATTTCAGATGCAGGGAGACCCCTAGAAGGGGCCTGCATGCTGTCCACCCCCCACCTGGGTCCAGGCCAGGCCCCAGGGCACAGTCGGTGAGAGCAGACAGGACTGAGGCTCACTTCCTGGGCAAGGCCTGGGCAGGTGACAAGTCTGGCTGAATTTTCCCTTTCCAGAACCCAGAAGAGAAAGGAAGATTCAGTAGAAATGGTTGCAAGAAATGTAACCTTCTGTATTTTTGTATGCCAGAGTGGCAGAAATCTAATCTCGGTCGATTTAGCAAGATATTACTCAGTCTGGGGTTTGGCTAGCTTTTCTCCTTTGTGGTGTGTGTTTGTTTTGTTTTATTGTTTGGGGGTACTGAGGCATGGAGGAAGGAGGAATCTGTTCTCGATCATCACTTGTCCCATTGTCATGCACTGAGCTGTCCTGGCCCATCTGGTCTCTGGGTATTAGTTCACACAAATGGCTGCTCCTGTCGCCTTGGCCCAAGGCCTGCTGAGTCTCCATGTCCTGGTGCACAGGACCACATTTTATTTCTTTATATGCTTTATGTGGGCGTGGGAGGGCTCTGGGAGACTTCTTATTGTTAACTCACACACAGTGTTAGCTTAGGCAAATTACATAAATTATGCAAACTCTCCATGACTCAGTCTTCTCATCTGTAAAATGGGTATAATAATAATACTTACCCTCATAGAGTTGCTGTAAGGATTAAACAAGTCACCACCTATTAAATTTCTAGAACACTGCAAATGTGTCAGTTCATACTATTATTTGCTACTACTAATAAAAGGGTGAATGTAAGAAAGCCTCCATATATTTATAAATAACAAATATTGAATGTTTATCACAGGCATTCTGATGTGCCTTCCTGGGTGGGAGAGAAAGGATAGGGTTACAGCCAGGGCTTTCGGAACCACATATGATACTGAAAAGTGCTTATATTCCCAACAGAAGAGTCCTGGGGGCTGCCTCTGTGCCAGGCCTGATCCCTTCAGTTGTGGATGATGAAGAGGAAATCCTGGGATGAAGGGCAGGTAGCCAAGGCAGTAGGTGGAGGAGGATGTGTGGGGACCTCCAGGGGCTCAGGGCACTGGCTCCTTAACCAACCAATGTTGCAGCATTCTACTCTTCTAACAACCAGTGTTGCCTTCCCAGTGTGAACTGGCTGACTCCCCGTCCCAGCCCTGGGCATGCCCGCAGGAGGGTCCTGCACAGGTGAGCATCTTGGTCATGAGGCTGGACTGAGCTAGGTGAGAGCACAAGGAGTGGGGTGGGGGCATGTTAGGCTGCCCTTTGGCTGGGTGCCTAGTGGACAGAGGTGGACAGAGGGCATAGGCTAGGATCCAGGTGGTACCAGATTGTCTGGCCTGACCAAGTACCTTGAAGCCAGCTTCCCTGCCCTCTTGGTGCAGGGCCAGCACCCAATCTGAATCGGCTCCTGTAGGTGGGTCTTTGTCCCAGGCCTGTCCTGACTCAGTTAGCCTTAGCCCACCTCTATAGCCCCTGGACTCTGCCCTCCCCAGAGCCTTCCCTGGTCTGATGCCCGAGGTGCATCACTGGCTGAGCCTCACCTTCTGCACTCTGGTTTCCATTGGCAACTGTCCCTTGGATCACATCTGCTTCTGGAGCAATGTCTCAGCCCAAAGATGTGCTGACTTACTGGTACTGTCTGCCTGGAATTCAGTGTTTGGAAAGTGGCCCACTCAGGGGCAAGGGGAAGCTCATTTAGCACATCCCCCCTGCCACAGGGTCCGGGATAGAAGAGGCAATAGCATGTGATATGTGGGTCATCCCCGTCCCAGGCCCAATAGCCCAAATGTGGATTCTTCAGCCCCTGTGGGAGAGGATTGAACACGTGGGTGATTAAGAAGGAAGGAAGAGATCTGGGCTCTGAGGGGCCTGTGAGGTGGATTCACCAAAATCTGGAAGCCATCACCAGAGCTTCCTAGGGACCATTAACAATTTACCAGGCTGTGGCCTCAAACTGCCTGTCTCACCCCACCAGTCCTTAAGGGTAGGGTGACTAACAGTCCCGCTCAGCCTGGGATTGTTCTGGTTTCAGCACTGAGTAAGTCCCACGTCCCAGAAAGCCCCTCAGTTCCAGGCAAACTGGGACAGTGGGTCACCCCACAGACAGAAGACAGGTAAGGCCTCACCTGTCCCTGTGCCCAGGATTAATCCTGTGGCTTAGTCACCAGGAGCACATGCTTCTTTCTCTTCAGAGATAAAGATGTGCAAGAGACCCTGGCTCTGAGGATACTTGGTGGCTTTTAGTTAAATAAAATGTTTGCCCAGGAGCCTAAGGAGTTTCCATTCTCTGATGCTTCTTTGCGGATGAAGTACGGGGGACTGTGTAGAGACTCCCATCCAGAGCGGAGGTACTTTTTGGCTCTTGTCTTCTCCAGGAAATAAGACCTATGAGACTGCATCCACACAGCACATCTGCTAGCGACCGACTAATGGCAGAGAAAGCACAGATAGAGCGGAAGATGCTCTGGCCACAGGGTAGGGCAAGCACCTCTCCCCTACGGAGGAAACGACACTTGGAGTCGGACTAGTTTCATTCACCCACCTCCCTTGTTTCTCCAGCTCTGCGGCTCACTGAGGGTACCACCCCCTTAAATTCCCAGTAAACTGCTCTCACCCAATAAGCTACCCGCAACCAAGAGGAATGCTTTTTATGTGCTCCAGAGACCCCCTTCTTTGGTATCCAGGACAAAAGAAAACATTCCTTCCTGTTTGTCTCTAGAAATTTATGTTTTAAAGCTAGAAAAGAAGAGGGGGAGAAAGCATGGCACAGAACAAAATCATTTGCATTGGTCAAATGTACACAAACCCATCCAAACGAAAGGAGGAAACTGAAAACGAACTGTGGCTCTCTGGTTTGTGTCCCTTCCACCTTCGACTTGCTAAGAAAAATCCTGATTTGCACTCAGATATGTCTGCCTGGGTGACATCTGTCAAGCTGCAAGTTTAATTGTTGGTAATAGTATTTCCTTGTTATTGGGGCACCACACAAATAGCATAAATACGACTAACCACCCTTGCCAGAAATCACAAATTTGTGTCGTGCATGCTGAACGCTAAGGCTGATTAGCACAAAATTTAATTTTCGTTAATATCAGCCCAAGACAAGTAGAGCATGAAATTAACCTGATGTGTTAATATTGTGCTTCACAGTTCCAACTGTATCCTGTAGAGGCTGTCACTTGGAGACAGGTGCCGCTCTGCATGGGGAAGGACTCCAGCAATCAGCGCAGTCTGCGGGGCAGAATGAGCTGGCCTGGGAGGTGGCATTCCCTGCAGCTGTAGGCGTTCCAGAAGGCATGGGATAGCAATGGGATAATGTAGTGGGAATTAACAACTAGTAGCCTTTGGGGTCCTTTCCAATTCTTGGGTTCTGGGATTTTAAATCTTAAGAAAACTTCCACAGGTCAGATGCTATTATCTAAGACAGGGGCTGGCAAGCTGTAGATCACAGACTGGATCCAGCCCATGGCTTGTTTTTGTACAGCCCTCAAGCTAAGAACTGTTTTTACATCTTTACATGGTTGAAAAAAATCAAAAGAATATTTCACAATGCGAAAAGTACATGAATTTCAAAGTTCAGTGTCCATAAAGTTTTACTGGAACTCAGCCATGCCCATTCATTTTCGTACTGTTTATAGCTGCTTTCTTGCTACAACAGCAGCCTGGGGTAGTTGCAACAGAGACCATACGAACTGGAAAGCCCTAAATATTTACTGTCTGGCTCATTACTGGAAGCCTTTGCCAACCCCTGATCTAAGACAATAATAGTTTTCAAATGGGCTCTTTGGAGAAGGGATCAGGACATCAAGGGAGAGGAATGGGACTTCAGGCTTTAGCCAAAGCAGCTGCCCTTGTATCAGTTATACACAATGTGCTTTTGTTTGAAAAAGGGATTGTAGCTAAACAAGGTCCAGGATACATATAATAGTTCAAAATGCATTCCCCGTGGAGAGGCACGTTGTGTTTGGTAAATGGTGAGCTACCCGGTGGCTCCAGGAAATTTAAGACTAGTCCAAAATGCAGCTGCAACAAAAGTTGTGTGTGCGCAGGTGTGTGTGCACGAACATGAGCACTCCCCCAACCAAGGGTTTTGGGGCCAGGGGCATGTACACAGTGAAATATAGTAGAATCCTCACAGAGCACATTCCAGGAATTTTTCTATGTACACAGCCTTCTCCTCCCTCTCTGCCTGGAAACACCTACTTATTCATTTTTAAATAAATTTGTATATGGTACTAATCAATTAAACCATTTGTGGTAGACCACCGTCTACATAAAATCCCTGAAATCTGTGACTGTTACCTTATTTGAAGAAAGGGTCCTTGCAAATGTGATTAAGTTAAGGATCCTGAGATGTGGCGATAATTCTGGATTATCTGGGTGGGCACTAAGTGCCATCACAAGAGTCCCTGTAACACAGACACACAGAGCAGAAGACAGAGGAGAAGGCAACATGACAACGGAGGCAGAGATTGGAGTGTTGCGGTCCCGTGCCCAGCAATGCCAGAGCAGCCGCCAGAAACTGGGAGACGCGAGAAATGAATTCTCCTCAGGAACCTGCTGGCTGTGGGATGTCTGGTCTCCAGCTGGGACAGAATGAATTTTGTTGCATTAAGCCACCAAGTTTGTAGCAATTTGTGAGAGCAGCCTCCAGAAACTAATCACAATTACAAAAGGGTTTAATCATTAGTGGTTCCACGATCCTGATATAATTATTTTCATTACTTTGTGTTGAATACCCACACTCAAAAGTATCAGTCAGAAGTAGCACTTTTGCCTGAGCGTCACTCAAAAGCCCATTCAAAGGTGTCCTCTCATACATTATGATCTAGGAAGAGCATGAAGTGATTTATTTAGAGCACCTGGCACAGACTAGATCATAAATGAAAATTTCTTCTTTTCCCAGGGCAGAACCAGTTGCCCCTTCCTGTGAGGTCCCACGGTACTTTATGGACACTTTAATGAGCACTTAACCTTTCTCAACTACACTTTCGTGTTCTCAATGTCAATCACCCCCTGTTGGTAGGCTATGAACTTCTTAGGGGCAATGATCATACCTCATTCTTCTTTTTTTTAATTTACTTTTTATTGAGATTTAACATACATAAAGTGTCCACATCTAAGTATATAACAAAGACTGTTTATAAATGTTTACATCTGGGCAGCTCCCACTCAAGAGATAAAGCATTTCTAGCACCCCAGAAGGCTCTTCCATGCCCCTTCGCAATCCCCCTTAAGAGTAGCTCCTACTCTGACTTCTTTTAACATAGATGAGTTTTGCCAGTTCCGGAATATCATGTAAATGAAATCATATAACATATACTTTTTTGAATATGGTCTCCCTTGCACAGCATAATATTTTTGAGATTTAACCATGCTGTTGTGTGTAGCAACAATGAGTCCTCTGTTGTATGAAATTACCACAATTTATGAATCCATTTTAGTGTGGATGGACTCTGAGAAGTTTCCAGTTTGGAACTGTTACAACCAGTGCTTCTAGGAAAATTCTTAAACATATCCCACCATGAAAGAAAGCACTCATTTCTGTTGGATATTTACAGGATTAGAACTTCTGGATCACAGGGAAGATACATAACCAGAGTTAGTAGATACTTCTGAATAGTTATTTGCAGAACTTAACTATAGACATACCTTATTTTTTTGTGCTTCGCAGATATCGCATATGTTACAAATTGAAGTTTTGTGGCAACCCTGCGTTGAAAAAAATCTGTCGGTACCATTTGTCCAACAGCATGTGCTCATTTCATGTCTCTGTGTCATATTTTGGTAATTCTTAATATTTCAAACTTTTCCATTATATCTGTTATGGTGATCTGTGATCTTTCATGCTACTATTGTAATTGTTTTGGGCTGCCACAAGCAGTGCCCTTATAAGAGAGCAAACTTAATGGATAAATGTTATGTGTGTTTTGACTGCTCCACCGACTGGCCATTCACATCTCTCCCTCTCTCCTTGGGCCTCCTTGTTCCCTGGGACACAACAATATTGAAATTAGGCCAATTAATAACTCTACAATGGCCCCTGAGTGTTCAAGTGAAAGGAAGAGTCACACGTTTCTCACTTTAAATCAAAAGCTAGAAATGATTAAGCTTAGTGAGGAAGACATGTCAAAAGCTGAGATAGGCTGAAAATTAGGCCTCTTGAGCCAGTTAGCTAAGTTGTGAATGCAAATAAGTTCTTGAAGGAAATTAAGAGTGCTACTCCAGTGAACACACAAATGATAAGAAAGCATAGCAGCCTTATGGCTGATATGGAGAAAGTTTGAGTGGTCTGGACAGAAGATCAAACCAGCCACAACATTCCCCTAAGCCAAAGCCTAATCCAGAGCAAGGCTCTAACTCTTCTGTGAAGGCTGGGAGAGGTGAGGAATCTGCACAAGAAAAGTTTTAAGCCAGCAGAGGTTAGTTCATAAGGTTGAAGGAAGGAAGCCATCTCTATAACATCAAAGTACAATGTGAAGCAACAAGTATTGATGGAGAAGCTTCAACAAGTTATCAGAAGACCTAGCTAAGATCATTGATGATGGTGGCTGTACTGAAGAAAAGATTTTCCATGTAGATTAAACAGCCTCCTATTGGAAAAAGATGCCATCTAAGACTTTCATAGCTAGAGAGAAGTCAATGTCTGTCTTGAAAGCTTCAAAGGACAAGCTGACTCTCTTGTTAGGGGCTAATGCAATTGGTGACTTTAAATTGAAGCCAGTGCTCATTTACCATTCCAAAAATCCTGGGACCCTTAAGAATTATGCCAATCCTATTCTGTCTATGCTCTAGAAATGGAACAACAAAGCCTAGATGACAGCACATCTGTTTATAGCATGGTTTACTGAATTATTTTAATCCCACTGTTGAGATCTTCTTCTCAGAAAAAAAAGATTCCTTCCAAAATATTACTGCTCACTGACAATGCACCTGGTCACCCAAGAGCTCTGATGGAGATGTACAAGGAGATTAACTTTCTTTTTATGCCTGCTCACACAGCATCCATTCTGCAGCCCATGGGTAAAGGAGTAATTTTGACTTTCAAGTCTTATTATTTAAGAAATACATTTCATAAGACTATAGGTTTTATAGATAGTGATTCCTCTGATCAATCTGGGCAAAGTAAACTGAAAATCTTCTGAAAATGATTCACCATTCTAGACGCCATTAAGAACATTCTTGATTCAGGGAAGGAGGTTAAAATATCAACATTATCAGGAGTTTGGGAGAAGCTGATTCGAACCCTCATGAATGATTTTGACGGTTCAAGACTTCAGTGGAGGAAGTACCTGCAGATGTGGTGGAAATAGCAAAAGAACTAGAATTAGAAGTGAAACCTGAAGATGTGACTGAATCGCTGCAATCTCATGATAAAACTTGAAGAAATAAGGAATTGCCTCTTACGGATGAGCAAAGAAAGTGATTTCTTGAGGTGGAGTCTACTTCTGGTGGAGATGCAGGGAACACTGCGGAAATGACAACCAAGGATTCAGACTATGACATAAACTTAGTTGATAAAGTGGCAGCAGGGTTTGAGAGGATTGACTTCAATTTTGAAAGATGTTCTACTGTGGATAAAATGCTATGAAACAGCATCACATATTACAGAGAAATCTTTCATGAAAGGAAAAGTTGATTGGTGCAGCACCCTTCACTGTTGTCTTATTTTAAGACATTGCCACAGCCCCCCCAGCCTTCAGCAAGCACGATCAGGATCAGTCAGCAGCCATCAATTTCAAGGCAAGACTCTCCACCAGCAAAAAGATTACAACTCACTAAAGGCTCAGAAGATCATTAGCATTCTCTAGCAATAAAGTATGTTTTAATTAAGCTGTGTACATTGTCTTTTAGACATAATGCTATTGTACACTTAATAGACTACAATAGAGTATAAACATAACTTTTATATGCACTGGGAAATAAAAAAAATTGTGTGACTCACTTTATTGTGATACTTGCTTTATTGTGGCAGTCTAGAACTGAACTCTCAATGTCTCCAAGGTATCCCTGTAATTACATTGTACAAATTTTCATTTACTTTAGCAATGTATGAAATTTGGAGCAATGTGTCAAATCCTCACTGATCTTTGTCAGTATTTTTAATTTTAGTCATTTTGGTAGTGGCTAATTCATCTTTGTATTCCTCGTGCACTAGGCCAAAATTTGTACTATGTGACCCCACCCTCCTTCCTGGCCATAGTGGCCAGGTACAGACATCTGGCCAAAGCCTGGTAAGCTATAGGCCAGCTGCCAACTGATACTATCTTGCAGGAAAAACTCAGTTGGATCAATTAGATCCTCTCTCTCAGATATTAAAGCCACAAAACAATGGAAAAATACAGCCTTCAACGGGAGCAAATAATGAAAAGCTGTAATGACTACAATTCATCAATACAAGCCAAAGATATGAGAAATTGTAAATAGGCAGGAGCTGTAACAGAGAAACAATGCAGAGCAGAGGGGAAAGAAGCCTGATGGGACCAGGACACAACAGAAAGAAGCAGGTACTGTGAGAACAGCAGGGGACCAGAGCATTAATCCCAAAGCCATGTTCTGAGGTCGCCAGGATAGCCTTGGATCCAGAACCACCCTCCAGCTGCCAGCTCTGTAAGGCCTTCAGGTACAGCCTGTTCTTGAGTCTCCACGATATCCTATATCCCTCTTCTCTCAATAAACACCCTTATCCTAAGCCCCTTCCTCACTTTAGTTGAAATAGCTTAAGTGATCCCCTTTCTCGCATCTAGAAAAGTTCAATTGCCATGCCTGGTATGTAGTATCAGTGGTGTCTAATAAATGTCTACCAACACACCATCTAGGAATCGAAAGCCCTGATCTGAAGCATTTACCAATATCTGTGATGTACGTACTCCTCCCATGGCCAATTTCAAGCTATCAATGCAACATCACTAAACACAAGAGACGGGAAATAACACACAATTGTATAGTATTGTTACCACACAGATGCAATAAATGTATTAAATCTCAAGAGCCTAGTTAATAGTCAAATAATTGAGTATTTATGTTCAACTTGAGTATAATTGAGTTTTTATTTGTAGTTCTGTTTTTAACATAATCTAATTGTAAGTTTATATGATTTAATTTTTTATAATAGTGTTTAATAACCGGCTCAAAACATTCCTGCAAATTTATCAATCAGATCTCATGAGCTGGCACAGCAACTTCTGGCATACCACTGAAGTAGATGCTCACTAAATGTTTGACTCTTTTCCTGCCTTCTCTGCATGATATAATAGCAGGCTCCTCACCGTGTGGAGTTCAGCTGCCTGACTCCTAAGCCAATGGAATATTCAAACATGAGCAAAACAAATCATATGATGACAGTGTAGTACTCAATTTTCCACAGTAGATTCCACTGGTGATACTCAAAGCATGGAAATAGACATGTCATGGCTATATTTACCCAGACAAAAGGGCACAGCTTTTCGGTTTGGGAGTTTGTTTTGTTTTTATAGCATCCAACAGCAGTACACAAGCAAGCATGTAATGCAGTATGTTAAGTGGTCACAGGAACTTTTGACTCACTAAAGTGGTCCCTGGATCAAAAATCCAACAAATATCTGAGCTCCTGCCATGAGCCACCATTGTGCCAGGTACCATGGTCACATGAGTGTAGTTAAAAGTTGTAGTTTTTGCCCTCAAAGGGCTTTCAACAATAATGATGCTGGTGATGATAGCTGACATTTATTAAGTGCTTACTGTATAACAAGATTCTTTTCCAAGTGCTTTATGTAAATAAACCCAATTCATCCTCACAACCCTTTCATGGTAGATACTATTTTATCTTCATAATTTTACAGATAAGGAAAATGAGACAGAGACAGGTTGCACAGGAGCCTGAGGTTAACTGTATGAACCCAAGTATCCAACCCCAGAGACGTTCCTTCTAATCACTGGGCCACCTCACCTTACAGTAGTAGGATACAAACATTTTTATACAAGTAAATAAAGAAGACAACAAGAGGTTGTCTGTAAGTCCATTAGGGATCAGAGAAGGAAGTAGCAAGTGTGAGCTGAATTATTCTCAAAGAATAACTTTAAAGGACCCTTTAGCCATTGGGGGGTTAAAGCATAGACTTGAAAGATGGGCAGGATTTGGATAGACCAAGAGGGTGCGGTAGGTAGCTTTAGGGGAGGAGGGCTGCGTGAAGGCCGAGAGTGGGAATGAGCACACACACCACAGCCAGTGCGGAAAACCGTGAGTTTGCTGACGAGCCGTGACAGCGCAGGTTGAGGATACTTTAAGGGTGACAGGTATGTTCACTGTCTTGACTGTGGTGCTGACATCACAAAGGTATACATATACCAAGACTCACAGCTTATACACTTCGAGTACATACAGGGCATCATATATCAATCACACCTCAATAATGCTGTTCTTAAAACCAAAAAAATAAATAAATAAATAAATAAAGTGCACAGGATTCAATTTATATGGCATTCTGAAAAATAGGGACAAAAAACCAGATCAATAGCTGCCAGGGGCTGGGGGAAAGGCTTGATGACAAAAGTGCACGAGGGACTTTGCAGGTGGAGGTGATGGGAATGTTCTATGTCTTGTGTTCTATACTTTAATTGTAGAGGTGATTACATGAGTGTATTTTTTTTTGCCAAAACTCATAGAACTGTATACTTAACAAGGGTGACTTTTACTATATGTAAATATATGTCAATAAATTTGACTTTTAAGGAAAAAATTACACACACACACATGCACACAGATCTGTACTTGTGTGTTTGTTAACAGAGGTCAGGAATGAATCGTTTTCCTCCTGCTGAGACTGAAACGCTAGAAAATGCAGTGCAGGCTTCAAGGACTGACTCTCCATCTATGTACTGTCTTTACAGTTTTTGAAGTCTTTTCTTATCTAATATGTCATTTGATCCAGTGGCCAACCCTAGGAGGAAGTGGGGGGGGCTAGTTTACACACTGATTGGTAAGTGAGGAGTCTGAAGCCAGGGAGGGTAAAGATGCTCACTCACCATCCTCACTCACCATCGCACAGTTCAGAAGTGGCGGGGTCAGGACCAGCGCCAGACAGACCTCTGCTGTCTATCCTGCTCTTCTGCCCATAAGCGCGGGGTCCTTCCTGATTAGCAGTCCGTGGTCTTGTGCATCCAGAGGGAAGGAATCTAAATCAAGATGCTCACCCTGTAGGAGCCTCCCCAGACCCTCTGCCTTCCAATCATGATGGAACCACTGATAAGTCATGCTGATAGCATCAGGGTGCCTCCCACAGCATGTGATAAAGGGGACACGTCACCCTCAGTGTCTTCCTCCCTAGGACCCATCTAATAATGAGAAAAACATTCAACAAACCCAAATTGAGGGGCTTTGTATAAAATACCTGACCAATACTTCTCAAAATTGTCAAGGTATCAAAAATAAGGAAAGACTGAGAAATTTTCCCAGACCAGAGGAAACAAAGGAGACCCAATGACTAAATGTCACGTGATAATCTGGATGGACTCCTGGAACAGAAAAAGGACATTTATGGAAAAACTAGTGAAACCTGAATAAAGACTGGAGTTTAGTTCATACCAGTAATGTGTCAGTGTTTGTTCCCTAGGTTCAATGAACACACTATGGTGACAAAAGGTGTTAACAAGGAAAACCAGGAGAGGGGAATACGAGAACTCTTTGGACTATCTTTGTAACTTTTCTGTAAAACTGAAATAGTTCCAAAATTTAAAGTTTATTTTTAAAAATCTCAGTGGAGGCACTAAATGCTTTTGTCCTCCTTATAGAATCTTCTCCCCAAGAAGCAATGGAAATGTTTTATTTTTAGCCAGGATAGTCAATTCTCAAGCCAAGGACAGGAGCTTCTCTGCTTTGACTCATAAAACTGCACACACGGCAGCCTCGTGGTGAGAGCCAGCCCCTCCTCCCCCGCAGAGCCCCTCTACCTTCTCCCCACAGCAGCAGCACCTGGCTCTGTGAACTCAATGAAGCACCCTGGTCATGTGTGCATCCAGACAGCTGAGGGTCAGAGGGCAGCGGCGGCCTCGTCCGCTGCTCTCTTGAAGTCTCGCTGGTCAGATCCGCTCTGGGCAGGACCACTGCTGGGGCGTGCGGTGGAGGAGGGGTGTCCCATCTGAGCCCAGGGGATTTCCAGTGCTCCCTGTAGATGAAGAAATGTGCACGTGTGAGTGTGTGTGTGTGTGTGTGTGTGTGTGTGTGTGTGTGAGAGAGAGAGAGAGAGAGAGAGAGAGAGAGAGAGAGAGAGAGAGAGAGAAACAGACAGACAGGGGGACAGAACTGATCACTGAGTGAGGAGGTTATGGTGGGTGACCTGAAACAGACTCCTGGAAGAATTCTCTCAGCAGGGAAGCATGGGGTCCTTTTGGAAACCAGTGAAGCAGGAAAGTGGTGTTGACCAAGCTATTGTGCAGGCCTTTTTTGTCATCAGTAAATAATGAAAGGCTGAAACTGTCCTTCAGTGCCAAGACTAATAGCCTCTCCACACCCCGCCCTCCATCAGTTTTTGGTAACCAATTTTCCACCCTACATTCTGCCACTGATAGCTCCTGCACATAAACTTCGATTTTTTTGTCTCCAATAGTCACCATAGCTCTGCTTCTTTCTCTTCCAGCCCTTCCTCCTCTCCTCATCCTTCTCCTCCTTGGCAGCAGCCATAGCCAGCAAAGCACGGTCCTGCCAGGCCACGCCTCCAGAGCATCTTCAGGGCCAGGTGGTCTGCTCACTCAGGTACTTCTACACAAAGTCTGCTCCATGAGGATAAAGATCGGACTCCCAGCATCCTCCATTCAGAGCAACACTGACACATTTACTCATAAAATGAATGTTTCCTTCTCCACTGACTCATTTAGGGAAAGTGAAGTTTGGATGCAGGATCAGAGGTGGGCCAGTAAGGAAACAAAAACCACATCAGTCATTTTAACAGAGATAATTTAGCATAAATGGTTTTTCAGCAGGAATTGGAGAACTGAAAAGGCAAAAAGGGAAATACTGAAGTTTCACAGATGTAACTAGGACAGCGACTGCCACCATGGCTGGAGGAAGAAAGGGAAGACTTGGGGACCACTAGGACCTAGAAGTATGAAGGAAGCCCCTGCAGAGACAGAGCCCAGGCCTCTGAGGAAGGCATGCCAACTGGCCGGGCCTGGGCTTTCTGAGGAGGGACATGAGACTGGGTTTGAGGGTGTAGGAAAAAATGAAGATGAGAGCCAGTTGCTCTGTTGAAATCAACTGCCACCACCAAGACAAAGACACATGGCTAGGGTGATGCCAGCGGGAACCGGACCCAAACAGGAAGAGGCACATCCTCCTGCCTGCCAGGCTCCACGTAGCAACCCTACTGGCAATGCCTGGATCCAGCCGACAAGAGAGAAATGGGCTTGCAGAATCCCAGCCCCCGCCTCACAAAGGGAGTATTGAAAAGTAGGTGGGAATTTGAGACACAGTAGCAAGAAGCCAATGGAAACAGAGAAGGGAGAAGAGGTAGAAATTTACAATGTAGCCCGTGACTGTTCCACAAATAACTATGTGACTGTAAATGCATGTACGAATATGTCATGTATTAATGGTAGCTCTGAATCTCTAGCGATAATATCTAACATTCACTGACACTTTGCCAGGGGCCAGACAAGTGCTAAACTCTTCACACCAGTGATCTAATTCAGCTCCCACAAGAACCTGAGGAGGCAGAAACCAAAAGAATTTTAATCTTACAGATGCAAAAATTGAGGCTTAGAAAGGTTAGGTAAGTTGCCTGTGATTCTCAGAAAGTAGATCCAAGACCAGATTCTGTTAAAGCTCGTGCATAGTCACTGCATCATCACCTCTTACCTGCTGAGCCCCATAGCTAAAGCCTTCCATCTTCTCCTCTCTCCCTTCCCGCTAGCATTGTCAGGACCTCCTCCAGCGAGAGGGCTGACTGACAGCTTCCTCAGCGCTCTCTGTTCGGATGCACTGTACGGCTCCCGCTCCACGGTATGTCAGAACACAACACTAAAGCATGCACAGCATTAAATCACACTCATATATCCAACGCATACCAAAGGAAGAGCAGAAAAGAGTGCTCAAATGCCAATACAATGGTATACAATGTAGCCAATAAAATTATAATGTAGAAACACATGGATTAAAATGGAAAGATAATAGCTAACATTTAACAAGCACTTCACATGTGCTGGGCATACTTAATTAACATACCTCATCCTCAGAACAACCTGATGTAGTATATCCCATCATTATCATCCCCATTTTTCAGATGAGGAAACTGAGACATCAAAGAGGTTATATAACTTGCCCAAGGTCGTATAACTAATAATTTATAGGGTCAAAATTTAAAACAAGACAATCAGGTTTCAGAGTACATGATGTTAACCACCACACTATTATGACTCCAGTAGAGAGTAAAAATTTTCATAACATACGACTCAGTGAAAAAGAAAGCAGATTACAGAATAGTATATAGTATTGTCTATTTATATTTATATATATATTTTTTAAATTTTAGTCCATAGGGGAAAGTTTGGGAGGGTTTAAAATAAAATATTACCAATGGTTATCTCAGAGAGATGGGTTGATTTTTTTACTTTCTTGTTTTAAAATAACTATGCTCTGGATTTTCGACAATAAACACATTCTTTGTAATAAAATTTTAGGATTTTTTTTAAAGAAATGAGTGTCGTTTCAGGGAAAATTATCTGGCAATTTGAAGAGCTTTCTAATATTTCAGGTGGAAAAGAAGAGGAAACTTGTGTTCCCAATAGATACACACAATACAAAAGAGATTCAAAAGCATCTACTTCATCCTGGTGAGGTAATAAAACAGTCCCTGACAATCATTCCCCTACCTGAGTAAGCCCAGGAGCCAAGTCCCATGCATTGTTTTAAGCATGTTCCCTTCTATACTACACTAGAAGGAGGGTTTGCAAATTTTTTGAATGTGAACTTGATTATTCCACTTTGAAACCCATGCCGACATTTGCACATTGGATAGCATTGCTGTGGTAGCTGTGATGTTATCCCTTTGCATCGAGAGTATTCTCTCCAATTTCCCCAAGCCATATGTTGCCTTGGAAACATCATGATTCTTACAGAGATCTAAGCAAAGGGAAATAATAAAAATAATAAAATCTTACACTTTAAGTCTATCATTCATGCCACCAAGTCACCTTGCTAAACCCTTCCTCTAGATAAAAAGACAGACAGGCAGAATGGCTCACACCACGTGTCATCCTGATAATTAACAATTAGAGGAAACACATTGATCTCTGTTCTCTGGATAATTCAGGTCAAAGTTGTTTTCCACCTGAATTAAGCAAATTGCCAAGGCCAACATTTTGATGAACAGAAAGATTTAGTCCCATATTTCAAGACGCTGACATGAAGGAGGCCTCTGTGAGAGGGAGCGATGAAGCATCTTGCCATTATGGCATCAGCTCATGTGAAAGAAAGATCTGTCACAATCCAGGAAATCTTCCTTCCACAGCAACAGTCAGCAAACCTTTTCTATAAAAGGCCAGATAGTATATATTTTCAGCTTTGCAGGCTATATGGTCTTTGTCACAGCTATTCAACTCTGCTCTTGTAGGGTGAAAGCAGCCATAGACACTACATAAACAAGAATGAGCCTGGCCATATTCCAATAAAACTTTATTTATAAAAACAGATGGTGGGCCAGATTTGACCCATGGGCTGTAGTTTGCTGACTCTTGCTCTAAAGTATGAACTAAGGATCCTCAGTATATGTTTGTAATATTCAAGGATTACCCATGAGAAAAACTATGAAGTTGGGAAAGTTGTTCTTATTGGTTTATTCAATAAATGTATTGCATTTCTCAAGCCAGGCTCTGGATTAAGCATTGAGAATCAGAGGTAGAAAAGCAAATGAAGTCCCTAGAGTTTACATTCGGGAGAGGAGGACATGCTAAGTAAACATGTAAACAAACAAGAAAATTTCTGTAATGATAAGTGACAGATGATAAATAAAGGCAGTGGGTTACTTGGTGGGGGAGGGGAGACCCCACCTAGATAGGATAGTGGGGAAGACTGAGGAAGGTACTTTTGAGCTCACAGGAGAGTGAAGAGGAGAACCTACAAATGTAAAGATCTAGGCAAACAATAGCCTAGCAGGTTTCAGGAGCTCAAATGCAAAGAGCCTTGAGGCAGAAAAAGACTAAGTGGGTTTGAGGAACAGAAAGACCAAAGTCTGGCTGGAATATAATCACATAATAAACAAGGAGAATATGGTTCGAGCTAAGGCTATGGTAAGAGGTGGTCAAGGGTTGCCACAGGTAGGACGTTCTAAGCCATAGGGCCTCACTGTAACCTCACCTGGACACACACAGGCCCTGGACATTCCTCAACTCTCCCTGTATCCGCCAAGTGTGACTACCTACCCCTGGAGGTGTTCTAAAGAGGCTTAAGGTAGAATAGGTTCCCCTATCAAGTAAACACACCTGCTTTCACTGGAGCCAATGGAAGACAGATTTAAGTAAAATAAATTAATGCAGTGGTAAGATTTTAGGCAACTGATCAAGTGTCTTCTTAGCATCCACCTATCTTCAAATTAGTGTTTAGATACCAAGAACATGAAAGCAACTGGCTAAGTGATTCAGGGCCACATGTACAAAAAAATAAAGCAAAAAGCATTTGACTCCTTTAGCTTCTACATTCTCTGTCAAGGGCAAAAATCTTCAAACTAGAAAGCATAGAACGTGAATGTTTGAGAAAACACTGAAACACAAGATAAAGGGAACTAGTAAGACAGGCTTAACCTATTTTAAATGAGATGAATGGGCCAGGCCCCCACCAATGATAACCCAGGGTAGGGAGGGCATCTTCAACACCAGCTTTGGAACTGTGAGACCAGGAGATGATCCCCAAAAGGCAATGTTCTTCTTTTCAGAAAAGGTAAAGAACAGCCCATGAGTTGAATATTAATCTCCAAAAAATCCTGTAATGGATAAATAACAGCATTTCATGAGCAATAGGGAAATGGTGAGCACTACAACCAGCACGGGTCCATTAGGAACAAATCTCACTTCTTTTTCTGACAGGGCAGTTACATTCAGCAAGTTTATTACACAACAACTAAGTTCTAGTACCAGGGCTACAACAGTGAACAATATAGACACAGCATCCGTCTTCATTGGGGGAGGTCTTTGGTAATATGCCACTGAGCTCTCTCCTCGACCCCATCTTGTTCAGCATCTGATCAATAAGTTGGGGGAAGATGTGGAAGCCACGCCTATATGCATCATGCAGTGGAGTCTAAAATGTGCTGAAGCTAATGAAATTGAATATGAATGAACATTCAATCTTTCACGAGTTAACTCTAAAAGTACTAGATGTAGACTTCCAGTTAAAAATAGACAACTGACCACACACATATATCTCCCTTCCCTTCCAAGCAAAGAGAACGGGAAAGGGGACATGAGTGGATGAGAGATTTCAATACACGTTTAGAAGAGGGAGAGTATTAGAAAAGTGATGAGTGTTGGAGCAGGGCAGAGAAAGTCACAAATTAAGAAATGTGCAGAGGAGGCTAAGGAAAAAAGATTGCCAATTCGCTCCACAGAGCCTTGGAGGAGTTTGAGTCTTGATCAAAACTGCCCTGGCGAAGGGCAAGGCAGTGTAGAGCTGCAGACCACCTGTACCTGAGCATCGGAACTCCTGGTCTTTCTTTCCCACTAGTCACTCAGAACACCAGCAGCCAGATGTGTACACTGAGCCCACCCACCGCCATCCTGCCCCAGGGAGAAGATCAAGAAATCCTCCTCTGGAGAAACTGAACAATCCCAAATAAAAGACTTTCACATATACAGAGCCAATTCCAGGCTCCCTCTCCATCACCCAAGAGCAAAGCCTGCCAACTGCCAAACTCCCACCCCCATACACAGAACTATCCACCGGCTTTTTAATGCCTTCTGATCAGATATGAATGGACAACCAAGGTATCTGACAAGAGTCGTCAATCCAAGAGAGGCAAAGCTCAACCAATAAGAAGGAAGATAAAGGAAACAAATATAATGCAGGAAGCAAAGACTTGGCAAAAAAAAATAAAATGCATCTAATCAATTTCCTCAAAAAAATGATAGTGCATATCAAAAAATAACAGCAGACTAGTATTATGAAAAAGAAGCAATAGAGGAATAAGAAAGAACTTTTGAAGTTAAAAATGTGATAGCTTCTATAAATGAAAGAGTTGGAAGATAAAGTTGAAGAAATCTTATAAAAAGTAAAACAAAAAGAAAACAGGACTAAAAATTGGAGACAAAATAAAAGATTTAACTGATGAAGCAGGAAAACTAAAGTCTAACCAACAAAAATTCCAGAAACAGAGAACAGAGAAAAATAAAAAAGGAAGAAATTAATATTATATGACTAAATGAATGAATGAACTGAGTGTCCAGGTTGAAGGACCCACTGTGGACCCAGCACAGTCAATGACAAATGGTCCTCACCAAGGCTTCTCACAATGAAATTCTGAACTCTAGGGTAAAAAGAAACCCTCAAAGCTTCAGAGAGGAAAAATGGGCTACTTACAAAGTACCAAGATCAGACTGACAAAGGACTTCTTGAGAACAGCGCCATATTCTAGAACAGTGCTTCTCAAACTATCTGTATGTGATGAAGGACTTTATTTTGTTCTCTGTCACTGACTGCTGCAAAAATAGAGTAAAAAAGAAAAAGTGAAATAGAGTGTAAAAGAATTCCTAGGGAAAAAATAAACTCAAAAGAGACATGCAAATTAAAAGCCCACAGAATTTTATTATCAGCTGCAATAGACATAAAATGACTCAAATTATAAAAGTTTCAAAATGTTTGCTCTCAGTTTCCGTACTTAATCTCATCACGGATAGATGACGAATGGCTTGCAGACTGACGCTGAGCCACAGACCACACTTTGAGTAGCAATGTGGTACAAGAAATGCCTGAAGACATGCTTTCAAGACTCTAGTTCTTAACCCAGAATTCTTTACACAAACCACCTACTAAGTGTGATGAGAGCAGAATAATGGGATTTTGAGACTCGCAAAAATGAGGACAGTTTATCTTCTTGAATCCTTTCTTAGGAAGCTACTAAGAGGTGCTCAAGCACAATGGAGGTGTGGCTGCCAGGCAAGGAAGGTGCCAGAAAGAGGAGGGACTTGACTGCACCGATGTCTTCGCTGGGCCCTCCTTACCTTCAAGGGGCCACTCAGTGACCCCAATGGGCTGCGGCTCCCCTGACCTCCCTATAATCCAGGCTCAAGTCTCAAGATTGTTTGTCTTTGAGACCTAACAGAAGGGCGAGCACAGAAAGTGGGTTCTCACCTTGACGTCTGCTCTCTCCTAACGTCTGCAAGAGCTTATTTCACTCTTTTCTGTCCACCCTTACAGTCCTGGAGAACAATAAAAAATCTAAAATATTTGTATTCCATTCGAGTTAACATCACATTTTCTGTAATTATCCCCGCTGCTAAAATCATTTCGTTGTGCGCGTTTTGAGCAAGAAGGGGGTGTGGGGACCAAATTAATTCCTTGGCAACAGAAATCTAATTAATGAAAAACTGTTCTTAGTCATTCAAAGTCTCTTCAGCCTGTGGAAACAGCAGCCAAAAGGGAGCAGGAACACTTAGCCTGGCAGTCAGAGAAAAGGAAAAAGTCAGGCGCTTCTTAAGATACAGTTTTGATGAATGTGTGAGTGGGAGGCAGGGTACCATAAGGAGAGAATGGTCTCTGGAGTCAGTTTGAGCTGGAGCAACTTTGTCCATCTGATCCTCAGTTTTCTCGGCTATAAAATGGGACAATAACCAACACTCTCCCATAGGATCAGTGGAAGAAACTGAGATGATGTTTGTAAAATCTTCACAGTGTTTGCAATGTTGAAAACACTAAGTGTTGATGATGATTTATTAGCATTCCCAAGCACTGCCGCTATTTTTTTTTAAATGAAGGGCTGGGTGTTTGTGAGGGGGGCGCTCAGTTGCCTTTTGTTTGTTTGTTTGTTTGGGTTTTTTTGTTGTTGTTATTAAGACAGAGTCTCACTCTGGCCCTAGATACAGTGCAGTGATGTCATTGTAGCTCACTGAGAGCTCCAACTCCTGGGCTCAAGCGATCCTTCTGCCTCAGCCTCCCAGGTAGCTGGGACTACAGGCACACGCCGCAATGCCCAGCTGGGTTTTGTTTTTTTCATTTTATTTTTTTCTTTTTCTTTTTCCTTTTAGTAGAGACGGGATCTCACTCTTGCTCAGGCTGGTGCCGAACTCCTGAGCTTAATCAATGCTCCCACCTCAGCCTCCCAGAGTGCTAGGATTATAGGCATGAGCCACTGAGCCCAGCCAACCACTATTATATAAATTACAAACTTTTGGGAGATAGTCTTTAAGCTTTTTAAAAAGTTGTTCTTTAATATATATGTTTTATATTTTTTTGAATATTCACAATTTAAAATATTCAAATATTTTTAAATATTTTTTATATTTTTTAAATATAAAATTTTTAAATATTTCAATTTAATATTTTTATTTGATATTTTAAAATATTTTTTAAATTTCATATATATATATATACTTCAACTAGATATATAGTTTTTAGGAATACATACTGAGGAAATAATAAGCGATGTACAAAGTGATTTAGCTTTAGGAATGTTCATCATGCTGTTGATTCTAACAGAAAAAAGAAAACAATCTAAATGCCCTAAAAAAGGGATTGGTAAACTAAATCATGGTACACCCATATGATGAAGAATCACTCTTCAAAACATTGTCAAAAGGGAATGTTTATTGATGAAAATGGGTTTTTCACAGTTAAATGCCGGGAGGCATAGGAAGCCACTAGCAGCTTGTAAAGTAGAAACCATATTTATTTTGTTATTTGTTATTATTTTGTTAAATTTTGAAGAGAAAACTTTCTGGAAGTATAACTGAGGGATTTTTTTTAGGGGGTTTATTTTGTTTTTGAGTGTATGTTTTCTTCTTTTGTCCATCTGTACTTTTAAATTTCTTTATAATGAGCATACTTTGTGATGTAAAAATTTTGAAATTTCACTTTATTTTTTCTAATGAGAACCATAGATTTCCTAACTCTGCTCAACCTCATCTCTCTCTGGATGTGACCCTGGAATGACTCAAAGCCAGCCACAGAGGCTCTGTAAACACAGAAGACGCATGGTTATCTGGGTCCCAGCTGTCAGCCTGGTTCCTGTCCCCACCCCGATGATTTCTACGCAAGCCACCAGTGCTACGCCACCCTGGGTGATAGGTAGCAGCCCCTGTCAAAGAAATACTTCCACGCTAGAGCTAACTGGAGTTACCAGTGAGTGGGCGTGGGTTGGTTTGAGCCATACCTGCTGGGTTTGGTCTCCTTTGGGGAGGAGGAGCAGGCGAATGAATGCCTGCCCTCTGCCCTCCCTCTTCTCCTTTGGGGAAGGGGTCTACGGCAGGACTGAGCTGCCAGCCTGCCCTCCTCTCCTCCAGCCCTCAGCTGCCACCTGCCCACACAAACCCAATGATCCTGGGGTGCCACATCCCCTTCTTCCCTCCAGCCAGCACCCTGTGCTCTGCCTCGGAATCACCCATCCCCCTTCCTGTCCCCACAACAAAAACACCCGTTCCCTCCTGGGAGGGAAAGAGAGACAGATATGATGTCAATCACTTACAGCCACTATTGCAGCTGCAGTGCAATGACTGTATAGTCACAGAGCTACCTTGTACCAGCTCATGGAACCTCCCAGCCTTGGCTCAGAGATTGCAAACTGGACTCACAGGCTGAATTCAGCTGCAAATGTATTTTGTCTGGCCCTTGCACTGGTTTCTAAAAATTTGAATTTGTTGCCAACATACAAATATCAAGGAAGTTTGCATTGAAAAGAAAATCTTGATTTCTACCTTCTCTTGGGGAAAAATAACAAAACACTGTCTTGCATTCCTTACATTATAGTACCATATGGCTGTTGCTGAGAAGGGGTCTGTACACTTTGGAAAGGGACAGTCATTTGAGTTTCCCTGCAGTCCCCACCAGGCCTATTCCCTGTGTATGGTAACTACCCGGCCTTTGAAATATTTGAGTTTTCAATCTCTGCCTTCAGAATGCTACAAGTCAGTAAAGAAGACCTCCTTGGTCAGAAGGGAGTCTACAAAACTCTCCAAAACATCCTATAAGCAACCACTTTCTCTTCTCATGCTGGCATCTGGTGCCAATGCTAGAGTCTGCATCAGCTAGGAGTGCTACCCGCTCTCACACACATCCTCCCACTTAATTATCCTAATTCTGAAAGATTCGGTGGTCAATCAGGACTCTGCAGCAAGGTGAGGCTTATCTGGCTACTTCTCTCCATCCTCCCCATCACTGGGCAGGTAGAAGCTCTGACTCAAAGGAGTAACTACAGATTTATACAGCCCTTTATAGTATACAAAACCCTCTCCTAGCCAGTGTCTCCCTCAATCTCACAACAGCCCTCGGTGGGGAGGAAGGTGGTGCTATCTCCACACTTCACAGATGAGGAAAGGGAAGTGAGGCTCAGGGAGGCGACCTGTGGGTCTCAAACCAGGTGCCAGACTCTTCCCATCCAGCCAGGCTGCCAATCGGAGTTCCTTCCGCAGCAGCTCTCATCAGCAGCACACTGAACTGTGAGATGGAGACAGACTTGTGATTTTTCACAGAATTGAGGTCAGTTGGGGTAATACGGAGCAACAAACAAAAGCAAAATTGCATTTTGGAGAAAGAAAGGGAGAGAGGGAAGAAGGAAGGAAGGACAAAAAGCACATATATGGGCAAATGATCACTATCTGGGTCTTACTTACACTCTCCCTACGTGATTAGGGATTTAGGCTCTAAGAGCCTAAACTAATCCCACATCAAGCCTCCAGACTACAGTTTCAGGATACCCTGTCACTTCCGTGCACAGGCCATAGAAAGTCCAAGAAAATAAAACCACCAGGCTTTGAGTAGAAGGGTGAGACTGTCCTAAGAATTGAAGGCTCTGGTGGAAGTTTGAAGACACGCCTTTGGGACCTTCAAGAGCTTTCCCACAGAGACTCCTGCAAGACATGAAGTAGACGTCCATAATGAAATGGCATCCTGTTGGATCTGTGATGGAAGAAATGAACCTTGAAGCAAAACCACCTCTAAGTAAGATGGAACATTCAGCTTAATGGTAAAAGAGAAAGCAATAAATGGGAAATTGGAAGAATAATAATAAAACCCCCAAAATAGCTTGACATGGGTATTCTGTATTTGTTCATTTAATTCAACAAACATTCATTACATGTGTCTCAATGTTCTGGATCTTTAAGAGTTACCAAGAAGATTGGGACAAGGTCAGCTCTCGTGAACCCATCATCAAAAGCCCTTCAGACGTGGATGTGTTCTTTCCGGCTCCTTCATGTGGCAGGTTGTATTTTCCAAAAGAGGCCAGGCACATTAATATTTCTGCTTATACATCTTCTTTCAAAACCTTGCTACTCTTCTATCAAAAAATGGAGTCTATTTACTCTCCCTTAGGGTCTAGATGAACTTTTGTGAGTGCCTTGAAAGTACAACACAGCAGGACTGATGCTGGCCGTCTTCTGAGCTAAGTCATCAGGGGTAACATGACTTCTACCTGGGTCTCTCTTTTGGGGGCCCCTCACTCATGGGCTGGGGAAGGTGGTGCCATCATAACCTGAGGAAGCCCAACCTGCTCCATGTGGAGAGACCTCTTGGACAGGCCTATGTGGAGAGGAACAGAGGCCCCCAGCCTCAGCCTCCAGATACGGGAGTGAACGAGGCTTCAGATGAGTGTGGTCTCCCGCCTTCATGTCTTCCAGCTGCGGCTCCAGACATCGTGGAGCAGAAACAGGTGGTCCCTGCTGTGCCTGGTCTGAATTTATGCCCCACAGAATCTATGAGCTGAATAAATGGTGGACTCATGCCACTAAATTTTGGGGTCATTTGTTACTCAGCCATAGTAACTGGAACATCTTGAACAAAGCTTAGGGTTTTAGAGCCAGGAAGACCTGTTTTTAAATCCCAGCCCTGCCATTTTCCAGTTGTAGGATTCTGGCAAAGTTACTTAATCTGTGTGAGCCTCACTATTCCTCTCTGTAAAATGGGAATAACATCTACCTCACATGGCTGCTTTGAGAAATAAATGCTACACCATGTACAAAGCAGCTAGCCTGGTACTACAGAAACAGAGCCACTGTGTGCAATCTGGGCAGAAGGGCTGTCCAGAAGGAGTAGAGCTGTTAGACAAGCATCCTCAAAGTGTGGCCTTGGACAGTCTGGACAGGAGGAGAGGAAGGGCAGGACTTCCAGGTGGGCTCAGAGAGCGATCCCCCTGGAGGTGTCCCCTCCCAGCCTGTCAGCCTGGTGCAGATGGCCCTGCCTGGCTCCCTGGCCCTGCAGTCCCCAGTCCCTGATCCGGGCCTTCTTGACAGTCGTCTGGAGCTTCTGCTTTGCTCTGGAAACGATTCTGGCCCAAGTCAGGGGAAGAGAAATTTTGATGCCCTCTTCATCCAACTGCCCCAAGAAACAGCTAATTAAGGAAGCTGCTAAGAATCTAGAGAAAATCCTGGCAACTGACTAGGGCCTGTCCCCATGTCTCTGACCTCCAACCCTCGTTTGACTTCAGCTTTGCCCCACTTCCATCCCGGCACCTGCTCTGGGCATTGGTGGAAGGATCTTGGCTTCCCCAGACTGAACTTAAACTCGCTCTGAGGACTCTAGCTCCTACCCGTCTTCTGGTTCTTTCTGCCCAACCCGCCCTCGATACCAGCCTAACCATACTAATAATAAGGAGCTACCATGTATTGACCACCGCTGCCCAGCAATCTTCCCATTATCTCATGTAGACTCCAGCAGTACTGTGGGGCTGTTATTACCGGCCCCATTTAAGAGAGGAAATAGATGCCACTCGAAGAAATTAATTCATTAGTCCTAGGACACCACCAAGCTAGTGGTAAAGGCTCTAGGAGCCCTAAAATCAGCATATGCTTAACCCCGATATCATGTCACCTGACTTGGCCTACTCAGCATGCACACGCCCACCCTACAGCCTGCAGCTGTACTCGATCACTCCCCACAGCCTCCCCTCTGCTCGAACCTGGGGTCCTTCCGAGTCCTGCAGGCAGCTGTCTGGCCACAGTCTCTCTGGTGCTGCCTGCTTGTGTCAGCTCCCTCCTCAGCAACCAGGAACCCCAGCCCCAATGGCCAGGCCACCTGGGATGATGCAGGCACTTGGTGGATCAGCTACCCATGGTGGGAAGAAGATGGGCTAGGATGGGGGAATCATAGCATCCCAAGAATGTAGAGGCAGGCTCTGAGGGGTGGCTTCCCCAGTCCTGGCCTTTCCTGAGCTGTCACTCCAGGGTACCTAGTAGCCAGTCAGACCTGTGGACAAGACCACCAGCCCAGAAACTCTCAGAATCATGGTTTTGTGGGGTGAACTGACTTTCCAGACAGTCCTTCTCATTTACTGCTGGTGATTATCGAAGCAACTGTCAAGCTGTTTGTTAGAAACTGTCTTCCTCAGTACAACTCAGATAGAAAGAAAGTCACCTCCAACTATTAGGAATCCGAGTCAACTAGACAAAGAAACATGGTGGGCGCTTAATAAATATTTGAATGAATGAATGAAGGAACAAGCTAAGTGTGAGTCCCACCAGGACAGGTACCGGGTCTGCTCTGCCTATCACTGCACTCCCAATGCTCAGCACTGTCCCCTGTAGGAAGTTCTTTGGGGGATGGGAATTATTACAGTCCAGGGATGAGCTGAGGAGGACCTGGGCTTCAGGGATAGCGGAAGGAAGAGGCAGATGAAAGAGCCCTAGGAAGAAAAGGAAAACTTGGCAGACCTGATGAGAGATTTCGTATGGAAAGTGGAAGAAAGAGAAAGAAAAAGGGCCCAGGATGTCCCTGAGTTTTGGGCCTGGGATACCAGAAGACTCAGGAGACTCTGGGCCATAGGTAGGGGAACGGAGAGGAGGGGATGATGGCTGGAAGGGGCACAGACCCAATATCAGCGTCAGTGGGTATTTGCTGGCGGAAGGAAAGCAAGAAGGCAGGAAGGAAGGCGTGCCAAGCTCAAGGGACTACAGGATCTCGTGGGACAGTATCTAGCAGGCAGCTGGCTAGACAGGAGCCATCCTCCAGGGAGTGCTCTGCAGAGGTGATAATTGAGGCTGACAGAGGAGGGGGAGGAAAGACGTCCCTGGGGAAGGGGTGGAGTGCCAAGGAGGTAGGCATGTTTAGCAAGAGAAGAAACTGCTCGACGGGTGGCCACTTTCTGCTATCAGGGGGACTTGCCACATGAGGGAGGGGTCTGGCATAAGGCACTGGGGGCAGTCGACCAACCTGGGTGGCAGAGTTCCCAACTAAAGCTACAGGAACGCCAAGACCACAGGAGCGAGCAGAGACTGGAGAGAAACCCACTGAGTAGAGGAAGGGGAGTGTGAAAGGCAGCCAGGTCCCCCAGGCCAGACACAGTACCAGTGGAGGTGAAGCCGGGAGTCTGGGAAAGAAAGGGGAGCCGGGTCTGGGAATGAGGGGGCCGGTTGGGAAGAACTGTTTGACTGTCTCAGGTAGAGGGGCTCGAAATCCCAAAGGGGAGAACCAGGACAAAACCATAGGGATGCAAATTTCAGCCAAGCAGCAAATATTTTTCACATCCAAAGATGGGACGGAGTAACAGGGAAGGTGTGAATTCCCCGTCACTGAGGATATTCAACCCAAGGGTGGATGCCCCTTGGAAGGGACATGCAGAGCACACTGAAGCTTCATCTGGGGTACTGGACTAAAGGACCCTCAGCATCTGTCCCCCCCTGAGAAACCAATTCTCACCAGCCACCCTGCCACTCTCCAGTCTATCTGTCACCCTTCATTGATGTGCAGCACTGCCTCATCACCAGCTGATATTTTCTTTATCTATTAGTTTATACTCTTGCCCTGTGCCTCCATATTATTACTGCAAAATTATTATGGACTGTTTGTGCCCCCCAAAAATTCATATGTTGAAGCCCTAACTCCCAAAAGGATGGCATCAGGAGGTGGGCCTTTGGGAGGTGATTGGATTTAGATGAGGTCACAGGGTAGTGCCCCTGTGATGGGATTAGTGTCCTTATAAGTAGAGAAAGAGACCAGGGCTCTCACAGTAAGAAGCCAAGCAGAGGGGCTCCCACCAGACACTGGATCTGCCGGCACCCTGACCTTGGACTTTCCAGCTCCCAGAACCACGAGAAATAAATGTGTGTTGTTCAGCCACCTAGTCAATGGTATACTGTTTTAGCAGCCCAAACTGACTACACCAGAAATTGTTCCAAAACTTAGTAATTTGAAAATATTTACTGTCTCACAGTTTCTGTGGGGAAGAATCCAGGAGTAGCTAGCTAGGTCCTTTGGTTTTGAGTCTTATAGGCTACAATGGAGGTTTTGCTGGGGCTACTGTCCCCTCATCTAGAAGGATCTGCTTCCTAGCTCACCCCTGTGGTCATTGGACTGAGGCCTCAGTTTCTCGTGAGCTGAGTTAGAGGCAGCCCTTGGCTCCTTGCCACGTGGGTCTCCCTGTAGGGCATCTCACAACACAGCAGCTTGCTCCATCAGAGCAAGTGAGTGGGCAGGAGACAGCGTGCTGGTGCGATGGAAGTCACAGCCTCCTGTAGCCTAATCAGAATTGACATCCCATCACTTTTGCTGTATTCTATTTCTTAGAAGTGAGTCATTAGCTCCAGCCCACACCCAAGAGCAGGGTTGTGACTACCAGGAGTCGTGGCTATCATTAAGAGCCATGTCAGAAGCCACCTGCTGTGCTCCTTCACCCACTCACACCCCAAGGCAAGCCCCACTACAGCAGGACCCTCACTCATCTGTTCACCTCCTATCCCAGTCCCCGACACATAATAGATATTCAATATATAATTTTTAATGAATAAACAAAGTAAACAAACTAGAAGCTCCATGAGCTCCCAGTATTGTGCCCTAGAATACTCACTTAGGTTTTTTTAAGATTTTATTTTTAGTCTGGGTGTGGTGGCTCATGCCTGTAATCCTAACACTCTGGGAGACCCAGGTGGGAGGATAGCTTGAGATCAGGAGTTTGAGATCAGCCTAAGCAAGAGCAAGACCCAGCTCTACTAAAAATTGACAAATTAGCCAGGCATCATGGTGTGCACCTTTGGTCCCAGCTACTCAGGAGGCTGAGGCAGGAGGATGGCTTAAGCCCAGGAGTTTGAGGTTGCAGTGAGCTACGATGATGTCACTGCACTCTACCCAGGATGACAGAGTGAGACTCTGTCTCAAAAAAAAAAAAGAAATTATTTTTAACTGACAAATAATAATTGTATATATTTACGGGGTACAATGTGGTGTTTTGATATATGTCTACATTATGAAATGATTAAATCAAGCTAATTAACATGTTCATCGCCTCACATACTTATCATCTGGGGAGGAGTGTGAACATTTAAATTCTACTCTCTTAGCAAGTTGGAAATATACATTACTAAACCCTTGTTGAATGAATGAATGAGTGATCTGAATGTCCCTAGGTGAACATTTAGCATAGTCCCTAAATCACTAGATAAAACAAATTTAATAGATTGAGTGGCTTGGTGAGTGCCATGAAAAATAAGAGTTTTCTGGTATAATTACCCATAAATCCTGTTTCCTAACCATGCGTCCATGGGGCCGTTTCGAAGATGCTTAAATAACTTAGGAACCCCCCTGGAAGATACGTGGCAAGAGAGCTTGCTGATCCCAGAGAAAGGGATGGAAAGCAGACCTTCGTCCTCATACCAGGTTGTGCAGGGGCTCCTGAGGGGAGTTTAAATTTTAAATTTGCATAATTGTTTCCCCTTGACTGGCTCCCCTTCCTGTGCAGGCTGATGTCCTAGAGATGCATTTCCCAGTGACAAGTATATTGCCAATGCAGATCAGATCTGTGCACCGAGGCCGCAGCCCGCTGATTGGCAGGCCTATTAAAACACAGAGGGCCCCAAATGAGCAACTTTGTGGACCCGGGGGAGGAGGCCGGTAAGAACATGTCCTCCCAGCTCCCACCTCCACCCCCACCATGGCTGTTAATTGCAAAGGGGAGCTCTGATAAGTGAAATTGAAAACAGATAACAACTCGAGCTGTGTTTATTAAAGGAATAGGAATAGCAAATGGCAGGACGCCAGCGTGGATAAGCTGCGCTGTAATCAGTGTATTTATTTCACCCCCATAAAAGCCTGTCTGGGCTTCTTTTAAGGCTGATAAACTCATTATGCTAGGTTTCAGCCGCTACAGAACTGAGGCTTTTCTATATGTTAATTCATTTCAGTAAATAATTATTCTATTTGGTGGAGGGAACGCATGTCTCTATAATTTAACAATTGGGAGGGTTATTACGTGTGATTAATAGGAGTCATAAACTGATGCTGAGTTTAGAACTATTTTTCTTTTGCACTTCGAATAGATATAATAAAGGGGGCTGGTGGGAAGGTGGGAAGAGTCTCCTCCCCTCCACCCTCCAGCCCCTCCTTTTCTTTTCAGGGCTAGGGACGCAATGCTTGGCATGAGAGAGATTGCCTTTCTTCTCCACCTGAGAGCTGACTCTGGTTCAAGGCCTGCTTCACTCCGGAGCTTTGAAATGTGCCTGTGTGTGTCTGTATTAGAGGTGAGAAAGGGAGAAGAACTAAAGAGAGCCAAGAACTTGAGCGAGTGGTTTGTCTAGGCCGGAGGCTCCCAAGTGCCCATCTGAGCCCTGACCGGTCTCTTCGGTGCTGATCAGTGCAGTCTTCAGCTGTCCTCAGTGAAATGAGAAAAATGAGAGCAATGGAGTGGCTTTTCCACAGAGCCAAAAATATGGACCCAATTTTTTAAAATTCAGGGATCATCCTTCATACAATCGGAGTGTTTAAAACGTCCTTTTGTGAAATAGCAATCATTGGTAATATCTTTCTCCATTTCCTTACTTGGGAAAATTAAAAGCTGGCAACTTTTGACCTCTTCCCATCCCCCAATATTTTTTGGCATTGTTAGTTTAAAAATTTACTGGTCTGTAAAGCTTCAAAGTCTTAGAAGCAGAGAGCCATTTGGCCTCAAGAGTGAAACCATGATGGGCCAGGTTTCCAAATCTGATGTTTTCTGGGCTACTCCTTTTTAGTTAATTGGGAGAACTGATTAACCTGCATATTAATCCAGCAATTCAAAAATATTAATTTAGCATCTACTGTGCAACAAGCACTATTCTTAGCATTAATGATAAAGCAACTGATATATTTTAGTAAGTAATCATCTACTTAGTTGAAGGAATGTTCCCCTATAAATGTGGAGGTTTCCTCTATGTGACTGGTATAGTTTGTCGTGTTGAAATCTGGAGATGTTGGAGGTGGGGCCTAATGGGAGATGTCTGGGTCATGGGGGCAGATCTCTCCTGACAGGCTTGGTGCCACCTCAAGGTAAAGAGTGAGCTGTCACTCTCTTAGTTCCCGAGAGCGCTGGTTGTTACAAAGAGCCTGACACCTCCCTCCCCTCTCTCTCTCTTGCTTCCTCTCTCACTATATTGTTACCAAAAACTCCACACTTGTCCACAAGGCGGAATCAGAAGCATGGGGACAAATGGTTAGGGGAGGAGGAAAGAGAAGTTTTATTACTTTGCCAGCAGAGGATGAAAAATGGTAGAACTTCTCATCTCAAAATCCAAATTTTGCCGACATTCACAGAAATACAGAGCTTTTAAAGGCAGCTTCAGACAATTACTGTTCAACTACAGTTGATGATTCTGATCGTCCCCTCTCCACTGAAGACAATCTTAATGACCTTCGTCCAGGACCTCCCTTTGCCAGGTCTGGGCTGGGCCATCTCTTGTTTCATAAGTAACAACGGACTCACCCTGCCCCCCTCAACCACTGGCCTGAGGCAGAGATGGAGGTTTCGGCTCTCAAAAAGGAGTGCAGGATGTTTGTAAAGAGACAGAAAATATTTTTGCCATTTTTTCCGGGCCACTCCCTCTGTTACAATATGACCTGTACACACACTGGCTCCCTTCACCTTCCGCCATGCATGGACGCAGCCTGAGGACCTCGCAGAAGCCGAGCAGATCCCAGTGCCATGCTTCTTGCACAGCCTGAAGAACCGCGAGCCAAAGAAACCTCCTTCCTTTGTAAACCACCCAGCCTCGGCTATTCCTTTCTAGCAACGCAAAACAGACTAAGGCTGTGACTGAGGCAACAACTATAGTGTTTAGTCTTACGCTGGCCTCCCAGAGTGCCAGGATTTCAGGCATGAGCCACCGTGCCTGGCCCAGAGTCCACTCTCTTAACTGCTACAGTGTGCTGCTTCCCTTCACATTTTTCTTTAAAATAATTCACTTTTTTAAACATCAATTTCTTTTTTAAAAAATTTTCGCATCATGATCATCAATTGAAAACTTTTATTAAAATGCATGAATGTTACATTGAAGACCCAATAATCCTGCACATGACTCCTAGGATCACCTCTCAGACCACTGGGGACACTTGGAGGGAGGCACTAATAGCCTTGCTGTCACTTCAGGCACCTGCAGGCCTCCCAGGAAGCAGCTTGGTGGCAGGCAACCTTTCTGCCTCTCGGGCCCTCCTCTCCCGCCCATGGGAGTGCCACTCAGACACACACAGGGAGGGCTTCCAGGGAATTCGCTGCCGCCAGCCTGGGGTGTCGATGACTCACCTGCCTCTCCTCCCCTACCCCGGGAGTGAAGCACCCACTCAGGGATGGGCAACAGCGCAGCCCAAGGCTCCTTCTGCTCTCTGTTTACTTGAGAGACAGCCCACTAGAGGCGTGTCCAACCCCTGCCAGACTAATGGGTACGTATCCATGGTCCCCATGCCACAGGGGCCCTTTGGGGACCACCAGCAGCAACTGCAGGGGCAGAGGGTGGGGCAGGCTTGGATGCCGGCACAGCTCCTGGGCTCTGCCAGAGAGGTGTGCTCAGGATAGCAGGCATGAATCACACCACCTCGGCTGGAGCCTGGCTCCACCACGCTCCTCCAACCCCCACGCCAGGCTCTTTATTCTAAAACTAAGGCTTTTCCTGCGGTGACAGTGGAGGGGAGGAAAAGTAGGGCATTGACAGCAATGGCCCCCACTACACCGTTTTCTTTAACCTGGAGCACAGATTCACTCGGGGAAGATGTCATTGTTTGAGGAACCAAATTCTGCACCTGCCAGTGAACGGCAGGCTGGATGCCACGGTGCCCAGCTGGCAGCTGCTCAGAGGCTGCGGTTGAGGCACGGAGGTAAGAGAAATTGACCTGGGACCCCCAAAATAAAGTTCAAGTCCTATCTCGATCACTTGGGCAAGTGTGTGTATGACCCCCTCTCTTGGCCTCCATTTCCTCATCTCTAAAATGGGGGTGATATCTTGGGCCTCCCCAGCTCAAAGGCCATTGTTAGGACTGAGTGAGACGGTGGCTCTGAACATGCCCCAGGAGCAACAAAGCTCCCCACGGGTGTGGGAGTTTGAGACAACAAGGAATTAGCCACCCTCACCTGGTGACGCCAGACCTGCTGTCAGGGGTAAGGGCGGCTGGTTTTAGGTTTGCTCCCTGAAAATGAGGGGATGGTCCTGCCCACTTCTGTGGCTGTGGTAATTTGTCAAATGATGCATCATTTGACCCCTAAGACAACCAGATTCACAGGAGGGCAGGATGCCAATGAAATGAAGTGTTGGCTTAAGCAGGATTAGAAATACTTTCACATTTTTTACTTTGTTCTGGAAGGAGATGTAAGTTTGATTCCCATGGTAACCAGTTTACCAAGTGACATTTGGCCAGCAGGCCTGGCTGGCAGGGGTCGGGGGAAGGGTGGAAGGGGGCAAACAACTTTAGTTCAGTTGGAAATTCCAACAGATGTCAGACCGGTACTTGGTTTAGTTTAGGTTTCAGGCAGGAGGGTTGTTCGCCCCAGTTTGTGTTTAGAGTCTGTCACATTTGGGGTCCACTGGTCTTTTGTAATGGGGTTTGGCTAAGCAAGTGACATTTATCATAATGTGCTTTTTCAGTATGTTTGCAAGTCAGAATCCATTTGATAGATGACATTCAGATCAGCTAAAACCACAGAAAGAATATTCTAGCAGAATAGCTTACCCAGATAACACAGGGGACATCCACTCACAACTTCATTCATTCATTCATTCATTCAACAAATATTTATTAAACTCCTGTGCTAGGCCTTCTCCCTAATGATAGGAAAAGAAGATAATTAAGACTTAGTCTCTGATCTCAAGAACTTCATAGCTGGGTGTAGAGCCTGCAGAGAAATATATTGCAATGTAGGATGTTAAGAGTTATAGTCAAGGTGCACACAAGGAGCAGGACAAGGACAAAGAGTCCAAACAGTGGTGTGTGCCGGGGAAGGACTCACAGCGGAAGTGGCCATGGTCTGGATGTCAAAAGATGAGTAGAAGTTCATCAGCTAAATGACACTGCATTCTGATTCTTATTTATTTACTAGTGGAAGTATTTACTTCTGCACATGTAGACATACACACACACACACACACACACACACACACACACACACACACACACACACACACACACAACAGGCCATTAACATTTCTTCTCTGCCAAACCAGAGAGTGAGAAAAACACAGCCAGAACGGGACCGCTGACACTGCACATAATCCTTCCTCCCCTGACAAGCCAAGGCCCTGGGATGGGCTAAGGTGACAGCTACAAGCTGGGAAGGCCATTCTTATAGAGCTGCCACTCAGAATGTAGCGCATGAGCAAAGAAAGTTCATTTCAGATTCTACAGGCTTAGGACAGGAAGCCTTGTGACAACCAAATAGCCTTGACTTTGAGGAAAAGCAAGCAGCCTAAACCTTAATACCACAGTTATTACTGAGCCAAAAAGGTAATCAGGGTATTTTGTCTTCGAGTGTCAAACAGCAAAGTGATGTTTGACCTAGCCAAAGGGCAGGGATTAGCTCATGGGAAGGTGTTAGCCACTGTGAGCTCCACTGCTCAGGATCCAGGGGGAGGGGGCGGGGGAGGGAGCTTAATTCTCGCAGCGAGGGGGGTGAGGCTAGTGGAGGCAGCACATTCAGCAGTGCCCAGGTGGCTACAGATAAAAAGATTGGACTTGCCTAACTGTTCACGGTGCAGAACTCCCGAGGAAGACTCATTTACTGTGGCTTCAGAAAATACGTTACAGAGAAGGAGCAGAGAGGAAGGAAGAGAAAAATGTGTTGATTCTGCTCACACTGGTAGGCAAAAGAGCTTCCAGCCAGAAAACGAGTCGATGCAGAGACAGTGGCTGGAAGTCACTCATTTCATGGAAACTAAAATATGTGACATTCAGAAAAAGTACTGCACCAAGCTGCAACATCAAGATGAATTTGTAGATGTAACCAACCATGAAGATGTACCACCTACTAAGTAAATTAGATCCCCTAACCCACTACTCTTCCTCTTAAATGGTCACAGCCTTCTAGTTGGCAGGGGCTGCGGGGCCCCCTAACAAACCCCCCACCTTATGCCAAGGCACCAGCGCTGTGGTAGGAAAAGCACCAGACTGGGGCCAAGAGTTCTTCCTCTCGCTAGACATGGGCTCTCAGCCACGTCACCTGAGCCTCTAAGCTGCAATTTCCTCACCAGTAAAATGGGGACATTAAGACCGATGTTGCAAGAACACTGTGAAGACAAGAGATGTGAGAATGTATGGTAAGTGTTAGGTATTGGCCAATATGTTTAACAGGTGAAGACAATGAGGTTCCAAGAGGCGAAGTGATCTAGTGGAACACAGGACTACAATTCCTGACTCCTCACTCAGTGTTCTTTCTGCTAAAATTATACCTGCCAATATGGAAAGAGCTTTGATTATTTCCTGGGTGCAAATCTTGTGTTGTCAGTGAGTTTCTCTGGGATGAGAATTATACATTCTCCACACCCCTGTGGTTCTCGGCACTTCATAACAACAGCCAACATGTATGGAGCCATCACAGTGTACTGGGCTTTGTTCTAAGTGATTTTCAAGTGCTAACTCATTTTATCCACATGCCAAATCTATTAAGGAAGGTATTATCACTATCTTCATCATTACAGCTGGGGAAACTGAGGCACAGGTTAAGAAAGGTGCCTAGGAAGTTGGTGATATTTCTTTCCCAACTGAAGCATCTGACTCTCAAGCTCTGCTCTAACCACTGGTGTCAGACAGAGCTGGCTGTGTCACCTCAGGGGATGTAGTAACCTCCTTGGACACAGAAGCCTGGCACATGCCAGAGGCTCAATCAATTGTAGCTTCCCTTGACCTGAAGAAAGTCCTGTGATAAAATAACTTGCCACGTGCAGCCCTGGTGCTGGATTCCTGCTTTCAGGATGACCTGGAGGTACTTCCGTCCTTTCTTCCTCTCACAAAGGACTCAAGGACATTTGTCTTGAAATGTGATGGACAGTCATAAATGGGCCTGGACACTATCAAACAAGGAGACACATTCAACCTTGCTGACAGTCAAAAAACACACACTAGAATTAAATACCCTTTTCATCTATCAAATTAGAAAAGATTTTTTTTAAATGATGGTATCTAATGATGGCAGATGTTGAGTAAAACTTGTATTCCTAGACCCTACTATAACAGTGTCAATTGGAAACCAGTTTGGCCATGTAGAGTCAATTCTTGTTATTCATAGTAGTTACGTCCTATAAAGTCACCACTAAAACTGAATTAGCGAATTCAGAACCATTAGCGAATTCAGAACCATTGCTCCTAGGGCAAAATACAGGGTTATGTTCCTGTGAGCCTCTGGTCATCTCATTTTCATAAACCAATCAATATACAGCCTTGTTTTATATGTGCTTGTGTTTAAAGACACCATATTTAACATACTATATTTTGTTGATTCATTAACATTGAACATACAGCCAACAGCACCATTACTCACACCTGAACGAATCTCAAACACATATATTTTCTCTATAAGGCACATCATAGCCTTCTTGCACTTAGAAACACCAGATAGCACATCAACACTATGGTTGGGGGTCATTTTAAACAGCAAAATCACCAGCATAAAGCACAAAAATGCAAAAAACAACATGGCACTAAGTAGACCACGAAAAGCACACTTGTACACTTGTTTATAATACAACTGAATCAAGAAGGCAGGCGTGGGCCTTGCTTGACCTCAGCTGGGAATGTGCGTGGCAGGTGACTCAAATGCTTGCACTCTGTGCTTGTCCAAGAATGACCGTGGAAGCACAGCGGGTATTGATTTAGGGGTTACAAATACATTTTAGCAATTAGATGAATCCACAAATTCAGAATCTGTGAAAAATGAGGTTCATCTATATATATGAAGAACCTAACAAGTGTAAGTGCATTGAAAGGCACAGGTGACACAAATCAAGATTTGATTTCACAAGTACCTTTTGAACTGATCCTATTTCAGCTGAAAAAGATCAGCTGTGGCCTGGAGTGCAGGCTTGACGGCTAAGAACCGCTGTGCATTCCAGGCTGAGCACTACACCATGGAGAGCTGGAGGCCCCACACTTGGGTTTGGGGACGGGAAGCATCACAAAACCAGGCACAGGCTCCCCTCCCGTCACAGACTCCAGGCCCCGACCTCCAGGGAGAAAGCTCCCACCAAGAACCAAGGCCTTTGCAAGTGTCTGCCGAACGCATGGTTCTGGGGATGGCTGGGAGGACATCTCTCACTTGTTCCTGTCACGCTGGTCTCCTTGCTGTTCCCTTGAACACACCAGGCAGGGTACGATCCCACCTCAGGGCCTTGCACGTGCTGTCTGACCAGCCTAGAACACTCTCTAGACATTTGATTTCTTCCTTCACTCACCTCTTCCTGCTGTGCTCAGTGCGGACTTTTATGACCACCTACCCATCTCTCCCCCTCCTTTTTCCCTATTTTGTCTCCATAGCAATTATCACCATCCGATATATCATTTGTTTTACTTGTTCATTTATTATCTCTCACCCACATAAGCTAGGGGGAGGAGGGCTTTATCTTTTTTGCTGTAGCCCTATTCCTAGAAGGCAGCCTAGCACATAGTAGGCACTCAGTAAATATTTGTTGAATGAATGAATGTTAGTTACTAGTAAAACGATAGTGGGAATTAACATTTTTGCACCACTGTGTTGGGTTAACTCATGCCCATTTTGTAGGCCAAGGGACCAAGGCACCAGGGAGATTATGCAACTTAATTAAGGTCAACCAGCTAGTAAGAGATTGAACTGTAACAAAGCCCAGCTTTTTCTGACTCTAAAGTTAGAGTCAGCCCAGCTTTTTCTGACTCTTTTTATTTATCTGTTTACTTAGTTCTCTCTTCCCTCTTTATAATGCAAACTGTAGGAGGGCAGAAACTTCGGTTCATCAGTCCCTCCCTAGTACCAGGCAGAGTTAGGCCCCCCAAAGGATTTGTTGAATGAACACAGTAAGAAAAAAGCAACGCAGAATGATGAAATAGCTCACCTAAGGTCAAAAGCAGGGAATGGCCTGAGCTGGAAATCGCATCCATGCAGTCGTCATTCAACACATAAAGTTGAAGTGTCTCTTCCTCAGAGTCAGGTGCGGAGCCAGGCACTGGAGTCGTGGTGGTGGACGAGGAAGGGAAGTTTCTGGTCCTGCTCACAGGACTCAGCTCCAAAGGCTACGGTCCTCCTCCCAGCCTTGCTGGCCCGCTCTGTTTTCTTTCAGCTGTACGTACTTTTCGGCCTATGAACACTTTCTCACAAGCAATTGTGTACGCAGCGATTATTACTACACCTGTTTTTTGCATTGCCAGCTAAAATGCAGTTACATTTGAGTTGCAAACAAACAATGAGTAATTCTTCAGTATAAGTATGTTCCATGCGATACTCGAGGAATATTTATACTAAGAAATTACTCATTGTTTATCTGAAGTTCAAATTTAACTTCTCTTGGTTTTTTTCTCTTTTTTCCTCACGCAGAATCTATCTGGCAATCCTACAGATTTCATAGATAAGAAAACCGAGACTCATGAGAACAAAGAACTTCAGTAACTTGCCCCCAAAGCACGCAGCCAGTGGGAGAGCCAGAGCTAGCCCTTTCCACCGTGGGGCAATCAGCTGAGAGCTTCCTGAGTCCAAACACCTGACCTCTCACAGCTCTTTGCACTCCTTCCTCAAAGACCCCGTGCTTCTGAGCCCAAAACAATTCCAGGGTGGCTGTCTAAATCCATGTCCCCTGAGGATTATTTTGCTGTTGAAATGTCTCCTTGGCCTCCAGCAAAGAAGTAGTTTCTATATCTCTATTTAATCATTTTTAGTAAATTTTTTTCCTCATTATAAAAATACCTGTTTGTAATATATACACAGTGGAACACTATGCACCAATGAGAAAGAACAGCCTCTGCTACACACAACAACAGAACAGCGTGGCAAGTTTTTATACATTTATACACATCAACCTAAAAAAATAATACTGAGCAAACGTCCAGACACAAAAGAGAACATCCTGTCTGAGTCCACATATATAAAGTTCATAACACTCAAAACTAATCTAAGATGATGTATGTCAGAGGGGTTAGGGTCATTGGGAAGGAAAATGAGGGAACTTTCCAGGGTTTTGGTAACGTTCTGTGTCTTGATCTGGGTGATGGTTACACATGTGTATAAATAAATATATAAAAATTTACCAAGCTGTTCACTTAAGATTTGTATAGTTTTCCATGTGTAGGTTATACTTTAATGAAAAATTAAAAACCAGTAAACAATATATTCACACCTAATGGGTGTGGTGCACACTATCTGAGGGATGGGCATGCTTGTAGCTCTGACTCGGCAGTACAAAGGCAATATATGCAACCTAAATGTTTGTACCCCTGTAATATTCTGAAATAAAAAAAGCAAACAAATTAATGCATGTTCATTATTAAAAAGTGCCTAAAGTAGACAACTATAAAAAAATAAAAAATCATCTGTATTCCCACCACTGGGAGATATCACAACATTTAGTATGTATCCTTCCAGATCTTTTCCCAATAGCATTAACTTTTCATGAGCGTCTCCTAAGAAAGGAATCCAGGACCAATCACTGGAGGTGCTAACTTATTTAGGAGTCTGAATTTCCTGGGCATGACTTTCACTTACCCAGGAAGCCCTGACACACTAGATTTAATTTGGCCATTTTTAGAAAAGCATGGAACAATTAACAGCAAATAAATCGAATTAAAATCAAATTGAATACAGACTTTCAATGATATGTCAGAATTTAATTTTAAGCACAATAATAGAAAATGAAAGCTTGACTTGAAGGGATTCTTGAGCCTCCTGGGACCCCTGAGTGCCACCTACTGGTCATAGTCTTCCATGACACTCCCCATCATCTGAACGTATCCCCTTTCTACTTAAAAGCCTCAGCTATGATGCCTCCTTTTCTGGTGAGTTTACATGTCTCCCCCCAAGAGTTTTCCAAATGTCTTTGCTTCTCCAGTTAACTACACGGCTCTTAGAACATAGAAGTATCTTATAACAATAAATAGTTGCTGAACGAATGAAAGAATGGATGGGTAGATGGATGGATGGATGAGTGGGTGGATGGGTGGATGGATGGGGTAGATGGGTGGATGGGTGGGTGGGATGATAAATGGATGGATGAATGGATAGAAAGATAGATGGATGGCTAGATGGATGGGTAGACAGATGGACATTTTTTTTGCCTCATTGTAAAATAAGGGAATACTCCCTGCCCTACCCACCTCACAGGCTTTGTTGGAAGAATGGATAATCTAACCACCAGTAGAGACCATATAGATGTAAGGGAATATGATGACAACCTATTGCCAGGGGTGTAGGAGTCAAATTATGACCAGGGTAAACAGGGAGGCTACAGAGACAGGTAGTGTGTTAAAAACAGGAAACTTAAATAAATGTAAATTGTCTTAAGCCAGGGACTTAATAGGCACCTGAAAAATGCTGGCTTTTTTCCCTTTCCTCCCCACCCATTACAGCCCATTACAGCCCCAGCTACCAAATAAAAAATCCTTTCCATAGCATATGAGAAGTTAAGAATGGGGACTTATCCTTTCCTTGGCTCATTCAGAAATAAAATGATGGTCAACGTTTATTGTCCATTGTGAAACAGGCCAACACCACCATGCTTGTGGATGTGAGCTGGCACATCAAACCTCCCCTCATTTAGGAAAAGTGGCTTCTGAAACATCATTGCCAGGGTGGCTGATGGTGAAGTGCCCATCTGAGCATGTCCACTGTTGACAGCATTTGACAAGTGTCACACTTGCCTCACTTGTCTATCTGCACAGCAGGGCTCTGTTCTGCATAAAGTGGCACAATGTGGCCAAAAGAATATGGGCAAGGGGTGAGAAGGTTGGGCATTGCCACTCACTGGCTGGGTGACCTTGGGCAGGTCAGCTTGCCCTTGTCAGTATAGAAACATCGTAGACCGTGCAACAAGATAATGCCTGGGAAGACACTTTGTAAACTAAAGCAGTGGACTCAGGGTAAAGTGTGATGGCCACCCCAGGTGAACATCATGGCCCAGATGTGACCTGACCCAGCTCAAAAATTACAGGGGCTTCATTGATCTGGACCCAGCTCCTACTTATGAAATGCAACCCTGTTTTAGCAGCTACCTAACAATCTTATTTCACACTGAGCTTATGGCCCACTAAGACCTACCCCTATTGGCTTTATTTGTATGAACTGTACCCCTTCAATTACTCTTTGTTTGAGTAATTGATTTTTTAAACTAAATGTAGACTTTGTGCTACATTTCCATTAGATTAATCTCATTGCTTTGGTCCATCTACCTAGGCCATTAAAGTGTTTTTCACACTACTTTGCTATTCCATACATTACCTCACCCTGCTGACTTGGTGAGGGCTGAACATTTCAACAGTGTCCAATCCATGCATTCAATTTACATTGACTGAGCTCTTGCTGTTCTCTAGGCACTATGTAAGGAGCCAGGAGACATATAGCGTGTATCTGATGGAGGGTGGCAGGTCCATCACAGAGGTGAGCCCCGGCTGCCATGAGCTCAGAGAGCAGGACATGCCCATGGCTGCCACAGCAGGGGAAAGGTTTCCCAGTTTACGTGCTGTGCCAGAGGCCAAGACCCATTCCCCTTTTCTTTCTGAGCATACCACTAGACTGTATTTTCCAGCCCCCGACAGTTCTTGGTGCTTCTACATTAATGACCAGTCTTTCTTCCTGGGCAGATGAAAAGATTAAGTCCACTGTGGCAGGACTGTCATGATTTCCTCTGCCTTCCAAGCAAAGAAACTCCAGGTGGCAGTAGCTAGACTGTTCTTATTGCCCTGACCTCATCACCCTGTCTTCGTCTCCTTGCTAGCCCTCATGTCCCTCTGGCAAATATCAGTGGAGTTCCTACTCTAGGCCAGGTGCTATGTTGGGCTCCATTCTCTTAAATCCTCTTGGAGTTTGAAATCTCCACACTGGGGAGCAGCTTATTCCCCACTATGGTGGATGCCCTTCCCTAGCCCTTGCATCTCAGCCTAGACCAAGGTCTGAGCTTCTGCATCCCTATATGCCTGCTTAGTACTCGGCACTCCAAGGCACTGTGTAAAGTGCTGCACGAGGGAAGGAGAGAAGGCACAGAGAACCTTGTCCACTTGCTCTCTTGATTGGCAGAGCATTGCAGTAAGGAAAAACCTTGACTATGTGTAAAGAGACACAGGCTTGAGTCCATCAGCAACCGACAAACCTTGTAACTTTGGATACATCCTTCTGAGCTTTATTATAAAACCAGCTGAGTAAACTAGATATTTGAGTTCCCTTTCAGCTCTAATATTCTGATTCTTTCTATGCTAATCCCTAATTCTTGGATGAAACCTCTATTCTTATCATAATCTAGTTTTATAGTAAAACAAAAAAACTATTTTAAAAAGCAGAAGAAAGGGTAAAAGAGTTTAGGCAGCCTTCCTTATAATGAAACATCTGCTGGCAATATGCAGCCCAAAACTGAAAAACAACTGCTAAGTGTTATATTTTCAGAATATCCTAAGATTCTTCCTTGCCCATAACCTGATTTCTTTTAGGCCCAGACTAATCTTATCCAGACTCAAACTTCGTGCTAATTGTCAGGACTGGCTTGAATTATTCATGGAATTTCTATATTGGAATGGTCTGGGAGATATTCTTTGCAGATGTATTCATCCCTTCACATCTTCAGGAACTCTTAATAATGAGCTATTTGGATAGGCGAGTCCCTTAACTTCCTTGGGTCTCTGTTTCTTCACCTGTCAAGGAGGAAAACAGTTCCTCCCTTGATGTTGGCTCTAGAATGTCTTTGGTTCTATGATTGCGGGTGCCTCAGCCTGAAATTCCACATGCAGCTCACAAGCAACAGCAAACCATGCAGACATAAAAAAAAAAAATGAAGGATGCCATCTGATGATTAAACTCAAAAGGAATTATGCAATTAGCAAAGGACGTTGATCACACAACATGTGAGTCTAATTGCAGCACATGCAAATGTTTGCTAAATTAGATAAATATAGGTTTGCAGTCACTCTGGTGCACAGATTGAGTTGTAAAGTTAAGGAAAATATAAAAGTTAATTATAAGACGGGAGTGATAAACATAGGGTATGTGCACTAGGCTGATTAGGATTATTAACCAAGTAATCATCTCATGCCAAAGGTGGAGTGTTATAGGAGTCCGGGGCCCAGAGTCTCTCTACTGCATAATGAACTTACCACATTTTACAGGACATGAAAAACATGCTTCATTTTTACACAGCACCATCATCTGGGGAACCTCAGTACTTGGAACTGGTTATATTGGCTCACTAGTGTGCCCGATGCACGCTTGCTGAGGTGGGCAAGGCTTTGTGTATTGGCTTAGAGAAGAAATGCTATGTCCTGACCATTCTCAGACCCTCTCAAACCCGTACAAATGATAAATCCATCAGCCCATGAAGTGGCTCTCATGCGAGTGCACCTATTAGCCTGCCAGGACCTTCCAGGTCCAGGTAAAAAGAGTCCTGGAAAGGTAGCTACAGTGGGAGCCTAGGTTCTGGGGGCAGACTGCTGGGATTTGAATCCTGGGTCCATCACTAATTCTTTGACATGTTGGTTTAGCTCCACTGTGTCCTGGTATCATCTCTCTGTTAGAGACAACAGCACCTACCTCTCAGGGTTGTTGCAAGGCTTAAAGGAATAACACAAAGAATAGCCCTAAGAACACTGCCTGGCACATAGTAAACACCCAATAAATGACTCATTTCTTATTATTTGTTTTTCCCTGTTCATTAGGTTACTCATTCAACAAAGTAAGGGCACACTACATATAAGGCACTATTGCTAACAACCACAGTCAGGGATACACACACACACACACACACACACACACACACACACACACACACACACACACACACAGGTTCCATGGTCACATTGGGATACAGGGAGGAAATGTTGGCACACAAATAATTACAATGAAGCAACATGTGAGATGTACTGTTTCAGTGTTTCAAAATGCTTGAGGAGGGATCATTCCTGCAAGGTGCCTGGGGAAAGCTTCATTGAAGACAGGCCACTTCAGCTGGGCCAACAGAGAGAAGGTTGGGTGGGAAGGTATATAACATTCTAGGCAAAGGATACCTCATGAGCAAAGATGCTGAAGTCAGAAAATTCAAGGAAATGTCAAGTTATTGCAGGGAGTGGTGGGCAAGGCTGGAGCTTGCTGCCAAGCCCTGAGTCTGACTTCCTCCTGTGAGTCCCTGGGATGTTTTAAATGAAATGTGTTAGGACAAAGGAGTGTTAAAGGAAGATGGAGCTGGCAGTAAGCAGAAAGGGTGGAAAAGGAAAAGACTGGTGACAAAGGGAGCTGGAGACTGCTGCAATGGCCCCAAGGTATGGTGACAAGGGTAAGAATGAAAAAGGCAGGGAGGCAAGGGACACTGGGCCAAATTGACAAGACTCAGTGACCGAGTAGATGTGCAGAGCAAGAATAGGTAGACGGTAAGGTTTTCAACTTGGGTAGCAAGGACAGAAAGGGAGGCATGCTGGTCAACCAGAGATTCCGATCCCCAGTTACCCAGCATGTTATGCAAATGAGACCTCCACGGTGGGAGGCAGCACAGGGTAGGAGTTCGAGCACAGGCTTGAGAGTCAGACAGCTCAGAGTCCCCTGCTAGATGTGTTACCTTCAGCAAGTTTTAACTTCCCAGAGCTTCCATTTCCTCCTTCGAAAAACAGGGATAAAAACAACATACTGCTCAGGGATGTTGTGAAGATTAAATGAGATCATGTGATGGCAAAGCACCTGCACAGTGCCTGCCATATAGGGAGCTCTCAGAAAATCCTGAAAAAGAGAAAAGCCAGGCACAGTGGCTCACACCTGTGATCCCAGCGCTTTGGGAGGCCAAGGCAGGAGGATCGCTTGAGGCTAGGAGTTCAAGACCAGCCTGGGAATACAATGAGATGCCATCTCTACAAAACATGAAAAAATTAGCATTTTATTACACACCTGTAGTTCCAGTTACTTGGGAGACTGACTGAGGCACGAGGATCACTTGAGCTCAGGTGTTTGAGGCTGCAGTGAGTTCTGATCACGCCACTGTGCTCTAGCCCAGGTGACAGAGCAAGACCCTGCCTCTGAAAAAAAGAAAAGAAAGAAAAAGAAAACCAGTGCCCCAAGATGTAGAATATTCCTCAAAAATAAACAAATAAAAATTTAATACTTTGCATGCATATTCTCCTAAACATGGTTTATTCATGTTTTGTTGGTTCAGAAGCTCTTTGTGGATCCTGCAGAACCACCAGCATACTGTCCCTATGTGAAAGCCCCACAGAAGCACTGGCTGGCACATATTCACATCAGAATAAAGTTAAACCAGCTCCTTGTGTTGATTTGGAGCCAGAAATCCAGAAAGAGGGGGAGCAGTGAGCAACGATCCCAGATCCTGCTGCTGGAATCAGCCTCTGCACTTGGGTAAATTTCTCGCACGTTTCCATCCAGGACCCCATCGTTTTTCTTCTCCTGCCTCCCCAGCAATGCTCACTTCCACATGCCTTTCCCAATTTCCCAGGCGCTGCTGACCAGTCAGCTGCTGTGTGTGGACTTCAAAGGCCTATTGACACAGCTGCACACCACTGGGCCAGGCCTGTCTGAAATGCTTTATTCACACCTTAAGAGCAGCAGAGCCCACCCAAGGGGACTAATAAACCATCCCAGCTCCTGGAGCTCTGTTATTTAGTCAACAAAAATTCAACACACAAAAGCAAACTGGTTCTACCAAATGGGCCACTGGAGTTTGGAAATTATAAACCTGAATCCTGGCCTGATCTATTTTTCTGCCACTGCAGAGCTCTGCTCGCAGCTGACATCTTAGTGCAGACAAAATTGTCCTCCAGCCAAACTACTGTTATTTTTCAAAAATACCCTGAACTCTCTGAGACAATCTGTTAAGGGTCCAGAGAGACAGAAAGAGAGCAAGCTGCAAAGTAGGGGTTTGACCCCAGCTTGTCAGACTTCAAAGCCTGTGCTTTTCCTAGTTTTCAAGAAAAGCTCAGCCCTGGTGCAGAACTGTACAATGTTGGGAGGTTTAAGTGAAAAGGCTACTCTCCCGTTGTCACAGGGGAAACAACTGCAGCTCAGAGGAGTTGAGTGACTCGTGTAAGATCACACAGTGAATAGCAGCTCCTATTATGGAAACCAATGAGCTAGCAAGAGATTTGATCATATTAATAAGACTATTTCCTTACAATCAAATAGCAAGTAACATTTTCAAACAACGTTTTTACATATGTTGCCTCAGTTGGTTCCACACCATCAATGAAGTCTTTATGCCACAGATATTACCAGCCCATTTCACAGAGGAGGAAACTGAGGCTCAGAGCAGTAAGTGGCTTACCCAAAGTCACAGAGCTAGCAGGTACCAAGTTGAGACTACATCTGGAGTCTTCAGATTCTAAGCCAGTTGGCAAGTATTAACCAAATCCAATTCTATGTCCAGGCTTGTGATTAGAGAATGGAGATGTCTGTGTGCTAGGAGCAAACAGATAGGACAGCAAAGCACAGGAGAGGCGATATTTACTAATAAACTCAATAAACTAGACGAGAAAGCTTAAATGATGATGCGTTTACTAATTCTAATAAGAGGTAAGAGTATGCTCTCTTAAAGTATCTTCAACATATCTTTCTCAAGTATTTCTAGAAATTAAGTTCTTAAAAAAAAAAGACAAAGCAGGCCTCTAGTTTTAAGGATTCCAAAGACACTGGACGTTCCCTCCACAATAGAGCACAGAACACAGCTGCACCTGCAGGAGGGAATGGGGTGGGGGTTGGGCAGGGGGCAAAATAGAGGACACAGATTCAGCTGATCAGAAGAAACAATTTCCTGGCCGAGGGTTCTTACAGACACAATCTCACAATCTGGCTAGCAGGAATCTCTACAGAGTGATTAAGACAAGCAAAAAGAAAAAGAAAACCATATACACATTTGTCTGGATTGGTTTGGATTATAGTATGTATAATAATGTATTATTATAATAGCTATTATTGAGTACTTGTCATGTGCTAAAGATTGTGCTAAGCACTTTTCATCCATAATCTCATCTAATCCTCATGACAACCCTTCAAAGCATATAGTGAGGAAGGGGGAAAAGGAGGTTCAAAGAGGTTAGGTAATTTGCCATACGGCACACAACTATAACGATGAGATGGGCTTTGAACCAACCAAGGTCTGTTTCACGCCAAAGTCCTAACTTTTATCCACATCCTAGCCTACCTCAAGGAAGGATGACTGACTGGAAGATGCCCCTCTATTCTCCAAACCCTGAGTTTCTCTAAAAGCAGCCGTCTACCATAGGACACAGATATGACACTGTTATCACAAAGATGCCAAGGTAACTAGCATCCAAAAATTTCAGTTAACAAATAAATTTCTCTTTGTTAATAAAAACATAATGTCATTTTATATTCTTCAAATCAATTTTAAAACAATTATAGATTTTTCAAAGATTGAACTTGTAACAAAGTTTAACACTATTTCACAAGCACATGGAGAATTATCTGTTTTGTGGGTAAATTCAAATGCAATTAATTAATAACCATAATCACAAGTGGATTAATTTGTTCCAACCGATTTCCATATTGATAAATGCTGTGAGCTTTTATTGCAGATTTTCAACTAAGGCTAAGAAGAGAGCTATCTACTTCTTTTGGAAGATCTTAAATTTTTTGTCAACAATTTACGTTGGTCCTATTGTATGAGACCAATTTATGTTGGTCTCTGTATTGTATGATGAAGCAGTACAGTGAGCAGTGAAACTCTACCATAATATATCTGGGTATTGTAGGACACATTAGGTCAAATCAGATCCAGAAAACCATGACTTTAACAGGTATTCACAAACGCCGAGGAGTCGGAAGAAATCTGTTCAGGTTTCAGGAAGATGTGGGTTATTAAAGCACTTGGTGACTGCCTAGAACCTCATGGTGGGGATGCCCCAGAAGGACACAGCTGATCACCAGTCTGTTCTGTTCCCAGTGCCTGACTCCAGGATGGCTGAGACCCTGCTGAGGCCTAACGGACCCACTTATGCTGACTTCAATGATCATTCTGGGATAAACAGAGTTTCCTCCAGTGACTCCAAAGCAGCAGTCTTGAAGGACTCAGAAAAGCAGACAATTTGTCCAAATGCAGTCCACATCTCTGGAAGAGAGAGGAAAGAGTAAGTGAAAAGTTGACTCTGCTGTTGGGATCCCAAGGGCAGCCCCCGTGTCCTGTAGCTGGTGCCTAGGCCCGAGCAGTGATCCATACATATGGGCTGAAAAAAGACAACAGATCTTGGGTTCCTAGGGAAGAAAAATATCTACAGAAACATTTTTATAGTACTATAGAGGTAGGACATGGAAAAAGTCATGTTTGTTGGATTTAGAAGTGGCAGAGAAGTCTCATACTTAGAGGAAAATAATCAGATAATAGTAACAACAGCTAACACTTTGTGCCAGACGCTTCCTACTGCTTGACTGCAAACTCCAAAAGGACAAGGACTTGTCTCTTTCACTCACTTCGTACAACCAGCACCTAATTCAGGGTTTGGGGGCATGGTTGGTATTCAGTATACTATTTTTAAGTGAGTGAATAAATAAAACAGAAGCATCTAGATGAAGTAAAAAAAAAAAAAAAAAAAAAACCTGACACGTTAAAAGGTGTGGTAATCATGACCTGATTTGTCTAACATTATACAGCACCAAGTATGTGTCCAGTATTGGACTTAGTACTGAAGCTAAAGAGATTAAAAGACAAGGTATCTTCTGGGCTTAGTGGAATAACATTCTAGAGTAGAATTTAACTCAATCAACCAACATTAATCAAGCTCTGGGCCAGGCACCTGGCTGGGCACTAGGAAGACTGAAAGATGAGGAAGTCCCTCTCTCCACTGTCGAGAAGTTTACAGTGGTGTTGCTGGGTGGTGTTTAGAGTTGTGATCAAGAACAAGGGGATCAGTACAGATACCTTTCTATACCAGCTTTAAGCAAAGAGCAGCAATCACTGATCAGGGGGGTTATGGGATGCATGCTCCCTTTTTTTTTTTTTTTTGGCGACAGAGTCTCACTCACTGCAAACTCAAACTCCTGGGCTCAAGCGATCCTCTTGCCTCAGCCTCCCAAGTAGCTGGGACTACAGGCTGCACTACCACACCCGGCTAAGTTTTCCATTTTTTGTAGAGACAAGAGTGTCACCCTTGCTCAGGCTGGTCTCGAACTTCTGAGCTCAAGCAATCCTCCCACCTCTGCCTCCTAGAGGGCTAGGATTACAGACATGAGCCACCGCACCCAGCCTCCTGCATTTTTTAAGTAAATAAATTCCTGCCCCTACAGGAATCTGTATATATACTTTTTTAATGTCCTAGAACCAGGAAAAGTAGGTTTTTCCAACCCTCTGATAAGCACTAGATTACATGATGTTATGACAATTTTAAGATTATATGTGCAATAATACAATGAGTACAGAACTCAGACTCCAGTGAAGAGGACCCTCAATATTTTGTGCTCTATTATCCCCAAAGTATTTTAAAAATCTAGAAGCAGTAATTGCTCAATAAATGGCAGCAAATGTTGCTGTTGCAGCTGAGTCCAGGGCTGCAAATATCTATATAAGGCTTACTGGGAGTTCCCCACATGAGAGTCTGAGGTTATTTTACAAAGCCCTGCTGCTGCCGGGACAAACTCTGACCACGTCTAGCTCTGCAGTCAGCACACACCAGCTGCCGGCTCTCCCGCTTCCTGGGTCTCTTGTCGGTATCCATCCTCTTTAACCCAACCAGATTGGACCCAGCATGCCTCATTTGCAGGCAGAGTAACCAACTTGTTAAAGGGATCAGGGAGAGCTCAGATCTGGTTGACAGCAGCTGTGATCCAACCCAGCACATGGGGATTTGTGCAATTTAAAGCTCTAGACAGCTGTTTTGTGGTGGCAGTGCCACACTGCCACCGCGTGCTGCAGGAAAAGCACAAACCCAAATTGCCCCACTAGGTCGGGAAGTAAAGCTGGTGATACAAGCACCTGGGAGGTGGGGGTGGCAAGAGAGAGACAGAAAAGGTCTAGGAACCCATTAGCTAGAACAACTCCTTCCTGAGCCCCTCGTCCTCCCATGGTCAGCAAGGACGGTCCTGCCTGCTCTTTTCACACCCAGTGCATGACACTCTAGTGATGACGAAAAGGGACATGCTTCAGAAATCCCGAATGTTACCTTTGAATCTAGACACCTCAGATGACATCCATCTTTCTCCCTTACTTTTGATATCTTTTTTCATAATACCTTATTTCTTGCTGAACGTGTTACACAACACATCAGCCCTCTGAGTTGTGCAATCCACAAGGGTGGCAGCATGGAGTAGAAAAACTGGTCTAACTTCAGGGAGACACAGATTATACAACACGGTGAACAAAAGACCAGAAAGAAACACACAAATATTCCCTTGGATTATGTAACTAATAACTGGAAAACACCTTCGATGGCAAAATGAAAAAGATTTCAAGCTTGTTCCCTGATCCTTCCTTCTTGGTTTGCAGTAATCTATAAAAGTTTTCAATTGCCTTACATCTTTCCTTTACAGTTATGCTGAATTTCAGTTTGACACTCTATACAGTGTTGGATAGAATTATTTCAGCTTGCTTTCTTTTCTCATTACCTTTACACGAAAGGGTTGTCAAGACTTCAAAACTCCAATATATCACTTCACTTTTAATAGAACCACTTTTCAACATATTCAGTGAGTTTGATTATAATTTCACATGCTTCAATAAGACATGACAACTGTTATTAAGCAAGAATTACATCCCCACCTTTTCTATTTTTTATGTTGGGGGAGGGGTTACAATGGCTAAAGGCTGGCCTAAGGTGGCACTGACACTGCTTTCGTAGGAAATTTCAGAGGCAATGGAATGGGATATAGGAACTAAAAGCAGGTAGACCCAGATTCTAATTCTGGCTCTATAGCTAACTTGGCCATCACTTAAACCTTTTGTGCCTCAGTGTTCTTCTCTATAAAATGGGACAAAACTATCCTGTGAAGCAAGTGAAGACCACTACCCAGCACAGTGAACATGGCTTTCAGTGGAAAGCTCTAAAGAGTTACATACAGACTTGGCTTGCAATCCCTGCCCTGTCTGTCACTTATAGGAAGCCCTTGGATTTGTTACTTCAAAATGCTCTGCTGAGTAATAACCCATGCTTTATTACCTGTGCTGACTATGAAATGAGATGCCATCTGTGAAGTGTCACCAGAGGTGGCTGCTCCCTGCATTATTTGCCTTACAGGTACTTGTCACTCAGACACCTGCAGCATGAATGGCCCTATGGATCACAGATTTGAGGGAAATAGTCACTACCTTCGAACACAAGGGCATCAGACCTACTGCTTCTGAAGAGTCCCTTTAAAGGGGACTTAAAGCCTGCTGAACTCCCTGGGTGTAAACACTTAGGGAATGTTGGGCAGGGCAGAACCGGGACACTCCTATAAGCACTGATGGTTGAGGAGGTTGAGGGAGATGACAATCTGGCAAACAGCTAGTGGCTAAAGCTGAAGCACCAGCTGTCTTTTGTTGATGCACTTGGAGCCCCGCGTTGCTCCAGAAAAGGTGTACCTGGGTTCAGTAAGAGCCAGCCACTCCGTGCTATGGACTGTGGCACACTGTCCCGTGATCTCTGCTTTATTTCACATCTGGGACCTACAGGCGACCACCCCTTCTGCACAGCACCTTTCAGGTCGAAGCGCGTTCTTGAGCAATACCAGCACCTCAGCTGGAGACGAGGGGAGGACAGGGACACGACGGTGCTAACCGTTCGGGGCGGCCACTCTGCGCGCCCTGGGTCGCATTCCACTGGGATATGAGCCATGGCTCGTCACCTAGACCCCTGGCCCTACGGCGATAGCTGCAGTGCCCAGACCCTGGCATCAGTATTACAGCATTCCCGCCTTACCGAGTCCAGGAGCAAATAAGAATGTCTCGCTCCGCGAGTCAGCAATGGGAGATTCGCTGGTACAAAAGTAAGCGACGGGGCTGGGGGAGCGTGGCCCCGGGCCTTGCTGGAGTTTAAAGGCGTGAGATTACAGAGGAGGAAGAGCCCAAACCAAACAGTCGGTAGACACGAGCCCTGATCTTGGCGCGGTTGGGCAATACATGCGGTCCAGCAACCCCCGCACGCGTCCGCAGAAAAGGGGAAATGTTTTAAAGCCGAGAAAGCGGAGCAAGCCAACATTAGTGCAAACAATCCAGGCACAGGCGAGGCAGCGCTGCCGCCCCGAGCCTCAGTTTCCCTGTCTGCCAAATAAGGACGTTGGATTAAAGTGTCTCCCAACCCTGCTGTTACTCTAGGACTCTGCTCTATACTAGGCTAAAGCTGCCCGAGGATCGGAGACCGGAAAAAGAGGGAAAAGCGAGGGAAGACAACAGGGAGGAGCCGGTAGGAGACCACAAGAGGAAAGACGCCTGGACCAGGCTTGGCGGGTTTTCAACTTCACTGCTTCTCCTCCAACACCTGAGTTCTCACCGCTGATCCAAGGCCCCGCGCCCATCGAGTTTGGGCACCGGTAGCCAAGCTTCTCTCTGCTCACACCAATTTCTGAAAACCATGGGGCAGATGGTGGGCAGCACAATAATGCAAGCCAGGGATGGAAGGGGGAATGGTCCCAGCTGGGGTCCCGAGGGCAGGTGAGTGGACCTGGGGCTGGGCAGGAGGTGAGACAGTCCCAATCTGGGGATCACAGGGCACCCGCGCACCAGCCCGCGAGCCCCGGGCGGGCCAAATTTTATTCCCCAACTTTGAGCAAGGGGAGGGGGTGTATGCAAAAAAAAAAGGAAAAAAAGTTGCTGAACTTTTCCCCCAACTCTGCTGTGGAGGCGGGACGGAGGGCGGCGCCAGCACCCTGATTCGCCGGTGGCTGGTGTCTGGAGGCTCGGATTGGCGCGCGAGGTCCGGGGCCGGGACGAGCGGGCGTGGGGGAGGGGAGCGGCCCTCCCCGCCCGCGGGATCAGCTCGCGCCGGGAGCGGGTTAATTTCAAATCGGGGGCTTGACTGCTCCGGGACAGTCACGCTCCCTCCGCCCGCCCGCCGGCCCGCCAGTCCCGGCTCGGGCGTTTCCCTCCCGCACCCACCTCGGCGCGGCGGAAAGACAGACTGACTGCCCGACACGCGGACTCCCGGGCCTGAGCTGGGAAGGGCTGCCGAGGAGTCGGCGCTCGGCCCCCGCCGGCTCCAACCGTGAGGTGGACTGACAGGTCAGTGAGACGCAGAGGGACGCGGCGCCAGGCCAGCACAGCACCGGGAGCGGGTTCGGGCGGGGGCTGGCGGCGGCGGCGGCGGCGGCCGTTTCCCGCCTCCCGCTCCGCCGGGGGCAGTAGAAGGAGGAGCCGAGCTCCCGCGCAGAGGGGCGGGGGCGAGCGAGGGGGAGGGGCGGGGATGCCGTGGTTCCGGGCGCGGGTTTGCCCGCGCTCAAGCCCCGCGCTGCTAAGAGGCGGCGCCGGCCACGGTCCGGCTTTCCGCGCCAAATTTTTAAATCGGAGGCGGAAGGTCCGGCCCCGCCCCTGGCTCCGTCAACCAATTGCAGACCCACGGCCAGCTCTCTGATTGGTCGGGAGTCGTTGTCCTGGAAACCACGAGGATGCTGTCCGGGAACTGCAGGGCGGGCGGCGGGCGGTCCGGGCCTGGGGGAGGGGCGGTTGGCCGGGCGGAGGGGGAAGTGCGCCGGGCGCGGAGCGGGTGGCGGCAGGGGGACCGTACCTGTTTGCCTTATAGAACAAACGCAGCCTTCCATGGTGGAGCGCAACATCGCGGGGTGAACGGACCACCCGAATAGCGAGTACCTAGAGCTTTGCATCTTTAAGAAAGTCCTTTTTTAAAAAGTCTTAAACATAAGGCACTCTTTAAATGCCCGGCAGTAAGCTTAGAGCTTAGGGACTGAATTTGTAAGTTTCATAACGGGCAACTTGCCAAGACTTTACTGCTGAGCCTGTGCACGTGTGTGTAAGGGGAGAAATTCAGGCATAGATACAGACTTGTATCCGGATACTGGGGGTCGCGTGCGCTCAGTCCGGAGCCCTGATCTGTGAACAGGTGGGTGCTTGCTACAGTCTATTTGGTGGGGTCTGGAGAATGGCCCTCCTTTTCTAAACATGGGAGAGGGCTGTCACTGCAGGGCTGTGGGTTACTTGAAGTCTCATGACAGCGGATCCGTTTGCTGAAGAATTTACTGGCATTTGTTGGAGTTCTCGGCCCGGTGAGGCTATCTCTGGTCGGGAATAAAATGTAAATCTAGTTTGCCATTTTTCGTTAGTCTTTGTTTCTGTGGCCTGCTGTGTCCACGAAGGAATTTTCAACATAGGATCTCTTGGTATTTATTTTTCTCTAACTTTTTCTATTTCCTTTTTTCTTTAAGGATATTAAAATTTTTAATAGAGTTGATTAAACTACTTGAACCATTGAGATTTGGAGAGGAACTCCAGATTTTTCGTTTTTAAACTCTAAATGTATGAGAAATTTACAGAATGGAGAACGAAAAGGTACTTTTTAACTTCCATATTCTTTACTGCAGTTTTAACTCCATAATTTTTCATTATCCAGTGTATCTTATTAATGTCACATCCCTTTTTGGTTAGTCTCTGTAAAAACCTGGAAGGAAGGAAAATTTAATTTTTGAAGAGGGGTAGGGTTGCCCAGAGTTAAAGAATCTTTCTAGTTTTTAATGTTATGGTGGAAGTCTCAAAAGCATAAACAGAGAGAAACGGTATTTTTAAAAATAATGAAATTTGTTTGTTGTATTACAACACTTCCGAAGACTGTTTAACAATAGGAATTCAGACAGGCATTTGACATGATTCTAGATTGGATTTCGTTTTAAGATAATTTTTCTACCAAATTGTAAGCTTTTTTTAGGCTTATGGGAGCCTCAACATGCTCTGTTTATGAGGTAAATATTTTGTAAAGTTACAGTAGAATTATCACTAGTGGTGTCCAACTACTGTTAGGTAAGAAAAATAAGCTTATATGCAAATTTCCTAATAGTTACAGATGTTAGTCAAACAAGAGAATTACTATTGCTCTTGACAGTCTGTGGCAAAGGACAGCAGCCTTTAGAAAAACCCCATTCTTAGATCAGCACCTCCTAGATGCACATGCTGGCAGGGATCTCCCATTGGATCCATCACACTGACTTCCATATACGAGCACATTCTTGGAGTGAGAGAATATCTGGGTTCTTGTCCTGTGCCACCTCTCTCAGCCTGCATGTCCCCTTCTGCAAAATAGGAGTCCATGAAAATACAAATGGAAAAGCACTTGATAAATACCAAAGTGTCACAGACATGTAAAATAATCCCGTTCACCATGTTCCTAAAGTTAGTGGGTCTCTCCATTCTTTTAGTTACTGCCATTCCAAGCATTTTCTTTAAAATAGGTACAGATAGGAGAAATGGGCGGAATCCCAGATATCCCCAAGTGGAAGGAACAAAGTCTCCATTAGTCATATTTATGAACTGCTGTTAATTTACCCTTTTGTCTCATTGGCAGTCCCACTTCTACCAGAATCTAGCTTTATGAGCTTGGTGAGCTAATGTTACTTCTCTTGTGATGGAGAAATGTCATTTTCTCCATCTGTAAAGTGAGGGGTGGATATTCAAAGGGCAGACTTTTCTGGTGAGAAGTCCGCTCTTGGGCACTGTGGATTTTCCTGATAAATCTGACCATATGCTAACCCTCACCCTTGTCTGCTTGGCTCTCAGTGGTGTTTTTTTGAATACCCACTGCATGCAGCCATTATGCTAGGTGGATAATTATAATAGTTTCTGCCCTGGAGGCCTTTGCTCATGACAGTGTCATGAGTGAAAGTTGCTTCTAGGAGTTTGAGATCACTTAAAATTATCAGTCCTATTACGGGAAGCTAAGTGAAGGGTATATGGAAACACTCTAATATCTTGGCAACTCTTCTCTGTACCTAACATTATTTCAAATAAGAGCTAAGAATTATGTCTCAATTAAAGTTTTTTAAAAAATTCTTGAAACAAGATGAGAACATGTAGGACCATGCTTCATTGCAAAATTAAAAATGGGAAATTTAACTATTAGAATGGACAGTGTCAAGTGATCACTGCAATATAGATATTAACTTCATCAACTCTACAATCTCATTAGGCAATTTTTTCCTCAGCAATATTCTATTCATTGCTCAATTTCTAGAGTCAAAAGCTATCTGATAAAGCCTGTTTTACCATGGATTTAATTATTTACTTTTTTTTAAACCAGGAAAATCTCTTTTTTGAGCCACATAAAAGGGGACTAATGAAAACACCTCTGAAAGAATGCACTATGGCAAATATAGTGTTGGCAGAGATCCAGCCTGACTTTGGCCCTTTAACCACACCCACCAAGCCCAAGGAAGTCTCCCAGGGAGAGCCGTGGACACCAACAGCCAACCTAAAAATGCTCATCAGCGCTGTGAGCCCTGAGATCCGCAACAGAGATCAGAAAAGGGGGTTGTTGTTTGACAACAGAAGTGGATTACCTGAGGCCAAAGACTGTTTACATGTAGGTTTTCAGAGGACTGGGTGAAGACAAGAGAATTTCTTGGAGGGTTGTAGCTATTGCAGAAGTGCTAGCAATTTAAAGCATCACCATCCGAAGGCTGTCATTAACCTCCTTCAGAGCACCAGGAAGGTTTGGACCCCATCAAATTTAGAACTGGGAATTCTGAACCTTATAGTTATTTTTATTGCAGGCTTCCCCTTCCAGATTTGCCAAGCAGTTTGTACTAGTTCTCCCCCACTCCCGGTTTTTGCCCCTCAAATTTTGCAGCTGTTGAAGCTAAGCACATGTATGAATGAGTGGTGTTAGTCGTCAAGCACAGATGCCCCTCATAAATCTGTCAAACTTTATTTCAGAATAAGACATCATTTACCTTTTCCTTTGTAGGAACACTTTTCTGGAGATGAATATGAGAAATCTCAACCAAGCCGAAAAGAGAAAAGTTTAGGATTGTTATGCCATAAGTTCTTAGCACGCTACCCTAAGTATCCCAACCCTGCTGTGAATAATGACATCTGTCTTGATGAAGTAGCGGAGGAACTTAGTAAGTATCCCATGAGCTCACTGAAACAGTTCACGATTAAAGTGACTTTATGGACTTAACTCCTTCAGACCCATGCTCATCTAACCAGTGTTTGCATATGACACAGCTAAGACCACATGGACATGGTAAATCTCTACAGCCCTCTGAATTTAAGAATAAAGGCAAATAGTTTCTAATTTCATTGAATCTTAGAGGGGAAAAAAATTATAGTGGAGGTTGCTTGTGACTAAAGGTTATCTCTGAAGCTTTAAAGAAAGGAAACATTGTTTTATGACTTGTTTCACAAACAACTGCAACTGTGAACTTTTGGCACCTTCCTTGAATCCCCAGGCTGCTGCATGGTATTTTCCTAGCTGACATCAGGATCAGCTTCTGGGAGTGGGAACAGGATTTGTGTGTTCCCAGCCACTCAGCACTATTCTCAGTGGGTTTTCTGAGTGTTTTGTATTGGGCAAAAGTTACTATGTTCTTCCCACCACCTTCTTTCATTCCTCTGTTCGTAGACTCAAATCTACTTAAACCTAAAAAGAGATCTGTGGCAAATCTGAGTTCCTTTGAAATTATGCAAATATTCGAATCTAAAACTGTGAAGAGATGTACTATCCAGGATAATACATTTTAATACATAGCAATCACCCCATGAAGAAAAGTTTTGCCCTTCTAATACACATCCATAAATACCAACTTTATTTCACATTTTAAGAATATGCCATTTAGATTTATCTGCTTTTCACATACACTTAATCATAGCTAGGCAGGAAATAGTACCCATTAATTCAACAGGTATCTATTACTAACCACCTACTATGCGTTAGGCAATGTTTTAGGAGCTTCAAATGCATCAGTGAACACAAAGGGCAAAATCTCTTCTCTCCTGGAACCTATTCTAGTGGGGCAATCGATACTGAGCAAAAGACATAGTAAGTAAGTAATGATGATGTATGCTAGAAGGTAGTGCATACTATGGAAAAAAGAAAATCTAGAACAGGATGAAGGAGTTAGAAGTGCTGGAGAGGTGCTTTGCCATTTTAAGTTAAGTGCTCAGGTCATGTCAGGCCTTGTTGAAAAGGTGACATCTGAGCAAGGACTTGAAGCAAGGCAGAGAGCTGTGAAGACAAGGGGGAAGAGGTTCCAGGCAGAAGGAATAGCCCAGTACAAAGGCCTTCAGGCAAGGGCATAGGGACAGCTTCCAGGAACGGCAAGAGGCCAGTAGGGTGCACCCTTCCTCAATAGTGTTTTATATAACACTTTTCCAGGAAGGCTGGGTTTCATCAAATATTTGAATGTAAATCAACGTTGAAAGTCAATTTTTTGAACAAAGAGAATTCTAACATTGCAGAATATTGAAAATCCAATTTAAATAATTGAATCACTGATATCACATTGTTAATGGTAGCTACAAAGTAAGCAAAATTAGACTCAAAAAAGGGATATTTCATTTTATTTTTTAATGTCGGTTTTTAATAACTACATCATGATTTTTGTACTTTTCTGTAATTTCAGCACTTTGTACCTATCATATGAATACTATAAGCAGGGTTGTGTATGTTTGTGTATGTTGGAAGGATAATATAAGAAATGGATTAGGAAGTGTGGGATTTAGAGTATTAAAGACTTGGTTTTGGTACTTACTGGCTCTGTTCCTGGTGTGTGCTACTTAGCTGGTCGGAGCCTCTATTTCCTCATTATCAAAGTGCAAATAATAATATCTACCTCACAAGTTTAGGGTGAAAATTTCCTAAAGCTGTATGGCACATATTAGGCCTCAATAAATGTCTTCTTTCTAATTCATATTAACTTATTCATACCCTTCCAGAGCAGGGACATGTCTTTCTTACTTTCACACTGTATGTTGAACATGTGCACTTATAGTTAATAAAGTTATATTATCAGGAACCTAGTGAGTGATAAACTGTGGAATAAGAAGTTATTCAATTCTCAACACATTACAAAAACCTGACCCCAGTAACGTACAATTGTACTTTCTTTGCAGATGTTGAGCGTCGGCGCATTTACGATATCGTGAACGTCCTAGAGAGCTTACACATGGTGAGCCGCCTCGCCAAAAACAGGTACACCTGGCACGGGCGACATAATCTCAACAAGACCCTCGGTACTTTGAAGAGTGTCGGGCAGGAGAATAAGTACGCCGAGCAGATTATGATGATCAAAAAGAAAGAATATGAACAAGAGTTTGACTTCATTAAGAGTTACAGTATAGAGGATCATATCATCAAATCAAACGCGGGCCACAATGGACACCCAGACATGTGTTTTGTGGAACTCCCGGGAGTGGAATTTCGGGCAGGTGAGAGACAGTATGGAAAAGCCCAGGCTGGAGCTCCAGTGGCCAATCGGTTACCGCACGGTCCTTATGTGAAAAGCCCGGGCCGCATGGCGCTTCTCCTGCGTCCAAACAGAAGGTCCCGTGGAGAACACTCTGCTCTAAAGCTACTGCTGCCTTTAATGTTAAAATGCTGCAGTTGTCAGCGGTAGGATCAGGTGGTGGTATTTTTAGCCTTGTTACTTTAGAAGTCACTTGTCCCTTCATGAATTTTAATTCTCTAATCCTCATCCTTCTCCAAAGCTTCTGTAAACAGCCGCAAAGACAAGTCTTTAAGAGTAATGAGCCAGAAATTTGTGATGCTGTTTTTGGTGTCAACGCCTCAGATAGTAAGCCTAGAAATTGCTGCCAAGATTTTAATTGGGGAGGACCATGTGGAAGATTTGGATAAAAGCAAGTTTAAAAGTAAGTGTCATGACTGCCATGGAATTTTGGATCTATTCTTAAACAATACCATCTCAGTTATAAACTGGTTTCCAAATATATTGGGTACATAAACAGATCTTCTCTAATTATGTTTTTATATCTTCACTTCTCCTTAGAAGCCATGATAATACTGCATTAGCTAACTTGTAGGATTGGAAGATATGTATAACTACTCTTATTTGTCTGACACTTTGGCTTCATTTGATATTGTAATATTTTTTGTTCTCATTTTACATTAGTAGAATCTGTACTGTCTCAGGTCTAAGTGAGTAGTGAATTGTAAATCAGGACCAGACCCTAGGTCTCTACTCTTTCCACTGATGCTGATGTATGGGAATATAAAGAACACAAAATTGTCCCCTGAAGTGACTTGCAGCACAGGTGGTCTGCCATTTTGAATGGATTTGGCCAGATGACCTGCTCTCAGTTGGAAAGGGGTTACGGCCTGGGTTCCTAACACAGAGCGCAGCCCTCACTGCTATACCAGACTTTGCAGGAAGAGTGTTGGAAAGAAGCGCTCAGTAGATGGGGAGGGGCCTTTGCTGGGGGTTAACCTGAACATGGGCCACCTGTAGGACCCAGCTGTATGGTGAGGAAGAGCCACCCCAAGTGATCGCAGAGGTTGTGGGGAATACTTGGGAACCATCACACAGAGACCATCCTATAAAGCTCTACTTCTCCCATGGAAGTATATTCACACATCCCCAGGTTGACAGTGTATCTATAAAGACAGAATTAAGCAGAGCGTAAAGGCAATGATGCTGGCAACAGTCTTGGGAGATCTGTAACTTCAGAAAACACACCCTGATACTGATGGGTTCCGGCTTCTTCTGAGTCACCAGTTTTCAGCTCTCTGGTTCACTAATTAGTCACAGCCTTGGAAACTATTCTAGGAACTGTAGGTGTGTAACTTGCTGAACCCCCAGGGAACTTAGAGCCTTCTGGCAGGGCTACGAAGGGGACTCGATTTGTAATTTTGTACTATCAAGATAGAAGTAAAAACAGACTTTTTTTTAACATAACTTTTTAACATACACAAGCTTTGCAGAATTAATAAATTTAGTCTTTGCATATTATATAAAGATAATATGAAAGATTACAAATTTTGATGGGGTACAAAATTTTCCATGCTATGATATTAAATAAGTGTTGTTATAAGGTGTTGCAAGCAGAAAAGCAATACATTTGTCACTTTTATTTCTATCTGCTCATAAAATTCTTCTGAATCCTCATTAGAAGATTCCCAGGAATGGCGCCTTTTTATAAAAAATCTGTAACACAGTTTCAGATAAGGTGATCTCATCGAGTCATTTTTCCTTTTCAGCATGTGTTGTTGTCATTTCAAGATTCAGTACCAGCAGTAACTGAGTCTTTTAAATATTTAAAACTATTTTTTGTCTTAATTAAAGCAGTAGCACTAGGATGACTTAAAAGGAGTCACATGTTTCTCTGACATTGACGGTTAAGACAGCTCTTAGAATACGAAGTCCTTTCTTATGAAGCAAAATCTTTTGATCTTTCATTATTGCATTAAGTGGTATATATACTTCTTTTTTTGCCAGCAAAAATTAGGAGGTTATATGATATAGCTAATGTTCTGAGTAGCCTGGAGCTTATCAAGAAAGTTCATGTTACAGAGGAAAGAGGCCGAAAACCAGCTTTTAAATGGACAGGCCCAGAAATCAGTCCAAATACCAGTGGTATGTATTTTTCTTTCTTTCATTCTTTGCTTCATTATTTTGAATTAAGGCACGTTTGGAGATATTCTCCCTTCCCTGTCCTACCTACCACCCCCACATAGAAAGAACATATATAAATAGTTGAAAATACAATTAAAAATGAGTCCCAATATAGAAAGTTTGGCTTCTGGCGCCATCAGCAACCCAACTTCCATAACAACCTCGCCCCCTGTGCCCAGGAAATAAAATCTGTATAAAAAAAGACTTGGGAAATCGAAAGCACCACAAAGCGTAAGATACTGTTGTGGTTGTTGTTATGCTGCTCAGTGACCACAACAGAACTTGTACACATGGAGAACATGAAATGAGTTCATTCTGGTGTTGAGGTAGATCTTTCTAGTCCTCATCTCAACTGTGATCCTGACATTTTACATCCCACCAAAGATCCCCTCCCAGAACCACTAGAAAATGGCAAGAACGTGGGCCATGGAGGCAGAGGGAGACTCAGGTTTCAGTCTCAGCTTTGTCACTCATTAGCTATGTGGCCTCAGGCAAGTGACTTCTCTGAGGGTCAGTTTCCTCACCTGTGAAATGGGAAGAACAATAGCACCTTTCACTGTTATTTTGGTATAATCTCAGACAAAGGTCTTTTGGTGCAGGAATTTGGAGTGAAGGCTCTGGGAACATACTGACCAGGTTCATGTCGCAGGCACACGTGCTTCTAGCGGAGAGACCCCGAGTCAGTGGGTTAATATCATTGAGTATCAGAGCTCTCACCTCTCATGGGGGTGCATTTCCTGAGGAGGACCTACTTCGGGAAGGATCACTATATTTCATCAGATTGAAGACTCAACTGACTATAAGATGCACAATTTTTTATATATCACTAAGACAGAAAACTCACTAGTAACTCCTCTCCAGCACACCACTGGTTATAAGATATAGTGTAGTTTTGGAAATGTTAAAGTATGAAGTCTCATGTCCCAGAATTCATTCAATAAGGTAAACAAGGTTTTGTATGTAAAGTCCTTAGACCAGCATCTGGCACATAATTGGTGACCTATAGTTGTTGCCACTTTTCTCTGTAAAATCATTTCAAAACTACATTTTGATTTCACATCCCAGAAGGAAGCTGAACCACCCGTATTTTAACACACAGACCTTTCCTGTTTCAGACCCCAGCCCAGTCACTCCTTTTGCCACCTCTGATTTAGAGGTCAGGCGGTCTTCAAAAGAGAACTGTGCCAAAAACCTCTTTTCCACACGTGGGAAACCAAACTTCACTCGACACCCATCTCTTATCAAGCTGGTGAAGAGTATAGAAAGTGATCGAAGAAAGATAAATTCTGCTCCCAGTAGCCCTGTGAAGACCAACAAAGGTATGTTTTCAATAACGTCAGAGCTCTGCTAGGAAGAATTTCTTTTTATCTCATGTTTTTTTAGCTTACTTGATCCCTGCAATACTTGTCAGAGAATTGTTTCAATATCCATGTACCCAAGCCTTCTTGAAGCCGAACTTATGTACTTAAAGGATAAAAAGTCACTTGTGGGGCTTAGTGTTTAATTGCCATGCAGTTTTGAAGGGAGGTACATGTTTTCTGTCCCTTTGACTCCAACGAGGTTTCCTCTATGTGAACATGTGTTCTTTAGCTTTGACCAGTGCCCCTCCTTTTCTGTTTCACCAGCTGAGAGTTCTCAGAATCCTGCACCCTTCCCAAGTAAAATGGCTCAGCTCGCAGCTATTTGCAAAATGCAACTAGAAGAGCAATCCAGGTAGGTTGGCAATGCTCTTTAGCAACGAACAGGGTGCATTGCTTTTGCATTGCATTATTGGGATTACTTATTTCATGTGAGAACAGGCACTAGCCTTGGAAACGGGAGAGAAAATCTTCTCTATGTCTCATACTCAGTCATTACAGAAACTATCTGCTAGTTTCAAAACAGCATGGCTTCAATCTGAGGCTTCAAGTGGTAGAACATCTCAGAGAAAATGTGTTTCCATTGTGTCATGTTTTAAATCTTGTCCTTTAGTGAACCCAGAAAGAAAGTGAAAGTACAACTGGCAAGATCTGGGCACTGCACACCAGTGGCCCCTCTGGACACCCCGGTGAATGCTGAGCTGGAGCTGACAGCACCGTCCCTCATCCAGCCCCTGGGGGTGGTCCCACTGATCCCCAGCCCGTTGTCATCAGCGGTGCCCGTGATCCTACCTCCGGCCCCTTCAGGCCCATCCTATGCCATCTACTTGCAGCCTGCCCAAGCCCAAACCATGACACCGCCCCAAGGCCTGAGCCCGACGCTCTGCCCCACTCACTCTTCTAAAGCTACTGGACCAAAAGACTCCACCGATGCCACCACTGAGAAGGCAGCCAGTGATGCCACCAAGTCCAGTGCCTCCACCAGGACCGGAAACTTGCAGCCAGCCCCACAGAGACAGGGTACGAAGAACCGAAACAGGGAGCCAGCTGGAGAAAGAGGCTCAAAGAGGGCAAGCATGCTTGAAGATAGTGCTTCCAAAAAGAAATTTAAAGAGGATTTAAAAGGACTTGAAAATGTCTCCGCAGTAAGTACAAAGCTTTAGGAATTTCTTGGTCAATTAGAGGAGAATTTGGTGGCTTGGGAAATTTATCAGAGCAAAGAACAATCTTTCAGAAGACAGAGGAACTGTTTCTTAGCATCCCATAATCCAAATGAGGGCCCAGACAGCTAATCCCCTGACTGGGATGACGGCAGGGACATTTTTAACCTTTGGAGGGAGGGATTATTTGCTCTCTTTTTAAAGCACCACGGGTGGTTGTCCTTAAGTCCATTTCTCCATCACATGCTGGAATGCAAACACCTGTCATGAAAGTCTTAAATAATTCACAAGCAGACGTAACCCCGCCTGAATGGATGGGTGCGTAGGGTTCCTGTAACTTCTTTCTGAGTCATTACCTAATGCTTGTCATGTAACTGGCATCTGTTGCCTAGAAGATAAAGTGTTCCCCCTGTTTTTACTTTCTACCTAAAATTTAAACCAAAATATCCATTTTGTGTAAATAGAAAAATCAAACTGATTTTGACAAATTGTAGGTATATTTGATGTACTGGTTTCTAGAGAATTTTTTCTCCTAGGTGGAGATTAGTTCAGATAGGAATTATTATCCATCAGATGCCTACCCACATACCAGACATAATAGGTATTAGGCACTTTTACATACATTATCTCATTTTTCTCCCATAGGACAATTATATATGAAAGACATTACTGTATCAAATAAATACCACTAAACATGGAAGCAGAAGTTAATCTCTCATTTTGTCCCTGCTGTTAATGCAAGTTATTTTACTTTTCTATGTCTTGTTTTTCCTCATCTATGAGGAATTTATTCTACCAGTTTTTCTTGATCACCTATAAATAAACCACTGGGATCTGGGTCAAATCTAACCTAGCACCTGCCTTTGGTGGCAGTTGCTTTTGAGTACTTGCCCCATGGCCATGTTACAATTTCTGTGAAGTTAAGTGAATTTATACATAAAGGGGTTTGATCCCTTTAAGACACTGTATAAGCTGAAGGGTATTATCTGTTACTGTTGTTATTAAGGAAGCTTTAGAGTTTGTCAAATCTTCCCTGAGGATGGCCTCATGGTAACCATTCAAACATCTATTATCTTACATAGTATCATTTTGTATTTAATGTACGTGCTAGGGGGGAAATCGTAAAGCTTTGGCTTGATTCAATTTTCTAGGGGGTCCGTAATCTCTTTGGGCCAATGGGTATGATTTAATAATGGTCTCCTGTTGGTCCCTTAGTTATTCAGGATTAAGGTTTTCAGCGGGTAGATTTTTCACATACCCTGCTTCTTTTTTTCATATCTACAACTTCATTTTGACCATTTCTTTTTAGCATGGATTGAGTGAAACAAAGAACATGAGAGATCCATGTGTTAGTTCATTCATCAAATATTTACTGAGAATCTCCACTTCTAGGAGAGAAGACGGTGTGCAAATAAACAGACACATCAGGTAGTGAATGATGAGGATGATGATGTGACAGGAGAAGGGGGTGGTAGGGCTGCTGTAAGCTAGAAGAAATGACATTCGAGCTGAAATATGTCAGATTCACTCATCCTGCTAATTAAATAGTTCTAATTTTTTTTTTAAAAAGAAATTGGCATTATAGGTTAAAAAGTTTTGCAATGAATGTAGTTTGTTGAAAATTGAAAAATAATTGTGATTAGAGTACTACAGGCTTTATTGAAGACTTGAAAGAGTTAAACCAGCAACCAGAGTAATTGTATCACGGGAGCATACGACTAAAGATGACAGAGAGCAGCTCTTTGTAAAATGCTTAAATCCACCCCTTAAAAATTCTCTATTTCTGCAGCTTTCAAGGCACCTACTACTAGTGAAGATTTTGAGCAGTACCAGGCATCTAAGAAACAAAATTAAAAGCTTGTGGTACGCTTTTAGCTTTGTGGTTCCCAAGGAGAAGACCTATTAACAGCTAGATCAAACTGTTGTTTTGACAAAGGAGAGAAAAAAGCTCTGAAGAAAGATTAAAGAAGGGCCCCTAGTTTATACGAGCTGTTTTTGGCTTTTGCCAGTCCCACTCCCAGTAAGGCTAAAGCGGACTTTTCAGGCAGTTCAGCCACCCATGTAGACTTTTTCTGTTTGGTAAAATACAGTGATCTAACAAGCATGGTGGGAGGTACATGCAACACATACCTGGGCCTTTTCTATTTGGAATAAAACTATTGCCTAAAGCTTTTGCTCAGTGACATGTGGGACTCTAATATGAACTATCAGTTCTCTTGTAATTTATTAACTCTAGTGTGCTTTAGTTTGCATATTCTAAGATTGCTTGTTATCATTAGAGCAAGCAGTACTAGGGGGAAAAAAATCTATGCTTGTATGATTCCTTTGTTCTAAATCAGGGATCTGCAAACTTTCTCTAAAGGGCCAGAGAGTAAGTATTTTTTGGCTTTGTGGACCATATGGGCTCTGCCACACCTGTTCAACTCTGCCATCGTAGCAGGAAAGCAGCTATAGATAATGCACAAGTGAATGGGCATGGCTGTGTTCAAATAAAATTTTATTTACAAAACCAGGCAGGGAGTGGGATTTGGCCCATAGGACATAGTTTGCCCACCCCTTCTCTAAATCAACATTGCTTAAAATGTTTTCTTTGAATACTAGTCCTCCTTAATAACCTACCAAAAATATAGTTGCCAAATAGTCTCAGAAATGCTACATGCTGTGTGCTCCACTTAGGGATTTATAATGCATGCCATCATTAGAGTCAGTTGGAAATTCTCTGATAAAGACACTATTCGCCTTTGTTTAGTTCAGCATTTCCCAAACGTGTTTGACCCTGAATTAAGTAACACCTGTTTGCATCCCTAGGGGATGCAGACCTAGGGGTCCCTCAGAGTACTCTTTAGGAAATATCATCCTACATAATTAAGGAACAATCAGATAGCAATCTACTAGCGTTATACACGGTGTTCTTCTGGCTTCTGACAGTTGGCACCACCTTACCCCAAGAAGTCTGTATGCAGGAGTTAGGATGTCAGTGTGCGGATTGTGTGCTGGGTGAATCCCACCCCTAAGCAGGCTCAGTGCCAGTTTCCAGATGTTTCCCAAGACCATAGGTGGCATATAAGAAGCAGATGTTCTGTATTATTCAGGACAAGCATTGGGAAGGGTAGGCAGATATTGTCCTCTAGGAGCCAGGTGGCTGGCCTGCCTGCAGCCCATACTGCTGGGGGCTTTGGTCTGATGAAACAAGCAACAACCAAGGAATGTTCGTCCTGAAGAGGCACGCGGCCATTTTTTTTTTCCTGTGTTTGTGTGCACAATAAGCCCTTCCTCCTTGTTTTCTAGACCTCGCTCCCATCAGGATACCTAATCCCTCTCACACACTGCTCATCCCTGGGGGCAGAGTCCATCCTGTCTAGTAAAGAAACCTCAGGTGCTCTTTCCCCAAACCACAGGATCTACAGCTCCCCGATCGCAGGTGAGTAGACTGAAAATACTATTCAAACGTGGGCTGGTCTCAAGTTCCCTTAAGCCTTTAAACTTCTTGGACAAATGCCTGTGCTTTTAAGATATCTTCACCCTTTTCTTTCCAGGTGTTATTCCAGTGACATCATCTGAACTCACTGCTGTTAATTTTCCCTCTTTTCATGTAACACCTTTGAAGCTAATGGTCTCACCAACTTCCGTGGCAGCCGTACCTGTCGGGAACAGCCCGGCTCTCGCTGCAGGCCACCCCGTTCCCATCCAGAACCCAAGCTCAGCCATTGTAAACTTCACCCTTCAGCACCTGGGACTCATCTCCCCTGGTGTCCAGGTGTCTGCCAGCCCTGGAGCCGGAATCATTCCTGTGTCTCCAAGGATAGAGGCTGTTAGTGTCCTACCAGAAAATGCAGGCACTCAGCAAGGAAGAGCCGCCAGTTATGACTCGCCAAGCCCAGGCCAGAGCCAACGAAATGGACAATCAGTTGCTGTGATGGGGGCACAACAGGTGAGAGTGTTCGCATTTAATTTAATTTTTCTTTGTGTTATTAAGTCCCAAATATCTGTATCATAGGAGACTTGCTTTTGCTTTCCTTCTTTGGAGAGTGAAAGGATGGGAGAATAAGGAGACTGAAGGTTCACCTTCCTTCCTCAACGCAGGAAGAGTGCCAGAGGAGTCTATATTATTGGGTTATCATGAGATTTTTGTCTCTCTTTAACAAAATAATTGAGAATTTAAAATTCACAGAAGCTTCCCTCGCCAATTTCAAGATATGTGAGTTTCCCAACATGGAACATCCATCCAGTCGCGTCCTCCAAGTTCGCTGGGACATATGTATCTGCGTGTGTTTGACTTCTTTTTTCCATTCCTCTCTTTCCCATCAGCCTGTTCCTGTGACACCCAAAGGGTCACAATTAGTGGCCGAAAGTTTCTTCCGTACCCCAGGTGGACCCACCAAGCCAACTAGCTCATCCTATGTGGATTTCGACGGTGCTAATCAAACCTCCTTAGGAACTCTCTTTGTTCCACAGCGAAAACTGGAAGTCTCAACAGAGGATGTCCACTAATTCACAGATGTTGGCTTGGTTTGATTTTCTAAAGAGTTGTTCAGTAGAGAAGATGCACACAGACTGATTTGGAGAACACATTCTCTGAAAATACTGTAAATATGTTGGGGGTTTGCTCAATGTCAAAGCAGATATTTGTTTTTGTACATATATATGTTTACATATACACACATTTGTATAAAGCTATGTTTAGCCTTCAGTCCTACAAAATAAAATGTTGAACTAAGGTATATTAACTTCTAGGGGGAGAAGATTCATTATTTCAGCTGTGCCTTATACTATTATGCAAAGTAACTATATTAAAGTTTACTTCCCTTTGAGTATATATGTTTGACATGCCTAACACAGCATTCTCTTAAACTTTTTGCACAAAGAAAATGCTGTGTGATGTATAATGCTGTATTTTTAAATAGGGCTATAGCTATATTTTTTGTAATTTCCTTAATCTGTTGTTGCAAGATGCCTTTTTGTAAAGTTCGCAACAATCCTCAATCAAGTCTATGGAAAAATTATTTATAAAGTGTATTTTTTAATCATAAGTTGTTCAAATTAAAACTTTTCTAAAATGTAGTTAACATTTTCATTTGGCCCATAAGAGCACTGTTGGGAGAAAATTAAAATTTATCTAATCTCAGAGGCAAATTCTTGGTAAGGAGAATACATGCTGGCTTTCCTTAGATATGTGAAATTTAAAGAATGTTTCTACATTCTTACCCACTTTTGACCCTGGATGTTGCTCCACTTTTGCAGAAGTGAAAATGGCTTTGGAGAGGCTGTTGCTTGGCCAGGGACACCCAGCCAAGTCCCATGTGCTTCCTACCGCACGCTGGGAGATTAGGAATGAAAGGCAGGAGCTGGGATCCTCCCTCCTCTGCCCTGGCATGACCAGCATCTATCCCAGGCTCTCTGCTCTCCGCAGAGGAGGGTCTGCAACCCAGCCTCTTACCAGACTTTCTGGATGGCCCAGCTCCAGGGATGGGAAAACAGCAGTAAGGATTCCAATTGCCTCCACACTCAGGGAACTACCACACTCAACCCTCAAGCTCCAAGAGAAGGAAAAAGCTACAATGTATTAAGTGTACCTCTCCTTGACCCCCTTGTTATGGGATGAATTGCACTCTGAGAACTGACAAGAGCCTTCCTAGATCAGTGTCGTAAAGCTGTGGTCCCCAACCCTCAGGCCATGGCCCAATACTGGTCCATGGCCTATTAAGAACCAGGCCGTGCATCACTGCTTGAGCTCCCTGGCCCCCAACCCCAGCCCCGCCCCCATCCATGGAAAAATTGTCTTCCATGAAACTGGTCCCTAGTACCAAAAAGGTTGGGGACTGCTGTCTTAAAGGATCATCATAGTATCTACGTCCTACTTGTTTACTATATGTCAGACACTGTTAAACATTTTAAATGCATTATCTTTATGAGCTAGGACTATGAGGTCACTGAGGCTCACAGAGGTTAAAACAAGTCCACGGTCACACTGCTAGTGTATGCAAGGATTCAACTCCTGTCTATCGGACCTCTTTGTCCATTACCCATCTGCCTCCAGATGCCTGCCTGGCTGCTCCAGTAGGAACTAAGCACATTGTCTCAAGGTAATCTGAGCATTTGTAAGGTCACTCCCCTTTCAGATATCCATGTTTTGTTTGCACAGCCAAGTACAGCTAAGAGAGGGCAGATTTTCACCTTGACCTAGCGACCCCTCTTCCTCCACAACACTAGAAAACCAACATAAGCTATAGTTCTTCAAAAGTACATTTGCCTTTGTTTTTATCCTACTTGGAGGGCATGCTCCCTGCCTTTAAAGTGCTTATGATATAGTTAAGGAAGACAGTATGTACACATGAATAAATTAAAAAAGCATTTCCACATCATAAAGAGAAGGTAAGTTGCCAAATGGTAGATAATAAGCAAAATATATAGTCCTATAGAGGCTACTAGATTTAACTGTATACACAGAGCTACGGGAGAGACACCAACCCGGACAGCTGCTGCAGCTCTGAGGAGGCAGAGCTCCCTACATCTCCTGCTGGCTGAACTAGAGGGACTGGAAGCCAATATTTTGTTTTGCCTCCATCAATTCTCCACATGAAGAAATAGGTGTGTTAGGTTTTAAGGCAGCTCTGGGGATTGTCCCATCCAGTTCTGCCACTCTGACAGATTTGCAAGGTTGTCCTTTGCTTCCCACCTCCTGTTGTTCATGCCCTGGTATGATCCCCTATGACTTGTTTCTAACCAATAGGATACAGTAAAGGGGATAGGATGTGTGATTATGTGATCACAGGACATAAGATTATGATGCCTGTCTTGCCAGTCTCTCCCTTGCTGGCTTTGAGAAATCAGAGCAGCCATGGCAAGGACCCACCATGGCAAGGAATACGGGCCATGGTGAGTCTGTGCCTTGAGCTGAAGGCAGCCTGCAGCCTATACCCAGCAGGAAACTGAAATCCTCAGCCCTACCTATAGCTGCAAGGAACTGAATTCTGCCAACAACCTGGACTAACCTGGGGCAGATCTTTCCTCAGTTGAGCCTCAAATGAGACCTCAACCCCAACTGCTACCTTGATTGCAGCTTTGTAAGACCCTATGCAAAGGACCCAACTAAGCCATGCCTGGACTCCTGACCCATAGAAACTGTGAGATAATAAATGTGTTGTTTTAAGGTGCTAAGTTTGTGATAATATTGTTAAGCAGCAGTAGGTAACTAATATAGCCACATAACCCAGCAGTATTCATAGATGTCTTCTTCCAGTTTGTCTTATTTGTTGGTTTTATAAGCATGCACAGAAGGAACCATCCCGGGGACATGGTAATCCCAAAGGCTTTAATGGGAGAAGCCCTCTCCATTCATTTTTAAAGCTAGAAGCAACTTTAAAGATGCTAGGTAGTAGCACAGTAGCAGACAAAGTTATCTGTCCAGCATGCAATTTCTCTTCCCAAACAGGCCTCCTTATTTCCTCTTAAGGAATTATATTTTCCACATCAGCTGGAGCCCAGTAGACTGTAACTGGGGGTCCCACCCATGTCTAGCAAGAATGGACTTTTCATTCTCCCTGGAACTTGACGTTCTACTTCATCTTAGCAGTGGTGTGCTCACCATTCTGTTCCTTCTGCAAGACTACAGCTCGGGTTCCTGCTTCCCAGCCTCTGGAAAGGCCATGGCACCTGCCCATGTTCAAACCTGATTTTCAGCCATCTGCTGATTCTGCAGGCCCTTGCTATCCTTCCAATGCATTTCTTTTGCTTAAAGTAGCCAGTTATTTCTGTGGTTGGTAACCCAAGGACTCCTGCCATATCAGAGGGAAACCCAGAGCCAAGGCTTCCCAGTTCTCGGACCAGTAAGTTTCCTATTCCCTGGGCCTGGTGAAATCCAGCCAATGAATAAATAGAAAAGGCCTTCAGAAACATGTATCTCACTAGAAAATGCAAGAAACTCACCTGCTCAAGTGACTGTAAAGTGCCATTTCAAATATCGGAAAGGGAAATAGTTGAAATAAGAGACAGAAGAAACCCAGGAAACTAGTGCAATAGGATTTGATGCCAAAAAAAATTTTTAAATCGGCTTTAAAACAAGTTCCCTCAGCCTTGTCCTTTTCAAGTGATTAGTGTTCCTGCAGATAAAGGATAAAGAGATTTTCAGAACTTAAAGCAGATAAGCTGTCTGAGCAATCCTATTAATTATATAAAAGAATGTGAGCTGGCTGCAGATTCTTTACAGTATTTGTCGCTGGTAGTTTTCAGATCTTGAGGGCTTAAAGAGAAAAGCTCAAAGGAAAGGTGTCATTAGTTTATGTTGAAAAAAAGTATCAATCTCTTAATCAATTTTTAAAGAAGCGGTTTTACATCTCTATGTCCGATTTGAGTGAACTCAAGTCAATGACTTGCTCAATCGGATCAGTAGCTAAATGAGGACTTGTCATGATTATTAACATTTTGCAGAAAAATATAGGTAGGGAATATATTAGCAGCATCTTCCAACAGTCAAGTAATCAACTGCATTTTTGAAAGGCCCTGTATATATTGAATTCTATTTTAAAAGCATTTATTCAATTTTTACCATAAGCTCAGCACTGTGTTGTGCAAAACAATGCCTATTATCCTTTGTTTAATAAAATATCCTCTATGTGTGAATCTTTTATAAGTCTATCCTGAACAAAACATTTTTATTTCAGTTACGATGGATCAAAATCTTTCTAAAAGGATAATTTCGCTCCTCAATTCCTAAATAGAGTATTGTACTTTGAATGTAATTTAATCTTTTCATGTTTCAGAAATTTATGAGCATTATTATTTTATTAAATTCAAATTCAACACACAAAAGTTAGGCCACCTGGCCGGGCGCGGTGGCTCATGCCTGTAATCCTAGCACTCTGGGAGCCCTTGGCAGGAGGATTGCTTGAGGTCAGGAGTTCGAGACCAGCCTGAGCAAGAGCAAGACCCCATCTCTACTAAAAAATAGAAAGAAATTATCTGGACAACTAAAAATATATGTAGAAAAAAAATTAGCCAGGCATGGTGGTGCATGCCTGTAGTCCCAGCTACTCGGGAGGCTGAGGCAGAAGGATTGCTTGAGCCCAGGATTTTGAGGTTGCTGTGAGCTAGGCTGACGCCACTGCACTCTAGCCCAGGCAACAGAGCGAGACTCTGTCTCAAAAAAAAATTAGGCCACCTGTCATATAGTAATGCCTTCAGGGGCTATTAAATGTGTAGGCCTATATTCTCCTAAAATTAATGGCTCCAGAATATTATGCTTTTCAGGTTCTATTTTTCGTGGTTCTCTGTCTCCAACTTTGATATCAGCTTCTACTTGCCTTGTCCCTACCCTCATGAATAATGTCTCTCCTCTGACCCAGGGAAACTGAAGGATCCCAGGGAACTCATGTCACCAAACTCGCTTTTCTAAACCATTCCAAGTCAATCGATTTCTAACTACTTAGGGGGTGCCCCATCCCTGTCCTGCAGGGAAAGTTTGTAAACTCATGCCAGATACTTGTTTCTCTTCCAATCAGTGCTCTTTCTCACTATCCACACAAACCAGAACTTGTTGGTACTGGGAATTCAGGACCATGATGGAATGCCAGGAATGCTGAATACAATTTATATGCCTATATTCATTATCAAAATCCAACACTTAGATGATAAGGACATTTCTATACAGAGCTATTCTGAGAAACAGAAACAGGTCCTTGATGTCTTAGGAGAAAGAGTGGGGCTCAGGAAAGAAAAAGGGATGGTTTTATTGAGCATCTACTATTACACCTACTTCAAAACAATATTATCAGACCCATTTTGAGGACATGTCTCTATCACACAGCCACAAGGCCTGCGCCAATCCGGCCACACCGTGCACTCCAGAGCTCAGTAAGCCTGGCACTGTCCCACGTGTGCTTCAGACCGTGGTGAAACAGGCTGGTTCCAGATTGTTCATGACAAACGAGGACAGCACTTCAGTGGCATTACTTCCAAGGCGTGACCACTATTGCTATTTCAGGCTCTATACTCACGGTGATTTATCCTGTATCAAGTTGCTTAAGCCAGAATGTTTCACAAACGTCCCTTCACGTTGTGGTTGTGATTTTGAGTTGGCCGAAAAGGGAATTTCCAAAGGATGTTGGAGGGAGAAATGAAACAACCACGCTTGCCCTTGGAACGCCATTACGATGTGACACAGTGACGGCCACGAAAGTGTCCATGGCCTCTGGCTTGCCCTGCTGTCCTCCACTTCTCGTCCCCTGCCTCTTCATGCCAGTGGGTTGTGCTGGCGAACAAGCGGCTCCAGGCGTCTCTCCAAAAGCTTGGACGTGGACCCCCAGAGGCATCAGCTGCCCAGATATTCCCCCACCGCCAGCCCCTCCTCCGCCGTCCCGCTGTGGTGGCCGGACATGCTTGGCTTCTCGCACTGGCGGGTTCGTGACTCCTCAGTCCTCCAACTCGCCCTTGCAAACCTTTGCTCCCCCAGCTCTTCCCACCATGGGGCTCATTCCGGTAAGAAATTCCTTACTTCATAACTCCCAGTGGCTCTGCTTCCCTGATTAAACCTTGGCTATACAATACCATGTGGCACTTTTGAAAGGAAATGGGGCAAAAAAAAGTTCCAGAGAGAGGGAGAGTCAGGGGCCATCTACTTCCAGTGCCCAGAGAAGAGGATGTGCCAGCAAGTTGGCACTTTGCAAGCTATGGGTAGTTTTAGTCGCCAGTATTTTCATAGCTACAAATCCAGGCACTAAAACATTCTATTTCAAAGTACCCTTTACAAATGCATTGCATGGAGCTCAGCCACCACCCACGGCAGCGATCCGACCCGCTGTGGTCACCATGCCAGGGGACTCTGCATCCAAAATCTCTCTTGACCCAGCTCAGTGAGGGAGGAAACGCATGGCCTAGGAGCCACAGTCTGGATTCTCTAAGGAAGGCCCCTAACCTCTCAGGTCTGGTTTCCTCCCTCTATCATTATAGAAGTGAGCTCAAGGAGATGATTTCTTAGGTCCCTTAGAAATAAATTTTTATGAAAAGCAAATTCAAACTCACTAGTGATACCTAGCACATAAGCAGAAACTGTACCCAAGTGAAAGAATTTTGTCAAATATATAGGAAAGGGCTGATCCTAGGGATGGAAGGAGGCTCTTAATGAAACCACTAATCTTCAGACTTGAGCACACCATACTCCTCTTGGCTAAGACCACATAAAACAGATTTAGGGTTTATTGCTGCTATTATTGCAAGAGATTGTTATTTCCATGAAACTAATCTTATAGACTGGAAGTCTATCTGTTCTCCTGTGGATTTTAGTATCTCGACTTTGCTATCAGTTATAGAGCAAATATATATATATATATATATTTGTCTTCTCTGGGACATTTTTTGAGATGACCTATGTGATCCAGAGCTTCAGGTAAAATTTTGAGAGAAATGAATAGAATGGTACATCATTAGCAAGAAGCTTTGGGAATGGGATACTCTGAGTAACACAGAGCCTGAGGATCTCAGGGCAGAAAAGGACTCTGGTGACCATTTATTTCATCTGGGGGTTCACAAACTTCCAACTTCAACCCTAACTTGGGCCCCAAACCAGTGCTAGGTTGGCTATATCAGAAACACCAGAGAGCACCTTCTACAGATTCTTGGGCTCCTATTCCCAGAGATGGGTCCAAGGTAAGGCCCTTGAATCTGTATAATTTAAAGCTTACCAAGTAATTCTGATTTGTTGCCAGGTTTGGAGAATGATGACCTAGGACAATCCTTATCCAGTATTTATATTGTCATCACAGAATTTCTGGTGCTCACCAAGACAAAGTAAGCCCATTACAGCCTGTCTTCCACTGATTATAGCCAAAATCTCTGGACAGAATGCAAATGCAACTATCTGAGATAGCAACTGGCGTGGCAGTGACCTTACTGGGTTTTTCATCCCTTCTTTATCTCTTAGCTTTGATATTGGAACCACCACTCTCAGAAGGCTGGTGAACAACTCGTGGTATGAACCTAACCTGGTTGATTGCCTGCTAAAACAAACAGGTAAAACTCAACATTCTCCAGAGGGCTTTAACAGGATCTTTTGACTCGTAGCCTATATAGAACTCTCGAAACTCAACAATAAGAAAACAATCCAATTTTTTTACCTGGGCAAGATATTTGAACAGTCACTTTACTAAAGTAGATACATGGGTGGCAAATAAGCACATTAAGAGATGCTTGACACCATTATTCATTAGAGAAATGCAAATTAAAGTCACACTAAAATACACACCTGCTAGAATGGCTAGAACTTAAGAAACAGCAAAACAGAAAATTGACCATACCAAGTGCTGGTGAGGGTGCAGAGCAACTGGAACTCTCACACATTGCTGGTGGGAGTGCACAGGCACCTTGGAAAACAATTTAGCAGTTCCTTAGAAAGTTGAACATGGACTTACCATGTGACCGAGAAATTCCACTCTGAGGAATTTCCCTTCAAAAAATGAAGAGTTATATTTACCCTCCAAGAAAACCCTGTGTGCCAGTATTTGTGGCATATTTATTCATAATTGCTCCAAACTGGAAAGAGACCAAATAACAACCCATTTATCCTGTTTGGTGTTCTCTGAGCTTCATATATCTGTGGTTTGGTGTCTGACATTAATTTTGGGAAATATTCAGTCATTATTGCTTCAAATATTTCTTCTGTTTCTTTCTATCTCCTCCTTCTGGTATTCCCAGTACGCACATTTGAACCTTTTATAGTTGTCCCATAGTTCTTGGATATTTTGTTCTGTTCATTTTCAGTCTTTTTTCTCTTTGCTTTTAGTTTGGGAAGTTTCTTTTGACATCCTCAAACTCACTGATTCTTTCCTGTGTCTGGTCTACTAATGAACCCATCAAAGCTATTCTTCATTTCTATTACAGAGGTGTTTTTTTTTATTATTTCTAGCATTTCCTTTCTGATTTTTTCTTAGAATTTTCACCTCTCTGCCTATATTACCCATCTGTTCTTGCATATTGTCTACTTTTCCACTAAAGCCCTTAGCTTATTAATCATAGTTGTTTTAAATTCCTGATCTGATAATTCCAATGTCCCTGTCATATCTGAGTTTAGTTTTGATGCTTGCTCTGGGGTGATTTTTTGTGTGTGTGTGCCTATTAGTATGTCTTATAATTTTTGGATTAAAGCCAGATATGATGTACTGGTTAAATTAACCTAATAGTGGTTCCCACTGAAATTTCTACTCATGGGTTTCTGCTCCAGTAAATTGTGGTTCTTCATATCCACCTATCTGTCTCTCCAACTGGGGGGCAACAGCTTGTCCTGGGATCTCAATTCTTTGACAGACCTAAGAGAAGATGTTGATTTTCAGTTTGTTCAGATTTTTACTTATTGTTAGGATGGAGTGACAACTTTCAAGTTCCATAAATGCTGGGCTAGAAGCCAGAAGTTTCCCAAATATTCTCCAACTGGTGAATGAGTGGACACTGTGGTATAATCACACAACTGAATACTACTTAGCAATACAAAGGAACAAACCATGAATGAGTCAGTAATGTGGATGAATCTCAAATGCACCACGCTAAGTGAAAGACACTTGATTCAAGAGGCTGGCTACCGTGTGATTCCATTTATATGGCCTTCTGGAAAAGGCAAAACTATCGGGATAGAGGACAGATCAGTTGGGAATGGGAGTGGGTGTGATTACAAAGGGGCAGCTCAAAAGGACTTTTGGGTGGGGGTAGAACTGTTCTATGTCTTGATTGTGGTGGGGATTATATGAGTCTATGCATTTGTCAGAACTTGTGTAAAACTGTATCATAAAAAGTACATACATTTAAAAATATTTTTTCATTGCCATCACAACACCCTCATCTGAGTTGTTCCTAGACTCTACTTGAAGGTTTCCTGTGGTAGGGAATTTACTCTTTTTCCCAATCACTGTACAAGGGAATGGGTTACAGGTTGCCAAGATATTAATCATCTCAGCCCTCAGGTAGGTGGGAGATATTGGACTAATCGTTTCCACAGTGGCTGTAAAAATTATTTAATTTTCTATCATTGCCATAAAATGAAAAAGGATATGCTACCATATTCAACATCTCAAAGATTTTCTTTTACATTGAAACAATATCAATATCAGATTAGGAAACTGTAAGTTAAAACAACGAGATACCACTACACATCTATCTGTAATGTCTACTCTCATTGAGCCTACTTTTTCCTTTTCTTGGAACAAATTTATTCCCTCCTTATATATATGAGAGTAATTCAGATATTTGAAGGTTTGCTATAAGTTTTCATATTCCCACCATCATCAATTCTTCCCTGAATGTGTCTGGTACCTTGGGCTATTTCTCACATGGCATGTATTTAAAATTACCACTCCCCAGAACATGATATTCATTTTCAATATTTCTTCCTAATCACTAGAACAGGATATTTAATTTTCAATTAGCATAGGATCTACAAAAAAATTTATGTTGAAGCTGATTTCATGATTCATGCCTTCGCACATCTAAGAGAGTATGCAGAGTGCAGTACTTCTTTGCAGACTGAAAATATTACTGGGTCTCACGGTCGTCAAGTTTTGTGGTCTATCTGTACTGGCTCTATGTATAGACTCTGGGAGTTCTTATAGCACTTTCGAATGCTAGCATTTGGTGATAACTAAAGGAATTCATAGACTTGAAATATCATCAAACAAGTCAACAATAGCTACAACACAACCTCCAGCACCATATCTCAGCATCTATAAAAGGCTCCACATCTATAAAAAGATCCACAGTTGTCACACCATATATTTGGCCCCTGTACAGAACTAGGTTATCCTGTGACTACAGTTCCTTATTGCCCTGACCACTTCTTCTCAAATACTCATGAAGCAAAATCCTCCCATCTTCCAGGAAACAGGAGACCTTTCTCAGGTTCCAGCTAATCTTCTCAGGAAATTGTTCCTCATTCACACAGCATTTCATCATCTACTTAAGTCCATATTCCAGCTGACAGCCATTGCCATAATAGTATGTGTACTCAGTAAGAAATAACTTTTATCTCCAGTGGGTTTACAGGACATGAAATCCCTTGACATATGACATCAGGTACAGCAAAGTTAGGTTTAAGAAATGGGGTTGAAGTCTACAGCCTTAAGACATCCCCTCAGTGAATATTTGAAATACACATTCAAAGTTCTAACTCAGATTTGACCACAAGTCATTTTTCTAACTTCTATTCCTGTTAATTCCTAAGTCAAGGAAATACAAATAAAACAAAGCCTATTTCTATAAGCTAGAAACAAATTTCTGGTTAATTGAGATTTCCACTAAAGCAATTTAAGTAGACTTTTTCTTGAATAGGTCCATTAAAAACAGAAAGAATGGTTTTGCAGTGTTCTGGGAAAAAAACTGCAAAAGCTCTGCAAAAAACACCTTCAAGAGAATGAGAAGATAAGCCACAGACTGGGAGAAAATATTTGCAAAACATATATATGATAAAGAACTATTATCCAAATATATAAAGAAAACTCTTAAAACTCAACAATAAGAGAATGAACAACCTGATTTAAAAATTGACAAAAGATCTGAATATACACCTCTCCAAACATATATAGACAACAAATAAAGAAATGAAATAAGATGTTCAATATCATATGTAATTAGGAAACTGCAAATTAAAACAACAGTGAGATACCACTTCACATCTATTAGAATGGCCAAAATGCAAAACACTGACATCAAATGCTGGTGAGCTTTCATTTATTGCTGATGGAAATGCACTTTGGAACACATTTTGGCAATTTCTTACAAAACTAAATATACTCTTACCATACAATCTAGATATTTATCCAAATGAGTTATGTCCATACATAAAAACTTATGTCTAAACAAAAATATGCACACAAATATTAATACTTATAGCAGTTTTATTCATAATTGCCAAAACTTGGAAGCAACCAAGATGTTCTTCAGTATTCATATGGATAAACTGTATTACATCCAGATGATGGAATATTATTCAGCACTAAAAAGAAATGAGCTATTAAGCCATGAAAAGACATGGAGGAATCTTAGATGTACATTATTAAGTGAAAGAAGCCAATCTGAAAAGGCTACATACCATATGATTTCAACTATATGATATTCTGGAAAAAGCAAAATTATGGAAACAGTAAAAAGATCAGTGATTGCCAGGGATTAGAGGGGAGGAAGAGCTGAATAGATGAAGCACAAAAGATTTTTAAGGCAGTGAGATTAGCCTATATGATACTCTAATGGTGGACACATGTCATTACATATATATCCAAACCCGCAGAATGAACAACAGGAAGAGTGAGCCCTAATGTAAACCATGGACTTCGGGTGATAACGATGTGTCAGTGTAGGTTCATTGATTGTAACAAATGCACCACGTGGTGCAGGACATTGGTACTAGGAGAGGCTGTGCCATGTGTGGGGGCTGGGGATATATGGGAACTCTGTATCTTCCATACAATGTCGCTGTGACCCTAAAATTGCTCTAAAAAAACAAAGACTATTTTTAAGAAATAGGAATAACAGCACTTCAGAATACTGGGGGGTTTTCAGGTTTCTTCCTATACAAATGGTAATTATCATGGTATCCAGTAGGAGCCAATGACACAACTGCTCACACCACCTTGAAGATTCCAACTCGTCTTTCACCTGTGTCATTTTATAGAATGTCTTCCCTAAAGACCTGAGTTTTAGACTCAACATTCAAGCATATTCTCCTTCCCCTCCAAACCATCTTCAAGTGTGGCTTGACCACTTTATGCTCTCCTCCATTTTTATGAACCCAAAAGCTCAACTAATCTTCCTAATGTCTTTTTCTTCTCCTAACGTGTGTCCTTCCAACTTTAAAGGGGCAGAGCCCTGATTTTTGGGCAGGCAGGCGTTTTTTGTTGTTGTTGTTGTTGTTAGTTGTTTTTGCCTTCCCTACTCCATATCAGGAGTTCTCCCTTCATAAAATATCTTGTACCCTTTCTAATACCCAAATTTTACGTCATAGGGCCATAGTTGGACAAAGACATTTTTATGACAATATAGAAAGTCTACTCCTGTTGCTAAAGTTCCATCACAGTCAAAGAGAACTAAAAGCTTGGTTTTCCTAACTAGAAAATAAGAATCAACAAATTATAAAATTGGAAGATACCTTAGAAATCATTTTGCCTAGCATAAATATTCTATAGGGAAGAAACTAGAAAGAAGACCTGACTGATCAAAGGGAACACAGCTAGTTAATAGCAAAGCTAAGACTGGAAACCCATAGCTGTTCACTCCAATCTATTTCCACTATAAGCACAGTACAAACTTTTTGGTAACGCCAATAAAAGGCTTCTAACTATTATAAAAATGCATCCAATCCTTACTGACTATAAACTTAAATAAGTTTTTTTTTCCTTCTGAATTTGTGCTTTATCTCTTGCTGCTTATAGCAGATATGGTAGGAATTTAGCCCTTGCAAGACCTCTCAAAATTACTCAAATGAATAAATGCAACCCCCAATTTTTAAATGTCTACTGGACGCCAACACTGAGGGCCAAGTGATTAATAAAATGCCATCTTTTCCCCAGAGGAGTTCATCATGTAATGAGCCAAAAAGACATGTGAACAACCAGCCAAAGCCTCCTATAATGAGAAGTGTGAAGAGCACGTTTTGGGGGCTCAAAGCAGAGAGCGGTGCATCCTACCTGGACAGGGTAGGGGTGGAGGCCTCCCCTGAAGAAGCAATTTGAGCTGTTTATGAAGGATGAGGAAGCTTCCACTGGAGGGAGGAGGTGGAGGAGGAGGAGGACATTCCAGGCAGAGGAGGGAGTGTGAGCAAAGCAGACAGGCATGAAAGTACTGGCTATTTTGGGAGAACCGTGATTAGACTGGAGAGGCTGGAAGATACGATAAAGGAAAGTGGGGCTGTGGGAGAAGTTGGAAAGTTAATTTGGGGCAAGAAGAAGAAACTTGAAAACTGTGTCAAATTTTTTGGTCTCATAATAATGGGGCATTAACAGAGGTCCTCAAGCTGAAGGGCGCCATCATCAGATCGTGTATTGAAAGACGACTCTGGTGCCGGCGTGACAGATGGAAGGGAGGTGGGGAAACTGAGGCAGGGGGTACTTAGGCAAGATGTCTGCACCAGGGAGATAAGAGGAACAGGAATAAAAAGAAGGGCTGATTCAAAAGATGTTTGGGTGTCTGTTCTTGACCCAGGTGAACAATAAAGACTATTAGACCCATGGAAATACCTCCTAAGAGGATCCCACTGGCCCACTTCCGAACCTCTGTGAGTTGATTTGCATCTGTGGATCAGCTGGCCCTGCGATACCCTTCTCAGGGGGCTGTGCGGCCCTGGGCTTCTCCCAGAGGCTTTGTACTGGCTGAATAGCAAATGTAGGGACAGCCTCTATTGAAGCCGAGGGGCTGTTCATGTAAAGCCCTGCTAATCTCTCAGTGCAAGAAGTTGAGCCGGTGCTTTGTCTGTGCAGGTGCTCAGACCCATGGTGTCCTCTCTCCCATCTACATAATGCCGATGAGATCAGTTAAAATTTCTATCAAAGCATTGGCTCTGGGGCAGAGAACCTGGGTTTGAGGTCTGACTTTACCATTTACTAGCTGTGTGACCTAACCTTGCAAGCCAGGTTCTTCAGCTGTAAAAAGGGGACAATAACACCTATATCTTCTCTCTGCTGGTGTGAGAGACAGAAACGAGGAGAACAAGGGACAGAGACAGAGAGGCAAGAGATTGCATCCAAGAGAGAATCAAATACATCACAGTGCTTTTAAACTGAAAAGCATTATGTAAGAAACACTGTTATCATAGCAAGCGACGAATGGCCATGAAAACAAGGAGGCCAATTTTTAAAATCTAGATAATGTAAATAAATGAGCTGTTCATTTCGTCAAATCCTTCTTCATTTCCGTAAAGATGACAAAATTTGTTTTTATTAGTATTTCTTGGGGAAAAAAGAAGCATCTTGATGCACTTATGTGTCGCTTTGCTCATTTCTATGCCTTTCATAGATGGGACACGTGACCTGAAGCAACTTTTGAATGGTAGGTTAGAGTTCATTCTCTTTTTGAAATAAGAGCCAATGATAAAAGTCAGACCACTGGTGCATAGAAATAGTGAGACTCCCTAGTTACTCAAAGAATGTGGTTGACACTGAATACATTATGGTCCAATTATGTTTCTTTTCAGAGTGGTTTGGATGAGCAGATGAAAGCTGAGATTCCCAGGTCTGCAAGTTCTTCTGAAAATATTCCCTCTTTTGTGTGGCATGGTTTAGAGCAGTGGTTTCCGAAGTGGGGGAGAGGGACAGCATCCTAGGGAATATGTGAAGTAATATTAGAGTATGAGAAAAAGAATTAGAACTTTTATTATATTTATATCTTTTTAGTGCATAGGTTTGAATATGTTTCATAATGTGTATATATTCATATATATGATACACTTATAAACCTGTGTGTGTATGTGTGTGTACTGCTTAAAAATGTTTACTGAGGGAACCACGATCAAACAAGTTTGGGAGCCATCATTGTAGAAGGGCTTTGGAGTTAGATCTGGGTTTAAATTTCCCTGTTACCTTTGTGATGTGTAGCTCCTCGTAATTTCTGAATTTTTAGTTATCCTAGGGAAACAAAGGGGAGAAAGCAGTGGATTCTAGTCCCAACATTGCCAGGAACTCACATTTAACTGAAGAGTGTGGTCCTGGAGGACTGATCTCATTTTCATGAGCTACATTTATCTCATTCCTCATTCATAAAATGAGAGGAATAATAATACCTTCTTGACAAAGTGATTGTGCAGACTAAATAAAACACTGTTTCTAATGTAGTTCCTTTTTCTTTCTGGTTTCAGGTGCAGAGGCAGTGTTTCAAGACGCGTGTTTTAGATTGAATGCACTGCCTTGCTGGGGCTCCCTCATGCCCTCTGTCTCAGTGACTGACTCGTCTATGGTGACTCGGGGGAGTACTGAGGCGGGAGGAGTGGGTTCAAGTCCCAGAATTACCATCACTTACCAATGAGTGAATGGTCAGCTAGCGTTGACTGAGCACCCTGCCATGTGTCCAACACTTGCTTCATATTATCTATTCCTCATGGCACCACAAAAGGAGTTTGGGGACTTTTTCCTTTTTCAGATGAAGAAGGCTAGAGCAGGGCTGCCCAGTAGAACTTTCTGTGATGATGGAAACATTCTACACCTGTGCTATCCACAGTGTAGGCACTAGCCTCATGTGGCTGTTAGGCATTTGGGATGTGGCTACTGTGAAGAAGAAACTGAGTTTTTAATCTTATTTATTTTTAAATAATTTCAATTTAAATAGCCACATATTGCCATTGGCTACTGGGTTGGACAGCACAGTTCTAGAGATTGCTGGCAGACCACAGCACTCCAGAGAGAGGTTTAAAAGAAAATAAATCAGAAATAACGCTGAAGAACAACAAAAATAAAGTCCATTAGCAAGTGATAAACTTTGAAGAATTCCAGAGAGAAAGCAGAAAGACGTGGATTAACAAAGGAAGAACATCCCATCACATGTAGCAGAGCACTGTCGTTAGTGGGGAGCTGTTCTAGGGCATTCCAAACTTGCAATCAGAGGACACACGGAGTATGAGGGGCTCTGGGCTGTCACCAAGTGATGAGTAAGAAACTTGGTCCAGGGCCAGTGGCCTCCCTGACTTTCCAGTGTGGCTCCAGGCTAAGGGCCAGAAAGTCTGGGAGACTCCCCAGAGAACCAGTGACCTCCAGAGGGGCTGGGAGCACCACACCTGGAAGACAAACGCCACGGCACACACCTGGCAGCAGACTCCTCCCTGTCCCACAATCGCTATGTGAAAGCACTTTTATGTAATCAGAAGTGGTTTCCACCAAGAGGTCAACAGGAATCCTCAAATAAAATGATAAACATATAGCCAAAAATCCCCCAAAAGATTTGAAAAACCAGGACCATGAAGGAGAAACACTAAACCCAACAAACAAAAGAACCAATATCCAAGAAAACAGAATTAATAGAGAAAACAGAAGAAGACTTCCCCCAAATTATTAACGGTATAATTAATATCCTCAGAGAGATTAAATATGTCACTCATAAAGCAAGGATAGGCTATTTAAAAAAAATTAGGTATCTTAAAATTATAAAAGTAATTATTTTAAAAATTCATAGAGGAGCTGAGTAGCTCATCTACTCATTCATCAGTAGGGATGAAATGTGGATTATTAATAGTTCTGTGTAAGACTGAGCTAAGGAAGTCTCCTTGAATAAACATAAAAGAACAAAGAAATTCTAACTTTTTTATTTCATCCATTTTTATATATTTATTTTCAAAGATAGAAATTATTCAGCAAATGTTTCTTTGTATATTTTTATGCTTTGTATTTTAACACATAAATATTCGTGACTGTTTCTCTTTATTGTGTACAGCACATTTTACCGACATCAACAAATCTATTTTAAAATTCTTTTGGTCCCAAATTATATTTTATCTCTTATTATTATTGCCAACCTGCTTAGTTTTTTACTGTATATTTTTCTACTATATATTTGCAGACACCTTTATTTTTAGACTTATTTCAAGAGCATTTCTTTAAACAATATATGGTTGAACTTCTTGTTCAATCACACCTAAGAGTCTTTGTTGTTTAATATTTTATGAACATGCCTATTCATGTGCATTGTTATTACTGAAATATTCACCCAATTTCTATAACTATATTTAAACACTGTATATTTTTAAGTGACTCTTTACTGCTTCCTTTTTTTTTCCCAAAAATTCTAACTTCTGATGAGAGTTCCAGCAAGAGGAAACATTAAATACAGGAGGGAATGAATAAAAGAAATGATAAAAGAAAATTTCCCAAAGCTGAAAAAAAATGTGAGTTTTCAGGTTGAACTGACCTACCAAAATCCAAGCAAGATAAAATTTAAAAGACCTGAACTGAGAAAATTGTCACAAAATTCAAAAGAAGATCCTCAAAGTCTGCAGAGGAAACAAAGCAAGTCAATACAGGACTGTGAGTAAGCTTGACACCTGCACTGTCATCTACTTACTCAAAGTTCTGACCCAAAATGATTTTGAATCTGGATTTCTAAATTGAACCCAACTAGCATTCAAGTGAAAGCAAAATTAAGACTGTTAGGGGCTGAATTGTGTCTCTACAAAATTCCTATGTACTTTAGAATGTTACTGTAATTAGAGATAGAGTCTTTTTTAAAGAGGTAATTAAGTTAAAATGAGGTCCTATGGGTGGGTCCTATTCCAGTATGACTGATGTCCTTGTAAGAAGAGGAAGTTAGGACAGACAGGCACAGGGAGAAAATAGCCACCTACAAGTCAAAAGAAGCCTCAGAAACCAACCCTGCTCACACCTTGGTCTTGGACTTCTAGCCTCCAGAATTGTGAGAAAATAAATTTCTGTTGTTTAAACCACTCAGTCTATGGCATTTGTAACATTACGTGACAATTCAGTAAGTTGACAACAGACTCTCAATGAATTCATCAAGAATGCATTTTATCACACACACACACACACAGAAAATTAAAGATGTAAGATACAAAAAGCATACAAGAAATAGTAGTTGAATAAAGAAAACCATATAATTGGTAATAAGGTTTAAATAAGTACTAATGTATAATGAAGAAAACTAATTACAATCCAAAAGTAAGATCCCAGATGATCTGCACGTCGTGTTGTGGACAGGGTTTAAAGGCAAGGTCAGGGTTGCAAAGAGGGCGGGTGGTCATGGTGAAAGTGTGCTATTCCTTTCAAGCAATGCAGCTCCTCTTTTATCTGGTCTATATAGTGATGTTCTATTTATGATTATCTATAGATAAAAGCATTCTGATGCAAAAAAAAAAAAAAGACACACACAAAAGTTTGAAAGCCACTATCCTAGAAGAGTTCTAAAGTCCTTCCTAGCCTGAACCTTCTACGGTCATGATTGCCTCAGTTCTGTCCCATGAAGACACACACCAAGGATATCCCCACAGGAGGCTGTGCCATGGCCACCTTTGTGAAATTGCCACAACCTTCTCGGCAGTGAAATATTCCATCATTCAACCAACTGCTTTGCGGGCAGGTAACTGACGGGCTCATATGACTGATTTGGAGGGCTGGGTCTCATAAACCTCCTGGTTGGGTTCTACCTACGCCTAACCACGACATCCAGGTCAACGCGGGTGGACGGCGCCTGTGCCTGAGGAGCAGATGGCCTGGAGCCCCCTGTCTGTGCCTCGGTCTCCTCCTCATCCATAACAGGAGAGGCTGGTCTTTAAATCTCCAAACTTCTTGTCAGGTCTTAAATTCTATAATTTGTGTCAGTCCATGATGCTTGATCAAAGCCAGACGGTGTGAATTCCAGGCAAAGCAAAATTAAACCTCCAAAGAAAATGTGGGTCTACAGAGACTTATGAAGACTATGTGATGTTATATCTACTGTGTCAAATTCTTAAATAGAGAAAGATGATGGACAAAGTAACTCAAAATTTTTGAAACGAAACTTTTCTTCATAGGACAGAAGGAGGGACAGGCTTCCGGTGATTAGCTGACCTTTCTCTACCCAAGCTTCTTTGAGGAGATTATCTAAATATCGTTTCAGACACCCATCACGCTTATTTTTAGCTCTGCATTCTCTTCAGGAGTGTGGTGACCTGTGGCTCAGAGTTCCCGAGGGCTCCCAGATATGACTCATGATTCACGCAGGTACCTTGCGTTGATTCCCAGGAAAGCCAGTGGGGTGGAGGCCTGGAGAAATTATTTTAGATATGAAATCCTTTTCTCTTGTTCCCATTTGAACCACTTGATCAGAAATTTACATACTCCATAAATTGACCCCTTGGTTCTATAAGCAACTGGCAATTAAAATAGAATCCAAGTGATATTGTTCTCCAAGAGGCTCACAGCTGGCGTGGGGGGGACAAAACTCAGGGATTTGGTCACAGGCTATTTTCAGCCTCTGATAGCAGTTGTGTTACTCATGTCTCATTCACCCTCTCCCCTCGGCCTCCCTCCTGCCCTTTCCTAAGCAGGCCAAGACTGGTGACAGTCTCTATATATTTAAAGAGCACGAGAGCCCCCCTTACTCAGTTGAGCCGAGGAGAGACCACATAGGCAGGTGAGTGGAGTGAAGCAGGCATTTGGGCTGGGGGCGGGCTGGCGTGGTGGCTGGTTGGGACTAGAAAGCATCACATAAGAGGAAGGGTGTGTTTCATGTTCCAAGTGCCAGCATCCGCTCTGGTTCAGTGCAAGGAGGTTTAAGTTATACTTGATTCTGGTGTGGATCTAGCGGGGCTTAAAAAATTCCTAAATTCCTAAAAAGAGGATTAATATTTGGGGGCTCAAGGGAACCTCATAGATAGAGAAATGAGTAAGGGATTATTTTTGGTCTAAAACTACTTTCATGGTGGAGTATTGTTCCCTACTGTCTTAGGTGAGATGGCAGGAAAGAGAAATAAGAGAAAGTCCAGCGGGCTAAATTTCAATAGATCTGGGCTAAATTTCTAGTCCTAGAACCACCACATAACTAGTGGATGAGAGACTTTGAGGAAGTCCTTCAGGGTCTTGGTCCCCATCTCTGCAAGGATCGATATAAACTGGTGACATTTTTCTAAACTGTAAAGGACTGCACGGATACGAAGCGGTTGTAATAGACCCGATACAGATGACAGCGTTCCGGGGCTCTAACTATGCTTTGGAATCGCACTATTCAAAAGGTGTGGGTGAATGACTGAGATTTCGGGTTTGTTGGTTTAAAATAATTTTACATCCCAAAGATGTTCAGCAACAGGCTTGCTTGTAATCATTTAAAATTAATCAAAACTGGACCCAAAAAAGACATTGCTACATTGAAAGTCCATTAAAAGCTGTACTAAATCAGAAGATAATTCCCAGATGGGGGTGAGGGGTGATTTCCAGTGTTTCTTCCAAGTTTCAGTCAAGGATTTTTTTTTTTTTTTAATATCTCAGTGAATGATGGGCAGAAGTGCGACTGAGACTAAGAAGCGATTTTAAGCCGTGGTCTCAGGGCTTGGTGCCCTCCCGGGGCGGACACAGGTGCTTCTGCAGCCAGCTGCACAGGCCACCGGTCAGAGCCAGGGAGCCAGGCAGGAGGCAGGGGTGCGGGGAGGCGGGAGGGAGGGAGGGGAAGGGAGCGTGGGCAGCAGCATCCACAAGCCAAACAGCCAAAATCTTCTCAGAGAAAATGGAGACAGAATCTTGCTAGAACACCAATTCAGAAATCCTGGGAACTTTGAGGAGAAAGTAGAAGAAAACAAAGAGGATCAGTTATAGAGTCTGTCCAAATGATAGCTCTGAATATCACTTAACTTCTTGGAGTTTCCATTCTCTGAACAGCAAAATTAAGATAAGGCCACCTATCTCAAAGGAATTTGTGAGAATTGAATGAGATAAAATATAGGAAAGTATGTTATAAAGCTAATAAAACTATACGAATGTGCAAGGCCTTTGAGAAAAGGCACAGAGACAGACCCAATGGGTTCGGGAGGATTTCCTGCCAAGTACAAGTGCAAGGATAAAAGTCCAGAGGTCAGAGTGGGTGACGAGCTGACCAGGAGTGAGAAGACAATTAATTTGTTTACAAGAAGAAGGACACAGGACTAGGAATATAATACATGCGAAACACAACTGCTGAGGCAGGACTTCCAATGGCAATTCCAGATGTTTGGGAATACCGTATGTCAAGGGTTGGGCTTCACGGTCAAAGAGAAACGTGATGCAAATGTGGAAAACCTGCAGTTATTCATCCCAGCGAAGAAATGCAGGAAGGGAGACAGCAGTGGTCTCGAGGGCTGCGGTGGACGGAGCCCGTTCTGGGCTTCACTGTGGACCTCATCATGGGAAAGAGTCTGTCATGATTTGATAGCTGCTTACTGCCCTGGGCAGGTGTGGAACAAGCATCAGCTTATTTAAGTGTCAGAAAACGTCCTGCAAAAAGTCATTCTTCAGTGGAAGAAATGAAAGTTCAAGAAAGCATAGCCATCCCCCAGGGTCACGTGTCTTAGAAGTGGCAGAGCCAGCATGTAACCTGGGGTATGGTGTGATCTTTAAAAATAAATTGTGAAGGTCAAAATGGAACAAAGAGTGAGTTTTGGAGAGGAAAAGGCAGCCACACTTTAGAGTTAATTTCAGCAAAGGTGTAATATGGCCATGTGTTACAGCCTTGGTTTAACAGGTGTGTCTACCGTGTCTGAGTTTTAAAAGGGTGACAGCGACACTCGGGTTTGTTTCCTGGCAGTGAGCAACCTGTGTTTCCCAGGCTTTGCAAAAGGGCCTCCAGCTGGCAGATTTCATCTATCTGGGTTCAGAAGCTAAGAAGGAAGCCACTGACCTTGAGTGTCTTACACTGGGGGCTGAAGGGCATGGTCTCCCCTGGGCCACAGAGACCCTGCTTGGACAGGCTGCTTCCAGATGGATCCAACCCAAGGGGGCCCACTCTCCCTGGCCTGCCCACACCTGTTGCCGGGTGTGGCATACTCTGAGGGCTGAACCAGAAGGACCATGTAGAAAAAGCAGGGAGAGATTTGTTTGTTTTAAGAAAATAGATTTGGAAACGGGAGATAAATAATACTAACAACAATACCAATAATGCAAGCAACTAAAATTATTAAATGCCTGCTATGTACTAAGTAATTATATACAGCATCTAAGCTATTATTGTCTATTTAACCTGAAGACAACCTTCTCAGACAAGCCTTCTCATCCAGTCTTCATGTGCATGAGGACACTGGACTCGGAGAATTTGAGCCATCTGCCCAAGGTCCAACAGTTAGTGTTTTTGAACCCTGGCTTGTTTCTTTCCAAAGCCCGTGCTTTTTCACCATGCCATGCCATCTTTCTTTCCTGAATTAAGAGAAGACTATAGAGACACCGTATTTGAGAGGGGACACCCCTGGGCAGTGTTTCTGCAAGGTGAAGCTTCGACTGCTGTTCTGATCCTTAAATCTGTCTCAGGGCTTGAAGGACCCTTGAAGGGCCTTCAGGGCATAGCAGCCACCTGGACATCCATCGCCCCCAAGCTGAAAGTCACGTGGACATCCATCCCCCCCAAGCTGAAACTCAACAGTGTGAGAGATCTCCCCAACTCAAGGGAGCCCTTTCCACGTTTAAACAGCACTGGCTCTTAGAAAGTCCTGCGTTTTACTGAGTCGCCTTCAGTCTCCCTGTTGCTCTCACCTGTGAGTAGCCTCTCTGTCCCACGGAGAGACCACGGATCTCTCACACCTCAATTGCCATCAACAGGGAAGTTTGGTTAATGGAGGTGTTGACCCTTGTCCCCTCTACAGTGTTGTGAGCAGGAGCAGGACGTACAGAAGCAGCTTTACTGGGGTTTGAACTGCAGCTCTGCCACTCACTAGCTGTGTGACCTTGGACAAGCTACTTAAGCTCTCTGTTCAGTTTTCTCATCAGCAAAATGGGATAACAAAATTTGCTCTGCAGGGCTGTTGTAAGTATTAAAGATAATTTACATAAAGCAACTGACAAATAGTAAAAGATAAATAGTAACTAATATTGATCTGAGAATACAGCTTTGAAGTCAGAGAAACCTAAGGTCCAGCTTAGCCTTGTGACACATACCAGTCATGTGACTTTGGGCAAGTGATATAATTTCCCTAAGACTCCATTCCCCATCTGTAAAGTAAATGTTATAATAGCACCTACAGCACCTGGCCCCAGGGCTGTGCTCTGGACACATTAGCTTCAATAATAACATTATTATCTTAGTAATGATGATGATATCACTTAGATTCCACATATGTGTTCCTGTGATCCAAAATCTTTGTCTCAGCCAGTGTAGACAATTTAACTCATTATATGGAATTAGGCATCTAGTAGGATGACCAAGTGAATCAGCACTGAGCGGAAAACAGCAGCATTGTGGCATTGTCACTTAAGGTCTCTGCTAAAAGTCCTGGCCTGATGTTCCCTCCCAGGTTCTTTAATGGACCTACAAAGAAGAAACTGCATCACTAAGTGCCCATTTTATGTATCCCACCACTTCTGCCCTGAGGCATCATCTCTCAGTTTCACAGTTGGTAGTGAAAGAGAGAGAGAGGTGGGAGGAAGGGAGGAAGGGAGGAGGCAAGGAAAGAAGGAAGGAAGAAAGGAAGGCAGGGAGGGAACTGGATTAGGAAGAATTTGCCCAAGATATTCAATGTGGTTATTCTTTTAAAAATTCAGATTGATACATGACAACTTAGAGTTGTGGCAGAACTACTTACCTCTTACATATGATAATACTCTACAGTTTACGAAGTGATTTGACAGTACTTGAATGATACGATTCTCCCAGCAATAGTGAGCTAAAAGAGACTATTGCCCCCATTTTAGCTAGGATACTGAAGTTCAGAGAGGTTAGTTTTCCCAGATCACTTTGAAGAGGCTTTGAAGAGGCAAGATGGAACTAGAACCCTGGCCTCCTGCATCTATCTGATCCAGTACATTTCCCACCCACCCACTGAAGCACATTCCCAGTGCAGTCTCTTCCACAGCTTTGAGTCTACACAAGGTAGTCTCTCACTGGGATCTGGGTATCCAAGGCTGGAGTCCAACCTCTCCCAGGCTGATGCGGCAGGGCTCTCCATTCTGTCTCATCCGCATAAATTCCAGACTATCCCCCATTTCAGTCCTGACCCACGACTTGTCTGTGATAACATAGCCATCTCAGGGACTGGCTCAGAGAGTAGTGCCAGGTGGTGTGATGGAGATTGTGACCCAGGTGACAAATGTGGCTGAGTGACGGGCAAGCCTATATTTGGTGTCCCACCTTCAATGACCCTTGCCAGTACCAGGCAACACTGATAAACAAATGGCCCATCCCTTGGTACCTTGCCAGGGTAAACTCACATTCCAGGCCTGGCTAGGGGAGTGTTGAGACACAGGAATTCCAAAGCCTTGCTGGAGGCTGAAAAGGTTATACATGTAAGCCAGGAACTAGACGGGATTTCAAACCATAGTTACTTAATTATTAGCACATTGGTGCCATTTGAACAACCTGAAGTGAAGTGAGTAACAATGCTTTGCCTTTGAATAACTTCCCAGTACTACTTTAAATTCCATCATATGTCCATGACCTTCCTGAGCAGGAGACAATATTTTCAACGTTTTTCACCCAAGTTCAAGGTCACAAGGTCAATATAAGAATCCATGTCTTTAGATTCCAGATGCTTTAAAACACTCTCTGCTTTTTGGCCAAAGAAATCAAAGACATCTTCTGTGTTCAGCCTCAGTAGTTAATATTCCCATCTTCAGAAATGGAACTGAGTATCTGTTAATAGAATACTCACAGAATTCTATTTTGGGTTTTAAGTACTGATGATGTATGTATGTCAGATATTTATGATCACTGAAATACAACCTGTGCTAGGATACATTTGCTTGTGAAGAAGGTATTATCTGTAATCTTATTCTCATTTTAAAAAGGATACCTAAGCTTTGCTGAATATGAAAATGTGTGTGTGTGTGTGTGTGTGTGTGTGTGTGTGTGTGTGTGTGTATTTCCATCCCCCAAGAGGTATATCTGTCTCCCACTAACTTGCAGGACATGCCAATGGAATCTCCACTGAAAATCTGAAATGAGAAATTTGACCTAGGGTTGTTTTCATTGAAAATTTCTATATTATTAATTTTACAAGTGTCACTGTCATGTTCCTTGATAAAATATATTAAATTTCTCCTCTATTTTATATCATGTTGAAACTCAGGTCCAAAATGAATACGAGCAAAATTATGTGATCCTTCTCTTTTCTAGAAAATGTATTATCTTTAATGAAAGAAGAATGGATCTTAGAAAAAGAAGATAGCTAAGAAAATACCCATAAATATTTGCTTTTTTATGCTACACCTTCATTCTAAATGAGGAGGCCAGGCAATCTTAAAAATCTATTCTGGGCTGGGCATGGTGGCTCACGCCTGTAATCCTAGCACTCTGGGAGGTCTAGGCGGGAGAATCGCTTGAGCTCAGGAGTTCAAGACCAGCCTGAGCAAGAGCGAGACTCCACCTCTACTAAATACAGAAAAATTAGCCAGCGTGGTGGTGTGCACCTGAAATCCCAGCTACTCGGGAGGCTGAGGCAGGAGGATCGCTTGAGCCCAGGAGTTTGAGGTTGCTGTGAGCTAGGCTGATACTAAGTTGGCACTCTAGCCCAGGTGACAGAATAAGACTCCATCTCAAAAAAAAAAAAAAAATCTCTTCCAACCCTGAAAGTCTATAGTTTAAATGAAGTCCAAAATAAACAAATTGGGCTCTGTTAGAGGATATTAAGGCCTCTATGCCTTTCTGCTTGCTCTTTTTTCTGCATGAATGTCTTTTCTCTTTTTCTCTATCTGGTGAACTTCTATTAACCCTTCAAAACCCTGTCTGAATGTGATCTCTGCTATGACCCTCCAACAACCCACTGTTTTTACCCCCAGCCTAAATGTGGCTGGCCACTCCCTCATTTGGCTTCCATGGCACTTCTCACAAGACTCTTCTCTGCTACAAAGTACTCAGATTTCTGCCCAACTTCCTCACTAGAATACGGGGCTCTCAATGCCAGGGGACCCAAATTACCATTTTTGTAAGTTTTCCTCCCTTAATCCCTCACTGAGTACCTAGTGCAGTGATGACACATGATAGGTTAGGTAGTAAATGCACGGTCAGTGAGTGAGTGAATGAATGAATGAATGAATGGATATAGGCTTGATTCCAAGCCTTTCAACTCAAAATCCATTATTCTTTCCATTATCCTGAACAACCTGAACTATAGAAATAGAAACACTAAAGGTTTCCTTTTTAAAAGTTATTTTCTATAATTTCACTGAATAAACAGAAGAGCCATTTCTATGAGAGGAAGGATCACATGTTCCTAGCTAACCTCACAGCTTCTCTAAGTGGGGAAAGCTCTTTGGGGGATATTTAGATAGGAATGTTCCCTTCAGTCCTAGTGTCAGGTTCAATGGTCTGTTTGCTATTTACTTTCTGTTTCTTAGCAAGAAACTGTCTTTGTTATGAGACTGAGAGACACTCCGGACCAGTTGACCCAGGAGGGCTTAGTGTTAATCGCCAACTATTATAAGAAGGTGACTGGCTTCCCAGAAGGGAAAGAGAAGGTCAGAAGCAGCCACTCAGAACGGCCTGATAGTGCTTAGTGTCAATGACAAGATGACACACCAGGCTTCTTAGAAACCAAAGGATCCCAGTGGAAATTCAGCTCCCCTGGGCAGCTGGCAGGATTCTAGAAATTTCATTGCATATCAATGGCTAATTTCAGTTCTGCTGTGGGGGAAACTGAAAACTTAGATTCCTACTTAAAGACACAGACACAGAAAGACCATTATTTTTAAATCCTGTTTTCTGAGTAATATCTCTTAAGCATGATCTTCTGGTGAGGAGACAATGACAGTACAAGGGCTGCAGCCATCAGCAGCTCCTTGCAACCGAATGTCTCTGGGGTGCAGGAGGACACGCCAGTACCGTGGTCTGGCTCCTGTCTGGCGCTGGGAACCTAGTCAAGCACCTTCCTGCACATCGTGTCATTTGGTTCTCTAAACCTGCGGTCCCCAACCCTCGGGCTGTGGACTGGTACCAGTCTGTGGCCTCTTAGGGACCTGGCTGCCCACCCTCATCCCCCTGCAGTCTGTGGAAAAATTGTCTTCCCTGAAACTTATGAATGTGGGGGGTGCACACAGCGGGAGGTGAGCTACAGGGCAGCGAGCATATTTACAGCCACCCCCCATCGCTGCATCACTGCCTGAGCTCCACCAACACCCCCCATATCCCTAACCCCATTCATGGAAAAATTGTCTTCCATGAAACTGGTCCCTGGTGCCAAAAAGGTTGGGGACCACTGCTCTAAACAACACTGTAAAGCAGCAAGGAAAAGAATGGCTCCCTTCGTCGTATAGATGGGAAAACAGATGTAAGGAAAAGCTATGTGGTTCATCCTGGTACACACAGCAAGCAGAGGGTGACCCTGGGAGTGGGAGCAGAAGGTAGGTTTCCAGCCTACGGACGTGGCAGAGTGCCAGTATGTCTTACTGCCTGGTGATGGCGCTCTTAAAAAGGAGTTCATTGATATGAGGACTAAATCTAAATGGGAGATCTTATATATATTTCTATCAGCGAGATAAGCTAAGACTTTGCTACCCAAAGGGTAGTCCGCTGCCAGCAGCATCAGCATTGCCTGGAGGCGGTTAGAACTGCAGAATTTCCTGCCTCTCCCCAGATCTACCAGACCAGAATCTGCGTTCTAGCAGGATCCAAGGTGACTGAGAAGCACTGAGCTAGACATGAAGACAATACCATTTTCCTATGTGACTCCCACTTTGATGGAATAATTTTTTACACTCTAGATGGAAAAATAATAATACTCAATATTTGTGTATAATTTTATGTACACAAAATTAGCCCATTCATTCCTTCCAAGAACTCTGTGAGATGACATAGGGGCAGATGCTATTGAAATTTAAAAGAAGAGGAAACTGAGTCCCAACGTGGTAAGTGATCACTCAAAACCATCTGAGCATCTGAGCTTATTCAGTGGTTAGCACACAGTAGCTATTTGACGAATGAATGAATGAACCACCAAACAAACCGGGCTGAATCCTGGTCTTCAGGCCATTGCACTGTTAGGGACTGGTTCACTCCTGGGGTCATCTAAATTTAAGGGTATTTGCTTTATATCCTGTTAGACTTGACTTTGGTCAGAGAGTCTTCAAGATGCCAAACTGGGGCGGAGGCGCAAAATGTGGAGCCTGCGACAAGACCGTCTACCACGCGGAGGAAATCCAGTGCAATGGAAGGAGTTTCCACAAGACCTGTTTCCACTGCAGTGAGTTGGGTGACGCCACGGGGCCCCTCACAGCCAGAGGACATTGCAAACCTCACAATTAACTGCAGATGCTGTCAGCCAGTGGTTCTCATTGTGCGGGCCCGGAATTGGCAGCATCACCATCACCTGGGAACTTGTTAGAAGTAGAACTCTACTAAGACACGAGGGTGCTCTCCCCGCTCAAAGTCAGAACAAGCTGGCCTGCCACCACTCTCTGTGGGGAAAACCTTGATCCAGTGGCGACATGGACAGCATGTGACTTGGCAGAGAAGGGAAGCCAGTGTTTATCTGGAGCCAGGGTGGACTTGGCTCTCTGTGTTGCCCCCGCTGGCCAGCTGTCAGGGAAGCCAGCTGTGACTGGTCCTGCCTAAGAAAGAACCTGTGTCAGGCAGGGGGCAACACGAGCCAACTCCGTAAGACTCAGAAAGGGAAGCGTTTCAGGGCCTGGGCACCAGCAACTTCATAAAGAAAATCTTGACCATCACCTGCCAGACACAGATTCACAAATCTCAAAGCTAGGGGGACCTCTGAGATCCTGTGGTCCCCCTGAGAGTCTGGCTCTGCCTGACTCATGTGACTTTGAAGAGGTCATTCTCACCTCCAAGCCCAGGTCGCATGCATCTGCAGCAGAGCCGAGCACCGTCGCACTCCCAGCCCGGTGTTCTGTGCAGGACTGCGTTCTGCAGAGTCTCCTGGCAGCTAGTCCTGTTTGGGGAAAAATCGGCCATGGCTGTGAAATGGCCACTTACCTTCTCTGCTTCCCTCCAGCAGGTCTGGCTTCAGGGCTAGCTTTGCTGGGTATTTGGGTGGCCCCCTCCCCATCTAGTCCCCAACTCCCCACCACACCCCCATACCTCAGCCCAGTGGCTGCAAGGCACCCAGGTAGCTGCAAACCGTTTCAAACAGAACTCCATCTGTTAGGACAGGGAAATTCTCCATCCTTACGCTGCCAGAAACGGTAACGTTTTATCAGCTGCAGGAGTTTCCATTACCCCTTACCTCCCACAGCAAACGTAATTATCATCGAAGAACAGGTGAACTGCTGCTCTGAGTGATTGGGTTGGTGGACTTAACTAATGCTTTGGGTTTTAATGATGAGTAATTGTTTTTAAGTCATCTCATACATCCCTCGGATTCACCATTGTTATTACAATTACGCAGAATTCATTGCTAGAGAGAGTTCATTCCATAACCCTCTGGCTTTTGTCCAAAAATAGCCAGTGTTCTTTAAAAAAAAAAAAAAAGTGGGAGTGAGGAATATTGGAAAGAACACTGGAATTGGAGTAAAAAGGACTAGAGTTTGAGTCTGGGCTCTGCCGTGCACTGACTATGCAACTTTGGGCAGGTCATTTCACCATTGTGAGCCTCAATCTCCCCATCTATGAAACAGAGACGGTTATATGTATCACACAGGTTGTTACAAGGAAGAAACTGGGGTTCTTGATCTGGAAATCCAGGCTTCTAGGCCTTTATATTAGGTAACACGCAGGAATCGGGGCTCAGGTCTGTCCCCATCACTACCTCCCCTGCCTCCGGAACGGGACTAAAATTAGCCTCAGTGAATATCACGGAGCCCTTCAAAGGCCATGAAAAGTACAGAAACTGCTCAATCCTGATTCTTATATGATGAAAAAAAAGATAAGCTCCTCTCCTGCCTCAGCCTCCCCCTCCTCGCCCCCACAGATACACACACACACACACACACTTCCCTGATGTCATCTGGGGTGAGACACTCAGGGACCTGGTTCTTAGCAGGTCCAAGACCACACGCGTGGTTCCAGTGCTGGCCTCTGCCCCTTGCTAGCTGGGTCCCATCGCACCCTATTTCCTCATCTGTGAAATCAGGACTGTCTTAGAGTGTGCAATTCAGGGCAGATGCTCCGGTCAGGAATCAAAGTTGTATTCTTGGCCTGAAGCCCCCTCGTGCTGGGTCTCTGGCACCGAGCATGGCATTGCGGGTGTAGGGAAGGGGAGAAGGCTCTCAGCCCGAGCCCCTGACCCTTCCTTTCCCTGGCAGTGGCCTGCAGGAAGGCCCTCGACAGCACGACAGTCGCGGCTCACGAGTCCGAGATCTACTGCAAGACCTGCTATGGTCGCAGGTACGGCCCCAAGGGCATCGGGTATGGACAAGGCGCCGGCTGTCTCAGCACGGACACGGGCGAGCACCTCGGCCTCCAGTTCCAACAGTGAGTTCCCGCCCCTCTCCCCCCTCCCTGTTAGAGTCTCCAATTATCAGGACAGTTCATTCTGTTCCCATAGCAACGTTTTCTGGAAGTGAGAGAATGGACTCTATTGTTGACTTGCCAACAATGGGAATACTCAGTCTGACCAAGTCTGAACAACGTGTCATCTCTCCAAAGACTCTCTTTAAATTATCTGCCTTTCTAAAGGGCAATTACTTTTACACCATGGCTCTTGGTTTGCATGTCAAGAGAAAACCCAGAAAGTACAGATGTTCCATTGTTTGACCTTTGCAAAATCACATGGAGTCTCTTTTTTTCCCCTTTGAGAGTTTCTGTGTAAATCATATAAATATGGCAGGAAGCAATGGCCATTCTCTGTGTGCTTGACATGAAAAGATTTTTTCCCTTAGGTTGTAAGATGACTAATGTCCGCATGGCAGGGTGAGTGTGTCTGCAGGGGTGGGCTGAGCTTTGGAATAAACAATCAATTACAATTGTTCTAGGGGGCTCTCCAGCTGCCTGTGGCCAATGCAGGAGTGCCGGAGTGCCCCCAACATTATCCTATGGAGCTGGGACATCACACTGGCCACCTCCATCCACCAGTCTGCTCCCCTTGGTTCACTTTCTCGGTGATCACACTGACCTCAGCCCAGACCTGAGGATAGTCCGATGGCCCCTGGCCTGCAGCCACTGTCTGGCCAGCTGGCATCTGGGCTCAGCCCCGCAGTGGAACTGGCCACAAAGGCCCAGATCAACTGAGGAAGTGTCCCACGGAGGGCCTGCCCCAGAGAGCACTTAGATGTCTGAGGAGTCACCCCCATAAAAGAGAGTAACCCATGGGAGAGCCTGGAAAAGTTGGGGAATGTGTGATTAGTCATCTTAAGGAGAGGATTTCTCTTTGTTCATTTTTCTCATTATTCAATCTAGCTGAAGACTCTTCTCAAAGAAGAAAAGATGATACCAACAGCATTCTCTGCCCCCTAGTAACTGAAGTTTGCTTTTCAACATTAGGGCTTCCTTGTGATGCTGCGCAAAGAGTGACGAGAGTCTGAAGACCTGGGTTTCATCCCAGCCCCACCACTTACCTGAGCCGCCTGGCCCCGGGCAGTCCCCCCTCTGACCCTCACTGTCCAGCTAGCTCCACTGCTTTACAGGGCTGTGGCAGCTCAAGTGACATAATGCACAAGGAAACACCAAAAGATATAAGCACACAAGGGGCTATTACTGTGCGTCTGTTTTGGACATTGTTCCCTGGAACAGGTGACCTTCACATCAGCATGACAGCTTGAATTGTGGTGAGGAAAGCATCAGTCCTTCGGACTGTGGTTTTTCAGGAACTGGTTAGCACCAACTGTCAAGATCCTATCTTGCCCTGTAATTTTCACAACGCACTTCAGAAAGGAAAACTGTGGCCTTCGAGATAGCACAGAAAAACATAAACACGCACAGCAGCAATGACAACACAAGGACAACAACACAAGCTGACATACCCGGAAGACTTGCTAAGTACTCTACAGCAGAAAGGAAAAATTTAAACCATTTTAGCTAACATTTATAGCTCTTCCTACATGCTGGGCAGGCACGGTTCTAAGTGCGTTACACATGTTATCTCATTGAACCCTCTCCACAACGCTGTGAGAAAGGCTCTGGGATTATCCCCATTTTCCAGAGGAGGAGTCTGAGACAGAGACATGAAGTAACTTGCTCAGGGTCACACAGCTTGTACTGTTTGCCAAGGGAGGTCTACATTTCATCCGTTTGCCTATTTCGGCCAGGTCCCCAAAGCAGGCACGCTCAGCCACCACCAGCAACCCTTCCAAGTTCACTGCGAAGTTCGGAGAGTCGGAGAAGTGCCCTCGATGCGGAAAGTCAGTCTACGCCGCTGAGAAGGTCATGGGAGGCGGCAAGGTAAGGCCTTCTGTGTGAGCCGAAGGGGGTTTGCTCATCTCCACCAGACCAGCTGGGAGCAACGGGACAGACAGTGGGAACCGTGTGGCAGGTGGGGCCAGACCTCTCATTCTCCTTAGCTCCCGGAACCACTTTGGAAGGCACACGTGCTCACCCACTCTCCCAGGCTGGGACCGTCACCCTGCAGGCCTTTGGAAAGCTAGAACCAGGGCAGTTAGGTGCAATAAGCATGAGCCTACTGGGTGGGCGGCACCGAGCTAAAAGCTCCAGGGATACAAAGGTCCACACACCCCCTGCCCCCAAGTGTCCACAATCCTTCCAAAAAGGTGTCAGCCCTGGGGCCCCTCACCACTGCCTAATTTAGGCTGCTATGTAGGGAACCGCTCACAGCGGGAAGAAGCATCCTCACTCACAAATGCTCCTGCTCAGGGAAGGCATCAGATGTCTGAGACAATTATGCACGCTTGCTCTACAAGTTCCGGTTTCAGGCCCAAAGCCACAGTAGTCACCAAAGGAGCTACACCTGAGGAAAGAGAAAAATCCTGTTTACACTAAATGGGGGGACGGAGAGCGTCTGGCTTCAAATGCAAGGGCAATCTCCATCCAAGACCAGACATTTGAAGACCTAAGAGAACCTCTAGGCTGAGGCAGGAACATCACTCGATCCCAGGTGGTCAAGGCCAGCCAGGGCAACAGAGCAAGACCCCATCTCAAAATTTAAAAAAAGAGTGAATCCCCTGGATAATTGCCTTATCTCTTTACTTTTTTCCTTCTTTAACTTTATATTCAATATAAACATTACCCACTGCTCCAAGTCCAAGTCCTTCTCCAACCAGTTTGTTCCTTGGATCTTTTTGGCCTGGGAATTCTGAAGGAATACATACATAAATCACCCTGATAAATCCATCTACAGGGTTCTGAGAATTGCTAGCCAAAGCCATAGCACCTCATTTTCTCCAAACTCCTGGGAAAATTATTCTGGGGGCCCATTAGGTCAGTGAATGGCTGAGACAGTGGCACTCCTTTGCACACTGCTGGTCAGAGGACTTGAAATGGAAACAGAATGTGCTGCCCACCTCACTAATATGCAACTCTCCTGTGCCCCCCAGCCTTGGCACAAGACCTGTTTCCGCTGTGCCATCTGTGGGAAGAGTCTGGAGTCCACGAATGTCACTGACAAAGATGGGGAACTTTACTGCAAAGGTAAGTGATTCCAGAGACTTTCTTGGGATATGTTTTCCCAAAAAAAGTCTCCTGGGAGGGGAAGTTGAGGCCTGCCTGTGCCTGCCGGGAGGCATGGCTGCTCAGCCCGGGCAGGGTTTGCATCCTCAGGATGGGGAGAAAAACCACCTAGGGGAAAGCAATCTCCTGCCCGATGCAGCTCAGGTCCTCTTCACTGGAGCACCTGGCAGGGACCAGGTGCTTGCAGATGCTCAGTGGTTCAGGGTGGCTGGGTGCCTGGGGGAGAGAGGAAGAGGAGGAAACTGTGTTCCCTTTGGCCTTGGAAGAGGCCTCGGGCCTGGACAAACAGCATCATAGTCGCTTCTGAAAATCCAAATGCCCCCTGTCCACCTGAATGGCAGATAAGGGTGACTGGAGGAGGGTGAACACTTGAGTTTATTACTGCATATCTATCTCCTTCCTCCCTCCGTCCCCTCCCTCCCCACCTCCCGACAGTTCTGTTTCTGATGTACATCACTTATTGACCACAGGGACAGATCAGGTTTTCCTCCTGGTCCTCACAGCTCTGCGCCTCCATAATCCCTTGGTCTTGTGGAGAGGCGGTAGAGACTTAGCTCCTTCCTGACACCATGAACGGAAGAGACGCACTAGACCAAGGCCATGTGTCCTCAAGCCCAGAGCCTCCGCTAGGCCTCTTCTGTTGCTTAGCAGACCTTCATCACTTAATGATGGTGCCTCAAGATCTCCAATGCATGTGTTGGAATGGAGCAGGGGGAGCAATGGAGAGGGGTTAAGAGAGAGAACTTTGTTACTCAAGACTAGGTTGCCAGAGCTTTTCCCACGATGAGATGGGAACTAGCCCACTATCTGACAGATGGTTGCCATCTCCGGGCAGTAGAAGACACAGAGGATCCTCAGCATGCATAGGCCATAATGCCCTAAAACGTTGTTGCAGTCAGCAGGGAAACCAACATGTAAACACACAATCGCATTTCAAAGTGAAAAGAGCTTTAGCAGAGGAACACTCATAATGCAGTTGTCTACAAAATGGAAAGTAATCAGGTTGGGGGGATGAGAAAGGTGCCTTAGAAGACGTGCTTCCTCTGGGGCTTGCAGGGTGAAGGTGGGGCAGTCCAGGCACAGGGAGTCGTGATCACAAACACACCTAAGCTGGGACATCATGGCTCATTCCAAGAACTGCAAGTGGTTGTGTGTCCCTAGAGCGTAGGAGGGAGGCAGGAGGCAGGAGGCAGCAGGGGACGAGGCTAGACAGGCCATGCAGAGCCAGAGTACGCTGAATAAATGGGAAAATGTCTGTGAACAAACACAGTGAAGTGTGAAGAAGTATAAACAATTTTATTAGTGGATCTAGGATAAGTATAGTTCAATTTATTTAAAAGTTAACTTATATGCATAAATTTATCAAAAGGATGCGTCTAACAGGTAAAAGGATTGTGCCCAGAAATAATGGTGCTAACCAATGTATTCTCTCTCCCCTCATCCCCTTCTCATCCACAGTTTGCTATGCCAAAAATTTTGGCCCCACGGGGATTGGCTTTGGAGGCCTTACACATCAAGTGGAAAAGAAAGAGTGAAAAGGTATACCATCTCTCGGATTTTTCACCCACCTAAAGCATTTGCCAAGTAATCCTACCAGATGGAAACCGTTCCCCACACAGCCTCTCATTTGTAGTTGGACAGTGTTTCTCTCCAGAAGTGATAATAGCCTTTTCCTAAAGTTAGAAGAGACCTCTGGACAAAACTTACATAAAATGTAATCTGTAACAAATGCTTCGTTATTTATAATACGTGGGGTGGGAAAGGCAATAAATATATGTTTGAGTGGTATCTTTTATTGTCTTCTGGATCTTTTCTGGATAAAGGAAAATTTTCAAAAAACACAGAGCTAGTTCAGAAAACTAGTTGCAGAGAATGTAATGAGTCTGGACGTCAACTGGGAAAGGAATGAGAAGGAAGAAACCACAGGCAAAGGAAGGCAGTCTCTCAGAAGCTGTCGGCTGAGTGTTTCCTAGTTATTGCTAATGGAGAAGAAAACAGTAAGTTCGGGAGAAAATAGAGAACATGATAGCAAATTCTAAAAGGAAAATCAAAACTAATAAAATTGCTGAAGAGTTGATCCTTTTGTCTTATCACGAACTATGTAATGTTACACATTTCGTGAAAACTCAGAAATGACAACAAAGCATGGCATTTGCTTCTGCATTATAAACAACATGAGGATGATTTTCTTTTATTCTAGGACAATTCCCTGGGGTTTAGCAATTTTCTTAAGACTCCTACGTCAAATTGCCAGCCTCACAAATGAAACACAGCCAATTAGAAGTGTCTTTCTCTGCTTCTTCAGCAAGTTCTCAGCAGCTCCGGTGCTTGTATCTTCTTAGGCTTCTACTTTTAACAACCACAGCATTTCTCCCACCGCCATGCAATTCTGAATTATTTGGAGTAAATGAAAGCAAATGAAAATCTATCGTAAAAACTATGAAACACTAGGCTAAACCACAGGTTTTTCTATGCTCCAAGTCCCAAGGAAGGCTTTCTTTAGAATGAGCATTTATTCAGTACTGCTTATGTGTTGTCTTGGACGAGGCTCTGCACAAACTTTAAAAGCAATATACTACCTTGGCCCTCTGTTAGGGACTCCCAGGTTTGCTGAGGGGTAAGACACACGTGTGAAATGACTACGGGACAATGCAACTCTTCCTCTTCTGCTGCATTTCACAGTTCCTAGCCCCACAGCCCACCCATCCAGGAAGACTGAAGCTAAAAAGTTCAGTCATCCTTAGCCTTGCCCTCTTCCTCACCCTTCTTTGTCTCATTCCCCAAGACTCCTTGATCCCAAATCCCTCCATTCCCGGTGTTTAGTATGTATGGTAGTCTGCTAGGGCGCCTTGGCAAAGTACTACAGACTAGGTGTGGCTTAAACAACAGGAATTTGTTGTCTCACAGTACTGGAGGCTGAAGTCTTTGAGATCAAGGTGTTGGCAGGGTTGGTTTCTCCTGAGGCCTCCCGCCTTGGCTTATAGATGGCCGTCTTCTCCCTGTGTCTTCACACGGTCTTCTCTGTGTGTCTGTGTCCTCATCTCCTCTTCTTAGAAGGACACCAGTCATGTTGAATTAGGGACCATCTGAATAACCTCATTTTAACTTAATTGTCTCTTTAAAGGCCCTTTCTGCAAATGTAGTTACATTCTGAGATTCTAGGGGGTAGGACTACAACCTAAGAATTTTGGGGAGAAACAATTCAACCCATAACAGTGTATCGTATAAGGACTTTCACAAACTGGCCTCAGCCTTACCCTTTCAGCTTAGCTTTAGATAATCTCTTCCACACAAGTTCCAGCTACACTCAAAAGACTCGAAGCTTTCCAAATATGCCTCACCCCATCATGCCTTTGCTAATGCTGTTCCTTCTGCCTGGAATTCCTGGAGGATAAAACCCCCTCCATATTTACGCCTTTAGCCTGGTGAACTCTTATTAGTTAAGACACAGGTCCAATGCCGTCTCCTCTGCAAATCATTCCTGAACTACCTGAGCAGAATTAATCTACCCTGTGCTCTCATAGCCGGTATGTAATTAACATTGCACTCTCTTGTTGCATTGAAATTTTGAATTCCCATTTGCCTCCTTGTTAGAATGTGACATGCTTACATTCACAGTGCTCCACAAATAGGAGGCACTTAATAAACATTTGTTGAGTGAATGAAGTGGAAGTGTAGGCCAGAGTAAATGCAAATTCTGCTAGAATTTAAAATGAGATTATTACATACTGGAGGGAAACAAAACAAAGGAAGAACCTTATTGTGGTTCAGGGATAGTGGAGTTTTTGCTCCTGAGCACACTGTTCTACTACACTTCTCAGACGCCCCTGCTGTCGACTGGGACGTGTGATTGAGTTTGGCCCCTGGAGTCCTGGCTTCCATGGCCTCTCGAGAGAGTCTCCGATCTCTCCACCTCTGGATGCAAAAGGTCCTAGGAAGTGGTGGAGCCACTAGCTGGAAAGGAGCATGGGTCCCTCATGGAAGGACATCTCTTAACAGCTAAAGGGACCATTGCACGAGGAATAAATACTACTATGTTAAGCCACTGGGATTGGGGGGGGATATTTATTATCATGTTTACTCCCTTGACTAATACACACCTGAAATATGATTTGTGCTACATCCAAGTCATTCCACTTCTCACAGCTTCAGTGTCATCCTGTCTGTTTAAGCCCCAGAGGGCATCAAGATTTTGCCTAGTATTTGTGAAAGTGATTCAAATTTGTTGTCTCCAATGTGACTATACAGATCTTGAAGAAAGGAATAAAGTTACAGCAAGATAGCATGACAGTCACATTCCCCTGGCCCTGACAAACACAACTGGGTTTGCCTTGGCTTTAAAATAAAACAGGAACTAAACCTTGCTATTATGCCCCAAGCTACCGCCTCCTCCCTTCTCCTCTCAGAGCCAAGCTGCATGGCTAGATTCCACTTAGTCCTTGGTCTTCCAGCATCTGTCTTCTGAGTCCTCTCCTGGCCCCTACTCTCTACCCACAACCACCACTAATAACCAAGGCAGGAAATAACCTCTTAATCACAAACTCTTTAGTCTTTCCTCAGTTGTCCTCAGCCCCTCCTTAGCTCCTGACAACTGACTGCTTCCCCTCTGAAATGAATTCTTCTCCATGGATTCCATGACACTGTACTCTCTTGGTTAGCCTCCTACCCAATCTCCTCTAAGTTACTTCCTCCTCTCCTCCAGCTTCCTAAATCCATATTCTGCAAGGTCATGTTGCTCCTTTCTCTTTCTCACACTTTTTCTGTTTGTTTGCATTAGTTGCCATCATTGGTCTCTTTTTAAAAAAACCTTTCATACCAATGTGTACTCAAGGGAAAAGACAAACTAGAAGGGAGGGGGTAAGATTCCTTAAGCAAATAGTAAGTAGTGTGTACAGGTAAGAACCAACTGAGGAATCTGACAAAAATTAGAATTTGAAAACTCACTCCCCAGAGACTGATTTGAAAGGCCTGAGATGGAAAATTTGAATTTTTAACAAGTGAGCCCTGGACCCCCCAACCTTGCCTCTGTGATTGGGATCTAAATGGCCTATGGACCACAATTTGGACCACAATGCTCACTCACTTGGTAGGGGTTGGTGAGAAAAGAGAGGGGAGAGAGGATATAGACTAAAAAGTCCTTTTGTCCCTCAATTGAGAATCAGAGGCTTCAAACACAATTCTGCTCACATGATGTCTTTCTTAAAAACCCTTTAATTGGGTTTAAGTAGGTCAAAAATTAATTCAAATATTTACTGAATGAATACTATGTGTGAGGTAATATTTTAGGCGACTGGGATTCTACAGTGGCAACCCCACTTATTTAACAGTATCTATGTGACCTTGGAGCACGTACAAACTTCTTTTGCCTTTAGTCTCTTTATCTGCGAGGTTTTATAGAAGAACAGATCCTTAAGGAACTGAAAGGTCAATGTGATTAGAGGACTAAGTGTGGTCTAGCAAGACAGCAGTAAACAAAACAGGGTTGTATCATTCAGGGCCCTGTAGGTCATGATAAGAATTTTAGCTTTACCCCAAAAGCAAGGGGAACCCACTGAAGGTTTTCAGCAGGAAGGTGCCATGCCCAAGGGCATATACATGCTATACTAAGAGTTAAAGCTGAATTAGCATTTTCTCCAGAACACCAGTGTATGTTGAGGGCACTAAGTAAAAATAATAAACTTTAAGAATTTCTATGTTCTTTCTAAGTAAGATGGAAAACTAAATTAGATCTTGCTTATTGCTATTAACAGTAATCTCAACTCATTCTTGAAATTATGAACTAGTTGCTCTATGTCCTATGTACATCTTTTCTCAGTTTAAGACTCTAGAAGTATTAAGTGTCAGAAAGTAAGTCTCAACTACAAAAAAAAATTTTTATTAAGTGTGAAAGCAAAACAGGTACATCTATTTAAATATTTTTTACATATTTATAGATACAATAAAGACAAATAACTTAGCAAAAATTACAAGTTTAAAGAATAGTACTATTTTGAAACAGCCAATAACATATCTGAAAATACTCCATTTTATCCATAATTAGTGAATATTACCTCCAAAAAAAGGATAGCTTGCATTTTCCTGTGAAAAATATAATTTTTTTTTTTTTGTAGATGTCTGCCAAAGTTATACAGGAACAGTCCATCTTTCTAAATCTAAAAAAGTGTAATGCCTTTATTGAGAACTTCTGTTTTTACCAAATGGCTTTAAAAACCACCAGTGTTTCCCTTTGGGCTTAGGTGAACTCTAAATCTTCACTTTCAGACCACAGGGCGTGAACATAAACAAAAATAAATCAGATTGAGAGTTTTGGGTTACTTTTCTTCATACGGAGCGAAGAACTTTCTCTTTGGCTGGGTGGAAGACCATGGTGTACTGTGATGTCCAGTCTACCACAGAGGGCTTCACCAAGCCAAAGCAGCCACACTGAAAGAAATCTGCCAGGTTCTGCGTGAATCCAAGGCTGCCAAGAAAAAAAGAGAACACGTCTTACCACATTTCCTGTGTAGTTCTTGACAAACATTCATTCAAACCATATACATTTGTTGAGAATCTATAATATACAATGTTCTTTGAAGATCCTGCAGAAATCCAGAAGTAAATCAGACAGTTCCTGGGTTCATGGGAACTTAAAAGCCTAATTACTTTCCTGGACCTGAATCCCTATTTTGAGATTCCCTGGAATATGCCCAGCAAATTAATTGGGTTTTGCTTCATCACTTTATTTTGGGGCCCCTACTCACTGGATTGGTCACTGACATCAATAAATTTCTTTCCTTTAACTCTCACTGCCCTAATTCAGACTTTGATCATCTTAAGGGCCACAAAAGTCAGAATACTTGTAATCAACAAGATGTATTTTGACCCTTAACCTTCTAAGTAGCTCTCTAAATGATATTCTTGTCTCAAGTCTTCTAACTCATTTTACATATTGCAGACTGTCTTGCCCTCCAAAACACAGATCTGTCCATAGCCCCTCGCCTCCCAGTCAAACCCTTTAAAGATGCTCCTCTGCCCAGAGCTCAAATCCAAATTCCTCATCTTTGTATTCAATGCTCTACACAATGTACCACTCAAGTTCTAGCTCTCCAAACTCATCTTTCGAAACCTCCTGCTCCAGCTACTCTGGCTCTATTTTTCCCATGATCATAACTGTGTGGGTCTGGAAGCCACATGGGGGGAACCTCCACCCCTACCTCAGGTAGCCCCCTTACCTATTTAAGTCTTACCAGTTCTCAAGGCCCAGGCCAATCAACGTCCATGTTCCCACTGGAGCTTTCCTGACTACAACTGTCTTCAGCATCATTTTTTCTCCAATAAATTCCTGCAGTACTACTGTCTATTCCACTTATGAGGAATGCTAATTTTTATACACATTCCCTATCTTTTAAGTGTCTAGCCCAATCCCTTACCCACAGTGCTGCTGTTTGGATGACTGTGTTCTGCGTGGGGGATGAAGGTGCTGCTGTCAGGAAAGGACCAATGCTACTCAGGAGCCGCTTCCTCAGTAGAGGGCTGACCATGCAGAACTGATGGGGTGGTAGTGGGTAGACATTCTGGGAATTTATAGGGCCTGGCTCAAGAGGTACAGTAGTCCCCCCTCATCTGAGGTTTCAGTTTCAGTTACCTGTGGTCAACTGTGGTCTGAAAATATTACATGAAAAATTCCAGAAATAAACAATTCATAAGTTTTAAAATTACATGCCATTCTGAGTAGCATGATGAAATCTCGAGTCATCCAGCTCTACCTGCCCAAGACACGAATCATCCCTTTGTCCAGTATATCTACACTGCCTGTGCTACCCACCTGTTAGCCATTTCAGTTATCAGACTAAAAAACATAGCATATATAGGGTTTAGTACTATCTACAGTTTCATCTGCTAAGCGTCTAGATATACATCCCCCCGGGGATAAGGGGGGGACTACCATAGTAAGTAAAAGTAGCTTAGGGGAGGACAAATGAAATCTTTGGTTTGGGCAGGATTTTGGAAGCTAGATTCAAAGCGACTCTAAGGTTTTACCTTTAGTTCCTCTAGTTTATGCTGCCGTTACTGAGCAAACATGCTCCAGCTCTCACCTGTCCTTCTATTTAGACTCTTCTCCAGGGCTTCGAATGCCCTTCCTCCCTTCTCTATCGCACCCTGCCCCACATCTCCCAAGGCTCAGCTTCAAATTCCACCTCCACAATAAGGCTTCCATGCTTTAGTGGGATAATTATTTATTCTTCTTGTTGAACCACCAACAAAGGGACTTTATTATCACTGCCAGTGTGAAAGGATTATCACAAGCTTTACCCTGCTCACCACTCCCCATTGCTTTAGCCATCTCTTCCCAATTAAGTCAATTTCTCTCCTCTCTAAATACACATTGCAGTCATATTCCAGTCTCTGATTCTCTTGTCTAACAGCCTAACAGTTTCATCTTGTACCAAGAGTATGCTTTAAAATAGACTGCGCGTGAGATATGCAGTAGGCATGCAAATCCCTAGAGGGCTCTAGGTCACCTCTGCAGCACTCCCAGCCTCCAAGACCCTGATATAGGTGGCAGGGAGATAAGCTTCAAAGCATGATCTTTCATATCACAAGATGACAGCCTTCCTACAGACACTCTCATTTTCAACTGAGGACAGGTTTTATACAACCAATGCTCCAGGGGGAACATGTCCCAGACCTGAAAAATGGGCTTCCCCCGACACAGGTGGGCACATTAAACACAGGGCTAAAAGAATCACTGGTAATAGAAAGCCAGGTTGAAAATCTTGGCAAAGCACATGATCTAACGCTTTCTACAGAGAGCCTTGTGGCTGACTTTCTCAGCCACGTGCTTAATTATCTCACAGTGACTCTGCGCCAGCAATGTGCAACCTTGTGACCATGTGGCTTGAGTGGAGAGAGTCCTCAACTTGGCAAAACTTCAAAGTCACTTACTACTTCTGCTGGGTCCAGTCAACTAAATCCAAAATTCTTATCACCTTGGGACTCATGACCTTACTGCTCACCCCATCACTGAGGCTTCTAAGAAAGAGGGGTTTAACTCTACCAGATAGCACGTTAGAGAATAGCAGTGTGGCCGTGGTGGTGGCACAAGGTTGGGAAACCAGTGGCTAAGATTCTTCCCCAGGACTCTGGGGCTAGAACAGATCTCACTTACTTGTATGGTGTCTTCCTGAGGGACAACGTCTGTCTCATGTGCCTGCTCTGCTTCAGCAAGCTGATTCTCTCATGGGAGGTCAGGCCCAGAAAAGCAATCTGAAAAAGATGGTTGCAAGGTAATGTGAAAAAGACCACAGAGTAGCTCCACCACAGGAAATGGGCAAACATACAGTACCCGCCCCAAAGCCAATTCCCTCTAGCCTCTAACCAAGGACCACGGTGAGGGCAGAGATTCAGTAGCCGTAAACTATACTTTCCTATGTAAATATAATAGCTGGGCATTTTGTATTTTTTTTGGTTGTCTAATTTTTATTCAAGAAAAGCACTGTGTATTGACTAAGAGTCATGAAATAATTGTTTTATTAATTCAAGTCATGGCTTACGGTCACGTTTAGATGCTTAACACATTCAGCATGCAACTTTTAGATGAATAAAACAATCTAAGGTCAGTATCAGCGCAATTACCTCAACCTGTGTATTCTTAGTATCTCTTTGAAAAGGGCCAAAGAAAAAGTTAATAACCAGAAGTGAAGAACATTTAAATTCATAAATTTGGGGAAGAGTAAGAATTAAGGTGACTTAAAAATTTTCTTATCATCAAAATCCCCAATTATTCAGTTATCTCATTTAATCCTCAAAACAACCCAAACATCAAGTCCCTTATCTGTAAAATGGGCCTCATCACACCATCCCTCATCCTATTGTTTTAAGGATTTGAGAAAATATATTTAAAATACCAAACGCAGAAGCTTAGAGAGGTGAAGTAACGGGTCCAAGGCCACACAGCAGAGCTGGGACTGACACCTCGGTCAGTGTGAGAATAAGCCCATGCTCCTGACCAGCAGTCTGTCTACTCAGTTTGACTTGTTACAGTCAAAGCCATGACTAACCAGAGCACTCAGAACATGCAAGTTTTCAAAGTACTGGATTGTTTTGTTCGTTGAGAAACAATTTTGTTCTAAATTCCCATTTTTTAATATTACCTGAAACTTTGAGTCTATGTTTCTGCCTTTGCATAATTAGAAAGTATAGAAAAATATATTAACCTTTCTTTAAAAAATTAAGGATACTGTAGTCTCATATACTTGTACTTGTTCTAAGAGTTCAGAAAAAAGAGAATTGATGTCTCAAATCTTGGATGCTAATTTTTACTCAGTCTCTTATTAGGCCTATGGTTATAAGCAAGGCGCCTGACATCTCTTGGGTTTAGTTTTCTCATCCATAAAATAGAGACACTACTTTGGCATGGTCTATACCTCAAATGTTTGTGAGGAAATAGATGGGAAAGTGCTCTGAAAAATAAATAAAGCACAAATAAATAATATAGTATTATAAATGATAATTAATATTAATCATCACTGATGTTAATATCCATTCTTGCTACCTGAGTCTGTTGATGTCAGAGGGATAGGAGATTAGGACGAATGCTCAGCAATCTCAGTTTAGTCAATATTATTAACTTAATTCCTTCCTTTCCTTAACATTTCTTTTCTTTTTCCCTCCCTCCCTCCTTATCTTTCTTGTTGTTATCATCATTATTTTGAAACTGGTTACATCCCCATAGAAGTGGAATACATTTTGCTTTGGTTGAGTAATGCTCTAATTGTCTGTGGTCTTGCAGTAACTGACTCAGAATGATCACCGCCTACAGCCCATTCCATGTGGGCAGGAGACAGCAACAATGAGAATTAGGTTAGGCTCATAGGAGAAGGAAGGTGGCAGGGAAGGGACAGAAGCTTCAGAGAAAGCTGAAGCTGACTACTGCCCTGGAGTTTGAACTTTCTAATGGCCATGGCGTTCTCTGAAAACGTAATTACCATGTCCACTGGTTAGTGATTTATCTTTCATTTTTTTCCACTCCCATCCACTTAAGCACTGCATAGTAACAAGGGTAACAAATAGGGTTGGAAAAACTTAGGGAAGATAATCATCTTGCATTTGCATGATGCTTTACAGTTTATATCATTCTTGCACACACCATATAATTTAATTGTATGATGGAAAAACCCCTTAAATGGAACTGTTGGAGGACCTAAGTTTCCAGTTCTGATTCTGCCACACCCTGGGTAACCTTGAACAATTCAATTCACCTCTTTATACTTCTATCTGCAAAATAAAGAGGTCAGATTAGATAATTTCTAGGTTTGGTTCTAACAATTATTTAATATCATGCTAACCTTTAAACCATCTTGTGAGAGTACACAGGCATTATTATCCTCATTTTACAGGCAAGGAAACTGAAATTCAAGAGTGGTCAAATGACATGCCTAGACCCACAGAGTAAGTGACAGAGGTGAAACTAGAATCTATATCTTCTGATTTCCAATTCAAGTCTTTCTACCTCACTACAAGTTGTTGGAGATTTTACTCAAAGGCATTATAAGAAGAGAAATAAAATACCTGAAAGAGTTGATTTAATAATAAAAATGTTGACCATGAGAAATGGAAAGCTGCTAGCATAAAGATATACAAAACCCAAGGGGAACAGGCCACAATCTGAGTGAGGTAAGTCCATAGTCCATCTTCTCTGAATGTTGTGGCACAATGATTTGACCAATCTGTGAAATCAGAAAAAAAGGGAACTCATTAAAAAAGGCAACAAACTTGCGATCATTCTCCAAGAAGATAAAATCACTGTAGTTCTATTTAGGGAGAAGAGAAAGCAAGACATGATGGCACAGGTCAGAATGCAACTTTAGAATCTTAACTTACAAATGCCACCTCAACTACCAAACACGAGAAAATGGTGCCTCGATGTTAATTAAGGCTGTAAGAACACTACATCAGTAGTTGACAGTGAAGGAATAAAAGTGGAAAAGGTCCACAAAACCTTTACTGAGATCACTACATGCAGCATAAAATGCACCAGCCAGAAGTTAACTATTCAAAGACTTGACAACTGAGAATGATTATATCTAATAAATTAAATATTTGTCCTAGAAAAGTCTCTATCTTATCTATGTTATAGCAAGGTATGGGTCTGTCACAGGACTGAATATAAATTCTTATTAAGGGTTCAGATGAAGAGGCCACTGCTGTGGGCGCAAGATATTCTATTAATACAAACACCTAGACACCATCAGAACACACCGTAACAGCATACAGGAAGCTGGGCATGAATATAGTTCTGTGTTGGCACCATAACTAATCCTGCAGAGGAAGAAAGGCCAGGTAAAGGAACTTCATGAGACAGATACCCCCAGGAAAAGATTACAGAGCAAGATTTAGGTGGTCACAGCTCAGTTCTCCCCCAGGAATGTATATGCCAATTAAAAGAGAAGACTTCACTACAGCCTTCATGATACCGCCCCCTAACCCATGCAGCTGAGAGCAGCAGTAAAAGGAAATATGGGTAGGAAGGAGCAGAAACAAGGGAACGGATCTTCAAGGTTATGTAAATCCAATGACTTTTACAGGCACCAAGACCATGCATAAAGGGTAAATTATTTTCGAAATGAGAATTCTGTAGATTTGCACCTTGAGGTTTCATAAATGCCTCCGACAATCTGAGAAGTGATTTTAGACATTCTCCCAAAGCAGCTCTGAAGAGCTCCTGGGAGAGCAAGAAAATGAGTCCACGACTTTACTGTCAACTGTCTGTCCATTTAAGTCCTAAAAATCTATTTTTTTTTTCCTCTTTGAGTCTCATTTGATTCCCAACCATCTTTCAAGAATATATGCCAGAAGCATTCTAAGAGCAATCATTATAAAGCAACAATCAAGGTAACAAGTTAGGCAAATTACACTCTCTTTAGAGCTTCTCGTTAGGACAGCAAAGAAAGACGCATTCCACGCACCTGATTGATATCACAAAAAAGAATATAATTTCCAACAGCAGGTGGAGAAAACAGCTTTTGAGTGGGAAAGAATATCTACTTTCTTTCTTTCAGCTTATGGATTTATACTGCTCCCTTCTGGGAATTCTTTTGATAACACAACATGACCACACACTAAAGTTTTCAGAGTACTGATTTCAGATTCAACATCAGAGACATGACTGCAAATTGTCATGCACATCATTTTATGCAATGTTAACACTTTAATTTATGCTGATACATTCCTATCAGGTGGCCAATGGCTAATGATAGGGAACTCCCGTGTAGCCCCAAGTCAATCGTTTTCATCTTTAGTTAGCTCTGATAAAGTTCTGATACTGATCTAAAATCTTTCTTCCTGTAACTTGTAGGATGTTGACACTTTCTGAGTCACTGTCTACCTTGAAAACAGACTCACAAAAGATGAAATGGATGGAAGCTATACAGAAGTAGCAGCTGCTGGATCACACAAGGAGGAGGATATACAGCAGGGCTCTACCAGAAGTGCTAATGGCAAACAAAGGAGGTGGGATGAGAGTGAGGCCTCATTAGAGAAATGGAACACAAGTTCATGTTTCCTGTCTGCAAAATAATGATAAATGACATGATGCCCTCACTCAATATAAAGAAATATTGCCAGAATATAAATAGAATAAAAGTAACAAAAATATGCTCAGCTAGTTTATACAGTTGTAAATGAATATAAGGTGGGACTATTCCTTATATATAAAAATACAAAACATAAATTGGTTCAGAACCAGAGAAAAGAGACAAAAACCAGAGAAGAATCAATGTGTGTAACAAAAAACTAACTTGGAAAGACTGTGACGGAAAATCGCTTCTGTCCTTATCAATACAGTCTTATGCTGTATATAGACACCAAACAAAAGTGACTATTTTTAGTGAGGAGAGAGGGGTGAGGAGAAACAAAAACGGTATAAAGTTGGCTCCTCTTCCCCAGGATCCAGTCCAAGAGACAAGTTGGTCCATGGGCCAACCTAGAAAGGTTTTCCAGGAATATGCTTTATTGTCAGGTCTTAAAAAGGCAGCTTTCTCAACAGAAAGAAGCACTATCAAAAATCTTTCATTTCTTATACCACAAGACATAATCTAAGAGGTTTTAAAAGTCTAATGTTCAGGATTACTGGTGGCCTTTGATAAGAACTGAGCTCAGGGATCACAACCTTCTCACCATTAGACCTATTTAAGATAGTGAAGGTACATTTGGCTACGAAAGTATTCCCTAGCGAGCAGAGACACCCAAGGGGTCACGTGGGAAAGGCTCTGATGAGGTAACTAAAAGCCTTGCCATGCCTACGGCAGCGTGAAAAATAACCTATTACACATAAATACTAACAATCTCTAGAAATGAAACCTCAAACAAAACAAAAGTTGTAATACTGGATGTTTCTAGGTAGGGAAACTGGGAGGCTGGGAGACAAGTGTAGAAAAATTATCTTTCAAAAACTAAACAAAATTTAAACTAAAGAAAGCCAGAGAGAGAATATGAATGTGTGTGTATTGGGGCTTGGGAGGCTAAGGGAAAAAAACTTTCTTAATATCTTCCTGAATTACTCTAGATTTCAGTTCAAGCAATAAACTGGAGCTCTACTGGTAAAGTCTAAAACTTGAACAGGAATGTAACAGGAGGGTGGACAGAAACACAGTAAAAGTGAAGCCTCTGCTTCTAGAGCCAAATTCTCCCAAAGCCTTCAAGATAAATAATAAACAATTAACCAAAAGTCCAAATAAATAAACTACAAGCATTACAAGTAAATACATAAACTGCAAGCACTATAGGCCTTTCCAGTTAGGTAACCTATTCCAAGGCCTGAAAAGCAGTCATGCAATTCTTAAGAGCTAACTGAAATCTTTCTTGCTTTAATTTAAACCCTGTCCTTCCTAGTCAATCATTCCCTACATAAGACCCCTAGACACTCTTTTAAACTGCTACTGAAAGTTATTGTCCTTTTTCAGGGGTGCAGAATAAGTGATCTAACATTCTCTTTCAAGTTATTATTTCCAGCCTTTCAATTGCTAGTTTTCCAATCAGTTCTCAGTTTCAACTTGATACTTACCAAATGGCATGTGCTTTCAGAGCTTTGTTCCTTAGTTTCTGTAACCACCACTCCCCAATCTCTTTGCCAATGACTTTTTTTTTCCTGTTTTATTTACCTATCACTTCCCACTTTGTACTTGAGCAGCTGACTTTTCCTCTCTAATGAGGGACAAATCTGTGCTTGCCTTAAATGAATTTCTATTTTTGACCACTTCTCAAATTTATCAAGGTTCTCTTCCAAAGTACTGAGAACTAACCTCATCTAGCATTGCATGCAGCTTCCCAATGCTGAGAGAGTCTTAGAGGCACCCATTTAGTTTTTATTAGGGGTACAGTTTATAGTCACCTGGCCCCAATGTGATACACAAGCGTTTACAAGTAAAGAGTAAAGTGTATGGGTTGTAAGAAAAATTTATACTTACAGATGAAAGATCCATATATAATCCAGTCACATACCACAGAAAGGAAAAACAAGAAGAATATGTAATAGTGATGGTTGCCAAAACCTAAATCAAAAAGAAAATAAACATACTTAATACTTTCTTTTCTTATAATGATTTTTCAGATAAGACCTCCTTAACTACTTTCCTGTTAAAAGCTTTTAGTGAAACAGAAATAATGCTGGTCCTTTGCTTTTAAATACCATTAAACCAAAACAAACAGTTCTGATATGTCATAGTCAACTGTCAGTGTTAACTGAACTAATATTTATTCATCACTTACTTAAAATACACTTTTTTTTAACAGAAGAAAGTTAACCAAGCCAACACAGCTCCAGGCTGGCCTATCCTGTGCTGGCAGGAGGGGAGCAGACAAGATTTTGGACAAATCCTACCCTGTTTCTTTCTTCCTTCTGTGTATCATACTTATAAAAGTACAACCTCTGAACATCAAGGATTGACTTGATTGGAGGAACAGAGAAAATGAATCCAAGGAGTAGCAATATATGTTGCAGGAGACTGGACATAACAAAGAGAGACGACCTGCAGCCTGTGAAAGGTCTACAAAAGGGAAGAAAGGCGGAAGGGCCAGGCAGCCGAGCCCCTCTCTTGCATGTGCTTCCTTCTTGATGCTGGAGATAGGAGAGTTTCCATGCAAATAACACAAATGTTCAAGGTCCCACCTTCTCCTGAAGCAGCAAAGCCCAATAGAAGGAGCAATACCCATTGGAATCAGCAGACCCAGGTTTACAGATTACTAGTTGTGTCATGTAATACGGAGACAGGCCTCTTCTGTCTACATCACAGGCCTGTGGCACCCAAATAGGATGATGCGTGTGAAAACACTGCATTAAATGCAGTGTGATAAAGATGTATGGGCTCACTGCTACTGGAATATTCGAATACTGAAAATGGAGCTCTTGGATGCCCTTCTACTTTTTCTAGGAGTCACACATATAATTAAACATATGCTTACCTTCATAGTGGTAACTGAAAAATTAAATCTCTCACCTACACACCGTCCAGTCCACAGGCAGTGTTGATCATACCGAGCCACACAGGAGTTGCACGTAGGGCAGTGGAGTGACCGTAATGGCTTCCTTATCTAAGTGCAATTAAGAGAGGCCTAAGCAAAAACCAGTGTCTCAAAGTGTTAACAAATCACAAGCAAAATTTTAACCCTAGGTCGTAAAGACATCAGCACAAACCATCCTAAATAGACCATAGAGGCTCTGGAGTGCCTTATTAATATTTACTTCCATATGTCTACTTTGATTAGGCCACCACTAGGGGCGATGTGAATTCCAGAGGCTATTTACACTGGCTAAGGGGAAATGAGGCAGTATCATAGAGCAAAATGAGCACAGAACTAAGAAAAAGGAAACCTGAGCTCCATTTCTATCTCCACCAGTAATTTGGGGGAATTTACTTTCTCCCTTGATTCCACAATTGCAAAATAAGAGGTTTCACTAAGTGGTTTCCAGGGTCATTATGAATTATGAGCCTCTGACTTGAAGATAGTTCTAATATATGCTTTATGACAGCAAAAGCAAGCAAAACACACTATGGATAATTCACAGAGAGACATAACCACAGGCAATTCCAAGAGATTATAAACATCATTCCTCCATATGTTCAAGACAGAAAACTGTTCTGACAATTACACAAAATTAGAACTGGGTAAAAACAAAGGTGTATAAATATACCATGATGATTTGACAAGTGCTTACATGAGCAATATTACTGAGAATAACGCTTTTACTATGGAAAAAATTATACAGAAAAGACTCACGAGACATGATGTACAAAATGTTCTGAAGTCCAGACAGCCAGTTTCTGCAAGGGTGATGATATTCTGAAAGACACGAAGTTTGACCTTATGACTGCATTTTATTGCAGTACGTATTATGCATTATGAACCATTCTCACTGCTCTCGCTCCAAACTAAAGAAGCTAGAAAAGCAATTTGGAATACTTGCCACCAAATCACTCTGTGCTTGACATAATGTAACTCTTCAAGCCTGCGTTTTCAAGCAATAGCCAATAAATTAGAGCTCATAAAAATTACACTTCCCCACCACTCCTGTCTACCACCTCCTCTCTGCTAATGACAATTATCTCTCCATTATAATCTGCTACAGAGAAATAAATATGCACATATACATACCCATCAAAGAAGAAACAAAACCCACCAGTATACATCTAAACTGAAGGTTACAAGCACCAAGGGCTGAGTTTTTCAGGAACACTGGCTTTAGGTAACAAAGACGACACTCTCCCCAACTTCTAAACATTCACAAGCAATGAAAAACATGCCATGTCATCTGACAACTCCATATTTGAGGAAGAGAAGGGGCATCTCCTCAGTTAAGCAGGAGGACTCCCTGCTCCACCCCCTGTACCACCACCATCTGGCCCTGGCCAAGTCCCTGCCTAGTCCATGTATTAAGTAGGGAAATTTAAGCTAAATGACCATTATCTAAATGTTGTTATAAGGAAGCAGGAGATCGCATCCCTATCAGGAATCACATCTGAAAAAGTCTTAGTGGGGTATAACTTTAATAGAAAATAAAAATATTTATTAAAACTTTTACACACACAAATGAAAAAAGTATAATAGTAGAGAAATTTCATTTTTGCTGATTTAATTATCCCACATGTCATGTAGCCACAACAAAAACCAACATAGCCGTGACTTTCTGAAATTTACAGACACTCCTATTAAAAATATCAATAACAAAGAAAGCTCACCACTTTCTTATCTTCTTCAGAAGCCTTAGTGAAGCCAGGATCAGTTGCCCAAGTCTTGTAGAAAAAGTAGAGAAAGGCTAGTACGCTGAAAATGAAAGCAAAATAGAAAGGGGTTCCTGCTAAATGTTAAAGCCAAGTTAAGGAATATATCAAACTTCCATTAAGAAGAGCATAATTACCATGTAAGCCAATTTCATCATTGGTGCCTAAGAACCTCTCTTCTCTGCATTCTGTCCCTACCTTTCCTTACATATACACATCCCCACTCCCAAACCTGTTCCCATCCTATGTTCTAATCCTACAGGAATTTGCTCCTAGTTGGCTAATGCTCCTAGTTGGCTAATAATTAATACTTCCTCATTAGTTGAAACTCATGTTAAATGTTGATAGAACAGTCACAATTTATGAGGAACATCCTGAAGACTGAAAAATATTCAAGACCAAATAAATTAATCTCTAATGGTTTAATTGTGGCTCTCCTGTGAGCATCTAGAAAAATATTCTGATTATTTTAACAAAATCATTCAAAGAAACAAACCACTTGGTTCAGAGATTCCAACTAAAAATATTTCCCTGTATACTAGATAAATGCTTGCAGAAATTTCCTTCTGGAAACTTCAGTAACTAATCCTCGTAACTGTATTAGGCTGAATGAATTTAGAAACAAAAGAAACTGTTCTTGCAAAATGATTACAAATCACATACTGTTTGGGAAAGTCAGATATTATGGATAAATTAAGATAAAAAGTGTTCCAAGGATAAACATTACTTGCTTTGAAATGTTTTCAAAGTGGTACAAATTCTTTGTATAAAACGTAAAACTTTCCTCCAGGGAAAGATAAATGAAAGTGCAGTAATAAATCAATAAACCAGGAGTAAACCAAATGTCTTTGCCTAATTGAAATCATTATTGACACAGTAACTGTATCCACCTTCCAAGGGGTTGCCAAGCTATCTTGTGCCAAACTTCAGAGTGGGAAAGGTGGCCATAAAATAGACTCTAAACCCTTGCTATTCAAAGTGCGGTCCACTGAACTACAGCAACAGCTTCACCTGGGAGCTTGTTAGAAAAGAACAACTTCAGGCCCCACCCTAGATCTACAGAACCAGACTGTGAATTTTAACAAGATCCCCAGGGGCTTCACACACACATTAAAATCTGAGAAGCACCACTCTAACCCACAAAGACCAGCACAACCACATCTGGTTCAGACAGGTAGAACAAATCTTGTTGGCTTAATTTGTCATGGTTTATCTACAGGTGGGCCTAGCTTTAAGAAAAAAGAGATGGGGGCCAGGGAAGTTGTGTGAAATTGAATTTTAATAAAGTTCATGCAGAATGAATTAAGAACAAACACTAATAAATGGTATACAGGGCAAGATCTTTTGTTAAAGAAACACATCCTATTTTTTCCATAAAATCCTGGTCAACTTATATGACATGTTCTCAAAAACACTTTCACTTGAATCATACAATGATCCTGCACATTGAGCTGACTGAATTTTGGGCTGTTCCTCTGAATAACTTATAAAACAAATCCCAGGCCAGGAGAACCACTGGATTCCCCACTCTCCAAGTGAATTGCACTCTACCCCCTCACACAGAAGCCAAACACATTCCTTGTCCCTGAGCCCCTGTCTGTGTGGTTCACTAACCTCAAATGTTCCCCATGTCCTCTCATTTACTTTTTTTTTTTTTTTTTTTTGAGAGAGTCTCACTCTGTTGCCCTGGGTAGAGTGCAATGGCATCATCATAGCTCACTGCAGCCTCAAACTCCTGGGCTCAAGCAACCTCCTGCCTCGGCCTCCCGAGTAGCTGAGACTACAGGTATGTGCCATAACACCAGGCTAATTTTTCTATTTTTAGTAGAGACAGGGTCTCATTCTCACTCAGGCTGGTCTCGAACTCCTGAGCTCAAGCGATCCACCCACCTCAGCCTCTCAGAGTGCTAGGACTACAGGCATGAGCGCCTGGCCTCATTTACTTCTAAAACTGCACATTTCAGATGTCCAAGTCCTAAATGCCTTCAAGACCTAACTTATAGTCTCCTTCCCCTTGTAAGTCTTTTCTGATTCCTTAGAGAGGATTCTCCTCCCCTTCCCTGAACTTAAAAATGCTTCTTCTATAGCACTTAGACCTTGGACTATAGGTATTTATAGATACATCAGCCTCTCCAGTAAGCCATGACCCTTTTGTCGTTAAAAAGTATCTCATATGCAGCTAAAATTTGCCTTTCTATAACTTAGACCAAATGATTTTCATTTGTTTTATGTGTGTGTGTGTGTGTGTGTGTGTGTGTGTGTGTGTGTGTGTGTGTGTATCCTTTAGATATACTCTACATAAACTATTCCCTCACTTGCTCAGTACCTGTTTATTGAGTGTCCATTCTATATATCAGCTTCCCAATGATAGACTTCCAAACACTTGAAGTTGGAAGGCAGTGATCATACCTCCAGGATAAACAGAAACACTGTTCCTTATAGGACAGTTTCCTGGTCATGTTTCTCTGTTTGTGCTCCTATTTATCATTATCCCTTTTAAAAGAATAGAATTCAAAACAGAGCAAACACCAGGGCAGAGGACAGTGGGTTTGATGTCGTCCTTTGCTTGCACACTCAAATCCCTATAATACAATTTCAGAATATACTGGCTTCGTCACTACCACACCAGGCATTTTGACACAGATTCTGGTTTCTTTTCACTTGACCAGAAGCTGTATTTTATGTTACCACAACATGCACTTGTACAGCTGATTCTCTGAAACCAAGTACAGGACTTCACATATGTTTATCCCTCTTAAACTTAACTCAGTTAGTTACAGCCAGCATCACAAATCTAACATTCAGTTCACCATTTCTTTCCTGTGTCTTAATTTTACCTCCAAACTCATCAGTAAGGTCCTATTCTCTCACTCAATCCCACCTCATAAAAGACAAATACATTACTTGCTGAACATATAAAAGGCACCAAAAGAAACTGATTATCTGAGGAGCCTAGAGTTGCCCTTAAAATTAGTTTCAACTTGCAGCATTCCACACAGACTTTATTCATAAGAGTGAATAATAATAAAATATTGGGTATTATCACAGAATGCCAGTCCTGCAATGGGGACCACGGCCAGCACTTTATAGTCATCCTTGCACCCAGGCCATGGGCTTGGTACCATTACCCCTAATTTACAGAAAAACTAAGTCTTGGTGAAATTAAATAACATGTCCAATGGTAAATAATTAGTAAGAAAAAGGGCTCAAAATCATTCTGTCTGATTCCAAAGACCATACCCTTTCCACAGTGCCCCAGAACATCTTCCCATAGCAGACCAGTATCCGTGGCAGCAGAAGCCCCCATTCAATCCAGACTCGGCAACCTGAGACAAGACTAGCCCAAATATTTAGGATTGGTCTTTACAGGGCAGCACCTGAGTTCAATCACAGGACAGTTCCAACAGCACTCAACATTTAGCTTAAAAAACATTAATCTGATGGTGAAGTATGCCACTTACTGAGTCACAGGCCCTTACAAGTAACAGGTTCATATGGGGACCTAGATCAAATGGCTTTAGGTTACACAAGCAAGTAAAATATTCAATCTTGTCAATTCCAACATCTTAAGAGTCTGTCTAGCTATGGAAATCAGTTCTGATGTAATAGCATCTTCACAAATATTGGACAGTTTCTATGAATAGTTAAACCCAATTGAATATTATCTTCTGTAATTGAGGTTTTCAAACTACAGTAGAGTTACATTTTTGTTAATTTTGATTTTGCAAATTTGAAATAATTCAATATAAAAAGTTTGTGCAAATTTGAAATAATGTAAGTTTGCTCAAATTAAAAAAATGTTATCAAAAATACAATTTTTAAAACTGCCACATAAGTTGGTAAACAAAAATATCATCCATCTCTCCTCAGTTTCATGTCAATTACCCTAGAATTTATTAGCCTTGGGTCTTCTGCAAGTGACGTTGGTGTATACTGTGCTGTTATTTGATACACTCATGGTTACTTACAAAATATTTTTATATCATATAATAATATCATCAAAGTCTTCATTAAGTGGTGGTAATAAGGCTAGTGCTTAAGAAGCTGCCACTAAATCAGTAATCATGAGACAAAGAATAGATGTAATAAAATCTTTTTAAAAAAGCCAAATGGCATCCATGGTATGTTATGCCATTCATTTTTAAAAATCTGAAAAATATTAGAGAAAATGCTCCGAAATAAAAAGCAGCATTAAAGCAAAGACATGCTATAGTGGACATAGAGTGCATGTACTCTGAGAACTCTTATGTCCATCTCACTTCACATTTATTCCTATGAAAAAAATATTCTTGAACTGAGTTTGTGCATCTCTCCTATAAACATTCTGTTCTTTCTTTTCTGAAATACTAACACCAGAGAGAGAAATAACATAGAAGTTAAAGGAATATGCTAAAAGGTACATTTCTATCTACAACATTCCTTCTTTCCCTACCTTATAAGAAAAGCAAGGCTATAATGCCTTCCTGGGGTCCTCAGAAGGGGAGAAGGGAGTCTGAAAAGAGGCAGGAAGATTGAAAATGCCTTCCACTTAACTGGAGTTGAAAATGGCTATAGCTGAAGAAGTAACCCTCTTTCCCCACTTCTAGGTGACTAGACTTGGCCAACTTAGGACAACACATCCCTGAGCTGGACTTGGACCTGGCCCCTGATCCTCAAGTGATAAACCTATTCTTTACATGACTTTTCTTAAACCACAGGCTGTCATTCATTAATAGTTCATGAAAGAATTAAGTGGGATGTGACTGAAATATTTTTTTTTAAGAAAACAGGATGAAATAACAAAATAGGGTAAAGCATGTGTTAGGAGTATTATTTTCTGAAACTTTTGTTTCACTTATATTTTGGGTGGCAAAGTCAATTTAGTTTTACTGTGGATTGAGAATCACTCCCTTAAATAATACCACTGCCACTTACCATTACTAAGGAAGCCACATTTTCACCAATATACCTCCCATACAGGCCATCCTGGCACCCAGAGGATTTATTAATTGACTCTAACTGCTGATCAAGGTAAGAGAACTATCTGACCTTGAAGAAATTCCAAGGCAATCCAACAAATCATTATAGGTCCAAGTAAAACAATAATTCATTCTACTGTTCCCCTCCTATGAGTAATAAATAAATGCTGGACACCTACTGTTTCCATAGTGTGCTCTGAGATTACTTCCAGAATCAAGCAGATTTTCAACATTAAACATCTTCCGCCGAAATCATTAAATAAATGCAAATATAAGTTGCATTCCCTGGATCTTTTCCAATATTTAAATTCCTAACAATGGCATTACTATTTTTTAAAGGCAAAATGAGATGTGCATCTAAATTTGAGCTTAAAGGATATCAGGAAAGAATAAGAAGAACCAAGTCATAAATATCAAAAAAATGGAACTTAGCAAAAAGACTGCTGGTAAGTATACAAGATTCTTATATCCGACCAAGAACCTAAAAGAAAAAGGATAAACATAAAGCATTAGTGAAACAAAATATTAGTATGATTCATTTTAATTTTAGTTCTAAATTTCTCTAAATAAAGATAGCAATAATAAATAATAGCAGCAGCAGCAGCAGCAGCAATAGCTTTCACTTACTGAGTGCTTAATATGTGTCATTTTCCATGTGGTAACAGAATTATGCACCATCATCACCCCATTTTACACATGAGAAAACTAAAGCATGATGACTTCCAAGAAGTATATGTTCTAGTTCTTCTAACCAACTTACACATTATTTCATTCACAGTAACTTAATATATATTTTCATTTCATTTTCAATGAATCTTTTTCATTTCTACTGAGACATATATTTGTATTCCCTTTTCGTGTATCATATTTTTAAATACTCCAAAATGCAAAAATTTAGACATCTTCACATTTCATAAGCTTTCTTCCAAAGGCTGGTAGTATATTTATGAAACATATAGATACACACAACCTTAAGCATTTTAATTCTGCAGCCACCTTGAGAAGCAGATACTTTATATGAAAAGATGCATAAGCTAAAAGTGACACTAATCATCAGAACACTAACAATCTCCTTTGGGTAACAAGCAACTTGAAGTCTACGTACAACTTACTCAAAATGTTTAATATTATAGTTCCAAAAGAAAAAAAATCTGTCTTTCATACTAAACACTCAATATAGTCACCCTATGCATGAATATATCTTACCTGGATATATTTTTTAATTTATACTAAGAAAAAAACAATAGTTAATGGTAGGTATGAAGGGTTAAGAAAAAAGCTATCAGGATCATAACCATAATTATGATAAGATCATATTTGAGAAGAGCTAAAGATCCCAAACCTCAGACACTCAACATGATGCCAAAATAGGCCAAATGGAGCCCATGTAACTTCCAGGTTATGGCCTGAGATTCTGCAGTAAAAAATGCACTTGGTCTAATTAGGTAGTGCAGTGAACTACCTATGTTTTAAGAGCCTGCTATTACTACGACCTGACTACTTCTGACAAGTGTCACATAACAGCCTGGATCTAAAAGCAACTGCCCCTGTAATAGTAACAGAAGCTTGCAGCTGCTTACCTCTATGAAATTGGGACTGCTCCTACCAAGGAGTATGAGAAAAATAAAAGCAGTATGGTAACGTTGCCACATACATTTGGCTCACATTTAAATTGTGTCAATATGCCAAGCGTCGTATGTTAAATCCTCAACTCACTGTCATCAAGTTTTTATATGTTTTTTTAATAATGTAGGTTTCAACTAAAACAAACAAATAACCAAACAAAATCTCAAATGCTCCTATCCTAGGTGAGTAGATGTTGTCATCCCTTGCTTCCTCTCTGAAAAAAAGAGTAATGATCATGATTCCTAGTGATTTCGCTTAAAATTTATTTAGATACTGAGTAAAGCCAATTAGTAGAAAATGAAAGAATATCTCTAAGTGGCAAATTTTCTGAATAATGGACAAACTTAGGCATTTTGCTGTTTCTCAGAAATTTGAGCTTTTAATTTACATTTAAATTCTAATTCATTTCCAGCCAATTGTCCTGTTCTTCAGTGACACAGTAGTAAGGTTCCTCTAATACTTTGTTTTCTCTTATGACAAAAGCAGTGCATGCTTATTCCAGAAAATGCTGGCAAGCAACAGAAGGACATAGGAATACTCATTATCACACCCTGCAGAGAGCAACACTGTATTTCCTTTTAGATCCTTTTCTATGGATCATCATTATTACATTTTTCTTTCACTCAGTAAATGAAAATATTTAACAGTAGAAACAAGGTTCCTGCTTGTATGAACCTTACATTGTAGGAAAGTGATTAAGTGCTACCAAGAAAAAACAGGGTGATGGAGCAGAGTCAGTAAGGGACGGGCTCACTAAGGAGATGACATCTGAACTTAAGCCTGAATGACATCTCCAGCTACACAAAGTTACAGTGTCAGAACACTTCGGACAAAGACATGAACAAGAGCCAAGGCCCCCATGTGAATGAGCCTTATGTGTTCCAGGAACAGAAGAAGGTGGAGTGCAGTGAGGGTACGGGGAGAGATGAAGTCAGTGGGAAGGGAATGGAATCCCCTAATACCTCACAGGCAAGGAGTTTGGACTTTATCTTAAGCACAAGAAAAAGGTACTAGAGGGTGGCTTTAAGCAGGGAGAAAAGGCAGACACTGATTTGCCTTTCTAAAAGACCACCTTGATTGCTAAATAGGGGTGAACTATAGGAGGTAAGAGTTGAAGTCAGGAGACCAGTGAGACGGCTTGGTTTGGAGTGCCTGTTGTGGAGACGGAGCGAAGCAGAGCAAGGAGCACTTGGTAATGGGCTGGATATGGGAGGTGAGGAAAGGATGACAGGAATCCAAGGGTGACACCCCTATTCACGTCAGGAACTGGATGCCATTTTACTGAGAAACGGAAGAGAGAGGGAGAAGAGATGGGGGTGTGATATGATTATTGAATATTATGTGTCAGCCACTGTTGTAAGCATTTGCATGTATTAACATGATGTAGGCATTATCACAATAATTATCCTCATTTTATAGATGAAGAAATTGAGGCACAGAGAAGTAAACCAACTTGTTCAAGGTCAGAGTGCTATGTGGTAAAGCTTGACTTGAATCCAGGCAGCCTTACTCTTAACCATTAACTACATATAATCATGTATAAGTATTTTCCTAAAAATAAAACCATACCAATATTTACCATTTTATAATCTCCCACAATTTAATTAGGTCGTTTTAACTAAAAATCACTGACAGCAAAAAGAACTAGCTTAAAATGAATTTAGATTTAGAAAAGGAAGAAAACATATAATGTCTGAAAAAATGAGCAAAAATGCTTCTTCAAAATACAAAATGGTTACAAAAATCTCCTCATTATTCACCAAAACTAACAATTCAAAAAGTGATCCAGGATATTTATTTTCCACCAATTGTCAATTCAATAAAATTACTGGGTTGGACAATTTGCTTTCAACCAAATCATATACTACCAAAGCCCTTTTATAAGGTTCCCACCAACCCTTGGAATGTTATTATGTGGTAAGTAACATTTACAGCTCGATAAAAATCTGTGATTCCAGCCAGTCAACAACAGAAATAAGCAATTAAATTGGAAATACAATAACCCACATTGCAAAGACTAACATACATACCTTGGAAACAAAGATGTCAGAAAAAACAATGTTATTAGAAGACATCCTTTTAAAAGCCAAGAATCTGAATTGAAGTCCAATATGTATCCAACAGCCCACATGGTAATCACAGAAAGCATCAGCATCAGGAAGAGCTATTAAGAGATGTAGAATTTGAGAATGTTATGGATTTTACCTAAGTATCTAATAATAATTAGTTCAACATAAGAACTACTTCCTAGACCGGGCGTGGTGGCTCACGCTTGTAATCCTAGCACTCTGGGAGGCCAAGGCGGGTGGATTGCTCGAGGTCAGGAGTTCGAGACCAGCCTGAGAGAGACCCCATCTCTACTAAAAATAGAAATAAATTATCTGGCCAACTAAAAATATATAGAAAAAATTAGCCAGGCATGGTGGCACATGCCTGTAGTCCCAGCTACTTGGGAGGCTGAGGCAGGAGGATGGCTTGAGCCCAGGAGTTTGAGGTTGCCGTGAACTAGGCTGATACCACGGCACTCACTCCAGCCCAGGCAACAGAGTGAGACTCTGTCTCAAAAAAAAAAAAAAGAACTACTTCCTAAGTATGTAATAACAATTAATACACCAACAAAACTAACAGAGTTTTTCTTCAAAACTGCTGACTGATAAATTTGAAGTTTGAGAAATTATACATCTTCGAAACAATCTATGTTTTATAAAATATGGCTTAAACACATTTTGTTTTGCTTTTCTTCCCTATAAGAAATGGCGGTCTTTTTAGAAAAGTGCTAATAAAAACTGACATTTAAAAAAATAATTTCTTGCAAACAGCATTCTATTAATATGTCAGAAAGCATAAAGCAAGCATAAGGGACCACACAAAAGTCGATATACCCAAGACTCAATGAGGGGAGTATGAAAGCTCCAACCTGGGCACCAGATGGTGCCATCCCCTAATAAAGAAGACTAGACAGAATAAGTGCGCAGAAAAGACAAGTTTTGTTTGGGGAATAAGAATTTTAAATGTCTAGATATCCAGAAGGCAGCATAAGGTGGTAAAATCGTAAGTGAACAACATCCCAAAGACTGTGCGGGTAAAAAGGTGCACAATCTTAGCCAAAACAAACATTTAAGGGGAAAAAAAATCTAAGTCTCCAAAGGTAACCAAGAAACACTGACCAGAAAGGCAGGAAGACAACCTGGAGAAAGAAAGGTTTCAGAGAAACCAGGGAAGAAAGTGTCAAGAAGGGAAAAGTTCTTAGTGTCAAATGTCACATGGAGATCAAAGACTGAAATATGTCCTCAGGATGCTAATGATTCAGGTTTATTTTGGCAAAGTTAAAAAAAATGAAACTTCTACAAAGCAATAGTCTGACCGTCTATACTGATGCCAGACCCCACTGTTGTGCAGTGCAGTCCCTTAACTACAAGATACCAGACCTTGAAAGCAAGCAGGGTTTTTGCAACAGCAAAGAGGAAAAGTGTATTTTGCCCCATCTTCTTCCATTTTCATGACTCTAAGCCATATCTGGAAGAGGATAATTTCAAAAGACATCAAATCTTTTTTTTTTCTTTATTTCCTCCTGATTTAGTCCTCAGAGATACCAAATCTTTAAAATGTTTCCAATTCCAATTGGCATGATGACACAAAATGAGCAAGTTTAGATTTTTTTTAAAAATTTAGAATCTACAAGCAACATAGTCTCAGAACAGAGATAATTAAATATGGATCTCAAAATTCCAAATCCCAGATACAACATTCTCACAGATGAGCCAGATACAGATGTTGTATTCATTTTGAGGACATACTGTATGCAAGGCACTGTTTGGGGCATTTGGGACATATCAATGAGTTTCAGGTATTTCTCTCATTTAAATACTAGCCAGGGAAGATAGACAAATTTATTAAGTGAATTTTATAGTATATTAAAAAGCTGGATCACACACAGACTTGTAGACCATAATAATGACTTTGCTTTTACTCTGGGAGAAATGGGGAGACATAGGAATTTGAGCAGATGAGTGATACAACCTGACTTATAGTTTAAAAGATGGACCAACTTTGGTCCATCTGCTGGACCAACATGGCATTGGTGAATGATGAGAAGGGCTCAGATTCTGGATAGGAACTGAAGGCAGAAATAGCCAATACGTCTTTCTCAAGGACTAGATATGCGGTATGACAGAGAAAGGCAAAGTTGACTGGAATGCTAGAGTAGCCACTACTGAGACGGGGATGGCTTAGTTGGGGTGGGGAGATCAGCAGATGCCTACTGGACACTAAACTGGATGAGTCAAGTAGGTAACTAGATATATGAGTCTGGAAAAGTCGGGAATAGAGAAACAAATTTGGGAGTTGTGAACATGCAGATGGCATTTAGGGAATGAACAGACAGAAAAGAGGTTCAAGGACAAAATCCTGAGGCACCCTACCAATAAGAGGTGAAGGAGAAGTGGAGGAGCTGGCAAAGGAGACTAAGGAGTGACCATTACTTCTTTCTCTCCTCTTCTACATACATAATGCAAAATAGGTGTAGCCTTCATGATGGTCCCCTACACAGAAACCTGGTGTGTTAATTTAGAATCACTCTGAAAGTATAGTTAGTAATTATTATTAGATAAGATTAAATGGTATCGTATTTGAAAACATCAGAAATAGTGGACTCAATCCACTATCCCATTTTAACAATTTGACTTATACTCACTACTATGACAGATTTTGTTAGCCATTCATGAGAACAAGTTGAACTTTTTGACTTTTTCTATTATTCAGTTCACATTAAAGTTTAGAAGAATACCACCCAGAATTGCTAAGTCAAAAAATACATAAATAAAATTTGGGTTTCATCTCTCAAAATTCCAGATGTTTTATTTTATGAAGTGACATCATATGCCTGAAATTTACAACACTGTCATTTTTACAGTCCTTAGGATTCTAATAAAAAATTGTGAATGTTGTTATCCTTTTGAGAAAAAAATTTAATAAGGAATAAGCTCTTTAAGAAAAGCTTCTATAAAATTCCTTGCAAAAAGGTGTTATTCCTTTTGCTTCTGTAAGAATCTAAGCTATCTGCATTTCAATCCATTAATTAAATAAATGTAGAAGTACATCCTAATATTCACAAGGTAACCTGTAGTTTTAGAGCCATCTAGCTGAGGACCAACAATAAAAAGCCAATGAAAGTGACAAATTTCCAACTTTGGGTCATGGGATGCATGGGAAAGATACAATCAGCAGATGTAATACAGTAAAAAGCCACTGTCTTGTTTCCTCTGATGCCCTAAAAAACAAAAACAAATGAACAAAAAAGTTCTTATATCCCATAAAATAGGTCCCATATGAAAATACCTCACATTTCTGCAGCCACCTCCAAAGTCTGAACTTTTGGTTAGCTCTCATTTTGGCTTCTGTTTTTAGCATGTGAATAATGAGCTGATTTTTGTTTTGCAGAGCCATATCAAGAGGTGTTTCTCCCTTTAAAAAAAAAAAAAAAGGAGGGAAATTTAATAATATTTTTGATATACTATGGGTGCTAAACATTTTTTTAAAACTCACCAGAATCATACTCAACACATTTATGCCAAAAGTAGCCAGCTATTACTGTCTACGAGGTCTGTCCAGAAAGTATCCAGCCATTTCATATTATATTTTTCATACTACATGGCTAGATACTTAAGGACAGACTTATACATAAAAAACTGAAAACAAATATATAGCTTATCTTTGTGTTAATTTATCAGTCTTCTAACTGAAGATATAATAAGCTAAGAGAGATAAATACCTGGTCATACCTTAACATTTCGGATATCTAGGCTAGAACCAGCTTCCAAAAGTTTATCAACCGCGTTAACATTTCCTGCTGCAACTGCCCAGTGAAGTGGAGTGTTTTGGTGTATTTTATCAACCACATTGAGAGAAGCATTAAACTTTAAAAGAAATCCAGTTGGTTCTGGCCTGTCTCAAAACAATAAAATACCAAGGGTCATTAACAGAGATGATGATTTTAGGAGTAAATGCAAATAATGAATCTTTTAAGATAATCATCAATTAACCAGTCAGTAAGTATTCTGAACAACTGAGGAAACTCTTTATGCCAAATTCTATTCTAGGTACTAATAGGAGATAGCCCCCTACCTCCAAAAAAGACATCTATTAAGTGATAGCTTGCTATCTAGATAATATAATTTTAACATCAATACAGTGGAATACTGCTTTTGTTTTTCAAATTTTCACTTTTCTGTTAATTTTCTATTAGTTAACATTTTTTAAAATTGTGGATTAAACTTTGGCTAATATTAAGTGCTATGTTATTTATCCAATTAAAGATTAAACGTATGTTATGTTTGAGGAGAAACCAAAAGCTAACTTCACACTCTCCATCTAATCAATGTTAAATAAAGCAAGTATAAATAATGTCGTAAAATATTTGTTTATCTTAGAAAGTTATGAACTAGAAGACAGAATTCAGTCAAATATTTTTACTTTATTATCAATACCCTCCCTTCATGACTACAAATGATTTTTTTAAAAGAATATTCTATTTTAATTATTCCATCAGGTTCTTTAGAGATTATACCTGACTTCAGAGTTATCAGTGAAAAAGAGAAAATGCTTTTTAACAAAATTCTACCCCAGCCCCACCACTCCATGAACAAAAAGGAAATGGCATTAAAGTTAACTCAGTTCCTAGAAGTCCTAAGTAAAAGCAGAATCAGAGATTTAATACAACATAGAAACAAACTGATAACGGAAAACTGTAGCATGTATTTGCATAGAGGAATACCAAAAGATGTACTACATAGTGGTCATGAATCACTTGTGTTTATAAAAATGAATACACAGAAAAACTTAAATACATAGTGCCTGATCTGAACATATGAACAGACTTTTCATAAATCAGTTACAATTAATATTTTCAGAGCAGTTAACAATGGTATCAGAGAATCTCAAAATTTACTGTTTTCCAAAAGGTAGATTTATCAACTAAATTTCAAATTATGAGCATGTTTAAACTTGCGGTCATTTTTTAAAATGCAAAAGAAATATAAGCCATGGTAAGAGGTATTTGCTAAGGAATCTCTCCCTGTTCTGTAAGGAAATTTTTTTCTTATTAGTAGCTTTCAAACTTTTTACCAAAACTATCAGAAAAGAGAAAATGTATTTCAATGGTGCTTTTCCAACTATAACTACCTTAAAATTCCATATTAGAGTCACAGGGTAGAAAATTTTATTTTCTTCAGAATACACTATCATCTCACATAGATACTTAAAATTACATACACAGGAAAGAAATTGTTGAAACCAAGTATCAGATTGAGGCAATTGAATGGAACTTACTCACCCAATTACTTTGTAAGCTGATAACATGAGAGGTGTCTGCCCATTTACATCTGTCATATTCACACTCTAGTCAAAAAGAAGAAATCAATTCACATCACTGTAAATATACTCAAAATTCTGTTTCTTCTCAATAGAAATATCTCTTTAGTATATTCAGCATTACCATTATGTCTACATGAAGGATTCAAATATCATTTGAATAAATGAAAGTTCTGCTTCACTTCCATATGGTAATAAATCTATGGATTTTGACAAAATATGTTTAAAGGGAAAAATCCGAATGTATCATGGAAAGCGTTGTATGATGTGAATGGAGGACAGCTAAGGGAAAGAGAAAGATATTGATAGCCACCATCAAATACAAGAGATGGTAAAGACCTTAAAAATCATCTAGTTTAGACCTTAGTTGACACATTAATTCATGCTATCATTTCTTATACAAAGTCATCCAGTCTCTACTCAAACACTTCCAATAACAATGACCTCTCTATCTTCTGAGGCAACTTGTATTTTTGGCTTTATCATATTAAGTTTCAAATAGTAAAACACAAAAAATTCTTTTCTATTTTCTGGAAGAGAGAAAAAAAGGAAATCATGTCTCCATGAGGACATGCTCCTTTTAATAAAACAGGTCCAGGTTTAATGCGTACAATAATGGTTCTAACCAAGCCCAATAAAAAGAGCAGATTCTTATGGACCTTGGAGGAACAGAACTTGGAAAGAAGCCCAGAGAGAGGCAGAAAGGACTCCTCTTCATACATCTTTCCAAAATGAAATCCAAGAGGTTATAATTATTCTACTTCAATTAGCCAAGTCTCAGAGAAAGTGCTTATTTAAAGAGAGCATGATCATTCCAACAGCATTTGTGCAAACATGTTTTCACGCCAGTTATAGGCAAGTCTGCTAATACACAAACTGCTTTGCCACTAGAAAGCATATTTCAGGCAAGTATAGCTGACAGTGAAACTCCCACTGCTAATACCCTATAATTTAACCTGTGCCTCTCAAGGCAAGTCATTTTTCATGGAATTACTTTGGAGAACAATAAGAAGCATATATTCAAATTGGCCTCCCATTTGGGCTCAAATAATGAAAGCAAATGATGGGTTAATTTAGTGATCTGACTACCACTTTTATATTCAACCAGAAGAAAATACAGCCTTTGAAGACATGTTTTTTAAAAACTCTGCAAATTACTGGGCTCATAAGAAAAACTATTACAGGCTTACAAGTTTTAGAAACATCAATTATATGTTACTGAACTAAATGACCTGTCGTTTTCCCTCCAATGAAGCTGAAAAAGCAATATTCAATAGCTAGACTTACTGAGGCTATTAATATTTGAATACCTGGATATCCATTAACTTTTACTTTAAAAATGAGGACAAATTACTGATAATCTTCCCAATCTCTTCAAATTATAATAGCTGGAGTATAATACACATTTTAAAACATACCTGTCCTTTGGAGATGAGATATGCTATAATAGGCATGTGTTGAAATAATACTGCCAGGTGGATACTGCTGAATCCCTCTCCATCGATTAGAGTGGGGTCTGCACCATGCTGGAGTAATAATATGACCATAGGTAAATGTCCTTGTCTGTAAATAGAAGACAAAAAATTACTCTGTAGCATGCAGAAGAAGAAAAAAAAAAATCAGGAAGAAACTGATATCCCGAAGACATGAGGGATTTGAGCTATATAAAAAACACGTCCTAACAGTAAGATTTTTGAAACACTGAAGACCATTCAAACATCTTTTACTTACATGCTCCAAACTTAGAACTATATGGATAGTCATTCTTGAGTGCAAGTGATAAACTTGATAACTTCACAATCTACCTTAAACCTTATTTTGTTGCTACCATGTGTAAATAATAATTTTATATCACATGCTAACAATAAAGACTTTAAAACCACTTAGACTTCACTGTTGCCATTTTAAAAACAAAATATAATCATGAGCCAGATATACAGGAGCATAATATCCACAAACTATGGGTATACCATATTATTAAAAACTACATATTCTTATACTTGAATATGGTCCATTTTTCATGTAAAGCACTGTACCTCAGTAGCTTAAAGAGGTTGAATTACCCCTAGGTTCTTCAGATCTCTTGGCTATGGAGAAAAGATTCAACTCTTCACCTTACATGAACAATTATTAATTTCAGTTTCAGGTTCATGTCAACTCCACCAACCACAGAAAGTAGAGTTTAAATAAAAAAAAAAAGCTGTTAAGTATTAATATGAAGATTTATTAACTTCAGCTTCAGATGGCCAATACACATCAGAGAAAAGAGGACAGCGACTTAAGAATAGAAATGTTCTAGGTTGACATACTCAAAATTTCTTGTTAATTCTAAAACAACTTTCAAAAGCGTTGACTCATTTGACCCTAAAAGATAAAGAGATATACTTTACATTTACTTGAGAGAAAAATCCACCTCTTTGAAATAAAATTACGACTACAAGTTTCCAAACAGGCATCTGTCATAAGACTGAACTGACTTTACAGTTCACTGAACTACTGCTTTTATTCATGTGACCAAATATAAAAGATATTCATTCTAATTATAAAAAAGTAAGTATATACAAATTTGAGTTTGATAATCAAAATGGAGCCCTAAAATTAAATACCAAAAACATCCTTTCTGAAAACTCATTAAAGCTGTAATTTGTTTTTAAATGAAAAGTTTAAAAAAAACAAAAAGGAAAGAAAGAATACCCTTCTAATTGTCTGAAACTGTGATTTCCAATATGGTGACCACTAGCTACAGGTTACTATTTAATTTCAGTGTTTAAAGAAACCTTACCGGACAGCCCAGTGAAGAGGAGTTGAATTTAAATCTCCACCCAACTGATCTACAACAGCACCTTTTGAAATATAAAACCTGTTAAAAACAGACATAAATGAAAATAAGATTTAAAACTTAAAATGCAAATTTAGGAAAAAAAATAAATTTTTCTTAGTAATTAATGTGTTAGAAAATGAAAATTACCCTCCCTAACACACCCAGATCTATAGAAGTCTGAAAGATTCACGTGGTAGTATCAGGCATATCCTTGGTGAAACCATTCTTAGCATATAGGTAATTACTCCTGCTGTAATTAGCATTCCATTATAACGTACATACCAAACACATGACAACTACTTTCTGCATAGTCTTACTACCACAGCACTCTTAAAATAGTCTATATACAAAAGGTTTAGGATCAGACAGACTAAACTTGGAGGAGAAAGGTAAAATTATGTCACTTTCAACAATTCAAAACTAGAATTACTATTGGAAATGAATTCTAAAAGTAAGTAGTAAAAAGTTAATTTAAAATCCTTCCAGAAAAGTTAGACATTTTGAGTGTTTTGTTCTTTACACTGGGGGCATGTGATACATTATTTAAGGTAAATGTAAGATAATGAGATTGATATTCTTCTATGATTTATAGAAGTTAGTCTCATTACTTCAAAGGTGTGCTTCATACATCATATTATCTAAACACTATACTAGTTTGTTTACACAGAAAAGGAGTTTGCCTGTGAGTATAATTTGTATTAGAATATTTTAAACTTCAACAAATTTTCATTTCCTTAAACCTTGAGGATTTTAAATATATAATCCTATAACACAAAATATATACACATTCACATATACATATACATTTTACATGCTAAGGTATAAAACAAAAAAAATGGGTAGGCAGTAGTGTTTTATAACAGGGAAATATTTTATACAATCCAACACATGCCCACTTAAAACTGTATTCCATATTTAGTTACAAAAAAAAAAAAAAAAAGATTAACTGGTGTGTGTGGCGGTTCCAGGACTTCATTTCTAACAGAGGATTATAGATGGTTCAATATGCATACTTGCAATTGAAGAAAAAGACGAATGAAGGAGAGACCTAAAATTATAAATATGCAATTAACACACATATATCCCATCTTACTTTACAAGATCCAGCCTGTTGTTAATAGCAGCCCAATGAAGAAGTGACACATTTTCTTTGTCTGGTTGTCTGACATCATATCCTGCTTCTACCAACTCTTTACATCGTTCAAAAATTCCGTATCTCAAATAAGAAAAAAAAGGCATAATTGATATAGTTAAAATAATTTCAAATATCAAAATTTCTTCCTTTTACCATGTTCTTTATCTAAACTGTCTTTCAGCCAACAAATACAATAATTAACAAAAAAGATATGCACAAAGAGGACAGATTGTAAAGCCAAACAACAAAAGTAAACCTGGTTTACTTAATGATCAGATTAATCTATTTAGAATTGAACTTGATCTTCTTAAATAAACTTTAACAGTCACATTGTCCTCCTTCAGTAAGTTTTATTTGATCCTCCACCACGTGCCAAAAACGCATGGTGCTGATTCTTCACTACAACCTTATCCCTAAATAAAATCAAGCCCCTGTAATAACCTCACAATAAGGGAGAAAGACTAAAAGGAAACTTAAAATGGGATAAAGTCAACAACAAAATATGGACAATTATGTACATAGGTATAGCAGAAGAAGAAACAATTAGCACCTCCTGAAGAAGATGAAACTAAGATATATTTTATAGGCTGACAGAAGGAAGGGAGGGCATTTCAGGCAGAGGAAGTAGCATGTGCAAAAATCAGAGATGTGATACAGCATGGATGTTCAGAGAAATAAAAACAATTTAGCATTGCTGAAGCATAAGGCATAAGAGAGGGAATGGTGAGAGATGAGGCTAGAAGCAGTAGATAAAGACCACATGAGCCTTCTATGCCATGCTATGAAGTTTAGACTTTACCTGCGGTTCAATGGGAAACCAATAAAGGGTTTTAAAGAGGAATCACTCAGACTTTGAGTTCTAAGAAAGATCACATTAGTGACAGTACAAAAGCTGCTTAGAAGAGGGTGAGGACAGAGACTGAGAGACCAGTTTAGAGGCTACTGTAATAAATACAGGTGAGAGGCAATGAGAGCCTAAAGAGAGGCAACTGGAATGGAAAAGGAAGGATGGACTTGAGAGATATTTAACCAACTGACTGCTAAGAGTGAGAAATACCTCTTTTTAATGCTATAATAATTTTTAAAAAGCATTCATTAGTAATATTTCTTTTCAAAAGAAACTATGAAGTCCCAACAAACTATTTGTCACTCTTTTTAACATTTATTTCTATTTAGAAGGACGTGAAAGTTTCAATAGGCCTTCAAGGGTCAAAAATCAAACCAAATGGCAGAATTGTCTCTGTTTCCCACACTGTTAAATTAGAATAGTTTCTGCTTTACCAAAATGTGTGTATAAATGTGTGTGTGTGTGTGTGTGTGTGTGCCTTTTTGGCATTTTTAAAAGACAGAGACATCTGTTTGACAATACTAAGTGAAAATATTGAGTAAGTTTTTGATAATGACACACATATCCTTATACTCTCCATCTTTTAAATGTCACCTTTAACATTTTAATGAAAAACAAACACTCTCTTTATTTGAGAAACATAATAAGAATACACATTAATTAGGATTTTGGTGGTTTAGAAAACACACACAAACACACACACACACACACACACACACACACACACACACACACGTATCCCAGCTCTCTTTTGCCCTTTCCAAATACTACCTACAGATCCTCCCACAACCACTTGAGAAAGTCCAAGACCTGAAGGAAATTTAAGGACAGACATAAAATGTGAGTTTTTACAGAGATTTCCTGTGAATATAGCCTAATTTCTCACATCATAACAGAGTTCTACAGGTAGCAAAGAAAGGTTTAAGTGTTTCCATTGTCATTCAAGCAAGTATCTACCTTAAGAACACTCTCATCTTCATGTAAATATAAACAATATCAAATAATATTCACCTGAAGTAGTGGTTCCCAGGACCTCTAGAGTTCATATAAACTAGTAATTAGAATACTCAAATAATTGTCAATGTGTTTTTTAACTAACATAAACAATAGTCTATATTAAAGCCAAACAGGCTAATTAATCACCAAACATCTTTGCTTTTAACAGAAATTATACCAAGTTAGTATGGTAACATTAGTTCCTTTCATGCTAATTTGAGGGGCATGGCAATCTGATGGGCAGATTTATGTTTGATTACTAAGAAAATGGATTACTGCTTAACGTAGTTTGATGGAGAAAATATTTCAAAATCTGTTCAACGGCAAGAGCTAGGGTAGATGTTAATTATTAATGAGATTCATGAGGGTAAAAATGTTGGAAATAATTGACTTAAGGTGAATACCTTAAGTTATACGGAGATCTTAAGGGGAAACCTTCAAAATGTACTTTTATTTTCAGTGCAAACAAAACAACCCACTATATGTTTCAAGGGGTCAGAGAACATATTTCCACCTTACCTTACTGTCTTTCTTCCAGCGCACCCAGGACAAGCACATAGAAAGTACTCAATAAAAAAATAATTGTTTAAAAATATCTATAAATGTGTGAGCTGATATTTTTCATCCTATCTACATACTTAGCCTGTAGAGCATTTTAAAAGACTCAGATTTGTGTTTCAAATTCAGAGACTAGCTTTAGTGTCATTTAAAATCATTCATTCATTCAACAAACATTTACTGGGCACCTTATATTAATAGAAGACAGGAAGCGTGCCAAAGCACCGGGGCTACAAAGATGAAAACATGCTTTTGCTAACAAGCTACACACAATCTAATGGGAGAGCCTGGCACATAAACAGGTAAGGTATACTATACTAAGCACTCTGATGCTAGCATGACAAACCTACATAGAGCTGGTGTTAATGAACTACCATTATGAAGTGAGGAAGGTAAGCATATGGAGTGCCATGAACTGCACATATGTTATTATTAATTCACCACAGCATAAGGATAAAACAAAGCATTTGGAAGACTTACTGAGTAGCTTTCACAATGTCACAGTTACTAGAGTCCTCTATAAGAGGAAGAGCTTCTCTTGCCTTGGCAAGTTCTTTGTTTTCATGCGCACAGTTGCCACATCGACCAAATCCTGGAGGGTGGGGGCCATGGCTGTGATTCCTGCACTGAAGAGTAAGAGCAATTTGACAAAGCATATAAGAGAATTAATGTCACATTCAATTACATAATGAAGCATTTGTTACTATCAACAATATCTATATTAATAAGTGAGAATTTTTTTGGAGTCTTAGAAGTGTATCCTAGAGAAGATTTTCTTTATCTTAATTCTGTTCACTAGGAAATATGCTTAATATTTGAAAAATCCAAATTACATGTTTTGTCATAAAATAAAGGTCATCTGAAAAGGCACAAATGGAATTTTTGTAGTGGGTAGAGGATCATATTTATTGACATGGTAGGAAGGTCTCCCAGCCCCTGCTTTGTGGGGTTGTGGTGGACACATCCTAAGGATACCCGTCCAGTAAATCAAGTTCTTGTATAATCCCTTCCCTCTGAGTATGGGCAGAACCTGTGACTTGCTTCTAGCCAATGGAATATGGCAAAGATGATGAGACAATCACTCCCATGATTACATTATGTTATACAGGACTGTCTTAGCCGACTGGAGCAAGAGATTCTTCTGCTTGCCTTGAAAAAGTAAGATGCCATTATATGAGAGGGTCTGTGAGAGGGCCACATGGCAAGAAACTGTGCGCAGCCTCAAGGAGTGAAAGCAGTTCGTGGCTGATAGCCAGCAAGAAAATTGAGATCTTGATCATACAACTGCAAATTCTGCCAATAACCACATAAGCAGGAAAGAGGGCCCTGAGCTCCAGAATGGAATATAGTTCAGTCTTCATGTCAGCCTAGTGAGACCCTAAGCAGAGGACCCAGCTAAGCCATGCTTGGACTCCTAACAAACAGAAACTATGAGATAATAAACAGGTGTTACAATGGTGGCCACTAGCCCAGTTGGTTAGAGGATGGTGCTAATAAAGGTGTTGTTTTAAACCACTAAATGTGGGGTAATTTGTTATCCAGGTAATAGAAAACTAATACAGAGTGACAACAGGGTTTGGTGAGCGTAAAAAGAACTACTGCCAAGACAGTCTCATCAGCTTAATGAAATGTTACATTCAGATAACCCATTAACAGTAGCAGCAAATGGCAAGCTAAAAAATTTCTCTTTAAACAAAGTATTATCTTAGATTTGCTATTTGAACTGATAGAGTGTTTCTAATCTCAAACACTGAGCTTAGACTTTGGCAGAAACCCAATAAGGGACTTTCCAACATTATTAAAAAAAAAAAAAAAGCCCCCCAAAGTAATTTAAGATCAATTATCCATTCTGTGGATTATGGATGTATTTTGTTTCTTCTTTCCATTACCATGGACTTTTGGGTTCATTATCACCTCTAGGGTAGAAGATCAACTTAGATCAGCAATCTTTGACACTTGTCAACAACTTTGCTAAAATATTTAGTGGACAAGCAGGCAGAAGGAGGGGGTTAAAGTCTTTAGCATAAATGAGCTTACTGAATCATTTTAACACTCCAAAACAAAGACCTAGTTTTACTTGAGAGGACTCTTTCAGCTAAAGTGTGGGATGCTCAAAGTTTCTCAAAGTTTCCAGACAGTACAAATATATCAAGTGTGTATATTATTTGCATATATTCTAAATAAATTTTTAAAAAAAACATATCTGCAGTGTGACCCTAATTATGGTGAGACCTCTGACCATTCATTTACATAATAACCAATCTAACTGATCTCAAATTACTCAAATTTCCAAGCAGAAACAGTTTCAAGTTAAAGTATTCAACTTTAATAAAACACATTATATTGTTTTCTCTAAAGAAATGACACCTTAAAGTGCAACCTTCCTAAATTGTACTTATTAAGCAATTAATGGGTACCTATTCAAAATTTAAAAAGCTGATTTTTTAAAAACAAATACACCAGAACTTATATCTTCAACATAGTCTCCTTGGGAGATTATTACTTATTTCAATGACATTACCTTGAAATGTTTTTAGAATTTCCTTTCTGAAACTGTCCTCACAGCCACATAAAAAATGAGACTCATTACATTTTTAAACTCTTAAAATATTATGATATATCATATACAGAGAAGTACATAAAACATATGTACATATATGAATTTTTTTCTTTTGTAAAGTGTAAAAAATAAATATAAAAAGAACGTCTATGAGACCATCATCTAGGTCAAGAAATAAAACTTTGCCAGCACCCTAGAACACTGCCCTAACAAGCGCTATGCTCTATCACATTCTCACACTAAAGGAAGTTTCCTGACTTTAGTAATACCACCTTTTGCTTTCCTTTATAATTTTATCCCTTATGTATCAACCATAAAAAGTACAGTTCAGGTTTACATTTTTAAACCCTTATGTAAATGGAATCATATTCTATGTATTCTCTATAATTTCTTTTGCTTAACATTAGAGTTATAAGCTTCATCCACATTGTTGTAAAAGGCACAATAGGTTCATTTTCATTGCTGTATCATGTTCCAATATATTAACATACCACAATTAATTTGTCTATTTTACTGGCTAGATATGTAGATTGTTCCCAGTTTGGAGCTATTATAAGAAATATTGCTATGAGCACTCTTGTACATGTCTCTGGATATACATGCAAATAATTGTCAAGAGCACATATCTAGAAGTGAAATTGTTGCCTTTTAAGATATGTTTATCTTATCTTCCAAATGGTTGTACCAATTTAAATTTCCGTTGCTCTGATCCTCACCAACACTTAGTATCAAACTCTGTAATTTTTGCAAAGCTGAAGAATGTGTAAACATACCCTATAGTGGTTCTAATTTGTATTTCCCTATAATTACTAATGAAGTTGCATGTTTTTTCATGTTTATTGGCCATTTAGAGTTCTTCTTTTGTAAAGTCCATGTTTAAGCAATTTGTCCACTTTTGTTTTACTAGATTTCTGTCTTTTTCTTCCTGAATGGTAGCCCTTATACATTCTAGATACTCTTTTTTAGCTATATGTTGATTATAAAATGAAGTAGGACCTTCTACTTCCATGCATGATGGAATAACAAGGATTGGACTTAACCTCTTGCTGTCTATTAAAAAAAAAAAAACTAGAAAATAGGACAAAATATATGAAATAAACTGTATTTAGACTCTGGACAATAGGAAAAAACAAGACTGTGATCACCAAAAAAAGAGAATAAAACAAGCTGAGCCCCACTATCATCCCAGTAGTTTTGGAATTGTGAACACTGAAAAGGAAACACTTTGTTTTAGTACCCAGCAGCCTTGCTAAATTGAGAGGACAGAAATTTGAGATTGGAGAAGCTGAGGTGTCTGTAAGTTGGAGGCGGATTTCAACAGAAGTGAGCCAAGCAGATAAAAAGGGTTCTAAAATTCTGCACAGGAGGCCCTTTGAGTCTTTGCTGAATACTAGACCAGTCAAGTACTCTAACAAGGCTAGGCAAAAAATTGACTGGGGATTTGTAAGCTGAACAATTACCAGAGCTCACATGCATCAGGAAGATGTCCAAATTCTGACCAGCCAAAGTGGAGAGTCTTTGATGATCCCCTGGTGTATTCAGTGGCGACATGAGAGGTCCACGCCTTAGTAGTAGGGCTGAACAACCATACCTGGAGTAAAGGCTACTCCAGAACCACTCGAGATAAGCTTTAAAACCACACTTCAAAGTACTCAAACTGAGAAGCATTAACTTTGCAGCCAGCCAAAACAATACTCAATGTTCTTTAAGAGAGGCAACAAATACCACATACTCAACAACACGTATTTACAAAGTCCACCATCAAATCAAAACTTGCTAAACATGACAAAGAAGCAACAAAAGTGTGACCCATAACCAAAGAAAAGAATCAGACCCTGAAATGATAAAGATGACAGAATTAGCAGGAAAAAACATTAAAACAGCCAATATAACCATGTACAAGTATTTAAAGGGGAACATAAGCAAAATGAGCAAAGAAACTGAAGATATGATAAAAGATTAGGTAACATCTAGAGACAAAAAACAATCTCTGAAATAAAAATTACACCAGATGAGATTAATAGCAGATTAGATAATATAGAAGACCATTGAGTTTGAAGACACAATAATGAAAAGTATCCAAAATGGAGCACAGAAAGAAAAAGACTGAATATGTGCAATTGGAGTTCAAGAAGAGGAGGAAGAATGTTTTAAAAATATCTGAATAGCCAAAAATCTTCCAAATTTGGTAAAAATTATAAACCCACAGCAACTAGAAGCTCAATGAACCCAAGCAGGACAAACCCCAAAATCCTACACCAAGAAATACCATAATCAAATCACTAAATACAATGATAAAGAGATAATCTTAAAAACACACTGAAGAAAAAAGGACATATTATGTTCAAAGAAGTAGAGATAAGAATAAACTCTGATTTCTCATCAGAAACAATGCAACCCAGAAGATAACAGCATTTTCAGCTCTTTCAGTTTAAAAGTGCTGAAAGAAAAAAAATAAAAACTTGGAAGAATCAACAAAAATATTTTCAAAGATGGAGGTGAAATAAAAACTTTTTCAGACAAACAAAAGCTAAGAAAATTCCCAGCAGACCTACACTACAAGAAATGATAAACGAAGTTCTTCAGGCTAAAGGAAAATACCAGATGGAAATCTAGATCAAAACAAAGGAATAAAGAGTGCCAGAACTGTGGGTAAATATGTGTGTAAACATAAAAGACATTTTTTCATTTTTTACATGTCTTGACAATAAAAGGGAAATAGTACATTGTTGTAAGAGATACTATAATAGTATTTGAAGATAGACTGTAATAAGTTAAAAGTGCAAAAGTGAAAGTCCAAGAGCAACCTCTAAATAAACAAAACAGAGGTATTAGGTAATAAGCCAACTGTAAAGACAAAATATTTATAAAATATTTGGTTAATATAAAAAAGAAAAGTAAAGAAGAAGAAGAAAAAGATAAAAATGCTATATTTATTCCAACCATAATGATAGATAATTATGTCAAATGCAAATGGTCTTAAAAATCCCAAAGATAGAGATTGTTAGACTGGATTAAAAAAATAAACTATATGCTATCTATAAGAAACCCATTTTAAATAAATATTGAAGTTAAAGTATTCAACTTTAATAAAACACATCAATTGTTTTCTCTAAAGAAATGCTTGCCCATATAGTAGACATATTTATAAGAAATCACTAAACTATTTTCCAGAGTGGTTGTACCATCTTGCATTGTCAATAACAATGTATAAAAGGTCCAAAAGTTCTACATCCTCACCGGCACTTGGTTATTATCAGTCGAACAGGTGTATAAGGACATCTCATCATGGTCTTAATTTGCATATCCCTAATGGCTAATGAAGTTGAGCACCTTTTCATGTGTTTATATGCTATTTGTATATCTTTTTGGTGAAGGGCCTGCTCCAGTCTTTTGCCCATTTTTTAACTGGGCTATTTGTTTTCTTATTGTTAAGTTTTGAGAGTTCTTTATATCATATACTGTAGATACAAGTCTTTTGTCAGATATGTGAAATGTGTGATTTGCAGATATTTTCTCCTGGTCGGTAACTTACCTTCACATTTCTTAAAAGTCTCTTTCACAGAGCAGAAGTTTTAAATTTTGAATAAGTCCAACTTATCAATTTGTTCTTTTATGGATTGTACTTCTGGTGTCACTTCTAAGAACTACTCTCTTGAGATCACTATTCCTCAGATAGTTCTCCCTCAGAATTTCTGGTGCCTGTGCTCCCAGGAGACCCCTTTCCTGTTCCTTGAGCCTGAACTGGATGGCTTCTCATGGAGCTCTCCCTATCTGCACTGATGCTTACTTCCAGGGCTCAAGTCCAGGCTGGGGCAAACCAGAGGGAAAAGAGGTACTAGTTCAGTGGTTTTTGAACTCTGGTGTTTTCCTTTTCCACTCTACCCACTCTTTTGAATAGCTAAATTCTGATTTATCCAGTAAATAATCAACCACACACACACACAGTCACACGCAGCTAAAAATAAAAACATAGGTAGTTAGATTAGAATGTAAATAAGAACATTACTTTAGGATTCTTTTCATGGTATCACAGTAATTATAATCATATTCAACTAGAAGGAGACAAAGGGTTGAGGAAGAGTTGAACTACACTCAAGAATTTCTAGAATGTCAATAAGTAACAGATGTTAACCAAAAGTACAGCTAAGATTGACAGAGAAATCAGTCTTTTATATAAAAGTCTCGCTCTGTTGCCCAGGCTAGAGTGCAGTGGCGCCATAACAGCTCACTGCAGCCTTGAACTCCTGAGCTCAAGGACTACAGGCATGCACCATGGCACCTGGCTAATGTTTTTTTTTTTCTTTCTTTCTTTAATTTTTTTGTAGAGACGAGGTCTCACCATGTTACCCAGGTTAGCCTCGAACTCCTGGCCTCAAGTAATCCTCCCACCTCAGCCTCCCAGATGCGGGGATTAGAGGTGTGAACCTACACATCAGCCTGTAAAACTTAATTTTTTTACTAAAATTTTAAAATTGTAAAATGATACATATTAATTTTAAAGACCTGGCAATAAAGAAGTGAATAAAGTATTAACAATGTGGACTCCTTCCTCTCCAATACTATATATACAACCAGAGATAACCATTATTAACAGTTTGGTGTATCCTTCCTTATTATGTTTATGTTATACTTTAACATATATATTATACTGAATACACACATACAATTTCTTTATAATTTTCTTCTTATATTTATTTAACAAAGAATGGGATCATATTATACACATTATTCTTCAACTTGCTTTTCTCACCTAACAATATATCATGTACAGCCCTATAGGTCAGTAATAGTTGAATATTATTCCATTGTATAGATTTAGCATAATTTATTCAACCATTCCCCTACTGTTAGAGGCACAGGTTGATTTCAGCCTTTCATATCTATAAACAATCCTACAATTAACACCCTGTACATTCTAGTTCTAAAGGATTGATTCCCCAAGGAGGACTGTTGGGTCAAAAAATAAAAGCATTTTAAATATAAATAGATGCTGACCAAATACCCTCCCCACTTCAGTGCCAACAGCACAGTATATAAGTATTTTTTTTCCCTACAAACCTTCCCAGAACTGGGTATTATCAATCTTTTTACAGTCTGGCCAATCTGATGGTTAAAAAATGGCATCCTGCTTTTCATTTGCACCCCCCTAGTTGCTAACAGTCAGTGTTTTGTTTTTCTTATTATGTATATTGGCTCTCCAGCATCTTCTTTTTTGTGGACTGGCTTTTCATAGTCTACTTGTTTTTCTAGTGAATTATGTATATCTGTTCCTGTTTGTAAGTTAGGAAGATTAATCCTTTGTCTACATGCAGATTTTTCATAATAGAAAATTGACTCATTCTACAAATACAAATTTATTGCCTCTTATACTGTCTTAAGGGGTTAAGGACATCAGCTTCATTTTTCATGTATAAAGTTGAGGAGGATTACACGTGTCAGAGTAAAGAAGATCCACAATTTAGAGCATTTACTTATGCAGCAATTAATTACTGTGTATTTATGGTATTCAAAGCATTATGCTAAGCAGCACAGAAGACGTGGGTGTCTATCCTGTAAGAGCTTAAGTCTAATAGGGGAGATACAACAGAGACAATCAAAGTAAAATGATAAAAGAAGGCAATGTATGATTCTATATGATTAAATGGCAATAACAGACTACAGAACAGGAGGTTCTTCTGTTCATTTCATCAATTTTTACCTAAATCCAGATCAAAGTAAAACCTAAAATAACTATACAAATTCAAATCCTATGTTTGAAGTCAATGGTCTCCAAAGTGAGGAGAGTACACTTAAGGCCACATATGCAGTAACACACTGGGTAATGGGAGAAAATTTTAATGTTTCTATTATAGATTTTTATCTTTAAAAAAAAAGGAAAAATAAAATTTACAAATTTGAGTTTTTTAACCTTTACTAATTTTTAACACTGACAATCTCACTGATCTGTATGTCAAGCAGGCCACTCCTACTCCACTTACAAGGCACCTGAAGGCAGAGCAGTTTCCACAACTAGAGGGGCTGAGGGTGGGACCTTCAGCATATTATCATATATATTAGGTTAAGCAATTTTCAAATTATATTACCAAATTTTAACTAAATTACCTCTCCCAAAATAAGCAAGCAGCTTAAATGATTTCTACAAAGAAGCCATGAATTGAGGTAATAATCAGCATAAGCAAACAAGAAAATAGCAGAGCTGACAATTCTATTCATAGGAGCTATTGATCAGTCACACGGAAAGTATAAACAAAGACAATCTAATCTAATTTGACAAGTCAGCCCCCTCCAAAAAAATTCAAAATTATCAAAAAGGCTAATTTGAGGTAGCTTTATACCCACTATCTTTAATTCAAATCTTGCCATGAGTATATATTGAGCTATTAATTAACCAATATAACTTAGAAATACATTCAATTCTTATAACATGACCCATGTTACAACCCATGGGTTACAACCCATGAGAATATGAATTTGGCAACCAGCTCCTGTCCCCCTGTTCAAACACAGGGGAGCTGGAATGTTACTGTTTGTGAAGTAGAAGGATCATCAGGAAAAGGAGGGTAAAGACATACACAGAAGTAGAAAAGCAACTTTGAGTCTCAAAGGTAGGGAAGAAGAAACCAAGTTCCGGCTTCTGCAATATTCTCTTAGCCTAATCTCTCCTGATTGCACTGAAAGGAACAGGTGTCAACTAACCAGATTCCTAGTATTCTCATGTTGGCTGTATGATGGTGGCTAATCATCTACCCTATTTTTGGCCCTAGTTTCTACATTTGTAAAATGAAAGGGGCAGATCGATATACCTATAACGTTCCTTTTAACTCTCACATTCTATGGTGCTAAGAGGAGATATTACAATAGTCACTACTGACTTGTGCACTGGTTAAGATTTCACTGCGCTAACAACCATTTATGGATATGGAAGCTTAACTGATGCATGGCTGCATACAACATTAAGGTAACAGAATAGACTAAGCAAATTCTCATGATGCCAGCAAAGTCACAAGAGTCTTCATTAATCATTCATTCAGGGATATGGCAATGAACAAAACAGACAAGATCCTTGGTTTTCAAGGAGCTCATATTCTAGTTAGGAATATTCTCTTCCCCATCCTCTGAGCATAGCAAAACAGACTACTTCTCAAGCCTTGGATTCAAGAATAGGTGGACTCCAGGTGACAACAAACAATCAATAAAGATCACCATCATAACTGGGCCACCTGAATGGCAATGAAAAAGCACTGTTTCAGGAGCCCTAGGACCTGGGCTCTGCCTTTAACTTGATGTAGATCTTTGGAAAATAAGTTATTGTTTTTGAGTCTCAATTTCATGGGAAAAGTAAAAGGGTTAGACTAGATCAATGGTTCTCAAACCTTCCTAATGTCATGGCCCTTTTTGAAAATGTTACCAACTAAGGCCTCTCTATTTAGAGAAATACACAACTGCACATAGAAACCTAACTTTTGGATATAATTTCAATATGTTCATTAATGCCCTGAAGTTTACCCTATATACCAGTTTAGGAATCTCTGAACTAGGTAATTCACTGAAAAGCCTTCCAGTGCCAAGTATTCCATGACCCATTCCATTTTACCTTCTCTAGTCCTCCTAGGATTCCAGTCTACAAACTGACTCAAGACACCAGGATAACATGTTTTTTGTTGTTGTTGTTGCTGTAATTAAAATACATAAACAAAAAAAAAAAAAACAAAAAAGAGGGGAAAAGGGGATGCAACATGTAACTCTCTTCCACAGGGGGAAAAAAGTATAACAAGATACTATGAAAATTATCTAAGAGACATATGGGCACATGTGTGGTGATTTTAACATCACATCCCCAGAATTCTTTGATACTTCTCCATCAAGAGGTAGGGGTCTATGTCCCTTCCTCTTCACTGAGCTCTGTGACTGCTTCACTAATAACATACTGCAGAAGTGACACTGTGCCAGTCTGCAGGCCCAGAAACTGGCAGGTCCTCTTTCCATTTCTTGAGATGTTTGCTCTGGAAACCCAGCCACCATGCTGTGCAAAGGCCCAGGTCACATGAAGGTGTCCCTATTGAAAGTCAGCATTCACTGCCAGATGTGAGTGAAGACACCCCTAGATGACACCAGCTCCAGCAATGGAGTCATCCCCAGCTTAGGAGTCTTTCCAGTTGAGGCTCTAGAAGTGGTAGAACAGAAACAAACCAATCCTCCAGCAGTCCATCCAAATTCTTCATACAAAGAGTCCATGAGCATGACAATGACTGCTTTACGCCCCTCTATTTTGGGGTAATTTATACCACAATAGAGAACTGGGGCATCTTTAAGCCATAGGGGGGATCACATAATATTTCTCACACAGAGATATCATGAATCCAATTATTTTTCTAAATAGTGCTGAAGTATTGCTGATGTTACAGTGGGCATTAACTTAAAAGAAAACCAAGACCTAGAAAACCATAATCAAAACTTTGATGAGGGTCACTATCTTGACGGATTATCAAATAAAAAAAAAGAAAGTGAGAGAAAAAGTGTGAGAAAGACAGAAAGAGAAAGAGAGAGAGAGAGAGAGTACATGCGTGAGAGAGATCTGACAGATAGCTATTAAAACTTCTCACATTAACAGAACCAGAGTTAAGTTTCCAAGTTCATTCACTGGACAAGTATTTACAGAGTACCCACCAGTACTAGGCACTGTTCTAGATACTAGGCACACAGCAGTGAACATGACAGATAAAAATCACTGCCCTTATAGCACTTACATTCAGTGGCGAGGAAAGAAACAATAAGTAGGACCAATAAGTATGTTAAATGGTATTAAACATTGAGAAATGTAAAACAAGGATGGAAGTTAGGGAGTGTTGCTCACAGTGCTGATAATGGGAAGAGCTTGCAATTTTAAATATAGGGGTCACAGAATGCCACACTGAGGTGACACTCGTGTCAAGACTTTAAAGAGGTAGGAGAATAAGCCAAGTGGGTACATGAGGAAAGAGCATTCAGGCAAAGCAAATATTAAGTACAGAGACTGTGAGGCCAGTGTGGCTTGGGTTGACTGGGCAAAAAAGATAGCGTCAGAAGGAAACTGGGGACCAAATCATGTAGGCAAATTCTGGCACAAACTCATCAGCAGTGAACTTGGAATCAAGAGAGCCAAATTCAATTCAACCAGAGCAGTAATGTTTTTGTCTATTTTGTTCAATAATTTTTTGCCAGCACCTAGAACAGTGTCTATTGCCTAGTAGACATTCAAAACACACTGCTGAATGAATGAACGAAGTCTTAGTCTTGGCTCTATCATTTAGGAGCTATTTATTTGACTCGTAGCAAGTTACTCCAACTTTTTGAGCTTCAGTTCTTATCTCTAAAATTAGAATAATCATTTCTCCTCACATCACAGGATCATAGAAGCATTTTGCAAACTGTAAAGCACCACATATAGGTGAGGTCTTCACATTATTAGTGAAAAAGTTAACAACAACTTTTTTGATTATTATTTGGATATTAATGATTATTATTAACAACAACAATGATCTTTCTACTTTGTCTAATTTCTACCTCCAAATCATTCTCTCCCTCCACAAGTGCGGGAACCAGGGTAGGCTGTCTTCCCTTCAGCATAAGGGAGTGAACTTTAAGCACCTAAAGGCTTTTGTAAATAAGTGGCAGTAATTAAGACATGCTAGTTACTCCCACCAACTTTTCTTTGAGGTTCTGAGAGAAAAAGAATGAGGCATAGTTTCCATGTGAAGATTCAACATCCTTTTGCAAAATCCAGTAAGACTGCAAACTAATTTTTCCTGTCCAAATGTGAGACTACCCAATAAGAACACCCTGACACTTCTCCAGATATTTTGGTCCTTACTAAACCTACACCAGGCTGCTGAAAGAAGGGAAACGGGGAGCATGAGGAACTCTCAGGATTAGAGGTCAAATAATCTGATTGTACCAAACCTCTAGAAATTCTACCACCTAACTCACTCTCCAGTTTTCTCACCTGTAAATGGGGATGGTATATTTTTCTTAAGGATGCTTCAATTATGAAATAAAATAATGTATATAAAAGCATCTGGCATATGCAAAGCACTCATCAAAATTGGCTGAATCTGGAAATTCTTCATTAATTCAACAAATACTAAGTGAAGGTCTACAGTATGCCAGTCAGTACTCTAGGCACTGGGAAAGGGCCATAAGCAAAAAGGACAAAAATCTCGTTCTCTTGGAGCCAACAACTACCCACAACTTCCCCTACTGGCCCGCGTCCGTTCTCTGGAACTACATCTGGATTTTATAACACCTCCTCCACAGAATACGCTCCTTTGGGATTTCGCAGGTCGCTATCACGGGGCTCCCTTTCCTCCATCCTAAACAAGCAGCCTTAATTCTTTCAAGGTGTAAGCAAGGACGTGGAAACCAGAGCTAAAAACAGGGCTGGGTGGGGCGAAGGCGGGTGCCAAGGCGCCAGAGCTGAAAAGGAAATCAACAGAACCGCTCAGACCCCAAGCCAAGGTCAGGCAGGGCCGGTCCAACTCAGGTGTATCGCCTGACACCTCTCCCAGGAACGAACGTCCTCCCCTCCCCAAGCCCCGCAGCGGTCCCTGCCGGGCTCGGGCTGCCGGGCCGGGGGTGCCGGCCCCAGGGGGCGCCCTGGCCCCGGGACGGAGGCCGGAGAGGCTGGCTAGGGCCCTCACCCGTCAGTCCTCGCCTTTTCTTCCCGGTCGCCTCGGAGAGAATTCCCAGCGTCATTCTCGGTGTTCCCAGGCTCCGGCTTCCCCCGCCCAGGCCCCGCCGCCCCCGGAAACCCCTCACCGAGCCGCCTCACACGCACAAGCTCCCTCTCCCCACAGCCGCAGCCGCTCTCCGGGCCCCGCTGACAGCCCCCGCCCAGACGCACTCACCTGCGAGCCCAGCCCCGGCCCCTCCATCTCCCCAGGCACCCGGGCGGCGGCGGAGACTCAGCAAAGCGTACAAGGCAGCCCCTCACCAGCCCGCCTTGGGCCGCCTCTTCTCACACTTCCTGCTCGCGCTCCCGCCTCTGCCGCTGAGGTCCCCGCTCGCACCCTGCGCCGTCAATCGGCCTCGAGAGCCAATCCCCGCCCTCCTTCAGCTGGGGGCGGGACTTTCCCGCTGCCCTGAGGCCAGTTGCGAACGGCCCGGTGGAGGCTCCGCCCCCGGCCCACCCCGCTGTACGTTCCCTGGGCTCCCGCCCAAGACTGTGCGCCCCTCCCCCTGGTGTCCACCTGCCCTAGACGTTCATACAGGTACAGGATCAGGCTGTTACTCCAACGTCAACCACCATCTGCTGAGAGCAAATCTGGACTTGGCTACCTACTGGCTCGATGACTGTGAAAGTCTTTTACTATACCTCAATATCCTTATCTGTGAAATGGGAAAAATAAGGGTACCTACTTCATGGAATTGCCAGAGGGACTAAATGAGAAAAAGCACGTAAAGCCCCTCAGCCAATGCTTGGCATATACAAAAGAATCAATAGATGCTAGCTGTTAAAATATTTGCCACTCTCCATTTGTGTGACCTTGGGCAAGTCACTTCTACCATCTGGGGTTCTGTTTCCTCATACAAAACAAAATATATGAGTTCCACAGCCCAGGCTAGAGGGGGATTGGGCAAGACCCCCCTACATACACCCCCCATGCCCTTTGGTGGACTGCACTGGAGGAGCTGGCATGTAAGCCCTGTCCAGTTTGAAGGTCTGCAAAGCAAAGATAAATATGGTTCCTGCCCTGTGGCACTCCACTGGGGCAGTAGAGCTCTCCTACTTCAGCCCCCAGAAAACACTGGGCTTTTTCTAGCCCAATATTTAACACAGTTCTTTATAATTATTCTTTGTCATGTGTCTGTTGCTAAATTAAACCAGATTAATACCTTCAGAAGGTAATTTGTAAAAGAACTAAAAACACTGACTCTCCTATCCTATAAGTGTCTAGAAATCCAACAGTGCTGAGTTTTCCCATGAAAAATACTACTATGATACAATAAAATTGTAGATTTGTTATGATTAATATTACTTTAGTGTCTCTGCCTATTGGGCACACCAGCGCTGGGTTACCCCAAGAGTGCAAGCCCTTTGAGGGCAGGAACCATGTCGTATTCCTCTCTGAACTCCCAGTGCCTGACATAGCACTGGGACATGGAAAGTGCTTGGTGCAATGTTATTTAGTGGATGGATGGATGTACAGGTGTGTCAACAACTTCTATGATACAAGGAAGGACAAATTGAATGACAAATAGAAGTGCAAGCAATTTCCATCGAAAGCCAGGGGAAAAAGCAATTAACTCAGACAGGTCAGGATGGGGGATTGATGGGTGAGAAAATTGGGTATGGTCATTTTGGTTAACTAATCAGAGCTCTCTCTATTGAGCACTCACTATCTGTTGGCACCTGTGCTAGTGTTTTGCATACATTATGTCTAATCCATGAGGTGGTTGTTATTTTCTCCATCTCCTGGAAGAAACAACTGAGGTTGAGACTGATTCCATAAGCCCCAAGTCACTCAGCTGGTAAATAGTGGAGAGAAGATTTAAACCCAGGTCTTACTGAAAAGTGCTTTGGCCAAAGTAGTTTGGTTCTTTCATTTTGAAGGACCAATTTAGACGACTTTGTTGAACTTGAGGGAGGCTTGAAATCTGCTATTTCAATAGGTCTACACTGATATCCTAACACATTGGAAGATTCTGGAGTAAATAAATGCTAACACCCCGCTCCTTAGCCAGGTTTCTAGTTCCCCTCCACTTATTTGTTTCATGCCTCCAGTGAGCTACTTTAGATTGGGATACTTGTATCCATGTCTAATGGCTATGTGAAAGCAAACCCAGTGATGTCTCTAAGTGCCATTCCCTCTCACCTTTGAAAATGCCTTTGGCTTGTAGACAAACCCCAGTAGAATAGCCTGATGGTAGAAGTATGCTCCTAGAGCCGGCTGCCTGAGCCTACAGCCCAGCTCCAGCACCTGGTATCTGTGTACACTTGGGCAAGTTACTAAATCTCTTTGTGCCTCAGTTTCCTCCTCTGTAAAAATGGGATAGCAGTACAGTTCTTACTTCGCAGTGCTATGGAGAAAATGAAATGAACTAATATATGTAAAGTACTTAGAGGAGTGCCTGGTACATACTAGGCACTAGATATGGGTTAGCTATTATCGTCGTCATCGTCCTACTCAGGAGCAGGTGTTGGGGAGAGCACTGAATGCACCAACTGGGGCTGTCATGTGAAAAGCCAAGGACAGAGATTCATCAGACTTGGCCTCTAGCTCAAGCTTTGCCTTCGCCTTCTGTGTGTATTCTTCCGGTAGAGCTGCCATAACAAAGTACCTCAGACTGGGTGGCTTAAACAACAGAAATTAACTCACAGTTCTGGAGGCTAGAAGTCTGAGATCAAGGTATCAGCAGGGTTGCTTTCCTCTGAGGCCTCTCTCCTCCGCTTGTAGATGGCTGTCTTCTCCCTGTGTCTTCACATGGTCTCCCTCTTCGCATGTACCTGTGTCTTAATTTCCTCTTCTTATAAGGACATCAGTTATATTAGATAAGGACCCACCCTAATGACCTCATTTTAACACAATTTCCTCTTTAAAGACTCTATCTCCAAATACTGTCACATTCTGAAGTACTGGGGGTTAGGATTTCAACATACGAATTTCAGAGGGACAAAATTCAGCCCATAACACCACGTGACCCTGGGCAAATCACTTCCCCTCTGTACGACAGTTTCTTCTTTTGTAAAATAGGAGTGAGAGCAGAGGCTGGAAGTACTGACCTCTGTGATCCCTCTCGGCTTTGATCATGTAATTTCTCTCGCTGAGATCAAGCACTATCTTCTGGTCCCCCCAACACTTTTAGATCTTTTTCAGGTGACACTATTTCCTTCATTCTACAAACATATGTTGAGTTCCTGGTCTGTGCCAGGCACTGTTCAGCATGGGGGATTCAGCATTGAGCAAGACAGAGAAACCCATTTCCTGGGTTCCTTGTCCAGCAGCAAGAGACAAACTTTAATCAAACAGGCTCACACACACTCACCTCTCATCGTCAGCCTTGTTGTTCCTGGGTAGATCCTCTTTCCTCCATTTGGCCACAGGCTACTGGTGCACATCCAACTTGTGTCCTCGTGCTTTGTACAAGGTCTGCCACATGCATGGTGAAGCCTAAAAAGAAGTGCTATTGAAACAAACGAACAAAGAAATGAGTACAACAGGAAAAAAAATGGTTTATAAGATGACATCAAACACAGCTCAGCTCCATAAATCACTCTAAGATGTGCTGATTTCACAATGTTTAACAATTCTTGGATTAAAATAATTCCATATTGGGTTTGCTAATCCCCACTGTCACAATATGGGCGGCAACTGACTGAACTTCTGATTCTGGTTTCATTTCTTCCACACCTCTGGAAAGGACAGAGTGTTTTTTGAAGCAGGGGCATGTGGTTGTAATCATTTCAACAGTGATACCAAAATAATCCTTTGGAATGTCAAAAAAAAAAAAAAAAAATCCCACACATCTGTCAGCAGAGGGCTTCTCCCAAACACCAGTTAGGAAATCCCGATGCTCTGCAGTCCTGAGCCAGAGGGCTGGGTGGGGTGAGTGCCCACTGCCCTGGGCAGCCAGTGTTCATTGAGCTGCTAACATGTGCCAGGTCCAGGCTAAACATACGAGTAAACTGGGTGGACAACAGAGCCTCTGCTCTTCTGGAGTTCAGTGTGAGGGCAGCAAATACTGATAGACATGGAGAAACAGATCAAAGGAAATAGTGAGGATGGTGAGGACTAAAAAGGGAAAGTGCCCAGAATATAAACACTGGGACCTCCTTTAGCCTCAGGGGTTAGGGCGGGGTAGAGAGTCCCTTCAGAAAGTCATAAAACCAGCTCAAAAGGACTGCTCCAACTTCTCCTATTCACAGAAGCGGAAACTGAGGCTCAGGGAAGGAAAAAGACTTGACCAAAGCCCCCTTCAAAGGAGTGGTGAAGACAGGGCTAAGATGACTCCTCTGACCCCTCTATGGCTACCTCACCAGTCTCAGGAAGCCTTAGCTTCCCAACTAACTATAACCAAACTCAAAGAGGCTCAGGACTGGGGGGTTGGGAGTAGGGCAGGGATTGCTTAGGAGTCTTGCTCAATCTTTTGTCTTCTACCCATGAAACGGCTTCACCTATGAAGAGTTACAAACTTCATTTTCTATACAGATCACCAAGATCCATTCATGAGATGTTCTAAGAATCCCAGTTACTGTGGGCTGGGTTTGGAGCTCATGGCGTGCATTTTATATTTGACTTGCCAGATTAACCAGATTCCTATGGGTGGGTGGGTAGGTGTGTGAGAAAGAGAAAGAAGAGGGAGGGGCAGTGGGATAAGGTGAAGCAGGAAATGTTCCTGCTCCTTTTCAGTGGTTGATATTTTGAGTCTTAGTCACCTCCTTGCAATGATACATTTAAATACCTATTCCTATGGAAAATTTTTCTGGATGTGTCCAAATTATGACAGTGACACTCAGAATTGGGCAATACATCTGTCTTGACTCTGATATAGACATGGCAAGCCTCCCTTCTCTACCTTCTAGATCCGTCTATCATAGCTATGTATTTATTTGTTTATATACGCATCTCCACCTAATCTCTGTGCTCCTAGAAGACACTTAAATATCACTTCCTCCGGAAGGCCTTCCTGGATTCCTAGACAAGGTTATGATCCCTGTTCGGTGCCCCCATAATACCCTGTGAGGCTCCTGTCACAGCACCCATGGAACGTTACTGCTTTATTGCATTCACGTTTAGAACATCTATCTTCTCTGCACACCATAAGCAGTTCTGTGAGCACAGACCTGGGCCTGTTTCAGACACAGATGCACCTGCAACGCACAGCACAGTACATGCCCCATGAGAGCCACTCAGTATTCAGTTGCTGAATGAGTAAACGACTGTATTACAATCATTCATTTTTATTTACATCCCTGGCACCTAGCACAATTCCTAACACAGGCTAAGTGCTCAAAACTGTTGACTTGCATTAAAGAATTCCGTTTCTGCCTCTATGCTGTTTGCAAAACACTTTTGCTTCCTCTCAGGTTGAGATTTATAACAATCTTATGAAGTAGGCAGAGCAGGGATTAGCATCCCACTTTTTAGACATGGCTCAGGAAGCTTAAGCAGTTGCTGGAGAGCATCAGGCTAGAGAATGTCAAAGAGCTGAGGCCAGGAACATCCAGTGACAAGAGCAGTGCTGTTTCCTTGTTGTGATCCTATGGATATCATCACTGACAAGAATTAAGTTCAGAACCCAGGAACTCACTGCAGGTTCAGGGCCCTTCGAAACTTCATACAGGTACTTTTTCAAAGATATTTTTCAAACTCACACCTACTTCGGAGAGGGAAGTCATGGGTTTTAGAGGCTCGCTTTCTGTGTTCTCCTAGGAAGAAATCTTACCACTTTAAGCCTCCATGCTCTCGTCTGTAAAATGGAAATAGTAATAGTATCCACTTCATGGAGGATTAAATAAAAGGATTAAAGAAAAGAATGCACATAATGTGTATGCAGTAAGTACTTTATAATGTTGGCTGTTACTAGGTACAAAAGCAGCTGAGAAAAACTAAAATCTTAGGGAAAACTTGGCCTTGAGATTGATCATGAACCTCACTCTGGAATATTCATAACTTTACAGGAAATATAATGGCCAAGGTTCTACTGGCCAAAATTTATTTCTAGTTCCAACAGGTGAGATTTAATAAGAGTAATGGTGCTTCTCTTGCCATCACCAACCTGCCCTACACACTCAATTATTTGTATTAATGAGAAAAACTGCATTCACTAGAATGTTCTGCATTTACTAGAGAAGGAGGCACTGATTGAATCTGTCGTCAGCTGCTCCAATTACAGCGGTAGAGCCGTGTCTGTGGTAATTGGCCAAGCTAGCTGGCTGCGGTGCAAGTTGCTCAAGAATATAAAAGGTGGCACCATCTGAGGCCAAGTTGGTTAACTGTCATCTCAGTTTCTAAAGGAATGATAATTCCTCATTGTGCTTTGGCTAGATGGCAAAACATGGCAAAAATCTCGATTTTGCAAGCTGAAGGCACTGGAGTCATTCTCAGAGCCACTGAGTCCCTGATGCAACTGATTTTTGGACATGTGGATTGTAAGCAAGGGCAAATGGGATGACAGGAGAGGCAGAACACTGAACAAAATGATAGAGAGAAATTCTGACACTCCCTTGAACGCTCTATGCCTCACTGTTGCCTGCTCTAAAGTCTCAACTCCTCTGAGGGCCTGGAGTTGAGCGCTGAGACACCCTCAGGAACCAAGGCAGCCACTCTCAAATCCTCTCTCTCTCTCTGTGTCTCTGACACCTGTTCTCTTCTCTCTGTAGAGTGGGCCGTCTGCTCTCTCATGGTCCCTGCTTCCCTACAACTTCTGTTTGCACACAATCTGACAACAGCTCTGATTCTGCCAGGCTTTATAGGCCCAGCACCCACCACCCGCTTGCCACTGTCTGTGTGTCTCTTCATGCAGATTCTTGGAAGACAGAATCCACTTGGCAGGTACTTACTCAGTGGCTCAGATGGCCCTCACTCACTTATTTACCTTGACCAGTCAGCCGTGAAGGAGTGGCTTGTTTTTCCCTGATCACCAAGGGCTTTAGCAAGGACTATAGATGGGCACGATTCACAGAGAGGAGGGATCTACGCTACCTGAAATTCCATGAATTAGAGACTCATTTGCCCTTACAAGTAAACACATTCAGGAGGGTGTGCTAGTTTCTTAGGGCTGTCACAACAAAATGCCAAAAAGCATGGCTTAAAACAACAGAAATGCATTCTCACACAGAGGCTCAGAGTCCTAAATCAAGGTGTGGTAGGGCCCTAGTCTCCCTGACAGCTCTAGGAAGGGTCTTTCCTTGCCTTTTCCTCTCTCCTGGTGGTTGCCAGCACTCCTTGTCCCTCCTTGGCTTGTAGGCATGTCACTCTAATCTCTGCCTCAGTTGTGGCATTCTCCCTGTGTATCTGTCTCTGTGTCCAAATTTCTTTCTTCTTATAAGGATAGCAGTCATTGATTAGGGCCCACCCTAGTCCAGTATGAACTCATCTTAAATTGATTATTTCTACAAAACCCCTATTATCAAATACAGTCACAATCACAGGTCCAGGGGTTAGAACTTCTACATATCTTTTTGGGAGACACAGTTCAACCCACAGAGGGTAAGGGAAGTAAGTAAGGAGAATTCGTCTAATTCCAGCTCATCTCTCTGAGAGGTTGTGAGGAAAGAGCAGTTTCAGTTTCAGAGCGAGGAGACGTGAGCTAGAAGTCATTCTGAGACTAGAGGAACTTCCGGGAGAAGCCAGGGTAGGGCGGTGTAATGAGGGACTTTGGACAAGTAGGACGCAGTGAAGGGACCTCGGTTCCTGGGGGGCTGGGAAATAAAAGCGTCAGAAAATGGAAGACGACAGCCTTTACTTATTTTAGAACTTGGTCGGGAATTCATCGAGTGAGGTCACGGGAATCCAGAGCCAACTTTCCACAGCACCTAGGACAGTGTCTGGTACATAATAGGTACTCAGGGCATAGGTACTCAGAAAGAGAGATGGGGAGGGGGTGGGGATTGGATGTCACCTCTTGTACCGAACGTCCCATGATCCCTGGGGCTGCGGTGGCCGCTGTCCTCTACATCCACACGGCATTCTGGCATGGCGCTTGTCTTGCTCTATTGTAACCACCAGTTTACTCACCTGTCTCTGCCTCCAGCCTGTAACTCTGTGAGTTAAGGGTCCTTTCTGTGCATCACTGCATCCCGGAGCCTGTACAGAGCACACACATAGTAGGCACTCAATAAATCTCATTGGGTGAGGGGTGAAAATTGTGAGGAAGCCCATCCTAAAAGCATAGCTGGGAAGGAACAGGGGAGAAAGAACTGGAAGTTGGAGGTTAATTCAGGGCATAGTGGCTCCTAATTTCAGTTAGTCGCATGACTCATTTTCAAATTCCAAACCTGTCCTGCCACCCCCAGGGTTGGTTCAGGAGCAGAAAGGTCACCTTTGCTGTGGGGACCTGGGGGAGCAAGGGTGAAGCCCATGACACAGGTGCAGACACCAGCCACATCAGGAACCCAGGGGTCTTGAGGCTGTAGAGGTTGCACGTGGCTGTACCTGGAAGAGCTCTCAGGGCTGGCAGGTCCCCAGGGTGAGGCAGATCAGGAAGTAGGAGCAATACATGGTGTCTCTGGGTGACCTGAATACAGGGCATCAGAGGCCAGGCCTCCAGCTGGGATCCCGCTGGGCCACATCACAGACCCACAGCGGGCCTGAGGCAAGAGCCTGCCTCTTCCTGGCTTGGATTCCTCCTCCACCAACCAGAGGTGACCACAGTACCTGAAGGAGCTGTCAGGAACCCAGCTTACAAGTCTTTACTCAGTTAATTACCAGCTGCATGGCCTCTGGCAGACAGTGAGCCTCTCTGGGTCTTAGTTTCCTTACCTGCAAAATGGAACTTTGGACTCAGTAGTTCCTCATATGCCACAGACAAGAAAGAAGGGAGTCCTCAGATCCAAGGCCAAGTTAGTTTGATCCCAGTCCCAAAGGTCTATGGACACTTATAGGAGATTGTCCTCATGATAAAGTACAAATTGGACTGCTGCCACAGGAAAAGAGAAAGTCCCATGTCATTCTGTTAGCGCAGAGCCTGGGGCGAAGGACCCATGTGCCAGCAGAGGGAGACAGAAGGAAGAGCCTACAAGATGCCTCTCAGAGCCCAGGCGCTCTGCCCTCCTGCCAGCCCCTCACCTCATGCCCCACCAGGGCCCTTCCTTTCTAAGGTGATTCACCTAGAGTCTGAGGCAGAATATTAAAATCAGTGAAGATATTTCAAGAGTTGTCTTAATTGATAAAAATTGAGTAGCTTTAAACCATAAGCATGAAACTAAGAACTCTGGAAAAGTCTGAGGCATATTAAAATGCTTAAAGATATGTAAAAATGTGCAAAATGTCTCAATGGTATATCCATATTATCAGCACATGGGGTTTTTTTCCCAACCAATGTGTCACTTTGACTTACTTTTTTTTCTTTTTAAATCAATTTACCATCTGGAGTTGACCTAGAACCTTGGGAAGGATTCTAACTTCAGAAAATAAGGTGGGCAGAAAGCAAGGAGTAATTCCATAGTCATAGGGGCTTTAAAAATTCCCTACCCAACCTGCTCCCTGAGTCCGGGTTCTCTCACTCTTCCACATCCCTTAAGAGTTGTTGTCACTATCTCTTTGAATATCCACGGTATTCATGGGATACTCACTTTCTTCTATCACTTTGATTATATTGAGCAGAACTCTACCTTACTGTTATGTTTATAGTTGGTCCAGTGTCTATCTCATGGGGCCACAAAAATTCCAACAAATTCTCTCTTCCACTTCACAGCCCATTAGACACTTGAATGAGTGATGGCACCCCTAAGTGTGTCGTCCTCCTGGTTAAACATCCCCAGTTCCTTCAACCATTCTTCAATTGATGTGGAGACAAAGTGGGAGGAACGCTGCTGTTCTGGGAGCCAGACAGAGCTAGCTTTGTATCCTGAATGAATCTAGGTACCCTTGGCTAAATCACACAATCTGCAATCCTACTACTATTTTGCAAAGTTGTTAAGAAGGCTAAATGACAGAATATGTGTAAAGCATATGACATGGTATCTGCTTCAGAATGGATGTTTTGTATGATGATAGGTGCCAATATTGTTATGGGACCAGGGACAACTTATCTGCTATCCTTCTCCATCAGAATAACTCTACATAAAAATGAAATGGGGTTGAGATATTTGGGAATGGAAAGAAATTTGGGGCTAATGTGGCCTAGCCAAGGGAGCCTGAAAGAGAGGGGCTGGAAGTCAAAAAGAGGAGTGACAGGTCATAGGAGGCCAAAGAAGATTCTATAAAGTGAAGATGAGAATGCAGCTGGCATTGTGAGTAACAAATTATATAGTGTACGTGAAAGTGCTTTTAGGATAAATGCTCCCCTGTGTTCCCAGAACTCCTGGTGCTTTACTACATTGTACTATGGCAATTTGTCAATGTGTCTATTTCCCCTGAAGACTGTAAGTTCATTGTAGTGGGAAAATGTCATTTTTGTCTGCCCAGCTCCCTCCTTCCAAGTGCTTCTCCCTGCCCCCCAAGTCCCAGTGGTTTAGGTGGGACTGTCAATTTCAGAACCCTGCGTGCTATGAGACAGGACTGGGTCCATGAGCCAGGCCTGACCAGTCAAGGTACTCCATCCCTTTGTCCAGAGGGCTGGGAAGGGGCATGTGGCCAAAGTGGGGATGAAGTCCCTTGATGTATTTTGATCTATAGATGCTGGAAAAGACAGATTTCCTTCTTTTGAATTATGAATTCTAAGAATATGAGCTTGGAGCTATAATTTGTCTGTTCAACAAGTATTTATCAACGGCCTAAATATCAGTCAGTGTTGGGAGGGCCCAGTCATGAGAACATATACCTCTCTAGATATTTTAAACAGAGGGAATTTAACACAGGAAAGCGCTAAAGCAAAAAGGGACTTTAAATTAACCCAGAACTTAGTAGCTGCTAGAAGAAGCTTCCATCCTAAGGGTGGGGTAACAGAAGAGTACAGGTGGTGTTGCCAGACCCAGAACCTGGGAGAAAGGCTTTGAGCATGCAGCTGGTGCTCTGCATGCTGGTTGGAGAGCAGCTTAGGCTCTGAGGAGATAGCTCCGTTGACAGGTGCTAGAAGTGCCCAAAACACCTGTTGCTCTCCATGTCTGCTGGAGGGTTGCTAACAGAAGTCTGAAGCAGGAAAAGAGCCTCTTCTCTCCTCCTGTCTTCCAGTTTCCCACCAGTGCCTTGTTGGCAGAGCCTATCTGAAAGCCAGTTGGCAAGAGAATCTGGGGAATGTAGTTCCAGGTCCAAGCCACCCTAAAATCCATAGCAGAGCAAAGGAAAATGGGGATGGACACTGAGAACAATCAGACAAAAGACCAGCCCCATGTGCGATGTGCTAGGTCTTATTCTGGGGCCTGGAGGTGCAGCAGTAAGCAAGACAGACAAAAACCTGGCTCTCCAGCAACTTGCTTCTAGAGAGGATGCGAAACAATAAAAAAGCAACCTATACACAGACAAGGTACAGGCAAGGACACAAAACATCACTTGTCTCAGTGTAGGTTCCCTAGAAGCTGAGCATGAGCTGCGGACAAATATGCAAGTGATTTCTCAAGGGAGTGGTTTCAGGAACACCTGCTAGGGGATGAGGGAACATGATGGTTAATTTTATGTCACCTTGGCTAGACTATGGTGACCCACTGCTTGGTCAAACACTAGTCTACATGTTGCTATAAAGGTTTTTGTAGATGTGTTTAGTCAACATTTAAAATCAGTTGACTTAAAGTAAAGCAGATTACTTTACATGGGTGGGTGGGCCTCATTCAAACAGTTGAAGGTCTTAAGAGCAAAGACTGAGGTTTCCCAAAGAAGAACAAATTCTGCCTCCAGAAGGCAACATAGAAATTCCAGCTTTCAGATTCAAGACTGCAACATCAGCTCTTACCAGAATATTCAGCCTCCAGCCCAATGACTTGCTCCATGGCTTTTGGACTTGCCAGCCCTGACAATTGCATGACCCCATTCCTTAAAATCAATCAATCAATCTATTTATCTATCCATATATCTATCTCTCCCATTGGTTCTCTTTCCCTGGAGAACCCTGACTACTACAGGGAAGGGGAAGAAACAGAGCAAGGATGTGCTTTCAGGCAGTCTAGTCTAGCTGGATGCCATCGGAGCTCTGGAGTATAAACTGCCTCACAGAGTTTGCCCTGCCTTGAGGCAAAGGAGGTGGGTGGGCTTTGTCCATCAGCCAGTCCCTGGAGCAATCCTCCAGAGAAGAGTGTGGATGCAAGTTGCACTCATAAACTTAACTACCAGGACTTTATTTTCTCCATAATATTTTTTTAAAAGCCATGATATATTAATTCCAGAAGGCCACAGAGACTTCTGGGAGGAATGATAGGAATAAAGTATATTTCCTTCATCGCCCATTGATACATTATAATAGAAAGGATTTCTTTAATTAAAACACTAGCTTTGGGTCTTGAGGGCTGTGGGGCTTGGCTTAAGGGTTTAAGAGTTCTAGTTTCAGGTTCCAGGTTGGCTAACTCACCATATAACCTTAAAAAAAAAAAAAAAAAAAGAGCTTGCCTTCTTTGAACTTTACCTCTTGGCTATTCCAGAGAGCTAGCCAGGGCAGTAACTGGTTTTACTCAATCCAGTTCTTCCAGTTCCACACCCACATCCCTGACCTTCGCTACCAGGTAAAAGGCATTTCCTCTGGAAGCTTCCCTGGTCTCTCCAGGAAGTCATGCACTTCCTTGTCTGTTCTCCCTCAGCGTTCTGCTTGCCCCTTTATGATTACATTATTGCATTAGCCGGTAATGCACTCTTTACTTTCTAGGCGGCCGAGCATCTCAGTTTTCCTGGGACTGAGGGGTTTCTTGGGACACTGGACTTTCAGTGCTAAAACCCAGGCAGGTTGGTCACACTACTTTTCTTTGTCCCCCATTGACAGTGAGTTCCTGGAGATATGGGATTCCCACCTACTCAATCTGATGTTTGCTCTTGCACAGTTCTTACACAAGGCAGATGTTTAATTGTTTTCGGAGTTGTAGGGGGTCAAGAAATAATACCTTCTTTTCTCTGCCCAAGCTCAGAACCCACTAAGATAGACACACACAAAAGTCAGTGTAAGGATAGTCTTGCTGAAATAACAGGAAAATATCTAATCCCGTAACTTTCTAATAACAGCTAAAGATCAACCCTATGAGCTCTCTCTCTGCTCTCTCTACTGGCAGGCAACCTGCTGGGACTGGGTTCTCACAACACCTCAAAGGAGCCCAGCACACAAAAAGGAAATGTAAATTTTTTTACAGTTCCTAGACCTATGGACTAAAACTATCTTTTAGCATCTGTTTCTACAGGGAGAGTAGTTCCTGAGAAGCTCCTGGATGACAGCATGGGGGACAATCTCCAGACATGGAATCCAGCCCAAAATCATATCTTGAGGGCAAGGTCATTTTATCCCTGAAGCAAAGGGAATGGATGCGGCAGTTTCACACTGCAGATTTCATTATCTGCTTGCAGTTAAGAAGAGAAGGAGGAACAATTCACAACAATTAACTATTTTTCTCTTTGTCCCCATAAAATCAGCAAGCCACTTGGCCTAGCTGCTGGCATCTCCCTTCTCTTTCTTTGGGATGCCACGCCATCTCTCTCTCTCTCTCTCCCTCTCTTCCCCGCCTCCTCTAAGATGGATAAAATAAACTTTTTTACTTTTATATCTTAATTTCTCCATGAGAACTCTTTCTCCACCCATGCTATGAGCACCTACTAGGCATTCCACCCTAACAGACACATATATTAATAGATGAAAATACCAGCTTTGTTAGTAATGAAAACTGATATTAGAGAAGGCGCTTAGGTCTTCTGGTTGATGGGCTTCTAATACTTCACCCCCTTAATTAGAGACTTACCAAATCACAAGTTCCGATGTTTCCGGACAACTTCAAGCATCTGAATGTCTGAATGTGTGGAATGGAGCAAAAGGGATGCTGTCTACAGGTAGGCAGATCCCAAAGGTAAGAACAAGAGGCTAATCTGAGTATGAAAGCTTGATTCTCAAACTCTCTTATTAAATAATTTACTTCTCCTCTCTTTGGGATGAGGGAGGGAAAAGGGAAGGGGAAAGTAGGGAGTAGAGAGAAGTATTACTTCAATCTCCCTCCACAAGAAAATGCCAAGCCAGGGGAAAAGAGAATTCCCAGAATGATTGGTTGAATGAATGAATCAACAAATAAATACTGCTAATGCTGCTCATTCTTCACCTACCGTCTGATCGTTTGTTGGGAGTCTAGAGCTATTGTAGGATAGAGGCTCCCCTCTATACCCAACCTCAGCAGGCCCACTACCAAGTGCAGAGAGGACGATGGACAATGGCGCCAGCTGGTGATTACTTGCTGAGATACCCTCAATTGTTGATTTGATCACATGAGAATTTTCCTAAACGCTTGCTCTGTACTTACCTACCTGACATGGACTTGGTCAGCTATGCTTTCCCGGGACTTACCAGAGCCACGTTGAGAAAGTAGTCATCATGGTATTAAGGACTTTGCAGTTACTTAAATAAATCACCTAGTCTCAAAAACAGGATACTTGCCCACTTGCTCGATAAAATATTGCATTTGCTTAGGATGGAGGAGTTTGATCTTACTGGGGTGGTAATGAAGGTGTGTGATGCTTCAGCTCAAGTGAGGTTCTTTTAGGGTTTCTGTTTATAAAGACAACAGTGATTTGAGGTTACGTTAGGCCAGAGAAGATTTGACTCAACTAAAGGGCTACCGAAGTCCTGCTCATTCCCGGATGTTCTAGTGCTCCAGTTCAACTTGAACTTTGCTTCCAAGGGTAATGGGTAGGGCCTAATAAACAAAAGAAACATGCTCTAAATGGTACTTTTTTTTTTTTTTTTTTTTTTTTTACCTAGCCAAGTATAAAGTGGCCAGGTTTTCAATTCCACCTAATAAATGCCTGTTACAGATTAACTTGATTCAGCAAGTGTGTAAGGAAGGCTGCAGATGACGCCCTTAGTGGCTCTGATAAAGCAAGTAGTGTGTGTGGGGGGGGGAGGAGGGGTCGTGTCCTGGGAGGCAGCGTGGTGAGTGGGAAGAGGCACGGGCCAAGGGTGCAAGTTTCTCCGCACACACATTCATTACAGACCACCGAACTCAGGTCCTCTGACTCTCAGGCTCCTCCTCTGTGAAATGGGGTGGGGAAGAGTTCAGCTAAATACCTTCTAGAATCTCTCTCAGCCCAAATAGAGCACCAGCAATCACTGGCCATCAAGCCTGTCTAGCCTGGTAAAATCTTCACTGAGGCTCTTTTGACAATGATTTTTCTGATAGCGCTGTATCTTACGCATCTACTTGCAGCAGGTGTTTTCTCCTGAGAATGGCATGTGTAGAATATTTAAAAAGAAAAAAGTGGCTCAGTGACTCCAAATTTAATATTTGCATTGTGATTATCTCTGACAACCATCTTGTGAATCCTCAGATATTAACATTCCACACCTCTCCCAAGTCATATTTCATAGCCGCCCCGACACGCATCAGTCCACGAATAAGATTTCATTATTAAGAATTTCATTTCTCATAATGGACTTTCCTTTCTAGCTCAGGCTCCAAAGGCAACGAGCTGAGATTACATGATTTATTGCTTCCAATCTGCTGGTCTTGGGCTGACGAGCCTGTGCGCTGATTTTATGGCACAATGAACTTCGGCTTCTTTATCAGCTTCTTTCCAAAGGAAGAAAACCTGCTGCCCTAACATCTTCAAAAGAAGCAAACAAAGCAAGCAAACACAAAACCTCCTCCAGGATGTGGAGGCAAAGCCTTTCTCTTGGAATGAAAGGCTCATATCCCTTCACGGTGCTGTTATCCTATCCATGGACCATTGAAAATGGACCGAGGGAAATGTCACACAAACAACTGTACTGTAGGAAATGGAGCAAACTGATTAATTCTTAAATAGTTTTCATGTAGAGTAAACATCTTTGTGTAGTAAACATCTACAATAAACATCAGATTCTACTTAAAGCTTATCAACTCATAATAATGGTTTTTCCTATTGGTAAGGGAATATATAAGAAAATATATATTATTGGTTATATAATGTGTGTGTATGTGTGTATTTATGTTTTACAGAGCTCAGAAAGATTGTGAAAAGAGGAGAAATTAATACTTACTCAGTATATTAGTTTCCTGTGGCTGCTGTAACAAATCACCACAAAGTTAGTGGCAGAAAACAAGAGAAATGGATTGTCTCACAGTTCTGGAGCCCAGAAGTCTGAAATTAGCAGCACCAGGCCAAAATCAAGGTGTCAGCAGGGCTGTGTGCCCACCAAGGCTCTAGGGAAATATCTGTTCCTTGTCTCTTCCAACTCCCGGTGGCTGCCAGCATTCCTGGGCTTATGGATACATCTCCATGTCTCTCTCTGCTCCATCTTCACATCACCTTCTCCTCATGTGTGTGAAATCCCTCTCTGCCTCCCTCTTAAAAGTGCACACATGATTGTACTTAGGGCTCACTCAGATAATCCAGAATAATCTCCCCTCCTTGAAGTCCCTAACTTAAACACATCTGCAAGGACCTGTCCCCTTTCTTTTGCCAAAAAATGAAATGTTCACAGATTCCAGGATTAGAACATGGATATCTTTTGGAGAGCTGTTTTTCACTCTACCACACTGAGCATTTACTCCGTGCCACTTGTGGACATTTTTCTGTATTCCTGTATCTCCTTCCACAAGGCTTCTATAAGGAACAATCCTTCCTGGGCTGGGAATCAGAAAACCCAAGTCCTTTAATGACCAGCAGGCATGCCATTATCCTTCTTTTCTGTGCCCGGGAAGATATTGCTAACTAACCACAGCGCTAGTTTTTGCTAAATCCCTGGACTTGACCTTGGAATCTTTAATACAATGTTTCAGGAAGTCAATGTGAATCAAAGCTTATTTGACACCCCTATCTTGAACTCTCGGAGTATTCCATGAACATTTATCTCTCAGGGATAGCATAAGGATCAAATGATATAATGGACGGGAAAACACTTTATGAATGCTAAAGCAGATGACTAAAGAAGTTATGTTCCCAACAGGCTCTCATGCAGAGACTGTCTGGGAGGCCCCTGTCTAGGAAGGTAAAGGGCTGTCAGTGCCAGAAGATTGTGAAGGTCAAGTTCAGGGTAGTGAGCCTAGGTCTGAACCATAGATGGTCATTCTTCCTTTATTCACCTAATAGAACATAGGCAAACACAGTCTAGGCATTCAGTAAGCATAACTTAAAAACATTTTTACTAAGTGTGTAAATTCTGCACTGGTGTCTTGCCTGGCTCACAATAGCCATCTGGTATATGTTGGCCTAAAGTCAGGGCTATACATTTGCCATGCATCCAGACACCCTTAGCTCTGTCATTCAAATTGTGTTGATCCTTCAAGGATTATTGGAAATGCAGACTTCCTCTAGGAAGTCTTCCCTGATTTGACAGGAAGTGCTCTTCCCCAACTCTAATCCCCAGTGTCACTTTCCACATGCATTTCACATGTATGTACAGAAACAGGAACGACTTAGAACAGGAAAAGGGACAACTCCATCCCTGTCTCCACAGATGTTTCATGGGCTCTTGCCAAAAAGGATCTAAGTCAATACGGTAAATCCTCCTCCCAGATTTCAAAGTGTCTCCTCTTTTCCTTCCTGCCTTTGGAATCAGAAGATGATCCCTCAATATTTTGGAGACCCCAGGTGACTTCGTCTTGGCCACTTTTTCTGGGATCTGTTCTAGGCTTAGTTCTGCTAAAGACCAGCTATATGATCTTGACATGCTCTGAGACCTAGCTTCCTTCTCTAGAAAATGGGAAGTTGGTAGAACACCTGCCCTCCCTGCTTCTCAGGGCTGTTTGTTGGCAATGATTAAAAACACAGGCTTTGTTGCATGTAGACTAGTTCAAAACCCAGCTCATTTGCATTCTAGCTGTGTGACCCTGGGAAAGTTGCTGAACCTCACTGAGCCATGCTAATACTAATACGTACTTTCTAGGCATAGGACCTCACCTCTAATAAGAGCTCCAGTTAATGAGAATTGCTGTTTTAAAGGAATTGTTATAGGCAGGACTGAGGGCACTGGAACCAGACACGGAGCCCAAGAACAGGCGTGTATGAAAGTCTAGGCAATTGGTCCATGAGGGGGGGATCTTGTGGCTGAAGTTCAAGATCAGGCAGGTTGTGTTGGAAAAATTACAATGATAACAATCAATACACATTATGGAATTATCCTGGGCACTTGTATACACCAACTTATTTAAACTCCTCAGCAGCCCTAGTGGTCAGGTATTCTTGCCCTCCTTTTACAGATGTGAAAAAGAGGCTCAGAGAGGTCAAATGACTTGCCCAAGGTCACGCGAAAGAGCAGGGCTTCCAACCTAAGTCGGTCTGTTGTCATAACTCTTGCTCTGACTACAAGTTAAAAATGGCATGTGTAAAGTTCCCAGCACCATGCTGGGCACAGGAGCAGATGTTCAATACTTATTTCCCTGCCTCTGGTGGAAGAGCAATAGTATGGCTGGTACCATGCTGAGGCAAAGCCACATTCTAACCTCAGGAGGAGAGCCTTGGAGACGTGGATAATCCACAGGACAGTGGGAGTAGATGTGTGAAAAGTATGATCCTTTGGCCATTTTTGAGCAAGAGGTGCAATACAAAGTGAAGCTTTTCCAGCTTATCTAGAATTAGCTAGTAAAACCTTGTTGAGAATAAAAACCTCCAGGTGTCCCATATTCTAAGTTCAAAGCCAACCACTTACACTCCTGCAGGGTTGATTGAGAAGGAACAGGCAAACAGAACCAGTATCAGCCTTTATCTTGCCATCACTAACCCCAAAAGTGGACAAGATAAGAGGAGGCCTGGGAATGAGGATGGGGTTAGCTGTGGAGAGTGCAGTATTTGAAAAGAGAGTTTATCTCCTTTGCTCATGTCCCCATGGGGAAGTGAACAGGGCTCTTGACAGGATCCCCTCTCTGCAGCACAGGGAGGGGACTCCATGCATTTGCTGAGAATGTATTTGGATGCAAATTACAAAAAAATATGACCTAAAGTGTTTTGAGTTGGTGGTTGCTGCATTGGTTCACGTTGGGCATGCTCAACCATGCCATCAAGGACCCAGTCTCTTTCTTTTTGCTCCGCCATCCTTTGTGTGTTGGTTTTCATCCTCTAGTTTGTGACTTCATGGTTGCAAAAAGGCTATTTTGCACTTCCAGGTTTTCTCCTGTTAAAGGTAACAAGAAGCAGGAAGGGGAAAGCTGTGGGGGCTTGGGCTTCTGCCCCTGCCCCTGCACACACTTTTGATGTTTCGCTGGCCAGAACCAGGTCACTTGCCTGTTCTTAGACCAATAAAAGGCCAAGGGGCACGACAATACTGTGAACTGCTTTGACCAATCAAGATTCATCCCTTGGAGCTGCAGTAAGGGCCTATGCTGCAGATGACATAGGGTCTCTAGCCACGACCTGTGGAAACTGAAAAAAGGGAGGTGGAAGGGCAGGCAATGGACAGTATCTTCCCCACCCCAAGAGAATTAGTGGAAATGTTTAGTGCCTACAAAAAGAGGAGACTGACATCCCATTCCCTGATTGGACACTCACTAGGTCCCAGTGCTATTGGGTTTGGAAAAGGGACACTGAGGAGAGCTGGGGAAGGCCAGGCGGAAAGGGGCAGGGACCAATTCCTCAAATCCCAGATTGCTGAGAGATAAGGGAGAGGATTCCCACTGAGGCCCAAGTGCCACAGGGACCCCCAAAGGATAGATGAGATCGGGGGTGGTGGGCTTGTTGGGAACCATCACTAATGAAGCAAAAAAGCAGCCAGGATCCAGGGGATGCAGTGTGAATTGAGACTGCAGGGTCAAAATAGTTACAGAACATGGAGGAAGACACAATTTTAAAGGGCTCCACCCTGTGACTAACTTCTCTGTGTCTCACAGTCATGCCTTCACACAGTTTTCTTCTATGCCTCTCCATATTGGTTTTAACCACCATCTTGCCAACATAGTACCTTCGTACTAGGGAACAATTCTCTCCCTTTCCCCCTCGCCCTCCTTCCCACTCTCCAGTGGTGTTTCTGGCTCCCACCTGATAGGAATCGAAAGTACAGGTAATGTGGATATCAGGTACAAGGCAGAGGCCCCACAGTTGTAAGCACAAAGCCCAAGGTTAGCTCCGTCCCTGCACTGCAGCAGCAATCCCCTGGTGGGAGTCGGGCTGGAACATGTCCAGCTGTAATGCAGGGCAGACCGAAGTCAATGTTGTAACAGAGGATAATGCTACTTCAGAGATGAAGAAACTGAGGCTCATAAAAGTTAAATGACTTGCCTGAAGGTCCCACAGCCTATAAATGACAGAGCCATCCATCATGCCAGGTATTTTGGGGTCTCATCCTTGGCCCTCTCTGCCACACCATGCTGCACTGGGACACTAGTAACTTGGGGCTTACTTTAGTGGAGGTACGTAAATGGGGACCCGTTTTCTGGGGAGTTAGTAGCCATGTGCATCAAAAATCTTAATAATGTGGATAGCTTTTAATGCAGTAATTCCACTACTAGAAATTTATCCTGGGGAAATAATCAAATAAGCACATAAAAATGGAAACAAATGTAAAACAAAAAAAGTCTAACAGGTCTTAGCCTGAGACCAGGTAAAGATGACATATTTGTACAGCGGCATACTATGCAATCATTCAAAGTGATGATGTCAGTCTACATTTATTGTTATGTCAATAAATAACACAATAAACAAAAAAGGCCATCTGTACCATTCAATCCCATCTTTTGTAAATAAATTATATTTGGGTGTGTGTATTTTTATACAGTGTGAACTCTTCTAACTGACCTCCAGCCACTTAGCTGACTCACCAGCTGAGTCAGCCCTCCCCCTTGCACCCAGAAAGCCTTCGGGCTGATGCTCAGAACCGCTGAAGGTTCTGGAGAGCAGGGTGTGTGTCTATGCACCTACCTGCTTTTGCTCCCATCAGACAGCCCGTGTGCTTAGCAGGAATCAGTCGTGTAGTTCTCTTTATGCCAACTTACCTACTTATTGGAATTTCATAGTCAAATACTCTATAAATTGAAAAAAATAGTGAAAACAGAAAAAAGCTATTTAAAAAACTAAGTGGAATGATTTGAAGAACTCAACAGCTATTGTATTGGGGTAGGTGAGGTAGCTACAAAGGATGGCAGTGAGATGGTAAAAATTCAAGACTCCCCTCTCAGAGTACTTCACACATGTTTTTAAGTTCTTTCTTCTTCTTCAAAGAAGCCAAAAACAAGAATCTGGAGACAAAATATCATGATGTCTATTAGGAAAGACAAAGGTGGCTGGGTGCAGTGGCTCATGCCTGTAATCCTAGCACTCTGGGAGGCTGAGGCAGGAGGATCACTTGAGGTTAGGAGTTTGAAATCAGCCTGAGGCAAGAGCAAGACCCCATCTCTACTAAAAATAGAAATATTTAGCCAGGAGTGGTGGCATGTGCCTGTAGTTCCAGCTAGTCGGGAGGCTAAGGCAGGAGGATTGCTTGAGTCTAGGAGTTTGAGGTTGCTGTGAGCTAGGCTGACCCCATGGCACTCTAGACCGGCCAACAAAGCAAAACTCTACCTTTTGATAGGGTTGTTTGACTTTTTCTTGCTGATTGTACACCATGGAGTTCTATTCAGCCACAAAAAACAATGGTGATATAGCACATCTTATATTACCCTGGATAGAGCTGGAACCCATTCTACTAAGTGAAGTATCCCAAGAATGGAAAAACAAGCACCACATGTACTCACCATCAAATTGCTTTTAGCTGATCAACACTTAAGTGTACATATAGTAAAAACATTCATCGGGTGTCAGGCAGATGGGAGGGGGAGGAGGGGATGGAAATATACACACGTAATGAATTCGGTGCGCACCATCTGGGGGATGGACACGCTTGAAGCTCTGACTCAGGTGGGGCAAGGGCAATATACGTAACTTAAACATTTGTACCCCCATAATATGCTGAAATAAAAAAGAAAAAAAAGAGCAAGACTCTATCTCAAAAACAACAACAAAAAAGAAAGATACTAATAGTCACTTAAAAGGCTATATTAAAAGATTGATATACTTTAAGTTAAAATAAAAGATTTAAAGTATATATGTATTTTATTATTATTATCGTTTCTTATTTCAACTACATTTTTCTCTTACCCCTGCAGTTCCCAGCCCCCTGGCCATGGCCGGGTACCAGTCTGTGGCCTGTTAGAAACTGGGCTGCACCTCACCGCCTGAGCTCTGCACTCCCCCCCACCCCCATCAGTGGAAAAATTGTCTTCTGTGAAACGTAGGAACCGGGCCACACAGCAGGAGGTGAGTGGCAGTGAGTCAGCAAAGCTCCATTCGTATTTACAGCCACTCCCCATCTCTCCCATCACCCTCTGAGCTCTGCCTTCCCGACCCCACCCCGGTCCGTGGAAAAACTGTCTTCCATGAAACCAGTTACTGGTACCAAAAAGGTTGGGGACTGCTGGCTTAACCCACTAAATATTTGTCTCAATATTTTCAGATACTATATAGGTCTAAAAAAAGGAAAGATATAGTGATATATCCAGGAGGATGTAGTGAGATTATGGTTGATTTTTACTCTGTTCTCTATATTTTTCTACACTTAAAAAAATAAGCATGTCTATTACTTTTATAGTCAGAAAATATCACAAAACCATCACCATTTTTGAGCGGGGAAAACAGAAAGAGAAACTTCAGGATTAAGGGAACGTGCTGATGCTTCCAAGTTGCTCTGGGAAGGTCCTGTGTGTCCTCCCTGATGACCGGCACTGCTTGGACTGTTTCGTTGCACATCCTCACAGTAATAATGAGTTCGGCTCCTGGGATCTGCCCCACCCTGAGGATCAGGTGACATCAGCCCACAGACATCTCAGCACACTTAATTATAATATTATGGGAAAAGGGTACGGGACTCGGGACTCAGGCAGGGTAAGTCTCCAGGGAGGAGAGATGGACACTCCCAGGCGACGACACAAGCTGAGGGGCCATGAGTCAGCCAGATCACAATCGGGATGCAAAATGGAAGGGAACAATCCTGAGTACTCAAATTACTCTCATTTTATAGAGGTTGGAGCAAAGTGCCAAAGGTCTTTCTTTTTTATAAGTATTATTTTCTTTCTATAGGAACATTAAAATAATTTTTCATGTTTGACTTAATTATAGAAATACTTGCTGAGAACCAGCTTTTAACTACATAAGTAATTCTAAAATTTTAGTAAAGTCATTCAAAGTCTTAAAGTCTTGTGAAAAGAAAAAACTGGAAACAAAAATCAGTTCTTTTTTTTTTTTCTAAAAGACAGCAGGTCTCACTAGTTACCCAGGCTGATCTTGAACTCCTGGGCTCAAGAGATCCTCCGGACTGAGCCTTCTGAGTAGCTGGGATTACAGGTGCACACCACTGTGCTTGGCTAAAAATCAGTTCTTGTTCCAGCATCTTTCCACAATACCCTTTGCTTCAGTGATAAAAAGGCTGGGACAATCTGATATGAAAAAAAAAAAAAAAGAAACAAACAAAAATGTTGGCCAGGGTTGAAATCCTAGCCTTGGATATAGGATTACTAATTATTTGAGGACGTTCTCGGGGGATGGAGTTAGCAGCAGCTCAAAGAGAAAAGGGGGAGGAAGGCTATGGGGCCATGTGGTACTTTAAAATTCTAGAGGCAGCATTGGCTTTGTACAAGTTTGAATCCAATTTTATCACTTACTGGAGTGTGATCTTGGGCAAGCTACTTAGCCTTTCTGAGCTAGACTACAAATACCAAAAAGGCCATACATTTTTGTTTACTTTTTATAAATTTCAAAATATTAATTGGGTATAAGTGTTTTTGTTACATGCATGGATTGTATAGTGCTGAAGTCAGGGCTTTTAGTGTGTCCGTCTCCAGAATAGTGTACCTTGTACCCAATAGGTAAGTCTTTATCCCTCACCTCCCTCTCACCCGCCCCTTCCCTGAGTTTCCAATGTCCTTTACAGCACTTAATGATGGTGTATGCCTGTCGCTTAGCTCCCACTTATTAGCGAGAACATGTGGTGTTTGCTTTTCCATTCCTAAGATGCTTCACTAACTTTTGTTTACTTTTGCATTCTCAGGCACTGTGCTTGGTATACAGAAGGCATTCAATAAATGCATTGAATAAATGAACAAACTAAAAGCACCTAGCACAAGTTAAATGTTTAATAAGTATGAGGGTCCTTCACTTCCTCCTTCCCACTCCACTTTTTAAAAGTTTTATTTTGAAATAATTATATACTCACGAGAAATTGCAAAACTACTATAGAGAAGTCCCACAGACCCATCACCCCGCTACCTGCAATGGTGAGATCTTACATACCTATAATGCATCACCAATTGATTGGCACAATACAGTTTCTGCGTGCACTCCTGTGTTTTGTACATCTTTGCATATGCATAGGTTGGTATAACCACCATCACAGCCAAGACACAGAACTGTCCATCACAGAAAAGCTCTCTAGTGCTGCCCCTCTTTAGTCACTGCTCTCTTCCCCTTCCCACAACCCTGCAACCACTCATCTCTTCTCCACCCCCATAATTTTGTCATTTCGAGAATGTTTTATAAATGTAATCTTATAGCGTCTAACCTTTTGAGACTGGCTTTTTTCACTGAGCACAATACTCTTAAGATCCATCCAGGCCGGGCGCGGTGGCTCACGCCTGTAATCCTAGCTCTGGGAGGCCGAGGCGAGTGGATCGCTCGAGGTCAGGAGTTCAAGACCAGCCTGAGCAAGAGTGAGACCTCGTCTCTACTAAAAATAGAAAGAAATTATCTGGCCAACTAAAAATATATATACAAAAAAATTAGCCGGGCATGGTGGCTCATGCCTGTAGTCCCAGCTACTCGGGAGGCTGAGGCAGTAGGATCGCTTAAGCCCAGGAGTTTGAGGTTGCTGTGAGCTAGGCTGATGCCACGGCACTCACTCTAGCCCAGGTAACAAAGTGAGACTCTGTCTCAAAAAAAAAAAAAAAAAAAAAGATCCATCCACATTGTTTCACATATCAATAATTCATTCCTTTTTGATTGCTGGGTACTATTCCATGGCATGGATATTTAACTTTTACCCATTGAAGGATGCTTAGGTTGTTTCCAGTTTTTGGTTATGACAAATAAAGCCGCTATGAACATTTCTGTACATATTTCTGTGTAAATATCAGTTTTCGTATCTCTGGAATAAATGTTCAGGATTGTGATGCATGGGTCACATAGTAAATATATCTTTCACTTTTTAAGAAATTGCCAGACACATTTCCCAAGTGACTGTACCATTTTACATGCCCATCAAAACCATATGCAAGATCCAGTTTCTCAGCATCTTTGCCAGCATTTGCTTTATTAGTTCTTTTTATTTTGGCCATTCTAATAGGTGTGCGGTGGCATCTCTTTCATTTGCATTTCCGTAAAAACTAGTGACAGTAAACGTCATTTCATTGGCTTATTTGCCATCTGTATACTTTTTTTAATGAAGAGTCTAAATATTTTGCTCATTTTCTAACTGGATGCTTTGATGAGTTTAGAGGTTCTTTATTCTGACAACAAGTCCTTTGTTAAATAGATAATTTGCAAATATTTTCTCTCTGTTGGTACTTTTAATTTCATCCTCTTAACTGAGTCTTGCAGGGAACAAAACTTTTTAATCGTAATCAAGTTCAGTTAATTTATTTTTTCCTTTTTTGGACTGTGCTTTTGGTCCCTAAAGAACTAACGCCTAAGAACTCTACTCTTAACTTTAGATCACAAACATTTTCTCCCATGTTCTTTTTTCTTCTAAAAGTTTTATGATTGTACATTTTCCATTTAGATCTCTGATCTATTTTGAGTTCATGTACAAGGTATGAGGTCAAGGTAGGTCAAGGTCGATTTATTGGCTGTTAATGTGCTATCCATTTGTTTCTTCCAAGTGAGAGAACACCAGTTTCTAGAGGAGTCAACAAAGTAAGAGAATACACAGGAGGTGAGATGCTTTCCCGTCCCTTGTAAGAAATCAATTACTCTCTCATGTGTATCTAGAATGAGCTTGATGCTATGGAAACCAAACATTTCCCCAGGGACTCTTTCTTTTGTAATCATATTGTGCAACGAAATACTGTTCATACTGGATCCTTGAGGAAACTCCTGCTGCCCCTTGCATCACAGCCTACAGCGAATTTCTGTTTGAAACAGGAAGTGAACATTGGAAGTTCTTGTTACACATCATCTTGTTAACATATCATTTAAAGGTAGGAAAAGGTGTGTCTTACAGAATCATGGTCTCAGAAGTGGAAAGGGCCCAAAGCAGGAGTCCCTTATACAGCCTCTCTGCAAAGAAGGACAATCTGTTATTCAGGAAATATAAACTGAGTAGCTACTATGTGTCAGGAACTAGGCAATGAAGATGACAGAGAACACAACAGATATGGTCCCTGCCCTCTAGGTGGGGAGGAGGGGTGGTGTACAGGTAATAGTATAGGCACATGCAATACTGTTTGCCAAAAGCTAGTGATAGGATGCTGAGGGACTATATGGCAGGAACACAGAATCCAGGCTTGGGGAATCCAGGAATACTTCCTGGAAGAAGTGATCCTGAACCTGAGACCTAATAGGTAAATAGCAGAGAGCTAGGTGGAGGGGAGTGGGAGAGGTGGGAGGTAGTAGTGAGAAAGGAAAGTCTTCCTGGCAGGGGAAGCAGCACGTGTAAAGGCACAGAGGTGAGAGCGAGCGTGGTGGGGTGAGGAATCTAAAGTGTGCAGGAATGCTGGTGAGTACGGCGCAGGGGAAAGGGCAAGGGATGAGGCTGGCCAGGCCAGGCCACGAAGGTCACTGTCAAGTGACCTTGAAGGTCACTGTAAGGAATTCATCCATTTCATGAGGACACCAGGAATCCACTGGAGGCTTTGAGCAGGTATATAACAGATCCAGATTTGTGTTTTAGGAATCTCACTCTGCCAACGTGGAGGCAGATTGGTGGGAAGCAGGCAGCAGGCTGGGGCATTGGTCAGACTGGTGGAGGCTGTTGTCAGAGTTGATGGGACCAGAAGAGGGGCTGTGGGAGTGCAGTGTGGTTGAAGCATTTACACTGGGGTAGAACCTGAGGCTTAAGGAGAAGGATGCAGTTTTAAAGATTGCTTTGAGAAATGAGGGGAGACAGTTATGCAGAGAAACAGAGGAATTGAGGGGCTGTGTGGAAGGAGCCATGGAAGTTGGAACCTTTGCTTGGACATTCCCAGTTAGGAAGAGCCAGCTCATTCCTTCCTTCTTGTGACACTTCCATGTTTGACAGTCCTATTTGAGTAGAACTCTGCTTCCTGTAACTTCACCACTTTGGTCCAATGTTGTCCCTGTGGGATGACACAGAACCAGGCCACCTCTGCCAGCAGCCCTTCAACAGTCTTAAACAAATGTGTCATATTCTCTCAAGCTTGCTTTTTTTCTTTCTTTCTTTTCTTTTTTTTTTTTTTTTTTTTTTGAGATAGAGTCTCACTTTGTCACCTCAGCTAGAGTGCAGTGGCATCATCATAGCTCACGCAAACTCAAACTCCTGGGCTCAAGCGATCCTCCTGCCTCAGCCTCCCAGAGTACTAGGATTACAGGCATGAGCCACAGCGCCCGGCCTCTCAAGCTTTCTTTTCTCCAATTTACTCACCCCCAGGTCCCACAGCCACCTCCCATTTAGCATGGCTTCCCTACCCCTCCTCTTCCTAGTAGCCCTTCCACCTCCCACCCAACTCTGGATAAAATCTGGTCAGCCAGAGACAGTGAGCATCCTCTCTGTGCCCTGGAAAGTCTACTCCCAGCATCCACACACACGTTTGCCCTTGTTGGGGAAGCTGCCTCCCTTCTCTGAACATCTGAGCCAACAGCATCTCCCAACATCCCCCAGTGTTCCCTGGGCACTGGTGACAGGTGTGGGCCTAGAGTGTTAGCTGGGGAAACAGGTTTGATGAGGCCCTACTGACTCACCCTCCAACAGCAGGCAAGCTGGGGCTGGGAGCACATGACCAAGCTCCGACAGGAAATGGATTTCCTGCATTTTCTCCTCCGGTGAGAATCAAGGCATCAGCTACTATTTACTGACCACTGTTGGGTGTGTGGCTCGCGGATGGCGAGTAGAGAGGTGGGACACTGGCTCTGTCTTCAAGAAGTGTGCAGCCTTGTTGGGAGAGAGGATATAGAGGAGGTGGTCAGAGAAGACGCTTCACAGAGGAAATGGGCCACAGCTGGGCCTTGAAGGACAGGGAGACTATAAGCTGGTGAGAAGGGTAAGGACAGTGGGCTGGGATGGAAAAAGAAAGGTTCAGAGGTCAGGGTGTCTAAGGTGGACCTGAGAAAGGAAAGGAAGACGCTGTGGTCAGAGCAGAGACTCCGTATGTGAACACTGAGAGAACATGCTGCAAAGGTGGACTGGAACCACATTGGGATCCAGCCGTGGAGGCTGGACTCTGCTGTCAGCTGGGAGCCGCGAAGAGCTCTTGAACTAGAGAAGACGACTGAGGTGGTGGACAGTTTGGTTTGGGGGTCTGGAGAATCCTACATTCTGATACGACCCAGGAGAACAGAGCTTGATAACGTCCAGGGAGGATAAAATCCTTCCAGAAAGTAGTTCAGGGAATCCACAGAGTCTCCTGGCTGGCCTGGCTTAGCTTACTTTCAGACAATCTTTCAGACAATCTTTCCAATAGCCATTCCAGGGGGATATGAACAAGGATAAGAATGAACTATTCAAATGGGTGACCTGGGAGGTGCTTTGAGTAGCTGGAATCTGGGAGCAGAATTGACTGCATAATTTTCTGGGCCTCTTGTTCATAAATTATTAAGAATTTCAAGATGGAAACATTAAGGCAAACATGGGGCCCTGCTAAGCATAGAGCCCCTGCAACTTCATGGGTTATGTGTCCATGATGCCAGCCCTGTCTGGGGGTAAGGATGGGGGGAGGTTCCTATCTAAGTGCACATAGTGGGTCTGTCGGGGCTCCCACACTCAGTAGGTTCACAGCCTTTGCCCTGGGCAGGTAGTCAGCCAGCATTCCCGCACACACAGTCAGCCATGGCTCTTGACCTCATGAAAAGAGCCATAGGCAAGGGGCAGAAATCTGAGCTCTAACTCCAGTTTTGCTCCAAAATTGATATGAATCACTTAACTTCTGGGCCTTAGTTTTCTGGCTTATATTAAGTGTTCGGTAAGTATTTCTCTTCCTTTCCAAAAAGAAGGCTCAATTCTAGGATCTTTACTGCATGGCCTCTTGCTGGAGTGTTCGAAGGAAGACACAGGTTCTGATGATGGGTCTTTGGCTGCAGAAAGAACTCAGTGAGGTGCGTAACTCACAGCAAACTCTAGATATTTGTTTTCATCCCAATATCTTCCTACTTCATTAGAGTCACCTTTGGTCATTCTCTGAAGGATATATTTGAAGGGATTTCAGGTCTTTTCTTAGCTGTCCTGCTATCTCTTTGTAGGCCCACAGACTCCCTCTCTCTGTGCCTCAATTTCCTCTGCTGTTAAATATGAGATTTGGATTAAGAGACCTCTAAGGCCCTTTTAAGGACTCGTTTCTACATTTCTTTGAATCTATGAAGCAGCTGGTGCAGCACATAGCATCACGTGGTGTTGGGATGAGCTTACCTGTCTCTGTCAATAGAAGGTAAGCTCACTGAGATAAAAAATGATACGTGATCCTCTCTGGATCTCAAGTTCCTGACACAGTACCTGACACTCAATTAAGAATTGAATGGACAGAGTTCTCAGTGGTTAGATAAGGTCTCTGGGAAAGACTTAAAACAAATGAGCCAAGGAAGTGACAACAGAGATATAATCAGAATCAAGGCCCAAGGCAAAGAAAGAAAATTAGGGCAATATCAAGTCAAGGGAGACTGAGTACTGGGTGGCCAGAATCTCAAATAATACAAAGGCAACAAGAATATTTAAGGCTAAAAAAAGGCAAAAAGATTTCATAATTAGGGCATCTTTAGTGACCTCTGGGAGACGTGAGGCTGTCAAAAGTTAAGGAATGAGTGGATCATAAAGAAGTGTGGACAATGGGTATAAATGAGTATTTCAAGAAATTTGATGGAAAAAATAAGAAAGATAAGAAGGTAACTAGACAGATGACAAAATTAAATGAAGAATCACTGTTTATTAGTTTGTTTTCTTTAAGAGAAGGAGACCCAAAATATTTATTAACCAAGAAGAAGAAGTGAAGGAGGAAAAGGCTGAAGACTTTATAGAGGGAGAAAAGAGGTAATTGATGAATTTATAGCCTGGTGGAGTCAAGAGAGAAAAGGGATCAAGAGCACAGTTCTTTCCCCCCAATCTCCGCTGCCTGCATATCTGACAAGTAGACTCAAGTGACAACTTGCCATGTGGTCTACAAGCAGATGGCTGCAGACAATGTGAAGAACACTTTGAAATTCAGTCTAGTGCCTGCACTTACCCTAACCTATCAACACTAGTAACTGATCAAAGAGGAAATGAGGCTGGACATGGTGGCTCACATCTGTAATCCTAGCACTTTGTGAGGCCAATGTGGGAGGATCACTTGAGGCCAGGAGTTCGAGACCAGCCTAAGCAAGAGCAAGACCCCGTTTATACAAAAAATAGAAAAATTAGCTGGACGTGGTGGCACATGCCTATAGTCCCAGCTACTTGGGAGGCTCAAACCTAGGAGTTTGAGGTTGTGGTGAGCTGTGATGACAATACTGCACTATAGCCCAGGTAACAGAGCGAGACCCTGTCTGCAAAAAAGGAAAAAAAAAGAGAAGAAATGAGTCCTTTGAGACATACTCCACCTGTTTTGGAATGTGGTATAAAGATGGAGAGTGGCACAGTAGGAAAAGCACCAAATTAAAAGTCAGGAGTTCAGATTTAGTCTCTCCTTGTAATTCCTTATGTACCCTTGGGCACAACCCTTCTTCTCTGTGAGTTGCAGTTTTCCCTGGAAACACAGGAGTTTGAAATAGGTAACTGGTTTATTTCTACATATTCTGACTCTGGCATGTAAAAGTCATCCTGAAAGAGTTGGCACTCATCTCTGTGGTTCTTGGCCAGCTCCATGCTTAATGTGGCCATTGAGGTACAAGAGGCAAAACAGGTCTTACGAGGGTACAGCAAGTAAGTCCTCCCTGGTAATTGTCACTCATGTCACTGGAGAGCTCACAGCATTGGTATTAGCTCCAGCAGGAAAATCCACGTGCTTGTCAATGACATTCTGGACCCTCCTGCTTGGGCTGTGGCATCGGCATGACCAAAACATGTTTGGCAAAGGAAGGGTCATGTCTGGCTGTGTGCTGATGACACTGATGCAACTCAGCATTGCCATGGGGGATAGAGTTCCTGACTGACTTCCAAGTTCTGAGTTTATAACTTGGTTTTCCCTTTGTTGGCCAATCTCCCCCTAGGATTAAAGGGAAGTAGATGTATCTTTGTCATTAAATACATCATGACAAATTAGCCATTCATTAATTAATTCAAAAATGTTCAGTGAACAACTTCTGTGTACATTAAATGTATGTGGGGTGGATATATGGATGAATGGATGGAAGGAAGCATGGAAGGATGGATAAGTGGAAAAACAGATGAATGGATGGACGGATGGATGATGAATAGGAAGATCATCAGGAGGGAGCTTGACGACGAACTAGGAGATCCAGGATGTGGTCCACAACATCACTTACCAGCTAGGCATATGAACAAAGACGTTTTTCAGTTGCAAGTGACAAAAACTTAATTAAAGTAGCTTGCAGGGGAATGAAAAATAAGTGTATTGACTAATATATCTAAAAAATTATCACAAGTTTACAAAAGTCCCTCTTAAGAATTGCAGCTCTGTTTTCTTCTCTGTTAGCTTCATCCTTAGACATTCTCCACCCAGCACCCAGGTTTACCACCAGCAGCTTCAGGCTTACATTCTTTTAGCTTTGCAACACCACAGGAAAGAGTTCTAGAAAAAGCCCTCAAGAGAATTCTCACTGGCCCAGCCTGGGTCATGTGCTCAGCCCTGAACAAGTCCTGTACCTGCAGAAGCAGTGTTCCGATTAGCTGAGTCTGCCATGGGCCCACCACGAAGTCCAAAGGTGATGCCATTGGGAATGAAACCCATGGGCTAAGAGTGAGGACAGGGTGGCACTCCCAGAAGAGAAAGGAATGGATGCTGGGCAGGCAGAATCCTCAGATATCCTCTCCCTGGCGGACAACAAGGCAGTTCCTTTGCCACTTAGAACCCCTCAGTTCCCTGCCCTGACTGTCCTCACTGCACAGGTTTCTTGTTGTGTGAAAGCCTTTGACAAAGTGGAGATTATATTTTCACTTGTCCTTTATTCAGCACCCGCCATGGCTCCTCCTCCTGCTTGAAGCTTTCCCCAACACTTGGCCTCCAGATCCCTCCCTTTCCCAACCTATTCCACCTAACCTTTCACACCATCCAACCTGACAACTAATCATCAAGTGTATCTGGAGCATAAAAAGTGCCCCAGCCTTTGGCAGACCCAACAAGAAATGCTGCAATGGATAAGACCCTCTCTCGCCACACAGGGAACTCCCAATTTAGTCAGAGACAAATATCCTCTTTGCATTGTTCTCTAACTGATCTCCATATAAGTCTAATCTCCAAAACAAAAATACCAGCTCCTCATGACTCATCCTTCTCTCGTGACACCCGTGTCCCTCCAGGCTGTTTCACCCTGCGAGCATCAGCAAAGGAGCTAGGGCCCTTGGAGCCCCCATCAGTGGAATGTTAGAAGACCTACCCCACTGGTCCCACCTTCTTGCAGCCGGGACAGTCTTCCTCTTTGCTACCTCACAGCACCTGCCTCGCTTCCTTATCACCTGGGGCCCTCAATCACCACATCATTGGCACCCTATCTACAGCTTAGCAATAACTTCTGTCTTTGGCTCCTGAAGTCACCGGCACTGTGTGGCCCTGGCTGTTCTTTGAATCTAGTCATCTCCAAGATGAGGAAGGAGAGGACCCTCCTCTGGCCTGTGTCAGACCAACTTCCAAGATCAGAAATAAGGTGGCAGCTTCGCGATCTGTTCCTTTAGTCAACAAATATGTTCTAAGCATCCGGCATTCTGTGCCCAGCAAAAGTGCTGGGGAAGGAACGATGAATAGGCAGGCAGAGTCCAGGAGCTCATAGACCAGCTGAAAAGACCACTGGCCCCTCAGTCAACCCTGGGGGAGTGAAGCCTCTCAGGCTCCATAGTGACCTGGATGATAGGAACTTTGTAAAAGTATACCCTAGGTGCCTTGGTGGAGGGGAGAAGGGAAAGAAGGAGAAGGGTGGCCCGCGTAACGAGTTGCTGAGAATGGTCTTTCTTTCTATGTCATTTGCCAATCAGATCCCTGCACTGAGCATATGTGCCAGACTTACTCTTTTCCCACCTACTGCCAGGAGGTGCTGGGGCAGCCATCGGCCACATGCTGGAGCATCCTAGCTTTGGCTTCAGCCATTTGTTTAAGGCAGCCAACTAGGGCTCTCTTGGGAGGTTCCCGTGGCCCTTGCTGCTTACACCAATGTGTCCAATATGTGATCTTCTTTGCTTGTAGCCTTCATATTACCCAGCACAGGTCTGTATGCTAGAGACCAGCTCAAAAGACAGCTGAGGATGAATAAGTCTAACATGAAATGAAACAGATGGAATTGAACCAAGACAAACTGAATGACCCTCTCCTGGGCACCTACAGACAGAAGTTGATTTTTTTAAAGGAGGTGCATTTCCCGATCCATCTGCTCTTCACTGAATGTCCCATGAACTCCTTCCAAAGGGGAGCATTTCCCTGGCATATTTGTACTCTTCCCTCCTTTAAACTCAGACGTAAAATTACTCCCAGGATCTCAGCCCCTTTCTCTCTCCCCCTCACATCTTTCTGACATTAAAATCAGCCTCTGCCTTTCATATCCACACAGAGAGGGGGTGGGGCTCAGCTAATGAATGTTTGAGAAGTCCTTTGAGATCTTGGATGAAAGGCACTGTATAAAATACAATTAAAAATAATAATGGTAATTACTAGCTGGGCTAATCCCTGTAGGATAATTAGAGAGTTTTCCTCTGGCAGATTCTGAATTCATACAGAAACCTATGGGTTCAAAAGGCAAAACTGATTTGAAATTTCAGGGGCCAGTGTTATGCTTCTTCCATTCCAGGATCTGAGTCTTTTCTGAAATCTGAGGAACATCTCAGCAGGCCAGAGCTGGAAAGGATCTTGAGAAGATCTCTAACCTCCCTGGATTAGAGATGAAGCCACTGAGGCCCAGAGAAGTAATGTGACTGGCTCAAAGCTGCAGAGCAAGTGTAGAACAGCCATAGCTCTGGAGGTCCAATCCCTGGACACCCCAAACTGGGGGCTCCTGTCACCACTCCTAATCTGTAATGTACCCTGTCCAGGTCTTTGCATACTGGTGACCTTGTATTGCACAGTGGAGGACTGGAATAGAGTCACACAGAGTTGAATTCAAATCCCAGCTCTGACACCTATGAAAGATAGTAGCTGGCAAGTAAGCCTCAGTTTCCTCAGGTGTAAAATGGGAATAATAACACCTGCCTCATACGGTTGCTGTGGAGAGTCAACCAATAATGACATGGAAGCACCTGGCAGGGAGCACACATTCTGTCACTGCTGCTGGAATGAATGGAGCCTTAGCAGTTCTAGGGTTTGACCCACAGTCCTTGCTTTATATAGCTGTGTTCAGTCTGTACTTATTGAGCACCTATTATGTGCTGAATATTATACTAAGCTCTCTAGTACTCTATCTCATTTAATCATCACCACATCCTCTCAAGGTCAGCTGTGTGAAGGTGGGGTCCGAGTTGCTTAGCTGACTTGTCCAAGGTCACACATGTGAAAAGGAGGCAGGACTTGAACCTGCACTCTCAGTGCCCAGGCAACACTGCCTTCCCTTGTGAAAAGAGGAATGCACCTTGTAACAAACACAATGCAGCCCTGATGGGTTCTCTGCGGGGATACAGGAGAGGAGTAGCGGAAGGGGATGGGGAATAGTTGTAGCCTAAGATGATCCACTGAAGCATTTCTGTCTTCGTGGTTATAAAAATTAAACTCTTCTCCTAAATAAGATTTAATGATTCTGCACTGATGAAAAGTAGTTAAATGATTGCCCCAGAGAAAGGCAGTTGGTACATGTAGATGAATTTGAAATCAAGAGATCTGGATTCAGGTCCTGGATCTGCTCTTTAGAAACCTTGTACCTTCCGCTCAAGTCCCTCAACCTCTCCATCTCTCCAAGTCCATTCCATGTTCCTCATCTGTGTTATGGGATGACACTTCTGACTTCACCCCTCACATTGGGTCTTTGAAGGCTCAAATGGAATGACAGAGAAGTGCTTTGTCAATTGCAACCTTCTGCACAAATGTAATCATTACAGTTACCATTCATAGTTTAGAAGATTTTCAGTATGGAAAAGGAAGTGACTAGAAGTCCCAGGCCAGTGGACTTCAGGGAAACTGACTCAGCACACTTGGCAGACCAGGGACAAAGTATGTTACTTGTCTTCAAAAGACAGAGAATTCACAGCTCTGAGCTCAGATTGTTTGGTTAGAGGAGGGCATTTTAGGGCACACACCATTTGAAATTCAATTGTAAATCAAAATGGATTCCATTTGTTTCAGCTTTCAGTTTTTCCCGGCTGAGACCCGAGGTTGGAACCTGATGTGTCACATCCTCTACTTCTGTGTGTGTGGAAGAAACCAAGCCCCATGAAAGGCCACTGGGTGAGGCGGCAAAGGAAGGAAGAGCTGACCCAAGAATTGTTAACCATACCCTGATGGTTTCCTCATCAACCAAGACTTTCCCACGTACTCCGCAGAACCTGTAATAACCAAGAATGTATTCTTCTGAATGACCCTGCTCTGAGAGGATGACTGAGTTGTCCTCTCCAGAGATGTCCAGGGCTGACCAAGAGAATGACAGTGCCTAAGACAGTGCCAAAGGCAACTCAGAGGTCACTCTCTGACAGCCACTCCAGGCAGGGATTTCTCTGGGCATTCTGAAAAGATGGTCATTATCACTCCCAGTGATGGGGGACTAACTCCCTCACATTGTCAGACACTTGCTAAAAGTTGCTCCAGACCTTCAGCCACCATCTATCTCCATGTAATTGTCACCCACTGCTCAATGGTCTGGAGCCAGAACGCCATGTATAGCCCTCTCCAGCACTCCTAGTAACGTGTCAATCCTAAGATAACCCTTCTCGAGACTAAATCCTCCATGTCAGAGGGATGGGTTGGTACAGCTAAAAATGCACAGCTTTAGACATCAGACAGCCTTGAATTCAAATCCTAGCTTATCAATTCATTAGCCGTGTGACCTTGGGAAATTTACTTAACCTCTCTGATTGTGTATTTATCTTTAGGACAAATACCTTTCTGAATTGTTGTGAGGATCTAACATATAAAAAGTGTTTGTACGTTCAATAAACAGTTGTGTTTATATGTCAAGATTTGTTCATTTTTAAAACATTTATTGAGTACTTACTTTGTGCCAGGTGCTCTGTAGCAAAACAGAAGAGGGGAAAGAGAATGGACTTTGGTGTCATAAAAACTTGGGTTCTAGCCCAAACTCTACCATTTATTAACCTCATGATGTTGGGCAACTCACTGAAACTTCCTGAGCCTCACTTGTCTCAGCTATGTGCAGGGAGGTTGTGGAGGTGAAATGATGTGATATATATAAAGCAATGAGCCCAGAGCCTGGCCCAGCTCAGCACTTACTCAGTAAGCGGCCACCATATCAGAAAAGTCAGGGATGTTCAGCACATAATGAAGTTAATACAAGGCCAAGCTCAGGCAGGACAATGCGACATTTTACTAAGTGGAATTTAAAGTAATCTTATTTAATTTTATAGTTCCTAATACTAGATTCTGGACTGCTTCCTTTGTCCACTTACTCTTCAGGGAAATAGTCCCTTGAATACAGAGAGACCAAGTCTTCTCAGCTTTGCTGTGCCGTGGACACCCATGGGAGTCTTCTAAGGATGAAAACTGTACCGACCAGACAGGCACACACCTGGCCAAAGAACAATCTAGTCATGTCTCTGGTTCTTAGGAAGTTTCCTTAGTTATAGTAACGGGTGAATAGCCGGTAGACGGTTTCCTGAAAGAAGGCTCTCAGCCTGCAGCTGGAATTATAGTGAAAAGGTCTAGCTCTCCTTGAGAGTCAGAGGGGTCAGGGCTGAGACCCAGGGCTGGCTACAACCGCTGTTCAGAGCAGGAAATCACTCACATAGATTGGGAGAACACAAAGAGAGACAGTGAGTGGGGGAGGACTCAGCAGGCACGAGAGCACCCCAAGCTCCCCGGCCCTGCAAGTGCCAGGCTAGGACAGTGCTGGGACCTCCAAGCTACTTTCTGGGGGCCACTCCTGCTCTGGGACTGCCCAGGGCTGAGTCTGCTGGATCAGGGTCTCTATAGGACTGAGAAAGCAGCTGACAGAGATGCCGCAACTAATCCTATTCATTCTCTTCACTTGAGCCACTGGACCTAGGGAGAAGCAGGTGGAAGAGAAAGAAATGGTTTCATTTTTTTTTCCCATCCTAGAACACCCATGCAAAGTGCCTACCCTATTTCTGTTCAGATCACATGGTAAAGGGAAGCTCAGGCTTCCCAACCTAGGCAAGTCAACTGGGGGGTCAGAGGTGGGGGCTTTTAAATGTACAGATTTTGATTCAGTGGATCTGGGTGGAGCCTGAGATTATGCATTTCTTATGAGCCCCCAGGTGATGCTTAGGCTGCCCTGAAACTCTCTGCCAATGATACACTAAAAACATTACAAAAAGTCTTTAAAAACATACTTTATAATCAATGGAAGAGACTTCAAGGAAGGGAAACCTAAGGCCAGGAGTGAACCCAGACCCAAGTGAATACACGGGAAGAAAATATCACATACTCTTGGGAATGCTGTATGGGCCAGTGGCCTAGAACTGCTATGCATAGAACTTAAAGTTCTATACTCTGCCCTGATCCTTGTGTCCATGCAGTGTGGAGAGTCAAATTGGAGAGCCCTCCACATAAAGCCACGACTCAGGAAGAGCTACACCCTGAGAAAAAGGGTGATCAATGAAACACAAAACAAAACAGAAACCTGCATAGTATAAACAAGCAGCGAGGAAAAGTGTCTGTGTCACCCTTGATTTGGGGTAATTGGAATAAAAATAGTCTCCTGAGTTTTCAGAGCTACTGGCTGACCACTGAATGATTAGGATATCCAAAATGATACTAATTTGCACATGGTCTTAAAACTCCTGAGATGATCAGCTGAATTTACAGTAGAATCTGAAAAAGAAAAGAAAGTAGACCTCGGTCTATTATCAGTATATCCTGATGCCTAACAGAAGCAATCACAAATCCTCCCTGCAGGAAAGCACCCTCAAGCCAGGCCATACAGAATTATCATAAGATTCCAAAAACCTTGGAGCTCACAGTCAAAATCACAATGCACGCGAGGAAACAGGACACCATGAGTGAGGGGCAGTAGAAACTGCTAACCATAGAACCAGGCCCACAAAGACTACCAATCCATAAGCATGATATGTTTTTCCATTTGTTTACATCATCTGCAATTTCCTTCCTCAGTGATTTGTAGTTCTCTTTGTGGAAATCTTTTACCTCCTTGGTTAAACATATTCTTAGGTATTTTATTTTTCTTGTTGCTATTGTGAAAGGTATTGAGTCTATGATTTGATTCTCAGCTTGACCATTGTTGGTGTACAGAAATGCTACTGATTTTTGTACATTGATTTTGTAGCCTGAGACTTTGCTGAATTTATTTATCAATTCCAAAAGTCTCTTAGTGGAATCTTTGGTGTTTTCTAGATATAAGATCATATCATCAGCAAACAGCAATAGTTTGACCTCCTCTTTCTCCATTTGGCTACCCTTGATTTCCTTCTCTTGCCTGATTGCTCTGGTTAGGACTTCCAACACTGCTGAATAGAAGTGGTAACAGTAGGCATCCTTGTCTTATTCCAGTTCTGAGTGGGAATGCTTTCAACTTTTCCCCATTCAGTATGATCTTGGCCATGACTTTGTCCTATATGGCTTCTATAATTTTGTGGTATGTTCTATCTTTGCCTATTTTGTTAAGAGATTTTATAATAAATGGATGCTGAATTTTGTTGAATGCTTTTTCTGCATCTATTGAGACAATCCTATGATCTTTGTTTTTGCTTCTGTTTATGTGTGAATCATATTTATGGATTTACGTATGTTGAATCATCCTTGCATCCCTGAGATGAAGCCCACATGGTCATGGTAGATTATTTTTTTGATATGCTGCTGAATTCGGTTTGCTATAATTTCATTGAGGATTTTTGCATCTATATTCATAAAGAGTATGGGTCTATAGTTTCCTTTTTTTGTTGTGTCCTTTCCTGGCTTTGGTATCAAGGTGATATTGGCTCATAGAATGAGTTGGGGAGGATTCCATCCTTCTCAATGTTATGAAATAATTTCTGCAGTATGGGTACCAATTCTTCTTTGTATGTCTGGTAAAATTCAGCTATGAAACCATCCGGTCTGGGACTTTTTTTGTTGAAAGGTTTTTTATTGCTGCTTCAATGTCATTGCTCATAACTGGTCTGTTCGGGAGTTCTATTTCTTCCTGATTGAGCCTTGGGAGGTTGTGTGTTTTCAGGAATTTGTCCATTTCCTCAACATTTTTGAGTTTATGTGCATAGAGATTTTTATAGTACTCACAGATGATATTTTATATTTCTGTGGTATCAGTTATAATTTCTTTTTCATTCCTGATTGAGCTTATTTGAGTTCTTTCTTTTCTATTTCTGGTTAATCTAGCAAAAGGTCTATCAATTTTGTTTATTTTCAAAGAACCACCTCTTTGTTTCATTTATCTTCTGTATTTTTTTTATTGTTGTTCTTATTTAGTTCTACTCTGATCTTGGTTATTTCTTTTCTTCTGCTGGGTTTGGGATTGGTTTGCTCTTCCTTTTCTAGTTCCTTGAGATGAATCATTAGATTGTTGATTTGTGATCTTTCTCTCTTTTGGATGTAGGCATTTAAGACTATGAATTTTCCCCTTAGAATTTTTGCTGAATTCCACAGATTTTGATAACTTGAGTCTCCTTTGTCATTTAGTTCAAGGAATCTTTTGATTTCCACTTTAATTTCCTCCTTAACCCAAAAATTGCTCAGCAGTAGGTTGTTTAATTTCCATGACTTTGTGTAGAATTGAGCGTTTCTGTTGGAGTTGATTTCTAATTTTATTCCACTGTGGTCTGAGAAGATACATGGTATAAGTTCTATTTTTTGAATTTGTTGAGACATATTTTGTGGCCTGAGATGTAACCAATCTTAGAGAATGTTCCATGTGCTGATGAGAAGAATGTATATTTAGTAGTTTTGGGGTAGAATGTTCTGTAAATGTCTGTTAGGCCCATTTTCTCTACAGTCCCAATTAAGTCCAGTGTTTCCTTGTTTATTTTCTGTTTGCAAGATCTGTCCAGCTCTGTCAGTGGGGTGTTGAAGTCCCCAGCAATTACAATATTGGTGTTTATCACTTTGTTTCGATCTAGTAGGTTTGCTTTATGAATCTGGGCAAACCTCTGTTGGGTACATAAGTATTTAGGATTATTATGTCTTCTTGATGAATTGCTCCTTTTACCCATTATGTAATGGCCATCTTTGTCTTTCTTTACTATCATTGATTTGAAGTCTGTGTTACCTGATATGAGAATGACTACACCTGCTTTCTTTTGATTTCCATTTCCATGGAATATTTCTTCCATCCTTTCTCCTTGAGTCTGAATGAGTCCTTATGGGTTAGATGTGTTTCCTGGAGACAGCAGACACTTAGCTTGTATTTTTTTTATTCATTCAGCCAGCCTATGTCTCTTGAATGGGGAATTCAAGCCATTCATGTTTATTGAAATAATTGATAAGTGGGATACATTTCTGTTCATCCTGTTGAGTAGAAGCTTATTGCTTTGTTTCACCTCTTGAGCTATTATTTTATATAGGCTCTGAACTTTTTACACTGGTGGGTTTCTATTGTGCTGGTACATGTATAATGCACATCTGAGTACTTCCTACAGGGCAGGTCTGGTCTTGACAAATTCCCACAGTGTTTGTCCCAAGTCTTTATTTCTCCCTCACATAAGAAACATTATTTTTCAGGGTACAAAATTCTAGGCTGGCCATTATTCTGTTTGAGAAGACTAAAGATGGGGTCCCAATCCCTTCTGGCTTGTAAAGTCTCAGTTGAGAAATCTGCAGTTAGCCTGGTGGATTTTCCTTTGTAAATTACCTGATGTTTTTGCCTTATGGCTCGTAGGAGTTTCCCCTTTGTGCTAACTTGGGCTGGTCTGATGACTATGTGTTGTGGTGATTGCTTCTTTGTGATGAATCTCCTAGGTGTTCGTTGAGTTTTTTGTACCTGGATATCTAAATTTCTAGCAAGACCAGGGAAATTTTCCTCAATTATTCTCTCAAACAGGTTTTCCAACCCTTGTGTGTTTTCCTTTTCACCCTCAGGGATATCTATAATTCTTATGTTTGGGCTCTTTACATAATCCCATATTTCTTGTAGGTTTTATTCCTTCCTCTTAATTCTCTGTTCTTTATCTTTGACTTGTTTAATTTGAAGATGTTTTGTCTTCAAACTCTGAAATTCTTTCTTCTGCCTGGTCTAGTCTATTCTTAAGACATTCCACTGTGTTTTGTATTTCCTTGAATGAATTTTTCATTTCCAGAAGTTCTATTTGATTTTTTTAAAATAATTCAATTTCTTTAGCAAATTTTTTATTCATATCCTGGATTTTTTTGTGGTTTCTTTGTGTTGGTTTTCCATTTTCTCTTGTATTTTGTTGAGCTTACTTGTAATTCATATTTGGAATGCTTTATCTGTCATTTCAATATTCTGATTTTGGTTGGTTTCCCCTGCTAGAGAGCTGGAGTTCTCTTTTGGGGGTGATCTTTCACTCTGATTCTTCATACTTTCAGAGTTCTTTCGATGATTCATTCTCATCTGGAGCAGCTGTTATTTCTTATTTTTGGATTTTCTTTTGTTTAGATACGGCTTTTTCCCCTTGCCTCACTCATACAGCTGTGTTTGTAGCACATGTTTGGTGAGAAACTTTGGCTTTGCTTGTGGTGCTTTGATGGTGATCTAGGTTTTAGATCACCTTAATTTAGTGGATGCCTTGGTAGTAGATATCCTTGGTGTGGTGGTTTTCTTAGTTGCTAGTTGTTTATAGGCTGTAGGAGTGGTGAGCTATGTGGTTGGGCAGATTCCCTCTCTTTGATGAAGGAAGATGGAGGTCTTTGAAATCATTTCTCTTTCCCCATTCCTGTGGTCTTCTTAACATTCTGAGTTGTAATAGCATGCCCAGTTTAATCTCTGAGCCAGTAGGTGGTGCTTGTGGGTGAGAATCAACCACACCCTGTATGATGAGTCAGTAAATGCTATAAAGAGTGTACAAATTAACCTCCCTGTCAATAGGTGGCACTTGCTAGAAGGAATAAGCTGCAATGTTTGTTTTGGGTCCTGTGACCAGCTATAGTGCATCAGGAGAAGCACTCAAATGCCCCAGGTAGTGAGTGAGGCCCTGGAGCTTCAGGTGAGTCCTAATTCCCTGCCACCGAGTAGGGGAGTGCAGCTGGGTGGGGCTGGGTTGGGTGAACTTGCCTTCAGGCTCCACAAAAGCTGGCAAGGGATCTGTTTCTTCAGGGGTGGAAGGTCTGCTCCCAGTTTCTGGGCAAAGCTGCCAGGGAGTACCACACTTCCTATTAGAAAAAAAATTAGAAAATGTCCACTCCACCCCTACCCACTAAATGCAACCTGCTCATACCTGTGCTGCACCAGCAGCAGGAACCAGCCATCACAAATATTCTTCCAGAGTCATCCCTCTGCCTGATCCATCCCTTCTTGTGCTACTTCTTGCTCTGGGATTACCTAGCTTCCTTTCCCAGCTCACAGCACCAACTTCTGGTCCTCCTCTTTATTTAGGTGACACATTCAGACACTCCTCATGTCCCCTCTCAAGTCCATATTTCATGGGACACCTTCAGTCCAAGTATGCAGGGATCTCAAATATCACCGTGCTAGCAGTGGTTATAATTGTGCCCCAATTTACCACCATCATTCTCACACCCGTTTGCAAAACACCTTTCACATCTATTGGAGCACAGTCAACCTCACAAACAGAAGAGACAAGCCTACATGGTTATAGTCATTCAGCTAGAAATGGACAGAGCCAGGACTCAAAACAGGACTCACACCCTCATCTTTTGTCACGACCCAGTGCTCTTTCCACTATTCACGGCTACCTCCAATTAGAGCAATGATTAATAACCAACCAACACTTTTTGTTCTTTTGTTATTACCTATGTTAAACCCTAACCAGTCTTTATCAAACTGAACTGAAACCTTAGTCTCGCCCAGTTGGCTGGGAAATCTCTGGGTCATTGCCAAAGGCACTCTTATGATGAAGGAAATGGTAATATATAAATAATAAATAAAATGTCCATGTATCTAGAGATCACAGGCTACAGTCAGTGTAGACATAAGTACAGGCTTTTTTGAGCCAAAGACAGCCAAGCACAGCCCGAGGAAGAAGAGGTATGGGGGGTAGACAGAGTCCCATGAGTCTCCCCTTCCCATCTCAGGGTAATATCTGAAGTCCAACAGAAAAACATTATTTTAACTCTCAAAACAAACATTTAAAAAAAACCCACAAATCATGACAGTATGTGTACCCAGCTAGCTGAAGTGTGAAATTTGAGTCGGGCTTCTGTTTGTTTTACTGCCGGGAGATTTTCTAGACAAAAACAGAAAAGGAAGCCTAGGGGCTCGCTCTGTGGGGAAGCCCAGCACTGCAGGGCCAGCCCCGCCCGCCACCGCGCTTCAGGGTCGCTGAATGAGACAGACCCCGCTGCCCGCTCTCCTGGCATCTACAGTCTAGCGCAGGCACGTGGAAAATGAACAACACGTGGATACATATGCAAAATCTTTTCAGATAATGAAAGTAAAGAACATAAAATAGGGTAATGTGACATGATTCAGTATCCGTGTCACCAGGAGTCCTCACTGAGCCAAGGGTGCTGTAGGCTCTTGAGAAACACCTCCCAGGTGACTGGCTTGTCCCAAATTGCCCCTCAGCCCACTGTTTCTCGGGCTGCCCCTTGTTCTGGTCTGTAGAACACAGGCAGAATGAAATGGCATTTTAAGTTTTCATAATCAACGTAGGGAGGTTGTTAGAGTTAAATATATTAGAGAACAACTTCACAAGGAAAGGTATTTGGGAAGCTGATGGTTCATGCCTGGGACTCGTGTGAGCTCTGTGGTTTTCACTTCAGAGCACAGCCAGTGACAGCACTAGTGGCTCAGGCACATTCGGGAGAATTCCAGGAAGCCCCGTGTGCCCTGAGGAGGGAGCATGGACCAGCCCCTCCCCTGCCACCCTTTTTCTTGTCCAGGACATTGATGCACTCCCTTCACACACCAGGCAGCACAGCCCAATGGGCACAGTAGGAGGGTGTGTCATCAAGGGCCTGGCATCTGGGTGTCCTGGAGGGTGCTTAAGTGCACTGACACCGTTTATGCCCCATTCACCTTCCTCAGCTCTCCTTCTCACTGTGGCCATTGCCATGGCAACCAGCTATGTGCAAGTGCAGCCTGACAGCTGTACAGAATATCTCTTCCTTTCCAACGGCTACTCATCTGCTGTGTGATCTTGGGCAAGTTGCTTAACCTCTCTGTTTTGTCATCTGAAAAAAGGGGATGATAATGATAGTAGTGAAGAGTAAATGAGTTAATAAATGAGTTAATAAATGTAAAGTGTTTACAACAGTGCCTGGCACAAAGTAAGTGCTATCAAAAAGGTCAACATTGCTACAGTAATATTAATAATTGTTGTTATTACTCTACCTAGGGCTGAGTGTTAGAGGAGGGAGACTGGGCTTCCTAGCTCCAAGTCTGCTACGTTGGAGCCTGACTTGCTGTGAATGGGACTTGACTTTCAGTTCTCGGCTGTGGGGTGGGGGTGGAGCAGGCACAGAATCTCAGAATTCTCACTACACCCCAACGAGAAGATACTCTTGCTATCACCTTTTAGAGATGAGAAAGTCAAGGCTTAGCGAGGTTACAGGAGTGGCCTGAGGTCTGGTGGCCAGAAGTGTCTGAACGGGGGCTCCAGCTAGGCCCAGTGAGCCTGGGCCTGGTCCTGGTTGCCACCCCGTGAGGCTACAGTTGGGAAAGGGAAGGGCGTGTCCCTATGGCTACCTGATCGGTAATGTCTAGGGGGAAGAGAGATGGCAGAAGCGCACCTCCCACCTTTGTACCCGGATGTACAACAGGGGGCTGAGCCCTGGGTGAAGTGTGTGGGGGGGGGTCTGTTGGAAAGAGCACTGGGCTGGGAGTCGGGAGCTGGATTTCAGGCCTGGCCCACCCTGCCAATGCCAGCACCCAAAACAAGTCCTGTCAGGTAACAGTGGGTGCTCAATAAATGTCTGTTGCACAAATGGATGCATGAGCCAATGAATGAATAACACAGTCCCTGCTCTCAGGGAACTTGCAACCCAGAGGAGAAAAGGACACGGAGCCACATCCCTCAGTCTAGAGCAGCGTGCACTGGGCCAAGTGCACTGGGCCAAGTGCATGGCACACAGCGCGGTGACTACAGGTGAGGGAAGCACCCGTGGGCTGGGAAATACCCCAAGAGGGGAGCCTGAGGGGGCCTCAAGGGTAAAGGGGACTCCAGCAGGTGGAGAAGAGGGAAGAACAGAGCACAGAGGCCTGCGGTGCGAGGGCTGGGAGGCAGGAGCAGGTTAGCCTTTGAGAGGACGCGAGAAGGTGGTTTGAACTTGTGTGGGTCTTATACTCTGGAACATGTTCCGCTCCAACAAGCCCTTGCCCTCCGTTCTCCCGAAACACAAGTCCAACCACACAGTGATCTGTGACTTGGGAGGAGCTTGGCTCTCCCACTCTGGTTTTCTAAAGTCGGCTGGATCCAGCAGCTGGTTTGACACAGAGGCCCCACGGGTTGTGTCTCCTCCATCCAACAAGCAAGGGCCGGCCCTAACCTGGCCCTTGGAGAGTTAGTCCCCAGCCTCCTGTAGGCCTACACTGAGCCCAGGTCTGTGCCGGGACCTCTGCCCCCTCCTCGCTGCCCAACCCTCCATGAGGAGCCAGAGCCACCCTGCCCACCCCCTGGCAGCCAGTCCCCACTGCCTCGCCCTGCCTTGCCCTGGCCAAGCACTGGCAGAGAGAAGCTGGGGACACCCAGACTGGCAAGCCTCACCAGATGGCAGCCTGGCCTGAAGGAACCTGGGGAGAAGGGGGTGACATGAAGGTCACTGGGGTTTTCCTGGAGTCAGAACCAGCCTGGGGAGCAGCTGCTGTCTGCTGAGACCTAAGGGGCAGGCAGTGTCACTGTTTTGCTCCCCAACAAATGTCCCTATGAGAGTTGAGAGAATTACACCAACTATAGCGACCCTTCCCATGTCTACAGGGCTTTGCAGTCTCCAGCCTATGTTCACATGCAGTGTCCACTCCGAGAGAAGCAGGAGCAGAAGTGGAAGCTGGGCGTCCCTCCATCACACAGGGGGAAGCACCGTCGCAGCCCTCACCCAGTGTGCCGGTGCCAGTCCACGCTCTGCCCCCAAACCTAATGGTGGCAGATGTACGTTGAGTGGCTTTAGACTCTGCTGACCTTGGGGATTTGAACTTCAGAAGCAAGCTTCAAAGGTCTTGTGGAAGCCCGGGGAAGGAATGGATAATAAAGATGTTGATGAGGAGGATGGTGGTGGTGATGACCATGACAAGAGCTCATTCTTGACATCATACGGCTTTACCATGTGCTAAGCACACACGTGTGCCCTCACGGCAACCATCTCATACATGTGGAAGCTGAGGCCTAGTGAGGTTAAGCAACGTGAAGATTTAGTAGATCCAGGATGGGAGACCAGAATTCCAGGTCGATTTCACAGATGTTGCCCCACACTGGCAGGAGCTGCTATACTTGCTGCCATCCATGAGTGCCCACGTTGCAGATATACTGTGGGTCGCCTTCACTGCTCTGCTTTAAATTGGGGTGAGCAGGTGAACAGTGGGTAGAGATCGCTTGCCAAACTTCACATGCACTCTTCTCACTTACATATTCTCTCTCTCGCTCTCTCTCTCTCACACACACACACACACACACACACACACACGCATGCACGCACACACACACGCACACACACGCACGCACACACTGCATACAAACACATTTCTACTTGAGTACTTGAGAGCTCAGACTTTTTCCAATGATGTCATTGACAAGGTTCCCTGCTGGCCAGTCAAGGGTGGTAGGATGCTAGCAATGATCGTTGACTGCCACTTAGTGGTGTAATATGGTAATGTCACATTTCTTTTCTATTCCTGGCAAGATACTGGTGAAGCTTTCAGTTAATGCTCTACATTTAACTTGAAACTTGACAATGACATTTGAAACATAATAATAGCTACTATTTATTGAGCATCTCTGAGCTAGGCATTGCACCAGGTGCTTTACATTGCTTCATTTACATTTTGATTCAATAATTCTATGAGATATATACGTATTTAACAGATTTCAAAACTGGGGTTCAGAGAGGTTAAATGACTTATTCAATGTCAGTTAATATGCAGAAGACTCAGAACCCACCCATGCCCCTGTTTGTGAAGCATGTCAAGGTTTACTGCATGATCCTCCCAACACCCTTGGAGAACTACAGGTTAGTCCTATTTTAGGAATGAGGAATGGAAATCCAGGAAAGTTAGGCAACTTCTTGAAGGTCACACAATGAGTACTGCAAAAATGTTAATGGTCAGACTCCACTCCCCAGGGCCCAAAGGACAGTTGTGCTCTGCCGTTCTGGGGTACTTGGTGCCACCGCACCTGTCCTCACAGAGCCTGGGATACAGCCGAACCTCACTATCAAACCCTGCCCTTGCTAACCACGTTGTAACTGTGCCCTACACCCTCCCTAAGAGAAAAAAAAATGGAATGTATAAATGACTGTTAGACTTTCTGTTCGGGGCTCAGAATTTGGTGGCGACGCCCCTCTGAGCCCACCGGCGTAATAAACGTGCTTTTCTGCATCTTTTAAGTGCCACTCGGTTTGTTCTCGGTCAACTCTGCTGTAACATTTTTGGTTCCCTGACCGGAAAACCCCGATTGCGCTGGCCCTTTGATGCCACCGGCTCGGGACAGGACGCCTGCTGGCTGGCCCCAGCGACTGGGAGAGCAAAGTGCACCATATCCTGTTTGTGGATAATTTCCTCTTCACTTGGAGGGGCTCTGCCGACTGCCAAGCCCTGAACCCACCCAGACGAGGTGAGGTGCAGACAACCGGGCAGAAGGCAATGGAAACAGTAAGGTCCTGGGACTCTGTTTCCGTCAATCAGGCCCGTCCCAGCGGATGGAAGAGGAGCTTGATCACCTCCTACAGGTAGAGGTTTCCCAGGGAGGAATGTAATAACCTCTTTGTGTGTTTGTGTGTGAGTGTGAAGGGTTCCACGGCCTGTGGCTACGGAACTTGATCGTGTCCTCACCTGCATCTCTGTGGCAGCGTCACAAGGTGTAAAGGTGACTCACTCCCCTTAAGGCAAGTGACCAGGCCTGGGATTTATACCAGAACATAAGCCAAGATGTGCCTAATTCCCCGCGAGGGGAGCAGCCAGGCAGACAACTGAAGAAAACCCCACCCTTGTGCAACACTGCTCACTAGTCCATCATGGGAGGGCAGGAGTCCAAACCCACTGTTCTCAGGTGTGTGCTAAAAAATTTTAAGAAGGGATTCTCCAGCGATTATGGAGTTAAGATGACTCCTAATCGCCTCTGTACGCTCTGTGAAGTCGAGTGGCCCTCTTTTGGGGTTGGGTGGCCAGATACTGGCACACTTGATGTCTGAACAGTTCGGGCAGTTTGAATCTAGTCACAGGTCCTCCAGGGCTCCCCGACCAGTTCCCATATATTGAATCCTGGCTAGAGATACCCCAGACTCTTCCTCTTTGTGTTCGGTTCTGTTTAGAGAAGGGTCACAGTAGGGTCCTCTTTGCTCAGAAGCCAAAGAAGTTCCCCAGCCTTAAGACTATCTGCCAGGGACCACCGGAAGATGACCTAGTTCTGCGTCCCCGATATGATCCTGCTGACCTGACACCAGGGCCGCCATCAACAGCCCCAGACACTCCACCACCATCGGACCTGCCACCCCAGATACCAGAAACACCTACCAAGGGGACCCCAGTAGCCCACTGTCTCTGCTCCGCCCAAAATCCGATTCTGGCCCTCCAGCTGCCGGTCCATGAGGTTTGAGGCCAGCCCCTAGTTGCCAATGACGGAACCGTCCAGCCTGGGCAGCCAGTCCTCTACTACCAACCTTTCTCCACCACAGACCTACTGAATTGGAAACAACACACTCCCTCCTATTCTGAAAAGCCGCAGGCCATGATAGACCTCCTGGAGAGCATGTTCCAGACCCATCAACCACCTTGGGAAGACAGCCAGCAGCTACTCCTGACAGTCTTCAACACGGAGGAGCGGCACAGGATCACCACGGGTGCCTGGAAGTGGATTCAGGACCATGCACCAGTGGGAGTCCTTGATGTGGAACCGTGGGGCCAACATGCTGTACCCGGTACTGCGCCCACATGGGATTTCAACACCCCGGGAGGCCGGGATGCCCTGGCCAGGTACCAGGAGGCCCTCCTACGTGGTGTCTGGGAGGGAGGTAAGAAGCCCATTAATATGAATAAGGTCGCTCTAGTCACACAGAAGGCAGATGAAGCTCCCAGCGAATTCTACAAGCATCTCTGTGAAGCCTACAGAATCCACACTCCCTTTGACCCTGAAGCACCGGAAAAGCAACAGATGGTGAATGCGGCCTTCATGGCACAGGCGCACCTAGACATACAACAAAACTTAGAGAAGTTAGAGGGCTTCGCTGGGATGAACATTACTCAGTTGATGGAAGTAGCGCAGAAAGTATATAGGAATAGGGACCGGTTGCCCAGAGAGAAAGTGAGAGAAAAATGAGACAAAAGGCCACACTCCTAGCAGCAGCACTTGGAAATCCCGCACCCCCTCCAAAATTGGACCAACACCCGGAGAAGGGACCTCGGAGAAGGGGAACACTAGACCAGACCAGTGCGCACATTGCAAGGAAACCAGACACTGGAAGAATGAATGTCCTCACTGGAAAACTGGCCCCCCTTTGAAACAGAATTCTCCCTGAGGCTTCCAGCCGGAGCCAGAAACCCAGGACCTCATCGGACTTGCAGGCACCAACTCAGAATAGGGCTGACCGGGTTCCCTCGACCTTGGCCCCCGGGAGCCCATGGTCATTATGAATGTGGGGGGCCAGCCAGTGACTTTCATGGTGGACACCAAGGAAAAACACTCAGTGGTGACCACTCCAGTAGCCCCACTCACCAAACGGGAGACAACCATAATAGAAGCCCCCCTGAGAATGGCTCCCGGGACACCAGTCAAATCTTGTTAGCACCTGAGTGGCCAGAAAAGCCCAAGTACACTCCAGAAGAAGACACCTCGGCAAAACAAGAAGGTGCTGAAAAAAATAAATTGGGGTGGTGGCGCCTGCCGGACAGTCAGATTTTCATCCCCGGAAAGTTAGCATATCCGATTACCTCCCAGTACCACCTTCTGTCCCACATGGGAAAGACGGCCCTAACTAATCTGCTCAGCAGGTGTTACTACGTTGCCAGGCTCTCCTCTCTTGCTGCAACATCTGTGCTCGCTGCCTAGTCTGTGCCAAGAACAACACGACCACGTGGCCCAGACCTACCCCGGGCATCCAATACATGGAAACCTCCCCCTTTAAAGATGTAGAAATTGACTTTATGGAAGTAAAACCATGCAGGGGAGTCAAGTACCTGCTGGTGATGTTGTGTACTTTTTCAGGCTGGGTGATCCCTACCCAAACTGAAAAAAAGCCAGAGAGGCAGTAAAAATCCTTCTAAAAGAAATCATCCCACGGTATGGACTGCCACTCTCATTCTATAGTGACAACGGGCCCAGCTTCACAGCAGAAATTACACAATCCTTGACTAAAATGTTAGGAATCAAGTGGAAACTTCATACCTCAGACAGGCCACAAAGTTCAGGGAAAGTAGAGCGCGTGAACCGAACCCTCAAAACCACCCTTGCAAAATTATGTCAGGAAATACAACTACCCTGGACAGATTTACTGAGCTTGGCACTGCTCAGAGTCAGATGTATCCCAGGACTAGCAGGATACTCACCCTTTAAAATTCTATACGGAAGTCCCCCACCCATAGTTAGGGGGATCAAAGGAGATATTAGAGAGATAAGGGAAGGAGATCTACATACACAGCTTATTTCACTATCCAAGGCCCTAAGCGAGATTACCCACACTGGTTTAGAAAGAACTCCCATAGCCTCAGGACTCTTGGTCCATCCTCATCAGCCTGGAGACTTAGTCTGGGTTAAAGACTGGAAAAAGACACCCTTAGGGCCCACCTGGACAGGCTCTCACACTATTGTCCTAGTTGCCCCTACTGCTGTTAAAATTACAGGTATAGTACCTTAAATCCATCACTCAAGGGTAAAGAGGGCTGCACTTAATAACTGCTTAAACTCCTGGATAGCGCAACGAAACCCAGAAAATCCACTAAAGGTTCATCTATGCCAGAAACCCACCCAGACTACAACACCAAAGACTGCGCCAGCCAAATGAACAGACTGGCTCTCAACATTGCAACCGGACTCTTCGGACTGTTGGCCCTACTTTTGGGCATCGGACTTTATACAGTAATCCCCAAAGGCTGGACAGTGGGGAGAAAAATAATCTTTACTGTATTGTACTGGCCCATAGCAGGATGTTTCTTCTGCTTCTGACACTAACTCTAACTCCTGTAGTAGAGGGACGGCCCGAATCCCCATGCCCAGGAGCATGCCACTCTCGAGTCAGGGGCTATGCAGGGACTGCCTTTACCTCCCAAATTTGCATGCCAGCAAAGCGCTATATCAGAGCCACTCTGTGTACTTATGGGAACAAACTCTATTGGACTGGGCAAATCATTAGCCCAGATAGATTCACTAGCTGTGGTGGCTTTACAAAACCGCCGGGCCTTGGATCTCCTCACTGCAGAAAAGGGGAGAACTTGCGTCTTTCTGGGGGAAGAATGTTGTTATTATGTAAATCAATCAGGGATAGTAACTACAAAGGTCAAAGAATTAAAAGAAAGAATAAAAAAGAGAAACCAAGAGTTAAAACAGTCATGGGTTTTCAACCTCGGGCCGTGGGTTACATGGTTATTGCCGCTGGCAGGACCCGTAATAATTATACTCCTCTTAATAACCTTAGGCCTCCAAATTTTTAACCTCATCACCAGGTTCATACAAAATACAGTTTCACAAGCCACGGCACGAACCATAATTTTACAGGAATATCATGATGCCTTATAGAAAAAATTTTATAATAGGCATCAAAGGGGGGGAAATGATAGAGAAATGAAACATTCCTTCAGACAAAAAACCTCTCCCCCTTGGGCCTCATGTAACCGCTAAACTGCTGCCACTCTTGCTTCTGTAAACCACTTGCAGTAGCTTCCTGCTATGACTAGATGGCTCAGAATTTCTATAGAAACCCTGTACCAGGAATTAAGGTTGTTCAAAACCCTGCCCTTGCTAACCACATTGTAACTGTGCGCTACACCCTCCCTAAGAGGACAAAAAAAAAAAAAAAAAAATGAAATGTATAAAAGACTGTTACACTTCCTGTTCGGGGCTCAGAATTTGGTGCCGAGGCCCCTCTGAGTCCGCCGGCGTAATAAACCTGCTTTTCTGCACCCTTTAAGTGCCACTCGGTTTGTTCTCGGTCAACTCTGCTGTAACATATGTGCACTTAAGTGTTGATCAGTTAATGCCAATTTGACGGTGAGTACATGTGGTGTTTATTTTTCCATTCTTGAGATACTTCACTTAGTAGAATGGGTTCCAGCTCCATCCAGGATAATACAAAAGGTGCTAGATCACCATTGTTTTTTCTGGCTGAGTAGAACTCCATGGTATACATATACCACATTTTATTAATCCACTCATGTATTGATGGGCACTTTGGTTGTTTTCACATCTTTGCGATTGTGAATTGTGCTGCTATAAACATTCTAGTGCAGTTGTCTTTTTTATAGAATGTCTTTTGTTCTTTGGGGTAGATGTCCAATAATGGGATTGCTGGATCAAATGGTAGGTCTACTTGTATCTCTTTAAGGTATCTCCATATTGCTTTCCACAGAGGTTGCACTCATTTACAGTTCCACCAGCAGTGCATGAGTGTTCCTGTCTCTCTGCATCCACGCCAACATTTATTGTTTTGGGACTTTTTGATAAAGGCCATTCTCACTGGAGATAAGTGATATCTCATTGTGATTTTGATTTGCATTTCCTGATGATTAGAGATGTTGAGCATTTTTTCATATGTTTGTTGGCCATTAGTCTATCTTCTTTTGAAAAGTTTCTGTTCATGTCCTTTGCCCACTTTTTGATAGGGTTGTTTGATTTTTTCTTGCTGATTTTCCTGAGTTCTATATAGTCTCGTTATCAGCCCTTTATCAGATGTGTAACATGCAAATATTTTCTCCCATTCTGTATGTTGTCTGTTTGCTCTCGTGACAGTTTCCTTGGCTGTACAAAAGCTTTTTAATTTGATCAGGTCCCATTTATTTATTTTTGTTGTTACTGTGATTGCCTTTGGGGTCTTCTTCATAAATTCTTTGCCTAGGCTAATGTCTATAAAAGTTTTTCCAACATTTTCTTCGAGAATTCTTACAGTTTCATGCCTTAGGTTTAAGTCTGTTATCCACCGTGATTTGATTTTTGTGAGAGGTGAAAGGTGTGGATCCTGTTTCAGTCTTCTACATGTGGCTTTCCAGTCTTATCAGCACCATTTATTGAATAACGATTCTTTTCCCCAGTGTATGTTTTTGTCTGCTTTGTCAAAGATTAGATGGCTATATGAGGATGGTTTTATATCTGGGTTCTCAGTTCTGTTCCATTGGTCTATGTCTCTGTTCTTGTTCCGGTACCATGCTGTTTTACTTACTACAGTCTTGTAGTATAGCTTGAAGTCTGGTAAATTGATGCCTCCCAATTTGTTCTTTTTGCTTCAGATTGCTAGTGTATTTCTCATCAATGAGAAATAAAACCACTGAGAAAGTGTTTGACTCATGCTTGGCTCTGTGTGAAGAAAAATTATCTCTCTTGAGAATTTGTCGCCACAAGTCAGTATCACATTGTGATCCAAATTCACACAACCTATGGTCTCCCTAAAATTTCAAATGAAAAACAAGCTTTCTGAGGACATCCTGACTCATGAAAGCCAAGCTGGGATGTTTCCCCAGTCAATTAGCAAAAGAAAACACAAATCCTCTCTGAGAGAACTCAACTAGAATTCAGGAATTAAAGAATTTCCACAAATAGGGTTCCAAGGAAAGCATGTAGCTCACAGTAAAAAATCACAAACACACAAAAATAAAGCACAATGTGAAAGTGCCAGAAGAAACAACAGGCAGTAAAGTCAGACATTCATAGACTACAGCATTGGAATTAGAGGACAGGGAATTATGATATGGCTATGCTTAATACGGTTAAAGATATAAAAGAGAGAATTGACAATACAAGCCAGCATCAAGAGGCTAAAAAATGGCCTCCGCTGAGCGGGTCCCCTCCCCACAGCAACTCGGCTTCCCTTCCTCAGCAGGGCGACAGGGGCTTCCCCTCAGCCGCCCCCACCAGCCAAGTCCAGTCACTCCCTTGGCCAGTGGCCGCCATGCAGTTTATGTTGCTTTTTAGTCATCAGGGAAAGTTTTGACTGCAGAAATGGTATGTCCGGCTATCAAACAAAGAAAAAGATTACAAGAGAACTTATTCAAACCGTTTTAGCAAGGAAACCGAAAATGTGCAGCTTCCTGGAGTGGCGCGATGGGAAGATTGTTTACAGAAGATATGCTAGTCTGTATTTTTGCTATGCTATTGAGGATCAGGACAATGAATTAATTACCCTGGAAATAACTCATCGTTATATGGAATTACTTGACAAGTATTTTGGCAGTGTGTGTGAACTTGATATCATCTTTAATTTTGAGAAGGCTTTCTTTATTTTAGATGAGTTTCTTTGGGGAAGAGAAGTTCAGGAAATATCCAAGAAAAATGTCCTTAAAGCAGTTGAGCAGGCCGACCTACTGCAGGAGAAAACAGAGAATATGTTGCACAGCAAGAGTTTCATTGGGTGTAAGAAAGCATACTAGAATACGTGCTGGAGTACTGACATGCATCAAAATGTAGTAGGATATATGAATTCAGTTTGTAATTATTATTTTGTCAAGTTTGTTATTTATGTTTTAACATTACCTGAAAAGTCTATAATTATATTAAATCCCAAGGGATTGTCCCAATAACTTCATTAAACTGATATTTTCATAGCGAATTTTGCTCTGATAATGATCCATTATCAGGGCTTATAATTTATTTTGTACACGCAATATTGAAATATGTTCAGAGATTCATTGACAAAAAAGTACTCACTAAATACTGTGAATTGCTAATATCATTGGTACAGAAGTAGAATTTTCCTATGAAAATGAGAGCTTCTGTAAGAAAATGAAGCATTTGGGAGTTTAATTTATTATCAGTAGTATTATTTTAATTTGCTTCTTCATTCCACTATAATTTATTCTGAGTAGGGAAGAAAAAGGGCACTGTCTCTTTAAAATCTTTGGGAATTATTGAAATGGTACTCATCCTAACATTTATCTGAGGATTAAAATTTAACTGACTTTCCTCCTCAGATACTTTTGTATTTAATGGTTGTATAAGTTTTTAGGGATCCATTAGATTTTTTTTTTTTTTTTGGAACAGTTTATATGATTTTGTAGCTCAAAATTTAAAAGTTCCAACTCGAATAAATATTAAAATGAGGATACTTTTAAAACACTCAAATAAGCAGTTTTAAACTTTTGGAGTCACAAACCTTCTGGTGGGGCATATAATCCCTTTGAGAGTCTCAAGAGTGATGAGCCCTCTCCCCAGGAAAATTTGTACGTAATTTTGCCTCAGATTTCAGGGAATTCTTGGAGCCCATAGAAGTCCATCTGTAGACACTCTAGGGTTGCTTTACAAACTTCACTTCCAGTTACATTTTCTTCTTTGTTGATGTGAGAAACATCTTGTTAGATATATTTGTAGGCATATGCATTTGACAAATCTGGAGAGTTCTTTAAAATCTATCTGGAGGATTTTTTAAAAAGTAACATCCTTAGTCTCAAAGTCACACTCTGGATTTTTGATTTTTGTAGCTCTAAGTGAACAGTTAAAAACTTTCATTGCTACTTAAAGTACCAGATGGTTGACTACTTTTCCACTTTTTCTTTAGCACTTCTATTTCATGTAATAAAATCCTGATGAATGTAAACACTGGTGGAAGGGAGTATTCTAATTGAATTTTCAATTAACTCGATACTGACCAGCTAACTTACACTGAAAATCTTTTCAGAGTGTTTTTAGCAAATACAGTGTTTTCAGGATTTTGTAGGATTTTTGAAGGACATGGGTCATTTTGTTTACCATCATATACAGTAAAGTTATAAAAGATGAATGTGAACTCCTGGGCAATGTCTAGAAGTTAAATATTCAGTTATAAACCAAAGAACAAAAGCAAACAAAAACTTAAGCTTTAGGTAACTTTAGGTACTGTGAACTAAATGTTCTAGAAATCTGATTGTATCTATGTCAGTTTGTACACTATGTATAAGAATATATGTATTTCTTTTATAGCCATGTCATGAATATTTTAATGTCCCTGTGTACTAAATGACTACTCATCGAGTATGCAGAATTTCACAGAGGAAATAGAGTGCTGATGTACATATGAAAGAAAATGTCCTCAGCTTAGTGACTGATTATCTTGTATGATAATAACAGAATATTTCAGAACCAGTACCTTTATATTTTTTCCCTATTCTCATTCCTGATTCTTTTCCATTTTATTTTCATTCTATATGTGATCTTCATATAGATTATTCCGGTCTGAAACTGATTTTTATCTCATTTTGACAAAATATGGCCTATGACTGTTTTGAGTAATATTTCATTTTAAACACATGCATGTAATCATTAATGAACCATCTGTGACTAATCTTATAGGAAGAAAACCTGACAATCATTAAAATGTTTACCAAAGAAAATATAGCTGAAGTGCTAGTTCAAAATAAGCAGTGCCATAATATACAGTGTGGGTTGGTCTTCAAATATTGAGAGGCAGGGGGGAATGATTTTGTGTGATTATCTTACAATCTATATGAGCTAATGTGTTCTAATGTATCAAATAAAAGTGAATGTGGAAATAACACAAGAAAGTAAAATTAATCTGTACTATTGTATAATATTTAAAGTTAAAACTTTCAGTTTTTAGGAAACTTTGAGCACCACATTTATTGAATCACATTTGTGCTACATAATAATATCAAACAATCCCTATAAGAATTTACAGAAAGCTATGTCTGAAAAGTCTCTTCTGCAATATCTGTTGCCTAATAGCAGTTTTTTCAAAATATTAATGCTGAGTTTATTTTATAGTTAAAAAATCCTGTTTTGAAAGGAATCTATTCTAAAAAAAAAGAGAGAAAGAAAACACACTAATGTTAAGTTTTAATACCTAAAGACTTATATTTTACTAGTTATGACTTTCTAATATATTGTCTGCATTTAAATACTTAATGCTTTATTAACTGTGGCTTTATATTTCTGAATATTAAAACTTTTAATATTGATCACTATTGTATATTTTAATAAAACATATAGCATGTTTTATTATAAAAGGAAAAGTACAAAATAATTCATTATTTATATCTATAGAGCTTAAAGCCTGAGTTTAGTAAGTTACTAAACAATAACTTCAGAACATGATCAAATGGGCTTACCACTGAGAGAAGACCTACGAAAATGTGTTCTGACCAAACTCAGTATTGGGCAGGTATACAGATGAGTTATTTCCATTCTAACCATTCTTGCTGTAATGTACTACATTTGAAGCACCTGGATGTGCTATCAAATGAGAAATTTAGCGTTATACATTTGAAGCATTGTGAAACATTGGTCTTTCATTTCCATTTGTTTCCTCCATCCCTTCCTCTGCCCCACAATATGTTATCCATCTGGTTTTAATGCTACACAAATATGCATTGTCTCATGCCTGTTTGCTTTGGATGCTATGTGCTGAGCTGCAACCAAATGTTGCTTCTTTTGTTATCTGTATACAGCCGCTTGCTTTAAATTAGTAGATTCTGAGATAACTTTCCTTGCATGTCTAAAATAAAAGTATTGCATGTACAAAAAAAGAGGCTAAAAAAATGATTAAGCAAGTTTAAAAATAAAATATCAAATAGAACTTCTAGAAGTTAATATAAAATTGAATTTAAAATTCAGTGGATGGATTAAACAGAAGATTAGACACAGTGGGAAAGAGATAAATCAACTTGGAGATATATCTAAAGAAATTACCCAGAATGCAGCCTGGAAGACAAAGAAATGGAAAATGAGGAGAAATTAAGAGATATGGAAGGTATAAAAAGAAGGTCTAATATATGTTAAATTAGACTTACAGAAAAGGTTAATAATAAAAATGATAACAAGCTAACGAGAATATGGTACTTAGTACTTTGTGCTCCTGTTCTAAGATACATTTAGATAAATTATTAATTTTCACAATAAGCCTACAAAGTAGATAATAATGTCAACCCCATTTTATAGATGAGGAAACAAACATAGCAAAGTTACAAAATTTGTCTAAGGTCCCATAGACATGCCAAGCAGCCTGGCTTTGTGTTCTTAACCACTATGCAATATTTTAAGAGATTATAGCATAACATCGGCCAGAAATTTTAAATGATGATAATCCTGAAATCAATAAAATTCCACAAATACCAAACATGATATGAAAAAGAAAGCCACTAGACACATTTTAGTGAGAATGTACCACTGCAGAGAAAAAGGAAAGCTCTTAGAGAGAACGAAGACAAATCACAAGCAACTGTCAACTTGACTGATGGCTATCCCACAACAGTCACATCAGCAGTCAAAAGACAGGTCTTCAATGTGCTGGGAGAAAGTAGCTGTCATCCTAGAATGCCAGGCCTGGAAAAATCCTCTTTAGAAAATGAGGATGAAAAAATGACATTTTCATACAGAAAAAACTGGAGCCTTTACTACCCACAGACTCTCACAAACAAAACTGAAGAATGTGTTTTGAGAAATAGAAGGAAGATATGATATGTGAAATGGGAGGATGAACAAAACATTGGTGGTGATGTGGATAAATTTGAACAAACACTGACTGTTTAAAACGATAGTGAGTGTTTAATTTGCTGGGGAGGGGGAACAGGATCAAAATACAATACTGGAGCATACTAGGTTAGGAGGAAGGTAACAGAAGTTAAAGCTTTCTGAGGTCCTGCTGTTGTTCCCAAGGAGGACAGACTTCTGGGGACAATTGTATGGTTTGCCCACTGCGCCAAGGCAGGAGGAAATGCTGAGTCTCAGAGCTCCCTCCATCGACACACGACCCCTGGGTGAGCTCACCCAGCTCCTCTGGAATGAAAAGGGGCATGATCTTGTGCATTGTTCATTACTCTGTCTTCAGTGCCTGGAACAATGCCTGGCACATGATAGGCACACCGTAAATAGTGTTGAATGAATGAATGAGTGAATGAATGTTTCTGACTGTTTCAAATGCTTCATAGTTAAGTTACTTCTAACTCAATTTGGCTGCCGCATAGGCACGTGAAAGGAAGTCATAGGAGATAAGGCTGAAAATACTGTTTGGCTCTAGATGATCTAAAAATAATCTAGCTAACAACTATCATGAGGTACAAGGAGAAATGTGACAAATAGTGTGTGTGGTGTACTAAGTCCCCCATTTTTTATAAGGGGACTCAATATATCCAGTCATTAACATTGATAAATCAAAAATAGAAATGTAGTTTTACTATACAAACTTCTAAAAGAATTAAGAATGGAAAATGTACACATTGGTTCCTTTTGGGGAATGAGATTAGAAGAGACTTTACATTTCATTTTCTTTTTTTATTATTATTTCTATTTATTTATTTATTTTAAGCCAATAATGCTGTCATTATGACATACATTTCATTTTCTACAGCTTAGTGTCATTTGAAATAAATATAATACACATATAGTACTTCTGTGATTAAATTTAAAGAGATCAGGTGAGCCAGGCCACACAGGGCTTTGAACGCAAAGCAAAAAAGGGCAGACTACTGTTGAGCTACGAAAGCTTGCACTGCACGGTGGGTCTGCTTTTTGCATAGGCTCGCAGTGGCCAGTGAAAGACTCTAGAATGGCAAGGAGGGAGGCCAGATGGCATAGGATGGGCAGAGGCCAAGATAAGTGATTGGAGTCAGGGCAAATGTTGAGAAATGTCTCGTGAGGTTTCTTGTCTCACACTCTCATTTGCCAGAAGTCCCTATGCAGGAAATCACAGGGCTGTCCGGTATCTTGATAAGCCTCACTTGGCCACCAGGTTTCACTCAAGCTCCTACAGACATCTCCCCATCTGGAGGGTCTAGAAGAGCATCCTGGGCTGTTTGCCGATCTCAGGAAGGTGAGCTTGTTTCCCAACTCACCACCTCCACCAGGAACATGGTGCTAAGGTAAGAGTGTTTAAGGATCATCTTCTTTCAAAGGCAGTTTTGGTTTTTCCCTTTTGGTCCGTATCCTAATAAGTTCATCTTAGGAGTGCATTGTTCAGCAAGAGTCTGGACGTATGAAGCTCCTTTGAGGGAGTTTTGGATGCTGGCAGTTTAGATGGTGGGAGATGCAAATGGCGTCCACCAGGTTCCTTCCACTTCTGTCCTATCTCCTATATTCTCTCCTTCTCTTCAACCATTAAAATCTGCAACTACAGAGAGAAATATTTGGCTAATTTTAATTTAGGGAGCAAGATAATATGCAAGCATTGCCTTCCGAAGCCAAATTGTTGTTAATAACCTCAGGTTTCACAGATTTGCTTGCTATTCAAAAGGTTTTTTCTTTGTATCCCTTGTATCTGTCATTGTCCAAGCAGAAAACACAGGTCCCACACTCTGAAAGGGTAGTCGAGAAGAGTTTAATGAAGAGACTATTTACAAAGATGTGCTTAGAGATAAAGGAAATCTCTAAAGAATGATGAAGCCCTCAAAGGCAAGTAACAGTGGGGAGCTGTTACTATTGCCAGGCCTGAAGGGATAAGGAGAAGGAAAATTATGAGAATTCAGAATGTGCTGTAGCTGTAGCTGTGACTATAGGAAAGGGCCACCAGACAGGGGCTATGTCCTTAGGTAGAGTAACACTGCTACTGCCAACTCACGACCTATGAAGGAGAGAACCAGGAAATCAAAACCCCCCAAATCACTCTACTCCTGCCCTCCAATGTCCTGTTAATGTGTCCCTTTGACTGAATGCAACCAGGAGCCAGAGAGAAGAGTAGCCCATTGATAAGACACAGAGATGTCTCCTCCCAGGGTGCAAAGGAGGGTACAGAAGGGTGGGCATGAGATCCTGATGGCAAGTGGAGAAAACTCATTTCTTCCTACAGCCTCTGAACAGTTCGTATTTCCTAGGACTTTCAATGTGATCGGATCAATTTCTCATTCTCTCTCCTCCCAGTGAGTCTGGCTGGTTTTTGACCTCCCCATTTAGTAGCACTTCTTTGTACTAATATCTCACTGTCATCATAAATGCCTTGAGAATGGAATGTAGTTGAAAAAAGGTGGGAGTACACTGGTATTTATAAGTATTTTAAGTTTATGATTTTGGCTGCTCTAAAGAGAAACCTAGTATAATGGTATGGTGACTTGAATAAGAAAGAAAGTTTATTACACCTTGAGACTGATGACTCCAAGATGTCAGACATCAAGGCTCCTTCCAATTTGCCACTCCCCCATCCCGAAAGAGGTGCCCTCATCCTCGTGGTCCTACACGGCTCCTGAACACATCAGCATTCCAGCCTCGGGGAAGAGGAGAAAGAGCATAGGAGGAGCTGGTTACATCACTTCCTCCCACCTGCCATTGGCCATCACCTAGTCACATGGTGCCATCAGCATCAAGGGGGGGCTGAGAAATGGGGTCCTTTTTCTGGTCTGAGGCTCTCAGAGTTATTATGTGTGAGAAGAGGAGAATGACTACTGAGGCAATTAGCAGTCTCTATAACCCCTGACTCTCTCTCTCTCTCTCTGAATCTGTGCTCACATGGAGATTTTTCTCAGGAGTGCTTCACAAATAGCGAATGACACAGCCAGGGAATAGAGGTAAACCTGGGACTGGGCTCCAGGAGACCAGGGCTGGTCCTGGGCCTGCTTTTCACCATGTGGTCTCAGGAAAATCTTCTGTACTTCTGCGGCCTGAGTTTCTTCCTTTATTAAATGACAATATTATATCCTCAATATTATGTCCTCTAAGGGACATATGCTAGAAGCTAGGGATACAACAGTGAACGACCATGACAAAAACCAGGCAAGTCTAGGCATTATAGAGCTTTGAGTTTAATAAGGGAGACAAAAGAAAAAATAGACATATACTTAAAAATAGAGCTGCCCTATATCCAGATGGCCTTGTAGCTGAAAACCCACTGCTATTCTAGACAAAACCAGCTTGAGAGACACAAGAAATGAAGACACAGGATCAGAACACCCTCTGCAGCCAAGGCACCTGGACACAGCCAGAGGGCAAGGGTTGGGTGTCGGGGAGCAGCAGACACATTACTGAGAGTTCAGACCCCACCTCTGCCACTTGTCAGCTGGGTAACCTCAGAAAAAAAATGATGATGATGATACCTACTTCAGAGGGGTTGCTGCCCAGATTAAAGGGAGATAGTACGTGTAAGGTATTAGCACAGTGCCAAATACCATATAGTCAATTTTTTTAAGTGTACAATAGTAAACCAACAGGGACGTGAACAGATATTTGTATGCAAATGTTCATAGCAACATTATTCACAATAGCCAAAAAGCGGAAACAACCCAAGTGTCCATCAGCAAATAAATGGACAAGCAATATGTGACTTATCCATGCAATGGAGTATTGTTCAACCACGGGAAGGAATAAGGTACTGATACATGCAGTGTGGATGAGCCTTGAGGGCATTGTGATTGGCGGAATAAAGCAGATACAACAGGACAAATATTATATGATTCCTCTTAAAGCAGTACCTAGAATGGTCAGATTCATAGAGACAGAAAGTAGAATAGAGGTTACCAGGAGCTGGGGGCAAGAGGAGACGGAGAGATAGTGTTTGATGGATATAGAGCTTCATTTTGGGATGATAAGGAAGTTCTAGGAATGAATCGTGGTGGTGGTTGCACAACAATGTAAATGTACTTGTTGCCACTGAACTGTATACTTAAAATAGTTAAAACAATAAAGATTATGTTACTTGTATTTTACCACAATAAAAAATAGAATAAACCATCTCCTAAATGGTTTATAGACCTGTCAAAAAACAAAACAAAAACCAGAGCTGCAAACCGTGTTCAGTGCCACGAGTAGAAAAGGCCAAGGTGCCCTGAAGGAGGACAAGAGAAGTTGTGGTTTTCCTCCATATCCTTATCAGGCCAACCAGGGCTACAGAACTAAGAGGGCATGTGATGGATGCATTCATCATCCGTGATGCCAATTCTGCCCCCCAAAGAAGGACACATCCCCCTTCCACTTGGAGGCCTCCTGCCTGTGCGAGTCCTCTGCAGTGTGGAGTGATTGACAGCTGTCTTTTCCAAGGTGGGAAACGGCTCATACATTCAGTTGCTTGTTCCTAGGTGTCTTCTATTTGCTTAAAAAACTACAATTTTGATACTCTCTTTTGGACTTGTCTTGAGCATTATTTGTTGGTTTTCTCCCTTCTGTGTGTGTAGTTGACACCGAACGCTGGCGATAGGGCTACAAGGCTGGTTAAGAACAAGGACTCTGACACAGACCCGTGGATTCAAATGCAAGCTCTACTATTTGTTTGCAAGAGGCCTGGATCATATCATCCAATCTATTATATTTGTGCTTTAGTCTCCTTATCTGTAAAATGGGAATAATAACAGTACTGACCTCATTAAGGTGCTGAAGAGGGTTAAAAGACTATACCTGAGGAGCACTCAGTCAGCTGCTATTGTTCACCCTGATGTGAGATAGTTCTTCCCAAGTGGGATTCGCATGAGCATCTACCTTTTCACTCAAAGCCCTGAACAATGTAGAAATGGACGTGGCCTTTTTGCTATTTCTCACCTCCTTCCCCAAAGATTCCTTTTCACAGATGCTTTAATCGGCAAAGCAAACTCCACTCAAAAATCACCTGGAGGAGACTAGGGCCGCCCCCTTAGAAACTTTCCATGCCTCAACTCCCTTCAGCCAACCCCACTGCCACCTCCCTCTCTCCTTTTCCCAACTTGCCCTTTTCTCCTCTAAAATGCTGCGAAATTCAGATAAGCCCCGAATCCCCTCCCTAAACTGTGGGCTTGAACTCTTCTGGGTGCTCATTAGTAAAAGCCGTATACTGGCCCTCTCTGGATTGGAGACATGACAGTGCCCGTCATTTAGCCATCTGTGCAGGCAGAAGGAATCCTTTCAAACACACCAGAGCGTTCCAGAGAAGGAAACGTGGGGAGTGAAATGTTCTTCATTTCTTTACGTGCGTGTTTTCTGGTGACTAATTTCATTTCAAAATGTTTATGCTACATTAACCCAAGTTTTCAACTACTCTTTGGCTCCCTATTTACTTATTCATTTTTGGATCACAAATTTCTTGACCATCCACCCTACCCCTCACATGGAGCTAGGCACTGAGGATACAGAAATAGACAAGAGAAAAGTGCTTCCTGTCTTCATATAGCTGACCACTGAGTCACTTCTGGCCCATTTCTAGGTCTGATCATCCTCACAGCCGTCCTAGCAAGAAGTCCCATTCCCTTCGTGGCCCTGAATCATGATCTCCGTTCTACCTAGTCACTAAGGGTGGCCATGGGTCCTGCCTGTGCTTCTGACTTCCTGCCCATGAGAGGAAACCTCTGTCCCAGAACAGACGGAATGCTGAGCTCAGAGTCCTGTCTCTCGCTGACCCACACAGCCTGTCCAGACTTTCTCCTCCTGCCTCCAGGGGACATGACATGGCCTAGGACAGTGAGTTAGCATATTCTCGTGTCAGTACAAGACATGACAACTGCAGTAGAGAGTGCCCAGGCTTTAGAGTTAGTGAGAACTGGGTTTAAATCCAGGTGCCATGACTCCCTGGCCCTCAATAAATTACTTAATCTATTCAAGCCTCTGTTTCCCTCCCTGTAACACAGGGCGGGCAATTCCCACATAGCAGGTGGTGCTGAGAATCAGTGATCACCAAGCAGGCGCTCAAGTCTTGTTTGTGTTCCCAGGAGCACCGATGGAGGGTTTCCGAGCATGGATCCAACCATCCCCTGGGCAACCGAAATCACAACAATGAGTGGATATAGCCAAGTCCTTTCTCCAGCTTGTGATGAAAAGACTCTGATCCTGGTCTTGCTGCTGATCGTGGTCGTTGTCCTGGTCGGGCTGGTGGGCAACGGCCTTGTGCTCTGGCTGCTGGGCTTCCGCATACGCAGGAACGCCTTCTCCGTCTACATCCTCAACCTGGCCGGGGCCGACTTCCTCCTCCTCTGCTTCCAGATTATAAATTACCTGGATAACCTCATTGGCATCTTCCCTTCCACCTCCATCTCTGACTTCTTCACCACTGCGTTGACTTTTGCCTACCTTGCAGGGCTGAGCATGCTGAGCGCCATCAGCACCGAGCGCTGCCTGTCCGTCCTGTGGCCCATCTGGTACCGCTGTCGCCGCCCGAGACACCTGTCGGCGGTCACGTGTGCCCTGCTCTGGGCCCTGTCCCTGCTCCTGAGCACCCTAGAAGGGGAGTTCTGTGGTCTCCTGTTTACGATTGGTGACTATGACTGGTGTCGCACATTTGATTTCCTCACTGCAGCGTGGCTGATTGTCTTACTTGTGGTTCTCGCTGGGTCCAGCCTAGCCCTGCTGCTCAGGATCCTGTGTGGCTCCCAGCGGATGCCGCTGACGAGGCTGTACGTGACCGTGGTGTTCGCAGCACTGGCCTTCCTCCTCTGTGGCCTGCCCTTCGGCATCTACTGGTTCCTCTTAATCTGGATGGGGAATTATTTTAATGCGTCCCTTTGTTATCTTCATTTGGTTTTAGATGTCCTGTCCTGTGTTAACTGCAGCACCAACCCCATTATTTACTTCTTCGTGGGCTCCTTTAGGCAGCAGTGGTGGCAGCGGGGGCGGACGCTCAGGCTGGTTCTCCGGCGAGCTCTGCAGGACGCTCCCGAGGGGGACGACAGCGAAGGAAGCTTTCCCCAGGGACCCCTTGAGATGTCGGGAAGCAATCTGGCGTAGCGACCGAAAACTTCTGCTTCGGTCAGACAGATGTAGCTCTGAGAGCTAATTTTGCCTCCATTAAAGTTTAGTAGGTTTTCTTAACTTTCTCTTCCCCTGATCTTAAAACTGTCAGGATAGTAATCCTCCTCCCATGGATTAAGTGAGTACAGTGTCTCTAGAACTGCCTTACAAGCTTTCAACCCATCCTCTGTGAGCTTTGCCAACTCTAGGGTGCAGAATGGTTCCCACTTTTGACGAACCCCACCTTCAGGAGAAGGCCGAAAGCACTGCAGGAAAAGTTCCAAATTTCTTTGGTCATTGTACTTAAGAAGGACGAAAAGAACGTTACATTTTTAACAAGTTTCTTTTTCTCTTCCCTACAATTTGTCTCAAAATTAGAAAAATGAAATATCAACCTAGGCCCCAAAGAGCAGTGTTCTTTAATTTTGGCAGGCCTTGGAATACCTCCCTAGCTTCATAAATGTTTATGGAATACATTACTCAACTGATGAATTTTTAAGTCAAGCCTGTGCAAAATCTCCATTTACCAAAGCTGAGTCATCATCTTTAAATTTATTCCTTTCACCATTTGCAACTTTCTCAAGCATAAAGTTAAGTTGTATAACCAGATAAATCAACCATATTTAAGGTTTGAGGGAGACAGTCTTTTGGTGGTTTCCTTTCAAATGCCCTCCCGTCCCTTCCTCTGTGCCTTTTCCCTGATTGTCCCTCTCTAGAGGCCTCTAATCCCTGGTGGCAGGTTTCCAACAGGTCTCATTACACTCTATGTTCTTTGAGGACAGGATCTATATCAGATTTCCCTTTTATTCCAAAAAGCTCATATTTACTTTATTAATTGAAATTCACATATTTTTTAAAGTTACATGTTCTATAAAAATAATATATGAATTTTAAATGCTTCATCTTTTAATAATTTTTATTTTTAATTGACATATAATTAAGAGAGAATGCTATGCACAAGTCATAAGGGGACAGCTCAATGAGTTTTGTTAAATGACTACATCTATGTCACTCAAACTCCATTCAAGACAGGAAACATTTCTATCACCTCTGAAAGTTCCTTTGTGCCCCTCCAAGTTATCCTTCTGCCTCCAGAGACAACCATTGTTTCTATTTCTATCGCTGAATATTAGTTTTGCCTGATCTTTGACTTTATATATTTAGAATCATACAATGTATACAGTTTTATTCTTAGCTCTTACACTCAACATAGTATTTTGAGGATTTATCCATGTCATTGCATGCATGTATCAGTAGTTTGTTCCTTTTGCAAATCCGACTACTATTTCATTGTATGGGTATATCACACTTTAACTATTTTCCTGTGGATAGATATATGTGTAGTCTTCAAGTTTGGGCTATTACGAATAAAGCTGCTGTGAACATTCTTATTCAAGTCCTTTTGTAGATAGTATGTTTTCATTTCTCTTGGATAAACAACCTGGAATTGCCAGTGTTTTGAATGTTAGCCATTGTAATGAATGCAAAGTAGTATCTCATTGTGTTTTAATGTGCATTTCCATAATGATTTATTAAATGGACCATCTTCATGTTCTAATTGGCTACTCATGTTTTTGCAGTGTTGGCTTAAGTTTTGCTCATTTTAATTAAATATTTCTCTTTTTCATTACTAACTTGTATGAGTTTTTATATATGCTGAATGATTCCTTTGGTAGTTACATGTAATACTTGTCCAGTTAGTGGTTTGCCTATTCATATTTTTCCTTATTTATTTATTTTTAATTGACATTTATATTTATTGGGTACAATGAAATGTTTTGATCAATGTATACATTGTATAAAGACTAAATTAAGCTAATTAACACATTCATCACCTTACCAACTTTTTTTTTGGTAAGAACATTAAAAATCTATTCTTTTAGAAATTTTGAGATACACAATACATTATTATCAACAATGGTAATAATGTAGTACAACAGATCACTAAAAATAATTTCTCCATTCTAACTGAATATAAGATCATCTCATCACCAAAGAGTGTTAGTTTGACCACTTCTTTCCCCATTTGGATACCCTTTTTTTTTTCTTATTTTTTTTTTTTTGAAAATCTAAATATACTTTAATTCACAAGGAAAGAAAAGCATCTAATTCAATACTCAGGAAATAACTGGTTGATCAGAATAAGAGATTCATCAACCAAGAAGAGAATTTAAAAGGTCATAATGATCTTCTATGCTAGCATCCCACTGAATTTCTTTTAAAAATATCTTAAACATCCTCGCCCAGTCACAAAATCTTCATATGTGTCTACATCCTCTCAATATAGCATGTTTCAGGACCTTATAACCTGAACTTCAGGACCCTCCTTCTTCAGGTCTACTCTAAATCATGGTCACACAATTTATACCAGTCTGTCTTGCCCCATCTTATCCAGAGAGATGCAGAATAGCCAAGCACATCCAGCCTATTTGAAGTGCCCCTACTGCTTTGCAGGCAACATCTCACCCACCTCCCACCCTTCATCATTCAGTGCCAAGAGGATAAGGGGCAATTCAGTCCCATTTGACATGAAGCATTCCAGAGACAATTACAAAGTCTTCTGAAGGGAAGGAATCATCAGATAGTTCCACATCTAATGCAGCACTTGAGCCAACATGTTGTACTGTAAGGTCAGGTCTTGCCCCTCCACAGCATATCTGTTCAACAGTGATTTGGAGGCCAAAAGCCTGGCTCCTTCCTCTGGTTCAGTGACAGCAAATAGAGCCAACACCACAAATGCCAATAGCCTCATTGTGTGCATCCCAAATGCCTTTCGCTGTGGGGGGGGGGGGAGGTAGGGGCCCATTTGGATACCCTTGATTTCCTTCTTTTGTCTGATTGCTCTGGCTAGGATTTCCAGCACTATGTTGAATAGCAGTGGTGACACTGGGAAACCTTGTCTGGTTCCAGTTCTAAGCAGGAATGCTTTTAATTTTTCTCTGTTCAGTATGATGTTGGCTGTGGGTTTTTCATGTATGGATTTTATAATTTTTGGTAAGTCTCATCTATGCCAATGTTGTTATGCATTCTTATTACAAAAGGGTGCTGGATTTTGTCAAATGCTTTTTCTGGGTCTATTGACAGGACCATATGGTCTTTGTTTTTGCCTCTATTTATGTGGTGAGTTACATTTATAGATTTGCATATGATGAATTATCCTTGCATTTCTGGTATGAAGCCTATTTGCTCATGATTATTTTTTTGATGTGGAGCTTAATTCAGATTGCTAGGATTTTATTGAGAATTTTTGCATCTATATTTATAAGGAATATTGGTCTATAGTTTTCTTTTTTTGTTGTGTCCTTTTCTGAATTTGGTATCAAGGTGATACTGGCTTTGTCAAACAAGTTGGGGAGGATCCCTTTCTTCTTGATGTTATGGGATAATTTCTGCAGTATAAGAAGCATTTTTTTGAAGATATGGTAAGATTCAGGTGTAAAACCATCTGGTCCAGGACTTTTTGTTGGAAGTTTTTATTGCTGTTTCAATTTTGATACTTGACATTGGTCTGTTCAGGAATTCTATTTCTTCCTGATTGAGCCTAGGGAGGCTGTCTGTTTCCAAGAACTTGTCCATTTCCTCCACGTTTTCAAGTTTATGTGCACAGAGATTTTTACAGTATTCAGAGATGATATTTTGTATTTCTGTGGTATCAGTTGTGATTTCTCCTATGTCATTTCTGATTGAGCTTATTAGAGTCCTTTCTTTTCTACTTCTGGTTAATCTAGCCAGAGGCCTGTCAATTTTGTTTATCTTTTCAAAGAACCAATTTTTGTTTCATTAATCTTCTGTATAATTCTTTTATTATCGATGTCATTTAGTTCTACTCTAATCTTGGTTATTTCTTTTCTTCTGCTGGGTTTGGGATTGGTTTGTTCTTCTTTTTCTAGTTCCTTGAGATGATTCATTAAATTGTTTCTTTGTGATCTTTCTCTCTTTGGGATGTAGTCATTTTAGGGCCATGAATTTTCCACTCAGGACTGCTTTAGCTGTATCCCACAGGTTTTGATGACTTGTAACTTCTTTATCATTTCGTTTTAAGGATCTTTTGATTTCCATCTTAATTTCCTCCTTGACCCAGCTATCATTTAGCAGTAGGTTGTTCAGTTTTCATGACTTTGTGTGAAGATGAATGTTTCTGTTGGAGTTGATTTCTAACTTTATTCCTCTATGGTCTGAGAAGATATATGGTATAATTTTTATTTTTTTAAATTTGTTGAGACATATTTTGTGGCCTAGGATGTGATCAGTCTTAGAGAGTGTTCCATGAGCTGATGAGAAGAACATATATTCAGTGGTTTTGGGGTAGAATATTCTAAAAACGTCTGTTAGGCCCATTTGTTCTAGAGTTCTGTTTAAGTCCATTGTTTCTTTGTTTATTTTCTGTTTGGAGGATCTGTCTTGTTCTGTCAGAGGTGTGTTGAAGTCCCCAGCTATTATAGTGCTGCTGTCTATCATTTTGTTTAGATCAAGTAGGATTTGGTTTATGAATCTGGGCACACATGTGTTAGGTACATAAATATTTAGAATTGTTATGTCTTCTTGTTAAATTGTTCCCTTTACCATTATATAATGACCATATTTATCTTTCTCTACTTTCATTGATTAGAAGTCTATGTTATCTGATATGAGAATGACTACATCAGCTTTATTTTGGTTTCCATTTGCATGGAATATTGTTTTCCATTTTTTCACCTTGAGTCTGAATGAGTCCTTGTGGGTTAGATGTGTTTCTTAGAGACAGCAGATATTTGGCTTGTATTTCTTTATCCATACAACCAATCTGTCTCTTGAGTGAGGATTTTAAGCCATTCATATTTATTGAGAGAATTGGTAAGTGGGATGGATTTCTGTTCTTCCTGTTGAGTAGAACTTTATTGCTCTGTTTTACCTCTTGAGCCATTGTGGTATCTGGGCTCTGACCTTTATCTTTTGGGTGGTTTTACACTGGTGGGTGTTTATTGTGTTGATCTGTGTATAATGCAGTTCTGAGTATTTCTTGCAGGGCAGGTCTGGTCTTGACAATTTCCCACAGTGTTTGCTTGTGTGAAAAAGTCTTTATTTCTCCCTCATATAAGAAACCTAGTTTTGCAGGATACAAAATTCTAGGCTGGCCATTATTCTGTTTGAGAAGACTGAGACTGGGGCCCCAGTACTTTCTGGCTTGTAAGATCCCAGTTGAGAAGTCTGCAGTTAGTCTGTTAGGTTTTCCTTTGTAAGCGACCTAATTTTTTCACCTTGCTGCTTGTAGATGTGCCTCTTTCATGTTTAGTTTGGCCAGTCTAATGACTATGTGTTGTGGTGCTTGCCTCTTTGCAATGAATCTCCTGGGAGTCCTTTGGGCTTCTTCTATCTGGATATCTAGATTTCCAGCAAGGCTAGTGAAATTTTCCTTGATTATTCCTTCAAATAGATTTTCCAACCCATGTGTATTTTCTTCTTCAAAGGCATTCCTGTGATTCTTATGTTTGGCCTCTTTACATAATCCCACATTTCTTGTAAGCTTTGTTCATACCTCTTGTTTCTCTGTTCTCTCTCTTTGACTTACTTGTTTAGCCCAAAGCTGTTATCTTCAAGCTCTGAGAGTCTTTCTTCTCTCTGATTTAGCCTATTCTTAAAGCTTTCCACTGTGTTTTGTAATTTCTTAAATGAATTTTTCATTTCTAGAAATTATGTTTGGTTTTTCTTTAATAATTTGATTTCTTTAGAAAATTTTTCTTTCATTTTCTGCATTGTTTTGGGGCCTTCTTTGTTTGGGTTTCTATTTTCTCTTGTATTTCATTGAACTTCCTTACAATTCAAATTCTTCATCTGTCATTTTAATCCTTCATTTAGGTTGGTATCTATTGGTAAAGAGTTGTTGTTTTCTTTTGGGGGTATCCTTTTGCTTTGATTTTTCATATTTCAGAGTTCTTTCACTGGTTCCTTCTCATCTGGCCTCTCAGTAAAGAGCTGGGTGTGCTAGGGATGGCTTATGGACCTTTCTCTAAGTATCCAAAGATTGGTCCCTGACAGTGACAGAAAAAAGAGTGCTGGTTCTCAGTTGCCTTTGGGGTGATCTAGCAGGTTTGATGAACCTCTCGGGTTATCCACTCTTAGTGGTGGGCTCTGCAGGGCTATGCCCCATCTGCAGTAAAACTGGCCTCTTAGCAATGAGCACTCTCATGGTTGCTATGGGGGGGAAGGGGCCACAGTCTCCCTGCACTGCTCTTGTGTCCTGGGGGCACTGAGTCCTGCCAACCTGTCCAAGCCACATGTGGGAGATCTCATGAAATGTAACTGCTGTGATGCCGCTCTCAGTGGCAGGTTCAGCTGGGAATGTGCTGCTACCTCAGAGAAACAGGCTTCTCAGCACTGAGCACTCTTGTGGTTGCTATGGGGCGGAGAGGAGCTGTGGCTACAAGCCAGTTTGAGCCAAAATTATGTTCTGTGGCGCCAGGAATGGAGGAGGTACAGAAGAAAGAGGAAGTGTCTAGGTGTAAGAATGACACCTTTCTGGTCTTTTGTGGCACACTCCTGGGGGGCGAGAGTTTTGTGCCCGCTGCTAACTGGAGTCACCCAAGTGGAGGAGGGGATGCCCCCTTACCCTTTGACTGGGTTCCAGGCCTCTCGGGATTTGGTCTGCGCTGCTATCCTCTCTTCTCTCTCTTCCTCTCTCTCAGCTTCACAGCCCTTCTTGGTGGGGTCCCTGGATGCCTCTACTGTCTCTCCCTGTCATCCACATCCAGGCCACAACTGTTCTCTGCTCTCCTTAGTCTAACCTTCCACCCTTCAGAATGGACAGTCTGACAAGTCATGTCTCTAGTTGGCCATTTTGGCTCCCTCTTCCTGTCCTCATTCTTAATGACTTCAATATCCATGGCCATGGTCAATCCAACATCCTCACCTCTCCATATTCTAAACACCTCCTTCCTTTAACCTTCTCACATCCATCCCATTTAAAACATCCACTCCAGGATCTTGTCATCACCCACAGTGGCATCACCTTCAAAGTCTGTTTCAAGATCACACTGCTTGACCCTTCCTTCTGATTTGACGCTAATTTTTCCAAGTCCTTCAAGTCCAGGGACTCCCCCACACCATCCTCACCTCTAGTATCTTGACCCAACACGGCACATTGATCACCGCTTCCTACTTCCATCCTTGCCAAGACCCATTGTAATCACTATCCTGTACATACCCTCCGCCCCCTGGCCACATTCTCCTCTGCCACCTTGCCAGACAAAACCCCACCTGGTTAAATCCATCTCTCACACACTCCATGCCTGTTCCTAGAGAGCTGAGCATCAGCTGGTATCTCACAAGAGAGGTCAATTTGTCCAGTTGTTAACACAAATAAACTTTTTAAAATAGTAATAAAAATTTACTGTTCAAAGCTATATCCATAACTAATGAAAGATGTAAGAACAAAAACTCTAACAAGTTGTTGCTTCCAGAGAGTAGGAGTCAAGAAGACTTTCACCTTTTATTTGATACACTTCCATGGCCTTTAGAAAGAAATTGTAAACATGCACACATTATTACTTTGGTAAAAAAAAAAAAAAAAAGGTTAGGGGTGGGGCGTGGGATAGGTATGGAGGGCACTGAAAGACAAGTGAGGAGGATGTGCTTTTTTTCTTAGTTATAAAGCCCCCCAGCACAGGCTCACATTGCTTAGCATTGCTGCTCCAGCACACAGTTGGCAGTAAAAGGCTCCAAAACAACAATCATTTACAGGGACAGGGACCGGATGAGAGTGGGGATGAGCAGAGGTTGAGAAATAAGAGTAGAGTGAGACCAAATGTGGAGAAACATCTTGTGACAGGTCATTACTCAAACAACTCAACAATCTCATTTGCCAGCAGGTCCTTGCAAGAAAATCACAGGGCTGTTCTGCATTTTTTTTTTATTTCAGCTTATTATGGGGGTACAAAAGTTCAGGTTATATATATTGCCCATGGGCCCCCTATCCCCCCAAGTCAGAATATTCAAGCGTGTCCATTCCCCAGACAGTGAGCATTGCACTCATCATGTAGGTGTATACCCATCCCCTCCTCCCACCCCCCACCTCTGTCCAATACCCAATTGGTGTTATTCCCAAATGTGTACTTAGGTGATGATCAGGGAAACCAATTTGCTGGTGAGTACATGTGGTGCTTATCTTTCCATTCTTGGGACACTTCGCTTAATAGAATGGTTTCCAACTCTCTCCAGAAGAACCAAAGAGATTCTATATTACCATTATTTCTTATAGCTGAGTAATATTCCATGGTATACATATACCACCTTTTACTAATCCACTCATGAATTTATGGGCATTTGGGTTGTTTCCACATCTTTGCAATTGTGAATTGTGCTGCTATAAACATTCGGGTGCAAGTATCTTTGCATAGAATGTCTTTTGTTCTTTTGGGTAGATGCCCAGTAATGGGATTGCTGGATCGAATGGTAGGTCTACTTGAATCTGTTTAAGGTATCTCCATAATGCTTTCCACAGGGGTTGCACTAGTTTACAGTTCCACCAGCAGTGTATGAGTGTTCCTGTCTCTCTGCATCCATGCCAACATGTATTGTTTTGGCAGTTTTTGATAAAGGCCATTCTCACTGGAGCTAAGTGATATCTCATTGTGGTTTTGATTTGCATTTCCCTGATGATGTTGAGCATTTTTCATATGTTTGTTAGCCATTCTTATATCTTCTTTTAAAAAATTTCTGTTCATGTCCTTTGCCCACTTTTTGATAGGGTTGTTTGATTTTTTCTTACTGATTTTCCTGAGTTCTAAATAGATTCTTGTTATCAGTCCTCTTTCTGATGTGTAGTATGTGAAAATTTTTTCCCATTCTGTAGGTTGTCTATTTACTCTCGTGCCTGTTTCTTTGGCCGTGCAGAAGCTTTTTAATTTAATCAGGTCCCATTTATTTATTTTTGTTGTTGCTGTGATTGCCTTAGGGGTCTTCTTCATAAATTCTTTGCCTAGGCCAATAGTTTATGTTTGTATATGTTGCAAACTGCCTTCCCTGAAGGATGTATACATCTGCACTCCCACCAGAGAAGAGTGAAAGTGCCTGGTCCCCACCATCTCCACACAGCATGTTATCAACCCTCTGGGGCTTTTATATGGGAATAAGTTAAACATAATTCTGTGTAATTTCAATTCATGTTTTTATTAGACTTGGGTTTCTTATCCTTCCCTATGTTTAAGAACCATTTTAATTTTCAAGAAATTAGGAATTCATGACCTAAGTCATTTTCTCATTGACTTTTTAAATTTTAAATCATCATTTTACAGAAACATTTTATAAATAAAATAAGTTAGCACTTTCGCTATATGTTACCAATATTTTCCCAATATTTCGTATTTTGAGTATTGTCTTTCATGCCATGCCAAAAAGTCTTTCTTTTTGACTTTATTACTGTTGGTTGTTTGTCCAATAACACGGCCTGCCCCCACCTGCCTTCACTGTCTTCTTGTCCGGGGTGGTGTTTCAGTTGATGTCTGACTGTCCTGGAGTCCCATCACACCACTTGCCATTCTCTCCCACACCTGCTCCACTTAGTCCTCAGGCCATTCTTTCTCTGCCACCACTTCGACAAGATCAGCAATGACTCCACATTGCTAAGTCAAAGTTCAATTTCTTGACCGCTCAACTGTACCTGACATTATTTACTGACCAATGACTCCATCGCTTGCGATCCTGGGACAATGTACCCTCCTAGTTTCCCTCCTTCCCCCACAGTTGCTCCTTTACATGTTTTGTCCATGACTTTCACATGCAACCTTTATCGTACACTAAATTCCTATATGCATTGCTATCTCATTCTAAGATGTTTGCTCCAATGATCAGTTTCTCTACAGATGGTTTGCTAGGATTTCTCCAGACTCTTAACAGATGGAAACTCCTTCTGACCTCTTCTCTTTTCAGTCTCTATTAACTTTTCACTCAGATCCTTGAGGATAAGCTCCAAAATACCATAGTCTAGTGTTATTCACACTGAAGTTTAAATGCCTGGCATAGTGCAGGTACATAGTATGTCTCTATTAGTTTGCTAGGACTGCCATAACTCAGTAGCACAGACTGGGTGCATTCAACAACACAAGTTTATTTTCTCACAACTCTGGAGACTACAAGTCTGAGATGAAGGTGTGGACAGGGTTGGATGGCATCTTATTCTCTCTCCATCTTCACATGGTCTTTCCTCTGTGTGTCTGTGTCCTAATCTCCTCTTCTCTGGGATCACAACTCCTGTCGGATTAAGGCCCAGGCTTACAGCCTCTTTTAAACTTAATTACCTCTTTAAAGTCCCCATCTCCACACACTGTACAGTAAGATGATGACTAACTGAGGGTTAGGACACCAACATATGATTATTACAGGGACAAAATTCAGCCCATAACAAAGTCCTTATTAAATAGTCACTGAAAGAGTTCATTCAAGAACTTTTCTCAATATTTACAAAACAACCTAATTCAAATGACACTTTTAAAAATGATAATTGGCTTAATTTGGTTGTAGCTTGAGGCAAACAAACAATGAAAGCATAGGACAAGATTCAAACTGGGTTTGAACCCAGGTTTGAGGACGCCTCACCTTCTGATTGGGTATTTATTCCCTGTGTGCCTCTGTTTGCCTCCTCTATGAAACAGACGCAGTAATTCACACATTGCAGGTTGGTCGTGACAATCAGAGACCATACACTTGTTGCTTATGTCTTGTTTGTGTTTCCAGGGTCATGAATACAGCGTTTCTGAGCATGGAATCAACTACCCCAGCCTGGAGCACGAAATTCACAAAAAGGGATGGAAGTAACAAGATCTATTCTCGACCTTGTGAATTGGAAGCTCCGATCTTTACTTGCCTGGCTGGCATCATTGCCCTGGTCGGGCTGGTGGGCAACGGCCTTGTGCTCTGGCTGCTGAGCTTCCGCGTGCGCAGGAACGCCATCTCCGTCTACATCCTCAACCTGGCCGGGGCCGACTTCCTTCTCCTCTGCTTCCCGATGATACAATCCCTGAATAAACTCACTGAGGTCTTCCATTATTCCTTCTTCATCCCTAACGTCTTCGTCTATGTGTTGCCTTTTTCCCACCTTGCAGGGCTGAGCATGCTGAGCACCATCAGCACAGAGCACTGCCTGTCCGTCCTGTGGCCCATCTGGTACCGCTACCACCGACCAGGACACATGTCAGCTATTGTGTGTGGCCTGCTCTGGGCCCTGGCCCTGCTGCTGAGCACCCTGGATGTCGTCTGTGAATTTTGGTACACTGGTCACCGTAACTGGTGTAAGACACCTAAAATCATCCTATGTGCGTGGCTGACTGTTTTACTTGTGGTTCTCTGCGACTCCAGCCTGACCCTTCTCATCAGATTCCCATGTGGTTCCCGGCGGATGCGGATGAGCAGGCTGTATGTGACCATCCTGCTCACAGTGCTGGCCTTCCTCGTCTGTGGCCTGCCCCTGGACATTGTCTGGTTCTCATATGTATGGATGCAGCTTGACGGTGAAGTCAATTGTTATTTATTTCTAGGTTCCCTGTTCCTGATGTCTGTCAACAGTAGCACCAACCCCATCATTTACTTCTTTGTGGGCTCCTTTACCCAGCAACAGCTGGAAAGGCGGCAGACCCTCAAGCAGGTTCTCCAGCGGGCTCTGCAGGACACTCCTGAGCTGGATGAATGTGGGGGCAGCGCTCCTCAGGGACCCCTGGAGCTGTCGGAGAGCAGATAGGCCAGGGAGGAACAGCCTCTGCCCTGGTCACTCACATGTGACTCTGACGGACAACACAGCCCTGGCACACTTCACAATTACATGCGTTTTCTCAACCTTGTGCCACTGAAGTGCCTCAGTAATTCCCCAATGCCTTCAAGTAGATTTCTTTTTAACCTGGCTTTTCTAGTTTTACTCAGAGAAAGCAGTATCTGAAAGTTCATTGTCTCCATCCTTCTTGACATTACCAATAATTTTCTCATGTTATCTTCCTCTGAATCTTTCTGTTGAAAACATTTTCTTTGCAAGTTTCATTGCAGTGGAAAGCATGCCTGTCTGAAATGGCACAACTCTTCTCTATAATTGTTTTCCATCTGACAGCATCAAAAAAGACTCCTTATTTATCACTCAGAATATGTTCCCCTGAAAATAATGTTCCCTCTGTGACTGGGGAGGCCATGCTGCAGGTGGGAAGCTGGCTCTGAATGAGTGAGCTGCTTCCTGTAAATCTCATTGAGTTCTCAGGTATTAGAGAAAATAATGTCCATAGAGACAGACTCTCTGCCTTCATACAAACAGTCTAGGAAACTGGTTTTATGAAAAGTATCCTTGACCATGGCATGTCATTTGCCCATGGTGGTCATTTGTTCATGGCATGGTAACAAGTTGGCCTTAGCTTCTAGTAAAGAAAACCATGGCCCCCTACCCTGGAAAACGGGTGAGTGGTCATGTAGGTCTTCCTTCACCGGGGGGCCAGTGTACAGTCTATAAATATTCCCCAGTTCCACCTTCACCATTGGCAACCTCAATATTGTTTTCAGACAGGAATTTTTCTTGAAAACCGTTTATTTTAGCTCAGACTTTCCTTTATTTGTAAGATGACTCTGTTTACTTCCAGTTTTGGCAAATTGTTCTACCTGTAACTTGCAGTTAGTTCCATGCCCAGTCACCATGAGAATCGGGATTGAAAACATCTAACCTTTTCATGATAATGTCTGTTACACTATACTGATAATAATTTTGAGTTAACACTGAATGCAGATACACACTGGGACATAGATGAACCTTGAGAACTTTGTGCTAAGTGAACAAAGCCAGACCCAAAAGAATAATATTGTAAGTTCAACCCCTATAAGGTATCCAAAGTAGGAAAACTGATCACACAGATAATACCAAGGATGGGGTACAGGGTCAATGTATACTCATTGTTTAATGGATACAGAATTTCTGTGTGACATGATGAAAAGTTCTTAAACAGTGTCAATGGTTATGTTTTACTCTAAGTATACTGAATGTCACTGAATTCTACACTTAAATGGCCAAAGTAGTAAAATGTATATTATGTAAATTTTACAATTGTCAAAAATGATTAAGGAAACTAGAATCAATGTAGAGTTGAGGACTAATCTGGGCCACTGGTTCCTGTTTCCACAAAGAACTCAAGCAGAGGGAAGGGGCCACCACGAGCTGTTGTGACAACACAGCGGGCTTTCTTCTGCTCACAAGCAGTGTGGCTGCCCCTCAGATTGACCTTCACAGAGGGGAGCTGACAAACTGAGTACCCAGGAGACAGTACAGGGCAACTATGATATGAAAAAGTCTGTGGTTTTCAGATTTGCCAATCAAATTCCTTGATTGCTTTTATAACATAGTCAGTATACAGAACTCAGGCTCCCTGAGTCCAGATGCAATCCTCTTCCATGTCCAGCACTGTGCTGTGTGTACACCCTTGATTTCCAAATGCCTTAGTAGGACTTGTCTGTCCTGAGGGCTCCCTACTGTGGGAGGAGGCAGGAAGACAGTGCCTGCAGCCTGTGCACCAGGTAAGGCACTGTATGTGATGTCGTCAGTTCAGATGAAGGACTACTATGAGAGTAGCCCTGTGAGTCTGTCATATCATCAATTGTACAGCTTTGGCTAAAGATGTTCCCCATCATGAGGAGCCCCATAGTGAAATTTCACCCGGCCACTGGTTACTTTGATGTCAGGGACATACCTTTTCAAGGTGCCTGCAAGAAATCTTAGAGTCCCTGCTGGCTTAGGCTCAGCCCCTGAAGCCCAATGGAACTAATTTGGCCCCAGACATTCCTCTGTTATAGCACTGGGAACACTGTAGCTCAATGATTTGTCTCCCTGTGTCCCTCCTCCACAGCACTGTGGGGTCTTTAAGAGCAGAGAATGTGTCACTGAATCCCTGGTGCTTGGGACAGGGCTCAGAATTTAGAGGATGCTCAGCAATTATTAATATTTTTCTGAAGCAGCTCCCACCTGAAAATCACAGGGAGGTCCAGCATCTTGAAAGGACTGGCTCAGTCACCAGGTCTCACTGTTGCTCCTACAGCCACCTCTTGCCCAAGAAAGCGTCAGTGTCCTGCGAGCGAGGCTCCTCCCTTTCATTGCAGATCTGCTCACTGCTATGGGGGAGAACGCAGGGGATGCAGGAGTCTGCTCACGAGCTGCCTCTTTCAAGGCTAGTGATGGATTTTCCTCGCAGGTGCGTGTTGCACAGAACACGAAGGATATCCAGGAGTGTCCTCCAGGAAGAGAGAAAAGATTCAAAAGTCCCTCAGGGCACCTTTTGGGAGCTGTCATGCATGACTGTGTATTTATGCATGAATTCAACAAACATTTCAAGCTAAATTATATATATGACCCTAAAGTCTACTTTATTCTTTGGTTATAAAGTGTCACAATATAAGATCGCATTGCTTTATGTTGTTACCTAGGCTTATACTTAGCCTAGGTGGACCAGATGGGGTGCAAGGGGTGAGGCTGATATGTGAGTAGACATGGGACAGAGGCCAAGGAACATCTCAGGAAACAATCATGTTTCAACTGGCTCTAGTCTCCGATTTGCCTGTAGTCCCTGAAGAGGAAATCACAGAGCTGTCCAGCATCTTTTTTTTTTTTTTTTTTTTTTTTTTTTGAGACAGAGTCTCCCTCTGTTGCCCAGGCTAGAGTGAGTGCCGTGGCATCAGCTTAGCTCACAGGAACCTCAAACTCCTGGGCTCAAGGTATCCTCCTGCCTCAGCTTCCCCAGTAGCTGGGACTACAGGCATGCACCACCACACCTGGCTAATTTTTTCTATTTTTAGTAGAGACGGGTGTCACTCTTGCTCAGGCTGGTCTTGAACTCCTGAGCTCAAGCGATCCTCCTGCTTCGGCCTCCCAGAGTGCTGGGATTACAGGTATGAGCCACTGTGCCCAGCCCCTGTCCAGCATGTTGATAAGATTCCCATGGTCACCAGCTTCCCTTCAGCTCCTGTAGGAATCTCCTCAATTAGGGGACACAGATGGGTCCTCTGAAATCACTGAATCCCAGAAACGTTCTTCACCAAAGAATAGGGGAAAGGTAAGGGCTTATAACAAAAATTGTATTATTTCCAAAGTCAGTTGAGCTTCTTGCTCTAAGGTCACATCCCTGTGTTTCCACTCAGGGTGCTACATACAGCGGCTCATGGACCTTCCTTCAGGAAAAGGCAAGAGACATGAGGCTTCCTTCTGGAAACTGGGAGCTGGCAGCCCAGACCGTGGGAGTTCCAAATGAGGTCAAACAGAACTTCCTCCCTTCTGATCCATCTGCACAAACTCTGCCCTAATTCCAACCATTCCAATCTGCTGTCTTGGAGAGAATGGTGCCTCTACCCCTCATTTAAGGAGCATGAAAACATGCAGGCATTGCTTCTCAGAGCTGAACTACTATAAACCTGAGTTTCATTGTTTTACTTTTCAAAGTTATTTTCCTTTACGTACCTGGAAAATCCCAAGGAAGAAACACATAGTCCAAACAGAAACAACTGAGGAATACTTCATGCAGGCACTATTGACAAAGATGGGCAGGCTAAGGGAAAGTGACAATGCAGGGGGATGCACCCCAAGGCAGCACTAGTGAAGCACTGTTTCTGCCTCTAGCCTTAAAGGGACAAGAGTGCAGCAGTGACCACTGAGAGCATAGCCACAGCTGAGGCTGTCGAGGCAGGAGAGGACGATCAGGCAGTTGGAGAAGCATTGCCATCACCAACACGCAGCCAAACAGGCAGAGAGCCAGGGAGGGAAATCCAAAGTGCTCTCCTCCTGCCCTCCAGTCTCCTGGTGGGGTCTCCCAGTGGCTTGATTCAACCAGAAACCAGGAGAAAAAGGATCCCACTGATGAGGTACATAGAGGCCACCCCTAGTGATGCCAAACAGGCTACAGAAGGATGGAAAGTGAATCCTCACGGCAAAGGAGACTGAGCCTCACACCTGCTTATGTCCTTCTACTTCACGGGGTTTCCTCTATCTAAGTGTCATTGAATCCTGTCTCATCTCAGCTCTGTCAGAGTTTTTTTTTTTTCTGTTTGCACCTTCTTTCTCTAGTGTCACCTTTATAGAGAAACACCCACATTCCTAAAAAGCGACTAGCAAATGAAATGTAATTTTTAAAGGAGAAAACATACTCCTCTTGGCTAGAGTAGAAGTGTGTTTGATTTAATAAAGACCCAAAATAGAAATATTTTAAACAAAATACAAACCCATGTATCCATGGGTTCTGCATCCATGAGTCAGCCAACCGCAGATGGAAAGTATTTGAAATTAAAAAAAGAATGGCTGAGTCTGTACTGAACAGGTACAAACTTTTTCTCCTAAAAATATATTGTTACAACAATTTACAGGATATTTACATTGTGTTAGGTGTTATAAGTGATCTAGAAATGAGGTAAAGTATACAGGAAAATGTGCATAGGTTATACGCAAATACTACACCATTCCATCTAAGGACTCAAGCATCTGTAGATTTTTGAGTCCTCAGGGTTCCTGGAACAAATCCCCTGTGGATACCAAAGAACCACTGTTTTTTAGACCTGAGTTGGAGGCTCCAAGGCAGGACACATTAGGACTCCAAAAATGATTGCTCCCCAATCCTTAGAGAGGTGCTCTCATCCTCGTGGCTCTGCAGGTCCAGCCACACCAGCATTCCTGCCTGAGGGACGAGGAAGAGGGGAGGGGCCACTGTGGTCCTTCTGTTAATCCCATGAGCCAGGACTTAGTTACATTGCTTCCTCTCACCTCCCACTGGCCAGCACCTAGTGACATGGTGTCACCCAGCATCAAGGGACACTGGGATGGGAGTGCTGCTTTAAAACTCTCAGAATTGTTACGTGACAGAAGAGGAGAAAAGAGATCAGGGGAAACTAGTGGTCTCTTGGTCTCTACAGCCCCTGATCGGCCCTCAGATTCTGTGTTCACGTGAAGACTGTTTACAGATGCCTCAGAAATACTGAACGACGGGCGGAGAACAGTGAGGAAGTCTCACATAGGGCTCCAGGAGACCAGGGACTGGCATTGGGCCTGCTCTTTGAAGTATGATCTCAGGAAAATCCTTTTGACTCTTTCAGCCTCAGCGTCTTCCTGTGTTAAACGAGGATATTAAGATGGGTGGGCTTTAAGGAGCACACGCTAAATGCTGGAGATGCAATAGTGGGCAAGAAACCAGGCATGACTCAGTCCTTACGGAGCTTCAGGTTTGCTGAGGAAGAGGAGTACATCACAGCCTAAATATACATAAACCACCTGTGAAGTGCCTGAGTGGGGCTAACAGAGGTTCTGGTTTCCTCCAGTTTCCTTTTCTGGCCAACCAAGCCTGTAGGAGCTTGTCCCTCTGAGAGCCCACGATGGATGCATTCAGTCCCGACGCCTCTCTGCACCCCAGCAAAGGACGAGTCCTCTCCCCACGTGGAGGCCTCTGCCCCTGTGAGCCCCCAGGACTCAGGGAAGGCTGCCTTGTGAGGCAGGAAAGGGCTCCCGGATTCAGCTGACTCTTCCTAATTGTCCTCCCTCCCCTCTCTTGTGTTATCCAGTTGATTGGCTTCTCTTCCTCTCTGGGGTTCCAGTAGGTCAGATTTTTTTTCAATCCACGATGCTGACTGCCAACTCAGATTTAACTTGGGAATTACTCTGCTTTCCTCCTCATCATGTGTAACCAACACACAGTGTGGGTGGGTCCAGAGGGCTGGTCAAAGGGTTAGACGCTGAGGCAGCCCTGCTGGGTACAAATCCACACTGCATGAGGCCAGGGAGTAACCACTCATCCTTTTCGTGCTCCTATTCCATCCTCTGTAAGATGGGAATAATGCTCATTCTTACCTCATAGGCACCTGAGAGCATTAAAAGAGACACTCGATCTCCTGCTGTTAGTCACCCAGATGTGAGCTCATCCTCTTCCTTCTGCTGAAATCTGAAAGAACGTCTCTCTTTACATTCCAAGCTCTGCACCTTTTCTGTTTCCCCTCGCGGACTCCACTCACACAAAAGCTCTAATGAGCAAAGGAAATTCTACCACAGATCTCCCGGGAGAGTGAATGAAGAAGGTGTACATTGTACACACCCAGCACACCACTTAGTAGCTCTCCATAGATGTTTTCATACTTCAAGTCCCTCCTTCAGTGGTGCTCAGACCTCAGCCTCACCAACTCCCCGAATCCCTTGCTGAGCAATTCAGCTCAGACCCACACCTAGCCCCACACCGTGGACCCAAACGATACTAGGGGCTCAGCAAAGCCATATCGAGTCATCACTTCAAAGGCACACCGGGGGTCAACTTCAGACATTTGGGCACACATAAGTAATTCTTCCTAACACATAAAGACCTTTCCACAAAAAGAATTCTGATGAATGAAATTTTCTTCATCTCATTATACATGTGTTTTCTAATGCCTTTAATTGTATTTCCATTTTTACTTTCTATTTAACCCAAATAAATCTACCACTACTGTTACACTCCTCATTCACGAATAAATATTTATTGAGAACACAGTGTGCCACACAAGGAGCCCAGCACTGGGGATATAAAAAGTGCTCCTGTCCCCAACAGTTGACACATGGAATCTTTTCTAGCCCACCAGGAACAGCCATCCTCACATCTGTCCTAGTAAGAGGTCACATTCCCCTCATGTCCCCTATGCATGGTCTTCACTTTCCTCTATGGATGGTCCAGTCGTAGTCATGGGGATGTCACAATCACCTCTGCGTGTTCCTGAATTCCTGCACCTGAGAGAAGATTTCTGGCCCAGGACAGAGTAATGCTGGAGTCCATAGCTCCAGCCCGTTAAGTGGAGATGCTTCAATCATAGAATATTCTCATGTTATCAGAAGTGCTCAATATAGTAAGACCAGCCTTTAGAGTCATCAAAAACAGGGTTTGAAACCAGATTCAAGGACATCCTACCTTTTGATAGGTTATATATTGTCTGCAAGCCTCTGATTCCCTCCTTGTAAATGACCCCAGTAATTCACACATTACAGGATGGTCCTGAGAATCCGTGATCATACAGGTGGTGCTCAAATCTTGCTTGTGTTCCCAGGGGCACCAGTGGAGGGTTTCTGAGCATGAATCCAAGCACCCCAATTTGGAGCACGGAACTCATACAAATGAATGGAAGTGACAAGACCCCTCCTGTAACTTGTGACGTGTGGGCCCTAATTCCAATCTCACTGGTGATCTGCATTGCCCTGGTTGGGCTGGTGGTAAACACAGTGTGCTCTGGCTCCTGGGCTTCTGCGTGCACAGAAACGCCTTCTCCGCCTACACCCTCAACCTGGCCGTGGCCTACTTCATCTTCCTCTGCCACCACATGATACATTCGCTGACGCAACTCATCAGCTACCTTCGATTTAATCTCCTACATACTATGTCCTGTGTTAATCTTTCCCAGAGCAGGAAGCATGCTGAGTGCCATTAGTACCGAGCACAGCCTATTGGTCCTGTGGTCCCTCTGGTATAGCTGCCGTCTCCCGAGACACACGGCAGGTGTTGTGTGTGCCCTGCTCTGGGCCCTGTCTGTGCTCCTGAGCACCCTGCAAGGATACTACTGTGCCTTTCCATTTAGGATTAGTGACCATAATTGGTGTCAGGCATTTGATTTAATCACTGCAGCTTGGCTGATTTCTTTTTAACTTTTAATTATTATGGGCACATAAAAGTTGTATATCTTTATAGGGTCCATGTGACGTTTTGATACAGGCCTACAATGTTAATGAACCAAATTAAGGTAATTGGGGTAGCCATCACCTCAGGCATTTAACATTTCTTTGTGTTAGGAACATTCCAATTCCACTCATTTAATTATTTTAAAGTATACCCTAACTTATTGTTGATTAGAAACACTTTGTTGTACACTATCAACTATTGTTCATACTATCTAACTACATTTTTGCATCCTTAACCATCCCCACTGTATCTCCCCCTCCCCACTATCTATCCAAGCCTCTAGTAACTGTCATTCTACTCTCTGTCTCCATGAGATCAATTGTTTTTAATATTTGGCTTCCACATATGAGTGAGAACATGGAGATTTGTCTTTCTGTTCTTGGCTTATTTCATTTAACATAATGTTCTCCAGTTCCATCCATGTTATTTCAAATGGCAGAATTTCATTCTTTTTTGTGGCTACATAATATTCCATTGTATATATGTACCACAATTTCTGTATCCATTCATCCTCTGATGGATACTTGGATCATATCATCTGGAGACAAGGATAATTTGACTTCTTCCTTTCTTCCTTTCCACTTTGGATGCCCTTTATTTCTTTCTCTTGTCTGATTGCTATAGATAGAACTTTCAGTACTAAGTTGAATAACAGTGGTGAAAGTGGGCCTCCTTGTCTTGTTCCAGATCTTACAGGAAAAGCTTTCAGTTTTTTCCCCATCAGCATGATACTAGCTGTAGGTCTACCATATATGGCTTTTATCATGTTGAGGTAAGTTCCTTCTATACCCAGTTTTTTGCAAGTTTTTATCATAAAGAGATGCTGAATTTTATCAAATGCTTTTTCATCAATTGAAATGATCATATATTTTTTGTCCTTCATTCTGTTAATATGATGTATCACATTGATTTATTTGCATATGTTGAACCATCCTTGCATCCCTGGAATGAATCCCACTTGATCATGATGAATAATCTTTTTAACATGTTGTTGAATTTGGTTTGTAGTATTTTGTTAGGATTTTTGCAACTATTTTTATCAGAGATTTTAGGCTATAGTTTTCTTTTTTGTTGTGTATTTGTCTGGTTTGGTATCAGGATGATATAGGCATTATAGAACGAATTTGGGAATATCCCTTCTTCCTCGATTTGTGGGAGTAATTTAAGTAAGATTGGTATTAGTTCTTCTTTGAATGCCTGATATAATACAGCAGTGAAGCCATCAGGTTCTGGGCTTTTCTTTGCTGGGAGACTTTTTATTACTGCTTCTATCTTGTTACTTGTTATTGGTTTATTCACGTTTTGGATTTCTTCCTGGTTTGATCTTGGTAGGCTGTATGTGTCTAGGAATTTATCCATTTTTTCCAAGTTTTCCAATCTATTGGCATATGGTTTCTCATAGTAGTCTCTAATGGCCTTTGGATTTCTGCAGTATCAGTTGTAATGTCTACTTTTTCATCTCTGATTTTATTTACTTGAGCCTTCTCTCTCTTTTTTTCTTAGCCTGGCTAAAGGTATGTCTATTTTGCTTATCTTTTGCAAAAACCAACTTTTTATTTTATTGATTTTTTGTATTTTTATTGTTTCAATTTCATTTATTTCTGCTCTTATCTTTATTATTTCCTTTCTTCTACTCATTTTGGGTTTGGTTTGCTCTCATTTTTCTAGTTCTTTGAGATGCACCATTGGGTTTTTTTATTTGAAGGTTTTCTACTTTTTTGATGTAGGCACTTATTGCTATAACTTTTCCTCCTATTACTACTTTTGCTATATCTCATAGGTTTTGATATGTTGCGTTTTCATTTTCATTTGTTTCCAGAAATTTTTTAGTTTCCTTCTTAATCTCTTCATTGACCCAATGGTCATTAAGAAGCATGTTGTTTAATTTCTATATGTTTATATGTTTTGAAATGTTCCTCTTATTGATTTCTAGTTTTATTCCATTGTGGTCAGTGTAAATACTTAGTATGACTTCAGGGTTTTTTAATTTTTTGAGACTTTTTTGTGGCCTAACATATGCTCTAACCTTGAGAATGATCCTTGAGCTAAGGAGAATAATATAAATTCTGCAGCTGTTGGGTGAATAACATTCTGTAAATATCTATAAAGTCCATTTGTTCTATAGTGCAGATTAAGTCCAATGTTCATTGTTAATTTTCTGTCTGGATGATCTATCCAATACTGAAAGTGGAGTGCAGTGGAGTGCTGAGATCTCCAATGATTATTGTATTGGGGTCTATCTCTCTGTTTAGCTCTTATAATATTTGCTTTATATATCTGAGTGCTCCAGTATTTGGTGCATATATATTTAGAACTGTTATGCCCTCTTGCTGCATTGACTCCTTTATTATATAATGACCTTCTTTGTCTCTTTTTATAGTTTTTGTCTTGAAATCTATTGTATCTGATAGAAGTATAGCTACTGCCCTTTTTTGGTTTCCATTTGCATGGAATATCTTTTTCTATCCCTTTATTTTCAACCTATGTGTGTCTTTATAGGTTAAGTGCCTTTCTTGCAGACAACATACAGCTGGTTTTTACTTTTTTTATCCATTCAGCCACTCTGTATCTTTTGATGGGAGAGTTTAGTCCATTCACATTCAATATTATTATCGATAGGTAAGGACTTACTCCTGCCATGTTGTTACTTGATTTCTGATTGTTTTGTGGTCCTCTTTTTCTTTCTTACTTCCTTGCTGTCTTCCTTCATTAAAAGTGATTTTCTCTGCTAGTGTGATTTAATTTCTTGCTTTTTATTTTTTGTGTATCTGCTTTAGGTTTTTTGATTTGAAGTTACCATGAAGGTTGCAAAAAACATTTTATAGCCAATTATTTTAAACATATGACAACTCTACTTACAAACAAACAAATAAACAAGCAAAGAGAAATCTAACAGAGATTCTACCCTTTAACTCCACTCTACCTGGCTTTTTAACTTTTTGTTGTTCCCATCCACATCTTTTTATACTATCTATCTCTCAAAAAGTTGTTATTTTTGATAGGGTTGTCTTTTAGTCTTTCTACTCAAGATATAAGTGGTTCATACACCATAATTATAGCAAGAGAATATTCTGTATATGTGTCTTTACTATTACCAGTGGGTTGTATACCTTCAGAGTATTTCTGATTGCTCATTAACATCCTTTTCTTTCAGATTGAAGAACTCCTTTTAGCATTTCTTGTAGGATAGCTTTGGTGTCAATGAAATACCTCAGCTTTCGTTTGTCTGGGAAAGTCTTTATTTCTCCTTCATGTTTGAAGGATATTTTTGCAGGATATAATATTTTACCGTTAAGGGTTTTTTTCCTTCAGCACTTTGAATATGTCATGCCACTCTCTCCTAGGCTATAAGGTTTCCACTCAAAAGTCTGCTGCCAGATGTGTTGGATCCTCTTTATATGTGATTTTTTTTCTTGCTTCCTTTAGGACCTCTTTCCTTTATCCATGACCTTTGGTATCAGGGATTGGCGATGCCCCTGATATAACCAGGTCCCCGGGCAGTGTGTGCTACAAGAGATGGGAGAGACAAAGATATGGACACAAAAAGTAAGGTGAAAGGGTGTGGCGAAGATCAGGGGACCACCAGCATTTCCGTGAGCCAGTTGGCACTGACTGAAATCTAGCACCCATTCTTATCCTCTTTTTTGTGTTATAGATTACAATGATTTCACGTGGAAAGCTCATGGGTTACAATGTGTAGAAGTTTCAAGTCTCCCCTAATAGTCACAAGATGTCTTAGCTAATTACTCTTTTATCTATAGACACAAGAACACATAGCTTGTTACTAAGCACAATTACGCCTTAAGGTATGTACAGATAGTATCTCTGAACTCAGAAGCTGTGGCCCATTTGATTGAGGAACAAAGAGATTAGTGCTTCCTATTGGGAGGTCAGCTCCCCATTAACTGAGGCATCCTACTGAGAAAGGGGAGGGAAGGAACTCAACCTGGTGTTTTTAAGAATTGGAGCCTGGGTCCCTTCTCCCGGCTGACATTTTGCAATCTTCCTTTACAGCCATGGGTGGCTTTCATGTCAAGCCGCTCTGTGGCATTTTAGGCATGAGGCCCCTCAGGCTTTAAGGTGGGAGTCTGCTCTGCTGTACTCCCAGATCGCTGGAATGTCCCCCAACTAGGCAGTTAACTTCAGCCCATATCGCCGGCTCCTGCTCAGGCAGCATTCCTTCACCTCCTCGCCTCCCACGGCCTCAGAAATGGGGTCCCTAAGCCCCGGTGGTCTTATCGCCATCACTTTGGGAGCTTGATTATGACACGTCTTGAGGTAGTATTGTTTGGGTTATATCTGCTTGGTGTTCTATGACTTTCTTGTACCTGAATATTTATATCTTTCTCTAGCTTTGGAAAGTTCTGTTATTATTTCTTTAAATAAACTTTTCACCCCAATCTCTCTACCTTTCCCTTGTAATCCAGGAACTTCTCTTGTATCTTACCCAAGCCCACCAAGGTTGTACCAACAGGAGTCTCTAAGAGTCACGGTATTACTGGGCTTACCCCCAGTGGTGATATGGCTGCAGTTATTGGCTGCAGGCCAAAAACTCTTAGATTTGCTCTTCTGAGCCTATCTTCTAGATCTTGTTGGCGTGCTTCATTGTTATTTATTTTTTTCTTTTTTCCCTTCTGTGTGTTTTCAAATAGCCTGTGCTCAAGCTCACTAATTCTTTCTTCTGCTTGGTCAGTTCTGCTGTTGAGAGACTCTGATGCATTTCTCAGTTTTTCATTTGAATTCTTAAGCCCTAGAATTTCTGCTTTTTTTTTTAATTATTTCAATCTCTTTGTTAAGTTATCTGATAGGCTTCTGGATTCCTTCCTGTGTTGCCTTGAAGTTCATTGAGCTTCTTCAGGACAGCTATTTTAAAATCTTTGTCTGAAAGGTCACCTATCTCCATCACTCCAGGATTGGTCACTGGTACCTTACTTAGTTTGTATGGTGAGGTCATGTCTTCCTGGATGATCTTGATGCTTGTAGATGTTCATTGGTATCTGGGCATTAAAGAGGTACGTATTTATTTAAATCTTTACAGTCTGGGCAAAGCTTTCCAGATACTCAAAGGGAATTGAGTGTTGTAGTCTAAACCTCTGGTCACTGAAGCCATATCAGCACCCCACGTCCACTGGCTCTGAGCCTGCACAGCCACAGGTATTGTCCAAGGACTGCAGTCCTTGTGGCCCGACTGTCTTATGAATTTAGACCAGGCCCCAGGCTCCTCTTTTTCTGTCAGTGGTGGGACTAGCCAGAACTCAGATTTTGGGGTGGAGGATTTCTCTCTGGCTAGGCTGGTCAAAATGCTCCCTGGTGGGCACCGGCAGAACTCTGCCCTATGCTGGGTTCCCCTGTGCCAGGGCAGCCCTGAGTTTCAATGCATGGCCATCCACAGTGGAATAATAGACATTGGAGAGTCCAAAAGTTGGGAGGTGGGAAGGGGCAAAGGCTTGAAAAATTATGTCCTCAAAATCGCTTGACTCTCCCTCCCCTGGGTATACAGATTCTCTTTCCATTTGCCATGCAGGGGCAGCACTGCCAGGGGATGAAGGAGGGATGGTGTAGGCAATGTAAGACTATCTTTCCAGCCTGCTTCAGTGCCTCTTTCTCTGATATAATGTTAAGAGCAGGTAGTATGATTGCTCATCTGATTTTTGGTTCTTCTGATGGTGTTTGCTTGTGTGGGTAGTTGCTGAATTAGGTGTTCGGGCAGAGAGACTATCAGTGGAACTTTCTTTCCCTTTTTTTTTTTTTTCCTTTGACAGTCTTGCACTGTTGCCCTGGCTAGAGTGTAGTGGTATCATCATAGCTCACAGCTCACTGCAACCTCAAACTCCTGGGCTCAAGCAGTCCTCCTGCCTCAGCCTCCCGGTAGCTGGGACTATAGGCATGTGCCACAACACCCAGCTAATTTTTTCTATTTTTAATAGAGACAGGGTCTCCCTCTTGCTCAGGCTGCTCTCAAACTCCTGAGCTCAAGCGAACCTCCTGCCTTGGCCTCCCAGAATTCTAGGATTACAGGCATGAGCCACTGCACCTAGCCCATGGCTGGAGGTTTCTATTCAGACACCTTGCTCAGCACCCTCCTTTACAGTCAACTGATTTTTGACAAAGGTGCCAAGAACACACAATGGAGAAAGGGCAATGTCTTCAGTAAGTGGTGTTGGGAAAACCACATATACACTTGCAGAAGAATGAAATTAGACCCTTATCTTACACTGTATAAAAAATAACTCGAAACAGATTAAAGACAAATATTATGGGAAACTGTAAAGCTACTAGAAGAAAACACAGGGGAAAAGCTCCATGACATTTGTCTGGGCAACGATTTCTTGGATAAGACCCCTAAAGCACAGGCAACAAAACAAAAATAGACAAGTAGGATAGCATCAAACTAAAAAGCTTCTGCAAAGCAAATGAAACAATAACAAAGTAAAGAGACAACTCAAAGAATGGGAGAAAATATTTGCAAACCATACATCTGATAAGGGGCTAATATCCAAAATACATAAGGAGCTCAGATTACATAATAGCAAGAAAACCAACTACCCCATTTTAAAGTGGGCAAAGGATTAAAAAAAAATGAAATAATGTCCTTTGCAGCAACTTGGATGGAACTAGAGGCCATCATTTTAAGTGAAGTAACTCAGAAGCATAAAATCAAATACCACATGTTCTCACTTATAAGTGGGAGCTAAACTATGGGTATACATGGCCATCCACGCTGGAATAATAGACATTGAAGACTCCAACAGTTGGGAGGTGGGAAGGGGATGAGGGTTGAAAAATTACTTATTGAGTACAATGTACACTATTCAGGCAATGGGTACACCAAAAGCCCAGACTCCACAACTATGCAATACATACATGTAGCAAAACTGCACTTGTACCCCTTAAATCTACAAAAAAAAATTTAATGGAAAAAGGTCCTGAACAGACATTTCTCCCAAAAAGTCACACAAATGGCCAATAGGTATATGAAAAAATCCTCAGTATCACAAGTTAGGAAAATGCAAATTAAAATCACAATGAACTACCACCTCACACCTGTTAGAATAGCTTTTATCAAAAAATAAATAAAGGATAACTATAGTTGGAGAATGAAGAGAAAAGGGAACTCTTATACATTGTTGATGGGAATGTAAATTAGTACCTCTATTATGAAAAACAGTAACAAGATTTTTCAAAAAACTAAAAATAGAACTACCATATGACCCAGTAATCTCACTTCTGGGTGTATATCCAAAGGAACTGAAATCATTACATCTAAGGAATATCTGCAGTTCCATGTTCATTTCAGTGTTTTTTCACAATAGCCAAGATTTTTCACAATAGCCAACAACCTAAGTCTCTATCAACAGATGAATGGATAAAGAAAATGTGATATATATACACAATAGAATACTACTCAGCTTTTAAAAGGGGGAAAATCCTGCCATTTGCGACAACAGTGGGTGAATCTGGCAGACGTCAGGCTAAGTAAAATAAGCCAGGCACAGAAAAACAAGTACCACATGATCTCACTTACAAGTGTAATCTAAAATGTTGAACTCATAGAAGTAGAAAGTAGAATGATGGTTAACAGAGGTTATCGGAGTGGAGAGGGAGGGAATGGGGAGTTGTTGATCAAAGGAAATGTTTCAGATAGATAAGAGGAAAAGATTTTGAGTTATATTGCACAGCACAGTGACTGCGATCATTAATACCATATTATGTATTTCAAAAACAATTCCTAGGCCGGGCGCAGTGGCTCACGCCTGTAATCCTAGCTCTGGGAGGCCGAGGCGGGTGGATTGCTCAAGGTCAGGAGTTCGAGACCAGCTTGAGCAAGAGTGAGACCCCGTCTCTACTAAAGATAGAAAGAAATTATCTGGCCAACTAAAAATATATATACAAAAAATTAGCCGGGCATGGTGGCACATGCCTGTAGTCCCAGCTACTCGGGAGGCTGAGGCAGTAGGATCGCTTAAGCCCAGGAGTCTGAGGTTGCTGTGAGCCAGGCTGATGCCACGGCACTCACTCTAGCCCGGGCAACAGAGCGAGACTCTGTCTCAAAAAAAAAAAAAAAAAAAAAAACAATTCCTTAATAGAGTAAATTTCAAATGTCTTACCATAGAAAAAAGGTAGGTAAAGTGAGATGATAGATATGTTAATTAGCTTTAATCATGCCACATTGTATACATATATTAAAACATCACATTATACCCCATGAATGGATACAATTATGATTTGTCAATCAAATTATATTAATTAAAATTTTTAAAAATTCAGGTCTGTCCAATTCTGAAGCCCATGTTTTTTCCACCATGCCGCTATTTCTGTATTTAATAAAATGTTTGTTTTCAGGTCATTAAAGAATAGGATATGATCCTGATGCCCAGTTTCAAAGAAAGAAAGGAAGGCAGGAAGGGAGGAAGAACAGAAGGGAAAGAAAGTAACTATATACATTGTCCTGGACCAAAGGACCCTCTCAATGGCCAAAGGGAAAGCAGTGGGCACATGGAATCTACTGATTTTACTACATACCACATCATCCTAAAGTGGCTAGCCTGATAGTGAAGCAGCCTCTTAAAGATGCAGCTGAGGTGCCAGGTATCCTTAAACCAATAGCTACTGTAGGTGAAATGTCCACCATGAGTACAAAATCTGGGTCCAGGAACCCAAAGATGGAAGCAGGCATGGCCCCACTGACCATCACTCCCAGGGACCCACTTAGGGAATCTATGTTTTCTAGATCTGCAACTCAGGCTTCTGGGAGTCTAAAGGTCCTGGTTCCAGAGGAGCTTGCTAACACCAAGGAACAAAACAAGAGTCTCACTGAAGTTGAAATGGTGGCAGCCGCCCAGTCACTTTGTGCTCTTCATGCCACCAGTCAGAGAAAGGCATTGCCATTCTGCCAGGAGCAATTGACCCTCATAAGGAGGTAGGGTGGCTGCCACATAGTGACAGCAGGGAGGAATGTTTGCCACTGGGGTGTCTCTTCTTAATCCCATGCCAAGTTTAGCTGTAAATGGGAAAAATATACACACCATGCCCTGAAAAGGACATGATAAAAAGGAATTCAGACCTCCAGGGATGAGGTTATAGTCACTCCACCAGTAAAGCCACCTAGACCTGCAGAAATGCTAGCTGGGGTGGAGAGAAGCTGTGCTGGGTGGTAGAGAAGGGAGGTGGCAAGTATCAGTTATAGCCTCCAGACCAGCTGCAGAACTGGGGCTGTAACACACCCCACATCCCTCTCTTATAACTTTCCCTACAATTTTTGCCATCCAGAATCCTGGAGAAGCTGTGACAAGATGAAGTGATTCAATATGAGAAGACATGGACACAAGTGGTACAAGAAGTGGACGATAGCAGAGCTGTTCGTGCTCCAGTTTCCCTTTTTCCGGTTTGGTACGCTGACCCCTAGCTGCCAACTGAATCCCTGCTAACAGCTCACACTTGTAACTCCACCAGCGCATTGTACTTGGGTGGTTGGAGCCACCTCACAGTTTACATTAACCCCAATCCAGGCTGCCTTGACCCAATGGCTGACCAATGCGTAGAGATGAACAGACGCCCAGCTCCCTTGACTCCAGCTGGGGCAAACTGTAGTGCAAGCTCCACTCCAGAACCCCATGCAAGATCATGCTGAGGCTAGACTTTGTTGAAATCATATTCTTGCTGAGCTTCTACCCCTTCCCTATCCTCCTTTCCCCATTCCCTTACAGGCTTCTGAGAGCTCTCCTTAGCTAATCACATGCACATGAATCTATCTCCACCTCGCATTCTGCTTCTAGAGATCCTGGCCTGAAATTACAAAAGTGATCTCAATTTCAACATGGACACAAAGTTTAAATAAAGCTTACATTGAAGTAATGATAAATGCAATTTGAAAGTCATCCTCTAGACCAGTGATTCACAAAGACTTCACTATGATTGAAATATGGCAGAGTTCTTAAAATGTCACTTCCTAGGTCCTATCCTGGACCTACTTAAACAAAACTCCAGAAGTGTGAAATGCAAGTCTCAGCCTTTTTAAAGTTTTCCTGGTGTTTCTGACTATCAAGATTTTGGAACCCATTGGTTTAGACAATTCAGTTGTATTTAGATGGTTTACATATCCCTTTATATGAAATCATGGGGTGTGCAAAATGAAGTTTTGATGTTCCTTCCAATATTACAAGTCTGTGATTCAGTTAACTATTCATTAGAAATCAATATCCCTTAATTGAAAAGAGTAATCTTGGTTTTAAACCAATCATAGGATGATTACTCACAATTTAATTGACAGTCTATAAAAATTCTGACACAAAAATTTCTGAATGTGATACGTGTTTAATTGATTACATTTTATGAAATAGTAACAATTCCTTTTAGTATGTAAGTTATACATGTTTGTTACTGTATTAGAATAAACCAGGTCACACTGTGGCAAAAAAAAAAACAACACCAAAATCTCAGTTACATACCACAGTACACACTGGGTTTCTGTTCCTATAAAGACTCTAGCATGTCTAGGCACCTCTCCAGGGCAGCTGAGCTCCAGGTCCACGGCTCAGCAGCTTGCACCTTGAGATCTTCAGGCACCTCCATCTCCACATGAGACTTAGAGTTCACTGTTGCTAAAGAGACTCACACTGGAACTTAAATGCTGTGCCTCTCAGGCAACCCTGATCACTGGCCCATTGGCAGGAATTATTCATATTATCTTACAATAAGCACAAGACCAAGGAAGGATAATCCTGCTGTCTGCCCAGAATGAGAGGATGACTTTATTTTGGAGAGACTAGCAATGTCTACAAGAGTTATTAAATAAAATGTGGAAGAGTCATGAAAGTTAAAAAAAGAAAAAATACATATACATGCATGGCACCACTGCTGTTGGGTTTTAGTTTATTCCCTTTGAATCTTTGAAAATACAAGTTCTTTTGAATAATGTCTATTTTTATTTTACAATTATCCATTCTCACTGTAGAATAGTTTTAAAAATATCTATGTATACTAGAGAAAATTTAAAACACTTGCAATCTCACCTCCAAAAGATAACCACATATGATTTTTAATCAAAGTTGGAATCACACTATTTACACTTGTTTGTAATATGTGTGCTATCCTTATCAATATACACCAATTCAATTTTTAGTTTCAATTTGCTAATGACCACTGATTGTGATTTCAGGCAAGTCACTTCTCTCTGCATCTCAGTTACTCCTTCTCTAAAATAAGTGTGTTAGAAGAGATCATCTCCAAAATGCCTTCTAGCTCTGGCGATTTATGAATATATGCAAATCTGATGTCTGTACATGTTCCCCTCTCTCCTCTCCTCTCCCCCACAGGCCACACCAGGACCATTTGTACCTTGGAGAATAAAGACCTGGAACCAGCCTCTCTGGGAGTCCACTTTCAGGACCCAGAACAGCTCCCAGTGGTAGGGCTCCTGTCTGTCAAGGTGCTGTACAGAGGCCTCAATTGCTTTCACTGTGATGATCAAATCTCCTTGGGGCCCCCGGCCAAAATCATTATTATATATTCTTGCCAAACCACACTATCATTACTCAGAATTGATGAATCTTAGAATCTCTAGTTAAAAAAGAACATTGGAGGTGGTTTTCCCCAATAAAATGTAAACCTAAAACAAGGACTTTGTTTTGTTCACAAATATACATTCCATCACTTAGGAAAGTTTCTGGAACATAGTAGGTACTCAATAAATATTTGCTTATTTGAATAAGTGAATCTAACCTTACCCCTCCATTTTCTAGATTTCCCAAGATGGAGTCATGTAGCATTTGCTTCTACATCTCTAGCCACTGAGAGATGACTATCTCCTGAAATAACCTGTTCCATTGTCTGAGAGACAGGTATAACGAGAGGAAGGCAGTGTTGAACTCAATATATCTGCTACCCAAACTGCTAAGTCAAAAACTGAAGTGCAAATTCACAATTGTGAAGATGTGGAAACAACTCAAGTGTCCATCAATACATGAGTGGATTAATAAAATGTGGTATATGTATACCATGGACTACTACTCAGCTATAAAAAACAATGGTGATCTAGCACCTCTTGTATTTTCCTGGAAAGAGTTGGAACCCATTCTACTAAGTGAAGTATCCCAAGAATGGAAAAATAAGCACCACATGTGCTCATCATCAAATTGGTTTCACTGATCATCACCTAAGAGCACATTTAGGAATAACATTGATTGGGTGTTGGGCAGATGTGGGTGGAGGAGGGGATGGGTATACATAATGAATGCAATGCGCACTGTCTAGGGGATGGATATGTTTGAAGCTCTGACTCAGAGGGGTGGAGGGGCAAGGGCAATATACGTAACCTAAACTTTTGTACTCCCACAATATGCTGAAATAAGAATAAGAAAAAAAAACCTGAAGTGCAGAGGGGTGGTAATGCCAAATGAGCAAAACTCATCTCTGAAAGAGAAAATAGCACCATAGTATGCCCGCTTGTAGACTGTATTTCACTTTATAGGACATTTATGTCCATTTTTTATCCTACCTTGTGGGTTAGACAGAGGCAGGATTAAAATTCAATATATTTGTTAATGGCAGAGACTTTCTGCAATTTTTACATAGGTCACAAGGGGGCGGACTTATTCCTTAAATTGTCATTTCTCATTCCTGGTGCTTGGGACCTGCAGAATCTGGGGGTATGTGGGACTTGAAGAATAAATAATCAGAAACATTTAGGTCCTGTCACTGACCCTGTCTACAACAAAGGAATGATGCTAAAAGGAAGACTACAAATCGATATGTGCAGATATTTGGAGCACATTGCATCTAGTGAGAAAGGGGAAGAGAAATCCCTCCTTTACCACTTTAGATGGCCACAGAAGAGTCAGAGGAGAGACAGCCAAAGACCTACAGCTGAGTATTACGGCTTCAAGGTGAAGGAGTCACAGAGCCTTGCTGACCTGGAATTGGAGTTATAGAAAAGGCACCTGCTGGTGCTACTTCACTCTCTAAATCTCTGGCAGCCTCCCTGAAAAATGCTAGGGCTAGAGAGAACTGCAAGAGTATCCAGCATTCTTCCACTCTCCTATTTTAGACATGGGGAAACTGAGGCCCATAGAAAAAGAAATTCCTTGCCCAAAGTCAAATGACTATATAGTTGCAGAGCCTGGATTAAAACCCAGGAGGTTATTTCACTGACAATTTAAATGTTTGGCTTGTTGGAAGTGGTCTTTAGAAACAACCCTCTGGATTCAGGACAACCCAAACTCTATTGGCAACAAAGACTGGTCTTTGTAGAAGGGGTCATTGATTGTGGTATCTTTGCTCAAAAGAGAAAAGAGAGAGAAAGAAATAGAGAGAGAAGAAAGGAGGGAGGGAGGGGTGGAGGAAGTGAGGGAAGGAGAAATATAAGAGTTTTCTGATGGCCTTGTCTCCGGGCAGCATCTGTTGCTGCTCTGACTTCCTAGCAACTGCAGCTATGCTGCATTGTTTGAAGTGTTCATTTTATTAAAAAAAAAAAATGAAGAATAAACTCCCAAAACAAAAGGCATTTTCTTCCAAAGGCTTAGATAAATCATAATTCCAGGACAAAAGAGTCAAGGGTGAGCAATCCCTCAAAAACCATCTGCGGAACAATTAAGCGTTGTCAATAGCACAACCCATTTCTGAAGTGCAGATTTTGAGGGCCTTGGAAGCCAGGGCTAGAAAGGGCCTTGGAATCATTGTATTTAAATATCTCACTGTGCAAATGAGAAATGTGTGTAGTTCAGAACAGAAGGGACAGGGTCATAACTCAAATCCTTACAGAGGCCAGGGAAATGAAGCAAGCTGGGGTCAGAAACGAGATATTTTAGATATGTTACAGGAAATGTGTGACTTTCCCTTTTAAGAAAAACAACAGAAGCCCCACAGGTCTCTTGCCTACCCCTTCTCAAGCTGAGAATCAAATCAAGAGCTCAATCCCATTTACAATAGCTGCAAAAAAATAAATAAATAAAATACCTAGGGATGTACTTAACCAAGGGGGTGAACGACCTCTATAAGCAGAACTACAAAACACTAATAAAAGAAATTGTAGATGACACAAACAAATGGAACAACACCCCATGCTCATGGATGCGAAGAATCAATATTGTTAAAATGTCCATATTACCAAAAGTAATCTACACATTCAATGCAATTCCTATCAAAATAAAAATGGTATTTTTCACAGAATTAGAAAAAACAATCCTAAATGTCATATGGAATCTAAAAAGAGCCCAAATAGCCAAAGCAATCCTAAGCAAAAAGAACAAAGTTGGAGGCACCACATTACCTGACTTCAAATTATAGTACAAAGCTATAGTAACCAAAACAGCATGGTACCTGTATAACAGTAGACACATAGATAAAAGGAATGGAATAGAGAACCCAGAAATAAAACCATATACCTACAACTAACTGATCTTCAACAAAGCAGATAAAAACACACACTGGGGGAAAGGACACCCTATTAGATAAATGGTACTGGGAAAATTGGATAGCCACACGCAAAAGAATGAAACTGGACCCCTATCTCTCACTATATACAAAAATTAACTCAAGATGGATTAAAGACTTAAATGTAAGACCTGAAACCCTAAAAATTCTAGAGGAAAACCTAAGAAAAACTATTCTGAACATTGGCCTAGGCAAAAAAAAATTCATGACTAAGACCCCAAAAGCGACTACAAGAAAAAATAAAAATAAATGGGACTTAATTAAACTGAAATGCTTCTGCACAGAAGAAATAATCAATAAATAAGCAACCTACAGAATGAGAGAAATATTCACAAATTATACATCCAACAAAGAACTAATATCTAGAATCCACAAGGAACTCAAATCAGCAAGAAAACAAACCACCCCATTAAAAAGTGGGCAAATGACATACCATTTTTCAAGAAATAGAAACAGTCAATAAACACATGAAAAAATGCTCAACATCACTAATAATCAGGGAAATGTAAATTAAAACCACAATGAGATACCACCTTACTCCTGTCAGAATGACCATATTAAAAAGTAAGAAAAACAATAGATGTTGATATGGATGTAAAAAGGGAACACTTATAAAACTGTTGGTGGGAATGTAAATTAGTACAACCTCTATGGAAAACAATATGGAGATTTCTCAAAGAACTAAAGAAGACCTACCATTTGATCCATCAATCCCACTACTGAGTACCTACCTAAAGGAAAAGAAGTCATTATATCAAGACACCTATACTTACATGTTCACTGCAGCACAATTTATGGAATCAACATAAGTGCCCATCAACTGAAGAGTGGGTAAAGAAAATGTGGTGTATACATATACCATAGAATACTACTCAGCCATGAAAAAATGAAATAACATCTTTTGCAGCAACATGGATGGAACCGGAGGCCATTATCCTAAACGAAGTAACTCAGGAATGGAAAAATGGCACATGTTCTCGCTTCTAAGTGGGAGGTAAGCTATGGGTATGCATGTTCATACAGAGTGACATAATGGACATTGGAGACTCATTAGAGGAGGTGAGGGACAAAAAAATTACAATGTACATTATTCAGGTGACAGGTACACTAAAAACCCAGATTTCACCACTATACAATTTATCCATGTAACAAAAAAAAATTCATACCCCCTAAATCTACTGAAATTAAAAAAAAAACTAGAGCAAACATGTTGATAAATGGCAAATAACGCATGCCTTCAGTAATGGGGATAAGAGCGAGGACTGTGGCAACCTGGACATGCCCTGCCTCAAGGGGACAACTGCTACCCAGCTCCATCTGGTCACTGTCATGTGATGATGAGAGCCTATATGTTGCCAGATCTTCTGTTATTTTTTTCAATATGGGTTTTTACTAGAAATTCCCCAATTTGTTTTAATGATGGCCACTCATTTGAATTCATTGCAGTCCAAACAGAACCCTAGTGGAGTCTGGATTGAGCCTCAAGTTTCTAGTTTGCACCCTCTGGCCCAAGGCACTGTGGGGTGGTAGGGAAGGGTGTGTAGGGTGGCGGGAAGTCGGGGACTCCAGTTTCAGGTCAGCCATCCACTGGCTTTGTGCCTCCCAGAACCACTTCTCTCTGGCTTCTGTTTTGTCACGTAAAATATGAGAGAGATAAAGTAGGGGATCTCTGATGTTTGGCCTGAAAGTCTCTGACAGTCTTTGCAGATAGAGATTCTAAATTATCAAGGCAATGTGGAAAGATCATGGCATTTGCAGGCAAAAGTCCAACAAACTCCTGTATCTCCCACTGGAGCTTTAAACTCCGCATTGGCATCGCATCCCGCCTCCTGGCTCTTCTGCTAGTCTTGCCCACAGTGGATAGCACCAGCCCTCACCCAGTTGCCCAACTCAAAAAGCTTGCCTTCATCCTAAACTTCTCCCTCCCTGGCTGCCCTCATCCCATCAGCAAATCCGTCAGTTCCACTTCTTACCTCTCAACTCTGCCCACTTCCAGCTGCAGCGCCAGCCTCCGCATCCAGGCAACCATGACTCTTCACCGGAATCATCGCGTCAGCCCCCTGACTGTCTCCCTCTCTTCATTCTTGGGCCCCTCCCAGTCCATTCTTAATGTCACAGTCAGAGTTGCCTTCATAAAATGTTGCAGCTATTTTTTCGCTCCTGAGCTCAGTAGCAAAGGAATGAAGGATTACTCGTGTTGTGAGAGAAGAGGAGAGACCAAAATCTAAAGGAGAAAATGGCCTCCTCAGCTAGCGTCCTCCCTATATTTATTTCCAAGGACACGTGCAAAGGGTCAGGGCCATTTGTTAACTTTATTTAACAACTTCCATACAGGTCAGCTGTTTTCAGCTGATCTTTGCACTCAGCAAACAAGCGGCTTCAGGCAGGTGTTTTCGCCTGACCCTTCATTCACCTTGCTCACGTTCTTTCCATCCATCCATCCTTCCAGGCCCAGCCCCTACAATAAAACAAGTTCCCAGCTTAAAATCTTTCTGTGGTTGCCCTCAAGATGAAATCCAAACTCCTTAACGTGAGGCCTGTGGTTTTTTTCTGGCCTATGCACACGCTTGAGCCTTTTCTCTTGCCACTAGCTTGGACTGGTGAACTTCTGGGGAGAAGAAACTGTAGGTTGTTCCCCAGCGAGTTCCCAGAACCTAGCACAGTGCCTGGCCCCTGACGGCCACGTGCTAGTGCATGAATGAATGAGAGAATGAATAAATGGGTGAATGTATGAATCTAAGGACGCTAACAACACTAACACTTACCAAGTGTGTGGCCCTAGAGTGTGCCTGCTCTCGCTTTCTCCACCTGTAAATATGCCTGTCCCTACTGGTTGTAGTGAGGAGCAAATTAGAAAATGAGCTTTAGAACCTATAAAAGCAGAATCGAGACATAAGTTACTACCTACCTTCTCTGTGCTTCAGTACCTGCCTCATAGCCGTAAAGTATGAGCTAAATGAGTTAATACAGGTAACATGCTTTGAACAGCACCTGGCACATTGTAAGTGGTTATCAGATAAACAGGCATTTGCTGTGTTGATGGCAATGACAACAATGATGACTGAGCTTTACAGCCCTCTGAGGTGCCAGGTGTGGTGCACATTTGCTCCTTTGGGGCTGCTCTTATGGTAACAGCCTCCTGATTTCCTTTTGGATGAAGTCTTGGTGGGACTATCAATGAGTCCAGTTGACTGAGTTCCTGTTGTGGCCTCACCCCAGTCAGACTGAGTTCCTGTTGTGGCCTCACCCCACTGACTGGGGTGAGGCCACAACAGGAACTCAGTCAGCTGGATTCTCTCTCTCCTAGGACTTCAAGCGTTGAGTGGTTGAGTGGCAGGAAGGAAGCAAAAAAAGTTAGGTACTCATACATCCTTGTAGTGACACCTGGATGTGACTATGGAGACATTCCTGACCCTGCAAACTTCTGGAGCTTCCAGATCTCCCCCTCTCCACACCTCATTCTTCAGCCTTTTCCATTCGAGAACCCCCTACAGCCTTCCAATAAATTCCCCTTTGCCTAGGTTAGCCAACTGTCATTTCTGTGGCTTGTTATCAGAGAGCCCTGACCATACTCTGCTCCCGGGCCAGGAGACTGGTCAGCCATTAACTCACTGTGCGACCTCACACAAGGCATTTCTCCCCCCCATGCCTCAGTGTTCCCCTCCACAAGTGGGGTTCCTTGATCAGGTTAGTTATCCCCAACCCTGGCCAATCAGCAGAATTATCTGGGAAACTTCTTTAACATTGAGCCTCAACTTGATCTCGCTGAATTAAATTTTCTAGGGCTGGGAACCTCCAAACCCATATTTTTAAATAGTTTCCCCAGATAATTCTGAGACACAGTCAGCTGGGAAACACTGGGCGAGGCAGCTTCTGAGAGCCCTTCCAAAGCAGAAAGGCTGGGATTCTCAGTCCTTCCAGCGCATCACTGCCCTCTGGTACCCACAGTTCATGTCCCGTTCTCATCACTCTCCCCACTTAGAAACTTCCGTAGCATCCCAACACATTAGAATAAAATCCAAATTCCTCCCACGGCCTTCGAGGCCCTGTGCAGTCTGGCTCCTGCACGCCTCCCCCACCTCACCTCTCACTCTGTTATCCTGCTGTACCTAGAAGAGAAAGTTCTGCCCAGGAAGCTCTTCCCCTACTCTGAGGGGTTGGTTCCTTCTTGCAACTCAAGCTATCCGTTCAAATGATATAAAACTCTGAAAAATCTTCCCTGCATACAAAATTGAATGTGGCGGCTCTCTCACTTTCACTCTCCATCACCCCACCCTCTTTTCCTTTTTTCTTCTTTGGACTTACCGTTGTCTAAAATTATCCTTTTATTTGTTATTTTAACCTGGCTCAGTGTCAGTGTGTCCCCACTAGAAGGTAAAAGCTCCATGAGAGCAGGGAAGCTGTCTTGTTCTCTAATGTGCACTCAGCTTCCGGAACAGTCGCTAGTTCAGAGTAGGCCCTCAGTAAAATATTTGTTGAATGACTATGCTTTGTAGGAGCCCAGAGCAATGACCTTGGAAGAGAAAAAGCTCTGGTTCTCACTGCCCCTGAGACAAGAGTTTCTGATGTTTCTTTCTGGGATCAGTAGCCAGTTGACCTTGGCCTTCACCTTGAGCTGATAGGCTGGCGTCTGCAGCTCCTGGAGGCTTGGCCTGGATCTGTGACCAGCCTCTACAGGAAGATCATACTACATACTCCCTGCCTGCATATGCCCCAGCAATTGTACTCAGCTAAGGTTCTCCTCTAAGAAACCTTGCAAACGTCCTTGGCTGTTCACTCTTCAGGCTTGCAGCCAGGAAATTAGACTCCAGAGGTGAGCTCTGAGGAACACCAGGATACCCTCTCTCTTTAAATCAATTGTTTTATAAAAGAACCTCTGCTTTTTATTTTCCCCATAGCATCCACTCTAAATCCCAAATCCTTAAGATATGACACGTGGACACTATTGCTAGACCCCTAAAAGGATTACCTTTGCTAAGTTAGGTGTGGGGAAAATACACGGCTTTCATTTTGAGATCCCACCCAAATTAGGTTCACGAATCCCATATACCCATTTGCTCTAACAATAACATGAAGGTCACTGGCCGCACAAACCCTGAGGGTCTACCGTCAGAAAACCCTCCTGAAAATTTGCTCTCAGAGCTAAATTCCAGAGCTACTTCAAATTCTTTTTGGAAGTACGTAGGGGAAAAGGAGGAAAGAAGGGAGGAGGGAAAGGAAAGAAAGTATGAAAGGAGCCTCCTTTGCCACTTCAGCTATATTGGTCTGTTTCTTCCCCTCCAAAATAATCATTATGGCGTTCAACAAAAAATTTATTGAGTACCTATTGTATACCAGGAATTTTCCTACAAAATTAGGATATATCAGTGATCCAAACAGGTAAGGATGCCCGCCCATGTGCATTCTAGTGGGAAAAGACAGACATTTAAACAGTGAATATATTAAATAGAATATCTAACTTATAATTCATAAATGTATTAATATAGACTATATTATAGAATATCTTATAAGAAATATACAATATAGAAATATACAATATTACAACATAGTTTATAAAGAAGTTATCCAATATGTTAGAAGGTAAAATGAGCCATTATAAAAAAAAAAAAAAAAAGATAAAAGGAGATTGGGGACTCCTGAAGGGAGCAGGAAGGGCGGGCTCCAGTGGTAAGTAGAGAGAGGTCAGGGTGAGTCTCACTGAGAAAATAACACTTGAACAAAAACTTGAAGGATGTAAGGGTGTTTGTTCTATGTAACTGACTGTATCCCTTGCTTTTTGGCATCCAAGATGATGCGAACCAAATTTGAGACTACAGCACGGTACTCTAGAGCCCCCTGCAGTCTGTAAGTTTGTGGTCTTTTGACCCTGGGAGAGGCAGGCTGGATTCCAATACCAAAACTGGATTCAAACACTGGCTCTACCGTTTATTAGCTACATGACTCAGGGCATCATGTTCACTTCTCCGATCGTCAGCTCCCTGTGCTTCAAAATGAAGATAATAATAGTACTCACCTCACAGCCTTCTTTTAAGGATTAATGAAATAATGTACGCAAATTCCTTTGCACACAGGAAGAACTCGATAAAAAACAGCTGTAATTATTGAGCCTTCGTCTCGTCTCTCAAAGTTTATTTACATTTTCCTTGGTCCTGAATCTTTACCCTTATTGATATTTTACCATCATTTTATGGTTTCTGCTCCTGTGGTAAGCTACCTCAAGTCCTTTGTGGATTGGGGTGGGTTATAAATAAGTAAGCAAATAAATAAAAATCTGGATAGGGGAACATTTCCACTGAAGCAAAACATTTCATTACCAATAGAGTGGATTGCAAGTGAGGCCAAAAGCAAGAAATATTGACTCTAATCTCCGACAGTCCATCAAAAACCACTAGCAAGACACTCTCGGGTTTCTCAGATCATCTTTCTCTCCCCCTCTGCCTGTTTCTCAAACCCCTCTTTCTCCCTCCATCAAGAGATGGTAAATGAGTTATACAAAATGACTCAATAAGCTTCCTCAGTCTTCCCAACCTCATAACTGCTTCACTGCCATGGACCTCATAAAACTTTCTGTCTTCATCAGAGAAGAGAAAGGAAATCAGAGGAGTCACTTTCCACAGTGATAGGGTTAGGGTAGAGGGTTAAGTGAACAGAGTCAGACTAGAATCAGGCTAGAATCTCATTGCTGCCATTCATTAGTGGGCTCTGTGGCCATGGTAAAGCCCCCAGACCTCTCTGGGCCTCAGCTTCCTCACTGATAATAAAAGTACTTCCCTCCTAAGGTGCTTGAGCAGATGAAAGGAGAAAATGCAGGAAAATAACATAAATAGCTTACTTTTAAAACCCTCAATAAATGCTAGACTTTCCTTCCTTCACTGTGCCCCTGGGGAACGCTCTTCAATAAGAGGTTACACAGGGCAGAAACAGGGTTGAAAGACTAGTTTAGGTATATCCCTATCTGATAGAAACTGTCAGTGGAGCACGATCATGTTTTGTACCCCTACTACTTTCTAGAGATGTGATCATGCCTCTTCCTCACCATAGCCCTTTGAGATGGGCATTATTATCCACATCTGACAGCTGGGGCTGGGCTTTGAGCTCAGAACACACAGCTAGGAAAGTTTGGGAGGCAGCTCGGCCTTCCACAGCTGCCTTTATGAAGGGCAGCAACTAGCCTCCACCACAGCACACTGCAAGCAACGCTAACAGGAACTTGTGAGGTCCCAGCCCACTTGGAGTACCACGTGACTTCTGAGCTAGGGACAGCAAAAATCTGGACCAGGCTGACACGGCTGAAACTCTCTAAGCCCCTCTTCCTCCCCTTCCCTCCATCACCCCCGAGGGCATTCACTGTTAACCCATCCCTACTTCTAAGAACTGGAAACTGGCTAGATCTGAATTTGAAATATACACCCCTTAAGTGACCTTAAGTAAGTCACTTTTATTCTTTCTGGTTCCTCTTCTGAAATTGGGGACATCAAAATGCCTACCTCCCAAAGTTGCCATGAAGATTAAACAGAGCAGTACACTGAGAACACACAGAACAGTGCCTGGCACACACTGAAGTGCGCATTTATGGCAGCTGCTATTGTTACACTGACGCAGTCTGGGGAAAATCAGCCTTATGTGAACGGTGGTGATGATACTGTCAGAGAGGAAGAGCAGGTCCTTGCGCACTGGCTGACGCATCTACCCACACTTCCATACAGCCCAAGCAGAAAGGCCTGGTTATCTGACATTTGTTCCTCCCTTCCCCCTCCATGGAAAACTCCTTGAGGGTAACACAGAGATCTAGGTGGACTCTTGCCCCTTCTCAGGAAAAAAACAAAAGAAGACTGTCAAGGCCCAGCCTAAGGCCTTCCAATCAGTGCCCTTGGTCCACAGACATGTAATGATGGGCCCATCTCTGCTGGGATTTGGGGAGAGAGAAGATACCCAGCCCCACTTCCCAGGAGTTCCTAGTGCACCTGTGGGAAAAGACAAAGAACCACTATCACAGCAGACAGAAAATAACAGGGGCGGAGTATCCCTGGGAATATCAGAGAAGGCTCCATGGAGAAGGAGGTGGTATTTAAGCTAACATTAGTCAAGACCTGAGAGGATGGCATTCCAGGCTGAAAGGACAGCATGAACAAAGGCCTAGAGATGGGAAAATACAGGGTTTGTCTAGAGAACAGAATGGTTTGGTGAGGCTGGAGGACTGGGATGGGAGGGGTCTGAGGGAGAGGCTGACAGTGAAAGGCCAGTGAGCCTAAAGGACAAGGAACACAAAATAAAGGTCATAACTACCATGGATTAAATGGGAGTGGGCCTGCAATTTTAAATAGGACAGTCACAGAAGATCTCTCAGAGATGACACATGGAAGAAGTAAAGGAGTGACTATCTGGGGGAAGAGTTGCCAGGCAGAGAGAATAGCAGTGCAAAGGTCCTGAGGCCACAGGGTGGCTGCCATGTTGGTGATGCATTAAAAAAGGCCAGTGTGACTGGAGCGTGGGAGGAATGGGGAGAGTGGTAGGAAGAGAGGTTAGAGAGTTAAAAGGGAGCCACCTCATGAAGGATCCTGCAAGTCATTATGGGGGTGTTAGCTTTCACTTGGATGAAATGGAGAGCCATTGTGGGATTTCCAGTAAAGGAATAACGCAATCTACGTTTTAAAAGGATCCCTCTGACTGCTGTGTAGAGAATCAACTGCAGGGGGCCAAAAGTGGAAGCTGAGAGACCAGTAAAGAGGCTATGGCTGAAATCCAAGCGAAAGAGGGTGGTGGTAGGAACCAGGGTAATAGCTGTGTGGTGGTTCATCTCAGCTTCCCGGTGTAAAAATGGAGCTTGGGATCCCTGCCCTGTGTGCAGCCCAAAGCTTCAAAAGCCCCCCATCGGGATGGAATGTCGGCAACCTCGGGCCAGCAGGGTGACAGCCTGGGGAATGCGGGGTTGTGGGGTGCATGGCAGCTCCTTGGGCGTCCGAGCAGCTGGCACCTAGGAGAAAGCCAGGACAGGTGCGCGCCCCGCGACGCGCTTCAGGAGGGCAAGACCCCCGTGGAGGGATGGTTGTCCACTCGCTCCTGCTCCCCAGAAGCTAAAGAAGGAGAAGTGGGAAAACACTCGCCTCCGCCGAGTCCTGGAACCGGTCCCGGACACCCGGCATTGTGTGCGCCGGGGTATGCGGCCGCTCCGCGTGCGCAGGTGTGGGCATCGTGAGGCGAGCGCCACAGCATCCCCTCGGTGCACCGCGCACTCCCCCGGCTCGGACCCCTTTGTCTCGCTTGCCCCTACTCGCTTCTTTCGGCCTGTGTGTCCCGCCCCGGGTTCAGCGCGCCCGGCCCTGCTGGGGTCCCTCTGGCGGTCGCCGTGGCAGCGCAGCCCGGACCTGGGGCTCCCGGGAAGAGAAAAATCATGAATGAAACGTATGCGGTGCTTCCACTCCCCCGCCCTCCCTGTCCAGGCAACCTTGGCGTGGGGGCGACGCCCGCGGGGACTCCGGGCAGAGTTGCTGGGGGAGGAGGGGCACCCGAAATGGGATCAGGGGTTAAGGGTCCGCGATCCGAACTCCCTCGGGCCTTGGGCGCTGCCGGAGCTCCCCGCCCCCCGCCCCGCCAGCCCCGCGGGCCCTGCGCAATTCCCGGGGAACGGCGCAAGCCCGCCCGGGGGCGGGGCGGAGCTGGGGCTCGGGGGGAGCCGACCGACCCGGCGGCTGCGCCGGCGACTCCGCAGCTGAGGCGCATTTGTTAGGGCGGTCGGGCGAGGGAGCGCGCACGGAGCGCGGGACGGAGCGGCGGGCGGACGGACCGACGGACGGACGCCCCCGCACACGCAGACGCACAGAGCTCGGCGCGGCCCCCGTTGCACACACACTGGCACAGACACACACAGGGACACGCGCAGACACACGCACACTCGCGCGCGCACAGCCTCCCGCCAGCCCGCCCGCCCGCTCGCCGGCGCCCGGAGCCCGGAGCCCGCTCTGGCCGGTAAGTGCGGCGCCTCCGTCGGCGCCTTTGTGTGTGGGGAGCCGGAAGGTGGAGGGCGCGGGTCCCTCCCGGGGCTCCCTTGCAACGGAGACCTCCTCCAGCCTTCCGGGCCGAGGAGCCGGCGCCCGCCCCCGCCACGCCCCCGTGGGGCTCCCGGCGCCCCCCGACTGGGGGAGGGGGTCTCCGACGCGGGGGAGGGGGCTCGGCGCTCGGTAGCCGGGAGGGAGCGGCAGCCACTCCCCACGAAGCTCGTGCGCGGTTCCGGGGAGGGAGCGGGAGAGCGGTCCGGGGTCCGAGTTTGCGGCTGAGGCTAGTGCGCGGCTCTTGGCTGCATCGCCTCTCCCGAGTCTGGACCCCTGGAAGACGGCTGCAAATCGCCGCCAGCCTGCTGGCCTCTGAACCGCGCCTCCCAGCCTTCCCATCGCTTCGCCTCCCACGACCCTTTAGCTTTAGCACCCGCGTCCCACCCACCCTCAAAATAAAAGCCGAGCGCGTTCCCCTCCCCCAGCATGCCAGTTTTTCCTGGATGAGGCCCAGACTCCTGCAAAACCCGGAGATTGCCCGGGTCAGAGCCTTGGGAGGACTTACCTTATCAACGATCATGGCTTAGAAGGTCAGGACCAGAGGAACTTTGGGAGCTCATTTAACCCCCTCACTTTACAGATGGGGAAACTGAGGCCCGGTGAGGTGTCTTGACCAAGGTCACTGGAGAGTTAGTGGCAAAGCCTTCATTAGAATCTAGGGCCCCTGGCTTTCATACCCATTTCCTTCCCCACACACCTAGATCCTATCCCCATTGAATCCCCAGAACCCCAAAATTCACCTGAATGTACCATGAGAGTCTGTAATTCCAGCCCTGCCCCCACTTGAATCTGCAGGTGCCATTCAAAAACAAACAAAAAAAAAGATTGGCCTTCAATGTGCCTCATTCACCCTCAAAAGAGAGCCCTCTTGTGCCAGTACTCAGGTTTGGGACTTCATTTGGGGGAATGAAGAAGCCCTGGCCCAGAGATCAGATGCTGGGCTCTTAGTCCTGCTCCTCCTAAGAGCCCCTGAGCCTGAGTGTCCTCAGTTGGACCAGGTGATGTGGCATTCAAGAATTCATCCTCTTCCCCCCACTTTGACCCAACTGCATGTCCTCCCAGTCACTCTCCCCTCCTCCTTCAGGGCCCAGGTCTTCTAATCCAACCAGGCCCCTTTTGTCACTCCTCCGTGGAGGTCCCCAAGTCCTTCATGCCAGGCCACCTCTTCCTCCTTGATGTTTGTTAAGTGCAGCCTCTTGGTGTTGCTGACAAAGCTGCTGGGGAAGTTTGAGTTACAGCCACACCAGGCTCTGGTAGTTTCTCAGCACAGGGCTCCCTCAAGGACAGCAGGGTGTCCCCAGAGCTGAGCCTGATGCCTGGTGCAGAGAAGGTGCCCCGAGAGGTGTGTCGAAGGAGTACAAGCTTAGATGGACAGTGAAGGGATGATGTCAGTCAGCTTTGAGGAGGCTCTGGGTAGTATAGTTGGCAAGGAGGGCAGTGTTCAGTCTCTAGCAGTCTGAGGCTCTTTTCTCAAGAACTTCTTTCTTGAGTGGGGTGAGCAGCCTGGCATGGAGCACAGCCAATGTGATCACGTGGCATAACTCCAGGGGCCGCCACTGACGTTGTAGTCCACGTAGATGATGTTGTGCTCCAAGAGGTGCTACCTACCTGGACTTCGTAATGAATGGCAGCCCCTGGGTTTTTGCCATGCAGAGGTTTCTATCCCCAGAGTGAAGAGATCTGGGTTCCAGGCCCAGTGTCTTCCTTGCTGGCTGTACAGTTTCAGTAAATGCTCATAACCTCTCTGGGTCTCAGTTTCTCCATCCAAAAAATTAGATCATTGGATGGAGATTTTCCAGAGATCTTTCAGATCTGAACTATTTACTGGGGGGTAGGGAGAGGGGAAGGAGAACACTTATTTATATAACTGTGACAGGCTTCTTTTACTCTGTGAGGGAATAATTCCTGACTCAAAGAGATAATGTATGTAGGGCACTTAGCACAGTGCCTGGGGCATTAAAAAACCTCAGGAATTGGTAGCTAGTCATTAGGGCCCCAGCTTTGTGGCTATACCCTCCACTTCTTCTCTTCTTTAGATCATCCAAAGACATGGGGTTTTAGGGCCTCAACATTGTCCTTCCTCAAAAAAATCCCTCCCCTACTGACCTATTCCTGGACTTAGGGCTCAGTCAGTGTAAGACATCCATGAAACCTCCCTGGGAGGAGCAGCACTTTTGATTATCAGTTATTTAGCACCTTAGCATGATATAACTTAATCTTTAAATAGTGTTGAAAGTTTTTCTTAACACTCTGGCACTTATACTTACTCCCCATAACACACCCATGATAGCAATAGTGTTATCATACCCATTTTACAGATAGCGTAATTAAGACTCAGACTTTAACTTATCTAAGGGTGCATACCTTAAAAGTCTCAGAGAGTGAGGCCTCCAGCTCAGATTATCTGAGTCCAGATTCTGGAGTCTTTCTTCTGCATCATATTGCCTGTCCTTCCCAGATAGTTGCCCTAAAAAAGAGACAGATAACCCCTTAAAAAGAGTTGAAAATAAAAGGAAGATTTTATTCTTCTAGGAGATCAGGAATGGCTTCTTGAAGAAGTTAGGTAGCATTTGAGCTGGATCTGAATGATTTGTACATTAGAAGAAAGGAGGAAAAATATTTCAAGGAATGTAAATAGCATGAGCAGAGGATGGACAGGCAGTGGGGTCTTCTAGGACAGTACAGAAATTGGAAAGCAGTTCACTCCGGTTGGGGCAAAAAGGATAAAATAAGAGTTGTAAGAAGGAAGGCTGGGTAGGAGGTTGGAGGCAGTTGGGGAGAGGGGGCATTGAGTGCCAAGCTAAGGAGTTGGTGTTTAGTATTTGAGTGGGGAAGAAAGATGATCAAACTTGACCATGAGGAAAGTCATTCTGGCTGCCCAGTGGAGAACAGATTGGAGGGGGAGAGCCTGCTGTCAGGAAGCCCAGGTAAGAAACGATGACAATGGTCTAGGTGAGAAATAATGAGGGTCTGGACTGGGGGCAGTTGTAAGAATGGGTAGAAAAAGGAGTTGATGTAAGAGGTCACAGTGTCACCACAATTGACAGCTGATTGGATGTGGGAGCTGGAGGCAGGGAGGAATAAGTGATGGCAAGGCTTGAGACTGAGTGGGCAAGGATGCCATTCACAGAAAGAGCCCAGCCGGCGGGGAAGGCAGAGGGAGGAGTGGGGAGGGCCTTGGATCTGACAGAGACTCTAATGATTCCTCCTGCAAAGCCAGCTCACCAAGCACCCTGAACTGTGAAGAACCAGTTCCTTCCTTCCTTCATTCATTCATTCTCCAAATTTGTATAGACATCTGTTACATGCCAGCTTATTCTAGGCTCTGGGGATACATTGCTGAAAAGATGAACTTCTTGCCCAAGCTCTACCAGGGGAGGCAGAAAATAAAACATAAGCAAAGATAAAATAGTTCAGGGGGTGAGCAGTGCTTTGGAGAAAAATAATGCAGGATGAGGGGTGACTGGGTGGAAGGGGAGAGGAAGAGATTTTCCTTTAAATAGGATTGTCTTTGAGGAGGTGATATTTTGGACAAAGACCTGAATGAAGTGAGAAGGAGACCTGGGGAAATAGCATTCTAAGAGGAGACCACAAGTGCAAAGGCCCTGGGGTAAGAATAGGTTGGTGTTTTCAAGGAACCTCAAGTGTGGCTTAGGAGATAGGCAAAAGAGGGAAGAGTGGTAAGGAAAAGGGTAGGAGAGGTGGTCAGAGCCAGTCACATAGGTGCTGATAGGCTGAGCAATGAGAAATTGCGTGGTGTTAATGAGTCCAAGAGAACCTGAGTCCTAGTCTCCTTATATTCTTAGTGCAGACCGAGCTTGGACCTCCGCAGTGGCTCACTAAATAGTTGTTGAATGAAAAAATGCTGGAAATGACCATTTATCAATGAGACTTCATATCTTAGACTTTATGAACCAATAAAGATATTATGGCATCATAAGGGCATAGCAAGCTGTAGTATGATCAAAATGATAAAGCTGAGATGATGAATGTATGTGTTGTCATTCAAGTATGAAAATTGGAGTGAAATCTGATATTTTATTCGGTATGGCTTAATATCATAAACACTGCAGTTGACTAAGACTAAATATTAATAGTAAATATATCTTAAATGACTGTAAAACAATTAAAACAGTGACATTTTTGGTCTTCCTTCATCCTCCCTTCCAGAGCCAATGCTTCTGGCTTCATGTCAGATTTTCTCTTGTGTAACTCTTAAGTCCTCTGCCATCTCCTTCAGGGAGATTTTAAAGAAACTCGTCTCTAGCACAAAGGCCCATGTTTGCAGGACAAGGCATTATCATCTCCCATAAATTGACAGATTCCCAAAAAGGCAGAGAGGGCAGAAATTTTAGAAGTATAAATTCTTCAGGCATTTAATTAATTGATTAAATGGATCCACAAGTGGGAATGGAGAAATTGGCTGGACCATGTGAGGGCAAGTTGACACGTGGCTCAGTCTTAGCTCTGGGCCCCCCTGGTTCAAATTCCATCCGATTCCACAGGTCTGTCACCTCCAGAAACTAGAAACTCAGGTCACCCCAAGGGGGGAAAAAAACCCTAAAAACTCTTTTAGTTTTTGAACAATGTTATTACCAAAAAGCTCTTCCTTGCCTTGAACTAGAGTATTATGGAGAATAAGATTTTTCCCCATTCTTCAATATCATCTGCATCTTATGAGATGTGGAATGAACATTGTGACCACCAATGTCTGGCAAAGCTCAGAAATTCCCAAACTCTTGGACTGAGAAAAGCTTTTCCCACTGAGCTGCGGCACATGCAACAAGAGGCACCCTCCCTCCCTGTGTCCCCCTTGAAGCAAGTGTGACTCCAATGTCCACGCCTGGGGCACAGCCTGTTGGGTGGGAAGGGGATCCCCTTGAGCTACATGCGGTGGAGCCATAGTTTGCAGGTATGGAAGGGAGCAGGCATCTTGGTGGAATTCCTAACTTTGGACTAATGTAGGGGTAAACTGTTCACAGTTAAATCCCCTGGTTACTGGGATGGCAAAATAAATACCCTATATTGCCCTCCCTTGTTGTGGCGAGGTGGTTGGTTGCAGTCATAAGAGAGACATACCAAGTTTCAACATGTCTTTCTGAAGAGTCGACATGAACTATTCCCCTCACCCCCAATCTCCGGAAGCCACTCAGAAGGGACTTTAGTGGTGGTGGCACATGGGTATCCGGAGTTGACTTTGAAGATTCTCCTAAGACTGATGACCGGTATATTTCATCATCTGCCTAAGGGTGGTGCCCAGCCTTTAAAAAATAAATTACAATTGTGAAAATAACATAACTGGACTCCATACGAGAAAACAAATATAATATTAACCATTATTTTTATGTTCCATTCTATGTTTTCCATAGATCTATATTTTGTAATAGTTGAAATCTGTCCATACATAGTTTTATAGCCTGAATTTTTCACTTAATGTTTTACCATAACTTCTCTGTACATACATGGTCATCATCTTATCCTCAGTGACTTTTTATACTTTATTTAACCTTTTTTTATTGCTGGCTGTAGTCAGGAGTGAGCATGTCCGTGTACACGGCTTTTCTGTCTCAGAGTCTCAGGGCATCTGTTTGAAGCATCCTCGAGGGGTATGACGGGACTAAGGGTGGTAGAGAGGGGTGCAAAGAAGAAAGCATGTGGTGGCCCCAGGTCCTGGGGTAGGAAGGGAACAGGGAACACCAGAGCTGGAGCCAAGGAGAAGATGGTGAGAGGGAGGTGGATCACGGGCCAGGAGGCCACCACGGTCACAGAGCACTGGGGATGGCGGTGGCAGAGGGGTGTACAGCTCTGACAGATTGCAGAGAGAGTTCCGCCAGTGTTTTGTTTGTTTGGTTTGGGATGCATTGACTTTTGGTAAAATATACATAAAATTTACTATTTTAACCATTTTTAAATGTACAATCCTGTGGCATGAAGAATATTCACAGTGTTATGCAACCATCACCACCACCCATCTCCAGAACTTTTTCATCTTCCCAGACTGAAACACTGTACTCCTTAAATACTAATTCCTCATTCTCATCTTCCCCAGCCCCTGCCAACCTCTATTCTACCTTCTTTCTCCATGAATTCGCCTAGTCTAGGTACCTCATATAGATGGAATTATATAATATTTGTCCTTTTTTTGTCTGGCTTCTTCCACTTAGCCTAATATTTTCAGGGTTCATCCATGTTGTGGCAGGTATCAGCATTGCATTTCTTTTTAAAGCTGAATATATTCCATTGTATTTAATATGCATATACCACATTTTGTTTATCCATTCATCTGTTTCCTCTTTTGGCTATTGTAAATAATACTGCTGTGAATATTAGTGTGCTCGTATCTGTCTGAGCTCCTGCTTTCAATTCTCTGGGGTGTATACCTAGCCATGGAACTGCTGGATCATATGGTAATTCTAGGTTCAAAGGTGTAGGGTGCTTTTTTTAAAAAAAGGTCTTTTGTGTGCCCCGCATGAAAAAGACCACTGAGTGAAGTCTTGGGAGTGGAGAGTCCAGGAAGAAGCCATTCATTTTAAAAAGTAAATTTTGTTTGGAGGTAATAGGAGGGAAGAGGGAACAGAATACAAATGAGTCCAACCTCCATTTCTGAAGAATTATTGTGATTTAGAAGCATTGTGGGTGGAAAAAGAAAGCTCTCGGGAGAGATCCTAGTGGGTGGAATTCATTCACGCATGCAAGTATTTACTGTGCTGGACGTGGTGGTGGACACAGGACCCTTGGCAATCAACTGGACCACAAGGACCCTGCCTGCAAGGAGCTAATGCTAGTGGGGGCGCCAGAGAAGTAACCTGGCAACAGTGGTCCGTGTTGATGCGTGCTGTTGCGATGATAATGATAAAGCACTACCTTTTGCTGAGCGCTTACTACATTATCTCACCTAACCTTCGTAGCAGTTGAGTGAACAAGGTTTTTATTATCCTCAGTTTGCAGGTGAGGAAACAGATTCAGAGAACTTGAGTAAGTTGCCAAGAACACAGAGCAGGTGAATGGCAGAGCCAGAATTCAGACGGAGGCAGTTAGTGTGCTTTGGTGCTGGCCGAGGGCTGGGGAGCGTGGGACAGGCACCTGCCCAGGTGGAGGTCAGAGAAGACTTCCCGAAGGAAGAGGTCCGGCGAGCGTTTTAGTGTAAGTCAGCTGTGTTCTTCTTTGGCCCATGGTTTAAGAAAATGGTTTTCTGTAGTAGCAGCAGTAGCATCCAGCCCTGCGTCCAGTGACTGCAAACTCATTTCAGAGGGAGATGATCACTTTTGTCATCCTTGGTGCTTATCGTGAGGCAGGAGGGCCGGCAGCAAAGCATGTCCCTTCCCCACTGACATCTGCTGTGTCTCCTACTTCCCCGCTGGCCTGCGTCCCCTTCGGTGTCTGGGGTGCCTTAGAGGGACCTCCTGGGCCTAGGCAGCTTCAGGCCAGTGATCTGGAGTTAGGCAAATGCAAGGCCCAGCAGCGGCAGTGAAGATCCTACGTCCACCTTCCGTGCCACATCACTGTCCCAAGATGCCTGGACCTTGTGGGTTCCCGCCACCTCCAAAGCCCTGTCTCCCCCAGACACAGATGTCGCCAGTTCCCCATGCCCTTTCCATTCCTTTGTGGCCCCCCATGGCCTGCAGCAATGTCCCTCGACAGGGACTCCACTGGCCCTTGGGCGGGAGAGTTCTTTGCTGTGAAAGCATCGCGGGCCCATCCCCTGTTTATTTGCCGGTGGTGCCCTTCAGTCACTGTGACAGCCAGAAGCACTCACACACATTTTTGAAGTATATTTTAGAAGTAGTCGAGTGTTCAGATCTTAAGTGTTCTGCTCAGTGAGTTTTGACAATTGTACAAACTCGTGTAGTCACCGCCAAGATCAAGACAGGAACATTTCCATCACCCCTGAAAGTTCCGAGGTAACAACTGTTCCCGTTTCTGTCATCGTACGTGAGTTTTTGTCTGTTCTTGATCTTCATATAAATGGAATCATCTAGTATGTGGTCTTTTGTGTGCTGAAATAGTCTTTGAGATCCATCCATGTTGTCCCATCGCGCCCCCCCCACACAGAGATTCCTAAATGCCAACGAGAATGACAATACCTGCCTAACTCCCTCTGCGATAAAATGGCCTGTGTGTTAGCATCAGCGTGTCTTAGGCTGAGAGGCTGACGCATGAAGCCCTGTGCCGTGTGGTGGGAGTCCCTCTCCTGCCCGCCCTCCGGCCACACCGAGGTGCCTCCTCCTCCAGGCACACCTTGCCCTCTCGCCTCTCCAGGCCTTTGCCCCTGGCATATTCTCTGCTTGGGACGCCCTCCCCACTGTCCTTCAGGTCTCTTTTGTGCAGCCTCCCGGCCCCTCCCCTTGTGCCCTCCCGTGTACGCCTGTGAGACAGCCCTGGTAGACACTTGACACGTTTCTGACTCTGCTCCCTGGGCTGGGTGCTGGTGGCGGGCAGGGCCTGGGCCTCAGCTATCTGTGTGTCCCCACAGGCCCAGCACAGGGCCCGATAGTGAAGAAATGGATATAAGATTATAGCAGCTTTTGCCTCAAGATTATCTCAGAGACAAACTGCATTTAAAATAACCATGCAAAATGTATTCCAAACCACCCTCTGAAGCTGATAAAAGAAAGGTGGTCAAAAAAGACATGAAGTCTAATCTCCGTCTACAGATGATAAATGTAGACTGGAACTTCCTGCCAGTGAAGCAGAGACCTTCACCCCTTCCCCAGCGGACCTGGCACCATGAGAAATGGCATTGATGAGTGCAAAGTAGCTCAGCTCAGGGAGCCAAGGGCAGGGGAAGAGATCAGGGTCAATCAGGGAAGGCTGCCTGAAGGAGGTGAGTTCCAAGGGTTTTTAAAGAGTCGTCTGTGTTGAGCCCAGGAGAGAGCTGAAAACATGAGCCAGGGCAGCCTGGATTGTGGGCCTGCTCTGTTCTCCGTGACCCTAGTACTGAGTCTCATGCAGCTGCCCTTCCCTCCTCTTTCATTCCTTTCTACCCCTTTCTTCCTTCTTTTTCTCCCACTTGGCCTCTCCTCCCCATTTTCCTTCCAACTCTGCGTGTAGAGGAAAGAGCTGGATGTACATTGGCCTGCCTTCCATCCCTCCTCCTCTGCACTGGGCTCCCTGTCATGGGGGATATAGAAGGAAGACCGTCCCTTCCCCCTTCTCAGCCCGGGCAGCTCGCAGAAGCCAAAGTTTTGGACAGGAGAGCCAGGGAGCAGCCCAGCATGGGAGCGCAGTTCATGGCCAGGTTCCGAGTCACAGAAACACTGGGGGAGAATTCAGCCACAGGAGAGGCCAGTGTGCGCTGGACTCACCGGGGAGATTCCCTAGAGGAGGCCTGAGCTGAGGTGGAGCTTGGACGGGCAGGAGGCCACAGCTCGAAGGGGAGGAGCAGGGAGGCCTGTCCAGGCAGAAGGAACAGGGGACACCACGACTGGGAAGCAGGAGGGAGCATGGCGGGTGGGGCAGGCTGATTTCATGGTGTGGGAGGATTTGGGGACTCCTGCAAAGTCGGATTTCCAGTTCTCTTACGCACCCTTCCAGGTGACGTGGGGACCTGGAATCAGCCTGGAGCTCTCCAGAGGGCAGAGGAGGTTCCTCTGGGAAGGTCCCTCTCATCCTCAAGCTGTTCTTTCTTGTGTTGTTCTCATTAGCTCCAGAAACACCTGACAGAGCCTGAGGAAATCGGAAGCAGACCTTTGTAGCTGGTGGCACTGCCTGGCACAAAGAGCAGGAGTGTCTCCCATGCTAGGTTGACTTGGAGGGAGACAGGAAATGCAGCTTTGAGCCAGGGCAGCAGGGTGCCTGCCTCAGGATTGCCAGCTCTTTCTGTATACATCACTCGCTTTCTAGGCTTCGTCACAACCGTGTACCTCTTGTCACTTCCTTGTTACATGGGAGGAAACTGAGGCTCAAAAAGGTGAAGACACTGGCCCAGGGCCCCATGGGGATTAGGTGGCAGCACACAGCATTTCACCCAGGTCTCTCTGCCTCTGAATCCGTCCTTTTTCCATATGGCCATGGTTGTGTGACCTAAGAATTGTCAGTCTGTTGTGCTTTGAGGGATCCATCCCGGTGACTGAGGGCCTCCGTTCACAGCCTGCCCTGGGCCCAGGTTTCCAACTGTCACTGGCAGAAGGCAGTGAGAGGATCGGCCATCCTTGGCCCAGGACTGGGCTCTGTCCTGTCTTCTCCTTTGGCCACCTGAGCAGGACCAGGTGACCACTCACCTGCTCTCCTGTCAATCCCTAACCCCTCTAAGTGCCTGTAGCTCCTGCACAGTGGGATAATGATGTCTTCTTTGTGGGGTTATCTCAAGGCGCTGATGAAATAAGGTGTTGGAAGGCATGTGGCACATAGTAGGTATGCAGCTGGTATGTATTAAATTTGAATTCAGGTGGTCATGCCCTTTTCAGCCTTGACTCCTGGTCCCACCGGGATTTTTTTTTTTTTTTCCTAGTTCATTCTCTTTCCTGGCTAGAGCCTTAAGATCCAGTTAATGTTTCCAAACCTAGCCTTTGCCCTCCTCTCCCAGGCCTTGCTTCTGACTCAGTTTGTCTGACTCTTCCGCCAGACCCTAAGGGGCCAGGATCTTTGCAGCCTGTGTTACCACAGCCTGAGCACGGAGGGTTAAATCAGCTTGGGGTGGGGCCCCTGATAGGGAACTGGAGCCCACAGTGGGGTATAGCCAGAGCTAGGGGCCTCCCTAGCCTCAGGTGGGAGCAAACTTAGCTGTGAACTTCAGCTCTCCCCTCTTTAAGTTCATCCAGGCCCTGGGAGAAGAAGGAGCTTTGTAAGCAATGAAGAGCAAAGCAGATGCCAGAAGAAGTCATCATGGTTGATCCGGAGCAAGGCACAGCCTGCACTGGCAGTCCAGGCCAAGGGACAGCATCAGGGACATCTAGAGATGAAACCAGAGGCACAAAATAATGTGTGATCAGAGTGGGTGTGTACCCAGCACAGGCTAGGTCAGAATTCTAGTTCCGGGGGAGATGGGAGAGCTGTAAGGGTGGACAAGGCCTCAGTCCTAGAAGGCAGAGACTCCGCCTGCCAGGGCAGAAGGCCAGTGCTGCGATGGGGCCTGTGTCAGCGCCAAACAAGCAACAGTGAGACCGAGTTAAAGCTCTTAACAATGACGGTAATATTGGCTGGCATACTATGTGCTCTTCCAAGAGCTTTAAGTTTACTCATCACAGTAGCATTCCGAGTAAGGTGGTACTGCTGGTCCATTTTAAAGATGGCGAAACTGAGGCATAGAGAGATTGAGCAAAACTCAGGACCTCTGCCAACGCTAGCAGCATGACTCCTCCCATTCTAGCTTGAAATCAGCCATGGTGGGAGCACTTACACCGTAGAAGCTGGCCAATGCCACAAATGAGGGCTTTTTTTAAGAACCAGTTTACTAGCACACTGCAAGACTCTTGCCAGAGTCTCCGTGGACCTCCTCTGTGGGGAGAGAAACAGACAAGGCCTGATGCACAAGATGATGAAAACTAACATTTTTAGGAGCTTCCTGGACCCTGTTCTGAGCACCTTACATGCATCTCATGTAAAAGCTCTGCAGTGTAAACACAGTTATCCCCATTTCACTGATGAAGAAACTGAGGCATAGAGAAGTCAAGTATCTTGCCCAAATCAGGCCGCCAGTGGGAGAGCCTTGATCCACACTTGGGCAGCCCAGTGACAAAGCCTGTGTGTTTACTACTTCTATGGTGTTTTTAATGAGCCATTTGTAAATTCAAAGACTCTAACCCTCTTTTCAATTGTGTTTTTTAAGGAATATTTTTTGAACGTTTGCCTGGTGCCAGATACAGTATTAGGTATGGGAAACAAGCAGGTCCATTTCGGAGATTATAAACCTAGTACTTTAAAGAAAGCCTAGGCCTGGTGTTGAGGCAAACTGAGTTTGAAGCCTGGTTCTGCCACTTCCCAACTGTGTGACCTTGACCAAGTGACTCAGTCTTTCCAAGTCCCAGTCTCCACATGTGTAGGAGGAGGATGACTGTGTTTACCTCGCAGAGCGAGAGTGAGAAGTGAATGATGTAATACACGACAGTGCTTGGGAGACTGTGCAGCACGCCGAGCCCTCCGTAAAGGGAAGCGGCTGTGATTACAGACCACAGGTTTGGTACAGGCGTGGCTCGGTGCGAGGCAGAGATACAGGCTTCTCCATTGGCAATGACCTTGCGCAGAGTGAGAACAGGGAGTGCCCAGCTCTTCCTATGGGAGCAGGGAAGATTCTACTGAGGAGGTGGACGTCCTGGTGGACGTTTGAACAGGGTCTTAAAAGACAGAGTTTTCCAAGTAGAGAAGGGAAAGGGGGGCTTTTCCAGTAGAAGGAAAAGTACATTCCAAGGCAGCATAGCTACCTGACTAACTGAACGGAAATACCAGAACACCCCCACCCCCAAGAGGTGTGATCACAACTTCGCATTTGTGATCGCCTGTTTTCCCTTTGCAAATTAAACTGCATACCTTGGTGGGGGTGGGGGAGTAGAGAGAGGAAGCAGAATAGGATGTTTTCAGAATCTTGGAGAGCAGAGGATTAGACCAAATGACCTTTGAACTCCAAAATCCAGCTTTTCCATCATCTTTTGGGCTCCTGTCTGCCACACAATTTACAATCAGGCAGGACCACAGCTGAATGCCACCTCTGTCGTCATTGGCTCAGGTGGAATCCTCCCTCCACACTAGAAGTTGGGCTCCATGGACCACGGCCTGTTTCCCTGGTGCTGTGAGCGCCCTCTGCTGGTTCACGGCCATTCCACTGTCAGCCTCGTTAAACCCTGGCGGCAGCCCCAGAACTGAAGCCTGACCTGTAAGGAAAGGTCTAAAGATCATCTCATTCAACCCCTTTGATTTTCATTTGAGGCTGCTGAGACTCAGGTAGGGGAAATGACTGGCCCAATGACTGGCCCAAATGACTAGCCCAAATGACTGATGGAACACAACTGCCACCGTCACATACTCCCCCCGCAGCCAGCCCTCCAAGGCCAGCTCCCCGGGCTGCTGCTTCCAGTGAGGAAACCCGAGTCCATGATGCAGGGCAGGGCTTCCGGTCAGTCTGCTCCTGGGGAGGGCACGGCAATGAGCTCCTTCAGGGCCCTGGACAAGGGGACAGGCACAGGAATCTCCCTATGGCTCCTTCACTAACTCTCTCACTGTGTGAGCCTAGCAGAGTCACTTCACCCCCTGGGCCTTAGTTTCTTCATCTATAAAATGAGGATCATCACATGCTACCCCATGGTGAGGATTTTTTTAAAGAGCATATAGAAAGCAAGCGCTATAATGTTCACTGTCTTCCTATGTGTGGGGTATTGTTTTCACCAAAGGCTAAAAAGTGGACAAGGACAGAGGTTAGGATTAGGGGTGGCAGGGGGCAGATCTGTAATGACGAACCATGTGGCTTTGGGGAGATCATTTCATTTCTCTGAATCTCCATTTCCTCCCCTATAAAATGCGGGTAATGCTAGTATGTTCCTCTGAGGGCTGTCGTAAGGGTTAAATATGCCATCACCTGTAAGGTCCTTAGGGCAGTGCCTGGCCTGTGTGGTGCGGGTTCCGTACTGGGGGCTGCCCTTTCTGTTGTTAAGACTATTGTCATTGTTGCACTCTTAATGAGTCAGGGGCCTGTGGAAGACAGCCCTGAACGGTGGCCCTAAGATTGGTTCTGCCCTCTCCTGCTTCCTTCCTCACTCTGATCACCTCCTCCTCTCCCTTTCCATCCTCACCAACCTGGCCATGAGAGAAGAGAGTGTGGATTTTAGAGGCTGGGAAGGTCCACAGAGCCTGAGGTGGATCACAGGGAGGTTCTCGACCCTGTACCCCAAAGCTGCAGTCAGGACAAAATGCTCTGGACTCAGCCATGAGCCCCGGATCTCTCTCGATGCTGCCAGTGCAGCTCGCCCCTGCTGCTTAGGTCCCGGCAGGGTGGCCAAGGCCAGCAGAGAATCTTTGTGTGCCTCTGCTCTCACCCAATCTAGGAATTTGGCAAGACAGGGGCTCCTCCCTCCTCCCTCCAGCCCCCTCCTCCTGAGAGCACAGGGGGCAGCAGGTAAATTCAGTTCACACTGGGCCTTGGGCCCAAACCACAAACACTGCAGGCCTCACAGTGCCTTCCTGTTGTCAGCGGGGAGGGGCACATGGTCCTGGGATGCCTCACCTGCCCTAAGGCTGCCCCAGACCACTAGGCAATGTGCAGAGCCCTTTGCCCTTTCTAAAAGATGGGTTCCCAGCCCTTTCCTGGGAGTTTGTGCATTGTCTATACCCCAGTGGTCCCCAGCCTTTTTGGCACAAGGGGCCTGTTTCATGGAAGACAGTTTTTCCATGGACTGGGGATGGAGGGGGAGGAGTGGTGCGGAGCTCAGGCGGTGATGCGAGGCCCATTTCCTAATGGGCCATGGACCGGTAACAGGCCACGGCCCCAGAGTTGGGGACCCCAGCTATACTTGCGTCTTCCTCCCACCACCCTCATTTCTCCTCTGTGCTGTGCCTTTGTTGGTCATTTGCACAGTTCCTGAGCACCTGCTGTTTACCAAAATGATAGTCATTTTCACATTTCTCTTACTCACTGGTAATTCCCCCCTCAATCCTGGGTGGAAGGTATTATCAGCCCTGTTTGACAAATGAGAAAAATTTAAGGCCCAGAGTGATAAAGACACTTTCCCAAAGCCACACAGCTTTATTAGAGCAGAGTGAACATCTGTCCTCAGGGAAGGCTTCCTAGAGCAGTTGAAGATTAAGCCGGAGCTTAAAGTCTGGGTTGATTTTGAGGATGAGTGCAAAGAGGTGATGTTGTTCCAGGCAGGAGAGATGACCTATGCAAAGAGGCAAAAAAGAGAATGTGCTTCGTGGTCATGGGGGTGATGGAGAGGCAGTTACAATTTGAAACTAGAGTGGCTGGAACAGGTGGTTCAGCAAAGGGGGTGGTCCCCAGCTACAGCTCCATGCCAGGACACCCTCATCTCTTACCTGATTGCCACACCCACTCTTCATCTAGTCTCAGGGCTTCCAAGTCAAGAATCTATTCTTGGCACTGGTGGGTTTCTTAATCCTCAATATTGGGCATGGAAGAAATGTCTCGTTGTGCTCCTTAAATGAAATTACACTGGACTCAGAGCTTCCCATCATCCCTAGCTGGGAGGAAATTCAATCTCAGTAATTACTAGGGTGCCCCTCCCCACCCGCTGCCACAGCCATCATGCCAGGGGTGTTTCAAGGAAGCCATGCTGGTTACAGCTGTGACAGCCCCAGCCCCGCCTGCAGGCCCCCTCCAGGTCTGCTGTGTCTGTGCCCTGTGGAGCGGGCACTGTGTGGGGTGGGCACTGTGTGGGGTGGGCACTGTGTGAGGTGGGCACTGTGTGGGGTGGGCACCGTGTGGGGCGGGCACTGTGTGGGGTGCTGCGGAAGCCCCGGAGGCTGAGATCCAGCCCTCTCTACGTACCTCAGCGCCATTCCCAGGTGGTCCTGTCCCTGCCCACACACACCAGCCACCAGTCATGGAACCCATGTGCTCGTCACCTTCCCGGGCCGGGAGACCCCTCTCCACCGCCTCACACTCCCCCCTCCTGACCAAGAGCCCCTCCCTCAAGGTGCTCCAGCTGGCATATGACAAAGACCAGGAAGGACAGCTCCTCCAGGAACTTGCCTTTTGGTCCTGCAGCCAAACCTCTCTGGAAAGAAAGGGAGAGAGAAGGAAAAAACCACAGATTAGCATCTCAGTAACTTGTTCTTTCCCATGCCGTACTCCCTTTCCACACCCCCCATGTACACTGAATTTCTCTCCGCTCCTTGAATGGCTCCTGCTTTCCCTCAACCCCAGGCCCATCTGCGTGCCCCCCTCCTGCCTGAACACCCACCCCCCCCCCCCACAACCACAGGCCCCTGCCTCTCACCTCTCACTAGAGATGTCACTTCCTGGGAACCTCCCCTGACTCCTGCCTCGTTGGGGGCCTCATCACTCTCCCAGGGCCCCCTGTGCCTCCATTGCCTTTGTTCTTACCTACATTTCCCATAAGATGCTTATAGTCATTGTGTTTCCAGGGCCACAAAGGAGGCCTGCACATTGTAGGTGTTTAGTAAACATGAGTTGAACAAAAGGATGGTCCAGTCCCTGGATCCGACTCACGTGAAAGAAGGAAAACTGTGTTGCCCGAGCCCCTCAGCAGGCTGGGCCTGTCCAGCACCCTTCTGGGTTCCTTCCCTGGGGCCTCTGCCACGCCCACACCCTGCCTCCCACCAGCGGAGCAGGGATGGAAGGGAAGTCATTCATCTGGGCACATCCCAAGCAGAGAACACTTAGCCCCTGTGTTTGGGATCCAGAACACTCAAGTTTGCAGTCTGCTCAGACTTGGGGACAGATGGCTGGACAGTGGACAGCTGGGCAAGGAGGGTAGGCAGCTTGGCAGGATGGAAATAGCAGTGAACTAAGCATTGGGAGTCCTGGGCTCGGAGCCTATCCGTTCCACAAGTTTGCTGCACGCATCAGTCTGGGTTCTCTGGTTGCCAGCAACAGAAGCGGAAAAGATATTTATTAGAAGGCTTTGGGGTATGACGCAGAAATGACAGGTAACTGAGTTCTGGTTCTGGGCTCTCTGTGTGACAAGGGGCAGGCAGGGCACCGAGGGAGGAAAGAGGTGACTCCCAAAAGGAAATCTGGCGTTTGTTAGCTCCCTGCAAACAACTGTTGACACACTGTGTGACCTGAGACTCGTCACCTAACCGTGCACCTCATTTTCCCCATCCGGGTGTTCTGAAGCCGGCTTCTCTGCCCCGTTCACATCTCCAGTTCGCTTTTTGCTGACCAAACTTCCTGCCCTGGCCCCAGATGTCAGCCCCCCCTGTCTGGACCCCTTGGGAATGAATTATGAGGGAGCTAGGTGAGTGAGCGTGTGTGTGGTCCCCCGCAGCCTGCCCACTGAGGGGGCCGAGCCTTCTCCGCCTGCGTGCTCTGGGGCATGTGACTCATTCGCATGAGGTGGTCAGCCCCGTTATTCCTTTTCCGTGAAACCAGCATGTCCTCTGCCCCTGCATGCTGAACATGCTCGTGAAAATCCGGATGGAATTATGGGCTTCTTTCTGGCCGTGGTCGGGCCGTCTTCTCTAGGTAGGGAAGCTCCTAGCTGGAGTCTGCCCTCCCAGACCCTGCAAAGCCACCAACCCTGAGTCCCTGTCACTGCCCTACATTTGACCTTTAACATGTACATCAACAGGCTCAGGCCGTGTACTGAACGCCTGGGATGCAGAGGTAGTTGAGGGGGTGAGGATGCTCCCAAGTCACTCGGAAGCCAGTGGGGGAGGCAGGTGCATCCACAGCTAACTATAGCAGCAGAACAAAGTACAGACAAAGGGAAGTGTGAGCCAGGTGTGCGGAGGAGCCCGGAGGAAGGGGAGCTTGATTCTTCCTGGGAGATCAGGGAGTGCTCCATGGAAGAGGTACCACTCGAGTCGCACCCAGGAGAATGAGTAAGATTTTTAAAAACGGGGAAAGGATATTCCAGGTTGAGGGAACAGCATGAACAAAGGCTGTAAGTTAGGAATGGACAGATTTGATTCAATGAATAGATACGTCTGCTGGGGTCAGAGCTTTAGGGGATGGATAGAGCTCAATGTTGATAGTGAGGGTTGCTTAGGGGGTGCCAGGAGCAGGAAGCCCAAGGTAGAGGGCATGTCTGCCTGGGGTTGGCTCAGCCTCACACCCAGGAATCCTAGTCTCAGCATCCCAATTCCTCCTCACTCAGAGGGAGCGGGCTCAGGCTCTTCTGCCTGCCTCACCAAACCTTCCAGCTCTTTCTCTGCCTAAGTCCCAGGCAAAGCTGGCATCCACTCCAGGTTATCTCCTAAAAGCCCCCACCCCAGCCCCCAGGCAGAGGGGAAGTGCCCCTGTTAGAACACTTTACCAGCCCACAACTGTCTGTTCTACGTCTACCCCGCCACCCATGAGCCCCTGGAAGATGGGGTGGGTGGTCCCGGAGGGTTTCCAGCACCCAGCCCTGGCGTGTGCATGGTACAGCTTACCTTCACATTTACGAACGAACAAATGAAAGTAATGGCATTCAAGCTGCAGGGGGCTTAAAGTCTGACCCCTTTATTTTATAGATGAGGCATCAGACTCACGGTGAGGAAAGGATTGCCCAAAGTCATAAGCATGGTGGGAGCAGAGTATTAAAGAGCAGACTGGTTCATAGCAGCACTGTTCACAATAGCCAAAAGGTGGAAACAACACAAATGTAAAGTCTGCCCTACAGAGGAATATTATTTAGCCCTAAAAAGGAATGAAGTGCTGATACATGCTACCGACTGGGGTGAACATTATGCTAGGTCAAAGAAGCCAGACACAAAAGGCTACATATTTTATGATTCCATTTATATGAAATATCCAGACTAGGCAAATCCTTAGAGAAAGAAAGCAGATTAGTGGTTGCCAGGGGCTAGGGTGCGGGGAGGGGGGAAAGCGGAGAATTGGGAGTGATCCTTAATGGATACAGGGTTTCCTTTTGGGATGATAAAAATACCCTGGAACTATATAATGGTAATGGTTGCACAACATTATGAATGTATTAAATGCCACTGAATTAGACACTTGAAAATGACTAAAATGGTAAATTTTATGCTGTGTGAATTTCACCACAATAAAAAGGGTAGTTTGGGACCAGATCAGATGCTACCATCTGGGTCTAATGTCCATTCCTCAAACGCATGCCGCTGTCCCCCCCCTTCCCGTTACAGACCTCCCAGGCCACATGTGGGGCAGCCCATGCCACCTCTCTCAGGCAGGGAAGCCACACTGTCAGGTGGGAGAGGGCTGCCCCACCCAGGGGTCAGGATTCCTGGCTTCTAGGCTGCTGCTTGCTCGTGTGCCGCTGCTGAGGGCCACCCCATCCCACCGACCAGCCGACTTTCGATCAGTGCCAAATATCCCATACATCTCAGGCCTCCCTGCCTTGCTCTTGCTATTAATATTTGCTCTATGCAAGAAGTTCTTTCTCTCTCGACCCGTCGTCTACCTAGATACATCTTTTAAGAATCAGCTCCTGTCTTCCCCTTGGAAAGGACTTCCTCCTCCGCTTCCCCCTCACCACAACCTGAGCTGAGCCTTCCCCACGGTGTCACATGCAAAGCAGGCATCAGGGTGCAATCACGTGTGCATCTCTGTCTCCTCTGGAAGACTGGGATCCTGTAAGGAGCGGCCTGGATTGTTCATCCTTGTATTCCTGGGGCAGCTCGGGGCCTTACTCACAGAAGATGCTCAGCAAAAGTTTGTTGAATAAAGCAATGGCTTTGGGAAGGTTCTTTCTCTCCTGGACATCGTCCATCAGTGAACTAGGGGCAGGCTGGGTGATTTCCAAGGCCCTTCATTGCTGGGGTTCTCTGGTCCTAAGAGCAGCAGTGGGGAGCCAGCCCAGCAAGTTTGCAGCCTGTTGTTAGAGGCCAGCTTTCTGCTCCTGTTGCCCAGCAGACAGAAGTGGGGAGGGAGGGAGGGAGCTTGCAGCAATCCACTGCAGGTAGCTATTTCTGCTCCTGGGGGGAGGGAGGAGGGCAATGCCCAGAGACGGGGCTTCTCCATCCAGCCTGAAAGGGCCATCTGCTCTTTTTGGAAATCTAAACCCTCCCCTGGACAGCCTAGACGTACAGGTTTTGGGTAGGGTTGCCTGGAGTCCTTCGACTACTGGGCAGAGCGGCAGGCTCTTGCTCCATTTTCCTCTGCAGTCAAGAGGTGCTACTCTTTCTGCTTTTCTGATTATGAAATTAGTCATTTTCTAGGAAGCTTATTTATAGAGTCTGCTGCACACATGCAGCACTGAGCTATTCTGAACACAGCTTGGGGCCTGGGAGGCTTAAGGTGTGAAAGCAGGTGTGAGTCACACACGGGTCCCCTTCCAGAGGTATCCGGACCTTGCCTTTCTGCACCCAGCCAGGGGCAGCCCTTATGGGCTGTCGTCCAGCTGCTCTTTAGGGTAGAGAAAGAAAAAGTTTAGGATTGAGAGCTCGGGGATAGGTGCTCTCAAATCTGATCCCTGCAGCCGCCAACTCGATACACAACCTGGAGCAAGTCAGACCCCCATTCTCTGCCTCAGAGAATGAGGGGCCTTCCAGACCTGTTATTCTCTGGCTGTCCTAGACAAGAGCTGTGGAGGAGGCTTCCAAGTGGCTTAACGAAGACCCGCCCACAAAGCAGCTCAGGTGGTGGTCATACTTGAGGTTCTTGATGTTTCTTCCAGAATGTCAGGGTGACATTCACTTATTCCACAAGCATTTTTTTATTGAACACCTCCTGTGAGCCAGGCACTGTGCTAGGCTTTGAAGATATTAATACAGTGGTAAATAAGACACAAGTAGTGGTCCCAGCCCTCCTGTAACCTACAGCCTAATAGTTGAGACAGATGTTAAGTAATTAAAATGATATTTGCAACTGTGTCAAGTATGTACTATGAGTAAAAAAGTACTGAACAGTAGAGCTGAAGGGGTTCTCCAGGCAGAGAGAAGCCCTTCAGTGTACAGTGGCACAGGCAAAGCCACTGTAAAGAAAGAGCCTGTCCGGTGTGGCTGGAGTGCAAAGGTCAAGGGGAGAAGGGACATGAGACAAAGTTAGAGGGATAAACTGGGGCCAGACCACACAACATCTAGTGAACTATGTCAAAGGATTTGTGTCTTTGTTCTAAGTACAACAGATACCGTGGAAGTATTTTTTCAAGAAAGGCTATGTGATAAATGTTGAGTTTTAAGAAATTGATTCTAGCTCAAGCCTGCCCCATCCAGTTGTGCGGGTTGTAAACTGCACAACTTATGTAAGCCATAGCACTGGAGAAATGTGGAGGATGTTTTGGAGGCCAGCCTGTGTGGATGCCAGAAACCAGTTAAAATACTGCTGCAGTAATCTAGGCAAGCGATGATGGTGGCTTGGATCAAGACAGAGATGGTGGGGAGGGAGAAAAGTAGAACGACTCTGGAGACATTTAAAGAAAGCATTTAAAGTTAGACATTTAGCTTGAAGGTAGGGACCCCCTCTCTGCAGGAGAACTGGGCTCTGGGACTTGGGCTTCTCAGAGACCCTGCCTATTGGAATGAGGAAAAAAATAAAATAATACAATGCTAGTTAAGACCAGAAGATATCAGAGTGAGAAGGGTCACCCTTAACCTGGCCTGTCTGCCCTTAATCATTTAAAATCTACAGCTGGGTATGAAACAGGCCCCAGGACCAGTCTGGTGAGAGGCAGGATTGCAGGACTGCTGGGCAGAAAAGCAGCTGACCCCGTGGACTTCTTGGAAGTATTATGCTGGCAAGGCTGTATCAGAGGTTCTTTTGGCTGCCGGTTTCAGAAATCAAATCCCACTGGCTCAAGCTAAAAGGTGGGAATTTATTGGAAGGATCCTGGGGCCTCTCGTGGTCTTGATGGACATGTTGCCCAATCCAGACTCGGTACAGCAGGCGGCAGCGAAGCAGCTCTGAGGCCCCCAGCAGCAGATGTTTCTGGATCTTTTCTCCAGGGCACCGCAGCCACCATGATTCAGCACCGGCAACCACAGGCTCCAGGCCCTCCAGAATGCATTTTCAATGTGCACGGGAGAGAATTCGATCAACCCAGCCAGTCTGGTTTGTGTGTCCAGCCTGCGTCAGCTAGCTGCTGCCAAGGGTCAGAGACATGAAGGGCAGACGGGGCCATCGGAGGCCACGCCTGCATTCCAGGCCAGAGTAGGAGAACCCCTGTGAGTCTGTGGTTGCCCTCAGCATATGTCTACTCTAAAGATACTTCATGGGGTCTAGCTGATCTCTAGCAACCTTTTTCCAGTTCACAAGGTGAAGAAAAAAGGCTAGACCCCAGTATAGTCCTATCAGGTGCCCTGGTGGACTAGAAAGAGGGTTTTCTGATTTCAGGAGGAGAACATTTAGAATATGCAAAACACATATATAACTACTTTTTCTAGCTATTTCTAGGGAAGAGTTTTTCACGCCACTTTCCATTGCCTGCGGTACAGTGCCCTTGCCTGTCTTGGGGAGCTGGACACAGGACTGTGGGCTACCCAGAATCCTCTTCTTGTTCACCCATGGATCAAAACCACAGGAACTAGGAGGCAGAGCAGCACAGCAGTCAGAGCATGAGCCTGGAGTCCTAGACCATAATTTCAAACCCAGCTCTACCTTATTGAGCTGTGTGACCTTGGGCAAGTTACTCAACCTCTCTGAGCCTGTCTAAGAATCCCTAATTCGTGGGATCATGGTGAGGACTCAGTGTGGTAAAGTTTGTAAAGTGCTCTGCGCACAGTAGACCATCCTCTCCTGGTAGAGATGCTGACAACGATAATGGTGGTGATGCTGCTGTTGCTGACCCTGCACAGAAGACACCTGCAGAATTCTGCTCCCGCCTGTGCAGCCCGACCCCTCCATAGGTTGGGCTTTTCCTCGGGTCCTCCGATGAGGTGGGGTTATTCAAAGGGACACAGAGTATAGGAGAGGGGGCTTTTCATCTTTGCCCAGGATTTTGTCTTGATCTGGGCTCAACAGCTTTCTCTCCCCGTTTTCATCCTGCTGCAGGAGTGAGAGAAGGAACCACGCCGCTGATGACTCCAAGGGAGGGGCCCTGGACATGTGCTGCAGTGAGAGGCCGCCGGGTGAGTCTTGCCAGCACCCATGTGCCCCCAGAGCTGTGAGTGGAGAGAGGGCGCCCGGCTGGTGCCGGGGCTGGAGTAAGGCCTGGTTAGCTGTGAACTTGCTCGATGCAGCAGCGCCATAGGTCTTCCTTTCAATGGGGATTTTGTTTTTCTAATCCCTTATGCCTTTCTGACCTGTTGTCATTCAGAGCTGTTCTAGACTCACGTGGAGGGAAGAGGGGCAGCCGAGGGTGTGCTAGGAAGCAGAAAGCAGGGTGAAGAGCTGGGGAGTCCAGGGCTGGTAGGGATGTGACCACTGACCGGTGATGTGCCGGGCAGACTTCAAGGTGTAAGAGTAGGAAACACAAACCACTGGAAGACGGCATGAGCCGCGGGCAGGGTGAGGATGTGGAGAACTACCCGCCAGCCCTGTTGCGAAGCTCAGCGTGAGTGTGAAACTGCTGCTTGAGTCCAGCTGACCACACTCACGGGGACCCTCACTCTCTGCACCACGGGCCATTGCGGTCACCACGGAGACGTGCCCAGGGCACTCCTGCCCACAGGTGGCAGCATATCCCAGTTGTAGAACCAATACCCAGGTCACGATAAACAACCTTGGAAGGCATAAAGGGAAGAGGGCGGAGGATTTTTAATTTTTTTCTTTTGATTAAAGTTTTCATCATTTGTTTTTCTTATAACAAATGTCCATTGTGCAAATATTAGAAAATAAATACAAGTGGGAAAAAAGAAAAATCCCCCGTAATCCTATAAACAGCGTACGTTTTCATATCTGTCCTTTCAAACATTATGTTAAAAAAAAAAAAAAACAGCCCTTTGAATTCTAACTTTGAGGTCTCAAACCTGTACCACATCAGGAACCTCATGATTGGCAAGAAACCTTAGCACGGAGGCTTCACATGGCACTCTTTTAGATAGATGTTGGGAACAACCAGGCATGACTTTAAAGCGACGGCTCTTCAAAATAACCGGTTCATTCGCAGCCTGTGTGGGTGCCACAGCCCCTGATGGAGGCTCTTCAGGCAGCCCGAGGATTGAGCCCTTTGATGCAGTTCACCCTTTATCCAGTAGGGGGTACCATTGCTCAAAACACTTTGGGCGACCTGTTGGGATGGTCTGGGGTGGACACAATCTCCCAGGAGGAGTCGTCGTGGGGACCAGAAACGTCGAGCCTGAAGAAGAGAATTCTCTGAAGGGATGTGAGAGCATATGACTATCTGAAAGGCTGTCTTGTCGGGGGGGGGGGGGGGGGGCAGCAGATCTATTCTTTGTATTTTAGGATGATGTAAGCCCAATACATAGAAATTAAAGATAGGCCTCTTGGCCCACGGGATGCAGAACACTTTCTGGCTCTAAAAGTGGCCTAGTCATAGAACTTGATAATTCCAGAGGAAGAAAATGAGTATTCCATCACTGGAGGCATTCAAGCGTTGGCTAGGTAGACGTTGGAGAGGAAATTTCCACAATGGGTGGGAGGTCCAGATGACATCAAAAGTCCCTTTCAACTATTAAACAGTTCTGTGATTCAGATATGAGTCATAGAACTCGGAGATGATTCTACGATTGGGGACGGCCCCACTGGCTAGAAAAAAATCCACGGAAAATAGGACATGATGAATAGGGTCCAAAGAATAGCATGGCGTGGGGGAAGAAAGAGCGTGGATTTGGCATTTGAGTCTGCCTTGCGGCTTCAGGCTATGTGTTTATGGACAAGTCACTTAACCTTGCTGGCCCTCCCGTGAATGGGAACAACAGCGATGTGAACATTTATGCTCACGAGGGTCCTGGGGAAGTAAATAAATGTAACCGATGAGTCATTCATCTAGCAAATACTTATTGAGCACCTACTAGGTCTCAGGGACTGTACTAGGTGCTAGGGATATAGTGGTAAAGAAACAGACACAGTCCCTGCCCTAATAAAAGTTCATGGACAAGTTTTGCTTTGAGTTGCTTCTGGAAAATGGAATGAAGGCACAATAGAGAGGCTACAGTAGTAATACACATAATATGTTTAATTCTAACTTTCTCTCCCATTCTTCCCCCAAAGCCAGCAACCAGTGTAGAATAGAAGGGGAGTATCGGTCATGTCCATTGGAGCTGATACATTGCCTTCCTTGTGCAGTGGCCCAGGAAGTCGGTATCATGTGCTGCCCCTATCTTATGAGGGAGGGACCAAGGCCCAGGGAGGTTAGGCAGTCTATCCGAGTCACTTAGCTGGTAGAGGGAGGACTCACTCCAGGCAGCCTCTCTCCAGAGCCCGTGTCCTCACCACTACCCTGTTCTGCCTTCATTGCCCCCGTGGAGCCACCATCACCCTCTGACACCCTGTGGACAAAGGCAGGAAGAGTAGAGGTATGTTTGTGCCAAGGAGGAATTTGGAGGAGGTGGGCAAGGTCATTGTGCATGTCCCCGTCTGTGTCCTTCCTCTGGAAATCCCTACCTTTGAAGGCAAACACCTCTATTTCGTTGCTGCGTCCTCCATGTCCAGCATTTATTCCCTCATTTCTTCATTCTCTCGCTGCTAATTGAACACTGCCATGTGCTGGGCACCGTTGTAAGCACTGGAGATTCAGCAATGATCCAAACTGAGAAACTTGCCCACCCTCACAGGACAGTACTATGTGCCGGCCCCCAGCTGGGCTTGGGATGCCCACTGGCAAGCCACGTAGCCTCTCTGGGGCTCCCGTTTACAACATGGCAAGCGTAATACTCACTACCACGCAGAGTTGTTGGAGGATTCTATGAATTAATAGCTTAGAACAGCGTCTGGCACGCAGCAAGTGCTATATAGGCATTTGCTATTAGGGGAAAGATGGACAATAAATAAAGTTAGTAAAATACATAGTGCGACAAATAGTGGTAAGTGCTGTGGAGAAAATTAAAGCCAAGAAGGAGGGGATGGGAAGGGACTGGGGTGGTTTGGCATTGTAAGTAGGGTGGCCCGGAGCCTGGCGTGGCGTAGACATCCACAGATGTTTGTCAGCCCAAGACACTGACCTACACTGTAACTTGGACCTAAAAGGAAATGGAGGTTCATGGGCCGAGAGAGTTGGGGTGCTGGGCCTTTAGAAAGAGCCCCTAGGCCCTACAAGCAGCTGCACAGTGCTGGTGTCATACAGCCCTCGAGCACTCTCTCCCCTTCCCTCTGTCCTCCCCACTGGGCGAGACGGGAGGCGAGCAGAGCGAGGGCCAGCCATGCCTGCGTGACTCATTCGTTCTCACAGACACCTCCGGATGGGGACAGTGTGGCCAGCACTCCCAGCCATGGTCACCCGGGCCTGAGCCGGCGCCAGGCAGGTCATACAGTCCTCTGAGATGAGCTTTCTGTAACGGAAACATCCCCAGGCATCAACAACTCCCCCGGCAGCCCCCGCTGCCCCAGAGCCAGGCACGCGGCTCACACCCCCAGGGCGTCCCCACGTGTGCTCGCAGGCTCGTGTTCGTGCTTGCTTGCCACAGCCTCGTGCCCCCGTACACACATGCACATACCCACACACAGCCCCCAGGCACGTGGCCTGCCTCTGTCTCACGCAGCCCTGCAGGGGCGGACACGTACCTCCAGGCTCACACACCTGCCTGTCGTCTTCCTCTTGCACACTCGGCTCTCCCAGCTCCGTCGTTCCATCCACACTTCTACTCTGCATGCTGCCTGGAGACAGACAGACATACCTGTTCTCTCGTGCCCTCTGGGGGTGTCTCTCTCTCTCTCCCACAGCTGCACCCCCTCTGCACGCACACGCGCAAAGATCGGCAGGCATGCTCCTTCCCTCCCCTACGTTCACCGTCCTCTTCCCCGTCCTCTTGCCCACCGTGGGGCACTGGGTGTATACCCGGCTGCCTTCCCCACCCCATACACACACACACACACACACACACACACACACACACACACACACACACGTATATTTTCTTCTCTTGTAAGCATACACTCTTTTTCATACGGCCACCCTCCTTTTCTTCTCTTTCACTCCCTTTCTCGCTCACTTTACTTGCTTGCTCTCAGTCACCCAAACACATTGGTACATTCAAACTCACACTCTCCCTTCTTCTGTGTGTAGGTGTTCACATTTGCAAGAAACCAGGCAACACTGCTGCTGCTGGGGCCTCCACTCTTTCCCCCCAACCAGCACCACTACCGGCCTGGCCTGGGACCCAGCAGCTTCCTTGGGGGTACAGGGTGGGGGAAGGAGGTAGATAAAGCAACAGCAGGTGCCAGTGGGAGCCAGTACGTGGGATGGAGCGTTGTCACCAAGTGTTGCTGTCAGCATCTCCACCAGGCAGACTCATGGACAGGCCTGCTCCTAACGTTTGCAGGGACCAGGGCCAGACTACAAATGAGGCCCCTAGTGGGACACCACCCCTTGCTCAGTCCTGCACCACAAGGGCCCTGGCATACACGCATGTGGACACGTCAGTCTGTGTGTCCACGTCTGGCTCGCACCCCACCCCAGTAGCTGATCCCTGGCCACCCATCAAACCTAAAGATACCTAAGCAGGAGGCAATGTCTACCCTTGGAAGGGTGTACCTGGGAAAGAGACCCATGCAGGCTTCAGGCTGTTTGGGCAGGGAATTCTGGAGTCCTAGGAGCCAGAGCATGGCCTGGGAAGGAGGCATGGATACCAGGTGGTCATAGACTCCAGATAAGCACATCTCCTGAGCCTTGTGGACTTCTCATCTCATGGGGAGTGGCATGGCCAGAGGAGAGGCAGTACAGGGTCCAGGCCTAGGACAGCACTGCTCTTGGGAACAGGGTACTCCCAGAGCCCTCCTGCAGGCAGTGGGCTGGAGCCATGACAGTCCCTGCCAACCTGAGATTTAGGTGCATCACAATTAGCTGGGTTTATGCAAGTTGTGAGTATGCACTCAAGGCCTGAATAGGCCATTGCCCTTCTGGTAGGAACAGCTGGCCTCTTGGGCCACTGGCTCTGGCACCTACTATTCACCTTAAATCCTGATGTCTTGAAACCTGTCCCCCCCGCCCCAGGCCTAGATACTGTGCTCTGTATCATTCTGAGTAGTAAGTGAACCCTCCTCTGAGGCCAGGGATGAGGTCTGGGTCTCAGCAAAAAGCCACTATCCACCCTGAGTGCCACTTTATAAAGTGGTTGGAGGCCCATATGGAGGAAAGCTCTGACATCCTAATCCTGCAGTGACTACCTCTGACCAGCAGGAAGGATCGGGTCGTAGATCCCACCACGTCACTGATGAAGTTTTGTACTGGAAACCAACAGGGCCAATTGAAAAGGCAGCCTAATCCTTTTATGGACTCAAATTTATTGAGCATCTACTGTATGCCCAATACTCATCAGATACTGGTGAGACGATGATAAGGGAGACCCTCTCGAAGAGTTCAGGGTACCAGAGAAGGGTGCACACGATGCAGTTTATCACTGTGAGTCAGGGAGGGCTTCCTGAAAAAAGTGGCTTAGAGGATGAGTATGGTCTTGGTTCATGTCTTGAGGAACCTGCTATCAAGTATTTTAAGGAGCAGGTTAACCTCATAATGGGCCTTGTCCTCATCTATTAATACTAGCACCTGTTCTCACAGAACCCCCCCAGACTGGTGTCTAGTACTGATTGAAACTGGTCTAGGAGCAGGTATAGGAGCCCAGGTGGACAAACACAGAGAAAACGACCTGGTTTTAGTAGTATCGCTGGGATGTCACTTGTGCTTGTCACCACTTAGCAGCAGAGATTCTGTTGATTGTTCTTTGTTGAATTGATAATTCTGTTTTCATTTAAGACTTTTAGTGCATTTAGAGATACTTATTGTGGCTGATAGCATGAAGAGCTGTCCTTGACTTGAGTCTTCAGAATGGATAAAGTGAAAGCAAATACCATTTGGAGATGCTCAAAACACTGATTCTACAACGGTACCATTGTCTTGAGAAGAGAAGTACCAACCCAGGTACCTGCTGGTCAACAATAGTAGGGGTTAACTCTTCTCAGACAGTGGGACAGGTATGGAGGGAGAAGCCCATCTAGCAGGGCCTTGGGGTGCTGTGGAGAGGCAGGCTGACCTGAGTTCGAATCCCAGTTCTGCCGCCAACAAACAGCATAACCTCAGGTAAATTTCTCACTGCCTTGAGCTCCAAATTCTTCACTCTAAAATGAGGGTGATGATATGACAAGACCTACACAGAGATTTTGTGAGGATTAAATGAGTGGATGGATGTAAAGTGCTTATTACACAGTGCTCGATAAGTGGTAGCTAACAGTGACAGCGATGACTGTTCCAGAATATGGAGCGTGAACAGAAAAACCTTCGCCTCTTTGTGTTCTTGTCGCAGGGCTCAGGCGTCAAGTCCGGACTGGTCCTTCGGCAGTGGCCTGGGTAGCGTAGCCTGTGGTTCTTTCCTGACTCCACACCACAGGTCTGGGACCTCACAGAACCAGCACAGCCACGGGCAGGAGTGTTTTCTACTTGCAGAGTCAGGCAGGAAAGGGGGCCAAAGCTGGTGGGGAGAATGAGCATCTACTTCCCTTCACCAGGATAGAAATAGTTCTGATATTCTAGGAAGTTACCTGGATGTGTGATGACTCTAAAAAGAGAGTCTTTGCACCTGGACGGAAGAGTCCATCTGGGAGAGTCCTGCTTCCGCAAAGGTTGCTGCCAAAGCGCTTTTAGATAAGTGGGCATCTGGTGTGCTCCTAAGATATGCAGTGACAGATGCTGTCACCTTTTTCTTTGGCCTGGCCCAGTGACAAATCACCCCAGCTCTCAGGAAGTTCTTTATATCTTTTTTTTTTTTAAAGAAAAAAAAAACTTCGACCTTCCGTTTAAGCTTATTTCTTCTTTTCAGATCTCAGCATCTGTTTTGGTTGTCTGTTGCTACCTAACAAACTATCTCAAAACTTAGTGGCTTAAAACAACCACAGTTTTATTTGCTCATGATTTGGGGGTTCATGCAGGGCTCAACTGGGTGGTTCTTCTGTTCCATTTGGTGTTAGTTTAGGTCATTCCTTTGGCTGTATACACCTGGTGCTGGGCTGGGATAGCATGTCCAAAAAAGCTTTGCTTTCATGTCTGGCACCTCAGACGTTTGGAGGAGGAGTCATGAAAGAACCACAAGCTGCAGTACCCACTCCACTGCCTTTCTCTCGATGCCGCTAACTTGGGCTTCCTCACAACATGGTGGTCTCAAGGTAGTTGGACTTCTTCTATGGTAACTGATTTCCAAGAGGGGCAAAAACAGAAGCTTCAGAGCTCTTAAGTCCCAGTCTCAGAAGTCACACAATTTCATTTCACCACATTTTATTGATCAAAGCCAGTCACAGGGTCAGCCCAGATTCAAAGGAAAATAAATGCCACCTCTTGATAGGAGTGTGGAGAATCTGTGGCCATCCTAATCCCCCCAGAGCATCTTCTCTGTAACCTTTCACATTCCTCCTACTACTAGCTTCTTCTTCTCCTAAATCTTCTCTCCCCCAGCCTCCACCCCATGTCCCATTCTTTCCCCCAGCCTCCCATTACTTAAGCTATTCACTCCTTGTTGCTTCATCTTTGTCTTCTTGGGTCTTCTCTTTTCTTTGGCTCTTCTTCCTGCCACTCCAAAGAACACAGCTGCATGCAGGCCCACCCCTAACATTCGTAGAGCCTCTCTATGCTGTATTTAAATACTTAAAAGTTAGAAAGCAAGCTAATAAATTTTGAAATGAAATGTGTTCTATCTAAATACTTAAAAGTTAAGAAAGCAAGCTAATACATTTTGAAATGAAATGTGTTCTATTTTTCAACCTTGACAAATATTCATTTGTAAGGAGTTGGAAAGCCAGGTTCAGATTTAAATTTCGACTCCTCAGAGTTCTGCACCAACATATGGAGTCCAGGGAAAGCCAGTGTCCGGCTCACCCCAGCTCTGTCCAACCCCGCAAGGACAGTCGTGCATGTGTATGTGGATGGGTAGCCCAGCCCACGCATCCGAGCTCCAGACACACCTCCTGCAGCCACCTTAGCCATTCCTAGGAATGCACACAGCAGCATGGTGCACCCTCCTAAAGCAGTCAGGAAAGGGAGCCATCGGGCTCAGGTCTATATGGGTGGGGAATCCTAGGGTTTTAAATATGTGGTCTAAAAGGGGGAACAACCCTTTGGCTGCATGGACCCTTCACCGGTGAGGAAGAGCATGCCTGGTGAAGGATTGAACCAGGGCACTCAGAGTGTGAGGTCAGGACAAGAGACATTTTCCTGGGGGTGAGGACAGTGTGTCTGCCCTTGGATCAGGCCTTGCCTTTCACAGATGGCCTTGGACAAACCCCTGTCCTATTCCACCCCTCCCATGAGACATCTGCACTGTGAAATCGGAAAAGCAGTCTTCTCATGGTAGTTGTGAGAATTCATTGAGATAATGGATGTGAATTAGGGTTTGTAAACCATAAGGTCTCCACAGCTCATTTTTTATGGTTTCATATCATTGAATTCAGAAGCCCTGGGTGAGTAAAGTTGGACTCTGCCCTTTCTGAGCTTGGAATCTTGCACGAATCACTTTGCATATTTAAACTTTGGGATTTCACACATGCACGTATGAAAATAATGTGGGGTGCAGGTGGAGCTGTTTATTAGGACCCCAGTGCTATTGCTTTTTAATCCTGAGTGATTAAAACCTGAAGGATCTCAGGGACCAGGGAGAATCATTGACAACAAAGCAACTAGGCTGTCTGAACGAAGCATAACCAGATGTCAACTGAGGTTACAGTGCCTTTTAAAATATAGATGAAAAGCCTGCCCCAAATTTCCCATTGCATGCCATTTTCCTAAACAAAGACAAGGCTTTGCATAAAGCAGCCCTCTTCTAAGGACCAATCACCATCCTCCCCTCCTCCCAGCCCCATTCGGGCTGTGGCTAATCGTGACTGTCAGATCATGTTGCCCATGTCCCTGTTGAACATCACCTAGCTTAAAATGGACCACTTATTGATCACAAGACCATTTAGAATTGTGCTTCTCTCGTCCACCCAGTCCAGTGCCACCTCCTGCCAGCCTGAGCTGCACCGCCGTCAGTCCTGGCATCCGGCAGCATGGCCAACCCTTGGCCATTCCCAGCCTCTTCGGCCTCCCTCTCCCCATTGGGAATATAGCCTGTTATGAAAGTCCACCTTACTTACCTGCTGACCTGATGAAGGGGTAAAACTGTTGGCATTAATTGTAGTTTGCTGCATAATAAATTACCCCAAAACTTTGCAACTTAAAATAACATTTATTATCTCACATAATTTCTAAGTCAGGAATCCAGGAACAGCTTAGCCACGTGGTCCTGGCTGGGTCCTCTGGAGATGTTGACCATGGCTACAGTAATTCCAGAACTCAACTGCAGCTGAAGAATCCACTTCCAAGCTCACTCACAGGTGGTTGGCAGGCTTTAGTTCCTTGCAGCTTATTGGCCAGAGATCTCATTTTCTGTCCAAGTGGGCCAGGCCACAGGCTGCCTGCCTGACCACACAGCAGGGCAGCTGGTTCCCCTCAGAGTGAGAGAGCCAAGAGAAAGCACACGAGGGAGAGAGACAGTGCCTGAGATGGAAGTCACAGTCTCTTATAACCTAATCTTAGAAGTGACTTGCCTCCCCTTCTGCTGCATGCTGTTGGCCGTGCGGACTAACCCTGGTGCAGCGAGGGAGGGACTACACAAGGATGTGAAGAACAGGAGGTAGGCTCATGGAGGGCCACCTTTGGAGGCTGTCTACCACATTACTTAAAAGTTGAATCCTTGGGCCGGGCGCGGTGGCTCATGCCTGTAATCCTAGCCCTCTGGGAGGCTGAGGCGGGTGGATCCCTTGAGGTCAGGAGTTTGAGACCAGCCTGAGCGAGAGAGACCCCGTCTCTACTAAAAATAGAAATAAAAAATTATCTGGACAACTAAAAATATATATAGAAAAAATTAGCCAGGCATGGTGGCATGTGCCTGTAGTCCCAGCTACACGGGAGGCTGAGGCAGTAGGATCGCTTAAGCCCGAGAGTTTGAGGTTGCTGTGAGCTAGGCTGACACCACGGCACTCCCTCTAGCCCAGGCAACAAAGTGAGACTCTGTCTCAAAAAAAAAAAAGTTGAATCCTTGTAATCTAAAGAAGCATATTCTCAGGACATTCCTATGTGCAGATAGATTGCTTATATGGGGAGACAAGTTCACCCACAAAGAGAGAAAATTACCAGATAATACATCAGAAGGAAACCAATACCTTTCTCACCGTGGTAGGATTGTGGATGACTTGGTATTTCTTTGTGATTTTATGGGAGGGAGGGGCTCTCCATATTTTCTAAAATCATTAAGAAAAAATGGTTACTCTGAAAACTAACTAATCCTTACCAAGGAAAAGTGGCAACCAGTGGGGAGGGGCCCTCTGAGGTGAGTCACCTCCCTCTGGTTGGGTGGCTCAGCCTGGCAGGTGGAAACCTGGGCTGACCCAACCCTGGGGATCTTCCTGGGCTGGTTAATCCTTCCAGGGACATCTGTGGAGAGGCATGGAATTCCTCTCCCTGTAGAAAGCCAGCAAAATGACTCAGAGGTCATGTGGGTGACCCAACTTAGAAAAGAGGAGATTCAGGGATCTGCTTGACAGCTGGCTATGCTACGGCTAAACTTGTGAGCCTTTTCCCCTTCAGGGAGTATTGATTCCCAGGCAGCCAGGGTCTCTCTCTGCAGCTCTGCCAGTTCCAGGATGCAGACAGGACCAGGGGTGCTCAGTTTGTGTTCATTCTTTCCCCATTGAACTTGGCCCAACTTCCAACTCAGTGGTTTTGTTTCAAGTGTACTTGGGGGAGGAAAAGGTGATTATCAAGGGTTTTTAGAGCATTGTCAACCATACTTCCCGGTGTGTGGTCCTGTTATCTGCAGTGGGCCACACAGGTTTCTCTTCGATTTTATTCCCTTAGCTATCGCCTTTTATCTCCCACTGCTATGCCCCTCTCTCTATAGTTAATGCGTTTAATCTGTATTTTTTGTTTCTATGTTCCCTTGCAGAATAGATGGCGATGTTTTGTGTCCTATATTCTTAATTGTGCACATTGTATTGTGTTAGATCCCATTCTTTTGTTTTTTTTTTCTTTTTCTTCTTTTTTTTTTTTTTTTTCTAACACTCTGTTGCCCTGGCTAGAGTACAGTGGCGTCTTCATAGCTCACTGCAACCTCAAGCTCCTGGGCTCAAGCAATCCTCCTGCCTCAGCCTCCCAAAGTGCTAGAGTTATAAGCATGAGCCACCACGCCTGGCCAGATCTCATTCTTTTCACTCGGCACTGTGTGTCTAAGCTCCTAAGGGCTGCACAGTATCCCCAGTGTGTCCCTGGACACTGGCCCACCATCTCCCCCAGCGAGGGGCTTGCAGATGCTCCACTCCCCAACACCCACCACAGAAAGCACAGGGGGAAACATTGGTTTACATGCCCCCTTAGGGACTGCGTAAGAGTTTCTTTGACATTTATGCCCTGGAACAGAGCTACCAGTTCCCAGACTCTTCTACTTCCTGGACCAGTTCCAGCAGAGGATCTGGAAGAAGCCAGAGCAGACAGAAGGAAGGCGCTGTGGGTGGAGCCTGGGGAGATAAGCAGAGACCAGAGCATGCCGGTCCTTCTTATTCACCAGGGCAGGGACTTTGGTCTTTAACCTAATAACAAAAGGAAGCCATTGAATTGAATGAAAGCAGGTGGTTCAGTTGGGTTTTTTTTTTTTAAGGAGCAGTGGGTCTTTAGAGCCGGAAGACCCCTCGAAGACCTGTAATCCCACTCTTTGAATTTACAGAAGGCCTGGAAGGTCCGTGGAGGCAGGGAGATGCCCAGAGTCTCATATCTGGATAGAGATGGAGCACTCAGGCCTCTTGACGCCTTGCGAACACGTTGTGAGCCTCCCAGGTTGCTGAGAGCCGTCCGATGGTGGCAGCCTCTGCAGGCTTGGTATTTCTCTGCCCCGCTGTCCTTGGGAGAGCCTTGGGTTGAGGAGCTCGCCTGGCCTTTCCTAGACCTCTGAGGGCATTTAACAGGGCCCACCAAAGAACCCCAAGCTAGGACCCAGCCTTCCTCTGCCAGGGCCCTCAAGCATTAGGCCTTCAGATACCCACAGGCAGGCCCCATTAAACATCCTATGCTAGCTTAATGAGCGAGCTGAACTAGAGGGTTAAAGACAGGCATGCCAGTCTTGATTCTGTCTCTTACTCTCTGGACCTCAGTTTCCTCATCTGTGAAATGGGAGAATAGAACAAGATGCTTTCTCAAGTCTGTCCCTCCTTCCCCATGCTCGTGTGCTTAGGTCTCAGGCACTGGGGACCTCTGGTACCCCATTGCTCCAGAGCCTCTGCTCTCAGTTGTTTTAGTTCTCAGCATGGGCAGCTGGGAAGGGGGGGCACCCTCAGAGTTTCACTGACCCTTTTCACCCTCATACTTCTCAGCCTCCCCCCCAGAGAGGCACAAAGAACTGAGCCTTTGTTTGCAGCAACAAAGCTGTTTGCAATTTCAGATAGAACCATTTTATTATATCCCATCCAAAGAGTACTTGAGTTGTGTTTTGTTTTGAAAGCTTGTTAGCATTCCGGGCTTAATTAACTGGCAGAGACAAAGCTGCCTTCCTGCCCCCACTCCCGTCCATGCCCACTCCATCCACCAACCCCAGTTGCCAGCCAGCAGCCTCAGGGCCCCTGCCCACGTCCGGGTGGGGCACCCATTGTCCTCCTGGGGGGCTCACCTGGCAGATGAAAGGGAATACTTACTGCTGTTTCTCCTTCACCTCCCCTTCTCCCCTCCCCCTCATCTCTGGGTGCTCACCTCCATTTACTGAGCACTCACCATGTGCCAGGCACCAGGCCGAGCATTTCGCATCTTTTGCCTCATGGTGTCCACAAAGTCCTAGGAGGCAAGTTTTAGTATTTCTATTTTCCAGAAGTTCAGAGAGATTGAGTCGCTTACCCAAGATCAGGTGGTAAATGGCAAAGTTAGGCCTCACAACTGTTTGACTCCAAAACCTTTTGCTGCAAGCCACTACAAGACGTGACCTCCCTGGAAACTAAGCCACTTGTGGGGACAGGGAGAGCCACAGTATAGACTTGTAGGGTCCAGTCTTAGAGACTTAGTTTGTGTTACTTGGAAATCTGCCTATCTTGTGCTTCCAGACACAGATCCCACTCTTGCCTTGCAGGGTAGCACAGCCCCTCTGATGTCTGCAGACAGTGGCCAGTTCCCCTGCCCCGGCTCCAGACCAAGCACTGGGCAGCCTTGGTTCCCAGACCTCTTCTCATTGTCTTGGTCCCCATCCTACTTTTCTGTGCCTCCCTCCCCAGAAGAGTCCCCCAACCAGAGTATGATGGACTATGCCAAGGGGAAAAGACCCTCTGCTCTGGGCAAGAAGATAGATGTTGGCGCCAAACTGCCTGGTTCTAAGTCCTGGCTTTTCTGTCTATGAGCCGTGATGGCCTTGGGCAAGTCCTGTAGCTCCCGTCTTCAAAGGACAGTCCTGTTACCTGTCTCGTACACTTGTTATAAGGGTTGAATGAGTCAGTATTTGTAAAGCAGTCACCGTACAGTCACTGAAGTCTCTCTCTCCCTCGCCACAAGGCAGCCTCCGGGTAGCCAGATTTCTCACATGGCTGCCAAAAGGTTCAAGTGTCCCTAGAGAACTAGTAAAGGCTAACCTGGACTTTTCTAACCTACCCTCACAGTCCTGTAACATCAATTCTGCCGCCTTCTCTTCTTCAGGGCAGTCAGCCAGGGAGAGGACAGAGACTCCACCTGTTGATGGGAGAAATGTTGAATAATTTACAGGCACATTTTATGACCACAGCAGGAATTAAGTTACAGAGACGTTAAACTTGCCTAAGACATGTAGCTGATAAATGCTGAGCACCCACCTTCTAGTCCAGAATCCTCTTATGCCAGAATCTTTTTCCATTTCCCACCCCGTCCCACCTGCCTGGGGAATGCAGAGATGCGGAAGCCGTGGGCCCTGCCCTCAACCCGCTGTCCATCCGAGACGGGCTCACTGCCAGCCCAAGCCCTTGTCATCTTGCTACCTCCTTCTGCAGAACTTTTGGTCTTGTTGCTCCCCGATAAGCAGGACTAACGGGGTGGAAGGGCTGTGGGGAGCCAGTACAAATTCCCAGAACCCCAAATCCACCATCCATTTGCCTTTGGGAGGAGCTAGAAATTTTTTTCACCAGGGCTATTCTCACTGCTGGGAGTCCCGCTGGTCAGTGTTGGGGTTGAAACAAAACATCTCAAAGGTAGGAGAGGATCTTAGTGAAGGGCCAGGCATTGTGCAGGTGCTCGGTAAATGTTTGCCGTGGTCTTGGGGACTCTACTCTCAGGCACCACATACCGTCTGACTCCTAGTTTGCCTGCTACACTCCCTCAAAGGGTAGCAGAAAATGAGGGGCCACCCCTGCAGCCTTTCCCAGTGAGGCCAGAGACCACAGCAGTGCCCAGTGAGGCCAGGCTCTCCCTCTCAGAACCCAGGGCAGTGCTGAGGGTATGATATTGTGATGGCAGAAATGGCTGATTGGGACTATTCCTTCTAGACTCTTCTACCCCTCAGCCCTTCTCAGTTCCTCTAGCAATACTTCCTTTGATTTGGGGCCTACCCAAGCAAAACTTCAAAAACCTGCTCCACCCCATCCCCCTCATGGGTTCCTAGATGTTTCTTTGGGATAAGAGAAAGATTATAGACCCTTGAGACCCATTGACTGGATTCAAATCCCAGTTCTGCCTCTTCCTGGCTCTGTGACCCCAGGCTCCACACATAAGATCTAGACAGTCATGTCAACCCACAGCATGGTTATGAGTGTTGAGTAGCATTAGGCTGATGATGTACCTGGCTCCCAGCTGACAGAGAGGGAACATAGGAGGGCAAACCCTCCCTGTCGATTAACCCCTCCACAGAGGAGAGCTGGTAGAAAATTGCCCAAGGTGACCCCTGTGCACCTCCCACACTCCCCTCTGTCCCCACAGTGAGATAGGAGCAGAGATCCCATAGACAAGGACTCAGTGTCTACTGGGGGTATTTTGGACATGGTAACAGGCTGTGGAGCCCAGTACCATCTCCCACATGGATGAGGGTGGGGATGTTGGAAACTTCTCCAAGGAGATGTGGTGTGGGAAGCAGAATGCCTGGTCCCGGGCTTAGGGAGTTAGTGTCTTCTAGTATGTTGGCCAGTAGTGTGGGCTCTGGAGGCAGACTGCCTGGGATCTAGTCTTAGCTTCTACGCATTTATTAATGGACCTTGGCCAAGTGACTTAACTCCCCTGTGCCTCGGTTTCCTCATCTATAAGATGGCAGTAAGAGCAGCACTTACCTTCTAGGATTGTTGTGAGGATTAAATGTGTTAATGTGCGTAAAGTGCTTGGAGCAGGACCCCACACGTGGTAAGCACTCGAATATGTTAGCAAATGGTGACTGCGGTAGAAGCCGACATCCAGGCTCTGCCGCTGACTGGCTGTTGGCCTTGGGAGAGCTGCTTTTCCTCTCTCGGCCTGTTTCTCCGACTGAGGAATTAGCAGGCCGGACCAGGTATCCCTCAGGGCCTGTCAGGCCCTGACAGTCAGTGGTTCTGGAAGCCCGGGCAGGTCTGAGTGTAACGTTCTGTTGGGCAGGGCCCCCTGTGGCTGTGTGGGCGCGGCTGGGAGGTCACTGCTGGCCGCATTGGGACGGGAAGAAGAGCTAACTGGGACAGAGCCTCCCTCCCCACGTAAACAGGAGCAGGCTGAGCCAGCTGCCACTCCAGTGCCGGTGGGCTGCCAGCCTGGGAGCTCGAAGGATGAGTCACTGACGGAGCAGCCGCAGCTCTGGAACTCAGGCAGCGCCAGCCCCGGGGCACAGGGTAGCTGCAGAGTTTAATGGCGGGATGTGGGAGCTAGGTGACAGGAGAGGGATCATAGCGTTCCACACGCCGCAGGTGAAGTCTGAAGGCCATTTGCCTGCATGCCTTTCCCAGCACACCTAGCGCTTTGCCCTGGGCTCCTTCCAGCACTGCTTTTCTTCACTTCCTACGTATAGCCTGGGAGGATCCATTAGCCGAGGATCAGGCACAAGAGCTGCATCTCCACCCCCATGCAGCTTGTTAGGGTTCAAGGTTCCCCCAGACCCAAGGCCTGCTGCCCTCACAAGCTCTCACCATCCTCCCTGCCTTGCTGCAGTGACCCTTTGCTGAGAAGCAGTTTGGCAAAATGGACACACCTCTTAGTGTTCGGAAGCCCTGTGTTCAAATCTCAGGTCTGCACTTACTTGGGCAAGGCACTTAACCTCCCTAAGCCTTGATTTCTTCTGGAAAATTTCTTCACCCTGTGCAGGAGGCAAGCCCATAAGGAGCCTGATGTTAAATCACTTGTCAGCAAGCTGCCTCTGAGTCAGGGTTTCATGCGTGGCAAAGCAGCTACCTCGCTGTGAACTATTGAAAAGCCAGCCCTTGACACAAGCAGCCGCCTCTCACCAACAAAACAGGGGTGATGATGATAATGTCTACCTCATAGGGCTGCCAAAAGAAGCGAATGAAACTGCGTGCGTAGAAGCATTTCGGGAACTGCACAGAGCCAGCCTGGTGAGGTGACATTGTCATTCCCAGAACAAGATAGTGAGTGAAAGAGAGGGCAGGGCAGAGAGAAGAGCTGACACGATCTCTAGGAGCAGAACAGAGGCCAAAAGGACAAATGGGCCCAGGACCACAGTGGTCTGTGCAGGTGGGGACTGTTTTGTTCACTGCTGTATCCCCCAGAGCCTAGCCCGGTGCTTGGCAAAGTAGGTACGCAGTAAATACTTCCTGAATTGCATGAAGTTGAATCGTTGTGTTCCCAGTGCTTGGCATATAATTAGCACTCAATAGATGTGTGCTGGACTCGATGCACAAATGCACAGAGACTAAAATCAGAGAGGTGGGTTCCTAACCCAGTTCTCCATCTCTGCAACTTCTACCACTTTCTATCACAAATGCCCACTGCCCACCCCTGAGATCAGGGGCTCTTAACCTGAGGTCCATGGATCTCCCTCAAAATAATATGTGGCATATAGTGTGTGTTTGAAAATGTATCTTGCTGGATTAAAAGATGTCAGATTTCTACCCAGAAAAACTTTTAAATAAACCCTGCTCTGAAAGATATACATATACCAGATGCCCAGTAAACCTGTCATTTGGATGTATCTGGCCCCCAGGGCTGCAGGCATCCAGTGGTTCTTAAAAAAATAAAAATAAAAAGGCTCCCCCTTTGTCTCTGGGATATGCATACAGGGCCCTACCAGCCTGCAGTTTTTCTTCCACCCCCATAATGTACAAGGCAGCTAACCTGCTGTCTTTCATGTGCAAAAGTGATGATCACACAGAATCCAAGGGACCTGCCTTCTGAGTGGCTGTTCTGCTGCTGGGTGGGTCTCAGAGAGCTGCACATTCTCTGCCAATCTCTGATATCCCAGCTATGTATTTAATGTGACAGGTGGGAGTCAGGGCCTGAAACTTGGGAATACCACGTTTCATGATATCTGAACTCAAAATTTTGATCTTTTTTAAAAAATAGTTTTTCTCACTACAAATGTGTGCGTATATGTATGCACACACGTATCACAGATATATCTATTGAAGGAAATTTAGGATATGTGAGTGAAATCACCTCCAATCTCACCACCAAATAACTGTGGCTTATATTCTTCCCACTTGCCAAGTACAGCATTTATTAAGCACTTACTGTATGCCAGGCATTTGCTGTGCTCCAGGCTCTACAGCACTATCATGTTAACCTCTAACCTTACCTCAGGTGTTTTTCATCTTTTTATAGACACATTTGTCCTTTCTTAATTTTTAAGGCCAGGGAAATCATACTGTTTTGTAACCTTGCCTTTCTCACTCCATACCATTGAAATTTCCTTCCGTGTTATTAAATATTCATCAACAGAGTCATTTATAACGGCTGCGTGATGTTTTATTGCAGACAAGTTCCATGCTTCTCAGACTAGGGTGCATGTACCCCTGAGGGCAAAGCCACAGGATAAATGTCACCCATCTTCCTGAAACATAAATTGATTCGAAACTTTAGGAGGGGGGAAAAAACATTATTTTAATATCAAAATGAGTACAGGTATGTCGTAGTGTAGAACACAGAACACCCAAATATTGTAAAACAAAGCAGCAAAGTCTAAGATCATGTGAGCTTTCCGTTATTCCCCAAAGGCCGTTATTCCCTCTCCTCTGAGGTTGGCAGAAACGTCTAAGCAGCACTGAATTCTCGTTCAAGCCCCTCTTTTTACTGAGATCCAGGGAGGAGAAGAGATTGCCCCAGGTCCCCAGTGTGTGCGGTGCAGAGCCAAGGCATAGAGGCCAGGTGACCACCAAGCCTATACCCTTCCCACCCTTTCATACTTGGCATCACTTGTCAACCGTGTGTGAGTGGAGACCTTGCCCCTTGAGAAGTCAACCCTCTGCTTATCAATAGTAGCAACTCTTGACTTCCAAATGATCCGTCTTGTAGCAGCAGCTTTTCCTTTTACACCTTGCTCCCGGGATCCAAGCTGACTGCTCAGATGGTCAGAAACAGTAACCTGCATGGGCAGAGGAGATGCCCTTCCCCTGCCTCTTAGACTCCACTAGCACTCCGATTTAGTGCTTGCTGCATTTTGTTGTAAACATGTATTTACTGGTCTGTTTTACCCATGAGACTGGGAGCCTTTTGAAGGCAAGAATTATGTGTCATCATAATTATAATCTTCCATTTATTGGTTACCTACTAAATGCCTGGCACCATGCCAGGTGTCTCATCTATAGTATCTAAGATCTTTATAACAGCTTTTCAAAGCGTGCATTATTATCCCATTTATCAGGTAAGAAAACCGAGTACAAGATTATCATCTGCCCATCATCATTCACTCATTTAGTAAATATTTATTGTAGACTTGCATGCCGGGACTTGTCCTAGATCCTGTAGACAATTGTGATGAGCAAAACTGATCCCACGCCTGCCCTCATGGAACTTCTAAGCAAGAAGAGGAGGTGATAGTCAGAAATTATTTTGTAAACCATAGCGAGTGTAATGTAGCCTGGTGCCCATGTGACTGCCTAAGGTTGAACCCACCTCCGCCACTTAGCAGCTAGGTGACTCTGGGCAGCTCTCTTAATCCCCCTGCACCTCATCTTCCTCTTCTGTAAAATGGAGGTAACAGTAGTACCAACTTCATAGGGGTACCGTGAGGAGTAAATAAATTAACATGGAGAGCACTCAGAACAGGGCCCTGCACGTTCCAGGTGTGTTGTTGCTGGTGGGATGAAGGACAGGTGTAGGGTGCTTGTATGTGGGCGGGACCCACTCCAAGAGACTTCTGATTGAGATCTGAATAGGAGTGACCTTGGCAAAGTATGTGGGAGGCAGGGAAGGGGAGCAGGGAGTTGGAGGGGTGTTCCAGGCAGAGAGAATAGCATGTGCACAGCACAGGGGGCAGGCTTACCCGAGGAACTGCAAGGAGTGTGGCTGGAAGGCAGCAGGTGGGGAGCCATACAGGCTCAGCAGCTGGGACAGAGGAGCCTGTGATACAAATGCAGCATCTCCAGGACCTGGGCACTGCGCCACACTGTAGGTCTAGAAGGTGGGAGATGCTCAGTAAATGTCGAACGAGCGGGCAAGCACATGGACAGACAGCTATGTTGGCCTCACGTGGTTCTGTTGTCACCCACCCAGAAAAGAAATCCATTGTCCCGAATACACCGTGATGTGCAGACAGCCCCATCCCAGCTGTCTAGCTGTACACACCCATTTTCTTGGCCCCTCTCTTCCTGGCAATAAAGTAAAGGTGTGAGTTTGGGCAGGGACCTCCAATATCTGGGACTCACTGAGGTGGCTGCAGCTGCAACCCCCATACTGTAACCAGGGGCTCAGATCTAAGCCAGTCGTGTTCAGACTGTTTAGTAATGGAACTCTGCATTGAAATAACCTTAGCACAGCTCCAGGATGTGGACGAGTACAGGCAGAGCTTCCTCCCTTGAGGAGCACTTGATAACAGCCCCTGGTGCATCTGAGAAAACACAAGGGTTCTGAAAGCACAGTTAGAAAACTAAGGCTAGAGCCCAACCCCCATTTTCCAGGTGGGGAAACTGAGACCCAGAGAGGGAGCGACTATCCCCAGGTCACATCAACTAGGGGCAGAGCTAGAACTGGATCCCAGGCATCTAATATCAATTCTGCTTCACGAGGATGTTCCTCCACATTGCGCTGACTGTCCCCTATCACCTCTCAGTGTGGGGGTCTCGGGATGGGTGGGCGAGACAAGTGGCTGTGACCTTGTCAAGAGCCCAGCCTCCAGCCCCACTCAGGGCACAGATCCCGAGAGGCAAAAATCCGGAGGGCAGGCGTGGGTGAGTTTGTTCAGGGTCACGTCCTGGTTATGCCATGTCTTTTTTTTTTTTTTTTCCTTTTTTAATTGGGTTTGAGGTGGTTGTTTTTTATTTCCTTAAGAAATGGAAAAGAATGAAGCTGCGTAAATACAACGATATTAACTCCCTGAAAAACCTCCTGCCATTTTAACTCTGTTACTGGAGAAATAAAAGAGAAATAATTTGTCCACCCACACTTAGCTCTTTCTGACGAAGGTAGGTGAATATTGCTTTGCTAATCGAGGGTGACTGCTGGAAGTGGAGCCAGGCTGACTGATCCCGGATTGAGAGGGAGCCACAGCAACCCCGAAAGGAGCGGCCACCGCGGGTCGCAGAGGCCTGTGCGCCGAGGGGCCGGAGTCACCGGCCGCATGCCCGCCTTCTGCAGGTCTCCCCCAGCCGGTAGTGATGGAGGCGCGGGACGAGGCCGAAGGGCTCCCAGACTCGCACAGAGAGATGCCACCGCCCCCTCCTCCCTCGCTGCCCTCAGAGCCAGCTCAGAAGCCACCACCTCGAGGCTCCGGGAGCCACTCCCTCACTGTCAGGAGCAGCCTGTGCCTGTTTGCAGCCTCCCAGCTCCTGGTAAGGATGTCACAGGCCTCGCGAGGACCCGGGGAGAGGGCGGGCGGAGGGCCAGCCTTCCACTTCCTCCCCAACATGGCCGCCTGGGAGGCAGAGGGCTGAGGGGCCTCCTTGGTGTCCCTCGGGGACTCCAGGCTGGTGCGAGGGGAGGCTGGAATTCCGAGCTAAGGCCTCAGTAGCTAAGCCCTCACACCCTGCCCTCCCGAACCCCAGAATCAGGGACACAGAGCCCTCCCCTGCCCCCCAGTCCTGCGGGGTTCTCTCTGAGGACTCACGTCTGTGGAGGCCTTTCTGGGAGACTTCCCTTTTCACGTGCGCACCTGACGGGTCCCCTCTGGGAAGGGCTTTCTCTTGGCCTCCTTCAGTCAGCTTTTCTCCAGGGAGAGTCCTGGGGCCTCCTCTGGGCACCGGGTACCTGGGCCCTTCCCCCAGCTGCCCAGTGTGGACCTTAGAGGTTCAGGGCCCTCCTTGGGGAGCCCAGTCGAGGCTGAAGCTGAGCTGTGCAGGGGGAATATGGGGGCGAGACTGGGCTCTGCACCCAGTCCGCTCCCCCTGGCTGCCCCAGCTTGCCTGCGGGGTGCTCTGGTTCAGCGGCTATGGCCACATCTGGTCGCAGAATGCCACAGACCTCATCGCCTCCTTGCTGACGCTTCTGAAACAGCTGGGACCCGCGGTGAGTACACTTGAGGGAGCCCCAGGGTGGAAGGGATCTGGCGGGGGCCTCCAGTCCCACCTTCCCTGAGCCCCTGAAGTGCTTCTGCCTGCTCCTCACCCCCCGACCTAGGATGCAGTTTTCAGAGCCTAAGTTTTGTCACCGCTGAAATAGATGAGAACACTGCCCCGGCCACCACGCTTACGTGTTTATCTGCTGTCCCCCAGGCCTGGCTGGGCGCTGGGACCTGGGGAGTCCCCAGTCTGCTGCTGGTCTCTCTGTCTGTGGGCCTGGTCCTCGGCACCACCCTGGTAAGGCACCTCCTGACCCAGCCTCGGTACTCACCTCCTCTGACCCTGCGCCCCGATCCCCACCGCTCCCACCCCACCCACAGGCTAGGCATCCCAGCCAGGACGAGGGTGGGTCTCTGTCTCCTCCCACCAGTGTGCCCAGTCTGGAGTGAGAGGCTCCTTCGCTCTGAAAATTGGTTTGCAGGAATCTGGGCTGGGGACAGGGACTGAAGCAGGGAGAAGACTGGTGTAGGAACCCCCAGGACCCCCCAAGAAGGGCTGAATCCACAAGAAATAGAGGGTTGGGGGGAGAGGGGCAGGGAGGGAGAATGGGGGGTGGAGGCTGTCATGTAGGTGAGGGGTAGTGCCATGTCTGCAGCCCCAGGAGAGCAGGGAGACTCTAGACACATTGAGGGGCTGGGGACTCAATCCCACGGGCACCCCAGGAACCCAGGAGGCAGCTGGCATGGTCCCAGGCCCGTGATGCTGTACACCTCCAACCAGGTGTGGCACCTCCTGAGGACCACCCCCGAGCCAGCCGCGCCGCTGCCCCCTGAGGACAGGCGCCAGTCAGTGACCCGCCAGCCCTCCTTCACCTACTCGGAGTGGATGGAGGAGAAGGTCGAGGATGACTTCTTGGACCTGGATCCAGTGCCTGAGACGCCTGTGTTTGACTGCGTGATGGACATCAAGCCTGAGGCTGACCCCGCCTCGCTGACCGTCAAGTCCATGGGTCTGCAGGAGAGGTGGGAGGGGTGGAGGAGGGGCGGGCTTTATGGGCCCTCAAGCACACAGCTCTCGATCAGATGGGTGGATGTCTGACTCTGATTCCTAGGGCCTAGGACAAAGCTGGCCTCCTGGCTTAGCCAGCGCAGACACATGTTCTTGAGGTCATTCGTGTAGGTCAGAGTGCCCCAAGATGAGTGCTGAGAAATACTGTTAACTGCACGTGCACACACATGTATGTACACATTCACACACACTCTCCTGTGCTCAAGTAAGTTTGAGTCGGTCTCTTTACTGCAGGACTTGTCATGGCCTTTAACATGCTTGTGTTCATTGTAAATCAGCAGGGGAGCAGTATGTGGCATTTCTCAAAATCACTTGACTATAGAATCCCCCATATGGAGTGCTCATAGTGTTCCACAGAGCACACTTTGGGTGTAGACACCCTCCTTTCAGTGCCTCGGTGGGTAAGCCAGATCACACCGGGTTTGAGTTCCCTACACAATATCATGGAAAGAACGCGGTATGAGGAGTCAGAAAACCAAGCTTTTTGTTTCAGCTCTGTCACCCCCTTATTGTGAGGAGCCTAGGCAATTCTTACCCTCTCATGGAGACTCAGTTTCCCTTTCTATATAACGAGGGCCTTCCCGGTCTGTGGTTGTAGACGCTGAGCATGGTGGAGTCTGTGTAGTGTGGACATCCTTGCTGCTCCTGGGACTCCTTCGTTCCCTGACAGCTGAGGGTCCTGGCCTGTCCTGCATGAGATGTCCTTGACTCATTGGCAGCCTCGTCCCAGGACTGCTGGGCCCAGGACTGTGACACAGAGGGTCTGGAGCATCCTCTGGGCTCGAGCCCTGCTTCTCTGCTCTAGGCGGGTGTCCTCTCTGTGAGACCCATCCACCTGAGGACCCCAGGGAGGAACTGCCTCCAGCAGTGACAGAGGAGAGGCCAGAGGAGGGCCATGTTGGGATGTTGGGGTTGTTGTGGATGGAACTTTTGGAACTAGGGCCCCAAACCCCCAACCCAACTGCTGCACGGTGGGAGGAAGGAGACAGAGTCAGGTCTACTCCTCGAGGCTGAGATTCATGCACCTTTGACAGGGATCTTGTCACACTCCCACTCCTCTTCCTCGAGCCCACCCTGTTCCCACCTGCTCTTTCCCTCCCTTCCCTCAAGGCCCCCAGCTGGTGCCCCTCCCGGCACCTGAAACTTACTCCCCCTTTCCGGGTCCTTCCAGGAGGGGCTCCAACGTCTCCCTGACCCTGGACATGTGCACTCCGGGCTGCAACGAGGAGGGCTTTGGCTATCTCATGTCTCCACGTGAGGAGTCAGCCCGCGAATACCTGCTCAGCGCCTCCCGCGTCCTCCAAGCCGAGGAGCTTCACGAAAAGGCCCTGGACCCTTTCCTGCTTCAGGCAGAATTCTTTGTGAGTCCCCCTGAGCCGGCCACCTCCCTCTGGATGGGCCTTTGTGCTCACATCAGCCACCGACCTAGCCAGGCAGTGGAGCATGGTGCCCAAAGCTCAGCACCTGCAGTAGACTAACATCACTTCATCATCAGCTCTCCCACCATCTTGGGGAAGCTCCTTCCTCTCTGAGCCTCGGTTTCCTCATCTGGAAAATGGGGATGAAAATAATAGGGTTGTTGCAAGGATTAAAGAGGTTGATAACATATGCAAAGCACCTAGCAGGGTGATTGCTGTACGGTGGCATTTGTAAGTCTTTATGACCTGGTACTGTGCTCTGAAAGCCATAGAAAGCCTTCTCATCTGACTCTCCTGTTTTCTCATCCTCCTCCTGCCAAGCTTTGTTCATCCCCCTTTGAAATCTCTCCAGTCACCTCCCCTCCTTCCCACCCCTGGAGCTCTAGCTTGGGTCCTGATCACCTCCCGCCTGCCTCTGCCACAACCTCCTGCTGCCTCCTGTTGGGTTTTTAGGGGCCCAATAAATGACAGCCCTGTTTACCTGCCTGAGGGCTCAACCAATGAAGAGCTAAGACATAGGAGAGCACAGTATCCCTTCTATTGCCAATGAAGTTTGAAATGAGCTTAGCAACAGTGAGCTTCCTAATACCAAGCCCCAGAATTAAATGAACTTTCCACCCACCATAGGTGGTGCTGGTACATCTCCGGCCTTGCCCTACAGGGGCATCCCTGTAATTCCTTCTTGGCAAGAGGGCCCCCCAGAGGAGGAGGAAGGAAGGGGCTGAGGCCCCAGAGCCCATTTCCTCAATCAAACTTACCTATCAGGCAGTTGCCCACTTCTGTGGGCAGGAATGGGGACGAGGCCGTGAGTACTGGGAGAAAGTTCCTCCTGGTAGAAGCCATAGGGCTGGGGAAGAGTGTGCCTCCCTCACATCTCCTTTCTCCTGGCCTCTCGCCCCTGCCCCCCCTGCTCCCTACCTGGACCAAATGGCTCTCCCCTCTGGGAAGACCCCCCTGCCCCACGTTCCCAGAACCCGGCACCGTCTGCATAGGCAGCCAGCCCACCTCACCTGAGTTAGTCCAGCCCCGGCCTCCTTTGTCAGCCATCCACCCCAACCCCCACCCCTGCAAACTAGGTGAGCCCCACCTGTGCCTGTCTCCTCCTCCACCCTGGATGCCTCTAGAAAGCCTTCCTCAGCCACCCCAGCCTCATCTCCTGCTGCGTTCCCACCGCCATCATCTCCCCTTGAAGAAAGAACTTTCATCCTCTCTGTCATTTGCTGTTCGTGGGATCATTGTTGATTTTGCCAGAGAGGAAGGAACGTGGCCTGAGCACCCACTCCAGGGGCAGTTTTGCACGTGTTTGTTTTTTCTTTTGATTCTCACAACAACCCTGGGAGGTATTACAAACCTCAACACACAAAGCCCACACTTAGTGTGCCCCAAAACAACAAAAGTATGAAACTAGGTGCAGTCAGGTGCTAAACTGTGCGGACAGATTGGAAGGGAGCGCAGAGGCGAGGGGCATCAGGGAGTCGCCCCAGAGGACATCGGGAGGACATGGAGTCAGGGGTGAGCCTTAAAGGGTAGGAACAATCTGCAGAAATGGAGGAGAGGACCGGTGGTCCCAGCAAGTGGAACGCCATCAGCTCAGACCTGGAGGCAGGACAGAGAACGGCAGATTAGCAACAGAGAAGAGACAGGCATAGATGGAAGTAAAGAGGCCAGATCCCAGAAGAGGTCACATGCCAGGAGAGAAGTGCCCACTAGGAGCTCTTGACACGGAGAGTGATTGGGGGGTGCAGATACACCTGTGGGCTCAGAAGGAGGCTTCAATTTCCTGCTGGAGAATCAGGGAAGGCTTCTCAGAGGAGGTGGTGGAACCCGAGGAGATGAGGATGGGGTGATGTTACCACAGAGCAAGCAGCACGAACCAGGCTCCCAAGATAGGGATGCCCAGGGCAGGAATGCTGCACAGAGAATATGGAGGAAGGCAGAAGTTGGCCAGGTCACTTTTTGTCTTGTTCTTCATTCATCAACCATTTACTGAGTGTCTACTACATGCCAGATTGGCCTTCAATAAACCATAGTCATAATAACATTTATTATGTACTCAGCATGTGCCAGGCACTGTTCTAAATGCTTTATGTGCACTAACTCGTTTAATAGTAAATGTTTGTTGAATGAATTCATGCACTCAAGCCAGCCCCTGGATTCAAATGTCTGTGAGGTGCCCATAGGTGCTCACACCCCCATGTCCTCCTCCTGCAGGAAATCCCCATGAACTTTGTGGATCCAAAAGAGTACGACATCCCTGGGCTGGTGCGGAAGAACCGGTACAAAACCATACTTCCCAGTAAGTACTCGCTGTCCCAGGGACGTGGGGGCCGGCTCACCTTCACCTGGGTGCCCGTCACCCTCAAGAAGACCTCAGCGCTGGGCCTCCAGGGGTGACAGGACAGTCACCACTGGAGGAGAAGGGATGGAGAGCGGGGAGGTGACCAGTGAAGAGCTGGGGGGTTCCCAGCCTGGTGAGAGCAGAGGCTGGTGCCTTTCTTCCCACAGCACCCCCTGCACCTGTGCTCTGCCTGGCCAAGTGTGCTGGGCTCCACAGAAACCCAGACAGAAGGGGTGGTGACAACAGCGGCTCCTAGCCAGTGTGTGGTGACGGAAAGGTGTTTCACATCCTCCATCTCTTCAGAGTGGGCAGATACTAAGGAGAGGAAATTGAAGCCCAGAGAGGTTAAGTGGCTCATCCATAGTCACACAGCTAGGAAGTACAGAGCTGTATTTCAAACTGGGGCCTCTGTGACCCCAGGATCAGGCTCTCTGTCTACATTTGTAAGTCCTCTAGCAGGTAGATCCACCCCACGGGGGAATGAGCTGCCTCTGTGAGGTAGTGAGCTTCCCATCACTCAATGTGTTCAAGTAAGGCTACACGAGCAATCCTCCCAGAAGGTCTCAGAAGGATTTTCTTTCTTTGGAGGAGGTTAGACCAGGTGACCTGATGTTCCTCTTTCAGCTCTGGGGTGTCATTTTCAGGTGACTTTTATCAAGCCTTTGTCTGCCTGCCACCCCTGCCAAGTTCTGGCCCCAGGCCCCAGGGCTAGCTTGGGGGTGACTTGTTGAAAGTGGATCCCCGCAAACCTACTCCACTCAGTTTGTGGAGTAGCAAGGCTTTAAAAAAGCAGTTTTGCCATCAGCATCTCCAACAACATGTAAGATGTCATGACTTATTTTTAACTTTTAAAATAGCGACTTGTAGTTGCTATGGTTGCAGAGTGTCTAGGTAGTTCTGGTTAAACAAAGCGCCATTTAAGGCCAGGATGCATTATTCAGGGCTGCTCACCTCTTCCCTCATCTGGCCCTCCCGCTCCCAGCCCTACCTGGAGCTTGGAGCTCGGGGCTAGAGAACCCAGAACTCAGGGCTTTGCTGGCTGCTCAGAGCGGCCACTGGGGGAAGGTGGGAGTAGGCTGTGATTCTTCGCTGTCCCCACCATATTGCTGAGAGGCTCAAGCCACCTCCAGCCGTGCTCAGAGCCTTCAGGCCCCAAAGGCCAACAGAATCTTGTCTGTGTTTAGCAGGAATTGACCCTGCACCCTCTGTGAGTCTGGGTTGGGGGGCAGAGGGCAGGTTGGGCTTGGAAGTGGCTGCCTCTCAAATCCGGGACACCCTGAGGTTTGTTCTCTCTTTCGCTGGGCACACATTTCCTCAGCTCCTGCCTCCAGGCCTGAGAATTTAGACATGAATAAGACACAGACTCTGTGCACAAGGAGCTCCCAGTCTCTTGGGAGAGACAGGCCCATGCACAGTTATAGTCAGAATGACCAGTAGCCCAGCAGGCAGCACTGGGGACAAGATGCAGAGGAGCAGTATCTGTCCCTTTCCCCACTGTATCCCAAGCACTAAAACAGTGCCTGGCACACAGTAGACGTCCTGCACCTGTTTGAATGAATGCACAAATATCTCCCAGAGCTAGCTCCTCTTCTCCATCCTCACAGCCAAATGACTTTTTAGGGGTAGGGCTTTCATCTTCCCCAATTCCAGGGGGCACCATTTACATAGACTACATTGATGTAAATGCCCCTGGCATCGTGCCAGGCCTGGCAGCCCTGTGATCCTTGACACTTCTTACTTGGATCATTGCAGTAATCTCCTACCTGGTCTCCCGACTTCCATATCCTCCCCTGTCCATCTTCTACCTCTGCCACCAAAATGATGCAAAACAGCACTCCTAATCTTGTCCTTCTCTTCCTTAAACACTGTCATTGTCACCCTTGTAATCCTCAGGTTTAGGTCCAGCTCTCTAACCATGGCTTATAAGACCCTTTGTCACTGGGTTCCTTTCCTCACCTCTCACCAGTCGCCCCCTTGTCCTGTGCACTGGACTCTCAACAGCACATATTCCGTGCAGACATGGAGAAAGGAGATGGCCCAGGCAGAGCTTCCTGCTTCTCTCTGCTGCCGGTCACCCAGAAGCACCCCCGCCCACTTATCCTCACTCCTCTCCATCCCTGCCACCCCCATGCCCCTCTTTATAAGAACCGCCCCACCCCCCAAGTCACCTGCCAAAACCTCAGGCAGCGGGGCTGGGGCAAGAAAGGGTCTAGAGAGGAGAGACTTGGGCACATCACCTTTCCTGTTCCTCCTACCGAGTTTGGGGTCCTTCTTTCTATCCATTAACTTATGGGAAAACTTGTAATAATAGCAATAATAACAGCAATTGCCTGCAATATAGTATTTACCATGTGCTAGTCTAACTGAATGACTAAAGGCTCTACTTATTAACTCCTTTTACCTTTACAAAATAAGTGAGATCATTGTGGAAGGAGTATCTCCAGCTTACAGGTGAGACACAGGGAGATTAAATAAATTGCCCACGTTGGACACTGCTAGTTAAATCATAGAGCCAGGATTTAAACCCAGGATCTCTGGTGTAGACTCTTAATGACTCCCCTCTACTGCCTTTGAGAGCCCCATGATGTGCACGCTGGAAGTGCCTTTAGTTCAGCCCTCCCTACTACAGGAGAGAAACTGAGTCCTAGCGAAAGGATAAGACAGTGGGCTGGTGACAAAGCTAGACCAGAACCCAGGACTCTGGTCCCCCAGCCAGCTTCCTGCCTACCCCCATCCCTCCCCATCTCAGTCTCAGTCTCAGCAGGCTGACGGAAAAGTCAATACAAGGAGGCTATAGCTGGAACAAAACAAAATTTATTCCGGGAAGAGCAGGGTATACGGGAATCTGTAACTGTGGGATTTGATGTGTAAATAGATTGGAAAAAAAAAATCTTTGTGCACATGTGTTCACACAGCTAAGACCCTACAGCCTCATTCCAGATGTGGGAGACTTCTCCCTTTTTATCTCAGTAGTCTCCCTCAGCTAGCGTTCTACCCCAAATCTTTTTTTTTTTTTTTTTTTTTTTTTTTTTTTTTAGAGATAGGGTCTCACTCTGTCACCCAGGCTGGAGTGTAGTGGTGTGATCACAGACAGCTCACTGCAGCCTCAAATTCTTGGGCTCAAGCAGTCCTCCTGCCTCAGCCTCCTGGGTGGCTGGGACTACAGGTACACATCACCACACCTGGCTAATTTATTATTATTATTATTATTATTATTATTATTATTTGTAGAGACAGGGTCTTCCTATGATGCCCAGGCTGGTCTCAAACTCCTTGCCTCAAGCACTCCTCCTGCCTTGGCCTCCCAAAGTGCTGGGATTATAAACATGAGCCACCACACCCAGCCAGACTCCCAAATCTTAACAGCTCTTTATATTTTTGAAAGCATTTTACAGTTTATATAGCACTTTCACATCTGTTTTCTCATTTGCCTTCCTAATAGCCCAAGAAAGTAGGCATCTTTGCCCTCCTTTTATAGGTAGGAAAACTGAGGCTTTGAAAGGCCATGAATTTTACAAGCTTACGTAGAAGCCAATGACAGTGTGTGCTCAAACTCTAGCAGCCTACGGCTGTCCAGGATCTGCACCCTAGGTGATTCCTCTCTTGACTTAGCTTTCTCCTCTCAGAACATAAGACACAGTAAGTACAGGGCAGCCAAAGGGGCACGGGCAAAGCATAGGCATGGAGCCTACAGATGTAGAGACCCAGGGCATGGTTCTGTCTCTACTCTCCTCTTCATCCTGGGTCCTCCCTCCCCGAATGGACCACGGATGGGTCAGTGTTTTGCTGCTGAGCAAGGGAAGGAAGAACTGCTAAGGTCTCAGAAGAAATGTGGGTGCCCAGGAGTGGGCCACAGAAGGTGGGCCCTGCGCAAGAGGGCCCAGCTTCCAGCCTCACCTGTCTCCCCCTACCCCAGACCCTCACAGCAGAGTGTGTCTGATCTCACCAGACCCTGACGACCCTCTGAGTTCCTACATCAACGCCAACTACATCCGGGTACGTATCCCCACCCCGATGGCCTCTTGCCGAAGGGGAGGCCTGAGTTGAGGGGACCCATCCTCCAGCCTTGTCCCCAAGCCAATCTGGCTCCTGCCAGCCCCTGGGAGGAGCCTGAGTGTGGGGACTGGGCCCGAGGAGCGCTGCCTCTGACCCTGACAGCCTGGACTTGGCTGGCCACAGGGCTACGGTGGGGAGGAGAAGGTGTACATCGCCACCCAGGGACCCATCGTCAGCACGGTGGCCGACTTCTGGCGCATGGTGTGGCAGGAGCACACGCCCATCATCGTCATGATCACCAACATCGAGGAGATGAATGAGGTAGGGACCAGCTTTGTGCCCTACACTGAGCACCTCGTTTGCATATTAATCCTTCATGATGATCTTGTGAGGTTGGCAGCATTCACGGCCAAGATGAGGAGATGGGAGGCTCCATGAGGTTAAGTCATTTGCTCAGGGCCACACAGACAGAGGCAGAGCCTGGGGCTGGGCTCTCCACCTCCAGTGCCCACGACACTCTGCGGCCTCCCAGCCTGCCAGGACTGATGAGGGCTGCTTCCGTACCCATCGTGGCCCATTTATTTGAATCCCTATAAAAGTTCTTCAGAGTGAGCATTACCTCCATTTATTTTCCAGACGAGAAAACTGAGGCTCAGAAAAGGGAAATAGCTTATAGGTTATGAAGCTGAGGTTTGAACCCAACACTCTGTAGCAGCAAATCTGTTGCTCTCGTATATCTCTCCACTGCCTCTGGAGGGGCGTTGGGAAGGGAATGGGGTTGCATCGCAGCCTGATCTGGGCCCCTGCAGAAATGCACCGAGTACTGGCCAGAGGAGCAGGTGGTGTACGACGGTGTTGAGATCACCGTGCAGAAAGTCATTCACACTGAGGATTACCGGCTGCGACTCATCTCTCTCAAGGTGAGGCCTGGGGCCGGGCTGGGAGGATGGAGTATAGGGGCTTAACTGGGGACTCCACAGAGAACAGGGCCCTGCAGTCCACTGTAGCTGAAATACAGGCCTGTGTAACTCCCAGCTTTTACTGATAAGCAGGGATAAGGGAGGGGTGATCGGACTTGGGGGCCAGAGGCAGGACCAGACCCATTACATTTCCCAAACCTCAGCTGCGTTTAATAACATTGTCATTCATAATGCCTTCTACCTCTGCTTCAAGTGTACCCAAGGCCAGGACTGTCTGGGTGAGGGGACTCCAGCAGCCTCCAGCACTGTCGTTAAAACTAAGGGTTCCTTATAACTTGGAGGTCTGCCTAGCAACATCGTTTCCCCTGGAATGCTGGGTTTCTGGCCTGTAGTGACCCATCTGTCCACCAGAGAGCAGGCACTCCCTGCAGCTTTGGGGTTGCACAGGGAGGCAGTGGTTACAGAAAATGGCAAGAAAAAGGAAGACCTACAAAATATGAGCAATACAAAACAGCTCAGTAGAGTGGGGGAAGGTATCCTCCCACCCTGAAGTTGTGCTTCTTTCAGGATCAGCTAAGAGAGGAGACTGTTCCTTTGGAATCGGGATGAGTGGGTTCTGTTTTTGAGAAATGATAAGACCCATATTTGGGGAAGGTGGAGCCCACAGTAATAACCTGGAAGGCTTGCAAGAGGGGGGCCAGGCACCAGGAAGCTGACGCCCTGTCCAGAAACAGCCAGAGAAGTCCATTGATGCTGACAGCCACAGGGTGCAGCCACAGAAAATGAGCTCAAGGCCTGAGACTTGTCCCTCTGAGCTGCTCTCTCCCTAGACAGTGTGCTTGGTGGGGCACAGGGGACACCTCAGCCACAGAGGGCACTGCCTACCTGAGCAGCTTAGAAACACAGGTCTTGCTGGAGGGAAGGAAGGGCCAGGGAGCAAGGCTGTGGTCTGTGTTGCAGCCGAGTAACCCAAGGACCCAAGGAACTGGCTTCCTAAGTAGAAATCCCCCAGAAACAGAGGCTGAGATGAGGCGTGGGCTGCTCATCTTCTCAATGCCGTGGGGATGGTTGGGAAAGAACCAGGACATCTTGGGGTTTGAGGATATTTACTTTTGTCTATAAACCATCACAAGCACCGGCCTGGGCTTGGTTCTGGGTTGGGGACTGGGGATACAGAGCTGTCCAAAGTCTGGACTCTCCTCAAGAGGTGCCCATGAGATGGTAAATACCAAGCTAGAGATAGGGAAGCATACAGAAGGACACTCTGCCAGCCGGCGTGTTCAGGGAGGGCTTCCTGGAAGTGGTGCTGCTGATTGGGGTCTTAAAGGATGAGGAAGGGTTGACCAGGAGCAAAGAAGTGAGGAGACCATTCCCAAAAGAGAAAAAAGTAAAAGTAAGGGCATGGAAGATGGAATAGTTGTGTACACATGCTCCTGACACTTTATATACAAACCTTTTGGAGTATGGGAACATCGAGTAACAAGTGTGCAGGGGCAGGAGTTGTGCCTGAAAGGACAGACCCTGTACTGGGTGTCGTCTTTGCCGGGCTAAGGACTAAGGAGAGTGAGTTTAATTTGGAGAGGAATGAGAGCCATCGAACAGTATTGTAGTATGTTCAGGTGCTGTAACAAAATACCATAGACCGGGTGGCTTATGAACAACAGATTTAATTCTCACTGTTCTGGAGACTGGAAGTCCAAGATCAAGGCATTGGCACAATCAGGTTCTGGCGAGGGCACACTTCCTGGTTCCTGTCCTCTCGTGGCAGAAGGGGTGAGGCAGCACTCCGGGGCCTCTTTCATAAGAGCCCTCATCCCATTCATGAGGGCTCCACTCTCATGACCTAATCACCTCCCAAAGGCGCCATCTTCAGATACCATCATGTCGGGGATTTGGTTTCCACATGTGAATTTAGAAGGGACACAAACATTCGGTCCATAGCGAAGGGTTTTGAGCAGGAGAGCAGCATGTCCAGATTTGTGGTGTGGACAGATCATGTTGACTCTGGATCTGGGGCAGTCAGGGATGAGGGAGAGATCCCACACACTGGAGTGATGATAAAGGTCAAAGTGGAGGTGTTAGTGGGGTTGGGGGGATGAAGAGGCAGTAAAACTGGCAGCACTTAATGTGGACAGAGGTGGGATCGGACAGGCAAAGCATAGCAAGGTGAGAGGAAGACTCCTGGGGCTCTGGGTTATGTCACTAAGGGGCAACTGCCCATTTGTTAAGATAAGGAACTCTGGAGACAGTAATTAATTGGGGAAGGGGCTTTTGCCGTCTCTCGGATAATCCTGGAATTGTTGGGGCAGAAGCAGAGAGAAGACCAATGCTGGTGTCACCAACCAGCCCCCACTACCAGGCTGACTTTGGGTCTCTGTCGGGTGCCACTGGGTAGAATGGCCTAGATGGGAGGGGTAAGGGGTCCCACTCTCTCTGTCCTTCCTGTGTCCGTCCTCCTCCCATCCCATCCCATCTCTGGGCTGGTTTGTGGGCTGACAGAGTTCACAGGTATCTGGGGTGGGCCTCTGTCTCCTCGACAGAGTGGGACTGAAGAGCGAGGCCTGAAGCATTACTGGTTCACATCCTGGCCTGACCAGAAGACCCCAGACCGGGCCCCCCCACTCCTGCACCTGGTGCGGGAGGTGGAGGAGGCAGCCCAGCAGGAGGGGCCCCACTGTGCCCCCATCGTCGTCCACTGCAGGTGGGTCCTCCCAGCCAGCCACTGAAGCAGGGTGGCCCCCCACCCACTGAGCCACTGTCCTCACCCCACCCATCCCCTCGGCCCTCAGTGCAGGGATTGGGAGGACCGGCTGCTTCATTGCCACCAGCATCTGCTGCCAGCAGCTGCGGCATGAGGGCGTGGTGGACATCCTGAAGACCACGTGCCAGCTCCGTCAGGACAGGTCAGCCCATGGGCAGGGGTGGGGGCACATGGGGGGCTAGGGCTCTGGGGACAGCAGGGAGAGACCGATGTGTGCATGGGGGTGAGGGGCAGATGGACACTGGGTATGGACTGTCAGGCAGGCAAGTAAGGAGGACTGCTGGGTGGAGGGGCAGTATCCAGACATTTGTGGGCTGGATGAAGAGGGAAGAGAAACAGATCTGGTGGACAGAAGGACAGGGGCTGCAAGTGGAGGAACATGTCGTCTGTGTCCCCGACAGGAAGAGGCAGAGGGCAATGGTTGGCAAGGGTTGGTCTCTCCAAGCTTCACAAGGACAAGGCCCCTAGCGTGCCTCAAAAATCATGGGCACCGCATGGGTTTTGGGCACCTCCTCAAAGCCCATCCCTCAATGAGCACATCCCTGTCGTGCCTCTCTGCCCAGCAGGGGTGGCATGATCCAGACATGCGAGCAGTACCAGTTTGTGCACCACGTCATGAGCCTCTACGAGAAGCAGCTGTCCCACCAGTCCCCAGAGTGACCAAGTGCCCCCTCTGAGGTCCTCTGGGCACTGCCCAGCCTAAGTTGGGCGCTCACCCTGGCCTCCCAGGGCCCTACCTCAGGTCCTGGGCCTGCTCCCTGCCCTCACCCCCTCCTGCTTCCTTCCCTCCTGTCTGCTCCCGCCTCCTGTATTAGCCTGGGCCTGGCCCCTGCCCTCCAGCATAGCTCTTCCTACTGTACATACTGGGGAGTGGGGGGAGGGGGAGGGACGTGCCAGGCCAGGCCTGGGGCCCCAGGGCCTGACCTATACCACACAGACCTGGGGCCTCAGTTTTTAATGACGGTTCCATCGCTACTTGATCCAAAACATTTCCGTGCCGCACTCCAGGCGTCTTGCTGCAGCGTGTTGTCTGTCCATCATCTCTGCTGTCTGTACCGGACACTGTGTCTCCTCGGCCCGGGAAAGGGGTAATGAGCTCCAGCTCCCGAGCAGCCAGGCAGAGGTGCCTGCCTCAGGCCCCCACCCCCACTTCTCCCGACAGGCAGAGTGCATTTGGCCCCCAGTTATTGGGACCAGGAACGGGTGGGTGCTGAGGACCTGGAGGTCAGGCATGGGGAGCTCCTGAGGGCTTGGCAGAGAAATCTCAGCTGGGGGAGTGGTCTCTGGGTTGGGGTGGGCATCACAGCCGGGGTGGCCTCTGGGTGTCAGATGCCCCCAGGAGGCAATGACCAGCCTGTGAGGCATTGGGCAGGAAGGGGACAGATGGGGGTGGGGAACCCAGAGGATCTGGGTCCTGGTTGGGGGAGGGGAGGGGAGCTCTGGGGAGGGGATGGGGACTCAGCCCCAGATCTGTGTGAGACGTTTCTCTGGGTCACTGTGGGAAAGCCTTCCCAGAAGTCTCGCTGCGTGTCGCTCCACGTGTGTTCCCATGTCCATGTGTGTGTTGAGAGCCCATCAGCAGGGCATGCATGACTCTTTGGCAACGTGTGTTATCTTGGAGCCACGTGTTTTTATTGCTGACTTTAAATATTTATTCCACGGCAGAGAGACATTTGGTGTCTTTTTATAATTCGCTCGTGGTCATTGAATAGAGCAATAAACGGAGCATTTTGAGCAAAACTAACCTCCTGGGTGTGTGTGATTTTCCTCTCCCCTGCACTCCTGCCTCTGGGTACCCCCCCAGGCAAGCGCACTGGAGCCTGGCCCTCATGCTCACTGGCGCCCCTTGTGGAGATTGGGAGTATGGAGCGAGTCCAAATTTGAAAAGCCAAAATAAGTCCATTCTGCAGGATTCTCACACACCCTCAACCCCAGCCTGGCCAAATGCTCGGGGCCATGGGGAGCATCAAGGACAGGTGGGGAAGGCTTCCAGGGAAGGCAAAGTATCTTCCAGGCCACCAGCTCCAACAGATGGGCCAGAAAGGCCAAGGCTGGGGAAAGGGAATGTTCAGGTCACACCCAGGGGCTCTCCCTTGTTACCCCGTGTCAGCTCCATAGGTCCCAACGGCAGCTGTAGCCCAGAAATTTCCCTTGTAAGGCCTGGGCTGAGAATAGCTCCTCCCAGGGGGCTGAGGGAATCTGCCCATGGGCTCAGATCCTAAGTCATCCTGGACACTCCTGCTGTATTCTTATCCCCTGTACCCCTGAGATGGAGCAAAAGTAGCTGTGATGCCACTGCTAGCAAGTGGGGGTCACCCTGGGCCGGGGAAGGGCTGCTGACCAACCAACTGCTCTTTACAAGATACCAGAACCTTGGGTTGGTTGGTCAATGGTCTAGGCATGCAAGGTATTCTACAGACAATGAGGAAAGAACAGCGGTTGGGTGAAGCAGCCCAGATGGGCATCCCAGAGAAAGGGGGCATGCTCTCCAGCCATGCTAAAACAGAGATCTACCCCCGGAAGATCTACCTTGCTACCCAGATTAGAGAGATTGGGCTGTGAGAGTGGGAAGGAGCTAACATTTCCCTGTCCTTCCCCAGGGTGGCCCTGTGAGGCCACTCAGGCTATGCATGAACCACACATAGAGTGCAACATGAATGGTGGCCCCTGGATTTGTGCAAAGTAGCAGATGCCATGACCCACCCCAACTCTCCCTCTCCCAGTCTCTAGAAAATATAGACTTGTTGCTTTGTTCCCTGAGCCCCATTGGACTATGTGTGCACATGTACTAAGCATGTGCGTGTGCACACGCAGACTCACACACACACACCCTGAGCTCCTCAGCTCAGAGGGGTCCCACCTAGCAGTAGTGAGAACCAAAAATTCTCAAGAGAATAGGAAAAGTACCCCTGGACTTCCACCCTCAGCCTCCCCAGCGTTTCCTCCGGCTCTGGATCCAGCCTTGCTTCCCTCTCCCACTTCCCATCCCCCGCCACACACACACACACACACACACACACACACACACACACACAGCAGTGTGCCATCTAGCTGAGACAGCTGCAGAGCCTGAGCAAGGGATTGCCCCCAGGGGGCCAGACATTTAAGGGCTGGACGACTCCCAGTGGCCCCACTTTTAGCGCAAAGGAAGGAGGAGACTGGCCACCCTACAGTCCAGGCACTAGCTGAGACTCCAGAGCCGTGGACACAGCATTCGAGTGTTGGGAGGACCGGTGAGTGTGGAAGGTAAGGCTTCTCTCTTCCCTCAGGACGGGGCAGAGCCTGCTGCCACCTTCTGAGTTCAGACTCAGACAGGGTAGAGGGCACGAGCTGGGATGGAAGTGGTCTCAGAACCCAGAGGTAGAAGTGGCCCAGGCAGAGATATGTGGGGAGTAGAGGGGTGGTAAAGTTTAGCCCCAAACTGCCTGGCTCAGAAGAAGGCCTTTGGGCTCTCTGGAAGGCCACTGGACTGGAGTCAGGAGGCCAGGCCTCTGCTCTGAGTGACGGGGCATTTCTCTCAGACATCAGTTCCCTCATATATACTAAATAGGGGTTTAAACATGGCCGTGCTGGTTAAAGGATGGCAGGTACATGCCTTCGTTGAAACATTGTGTAGCTGTTAACAGGAATGAGGAAACTCTTTATAAACTGGTGTGGAAAAATCTCCAAGACGTAAGAAGTGAAAAAAGACAGGGTAGGATAGTGTGTGATAGGCTCCCTTACGTGTCAAGACAAAAGGAAGAGGACAAGAACATGTTCCGTACTCCCATTTGCGTGAAGTCGCTCCCAGAGGAGCCCAGAGACCACAGTGTACCCATTGCGGTGGGGAGGGCGGGGGCATGCGGGGACTCGGGAGGGGGAGGCAGCCTCTCCGTGTAGATTTTTATATTTGTTTCACTGCTTATGTGATTGAATTACCAGGCCAAAGAAAAACATGAGAAATAAAAACTAAACCTCTGCCTTTACCATGTCACAAATGAAAGCAGAGCTGTAGAAATGTGTTGTCATCTGTCTTAGCATTCCACCAATACCAGCGGTCCCCAGGGCCGGGAAGAAGATCCACAGCTTCCTTGTAAGGGCCAGTCCAGTATGGCTTAGTCGGGAGGTTCCTTCTTAGGTCTGACTTCATTCCCTCCTGATGAAACATGCAGCACCGCCTCCCTAGTTCCGTGTACCTATCAATAGGTGTCCTCAACTCCCCCTGGGCCTTACTTGGATGGCAGGGTAAGTCCAAGCCCCATGTCCTTTCCCTCTAAGACCATAGGAGGGTTTGGAGTTACTCAGTGAGGAAAGAGGCCCATTGGTTCCTGTAACCAGCCAGGGAAAGGGAGCTAGGAAGGGAAGAAGAGAGGCCAGAGAGGAGAGGCTTGCCGCCTGACTGCTCTCCCGGCCCTCTCCTGTGCACATCCGTCTCCCTTGTGTCCACACTCACCTCTCTGAATCTCCCTCCTACTCCCTCCCTTGTCCTTCATGGCCTCGTCCTCTCCCTGGTCCTCACAGGTGAGTGCCCACGCCTGCTGTCACCATGGCAACCATTTACCACCAGCAGATGATGCAGGAGCTTGTGTCCATGGAGTTCTCTAGCTCCTCCACCCACGTGCAGACCTTCTCCCAGACAACCAAGATCGTGGGAGGCAAGTGGAGTGGGGACGGGGGAGGAATTGAGAAGGGGCAGTCGTTCTTCCTTCACACCCACCCACTGGGTGGCCTCAGTCTTTGCCACTAATGGGCCCCTCAGGAGCCCACAATACCAACAGCAACCCCCTCCCAACCTGTGCTGCTAATCTGAGCTTTGATAAAGCTTCAGCCAGCTGTATGTTCACCGCAGATCAGATCTCCAGGAAACAGCTTAGGAAAAATCAATCACATGGACATGTGTGAATGATTGATAAACTCTTTAATTGTTTAAGGAGATCAGAGCTGTAGGTAAATGAATTGTATCTCTGATGGTAGAATTTTAGACATGGGGGAAGTAGGAAGGTAGCCACCTCATCTACATGTGAGTAATGCTGACCTTGCTCCATTTAAGAAATAGGAGACTTGGTGCCACCAGTGCAGAGAAGATAGACATGTAAACAAGTGACCTCAGCATCCAGGCTCTTAGCCCTTAGGGGCCAGACTTGGGGGAAGGCAAGTCCAAGGGAAAGCTGAGAAATGGTCTCAGAGCAGAGCAGACTGTTTTAGTTGTGTCTCTAGTGGAAAGAGATTAAAAGATGGCCAGGGGCCAGGATATTGAATACCCCTTCTTACAGTCACAGGCCTTCCCTCAAAGGCCCAGAGGGACAGAGTCACTCAAAGTCCTCTGTGCATAGAGGTCGAGGCCAGATAAACACTCTATATCCCAACCAACCCCTCCTGGCCAGTGAGGCAGAGCAAGTGGAACAGCTGGGACTCAAGGCCTGTGGTCTAGACCAGAAGTTGCAAACCCAAGTGATGTATAGCGGTGATTCTCAGAGTCACTGCAGCGAGGAGGGTGAGAGAGAGAGGAGGGTGAAAAAATGATACTATCACCCCAAACCATTAAATCAGGTATTTTTTTTAAAGCTCTCCAGGGATTCTAACGTGCAGCCAGAGTTGAAAACCACTGACCAACTGGGTCCAGGCAGGGAACATGAGTGTGGGAGAAAGCGAAGAGGACATGCCCCGGTGAACGGCGCAGCCACTGTTCACCACCCACCGGCTGTTGCCACGTGGGACTGTGCAGTGTTGAGAATCCAGAAAACTGAATTTTTATGTGAAATCTTTCCATTTTCAGAGATAGGGCTACTTTTTTGTTTAAACGTTCTGGAGGTCAAATAAAAGACATCTGCAGGCCAGGTGCAGCCTGCATACTGCCTGTTTGAGACCTCTGCTCATTATTTAAAAGCAGGCCATGAGGGCTTCTTACCACATGTTTTTCATCTCAGTCCCTCAGATTAGTGGGGGACAATAAAGGACCCTACTTCACTGGGATGCAGTGAGGATTAAATAAAATCATCTCTGACATGTGCCTAGCACAGTTCCTGACACCAGGGAGTGCTTCCTGATTCAGAGCAGTCGTTATGAACTGATAACTCACCAGCCAAGATTTTCTGTATAGTTTATACTGCAAAAGCACTTTTTTGTTTTCCAGAGATAAAATTATATTACCACAATGGATATGCTCTTTTAGATGGGGAGATTCCCGTACACAGCCCCGCTGGAGTGGGACGGTGTCCTGTCCCTCACTCAAAGATCACCACTCCCCAGCCAATGAATGCTGAACCCACAGAATGGCACGGAGGAAATCTAGAGCAGAAGCTGGCCTGGCCCCTCTTCATGCTACTGGGGAAACAGAACTTCCAGGAGAGAAGCCCAAAGACCAAGGATATCCCAAAAGGAAAGATTCCTTTTTAAAAAAGAAAAAAAAAAATTTAGGACTGAGGACCAAGGCCCAAAAAAGGTTATTGACCGTTGAGGTGTGGGAAAGGCGTCCCCTAGTGGTTGAAATTTGCCATAACACGATGACCCGTCGACTACGTTCCCCCTTTGACAAAGCTGGTCCTGCCCCCGCTTGCCTTAAACGCCATTTGTTCCCATGCTCCACTGTCCCCTCAAGAAAAGCTCAGTCCTCCAATCCTGGGCTGAGCTTCCACCCGGAGCCCATGCTGACCTCTCGCCTGCCCCCACAGAGGATGTCGTGAGGAGGAAGTCCTCGAGCACAGTGGAGCTCTTCAGCTTGGTGACCCGGAGTTCCAACATTCCTGCGGGCGAGAGCGTCCCTGAGTTCGTGGAGAAACCTCAGCCAATGGCCGCATCCGAGCGTGTGTCGCTCCCCGTGTCCCCCAGGCCCCCGGTGCTTCGCTTTCAAACCCAATCCCCCAGCCCGCTCTGCCATCCCAACGTCGCCCAATGCACAGACACTGGAGAGCCTGGCCCAGGGCTCCTCCTCGCCCCAGGGCCAGGGCCAGGTCTCTGGGAGCAGGCGGGGAGCTGGCAGAGGGTCTAGACTGGTGGCTAAGAGGGGAAATGCGTCCTGTGCCCACCGCAGGCGATAAAGCCGTATTCCGAGCGCGGGTGCAGGGGAACCCCAAACCCAACATCTGGAAGAGGGAGAGCGGCATCCCCATCAAGGAGTCCGCCAAGATATTCTACGACAGCGTTAACAAGAAGCACGTGCTGAAGGTGCGGAGACCCGCGCCGGAGGTCCAGCCACCGATGAGGCCGGAGGCAGGGGACCCGGAGGCGGGCCGCCAGTCCTCTCACCGCCCAGAGAGCCACAACGGCCACCCGAGAACTGGGCGCTGGGGAAAGAGGCTGTCGTTGCTCTAGAGGCGCGGCAGGACAATAGAGGCCGAGTCTGGAGCCGGGGTATCGCCAGAAAAAGCGGAGGCCCGAAGTGATGGGCGGGGCGAAGCACAGCTAGGGCAGAGCGAGGGCAGACCAGAGCGAGGCAGAGGCAGGGACAAACACAAGCAAAGGGGCCGTCTGAGAAGGGAGCCGAAGGGAACGAGAGCCCCAGCCGGTGGGCGTGGCTGGGAAGGGGCGGGCCCGTGGTGGGTGGGGCGAGGCCAAGTTTGGGCGGCACCCGGAGGCGAGGGAGGACTGGTCTCAGAGCAGGGCTGAGGGTCAGGGGTCTTGGACTCTTCAACTGATCCCTCCAAAAGAGTCTCGCCGAGGGCCCATCATCCTTAGGTCTAACCAGCTTCAGGGACACTTTGACAGCTGGATCTGCCCAGCTGCAACCTCTGTCTCCAGGCCCTTTGAGGACAGGGAAGGATGGGTCAATGGGAGACCTAGGCTTACAATGACTCCTGTCCCTATAATTACTCGGGTCCTCCCCCGACTTCCCGTTGTGAAAGGCAGTCTCCCCTGGCCCCCACAGACAGGTCCCTTCTCCCAAAGACCCGTCACTGGACCCTCAGCCCGACCACAGCACACACAAGCTGCCCCAGAGGCCCCCTACTGGCCAGCCCTTACACACAAGCTCATGCATTCAGCAAACACTTTCTGAGGACAAACACCTTGGCTTCTGGCTGTGAGCACCGTGCAAATGGGCACCGAGTCGGCCTTCCTCACCACTGTTTCCTCTGGGGCTCAGCCCAGTGCCTGGGACAGAGAAGTAAATTATGTCAAACGAAGAAAAGCTCAGCCCGGTGGCAGAAACTGCACATAGAGTTACAAGGCAGAGGAAGGAAGTCCCTGCCTTCTAGGAGCTCACAGCCAAGGGGGAGAGTCTGATGGGGAAGTAATTTGATTGCCATGGAATCAGGCTACCAACACACATACTCACACTGAGTGCCACCTCACACCTCCAAATCATAAAGACTGCTCAATCTTCTACACATACACCTAACACTCACCTCCTCCCCACCCCTTGCAAAAAAAGAAAAAAGCCCTCCCTCCCCATCTCACAGAAAGTCTCCCTGTGGTTCCTTCCCCCTCCCCCACTAATGGCCTGACTCTGATCCAGCTGGAGCCACTGACCTCTGATGACTCTGACAACTACAAGTGCATTGCAAGCAATGAACATGCAGATGCCATTACACTGTGTCCCTGCTAGTGACTGAAGGTGAGCCAGCCCCCTCCTCCTGGTCTTCCCTCTCAGGGACTAGATGCCCCCCTTCCTGACCCTGTCCCTCTCTCTGTCCTCAGGTCAAGAGAAAATGGATTTCAAAAAGATGTTGAAGAAGAGGTAAGGCTGGGAGGCCCTTCTGCACAGGGTGCTGTCTCCCCACCCAGGCTGGAGCCTCTTGAAGGCCTCTCTCAACAGGGCCCTGAGTTCCAAGAATCTGGGGAGTGGGGAGGGGCATCTCAAGGTTGGGAAAGGCTTCCTCTGTCTTCAGAGGGAGGCTCTGAGTGTAAGCTTAGTTCCCTCCTACTCCCAGGGCTTCCCCTGCTCCCAAGAAGCAGAAGAAGGTGGTAAATGAGAAAGAGATGCTGGAGATTTTGTCCAGGGTGCCCAAGAAGGACTTTGAGAAGGTCTGCATGGAGTACGGTTTCACCGACTTCCGGGGGCTACTCAGGAAGCTCAAAGAGATGAAAAAGAAAGTGGAGGTGGAGGTCAGTCCCCAGCAGGGAACAAGGGTATGCAGGCCAGGGGCTGGGCCTCACCAAAAGTGCTAGTGCCTCTACGTCTCCCAGTAGCAAGGTCTCCCCCACCCCACACACACATACTCAGAGGCATACTCTCTACTGTGAGAGGAAGAAAGGAACTCAAGTCACCTTGCTTCTACCTCTCCTCTCATCCCCACTCCCTAATGTACTTGCATGGACTTTGGAGTCAGAGAGACCTGGATTCAAATCCCAGTTCTATTGCCTTATTAGCCATGTGAACTTGGGTCTCTCTTCAGCATCAGTTTCCTCATCTACAAAATGAAAATTATACTTTCCTCTTTCATTTGTTTTTGGGTTGTTGTCACTCATTCATTCCATCAACCAACTCATATTAAGCATCTACACTGGAATTAAAGAATCTATATAGTGGCTCAGGTATATAGCGACTGTTCCACAAATGGCAGTTCTTTTCTCATTCTGTCATACTCCTCTCTGCCTAAATCTTCCAACTGATCAATGGGGTGGAAGGGGGAGCCCACTTATTTCTCCCCAGGCCCTTAGGGGCCCCTCCAGGATTGGGAACACAGACTAGGCAGGCTGCAGATGCAGCTGACACTTGGCATTTTGTAATCACAGTCTCTCAGGCCATCAGGATTCTAAAGCCTCTGGAAGACATAGAGACCAAGGTTGACACAACGGTGGTCTTCGACTGCATCATGGAGCTGAAGGACCCCAATATCAAGATGATATGGACCAAGGTGGGGAAGGGCCTGGCCAGGGCCCACCCTGGCAATATCATTTCCTCTCTGCACCCACTCCCTTCTCAGACCGTCTTGTTATCCATATGTGAGGGCCTCTTGTCCACACCATCAAGAAGATGCCCCTTGGTATGGCTGTAAGAGACTGGGAGCGAGGCTCTGTTCTTAGCTGTTCCACCACTTTGCTGTTTGATCTGAGACAGTTATATTCCTGTCTATGCCTCAGTCTACCCATCTTTAAACTGAAGGCTAGATTAGATAGTCCTGAAGGTCACTGAAGACCTGTGTCTCTAATAAAAAGCATCTAATGAACTCATGCACATTAGGAGTTTAGGCCTGGGGGAAGCCTGTGGGGAGGCAGGATCTGGATCCCACCAAGCCAGATGATGAGGCTAGAAAGATTGTAGGGGCCTCTGGGTGTGTTTAGAGAGGTAGACTTGTACCCTCCAGCTCAGGCTGAATTTGGGGGATGGGGAGCTCTGGAAGTCTCCTAAAGCCCCTCATCAGCTTTCCCACCTGTTCAGAGTACTGAGCCACTGAGGATCCAGTACTCCCTGGGCAAGTACGATATGAAGCAGATGGGCACCAAGTACATGCTGGTTATTACCAATGTGAACATGAATGACGCCGGCATCTACAGCCTGTCTGTAGGCGACAAGCAGATGAGTGCAGAGCTCATAGTGCTGGGTATGAATGAATGTGGGCATCAGGGGGGCACAGGATCAGAGGAAAGGAATGGCCAGGGATGGGGTCCACAGGGATAAGGGAGAGGACTGTGGGCTATGCAGGAAAGGACTGCATGGGGATGGGAGTTCATGGAGGGATGAAACATGAAATGGAAGGGAGAGGACTGTGAGATAAGTGCCATGGGGCAGTGTAGCCTAGTAGTTAAGAACACAGACTCTGGAGCTAGACTACTGGGTTTCAAATTCCAGCGGCTGCCACTTGTGAGCTGTGTGATTTAGGGCAAGTTATTTAACTTCTCTTTGCCTCAGATTCCCCATCTGTAAAATTGGGAATAATAGTAGAATCTACCTATGTGAGAATTGGATGAATTAATATGTGCAAATTGGCTGGAATAGTGCCTCATATGTATATGAAACTATATACATACTTTTTAAAATTGCTGTTAACATTACTACGGAGGAGACCAAGTGAACATCATGGGAGGGGACTCCAGAGAAGAAGGGTTCACAAGCAGAATGAAAGGAAGGGTGCTTCCCTCTCATTAAGGGCTACTGGAGGCCCAAGACACCTCAGTCCGCATGTCCCCTTCACTGTCCCACCTTTCAGGGGGATCAGGGCTGCAGCCCAATGACTGCCTCTCCTACTCTCTGGTGCAGATGAGCCACTAAAGTTCTTGGGAGATATGAAGCCACAGAAGGTGACAGAGTGCCAGACAGCAGTGTTTGAGATCCACCTCTCCAAGAAAGATCCCAACTTCGTGTGGAAGTTCAATGGGAAGGAACTGAAGAGGGATGACAAGTATGAAATCACGGTGTCTGAGGATGGTCTGACCCATACACTTAAGATTAAGGATGCCAGACTCAGTGACAGCGGCGAGTTCTCTGCCCAAGTGGGGAACCTGGAACAGAAGGCCCAGCTCACCATTGACCGTGAGTAGTTGGGCAAGAGCCTGAGGGGGGAGCTTCATGCCACAGCAGCCCCCATGTGGGCAGTCATCATCCATCTATCCAACCATCTCTTCTTTGCAAGGTCCTATGATGAGTACTAGAAAGACAGGGTGTTCTCCTCTCTGTTAACCTCTAGTCTAGCGGAGGAGGCAGATGTGAACATGAAATTAGAATCAGTTCTTATTCCAAGACCCAAGATACACAGGGGTCTTACTATCATCTGGGAGATCATGGACCAAGAAACTATAGTTCTAATATCATATATTACAGCACATCTGTGTTACTCTTGACTGCTCACATTCTGATATTATAACTAGTTTAAGGATTTGTACATGATGGAGTGTACACCAATGAGCATGTCGTATGTGTGAACCACACCTGGGATGTATGTCACATGGAATCATCACTGCTGTGATGGAGCCCCCCAAAAGGCTGACAATGTCAGAAATGATATGATGAGGTGATGTCTGAGCTTTACCAAGAACAAAAAGGAGTTCAGCTTCCAGAGAAGGGGGGAGAGTAGAGAACATCCCCAGCAGAGGTGACAGCATGTAGAGAGGCCCAGACACCAGAAAGACAAGCAGGTGTGCCTGGAGCTCCAATGGGGGTTGTTAGAGATCTTGACTGTGGCACTGTGAAAGTTCTTTTCCCATTTTACATATGAGAAAACTGAGACTCAGGCCAATGAGTTGTGTACAGTCAACTCCCAAGTAAGGGGCAGAGCTGGGACTCTACCTGTCAGGTACTTCATTGGGTCACATATTGCACACAAACACATTCAACATTGCAAATTCCTGCCAAAAAGAGGGGCAGAGCAGCATGAAGCTCCAGAAAAATGATGTAGTGGTTTGCGAGCAGGCCCAAGTGTCTGTCTGTCTGCAGGCATCCCCATCAAGTTTGTGAGCACCCTCAAAAATGTACGTGTGAAAGAGAGGAGCCCAACATGCCTGGAGTGTGAGCTGACATCCAAGGATGTGACCCTGCGCTGGAAGGACGGACAGCTACTGGCACACGGCACTAAGTACAGCATGAACCACGAGAGCAAGCGAGCAGAGCTCATCATTGAGGATGCACAGCTCAGCGACGATGGCGAGTACACTGTGGTGGCCATGCAGGATGGGGACCCCACTGAATACAACAGTACTGCCACCATCACTGTGGATGGTAAGACTCACCCTGTCAATCCCCACTGACCAATCCGTCTGATCCTGCATTCCCCTAAGGTGGACATTGATCTGCCCTACTACTGACCCCAACCCTCCCCCAGACCATGACAAACTTGTACCTCTCCACTCCACTGCCCCCATCTCCCCAATTCTGACCATGAGCTGAACATCCATGCCTCCTAGACCCTGGTCATCCCCTATCTCCCAGACTCTAACCCAAATCCCCTGACTTCATTCTTCACTTTCAGACTCTAACCATCCATAGCAACCCTGATCATCCCAAACTTCTTGTTCCCAACCATCTCCTACTTCCTCACCAGAACCATTCTCCACTGCCCCTGCCCCAATGCCCAGTGACCCTGGACATCCCACAGAGGAGCATAAGTGCAACTAAACACCCAGCTCCACTAACCACCTGCATCTCCGCCATCTATTTCCCTCTTCAACCAATCATCCTAAGTCCCACTGACCATGGTTCACTAATCAACTCCCCATTAACCAACTTCCTGTCTTCCTGGCCACCATTTCCCAACCCACTGACCTTTCCCCAACCCCCACCCACCTACTTGCTCCAGTCCCCCTCACCCCCAATCGCCCACTGACCATTGGCAAACCACGTGTTCATCATAAATTATTTTAATTGACGCAGCACCTGACCGGTCCCACGATGAAAAAGCCACCAGCCCTTTTCCTGTGAGTCCCTCCCACCCCAACACCCTGCCCTGTTCCTGCCCCCTTTCTCCCCAGAGCGTCTGGCCAAGGTGAAGAGCGGGATGTCCGACGTTGCACGCGGCCACCGGGAGCCCGGCCGAGTTGTGCGTTGTGCTGAAAAGAAGGTGGAGGGCGTGTGGCTGAAAGATGGCAAGGAGGTCCGAAGCAGGGGCCAGGGAAGGGGGTGAAGGAAGTTGACAAGGGCAACGAGAGTGAAGCCTCTTTGTTCATGGCAGGTATGGTCCCGCCCAAGGTAGGCAAAGCTCAACCACGCCTGGCCCGCCCACATGTTCATAGCTCCTCCCCTTTCCCCGTCGGCTCCTCCCCCGACCCCGGAGGCACAAGCTTTCCCTGCCGCCCTGCCCTGCAGATCCTCCCACCATCGACCCTTCGGTACTGGAGGCACTGGCGGCACACCCAGTGACCGTGAAGGTGGGCCACAAGGCCCACATCAAGGTGCCTTTCCAGGCAAAACCGCTGCCCAAAGCGACCTGGTGCAAAGACGGCATGGAGGTGACCGAGGAGGAGCGCGTGGCCATGGAGCCGGGGGGGGGGAGGGGGAGGAGACCAGGCACTGCTCACCATCTCGAAGTGCATGCTTGAGGACAGCAGCCTTGTCCTGCTCAAGCTCAAGAATGACCACGGCCACTCTGCACCTCAGTGTGCTGCGTGAGGGCAGGGCTGGGCTGGGCTGGGCTGGGGCACCAGCTGCCCAGGCTCAGGGTGGAAGGCAGGCTGGGAAGGAGGCCAGGGATGGAATTGCAGTTGGGGATGGGAATGGGATTGGAGGGCTGGCTTTGCAGCCAGGAGCTCACTTTCTAACTTCCTAATCAGGTGGCCTTGCTCAAGTGAACCTCTCTAAGCCTCAGCTTCTCGCCAGGAACAGGGTGATTTTTTTACCCCTAGTATCTATTTCTAGTGAATTTAAAGTGCATAGCCAAGTGCACAGCACATAATAGACCTTCAAATATGTTACTTAAGGATTGTTATTGACTTGAAGATGAGGACATGGTTGGACATAAGGTGGAAATGAGGTGAAAAAGAAGTGGGATCTAGGGATGGAGGTGAGGTTGATTGGGAAGAGTAGTAAGGACGGAAGTGAAATGGAGTGGGGTGGGAAGTGAGTTAGGTCTGGGGATAAAATAAATTGGGAGAGGAAGATGGAATGGGGGGTGAGAATGAGATTTAGGATTGGTCTGAACATAAGGATAAGGAAGGAGATGAGCTGGCCTTAGTGAACATGCAACACACACACATCGCGTCACCACCTCCTCCACCTGCATTTCCATCCAGCTGAGGGGTGAAATGCAATGAAGGTTTGCATTTCAATTCAGTTCAGCAGCATGACTGAGCACCTCTTGTGTTCTCAGTGCGGGAGACACAGAGATGAAGCATCCCCAGCAGTTCCTCAACCCAAAAGGGATGAAACTGGTAGACAGATACGTAATTATAACATAACATAAATTGTGATACCGGTGTTCTGGAAGCTCAGAAGACAGGGAGAACTTGTCTGGAACGGAACGGGGGATCGCTAAGGCAGGGGCCCCTCAGGTCTCCAGGCCACCCATTCCTAGGCAGGTGGGAGGCTCAGGGGGACAAGGATCAAACTCTTTGGGCAAGTCTTAGAAGGAGGGGCGGTGAACACAAGGAAGGGCAAGGGATTCCGAAAGCTCAGGATCCAGCTGCACCCAATCCTGGCCAGACCTTCAGTGAGTGGGAGGAGGCCCTTCTGATCCTTGGCTCCAAAGCCCCATTCTGAAGCTGTTCTCTGTCCCCAGACCGTCCTAAGCCTCCGCAGGGCAAGGTGGAGTTCCTGGAGCTCTCAGGTAGTTGTGTGCACATGAAGTGGAAGGCTCCAAAGGACAATGGCAGGCGTCCTGTGACACAGTTCATAGTGGAACGGAGGGCGGTTGGCAAGAAGTCCTGGATCAAGATAGGCAAGGTGGACAGCAAAGTCACCAACTTCTCCACCAACAAGGTGGAAGAGGGAAAAGTCTACCAGTTCCATATCCTGGCAGTCAATTCAGAAGGTGTCAGTGACCCACTGGAGACTGATGAAGTGTTTGCAGGAAATCCCATAGGTCAGTGAGATAGCCTGTGTTCAGCTGGAACCCAGGGGTCAGGATGGGTTCAGCCAATGAGGAACACTGGTGTGTGAGAAGTTCCACAGGATCATCTCTCTAGCTGTCCCATGAGACAGACTGATTCCAGAACATGACTTTGGGCAGGAATTCTCAACTTCTGCCAGTAATATCAGATGCACAGTACACTCCCATAGATATATGAAGTACATGCACAATTCCAGGGAACCGGCTCCACTTTCTCCATTCCAGAAATCATACCAGAATTCAAGTGACCATGATGTTGCTTTAGGGATAACCTTGAATCCACTCTAATTTTTTCCCAAAGAAAACCCTTGATGACATCGGCATTTTAATTATGATTGCTAATAAATTACTTGCTACACCCCTCCCAACTGATCTCCATGTCTCAGTGTTTCAAGACAGTAGATTGAGAATTGTGGCATGGGGGTCACACAGGTGAGAAGATATTAAGTCAGTGGTTCTCAATCTTGGCTACACATTAGAATCACCTGGGGTCTTTAAAAATGCTAACACCTGCCCTCCACCCCAAGCCAATTAAATTAGAATATTGGGCCAGGCAAAGTGGCTCATGCTTGTAATCCTAGCACTTTGGGAGGCCAAGGCAAAAGAATCACTTGAGCTCAGGAGTTTGAGACCAGCCTGAACAACACAGTGATACCCTCATCTCTACTAAAAATAGAAAAATTAGCTGGGTTTAGTGGTGCATGCCTGTAGTCCCAGCTACTCAGGAGGCTCAGGCAGGAGGATTGCTTGAGCCCAGGAGTCTGAGGTTACAGTAAGCTATGATGATGCCACTTCATTCTAGCCTGGGCAACAGAGTGATACCTTATCTCAATCAATCAATCAATCAAATATTAAAGTGTAGAACTCAGACACTAGTTGCTGGTGGGTTTGTTCTTACTCTCCACTTGATGTTAACGTGCAACCAGAATTAGGACTCATTAAAGGTTTGTTTTGTTTGTTTGTTTCTTTGTTTGTTTTTTGCCAGGCACAGTGGCTCACACCTATAATCCTAGTACTTTGGGGAGCCAAGGCAGGAGGATTACTTGAGGCCAGGAGTTCAAGACCAGCCTGAGCAAGAGTGAGACCTGGTCTCTACAAAAAAAATAGAAAAATTAGCCAGGCGTAGTGCCGTACACCTGTAGTCCCAGCTACTCCGAAGGCTGAGGCAGGAGGATTGCTTGAGCCCAGGAGTTTGAGGGTGCAGTGAGCTATGAAGATGCCACCAGACTCTAACCTGGGTGACAGAGTGAGACCTTCTCTCAAAAACAAAAACAAAAAAAAAATTCATTGAAGTTTTTTTAGGGGGGGTCAGACGACAGCATGGAGTCGACAGCTGTCTACATGCTCCCCGCCTCCCAACCTTTGCCCTCTCTCTATCTCCCACAGAGCCCCCTGGTCTTGCATCCCAGCCTCAAGTGACTGATATGACCAAAGAGGCCGTGACCATCACATGGAATGCCCCTACCCAGGATGGGGGGAGCCCCAGTGCTTGGCTACATTGTAGAGTGAAGGAAGAAAGGCAGTAACCTGTGGGTGCCAGTCAACAAGGACCCCATCCAAGGTGAGGTCCTAGGGACAGAGGCCCAGGAGAGACCAAAAGAGTGGACTCATCGCTACTCTGAATGTCCTCCCTCCCCTAACTCTTTTGGAAGTTTTAACAACATCCCATGACTTCCTCTTTCTTGGTCTCTCACTCCGGTCTCTCACCCCATGGACACCCCTGGCCTCACAACCCCTCATTTTCCCATTTCAGGCACCAAGTACACTGTGGATGGTCTCCTGGAGGACACAGAATATGAATTCTGAGTCATAGCTGTAAATAAGGCAGGCCCTGGGCACCGCAGTATGCCGTCCAGCTCAGTAGTGGCCAAGGATCCTGTTAGTGAGTATGGAGCTGCCGGGCCCCAGAATACAGTAGAATTAGCTGGTTCAAAGTAGAGAGAGAATTTGTTCCTTGGGAAAGTCACCCAGTCTCCACTCTCTGGAAGCTGCCAGCCTCCGAGAGGGACAGGATTCACATACAAGAGAAAGCAGAAAATAAAGATTAAGAGTCAAGGGACAGTGAGGAGGTGGGATGCAAAAAAGTTTTTATCAAGCTTTGAACACTTCTGGTTAGGTGAGGTCACAGGCGTGGTGAGGACTGAGCAAGGGTGCTGAGTTTAGGAAGCAGGGTGGGGGTGCTACCTGTCCATGGGTGTGGTGGTGGTGGCTGGGGGTTTGAATATAGCGTATGTATAAGGCATGTTGGATTTAGAGGGTTATTGACATTAGGGTGAAAATATGGAGTCAGTAAGAGAATTCAATTTGAATTTGGAGGTTGTTGAGTGTGCAAGGTTAGGTATTGAAGGAGTTACCTGTGGGAGTTGGAGGTAGAAGTGGTGAAAGATAGGGTTCAGGAGTACTGAGTGTGGGAAGTGGGCATGGCATTGAGTGGGGATGAGTTTGGGGGCTGACTGTAGTATGTCTGTTCTACCTCAGAACCCCCAGGCCTGGTGCAGGGCCTGCACGTGTCTGATTCCTCCAACTCCAGCATTTCCCTGGGCTGGCGGGAGCCTGCAGAGGGAGACCCACCTCTGGCTACATCCTTGAGATGCGGGCTGAAGACACCAAGGAGTGGTCCAAGTGCACAAAGATCCCCATCTCAGGCACCTGCTACACCATGTGAGGCCTCACGGAAAGGCAGAAATACTTCTTCCGAATTTGAGCTGTGAACAAGGCTGGGGTCAGGGAGCCTGTGGAGCTACATGAGGGAGTCCATGCCATGCCACCACCAGGTGAGGACACAGACAAGGCTGAGGGTTCACACCCAACATCCTAGCTCCAAACCTTCCTCCCTGGGGCCTCATTCCACAGGAGAAAATTGGGTGATTCTATGATCAAGAAAAAGTCATACATACCTGTTGTGCCTAGACAGAGCTAGGAGTAAGCCCAGGGGCATCTCTGCTTTAAGAAAAAAAAAAGACTCATGTGTGCTAAATAGTATCAACTCTGTGTCAAGGGAGGTGTTAGGGACATAGATACAAGACACAGGACCTGCCTTCCAGGGTCTTGCATGCCAGTAGAAGAAGACAGATGCAAAGACAAATGCTTCACAGTGTTGCAGAGCAGCAAGATGTCTGTATGGCCTTCAGTGAGGGCAAAAAAGAGAAGAGGTTGGGAAAGGCTTTGGTGGGGAGGCTTAAAGCTGAGTCTTCTTGAAAGAGAGGCCTGTGCCCCCACCTCTGTCTCCTCCATCTCAGCTGCACCCAAGTTCGACCTCAGTGCCCAGCTGAAGAGTCACATGGTGGTTCGTGCTGGGACAGCCCTCTGCATCCGCGCAGCCTTCTCTGTGAGTTCTTCCTGACTGTCGCCCCATATGCTCTTCACATAAGCAAGGTGGCTATCGTAGCCATCATTAGTCTCTGTCTGTGACTCTGCCCCTCACCAGATCCCTGGCACTAAAGCCTGGCAGGAGACTCCTCGACATGGGGTTGGGGGGAGGTCCTACCGCCAAATACCATCTAAGTCTGTGGTCCCCAACCCCAGGGCCACAGCCCAGTACCAGTCAGTGACCTGTGGGGAAACAGGCCGAGCATCACTACCTGAGCTCTGCACCATACACACCCCACCCTTGGACTGTGGAAAAATTGTCTTCCATAAAACCAGTCCCTGGTGCCAAAAAGGTTGGAGACTGCTGATCTAGGTGACCAATGGTGCCATTTCCTGTCACTACTCAGGCTCACCACCACCCGACGTGATCTGGCAGAAAAATGGCATCCCCACCAAGGGCTAAGAAACAATCACCAAGAGCAAAAACTACTCCCAGTTCCTCATCAATAGCACCAAGCGCTCTGACTCAGGAGTGTACCGAATATTGCTCCAGAATGAGTTTGGAGAGGCATACTATGACATCCGTGTGTGTGACAGGTACGGAGTTCCTACCATGGGAAAGTTGTGCCTTATGGTAGTGAAGCCTTCTTTGACACCACAAAGCAAAACTTTGTCAGCCTTTGCCTAGTGAAAGTGTTGTTTCCAAGCTTTTTCTCAAGGGCCTGAGGCCCTGGAGGAATTGAACTAGGACCAAGCCCTTATTTCAGTTTCTGCAGTGATATCTGGTGAGCTTTGGGGCATATACACAAAGTTTGGTTGGCAGAGAAAGCAGAGAACGGGTGAAGGGTGGCAGGGGCAGGGAGAAATGAATCCATTAACAATTAGGGTGACCTCTTAGAAAGGACTGGAAGCTATATAATAAAGCTCTAATGCCCAAGGAAGGAAGGGATGAACTTTTATTGAACAGTAACTACATGCCAGGCACTTTACCCACTATTTCCATGAAATAGTCATCGTTAGCCCTATTTTGCAAATGAGGAAAGGGCTCTCAGAAAAGATAAGTAAGTTGCCCAAAGTCACAGGGCTAGTAAATGGCAGAGCAGCACTTCGGAAACAGGTTTTTCTGACTCTAAGACACCAGCTGCCTTAGACTAAGAAGGGATGTGCCCCATCCCACTTTCCATCAGGCTTGGCAGGTGGCTAGGGGAGGGCACAATACTTCAGGCCCCCCAAGGTCACTTACAGACCTTCCAATTCTTCCAGATTTCCCCCGGCCCCCCACAAACCTACAACTGTTTGAGGAGGTCCCCAACGTGGTGACTCTGACCTGGAACCACAGTCCCAACGTGCAGGAGGACGGTGAGGCCCACTACGTCATCATGAAGTGGGATGCAAGCACCGCCACCTGGTACACTGCAGCCGAGCGTGTCTTCAGCAACTAGTACACAGCGGGAAGTACTACTTCAGAGTGGTGGCTCAGAATGACATCGGTGACAGTGAACCGCTGGACTCCCGGGACACCTGGCTCATCAATAAGGGCCAGAGTGAGTCAGGGGACTTGAGGGTTCGGGTTAAGTCTGGGAGCCCTGATGGTGGGGATGGCATGAAGGGTCACAAGGACCACCCAAGAGGTGAAAGAAAAATCTGAGAGCCGTTGCCGTGAAAGAGTTCAGGTCTGGGACCCTGGGGAGAGAAGTAGATGTTGGAGAAGCCCAGCCGGGGAGGTATCTTTCCTCGGAGCGCTTTCAGGGGTGACAGTAACTTTGAGGGTGGAGGTGGGAGGTGCCTTTGGGGGCGGGAATGGTGGTGGAGGGACAGGGAGGGACGTGGGGAGTGGGTAGAGCCACTCGGTCTGCTCTGAGGGGAGCGGCTGGCCGGGGAGAGCCGCGCAGGGCGGACCGGAGGGCATCTGGGAACCCTAGAGGGGAGGGGTTAAGGGACGGGGCAGCGTCCAAAAGAGGGGCTCAGTGGGAACGCGAGGAGATCCCGGACGCTGAAGTGACGTAGGGGAAGCTTGGAGGCGGGGTTAAAGGCGGGGTAACAACTGCGAACGCCCAGGTCCCGGAAGCTGGAGCTGGGAGGCATCTGGGACCCCTGGGTCTGGCAGGAAAACCTGCGAACCCTGGCGAGGTGGGGGCGGGGGGCGGCCGTGGGGCGGAGGTGCGTGAAAGCGGAGGTGCCCTTGGGAACCAATATAAAGTTTGAGCCCCCAGACTTGATTGCGTCTGGGAATCTGGCCCAGGCCTTTGGGGTTCCGTGTGAGCTGGGTCTCCAGCGCCTTCTGAGCTCTAAGATGGGGGTGGCAGGCGGGGGCCTTGGGGCACGCTCACGGCCCACCTTGGCCCCCTACCCCCACCCCGCCCCGCGCAGTCGAGGACTTGAGCGCCCAGCTGAAGCCCTACAAGCAGAAGGACTGGCAACACGCGCCCCGCTTCCTGACCCCCCTCAAGCCACACACGGTGCTCCGCGGCGAAGACTGCACCATGACCTGCGCCTTCCTGGGGAACCCACGGCCCACGGTGACCCTCTACAAGGGCGACGTCAACATCACGGCCAACTCCAAGTTCTGGTATAACTCCACCAGCGGCGTGTGTACCCTCCTCATGCCCACCTGCACGCCCAAGGACAGCGGAGATTACAACGTGCTGGTGGAGAACGAGCTGGGCAGGGATCGCAGCAGCTGCAGGCTCCCCGTCTACGGTGAGGGCGCCACCGGCTGCCACTGGGCGGGCCTGGCCTTTGGGTGTGGGGCGGAGGGGGCGCGTCCTGGCTGGGGCAGAGGCGCAAAATGGTGGGATCGTGGGCCATTAGTCAACTCTTTGTTTGGCTGGTACGGTTTTTTAGTTAATTTGCTATCAGGTGGCGTAAACATTCTTAATTGGCCAGAGTTCTTACCGCTCTCCCATCCTCTGGATGTCATTTGTTATGCGCACTGGCCCCTACAGACATGGGAGTTTTCCATCCGTAGATAAGATGTGGTTTGCAACCTTTGGTGGGCCTACACCTACCTTTAAAAAAAGATACTGGACTAAACCAGACTCACCCAATCACAAACTCTCTGGCAGGGTTCTGGAAGGAATCTATTCTGATGTGCAACCAAGATTGTAAACCACTGGTCTAGGACAAGGACAGAGGGGAGGCACAAATAAGGGGGGGACTGAAGGGAACCCTCCCTTTTGCACATGCATGTCGTGTTTCTGCTCACGTATGCACATGTTCAGGGAAATGTTTTATTCCTTCCCACACAGTCTGCTGTCATCATAGCTACACAGCTAGCAGCATAAACTCTCTAAATGCAAAGCTGACCTGCCTTGCTTTCTCTTCCTTAAATTACCCCTCTAGCTTTCCCCTCATGATAAAATCCCAAAGTAACAAGGTTCCCCTCTCCCCCACCTCTCTGGTCTCATTTTCTGCCACTCCCTGAACTCTCCATGGCACTCCATTGCTGTGGTCTCCATGGTTACAGACCTTTTTTATTCAGTTATAGATGCCTTTCCTTGGGGAAAGGACCATATCCTGTTGCTCTGTCTCTCAAGTGCTGAGCTAAGTGTCTGGCACCGAGATGATGTCTCCAGAGTGGCTGCCTAACTGCAACAGAACTAGGCCAGGGAAAGCACTGTGGGAGCTATCCAGCTTCCATTCCACAGCTAGAGAGATCCCTGATAATTTACCTCTGGTTGTAAGCACATGGGCCCAGGGCCCTGGCTCCACCGCTGAGCAGCCATGTGACCTTGGCAAGCTCCCTCTCCGAGCCTGTTTTCTACTCATAGGACTCTGAGGTGTAAATGAGATAGCGTATGAAGTAACTGGCACAATGCCTGGCAAATATTAAGTGCTGAATCAATGGCAGCTCTTGATCGCATATACTCTGCCAACCTAGGATTAAGGGTCCCAGGGTCCAGCCCCTGGTTCCTGCATAGGAACTCCAAGTCTAGAAAGTTAGAATTTCCCTGGAATCACTAACACTAATGAATACTTGCTTTGCTCTTTCAGACAAAGATGACAAGTCAATTCTAGTCTCCCTCACCGAGAGTCTGCAGAAGAAATCAAAGCACCTTATGTGAGCTCCAGCCCAGCCCAAGCATCAGGAGGCTGTAGTGATATGGAGCTTCCCAGCCCATCCTCTGCATGGCCCAGTGTAGGCAGCCCAGTTTGCTCTCTGGCGCTTGTCAGTGTAAACATTCAGTGAAGGGAGGGGACAATAAACTAAGCTCACACTTTCCTGTTCCTGAGAGTGGTATATAGCAAGGACCAAGAGGATGGATGTGAGCGTGGGATGAGGATTCCCAAACCTAGACTCCTAAGAGCCTTGTCCAAACCCACCCACAAGGGATTGACCAGCCCCCTTTTGACAGGGCCTTGACTTGCCTTCCCCTCCTCTGCACCCACACTGTAGCTTCCCCTTGCCCCCAGGGAATGGGGGCAAGTCTTGCTGACTTCATCTTCCTCCCCACCCTGCTCCCTCCCATTTATTCCTACTAGGTAGGTCTGTATTCAGAGTTCTGGGGTTTGGAAGGATCAGGACCTCGCCTCTTAAGTGTCCAGGGTTCCTACTGTCAGAGCTAGAAGGGATTAGTCAACCAGCTCACTAAGTTTCAAATCTATGTTTTGCAGTGGAATCCTTCCTTTAAAAAAAAAAAAATCTGGCAGGGCGAGGTGGCTCACGCCTGTAATCCTAGCCCTCTGGGAGGCCGAGGTGGGTGGATCGCTCGAGGTCAGGAATTCGAGACCAGCCTGAGCGAGACCCCGTCTCTACTAAAAAATAGAAATAAATTATCTGGACAACTAAAAATATATATAGAAAAAATTAGCCGGGCATGGTGGTGCACGCCTGTAGTCTCAGCTACTCGGGAGGCTGAGGTGGTAGAATCGCTTAAGCCCAGGAGTTTGAGGTTGCTGTGAGCTAGGCTGATGCCACGGCACTCACTCTAGCCCGGGCAACAAAGTGAGACTCTGTCTCAAAAAAAAGAAAAAAATCTTAAGAAGCTACTGGACTTGAAACAAGGATAAGGGGTCCTTGAGCCTGTCTCCTCTCCTTATTCCTTTGCTACTTCCCACCAGAAATCTCTGCAAAAACCCTAATTTGAAAATCCTTGATTCATCCAACACATATAATGAGACTTGAGTCTCCTATATCACATCCCCACAAATGTGCGACACCTCTACAAAATGGCATATTCACCACCACCCGAGGCTTCCCTTTCTACTTCTGGGTTAGGGCATTGCCTGTTAAGATGCAAATGCCCCTGGAGTGAGATGGCAAATCATTCTGCCAGGGCTTTACATCTGAAGTATGAATCAGCCAATCTAATCCCATTCCTCCCAGCTGTTCAACCAAGCCCAGAGTACAAAGAGGAGATGCTTGGAGGGAATCTGGAACAGGCAGCAGGTCTGGGGCGGGGAGGGGTGGGGGTGGGCAGCAGTAGAAGACACTGGGTAACTAAAGGTCACCAAGGGTGCTGGGCATCTGTGCATAGGGAAGTGCATCAGGACAAATGTGGAGAGTGGCAAATACTATACTACCCATCCCCCATCCTCCTGAACCACATCCTCACCCACACATGTGACCAGGGAAGTGAGACCCACTCCAACCAGCACAGTGTCACCAGAGCCAGGGAGTCAGCCTGGCGCCAAGATGCACTGGCCAAGACTATGATCCAGGATGTGAGGACAGCCAGGGCCCTGGCACCATGCCCCCAACCCCTCTCCAGGACAGGCACATGCCACACAGACAAGCGGGGTAGCCAATGGCCCTTGATTTTTATTTTATTTTTTTTTACATGGGCAGTAGAGGATGGAGTTGTCCCATCCTTGCACGCCTTGCATTGAATGTGCCTTGGGTCTTATAAACCCAGAGTGTCATTGGAACCCCCTCCTCTTGCTCCTACTGCAGGAGGGGAAGGGAGGAAAGCATTGAGAGTGTGTGTGTTGCGGGGGAAGGGTCCCAGCTCTCTAAGCCAGGCTCAGCACCCCCTCAGCAGCTCCCTGAGGCCCTCTCCCTATGAGACCTTGACAGACAGCAGGACAGAGACATACGGCAGAGAAAGACATAAGCAGGCTGAGAGACAGACTATACACACACAAACACACAAGAGACACACAGACAGACACAGGCTTGCCCCTTCCTTTGGCATGGTTCACCCTAGCCCTGGGGACAGGGGCTGAGGATGGTGGTATGGGGCCTGAGTTTTGGGCTGGCCTACGAGAGAGATGGGGCCAACTGGAATCCTTTGTACCCCAAGCTCCAGACCAAAGAAGCTCCCACTCCTGCCTCACCTGGAGAGACACCCCTTCACCTTCCCACCCACCACTTAGAGATTGAGATTGTTCAAGTAACAAGGATAGAAGAGGGAAAGGGAGACTCTACTCTCATCCAATTTTCCCAACTGGAGGCCTGTGAAAGGGCCTAGGGCTGGGCCTTCTCAGTACAGATTTCTCCCCTCTTTCCTTCAAATTCTAGATCAGAAAAGGTGAGGGTGGGTGAGCCCACCATTGCCATTGGTACTAGGCATCTGACTAGAGAGAGAGTCAGATTCTTCCACCTACTAGGGAAAGTGGGGTCAAGAAGCTGAGCACCATCACCCTCCAGGGGGGCTTTGACAGTCCTGATTGGGTAGAGGTGGGGAGATGTCTACTTCTGGCTCCAGCGAGGGGTTAGGCTGGCTCTTTTAGCTGTCAGCATCGTCCTGGACTGCTAGCTTTGCTAGGGAGATCCTTTTCCTTCTTACCCCCTCAAACTTGTGAATTCCCCACATAGTACCTGCTGCCCCAGGCTGGCACTGCAGCCATCCTGATCCAGCTCCTGCAGGTTCCCAGGGTCTGGACCCCAGCCCCAGGAGGAGAGAGGTGACCAGACCCTGGCACCTCAGTTGGCCTTGCTCAGTCTATAGTCCTCCACAGGATCCCGGCTCTCGACAGCTGACAGGGCGATGAGCATCTGGGCGGCGTAGTAGGTGGACATGATGAGTGCCCGTGAGTAGGGCACAGGAAAGCAGAACTTGTTGAGAGCGATGGTCAGGTCTGAGATGATAAAGAACACTGCGCCACCGCCAGCCGCCAGCTCAGTCCAGCGCCAGGCTGCCCCGACCAGCTGCAGCCCTGCCATAGCTCGCCAGCCCATGAAGCCGATAAGGGCCACGTAGACCCCCACCAGGTAGGTGAAGGCACCTGAGAGGCACGGGTAGAGGAGGGCATAGCACAGGCCCGATAGCACTGCCATCACCAGACCTGTCCGAAGAGCCAATGGTCGCATGCCAAAGGCTGAGGCGTAGAGCATGTGGGCCACACCAAACATCAGCAGACCTGGGGGAAGAAGGGATGAAGGATGCTGAAGGCAGGCTTGGTGAGGAATGAGTGATGGGGTGGAGTGGAGTGGAGTGTTTGGGATAATCCAGCAGCTTTGCTTTGGGAGTAACAGGGGTGGAAGTTCCACAAAAGTAATGGCCATCACCCCCATGCCCCCGAAGAACTCTAGAACTGATCACCAGATCACCTGCAAGGTCATCCTCCAACAGAGGGCCTCGCAGTTCTTGGCCACAGAAACGCTCGGATTCCCCATATTCTGGTTCAAAAGCTCCATCTTCCAAATCCTTGCCCCCTCTCAGGGACCCTCTAGCCCCCAGACCCAGGACCCCTCCCAGGTAGCTACTGTGACCACTGACCGTGTGCAAAGAATCCTTGGTCCTGCCAGATGAGGAAGGCATCACCTAGAGCAGAGAAGACAAGCCCCACAAAGATGCGAGTGGCACTGGGGTGGGCCAGCAGGAATCCTAGGCCATGGGCCAGAAGGAAGAGCAAGAGGCAGAAGATAGGCAGGCACTTGATGAGGGCACTGACCCACGACGGGCTGGACGAGGGCAGCCAGAGCACAAAATACACGCAGGTGGCCTTGAAGAAGGGCACCAATTTGGGTCCTTCACTCTTCACCTGGAGGACAGAGGACAAGGACAGCACTCAGAGCTTGGGAGCTCAGGAGCCCATAGGAGTTTCCAGAACCAGCACCCTCAACCTAGGCATCCACCCAGAGACAGGTCCACCCCACCCACCCCCACAACACCCACCTCACTGCCACCTCTGAGCAGGGAGGATTGGCACAGAGAAACCCAGCCTGGCCTGCCCAACCAGCTGGCAGGATGTGAGCAAACCTATCACCACTCTGAGGCTCAATCTATTAGGAGGGGAGGCTTCCACTGTTTTTTCTACCTGTGTCCACTCTTGGTGCTGGGGATGGGCTGGAATGGTCACTCACTGGGCAGCAAACCTTGGGATAATGTCCCCTTCTGCAGCCCAAGGCTTCTCCCTTCCTGCCCCCTTCCTCTCCCTCCCCCCGGCCCCTTTAGCCCCTCTCTCTGCCAGCATCAGCCCCCAGCTGTCTGGAACGGAGTGAAGTCAGCAGGAAACCACAGAAATGCCCTGGCTGGCAAACTCGTGATCCCCAGGGGTGGGGCCAGGGCACAGGCTTAGGGCCCTGGCAACACCAGGTGAGTGCCAGGAATGTGGGAGAGTAGGCACTGCCAACCACCTCAGCCCCTCAGGCCCTCTCCTCCTTGACCAGCCTGCTCCTCAGCCTCCACCTGCCCCAGCCTAAAGGTGGCATCAAGGGCAAGAAGAGCCAGGGATGCTGACTAGAGAAATGGACCCATAAGTTGGGAGCAATAAAGCTGTCCCTGAGACACCAGAGAGCTCAGGGACTGGGGGGAGGGAGTGTGCGTGTCAGTCAGTCTCATTTTCCAGAGAACAAGAGCAACTCAAGGTACACTAGAAAGAGGCAGGAAGGGGGCAGGGGTTCTCTTCCTAGTTTCTGATCTGGAGCCAGCCACAGACTGGGAGGAGATGGAGAACTGAGTGGGGGAAGTTAGAGCAGCTGACTTGGTCTCAGCCGGATTAGGGGGAGGGCAGCTAAAGAAAGGTTGTACCCAAGGCCACTGCAGGCAGAGTCCAAGCTGGGGGAGGGGGCTGCTGCAGATGTTCTGAATATGTGATCCCTGAAGCTCCTTTCCTTGGGCTGCTAATACAGGGTCCCTGAGGGTGATATGGAGCAGTGGGGGTTCCCTGTTAACACACTCTGCTCAAAGTGGTTGTGTCTCTGGCTTGGTGAGCTGTCCAGCACAGGGCTCTGAGGACACGCTGGGACTCCCAGACCACCAGACACCTAAGGACTGATCAGACTCTGATGAGAGGGGTTGGGAAGAGGCGGATGGGTGGGTCCAGGATCCAAGTCTGCCCTTGTTCTGCCAGAGGTGAGAGCAGGGAAAAGAGATGACTTCCCCTTTCCATGGAAATTCCCCCATCAAGGCTGGTCAGGGTAGGGGCATGGTCAGAGGAAGAGGCTGGAGGGGATGCCAACCCCACAATCCCCATCATCCACCTGCCAGCCCTTGGGAGCATCAACATCAGCTCCATCCCCTCCGTCAGCCCCGTATTTTCTGGAAGGAGAAACCGGCAGTAGCCGGGGAGACCTTAACAGTCATAGAGAACCCAGCACTAGAAAAGGAAGCGTGGGTAGACGAGATAAAAGGTTTGAGTTATGAAGTCTGAAAAGGAGGAGGTGTCAATAGAAAATGACCCCTCTTCCCCTAGCGCATTAGCAGCGCTGCTTTAGACTCAGGGGAGTCCCCCGAATTGTTTATGAGAAAGGAGAGGAAACAAACTTGGGACAGGATTCCCAGGGGATCCCTGTCACCCTCCTGTCCCCCCCTCCTCTCCCACGCCTCCCTGTGTTCTGCCTACGCAGAACCCGTCGGCAGGCTGCTGTCCCCTCCCTTCCCGGGCCGGGACCCTGCGGACCCGCGCCGGATAACCAGATCAACAAAGTCACGCTTCCGAGTCACGTGGCCAGTGTTTTCCTCCCTCCCGCCGACGGGCTGGGGGCGCGCGGAGGAGGAGCGCGCAGGTCCGGGGAGCAAGGGGCCGTGACAGCGCCCGCCTCCCACCGGGGACGCCGGCCGTCTCGGACCCCTCCTGGGCCCCCGGCAGCTTGGCCTGCCAGAGCCCAGTCGCCAGGCCGGGGGGCTCCAGCCGCGCCGGACACTGGTTTGCTCGCTCGCTCACTCACCACAGTGACCGGGGACACCATGGCGGCGGCGGCGGCGGCGGCCGGCACCCCGGCCCGGGCTGCAGCGGCCAGGACGCGCCCGCGGGCCAGGTGAGAAACGACGACGTTACAAAGCCTCAGGGTGACGGACAATACCTCCCGAGCGCCCAGCTCCAGGGGTTCTGTCTATGAACCCCACGACGTCACCGCAGCCTCGGCCAATGAGCGGGCCGGAGCCTGGCGGGGAGGGGCCCGGCTGGCGTCGCCGGCCAGTCCCCCAGGCTCCTGCTCAGAGAAACGAGGCTTCTCCCAGGGGTGGAGGCGGCCCCGAGGCCCCGCCCCTCCGGGAGGCCGCGCCAAAGCATCCTGGAACGTGACCATGACCCCAGTGCCTGAGTGGGGACCGAGCTTGGCTGAGAGACAAACATTTTCCTGTCCTGGACGCGCAGTTACACACATTTTCTCATAAAACCAGAAGCAAAAGGCAAAGACAAACTCCCTTCAGCCTTTACACATGTAGTCCACGCGGACACAATTGCAATTAGACCCACAACCTTCACTGTATACAGACGCATATCCAAATGGACACACAGTGGTCAACAGACACATACATAGGTACACAGCAGCCATAGACCCATAGTCGTAACATATTCACGAACACATACAGAATCACAATTGCCCTTAGGCACTAAACAAGCACACATGTTACAGCAAAGCTGACCGAGAACAAACCGAATGGCACCAAAAGGGTGGAGAGAACCAGGTTTATTTACACCGGTGGGCTCAGAGGGGGCTTGCCACCAAATTCTGAGCCCCGAACAGACAGTGTAGCAGTCTTTAATGCATTTCGTTTTAGGGAGGGTGTAGGGCACAGTTGCAATGTGGTTATCTTGAGTGGGGCAGGGTCTCGAGCGACCCCAGTTCCTGGTATAGAGTTTCTATAGAATTTCTTCCTGCCTTATCTTACCATGGCAGAAGTTGCTGCAAGCAGTTTACAGAAGCAAGAGCAGCAGCAGTTACATAGGGGGTTGTTCATGGGGAGGAGTTTTGCTTAGTGGAATTTTCCTTTTCTCTATCATCACACAAGCACAAAACCAACAACCACAACTTGACACACATCTTTCAACATAAGAACAGAGACACGTATACAGGCAAGCAGCAGCCAATATAGGAGGGTTGTCCGGAAAGTATCCAGTCATTGTTAATATATCAAGAACAGTTACATGGCTAGATACTTTCCAGATAGCCCTTGTATGTATGTTAACCCTAACATATAAGCAAATACAGACACTCAGTTGTCCTTAGGCACATACCTCTCACAACTCAGAGACAACACGTACACTAGGATATGCCAGGAATGACAGGCAGACCTCAACATACTTACGAACTTGAAGGAGTGTGAACTAACTTCAACAAAAATACATTGTGAATTTAATGGTGATTTTACACAGGTACACAGCACATTTGGAGATGCACATGTTCTGAATCATGGCAATTACATGGGTGGACTGCTATGTGGTCAATTGGACTGGAATCTAGACCTAGCTTTGCCACCTCCATGCTGTGAGATTGGGTGGATCACTTCCCCTCTCTGGCCTTGATTTCCTCACCAATAAATTGGGTGGGTGATCTCTAAGCTTCTGCCCAATCCTGACATGTGTAGGATAAGGAAGCCAAAGGGCTGCTGGTTTTAGGAAATTTAAGTCCGGGCTTCCTGGAGATGGAGATTTCAGAGGATGGGTGAGTGGTCTGTGATGTGCTATAGAAGGACAGTAGCTGTGTGTCATGCTCTGGGAATTAGGTAGAAAAAGGTGACTGGAGTTTCAATCATCCTGGAATGGTGACACAGGCGCTAGTGCTGGACCCCAGCCTTGTGATGGCTGAGGAGAGACCTATAGGCTGAAGTCTTCTGTGAGCCCCTCCCACAATGGGCCTCTTCCTTTTTCTTCTGGGCCCTACCCAGTTTTCCCTAAAGCCTGTGCTGTTGATCTGACACCCATTTAAAGGAAAGATAGTCCTTTTCTAGGGACAGAATTGACAACCAGAGATTCAGAACCAGGTGCAATAAGGATGAGAGTCAAGTCTTGGGAGGGGGATTACCCAGAGTCTTACCCCCACCCCTTCCAGCCCCCTGCTGCATGGAATCCTACGGGTCAATGAACTCTGCCTGATCTATTTTCATTCCAGTCGAGGGCTGTGGGGAGATTCACCTTACCAGAATGGGGAACTAGAATCGCTGCCTCTATGGCTTTGTCATACATACACACACACACCCCTACAAAGTATGCTGACTAGAAAGAACACTGCAGTGAGGAGTTAGAAATACTGTACTCAGTATGAGTCCTTCCTTCCCTGTGACTTACTACTGTAGTTATATAATTGAGCACATCACTCCATCTTTGGAGTCTCAGTTTCCTCATCAATAAAATGGAGGAATAGGGCCAGAAGACAGGGGCAACCATTCCAGTTTTCCAGGCAAACCCTCCAACATCACCTAAGGGAAAGTTCTCAACTAGAGAGTGGCCAAGTAAGGGCATTTTTTCATTTCTCTGGACCTTAATTTGTCTGGCTATAAAAATGAGAAGGTGTGCGCTGAGACAGCAGGGTTTAAAAAGAGAAAAAAATAATAAAATAAAATAAAAATGAGAAGGTGGACTATTTCAGCGGTTCTCAACAAGTGGTACCTATCAAAATTATTTGGGAAGCTTTTTAAAAGCACAGATGCCCTTGTCCCACCCCAGACTACTAATTCAGTGGCACAGATTTTTAATAACCTAAATACCTAAATATACAAAAACACAGAAATACCTAATAAGATCTAGAATTGTCATCCACAGGGCTCATATCAGTGCTTGATTACTCAATAGTCAAATTAATCATATACATAGGTTGCCCACAAAGCAGAGGCATCTCCTGTCTATGTTGGCTATTCTCCATCTGCCCTCCCACCTCCTGGATCCATCCTTGGCCCTTCTCCACCCTGCCTTGGGAGCCTGAGCTCTGTGGACTGTATCACCAAAGTTCACCAGGGCCCTGGCTTCTGGTTGAGCTCAGTTAATGGGTCAGAGGGTAGATGAGGCCTGCTGGACTAGGCTGAGATCCTAGCAGGGGCTGTGCTCTTTCATGGCTAGAGCTCCAGGCTCCCTCCCTGCACCTTGAGGCCTGGAGTGGCAACAGCTTCCCACTATTACTAGTCTTTAGGTATCTCTTCACCCAGTAGCTGGTTTCTTTAACCCTGCCCACATCTCTGCAAGTAATCATTAACACATTAACAGCCATAACAGTTGTGTTTAACTCACTGTAGTTTTGACCCCAGGGCCACATGAAGCATATATAAAATCTTACCTGTTGATGTTCTTATTGTTTCAATTAATATTGAAAATTTAATTCTAAAAACGTGGATTAAATGAATAGAAGTCGATAAATTCCATTTTTCTATTTATGTTTACCTTTAAATTACACTCAAAGTTTTTATTCTATTTTCATAATAAAACATTGTGGCCCCAAGGAAAAGTTTCTGAATTTTTGTGTGGCAATCAATGTGTTAAATTCTCTTCAGTTAAATTCTTGAGTGTGCCAGAACCCTAACCAATACGGGCACCAACAAAACAGAGACACTACCTACTTCCCCCCAAAGAAAGAGCTTATCCTAACTTCGTTCATATAAGTAAGATTTTTTTTTTGTTTCAAAAATAAATTTTTATTTACTATTCAGTGTTCTTATTTTGAATTGTATATTGCAGGAGCCAGAGAATGGGACAGGGCTGCCTGAAAAATGGCATTTCTTCCTTTCTGTAGGAAATGGGAGGAATCAGCATTCCTTCCTTTCCAACCTATTAGCATGGTCTTCTTCACACAGCTTTGTAATTTTCTCTGCGCTTGTTTGTCTCCTCTATAAGAATGTGAGCCCATTCACTCATTCATTCTTCTAACAAGTGTCTACGTGCACCTAATATGTGCTAGCCACTGTGATAGGTGCTGGGGCTTACAATATTGAGTAAATATAGTCTCTGTCTTTATGGAGCTCACAGTTCACTTCAGGCAGGCAATTAAACAGTTGCACAATGTGGCAGCTGAAATAATTGAGGTATGAGGTGTGTCTCAGGTGAATTCCAAATGACATTGGAATGATCTAGAGCAGTTGAGTAAGCTGGGGCTAAATCTAGACGGATGAGTTGGTCTTCACTGAGCAGATATCAATGGATAGACATTCTAGGCAGAAGGAATTGTGTGTGTACATAAAAGCACAAGAGACACACGGAATTCAGGGAAATACCTGTAGCAATGGGGTGAGCTGGAGAGGGGAAAGGTGAAACTGGAGAATTAGGTGTGAGCCAGGTTGGGAAAGTGCTGCTCCATAGATTAATATTGCTCTGTAGAATTGTTCCCCTATAGAGACAGAAATGATTTCAGGAGTTTTGCAGGGTTTTGCCCTAAAGGAATATGCGCACATGTTAGTTCACATATCAAAAGCTATCTCGCCCCAGGAGGGCATCTCACGGTCAGTCAGCTGCTTTCCAAGGTGACACTGTCTCAAACCTGTAGGCTTTCACCTGTTTTGTCCGAGAAAGCTTGGCATCCATGGAGCCACAGGGTGAGAACTGACCCAAGAGTGTCCGCCCGACAGACACCCGTGGCTAAAAGCAATTAGCCTAGGGGGCAGTTCCTGCTTCACTCCTGACTACCTGCCTCAATCCACAAAAACTAGATAAAGAAATATAGAGCCAGTATATTTCTGTTTAACCTTTCTGCTAAAGTAATAGCTTTATCTTAAAACTTAGAGGTTTGTCTTAGAAAGATTTTGTAACTGTTTGCTCATGTAGATAGAGTTAATTAAGGGATCTCTAGAAGCTTTTGGGGAGACTTTTAACCTAAAGCGAACTACCTGTTATTATGTAAATCTGTTGCCCCTGGCAACCGATCACTGTACCAATAAATACTGATGTAAAACTTCATTAGAAGCCTCACAGCTCATGGGAATGCTGGAGGTCTCCCGATCCCCTAACTTTTATAAAATCTATACTTTATAAAACCGTACTTTCATCTCTGTGTATTCTTTTATTTTTCTACTCTATTATTTTCTATTTTATGTTATTTCCTTATCTCTTGTGATGACCCCTGCCAAAGGGACCCAATTTTTGCTGGGAGCATAGCTAACTCCCCACAGGAAAGGTCTTGAATGTTCTACTAAGGCATTCGGACTTGACCTAGTAGATGACAATAAGCCAATTGTCTTCTATTTCTTAGCCTCTCTGATTATTCCCTGCTCTCACACACCAGAGACACAGGCAATGCTTAGAAATGGTGACCTACCATCATTCTGGGCTTCCTTGCTGCCTCCTGTAAGGTTTCTTTTCACCCAGTGGCCTCCTCCATCTCTGAGCCCTGTCATTTTGCCACAAGATACATTTTCGTCATTTAGTTGGCCCTACTTGAAATTGTAATCTAGCTCTAAACTAGCTACCTTATCCCTGACCTGCTGCTAGGTCTCAGCTGATTTCTCTCTCTCTGTTCCAGATCCCCAGAGCACTTCTAACCAACACAGATAGAGAGTCCCCACCCCTACCTTGCTCCATTATCACCCCACCTGTAGATCTGGGGAGGAAATCAGAAATATTGAGGGTGTGACAAGACCAGATATTCTGATAGCAATGTGGGGAGTGAGCCAACAAATTGTTAGAAGTGAGCTGAAGGTGTTTCAGCCAAGTGGAGGTGTTTGGGACAAGCTAGGTACAAATCTACAGCTCATGCCCAGATGTGAAGATGTGGAAATCATAGCCATGTCGAAAGATATGGGGATGTGATTAACCAAGGAGGAATCTGGATGGAATAGAGAAGAAGCCCAGGCCAAGCACTGCATGGGGCAATGACATTTAAGGGAATGGAAGAAAAAGGAGAACAAGGAAGGAGACAAACACACAGATAAACAAATATGCTCTGGATGTATTTGGCACATCCAGACATACCCAGATCCAAGTACACTCACAGGGAAAGAGATAGGCATACCCAGAGGAGTCTACACTCACACAGGTGATCTGTTGTTTTTGTGGTTTGGTTCCCTCCTAGAACAGGTGGAGGGTGCTGGTTCTGCTTCCCCATTGTGGTGGGCCAGAAGTTTTGAAGACAGAGGGCCATAAGCCATCTCCATTACTGACTGCGTGCTCCATGGCCCAGGGTCTGTGTGAGGCTCCACACCCCCAACCCCAGCCCTGGGGTGTTCCTACAGGTCCCTCCTGCCTTTTCAGCTTCCAGCAATCAGTCTAGAAATACCAAATCTCAGAAGCACCCGTCTTCTGAAGGCCTCTGTCATGTTGGAGCCCACTTGGGTCAGAGAGGTGAGGCCTGGACTGGCCAGACCTGCAGGGCCTGCTCCTGGAGGTATTTAAGAAAAGGACAAAGATATCAACAGAACTCTTCCTCCAGACAATTAGGCCTAAATTTTGATGCTATCTTGAGATAATGTGTGGGGCAGTGTCACTAAGGATATTCTGGGCTCTTTGGTTAGCCTCTGGGCTTGGGGCCAGACAAAACTGGGTTTAAGGCTCTTCATCTACTATGTGGCCTTGGCAAATTGTTTAACCTCTCTGAGTTTCGGTTTCCTTTTCTATGAAATCCCAAAGCTGGCAGGGGTGGCGTGGAAGGAAATTTGTTAATGCATGTGCCACGTCCAGCACAGCTCCTCCCGCATAGATGCCTACTCTTCTCTCCTTTGCCTATTGACAGGGGCATCATCAGGCTTTGAGACTCAAGGTTTCTGTAACTGTAAACCTCCCAAACCAAGGGTCTCCTAATAGGGTTCAATTCATGGATGCCATAGGAGGGATCTCTTTTAGTGGGGTGTATGGGATTAGATGGCCTGTAACACCCAAGCTTCAGAGTTCCAGGCTCTGTGAAATCCAAGTGTTTGTTAAGGCCTGTGTTGTGATCATGCAAGTACAGCCTCTCACTGACTCCAGTCCCTTCCACCTCTGCCCCATCCAGACCCTAAACTCTCTGGAGTGTACTTTGGGTTGCTCCTTTCCCAGTGTTGGGAAGTTAGTAGGAGGAAGCAGTGACAAGAAAGGAGATATGTCTGGGGGTTGGGCAGGAGAATGGCCTTCAAGGCAAAAAAAATACCTAAAAGATCCCACCCGTCAGACCCCAGGACCCTGAATTAGTAATTCTCTCCTCAACATTAGCTCCTGAGGACTATTCTTGGGATAACAGGCCAGAGCAGACCTCCCTATCCCTTCCCCTCAGAGACCCCATGTTCCCAGAAAATCTCCCCTGCCCAGACCCTTCCTCTAGTTAACTTCACTCAGATACAATCATTCATTCATGTAACTGGTATTTATTAACCACTTACAACAAGCCAGGCCGTATCTAGGACACAGACATGAACAAAGACCTTCCCTCCTCACAGGGCTCACCTTCCAGCAGGAGAGACCACAGCCTTAGCTTCCCACCCTCACCCCACCTGTCTCTCCTCAGATCTCCCAAGACCAGGAATATGGGCAGGGACTGCGAGAGCTAGCTGGGCCTTTCAAGAGATTCCTCCCAATAGACCAGAAGTGGAAAACAGGGCAGTGAGGTTGAAGCACTCTGTGCAGGGGTCAGGAGATCTATTTGCGTTACTTCAGCCTTTCCTACTTCAGCTTGGCTTCCTGCCTCCCATCTGGAGAAGTGTGGGCTCTGGGAACATCTAATACTCGTGTATTGCAATAGGGTTTAAATGCAAACAAAAAAGCCGGAGCTGTGACCATAGTCTTCTCCCTGCCCCCAGCCCTGATGGCTTCCACCCTGGCCAGCCAGGCTGGGACGGCAGTGGGCAAGGTGGGGGTGCAGAGCAGCCCCCCTCCCCCTCTGCCCCCAGAACTGAAAATTGAACTCATTCTTTTTATTAATATACATACACGCACGCGCGCACACACATACCCCACCCCACACTCTGCAACAAGCATCTGAACCTCCGTTGTACGCAGAGGTATTATGAGTGATCTCCATTTGCCACGGAGAGAGCCAGCGAGGACACAGGCTCGCACTGAGGAAGAGGGACTACGTTGAAAGCAGTAAGAACCACATTTTGGGATTTCCAGAACCAGGCAAATTTTTAAAAACCTTTGACACCAAACCAGGGTTGCCTATTTTTTTATTTTACCAAGTAAGGACATTAAAAAAAGGAAACTGTCAACAGCCATCACCATCACTTCATAAAAGACACTTTAACCCTAAAAATGAAGAAAATAATCTCAAAATTGAGGTCAATCTTTTAAATAGACTTTAGCTTAGTGAAAAGAGTTGCATTACTTTTATTTTTCCCATTTCTCCTAGGTCTGGCAAAACCATCATCAGGGACCAGCAGCAGTTTGCCGGTGGGCATTTGGGGACAGGGAAAATGAGGTATGTGGCGGAAGGGCCTGGGCTGTGGCAGGTGTGGCAAGGTAGCCTGATGTCATGGGAACAGCTTTGGGGGTGAGTCGTTCCTGGTGTGAATCCCAGCACCAACAATTTTTCCTGGGCAAGTGAATGAATCCGAGGCCTCTATTTCCTTTGAAATGGGGAGATAAGTGGTTCCCTCAGAGAGTTTCTGTGGGAATTAAACGAGAAAAGTATATAAGGCACCTGATACTTAATAAGTATTTAGTAAATAGTGTTTTCCTTCCTTCGAGGAAACTTAAATTCAGAGTGGGCTTTTATCTGCCTGGAATGACTTGGACATAGTCTTTTCTGAAAATAAATGGGGCTTCTCAACATTCCCAAACTGTGGAGTGCATCAGAATCACATGGGAAGCTTGTTAAACATCCAGATGACCAAACTTCACCCAGGAGGTTCTGATTCAAAGGTTTTAAGGTGAGGCCCTGACACCTGTATTTTACCAAGCTCCCCAGATGATTCATATGCACACCAAAGTTTGAGAACTTCTGCACTACATAACCTCATTAAGCCATTCATCCAAGAAGCATGTGCTAGGTGCTGAGCAGAGGCAAAGAAGAAAACAATGTATCCTTTGAAATGCCACTGCCTAGCCCAGGTCCTGGCTCATGTGAGCACTTACTAAATAGTTATTAAATCATGGCCTTTAAGAAGGTGCATCTTATGGGGGAGACAGACATAGGAATCAATAAACCACTAAATAAAGTGGGCACCAAGGAAAGGGTAGCCAAAGGGAACTGCAGAGGGAGATGTCTGAGAAGGCTTCCTATGGAAGGGGGCATCTAACAGCTTAAAGGATAGGCAGGGTTTACCAGCCAGGGTAGTGCATGTATGCAAAGACGTAGAGATGCGACAAAGAATGACTAGGTGTGTCTGGAGCTTTGAGTATCAGGGAGAATGGTGGGCAATGAAGCAGGAAGAGGCGTGCATTTGAGGACTAGATTGTGGTTGGATCTGCTCTGTTAAAGAGTTTCAATTTTGGCATGAAGTCCATGGGGAGCCATGAAGATCTTCAGACAGTGGGTGACTAATCAGATTTTCACTGCAGAAAGCTCATTCTAGCAGCAACCACTGTGGAGAATGAGATGGCACAATCAATACCGAAGGCAAGGAGAACAATTAGGAAGCTTAGCAATAGTCCACAAGAAGGATGGAGGAGCTCTGAACTGGAGTGGTGGCAGCCGAGTGTGGAATGGAGGCATGAAGACCCATTCAGTTCCTTCTGGTATCAGCATTCTGTCATCCCAGTGTGGACCTTTTCAAAACTTAGGGGAAAAAATTTTTGCCTATGAGGCTAATATAAAGAACCTTCTTGATAGTGAAAATAACACATTCATTATCAAAATCTTAAAAAATATAGAAAAGCATAAATAATATAATAGAAATCACCTATAATGCTATAGACCAGAGATAATCACAATTGAATGTTTTGGTATATTTCCTTCCAATTGTTTTACATGCACATTTCAGCTTTTAAAGTGTAAATTTATCATTATTAGTTTAATCTTTGCATATTTTTGGATATATAAATTGTTTTCTTAATATAAATAATGCTGTAATGAACATCCTGTACATAAACTTTTGCCCCCATCTTTGATTATTTTCTTAGGACAAATTCTTTCTTAGAAGATGATTAAACTAAAGGGAATAATTATATTTATGATTCATAAATTGTTCTCCAAGTAAATTGCCAAATTACCCTCCAAAAAGAATTTCTGCTTGACAAATATGAAGAACATTAATAAATAACCATGCAAACTCTTTACTTAAGCATGATGTAAAGATCACATTTCTGTTTCAATTAATTTTCTACAAGCTCCATCTCCTGTAATAATAGCAAATATTTTCTAGTGTTTTTTATATTCCAGAAACTATCCTGGATACTCTACCTATATTTTCTCTTTTAATTCTCACAATACCTTTATGACTGCTATCATTTGAACATGTCCCCCAAAAGTATGTGTTGGACACTTAATCCCCAATGCAACTGTGTTAAGAGGTGAGAACTTTAGGAGGTGATTACGTCATGAGGGCTCTGCCCTCATGAATGGATTAATGCCATTATCACACGAACTGGTTAGTTATCAGGGTAGTGAATTCCTGATACTATGATGAGTTTGCTTCCACACACACGCACTTAACACACGTTTGCCCTTCTGCCTTCTGCCTTCCAGCATGGGATGATGCAGCAGGTTGGCCCTTGCCAGCAGGCAGTGCCATGTCCTTGGACTTCCTAGCTTCCAGAACCATGAGCCAAATAAATTTCCATTCATTATAAATTACCCACTCTGTGATATTCTCTTATAGTAGAATGAAATGGATGAAGACAATGACATAGGCACTATCATTACCTCCATTTTACAGATGAGGAAGTTGAGGCTCACAGGAGCAGGCTAACAGATTTGCCCGAGATTGCATATGAGGAAATAGAAAGTTATAAATCCCAAATAATTCTTCAGTCAGCTTTGGTCAGAAATTATATCTGAAGCCAGAAGCCACAAGCCTTAGTTCCCCCACTGAGGAATCTTAAAAAGAAGATTTTTGACATAGGTGCTTGCAGATGACAAAGTGTCAGCTAGCCGTTACATCTTGATCATATTATGAAAAGAACAGAGAAGATTTACATATCAGTTACAGTTAAATTTATGTGAAATCTACATTTCTTCTATATCCTGTCATTATAAAGTTGAGTTGCTGTTATGGACTGAATGTCTGTGTCCCCCCAGATTCATGTGCTGAAGCCCTAACCCCCAATGTATTAGGAGATTATGCCTTTGGGGGCTAATTAAGTTTAAATGAGGTCATGAGGGTGGATTCGCCATATTGGGATTAGTGACTTTAGAGGAAAAGAAAGAGGCCCACATGGTGGCTCACTCCTGTAATCCTAGCATTCTGGGAGGCCGAGGTGGGGGGATAGCTTGAGGTCAGGAGTTTGAGACCAGGCTGAGCAAGAGCGATACTCCTATCTCTACTAAAAATAGAAAAAATTAGCTGGGCATGGTGGTGGTGCCTGTAGTCCCAGCTACTCGGGAGGCTGAGGCAGGAGGATGGTTTGAGCCCAGGAGTTTGAGGTTGCAGTGAGCTAGGCTGACGCCATGACCTGGGCAACAGAGTGAGACTCTGTCTCAAAAAAAAAAAAAAAGGAAAGAAAGATACACCAAAGCTGCTTCTCTCTGCCATATGCGGACTCAATAAGAGGGCCACCATCTACAAGCCAGGAAGAGGGCAGTGACCAGATTCTGGCCATGCTGGCACCCTGATCTCAGACATTCAGCCTCCAAAACTCTGAGAAAATAAATATATGCTGTTTAAGTCACACAGTCTAAGACAGTTTCTAAGTTTGTTTACTGAGAATGACAAAGAATTACTTCCCTGTAATATGACACGTTGGCTTTAATGGTTTCAAGATTTATTAGCATCCTTGAGACCATAAATTTTTTTTTATAGAAAACTACTTTAGGGCTAGGCGTGGTGGTTCACGCCTGTAATCCTAGCACTTTGGGAGGCCAAGGCGGGAGGATCGCTCAAGGTCAGGAATTCAAGACCAGCCTGAGCAAGAGCGAGACCCCGTCTCTACTAAAAATAGAAAGAAATTATCTGGCCAACTAAAATATACATATAGAAAAAATTGGCCGGGCATGGTGGCACATGCCTATAGACCCAGCTACTCGGGAGGCTGAGGCAGAAGGATCGCTTGAGCCCAGGAGTTTGAGGTTGCTGTGACCTAGGCTGACGCCACGGCACTCACTCTAGCCAGGGCAACAGAGTGAGACTCTGTCTCAAAAAATAAAAATAAAAAAACAATAAAGCAATCTTGAACTATAGGAACCCTTCTGCCAGATTGTCTAATGTCAATTTGTTTTATGGCACTGCTTCTTCTACACCTTCTTCCTCATCGTCTGGCACTGGTTTGGAAGCACTCATCTCCACCAGGTCGTCTTCTGTTAATTCCTATGCAGTGTAATTAGCTGTTGAATTTCTCCAAGATCCATATTTTAAAACCCTTCACCTTCCTCCTTTTTTGCCATACTCACAGTATCTCTCATGATTTCCTTGATTGGCTCTGTCACAAATCCTATGAAGTTATGCGCAACATCTGGACACAGTTTTCTCTAGCAGAAATTTATTGTTTTGAGTTTGGTGGCTTTCACAGCTTCCTCTATAACAACAATGTCATCTTCAATGGTGTATTTCTTCCATACTTTCATGATGTTCTCTCTATTGGGGTTCTCTTCTGTAGTGTTGACAATCCTTTTCACAAAGTACTGTGTGTAATGGAGCATGAAAGGCCCTTATGACCCCCTCATCAAGAGGCTGAATTAGAGATGCTGTGTTTGGGGGCAAGGAGACCACTTCAACACCTTCAGTGTTTCAACTCATGGGGTTCTGAGTGGCTGGCGGCAATATCCAATATCAAAAGAACTTTAAAAGGCAGTCCCTTACTGGCAGGGTACTTCCTGACTTCAAGTACAAAGCATGGAAAGAACCAATCCAGAAAAGAGTTCTCATTGTCCAGGCCTTCTTGTACAACCAAAAGACTGACAGCTGGTATTTCTTTTCCATTCAAGGTTCAGTATTATCAGCTTTATAGATAATGGCAGTCCTGATCATAAACCCGACTGCATTTGCCCAAAGCATTTAGATTTAGCCTCTCCCTTCCTGCCTTCAATCCTGGTGCTCAATTCTCTTCCTTACTAATAAATGTCCTTTATGACTTTTTTTCCCCCAGAATAGGGCACTTTTGTCTGCATTAAAATATCCTCTCTTCTCAATGATTTTCGTAATACATCTGGGAACTTGTCTGCAACCTCTTGGTTGGCAGAATCTGCTTCTCCTGTTATCTTGTCAAACCACCTTTTGCTGGCATTAAACTCTCCAGCTTTAGATCCTTCACCTTCCTTTTGCTTTAAGTTGTCATATAATTACTTTACTTTTTCTCAGGTCATATTAGAGTCTATAGGTGTGCCCTTCTAATAGCAATCCTGCACCCACACAAAAGCTGCATTTCCAATACAAGAAAAAAAAGCATTTCACAAGAAGTGCAAGGTTTTGCAACTGTTGGCATAGCTGCAGTGACAGCTTCATGTATTTCCATTTTTTTTTTACAGTAGTCCTTACGCTGTATTCATTTATCTTGAATTGGCAGGCAACCATAGCTGCAGACGTCAATCTACAGTACGTATAACCAATTCAAGCTTTTCTCGTAATGTCATGACTTTTCTTTGCTTCTTGGGAGCACTTCCAGGATCACTAGTGACACTTCACATGGGTCTAATGGTGTTATTCTAGGTTCATGGTATTGCACTAAACATGATGAAAAATACATAAGAACTGTGACAGATCACTTTTTACTGCCATATGTAATTTACTGGAGAGATGAACTGCTCACTTAAAGACGATTAGCATCACACACCGTTTTAAGGAGATACTCACAACACTTGAGCTCACTGCAATAGCAACAGGAGGTGGTACGAAATTGTTATAGTAGTACAGTATGTACTACAGTTAATTTTATGCAATTATGATTTAAAATTGCATTTTTACCTTTGTTTACATTTCTCTCAACTTCAAATAGTGCGATGTATAGTCTGTGTTTGTGTAAGTTTTGATAAATTTTAACTTTTTATAAGAGATTTGTAGATTTTTATGGTAGTAAATTATAAAATAGACTAGTAACTGCATATATGCATTCATGACATACCTAACCTTTTGTAATTTTTTCGACATTGCTAGCCTATGCAGTTTGTCTGTATTTTCAAATTGTCACAAATCTAAAAAAAATTTCCAATTTATTTATGGAAAAAATATGTATGAGTGGACCCTCATGGTTCAAACTCATGTTATTCAAGGGTCAACTGTATTTTGTTATGGCAACCCAAGCCAATTAAGACACCCTCTTTATGCCATCAACTCATGACTCCATTATGCTCAACTCTCACTTTCTTTGTCATGTAGTAGTACCACCAGGTTACATGGTTACTCACCTTCCAGATGCCCTTGTATTTGCTTCACAAGGTATGTCCCACCTGGCCTCCAACCCACTATACCTCCAATAGATTTGAACATGCCCTTCTCTGGGACCCTTCATCCTCCATAAATCAAGATATGAAAGACAGGGAGAGACACTGATATTTAACAAAGCAGTTAAAAACATAGGCTCTGAGACCAGAATGTCAAAGCTCAAGTCACAATTCTACCCTCTGTCAACCCCCTGTGCCTCAGTTTCCTTATATGTAAAATATGGTCATTACATGAGTGAGTCTACCTATATAGCACTTGGAACAGTGTCTAGCACCTAACAAGCACTCAGTAATTGTTACCATTGCTAATACTCTGTCCCAGGCACAATGCTAAGTGCTTCATATGTAGTATCTTATGTAATCTTTGTATCAGCCTTGCAAAGTAGAGATTACCATCTCCATTCACATATAGGCAGCAATCCTGACCACTCTATCATTCCACTCTATTTTATTGTCTTTATAGTACCTACTACCATTCCCATGTGACATTATATATTAGCATTCCTGTTTATTGTCTCTCTCCTCACAACCCTTCACACCTGAAAGCTCTTAGAGATAAGGAATTAATACTTTGTCTTGTTCACCGTGGAATTCCAGTGCCTAGCAAGTTCTCAATAAATACTTTGAATACATGTAGCATTGAAAGAATGAAAATAAGGAGCTGAGGTACAGAGAGGTAAAGTTGTTAGGCCAAGGTCACACAAGAAGTAAGTGACAGAAGCAGGATTTGGCATCAGGTCTAGATGGTTCTAAAAATCAGTACTTCTCTACTGCTGCTTCTTAGAGCAGCACGGATGAGCATAGTTGGGAGGAACAAATTGGGGGTGGGGGACAAGTGTGGATAACATTCAGCTCCTTCAGCCAGAGCTTCCTCTCTCTCTTCCCACTGGTCAAGCGACACCACAGCTGGCAGAGTCAACATTGATATCCAAGGTGCTTTCAGGACTAACAACCCAGCTCCGCCGTGCACCTACGTCTTCATATGTCTCCACATCCCAGAGACAAATCTGTCAGATAAATCTCTAGTAGTTAAATCATTGATTAGTGGCTATATGCATTGCTTATTTTGATATTAATCCAAAGATGACCCACCAGTCTCCACTCACATGGTATTTTCCTACACTTTTCACAACACAGTATTATTAATCTTTGTCGATATTTTAATTTTTGCCAATCTGAGAGATGGAAAATAGCTCATTTTATTTTAGGTCTGTTTAACTATGAGTGGGACTAAGCATCTCTTCATGTTTATTAGCCACATATAAGCTGTGCTCTTTCTGTGAACTGCCTGTTCCTGTCCTGTGCTGATTCAATTTGCGATTCTGCACGAGGATCTCGAGCAGCCTCAAAGCCCTTTTCCCTGCTGCTCCTCTTTCCCCACCGCCAGCCCCTCCCCCTGCTCTGCTCAGTTCTCTACTGCCGCCTAGTGACAGGGGTTGGATTTACCACAGGCTCTCGCCGAAGCTCTAATTGTCTGCCCCTCCCAGGGGCTAAACTTCCTGCTGCAATCACGCCCTTGGTTCCTGGATAGGATTGCCAGGTTTAGCAAATAAAAATGCAGAGCCTCTTGTTAAATTCTTTTTTTTTTTTTTTTTGAGACAGAGTCTTGCTCTGTTGCCCGGGCTAGAGTCCCGTGACGTCAGCCTAGCTCACAGCAACCTCAAACTCCTGGGCTCAGGTGATCCTTCTGCCTCAGCCTCCCGAGTAGCTGGGACTACAGGCATGTGCCACCACGCCCGGCTAATTTTTTCTACATATTTCTAGCTGTCCATATCATTTCTTTCTATTTTTAGTAGAGATGGGGTCTCGCTCTTGCTCAGGCTGGTCTCGAACTCCTGACCTCGAGCGATCCTCCTGCCTCGGCCTCCCAGAGTGCTAGGATTACAGGCGTGAGCCACCGCACCTGGCCTTGTTAAATTTGAATGTCAGAAAACAACACAGAATGTACTAGTTGCAACATACTTGTACTAAAAATTGTTTATCTGAAATCCAAACTTAACTTGATGTCCTGTAATTTATCTGGCAACCCTATTCCAAGGCTTCCCACTAATTCCAGTCCCCACCTCCGCCCACCATGATTTACCACCTTTTATTCTCAGCAAGTTCCATTATACTACATTCCACCCCCATGGTTTCCAAAGTGGTGACTTTAGGTGGTGCATGAATCATTGTTACCAAGACCTTGGCTCTGGATTTGGATCCTAGGTTTGAATTCTAGCTCCAACCACTTACAAGGTGTAAAATCTCATGAAAGTAAGGCCCTCGCTGCTGCCTCTATTTCCTCATCAGGAAAGACAAAATAATCTAGTAATTCCATCACTGGGTTATTTCTAACATTAAATCTACCATTTGGCTGGGCGCGGTGGCTCACGCCTGTAATCCTAGCACTCTGGGAGGCCGAGGCAGGTGGATCGCTCGAGGTCAGGAGTTCGAGGCCAGCCTGAGCAAGAGCAAGACACCGTCTCTACTAAAAATAGAAAGAAATGATTTGGACAGCTAAAAATCTATATAGAAAAAATTAGCCGGGCATGGTGGCACATGCCTGTAGTCCCAGCTACTCGAGAGGCTGAGGCAGGAGGATCGCTTAAGCCCAGGAGTTTGAGGTTGCTGTGAGCTAGGCTGATGCCATGGCACTCTAGCCAGGGCAACAGAGCGAGACTCTGTCTCAAAAAAAAACAAAAAACAAAAAAAAACTACCATTTACTGAGTACTAAACACTTTACATATGTCAGTTCCTGTTGCTATTATTATTAGAATAAAAACATTTCCTTTTCAAAAGAAAATTACTCAAAAGGAAGTCTTAATTTCTGCTGGTACTGTTCCAACACTTGCTAATTTGCTAATTTCTTTTTAAACTGTATCTAGTCAGAATTTAATCATTTTATTGCATGTGTTTTTACAGTTGCCTTCTACTTATGTCAAGTGATACGGAAGCCCCAGATTTCTTTTTTAAATAGAATTTAATCTTTAAAAACATGAAGAAAAATAAGCAATTAACTAGTACAGATGATGTGGGAATGGCAAAATCATAAGGCAGCTTCTGAAATTATTTAAGTTTGGGAAATACTGTCCTGTTGCCATCCTGGGAGGCAACACAGATCAGAACTGCTCTAACTGAAATAATACACTCCTTTTCGTGGCCTCAGTTCAACACGCAGTGGGTGCCTAGGGGAGGAGGAAGAGCTCAAGGATATGCAGCTGTTTCATTTGGGGCTATGGCGGGGAGAAGACCTCAGTGAGACAGAGAGGTGTCCGAATACTGGGTATGGGGAGTAAGAAGTAGGGGAAGAAGAAGGGGCAGCCCAGTGCTAGAGGCTTCAGAGCACAGCTCTAGGGGCAAGGAAAGGACGGAAGTGGAGGCAGGTTTTTGATCCAAGAGAAGTAAGAATTTTCCAGTGGTTAGAAAAGGAAATTTCTATCCCTGGGGATGTTTGAGCACATGGGCCAAGTAATCACAATGTGTCAAGGCTTCTCAGAATCTTTTAAACCCAAAAGGCTATTATTCTTACATAATAATTTGAAAGACTCCTCTTTCTAGGCTGGAGAGATGTTCCCCTAAAGTCAGTTCAGGTCCACAGTTGAATTCCTGTCAAGGGGGCTCTAGGAAAGCAAGAGACTAAGGGTCTTTGTGGGTTAGGCTTTTTCTTTGCCTTTTCTTTCTTTAAATTTTTATTTTATTTATTTATTTATTTTGGAAACAGGATCTTGCTTTCTCACCAGGGCTAGAGTGCAGTGGCATCATCATAGCCCACTGCAACCTCAAACTTGTGGCTTCAACTGATCCTCCCACCTCAGCCTTCCCAAATGCTAGGATTACAGGCATAAGCGACCACACCCAGCCTTTTTCTTCCTTTAAAAAAAAGAAAAGCATGGCTTTATAGATAGTATGGTGATGATATTTCAGTTTTAAATACTCGTTTCATACATAGGAGTTGAAACACAGTAGTTAAGGTAGTTAAGTCTGCATGGTCTGGAGTCAGAGTGCCTGGATCCAAATCCTTGCTGTTCGGCTATGTGACTTTGAGCCAGTTACTTAACCTCCCTGTGCTTCAATTTTCTTAACTGTAAAATAGAAAGAAATAATTCCAGTCTCATAAATTGTAAGAATTAAATGAACTAAAATGTAAAACGCTTAGAGCCTTCTGTTCTAAGGTTTACCTATAGTGGACACTCAATAAATGTTTACTCTCATTAAAAATAAAGGAGGAAATACACCCAAAAGAAACATGTACATATATTCACCAAAATATATGTTCAAGAAGTACAGTCGGCCGGGCGCAGTGGCTCACACCTGTAATCCTAGCACTCTGGGAGGCCAAGACGGGTGGATCGCTCGAGGTCAGGAGTTCGAGACCAGCCTGAGCAAGAGGGAGACCCCATCTCTACTAAAAATAGAAAGAAATTATCTGGCCAACTAAAAATATATATAGAAAAAATTAGCCGGGCATGGTGGCGCATGCCTGTAGTCCCAGCTACTCAGGAGGCTGAGGCAGTAGGATCGCTTGAGCCCAGGACTTTGAGGTTGCTGTGAGCGAGGCTGACGCCACGGCACTCACTCTAGCCCGGGCAACAAAGTGAGACTCTGTCTCAAAAAAAAAAAAAAAAAAGAAGTATGATCATAGCAGGACAACTCATAGTAACTCCAGACTAGAAACAACGCAAATGTCCATCAACAGGAAATAAATTGTGACATATCCAAGCAATGGATACTACACACATGAGAATGAATGACATACAAGTATAAAGAGAAATATAGATAATTCATAATATTGAGCAAAAGAAGTCCCAAAAGAGCATATATTGTATGATTCCATTTACATGAAATTCAAAAAGAGGCACAATGAACCTATGCTGTTAGAAATTAAGATCGTGTTGTCCCTTGGGGGAAGTGTAGGGACCAGAAAGAGGCTCTGGGGCTATCCCCAGAAGCCTCAACATTCCTTCACGAGTGTATTGACTTAGTGAAAATTCATATGTACACTTGTGATTTGTTCATTTTTCAGTATATTTGTTATACTCCAATTAAAAGATTACTTAAAAGTCAAAAATGGGAAGGAATAATACCCACAATCTTATGACTATAAATAACTACCATTATAATTTTGGGGTGGATCCATCTAGGCAATTTTATGCATATATAAACAGATGAGCTCATACTAAACTGTATATCCTTTTTTATACTTATCACCTAATGTATTCACTCATTAGTAATATTAAACACTATTTCATGTGCAACACCATTTTTTGTGGTTATAAAGTATCCATTACATATGCATACCATGATGAATTTAATCAACTCTCTATTAGAGCTGAACATTTAAGCTATCTCCACTTTTTTGCCAGTGTGAAGATCACTTGGCAACAAGTATACTTAATTCATTTTTGTACTAGTTTTCCATTGTTTTCTTCCTGTATTTTTGCTGAGGACTTTTTTTTCTTACCTCACTTTTTATTTCCTTTCCATCCCTTTTCTTCTTGCTCATTCCATCATACTCAAACATACCTTAATATCTACGAGGGTTGAATCCTTGTTCACTTTACAAAAATAGAGTCATATGCATTTCTCTAAAACTTGCTTTTTTTCATTTGACCAAAGCTCATAGAGCAATAGATATATACCTAACACGTTTTATAAGTAGCTGCCTCAATATTCTATGGGATGGGTATACCATGGTTTTAGTTATTCTCCTATTGACAACACCCAGGTTGTTTCCAGGGCTTAGCCATTATAAGTAATCCTGCATTAAATATCCTCATACATATAATCTAACTGTGCCAGTTATCACTTTATTGCTTCAGTTCCAAATTCACCCTTTTTGACTGCGCTGTGAAAAATAGTTCTGGACGCTTTAAATATTTTTCCTTTGCAAGTGACACTGAAATTTTGTCAGTAGAGGGCGCTAGAGAGACATTGAAGAAGAAGAGAGCATTTTGCTTCCTGTGTGCTCCCTTGGCAGGGTGTGGCAGTCGCCTTGGCACCTTTGGTCCTCTTGTTGGAGTAAGAAACTAGGAGACAGGGCTGAGACCAGATGTGGGGGCTTGCAGAGTGGGTACCAGTGTTGGAGTCTAAGTGGGGCTGATAACCACAGACAAGAACTGACTTCACCTGACTTGTCAGCTATCTAGGTCACCTTACATAAACTTTGACTAATAACAATATCATTTGCATTATGGTTTTAAAATTTCTCCGCCCTTGAAATCTCCATGACAGTTCCAAAACAACTATATAAAGTATGAAAATAGGAGGAAACCCAATTCTAGGAGTTACTACCCAAATTCTTAGTAAAAACCAATCCGTTAGCCTTAAATATTCCTCTCCTCAATTAATAAAACTTCTAAAGACCAAAACCCCCCTTCCTTTCTGTGCAGCTGCTGTTTTCAGGCCTGCCTGCTCCCTCTCTCTTGAGAGACCGTACTTTCACTTTTGCTTTCGATAAAAGCTGCTTGCTTTGGCTTGCATGATACACTCTGAAATTGTCCTGAAATTCTTATCTCTGATCATCTCCAAGAATCTGAAAATAACCTCGACTGGGAGGCCGGTGACACTCTAGCTCCTGCAGGGCATGGCAGTCAGCAGCACCAGCAGCAGCTTCCTCCCAGCACTCTCCCTTAGAGGGTTTTGTAGAAGAGGACCTATAGTGAGACATCTCCCTGTGAACAGCTTTCCCCAGCACAGGCAGATATCTAACAAGTCTCAGGGGATGGATTTCCAATGAATTCCACGGATTTCTGTCACTTAGTGAACCATAGTCATGTCCTCTCCAACAAGGTCTGGATTTCAGTGGTAGGGTGCGAGATTCTTCCTTGGATGCTCTATCTCAAGTCTAGTTAGGTGTAGTGGTTGCTTCCTATGTTCTTTAGGATTCTCTTTACTTCTTACTAGACAATCCCTCATTAATCCCATTACAGTTAATAATTCTGAATATTGAAGGTCTCTGTTCAAATTATTGTTTTCTCTATTTTGATTAGAGTCAGACTGATATTAATAGAATAGCTACTGTGTTGCATGGGTTGAATGTACCATGGGTTTTTTTCTATTATTCACCTACTGAGAGCATCCAGATTGTTTCTAGGTTTTAGCCAATACACGTAAACCTGCAATAAATATCCTTATACATATTATATAACCTCACACACTGGTGGTTTTATGTCTGTGGGTCCACCCCAAAATTGGAATTGCTGCTTCAAAGACACCAGGGAGCTTCAGCTGGTTCATGTAAATGAAAAACCCTCAGAGTATCACCTGCTTGATCCATTCTCCTCACTCTCCGCTTTCAGCAAATGATCTTTTCTTTTACTTCACTGAGAAAATGAAAGTTATCTCACAAGAACTTTGTAATGGCCTCATGTCCATTTCAGAATATCTTGGTTTTCATCTTTCCTCTTTCTTTATGCTTTTCTCTGGGGAAAGGTGTCCCTCCCTCCTCCAAGGCTAATTTGCCTTCTGTGTTTAATCCATCTGTTCATTTGACTAGCACTTACTGAGATCCTTCTATGAGGCAGGTCCTGTGCTAGGGGCTAGAGACATGGAGATAAGTAAGAAGTGGCCCCTGCATGCACGGTGTCCTTCGCCTCTCTTCTTGGAGTTTGCTCCATCTTATGGCCTCTCATCTCTTTGGACACATCCCACCTGTTGTGCTTTCCCTTTGGCTTGGATGTGTACTCTCAACTTTCCTCTAAGGCTAGTTGCCCTGTGTCCAGCTTCCCTCTCACACTACTGTCCTGACACTTTCCGTTTATTGCCAGATTTCCCAGTGGTGGCCTTGACTCAGTGCCCCTGCTGTCTCTCATCTCATTTTCCCTTCTCCCCTTGTCGCTGAGCTCTGCACTGCCCCTCCCATATGCTGCTGAAACTACTGTCTAGGAAGTCAACAATTACCTACAAATCCCAATCCAAAGGCCCCTTTTCATGCTTCATGGTCCTGGACATCTCTGCACTTCAGTACTGCTTAACAACTCCTCCTCCTTCTCCTCCAAAATACATTGTATCCTTGCTTTAATTGCAAACAACAGAAAACCCAACTCCAACCAGTTTAAACATAAAGAATACCATGTAGTAAGAGTATAAACACATACATGGGAATGATAAACTCCACACTCAGGATAACTGTTACATCTTCAGTGGAGTGAGGAGACTTGACTTGAGATAGGTACAACTCTGTTTGTAATCTCTTTGTTCACAAACCAGATGGTGATTACACAGGCGATTGTTATATTATTCTTTATACCTTTTGCTTGTCTGAAATATTTTATAACAAAAAGGCATGATGAAATTAGCCGGGCATAGTGGCTCATGCCTGTAGTCCCAGCTACTCGGGAGGTTGAGGCAGTAGGATCGCTTAAGCCGAGGAGTCTGAGGTTGCTGTGAGCTAGGCTGATGCCACGGCACTCACTCTAGCCCGGGCAACAAAGCGAGACTCTGTCTCAAAAAAAAAAAAAGAATAAAAAAAACCGAAAAAACAAAAAAACAAAAAGGCATGATGATATACACCAACTGCCTACTAGGCATGCAATCCATTGTAGCTATTATTATTTTTAAACAAAAATGATATGCACAGGCTCATGTAGCTGAAAAAAGCATAAAAGGACAAATTTTGGTTAAACATGAAAGATAGATCTGTTGATTTCCTTTCCCTCTAGAAGTCACAGTAATAATAAAATAATATAATAATGGTAATTACAAGCATTTATTCGATGTTTACTAGCATGGAACAGGACTAACCAAGTCTTGTTCAAAGTTCCTTGCATGTATTACATCTTTAATCTCATAACAAACCTCTGAAATAGGTGTTTTATTATGCCTGTTTTATAGGTGGAGGCTTAAAGAAGGTATGTTATTTCCTGGAAAAAATCAACTTAAAAGAGGCTCTGAACTTAGGATAGCAGGCACAGTGGAAAGGAATAGTAAAGCATTAGATTCACATCAGAAAGATTAAGTTAAAAAATTCCTGAATGGTGGGACCATTTGCTTCCTTCTTTCCTGATTCCAGTAAACTGAAAAAAAAAAAAAAAAAGGAGAACAAAAGATAGCCAAAATGAAATATTCAAAACATGAGTTGAAGAAATCTTGTAGGTAAAACAAAAAGTCAAATGAATGGAAAATAGGATATAAGAGATTAAAGGTTAGAAAATAAGTTCAAGAGATATGACAAAAGTTCTAGAAAGAGAAAAGAAGAACACAGAAAGAATTTTAAAAATAAACTGCTAGGGGGAAAAAAATCCAGAATTGAAAGAAATGAGTTTGAGAGGGATAAGATCAGTGAAATGGCTGACAAATTATTTGCCCACACATCCTTGTGACATTTTAGAACAGCAGAAACAGATATTAGTTTTCACTGGACACACACACACACAAACACACACACACACACCAGCAGCAACAGCAATAGCAGAGGCAATAAAAATAGGCCCTATACAATGGATTTGGAATCAGAATGACATCAAGCTTCTCAACAACACTGGAAGCTAAAAGACAGTGGATCAATACCTTAAAAATACTGAGACAAAAGGTTTTTCTTTCTTTTTGGAACAACTTAATTGAGATATGATTGAATATATATTTTCATTTTCTTTTTTTTTTCCCGTCCTCACCCCATGTTTTCATTTTGCTTAAGTAAATGCCTACAAGTGGCTGGGTTGCATAGTAGTTCTTGTGTTTGTGAAAAGTTTTTTTAACTTCAAATTCTATACTCAGCCAAACTATAAGTTAAGTGAAGAAAGCAAATGGGGTTGTTTTAAAGGTGTACACCAGAAAAATGATAGAGTGTGAAGGGGGAAGACTTGGTATCCAGGAATAAGAGCCTGCAATGCAGGGGAACAAAAAGAAATCACAGGGTAACAGTACTGCAGCAAGCTGGACACCCACCAGTGCCTATGGGAGGAGGAGGAGAGAGGGTTCTGGGAAGGAGATAGCAAAGCAAGCACACACAACAGGGCAGGTGTGATGGAGCATGAGGAAAATGTTATTGCTAGACATGAGACAGAAATGTTTGACATGTAGAGAAAATTAGCAATAGGTCTATGAAAACTGACATATGAATAAACAAGAAAATTAGTAATTCTAAGAAAATTAGTTGTACATGAAAGGAGACTTGTTTGTATACTATGTACCTCAATGGTAAACAATAGTTACAAAGGAATAATGTAAATATTGACTTTTGTTTCCTAAAAAACTGTGGTATTATCTATCTATGTTGAGAGATTGGAGGAATAGGCAGTGATGAAATAGAATGGAATAGGCAGAGCTGCATCTAGCACAGTGAGATGTCAGTAGTGTCTAAAACTGAAAAATCAAGACACAGCAATCATAAAGATATATATATATGTATGTGTATATATATGTATATATATATGTATATATATAGAGAGAGAGAGAGAGAGAGATACCAAAGTTGAATATCAGGGAAGCATCTAGAAGAGTTGAGGGTGGTTGCGTCTTGGGTGGCAACCTGTGGAGTATGGGGTGGAGAACCCTCAGTTTTAAAATAAGTTTACTGGCCAGGCGCGGTGGCTCACACCTGTAATCCTAGCACTCTGGGAGGCCGAGGCCGGAGGATCACTCAAGGTCAGGAGTTCAAGACCAGCCTGAGCAAGAGTGAGACCTACTATAAATAGAAATTAGCTGGACAACTAAAAATATATAGAAAAAATTAGCCAGGCATGGTGGCGCATGCCTGTAGTCCCAGCTACTCGGGAGGCTGAGGCAGAAGGATTGCCTGAGCCCGGGAGTTTGAGGTTGCTGTGAGCCAGGCTGATGCCACAGCACTCTAGCCCAGGAAACAGAGCAAGACTCTGTCTCAAAAAAATAATAAATAATAAAATAAAATAAGTTTACTGTTTAACCTTTAAAACAGAATGCATGCATGTGTTACTTGGTAAAAAAAAAAAATTAAGTGTTTTAAGCACAAAGGCATGAGCCTTCAGAGCTCTGCTTGCATTTTTCTGTGTTCATCTTTACTCTGTTCTCTTCAATATGTCAGCTTCTCTTGTGATACCTAAGTGGCTGCAGCCATTCCAGGCCTCATAGTGGCACACCTCTCCCACCCCCCACCCACAGAGCAGTCCTTTCTCCCTGCCATGTTCTAAAGGCCCCGACAAGGGGACTATCAGGGCCTTACTGCAGGGCCACATTATGACTTTCATGGGCCCTAGATACTTGTATCTAATGTACGCTCTGTATTTTGTACCCCCAGATAGTTGTGCCTTTGTGGACCCCTTTTTCCATAAAACATTTTTTAAAAAATTGTATTTTATGACTGCATTGGAGGTAAAGATGAGTATACCAATATTATATATTAAAATATCTTCTTTGACGTTAAAGTTCATTTTTTTCCCTCTCTGATTTTAAATTAAAACATTTTCTTTCTTTCTTTTTTTTTTTTTTTTTTTTGAGACAGAGTCTCACTCTGTTGCCCAGTCTAGAGTGCCATGGCATCAGCCTAGCTCACTGCAACCTCAAAGTCCTGGGCTCAAGCGATCCTCCTTGCTTCAGCCTCCCAAGTAGCTGGGACTACAGGCATGTGCCACCATGGCCGGCTAATTTTTTCTATATATGTTTTTAGTTGTCCATATTTTTTTAGTAGAGTCGCAGTCTCGCTCTTGCTCAGGCTGGTCTCGAACTCCTGAGCTCAAACGATACACCCGCCTGGGCCTCCCAGAGTGCTAGGATTGCAGGTGTGAGCCACCGCACCCAACCATAAATTAAAACATTTTCACATGCCCTTAAAAGGATTGTGGCCCCCAGGCACTGTGTCTACCATGTTGGAGGGATTTGTTGTTCTTGCCTGATTTGATTTAGGCCTAGCTGAAAGGGTTTCTTTAATTTAATCATTTAGAGAATGGGGATTAGATTAAATTAATTAGATTATGGCAATGGGATTTGGGAGGGCTACTCTAGAGTTGGGAGTGTGGTTCATCCCACCCAGATGGAATTTCCGCCATACAATTGGACAGGGGGTGGGACGTATGCCAAAGAAATAATCAAAATATCCCCCACAGATGTGAACAATTTACAGAAGAAAATGAATAATAAATAATCAATTAGCATATGAAAAGATGCTGGCTAGTAATTGAGGATATGCAATATAAGGCAACAATGAGATAATTTTCACCCACCAAATTAGCAAAAATTTAAGTTTGATGATATCCAGATCTGATGAGGTATAGAGGAAAGGGTGGTGCCCTGATATATTGTTGGTAGGAATCTAAATTGGTATGCCTTTTTTGGAGGACAATTTATTAATAGCTATTAAAATTTTAAATGTGCATACCTTCATCCTAGTAATCCAATTTCTAAGTATCTAAACATCTAAAATAGGAAAACATGATCACTAGTTAGTTGTACAAAGCATGTCCAAGGATTCATTTCATTTCAGCATCATTCATGATAGCAAACATTTCCAAGACTTATAATTCATTAATGGTAGTGTGGTTAAATAAACTATGCTAAATACATACTGTAAAAAACAAAGTAGATCAATTTGTATTGACATGAAAAGAGGATATAGTTTAAACTGTGGGGGGAAAAAAACCCAAGTTACATATTATTTCAATCTGCTATAGCTCCCATAACAAAATACCACAGACTAGGTGGCTTAAATAACAAAAATTTATTTTCTCACAGTTCTGGAGGCTAAAAGTCAAGATGAAAGTGTCAGCATGGTTGATTTCTTCTGAGACCTCTCTCCTTGGCTTACAAATGCCTGTTTTCTCACTGTGTCCTCATCCGGCCTTCTCTCTGTGCATGTGCATTCCTGGTGTCTCTTACTCTTTCTATTAAGGACTCTGGCCCTATTGGATGAGGACCCCACCCCATGACCTCACTTAATTACTTCTTTAAAGGCCCTATCTCCAAATATAGTCACATTGGGGGTTAGGGTTTCAATGTATGAATTGGGGGGCACAATTCATCCCATAATATAGACACATATATACATTTCTCATTTCTATAAACAAACCAAGGACACAAAACCATATTATATATTTCCAAATATGCATATTCTAGATTTGTACCAATACCTACGCATTATATATAGTCTATGTATCCTACATAAATACATATAGTACATTTATATATGTGCATTATGTATTGTACTAATACATACTTTTACGTATAAAAACATCTCAGAAGAACACAGCAACCTGATATGGTACAGTCCTCTGGGAAGGAAAATGAGAATAAATGAGGCTACTGGAGACTTTTATGTTATTTATATTGTTTGAAAATTTTTTGCATCAAGGATTGTATTCAAATACTGTGCCGTACATACATTTAAAAATACAAAAAGTACCTTGCCTAAGGACCCGTAGCCCTTTCAAGGCAGAGCTAAGCCTGGGCATGTGGTTGGCAAAGACCCATTTCATTCTATTATTTCCAGTTCACCTACCTCTCAGGTCTGAGTTTGCCTTTCTTCTAACAGCCCCGACTTACCGCCCTCACTATGGCATGTCTCTCACCTTTTCTTCATCACCAGATGTCTTGAAATATCGACACCTGCCTGTCCTTCCTCATGCCCATGAACCTCTAGCCCTCTGTTCTCCCCTCACCATATTGCTGAGACATCTGGTTGGGGTCCCTTAGCTACTGGAGGAACACTGTGTGCTGAGACAGCCGAACACAGGGCCTGCCTTGCCCTGCCCAACCTTCTGCCTCTCATTAATATGTGAACTAAAATAAAATCTTAAGGCTCCCCCCACCCACAGGCTGACTGAATGGACCCCCTCTTGGCCAAGGAGATACCCTAAAAGAGAGTTGCTAGCCCGGAGAAGGGAGACCAGACGTGCCTCATCATGCCCCCCTCCCTTCCTGTAGATATCCTTTGTTCTCTAACAGGCCTAAGGCTATGCAAGACGAACCTGTATGTCCTTAATTGACACAACAAATATATGGCTGGTAGCTTATCTCTGATTAACAGGCTTCCTTAACTTAAAACATTCCAAGCCTTTAGACAAAGCTTCATTTCTTTAACCAATTACATATCAAAGAGTCTTTAAGCCCACCTATAACCTATAAGCCCCTGCTTTGAGATGGCCCACCTTTTCAGGCCAAACCAATGTATGCCTTCCACATGTTGATTTATGACTTTACCTGTAATTTCAACCACAGTGAGTCCACTTGCTCAAGGCTTCTTGGCCGTGGCTTCAGGCCATGGTCCTCAAATTTGGCTCAGAATAAACCTCTTTAAATTATTTTACAAAGTTTGGCTTCTTTTCTTTTGACAATGATTTAGGGGGGAGGGAAAGCAGCACAACCACAGCAGCTCTTACATTCCGTAGAGTCCATTCCAAATGGAGTTCTATGACATAGCATTTCATGTCTGTAAAATGACTCTCCAGAAAGGAGTGAGTATGGTTTTCCTCAAAGACTTTGAGGATCAAAGAAATTCATGTATGTGAGAGCCCATTATAAAGTGGAGAGCGCTATACAACTGTTGGCTGTCATAATCTTTTTTTTTTTTTTTTTGAGACAGAGTCTCACTCTGTTGCCCAGGCTAGAGTGCCATGGCGTCAGCCTAGCTCACAGCAACCTCAAACTTCTGGGTGTAAGCAATCCTCCTGCCTCAGCCTCCTGAATAGCTGGGACTACAGGCACCACCACCATGCCCGGCTAATTTTTTCTATATATTTTTAGTTGTCCAGCTAATTTCTATTTTTTCAGTAGAGACGGGGGGGGGGGGGGGGGGGGTGTTTCGCTCTTGCTCAGGCTGGTCTCGAACTCCTAAGCTCAAACAATCCACCTGCCTCCACCTCCCAGAGTGATAGGATTACAGGCGTGAGCCACCATCCCCGGCTTGTCATAATCATTTTTAAAACCTAGAAAAATAATTGTTTTAAAACAGCAGTGCATGCACAAGGAAAAACATTCATTCAAACAGTACCAAATGCAGTGAGAAGCCAGCCTCACTCCCTCTTGTGAACGCTTTCCTCCACAGAGGCCACCATTTTCTCTAATACATCATGTTCTTGGCCTCCATCCTTTTAGAGATGGATAGATCTGCCCTATTCTTTGTACAGGATGCATAGTTTTCCACTCTAAGGTTATACCAAAATATATTTAATTAGTCTCCTACTAATGGATATTCAGGTTATTTTCAGTTTTTTGCTTTTTCAAACCATGCTGCAATGAATACCTTTGTTCAATTGTCTTTGCACACATGTGAATATTTTCATAGAACATATTCCTATACAGGAAATTTCTAAGTTGAGTAGTTGCATTTTAGACTTTTGATTGATGAAAGTATATTGTAAAAGAACACAGTCTGGAGCCAAGTGCTGGTTTTGCCACTTATTAGTTGGGTGAGCTTCAAAAAGTCACTTAATCACTCTGTGCCACAGTCTCCCCCTATCTAATAGTACCTCTTCCATAAGGTTGCTATGAAAATTCAGTGACTTACTATACGAAACTATTTAGAAGGGTGCCTGGCACAAAATAAACACAAAGCATTAGCCTTTATTATATTAATTTATTTAATATTATTTTGCCAAATTGTCTTCAAGTAGGTTAATTTGTATTCCCACCGTAGTGTCTTATTTCTTTGACCCTCTCCAACATTATTTTCAAACTTTTTCAACTTTGTAAATTGTTACCGAAAGCTTGGCACTTGTCCTCAAGGCTGCATCAGAAGAAGGAGAACAAATGGTTTGAGGAGAAGGAAAGAGAAGTTTATTACTTTGCCAGCAAACAAGGAAAATGGTAGACTTTTGACTCAAAAAATCCAGACTTTTGAGAGTCTGAAGTGGAAGGATTGCTTCAGGCCAAAAATTTGAGACCAGCCTGGACAACACAGTAAGACCCTATCTCTGCAAAAAAGAAAAACACTGGTCAGGTGTGGTGGCACACACCTGCGGACCTAGCTGAGGCTGAGGTGGGAGGATCACTTGAATCCAAGAGTTCAAGGCTGCAGTGAGCTCTGATCATATCACTGCACTCCAACCTGGGTGACAGAGTAAGACCCTGTCTCTTTAAAAAAAAAAAAAATAGTAACAAGAAGCACCACACAGGCAGTTAGGATTAGATCAGATAATCCATGTTGTCAAGCACTTAGCATAGAGTAAGGGCTCAATATATGCTAAGTATTATAATATTGAATATTGGGAGTTTTTAAAACAATTTATTAATTTGGTCAAAGATATTCATTGCAGATTTTAAGTACAAGAGCAGGGAACTGTGCTGGTGTTGGGAATAGTGATGGGTAAAATAGGCTTCTCTCTGTTTTCATAGATCCTACCATTTAGCACAAAATATAGCCAGTAGTTAGAATCTGTAATTCACAAACTGTGAAAGTTCCCTGAAAGGAAATACTGGGGCAGTAAGAATTTATAAAAGGGTCCCTGAGCTATTAATAGTTCACAGAGAGCTTCCTTGAGAAGGCCTACTTAACATTAATTGAGCACTCACCATACGCCAGTTTGTTTAGTAGGGCTGCCATAATAAAGTAACACAGACTGGGTGTTCTAAACAACAAAAGTTTATTTTCTTACAATTCTGGAAGCTAGAAGTCCAAGATCCAGGTGTTGGTACCTTGAGGTCTCTCTCCGTGCCTTGTAGATAGCCGTCTCCTCCCTGTGTCTTCGCTCTGTACCTGACTGTACACTTCCTCTTCTTATAAGGACACCCATCATATTGGATTAGAGCCCACCCTAACGATCTCATTTTAAATTAATTACCTTTTTAAAGGCCCTATCTCCAAAAACAGTCACACTCGAAATACTGGGGGTTAGGACTTCAATATAGAAATTTTAGGGGGACACAACTCAAGCCCACAACAGCCAGGTACTGATCCATACTCCTTACACAGATTATTTTACAACAGTCCTGTCATTGTTATTTTAATTTTACAGATGATAAAACTGAAGTATGGAAAGATTAAGCACTTGCCTAAGGTCTTAGAAAATAGAGCTGGGGCTTAAACCCAGATAGCCACAGAAAGCTTATGGAGTACTGAAGAATGGTATTAGGGTCTTGGTCTTTATCCTAAAAACAATAGGAGGAAACCATTGAAGGATCATTCTACCTGCTAAACCAACTGAAGAAAATTTAGAGATCTTAATCTTACTTTTTTACAGATGAGGAACCTGAGACTTGTCACTTTTTTTCAATATGTCACACCCTAGCTAAATCTCTGTACAAACTCAGAAATCTTGAAGGTAAAATATTTGTAGAGTTGGCCTCCTGCAGGTGTGAACTACTTAACACAGGTGGGCATGTATTTGAAAGGTTAAGTATGGCACAGGTAAGCTAATGCTCTGCTGGGCTTCCCACACAGAGTAAGAAAGTTGAGAATTTCAATTCTTCCCTAGGAAAAAAACTTAATCTCGGTCTGTTGCTTGGACAGCCAGAAGTGGAGAAATTACAATTCAGCATCAAAATGTCAATTGAAAGGAAAACACAGCAGCTTTGCCTAATATTTCTAAACAGCTTTATTGACATATAATTTACATACTGTAAAATTCACCTATTTTAAGTGTGCAATGATTTTTAGTAAATGTACAATGGAACTATCCCCACAATCCAGTTTGGGGGCATTTCTATCACACTAAAAAAATCCTTAATACCCGTTTGATGTCAATCCATGGCCCAGTCCCGCCTCCCAACCCAGGTGTGCCTATTTATTTATTTATTTATTTATTTATTTATTTATTTATTTTTTGAGACAGAGTCTCACTTTGTTGCCCGGGCTAGAGTGAGTGCCATGGCATCAGCCTAGCTCACAGCAACCTCAAACTCCTGGGCTTAAGCGATCCTACTGCCTCAGCCTCCCGAGTAGCTGGGACTACAGGCATGCGCCACCACGCCCGGCTAATTTTTTCTATATATATTTTTAGCTGTCCAGATAATTTATTTCTATTTGGTCTCGAACTCCTGACCTTGAGCGATCCACCCGCCTCGGCCTCCCAGAGTGCTAGGATTACAGGCCTGAGCCACCACGCCCGGCCCTAATTATTTTTAAGTGAGTTTTACTGAATCGAAATGACCTTACAGACCCAAGATGACTCTCAAAAGGAAGCTAGGACCAGGCTCGCAACGAATATGAGGCATACGTGTTCACTAGTGCACGAAAGTATGTCAAAGCTTGCTCTATATGTGAAGTATTCCTTCATTTATTCTCTGAGAAAAAAAACAATTTGGCTTCCCTACGTGGAGCTTATTATCTAAATTGAGCAAAAGCAGAAAGCATGATACCCTGCGCGCTAGCATCTGCGTGGGAGGCGAGCGCACGGCCAGCGCCAGCAGGTGATGAGTAAAGCGCATCCCACACCGAGGACCAGGCGAGGCGGTGTGCGCCTGCGCAGCTTCGCGAGCGCCTCCACGCCGGCAACCAAAATACCTGGTTCGGGCCCCCGTCGGTTCCGCTATTGCGGCGCCGCCGTTTCGGATCTGAGTGCCCACCCGTGATACCCAGAGAATCCAGACCTGGCAAGTAACCCCCACCCCCTTGCTTTCTCTACCCAGATCTCACGAGAGCCGCCAAGATTGCCAGGCCGCGCGGCCCGGCGACCAGGGAAGCCGCTCCCGACCTTCTCCCGTCTAGCCACGCCCCGCAGCTACCAGGCCGCATCTCCTTGGGCGCCGAAGAGCCTAGTCCCGCCCCTTCGGGCCGACGCCAGCAGCCACGTACCACGTTTCTACGAGTCCAGGACCTGAAAGCGGAAGTTACGCAGGGACTCGCGAGCTCAGGGCGGCGCTGGAAGGGTATAGGCTGCTGAGGGAAGGAGGCGGGCAGACGGCATTGGCAGGCGCCGGAAGTGGTCGCGCTGAGGAAGGGTGGGAGAAGGGTAGCTGAGGCAGTTCGCTTAGTTGTGTGTAACTGGGCGCCTCGGCAAGGCGCACTCTCGCTCCTTTCCGAGTGCCTAGCACAGTCTCCCCCGCTTCAGCCAAACATGGACTTCAGGGAAATTCTCCTGATAGCTTCCAAAGGACAAGGTGTCAACAATGTGCCGGTAAGTAGCTGCCGGGCGTCACTGTAGGAGACCCCGGTCTTCAAGTTCAGACTGTGTAGCCCGTGGAACTTCTAGGCAAGCCGCCTGTGAGCTCCAGGAGAGGAAAAACCTGGGTGATAGGTTTGTACTCTTGGGAGCTCCGAGTGAAGCGGTGCTTGGGACACGATGCGGGAGCCGTCCTGTGAGTAGGTTTCGCCGGTTTATTTACCCTGCAACAGGGATTTTGCGGTTTGGGTGCTTTAGTTAGAATTGCCTAAAGCAGTGAATTAGCCGTGCCTGGCACATACTGAAATCTAGCGCTAGTAGTTTCCGACTTCGGCGTAAACTTTAGCCCCAAGGTTGGGGAGGAAGCGTGTATGTAGGGGAGTTCAGGGGTCTTAGGGACTTGGCCTGAAAGAAAGCCTTTGGCTGGTTTTTCGCCGGGTCAAACGTTTAGTAATTTCTTGAACGAATTCTCTGACTCGGCCCCACCCGCTCAGCCAACAAGATGGTTAAATTATCACCTTCCAACGGGTGAGTATCACCCTTTGTATGGGAAAGAGAAGTTTAGCAGATTCCACGAAATCCCTGGCTAGCAGAATGGGTGAGCTAGTTTCAGCTTCCGTTTACTTGTGGCCTTCCAGATTTCGGTCTTTGTTTGAAATCTAGGTCCCATTTGCCCAGTAGATGTTTGCCAATTCACTAATATTCGCACAGCGGTGTAACATTTAAAATCTAAATGCTAAAGTGGTGGAGAGTGCCTGGTTTGCGGGGTTGTAGCTGTTTTGCATAAACTAATCATTTCTGGATCCTCAGATGGTACCCACAGCACAGCTGTAAACCGATAAATTGCATTGTGATACCTGCGGTTTGAGCAGTGAAGTGTGGAATTCAAACAGCTCTCTGTTAAAGTTAATTCAACTGGAATTTATTGAGCTCCCCCTAAGTGTTCTGCATTTCCTAGATTTCTGTATATTGCAATATTAGTTTTTTTTCTCATTTGCCTCTTCTGAGCCTGGCCCATTCTTTTACCCTTCTGAAAATATTGATATGGAGATAATGAAATAACTAGTAAAAAAAAAAGTCTATATCCATCAGTTTACTATATATAAATATTATATATATATATACACACACACACACACAGAGTCATCCCCATCCCATATGCAGAGTCATAAGCTCTGCCTATTGAAGCTGTGGGCTCACTGCCTATTGAAGCTGTGGGCTCAAACTTTTGAAACCTAGAACAACAGAATTACTTTGTGTATCTGTAAATTTCCTAGACAGGTCAACAGTGGGTCTGGTGTCCATTCATCTTTGCATAATTTGGTCCATATTTCATTCTAGATATTCCTGAATTTAAGTAGAGGTGAAAGATAACACTAGCTTTGATTCCCAGGAATGTTCTGTGGAAGAATCAGAACCAAGTTAAGTCACTTCTTATTCTAAAAGCCAATAGCTGTTAGAAAAGCATACAGATAATCCTAGAACAGAAAATTTAAAAATGTATGTATATTTTAGAATGTATGCATTGTATATCTATGATTGAAAGAACAGAAAGTGAAAAGGAAAAAAAATTGGTGAAGTAATTTAAAATTTAATAGATGAGAAACAGATATTTTATGAATCATGCTTTTTTTCTGACCACTCCCCCCCCCCCAGCTAATAAGCCTAGAAGTTTTAGTTAGCATTATAAGCCTTTTTTTTTTTTTTTTTTTTTTTTGAGACAGTATGTCACTCTGTTGCCCGGGCTAGAGTGCTGTGGTGTCAGCCTAGCTCACAGCAACCTCAAACTCCTGGGCTCAAGCAATCCTTCTGCCTCAGCCTCCCGAGTAGCTGGGACTGCAGGCATGAGCCACCATGCCCGGCTAATTTTTTTGATATATATTTTTAGCTGTCCATATAATTTCTTTCTATTATTAGTAGAGATGGGGTCTCGCTCTTGCTCAGGCTGGTCTCGAACTCCTGAGCTCAAATGATCCACCTGCCTCGGCCTCCCAGAGTGCTAGGATTACAGGCGTGAGCCATTGCGCCCGGCCTATAAGCCTTTTTACATGGAATGAAAGTCACAAAAGAAACTATTGAGGAATAGAACAAGATTAGCTAAATTTAATTCATGATGTTGCTTTAATTTGATTCATCTATTTACTTTTCTTTATCAGTTCAAAGTAGTTTGGACACTTTCAAACATACAGCATGTCAACACATCCCCATATGCCCACACCCCATATTTAACATATGTTAACATTCTCCCATATGTATTTCATATATTTTTAAAAGAAATAAAACTTACTTGATACAATAGAAATCTCCAACCCCATTTCCTTTTTTAAATGGCGCAATACAACAGACGTATAGTGTAATAGATTTTTACAAAGCAAGTATCCTATCTACCATCCAAGTCAAGAAACATTTCGAGACAGACAAATTCACACAGAAACCCCCGCCCCTCTCTGCCACATACACCCTGCTTGACATAAACACTTGACTGATTGATAGTCTGAGAACCATAGAGGCTTTGCAGTAACTGATAGCTAGGCTATCTCTCTCTCTAGTCTTAGTTCAATTTTCCTTTTAGCTATCTTTTCTTCCCACATTCCATTTGGATCCCATCAGAGCTAACACTTAGATTTTAAGTCTTTAGAATTCTCAGGTCAGACCTTTACTACACGAAGGAAATCCAATGACTAGTGATGATTAGACTAAAATCCAAACACCTGTACAACTACTTTGGACTCTTTGCAGATCTTTATTTTTTTAAGAGGTGTCTAATGTATCTTTTTAAGGGAAATCGTATCTTTATAATGTAGTTAAAACAAAGGTAGAATTGCATCATGCCTAGAAATTAGGCACAGTATTGTTTCCCAGTGGAAACCTTTATACAGAATAACAACTGATCAAGGTGATGTAACCAGTCATTGTTGCTGGCTCTGTTTATATTTAAAGGAGAAAAGATATTTGGTAACCTTGCACTTGATTTTTCTCCCTGGGTTCCAGTAGCAAAAAACAAGGTAGTTGTCTTGTTTTGATAGAATAGTAAAGCTTAGAATGTGGATTTTTTTTGTGTGTGTGTGATGGGGGTCTCACTATATTCCCCAGGCTAGTCTCAAACTCCTGGGCTTAAGGAATCCTCCCACCTCGGTCAGTCTGTCAAGTAGCTGGGATTACAGGCATGAGCCACTGCACCTGGCAGAATGTGGATTCTTGTAGGTTTCACATAGCTATAATTGATGTCTTGTAGTGCATGAGACAAGTTATATAGTCTCTTAGTCATACTGAAAATCATCCCAGAAAAGATACTGAAGCTCTGGTGTGACCCCCAAACCAAAAGGTAAAGAGCAAGCCTTAATGTAGTGCCAAATACATAAGGATTTGGGGGTCTATAGCCGCTTGAGGATTAGAACTATAGGTACTGAAAATGGAGCTCAGGGACTTTATCAGGGATGGTAAATTCAGATGTCTTCAGGGCCCGGGTAGATAATGTAAATTCTTGAAGTAGTCTGGAGATAAAATGAAAGGTGCCAAGCTCCATGTATTCAGAAGAAGCCTATGATTTGCATAGTAGTTATATTTCCTTTTAAAGAATAGTATGAGTCAACAAAAAAGTTTCTGCAGGTAACGTTTGATCTATAATGGATTATAACGGATTGGTCCCCACTCTTGAATCTGTCAACCTTAAAAACAAGATTCAGGCAACATGATTAAATCTTGAGTTTATTTGAGTGCAAAGTTTGAGGATGGCCACCCAGGAGGACACAGGTTGCAAAAAGATGAGGTCAGTGCTCTGAAGTGGAGAGGTTTGAGGGTCTTTTATATAGGCAAGGTCTGGGAAAGCTTAAGGAGATTTCAACTTTTTCCCAAACAAGTTTAATGCATAGTCACAGCAATTTGATTGGTTATAGACAGTGTTTCTTTTTTAGAAAGAGTATATTTAACACGTCAAGGATGCAGTAGTTAAGGGGTTTTTCATCTCAGGCACCATCTGGTCTGAGCCAGGTACAAGAAAACAAGGAAGGAAGTTAATCTGTAACAAAAGGTCAGTAATTAAGAGGTTAAGAGGTCGAGCTGTGTAACTTGGTTTCTGAAGTTAACCTTCCTCAGGGCTTAACAACTTTTAGAAGCTCCACATAGACAGACTACATACACTTTCTTTCACAGATCTGAAGATGACTTGTCCAGTCTTTGCAGCAGCATTGGACTTCTGTCCTAGAGCAGTACCTCTCAACCAGTGTTTAGGGAGAGGGTCTTTTAGAAACTACTGCCTACAGTATTCCCACAGGAATGGTGTCATTTCCCTTCCTAATCACTACCTAATCGCTTTCTGAATAATAATGATAATAGTAACATTTATAGTGCTTACTCTGTGCCAGGTACTGTTCTAAGCACTTTATATATTAATTAATCACTATAATAACTATATAAGGGGAGTTGTTTTACAGATGAGGAAACTGAGCCCCAGAGACATGAAGAAACTTGCCCAAGGTCACACAGCTAATAAATAATAGAGCTAGTATTGGCAGAGCAGAGAATCTAATCCAGGCAGACCAACTCTAGAGTTCTTGCTCTTAGTCATGATGCTGTGTTGAATGAGGGGAGTGGAGTGTATTAAAGATGGTATAGTGAGGAAGGTTGTCATCTATACAGCATGAACGGATCCAGCTCCCTATTCCCGACTTCCGCCTAATATAGTGTTAGGCAGTAGTCCTTTTGGTTTCTTGATGACATTCTCAGTTTATAGTAGTCTGATGGGAGAGAAGTTTAAAGGCTAAACCAACAGCATTTGGAAACTGGTAGATAAAAAGATAGTTATAGTCTGTTTAGGAGAGTGCCAGCATGATTAACAGAAATAATAGTCTGAAGGTGAGGGAGGATAAGATAGGAAGGTCAGTTACAGACCTCTTTGAGGTAATGGTATTATCCAAGAGGTAGGTGGAAATTAGAGAATGTCACTTAAGATTGAGGTTAGAGCTAGAGATGCAGTGTTGGAGTTAAATTAGAAGTGAGGTATGCCGTAGTGAGAACACTTTTAGACCTGAATTAGGAGACCTGGATTCTAATTTGGATTCTGCTACAAACTGTATGATTGCCAGTAAATACCCAGTTGTCCTTTCTGAACCATTTCTTTTCTTTTCCTTTTTTTTTTTTTTTTTTTGAGACAGACTCTAGCTCTGTTGCCCGGGCTAGGGTGCCATGGCGTCAGCCTAGCTCATAGCAACCTCAAACTCCTGGGCTCAAGCAATCCTCCTGCTTCAGCCTCCCAAGTAGTGTGACTATAGGTGTGCACCACCATACTGGGCTAATTTTTCTATTTTTAGTAGAGACAGGGTCTCACTCTTGCTCAGGCTGGTCTCAACTCCTGAGTTCAAGTGATCCTCCTGCCTCAGCCTCCCAGAGTGCTAGGATTACAAGTGTGAGCCACTGTACCCAGCCATTTCTAACATAGAGGTTGGACTAGAGACTCGAGGTACCTCTGATATTCCTTTTTGTAATATGGTATGTTTTTATAAACACAGTAAAAGTTTACATTTAACCCCATAGCAATTGTGAATAGCATGCTTTGGGGATGTTTTATTTTTACTCTTAGCCACCCAGCTAAGCAAGCCTAATGCAAACCATTAGTTTTCCAGGTCTACATTCATTCCTTGAGTGTGATGTTTTGGGAATATTTAAAAAATTATGTGGTTATTACTGAAGTTAAGGATGTGTTAATAGTATTTTTTGAAGATTTTTAACTCTTAATTCTGACCAGTTATAAATCTCTATGTAAAACCATCAGGAAATTTATATTGTCTACAATTACAACAATATGATATCTCCCAAGTAAGGAACAGCTTTCAAGGAGTGATTGATTCCAACATTACATACAGTATTTGGTGAACACGTTTCCAGACTGAAAGCTCCTTATTAATCTGACCCTGACAGTATAGTTTCAATGCAAGGAATATATGTGTTTTAAAGTGGCTTATTATTTTCTAAGTCTTATGGCTTTAGAATTATAAATCTTGGGAAAATCTCCTATGTTGTGTTTTAACCATGCATAAGCGTCACTGTGGTGGATCATTCATTGAGGTCCAGCAGAATGACTGAGTTAGATTGCAGTGTAATAAAATAGGTATGCTTACAATAAAGAAACTCTTGTCCAGTTGCTTTTCATGAGCTCAAACAATGAAGCAGCCTGATGCCTTGAATCAGATTCAGAATTGATGGGTGCATCTTGATGTGTTGCTGCTAGAGCTAGATGTGACCATCTGATGCAGAGGAAAGTGCCAAATAGTTCTTCTGCTTTAGTAAATAGAATATAATGTAATCCCAGCCAGAGGCTTTTTTCTTTTTAAACATGATTTTCTACTGGGCTACCTGTGAGGTTGACGACCTGTCTTTAAAAATATTGCATTACAACTCATCTTTTGATACCAGGGTCTGATTGCAGCCCACTTTTGAAAGGTCTAGCCAGCTCATTGTTAAGAAGATATATGGTCATATACCCAAGAGAAATTAAAACCTGTGTCCACGTAAAAACTAGTACACAAATGTTTTCAGCAGCATTATTCACAATTAGCAAAAAAAATAGAGACAATCCAAATGTCCAACTGATGAATAGATAATTATGTGGTATAGCTATATAATGGAATATTGTTCAGCCATGAAAAGGAAATACTGATACGTGCTACAACATGAACCTTAAAAACAGTATGCTTAGTGAAAGAAGCCAGATACAAAAGGCCATTTGTATCAGTGTTTTCCAGAGAAACAGACCAGTAGGATTTATTTTAGGGAATTGATTATAGGGGCTGGCAAGTCTGCAATTTGTAGAGTGGGCCAACAGCCTGGAAAATCAGGCAGGAGTTAATGTGATAGTTTTGAGGTAGAATTCCTTTTTTGAGAAATCTCAGTTATGGCTCTTATGCCTTCAATTCATTATCCACATTATGGAGAGTAATCATCTTTACCTAAAGTCAACTGATTGTAGATGTTAATTATGTCTACAAAATACCTTCACAGCAATACCTAGATTAGTGTTTGGTTAAATAACTGGGTACTATAGCCTAGCCAAGTTGACACATAAAATTAATCATCATAGTCACATACTGTATGATTTCATTTATATGAAATGTCCAGAATGGGTAAATGCATAGGGACAGAAAAATACTAGGTTGGTGCAAAAGTAACTGTAGTTTCAGACCATGAATTTTAAATAATTATAACTAGGCTCAAACACATCTTTATTAATCAAAATAGGAAGCTTTACAATCAACACATTTTTGCCAATGAGAAATAAGTTTGTTTATTCCTGTTGCATAAAAATCCGTGCTTCAGGGTTTGACAAACTCTTGGAAAGCATTTTCTGCATCCTCCTGGTTGTGGAAACATTTTCCCTGCAAAAGTTGTCAAAATGCTTGAAGAAGTGGTTGTCGGTTGGTGAGAGGTCAGGTGAATGTGGCAGATGAGGCAAAACTTCGTAGCCCAATTCATTCAACTTTTGAAGCGTTGGTTGTGTGACATGCGTGCAGTCAGGCATTGTCGTGTAGAAGAATTGGACCCTTTCTGTTGACCAATCCCAGCTGCAGGTATTGCAGTTTTCAGTGCATCTCATCAATTTGCCGAGCATACTTCTCAGATGTAATGGTTTCACCAGGATTCAAAAAGCTGTATTGGATCAAACCAGCAGCAGACCACCAAACAGTGACCATGACCTTTTTTTTGTGCAATTTTGGCTTTGGGAAGTGCTTTGATGCTGCTTCTCAGTCCAGCTCCTGAGCTGATCATTGCCGGTTGTCGTGTAAAATCCACTTTTCTTTGCACGTCACAATCCAATCGAGAAATGGGTTATTGTTGTTGAGTACAAGAAGAGAAGACTACAGTTCAAAACAACAATTTTTTTGATTTTCGGTCAGCTCATGAGGTATCCACTTATTGAGCTTTTTCACCTTTTCAATTTGTTTCAAATGCCAGGTGACCGTGGAATGGTCGACATGTCTTTGGCAACTTCTCGCGTAGTTGTAAGAGGATCAGCTTCAATGATTGCTTTCAGCTGGCCGTTGTCAGTTTCCAATAGCCAGCCACTGTGTTCCTCATCTTCAAGGGTCTCGTCTCCTTTGCAAAACTACTTGAACCACCACTGTTCTGTACATTCATTGGCAGTTGCTGGGCCAGATGTGTTGTTGATGTTTCAAGTTATCTGCACTGCTTTACGACCCACTTTGACCTCAAATAAGAAAATCGCTCGAATTTGCTTTTTGTCTAACATCATTTCCATAGTCTAAAATAAATATAATATAAACAGCAAGTAATGACACTAGCAAAAAAAATAAAGTGAGAAATGTGCATTAAAATGATGTATAACATGACCACATTTATTTAAGATTCCAATATCAAACAGCAAATTTCAACAATGCTAAAACCACAATTACTTTTGCACCAACCTAGTAGATTAGTGGTTGTTAGGGGCTGAGGGAGAGGGGAATATGAAGTAACTGCTAAAGGGTAAGGAATTTCTTTGGGGGATGATTAAAATGTTCTGGAATCAGATGGTGGTGATGGTTGTACAACTCTGTGAATACAGTTGATCCTTGAACAACATGGGTTTGAACTGTGTGGGTCCCCTTATACATTGATTCATTTCAATAAATATATTGAAAAATTTGGAGAGAATTTGTGAGAATTTGAAAAAACTTGCAGATGAACTTGTATAGCCCAGAAATACTGAAAAAATTAAGAAAAAGGTATATCATGATGTATAAAATATATGTAGATTCTAGTCTATTTATGTGTTAATTGACTGTTATTAGTAAGGCTTCCAGTCAACAGTAGGCTATTAAGTTTTGGGGGAGTCAAAAGTATATGCAGATTTTTAACTGTCCAGGGTTTCAGCATGCCTAACCCCTGTGTTGTTCAAGAGTCAACTGTTTACTAAAAACCATTTAATTGTACACATTATAATGGATGAATTTTATAGTGTGTGAATTATGTCTGAAAGATATTTTTAAAAATAATAAAGATGATTATCTATGGTGATCCAGTCCTTTTTTCTGCCCCAGATATCTAGGTTGTGACCTAAACTTTGCCTAAGAGAATGTTTTAATATTTTCTTGTTGTCTGTACCTTCGAGTGCATTTTCAAGCTACAGAACATATAAGTAACTATAATTATGACTCAGTTCATGTAAAAAAGATAAAGCCTTATCAGAATAGTGCTAGGCTGGGCGCAGTGCCTCACGCCTGTAATCCTAGCACTCTGGGAGGCCAAGGCAGGTGGATGGCTCGAGGTCAGGAGTTTGAGACCAGACTGAGCAAGAGCGAGACCCTATCTCTACTAAAAATAGAAAGAAATTATCTGGCCAACTAAAAATATATATAGAAAAAACTAGCCGGGCATGGTGGCGCATGCCTGTAGTCCCAGCTACTCGGGAGGCTAAGGCAGTAGGATCGCTTAAGCCCAGGAGTTTGAGGTTGCTGTGAGCTAGGCTGATGCCATGGCACTCACTCTAGCCCGGGCAACAAAGTGAGACTCTGTCTCAAAAAAAAAAAAAAAAAAATAGTGCTGACCTACTGCTTGCTTTTAAAATTATTTTCTAGCATATCCACAAAATACACATTATATAGATTTATTGAACAACTTCTGCATTGTAAGGACAGGATAACAAGTACTGCAAAGTTGTTGGGTCAAATGTGAGACCAGCTTAACTATCCTTAAGGATTAGAAGTGTTTAAAAAAAGCTGAATTTGAGATCGGCATATAAATTGATGGGAATAGGTATATACTTTGAAAAAAGGCCTTTTTTTTTTTAAAAAAGAGGTAGCCTTTGTAATTCTTTTCAGAGCAAATCTGAGTTTCTGAACACTCTTTTCCTGTATTATTATTTTTTTAATTTTTATTTTTTTAAGAGAAAGGGTCTTGCTCTGTCACCCAGGCTGGAATGCAGTAGCATGATCATAGTTCACTGCAGCCTTAAACTTTTGAGCTCAAGCATCATCCCTTCTCAGCATCCCAAGTAGCTGGGACTGCCAGCTACTACTACCATCACACCTGGCTAAAGTTTTATTATTTTTTGTAGAGATAGGGTCTCACTACCTTGCTCAGGCTGGTCTTGAACTCCTGGCCTCAAGCGATCCTCCTGCCTTGGCCTCCCAAATTGATGAGATTACATATGGGAGCCACTGCATCAGCCCAGCCCCTTTCCTCTATTTTTGTTCCCTAAGTAAGTGTTTCTTAAAGGGTGGTACATATAGGCCTGGATATACCATGATTTTAGGTGGCATACAAGTATCTTTTTATTTTAGTAGTTAAATATTTTGATATGAATTGAAAAAATATAACTAGCTTTTCAAGCCAGTCATTTCATGGATATAATTGCTGAAGTAAAGCTATAATAATAGGTCATGGTGTTAGGTCTGTGTATGTTCTTAAATTAGTAAATAATACTATAGATAATATACTAAAAAGGCAAAAATCATGAAGGTAGTATGCAAATGACTGAAGTTTGGTAAACATTGCATTAAACTGTGCCCATTGACACTTATTTCTTTTTCTTTTGTGTACCAATATTCAGGTAAGAGCAACTTTTTGGCTAGACATCCAATTTTCTATCTCTTGGAGTCCCAGGTTAGGACAAAAGATGTCTATCCCAAAATCATGTTAGGTAGTGCTCAGTGCTGAGTCATCTAGACAGCAAACTAGTCCTGTTTTAATTAAGTAACGCTAATGTGTATATTTGCATTTTTCTTGGGAAAACCCTATATAGGCTTTGATTTGACAGGTGAATCTATGAATTATATAGTTGACAGGGACAGGAAAATCTTAAGTCCTGGTGACAAAAATCCACCTTCCTCTTCTTCCAAATCTACCAATGGGATGGAGTGGAATGTGTGCCTGTGCTTATGAGTTTTTATATGTCTTCAGTCAACTTGAATTCATATTTTTGGTGTCCTTTCCGCAGTGAAAATGTGAGCTGCTCGTGAATAAGACCTGTGTTTGAGGCAATTTTATATTTCTACTTAGGTTAGCAGTATTTCTTCTGTTTCTCCTCAGTTTTCCTTTCCCTCTCCTTTTTCTTCTTTAAATATACAGCCCCTATCCACTATGGAAAGTCTACAACTAAATTTACCAACATATGAACTAATTAAAAGATCTCACTGTGACCTAGCCAAGGTGAGTGGGAAAGAAATCTGGATAGCGTTTTGGAATTTCTGACAGGGATGTGTCAGTTCTTAGCAGTGCTACCGTGCAGGATTTTCAGGTTGGATTAGAGCCTGCTTCCTTGGCCAGCTGCTTCATTGGTAGGCTAATTTAGTTGGAATTTCCACCCTGTTTTGAGATGGTTTGTATTTGGCAGCCTTATAGTCAGCACATATCCTTTGGCTTTTCTCCAAGAGTTTCATATGCATCTTGGGAATAATTTTTTGGTTCCTAAGTTGCTTGCTTTGTTCTCAGAGGTTAGTGTTTCTTTTTTTACTAGCCACAGCAACAGGTTCGGTAGGTAAGAATGGAATCTGCCTAACGTGACAAAAGAGGGAGGACACTTTAAAAATCTTATTTCCTGGCCCATAAGTTTAATATGGAATGGTCCTAGAGATGAATCATCCCTGGTCTGAATTATTAGCTCTGTGTTTATCATACTTTTCTCATAATAGATATTTATAAAATGGAAATATTTCTCCTTTCATAGTTCAAATTAACATTATTCTGGTGTTAGTCATTTCCCAATGCACTTACATCAAAACTGAAGTCCAGAGAAATACCATCTGTGCTAGGATAATATGAGCACTTTTTAGGGTGATAGAGAAACCTGCCTACAAGAGAGTTTGTGTGGCAGATTAATACTTAATGAACATAAGAGCTACAGCAAAAAGTTACAGAGACCTAGATCCTTCTTGCTTCTTAGTTTTCTTTGAAATGCTTTTTAGCTATGGTTTGCCCCTAGCCTTTGCCCAAAATAAAATCTCAGTGTTTCCATATCCTAAACAAAATAACCTATGTAGCTATGAGTCTCTAGTAGAAAATCATCTGGAATAGGGTAGTCAGCAAAGAAAATAGTTATGAGGAGTAGATTTTTTCTGTTTCTTTGAAAAATTGGACTTTAAAATGTTTTGTTCTAAGGAAGGCTAATTTTTTTTTAATTGGAATTTTAAAACACAAACTGTTTCTTTTAAGTGGTGATTTTTTTTTTTTTAGTCACCAAGTTCAGGTATTAAACACCTTTTTGGAAAATAACCCCAAAACAGAATTTCTTTGAATTGTTCATTTAAGCATTATTTTGGGATGTGACATAGAAACCCTGCACCTAAAAATAGCCATGTATAATCAATATTTAGTCTGAAATTTTATAGCTAAGCTTTAATGTAGGTTATATGATCTCTTAATTATTCAGAATGGATTTTACAGTTAACATTTAAACCTGTCTGTTGCTCGATATAGTGCCTTATACCTAATAGACTTTTACTCTGTTTTTATTTTTAGAAAAGGTATAGTTTGGCAGTGGGGCCTCCAAAAAAAGACCCAAAAGTTAAAGGTGTTCAATCAGCAGCTGTGCAAGCATTTCTTAAAAGGAAACAAGAGGAACTCAGACAAAAAGGTACACATCTGTAGCCTTATTCTCAATTTTTAAGTCTTCCACTTTCACGTGTAGCTTGTACTTAACCAGTGAATGTTTGTAAAAACATAAAAGGCCAATAGATTTTGGGGACGGGGTGTTGTCTGGGTTAACTGGATTTATGGCTTTACAGATGTTCTTATGTTGATCATTTGTATAGAAGATTTCCTTTATTCCTCCTTAAATTAAAAGCTTTTTGGAGTTAGTGACCATATCTTGTAATTGGAAGTTCCTAATAACTTCATTCTTTAACCTTTGTTCTGAAAATGTTTCTAGCTATTTTGTTTTAATTTTTTTATTAATAAGAGTATTATCTAAAAAGTTAAAATAAGGATAATTTTTTAAACCATTAAGCTCAAGTACTTTTACTTCATGCAAATGACAAACTGATCCAATATGTTTAAGTATTCATTGAGTCGTAATTAATAACAACTGCTAAGTGGATACTAATGTTCCCTTAACTTGGTATATTTATTTCGTATGAACTATTTTCTATATTTAAAGCTGAAAACAGAGTTTCCCACTTGCTTAGTCATATAGAAAAACCTGTATGTGTCCCACTCATTACATAAAGGTGACTCAACTGATACTTGTTCAAATGACTTCCTCATTTGATTCCTAGATGTTTTCAAATTGTAACTTGAATATTGTTTGTGTTTTTAGTTGGGCATACTGCTATCTTGAGTCCTTGAAATAATAACATGTTCTTGTTTTGTCTCTTTTAGCCTTAGAGGAGAAAAGGAGAAAAGAAGAACTAGTGAAAAAGCGAATTGAGCTCAAACATGACAAGAAAGCAAGAGCTATGGCCAAGAGGACAAAGGATAATTTCCATGGTTATGATGGGATTCCTATTGAGGAAAAGTCAAAGAAGAGGCAGGCAATGGAAAGCCACACCAGCCAGGGAACAGACCAAGAGTATGAGATGGAAGAAGAAGATGAATTCTTTGAATATAATCAAGCAGAGTCCGAGCAGGAGTATGAGGAAGAGCAAGAACCTCCCAAAATTGAAAGCAAACCAAAGGTCTCCCTTAAAAGTGCCCCACCACCCATGAACTTCACTGATCTACTCAGGCTGGCTGAGAAAAAGCAGTTTGAACCAGTGGAGATCAAGGTAGTAAAAAAATCAGAAGAGCGGCCTATGACTGCAGAAGAACTTAGGGAGCGAGAATTCCTTGAACGAAAGCGTAGGAAAAAGAAGCCTGAGATAGATGTAAAACTACCTCCAACTGTGTCCAAAAAGGCACCCTCTCAGAAGGAAAGCATGGGCACAAAACTTAGCAAGGTTTATGAAGACAGGCATCCTTCTTCCAAGGGAATGCCCCTTCCTCATGCTGAGAAGAAATCCAGAGCCAGCACTGCCAATGAGAAACACTCAGCTTTGTCTTCATCCAAATGCATGCCAGGAGAGAGGACCAAGGCAGGCTCTGGCAATATCTCCCAACCCTCACTTCGTGAGGGCCATAACAGACCTGTTTTCAATGGGGCTGGAAAGCCCCATTCCAGTACCTATTCACCAAGTGTCCCAAAGACTTCTGCTAGTGGGACTCAGAAATCTGTTACTGAGCACAAAGCCAAAAAATCTCCTTCCCATCCTAACCATTCCAGGCCTGGGCCCGTGGTCCCTCCACACAATAAGGCTAAAAGTGCAGGTGTCAGGCAGCCAGGCAGCAGTTCCAACTCAGCCCCTGGTCGGCCCAGTATAGCAACTGCTCGACCCACAGTTAATTCTGGCCCTACACCCAGGCGGCAGAATGGCAGCTCCAGCTCAGGACCTGAGCGATCCATCAGTGGGACCAAGAAGCCACCCAGTGACTCGAATTCCTCTGGACGAGCAGTCAGTGGTGCTAGTGGCCCTGGACGACCAATAAGCAATTCAAGTGGCCCTGGGCGACCCATCAGTGGCTCAGGTAGTTCAAGACCTGTGGGCAGCTCTGGAGGCCCTGGGCGGCCTGTGAGCAGTCCACATGACCTTCGACGACCAATGAGTGGCTCAGGCCCCCTTGGGCGGTCAGTCAGTGGCCCTGGGCGATCCATAAGTGGCTCAGTTCCAGCTGGAAGGACTGTCGGTAGTTCAGGCCCTGGAAGACCAGTGAGCAGCTTGGGACCTGGGCGAACAGTTAGTAGTTCAGGTCCCCTCATAAAGCCCAAGTGCACTGTTGTCTCAGAAACAATTTCTTCCAAGAATATCATTAGCCGGTCTAGCAATGGACAGATGAATGGAATGAAGCCTCCCTTATCTGGCTACAGATCTGCCCAAGGTAAAATTGCCCCCACCCTAAAGAGTATTTGTCACTAGGAAATTGGAAGAGTACTTTGTTTTATATGACCTGTGACCTTGACCCTGTGAACCCTTTCATGTGCTCTTTAATATACTCTGGTGTTGATAGAATCCTGATGTGTTGTTTGTCCTGTGGCTGAGAGTTTCTTTATGATTGTGGCTTGGAAAAGTCTTTAGAAAGACTTATCTAGGGTCCTCTGTTCACCCATGCATTGTCCCCCAAGTGCAATAAACTTAGCTTTGTGATTTGTGAGACAGGGTGAATGTACATGCTTTACATATATGGTCCACAGGATGAGTTAATCTTTACCTTTTTCTGAGGACCAAAGAGACCCGTCTTCAAGGATCAGAGTGTAATTGTAAGCTTGAAGCCTTTTGATGCATATATATTGAGCAAACATAAGTTAAACACCCATTATGTGCCAGGAACTGTTTTAAACTGTCCTTGTGTTTCTGCTCCTTATAATGGGTAGTATCAGGGTCCCAACCACTGATCCTTTAGGAATCTACTGTCCCAAGGTACAGGATCATTGGTGGCATCTGCTAGCTGCTAAACCATAGTTGCTTCATGCTAATAGGCACTTGTTAGGCCCATGGAGAATATAAAAAGAAACCAATGATGAAATTCCTTGCTTTAAAATTCCTCATTCAACTAGATTATTGATTCTCAACCAAGGGCAGTTTTGCCCCCAGAGGGACATTTGGCAACATCTAGAGACTTTTTGGGGTGGGGGCACAGGGTCTTTCTCTGTCACCTGGGCACAGTGGCATAATCATAGCTCACTGTGACTTCAACCTCCTGGGCTCAAGGGATCCTCCTGCCTCAGCCTCCTGAGTAACTGGGACTACAGGTACATGCCACTGTGCCCGGCTGATTTTTCTATTTTTTGTAGAGACAGGGTCTCACTCTTGCTCAGACTGATCTCATACTCATGGCCTCAAGCAGTCATCCCTCTTCAGCCTCCTAGAATTACAGGCATGAGCCACCATGCCTGGTCTTGGAGACAGTTTTGATTGTCACAACTGGGGGTGGGGGATGCCACTGACATCTAGTAGGTAGAGGCCAGGGTTGCTGCTAATAATGCACAGGATAGTCCCCCACACCAAAGAATTAACTGACCCAAAATGTCATTGTGCCAAGGTTGAGAAACTCTGAGCTAAGGGAGAGAAGCCATGCATATGAAAAACAACTGTAGAAGAACAAAAGGAGTGTCTGCAATCAAAGACTAGAAAGTAGTTGGTCCCACATGCTGGTCTATTGATCAGTGCCTATCTTTTGCAAAGTTTTTATCAGTCTTTTGGTAAAATGACAAAAAAATACTGTAGTCAGTTTTTCTTGTAGTCAAACTTAGTTTGAACAATTATCTGTAATTCTAAGAATCTTTCATACTTCATTGGACTTCAGAGTTTTAAATGAAATTATGTGGTAGTAGATGGTAATTGCTACTTTTGCTGTCTTGGCAAATTTAAAAGTTAGTGATTCTGTGGCAGTTTGTAAATGTTATTTATTTTTTAGAATTTTACTGATCTTTTAAATTCAGAAATATGGGTACTACTAAGCTAGAAAATGTAAATTTCTAGTAAGCCCTGGATAATCAGGAGTTCTGTTTTGGATACTGTGACACAGCAGGGATGATGTAGTAATGACTCCAGCCTGCTCACTCTGTTTTTTAAGGTTACTATCTTAATGTATTTCTCACAATCTCAATTTACATGGAACTCGGGGCCTATTTTAAGTTTTAAGGTTCTTATAAATAATAATGGTTTCTATTCTTAGGTCCTCAAAGGCCTTCCTTCCCCATTGGTTATAAAAGGCATCGAGAATATGAAGAGGAAGATGAGGATGATGAATATGACTCTGAAATGGAAGATTTTATTGAAGACGAAGGAGAATCTCAGGAAGAAATATCTAAGCACATTCGAGAAATCTTTGGCTATGACCGAAAAAAGTAAGGCTAAAGAAGATGTAGATAAATATGGCATACTTTTTATTTTGAATAATTCATGTTAGGGGAGGAGAAATAAACATTGTAAAGGCATTGAATATAATTCTTAATTAGGAACCCTTGAGTGATTGTTAAATAGATTCACTCTTTTGGCACTAAATATTATGGAATTAATTCAGATTAGTTTGTGTAGTTACTTGCACGAAGACCAAAAAATACCTCTTTTGGAAAAGTAGTCTATTGCCTTTAAAAATAATAATTTAAAAAAATGAATACCCCTTTATTATGTTGTCCTTACTAGATATATAATTAATAAGAATGAAGCTGCTTAATGTAGTAGCAATAAATTAGCTTTGAAGTCAGCCATCCACAAAGCCTTGTGAAAGCCAGTCTGATCGGACACCTACTTTTTTCTTTGGTATAAAAAGCTTTGCTGCTGAAGAGTAAGGTCACTGGACAGCTATATGGCACCAGCAGCATTAACATACCTAAGAGCTTGTTACAAATGCAGGCTCTCAGGCCCCACCTCAAACATACTGAATCTAAATCTAAATGGCAGAGGCCATCCTAAGAAAAGGTCTTTTTTTTTTTTTCCTTAAAGACAGTAGAGTAGAAGGAAGAACTAGATTAAAAATCAGATCTAAAAATCTAAATCTTAACTGCTGTTGCTATATAGACAGGTCAAGCCATTAACCTGTCTGCTTTAGTTTCTGTTCTAATGTCCTTCCCTACCTCATGCTCATGAAACTCAAATGAGATTAATGTACACAAAATAATTCTTATATATATTGTGCTTTCAGAATTTTAATATAAATTATCAAATATAGGTGAGTGAGGAAGCATTGTTACATTGGTACCTTCTTCAACATTAGATTCAGGAATAGTTGCCTTCTGAGGGTACTAAGCTCAATTAATTTGTCTTTACTTCAGAAACTCATTTCTACTCACCTTCTACCCCCCTCACTGTCTGCCAGGCAAGGAGGAATAATCCTAAATGTCTGTTTGATTTAGTTATAAAAGAGCTGTTGATTTTTTTAAATGACAGGATATAGTTCCTCTAGAAAATTGCGTTTTTGTTTTTTTGTAACTTTGCCTCTTTTCAGATACAAAGATGAAAGTGATTATGCCTTACGTTACATGGAGAGTAGCTGGAAAGAGCAGCAGAAGGAAGAAGCAAAGAGGTGAGCATAGAACTTAAGACGTTTGTGCTAAAATGTCCTAAAAATTCTTTACTTGTTGCTGTAGTTGCACCACTGGAAAAGGGGGCCTCCCCTAATCCTGTTGTAGCATATTCTTGGCTTTTCTTTCTCCATCAGACACATATCAATCTTGCTAACCTGTAACACTGCTAGCCTCAGGGACCCGATGGAGGTATAGTAGATTCCCTCTGTCTGATTCCTGTTTGGCTATCTGATAGTAAACTAATGATAATTTCTCAGGCAGGGGTAATAAGTAATTACTTTGTTTATACTGTTTATTATTAATAGTAATTACCTATTAATTATAGGTAAATAATTCACCTCAGTCTCAACTCAGAATACTAAACCTTTTTCTCCCTCTTGCCTTCCCTCCTGTGACTAGATAAAATGTCAAGTTAAAGTGTTGGGAAAGAATTAGAATGTTGACGAATAAATGTTTCTTTTTTATTTTTAAAAGCTTTTGCAATGTTAAGGTATTTCTTGTTCTTTGAGAGATCATTTTTCTACTACAGTTTGGGTCCATGACCCCTGGTGAAAAAGAATCCCTGCTAGTCTGTTTTCAGTGGTAGAGCCTTGAGGCATCTTGAGTGTGTCAGCACAATCCATGTGAGCTCCCAGTTAAAATTTCTTTCTTGCTTTTTAAAGAAAGTGGTAATATCATGTATATTGATGAATACCCTCTTAAAAATTTTTTTGGCAGCCTAAGACTAGGTATGCAAGAGGACTTGGAGGAAATGAGACGTGAAGAAGAAGAAATGCGACGTCGAAAGGTCAAGAAGCTTAAGAGGCGTTAGCTGCTGCTTTTATTTTTGTGAACTTCCAGAGACATTCTACTACAAGAATTTCCTGTCTTCAGGCTTGAAGATGCCCCCTTATCATTGTAGATTTATACTTGGGTACTCAAGGAAAAAGAATGCATATTATTATTTGCAGGCTGTCATTTGAGCATTAAGTATTTTCAAATATTTTCCAGGGTGCAATCTGTAATGCAGATGATATATAATGCCCACTGTGTGCTCTTAGGAAGTTAACTGTTCACAGATGCCAGCCTTGATTCTGATGAGCTATGCACTCTAATATGGGGCCGCTCACCAGTCAACCAATCTTTTGTTGTTCCTTTGCTATTTCGAAAGGAGAAAAAAGATTGTTCCTTGACTTCTGTAATTTTTCTGATATGTGACTAGGGCACTGCCTAGCCCCCAATCAAACTTAATTGTCTTTTTATGAGGAACCTGGCCCTCCCATGAATGTTGCCAGCAAAAAGTGACTTGTCCTAATCTATGTTTGGATTGAGAACTTAAAAATGTAGAGTAGGCTTTATAATTATCATATGGATGCCATCCCTGTGACTTTGAAGTACAAAGTAGAATAAATTCTATTCTATATTATTCATGGATTGGATGCTGAGCATTCTTACTAATTTAGGTGATTAGGCAATTAATGAAAAGTTTTCCAAGTTAAAGTACAGGTTATGTGAGTAATATAATATTCTTTTCCAAGTTTTCCTTTCAGATTTACTGTTAAGTTTGGCTTTAGTGTAAAATAGACAAGGTCACTGTGCTGATTGATTTTTACCATAAAAAAATCATTTTTATATTAAAGAAAATATTTTATTCAAACATTAGATTTGAAAGATTAATAGTTTAAAAAATAAGAAAGTGACATGTGAGGCTCCCCTCCTCCCCATTCCCCGCCCATGATAAAGCTATTTTGAAATCCCAAGGTTCCCCTGTACCTCTCGATGTTAATAACTTTGCATTTTTAGCTTAAATTTGTTAGCAAATATTAATGGCAAAAAACCAAAAACTAAATTTATATCTATCAAGAGCACCACCTTCCCTTTTTGTCCATATTGCACTTTTATTTCAAACTATGCACTGTGAAGAGATTTTTTTCCCAGGTAAAAAAGGATATTTCATGTTACTGGTGTTTTACTGGGCTGTGGAATTTCGTTTTCACCCTTCTTTAAATTATATCTATAGATTTGATATCACTTAAATCTAAAGTCCATGCAATTCCAATCAGGCTGACTTAGGATCTGGGTGGAAGGAAGCCAAGTCTAATGGACAGTCAGCAACAGAAAATGAGATATGCTAGAGAACACTTGTCCTTGACTCTTAAATGTGGAGGGTTGGGGGAGGTCAAACATAAGCTTGTAGGACAATTCTACAATAAATGTTCTTGAGCCATTGGATGGTAGGGATTAGGAAGTAGGAGGGTTGTCCTACAAAGAATCTTTACTCTTCAACAGGTCCAGATGTTTTTGTGTATTCCTTTTTATCCATAAAGTTTTGTCTTTATTCTTCAAGTTCGGGTATTATAGATTGCCATTGTTAGCCTCCCTTAATGGGACCAGGTGACCCAGTCCTTTCATCTTTAATTGAGTTTCAAACTTTCAAAGTGCAAGGATTTAATTTTGAAGTTGAATCCCATGAAAGGTGTTTTCATCACTAGGAATAAGAACCCAACTCTCCACATAGAACTGTTATGCTGGTTAGCAGAAAATCCTATTGACTTCCTCTCACCCATCTCAAATACCTTCAATGAAATTTATTTAAGGATAGTATGATGTTGCCATCATTTATGTGCTTTTCCCCCCTCCCCCTTCAAAAGTTTTTTCTTGGACTTTTTTTTTTCAACATTGACTCTGAAATCTGTAATTATAATCAAGTGCTTGTCATAGCTGCAAAATTTCTCTGGTTGCTTAAAGTTTATTAGCACTTAATGATATGGTTCACTTACTTGTAGAGAAAGGCCCTATTGTGGTAAATAAATTTCCAGAACTTGGTAGGAAGAGTCAGGTTTTAACCTTGTGTGTCTCTCACTCCTGAGTACATTTCTTCTATAATATATATGTTGATTTACATCAACATTATAAAAGGGCACTTGTGTGGCTCACTTAAAAAAAAAAATTATGAGTCTTTTAAATTTTGGCTTTGTTTTCAAACCTGTCTTCCACTTTGTCCTTCTGTACATCCTGACTACTCTTACAAAAAGCTCACAAACCTTTGAAGAAACTGGAATGGGCTCTTATTTTATCCAGGTTTATGAATTATGTGCTTTTCTTTTAATATATTCTCCACTGTTGATTTTCAAATTTTCTTAATTCAGTATTTGAAGATGTGCCTTTTATTGGGTAATGTTAATCATGAATGTAGTAATGTTATTTCATGATTGTAATAATGTTACATGATCATGGGTGTGGCATTCTCTAACACGAATGATGTGAAAAGAAAGTAGTTTTCATAAAACTCCTGGCTCTGATTGCACAGTCTCACTTGCTTTTGATGTTGCTGTCAAAGCAAGGGGCACTTTTTAAAGGCTACTTTCAGAACTTTGTATTTTCTCTAAACTATAAATGCAGTTATGTCCATTTGGAGGCCAGGGTACCACATGTCACAGGCAGCCTTACATGTGTGCCGTAAAAAGGTTCAAAGACTGTTAATAAAAAAGAAAGTCTGTGGGAACTCAAAATTTCACTTTTAATGTAATCCCCAAGATTTTCTCCAAGAAATTATTGTTTTGTATTTTGTAACTTAAAAGCAGCTATTAGTACATTTCTGAGATATAGCAGGAGACCAAAACATGTTTGGAAAGAGAATAAATATATGAAGAGAGACTGGTTGTTTTATTTTCAATGTGCTGAATATATTAGACTATTTATTTTCTGAGTGGATGTGATGAAATATTTGGACATTTCGTGTATAATTAAGAGTGGGATATAGATTTTTTTGGAATTATTAAATCCATCATATCTTTTATGTAATGGACAAATCAAGTTTTTTTTTTTTTAAAAAAACTTAGCTTGTTTTCTGGTGCTGTTGACTTGCAAGAGAATATACTTTTGCATATACAGGTGAAAGTTTTACAATTTATGTACATAAGAAATTGTAGGCATTAAAAATATTTTATTGATATTTTTACTGGTTTGCATTTATTGATCACAACTTTAAGATATTCTTTATTTCATCACCCCAAACATTTTTCCAGCTAGAAACCTCAGTAAAATCGTCAGACTTCAGAGATGGGGTTTGCCACCTGTCCACATTCTTTCGCATTCATGTCTGCTCAGCCCCTATTACTGATATCTCTTCTCTCCCCTTACCAACTTAGAGAACTGTTCTGCTCTCAGACGCCCAAGTTAGGAGGTCAGAGCAATAGAATCTAGCTTCATGGCTTGAGTTGTAGAGGTATACTCAAAATGGAGGGAAGAAGCAGAGCTGGGTATACAGTTCCTCTTATCAAAATGAGCAGGTTCCAATCCCCTATAATAAAAAGCTTGAGATGGCTGAGAAGATGAGTCCTTAGAAATGTATATGAAGCAAGTGGGCACAGCCTTGCAGCCAGAGAATGTAGGTACTTAACTCACTGCAGTGTGTTGAGTCTGGGTCATGTAAGAAATATCACAAGAGATGCTAGTATCCTGGATTCAGAAATTACTAAAAAAGTTTTGCTGATGGATTTTGAATTCATTTGTCTTTCCATAAAAAAGGGTAATCCATTCACTGCAAAAGAGCCACTCACAATTTAGCAAACATGCTAAATAACTGTCAAGAAAATGTTCTCTATATAACTGAACGATCTACTTTGCTTGAAAGGGTGTGTTTCGCTTGACTAATGGAACTATATCAGTCATCCCCAAGCATCCACAGAATGGGTACAGTTGCATACAATTTGTTTGCTCCTGTTAGGTTTCTCTCTGTGTGTCTGAAAGTGCCAAAACACCTTTAGAGGGTTTATTAGGAAGATCCTAGCGCTCAGATACCTAGATTAATTGCATAGGTTTTATACTTAGGTTCCTATCTTTGGTTTCATAAACTCAAACTGTGTCATATTGAGGGCTGAGCAGTTAGCTTTTGTTTCTGCATGTGCTACCTTTATTAGCAGTAGTCACTGCTAAAAGAATCAGGCAACTACTTGGCTTTTTCAGTGAGGGAGACATTTAACACACTACCACACTAGAAAAAATTTTTTTTCCCTGGAGCCATGGCATTTTATTAAAACGATCCTTTCTAATTTGTTATTTTTTGTTTGTTTGTTTGTTTGTTTGTTTGTTGTCAGACAAACTGTTTGTCTGTTGCCCAGACTAGAGTGCTGTGGCGTCAGCCTAGCTCACAGCAACCTCAAACTCCTGGGCTCAAGCAATCCTCCTGCCTCAGCCTCCCACGTAGCTGGGACTACAGGCATGTGCCATGATGCCCGGCTAATTTTTTCTATATATAATTTTAGCTGTCCACATAATTTCTTTCTATTTTTAGTAGAGATGAAGTCTCGCTCTTGCTCAGGCTGGTCTCGAACTCCTGAGCTCAAACAATCCCCACCCCCCCCACCCCCCCCACCCCACCCCCCACCCCGGCCTCGGCCTCCCGGATTACAGGCGTGAACCACCGCGCCCAGCCTAATTTGTTATTTTTTATATTCTGTGCGTGAGTTATATGCAACGCAGTGCATGGTTTTAGAATTGTCAATATTCATTGTAACAATAAGAACATCAACAAGTAAGATTTTCACCAACTGCGGAGTTTTGTTTCATGAGGCCCAGGGCTCAAAACTAGGCTGCATTCGATACAACTCACGTGACAGTCAATGTGTTAAACAGCAAGATCTTGGATATCCCACAGTCTTTGGCTCTTTTTCTTGGTATATAAAAGCATGCAAAGGGGAAGGCCTGATCTTAATCTTGACTCTGCAACCCAGAGCTGTGTACGTTGGCCCTTTGACTTTATTTTTGCCATTTTGTAAAATGAGGCCGATATGCAGCTTTAAAAGGTTATTGTAAAACTGAAAATAATGTATACTTCAGTATCTACCCCAATATCAAAATGAGATTCTTTCCCCATATGGTGTAAACTTTGGGTTCTTAGTAATATTTGTGAAAAGGCCACAAGAAATACCCCAAAGAACAAGCTAAAAGTTGCTGCTATTGCTAGGCTTTTCTGTAACACTTTTTTCACCTTCAGACTCTGGACCTAGGAGAAAGGTGTTACATGGGAAACAGATCTAAAGAGCTCCAGAGAATTTCTGTCCTTAGGGACACAGAGCAGAGGACAAGTTGAACTAGTTATCTTTATCTTAATGCCAGTCTTAGAGACTATGTAACAGAAGGGGCACAATCATCTCCCATCCACCCTGACTACCTCCCCACCCTCCCTCTCCCCATTACCAGCTAACAGAATACCAAGTCTTCATCTTAAAAAGTGCAGTAACTTTTTACATAAAATATGACAAAATAATGTGCAATTACTTTATGCGAAACCAACATCAGGAACTGTACAGCTGGTCAGGTGAGCTTCAGAGCTGCATTACTTCACCAGGATCATCTTTGGCTTCTTCTACTGGGGTCTGGGGAGAAAAAAGTGTGTCAGGTGGGTCCAGTGATTGCTAGTGTGCAACTGAGAAAATTGGCCTTGCCAGGGTCTGGCAGAGGTGTTTGTGTCCAATTCTGTCTCACCTAATGCCTCTGATCCCAGGTGCAGGGAGGCTTAGCAGTGTGGAAACTGACAAGAGGCAGAGAAAAGAAACATTCCCAGGTCTGACAGGCAGAGAAGAAAGACATCTGCCACAAGAACTCTTTTACAGAGCAGTGTTTACTTGCCGAAGAGAAAAGGTTGCTTAAGTGGGCTGATTTAGCAAATGGTACTGAAAGCTGAGCATACGATAGATATGTCCTATTAGCACAACAGGGACTAGGTCACCCAAGTCAGAAAGCTTTGACTCTGGGCCTGAAAATATCCTTTTCTCTGCTTCCAAACTGAAGAACTTAAAAAGAATAAAGACTCTTAAGAAAATAGGTATAGAAGATCATATGAAAGAAAGTGGGAACTCTCCCAACTTTAAGTAGAGTGTGAATGTGAATAATAGAAGTAGATAAGCTACAGTAACTTTTTTTTTAAATAAAGAAAAGAGTATTTGTTTCTAAAGTTAGCAGAGTTGGATATTCATGCTTGGTTTGTTTCTCTAGGGGAATACATTTCAAAGTTGGAATAGAGAACAAAGCTGAAAGTACACTTACCCCTTCTGGGGGATATTTATATCCCTTCCACATTGTTCCTGCAATGAGAACCATCCACAAGACAACAATCATTGCGGGGCTTCTTGCTCAGCTGGTAGTGTGCACAGGGAGAGATGGGTGGTTGTGGAAGGTGTGGTGTTCTATTCCTTGGTTCCTGGGAACTGAGCTGTCTTCTTCAGAGACCAGATGGTGGATGGCCCAGCATGGCAGCTCTGGTTGAGGAGCTCCGTGGTCTAGTCTAAACTGAAATGGCTACCTGTGACTATTCTGGGGGGCAAAGCTCAGACATCAATTGTGACATCAGCTCCTGTGACCTTGGAGACCCAGCCAGAGTGTGCAGATAAGGGCTGGTTAGCTAGGTGTGTTGGGGCTAAAGAAAGTTTATCAAAAGGGCCCTGTTCTCTAGGGACTCCATGTGGTTAGGACCTAGCTGGCATCACAGCACCTGCAAAAACGTTTACCCATTGGCTTTATGCAATCAGATGTGAAAAATGTTGCTATGCAAAAAAACAAACACCACCACCACCACCACAAAAAAAAAAAAAACACAAAACCCAGCCTGGATTAACTGAGAGAATTAGCTGGCGAGGCACACGATGAACAATTAACTTTATATGCTCTTGTTAGGCTATTCAAGAAATAAAAATCTTACATTTTATAAAATGGCACAGTTAAACCCTCATCATACATAGTAAGCCCCCTTACAACTTTCCTTAGAAGGGAAGAGAAGGAAGATGGGCTGTTTGTTTTACTCATTTCATAGCTAGAGAAACTGAGGCACGGAATAGTGTAAGTCATGTGGTCACCCTCACACAGCGTGGCTGTGGCTCAGCTCAAGGGCCCAGGGCCCCCATCCCCATCCCCACCCTCACAAGGGTCTGACTGCTTTGGGCCAATGCTTTCACATACCTCCTGGGAGAGATGGAGCACAAGAAACCAACCATCATGTCCTGTTCCTAAGTGTACCCGGGCCTGGGGCTCGACACCCCTACCTTCTGGAGTAGCTGCCTCCAAAAGGGTAAGCCTTTATTAAAAGTCCAAATTAAGTTTGTCTAACAAAGGGAAGAGTTCAACAGGTCTGAATGAAATCGGGTGGGTTGTGAGAAACCCTGGAGATGGTTTGCTAAAAGGTATATTGCCGTTAATGTTTCCTGTAGGCAGGCCGGTCTAGTAGAATGAATGTGAGAGGCTACTGAGTCCAGAGGGTAGAGATGTGTACTTGCATTGCACCTTTACCAATGAACTAGCTCATGTGGGTTTGGGTAAATAGTCACCAGTCACTGTCACCAGTAAATCTTTGTTGACTGGTTCATTATTTTGCTTAGTTGTTGAGTTACTATTTCACTAAATGCTAACTGTCAAGCTTTGCATTAAATACTTTACATGAATTCCCAAATGTAATCTTCACAAAAATGATAAGATACTCAGATATCTCCCATGGTACAGAAGAAGAAACAGGTTCAGAGAAATTAATTGAACTTTCTCAAGGCTGCAATGATAGTCAGTTGCAAAGTCTGGACCTGAACTCAAGTTCATGTTAACTACAGTTTCAGGATCTGCCAAAAGGGGCATTAAAAATGCTGGTCCAAAATATTATAGTGATTGTGAGAAAATAAATTAATAGATGGGAACAGTCTTCAAAAAGAATACCTGAGAGACATGGTTATTAACAGAGAACTCTGGCCTGTTGTCCCTCGCAGTCCCTCATATTACTTCCCCTTCCACAGTTTATTATATTTTCCAAAAGAATAAGAACTCCACAGAGATTTCAGGGTCCTACCAAGTTTTCTGGAAATGGAGGAATCTAGCCCAGCAGACCCGATCACCTACTCACTGTGGCAGATCTTCATCCAAAGCCTCGCTCCTCAGTTGTGTCTTGCTCTCCTGAACAGGCCACCTCTCCTTCCACTTCAGAGTTGAAGGCTGAGTTAGAAAGAAAATTTAAGGGCAGAGATAGCTCTACTCATCAGCCCGGTAGGTAGCTGCCCCTGTATGGTGACTGGAAGGCCCCACCAATCCCCAAAGTTCTCCTCCCTACCAATAACCACTGACCCAGTTGTCCTGAAAACCACAAGTCAGGTACTATCTCCCGTAGGATGGAGGAGAAAAAAAAAAGACATAAAAGAAGAATGTCCCCAACGGGATAGGAAGTAGCCTGGGAAATTAACTTTGTTCCCATCACATCCTGACTTCCAATTAGTGGTGAGACCTCAACCACTTTTCCAATGTGGTCAGAAACCCCAGATGAGAGGGTGAGTGGGCACCAGGACTGACGACTAGGGATTTACAGGTAGGGCCACTACTTACCACCAACTCTGGAAACGTGCCCATGTAACATGCAAGTCCAACAAAAAGCATCCAGCCAAGCACGATCATGATCAAAAATAAAACAATTTCTAAGATATAAGTGCACAGTGAGAGACTATTCACCAAGATCTTGGCAAAAGAGTGTGCTCATGAAACCCCCAGTTGGTAGAAGTCTCGCATGTCAGTTCGAGTCCTTGGTTCCCAAGGATCCGCAACTCCCTAGTGGAGAAGTTGGAGTCTACCAGGGCATTATGACATCACTGGCTCATGTGGCCCAGACTCACAAAACACCAGAGACTCTGCCTCCAGACCAGTAGCTGAGCAGCAAACAAAGCTCTTTTTATACATTATCTTACAGCAACACTATGAGCTAGGTACTATTATTAACCCCATTTTACTAACGAGAAAACTGGGGTTTAGCAAGCCTGAGTGACCAGCACTAGGGGATACAGCTGATACTCCAGCTTAGGGCCAAGACATAGGGCCTCCCCTCCCATCTCAAACGCTTTCTCACCTCCACTGTATACTTACATTCTGCAACACTTTGGGTCACTTCCTCTCCACTGGTTCTCTTTTCTTGGCCATCATGAATACACAGGTACCCCTGTCCTTTCCTCAAAAAAAAAAAACCTCCAACTGATGCTGTGGCTCCCTCCCTATCTGTCCTGTTTCTTAATTTCTTTTTATGACCAAATTTCCTAAACAAGTGGTCCACACTCAAAGCCTTTCTTTCCAATTTACATCTCTTTTTTTCTTTCTTTTTTTTTTTTTTTTTTGAGACAGAGTCTCACTCTGTTGCCCAGGCTAGAGTGAGTGCCATGGCGTCAGCCTAGCTCACAGCAACCTCAAACTCCTGGGCTCAAGCAATCCTTCTGCCTCAGCCTCCCGAGTAGCTGGGACTACAGGCATGTGCCACCATGCCTGGCTAATTTTTTCTATATATTTTTAGTTGTCCAGCTAATTTCTTTCTATCTTTTTGGTAGAGACGGGGTCTCACTCTTGCTCAGGCTTGTCTGGAACTCCTGAGTTCAAACGATCCTCCTGCCTCGGCCTCCTTGAGTGCTACGATTACAGGCGTGAGCCACCGTGCCTGGCCTAGTGTTTTGTTGAGGACTGTGTCTGATATTTGCAATAAGAAGGTTTCATTCCCTAACAATATGTCTGATGGAGCTAATAATTATGAAAGCAACAAAGGGTATAAAAAGAGATTAGAAGCACAGCACTAAGAAACAAGGGTTTTTTTGTTTGTTCTTTTGGTTTTTTTCTTTGAAACAGAGTCTCTCACTGTGGCCCTGGCTAGAGTGCAGTGGCATCATCATAGTTCACTGCAACCTCAAACTCCTGAGCTCAAGTGATCCTCCTGCATCAGCCTCCCAAGTAGCTAGAACTACCGGTGTGTGCCACCACGTCTGGCTAATTTTTTCTATTTTTAGTAGAGATGGGGTCTTGTTATTGCTCATTTCCTTTGTGGAAGGCTGGTCTCAAACTCCTGACCTTATGCAATGCTCCACCTCAGCCTCCTAGAGTGCTAGAATTACAGCAGTGAGCCACTGTACCCGGCCAGAAACAAGTTCTAATGTTAAACAAGCCATTCTTGTGGTTTTTTTTAAAGCTGCAGAGATGTAGAATATATACTTTCCCATTTCTCCATTTGGGACATTTTTTCTCCTTTTAACAAAATTAACATCTTTGTACATATATGCTGGGTACTTTTATTTCTGTAATACAGATTCTCAAAAGTGGCATTATAGGGTCAAAGGTATATCAGAATACTTTGCCCAAAGGTTGTAGCAAATTATACTCCCACCAACTACACTTGAATTTCTTAAGCCGGGGTCCAGTGGACTTCAAAAATCCACAAACATTCCTAAAATTGGACACAAAACAGACTGTATATGTGGGCATGTACATTTTCTTGGGGCAGGTATATATCTTTCAATAGATTTTTTTTAAAAGTCTGAAACAGATAAGGCTGAAAACTAGTACACTACATTTTGTCCCTAAGGCTTTGGTCACCTTTCACATTCATTCTGCAAACTTTCTGTTGAAAGCCTCTTTATATCTGGTTTACTAAATATTAATAGAACTAATACATGCATAAATTCAAGTACAGGAAATACAGAGATGAATGAAATTCAACCTCTGTCCATATAGGCCTCAGTCTTTGGGGTTAGAAGGAGGGATGGAGATGAATACAGTCAGGTATACCAGTACAACAAAATACCCCCGGCAAGTACTCAGGTATGAGGCAAGGAAGAACACAATGTGCTTGGGGAAGAGCGAATGTTTCAGCCTGGTTAGATTATAGGACCTAATAGCACCAGCTTCATGAGATGAGAATAGCCAGACTGGAAGTCAGGAGGGAGGCTTAAAAAAAGCTAATGTTTACTACACAGCCTTCCTCTTGTAAATACCAATAGGCACAGAATTCTGATTTCCTAGATTATCTCTAATCACAAAGTTTCATCGCAGTATCACACACAGTGAGAGGCAGTATAATGCACAGATTAGGAACATGGTCTTTCACATTACCTTCTGCAATAATTTTACCTTTCTCTGTCTTTGGTTTCCTTATCTGTAAAATGGAACCAATTATGGAACCACATAGCCTCTTTTTCACATTTAGGCTCTTCTGAAATAGGTATAGTGTTAAAATTATTAAGTATGTTTAATTTTGTAGTCTTTTTCTCCCCTCAAAACCTGTCATTAATACATCTCTTATTCATAAAGAATCTCAGGAACAAGGAAATAAGTAATACAACACTAAACCTCAGTTCCTCTTCAGTAAAATGGAGATAATAATTCTACCCAGGTCATAGGATTTTGTGCAGATTAACAGAGATAAAGCACATAAAACTCTTGGCAATGAAACTTGCACATAAGAAATGTTGAACACACACGCATGCTCTGGCGTAAAGTGTTCACAGCGACTAGACCAGAAGAGAATTGGCGGTTTGGTTGAAAGGCCTGTTCCATAAAAGGCTCCTTCATAAAAGGTTGAAGAACCTTGCTTGCTAACCTGATATCTTTTCCTCGTTTAATAGATTTCTGGCAGGATCTGTCAGAGCTTGCAGTTCCTGGAAGTTCCACTGTTTCCAAGTTTTGTTAGATCTGGCTGAGGTACACTACACAGGCCCCTTATCCTTCAGCTTTTCTCTGTAATCTTTCTCGACTTTGTCTTCCAGCTTCCACTCTTGCCCCCACACTACTGTCTCCTCACAATGCAACAGAGTTGTTCTTTTAAAACTCAGTCAGATCACATTACTCTTCTGTTGGAAACCTCCCAGTGGCTTCTTCTTTCTCTCAGAGTAAAAGCCTGAGAAAGAAAAAGGCAGGCCCTGACATCTGGGAACTGGTCTGACACAGCAAGGCCTCAGTGTTATTAGAGGCGGGCCTGGGGCTCACAGCTAGGCCAGATTATTCTTCTGCTGGACGCGAACAGTCTCATAGAAAACCATCATCAGACAAGGTCACTCAGATCATAAAAAGGTGAGATACAACAAGGCCACTTCACAACTTCATCTGAGCAGAGGTAAGAATACGGTCACTGCACAAGCCGTGAAATACTAGACATCCCTCTCTGCTGCTTCTTTACCAATTCCAGCTTTATCCTCACTCGAGTTTGTCCATCCTGTAGATTATACTTATTGAGATATCCAGTCACAGAAAAACATCCTGCTCTATGACAGCACCCAATCCAAACTGAAGCCTGGCTTCCGTAAGCCCTCCCCCAAATCGCCCAAATCTTTAATAGGTTCTTTCTAATAGTCTCTTACTGTGCTGTCCCAATGTCCTTCTAACAGCTGTATAAATTACTTGTTTATTACATTGTTTTTGCTCTCTCTCTACTAATGAAAGAATGAAAACTTTAAGACAGCAGTTAATTTTGTCTATTTTATTCACTGCTGTATCCTCAGACCTAGAATAATAGCTAGCAAATTGTAGATGCTCAGCAAAACTTTTGTGAATGCATAAACGCTCCTTCCAGCCTTTCGCTTTCTTCAACTGTGTCACAGCAGCCCGGCCTTTGGATCTTCCTATAAACACAATCACCCTCCTTGCTGCCCAGCCTCTTGGCAATTACAATATCCAGCTCCTGCGACTTTTCAGCTTCTGAGCTCAAACCTGGAATACAGAGCCGGTACGTAACTCTCAAGTCCAGGAGACCAAACACCACCAGAAAATTACTGTATCCTCCATCTCTTCTCCGCCTTCCTTCTCCGGATGACCTTATCTCATCAATCGCCTTCCTCTCGCTTCGAACTCTGTTTTTCACCTGACTTTTTCCTCTTTCAACCACCAAGATGGTTGCAAAAAAAGAAAAAGAAAAAAAAAAAGTGCCACTCCTCCCCTTGTGCCGCGCCCTCCCGATGCGGCTGTCCTGTTCTCTGAGGCTCCTCCCGACTGGTTTTCCCTTTCGACTCCCTGAAATTTTGCTTTTGAAGCTCCATTACCTCCTTCCTCCTACATCCAACTACAATTTTCGATCTTGATCTTTTCTGATACTCCGCTGAATGTAACCCATCTTTCCAGCAACTCTCTTCAAGAATATAGCGCGTGTTGCTTCTACCTCCTTTGCTGCTTCTGCTCTGGTCTTCCCTGTTCTCCTCACAGATCTCCCCAGTTTCCTCCCAGCAAGCGGGGGCTGGCCGCGCCCTCGTCACTCGCCCGCTCCGGGATCGCGCTGCCGGGGCCGCCTGACCGCGCGGGAGCCGCGGCTGAGCCTCGGGCCGCATTTCGAGTCCGGGACAGGGCGGGGCCTTGGGGCGCTAGGAAGTTTGGTCCTCGGCGGGTTCCATCCTGCAGCCGTTCCGGAAGAAGGTCCGGTGGCCGGGGTCGCGGGACTGGCTGGAGATGGAGTTCGACTGCGAGGGTCTGAGACGGCTGCTTGGCAAGGTGCGGGCAGCCCGCTGGGGAGGGTCTGCAGCCGTGGGGTCTGGGGGCTGTCTCCGCCCCTGGCCGGGCTGCCTCCTTTTTGCGTTTACCGTATTGTCTTGGGGCTTGGAGCGAGGTCTGGCTGATATGAACCCGGCAGTGACCACTGGTCCCCGGGAAGCCGCGGGGGTCGCAGGCCTCGTCCTGCTTGTGGAGGGCCTGGGCTCTAGCTCCGCCTGCACCTCCGAGGTCCCCCAGCCTCCACCCTGTGTGAGTCCTCACACCACCAGCTTCACTGATCTCAAACAGGTCCCAGGATACGCTGTCCCTGTGACCACGCCTTTCTCTCTGTTGAAATGGCCTACCCTCCCCCTCTCCTTTTTTTCCCCTGGAATTGCAGAGCTCATCCTGTGTGTAAGACCCAGCTCAGAGTCACTCCCTGGAAGATTGAGTCGCTCCCTTCTGATTTCAGAAATACCAGTTATCACACTGTAATTATTTATGCACAAACCTTACTCCTGCTGTGAACCCTTTGACTGCAGAGACTGCTTTTATATTCCTTCACCTTCCTAGCACTATGCTTGGCAACAACGTAGGTGCTCAATAACTTGTGCAGTGAATGAAAGACCTGAGTAGGGTTAGGAATGAAGGCAGTTTGAAGGCCCAGGAGAGATCCTCTTAATGTTGAAAGGTTGAGGAGTGGGAGGGCTGACCCAGAAATCTGACCGACGTTTCTGAGTCCTGACTAGTGCGGGTTTCCAGGTTAGAAGGGGATTCTCCACTAGTGTGCGGTGTGAGGAAATACCCTTTTTCACCAGTTTTCTAGTCAAGCGACTCTTAATACTTCTTAAGACTTCATGCAGAAACCATACTTTCTGCCATTTTTGTTGGACTTGCCCGTGTCTATCTTTGTTGGGACAGCTTGCACACCTATGGGAGGTTTTAAAGCCCCAAGGTTGAAGTTGTTTATGTAATTGACTTGAATGATTTTATCTACTGTGACAGGTGTAGATCTTGTAGGAAGAGAAGTATCATCATGTTTAGGATTACTACCCTTTCTGTCTCCTCTTCAGAGAACAGGAAATTAAAATAACCATTCTATCAAGTTTTAATGTGGGGAGGATGATGGATTATCCAATGAGAAAAATTGCTAAAGTCGCTAGTAGCAAAAGGACTACAACATAATTTTGGTGGAACTGGGATGAAGGAAAAAGAAGCGAGACAAATAGTTTTCTCAAGGGTGAGAGTAGAATAGTAGAGGGATTTTTTTTTCATTATCAGTGCATAGCATAGAGTCTGGCACAGGGTGCCTAATAAGTATTTGCTGGATGTATAGATTAAAACCAACCAGAAACAAGTCCAGCAAATATTTCTGAGGTCCATAGCCCTTGTACTAGGCAAATAATAGCTTAACTTCTAGAAATAATTTTAGTGCAGAAAATCCTGTGGAGAAGTGAATAGGACTTTGAAAAATCAAGCAACTATATGGAAAAAGTGAAAAATCTTATTGAAAACAAAACTTAAATAAATAGATATCCCAACTTCATGGATGTGAAGATGTCTCTCCTCCCCAGATTGATCTATAGGGTCAATGCAATTCCAATCAAAATTCTAACAGATTCTTTTGGAAAGTTTTCAAACTGATTGTAAAATTCATTTAGAAGGGCAGAAGACCAAGGATAATCTTGACATTATTACAGAAAAAGAATAGATGTGGGGACTTGCTCTACCAAGTGTCAATACTAGCCAGGTGAGGCAACTCGCACCTGTAGTTCCAGTTATTCAGGAGGCTGAGGGGGAAAAATTGCTTGAGACCAGCCTGGGCAACACAGGGAGACCCTGTCTCTAAAAAAAGAAAAAAAAAGTATATAGTAATTAAGGTTTAGTGTGATTCTCGTATAGGACAGACAAATTAACCAATGATTCTAACCAAAAGGGCTTAGAAGCATATTCATACATGTTTGGAAACACAATGTAAAATAGAAGTGTTGCAAATGACTATGGAAAGGAGAATACAGAGACAGATGATTATCCATATGGGAAAACAATGAAAGTGTATCCTTACCTTACACCAAACATAAAAATTCCCAGTTGATTACAGACCTAAATGCAAAAGACAACTTTAAGACTTATGGAGATAAATGTTATGGACTCAGAATATGCAAACATTTTTAAACAAGACATAAAGAAGAGACTGATAAACTCAACTACATTAAAATTAAGAACTTTTGTATGTCAAGAGACACCATGATGAGAGTGGAGAGACAAGATACAGACTTAGGATATCTGTAACACACATAACTGACAAAGTATTGGTATCCGGAATATATAAAGCATGCCTACAAATCAATATTAAAACCAATAAATAGAAAATTGGGCAAAATACATGAATAAGCATTTAAAAAAAAGAAAAAATATGAAAGTTTGTTCAATCCATTAGTAATCATGGAAAAGGAAATTAAGACATGCACAACACCATTTTCCCTCACTAGATTGGCTTTATGTCTGTTTTATTCTTTCAACAATGTTTTGCAGTTTTCAGAGTCTAAGTTTTGTGCCTTGTTGAATTTATTTCTGTGCATTTTATTCTTTTTTTTGTTTGTTGAGACAGAGTTTCACTCTGTTGCCCGGGCTAGAGTACCATGGTGTCAGCCTAGCTCACAGCAACCTCAAACTCCTGGGCTCAAGCAATCCTTCTGCCTCAGCCTCCAGTAGCTGGGAGTACAGGCATGTGCCACCATGTCTGGCTAATTTTTTCTATATATTTTTAGTTGTCCAGCTAATTTCTTTCTATTTTTAGTAGAGATGGGGTCTCACTCTTGCTCAGGCTGGTCTCAAACTCCTGACCTAGAGCAGTCCTCCCTCCTTAGCCTCCCAGAGTGCTAGGATTACAGGCCTGAGCCACCACGCCTGGCCTATTTTATTCTTTTTGATGCTATTGTAAATGCAATTGTTTTCTGAATTTTATTTGCATAAATAAAATCTGTGGATTTTATAAATAAATAAAATCTGGACTCTTAATACACTTTTTTCCCTTTCATATAATCTTCACCACAAGTCTAGGAGGTGAGTATTATTTCTTTTTGCAGATGAGAAAATAAGTTTAAAGAATTTAAATGATTTTGCCCACAAGGTAGCCAAGTTAGTATTTCTTGGAAGACATCTGCATAAATGAGGAGGCAGTTCACTCAACCTGACTGCAAACCCTTGCATGCTTTTGTTTTCCCTTTGAAACCCAGGATGCAGTACCAGGAAGCTGGGAGAGGAAAAATCAGTGTGTCTCAAGTGAATAAGCTATTCAAGATTGTGTGAATGTGTTATTCATTCTACCTTATTTCTTAAGCCTTCAGGAGGTATTTGGAGGCAGTTCGATTTAGTGATTAAAGGTCTAGGTCCTGGGTTTGTGCTCTTGCTTTGCTATTTAACTTGCTAACTGACTGAACAAGTTACTTTGATTCTCTCTCTAGCTTTCGTTTTCTTCTGCAAAGTAGAGCAATTGTAAACCCTCCCTGCTTCATAGGGTTGTTCAAAAGATTAAATCAAGTATTCTATTCATGTTTGTAAAACTCAGAGCCTAGCACTTAATAAATGTTCAGTTAAGTGTTATCTGTTGCTCATAGCTTTATTCTTATAACATTGCTCATTTTTCTCTTTTCAGTACAAGTTCAGGGATCTAACTGTGGAAGAACTAAAGAATGTAAATATATTTTTCCCACATTTTAGATATTCCATGGACACCTACGGTAAGAACCATATCTTCTAGTTTTTGCTGCATTATTTGAACTGTAATTAGTCTAGAGAGCTGCAAAATCATAATTTCTTATTTCTCTCCTTTATCCTCTAATTTTGAGCTATACTTTGTGACTTGGGATTTCTGAGGAAATTTAAGTTAATACAATATAGATTGTATTAGTTTTCTATTGCTGTGTAACAAATTACCACAAACTTAGTGGCTTAAAAAAAATTTGCCACGTTACAGTTTTGTAGACTAGAAGTCTAACACAAATTTCTGTAACTTAGAAGTTTAACTGGAAATTCAACTTGGCTAATCGCTTCTTGGCCTTTTGGCTAAGATCAAGTGCAGAAATTCGACTTGGCTGTAATCAAGATGTCAACAGGTCTTTGTTTCCGGAGGCTCTAGGGGATAATCTGTTTCCTTGCCTCTTTCAGTTTCTAGAGGTCACCCACATTCCTTAGCTCTTGGTCCTTCTCTGTCTTCAAAGCCAGCAGTTGTGGGTATCTCTAAGGTTCTTCTCCCCTAGAGCTTGTTAGAGCTCCCTCTGACTACAGCTGGGAAAGGTTCTCTGATTTTAAGAACCAACGTGATTAGATTAGACACACCCCAACAGTGTAGGATAATTTCCCCATCTCGGGGCCCTTAATTTAATCACATCTAAAAAGTCCCTTTGCCAAGTAAGGTGACATATTCACAGGTTCCAAGGATTAGGGTATGTACGTATTTGGAGGACCTTTATTCTGCCTACCGCATAGATGGTTGATTCTAATTATTAATAACACAGTTCTAGTTATCGTATTCGCTTAATAGAGAGGATCTGGTTATCTAAGAAAGACTTTATTATCTTTCAAGTTTCTGACTACAACTTGCAGTTAGAAATACATTTTATATCATTATCCCATATGCATATAACTAAAATACTATGACCACTCTGGCATTTTTTCTCTTTTATTCTATCTAGTTCCACTCCATTTAAAAACAAGTATTAGTTGAGACTCACTAAATAGATTTTAGGACCCAAGAATTAGTCAAAACTCACAGTTTTGAGAAACTTTGTTAGACATGTATATGTTTTAAATTTGAATTATTTTGGGTTAAGAAAATGTATCTAATTCAAATGTATATAGTAGACATCTTGAGGAATTATTGAACTATTGCTTAGGAATAGCTAATTGTATATGTGGGAGAAATTATGAGATTCTGATTCATATGCAACTGGCCTCTTTTGATTAGCACCTAGATATTTGGTGCTACATAAATACCTAGAATGGTGGATATAATAGCTGCTGTTTGTTTAGTGCCAGATATGCTTCCAAATATTTTATCTACATTATATTACATATTTTTTACAACCAAAGCTATGTTGTATTATTGTCTTCATTTTGCAGATAAACTGAGGCTCAGAAAATTTAATTAACTTGCTCAAGATTACATAGCTAGAGAGAGATGGAATAGGGGTTTATACCCATGTCTGTCTTGCACTCTGTTTGAATACTGTTTAATCTCATACAATGTTTGTCTTCATCGTACAGATTTGATGCTTTTATTGTACCAATTAATTCTTATTCTCGTTTCCCCCTGTCTAGAGAAAGCTCTGGTGCCATTAAACCCTCAAACTATAGAATTAATATTGGCTATGTACATTTTTTATTGGAGACAATGATAGTCATGCATCGTAATCACTTCCATTTTGGCTTTTTAAATAATTTGATTGGATACTGCATATTCACACTTACAGTTTCTTTACCACATTTCTGGGTTATTATCTATCCCTCAGGAACAATCCCTTTTCCACTCCTTTTTCCATTTTGGTTTTTCCATGTAGTGGTCCCTTAACCCATTGTTACCTTTCACTCATATAGTTTATACTTATGTACACTCTTGGCCCTTGGGTTTTCTATGTCAGCCTGTGCTATAGTCTGAATTTTTGTGTCCCCCGAAATTCATATGTTGAAATCCTAACTCACACAGCGATGGTATTAGGAGGGGGGGACTTTAGGAGGCTCTTTCTCACAGCCCTCATGAAAGGGATTGGCCTTATTAAAGAGGCCTGAGAGAGACCCCTTGCTCCTTCCAGCTTACTCCTACCACCATGTGAGGATACAATGAAAAGATAGCTATTTGTGAGCCAGGAAATGGGTCCTCACCAGACACCAAATCTGCTAGCACCTTGATCTTAGACTTCCCAGCCTCCAGAACTGTGAGAAATAAATTTCTATTGTTTATAAACCACTCAGTCTATGGTATTTTGTTATAACAGGCTAAATAGACTAAGACAGCCTCTTCTTCTTTCTCCTTTCTAACAGGTTATCAAATCTATTTAGAATTTTTTCTTCCTCTGCTTAAATAGCATAGTTTCTAAGATACTAACGGACTACATTCCAAAGTAGTTTGATTGTTTGAAACCAGAAGTAGTGATTTCTGTATTTAGTCCCGAGATTAGGGCATTGATTTTCCACCTTGTGTCCCAGTTATTGATAGCAAAATTGAAATTTCAGGGATATAAATGTTGAAAAAAGGTTGAGAATAGTGGAGTTAGAGAAACCAAACAAGATAATTGTTGATCTTTCTAAAAGGTTGCTTCAAAAAATAAAGCTAATCTAGTGCCACTTGGCGTTTAAAACAAAACAAAACAAAAAAGCTAACAGTTTTTCTTCTGATTATAAAAGTGATTGTAACTTTGTTACATGTGACAACTATTTAATAATATCTCCACATTTTATAGTATTTTACTTCTTAAGGATTTTCACATTATCTCATTTGATGTTTATGACAGCTTTGTAAAGCAGTCTTACTATATTTTATAGATGGTGAAACTGAAGATTAAAGAGATTAAAGTAACCAAAAGTCACATGCCTCCAAGTGGGGAAGGTGGGCCTAGAACTTGGGATTTCAGTATCCAAGTCCTGTGTTCTTTCAGCCACCCTCACTGCTTTTTAAGTAAATGGCAGGTAGTGATATTCCCCTTTTTGACAGATTTACTGATTTCTAGATTATGTTATTTAGAGAATATGTGTGTGTACATATGCGTATTGTGCACACATGTGCACATTTACATACATTACTACAATTCTTTCTACTTCTAATTGCACGTTTTGGGGCTTTTTTCTCCTTCCAGTTTTTAAGGATAGTTCCCAGAAAGACCTGCTGAATTTTACTGGCACTATTCCTGTGATGTATCAGGGTAAGTGTGGAAGTTGAAAAAATGTGAGAGTTTTCTAAAAGAGCAGTTCATTTAATAAGAACTTACATTTCTTTATGCTATAACATTCTCAAAGTATTTTCACATATATGCAATTCATACAGAACCTAACTTGATCTGACAGGAGGCTGTTCTAGTCAAGGACGAACATTTCAGATAGGTATCATAGAAGGTTGCTTATATATGGTAAGATTTAAAGAACACCAGTGACTCTTTGGTTCTAAAATATTTCTCTGAAGTGGTGCTCGAAATTCTACCATTAGTGTTGGAAATTCATTCTTTTAACATGCAAATAATCCCAGGGATAATAATATCCCAAATCATTAATATACAGTGCTGTGCTTGTGGGAAATTTTCAGTAAATATTTGTTGAATGATTGAGCTAGTTTATTTGATTAATGACTGAAAGGCTTAGGAATAAATGAGCATTGGAAAGTGGAGGTATACTGAAAAGAGGGTTGAGAAGGATCTGGAAACCAAATAGGGAGAGAACAGTGGAGCTTGCTGTCTCTTAGAAAGGGTTTAGCTTGTATGGTGGGAATACACTGCCCAGAAGACACCGGGAAGCTGCATTTTGGGGGACTCTTTCAAAGAATAATAGGTGCTTCTTTTTTTTTTTTTTTTTTTGAGACAGAGTCTCACTCTGTTGCCTGAGCTAGAGTGCCGTGGCATCAGCCTAGCTCACAGCAACCTCAAACTCCTGGGCTCAAGGGATCCTCCTGCCTCAGCCTCCTGAGTAGCTGGGACTACAGGCATGAGCCACCATGCCCCACTAATTTTTTCTATATATTTTTAGTCCATATAATTTCTTTCTATTTTTAATGGAGACGGGGTCGCTCTTGCTCAGGCTGGTCTCGAACTCCTGAGCTCAAACGATCTGCCCGCCTTAGCCTCCCAGAGTGCTAGGATTACAGGCGTGAGCCACCTCACCCAGCCACGTGCTTCTTTATGGTAGCTCCTAGATCATCACCTACCCTCCCCCTTCCCTCCAAATGATGACTTGTTGCTAGAGGTGCACTCACGTTTTGTTCTGCCTCTGTGTATGACCCACCATGACACTTCTTTTGGCAATGGTAGGCACTCAGGAGACGCTTAGAAATTCAGATTGTTTTTATGCATAGAAACCTGGTTGGAGATGAAAGCAGCTAGCCATGGTTTCCATGTAGAGATTATGGAATGAGGTGGGCAGAACAGGGATAGAGTGGATTTTTCTTTTCCTTCCTTGTTCCTCCCCAACCAAATTCTCAGGCTGCTTTCTGGCTGCCTAGAGAACTTTACTCAGACCTGTTCCCCCATTACTTGTATTTTGCATTTATCTTGGTTAGATGTTAGAAAGAAAGGTAAAAGAAGAGGAAAGGAAACTGATTAAGATAATTCATTCTGAGGTATGAAAGACAATTCTCACCCACCCTGATGATTTCAAGGGTAGTCGCGTATTAACAGAGGAGCTTATGAATTTAAATGAATTACCGCTTAGTAGCATTTCAGTTTCTGGGGCAGTGTGGTGAGATAACATCGGGGCAGAAAGGTTATCTTAATACGATCGGTTAGATGCCCTTTGTTGGCACTCTGCCTGTCCTGCATTAAGCAACATCATTGATTCTGATGCTCAGGCCTTCCCCAAGGTAGTAATACTGACTGCAGTGCCTTTTTTTTGCAGTACACTTTTCTTTTTCTTTTTTTCCTTTACTTTTGACTAGAATTATATCAACTCATTGTGAATGCACACTAGTTATTTCCTGCTGATCAGAAGGTCAGAATGTATTAACTTTCTCATCTGTAAAACGGGCCAATAATAGAGCCTATCTCAGAGTTGTGAAGTATAAATGAATTACAGTAAGTAAAGCTCTTGGCATAGTGCCTGGCACATAGTAAATACTCAGTAAATGTTGTCTATTATTTGTCTGCCTTTATTACTCTCTTTAACTAGTTTTATTAGTGTAATGATAGTATATCCTCATGCTAAAAAATTTAAACAGTTGGGAAGGGATGAGGTGAAGCCTGTGTCTAACCCCCCACCCAGTCCTATTTCCCAGGTGAAACTTCTGTTAATATTTCCTTGTGAATACCTGTCAAAACTTTCTGTATTGTTTCTTACCCACCTAGGTTATGTTAAAGTCATGATGACATTTTTTCCTCATACACCCATTCTTTAGAGATATGTATCATCTTAATAAGATCACACCTATCTAATTTTTATTTACATCTAATTTAAATTACATTCTTTGTGATATGATTCCTTTAAATCTGAGGACTCTGCATCAGGAGTTCTAACTCTCCAGCAATGAATTACTAAAACTTAGATGGGCACATTGGGAGAAAGGGCATGTGCTGATGGGAAGGAGGGAAGGAAGAAGAGACTAGAGAATACCAGTAGTGAAACCTTACCAGTTAGGCACGGGCATCAGGGTCGCCAGGTGCTTCACCAGGCATGGGCTGTTAAAGTCCACAAACACTGCTGGGGAGGGGCATTGATCAGTCAGGGGGATACTGTCAGTAGACATTTCTTTCCTTTTCTTTAATGTGTAATGATTAATAGAAGTAAGTGGCCCATCAGGGTTTGGGCTACCACTCCAGCAATATTAGTAAACATTTAAAAAAATGTTTTTATATGGCCTAGAACAGTGGCTTTCAAATGGTTCAACTGTGACCCACAACAAGAAATACTTTTATATTGTTAGCTGGCATATATATGTGTGTGTGTGTATATATATAACTGAAATACCATACTACCTGTCATGCTTTCTATTTTTTGTTTAATTCCATTTAAAAATATTGTTTGCAGCCCATTAAACTAATTTCATGGCCCACTTATTGTGACTAACAGTTGAAAAACACTAGTTTAGAGTACACCACATATTAGACAATAATTTCTGGAGGAATGTCATGGAGTGTCTTGGTACCTGTCGGTCACCTTGTGGTGCTGTGATTACAAGACTTTGTAGTCATAGGGTTATCTGGACCAGCAGCTATGGGTGTGCCCATAACCATATTGTAAATACTTAGACAAAAGCAGAAGAGGAGTATGGTTCTGAGAATGGCCAGTATAAAATCAGTAGACCCATAGGTATTAGAGACACTTCTAGGTGCTAAATAATATATTAATTTTCAATCCTGGTTGCACATTATTAGCATTACATAGGAAGTTTTTTAAAAATGTCCAGACTCCATCCCATTGACGCTTTGGGGGTGTGGCCAGGATATTGATGTATGAAGTTCCTTAAGTATTTCTAATGCGCAGACACAGCTGTCGTGCTTAGGGGAAGACAAAACCAAGATGAAAAAAGTAGCTGTCAGTGGAAGCAGGATTTCCTTAGTGAGAAAAGGACTGTAGTGAAAAGGAGAACTATTTATTTTTTATATCTGGCCTATTTCCAAAATAGGTGTGAGGTAAAAATTACCCTTCGTAGTATGTACTTACCATGTCTTGCACTGTTCCAAGCATTTTATATACATTAATTTTATCACAACTGCATGAGATTAGGAACTATTATCCTCATTTTATAATGGAAGGAATTGAGGCACAGGGTAGGTAAGTAACTTGCCTAAAGTCATATAGCTGGCAATCTGTGGAACTGGGATTTGAACCTAGGCATTCTTGCTCCTGAGCAGCCACGTCCTTAAGTACAGTGAAAGACATGCAATTAGACTATGAAAGCAGGAATAAATATCAAGAGCTATAATAGAACAGCTAAGGTAACTTATCACATTTCTCGTTTAAGGTTAGATGGTTTTGTTTCTTTATTTGTTTGGGTTTTTTAATTTTTTTTTTTTTTTTAAGACAGTGCCTCGCTCTGTCACCCAGGCTAAAGTGCAGTGGGGGTCATCATAGCTCACTGCATCCTTGAATTCTTGGGCTCAAGAGATCCTCCTGCCTCAGCCTCCCGAGTAGCTGGGACTATAGGGGTACCACCATACCTGGTTATTTTTTCTATTTTTCATAGAGATGGGGTCTTGCTGTGTTGTTCAGGCTGGTCTCAAACTCCTGGCCGCAAGCGATCCTTCCCCCTTGGCCTCCCAAAGTGCTAGGATTACAGGTGTGAGCCACTGCACTGGGCCCCTAGGTTTATATTAGGTTTAGCTTTGGGCTTCCTGGCAAGCACGCAGTCAAAGATTTTTGCTCTTGGTAGGCATGACATACATGGTTAAAATTGGAGGAGCATGCACTCAAGTTCCTATCTTAGCTCTGTTCTTAAGTATAATAGTTTTTTAACCTTGAAGTTATCATGTACAGAGCCTACTTCCTTTTCTATAAAATGAGGATACTGAGTGCTTCCAGAAAGTGGTGTTTCTTTTAATGTTTAAAAAGATATATAGGCCGGGCGTGGTGGCTCACGCCTGTAATCCTAGCACTCTGGGAGGCCGAGGCGGGTGGATCGCTCGAGGTCAGAAGTTCGAGACCAGCCTGAGCAAGAGCGAGACCCCCGTCTCTACTAAAAATAGAAAGAAAATTATCTGGCCAACTAAAATATATATAGAAAAAAATTAGCCAGGCATGGTGGCGCATGCCTGTAGTCCCAGCTACTCAGGAGGCTGAGGCAGGAGGATCGCTTGAGCCCAGGAGTTTGAGGTTGCTGTGAGCTAGGATGATGCCACGGCACTCACTCTAGCCCGGGCAACAGAGCGAGACTCTGTCTCAAAAAAAAAAAAAAAAAAGATATATAGATCATTTGCACCAAAATCTTCTGGAGTGTGTATGTGTGGGTGTAGATATGTTTAAGACTGTTTAAAATGCAGATTTTTGGGCCCCATCCCACATCTACTAAGTCTCAATCTCTGGAGATGAGTCTCAGGATCGGCATATGTTTAGGTTCTTCAGGTAATTCTGATATACACTAAAATTTAAGAATCACTGGATAGGTGATTGTTAAGATTATTTTCAGCTCTAAGTTCAATGTCTCTGTATGTTATAGTATCTGTAATTGTTGATCTTTAGGGCAGGTATAAAACTCAGTTTTGTTCATTCTCTCATTTTTCATTTCTTTGATCATTCTTATTTATATAAGAAATGTTTATTAAGCACCTACTATGTTAGGCACTATTACTTGATGCTGGAGATATAGAAATGAATTAGACATAATCCTATCTAGAAGTTTACAGTGTTAAAAGGAAAATAGATCTGTAAGAACATAACTTCAATGTAGAGTAAGTAAAAACAATGTAGGTATCAACTACCTTTCAAGGAAGGTACATTGCTTGTGTAGGGCAAAAAAAAATACATAGAGAAGATGCTGTGTCCCAAACTTCTGGCACAGTAGGTACTGTAAGTATTTATTGAATTGAATTGGATAAGTTGGTGATTGTCTTAATTAACCTTATGTAAGTATTATACTGACACTCTAATAGGAACAAAGTTCCAATGTGAATGTGGATGCAGTGGGAGAAATAGGCTTTGTTTTACATCAATCCTATATATATAAACTTGACTACATGTTTCTTAAAATGCCACCAAGCCATATCATAAATACAATTTATATCCTTCATTATTGTTTGAAGATGTGTTTATTTTGTCTCACGTAGGTAATACATATAACATACCAATTCGTTTCTGGATTTTGGATTCTCACCCTTTTGCTCCCCCCATTTGCTTCTTGAAGCCGACTGCAAATATGGGGATCTCAGTTGGAAAACATGTGGATGCTCAAGGCAGAATATACTTGCCCTATCTCCAAAACTGGAGCCATGTAAGACCAATTTCAATTTTCTTCAAAAAGCTTTTACTGTATTTTTCTGAATATTTATCTTTGATTCTGATGGTACAAATAAGTATAATACTGCATTTTATTTCAATGATATTCTTCATATGGTCTTTGAAAATAATTTGAAATTGAGCTCTCTAGGGTCACCCGAGTCCCAGAACCCTAATGATAACAGCCTGTACAAAGCTGCTTTTTCCAGATTTGGGAGGCAACTGTTGTTTCCTCGCTCTCTTTTTATAGTCACCTGGTGCTTGAGAAAGTACATGAAAAGCTACTAACAAGAGATAAGGGCATTATTTCCTAGTCCCTCCCTATTAAAGATTCCTATGTTTCATTTTTATATATGCATATATATATAAAAATACTAAAATAATATATATATTAGTAGTGTTGCCTGTTTTTGGCCTTTATGTAAGTTGAATCATACTGTATGTAATCTTCTGTGACATGCTTTATTTTAACTGACATTAAGTTTTTAAAATTCATCCACATTGATATATATAACAATAGTTTGTTTTGAGTCCTCACGTTGTACAATTTTATATCCTGCATTTTTCATCTGCCATTATATTGAGCACTTCTCCATGTTAAACTGTTTTCAAAATATGTAGTTTTTAATGGTTGCCTGATGATCCAGCCTAAGGATATTACATAATGTATTTACAAATTGCTCTAGTGTAAAAAATTTAATGATGACCATCTTTAAATGTAAATGTTTGTGTTTATCTTATGTATCTTTAACAATATCCTAATAATAAATCTCTAGAAATAGAACTCTTAAATCAAAGATTTTCAAAATTTTAAAAGTTTTCTTATGTATTACCAAATTGGCCTCTAAAAAGGTCAACAAAATGTTGTATTTCTACCATCAATAGAAGTCAATCCTAGCACTCTAGGAGGCCGAGGTGGGAGGATCCCTTGAGCTCAGGAGTTCGAGACCAGCCTGAGCAAGAGTGAGACCCTATTTATACTAAAAATAGAAAAAATTAGCTGGGTGACTAAAAAAACAGAAAAAATTAGTTGAGTGTGGTGGTGTGTGCCTGTAGTCCCAGCTACTCGAGAGGCTGAGGCAGGAGGATCGCTTAAGCCCAGGAGTCTGAGGTTGCTGTGAGCTAGGCTGATGCCACAGCACACTAGCCCTGGCAACAGAGTGAGACTCTGTCTCAAAAAGAAAAGAAAAGAAATCAGTGTCATAGGGTACCTATTTTACAATACCCTTGCTCTAATAGAATGTAGTATCATTAAAACAAAACAAACCTTTGCTTACACATTTTGCTTATACATTGACTTAGACAAATATACAGTATGCTCTCATTTTTGTAACTAATTAAAAACTTCATAAAACAATAATTTATAATATATGTATATATGTGCCCAGAAGGTTATAAGACTGAAGGACACGGATGTATCAGAGTTGAGTGAGGTTGGAGTAAAGGATGCAATTAGGATTATCACTTCTTACTTTATAGAATCTCATGAAAAGTTGTGTAATTATGAATGCATTTTGCTTTGGTTTTATGATTTTCTATATTTTTCATATATAAAACCTTTAAAAAGAAGAAAAAAGGAAATAAAAAAATAAAAGACACACAGTAGTGGGGGTTGAATTTTTACTTTATTAACTTGTGCGTTATTTTCATTAGTTAATAAATAAGATTGCCAGTTAAATGTGATAAAGGGACATAATAAAAATTTGTCAATTGAAAAGAACAAAAATGGTGTCTTACTCTTAATTTTCAGTTTGGTTGAGAAATTGAAATCTTTTTCATATATTTATCAATCATGTATGTTTCTTCCTTTTTGAATTGTCTGTTTATCTCCTTCAGCCATTGTTACCTTTTTTTCTTTATCCTCAAGCAGTATTTTGACATCTGTGCCCTGTTACGGGAATTCGTGTATCCTGTTTCTTCTCTCTGGTTTTCATTGGCAAATTCATAATTTTGTTTGTTTGTTTGTTTAATAAATGCTCAGAGATAGTCTTATAATTTAGTTGAGGTTGCATTTGATTTCAGTTTAGACAGTATTTATTTCATTTTATTATTCTGAGCCTCTTTATTAAAAGCTAAAACTAGTTCTAAAAAGACACTACATTATTTAAATTGCCCTATTTAAAAGTACCACAGTACCTTTAAGTTCCACATGCAGTTGGAATTACAATTTTGTGGTGTAATTATATGGAATTTTGGAGCTAGAAGGAATCTAGAGGTCATCCAGGCTAGGGATTGTAGTTTCCTCAAGAGGTTCAGAGGGGCTGTATTAGGCCCACAGAATTTTTTTTGAATAGCACAGTGGTTTTGTTTTACCTTGTTTTGTTTTGTTTTGTTCTTAGTATGAATTTGAATGCCTTATAGACATGCTTTTTCCAATTTGCCAAAATAACCATCTCTCCAGATTTTCTTGTACTTAGAAGCTTCACACAGTTAATGTTATCCACTTAGTTCCTCAAGGTATTTGAGTTTTTGACTCTAGTGGCCTCGTCTTAATTTATAAATAATGAAACTGAGACTCTGAGAAATTAATTACTTTTTAAATGAGCATTCTATTAAATATTCCTAATAATAAAAATGTTTTACACTCAGTTTAAGTTTGAAAGCATTAGCTCATTTGTTTCGAATACCAGTCATTTGGGATTTATTATTCACATTGTATTACTGATGACACCGAAGCTCAGAAAGGTTAAGTGAATTTCACCAATGTTGCTTAACCAGTTAAATTAAAAGAAAGCAGTACTAGATTAGATCATATTTTATCAGTGTTAATTTTCTGATTTGATAATATTAATAGCTATGTAGGAGAAATGTCTTTTTTTTTTCTTTTAGGAAATATACACTAAAGTAGGGGTAGTGGGGTATCATGTCTGCAATTTATTCTCAGTTGTTTCAGAAAAGCTATAAATACAAAGAAACTAAAAAAGCAAATGTTATAAAATGTTAACATTTGAGTAATCTGGGTGAAGAGTATATGTACTATTTTTGCACCTTTTCTATAAGTCTGAAATGATTTCAAAATTAAAAGTTTAAAAAAAAAAGGAGATAGTTCCCAAACCTAGGTATTCTGCTACTAAGTACATTCATGCTATTGTCCTACTTTTGAGAGGTATTGATTTAGCATTTTTCTCCCTTTATTTTTCAGTTAAAAGTATCACATAATTTGTAGGGTAGTTTTCAAAAAATGACAACATGATCAAATATTCCTTTTGGCTAACTCTATAACACTGTATGGATTAAAAAGCTAGTATTCTTTAGCAAAATATTTGTGTAACTTTTCCTTTTCTGTGAATTCTGCAGCCTAAATCTGTCATTGTTGGATTAATTAAAGAAATGATTGCCAAGTTTCAAGAGGAACTTCCTCTATATTCTCTGCCATCATCTGATGAGGCACGGCAGGTAGACTTGCTAGCCTATATTGCAAAAATCACTGAAGGTTTGTATTTTTTGTCCGATTGCCTTGAGAGTTATGCATTTACGATTTCCCACTAAAATCCTTACTCTCTGCTACTTGATTTTTATAAATTATGTGTGTCGGCCAGGTACAGTGGTTCATGCCTATAATCCCAGCACTTTGGGAGGCTGAGGCAGGAGGACCACTTGAGGCCAAGGGTTTGAGACTGGCCTGGGCAACATAGCAAGACTCTGTCTCTACAAAAAAAAAATGATTTAAAAAATAAGCAAGGTATGGTGGCACATGCCTGTAGTTCCAGCTACTCAGGAGGCTGAGGTGGGAAAATTGCTTGAGCCCGGGAGGTTGAGGTTGCAGTGAGCTACTACATTAGTGACACTGCAGTCCAGCTTGGGTGAAGGGAGACCCTGTCTCAACAACAACAACAAAAAGTGTGTGTGTATGTGTGTGTGTATATATATATATATATATATATATACACACACATATATATGTGTGTATGTATATATCTGTTTTGAATAAAAAATTCCCATGCATTTATCATAAGGTATTACATATGGTTCCCATAAATATGGTTTCTTAAAATGTAAAAACTTAGGCTTTTAACTGACAGATAAAATCCTGTGTTTTCCCAAAACCACTTGATATGTTTTAATGATCCCAAATCTTTTTCATTATATGTTTATTTAGCTTTTTGGCTTATTCAGTATATAGGACTAGATCTATGATTCTCGTTGCTTTTCATTGAGGATAAAGCCAAATACTCACGCTTGGAAAAGTTTAGGGAGGTGTTAGACTTTTTTTTGTATTGTAGACCACAGCAATAAGAGTCAGAATGTTTTTCAGAATTATGGAAATCCTACTCTTTTAGAGTCTTATACTTTTAAAATGTTGGGAAACATACTTTCTTTTTAAAAGGATAATTTCTATTTAGTAGAATATTTAATAGGAGACTCCTGTCTTTCTTGCATTCATTTGTTCAATAAGTATTTTTCAAGGCTCATTATGAACTAGCACCATGTTTTCTGTCTGAGCTATTGAAGCCTGGTATATTTTTTTAAAAGATGCTAAAAAGATTTTTGATATTATTTTTAGTACTCAGAATAATCCGCTTTTCTTTCTAGGCGTCTCAGACATAAATTCAAAGAGCTGGGCAAATCATGAGAATAAAACAGTTGATAAAATTACTGTGGTTGGAGGTGGAGAGTTGGGTATTGCCTGCACATTAGCAATTTCAGCGAAGGTACGTAAGCATAGTGGCTATAAATACATTTATCGTAGTGCTACATTTTTAGGCAGTTTGTGTTTAACATACAAAAAATAATGGCTTCATTTTGTCATTTAAAGAAAACCTCATTTTTGCCTCAAAATATATTTAGCAAGTTGACAGAAACATAGCTGAAAGCTCTCATCAGTGATGTTGCCTCTTAATTAGTAGTTAGTCATGGAATAATCTTTGAAAAAATGATTTGAACAATGGGCTCATCCTGATCCAAGGGAAACCTCAACTTGACATTCATCTGACTTAGTCACAAATGAATTCTTTTATGTGTTCTGAGTCATGCCACTTTAATTAAACTCTTATTTAATATAATACTTAATTTTAGCTCCTTCTAAAATTAGCTTTTTATTTTAAGGATTACTTTGCTTGTATAATTACTTTCTTTTAGGATCATAATTTCTGAGTTGATATTTTACACTAGTTTAGGATTTTTTTTTTTGTCAGTCCTTTTTACTAGATCTTCTCTATATAAATTGTTTACAGAAAGTCTTAAATCTCCTTCTAGAGAGGTTCAAAAGACCTGCCCACCTCCCTGCACAGCCCAGTATCATAGTAACAGCATGTCTTGTATCATTTGAGAAATGTAGCCCAGAATAGAATAGCTGTCTCTCTATAAGTTTATTTGGTGGCTGGTATTAGTTTTTCTTTTCTATTTAAATTTGATTGTTTTGCCATTCAAATTCTTCCTCTCCCATTGAAGACCCATATATTTTAGAGGTAGGTTCTGCTTCAGCACATAATTAAATTATATCCAGGGAGCTAGACAATTTTTAAAGCTGGCTGCTTAGAACTCTATATGCTAACTTTTGGCATATTATAATTCTATTTTCTCCGCCCTCCATCTGAATACACTGTTACCTCTTAATTGGAATTTGAGTTATTTTCAGTTCTTTTGTTACTAAATAAAATGCTAGTATAATATTACTTTGTAAATTGCTTATTTTCTAATCTGAAGTTTTTGGGGGAGTTGTACATAATCTCAAAATAGTACTAGTGAGTCAGAGGGCATGAAAGGTTTTTATGGTACTTATTACATATTGTTAGATTGCTCTTTAGAAAGACAGAACTCATTTATGCTGCCAATAATAACATGCAAGGCCAGGTGCATTGGCTCACGCCTGTAATCCTAGCACTCTGGGAGGCCGAGGCGGGTGGATCATTTGAGCTCAGGAGTTTAAGACCAGCCTGAGCAATAGCAAGACCCTGTCTCTACTAAAAATAGAAAGAACTTAGCTGGACAACTAAAACTATATAGCAAAAATTAGCCAGACATGGTGGCACATGCCCGTAGTCTCAGCTACTAGGGAGGCTGAAGCAGAAGGATTGCTTGAGCCCAGGACTTTGAGGTTGCTGTGAGCTAGGCTGACGCCACTGCACTCTAGCCTGGGCAACAGAGTGAGACTGTGTCTCAAAAAAGAAAAATAATAACAGGCACATCAACCTGATTTTTGACATCCCTGGCAGTACTGAGTTTTATTAATTTTATTTATAATTATTTGTCAATTTTTGATAAGCACAGGAAGGCACCTTAAAGTCATGTTCTGTTAGAAGAGTCTGTCATTATTTGTGAACTGTCTGGGTGGAAAATTTTTTCCATTTTTCTTTTTAAACGTTAATATTTTAATAAAAGGAACAGTATTCAAATAATGCAACAATAACAACAGTCATAACAGTGGTAAAAGTAGTGGTGGTGATAGTAGCAGCAATAACTAACCTTTACTGAATGCTTGCTAGGTGCCGGGCCCTTGTCTAAACACTATACTCATTTTTACAACAACCCTGTTGCTTAGGCACTCTTATTATTGCCATTTTACAAATGAAGGAAGCAAGGCATAGGGAAATTACCCAACTTGCCCAAAGTCACACTGTTAATAAATGGTGAAGCCAGGATTTGAAGTCAGGTAATGTGTTTACCAGAGCCTGTATTGTAGATCCGTGCTCCTCAAAGTGTGGCTTTCAGATCAATAGCATTGCCATCACCTGAGATCTTGTTAGCAATACGTAATTCCAGGCCTCATCCCACACCTACTGAAGCAAAATATGGATTTTAATAAAATCTCTGGTGATCCAAATGCTTCCCTGATCCATTAAGTGGTGATCCATTAAAGCTTGAAAAGCTCTGCTCTAAACCACTGTGTTATACTAATTATTGTTATTATTGATGAACATTTTGGCATTTCTAGTCATTTTAATATTTTTAATGAATATCCTTATACATATTGTATCAATTTACCCATGTACTAATAAACATGTAGGATAATTTCTATGAATGAGACTGGATTAAAGGAGTTTTTAAATTTAATAATGTTTTAAATTTTTGATAGAAATTATCAAATTATCCCTTATATCAATTATGCCAGTTTATTCTCACACCCATATTGTATGAGAATACCTGTTTTCCCACAACTACTGTTAAACTCTTGGATCTTTGTGTGTTATAAATGTAAGTGATAACTTGTAGTTTTCTTTGCATTTTCCTTATGAGTGTGGTTAACAATAATAAAATTAATACTATGATTTAGAGAGGACTATACGCCAGCCCTGTGTCACCTAATTCATCCTCCCAACCACATGAAATAAGGCTGAGTTCAATGACTTTCCCAGTGTTACATAGCCAATAAATAGTATACCAGGGTTGTTTTCTTAGCTGTTTCCTCTGTTTCTGCCCAATAATCTGATAGATCCCTGGGTACTGTTGCCCCTGCATCCTAAGAGAGATCCTTAGATCTCCTGCTACTTTGGAGAAAGACCTTCCACAAAGGAAAACAGACTCTTAGGAGTTTCCATGCTATTAATACTATTTACAGTCAGCCCATCATGCCACCCAGGAAGCCATTTGTAGACATTTAGAATATTTTCCATGAGATCTCTGGGGAGGGTCCTACATGATAATAGGATTTGTGTTTAGATTTATAGCTATAATAGTATCCTTTTTTTTTTTAAAGAGAAAGCTGGCATTAGTTTTGACTTTCATGCTAGAAATAAGGTGCTAAGATAGACCCAAAGATCACTCTAAACTCTTTCAGAATGAAAATTATGACATCAAAATGGAAACATGAACTTAACAGCAGTAGCAAATTTACTGAGTGCACCAAGCCATCTTCATTAGTCATCCCATCAATAGAAACCTGCAATCTGTGAGTTCTGAGTTAAGCTCTATTAGATCTCAGTTTTCAGTAGTCAGGGCTAAAGGATCACATTATTCAAGTTCACAATAATTTCTTGCTTGCATGTGACTTTTGTTTCTATTGTGTTACTTTTCCTTCTTAAGACAGCACATGATGCCTGTGTATTCTCCTTCAGCTCTCATTTTTGAATGAATTTAAACTGAGTAACTGGCTATGCCCAGTGTAATGCTGTTGTTTTTCTTATTGTACTATACAGGGAATAGCAGACAGGCTGGTCCTCTTAGACCTTTCAGAAGGAACTAAAGGAGGGACGATGGACCTTGACATCTTCAACCTGCCTAATGTGGAGATCAGCAAAGGTCTGCTTATTCTGCATAGGTGTTTGCCTTATTTGCTCTTGTTTTTGAGTCCCAGAATTTTAATGCTTTTTGCACCTTGAAGTCCAAGTCCCTCATTTTACATATTGGGAAACTAAGATTCAAGTAAGTTAAATGACTTTCCCAAAGTCATACAGAGATTGCAACTGATTATATCAATGAGATTAAATAAGCAAATAACATTCAGATTCATACATATGGATCAGAAGAAGTTATTCTTTGTCTTTGATTTACACTTGAAGATAAATTTGTTTTCTCTGATTGCTTCCTTTCTCAGAATATATTGGTTAAAAGCACTGGTTTCAGAGTTCAAAAGATGGAAGTTTGCATCTTAGCTCTGCCACATTGTAGCTCTGACATTTGTCAGATTATATATCTCTCAAAGTTCAGTTGTCTCATCTATAAAATGAGAATAGTACCTACCTCTTGGTATATAGCAAAGTGCTAAGCCAAGATTAAGAAAAAAATACATTCAATTCACATTGATTTCACTAAAAATATATTGTTAAAATAAGTTTTAATAAGAACAAAAAGGTTTTTATATCAATAAATAAAATTTGAAATGTTATTTTTCTATCTCAATGTTAAAAATTTACATATACTTTATAATATACTTAATATATTAGTAGACATATTTATGTAGATAAATGCCATATTTGGGAATATAGGGTTGAAAATATTTTACCAGCTGGCCGGATGTGGTGGCTCATGCCTATAATCCCAGCGCTTTGGAGGCCAAGGCAGGAGGATCACTTGAGGCCAGAAGTTCAAGACCAGCCTGGGCCACATGGTGAGACTACCTGGATATAGTGGCACTTGCCTGTAGTCTCAGTTACTTGGGAGGCTGAGGCAGAAGGATCGCTTGAGCCCAGGAGTCCAAAGCTGCAGTGACCCATGATCGGGCCACTGTACTCCAGCCTGGGTGGCAGAGGAAGACCCCATCTAAATATAAAAAATATTTTACGAGGGATGCATGATGCAAGAAAATAATAAAATGGGAGGCCACTGAACTAGAGTAAATATATTTTCTAAAGCCTTTCTACCAGGTTATAGGTAAGGTCAGATTTATAACATGCTATAGTTGTTTGGCTCTCCTTTGCCTTAGGTCCCCTGTATTCCTTGACCATATTTTCCAAATAATATATAAAGACATACAGTCTCACAAGCCTGAATGTACTAAGGAACAGTGGCCAGAAAAGTTGAAATCACACCTATCAGTTACGCAAATTGGGTGTAATGGTTTTAGTGAGCCTCTGGATCCCTGTAGGATACCATGAGTTCATTTTCCTTCTATGGAAAGAGTACCGTAGTTGCTTTAATAAACCTTTTGTAGGCCTTGTGTAGAGGATTCCTTGGGGAACTGGATATTCTCTTGTGCCTGTCATTTTCAGGTATTGAAGTTCTTAAGGGACCTCATAAGTCTTCCAAATCACTTTAGGAGACTCTTTAGTACATGGACCCTAGAGGTTGTGAGGCCATTTAGGACCTGAGGAAATTGTTTCTTCCTATGTGCCTCCTTAACCATCAATAATTATTGCTTTAGATAATTGAAAGAATGGAATCCTTGGAATAGATGTATAATGCATGGTGCTTGCCACCAAGTAGAGACTCTGTAATAATCTGCTGAATGTTGAATGAGTGTATATTATCTTGGGGCAACTTTCGTGTACTCCTTATTTTTTTCAATTTTAATTTTTAAAAAATTTTTATTTTAACCTTTTATTAATTTTGGTTGTACATTTCTGATAGCGCTTAATTACCATTACATTAAGTAATCTTAAATATGTTAACTAACTTCTCATAAATATATTCTATGATATGGAGAAGTACGTTAATAATTTTGGGAATTAAAGCTTATTTGGAAATTTTTGTAATGCCCCATCATGACATGCCTAGCTGATTGCTGCTGACTGATCATCCTAGAGTTGTACTTTGCCCCATTTGACTTTTCTTAAATAGCTACTATGACATTTTGGGTAGGGATATACATGCATGCAGATAAGCATGCAAATATACAGACATATATACATACATGCATGCACAAACAGTTATGCTTATATACGAATAGACTGGATCTGGAGAAATACTAAGAAACAGTAGTTGCTTCAGGAGTCAGACTTGGGCAACTGGTTCTGCACTTGTTTTTTATACACAATAGTGTGTGTGTATATATATATAAATTCCTTTTTTTATTGTGCTCGAATACACATAAAATTTATCATTAGTGACTTTAAGTTCTATTTCACTGTGTACTATGTATATTTAATACATTCACAGTGTTGTGCAGCCATCACCACTATCTAATTTCCAGAACATTTCATTACTATGCTAATAAGTGGGGAAGTTCAGATTTGAACTAGTTAGTCTCATTCTGAAGCCCTCAATTCTAACCCTTTTACTATGCTGTGCATATATAGGATAGTGACAATATCTTGTGCATTTTTGATTTCTTAGGACCTAACACAATTACCTGTGACATGAACAGGACTTTAGTAGGGTTTTATTGAATTATTAATGAATGAACTTTTATTATGATCCTTAGCCTTGTAATTTATACCATAACTTTACATAATCATGCTTAAGGTTCTTCCTAAATCTCTTTATAACTGTATAATCTTCTTCCCTTTATTAAATCACCAACTTCTAAGGGAAGACTTGAAAAGGAAGAGTCAGATAAAAATTTTGAGTGCCTTCCAGGTACAAAGAACTTAGTTACCTGTGGGGCAGTGCTTACCAAACTTGGCTGTGCATCAGAATTATCTGAGGGGTTGCACTTCTGGGAGCTAGTTCCTGTTATCTATTTAAATTAAATCTCTGAACGGGAGATAATCTGCACTTTTATCCTTAAGTACCCAGCCTAGCATTTAAGAACTGCTACAGGGGATTGATAGAAACAGAAGACTCTACTTGGGTCAGAAGCAGCTAAACTTTAGATGAAAAGACACACACGCAAGATGTGAACAGTAATTCATGACCAGAGAGTAAGGAAGAAGTATATGATTAATTGCCAAGAGAATAGTTCAGACAGTGGAGACTCTTGGAGTTGAATGGAGATAGAATACTTTTAGCCAAATAAGATTGAGACAGATGCTGCATCTTTTGGGATCGGGGAAATCTGGACTGGCAGAAAGGTGAGGGAAATGTACCAATTGCTAAGTGACTAGATCTTAGAGGTGGAAAGATGAGTAAGGCACAAACAATCCTGGCTCTCACAGAGCTCATAGTGTTAGGTCCGGAGCCAAGAGACAGACACACGAAGGCTCATGTGTAGCAAAATGCTGTTTATTTTGAGCATCTTGGTGCAGATGGGTGGAGGTGAAAAAGTGTCCATGAGAGAAAAGGGGAGAGCCTTGGGTTTTATAGAGGGTTTTTCTGGGGGGGAGTAAGTTGTCCAGAACAGCTATTTTTAATTAATTCTTTTTCAGACAACCAGCTCCTAGGACCCTTGCCCCAGTCACATCCATCCTTCAGCTCTGGCGCCGTCCTTATCAGGAGAGCTAGGAATGGATAAACTTTGTCTCTATCAGGGAGGGAGGGGGAAAGGAATGCCAGCTGCAGCTGTCTGTTAGACAAATTCCAGGGATTCTCCAGACTCCTGGGGCTATTGTTTTACAAGCCTAAGTTTTGCATTAACCACATTCTGTCCTATACATACGTTTCGGGTTCCCACCTGGAACAAACCTAACACATAGTATGTTTGATGCAGTAGACAGTTAAGCAGCTATTTATCAAATGTGGTAAGTGCAGTGAGAAACATTACAGATGGAAAGACTTTGAGCAAGAGCCAGTATCAAGAAAATGAGAAAAATATCCTAGGGAATGAATATAGACCAATTCAGCTTGAGCCACAGGTTTATGTAGGAGACTATTAAGACGTACTGGCTTCTAAACTCAAAGGAAGAGATTAAAAGGCTTGGGAGCTTGATAGGAATATCTTATGGAGTAGGAAGCCTTTCTTGTACTTTTGAAATCATATTAGACGTATACTGCTCTTATTACTCCTGAGTGAAACCTGAGGTTGAGGGCATTTCTATCATTCAAAGTAGAGGAAGCTAAAGGAGGAAAAGAAGGCCAGGTGCGGTGGCTCACGCCTGTAATCCTAGCACTTTGGGAGGCTAAGGTGGGAAGATCACTTCAGACCAGGAGTTTGAGACCAGCCTGGACAACATAGAGAGACCCCTGTCTCTACAAAAAAATTGTTTTTAAAAATTAGCCAGGCATAGTGGTGTTTGCCTGTAGTCCCAGCTACTTGGGAGGCTGAGGAAGGAGGATTGCTTGAGCCCAGGAGTTTCAGGTTGCAGTGAGCTGTGATGATGCCACTGTACTCTAGCCTGGGTGACAGGGCAAGACCCTGTCTCAAAAAAAAAAAAAAAAATTGTGAATTACATTAAAAAACTCAATTTTTGTTTATAGGTTCTGGTTCTTGTAATTTATTTTATCTTTATTGCTATCTTTCCCCCTTAGGATACACTCTTGCTCTTAACTCTCTTTCTAAAGGTAAACCTCAGCAATTTTTGTATACTTTTGTGCACATAGGATTGATCTGGGGGCAAGTATGCGTAAAAGCTCTCTACTTGTAGAAAACAAAAACCTTTATAACATGAACTAGAACTTGATTAAAGCCTATGTGTTGAGCTCAGACTGTTTCTTTTTATTCATTAGATTTGTCTGCCTCTGCTCATTCCAAGGTGGTGATCTTCACAGTCAACTCTTTGGGTAGTTCTCAGTCCTATCTTGATGTGGTACAGAGCAATGTGGATATGTTCAGAGCCCTTGTCCCAGTTCTGGGACATTATAGTCAACACAGTGTCCTGCTCGTTGCATCTCAACCAGGTAAAAGGCTTTATTTTAAATTAATTTGATGGTCTGGTGCATCAGTAGAATTGCCATCATTGATAAAAGGCATAAAACTTTACATTATATAAAAGGATGGCTGGAATATTCAGTAAAATTGCCCTTATAATGAACAATGTAGTATCTCCATATCCTCTCAACCAGTTACTTCTTGTGACTGGCATTAACTAGAAGGTTACAACTTAAAATTTTTATGAAATGTGACATTATGTTCCAGGTTGTTAGCCATATCTTCCTCAGTGAGAAAATGTTTAAACCCCTAAGAGAAAAATCCAATGACTTATATGAAATATATTTTGTTAACTCTGAAGTATCATAAAATGTTAGTGAGCATGCCAGAGTACATTTTTAACATTTTGTAATTTGCAAATTGTTTTGGAACTGTTTTACTTTAAAAAGAAATATTTTCAAAGAATTAGTTGGTACTGAACTCAAATTGGTGAACAGATTTTTTAAAATGTTCCCAATATAGGAGTATGGTATGTATTTCATTTGTTTTTTCTGTAGTAATTAGTTGAGGAACATTGGTCTCTTTAATTCCTGACATTCTTTTGGCATATAAAAAAAAAGTAGTTGTGTTTTCATTCATAATGCTATACTGCATAATAGTGGTATATGAATCAATATTTTAATTTAAAGGTAGAAATTTAGCTTAAGATAAATATAAAAGAGAACTTGATCAATGAAAAGAAATTATTCTCTGGCCTTCTATACCCAGGTTTTATCCTTCTTGCTTAACTATTCTAGGAAATTATCTATTTTCCACCCCTAACAATTTATATTTGACGAAGTTATATAAAATCTTGTTGAAGCCTGGTTAATATGCATTAAAAATGTTATGCTTCAGTGCATTTAGGACCTAAGAAAAGTATATAGAAGCTGTAATATACTTTACTTATTATAAATATTTTGTGAGCTAGGCTAGAAATATATTTTTTAATCTTTATATTTTCACCTTATATGCAATATTTAGTGGAAATCATGACCTATGTGACATGGAAACTGAGTGCATTTCCTGTAAATCAAGTGATTGGAATTGGATGCAATCTGGATTCACAGAGATTACAATATATTATTACAAATGTTTTGAAGGCACAGACTTCAGGCAAAGAAGTATGGTTTATTGGTGAGCAGGGAGAAGACAAAGGTAAGAATTACATTTCTATTAGTTGTATTGATAACCTAAGTCAACAGTGGTCATGGCATTCAGACGTATCTGGGGACTCCAGAATTGTGGGCCCTGTTGGCGTTTTTGTACATTTGAGTACCTTCCATATAACAGGTCCCAAATTGTGAGTAGATTCTTCATAAGTGTCATTTTCATTGCAATTATTTTTCTATAAATTTCAAGATTAGACAAGACCCCTTAGTCAGGTTTTATATTTTTTAATTGAATTTCAGAGTCCAGGATTAATTTAAAAGTTTAATTTTCCAGAAAAATAACATTAAATTAAACCCTAAAACATACACAGAACTCTCTCCTTTACTCTCCCCACCCTTCAACCTTGCTTACCGAAGTTCAGACTTTCTCCCTAGATACATGCTTCCTGTCTCTCACCTATTTAAACACAATTTTCACTCTTTGTTTCTCCTTATGACCTTTTTGACCAGCCACTTGCTCTCTTCCTACCACAAAAAGCATTCGGTTCTCTGTATTAGAAAACTCCTTTTCCTATTTCAAAAGAATACTTTGCCTATTTGACTTGAGAATCTCTTCCTTTATTCCTGTGTTTCTCCCTTGCTATAAAGCCAGGTTGATCAGGTAATAAAAGTGCTGTTTACCCTCATTTTATTCATTTTTGTTCATTTAAAGAAGTATTAATATATGATCTACAATAAAGGTATAGGATATTATTTGATTAAGTGTCAAAGTGAGTATTATAGATTACAGTACTGAGACATTCATGAGTGAACATTTAACAGGGGTTGAAACGACTAGAGAAAATTCTATAAAGGCCACCTTTGAACTGGAATTTGGAAGAATGAATAGGATTTGAATAGATAATTAAGAATGGGAAAGATATTCCAGGAATAGGAAATCAGAAACAGGCAAAGGCACATAGCTAAGTATGGCATGTTCATGGGACAAAAATATATATACTAGTTGTTGCAAAGGGTTTCAACCAGATAAGCTTGATTGAAATCACATTTTTGAGATCCCTTGAATACCTGATCCAAGAGTTGAAAAGTGATTCTCAGGCACAGGGGAAACATGAGAATGATATGTTGAATGGGTAATTTGGGAGAAATTAATCACTATTTCATCATTTGAAGTACATTACTTTATTCAGTATGTAGGTGCTCTGAGGTAGAACATGATGTAGAAAATAATCTCTCTGCCTGTGATACGGGTGATAATTTAATTGGAGAATTGGAGAAAGACCATGCACATTAAAAAGTTAAATAGATGTCAAACCATACTGCCACAAAGCAAATTGTGTTCTCAAAACTATTTTCTTGAAATTTAAAGCTTTGTATATGCTTTGATGCCATTAAAACAAACAAAATATTAATAGTGGTGATGTCTGGATTAGAGATAGTTTTTAAAAATTTGTACTTTGTAGTATAAAATACATAGTATTTACGTAATTTTTAAGAAAATTATTTTAATAAAATATAGCAGTATTTTAAATCTGTATAAATCTGCTCTGGCTACCTAGAAATTTCAAGTGTTAGAATGAGTCAAGCTATAGAATAAACCCTTAAAAACCCTGACAGTGTGATTGAGCAGAAATACTTTTCAGGCTTCAAATGCTCCTTGACACTAAACACTAATTAATAGGACCCTAGGCAAGGGTAGAAAACAAGAACTTGCAGCAGATATATTAGGTAATGAATATGTAGGGTTTTAAACAAACCCTGGACCCAACACAGACCTAACCCTCTGGTACATGTTGATCTCTTGCTTGCCTGGTTATTGCAAATCTCCCGGTTTGCTCTTTTCCCTCTAGTCCACCTTGTAAATGATGTGAAATTAAAAGTAATATTAGCCAAAACTTACATAGTGTTTACTGTATGCTCTCACTTATCAATTCCATCTTCCTAAAACGTATTCCTCTTTTCAAAATCTTTCAGGAGCTTCCTCTGACCAAACCATGAAATTTCTTTGCTTGGCACTCAGGGAGCCCCAGAATAAAGCCTGGATCTTCCTTCTCCATTACGGTTATGGAGGTAGCTGTGTTATTAGAGAGCTGGAAAGGACCATCTATTACATTTTGCTTTAGGGAGCAAGCAGTGGATACAGGAATGGTCAGAGTGACCTGTGCAGGAGACTATAGCTTTTAGGGTCAAAGGACTGGAACCCAGATCTTGTGCCTCTCAAGCTCACCCCACAGGGACCTTTACCCACTGCATGTACCTCCCCTATATACCCTTCCTCCTCTCTGCCATCATATTTAAATTTCATCCTTCAAGGTCTAAGTCAAGCCCCCTTATGCAATGAAGGTTTTCCTGATCATATCACTCCATAGTGATTTCTTCATTTCTTTGGGCTAAAAGCTATTTCAATCTATATGATAATTAACTACATACTGTCTTATGATGTTTCTTCTTTTGTTGTACTGCTGCTTGTTCATACCCAACCAGATTTTTGTGTGTGCACCTTCTCCTTATTGAAAATATAAATTACCAAGCTGTTCTTTTAGCTGAAAAAGTAGTACTTTCACATTGAAAAAAATTAAATAGTACAAAAAAAAACCAATAAGTCTCCCTTCTATGCCAGATGCTCTATCCCTTTCCCTAGGGGCAATCGTAGTTACCAGTGTCTTGTATAATATAATCTTCCAGAAATATTCTGTGCATAGGCAAGCACATATGTGAAAGAGACATCATGTATCATTTTCCACCTTCCCTTTTAGTTACCATTATGACTTGGAAATGAATGCATAATAACATATACAGATCTCATTCATTCTTTTTAACTACTGGATATCCCATAATTTATTTAACTAGTCCCTCTAATAAGTTACAAATTTTGAGGAATAGTTGATATATACTAAATATTGAATGAATAAGAACATTTTGAAATATGGTTGTATTTTTCAGATTATAAAGAGAAAATATAGGGTGACTTGATAAATATGTCCCTTACCCTAACCTAGTATACCTGGGTGAAGGAAGAAAACAATTTGATAGCATTTAATTGTGAGCTCTTCAGACAGGAACACTTTTAAAGCTACCAAAAAGCACTTTGTGTTTGATTAAATGACCTTTTATCTCAAATGTAGGAATTTGTTTTCAGAAACATTAATTGGTTACCTGCTTTGCTCAGTAAACACTGTGCTGACTGCTGTTGGAACTATATAGATGTGTAAGAACTTGATATAGGAAATGACTAGAAGACAGTATTGACTTATTATGAGAGAGGTCCAAGGGAAGTAGAATAAAAGCACAGGGAAGAGATGTGGTAATTTGGTCTTGAGTTCTGAAATGGGCACTAAAGAGAGAGATGCAGGTACGTGTGACCTGGGATCACTTAACTATACTGTTATGTAATATTTGACATAGGTAATGTGTGTGCAAGTTTTAAAACATAGTAATTGGACAAATATTCATGAATCCATACTCAATCAAGAACATTACCAATACCACTGAAGCTACCTATGTACTTCCCCCAGTCCATCTCCCTGTCTGCCATCTAGAGTTACCATCAGATTACTTTTTATCCTGTCTTCTACTCTTGCTGCAAACACAAATTATATCCATGGATAGGTAGGTATACTTACTTACCTTGGTCCTGAAACCAGAAATGGATTATAAGCTCCCTCTGCTGGTTTCATTGTAGACACCAACTGGTTATATTTTTTCATAAGTGACACCATCACAGTGATAGTAATTATAATTTTTTTTATTGAGTACCTACTGTATATATTAAATACTTTGCATGTCTCATTTAAATTTTACAAACACCCTGTGAGGGAGATGGTAGTTTTCCAAATTTATAGATACGGGAACTTAAGGCTCAATGAAATTAAGTAATTTGCCCAAGGTTACCTATCTAATTAGGGCAGAATTGAGATTTGAACGTTGGTCTAACCCTAAATCTGTGCTCTTTCTTGCTGTCACTTAATTTATCTAAGGCATTTAGCACAGTGTCTGGCAGAGTAAACATTTAGCAAATGGTAGCTGTTATTATGGTGATCAGCAAGATGGTGATGAATAGAAAATTGGCAGAAGGACGTGTAAAACTATGCTTTGAAGTAAAGCAACATTCGAATTTGGAAACAGTTATAAGAATAGCAGTTGTGTACGTGAAATTATTCTCTTCAGGTATATCAGAGACAAATGACAACTACAGCCTGGGGAGGAATCACATAGCATATGAGACTTTTTTTTTTTTTGAGACAGAGTCTCGCTTTGTTGCCTGGGCTAGAGTGAGTGCCGTGGCGTCAGCTTAACTCACAGCAACCTCAAACTCCTGGGCTCAAGTGATCCTCCTGCCTCAGCCTCCCGAGTAGCTGGGACTACAGGCATGTGCCACCATGCCCAGCTAATTTTTTCTATATATATGTTTGGTTGGCCAGATCATTTCTTTCTATTTTTAGTAGAGACGGAGTCTCACTCTTGCTCAGGCTGGTCTCGAACTCCTGACCTCGAGTGATCCACCCGCCTCGGCCTCCCAGAGTGCTAGGATTACAGGCGTGAGCCACCGCGCCCAGCCAAGACCTTTAGAATCTATATCCTGCTTCCCACCCCGGCATCATCTTCTGCCATACTACCAGGCAACCTATGTTAGTCAGATGGTTGATCTGCAGTTTCCTGAATGGTTTATGCACTCTTCTTAGGCTTCCTTGCCCTAGCACCTGCTGCTTCCTTTTCCTGAACACTCATTCACTTGGCTAACTGCTGCTTACTCTCAGGACCGGGCTTGAGTGCCACCTTTCCTGGGAAGTCTTCCTTAATTCTCCAGGTTAAGCAAATTTATACATCTGTTATAACCATTATTACACTGTTATAATTACCTGTCTGCCCCACCAGACAGTAAGCTCTTAGAGTTGGCAATGGCCTCAGTAAATGTGTTTTGGCATGAACAAATGATCCTGACACCATCTTGTTGTAACCAAAGATCAATTCATTATGCCACACCAAATTAGATGGTTAGCAGAACATAAGCTTTGAAGTTGCTATTTTCAGCTGTGATACTGCAATCATATATAAACTACAGGTAACTCCTTCAAGAGGTGTTTTAGAAATCCAAGGGCTGGACCTCAGAACAGAGTGTTAGATCATCTGCTTTGGGCATGGGGGGGGGGTGTTATATGTAGTAGAAAAGAGCTATTAAATGGGATTTTTGAATAAAATTTGGGGGGCCAAAGGATTGCTGTTATTTAGTGGAACCAAGGATCAGGATTGATTAGGTATAATATTGAAATGGCTAAAGTAAGATGGATATACATTTAGGAAGTTTTAAGGGCTAGGCAGTAAACAAACAAAAAATGAAATAATTAAGTTCATCTAAACTTTTTTGAAAATTCTATCCTAGTGTTTTATAGCACTGTACAGTGACTATAATTAACAGCAATTTATTGTATATTTTCAAGTAGTTGGAAGAGTGGATTTTGAATGTTTCCAACACAAAGAAATAAGTGTTTGAGATGACGGATATGCTGATTACCCTGATTTGATCATTACACAATGTATACATGTATCGGAATATCACACTGTACCCCATATATATGTACAATTACTATATGTCAAATAAAAATAATAAAAGTGCAAAAAAGTTTTGAGGATTAAAATTCTAATGACTGTGTCACAAGCAAATTTGAATACAGTGAAGCTTTCTCTTTCTCTGAACAGTCTTTTCTTATGGCTCTTTTAAGTCAGGACTCATAGAGGAAAGATAATATCAGTGCTCTCTCTCCATATATATATATACATATACATATATATAAAATGGCAGCAATACTCATAATTATCAGATTTTTTTGGCATCCTTTGTCTTTTCTTATACGAACCTTGCTTTCATTCATCTTTCCAAGGTCTATAAATGCTGTATTTCAGTAGCAGACATTTCCCCAATTTTTTATTTATTGTAAATATACTAACAGCAGATTTTTAAAGAAACTAATCTATGTGTCACCCTTCTATCCATATAAAACATTTAAAAATCCTCAATTTGTCCACATGTATTTATATTTTTCATATAACTGTTTTTGATTTTGCTATTTTTTTACTTAACATAAAAACTTTTAAAACTTTCCTGTGTGTTTCAACTTAATGCTGCAAGTATGTTTGCTCTGTTACCAAATGTAATTATAAATTGTGTGAGGTTAGTTCTGTATTATCTTCTGTGTACCCAACACCATAGTATAGAATATGTGCAAGAGGACACAAAAGAATACATGGTCCCTGCACCCTGGAAGCTGGTAATCAGTTTGGGGAGGGGAGGCTTCTGGATACATATGATATCTTTTGTTGCTGACACATCACTAAATGGCCTGATTTTGAATGTAGCATAGAATTCTTGGTTTGTTTTTGTTTTTGTTTTTTTTTGAGATAGAGTCTCACTCTGTTGCCCGGGCTAGAGTGAGTGCTGTGGCTTCAGCCTAGGTCACAGCAACCTCAAACTCCTGGGCTTAAGCAATCCTCCTGCCTCAGCCTCCCGAGTAGCTGGGACTACAGGCATGCGCCACCATGCCTGGCTAATTTTTTCTATATATATTTTTAGTTGGCCAGAGAATTTCTTTCTATTTTTAGTAGAGATAGGGTCTTGCTCTTGCTCAGTCTGGTCTCGAACTCCTGACCTCGAGCGATCCACCCTAGCACTCGGCCTCCCAGAGTGCTAGGATTACAGGCGTGAGCCACTACTGCGCCTGGCCGAATTCTTGTATCTTAAACATAAGATATTCTTAAATAGCCAAATGCATTTCTGCTTTGCTACCCAAACACATAGATTGAGAAACATCAATTTAAGTGTGGTACAAATATCCAGTTTGTGCATACAGCTTTGAATTTTTTTTTTTAAATAAATGGTGTGGTGAGAGGAAATGGGTAACTCAGATGATGATTTTAGAAAACAGGATCCTGCCTCTCTCACAGCTATGGAAATTCTAGCCCACAATAGGTGACCACATTATTCCTTACCTGAAATCAGTCTCAGTGCAGTTCCCAGCAGAACAAATGCCAAGTGCTTGCAGCATTTGGGAATCTATTACATGTACTCTGGTAAGGAAAGAAAGCTTTCTATTTAAACAGTGAAATGGCCCTTATAGAATTGTTATTGACAAGAAAGAACAGGTAAAGAGGCTGTAAGTAGACTTTAGGGATCATGTTTTTTGGGGATTGTAGTTTGAAAGTCTTTTTCACTCAAGGCAATTGGTACAGCACATTTCAGGGCCTTCAGTGGAAAACTATAACTGTTGCCAGAAGGCACCTTTGACTGCTAAAGACCATTTATCACATCTTAATCTTAACAGAGTCATTCGCAAAATATAACTAATTCTTTTAATTTTTAGTGCCCGCATGGGGTGGCCAAGAAGTAATGAGTCATAACTCTCAGGTGCAGCTATTCAACAGGTAACATCGAGTGTAAATTTGCATTTATCCAACTAAAAATCATATACTTCATAGCTAACGTAACAGCTATATACACAGCAAATACTTACCAGGCTTCTGTAAACAAAACTAGCTATTATGGACAGACCCAAAAGTATAAGGGAGCAGTGTTTTATATTCTTTGATTTCTTATCTGAAGGTAGATCTAAGAGTGCTTTGCAGACTTTTTCAGATAACAGTTGACATTTAAAGGGTAGAACATGTTCCTTATTTGTAGACTTGATTTACTGCTCCTGTATCTAAACATCTAAGGATATTAACAGTTTTCTTAAAGTGGAAGAGAATTTGTCCATACCACTTAAAAATGAGTATGTATTAATTACACATAAATACATTTGGAAATCAGTCTAATATGAATGGATAAGCCATATTATATGTTCAGGGGGAAAAATGTAATGAAGAGATCTTTGTATTTTTCAGAGGCTTTCCAGGGCACTGTGCCCCATAGGTTGGACTCTACACGTTATATATTTTCATGTCATTTGTTGTTTCACCACCACATAATAACAGATCTTCCTGAAGTCTGATTGATGGTGATTTTTAGCTTTTTAAACCTTCAGCTTATGGTTTGTGGAATATAACAAAAAAGAGTATTCTTTTTCTTATTGAGAAGAGTAGTGTGTGGTATAATTCATTCTAATCTGATTATATAATCTTGCACTTATAGTTTTTAAAAGGAAGAAATTTAAATGTTTATATATTTACAAAAGTAATATATGCTTATTATAAAACTTCAAATACTACAGATATCTATAAAGTAAAAAATGGAGATAATTCCATCTTCTAGAGACAACCACTGTTAACAGTTTAGTGTCCACATGTATATTTCCAAAAATCTTTTTTCCTACTAGGGAGGCTGAGGCAGGAGCATTGCTTGAGCCCAGAAGCTTGAGCCCAGCCTGGGCAGCATAGCAAGACCGTCTTTTAATAAAATTTCAATGCTTCTACAAATGTATCATTATTATTTTTCTAATAGACTTAAGCTATTCATACTATCTTGTAACTTGATTTGTTTCCTTAATGATAAATCTTGGACATCTTTCTATATTGTACATAAATCTATCGTATTCTTAAGAGCTACATGGTACTACATTTGGTAGTGATTTATTTAACCATTCCTCTATTTGATGAGTTGTTTCCAAATACAGCAAACATGCTTATTATGTTTATCTTTGCACACTTGAGCATACTGCTGTAGGATAAATTCCTAAAAGAGGAATTTCTAGATGAAATGTTGGCATATCTTTTCCCTAGAAGATCATTTTACACTCTCAGCAGCAGTTATGGGAATGCCTGTTTATAGTTTCTCCAAAATTAGTTATCAGTCTTTTTAATCTTTGCTAATTTTTATAGGCAAAACTGGTATTTGTTTTAATTAATAGTTAAATATTAATGGCAGTGAGCATCTTTTTATGTTTATTAGGCCATTTGTATGTTCTCTCTGTGAACCTGCCTGACATCTTAAGAAAAGTTTAATCATTAGATTAGCTGTAGGCTTTCCTAATAATTGCTGTATAACTCTTATTTCTGTGTCATATAAAATATCTAATTAATACCTTAAACAGAATGTAAAATTAAATGTGCATATTTTGTGCATTTTCTGAGATCATGTTTTTTTTGTTACCTAGAGCCATGGAACTGTTAAGGGTAAAAGGCCAAAGATCCTGGTCTGTTGGACTGTCAGTAGCTGACCTGGTTGACAGTATTGTAAACAATAAAAAGAAAGTGCATTCTGTATCAATTTTAGCAAAGGTAATTGTTATTCTCATTCTCACATATTATAAATACAAAACCAGCAAAATTGCTGTTCACACTCTAACCCCAGGTGTTTTCAATGTCACCAGCTTTTAGAGTAACGTGGGAATAGGCAATCTGGTCTAAGCCCTGCTGTGCTTGGCTGTGGGAAGTCTGGATTTCTACCAGGTTGCCTTCTCACCCTCGTGATTTTTGGGAATCTCCAAATAGTGTTTATATAGCCATAAACTACTTCTGGTAGTCATTTATCACCTCAGCCAGCCAAGTCACCCCAGACTGATGTGCCAGAAAGACAAATACTGCATGTTCTCACTCATATGTGGGAGATTTAAAAAAAAAAAGTTGATCTCATGGAGGTAGAGAGTAGAATGGTGGTTACCAGAGTTTGGAAAGGGGGCGTGGAGGATGAAGAGAGTTTGGTTAATGGATACAAAAATACAGTTAGATAGAAGGAGTGAGTTCCAGTGTTCAGTAACATAGTAGGGTGACTATAGTTATAAATAAGTTATTGTATATTTCAAAATAGCTAGAAGAGACACTTTGGAATGTTCTCACACAAAGGAATGGTGTTTGAGGTGGTAATATCCCAATTACCTTGATCTGATCGTTATGCATCATATGCATGTATCAAAATATCACATGTACCCCATAAGTACGTATGGTTATTATGTATCAATTTAAGAAACAGAGATTACTATATTTGTGCCCAGAGACCATGTTATGCCCCTCCCCAGGAAATCTACTCTGACCATCTTTTTTCTTAGCTCTCAACCTGCTACCCATATTGCAGGGGGCTAGCTTACCTCCCCACAGAGGGAATATCTTTGACCAAGCTCCTCTCATCTTTCAAAAATTTTTTGAAACAATAACTTCAGTTTACAAAAATAAATGAACAATTTTTTTAATTCAACTTGTATTACTTTGTACTAGAACTAGAAAAGCAAGAAAATATGCATTTTTATGATATTAACTTCTTTTCAGTGATTTATGTCTATTATAATCCGTATTTTTCTCATTTCAGGGAAATTATGATATAAATAATGAAGTGTTTCTAAGTTTGCCTTGCATCCTGGGAAGCAATGGGGTATGTGAAGTTATCAAAACCACAGTGAAAGAAGATACAGTGACTGAGAAACTCCAAAACAGTGCATCCTCAATCCATGGTCTCCAACAACAGTTAAAACTTTGATTCTCAAGTGCAGTTGCCTGAAAGAAAAGGTCATTTAATTTTGCCCACATATATAGATTTGAGAACCTCTGTATCTTATTACTTATTCTTACAAACTGCTTGGTTAAAGTAGATGTTTCTCGGTTAGCTTTGTGATTTCAATCCTTAAGGAGTTGGATAAGGAGAGGAAAATCTAACTTTCTTTGGTGATCTTGAGATATCTATACTGTTCTTTAAACCTACATTCATCTGCAATGTGCATCATTTTAAATTGTATATCCTAATTAGCCAGGCATGGTGGTGCATGGCCCGTAGTCCCAGGTACTCAGGAGGCTGAGGTGGGAGAATCTCTTGAGCTCAAGATTTGGTTATAGTGAGCTATGATGGCGCCACTACACTCCAGCCTGGGTGCAAAAGAGGAAGACTCTGTCTCTTAAACAAACAAACACTATATATCCTTAACTAAAAGAACTTTCAGCACGTTGGGAATATTTTGAAAGTAGTACGTCTTTAAAATAAAATTACTCTTTGACTTTTATAATAAACATGATAATCTCAAGGCCCAGTATGGATTTACAAAATCTGTGTTAGGTATACACTCAAAGATCCAAGATTTTAAAGTATTAATGTTTCTTTTACAAAATATAGTTGGTAGTAATGGTAAAGCATTTTATTTTCCTTCTTCAAATTCCTTAGCTACCAAAAAATGGAGAAAAATTTTATCTGCACTTTATAATGGTAAAAGGGAAAGGAATTTTTTTAATATATGTAGAAAAAATATACCTTAATTTCCAGTGGGACTTCCTTTCTGAAATTTTCTGTAACCTTTTCTTGGACTATATAAGAATCTCCAACATCTCATGATTTAGTGTGATATTAGTAGAACCATAGAGAAATGTGTATTTTTAGTGGAAATGGATTATGAATGAAGCAGTTTACTTTAAAGCCAAAATATGAGACTTTGATGAAAACCACTGGTCTTAAGGGGGAGAGGCTCGATGAACTGATGGTTCTGAGCAAATCCTTTAACCTCTCCTAAAGAAATGATTGAGTACATACACTTTGGTGATGGTTCAAGAGCAATATTTTCATATGTGAAAGACAGTTGTGTGTCACAATAGTAATAATATGGTAATAGTAACAGCTAACATCAACACTTCTTATATACCAGGCAGTGTGATGAGCACTTTATTATTTTACTGAATCCTCACAATAACCCATAGAGGTAGCGAGTATTATCATTATTTTATAAAAGGAAATTGCCCAAGAACTTATGGCTATTAAGGGGCACTTATCCATACAATTTCTACTTTTTCTAGGCATTAAAAGGGGGAAGAGGCCTAACAACCAAAATAGTTATCACAAAACCCTAAAGTTGGGGTCCAGTACACTACGAAAGGATTACTTCCATTCTCCTGTAGGGGCTTCCTTTTTTTTTTAACATAGTTTTTAGAAAGATTGATTCTCTGGATTCCAAGACTTGCCCTCAGCAAGTTGTAGAGGGGATACGCACTGAGTTAGGTGTTTATTTAACCATTCAGCTATTAGTTGTTAGGAGCCTATTATATACCAGGCATTAATGGTGAATAAGTCTGTACTACATACAAGCCCTCATGGTCCTTACAATCTACTATGGGAGATACAGTAATCAAATCTCACAAATAAATGTACAATTCCAAGTGTAATAAATACTGTGAAGAAGTCCAAGGTGCTTTGAAAGCATTTAACAGGTGAATCCAAACTTGGTCAGGGAGATAGGAGGCAGATGTTTTATAAGGGCAGATATGTCCTAGGTAGAGAGGAAACAGTCAAATTAATGCTGATTTAGTATAATAACGGATGCTTATAATGAGGAACTTTAGTCATAAAGGTCAAATTATACTCAGTATCCCATGTTGAAGAAAGTTTTTATAAAAAAGCAACTCAAAGTACTGTAAAAAAAATTAATAAACAGTTTTTAATATGCTTGGAAAGATTCCCACCAGAATTAACTGGATAAAAACTTTGGACATTTGAAGAGTTAGCATTAGTTCTATGTAATTTCAGTACATAGGTAGATTATTGTGGTGTTACTCTAACAGTGTATCCATGCTGTCCTTTTGTATGAAATAGGAAAGCAAAACTGAAAGAACAGGATGGGTGTGATGGTTTATACCTGTAATCCTAGCACTGTGGGAGGACTGCTTGAGCCCAGGAGTTTGAGGTTGCAGTGAGCTATGATGACGCCACTGCACTGTAGCCAGGGCAACAGAGTGAGATTCCATCTCAAAAAAAAAAAAAAAACCAAAAAACTGAAAGAACTATTTATTGTGTTTTTTAAACTAGCCTTTTCTTATGTCTGATAATGAATTAGAAATTAGATAATACCTAATACCTCGTTTTTAATATACTCTTCAACAATAACCAGAAAATATTGTGTACTAGAACTACCAAGAATTCACTACATTAATTACAAAAGGAATGTGTCAATATAACAAATACTTATTGAGCACCTACTGTTATTCCACATATTGTGTTAGAATCTGAGTATTCAAAGATGAATAATCATCCTTGGTCTCTGGAAGGCCACATATAGAAGTAATTCCCTATATCTGATATTTCCTTGGGTGTTAAGTATTAGCAATCATGTTGTAAGTCCTATGTATAAGTTAAGCACACCACAACCACCTCATTATGATTTGGTGACAATTTGACATTCACAATGCTTCTATTAACTTTCACATTTTCATTTTTCCAAAATCATGTAGTGCCTGTTCTTGTTACGGTTTTTAGTGGGGCTTGGATTAAAATGCTTTCTTGATGTTATAGCAGAAGATAAATTTTTATTTTCCAATTTACATTATTTTCCTTAAATATCAAGAGTAATGAATAAAATAAACTTTGATTTTAAAATCACCAGGTGATGCTTGATTTATTAAGTGGAAGGAAATTTATTCTGATTAAGGAGGAAAATTTTTTCATATAATTCATACAGCACCCAGGATATTTAGATATTTTGTTTTTAAGTGGCTCAAGTGCAAAGACATTTTATTAATTGTTTTGAAAACTTTTAAAATTTATCTTTAGCAAGAAAATTTTTTAAATAATATGTTACCTAGCACTCCTCCAATTCATAAAAGCAGAGTTGCTCTAAAGGTTCTCCTGATTAAGCTGAGGATTTAACAACAGTTTGAAAGCCACATTGTTTTTAAGTGACATAAAACAGCAGGTGCAGTGGAAAGATAGACTGACCTCTAGTTTGGTTTCACTGGAGCTGTATGCTTAACTAATGTAAGGGTATCCAAAAATAACGGTACCTATTGGGACAGCATTTATTTATGTGTGTATTGGGAACAATTTATAATGATGTTTCCACATACTGTTAATTAGGCCCTCTGTGTATGTGACCTTCACTTAGATGCCAACTTAGAAGGGAATCAATACACAGCCTTGTTCTGATTAGCACTATACTAAAACCATCCAAACTATCATACTTTACATTATCAAACCCAAGCTTTACGATACCCTAAATGATACTGTGCCTATATAAAACTGGCAGTGATGTAGAATAAAGATGACTAACACAAGTCACCATGAAGAACTTTTTTGGGAAGTAGAAATTCGATTAAGATCGAGTACCTATTCTTGCATTGTACAAGACCGTGAAGATGTGAAGATAAGCCTGCCCCGAAGGACTTGGGACTTTGTCAGTGGACAGGCTAGTATACAAACAGCGCAAAGTAGTATGCAGCTTGCATTGTCATTTATGTGTGGCCACAGAGAAGAAATTCTGACTCAGGGAAAGATATCCTAGAAAAGAAATTACTGTCTGGCTTCCTGAGAAATAAGGGCTCTACACTTTGCGCTTGCGAACAAAGTACGAAGGACTTTTAAACTTTACCACCACCACCACCAACCCAAAACAAACACACCTGATAATCAGAGAAACCCTGGGCATTAGTTGGAAAGAACTTAAGCCCGAGTCAGAAGTGCACGTGCCTACTATTATCACCAGGGCAAGTCAGCTGCAGAACAGTTCTCAGCCAGCTCGGCGCCCTCCCACTTGATGAATCAGTGATTAAGACAAACCCTTCTTGCTTCCTCCCTCCCCTCCCTCAGCTGCTTCCTTAAGACTAAAGGCGACTGTAACTATGAAATACCTGCCAATCTTATCCCGGCCCAGGGTTTCGACCCTCGGAACAGGCTTGCCCTCATCTTTGAGACCCTCCTCGTCCTGCCGAGTCCGGCACATTAGGGACGGGTCGTCTGGAACCCACCCCACGCAGGACCTCAGCCCCACACGGTTCCCACCCTTCTCGGCAGGATGGCGGCCTCGGAAGTGACGTAAGGGAAGCGGAAGTGCTGGCGTGGGGCAGGTTTCCTGTTGTTTGAGGCGGGGGAGTGGGGGGCTGGCCACTTGGTCTGCGGTTGTGCGGGGCGGCCTAGGGCAGCCCTGGAGTGGCTGACCCTCTGCCTGCAGGGACGAGAGTCTCGAGGCGGCCGTCATGGCGGTGTCGGAGAGCCAGCTCAAGAAAATGGTGTCCAAGGTAAGCCAGTCCCCGAGCGCGCCCACTGCTCCCTTCCGCGCCCGGCCCTGCCCGGCCCAGCCCAGCTGTCGTCCTGGGCAAGCGGAAAGCCCCTGTGCGGTCTTCGGTCGCCCGCGCGGCCCTTGTCCCCGAGGCTCCTGCTGCCGTGTGCCGGAATCCCTGATACCGGGGCGGGGAAGGTGGGGGGCGGCTGCAGTCAACAAAGGCGCGGAGCGGAGGCCGCCTGCCACCTGCAGCCGCCCGCCCTTCTCTCTTCTGCAGAGTTTGGATCTGTGTGCGGGGCAGTCTAGTTCTCTCTTAGTTTTTATAAACACAAAGAGGGAGTTGTACTTAGTTCTCGATCTGAGGCAATCCTCCTCCACTCTGTTCTAACCTAGGGATCCTCTTCGCCCTTGCCTTGCCGGCTCCCGGAAATTGTGGCCTTTTCAGTTTTGTATTCCCCACGCAGCGCAATACCGGACCCTTGGGAAATCAGTAACTATTGGTTGAATTGGCTCAATTATAAGTAAAAACGTCTAGAGAAGCTGAAGCTAAAATGTCAGTCCCTCTGTACGCCAGTTGAATTAAACAGAAGTCCATTACTGTTTGAGGGATTTGCTAAGAGTAACTACTATTAAGTGTATGCTTCTCGTAACGCGCATTTATTTGCTTTGAGTTTAATTTACAATCTTCACAGCTCAGGACCGGTGTATTTTTTTCATTAAAAAAAAAAAGCAGGCATTTTATATTTTAAAGCCGTGATTTATTTTGTAATTACTTAAAACGTGGCACCTGACATCAGAGTGGCATGGCTTTTGTTATGTTTTGTAATTAACTAAACCTAATTAGAATAAAATACATGTAACGTGATTTGAGAGCTGAGACTTCTCCAGTTCAGCATAGCTTTGGATACTGTTGTCAATGGTAGCAATCCACAGTTTAAGCGGTTTTTAACTTCTGATAAAACACACCATTATGTATAAAACTTTTTTTATATGCACTTTTTTTTAAGTAAAATCATCCCTATAGTCCTTGAGTGAGGAGCGAATAACCTCTAAAGAGAAAGTGATGGAATTCAAAAGAAAGCCTCTCTGGGTTGTCTAACCATATCTTCTAGGCGTCTTGATCTTTTGATAAAGTAGTTATCCTTAATTATAGAGGAGGTTTTGGGGAGCTGTAGAAAATTATGACCCAGGTAAAGGTCTACACTTCTAACATTTTTATATCGGTTTTTGAAAAAAACAGCATATTGTTTTACATACTACGTAATTGAAGAGTATCTGTTCCATGACATCTTTGATTTTTAAATTGATACCATAATCATTAAGATTTATTACTCAATGTATATGTATTTATATAAAGGACAGGAATATCCAAATACTGATTCATTTTTCAAATCCTTATTAAGTTTCCTAAGCATCCTCTAGAGCAGTGGTCCCCAACCTTTTTGGCACCAGGGACCGGTTTTGTGGAAGACGGTGGTGGGGAGGGGGAGCTCAGGCAGTGATGCCAGCAATGGGGAGCGGTTGTAAATACAGATGAAGCTCCGCTTGCCCTCTGGCACAGGCTCGCCCTCTGGCACACCGAGTTCCTAATTCCTAAGTTTCATGTCTGACAAGTTTTCCATGGGTTGGGGGAGGAGGGCGGGGCAGGGTAGGCGGAGCTCCGGCGGTGTTGAGCGGCGGGTTCCTAATAGGCCACGGACTGGTAGGGACCGCGACTCTAGAGGAACCTGCCATCAAAGACTAAGGCATCGTTGGAAAGTATTTTATTCCTCCACCTTCCTTCCCCACCACCCAACCTCTTTTTACCCTAAAAACAAAAAAGGAGATAGTGAAGAGGTGGGAGAGGGCTTCCTACCATCTTTTGGTTTTTGTCCCAACATCTGGAAAACTAAGAATCTTTTACGTGATTATGACAGTTCTGAGCATCAGAATCCCTTCTCTACAGCCTATGAATAGATAGGATAGGAATAGTAAGTAGGATAATAGGAGCAGTTTGTGGTGTTCCTTCCTCGTAAGGAAGGGCTAGCTGGGAGTGTTATCCTTTCTTTTGGGTGTGGTCTGATGTAGAAATTGTTAGCCAGGACCTTGGACGCATGGTGGGGGTGAAGGTCATTGTCCTTTACTCTTAATATGATTGTGGGATCTCGACACCCATCGCGATACCCTGGGCCACCTGCCTTATGTTTCTTTTTTTTATATATTACTACTGATGATTTTTTCCTTTGAGTGTTATCTTAGCTTCCAACTTAAACGTTTTAGTTTAACACTCTCCTCTGTCATCATTTTAACAAATAACAGAGGTATATTAATACTATGTTAGTCGATCTTTCTTTACACAAATAACTTTCCACTTCAGATTTTTTATATAGATTACCACTTGTATTCTTACATAGTATATCTACAACTTTTCTATAGGTGGATTCACTGCTAAATGGGTAGAAGAGAGCTGACCCATTAAAGATTGCTATACACCTCACACTGTTTTAGGTTCTAGAGATACAACAGTGAACAATCAGACAAAAAACTCTATGCTTCTGGAATTTAAAATCTCATAGAAGACAGTAAACAATTAAGTACATTAAGTAGTATGTTAGAAGGGATAAGTGCTTTAGAGAAAAGTAAAGCAGGAAAGAGAATTAGAGAGCACTGGGCGGGGGGTAAAATAGGATGGGTCCCAATTTTACATCAGATAGTAAAGGAACGTCTTTCTGAAAAAAGCTATTTGAGCTCATCTGAAAGAGGTGAAGAAACAACCTGTGGAACAATCTGGGTTAAGAATATTCCAGGAAGAAGGAAAAAAAATGGAAAGGCTGTGAAGACAGGTTTGTTGTGCATGATAGTGGAACAAACAAAGGAGGGGTAGGGTGACTACACTGGAGTGAGCAAGGGGGAAGTGGTGGTGTGGGCCTAGACATTGAGCATCAGTGGTGTGGGAGATTCTGGAGGGCCTTACAGGCCATTGTAAGGACCTTGGCATTCACTTGGGGTAACATGGGAAGCCATTGCTCTGTTTTAACTGTTCACAGTATTACTCTAGCTGCTATGTTGAGACTAGACTGTAGGGGGTTAATGGAGGCAGAGACAGCATAAGAAGGCTCTTGCAGTAATCTAGATGTGAGGTGCTGGTGGCTTAGACCAGGATTGTAGCTCTGGAGATAGAGAGAAGTGATCAGAATCTGGATATAATTTGAAGGCAAAGCTAACAGGATTTTCTGACATATTTGCTGTGGATGTGAAGAAAAGTGGCATCAGGATAACTTTAAGGCTTTTGGCCTGGGCAGCTGGAAGGGTGTGTGTGTGTGTGTGTGTGTGTGTGTGTGTGTGTGTGTGTGTGTGTGTGTGTGTAAGACAGTAGGAGGATTAAATTTAGGGGGAAGATAAGGAGTTCAGTTTTGGTCATGTTCAATTTGACATTCATTAGAAATCCAAGTGGAAATGTCAAATTGGTAATTGGATACATTTTCTGGAATTCAGAGAAGAGATTCAGACTGGAAAATTTTAATTGGGAGTTATCAATATATAAATGGTATTTAAAACCACGAAGGATCATCAAAGGAGTAAGTTTAGATAGAGAAGAGGACCAAGGACTGAGCCCTAGAGCTCAATAATAATTGGTTAGAAGAAGAGAAAAACCCAGCAAAGAGACTGAGAAGGCACAGCCACAGACAGGAGGAATACAAGTGTTGATGTCCTAGAAATCAAATGAGGAACTTTTTTGAGGTTGTTTTTTGTCTAGCCTCTCTCTGTTGCTGCAGTGCAGTGGCTTAATCATAGCTCACTGTAATGTAACCTCAAATTCCCGGGTTCAAGCAATCCTCCTGCTTCAGCCTTCCAAATAGCTGGGACTACAGGCACGTGCCAGCACACCTGGCTAATTTTTACATTTTTTTGTAGAGATAGGATCTCACTTGTTGCTCAGGCAGGTCTTGAACTCCTGGCCTCAAGCGATCCTCCTGCCTCAGCTTCCCCAAGTGCTGGGATTATAGGTTTGAGCCACTGTGCCTGGCCAAGAATGTGTTTTAAGAGGAAAGAATCAATTTGGTCAAATACTGCTGATAGGTTAAGTAAGATGAAGACTGATTGGCCATTGCGTACTATGTGGCAGTTATTGGTGCCTTTGATGAGCAATTTCGGTGAAGTGGTGGGTACAAAAGCCTGTTTGGAGTGGGTTTGAAGAGAATGGGTCTAAACATTGAGCCTCAGTGGTTGCTAACATCACCCAGATATTTTGTGCTTTCTGATGGAAAAATATCATATGTGAAATGATCTTGCCAAAGAGAAAGAGAGGAAGAAAAAATATTAAAATGTTTTTTAAAATCATGAAGAAGATCATAACTTCTAGATCCAACTACTGATTCACAGGAACATATATATTAAACTATGCCAAGGAGATGCAATTACCAAATTCCAAGCCATGGGAGCCTCTTTAGGACAAATGAACAGATTTCTTCAAAAAATAAATTCCAAGGGGTAAAAATAAAGATGAGCCCATCAGTTGAGTGTTTCTCAACTGAAACTAGATGAGTAAAATGTGGTATATCCAAATAATGCATATTATTCAGCAGTAAAAAGATGTGGAATCCTGGTACACACCACAACACAGATGAACCTTGAAAACATGCTAAGTGAAAGAAGTTAGTCATAAAGAACCACATTTTGTACGAATAGGCAAATCTATAGAGACAGTAGATTAGTGGTAGGGTGAAGGCAGGGGTGGTTGGAATGGGCATTGCTAAAGGGTATGCGTTTCTTTTTGGGATAATGAAAACATTCTAAAATTGATTTTGGTAGTTGCACAGCTATGAATGTACTAAAAACCATTGAACTGTACCTTTTAAATGTATGAATTATATGGTATGTAAATTATATCTCAATAAAACTATTAAAAAGTGAGAAAATTTATAAAAGAAAGACATCTTAACAAATTGTAATGTGTGAACTTTACTTGGATCCTGATTCAAACTAAAAAAAAAAATTGTATGACATGAAACTGGAAATTTAATGATATTAAGGAAATGGTGATTATTTTAGTGTGGTAGTATTGTGAGTTTTTAAAGTTCTTTTAATGATAGATACTGAGATATTTATGTGATAGAATGTAATGATTTGTTTCAGAATAATACAAGAGAAGGGAAAAGTGAATGAAATTATAGAATAAATAAAATTGGCTAAAAGTTGATTATTGTTCAGGTTGCATATAGGGTGTTCGTTATACCATTCTGTCTACTTTTAGATGAAATTTTCCATAATAAAAAGTTTTAAAAAGAGTATACGAAGAGAGCAATCAAAGGCAACAAATGTAGGCAGCTTTGTGGTGGTAGCTAGAGGGCAGGGGAGTTCAGGAACAGGTTCGTTTGTGTAAATAAGATGGGGAAAAATAAGAGTATGTTTGTATGCTAATAGGACTAATCCTGTAGTATGGAAAAATGGGTGCTGCAGGACAAAAGAGGACAAGAAATTCTGAAAAGATACCTTTGAGTAGATTGGGATTTATTCCCTAATTTTTCTTGTATTTTCTTCCTTATCGTCTATCACTGTCTCTTTATGTTGGTTTCTTTGGCTTTATATTCTGCTTCTATTGAATGTTTTGTTTTTGCCTTCACATTTTTTATATTCAACAGTTCTTTCTTCTTTGAATGTTCTTGTTTCATGGGTACAGTATCATTTTTTTTCTTTGAAGTTATGAATCCTAATTCTTTTAGAAATTTTCTTCTGTTCCTTACATAACCCCTCTGTTACTTGTTAGTTCTTTCTTTTCTGTTTATTTTGGCCTCTGGCTTGTGTATTGGAGTCTTATTGGAATAGCTGACTGCTCCTTTTTAAGAGAGAAGCACTAACAGCTGATTGAAAGGTTTGTGCCTGGATGGAGCTTGTCAACTAGTGAGCTTCAGTGTATCACCTGCCAGGAGTGTGTAAGCCAGGTTGCTAGTTCTCCTGTCCTGGAGTAGTACAAAGTGGGGTGAAAAATACAATACAGCAAATGATACATAACTAAACAGTTGATATTGACAATGAATGCTGCAGTTTGATGGAAAGGGAGAGAGAATTATAGGCTAACAGGAAGTCTGGAGAAGGATTCATTAAGAAGAGGGAGAAAGTTGTAGGCCAGGTCTTCAAGAATGATTGTGATTTGAGGCTGGGAACTGTGCCTCACACCAGTCATACCAGCGCTTTGGGAAGCTGAGGCAGGAGGATTGCTGGAGGCTACGTGTTCAAAACCAGTCTGGACAACATAGCAAGACCCAGTCTCTACAAAAAAATTTTTAAATTAGCTGAACATGGTGGCGCATGTCTGTAGTCTTAGCTATTCATTTAGCTAGGATCATACTACTGCACTTCAGCCTGGGTGACAGACCAAGACCCTATCTCTAAAAAAAATAAAACATACAATGAAACTCATTTTTTAAAAAAAAGATTTGATTTGGTGGTGGGCCTCTTAAGTTGGACAGAAGAGCTAAAATGGAGGTGAGTAGCTTAAGTAAAGGGTTCAAATAGGTGGCAGGAGAGAAAGCTGTTGAAGTTCTTTCCAGCTTTTATTAATGGTAAGGATTAGTGAACCACTATATTTTTAAGAAGAGTGCTATAAAGAAAATAAGATTTTAGGAAAATTAGTCTAGCAGTAAAATACGTGTGTTCATTTTAAACTAAATTCTCATGTGATTTTGCTTTTCAGTACAAATACAGAGACCTAACTGTACGTGAAACTGTCAATGTTATTACTCTATACAAAGATCTCAAACCTGTATTGGATTTATATGGTGAGTTTATGCAATAAAAATACTAATTACTGTACTTTGAGTTTACTCTTTTTGTTAATGATTGTAGGTTTTCCATTTTCCTTTTAAGTTTATTGGTTTTTCAATTGTAGGACTGAACCTCCACCTAGTAAAAGTGTTGGGGGTTAGGAAATTGTAAGCTCTAGTAGTAACATCCTATATTTCTTTAGTTCGTTCAAGTTTTTTTTTTTAAATTCTAATATAGAACTATGCACATTTAAACCTAGGAAGAGATGTTAAAGATAGTTTAATCCATTTCCCAAAGTGCTATCCCTAGACCCCTGTTGTGAAGAATGTTGTTCGGAGTGGGGAGTGGAGACAGAATTCTGTGGTTAAGTTTGAACAGTTATGAATTAAAATTAAATGGGATTCATTGCACCAAGATTTCTGAGAGCCTTTAATATGCTGATGCATTATATATCATCAAGAGGAGACAGAATATATTGTACAGTATATTCTAAGGTTATTTAAATACTGAATCTCCCCCCCCCCATAGCATCTATTTATATTCTCAGAAACATATTTGGAAAAGTATACTGTGGACTGTCCCTGTCGTTTTGTAACTGAGGAAAATATTTTTTAATGTGGTCTTTAATTCTGTAGGGTAGGTAGGTGGCAGTTTGTCTCTACTTTTTACTGAGACAAAATAAAGTTGGGATTTATATATGAAATGACAACACCTGGACTTTTCCTTTTTTAAAAATAATCTTTTCTGTCCTCACCTAATCCTAATATAATTTCTTCAACCCTGTCTCCTTGAAAACACCTAATGTGCCAGGGCCAAGGGAAAACCCATGCTGCTTCCTATCCATTATGAGACCCTTGGCTCTGAAGGCAAAGAAATGAATTTTGTAGCTGAGACTTTGTAAATTTCACTCACTCATATGGCTTTGAAAACATTAGGAACCTGGTGAAGAGAGGTGGGAGGCAACAGAGGGGCAGTCAGTTCTGTATTTCCTGGACAATAAAGAGATGAACCCAAAGTCCTCTTCAAAACCTAGGGCACAATTCCCCCTCATTTTGACCCACCTTATTTCTGTCCACATACTATACTATGGTATTTTGAACTACAAAAAACTTCATATTACTAAAATTAAAGTTTGTTTTAAAATAGCTTCTATGGAGAGAAAAATGACTGGGGCTAGAACTTTAAGTGTCTAGGTTTTATTGCATGTAAAAGAATAAATATATTGATCAAAACTGATAAGGACTCCAACATCATCAAACATAACTTGTATAGCTTCATAATAGCTTTATATGGCAGGACCAAGTGTAAACCATTGTTATCAACATGGTTTTAGATGCCCAGGCGCGGTGGTTCATGCCTGTACTCCTAACACTTTGAGAGGCCAAGGTGGGAGGATTGCTTGAGGCCAGGAGTTTGAGACCAGCCTGAGCAAGAGCAAGATCCCATCTCCACAAAAAATAAAAATTAGCCAGGCGTGGTGGCATGCACCTGTAGTCTCAAGCCACTCAGGATGCTGAGGCGGGAGGATTGCTTCAACCCAGGAATTTGAGGTTACAGTGAGCTCTGATGATGCCAGTACACTTTAGCCAGGCAATACAGTGAGACTTTGTCTCAACAACAAAAATACTTTTAGAGTAAACAAAGTCCCAAATTTATATAAGGTGTTTTGTAAAATACGCACAAAATAAGAGTAATTTGTAGTATAGTTTACAATTGTTAATGGTAGTAAAAGAACCCAGGTCAACAATTATACTCATGTGTCACTTAACAACAGGGATATGGTCTGAAAAATGCATCTTAGGTGATTTCATCATTGTGAGGACATCATACACAGAGTGTATAATACTTACATGAACCTAGATGGTATAGCCTACAGTACACCTAGGATGTACAGCATGTTGCTTTGCTGAGCACTGCAGGCAGTTGTAACACAATGGTGTTTGTATATCTAAACATAGAAAAGATACAGTAAAAATGGCATTATAATCTTATGGGACTGCTGTCATGTTTGCAATCTGTAATTGACCAAAATGTCATTATCCTGTGCATGACTGTAGTTCTATGTTCTCGTACTACGCATTACAGCCTTTTCCCTATGTGATACAGTGTTAATTACAAATCATTGTTACAAATAATAGCAGTCCAGGTAATCCAAAGTATGTGCCTTAATTAAATTGATTGCCCAATTAGGGCACATTTTAAAATTATAGAATTAAGTAAGCAATTATTTTAATTGTGTATTAGGGCACATACACAATTATAGATTAATTATAGATAGAAAAAGTGTGTGGCATGAGCGATTGATATTAAAAGAAAACATCTATCTTTACGAAAACATTTCTTTTTTTATTTTTAATACTGACTACTCAGGATACTGAGGTGAGAAGATCGCTTGAGCCCAGGAGTTCAAGTCCAGACTGGGCAACATAACAAGACCCCCATCTCTAAAAAATAAAAAAAAATTGTGGTTTAATACTACATTGGGATTGAGAATGACAGTGAGGATAAACATCTGGGGATTTCTAAAATATAATGATACTCAGTTAACATTTAGTATGGTCTCATTTGATAGTGATTTTTAAATAGTTTTATAATCATGTTAGTTGAGGACCAGGAGCTCATATATACTGGGATGGTAGCACTCACATTCATTTTTCCAAGTACTACAGTCACGTTCCATACAATATTTTGGTCAGTGACAGCATATATGATGGTGGTCCCATAAGATTATAATAGAGCTGAAAATCTATCACCTAGTGATGTATGTAGCTGTCATAACATTGTATGGCAACACATTACCTTTTCTATGTTTGTATATACAAATACTTATCATTGTATTATGACAGCCTCCAGTATTCACTATGGTAACATATAGAACAGGTTTGTAGCCTAGGAGCAACAGGCTAAACCATATAGCTTCAGTATGACTGTAATTAAAGCATCTTTTCTTTACTCATTCAAAAGCTGATCCTATTGAGTGAATCAACAAAGTATTCTTTGTTATTGGGCAGAATGGATGATACATTAACAAGTTAGCCCTTTCAAGGATAATAATGACTTTTAACCAATGTTTCTGAAAGAATAACTTACGTGGGAGCCTCTCTAAAAATGCTTATGATTACATCATTGTTTTCCTTTCAGTTTTTAATGATGGCAGTTCCAGGGAATTAATGAACCTCACTGGAACAATTCCTGTGCCTTATAGAGGTAAATTTCTTGTGTTATTTATGTTTCCAGTATAGATGCATTTTGATTACATAATAAATAAGTTGGCAAAGAGTTACAAGTAAATTAAACCTACTCTCTCATGGCTTTTTCATGATAATACAGAGATTTTTACTTCTAATTGAACTTCATTTGGCAGCAGCACCTACCATTTTCAGCTTTTTAAAACTTCCTTACCAAGATGTATCAACAAATAAGTGCCTAAGTACACTGGGGGAATGTAATGTTTCATAGAATCAGAGAATCTGAGAACTAGAAAGGGATCTTAGTTGCCTCCTAGTTCAGCCTACCACACCATTCAGACTTTTCTAACAATGGGAACCTAAGATAGAAGCTTTAAAGTCAGGACAGAGCTAGGTTTGAGTTCTCATACTGTAATCTTACCAGTTTGGTAACATGTTAAAGATAAGCATCTGTAACATTTGGATAAGATTACCTAACTCAGGGGAGATGCGAATTGATGGAGATAATGTATGTAAAGGACTTGGCACAGAGCCTAATATATAATAATCAGACAATTAAGTGTAGCTATTATTTATGGTTATGATGTTGGTGATAATGCTGATGATAGATAATTCCATCTCTTTCAGCCAGTCATCCACCCTCTGCTGAAATACTTACAGTGATAAAGATTCGGTTTCATAAGAGACCATTTTGTTTTTGTACAGCTCTGTTTGTTACTGTTTGTTAATTATTCCTTGTGACTAAGACCTATGTCCCTGTAACTTACCCACTGATTTCACACAGTTCCTGCTATGCATGAAGCAGTAGGGATAGGGGTTATAGATACAAAGGTTAATAAAGGATGTGCCTTTTCTGGAGGAACTCCCAGTAATAGGGGAAGCAGAAGGAGTAAATAGATATTTACACTATTCTATAGCTGCAATAGAATGATAAAATGAAAAGGTGCTATGAGATTGCAGAGGAGAACAAGGTCACATGGGACTATCACAGAGGAAGTGACATTTGAGCTTGCTATTAAAGGATGAGTCAACCGTTCATGACGGGATGCATGTTCCAGGCAGAGGGAAAAACACTTAATTGAGCATCAGCATTGTATAAAGCAAGTATGATAAATTTTGGGACAACTGAGTGAAATTCAAGATTACTGACTTTGCCTTTGCCCTCAGGAAATAAATTCTGGTGAGGGAAATAGGTATGGGGTGTGCATGTGTATAAACCTCCTCTGTTCCCTCAAACCATTGTTCATAGAGTAGAGTCCATAAGCCTAAGTTATTCTGGCAAGTTCTTCATTTTCATAAATCAAAGAATCCCAGGTGCTGGAAATATGTTTTATGTATTGGCATATGTTCTATTGGTGCTTTTCTTATTGTTCATTGTAGAAGTAATTTGTGTTAAAAAAAAATCCAGAGTCCCACAAATATCTGATGTCTTTAGGTGAAATTTATATATACATACTTATATGTAGTGAAACTGTTTCTAAGGGGAAAAAAATGTATCTGAATTATGTTAGGTGACTGAAATAGTTATTTGGGACTTTGGTCTTAGAGCATAGTAAGAAAAGGCTGTAATTTATGTTTAATATATTAAATGTATTGGATCCTTTGAAACACTGTTTAATTTGACTATGTATAGTCAGATTTCTCAACTGAGACAGATGCTATTACATAAAGCAAAGAGAAGGGGATGACAACATTGATTTTGAATAACTACCACTGAAAATGCCATATGCATTGATTACAATGTGGACACCAATCAACATATGTTTGACAGTTGAATTGGGTTTTATAGTCTGGCTTTTGGCAAGGGAATTTCAAGTCTAGCTTATTGTACCATTTTTCTGATACGGCACCTTAATCCATGTTCTTCCTTCCGTTTCTCTTGCCAGCAAGCCTTATTAACTGAAATGATGAGTCAAGTAGCAAATAATAGATTGAGTCAAAAGATAATTCATAAAGAATGTTTTATAGCAGCAAGCAGGCACTGGCAAAGTACTGATCAGTTAGCTTCTTTGTACTGCTGATATATTTTACAAACTAAAAATTTAAGAAACTGATCTTAAATAGAACTTTGAAACATGCAATATTTGTTGTGGTTTTTTTAAGTGTTGCTTAGTTGTAGCTCTCTCTTCCTTACCTATTAAGCTATTAATTGAAAAATAACAAAAATAGAGTAACAAGTTTCTCTTTCTTTCTCAGGTAATACATATAATATTCCAATATGCCTATGGCTGCTGGACACATACCCATATAACCCCCCTATCTGTTTTGTTAAGCCTACTAGTTCAATGACTATTAAAACAGGAAAGCATGTTGACGCAAATGGGAAGATATATCTTCCTTACCTACATGAATGGAAACATGTAAGTATCAATAGTGTTTTGTGAATTAGGTGTATTTTATATATTTCACTCCCTAGCCCCTGCTTTTTGTTAACACTCAAGGAAGATTCTAAGGAAAGATAAGTTCAAATAATGGACTGATCACTGAGTTGAGGGTAATTAGAAAAGGCTCTCTAAAAGAAATATATCTTAAATAGAAAGAAATTATCTGGCCAACTAAAAATATATATAGAAAAAATTAGCCGGGCATGGTGGCGCATGCCTGTAGTCCCAGCTACTCGGGAGGCTGAGGCAGTAGGATCGCTTAAGCCCAGGAGTTTGAGGTTGCTGTGAACTAGGCTGACGCCACGGCACTCACTCTAGCCCGGGCAACAGAGCGAGACTCTGTCTCAAAAAAAAAAAAAAGAAATATATCTTAGATTTGCATAGAGCTTTATAATTTACAGAATACTCATATTCACTTTTATTTGCTTGAGTTGAACCTTTGAAAGTAGACAGGATTCACATAGTGGGAAATGCATTTAAAAAAGACTATCCCAGTGGTGGGAGATATATTTGTAGAACTCAAATCTCATTACTTAAAGCATTCCTGTCAAGAATAATAGTAGGGAACTTCTGTTCCTGCCTTTGGTGATGTAACTGTGGCAGACTAGTGTTCCTACCTAAAATAACTAGAAAAGGCAGAGAAAATACAAATGATACCTGTTGGTAGGCTTTGGAAAGCTCTTGAGACAGTCAAGACTTAAAGGGCCAAGATTCTATAGAGAAGGGAATAGCAAAGAGATGAGCCAGCATTCTGCCAAAAACTTTTCCTCAGGGGTATTTACTGATTCTTGATGCAGGGTGAGAGACTGAGAATCTGGGCAGAGGGCCTTAGCTAGCAGGCAGGGAAGCCTGCAGATTTCTAGTAATCTCACAGGGCTGAAAAGACAAAAGTTTCAGTTCTATCTACCGAGGTAGCCAGGACTTTAAGATCTGAGATTTGGGAGAAAAGGAAGCCACACAGAGATAACGTCAGTCAGATACTCTGAGTTTCCCTACCTTAAGAGATATGCTGAATTCTTAAGCTTCAAAGACAAGATGCTAAAATGCTAAACAGAAAGCTACTGAAAAACAGCCAAATTTTCAGCAGTCTCAGGTTGAAGAAGAAATTGGTGTTCAGAACCTTATCAAGGAACAGGGTAAAAGTAAACATCCTAAGATCTTAGTTGGCACCAATGGAGGAATACTCTCAGGAGGGGGAATACAGAGAGATAATGAGCCTTACAAAAAACCCAGCCTTGGTTGGGCACGGTGGCTCATGCCTGTAATCCTAGCACTCTGGGAGGCCGAGGCGGGTGGATCCTTTGAGCTCAGGAGTTTGAGACCAGCCTGAGCAAGAGTGAGACCCCATCTCTACTAAAAAAAAATAGAAAGAAATTAGCTGGACAACTAAAAATATATATAGAAAAAATTAGCCGGGCATGGTGGCGCATGCCTGTAGTCCCAGCTACTCGAGAGGCTGAGGCAAAAGGATTGCTTGAGCCCAGGAATTTGAGGTTGCTGTGAGCTAGGCTGATGCTATGGCACTCTAGCCTGGGCAACAACAGAGTGAGACTCTGTCTCAAAAAAAAAAAAACCAGCCTTGGGTCAGCTCAGTCCCTGATTTTACTGAGTTGATTCTCACTATATCTGTCTGCCACAGGATAGGATGAACCCTTGCTGGAGGGAGATAATGTATAGATGCTCTGTAATTTTTCATGAACAATGTCCAGCATACAGTTTAAAATTATTGAGCCGGGTGTGTTGGGTCATGCCTGTAATGCCAGCACTTTGGAAAGCTAAGGCGGAAGATCACTTGAGGCCAGAAGTTTGGGACCAGCCTGAACAACGTAGTGAGACCTCGTCTCTACAAAAAATTGGCTGAACATGGTGGCACACGCCTGTAGTCCCAGCTGCTGGGGAGGCTGAGGCAAGAAGATCGCTTGAGCTCAGGAGTTGCAGGTTGCAGTGAGCTTTGATGATGCTACTGCACTCTAACCTGGATAACAGAGTGGGGCCTTGTCTCAGAAAAATAAAAATAAAGGCCTTAAATAATACTGTGACTGCTGCTTCTATCCATCCTTAAATTTGTACCAGTATGTTTAAATTGTCCATTGGCAATAAAATAGGTTTTGGTTAGCTCTGTAGAATCAAAAGGACAGTACTATCTGAATTTTGCAATATGCTGCTTTGACTAGTGCTGTTTTTATATACATGAAGCAAGAGCCTTGTTGTAAAAAAGGCTCAACTTTAAAACACTCAACTTTATCAAAATAAGTTTTATTAAATGGAATTTTTATGATTGAGGTCCTACAAAGAATATTGTCAAGCTGAGTTGAAAACTGATGAGAAATGGCCAAACTTTTCCTTCTTGCTGAAAAATGATTCTGTAGCTGACTTGAATTTGTTTTCATTTTTTTTAGCCACAGTCAGACTTATTGGGGCTTATTCAGGTCATGATTGTGGTATTTGGAGATGAACCTCCAGTCTTCTCTCGTCCTACTACTTCAGCATCCTATCCACCATACCAGGCAACAGGGCCACCAAATAGTAAGTAGAACCAAGATTTGATTTGAAAACTCATGTAAACAAAGTCTTACAAAAATTATTTTTAATGAGTTCACTTTGCTTTTTAGCTTATCACGTTAGTGAATTTTTTGGAGGTATTCTGAGGCCCCTCATCTGCATGTACAGATTCCCACCCAAGACTGGCATTTGGGCTTCCATTTGTGGGTAGAAATCTACGTATGGGTGTGCTGGATTTCAAAATGGGGAAGAAAGAATGCTGGAATAGAGCTAGAATATTTAAAATTATGCATGCTTCAGAATAGCATCATTTGATCAGCTTGTGAGCAGATATGACTTGAAAGGTAGTCTGACCTTTCCTTTCCCTTTGCAACTCCAGGATCAGTGTTGTAGATAAGGTTAATTATAAGATCAACTAAATCATTCCCATTCCAGCTATTCTGGGTATACACAATTGGACCTCTAGCTCCCAGCTTTCTCCTCTTTAGTACAGCCAATTCCTGATTTTACCTTGTGTGGAGTGGTGGGGGCATGGAGACAATATCAGTTCTCCCCTAATTAATATATATTATCTCTATATTTTTGAGTAATTCTTACTGATACTTTAAAATCACCCTGAATAATTCAGAAGTTGGTTGTACTTACTTATTTTGACTTGACTAAATCTGTATTGATTTGATTGTGTTTTGAGCAGTGATTTTTTTTGTAAATTTTGTTCAAGATTATAATTAACCGAACTTACTTATAAGACAAATTATGTGAGCTTTCATTTTTTCTTCTGCTGAAAATTATACTGTTCCTTTTTAACCATTCTTTCTTGAAGAACATCTTAACTTACAAGCTGAATGGGAATCTAGCAGAAGGAACTTTTTGAACCCATTTCCCTTTCCTTCCCTACCTTCCCAGAATAAGTTTGGTTTTAGGGTTAGCATCTCTTTTAATGAAAACACTGGTGATTCTTTTGGAACAGAAATTTGTCTTCATCTTAGTATTCTGTTGAGTCTAGTGCCCAAGAGCAGAGAATCTTGCTTAAGTTTGAAATACCAGATCTTTCCTGGTCTCATTGCTTTTGTTTATTTGCTCAGAAAATATAGTCAGTGACCACTCAGGACAAAGGTAACCCTTTTCAGAAATTTAGGTATTCTCCTAAACAACATTTTTTTCCCTAAATTTCTTCCCGTTTTACATTGACATTGGAAGTATAGTATTTTGAAAAGAGAGCACACTATTGTCACTATTGCTGTTCAATTTTGTACTCACTGTAAGTCACCTTAAACACTACAGAGCAAATTTAAGTAAATTACTGAAAGAGACCAATTTATTGGCCATCCATTCCCGTTTTAATACATTTCATACATTTAGCCAATATACTACATTCTTAAATATAACTAAAGAAATGAAAGCTTGAATTCCATCCTCCCCATACACCAAGAAATAATCCAGAAATTTGGATATGTACTTAAATAAATATTATCTTACAGTTGAAAAATTATACACTTTGGCCAGCTATGGTGGCTCATGCCTGTAATCCTAGCACTTTGGGATGCCAAGGCAGGGGGATCGCTAGAGGCCAGGAGTTTGAGACCAGACTGAGCAACGGCAAGTCCCTGTCTCTACAACAAATAAAAAATAGAAAAATTAGCCAGGCGTAGTGGCGTGTACCTGTAGCCCCAGCTAATTGAGAGGCTGAGGCAGAAGAATCACTTGAGCCCAGGAGTTAGAGGTTGCAGTGAGGTATGACGACACCACTGCTGGGGTGGCAGAGCATGACTCTGTCCTCTCCCCCGAAGAAAAAGAAAAAAATATATCTGTATACACTTCTATTATTATCATGACTCAAAACAGTTTTGACCTCCCAAGATGGCTTCTGAGCTAGCTGAGTCACATAAAACATAGTTATAGGCCAGGTGTGGTGGCTCACACCTATAATCCTAGCACTCTGGGAGGCCGAGGCAGAAGGATTGCTTGAGGTCAGAGTTCAAGACCAGCCTCAGCAAGAGCAAGACCCCATCTCCACTAAAAATAGAAAGAAATTAGCTGGGCAACTAAATAGGAAAAAAAAATTAGCTGGTGTGGTGGCATACATCTATAGTCCCAGGTACTCAGGAGGCTGAGGCAGAAGGATTGCTTGAGCCCAGGAGTTTGAGGTTGCTGTGAGCTAGGCTGATGCCACGGCACTCTAGCCCAGGCAACAGAGCAAGACTCTGTCTGAAAACAAAACAAAAAACAGTTATACCTCATTTTTTGACAACTAACAGTAATAATCAACTTTTTTTTTTTTTTTTTTTTTTTTTTTTTTGAGACAGAGTCTCGCTCTGTTGCCCGGGCTAGAGTGAGTGCCGTGGCATCAGCCTGGCTCACAGCAACCTCAGACTCCTGGGCTTAAGCGATCCTACTGCCTCAGCCTCCCGAGTAGCTGGGACTACAGGCATGAGCCACCATGCCCGGCTAATCTTTTTGTATATATATTTTTTAGTTGGCCAGATAATTTCTTTCTATCTTTAGTAGAGACGGGGTCTCACTCTTGCTCAGGCTGGTCTCGAACTCCTGACCTTGAGCAATCCACCCGCCTCGGCCTCCCAGAGCTAGGATTACAGGCGTCAGCCACCGCGCCCGGCCTATAATCAACATTTATTGAGTGGTAATTATGAGTCAAAGCTAAGTACTTCGTATAACATTCTCATTTAATCCTCACAGTAACCCCATGTATTAGGAATATATATTGTATCCCATTTTATTCTAACTCTAAAATTACTTCACCCTATTATCTGCTTCCTTGACAGTCTTGGATCCAAAAGAATATGTTGTTTCCCAAAATTAAAACTCGGAGGCTTTAGTGGAATTACTAGCTTTTCAGAATCTTAGAAATAAAAAATCGCTTATAATTATGAGGAAATTGCTTATAAATACGAGGTGGTGGTTTGTATGTATGAGAGAGAAACTGGCATGGGAGGGTGGTAATTGACTGTATGTTGCTGACACTTAATAGTGACCTCATCTTTTCATAAGGATGTTCAACTGTGCTTTGGGCCTGGGAAGAAACAGTGTTTTATGGAATCTAGCAGTTGTGATATTTTGAGAGTGTTTTTCCTTTCTGAGTTATTATTATTAAACATCATCCTAGCTTCATTATACTTAAGAAATTTACTTATGATATCTATAGATTCATCTCAACAAGAAGATTATGAACTCTGGGGCTTGGAGATGTATGCTCAACAATGCTGGTAATGGCTTCTAAGGCCCTTTTTGATCTGAGCCCAGCATACTTCTCCCACCCACTTGCATTCTGTGCCCTAGAAGGCACCACCTCTCTTGTCTTCAAACCTTCATGTATCGATCCTCTACTAGATCATGTTTATTTATCCCCACCTGCTAGATTTAGATGAGCTTCCTTTCCTGGATGATCTCATATAAAGCACTTAACTTACCCTTACCCTGTACTTACCCTGTCACAGCACTTATCCCTCTTCATTATTCCTTATTTATCTCCCCAGCTAAACTCTAAGCAACGTGAGGCCAAGGATTCTTTTTCTTTTTTTTTTTTTTTTCTTTTCTTTTTTTTGGTCAGCAAATCCCCCTGTCACATAGAAGGTACTAAAATATTTATTAATTGGATTAAGGCCTAATTCATCATTGTATTCAGTGAAAAAAGTTTCACTGAGGAAAAACTGATTCTGAGAACAAGTCCAGTTAGGCCAAAATTAACTTCTTTTCATTTTCTTCCTCTATGTTGATTAGCCTCTTGGCACCACTGATCTTGTTCTAAGTCATTTGTGTTCTCTTTGAAGAATATATAAAGCATTTTTTAAGCTTACTGAATTGTAATCTTTTTTCTCCCTAGTATTTCCAGTCTTTTGTTTTGTATTTTTAACCTGTCTAGATGAATATAAGCTTTGTATAGGACTTCTCATAGTAATTTAAAGTCTTTTAAAGTCCTCAAACAAGCCAACAAAACCAGCTGTGCTAATTGGTTAACATAGTCCTAAAAGAAATATTAAAAGATTTCTTAGGTATAATAAAGAGGTCACTTTCTAAGAAACTGACCTTGGACCAAACGAGGCCAGAATTACCTTCTCTAAATTCCAAGTTAAACCAGCTCTTGTCTCAGGTTATTGACTCCTCGAGAACTTTTACCCCTGATCAGGTTGACCAGTTTGCCAGTTATTCCTTGTTGGTATTGTCACGAGTGCTGTTGTGACTCATGTTTAATGATTTGAGAGTATGTGAAGGTGGGGTGTTCTGTTTTGGTGTTGAGCTTTGGATTCTTTAACTGTATAAAATTTTGCTGTGGTTTGACAGTGTGGTGTATCTTATTCAATAGCCAGCTTACTCAGGACTATGCATATTATTTTTAAAATGTTAAAAAATTGTTTTTAGCTTCCTACATGCCAGGCATGCCAAGTGGAATCTCTGCATACCCATCTGGATACCCTCCCAATCCCAGGTAATGAAAAATTATCTTTTGAATAATTTTATTAGAAATTCTATTAGATCTAGAATCAAAATACTAACTAGGGCATTAAAATAAATTTAGTTGTCATTTAATGAAAGGTAAAACTTGGTTTATTAGTAGAATTTTATGGTATATGTATGTGGTTTGAAAGGAGTTTTTTCCAATCTAGAGAAATGCAGCTCCATTTTCTTGACAGAGAGGAAAGGGATGGGGGGGTTGGTAATGACAGTGACCTTTATTGGTTTTGGACCTTAAAATCCTTGCTACTTCCCTTTTAAGAACTTTGTATATCCAGTGCAGATAGCTGAAAAGTTAATGGAATACTACTTATAATGAATTCAGCCAAGGAGAAAATTATTTTTATACTCTTAAAAAAAAAACCCACCTTGCCAGGCACGGTGGCTCACGCCTATAATCCTAGCACTCTGGGAGGCCGAGGCGGGTGGATCGCTCGAGGTCAGGAGTTCGAGACCAGCCTCAGCAAGAGCAAGACCCCGTCTCTACTGAAAATAGAAAGAAATTATCTGGCCAACTAAAAATATATATAGAAAAAATTAGCCGGGCATGGTGGTGCATGCCTGTAGTCCCAGCTCCTGGGGAGGCTGAGGCAGTAGGATTGCTTAAGCCTAGGAGTTTGAGGTTGCTGTGAGCTAGGCTGATGCCACGGCACTCACTCTAGCCCGGGCAACAGAGCGAGACTCTGTCTCCAAAAAAAAAAAAAAAAAAAAAAAAAAACCCACCTTATCTTTTCTTTAAATTACAAGGAACCATTTAATGGTTCATATCATGTGGTCAGACTTGTCCCATATTTATTTATTCAGTTCATAGACCACATGTACTATCAACCTTTATTATCCATTTAGTAATAACATAGGTAAATTAATATTGAAATCAGTCTTTAGATAACACACACTAAAAAGTCAATGAAAAATAATTATTTAACCTATGTTTGAAATATGTACATGTGTCAGTGGTAATCCAGACATACTTTCCAAAGATGGTTGTTGGGCCAACTTAAAATGCAAGATTGGCATATACTGATGCCAAAATGAGATTTGTAGCTGCTCTAACAATTAACAAGAAAATTTTAACTATGCTAACTCTTCTTAGCTTCATATAACCCAGTCATAATCCTCACAGATAAATGCTGCCAGATTTCCTGAATACCTGTCATAGATAAATATGTGTATGTACATATATAATATCCAGGATCTTGAATGTTAATTTAGCAAAGTTATTTCTTTTCTGGGCCTTTCTTAATTTGAGGGACCAGCTTTAAAAGGTGGTAAGCATTCTGTTACTTTAGATAGGTAAGCAGAGACTAGAAGAACATCTGTAAGGGACAATGGGGAAAGATTTCTATGATAGTAATATATAAGCAGGTTATAAGTTTTAGTTTTCTTGAGGCCCTAAATTTTCTGATTAAGTTCTAGAAATGGAATCCTGTCTGACGCCTTAAAATTACAAGCCTTTATAAACAATAAAGCCATTTAAGAGAGACTTGTAGGTAAAAATGAAGGCTGAAAATACTGACAGAAATATAAATCCTACTTACTTGTCTTAGATAACCGTAAAAGTGTTCCAGAGATATAATGCTTTTTTCCTTTAAAATCTTTACTCTCAAAACATAACATGCTGATGAGTTGTTAAAAGGTAACTATTTAAATTGCCATCTGTATCTTTCTGTATATGCAAGGTCTTGGCAGAAGAGCCTCAGAACCTTTCTCTTCTTCTTTCATCCCAAAGTAGAATTAATAAATCAATAGAATTAATTAATAAAAGAAGATTCTTTATCTTAAAACTTTTATGATGATAGTCTCTTGTTGCTATAGAAAGTTGGACTAGATGATTTTTAAGTTCACTTCCAAATGTTAAGATCTTTCAAAAGTTTTTTGTGGCACCTGCAGCATGTACACAAGGAAACTAAAAGGTATATCAGAGTGATTGTTGGGTTTTGGTATATGTACTACCAAGCATATATTAAGATTATTAGGAAACAGTTGCTGATACCAGAAAAGACAGAAAATGGTAAGTGCTGTAATGAATAAACAGAGCTCTAAAGGAGAGGTCACATCTGGTTTGGAGGTGAGAGCTTAGAGACAACTTCTTAGTTGAAAGAACTGGTTTATGAAGATGACCTTAAAAAAAAAAAATTAGACATTAAGGGAGCAGCAAAGAGTCATGATAGTTTATAACTGAGAGGAAACTTGCCAGTTACCAAGCCCAGCTCAGTCATTTTCTGTGAGCAAAGGTGCGAAAGCCAAAAAAATTCCAGGAGAGAATAGGGAACACTCTAGTATGGCTGGAAAAAATAGGGTTATGGGTAGGAGAATTGAAGAGAATGAAGGTACAACTTTCACAGGTAGTCCAGATCTCCCAAAACCTTCCCTGATCTCTAACTGATCTTTTCTACTGTGTATCTCCTGAACTTTTATTTAGCATTTGTTATTTCCTTCTATCAGAATTGTTTACAGGGATCTTGTCCTGTTTTAATTAATAGCTTTCATGGGGAAGAGATTGATTCATATCTTAGTTATTACCTCAAGCATGAGGAAACAGTATCTTGAATACAATAAATAGTAAATTTTGAAGGGGTACATAAAGAAACAGGAACATAAGAGTATAGGAAAATTCTTTTTAAAAACACTTAGGTCAAAAAGCTCTTTGACTCCCACTGCCTCACTTGACCAGTTAAAAAAAAAATCTCTTTGAAAAAGATTTGCTATGTAGCACAAATTGATTAATAATCTACAAGGATCAGAAATTGTACTACCCAATTATTTGTTTACTTAAGAAACATTATTAACCCTGAACATGGAGAATAACCATGAAGGGGACATTGAACTAACTAAATAAACAGAGTTCTCTGAAGTTAGTATCTGTAGGCCTAGAAGAGTTTTATACCAAGTTACTGAAAAATTCAGCAATATGATCACAGATTGTCTTTGAAAAGGTATGCAAAATGGGATAAACTCCAGAAAAGAGCAGTTACTCCAGTTTTCAAAAAGGTAGATTCAGAAATTTCAGTAAGATTGATGGTATTTCCTTACATTATAGCATGGATTACTAAGAGACTAGAAATAAAAGTACTGTTCAGTAGCCTCCATCATGTGTCCACTGTGAACAGAAATGCTTAACATTTTTCCTTTTTGATTTTGCTTTTAAACTGATAGATAAGAGAGCACCAAGATTACATTGACTAGTCAGCAAGTCACATACAAAATTTTTTATTGGGGACAAGTTATAAAGTGTGAGCTGGTAGTACAAATAGGGGAGTCTTCAAACCACTGCACTGAAAAAAGTATTATTGACCATGAACTTGGAAAGAGCTTTTGCTCCAGAGCTGTAGGCTAGCTCTTTTTAATCAGTAATTTTAATGGACTTATAGAAGGCATGTTGATCAGAATTGCAAATATCATAAACCCGACAATTGTAGCTAAAGTAGAATTAATCAAGATTTATTGTCCAACTAACAGGAAGCTAGTAATCATCCTTTTTTACTTTTCTTCTGTATTATAAGGGAAACACTGATAAACTAGTGAGCTTTCAGAGGAAAATGGTTAGATGTGAAAATCATGTCCTGTGAAGGATGGCTGAAGGAATTAAGAACATTTAACCTGAAGAAGAGAAGACTAAAGAAAAATGTTAGAAGTTTTCAAATATTTGAGTGTTTGGAGTCTTCAGATACTCGAGTAATCTTCCAAAGTGCAAATTTAGACTATTATTTAGAAGTTATATTAAAATGATGTTTAGTGTTCAATAGAGAAAGATGATCATTTGTCAAGTATGTTGTAAATGATATTTATAGATAGGAGGTTTTTGGATAGGAGATTAGAGGAGAATACCTTTAAGGAAAGTTCCTTCTGGCATTGATATAAATGTAAGAATAACACAAATTATCCATAGAGTGAGAAGAAAATTTTTTTACACTACTTAAGGAGTATTTTCACATTAGATATTTGCAAAGGTTACCAACGAGCCACAGGTGAAAATTAAATAGTATCATTTCCCTATAGACTAGTAAATCCAGTGTCATTAATGGAATTTCCGTAGAACTTTACTTGAATAAATACCTGTAACTCTAAAACTATAAATTCAATAACTGGTAAAACAAGCATATATCAAGCTTAAATTCCTGAATGGGGTCCTTAAAAATACTGTAGTGTTGGGTCATCTTAATGTTTAATGTTTTTTGTTCTTTTCTTTAGTGGTTACCCAGGTTGTCCTTACCCAGCTGGTGGTCCATATCCTGCCACAACAAGTTCCCAGTACCCTTCCCAGCCTCCTGTGACCACTGTTGGTAAGTACCCTTGAAAAATTTGTGTTTCTCCACACAAAGTCAAAGTCTCCTGTTGTGAAAGGTGCATTTCACTTTTACTTGTGAAATTTTAGCATTTTCCTTTTTCTTAGAGGGAAAACTGATGGTCAGTATTCTGTAATCTGAAACTTGAAGTAAGTGATTTATCATCATATAAACGAGCCTTCTACCAGAGCATAAAAACAAATCTGATTAACTGTTGTCACTTTATCCTGTTTATTATATATGTTCATTGGTGAACCTTGTATGTGTTGAGCAGACACTTAGATTTTCCTCACCTGGCTATATGTAAAAACAGATGACCATCTTTAGGAGAAGAAAGCAGCATGATTTAATATGAGTGGGTCAAGTATGACAAATTATTGTAGACCAGTAGTTTCTACTTTTTTTGTGTTGTTTATTAGAGTTGCCTGAAATATAATTTTCTTCAACTAAGAAAATCAAAGCAATAAGAGAACTTTTATAGACTCCCACCCCCATTTATACCTACCTCCCAACCTGTACCACCATATCTGCCTTCTCCCTATTATCATAGCTCAGCTCTCTTTGCTTCTGTCTAAAACTGGTTTCTCCGCTAGATCTTTCCCCTCTAACTTATTATTCAGAGGCATCATTTCAACAGTTTCTCCCCTCTTCATTATCAAGTTTTGTTCTCTACTGGATTGCTCTCATCAGCACACAAAAACATGCCCTAAAATAAGTGTAAAGACTCCACCTCTTAACCCAAACCAATGGAAAGAAATCCCATGCTCGTGGATTGGAAGAATTAATATTGTTAAATGACCATACTACCCAAAGAAATCTACAGATTAAGTGCAATCCCTATCAAAATACCAATAGCATTTTTCACATAAATAGAAAAAAACAGTCCTAAAATTCATATGGAACCAAAAAAGATGCCAAATAGCCAAACCACTCCTGAGCAAAAAGAATAAAACTGGAGGCATTGCACTACCTGGCTTCAAAATGTATTACAAGGCTACAGTTATATTATTAGAAAAAAACCCACATAAACCAATAGAACATAATAGAGAACCCAGAAATAAATCCACATATTTACAGCCAGCTGATTTTTAACAAAGGCACCAAGAACATACACTGAGGAAAAGATACCCTCTTCAATAAATGGTGCTGGGAAAATTGGATTTCCATATACAGAAGAATGAAACTGAACCCTTATTTTACACCATATACAAAAATCATCTCAAGATGGATTAGAGACTTAAATGTAAAGCATGGAACTATAAAACTACTACAAGAAAACATAGGGGAAGCACTTCAGGATATTGACCTAGGCAGAGATTTTTATGGCTAAGACTTTAAAAGCACAGGCAACAAAAATAGCAGAGGGGTGGATGGGAGTCAGAAAAAATTAGATAAGTAAAAAACCAAAAATTAGCAGGGCACAATGGCTCACACCTATAATTCTAGCACTCTGGGAGGCCGAGGCGGGAGGATTGCTAGAGATCAGGAGCTTGAGGTTGCTGTGAGCTAGGCTAACGCCATGGCACTCTAGCCAGGGCAACACAGCGAGACTCTGTCTCAAAAAATAAAATAAAATATAAATTAATAGAGATTGCATTCATTATACCAGCCTGTTCTGAAAAAGTGGTAAAGAAGGCCAAGGATGAATGCAGATCTTGGGACCTTAAATACCTCTTTCTGACTCCTGTCAGTGTAGGTTTTGAAAAGCATTTAAAAGAAAATCAGATAATTTATTTTGTCATCTCATTTTATAGGTTTTTTGTTACCTAGATCTGCAGTCCCGAACCCCCAGGCTGTGGCCCGGTACTGGTCCATGGCTTGTTAGGAAATAGTGCATGCATCACCACCTAGCTCCACGCCACCCCGACACACACACCCACACACACCCCACCTCACCCTGGTCTGTGGAAAAATTCTTCCATGAAACTGGTCCCTGGTGCCAAAAAGGTTGGGGACCACTGACCTAGATAAACAGCCTCCAGCCTAACTTGACTTAAAACCAGCCCTTCATGAGATTGGAGCTCACCGAGAGCTTTGAGTAAGCTAGTAATAAACGTAGTTATTGAATAATGAAAAACCAGTTGTAGGTGATCTGGTGCTTCTCACTCAATCAGGTCTGAGTAATTATAGTGATATTTTAATGAACTTAACTATCATATAAGGGAGGGAAAAGTTGTATTCTATAACTTAAGTTCTTCCCAGAAGTCATTGTAAGTACAGGGGTGTTTTTTGGATATCATCTTTGCAAATGATTATCAAACATTTTCTACTGGAAGACCAATGGCAAAAGATACGGAATTTGGACAACTTTCCTTACATTTTTCTGTCCATTGCCTGCATTATTTACCAATAAGAGCATCAGAAAGAAGGTAAACTTTCTTTTCTTGATACCTGAGGATAAAACTTAAATTTTAAAAAACTTGAAATTTCTATTTTCTCCAAGTTAAAGCATATGTTTCTTAAGAGCAAAACATTTTTGTCAGAACTAGGCATATAACTTTCACCAAGTTTGCATTGCAAAACTATAAGAGAACTTGAATTCTGACGTTAAAACTATTAGACCACCACCATTTATAAAGAATAAGTTTAGGAGACATTAATACTTGTTTGTGTTCTCTTAATAGCAGATTCCAGAAGAAAGCAGAAGTAGGTTTGGATATGTGGTCATTTGAGCATCTTCTGGGCTGACACACATGCTGTGTACTTTTATTAGTTGTTTGGGGTTTTTTGTGGTTTTGTTTTTGACACTGGAAAAGGTTTATCTTGTCATTTGTCCCATATCCCACTTGGATTTTTATATATTTTTTGGATTTTTATTTTTATTTTTTTTGGCAACACCTCACTCTTTTGGCCAGGCTAGTGTGCAGTGGCATCATCATAGCTCACTGCAACCTCAAACTCGATCTCAAGTGATCCTTCTGCCTCAGCCTTCCAAAGTGCTGTGATTACAGGTATGAGCCACTACACCTGGCCTGGAGTATATTTTTAAAGCAAAACAGAAAAACACTATCATTTTGTTTTAGCTACAGCCATTCAGCATATGCAAACCAAAATCATGCTTTTAAAATGGATTTCACATATACAAAACTAACTTCTACAAAACCTCAAAACCAGAGCTCTTGAAGACTTTTTCCATAGTCTAGCTTCTGTTGAAAAATTACTTACCTGTGATCTTGAATTTGTTAATTTATCCCTACTTTGCTACTTTGGTAATAAGTGAGTAATGAAGGAACAAACCTATTCACACAGCAAAAAAAAAAAAAATCTAACTGGTAACAGCCATTGAAACTTAACACAAAATCCTCTTTCCTATTACTGTAGGAGCAAAAGAAAACCTGTTTTGTCCATGAATATATATCTTCTTAACCAGTTTCATGTATTTAATCCCAAAAAAGAGCACCAGGTGAAACATTATGAAGTTTCTTAACCACCACTACCACCCCCACCTCTGTCAAAAAAAGAAGAGGTTTAAAAGAATTTAGTGATTTCTTAATCCTGGTGCCAGCTGAGTATAAAAGTTCTCTTTTGAAGGTTGACTTACTTCAGGAGGCTATGTAGATAATTATAGTTGATTTATAACTCTGAATCCTAGACTTTAGGTCTTTAACAAAAATACAGTGTGAATTTTGATTAGTTGCAGTTTAATAGCAGCAGCATTGAAGAATGGGTGCTTATCCCCAGTTAAAGCCAATCCCTACCACAGAATTTTTCTTGGCAAACCTTCCTAAGTACTGTATATTTCAACCTCTGAGTTTAATAATGTAATTTTAAGATTTTGTTTATAAAAATCACATATCTCACACAGGTCTGAGATTTGCTAAAAAAAAATCATAAGCCAGGATCAGAAACAGTTAAGTTTGGAAGGGTTCTATTAACAGATACTTGAGAAACCAGTTTTGCCATTGTAAAAGTCTTGTTTAAAATGTGGAAGTGGAAAACCATGTAAATGCTGCAACTGAATGACTTTGTTTCTGTATTTTTCATTCTTTGGTCCATATTTAATATTTAGATAAAGAGAAAGGAAAAACTGAGGAAAAATAAGAAAGCTTGCCTGTTAACATTCCTTTGAGGATAGAAGCTAGTAAACATGACAAGGTTTCTTGTCTATTGCTGTTCTTCCTTCTCTGCCCATGCTGGATTAACGAGTATAGAAACGTCGTTTCAGGGTGTGGCACCCTGCTCACATGGGTGCACTAGTGCATACTTGCTTGTGTGTGGGTTTGGGTGCCTCTTTGCACAGTCTTTCACAGACTGCCTTATCTTCAGTGCCATTACCTTCTAAGTGGCATTTTCCTCCAATCTTGGGCAGTGAGTCATGAATGAAATTTAAAAGCTGAGCGTTTGTTCTGCTAAACATTAAAGGCTTTTTTTGCCATGGAAATCTGAAAGATTTGAAAGCTTAAAAGAAGCCATTAATGTAATTTAACAATGGATTTTTAAATTTTAATAAATGGAAGGTGGGAGAAGCTGATTCATTTGACTTCATGTGGTTATTCCTATAGATTGCCTCTAACGTGTTGGAGGCTTAAATTATTCTCTTTCACAAAATGATAATTTTTAAGGAATGACTGATTCTGATCCATTTTTTTAAGGATGGAATTTTAACTCTTTCAGATTTTTGGCCTTTTTGCTTATGCCTGCCAGATAGCATCTTGTATCTATTCTGATAGTTGAAAGATTTTATCACACTATTTCTTTTTGGAAGTAGTTATTTTTTGGTCTTATTTTAATGAGGCCCATACCTACCTACTTACTTCTACTCTTGAAAACTGGAATCTTTATGTAAACTAATTTAAACCTTTTTTTTGTAGTATGTGTTTATTTTCAAGAAGTGTAAACCTGCTGGTGTATATCATTAAACTTTTTCTTATTGATTGTTGTTATAGAAATTTTCTATAGCTTAAGTAAAGAGTGTTGCTTTTTTTTTTTTCTTTCTTTCTTTTTTTTTTTGACAGAGACAGAATCTCACTCTGTTGCCCAGGCTGAAGTGCAATGGCATGATTATAGGTCACTGCAGCCTTGAACTCCTGGGCTCAAGTGATCCTCTCACCTCAGCCTACCAAGTAGCTAGGACTACGGGTCTTGCTGTGTTGCCCAGTCTGGTCTCAAACTCTTGGCCTCAAATGATCCTTCCACCTCTACCTCCCAAAATGCTGTGACTACAGGCATGAGCCACCATGCCCAGCCGAGCATCGCAATTTGAAAGATAAATTGAGGCTCCCTGATTTGTTTGAAAGAAAAGTTCCATAGCCTGCACATGACCTGGCAGTAGTATTAGAAGCTTACATATTTGTAGACTATAAAGGCCTTTTGTAAACATATGATGAATTTGCAGAGTTTGCATTTAATAGCACAAATCAAAATTCCTCTGCTCATATAGTTGTTTAAAATGTTACTCCAACTTAAGAGATTGATCTATTTTTGTTTGTTTGTTTTTATTATGAAAGAAAATGGCCCTCATATGAGCTTGATCCATTTTTTGAGTAGATGGTCAGTAAACTGGGATTGCTTAGGCTCCATAGTTTGCTGTGTAGCACAGATGCCAGACCAAGGACCATTATGTGGGCCTGAGTAAGTCAAGTCCAAAAGTAAAAATGCTGGCAAGTGATTCACTTTTGCTAGTTAGGGATGAGAATTACTGTTCAGTCATCATATATTTTCCTTTGGGGTTATCATGGATTCTCTCTCTAATATAAAGTAGCTCTTTTGAGTTCTACAAAGTAGTGATCATCAGTAAGTACTGTTAGGATATAAATAAAACTCATTGTCTTAAGTGTTTAGATATGGCTTTAAATCAGGTAGTGTATACTAGTGCACTTCGAAGATACTGGCCTAATTTTATTCAGTGAATTTTCAGATCCATTGGGTACAGTATTGATTTCCTAACACTAGAAAATTGTGTCTTATATCCTAAGGATTAAATTGGAGATCAGATTCTACCTGACATTTAAATGAGGTTTTGCTTAGGATTGTTTCTCAAAGTCTGTTTTCCTTTGTCAATTGCTGATCTGGAATTGTAGAAGCGCACTTCTGAAATCTGACTCTGCCTGGGTAAAGGTCAGTGGGTGGGGACTTGAGGTATGGCAGTTCGCCACAAACTCTTCTTAATCTAAGACTTGTTATAGCAGGTATAGAGAATATACCAATTTCTAGGACATTTGAGAAAAAAAATTGTTCAAAAAGTGATAACTAGATGAGAATCTTCCACCAAATATTTTTTTCTTGTTTACCTAAAGTCTCCTAAAATGGCAAGGTTCACTGAAATTTGAACTTTTAATGGGTTTTACTTTTTTGACTTTTAAAAAATCTGTTTCTCTTTTTTGACTTTCATACTTCAGATCTTAATTACAATAACTCTTATTTTTAGAAAGTAGTTAGAATAAAATAAGTTTAGATATACTTTATAATAAGGTCTGTGTGTGACAGAGGTAAAACTAGGTCTAATCTTGGCATTTCTAGCCCCTCAGGTGAACTGCGACCTTTATAGGCCAGGCGAGTGCTACTTGGGCTTGGTTCTGAATTTGAGTGTTAATGGCTTTGGCTGGAGAGTGTTGGGAAGAACTTATTTGGTGCTGTTAACTCCTGAAGGGGCTCAGCACTGAATTGTGGTGGCTGCTCCAGCAGAACTGTTGGAATAAATCGAAGCAGTTGATAGCATTGAAACCACAGCGTTAAATGTTTCACTCTATTATTCACTTTTCAACACCCTTTCCAACCACAAAGTAAAAGAAATTTAGAAGTTTGGTTTTGGATTTTCAGATAGATATTTTTTAGTTCTTTCATCTTATTTAATTATCACCTTACCATTTATTTTGGAGCTCTTATATATTTATAAACAATTTCAATAATTACCTTCTACATTCCAGCAGAAGATAAGAGAAAAGAAGTTTCCGAAAAACCACTTCCTAAGGGTGTAAAACCATCTGGGCCCCTGGGATTGCTTTTCTCTAGGACTACTCCTAGAAGTTAACTAATTCTATTGGTTTCAGGAAATCATTCCCCAACAGTTTGCCACTTGTATGTTTAGTATTTAGTATTTTAGCTGCATAATAAGGATTGTACAGTACTTTTCTTCATAAAATGTTTTTAAATTGATACAGTAAGAACTGTTAAGGAAAGAGATTCTAGTTGTCCTGGTGCTTGGAGAATTAATTATATTTAAAGGAGAAAAAAATCACTGGCAGAGATGAGTTTTAACCGTAATTTAATAGTAGAGAGAGGATGGGATCTGATATTCAAGAGCATTAAACTCGTTTTATAAGTTTAAAATGGCTTAAACAGTTTGTTGATGGCAGAGGTACAGGTGGTTATGGAAAAAAGCAGGATCATCCAGCACCGTGGTCCCCAGCCCCCAGGCCATGGACTGGTACTGGTCTGTGGCCTGTTAGGAACCCGGCCACCCAGCAGGAGGAGGGGAACGGTGGGCGGGTAAATGAAGCTTCATCTGTATTTACAGCGCTCCCTCTCACTTGCATCACCATCTGAGCTCTGCCTTTCCTCCCATCCCCATCTGTGGAAAAATTGTCTTCCATGAAACCAGTCCCTAGTGCCAAAAAGGTTGGGGACTGCTGATCTAGCAGGTAGAGCATCTGAGTAATTTGCCAGGCTTTCAGAAGTTTGCCTTTCATAGATCGCAATTAGCATAATTTAAATGTAGCAAATGTAGACCATAAATTTAAGAATGAGATTGGGACAGAATAGAAATAATAGCAAGTAGAAGTTTATAGTAGTATCTGGCTGAAAAACAAGATCACAGATGGATTTCAGCAGTGTTTCCTACCCTTTTTTTCATTATCACCCCACTAGTCATCCCCCCAAAAGTGTTAATACCACAGATTATACTACATACTATATTCATTAAGAATAAAGGCAACTAAGATTAAATATACTTATGTCCCCACATGGTATTCTATAATCAATTATACAGCAAAATGCCATTTATACATTTGCTGATTTAGGACCACAACTGAAGAACATTCAGTCATAAAGAATATCTATACTTACGTTAAAGGGAGACCTTTTTGAAGAAAATATCTGAGGGATAAGTTTATTTGATCTGAAATGTGCAAGGAAATTATATAAGATGCTGATGAGGAAGAGACATTTGAAAAAGAATAGTAAAGAATCTGAGAATAAACAGAAATTTATCAGCTGTTGAATTTTTTGGATGTCATTCTCTTGTGCTCATTTGTTCTATCGTGTTCTTTTGGTAAGGAGTAAAGGAGTAAAGGTCTTGCGGAGGAGGAGCCTTATTAACCTGGGAGACTGCCAGTTCCCAGTCTTCTTACTGCCTCTACAGTGGGCTGCTGTTTCCTTTGACTAAGCACAAGTCCTGAGGATGGACTTGACCTGAATCAAATGTTTTTCCTTGGTATAAATGTATTGGCTCATTTGTTGGAGATTTAGGAATAACTGTAATCTGTAGGGACACAGCCTCTGCCTCATTCAGAAAATAGCAAGTTGTTTGGGCTGTAAATAGGGAAAGTGGGTAAACATGGATTAATAGTAATCTCTTACAGAGAAAGTATTTCTGAATCAACTCAGATGTCTATGTTGTTTCTGATGAAATAACATTTAACACATAACCTTTTTTCTTGTCTCCTGTTTTGAAAGTGTGGGCTCACTTTGTCCTGTTTTCTGAAGGTTCCTGTGAGAGGAATAGAAAGAATTTGGGAAATAAGCAGGTGGTTTTTGCCTTTGTCTCCTGCAGGTCCCAGTAGAGATGGCACAATCAGCGAGGACACCATCCGAGCTTCTCTCATCTCAGCGGTCAGTGACAAACTGAGATGGCGGATGAAGGAGGAAATGGATCGTGCTCAGGCAGAGCTCAATGCCTTGAAACGAACAGAGGAAGACCTGAAGAAAGGTCACCAGAAACTGGAAGAGATGGTTACTCGTTTAGACCAAGAAGTAGTAAGTAACTCATTGAAGACATGCAGTTTTGGGACTGAATTATAGCCATGGGAGGAAAGTGTTCTGTGTGTACTCTGGATGTTGTGGGTATAATAAGAGTTCAGAAAATTGAAGGTGTCTTTAGCCATCTGAATACAGATCTCTATAGCTTTATTAAAAATGGAATCCATGTTTGGCATTTGGTCTTTGATTGGGAGGTGAATAATACTGAAAGCATTTTGCTTGCACCTTCACGCTAGGAAATGATGTTTCCTCCCAAAGGAGGATTGTTTGAATTCTTGATGTTGTCAGACACTTACCAGGAATTAAGAATTTTAGAGAGTTCTAAGCCATGATAAAGATCTGTGATCAGCTGGGCTTGGTGGCTGAGGCTTGTGATCCCAGAACTTTGGGAGGCCAAGGCTGGTGGATCACTTGAGGCTAGGAGTTCGAGACCACCCTGGTCAACATAGCAAGACCCCATCTCTACCAAAAAAATTTTAAAAATAGCTGGGTGTGGTGGCACAAACATGTAATCCCAGTTACCCAGAAGGCTCAGGCAGGAGGATCGCTTGAGCCAGGCTTTCAAAGTTGCTGCCATGAACTTTGATCATGCCACTATACTCCAGCTTGGGAAACAGGATGAGACCTGGTCTCTTTCAAAAAAAAAAAAATCTAGACCCTTGGTGCAGACTTAAGAGATAGTTCTATTTTTTGTTTCCAAATGTTACGTGAGTCATTTTTAAAAGTATCTTCAGCAAACCTTCTAACTTAATAATCCAGAGATAATTTGATTGACTTGTGAGCTGTGTATAAACATATGCAAATTGAGCTCTTTAAGCTTTCTCATAGTTATAGCAGACTGCTGTGTTTTGGTGGTACTGGGATAACTGAAGTGCCAGCTTCACTCTCTACTTTTCATCCCCATCAGGGAGAATTTATTCCAATAAATGTGCATTTTAGTTCTTGGAAGTTTGAGGTCTTTGTGAGAAGTGATTTTATATGTAGATGGGCTTATAAAATTGTTCTAGTGTGTAAAGTGAGGTTCACGGTAGCCAGCTCTTTTCACAAGTTCCAGGAAAGTGACACTAGTATGATTAAGAGCCTACAACCACTACCCATGGTATCTTGTAACAAGAATACAAGTGTTTGGGGCTCTGTGCATCGAATCCTCTGCATAGACTGGGGAAAGTTATTCCTTTGTAGCAGATGCCCACTTGTTAGGAAGAAAAACCTCTTTTATGATTTTCTGTGTAAGGAAACCTGTTGGAAAGTATTTTACCTGATGGCTTAGTTTGTAATCATTTGCCACTGTGGTAAGTGACAAGTTTGTCACTGTCACTGAAAGCGCTCAGCCCAGGGTATTTCTGCCATTGTCCTATTTTCACTCCCCATATTAGAGCACACCTTTTCTTCTATCTTTGACCAATGTGTTATCTGAAACATTCTCATCCATGACTTGTTTAAACATTGCTTTATTCGCCAGTCTTTTCCTGTGAAATTGAGTTGTAGATATCTGACAAGTGGATAATTGTGTACATTTGTATAAAGCCATTATGTTTGGACTGTTCTGTTTTCAGGCTGAGGTTGATAAAAACATAGAACTTTTGAAAAAGAAGGACGAAGAACTCAGTTCTGCTCTGGAGAAAATGGAAAATCAATCTGAAAACAATGATATTGATGAAGTTATCATTCCTACAGCCCCACTATACAAACAGATTTTAAATCTGTATGCAGAGGAAAATGCTATTGAAGACACCATCTTTTACCTAGGAGAAGCCTTGAGGCGAGGAGTAATAGACCTGGATGTCTTCTTGAAGGTATGTCTTCCTTATTTTGCTTTCCAGTATTTTTAAACTTGTGTTGTAGAGGCACTGATCTTGTAAACCACAAACCAAGGTTCTCTGTAGTGTGGGTTAAGATTATCATCCCAAAAGAGAGCAAGTGAGATGTATGGTTGAAGCAGTGTTGTCTCACCTTTAGAGTGCTGAGGATTGGTGTGAGTAGCAGAAGAAAAGTGGGCTAGTGGCTGTAGTTCCCCACCTACCAACAGATGAATGTAATTCTTCCCTTACAGTACTAAGCCTGGGTGAATTAGGAGGCACAATCAGATACCCATTGGTTCTTTCAGGTCATATCACCTAAACTGAGGTCACCGATTGTCCCACCATTTTTTATCTGTTAATTTTCTTAGAGTTGTATAATTTTAGGCCAGTTTTCCCAGATCAAATAGCCCTTCAAGGTTTTGGGCTGCCCTTTAGATCCCTCTTGAATGAAGGTTGCCTCCGGCTTAATGCTGTTGTACAAACATTAAGATCTAGTAAGCCAAGTTTGGCTACTGCTGTCTGTTGGGTCATGGAGAACACAGCTTTAGGAATAATAGCAGCTACCCTTTCAGTATTTGATCTAGCTGCTGCTGGAGCCTCAGGATACATGCAGGGCTGGTCAGGTCAGGTCACTTGCTGATCTTGCCTATCTCGCTATGTGTGAATGTGGCCAAACCATGTGCCTCAGAACTGGTGCAAGCACATGAATGGCTGGATATAAACCAGAGACCCAAGAGAGGACTCCTTTTCTGTACACTTTCCTGCGTGGGTGACATAGCTTAGGAAAAGATGCACATGGAGATGCAAGAGAGGTATGCTATTTGCTAGGCATTGGACTAGGGACAAAAGCTGGCTCTGTACTGTTCATCCTTGCCGTTCCCCTTCTTTTAGCCAAGTGGGGAACTTCATAGTTAGCAACTATTTTTGGTAACTTTTGTTAGCATCATAGGACAAGTTTCTCTAACATACTAGTTAACTCAAGATATAGCTCAAACTCCTGAGCCAGATCCTGCAATATGGTGCTTCCTTGTTGAGTAAGCCTTCACGGTGTGGTGGAGTTTAAAAAAACCACATGTACCCTGAGGTTTAGTTCTAAAGGAAGGTTTCGTGAGGTTAGGGTTCTTAGATCCCACTTGGTTACAAACTGACTGTCTTGATACTTCATGCCTAGGTCTGGAACGAAGCCATTCTAAACTATTGAAACTTTTCCCCTCTCCCAGCATGTACGTCTTCTGTCCCGTAAACAGTTCCAGCTGAGGGCACTAATGCAAAAAGCAAGAAAGACTGCCGGTCTCAGTGACCTCTACTGACTTCTCTGATAATCAGCTGGAGATTGAGCTCGTCTTAAAACATTCTTTTCTTCTTCTCTTTCTTTATCAGTAGGTGCCCAGAATAAGTTATTGCAGTTTATCATTCAAGTGTAAAATATTTTGAATCAATAATATATTTTCTGTTTTCTTTTGGTAAAGACTGGCTTTTATTAATGCACTTTCTATCCTCTGTAACCTTTTTGTGCTGAATGTTGGGACTGACTACGCTAAATAAAATTTGTTGCATAATTTTTCTTTTCTTTATTGGTCTTCTTTAGGAAAGATCCACGAAACCTTAATAAGCCCAGCTTTTCATTTAGCAAACACCACATATCTATCTTAAGTTGAAGTTTAGTATTATTTATTCTATAGCATGTAAAGTGATTTCTATTTACTACGGGCTATGACAAATGGAAATCTAAATTGAGGGATTTGAGTGACTTCTTTCTGTGAAAGGTCCAGGGTGGTACCCTCCCAACAGCCCCTGCTAGATTTGTTTCCTTTGTAGACCTCATTGAACCATTACTGTTATGATGAAGAAGTAGCACAAAGGCGGCAAGTACCAAGATACACCTAAGAGCTTACATTAACTAGGCAAGATGGTCTGGCCTCAATTAAAGGTCAGGTACAGTATATGTTGCCTCCCTGCTTTTATTGTCATTTAAAGTTTGCTCTTCATGTCCAGTGATTCTCTAGCCAAGTATGTCACCACCCAGTGAGCTACATAGCTTCTGTATGTTCTGCAGAGTTCACACAGAACAGAACGTTCTCTATCAAAATAAGAGTGCTAGAAAGTTAATGAGATTTGAGATGTTTTTCTCTTTTAAGATAGTTAGGGAATTAAATTATCTAAATAAAAGAAAATCCAAAATTAAGAGGCAGCAACAACAGCTACAGATGGGAAGGAATCAGCTAAAGAACTCCAGAAGTATGAAGAATCAAAGCAAAAGCTCACCCCCAAAACTGAGCACCAGCTCTCTAGCAATGGATACCAACCAAAATCAGAATATTAAAACAACAGATGAAGACTTTCAAACATGCATTGTGAGGAAGCTCAATGAAATGCAAAATAAAATGGAAACCCAACACAAAGAAACCACAAAAACAATACAGGAAATGAATGAAAAATTCACTAAAGAAGTTGCCATATTAAGGAAAAATCAAACAACTTCTGGAAATAAAAAATTCCTTCAAAGAATTACAAAACACAGTGGAAAGCTTTAAGAATAGGCTAGATCAGGCAGAAGAATCTCAGAGCTTGAAGACAACACCTTTCAATTAAGTCAGTTAACAGAGATAGAGCAGAGAAATAAGAGGAACAAGCAAAGCCTATGAAATATAAGATTATGTAAAGAAGCCTAACATAAGAATCATAGGCATCCCTGAGGATGAAGAAGAAAATACACAAGGTTTGGATAATTTATTTGAGGGAATAATTGAGGAAAATTTCCCTGGCCTTGTTAGAAATCTAGATAATCCAGGTACAAGAAGCTCAAAGGTCTCCTGAGACATTCACTGCAAAGAGGAAAATGCCACAACAGACACACAGTCATCAGATTGGCCAACATAAACACGAAAGAGGCACTCTTATGAGCCGTAAGGAGAAAGCAGCAGGTAACTTACAAATGAAAACCCATCAGACTAACTGCAGATTTCTCAACTGAGACCTTACAAGCCAGAAGGAACTGGGGTCCCATTCTTAGTCTTCGCAAGCAGAATAATCCCCAGCATTGAATTTTGTATCCTGCAAAACTAAGTTTTGTTTTGAGGGAGAAATAAAGTCTTTCTTAGATAAGCAAACACTGAGGAAATTAGTCAAGACCTGCCCTGCAGGAAGTACTGAGAACTGCATTATTCCCAGATCAGCACAATAGACACTCACCAGTGTAATACCACCCACAAGCTAAAGGTCAAAGGCCAAATACAAGATACCACAATGGCTCGAGAGAAAAAGCAAGAAAGTTCTACTCAACAAGATGAGCAGAAATCCACCCCACTTATCAATTCTTTCAATAAATGTGAATGGTTTGAATGGCCTACTGAAGAGATACAGGCTGGCCAAATGGATAAATATACATAAGCCAAGTATCTACTGTCTTCAGGAAACATCTAACCCATAAGGATTCATTCAGAGTCAAGGTGAAGGGATGGAAAATGATATTCCACGCAAATGGAAACCAAAAGAAAGCTGGTGTAGCAGTTCGCATTTCAGATAACTTAGTCTTCAAATAAACAAAAGTAATGAAAGACAAAGATGGACATTATATAATGCTGAAGGGAACAATTCAACAAGAAGACATAAAATTTCTAAATATTTATGCAGCTAACTCAGGTGTGCCCAGATTCATAAAACAAATCCTACTTGATCTTAAAAAAAATGATACACAGCAGCACCATAATAGACAGGGACTTCAACACCCCTCTGACAGAACAGGACAGATCCTCCAAACAGAAAATGAATAAAGAAACACTGGACTTACACAGAACAATAAACAAATGGGCCTGACAGATGTTTACAGAACATTCTCCCCAAAACCACTGAATATACATTTTTCCCATCAGCTTATGGGACATTATCTAAGATTGACCATATCCTAGGCAACAAAACATGTCTCAACAAATTTTAAAAAACAGAAATTATGCCATGCATCTTCTCATAGCATAGTGGAATAAAATTAGAAATCAACTCCAGTGGAAACACTCATCTCTACATAGTCATGGAAACTAAACAATCTTCTGCTGAACAATTATTGTGTCAGGGAGGAAATTAAGATGGAAATCAAAAGATTCTTTGAACTAAATGATAAAGGAGACACAACTTATCAAAATCTGTGGGACACAGCTAAAGCAGTCCTGAGAAGAACATTTATATCCATAAATGCCTACATCCAAAAGACAGAAAGATCACAAATCAATAATCTAATGAATCGTCTCAAAACTGAAGATGAGCAAACCAACCCAAAACCCAGCAGAAGAAATAACAAAGATCAGAGTAGAACTAAATACAACCAATAACAAAAAACAGCTATATGAAAGATTAAGAAAACAAAAAGTTGGTTCTTTGAGAACATAAAATTGACACACCTCTTGCTAGATTAACCAGAAGCAAAAAAGAATGGACTCTAATAAGCCCAATCAGGAATGAAAAAGGAGAAATTACAACTGATACCATGGAAATACAAAACATCATCTATGAAAACTAAAAATTTCTATGCACATAAACTTGAAAATGTGGAGGAAATGGACAAATTCTTAGAAACACACAACCTCCCTAGGCTTAATCAGGAAGAAATAGAATTCCTGAACAGACTAATATCAAGTACCGAAATGGAAGCAGCAATACAAAACCTTCCTAAAAGAAAAGTCCCAGACCAGATGGCTTCACACCTGAATTTTACCAGACCTACAAAGAAGAACTGGTGCCTATCCTACAGAAATTATTGCACAACATTGAGAAGCAAGGAATCCTCCCCCCAACACATTTTACGAAGCCAACATCACCCTGATACCAAAGCCAGGAAAGGACTCAACAGCAAAAGAAAACTACAGACCAATATCCTTTATGAATACAGAGGCAAAAATTATCAATAAAATCCTAGCAAACTGAATTCAGGTGCTTATCAAAAAAATAATCCATCACAACCAAGTGGGCTTCATCCCAGAGATGCAGGGATGGTTCAATATATGCAAATCTATAAATGTGACTCACTACATAAATATAAGTAAAAACAAAGACCATATGATCCTCTCAATAGACACAGAAAAAGCATTCAACAAAAGTCAACACTCTTTTATGCACCCTTTTATGATAAGAATGCTTAACAAAATAAGCACAGACGAGACTTACCTCAAAATGATAAAAGCCATATATGACAAACCCACAGCCAACATCATTACTGAACAGGGAAAAAATGAAAGCATTCCTGCTTAGAACTGGAACCAGACAAGGTTGCCCTCTATCACTACTTCTATTGAACATAGTGCTGGAGGTCCTAGCCAGAGCAAATCAGGAGAAGGAAATCAAGAGCATCCAAATGGGACAGAAGAGGCCAAACTATCGCTCTTTGCTGACAATATCTTATATCTAGAAACCCCCCAAAGATTCTGCCAAGAGACTGCTGGAATTGATAAATAAGTTCAGCAAAGCTTCAGGTTTCAAAATCAATGTACACAAATCAGTGGCATTCCTATATACAAACAACAAAATGAGAACCAAATCAAAGACAAAATCTCTTTCACAATAGCAACAAAGAAAATAAAATACCTAGGAATATATTTAACTAATGAGATCCCTACCTCTACAGGGAGTACTACAAAACACTGATGAAGGAAATAGCAGAGGATATAAACAGATGGAAAACCATACCATCACTCATGATTCAGCAGAATCAACATTGTTAAAATGTCTATACTACCCAAAGTGATCTACAGATTCAGTGCAATCCCTATTAAAATACCAACATCATTTTTCACAGATCTAGAAAAAAATAATTCTATGCTTTTTATGGAACCAGAGAAGACCCTGTATGGCAAAAGCAACCTTAAGCAAAAAGAACAGATTGGGAGCCATCAATTTACCAGACTTCAAGCTATACTACAAGGCTGCAGTAACCAAAACAGCATGGTCCCGGCACAAGAACAGAGACATAGACCAATGGAACAGGACTGAGGACCCAGATATAAAACCATCCTATGTTTATCTGATCTTTGACAAAGCTGACAAAAACATACACTGGGGAAGAGAATCCTTATTCAGTAAGTGGTGCTGGGAATATTGGATAGCCACATGTAAAAGACTGAAACAGGATCCGCACCTCTCACCTCTTAGAAAAATCAAATCACAATGGCTATCAGACTTAAACCTAGAGAAAATATTTGCATGCTACACATCCAATAAAGGGCTGATAACTAGAATCTATATAAAACTTTTGAAAATCAGCAAGAAAAATTCAGACACCATTAAAAAGTAGACAAACGACATGAACAGAAACTTTTCAAAAGAAGACAGACTAATGGCCAACTAACATATAAAAAAATGCTCAACATCTCTAATCATCAGGGAAATGCAAATCAAAACCACAACGAGATACCACTTACCTCCAGTGAGAATGGCTTTTATCAAAAAGTCCCAAAACAAATGTTGGCATGGATATGGAGAGATGGGAACACTCATACGTTGCTGGTGGGACTACAAACTAGTACAGCCTTTATGTAAGGTAATATGGCCTCAAAAAACTCAAAGTAGAACTACCATTTGATCTAGCAATGCCATTACTGGCCACCTACCCAAAAGAAAAAAAGATATTCTATTAAAAAGACATCACTCGGATTTTCATAGCAGCACAATTCACAATTGCAAAGATGTGGAAACAACCCAAGTGCCCATCAATACATGAGTGGATTAATAAAATGTGGTATATGTAAACCATGGAGTACTACTCAGCCATAAAAAAATGATGAATAACCCTTATACTATTCTGGGTGGAGCTGGAGCCCATTCTTCTAAATGAAGTATCACAAGAATGAAAAACAAGCACCACATGTACTCACCATTAAATTGGTACTACTTGATCACTACTTATGTGCACATATGAAAGCAACTTTCATAGAGTGTCAGGCAGATGGCGAGGGAAAGGGAATGGGTAAATTCACACCTAATTGGTATGGTGTGCAACATCTGAGGGTTGGGCATGCTTGTAAATCTGACTCGGGCAGTGCAAAGGCAATATATGTAACCAAAGCATTTGTATTCCTGTAATATTCTGAAATAAAAAAAATAAAAAAGATATTTAGGGAATCAGCCCACAAATGATCAATTTAGTCTTAGTCATTGAGGGGTTTATACAGTTTAGATCTTTTCTTTAAAAATAAAAATCTACTCAAAAAAATACCAGAAAGAAACTAGCACAGTCAAATCAAGGTTTTATTTAGTGTTAGGAACTAACATTATTTTTATACGTATATACTTTTGTTTTTACACTATAGAGGAAGTTACAACTTTTTTTTAATAGCATATAAATGAACTTAGGTATAAGGCAGCCAGAATGAAAGAATTTACCATGCATTTGATGAAAAGAATCAGAATGTTTTTAACACAATAAACACATTCTTTTGGACCAAATAACAACAACATATATATCAGGCAAGTACTAGTATTTGTCAGAGGTCCCAAAAATACCTCTGATGCAGTCACTTAGGAATTGTGGAAAAAAATACCATCTATCATCTGGATACTAAATGAGAGCTGGGAAGCTAAATAAGCAGGGCACTTACTCTTCCCCTTTTCCTTTTTACAAGTTTCAGAAATTCAAATTTATTCAAAAGTTTGACATATACAATTCCATAACTATGATCTCTTCTTCAATAGCTTCAGAATGGTAGCTTTAAAGAACTTTAAAGTTTGAGCTCCTTCTGAATTTCCCAAAGTATTTCTGCACTCTTTTGCAAACGGGCCTCCTCTTCAGGGGTCAGCTTTAACTTTATAAGGTCTGTAATACCATTCTCTCCCAAGATACATGGAATACTAAGGAATATTTCTTCATTTATTCCATAGAGGCCCTGAAATTAAAGACTTAAAAATTATTCCTTTTTCTTACTTCTGACAAAGGTCTGTAATGTGAGAAACAACAGTTACTGGGTGAATGAGTACTTAATGGATTGGTAATATGAATTATGGCAGACATAGAGCACTAAGACAGAACAATTTAAAACATGATTAGACACACTGATTGTTCAATTTCATCAGCCATCTCTCCACATAGGCCCCAGCCTTTTGCCATGTTTGCTGGGACCCACATTCCTTTGTCTATCTCCTTAATCCAAACCACTTCCTATCAGGGGACTGCTTCAAAATTCCTATGACTTTATTTCCAATGATTTAGTTCCATTTTGTTTGAACCTCTCCCCTTTAGACAAGCAGTGGGATCTTACCCTTGCCCCAGTTCCCTTGTCCCCAGGAGACTAACTGCTAATTCTTTTGTGATAGTGTTTCTTTACTAGGTCTCTTCATTGGACATAATTGAAACTGTTAGAGAACAACTCCAAATGTGGCAAGATCTACCCACAGTGGTTTTCAATGTTACTATATATTTGCAGAGTTAGTTCACTCAGTTAAATAATAAATATGCAAGAAAGACTTAATTTTATCTAATAAATGCAATAAGAACTGTCACACTAAGCCAGGACAAAGGTCTACAAAGATAGGTCTCTCCTTCCCCACCCTCCCATTTTCAGCAGGAACAAAGAACAGACTTTTAAGAAGAGAGGTTTCCAGAAGATCAACCTCAAAAATTAAGGGTCCCTCAAAAATGCTCTTTACCATTTTATGTTAAAGTTAAATAATGATTTTTCAAACATGAATATCCTACCTTACTCAGGGTAGAAACTGGATGCACTCTCCTAAGATTCTTCAAAATACTTTCTGTTAAATCAGCTACAGATAGGCTGACACCCCAAGAAGTATAACCTTTCATTTTAAACATCTCATACGCACTGTAGAGTAAGAAGAAATCACGAACATAAGAAGTTAGTTTGGAAGAAACACTTGTCATTAAACATCCACTTTGTGGCAATCTATCTGGCAATGCCACAAAACTAAAATGTTTCCATCAATAATTTCTCCTAGGAATTTCTTACAGTGGTTTTTTAGAGTAAGAACAGAGATCCAGAAATTAGTACGAAACCAGTTCCACCACTAACAGTAAACATTACACAGCAAGTATTTGAAAAAATATACTGTCAGTCAACAAGTGAGTCCCTAGTACATGCTATGACCAAGACGGAATTAGTCCCTGACTGCTTAAGAATTTATAATCTGGTGAATATGCTCACAAAAATAAAAGGAGTGCTAATAAAAGCTTGGGAAATATAACAATATGTACTTAAGGCACTAATCACATCCCTCTAGCAGAATTCAGGTTCACAACTAACTTATAAGTATAAATATATGAAATTATCATATTACCTGGAAACCACTTTTTTGTGGACATTTTCCCACTGCTCGGGATCTTTATCAGTTCCTATATCTGAGTTCAGATCCTTCAGAGGGACACCAGCAATGTTAACTCCACTCCATATAGGAACTAGGAGATACCAAAAAAATCTATGTATTATATGGTGTTATATAGCAGGGTTTGGATTTTGAGGGAGTTTTTTTTTTGGTTGTTTTGACCTTAGCAAACTGTTACAATTTTCCTGATCAGTTTTCAACTAGGAACGTTCAACAGAACTATCAAAAAAAAAAATTCAGATGTCCCAGCCATACCCCTTCCAGATCTAAATCAAAATCTCTACAGATGGGGATCCACAATGCTATCATCTTGGCAGGGATTCTCCAAATAAGAAAGTGGCAGTTTTAAGCTTTCAACTACAGGTAACTTTTAGCTTTTCTGCCTTTAAGTCCTTTTCTTTCCATAGCCAGGGTTTATATTACATGGATTTCAAACATTTTTAGCCAAGAAGAAACTAAAGGAAAAAAGGACTGCTATCACCACAGCACCCTTCTTCCCTTAATATGCTCCAGTTATATCCATCCTTTAGTCTGAAGAGTTCATGTTACCTGACTTATAATGCTGACCTTTCTGAACTAGTGTGTCCCAAGGTAAAAACTACATCATGTTACTTAGTTCTGTATTAAGAAAGCATTATAATCTTAGCACTTCATAATGTAGGATTGTAGTAGCAATCTCATGTTTTTCAAATTTGTATTTCTTGTGTATTATTTTATTATTTTTAAAAACAATAAATGTGCAAAAAAGTAAGCACTACTAAAAGGGCCTAAAGTAGAATACTTTCTCCCCACCCAGGAGCTATTTTATACTATAAGTAAATCTATATTTGATAATACAGTCAAATATGTTTCAGAGAGGATGCAGGTCTCGACGGTGCTTTAGGCTTATCACTTGAGTCTCCATGCTCTCCAAGGACCAGCCCATGACAGTTCTCGGAGTGGATACCAAGCCTTTGCCCAATAAAGTAACGGAAACGGGCAGTGTCCAGATTACAGCCACTTCCAATAACACGGTTTTTGGGAAATGCACTCAATTTCCAGGCTACATAAGTTAAGATATCCACTAAGAAGAAAAAGTGTAAGTCAGAAAAAGTTCTCATCTTAAATGATTATTTATTCATTAATTGACTGACTGATTGATTGATTGACAGGGTCTTGCTCTGTTGCCCATGCTAGAGTGCAGTGGCCCCACTCATAGTTCACTGTAACCTTGAACTCCTGGGCTCAAGTGATCTTCCTGCCTCCTGTTCTTTTTAGATTTATCTATAGTAAAACTAGTATCTTCATCAGATGGAAGGTAAAAAAAAAAAAAAAAAACCCTAATAAATCCAGTGTTTTGTAGGGGGGAAAAACATGGTACTCCATCCAACTGCAGCTATATACTACAACTCCAAAAATATCTACCCAATAGAAAATATGGAAAACTTTTTTGTTGCTGCTTTGCGTAGCATGGTATGCAGTAACATAGTAAGTTCACTGCATAGAAAATTTTAAGAAACAGAAATCAGTACTCCTTTATCAAATCTTTTAAATATTTCTCAGAGAATAACCCATTTTCAATAAGAAGCTTAGTTAGGAGGGGAATACAAACAATAAAAATAGGATATTAACAATCAGGGAAACATAATCAGACCTTTGTCTCAGTAGGCAAGGGAAAAATTTTTTATACAGTCTGATGTTTGGATGTTGGAATTATTTTAAACATTATTAGCTTTATCAGAATTTTATTCTTCTTGAATTGTTAAAATGCTTACTATTAACCAAAAGAAGGTCAACATAGCTAGCAAACAAAATAGAATTTTCAACAAGAAAGCATTAATGAGGATACAGAGATATTACGTAGTAATATACGAAACAATCCAGCAATAAATAACAACCAAGAACCTAGATACACCTACTAATATAACCTCAGAATAATGAAAAATTAGTCATCAGGTGGATTTGATTCATAAGCATGGTGGAAAATTTTAATATACCTTGATCAGAAACTGATACATCATAAAAAATTAGTGATAATTTCACAAAACTAATATTATTAAGCATAATCAAATAGATATATAGAGAGCATCATGCCCAATAATGTAGATACGGAACTGTTACAAACACTATTAACTGGGTCAAAAATTAAGCCGTAGCAGATTTTAAAGAACTGATGTCGAACAACACAATTTTATTGTAAATTAGAATCAACCACAATAAAACGAATTTTAAAATGTCTCAAAACTAAAAATATACTTTTAAATGACTCATTGAGTTAAAGGGGAAAGAAAACTAGGAATTACAAAATATTTAGAACTGAAAGACAAAGTACCATGGAACAAAGCTAAAAATAAAGTACTTAGTGGTTAAGTTCATATTCTTTAATGCATTTTTTTTTTTTTTTTTTTTTTTTTTGAGACAGAGTCTCACTTTGTTGCCCAGGCTAGAGTGAGTGCCGTGGCGTCAGCCTAGCTCACAGCAACCTCAAACTCCTGGGCTTAAGCGATCCTACTGCCTCAGCCTCCCGAGTAGCTGGGACTACAGGCATGCGCCACCATGCCCGGCTAATTTTTTCTATCTATATTTTTAGTTGTCCAGATAATTTCTTTCTATTTTTAGTAGAGACGGGGTCTCGCTCAGGCTGGTCTCGAACTCCTGACCTCGAGCGATCCACCCGCCTCGGCCTCCCACAGTGCTAGGATTACAGGCGTGAGCCACCACGCCCGGCCTCTTTAATGCATTTTTAAAATAAGAAAGATTAAAAATCAAATGACAAAAGTTATTAATCATAAAAGCAGAAAATAATGAGCACAAAATAGTAAGATTTAAAAAAAAACAGGATAGAAAGCTAATTTTTTAGGGAAGGAGAAGACCAATAAATTAGAAAAATCTCTAGCAAAACTAAGGGAGGGAGAAGGCAAAGTCTGAAACAAATAATACTAGAAGATGGAACATTACCATGGATACAACAGAGATTTTAAAAGTCATAAAATACGAAAGAACATGCTAGTACATTTTAAAATTTAGATGAAAAGGATAAGTCTCTAGAATACTTCCTAAAATGACTTAAGAAAAAATGGAAAATTTGACTCAACTAATATACCTTAATAAACTTCTGTCAAAAATCTATCCCCTCACCATTTCAAATTTTTACACACAAATTTTATTAGAACTTTAAGGAACTAATTCTTATCTCAAGCAGCCTGTTTTAGATAACAGGTGAGGATAGTAAAACCCTGACACCAAAACTGAGCAAAGACTACATGCAAAAATAATAAATGCACTATCACTTATTTACAAAGATGCATGACCACTAAGTAAAATATTAGCAAATATAATTAGTGGGAATTTTTGAAAAATACTTCATGATCAAGTAGACTTTACCCTAGAAATGCAAAGATGGTTCATTATCAAAAATTCTGTTAATGTATTACACCACATGCGATTCAAAGAAAAAGATATATATAAAATCATTTTAATTGTTGGGGAAAAAAGCCCGATGATATTCCAAACTCATTCAGGGTTTAAAAAGGTAAAACAAAACTCAACAATCTAGCAACAGAAGGAAACTTCCTTTACCTCAAAAGGGTATTTATCAAAATCCAAAAAAAAAAAAAAATCACACATTATGAAGAAAACTTAGAAGCATTTTCATTAAAGCCAGGAACAAGACAGGATACCCACTGTCACTGCTTCTATTTAACATTGTCCTTGAGAGCCTCCTAGTTTATGCAGTAAGACAGGGAAACAAAGTCTTGGAAATAGACAAAAGTCCTTATATGTAGATGGCAGAATTGTCCAATACAAAATTTTTGATAATCTAAAAACTACCAAAATTAAAAATGAAGAAAAAGAAAAAACCTGGCTGCAGAAAGTTGTGAGACATGAGTAAGCATACCAACATATGGTAGCACCAGAAGGAGCGAGAAAAGGGGAAAGAAAAGTCAAAGAAGTAATGGCTGAAACATCCCAAATATGAAAAACATGCATCCAAGAAGCTCAATGAACTCTAAGTAGGACAAACTGAAAGAAATTCACACTTAGATACATCACAGTCAAACTATTAAAGGCCAAAGAGGAAAAACAACTTTTCAAATACAAAAGAACCAAAATAAGTGAATGGTGACTTCTAATCTGAAACAATGGAGGCCAGAAGACAGGTGGATGACACTGAAAGTGCTGGGAGAAAAACTCAACCAAAAATCCTCTATCTAGCAAATCTATATTTCAGAGTCCCAAATAAAGACTGAGAAAACTCATTGCTAGCAGCAGACCTGTCTTACAAGAAATACTAAAGCAAATTCTTCAGGTTGAAAGAAAGTCACATCAGACAAAATATTCATACTGGCAAAAATAAAGAGCACTTGTAACAATTATATAGCAACTGTATAAGATTGTGTAATTTATAATATCTATATAATGTGTGTATATATTATATGCACACATCCCTCAATTAAAACACAATTGCAAAAAATATATAAAATTTAATTGTTGGGTTTTTAAAATATAGAGATATAAAGTATTTGACAGTAACAACTGTCTTAGTCCATTAGTGCTGCTGGAACAAAATATCAGCAAGGATATAGAAGATCTAAACAATACTGTCAACCAAATAGACCTAAGTGACATCTATAGAACCACCAACAGCAGCATATACATCCTTAAGTGCACATGGAATGTTTTCCAAGACAGACCATACACTAGGGCACAAAGTAAGTCTTAAGAAATTTAAAAGAACTGAAATCATACTAAGTATATTCTCAGAACACAAGAGAATTAAACTAGAATCAACTAGACAAGGAAATCTGAGAAACTGACAAATAATTGGAAATTAACACATTTCCCTAATAATAATGTCAAGAAGAAATCATAAGAAAAATTTTTAAATATTTGAAACAAATGAAAACAAAACCACAAGGTACCAAAATTTATGGGATGCAGTTTATGCAGTGCTTAATGGGAAATTAACAGCTATAAATGCCCACTAGAAAACAAGATCTCAAATCAGTAACATAACCTTAGCTCTTAAGAAACAAGAAAAAGGGCACTCTGGGAGGCCGAGGCGGGCGGATTGCTGGAGCTCAGGAGTTAGAGACCAGCCTGAGCAAGAGCGAGACCCTTTCTCTACTAAAAATATATATAGAAAAAATTAGCCGGGCATGGTGGCGCATGCCTGTAGTCCCAGCTACTCAGGAGGCTGAGGCAGTAGGATCGCTTAAGCCCAGGAGTTTGAGGTTGCTGTGAGCTAGGCTGACGCCACGGCACTCATTCTAGCCAGGGCAACAAAGCGACACTCTGTCTTAAAAAAAAAAAAAAAAAAAACTACACTGATGGAGTAAGCCAAAGGGACACAGCAGCCACCTGGAAGAGCTCCCAATGGCCAAAGCTGGTACAATTTAAGAAACAAAGACCTATTTGATTATAACCCATAGTACAAAATACTATGAGCCCATACCGATATTAACAAATGACTGAATTAATTAATAGGAGAGAAAAGGCAGATCTCTCATGGAGAAGAATTAAAATAATTTAATATTTCTGGAGGGTAGATACTCTCCCCTCAAGGAAAGGGAACATAACCCCTTAAGTGTGGGCCACATAGAGGGACTTCCTTCCACAGAGTGCAGTATGGAAAGAGGGAAAAGAGTAACTTTACAACAGAGAAACCTGACAGGTGACTCAGGTCAACATCAACACTGGTAAATCATGTTGACAGTATGTACCCTAAGTATGTGATGAAAATGTCACTTTACCTTTATATCTTCCTCCCTAAAACCCAAAACCCCAGTCTGACCAAATTCCAACAGAGGTGCATTCTACAAAATACTTGACCAGTACTCTGCAAAATGGTCAACGTCATCAAAAACAACAAAAGTCTCACAGTCTACAAGAGTCCAAGGAGACATGGTGACTAAATGTACTGTGTTATCATCCGGGATGCACTGGTGGAACAGAGGCCATCAGGTAAAAACTTTAGTTAACATACCATTATCTGTTCTTTAATCATGACAAATGTACCCCACTAAGGTATACCATACCAAGGTATGATGATGTTAATAACGCCATGTGGCATATAAACTCTCTGTGTACTTCTTTTCAATTTTTCTGTAAATCTAAAACTATTCTAAAAAATAAAGTCTATAAAAATGTATTCTAACTCAATCTCTCAGGACCCACTTTCCTTACTTATAAAAATGAAGCAGAGTAGACTATCCAATCTTTGTATTCACAATCCAGTGCTTTTTCTGTTCTAGAGTCAGGATACACCATCAAATTAAACAAAGTTGGATCTCACATTATACAATGAAAGTTTATGTATTATGGTATGATTCAGTAATTTTCAAAGGCATTACTGTTTCTCTACTAGGTTTGTAAATTCCTGCCAATAAATTACTAAACAAATCCTACTGAGAATTCCTTCATTAGAAAGGAGTTTCTAAAATATGACCTCCATGAATGAAAGAAGTTGCACTGTCTAGGGCAAAGAGAGGGATTAAAGTAAGCCTTAATCTAGAGCTTTGCAGGGGGTCTGCACCACATTTTCTATGATATACAAATGGCATTGTTTGCAATATAACAGAATTCCAGTTCTAGAAGCTTGTGGCTATTATCACTTTTTTTAGTGATAGGACTCCATCCCTCCCAGAAAGGCCCTTAAAAGCAGAGATGGTAAATAAATCTTTTACTTCAAGCTTTTTTACATACAATATCGGTATACTTATCAATTCATGCAACTTAAGATGGTCTGTGCCTTTTTTCTCCTCTATAAAATACATCTGCTATTTACTTTTCAGGGTCATTGTATAGGATAATGTATATAAAGCATATTGTCATTATCATGGATGTTAAAAACAAATGTAGCCTGCACAGTGGCTCATGCCTGTAACTTGGGAGGCTGCAGCGGGAAGATCTCTTGAGCTCAGGAGTTCCAGACCAGCCTGGGTAACATAGCCAGACCTTGTCTCTACAAAAAATAAGAAAAATTAGCCGGGTGTAGTGACATGTGCCTGTAGTTCCAGCTACTTGGGAAGCTGAGGCAGGATCACTGGAGCTCAGAGGCCATAGTGAGCTGTAATCACACTATTGCACTCCACCCTGGGGGTGACAGAGCAAGACTCTCTCTCTAAAAACACAAAAAAACCCAACAACCAAAAAAACAAATATATTGGTTTTCATGTATATGTATTAGCAATGAGGACACTGCTGATAAAGACATTACTATTGGTAGAACAAAATGAGTCATGGGGAGTTTGTATGATTGGCAAGAGCAGCAGTTGACAGCAGCTGCTACTCTTAATGCCATAGGAAACTCTGTCATCTAGATATGAAACCCAGGGCCAGTCCTTTAAATTCCATCAATCGTGCCAGGATTAAAGGCCTTGTTAAAAAAAAAAAAGGCTTAAGGAAATTTTACAGATATTCCATTAATAAAAACAAAGTATAGGCCGGGCGCGGTGGCTCACGCCTGTAATCCTAACACTCTGGGAGGCCGAGGCAGGTGGATCGCTCAAGGTCAGGAGTTCGAGACCAGCCTGAGCAAGAGTGAGACCCCGTCTCTACTAAAAATAGAAAGAAATTATCTGGCCAACTAAAATATATATAGAAAAAATTAGCCGGGCATGGTGGCACATGCCTGTAGTCCCAGCTACCCAGGAGGCTGAGGCAGTAGGATCGCTTAAGCCCAGGAGTTGGAGGTTGCTGTGAGCTAGGCTGATGCCACAGCACTCACTATAGCCTGGGCAACAAAGCGAGACTCTGTCTCAAAAAAAAAAAAAGAAAAAAAAAATTTAAAAATAAATAAATAAATAAAAAGAAAGTATAGCTCAAAGTTTCATATGATTTACTAAAACTTTATGAGCTCAGATCAGGGTAATATTCTTAGAAAGGGATCAGAATCTTTTTAGTCTTCTGTCTCTAGCCATTAAACTAGAATCTTGCTTTATCAGCTACATCAATACTAAGAACAATAAACACTAAAATCAACCTAACATGATAAGGAAGGAAGGGAAATAAATATAGAAACCAGGAAATGGGAGAAAAATAGTTAAAGGAAAAAAGATTATTGTGTTTGGTACTAGTAGAATGCCCACCACCACTGACATGTGGTGCACTCTTTTCTCTGCCACCTATTTCTCCAGTAGCTTTTTAAAATCTGTGAGCTGATTTTCCAAATCAAGCAAAGGGGTATCTCATTATTGTCATTACACGAGTGAAAATGAAATGTCAACATACTTTCACTGAACTTGTAACACATATGATACCCATACAATTTAGAAGAAGGAGCTCCCTCTGGGAGGAACAATTAGAAAATAGCACCTGTTCCTCTAGACTAACCCAGGCCCTGGACGGGGCCCCTAAAGACCCCCTGAACTGGGCAAAACCTGCACAACCATGTGCAGTGGCCTTGCCTCCAACTGAGGAAATCTTGGTTAACCCTGCGGCACAGAGCACATAGCTTACTTTTAATAAGATGCTGATTGCACAGGCCATACCAACCGATCCAGTTCCCACAATGGAGATCTTACTGTGATGAATGGCCTCCTCTGAAGTGAAATTCCGAATAAGTTCATGCTTCACGGTCGCCATCTTGGAAACCGAAGAGAGTGAAGAGAAACTGCAAAGCCATTTCCAGATTTGGAATTGGTCTGCGGTGAGAGACCGGGTAAGGAGAACCCCTGGGCCCCAGTGTGGAAAGAAGTGCTACAGACACAACAGGGACCCACAAATGTGACTGGCAAAGCAGCTGGGTAGTTTCTGGCCAGCAGCCTGGCATCCATGAAGCAAACCAGGGAAAGGAGAAGGAAGGTGGGAATGGTTAAGAGGCAGTGAAGGAAAGGAAAGGGGCTGCTCCACCAAACATGAGACTACAGCTGGGATGGCTTTCCCTCCCCTCCTCCAGCTGACCACCCTTCTCTCCCCTTACGCTCTCCCCGCCCCCAGCTCTCAGCTCCAGGCGGGGTCTGCAGGCCCAGGCGCCAGGTACTTCCAGCCACACTCACAGCAGGGAAGGGCCAACCGCCCCAGAGCAGGTTGCACGGCCCCAAGCGCGGACAAGGAGCCATCCTCTCTGGCTCCCACGGCGCCCACGCTCTGGCTGGTTCGCGGTACTCCCGCAGGCCAGCGCATAGCCACTCACTCAAGAGGCGAGAAAGAGAATGGAAGGACACAGCCTCGAAGCTCCTCGGAGTTTGCAGCAAGTAAACCACGGACCTGCTACCTGCCCGCCACGCCTGCCACTGCGGCTGCGCAAGACCGCGCCCAGCTCGTGCGGCCTCGCAGGCGCCCAGCACACCTGGCGCAGGCTCGGGCCGACGCGGCCTGGGTCACTGCGCCTGCGCCGTTGCCTGCCGCCGCCTGGCAGCCTCGTGCCGGCGGGCGAGCTCGTCTTTCTGCAGTCCGCGGGCTTCGGGAAGGTTCGGGGGGCGGGGGGGCCGGGGCCTCAGCGCGCGCACCCAGCACCGTTTCCCAGAACTCAAACACCAGGGGGCCAGTTAGTTTTACTTCTGACCAAACCTTGTCTGCATGTATCCAAAAAGAGCTGTTTAACCCTCGTTTGGAAATTTATCGCCAGTGCTGTAGGAGAAAGGGAACTCAGGGATTTTCACCACCTCAAATGTGAAATGACGTAGAAAAAATATTTAAAAACCCTCTATGCAAAGGGAATTTTGAAATAAGACATGAAACCCTAAGAATTTGACTAGTGGAGTGCTAATTCATAACCATTTCTACAAGTGGAAAGGAAAGCTCAACGCAAGTAATTAAATGTAGAATCCAAAATTAGTCTGTAATAAACCAAGGTTTCTACTTCTCTTCTCCCAACACATTTTATGTAATTATCTGTTTTCCAACTCATTTATAATCAAAAATACTACTACACATCTGACAAATTCTTTTATAAAATGTAGAGCAGCATTTCTCTTTTTTCATTATCGACCTCCTCAAGAGCCTTTTTAGAAAATTTCCCCCCATCATGAAATTAAATATTAAGGAATAAGATTTGTCAGGTAGGATTGAGCTTTATAGTGACAAACCCTTGTAATATCTAAAATTTTTTTCACACACACCCCCAAGAAACAATTTTCACTCCCTTGAGGACTATAGTGTCCTGTTGAGAATACGAGACGTAGAGCAGTTTTACTTCATAGAATATTCCTTTTAGAAACTATATATTTTTCAGCCTTTCAATCTTTGCAAGGAATTTCCTAAAATTAAGTTTTAATGTGGTGTACAAACACGAGTTTTTTAAAAAGGCAAAACTGGCCAGGCGCAATGGCTCAGGCCTGTAATCCTAGCACTCTGGGAGGCTGAGGCAGGGGGATCACCTGAGCCCAGGAGTTTGAGGCTGCAGGGAGCTATGATGATGCCCCTGCACTTTAGCCAGGGTGACAGAGTGAGACTCAGTCTCAAAAAGAAAAAAAAAAGCAAAACCCACAGAAGACTCCCCTTGCCCCCATCCTAACTAAATTAAACTCAACCATATTTTATGCATTCAAGGAAACACACATGAAGAAAAAGGAAAAAGAACAAAATAACGGGAAACTAAGCATGGTCAGTAGTAGATGACTAGAATGAAAGCTATCAAGACAGCAAGAATAACAGACTATGAGGGTGGATCGCGCCCTTACATATATGGCATACTTCACAAGTGTAGCTTAAACCTGTACAGACTAAGTATCACGTGACTAGTGCTATAGAGGACTCATAAAGAGGAGAAATCTGTTTACAGTTTCTTCTTTCCAACCTTGAAAGATTGGATTTATGTCATAGGTGTCCAATTTTTTTTATTTTTTACAGATCAGATGAAAATACTTTTATAATGTAAAATATACAGTCTCCTATCTTCTGTTCTGTAAAACAGTGGAACATAAAACGGCTTTAAATTGCTAGGTTCTTTTGGATATCCCAAAGCGTACTCGCACTCTTCTTGAAAAGGGCCTCCTCCTCAGAATTCAGGTTAATTTTCACAACATCTGAGACACCATTCCGACCCAAGATGCAAGGGATACTGAGAAAGATTTCTTCTTGTATTCCATATAAGCCCTGAAAGGCAAGATTAGATTATTGTTCAGTAACCGGATATGGAAAAGCAGCTGTGCAAGCTTCAGAATAAGAGTATATATGCATAGGAGAGACTATGGTGCTCAACAAGGACCACTTGGAGGGTAGCAGAGTAATTGTCAGCAAAACTGAGAGCATCCTTATGTCCCATGTATGTCTCATACAAAATATGATGTGGAACTTACATTCAGTGACAAGAAGAACATGCCAGAGGCTTTTAAAAGGATCAAGAAGGGCCCTAGGCGCAGTGGCTCATGCCCGTAATCCTAGCACTTTGGGAGGCTGAGGGCGGAGGATAGCTTGTGGCCAGGAGTTTGAGACCAGCCTGAGCAAGAGCGAGACCCCATTTCTACAAAAAATAGAAAAATCAGCTGGGCATGGTGGTGCTCACTTGTAGTCCCAGCTACTTGGGAGGCTGAAGCAGGAGGATTGCTTGAGCCCAGGAGTTTGAGGTTGCAATGAGCTGTGATGACTCCACTGCACTCTAGCCTAGGTGACAGAGTGAGACTCCATCTCCGGGGGGGAAAAAAAAGAAAAAAAGAAGGACCAAGAAAGATACAATCTACTTTAACACTTGCCAGGTCATTTCTGTCCACAGAGAAGGATGCCACTCAGTCCTTCCTGATGCCATTTTAACTGATGAAGGACTATGAGATCAAACATCCTGTTTGGTGCAGAAGGTGACTGGGAAGTCTCTGCTTTATACCTTTACAGCAGGGGGTACCACTGAATTTGAACAACAGATGCTACAGGTGGCATTTCAAGCCTCCAGAGCTGATGCCCCCTGCCAGGCCCTACTCACATTCCCTCCACTTTGGTCTATGCCTAGCTGTGGAAGGCTACTGTCCCGTCAGACTGTCAGCCCACGTTCCATCCACCAGGCTCCAGCCACAGTCATACTTGACTTTCCTATTCTTGATCATTCCATTGCCACCTCTGTGTGACTGTTGGAGCTTTCACATGAGCTTCCAGGGGTGTCATCAGGGACAAGGCCACTCTGTCTAGGGAAGAAGCCCCTCTGCTTCCCTACTACTGTTTCTGGAACTTGTTTCCCTCCACCTTTGTCATCTCTCTTCGCTCTAGAAGGGGTATTTCAGACTGGAATTGGCGAATTCATGTCCATCCATCATGCTGCTAGGTGGGCTGGGAACAAGGAACCCGGGAACGAGGGTTCCCCCGGCCTGGCCCTGTGTGCTAATCGTGCTAACCATGACCTGCTGCCACCCTCAGTCTGCCTTTTCCCCTTTAAGCTTTATGCCTGGTTAGTGATATTCCCCTGGATATATTAAAATGTGCTCTCATTTGCTCTTGGACTGGCCATGAAGTATGGTGATGGATGGTTCTTTAAAGAGAATTCCCTATTTATTTGATAAAAAATCCTATTAATATTAATGTGAAATAAACTGCACCTTGATTTGTGTGCTGAAAATATGTAGTAAAAATGAAGTAACTAGAAAAAAGAAAAAAGAAAAATGATCTCCTCTTAATGTCAAATGTTTAAGTGTTTCCTATAAAATATAATTCATCCATTGACTTGTTCAGTAAAGGCTATTAAATACCCGTATTACTCACTCTGTCCTCACTGCGCTCATTTGACACTTCCCTGACTCTTCCTCAGGAGTCCTAGAGGGGTAGCTGCTTATTTTCCACAGCTTCTGCATCCTCAAAAGAGAAGGGTGTGTGGTATCCCCTGTGTACTCCTCATTGCCACTTCCAAATCATTAAACCCCTACTGTTGTGAAAACAAAACATACTGGGGCCCGGTGCGGTGGCTCACGCCTGTAATCCTACCTAGCACTCTAGGAGGCCGAGGCAGGAGGATCCCTTGAGCTCAGGAGTTCGAGACCAGGCTGAGCAAGAGCGGAGCCCGTCTCTACTAAAAATAGAAAAATTAGCTGGGCATGGTGGTGCTTGCCTGTAATCCCAGCTACTCAGGAGGCTGGGGCAGGAGAATCACTTGAGCCCAGGAGTTTGAGGTTGCTGTGAGCTAGGCTGACACCACGGTACTCTAGCCCAGGTGACAGAATAAGACTCCATCTCAAACAAAACAAAACAAAACTTACTATCCTTCTGTTTTTGAGGCTCTTTGTATTCAGCTCTTTCCTCCTTTCTAATGACCATCTACTAACCTCCTGGTACCTGGTTATTCCATCTCATTCACAAAAGATGTTGACACATGGCTCGCAGTCTTCCTTGTGTATCCCAATTTCTGCCATTATCCTTGTTGACTTCATTGTTCATGTGGATAATCCAACTAATTCCCTTTCTTTCCAGTTTCTTGCCTTCTTTAGCTCATGGGACTTTCTCCTCCACTCCAGTTATCCTACTCTGGCCCTTACTATGGGTCCCTCTATACCAACTTAGATTCCATGCTCCGTCATTCTGTAACCCTTTAGCCATACCCCTTTGCCCATTTTAATGTTTAGTTTTTATTAATGTTTCCTAAATTCTTCATTATTTTTTAAAGATTTATTCATGTGTATATAGATCACATTCAAGGGCAAAAGCCTTTAATTTGTCTGTGACTCTTTAGCAGAAGGTTAAACCCATTTTCTACATGTGTACAAACAAAAGCTGCATGCACCTCTCTCTCTCAATCTCTCTCTCTTTCTCCCTATTCCCCAATATCTCTGTCTCTCTCTCTCTATTTTTCTTTCACACTCTGCCAGTAAAACCCAAACCTGAATGAATTCAGCTATCCGCTTTCTCCATTTCTGCACTCAGGTCACTGGAAAAAACTATACAACACAGTTAATCTTTAAATTACATTACAAATTAATGCTTCCCAACCTCAAATAAGCATCTACCCTGACAGTAATTCTGCTTTTCATAAAAAATCAAATCTTCTTTCCCATTATCTACAAAGACTATTTACAATTTTCTCGAATCTCTGGACTTTCCTATGCCTCCCTTGACTCTCAGTAGATGATTTTTGTCTCCTTTCACTAAAAAGATAAAAGGCATCAGATGCTTCCAAAGCCAAATTTACAAATCTATATGCATCAGTACCCATCCTGTTACCTCCTGTTACAACAGATAGATGTCCCTCCTGCTCTCTAGGCTAACACCTCCACCTCTGCTCTGGTCCCATCCCCTTCTGATAATTACTTCTATCTTGAACCTCTCCCTTGGCACCTGATCTTTATCATCAGCACCTCTGCTTTAAAAAATAATTGTCAGCCTGGTGCAGTGTCTCATGCCTGTAATCCTAGCACTCTGGGAGGCCGAGGCAGGTGGATTGTTTGAGCTCAGGAGTTCAAGACCAGCCTGAGCAAGAGCAAGACCCCATCTCTACTAAAAATAGAAAGAAATTAGCTGGACAGCTAAAAATATATATAGAAAAAATTAGCCGGGCATGGTGGCACATGCCTGTAGTCCCAGCTACTCGGGAGGCTGAGGCAGGAGGATCACTTGAGCCCAGGAGTTTGAGGTTGCTGTGAGCTAGGCTGACACCAGGGCACTCTAGCCTGGGCAACAGAGTGAGACTCTGTCTCAAAAACAAAAAAAAAATTGTCCTAATTTTCTTATTACTGCTCTCTTTCCTTACTTTCATAGCCAAATACCTAAAAATAGCTGTTTACACTTGTCTGAATTTCCTCAGTCTATTCCAGCGGTTCTCAAGCAGAGATGATTTTTGTCTCCCCAGGGATGTTTGGCAGTATCTTGAGACGTTTTTGATTGTCACAACTAGGGGAGAAGGTATGCTACTGGCAGCTAAATGGATAGAGGCCAGAGATGCCACTAACATCCCACAATGCATAGAACAGCCCCCCACAATGAAAAATTATCCACCCCAGATGTCAATAGTGCCAAGACTGAGAAAACCCTGGTGTACCCCAATCAGGGTCTCAATTCTATTACTTCATTAAACAGTTCCTGCTAAGGTTATCAACTGACCTCTGTCGCTTTATCCTACTGGAATTTTAAATCCTCATTTAATATGACCTCACAACATCAATCAGCATGAGAAAACCAATTCTTCCATCTTAAAGCACCCTCCTTTCTCTTGGTTACCATGATTCCATGTTCTCTTAGTTTTTCTTTTAACTCCCTGGCCACTACTTCTTAGTCACCTTTGTGAAATCCCACTATAAATTCAACTTTTAATATTGAAATTCCTCAAGGCTCAATCTCAATCTTTCTTCTCACTTTATAGACTCTCCTTACACAAGCTCATTAAAATTTACAGCTTCAGGTACCATGTGTAAGGGAAATCTGTTGTTTTTGTCTGTTTAACATCCCTTCCTCTTTTTTGGTTGACAGAACCTCTCTTTTCTTTTTGGGAACTATCCCTCCCCCCAACTGACAGGTATCAAAGGAGTGGGTATGTGATTCCAGAAAAGGCAATTATCTAGAAATTAGTATGGACAAAGGGAGAGGCAGGGACCTGAGATTATAGGCTCTAAATCTGCAGGTACTGGGAGTCATCTTTTTTTTTTTTTTTTAAGAGAAAGGGTCTTGTTCTGTTGCCCCAGCTAGAGTACAGGGGCATCATCACAGCTCACTGCAACCTCAAACTCCTGGGCTCAAGCCATCCTCCTACCTCAGCCTCCCAAGTAGCTGGGACTACAGGAGTGCACCACTGCACCCGGATGATTTTTGTATTTTTTGTAGAGATGGGGTCTCGCCATGTTGCTCTGGCTGGTCTTGAACTCCTGGCCTCAAGCCATCACCCTGCCTTAGCCTCCTAAAGTGCTGGGATTATAGGAGGAGCCAATGTGGTGGCCTGGGAGCCATCTTTGTTGCCCCATGGAAAACGTCTGCATGAGATGGAAGGCAATAGAGCGAAAAGAGGAGCCAAGAGAATGGACAGAAAACATAGTCTGAGCACCTGAATTGGGCCTCCTCAGGGTTTCAGTTACATGAGCATATATATATGTATATATATATTTTATTTCCTTAAGCAAGTTTGAGCTGGCTTCTATAGCTTTTATCCAACAGTCCTAATATATTGTTTATATGCTGATCATGCTTATAATTACAACTCCAACCCAAAATTCTTTTATGAGTGCCAGAAACTTGGACTCAACTACCTATTTCTCTCAGGTATTTCAAAGGCACCTCAAATTCAAGACCTTCGAACCTGCTTTGCTTTGAGTACTTCCTTCCTCAGTGAATGAGATTACCACCTAAGTGTGCAAAACAGAAACCTAAAAATGACCTCTCTCCCTCACATCCTACTCATTCCATTATCAATTCCTACGAATTCTACCTCCTAAATACAGTGTATCTCAAATTTGTCCCCTTGTCTTCCCCTCTACTACCAATATCCTCTCTATTCGGAGCTACTGCACAGCCTCTTAACAAGTTTCCCTACATCTGCTCTTGTCCTCTTCAAATGTGTTCTCTCCATCACAGAAATCTTTTTAACATAAAAAATTTCCAGTCCCTTGGTTTCCACTGCTCTTAAGGCAAGGCCCCAAAGCCCTTTATAAGGTTTTTGGTGGACTGACCACGCTTACTTCTTCAGCCTCATAATGTACTCTTCTCTTTGCTCTCTACATTTCAATAACTGAACTTTTTAACTTTTTTTTATTTCAGCATATTATGGGGTACAAATGTTCAGGTTACATATATTGTCTTTGCCCCACCCGAGTCAGAGCTTCAAGCGTGTCCATCCCCCAGATGGTGCATACCACACCCATTAGGTGTGTATATATATACCCATCCCCTCCTCCCTCTCCGCTCTGCCTGACGCCCGATGAATGTTATTACTATATGTGCACTTAAGTGTTGATCAGTTAATATCAATTTAATAACTGAACTTTTTTTTTCAGATCTTCAAGTGTTCTCGACTTATATCTGCTTAGATCCTCTGCACATGTGTTCCCTCTACTTGGTATATTAGTCTGGCCTTTGAAATTAATACCTACTCATTACTTGGGTTAGGCCACATTTTACTTCTGTAGGAAGTCTTCCCATGCCTCTCCCCAGGGTAAAATCGCCTGTTATATATTCTTAGCACTTTGCAGTTTTTCATCACAACATTTACCACAATTTATCATATATTTACTTTTGTAATTGTTTTATGAAGTTCAATTCTTTCATTAAACTCTATAACATCAGGCTCCCTGTCTTTTTTGTTCATCATTATAATATCCTCAATATCTTGTACACTGTCTGGCATATGCTAGGGACTCAATAAACATTAAAGGAAAAATGATAAATGAAGATTTAATTTAAGCCTACCTTAACCATAGTGGAAACTGGATGCACTCTCCTAAGATTTTTCAAAATTGATCCTACCAGATCTGTCACAGACAGTCCAATAGCCCAAGAGGTATACCCCTTCAGTTTGATAATCTCGTAGGCACTGCAGGTACAGAAAGTAAGGAAATTAAATTCATGAGAAGTCAACTCAGAGAAAACATAATATTCTTCAAGCATCCATTTGAAGCAATCTACATGCCAAAGCTACTCTATTAAAATTTTCTCAGAGGTACCACTCAACATGAAACTAGTTGTAATATATTTGTATTGTTGCTTAAATAGCCAAACATGGCAACTGATTCCCTTGAAAGTTACCATCTATGCATTAGCATATCCCAGCATTAAAAAAGAAAAAGGAAGCTTCCATATAAATCTCTCTAACCATTTAAAATTGTTACTAGCATGCAAATGTAACTTTATATAGTTGTAAACCATGTGGACATATTTTTCCTAAGAATATATCATTAAATCAATAATAAATGGATATGGAAAAATATCCTTGATACATTTTCAAAAGAAAAGAGCACAGTCCCAAACATCAGGCACTTCTTATCTCTGACTTGCAAAAAAACATAATTTTTTTTTTTTAATTTGACAGGGTCTTGCTCTGTCAAGGCTAGAGTGCAGTGGCAGGATTCATAGCTCACTGCAGCCTTGAACTCCTGGGCTCCAGTGATCCTCCCACCTCAGCCTTTCCACTAGTTGGGACTACAAGTATGCACCACCATGCCTGGGTAATTTTTTTTTTTTTTTGGAGAAACAGGGTCTCACTGTGTTACTCAGACTGGTCTTGAACACTTGGCCTCAAGAGATCCTCCAGCCTTGGCTTCCCAAAGTGCTGGGATTACAGGCATGAGCCACCACGCCCACCCTAAAACATAAAATTTTTTACAAACATTAGAATTGTATCAATCTACCAAATGATTAATAGTGATTATTTTTGAGTGACAGTGTGTGGCAGGTTTACAGATGAGCATGTTTTTTATTATTTTTCAGAGGTAATAAGTTAAAAACAGGTGAGCCTTCTTTCCACTTTTCTGAATTTTCTTATAATACATAATAAGTATATATTATATTTTTACATTGCCACCAACAGTGGACTCACATTTGGCTCAACAGTCAAACTCACAGGACAGAGAAGTTTTAGTTTAGCACTGAGTTTATTTAGCTTTAAGAAGGGATATAGGAGCTAGACGCAGTGGTTCACACCTGTAATCCCAGCACCTTGGGAGGCTGAGGAGGCTCTCTTGATGCCAGGAGTTCAAGACCAGCTCTGTCCCCACAAAAAATAAAACAATTAGGCCAGGCGCAGTGGCTCACACCTATAATCCTAGTACTCTGGGAGGCTGAAACAGAAGGATTGCTTAAGCTTAGGAGTTCAAGACCATCCTGAGCAAGAGTGAAACCACCTGTCTACAAAAAATAGAAAGAATTAGCCAGGCATAGTGGCTCATGCCTGTAATCCCACCTACTCGGGAGGCTGAGGCAGGAGGATCACCTGAGCCCAGGAGTTTGAGGTTGCAGTGAGCTGTGATGATGCCACTGCGCTCTATCCATGTACTTTCTTAAAACATTTTTTAAACTGTGGCAAAATTTACAATCTTAACCACTTTTAAGTGTATAGTTCAGTAGCATTAAGTACATTAATACTGCTGTGCAATCATTACCACCATCCTCTCCATAACGTTTTTAACTTCCCAAACTGAAACTCTATACCCATACAGATGGTGATTTTAGTTTTTATAATCATAAAATAATTTTAACTTTTTTAACTAAAGGGCACCTAAGAGAATAAAAACTCACTCATAATCTCTTTTTTGTTATATTATATGACTTTTTAGTCTCTGCCCTAATTCTTAAACATTTTTGTAGGGTTGTTATCATAATATACCCACTGTAGATTTGTGGCTTTTGTAGATATAATATTCCAAGTTATGAATATCCAAAGTGATTTTTAAGTTATATAACTTCTACTAACATGTAACTTGGCTACAGCATGAAGGATATCATGTGTGTTCTCAAGTCTGATGTATATGGAGTCAGACATCTCATTTATAAGAAAGCCTCATTGATTTCTGATCATCTGCATTAGCTTCATGTTTCTTTTCATCAAGTCATATGATGAACATTTAATAAGTTCCAGGCACTATAATAGCATTTTACATGTAGTACTAACTTATTTGCTCTACATATTAGTCCTCTAAGGAAAGTTCTATAATTATCCCCATTTTAAAGATGAGTTAAGCTGAGCTTTTGAGATGTTAAGTAATTTCCCAATATCATATCACTAACAAATGGTGAAGCCAGGTTTCAAACCTGAGCAACCTGGCCCCAAAGTCCATGCTCATAATCATTATGCTTTATTACCTTCAAATATATATGAGTTCCTGTGAAATAATAAGTATTTTTTCTTTTTGAAAAATACCTCCAAAATAAAGCTATGCATAAGTTTGAATTTAGTGATTTTCAGAATCTTAGGGTTACTTATCTCACAAAAAGCAAAGATCAACTACAGACTTTTTGTCTCTGAAATTTATTCTTAAGACTGATTATTGTTCATGAGCAACCTAGACAACATAGTGAGACCCGTCTCTACAAAAAAACTTTTTAAAAAAATTAGCAGGGCATGATGGTGCTTGCCTTTAGTCCCAGCAACTTGGGAGGCTGAGGCAGGGGGATCGCTTGAGCCCAGCAGTCAAGGTTACAGTGAGCTATGATTGTGCCACTGCACTCCAGCAACAGAGCAAGACTCTATATCAATTTCAAAAAAAAAAAAAACAAAAAAAACACTGATTATTAAGGCATTAAGAAATTGAATGAATACTATTACCTTGAAACAACTTGTTTATGGACATTTTTCCACTGTTCCTTGTCTGAATCAGTTCCTAATTGAGGGTTCAGAGTCTTCAAAGCAACACCAGCAACATTCACCCCACTCCATAACGGCACTAGAAAAAACATATCTCAGAATGAATTCTTCTTCCCAACATTGCATCAGTGGTTTCAGTTCAGTGTTTTGGTGTTTTTAAGTTAGGTTACTACCTTACACTATACCTAAAAGTAAATTTCAAATGCATAAAAGGGGGGAAATGTAAGAAATAAAATTATGAAGTGTTAGAAAATATGTAGAATTTATTTATAACTGTGTAGTATGGGAGGCATTTTTAAGCAACATACAAAATGCACAAAGAAAAGGATTGATAAGAAAGATAAAATATTAGCTGGGCACAACCCCAGCTACTAGGGAGGCTAAGGTGGGAGGACTGCTTGACCCAGGAGTTTGAGACCAGCCTGAGTCACACAGAGAGATCTTATCTCAACAAAAACTGTATGTATGTGTGCATATATGTGTGTGTGTGCATATATATATGTATATGAAAACTGTCAATCTCATATCCAGTTAAACTGTCATTCCAGAATGAGGTGAGACTAAAACATGTTCATATAAACAACTCTGGCAGGATATAGTTCAGAAAGAAAGAAACTGAATCCAGGTGAAGAAGTTAGATGTAGAAAATGAGGATAACCAACAAAACTGGCAAACATGTACATAAATCAAAACAAGTATTGACTATTCAAACAATAATTATAACTACTTTGGTGGCTATAAAAACATGATGGATCCAAAAAGGGAATTAATAATTATATAACACAGAAAGTGGGTGATCAAACTTAAAGCATTCTAAATTCTTGGTATTGTTCCAAAGAAGAGTAAATACACTAATCATCTTGAGATCAAGTATGAATGTTAAAAATTTATAGATAACCATTTATAAGATAAGTGAGTAATCAGAAGTAGTAGAGAAAATTAAAGAAAGTAGATCCAACAGAAACCAGAAGAAGAGAAAAGAAACAAAGAAAAATCATGGTAAATAGAATACTAAATATATTCAAATTAATACTAATTAGAATATACTGTTCTTCTAAAAATAAAATCATGCAATATTAAATGTGAGAAATTAAAATATGTCTGGGAAAATTATTTTTAAGGACATTTCAGAAAGAACAGCTGCATTAGGACAACAACACAAGCCAATAGGGTCAAATTAAGATACGAGTCAAAGAAGTATTTGTCCAACTCAAATCAAAAGTATTTATTATAGCATAGCTCTTTTTTTTAATACCATGGCTCTTGAAGTATGAAGAAAAGAGATGGGCATATTAAACATTTTGAATAAATGATTGATTGAACAAATGAACAAATGGCCTTTATTCTCAATGAGTTTATTGCTGTTATGGAAAGAAGATTTACACAGATGACACAATTAAAGAACACTGTAAGAAGTATAAAGTTCTAACTACGTAGCAGAGATAAAATGTATAAATTCAGAAAAGAAAGAGGTTAGTGTGGCCTTAAGTAATAGTTAAAATCACATATTATATAATTTCATTTATATGAAAAGTCTAGAATAAACAAATCTATACAGTCAGAGGTAGATTAGTGGTTGCCTGGGGCTAGGGTGGGTAGAGGAATGGGGGTTTCATTTTGGGTTGATGAAAATATTCTATAATTAGATTATGGTTGTACAACTCTGAATAATATACTTTAATGGTTGAATTTTAGGGCATGTGAATTAGATCTTAATAAAGCTGTTAAAAAATCACAATAAGTGAAAAAGTGCTCTAGGTAAGAGAAACACTCAGATTGACTTTTAAAACAGCTATATGTTTTATGGACAATTTTATGAGATGTTACTAAAATAACAATGCAAAAGACTGAAAGTAAAGGAATAGAAAAAGATATACTAGGGAAGTACCAACAAAATGAAAGCTATATGGCTATATTATTTTCAGGAAAAAAATAGAATTTAAAGAAAATATGCATTATTAGAGATAAGAAGGGCAGTTACATATGATAATAGGTTTATACTTACCACTAGAATCACCATGTTCTCCAATAATCCAACCATGGCAGCTTGTAGGATGGACACCCAACTTCTCTCCAATTAGGTAACGGAAACGGGCAGAGTCTAGATTACAACCACTCCCAATTACACGAGTTGCGGGTAAACCACTTAACTTCCAGACTACATACGTCAAAATATCCACTAGGAAGAACAATTTCATGTTAGAAAAAGATTCATAGTAACTTCTCTCCTTAATTTGCTTTTCTGAATAGATAGATGAAGTGCCTTGGAGTCAAATACAGATTCATTACAGAGTTCAAAGTGAAGCAAATAAACAAAGAAATATGGATAATCACTCACATAGGTTTTTAAACTCTTAAATTATTCACTACCAGAATTTTAAAACAAAACAAAAAATCCTCTTTTGATATACTTTATGTGCCTATCTGTATATCGAATAGTCAGTCTGTTAATTCTAACTCCTTAACATCTCCCAGACTTCTTCTTTCCATCCCCACATCCTCATCTGAGCTATCAGCATCTCCTACCTAGAATAATGCCATGGACATGCCCAGAGCTGTGTGCAGGTTTGTGCATGCTCAGGAAAAACATGAGAAGATCTTCAGCTTTTGTTCTGTCTGACCTTGAGGCTCTGTTCAAGCAGGAAGGGAAAGCTAAAGCAGTTTTAAACCGTCCAAGTGTTAAAGTATGACCCAATACAAACACACAGCTCTACAGCAAAGGTTGGGAGATACTTTTTGGTTACAGGCATTTAAGGAAAGTTTTGTTCAATCATTAGCTGACCATTAAGCAAATGCAACAAAGACTTCTGTGGCCCTGCACAAGAAAAAATACAGACTTTACAGAACTAATTCATAAAACCCATGAAACAAACAAACAACAACTACAATAAGCATCAACTGTAACAAATCTTTGGGGGATGTAAAATTTGGTTTATAGAGTTTTCACATCATAATTTTCAAAATATCCAAAAAATTATGAGGCATGCAAAGAAACAACATGGCCACACACAGGACAAAAAGAAGTAATAAATAAGAACTGTGCCTGAGGAAGCCCAGATATTGGACAAAGATTTATTAGCTAAATAATTTAAACAGAGTATTTTAACATGTTTAAAGAAATAAAGGAAACCATGTCTAGAGAACAAAAGGAAATATGAGAATGATGTTTCACCAAATAGAGAATATCGATAAATAGATAGAAATTATAAAAAGGAAAGGAAATAGAAGTTCTGAAGTTGAAAAGTACAATAACTGAATGAAAAGTCACTAGAAGAGCTCAACAGCAGATTCAGAAGGCAGAAGAAAGAGTCAGTGACTTAAAGATAGGTAAACTGAAAATTTCTAGTCTGAGGAACAGAAAGAAAAAAAGAATGAAGAGCTATGGTTGCATAACATTGTGAATCCACTATATACCACCGAATTGTACACTTTAAAACTATTAATTATATGTTATGTGAATTTCACTTCAATTTTAAAATATGAAGAAAAATAAACAGAGCCTGTAAGACTTCTAGGACACTAGCAAGAGTACTAACATACACATAATGGGAGTCCCAGAAGGACAGAAGTGAAAGGAAGGGAAGAAAGAATACTTGAAGAAATACTGGTCAAAAACTTCCCAAATTTGATGAAACCATTATTCTATACAACCAAATAGCTCAACAAAGTTCAAGTAAGATAAATTCAAAGAAATCCACAATGAGAGACATCATAAGCTGTCAAAAGACAGAAACAGAGAGGAAATCTTGAAAGCAGCAGGAAGGAAAAGATTCATCACATACAAATGATCCTCAATAAGATTAACAGCTGATTTTGCATCAGAAACCAAAGAGGCCAGGAGGCAGTGGGATGATATATTCACAACACTAAAATTAAAAAGAAAAGTCAATCAAGAATTCTATATCTGGCAAAACTATCCTTCAAAAATGGAGAAGTTAAGGTATTCCCAAGTAAATAAAAACTGAGTTCATCGCTAGCAGATTTACCCTACAAGAAATGCTAAAGAGAGTCCTTCTGGCTGAAATAAAATGACACTAGAGAATAACTCAAATCCACATGAAGAAATGAAGAACACTGGTAAAGACAACAGCATAGGTAAATACAAAAGATACTATAAATGTACTTTTCTGTTTGGAACTTCTTTTTCCCTATCTAATGTATATGACAACTTCATAAGGCGATAAATATAAATCTAGGTTTATTAGCATACAATGTATAAAGATATAATTGGTGACAATAACAGCATGGGGAAACAAAGCTCTATAGGAGCAAAATTTGGGGGTACTATTGAAATTAAGTTGATATTAATTAAAATTACATTGTCACAAACTAAGATGTTAATTGTAATTACCAGGACAACCACTAAAAACATAACTAAAAAATATATACATATAGGTCCAGGCACAGCGGCTCATGCCTGTAATCTCAGCACTCTAGGAGGACAAGGCAGCAAGACTGCTTAGGCTCAGGAGTCTGAGACCAGCCTGAGCAAGAGCAAGACCCCGTCTCTACTAAAAATAGAAAAATTAGCCAGGTGTCGTGGTGCTCGCCTGTAGTCACAGCTACTCGGGAGGCTGAGGCAGGTGGATCACTTAAGCCCAGGAGTTTGAGGTTGCTGTGAGCTACTATGATGCCACTGCACTCTGGCCCAGGCAACAGAGCAAGACACTGTCTCAAAAACAGAAACAAAAACAAAAACAAAAAAGATGCTGTGTGTGGTGGCTCACACCTTGAGGTCAGGAGTTCGAGACCAGCCTAAGTGAGATCTCATCTCTATAAAAAATTAGAAAAATTAGCTGGGCGTGGTGGTGCCTGCCTGTAGTCCCAGCTACTCAGGTGTCTGAGGTGAAAAGACAAGAAAAGAAAAAAAACTAAAGAAAAGAAAAGGAAGGAAAGAAAAAAGTATTCAAACAAAAATCTATACATAAATGTTCATAACAGCACTATTCACAATAGCCAAAAGGGAGAAACAACAAAAATTGATGAATGAATAAACAAAATTTGGTATATCCATACAGTGAAATATTATTCAACCATAAAAATGAATGAAGCACTGATGCATGCTGCTACATGGATGACCCCTGAAAACATTATTAACTGAAAGAAGCCAGACACAAAAGGCCACAGGCTGTATAATTCCATTTATATTAAATATCTAGAATCAGCAAATCTATAGAGACAGAAAGCAAATCAGTGGTTGCCAGAGGATGGAGGGAGGGGGGAATGGGAAATGAATAGTTAATGGCTACAGGGTTTCCACTTGGGGTGATGAAAAACTTCAAGAACTAGAGAGTGGTGATGGTTGAAGAAAATATACTTAATGTATTTAATGCCCCTGAACTATGAACTTTAAAATACTAAAACGGTAAATTTTATGTTTGGTATATTTTGTTACAATAAAAAACAGACAGTAACACAAAAGTTGTTACTAGAGACAAAGAAAGACATTATGTAATGATAAAAAGGTCAACAGATACAGAAAAAGCATTTGACAAAAAACTACACCCATTCGTAATTTTTAAAAACATATCTCAACAACTATAAAGAGAATAGGGAACCTCATGAAAAACTCACATTAAACATCATCCTCAACAGTGAAAGACTGAATCTGTTCCCCATAAAATAAAGAACAAGGCAAGTATGTCCACTCTCAACACTTGATGTGCAAAGGCTCATGGACACATACCACAGAACATAGCTAAAAATAGAGCTTACTGGAGAAAAATTTAGAAGCAGAGAATTAGGAAAGCACACTCTGTACACTGAACTCTCATTATTCCAAAGCATAGGTTGGGCATAAACTTGTACACAAAATGGCCAAGTAAAGAGGGGCCTCCCTTGGCTGCAATCTAGGTGGTCTCTTGAGATACCTCCAAGAGAAAGAATGAGCCCCACTGCCACCACCCAATGTTACCTGTCTACATGGTAGCTTTGAAAGGAGTAGAGGACATGTAATTTCTCTAAGTTACAAGAAATATATCGAGAGATAACTGGATCTGGGAACAATAGTAAGGAGTAATTCATTTTCAGGGCCAATATGTATCTACCTATTAAGGGCCCTGGAGACAACATTGCATGCCAGTTAGGTACACTGTTATCAGCTTAAAGCATTGCTGTCTCTCCACAGGCTGGCTCAGTCTGTTAAAGTATCAAAGGGAGGAATGAAATGAGCCTCCAAGGCAATACAGATTTTTCTCTGATCACTATTCATATTCAGCATTTTATTGGAGATCCTAGCCAGTGAAATAAGGCAAGAAAATAAACAGGTTTTCAAATTGGAAAGGAAGAATTAAAACAAGTAAAACTATATTTGTAGATGACATGATAATGCACAGAGAAATTATAGAATTAAAAGAAAATTACTAGAATTGATAAGTGAATTTAGCAATGTTTTAAAATAAAGACCAATACTATTTATATATACTAGCAATGAACAATTGAAAAATGAAATGTAAAGAACTCTTTTTATAATAGCATCAAAAATATAAAAATATAAAATATTTAGGGATAATTTAACAAAATTTGTAACCCTGAAAACTATAAAACATTGCTATAAGAAAATAAAGAAGGCATACATTATGTTAAGTGAAATAAGCCACGCAGGCCAGGCATGGTGGCTCATGGCTGTAATCCCAGACTTTTGGAGGCTGAGGTGAGAGGATAGCTGAAAACCAGGAGTTCAAGACCAGCCTGGGCAACGTGGCAAGACCCAATCTCTACAAAAAGTAAAAAATTAGCCAGGTATGTTGGTACACGCCTGTAGTCCCAGCTACTCAAGAGGTTGAGGTGAGAGGATCGCTTGAGCCCAGGAATTTGAGGCTGCAGTGAGCTATCATTGCACCATTGCACTCTAGCCTAGGCAACAGAATGAGACCCTATCTCCAAAAAAGAAAGAAGAAAAAAAGAAAAAGAAAGAAAAGAAATAAGCCAGGCACAAAAAGACAACTATCACATGTTCTTACTCATATGTGGGAACTAAAAAAGTTGATCTCATGGAGGTAGACCGGCAGAATGACAGTTACCAGAGGCCAGGAAGGGGGTGTGTGGTGGGGGGGGTGGTGAGGAATGAAGAGAAGCTGGTTAATGGGTACAAACATACAGTTAAACAGAAGGAACAAGTTCTAATGTTCAATAGCAGAGTCGGGTGACTACAGTTAACAATAATGTATTGTACATTTCAAAATAGCTTAAAGAGAGGTCTTGAAATGTTCCCAACACAGAAATGATAAATATTTGAGGTGATGGATACCCTAAATACCCTGACTTGATCATTACACATTCTATGCATGTAACAAAATATCACATGTACCTCATAAATATGTGCACATATTACATATCAATAAAAAAGAAAAAGAAATGAAGACAAATAAATGGAGAGATATGCCATAATTCATAGATTGAAAGAGTCAACAAGTGTAATCAATCCCTCCAAATTTATCTATAGATCTAACACAAATCCAGTCAACACTCTTGCATGTTTGTGCAGAACTTGACAAGCTGATTCTAAAACGTATGTGGAAATGCAAACAATATAAAATATCCAAAGTAATTTTAGAAAAGAACACAGTTGGAAGACTTACATTAACTGATTTCAAGACTTACTGTAATCAAGATAATGTATGATATTGACTAAAGAAAATATAAATAGATCAATGGAAAAAATCAAGAATCCTAAAATAGATTCACATCTAGCATAAATTTATTTTCAACCAAGTTCCCAAGGCAATTCAAATGGGAAAAATATTTCCAACAAATATTACTGTAACAATTGGATATCATCAGTGAAAAAAATGAACATCAACCTTCACCTTATATCAAACACTAAAACTAATATGAAATACATCATAGTCCTAAATATGAAACTTCTAGAAGAAAACATAAGAGAAAATCTTCAGACTTAGGGTAGTTCAGTTTCTAGGATAGGACTCAAAAGAGCATGAAACTTGAATGTAAAATTAATAAACTAGATTTCATCAAAATTAAAAACTTTCACTCCTTTAAAGATTCATTAACATTAAGAACACAAAAAGGCAAGCCACGGATGGAGAGAAAATATAGGAAATACTGATATTTGACAAAGAGACTTATATTTAGGACATATAAAGAATTCTTACAACTCAATAATTAGAAGACAAGCAACTTAATGTTTAAATGTGAGCAAAAGATTTGAATAGACCCTTCACACAAGAAAATATACTAATAGACAATAAGAACAGGAAAAAATGTTCAATATCTTTGATCATTGAGGGAATACAGATTAAAACCACAGTGATATTGTAATAGTTAAAATTGAAAATATTGACAATACCAAATGTTGGCAAGGATATGGAGCAACTAGAACTGTCTTACAGTGCTGGTGGGAATGTAAAAAGGCAGAACCATTTTGAAAAACCATTTAGTGGTTTCTAATAGAGTTAAACATATACCTACCATATAACCCACCTATGTTACTCCCAGGTATTTATCCAAGAGAAATAAAGATATGACCACACAAGTACTTAAACACAAGTGTTCATATTAGTTTTATTCATAATTGCCCAAAACTGGAAATAACATAAATATCTACCAACAGGTGAACAGATAAACAGAATATTTTAAATGTATAAACAAAAGAATATTCTTTGGCAATAAAAAAGGAACATGACATACCCAACAATATAGATGAAGCCCAAAATAATTATGCTGATTGAAAGAAGCCAGACAGAAAAGATTACATTCAGAATGATTCTATTTATATAAAATTCCAAAAAAATGGGGTGGAGGTGGAATGAGGGATGAACTGCAAAGGAGTACAAAGAAACTTTCAGAAATAACAGAAATGTTTTGTATCATGATTATGATGGCAGTTTCAGGAGTGATTACATCTACCAAAATTCATTGCATTGTATACTTTAAATAAGTGCAGTTTATTGTAAATAAATGTCACCTCAATTAATTTGCTTTTTTTAAAAGGAATGGTATGGAAATGCCATCCTTATGCAATAAAAGGGAAGAAAAAAGACTCACCTGGATTTGAAACAATGAGCATTTTACAGTTAGGACTATAACGGACTATGGTAGGAATGATTGATTTCATGATATTCACATTACGCTGGACCAGGGCAAGGCGACTGTCTCCCTCCTGCTGCCTTGCACCTGCTGTAATAATAACTATTTTGGAGTTTGCAGATACATTGTAATCTAAAAAGGAAACAAAACTAATATTTGGATCAAGATTGCCATAACCACTGTGCCTTAACTCTTTAAAAGCCTATTGTATGTCTTGGTATTAAAGTACTCATGTACCTTCATTTCTGGCATTTGCAGATGAAAAGACTGTCCATGTAGTAATATTATCTCATATCACCTGAAGGAAGCCTTGTCACTATGACTTGCCAATTTTCACACAGCTTCCTCCAACATTTTTATAACAGAACCTACCACCCCCTTTCCCTCACATTCCCATTTGTTATTAAGGCCCAAGGCAATGAAAGTCAGCTCTCTGGCTTCCTAGAAACACCATAATGAAGCAGAATTTTGGAACTCTGAGGATCTATGTGTCTGTTTCAGGATTCTCAGAGTTGGAATTATTTACTTCTAATTATTATAAGGGGCTTGGTTTGAAACTACAAACAAGTTCTTAATCCACACAAGAAAATACCCTCTAAATGTGATGACCACTTGTGAAGTTGTTTCACCTATTGACTCCAATGCTGATTTTATACAACGCTCAGTAACACATACAGGACTTTTTTAAAAAGCATTATATAGCTGGGAGTTGTTTTCCAGATGGATATCAAGAGTTAAATTAGTTAAAATATTCTCTATATCCCATTTCTATGTTTTTTAAAAAACTTGTTTTTATGGAAAAACCCTTCGTTTTTAAGGAAATCTGCTTAATTTTTAAGATATTACATCTCCATTTACAATCATTCTTATATATTTCTAATCCAAGAAAGGAGAAAACTTATGAAACATAAACATTGTTATGTTTTTCCTCCCCCTGCAGAGATTTTAATTAGAAAGACAAACCTAGAAATACGGCATTTCTTAGGCTGATATGTTACATATTAGTATAGGAGATTGATAACATATCAAGTTAAAGTTCTGTAGCATTAAGTTCTCCTCCCTCTCTGCACATGTAGTCTACTCATTCCTGCTCAAAGATCTTGCTCAACTTTGACCTTCCACATAAAGTCTTATCTAATCCCAAAAATCCGAATTAATCTCAACCTCTCTCTTTCATCTCACCCTCTCTCTCTCCCCTCCCTCCCTCCTCCTCATCCCCTTTCCTTTTCCTCTTCCCTCCATCAACTTCTAAAGGATAAACAGGCAAAAGACCTTGCAACTTCTCCGGTATCAGCTCTCCATAGTTCATATTATTTGAAATATTATTCTGTCAGACAAATTCAGTGTCTTCTTGTGAACACAGTTTTAAGTCTATATTCTTTATTATTTATGCTTTTTGTGTCTTTGCGTTTAAGAAATTCTTCCCTACCCTGAGGTCATAAGGATATTCTATGTCATCTTCTTAACAGAAGCTTTGAAGTTTTTACCTTTCACGTTTTAGTCTTTAACCAACCTGGATTTGATTTTTGTATATAGTATCAAGTAGGGGTTCAATTTTATCTTTTTCCATAAAGATAACTATTTCCATAACAAAAATGTTATAGGTCCATAAATTTCCCATTTATCTACAATATTATCAGTGTTATATAACAATCTTTTATCTCTGTACTAAGTCTTATTTAGTACACCAAGTTCCCATCCCCTTGTCCTGCAAGAGTTTCTTGTCAGCAAGGAGCAGTGGCTCCCACCTGTAGTCCTGGGAAGCTGAAGTGAGAGGATCAGTTGAGGCCAGGAGTTCAAGACCAGCCTAGTCAACATAGCAAGATCCTGTCTCAAAAAAAAAGAATGTCTTGTCTATTCATGGGTTTTTGATTTTCTGAAAGAACTTCAGAATGAGCTCTGCATATCCAAGAACAACAAAACCTGCACAGAATTTATAATCAATATGGGAAGAAAGGACATCTTACAATATGAATAAGGCATAGCTCTTCATTTATTTAGATTTTTATTATCTTTCAATAAGGCTGTATGATTTTCTGTACAAAAGTTCATATCCCAGGTACTTCCTATTTTGATGATATTGTAAATAATAACTTTAATTTGTTTTGGTTTTGGTATATAGAAATACAATGGATTTTTTATTACTAACTTTGTGTTTGTCATCCTTGCTAAACTCCTAGTTTTATATGTTGTCCTCTTCTTATATTTCTTTTTATCTTCTTTTTGATTCATTAGGTATGTTTTTCTAATTTTATTTCTTCCTCTTTACTAATTTAAAGAATACATACTGCTTCTGTTCTTTCACGGGTTGTCACAGAAGTTATAACACGCATTTTTTTTTTTTTTTTTGAGACAGAGTCTCACTCTGTTGCCTGGGCTAGAGTGCAGTGGCATCAGCCTAGCCCACAGCAACCTCAAACTCCTGGGCTCAAGGTATCCTCCTGCCTCAGCCTCCCGAGTAGCTGGGACTATAGGCATATGCCACCACGCCTGGCTAATTTTTTCTATTTTCAGTAGAGACGGGGTCTTGCTCTTGCTCAGGCTGGTCTCGAACTCCTGACCTCAAGTGATCCTCCTACCTTGGCCTCCCAGAGAGCTAGACAACATGCATTTTTAACTTATCAAAGTCCAAAGTTAATCATCACCTTCCTCCTTTCCCTAATGGCGTAGGAAACTTAGAACACGACTTCATTTACCACTACCACCCCTCACCTGCAGATTTACATGCTACATTTTTATTTTTTAATCCCACAAGACTATAGTTTTATACAATTGATATTTATTTAGGTTTGCCCTCATTTTTACCATTTTCTGGGCCCTTTTGTCTTTTGTCTTGCATCTCAGACCTTGTATCTGAGATGACTTATCATTTGTCTGAAGTATATACTTTCGTATTTCGTTTAGTGAGGGTTTGACAGTAATTATCTCAGTCTTTGTCAGAAATATCTTTATTTCACCCACAGTCTTTAAAGATATTTTTACTAGGCAGATTCCAGACTGACATTTAGTCTCTCTCAGAACATTAATGATATCATTCCACTGACTTCTGGGTTCACTAAGCCTATTAAAAAGTCAGTCCTTCACCCTCTCCCTTTTCTATAGATAATATGTCTTCCCTCTGACAATTTTTACAATCTTCTCTTTGCCTTTAGGGTTCTATAATTTCACAATAATGTGTCTAGGTGGAACTTCTGTATTTATCTTTCTTGAGATTACTTGGCTTCCTTAAACCATGGGTTGATGATTTTTGTTAGTTTTCAAAAATGCTCAATCAAAATCTCTTCAAATATTTCCTTGCCCCATTCACAATTCTAATTAGATGTACATTACACTTTATCATTCTATTCTCCATGACTCTTAACCTGTCACATGTTCCACCTCTTCCTATCTTCTGGGTAATTGCCTTAGGTTCACCACTTCTCTCTTCAAATGTGTCTAATCTTTTATTAAATTCATTGAGCTTTTATTTCATTATATTTCACATTTAGAAGTTATAGTTGTTTGTTTTTTTGAGACAAGATCTTGCTCTGTCACCCAGGCTGGAGTGCAGTGGCACAATCAAAGCTTGCTGCTGCCTCAAACTCCTGGGCTCAAGCAATCCTCCAGCCTCAGACTCTTGAGTCGCTGTCACTAAGGGTGTGTGCCACCACACTCAATTAATTTTTTATTCTTTTGGAGACATCTCACCATGTTGCCCAGGCTGGTCTCGAACTCCTGTCATCAAGCTATCCTCTCACCTCAAGCCTCCCAAGTAGCTGGGATTACAGCTATGAGCCACCACGCCCAGCATTTTATTTTTTTTAATCTATCTTTATAGTTTCCAGTCTTATGCTGATATTTTCAAGTTTCTCCTTCATTTCTTATAATAGAATAATCACATTAATTTTATAATTTGTGTTTGATAATTATGAAATCTGTGGTAGCATGTTTCTGTTATCTATGCTGGTTCTTGCTCAGGCATTTTCCTATAGATTTAATTATTCCTATTGTAAGATATTCATTTTCCTTGGGATTTTATTTGTGGAAGTTCTTTTAGGCCTGAAATAAAGTGAGTTTCCTCCAAAGACCATCTGATTGCTTAAGATTTCCTGAAACTCAAATAAGGGTCAGCTTATGGTTCCAAGTCCTCAGCAGCCATTTTCCCACAATAAAGTGTCTAAAACACTAAAGTTTACTTAGAGTTCCCAAGAAAGGAGAGATGAATTATTTCTAGGTCATCATTACATTAATGGTATAGTTAAGGGATGGGTAAACTATTGCCGGTAGACAGGCCATATCTGGTCCACTACCTGTTTTGTAAATAAAGTATCACTGGAACATAACCACACCCACTCACTTAAGAATTGCCTATGGCTGCTTTGGCACTACAACAGCAGAGCTGAGTAGTTGTGACACAGACCATATAGCCTGCAAAGCCTAAAATACTTACTATCTGGCCCTTTATAGAAAAACTTTATAAACCCCTAGTATAGTCCACTGGGGTCCCAGCTTTGTGGGGTGATCTCCTATGCAAATCCCCAGATTAGGCTCTGTCTCTTCCTAAATTCTATGAGACAGTGAAAACCAAAATTGATGTTCACTAGGTTTGGCTAACTGCTATCAGGGTGAAAACTAGCTACAGTGCTCTGCTTAACTCTCTGGTTTCCTCACTTCACTCAGTGCCTATTCTGAAAATGCCCTACTTTGTTAAGAGCAACTCTTTTTTTTAAAGATTGATTTTTTTTCATATTTTACGCAGGAGTTTTCTCATTTACATCAAGAAGATTAATCCAGATATTTATCCTGCTATATTATTAGAAATCGAAGGCTGAATGTGTTTTAAAGTATTTTAAAACCATAGTACATCTTTTAACTAATTCACCAGATTAACAGTTTCAAAACATACTGATACCCCAGCCACACTGAACATTCTTAACTAGTAGACTACTATCCAGTATGTCTGTGTACTTCTGCTCATTAGTTGCTGCATATCAAGAATTAGACATGTTTATAACCAGAGATATCTAGACCAATTATATTACTAATCATATAATTAAATATGATGTTGGCCAGGCACAATGGTTCACACCTGTAATCTCAGCACTTTGGGAGGCCGAGGCTGGAGCATTGCTTGAGACCAGGAGTTTGAGACCAGCCTGGGCAACACAGCAAGACCCCAGTCTCTACAAAAAATTGTTTTAAATGAGCTGGGCTTGGTGGCACACACCTATAGTCCCAGCTACTTGGGAGGCTGAGGATCACTTGACCCCAAGAATCTCGAGGCTATAGTGAGCTATGATGGCACCACTGCACTCCAGCCTGGGTGACAGAGTGAGACTCCATCTCAAAAGAAAGAAAAAGAAAAGAAAAAAAACAGATTAAAGAGTATGGATAAATATTCAATAATATTCCAAAACTATTCAAAAGTACATATCCTTAGGAAATTATATAGATAGAATGACAAGTTTAAAAAGCATTTATATAATGTCAGTTATGTAAAAAACATATGCATAGAAAAAGAAGTATACAAAATTATTAACAGAAGAGATTCAAAATTTTCATTATACTTTTCTGCACTTTCTAAATTTCTTCCAATTATAATCAAATGTTCTTTTTTTTAAACCCCATTAAACTATGTGGCCTAATGACATGGTGCTATTTTTCAGTTTATATTTATTGGTATCAATTTGGCAAAATTCATTACTTTTTTAAAAAGCTCCCAAAATAACTTTATAAAACTAAAATTAACCTTTGCCAGAGGTAATCTTTGAAGTACTAAAGAAAAGACTTCCATGCTGAAGATCCATCGTTTCTCCCTTCAGTTTATCGGATGAGACATCAACAAGGGCAAGTTCATCAGCCAAACCCTAAAATACATGAAAGTGCTAAATAAAATGTTCTGGGAAATGTTCCTACTTAAGTTTTAGGAGAATGAGAAAACTTTTCATGTGGCTACTTTATAATCAAAGAATCTTAAATTTTAATAGTTAAGAAATGATATAAATAATAGTTTTTGAATGAGCCTAGAGAGTGACTAGAAGTCAAGGTAAACATTAAGATGAAGGAAATATTATGAATTGCTTTGCCTTCACATAACTGTTAGAATTTTTTAGAACTGGGTTTTTTACCCTTCAGATAGCAATTTAAAACCAATGAAAAGTAATGAAATTCTTTCAAAGTATTGTATTATATTTAACCTTCAGCCTAATTTCTGAGTTGGCTGAAGCTGCTTTTAGTATCTATCCTCATGGCCAAAACAGAAAGGTAGCACCTGTGGTGAATTCTATTGCTTTCACCTGTCTAGTATCCTTTTTTCTGGTAATAGAATTCCTCTTTTCTGTGGGAACCCATTCCATGTGGTCAGTGCAGTACAGTTAACACTGGTCTTCCAAGCTAGGGATAGGTGGGCATAAAACCAGACCCAGCCTATTGTTCCACCCTGTCCTTCTGGCCAAAGCTATTAATTCACAGATGGGTACACGGCCCAGGCACAACAAATGAGCACAATGTCTATGAGGTTTGAAAATGGAAGATGGGAGATTAGGTCCCACTTTTATTGGGAATCATAAACTCTAAGAATGACATAAGCATCTAAGAACAAACTGTACTGTCATCTTTACCACCACACAGAAAATCCCTGCCTAAGAATTAAGCCAATAGAGGAAATCTAAACCAAGATATACAGAGACTGTGTCTTGATACATCTGAATTCCAGAATCCAGTAGTACTGAAGCTAATTCTGCTCTTGGATTTTCCAGTTACATGAACAATATATACTCTTTTTTTCTTATTCTAATTTGAATTGAGTTTTCATCACATGCAACAGAGTATATAGAACTATATCTGAGCATTCCCTCAGATTCCAGTGGCCAGATTCCAAAGGTGAACAGTAAGGGAAAAGGGTAAAAGTCCCTATTTACTATTGCTTTTTCTCAGATCAAGTACCACATGGCCTTTCTGAAAAGCCATATATTCTAAAATTTACTAAATCATGTGTTATATATCAGGAATGGGAGGAGAATAAGAGGTTTCATCCAGAAAGATCACATAACACTTCTAGTTAGTTGATAAGAAAACCAGATCACGTTTATGGACTTATTTTTACATCAGTCTGTGTCTCTATCTGGGTCTGGTCAGGAAAACAGAAACCCACTCTAAACATTTCAACAGTGGGAATTTAATATAGGGAATTGGCCAAATGTTGGAGGGCTAAAAGAGCAAAAAGGGAACATTGAGGTAACCCAGAGATAGCAGCTGCAGTTAGAAGCTAGTAATCCTAAGACTGCAGGAACACAAAGAAAGAGACTAAAGGAGGTGCTTCATAGAGCTAGGATAAGACATCTGAGGAAGGCAAAACCTGGCTGCTGGTGATACCACTGAAGGAGCAAGAATGAGGTCAATTCTGAGAGTTTCAAAAGAAGCTGGAGGCTAGAACCAACCTCTACCATTTAGGCAAAGGGTTGCAGCTGGGATTATAGTGACCAGAACAATAAGCAAACAAGGAAGAGGTCATGTCTCACCTCCTCTTGCCTTCCAACTTCCCTCTAGTGCCTTCTATTGGCAGAACATAACAAGATGCCAACCGGCAAAAGAGGAAATTATTATGCAGAGATCCAGCAGCAGCATCACAAAGCAGAGTATAGAAAGTTGGATTTGGAGCTAAATGACAATAATTTAATAGCTAACACAGCATGCTTTAAATTATATTTCCAACTTGATTTCTGTCCCTTGTTAACAAGTTAGCAGACAATTCTCTTAACAAAGGAATCTTCCCAGCGGCATTTGCATTTGTCTTTGATAGTCAAAGACAGGGCTCAAGCAATCCCTAAAAGTTTTTGCCTCTTTTGTTTTGTTTTGAGACAGGGTCTCCTCCATCACCCAGGCGGGACTGCAACCTCTAACTCCTGGGCTCAAGCAATCCTCCCACCTCAGCCACCCAAGTAGCTAGAACGACAGGCATATGCCACTACTCCTGGCTACTTTTTTTTCTTTCTTTCTTTTCTTTTTTCTCTTTTTCTTTTCTTTCTTTTTCCTTTTGTTTTTTGCAGAGACGGGCATCTCCTTTTGTTGCTCAGGCTGGTCTTGAACTCCTGACTTCAAGTGATCCACCTGCCTCAGCCTCCCAAAGCACTAGGATTACAGGTGTGAGCCATCACACCTAGCCTGTTTGTTTTTAAAGAGTTAACTACTTCCATCTCAGGAAGGAGGTACAAAAATAAAAATAAAGAGTTAACTAAATCTTTGTGAGTCTTTACTCAAATAGAATTCCAAAAAAAGTCTTGGCTTAATTAGCCTGGCAGAATCTTATTACAATAGGTATGAGTGTCCCAGGATCTTTTTTTTTTTTTTTTTTTGAGACAGAGTCTTGCTCTGTTGCCCGGGCTAGAGTGAGTGCCGTGGCGTCAGCCCAGCTCACAGCAACCTCAAACTCCTGGGCTCAAGCGATCCTACTGCCTCAGCCTCCTGAGTAGCTGGGACTACAGGCATGCGCCACCATGCCCGGCTAATTTTTTCTATATATATAGTTTTAGTTGGCCAGATAAATCCTTTCTATTTTTAGTAGAGACGGGGTCTCACTCTTGCTCAGGCTGGTCTCGAACTCCTGACCTCGAGCGATCCACCCACCTCAGCCTCCCAGAGTGCTAGGATTACAGGCGTGAGCCACCGCGCCTGGCCTATCCCAGGATCTTTTCTCCAGGGAGTGCCAGAGCAGCCAGAGTAAGGTAGAGGGCTAGAGAACAAAAATTAGTCTAAGGAAAACTGCTATGGCCACTTTTCTCTGCACAGAACAAGGAAGTAGGTTGCACTGCTACCCATCCCTAAAATCTTTATACGTCCTTATAAACACTTTAAAGTCCATCTTACAATGACATGTGCAGGTGGCATGATTCATTACAGCCCATGTTCCTTCAAGTCAATGGAATATATGTACATATACATTTTTAATATCCTCCATCACTTTCCATTTATCCCACAATATTCATCAATATTACCCGAAGACAGTGTCCTGAACTGCTCTTCTTCACGTGGCTATTTACCAGAGTATAGTAGATTCTAGTAAAAAAATAAATGGGCTCGGCCAGGTGTGGTGGCTCATGCCTGTAATCCCAGCACTCTGGGAGGCCAAGGTGGGTGGATCGCTTGAGCTCAGGAGTTCGAGACCAGCCTGAGCAAGAGCGAGACCCCCGTCTCTAGTGAAAATAGAAAGAAATTGGCCAAACAACTAAAAATAGAAAACATTAGCCAGGCATGGTGGCACATGCCTGTAGTCCCAGCTACCCAGGAAGCTGAGGCAGGAGGATCACTTGAGCCCAGGAGTTTGAGGTTGCTGTGAGGTAGGCTGACGCCACGGCATTGTAGCCCAGGCAAGAGAGTGAGACTATGTCTCAAAAATAAATAAATAAATAAATAAATGGGTTTCACAGTTGGCCTTCTCTCATAGTTGGAGTTCTGAAATTTCATACTATGCCCTGGAGTAGGCCTTTTTTGATTCATTGTGCTAAGCACTCACTGAATTCCTTATACCTGAAAAGTCATATCCTTCAGGTTCAGATTTTTATTTATCTCTTTAATAATGTTCTTCCCTCTCTTTCCTCTTACTGAAATCAATTGTCACCTATTGCACCTCCTGATCAATCCTCTAATTTCATCTCTTTCTTTTCCTACATTCCATTTTGCCTGACAGCCTGCTTTCTAGTAATCCAGTGGGAGTAAGGTTCCTGCCTCACTGTCCAACATGTAGACTTTCAATAAGATGACTTTCGTCTACTGTCCTTTGTGTTTTCAGTGCAGAGCCTGTCTGACTCATTTCTCCAAAGAATAAACTCCTTCCCTTTGCCTGCTGGGATATGAGAGGTGGTTGCCTGGTTGATTAAGCTACAGAAGACAATCTGGTGGTTTTCCTTCTCATATAAACTTTCAACCAATCCTCCTGTTTTTAGCCTCATTCCTCACCTCCACCTTGTGAGGCATCAAGTACTTCCAATTCCTGAGCCTTTCTGGGATTCTGGAATTAAACTTTCCTTCTTCTTGTCATCTCCCTCTGAAGGTTTCCAAAAATTGTCTAAATAATATAGTAAAGCATTTAAGAGCACAGGACCTGTGTTTGAATCCTGGCCCTTCCACCTGCCAGCCATTTGACCATGAGCAAGTTATTTACATCTGTGCTTCAACATTCTCATTTATGAATGGAGATAATAACAGTAACAATCTTTTAAGGTTGTTATAAAGATTAAATAGTACATTTAAAACATTTAGAGAGGTGAAATACTTGTACACAGAGAACTACAAAACATTGCTAAAACAAGTTAAAGACACAAAAAAATGGAAAGACATCGTGGACTGAAGAAGCTAATACTGTTAAGATGTCAATACAACCCAAAGCTATCTATGACTATTATGCAATCTCTATCAAAATCCCAATGGCTTTTTAATAAATAGAAAAATCCATGTTAAAATTCATATGGACTCTCAAGGGACCCCAACTAGTCAACACAATCTTGAAAAGGAACAAAGTTAGAGGTGTCATACTTCCTGATTTTAAAACTTGTTGATTGCTACAGCAATCAAACAGTGTGGTACTGGAATAAAGACAAACATACAGAGACCAATGGAATAAAGCATAGAGCCCAGCACTTTTCAACAAGGGTGCCAAGACCACTGATGGGGAAAGGACAGTCTTTTCAACAAACTGGATATTTGCATACAAAAGAATGAAGTTGGACCCTTTCCCTACACCATACACAAAGTTAACTCAAAATGGATCAAAGACCTAAATGTAAGACCTAAAACTATAAAACTTTTAGAAGAAAACATAGAAAAAAAAAGCTTACACTGAATTTGGCAATAATTTTTTTGGTTATGATGCCAAAAGCATAGCCAAAAAAAGTAAAAAGATATTAGACATTAAAATTTAAAACTTCTCCCGTAGAGAAATGCAAAACCTCACTTGATCTTAATTTTCGGTACAAATATAAACCACGAAAGCTGGGCCTCATCATTCTTCTGACCTTCTGAGTTGTAAGTATATGTAAGAAAAGTTACCATAAGGATAACTAGTTTGTGGTAAAAACACTTTGTAAAAAATTTAAAATTTCTGTGCATCAAAGGACACAGTCAAAAAAGTGAAAAGGCAACTCATGGAGTGAGACAAAATATTTGAAAATCATTTATCTGATAAGTGGTTAATACCCAGAATATATAAAGAACTCCTACAACTCAACAACAAAAATAACTCGATGTTTTTAAATGAGTAATGGATTTCAATAGGCATTCCTTCAAAGACGATATACAAACGGCCAAAAATCACATGAAAAGATGCTCTGAAAACAGAAAGGAAAAAGAAAAATCAAAGCAATTCCATCGTTATTTTATTAAATGTGATACTTTTTGGTTTACAATGAGCATGTCATAGTTATACAATTTTTTTTAAACATTAAGTATAAGAAATTGGAAAATATGATTTTCACCCATTACTCTTCGAGGAAGACAAGGTACTGAATTATTTCCACAGAAAGTGTTATATTAATAATCCAATTAATGTCTCCTATGAGTAAATTTAAATAGTCTAGCAAGGCCTGACACATTGTCAGCTCCAAATAAATATTTTTTAAAATGTGTCAGAATCAGATGAGAGGATACATATTTGCTGTCAAGGGATTAGCCCTGCAACCCTGAACTCATCGTCTACAAAACCTAAAAGTGCTCACTAGACTTCCAGCTACAGGACGCGCTTATCACTTACCTTCAGTAAGATACTAATAGCGCAAGCCATGCCTACAGCACCAACCCCAACAATGGTGATTTTACACTGAGAATCTTTATCTTCCGCAACTAGATTCTCAATAAGCTGCTCCTTGATAGTTGACATTTGGAGAACCTGATAGGAATAACGCAATTTCAGTGGAATCAAACTCCCTAAATTAAACACGCTCACAGTTACGATGTGTTAACCACCCTGAACATCTGAGGAACTACCTCGTGGGTCTGCAGAATGAAGGAGCAGGGGGTGGAGGGGAAGCCAGAGAAAGAACTTCCTGGCCAAAGAGTGTGTGGGGTAAAGCAAGCACCAGTCGGTAGGGACGGGGACACCAACAGGCTTTTTGTTTTCTCCCTGCCCCCAGCCACCGCTGTCACCCCAGCACCAGACGCTCACAAATGCTTAGCTTGGCGCAGCTCAGTACAGATGGCCCGAAAGTGCAGGGCACCGCTTTTAAGGAAGGCGCAAAACTGACAAAAATACACCAACAGTTGGGCCGCGAAGGCCACTGACAGTTACCCGGCACTGGCCGCCCGACACGCGCCCACGCACGCTCTGTCGCCAGCACGCACGCTCCGCCCCCGCTGGCCCAGGCGCAGGCGCGTTGGCAAGGGCCGGTCGTTGCTTGAGCCGGCTGCATAGTGTCTCAAGTCTACGTCGCGAGTCTTGATGTGACGAATACTAGACCGACCCTAGGAGTGCGCAAGACGGGGATATCGGAGTGTTGTTTCATTTCCCTCACCCGGCCTAGACCTGGGACTGATTTGGGGGTAGAGGCTTCTTTGGGGACCCACTTCCACCCTGCCGCCAAGGGACCAGGGTTGAGGTCCCCGTGGGAAAGAATGCTCCTGCGAGCGCCTGCAGTTCTCAAACTACCGGGGCTCAAGAGATCCTCCCGCGTCGGCCTCCCAAAGTGCTGGCATTACAGGTTTGGGCCACCAAACCTAGCCTAAGAGACATACTTTTTTGATGATGCATGTATCACACCCTTGCCCACGCATTTGTTTGCAGGAATTTTAAAAATTATTAATCTGTATCTTTAGGACCGAGTGCTGAAATAAAGTTTGAATTTCTCTTGAGAGAACAGAGGGTAGTAATGAAATGAAAAGGTTATGTCTAATTTTTCTAAGGGTGCTTTTAATTTACACCAAGAATTTGTAACTCACAGAATGCGATAAGGGGACAGAACCGCCTCTATCTTTTTTTTTTTTTTTTTTTTTTTTTTTTTGAGACAGGGTCTCCATCTACCGCCCAGGCTGGAGTGCAGTGGCACAATCATAGCTCACTGCAACCTCCAACTCCTGGGCTCAAGCGATCCTCCTTCCTCAGCCTCCCAAGTGCACCCAGCTAATTTTTTTGTTTGTTTTTTGTAGGGACGGAATCTCACTATGTTGCCCAGGCTAGTCAGGAACTCTTGGCCTTAAGCGATCCTCTTGCTTTGGCCTTTCATATCCCTGGGATTACAGGTGGCCTATCTTTTGTGGAGTATTTGCCTTTGAATCCATTTTCCATAGAGTAGCTTGTGGTGTTTGTTTTTAATGTAGCTTAGACTATGCAATAGCCCTGCTTTAAACCCTTCAATGGCTTTCCATTACACTCAGAATAACCAATTTTACCACAATCTAGAAGACCTTCAGGATTTGTCCTCCTACTCCAAATTCATCCCAGGATACTCACCACACTCTTTTCCATCTAGGCTTTCTCTTTGCTCAGGACTTTTGGCTGTTCTCTGTATCTGGAAAGCTCTTCTCCCATCCCTTCTCAAGGGTAATTCCTCATTTTCAGTTTTGGGCATAAATAGCACTCCCTCTAGCGTTTCTTAACCATTGCATCAACTACCACCACTTCGTCTCCTATTTCTCTTACAGCACTTTTCTCAACCAACTACCAACCAGCAGATTGGGGTGGTCCTGTGCCACCACTTGCTTGTGTGCTTCCACAGCAGCCTTGTTTATCACAGGGCTGGGAGACACCCTGCTGGCCTGCAAATTCAAGCTCTACACCTGCCTCAGGCCCCTGGTGGCCAAGGAAGTTATCATCATCTTGGTAGTGATGAAACTCCCATGCTAGGTGAAGAGAACTGGATCTTCATCCATACTTGCCCAAGTATTCCAACCTTCCTTACCTTTTTTTTCTTTTTACTTGATTGCAGTAAATATAGGAGAGCCAATTGTTTTTCTTTACTCTTGTATATTGCAACATCTACCAGAGTAGGCACTCAGTAAAGAATTTTGAAAGAACATGGCTTTGAAGTACTAATAGTTTTATTTTGGGAACATGGGCTTTAGTGGGGTAAAAAACATGGAATGACCATGAGCATTCTATTTGCTTCTCCACTAATCGGCAACTTGTGTGCGATGGGGCTGAGGCCTGCTTAATCCACTTCCCAGGGTTAAGACAAAAAGCACCGGCTCCTTGCAGAGTTGGCCTATTCCTTGCCTGGGGCAGGAAGGTACAGGTGAACCTAGAACACTTGTGCCAATAAATAATGAAGATTTACAAGATTAAATCTGAAAATTCCTTTTAAATTAATTGAATAAATCTATTTCACTTAAGTATTATTCGGTCATGTTGGTACTGACTAATTTATTATGTCAAATAATATGAAATTAATAAATGCAAATGTTTTTAAAAAAAGACTGAAGATGCCTCAAAGTAATGAATAAATAGCAGCTTTATGACTTTGTATCTTAATATAATGAATTAACAGAGTAGTCACTGTTCCAGGTTTATTTATTTGATGGTTTAGTTGGTGTGACATTTGGACAGTTGGTTGCATTGTTTAAATGTAGATCTTTCTTTTTACATCATATGGCAATGTACACTGATACATATAGTACACAAAATATGATCCTTTAGAACAGTTATGCACAATGACATGCAATGTTGGATTTATACATTGGATCCCAGGATATGACTGATTGGGGAAAAGGTGGACGAGGCATACTGGGTGAAGGAACCAGAAGTTATATAACACATGGTAAACACACATCTGGTTCAAAGGGCAACTGCAGCATGTGCAGCATTGGCAGTGGTGCTTTAGCAGTGGTGGAACTATTTTCCATTAACCAGTTTAGGGTGACACAGGGTAAGGACCGTCCATTGTCAGGATATAGCTGTAGGGTTTACGAACCATTCCCATTTCTAACTTTAGGACACTGATGTTTTTCCCAGGCTATCTTAATAGTACGGCTTTAATCACAGATCAGATAAAAAGGACAACATGCATAACCTCCAACTAAAATCCTGTTGTAGCCTAGACAGTGAAGTGGTGTGACATTTGAAGACTTTAAAATTGCAGCTCTTTTTGGATCCCCCAAAGTGTATCTGCACTCTTCTTCAAACGGGCCTCTTCCTCAGCAGTCAAAGTCACCTTCACGACGTCTGAGATTCCATTCTGTCCCAAGATGCAAGGAACACTAAGGAAGACATCATCCTTTATTCCATACAGACCCTGAAGACAAAAAGAACATTTTACATTTTGTCTATGCATTTCAGGGCTTCCCAAGACTTACATTCTCTACAATTATGAAGCTTACTTAATCCAACTTGATAAGTAAAAATGCCTTTCCAGATGTTCAGTTATAATGTAATGAATACTATAAAAGAAAGTCAGTAAAATAGCAACGATAACTCTAAGTTGAATGTGATTTCTATTTTTCCCAATGGAAAAATAATCTATTTCTTTTATAGTCCTCTACCTACCTCAACATAATTGAATTAGAGCTTTTTAGTCAAGTTATCAAGTATCTATGTGCTGACCAGTCCCAAGTGGACATTAATCCTAAAGCTCAACCATTTCTTTCCAAAAATGAAAGTTGTGAGTATATTAATTGATTAATTTACTGATTGAGGGATTATTATATTAATCTAATTGCTTTCTCAGAAGAATCTTTTTTTAAAAACCAGGGAGTGAAGCATTCAAATACAGCATAACACATAAGGCAGAAGGAAGCTCATCAGTGAGGCCACAAGGTGAGGGTGTCAAATACAGAATAACACTAGACCTACCTTAATCATGGTGGAAATTGGATGCACACGCCTAAGATTCTTCATTATACTTTCTGCCAGATCTGCCACAGACAGTCCAATGGCCCAGGATGTGTAGCCTTTCAGTTTGATCACCTCATAAGCACTGTAGGGGAAGAAAAGGTAGGGAAGGGCAGAAAAAGTAAGGTAAGAGAAACAAAGTCAAAGCTTTCACCAAACACATGCTTTATAGTAAATAGTTCCACAATGTTGCATTACGTACATAAGAGTAACATCTATACCAGGATATTATGTACAGGGATGTTCAGAACAGTACCGTTAGTTATAGCAAAAACATGGCAACATGTCCAATACCCTCTAACAGGAGAATGGATAAATTGTGATATATTGATACAATGGAATATTACACAGCTGTCAAAACAAATGAACTATAGTCACTTACAACAAAATTGGATAATTCTTAGAAATATAATAGTGGGTTTTAAAAAGTAAATCCAAGATAACACATAGCATATTTAACTCAGGATTATCTCAAGTGGGAATGTAAAGGAGACAGAGGGATCTATTTGTTTTATAATCTTCTACCTACCTTGACAAAATTGAATGAAAGTTTTTTAGTCAAGTTATCAAATATTTATATGCTGAATAGTCCTAGTGGACATTAATCCTAAAGGTGGTAGGAGAAGCACAGAATTCACTTATTTCCAAACAGTAATTCTGATTCAAACAAACACTATAGTTAGTTGACAGCTACTGTCAGTGTTTCTTGGGTTAGGTGGTGGGTTCACAGGTTTTATTTAATTAAACAAATACAAATAAGGCCAGGCATGGTGGCTCACGCCTATAATCCTAGCACTCTGGGAGGCAGAGGCGGGAGGATCGCTCGAGGTCAGGAGTTTGAGACCAGCTTGAGCAAGAGCCAGACCCCGTCTCTACTAAAAATAGAAAGAAATTATATGGCCAACTAAAAATATATAGAGAAAAAATTAGGGCATGGTGGCACACACCTGTAGTCCCCGCTACTCAGGAGGCTGAGGCAGTAGAATTGTTTGACCCCATGAGTTTGAGGTTGCTGTGAGCTGGGCTGATGCCACGGCACTCTAGCCTGGGCAACAGAGTGAGACTTTGTCTCAAAAAAAAAAAACAAAAAAAAAACAAATACAAATAAGAGGGACATGCCTAGACCAATCATGAGAATATGTCATGAACCAAGGAGTATGATTCATTATTTAATTCTATAAACCTGAGGTCTATAATGTGACCGCATAGGTAAATAATGACACCAAGATGAAATCTTCCCTATTTTTAACAATTTCAATAGTTAGTAATTATTTATGTTTTTAGTATAATTATGAATCTAGATGGACCTTGCTTACAACTTTATAATCATAGCTATGTTTCTCTTCATAAAGACTATAGTAGAAACTTAAAAGATCTTATTCCTAACTGAATGAATCAATATGCTCTTAAAGACTGACTCCCAATATGGTAGACTTAATCTACTTGTCTTATTATAATAGTTTACAGTATAAGCAAAGAAAGATTTACCAGACTATAGAGAATTATCGCATTAAAAAAAACAGACTTTATACCATCACGTAGCAGATGAGGGTGTTTATGGCAAAAAACTCCCCAGACTTTAGCATTAATAAATGTCTATAATTTTTCGTATCTTGGCTCATTGTGTGTGTGGTAGGGGAGAGAAACTAAGTTTTTATTTCTCTGGGATTCATTATCTGTAATTGCTGGGTTGTATGGCAAATCCATTTTAGTTTTAAAAGATCTGCCAACTCTTTTCCAGAGTGGCTATACCATTTTACACTCCTACCAGCAACATACGAGCAATCCAGTTTCTCCGCATCCTTGACAGCATTTGGTGCTGTCGCTATTTTTTATTTTAGCCATTCTTTCTTATACACCTGTTTTATAGTATGACTTTTAACAAGGCTTAAGAAAACAAGTTTTCTCTCTAACAAAAGTACTCAACTGCAAATGCTATTAAAATTTTAATCTTTTAAATAAAAAAAATTTAATCTTCCATGTTGCCAAATTATGAGATCTATTACCTCTCTACCACCTGTTTGTGAACCTCTTTCCACTGTTCCTTATCTTTATCAGTGCCTAAATCCGGGTGCAGATTCTTCAGGGAGACACCAGCAACATTCACTCCACTCCATACAGGCACTAAAAGAAATAGTATCGAAGACACTTATTTTCATGCACCAACAGACTAGTAATTGTGACCCCTTTTTCTAATCCTCTTCTCTGCAGAGGGTTACCCCCTTTTGGTAGATGTAAGAGTATCACCGATGTAGTCCTTACTCACATTTAGATTAGATTTTCATTTATTCATTCACTTTTGATAAACCCTTAGTCTCAGAGATGTTCATTTATTTAGGTTACATAAAACTAAGACTTTTTACTATATTCTCACCTATTTTTCTAACCTATTGGAATGTTTAATCCATATAAATCTGAAATATTAATTAATAGGGGGAATTTTCTTGGTGGAAGAAACTCTGAGAACACTGCACAAATCGTAACATCTTTCAACTGTGATAGTAATATAATTTTTTTCTGCACTCCATTTGGATTGGCTGACCTTTTCAGTACCAGTCAGTTCAAGTCTATAAACAGGTATGATATTAAATGACTAAGGTCACCAAGAAATATAGTCTGAATATGTTCACGGTAGGAAAAGAAATATAATTCCCCATGTCATAAAATGTCATACAAAATGGCTAAAATTTTCTTCTTCTTCTTCTTTTTTTTTTTTTTTGACTTTTAAAAAATCTGTGTTGAATAAATAACTTTAAGGAGGATGGTGGGTAAAACACTTCAACAAATAAATCCTTGAGAATGATCACCATGCATATGTTGCCTCTTCTCTACCCAATTAAAAGGATTTCTTCAGAGTAATAAAAGAAAGGTTACATATCCATTGTTTGTTTTATTTGCCAAAGTAGCACCACGAAATGGTACAAAGTATCTGAACGGTCTTATTTGAAATCTAGCTAGTAAGGTGCTTCCAGCATCATCAAATAATTAATAAATCTAGAGAACAGAGATGTAAAATTAAGCAAGCAAATTACATTAGGAAGCACTTTGACCTTTTCTCCCCCCTTTCTTTATAAATTTCAAAATATTAAGTGGGTACAAATGTTTTTGTTACATGGATAGCTTTTATAATGCTTATGTCAGGAAAATGGCTAAAATCTTAACAATTCTTAGCATATAATTATACAAAAATGGTAGATTTCAGGAAACCATTCTACTTTGACTAATGGATTTCTGATTTAGGCTGGAATTTAATAATGAAATGCCTGTCAATTTTTTGTGTAATATTTTTGAAAACAAAATGAGAAAATAACTCATGCTTACCACTGGAGTCTCCATGCTCCCCAAGGACCCATCCATGGCAGCTTAATGGGTGAACTCCCAGCCTCTCCCCCATCAGGTAACGGAACCGGGCTGAATCCAGATTGCAACCACTTCCAATAACACGGTTTTTGGGAAAGCCACTTATTTTCCAAGCCACGTAGGTCAAGATATCCACTATAAAGAAAACATTTAAACAGAGATACTAGGTGAATCATTAGAGAATGATTGGCTACTCAAGATAGATGGTTCTGTATGGATCTTGATATTGGGCATAACTAATCAATATTTTTATGAATATTTTTAAACCTCCATACTATGTATATCAAATCCATTAAGTATTCAAAGAAGTGTAGTTTTATGAAAATAAACTGTGTACCAATTAAGAGAATAACAATTATTTGTAAACTTATCCCTTATCCAAGATCTTTGGTGAGTAATTTTAAGTTCCAACTGTATTCAGAGGCACTGTATCCCCTTTAATGTTTTAAAATTAATTACTTTATAAAAACACAAACCTATTCTCAGGAGAGAAATGAAACATGATAAATAAATGAATCAATAAACATGTGGATACAGAATATAATATATACTATCAGTTTTACTATAGCTCATCTATTTTTATGCAGTTAAGTCTCACCTGGATTTGAAACAATAAGCAACTTGCAGTTTGGGCTGTATTTCACAACGTTAGGAATGATGAATTTAAAGATGTTCACGTTCCGCTGGACCAAATTAAGACGGCTTTCTCCCTCCTGCTGACGTGCCCCAGCTGTGACAATAACCAGCTTGGAGTTTGCAGTTACATTATAGTCTAGAGAAAAGGGAAACAATGACCAGATTAAGGCCGCTAACAGAAATTTTTAATCTAGCCAACCAAAATTTGTTCCATTAACTTGTGTTTTTAGTTTCTTTTTGGGGACAGGGTCTCGTTCTGTCACCCCAGCTAGAGTGCAGTGGCGTCATCATAGCTCACTGCAACCTCAAACGATCCTCCTGCCTCAGCCTCCCAAGTTGCTGGGACTATAGGCATACGCTACCACGTCTGGCTTACTTTTCTATTTTTTGTAGAGATGGGGTCTGGGTCTTGCTCAGGCTGGTCTCGAACTGCTGCCCTCAAGCAAGCCTCCTGCCTCAGCCTCTCAAAGTGCTAGGATTACAGGTGTGAGCCACCACGCCTGCCCTCATTAACTTCTTATATGGACAATTTCATCAGTGTTTTTGTGTATGTGGCAGATAAATGCCACTAATGCCACCTAGACTCCTCCTTTGGTTTTTAGTTTTATTATTGTGGCCTCTTAAATGGAAGAAGAATATGTCAACACCTTCCTTGTGGTCTAGTTTCAGTCACATTGTCATTTTATATAACTACAACTGTGGGGAGCTAGAAGGAATGAAGTTTATAGTTTGATTCTCATATTAATTCCTTATACATTCCTCAATTTTTTTACTATCTTAGCTCAATGCTCCATTTCTACTTAACTATTAATACTTAACTATCATCCTATCGGCCTAGGGACAGGCAACTTTCTCTTTCTTTGTTCATTTTCTTTTTCTTTCTTTTTTTTTTTAAACAGAGACTAACTTACACTTAAAAAGCATATTTTTGCTACTAGATACGCTGTAGCACAAGACAGTTAACCCAGGGATGAAGATGATGAAGGGAGTAATTTATTAGGTAAGTGGCCAATGATTTTCAAGTATAGTATCAAAACATACTATTTGGGCTGGTACTAATAAGTGTGAAAGGGTCAAGCCAAGAATATCTGCTGAACAGGCTCATTTCCCCTATTCTTAACTTTGTATTACATGTGTGAAAGGATTGGGGGGGTAGGGAGGAGTAAGGATACTTAAGTATTTGAAGCAATGTGGTTAAATATAGACCTAAGGTTTGGAGCTTTACTCATTACATTCTAATTCAGATGCTTTCCATCACATGGACAAATTGAATCTCCATTTAAACCATTTACTAGAAACTGAAATTTTGCTATCTATAGGCACCAATGCAAAATTATTCCCAGGCTCTCCTATCCTCTATAATAAAGAGAAAATCTTTGAAGAGCTAAGATTTTGAGCCTGATACTGAACTTAAGTCTAGCATGGACTATAATATAAACTTGTTGATGTCAACCTTTGCTGGAGACGATTTTTGGTGTTCTAAGGAAAAGACTGCCATGTTGGAGATCCATCATCTCTCCCTTCAGTTTGTCTTCAATGACATCAACAAGAGCAAGCTCATCTGCCAAGTCCTAAAAGACATAAAATCTTTAGTTAAACGGGAAATTGATACTTCTAGATTTTTGGAAGAATATGCAAAATTTCTATATTTCTGGCATAGGACCTTATTAGTACAGTATCAGGATATACTTCAAAGTAGAGGCAGGCCCACACTTAAAAAGCCGACCCCACACACAACACTGACCCTCTCTTCAGCCCTATTTCCCCACTGGAGCAACCTCTACAGGAGTTCTACCAAAACTGGTGTGAACGCAGAACACTGGATTGGCAGTAGTTAGAAAAACTTCCAATTATGTAAAACTGCTCTATTTACTCTCTCAAATTCAGTTTTACACACTGATTTTAAATACATGATGTTGACTAGTATTGAGACTTGGAATTAAAAAGCAGTATTCTGGACTATTCTCTGGTTATTTCCATATATGGACCAATACTAATAGTTTTGCATAAAGATAGATTTGTGCATTGCATAATATTGGCAAAAAATATCCTTGCAATTGAACCTATAAAAGTTTGTAGGTGCATCTAGGACCAGGAGCCACCAACAATAGCTTTCATACAAATGGGACATGGTCTGTTGTTACCAAAAAAGGTTATTCTAGCTGCAGATCTACCCTGAAATCAAGTATAAGTGATCTGACAGGTATTCTTACCCACACCTGAGTCAGAAGCCATCACAGAAAAAGACCATTCATAGGTGTGAGGGAAACAGAAGGCATTAATTTCTGATCCAATGAGTAATGAATAAAAGTTGGTGTATTATGTGGCCTCTTCTAAGAATAATAGAGAGCAATCTATGTTGTTACAACCTTTGCATAGCTCCTTTTTGCCTTTAGTTCCTTCTCACTTCAATCCATTTCTATTCAGAACCCAGAATTCATTATTTTGCTCTTATTAGGAATTCCAAATCTTTGAACTTAAAATATTTTAATATTATAAGCCACCTCAATTTCTTTTTGATATAAGCCAGGTTCAAGTACTGTAATAAGACGTTCTTTTTTCACAAGTTCTTTTTTTTCTAATTAAATTTTAGCTCCATAATTGATAACAAAATTGCCATCCAAGGCAGGAGGGACAATGGGGTTGGGTGGGAGGAGAACTTAAGATTTCTCACATTAGTATGATTTTAATTTTACCATATATATGTGTCATTTTCAATTCAAAAATTATTTTAAAAGAGTTTGGCTCATTTAAAGGCAGGGACCCTTCCTTTTCATTGGTAGGCAATCCACGCACATTAATATGTAACAGTAAATTTTAGGAACTGGGTCTCAAGCCTGACATCTTGACAGTCCTTTGATACTTATTAATTTCAGATACCCTTTCAGTATATTATGTCTCAAGTTTGTTTCATGTAAAGTTCTCTGAATGACTGCATGAGCCTAAACATTTTTACATACAGTATAGTAATAGGATTCTCAGGAAGGGAGTGGAGGAGAGGGTAGAGTCAAAGTATGTGCTTCCTGAGTGGTCGACTCTCACTTACCTTCATTAAGATACTGATGGCACAGGCCATGCCAACAGCACCAACCCCAACAACTGTGATCTTATTCTGGGGGGTCTGTTCTTCCTTTAGAAGATTATGAATCAGCTGATCCTTGAGAGTTGCCATACTGGATTTGGAACCAAAAGCAATCTACAGCGGGAAAAACATTCAGTGTCACTGCATCCTTTTTAACGTTTATTAACCAAGAACTGTTCTCAGAAAAGCTTCCTTTTGAGGGTACTTGCCACTAAAAACACAAGAGATGACTAAAAAGGGGGAGGAAAAACATGTAGCTATATAAGAGCTGAAAGGCCTAATGCCAGATTCCGATCTGTCCGGGGGTCTTGGTGTGAACGAGCTCACCTTGGTGTGGAAAAATAATATGGACGTCTGGGTGTAAGTATAGCCTCCGGAGGGCTCACTCATCTTGCTTATTTACCCCAAGTGGGGCTGGCTTTTCCTCAGGCAAGATCACAGTGAGCCGCCCACCCAGCTGTCCTTCAGCCACTCAGGCTTCTATAACAAATACACTACCAAGCCCCTTATGCAAAGACCAGAGATACATGCAAAAAAAAAAAAAACCATTAACGGCCACAGGCACCACCGCAAGGCAGAGGAGCGCGCTACGAGCTCTGCGCATGCGCCGCCTCTCCTCGCCGCCACCCCCGAGAAGCGGCGGCGATCAGACCAGAGGCGGAGAGACCTACACCCCGCCCAGATCGACACCCTTAGCGCGCACGAGCAGCTCGCGCGCCTGCGCAATCCAGAGCGCCGAGGGGCGATCCAGTGCCCAGTGCGCTGGGGCGGAGATGATAGCGGCCTCTGGCCATTGGCAGGTCGGCACTAGGCCAGAGGGCGAAAGCCTGAGAACCCCGGGGGGTGAGCCCAGGTAATCGGGAGCTGTCCTGCTCAGTGGGTCTGAGGGAGGCAGCTCGGATTCAGACTTTAGATTTAACCAGAGGCCCAAAGCAGACACAGGCAACGTGATACCCGCTGGCAGCCTCCCTTGCCTGGCGCGTGGCCAGAGCTGGACTTTAACCACAATATCAGGAACTAGGGGCTGTTAACCAAACGGAGGGAGTGTAGCTCATGCTGTGATCCTTGTTGCAACAGCGTGAAGCCCAGTATGAGGAAATCTTTTAGCTTCAGGGAGTGCAGAAATAGCTGCAGAGGGCCTGAAGCATGGAGCCCTAAAGTTAATGGAACCCTCGAATTCCAGAGCCGGGGAAAGGGCTTTCCATTCTGTTAACCCAACCCTGCACTGCATTCACTGGAGGGAATATCACAGGTTGCATCCCCAAAGCATCATGTCTAGTTTTAGCACCGTCCCAAAGGGCAAAAATATCTGAGAGGACCTCCAAGCAGGCAGCCCAGAGTCATCAAGCTAGAATCAGGTATCTCCTTACAAATCACTGCTATTTCTAGACAGCCTTGTAAGGTTCCTGCAGCCTGGCAGGGGGAAGGGAGCTCCTGAAGAGACCCGCTGGCTTGACCAAAATCACAGCCCTTGGCTCCAACGCTCCCTTCAATGTAGGGGTGGAAGGAGGGTGCATCTAGTGGCAAGAGCCATGCAGAACAGGGTCTGCTACGCACTCATTGGACCTTAGACATCCCCCCCTCCAAACTCTCTCTCAGGTTTACGTTTTCTCTTTGTTAAAAGGAGGAAGGAGATGGAACCGGATAATCCTACTCTCAATAGACCATCTCAGGTGGGGGAGGGCTGGGTCTCTGCCTGCTTCATCTTTGCATGCGCTGAGCTTTGCGCGGCCCTGGATAAACCAACAGCTGCTTAATGTAATTTACGCAGAAGGGCCTGATAATCTTCAGGCAGCAGCAGCCCCATGCAGCTCATCTCTCGAGCCTCCCACGGGAAAAATGCAAACCGCACAGCCGTTTTCCAGCTTCCAGGAACCCGCCCCGGACAAGCCGAAGCTTTTTTTTGGCTCAATGGGCTCCAGAAACCCGACTTCGAATTTTGTGCCTTTCGCCGATTTTGAGCCTAGCGGTATCCCCCACCCTTTGGACCTGTCATTTCCTTGTTCTTCCGCATACACCGGGCTTTCGACCGCAGGTTGGGTGTGGCCATCTCCTCCTCCCCTAGCGCGGCCAGAGGCCACAGGTCCCGCTTAGAGCAAAAACAGAGCGCAGCGGGCTCCGAACCCACACGTGGCGTGGGCCACCGCGCAGAGGTTTCGGGACTCTGCTTCTGGGAAGCGACGTCTACACTTCCCGGGAGCAGGGACCCCTTTGCTAGCAGCACCCGGCCAGCAGAGCCCAAGGCAGCTCGCTTTCCCTCCCCCCGGGCGCAGTGCGCGCCGGGCCCGACCGTACCGGGAATGCAAGTCGGGCGGGCGTCGGAGGTGCGCGGCAAAGATGTCCGGACTCGGCGGCAGCGACTCCAGCACTCTGCGCGGGGCGCGGGAGGGGCCTTAAGAGGAAGAGCTAGGCTGACGTCAGTGTGGGGGGGGAGCCAGGCGGACGTGCGGGAACCCACGTGTGGGTTGGGCTGGGGGCGGACGCCGAGCCTGGCCGGGCGCTCTGGAGGCCCAGGCGGCGCGCGCAGCCAGACGACCCACCCGCCGGCCGCCCCACGTGCGCCAGGACATCTAAGGGGAAGCCCTGCAGCCACGTAGGCCCGGGCTGGAGCCACGGGCTGGAGGCAGGCAGACCCACCGTTTCCTCTTCCGTAAAACGTGGAGGGCAGCCTCAGAGAAGGCTTGATCTGTTCCTTCAACTCTGTTTCCCAATGCCCACAACAGCTTCCGACACAGAAAGGCATTCAACAAATAGTTGTTGAATGAAAGAGAATACCTAGCAAGGCGTCTGTCTGTCCATACCTAAATCTGAGCGATCTCCAAAACTTGACGCTGCTTTTCCCCTGCCGCTAAGCCTTCCAGGTCCCACAGTCACAGCGAAGCCTGGCAGGCTGGGTGACTCAGGTCACATTTACATCCATGCCTGCCCTGCCTACTGCCCCACCCACGTGTCCCAGCCATACCCAAGAGCTGTGGGCGTTTTGCTTTAACATCTCCCCATATCCCCCCACCTGCCCAGCCCTGTAAACTACCATCCTACTCTTTATGGGTTCAATTTTTGTGTTTTGTTTTTTTTTAACATGTTTTTGCCATTATTCATGCAGGTTCCTTTGCCAGGCCTGCCCTCTCCCTCCATTGCTTTAACTTGTCCCCCCGTGCTTCGGTGCTCTCCACGGGGTATAATAAGAAATATATTTGGTAAGCCCTTGAGTTTACCAAAATTTCCTGGTTTTTTTCTCTGTAATAGAAGTGTCTTTTGTTATTCATAATGAACCCCTTTTCCCTAACTCCTGAGTTTATGCCCATGTGTCTGCCTAGGTTGGGGCCCCAGGATAGCCTCAGGATGGGGCCAGTCATTGGAAAGAGCAAGTGATTGGAGAATTAGAGAGTTGGAACCTTCAGCCCCATCACCAACCTCTAGGAAAGGGGTGGAGGCTGGAGACTAAGCTCAATGAGAACTCTTGAACAAGATTTGATGAGCTACCAGGATGCTGAACACTGGAGTTGCTCAGAGGGTGAAGCTCCCAGAGAAGGCACGGAAGCTCTGTGCCCACTCCCCCATGCCTTGCCCTATGCATCTCTTCCATCTGGCTGTCCCTCTGTATCCTTTGTAACATCTTTTATAATAAACCAGTAAATATAAATGTTTGTCTGATTTCTGGGAGCCATCCTAGCAGATTTTCAAACCTGAGGAAGGGGGAGGGGGGTCATGGGAACCCTGATTTATAGCCAGTTGTTCAGAAGCATAGGTCACAACCTACTACTTGTTTTTCATTGTTATTTGTTTGTTTTGGTTTTTTTTCAGTGGAAATCAAGCAGAGGGTACAACTTGCTACTTGTGATTGGTGTCTGGAGTGAGGAGCAGGCTGGTGGGACTAAGCCCTTAACCTGTGGGATTTGATGCTGTCCAGGTGGATAGTATCAGAACTGAGTTTTAGAACACCCAGTTGGCATGTGCCTGGGAATTGCTTGGTGTGGGGGAAAACCCCACACATCTGGTCACAGAAGTGTTCTGTGTTGAACCCAGAACAACCAACCCACACAGTTGGTAGCACGCTACTCTCTGCTCCTACCACACTGGTCTGTACGTCCTTCAAATCAGCTTGCACTACAGGTGTGTGGCTGTGCTCCCCTACCAGACGGTGAGTCCTGCTAGGGCACGGATGGGTCTACTTCCTCCCTGAACCTCCTCCAGCAGCTCAATGCCAGCTCTGAGAAAGATTCATAATTGCAGGTTTCTTGGTTCAAAGAGAAGACTCCATGCTCAGCTCCGGAAAAGCAGAGCATCTCTCTAGTGTGTCCTAACAGTTTTCCCATCACTCTAAGGAGGCCCTGAGACCTGTGCTCTCACCTCAAACACACAGCTTGGGGGGCAGGGGTGTGGAGAGCCACTGGTTCTCAGGGTGCCTCAGGCAGCGCAGATTGCAAGAATGTCTCCTGTTTCCTCATCTTTGCAACAATGTCCTCATCCAGTCAAGCCTAGGACCCTGCCTGCCTATCAATTGTGACCACAGCTGCTGGGAGGAAGGGCACAGGAGGCAGAGAGGGGAAGTTAGCCTGGGGAGACAATTAAGACTTTTCCCCTGGAGAGCCTGGGGCTGGGAGCTCTGGGATGACCTGCGAAGATAAACTAGGTAGAGTCTTCATTCCGCTAACTTAAGACACCTAACAATGGCTCCCTCCAAGCACAGCTTCCCTCTTCTTATGCAGAACAGCCACTAGTTGACTCCACAAATATGAATTTAAAAGTACCATTTACTGAGCACCTGCTATGTGTCAGGCAGCAAGCAGGGCAATCCCCATACTCATCTGCACTTTAGTTCTTGGGAGCAGGCATAATCATCTCCATTTTTCAGAGAAGGAAACCAAGTCTCAGAGACGTTAGTGACTTTGCCAAGGTCTTGCAGCTCATAAGTGCTGGGACTCTAACCTAGGGCTGAGTGACTCTAAAGCCTATGATTTTATCTCTACAGGATGTTTCCCCCTACCCCAACCCTTGCAAAGGACACGAAATTATCTAGGAGGCTTAAGCCAGTCTCCAGCTCAGAAGAGGCAGTGGCTGTCAGTGGCTGCCTCCACCTGCCTGCTTGAGCCGAGACATTGGTCTTTTCCTGCCCACAGGCTGGGACTTACACCATCGGTGCTCCTGGTTCTCAGGCCTTTGGACTTGAACTTGAATTTACACCACCAGCTTTCCTGAGTCTCCAGCTTGCAGATGGCAGATCATGGGACATCTCAGCCTCCATAATCACATGAGCCAATTCCTCGTAGTCAATTTCTTTATATATAGTCTCCTATTGGTTCCGTTCTGCTAGAGAACCCTGACTAATATCGTTCAAACAGTAGAATTGCTATACTAAAGCCAAAGCAGAATGTGGAATGCATGCAACAGGCCAGGAAACTGTTTCAGAGGGCAGAACAGACCTCTCAATCTGACCAAATGATCTTTGGGTATGGCCTCTTCAAAAGGGAAGATCCCATAAGGAGGTGGTTTGACCAAGGGACAGGCTGGCCTCAGAGAATGGGTGCTGCTCAGCCCCCACGGTAAGATATTCCTAAATGAAGCCTGGGCACAGGACGGCATCCACCCAAAACACAGAGCTAAGTCATTTCTTCATTCAGTATTTGTTAAACTCCCCTGCAGTAGTTCTCATTGCCCCCAGAATAAAACCTAAACACCTTAGAAAGGCTCAGCAGGTCCTCTGTGATCCAGTGCTCATATCCCCTCTCTGGTCTTACCTCCTATTTTCCTTCTTGCTTCCTATATACCAGTCCCAAGGTTACTCACCATGTTCCCCAAATGTGCCACGTACTTCCCCACCTCCAGCCTTCCAGCTAGGCAGTTCCTTCAACCTGAATGCATCTCCCTTGTCACCTTCCCTGCCCACCGGACCACCACATATTCAGAGCTCAAGTGCTGCTCCTTGGATTTCATATTAAATTAATAGGTATTGCTGTGCATCTTTCTCTCACTAGATTGTAAGCTCTGAGTGGAAAGAAACTTTCTCATTCATCTCCTCCAGCACATACATTTCTTTGTTTAACAAATGGGGTTTTTTGTTATTTTTATTTTTGAGACAAGAGTCTCCCTCTGTCGCCCTGGGTAGAGCGCAGTGGAGTCATCGTAGTGCACAGCAACCTCAAACTCCTGGGCTCAAGCAATCCTCCTGCCTCAGCCTCCCAAGTAGCTGGAACTATAGGCACGTGCCAGGATGCCCAGCTAATTTTTTTCTATTTTTAGTAGAAACAGGGTCTCACTCTTGCTCAGGCTGGTCTCGAACTCCCGAGCTCAAGCAATCCTCCCACCTCAGCCTCCCAGAGTGCTAGGATTACCAGCGTGAGCCACCGCACCTGGCCAACAAATGTATTTTGAATTAAATGGCTGCTACATAAAGGAACTTTGCTAGGTTCTGGGGATTCAAAACTAACAAGACAAATTTATTAATATTAGCCTTCTAGTGCAGGAGACTGACAACATCCCCCTTGATAGTCAAAATGCATGAGAGAATGTAACACTGCCACCAAAGAGGTAGAGAAAAGTGCTCTGGCATTCAGAGGAGAGAGGGCCTTTGGGCAGGGATACCAGGCAAGGCTTCCTGGAAGAGATAGCATCTGAGTGGGGTGAGAAAAAGATTTCAATTGGTAAAGATCAGGTGTTGAGAAAGCAGAGAACATAGCATGAGTAAATGTACAGAGGCAGGAATACAGTGTGTCTGCTAAATCATTAGCCTCAAACACCAGGCTAAGAAATTTGGAGGGTAGGGAGGTGTTTGGTTTTTGGTGGTCAGTGGAAGTCATTGAAGTTTATGGAGAATGATAGAGATAGGATGAAAGTAAGGTGCTTGAGAGGTCACGGAAAGGAAGGCACCTTGTTCTGTAATAATATACAACATATACATATACAACATGTACAGGCCATATGCAGTTCCAGCCACATCCAAACAGAACATACACTTCTCTGACACAAACTTACACAGCCCCGCGGCCCCTCTGAACACTCACAGCCTGACTTTTTTCACCTTTTTCATGGCTGCAAAACTGATGGTTTTCCTGAGTTGCAGAACCCAAGATGCAGATGACCTCATTGGTCTCTGTCCCTGAGAAACCAGGGCTTGCAGTGTATGTACCAAAGTGGAGGCTCCTCTCTCTGGCAAGAGAGCAGGCACTTGCTCTAGAAAAACTGTTTCATGTCCCCGCCCCCCCAAACCCCACCCATCTAATGGGAGTGGACACGGGAAGACTCCACCCCAACTGTTAAGTTTCTCCCAGGTGACATTTCCTGGTACCCTGATGCCTTTCTCCCCCACCTCCCCCTCTCCTCCTCCAGGCCAGGCTCATCCTCAGGGGCTAGATGAGGCCTCTATTTCCCTTTTTGGCTTGGACTGTGATTTCCCTCCAGAGTTCATTCCTCACACTGTTCCATCTCAGTATCCATCCTAACAGTATCCATCTCAGAAACTTAGATTCCCTTCTAGTCACTTCCTAACCCAGGAAAGATGTAGCAGCTGGGGCCTTTTCTCTTGATCCTTCCCCGGCAGGGTATTAGGCCTCAAGCTTCCCATCTCGTTGACGGGCTCCAAAACAAAGAATATAAATGGTTTCCAAACTGAGGGTCCCCAAAATCAGTGCTGCAAAGGGAGTCCCAAGGCCCCTCCAAGCCAGACAATCCCCGGTGTGAGCACCCACAAGTAGAAAGTCTAGTCACAGCAAGGGAAGACCATGGAAAAGTGTGATAACCTTTCCCTCTGACACCTTGGGCATGATGGGCATGGCTTGACAGAGATGAGTGGGTAGCCTGGTGGAGAGGGGATACTGACCTGGGGGTCAGGAGACGTGGGTTCTTGCCTCAGCTTTGTCATGGTTGACATTGTGGCAGCCACATTCCGTCTCTAGCCTCAGCACCCTTGACTGTAAACATAAACAGCTCTCTTCCAGTTCTAACGTCCAAGGAGGCTCCGGGGTGGTGAGTCAAGCCTCCACACAGCATTTTTACAATTGCTCAGGACTCAGATGCAAAGCTGTCTCCATTTTGGAAACTGATTAGGGTTTTTTCTGTAGTGAAGGAGAAATACCCATGGCAACAGGAAACCCATGCCTACCATCCTCTTGTCCCCCATTTTAGTTCCAAAACAGGGTCCAAAATTCTCAAGACACTGGTGGGTGTTAAATTTGTCGATAAAAGACGATCTCACAGGGCTTCCAAAGTAGATTACTGATAGCAGGAGCCTATCACCCTTTGCATCTGTGTATGTTGTTTTAAACCTTTCCTTAGCCAATGGGGAATTATATTCCAAACCCTAACTCAAAAAAGAAGGATAATTTTCTAATAAATTCCAAGAGGATCAAAGCCAATTGGAAGTATGAATACAGAGAGGTCAATTTATGATTTCCTGGGGCTGGGAGGGGGAATGGACCGGACCGGGTCTTAGCTGTGAGCTGCTGACGGCAGGGTGCTCTCACTGAGACACGGACTTGAGGGCCCTGGATTGTGTTTAAACTGCTATACACAACCACTCATCTAGCTATGTCTCAGAAAGCAGGTTCTGCTGGACAAGGAGGCTCTCTGCCCTGTTCTTAGAGCCTGCCCAGGGGATACTGCCCTGAAAAGACAGTCTCATGTCATTTCTGTAGGTGCTAGAAGAGGTTCTCGCTCCACTGGGAAGCCTGACATTTCACTAAGCAGAGCAAAGGAAAGCTCTTCACACCCCAGGAGCCACTTTAGGGTGTGGTGAGGCAGTGCAAATAAGGAGAGGCTCCTCCTGCAGCCAGATAAAGCTCACTGGGTACTTGATTTGCACATAACTTATGGTGGCTTTCCCAACCATTTCTTCATGACATTTTCACCCCAGCCAGGAAAAGAAAGCAGAGCAGGAGTTCCTGGTTTGTTTGCTTTTTTTTTTTTGAGACAGAGTCTTGCTCTGTTGCCTGTAGAGTGCCCTGGCATCAGCCTAGCTCACAGCAACCAGAGCAGGAGTTCTGACATTTCACTGGTGAGACTGTCTAAGCACAAAAAATTTAATTGCCCCAGGCTACACAGCTGGAAAGTGGCCAGGTGGATTTCAAACTCCTGGGCTAGTTTTCCTTCCCCTACCACTCTGCCCCTCTGTCTTTCCTGCCTCACAGCCTGGGAGGACAGTAAGAAAGCAGTGTCAGCCCTTTGCTCCCTGGATATCAAGGGCAAATGTGATAAAGTCCTCCCTCTCCCCCTTGCCCAGGACTGTAGGAGGGTTCGGGGGCTCACCTGACTCACAGGTGTGCAGCAGGGCCCTGGCTAATTGGCCTCCCTCTCCCTGGCGTGGGGTTAGCCTTATGTGCCCCAGGGGTGTGCAGGGCCTATCTCTGCCTTTTATGCAAACACACTTGCAGTGTCAGGCTCTCTCAAAGGACACTTTAACTTAGCTCATTCTCTGGTTTTAGCCACAGAACAGGGACAGAAGTTTCAGAGAGGTCCTCACAGCCTCGGCCTTCCTTTACCCACCAAGACCACCCACCTTTCACAGGCCCCTGACTCACACTGCAGGGCCTCTCCGTAACCCTGCCCAGCCCACAGGGCAGACATTACTCACACGGTGGGGACCTAGGGCTCAGAGAAGGGAAGGGAAGGGCTCTTGGCCCCTGTAGTGTTTCAGCAGTGGCAACTAAGGGACTAGAACATTCCAGCCAGTCTAGTGCTTTCTCCTCTGCATCATGAACTGTGGGTCTTCACAACAAGCCTGGGCTCTTCCCTGGCACTGTGGGTGTGGTTCTCCCCACAGCCTCTGACTCCTGGGGTTTTTCCACTGTAGCAGAGTCTCTTCCAGCAGCCCTTGCTTGGGGTTGGCAGCTTAGCAGTAAGGCTTTGCCCTGCAGGAGGCCACACTCCAGCTTTTAAAGCTACAGGATCGGCAGGAAGCCGCCTCAGTGGAGAGCTCCCAGCCTCAGCTTCCTCCCCAGTCCTCTGGGCTGCAAGCTCATGATATCACAGACCACTTCCCCACCCCAAGCTGAGCTAGTTCTCAAACATCCAAATTCTTCCACCTCCCTTTTCTAAGGGAGGCTGCCTGTCAACCACAGACAGGCACACTCTGTGCCAGCATCTCCATGGTAACCAGGGGCCACCGCTTCCTGCCTTGATCCAGAGCTTGCACCCTTGGCGGGGCTTCCTTGCAGACCCCCTGGCTGCTGAACAGCCAGCCCATTATGCCCTACTGTCATCCCTGCACTTGGGGACAGCACAGGGAGGCAGGGTTGGGTTGTCTTGGGGGGATGGTCTTCCCTTCTGTGTGGGGTTGATTCCTCGGGGGAGGGGGTTAGGGGGGTCCGGGCTCCAGTGTTAAAAGTTTTTCAGGGCAATGGGTGAAAGTTGAGAATTCCAGTTTGTAAGTTGGCTTTAGACTTTTCTCTCTCGAGGGGGGGTGGGGGTGGGAGTGCAGGAGACAGATTGCAGTCAATTAGGCAATAGTCCCAGTCCTTTGCCACCCTACCCCTCAGAGAATGGCCCCTGGGGCAGTCGAGGAGCTGAGGGGCTGTTTGTCAACGTGGAGTCAGAGATTTCAGAGCAAGAGGGTGGCCATCGGGAGCCAGACACACAGGGAGCTGACCCGGCCCACACCTCTGAGGATTAGGGATCCCTCTGTTGAGAGATTCTCTTTCCAGGGAAAAAATGAATCAAGATACAAACTGGAACTGCGGCTGGTTCCTCACACTCCTCTGCCCTCTATGCACATCTGCTCTGCTTGCAACGACAGCACGCGGAGGCAGAGGATGGGAGCGGGACTGAAATTCAGAGCGCAGAGGAGACCTCACAACCTTCCCACTCTGGGGTGTTCCTTCTTTTCCTGTTCAACCTCCTTTCCCAGTCTCCTCTGAGGAGAGTTGGGTCTTTGCTCAACTTGTTCTTTGGGCTTCTGTGATGCAGAGTCAAGAACAGCAGGTTGGGAAAGACTCCACAGGACAGTAGTGGGGAGAAGGACTGGGGTCCACAGCTGCTAATCTGCATTAATAAAGAGGGAGAGAAAACACCTCAAAGGAGTTTGGGGGCCAGAGGGGGTGGGAATTTGAAGAGACGTCTTAACTTCTGTGGATTGCGGTCAGAGGGCATCAGAGAGGAAGGAGGACTCTCGTTATTCTCGTTAAGTGCTTCACTGGAATCTCCACTGTCACTTTGCCAAAGGGCAAGTCAAGGATTCGAGCTATTTTGAAATTACTTTTGATTGCTGAAGGATGCTTCTTAGACAGTGCTGGGAGACGGCACCTCATGGGTCCAGCCTTTGTGAAAACCGCAATAATCATCACTCCCATATTTAGTGAACACTTCATGTGCTAAACCCTTAAAGGCATTATCTATTTTAATCCTCACAACTACCCATTTTACAGTAACAGGAACTGAGTCTTGGGGAGACGTGCGGAAAGTCACACAGCCAGATGTGCTGGAGCCAGGCTTCAGAGATGTGAAATCCACATAGCATCCGGTCAGACTCCCTCATAGAGACCAGGAACAGCTACTACCTCTGATAACAGGGACAATGGGTCCCTCCTCTCAGCAGGCTCCCCAGAAAATTGCCAGGCCATGCTGAAGAGGGCCCTCAGGGATCCAGCGAAGCAGAAAATCAATGAGGTTTACATGAGGCATTGCTGCTTGGAGGCTGCTCCCTCACGCATCTAAGCACCAGGAATGCGCTGGGGCCTAAGTGACCATCTGGAGCAGTTCCTGCCCGTCTGTCTCTGTGCTGCTTTGCCAAGTTCCAGGGGCAGGGGGTGGGAAACACAGAGCCCAGAATGATCCTCTCTAAGGAGGCCTTATTTTTCTATGTTTTTGCCCAGGCCTTTCAGAAAATAGACATCCCACTCCCACTTGCACCACTTGGAGAGAAGCTTTTCACGTCTCCAAGGGACATGGAGACGCTCACAGCGGGGTCTCCAGCTGCACTGCATGATCCTCCAAGAGGAGGGTCCCAGACAGCAATCATCACACAGTAGGAGCCTCAGGTTTAGGAGCCACATAGACTTGGGTTCAAATCCTGACTCTGTTCCTACTGCCTATTTGTTTCTGGGCAAGTCACTTAAGCTTTTGAATTAAGCACCTGTGAAATAGAAAAAGTAATAGCCCCCACCTAATAGGTTTAATGCAAACAAAAGTAGTTGGCACAGGGTACTTGCTCAATAAACCATATTCCTATCACAGGAAACGAGTTGGGAAGAGGCAAGTTTGTGGTCACTGTTCTGACAGTTTATTTCCTCTATTTTGGACTGTTCCAAAATTGGTTCTCAGAATTCTTCTTGGCCCTGCACCCAAGTCTAGCCCTGACCTTTTGCTCAGGTGAGGGCTGCTCTAAAACTTATCCCTTTCCCTCATTTTAAAGATGAATGCTTTATTTTGAAGACACCAATCTGTGTTCTATCCATGCCAAACGTGTAACAGTGATGCCAAAAGACATCCAGCTAGCACGTCGCATACGTGAAGAACGTGCTTAAGAATCCAATATGATGGGAAAACATTTCATTCTCAAAAAAAAAAAAAAAATTCTCTTCTTCCTGTTATTGGTAGTTCTGAACGTTAGATATTTTTTTTTCCCCATAGGGTCAAAAGGTATCTAAGTACATGATTGCAAGTGGAAAAAGAGGGAACAGAAATCAAGTATTGGCAGTTTTTCCATTTTCATTTGTGTGTAAATTTTTAATACAAATGCAGGGATGTGAAGCATTAATGCAAGTCAAAATGTTTCAGTGAACAAGTTTCAGCAGTTCAACTTTATAACAATTATAAATAAACCTGTTAAATTTTTCTGGACAATGCCCGCATTTGGATTGTTTTAAACAAGTAAATTTCTTATTGACGGCAAAAAAAAGAAAAAATGTCTTATTACTTAGTACTGTAGTCAGTTATTTATACAGTGTTGGGCTGACCAGGAAGGGGCTACCAGTTTCCTAGGTTTTTTGGTGTCTCTAGTCTAAGATGCAAAGTACATGGGTGCTTTGGCCATTGCCACACACTGGCTTGTCTCTGCTCCTTGCATGGATTCAGACAGGCAGCCCCTGCCCAGCAGGCCCTGGCCTCCCTTACTTTTGTTTCCCCCCTGGGGGGGAAAGAGCCATATATTGTCCAGTTGGCATCAGAGTGAGGCACATGTCTCCAGGGAACAGGTCTGCTGGGTCACTAGGCTCTTTGCTTTGGCCTCACACTGCCCTGATTTACCTCCCGGCTCTGCCACTCACTATGAGAACTTGGGCAAGTTCCTTGAACTCATGGGGTCTCTGTAGAATGGGGATAATACTATTTTCATAAGTTGTTGTAAAGTTTAGATGTAAAGCTCCAGGTGCCCAGTAGGTGCTCAATAAATGTTAATTGCCTCTTTGGGGCAATTTGGACCGTGGAACAGCAAACACTTCCTGAGAAGCTCCCAGGAGCACAACTTAAGAAGACAATGGTCCAGAGGAGCCAGGAGAGAGACCTTTACATCACCTGCTTCCCAGCCTGCTGCTGCCTTGTGTGGATTGGAGCTGTCCCAGGAACAGTGAGACAGCTGAGCAGCCAGCTGTTCTCCCCAAGGCTGAGGACTGAACATTCCAGGTAACTGTCAATTATCAGCCCCTCCCATATTCTCAGCCTGCATTTCAGAGCAAGGTGCAAAGGAAGGGAGTGTAAATGCAGCTCTAAGAGGGAGGTAGCCTCTTGTAACCAGCTAGCTCAAACAAGGGCAGAAGCATTTTTACATTAATTCCAAAGAAACAAACAAAATAGTGATTTCTGGGGGAGGGAGGCCCACACTGTACAATTCTCAAAGGTGCCAGTCCAGCTTGGGGACCAGGAGACATGCTTGGCTAATGCCAATTACATTTTTATATATATATATATATATATACACACACATACACACACACATTGAAATATATAACTTTTACAATGAAAAAGTATTCATTCATCTGAAATTTACTCTCTCAACCTCCTGGAGGTGTGCCAACCGTGCTTTATTTATTTATTTTCCAAGGACAGCAATAGAGACTACCAACCATGCTTTAGACAACAACAAGCTAGCGAAGAACTTAGTAGTGGAATGATAGTGACACATTCAAATCAGTAACTTTGGCTTGGTATATCACAAGGAGCTGTGACTACCTAATAAGAGTTTGGGTAATAGCAGTTTAGAGGAAACATCTTATGGGCCTTCTGTCACTAAAAGATCATTCACCTAAACACTAAAATAAAACATCATCAAAATTCAATGCTAGTGGACCTCTGGTTACACAGGGTGGATTGAACTCATATGTTTATCCTAGCTCCTTCCCCAAATCTCGATAAACTGATTGGAAAAGAACTCACAAAAGTACATTCACACAAAGGTGAAGGACTGGAAGAGGAGACAACAGCAGATAAGGTCAGCTAACAATGCTTTGGGAAGCTGCAGTCGTTGGTGACTGACACCGGAGTGAAATCCAAGGGGGCAGTGAAGAAAGGGAAGCCGGTTTGCCCTGCAGAGCACTGTTCAGGCTCGGGAATTGGAGGTACCAGGCACCACAGAAAGAAGGAATAAAGCGCGGGGCAGAAACAAGGGCAACAGGGAAATGCGAGGCTCCCAGATTCCTGTCGTCACCCTGAAACATAATGACTACCTCCTGTCTGGACCCTCACTGAAAATAGGTGGATTCAGTGGGGAAATGCAGTCAGGGCCCCAGCACCACGGTGAGAAGTGCGGGCTAAAGACAGGATCTCGAGAGAATGTCCACACACAGAGAACCCTCCTCCCCAGGTGACTCCCAGAAAGCTAGCATCCAGGCGTATATTCCCAGATAGAAACTCAGAGGCCCCCTCTCTGGAGAGACTGAATGGCCTCAGAGAAAAGTCCCACGAGTACTGACATTTGGGAGTCCTGGGTGGAAGGACAGCTTCTACCCAATCATCCTCTAGTGACTCCCTCTCCTTGATAGACCTGCCTATGCACACTGAGCTTCTAATCAGCTTTAAAGTGTCTCCTTGAAATATAGAGGGCCAGCTGAGGGGTTTTATAGTTTGCTCTGCCTGGCTGTAGTGCTGGACATCTTCTGTTGCCCTGCAGGTCCGCTCTCTTCTTCTCCACACTGCTTTGGGCTCTTGGGGGCTGTCCTGAAGGACCCACACAGCACTGGCGTCCCCCGCCCGCCACCTTCACTGGTGGAGACTGGGAGTGAGGGAGGGGTGAGATCACGCCCTCCCTGTGGGACCACGGCAGACCGTGCCCCTTACCTGCTCTCAGGGGGCTCTCTTCTCTCCTGGCAACCACTTCTTCCATCGCCTCATCAGGCCTGGGCTTGGTTTCTCTAAATGCTGCTGCCCACACCTGTAAATAGTCCCTTTAATCTCTTCAAATTACCCAATCTGAGGGTGCCATTTGTTTCCTGCTAGGACCCTGACTGAAGCACTAAACAATATTTACATAATCAAAATGTAAACATTGAATATTAACGATCAAAAAACAGCTGGGTGCAGTGGCACATGCTAGTAATCCCAACATTTTGAGAGGCCCAAGTGGGAGGATCACTTGAAGCCAGGAGTTTGAGACCAGCCCAGGCAACCAGTGAGACCTCATCTCTACAAAAAAAAAAGAAAATGAAAAAAGCTGGGCAAGGTGTAGTTCTAGTTACTTGGGACAGATTAAGCCCAGGAGTTTGAGGTTACAATGAGCTATGACCACACCACAGTACTCTAGCCTGGGTGACAAATGGAGACTCTGTCTTTAAAAAAAAAAGTAAATAAATCAAAATTTAAAAACTGTAAACTATATCATGAGGCTGGAGAGAGGGAATAGTGTTCTTAGTGGTGGAAGAACACTAAATCTTCAACTACCATGCTAGAAAGTCAGTAGATAAAAGCAAAATTGATAAGTTAAGAAAGAGTGGTATAATGTAAGGTAAAGGAGTTGAAAGTGATTATTGATTGCTGAAAAGGGAGTAACAGGTGGGGCCAGTGGGATGGTGGCCATGATGTTTTGGTATGCACCTTTTAGTGCTTTTGACTTTTTAAATTATGAACATATATAACTTTGCTAAGGAACAACATTGCTTTTATTTTATTTTTTATTTTATTTTTTTTGGTTTTTTTTTTTGAGACAGAGTCTCACTCTGTTGCCCGGGCTAGAGTGCCGTGGCGTTAGCCTAGCTCACAGCAACCTCAAACTCCTGGGCTCAAGCAATCCTCCTGCCTCAGCCTCCCAAGTAGCTGGGACTACAGGCATGTGCCACCATGCCCGGCTAATTTTTTCTCTATATATTTTTAGTTGTCCATATAACTTCTTTCTATTTTTAGTAGAGACGGGGTCTTGCTCTTGCTCAGGCTGGTCTCCAACTCCTGAATTCAAATGATCCACCCACCTCAGCCTCCCAGAGTGCTAGGATTACAGTCGTGAGCCACCGCACCCAGCCCAACATTGATTTTAAAAATCAGGGAAAAAAAGGCAATGAAGCCCCTTTGAATTCTTTTGAGGGCCTAGCGCATAATGGACACTTAGTGGTACCAACAGCAGAGTTCAAGCCTGTGTGGCCCCCCTAGAGGCTTCAGATCCAAGAATCCATCTCCTTCACTGCACTTCCGGAGAATGAAGCAGTTTTTCAGCCTCAGAGCCATCTGTGCTTTCAGTGTGTGGCCTGATAGAAATAAAATAGCTCTCCTGTTCTCCATTATTTATAGCAAGTAGAAGAAAAAGTTCCCAGGGAGACAGTGAGGAGGGTAGGGAGACAGAAGTCAAGAGTTTCCAGCTGCACAGATTTTTCTTTCAAGAGCTGTGTTTGAATCTTAGCTTTCTAATTCCAAGTTGGAGTCAGGGCCTTTAGGCAAGTTAGTTCACCTCTTTGAGCCTGTTTATTCTTAAGTTCCATGAAGGCACAGACTGTCTATTCTGCCCATCATCCAGGATAGTGCTTTTTAATGACCTGAGATTTTATAAGGAGAGGGCTATAGACTGACGCACAGTAGCTTAATAGCTAATTGTCGAATGAGTCCTAAGGATTAAATAAGAATGGTCATATAACATGGATCTAACAAATGTTAGTGTCTGCCTTACTCTCTGCCTCAGGTCTTTATCAGTGCTGATACTATAAGCTAGACTGAGTCAATAAACTTTGAACTGAAGCCTGGTAATGGTAAGTAATAATACTGCAGTCATGTGCCATAGAACATTTTGGTCAATGAGGGACTGCATATATGACAGTGGACCCATCGATTATAATACTGCATTTTTCCATACCCTTTTCTATGTTTAGATATATTTAGGTACATAAACATTTACCATTGTGTTACAGTTGCCTGCAGCATTCAGTACAGTACCATGCTAAGCAGGTTTATAGCCTAGGAGCAATAAGCCATCCCATAGAGCCTAGGCGTACCACCGAGGTTTGTCTAAGTAAGCTCTGTGATGTTTGCACAATGATGAAATTGTCTAACGACACATTTCTCTGAATGCATCCCTATTGCTGACACATGACTAATAATAATAAATTATAGAAGAACATTTATTGAATAGAAATTTTTCCAAAGAAGACAGAAGAATGGCCAAGAAACACATGAACAAATGCTCAACATCTCTAATCATCAGGGAAATGCAAGTCAAAACCACAACGAGATATCACTTAACTCCAATGAGAATGCCCTTTATCAAAAAGTACCAAAACAATAAATGTTGGCATGGATGTGGAGAGACAGGAACACTCATACACTGCTGGTGGGACTGCAAACTAGTGCAACCTCTGTGGAAAGCAATATGGAGATACCTTAAACAGATACAAGTAGACCTACCATTTGATCCAGCAATCCCATTGGGCATCTACCCAAAAGAACAAAAGACATTCTATAAAAAAGACATCTGCACTTGAATGTTTATAGCAGCACAATTCATAATCGCAAAGATGTGGAAACAACCCAAGTGCCCATCAACACATGAATGGATTAATAAAATGTGGTATATGTATACCATGGAATCCTACTTAGCTATAAGAAATAATGGTGATATAGCACCTCTTGTATTTTCCTGGATAGAGCTGGAACCCATTCTACTAAGTGAAGTATCCCAAGAATGGAAAAATAAGCACCACATGTACTCACCATCAAATTGGTTTCACTGATCATCACCTGAGAGCACATTTAGGAATAACATTAATCAGGTGTCGGGCAGATGTGGGGGGGATGGGTGTATACACACATAATGAGTGCAATGTGCACTGTCTAGCGGATGGACATGCTTGAAGCTCTGATTCAGGAGGGGAGAGGGGGCAAGGGCAATATACGTAACCTAAACTTTTGTACCCCCATAATATGCTGCAATAAAATAAAATAATTATATTCCTTAAAAAAAAGAACATTTATTGAATGCTCATTTTGTACCAGGCAGTATTCTAAGCACTTATATTTATGAGTTTATTTAACCTGTTTATTCTTAAGTTCCATGAAGGCACAGACTGTCTATTCTGCCCGTCACGCAGGACAGTGCTTTTTAATGACCTGAGATTTTATGAGGAGAGGGCTATAGACTGACGCACAGTAGCTTAATGGCTAACTGTTGAATGAGTCCTAGGTATTAATTAAGAATGGTGATATAGCATGGCAAATATGTGGCAAATAGATCTCATAGATTAAGCACTCAAGTGCTGAATCACATAAGTTAGACTTTTACTGATCTATTCTTGTGACACAGAAAATGGATTGCTATCACATTTTTAAAGAAATTCCTTCTTGCTTAAGTTATAATTGTAATATTGCAACTGCTGTGATGGCAAACCACCATCTTAAGATCTGGGGACATGCTAACTGAAGCCTGTTAGTGACCTTGTTTTGAAGTGCAAGTTTCAAGTGTCAGGGTTGCTCTCCTGCTAATTCAGCATATTCTCAAGGGTTTTTTCTTTTACCTCAAGTTTGATTCCAACCTCTAAAGAAAAAAATTTAGCAGGTAGTTAAAAGATAATAGGACATGCTTTCCTTTCCACTTCCTCTCCCCAAATGGAAGTTTTTCACTAAATATCAAACGTAAAGTATGAAATGAAACAATAATTTTAAAAGGATTCTGGATTCTGATTTATAGTTAATTTATAGTATTCTGGCTGGGCATGGTGGCTCACGCCTGTAATCCTAGCACTCTGGGAGGATTGTTCAATGTCAGAAGTTCAAGACCAGCCTGAGCAAGAGTGAGACCCTGTCTCTACTAAAAATAGAAAGAAATTAACTGGACAACCAAAAATATATAGAAAAATTAGCTGGGCATGGTGGCACATGCCTGGAGTCCCAGCTACTCAGGAGGCTGAGGCAGAAGGATTGCTTGAGCCCAGGAGTTTGAGGTTGCTGTGAGCTAGGCTGATGCCACGGCACTCTAGCCCAGGCAACAGAGCAACTCTGTCTCAAAAAAAAAAAAAAAAAAATTTATAGTATCCTTTTCACTTGCAGCTGACATTTGGCCTATATTTTACATATTACACTCTAGGCAAGAACACAGAAGTGTGCTCCTTATGTTCCCAAATTAGTGAAGAGAATTCATTTTGTAAATACTGCAACTGAAGTTGTGAAATCATTCACAGGCAATTTTATTTTTTAAAAAAAGCTCCTAATTTGGAGAATTCAGGGCACCACAACTAATAATAAATCTATTAAAGATAATCCAAGAAAATCAGATTTGGGCATTTTTGGGAAAATAAAAGTACAGAAGAAAGTACTTTTATTGTTCTTTTAGAGTACTTTCTTCCATTTAGGTTTCTGAGGTTAAACAATGGAATCAAAGAGGCTGCAACCTTTCACTGTGTGGCTCAGAGGAAGCCAGTATCAGTATTATCAAGCAAACACCCACAATGGCCTCTGCTCCAAAGTGCCTTCCTTATAGACTTTATCCCAGTTATCTTCACAATCAATAACCCTATCTACTCTGCTCCAAAGTGCCTTCCTTATGGACTTTATCCCAGTTATCCTTATAATAACTATTAGTTAAATGCTACTCCTAGTTCTATTTTGTAGATGAAGAAACAGAGGCACAGATTAAGTAGTTTATAGCTAGTGAGTTGTGCAGCTGGGATTTGAGCCCAAACAGCCCAAACAGGTCCAAAGTCTTTGCTGTTTAACAGCTCTGTTATACGGCTGCAGAAGTGCTGATAAATTCTGGGACCATTGATCAGGATACTACACTTTCTCTCCACCCCTTATTCTGTGGGTCTAAATGTTTGAGAGTGGTAAGGATCTGGTTGGTATGTGTAAAATCCTGAGGATTTGTATTCAGCCCAGGCATAACCTGTTCTTACAAATAAACCAGGTGCCAGAAATAGGATACGAATGGATAGGACTGAAATTCACAAGAATTTGGCTTACAGAAACAGGGCCATTAATGGATTTTTCTCTAAGCAGATGAGCCCCTTTGTCAAGGATTATTTTAAACGGCATGTCCATGTGCACAGGTATCTCTGTTAGAAAAATCTCAGGTTGCAGGTTAGAAAAATAATTTGAGGGCATAGAAAAATGTCCAGCAGAAAATGCACTGTTACCGCAGGAGGGTGAGACTTGGATGTAATAGTATAGAGATACTTCCTCTTTTGTATACTTCAGTACTATTCAAACCTCAAACAAAACAAAACAAAACAACCCATCGGTTATGCTTTCCTAATACTTTTTCAGATGAATTAGTGTGGGCAGTAATATTGTATTTGTCATCCTTTTTCGCTGCTCTGTCCACCACTTAGCTACCTGGACCAGAGAGAAATGTTAGAGTAACAAAGGCCTTTGAACCCTAACACCTATCAAATCTGAATTTGACATCTAATGGAAGGACAGATCCAGTTAGGTCATTTCCGTGACTATAACTAGCATTGAGTCTTGTTTAATTCAAGTGCTGTCTGTTTAATGTAGTTGTTGATAGCTGGGTTTAAGCCTACCGTCTTGTTATTTGTTTCTGTGACCAAAGACAAGTAAAATGTAAGTCAGAATTCATCTTGCATTTCAGCTTCAGCCCACTCCTGGTATCAGCCATCCTAACAAATACAGCAGGTTTCCAGGTGGCCACAGAGAGGATTCGTTTTTCATGTTATACTCTGTTGGAGGCTGGGGGTGGGAGTAGCTGGATCTCTGGCTCTACTTCAACAGCTACAGTTCCACTTTGTTATATGCACGAGGGATTCTGTGTGAAGATTGTATGAAAACAGGGTTTTGCAGTTACAAACCTGCAACCACTAGATGGTCAGAGTTTCTTCTATGATTTTTTAATACACACTCAAGGAGATGGACTACAAACTAAGGCTGATCACTCCTGTACCAGATTCTAGGGCACTCCAGGTCTGGATAATTTAACAGCTGAAAATAACTAAGACTCCCCTGGCATCAAGAATCAGGAGAACAGCTGAGTCTTGAAGGAGCTAAATTGGGAAAGGGCAGAGGTAATCCTGAGGAATCCCATCCAAGTCTTGACACTGGAGACAGCAAATCTAAGTTTAAAATGGGCAGCTTTCCATTCCAGGACACTTCAGCTCTATAGACAGTATATGTTAATAGGAAATCACTTTCTGGATTAAGCCCTCAACCTGGATGAGTGGGTTACCATTCTAGGTATACAGGTTACAACTTTCTTGTTTTCCATACTGAAGTGGTATTACAAAGTACGCTACTCATTTCATAATATAAGTCTAATGCAGACTCACACTACTGACCTTATTCTTTCCAGAAGAGCCTCATTCTCCTAAGGCAGGCCATGGCTTTCATCGTATTATATTTTCCAGCCCTTTTGAGCTAATGGGACCTACCAGGCAGACTAACCCCAGTATGTGATCTGCCACAAAGCACAGAATGGAATCCGAGGCAAGAATGACAGAGTAATCAAAGAAAAAACTAGGCAAAAGAAGCCTGGGACGCAGAATAAAAACTTCCAACTTCACAGACATCTCATCCCTAAATGACTGCCGAAGCCTTAGCAGTTAGGGGTAAATCCCAGCTCTGCCACTTACTGGCTGTGTGAATCTGGGTACACTACTTAACTCTAAACCATTTCTAATCCATAGTATTTACCAGCTTTACTGGATGTGAGAAGGAAGTGAGACACTGCAGGAAAAGTGTTTGACACAGCGCTGGTTTGCGGTTGCCCTCAATCACCATGGTGCTATTATTTCCCATAATGGGAAGGTGGGGGGCTATAGCAGGCCTATATGGCTGCCGAAGTTCATGTTTAAAGGATTCCAAGGCTCGAATATTTCAAATGCCAACTAGACATGCAATTGAGAGCTATCTGTGGTGAAATCACCCCTAATTTCCTTCACTCCCTATGAGATTTGGTCGCACACATCTTAGGAACGTCTTTATTCAATCTCTGCCTATTTACCAGGACTCCGTTTTAATTTGGACTAGATTCCTGTGGGATTATTCCAAAAGCCTTCTAGGTTCTGGCCTCCCTGTCAGAATCTTTTATTTAAAACAAGAAACAAAAAAATCCATAAAAACAACTTTCTCAAATTTTCTCCCAGGTCCTCCAAGCCTAATGGGTGAGGTCTGAATGTCTTACGTTAGCATTCCAGGCCATTCACAGCCTGAATTAAATGGGTTTTCCCAGGTTTGTCACTCTCAACTCTCTAACAAATTCTTCCTGTTCTCTAACATACTGGGGTCTTTCAAACCTTCACACCATCATGCTCTTCCCTCAGTCTAAAACAAGTGACTTTCTTCTCTATCCCACAAAATGCTATTCAATCTTCAAGGCTTAAAAGTATCTCTTCAATGAAGCCTACCCCAATTTCCCAAAGTTGTTTTTTCTTCCTTTAGGCTCCACATATATTACTTAAATCTTTCTTTTTTTTTTTTTTTCTGAGACAGGGTCTTCACAGGCTGGAGTGCAGTGGCATGTTCATAGCTCACTGCAGCCTCAAACTCCTGGGCTCAAGCAATCCTCCTGCCTCCGCCTCCCGAGTACCTGGGATTACAGACATGTGCCACCATGCCTAATTTTTAAATTTTTTGTAGAGATGGGGGTCTTGCTATGTCGCTTAGGCTGGTCTTAAACTCCTGGCCTCAAGCAGTCCTTGCATCTTGGCCTCCCAGAGTGCTAGGATTACAGGTGTGACAGCACTCAACAGAGCACTTTATTTGTTATATCTGCTTTTCCCAATAAGCATACTTTTCTATTTCAAACATTTTTCTATCTGCTCCACTCAGATATTGCTATTGCTCAGAGTAACTGTGGTGATAACACATTTGAAAGCACTTTGTGAAACTAATGTAAGGGATTATACCATTACTATACTGAACTGAAGGAAAAATGGCAAGACTACAGGCAGAAAATGATGTGGCCTTTCCTTTTACCAGTTCAAGGTTTCACTAGGTTTTGACCTGCTGTAGCCATTATATGAAGGATAACCAGCTTGTTAAAATGGCTTAAAATAGAGTGAGTAGTCCTCAAGCAGCCCACCCAAGTAAATTCACACATAATGAGAAACCACAAGATGTGTTACAGTTGAAAGAGTATGTATAAAAAGTTTTACTTTTTTTGTGTATTTTTTAATACAAGACATCTAAAGTCTTAGATAAACAGTAAGTTGATCCTATTAGGAACAAAATATGGCACGGATTCCAGAAACAAGAACTTTTTTTTTTTGCATTTAGGCTTTTCAGTCACTATGCAATGATTATCGATTCGCCAAGGACAGTAACAGTCAAATACTAGAGAAAAGGAGATATGAGAAACATCTTTTATTTCTTCTAAAGAGGTGAAAATAAGTATTATATTTCTCACTCATAAGATTTTTAAACTCTTAAAAATGCAATTTCCTCTTTTCAAAGCACATGCCATCTTAAAAAAAATTTTAGCAATGTACATTTGCACTCAAAGAAAAACATGCAGCGCCATTGTCTCCTGACAAAATTCTGCATAAAAAACCCCACATGACTTTCTGCAAATATGTTCCCTCTTTATTATTTAGGGACTCCAAACCACAAACATTCAGTGCAATATTTATTGTTTCTTATTTCCGTAGGAAACACAGGAGTAATGATGTCTTCTGACTACAACTGTTTCCTGATGGTTGAACAACAGTCTCCCTCTGATTTATTTTAAAGTACTCTCTTTAACTTGCTGATGTAAGATACAACTAGAATTCAGGAAAACTTGAGGATCAAGTGGAAGATGGAGGATGAAGGAGAAACACTTAAGGTCTACCCTGTGCCACAAACTTAGGAAAAAAATTTACACAGGAAAAAAAAAAATAAACCAAAAAACCTCAGATTTTATCAATGCACCCTTTTAAAAAGTGTTTTTTTTAAATTTCTGAAAGCAGCTTAATGTGAATCAAAAGCAGTTCCTGAGTAACTGCAGTAAACAGTCTTTTTAAATATATATATGCATATATATATACACACATACATATATATACATATATATTTGCAACTTAGCTCATTTTGGTTCTGCCTTAATTTACCTCCCTAGTATTTAGCTGAGTCACAGTCCTTTCCTTCCTATCAGTCCCCAATGTGCAAGTACAATAGCATCAGCTCTGGGAGTTGGCGTGGTGCAGATGTTTCTTTCCACTCCTGGGTGGTCATCTGCATGTCTGTCAGGCCAGGTTTCCAGAGTTGCTGCAGGTCATAGTTCTTTCAATCTTACAAAACCTGTGAGCGCCATAACCACTTCACGTCTTCTTCATCAAGCGCCGTGACTGCCAGGTGTGGAGCTTGTTGTAGGCTGTCTGGAGCATCTCTTCTATGTGACTTACCAACTGAAAAACAAAGCATGACATTTAACACCTGGGCAAAGGCAAGGGAAGTTAATGCTTCTGACTCAAATCTGGCAAATACTTCAGAGTGTAGTTTCCAAACTCATTTATATTTCCCTAGTCAATGTGGCTACATGCAAGCCCTCTGTGAAGGTGTCATGAGACATATTTTGTATGGAAAGGTAAGAGAGATTTTAGGGTACAGTGAAGATGCTGGACATTTTACCTGCTTTGTCTGGGCTATAGTGTCTGCCCTGTCATTAACCAACAATACAACATGAAAGTCATGACTGTGCTCTAGACCTCAGTTTCTTCTGTCAAATGAGGGGGCTCACCTAAATTGGTGATTTTTAAATTTAAACACTGGTCTGCTAAGGTCAAGATGGTGGTATCAACATCTCTACACAGCATGTGAAAAACGCCTCACACCCCCACCCCACCCCACTAAAGGTTCTGATTCAGCAGGCCTGGGATGAGACCCAGGAATCTCTGATTTTCAAAAGCTTCTGCAGTTAATTCTGCACAATTTTGTGAAGCACTTTTCTATTTTATTCCAATATTTCAGTATTTCAATATAACTCAGTATATTGAAAATCAGTAGATTACAGAAAACCCAATGGTTTCAATGCTTTGCATAATTTGGGGTTAGGACTATAGATTTTTTTTTTTTTTTTTTTTTTTGAGACAGAGTCTTGCTCTGTTGCCCAGGCTAGAATGCAGTGGTGTCATCATAGCTCACTGCAACCTCCAACTCCTGGGCTCAAGTGATCCATCTCCCTCAGCCTCCTGCGTACCCGCGACTACAGGCGCATGCCATCATACCCAGCTAATTTTTTTCTATTTTTAGTAGAGATGGGGTCTCACTCTTACTCAGGCTGGTCTCGAACTCCTGAGCTCAACCTATCCTTCCACCTCCCAGAGTGCTAGGATTATAGGCATGAGCCACTGTACCCAACCAAGACTATAGATCTTTAAATGGATAAGAATTTTGCCCTCATCACAGACATAACTAAACATCAACAAGATCACAATGCCTTTTTTTTTTTTTCAAGAAACAAGGGTCTTACTATGTTGCTCAGGTTGAAATGTTGTGCCACAGCCTCAAACTCCTTGTCTCAAGCAATCCTCCTGCCTCAGCCTCTCAAGTAGCTGGGAATACAGGTGTAGTCCCATATTAGGCTCACACTGAATCCTGAGGTAGAGTCTTTGGGATATGTTTCCTTGGAGATGGACACTATTTATGTGGCTAGAAGTAAAGTCTTATAGTCTGCAAGTCAATTCTGGGAGAACTGTGATGAAGATCAGGAAGTCCTAAATTCTTTTACCATGTCAATGACTTGAATTCAAGAGGTACAGAGTTAAAAAACAAACAAACAAACAAAAAACACCCCTATTTGCCATACCTGTGATTACTGGGGGTAAGGAAGACACCTGTAGTTTTGTTTTTTTTTTTTAGCTCTGTCTAAAAACTAAAAAAATTACTGATCCTGCTTGATGGGGAGCAGTGACTCTACAGTACCAATGAGAAGAGATGGGCTGGACGAGGTGGCTCATGCCTGTAATCCTAGCACTCTGGGAGGCCAACGTGAGAGAATATTTGAGGTCAGGACTTTGAGACCAGCCTCAGCAAGAGTGAGACCCTGTCTGTACCAAAAATAGAAAAAATTAGCCAGGTGTGGTGGTGTGTACCTGCAGTCCCAGCTACTCGGGAGGCTAAGGCAGAAGGATTGTTTGAGCCCAGGAGTTGGAGGTTGCACGGAGCTATGATCATGTACCACTGCACTCTACTTGGGGAACAGAGGAAGACACTGTCTCAAAAAAAAAAAAAAAAAAAAAGAAGAAGAGATGAATACTATTTCCTCCTGTAAGGCTGCACATGGCCTCAAAGCACTTTTCAACACAGTGTTCCAAGCACTTACAATCAACTGAGAAGGCACATGACCTGAAAACTATCTGCCATTCCTGCCCTCCTGTGGGAAGACACTCTAAACTTCTCTTCTGATTATAAGTAATGCTATTTTATATTTTGAGAAAACCCATTTAGCACATTTAGGAAATAAATACTACTAAAACTCCCCTTTTAATTATCCTAGTTATTGAAATAAGGAACTTTATGTTTGTAACTACAGTTATGTACCATATACTGATGTTTTGGTCAACAATGGACTGCATATACAATGGTGGTCCCATAAAATAATAATAAAAGCCAAAAAATTCCTATCACCTAGTATAGCAGATAAGACTTGATAGTAAATGCTATGTTACTGTTTTATATATTTACGATACTATACTTTTAAATCATTATTTTAGAACATACTCCTACTTCTATAGAGAGCCTCAGGCAGGCCCTTCAGGAGGTACTCCAGAAGGCATTGCTATCACAGGGGATGACAGTTCCGTGCATGTTATCGCCTCTGAAGAACTTCCAGTGGGACAAGATATGGAGGTGGAAGTGAGATGATAATGCTGACTCTGTGCAGGCCTAGACCTAATGTGTATGTTTGTGTCTTAGTTTTTAAATAAGTTTAAAAAGAACAAAAAATAAATAAATAAAAAACAGAAAAAAAAAGCTTATAGAATAAGGACAGAAGAAAATATTTTTGTACAGCTATATAATATGCTTGTGTTTTTAAGCTAAATGTTATTATAAAAGAGTCAAAATTAAAAAAAAAATAAAGTTTATAAAGTTAAAATGTTACAGTAAGCTAAGGTTAACTATTGAAAGAAAAAAAATTTTTAGATTTAGTGCAGCCTAAGTGTACAGTGTTTATAAAGTCTACAGTCTTGTATAGTAATGTCCGAGGCCTTCACATTCACTCACCATTCATTCACTGATTCATCGAGAGCAACTTCCAGTCTGCAAGATCCATTTATGGTAAGTGCCCTATACATATGTACCATTTTTTATCTTTTATACTGGATTTTTTTTTTTTTTTTTTTTTTTTTTGAGAGAGAGTCTTGCTCTATCGCCTTGGGTAGAATGCAGCAGCATCATCATAGCTCACTGCAACTTCAAACTCCCGGGCTCAAGGAATCCTCTGGCCTCAGCCTCTAAGAGTGGGACCCGTCACCACCCCTGGCTAATTTTTCTATTTTAAGTACAGATGGGGCCTAGCTTTTGCTCAGGCTGGTCTCAAACTCCTGGCCTCAACCCATCTTCCCGCCTCGGCCTCAAAGAGTGTTAGGATCACACCCAGCCTTTTATACTGGATTTTTACCGTACTTTTTCTACGGTTAGATACAAAAATATTTACCACTGTGTTACAACTGCCTACAGTATTTGGTACAGTAACATGCTATACAGGTCTGTAACCTAGAAGCAATAGCATAGGGTAGGCCATATCATCTAGGTTTGTGTTAAGTACACTCTGCAATGTTCACACTATAAAACTGCCTAACGATGAATTTCTAAGAACATATCCCCATCATTGACACTTGACTGTACTATTCTTCCCAAGTCATCTCTGGGAAGATTTGCATCACATACACACAAAATTTTGTATGGCTGATCTAGCTTTGCTTTAAAATAAACTGCTAAAAGTCTTGGGCACAAAGTGACGCTTCTCACTCACTACCTCACCCACTCTCTTTCCCTACTATACACAATCAGGGAAGCTGAAGCCAAACAGAACTCAGAACTATTTGGTTTACTGTCAGATAGTACCAATTCTGCCTTACATTGCTAGGTTTGTGCTTGCTACTCAGTTTTTCCAAATTAATAATATATATTTGTAAGAACATAAACATGTTGTAAATCTATAAAGAAAAACATGGAGATGATTATCACAAATGCCCGGTTAGTCATGATCTCTATGAGGGTAGGAGAGAGTGGTGTGCAACTGAACAGGGAAACTCAGGGAATATCTATGGGTTATGGTAATATTTTACTACTTTTCCTGATTGGTGAGTACATATATACTTGTTTTATTATTTAAAAATATATATGTATTTTATACTCTCTTCTGAATATCTGACATATTTTACAACTAAAACCATAGCACTATGAGCAATAGAAACACATATCAATTCACTTATATAAAAGCAAAGTTAATTTCATCATTTTACCACAAAGAGAAAGAACATCAGGACAAAATCAGATTGTTGCCTTACATTTGTGCTTAAATACTGTCTTCGAATTTTGTCTTGGAATGGGCAGAGCTTTGTAACTTGGAATCGTTCCAAATTACTTTTCATTTTCACTACCTAAAAAGAGATGAGAAACAATGAATTACAGAGAAATTTCAAAGAAGCTGTAGGGACCAAGAGATAAACACTATCTTCCACATATGAAGGCTACTTCTGCTGTAGAAAATTTTTAAAAATGAAAAATAATAAAAATAAAAACATACCTATTATATTCCACCACTCGGAGATCATCATTAACACTAAATGTGAACAGCTTTCAGTCAAAAATACTCATCTAAGTCATTATTTAAAATGAATTAAGTATTTAAATGTATAAATATACCAAACGCTTCTTACAACCAATCCCTTTTGGATAGATATTTAGGCCATTTCCACCTCTCCTACCTTAGACAGTGGTAAACATCTCTATAGCTAAAGCTAAATATTTACATTTTTAACTATTTCTTAGTAATATTCCTTATTTATTTCTAAATATCAAATTCCATCTGAATGTTGAAGTCAAAGCACTTAAAAAAAAAGGTAGTATTATCAGTGGAAGAAAGGACTTGCCTGTTAGCAATCTGGCCAACAATGATCAAGTTTTTCGTTCTTTTGCAAATAGATGAAAAATGTTATTTTACTGTAGCTTTAATTTATTTGAATACTAGTGACTGTGAAAATTTCCTCTTAAACTTACTAGGCCTTTATATTCTTTTTATATTCTTTTTTTTTTTTTTTTTTGAGGCACGGTCTTGCGCTGTCACCCAGGTTAGAGTGCAGTGGCATCATCACAGTTCACTGCAACCTCCAACTGCTGGGCTCAAGGGATCCTTCTGTCTCAAGCCTCCTGAGCAGCTGGGACTACAAGCATGCACCACCACACCTGGCTAATTTTTCTATTTTTTGTAGAGATGGGGTCTCACTCTTGTTCAGGTTGGTCTCCAACTCCTGACCTCAAGCAATCTTCCTACCTCAGCCTCCCAGAGCGCTAGGATTACAGGCATGAGCCACCGTGCCCAGCCCTGCTTGCATTCTTCAGTGAGTTGTCTGTTAAGTCTTTTGCCTATTGTTAATAAGGTATTTATCTTTTTCTTAATCACTGTTTATCAGAACACACTATACAGTTTTATTGTTACTATCAATACTATATTTTTCCATTTGTCAATTGTCTTTTAATTGGTTAAAGGGGTTTTAATGTAAATACCTACTGCTGTATTTGTTGTCAGTCCTCATTTGGATTTTGCTATCTCTAAAAAATATATCAGATATAAATAATTTTGCTGATGTGATTTGCTTTGGGTCTCTATTCTTTAATTATTCACAGTGGCTGGGAGGTAGATACAAATTTTAAGCTGTATGATCATTATTTATGGAACTGGTCTGGATCTCAGCTTCCAAACCCATGAAATGGGTAGAATCAGTATCTACTTGATAAAAATGCTGAGAAGCTTAAATGAAATAATGTATGCAAAGTAGTTAATTCCAGTGTCTGGCACATGGTAAACACTCAAAAAAAAAAAAATTCCAATTTCAAAATAATGCCTCACTAAGTAAGTCATTACTATAATAGCTGGCTGTGTTTAGAATTGGTTCTAACCTTTTCTTCTAGGAATGGTGTATTAACAGGAAAGCAGGACCAGAAATGCCGAAGTAGTTCTCCAACAGCTACATACAAGTGTTTCAATTCAGACTGAATATCGTTTGGCACCATCTCTGCAAAAGAAGGACGTGGTCCACAGGGTAAAACTACATTCACACATGTATAGTCTCTGAAAAAATGAACACTCAAACAATAAACTTGAACATGCACTCTTTGCTATTGCCAAACCAGGATGTGCTAATTATGAGATAAGTTACTGATTTTGTGGCTGAGAGATCACAGAATTTCAAAACTTATGGGATTTTGGAGAAACTTTCAGGTTTCTCTTTATTCCAAGAAAGCAGCTTTTCGTATGTTATTAGAGAAATAGGCAATGTACCACTATTTGTAATATTAAGACAATTCTGAAAGCTAACCTCTTGTCTAGGTATGTTTCAGAATCTGAATGCACAAAAACAAATCTACAAAACAAAAATCCCAGAAACATTACCAAGAAAAACCAATAAAACTTTAGCATTGCTCCCGGCTTGCTCTTTAGAGCTTATATGAGCAAAGGGATAGTAGTAAAAGGTGGCTCAGCACATACGGTTTATGGCTTGCTGTGCTCCTCCCTGCATAAGTGCTCCTCCGGGTGACAGTGCTGTGATGGTACTGCTGGCAGCACTACTTGAGAGAACCTGAAAGAAACGAAGACAGAAACTGGTTTTCCTTCTTTTTTACCACCTTCCTTAACATTTCAGTTTTGTAACAAAAGGTCAAATGTTCATTTCTGTATAAATACTATATCATTTACAGTGATCAGAGTGAACTACTTTCCTTGAGGCCAGAAACAGCCTATGTAGAAAAACAATATCTACCTGTCTTCCAGGAATACCTGGCAAGTCCACAGGAACTACAAAAGTCCCAAGTTTTTGCCTAGTTAAGCCCCTTCTTAAGCATTAACTCAATTTAATTTGGGAACTTACCAGTGAAGGTAAAATTGAGTTTAAGGAAAGAAAACAAACAAAACACGTTACCATGTATCCTTAACAGCATCTGGGGGAAAAAAAAATCAACAGAGCTGAAATTTATCAATTATTTAATTTTCAAGGAAGTGAACAGCAAAAGGGGGAAAAATATATTGCCCACTGTAAGAGCATTCAAGGGACATAATTGACCTATTTATTCAACGAGTGCCTAACAAGTGCCAGGCACTATGACTATGGAGAGAACAAATCATTCTTGAAACAGCTCAAGTGCAGGGTTAGCGTGTTTGATTTTCTAATGGCATCTTTATAAGAAATCCATGAGCACATGGATTGGATTAAAAAGTATTTTCTAACTTGGTGTAAAAGTACAGCATGGGACAACCATAAGCCAACATGGGAGCTCATGTTATTCCTTTTTCCCTTTTGTCAGAAATTTCATAATATAATCAGTGACTTCAATGATTGCTGAATTTGCTGTCTACCAGCTGTACTCTCTGTTGGGCCTTTGTGACTCAAATCATGTGTCTCAGATAATGAAATAACTTTTTTTTTTGGTAGGAGAGGAGGGAAGAAGCTAAATGTATAAGACTGACTATAGCTTAAAAAAGTAACATGGGGACCTGGTGCAGTGGCTCATGCCTGTAATCCCGACACTTTGGGAGGCCAACATAGGTGGATTGCTTGAGGCCAGGAGTTTGAGACCAGCCTGGTCAACAGAGTGAGATTCCATCTCTACAAAAAATTAAAAAATTATCCAGGCGTGGTGGAGCATGCCTCTAGTCCCAGCCACTCAGGGGGCTGAGGTTTGAAGGACTGCTTGAGCCCAGGAGTTTGAGGCTGCACTGAGCTGCGCTCACGCCACACCACGTAGCCTGGGTAACACAGTTAAGACCCTGTCTCTTAAAAAAAGAAAGTAATGTGGGTCTACCTGAGCCCACGGGCCCAATGTTGGACAACTACAGCCTAGATGGAAAGAAGTGGTCAAATAATACTAAGTTTGTTATGTGTGTATTTATGTACACATATATATTTCCTAACTCAGTCTGCTAAAAGGATGATACCAGTAGCAATGATACCCCAATAGCAATGAGTATAACTAGTGCCCTGATCTTGGTTTCTAAATCCACTCAGCACCAAAAAGAAGATTCCATGGCGGGGGCAGGGCAAATATAAGATAAACCTAGAATATCTCTTATTGTGCCATAAAGTAATGGAGGGGGGTGTCAAAGAATGATGGGGACATTGTCAGAAAGACACAGGAGCCAGTGGGAAGGGTGTAGAAAGGGGCATGGGTACATTTTATGGGGTGACAAAACCATTTTTGTTAAATCTTGATTGTGTTGGTGGTTACATACTGTGTTTGTCAAAATTTATAGAACAGTAGACTTAAGAAAGGTAAATTTTACTGTATATAAATTACACCTTAGTCTAAAGAAAGAAAAAATGACACCAACAGTTTATCATCCATGAAGTATCTTCCCACAAGGAACTTACTAATAAGTAAAATAGTAACTTTTCAGTGGAGAAACCAGGCAAATTCTATCTTAAACAAGTGATCAAAGTCAACATCACAAGTTAGGGCATACACAAACGATGTGCCTCCTGATACAATCGCACCAAGGAAGATACATCACTTCTGTGGTATTCCTGGCAAAAATGCTTAACATGAATCTAGTCATAAAAATACATTAGAGAAACTTAAGTTGAGGGCATTCCACAAAAAACCAGCCTATACTCTTTAAATGTCAAGGTCATGAAAGACAAAGATTGAAAAACCATTCCATTTTAAAGGACACTAAAGAAACATGAGAAGTAAATATTAATACAATTCATGAACCTGTCTTGGCTACTGGAGCAAGAAAAGTTTCCTTTTGCTATGAAGAACAGCTGTACTACTGGTAAAATATTAGTTAAGACCTGTAGGTTATGTCACCAATGTTAATTTATGAATTCTATAATTGTACTATGTTAAATAAAGAATGCCTTAGTTTTCTGGAAATATACACTGACATATTTAGAGAGTAAAGGGTTATTATGCTTGTAACCTACTCTCAAAGTGAATCAGAAAACATTTTTTTTTCAAATTCCTGTAAAATCTAAGATCATTTCGAAATCAAAAGTAAAAAAGTAAGTCCTGATGTATGATAAGCACAATAATATATGGGCATGTACTCAGTGCCTCAGTGCTTATGAAAACAGAGAAAAGAAAAAAAACTAAATCCTCCCTGTGCATGCTGAGGATTGCTTTACAAAGGCAATGGAAGTACAATTGAGTCTTGAATAATTATTAGTTTCTCAAGGGCAGAAACAGGGTTAAGGGCATTCTAAGAATAGACAAAGGATACGTGAAAGAACAGGAAGCATGAAGGAGATGATGTGATCAAAAACTCTGGACAGCTTAGTGTGTGAGACCGGAGTATAGAATGCCTGTCTCCATGTGGAATGGACTGGTGGAGACTACAGCTGAAGAGGAGACTGAAGAAGTGGGCTGTGGCCAAATTGTAGAGTCTTACATGCCAGACAAGGCACTGAAGACTGTTACTATGGCAATAAATGGAGGCAGTGAACATTTTTAAACTGCAGGATGAGACAATATATGCTTTTAGAAAGATAACATACCGCAGCATTGTGGAAAATTGATCAGTTTTGCTTAAACCAAAGTGACAGAGTCAAGAAGTATTACTGAAGGACTAACAGAACTTGCCAACCAAGGTAAGAAAAATGAAGAACAGATAATGAGCTCTGTCACATATATTCTGAGTTTGAGGTCATGTAGTATATCCACAGCATGATGGCAGAAAGCATTTAGAAATCTGGGAGATTTTCCCAATAAAACTGAGTATATATAGAAGGAAAAAGATTAGTAATCACAAAACTCACTACCTTATTTTTTATTGTCATTTTATCTTCAAATGCTTCTAGGACATTCTAAACACTACTTCTCCCTACATGTTGATTTTTTTCAATTTATTTAGCAGATACATGTTTTTAAGTCCAATTAAAATATTAATTGTATAGTTCAAACTGGTTGTGCTCATAAACTGAGGAAGGAACTGTAGGAATTCTGGTCTTCAAACAATACAAGTTACCCACCTGAGTTAACTTGGGTGTATAAGCTTCCATTTCTTGTCTAATACTTTGAAAAGAATTAATAATGTCCTGACTTGTTGCATACTGAAGTGATTGGATTGGAGTTGGACCATGGTAATACCTGCAGGTTAGCAAAGAAGAAATTAGTAATCACATGCAGTAAAGATGCTCAATATTTGTCTTTCCAACATTTTAGTAGCAAGTGCAATGTTTCCCTCAAGGCAAAAAAATAACTATAGTTAAGAAGACTTCAATAAAACAAATAGATACTTTAATTCCTATAAGGGCAATAACAAACAGCAAAAGATCCAACATTTACTTTCTTGGCTTTGATCATTTAGAATGCTTTCCTGAGATGCATAAAGTAAATTTTTTCAAAAAAAAGATATTGTACTTTTATGGTAACAAACTGATTAAAACAAGAGTGCTATAATTCCAGAATATATTTTGGAATTGTATTACATAACTGTTTGGCTTAATATCGACCATACTTACCTATCTGACTTCTTGAGGTTTAGTGCAATTGTTTTTACGGAATTATTTTTTCCCAGGTCTTCATATTCAATGGACTCTTGTAACTTAGCCTATAATTATTGACAGAGTACTTTTTGTCAGTAACTCTTATGTAAGTAATGAACATGACTGAAAAATAAAACTGTACAGACAGTAAAAAACTGAAGTCTTCTCACCATAAGCTACACTTGCTAGAGACAACTTGTCTTACAAATGGTTGAACTAATGTTCTCACCAACCACTCAAACACAGAGTATCTGTTTTCCTACACTCTGACCGCACTTTTAATTTTTGCCAATCTGATAGGTTAGTTTATATTTTATTATTTTTCCCCCCTAATGAATTACCTGTTCATGCTTTCTGCTATTTTTCCATTGAGTACTTTTAAAAAATAAGACATTTTCTGAATATTAAGGAAATAGTCTTCTATTATATATGTTGTAAATATTTCTCTTCTAGTTTGGTGTTTTTCGGTTTTAATCATAAAAAAAATCTCTTCTTTTTGCTTATATGTCTATGGTTTAACTTTTTTTTTTTTTTAGAGACAAGGTCTTGCTATGTTGCCCAGATTGGATTTGAACTTCTGAGCTCAAGCAATTCTCTCGCCTCAGTCTCCTGAGTAGCAGGCATTACAGGCAAGTAACACTGTGCCCAGTTTTGTGGTTTAATTTTTGCTTAAATCTTGGATCCATTCAGAATTTTTGAGTAAGAAGTAGGAAATCTAAGTTTCTTTTTACTAAATTATTAATGAGTCCCAACACCATTTGTAGAACAATCTGTCTTTTCCCACTGATTTTGAAATGCCATGTGTATCATATGTAACATTTTATTATGAAAAAGGCTTTGTGTTAGATGGTTTTGCCCAACTGTAGGCTAACCCAAGTGCTGTGAACACGTTTAAGGTAGGCTAGGCTAAGTTATGATGTTTGGTAGATTATGTGTATTAAATGCATTTTTGATTTACAGTATTTACAATTTACACTGAGTTTATTGGGATCTAACCCCCTTTAAGTCAAAGAGCATTTATATTATGAAAACGCACATGCAGAAGCAAAAAATTTTAACAACTTATTAGCTACACCATGAATCAAGGGTACTCAGAGCAACAGTATTGCAAATAAAGCATTGCTTACTAAACATCTCTATTAACTTAATGTTTTGGTTTTGCAACAATTTTCCTTAATTGAAAAAAGAAACACGTCATTGGCTTTATTAATTTTAAAGGTAATACATGTCTGCAGAAATATTAAATTACTGAAATAGGTGAAAGAATTAAGATTCACTCAAAATCCCTTTACTTAAAGATAACCATTCAGCATATTATTTTTTTTTTAGAGACAGGGTTTTGCTCTGTTGCCCAGGCTGGAGTGTGGTGGTGTGATCATAGTTCACTGTGACCTCAAACTCCTGGGTTCAAGTGATCCTGCTGCCTCAGCCTCCTGAATACATAGGACTAAAGGCAGGCACTACCATGCCCAGCTAATTTGCTTTTTATAGAGATGGGGTCTCACTATGTTGCCCAGGCTGGTCTCAAACCGCTGGGCTGAAGCAATCATTCCACTTCAGTCTCCCAAAGTGCTGAGATTATAGGCATGAGCCACTGCACCCAGACTGAGGCCTTCTTAAAGTTCACAAACTTCATTTTTACATGTGAAACCATATCACAGAATCTGGTCTGTGAACTTTTTTTGATGCAACATATTATTAATCTTTTTAAAATCAGTAATGGTTGTATCAATCTTCATTGTATAAATGTACCACAGATAACAGGATGCTTGCTAATGTCTCTATTATGGTACTGTAATGAGTATCTCTACCTAAATCTTTGCATACTTCTTGATTTTCTTAAAATAAATGTCCAGAAGTAAAATTAAGGTATAAAGCTTTAAAATTTTAATACATATTGCCTGATTGCCCTCTAAGAAAAAACTTTATAATTAGGGAGGGAGAGAGAGAGAATTCTGGCAAAGTTGCAGGAAATGAAGAAATACGCAAATAGCCAACTCTGTCCATACTCCTCCACACCCTCAATTGAGTTCTTCAACATTTAATAAGACATTTCCACCTCTGAAATGCTAAGTTTTACATGAGGGCCAATTCACTTTCTTTTTAAATCATATACAGGAAACTTTAATTTTTCTTTCTGTAATGTTGTCTCTGTTAAATACTCTTGCCCAGAAAACAAAATGACATACAAAACCATCTATGCATACGTGTACATGTGAAAAAACCCAATAAAAGTGGTTAACAGGATTAAGTCAATGGAAAGTTGGCTGGCAAGCCAAACCTGAGGAAATACTCTTCCTAACACTCTACACTTTAAACCAAACACTTAAATTCTTGGTCAAAAGAACTGAGTCGCGTGAAATAAGCAACATAAAGTACTTGCAGTTATATAAAAGGTATTCAGAGAAACCTGAGCCCAAAATTGGTCCAAATTTTTTGCCCATACCCTTTTGACCGCTGGCTGAAAGCAGTCTGCATCTCCGGAATTTCCATCCAAACTGCTGGGCTCACCATTTTGTTCATTTTGTGCTTCTCTTAAAACAAAGGAAAAAAAGAAGTCAATGTTAAAAACCACAAGCAGAACACAACAGCTCCGCCTGGATATCCTGAAAAGCCCAGTGACTGCACCTTTGCACGTATACTTAACTGTTTCCTGAGTCCTGCTGCCAGGACCATGGCACTGTGATGGTTAAACCTCTTGATGATGGCAGCATTACTATTTTCCTTTAAGGATTTAGAATTGGAAGTAGATGGCACAGAGGAAATGCCATAGCCCTGTGAGAAACAATTTAGTAGATTAGAAATCAAAATAAGGCTCTGATTTTCTTATTATAAAAGATACACTTAGCTGAAAAAATTTGATAGGACTTTATTAATTCTCATGAGCATTACCAAATATTTACAGGAAAACATTACTTATTTATTAATTAATTTATTTTTTGTAGAGATCAGGTCTTGCTATGTTGCCCGGGCTGGTCTTGAACTTCTGGGCTCAAGTGATCCTCTTGCCTTGGACTCCCAAAGTGCTGGAATTACAGGCATGAGCCACCATGCCTGGCCCAGGCAAACATTAACAAACAATGATATTACACAAATAAAAAATTAAAAAATATTACTAACTCCTTTTAGCATTACAAAAAATCTTAAATTCTGCATTTCTTTTTTAAACAACAATTTTATATCAAGTTAGCAAAACATTAAATAAAGGAATAGAATACAGTGGGGTAAAAACAGACTATGGACTCAGAAAGATAAAGAGTCAAATTTTGACTTTTATCACTTTTTCTAACCTTAGTCTAGGCAAGGTAATCAACTTTTCCAAGCTCTATAAAATGGTATATTGGAGAATTAAATGAGATAATATTTTTAAACATATACTGAATGCATGCTATGTGCTAGGCCCTGTAGATACAAAATTGATAAGACCCTGTGCCACAGGAGTCTAAATAATCATCTAAATAATGGGAAGCTGGGCTGGAGAGAGGAAGTGGTCAATCCTACTGGAGGAGAAGAGGTTAGGTTCAAAAAAGCTTCAGGGAGAGCTATAAGATAAACAGGTGCTTGACAGCAAACATGACAGACATTAACATTTCAGGGAAGAAGAAACTGCTTAAATAAAGGCACAGAAGCAACGTAGTGCATATCGTGTCACCGGTTTGTATGTAGTTGAGTATACCTAGAATGAAGGGTGGTTCAGGAATTGGTGAGGCTAAAAAGGTTTAAAAAAAAAAAACCAACGAAAAACCAAAACCATTCATCCATTTATCAAATAATTACTAAGTACTTAATATATGCCATGTGCTAGGGACAGGCCAATAAACAATAACAAAATCAGCCTCATGGAGCTTACACTGTACTGAGAGGAGACTGAGTAGCAATTATCATGTAAAACAAGCTAAAAAGATCTTTTTTAGAAGTGGAAAATGTAATAAAATAGAGGGTAACATAATGCAGTAACTGGATGGGGGGTGGTTAGGGAAGGTCTCTCTGATGAAGTGACATTAGAACTGACATCTAAAGATGGGTAGGAAGCTAGAAAGGTGAAGAGCAGGTAGAAGAACACCAAGTACAAAGGCTGTGAAGTAGAAAACACTTGGAAGTGAAGGAAGGTCATCATGTCTGGGTCATGAATGAGTGGTGATGGTCCAAACTGAGAAGCAGGCAGGGGCCAAATCAAGCAGAGTCTTATAGGAGTTTTGATTTTATTCTAAGTTCAACAAGAAGACATTGAAGAGTTTCACATATGGGAGTATTATGATCTGCTTTATACTGTAACTCTTACTGCTAAGCAAGAATGAACTATAAGGGGGCCGGGTGCGGTGGCTCACGCCTATAATCCTAGCACTCTGGGAGGCCGAGGTGGGTGGATTGTTTGAGCTCAGGAGTTCGATACCAGCCTGAGCAAGAGCAAGACCCCGTCTCTACTAAAAATAGAAAGAAATTATCTGGCCAACTAAAATATATAGAGAAAAAATTAGCCGGGCATGGTGGCACATGCCTGTAGTCCCAGCTACTCGGGAGGCTGAGGCAGTAGGATCGCTTAAGCCCAGGAGTTTGAGGTTGCTGTGAGCTACGCTGACGCCACGGCACTCACTCTAGCCTGGGCAACAAAGCGAGACTCTGTCTCCAAAAAAAAAAAAAAAAAGAATGAACTATAAGGGTCAAGAGTACAAACAAAGATCAGTTAGGAGACTAATGAAAGCAATCAGGCCAAAGATGGTGGTAGCTTAAAAGTGAGAGCGTATAAGTGCCTGCAGAGAAAGAGAAACGCAGATGGATCAGAGATATACTGTAGAGGACTTGTTGATAGACACAATGATAGACGTAAAAGAAGGGGAAGAGTCAAGGAGACTCCCAGGTCTTTGGCTTGGCAAATGGTAATGCTTTTTACTGAGATAGGAAAGACTTCAGAAGAAACAAGTTTATGAGGATGGGAATCAAAAGTTCCCTTTTGGCCACGGTAAGTTGAGATGCCAGTGTAATATCTAAGTGGAGATATCAAGGAGGTGTTCATTACATAATTAGTAATTAATGGAATAGAATGAATACATCCAGGAGGCCCAAGACCACAGCCTATGATAGTTACAACAATTAGAGATTGATAAAGGAAGAAGAGGGACCAAAGTTAAAACTGAATCAGCCAACATTTCTGGTAAAGGGAATGCTGATATAGTCATACCACAGGAATACTATGAAGGCATTTAAAAATATAGATAATAATAGTATCAACACCTATTACTTATTAAGTACTTACTAGGCACCACAATCTTTTTACTCTCATAGCAATCCTATAAGGCAAGTACTATTAGCTCCATCTTATTAAAAAAATAAAACCAAAAAAGCAAAAAGAACACAAAAAATTTGGATTAGAAATGTTAAAAAATACCAGATTCTAAGTCAGGTAGTTTGGTTTTAAAGTCTATGTTCTTAACAACTGTGGTATAGTTAGTTTGGACTGATATTGACAAGCAGAGAAAAAGAAAGTTACAAAAGTACATGTACAATATGCCATCATTTTTATTTTAAAGAAAAATGCACTAAATTTTTTTTCCATCATACTAAGCTATATCTCTAAGGTTCACTAAGCTTCATTTTTTCAGGATAATTAAAGAGGGCCATGTTTGCACAGATACTTCTTGACTTACACAGGGTTTAAGTCCCAATAAACTCATCGTAAATTGAAAATATTGTAAGTCAAAAAGTACAAGAAGCCTACCAAACATCACAACCTACCTTAAATGTGATCAAATACTTACAGTAGCCTACGGTTGGGCAAAATTATCTAACAGCCTATTCTATAATAAAGTTATTATTAAGAATTTTGAACCAAAACCCAAAATTTGAGTATGGTTTCTACGGAATGCACATTGCCTTTGCATCATCTTAAATCAGGGACTGTCTGTAATGTGTTGAGATTCACTAAGGAAATAACTTGAGTTTTGAGAATTACCAAGAAAACAACTGAATTTCATCAAGAAAATGACTAACGTGAGCACTAAGGATTATTTTATGTTAGTTTATAATTAGATTGTAGCACAAAATTTTAACATTGGTTCTTCTCATCTGGTGAGTGCAGTACAAAAATAAGGGGAAAGTTAAGGAGAAAAAAAAGGAAGGTGTGAGCATGTTTATACAGCCAGCAGAAAAGAAGTCAAAACGGCAGGAAGGCCGGGTGCGGTGGCTCACGCCTGTAATCCTAGCCTTCTGGGAGGCCGAGGCGGGTGGATTGCTCGAGGTCAGGAGTTCAAGACCAGCCTTAGCGAGACCCCGTCTCTACTAAAAATAGAAATAAATTATCTAGACAACTAAAAATATATATAGAAAAAATTAGCCAGGCATGCATGCCTGTAGTCCCAGCTACTCGGGAGGCTGAGGCAGTAGGATCACTACAGTTTGAGTTTGCTGTGAGCTAGGCTGATGCCATGCCACTCACTCTAGCCCGGGCAACAAAGTGAGACTCTGTCTCAAAAAAAAAAGGGGGGTGGGGTGGGCAGGAAAATGAAAATTCAGAGTAAAGGGAATAATTGAGGACGGCAGGTTCCTGGCCTAGAAGATAGAGGCAGGGATTGAATTATTCTCGATCACAGAAGGAACCACCTCTCTCTCTGTGATTGGATACATTTGTACCTCACGATGCTGAGGTAGGTGGCTCATACTTGACGGTCCTGCTGCTGAAACATATCAGGACCAATGTAGGGTAAGGGTCATGAGATTGCTCAAGGTTTGGCAGATAGTAGGCGATCAACAGATGTTTGTTATCTTCCTTGTTTGTTAATATTTATCCACATTTCTTTAAGATTAAATGTTAGCTAGAACATAAAGCTGGACTCATTATCATGTTAAGCCCCGATTATTACCTAGAGAAGTACTGATAGGGGAGCTAGAAATTTATTTTTTTAAAGTTTTAGCAATTCATACAGAAATTTCAGTTCTTTAAGGCAATTTTAACGGCAAACAGAGCTACTGAAAAGCACTTCTGATAAATCACTTCAAATAATAGTATTTTACTTGTTTTATATTCTCACAAGTGGAATAAATCTGCACTTAAAGCAATTTTAAAACTATAAAAATACTGAACATTAGGAAAAAAACCGTTTTCTCTCACGCCTTCTTTTATTGCTTCTTACCTCATCTAATGGTTTATCTTCTAAAGCTGTCAAATCTAGTAGTGGGTTTTTCACTCCTAAAGAAACCATTGTTTTTAACCCTAAAAAAAAAAAAAATGAAATAAAAAGTTCAGCATGTCTCATCTTTCTGAGAAATTTAAAAAAAGTTCATTAACAGCTTTAATGACTCGAGTGGCACATTAAATACTCAAGTGTGTCAGGATAAACAGTTACCCTTTTCATCTATTTTGGCACATTCTGCAAAGAGATCCTTTGACCCTGTATTCAGCCGGTCCCTGTGAAAATAATGGGACTGGAAAAAACGTGTCCAGAATTCCTTCTCGGTCATGTTGTGGGGAACATTCTCTGCATATTTCATTTTTACTGTGGAAAAAAACCATAAGAAATAGTTACAAACTGAATTTCCATTTCTTAAAACCTCTCAGATTAGATAACTGAAATAGACTAGTAGCAAAAACTAGATTAAGAAACTCTCAACTTTACACAGTATGTATTAAAATTACAAATATGAAACACAACTTGAGAGATCAGGTGAGGTACTACTGCTATGAATCTTAACAAATGATGAACAAAATCTTATTTTGCACTGAGAGAATTAAGTTTTGAAGTTATAGTAGAAACACTAAGAATCCTGGAGTCGGACCTGAGTTTGCTTGTTTGTTCATCTATTTATGTGCCATCTCAATCCCAGGCAGTTCGGTGGTAGGGAAAGGAAGATCTCAAATGCCTACTGGATTATGAGCTCAGCACTCCAGTGAGCACAGTGTTCAAGAACATGCTTTCTTGGGCCAGAGACTGAGTTTAAAATTCTAGGTCTGCCATTTACTATCAGTGTGACCTTGGGCAAATTACTTAATCTCTCTAGAGAGAGACTGGTTTCCTCATCTGTAAAATGAGAGTCATAACAGCACCCACTTCATAGGTGTACGTGATGATTAAATGAATTTAATATAGAAAAAGCTCTCAGAATAGTGTCTGGCATATAATGTCAAGACTTAATTCTCCTGGTATAAGTTTTGTTTTTTTTTTTTGAGACAGAGTCTCACTTTGTTGCCCAGGCTAGAGTGAGTGCTGTGGCATCAGTCCAGCTCACAGCAACCTCAAACTCCTGGGCTTAAGCAATTCTACTGCCTCAGCCTCCTGGGTAGCTGGGACTACAGGCATGTGTCACCATGTCTGGCTAATTTTTTCTATATATATTTTAGTTGGCCAGATAATTTCTTTCTATTTTTTAGTAGAGACGGGGTCTCGCTCTTGCTCAGGCTGGTCTCGAACTCCTGACTTTGAGCAATCCACCTGCCTCGGCCTCCCAGAGTGCTAGGATTACAGGCGTGAGCCACCGCGCCCAGTCTGGTTTTTTTGTTTTTTTCTTTTTGGAGACAGTGTCTTGCTCAATCACCTGGGCTAGAGTGCAGTGATGTCGGTGTCATGAAAGCTCACTGCAACCTCAAACTCCTGGGCTCAAGAGATCCTTCTGCCTCAGCTTGAGTAGCTGGGACTACAGGCATGTGCCACCACATCCAGCTAATTTTTTCTATTTTTTTGTAGAGACAGGGTCTCACTCTTACTCAGGCTGGTCCCAAACTCCTGGCCTCTAGCAATCCTCCCACATTGGCCTCCCAAAGTGCTAGGATTATAGGTGTGAGCCACCATGCCCAGCCTGACATGTGGTGTTTGTTTTTCCATTCTTGCAATACTTCGCTTAGAAGAATGGTCTCCAGTTCCACCTAGGTTGTTACAAAGGGTATTAGTTTACCATTTTTTTAATGGCTGAGTAGTACTCCACAGTATACATATACCACATTTTATTAATCCACCCATGTACTGATGGGCATTTGATGTACTATTAAACCAGAACTAATTAATTAACACTCATGTGCACATATGGTAGTAAAACCGAGCGGAAACCAAGCAGGTGGGAGGGGGGAAAGGGGACTGGTAAATTCACACCTAATGGGTACAATTCACGCTATCTTGGTTATGGGCACACTTATAGCTTTGACTCAAATGGCACAATTACAGTTCATGTAACCAAAATGTTTGTACCCCCGTGTAATACTCTGAAAACAAACAATCAAACAAGGTATCTGCCTGAGAAAGTCTGGATTTTTTTTTTTTTTTTTTTTTGGAGACAGAGTTATGATCTGTTGCCCAAGTTGGAGTACAGTGGCAAGATCATAGCTCAATTTAACTTTGAACTCCTGGGCTCAAGTGATCTTCCCACCTCAGTCTCCTGAGTAGCTAGGCCTACAGGTACACACCACCATGCCCAGCTAATTAAAAAAAAATTGTTTTTGGAGAGACAAGATCTTGCTATGTTACCCAGGCTGGTCTTGAACATCTGGTCCTAATTGACTCTCCCACCTGGGCCTCCCAAAGTGCTGGTATTACAGGTGTGAGCTTGACTGTACCTGGCCAAGTCAGGATTTTACAAAGGTAGCAATGAGGCGATGTTTGCCCTGAGTCCTGAGGGAGAGATATGGGGCACAAGTGAGGAAGTGAGAAGAGAATCATATAAAGCTTAAGAGTTCTGTTTAGTTCAAAGAATGACTAAAGCAGTGGCTCTCGCCCTTGATTGCACATCATAAATCACTAGGGTCAAGGCATCTATACTTTTAGGATGGCTTCTGCATGGGAAATGATTTGTGAGTTAGAAAGGTCACTCTGGTTGCAGTATGAAGGATGGCCTGAGTTAGTGCTATATAGAGACTCATTTATCGATGCTTCTGTAGCATGTCATTTCAGCATTTCTTACTCAGTATGTTGAGGGCTAAAGAAAGTTTAAGAACCACTGCTTGAAAGAATAGCAAAGTTGTCATACAATGAATTGACGACAGCACATTGTTTACCCTTAGACCTACCATATGTCCATGTCAGGCACTGGGTAAAGCATTTTACAGATTTTATTGCACACGATTAGAAATAAATGTTCAGATTTTTGTTTTTCACTGATATGTTACAGAATTCATCCAAATATTTTAACCATCTGGAAGAACTGACTCCTCTTACCTGCTGGATAGGTCCTAAATATGGACTCAATAATATCAGAGGTTAAATTATATCTCAGACCATTGCAGCCATCGGTTTGGGGTCGGACATCAGCCTAAAACAAAGATTACAGACATACATATAGTAAATGAGAACATCAGGGAAGATGTCTAAGCTCTCAATAGACAATGGACAAAGGTGGGAGAAAAGTGTTTCTAAATCAACTGCAGACAGTAAATCCTTCACTTTCACTTTTGGCATAGAGACAGAACTCAAAGAAGCCTGGACTGGTTTCTCATTGTCTTAGGGACCTGTAAAATATTCTTCCTTGGAAGTCCAATATGGTCAAATAGGCATGTTTAAATGTGACTGACGGTAGAGAGTTAGTGGAGCTTTATTATAAAATTTGTAAAGTTACTAAACCACCATACACTTTGGTTACTAAATAATTAAACTAACATTAACTGACTGGTTTCTTTGGGAAAAGCCTTACTAATTCAATTCACTACTAAGCACCCAAAAAGATACTAAACATACAAATGGCATTCAAATTTTTGTTGGATGTGTAAATAGTGCTCTGGTTCCCCTGGAATACAGACTAACTGAATTTCATTTTCTAACTCCACAGGTAAAGCACTCCCAATTTTTCTATTACATACTTTTTTTTTTTACCCCGAGATGGGATCTTGCTGTGTCACCCAAGCTAGAGTGCATTGGTGCTAATGTAGCTCACTGCAACCTTAAACTCCTGGGCTTGAGCAATCCTCCAACCTCAGCCTCCCCAGGAGCTAGGACTAAAGGCATGCACTACCATTCCCAACTAATTTTAAAATTTTCTATAGACATGGGGGTCTTACTATGTTGCCCAGGCTGGTCTTGAATTCCTAGACTCAAGTGATCCTCCCGTCTTGGCCTCCCCAAGTGCTGGAATTATAGGCATGAGCCATGGCACCTGGCCTCTATTTGGATACATTTACAGATCTTACTTTTTCTATAATATGATGGTCATTAAACATTTAACTTTGTATTATAAGTAAAATATAACAATCATTAAGAAGGTACTAGAAAGCCCTAAAAGTATTAGGAGAATTAAGTTATTAGTCTAATTTCTAAAAAGTCATTTTCAAAGTCTATTTGATCTCCAGCATGCTAGGGTCAAGTCCAAAAACCAAGAAAATATCAATTTTTTTTAAGAGATGAGGTCTCGCTCTGTAGCCCAGGCTAGAATTCAGTGGTACAATCATAGCTCAATGCAACCTCAAACTCCTGACCTCAAGTAATCCTCCTGCCTCAGCCTCCTGAGTAGAAATATAAATTTTAAAAACACTGTATGTATCTTAAGAATATTTTGGAAGAATACTATGGATACTAAATTTTCCATACTTCAAGGAAATGCTAAATTTTATAAAAGAAACAGCATTGTTAACACAAATATTGGGGTTTTCATTTTTTTCTTCTCTTCAGAAATCTAGAAGGGTCACATACCAGAAATGCTGCAGAAATGCCAACATCCTGCTTATGATTGGATGTGGAAGAATTATCTGTTGCATTCACATTTAAACGATTGGCCCAGAATTCCTCAGCACTGATTACTTGACTCACAACAAGGTCTTTATAAAGCTGAAACAAAACAGGATCTTCTTGCAGCATTCTGGTGATAGAATATATGAAATATAATTGAACTTCTAGAATAAAACACCATTTAGGTAACATTTTAAAAAGACTTTAGTGACATAAAACATTAAAACACACAAATTTTAGTTTGTGATAACTGAACAGGAGAGGCCATTTAGTTCATTTTTTAGTAATTAAGAGCAAAAAAAACATTTTTGGAGGAACAATGAAGTGGAGATAAATGGAGATAAGTCTGAAGAAGCAAAGATTAAACTCTTTGAAGGCATGGATTTGGTCTTATGCACCTTTGTAGTGTCACAAAGATCACTGGGTCTACATTCGTACTGTATAATCCCTTGATATCTGCAGATGCTCAATCAAGACCCTTGGGTAAAATGGTGTAGTATTTGCACACAACCTACAAACATTTTCCCATATGCTTTAAGTCACCTCTAGATTACTTATAATATCTAATATAATATAAACGTTAGGTAGTTTGCTATACTGTACTGTTTTTCATTTGGATTATTTTTTGTCATATTGCTATTTTTTTCCTAATATTTTCAAACTGAAGTTGGTTGAATCTGTGGATGTGGAACTCACAGATAGAGGGCCAACTGTATTATCTTTCACACATGAAGGTTAATGGGGAAGAGAGGAGATATGCTTGGGATTTTCCAGCAACTAATCTTTCATTGTGATAAGCATTTGGAGCTATAAGCACTGATGGGCTAAAGGATGTCAGTGATGGAATAATTCATCTTTTAAGAAATTCTCATTATTTTACATGCCGTTTCACTTTTTCACAGTATGAATTCTTTCAGGTTTCTTTTTCACAAGCACACTTCTAACAGTTTAGTATCTTCTCTGTGACAGAGAACTGGGAAAAGAAATTAAGAAAACTTATCACCTTCTACTCTCACTTCTGCTCCTAAACAGATGTTAGGCTTGATATAGTTAATTTAACTTCTGGGTTTGTGCATTCTTATTCGTTCAAAAGTCACACAATAAGAAAAGATGCTAAAGCTGAAAACTAAAAATAGAGATAAAGAAACTAAAACCCATATTTTCCTACATTACAATATCACAGCAAAAGGGAGGGGAGAGGTAACAAGCTATTACTCCTATTAGGAGACTAGAGAGAATCTAGTATCTCTTCAAAAGGCTATTCTTTTCCCCCCACCTGTTTTTTTCTTCCAGTTCTTTATTTGCTTTCCTCTTGAATTTAGGCAGCAGCTGCTGAAGAAGGTCCTTTACTGCATCTCGCTCTTTCACTGCTGTGCTTTCATTGGAAAAATGGAAGTTAGTTGTGTCCCCTGCATGCAGGACCAGCTGAAGCTGAATTTTAGCTTTTCCTTCTGGACTGATTTTCTGGCCTAAAAAGAAGCACGAGGCTAGTTAGATGAGGAAACTCACACTGTGGAAATTGCCATACAATAGGTTACTTCTCCACCTAAGAAGATTCAGGATTCCTTTGGGCTTCAGTTACCCTGTCCCAATATTCATGCCTTTGCAGAAATGCATTCTTCTCAAATAATCCCACATAACCACAGCATACTCAACAAAATCACTACTAACACTCTGCTTCCCACTAGAGTATCCTTTTTGTGCAGCACTTCTCACCCACTGCTTCTACTGCTAGGTATTAGCGGGCTTTTGTTTCCATTGATCTAGGGCAGGCTTCTTTAAAGCTTTCTAAAACAGCCAACTAAGATAGCAGCCCCAAACCCACTTGAAACAGCTGCCTCTAATCACCATTATCATCAATAAAAATGACTTGTCATAATCCAAAAAAGTATAAAACATAGCCCATGGCTTACTCACTAATTTTGTAAGGGAAAATATATAATTATACATTCAAGAGATGTGGTGTCACCACTTTAACCAAGTGATCAAACACAGTCTCACTAGAGGCAGGACAATCTGACATCATGTGCTTTCTGAGGTGATGGAATAGGAAGTAAACATCACCACCTACATACTATTCTTGTCTAAAATGTTTAACCTGGTTATACTCAAGCCTCTAGATCTTTCAGTTTATTAAAAATATAGGTATACAGGAATAAATTAAACAAAAGAGAAGGAGACAATCAGACATGTTCAGAATGTGTGATATCCAAGGCTATACTCTAAAAGAGATTAAAGAGGCCACAACTACATGAACCTAGACTGGATACTGGTTTTAAAAAAAAAAATCATAGCTATAAAAGACATTATTGGCTCAACCAAGGAAATGTAATAATGGTCTGGCTATTTATTATTAAAATGTTCTTGGTGTGAAACTATTATAAGCAATAAAACTGTACCCACAAATAAAGCAAATATGGCAAAATAAAAATTGTAGTATCTAAGTAGGATATATTACATAGGTTTTCAGTGTACCAGTCTTTAAATTTTTCTGTACCTTTGAAGATTTTCATAATAAAAAATCAGGGCTGGGAATGCCAAGATGTACCTACATAATGTAGAACTTGTGTTCTTACAGAATGGGCCTTGTTGGCTACAGTAGCGCTTTTCTTCTTTGTATGGGAAGCAGAGATGGAGGGCTTTGTCCCATTAAATGGGTGACTCATGGATGGGAGACACATTGCCTAGAGCTCTCATCTTAGCATAAGCTGATCTATTAAACTTTAAATAAACAGAAACTGTGACAATGAAGATGACAATTCCAGACTAACAGTTGGAACAGATAAAGTACCTTACTGTTAAAAGCTGCAATAATGAAGCAATTTACACTGTCAGGTAGCATGTTTCATTATCCCATTTCTCCAAAACAGTCACTCCTTTCTAAAGGTACCTTTTCTTGGTCACTACTTCATCCACGCTCTCTACCTTAGCTCCTGCCTCTGAGAAGCCACCCTAAATTTTTTAACTAGCTAACTTCAGCTATGGTAAGAACTACTGCTGATTTTCACCTTAGTAATTTATTATTGATAACTTTCAATGGCTTCTGACATTCTTTCAAATATTGAACTTAAAAAGGAAAACTGTTCTGGTGCAGCTCTAGATTTGGGTACATACTCCCCCACCTTACAGGAACTTGCCAGGCATTTTCCCATAGAAACAAAGTTTTAAAAAGAGGTACTATTACCAAGATAGTGGACAAAAGATCATATAGCTTAGGCAGTAGTTAACTTTGGAGGTATCATGTTGCTTGAAATCTACACAAAATTTTATCTAGGAGAAGAATCTTATATCCAAGGAAATAAATGAATCTATATTAATATTAGGTCACAGTTCAGGTGCCACAATTTATCAAGGGGTTGGTTGCCTTGGGTCTCTCCTATTCAAGATCTTTATTTAGGTGAATTGCAGAAATCCCTTTCAGAAGAAAGTTTTTAAATTCCAGGATTCATCTGGTGCTTTTCAAGCTAATTAATTACTACTGAACCACTAAGTACCATACCCTGGGTAATAAATTCAAAGTTAATCTTGCAAATTTGGAAAGAGAAGGGGTTTTGATTTCAACCTTCATATTTAAAGATTATAAAAAGAAAAATAATGTAGGCCGGGCGCGGTGGCTCATGCCTGTAATCCTAGCACTCTGGGAGCCCACGGCGGGAGGATCGCTCGAGGTCAGGAGTTCGAGACCAACCTGAGCAAGAGTGAGACCCCTGTCTCCACTAAAAATAGAAAGACATTATCTGGACAACTATATATATATATGTATATATATGTATACATATATATATATAAATAAATAAATAAAATTAGCCGGGCACAGTGGCACATGCCCGTAGTCCCAGCTACTCGGGAGGTTGAGGCAGAAGGATCGCTTGAGCCTGGGAGTTTGAGGTTGCTGTGAGCTAGGCTGACGCCACGGCACTCTAGCCTAGGCAACAACAGAGTGAGACTCTGTCTCAAAAAAAAAAAAAAAAAAAAAAAAAATTTTACTGAAGGACAATCTGGCATCACCTATCAACATTTTAAATGGATGAACCATTTGAACAAAAAATCCTTTTTAGGGATGTATTGTGCACACACATCCCTGAAATGGTATGAGTGCACAGATCTATACTGCAACACTGTTTGCAATAACAAAATTCTGAAACTTCTTACATGTTCTTTAACATAGGACTGGTTAAATACATGATTGTCTATCCAGTGAAGTATGATGTACCACACTTAAAAGAAAGTATGTGTGTAGATCTATGAGGTAGATTTACATATATAAACCTGTATACATTCTATTACTAAGTGAAAAGGTCAGGTTATAGAATAGTATATATTCAGTGATCCTGTTTTGTAATTTATTTCTACATAGTTGGTATTTTGGGATATAAAATTAAGACCCACAAAGACTGTATAAACAATCTTCCTATAAAATTACTAGAAAATATGACCTATATACATCAGACCTTAGTGTAAGTGACTTACATTTAATATCCGCATACATATGGCTGATTGTAAATCTATCTTTGCCTTCAGGTGCCCAAGCGATTCTTTCTGCCATTAGGTATAGAGCTCCATCCTGCTTCTTTTGGCGCACCTTCTTCACAATCAGCAAAACTTCTTCTGATGAAGTAGCCATGGCAGCTAGAAGGTGCTAATAGAGAAAAAAAAAGATGAAGTAAAAAGAATTCTACATGTCAATCAGGGTTGAATTTGTTGACTTCTACAGTCCCTTTCAAATCTAAAACCTAAACTGTAGGAAATTAACAGGGAGTAAAAAAGTCTTTCGTCTCACTCAGAGTTAAAGATAAATTTGCAAGGCATTATTCCTTTATAATCAAATTTCATTTTGCTCATATCACAGGTGTGAATTTGTATAACACTTACAGTTTATAACACTTGGCAGTCTTTCAAACCATTTCCACGTGTGCTAATGAGAGTATTTTTCAATATATTTTTATTTTCCTCAGTTATATTCTAAACTCATAAATGTAGAATTTGACTGCAAATATGTGGTCTTTTATTCAATGTATATTTAGCATTGCAGAGCTTTAGCATTATAGAAGACCCTACTAGATTAAAAAAACTATTATTTCTTATTCACTGAAGTAATGAGTTAGAAGAGATACAAGTAAAAAAAGAGAAATCTTGATTTCTTTGAAGTTGACTTTATTGTGAATCATGGCATCTCCCTTTTTATAGGTCTTTCTAGGCTATTCCATCCCAACAATGGACAGGAAAAGTGTCAGTGTGATACATTTATCCAATAAATTTGTACTGAGCCAAGGAGACTGGAGCCTGTTCAAAGATGAATGTCAATAGTAATTTCTGCTTTTAAAGAGTTTTCAGTATAGTGAGCAAGATGAGTGTGTATGTGGTATTTATTATACAAATTAGAATGCGTGAAGTCCTAAAAGGCACATAAAAAATGTTATAAGTTCGGCTCAGAGACAATTTCTTCACTTAGGAAACTTTCTAAAAGGTTTACCATAGAATTTTTTTAAAGCAATTTTTAAAGACTGAGATATAATTAACAAATCAACAAATGTGTACCTCTTAGGCATTCTGTTTGATGTGTTTTGACAACTGTACACACCCATGCACAATTATCCAAAAGAAGACACAGAACATTTCCATCACCCTTGAATGTTCCCTCAGGTTTCTTTCTGTCAGTTCTCTTTCCCCCACCCTTTAGCAACTATTTCTGATTTCTATCACCACAGATTAGCTTTATCTGTTATAGGACTTTAAATAATGGAATTATACTCTTTTTGTCTCTGGCTTTTTGCTTGTTTTTTGAAATTCACAATTTTGCTGCATGTATCAATAGTTCATTCTTTTTTTATATATAAATTAATTATGAACTGGGTCTTGAAGAAAGGAGCTCCACAGAGAAAGTAAAGGGAAAGAGGTGTTACAGGCAAAGGGAATGGTTTGGGGTAAAGGCTTAAAATTCTCTAGGTATGGCAAAGCAGTCTGCTTTGAATGCAGCATAAGGTTCACAATGAAGATCAGCAGAATACGAGGTTAGATGGTTAAGATGGAGGTAGACAGTGGAGAATGCCACACTATGTGGTAAACAACAGAAAACCTCTGAAGACTTCTGAATAGAGGAGTGATTTGTATTTTGGAAAATTAATCCGTGGGCAGCATGAGGCACTGCAGAGAAACTGGAAGGGGTCTATGAAGCAGGCTGGTGGCAGTGAGAATGGAGAGGAAGGGATAAGGAGGACCACTGAGGAAGCAGGATAAATTAAAGTGCTGAAGAGGTGTCACAGTTGCTTGCCCATACCCTATTTTTAAGCCTTACTGATGACTATAGTGGTGCCATTTGCAGAAATAAATGAGAAGGAAGAACAGGTTTGAAAGTGAAGGAATTTAGCTCTGGATATGAGTGTGAGGCACTGTTGAGTCATGCAGGTGGAGACAGTCTGCGTTACGGGTGCATCTGTAAATGTTGGAATGAAGCCCAATAAGACAACTGCTTTTAATTCACAAAAACAATTACAAAGAGAGATTTTAAAAATTCCATAATCCCACAACCCTAACATCACTTCTCTTCATTTTAAATTGTGCTTATGTCATCTCTACCCACCTTACTAATGTAATCACGAAATACATCCAAGTTAATTATCTTGGTGTTTTTCACTTGTGTGGAAGATAAACCAACTCCATCTTGGATGCTAATCTACCACGCTGACTTCTGATTAACCCCGGTCTGGGGAATGCCTCTAAGATTTCTACTCAATCTATTGCTTACTGTAAATCCTGCCTTTAGGCAAATTCCTTCTGAAGTATGCACATACCCTTTTCCTGTAGTATAAAAGCGTCTCCCTGCTGACCAGGACATAGCTTCTAAGTCCCTATAAAATATCTCTTTCTGAGGAATCGAATTTGTCAGCCTCTCAGCTTCCTTGGCCTTTGGGGATAGGTGTGCACAAACCTGTTCACAGCAGAACAACTTGCCCTTGAAAATAACTTCCCATCTTGTTTTACAATCTCCAGTTTTGATATCTATATATCAAATATAATAAAACATTAAAATTCTTAATATATGATACCATTTTTTAGCTGTCTTATTTCATGTTCTCCTAAGACTTTGATTAGAGAGTTATAGTTGCTTAAAAAGTTTAAAAACTTGGTTGGGCATGGTGGCATGTACTGTAGTCCTAGCCAGTTGGGAGGCTGAGGTGGGAGGATTGCTTGAACCCAGGAGTTTGAGGTTACAGTGAGCCACTGCACTCCAGCCTGGGTGACAGTGCAAAAAAATTTAAAAACCTGTTTTAAGACTTTTAAATGGCACGAGAAGACACACTGTTAAGTGATCAAAGCAAACAAACAAACAAAACGATGTAACAAAAAGATGTAGCTTGATTCCACATTCTTAAATTTTTTTTTAAAAAACAAATCTTACACAGCCTTACATTTCAATTTTTTTCTTTAAAAGGAGTGAGTTGTGTACAGGGGGGTTAAATGCTTTATAGACAAGAAAAAAAAACTGCGCCAGAACCAACTTATTCATCATCATCATCTTCTTCTTCATCTTCCTCCTCCTCTTCATCTTCCTCCCTCTTCCTTCTTTTTCTTGTTTTTTTCAGCCTTGACAACTCTCTTTTTTGCTGCATCAGGCTTTCCTTTAGCTCAGTATGCAGCAATATCCTTTTCATACTTTTCCTTCAGCTTTGCAGCCTTCTTTTCATAAGGCTGCTTGTCATCTGCAGCAGTGTTATTCCACATCTCTCCCAGTTTCTTTGCAACATCACCAATGGATAGGCCAGGATGTTCTCCTTTGATTTTAGGGCGATACTCAGAACAAAACAAGAAAAAGGCCGAAGGAGGCCTCTTGGGAGCATTGGGATCCTTGAACTTCTTTTTTGTTTCCCCTTTAGGAGGGATATAGGTTTTCATTTCCCTTTCATAACGGGCCTTGTCCGCCTTTGCCATATCTTCAAACTTTCCTTTCTCTTTAGCAGACATGGTCTTCCACCTCTCTGAGCACTTCTTAGAAAATTCTGAGAAGTTGACTGAAGCATCTGGGTGCTTCTTCTTGTGCTCCAGCAAGTCTGCACAAAGAATGCGTATGATGACATTTTGCCTCTCGGCTTCTTAGGACCTCCTTTGCCCACGTTTAGTTATTTTTCCTCAGCGAGGCACAGAGTCGCCCAGTGCCCGTCCGGCTCTCACTTGCCCCGGCGCTGTCTCTCTTAAATTTTTTTAAATCTAAAATTTATTGAATGCTTATTACTATGTGCCAGGCACTGGACTGAGCTCGTTATAGGCATTCTCATTCAGTTCCCAGCTAATAATCCTATGAGGTAGATTCTGTTACCGGTAGATAAGGAAACTAGGTCTGAGAAATCAAGATGCTTTCCCCAAGCATGAAGGTAGTAGTAGAACTAGGTTTGAATCTGGGTCAGCCTGACCTCAAATTTCCACTATGGCATTTTGCAAATATATATGACTGAAGAGAGAGACCTTAAATTTAATAATAGCTATAGGTGATAAAAATACAGATAATCTGAATGTTATTTTTTGTTTCTGGATTAACTATAATAAATACATATTTTATAATGAAGTAGTTGTAAAAATGTCTTCTCAAGAGTTTATTCCCCATCAAATCAAATGTTTACAAGGTAACAGAGGAAGCTATTAGGAGTGTTAGTAAGAATTAAAAGTGTTCTCTATTTTCAATAGTTTGTTATTTTCAATTTATGCAATATGTATCACTTGTGTTTTTTTTTTTTTTTTGGAGACAGAGTCTCACTCTGTTCCCCGGGCTAGAATGCCATGGCGTCAGCCTAGCTCACAGCAACCTCACACTCCTGGGCTCAAGCAATCCTCCTGCCTCAGCCTCCTGAGGAGCTGGGACTACAAGCATGCACCACCATGCCTGGCTAATTTTTTCTATATATTTTTAGTTGTCCAGCTAATTTCTTTCTATTTTTTTAGTAGAGACAGGGTCTTGCTCTTGCTCAGGCTGGTCTCAAACTCCTGCACTCAAACGATCCACCTGCCTCAGCCTCCCCGAGTGCTAGGATTACAGGCGTGAGCCACCGTGCCCGGCCGTAAAGCTATATCTTCATTGGCCCTATTTGTTTACATGTAGCCTACAGGAATAATTTTCATAAATGAAATATTCTGTGGCTCTTACAGAGTTCTACTGGGACTAAGTGTGTGCCACCCAAGGAACTCCCTTCAAGAAAAATCTGGAAATCACAGAAGCCATTGTAGGATAGCCCCAATGATTCTATTAAACCTCCTAAAATTGGTCCTTATACAATTAACAGAGGTACAACAGATGACTGGGGAAATTTACCAAGCAAATTAACTGTGAGACAATTGACCAGTTGGCCCAATGTATCTCTGATTTATTTTTTTAAGTTCTCCATAAATGAATTTTGGTACACATGGTTTTCCATGCTATATATAAGGGGTTATGTTTTTCCTAATTGATTTAAAGTGGGTGGCTGAAAGGCGGTTCTATTAATCTAATGTATTCTTCACTTTACAGTTTCTGTGTCTTCATCCATCTTTTCTCCCTCACCTTCCCAACTCAGAAAGGCTTTTCTGTTCTTTTCCAACACTACCACTTTTATTTGTGCCAGTAAGCTCAGTTAACTGGGGACTTGCTCTGTCAGCTGTCCTTTCTCACTGCTTTTCTTCCAACTACTGACATACTTAAAATTATCCTATGATTATCCACTAACTTCTCCTCAACCCTTCCCCTCCCATCTTTCTCAGATCTAGTTTTATTTTGTCTATCAGAGATTTCTCAGAATTTTACAGATTTTAATTCACGTTTCCTAAAATGTGATTTATATGGTATGCAGAACAGTTTTACATTCTACAAACACAGTGGACTTTAAAGTTTTAATAGTTATGTGTTTATTATAATGAATATTAGAAAATTAATATTGCTCATCTTTTTCAGTCTACTCTAAAGATTCCAAGCTACTAGCTAAGGTCTCCTATTCTCTTCGTACCATTTACCACAACTGTAATTAATTTTTTATGTAATTCTTTTAAAGTATATGTTCCCTGACAGACCGCAAGCATCATAAGGGAAGGCAGAGGCCCTGTGTGTTGTATTCTCTGCAATACAGCACCTAGCAATATAGCATCTGGCCCATTGTAAGAGTCCAGTAAATATCTGTGACATCATTTAAGATCTCTGTTGTTAGCAGAATACAATCTTGGTAAGACACACAAGAAACTTTTGCATACCCATCCTTGGCTAAACTCCAGGAAGCACTATAGCTCTCAAATCATAGATCAGGGTATGACTTCTTGCAAAGATTCCAATAACTGGGTCCTGTCCTTATAAGGACACAGTGACAGGAAAAATTTGAAACAGCTGACTAGCAGTCTTTAAATTATTGCATCTCTACATTTCCATTATCTACATCCCCTTTTCCAGTGTACAGAGATGAATGGGAGGGAAGGCAAAGTGAACTATAAACTCATTATTACCCTCTAAAATAGGGATTACTAGAAAGAGAGCTGCTGTATCTGCCACTATAAAAAAATGGAGATTTGAAATGCTACTTGCCATCAAGCAGCCCCAAAAAAGTTCTAACAATTCAGCATTACAGGGAATAAGACTTTAGAATTATGTAAAGAGTGACCAAAATGTGTCTTTTAAGGATAGTTTCACAGACAAGGAAGATATTAAGAAGAAAAAAATGTGGCAATACAGGATTGAGCATTTTTTCACTTTACAGCAGTGCAGGGACAGGCAAGATGGAAGAAAATGCGACACAAGAGATGCATGATACAGGAAAATGTGCTCATATCCACTAATAAATACTGTACGCTGACAAGAGTACATTACCAAAATTGAAAGAGTAATCACAGTTGGTAATCAAAGTGGGGGAAAGAAGAACTATTAGATCTATGCCTGACAATGTCACACTGAATGCAGGAAAGAAAAAGGGAGAAGGGCACAAAGACAACTCTAGTAGCAGTATCCATAAGGTAGAAACAGTGGCCAAAATACTAGGAAAGCTCAAGGTACGTACACCAGACAACAGTCTGTTAGTATGGGAAAAAACAAGAGCACAGAGAAGCATGCTGTAAGATGGAAAGACATACGGCATCAGCAGGAAGAAGATCCAAGGCTTGAGAGCAGTAACACAGGAAGCATTCACAACTGACTGGAGCTCATAGCTTGCTTCACTACTTCTTTTTTTCCTTTGAGACAGGGCCTCCCTCTGTTGCCCAGGCCAAAATACAGTGTCACCACCTGCAGCCTCCAGCACCTGGGCTCAGGAGATCCTCCTGCCTCAGCCTCCAGAATAGCTGGGACTAAAGGCAAGTACCATCATGCTTGGCTAATTTTTTAATTTTTCTGTAGAGACAAGGTCTCATTATGTTGCCCAAGGTGGTCTCAAACTCCTGGTCTCAAGTGATCCTCCTACCTTAGCCTCCCAAAGTTCTGGGATTACAGGCATAAGCCACTGCAGCCAGCCTGCTTCACTACTTTCAACTGACTCTTCTCCCTCTGACTGCACCAATCTTCTCAGTATTTTTAAAGAGTGCTCTTGACTTTCAACATTTGTATTGCAATATGTATTTAATATCACCTAGGACAGGGCCGGGCGCGGTGGCTCACGCCTGTAATCCTAGCACTCTGGGAGGCCGAGGCGGGTGAATCGCTCAAGGTCAGGAGTTCGAGACGAGCCTGAGCAAGAGTGAGACCCCCGTCTCTACTAAAAATATAAAGAAATTATCCGGCCAGCTAAAATATATATAGAAAAAATTAGCCGGGCATGGTGGTGCATGCCTATCGTCCCAGATACTCGGGAGGCTGAGGCAGTAGGATCGCTTAAGCCCAGGAGTTTGAGGTTGGTTGCTGTGAGCTAGGCTGACACCATGGCACTCACTCTAGCCCGGGCAACAAAGCGAGACTGTCTCCAAAAAAAAAAAAAAAATCAACCAGGAGAGACTAAAACCTATCAATACACTGCTCTGCGGAGGGTAGCAGACCGCCTCTCCTTTCTGAATGAAGGATTTCAGCCTGCTAATAGGTACAAAGTTCTCTCCAGAGTCCAGTCCCTCTGTAAGCCAGAGGCCTGGTACCAGAGGTTATCTTCCCTTCTGTTGTGACCTCTCCATCTCAACTGCTTTGGTTTTGGCTTTTAAAGAGGCTAGGATTGGCAAGTTTGGCTTAATTACCAAAGTCCAGATGGGTGGTTTTCAAACCATGTTCCAAGATACCTCTAGGACAAAGGTGAGGCTAAGGGGGTGGGGTCCAGCCCTCTTAAAACAATTCACGGGGAGAAATTGTTCCACTCCTTTAAAACGTTTGAAAATCACAAATCTGGATATTGGTTTGTATGGAGTCAATATTTATTGCAAAGCATATTTCAAACCACTCACTTTTTGCATGTTTTTTTAAACAGGGTATTCGAATGGACAAAAGGTTAAGTTTTTATATTTCCTTTCCTCGCCCCATTTAAACGCTAAAATGGGCGTTTAAAAGTCAATGGGAAACACCTAGTCAATTTAGCCTTTGAGAACATTAGGAAATTTATAATTATATACTTCCAGGTACTGATGGTCTATTTTTCATCATTACATGACAATGACATTAGGCATGACCAAAACTAGGGGTGTGTGGACTGGCACATGTGTTAAGGTTTTTAAGAGCGGTAAGATTGACAGGCGGAAGCAAACGGTACGCGGACACCAAAGTGAGAGCTTTGCTCTTACATAAACCGAGACTTAAGAGAACATTTTCCAACGGAAAAGGCTTCTCTGACTGGGAAAGGCCTCCACTTCCTTCATTCTCATAAGCCAAATATGATCGTAGGTTTGGGCAAATCTTCGAGTCCCTTCCCTGAGTGGGAGGGGAGGCTTCTTTTAGGTTAAGTAGATTAGAGGTCGCCTCTTCTCTGCCTCAGAATAAGGGCAAAACGAGCCGACAGCGTAGGGCGCCGTGGCGACAGCGACAGCGACGCAGGGAAAAGGGGGAGAATCTGCGCAGTCCGGCGGCCCCGGGGCCTGTCAGCCCCTCTCACCCGCCCACCCAACCCCATTCTTCGGTCTAAACTTACCAAGTGGAAGCTACAGCTCTGGGCAGGGAGTAACTGGGTTGGGTCGGGTCGAGCTCCGCTGTGTTTCTTAGAGCCGCTGCTGGGAAGAGGCTGAAACCCAGCGGCCGCAGCAGTCGCTACCGCCTCTGTTACTGGGGGGTCTCGCCTCCATCGCTGGCTGCGAGGAGTCTGAGGGCACGTGACCGGAAGTACCTAGGCGGTCCAACGGGCACGTGACTCTAGAGCGTGGCCGCCATGACACCTTCCGCTGGTTCCCTCCCTCCCCCACCGGTTCCCGCCTGTTTCTTTCCTCTCTCTGGCCTCGAGCGGTCAACGGTCCCAGGATCCTGGCGGGCCCATCCATCTGGCCTAGAGCTCCTCCGGTTCCGGTCGATGCCGTGTCTTCAGCCTGCGGCAGCCCTCACACTCCAGGCGGTAGAGAGCGTAATCGCGACCGCGGACTGAGGGGGAGGGACCACGCGCAAGGAGGGGCGTGGCCCGTCACGTGACGAGGAAGTGCCGTTAACAGCCTTGCCCCCGCGTCCCCGGCGCTCCTGGATGACGCAAGCCAGGAAGAGGAGGAGCGAGAGGGGAGGCTGAAGTTCGGGTTCCGCTTTCAGTCTGCTGTTAGTGGCCCGGCACATAGCCGGGTGAGTAGGTGCGTTACATTGAGAGTGGGGGCTGCTGGCCTGGATGTGGTGTAGCGGGGCCGGGACCTCCGGGCTGCTGGTCTGTGAGCCTGGCTGTGAAAACTTGGTTACTGGGGCTCTCCTCATCAAGAGATCTGAATACAGTATTAAAGTTACTGCTGTTAAAAAGGTAGTTCTGCTAGGCGAGAAGCTTTTTGTGGGCAGGGACTGTGTTTTGTTCATCCTTGTCTCTCCAGTGAATGAATGAATGAGTGCATGAATGAGTGAGTCTCCATGTCTTTGTCTTTGGCGGAGAATCGTTCTCTGATCATAACTTCTTGGATAGAAAGATTCCATTAGGAACATGAGGAAATCTGGTACTTCACCTTCGCATCATTTAATTTTTGTTCCCTTTTTTATGCCTTTCGCGTGCCCTTCTTTTTCATGCATCTAGTGGGGCAAAAGAGAAAACTGATTTGCATTTGATTTGTGAGCAGCGAACGCCGTACTGTTTTGCGTTATCATCAAGTCATGCAGGAAAGATGGAAAGATGATTAGATCTGGATTTAGGAGAGATGCAGTCTAATCTCAGCTCTCCCTTTTATGAACTCTGTGACCCTTGGGCAAGCCAGTCTCCCAGAAGTTGTTTCATTGTCTTTGGTAAGCATTTGTCTACAACTTCTGTGTACTTAGTTTTTTGCTGGGCTGGAGCTGTGACAAACTTCACAGGAGAAACATTTCAACTCAGCTTTGCAGAAAGATAGGGTTTTGTTAAGTGGGGGAAGATTCAAAAAACAGGCATATATTAAACCATGAAGGCACAATAAGTTTATAGAATGAAAGAAAAATAAAGATGGTCCAATACATTTGGAGAATAGAAGGGTAAAATGGGATAAAAATCACAAGATTATATAAGGAGAGCTATTGAAGGTTTGTACGGAGGTTTTTTTTTTAAAGTGTATACTTTTAAAGGTTTTTATTATGGAAAATTTCAAACTTAGACAGAGTAGACAGGATGATAAAATGAAACCTCATGTAATAGCAACCAGCTTGAATAATTAGCATGCTGCTATTCTTGTTTGTACTGAGCCTGTAAATTTCTAGGTACTTTTTATTATATCCATTGTTGCATTTGATTAATAGCAGCTTTCGATTTGAGCTCAATTCTACTGTATCTAGGTACTGGCTAGGAAGACTTTATTATGTGAAAAATTTCTTTGGGTTTTAGTTGAATCAACAGTGTAACATGGCCACTTTAAAAACACAGCTAACTATTTTAGCATGTAATATAGAAATTAAGTGTCCAGATTGAGGAAGTTAGTGTTTCTATTCTATTCTGGGCTTATTCAGCTACTTAAGGAGTATTATTATGTTCAGTTCTAGGCACCTCATTTTCAGGCAAACTAAAGTGCCTCTGTCAAAGGTTGACCAGAATGGAGAATTTGGAAATTGTCACATCAGGAATGGTGGAAGTGTGGGCAATGTTAAATTTTTAGAAGACCTGATAATGCTTTTCAAATACTGAGGGGTTATTTTGGAAGGAGTAGACTATGCAATTCAACTGTAGAAGCCACAATTAGGAATAATGCTAAGAGCTCTAAGTGATCAGATTTCAGCCCAATATTAAAAAAGCCTTGTATCAGTGAGGACTGTGGAGTACTGGAATGGGCAGTGTCATGAGAGTGAGTGCTTTCTTTCCATTGCTGCAAATGTCAGGGATCTAGGGCAAAACCAATTCCTGAGTTAGGTAGATGTGTGCACAGAATTACCTTTGAGTCTTCTTCCACCTTGAGAATTCTGAGAAGTGGGGCTTACATGGGATCCTGGAGGCTGAGTAGATTTGGATAAGAAGAGCTGGAGGGGAACAAGTCATTTCAGGGAGAGTTAACATAAAGAAAGGTATAAAGTTGGTTTAACACTGTCACCCAGCAACTGCTCTTGAGAACTAACATTACTCATGCTGTGTTATTTTCCATTCTCATCTGTGTTAAATCTTTTTCTTTTTTTTTTAAGAAGAAACTTACTAGGTTCTTTTCTCCCATTATGTCATAACTTCTAGCATATTCTCTTTTCACAGAGATCAAAACAAAATGGCCTATCTACCCAGTTTCTTTGTTTCAAGATCACAAGTGAAAGAGACATTATGGCCTTGATATCATCTCTTTTTATCACTTTTGGATCTTGTACCATGGTTTTATCTTTTTCTTGTATCTTTAGTCACTTTTGTTTTAAAGACTCTGCTTTTAGGCTGGACGTGGTAGGTCATGCTTGTAATCCTAGCGCTCTGGGAGGCTGAGGTGGGAGGATTGCTTGAGGTCAGGAGTTGAGAGCAGCCTGAGCAAGATCAGGACCCCTTCTCTACTAAAAATAGAAAAAAATCAGCTGGGCATGGTGGCGCTTACTTGTAGTCCTAGCTATTTGGCAGGAGGATTGCTTGAGCCCAGGAGTTTGAGGTTGCAGTGAGCTATGGTGCTATGGTGACACCACTGTACTCTAGCCAGGGTGACAAAGCGAGACTCTGTCTCAAAAAAAAAAAAAAAAGACTTTATTGGAGGCTAAGGTGGAAGAATTGCCTGCATCCAGGGGTTGTAGGCTACAGTGAGCTCTGATTGTGGCACTACATTCCATCCTGGGCTACAGAGCAAGACCCTGTCTCTGAAAAAATGAAAAAAGTCTTTGCTTTTAGCTACTACCTACTAATCTGTCTGAGTCTTCCCTTTTTGGAAAGTCATGAGGTTTTCTCCTTTAACACCAGACTTCTTAAGTAATTGAAATGCTTTATCTTCACTTCCTCACCACCCACCCTTTTTCCCAAGTCCTTGTTTTCTAGCATCTGCCCACATCACTTTACAGAAATTATGTGACCTCCCGACACCAAATTCTTCAATGCCTTTCTGTTGCCTGCCAAATTAAGTTTAAGTTTCTTGGTTTGAAATTCAAAGTATTTTGTAACTTGGGCCCAAATTACTATCCCAGCTTTATCTTTCATTATTCCACTGCTTGTATCTGATGTTTCAACCAAAGACTAAACTTGTATTCTGCAAATATATTCTGCATTTTTTCATTTCTGTATCTTTGCCTATTGCTGCCCTACCTGCTACTCTTTTCCTTTTCCTTCAGAGGAAAGGGTACTCGGCATCAGTGCTACTTCCCTTGGGAAGTTTTCTATGGTTCCCTTTAATTCAATGTGATCCCTCTGTCCTCTTAAGTTCTAACAGAGCACTTTTCTTATGTTTCCCTTATAAGACCTCTGCGTGTGTGTATGTATGGTATTTGTCTTTGTCTCCCTATTTAATTATAAACTGATTTCTGGAATTATTTTACTTGACTTGTTTCCACCCCTGTGCCTGATGTTTTACCAGGTACTCAATAAAATGAATGAATGAAAAAAATGAGGAAAGATTTTTCTTAGATCAGGATCAGGAATTCTCAAATATTTTGAGTATAAGCATACTAAAGTTTCTTTTTTTTTAGAACACCAGTCTCCTTGCAAAGGTCAAGCTGTATTAAGAACAGTGTTAATAGCAGAAGATGAGACCATATTATGTGTATGCAGTAAAAAATATCATAAGCTTCTATATGTTTTTTCACTAGAAAGTATGCTCTTGAGGGTTCGGTTTTTGTTTTGTCCTCCATTGTTATCTCCAGGACCTAGGACAATGCCTGGCACATAGGTGGTGCTCTGTATGTATTTGTTGACTAAATGAATAAATACATATGTTCCTTAAAGTCAAGAACACAAAACAAAGTATAAACAAAAAGCAATTAAGTATAAACAGTTGTTTCTGAATTTTTCTGTTGTATTAAATTGCTTTTTATTCTTTTTTTTTTTTTTTTTTTTTTGAGACAGAGTCTCACTCTGTTGCCTGGGCTAGAGTACCGTGGCGTTAGCCTAGCTCACAGCAACCTCAAACTCCTGGGCTTAAGGGTTCCTCCTGCCTCAGCCTCCTGAGTAGCTGGGACTACAGGCATGTGCCACCATGCCTGGCTAATTTTTTCTGTATATAGTTTTAGTTGTCCATATAATTTCTTTCTATTTTTAGTAGAGACGGGATCTTGCTCTTGCTCAGGCTGGTCTCAAACTCCTGACCTCAAATGATCCACCTGCCTCGGCCTCCCAGAGCGCTAGAATTACAGGCGTGAGCCACCGCGCCCAGCCGCTTTTTATTCTTAATTTGGCAGGTAGCAAATGATTGAGGAAAGTTAAAATTAATGGGTAAAATTTTCTTTTTATTTCCTTTTTTTCTGGAAAATTGGTACAATTTGACAAAAATGTGCACTTGAGAGTAGTTGAACAGATCAAAAACTCTTGTGTTAGTTTTCCAAGTTCTCATGGGGTATTTGGCATTTGCTACCTTGTATTCTTATCCGTATTCATTCCTGTGTAGGCTCTTTTGTTGAAGCTCTTGCTCTTTGTGCTCTGATTCCCTGCTCCTTACTTCTCACTTAGTAGATGCATTCATTCATTTAACATACTGAGACCCTGCTAGGCTGGAGAGAGAGCTCCAGAGGCCTATTTCTATTACGTACCGTTCAATTGTTAGCTGATAACTGTAGTGCTTGCTGATAAGGGTTTATAATTTGAGGCCTTTACAGAAGATAGCATTTTAATAAGGAAGTCCTAAAGACAGAAGAAAATTTTCAACTCAGAGAAATGCAGCAGTGAACTGGCTATTAATATTTTATGTTAGAGGAGCTTGACCAATTTTCCTTTTAAATCCCATTTGTGTCCATTCTACCTACTCCCACAGTTAGATAATAAAGTGGCATAGGATTATGGAGGGCTTTGAGAATCTGGACCTGATACTCTGGGAGTTTTAGAGTCAAGGAATGGATGACATGGTGTTAGCGCACTGTGGCATAAGATGTTACCTATATGTGTTTTCTTTCCACCTTGATGCTAAGCACCTGTAGAGTAGGGAATCACGGTTCCTTTCTCATGTTTCCTTATGTTCTCCACATATTTATTAATCCATGCTGAATGAATGGTGAGCTTCTTAAATTATATTTCTGTATGTTTTATTCAGGTGAGGAATTCTGTGCCTATCACTCAAGAAGTTTCAACTTTCTGGCTAAATGACTTTTGTGCCAGTGATACCAGAGTCCTACAGCCATGTTCTCACAGAGTTTGAGTCTCTGGATGCATTACTCTCAGCCCTGCGGCTGGACTCCAGTCGTCTAAAGGTGAATTTCTTGATCCTTGTATCAGTTGCATATTTGTAATTTTGTGTGCTGTTACATGTGCCCCTGCTGTCTCATTCCTTATGTTTTGTGGAATCTTGGGTATTCTTGTTTGTCTTATTCATACTTTTGTGAAAAAAAGAAAAGAAACTTTTTATCTGAGGAGTATGAGCGCCTTTAAATTATCAGACACAGAGAGGCATTGGAATGAAACAGCAGTTATGTCACTGCCCCTTGCGCTAAATGATTACCACTTGAAGCCACTTGCTCTTCGGGCACTAGATTACCTGATGCCCAGTAGCCATAAAATCCATAACCGTATAGTTCAACAATGCGTAGCCCGTCACTAACCAGTATTATTATTTCTGTAAACCGATGAGAATTCCTGGTAAATGTTTGTAATCGTCCCCTTTCCTGAAAACTTGAGTCTCTCTTGTTCCCCAGAGCACTCCCAAAGGCAACTTGGAAATGTGTCCCAGGCTGCAGTCCTCAACTTTGGCCCAAATAAACTCTATTAGTTTTGCCTCTGCTTCTTCCTTTTAGGTCTACACCTTACATAAAAGTAGCATTTTCATAGCTCTTTCTTGATTTATTTTTTGAGCTGTCTTTTGAATTCTTCTTTACCACCCCTGGAAATCATGACACTGATTGCTTAGTTTTTCCTCCTCAGTAATCTTGCTGTCTTTTCTCAGAAAGTAATGTATTTAATTGAAAATAAAATAGTATAAATGAGTGTACCCTGTAGGGACCAAAAGAAAACTTCCCCATCACCCCTTGAAGGTTTACTGAAAATCAGCCAACAAAAGGCAGATTAATAGGAGAAAAGGCATACAAAAAGTTTTTTAAGGAATGGATGACATAGCACAGGGAAATCATAGGAGAATGATTACCCAGTAACCTAGTACAGAAGCTTATATACTCTTTTTCATAGGGGAGGGGCAAGATGGGAATATAGACAATTCTACTGGGCAGCAGTGAATCATCTGGAAGAATGCAAGGGCCTGGTAGGTGGGAGGCAGACTTTATGCGAAGGTGAGGGATGGAGCTGCGTAGGAACAATCTGTCTTGTGCACATAAAGTCCCCCTCACCCCCAAATCTCTTGGAGCTGCCTTCAGAAGAATAGATGGAAAGTGTCTGGGTGTGGTGATGACTCCCAGTCTCTTCTGTGATTGATCTTTCCTGATTATTTGATGAGATCCCTAGGAAGGGGGTTTAAGACAATTGCATTTCTTTTAGAAGGAAGCTTTCTTGGTCAAATAAGGAAATTCCAGAGAAAGTCACACTCTGCAATTGCATGTAGGTGGTGAACAAGACGAAGTTAGAGGGACTTTGATTTTGAGACAGCTTCTAAGGCCTCTCAGCATGTCAAAGCACCATATTTTGGGGTATTGGTTTCTGAGCCCAGCAACCCCATTACATTCTGAATAACTTGAACCACTACAGTTATAGTTAGATCATTCCAAAACAGGGAATTTGATGTAACTTCTGTTTTAGGGAGCAAAGCAAAAGTTAGCTCTGTGGGAAGAACTATGTATTTGCCTCACTTTCTGAGTTCTTTTGATTATACCCAGGAATGACATGGTGAAGAACAAAGTCTCATAACCAATTCCAAAATAATTGCATTCTTACACTTTTGCTACCATCCCAAAGCACCTTTCTGGCCTCTGAGGAAAGGAAGAATAGGGAATGATAGACAAAGTAATATGAGCAACAATTGTGAGGGTTCATATCAGTTAGAAATTTTTTCAGTTGCAAGTTACAATATAGTGTAACTTACTACTAGGAGCTTAAGCAATAAAGACATTTATAATCTCATTGGAAGTTAGTGTTTCTGGGTTTAGTGTAGTGGCCCAGTGATATCACTGAAGACACTCCATCCTTCCTGTTCTACCATCATCCATATGTTAGCTTTTCATCATATTTGCAATATGTGTCCTATCTCCAGTTTTACTGTTCTCATTAGCTTCATAAGCAAGAAAGAGGGGGCCAAGGGCAAAGGCTTTCTTTTCTTCAGGCTCTTCCTTTTTCTGGGAAGATAAAGCTTCCTGAGAAGCCCCCAGCAAGCTTAGTCTTATTAGCTGGGATTGAGCTACATGGCTACACCTGGCAGCATGGGAAACTGGGAAGGTACATATTTAGGTTTTACAACTTCTCTGGGGAAAAGCAACAAAGTTGAAGAGGATTGGGAATCTTAGTCATCTGCTAGCTTGCCACAGGGTATTAGGCACAGCATGACCACTGCTTTCTCCTGTGGATAAGGAGAGAAATCAGCAGGCTGGGGGTGTGGGGAGACATGACAGTGACCTATGTCTCACTTGCTCTAAGAGCTGTGGGTGTTTTGTGATGATTATACGGACCAGAAATGATTTAAATGATTAAAGTTGTTGCTTTATCCCCTGGTAACTTACTTGGTCTTCCTCCATTGTGGTCAGCATTGGAATGACCTAGCCAAATTACACAAAACATAAATGGTCTGATAACTGTCTTTGCTGAGGGAAAATGACTCATTTATACAATTGAGCTTATTCAGCCTTTTTCAGATTCAATTAAAAGTTTAAAAAACAAAATCTTCTTCAATATTTTCCACTATCCTAGAGTTAGAGAGTAAGTGCCATTATGTTGTATCCATCTGGGCAGGGGGTAGAGTGAGGGGAGGAACCTGATACATAAATTCTCAGTATTTATTTCAGAGGATAGTCTATTTGGTTAAGTTGCTGTGATTATCTCACACTTACCTCTTCATATGTTTTTAGTGCACGAGCATAGCTGTGTCTCGGAAATGGCTGGCTTTGGGCAGTTCAGGAGGAGGACTCCATCTCATTCAGAAAGAAGGCTGGAAGCACAGGCTTTTTCTTTCACACAGGGTAAGATTGAGGGCAGCCCTGTCAAATGCCATTCCAAGTCTCAGAAGTGTGGATTTTCCAATGTAAACAATCATTTGGAATAAAAGAAGATTATAAAACTTGAGATTTACAAAATATTTTTTCCTTTTGTGCTCTAGGAAGGTGCAATTTCTCAGGTTGCCTGTTGTTTACATGATGATGATTATGTTGCTGTAGCCACCAGGTGAGAAACTGTTTCAAAGCTCTGTTCTTTTCCAGATGCATTTTAAATTGACAAGCGTGTTTGTTAGGGTGACCAACCATCCTGGTTTGCCTAGGACTGTCCCAGTTTTAGCACGGATACCCCTCAGTACCTAGCAAACCAGGGCAGGCAGTTGGTCACCCTCATGTTTGTGGTAAATGCTAATTTGAGGCAACAAAATTTCAAAGGCCTTGCAAGAGAAAAGAACAGAGATAGTTTGGAGCATTTAACTTGTCATATTATGCTGGTTTGGTGACTAAGGCAAGGAAATTAATACCTTGACTTTGTACTTCCTCTTTTCTGAAGAACAAAAGTTTGCATATATTTACATGGTTAATATTGTGATGCAATTAAATTGTACCTTTTTTTATAAGTGCCAAAAAAATGTGCTTCTGTGACTCAATTCTTGCAGTCAAGGTCTTATAGTTGTCTGGGAATTAAATCAAGAGCGTCGTGGGAAACCAGAACAAATTTATGTGTCTTCAGAACACAAAGGCCGAAAAGTTACGGCTCTCTGTTGGGATACAGCTATTCTTAGAGTTTTCGTAGGTGATCATATGGGGAAAGTTTCTGCCATCAAACTCAACACTTCTAAACAAGCAAAGGTGAGAACCAGTCCAGTTCTTTGTGTATGTGGTGTTGTCTTACAGAATTTTTAATTAAAGCATGTGATTTTATCTACTGTATTTCTTGGGGACTGATCGAGAGCCTAGACTTGGAGACTTTGAGCAGACTTGTTTGTATATAGTACATATAGTGGCCTATTTTGGCTTGCTACTGTTGCAGAATGGCTTCTGTGAGCTAATTTCAATAATGTGCACATTATTTAAGGCAGTACTCCCTAATTTCATCCGCATGGCTCATTTAAATAAAGCATTCTTTAATACAAGGCTATTAAGAAAGAAAAGACATCTCTTTATTAGTTGTGTGAATAAAATGGCAAACATAGAAATGGCACCAAGCCTAGGCTCCTGCTCATCTGATCCCTATGTAGAAGAAACTCATGGGTCTAAGAATATTTTCTCTCAGAATGGAGAGAAACTTATTGTGAATGGAGTCTTAAAGGCACCCCCAGTTTGTGCTCTGCTGTGTGGATCCTAAGGCTTCCTTCCACAAGTATTGCTGGAGAGAAAGGTTGAGAATCAGGTTACTCTAACAGAATCCTGTTAGAGTCTGTCATTGAGACATTGAGACACAGTAAACCCGCTTTTCGCTGTCACACTTTTCCAAGGCCATTATATCAGAAGTGGGAGATTTGCATCTCACTATCTTGTTTCTGTGTGGGATCCTGGCAGAAAAGAAGAGATCTAACTACTATTGGCAATGTGACTTTTTTTTTAGAGACAGACAGGGTCTCTCTCTGTCACCCAGTCTGGAGTACAGTGGCCTGATCATAGCTTACTGTAACCTTGAACTACTGGGCTCAAATGATCCTCCTGCCTCAGCCTCCCAAGTAGCTAGGGCTATTGGTGCACACCACCACCATGCCCAGCTAATTTTTAAATTTTTTGTGGAGATGAGGTCTTGGTATGTTTTCCAGTCTGGTCTCCAACTCATGGCCTCAAGTGATCCTCCTTCCTTGGCCTCCCAAAGTGCTGGGATTACAGGTGTGAGTCACTGTGCCTGGCCCTAAATTACTTAATTTACATGAACACTGAGAATATTCTTCTGGTTTGGCCATAATGACCCATTAAAGTTAACATTTGATTCACAATTATTTTTGGTCTAAAATACAATTGAAACCATACACATAGTATAGACTTGATTTGTCCTTTTCGCAAAAGGAGAAGTATTATCTACAGGTAAAAAATTCTCTCATGTATTCTAAAACTTGCTTCATCTTTTTCATTCCAACCTCTATGATTAAATAATCACAAACAGAGCCTTCAGAATTCTCTTCTGCAGTTATGTACCAAATTATTTCACAAAACATTTAAATGAGTGAAATTTTCATATCCTTACAAACAAATTAAATTTTGGTCTATTTAATAAAAATTTTATTTTGTTATCCAGGTTATTTTCATTTGAAAGGTAAAGAGGAGGAAATTATATGTTATGATGAAGTAAACTTTATTTGCTTCTCACATCCCTTTTAGGCAGCTGCTGCTTTTGTGATGTTTCCTGTTCAGACAATAACAACAGTTGACTCATGTGTTGTCCAGTTAGATTATTTGGATGGAAGACTACTTATATCTTCACTTACGCGATCCTTCTTGTGTGACACTGACAGGTATGTTGACCAACTATCAGTCATCAAAAATACAGGATTTTAGAACCAGAAGGGACTTAGATGTTATCTAGCCCAAACCCTTCAATCAGTTATACAAACGTTAGTAAGAAGCCAGTCGTATGTTAGAGAGCAGAGAGCTGATGTTAGAGAGTAGAGGAGACTGAACAGTCCAGTGGGTGACTAAGACAAAGTATTCAATGAACCCCCAAACATGAGGCACCGTGTAAGTGCCATGAGAAAAGGCCACAGGCCAGCTTCAATATGGGATATCAGGAATGCTTCCTTGACTGAGTTGTGTTGTTGTTTTTGAAATTTTTGTATTTAATAGAATTTTACTAAAGGGTAAAATTGGATGAAGACTAGTTAAGAGCTTTGTGAAGCTAACAGATATTTCACCAAAATCTCAAGGGTGGAGCCAAAGGTACAATGAATGGCAAAGAAGTGTATTAGAGGTACCTGTGAAATACTAGAACAGAATAGGAAACAGCTTGAATTGAATATTGCATATAACTGTACCAGAGTTCCTCAGCCATTCTCACTGCAGAGAAATTTTCACTGCCCCCGATTTTTTTTTTCCCCCCCACTGGCCTTGGCCAGCTACCGTATTTCTCAGGACCATTCCTTCTTTTAAAAATTTGTTGTGGAGAATTTTGAGCATACACAAGAGAAAAGAGAATTGTGTAATGAACCTCAGGCACCCATTTCACAGGGGTGCAACTAGAGTTGGATGACAGTAACATAGAACCTACTGCAAAAAAAACATGTTTAGAAAAGCCCACTCTATCACCTAGAATTCAGTTTTCAGGGACATGGATAGTACAGTAACTTAAAAATTTATTTAAGTTGAAAAAAATATTTTTTTGTTCAGTCTATGTTCTTTCCCAACAAACAGCATTTTTAACCAGTAGGACACCAGGGAATTCACCACAAACAGCATTTTTTTTAAAAAAACTGGGACTCCTAGTGACTAACCACAGTGATAGATATGAATTTGCTTCATATAGATAGTTTTAAGGACTAAGATAATGTATATGAAAGTATCTAACCTTGTACCTGTCATGTATTTGTTTGAAAATGTAGAAAGTAAGATTAATGATAGTACAAATAGAAATAAATTGACTGCATTTTTTCACTCAGCAAACATTTACTGTACTCTGGATCCTTGGCATTGTATTAGGCATCATAGAGGATATAAAATAAACAAGAAATATATTTTATTTCCTGAATAAGGAATATAAGTAAAAGTATAACTTCATGTATTGCTCTGTATACATTGCAAAGCACTTTGCATCTATATTCTTACAATAAAGGAGTTGTTATATTTTATTCATGAAGCAAATAAGTACAGGATTATTTATTGAATGATCTGAGGTCATCTAGTAACTTCATGCTAGAGTGCATATTAGATCATTCTCCATGAAAGAGATTGAGTTTATGGAGCACTACAGTGTATTAAGTGCTTTCTGTGGGTCAGATGCTGTGCTATATACAGGGAATTCAACTAAAAAGGAATGGGAAATGGCCTTTGTCCTGAAAAGTCATAATGTACCCTTCAAATAGATAAAATTACCATCTGTAATGCAGTAAGTGCTTTGGAAGCACAGACAGGAAGCATGCAGTTCAGCATGTGAGAGTCAAGGAAATTTCTCAGAGGAAGAATAATGGAGCTAAGTCATAAAGAATAAGTAATAAGAGTTTTTAGGAAGAGGCAACTTCTTCATCATTCTTACTTTCCATTTCCCCAGGCAGCATGCTAAGCTTCTTAATATATCTCACTCATATAATCCTAAGGGAGCAGAATGTTCCAAGGTACAGAGTTTCAGAAGGACCTGGCGTTTTGAGGAAAGATATTTGTGCTAAGGGAGTGGCTTGGAGACAGTGTTGGAGAGGTACATTAGTAGCTTCCACGGAGTATGCAAAGAATGTTTTACAAAGTGACTTGAAATGCAATCAGTAGGAGTCACAGGTGTATGAAATGGTTTGTTAGCACTTACTTTTTAGATTTGAAAGGGGTCATCACATTAATTCTAAGCCACTTATTCTGTGGCTAATAAACTGAGTACTAATGTGAAATGGTTTGCTTTCTGTCACAGAAATAGCTAATGGAAAATCAGACCCAGGACCCTATTTTGACCTTTCCATTCTATTCTTGTCAGTATATTGCTAATATGAATGAAGAAGAAGACATTGTGGGTGAGGTTATTACAGCCATGCTGATTTGTAGCGCCATTGTTTTTTACTTTTTTGTAAGTACACATGCTTTCTCTTCTGGGTATTAGAGAAAAGTTTTGGAAAATTGGAAACAAGGAAAGAGATGGAGAATATGGAGCTTGTTTCTTTCCTGAAAGATGTTATGGGAGTCAACAACCTCTGATATACTGTGCTCGCCCTGGCTCCAGGATGTGGGAAGTGAACTTTGATGGGGAAGTTATAAGCACGCATCAGTTCAAGAAACTCCTCTCGTTGCCACCTCTCCCTGTGATTACTCTAAGGTAATGATTTGTATGGCTGGTTGGGATTTTTTGATGAACCCATGTGGAAGGATTGGGTTAAAATCTCTGCTATTCTATATGTGTTAAAGATTTTATTATGCTTTTTAAGAGCAAAGTTGAATTTTTACTAAAAGATTAAGAGAAACCAAAAAGTCTTTAATTAGTTATCTTTCCTATGATTAGAGTGAGTTGAATAAGGGCAGATGCAGTTAGGCTCTTGAGTTTGTTTTGGAGACAAAAATTTCCCTATATTGGGAGAAGTATACTTTTGTATTGTAATTAAGACCTTAACAGGTATGTTTGCTTTCTAGATCAGAACCTCAGTATGATCATACAGTTGGATCCTCCCAGTCTTTGTCTTTCCCCAAACTCTTGCATCTTAGGTAAGTTTCTCCCTTTGATCCTTAAAAAAAAAAAAAAAACAACTTAGCCTTTTCTCTTTGTTTCTTGTTCAGAGGCAGTTAGCTTTTTAAGGTTGTTTTTGCATTAAATTATTTTTGGAAAGTTAGGAAATAACTATGTTACATGAAATATTCTGTATATGAAGGGAATGGAAAGATCTCAAATACCTTCCCTTTCAAAACCAATTAGAGAATTTGTAATTGTTAGGGAATTTCTGACAATTAGAGCTAAGAGTTATAGGTGCTTGTTCTCTCATAACCTTCCCTACCTGGTGGGGTGTGATGATGAAAGCAAGTCCCAGACTGAAATCTGCCACACAGATGTATGTTTGTTAGCAAGTAGGTACAAAAATATTTGTAGAACTTGTTCCTTGTAAGCTTGGTGAAATTTCTGCTCTCTGCTGTTTAGGTACTCTGACAAGTACCTTGCATAAAGATCTGCTCAAGTCAGATCCAGCCATATTCTTTTTTTTTTTCTTGAGACAGAGTCTTGCTCTCTTGCCCAGGCTAGAGTGCCGTGGTGTCAACCTAGCTCACAGCAACCTCAAACTCCTGGGCCCAAGCAATCCTTCTGCCTCAGCCTTCCGTGTAGCTGGGACTACAGGCATGTGCCACCATGCCCAGCTAGTTTTTTTTCTATGTATTTTTAGTTGTTCAGCTAATTTCTTTCTATTTTTAGTAGAGATGGGGGTCTCACTCTTGCTCAGGCTGGTCTTGAACTCCTGACCTTGAACGATCCTCCCGCCTCGGCCTCCCAGAATGCTAGGATTACAGGCATGAGCCACTACGCCCGGCTAGAATGTATTTTTTTAAAAAACAGTTGAAATGTTAAATAATTGCCTCTAAGGGTACAGATAAAAACTAATTTATGTATATGTTGCACTACCTACATTGAAGTATTTAAAAGAGAAATGTAGACTTTATAACACTTTAATAAATCTATAATTTATCCTGAAAGTTACTGGAAAAAGACACCTATTTTTTTGCCCATAATTAGATAAAGCATATTAAAAACTCTTCCTCCTTTACCACTCTTCCTTTATATCACTTATTACAGTTTATAATTACATCGTCATACAATATTTATACTTGTTTTACTCCTAAACAGTGAGTTCTGTGAGGGTTTTGTGTCTGTTTTGTTCACACTGTTGTAATCTCAATGCTTGGCCTAGTGCCTGGTATATGATAGATACTTGGGTTTGTTTTTTTGTAGAGACAGGATCTTGCTTTGTTGCCCAGGCTGAAGTGCAGTGGTATGATCATAGTTCACTATAACCTCGAACTCCTGGGCTCAAGCGATTCTCCCACCTCAGCCTCCTGACTGGTTGTGACTACAGGTGCACGCCACCATGCTTAGCTAATTTTTTTAACTTTTATTTTTGTAGAGACAGGGTCTTGCTATGTTGCCCAGGCTGGTCTCGAACTCTTAGCCTCAAGCAATCCTCCTGCCTTGGCATCCCAAAGTACTAGGAATACAGGAGTGAGCCACCACACCCAGCCACATGATAGATACTTAATAAATATTTGTTGACTGTGGTGTGATGTGTCTGGCATGGGGAAGTCTCTCACCTAAGAGTATGTTTTCTGGTAGCTAGGCACAGTATGCTTGGTTCTCTGGAACCAATAGTTATTCCTTTGAGTATAGCTATTTAAAGCTTCTGTTACAGTCCCTGCCATAGTAAACAAAGCCTTTCGTGATCTGGCTCTGCCTACTCCTCAGCTTAAACAATAATTACTGCCACTTTGAAACCTTTGCTGACTCCTCCAGCAAGCTTAGATTAGACACTTGTTCCCATGTACTGTCATTACCACTGTCTTATATAACATTATGAATATTGGCTGGGAGTGGTAGCTCATGCCTGTAATCCCAGCACTTTGGGAGGAGAGGCGGGAGGATTGCTTGAGGCCAGGAGTTAAAGACCAGCCTAGGCAACATATTGAGACCTCATCTCTACAAAAAATTAAAAAATTAGCTGGGCATGATGGCACACACTTGTGGTCCTAGCTGCTTCAGAGGCTGAGGTGGGAGGATTGCTTGAGCCTAGGAATTTGAGGCTGTAGTGAGCTGTGATCATGCCATTGCATTCCAGCTTGGGTGATGGAGTGAGACCCTATCTCTACAAAAAAAAAATGAGTTGTGACAGTGCAGTACATGATTAAGTGCCATGTGAGCAGGGTTGACAAGGGATAGGTTGAATGTGGGAGGAGAAGCAATTGCTATGGGCACTGGTGGGAGGATTTCAGAGGGCAATAGAACTGCTGATCCTTGCAAGGTGATTAGAATGAGAACAATGCTAAGTTGAAGAATGTTTTGACCAGGGGTAAGAAGAGGATTACCAGTGGTATATGAGAAATAGTAGCAGTCTTAAGAGAGTAAATTACATATTAATATGTGTGTGTATGTACACACACATATACATATATAGTAAATGAGTGTAGAAAGAGATGAGCAGAGATAGAGTACCAGAGGACTGGAAAGGAAGGTAGAGAACCAAGAAAGTACAGTGGCCCGGAGTCCAGGGAGGTGAGGTTCAAGAAGAAAGGAACAGTCATTAGGGTTGGCTTCTGCCTGGGGTCAAGAAAATGGGAAATGATGAAGGGTTATTGGGTTTGGCAGTTAGGGAATGTGTGGCTTTTTGAGAATTTAGTTAAGTGGAATTGTCAGGATTCCAGACAGATGGTGGGTGGGTTAGTAAAGATAAATAAAGGAGAAAGATTCCGTGAGGTGTACAGAAAAAAAGGCCAAGTTTTAGAGCCAGAGTATCCCTGGTATAAATTCTGACTGTTTTGTATTCATGCTGAATGGCCTTGGGCATATTATTTCATCTCTCTGAGCCTTAGTTTTCTTTTTTATAAAATAAGAATAACATATCTACCTTGATGAGCTACTGCAGAGTTAGATAATATGATAGACAACTTATTAAAGCTCCTGACACATGGTTGACCAGGCGTTCTCAACCTTTTGTCGCCCACACACAACTAATGATGTCGAAATACTACCGTTCTTAAAAGTGGCTCTCTAGAGCAGTGATTGGCAGTACGGTGCTAGTCTTTGTTTTAAATATGCCCTGTCACATCAAGTATGGGAAATTTAACTGTTTTAACATACATTAGGTAAGTCATCCCTAAGTTTTTCTTTTTCCAGATACCAGCCTTTTCTTTATCTAGAAGATATTTAGTATATGTGTCTGAATTTTCCCAATTTGGCTTCATTTTATGCTATTTTTTTAGAAGGCTGTTGTGTTAGGATTTGATTAGTTGGATCACTATTGTGTTTTCTTTGTACAGTCTGATTTTACCTTAATAGCTAATGGGAGAATTCAGGAAATTATATCATAAACTTCCATATCTTAGCGAACTCAAATTTTCTTGACTTCTTCCACTTTCTCTTGCAGTGAGCATTGTGTGCTGACTTGGACAGAAAGAGGAATTTATATTTTCATTCCTCAGAATGTTCAAGTTCTTCTTTGGAGTGAGGTCAAAGGTAATTAAATTTTTTTTCCGTATATAATTTTTAATCTTATTATTGTGAAAGATTTAGTTATTGTAGGAGGATTCTCTTGCAATGTAAGAAATTGAAAAATGGAATGGGGTAACATTTCTTTTAAAGATTGATCATAGATATTTCCCATTGTAGGGTATTTCCCAAACATAAATTTGCAAATTTATATTCAGCTATTTATTTTTTTCATAGGTAATTTTATTTATTATTTATTTTTAATTGACATATAATTACACATATTTATGGGTACATAGTGATGTTTTGATACGTACAATGTATAGTGATCAGATCAGGGTAATTAGCCTATCATCTCAAATATTTATCAATTCTTTGTGTTGGCAACATTCAATATCCTCTCTTCTAGCTATTTTAAAATATATTTTCAGTGCACACTATGTGGGGTATGGGCACACATATAACTTTGACTCAAATGGTACAAAGGCAATTTATCTAACCAAACGTTTGTACCCCCATAATATTCTGAAATTTAAAAAAAAGAAAATATATGGTTTTGTTAACTATAGTCATTCTACAATGCTATAGAACACTAGAACTTATTCCTTCTATCTAGCTATAATTTTGTAACCTTTTACAAATCTCTCCCTAGCTCCCCTTTTCCCCTACCCTCCCCAACCTCTAATAACCTCTGTTCTACTTTTTACTTCTATGAGATCAGCTTTTTTTTTAGCTCCTGCATATGAGTGAGAACATGTGGTGTTTAACTTTTTGTTCCTGGCTTATGTCACTTAACATAATGTTCTCCAGTTTTCATCGGTAATTTTAAATACAACTTTCATTTATTCTTAAATATTAGTAACTACTGCTAAGCAACAAATGGGTTAATTTTTCCCCTGTATGTGCCCTGAACCTTTATACCTGCTAGAAGTCTTGCTGTGACTCCCATTTTGTATCTTTATAGTTCGGGATTCAAAAAATACTTGTAGAAACAATAGCCATTGTGTGCGACTGAGAGGAAATCAATCTCTGTATTCTTTTGATTAAAGCCAGAAATTGGGAAAATCTTGCTTTTTACCACTGATGCTCAGTGTAGAGTATATGTTGACTTTTTGAGTCTTTTTCTACTTAGTAAAAACCAAAAAAAGAGAAAGAAATCATTATTTACTGGTATGATGTGCGTTGATTTCTTGTGGATTAAATTCCTTAAGGATATCCCTTGAAACTAATGTTTTAAGTCCTTTCAAGAAATTCTGCTAAGACAGATATTTTCTCATGAACTGCTTTTGATTTACATACTGTGTTAACATACATTCATTAAGCACCAGGTTGTAACTTGCAGAATTGTTACAGTCTGCTCTCTAATGTAGAGTATCCTCTTTTATTATTAAAGTCCCAATTTTTTTTTCACAGAAAATAGCATTTTAAACATAGGATTTTATCAGAGAGATGTATGTCTTTCTCCACATCTTTTATTCTTGATCTTTTTAGAATATGATTTTTTCATTGAAATGTAATCATTATATAAAAATAAAGATGAAATTCAATCAAGCCAAACCCTACATAAGAAGTGAATTTGTTAGAATAATTACAGCCCTTGCAAAAACGTAAAAAGAGGTATTTGGTTAACATCCTGTGGTTTTTGTAGAGATTCAGGATGTGGCTGTCTACAAGAATGAGCTGTTCTGTTTGCACCTAAATGGGAAAGTGTCACATCTGTCACTGTTATCTGTGGAGCGCTGTGTGGAACGCCTGCTGAGGAGAGGCCTATGGAACCTGGCTGCTCGCACGTGCTGTCTTTTCCAAAATTCTGTCATCGCCAGCAGAGTGAGTCAGAGCTTACCTAGATATGTTTATCAAGGGTTGGTAAAACAATGCTAGTTTGTAGGATTGTGTTACAAAGTTGCTTGTCTTTGTTAGGCCTTTTTATATGACCTACAGATACCACAATAAATGCCCAGGGAAAGCATGATAGTATATGTCTAGGGGTGGATGGAGGGTAAGCAAGAAGGTACATTTTCCATTTTTAAAAAAATAATGAATTTTACCCCACAAATTTACTTGAATTTCAGAACTTGCTTTTAAGGGGGATGATTATGTGTATGGTAATTGTTAATTAAATTCTTTATTCCTAAGATAGTTCTCATTAAGTCTTTCACTAGCTTCCTAAGCCTTCTTAAAGTACCTTTGAAGTTTTATGTTCTATATTAGACCTCTTTCAATATATTGGCCATTTGAATACAGATTTAGTTACACACAGTAAGCTAGTCCATTGGGTTTTTACTTATCCTTTTATCAGGCAAGAAAAACTTTGACGATAGAGAAATTGGAGCATTTGAAATCTCAGCTAGACCATGAAACCTGTAGTGACCTAATTTCTCAACTAGAGGAATTGATCTTAAAATTTGAACCTCTGGATTCAGCTTGTAGCAGTAGAAGAAGCTCCATTTCATCACATGTAAGTATTCTCACTTTTAAAAGCGTTTTGTTGTAGAATAAGTCTCTACTTTAGGTTGTATTCATTTACCTCTAGGATCCCAACACTTGCCCTATCCCTGTAGATTTTTGGGGGGTCGATTTTTTTTTTCAGCTATTGGACAGGCATATGTAGCCTCCATTTAGGTGTGTGCTGGAGCCACATTTGTTTTGCCATTGTTTATTATTTTCTGTGCCCAGATGTACCTCAGTAGCCTCCAGCACAAGTTATGTTGTTCCTAATGCATGATTTCAGATGCTTCATCCTAATTTGAGTCTGAGTGAAGCTCAAGATTGTCGCATTTAATCCGCTTTCTCATTGCCATGCTTTTGAAGACAAACTAGAGAACTATGGCAACTCATGCCACTAGCACAAGCGAGTGACCCAGCTGCCAGGCACTCACCAGTTTGTTCTAATAAGCCATAATTGTTGTTATTAACTTTCTACTTTAGTGTTGGCATTTCTCTGAAAAAATTATATTGTGTTATAAAGGAAATTTTCAGTCTGATTTTTTTGGAATTCTTTTCATTTTAGGAAAGTTTCAGCATCTTGGACTCTGGTATTTATCGTATCATTAGCAGAAGAGGCAGTCAGTCAGATGAAGACTCTTGCTCCCTTCACAGCCAAACCCTCTCAGAAGATGAGAGACTTAAAGAATTCACCTCACATCAGGAAGAAGAGCCAACAGATCAGTGTTGTGGCTCACACGGAAGCGAAGGTGATAAATGTGTATTGTTGGTTGCTGATGTGAAGCTGTTATTTTCTGAGTCCTTGTTACAAGAATTATCTTGTGCATAGAGTTTCTATAAGGTGTTACTAATTTTTAGCATGTTGATAGACTTTCTATCCAGGCTTGCAGATCTGCTCACTACTAGAAGAGTGGGTTTATATTTAGTTTTCTTTCCCTCATGTTTAGGCTAGCAGGGGTAAAGATCCTAATTTTGATCATGCATCACAATACTGGAAAGATTAAGAAAGATGGTCATTAAAAGAGTAGGAAGATTTTATCCTGACTAACCAAATTATTTTCCATCAGGAATGAAAAGTTACTACGGTTTTGAGGGTCATTGCCTTCCTTTTCGGTGTACGAGTATTCCTGTGACTGAACTGTTGAGAAGAGATTAATAAAGACTCTAAACTTCCTTTTTGACTTATGGGGATTCAGGGTTAGTAGGCAAATGAATGTACCTGCCTGAGTGTTTTATGTGGACCATCTTGTGCATCTTGTAAACCTGTGTTCTCATTCGTATCTGGGTCAGTTGTGATTTTGGTATTGAATCCTTCATTTCTTTTGGTTTATTCATTTCAGAATCTCCTTAAAGATTAAAAACCATCCATGTGATAAGATTTTGTTTATTTTTCCCCTGATTCTTCTCCTTAGACAGTGTTTCTCACGCTCCAGTGGTGTTTGAGACAGATAAGAATGAAACTTTTCTCCCCTTCGGCATTCCATTATCATTTCGTTCTCCATCTCCTCTGGTGTCTCTTCAGGCTGTCAAAGAAAGGTAAACCAGTTAGTCTTGTCATTTAATTCCATTTCTGATTTTACTTCAGTTGTCACATTAGGTACTTTGTGCTGTGAGTGGAAAGACATTTTCAATGAGAAAAAGAAAGTCTCTAAGTTATTAATATTTCTCACATAACCTGTCATATGAAGCTGTCAACTTCTCATTTCAGCCTTAGGGAATTTAGTTTCCCCCTTTGTTTTAGTAGCTAGGTATTTGAGTTGTTACAGATGTGGGTGCCCCACCCTGACAGAGCAAAAATTAAAAAATTTGTTTTTCCCTCAACCCTAATGGAAATGGTTTCCATATATCATTAGTCATTTCTTTATCCTTTCTCAGTTTGGGCTCAGAGTTGGAGTCTTTTCATAAGTCTTTCTAGCTAATCCGTGGGACCAGGGTTGGCATTAGAGTTTGAGAGAGAGAAGATTTTGTACAGCAACTTAACTGCTTCTCTGAATCTGACTAGATACAAATTTTGTTTGTTAAGAAGGGTATGTTATGACTAGTTTGCAGCTGAGTTTCATGAAGAGATTCTTTGTTATTCTCTGACCAGGATGGAGCTGATGATCACATGGCTTACTTTGTCTAAGTGGACAAAAATACTGCACACACAACTAGAGTTAAATAAAGGCCTTTTCTTTACCACTGAATCATTGGTTTCTTGGGGCAGTTTAATAACTGAAGTGAATTATTGTTGTAAGTTTTACATGGGCTTTATGTGAAATCTATAGTTGATTAGAGAAGTTGCTATAAACAGTCTTTCTTTTTATTAAGTCCAAGTTGCCTTCCTAGGACTAATAGGAACACAGAAAACTCAGGTACTGAATTTTTCATTCTTGGCAGTAATAAGATTTTTTTCATGTAGTTTTTTGGTATTTGACTTCCAGTGTTTCTAGCTTTGTGCGTAAAACTACTGAGAAGATTGGCACTCTTCACACAAGCCCTGATCTGAAAGTGAGACCAGAAGCCAGGGGTGATGAGCAATCAAGTGAAGAGGATGTGAGTTCAGTTGCCTGCCCAAAGGAGGAAGACATCGAGTAAGCCCTTACATATGAATCTGTGTAAAGTTTGAAAAATATCGATAGGCTGTGTCCTGTTGGAGAAGGTACATGTGTGACCCTGTGCATTGAAGATTGTTTGTTTAGCTCATAAAAATTGTGAATTCCACAAAGTGTTGAAAAGTTACATAAACTTGTAGCAAATCTATTGAGAGATGTAATGTAGCACTTTTCCGTCTTTCCCCTGCACTACTCCCTTCCCTCCCCTGTCATCTCTTCAACCATCTGAGATGTCACAGGAATATTAGATTAAGAGTAGAATGACCAAGGACCTAGACATTGTCCTGGCTGTGCTTCTGACTAGCATGTGACTTTGGGTACGTCACGAATGCTCTCTGGCTTGTAAGATCCAGGATGTGCTGTTGCTTGATGAGTTAATAAAGGGAATATTAGATGAAGGCAATGAAAAAGAAGAAAGAGACTCATTAGGCAATGAAGAAACCATTGATTAAACAGTTGGCATGGAAGTCATGTCAGTACCTTCCTATAATATGCTGGTGGTGTAGTCCTTACGCAGTAGAGTGGTAGCAGAGCCCTGGGTCTAGCGTAGTGCGAAGTATCTTGTTTGTCTGGTTTCTGCCTTACCTTATAGTTCAGGGGATCTGGGCATTAAAGGCAAGCAGCACTCATCCAGGAATTGAGAGTGAGAGACCCATGGGCCCAGCATATCTGGGCAGTCAGTTGGGATAAAAGGTGTCTAATCTTCAGAATAACTTAGTGAATCCATATATTTATATTAAAAAGAAAAAGTACAGGTTTTTTTGACATGACATTTCAGGCAGCTCTCAGCCTGACCTTAGCTACCTTTCTAGCCTCATCCTAGCTAGAAAGGTAGCTAAGGTCAGGCTGAGACCTAGCACATCCTTCTAAGCACTCTAAATTCCAGTCCTGTTGGAGAACTGGGTGTGTGCTCTGATACCTCACTACCTTTCTTCATGCTGTGTCTTCTACTTAGAATACTCTTCCACCATTTTTTGTAACACAAATGCCACCTCCTCAGTAATGCTTCTCTTGATTGCCTCATCAGAAAAATTATTTCTTCTACTCTGCTTTCATAGCACAATGTGCTTTAAAATGCTGCTCTCTTAGTATTCAGTTTATTCTTTTTATATTATAGTTAACTGTCTGCGTGCCTTTCTTTCTCATTAGAGCTTATTCTGACTTGAGCTTACTCACGTTGAGGCCACATACCACTTTTTATACTCTGTTCGTCTCATGTAACATGAAGTACAATACTTGCCACTTAGTAAGCACTTAGAAATATTTGTGTACAAAAACTCTGATCCTCTTTAACTCTTGTGAATATTATTATGTTTTGTGCTTTTCTAGGGAGAAAAAAGAGGTAACTAGTCAACCTCCAGAAGAAGACATACTCCAGGAACTTAAAGTAGCAACAGCAGAAGCAATGTGAGTATGAATGAGAAAGTTTTAGCAGGAATGGAAATGACTTTCTGAAATCATAGTAACGGTCCTATAATGGTCTGGGGCAGAGGTAGCCTCATTTGGAATTGAAATTCAAGAATTAGTAAAATACTACAATGTTGATGTTCTCTGTTCTGTCATCTTGCTGAGATAAATGTTAAAGAGTTGAAAAGTAACATTTATTCCAGATGAGTATGTTGTATCAATTAGGCTTATTTAGCATGAATTAATTTGTTTAAAAAAATACATGAAACATAAATTTTATACTTACCTGTCTTCTACAGGACCAAGTTACAGGACCCTCTGGTTTTATTTGAACCCAAGTCTCTGAGAATGGTTTTACAGGAGTGGCTTTCACAGTTAGAACAGACATTTGCCATGAAGGACTTTTCAGGCATTTCAGATGCTGGCAACTCGTCCATGAAATTGAACCAGGATGTGCTATTGCTTAATGAGTCAAAAAAGGGAATATTAGATGAAGATAATGAAAAAGAAAAAAGGAACTCTTTAGGGGGTGAAGAAACTATTAATCAAACAGCATGTGAATCTCTAAGTAATTTGAGGGAGCCCTTGGATGACTTTTTTCAACTATGTTCTCCGTGTACCATAGCAAAGGGTCTTCAGAACGACCTGGCTGAATTGACAACATTGTGTTTGGAATTGAATGTATTGAATTCTAAGATCAAAAGCACAAGTGGACATGTGGACTATACTTTGCAACAGTGCTCCCCTGAAATTCCGGCTTGTCAGTTCCTGAAGAAGTACTTTTTTCTCCTGGACTTGAAAAGAGCAAAGGAGAGTATCAAGCTTAGTTACCCTAACAGCCCTTCTGTTTGGGATACTTTTATTGAAGGATTGAAAGGTAATAATCAGATTGCCTTATCAAAGATAGAAATGGGTCTCCAGATAAAGGGATAGTTAGAAAAGGAAAAAAAAAAAAAGGTGGAGGGTAGTAGCATTTTGGGATTTGGGGGTTTAAAGAAAAGATTTAAGCAGAAAATCACCTCTGTTCTGGTCAGTCCTCCATTCTGTTTTCCACTCATTTAAATTTTTTGTAATTCTTTAAACACTGGTTTAATTTACAACTGTATTATAGGAAATTAGGTTTTTTTTCTTTCACAGTCACATTCAGAAAACAATATAGCAATGTTGGAGAAGTTAGTCTTAAAGTAAAATGCTTATAAATGCAGACATATAAAAATAAGAAAATCCCTCATGTTACTTACTGATACAGAAATAATATACTGTACACCATATATTGAGTACTTGCTATGTACGAGATATTATGGTAAACACTTCAGCATCATCTCATTTCATCCTTACAACAGTCTAGAGTAGGCATTGCCATTCCATTTTATAGAGGAGGAAATGAGGCACAGAGAGATAATAGTTGAGTAGGCTAAACTGTTGTAATACATATCTCATAATGTGATAACTCAGACATAACAGAAGTTTATTGTTCATATAACAGTCTAAGACAGGTGTTCAGGTCAATGGGCAGCTGTCTTCTGTGTAGAAATTCAGCATTTCAAGTTCCTTCTGTTATTTTAAGCTTCAGCACCCATTAGGGCTTGAGGTTGAGGTTGAGGTTGAGGTTGGGTTGCTATGTGCAGAGGAAGGCATGTGGAACATGCTCTCTTATAGGCCTGGTCTGCTAGTGACTTACATCTCCTCTGTTTACCTTCTGTTGGTGAGAATTCTATCACATGGCCCTAACTAACTGAAAAGTATACTGCGGAATGTAACCTGTCCAGCTGTCCAGGAGGAAGAGAATGAATATGGGTGGAGCTTTCATGTCTGCCTCAGGGACTTTGGTGCACAGCCAGCAGTGTCTACCTCAGATTTTAATGAAGGTTGCACTATTTGTCATCCTGATATAGAAACCAACTCTCACACCCTAAAGACCATGCACTGCCCTTTCTACATTATAGTCTCATATTTTGAAGAGATGAATTTTCCTAATTCAGAATTCTGCTTGAAATACAGATGCCATGTTTCTAATAATTGGTTTAGACTTTAAGCAAACTTTGCATTCATTACAAAAAGTAACCACAGACAGAGATACATTTTTATATTATTTGACTTAAAGATCTTTTTGCTTTTTAGAAACATGGATCTATAGTTACAGATCTGTTTCAATTCACATATAGCAGTTAAAAGCATAAGAAATGATTTTAGCTTTTTTACCTGAGTTGAGGTAGATTGTCTTTTATGTGAAATAAGAAGCAAGTTATTTCTCTTCAAATAGATTCAAATGTGTGGCATTATTACTTATTGGAAATTTTGCTCTGTCTCTGTTATGTGATCATCCAACCCTGGTCACAGGAGAATAGCAGGAAAGGTCTCCATCAGCCAGAGTGGTGGTGGTTACTACCAACCAGTGCTGGCTAGAGCAAGCATGGTGGTCAATTTGAGATGATGTAGCTGCTTACTTAAATTTAAGTGGATACTTCTGGCTTATCTTCCACCAAATCATAAAGATTTTCCATACTTCTCCAGCTCTAAATGATGGCCTTCTCTGAATTCTTTTAAGTACTTATTGCTTGACACAATCAAATGGGAAACAATGAGACTGATTGAGGAAAAAATGACTTTTTTTTTTAAGAGACAAGATCTCTCTCTGTCACCCAAGCTGGAGTGCAGTGGCACAATCATAGCTCACCAAAACCTTCAACTCCTGGGCTCAAGGGATTCTCCTGCCTCATGCTCCCCTCCCCTGCCCCCCAGTACAGGCATGTGCCACCATGCCTAGCTAATTTTTTTGTAGAGATGGGGGTCTGGCCATGTTGCCCAGGCTGGTCTCGAACTCCTGACCTCAAACAATCTTCCTACATTGGCCTCCCAAAGTGCTGGGATTACAAGTGTCAGCCACCACACCTGGCCAACTTTTTTTTTTTTAAACAGATATATCATAAACTAATAGTTGGCTCTTTAGAATCTGTTGAATAGGCCCCTGCCCCTTTGAATGAAGTTTTAATTATGGAAAACAGTTTTTGGAACTATTCTTTGGGATTTGTCTCCAGAGCCAGTTGAAAACTACTTGAAAAAAACTCACTTTACTTTAGATCTATATCTTTTATTAAAAAACCACAGATAGTTTTAACTAGATCATCACTCACTTCATTCACCAGACTTGGTTTTAAATGACTTTTGGCTATTCCCAAAAGTCACATCTTCCATCAGAGGATGAGTACTTGCTATACTGATATTTTAAAAAACAGATCAAATATTTTAAAATTAATTTTATTGAATTTAATTAATTTAATTCTAAAAGATGGAGTGGGGTACTAGTTCTAGAAAAAATTGAGCAATTTGGCATTGGTAGATCTTTTTAGCTTGTGATGTACATATATATAGTGATGGTAGATATGTATAGCCCCAGATACTCATTATTTTAAGGGTACTTGTCACTGATATATTAGTTATTTCTTCCTTTGTCTTGTTTAAAACTTTCAATATGTTTTACCTGCCTCCCAATTTGATTTTAAGGTTCTTAAAAGTAGAGACTGCACCTTGTTCTTGTATTTGTTTTTCTTATAATGCTTAAAAAAATGTTGGGCCTTGCACATAGTAGATGCACATAGTAGGTTTGTGACTAATGATTGATGAATGAATACATTTATGAATTGAATATTTACAGCTAAGAGATGAAGGGAGAGATATGCTTTATATTTCAGAGATGGCAAGTTCCAATCCTACGTATATGGAGATGGAAGAAGGAGACCTACCAACAAGATTAAAGTTATTAGATGACTCAGTGCCTTTTGATAGTCCTTTGTTGATTGCTTATGCTACCCGGTAGGTTGTCTTACATGCTGTTTATATGAACTAAAGCACATGCATTTTTTATGTCATTGTCTCTAAAGTTTTACTCATTTGCATTCAGGAAGCCTCTTGTTAGTATATTTATTTTCATTTCTAATAAGTACTTAATGTAACCAAGTTATATTTTCTCCCTGAAGTTGGAGACTAAAGTGTTTTGTTTTTAAATGCAGGTTGTATGAGAAGTTTGGGGAATCTGCCCTTCGATCCTTAATAAGGTTTTATCCATACATTTTGCCATCAGATATCATGCAACTTTGTCATCATCATCCTGCTCAGTTTTTGGCCTATTTAGACAGTCTGGTGAAATCAAGGCCTGAAGATCAGCGGTGAGGAGAGCATATTTGCAGACTTTACTTTCTTTTGATAGGGCATTGTTTCTCTTTTATAAGCGAGTGTAACATTTGTACCATTAATTAACACGGAGTTGAGGCACCTACTAAGGAAGATGAGGGTTTTGGCAGTCTCCTACCATTCTGCCACACTTCAGAGCACACGTCACAAAGGTGTACTTACCGCACTTCTTCTCCCCCACCCTCAACCCCAGGGATCCTCAGATCATCAGGGTAAAATTAAACTCTTGATTCAGGACCTAGGCTAAGACAGATAAGCTTCTTGTCTCTGTTCATGATTAGATTCACTACCACCTTTTTATTAATAATATTCCAGCCTTTTGTGCTTTTTGTGAGTAGATCTCAGTTCCAGCTCTTCTCTTTTTTGGTTGATGCCTCATTTCCTTTCTCCCCATGGCTGTAAACAACTGTGCCCCTCGGTTATTAGACTGGCAACTTCCTCTTTTCTTTCTTCCTCTGATTGGTTCACATTTCCAAAATGGTTTTATTTCTCCTTTTTTTTTGTCTTTTTCCCCATTGAGGCTCAGTTATTCATTTAGAAGACTATTAAAATTTCACCAGCATTTCTAGACATTTTGTAGCAGAAGAGTTTTCAAGTTATTTCACCTACATATTGATCTCTTAACCAAATTTTCTTCACACCCCCACGTTTTATGTTTCTTTTCTCACCATGAAGATTGGTGATTTTTCTCCCCAACTTTCTCTTAGGTCATCTTTCCTCGAGTCCCTTTTGCAACCAGAGTCTTTAAGATTGGATTGGCTGCTTTTGGCAGTGTCCCGTGATGTCCCACCAAGCACAAGCGCCATGGATGATGAAGGTTACCCCAGGTATGGAAGGAGTCTTCTGTCAAAGGGTTAAGTTCCCACGTTCCTTTGGAACTGGTTTATTCACACATAGCATTCTGGGCCCACTTTAGGAGCAGCTGTGGAAGAGGCTGACTGGAGTCATGGTAGTAATGAGATTAAACGTACTTCTTAGTGGTTCTGAATATTTTTTGGGTCACAGACACTGTAAGAATCTGACGATTCCTTTCAGAAAAATGTACATTTGTGCAAAATTTTACACAAGACTTCAGAGAATTAAACTGATCCCCTGTAGCTTTTTCATGGATCCACATTAAGATCCCTTAATGATTAAACCTGTGTTAGAGGAAGAAAATTGTATTTGTGTGTGTGTGTCTGTCTTCTTAAAAGTTTGTCAAGGGATTTCAGACATAATCTGATTTAGGATGTTTTTTTAAAAATAAATTTCACAAAAAAGTACATACTGATACTTGTAATTATCAGAAATATTCCTTCAGGAGAAGCTTTTTAAAAGCCCCAAAATGCCTATCTTATATGTCTAGGCAAAAAATCTGGAAAGATACGCAATGGCTATCTGTGAGTGATGGAATTATGGGCTTCTTTCTTTCTTTTGCTTTTGATTACCTAAAATATCTAATTTTTAAAAATGAACAGTTTGTAGGAAAAGTAGCTATTTTTAAATTTCTTTTCTTTTCTTTTTTTTTTTTTTTTTTTGAGACAGAGTCTCACTGTCACCTGGGCTAGAGTGTTGTGGCGTCAGCCTACCTCACAGCAACCTCAAAGTCCTGGGCTGAAGCTATTCTCCTGCCTCAGCCTCCCGAGTAGCTGGGATTACAGGCACACACCACCATACCTGGCTAATTTTTCTATTTTCAGTAGAGGCAGGGTCTCGTTCTTGCTCAGGCTGGTCTCGAACTCCTGACCTCAAGCAATCCTCCTGCCTTGGCCTCCCAGAGTGGTGGGATTATAGGCATGAGCCACTGCGCCTGGCCTATTTTTAATTTTCAAAAGCCAAATATAAATGTTTAAAAAATATAATAATGGAAAGTAATTAAACTCTAAACTCTATTATTACTTTTAGATGACTAATAAACACTTTATAGAATTTATTTCCTATCCAATTTACTGATTCTTTTTTTTTTTTTTTTTTTGAGACAGAGTCTTGCTGTGTTGCCCTGGCTAGAGTGAGTGCCGTGGCGTCAGCCTAGCTCACAGCAACCTCAAACTCCTGGGCTTAAGCGATCCTACTGCCTCAGCCTCCCGAGTAGCTGGGACTACAGGCATGCGCCACCATGCCCGGCTAATTTTTTCTCTATATATTTTAGTTGGCCAGATAATTTCTTTCTATTTTTAGTAGAGACAGGGTCTCACTCTTGCTCAGGCTGGTCTCGAACTCCTGACCTCGAGCAATCCACCTGCCTCGGCCTCCCAGAGTGCTAGGATTACAGGCGTGAGCCACTGCGCCCAGCCTTTTTTTTTTTTTTTTTTTTTTAAGAAACAGTGTCTTACTCTATTGCCCAGGCTGGAGTACAGTATTATGATCCACTGCAATCTCAAACTCCTGGGCTCAAGCGATCCTCCTGCCTCAGCCTCCCAAGTAGCTGGAACTACAGGCATGCATCACCACACCTGGCTAATTTTTAATTTTTTTGTAAAGATGGGAGTCTTGCTATGTTGCCCAGGCTAGACTCAAACTCCTGGCCTCAAACAATCCTCCCACTTTGGCCTCCCAAAGTGCTAGGATTACAGGGTGAACCACCTCACCTGGCCTACTGATATTCTTTCATTTCACAGGCCTCATTCACATCTGCTTTCCTGGGGTTACAGTCAGCTGATCCTTCATCTAATTAAACTTCCTGCAGATTTTACAACCAAAGAGAAAATGACTGACATCTGTAGGTCTTGTGGGTAAGTGAAAATTTCCTTAGAAGCTGAAGTTAAGATTAGAATCATTTCAGTTAATAACCTTATAGTTAAGAACCTAAACTAATTAATATGCATTATCATTTGGGAATTCTCTTTGCTATGTACAAGTAAATACAACATCTTTTTGTTTTAAGTGATAGTAAACGAAACATCTTCTTCCTTTTACATTTTGTGCATGTTACCTTGCTGATTCCTCTCCATTCCCCCTGCTTAGTTGCTAGCCCCAGTTCTCAGGCATGTAGTATTTAAGTAAACACCAGATTGTGTAATACCAGTTGTAACTGATACTGGATTTCCAAGAAGGGAACGATCAGAATGGGTTCAGTAGAATCTGTGGTGATGGACTCAGGGAGGATGTGAGACTTTGGAGGTAAACCCTGAAACCTGGGTACGATTTGTGTTCGTAAAGGAGCCAGGAAGAGGGTAGGTTAGGTGAGAGAGAGAGTAAGAGCAAGGGCATGAAAAACTGACATTGCTTATTATCCACATCACACATTAGTCAGTAATTTATTGCCTGGTGACATTGTCTTATGGCTCCACCTGGATTATAATCTTTTGGAGATAGTGACCTGTGTCTTTCTTTACTCTCATAGTGTCTGATTCATATGGTGGTAGGTTACCTGATACATATTTGTTCATTGATAGTGAGGGATGAGACTGGTCAAGTGGTGGGTAACAAGATCATGTAGGTCCTTGGAATCTGGTCAGAAGAATTTAGTTATCAAGACTCTTTTATACTTTTTGCTACAAAAATTACATAATGAAAGGGGAGCTTTCTGGAGATCATTTCTGGTGTCGCACATGAGGAGATTTGGAGACAGGAAGACCAGCTGGAAAGCTGTTGCAGTCATTGGGATATCAGAGTATTGGTGATTAGCAGGGCAGCAAAAGGAGCACATCCAAGGGACGTTTCAAAGGAAAATTCAGTGGGACTTCTTGATACTGGGTATAGGAAATGAAGGAGGGGGAAGAGTCAAGGAGAACTTGCAAGGTTTACATATTGGGAAGAGAAATATGCTAACTTGTATTGAATCTTAAAGTTTATAAAGTGTGTAAAGCTTAAATGTCTCATAATTGGTGCTTGGCCTCAAATGTCAATATTTATTGCTAGCTTTTTTTTGAGACAAAATCTTGCTCTGGCACCCTGACTGGAGTGCAGTGGTGTCATCATAGCTCACAGTGACCTCAAAGTCCTGGGCTTAAGTGATCCTCCTGCCTCAGCCTCCCAGAGTGCTAGGATTACAGGCATGAGCCACCACGCCTGGCCTATTGCTAGCTTTTATTTTTTTTCTTAAACACTCTAGATCAGCGTTGTCTAATAGACTTTTCTGTGATAATAGAAATGGTCTACTGAACTAACCAATATGGCGGCCACTAGCCACATGTGGGCATTGAGTACTTGAGAGGTAGAGAGGTCAACTGAAAAACTGACTTTTACATTTTATTTGATTACATTTCAATCTAAATTTAAATAGCCACATGTGACTCGTTACTACTATGTTGGACAATGTGGCTCCAGGTGAATTCACTGACTTTTATTCCATTCTTCAACTTTGGTTTCTTTAAAGTTTCTGGCCTGGATATCTTACTCTCTGTTTGGAGCTGGGGAGAAGAAGAGAGGCCTTCACCAACATTGTGCATCTGAATGATATGAGCCTGATGGAAGGGGACAATGGTAGGTAAATCCCAGCTAGCCACTCTTGGTTGTAGTTTTTTAGAAGTCACTCCAGACTTTTCAATAAGAAATTTGGTGAACATTTCAATAATCATGTATATAATTCTATTTGGTGGTCAAATTTGCATAGTTTTTTTGATCTGTACCCTTTGGTATGTTATGAAATCATAATTAAGAGTAAATTACAGGCAACTTTTCTGTTTAATGAGTGCCTACAATGTGTTAGGCACACTGTGCTTTCCATATGCTGTTTTATCTATTTATTTATTTTATTTATTTTTTTTTTTTGAGACAAAGTCTCACTTTGTTGCCCGGGCTAGAGTGAGTGCCGTGGTGTCAGCCTAGCTCACGGCAACCTCAAACTCCTGGGCTTAAGCGATCCTGCTGCCTCAGCCTCCCGAGTAGCTGGGACTACAGGCATGCGCCACCATACCTGGCTAATTTTTACTATATATATTTTTAGTTGTCCAGATAATTTTTTTTATTTCTATTTTTAGTACAGACGAGGTCTCGCTCAGGCTGGTCTCGAACTCCTGACCTCGAGCGATCCACCCGCCTCGGCCTCCCAGAGTGCTAGGATTACAGGCGTGAGCCACTGCGCCCAGCCTATTTATTTATTTTTAACTCCTCTTACTGTCATTCCCAATCCATATGCTGTTTTAAATGAGATAACAAACTCTTGGGATAGTAACTATTATTTCCACTTTCCAGATGTTGTAACTGAGACCTAGAAACGAAAATTAATTGGCCCAGAGTCACACAACTAGTAAATGCTGGAGCTGGTGTTTCAGACCCAGGCCTATCTCCACAACTTGTGCTCACGTTCTTTTGCTGTGTTATGTTGCCTTTTTACACAGTCAAAAGTTAGAGCTCATAGCCAGGCACAGTGGCATATGCCGATAGTCCCAGCTACATGAGAATCTGAGGCCGAGGATTGCTTGAGCCCAGGAGTCCTGAGTCCAGCCTAGGTAATGTAGACCCCGTCTTTTTTTAAAAAAAAAAAAATGTTAGAGCTCATTAAGATGAACTTAAATTAGAATAACAATCAAACTCCCTAAGCCTTCACAAGTATTTGGATACTTTAAAAAAAATTTTTTTTATCAGTCCAACACAAATAAAATATAATCATAAGGTCAGGACATTGACACGGTGATATCTGAAGTCTGAGAGGCCAGCCTGCACTCAGAGAGATGTCTTAGTCTGTGTTGTAGTGCTGCTATATTCATCTCAGTGCAGAGATGCCAACGCATGACGTCAGGATCCTTCACCCCCCAGCAGGGGGACCCAGGATCCTTCACTACAGCTTTTATAAAGCCCTGTAGGTGCAGGAGAGGGAAAGTCAGAGTAGAACGAAGAAGCCAGTGACTGGCTAGGGTTAGCTTCAGATGTCACAGCTATAATTGTAACTACTGAGATCATGTTTGTTTAAGAAATGAAACAAGAGGGCCATGGAGTTTTGTAGGACTAGAACTATAGATATACATATACTTCTGAAAAATACCCAGAAAAGATATAAATGGTTTATATTTTAAAGTTATAACATGATATGTTTGTTATAGGAAAAAAATTGAAGATTCAGGAAGCATAAAGAAAATAAATATCACCTAAAATCCTCTCCACCCAGATAATTTTGTTACTAGAGTAATAATGATAATGATAAGAATTATTTTCACTGTCAGTATGTTACATAGGGTCTTTTCTTGACACTTCTCATACCTCATGATGCATGTAAATCACTGTCCAAGGCATGTTTACAGCAAATATCTATCTCATATCTATCTGCTTTCATTTACTGCCCTGTCACTCTGAGCCTAGCTAGTTGCCTAGGCTACTGCAGTAACCTCGTAACTGGTCATCTGGCTTCCATTCTTGCCTACCTTTAATCCATTTTCCTTACAGCAGCCAGAATGATTCTTTCAAACAAAAAATTGGATTATGTGACCTCCCTCCTGGAAACCCCTTGCATTGAACTCAGAATAAAATCCCAATTTTTTTTTTTTTTTTTTTTGAGACAGAGTTTCACTCTCTTGCCTGGGCTAGAGTGCCGTGGCGTCAGCCTAGCTCACAGTAACCTCAAACTCCTGGGCTTAAGCAATCCTTCTGCCTCAGCCTCCCAGGTAGCTGGGACTACAGGCACGCATCACCGTGCCCGGCTAATTTTTTCTGTTTTTAGTTGGCTAATTTCTTTCTATTTATAGTAGAGACGGGGTCTTGCTCTTGCTCAGGCTGGTCTCAAACTCCTGAGCTCAAGCAATCCTCCCACCTCGGACTCCCAAAATGCTAGGATTACAGGTGTGAGCCACCACACCCAGCCTAAAAATCCCAATTCTTAAGCTGGTGCACAGGGCCTGGCCTTATTACTACTCGTTTGTGCACTGTAGGCTTTTAATAAATTCCTTGGCCTTATCAAGGTCTTTCCTGTGTCTTTTGTATTCCATGTTTCCTTTGTCAGAAATACAGGCCCATTCACCCTCCATTCCTCGTACCCCCTGCTCCAAGTTTGCACATTACATAGGCCACATACCTGCTAAGCTTGTCTCATTGTTCAGCTTTCTGTTTAAATGTCACTTTCTCATAGAGCCCTTCTCAGATCCTCCAAACAAAATCACCCATTCTCTAATGGTTCCTTGTTCTTTTCCTTCATAGTGCCTAGCACAGTTTATATTTGTGTGTTTAAGTTCTCTCTTTTTTACTAGACTGCAAGCTCCACAAGAGTGCAAGGTTTGTGTCTGTTTTGTTCATCATTACATATCCAGCACCTAGCATAGAGTACACCATGGGTAATTATTACTTAATGAGTGGTTGAAAGAATTTTGAAGCTAACTTTGTGGCTTCTCTTTATCATGAATTATTTATGCAACAAAATTTCAGAAAACAACTTTGTGTTAGGGTGATGAGATTATATTCTTGAATATTTTTATTTTTGGTATGAAACATTTTCACAAATGGTTTTGACCGTCTCCTGTATGCAGGCAATGTGCTAAGAGTGGTCTGAATCAATGTCATTTATGTGTGTGTGTGTGTGTGTGTATATTTGTGTGTAGGTTGGATCCCAGAGACCGTGGAGGAATGGAAACTTCTCCTACATCTCATACAGAACGAGAGCACAAAGCCAGCCCCCCAGGTGTCACTAAATGGGAACCTCAATGATGGACCTTCCCCCATAAATGTGGAAAATGTGGCACTCCTGTTAGCTAAGGCCATGGGCCCAGATCGGGCCTGGTCACTACTACAGGAATGTGGTCTGGCCCTTGAGTTGTCAGAGAAGTTTACCAGAACCTGTGATATCCTGAGGATTGCCGAGAAAAGGCAGAGGTAATACCAGTTTGTCATGCCCTCTCCATGGTGCTTGGAAAAGGTAGAACCCCACAGACTTTCAGCGGTAGATGCAGACACCATGCAGTCCTGACCCCTCACTTACATGAGGAGACTGAGACTGATCTGGTGATTAAGGAAAGTAGCTAAAGTAATATTTCATCACAGTCATGACCAAAGACACTCTTTGGATTAATGTGACTATCCAAATCTGATGTGTTCTTAATTCTTGGAAAATATTATTGCTACCAGAAACCTAATTATCTCAGTCAAGTGTTTTTTTTTTCAATTGTGGTGAAATACACATAACATAAAATTTCTCATGTTAACTGTTTTTAAGTGTTCAGTTTTGGGGTACAGAGCACATTCCCATTGTTGTGCATCCAGTCTCCAGAACTTTTTCATCTTGCAAAACTGAAACTCCATCCCCGTTAAACAGCAACTCCTCATTCCCCCTACTCACAGCCCCTGACAACCAGCATTCTACTTTCTGCGTCATGAATTTGCTATTCTAAATACCTCGTCTGACTGGATCTTGCCAGTATTTGTCTTTTTGTGACTGGCTTATTTCACTTAGCATAATGTCCTTAAGGTTCATCCATCCTGTAGCATGTGTCCAGATTTGTTTTTTAAGTCTGAATAATGCTCCCTGGTATGTGTGTGCCACATTTTGTTTATCCATTCATCTGCTGATGGGCACTTGGGCTGCTTCCACTTCTTGGATGGTGTGAATATCGCTGCTGTGAACATGGGTGTATGAATATCTCTTTGAGATCTTGCTTTCAGTTGTTCTGTGTGTATACCCAGAAGTGCAATTGCTGAATCATATGGGATTTTATTTTTAATTTTTTGAGGAACGACCATACTATTTTCCAGAGAGACTGCACCATTTTACATTCCTGCCAGCAGTGCACAGGGGTTCCAGTTTCTCTAAGTCCTGGCTAACACCTGTTATTTGCTGGGGTTTTTTGTTGTTGGTTTTTGTTTTTTATGGTAGCTATCCTGATGAGTGAGGTAATATCTCATTGTGGTTTTGGTTTGCATTGTCCTCATTAGTACTGGTGTTGAGCATCTTTTCATATGCTTATTGGTCATTTGTATATCATCTTTGGAGAAATACCTATTCAAATCCTTTGCCTATTTTTAAATCAGGCTGTTTGATTTTTTTTTTGTTCCTGAGGAAATTCTCTCATATTCTAGATATTAGCCCCTTATCAGCTATAGGATGTGCAAATATTTCCTTCCATTCCATAGGTTACCTTTTCATTCTGTTGATTTTGTCTTTTGATGCACAGAATCAGTCAACTTTTTGAATCCTGTAAGTCTCTGTAGGTTTTAAATTTTTCTGTGAATAATGAACAATGACAACTAAATTAGCTTCTTTTCTTTGGGATTTCAGAGCCTTGATACAAAGCATGCTTGAAAAATGTGATCGGTTTCTCTGGTCTCAGCAGGCCTAGTGGAAGAAGATTCAGCAGAATGTCATGACATTTTGAGAAAAACTGAATCATGCTCCTGAACCTTCTGAATGCATTTGTTATTGAAGGAAAGGCACCACCCCAAAACGCTGCCACCTTATTGGGGCTACTTTTGTCAGTGTCTGTAACCTTGGCATTTGTGGCTCTATGTGACCTCAGCATTTCTCAACCACAGTTAGATTTTGAAAAGAGTCCTTGTTTGCTGGAATCAGAACGTGAATGTGCACAGCTGTGTAGTCTTACTGGGAACTTCGGTATCACTTGCGTGTCACTAGTGGATTGGGGGGAATTCTTGTCCTACTGTAGCTCCCAAGTTGGGAGCAGAAGCTTCTCATCCTGCTCCCATGAATACACAGTTATTGTCTGGAGGTGAATTGATGTTCATCTTGTCTGAGGCAGTCTAGAAATTACTGAAATAATGCACTTGTATGATGGAATTAACACAGAAGTCAATATGTAAAACATTGAAGATCCAAATTAGATACTTAAATACAGTGGCCCCATATCTGCATTAAGGTAATTTAAAATATTTTTTCCTGTATTTATTTGATATTTTCTAATCTGAACCTGTGTACAACTGATTAATTAATTACTAAAAATTGTATTTCTAACTTTTCGTAAACAGACGAGCCCAAAAGAATCATGCACTTTTCAAAATTATCTTTAAAAAGCCATAATAAAAGAAAGCTGAATACTAATAAAGACTGCAGAAACACTTGTTTTATTTAAGCTCTGTAACTAGATTGTCATTTATCAGGCTCCTGCGCATTCACATAGCATGTTATATTAATAATAAATGTGAAGTATAACATGAGTGAAGTTTTCATTTGAACTGAATATAGGCTGGAGGTTTATTGTGATCAATTTGCAGGAAGGTGTGGAGTACGGCGTTGGATACATTGAACAGTTCAACTCTTTTTTGCATTTCTCACACAACCAGAGAACATAGGCACAAATTGTTGTCATACTTATGCATGACACCTGGCCATGATGTGACCAGATGGGTTGAAGAGACCGTCAGGGAAAGGAGGCTTCATAAAGCTGCCTACAATTTGGGGAGGTGTGGAAAAACTTCCCACTGGCATCAGCTGGGTGGATTTGGGCTGTGCTGGATTATGTTGAATGTGAGTCTATACTGAGGTAAAGAAAGGGTGAGAGCCTCCCTGCACTGTCAGCTTTGGTCATTACACAGTGACGAGAAGAGGGCCCAGAGGAAATCCCATGGCAAGCAAACAGCATGAACTGGCATGATTGTGTAATCATTTCCTGACAGACCTTCCCAGGGCACATTACAGCAATGCTTATTTTCCAGAAGGGTACAGAGAGAAATTTCTAGCATAACCAACAAAAACAAATCACTCACCTGAATTTATTTTCCAAGGCAAACAAACAAAAATCCCCTTCAGTGAAACATTCAAATTTGGATAGTCCATTTGAGTATTAGTCCAGTGTTTTCAAATATAACTTGTATCTTTCAATTGTCGCAAAGTTCCAGACAGACTGATTCATGGTTGCCTCTCTTTTGCATTTGTTTCAGGATCTGACTGCTGTTTAATGGGGCTGCAGGGCAGCATACGGTGGAGAGCTTGTGTTTTGAGACAGACTGGTAGGTTTGAATATCTGCTCTTTTAGTAAGTGGGCTCGGGAAGTTACTTTGTTTCTCTAAGTTCTAAGGGGCTTTTTTGGTTTGTTTTTTGATTTTTGTAGGGATAGGGTCTTGGGGTCTTGCTTTGTTGCCCAGGCTGGTCTCAAACTCCTAGGCTCAAGTGATCCTCCCACCTCAGCCTCCCAAACTCCTGGGATTACTGGCATGAACCACCATGACTGGCCAGTTTTAGTTTTCCCGTCTATAAAACAAGGATAATAATTTCACTCATTCAGGGTAGTTTGAGGATTACATGAGATAATGGATGGCACATAGAAAAAGTGAGGTTAGAGCTCCCCATTACTGAGAATTAAATGACTCTAAAATGTGGAGCATAGTGCCTGTGATGTGTAGTGCATAGGGAATGATGTTAGCTGTTGTTTGAAAGGTCTGGAATATCATCGTTTCACCTAGTAGTGATCAGACCCATAGAAATTGGATTTATATGAGCCAGAGAGAGTGGGAAGACCAAAATTGAAATTAATAATTTCCTCACGTGTCAAATTTGTCACTGCCCTCTTTAAGTCTCAAAACCTTATAGTCCTCCTTGCCTCTTCCCCGTCCTCTACCCTCACTTCTAATCACTAGGTAAACCCTCTCAATTCTATGTTGATGGTGTTTCCCCATTCTCTATACCCACCGGGGTACACTCCCATTCCTTCTTGCCTACACCATAGCAGCAGTCTGAAGTGACCTGTCTCTTCATTTTTTTTTTTTTGAGATAGGGCCTTACTCTGTAGCCTGGGCTGGAGTGCAGTGGTGTCATCATAGCTCACTGCAACCTCAAACTCCTGGGCTCAAGGGATCCTCCTCCCTCAGCCTCCGGAGTAGCTGGGACTATAGGCACATGTCACCACGCCTGGCTAATTTTTTCTATTTTTAGTAGAGATGGCCTCTTGCTCTTGCTCAGGCTGGTCTCCAACTCCTGCCCTCAAGCGATCCTCCTGCCTCGGCCTCCCAGAGGGCTAGGATCACAGGCATAAGCCACCCTGCCCAGCATCTCCTGACTTCTAAATGCTGACATCCCCACAGCCACCAGTCCGCCTCAGCACATTAAAATGGAAGCAACCTTAGGTATCACCCAGTCAGGTGATTCACAAACGTGGCTACACAGCAAAACTGCCACATGAGCTTGTTAGAAATACAAATACCTGAGATCCTGCCCCACACCTAGAATCTGTAGCTCTAGGGACTAATTTAACCTCCCTCAATTTGCCACCCACCCCCACTTTGTTCCTACATGTAACTATGGAGTCATCATAGTTGATGGTAAACTAAGGGCCCTGAGAGTCATTGTCTCTGTCCTCTGGGGAGTTAATTGCAGGTCCACTGCCAGAACCCTTGTCTTTGAGGCACAGCCTCAGGCCACTTCCCAGTCAGAGCTTCCCGGACTGCCCTCTGCTTTCAGAGTAAAGCCCAAACCCTTGGGCCTCTGTGACTCATTTCCAGACTGTTTTTCTCAGTTTCAGAGCCCAGGTTTCTCCCTCATCCTGGCCCTCTGTTTCTTGGACACGTTCTGCACTGTGCCGTGGCCATTATGTTCCTATTCAACCCTGACATGGCTTCTCGCCTGGTGCCCACATGCCAGGTTCTGTCCCTTCCCTTCTACACGGCATGTGTGGAACGGGGGGCTGACTCTCCCCTCATGTCGGGAGCAGTAACATCAGGTAGAGCTCACAGCTCAAACCGTCCTTTCCCAGCCCTTCATTTCGTAGGAATCTGACGCCACTAAACTTCCTGAACACCTGCAGAACACAGCACGGCACTGCTGTGGCTGGACGAGGAGCCTGTGGCTCCCAGTCAACCCTGGTCCAGTGGAAAAAATAGGAACAGCAAGAGAGGCTGGGAGAACCCCCACTTCTTCCCCACTAGATGTTCCCAGAGGGGTCAGCGCCCCCGTGTCCTTAACACAGAGAGTGTCGACCCCGTTGCCATATTCCCAGCTTGCCCAGGTGATACATTGTCCCAAATGGGTGACTCCACTTACTGTCAGTGTGGACATTTGAGTTACTACATTCCTGTAGTGCTGCTGTAGGCATTATTTACATCTGATATTAGTAGGCAAAGCCTGAGTTTAGTGACATCGTGTCAGTGTTTTTAATCCCCTGGCTGTGTAGCTTTTCCTACTAAACTGTCCTGCTGCAAGGAAGTGAGCCTAAGAGGGCCTGTGCTTGGTTTAATGCTCTGCTTTCAGGGACTTGGATTCTTAGTAATTTCTGCGCAAGCGTCTCCACATTTTTATTTTGCACTGGTGCCTACACATTAGGTAAGTGGTCCTGACCACCACAGTAGCTCTAGGGTGGAGCCTGAGATTTTGCATTTCTGACAAGATCCCAGGTGATGCTGATGCTGCCGGTGCCCGGCTCGCACTTGAGTAGCAGGATTCAGTCACAGGCGTGTAAGAGCAACAACTTGGCAGGAACCTGAAAGACGGTAGCTAGAATACCATCCACAAAATGTTGAGTGAGGCATAAGTGTGTCTATTCCTTAGGCTTCTGCATTTTGGAGTATCTTGGTTACAGCAAGGTAGCCTTGCCCTAACTAAAGGACGCGAAACAGAGCAGGTCTCACAGCTTGTTCTGTTCTGTTATTTAGCCTTAAATAGCTTTGGCAAAGGCCCTCTGTGAGTGTGCAATGGGCACTTGGCTCTGGGCAGGTCAAACGGGAGCTCAGGCTGCCTGGTTCCCCTGCCCGACTGCTGGCCGGTGCTGACTGCAATGGCCTCTCCAACCTGGGGGCTGGAGATGGAGTCTGGAACTAGGTGTGGAGAAGACCTCTGAGATCACTAGCCCAGACCACACAGTGCAGCCCGGTTTACCTGGGTTCTGCTTTGGAGTCTGGGGCCAAACCTCAGCTAACAATAAAGCTGCTGGTCATCGCCCTTGGAACTTGTCTCCACTGAGGACCATGTGGGTTTGGTTTGGGCATGAGAGTCTTATGTCCCTTGGATCCCCTAACCATAATGGCCAGCATATTACCCTAACTTTACCGCAGCTTCTGACAAAAGTTTTCTTGTAAGGAAACAAAAACAAGTTATTTTCAGCAAGATAGTATGAGGTGTGTAATAGATCTAATATTGTTGCTAGGAATGCCACCCTGTCCCTAAACCTATTACAGCACGGGAGCAGCCCTAAATTTCTTCAGTGTCCAATGAAGCACTGTGCTTCAGATCATGTTCCCACTGGGAGTGGCATCTGTCTTTGTGGGACCACAAGGCTAATGGCCGGTTCATTCATCCGTCCATAGCCGTTTATATTTCTCTGTCTTGCCCCATTGCCCTGCCTCTCTCCCCATCTAGCTACCCAGTGTGTTTCCTCTTCACTGTTATTCTCAGTCTAAGACCCAATCAATCCCTTTGTTCCTGAGTGAACTTGCTGTGTCCATGCCTTGGGGAAGTCTACACTTTCCCACTTGCTTTAGAAAAGCACAGCATGGCACCGTGTACCAGAAGTGGCCGAGGAACAACTTGAGAGCCGCTAGCCGCCTCCTTTTTCTCCAGGCAGTGCCACAGCGGTGAGCTCCACGTGGGCTTGGATCCGTGTCACGCAGGCACAGCCTGGCAGCACCTTGCTTTGGGTGGGCTCCACGGACCTTGCACTGCACACTCCAGGGAAACTCATGGGCACCCACGTGTGCACAGCCAAGAGAGGCAGGAAAGTTAGCGCTGGGGGACACCCATGGCCAATGGGAGATGGAAGCCAGTGGGTCGGTGCTTTTGTCTTCTGACTCCTAGTGGAGGGTGTGGGGACACTTTTTCCTGTGTTCCTCAGAAAGTCCCAGTGGGATTGAGCACCAGTCATGTGGCCTTTACGTGTGGCCAGCCCTGTAACATGTCCTGGCATTAGCCTTGCTCCTTTCTGTTTTACTGCCCCTTCTCTCACCCCTGATCCCCAAGGCCATTCCCAAGTAAAACACCCGCATGGCAGACTTTGGATCAGCTCTGTTTCCAGAGAAGCCAGGCTAGGAATCCTGGCAAGGCAGTGGGGGTGGGAAGAGGGCGCAGTGGGGAGATTCTTCTGTTGTTTGATTCTTCTATTGTCTGGCCTGTTATGCAAATTAAGTGGAACCTCCATTAGAAGTAAGAATCAGTAGGTACCCAGCCATCATTGCAAGCTGGGTCATCCCTCTCCCCCGATGACCCACTTCCTTGCCCTTTTCTCACCCTGCTGTCCCCAGATCTCCACAGCTGAGCTCCCTGACCTCCCTACCTGCAGATGCAGCCCAGCTCCTGGCCTGGTATATGAAGTACTGATGGGTCCTCCATCTGTAGTCTCTAGGAAACCCTCCAACTACAATCTGGGGTTCTGGCAGAATAGCACATCCACACTTATCCAGTAGTGAGAGAGCCACAGGCATATTGATCCTGATCAAGGAGCTAATTTTATAGGAAAGAAGTATGACAGGGCCCATGCTCATGAATTCACTGGTCTTAGCATGTTCCCTATCATGCTAGAGTGGAGAGGGGGTCTCCACTGCTGACCTTCTTGGCCTTGTTTAGTGTGTCACCAGTTCTGGAGTCAGACAAACCAGCCTGCAATCCTGGCTCTGCCTCCGTTTCCTGTGTGACCTCACAGAAGGTCCTAAGCATGTACCTCTAAACCTCAGCATCTTCACCAAGATCCTCAAAGATTCTCTGTGTCTTAGATCAAATAAAGCATGATAACATAGAGCATAGTCTTGCATTCTCAGTGAAAAAAAAAAAAATCAGCAGTCATTATATTACTATTCACTGGCCTGCCATACCCTGGTAGAGTTTGGAATGCCACCAGTGTGTGCCTCTGTTTAGGCTCTTGTTAAATTGTGTTGTGTCTGTCTACATATCTCACTTCCCCTTTAGAATAGTAAATGTTGTCAAATGAATGGAAAGTTACACAGGAAAATAGAAAGGAAATCATTTTTATGACCTATAAACTGCTGTCCACATGTTAGTTATGTTAGAGGGGCCGGCAGTCCAGCAGGGGAACTGACACATGTGAAACCAGCTCTGAGGGGAGGGGTAAGATGACCCAGCAGATGTGAGCCACGTGCTTGGGAGCCACAAACTCTCTCTTTCTGAGAGCAGAGAGAAGAGGAAGTTCAGTACTTGTCGGGCAGGCCTTCGGGTCTGAAGTGATTTGGGTCATTGCCTCTCCGGCCCCAGTCGTTGGCATCCTTTTGGGCCGTTGAGCCCTCTGTTCCGTCGCATGTGAGTTTCTGGACACTCTCTCTGACACTGCTGTTATAAAGGCAGGCAAGAAGGAAAGTAATCATCAGGCCAACAAGCAAGAGTCTACCCTCCCCTGCTCCTCTATCCAAGGGAGGGCCCTTAGAGGAGCCAGGGAAAGCCAAGTAGGGAGGAGCTGAGCCCTCCTCAGCCCAGGCTGGGCATCCTGTTTCAAGGCAGGTTCACACATCTTCACCAGCCATGTTCTGGCTCTGCCAGCAGCCCAGGCCCTGCACTGGGCATGGCTGGGGGACAGGATAGGCATGAGGAGGGGACAGGCCCTATGGGAACCTGCTCAGGACCCATCCCTGCTGATCCCCCAGGCAGGCAACCCTGGCACTCTCATCGGCATCCCCAAGAGTTCGAGTTACCTGATCAATTTTGCAGCCCAGACACCCCCAGGTCCCCTCTGCGCAGCATCATAGTTCCCCCGAGAGTGGAAGTATTTGCCTGAATCTTTGTAATTGGCTTCTTTCATGTCAAAGTAGGCTCTCAATATGTCCCAAGCCCCTAGAAAGAAAGAAAAAGGCATAAGGGACAACAGGTGAATCTAAAGATTCTGATAACACTTCAGAGAGAAATCAAAGAAGGAAATATCTTCCACTGACTTTAAGATTTGAGCCTGTGAGCCTAGTACCCTTGAATACCATGGGTTGGGAAGAACATTCCTTACTCCTAGTTGGCTTCTCCACGTAACTTCAGTGAAGTGACAGCTAGTAGGTGGTCACATGTGTGTTGCATTGTTGTATTTTGCTGACTGAGCAGTCTGGTGCTATGTGCTACATCTTACTGAGGGCTCCAGGTGATGTGTTCAAAAGTGGAGGTAACTCTAAGAGGGATCATAATAGAACAGGATTCCTCAGTGTCTCCACTGTGGAAATATCGGGCCAGGTAATTCTTTGTTTTCAGGGCTGTCCTGGGCACTGTGGGATGTTTACCACCATCCATGTCCTCTACCCACTAGATGCTGGCAGCACATTCCCCAGTGAAACAAACACAAATATCTCCTGATACTGACAACTGTCCCCGGGGCCACTCCATTGCCCCTGGTCAAGAACCACTGTTATACAATGAAGCTACATGTGGTAAAATCCAGAAATGTATATGAGTGAGGTGGTTCCATGGAAGACAGAGTCTGAGAAAGGTTGCAGACATAGCCTACTTCTGCCCTGACACCTAAAAGAATATATTGTTTCACTGAATGCACGGAATTGTGAGTTGAGTCCCTCTGACTGTTAGGGTCATAAATGTCCCTTACAACTGCCTAAAAAACAGTACTGAAGTTACAGTTGCTTCAGGAAGCCCTAGAGCAGCGGTTCTCAGCCCTGGGTGTGCTTTCTTTCTTTCTTCTTTTTTTCCCCCCTTTATCACAGGCTTTTTCTATGAATGGCTGCACTTTCTAATCACCTGGAGAGAAATAGAAAGTCCCAATACCCAGGCCACACTCCAGGCTAATTTCTGCAGAATCCCTGGGGCTGGGCGGTCACAGGCAAGGGTAGGTTGTAATGCTCTGCAGGTGACTCCAACATGTGGCCAAGATCCATAACCACTGAGCTCTAGCAGGTAGGGAGCAGACACATCTACCTGGAAGAGCTTTGCCCTCCTGCACAGCTGGCCTCAAACTTCTGCTCTGCCACCTGCTGACAGGCACTAAGTCCCTGGGCAAAGGACTCAGCTGCTCTAAGCCTCAGTTTTCTCACTTCCAAAGTGGGGGAAGATGCCTGCCTCACAGTTATTCTTACTTAAATGAGAAAACACTCAGCTCCCTGTGTGTTCCCTGATGTATGTCAGTTCCCACTTCCTGTCAAGTAGACTGGAGGGGGGAGGAAACTGATCTAGCCAGGAACGGGGACACTGGCAGAGCCAGGCTAAAGGCCCCTTTAAGTCATCCAGTGAGGAGAAAAGGCAGGAAGGGGGGAAGGAGAAAGAATAGAAACGCACTAACAGACAGCTTTAATTACACTTTTATGTGATTTGTTCTGAGGGACATTATATGCCAATTCTTGGTCTTATTTTGTGTCTTCTAAACAAAACAAATAGCTGTGCTTCGCCTGGGAATGACGATTGTTTGTTCCCTGAGTAAATGAATAACACAAATTCTCAACTTCCTACTCTGTTCAGCAGCTCCCAAAACACCTGGCACGTTGTGGCGCATTGGGCAGCACAACCTAAGACAGTCACTCAAACCTTAGCGAGTATACAAAAATACTCTGTGGTTTCTTGTTCCTGGATCGCCCCCACCACACCTGTGGCTCAGGAGCGTGTGTTATTGGTAAACATGACAGCAGGTTCTGGAACACGTACTAGAGCCATGAACACAGCCCGAGAAACACCGAACTAGGGGACAGGACACATTCTAGCAAGTCAAGAGGACCTGAGCTGGGCCACCCAGCTCCCCCTTAGTTCATCACAGTCCCGGAGCAACACAGAAACTGATGACTCTAGAAGTCTCAAAACAGCCCTCCGAGAGCATCCTTGCGCCACTCGGGAGGTGCAGGGCGGCGGTTCTCTTCAGGGGTCCCGCGTGCCTTCCCCCTTCCAGACACCGCGCAGACGCCAGCGGCCTGGCCCCCGGGACGCAGGGCGGGGGCTGTGCCTGTGCGACGCGCCACCAGGGGGCGGCACAGCACCGCGGGGCGACCCGGCCCCGCCCTCACCCGAGCGCAGCATCCACTAGTGACCGGGGGCGGGGACCCCGCGGGCAGGTGGCAGGGCTCCCGGGCCTCTCTGCGGCTTCTCTAGCGGCCGCCCACATGCACCAGGCCCGGGGACCCGACTCAAGGGTGAATCCCGGGCCGGGACGCAGCCTCCTCCAGCAGCCTTACCTCCAGCAGCCTCGCCAAAGAACGAGAACCAGCCTCTGGCTCCCAGGACCAAGGAAAAGAAGAGCAGGCCCGTGAGAAGCTTCATGGTGCTGAAAGGAGAGGACAGGGTCAGGCAGTCCCGTCCACACTGGCTCGTCCTCCTTTGGGATTTGTATTCCAAAGGGTGCCTCGTTGTTTAAGTCCACTGGGGCCGGGCACGTTGGCTCACGCCTGTAATCCTAGAACTCTGGGAGGCTTGAGGCGGGTGGATCGCTCGAGGTCAGGAGTTCGAGACCAGCCTGAGCAACAGCGAGACCTCGTCTCTACTAAAAATAGAAAGAAATTATCTGGCCAACTAAAAAAGTATATATAGAAAAAATTAGCCAGGCATGGTGGCACATGCCTGTAGTCCCAGCTACTCGGGAGGCTGAGGCAGGAGGATTGCTTGAGCCCAGGAGTTTGAGGTTGCTGTGAGCTAGGATGATGCCACGGCACTCACTCTAGCCCGGGCAACAGAGCGAGACTCTGTCTCAAAAAAAAAAAAAAAGTATTAGAATCTTAGCGGCTTATCTAGGAAGCCTTGCTGGGAACCTCACTCAGAGCCACAAGTCCTCAGGTGTGAACCCCTCAGCCCTGAGCCCTCACTGTGTAAGAGGATCCCAGGAGGCGCGGGTGGAGGAAGAGGGGTTAGGACAGGGTGGCCCCTCCCTGAAGGAGCCTGTAGTCCACCAAGGAGAATGACCACGTGGTCCCTCTGCCCAGCACAGAACTCACACGGGATACATTCAAAACATGATACATATTTTTAAAAGGAAATGACAAGCTTTTTGGGAAAGAGAAAACAGAGTAAATTTTCTAAAAAATCACTCTATGGAGTGTTCGCTCACCTGAGTTCTGGTGGAGCAGAGCTGCTGGTCCCTGCCTGCCAGGGAGCCGGGGCTGCTGTTTATACTGTGCCTTCCCTGTGGGGTCATGCGAGGGAAGAAAATGTGCCTGGGGACAGTCCCTGCAGGTCATTTCCCCCACAAAAGTCCTAAAGGGCACTTCCTGGACACCAGTGTTTTCTTCATCCACAGGTCATCTTCCCCAGTTGTGCAACCTGAGGAAACAGGACGAGTTTGCTCTGCCCTGGCAGCCATGGGGTGGGGGTACGGGTTTGCTCCTCTGAGTTCGAGGAGCCCAGGCTGCAGGGAAGGGGGTAGGGACCCCGTGATGGTGGCACTAGGGCTGCTGGAAGGTGTGGAGCAGAGGGGCTCTTCCACCCAGCACCTGCTTTGCAGGTCATTTTCTCAGGATGGGCCCTGCTGGGCCAGACAACAGATGTCTCAGAAATTAAGTCCCTATGAGTTGATGTCTAAAGCCTTTGAGCTTTTTTACTTACAGGCCAACCCTGCCACCTCTCCTGTGTGCCCTGGGAGGTCCCTCCACCAGTCTGGATATCCTAAACTCTCAGCTCTAGGGCACAGGAAAGCCGGTTTAGCCAATTAGGCATTGTCTTTTCTAAGCTGGCTCCTGGCTAGGGGGAATGTCGAGGAGGGGGCTTCCTGCCTACCCCATCCAATCATGCAGAACGTAGGGGTGAGGGGAAACTTGCCCTTTCTCCCAAAGGTTCCTGAAACCTCCACTCACAATTAAGGGAGACTAGTAAGACAAAGGTTTGTTTACCATGCACATGGGGAGAATCACAGAGTGATTACTCAATATCCCAATGAAGTTCAAATATTTTTATACCTGTCTTTTTGGAGGGGAGGGGAAGTGAGGAGTGCAGGTAATTCTGTTTAAGGGTGACAAATGGTGTTAGGGAGGACATAGGGATGGGGGAAACAGATTGACTTGTGAATTAACCTGAGAGACAAGTCTTGTGTTTGAAATCATTTGGGCGAGGCCTGGGTGCATTCTTGATCTTCTTTCCTGCAATATATACAGTTAACAAGGAGAGGATGGGAAGTCAATTGCCCCTTTGATCTTTTGATCAGGTCAGTCTGGCTTATGTAGATAGAGGGAAAGCCTCTTCCAAGGGCCTGTTATTCTCTAAGATCCTTTAATTCAAAATACTGTTTGTACCAAGGAGTCATATTTTGGGGTGAAATTTCCTGAGCTCCTTCATTCTTTTTGTCTGGAACTTCCCTACAAGTTTCACACGTTAAAAGCTGAGTTGGTGGCTGTGGAGAGAGAGATCGGGGGTTAGTAGTCAAGTAACAAGAGATCTGAAAAGGGAGACAAGAACATAGATTAGAATGAGAATGAATAAGTAGAAAGAACAGATCTAAGCACAGTTCCCCACACTCCATCAAACTAGTCTGCCACTCTTGGAAACAGGTCTTCATTAATCTGATGGAGAATATCTATCTTATCTTTTAAGATGTGTACATCACAGTCTCTACTCATCCTGAGTGGCAAGCATTTTCACCAATAATCGTGCAAGCTCCCCCTTCTTGGGCTGTCAGGCATCCAGGACCGGGTGGTTTTCAAATACAACAGAGGCTAGGCTGTTGACTTCTAACTGAAGTGCGCCCAATGCTTGCATGGTGATACTGAGCTTTTGTTCTACTACCACGGAGAGATTCAAAACTGCCTTTTCAATCTTATGAGTTCCAAAAGTCAGGCAAAGAGTCCTGAGCACTAAAAAGAACTTAGAATTGTGATATATGAGTGGGTTTTTTTAATAATATCATGTGTAGAAAGTTCACTTGGTACCACTTTATGAACGAAAGAGCCCAAGTTTGTGATTTGGCTGGCACGTAAAGCGGAGTACCTGGTAACGGAGGGTGTCAGATAACCAAGTCCATGGTGTCCTGATCATCTAGGTCAAAACCACTTGTATATTTTATCACCACGCAAGATAAAAAGACCAGTGTAATTTACAGATAGGGTCAGGTTGAAACCTGTGACCCCACCCCCACCCCCCAACGCCAGTCTGGAGTTTGCTGTGCCTCTTCTGCCTCATTGGCACTTCCATACCTCAAGTTTCCAGTGTCCCTGCCAGTTCGTGGGAACGGAACAGGTTGCAAAATATTTGCTACAAAAGTCCTTTGGTCCAGTTCTGGCACTTATAGGGCTTGGTTGTGTCACTTAAGCAAGTCAGTCCAGACTTTTGGTCTGTCCTTATACAATATTTAGTGTCTGGCAACAACAAGTGGAGCAAGTGAACTACCCCAAGTTGTGCAGGCTTGGCTTGTGAGCTGTCCATAACATTTGGTGATTTGACAAGTGTTGATATCATGAGGGTTAGTGTCAGCACCATCTGAGAGTGCAAGGATGCCATCTGTGGAGTCAAACCATAGTGTCTGATGACAATATTGCCCTATTGTGTCACCCAGAAAAGATGGAGCACCATTAATGTTTTTCATGCAGGGGGAAAAATTTCTTTCTAGTGACTTTACCTGAGCAAAAGGTGTTTTTCTTGAGCTTCCACAGAGGTTTTTCTGTGTCCAGTTGACTCACCAACAGGAGAAGCAGCATGATGTTTTTTTCTCTGGTTGTGGATGCCACATCTTGTCATACATCCATCTTCCGGACTGGTCCCACCAGGTACTCATATTGGCAGAAACAAAATGAGTTCAGGTTCCTTGGCATGATCTAGGTGTTGGCATAACCAGCTATTAGATTGATTAGTGTGGCCAGGGTTTGAAAGTCTGGTGCAAAGGGGTGCCGGGTCTGTGCCTGACCTGCTGGAGAAACAGCAAGCATTAGTAAGAGCAAGGCATAGTTTGAGAGAAGACTCACAATGGAAAATAACAGGAAGACTGGGATAGGTTGAGGCAATTTCCACTTAGCTTCCAATGCGCAATCCTTGAAGGGGGAGGCTTAAAAGAAGAAGTGTTTGAAAAGGACTATTTTGGAGAGGGGGAGGTAAAAAGAAAAAGGGAGTTTTTAGATGAAAAATGGAGTTTCTTGATCCGTGATTTTGGGAAACAGCCATCTACTTGGTGGAGACGTCTGCTCCAGGGGCCTGGGAACTGGCCTTGGAAATCCTTACTTTCAGGTCACCTGTAGGGGTCGTCCTCCAATTGTTTGGCATGGTTTGTGTGAATCCAGGAGGATTGTTCTTTTATTTTTATGGCGGTGTAGACAGTTAACAGTACTTTGTAAGGGCCTTCCAGAGAGGTGACAGCAGGTATCTTCTTCTAAAAACTTTGATGTACACATGAGCTCTTGGTCAAACAGGATGACAAGGCCTGTCAGTTGACGGAGGCCATGCTCCTTTCACCTGTCAATGACATGCTGCAAGCATGTTAATTAGTTAGGCCCTCTGTGTAGGTAGTCATGGTATTGAATTGTTCACTTAGATCCCCACAGTGTCAGTCCAGGAATACAAGGTTTAGAGGTGCCAGTAGGCAGCGGGTGACAGAACACTGTTTCAAAATGGGTTAAACCATGTCTCCTCATTGGAGCATTCTGGATTTTTGTAAGGGCCGAAGGTAATGCTTCTGCCCATTTAAATCCAGTGTCTTGACAGACTTTTCTCAAAGTCCGTTTTATTTCTAGACTTTTACATTCCACTTGCCTGAGGATTGGGGATGACACAGGTTATGAAATTTTAATAAATATCCCCAATCCTTCTCAAGCAAGTGATTTATTTCTGCTGTAAAATGAGTCCTTTGATCTGACTCAATCCATAAAGGAATACCAGAACGAGGAATAATTTCAGTTACTAATTTCTTTACCACTGCTGTAGCATCAGCTCGTCTGGTCGGATAGCATCCAGTCTATCCACTAAGCGTGCAAACAGTAATCAAACAGTGAGAAAAGCCTAAAGCTGGAGGTAAATTTATAAAATCAATTTGGAGTGTCTTAAGGGACAGTCTGGGCCTTTGGGGCTTCCTGGAGAGTGTTGGTTTCCTCCAGAGATTTTGTGAGATTTACAAATAGTGCACTGGGAAATAATTTGGTCAGAGATATTGTAGATCTCAGGCCAGTACCAACTATATACATATTTTTTTTCTTAATTATCCCCCATTTGCACATATGTCCCATGTGATAGGAGATAATGGCAAGTCAAAAAGTTAAAAGAAAAGGGGCCACAGGGACCCTGTTTGGCCCAATATACAATCTATTTGATATTTATAGGTCTATTGCCAATAGGAGTGTCAGCAGAAATGAAGAAATGAGATTTCCAAATTGTGCCAAGTGCATGGCAGACTCCAAAGCCATATTTGGAGTCTGTGTAAATGGTGGCAGCTTTTCTTTTTGCCAATGTGCAAGTTCTAGTGAGGGCTATAACAAACTTGACTCAAAGCATTTTGGGGTAAGCTTTTGAGTGCCCTGAGATTTTTTGTCCTAAGTAACAGTTGCCCATACCTACTAGAGTCTAGACCTAGAGGCTTTATGGCCTCATTCAGCTAGAGTCTTTAAAAGAATGAGTCTAAGAGAGTGCCCTGTTTACAGAGCAAAAGATCATCAACATATTAAACAAGTACTGACCAAGAGCAGATCTCTGGGTAAAGGTTACAGAGTCTCAATTGGCTTAGAGAATTTGAGAGAATATTAAAGGAGACTCACAGTATCTCTGAGGTATTCAGGTCCATGTTAACTATCTCCCTCGGAAGGTGAGTGTAAAGAGAAACCGTGAATCAGGGTGTAACAGAATCAAAATGAAACTTGAGCAGACCAGAGGGCAATTACTGTATTCTGAAAGTCACATGAACTAAAAAGCATTTGAGTTAGTTTCTATCTTCTTGATAAAATATTTGATTTAAGAGCTTATTTATTTTAAGCTAATTAATTAGAAGTCTTTTATATACTCTGGTAGTGAAATATCATATACAAATGACATATACAGACACATAGACATATAGACATACAGACAGAAGCAGTTCTAATAGCTCTTATAATTTTTATTTGCCGATTAAATATTACTATTTTTTAAAATTCAGACTATCAATCTTTTAATTACTTATTTTAAGCAATTACTAGCTAGGCAACAATTTTGCCTTCAGTAAGATTTTGCCATTCCTGGAAGTGTCTGCTGCTTTAGGGGCTTAATACTTACACATGTATAGGTAGGCATTGTCAGAAAGTAGAGTACTCGGTTCTTCAGAAATTAAGGATCCTATTTTCACCTTGAATCTTGGCTTTGGTTCTCAGATCTCCATGATCAACTTAGGCCATGATTTTTCCTTACCCAAGCACATGGAAAAAGGAACAAAGGGACAGAACACAGAAATCTCTGTGAATCCCTGAAAGCTGGAGTTTGTACCCCCTGTAGTGTTGCCATTTACTGTTAGTTTCTGCCTGACCCAGTCAGACATTTGAGGTCTCTAAATGGATCTAAGCTAATTAATTTTCAGCTCCAATCTGATCCCAGACCTAATTTCGTTTCTGTTGTGACTTCTGAACCCAGTTAGGATCAAAAATTTGCTCAAACAAACTTAGATTGTTCAAAATACAAATCTGTGGCACTGTGGAATCCGAGAGAGAACTTACCCACAAGCCTCAGTTGCGGTGAGGAGCCAAGGACAGCAGGTCTGGCGGGGACCTCGCTTGGACTCTCCATGCTCCTGGGGGTCTCTGGGAGATCTATCTCGGAACCCACTTGTGATAAAGATTTTATTTAACAGAGTTTAATTGAGCCAAGAGCAATTCACAAATTGGGCAGCTGACCTAGAACAGGTCCAGAGAGCCTCTAATGTTGAGAAGATTCATGGACAGAAAAGAGACAGTGACATACAGACAATAGAAACAGCTGGATTGGTTCCAGCTCAGCGTCGGCCTTACTTAAACATAGTTTGAACAGTTGGCCGCCTTTGGTTGGCCAAAACTCTATGATCGGCAAAGAGGAAGAAGTAGAAAGCAGTGAAGATGAATGGAGCAAACTTTAGCCAGGACAAACAGCTGACATTTTTGCTTTTGAACTTTTAAACTAAAATATCCTTTTAAGTAAAACCAATAAGGCTCCACCAAGGTTAGACCTTAATCAGGTAAGCAAGCGGTGTCTTTAAGGAGGTGGAGAACAATTTTTACAAGATCTAGAAAAGCCACACAAAAACAGCTCAAAGAAAGAAAAGCCTCAAATAGTCATAAATGAGGCGTAATCCACAATTCTGTCCAGTCACATGTTCTAGGGTCCCAGCTTTTTAGCTGATCATTCATACATAAATACCTATAAGTCCCACATGCCTCCACAGAAGATAGGAAAGCAAAAGCCATGCACGGGAGGGAAGAGAATCAATGAATGGCAAAAGTTGTACAAACATCAAACCAGAACAGGCTCATTCCCTGCCAGGGAATCAAACCTAGGCTGCTGAGGTGAAAACAGAACTTTAACCTTTAGGTCATAAGGCAAACTGGCCTCTGCTGCCATTCCCACAGGGGCAGTGTTCAAAGGATTTTTATCTCTGTTTTAGAACAGATACTCTTCAATTTTGTCAAGAGAATTTTTAACGCTGGCCACAACATTATGTGTCTTTCTTTTAATCTAATTTCTTCTATTAATACAAATAAGGTAATTGTTTTGAATAAGAGATCTTGAAAACTTATTTTGAAAAATTTAGAAGTCATTTAATTTACAGGATCCATCTTTTGGCCATTAATCTCAGTAGTATATTTATTCCAAAAGCAACTCAATCCAGTGCCTCTTCATAGAAAACCCAGGTGGTAATTTTCCAGGTTTAGGCTGGGGAGGGCACAGAGAAGGCAGTTTCCAAGGTGTCCAAAAATTCACTCTCAGACATAGTCAAGATAAGAAAGAGGTTAGGACCTTTGAAGACAAAACCCCCCCTAGAGCTTGACAGGTTCTGTAGGAAGAGTGCACTTCTTACAGTCGTACCTGTCTCAGACCCGATCTCTGCAGACTGGCCGCCTGACATATTTCCGAGAAAGACATACCCCCCGGATGGCAGGAACTGAGGAGAAAACTCCCACTCTGTCACAAGACAAGCTCAGGGACATAAAACAGGACGAGAGGGGAACCTCATACGGTTTTTGTTTTCAGGGACCTGCAGCAAAGTTTGTCTTAATAGACGCCAGTCTAGTCAGGACTGTGTAACTGGCTCCTCTACAGGGCGGCTCCAACGTTGGGCTTTTGGGGTTCTAGGCCCAAGTTCCACCCTATGGTGCTCTTCCTTAAGACAAAAATGACTCAGAAAGACAATTGACGAAAAAACAACAGACAACAACAACAATAAAAGCTATTTCTGAGAGGAAAGGGAATCAGACAGTATGAATATTCACACCACAAAGTACCAAAAAATATACCAATGCCACAGTCTCTCCCAAGACAGTCACTCACAAAAACTTTTCTCTCATTAATCTTAAATTTGAAAAGGACAATGATCTTTCAGTCTGCTCATCCGGAGCCCACAGAGAGAGGAAAACCGGAAGTCTGACTGCTAAGTAAAGTATCTTACCATGTTGCCCGCTGGTCACAGTTCTGATTTTCCTCACTGCGGCTGTCAGGAGAGCAGAGAGGCTTTGAGATCCTTCTAGGCTACCCCAAACTGTAGGGGAGAGGGAGAACTGGTCCTTCCCCCACCCCCTAAAGTCCCTGAAAGATCAACGCACAATTAAGGGAGATTAATAAGACAAAGGTTTAGTTGCCATGCTGAAGTTCAGATATTTTTATACCTGTCTTTTTGGAGGGGAGGGGAAGTGAGGAGTGCAGGTAATTCTGTTTAAGGGTGACAAATGATGTTAGGGAGGACACAGGGATGGGGGAAACAGATTGACTTGTAAATTAACCTGAGAGACAGGTATTGTGTTCAAAATAATTTGGGCCAGGACTGGATGCATTCTTCATCTTCTTTCCTGCAATATATTGAGATATTAATAATAGGGAGAGGCTGGGAAGTCAATTGCTCCCTTTGATCTTTTGATCAGGTCAGTCTGGTTTATGTAGATAGAGGGAAAGCCTCTTAAAAGGGCCTGTTAATCTCTAAGAGCTTTTAATTCAAAATACTATTTATACCAAGAAGTCACATTTTGGGGTGAAATTACCTGAGCTCCTCCTTCAAGGCTCAGACTGGGACTTTAGAGTGCTATGGGATAAACTGGCAGCCCAGCTGGGGAGGTACCAGGCTGCCATCAGGGGAAGGAGGGGAGAGCTCTTGCTGTATTACCTTGGGGAGGGGTCACTGTCTGTCTGCCAGAGACATCAGCAGGTCAGACCAGCTCTGCAGGGGCCGGTGCAGGAGCACAGGGCTGAGGAGGGGTCAGTACCAGAGCTCAGCAGGGCTGGGGCCAGGATATGCACACAGCCTGGTGCACATAGCAGCTCCTCTGCTTTATTCCCCTGCGGTCCATCTGCACTTGCAAATTCATTTCCATTGCTTCTATTTTCCAGTGAAATGGGAAGCAAAATCATCAACTCACACGAAGATGAAATAGGAAGTGTTGGAAATTTCAGGCAAGAAGTAAAAAATATTCATCTACGAGAATGGGAGAGTGAATGAGCATGAGAAAGGTAACAGGAGTGCAAGGTAGCTCACAGTTACTGATCATGAATTTAAGGTAAGGCTAGTCACTATAGGTGTGCATTTTTTCTCTGACCACATTCAGCTGCCCAGGTACAGACTTGTACTAAGTGGGGAATTGAGTGCTGAATCAACAGCTGTTGAAGTAGTGAATGAATGAACACATGCAAAAGTTAAAAGGAGGATTCATTTAAGATGAGGGACGTGGGAGGAGGGCTTGAGCCCAGGAGTTCAAGGATACAGTGAGCTATGATCCCCGCACTGTACTCCAGCCTGGGTGACAGAGTAAATTCTCAGCTCTGAACAAATAAACAAACAAAAAACAACAACAAAACCAAAAACAAAATGCAGGAGGGTGATAGGGTATAGGGAGAAAGTTAAAAGCAAGACAGAGTGACTGAAGGTTAAAGATAGGGCATAACATCTAGTTCAGTGGCCAAGGCCCAAAAGGGCCACTGGTGACAGGGCTGCGCAGAGTGTGGCAGGAGCAGGCCTTTCTCTGAGAAAGGAAGGAGAGAAGAGAGAACAAGGGAGATGCATTTTGAGATGAAGGATAGAGAACCCGAGGGGAACCAGAAGCACCTGTCCTTTACCTGTCATAGGACTCATCACTTTCTGCCTGTTTGCATTTCTGAGTTTGACCCCAGAGTACACAAAACCCAGGCGCAGGAACCTTCTCTAGATGACTGACAGGTAATCTGTTATGTCTTTAACACCTAACACATGCCCCACCTATAACAGCTTCTCAGTAATTTTTATTAATTGAGTGAATCAATGCATGTATGAAGTAGGATCAGAAGTACTCTGCATGGATTTATAGGTTGGGGGTTAAGAAGACTGGACAAGCTGTGAAACAATGATGTGTGGTAGGCATTTGCAGATGAACATGGACATTGTTAATGTGCAATGAAATCCAAGCCTACTTGGAATGGTTGAATTTATTGTCAAGAAATGTATCCAGAAGGCAAACACCTATCACCACTCTCCTGCTTCCAACCTGTTATAATAATAATGCATCATCATCTGGATTATTATGACTTCCCAACTGGCTTCCACATTTCCACCTTTGTCCCCAACTAGTTTCTTCTCAACTACACTGTTAAAACACAAGACAGCTGCTGTCCATCTCTGCTCAAAACCCTCTGGAGGATCCCAGTGTGCCACTTAGTCCAGATCAAAGCCCTAATCAGGACTTCAACCTCTCCCCAAACTGCCCCACCCCCTTCCACTTACACCTCCTTTCCTGCTTGTCCCCTCTGGCTCATTCTACTCCAGCCACACTGGTCTCCTCTGTTCTTCAAACCCCCTGGGCACATCTCATGATAGGGGCTTTGGATTAGCTCCTCCTTTCCTCTGGAACATTCTTTTGCCAGACACTGGCATATCAGGGCTTTGAGGTGGGCATGACCTGGGATTCCAGGCATATATTATTGTCACTAAGAGTATTGGCAGTGAATATGTCAGAACAAGGGCTGTGAATGAGCTGAGGAAATTTTCCAGGAGGGTGGGAGAGGATTGGAGAGTTCTTAACAAATATAATAGAGAGATGCTTTGGGCTCAAACATTACTAACCAGATTGTCTACATCAGCAGCATCTGCTGGGTGTTTTCACACCATCTGTACTTATGAGAAAAGTACAATGAAAAAAGAATATCTGTCTTAGTATTGTTATAAAAATACTTTTCACAAAGCCTCCCTAAAAGGGTCCGGGGGCGTCCTTAGGGTTCTCTGGAACACAGTTTGAGAACTGTTGCTATAGATTATTGGTATCTTGCATTTATCAAGTCAGAAAGGGGCTCTGATTTTGTTATATGTTTTTCTTTTTCATCAATAGACATTGTCCATTATGAAATAGATTTTCTGCATCTATTAAAATAAATATGTAACTCTTTCCTTTAATTACCAACACAAAGAATTACAAAGATAGATGTTTCTGATGTTAAATTATTCTTGAATCCCTGCCATTAACTGTAGTCAATTATGATGTATTATTTTTTACACCCAGCTGAAATCACTTAGCTTTTCCCTGTGAGCTCTTTCCCCCTAGGGATGTCAACCACCTACCCAGTAAAGATAATTTTATAATTAATCTTCTTCTCTTAGGAATCCTCCTCAATGCCTCTTTCAGAAAAGAGGGCTATGCCAATTATCAATTTCTGTACTTTGAGCTCCACACCTACCCTTCTTTGCCCTGTTTGTGATGCTGGGGCTGGACCCTGTAAAGATTTCTTCTTGCTAGCTGGGCATGACTTTAATCTCTGCCCCTGGAGGGCACGGGAGGGGCAGGCAAGAAATAAACACATCTTTTCCTGGTCCTGCTGTGCTTCCTTCCAGCTCCTGCGTTGCTCATATGTCGTGCAGAGCACCCAGTGGCTCTAACCCCAGAGAGTTGCAGTGGCCCCTAATGCCAGGGCAATTTCCTGACAATGTCTGTGGCACCTCAGTAGGATTTCCAGGGAGTTCAGCAACACCTCACTTGACTTAGCTCAGGCTGCTGTAACAAAAGACTACAGCACACTGGGAGTTGGAGCTTCAACATATGAATTTTGAGAAGACACAACGTGTCCAGAGCACTGTGGCTTCCACAGCCTGTTTCCCAGGGAGCTCAGCAGGGTCCTACCTCCTGCCTCCATGTGGGCGGCTTCGGAGTAAGTTGAGGAGCCCCAGCTGCACTCCCAGGGTCCCACTACAACCTGGGCAGGTCCTTGCTAAGGTTCATTTGCACCTCAGTGCAGTTCTTCCTTGTCAGCTGTGGCTTGTGGCCCCCAGCAAACTCTCTGCCATCCAGTGGGAAATGGACTTTGCCACAAGATCTAAATCTCAGCCCTGAGGGGGCCCAATCTCAACTTCATACCTTCTTTTATTCCTTTCCCTTAGTTGTTAATCCTGTTACCACTTAACAATTCCTTGTATTGAAACTTCCCCTTTCACGTTATTGCCTGCTGTCTGTCCCTTGACCAGACCTGACTGGTAAAGGGGTCTTCTCTCTCCCCCTCGCTCTTCACTGCCACCACTGCCACAATTTTGACCTAGCGAAGGTGAGAAACTGCCAGGAAACACTCATAAAAAGGGTGGCATTACATCTTCATTTAGGCTTGCAATAGGCAATGAAAATAGAGTGGAGGGAAACTGCACTGAAGGCATTTTGTAGACGGGATGGACAGAAACTGGTTAATACTTGGATGTGTAGGTGCTGCTGAGTCATGAGGAGAAGATCAAGGTGGCAGTTCCCGGGGCAGGATTTCCCAGTCCAATCCTCCCATGTGTGTGTGCCGCCCCGAGACACAGAGACCCCGGAGGAGCTGAGACCCTGGGGGCAGACAAGGTAATAGGATGTGGTTGACAGGCACCTGGAAGGGCCTGGAAGTAGCAACAACGTAAGCACAGGGAGCTGGACAGGGAAGCGGGTCTGACTCAGGGAGGGGTTGGTGCAGGTGTCCGCGCTGTGCGACTGCTGAGATTATCTTTCCTACACCCAAACTCACGGGCACCAGCTACACCTAAACATGGGTGTTCATGGATCCCCCCTTCATATCAAACAGGCAGTCCTTACTGCAAAGAATAACACACAGTTTCAACACATTCAATCTCTTAAGCATTTATTAGACCCCTATTGTGTGCCCTCGACCAGCTTCTGTGCACACAGAAGTCAGTAACTCCATGTCCCTGCCCTCAGGGGCCCACAGCCCAGTCCCCGAGAGCAGAGAGAAGAGGAAGCTCAGTACTTGTCAGGCAGGCCTTTGGGTCTGAAGTGATTGGGGTCTTTGCCACTCCGCCCCCATTCGTTGGCAGCCTGGTCGGCCAGCGAGTCCTCTGCTCCGTGGCCCAGGAATTTCTGGATATCCTCTCTGGCGTTGCTGTGATGGAGGCAGGCAAGGAGGAGAGGAATCACCAGACAGGTGAGCAAGAGTGCACCCTCCCATACTCCGCTTTCCAAGGGCTCTGAGCAGAGCCCGGAACGTGAAGGAAGGAGGGGCTCAGCCCTCCTTACCCCGGGCTGGGCACCCTTATGCTGGAGGAGCAGCACCCAGAGGGAGAGGGCTGGGAATCACTCCATGGCCCTCCCTTGCGCTTTCTGGGGACAGGTTCACACATCTTCACCAGCCATGCTCTGGCTCAGCCAGCAGCCCAGGCCCTGACCTAGGCATGGATTGGGGAACAGGGTGGGCATTGGTGGCCCAGGCCCTAAAGGAACCTGCTCAGGGCCAGTCCCTGCTGATCCCCCAGGCAGGCAACCCCTGGCACCCATACTGGCATTCCCAGGAGCTCAAGATACCTGATCACTTCTGCAGCCCAGGCGCCCCCAGGCCCCCTCTGGGCAGCATCATAGTTCCCTCGAGCGTGGAAGTATTTATCTGAATTTTTGTAATTGGCATCTTTCATGTCAGAGTAGGCTCTCCACATGTCCCAAGCCCCTGGAAAAGAAAGGAAAAGGCAAAGGGACACCAGGTGAACCCAAAGACTCTCACAACACCTTAAAAAGGAATCAAAGAATGACAAATCTTCCACTGACTTTAAGATTTGAGTCTGTGACCCTAGCACCTTTGGATACCATGGGTTAGGAAGAACATTCCTTAATCCTGGTTGGCTTCTCAGGTAATTTGAGTGAGCGAGTGAGAGCTATGTAAGTGGGCACACGCGGGTTCTATTGTAGCTTGCTGTCTGACTGCTGTGGTGCCATGTGCTACACCTCACTAAAGGTTCCTGGTGATGTGTTTCAAGGCAGGAACTCTCAGAGGAATCATAACAGAATGGAATTCCTCAATGTCCCCACTGTGGAAGTATCAGACCAGGTAATTCTTTCTTTTCAGGGCTGTCCTGGGCACTGTGGGATGTTTACCACCATCCACGTCCTCTACCCGCTAGATGCTGGCAGCACATTCCCCAGTGAAACAAACACAAATATAATCCCAATATTGCCAACAGTCCCCTGGGCCACACCATTGCCCCTGGTCAAGAACCACTGTTACAGAATGAAGCTACATGTGGTATGATCCAGGCACGTATATGAGTGAGGTGGTCCATGGAAGACAGAGTCTGAGAAAGGCTGCGGACATAGCCAACTTCTGCCCTGACACATAAAAAATATATCCTTAAACTGAATACATGGAATTGTGAATTGAGTCCCTCTGAGTGTTAGGGTCATAAGTGTCCCTTACAACTGCCTAAAAAACTGTACTGAAGTTACAGTTGTTTCAGGAAGCCCTAGAGCAGCATTTCTCAGCCCTGGGTGTGCTTGCTTTCTTTCTTTCTTTCTTTCTTTCTTTCTTTCTTTCTTTCTTTCTTTCTTTCTTTCTTTCTTTCTTTCTTTCTTTCTTTCTTTCTTTCTTTCTCTCTCTCTCTCTCTCTCTCTCTCTCTCTCTCTCTCTCTCTCTCTCTCTCTCTTTCTTTCTTTCTTTCTTTCTTCTTCTTTTTTTCCCCCTTTATCACAGGCTTGTTCTATGAATGGCTGCACTTTCTAATCACCTGGAGAGAAATAGAAAGTCCCAATACCCAGGCCACACTCCAGGCTAATTTCTGCAGAGTCCTTGGGGCTGGGTGGTCACAGGCATGGGTAGGTTTTAATGCTCTGCAGGTGACTCCAACGTGTGGCCAAGATCCATAACCACTGAGCTCTAGCAGGTAGGGAGCAGACACATCTACCTGGAAGAGCTTTGCCCTCCTGCACAGCTGGCCTCAAACTTCTGCTCTGCCACCTGCTGACAGGCACGAAGTCCCTGGGCAAAGGACTCAGCTGCTCTAAGCCTCAGTTTTCTCACGTCCAAAGTGGGGGAAGATGCCTGCCTCACAGAGTTATTCTAAATTAAATGAGAAAACACTCAGCTCCCTGTGTGTTCCCTGATGTATGTCAGTTCCCACTTCCTGTCAAGTAGACTGGAGGGGGGAGGAAACTGATCTAGCCAGGAACGGGGACACTGGCAGAGCCAGGCTAAAGGCCCCTTTAAGTCATCCAGTGAGGAGAAAAGGCAGAAAGAGGGGAAGGAGAGAAGGAAGGATGGATGGAAGGAAGGAAGAAGAGAAAAATGTTAACAGATAGCTTTAATAATACTTCTCTGTAATTTTTGTTGTGGGTCATTTTATACCAATTTCAGACTTTATTTTAGTATTATATTGAAAACAAATAGCTTAGCTCCCCCTGGGAATCATGATCGTTCTTTGTCTAAGCTAGTAACACAAATTCCCAACTTCCTACTCTGTTCAGCAGCTCCCAAAACACCTGGCACGTTCTGGCGCATTGGGCAGCACAACCTAAGACAGTCGCTCAAACCTTAGCGAGTATACAAAAATACTCTGTGGTTTCTTGTTCCTGGATCGCCCCCACCACACCTGTGGCTCAGGGGCGTGTGTTATTGGTAAACATGACAGCAGGTTCTGGAACACGTACTAGAGCCGTGAACACAGCCCGAGAAACACCGAACTAGGGGACAGGACACATTCTAGCAAGTCAGGAGGACCTGAGCTGGGCCACCCAGCTCCCCCTTAGTTCATCACAGTCCCGGAGCAACACAGAAACTGATGACTCTAGAAGTCTCAAAACAGCCCTCCGAGAGCATCCTTGCGCCACTCGGGAGGTGCAGGGCGGCGGTTCTCTTCAGGGGTCCCGCGTGCCTTCCCCCTTCCAGACACCGCGCAGACGCCAGTGGCCTGGCCCCCGGGACGCAGGGCGGGGGCTGTGCCTGTGCGACGCGCCACCAGGGGGCGGCACAGCACCGCGGGGCGACCCGGCCCCGCCCTCACCCGAGCGCAGCATCCACTAGTGACCGGGGGCGGGGACCCCGCGGGCAGGTGGCAGGGCTCCCGGGCCTCTCTGCGGCTTCTCTAGCGGCCGCCCACATGCACCAGGCCCCGGGACCCGACTCAAGGGTGAATCCCGGGCCGGGACGCAGCCTCCTCCAGCAGCCTTACCTCCAGCAGCCTCGCCAAAGAACGAGAACCAGCCTCTGGCTCCCAGGACCAAGGAAAAGAAGAGCAGGCCCGTGAGAAGCTTCATGGTGCTGAAAGGAGAGGACAGGGTCAGGCAGTCCTGTCCACACTGGCTCGTCCTCCTTTGGGATTTGTATTCCAAAGGGAGCCTCGTTGTTTAATTAAGTCCCCTGGTTCTCATTGGAGTCTTAGCGGCTTATCTAGGAAGCCTCGCTGGGGACCTCACTCAGAGCCACAAGTCCTCAGGTGTGAACCCCTCAGCCCTGAACCCCGACTGTGTAAGAGGATCCCAGGAGGCGCGGGTGGAGGAAGAGGGGTTAGGACAGGGTGGCCCCTCCCTGAAGCAGCCTGTAGTCCAGCAAGGAGAATGACCACGTGGTCCCTCTGCCCAGCACAGAACTCACACGGGATACATATTAAATATAAGTATTTTTAAAAAGACAATGACAAACTTTTTTGGAAAGAGAAAAGGAAGTAAGTTTTCTAAAAAATCACTCTATGGAGTGTTCGCTCACCTGAGTTCTGGTGGAGCAGAGCTGCTGGTCCCTGCCTGCCAGGGAGCCGGGGCTGGTATTTATACTGAGCCTTCCTTGTGGGGTCATGCGAGGGAAGAAAAGGTCGTGGGGACAGTCCCTGCAGGTCATTTCCCCAACTAAACCTGTCAGGACACTTCCTGGACACCAGTGTTTTCTTCATCCACAGGTCATCTTCCCCAGTTGTGCAACCTGAGGAATCGGGATGGGTTTGCTCTGCCCTGGCAGCCGTGGGGTTGGCAGATGGGTCTGATCCTCAGAACTGGAGGCGGGGAGGCTACAGGGAAGGCGGTAGGGACCCCATGATGGCCACACCAGGGCTGCTGCAAGGTGTGGAGTGGAGGGCGGCTCTTCCACCCAGCACCTGCTGTACTGGTCATTTCCTCAGGATGGGCCCTGCTGGATGGTTTAGGCAATTAGGCAATGTCTTTTCTAAGTTGTCTCCTGGCTTGGGGCAATGCCAAGGAAGGGGCTTACTCCCTCTCCCACCCAATCCTGGAGACGCACACTGGGACACTGAGAGTGCTGTGGGATAAGTTGGCGGCCCAGCTGGGGAAGCGCCAGGCTGCCATCAGGGGAATGCAGGGAGAGCTGTTGCTGTGTTACCCTGGGGAGGGGCCACTGTCTGTCTGCCAGGACATCAGCAGGTCAGACCAGCTCTGCAGGGGCCGGTGCAGGAGCACAGGGCTGAGGAGGGGTCAGTACCAGAGCTCAGCAGGGCTGGGGCCAGGATATGCACACAGCCTGGTGCACATAGCAGCTCCTCTGCTTTATTCCCCTGCAGTCCATCTTCACAGCCTGAGGCCTAGACATTTGCAAAAACCCAACAAAATCTTTTGGAAAGGGGTAGGGCCAGGGAGGAGGTAAAGGAGAGCCAAGTGTCCTGGAAGCAGCAAATCGGGCTCCAGTCTACACAGTGGTGTTGTAGATTCTGTTCCGGAGCCCACACTGTAACACAGCACCCCCCCCACCCCAATACATCCCACCACCTTAAACCCATTGGAAGTGTACCTGCTAGGACAGGTCTACACACACACTGAAACACATACTAGGCAGGGTGGTGACATCCCCAGGGAGAAAGAGCTCACTGAGAAAAGCTAAATAATTCCAGCTCAGTGTAAAAAATAGCAACACATCATGATCGACTAAGGTTTATGGCAGGGATTCAAGAATAATTTAACATCAGAAACATCTATCTTTATAATTCTTTGTATTGGTAATTAAAGGAAACAGTTACATATTTATTTTAATAGATGCAGAAAATCCATTTCATAATTGATAATGTCTATTAATGAAAAAGAAAAACATATAACAAAATCAGAGCCCCTTTCTGAATTGATAAAGGCTAAATACCAATAATCTATAGCAACAGCTCTCAAACTGTGTTCCAGAAAACCCTAAGGATTCCCCATGTCCTTTTAGGGAGGCTTTGAGGTCAAAATTATTGTTATTTTAATACTACAACAGATATTCCTTTTTCGTTGTAATTTTCTCATGAGTACACACGGTGTGAAAAGTTCATTGATATGTGTTTGGATTTCCACATTGCAACTGACCTTTAAGAAACTACCACTTGTCCATTTTTGGTGTAGTATCATATAATAACCCCAATCATCTAAATATACTATTAAAATACCCTCCCGTTTCCAACTATATGTCTGTATATGAGGCTGAATTTTCTTCACATACTTCACCCTAAATAAAGTATTGCAACAGACTGAGGTGTGAGAATCCAGCTCTCTTCTAGTAATTCAGACATGAAAAAATTTTCAAAAATGCTAAACCATACTGTTCTTCTTACCAACATTTTGTTTTGAAAATAGTGATTTTTCATAAAAATATATTATTCATGTTAACATGTAATGGATTATTCTTCAAAAATAACTGATAAATGTCTTAAAGTTTTTCTTTCTGAATTGGTAAATATTGATATACAGAGTCTTCATCAAAAAGTTGTTTGGGGGCTCCAATATTTTTTTTTTTTTTGACAGAGTCTCGCTCTGTTGCCTGGGCTAGAGTGAGTGCTGTGGCGTCAGCCTAGCTCACAGCAACCTCAAACTCCTGGGCTCAAGCGATCCTCCTGCCTCAGCCTCCCAAGTAGCTGGGACTACAGGTATGCGCCACCATGCCCAGCTAATTTTTTCTATATATATATTTAGTTGGCCAGATAATTTCTTCCTATTTTTTAGTAGAGACGGAGTCTCGCTCTTGCTCAGGCTGGTCTCGAACTCCTGACCTCGAGCAATCCACCCACCTCGGCCTCCCAGAGTGCTAGGATTACAGGCATGAGCCATCGCGCCCGGCCAATAATTTTTGAGTGTGATGTGATCCTGAGACTAAAAAGTTTGAGAATCTTTCCTCTATAGCAAACATCATGTGGAATGAAGAAATTTCAGGTGCATTCTCAACAAGGCCAAGAAGAGACCAGATGTCCTGCTCTTACTGCTACTGTCCCACACACTCCTGGGGGACGTGTTTAATGCTGACTACAAGAAACACAGGAGGGGAAGAAGTGGAAGAGAAGAAAGGAAACTATCACTATTTCAAGATGACACATTTTCTTTTACATAGAAAATCCATCAGAATCAAATGACAAACTATTATTTAATAGAGCTATTAAGAGAATTCAGCATGACTACCATATTCAAGGTAAAATTTTAAAAATCGATAGCATTTCTTTGCAAGAATTCTTAACAGTTATAAACGACAACATAAATAGTACCGAATATATTACCTACCTAGGAAATAACCTTCAATAATGCACAAACTTTTATAGAGAAAATTTTAAACTCTGTTAAGGGATTAAAAAAATGGCAAAGTATGTCACACTCATGGAGATTTTGTTTTAGCTTAGCGAAGACAGCAATTCTTCCCATATTAACTTATAAATTCAATGCAATGTGAATCAAAAATTCCTCCTTCAATTTTTATCAGGAATGGAACAAATTCATTGTTTGTGGAAGAATAAAGTTAACTATGAATAGTTAAGTCAATTTTAAGAAACAAGAGCAAAGAGGGGACAGGTACGGGTCTCTGAGACGTGTGAGCGTGGGCTCAGCCACAGGTGGCGAGACCTCTGTGACTCCTGCCTCAGTCTACAGGGAAGGACTGAGAGTCATGTGCAGCAGTAGTTATGTCCAAAATAGGTACCAGAGAAGTAGGGCCACACAGCTTTGAAGATCCTCCTTACTCCAGGCCTAAATGAAACAACTGCATGTAAAGCTCTAAGCACAATGCTTGGCATTGGGGACCCACAGACTAGTGTGCGTACCCCATCCACTTTCCCACAGGGAATGTTAAAGTGACGTTGGACTGCATACTCCAGGGCACTATCCACCTCCCCTGATCACTCCAGGGCCAGGTCCCAGTAGACTAAGAACAGCCCCTGTGCCCAAGAGCATGCTGAAATTATTCAAACTGGCCAATCCTAAGCCTGTTTAAGTTGCCACAACTTTGCTTCCTGCAGAAACACAATTGAGAGTCTTGTGCATGTTTCCCCCATTCCCCTGCCTCCTCACTTGCCACCTGCTTCCCCGTGTGGTCCCCTGTGACACAGTATGTGCCCCCTTCTCTCGGGAACTGTGAGTAACAGACTGTCTGCAATGACAGTCATCTCCCGATCTGTTGGCATTGCCACGCCTGAATAACAATAGAACCTATATTTTAAAACTGAAATCTTCTCATTAAGAGTATTTCAAGCACAAGAGAGAGCCAAACTGTTGAACGTTCCCCCAAAAGAAAAACAGACACAAATGTCCACAGATGTACTCAGTGGGAGGGAAGCATCTTGAGTGAGCAAAACAGGAGTACTAGTGGGGACAGGTGACTGCTGGCCCTGAGGTGTGAAATGAAGTCAGGACTTGGAGCTTGTAAGTCTCTCACTGGATATGGGAGGGGGTGAAGTGAATGTCTGAGCAAAGATGTGGTATTTCCTTCCCTGAGGACCACCACCTATCTGAGGAATCCCACATTAGAGGTTAGGAAATGGGCAGTCCTGGTGCAAGTTAGGAACAGATTTGGGACATGTTATAGCCACAGCAAGCTGCAGGCTCAATTCTTCCTTGACTCTGAAACCTTTTTACTGGTCCTAATGCCCAGTCATTCCAGTCCTTTCCCAAGTGTGCCAGGCCTGCAGGTGAACCCATCTTTAGCCAAGAAGGAAAGGTTTGCCAATCAGGGGCTCAAGTTGTCATTAGCCTCAATCTTCCTATGTGCAGAACCTACCCCAGCTCACTTTATAACATCTGCTGGGGTTGCATCTCCTTGCTGTGAGTTCCCTACACCTGGGAATGAATGGGGTGAGCCTGGGCTCCTGAATAAGGTTGGGGGCCCCAGAGAGGTGGGGGTACCTGCCTCTGGGGAGTGTGTCCACCCAGCAGGTGTGATCAGGGAACATACACTATGGGGTTATGGAAGAAATGATGTGTCAAGAGAGATGTGAGTCTCCATTTAGACAGAGAGTGTCTTTGATTAAAGGAAATTGGAAGCCAAATCACTTGGATCAAAAAGTACTTTTTGTTTATTGAACCACTGTGTTGTAAACCACGTGTCCCTGAAGGTAAGAGAGCCTGGGGAGTTGCAAGATGCTTAGGACACGAGAGCCAAACAAGGACTCCTCCTCTTGCTAACTAATCAGATTGGGACAGACTCTCCTGTAATCTACAGATGTGGCTTTGCTCAATCATAAGCGGTAAGTTTCCCATGTTGGATTTTCCTGCCAATGGATGTAAAAGAAAAAGGAGTCTCTTCTTGATATAACATTTTATTGTCCATCTAAACTGCAAATCCTGTTTTTTACAATTACTGAACATGTTTAAAGATTTAGATATTCAAATAGCCCAACTGGTGAAGAAGGTTTAGTGATGATTCATAACATGTACTTATCAGTCACTTGAAAGTTAAACAAAGCTTAAGAAGAATTCTTGGGACTTAAAAATTTCCTGTCCCCAAGTGAGTTCTTAGCTTCACCACTACCACACAATTCCAGAAGAGATTTTGGGTTTGGAGATGTCTGTAGTTCATCAATCTCTCCTGCAAATGTTTGAAAAGAAATAAAGTGAACACTTTTTAAACAGAAAGCAGAGGGTTTGTATCTTCTGACAGCACCAGTCCAGACTCTGAGGGTGGCCCCTGCAGTCACTGACAGTGGCTGGTGACTGAATCCCCCTGGCTGTCCCTCGCCCTGACTCATCCCATCAGGTAGCGGCCAGCAGGCTTCAGAGAGGCAATGAGCCTCAGCCGGCAGCCTCAGGGGGCAAAGACACAGAGGAAGCACAGACAGGTTTGAATTCAGGATTTCCTGCTGCCCAGAGAACACAACTTGGAAGCTCAAGCTAGGAGGAAGGGGTTCTCTCTTCATCAGAGGTGGGTGGGCTTTGTAAGAAGGGACACACACCAAACAGAATTAGGAGTCCCTTAAAGAAACAGTTGGTCCTTTTACATTTCTGATGATTAGCTTGCTAAGTAGAAGAAACAGGAGGGAGGTCTTTTCTCCTGTCCTCCCCATGGCAGTAATTGCTAGCCTGCTGCCTGGAGGGCAGGAAGCAAAGTGGCAGGTGACCTTTGACAGCTGAGTCATTTCTGATTTTACATATTATGATGAGAGAGGATGGGAACGAACAATGAGGTCAGTACCTGGGGATTGTTGTCTTCTGGGGGAGACAGTAATCAGGATGGCTAGTGACACCTTGCTTTCTCTTTTCTTCCATTATACATTTTGTACACATCGTCTTTCCCATTTAACTTATTGGAATCTAACTGATTTATCATAAAATAAGCATGGGTTTCTCCCTTTACATGTATAATCATTTTCCCCTCAATTACAAGTCTTATTTTCATGGAGGCCTCCCTTGGAGCTGGTCATCCCCTGCGTCCTCCCATTTTATGCCCAATATCTAGTGCAGTGACAGCTGCATGGAAGGCACTCAGTGAATAGCTGGTGAATGAATAAATGAATGAATATGTCACTGTAGGAAATTCTGAAAACACAGAATAACATGAGTATTTCCCACTACGTGGAAACACAGGTACCATTTGATGGACAATGTCCTAGGATGTGTTTCACTAGGGGAACATGTCTTTGAGCAAAAATGGAATCATATTTTATTGCACTCTTTCCCTTAAGACATTACCTATACTCCCCCAGGTCATTAAATGTTCTTCCACAACATCAGTACATGATAGAGTTGAAGTCGTACTAGGTCTGTCTGTAATGGGAACTCCATGTCACAACCCCTACTGGGAAGGTGTTGTGGTGTTTTGTAATGGGACTTTCTGTTAGAAGTAGGCAAGGCGAAATGGAATGGGCACAAAGTCCGGGTTTCTGATCCAAGAGCTGAGACTGCTGTGACTGATGGCATTCTCCCAAACCAAACCTTCCAATCCGGAATTACCATAAACCACCTTCATCTTTTTCAGGTGTGTACAAGTTCCCAGAAAAGATCATTGGTTACAGGATGGAGGCAAGGAGCTGGGGTAGCAAGAGCGCTGGGCAAGGTGTGAGTGTCGTGGGGTCTGCTCCTTGAATGAGCCGTTTGTAGTCCCTACAGCTTCTCCATCAGAAAGGGATTTGGAGATGGATTTCTTCTTCATAAGTAAAAGAGTGTCACAGCTATGGGATGTGGTGTACATGTCAGAAAAATTAATAGGCTGTGACCTTGTAAAAGATGAATCCATAGGTAAACAGATCTCCCCTTTCCTGGGGGGAAAACCTGTGTCTCTTTTCAGTAATTAGAAATCTCACAAAGCCTGTTGCCTGCAAGTTTGAATGCTGTGTGTCAGCCTTAAAAACTAGCTGCTTTATACATTTTTCATATTAATCCCGTGTTGGGAGTATGCCTCACTGCCATTCACCGACTACTCTCTCTCTCTCTCTCCTTTCTGCCTCCATTGTCCCTCCGTACTCTAGAGGACTGTGAATAGCAGACCCCAGCACCATTGTGAGAGGGTCAGAAAGGCAACCCCACTGTTTCATCTGACAGTTCCCTTGGGCTTTGGGGCTCAGTTCTATGGGCACATCAGTGTCAGCTGACCACAGCTCAGCACCCCACACTCAGCCCAAAGCAATAAATAATCCCATCTGCTGGCCCTAACCCCTGTGTTGAACCACGGTTTCCTTACCCCTCTCGTGTCCCTGCTTTCACTGCACAGACACTCACTTCCCTGTGAGTCAGGCTCAGTCCTCCCTACAATTTACCTGCCTCTGCTCTACAGCCTTCCAATGAACTGTGGGTGAGAAGGTTCTGTGGGGGGATCCCCCTTTATCTTTGCCTATTAGCTTCCCCTGTAACAAAAACCTGACTCCTGCCCATGCCCTGTTGATTCCAGTATTCCCACCCTCACCCGCGGGCAGGTGTCCTGCGGTGCCTCCTGAACAGCCCAGTGGGAGAGAGAGGCCCACATCCACTTGCTGCCCACTGCCATTTCCACATGCTTCACCTCGAATTCTTTGTCATTTATCCTCTCTGAAATCACTGCCAAACTCTTTACCACTCTCTCTCCAGTTTGCTGATGTTATCTGCACAAGTGATTTCTGACAGAGAGGGATTTTCAAGCATACATTCCTGAAGACCCCCCCAAACTTGCTATAGCAGGACCACGAAGATTCTGGCCCAGGAATCTGCATTGTTAAAACACCCAGCAGATGCTGCTGATGTAGACAATCTGGTTAGCAATGTTTGGGCACAAAGCATCTATTGTATTTGTTAAGAACTTTCCAATCCTCTCCCACCCTCCTGGAAAATTTCCTCAGCTCATTCACAGCCCTTGTTCTGACATATTCATTGCCAATACTCCTAGTGACAATAACTATACGCCTGGAATCCCAGGTCATGCCCACCTCAAAGCCCTGATATGCCAGTGTCTGGCAAAAGAATGTTCCAGAGGAAAGGAGGAGCTAATCCAAAGCCCCTATCATGAGATGTGCCCAGGGGGTTTGAAGAACAGAGGAGACCAGTGTGGCTGGAGCAGAATGAGCAAGAGGGGACAAGCAGGAAAGGAGGTGTAAGTAGAAGGGGGTGGGGCAGTTTGGGGAGAGGTTGAAGCCATGATTAGGGCTTTGATCTGGACTAAGTGGCAGACTGGGATCCTCCGGAGGGTTTTGAGCAGAGATGGACAGCAGCTGTCTTGTGTTTTAACAGTGTAGTTGAGAAGAGATTAGTTGGGGACAAAGGTGGAAATGTGGAAGCCAGTTGGGAAGTCATAATAATCCAGATGATGATGCATTATTATTATAACAGGTTGGAAGCAGGAGAGTGGTGATAGGTGTTTGCCTTCTGGATACATTTCTTGACAATAAATTCAACCATTCCAAGTAGGCTTGGATTTCATTGCACATTAACAATGTCCATGTTCATCTGCAAATGCCTACCACACATCATTGTTTCACAGCTTGTCCAGTCTTCTTAACCCGCAACCTATAAATCCGTGCAGAATACTTCTGCTCCTACTTCATACATGCATTGATTCACTCAATTAATAAAAATTACTGAGAAGCTGTTATAGGTGGGGCATGTGTTAGGTGTTAAAGACATAACAGATTACCTGTCAATCATCTAGAGAAGGTTCCTGCGCCTGGGTTTTGTGTACTCTGGGGTCAAACTCAGAAATGCAAACAGGCAGAAAGTGATGAGTCCTATGACAGGTAAAGGACAGGTGCTTCTGGTTCCCCTCGGGTTCTCTATCCTTCATCTCAAAATGCATCTCCCTTGTTCTCCCTTCTCTCCTTCCTTTCTCAGAGAAAGGCCTGCTCCTGCCACACTCTGCGCAGCCCTGTCACCAGTAGCCCTTTCGGGCCTTGGCCACTGAACTAGATGTTATGCCCTATCTTTGACCCTCAGTCACTCTGTCTTGCTTAACTTTCTCCCTATACCCTATCACCCTCCTGCATTTTGTTTTTGTTTTTGTTGTTTTTTGATTGTTCGTTTGTTTGTTTGTTTCTTCAGAGCTGAGAATTCACTCTGTCACCCAGGCTGGAGTACAGTGGGGGGATCATAGCTCACTGTATCCTTGAACTCCTGGGCTCAAGCCCTCCTCCCATGTCCCTCATCTTAAATGAATCCTCCTTTTAACTTTTGCATTTGTTCATTCATTCAGTACTTCAACAGCTATTGAATCAGCACTCAATTCCCCACTTAGTACAAGTCTGTACCCGGGCAGCTGAATGTGGTCAGAGAAAAAATGCACACCTATAGTGACTAGCCTTACCTTAAATTCATGATCAGTAACTGTGAGCTACCTTGCACTCTTGTTACCTTTCTCATGCTCATTCAGTCTCCCATTCTCCTTGATGAATATTTTTTACTTCTTGCCTGAAAATTCCAACACTTCCTATCTCATCTCTTCGTGTCAGTTGATGATTTTGCTTCCCATTTCACTGGAAAATAGAAGCAATGGAAATGAATTTGCAAGTGCAGATGGACCGCAGGGGAAGAAAGCAGAGGAGCTGCTATGTGCACCAGGCTGTGTGCATATCCTGGCCCCAGCCCTGCTGAGCTCTGGTACTGACCCCTCCTCAGCCCTGTGCTCCTGCACCGGCCCCTGCAGAGCTGGTCTGACCTGCTGATGTCTCTGGCAGACAGACAGTGGCCCCTCCCCAGGGTAACACAGCAACAGCTCTCCCTGCATTCCCCTGATGGCAGCCTGGCGCTTTCCCAGCTGGGCCGCCAACTTATCCCACAGCACTCTCAGTGTCCCAGTGTGCGTCTCCAGGATTGGGTGGGAGAGGGAGTAAGCCCCTTCCTTGGCATTGCCCCAAGCCAGGAGACAACTTAGAAAAGACATTGCCTAATTGCCTAAACCATCCAGCAGGGCCCATCCTGAGGAAATGACCAGTACAGCAGGTGCTGGGTGGAAGAGCCGCCCTCCACTCCACACCTTGCAGCAGCCCTGGTGCGGCCATCATGGGGTCCCTACCGCCTTCCCTGTAGCCTCCCCGCCTCCAGTTCTGAGGATCAGACCCATCTGCCAACCCCACGGCTGCCAGGGCAGAGCAAACCCATCCCGATTCCTCAGGTTGCACAACTGGGGAAGATGACCTGTGGATGAAGAAAACACTGGTGTCCAGGAAGTGTCCTGACAGGTTTAGATGGGGAAATGACCTGCAGGGACTGTCCCCACGACCTTTTCTTCCCTCGCATGACCCCAGTAGGGAAGGCTCAGTATAAATACCAGCCCCGGCTCCCTGGCAGGCAGGGACCAGCAGCTCTGCTCCACCAGAACTCAGGTGAGCGAACACTCCATAGAATGATTTTTTAGAAAACTTACTTCGTTTTCTCTTTCCAAACAAGTTTGTCATTGTCTTTTTAAAAATACTTATATTTAATATGTATCCCGTGTGAGTTCTGTGCTGGGCAGAGGGACCACGTGGTCATTCTCCTTGCTGGACTACAGGCTGCTTCAGGGAGGGGCCACCCTGTCCTAACCCCTCTTCCTCCACCCGCGCCTCCTGGGATCCTCTTACACAGTCGGGGTTCAGGGCTGAGGGGTTCACACCTGAGGACTTGTGGCTCTGAGTGAGGTCCCCAGCGAGGCTTCCTAGATAAGCCGCTAAGACTCCAATGAGAACCAGTGGACTTAATTAAACAACGAGGCTCCCTTTGGAATACAAATCCCAAAAGAGGATGAGCCAGTGTGGACGGGACTGCCTGACCCTGTCCTCTCCTTTCAGCACCATGAAGCTTCTCACGGGCCTGCTCTTCTTTTCCTTGGTCCTGGGAGCCAGAGGCTGGTTCTCGTTCCTCGGCGAGGCTGCTGGAGGTAAGGCTGCTGGAGGAGGCTGCGTCCCGGCCCGGGATTCACCCTTGAGTCGGGTCCCCGGGCCTGGTGCATGTGGGCGGCCGCTAGAGAAGCCGCAGAGAGGCCCGGGAGCCCTGCCACCTGCCCGCGGGGTCCCCGCCCCCGGTCACTAGTGGATGCTGCGCTCGGGTGAGGGCGGGGCCGGGTCGCCCCGCGGTGCTGTGCCGCCCCCTGGTGGCGCGTCGCACAGGCACAGCCCCCGCCCTGCGTCCCGGGGGCCAGGCCGCTGGCGTCTGCGCGGTGTCTGGAAGGGGGAAGGCACGCGGGACCCCTGAAGACAACCGCCGCCCTGCACCTCCCGAGTGGCGCAAGGATGCTCTCGGAGGGCTGTTTTGAGACTTCTAGAGTCATCAGTTTCTGTGTTGCTCCGGGACTGTGATGAACTAAGGGGGAGCTGGGTGGCCCAGCTCAGGTCCTCTTGACTTGCTAGAATGTGTCCTGTCCCCTAGTTCGGTGTTTCTCGGGCTGTGTTCACGGCTCTAGTACGTGTTCCAGAACCTGCTGTCATGTTTACCAATAACACACGCTCCTGAGCCACAGGTGTGGTGGGGGCGATCCAGGAACAAGAAACCACAGAGTATTTTTGTATACTCGCTAAGGTTTGAGTAATTGTGATAGGTTCTGCTGCCCAATGTGCCAGAACGCGCCAGGTGTTTTGGGAGCTGCTGAACAGAGTAGGAAGTTGGGAATTTGTGTTACTAACTTAGACAAAGAACGATCATGATTCCCAGGGGGAGCTAAGCTATTTGTTTTCAATATAATACTAAAATAAAGTCTGAAATTGGTATAAAATGACCCACAACAAAAATTACGGAGAAGTATTATTAAAGCTATCTGTTAACATTTTTCTCTTTTTCCTTCCTTCCTTCCTTCCTTCCTTCCTTCCTTCCTTCCTTCCTTCCTTCCTTCCTTCCATCCATCCTTCCTTCTCTCCTTCCCCTCTTTCTGCCTTTTCTCCTCACTGGATGAATTAAAGGGGCCTTTAGCCTGGCTCTGCCAGTGTCCCCCTTCCTAGCTAGATCAGTTTCCTCCCCCCTCCAGTCTACTTGACAGGAAGTGGGAACTGACATACATCAGGGAACACACAGGGAGCTGAGTGTTTTCTCATTTAAGTAAGAATAACTCTGTGAGGCAGGCATCTTCCCCCACTTTGGATGTGAGAAAACTGAGGCTTAGAGCAGCTGAGTCCTTTGCCCAGGGACTTAGTGCCTGTCAGCAGGTGGCAGAGCAGAAGTTTGAGGCCAGCTGTGCAGGAGGGCAAAGCTCTTCCAGGTAGATGTGTCTGCTCCCTACCTGCTAGAGCTCAGTGGTTATGGATCTTGGCCACACGTTGGAGTCACCTGCAGAGCATTAAAACCTACCCATGCCTGTGACCACCCAGCCCCAAGGATTCTGCAGAAATTAGCCTGGAGTGTGGCCTGGGTATTGGGACTTTCTATTTCTCTCCAGGTGATTAGAAAGTGCAGCCATTCATAGAACAAGCCTGTGATAAAGGGGGAAAAAAAGAAGAAGAAGAAAGAAAGAAAGAAAGAAAGCACAGCCAGGGCTGAGAAATGCTGCTCTAGGGCTTCCTGAAGCAACCGTAACTTCAGTACAGTTTTTTAGGCAGTTGTAAGGGACCCTTATGACCCTAACAGTCACAGGGACTCAACTCACAATTCCATGTATTCAGTTTAAGGATACATTTTTTATGTGTCAGGGCAGAAGTTGGCTATGTCCGCAGACTTTCTCAGACTCTGTCTTCCATGGACCACCTCACTCATATACGTGCCTGGATCGTACCACATGTAGCTTCATTCTGTAACAGTGGTTCTTGACCAGGGGCAATGGTGTGGCCCAGGGGACTGTTGGCAATATTGGGATTATATTTGTGTTTGTTTCACTGGGGAATGTGCTGCCAGCATCTAGCGGGTAGAGGACGTGGATGGTGGTAAACATCCCACAGTGCCCAGGACATCCCTGAAAAGAAAGAATTACCTGGTCTGATATTTCCACTGTGGGGACATTGAGGAATTCCATTCTATTATGATTCCTCTGAGAGTTCCTGCCTTGAAACACATCACCAGGAACCTTTAGTGAGGTGTAGCACATAGCACCACAGCAGTCAGATAGCAAGATACAATAGAACCTGCGTGTGCCCACTTACATAGCTCTCACTCGCTCACTCAAATTACCTGAGAAGCCAACCAGGATTAAGGAATGTTCTTCCTAATCCATGGTATCCAAAGGTGCTAGGGTCACAGACTCAAATCTTAAAGTCAGCGGAAGATTTGTCATTCTTTGATTCTGTTTTAAGGTGTTGTGAGAGTCTTTGGGTTCACCTGGTGTCCCTTTGCCTTTTCCTTTCTTTTCCAGGGGCTTGGGACATGTGGAGAGCCTACTCTGACATGAAAGACGCCAATTACAAAAATTCAGATAAATACTTCCACGCTCGAGGGAACTATGATGCTGCCCAGAGGGGGCCTGGGGGTGCCTGGGCTGCAGAAGTGATCAGGTATCTCGAGCTCCTGGGAATGCCAGTATGGGTGCCAGGGGTTGCCTGCCTGGGGGATCAGCAGGGACTGGCCCTGAGCAGGTTCCTTTAGGGCCTGGGCCACCAATGCCCACCCTGTTCCCCAATCCATGCCTAGGTCAGGGCCTGGGCTGCTGGCTGAGCCAGAGCTTGGCTGGTGAAGATGTGTGAACCTGTCCCCAGAAAGCGCAAGGGAGGGCCATGGAGTGATTCCCAGCCCTCTCCCTCTGGGTGCTGCTCCTCCAGCATAAGAGTGCCCAGCCCGGGGTAAGGAGGGCTGAGCCCCTCCTTCCCTCACGTTCCGGGCTCCGCTCAGAGCCCTTGGAAAGCAGAGTATGGGAGGGTGCAGTCTTGCTCACCTGCCTGGTGATTCATCTCCTCCTTGCCTGCCTCCATCACAGCAATGCCAGAGAGGATATCCAGAAATTCCTGGGCCACGGAGCAGAGGACTCGCTGGCCGACCAGGCTGCCAACGAATGGGGGCGGAGTGGCAAAGACCCCAATCACTTCAGACCCAAAGGCCTGCCTGACAAGTACTGAGCTTCCTCTTCTCTCTGCTCTCGGGGACTGGGCTGTGGGCCCCTGAGGGCAGGGACATGGAGTTACTGACTTCTGTGTGCACAGAAGCTGGTCGAGGGCACACAATAGGGGTCTAATAAATGCTTAAGAGATTGAATGTGTTGAAACTGTGTGTTATTCTTTGCAGTAAGGACTGCCTGTTCGATATGAAGGGGGGATCCATGAACACCCATGTTTAGGTGTAGCTGGTGCCCGTGAGTTTGGGTGTAGGAAAGATAATCTCAGCAGTCGCACAGCGCGGACACCTGCACCAACCCCTCCCTGAGTCAGACCCGCTTCCCTGTCCAGCTCCCTGTGCTTACGTTGTTGCTACTTCCAGGCCCTTCCAGGTGCCTGTCAACCACATCCTATTACCTTGTCTGCCCCCAGGGTCTCAGCTCCTCCGGGGTCTCTGTGTCTCGGGGCGGCACACACACATGGGAGGATTGGACTGGGAAATCCTGCCCCGGGAACTGCCACCTTGATCTTCTCCTCATGACTCAGCAGCACCTACACATCCAAGTATTAACCAGTTTCTGTCCATCCCGTCTACAAAATGCCTTCAGTGCAGTTTCCCTCCACTCTATTTTCATTGCCTATTGCAAGCCTAAATGAAGATGTAATGCCACCCTTTTTATGAGTGTTTCCTGGCAGTTTCTCACCTTCGCTAGGTCAAAATTGTGGCAGTGGTGGCAGTGAAGAGCGAGGTGGAGAGAGAAGACCCCTTTACCAGTCAGGTCTGGTCAAGGGACAGACAGCAGGCAATAACGTGAAAGGGGAAGTTTCAATAGAAGGAATTGTTAAGTGGTAACAGGATTAACAACTAAGGGAAAGGAATAAAAGAAGGTATGAAGTTGAGATTGGGCCCCCTCAGGGCTGAGATTTAGATCTTGTGGCAAAGTCCATTTCCCACTGGATGGCAGAGAGTTTGCTGGGGGCCACAAGCCACAGCTGACAAGGAAGAACTGCACTGAGGTGCAAATGAACCTTAGCAAGGACCTGCCCAGGTTGTAGTGGGACCCTGGGAGTGCAGCTGGGGCTCCTCAACTTACTCCGAAACTGCCCACATGGAGGCAGGAGGTAGGACCCTGCTGAGCTCCCTGGGAAACAGGCTGTGGAAGCCACAGTGCTCTGGACACGTTGTGTCTTCTCAAAATTCATATGTTGAAGCTCCAACTCCCAGTGTGCTGTAGTCTTTTGTTACAGCAGCCTGAGCTAAGTCAAGTGAGGTGTTGCTGAACCCCCTGGAAATCCTACTGAGGTGCCACAGACATTGTCAGGAAATTGCCCTGGCATTAGGGGCCACTGCAACTCTCTGGGGTTAGAGCCACTGGGTGCTCTGCACGACATATGAGCAACGCAGGAGCTGGAAGGAAGCACAGCAGGACCAGGAAAAGATGTGTTTATTTCTTGCCTGCCCCTCCCGTGCCCTCCAGGGGCAGAGATTAAAGTCATGCCCAGCTAGCAAGAAGAAATCTTTACAGGGTCCAGCCCCAGCATCACAAACAGGGCAAAGAAGGGTAGGTGTGGAGCTCAAAGTACAGAAATTGATAATTGGCATAGCCCTCTTTTCTGAAAGAGGCATTGAGGAGGATTCCTAAGAGAAGAAGATTAATTATAAAATTATCTTTACTGGGTAGGTGGTTGACATCCCTAGGGGGAAAGAGCTCACAGGGAAAAGCTAAGTGATTTCAGCTGGGTGTAAAAATAAGAATACGTCATAATCGACTAAGGTTAATGGCAGGGATTCAAGAATAATTTAACATCAGAAACATCTATTTTTGTAATTCTTTGTATTGGTAATTAAACAGTTACATATTTATTTTAATAGATGCAGAAAATCTATTTCATAATGGAGAATGTTTATTGATGAAAAAGGAAAACATATAACAAAATCAGCATCCCTTTCTGACTTGATAAATGCAAGATACCAATAATCTATAGCAACAGTTCTCAAACTGTGTTCCAGAGAACCCTAAGGATTCCCCCAGGCCCTTTTAGGGAGGTTTTAAGGTCAAAATTATTTTTATTGTAAAACTAAGACAGATATTCCTTTTTTTTGTACTTTTCTCATAAGTACAGATGGTGTGAAAAGTTCATTGATATGGGTTTGGATTTCCATATTGCAACTCACCTTTAAGAAACCACCACTTTTTGACCCAGTGCAGTGCTCATGCCTGTAATCCTAGCACTCTGAGAGGCCAAGGCTGGAGGATCACTTGAGGTCTGGAGTTCAAGACCAACCTGAGCAAGAGCGAGACCCTGTCTCTACTAAAAATTGAATGACTAAAAATAGAACATGGCGGCACGTGCCTGTAGTCCCAACTACTGAGGAGGCTGAGGCAGGAGGATTGTTTGAGCCCAGGAGTTTGAGGTTGCTGTGAGCTAGGCTGACTCCATGGCACTCTAGCCCAGGTAACAGAGAGAGACTGTCTCAAAAAAGAAAGAAAGAAAGAAAGAAAGAAAGAAAGAAAGAAAGAAAGAAAGAAAGAAAGAAAGAAAGAAAGAAAGAAAGAAAGAAAGAAAGAAAGAGAAAGAAAGAAAGAAAGAAAGAAAGAAAGAAAGAAAGAAAGAAAGAAAGAAAGAAAGAAAGAAAGAAAGAAAGAAAGAAACTACCACTTGTCAATTTTTGGTGTAGTATCATATAATGGCCACAATTATCTAAATATGCTATTAATTACTTTCTCCTTTTCCAACTATATATCTGTATATGAGGCTGAATTTTCTTCAAATACTTCAACCTAAATAATGTATTGCAACAGACTGAGGTGTGAGAATCCTGCTATCTTCTGTAATAGTAATGCAGACATGAAAAAATTTTCAGAAATGCTAAAACAATTCTTCTTAACAACTTTTTGTTTTGAAAATGCTTATTTTTCATAAAAATATATTATTTATGTTAACATGTAATGAATTTATTATTTTAAAAAATAACCGATAAATGTTTTAAATTTTTTCTTTCTGAATTGGTAAATATTGATATACAGAGTCTTCATCAATAACAGTTCTTTGAGGGCTTCAATACTTTTTGAGTGCAATGGGATCCTGAGACTAAAAAGTTTGAGAATCTTTCCTCTATAGCAAACACCATGTGGAATGAAGAAATTTCAGGTGCATTCTCAACAAGGTCAAGAAAGAGACCAGGGTGTCCTGCTCTTACTGCTACTGTCCCACACACTCCTGGGGGACATGGTTAATGTTGACTACAAGAAACACAGGTGGGTAAGAAGTGGAAGAGAAGAAAGGAAATTATCACTATTTCAAGATGACACATTTTCTTTTACATAGAAAATCCATCGGAATCAAATGACAAACTATTATTTAATAGAGCTATTAAGAGAATTCAGCATGACTACCATATTCAAGGTAAAATTTTAAAAATCGATAGCATTTCTTTGCAAGAATTCTTAACAGTTATAAACGACAACATAAATAGTACCGAATATATTACCTACCTAGGAAATAACCTTCAATAATGCACAAACTTTTATAGAGAAAATTTTAAACTCTGTTAAGGGATTAAAAAAATGGCAAAGTATGTCACACTCATGGAGATTTTGTTTTAGCTTAGCGAAGACAGCAATTCTTCCCATATTAACTTATAAATTCAATGAAATGTGAATCAAAAATTTCTCCTTCAATTTTTACCAGGAATGCAACAAATTCATTGTTTGTGGAAGAATAAAGTTAACTATGAATAGTTAAGTCAATTTTAAGAAACAAGAGCAAAGAGGGGACAGGTACGGGTCTCTGAGACGTGTGAGCGTGGGCTCAGCCACAGGTGGCGAGACCTCTGTGACTCCTGCCTCAGTCTACGGGGAAGGACTGAGAGTCGTGTGCAGCAGTAGTTATGTCCAAAATAGGTACCAGAGAAGTAGGGCCACACAGCTTTGAAGATCCTCCTTACTCCAGGCCTAAATGAAACAACTGCATGTAAAGCTCTAAGCACAATGCTTGGCATTGGGGACCCACAGACTAGTGTGCGTACCCCATCCACTTTCCCACAGGGAATGTTAAAGTGACATTGGACTGCATACTCCAGGGCACTATCCACCTCCCCTGATCACTCCAGGGCCAGGTCCCAGAAAACTAGGGACAGCCTAGTTGGACATGCCCAAGAGCATGCTGAAATTATTCAAACTGGCCAATCCTAAACCTGTTTAAGCTGCCACAACTTTGCTTCCTGCAGAAACACAATCGAGACTCTTGTGCATGTTTCTCCCACTTCCCCACCTCCTCACTTACCACCTGCTTCCCCGTGTGGTCCCTTGTGACACAGTATGTGCCCCCTTTTCTCGGGAACTGTGAGTAACAGACTATCTTTGCAATGACAGTCATTTGCAACACACAAAGCAAAGTGGCAGGTGACCTTTGACAGCTGAGCCATTTCTGATTTTACTTATTTTAATGGGACAGGATGGGAATAGGCAATGAGGTCAGTACCTGGGGATTGTTGTCTTCTGGGGGAGACAATAATCAGGATGGCTAGTGACACCTTGCTCTCTCTTTTCCTCCATTATATGTTGTGTACACATAGTCTTTCCCATTTAACTTATTGGAATCTTACTGATTGATCATCAAATAAGCAGGCGCTTTCTCCCTATACATGTATAATCATTTTCCCCTCAATTACAAGTCTTATTTTCATGGAGGCCTCCCTTGGAGCTGGTCATCCCCTGTGTCTTCCCATTTTATGCCCAATATCTAGTGCAGTGACAGCTGCATAGAAGGCACTCAGTGAATAGCTGGTGAATGAATAAATGAATGAACGTGTCATTGTAGGAAATTCTGAAAGCACAGAATAACATGAGTATTTTCCACTACCTGGAAACACAGGTACCATTTGATGAACAAAGTCCTAGCATGTGTTTCACTAGGGGAACGTGTCTTTGAGCAAAAATGAAATCATATTCTATTGCATTCTTTCCCGTAAAACATTACCTATACTCCCCCAGGTCATTAAATGTTCTTCCACAACATCAGTACATGACAGAGTTGAAGTCATACTAGGTCTGTCTGTGATGGGAACTCCATGTCACAACTCCTACTGGGAAGGTGTTGTGGTGTTTTGTAATGGGACTTTCTGTTAGAGATAAGTAAGGCAATACGGATGGGGACAAAGTCCAGGTTTTTGCTCCCAGAAGCAGAGACTGCTATGACCGATGGCATTCTCCCAAACCAAATCTTTGAGCCTGGAATTACCATAGACCACTCTCATCATTTTAAGGGATGTGTGAGTTCCCAGAAAAGAGCAATTGTTACACGATGGAAGCAAGGAGCTGGGGTAGAAAAAGCCCTGGCCAAGGTGTTGTGAGTGTCGTGGGGTCTGCTCCTTGAGTAAGTCATCAGCTTCTCCAGCAGAAAGAAATGTGAAGGCAGATGTCCTTTTAATGAGTAATAGGGAGTCACACCTAGGGGATGTGGTGTACGTGTCAGAACAAATAAATGGGCTGTGACTTTATAAAAGATGAAATCATAGATACACAAATCTCCTCTTTCCTAGGGAGAAAGCTGGGATCCTCTTTTTGGTAATTAGAAATCTCAAAGAGCAGAAGACCTGGCCCCTTAGGCCTGTTGCCTGCAAGTCTGAATGCTGTGTGTCAGCTTTGAAAACCAGCTTCTGGTGAGTGTGGTGGCACCCAGCTGTAGTCCCAGCTACTCACGAGGCTGAGGCAGGAGGGTTCCTTGAGCCCAGGAGTTTAAGGTTGCAGTGAGCTGTGATGACACCACTGCACCAGGGCGACAGAGTAAGACTCTGTCTCAAAAACAAACAAACAAAAACAAACAAACAAATTAGCTTCTTCTTTATAAATTTTTCATATTAACACATGTTGGGAGTATACCTCACTGGTGTTCCCTGACCACTCTCTCTTTTCCTCCTCTGTTGTCCCTCTGTCCTCTAGAGAATTTCTATGAATAGCAGATCCCAGCAGCATTGCGAGAAGGTCAGAAAGGCATCCTCACTGTTTCTTCTGACAGTTCCCTTGGGCTTCGGGAATCAGTTCTATTGGCCCATCAGTATCAACCCTCGATAGCTCAGCACTCCACACTCAGCCCAAAGCAATAGACAATCCCAGCCTATGAGGCCTAACCAGTGTGCTCACCACGGTTTCCTTACCCCTCTCATGTCCCTGCTTTCACTGCACAGACACTCACTTCCCTGTGAGTCAGGCTCAGTCCTCCCCACACTCTAGCTGCGCCTCCTCTACTGCCTTCCAATGAACCATGGGTGAGAAGGTTCTGCGGGGGGATCCCCCTTTATCTTTGCCTATTTGCTTCCCCTGTAATGAATACCTGACCCCTGCCTGTGCCGTGTTGGTTCCACAGTATTCCCACCCTCACCCGAGGGGCAGGCGTCCTGCGGTGCCTCCTGAACAGCCCAGTGGGAGAGAGGGCCCACATCCACTTGCTGCCCACTGCCATTTCCACATGCTTCACCTCGAATTCTTGTCATTTATCCTCTCTGAAATCACTGCCAACTCTTTACCACTCTCTCTCTCCAGTTTGCTGATGTTATCTGCACAAGTGATTTCTGACAGAGAGGGATTTTCAAGCATACATTCCTGAAGACTCCCCCAAAGTTGCTATACCAGGACCATGAAGATTCTGGCCCAGGAATCTGCATTGTTTAAACACCCAGCAGATGCTGCTGATGTAGACAATCTGGTTAGTAATGTTTGGGCACAAAGCATCTCTCTATTGTATTCGTTAAGAACTTTCCAATCCTTTCCCACCCTCCTGGAAAATTTCCACAGCTCATTCACAGTCCTTGTCCTGACATATTCACTGCCAGTACTCTTAGTGACAATAACTATATTGTTGAACCCTCCGGCATACTGGAATCCCAGGTCATGCCCACCTCAAAGCCCTGTGTCCAGTTTGTTTTTATTCTACCTAAAGAATGGCTCTCATATGAGTTTCCCTCCTCTTTATTGCCACTAACTTTGAATTCAGATCCAGGCAAAAATTATCCTCCCTGGAAGAGCCTTCCCGGTAGCCACACCCCACATTCTGGGCAAGAGTTTGTGGCTCCCAAGCACGTGGGTCACATCTGCTGGGTCATCTTACCCCTCCCCTCAGAGCTGGTTTCACATGTGTCAGTTCCCCTGCTGGACTGCCGGCCCCTCTAACATAACTAACATGTGGACAGCAGTTTATAGGTCATAAAAATGATTTCCTTTCTATTTTCCTGTGTAACTTTCCATTCATTTGACAACATTTACTATTCTAAAGGGGAAGTGAGATATGTAGACAGACACAACACAATTTAACAAGAGCCTAAACAGAGGCACACACTGGTGGCATTCCAAACTCTACCAGGGTATGGCAGGCCAGTGAATAGTAATATAATGACTGCTGATTTTTTTTTTTTTTACTGAGAATGCAAGACTATGCTCTATGTTATCATGCTTTATTTGATCTAAGTCACAGAGAATCTTTGAGGATCTTGGTGAAGACACTGAGGTTTAGAGGTACATGTTTAGGACCTTCTGTGAGGTCACACAGGAAACGGAGGCAGAGCCAGGATTGCAGGCTGGTTTGTCTGACTCCAGAACTGGTGACACACTAAACAAGGCCAAGAAGGTCAGCAGTGGAGACCCCCTCTCCACTCTAGCATGATAGGGAACATGCTAAGACCAGTGAATTCATGAGCATGGGCCCTGTCATACTTCTTTCCTATAAAATTAGCTCCTTGATCAGGATCAATATGCCTGTGGCTCTCTCACTACTGGATAAGTGTGGATGTGCTATTCTGCCAGAACCCCAGATTGTAGTTGGAGGGTTTCCTAGAGACTACAGATGGAGGACCCATCAGTACTTCATATACCAGGCCAGGAGCTGGGCTGCATCTGCAGGTAGGGAGGTCAGGGAGCTCAGCTGTGGAGATCTGGGGACAGTAGGGTGAGAAAAGGGCAAGGAAGTGGGTCGTCGGGGGAGAGGGATGACCCAGCTTGCAATGATGGCTGGGTACCTACTGATTCTTACTTCTAATGGAGGTTCCACTTAACTTTCGTAACAGGCCAGACAATAGAAGAATCAAACAACAGAAGAATCTCCCCACTGTGCCCTCTTCCCACCCCCACTGCCTTGCCAGGATTCCTAGCCTGGCTTCTCTGGAAACAGAGCTGATCCAAAGTCTGCCATGCAGGTGTTTTACTTGGGAATGACCTTGGGGATCAGGGGTGAGAGAAGGGGCAGTAAAACAGAAAGGAGCAAGGCTAATGCCAGGACATGTTACAGGGCTGGCCACACGTAAAGGCCACATGACTGGTGCTCAATCCCACTGGGACTTTCTGAGGAACACAGGAAAAAGTGTCCCCGCACCCTCCACTAGGAGTCAGAAGACAAAAGCACCGACCCACTGGCTTCCATCTCCCATTGGTCACAGGTGTCCCCCAGCGCTAACTTTCCTGCCTCTCTTGGCTGTGCACACGTGGGTGCCCACGAGTTTCCCTGGAGTGTGCAGTGCAAGGTCCATGGAGCCCACCCAAAGCAAGGTGCTGCCAGGCTGTGCCTGCGTGACACGGATCCAAGCCCACGTGGAGCTCACCGCTGTGGCACTGCCTGGAGAAAGAGGCGGCGGCTAGCGGCTCTCAAGTTGTTCCTTGGCCACTTCTGGTACACGGTGCGATGCTGTGCTTTTCTAAAGCAAGTGGAAAAGTGTAGACTTCCCCAAGGCATGGACACAGCAAGTTCACTCAGGAACAAAGGGATTGATTGGGTCTTAGACTGAGAATAACAGTGAAGAGGAAACACACTGGGTAGCTAGATGGGGAGAGAGGCAGGGCAATGGGGCAAGACAGAGAAATATAAAGAGCTATGGACAGATGAATGAACCGGCCATTAGCCTTGTGGTCCCACAAAGACAGATGCCACTCCCAGTGGGAACATGATCTGAAGCACAGTGCTTCATTGGACACTGAAGAAATTTAGGGCTGCTCCCGTGCTGTAATAGGTTTAGGGACAGGGTGGCATTCCTAGTAACAACATTAGATCTATTACACACCACATAATATTTTGCTTAAAATACCTTGTTTTTGTTTCCTTACAAGAAAACTTTTGTCAGAAGCTGCGGTAAAGTTAGGGTAATATGCTGGCCATTATGGTTAGGGGATCCAAGGGACATAAGACTCTCATGCCCAAACCAAACCCACATGGTCCTCAGTGGAGACAAGTTCCAAGGGCGATGACCAGCAGCTTTATTGTTAGCTGAGGTTTGGCCCCAGACTCCAAAGCAGAACCCAGGTAAGCCGGGCTGCACTGTGTGGTCTGGGCTAGTGATCTCAGAGGTCTTCTCCACACCTAGTTCCAGACTCCATCTCCAGCCCCCAGGTTGGAGAGGCCATTGCAGTCAGCACCCACCAGCACTGGGGGAGGGGAACCAGGCAGCCTGAGCTCCCGTTTGACCTGCCCAGAGCCAAGTGCCCATTGCACACTCACAGAGGGCCTTTGCCAAAGCTATTTAAGGCTAAATAACAGAACAAAACAAGCTGTGAGACCTGCTCTGTTTCGCGTCCTTTAGTTAGGGCAAGGCTACCTTGCTGTAACCAAGATACTCCAAAATGCAGAAGCCTAAGGAATAGACACACTTATGCCTCACTCAACATTTTGTGGATGGTATTCTAGCTACCGTCTTTCAGGTTCCTGCCAAGTTGTTGCTCTTACACGCCTGTGACTGAATCCTGCTACTCAAGTGCGAGCCGGGCACCGGCAGCATCAGCATCACCTGGGATCTTGTCAGAAATGCAAAATCTCAGGCTCCACCCTAGAGCTACTGTGGTGGTCAGGACCACTTACCTAATGTGTAGGCACCAGTGCAAAATAAAAATGTGGAGACTCTTGCGCAGAAATTACTAAGAATCCAAGTCCCTGAAAGCAGAGCATTAAACCAAGCACAGGCCCTCTTAAGCTCACTTCCCTGCAGCAGGACAGTTTAGTAGGAAAAGCTACACAGCCAGGGGATTAAAAACACTGACACTATGTCACTAAACTCAGGCTTTGCCTACTAATATCAGATGTAAATAATGCCTACAGCAGCACTACAGGAATGTAGTAACTCAAATGTCCACACTGACAGTAAGTGGAGTCACCCATTTGGGACAATGTATCACCTGGGCAAGCTGGGAATATGGCAACTGGGTCGACACTCTCTGTGTTAAGGACACAGGGGCGCTGACCCCTCTGGGAAGATCTAGTGCGGCACAGGTGGGGGTTCTCCCGGCCTCTCTTGCTGTTCCTATTTGTTCCACTGGACCAGGGTTGACTGGGAGCCACAGGCTCCTCGTCCAGCCACAGCAGTACCGTGCTGTGTTCTGCAGGTGTTCAGGAAGTTTAGTGGCGTCAGATTCCTACGAAATGAAGGGCTGGGAAAGGACGGTTTGAGCTGTGAGCTCTACCTGACGTTACTGCTCCCGACACGAGGGGAGAGTCAGCCCCCCGTTCCACACATGCCGTGTAGAAGGGAAGGGACAGAACCTGGCTGCACCTCAGCAGGTGGGCACAGGCAAAAGTTATATCCATTTTCAGTCAGGATTCTCCTCACCCCCTTTACAATTCCCAAACAGGTCACACCCTTCATGGGCAAGAAGAAACAGAAGAACCAGATCAAGCAGACACCAGATGGCCATGGAGGCCCACAACTAACTTTTCCACCCAGGAATACACCTGAGAACCCCTTACTGATCTTAAGCTACTTTTCAGAAAAAAACAGTAAGATCAAAGGAGCTTCCAGATCTCCAGATAAATGAAAAGCTGTTCCTGTCTCTAAAACCAGCCTCTGTCTGATCAAATTGGAAGGCCAGAAGCAGATGGCAACCAAAGGAGACAGCTGGCCCAAGATACTTGACCAGGCCTGTATTAATGCAACCTAAGCTTTACCTTGTTGTCATACACACAATTCTACACCCCATAATTACTCATCCCTACCTCCTCGATTTAACCTCAGAAAAAAAATTATTCAGCAACTCTAGTTTGTTTCTTGGATAGAGTTCTTAATGACTCATTCCCTAACTGGGGGGACCCCTCTCACTAATATATCAACGTCTGGTATTCTCTGCGCCCCCTCAGAATACATTTTTGTCCGTGGGACAAATGGCCAACACTGGGCCTATGGATGTCTTGACAGCTGGCACACAGGAGGTATCTGTTTGCTAGGATATTTAGTCAGTCCTTTCTCTGTTTACAACTCTAGCAATGCTTGGCATTGGACCAGTACTTAAAACTTTTTGCTAGAGCAAAAAGATCTGTATTATATCTCCTCCCAGATAAATATTTACCAGGCAGCCTACAAGATGGTACAGGATATTTCTTTGGGTGAACTCTGTTACCCTGGTGGGAAGTTGCTGCTTATGAACATATGATTAGAAATCTTTCCATCACCCTGGGATGGCTTGCCAATGAGACCACATTGAGCATAGTGGCTCAACAAAGAGAGCTAGCTTCTTTGGCTAGAGTAGTACTAGATAATAGATTGTTATCTAGTACTATATATTGGCCGAGCAAGAAGGTGTTTGTGCTATGGCTAATACATCATGCTGTGTTTACATTAATACTTCTGCAGAAGTTGAGCCCCATCTAGATAAAATTAGACAAGAATCCACCTGGCTCCAAAAAAGTGTCCCCTAAAGAACCTGAATATACTATATTAGAAAACTTGTTTTCGTGGATTCCATTGGGAATAAGATCTATTTTTGATGGTTTGCTTAAACTAGGAATTATAATTTTATGTGTGTTGAGATTTCTCTTCCTTCTTGTCAAGGTCTGTACCTGTACCTGCTGTTGATCTTGTATTTTTAAATCAATGCCCCCTGTTCGTGAAATGATTATCTAATATGTAAAAGAGTTCCCTGGCCCACCTCCACCTGTCTGGCTCCAATCTGGTGAATATTTACAATTAAATGTAAAACAATTTGATTCTGCAGACCCAGACTTATGCCTTTTGTCAGCAGGAAGTAGCTGGAACAGTTGTCACCCAATTCCCTCAACATTGAGGAATGAACTACAAAAGGGGGGATTGTAATTGTAGGACCAGCTAAAATTGGCCCTACTCTGTTGCTAATGAAATGTTGAATTATCTTGTAGCTATAACAGAGCCAAAACTGCAAGTCTTGTAGCCCGGGCATGCACAATAGAAAAAAACTTTGACCTCTAACGACACCTGGAACGAACATTTCCTCCCCATGAAACCAAGAAGGCCAAGACATGACTGGAACCTGAACACCAGAACTCTAACAAACAAGGGGTCCATTGGCCTAGAAAATCCATTGCTAAAATCTGCCTCAACACACCTTACTGCAAATGACCAAATTTGAAGCCCTCCAATCAGACTCTGCCAAGCCAACACTCCTAACACTTTCTCTTGCCCTTTGACCTCCTTCACACTTGCCTCAGATCCTAAAACAAGGAGAAAGATCTGAGCCAGGTCCCCTGTCTCCTTGCTGGTTGGCCTTGCAACAAAGCCTTTCTTTTCTCTAAAGCCAGTGCCATAGTATTGGCTTTTATGCACATCTGGAAGTGAGCCCTTGCTCAGTAACACTTTCTATTTTGTAGACTGGATGCTGCTCGGTTCATGAATTGCTAATAAACACCAATTAGATCTTTAAAATTCAACTTGTTAAAATTTTGTTCGTTGACACATTCCCCAAGGATTAGTATGGCTATATCTAGAAGGACAAAGGAAAGAATTGGTGGAACTTTGAATTAGAAGGGGGTAATCCCAAGTATGTACTGAGAAATACTTAATAACTGGCTCTCTGGAAAAAATAAATAAATCCCTGATTTATAGTATTTGACAATTCCCATGGTTTAAATTCTCCCACCATAGTTTATTCCAAACTACCGATAGCTTAACAATTGGCTTGCAAAATCCCTAAAAACATAATAATCAGCTCTCCTAAGCTGGTATGAGCCAGCTCTAGCACACCACTGGGCAGTCTGCTTCCAAAAGGTAGAGACTACTAGCTATGTGTTTGAATTTAAGTTGAGAGTTTCAGTGAATCCTCAGGAGAAAAAAAAAGAAGCAAAACAAAGCTTCTAATCCTTTAAAAATGCTAGCTTTTTAAGAAAACTCTCCAGAGAAAATAAAACTACCACAATATTTACATAGGTTGTAGAAACTGGTCATCATAGAACTGAATAAAATAACATTCTACTTTCCCCACCAAGAGTGAGACGGGAAACAGACAGAAAATCCCAACTTGCTACATTTCTGAAAGTTGCCAGTTTCATAAGCTAGGGAAAAAATAGATCTGTGTGAAGAAAATAAACAAAGAGAAAGAATAAAGCACTAAAAAAGAATTAGTGCATGGCTGTAAACTATAATTTTGTTAAATATAAAATACATTTACTTCCATAAAAAATAACTGACAATAGAGTGAAAATAAAAACCACAAACTGGGGCCAGATATTTGCAACATTCATAATCAAAAGCCTTTGTATCAAGTATATAAAGAACTCCTACACATCAATAAAAAGGGGGAAAATAAATGAATAGAAATTACACAGAAGGGAAAGCACAAATGGCTTGTAAATGTGTAAAAATTGTCAATCTCATCAATAATCAGGAAAATATAAACTACAATGTGATACTACTTATCACTCACCAATTTGATATAAAAAGTAAGTATGGCCTAGAATATGGAGCAAGGAGGCCACTCACCCACTGCTGGTGGGGATATAAATTAGTACAGTTATTTTGGAAAAACATTTGGCATTATCAACTAAAGTTCAACATGATCATTGCCTATTCCACTCCTGGGTCTGTACTGATAGAAACTCTTATACCAGGAGACCTGTACAAGATTGTTTAAAACATCGTTTGTAATAGCCAAAAAGAATCAATCCCAATGTTGGAATGAGTTATGATCTATTCATACTTTGGAATACTATTTAGCATTGAAAATGAAAGTACGACTATAACAGACATCAACATGCCTATATCTATAGAACATATTTTTGATTAAAATAAGCCAGTGACCAGAGTATCATACAACATAATTCTGTTTACAGAAAGCTCAGAACCAGACAAATGCCTAAATAGTATGTTGTTCCTGGATACATACATGGGACAACAACAATTTTTAAAAAGCAAGAGAACAATAAGGGCAACGTTTAGGTTGAGGGTTACCTTGGAGAAAGAGCAGGGAGGAGTGTGTAGCCAGAGAGAGGAACACAAAGAGCTCCTGAGATATCAGCAACATTCTATTTCTTGGATTGCTTGGGGAGCTCATGGTGGAGGTAATAATCCAAAAAATTTAACTAGTAAAGTAATATAAATTAATACATGAAATGTTAATATATTAAATTTAAAAATTGTGCTACTGATTCTCTATATAAACAAAAGTACCTAAATGTAAAACTGCTCACCAGAAGATATGGTTGTAGCACAAATCGCTCCTCAAATCTTTCTAATAATTTCCAAATTATTTATTGATTTCTTAGTTGGAGTGTGTGTTGCTTCACACAAGTGTCACTTTTGAAGTGATGCCCCATTCTCTGCCTTGATTTGACATGGAGAAGCATGTGTACTACTCCAATGACTTTGCCATCAAACTGATAGTTGTTGGATGATGTATAGTTTCAATAGGTAGAGAAAGAAATGGTCCCCGGCGTTGAATTCTTTTTCTACCACGTAAGGTAACATAGTCACGGTTTGCAAGGATTAGGAAGTAAACATCTTTTTTAGGGGGTAGAGGAGGGCATTGTTTTATCTACCACACTAATGTACTCTTTTAGCTAAGGTTTTCTTGACTTAAATTTTTAAAAAGGTATTTTAATGATATTGGACATAATAATTATTTTTAAAACCAGTAATATTTTAAACAGTACGTTAATTGTACACTTAAAGGTTGCCTACATGCTTTCTCACCTGCATATTAAATGAGTAGTTAATATTAGAAAGAGAAATCTGAACAGTAAGAAAAAGGAACTCGTGTGCAGATGAAAATTCTGAATAAGCATTGTTTCACTGTAACAGAGTGTTGACTTTAGATGCAAAAGATTATATACTCAACATTTCATGTGCTAATAATTCTACTTTGGCCTTTTCTTTTCTTTGCGGTAAGTTTTGAGCTTCTCGAGCCTGTCTCTCTTTCTCAGCACTACCTACTGGAATTCCAGGAAATTCCAGGGCTTAGCCTTAAAAAAACTACAGGCCTCATAACTGCTGGTGAAAGAAGTCTCAGCAAATGAGAAGGAATGTTCTCTCTTCTCTGGAGGCTGCAAGAAATGTCTCTGATTTTCTGCATCATAAACACATCCTTGCGACAGTTATTTCTAACACAGGAATCTTGAAAGACACCCAAACTTCAAAGCTGGCCACTATGCTTTATAAAATTAAATCTTGATATTTAAAACTGTAGTTCTTAATTGACAATCTTACTTGTTAAAGTGTTGTCTTAGTTATAATATTTTAGTTAACCTTTCTGTCTTCTGGAAAGTGTAAATTATTATGCATTTTCTTGGTTAAGCTGGAACAGCTAAAATTCATTAAGGGCTTTACATGTGCCCAGAACTAATCCAAGCCTCTGTCAGCATTGACCATTTAATCCTCACAACAATCCTACAAGGTAAGGACCATTATTTTCCTCATTTCATATTTAGGGAATATAAAATTTTTCTTGCTGGCTCTCTAAGACTGAGGCTTAGGTCTGAGATGCCATTCTTATATCTGTGGACCTTTGGACTTTGTTATTTTTGTTTTTCAGTTCTTAACAGGACTAAGTCTTGGTGTTCTCCTCTTCTACTTAAATTAATTGTCAACAGAAAAAAGTGGAGGTCTCTTGGGCCTCTCAAGCAGTCTGGTCACATGTGGCTATTAGAATAGGGTCACCATCTGATTTATTCTTCACTGCAGGTCACTTTTGAGAGTGAAAGGAGGTGCCACTGTTAATGATTAAGTTTGGACAATAAACACTGAGACTCTCTAGTGCAAACCAGGACACAGTCATTTACAGGAGGCTGTTGGGAAATCCCTTTAAGGCCTGGAGGTTCTGGCATCACCATGACAGGAAATCTTTCTTTTTCAGGAGAAACAATTGAAAGTAGTTGGCTGGCACTATTGTTATTGTTCTAAGCATGGCACTGGAAGGAACTGTGTATCCCTTCCAGAAGGCAGAATACATTGAATAACAAAGGCAGAGAACATGCAAGGCTTGTAAAAGGCCTGTAAAAGTGCTCCCATGTATACCATGACCAGTGGTGTGGATGGTTGACAACATTTCTCCTCTCTGTTCCCACTTTCCTGTCTATTCCTAGGACCAAGTGAGGCAAGCCAGCTCAGAGTTAAATCTGACCACAGGGAATCCCACCTTTTCCATGGAATGGAAGTTGTGTAGGGAATATCTGCACGTTGCTTAGCATTGCCTTGGATAAGAACAAAAAGGACAAAGAAATCCTTTGACAGTTATTTGCCCTAAAACTTTCACCTCATTGTTTTAATTCCTAAAGGAATTAAAATAAGGCCCAGACCTACAAAGAGCCATAATTCTTAATTCTGGCAGGCTCTCATCTGTGACAATGATTCCCAAACATGGTGTAACCCTGGCCTGATCTGCTTCATCCTGGGTCACTTCTCCTCTTCCTTATATCCTACTCAAAATTCCTCTAGTCTTGTAACAAAAGTTGGAAGTCCTTAATCCTTGTTTTTCTCTGGGTTACCAGTTGAACACAAGTCTCACCTCCTTTCTGGCTGTTATATGCTACCTTCCAACATCTTTTCTATCAAGTCTCCATAACTTGCTTGCAACAGTCTTGGAGATTATTTCCCTAGTATCTTCAACGCACGGCCCACATTCCTCTTCTTCCCCAAAAACTCCAGGCAAAAATCCTGAGCTATTATTCCCTGGGCTGGGCCTTGCTTGCCCTGCTGTATTCCTCAGGCTTCCAGCCCAGGTTCCCATTGTGAGCAGGACCAGATCTGATGTCCTCTGGATTCCCTCATCATCTCTGCCATGTTACACATGCATCCTTCTTTCTTCCGTAGGGAAATCCATTGATCTTTAAATTTTTCATTTTGGATGAAGGGGAAGGGATGGGGCAGGTGAGTGGACCATGGACTCCATTCCCCTAATAGCACCTGCATGAAATTTCTTCCCAAGATAATTTTACTAAGCTCACATAGTAAAACACAGTATTGCTTTTCTGGTTAAAACAGCTGTTCTCTAAGATCACACTTCCCAGTGTTCTTGTGCTGCATCCCAGCTCTCTCTGCCTTCTCCCTGAATCTGCTATTCTGATAATTTAGCAGCCATGGGCCATTTGCTGCTCATTTTTTATCATGTGTCATTTCTCATGACTTTGTAGCAAATTTTTACGCTACAGTTCAATGTTCCTGGATTATAGCATCCTCCAAACATAACCTGCCATATGACCTTTAATAGCAACGATCATGAATACACTTGAGTCTGGAGGACTCCCTTTTCTGGTGCTGCAAGCTTTATTTTCTTGGGTTGACTATCTCCTTTCTTTCCTATTCCTACAGCCTGGGGTCCCTAGGGTCCCAGCTTTATTCTGAGCAATGGAGCCAGGTGAGCTGTTTCATTTGCCCCATGTTCTCACATTCTTTAGACAATCAGATCTCTTTTTCTGATATTGATTGCTCTTTGCAGTAAATTGTCAGTACATTATTGCATGGGGGGCGGGGTATATTTTCCCCATCAGGAGTGAGACTGGAAACAGGCAGAAAACCCTAAATTGCAACACTTCTGCAAGTTACCAGATTGCACAATCTGGGAAAAAATTAGTTCTGTATGAAGAAAAATCCTGATGCTCTGCATGCTGTGCTCTGGCCAAGAGGGATTGTGCAAGAGCAAAGAGAAGTCTGGTCCATTAGCAGAGAGTCAGTATATATAGCACCAGCCACATCTCTCCAGCAGGCGGCTTTGGTAGCTCAGCTTCACCAGAGGCCTCCGCAGGAACGAACAGCCAAAGGTGAGGTGCTGGAACTTTCCAACAGTTTTACTCTTTGGAGATTCTCTTTCTGCACCAGCATTCCTGTGCTGCATCTCAGCTTTTTCTACATCCTTCCTCAATCTACTATTCTGATAATTAGAATTTGGCAGATGTGAATACTTTTTAGGGTAAGGATTTGCCATGTGTTCTTCTGTGTGAAGTCAGTGATGGGTAGAGCAGGCATTCTGCAAATATTTATTGACTGTTTGACTCTCATATTACAGAGAGGTATGTTGGTCACAAAATGTCTAAAGGCCTCTTTGGAAACTTCCTGTATACAGTTGGGTTTTAAGGCTGATAGGAGATAATTGAAATGGAAAGAGGTTTAAACTAAAGGTCTATTGCAATCTCTCACACACCGGGATTCCAATGAGACAAATGGAAATGGAGAAGTAGACCTTCTGAAATTCTATTATCTATCTATAGGGGTGTGTGTGTGTGTGTGTGTGCGTGTAAAATTGAGCGAGGTTTATTCTTGGAAGGGAAAGATGGGCCAACATTACAAAAAACAAAAACCCAAAGCAAAACATGTATTATCCTTGCTTATGTTTTCTTGACTCTGCAGCAGGATGAAGCTTTCCATTGTCGTCATTTTCTTCTGCCTGGTCCTGGGCGTCAGCAGCCAAGGATGGTTGTCATTCCCCAAGGAAGCTGCACAAGGTAAGGACCAAAGGATGGGGCAGGAGGCTGCACCTAGCTGCCCCCAGGATTCTCTTGCGCAGAGGCTACATCCCCATTGGGCCAAGGTGCTAGTGAAGCACCTTGATGGTTGGAGAAGGAGCATGGTTTTTCCTAGTAGTAGTTCCCCACGCTTTTCTAGCTAACTTTGACACTCTTTTACGAGGATCCCCAGCCTGAGGCCACATAAGGTTTGAGCTGCACCTTTTCAGCACGAGTATGGGAGAGATGCGGAATTCAGGGCTGCCTGTTCCCTTCATACAAGTGGGGCTCTACTGCCCCCTAGCGAGGAATCTGGGGAAGCTCCTTTCTATGTATCTCGCGTAGCCATGAAGCCGGTGCATCAACCGTGTGAGGGGTGTTCGCAGGGAGGCCGAGCAGAGCCAACGCAGTTCCTAGCCACATACTAATAGCAACCAAGATTAACTGAGATTTTAGTATGTTCTGGGCACTGTTCTAAGAGTTTTACATGTACAAATGAATGTTTTCATGCTTTAATCCTGCGATGTAGACATCATTATTATCCCTTAACAGGGAAACGGAGACACAAAGAGACTTAACAAAGTTCCAAAGCAGAGCAGGATTTAACCCACGTAGTCTTGTTCCTCAGACCTTGCTCTTAAACACGGCCTTCTACTGCTTCCTACACAGGAGTGAGGGATTTATGAACACACATCCCAGACTTTACCTGAGAAATAGCAAATAGTTGCGATGTGGTGCCTTTGGAAGGCAACTGTAGCTCCTCTTGCCACAATGAAAGACACAGTGAATTACTTTGATGGTGGTTCTGCTGGGCTGAGGCACAGCCAGCAAACCGATAGCAAGGGTAATATACCCCACTAGCCATAGTAAAGTGGCAAAGTTTTGTTTTCAGAGTTTTAAATTTAGGGTGTTATTGTTTTTCTGTGATAGTCTCTGAAAAATAGTTTTAAGGGTTTGCTGTTAATCCTATCTAAATTCTCACACTCAGCTAAAAATATCTTTTATTCCTTAGGTCAATGGTATTCAAAATGTTGTTCTAGGACCACTTGCATGAGAATCACCTGGGGGGTGGGGTGATTTGTGTAATGAAGATTCCTGGGTCTCCCCCCTATCCCCAATCACAATCTCTGGTCCGGAGCCTGGAAATCTTCCCTTTACCAAGCACCCCAGTTGATTTACATGTACAGTGAAAGTTGAGAACCTCTACTTCTGGTTTTGCTGCCACAGTGATAAATTGTGCCAGGCATTTTGGAAATACTTATTAAGCAAGTCTGGACTCTAAGGAGCCCTTTAAATCAGTAATTCAGAGGGAATAAGTGGAGTAAAAACGTCATAATTCTCAGTGAGAGTGATCCATCCAAACACTAGAAATAATAAACATAGAAAATGAAGATGTTATCTCATAGACAAATTATATAAACCATTAGATTCCCCCCTTTCCTAATCAGGTAATTAAAAAAAACTTTTTCATTTAACTCTAGCTTGATCAGATTCCTTCAGTCCATAACTCCCTGCTCTTCATCTTAATTTAGTCCTTTTTCTTTATTTTTTTTATCCTACTCTTCCTAAGGGCCCTAGAAATGAAGTGATAATATATTGAGCACCTACAATGTTCTAGGCATCACACATATATTTTCTTGGTTCTTCTGCCTACCTCTGAGGTAGACAATACTCCTCCATTGCATTGGGGAAGACACTGAAGTTTTGAACTAGTGGGTCAGTTGCCCTTTTTTGGTATCTAATTACCCAGTTTATTTAAAGGTCTTGGAGAACTCACCTTTATTACTTGCTGGTTGAATTCTGACAGATTCCCAGATTTTAAATATATCCTGGACATTGAGACGTACTCAGGACCAAGTCATCCTCACTCTGCCTACAGGGTTGAATTTCTCCCGTTGACGGGGTTAAGAGCACCCCATGTCTGCAGCCTCCCTCAGAATTCCCTGTGCTCTCATGCCTTGGTCAGAAGGTTCTTGGGTGTGTTCACGTAGAGGTTCATTATATAATGAAACATCCCTTAAAGACCGCCCACTTCTTCTTTACATACATCACACACAGTGAAAATGGAAGTAGTAGCTGGACATGGTGGCTCACTCCTGTGATCCCCTCACTCTGGGAGGCTGAGATGGCAGGATTGAGGCTGCAGTGAGCTATGATTGTGCCACTGCACTCCAGCCTGGGTGACAGAATGAGACTCTGTCTCTATAAAACAAAAAAGCAAAAATAAAGTGGCAACAGAACTTAGAATGTAATCAAACAGAATAAAACACACAAGTATGATTCTCATAACCTTACCCCAGGGAAGTGAAAAGTAAAGGAATATTCATTTCAAGCTAGTATAATTTCCAAGGGATTTGTTAAAGGCTGAAATCTTAGAATCAGTGGGAAGGAAATTTTTTACTCCTCTATTTTTCCAAGACATGATTGTCTTGATCATTTTCTTTTCTTTCCAGGGGCTAAAGACATGTGGAGAGCCTATTCTGACATGAGAGAAGCCAATTTCAAAAATTCAGACAAATATTTCCATGCTCGGGGGAACTATGATGCTGCCCGAAGAGGGCCTGGGGGTGCCTGGGCTGCTAAAGTCATCAGGTAATGCAGATTCCTGGTGTTGCCAGGGGTGGTTGAGCAGAGCTTGACTGCCTTGGACAGTCAGGAGGGGGCAAGCTTCCTTGTAGGGAATTTTCCTGTACAGGCTGTGGCCCCTCCTCTTCTTGCCCTCTCTCTGTCTCCGTGCTTCATGTGAGGGTCTGAATGGTTGGTAAGAATTAGTGACTCCCAGCCCTCCCTCTCAAGGTGCTGTTCATCCAGCCTGCAGGTGCCCAGCCTGGGCTGAGGAGGGCTGAGCCCCACTTCCTTGGCCTTCCCAGGCTCCTCTCGTAGCCCACCCTTGGGAAAGGGAGAATGGGAGGGTGGACTGTTGGTCATCAGCCTGGTGATTCATCTTCTCCTTGCCTGCCTCCATCACAGCGATGCCAGAGAGGGTATCCAGAGACTCACGGGCCACGGAGCGGAGGACTCAAGGGCTGACCAGGCTGCCAACAGATGGGGCCGGAGTGGCAAAGACCCCAATCACTTCAGACCCAAAGGCCTGCCTAGCAAGTACTGAGCTTCCTCTTCTCTCTGCTCTCAGGAGACCAGGCTGTAAGCCCTTGAAGGCAGGGACATTTTTTGAACTAGAGTCACTGAATTCTGTATCCCCAGTACTTCGTACAGAAAAGTACACATAAATTGCTTAATAAATGCTTGTGCAATCCAATGTGTTACTGTATTGGAATCTGGAAACAGAATATGACAGTCTTCCTGAAAACATGGGCCTGTTCAGTACCATTGGGATGATCAATAAATATCATTGTTTTTATTTTTTAAAAAAGATAAGGCACTAATAAACAATAGCAGGAATTGGGGATAAAACTATATGTCTAAACATGGACCATACTATATGGACCATAAATGGACCAATGATAAGCCTATAATTATATGTTCCATAAAATGGAAAAGATAGTAAGAGAATCCTATGAACAACTTGAGTAATAAATTTTAAAACTAGACCAAAAAAATCAACAAATCTTAGAAAAATACAACTTATAAAAACTCACTAAAGAAGAAATGAAAATCTGGATTATTCTATAGTTATTTTAAGAGATTGAATCTTCCCACAAAGAAAACAGTGGGCCCAGATGGTTCTATAGGCAAATTTACTCCTAAAGGGAAATAATTCCAATTTTACACAAAAAATTTCAGAGAACAGAAATGAGAATATTTCCCAACCCTTTCCACAAGGGTAGGGGAACTTTGACACCAAATAAAGTAAAATAAAATAAAATAAAATAAAAAATTAAGGAAAATGCACAAAGCAAAGGTACCCTGAGGTACCATGGATTGGCCCCAGCAGTGACCATCTCCAGGTTCAAAGTATAGCCTGAGGTTATGCCTCTTACATCATCCCAGAAGATGCTGGAATCCTGGATAGGGGTACTCTCAGACACCCCCCACAGTTTCTTTTCCAAGTCAGACTCTCTCCACTGGGTCTTGTTGGCTCAGGTATCTCTGGTTACAGTGGACTGTTTCTAGGCCCTTCTATGTCCAGGCTTGAGATTCACATCTGTACCAGAGACACTGGCTTTTTCTCTGCTTCCTGCCTGCCCTCTTCCTTCTCGATCAGGTAAGAGCTCCGGGACAAATGGAATATCTGGTTCAACGAGGGTGACAAACAACCATGAGCACGATCATGCCCCAGTCCTGAGTAGGGCGGGGTTGTGGAGATCAAGCCACGTGGGCCGGCTCCCAGGTGGCGGGTCTTAGACAGCAGGCGGCGCTATGGCGGGAGCCGCGCTGGGCGCGCCGGGCCCTCTGGCTCCAGGAAGCCTGTCGCCTCTTCCGCGGCTTCCGGCGCGGCTCCTGCGCTCCAGACGCGGCCAAGTCATGGACCGCAACCCTTCGCCGCCGCCACCGAGTCGGGACGAGGAGGAGGACGGCGAGGGGGCCGGGGGAGACTGCATAGGAAGCACGGTCTACAGCAAGCACTGGCTCTTCGGCGTCCTCAGCGGGCTCATCCAGGTGTGGAAACTCGCGCCACGAGTGGGCTTTCCCTGCATCTTCCAGGCGCCCGGGCGCCGCCTCCGGCAGCCCCTCCCGCCCCGGAGCCGTCATCCCCAGGCGCGAGCTGCGGGGTCTGACGCCTTGCGTTTCGGCCACTTCGGCGTACCCCAAAACTGCCCGGGGCCACGCCAGTGCCTCTCGGCACAAAGGGATGTCTAAAGGCAGAGATGCTGAAATGCTTGTGATTATTATGTTTCACTTTTGCAAATCCTCCAAAAATGTCTGACCATGTAAATACGTCGCTCGGGTTTTGTTTCCCATTTCCACTGATTTCTGAAGCCCAGGTCCTAATTTATATATTTCGCGGGCAGTTCTTATATAAAAAACGTGGCTTCATCACCTACTAGCTAGCGGTTTGAGCACGTCACCTAACCACTCAGAGTCTCTGTTTCTCTCCTAATTTCTATGAAATGGGGTTATAATGTAATATTGTATATAGGGTCATTGTGTGGGTTAATTGAGATTGTAACGGCCATAGAGTGCTTAGCATGGTGTTCGGCTTATAGGAGGCTCTCAGTAAATGTGACTTTTCTTCTCCTCACCTTTTCCTGCAATCTCTGTCCTCTCCAGTCCATTTTCTACACGCTTCCAGAATTATCTTCCTTAAAAACGGATGTTGATGATACCCTTCTTAGTTCCCATAGCCTACAAGAGAAAAATGTGAGTTTCTTAGCTTGGAATCCAGGGCTCTTTACAACTTTTCCAGCCTCATCTGCTGGTGATACACTGTGTTCCATCAACACAAATTCCCAAACATGCACTTCTTAACTCTGAAATCTTGTACTTCCTCAGAATGCTCTTTTCCTCTTTTTCACATGACAAACTACTATTCTTCCCTCAAGAGTTAGCTTAAATATCACCTCCTGTGAGCAGTGTTCCCCAGCTTCTCCCAGGAATAGGTTATTGGTTCATCATTTTTGCTACCATAACTTTGTCCACAATTCAAATAAGTCACTTAGGCCGGGCGTGGTGGCTCACGCCTATAATCCTAGCACTCTGGGAGGCCAAGGCAGGAGGATCGCTTGAGGTCAGGAGTTCGAGACCAGCGTGACCAAGAGTGAGACCCCCATCTCTACTAAAAAATAGAAAGAAATTAACCGAACAATTAAAAATATATAGAAAAAAAATTAGCCAGGCATGGTGGCGCATGCCTGCAGTCCCAGCTACTCAAGAGGCTGAGGCAGGAGGATCACTTGAGCCCGAGAATTTGAGGTTGCTGTGAGTTAGGCTGACGCCACGGCACTCTAAGCCCTGGGCAACAGAGTGAGACTGTCTCAAAAAAAAACGAGTTTGAAGATAGTCTGTTTGTGACCTCTAAATGATTGTGGGTTAATATTACATTAAGTTCTCACTTAACATTGTCAATAAGTTCTTGAAAACTGTGACTTTAAGTGAAATGGCTGATAACAAAACCAATTTTATCATAGGCTAATTGATATAAGCAAGAGTTAATTTCCTAAAGCATATTTCTGGACACAAAAATATCAATAAATTTCTAATTGAAGACCCAAAACACTTTTAATATTAAATATTAAGGTAAATGTGAATGTTGAGCTATGTATACATGTAAGAAAGATAAATAAAAACAAGATAATTATTTACCGAATTTTTGGTGAATCTGTGAGTGAAGGTGGTCGTAATGGTGGTGGGTTAAATTAAGGAATAAATATTTACTAAGTGAAAATATAAGGAACCACACGGTTCAAAAACAATAACAAAGGCTTGCTGAGTGCTTTCATACCATATCATTTATTGTTGTGTGTCTGTATGGAATCAATAGACAATAGTAAAGTTTTTATTTTATAATAATTTGTATTCATTTATTCATTTTCCAACTTGCTTATTCTAATTGAGAGGCAAGGGTGGCTGGAGCCTAATCTGGCAGCTCAGGGCACAAGACAGGAACCAGCCCTGGACAGGACACCATCCCATTGCAGGTACTTACACACACACTGACACTCAGGCTGGGACCATTTAGATACATCAAGTAACCTAACGTGCACATCTCTGGGCTGCGGGAGGAAACTGAAGTACCTGGAGCAGACCCATGCAGACATGGGGAGAGTGTGCAAACTCTGCACAGACCGTGGCTCCAGCTGGGAATTGATTTGTTTTCTCATCAGTTTTATAACAAAATGTTATTTGAGGATCTGCTATGCTTGGGGAGTGCTCTGGACAACTTTTATTCATCTCTTTTCCTTCTTTGTGTTTTTGAAGATTGTTAGCCCTGAAAATACCAAATCCAGCTCAGATGATGAGGAGCAGCAGATGGAGCTTGATGAAGAAATGGAGAATGAAATTTGCAGAGTATGGGATATGTCAATGGATGAGGTATGAGGCCAGAAATGAAACTCTGAAAAGACTGTTGGGTGAGGAAGTGGTGAATAGATTTTTTAAAAAGTTCCAGTCCTTCACTCTCTGGGAAAAGGCTTTGTTTAGTGTCTGTAATCACTCACATATAGAGTACAAGGGAATGAAGTCCCAGGAGCTGTAAATGCTAAACTTTTGTCTTTGAGGCTGGAGGATCAGACCTCTCATTAAATTTGGGCTAAATATATAGTCATCTGGGCTTGGAGTTTTCTTTGTGGGAGGGCTTTTTGTTTTGTATGGGTTTTTTTTTTAGTTTTGTGTATTTATTACTTTTTTAAAATAACAGTTTTATTGAGATATAATTCACTATCATAAAATTCACCATTCTTTGGTTTTTAGTATAGTGTAGGAAAAACTATAAATTAAATTCCATTAATAGATATAGAGCTATTCAGGTTACTTTGTGTCCTTCAAGGAATTTATCCATTTCATCTAAGTTGTTGAATTTATTGTCACAAAGTAGTTCATACTATTATGTTATTATCCTTTTAATATCTGTAGAATCTATCGTGATATTACCTCTCTTGTTCCTGATATTGGGAATTTGTGTCTTTTGCCTTTTTTTTACTGATCAGTCTGGCTAGAAGTTTAACAATTTTATTGAGCCTTGCAAAGAATCAGCCTTTGGTTTCATTGATTCTTGTTGTTGTTGATCTCCTATTGCTTTATTGTTTTCTATTTCATTGATTTCCACTGTGTTCTTTATTATTTCCTTTCTTCTGCTTACTTTGGTTTAATTTGCTCTTCCTTTTCTAATTTCTTAAGGTAGAAGTTGAGATCATTGATTTGAAATCATTCTTTTTTAGTATAGGCATTTAGCACTGTAAATTTGTCCCTAAATATTGCTTTACCATTATCCCACAAATTCTGATATGCTGTGTTTCATTTCATTTAGTTCTGAAAACTTTTTAGTTTTCCTTACTTTTTCTTTGGTTCATAGGCTATTTAGCTGTATGTTATTTAGGTTTCAAATATTTGGGAATTTTTCAGATATCTTTATGTTACTATGGTCAGTGGACACACTGAATCCTTTTAAATGTATTAAAACTTGTTTTATGACCAGAATATTGTCTATCTTGATAAATATTTTACATTCACTTAAAAAGAATGTGTATTTTGCTGTTGCTTGGTGGAGTACCTTATAAATGTCAGTTAGATAAAGTAGGTTGAGAGTATTGTTCAAGTCTACTTTCTATCCTACAGTTATTGAGAAACTATGGTTTAAAAAAAATTATCAATCTGTCAACCCTGTTAAGTAAATTTTTTTAAAGAAATAGAACCTGTTTTTTAAATGAAGTATTAGTGTAAAAATCTCAATTTTAAAATAGAGGAAACAGAGCTGCTGTTTAAATGAGATGATTGGTGGAGGGGAGGGTCATGTTCTTTGGCCTCCTCTTTGTCCTCTTACAGTAGCTCTTGAGGCACCTCTATAGAACTGAGCTCTCCTGATCATTGAGGCCTCTGGCATAAAGTCCTTCCAGTGAGATTACATATCAGCCTTGTATCCTATCATTCTGTGACCATGAATTGTGTGTTTGGACCAGAGACTTCTGAATACTTCCTGTACTTTCATGTGTTGATGCACGGTTCATGCCAGCCTACCTGGACTGGCCTCAAGCTGGTAAAATCCTTCTCACTGTTTATGGCTCCGCTTAAATGTCACCTCCTCTGTGATGCAGCCCCAGAAATTTTAGGCAGAATTAACCTCTCTTATTTCTGTGCTCCCATGGAATCTGTTCACTCTATTGCATAACTAATCTTCTTAATTACTGATTCTTCTGAGTCTCTGTGTCTCCTGATAAAGTTCCTTTTCATCAAAGTGTAACGTCACCTCTTCAGAGATATCTTCTCTGATATATCTAAAGTAGCCACCCTTATCTTGGTTTCTAGGACATACCATCTTCTTTATTTTCTTTCTAGCACTTAGGAATTATATAGTTTAGTTGTTTGTATGTTTCTTGTTTGTTCAGTCCTCTAGAATGAAAATTCCATGAGACTGAGACCTTATTTAGCTTGTTTGCTAATGTGTCTCCAGAGCCTAAAACAATTCATATTAGGTTTTTCAGTAAGTATTTGATGAATAATGAATGAATGAATGAATGAATACCTGAGAGGTAGCATGGTATAGGGGTTAAAAACGTAGCCTTGCTGGGTGCAGTGCAATGCTCCTGTAGTCCCAGCTACTTGGGAGGCTGAGGCAGGAGTATCGTTTGAGGCTGCAGTGAGCTATGATCACGTCTGTGAATAGCCACTGCACTCCAGCCTGGGCAACATAGTGAGACCCTATCTGTTACCAAAAAAAAAAAATAACAACACATAACCTTGAGTCAAATTCATCTGGGTTCAAATCCTAGCTCTGTTCTACTGAGACTATATAATCTTAGGCAGGTTGCTTAACCTTTTAAACTTCAGTTTGTTCATTAGTGTAATGGGGTTAATAATAACTTTCATAGAGTTATTTTGAGAATTAAATGAGATAATATGCAATAAAAATAAAATTAAAAAAAGAAAAACAAATGAAATAGTATGCAAAACACTTCACTATGTCTGACATTTAATACTTGTTCAATGACTGTTAATTGCCATTATCGTTATTGTTGGTGTTGATGTAGTTAGGCCACCCTTGTACTACTCTGGGAATTATTAACTCTCATTAAATTAAAAAATTTCTCCATGCTATAAAGAATTGCCTACATGCAAACAGCTGAATTGCTTACAGTAGCGAGCATCTGTTATTATAACTCAATTTGGAGCAAATCTTTGAAAATGCCATTTTCTCTGACAGTGTGTCTCTTCCAGTCAACAGTTATGCAGATTACCTCAGTTTCAGCTGCTGTGGAGGATAATTGCCTCCTTCTTTGAGTTGCCCCAGGGTCCTTCCATGTGAATTTTCATATAAGCCATGCAGTCTTATGTTTTAAGTTAAACCTTCCCAAATTATACCTCAAATTTGGTGAAAATTGGAGGCAATGGACAGCCAGAAACTTATTTTTATTTATATATTTTATAATGTGAGTCCCCACGGCTACTGATTTAGTTTTTATGTCCCCATTCTTAGGTGAGATTTGGTCCATTTGGGGTCACACGCCCACTCCAGGCTCATTCACCTGTGTGGTGTGCCTCCTTAGGAACTGTGGACTGGGCAAACTCTCTAGGAAGAAGGTATGAGGCTGCTCTCGCAGTTACATTGTGATCAGAATTTTTTTTCTGTTGAAGATTTTGAAAACACAAGTCTGGACATGACTCAATAGCAGTTCTCACTTGTTTCCCCTACCGTGTTTTAAGCTCTTGGAGGACAGGAATTATGAGTTTAACTCTCTCCCGTATCTTCAGCTTCTATCGTAATAATTGGTATGTAATCAGCAAATGTGTTTGTGTAAGTTAATGAGAATTCCTGATGGGTAGAAAAATCGTTAAGGTAAATAGCTTCAGGGCAGAAAAAAGGATAATCCTCTGGAGTTTCATAGTTAGTTTATTTATTTATGGAATTGTTCCATTGTCTGGGATCAAATGCCACAACAGCTCTCTAATATTACTTTTATTTGTTGACACAATTCTTAACTTTATGGTTTGGTTTTCATTCCTTGTGGCTGAAAGGAGGTTATATGGAATTAAATATTTTTTGAGGCTGCCTAAGCTACAAAAGAGGAATAAAGGGTTCAACATCCAAGTTAATAATCATTTTTTTATTTTCAGGATGTGGCTTTATTTCTCCAAGAATTTAAAGCTCCTGATATATTTATGGGAGTACTGGCCAAATCCAAGTGTCCTCGATTGAGAGTAAGTATGTACATTTCTACAGCCTTCCACTTTGGACTGATAATAGCAGATAGTGCTGAATAGTCTTTCATTTTTCTCATTTTGATTTTCCTACTGGCTGTAAATCAACAAATGTTTATTGCAAATGTTTATTGAACATTGCCAGGTACTAGGTATTGTGCTGTTTTAAATTATTAGTCATAGAATTTTAGATTTGGGCTGGACCAAGCAGATCAATACTTTCATTTAACAGCTGTGGAAACCAGTTAGACATAACTACTGCTTTGCTGCTAATATGTGGCAGAACAAGGAGCAGTGCCCAGACTTCCTGTTTCTCAGTTCGTTGTAATTTTTTACTCACAAAATCTTCCGTTGCTTAAAAACTATTCTAAGCTCAGCCTGTTGCTCAAGACTTCCACAATCTATACCTAACTCACCTTTCTAGCATGAAGTCTACCTTCCAGATGGCCCTTTTGGTTTAGCCAGGTCTGTCTACTCCCTGTCTCACCAGCTTACTGTGGTCACCATCTCCATGCCTCCCTTAGTGTGCCTTCTGTCCCCTCTCAATACTTGCATCTATTCAAGGTGGCACTTTTCTCCACGCCTTCCCAAATAAGTGAGCTGTCAGTGGTCATTGCTAATAATAAACTCCCAAGAACAACAGATAAAGACTGAATGAGAGGTCTTTATATACTGTGCAGTGTACTGTGCTTTATTGCCATTTGAGTTGCCATGTGCTGTGCATATCATGCATGATTAGTAAATGTCTGTTGAATAATTATAATGATGAATAACTACTATTTACTGAATATTTGGTTTTACTACTCCTAGGAGGTACACGTTTAAACAACTAAGTCTTAGGTGAAGATATATGTCCAGGGTAACAGAACTAAGAAAGAATGGAGCTGGGATTTGAGCCTAGGCTTGACTCCAATATAACCATTGTACTGTATTGTCTCTCTTTCTTTGAGATTATAAAATGGAGAATTCTGTAGTATTAATATATTTTCACAAATTGAATGTTGAATTAAAATTTTTATTTAACAGAATATTCCACCTGAATTAGGGCCTGATTATCTACTTTTCCCTTGGGTCCTTATGTTAATATAAAGATTTGACAATTATGTGATTTTTCTCCTTGATTTTTCTATCTTAAATATATTGACTCACAATTAGTACTTAAAGAGATAAGTTTATGTCAAGAATGGTGCCTTTTAGGAATTAGTCATATTGTTGTATATGTCTGCTAGCTGTACTCTACTACAGCAGTGATTCTCAGCCTTGCCACGCATTGGAATCACCTGGGATGAGGGCTCTCAAACTTCAGCATGTCCCAGTATCACTGATTGCTGAGCCTACCTCCAGAGTCTCTGATCCCGTAGGTCAGGGTAGGGTCCAAGATTTCTAATATGCTCCCAAGTGATGCTAGTGCTCTGGACTATTACCACACTTTGAGAAGTTTTGCCCTAGGGAACTTTTAAAAATCCTGAGTCAGGTCATGGCCCACATCAGTTAAAACAGAATCTCCAAGTGTGAGGCTCCAGGCAGCTTCTTAAAGTTCCCCAGCTGATTCCAGTGAATAGTCCAGACAGAGAAACTTGATCTTTTATTGGAAATTCTATTGTCTCTTCTTTAGTGCTTAAGGGAAATGTATGTGTTTCTTTTCTGCTCCTATTCTCTTTTAATCTTTTCCCAACATTTGACCACTCACATTTTATTGAAATGCCATTCCTGTAGCTTCTGTGCCACCTCACTTTCTGGTCTCTGACCTCCTTAGTCACTCCTCTCTCATTTTCATTGACTTTTTTTTTGCTCCCTTTTTCATACTTCCCTGAGTATGGACTCTTTCTAAGGTGTAGACCCTGATCTACACCTTTTCTCTTTATATTCATTTTCTTAGTGAACTCCTGTACTTTTTACACCATTAGGTTGCAGCCTTGCCTGTAGGATCAAAGCCCTGACTTCCCTTCTGATCACTGGTGTCATATCTACAACTTTCCTCAGGCATTCTTTTCTTGCATTATGTATAGTTGTCCCTCAGTATTTGTGGGGATGGTTCCAGGACACCCCCACCTTCATGTATATCAGAATCTGTGCATACTCTAGTCTTGCATTCAGCCCTATGAAACCTGTGTTATAGGCAAAGTTGGCCCTACTTATATGCAGGCTTTGCATCCTGAGAATACTGTATCTTCAATCCATGTTTGGGTGAAAAGAATCTGCACATAAGTGGACCCACACAGTTTAAAACAGTATTGTTCGAGGGTCGGTTGTATTTTCTAATCCGAAATTCCATTGTCCTAAGTCAGTGATTGTCATGCTTACTTGATCATAAAAATCAGTTGGTGTGCTTGGTAAACAGTAGTTTCCTAGGCTCTACTCTGGAGTTCTGATTCAGTAGATCTGAGGTAGGAATTAAAAGTCTATTAATATATTTTTAACAAGCTCTCTGAGTGATTTTTATGCTCTGGTAAGTTTGGAAACACTGTACTATCTGAACTCATTGTGTCCTTTCATACACTTTCTTTTCCAAGTTTCTTGTCAGTGGAGAACCAATATATCCGACTGGGGAAATGAGGCAACTTGAAACCTAAGAATCATGTTCAGTTGCTTTCTCCCTTTGCCTCCCATCAGATTATTTTGCATTCACCTTGAGAGTTTTCCTCAGCTTCATTGCTTTCCATGCCTGGCTCATCAATCACAGCCGGCATTCTGTTGCCTCTTGAATACTGAGGTGCAGTATGGAATGGTGGCTAAATGCTCAGGCTCTGAAGCTCTGTTATTTCCTAGTGGGAGATCTTAGACAAATTGCTTAACTTCTCTGTGCTTTAGTTCCTCATCTGAAAAATGGGGATAATAATAATACCTACATCATAAGTTATTTTATGAAATGATACATGAAAAATGCTTAGAATTGTGCCTGGCCATAGTAAGTACTAATAAACATTAACTGTTATTACTGAAATAAATTCTTAACTTCTCTTAGACTTCTTTTCACTATACAATAGTCCCCCCCTTATCCTCGGGGGATACATTCTGAGACCCCCAGCGGATGCCTGAAACCGCAGGTAGTGCCAAACCCTATGTATATATTATGCACAAATTTCTTTTTCCTTCCTTACAGTTTTGGGGATAGATGATTTGTTCTTACCATAGATCTTAGCAACCTCAGCATACAATTTTTTTTCTTTCTTTACTAAGTTGAGAACTTTCACCTTTTCACTTAAGGGAAGCACTGTACATCTACTCTTTGGCATATCTGAATTGCCAGCATCACTACTCTTGCACTTTGGGGCCATTATTAAGTAAAATAAAGGTTGTGGTCAGGTGTGATACCATGGCAGTAGATCTGATGACCACGATGGTTAGTAAGTGACTAATGCAGATAGTGTATACAGTGTGGATAGGCTGGACAAAGGGAGAATTCACATCCTGGGTGGGACCGTGTGAGATTTCATCATGCAGTTCAGAAAGGTGTGCAATTTAAAACATGAATTATTTCCGGAATTTTCCATTTAATATTTTTGGACCAAGGTTGACTGCAGTTAACTGAAATGGTGGATAAAGGCAGACTACTGTAATGCATTATGCATTTTGCTGCCAAAATAATCTGCCTAAGATATTGTTTCAGCATGTTGTCCCCCCTTCTTGAGTACCTTCATGACTCCAAATAAGCTCCCAGATTAAGTCTTACTCTTCACATGGCATTCAGAGCCATTAATGTTGATTGTTTGTAGCTGCCGTATTTATCTATGCTATTTACCCACTTTGTGCTACAGCCAGAATATTTTCTTTATTGTCTACTGGCCACATACATTATTCCCTTCCTGCCTTTACTAATACCTTCCCCTGTTTGCACATCTTTCTTCTTGTTTGTGTATCTGAATCCTACCAATCATTTAAGACTCATTTTATCTATCAGATTTCTTCTTCCATAGCTCCTGTTTTTGATCTTTATTTTTCTTGTGTCTTCCATACCTTCTCAAACACTGTACGCTTATCATGGTTATGGTACAGGCATTACATGTGCTTTTATATCCTGCCTCCCACCAAAACTTGGCTCAGTGAAAGTTTTTGTTCAGGTTGTTGTTTTTATGTATTTGTCTTTCACTTCAAAGCCATTGTAACCTGTGAAATTTTATTTGGTAGGAAATCTGTGTGGGAATTTTAGGTAATATGGCCTGTTTCCAGGAGATATGTGTGTCCATCAGCAGTGATAAAAATCTTGGGTAAGTCTTACATAATAGTTATTTTTTAATAGATTCATATTTCACATCCCTTAGGAAATTCTAATACATAGGGGAGATAGGAAAATATGAAATATAATCCTTCTTTTGTCTTGATGAACACTCTCTAGGAACTTAATTGTATAATGATGATACCAGGGGCTTGCACACTGTGTTTGGACAAGGTTCAGGATTTAAGCCTGTTTTCTTCATCAGTAGCAAGGGGACCTGAATCGTTAACAGATGGTGGTAAAGAACCACTGGGGCAAAACTTGTAGATGGAAGCAGCTAACTAGAACCTAAAACAACTTGGGCACAGGGAATCCAAGGACTCAGAGAGCTAGAGTCTGGAGACACTAGATTTGTTGAACAGCATCATCCTGAAAGCTCTGACTTAGAGAGTAGGACTTACCAACAGACTAGAAGATAAAGGGTTGCCTCTGTGACTAAAAGGCTTTCATACTTCTGCTTAGAGGCTAGTTCTTTTCTACATTTGAGAAAATTCTGGGGAGAGGGTTTTTTAATGATGAAAACCCTGGTGATTACTTTAGGAGATCTGAGAATACCCTAAAATTATATGTTAAATTTTGTGGGCATATTCATTTTCTAGGCAGAGGGTTCATGGCCGTTAATCAAAATATCAAGGAAATTTGTGCCAAAAATAGGTTAAGAAAACTGTTCTAGGCAGTTCTTGTCTGGGTTTGTTACAGTTCAAATACCTGGGTCTCTCAAAAAAAAAAAAAAAGGTGATTACATCTTCCTGGTTCAAAATATTTATTCCTCAGTTACTTATAGTCATTCGTGGAATAAATGACTCAGGATTATGTTTGGCTGCTAGTGTTCTCTATCAGAAATCTGATAATGAAAAATGTTAAGTTTTTAAAATTTAATTAAATGCTTATCTTAATATGGAACAATTTACATTGCTAATGGGATATAAATTTGTTTAACCACTTTAGAATAGTCAGGCATTATCTAATCAAGTTGGAAGATATGCATATGCTATGACCCACTGATAGGTATATAATAAGAGAAACTGTGCACATGTGTACATCAGGATGCTCATACAAATATTATTGTGGGAGGATTTCTTGAAATAGCTCAAAATTGAAATCAACCTAAACGTCCATCAAAAGTAGTCTAGAAAAATAAATTGTGTTATATTCATACAATGGAATACTCTGTAACAGTGAATCAAAGAACAATAGCTACAGGAACATCATGGGAGGATCCTATGTACGTGGTTTTGAGCAAAAAAAAACTAAGGCAGCAAAGAATAAGTACAGTATAATTTCTTTCATATAAAGTACAAAAACCAAACCAAACATATATAAAGTAATAAAACTACAGAGCAAAGTAAGGAAATGATTGCTGGAAAACTCAGGATAGTAATCATTTCTAGAAAGGAAAGAAACTTGTGATTTGGAATGGACACATGTGGATTCCAGAGATGCAGCACTGTTCTGTTTCTTGGAAACATGAGTGTTTGCTTTATAATTTTTCATTAACTATAGAGTTGTATCTTATAGGCTTTTCTATATATATGCTATATTTCACAACAAAAATGTTCACAAAATTGAATGAAAACTCTGATCTTTGAAATGAGAGAAGTTAAACATATAATTTAACTATTTTGTTTTTGTAGGCAGGTGTTATTGCACTGTTTGTATGATTCAGACCCGCCTACTCTGCTGGAAACAAGCAGGTATGCTTTTCTCTTCATGGATTCTATAAAGTTACCCACAAGGGAATCTAGGAAAATAGAGTTAATTCTTCATTCTTGACTTTCCTTTACTGTTTTTGAAAGATAGACATTAAGGTCACATTTATCACGTAGGTTGTTGCTTACTTGCCTTTCCCAGACAGAAGTGGCCAGTGTCTGGGTTGAAAGGATCCGGGAACATCCAGCTATTTATGATAGCATTTGCTTCATCATGTCAAGTTCAACAAATGGTAAGTCACCATGTAATCTAGGAAAAATGTTTTAGGTTTTATTTGTTAGGAAACTATGTAAGTATTTCTGGAAGACACTGGTTTAAAAAGGCTAAATGCAAGGTGGGAAAGTTTTTTGATTCAAGTTATAAAATTTCTTCATACACTCCCAGAACACTGATAAATTCCTCGTTTAAAAATGAAGGAAGGCTGGGCACGGTGGCTCATGCCTGTAATCCCAGCACTTTAAAAGGCTGAGGCAGGAGTATCACTTGAGCCCAAGAGTTGGAGACCAGCCTGGGCAACATAGTGAGACCTTGTCTCTACAAAAAATAAAAAAATTATTGGGGCATGGTAGCACACACCTATAGTCCCAGCTCCTTGGGAGGCTGAGGCAAGAGGATCACTTGAGCCCAGGAGTTCAGGGCTGCAGTGAGCTATGATTGCATCCCTGTACTACAGCTTAGGCAACCAAGTGTGGCCCTGTCTCATAAAAAAAAAAAAAAAAAGAAAAGAAGCAAATTTAAACATAGGAGGTAAACAGATTACCCTTGGAGTAAGTACTGCTTTGGCAAGATTTAGCTTTCTTAGAATAGCTTTAGGAATTTTGCTTAATGTCGTTAATTTTTAACATTTTGTTTTTTACTTCAATATCTGTTTTATTCTCTATAGTTGACTTGCTGGTGAAGGTGGGAGAGGTTGTGGACAAGCTCTTTGATTTGGATGAGAAACTAATGTTGGAATGGATTAGAAATGGGGCTGTCCAGGCCCTGGACCAACCCCAGGAAGATTCTGAAGAGCAGCCAGCATTTAGGATTGTGCCCTGTATACTTGAAGCTGCCAAACAAGTACGGTAGGTGAGCTCTTTTTTGCAAAATGTTCTGGAAAAATCCAATTGCTAGACATATTCTTAGATATAAAAGTCTTCTTAGATTCCTTTCAAACAGCCAATCTTTGTTAGGTTTGATTCATTACTAATATTTGTGATGACAATTGTCTTTGTCCGTTTGTATTACTATAAAAGAATACCTGAGGCTGGACAATTTATAAAGAAAAGAGGTTTATTTGGCTGACACTTCTGCAGGCTATACAAGAAGCATGGTGCCAGCATCTGCTTTTAGTGAAGGACCCAGGATTGCTTCTATTCATGGTGACAGCCAGTGCATGTAGAGATCACAAGGCGAGAGGAAGCAAGGTGGGGGGATGTGCCAGACTCTTTTTTAACAACCATCTCTCTCTAGGCAACTAGTAGAGAACTCCTTCATTACTGCACAGACAAGGATGAGGATGGCACCAAACTATTCCAGGGATTCACCCCTATGGACCCAAACACCTCCCATTAGACCCCAACTCCAACATTAGGGATTAGATTTCAGTGGACAAACATCCAAATTGTAGCAACAATGTATTTGCTCTTTGCAAGAATGGTAATAGTTACAAAGTTCCTATTCTAATACCATTTAGAATAGCCTATAATTCAGCACTAATTGTGGTTTATGTCTTCATCATCAGCAATTTTATGTAATTTAAAACAAAGAGAAAAAATTTTCTTGTGTTTTATTTTACATTGAACACTTAACAACTTCTTCAGTTAATGTTGGGCATCATTTATTTTCTTGCTCCTTGTGTTTATGTGCCAATCTTCACTAAGTGACTGACTTTTGAACTTTAATGTCTTGCCAAGAGAGATTACCAGGTTATAGGTCATTGAAACTGCTTATTGCTAGTCATTAGAAAATTAATTTTTGAATTGATCTGCTTAGTGGTCAGTAGTGCCACCTTCATGCTTAGTAAGCCACATGAAAACCTATTAATTTTATATCCTTTATCCAATTGATCACTAAACTCATCATTCTTCCCCGAAATCTGCTTCACCAGTCTTCTCAATCTCAACAGATGATGCAATCATTATCCCATTTGGATAATGTGGAAGAAGAAATGGAGAAGCCATTACTGAGTCTTTCCCATCCTACTCTTGTCCCATGGCCAGTCAATTTCTAAGCCTTATTCCTGACTTTTTCTGGGATCCCAATCATGCCAACCTGGCCACTGCTGTCTCTCACCTGGAGAACTGTCACTATCTCTTACTTGAGTCTCCTATCTCTCTAGGCTTGCTCCTTCCAGGCCTTTACTTTAGAGCCACCTTTGCAAAGCACACACATTGACCATCTCATTTTCATACTTCAGACTTTCTAGTTGGCCTTCCTTAGGATAAGGTCCATATTTTTAAGAAAATACAATTTTTTTATTTAAAAAAAAATTATTTTTTAAAAAAAATAAGGTCTTGCACAGTGCCTCTCCATCTTTATTCCTTGTACTCTGTGTTTCAACTGTGTGAAATTTTCTTCATTTCTTCAACTGAACCAATCTCTCTTGTCTCCAAGCCTTTGTACAGTATGTTTCCTCTACCTCAAACACTTTGCCCCTTCAGGTTTCTGTATAAACATTATTTTTCATTTACCTTCCCTGACCCTCCAAACTAAATTAATTCTGCTTGCTTTGTGGTCTTCTAGCCCCTGGAACTTCCTCTAGTGCTGTATTCATATCACTCTATTATAATTACCCCTTTAATTATCTTCTTTCCTTTTAGACTGTAAACTTTATGAAGATAGGGATAATGTCCTATACATCTCTGTTTTCCCAGCCCCTAACGTAGTGCCTAAAAGAAGTAGGTACTTAAATATTTGCTGAAACATAATTTTAATTGTTTACTATCTTTTCACTTAATTGTTTGGTTGAAGAACTAAGATTTTGAGTTTCTGAGAATCTAAACTGTTGATCATAAGAATGATATGGTTTTAGTGTTCTCAGCTAGGGAGCTAGGATAATCCTGAGAAGTTTTAAGAACATCATTATTGTCAACTCTGGGTGCAGTGGGCCTTACATTGATACAAAAGGCTCAGTCATTTTTTGTTCTGATTATTCAAGTAAACTAGAAGTATCAAGTAGCAGGTCTCTGAATTATTGCTTTTGTGGGATAAAGCCAAAAAGAATTTTTACCTTTTGTCCTGTATGTGTTGATTATATTACATGATTTGTTTCTTTTTGCTGTCTCCCCTGTTAGAATTTAAGCTCTAGTGAGCACAGAGACTTTATTCTGTTCCTGGTTTTATCTTCAGTGTCCAGGGCAGGCTAGCACAGAGTAACAAGTATTTGTTGAATGAATGCAATCCCCTGGATAGTACAGTTGTTGATTCAATGTTTTTGCTTTTTTTAGTTCTGAAAATCCAGAAGGGCTTGATGTTTATATGCATATCTTACAGCTGCTTACCACAGTGGATGATGGAATTCAAGCAATTGGTAAGGTGGTTTATTGAGACACACTATAGTTACTCATTTAATTACTTGCTGTTTTAAAATTACTACTTTCTTTATCATCTTTATTAAGTACAGTGTCCTGACACTGGAAAAGATACTTGGAATTTACTTTTTGACCTGGTCTGTCATGAATTCTGCCAGTCTGATGATCCACCCATCATACTTCAAGAACAGAAGACAGTGTTAGCCTCTGTCTTTTCAGTGTTGTCTGCCATCTATGCTTCTCAGACTGAACAAGACTATTTAAAAATAGAAAAAGGCAAGTATCATTTTGGTTCACTAAATTAAATTCTAGTCTAGTCTGAAAGCCCAGGCTCGTGTTTGTTCTTCATTTATTTCTTCCATTTTTAAAAAATGCTTTTGTTCCCCTAATTACAAAAATATTACATGCTAAATATAAAAAAATTTGTAAAATTTATAAAGGACATCAAGGAAGCATAGTGCTTATAATTTCACCATCCAGAAGACAATTCCTACACACACACACACACACACACACACACACACACACACACATTTTTTTTTAAAGTCTTGCTTTTTAGCCAGCTTCTTTCATTTAGAAATATAAAATGAATAGTTTCCTATGTAAACACATGTTCTTTCACAGCATGATTTTTATGACTGCAATTAAATCCATGATTCATCTAGAATTTATTTTGGTGTTATATATGAGGTATACTTCAATTTATTTTTTCTTATAACTGGTACTATGCGTCAGCGTTATTTTTCCAGAGGGCCAGGTGACTCAACATCATTTAGCGAATAATACAGCTTACCACACTGATTTGAAATTTCATCATTACTATTTTTTAAATTCTCTTTTATGTTTTATTCAGTTCCATTGCTCTGTTCATGTGTCAGTAGCCATAGTATTTTTTAAGTATTAAGGTTTTATTTTTTAATACCTAGTAGGGCTAATCCCCCTTCATTCTAATTTTTCAGAATGTGTTGACTATTTTTGTTTATCACTGAATTAGATTGATAAGTTCCAAAAACAAAAAAAAAATCTTTCTAGTATTTTTATTAAGATTATGTTAAATTTATAGGGTATCCAGGAACATATTCTGCTTTTACATTTGTTCAAGTCTTATTTTGTATCCTTCAGTAATGATTTTATGGTTTTCTTCATATAGATGTTGTATATCTCTTAGTAGGTTTATTCTTAGGTATTTTATCTTTTGGGATGCCACTGTCTATGACATTATCTTCCAGTGATTATTGTCCTTGGAATATATGAAGGCTACTGTTGATTTTTATATATTAATTTTGCATCCTGTAACTTTACTGAATTCTCTTCCTGTTTTTAGTAGTTGCTCCAATGATAGTCTTGGGCTTTATCTGGTACTGCTTCGGCTTTAAGTTAGATATGTTTTATCACTTTTCAAGCTCTGATTTCTTTTTCTTATCTAATTGGGCTCTCTGGTACCTCTAGTGTTAAATAATAGTGGTGGTAGAAAACATCCTTACCTTGTTCCTGACATTATTGGGAATGATTCTAGAATTTCACTATTAAGCATTAAGAGTTTTTAATCAAAAATGAACGTTGAATATTTTCAGGTCTTTTCTGCATTTATGGATAGGTTACCTCATTGAGAAGGTGGCATTGAGTACAGACCTGAGGGAGACCACAGAGGGAGTCCTGTGAGTACTTGGGGAGGAAAACATTCCAGACAGAGGGAAAAGCAAGTGTAAAAGCCCATACCAGAAGTATGCCTGGTATGTTTGAGGAAGAGCAGTGAGGACCCGTGTGGCTGGGGTGGATTTAGCAAAGGGAAGAGAAGTAGCACATGAGACCAGAGAGGTAGGGTGGAGGCCTGATTTTGCCTTTGACTCTGAATGAGGTAGGGAGTCATGGAGAGTTTTAAGCAGAGGTTAGCTAGATATGAACTGACTTTAATAGGCTCCTTTGTTTTTTTTTTTTTTTTTGAGACAGAGTCTCACTCTGTTGCCCAGGCTAGAGTGCTGTGGCATCAACCTAGCTCACAGCAACCTCAAACTCCTGGGCTCAAGCAATCCTTCTGCCTCAGCCTCCCGAGTAGCTGGGACTACAGGCATGTGCCACCATGCCTGGCTAATTTTTATATATATATATCTATAAACGATCCGCCCGCCTTGGCCTCCCAGAGTGCTAGGATTACAGGCGTGAGCCACCGCGCCCGGCCTATCTTTTACTTCTTAATCTAAACTCTTGTATCTCTGCTCTGTGCTTGATTACATGTTGTTTTAAAACTCATGGCTAAATATTATCTCAGTATTTGTAAGCTTCATGTCAATTTTTTTTGAGTGTTGTTTATCTGCCATTTGTCTTTTGTGTGCCTTTATTTTTTTTTTTTGGTAATGTTTTCATGTTGCTCCTATGTTGCTTTTTTTTGCGTGCTCATAATTGTATGAATTGAGATTTTCCTAGGCCAGCTGTTTGCAGGAACTTCATGCAGGAGAGAGGCTAAGGCTCTGTTCTAGGTGAATCGTTGGGTCTGTGAGTCTTCTAGCTCTTTTTCCCAGGTGAGAGGTAGCTGTGGTAAAAGCTTATCTTTCCCCTTGCCATTTGCTTCCTGCAGACATGGCTTGTCTATGGGATTACTCAATCAACCTCTCTTCCTCTACTTCTTAGAACCCCCACAGAAGAACCAGCTGTCATCTTGCATGCTCTATTCCTAGTGTTGCAAACAAGGGATTCTAGATTTACACTTCAGAGTGTGTGCTTTGCTTTAGAAAAGTGGACTTTTCTGACCCTTTCTGAGATATGCAGCCCCAGGCATCCTCTCGCCTATCCTTCTTTTACCTCCTGTTTGATTTTCACTGCTTTTGCTGCTTTTTATACCTACCTTGTGTTTGAAGTTTCAGCTGTGTCCTACTTTTATCCAAGCTGGAGTTTGTTTCTGTTGCCCATTCTTTTTGTTTCTGCGAGGTGATTTCTGAAAGGAAAAGGGGAGATATGCTGACTTGGAACCCCAGTATTCTTTCTAACCTCATTGTATATGTATAATCTTTCTGTTGAAAACCACACATAGAATTTTCATTTGTAATACTAGGAGCACATCTTGATGTTATAGGAATAGGTGTTCTTTATCCTCTTCCCTCTCCACACCCCCATCTTCCCAAAACTTTATGTATGATTTCTATGATTGGAGCAGACAGTGTAAAGATATTCCCTTAACTCCAATGCAATAATTAACCCTCTCCTTTTCACCCTGCCCTCAGCCTTGAATAGGAGCATTGTAGAGTTAGGGCTGGGGGTGAGAAAGAGAGATAAGAGAGGCTGGTATAGATTGATGTGACCTTCACAGAAATCCTAGAGTAAAGAGTTAGGCTTTAGAGGCAAGAGTTGGTAATAATACAAGAGAGTGGAGGTAAATCCAAGAGGAATATAATAAAGCTGCCAGGCAGGGTAGGTGCTCTGAAAAGTTGACATTGGGTTGAGAAATAAAAGATAAAAGGATTTCTTTGGTTGCTAATTTTTTAAAAATGTCATTTTCATGTACTATCAATGACTTAAGTTTGGTTGTAAAGTTAGGTTTTTTAAAAATGAATATATTTGGGAGGCTGGTTGTGGTGACTTATGCCTGTAATCCTAGCACTGTGGGAGGTTGAGGCAGGAGGATTGCTTGAGGTCAGAAATTCGAGACCAGTCTCAGTAAGAGCAAGATCCCATCTCTACTAAAAAAAATAGAAAGAAATTAGGCGGGCAACTAAAAATAAAAAAAAATTAGCTGGGCGTGGTTGTACATGCCTTATAGTCCCAGCTACTCACTTGTAGTCCCAGCTACTCAGAAGGTTGAGGCAGGAGAATTGCTCAAGCCCCAGGAGTTTGAGGTTGCTGTGAGCTAGGCTGACACCATGGTGCTCTAGCCTGGGCAACAGGGCCAGACTCTGTCTCAAAAAAAAAAAAATTCAATATATTTGATTCAGTGCTACAGAAAACTCTCTGGGTTTGTAATTATTAAGCAGAAATGGTAAAGTCAGAACCAGTGATCTATTCAGAATGAGATATCTTTAAGCCTGTTGATGCTATAACATATATTTTGAGTCTGAGCTTTATTTTTATGTTCAGTTTTTATTATAAGCTAATTTAAATGATTATTTAGTCTTTTAAGAAATCATGCTGAATATTTTTCTGTTAAACTTAGTAAAACATAACATTTAAAAGCTTTGCTTAAGATTGTTATGGGAAAATTTAAAATTAAGGTTCTTTTTTCACTCTGTTCAAGGCCCTGTGTGATAGGGCTCTTGCCCAACTCTCCAAACCTGCCCTGTGCTGCTCCTCCTCTGGCGCACTAGGCTGGAGCCACAGCAGACTCATTTTTGTTCCTCAGACCTTCCATGATTTTTTCTTTCCTGATGGAGCTCTGCTCTTGATCTCTCTACCTGAAATGTTTTCTGGGCTCTTTGCGTTGCTGATGCTTCTTATCCTGCAGTGTCATCTTTTTAGAAAGTCTCTCCTGCTGGGCTGCTTTATTATATTCCTCTTTTATTCCCTTCATAGAACTTACCAAAATCTGAAATGATCTACTTAATTTACTCACTTATTTGAAAGTATAAAATTGTAAGCCTCTGAGATCTGATGCCTTGATGATCTTGTTTACCACTGTATCTATAGTACCTAAAATACGATGTCTAGCACTTGTTCAATACGTAAGAATGAATGAATGAAAAACCAAACTTAACTGGCCGATTCCATGCCTCTTGATTTGTTTGTACAGTAGGTCTTCCTCTAATTGACAGCCTAATTCGAGTCTTACAAAATATGGAACATTGTCAGAAGAAAACAGAGAACTCGACAGAGTCTAACACAGAAGAAACTAAAAAGTCCAATTTAACCCAAGATGACTTCCACTTGAAAATCTTAAAGGACATTTCATGTGAATTTCTTTCTAATATTTTTCAGGCATTAACAAAGGTAGGAAAGAAGTATTAATGGTTTCTTTAGCAAAAGAAAGTATGGATTGCATAATGCTACAGACTTTATTATTACTGCTTTTATTTAATGTAAAAATTGTATAACTATATTATATAATTTGGGAAAATAAAGAAAAATGTTATATCACCATAAGTTTATAATATTAAACCAACTGACGTGGTTTGATTTATCTGTGTATGCCAAATATATGCATGTGTTTATGTGCATATATATTTATAAATGCATTTTTCACATACTTTGACCCAGTATGTACAATTTTTATAGACTGCTCTTTTCATTTAACATGCTTGTAAAAGCATTAATAGTCATTTTTCTTGACTCTAGATGAATTCATTGAAAGACTTTCCTAAGAGCCAGTTTGTTTAATACATAATTTGCCAAATAACCAGTTTTCAAAATTTATTGCAAACTTGTTTTAAGGAATATTCTTTCTGATTATGTTCAGTGATTATTTGCACATTCTTTGACCATATTCTTTCTATCCATATATTTATAAAAATATATTTATGAATATAACCGAAGAATGTATTCATTCATACTCACTGAATTTTTTCAGGACGATTCTTTTTTTTAAAAAAGCTTGTCTTATTCTGGTGAATTGGTTTTTTTTTTTGCGAGGTGTCCTGCTTCCCTCCACCATTTTTGTATAATATTTTCCAGAGGGTTTATTATCTTAGCATAGGTTTTTAGAAGTTAGATTATTGGATACGACATAATAAATGTGAAGGTGGCTAAGACTTTTGGCTACATATTGCCAAGATGCTATTGACATGTGAAAATGTTGGTTTTACTTTACTTTTATTATTGGATATTATTTTTATATCACATAAAGTTCAACAGGTGATAAATTGTGCTTTATTTTGATTTGTACTTTCTTATTCATGATGTTGAACATCTTTCCGTGTATTTGTATATTATTTATGTTTCCTGCTTTTATAAATTTATCCATTTTGATTACGTATATAAACTCTTCGGGTAATACATCTTTTGTATATTCACTGCAAATGTTTTTTCCCCATTTTTTGCTGTTGCTTTTGTTTTTTGGAGAGAGGGGCATAGATATTTCTTAATGTTTAAGTTGCAGGAACATAGAAGTAAGGAGGGCTAAGAATATAGCAGGGGTGTGTCATGAAAATTCTTATATGCCGTATTTAGGGAATTTGGACTTAATCTAGAGGAAACTGAGGCACAACTAAAGATTTTTTTCTTTTAAGTATCCAGTGATATGATCAGTTTAGAACAATTACTCCAAAAGCAATAGAGAGGAAGGATTAGAGAGAGCTGAGGCTGGAGGCCCGGAGACCAACCAACAGGCTCTTGTAGTTGATAATCTTCAAGAATAATCTGAAAAATAATGAGAACCTAAGCAATGGAAGTGTGACTGGAGAGGAGGGGTGGAAGAAGAGAGAGATTTAGTAGAGTAGGATTGAACACTTGGCAGGGGGCAGGAGGCGTTGGTCAGCAGCAGAGAAGAAGGAAAAGTCTTGTCTGTGTTCCAGGTTTTTAGTTTGTGCAGCAGGATGGATGGTGGTGCCCTTCACTAAACTAAGGACTACAGTGGAGAACATGTTTGTGTTGTATAAGCCTCCTTGATGGGTGGGTTCAGTTTAGGACATTTGAAATGCCTATAGGATCAGTAGGGAATTGTATATACTGACTTGTATTCATTCATCAATTATAGCTCTAGATATTTTCCTGTTTTTACATTAAATCTTTTTGTTTGTTTGTTTTAGGAGACTGTGGCTCAGGGACTAAAGGAGGGCCAGTTGAGCAAAGAGAAGTGTTCCTCTGCATTTCAAAACCTTCTTCCTTTCTACAGCCTTGTGGTGAGTATGGGTAAATGTATAGGTGGCTCCATTTCATAGGATTACTAAATGAAATGTTTTCAGTTAAGCACTTGATTTCAAGGCCATTGTCAAAAAAGGGAGTGTGTACAATTTAGATGACTTAATGCCTTTTTCAGAAAGATGACTGCTGGATAATTCATAGTACTGGCCTTAGTAACAATTCGAAGAGGAAAGAGTCAACACTGAATTTATAGTACCCCTCTCTGTTATGAAGGAGATAGCATATATATTAAGTGAATGTAAGATTCTAAGGAATAGTCTTAGGAATAGTAGGTTTGTATGGTTCTTCAAATGACATCACATTTGCTACCATTAGAGGCAATTTCAAAATAGGAACTTTTTGCCGGCATGGTGGCTCACTCCTGCAATCCCAGAGACTCAGGAGGCTGAGGCGGGAGGATTGTTTGAGGTCAGGAGTTCATGACCAGCCTGGGCAACGTAGTGAGACCTCATCTCTACAAAAAATTTTTTTAAAAAATTAGCTGGGTGTGGTAGTGGACGCCTGTGGTCCTCGCTTCTTGCGAGGCTGAGATGTGAGGATTGCTTGAGCCCAGGAGTTCAAGGCTCTAGTGAGCTATAATCACACCACTGTACTCAAGCCTGGGCTAAAGAGCAAGACCCTGTCTCAACAACAACAAAAAAATAGGAACTTTTTTTAGGAAAATGAAGTATGGATTGTGAGAGTGAAAGGACATGTCATCAAAGAGAATGCTGATAAAACTCCAGTATTAAACCCTAAAAGGGAAGCAGCAGGAGGAAAAATACCAGCTCAAGAGTAAAACAGAATGGTAAAGGATAGTTATTTCCTTGATAACAGTCATTTCCTCTGATAAACAGAACTATTTAGAGAGTACTATTATTGTCATCTGGGAATATGTCAGCATTTCTTTTCCATTGCACTATTTAGAAACCATAGGTAGAACGTTTTTATAGTCAATAGTTAATATCTTAAACCACCTTTTCCTCTACTACATTTATTTCCTTCTTTTGTTTGACTCACAGATGGAAGACTTTATCAAAATCTTACATGAAGTAGATAAGGCCCTTGCTGATGACCTGGAGGAAAGCTTCCCAAGTTTGAAGGTTCCTACTTAAAAACTGAATTGGAATTCCTTCTGTGCCAGAAATAAATTTTATTTTCCTCATTGACTATTGAAATTGACATATAGGAAATAGTAGATAAAGTTCATATTAAACCATAAATGTCTAGTAATACACTCATGCCCTTATCTCACTTTTGTTTGGTATTGGAATCTGGAGTTTCACCACTATCACCTTCTCCCCTTTATGTTGGTTATGTGGTATTAATCATTTTCAGTTGAAGATAGCAAAAATATAAGCTTATCATTGTGGTTCTTTTTAGGATATTTGAGGAGTTGGTGTGTATTTTCTTTATAACTGTTAATTTGAATTTACATGAGAGTTTTGTCTTTGTATCTACTACAAGTTCATTCAGCTGCAGTAACAGAAAACCCTCCTATAGTGGCTTAATCTGATAGTTTTTCTACATTTTATGTAATAAGAAGTCCAGAGGTGGACAGTCCAGACCTAAAATGGTGGCTGTTTTCACCTTTCTACTTGGTCCATCACGTAGACTTTTGCGTTCATGTTTATTGTCTTGTGGTTAAGGGGGCTGTGCCATCTCTGGACCTTTCATTCATATTCAGGGAGGAAAAAAGAGAAAGAGGCAGAGGGGCTCTGCCCCCTTGCAAGTCTTTACCTTTTATTTGGAAATGGCAGCCTTCCCTGGCTAGAACCTGTTGCGTGGCCATCCCTAGCTGCAAATATATGAAATCTAGTCCTTTCTTTTCCTTTCTAGCCTCTATAAGAGGGAAAGGAAGAGAGAAGGGAGATGTGAATGGCTTTTAGATAGCCAATCTGTGGTGTTTGCCACAATGTGAAAATGTATTTTTAGCTATTTTGTGAGTGTAATTTGTGTTGATTCCTTGCCAGATTGTTAGTAATGACTCACAAGCAGTTATTGCTACTAGGTAGCTTTGTTACATTTCAATTTTTTTCTATATTGTACATGTGAAGACAGAAATGCTAACATTTTGATAAAAATACATGAACAAATTTCTAAATTTTCAGCATTATTTCAGTGGTTGAATTTCAGAAAATGATTTGCTTGAGTGAATTCAGATTTTTTAAGTTAACATGGAGGGAGTTTAATAACTTATGATTTTTTGCAAACTACTATGTGTGATTTTACCCCTTATTCTATGATTCTTTTAGTACTTTCTAATGAAATATATTCAAATAACCAACCAGGTACACTTACAGAAGTATTCAGTTTGTATTATTTCAGACACTAAAAGTAGAATTCTTAATTGATTTTAAGAAAATATCAGTTATGAATGACAAAGCCAGCTTTTTAAACCTCTTTTTTTGGTACAGCCCCTTCCCAATCTATTTCAGAATCTTTTTGACTTATAAGCATTGATCTCGCTTTATGCTTTGTTTTCTTTCCTTGAGGGATTTTTGCTGATAAAACGCAGGGGTTACTATTATTGGTAAGAGATAATACAGTTTCCAGTTTGGAGTTAGTTTTATTGTTCAAAGTGTCACTACTGGCCGGGCGCGGTGGCTCACGCCTGTAATCCTAGCTCTGGGAGGCCGAGGCGGGTGGATCGCTCGAGGTCAGGAGTTCGAGACCAGCCTGAGCAAGAGTGAGACCCCGTCTCTACTAAAAAAAAAATAGAAAGAAATTATCTGGCCAACTAAAAAAAAAAATATATATACAAAAAAATTAGCCGGGCATGGTGGCTCATGCCTGTAGTCCCAGCTACTCGGGAGGCTGAGGCAGTAGGATCGCTTAGGCCCAGGAGTCTGAGGTTGATGTGAGCTAGGCTGATGCCACGGCACTCACTCTAGCCCGGGCAAGGCAACAAAGTGAGACTCTGTCTCAAAAAAAAAAAAAAAAAGAAAGTGTCACTACTGAAAAAAATTGGATGATAAAAGTAAAATCTTACAGGTGAAATTCTAATTGGTAGGTTTACCGTATGTATATTTGGATGTCCTCATTGTTGACCTTATTGGTAGGCTGAATATGACTGTATTTAACATAAGATTTCAAAGGCCCTAATGAAATCACTCGTACCTGCTAGCTGATACTAAAATTTCACTCTAGTTATTTTAAGTTCAAAGTTAAAATGCAAATACCCTATAAAAATAATACTTCAAGGTATTAATTATGTTTACCTCAGTGCATATGAATTTCACTGTTTTTTTCCTGAGAGCATGATTTAAAAGGGAAAACATAAGGACCTTGGGTATCTGAAGGAGTGGGGCCCAAAGAGGGTAAGTTACAGAAGGAGAAAATGCATATGTTGTGGGAAAGCTAGGGGCATCCAAGTTATTTTCTGCTTCACATTTCTACCTTAGATCTGCACTGTTTACTTTGTTACCCCTTGCTATTGTTAACATTATGAGGTAGTACATATTTTCATAATATTTTGATATGTTTGAAAGCTTCCTGAATCTATGAATTACATTAAATAGTTTTTGAAAAAATAAAGTGACAAGTGTTAGAACTTTTTTACTGCTATGTGATCTGAAGAATTAACTCACATGCACAGCAAAGGAAACAAACAACAAAGTGAAGAGACAACCCACAGAATGGGAGAAAATATTGGCAAACTACCCAGCTGACAAGGCATTAATAACTAGAATATATAAGGAGCTCCAACAACTCAATAGGAAAAAAAATCAAATAATCCAATTAAAAATGGGCAAAGGATCTGAATAGACATTTCTCAAAAGAAGACATAAAAAGGACCAATAGGTGTATGGAAAAATGTTTAACATCATTAGTCATCAGAGAAGAGCAAATCGAAACTATAATGAGATATCATCTCACCCCAGTTAAAATGGCTTTTATCAAAAAGACAGGCAATAACAAATGCTAGGGAGGATGTGGAGAAAGGGGAACCCTGGTACATTTTTGGTGGGAATGTAAATGAGTGCAAACACTATGGAGAACAGTATGGAGGTTCCTCAAAAAACCAGAAATAGAACATGATATGACTCTGCAGTCCCACTGCTAGGTATATATCCAAAAGAAGGAATTCAATATATTGAAAAGATACCTGCACTCCCGTGTTTATTGCAGCACTGTTCACAATAGCCAAGACATGGAATCAACCTAAGTGTCCATCAGCAGATGAATGGATAAAGTTGTATATATACACAATGGAATATTATATAGAATGAAATTCTATATAATATATAGAATATTATAAAAGAATGAAATCTTGCCATTTGCAACAACGTGAATGGAACTGGAGAATATTAAGTTAAATGTGCCAAGTGTGGAAAGACAAATCTCACATGTTCTCACTCATATAGGAGCTAAATATTAAAAACAGTTGATCTCCTGGAGACAGAGAATAGAGTGATAGTTACCAGAGGCTGGGAAGGGTAGCAGGGAGGGGGGGGGATAAAGTAGGGATGTGCAAAAATATAGTTAGATAGAATGGACAATATTTGATAGTATAACAAAATGACAATAATCAACAATAAGAGTATACTTTAAGATAACTAAAAGAGTGGAATTGGAATGTCCGTAACACAAAGATATTTTATCTCCTGTAGCTAATGGGATATAGCTAAACTGCTGTTTTCTTGGTAGATCCATCGTTCTAGATCAAGAGTTTCCACTCTAACATTTCCCATTGCTTTGGCTTTGAATTAGTTACTGAGTAACTTTGGTGCATAAATGGGAAAAAGTTTAAAAGCTACCTCTCAGCCTATGTACTTTTTTTGATGAAGCACATGCAGAAATCAACCATAGGCATTAAGAAATAACTTCTGTTTGGGCTCAGAAAATTTTAAGTGCAAGAAATGTTGAACATCCTTTTCTATTCTGCAGGAATGGGCAGTAGTAATGCCGTGTCTGGGAGCTAGCTGTGAATTTTAATAAGTTGAAGAAAATGAATACTGGAGTTACAGATTATCTTGCCTGTTTTAACTAATATTCTTTGCAAAGTAATCAATAGCCTATTTTTTTTTAAAGAAATAGGTCCATATTAATTTAGGACTGACTTATGTATTCTACTTGAGCATATGTTCTCTTTTACCACTTTGCAACTTCAGTTTTCTCTGCGTTCCTGGGAGAAGTTTTAAAGAGGAAAATAGGTAAACACTTCTCTTGAATTAACCATACTAATAGTTTTCTTTTTGTTGCTAATTTGAGATCTAATCCAAGAAGTATTATTGAAAGTCATGTATTTATAATGTAATAATATGACGTCTTGGATTTGCTTCAAAGTAGTCTGGGGCAAGGGGAAGGAAGTGGGTTACCAGAGTAGGTGAAACAAGACTGGACGTGAATTGCAGTTGCTAAAGTTGAGTGATGATTATGTTGGATCCGTTATACTGTTCCCTCTATTTTAGTGTATGTTTGGAGTTTCCTGTTAAAGCTTTTTAAAAGCAAGTAAATCATACACAGTGTAAGCCTGAATTTAATTGTGAATTATGCCTGTGCCTTTTACATCATCGGGCTAGTCCAAACTACTACCTGGGCCAATATCCTGAGGGCCAGTCCAGACCTAAAGCAGCAACCAGATGAAACAAGGTAAGACTGGAAACAAAAGGTCACCTTGTGGATGCTGCTAGCCTTCCACTCTCCCTTCATTGTATTTGTTCACCAACTTGACTGCTTTGTATTTTTGTATAGAATGCAAAGTCTTCTGCATTGCTAAAATTTTATGATGCATCTTAGATAATTTACATAGTGTCAAATTTGCTTAAGTCTAATTTCGTACAACCCAGGGAACAGCTATAGTATAAAATCTAAAGAGCCTCCATGAGTTTCTAGTGAGTTTTTAAAGCCAAAGGTTTTGGAATACTTGGCTACTCCTCATATCATGATTATGCCCATGTGCCTGCCTTTTTTTTTTTTTTTTTTTTTTGAGATAGGGCCCAGAGTGCAGTGACATCATCATAGCTCACTGCAACCCCAAACTCCTGGGTTCAAGCAATCCTCTTGCCTCAACCTCCTGACACAGGTGTGGGCCACCATGCTTGGCTAATTTTTAAAAATTGTTTGTGGAGACAGTGTCTCACTATGTTATTCAGGCTGGTCTCAAACTTCTGGCCTCAAGCTATCCTCTTGCCTCGGTCTCCCAAAGTGCTAGGATTATAAATGTGAGCCTGGTCTGCCCTTTTTTGAATGGTGGTATTTTCCCCAAAGTCCATATTTACAAGATTCTGTAATTTAGTGGCATCATGGAGTAGGCTATTCTCATTTTATCCTAATTGTCCATGACCTTGGGGCCCTGGCAAGGACCACAATTTGGGGAAAGGGCCATGCCGTCCTAAAATCAGACCTGGAGGAGAAAGGATCTGTACCCAAGGAGATGGCATCAGGAATTAAAGGGTCTACTTTGAGTCCCCATATCACCTGTCTTCCTTATTTCAGTCAGAATTTCTTCTTTGTTAGGATTTCAGCTTGTATGTGGACCCCACAAGACCACAGCAGCCTCTCTTTTGAGACTGTGTTCGCCCAGCTTAATCATTTCATTCTCTTGCTATTTCTTGTTTTAAACTTATGAGGGAGGAATTCTTGCCTGGTTACTAGTTAGTCTTTTCATATCAGACAGTCGTGGGTCACTGATGAGCAGTGGCTTGGCTACTTTGGGCTAAGTGTGCACCCCTAACATGATCAACTAAAATTGAAATTAAAGTAAACGTGATACAAAATTTGCCTAAGGGCACAGAAGGGTGTGGTAGACACCAGACTTATATTTCCTGGTAGAAATGGCTACCATTTATTGGGGGTTTTACTATATGCCAGACACTCATATTATCTTATTCAATTCTTCAAAAATTCAGTAAGGCAACTGTTAACATTTTACAGATGGGGAAATGAAGATTCGGAGTGGTTAAGTAACTTGCCCAAAGGTTTGAATCCAGACCTCCCTGGCCCTAAAGCATGTTCCTTTAACAGCTACACTATACTTGCATCCTGTAGGAAGACGTGGACCAGATCATGAAGGGGTCTTATGTATCAGGTGGAATAGACACCTGAGATATTTGCTTATCCATGTCTCCTTTTCAAAGAATTGTCCCTGAACTACCCTTATTCTTCCACTGGTTACAGCATAACCAGTGAACAAGGGATTGATTCCTGACCCAAGCTGGGCAAATCAGGTTCGCTCAAGAGCACTGGACTCTAGATCATGTAACTTAAAAGGCTGAGGGCATTATTTGAGAGTAGCCAGTCATAGTTATTTTCTACTATATATTAGTCCATTGTTCTAAGCACTAGGAAACAACAGTGAACAAAACAGACAAAAACCTTTTCCTAATGGGGCTCACATTCTAGAGAGTCATGTTTAAGAGGAACAGAGGAAGAAGCTGGTCTGCGTAGAGGAGTAGACAGAAGTCATGCGTCCTATAGCAGATTGGATCATTGTTCTCAATTCTTCACCTCTATCTGTGCCCTTGCCATGGCTTCTGGGTGGATGGAGTGTACTTCCATGTCCCTTGGCTTTGAGCTTGGCCAAGTCACTCACTTTGGCCAATAGAATGTTAATGGAGCTGATGTAAGCAGAGTACTTCAGTGCACTCGTGCAGTTTGCATGTGCTGCTGTCATTCACCATGAGAAGAGGATGCCCTGGATAACCATTGGTCCATGGACGGTGAGAAACACACAAAGCAAACCTAACTCAGCCTAACCTAGGTGAGTTGCAGCCAACCTACAGAGCTGTGAGCAATAACTAAATGCTTATTGTTTTGAGTCATCGAATTTTGGAGTGGTTTGTTACACAGCATTATCGAATCAATAAGTTACTGAAACAGTATGAAAAAGAAGCTGTCTTAATGCTCAGCTGCTTTCCAACTTCATATCATAGTCTCTTATGGGTCCCAGCAATAATTCCTGACTTAGATGTCTGTGAGCTATCCCTGAATCCCTATAATAAATTTAATTTATTAAATATAATAAATTCCACTTGAGATAGAGTCATTTGCATTCCCATTCTTAATTAAGATAGAAAATGGTATCAGGAAAGGGGTAACAAGTGGCAAACCAAGAAAATATGAAAGTGTCTATGGGGTTATAGAAGGGTAGGAGCCAGGGTAATGAAAGTTCCCCAATTCTGGATGGGACACAGCCATCCATGGTATAAGGTTCTGAAGAGCCAACTGATTTATTGCTTGTGTGCCCTTGAGATCTAAACCATAGGGCTAAGGCCGATGATTTTGTGTAAAGTACAGTGGCAAGGAAACTCCAGTTCTCAGTGGCATATCACCATGCTGAGTGTGACCGTGAAGGCAGTGAGAAGCTCTTAAAGTGTCTTGATCATACTGAAAGCCTTCTGAAGGAGGAGTTGATTGATTTGAGGAAAGGGAGAGTGAAGTGTCAATTCCAGACTTACGACTTGGGCAACTGAATGGATGATAGCATCATTCATTGTGGTAGGGATGTAACCCAGAAGTTGCAGATATGGGAGATGGGTCGAAGATGTGTTCAATTTTTAATATGTTGAGCTAAATGGAAATGTCCAGTTTCCATGTGGACCTGGAACTCTGATGAGAGAATGGGGCTAGAGATACAGATTTAGGACTTAGGACAAACCCCAAGGAGCACAAGCATTTAAAGGATTAATGATGTCGACAAGAGAAATAGGGGTTGTACAGGGAGACACTGGACTAAATTGGAAGAGGTTTACAGCTTCTAAGTGACTGGGTTCACAAGGAAACAGTATACTGAGAAATTGTACTCCAGATCCACCATTCTCACCTTTGAAAGTGACTGCTCCACCTGGGGCTCAGGAGAAACAGCTGTGTGATGGATCAGTATTAGACACTCAGAATCATAACCTTCTACATACAGAAAGGCTTCCTGTAAGGACCTTAGATTTTACACCCATGTTTGAGCAGTTATGGCATAGTGTAAAGTATAATTTTTAAAAAATACAATGCATTGTATATGACATGATTTCAATTATGTTAAAATATATAGAATATTGAACAGAAATAGATTAATGGTGAAAAGGAAAAGAAAAACCATTGATCAAGGGTCAGTATGACCTTGACCAAAGCACTTAGCCTTTCTGAGCATCCTCACCAGAAAATAGAGTTGATGGTGTTAAACTGCCTACCTTACAGGATTATTTTAAGTATTAAATGAGATCACTGAAAGCGCTTTGGAAATTGTAAAGGTCTGTACAAATCTCATATATTAAGGAGCTTCCAAACACTAATGTTTTGTTTCAGGGAAATCTGTTTCCTCACCAAGATGATGTTTGATGTTTGTTAAAATGAATTGGCTGATAACTTACTTGTTTAAGATTTTTTGAAAGAGATCTGAAAAGTCTCAAAAATCTGAAAATTCTACAACCATGTTTATTTTTCCCTAGAGCTAAACTAAGTGAAGATGTACCATGCTTGATATTTCATTGCAAATCTGATTTGTACTATAATAGAACATCAAGAACTCTTCAGCTGTGGTCTTGCTGTATAAATTCTTGCTCCCTCTATATATCTTCCCTTGTGAAGTTTTAAATTAACTTTTAAACACCAGCTTCCTGTGTTCCACTGCTAAGGCTACAGTCTGTATTTATAAAAACTTTTCTGCTTGCTAGGACACCTCATTAATTACATACTGAGCTTGTATCAATATTGAGCTTGTTGACGTGCAAGCTGTTTAGAGGTTGAAGCCTTACCAGACCATCTGCCCAACACTGTCATTGGAAATGCTTTTCTCTGTTACTGTAATGAAATCACTAAAATCATTTCCTGTTCCTAGTCCTTGTTCAGATCTTCTATCTACTGTCAATAAGAGGATATTAAAATACTCAGGAAAAGTCCACATATCCTTTTCATCGTGGCCCATAATGTAGCACATGGCTTTGTGTTTTAGCGTTGGAAATAATAAATAATCAACGACGTCAAGCCTATTACAATAAAAGAAGGCTGCTTATTAAACTCCCTTTCTCCAGTTGTTTTTCCTTTGACATCATGGGATCTGTTTATAATGACCTTTATGGGTTTTCCCCCTTACCTTTTAGAGTTTATATGATTACATGACAAATTGAAGTTTTGAGAACAGTCCTTGCACAGAAGTTGACACCTCCCTGCTTAGGCCCAATGTGCATGCAGACTCCAATAATGGGATAGTGGGAAGAAAGAACAAAGAGGTTGTCTGTGGTCTTCCCAAAGTATGGGCTTGCTTCCAGAAGAAGTATACATTGAAAGCACAGTGGGTGGGTGGGGATTGTATATGTAATCATAGTCCACAATTCAAGTGAGTGCATATACCGTGGCTTTATTATGTCATTCAACATAGGTTCATGTAGTTTTGTTTTGAGTGGTGCCTATTGACTCCATGCCATTTGAGGAATTTGGCATCTCTGGAAATTCACTCTTTCCTTGGGTCTGTATTTGGGAAGGTTGGTGACATTTATAAATCCATGAGTATGCTTTCTTTGAAGTGCAGCTGTTTTGGGACTTTTCCTAGCTGTACCCAGAAGCAAGCATTCATTTGGCCAATCAGCAAGCACTTCTGGAGGAAACTCCTAAATCCTTTAACTGACCCCCACCCCCGTTACAGAAAAGTCTGTACTCTATCATCACTGGAAGAAAAAAGTCTGTTGATGTTATGGACCCTGGGACAAAGTCTCTACATTAAATTCTCTAATTTCTTTTTATGTTTGTTTTAGATTTGGACAAACCAGATAACTGTTCTGTTTGTCCTAAATAACCTCTAGAAGTTATTTTAATTTCTATGGTTATAGTATTAAGTATTCAAAGCAATTTGGAGGCTTCTTGCTCCACATGCACCCCTTTGTTTGTTGCCCATATCAGTTATCAAGTGACATCTGACTAGTCTTTAAAGATCCATATTTTATAATTTCAGATGAGCCTTGAGTGATGTGAAAATGTTAGTAGATTTTTCATTCTATTTGAACATGCTTTAAGGTATGTTGGCTATTTCTTTAGAGCAATCGAGAGAAAACACACAATTCCCCAGAACAACTCACGAAGTGCTCAAGGATCATTTTGTTTTTTAGAAGTGGCCTACTTCTTAAAAAGTGTACCCCGAGCACTTGTGACCCCAAGAGAAACCAGGAGGATCATGCTGCAGAAGCCCTTTGGAGGAACGTGACAATTGCTCCGTAACCATGAGCTGGCTCTCCTTTGATGGAGAGATTAATAGTTTCCATAATCATATCATCCTGGTTGCTCTGGGCCCAGAGTTTACTCAGACTTGAAAGAAATGGAAGTTAATTGAAAAAGGAAAAAAAAAAAATTCTTCCTCTCTCATTTCCCCTCTAAGCCTCTCATCTAGAGAAATGACAAGAAAAAGATTCAAGGGTTTGTTACCAATGAGAGCCAAAATGTTTATTTTCTTTTGCAATTCTAGATGACAAGAACCAGAAGAAAGCAGCTGGATGGTGGAGAAGAGGTAGGCACAGGAAGAAGGGTATAGATGCGCCCAAATAATTCCAAACAGAACAGAAACACTGGGTAGTGGACCCAGTGTACATGTGAAGGGCTGTCCTATATAGCCATGGACATCTGGTCCTGGAAATAAGAAGCAGAAAGGGGTTTTGTCGTTGGTGGTGATTGTCATCAGAAGAATTAGATTGGTCTAGTGATTTTTATTTGTGTCTGTTTCTACTACAGAGGAGCCACCATGAGCTTATTTGCCACATCCTGGAGTTTAGGAAATACTTATTTTTGGTTAAAATCTATTTCTTTTCTGGCTCTGAAATTTGAGCTCATTTGTTTTTCTTTTTTAAGCTCCTACTATCACTCTCAACCTACACTCTAGTGCTGATTTCTGTAAGGTTGCTGTTGGACCATGGGAGAGTGTCAGCGTGCAGAGGGTTTGGTCCTTCGTGGGAGAATTGGGATGTTCATAGAACACATGTTCTATTGGGTGTCATATCTTCGGTCAGAGATAAAGTTCCAATATGTGATCACTAAGTGCTTTGTTGAAGTTTACTGAACCAGTAAGATGGAAACTGAATTGTAGATGAACACTTCTCATTCATTCATTCGTTCCACAAGATGTTGTGATTTGAACCTATCATGTGTTAAGCATTGTGCTCAGTTAGTGGGAATAAGGAGGTAATAATTCAAGATAGGAGGAAAACAAGGGAGCTAGTTAACAGCTGTTCATTCCATCAGTTTCTGTAAGTTCAAGATCCATGTCCCATCCCCTGAAGTGATGTACTTTCACTCCTCCAATTTACATGCTATTAGTAGTTGGAGATTTGGGGCTCTCTTGAGGCATACACAACTGTAAGAGATATATAGGTCCTTTTGTGGGTGGGTATCTCCTTGCAGTTTATATGTGGCCCAACAGCACCCTTCCACCATTGCGCACCCTCCATGACAATTAAAGACACCAGATAAATACCTGCCCCCATTCTTCCTGTGGGACTTTACAAGCAAATCATCTCACAGGCTGCTCCCATTCCAACGTAGGGCTTGGTCATATCCCACCTGCAGAGAGAGGCTCTGAGTTTTAACTTTCCTGTGTTTCTTGAAGTTGCCATGCAATATCAATTCTGAATTGAGAGCTAGTGGACATGCCAACAAGCCTGCCAAAGCAGGGCACAATGATGCCACAGCAGAGGCTAGAGGGGAGGCAAAGCACTGGTTCAGGAGGCTGGAGGAATGACGTGTATGTGAGAGACTCAAGAGTTTGTTGTCAGTGGGAACTGCAATGAGGCCTCTTCACTCAGGGAGCACTGTGGAGCCTCACCGAAGCCAAAAAAGACAAAATCCTAAATTTATGTTAGCTGCAGGATACAGCCTCAAACAACACGGAAGCAGCTGCACTCTGGAAGCTGAGGGGCGGGGGCTGGAAAGAACATAATCCTCTTTACACCTTCAAGGTCTCGTAACTACACCTCTCCTTCATACACTTGGATACCATCTTAGGAGGAAGCTATTTAAGACACTAATTTTTTTTTTTAATTAAAGTCTAGGAAATTCTTAAAGGGTCTACTTAAATTATTGGACCAGAGTCAATTTAAACTGAATTGGACTTTGGTCTATTCATTTTCTTGCTACTAACAGGAGCTTCAGAGAAACATCAGATTTGTTATGGGCAAAATGAAACATACCTTTCCCTCCACATCAGAGTAATACTATGAGTTGAATTTTGAGACCCTGCAACGTGGGGAAAGAGTAGGAGGAGATGAAATTGCTGAAGTTATGGTAGCTAAGTGAGAAACCTCACAGGCTTCTTTTGTAATCTCTGCAGTCAGATATATTCAGTATTCTTCAACATACATAGATCCACTCCCAAGAAAACAAAGAGGAGGACAATAGAAAAAAGATTTTGTTACATTTTGAGAGGCTTGCTGACTGATTTCATTTCTATCCTGAATTCATAGGGAGCATCTAATGTGTATAGTGGAACCATGAAGCATTCTGTATCTTGTGGTAAACCCCAAGTATTCCTTTAAAATGCTGACACATCCAAAGGGAAAGATAAACTGGAGAATTCCAAGTCCAGTGCACAACCAGTCTCCAGTGGAAAACAGGAGACCCTGGCTACCTGGTGTTCATTTATACATTCAGCAAGCATTTGCTGGTTGCCAGCTATGTGTCAGGCACACCGCTACATACTGGGGATACTGTGCTTGGCATATGACAATTGCTCCACAAATGTTAGTTAAGTAAATGAATGAAAACTATGTCCTCACTCCACAGGCAGACTTGCCTGAAGCTAATAAAGCTTAAGCTTAAGACAGTAGTCCCTAAACTTTGATGCACATTAGAATCACCCAGCGGTCTTTAAAAATACTGATGCCTGGTTCCCAGACATTCTGATTTTTTTAGTATGATCCACAAACTTGGCATCAGGACTTTTTTAAGCTCCCCAAGTGGTTCTCATGTTCAACAAAGTTTGGGAACATGGGTTTAAGGGCCCCTCACTTGTTCAGGTCCCTTAGATGACCTTGGGAGGTTCCTAGCAATTTTGAATTTGAAATTTTGTATTCTTTTGCTTTAACAAGGCCCCCAACTTGAATAAACTTCAGGTACCACAAAACCTGAATCTGACCTTCCCTATCCTTGAGGCAGTCTTAGTCCAGTCAGCTGGTTGCTTAGCCAGCATGAGCTTTTCAGAAGTGTGGCTGAAAGATGCAGATTAACAGTCCTCTTATGGCTGCCACCACATGACAGCTAAACCATTACAAGCAACAGATGTTACTTTTTATGGTTTTGTCTCCCTTCTTTTCTGGCCCATGAACTTGACAGTGATTTTTGTGATGTCTTCAAAGGGAACTCCACAGTGTAGTGGAAGAATTGGTTGCTACAAGTGTCAGGGTTCTATAGTTTTATTGGGTTTTGCATTATATTGATTGGATTTCATGGTCAGCACAAAGTTTTTGACTTCATAGCATTTCCAGTGCAAGGCCTTTGCAAGACACACACCATGGTCCTCTTCTGTGTCCCTGGAGTTCTGTATCTCACTATCCCCCTACCTTTCCTGGAGGAGTTGCCTGGAGACACTTAGGAGGCTGATTCAGAGCTCTACAAAATTGATTCAATGATTTTATTACAGAGGCAAACAATAACCATTTCCATTGCACATGTGGGCTGCTTGGCAGACAGGATGGCCACGTGTGGAACTTCCTCTTGTGTGCCTTTGGCCAGATGCACACCTGAGAGCGTGACTATGACTCTCAGTGGGGTGAGCACGAACACAGCCTGAGGAGGAAAGAACAGTGCACACCGTGCAGGAGCAACGAGGGGCTCTCAGCAGTGTTTTGAAGGAACCCTGAACATGCTAAGTGAGCTGTATTTACCCACATCATCTACAAAGCACAAAGGCTGCTCCAGGGTTCCCTGAGACTCCCTTTTCCTGGCCACGCTTTGTTGTGGGTTGTCTTGGGTCCTTCTGTGTATCATTTACTTAGCAGGTCACATCCAGGTTATGTATGCATCTGATTACAGGGGCTTTTTTGCTCACTGAGGAAAATATTACATAATACATAAGCCAGACACCTGCCCCCCTCGTGGTGATGAATTAAGGTAGATTAAGGGCATGGCTGCTACTCTCTGTGGGGAAAGACTGGGGCTTTATTGATTAGTTTCTGCCACCACGAAGCCTGTAAAGTCTTCAAACATTTGGCACCCACAAGGAGGTACCTTGAATTAACCTCTTCCAGGATGGGGAACAGGGTATTAATGCTATGTAAATAGCATTTCCCCAAAGATGAAAGGAAGATCTCTCCTTTCTACTCCAGGAGTGGCAGTTCCTGTCTCTCCACATGGTGTATTTTCTTCTCTTCCAGATGGTCTCATTTGGATTCTCTCAGAATCTTCCTGATTTCCGTGAAAGCTTGGTCACACTACCTTGAGCTCAGTTGGAGGAACAAAGAAGGGAGGTTAATCATCAAGTTTGTTCATTGTTCCCTGCTGTAGACTCAGTGATAGCCTTTCATAAAAGCTTCAGAGGTCATTAATTAGACAAATGGTTCTGGCTTTGCTTTCTGCAGCCCCAGCAAATGCTGTTTGACTTGTAGGAGAAATGACTAGTTGCATTGAGCAAGAGGGGTGATAATGCCTCTTTAAACAGCACAAAGCAAACATTAAGACAAGAGACATTGGGGGAAACCAAGTGTGCCTAAGCAATGGGACCTATTTCCCCAAGCAAAGTTGGTTCTTATGCTATAAAATAGTCTCCCTCATCCTAAAACTCTGAATAGCCAGCACTTCCTAATGATTCAGAACGCCCTGTATTTCCATAGTGCCTGGTATTTTCTCACACTGTTTGCTTTACTGACTTGAGCAGGAATGCTGCTTTGTACAACTCCAGGGGCACCATTCACACTGTCTTTTACGTAAATCACGCATCCTAGAGTTGGCATGTCTTGGCTCTTACAGACGGTATTGGGTGCCTTCATAATTACCTCAATAATGGATTGGGAAGTTTCCATACGATTCAGAACCCAAAGTTAATGAAGCCTAAAACCCCGAAGAAACTAAAAAATAAGTGATTTGGGATCCTTAGTCCATTTTTTGAAATTTTGTGGTACATTGAAGTAAAAAGTGTCCTGGGATAAGTGAGGCCTTGGATTCTGGTCCCCCTCTGTCACTTACTGTGCGACTGTAGGCAAGCTATAATGTGTAGCAAATGGAAGGCTTTGTCATGACTGATACTAATCGGGCTGTTTTGCTCAATGTGTGTGAAATGACCACAAGCCGACATTTCACAGGGTAATGTGTTGAAGCAAAGATGTTCAAATGATAAACAGGGTTTCCAATTGTCATTTTTAAAAGTGTCATTGAGAAACAAAGTAGATTTGGAATGAAACTTGCTTAATGCTCTGTGTAAACAGACTTGTACACTGCTCTTCCCGTAAAGCCATTCCGGCGTTATCTGCTATGAGAGCTCACTGAAGACATCATGTTGTGAAGATTACTATGCTTTTTGGAGGTTTAGTGGATTTGGATCTTGAGAACTAGAGAGATTATGTCCTGGCCTGACCTCTCTCCTCCACCGCTTTGCCTCATCAAATTAATTTCAATTTGAACATGGAAGGAAATCCCATATGGCTTCTCACATCTGAGGTCTTAAAGAAGCAGCCTGTGTTTCCTACTTATAGACACATAATGGAGTTTTGACCTTCTAATTAAGGATTACAGGGAGCATTTTGTTTTTATTCTCACATCTTTCATTTCTCCCACAGAGACTTGCTAATTTTTGTATTCATTTATTCCTTCTCAACAAACATGTATTGAATAATTATTTATGGAGCACCTTCTCTGCACCAGGCACTGTGCTGGATCCTGGGCCACAGAGATAAAAGGCACAGTTCTTGCCTTGGCAAGGAGAGAATCAAAGGAACAAATGGTTACAATGCCATAGACAGAAGAAAGCTGGGGGAGCATTCCCACTGTGCTTGTGGTTGCCGGAGGATGGTTGTAGCTTGGTATAGAAATCTCTTTCAACTGAATGATAAAATCTAAGCTAAGAGTGTATTCACTCACTGGAGTTCAAATCAGGTTTCCTCTGAGAAAAGGTGGCATAATGAATAAAACAGCACAGGGCTGAGACAGACAACAGCTGGTTTCTAGTTCATGGTGCGCCATTTACAAGCCATGTAACTTTAGACAAGTCACTGAACCGTCTGAGTCTCAATCACTCTAAGGACCAAAGAAAACAGTATAAATAAAGGTACTTTGTAAAATGTAAAGGACTATATAAACTTAAGAGATTGTTATCAGAAAAAAAAAACCCTCAGTTTGCTGCATGTACACATTATATAGCTGAAGAATAATAAGCACAACTTTTACTTTGGGCCTAATTTTTTTCCTGAAAAGACTTTTTTCCCCTCTGAAAGGATTTTTTCCTTAGCCATACACATAAATCACAGTGTAGTGTTCAAAACAATTATTCCTTTTACCTAAATCTTTAGTTATAAGACAATTAGCATGTATTTTAAACTCTTCAATTTGTGTATAACATGGTATTAGACTCTCTACAGATCAGCCTGAGAATAATTTTGCAGAGAATGATTCTTCCTGAGGAGTGCATACTGTGTGGCAAGACTACACCTTGCTTTTTGTGCCTCACTGCACAAAAAAAGAAAAGGTTCTTCTCTATACTTTCCATACACTATAAACTCACATTTGATGTATTTATTAAATGACTCAACACTAAAATTTCAACATGACTTTTCCTATCTTAAAAGCATAACATCTTGGGACTATAACTTTTTAAAAAATTTATTTCAGAATATTATGGGGGTATACGTTTTGGTTGCATAATTTGCTTTTACTTTTAAACAATTGAACAGATCTGAATACTAGCGTTACTTTTAAAACCTTAGTAAGATATTTATGTGAGGATTTGGGGTTAAAACATGTAGTAAAATAAATGTTCATCCTGTGGCCATATTCTATTTTACTAAAATTTATTGAAGCATCATAAGGAAAAGGAATAGAAAGGAAACTTGAAATTACTGAGTGCTTATTGTGTGCTGGAACCTGATCTAGGGAATTTACGTGCATTGTCTTATTGATACAAGTCTCACAAGGACAATATCATCTTTACTTTCTGGATAAAGAAAGGTTCAGAGAGGTGAAGAAATTTGTTGATGATCACACAGATAGTAAAGGAAAGAGTTGGAATTTGAATTCATATTTGTTTGACTATAAACCCATTTTTTAAACCTAAAAATGCTTCCTTTCCTACATCTAAAATAAATAAACATTGCACATCATATAAAATGTTGTACCAGTTTTACTTGTTATTTTCCCAAGGAGATATATGAAATGACACAAACAGCAAGACTCCAGAATTGGAACGCTTTTCATTCATCTGAGTAGTCTGAAGTATCGTATCCCTGCATCTTTCTGAAAAAAATTATTCAAGGATGTACTTCAAGAAAATAAAAAAATGAATTCATGGATAGAAAAGAACAGTAACTTATGGCTCAGAAACCTATGGCTTAAAAAAGGGGTCAAGCTTCAGGTATGACTGGATCCAGATGTCTAAACAGTGCCATTAGGTCCTAGTTCCTCTTCATCTTTTAGTAGATGGCACATTGGCATCACCCTCAATAAGCCTTCCTCCACTGGATGACTTCCATGAGCTCCAGGCTTTTATCCTACAAAGTTAAAGAGAAACTCTCTTCTTCTAAATCGCAAACAGAAGTCTTGGGCCTGATTCTCCATTGGCCCAATTTGGGTCTCATGTGTCCATCACTGAACCAGTGAATCTGGCCAAAGACTTGCAATCCTCTGATAGGCCAGTCCAAAGTTCTGTGACTGCCCTAGAACTGGGGAGGGGGGATGCAGAGTAGAATCAGGTACAACCAAAGCAAATGGACTGAGACAGAGAGGAGTGAGTCCCCAGAGGAAAACCAGAGTCTGTCAACAGAAGAAAAGGGAATAGATGCAGAGGATCAAAAGCAGTAGGCTGGGTATGGCACCTCACACCTGTAATCCAGCACTTTGGGAGGCTGAGGTGAGAGGATCACTTGAACCCAGGAGTTTGAGACCAGCCTGGGCAACATAGCAAGACCCCATCTCTACAAAAAAAAAATCAAAAATTAGCTGGGCGTGGTGGCATGTGCCTATTGTCCTAGCTTCTCTGGAGGCTGAGGCAGGAGGATCACTTGAGCCCAGTAATTCAAGGTTACAGTGAGCTATGATGCCATTGCACTCCAGCTTGAGCAAAAGAGCAAGACCCTATCTCAAAAACAAACAAACAAACAAAAATAGTAATGTCCTCTTCAATGAACCAATAAACCAGGGAAATTGTTAGTTAAGATCAAATAATCACTGATAATGTTAATGTGACATTTGATGCAACTGTTAAATATTAATACATACTATCAATGTGTAAATAAAATTCTAGATGGTTTTACACATAGTTGTAGCTCAGTAAATATTTGTTTAATGAATGAATGAGACATTGGGAGGTTTGTGGTGAAGTGGGCAAAGGAAAAGAGAAATAGCATTCCAAATGCCTTGTCTTGTTAAAGAGAGAGGTAGGTTATAGATAGTGACTAACCTTGGCATTGATAGGAATATACACATTTAAATATGTTCAATAATCATTCAAAGATAATCATTATTGAAAGAGCAAAAAAATGTAGAATTTCTAAACCACTAGATTAAAAAAAAAAGGACCAGAGAAAATTTAATCAAGTCAGCAAGGGTAAGGTTGGGAAAGACAAAAATCAAAATACATTTTAAGACTCAATAAATCCATGGTATGAATGGGTTAAATCCCATATTAAAAGATAAATATTTTGTTAAGAGACAAAAATCAAGTTTTATGTTTTTACAAGAGACAAACCTAAAACAACACACAATAAAGGCATGGATAAAGAAAATTAGGTAAATGATAAAAAGATAGAAAGCCGGAATTGCAAAACAGAATAGAATTCAAGGGAAAAAACATTAAGGGCCACTTGGGCTATTTTATAACTATAAAATACAACCAACAAGAAGTAATCATCATAAGCTTTAAAATAACAAACAATAAAGCAACTAAACATTAAGCATATTTTGTTAGAAATACCAGGAGAATTTTTTAAAAATTATAGAAAACGTAAACTCATCTCTCAGAAAAGGACAAGCTAAGTAAAAAGAAAAAAATTCGTAGACATAGAGGATGTGAATAACAATGTTTTACAACATTGATTTTATGTATTTGTATTATTTCTTTACCAAATCTAGTACTTACTATGTGCCAAGCATTATTCTAAATGCTTTATAAATATGAACTCATTTAATCCTCATAACAATCCTATGAGACAGGCATTTTATAGATAGAGAAACTAAGGCATGGAAAAGTTAAATAACTTTCCTGAAGTCATACAGCTAAGATAATGGTAGTACTGCATTTGCCTCCACAGTTTGTGCTCTTAATTCCTGTATTCTAAGGGCACACACATACAGATCTTTGTACCCTACAGCAAAGACTATATGGGCTCTCCATATTTGTTTTTTATCTTCTTCCTAGGCTTATGGGAAGACTATATTTAACAGCTCTCCTGCAGTAAGAAGGGTGATCAGTTAGACTGGGAGGTAGTCTTACTTCAGGTTAGAAACTGACCCTAAGTGAAAACCTAAAGGATGAGAAAGGAGTTAACCAGGGGAAGAGGGAGAGCTGGGTGTGTGGGTAGGGATCTTCAGGCATGTGGGATGGCCCTGGGGTGGGAAGAGGCTTGGATTAGAGGACTAGAACACAGAGCAGTACAAGGAAATGCAGTGAAGAATGGGAGGGTGATAGGATAAGAAGCCAGAGAGGTGCATACAGGCCAGATTTGGGGCCTTTACAGATCATGGAAACGGTTTTAAACTTCATCCTATGAATAATATGGGAAGTCAGTGCATGATTTTAATTAGAGCAGTAGGTTCATGATGGCGTTTGCATTTTTAAAGTATGGCAGAAATTGTTGTGTAGTTGCTGCACAAAAGTTTTTGTCATATTTTTATTTTTAATTTATTTATTTTATCAATTTATTTTTTTTAGAGATGGGGTCTCACTCTGCAGCCCAGGCAGGATCATGGCTCACTGCAGCCTCAAACTCCTGGGCTCAAGCAATCTTCCTGCCTCCACCTCCCAAATAGCTTGGACTACAGGCACATGCCACCATGTCCAGCCAGTTTTTGGCATATTTTTAAAATAAGAATGGATAGAAGGAGTAGAAAAGGGAAACCAGTGAGGAGATATAATAATTGTGGTATTTCAGAGAAGAGAGGGTGGTGGATTGGACTAGCACAGTAGCAGAGGAGAAGGAGAGGCGTGGATGAATTCAAGTATTTATTGGAGATAGAAGAGACCAAATTTGCTAACTGATGGGATGAAGGAAATGAGAGAGAAGCACATGCAGGACAGAAGGAGAACTTGGAGGGCAGGGAGCTCAAGTTTACTTTTGTTTGTTCAGGTGAAATTCACACAACCTAAAATTGATCATTTTAAAGTGAACCCTTTAGTAGCATTTAGTATATTCATGATGTTGTGCAACCAATACCTTTATCTAGTTCCAAAACATTTCCATCACTCCAGAGTAAAGCCCCTTGCCCCTTAAAGCAATTACACACTCTCCCACTTCCTCACACCCTGCCCTTGGCAACCACTGCACTGCATTCTGTTTCTACAAATTTATCTATTCTGGATATTTCATATAAATGGAGTCACACAATATGCAATCTTTTCTTTCTGGCTTCTTTCACATAGTGTAACACCTTCCAGGTCCATTCATGTTGTAGCATGTATTAATAGTTCATTCTTTAAGGCCAAATAGTATTCCATTGTATGTATATGCCACAGATTGCTTATCCATTTATCCATTGACAATTATTTCCACTTTTTGGCTATTGTGAATAGTGCTGCTATGAGCATTCTTGTGCAAGGATTTGTTGAGTTCCTGTTTTCAATTCTTTTGGGTATGTACCCAGGAGAGGACTTTTTGAGGAACCCCCAAACTGTTTTCCACAGTGGCTGAATTATTTTACATTCCTGCTAGCAATGTATGAGGGATCCAATTTCTCCCAATCCTCAGCAACACTTATTATTTTCCCAAGTTCACTTTCGAACATGTTAAGATGTCAGTATGTCATGGAAGGAGAGATATAGGTTATTGGATATAAAGGTCTGGAGTTCAGAAGGGAGGTCTGGGTTTGAAACATGTTTTGGAGTTGTCAGCATAACGGGTACTTAAAGACATGAGAGGGGATGAGATTGACAAGGAAGGGGCTAGAGATTGGGAGAGTCCTAGATTCTTGCCCAGAGGAACCTGAATATCTGCAGGAAAGAAACGGGAGAGCTGCCAAAAGAAGATCAAGGGGGATCAATCCAAAGGTACCACCAAGCCAGTTTAGCAAATGAGAAACTAAGAGATTGGGATGTATCCCCTCTCAAATACGTTCTGCTGAAGATCTGGGGAGTTCAGTGAAGCGGTGAGGTGTGCTTTACCATCCATGGAGAGAGTACTTTCAATTTCTCAAAAGCTCCATCTCAGGGTCAGAGAACTCTTTTGCCACAAGTTCCATAGATCAAAATGAGAGGACAAACAAAGGAGAAAGACCATTTCCCATCTGGATACTGCCCAAAGCTTCTCATTTTGGTACCTCTCTATGTTAGGCATCCCCCAAAAGATCCATGTCCTAATTCCAGAACCTGTGAATATGGTATCTTAGGTGGCAAAAGGGATTTCGCAGATGTGATTAAATCAAGGATTTGGAGATTATCCTGGATTACCTGGGTAGGCAGAATGTAATCACAGGGTCCTTATAAGTGAAAGGAGACAGGAGAGTCAGAGACAGACTTAAAGATACCACATTGCTGGCTGTGAAGACGGACCAAGGGACCATGAGACAAGCAGGCAAAGGAACAAATTCTCCCCTTGGCACCTCCACAGGGAACACAGCCCTGCTGGCATCTTGGTTTATAGATCAGTGAAACCTATTTCTGATTTCTGACCTCCAGAACTATAAGATAATACATTTGTGTTGTTTTAAACCACTAAGTCTGTGGTAATTTGTGACAGGAGCAATAGGACACTAATACATTTCCCAAGGATTGTCCACTTTTCTTCATGTGTCCTGATTTATCTACCATGGAAATGTCATTTTTTCACTCTTTTGGTTTTAGAAGCCAATTAAACACTTCTAACCAGGCAAATCTATACAGAGATTTCTCCAACTAATAGTCCCTTCCCTGAGCCTTCTCAGAGTATGGAAATCTTTAAATTGTACCATTGAGCCCAGTGCAAATTCTTAATTGGTGGAATTCCAGGAACAATGCTGGAGATGTTTTGAAAGGGTCAGAGTTGTCTTAAAATTATGTCAGAGAAGGGGGAAAGCCCAGACTCCTGGAGTCCTCTAGGGTTATGGGGTGTAGACATGTTCAGAGAGGCTCAGAGAAGGTTCCTGCCTTGCTCAGTCCTCCAAGGTGACCTTAGACAGGCTTCAGTGGTATCAACTACTCAGGCATCCCCACCTCAGGGCCGGCACCCAGCCCATTCTCCTGACATCCTTGGGGATGGGCCCATGGAATGAATTAGCTCCATCTCTCCTCTTTAACAGAGGTGGTTCAAGCTCCCCTATAGAGTCAGCTTTAGGAAAGCCATCATCGACCTCAGCTTGGTTCAGAAAGGTCTCTCTGACCAGTGTTTTGCAGTAAGAATGCTGGATTTAAAGTCAGAATGCTTTTGCTTGGTTCTCACTAGCCTGTGCCAGAAGGGGGTCACAGAGCTTCCCTGTGCTTTTGTTTCCTCATCTGTAAAATAAAAATAATATTTACGTCATAAAACCATTATACAGATAAGAGAAAAAATGCATGGGAATGCTGTAAGTATCCTACACTTTTAAAGTCCATCCATCCTCAGCAAAATAAAACAGAAAAAGAAAGAAAAGGAACAAATTACTGATACATGCAGCATGAAGCTCAAAAGTTAACTGTCAGGAGCCAAAAACCTATATATGTTGTATAATTCCATTTCCATGACGTTCCAGAAAAGGCCAAACTATTGATCAGTAGTTGTCAGGGGCTGGTTGTGGGGGAGAGGATTGAGACAAGGTAACTTTCTTGGGGTGATGGAAATGTTCTATATTTTGATTGTTCGGTGGTTACACAGCTGTATATGTTAGTCAAAACTCATAGAATTGTACACCTCAAAAGGATGAATATTACTGTAAGTTATACATCAATAAACCTGACTTTTCAAAAATTGGAGAAAAGAATGTCCTACAATATGATGTTACCTATACAGTCCTTTGGGATAGGATCTAATCAACTGAGCACTTCATCAAATACCTATTCCAGCTTTTTGCTTCGTTGTCATGTTGTTCATATAGCACGTAGCATGATTTTCTGCTAACATTGAATGCTCATCTGCTTACCGCTTTAAAAAATTTTTTTAAATTAGAAAGGTGCTGAGCACTCACCTTTTACAAAGTTCAGCTTTGCCACAGGGAACAAAGGAAGGCACCACGGGAAAGATGAGGCGGGACAGGGTATCAAATAATCCAGAAGCACCCAGATGTGTGGGACGTGGGGGGATTCCTGCTTTGGTCGCCAACCGGGGAGGAGCACGCCAAGCCTGTGAGAGGTCATTATGTAGATAATAGATGCTATTTTGATTTGGAGGGACTTTCCGACTCTGGATTGTGTAATATTAGATTTCTGTGGTTAAGGATGACCTAACATTAGCTTAATTAAAACACCGGTCAGATACACCTGAAGGCTAAGCCGTGCGAGCCTCAGGGCGCAGGCTGGCGCGCACCGTCAGCCCCCAGCGGAGGTCAGCTCCCCGCGGGCGCTCCCCGCGCGCCAAGAGAAAGCCCACCCCCGCGCCGTCGGTCCTCCTTTCTCATTGGCCGCTGCCCGGGCCACGTCCGGCGCTCATTGGCCCGCGCCGGCGCCGCGCTTGTATAAGAGGCTGGCCACGCGGGCTGGCGGGCTGATCAAGCTCACAGCCTGTGGCGCACGAGGTGAGTGGGGCGGCCTCTGCCCGCGGGGCCCAGGGGCCGCTGTCGGGGAGTTGGCGGCGCTCACCCGGCGCGGGGCAGGGGCAGAGTCCGCTACCGGGAAGTAAATGTCCCTGGGGAGCCGGGTCTGGGAGGTGGTACCCTCTGGGGGGAGCGCACTCTTATTTCCTCCTATCCTTCTGAGGGCCTCTTGTATGCCAGAAACAGGTCGTCTGATTTCACCTTCACAACAAACTCTGGTAGATACTTCTTGCATTTTGCAGATGAGGAAACTGGAGAGTTCTCTATGTTAGCAGAAACAGACACATTCTTCTGCCTTCCCTTCCTCTCCCTCAAAGGGCAGTGTCTCTTTTTTCCTTCTCCTCTCATAAAAGAGAATCTCCCTTAGACACCCCAAAGAAAAGGGAGTCTCAGATGCCAAGCTTCTCAGCATGGCATCTACCCTCATCACCTCCATCCCGGAGGACTGAGATGTTGGTGCAAGGTCGCAATCAACAGAGAGGCATAGGTCCCTGTAGTTCAGATCCAGTGAATAGTCCAGGTAAGCTTAACCGTTCCTCTGACCCTCTGATTTCCAGAGGTTTAAAATGAACTCCCCATTGATATTCTACGCTAGTCGGCTTGGGAAAAGGGAGGCTAGAGTTGAACTTGCTAACTCAATAAAGGTTTGTGCCTGTCCAATTTTCAAAGAAGAATGGAATTCTAACTATAAATATTTCTGTAAGGTTATAATCTGTGGTTTACGTATTTCATCACTGGAGTCCATTTGTACATGTTTATCAGGTATTATCATCTTAATATTATCTTCAGGTAGGGATGTGTCTTCTATTTCCACTTTCTTTGCTGGTACCTTTATTTCCTAGTATGTTTTTCATGGGCAGTGTTTTCTTGTGCATTTCATCTCCACTTTCATCCTCATTCTTGCCCCCTATTTAGAAAAGAAAATCAAGATTCTCTAGAAGGTTCCCTCCCTGCAAACCAGTCTTCTTGCAGCTTTTAGTTCTGTTTTCAAACAACATCCATGCTTTCAAAAGACTTTAATTCAATAGTGCTTTGTGTTTCCTAGATCAGATAAATTTAAAGTATATTTGGTGCTGATTAAACTAAGGAGAGAAAACAGTTGGTCAGTGTATACACCTTGCCCTCTACTCTGCCAAGGCGCTGTTGATCTTCTGACCTCCTTCATGATATGTCTTCCTTCCTTATCCAGTCCCATCTGTGGCAAGTCCTCATAACAGTGCATCTTTAGTCAGGCCAGGAAATGCAGTAGGAGAGCGACTCCTTACCTTTCATGAGAAAAAGGTACCAGTTGGCATTGGCTGATCAGAGTGTTGCTTTACTAAGAAAATATATACTTCTTGATGAGACACGGATTCAAACAAATGTGACCCATTGGTCACTTTCTAGCCATTTATCTTACCAGACTAGTATTGTGGGGGTTTTTCCCTGAAGGAGTATGAGAGAGTAGGTAGGTTGAAGAGAGTATGGAAAAAGTAAAGTATTGAGGTTCTTTGAAAGGGGCTGGGGGGTAGTTGAATGACGGGAAGAAGAACTGATTCCTCAAAAGCTCTGTCAACTAGGCAAAGTTATGGCAAAATTTTAGTAAAGATCAAAGCCCTTATGTTCTGTAAGCTTATTTTTGGGTGGGGCAGAATTTGGGAGAATTTTTTACTAGTTTCTTAGCAAAATTTCCTTTGAGAACTTCATTCTTATCTTTTCTTAAATGAGGAGAATAGGAATATTTCCAAATCTTAATAATTCATTATATCTCTAAATAAATCAAAATAATATAAAATGCCTTGCATATCATAAATATCCAATTAATGTATGCTTCACTCTCCTCTGTCCCCACCCACTAAGGAGATGTTGGTGGCAAAACTAGATCCATGCCAGAATTATGGAAAGAAAAGAAAATTATGAACCCCAAAGGGATAGAGTTAGACCAGCCGTGACTGTTAGTATCTCCTTACAATGGCATCTTCCACGGGACCTTAAGAGCCAGTTTTGAACCTTGAAGGAGGAAATCCTCATGTAGTTTTAGATGAAGAGCTTTATTCCAAGCTTTAAGAGATTGTTGAAAGACAAACTGACAGGAGATCTAGAATTTTGTCAGTGTTACCACTGACTCGCAAAAGTCACTTTTTTCCTATTATTTTTTTTTTTTTACTGTTGTCTGACGCTCCCAGTTCTTAAAGTTTGCTTACATTGTGACAGTAGCAGTTGGGCAAGAAATAGCTTATATTTACAGAATCCTCTTCCTTTTGTTTCTCATAGTGACAATATCAGAGAAAATGTGGAGTCCGTAAGTATAGGCTAACTCAGTAAATTGTGCTTTGGAGTGTTTGTCTTATTTGTTTGCAAAAGAATTGCTAAATTATTCACTTGAGATTTGGAATTTAATACACTTTAGGAGTTTCATAATAAATAAAATAATGAAACTGAAAATCACCTTGATACAAAAGAATACTTACAACTCAGACACAGAGAGACAAATACTGCATGTTCTCAAATGGGAGCTTCTGGCAATGAGTAACGGACTATTGTTTATGACCATATAGCTGATGATAATTGAGCCATGTTTGGAACTTTATACCCTCTCTCAAGTTAGGTGAGTCCCTTCAGGGCTGCTACTTGTCCTGTGAGGGCCCCCAAAATGCTACACGGCATGAGTTGAGAAAAAGGCTTTATGGAGGAAAGGGAAAGCTCTCAAGAGCTTTCTGGTCAGAAAGACAGAAATGCATGAGGTTCCTCACCTTGCATCCCCCCATAGAGGAGCATTTCAAAGCCAAGACTTTAACTTAATGGAAAACTACCTTGTCCTTAGTTTTGACTGGTTGTGGTGCTTAGATGGGCATTTGTTGTGCATTTGTGGGGATTTTTTTTTTTTTTTGAAAAAAAATCAGTTGACTATTTATTGCTTTTGCAGGCTGAGGGGCTCAGGAACTCTTAGTGGGGCGGGTCTGCTTCCTCTTCATCACAGGCTTCTGGCTGTGCGGAGTGGCCCCCTCCCTGCGGATGGCAGCTGTGGCAGATCAGATCTGGCGGTACTTGTTCTTGTGGATCGTATGCCTGATGCTGGTGGGGGTGGATGGGGCATTCTTGTTGACGTGGTCCACACATGGGAGGAGGCTGGCTTTAGCTGGCCGCTTCACGACCACCAAAACACATTTGCTGTCGGCTGCCAGCATGCTCACAGTCTTGTGGTGAAAGCAGCCTGTGTAGGGGACAGAGTTTTGGGCCTTCGGGTTGTTGGGCTCGGTGCTGTATGTCTGCTTATGATCCTGATCAGGAAGTGAAGCAGTTCCGTATGACCATCCACTGCAAACGCGTGGGCATGGGACGGAGAGAAGCCTTAGCAGGCATTGGGATAGGCATAGAAGGTCAGTTGCAAACTCCCCTGCATCACCTGCACAGAGCCTTTTGAAGCATCTGCCCGCTCCCCCACCCCCCCTGGCCTACGTGATCTCTCGCTGCTCTGTGATGGTTGGCCCTTTCCTCATTTTTTGTCTTTGACCCTTGCTTCTCTTTAAGATCGCGTTCAAACACATCTTCAAGGAACCCTCTCTGGACGCTTACCAGAACGATTGCTCTAGTCACTGCCATGACTATGCCATCTGTGCTTCCTATTACAGTTCTCATCCTTGTTATTCTCTCCCTACCTGATTTTCAGTTCCTTGAGTGTATGGATCCTGTCTTTAATCAATCTTTCATTCATTTGTCTGCTCAATGACATCTATCCAGTGCCTGTTATGTGCAGGGACTGTGCTAGGTGCTGGGGACACAAATGGGGAGTAAAAGCAGGGTGATCCCTGCTGCTGTGGGACTCACAGTCTAGTTGGAGAGACAATGTAAACAAATAGGAGAACAAAGCTATACTGCAGCTGTGACTGATAAATGGGAGGCATATGGTACCATGGTAACACACTCTAAGAAGAGTTGACTTGGAGAGGTCGGGGAAGGCTTCCACCAGGGAGTGAAGTTTGAGCTGTGGGGGACTGGAACACACTCTAGCGGGCTCCAAGCCCATCCTGTCATCACTGTATCTGCTCTGAGTGGCCTTGCCAAGGCTTGGATCCATGTGAGGGCAGATGAAAGACAGTGGAATCAGGGATAGCATTTAAGTTGTTAAAAGTTAATTCCATTAGAACTACAGTGTGAAACCAGGCAATTATGAAGACTGAATAAAGGATAACTAAGAAGAATAAATCCTCAGTCTGCAGTTTCCATTTATTAATCCAGATATTATTTCTCAAGTGTGAATCTCTCTACTGAAAGTCACTGATACAAAGTTATCGTGCCCTACTTCTATCTCCCACAATGTCTGCACTTCAGCACACACACACACACACACACACACACACACACACACACACACACACAGTTGGATTTATAATCATGAAGTACTAGTAGACCAATATTGAAAAGGTGTCAGTGCCCATGGCTTAGAGTATTCCGTGAGTAGAGAGGAAAGAAAACACTTCCAGCAGAACCAGAATTCTCCCAGCTAGTAGTTACCCACCTAGTCCCCTGTGTCCAGAGCTGGCCAGACCTTAAGTTTACAAAAGAAATAGAAGGGCCTGTCCCTCCTCTAAGGAGCCTGCTGCCTTGTTAGAAGACAAGACATATGTGAAGAAAACATTTGGGGAAGCCACTCAAGACTCGGTATAATGAATGAAAAATTGTGGGGAGTGGGAGGTAGGCCTTCAGAGAGGAAGAGCACCCAATTTAGTTGGGAAGATTGCAAGAAGCCAGGGGGCTTGAGTCATGCCCTGAAAGGATTGGTTTAGAAAAAAAGGAAACTACTAACATGTCTTGCATGCCCATTACATTCTAGGCATATTTTAGGCAACGTTTTGTCTTATTTTGATCTCATTAGAGTTTTACAAAGTACATCTTCATATCCAGGTTTTATAAAATGTAAGGAAAATGAAGTTTGGAAAGGTCAAAGTGCCCTTAGTTATCAAATATTGTCTGTGTTGCACAACTTCTTTTTTAGCCTTTTATATTTTCATGCTTTATTTTTATTTTATTTTATTATTTTTTGAGACAGGGTCTCACTCTGTTGCTGAGGCTAGAGTGCAGTGGTGTCATCATAGCTCTCTGCAACCTCAGATTCCTGGGCTCAAGTGATCCTTCTGCCCTGACCTCCTGCGTAGCTGGGACTATAGGCACACCACCACAGAAGGCAATACTTTAGTTTTAGAGAATTGCTCCAAGTTCATCATGATTGAAGACAATAAGGAGAACAAAGACCATTCCCTAGAAAGGGGAAGAGCAACTCTCATTTTTTCCTTAAAGAATGAAGTTGGAGGACTTATAAAAGCACTGAAAATTTTCCAGGTAAGCACTTTCCAGATTTCTGCATAAAACTCTTCTAGAAATGAGTATTTAAAACTATATTTAAAATATAAATTATTGTAAATTCTTCAGAAATGAGCTATAGAAATTTCTTAAGAACTTAAATTTCTAAAATATCGCTGTTGGATGTGAGGGCAATCTGGCTGCTACATCTGTCACCCCATTCCCTCCTTCTTCCCTTCTGCCTTCCTATTCTATTAATATCTACTCTTTAAGATTCAATTCAGTTCCCAACTGCTACATGAAACCTTCTGCTCTCTCATGCTTTTTCCTCTTGCTGAACATCTTCTGCACCTGAACACTCACTACTTGTATTTCCTCTTAGTTTTTCATGTGTTAGCCAACTAGACTGTAAATTCCTTGTATGTCTTACTCTTCTTTGTGTTCTTCACAGCCCTTACCTGGCTACACAGGTGTTCACTAAGTTATCTTAGGGTGAACTGGCTAGCATTGGGGATCATCTGCTCTAACCCTCTCATTTTTTTAGATAAAAAAACCTGTTGAGTGATTGGTTCTCATGTTTTGTTGTTATGTCCCCAGTGCTTTTCCTTGTCTACCGAAACTGGTAAGAGAACATATCCTCCTCCCACAGGTTTAGGCACATGGTACCCCCAGCTTGGGCTGACATGGGAGGGGATCAGAAGCAGTAATCTGGTCTAGCTTGTTACTAAGATTATAGCTTAAGAGATTTGAGGTGTTAAATACTCTGTGTTCAAGCTGTTCACCTAATTGTATTAAATGCATTTTTTGCAAGGGAAACTTTAATTTCTCAAGGACTACCATTAGTCTTACTTTTTGAAAACTAGCTTTTATTTGTGAGACTTTTCAAAAGATTCTTTTTATCAGGAGACTTAATATTTTGATTTTAATTCCAATTAATTCTGACAATCTGCAGGACCTCTAGTGGGTGTTATTTTATTGGTTTCTGGAGGATGGGATGAATTTTGCAAACTTTTTAAGTAGCACATAACATTGAAGGGAGAATTATTTTGTTGTTGGCAACACGAAAAACAGCCTTTTTTCCCTTTGGCTATTATGACAAGTATGAAATAGATTTTTAGTGGTAATGAAAGTAATCTGCTCAAAGACTACTAACGTTTGAGGCAGTTACATGTAATATTTACCCTCTGTTTTACACAGGAGAAGCATGTGAACCTGTTACATATTGAGTCCCGAAAATCAAAGAGAAGAAACTCAGAATTTGAGATTTTTATTGACTGTGACATCAACGGAGAACAATTGAATGATATTTTTCATTTGTTGAAGTCTCATACTAATGTTCTGTCTGTGAATCCACCAGATAATTTTACTGTAAAGGAAGATGGTAAGTTTGAAAAGTGAAAATACTACTTAGAAGATTGAGTACCTAATGTGTGTCCTAACTGCTATTTATCTTGAAGACATGAGAATAAAAATAAAACACTGTCTTTCCAAATTGCCTACAGTATAGTAGAGAAAGGAACACAAAATATAATTGCTCAAAATACTAAAGAAAAATCATGAAGCAACATTTGATCTAGTGGGAGCAAAGTGAAAAGGAAACCTTGAGTATAAGAAAGAATTCAGAATAGTCAGAGATCTATTAGGTTATCTCTTAATTTTCAAGTCATCAAACATTCCTTGATTTCACAAGCCTCCAATTCACAATCCCTGAGCACTTAGTAACTCTAACAGGCTTAGCATCTAGCAGGTAGTAAATGAAAAATTGAACATGTTGAGAATGTTGACAACTATGATTGAAATACACTAATGTACAGCATTCCTTCCTGTCCCTACTCCCACCAAAAGCAAATGAGAAAGCAATAAAGACTTTGAAAGTTTCAGATACTCAGGTAGCAAAGATATAGGCTAAGATCTCTAGCTGTGAAAAAATCCTTATAGTTTACTTGAGGCAAAAGATAAATGGATAGTGTAGCCACATTTTATATGTGGTACTCAATCTAAAATAATCTCTTCAGATTATGTCACAATATTTAGGGTGTAATCAGGGCAGATATTCATCTGTTATATATTCATATAGATGCATAATTATTAAAGTATTGATAGATTTTCACTTCTGACTGGCAGAGAGCTGCTTCCTTGAGGCCCTCCAGGGCTCCCCATGATGCCTGAAGCCTCTTTTGTTTCAGACCCTGCCCTAGGTGTCCCATGCCTTTCATTAACAACTAAAGGGTTAACACCTGGCAGAGCAGGAGCCTAGGATTCTGCTAGTGTCTATTTTGAGTGCTTAGTGCCCCTGTTGTATTTATTGTTAAATCTCTTGAATGTCACTCCTGGATATGTTATAAAGAACAACGCACTGGAGCAAGAGGATTGAGTTCTAGTCCTCTGTCTTCCATTAGAAATGAGTTACCTTGGGGCTGGGTGCAGTGGCTCACACATGTAATCCTAGCACTGTGGGAGGCCAAGACAGGAGGATCACTTGAGGCCAGGGGTTTGAGACTAGCCTGAGCAATATAGCAAGACCCTGTCTCTACAAAAATTAGAAAAATTAGCCAGATGGGTGTGGTGGCATGTTGCCTCTAGGCCTAGCTACTCAAGAGGCTGAGGCAGGAGGATCACTTAAGCCTGGGATTTCAAGGTTGCAGTGAGCTCAAGATGATGCCACTGTACTGTAGCCCTGGCAATAGAGGGAGACCTTGTCTCAAAAAAAAAAAAATAATAATAATAAAATAACAATAAAAATAAATGAGTTACCCTGGGTAAATTTCTTTACCTCTCTGGAGTTTGGTTACCTTATCTATAAAAATGAAGAGTCTTGTAGATGGCTAAATGGTTCAGATGATATTTAGGGTACACCAATTTGTGTTAGATATTTCTACTAAGATATACAAAAATACACTTCCTACCCTACAGTTATTCCCAGTCTTTTGGGTAAGACAGACATATAAACAGATACATTATAATAAAACATAGTAAAAACCTTTAGAGAGTTAGAAACACAGTGTCATGGGAACCCAGAGAACAGAGAATTAGCTCTACCTACAGGGTCAGGTAAAGCTTGGCAGAATAAGGAGGTCTCATTAGATTTGGTTCTTGAAGGATGAGAATATTCTTAGGAAAACGGAAGGGTGGGGAGGGGCGGGACAGCAAGTGGGAATAGGATATATTCCAGGCAGAAGAACAGCATATACAAAAATCCAGAGTCTTATGAGGGCTCGTATGTCTGCAGAATGGTGAGAAGATCAAGGTGGCAAAGACATAAACGATCTCTAAGATGCTTTTCATCAACAGAAATAAACATTCCAAGTTCTTATTAAATTTGCCCCTTGGTCTGTAAATAAGTTATACATTCTTATTCTGCTTTGGTAGGATAACTAAATATGTATGTAGCTCAAGTTTTTTTTAAAACTTTTGATCTGTTACTAAAGTACAGTATTTCTCTAACACTTAGAAAATCAACTTGAAGACTCAAAAAAAAATTGTAAAGTCCCAAATTTCTTAATAAAATTTACTTCTTAGAAATAGAGCAGTTAGTTTACTTAACTTGCATAAATTTTGCCTTGATGAACAAGCTAAAATTAAAAATCTCATCCAAATGCATTTATTTCTTAATTTCTTTTTCCTTATTGCCTTAGTTAAGATTGGCTCTTCAACTCATAGTGATTTTTGCCTTTTTCAGGTATGGAAACTGTTCCTTGGTTCCCAAAGAAGATTTCTGACTTGGATCATTGTGCCAATAGAGTTCTGATGTATGGATCTGAACTAGATGCAGACCATCCTGTAAATATTTTGATAAATCTTTTCATGAAAATAATTTAAAGCAAACTAAAAATTAAGGGCAACTTTTTTTTGGGAGAAAGTGTTTTTTAATAGACCAAACAGGTTTATTTTAATCCAGATTTCATGAAGCATTAGTAGACCTCTGTGTTGGTGGAATTGAGACTTAACTGCCTGAAAACCTTCTGACTTCATTGGCTCCAAAACATCTGTCCCATGCCTGGCATTCCTGTTACTGAGAGTTATTCCGAAAGTTATACTCAAATGAAGACAGTGTTTGCAGTCAGTTTTTATTAAAATGGGCATGGGTTACTGGAAAGAAGGATAAATAAAGGTGGGCTTGAGAGAGACTTACCACCCACACTGCCCAGCATGACGGTTTATTAGGTAGTTGATGAAACAGGAAGGTGTTTACTTGGGAAATTGTACAGTACAGGCAAGAGTTGGAGAATTGGTAAATCCAGAGCATTCGGCTTACTTACAAAGCTACGGGTTCCTGGGAGGGGAGGAGAGACGAGAGTGCAATTGTGGAGTTACACAGACCAGGGCTCTAATATAGCTTCTCCCACTTCCTAGCTGTGTGAATGTGACCTATACTACCTTAGACAGCCACCAGCTGATCCATTCATTTATTCTATAATCTCATTGAGTAACTGTTGCAATTAACTGTAGCACTTGCCCAAAAAGAGCTAGCAGTCTAGTTAAAAAGCTAAAGCACACGTATATAAATAAACACATGCAAGATAAAATGTAAAAAGTGTGTGCTAAGTGACATGAACAAATTGCTCCATAATATACATAAAAGAGCAAACACTTCTAGCTGAAGAGGTCAGGGAAAGGCAACATTTCAAGTGGGCCTGAAAAGATCCCAGCAGGTAAAGATGGAGAGCAAGAACAATTCAGGAGGGAATGATACGAGAACAGGTTTGGAGGCAAGAAAATCTGGGCACCTTTTATGGAAAAGTGAGTATAACAGTTTTATTGATCTACTACCAAGTCCTGCAGATTTTCACCTTCTAAATATTTCTTAAATTTGTTCCTTATTCATTCCTACTACCACCTCCCTTAACTGGTCTCCCTGCCTCCAGCCTTGCCACCTTCAAACCCGTCCTCCTCATGGTCATTAGAATGATGTAAAATGTCAGTGTGACTATTATCCTTCTCTTCCCCAAATCGCCATTGGTTCCTAGGAATATACTTAAGAGAACTGAAACTGTATGTCCATACAAAAACTTATACACAAGTGTTCATAGCAGCATTATTCATAATAGCAAAAAAGTGGAAACAATCCAAATGTTCATTGAACTGATGAATGGTAAAATAATGTATATTCATACAATGAAATATTATTGGCCGTAAAACTTGGAATACTGATACATGCTATGACATGGATGAACCTTGAAAACATTATGATAAATGAAAGAAACTAGTCACAAAAGGCCCCATAGTGTATGATTACATTTATATAAAATGTCTAGAATAGGAGAATTCATAGAAAGAGAAAGTAGATTACTGGTTGCCAGGGGCTGGGAGTGGAGCTGGGAGAATGGGGGGAGTGATTGCTAATGAGTATGGTTTTTCTTTTTGGGGTGATAAAATTTTTCTGAAATTAGATGATGGAGATGGTTGCTCAACTCTGTGAATATACTAAAAACCACTGAATGGTTATTTTTATGGTATGTGAATGATATCTCCATAAAGTTGTTATTTAAAAAGCAAACAAACAAACTACCAGTGGATTCCCATTACCCAAGGCTAAAATCCAAGCTCCTTAGCAGACCTTTAACTTGCAGGCTCCTACCTGTTTTTCAACATGCTCCCCCTCACTCTCCCAGCTCCAGCAACATTGGACCCCTTGTATTTTCTTAGGCACAACATGAGGTTTTTCCATCATCGTGCTATCTCCACTCCTCTGTGTCCTAGCTCAGGAGTCGTCCTCGAGAAGCCTTCCCTGAGCCATGCTATCCTCTTTACACACAGGCTTATGAGTTTCTTTTTTGAGTTTTCATGGCATTCCGTGTATATCTGCAATATGGTAATACTGCAGATCATATTGTTTCATAATAATTAGTTCATGTAAACTCCGTGAAGCCCCAGATTATGCTTTATTCATATCTGTTTCTCCAGATTTTAGCACAGGGCCAGGTGCATAGTAGGGGTTCATAAATCTGTATTAAAGAGATGAGTCTCACTCTCTCTTTTCAGGTGTCCCCTCCTTTCCTACTATTTACATTTTTTTGGCTATTTTCTCCTGAGCTTTGATTTTTGATTTCTTTTTTTGTCTACATTTTCTTAAATATTTCTCATAAGTATAAATTCAAATGTTACCATTTTGTCTGTTTTTAATTATTATCAGTGCGTCCAAAAATGATAAATATGTTTGTATTTTGTGATAAAATATGTCTTGATTCAGCTGTAACTCTTCAGATATTACTAATTATTCTTCTTATTAATTACCATTACAGGTAAATATAATTGAAGATGTAGTCAATTGATTAAGAAAAAACCTCACTTTTGGAAAAGAGCCATGTATTTAACTAGGGTGGTGCTTTCCTTATTTTATCTTTGTAGCCACTATATTATCTTTGTATCTGTAGTATCTTTTATCTTTACAGCTACTTGAATATAAAGCTGTATGTAACATTGACTTCAAAATAAAAATGATCATAAATCTGTAAACAATGCTTGCTCACAGTTACAATTATGTAGCCCTTTAATATGATAGCTCTTGTAATAATGAAATCTTTCCTAAATGTACTTTGTCAAGTATGTTTTAGTATGGATATTTAAAAACATATCTTTAATTATTAGGGTTTCAAGGATAATGTCTACCGTAAAAGACGAAAGTATTTTGCAGACTTGGCTATGAACTATAAACAGTAAGTATATTTTAAAAATAACAGACCCAACTTTGAGACCATAAAATAAGTGAATAGAATAAATAGTGTTCATTTAGTAAATAGAAAGTGAAATAAGTGTTACTGTTTATTAAATGCTAATTCAAAACAACTCCTACCCTTTGTCTCATCAGTGGAGACCCCATTCCGAAGGTGGAATTCACTGAAGAGGAGATTAAGACCTGGGGAACTGTGTTCCGAGAGCTCAACAAACTCTACCCGACCCATGCTTGCAGAGAATATCTCAAAAACTTACCTTTGCTTTCCAAATATTGTGGATATCGGGAAGATAATATCCCACAACTGGAAGATGTCTCAAACTTTTTAAGAGGTAATAAACTAATTAATTTTTTGTAAAGGAAATGTTAAACTCTGATTTGATCATGACAGCATTTTAAATAGGGAAATGAAGTCTAGTTATATGGGAGGTCAGCATTTTCCTGTACTGTGTCCTGGAGGATTGGATCCAGGACTGGGCACCACATTTGAAGAGAGATAATCATAACCCAGAGCAAGAATAGAGGAAAATGAACAGAATTATAAGGAGATTTGAAAATGTATCACATAAGTAAAATTTGAAGGACTTTCAGGGTGTTTAACTTGGTGATTTAGGGAATGGGATAGCTTTATTTAAATATTTGAAAGCTGTCTTATATAATAGAGGGATTACTATGTGACCCTAAAGTGAAGGACTTACAGAAACTGCAAGCTTTTGGCTCAAAATGGAGAATATCTTGCTAAAAGAGTCATTTGAAAATAGGACAGGCTTGTGAATGATTCTCTTTGGAAAAATGGAAATAATTATCAGATTTCAATGAATTTTATTTTTTAAATTAAAAACAACAACAACAACAAGAGAAAATAGAATGCGCTTATGAGATGGTTAGTTCCCCATCCATGGAGGTGTTCATACAAAAGCTCCACACAGGGGATGTGGTGGAGGAAATTCAAGCGTCTTGGGGAAGGTTGACATCCCTTTTCACGCTAAGATTCTGCCATTTTCATAAGAAAGATGTTGTGCCAGCAGAGGCATAAACAAAGGGTAAGGACAATTTTGTTCCTTTTAGTTTTTCATACATTTTTGGCTAGGCCTCTTTACTATTCTAGCTAGTATGGAAAGTAAAATGATTGATTGGTGATCTCCGGGGTCTATAATATTTAAAATAAATAAATATTCTCTTTTATCTCAGTAGATCATCTCAAAAGATTGCCTTATGGGGGAGGAGAAGGTATGTTTTTGACTCAGAGTTTAGCTTATTTCCATCATGATCTGACATTTCTATTTTTGAGTTAATTCTCAGTATTCAACAACTATACACAAAACTAAGAAGAATTAAACACGAAAGGGCAATATAGTTTCTACAGGGGCAGAAATCATGTAGGTGGTTCCTATAAAAACTAAAACTTTTAAAAAATAACGATTAAGGATGATAGAGAATCAATGCACATGACCGTGCTGGACTTATAAAGATGGACAAGTATATACTACAGAAGTTGCTGTAAAATCAAATTTGCATGAGATTTGGAGGAAATATTTTGTTATAGATACAAAACTGAAAGTTGTTCACTTGGGGTCTGGAGCCAGGGCTGGCTGCAGAATACATTGCTGAAGGTGTTTCAAGGGCAAGTGTCAAAGAGAGAAACCAAAATTAAAAGACAATTCAAACAAAACATCGACTGGAAGGGGCTATTTGCACTATCAAATATGGCAGCCACTAGACACATATGGTTGTTTAAATTTTAAATGTTTAACATAAATTTAAATCAAAATGTTAGCTCCTCAGTTGCACTAACCACATTTCAAATGCTCGATAGCTACCTGTGGCTAGTGGGTTGCTTTATTGGATAGCATAGATATGGAACATTTCTACCATTTTAGAAAGTTCTATTGGACAATGCAGTCTGCCCATCAGAGTGGGAATGTCCAAATACCAGAGTCATGAGGGTTTTGAATGAAGGCTAAAATTAGAGCGTACAGAGGTCTCTTGAGCCACTGAAGCCCAGCGTCAGGCCCTTTTACAGTATGTGTGCTGTCTTAGCTGTTGGGGGATGGAAGAGCACCATCCAGTGTAGAGAAAATAAAGGAAATACTTTACAAGAGATAGTGCTGGCTAAAAATGGCACAGATTCAAAAATGGTTCTGATCTAAATTAATAGATCTTGTTAGTGAGTTTTTACAAAAAGAAAGTAAGATTATTTAGGAGATACTATAGATCATTTAGGGAAACGGCAAGGGGTAGTACAGTATAAGGAGACTTGAGTTCTCATTCTACCTTTGCCAACTACTGTGTGGCCTTGGGCACATTATTGAGTCTCTGAGCCTCTCTGTTTTATAATTGACACAAGAAGAAGAAAAATCCTTAACACGTGTTGTAATCATGAAAGGAGATGTGATACATAAAAGGTGTTACTCATTGCCTGGCCATGGTCAGTGCTTAGTAATTATTAGTTCCCCTTAGTACACAAATAATAAATTTTAGCTTCCATGTCCTCCCTTGAGGTGTCACTGGGCACCTCTGGCAGAATTAAAATGCTGTAGTCAATGGTCTGTTCTGGTGAGGATTTTCTCCGCTTTCTTTTTTGCTTTGCAGAGCGTACAGGTTTTTCCATCCGTCCTGTGGCTGGTTACTTATCACCGAGAGATTTTTTATCAGGTTTAGCCTTTCGAGTCTTTCACTGCACTCAATATGTGAGACACAGCTCAGATCCCCTCTATACCCCAGAGCCGTAAGTACTTCTCCTTCGGCCATTCATTCATCAAATGTTTATTTATAATAATGACACTTAGCTCATGGGTTTTTGTGAGGGTTAAACTAGCACATGTAAAGCATTTAGAATGGTGCCTGGCACATAATACATGGTCCATGCTCTATAGATGTTAGCCATAATAATAATAATTACTATTAATTGACAACCTGTTAGGTGACAGGTGCTATTCAAAGCATAGGGATGTAACACTGAAAAAAATAAGACAATTCTGCCTGCATAGAGCTTGAGGTTACAGATAATAAACAAACAAATAAATGTGTGTATGTTATGTCAGGTGGTGATGAGTGCCATGGAGAAAGATAAAGAGGGGAAAGGAGATAAGTAGGGGTATGAGTGGATAGAGGTGTGTGTATTGCTGTTTTCAAAAGGGTGATCAGGGAAGGCCTTGCTGAGAGGGTGACATTTGAGCAGAGACCTGATTTACGTGTGTGTGGGGTGGGTTGGGGGGATGTGGATGTCTATGAGTATTTGGTATGCACTTACATGTGCCTGTCTGTGAGTGACCAAGTTTTTTAACCAAAATTGTTTCTTTATTTGATTAGTGTTCTTTGTGATCCATCACCAAAGTAACACCACCTGGTCAATTAGAAGAAAAGATTCGATTCTGATTTGATTGAGTGGTTGATTATACATATATGTTAAGCATCATCACAGTGTGACAAACTTGTACCTCTATTTCAGAGATACCTGCCATGAACTCTTAGGTCACGTCCCCCTTTTCGCTGAACCTAGTTTTGCCCAATTCTCCCAAGAAATTGGCCTGGCTTCCCTCGGAGCTTCAGAGGAGGCTGTGCAAAAACTGGCAACGGTATAAATCTGGAAATATAGATCAGCAATTCTCAGCTGGGGGGTGGTGGTGGTGAATGAGTATCTGTGTAGTTTAAAAGTGCATATTCAAAATGACCATTAGAAAATTTTTCTTTGCTCTTAATATTTAACTTACTTTAAATAATTTAAATAACATTAAAGAAGGATATACAATTTTAAGGTTTATAAAAAGGAGACATGAGCTTTAAAAAAGTTAGAGAAACACAAGATTATGACAATGTAAATAGTTCGTATATATCCTATTTTCCAATAAAGTGATGAATTTTATCATTTTATAAAAAGTGTGCTAAAAATATTTTTGAGCACTGGGTATAAGATACTGTGCTGGAAATACAAAGATGAGTAAGGCCTGATTCCTGCCTTCAAAGAGCTTTTATACTATGTGAGGAGATAGTTATATTCAAATGAGATAAAGTCTGTATAGAAGTTCAGGCAAATTCCTCTGGGAGCACAGAGAACTGTTTGGCGAAGGTTTCATGGAAGAGGAACATCTGGTCTAGCTGATGAAAAATGAGTAATGTGCCAAGCAAGGGAGGAAGAGCATCTCAGGATGAGGACACAAGAAAAGACAGGAGGTGCTTGGTGTGTCAGGAAATGACAAGAAGCTGGAGCAGAGTGTGTTAGGGTGGGGGAGGTGGTGTGAAATAGGCTAGATTTTAGAACAGTGCTTCTCAAATTGTCTTTTGGGGACTCCTGGGGTCCCTGAGACCCTTTTATGGGGTGCTGGAGGTCAAAATCATGTATAGGTAAAAGAGCCCTTCAAAGGGCAAAGTGGATTTTAATATAACAGACAGCTCATTGACAGAGTTCACATTCCACATTGTAGCTGAACTTTAAGAAACTCTACCATTCATTGAGTTTTGATGCAGTGTCAAAGAAGAATATCACCAATTATCTGAAAAGGCTACTAAAATACTCAACCCTTTTCCAACTACATAACTGTGTGAAGCTGTATTTTCTTCATATACTCAAACAACATACTGCAACAGGTTAAATAAAGAAGCAGATAGGAGAATCCATCTGTCTTCTAGCCAGACAATAAATAACATCTAGCCATACATTAAAAAGATTTATAACAATGTAAAACAATGCTACTTTTCCCACTTTTTGTTTTGTGTAGTTATTCATTAAAATGTTATTTATGTTATTATAAAATGGGTTTATTATATTTTTCTTTCTTTCTTTTTTTTTTTTTTTGAGACAGAGTCTCACTCTGTCACCCTGGGTAGAGTGCAATAGCATCATAATAGCTCACTGCAGCCTCCAAACTCCTGGGCTTAAATGATCCTCCTGCCTCAGCCTCCCGAGCAGCTGGGACTACAGGTGTGCACCACCACACTTGGCTAATTTTTCTATTTTTAGTAGAGACAGGGTCTCATTCTTGCTCAGGCTGGCCTCAAACTCCTGAGCTCAAGCAATCCTCCCACCTCAGCCTCTCCGAGTGCTAGGATTACAGGCGTGAGCCACCACACCTGGCCCGTTTCAATTTTTAATATCTAATATAGCTAGTGATAACCTACACCAAAAAAAAAAAGATCTTTGGGGTTCTCAGTAAATTTTTGACAGTATATAAGAGTCCTCAGAACAAAAGTTTGAGAAGTGCTGGTGTAGAATGAGGCCAGATTATGGAAAGAGTTGTGAACTAGGCTGAGGTCTTGGACTTTATTCTGGGGTACTTTGGGTCAGTGACTAAGAGTTGTAATTTGTTTTTTGAGTTGAAGTTATTCAGGATGTGAAAGTAATATTGATGTCCTTTTGCAGTGCTACTTTTTCACTGTGGAGTTTGGGCTATGTAAACAAGATGGGCAGCTAAGAGTCTTTGGTGCTGGCTTACTTTCTTCTATCAGTGAACTCAAAGTAAGAGTTGTAAATATTTGTATATAACCATATTCACCTGATATAATTGATACAACTTGAAATAGTATTTGAACAAGAGCTTACTGTGGAAAATACTTGGGGTGGCAGTAATCATTACTTGAAGCCATTTTTCTCTCTTTCCCAAGTTTTCTTTTTCTTTTTTTTTTTTTTTGAGACAGAGTCTTGCTTTGTTGCCCAGGCTAGAGTGAGTGCCATGGCATCAGCCTAGCTCACAGCAACCTCAAACTCCTGGGCTTAAGTGATCCTACTGCCTCAGCCTCCCGAGTAGCTGGGACTACAGGCATGCGCCACTATGCCCGGCTAATTTTTTCTATATAGATTTTTAGTTGGCCATATAATTTCTTTCTATTTTTAGTAGAGACAGGATCTCGCTCTTGCTCAGGCTGGTCTCGAACTCCTGACCTTGAGCGATCCACCCGCCTTGGCCTCCCAGAGTGCTAGGATTACAGGCATGAGCCACCACGCCCGGCCGCCAAGTTTTCTGATATATGTTTATGTGTATATATATATACACAATCTTTTAAACAAAAAGTGTTTTAAAGTTTTTGCTTACAAAGGCTTGTTGTTTCCTTATCATTTCTGATGTTCTAGCAGTAACTTCTATAATTGCTAGAGATTTCTTTGAGATACATTATTTATCCAATGAATAAATGAACTTATGTTTATTGAGTGATGGATGTGTGCATAACACTTGTCCAAAGTACTGTCTTGTTCTCAAGGAGCACCTGGTAGTGGGTATAAGTTATGTAAAAGAACAACTAATGCTGGGTAGAAAGTAGGTGCTATCATACAAGAATAAATAAAGATCCTTGGGTGCCTCTTATATGAAGAAGAGAGAACAAAGCCATTGAGATGATCTTGGGGCCTTCATGGGGAAGAGCAAGCCATTTGCTTTGCTGGAATTTGAGACATGCTAGTTTAGAAAGAGGCCAGAATTGTTTTGTAGGCTGAATAGAACTGTAGGAAATAAGTTTGGAATTATAGGTTGGGGCCATTGCATTAGTAGTATGTTCAGAGATGTGCCAATTATGACAGTTGTGTCATCTATGAAAATAGTATTTTTTGATCCACTGACTCTTTGTCCTCTAGCATGCTCTTTCTGGACATGCCAAAGTAAAGCCCTTTGATCCCAAGATTACCTGCAAACAGGAATGTCTCATCACAACTTTTCAGGATGTCTACTTTGTATCAGAAAGTTTTGAAGATGCAAAGGAAAAAATGAGGTAAAGAATATCTTCATCATGCCTTCGTTTTCTTCTGTAAAACGTAGGCTCAGTGATGGTAACAAGTGGCAGAAGTAGAAAGCTAGATAATTTGGAGCCCACTAGGAGCCTTCTGCCCATAAACTATCTCCCTTTCACAACAAATATTTAGAGTACGTTGCATATGATGATTTCGTGTAGTTGAAAATATGAATCAGATACACTGAGAGATGGCTTTTTTTCCAATCAGAGAGTTTATAGTTTAATAGGAAAAATAAACTATAAATAAATTTATATATAGTTATACACTATATAACAACATGGAAAGTGACAAGAGCCTTAGTTAGATACAGATGAAATTATTGTTCTGCATTTTATTCAGGAGCAATTCATTCCAGCTGGGAGAACAGGAAAAGCTTAATGGTATTTGGGAAAGGACTTGAAAGATAAATAGTATTTAGATATATTAAGTTTTAGGCTTAGAGGTAAGGATATTGAAAAATACAGGAGATATGTACAAAGTGATCAAAGGCTATTCTTTATTAATTAACTGTGTGTGGTTAGGAAAGGAGGATATTGGAGGCAGAGAAACTTTTAAGGAGATTCTTGCAATACTTCAGGTAAAAACAAAAGCCTTAACTAAGAAAGAAGTAGTAGGAAAGAGAAGGACTTTAGAAGCAGAATCAATGAAACAACATTTGGTGGAAGAGGTCCTTAGGTCACACTGTGATGACAGGGATGGATGGGGTTGAAGACATAGTCCTTGTCTTCCAGGGATTTACCATTAGCTGGGGAGTTAGGCCATGCATAGAACCAAAGAATACTACCAGCAGGGCTTCCTCTAGCACAGATGGCACCTTTATGCAGATTAGAAGAGATTCCTTCTGGGTAGACCAGGTGTGGATTGGAAGCTGGATTTCAGCTCCTACTCTTGTACAATTTCCCTCAGCTGCACAATTATCCCTTGGGGTCCTGAACATAATTGTTCTTGGGGCAGCCAAATGAGAGGTTCAAATGGTGATTTGATAAAAGAGGAAGAACTTTAGTGTTTAATGAAAGGGTAGAATTTAGGTCATTTGAGAGGAAAACATTCTAAGCAGAAAGAATGTATATGTGCATGAGTCAGAACCATATCTGGCCTGTTTTGAGGTGTGTGTGTGTGTGTGTGCACGTGTGTGCATGCATGTGCATTATATGTTACATACACTTAGGTTACATGTGTGTAAGTGTAGTTATATAAGGCATGACTGAGGGGTCTGTTATTATATGGTCAAGTGTTGTAATGACACAATTTTATGTCTAATGATAAAGCTGCTAGGGTTGGTCTCTATACTGTAGTTAAGAGATGTATAAAGTAATAAATTATTAATAAAGATATCTATAGGATCTTTCCCCAGTAATGCCAGGGTAGATGTATCTATGACTACTTTAGGTTTTCCACTTGTGTGGGAATGCATGGGCCTCTGCACATGTGGTATAGAGAAGTAGATCAGATTGGTTGCACATGTATCTAACAAAGATTTGTCTTTTGCCTAGTGTGTGAAGTAGGTCTTCAGTTGCTTATTTAGTTTTCATCATTTACGCCCTAGAAATTGATCGTCTCTTATTTGTTTTCTTAAATAGAGAATTTACCAAAACAATTAAGCGTCCATTTGGAGTGAAGTATAATCCATATACACGGAGTATTCAGATCCTGAAAGACACCAAGAGCATAACCAGCGCCATGGACGAGCTGCGGCATGATCTCGATGCCATCAGTGACGCCCTTGCTAAGGTCAGCAGGCAGCCGAGTATCTGACAGTCACCAGTGCTGATCCAGAACGCATTTGAGCATCAGTTTAGAGGCCTCTGGGCCAACTGTTGCTTTTCTTGAAAACCTGATTGTGGAGAGACAGCAGCTTCTGGACAAACTATTCTCTAATCCACTCTTTAATGAAGCACTAGTCTTTGAAAATTTGTACTTGGATAGTCTACCCACCACCCATTTTCTTGTTTTATTTTCTTTAGTTTTTTGGTGACAGCTTGAGTGAAATAATTTACATACCATACAATTTACTCACCACCTATTTTTAATACAGAAGTTGTTTAATTCAATGGATAGATCTAGTCTCAGCCTAACTCTATTTTTCCCCCATTCCTTCTTGAGTAAAATGACCTTTATGATCACTTAGAACACCTTGATGAGTATTATGGAGCTGACCCATATTCTTACCTAAGATCTCCTTATCTCTAAAGTATCTGTTACTCATCGCTGAATTTGTGCAGGGCTCAATCACATTCACACACTTAAACTTAATAGGAGACCAGCTATCTTTGTTGCCAGCATGAGCCTTTGCACATGCAGCAACTAGTTTCAAGTGTAGTGTCTTGTAGGGAAATAGGAGTAGCAAAGTCTCGAAAGGTTAATTACTTAAGACTAGACTAAGAATTGAAATGGGGTTGTGCAATGTGGCAGCCCTGCCGCATATCTTAAATTCAACAGGTCAAAAAGGAACTCAGAATCACTTGAATATTCCACCCCATCAGCTTCCTGTCCCAGTGATCTAATTCTGTTAATGGGATATTAAATGTAGTATTTTCAGTCAGTTTTCCAGGCTTAATCAGCCACTTAAAAAACTGTGCTCTTGGCCAGGCATGGTGGCTCACGCCTGTAATTCTAGCACTCTGGGAGGCCGAGGCAGGTGGATCACTCGAGGTCAGGAGTTCGAGACCAGCCTGAGCAAGAGCGAGACCCCGTCTCTACTAAAAAAAAATAGAAAGAAATTATCTGGCCAACTAAAATATATATAGAAAAAATTAGCCGGGCATAGTGGCTCATGCCTGTAGTCCCAGCTACTCGGGAGGCTGAGGCAGTAGGATCGCTTAAGCCCAGGAGTTTGAGGTTGCTGTGAGCTAGGCTGATGCCATGGCACTCACTCTAGCCAGGGCAACAAAGTGACACTCTGTCTCAAAAAAAAAAACAAAAAAAACAAAACTGTGCTCTTAGTTTTTCACATTAGTAGTCAAATTGTATGCCATTTAACATGTTTTATTTCAACAGACTACTAGAACTTTTAATACTTTTTAGACCTCAAAAGAAATTATAAAAAACTTTAAAAAATGTATTTTGTTTCATATTATACACGGAAATAGAATTTGGAAAAGTAATTCTTGCTATTTCAGATTTTTACATTACATATAAATTTTAATAGCTAATCAACTCAAGTATATATTTGATAATAAATAGATCTGTTAGCAAATCTGAAATCATTTGAAATATTCATTAGCTTGTTTATTTGGTTGCAAGGAAATCTACTGTAAGCAAATTTAATAGATAGCAAATCACAGCAAATTATGCATACTGTATCTGGTTATTTTCATACAACTTTGATCATAGTAAAGAATCATAGTTATTGAATTTTAAAATGATGGTGTTTAAAATCACTCTATGACTAAAGTACACTAAAATACATGTTAAAGCCACAACCCCTATAATTCACAACTTAAGAGCAATGGAAATATTTAATGATGGATTTCAGTTCTTTCTTCTAACCTCTGGATTTGTGAGACTGGTAAAATAGGAGTCCTGAGAGTATTGTGGTGTATTTCAGTCTAATCTTTGTTTTACTATGTAATATACATTTATGATTTACAAATTTGTTATTCAACTGGATAATAAATGAATAAAAAAATTTATGTCCTCAAAATGTATTTTTTTGTCACACATACATTAAAAATGGGTTTAAATTTATATTAGCAATTTTGTTAATTTAAGAACTCCATTATACTTCTTAAAAAGCTTATGGATCAGATAGAGCCAAACACACCTGAAGTCTTAGTAACAACTTTTCAGAGTTCTTGGTACAGTCCCAATCTCATGTTCCTTATCTGTAAAATCAGCTAAGTCTACTGCACTGGATTATTAGAGAAAAAGATGTTTGTAAAAAACAAAACAAAACAAAACAAAACCCACCCTTATTTTCTACATGTAAAGAATCATTTATATAATCACTCTCTTAAGGAATCAGAGATTCTCCCTTAGCTATCTTCCTCAAAAGGGGATTAATTTTTGCTTCTAGCAGGCAGTATATAATATAATGGCATGTCAAAATCTTCTTAGTACTATTGGGGATTGAGCCAATGAGAAGCTGAGGTTCAGTCTTTGTGAGGGCTGGTCTATTGCCAGTTCACCTCTACTCTTTGAGTGTAGCCCTTTAGGGATCCCAGGGGAAAGCTATGAGTGTGTGCCAGGGCTTCTTGTTGGGGGCCCTGGACTCCTACTTTTGTCCTCTCCTTCACTCACTGTCTCCCACACCCCACCCCATGCCCTGCAAGATTGGTAACAGTACTGCTCTATTTCTGTTTCTCAGCTGCTGCTTTTGGTCTGTTTCTTAGCCTCCAAGACATTGCTTGCTAATTAGCAAGTGCTTCAAGATGAAAAATAGTGCCAAATATAGTCTCTCAGTTTCCAGATCTTGGCCCTTCAAGTTCTTGTTGTTTAGATAGCTTTCCAATGACTTGAAACACATTTTAAAAATATTTTCTGCCAGCTTTTCTAGTTGTTTTTGGTGAGAAAATTGGTTTGCAGTTAGCTAATCTTCCTTTATCAAAAACAGAAAACTGACCTTGGAGTAAATCATTTAACTTCTTTGAGTCTCAGTCTTCTCATTTATAAAATAATGATCCTAAGAACATTTATCATGCTAGTATTACTGGGAGGATCAAATAAAATAATCAAATGGAAAAAATTTCCTAAACTCTGTGGTACAGAAATGTAGTTTGTATGGCCCCAAATACTTTATACTTTCCTCTTATGAGGAGACAAGGCATCTGAAAGTGAAACCATTAAATGGTTCAAAACTAGTCCCATTCAACAGCTGCAATTCAACCAGACTATGCATGGGAAGTAGCCGGTGGTATGTATATAGTTGAAATATGTGCAACATCTCAATATTTCCAAGAAATTATATTAAGGAATATAATGTAATAAGATAGCTGGAGGTCAAAGTATTGATCCATGTATATTCAAGGGGTGAAATCTGAAAGCAGCTGCATTCTTCCAGACCCTCTCTTTATTAAAATTGGCTCTGTAGGTAGTTCTTCCTTGCCCCTTGGGAAGAAATCTCAGGTTGCTGTCTTGTTTTTTCTGCTCACTCACCGATAATAAAAAGTCCTTAACTTTTTCTAATCTTTTTTTTCCACACAATTTCTCTCATTTCAGTATTTAAAAAATCCAGTCCTCAGTAAAAATTTTAAAAACTTAAACTTAAAGGTTAAAGCTTTTCCTCTCCTCTGGAACTGAGAACGGAGAGGAGTGCTTAGCTTCTTCATTGGACTGGCCTTGTTCCTCCCTCTGCACTCATTAGGATGCCTCGACTCTCCCTGGGTTGGGGAGTGGTAGTGGGAGGAGAGGGAAGGAGTAGGAAAGTTCTTTTTGGTCTGATTCTGCTGTGTGTTGGCTTTCTGTACTTGCTAAGTATTTAATGCTGGCTCATTCTTGTGTGTGTTTTGGAAGACCTTCCCACCTCCTGATTTCTCAGGATCTCTTGATGTGATGTGTCTCTCTGACCGGGCTGTTGAATTCTTCTCTCTCAGCCTCTAGGAATCTAGTGGTCAACTCTGCTGTAGGTGTCACTTCACTCCTCCAGAAATTCCTTTGGACAGGGTTTAACACCATTCCCCAGCCAATTTGCTCATGCTGGAAAACATTCACATGGGAGATACTCTGTCTTTATCTTGAAAAATTCTGGGCATGAAAGATCTCCCCAAAGCATCAATCTCTCTTTGCTCAACTATCAGAGTATTATCCAGCCACAAGCCCTTGGATTTCTCAGCATGAATTGGACAGTAGCCTTCCTGAGTCCCAAGCTCTCTTTAGTGGCTCTGCTGAAGTACCTTTCCTTAGACATGAGATGAACAGGACCCACACGACATTGACAACAGTGGCCACATATCCTGTTAGAACTCTCTCTGGCCTCCCCAGGCTTTTTCATAGATTGGAAGTCACACACTGGTTTCTAGACACCTGCTTTGCAAGTTCTGCTTTGGTGGTGGTGTACCTCACTTTATAACGTGGGAGTCACTGGCACTTATTGCCTCCGGGTCCCAGCCAAAACTGAGATGGGAAGGGACCCCTTTTTACATCGTATTACACATATTTAAAAGGAATCCTCAGAACAAAAAAAGCCCAATGTTATAAAACAGCACGCACGGTATAGTTTTTGCACATTGCGGTCTCTAGAGAATGAAGAGCTGCTTTGCTTCTCTAGAGTATGCATTTTTCCTGGTACTGTCATAATGTTTTCAAGATGTCACAGGCTGGAGAGGTAAAGGTGAGGGGCTGCCCTCAATCCATTTTACAGGCAGAAACACCAAGCAGGCATATAGGGAAAGAACTGGAAAGGACTGTGTAAGAGCTCTCCTGAGATACTTCCCAGGGCCTCCTACGCATAAAGGGGTGATGAGTGCTGGAGCCTGTGTCATCTGCTGACACAGAAGGTGTCACCTGCTGATTCAGGAGCCAAGAGCAACTGAACGTGGATTACCATCTTTAATGTGACCTCATTTGTTCTCTATTCCAAATAGGCATCGCCATATTTTCCTTCAGGAAAATTGCGCTCAATTCCCACTAGCAGTATGACACTATCTGATAAAAGCCATTTTACATGAAAATGTTTGTTGGGTGAAAATTACCCAGTCAATATTGATACCTTTTACTGAAAATTACCCAGTACCAGAATTAGGGCAGGGCCTTGCCCGGAGCGGAGGGTGAAAAGGCCGCCCCGCAGGGACGCGCGAACCAGCCTCCCCCGTTCAGTGTCGCGGGGTCCGAGTGGCCGCTGCGTGCCAGGCGCCGAGGGCGACACCAGCGACCTAAGACACTACACTCGCCTCCCAAGACGCTCCCTCGGATTTTGCAAACGCACACCAAAGCAGCCGCGAGGCAGTTCCGCGTGAGGCACCGGACAGGGCCCTTTCCAAACCTCAGGCCCGACTTCCACCCCCGTCCAATGGTGGTACAGTCCCTGCCCTGTCAGCCCCCCTGGGCTGTTGTGGGACGCCTAGACAGAAACGAGGAGCTTTTCGAACCGCGGAGCGTAGTGCATCTCCATGGAATTATTTCTAAAAATAGTGCGAAGGGAGGGAGCGAGAGGCCGACTGGCCCAACGCAACAGGAGGCCGGGGGCGGGGACGCCACGGCGCGCCAGGGCGGGCGACCAGGAGACGGCTCGGGGGCGGCCGTCTGGCCCATCCGCTACCGGATCCGGGAGGCCCGAGGACGCGGCCGCCAGCCGCTCCTCCGCCACCCTGCGCAAGGCCGCCTTCCCCCGCGGGCCTCGCCAGCACGCACCCTCCCCGCGCCGGCCCCGCCCCCCGTACGGAGCCCGCCCCCGGCAGGTCCCGCCCCCGCCGGCCCCTGCCTACCACAGACTGCCCCCACGCCGGGCCCTCCCCCGTCGCCGTCCCTCCCCGCGCCGGGGCCTCCTCCGCGCCGCGCGGTTCCTCTCGGAAGCGCCGGCGGCGTGTGCACGCATGGAGCGCGCGCCGTGCGCCTCGGAGTCCGCCCCCGCGGCGGCCGCGCTCTTCGCCTGGGTACGTGACTCCACCCCCGGGCCGGGGCCGGGGCTGAGGGGCTCGGCGACGCGGGAGCGCCCGGCCTCGGCGTGGGTGGTGCGGGGGCTGGGCGGCCGAGGTCCCAGCCGGGCTGTGATTTGGAGGGTCCTGGGCTGGGAGCTGAGAGGAGAGGGCGGGGAGGGCAGGATCTTCGTGAGGTGACTGAGGGGCCTGCTCGCTGGTGGGGTCAGAAGCGGAGAACCTGCTTCCAGGGCAGAGTGTCTGGTTCCACGAGAGCCTTCCGCTCGGACAACACCTGGGAGGACAGCGTGGAGGGCTCGGTCGAGAGAGGATCTCCAGGTCCCAGAGCCCTGTGGGAGCCACCTGTGCCTCTACCCTCCTGATGCCTGGGGGATGGAGGCCCTTTCCCGGCCGCACCGCAGCCTGACGGGAGCATCCTTTGGATGTGAGGCCTGCGCCGTTTGGCTTGCGCTAGGCGCAGACCCTGCATATTTGCTGAAACTGTGCTGCGACTGGATCTTGCCTGTTTTGGGGGCGTGGGAGTCTGGGCTAGTGGGACGGGAGCACGAGAGAGACAGGGTCATCTTTATGTGTGGCTGGGAGAGAGGAGGGTTTGTGCACAGGAATGTGACAGGCAGCCGACCAGCATGCGCGGGAATAAGCAGATGTGTCTTGGGGTTATTCATAGCACGTATCGCAATTGTAATGACATGTGTCGTTTGTTAATGTCGGTCTCCTTAGCGAAAATGTAAGCGTCTTAAGGGTTGCTACTGTGCCTGTCTGTTCACAGTGCCTCCCTTGGTGCCTGGCGTATTGTAGGTCCCCAGTAAATATTTGTTGACTAAAGAATGAATGAATGAATGAATGAGTACCTGTGTGCCCAGCCATGTGCTTGTGTTTGGAGAATACACAAGAGTGAAAGTCTTCCAGCTCTTGTTTTGGAGGAGGGTAAAATTATAACCTATATTGCCATTAAAATAAGTATTTGACCAATTTTTAGGAAAAGTAATTATCAGTACAAGGCAGCACTTTTTGAATGTAGAGCTGCAGTCTGAAGAGGGGAGAGAGCATGGTGTGGTAGTTTGGCTGTCTGAGCATCTTTGAGGTGACACTTGAGCAGGGGGTGGAGTTGGGGAGTGAATGTATATGCTGTCTCTGGCTTTTTCCAGGCTAGAGACTGGCGTCTGTGTGGACAGAGGAAACATGGGACTGACAAAGCCTTTCAGATATGGTCTTGTCTGTACTGAAACAGAAATACTGTTGAACCTCACCCTACTGCTGTGCTTGGAGGCCTGATGGTGTGTTTTTCCTGTGGCATAATCTGTGGGTGTGGGTGCGTTAGGGCTACCAAAACAAAATACCACGGACTAGGAGTCTTAAACAACTGTGATTTATTTTTTCACAATTCTGGGGCTAGATGTCCAAGATCAGGGTGTGAGCAGGTTTGGTTTCTTCTGAGGCCTCTCTGTTTGGCTTGCAGATGGCCACCCCCTCACTGTGTCCTCACATGGCTTTTTCTTTGTACGTGAGCATCCCTGGTGGCTCTTCTTATAAGGAAACCAGTCATATTGCATTAGGGACCCACACTTATTGCCTCATTTAACCTTAATTACCTCTTTAAAGGCCCTATCTCCAAATACAGTAATAGTCTGAGGTACTGGAGGTTAGGGCTTCAACATATGAATTTTGAGGGAATACATTTCAGTCCATAGCAAGGGGATTTACCTTGTTAGGGTTGCTCTGTGTGTGTGTGATATGCCTGGAGTGTTTGTAAGGAAGGGAGGCAAACAGAGGTGTAATAGATTGCATTAACTTTTCCTTCCTCTTGTTTTATCCTGAATTTAGGGCCTGTTGTGACATTACAGAAATTTGTACCATAATTTTAACGAACCTCAGAGTGCCTGTGTCTCAATTACTTTTTCCTCAGATGTCCAGTAGCCTGCAACGCTGGTAATGGGGCAGCCACAGAGATCTTAGGGATGACAAAGAAATCCTATGCATATACACTTCACTTCACACTGCAGCAGTCCTTATTTATTTATTGACAGAGTCTTACTCTGTTGCCTGGGCTAGAGTGCTATGGTGTCAGCCTAGCTCACAGCAACTTCAAACTCTTGGGCTCAAGGAATCCTCCTTCCTCAGCCTCCTGAGTAGCTGGGACTACAGGGGCCCACCACCAAGCCCGGCTAATTTTTTGTTTCTATTTTCAGTTGCCCAGCTAATTTTTTCTATTTTTAGTAGAGAAGGGGTCTTGCTCTTGCTCAGGCTGACCTCGAACTTCTGACCTCAAGTGATCCTCCTGCCTTGGCCTCCCAGAGTACTGGGATTACAGGAGGAGCCACTGCACCCAGCCTTGCAACAGTCTTTTGTAGGGACTCATAAAGTCTTACATTCATTTGCCATATACATATATGCACATCTTTGGGCCAGCACAGTTTCACATGCAGGGGAAATAGCAATGAACAAAACAAAGTTCCTGCCCTCATGGAGTTTACTTTCTCATGGAGGAGGTAGACAGTAAACAGCTATACAAATACATAATATAATGTCAAGGAGTCATATGAAGAAAAATACAGCAGAAGGGGATAAAGTGGTGGGGGTGCTATTTTAGATAGGGTTGTACGGTAAGCCTCCTGCCAGGTATACTGTGGGCTGGTTAACCACGCATTCTTTTTTTTTCTTAGAGATACAGTAAGGTATAGTACAAAAGTGGGGCATCCAACTTGTTGCCTACCCAGCTTTGTAACTGTGGAAAGTTACCTAACCTCTCTGAGACTTAGTTTCTTCATCTGTAAAATGGGAGTGATAATGCCCTTTTCTTTGGTTGTTGTGAGGATTAAAGGTGAATGCCCAGTACAGAGAGAAGCACTCAGTAATTGGTAGCTAATATTGCCCCGGAGGGCCTCTGGGACCTATGTCCTGCCATGGCTTGCTCTTCTGTCTTTGAGTCCTTACAGCCCAGGATGGCTGTGAAATAGACTATAAGGGCAAGGATTTTGTATGAATGTATGTATTTTTTCAAGTTATTTTGCCTCACTTTTCCTCACTCACGTGCCTTCAAAAACAAACATATTTCAAATGTTTTACTTCTCACCTCCAGGAAGAACCAGCTAGAAATAGATACTTGAAGAAATTATAAGGTTTTCTGATATCTTAATAAGATTCTCTATGCAGGTCCACAATCCCTTATCTTCAATTTTGAACACAAAAAGCTCTGAAAACCCAAAACTTACCACACGTAAGGCTGTTTAGAGTCTTTGCCCACTTCTTGTATTTGTACTTTTCACTGTAGAAATATTATTGTTTTGCATCAGTATATGTCATATATATACTGTATTACTTTTCTAAAATCTATAAAATTCTGAATCTGAAGTCATCTGGCTATAAGAGTTTCAGATTAGACATTATGGACCTTTATTATATAATAACAATAATAGATATATTGCCTATCAAGGGGAAATCTGTTCTCTTACGGGAATCTCACCATGTGAATCTTGGAGTCATGAAACATTGTACTTGGAAAGGCCCTTAAAGATCATTGCCAACCTCTTTCACTGTACAAATAAAATAATGATGCTTTAGGTCACAAAATCCGTAGCTAACTTTGATTATAGGAAGTCATTGCCAGTTTTCCCAGTGAGGGTGTGGGGAAAAGGGACAAGATCTAGTTCTAGGGTGTTTCCTACCCACTTTGTTAGCAGTTCCCTTTCATTTTTTCTTTCATTAGCCTCTATAGATAGTTTTTGTCAGAAAGAATCTCTGTGCTATCTCCCAAAGGCAATACGTTGGGCTGGAACATTAGGAGGGAAAGGTGAAGAATATCATTGGATAAGTTGTGGATGCTAAGGGCTCCTCTCATGGTGTTCTGAAGATGGGCCACCATCTTAATAGAGGTTACATATAACAACCTCTTAAGAATGAGCCTATGATATCTCATCTGTTACAGGCTCTGAGAGGTATGTCAGGGTGGGGAAGGTAGGGACAGGTAAGTAGATATTGACAGCTGTGGTTCCCACACTTTTTCATCCTTGGCTTGTTTTATCCCTAGGGTGCAAATAGCTATGGGCAACTTGGCCTTGGCCATAAGGAAGATGTGCTTTTGCCCCAGCAACTGAATGACTTCTGTAAACCTACGTGTGTCAGGAGGATCACGGGAGGAGGGGGTCACTCTGCAATTGTGACAGGTAACTTCTTTCAAAAGTAAATAGCCACTTTTTTTCTTATTTAGACACTTCCCCCACCCAGGGATGTTATACTGCCATCATTTAGCCTTTTGTATTTCACGGAGGAAAATATCTTTTTGAAAGAGCCAAATTACCATTAGAAGATCCTAGATTGACAGAGCTAGGACTTCAGAGATCTTCTAGGTCACCCCTCCTTCCCCTTCATTATACAAATGAGGCTCAGAAAGGAACACTGATTGCTTAAGGTCACGAGGCAAATTAGTGGCAGAGTTACAACATAGATCACATTTTATACCATATATTGCTATCTAACTTTTGCGTATGAGTTAGAAGTCTTTGCAATTGGATTGAATATTCCTTGAGAGCAAGAACCTTGCATTTTCCTAATCTTCTGTCACAGTACCTAGGATGGTATTTAATAAGTACTGCAAGTGGTATGATATCGCAAAGGAGGGCATATTGCATTTGGTTAAGCACATGAGCTCAGGAATCAAAATATTTGGGTTCAAATCCTGGTTCTGTGACTCATTAGCTATGTGGCATTGGGCAAATAATCTCCCTGTGCCATAGCTTCCTCCCCGTACACAGGGTAATATGATGGATGAGGAGAACCAGCGAGTTAACAGGGGTGCATTATGACTTTCATGGGACCTTGGTGCTTTTGCCTCTATGGACTCCTTTCTCCATAAAGAAATATTGAAAATTATATTTTACAACTGTATTGGTATAAAGGTGAATATAATCCAGGCTGGATTTAGTATTATACATGCACTGTTACTACTTTATTTTTTCTGATTTTAAGAGAATTTAAAATTAAGCCATTCTGTGGATCTCTAAAAGTATTGTGGGCATAGATACTGTGCCTAAAGGATAAGTCACCCCCACATGTAAAGCTTGGCACCTTCTAAATGTTGAATAAATGTTGGCTTTTCTTGTTACAATAGGTGCTCAACTTGGTGATTGATTGGCTGCTGCTCCAGGACTTGGAGTTCCCAGTTAGGTATTAGATTTGAGGCCCTTGGCCCTATGTCATTTGGCTCCACAACACATTAGCATATGTGGCTTATTAACTTGGGTGGGAATAAAAGTGATTGGTCTGTGACTCCAAATAGCTAGTGAAACCTTTTTGTTCACTTTGGCAGTTGTGTTGTCCCCTGTGCATACTATCACCAAAGCCTTTATGTTTTACAGATGGGGGAGGCCTTTTTGTTTGTGGCCTGAACAAAGATGGGCAACTGGGGCTTGGTCACACAGAAGATGTCCCATATTTTACCCCCTGCAAATCCCTCCTTGGCTGTCCCATCCAACAGGTGGCCTGTGGCTGGGATTTTACCATTATACTCACAGGTGAGTTTACTCCTAGGTAAATCTTTGCCACCACAAAGGCTTTGGGTGAGAACAGGATGATGGTGGTGACCACTGATTAAATGAAAGCCTCTTTGTGTTTAAGAAACACAAATGTTTTCTCTGGTTGTTAAGGAAAGTTGTGGGGTGCCTTTTTACAAGGAAAGATTTTTTCCTCTTTTTTCTTTTTAAAAAAATTTTATAGATTTAGGGAGTACAAGTGCAGTTTTGTTACTAAGATATACTGCCTCATGGTGAAGTCTGGGCTTTCAGTGTAGCCAGCACCTGAATAGTGTATGTATACCTGTTAAGTAATTTCTCATCTACAAGGAGAGTTTTAACAGTAAAGGAGATTGAGATTGGGATGGAAAACTTTTGCCAGAGACTGGGGAATGGACTAGATGACCTTTGGTGGCTACTTCCTGTCCTAAAAGTTCATGATAAGCCGTGTACCTGGGCTAGCTGGCCAGCTGTGGCAGGTAAGGGAATGTGGTGGGGGAGTGTGAGGAAATAGAGGTTACCACAGCCGTGATGTCAGCTTTTTCCCACTGAGGGTTTTTTTTTTTTTTAATAAAAGGGGTTGGGCAGAATTGTTTGGTCTCTGTGAAGCCAGGTAACAGTATAGGATATAGAAGGATGTGGTCAAAGGGTTAATAGAACAATGCTCTTGGAAACAGCTGGCAGTAGTTACTTGGTCAGCTAACTTCTGTTCCCTTGAAGCATTTTTGACCTCTCCGTCCCGCCTTGCCCTGTCTAGTTGGTCATTTTTAGCACATACCCTTCTATAACTCTTCCGTACTTCTCTCTGTTACCTGTCTGTTATTCTCCACACTCCTCACACTTTTTTTTCTGGTAGTACCAAGCAATACATATTCTTCTCTCTGTCTGGGCCAGCCCCTCTTGTCTATCTGATGAACTCTTTTTTTGAGACAGGGTCTCCCTCTGTTGACCAGGCTGGAGTGCAGTGGTGTTATCTTAGCTCACTGCAACCTCTAACTCCTGGGTTCAAGTGATCCTCCTGCCTCAGCCTCCTGAGTAGCTGGAACTATGGGCACGCACCACCACACCTGGCTAATTTTTCTATTTTTCTGTAGAGACAGGGTCTCACTCTTGTTCAGGCTGGTCTTGAACTCCTGACCTCAAGCAATCCTCCCACCTTGGCCTCCAAAGTGCTAGGATTATGGGTGCAAGTCACCATGCCCGGCCTACCTGATGAATCCTTATCTCATCGTTAAAACCCTGCTCAAGTGTACCATTCTCTTCTGTGGAGTTTCATACTGTATGTGGAATTTGATAGTAATTATTAGAATCCAAATAATAGCCATTATTTATGAAGTACTTACTGTGGGTCTATGTTGGAGTTGGAGGGAGTCAGTAAATAATGCTGTTTCCTGCTCACATTTGGATCCAATGGTGAGAAAGGCATAGAGCAGTCAGAGTTGGAGATCAAACTACCAGCTTTTTACTGCTACAGGCTAAGTGGGAGGACAGGGTTAATTATGAGGCCAAGTGGTTCTGGTCCAAACTTACCCCTAAAACTCTAGGCCTTCCCCACAGGGGAAACCCTTGCTGTGTGTCAGCCCAGAATGCCTGAAAGGAAGGTGCCAAGCCACACACGTCCTGTCCCCTCTCCCAAACTCATTAGCTGGTTAGGGGACTCCTTGTCCCCTGGAAAGCAGTGAGTATAGGGAAGGGAGAGAGAAAGGCAGAAATGTTATAGGAATGGCAATTCTGTCACATGGAAACATGAAAAGTGGGGAATAAGTGTCCTTCCATCCCAACACTAGGCACTGGGCTAAGTGTTCTACACAGATAATCTGTCTTTAGTGAGATAGTAGAATAGATATCTGTGTAGAGTGCTTAGCCTGGTGCCCAGTGTTTTCATTTCTGGAGGAATAAAAGTAGGGAATGTGGTCTGAGTGCACTGAAGCCTGGGATCTCCACCACGTACTCTCATTCCCTTTGCACCTCTTGCCTTCAGCGTTTGCCCATTGGTCACAGGTATCTACTTCATAGATTTGCAATTTAAGTACTTGTTTTTGCAGAAAATGGCCAAGTTCTATCATGTGGATCCAACTCCTTTGGCCAGTTAGGAGTTCCTCATGGACCTCGAAGATGTGTGGTTCCCCAGGCCATTGAGGTGAGGACAGCTAATACTTAGCTTGCCCATGTTCTGTTAAAGTGTTTTACAGTAGTGAGTGTTACTTCTGGGGAAGTTGTCCTTCCCAGAATAAAAGGCTGACTGAGTCTCTGAAAACTCATTGGGTAGGAGAATTTGAGGTGAAAAATAGGTCCTTCTGGGAAAAATTAGGTTGGGGGGGATGGATGTTGTGAGTGAAAAACCTCTGTTAGTCCTCATGCACATTATAAAGCTTTGTGAAATACACCAGTGAAGGTAATACATCTTATAAGGACCTTAATAACATTTTAGTTCTAAAATTAGTAATAGTTGGAACTATGTTAGAAACAGGTCCAGACACAAGTGACTTGCCGAAAGATACTTAGCTAGGCTAGTGCTGTCTAAAAGAAATACAATGTGAGCCACATGTAATTTAAAATTTTCTAGTAGCCCCATTTTAAAAAAGGACAGGTGGAATTAATTTTTAAAATAATGACTTCGTTGAGATATAATTCAGATACTATAAAATTCACCCTTTTAAAATGTATAATTCAGGGGTTTTACTATATTCACAGAGATGAGCAGCCATCACCACCATGTAATTTTAGAACATTTTCATCACCTCCAAAAGAACCTGTGTATCCAATAGCAGTGAATTCTTATTTTCCCCTCCCCTAGCCCCTGGTGACTACTAATCTTCTTTGTCTCTATAGATTTGCCTGTTCTGGGCATTTCATATAAATGGAACCATACAATATGTGACCTAGCTTTTTTCACTTCACCTGATGCTTTCAAGATTTATCTATTTTGTAGCATGTGGGTGAAATTAATTTTAACAACTTTTCAATTAAACTAGTATATCCAAACTATTATCATTTCAACATGTCATCCATATAAAATTTGTTAATAAGGTATTTTATATTTTTTATTTTGTAATAAATCTTTGAATTCTGGTGTGCATTTTTTACTTACAATATATTTTAATTTAGTCTAATCACGTATCAAGTTCAGTGGGCGTGTGTAGCTAGTGGTAACCATATTGGACAGAATAAGTGTTAAACTCTCTGCCCTAGCTCAGAGTTCTTTTCACCACATCATACTTAGAGTGTACACCTTTTGATGAAGTTTATATTTTACGTGATCATAATGGAAATATGGAATTTTAAAAGAAATATGCTGGAATCTAAAATGAATTCCACCACCCAAGCTGCCACACTCCTATTTTCCTTGAACTCTGATTAAGAGTGGAAGATCTGTTTTTATTGGAGAGAGCTTAGATCTGCTCCTTGAACTTGGTTGCTGGTCTGTGGGGTATTATTTAGGGTAATGGTTCATATGGTTTGCACCCAAGCCTAGGCTCTGTAGTCCCTGCAGGAGATGTTATAGATCCTAATTGCAAATAGATGGCTTTGTAAGAACCTACATATAAGTCATAATTAATTTAGCTTAATTATAATTCATATAATTAAAGAAGATAGGAACAGCGGTTAAAGTATGTTGGATGACAGAATCAGAAAGTAAAAATATTTTGACAGGCTATATTCTATGGAATAATAGGAGGAATGTGCTAAAATGAAATATAATAAAAATCCATTGATTTATTTAATGGCAACTATTGTGTGTTCTGCTGTGGATTTGGTGCTTAGGCATTGTGTTTACGCAGTGGGAACAAAGGTGAATGAGACCTGTCCTAGCATTTGAGAGTCTTATAGTTTAGTAGTACATGATAGATACCTAAATAACTAAATGCAATATCATGTTAGAACTATGACAGATACATGTATGTCCCCAAAGAAAGGCATATTGAACTCTTACCTAGAGGAAGGTAGAGTGAGAACAGGATTAAGCTAAATTTTAAGTAGAAGTTTACCTGGCTTGGGATAGGAGGATGCAGAGTAGATGCAAAAGAAGAGCATTCTAGGCAGAAGGAACTGTTGAAGCAAAGGTATAGAAACATAAAACTGGGGGCTTTGGGATACTGTAAGCAGTTTAGTATGTTGGAATATGAGGAAGAGTTGGGAGTGCCAGGGTAGAGTGGGGAGGGGCAATCAGGGTGGTGGTATATGACAAATGATAAGAACACCATGGTAGGGTGGGGCCAGCCAGGTAGGATAGTGTGGGGGACGGATTGAAGGAAGATTACCTAGGAACGTCTTGCTAGCAGTCCAGACAAGAGACGATCATGGCCCAAACTGAAGCAGTGGCAGTAGGGATGGAGAGAAAGAGATGGAGATAAGTGGTGTTGAAGAGATTGAAGCTACATGTAAAGCCCTTCAGTAAATGTTGGGGGGAAAAAAGAAAGATGAAAATTTAAAGGACAATGTGTTCCAATTGGATTGGGAGTAAGATTTGATCTTCCCAATAGCTAATATGATTGTGGACTCCACTGACAGAAGTATAATCTCCAGAAGGAAGACCAGAGCTCTGTGCTTTGCACTGGTCAGACTGTATCCGGGATGTTGGGTTCTGTTGTGGATTTGGTGCGTAGGCCCTGGGCATAGAGGGAAATAAGACTCAGAACTTGCCCTTGAGGGTCCTAAAGTTTTGAGAGATGCCATGGACCTATAAATAAGCAAATGTGGAAAAGCCCCATAGGGGCTGTGATTGATGCATATACAGTCCCTTTAAAAGAGAGGTGGAACCACCAGAGTGTAGGTAGAAGAGAGAAATCAGGAGGGAGAGAGGATTTAAAGCCCTGTGATAGCTGATGGAACTGGGGATATTCGGCCTAAAGAAGAGATCTGTATTTGTTACGTATTGCTGTGTAACAAATCACTCCAAAATTTAACAGCTTAAAACAGCAAAAATTTATCTCACAGTTTCTGAGGGTCAGGCATCTAGGAATAGTTTAGGTGGTCTCTCGTGAGGTTTCAGTCAAGATGTCAGCTGGGTCTGCATGCCGTCTCTGAAGGCCCTGCTGGGCTGATGGACGCATTTCCAAGCTCTCTCCTGTGGCTGTTGGCAGGAGGCTTCAGTTCCCTGCCACGTGGGCCTGACTATAGGACTGTTCAGACATGGCATCTGGCTTCCTTCAAGGGTAATTCGAAAGAGTGAGACAAGCCAAGCAGGAAACCTCAGTGCCTTTCATCACCTAGTCTGAGTCACTTATTGCTTCCTTATTCTTTTCATTAGAAGCATGTCACTAAGTCCAGCCCACACAAGGGGAGGGGAATTAAGCTCCACATCTTGAAGGGAAGAGTATCAAAGAATTTGAGGGCCTATTTTTATAACCACCACAAAATGTCTTAGAGAGGACATGACAACTGTCTTCAAATATTTGGAAAGCATTGTCAGAAGCTACAGACAGATAGGTTTGGCTCCGCCTAAAGAGATAAATGGAACTGTGCAAAGATGGAACAGGCTCCTGGGGAGGTGGTGAGCCTGTGTCACTAGAGGTATGTGACAGGGATTGGGTGACCACTTGGTGGGGTGATGTGAAGGAGTTTCTAGCATTGGATAGGGATTGGATTGGATTAGGGTAGGAAAATTAGAGCCCTTAGGAAATTAAGTCTTACTGGCAAATAGCCATGCTCATTCATTTATGCATAGTCTAGAGCTGCTTTTCTGTTACAATTACAGAGCTAGGGAGTGTGACAGAAACTGTATGGCCTGTAAAGTTTAAAATATTTATTATCTGGCCCTTTATAGAAAACATTTACTAACCCTTGGGCTAGATGATCTTGAATGTCCCTCCTAGCCTTGAGAGGCACTGTGACATGGTACTGTGATATGACATTTTTATTTTATTCATTTATTTATTTAATTTTTTTTTTTTTTTTTTAGAGACAGGATCTCACTCTGTCACCCAGGCTGGGCTCAAGTGATCCTCCCACCTCAGCCTCCTGAGTAGCTGGGACTGCAGGTGTGCACCATCACAGCCGACTAAATTTTTTTTTTTTTTTTTTTTTTGAAGAGATGGGAGTCTTGCTTGTTGTCCAGGCTTGTCTTGAACTCTTGGCCTCAAGTGATTCTCCTGCCCCGGCCTTCTGAAGTGCTGGGATTACAGATGTAATCCACCGCATCTGGCTGTGATATGGCATTTTTAAAAGATTTTTTTTTTCTTTTTGGGACGTATGTAAAAGTATTTATGGGTAGAAATGTTGGAGGATATGTTTTGAATCAGTCAGATACATAATGAAGATCATGCTGCATTTTTTTTGGGCATAAATTACATAAAATTTTGTAGATGGGTGATTCTGAGATCTAAATCCTTTTCTTTATTTTAACAGCTCCTGAGAGAGAAGGTTGTTTGTATTGCTGCTGGACTGAGGCATGCATTAGCTGCTACAGGTGATCACTTTACCTTTATTTTTTAAATTGGTGTATAATAAGGAGGAACTGAGCTTTAGGAGAAAAATCCTTTAGGAGGGTATTTCAAAGAGTCCTGCTGTATTGTAGTTCTGATTAAAAGGAGGGAACATAAGGCCGAAGTCATGGTGGGAAAGCCTTTAGCAGGTAGGGAGGAAGGAAATGAAATTTTCTAGCTCTTTTTGTTGTAGGCATGGTGCTAGGTTCTCTTGATTTGATTACCTCATTTAATCCTCGCAGCAAGGAAGTGATGTGAGTTAAATTTTTACATATGAAGAAACTGAGGCCCAGGGAGGTTAAAGCACTGGTGTGAGGTTGCACAAGGAGTAAGGTGGTAAAGGGTAGAGCTTGGAGCAGAGTCCGGGATGGTTTGGATTCAAGACCCACATTCTTTGCAGTGAACTGTACTGCCTTCCTAGTGGATATTAATGTGTGTTAATTTAAAAGCTTCAAGTGAGCTTGTCTCCTGTACCTTGAGTGGGTACTGGGATGGACAATATGTATGTGAGGGGAAGCCGGGAGGTGGCATATGGGAGGGCAATGACATTTTCATCTCCCCTTTTCATTTTTCTGCTCACACTCCTTTGGGGCTGAAGGACAGCACTAATTGGCTGTGGCGGCTGAGGCTCAAGTCCTTGGTGAGGTCAGTTGTGGAGTGGAGAAAGGGGAGAGGAGGTGAGGAAAAGTTCAGTGCAGCACTGTGCGTCCTGGGGCTTAGCATTGATCATGCTTTCTTTAAAAAATTAAATTGCTTATTTTGAGACTATTATAAATTCACATTCAGTTATAAAAAACAAAATAGACTCCATGTGTTCTTTTCCTCGTTTCCTGCAACGGTATCTTGTAAAACTGTAGTACAGTAGCATAACCAGCATATCAGCATCGATACAGTTAAGATCCAGAACAGTTCCATTACCACAGGACCCCTCATGTTGCCCTTTTACAGCCACACCCACTTCCTACCTGCCTCCACCTCCTGCTTAGTCCTTGGCTAACCACTCTTCTGTTTTCTATGTCTTTATGATGTTGTCATTTCAAAAATGTTACATAAAAAGTATCATAGAGTATATAACCTTTTGGGGTTGGCTTCTTCTCACTCAGTATAATTCCCTAGAGATTCAACCAAGTTTTGTATATCAATAATGTGTTCCTTTTACTGCTAGGTAGTATTCTGCGGTTTGGATGTACCACTGTGTTAGTTAGACGGGGCTGCCATAACAAAGTACCATAGAACAGGAGGCTTAAACCATGGAGATTTACTTTCTCACCATTCTAAAGGCTAAAAGACTAAGATCAACATGCCATCAGAATTGGTTTCTGGGAGGCCTTTCTTCCTGGCTTGTAGATGACCACCTTCTTGCTGTATTCACACATGGCCCATGGGGAGAGAGACCTCTGGGATCTCTTCCTCTTTTTATAAGGACACCGGTCCTATTAGGTTAAGGCCCCACACATATGTCCCCCTTTAGCCTTTATTGCCTACTTATGGCTCTTATCTCCAGATCTAGTCACATTGGGGATTAAGGCTTCAACATAGAAATTTTGAGGAGACACAGTTCAGTCTATGCCAATCACAGTTTGTTTAGTCATCCATTGAAGGACATTTGGGTTGTTTCCAGTTTTTGGCTATTAAGAATATAGCTACTATAAACATTTGCAGATGGGTTTTAATATGAGGATAAATTTTCATTTCTCTGGGATAAATGCCCAGGAGTGTGATTGCTGTGTTGTGTGGTAGTGATTACATTTTTATAAGCAGGTTCTTCTTTTAGAAGTCAGCAGCACAGGAGAAGGGGCTATCATTGGTTTACTTCCCACTTTCCTACCAACTTTCTGTAATTGCTAGTTTTTTGTTTTAAACAGCCTTATTGAGGTATAATTGCTATACAAAGAACTGTACATATTTAATGTGTACAATTTGATGAGTTTGGACATACGCAAGTATGTCTGATACCATCATCACAGTCGAGGTAATAGACATATCCAATATCTCCACAAATTTTCTTGTGTCCCTTTGTTTTGTGTGTGTGTGTTTATGGTAAGAACACTTAACATGAGATCTACCCTCTTAACAAATATTGAAGTGCATAATACAGTGTTGTTAACTATAGGCACTATTCTATAGCAGATCTCTTTTTTTCTTCTTCTTTTTTTTTTTATGTTTCTCGTCTTATAGGTGGCATCTATAGCAGATTTCTAGAAGTTATTCATCTGGCATAGCTGAAACTTTATATCCATTGAATAACAACTCCCCATTTTTCCTACCCCCCACCTCCTGGCAACAACTGTTGTATTCTTTGCTTCTGTGAGTTTGACTATTATAGATACCTCATATAAGTACTATCAGGCAGTATTTGTTCTGTTTATGGCTTATTTCACTTAGAATAATATCATCCAGATTCATCCATGTTGTCTCAAATGGCAGGATTTCCTTCTTTTTGAAGGCTAAATAATATTCCATTGTGTGTTTCTACCACATTTTCTTTACCCATCCATCTGTTGATGGATAGTTGGATTGTTTCCACATCTTTGCTTTTGTGAGTAATGCTGCAATGAACATGGGAGTACAGACATTTCTTTGAGATCCTGATTTCAACTCTTTTAGGTATGTATCCAGAAGTAGGATCATATGGTAGTTCTATTTTTAATTTTTTGAGGAACTTTCTTACTGTTTTCCATTTTACATTCTCACCAATAGTATATAGGGATTTCAATTCCTTCACATCCTTGCCAACAATTATATTTTTATTTATTTATTTTATTTTTTAAATTTCAAAATATTAAGGGGATACAAAAATTTTTGTTACATGAATACAGTCTATAATGCTGAAGTCAGGGCTTCCAGTGTGCCTGCCACCAGGACAGTGTTCATTATACTGAATAGGTAAGTTTTTATCCCTCACCCCCTTCTTAGTTTCCAATGTCCTTTACATCTTTTTGGGCCCATGTGCACCCATCATTTAGCTCCCACTTATCAATTTGAACAAATGATGTTTGTTTTTTTCCATTCCTGAGATACTTATGATAATGGTGTCCAGTTCCATCCAAGTTGCTGCAAATGACATTATTTCCTTCCTTTTCATGGCTGAATAGTACTCCACACACACACACACGCTACATTTTCCTTATCTAATCATGAATTGATGGGCACTTAGGTTGATTCTGTATTTTGCAATTGTGAATTGTTCTGTGATAAACATTCGAGTGCAGGTGTTTTTTTAACAGAATGATTTCTTTTCCTTTGGGTAGATACCCAGTAATGGGATTGCTGGATCTAATGGTAGGTCTACTTTTAGCTCTTTGAGGAATCTCCATACTGTTTTACATAGAGATTGTACTAAATTTCAGTCCCACAAACAGTGTATAAGCATATCTTTTTCTCTGCATCCATGCCAGTATCTGTTGTTTTTTGACTTTTTAATGATGGCCATTCTGACAGGGTTAAGGTGGTATCTCATTGTGGTTTTAATTTGCATTTCTCTGAGGAATTGTGTTGAATCTCTAAATTGCTTTGGGCAGAATGGACATTTTAACAATGTTGATTCTACAAATCCATGAACATGGGATGCTTTCCTGTTTGTTTGTGTCATCTACAATTTCTTTCATCAGTATTTTGTAGTTATCTTTGTAGAAATCTTTCACCTCCTTGGTCAAATATATTTGTAAGTATTTTGTTTTCTTCATAGCTATTGTAAATGTTATTGAGTCCTTGATTTGACTCAGCTTGACTGATTTGTGTACATTGATTTTGTAACCTGAGACTTGGCTGAATTTATTTATCACTAGGAGTCTTTTGGTAGAGTCTTTAGAGTTTTCTAGGTACAAGATCATATTGTTGGCAAGCAGGAATAGTTTGAAATCATCTTTCCTAGTTAGGATGCCCTTTATTTCTTTTTCTTGCTTGATTGTTCTGGCTAGGGCTTCTACTACTATGTTGAATAGAAGTGGTAATAGTGAGCACTCTTGTCTCGTTACAGTTCTTAGGGGGAAATTCTTTCAACTTTTCCCCATTTGGTATAATGTTGGCTGTTAGTTTGTCTATATGGCTTCTATAGTTTTGAGGTATGTTCATTCTATACCTAGTTTGTTGAGGATTTTCAACATGAAAGGGTGCTGGATTTTATTTCTGCATCTATTGAGATCATCATGTGGTCTTTGTTTTTGCTTCTGGTTATGTGATGAAACACATTTATTGATTTGCATATGTTGAACCATCATTACATCCCTGGGATGAAATGCACTTGATCATGGTCAATTATCTTTTTGATGTGCTGCTGAATTTGGTTTGCTAGTATCTTGTTGAGGATTTTTGCATCAGTGTTCATAAAGGTCTGTAGTTTTATTTTTTTGTTGTTCCCTTTCCACTATGGTTTGAGAAGACACATGGTATGATTTTTATTTTTCAGAATTTGCTGAGACTTGTTTTGTGGCCTAAGATATGATCAATCTTAGAAAATGTCCCATGTGCTAATGAGAAGAATGTATATTCTGTAGTTTTCAGATAGAATGTTCTGTAAATGTTTGTTAGGTCCATTTGGTCTAGAGTTCCATTTAAGTCCAGTATTTCTTTGTTGATTTTCTGCTTCTATGATCTGTCCAGTATTGTCAGTGGGGTGTTGAAGTTCCCCACGATTATGATGCTACTGTTTATTTCTTTGCTTAGATCTAGTGGAATTTACTTTAATCAGGGAGCTCCTGTGTTAGGTGCATACATATTTAGGATTGTTATGTCTTCTTGCTTAATTGCCCCCTTTGTCATTATATAATGACCATCTTTGTCTTTTTTTTTTTTTTAACCACTGTTGATTTAAAGTCAATTTTATCTAATATGAGAATGGCTACACTAGCTCGCTTTGGGTTTCCATTTACTTGGAATATTTTTTTCCATCCCTTTACGTTGAGTGGGTGTGTGTTTTGTGAGTTAGATAGGTTTCTTAGAGACAGCAAATAATTGGACAATGATTTTTACATCCATTCAGCCAGTCTATGTCTTTTAATTGAAACATTAAGACCGTTCATGTTCAGTGTTAGTATTGATATGTGAGGTACTGTTCTGTTCATCATGTTGACTTACACCTTGTTGTTTTGTTTTTCCTCTAGTGCTATTGTTTTATAAGAGCTGTGAGCTTTAATTTTCATATGTTTTTACACCAGTGGATATCTATTGTACTGTTTCATGTATAGTGTACTATTGATCATTTTTTGTAGGGCAGGCCTAGTAATGACAAATTTCCTAGGTATTTGCTTGTCTGGAAAAGTCTTTTTGTGAAACTTAGTTTTATAGGATACACAATTATTGACTGGCAGTTTTTCTGTTTAAGAAGATTAAAAATGAGACCCCAATCCCTTCTGGCTCAAAAGGTCTCCCCTGAGAAGTCTACTGTTGGCCTGATGGGCTTTCCTTTGTAGGTCCCTTGTTGCTTTCATCTTGCAGCTTGTAGAATTTTCTCCTTCATTTTGACTTTGGCCAGGTTCATGGCTATGTGTTTTGGCAATGTCCTGTTTGCTATGAATCTTCCTGATATTTGATGACCATCTTGTATCTGGATATCTGAATCTCTGGCAATACTAGGGATGTTTTCCTCAATAATTCCCTTGAATAGATTTTCCATGCTTTTTGTTTTTTCTTCTGCTCCCTCGGGGATACCTATAATTTATATATTGGCTCACTTTACATAGTACTATATTTCTCTGAGTGATTGTTCATTCTTCTTTATTCTTTTTTCTGCATCTTTGACTGGCGGGGTTAGTTTGAAAGCCTTGTCTTCAAGCCCTGAAATTCTTTCTTCTGCTTGGGGTAGCCTGTTGTTGAAGCTTTCTGCTGTATTTTGGAGTTCCCTAAGTGACTCTTTCTCATTTCTTTAAGTTTTGTTATATCCTTTCTTATGTTGTTTATCGCTAGTGACTTTTTCATTTTTTTCATTGATGTCCTGAAATATTTTTTTGGCTTCTTTGTGTTGGTTTTAAACTTTTTCTTCAATCCCATTCATCTTATTTACCATCCATATTCTGTATTCCACTTTTATTTTTTTATTATTTTATTTTATTTTATTTTTTTATTATTTTATTTTATTTTATTTTATTTATTTCAGCTCTTCATGGGGGTACAAAAGCTCAGGTTATATATATTGTCCGTGTCCCACCTTTTGACATTTTGACAATTTCCTTTTGTTGCTATAGGTCTATTGTGATCCTTTGGGGATGTCAAACTAGATTGTCTTTTCATGGTGCCAGAGTTGTTTTGCTGGTTTCTTCTCATCTGAAACCCCTTCTATCAGTTCAGGGCAGATAGGTTTGAAGTGCTCCTGTTCTCCTTTGCTGGGAAAACTCCTATTTAGTGAGAAGAAGGAGATGTCTCCAAATGGTGCTTTTGTGTCCTATTCCAGAAGACTGACTGGTAGGAGAGGGGCAGATCCACTGTGATCTTGTAATGTACCTGTTCTATGTTGTCCTGTTCCCTTGTGATTGTCACAGTCTAAGCTAGGGGTGGAGGATCTTTGTATGGAGTGGTGCGTTGGTCTGTAGGCTACTGTTGGAAGCTTGGGCAGGGGGCTGGGTGAGTCCCGCTCTATGGAGGCGGGAGTTGTAGGAGATTGCTCTGCCTGGGTCTCCTCAGTGGCAGTGACAGTGGTTGCTTGGCAATGCTATTTAGGCGGTGGCCACAGATGTCAGGGCTGCAGGAGTTCGCTCCACCTAGGAGGGAACATTAGGTGTAATGGAGGTATGTGGTGGTGGGTGGCTTGTGACTAGCAGGTCTGTGGTGGAGAGCTGGACCACAGGAGAAGCATGGTGTGGCATGGTGTGGTGCTGCTGAGGTGTGCCATGATTCTTTTTTTTTTTTAATAATAGTCATCCTGACAGATGTGAGATGATATCTCATTGTAGTTTTGGTTTGTATTTTTCTGGTAATTAATAATGTCCAGAATCTTTTCATATACTTGTCTTGTATGTCTTTATTTATTTATTTATTTTTTGACAGAGTCTTGCTCTGTCACCCATGCTGGAGTGCAGTGGTGCATTTATAGCACACTGTAACCTTGAATTCCTAGGCTTAAGTAATCCTCCTGCCTCAGTCTCCTGAGTAGCTGGGACTACCAGCACATACCACCATGCCTGGCTAATTTAAAATTTTTTTTTAGAGATGGGGTCTTGCAGAGTTTCTCAGGTTGGTCTTGAACTCCTGGCCTCAAATGATCCTCCTGCTTCCGCTTCCCAAAGTTCTGGGATTACAGGTGTGAGCCACTGTGCCTGACTTATATGCCTTTGGAGAAATGTCTGTTCAGGTCATTTGTCAATTTTAAAGTTTTTGCTATTGAGTTATGGGAGTGCCTTCTATATTTTAGAAATTAACTCCTTATGAGATACATGGTTTGCCAAACATTGATGAATGTAATTGCTAGTCTTATGTGTTCATCTCTATCCAGTTACAAAGTAGCAGTTTCCATTAATGTGCTTGATTAACTTCATTGTAAGTCCTTTTCTCTCCCATTTAATCTGTAAATATTTCTGCATGTACCTTTAAAAGGTAAGTACTCTATTTGAAAATATTACTATAATACCATCATAAAACCTAAAAAAAATAACAATTCCTTAATATCATCAAATATCCAGTGTTTAAATTTCCCTGATTGTCTTAAAATATTTTTTATAGTTTGTTTTAATTGGGATCTGAATTAGATCTATATATTACAATTGATTCATATGTATCTCAAGTCTATCTCTCTTTTTTAAAAAATTTATTTTTCTTTAAAATGTTTTTTACTGTGGTAAAATATACATAATATACAACTTATCATCTTAACCATTTTTCAGTGTACAGTTCAGTGGCATTAAGTACATTCATATCATCATGAAATTATTGCCACCATCCATCTACAGAACTTTTTTATATTATAAAACTGAAACTCTGTACCTATTAAATAATATCTCCCCATTCTTCCCTTTCCCCCAGCCCCTGGTAACCACCATTTTACTTTCTGTCTGTATGGTTTTGACCACTCTGAGAACCTGATATAAGTGGAATCATGCAGTTTGTGTGTGTGTGTATGTGACTGGCTTATTTCACTTAACATGTTGTGCTCAATGTTCATCTATGGAGTAGCATATGTCAGCATTTCCTTTTTTTTTTTGACACAGGGTCTTGCTCTGTCACCTAGGCTAGAATGCCTTGGTGTCATCATAATTCACTGTAGCCTCAAACTCCTGGGCTTAAGCTATCCTCCTGCCTCAACCTTCTGAGTAGCTGAGACTACAGGTGCATGTCACCACACCTGGCTAATTTTTCTATTTTTTGTAGAGACAGGGTCTTGCACCTGCTCTGGCTGGTCTCAAACTCTTGACCTCAAGCAGTCCTCCCATCTTGGCCTCCCAAAGTGCTAGGACTACATACATGAGCCACTGTACCCAGCCAGCATTTCCATACTTTTTAAGGTGGATAATATTCCATTGTGTATATATATATCACATTTTGCTTATCCATTCATCTGGCAAGGAACATTTGGGTTGCTTCCATGTTTTAGCTATTGTGAAAAATGCTGGTATGAACATGGGTGTACAAATATCTCCTTGAGATCTTGCTTTCAGTTCTTTTGGATATATACCCAGAAGTAGAATTGTTGGATCATGTAGTAATTCCATTTTTAATTTTTTGAGGAACTACCATACCACTTTCCACAACTGCTGTACCATCTTATATTCCCAGCAATAGTGTACAAGTGTTCCAGTTTCTCCACAAATTCACCAACACTTGTTATTTTCTGTTTTTTTTTTCCATAGTAGCATCCAAATGGATGTGAGGTGGTATGTTATTTTGGTTTTGATTTTTATTTCCCTAATGATTAGTGAAATTGAGAATCTTTTCATGTGTTCATTGGTCATTTGTACATCTTCTTGGAAAAATGTCCATTCAGGTCATTTGTGTATTTATTAAGTGGGGTGTTTTTTTTTTGTTATTGAGTTTTAGGACTTTTCTATGTATTATGGATATTAATCCCTTATCATATATCTGAAGTCTTTTTTAATCTATAATATTTGTCCTCTCTTTTTTCCCCTTGAAATTTATTTGTTGATGAGATTGTAAGTTTTGTTTCATTTGAACACTGTGCTTTGTTCACATTGTGGTCAGTGGTCATAGTTTTTTTTCCCCCCACAAGGCAGGCTTCTCTGTTTATAGCCTAAAGGACTGTAGGTTATAGGATACTTCCAGAGGGGCAGAACCTTAACATTACTATTGGGTGACAGATCCTAGTTGCATGTATCTAACTGTGGACCAGATACATTGAATTTCATCTATACGTTTGGATGAGGTTCAGAACATAGGTACATGAGTTATATTCAGTGGACATAAAAATAAAAGGCCATTCCACTGAAATCATGGCTATTAAGAAGCTATCTTGCAGTCATGAATATGTGTTTATTTGGCAATGAGAAATCTTAGGTGTTAGGAGAGCCGAGTTGTAGCATTTTCTGTGCTGCTACCTCCCTGTATGACCCTGGACAAATCACTTATTTCTTCAGGGGCTCAGTTTTCTCATGTGATAAATGTGAGGAATGGACTTGATGGTCTTTAAGGTTATTTTCTGCTTGATCTAGAGTGTGAGTTGTCCTTTCAGGTTAATCATGAACAAGGTGTCGTTCTAGAGATTTGACTCTGGAATAGTTTTTGGAGGAAGTTTTACTGTATTGGAATTTTCTTTGATGGTCTTAGATTGCCCTGAAGACTGGATTTGTGAACGGCTTGGTGGTAATCCCTGTGACCAGTCATAGACCCCTTGAAGCGATGAAGCTTTTCCATAACACTTATGTTCACTGAGAATGAATTGGGAATTTCCCATAGCAGTGGGGTTCAAAGAGCAGCCTGGTCTTATCCTGATGTGCATTTTCTGTGTTTTCTCTTCTCTCTTGAGAAGTGAGTGGTATTGTGTTCCAGTGGGGGACTGGTCTGGCATCATCTGGACGACGGTTGTGCCCTGGGCAGACTCTCCCATTGTTTTTGACAGCAAAGGAACCGAGCAGAGTGACAGGTGAGACCCTTATTTTTTCTTAATCTCATGTTTATTCTTTGTCAGGAAATAGAGACACAGACATGCAAAAAATGAGTAATGGATTTTTACTTTTGCTATGTCTTATCTCTCTAACTCTGTCTGTTAGTCTTGCTGGTTTGCTTTTTTTTCTTTCTTTTTTTTAAGAGATAGGTCTCACGATGTTGCCAAGGCTGGTCTTGAATTCCTGGCCTTAAGTGATCCTCTTGGTTCAGCCTCCCAAGTAGCTGGGATTATAGGTGCGAGACCCTGTGCCTGGCTTGCTGGGGTTTTTGTGGGCCCAGTAAAAGCAACCCTCTTTGTTGCCAGAGTTTAGAACCCATTGAGAGATAGATGCAAGTCAGATAGGTGGAGATCAAAATGATAGCTCTAGAACTGTTAAAAACTAGGTCGGAAGACATGATTTAGGTGTTTGGAAACAATGTGTAGTAATAGTGAGCCTCTAAGTTCTGAATTTCAACTTGAATTTACCCACCAGGCACTGGAGCAACTACATAGAGTTGGCCCTGCTAGGCTTACTGCATGGCCAAGAGGACACGAGGGTACACCCTCTCTGCAGACAGGTATACCTCAAAGAGGGAAGCCAGCAGGACTGTGGCTCGCATGCCCAGTGTCCTTCTCCTAGATGGGAAGCAGGAGTGAGTGAGGCTGTAGAAAGAGGGGCTAGAAGTGTTCCCAAAGGGAAATCTCTCTACGTGAAAATATGAAGAGTAAGTAATATATGTTCTGCTCATAGATCTATTGGTCAGTTGGTCTATAGGGCTTTCTCTTCCTCATCCCTCCTCCTCCTCCCTCTCCCTCTCCTCCTCCCCCTTTCCCCCATCCCCCTTTTTCTCTCTCTCTGTTCTCCACTCTCTGTGGCCCTTTCTCTCTCTGTATATAGCACAATGTCTCCATCTCCTCTTCTTTCTTTCTTCCTCTTACTTTGCGGCCCAGTTTGCTGAGCCTTGGCTGTGGGAGAAACCTATTCAGGAGACCTGTCTTTAGATGTCTTTTTAGTTCAGGGTAACTACTCTTCTTTAGCCCAGAATAAAGCAGGGATTTTTGAGGGTGGTGGGAAGTCGGGGGGAAAGAAAAGGGAAGGGTGGGCTTCAGTGGGAGTGATGTACATGAGTGTTGGGTTCATTCTGATTTTCTAAGTCTTGGAGGCTTTTTCCTTCAGCTGGGGATGGGCTTAGCTTCCCTGAAGCCCATGGGCTGAATTGGGGAGGGTACTCTTAGAAAAGGAGCAGAAGGTGGCATAGGACGCTGCACAGATAGTCCACATGACATTGCAGACATTCATCATATTAATATAAACTCATACTTCCCATTCATTTTTGCCCTCTTCATCAAGGTATTCACTGTTCCTCAGGCATATCCTGCTTTCTCATTCTGCTGTACTTATGTGCAAACTGTTACCCCTGCCTGAAATGCCTTTTCCTTCCTTTTCCTCTGGGAAAATCCTAAGAATTTTTCAAGGCCTATCAGGTACAGCTTTCTCAGTAAAGACTCTCCTCTTCTAACAGCCATTGCATTTGCTTCACATGCATGGATAGCACAACATGTTTCATTATGAATTGTTTATATGGTTTCTTATATGCTAAAGAGTATGAGCTTTTAAAGGGCAGAAACTGTGTGGCACTGTACTCTGTATTTTAGCACGGGACCTGTAACTAGAAGGAAGAAAAACATGTTTTGATTTGATTTAATTTAATTTTAATAACCTGTTTAGGATCTGTTTGGGGCACAGCTGAGATTCAGGGTTGATGTGGGGAGTTTCTGATGCGGCATTAGAATGGATCATCAACTTCCTGTCCTCAGTCTTTCACTTTCCATCCTTCCACCTTTATCTCATTGCCAAAGTTCTGGAGCTGGAACCCTGGCTGCCCCTCCTTCTCTGGCCACTGGGGGCCCCAGTCCTTGCTCTCTGATGAATGTGGCTAGAAGCATCTGCTTTGTGTTATTATCATTCCAGAGATACTTGAGGCCTATTTTATTAAGACAGTTACTAGTTAAACAGCAGTATCAGAAAAAAAAGAATAAAAAAGAGATATAGAGTAAGTTTGCATTTATCTGCATGTCAGACTACATGTTACAAGTTACCCCAACTTTAAAAAAATTATTTTTTTAAATTGACAAATAATTGCACATATTCATGGGGTACATAGTGATGTTTCAATGCATAAAATGTATGATGATCAGATCAGGATAATAACTGTATCCATCATCTCAAGTGTTTATCATTTCTTCGTGTTGGAACATTCAGTATCCTCCTTCTAGCTGTTTGAAACTATATAATGTATTACTGTTAACTATAGTTATCCTAAAATGGTATAGAACACTAGAACTTACTCCTCCTACCTAGCTGTAATTTTGTATCCTTCAATAAATCTCTCCCTTTCTCTCTCTTTCTCTCCCTTTCCCCAACCTTCCCAGAATCAGTATCCTATGGTCTACTTTTTACGTCTATGTAACCAACTTTTTATAGCTTCCACAAAAGAGTGAGAACATGCAGCATTTAACTTTCTGTTCCTGGCTTATTTAGCTTAACATAATGTCTTCTACTTCCATCCATGTTGCTGCAAATGAATTTCATTCTTTTTTATGGCTGAATAGTAATCCATGGAATATATATATATATATATATATATACCACATTTCTTTTAGCAGTATAATTAAGGAAGGAAAAGTGCTGGATTTGGAGATAGTAGGCCAGTTCAAAATCTAGTTGTGCCTATGTGTTATTAGGAGGCCTGAGTTTGTATTTAAGTGCCTACACATGATGGCACCTGAATGTATGCGATGTCATTGCTTTTAGACCCATTCATTGGATAGAGCTAGGAAATACACACACACACACACACACACACACACACGTTTTTACATATACACACCTATATTTATCTATTTCTACCAGAAGCCATGAATTTATAGTAATACCTTCAGTTACTATCCAGTATTACATGGTTGATTCTAGCCTATCTCCTTTCCATATCTGTAACTTTCCTTTCCTCTCTGATAGTGAGGCATCTGGCTCCTTTATCCTCAATATATTTACTTGTTTTTCAATCCCCTGGAGTGTTGCCAGTCTCCCTACGATGTCAGCCACCTTCTTGGCCAATGTTGCTGCCTCAGACCTGCCTGCATTGGTTGAGAGTTTCTCCCATGCTCAGGTGGTGTTAGATGACAGTCCCGTCTTTGCCCAGTGTGTTCTGTTATAAATATAACTCAAAAGAAAAAAAAATTTTTTTGTAGGTCTAGAGAATTCTAAAGCAGTATGTGTTCTTGCTGGCTCAGACCACTCAGCTGCATTAACAGGTAGGTCCCAGCTCTTTCCCAGTTTAACATGCCATTTGGAATTCTGTATGTGACTGCCCAGGGTGGTGACAGTGAAATAGAGAAGGAAGGTCATAGTCTTTGGAGTGAGAATTCTGATGCCACCACTGGTATGACCTTAGGAAAATTATTGTACCTTTCTGAAACCTTCTCCTTGTCTGTAAGATACTTTGTGGGTAGTATGAGAACTAAATATGATTATACATGTAAAGCACTCACAGCAAATGTAGGCTCACTTCCTTTTCCTCTGAGTTTGTTTTCTCAACTATACAATGAGGATAAGAATGTCTTCCTCTGAGGGTAATTGCGATTGTCAAATCATGTAATCAACAGTAAATTTATATGTAACATACTGCTATCTTATCCATCTAATCTATTTGGGTGTCTAATGCAACTGTCTAAACTCTCTACTTGTCTATAATCTCTAACTGTGTAATCTCAAAGTAACCTATTTTATCTATATCTTTCTAATCCATTGTCTATTTCCCTGTTTGTTCTCTTCTATATTTATCTATTTACCTATATGTCTCTCTATTTTATTTATCTTTCACCTTGGTATCATTCTAATTATATATATATTTCTATTTCTATATATATATTTCTCTAATTTATATTGTTATATATTTCTCTAATTTATCTATTTCATCTCTTTGAATTATCCATTTTTTTTTTTTTTTTTTGAGACAGGGTCTCTCTCTGTCACCCTGGGTAGAGTGCAGTGGCATCATCATAGCTCACTATAGCCTCAAACTCCTGGGCTCAAGTGATCTTCCTGCCTCAGCCTACAAGTATAATAGCTGGGACTACAGGTGCATGCCACCACACTCAGCTACTTTTTTTCTATTTTTGGTAGAGACAGGGTCTCGCTCTTGCTCAGGCTGAAATTGAACTCCTGAGCTCTAGTGACTCTCCCACCTCGGCCTCCCAGGGTGCTAGGATTATAGGCCTGGCCCATTTTTCTATCTTACCTGTCTTTTTCTCTCACACTGTATCTCTCTGTTTGGCTATCCATCCATCCATTAGATGTACCCAACCAATACATTATGAACTGTGACTTGTCCTTAGGATAGTCTTCAGTATTTTCCTGAAAGTGACAGTTATCCCTTCCCTTTGACCCAGATTGCCTGGACCTTTGCTGATAGACTGGAGACTTTACCTCTGAGAGATTTATTTTGTTTGTTAAGACCTCTCACAGAGTTGAATGCATTACCTTTTTTAAGCAAAGAGGACAACTTTCATACTTAGTGTTCTATGTGGAAGTTTAGATGTGTACCTAAAATATGTAAATTAATGGTGGAATGCATTCTTTGACATCAAATTTGCAATGATGTCCAACTAAGAAGCTATTGTTATTTCTGGAGCACAGGAGCCATAATGTGAGAGTTTAAATACTTTACAAATTCTGAGCTACAGATAATTTATTATTTAGTGAATTTAAAACAAACAACTGATAAAAGAAGCATCTGCTTTTAACCTGTGTCTCACGTTAGGTAGGTTTATATGTTTGTTAAAATGTTGGGGCTGGGCATGGTGGCTCATGTGTGTAATCTTTGCACTCTGGGAGGCCAAGTCTGGAGGATCTCTTGAGGCCAGGAGTTGAGACCAGCCTAAGCAAGAGCAAGACCTCAACTCTACAAAAAATAGAAAAATTAGCCAGCTGTGGTAGTGTGCCTATGGTCCCAACTACTTGGGAAGCTGAAGCAGGAGGATTGCTTGAGCCCAGGAGTTTGGGTTGCGGTGAACTATGATGATGCCAATGCACTCCTCTAGCCCGGGTGACAGAGTGAGATTGTGTTTCAAAAAAAGAAAAAATGTTCAGTTGAAAATGCCAACTGTATGGGGTTCCACTGGGCATCTGGTCCCACTTTTCCTTTTACAGAGGAAGGAGAGGAGACCCCAGGGTGAGAAGTGACTTTGTTCATGTCCCACATTCAATGATGGAAGGGGAAGGCATTCTTTTCTGAGAATAAGAGTAGACTAAAAGGTGTTTCTCCTTTGTTGTAATTAATTTGAAGTGGCTGATATTATGTAAACTTAGAGGTTGTCTAATTGCTTGCTAACCTTGATTTCTTAAAAAATCTTATCATTAGTAAATTTATTATTTCATACATGGGATACTTTTATTATAGTGTTTTTTTAATACGTAGATGTTGAATTTTTATTGAGACATAACTTATCTTTGAAATTCACCATTTTAACCAGTACAATTTAGTGATTTTTAGTATATTCACCAAGTAAATTGGTTTTTGATATTTTGAAGATGAGTTTAAAATTGTCTAGATTAATGGCCCTCTTTCCTCGTCTAGTTCAAGGTGTTACACATTGGATTTTGCTCAGTGTTCTTTAGACCTTTTCTCTGGAGTCATTGTAGATTATGTAACTATTTGGCATTGCAGCAGAATTTAATTTTACCTGCTGATGCAACAGTGTAATGATCCTCATGTAGAAGACAGTTTGTCTTTCAAAAAGATGGTTTAGATGTACTAAGATAAACAAAGGCTTATTACAGACACAGGCTTCATCATCAGTGGCAACTTTGGAGCTCACCAGTCCATGTAATAGATTGATACTTTGCTAAGGGGGCTTCCTTGCCCTCTTGTTAGGGATTCTTATACTTTGCACACCCTGATGAAGTCCAGGGAGGTTGTCCTCTCTTTGGGTATGAAATACATCACATTTACTTCACAGAACTACAGAGTGTCAGTGCTGCAGTGTCACCTGGGAGACAAAAAGCCTTCACTCATTTACACTCCCCCATTTTAGAGTTGAGCAAACAAAGACCTGGAATGTGAAATGAAGTCCCCAGGGGCAAACAGTGTGGAGTAGGAGATGGGACTTAAACTGGAGACTCCTGAACCTCCTGGTCTAATGCCTTTAATGATACTCTTTGACTTTTGATCAGTTTTGGGGAATGTACTAGACTGTCCTAGGGCAAGCAACACTATAAAGCTCTGTTGGGAAGTGATGAAATGCAGTGGGAGTAGAAGACCTGGCTTCGGTTCCCACTTGACTCCCTGTTAGTCATGTAATCTTGAAAAGTCATTTAACATCTTCCAGCCTTGATTAATTTATCTTCTAGAACAGTGCTGTCTGATAGAAATATACATGAGTCACATTTCAAAACATAGAAAGACACAGGTGAAATTAATTTTAATCTATTTTACTTAACCCAGTATATCTAAAATATTATTTCAACATTTAATCAATATGAAAATTATTAATGAGCTATACTCTTTTTTTTTTTGCACTGTCTTTGCAATCCAGTATGTATTTTTCACTTATATATCAGTTTGGACTAGCCACATTTCAAGTGTTCACTAGCCATGTGACTATTATATTAGACAGTACAGTTGTAGATCCTTAAAATGTCAGGGTTAGAAAAGCTCTTAGAGCTCCTCCGAGGAGTCACAAACTGACAAGCCATAGGCTAAATTATAGTCCATGGCCTCATTTTGTTTGGCTTTCATTTAAAAAACATTCTGAGTGTGAGTGCTCTCTGGCTTGCCACAGTCGCCCACCGGTCACTCTTGTTACCAATGTCATCAGTCATATTGTCTGCCCTTGTAGACCAACTGCCTTGCCTTCTAATTTTTAGCTGGTGAAACTAAGTCTTGGAGAGGAAGTGATTTGCCCAAGGTCAATAGCTAGTTAGCACATCCAGGAATAGAAGCCAGAGTCACTTGACTCTGAATTCGCTCTCTTTCTATTAAATCACAGTGGCAGTCACATTCCTGCTTATATCACAGGATTATTGTGAGGTTGAAGCAAGCTGAAGTGCTGCACAAATGTGATTTTGTAGCACTATATTTTCTGCTGGACAGAGTATGCAGTGAAGTAATCTTATGTTTAAGAAGTTTATCTTTTAAACTAATAATATAAAATATTATAATATAATATAAAATAAGGTAATATATCCTTTAGCCTGTTATTTTAAAGTTAAAACATTTTTTTCTAACTAAAGGTAAACACATATTTTAAAAATGTAGAAAAGAGAGAAGCATGTCACACACATCGTAGATATTTGTTGAATGAATAAATGAAGAAAAAACCCCACACATTCTTATTCCTTAAGCTACTAAGAACATTTGGCCTTGTTTCTTATGTATAGGGTTTTTAAAAAAATCTAATAGTGTGTTATTATGCTATACATGAATTTTGTAGCTGGCTTGGTTTCACTCAACATTGTAGCATAAGTATAAAACTTTTAACTACTTCTTTTTCAGACTTGTGTTATCTTCCATCATGTGGACTAATGCTCCTTTACTTCTTTTGTTTCCCTTCTGTTTGTTTAAGATGCAGGAGAGGTGTATGTCTGGGGAAACAACAAGCATGGACAACTGGTTACCCAGGCTGCCTTCCTTCCTATGCCCCAGAAAATAGAAGCACATTGTTTTCAGAATGAAAACGTCACTGCCATCTGGAGTGGGTGGACACACCTGGTTGCTCAGACAGGTGAGAGAGTAGCAGAGAATTTATGGTTGGTATGAGCAGTTGGGGGACAGCTGTCTAAACAGCCATGAATGCTTGGGGTTAATGATTTTATTGATGAAAAGCTTTAAGGACCAGAAAAGGGAAGACCTGGGGTCTAGTCTGCCATCAGCCAGATATGTGGCTTTTCCTCTCTGGATCACAGGTTTGCACCCACAAAGGCAAACCTGGGTCAGGTTAACTCTTTCTTGTCCTAAGAAAGAGTCTATGAGGTTTTGAGAAGAAATCCATTGCAAGATGTATCACCCAGAAATTTGTCCAGGATGTTGGGGAATCTTTGCCTTGTCGTAGCTGAAGAGATGACTCTCTTTGTACCCAAGGCTAAATTAAAAGCATCAGAAAATATTAATTTAAATATCTCAAGGTTGAGGAAGGAGCATTATTTTGAGTCCTAGTTGACATGGTATTCTGATTTAAACTTTTATTGTTTGTAGTAAACTATGTACATGATTCAGACATCTCATATGTTCCCTCAGATGCTACCGTATCATGCCATACAGCTTTTGGCATCTTCACCTTTTCTTGAGTCTTCTTCTGTTTCCCATCTTTTCCTTAGGACAGTTCTCCTTCCCTGGCCTTCATATTCCTGGCTTTGTTGTCAGATTTTGTTTTTCCTGGCCTCTCTTCATTCCTGCCTTCGTAGAGCTCCTGCTGATTTCCACAGAGTTCTCCAGACAATAGAAGTTCTTAAGATCTGTTATCATGCCAAGGCCTTCTGAACTTCAGGGGTGCTCAGGAGTCCCCTTTCCTACTGTTGTCTGATTTCTAGCTATACTCATATTTCCAGACTCCCAAATGCCTGGTGACTGTTATTTCAGAAGTTTCTGGCTTTTGCAGGTTTTCAGGTCAGCTTCAGTTATCCCTGGTAAGTCACACATACTATACATTTACACATACAAACATGGACTTATGAGCATTCATATCTATGATGCTTTTAAATTGGTCTTTTAAAAATTTTTATGAACATTTTAGAATAGAGGCTTGTATAACAAAGGTATATAATAAACTTTCCCTATTACTACTTCAGAGGGTGCTCTAAGGAAAATGTGTCATTCATTTGGAGGAAAATCACGACTTTCCTTAAAGAGGTTCAGACTGCTTGAAGATTGGGCCCATCTAGAGAAAGTTTTCTTAAACTCACCGATCACTGTAGGTGTTTATTTGTGTAATTGTTGATATCTGTCTTTTCCTTCAGACAATAGACTGTGAGGAAAGCCACCATATTAGCCTTGCTCACCTCCGTATCTCCACTGCCTATCAGAGGATGTGCTACTTTCCTACGTCAAACTGTTTCTAGTTAAAAGAGACTAAACATACTCAACTGCATGTGAGGCAGGGTAGATAGCTAGGATTTCTGACCTCTTTCCTGGGACTCACTGAGTCATGAACTGAAGACTTCAGTTTGTCTCTTTGGATTCAGGAGTCAAATCAGTTAATGTTCGCTGGACACCTGTTGAGCAATGTGCTAAGCCTTGGAGAAACAGGAGAAAAGACATGGGTCATGCCTTCCCACTAGAATGTGCTGTAGGCTTAAGTCCACAAATACAGAGGTGGAGAACTTTACCATCCATCCACCCATCTTTCCATTCATTCATCTGTCCATCCAACCATCTTACAAATGGTGAGGGTCTGTTTATGTACCGTGCCTTGTACTAGATGGAAATCTTGATCACTGTCCACTAGGGGAGACAGACCTGTAATCCAATTTTAGTACAGTCCGGTATGAGATGTTCAACAATAGAGCAAAGTCGAGAGTGCAAAAGTAGAATGGAAACTCGGTGTAGTCTGAGTAATTGGGTGTTAACAGGTAGGCGTTTTGTGGTTAGTCAGTCTTCAAAGACTTGCAGTACAGTAAAAGACACTATCAAATGGTAGGGAGTTTGGTTCAGTCTGTGAGAAAACCCTTTAACTAGTTAGGCAGTTGATGAGTGAAAGACATAGAGATGTTGCTTCTTTGACTTTAGCTTTGAAGCATTGTAACTGATGCTGATTCCCACGTCTGGGCCAGCAGCCCATCTCGGGGTGGGAGGTTGGAACCCACGTCCCTGACACTGTCTGAGTCACCCCAGCTGCTCTGGAGCTAAACTTCAGGTCTCCACCTCCACTTGAGAGCATGATTTTTGGTAACATCTCAGCTATTTAATTAACTTGTTAATTCAGATCGCTTGTTTATGTACATTGTCACATTCCCCTTTCTCCCAAGTCCAGAGTGGTTAAAAGCTGGGATGTTTGAGTGTCCTGATTATTGTACCGAATTTTGGGTAAATGGGAGTCCCCTGTTATTTGATTCACCGATTTTGTATTCCTTCTAGCAGCAATGGAAGCCTTTGCCTTGGCCTGGTGTCATTGAGAAGAAACACCCAGGGCTTCTGTTTAATGAGACTCAGCTGCTCATATTAATGGGAACAAGATTTCCTCACAGGGTCAGAAGCAGCTCATTAGTGGAACAAGGAGTTATTTGACTGCGGTTGTTTTCACAGGCTCCACTGGTGAACTGTTCCTGGGATGTACTTGCAGGCCACATCAGCACAGAGGCTGCTCTGAGTCTTATTCTGGGAGGCCTCAGCTGTGTGATATTGATTAAAAAAAGAGTTCATGTGCAGATGCTACTGGCATCTAGTGAGCAGAGGCCAGAGATTCTGCTAAATATCGTGCAGTGCAAGGGCAGCCCTACCAAACAAAGAATTATCCAGCCCCTAACGTTAGTAGTGTCAAGACTGAGAAACACTGCCCAAGATTGACATCCCCAGTGGTAGGTGCTTTGCTAGGGCAGTTCACGTGGTATCAGAATAACTTTATAGATTGTCTTTGTGGGATTTGGGTTGTTTCTCTGCCCTCCCCTCTCAGGAGTCTGGTGTCTTTCTGCAGTGTTTTTGATGGAAAAATACTTTCCTCTGTTAGTCAGAGGCACTTGGAAAGAGTCCAAGAGAACTTGTTCTAATCTGGGAGAGTTGGCAAAGGTACCTGTGTCTCAGGCTGGTGGCATTGCATTCTAGAAACCTTTCCCAAGCTGCTTAATATCCCTGATCATTGTTCTTAGGAACTTCATGGGACTCCTGGGTGACTTCCTGTAGGCTCAGTGACTTGAAGCTGTCTCATCTTGAGATTCATGATTTCCTGGCCAGAGGTTCTTGTAGTGAGGATTGGATGGCAGGTCTGGGTGCCTTCCTAGTTTGGTTATGTTGATTAACTTCACCTGTCTAGGCCTCAGTTTCCTCATCTTTCAAGTAGGTTATTGAAACCTACCTGCATTCTACATAAGGTTGCCCTGAGGTTCAAATGAATGAATCTGTGTGAAAGATCCCAACTATTGTGAAATGCATACATAAGTGTTGTTGCCTGAGGTTGGGATATGTAAGTAAACTAAGGAGTTAGTAGTTGCTTTCAGAAAGACTTCTGTTTCAACAGGGTCAGTGCTGAGCTTGAGACGTACTAGCTTCTGCCCCGAGGGCTCACGAGCTGGCCAGGGATGCGGTGCTCAGTGTCAAACTCTGACAGGCAAAGTTTCCTGAAGTCTTTCACTCTCCTGCAGTAGGCAGGTGGCTCTTTCATATTATCAACAGTTCAGAAGATCTTTGTGGTCTTATAGGTAATTTTACGTGTTACAATTGATCCTACATTGTACTCAACCCCATTTGTAGTTGTATACATCTGTTAGTATTCTTATTTGTTTAAAGTCTAGAGTGTGGGCTACATGAGAGGAGTGTCTGTTTTGTTCATGGCTATATCCCCAGCACTGGTGGAGGCCTGGCACATAGCAGATGATCAGCAACTCATTACTGAGTGAATAAATAAATGGCAAAGTAGAGAGAAACATGGGCTTTGAAGTCAGACACACCAAGATGCGATTCTTGGCTCTGTCAGCCTACTGATGGTGCCGTGCGGGCAGCTCCACCTCGCTCCGTCTCCATGGTCACCACCAGGGTTCAGGTGCCTGTCACCTCTTACCTGAATCCTGCAATGGCCTCTACTGGTGTCCTGGTCTTCCCACATTCACTCCCTCTCCCCTCCAATCTGTTCTCCATACCTCAGTTGGAAGGTCTTTTCAAACCCCCTTGTGTCACATTCAAATGGCTTCCCGTTGCTCTTATGATAAAGATGTAATCCCTAGTGGCCCCACAGGTCCTTTGTGGTCTGCCCTCTGCCCCGGTTCTCACCATGCTGGCTTTTGATCCCTATATCTGATCTGTGCTCTGACCTTTGCTTGGTTCCTTGAACGCCTCATGTATTTCCACCACAGTACCTTTGCACCTGATGTTCCCTCTATTTGGCACATTTGTCACTGCATCCCTTCTTCATTTTGACCTAGTTAAATCCTTTTACCCCCTATACCTCAACTTAGTCATCTCCTCCTCATGGAGACCTTCTCTTAACATTGCAGACTAGTCACTTTTCCCTTTTATCTGTGTCACAGCACCATAAACCTCTCCTTTGTGCTATTCCTTTTATAGGATTCTTTGATTAATTCCCCCTTCCCACTAGACTGTAAGCTACATGAGGGCAGGGGCATATTTGGTTTTGCTCACTCAATACATGTTGGACAAATGGATAAACCCAATTTCTTTGAGCTTATTTCCTCATCAGGAAAATGAGGAGATAATTGCTGATCTGGTATGAGGATTAAATGAGATGATTTATTAAAGCATCCAGCATAGAACTGGGCTCATGTGTCTTTTCAATACGTATTAGACTCCTCTGCCCTTTTGAAAAGTCCTGAGCTCTCTGGAGGTCAGATGCTCCATTTCTCCTCTTTCCAGCAGAGGTCTCTGTGGGGCTGGATAGGAATGTTTCTGCACAGGTAACAGGTTGATTCAGGACTCTCTTGAAGAGTGAAGAAAGATCAATGCTTACAAATGCTAAGTGCTGGTTGCCAGTCACTTATTAGAATTTCAAGGGGGACGATTTATGCAAAATCCAGACTTTAATGTGGGGTTGGTCAGAATGTCTAGAATACAGTTGCTTTTGGGATGCTGGAAGTTTTCCCTGAACCATGCAGTATCCCAAAGTAGCCTTCTGGTCTCGTAAGGGATATGGATTGAAAAAGTGAGACCAAATACACAGAGTTCTTTGATGTTCTTTATTTTCTTTAGTGTCACCTATGAAAACTCTAGAGTCTTGGAAGTTTTAGAGAATCAGAGATGGAATAAGCAACTTCCTCACTTTGCAAATGAGAAAACTGAAACCAAGAGGAGAGAAAGTGACTTTAGGGCAACATTTAACCTAGAAATCCAATTCTACTTTCTAGTAAATATTTTTCCCCTTCTATCACTGTCCTCTTGATTCTTGGTTGTATTCTTCTGATTGAGATATTTTTTATTCTTTTGTTTCCCTAAAGAGGGGAATTGCATGGTACATGTGGAAGGGACCACCTCTTTTCCACTGTCCTTTCTTCAAGTGTCACAGAACAAGAAATATTTTATTGCATTTGATGTCTAAGCATTAGAGAAATCTAAGCCCAGCCATTGATTCACACTAAACTGAGTTTATAAATATGCCTAATGCTGATTTTTCTGTTTTGGGGCCAAGATCCTTTTCAGAATAGGGTAACAGTGTACATTACTCCATCTTCTTTGGGACCATAGATCATGAAACCTCAACCAAGCTCAGGGAGATTCTGACCTCGTGCTCTCTATTTAAAGCAGGTGCTTTGGAATTCGTAATGCGTGTGCTTTAGAACTTTGGAAACCCAATGAGTGAAAGTCAAACTGAGACCAAAGGACTATTTTGAAGTAGATAGTTTCTGCTTATTATTAAAGTCATTAGTTTTATCTTAGAATCCCTTAGAATGTAGTAATGGGTAGGGACTTAGAGATCATCTGGCCTGACTTCTTCACTTTAGAGATGGGGAAACTGAGGACTAAAGAGAGGAGGCACAGGGAGCTAGTGAAGGAGCTAGGACCAGAACTCAAGTCATGGCTCTTGGTCCAATGCTGTCTCTGTGTTGTTACAGTCTCTCCAGAAATTTTGAGGAAGTGTGGATGACTTAACTAGTCAAACCCAGGGACCTGAACTGAAGTGCTGGCTCCTTCTGTGTAAGAAGTTCTTCAAGAAAACACCAGTGCTTACCTGGAGAGTGCAGCCATAGGTTCCCTTAAGGACATGTGTGTGGAGTAGAAGCTGGGAGGTGGTGCCCCAGGAGCAAGGGTCAGGAGGCCATTCTGGGACTCACAGAAGTGGCTGCATTTCCATTATGATAATACAACAGCAATCCTCTCTCTTATGAACCACCTTGATCACTATAAAGTACTTTCACATCCATTTTCTCATATGACGTTGGCAAGATGAGTGGTGTTATCCTTATTTCACAGATGAGTCACTAATTGGTTAACTGCATTGCCTTGGCTCACGTAGATGGGCAAGAGTTAAAACTTGAACCCAGCCTTTTGTTCCCAAGCCTGCTATTCTAATTTCAAGTCGAATATATCTCAGAATGCTCTAACTAAACTTCTTTTACTCTTCAAGGAAGCATCTCTCCCCAACTTTTGCCAGTGTTACTGTATTTTCCCAAGCAATGAGGAAGGAAAGTCTTGATTATCTTGGCCCTTCAGCAGGTATTTGTGGAATGCTTACCTAGATGTGTATAGCACTGTGCTACAGAATACAGGGAAATATAAAATCCAGAACTACCTTTAGGAAGCTTGTGGTTGGATAAACAAATTAAATATTTAGTAGAAGAATAAAAAGAATATGGCTAAGGGCCAAAGGAGTGGCCTAGCCACTGTGGGCTCTAGGATTTCAGGGGAAGAAGAGGTCAGCATGGGTGAGGATGGTCAGGAAAGGGCGTGAAGTTGTGGTTGGACTTTGGGAAGGTCACATTTTGATAAGTGGAGAGTTTGAGAGTTGGTTCTTTTGCTTTCTCTTTGTCCTCTGGCATGATAGTGAACTCTCTGGCCCCCTTTCTCCCATCTGGCCAACAGGAGATTGTGGATATAATGATCTTTAGGGGCCATTCCAGCTCTAAAAGTCTATCTTATATAATAAAAAAATAAAACTGGCCTAAGGAAATAGTTATGGATGTGTTCAAAGATTAAGTATCATGCCATTCACTGCAGCCTAATATATTATGACAAAAACAGATGCATGGAAACAAATGAAGTTGAAGGGGGATAGGTTAAATAAATTATGGCAGAGCTATATGTTGGAATATTATGTAGTCATTAAATAGAATGTTTTAAAAGGATAGTTAATGACAGGAATATGCTCATGGCATAATAAATGAAAAGAATAGATTATACTGTGTTACTACACTATAACTCCTAATTTGTTAAAAAAAAAGATGTTTATGTAGCAAAGACTAGAAAGAAATATGCTAGAATATTGTCTCTGGTGGCATTATGAGTGAATTTTATTTCCTTTTTTATTTTTTATGCTGAATATGTAATTTGAAATCTGATTATATCCCTCATAAATGCTGTTTTAAAGTTAATGAATAAAATTGCTTACCCCTCAGTGCAGGAGACTGGCCCCTTTGGCCATCCGTTCCTGTGTATACAAGTATGTCCTTGACTTGTCACTTCCACGGGCCTCAGTTGGGAGGTTGCATGGGAAAGAGGCAAGATCCTGTAGCAGGAGGCAGGAAAGTGGGCATCTATTTTTGGCTCAATCATGAGTCAGCTTTGTGACTTTGGGCAAGTCCCTTCTGCACATCCCTGAGCCTCAATTTCCTCATCTGAAGAGGGGAGTTGGAGGTCACAAAAGGTCCTTTGAGCTCCAAAATATGCTTGTTCCAAAAAGTGGGGAATTTCTCCACTGTTGTGGAACCAGCTAAGAGGCCTCATTGGTTCCTTGAGCCTGACCTCCTTGTTTTCTGTCCGGCTTCTCTGCACTTGGGCTCCACTGGCTGCAGGCTGATTTTTATTGTTCAGAGTTTAGGGTGAAATTGAGCAGGGGTTTAGTGATAGGGGCGCTTAGCCGGGAGGGTGTAGTGACAGCACTGAGCCACTAGAGGGAAGCATTGTTTACTTTCCCCTTTCCCATTGTTAGATCGTCTCTGTCTGCAGGTGAAGAGTAGCTTTGATTTGCCCGGGGCGTTTCAAATTCCAACATTTTAGAATTAAAAGGACTTTGAAGATCATCCAACAAAACCTCATTATGTTTCAGATGTGAGATGATAGAAGCCTGAACAGGCAAGTGACCTACTTTTTCAGGTTTGTGCTATAGAGTTTGGAAGAAGGCTGCAGATGTAGCCAAAGGTGCAATCAGTTGAGTCCCCAGAGAGCAGAGAGATTCCCATGATGGAGCCAGAACCTAAGGGATCTACCTGTATACACCTTTGTTGAGCTCCTCTGGCCAGATCTTGAGAGACCTGGAGATAAGAAAAAATATAACCCTGCCCTGAGGAGTTCACATCTGGCAGGGGAGGCACATGAGGCTACCTCAGTGTGTCTTCCCCATGGTTTGGTGGTCTGCCTGGCCTGGGGTCCGGGCTGTGGCAGTGGCTTGGAGGCTGGTTAATGGAAGACCCTGCAGGTGTTCTTATGAATGACGACCTCCACAGCTAGGTGGACACCTGGGCACCCAAGTTTGTATTTTGGGTGACTTTCTGCAAGCAACACGTAGCTTGCTCATGTGCCATACCTTAGCATTTTTTGAGGAATCTTGACAGTTTTTCCCCCACCTTCTAATGGCTTTGTTCCTTGGCCCTAGGCTGACTTTATTTTTGGTTTGCGGATGCCCATCATCCCTAAGCATTGTGGAAAAGTGAAACTGTGCAGTGGCCTGGGAGCCAGGCAGCTGTGTGACCTTGTGCAGGTTACTTCCTCTCTTTGGGAAGGGAGGTCAGGGTCTCAGCTGCAGTTGTGTCATCTCTACCAAAGAGATGAAGTTCTGGTGTCATATTTGGTTTTTGTGTTTGGCAATGAATACCCACTGATCTGTGGTCTCGAGAAGTGCAGTGTGTGTCCACCTGAAGCAGAAGCAAGATTCACCCTTTTTAAGTGGGTGCGTTCCACCAGGGGCACCTGGTCCTGGCCAAAGCCAAGTGCAGCTGGGCCTGGAGGCCACCAGGTGGCAGCAGTGGGCAGGCAGACGGCCTTGGGGATGCAGCTGGTAGGCAGCAGCCAGAGTCAGGATTAGCAAGGTCAGAGCTGAAAGGACCCCTGGAGGTCACCCAGGCCCTCGCCTTTTTGTATGGACGGGAGAATTCAGGCCCAGAAAGGGAAGGGGGCCTGCCTAAGGCCTCACCTTGAGTTGCTACCTGATAGTCCTTGCTCTTGAGAGGAAATGAGATGGTTTGGCCTCTGACTGGCTGCCCCATGGGAGAGCCAGGAAGGAAGGGACCATGAGCTGGATGTCGGAAGGGACAGGGACAGCAGTAAATGTCTGCCTTCTTCCTGCTTTCTCTGAGGGTCTGTTCCTAAAGATTTCCACGCTCCCACCCAAAGCAAGGGCAGTGTCCATTGTGTTTTCTGCTCCCTCTGCCCTGCCCAGTTCTCCTCTCTAGTTCTCTGGCCCAAGGCTGTGCCATGGGTGGGATTGGGGGTCATCCCTTAAGCCCCACACCCAACAGACAGGTAGGCCTCGGGCCTTGCTAGAGGCATGCTGCACACATGAGTTAGCACAATTGATTGAACAACCAAAAAAAATTATTTTTTTAAGTCCCCAAGGAAGTCAGGGTAGGGCAGGAAACCAGTGTTTGCCAAGTGCTTATTATGTGCTAGTTGCTCTGTGAGGTGCTGCCACTTATGTACTCCTTCTGTCCCCCTACGGTAGGGGTAATTTCCCTTGCGTTCCAAGTGAGGGTTGAGGCTCAGAGAGGCTGAGTGGCTTGTCTAAAGTAACACAGCTAGTTAAGAAGCAAAGCAGACACTTGAACCCTGCTCTGTTTGATGTCAAAGCTCATACTCATTTCATCATGCCACCTCCCCTCAAAGTGACCTCACTGGAAATACAGCAAGTGACTATCTTAGTTCAGACTGCTCTAATAAAGCACTACAGATTGGGTGTTATAAACAACCAGAAACTGATTTCTCACAATTCTGGAGGCTGGGAAGTCCTAATCAGAGTGCTGGCAGATTTGGTGTCTAGTGATGGTCCACTTCCTGGTCCATAGATGACCATCTTCTCACTGTGTCCTTACATGGCAGAAGGGGTGAGGGAGCTTTCTGGGGTCTCTTTTATAAGGGCACTAATCCCATGTATGAGGGTGCCACCCTCATGACCTAATCACCTCCCAAAGGCCCCATCTCCCTCACACTGGGGGTTAGGATTTCAGCATATAAATTGACTAGGGACACAAACATTCATTCCGTAGTCACCTCCTAGGCTTTAGGGCATGGAGGAGCAAGTATTTTGTCTCTCTTCCCTGGAGGAAGCTTGTGGAGGAGTTCTGGGGGGCTGCTGGAGAGAGGAGGCCTTTGAGGCAGGAAGGGGCAGGTGTTGATGGAGCAGGGTAGGGAGTGGTGGCTGGTACTATCAAGCCCTCTGAGAAATGATTAAACACCTTTCCTCTCTGTGCCTGTATTCTAGCAGTTTCTTCTGCCAGCAGTGCTCCTCTTTCTGATTCCCACGTAGTTACTGCCTCACTTCCATTGGTTCTTGTCCAAATGTTGCCTCTCACACTCTACTCCCTCCCCTGCATTATTTTTCATTATAGCAGTTTTCACTGCCTGAAATCATAGTATCATTATTTGTTTACTTATATTTTTGTCGCTCTCTTCTAACCAAATGTGAGCCCCACAAGGTTGGATACTTGGTCTGTTTTATTCACCCCTGGATGTCTCCTGATGTAGACAGGAGAGAGGCTCAGTGAGTGCTGGTGGCATGGAATGGCTGGAGGCTTTGGATATGGAAGCTACGCCATTCCCAGTGGCTGTGCTCAGGAGGTGCACCCTATGGCCTTGCCCTCTTCCCACCGTCTCAGAGAAGCCCAGGGCAGAGAGCCCCAGCTCCTTGAGGCCGACAGCGATGCCTGGTGCCCCAGGGTTTTAAGATCAGCTTTGCCCCTGCATCTGTGAGGCCTTGCCTTGGGTCCTTGGCTGTCCCATCTGTCCACAGTGTCTGGGGGCACTAGCCATGCTGCAAGCTCATCAGATGATTTGGGAAGGGCTTGGAGGTCCTTGGCAGAGGGCTCAGTTTCCATTCAAGGAATCCTCCTCTTTCCTGGTGCAGATTGATTTGTTCCAGGAGCTCACTAAAAATGAGCATTAAGTTACTGGCCTGTAATTTTGCCATCATTTTTAGGTTCTTGACAGATGGCACTGTGCTTGCCCTTCTCAGGGGACCTTGCCTGTCCCATGGGAGCACTCAGTAATCAAAGTGACAGCCAGTGCTTTAAAATGCTCTCAGTGTGTGCCAAGATGAAAGTGGCCCATTTTGAGGAATCTTGGAGGAATCAGCTCTTTCCCAATCTGAGAGTGACTTTTTACTTTAGGTGGGAGGCTGATGTGCCAAAAGAGCCCTGAAGGGCTATGTTCCAGTTCTGATTTGGCCATCCATTGGCTATGTGATCTTGGGCAAGTCATTTAACTTCTCTGGGCCTAAATTTCCTCATCTGGAAAGTAAGAACCATAATCCCTAATTTGTCTGTCTCACAGGGGTGTATTATATTATACACGCATTCGCAATTCCTTCCTTCATTCCTTCACTCATTCGTTCAACAAATAATTTGTTACATGGGCAGAAGGGAGGGGAGGGCATTCCAGGCAGAAGAAATACTGTGAGCAAAACCGTAGACGTGGGAAGTGCACCCTGGTGTAGTTTGCTTGACATGGGCCAGGTAAGATGAGAAGGGACTGGAAACATCTGGGTGTAACGAGAGTGGTCCTTCCTAGGCCTTCCTCTGTGAGCAGGGCAAGGAGCCGCTGAAGGTTGTGCATGGCATGGTGTGTGAGAAACATGCGCAGTGACAGGAAAGCCCCTGGCTCGGGTGGCTCCTGCAGACCCCTCTGCCGAGGCCTCCTGCTTGCTTCCTGCTTCGGGTCCCTTCTCTGTGGCTGAGATCGAAGCACTCTGGATTCGCAGAGGATCCCCTTCGCCCAGGGGCTGGGGGACTGTGAGAATCCATGAACTGGGTGGGGACTGGAGTCATCAGCTCCTTGGTCTTTCTTCTGGGAAACTGTCGCAGGCCACATGGAAGCCCGCTTAGGAAGCTGTCATGTCACCTTTTATCTTGAAGCATTTCTTCAGGACCTAAAAATGAGCAGCTTTGGGGCTTCTCCCCACACCTCCCCGAGGAGATGGAGGTGTGCGAGGAAGGGGTTACTCAATGTTTATCAGGGGCACACTGTGTGCCAGGCACTTTGCCAGGGCTTTACAGACATCATCTATTTAATCATACAGAAATTTTGCCAAGAAAGACTCGCTCCCATTTTACACTTGAGGAAACTAAAAAGAGATTCAGAGATGTGGGCTCACTCTACCTAGTTCCTGAGCCTCACTTTGCTCAGTGGGAGATATGGGTCAGCATCACCTTGTCCACTTTGGGGGTGCTGTAAGGGTCAGATAAGATCATGGATGTGAAGGCACTTTCTAACCTGGAAAGTACTGTGTGCGGAAGCAGCGGTTGTTAACGGTGCTGCTCCCCAGCCACACTCCCACTTGGGTTTTGCTTGGGCCTCTCCTGCCTGGGCTGATAGAAGGTCCTCGCCTTCAGTTTCTCCTCTGTGCACGGTCTCCCCAGCCAGCCCCAGAGGCAGGGGCTCCACTCACCACTTGGCTCCTTTCAGCCCACACATAGGTAGGGACTGTTCTTTTTCAGAAAATTAACCCTGTAGTACAAAATTAACATCAAGGTAAGCTTAACTTTTTTTGCCATTTTGGTGAAAACAGTAATAAATCGTGGGATTTTAATGCTAGGAGGGACTATGTCATCCTTATTTGAGATTTGAGAAAACAGAAGCCCAGGGAGAGAAGGTGATTTGTCCCCATGGTTGCACAGCTAACAGCAGAGCCAGGATTAGAACCAAGTGGGCCTCTTGTCCAGGGCCCCTTCGCTGCCCTACTTCACCTCCTTTAAGAGAGACTTAAAGTGCTTTTTGTCTCTTTTATGGAGGAAGAATCCAGTTTAATAAATTTCATTATACCAGCCCCTTTATGTAACAGGGCTGTTTCCGGGTCCTGGCAGATGGTCCATAGTAACAGTGCTTTGCTGATTTGGTTGGAGCTGAGCCTATGAAATGAAAAATCCTGAGTAGCAGATGCCTCTCCCAGGCCCTGGCCCTGGAAAAGTCAGCCTCTCCAAGAAAAGTGCTGCAGCTTTGGTGGTCACTGTCTCTGGTGGGACCAAATGTGAACACCATGGGAGGTGGTCTTAAACTGTGTCAGGTTTGTACGAAAGAGCACATTGGTGACTTGGAGGTTCTTGTCAGGTGGGCCACTTGTAGAGGGTGTTTATTTTGGGGCCTAAGGGACAGATGGGAGCAGGGAACAGAGCAGGAGGGAGATTAGCAGATGTGGCAGGGACCTGCCCTGGTGACCCTTCCTTTTCCACACCATGAGGCCATGGACCTCCAGATGAGCCATGTGAATGTAGCTGCAGTGCTTGTCATACCACCCGCCAGCCTCGACAGTGGACTTCCATCCCAAACCTCTCCCAACCCCCTATTTTGAAATTACGGGGACTCTAAGTCTCCTGATTATCTTCCCTTTCCTGGTGGGTCCTTGAACATAATGTGTTCTCCTCAGTGGCCTCCTTGGCGATGCTGGCTACTGCCAGCGCTTGATGCAAGTGGTAAATCCCCGAACCACTGACGGTGCAGTGAGCATTCCCTCCTCTGAATCTTCCTGACCGTCCTGTTCAGTCTCACTCTTGCAGGGTCCTCAAATGTCGGGGTGGGAGAGTCCTTCTCTATCCGTGAGTACAGCCCTGTTAGGACCCCAGTAGGTCTTTTATGCTCAGCTCTCTTGAGGAACCTGGGACAGTTTCTCAGGGGGTGGGTTAGAGTAAATTGGAGAGACACTATCCAAAGTCAAGTCCCAAGATGTTCTCATTGGTTGACCACAAACTGGCATCCCAGGATAGGTTCCCTCCCCTCCTTGCTGCTGCCTCTAGGTGAATTATTTGCCTAGCCAAAGATAAGGGGCAACTTTTGTCTCCCCTATTTGAAGATCTTAATCTGGGCCTCCCATTTACCGAAAGCCAGTTTCTCTTTTTTGGAAGCCAAGGATGCAAATCGTATTTCTGGGGGGTTGTGGGGTTTCTTGGGGTTTCAGAGGTGGAACCCTGGCTTCCTAATATAACCTCCTTGATACGTGGTGGGGCTTTGCAGAATTCACTGGCTCCAGTGTATGGTGTGCCCTTGTCCTGCTCCTGTGGGGCCTTGGGGTGGTCTGCAGGGGGAGCTGTGTTCCCATGGCCAGGTGCTGGGATTTTAACCAAGGGAACTCGAGCAAGCAGCTCTTCTCTGCAGGTTTAGGCGTGCCTGGGAACTGCGGCTTTCCCTGGGCTGTGCTAACTCTCCGAAGTCGCATTCCCAGCTCCAGCCTTCAGCTTGGGCACTATGAGTCATCGTCATCAGTGGAAAATGCGGCCTCACCAACAGCTGGGTGCAATGCTTGGCCTTTTTTCTTTCTTTTCTTTTTTTTTTGGTAACTTCACAGAAATGGAAACTGCTGATGATCTTTTGCGATGAGCAAAAACTGAAAGTGAGGTCCAGGGCTAGGGGTGGCAGTTCCGGGTAGAGAGAGAGGAGGCTCTGGAGGAGATGGAGATGGAGATGTGTGTCCTTCCGTTACCCAGACCCTGGGCCTCCCCCAAAGCTATCCCTGGGGTGGAGGCAGTGAGGGATCGTGTGGATTTCACCTGTCTGCTCCTGCCAAGGAATTCAGGAAACCTTTGGTAATTAGGTGAGGCAGGTAGCCACGAAAGCTTGGAGAAATTGACTGGTACAGGCATACTTTGGAGAATTTGCAGCTTTGGTTCCAGACCACAGCAATAAAGTGAATAACGCAAAAAAGCGAGTCACATGAGTTTTTTGGTTTCCCAGTGCATATTAAAGTTGTGTTTACCTTATACTGTAGTTTATTAAGTATACAACAGCATTATACCTAAAAACAGTGCACATACTTTATTTTAAAAATACTTTATTGCTAAAAAATGCCAAAAATCATCTGAGCTTTCAGTGAGTTGTAGCCTTTTGCTATCAACATATGAGGGTCTTGCCTTGATGTTGATGGCTGCTGACTGATCAGGGTGGTAGTTACTGAAGGTTGGGGTGGCTGTGGCAATTTCTTAAAATAAGACACAATAAAATTTGCTGCATCAACTGACTGTTCCTTTCATGAGAGATTTCTCTGTAGCATAAGATGCTGTTTGATAGCATTTTACCCACAGTAGAACTTCTTTCAAAATCAGAGTCAGTTCTCTTAGATCCTGCCACTGCTTTATCAATTAAGTTTATATAACATTCCACATCCTTTGTTGCCTTTTCAACAATGTTCACAGCATCTTCACCAGGAGTAGTTTCTATCTCAAGAAAACACTTTCTGTGCTCATGCATAAGAACTAACTCCTCATCCCCTCAAGTCTGATCATGAGATTGCAGCAATTCAGTCACATCTTCAGGCTCCACTTCTAATTCTAGTTCTGTTGCTATTTCCACCACATCTGCTGTGACTTCCTCTACTGAAGTCTTAAATTCCTTAAAGTCATCCTTGAGGGTTGGAATCAACTCTTTTCCAGACTCCTGTTAATGTTGGTATTTTGACCTCACAAGTATCCTTAATGGCATCTAGAATGGTGAATCCTTTCCAGAAGGGTTTCAATTTACTTTTCCCAGATCCATCAGAGGGATTACTATCTTTGGCAGCTACAGCCTTATGAAATGTATTTCTTAAATAATAAGACTTAGACATCAGAATGACTCCTTGATCCATGGCTGCGGAATGGATGTTACATTAGCAGGTTGAAAACAACATTAATCTTGCACATCTCTGTCAGAGTTCTTAGATGGCCAGGTGCATTGTTGATAAGCAGTAATCTTTCAAAAGGAATATTTTTTTCTGAGCAGTAGGTCTCAACAGTGGGCTTAAAATATTCAGCAAACAGATGTGTTGCCACCTAGGCTTTGTTGTTCCATTTTTAAGGCACAGGCAGAGTACATTCAGCATAATTCTTAGGGCCCTAAAATTTTCAGAATGGTGAATGAGCCCTGGCTTCAACTTCAAGTCACCAGTTTCTTTAGCCCCTCACAAGAGAATCAACCTGTCTTTTGAAGCTTTAGCCAGGCATTGACTTCTCTCTTGCTATGAAATTCTTAGGTGGTATCTTATTTCAATGGAAGGCTGTTTGGTCTACCTTAAACATCTGTTGTTTAGCGTAGGCACCTTCAGTGATCTTAGCTAGATCTTCTGGATAACTTGTTGCAAGTTCTCCATCAGCACTTACTGCTTCACCTTGTACTTTTATGTTATGGAGATAGCTTATTTTCTTAAACCTCATGGACCAACTTCTCCTAGCTTCAGACTTTTCTTATGTAACTTCCTCACCTCTCTTAGCTTTTATGGAATTTAAGAGAGGTGGAGTTTTGCTCTGAATTAGGCTTTGGCTTAAGGGAACATTGTGGCTGGTTTGATCTTTTATCCAGACCACTAAAACTTTCTCCCTGTCAGTAATAAGGCTGTTTTCTTTCCTTGTTTGTGTGGTCACTGGAGTAGCACTTTTAATTTCTTTCAAGAACTTTTTTGCATTCATAGCTTGGCTGTTAGGCACAAGAGGTCTAGCTTTGGCTTATCTCGGTTTTCTTTCTGTCTTCCTCATAAGCTTAATCATCTCTAGCTTTTTTTTTTTTTTTGAGACAGAGTGTCACTTTGTTGCCCGGGCTAGAGTGAGTGCCGTGGCGTCAGCCTAGCTCACAGCAACCTCAAACTTCTGGGCTTAAGCGATCCTACTGCCTCAGCCTCCCAAGTAGCTGGGACTACAGGCACGCGCCACCATGCCCGGCTAAGTTTTTTCTATATATATTTTTAGTTGGCCAGAGAATTTCTTGCTATTTTTAGTAGAGACGGGGTCTCGCTCAGGCTGGTCTCGAACTCCTGACCTCGAGCGATCCACCCGCCTCGGCCTCCCAGAGGGCTAGGATTACAGGCGTGAGCCACCTCGCCCGGCCCATCTCTAGCTTTTGATTTAAAATGAGAGATGTGTGACTCTTCCTTTCACTTGAACCCTTAGAAGCCATTGTAGGGTTGTTAATTGGCCTCATTTCAATATTGTATCTCAGGAAATAGGGAGGCCTGAAAAGAGGGAGAGAGGTGGAAGGATGGCTGACTGGTGGAGCAGTTGGAACACACACATTTACCAGTTAAGATTGCTGTCTATATGGGTGTGGTTCGTGGTACCCCAAAACAATTACAATAGTAACATCAAACATCACTGATCAGGCCAGGTGCAGTGGCTCACACCTGTAATCCTAGCATTCTGGGAGGCCAAAGTGGGAGCATCACTGGAGCTTGGGAGTTCAAGACTGGCCTGAGCAAGAGTGAGACACCATCTCTACAAAAAAATAGAAAAATTAGCTGGGCATGAAGGCATGCCCTGTAGTCCCAAGCTACTCAGGAGGCTGAGGAAGGAGGATCACTTGAGCCCAGGAACTTGAGGTTGCAGTGAGCTATGATGACACCATTGTACTCCCACCAGGGCAACAGAGTAAGACTCTTGTCTCAAAAAAAAAAAAAGAAAAGAAAAGAAAAAGATCACTGATTCACTGATCACAGATCACCATGCCAGATATAATAATAATGAAAAAGTTTAAAATGTTATGAGAATTACTAACATGTGACACAGAGACACGAAGTGAGCATATGCTGTTGGAAAAAGGGTGCTGATAGATTTGCTCGACAGTGTTTCCACAAACCTGCAGTTTGTAAAGGATGCGGTTATCTGCAGAGCACAATAAAGAGCATGAAGAGGTATGGCTGTACCTTTCCAATAAGTTGTGGACAGGCCGTACTAAAAGTCTGGGTGGCCTGGGTTCTAGTCTTAGCTTAGCTTCTAACTCATTATTTGACCTTATGTAAATAAGTTACTTTCCTTTCTGGGCCTCACTTTTCCCAGCTAGAAGATGATTGAGTAAGAAGTCCTCTGAGGTCCCTTCTTGTTCTGACACTTTGTGAGGCTGAATTGAATGTAAAGAACTTGAATGTTGTTCCCATAATCCTCCTGAGAATCCAAAACCTATAGCTCTTTCTCCAGGTGAACATTGCTCTGCTCACTGCGTAAGGAGACAGAGGTGATTCTTGCCCTCCAAGGACTTACATACAGTCTGTTGTCTTCCTTTCCTTTCCCTGGTGGGCAGTGGACAGAGTATACTGGGAAGCAGGAAACTGGGATCCCAGTTCTGGCTATGCCAAAGTGTATTGTGTCCTTGGGCAGATCTTTCCCTTCCTTCAGCCTCATTTTCATTTTCTCTAAAATCAGGGGATTAGATTTGCTTCTTGGCTTCACCTACCCTCCCCCACGTTTCCCACCCCCCAACTTGAGCCTCCTACTAGCTTTTCTGCAGGGTGTGATTCTTAGCTGCAGAAGCCCTGGGGTATAGTTTCCTTTCTTGCGGGGAGGGAGAGGAGCAAGATTATTTTTTTAATTACGCAGCTAAGATTAGGCAGCAATCTACATTTTAAAATGTTATTAATAAGAATCTAAAAGTGTGCAAAGAGGCTTTGGAGTTTGAATGTGAAATGAGTTGGGAAACATCTGTAGAGGTGCCGGCCTGGATGAAGGATTTTTCTCAGGGTGTCAGCTGGCTTCTAGGTGTGACTAGCAGCAGCCTGATGTGCTGCCAGATCCCTGGAGGAACAGGAAACCCGAGCAGCCACCTCAGAGCAGGGGTGCAGGGCCCCGCCTCTCACGATGGTTCCCTACAAACTGGCTTTAGAGAGCGATAGTCATAATGTCACTAACACCTGCATTTAGCATCCACAAAGTGCTTTTATGTTTATCCTCTGACTTTTCATCATAGTCCTGAGAGGTATTTAGAGTGAGTTTCATTACCTCCACATGAGTTGGTGGGACTTTTAAGTTTGAGAAAGGTGCTGTGCCGCAGAGGAGAAGCCCAGGAGGGAAGTCAGGAGTTGGGCACCAGTTCTGGACCTCCAGCTCCCTCCCCAGCTGTGCCTGTCCCCTTCCCCTACTTTCTGTTTCTCTATAGCAATTAAAGTCATCTGCCACGGGATATGTGTTATGTGTTTATTTGTTAATTGCCCGTCTTGCCCCCATCAGAATGTGAGCTTCCTGAGGGAAGGGGGTTTTGTCTGCTTTGTTCAGTGCAGTAGCTCCTAGTGCCCAGGACAGTACCTGGCAGGCAACAAGTGCTCAGTAACTATCTGTTGAATATTGTGAAGGCCTGGCTGTGTTTCTAGGCAGGTTGTGTGACTTGTAAAAGTTATTTATTTCCCTCAGTTTTGTTTTATCTTTGGAGAGTTAGATTGGGTGGTCTCTGATGTCCTTGGTCCATGGTAAGAGTGATGCCTATTACTGTTTTTCTTTCAGCAAACACTGAGCACCTGCTCTGGGTCAGGCCCTATAGCAGGTGCTGTGGAGACTGTAGAGAATAAGAAAGGATCACTTGTTCTTTCCCGTTTAGTGGGCAATATAAGACATGCAATCAAAGAATAGTATATTTGGAGGGATGGAATAGAATAGTTGTAGAGACAACAAGCACCGTACCAGTGGCTCCTAAAGGAAGAAATGTCCTATTCTGACTTGGGGATAAGAAGGTGCTTTAGGGAGGCAGTGGCATTTGAGGTAGGCCCTGCAGGGCGAGTGGGATCCCATGGATGGGGCAAGCAGGCTGGCCAGCATTGCAGGCTGGGCAGAGCACGGCACTGAGGCCCGGGAGGGAGGAAGTGGAGTATGCTCTTGACAAAGAGGCAGCAGTCATCTCATCCAGCATTGAGAGGACATAGAGGCTTTGGGGGAGATGAGGGATCTGCTAAACAAACTAGGACTGGGGCTTCCTGAGATGCCATTGACCAGTTTGGGAGAAAAAACTCCCTGATTCCTCCTTGCTTTTGTCCGGGAAGCCCCGACCCTGCATGTTGCATAGTCCTGCAGCCAGTCCAGTGCTCCTCGGGGTGCAGTCTGTCTTAACTTCTATCACTGGTGCCCCTGTTGGGTAGCTAGTAAAGCCAGTGGTGAGAATGGAGCCGCCATGGGGAGTGCCTGCATGTTTTGGGACTCTGATCTTTGCCATATCGGCCAAGGGTGAAGCTTGCTCTGTCACTTAACAGGGTTCTCTTTGTGCCTCTAGCCCACGCATATGTCTCTGTGACTCTGAACAACCTCCAGAAGTCCTTGGGAATGTTCATTTCTGAAGAGGCAGTGTGACTAAGTGAAAAGTGGAGCTGAGGTCAGACAGACCTGTGCATTCTCTGCAGGACAATGACTGAGGGCACTGACTTTGGTGCCAGGCTGCTGGGTCCCATCCTAGTTCTGCCACTGAGGGCTGCTAGTGCCAAGCCTAAGACTTAACCTCTCCCTAAGCATTAATATTCTCATCTGTAATTTGGGGATTATAATGTCTACTCATAGGTGTTTATGTGGATTAAATGGGATAATCTTTGTAAAGAGTTTAGCGTGAAATAAGTGCCCTCAAAATATTAGCTATTGTTATTATTATTATTATTGCAGCTTTACCACTTCCTAGCTGTGTGATCTTGGGCAGGTCATTTAACCTCTGTGATCTGTTTCTTAATCTATAAAATGGGATTCATACTAATCATTCAGGGCTGATAAAATTATATATTAATAACTTAATGACAGTACCTAAAACAGAGTTTTACAGAGTCAGCTCTCAATAAACAAATTCTCCCTGGCCACTCTACTTTTGTTCACTGTCTTTGCTGGTTTCTTCTCCCCTTTTTAGTTGGGCAGCCCATGTTGGGAAATTTTATTCCTGTACTAACTTTTTAAAAATTCCAAGCCTTTGATCATGTGATGTTATTAATGATACAATTTAGGAAACTTTGGAAATTTTACTAAAAAATAACAACATGTGCAGTTAAGTCTCAATTTTTATTTAGATTATTAACTATATTAATGGTCTTTGATATTACAGTAGATGTTTTATTTTGTAATACTGGTCAGACTAAATATTACAAAAGTGCCAATAAAATTGTATGCCAGGTAACTAGAAGAGAAGCCAGAATTAGAGTCTTGGGCTAAAGCTTCCTCTCTTCTTTGGCTTACCTTGTTTCATCTGTCTTCTCTGTTGCTTCCTTCCACTCTCTTCTTTTTTCTTAGTTGTTTTTTGTTTTTTTTGTTTTTTTATTTCAGAGTATTATGGGGTACAAACGTTTTGGTTACATGAATTGTTTTTGTGCCATTTGAGTCAAAGTTATAAGTGTGCCCATCACCAAGATAGTGTGCATTGAACACTTTTTTCTTAGTTTTAATTGATTTGTTTCACTAGGGGCCTCTGATGTGCCAGCCACTATGTTTGAATCTTTAAAAAAAATCCAAAATTCCGTGATATAGCCTTTAATGCTCTTTCTCTTTTTTGATTATCATTAGAGGCATTGACCCTAAAACATTGGGAGGTGGGAATTGACTGAGAAGATTTGACAAATTGGTAGAAACCGTGGGTGGAACTATGGAACTCCTTAAGAAGGCTGTATTGTTTAGTTTGGGAGAATAATAGTAATTATAATAGTGGCTGATATACACTAGTATGTGCCATGTGCTTTATGCAGAAGTATCCTTGCAACAGCGCTGCAGATGAGACTTAGAGAGGTTGAGTAATTTGCTCAAGATTGTGGAGCCAGCAAATAACGTTCTGTAGTGGTGAGTGAGAAGTAGGTAGGTGGGTTGATAGGTAGAGAGATGATTAGATCTGTTTGTTCATTCAAGCAGCAAATATTTATTGAGTATCTGCTTTGTGCTGGGCATTATTCTAAGATCCAGGGATGAGCAAAAACAGTGAGTCCCTGCTACCATAGAGCTGGCTCTATGGAGGAGGAGACAGAACATTAATCAAACAGTTCCCCAAGTGCGTATACATTTATAAACTGAGGTAAGTGTTCCCAAGGTGAGGAACATGGTTCTCTGAGATTGTTGCACAGAGGAGTCTGATCTGGGTTGTGGAGTCAGCAGAGCAGAAGAGTGGGTAGGCGTTGCCTAGGTAAATGGGGACAGAGGAACCAGTGTAGAGTCCTTGTGGAAAAGCAGCGTGGTGACAGAAAGCAGCTTGGTGTGACAGCTTCCAGCACCTGTAATCCAAGTTCTCTCCTTCCCTCTTTCCTGCTTCTTGTATAGGAAGATGATGCTGGGTGATTCTTGGGCAGTTAGTTCTGTATTTGATCAGTCCTTGGTTATTATCATCAAATGCATTTTTATAAAGGGTCTGTCCACATGGCAGAATGAAGGATAAGTTACAGAAGTCAGGTTCTTACCTTCTAAGGACTTAGAATGAATAACCGGGAGAGTAGCTGGTGTTTGTAAACAGGTGAATTATAAATATAACAAATGCATAGGTAGAGAGTGACCTTCTTCCCCTCATGTGCATATATTCTAGAAGGCTTCATAGCATCCTGGAATATTTTGGGAGGAACTGAAGAAGTTGTGTGGCTTTTTCTGTGTCTGACCCATTGGTTTTCTTTTTATAACATCCTTCGTTTGGTAACTCCCTTTTGCTATCTTCATGACATTTTGTTCCTTTTTTGGACAGATTCTGTTAAGAAAATATGGATGTTCCTCTAATCTACTTTCCTATAACCTGCAGGGCTTCCTGGAACAGGGTAGAAAATTTTCTTCCCTGAAGAGCTCAGATTTTGCCAGATCCGCTTCTCATTGTGCATATGGCTATGGCTGCAGCATCTGCAGCCCTTGACGGATGGCAAAGGAAGTTGGCCTCTTGAGTATCCACCATCCACCCACTCAGCCTTCAGAGTATTTCCCTGGGCTTTGTACCTAGTAGTCTTTCTCCTTGCTTCCTCTTCTTTTATTTGTATTTGACTATTTGATAACATGCTTGCAAAAGACCCCAGGAGAGTTAAATAATTTGGTAATAAAATAACATTTCATGATTCCCATTGACAGGACCCCTCATCTAGCATCTCCACCCCTTCATCTGTTTCTTTTAATGACGCCACCACCTTCTGACTAACCTTGAAATCCTGAAATCTCAGAGTGGTGTTTATTTCCTCCCTTTCCCTTTTTCTCACATCTAATGGGGTGCTAAGCCTTGAAAATTCATTCATTCATTTTTGTTTTCCTTCGACTCCAATCGTAGTTTAGGCCTGATGCATCTTAGGCTTGTGTTATTATAGTGGTTTCCTTTGTCTCGTCCCTATTCATTTGCTACCTCTGTGGCTTGGGCAATTACCTTGTTCCCTGTTGGCAAAATGGGGATGGTAAGAATAACAATCTCACGAGGTTGTTGGGGGGATAAACAAAATACTGTATAGAGAATGCTTGGAATAGTGCTTGGCACATAGTAGGTGCTGTAGAGGTGTTAGCTATGACTATTATTATTTCTGGTCTCCTACAATCCTTGCCAGATATACCGTCCCCAAACATTCCTTTCATCAGGCTCTGCACCTGCTCAGAAGTCTGCAGTCTCCCTATGGTCTAGTTAGCAGTAGTCGCTAAAGTGAGCATGCAAGATGAATTGCCAGGGTGTAGAAGAGAATCTTATAACTTTTTTTATATGTTTTTATCCCGTTCTTATACATTTTCTATTTTTTGAGTATGTTTTATTAATATATTACATGTTTTTGAGTGAGGGTACATATTTACAATTTATGAATGTGTAAAATACAAGCACATATTTTAGGAAATGAATGTACATATATTAATGGTATGTTAAAAAATATTTTACTGATAGAGGACTGCAAGCAACCAAGTTTGGGGACCCCAAGCCTGGCATTTCCCTGTGGCTGGCCCCAGCCTGGCAGCCCCGATTCCCTGCCCAGGCTCCCTCCTATGTGAACCTCATTCACTCACTCTCCTGCCTTTCGATTTCCGTGTCATTGCTCATCCCCTCTCTCTGCTCCTACAATATCCTCCCTCATTCTCCCATTTTCTTTTCTTAACCAGAAGTTCACCTTAAATGCCACTTGTTCCATAAGCCTGCCAGGACAATTCTAGTTCCAAGCCCCGTAAGTGTTCTTTCTCAATACTTCTCGTTTGGCCCCTGTCGTTTTCTGTGTCGCGTCCGGACCTTTTGCAGTGTACACTTCTTGCTCTGAAGTTATTCTGCGTTAATTCTTACATGGACGTGCCTTTAAATTATATTTCACTTCCTGACTTTATTTTGAGCTATTTTGTCATTTCTCTCATTTATCATTTACCTGGAGACACATACCTATACTTTTTGGATGACATTAATATATCTATTGTTTTTATCACAGTAATATATAATCCTTTACTCTAAGGAAAAGATTCATTTGTTAAATTTGTGATCTGAATCTCCTTCGATTTGACAGCACGCATCAGCTTGGAGCAGACATTTATCCACAGTGCATTAATGAACACTTTTTGTATGTGGATTCATTATCTTACTCCAGGTGACATAAAATCATAATCCATGTGTTTAATGCCTTATTTCACCATTTCTAGTCCTGAGTTCTGCACAGCCTCTTGGGAGGAAGCTCACTCTAGTGAGGAAAGCTGGATGGTACACAGAGCATATCCGTTTAATCTGGATTTTTCCCCTCCTCAAACATTGTAAAATGACTGTTTTATCAGCCAGGTTTCGTCAGTTTGCGACAGCAGCTGTGCAGTCATTGGAGATACCACAGGACTTAGACTCCGAAGGCACAGTGATTCCACCACTAGCTGGTTATTGGAACTCAACCAAGTCATTTAACCTCATCTGTAAAATAAGTTTAATAATCTGTATGTTACAGCGTTATTGTAAGGATTAATTGAGATGGTGTCTATGAATGTGCCCGATATCTGGGAGGTGGTCAATTAATGTCTGTTTAAAAGAAAAGCAAAAATAAAAGAGTCTCTTCTGCCCTCTGTGAGCCTTCTGATGCAGAGTTTATTTTGAGGAGAAACAGGTTCAGAGAGTGCATCAAACTTAGGCTTGAGGCTGAAGGCTGAACATCTAGTTGGCCTGGTTTCTGGACTTGTCTCTACTGGAATGTCTATGGCCTCCCCAGGGAGTATGAGGATTAATTAGTTAATCTTTGTAAAGTGCTTTGAAGGTGAAAAGTGCTATGTAAGTGGAATGGTTGAATTGCTATTGGAGATGGAATAATGGTGGCACCATATTCTGGCAGTCTTGCCTGTCTTGGACATCAATAATCAATAACAGAGAAAGTTCTAAGATGTTTTACTTGATGTGAAAGAAAGGATTCATTTTGTGATTTGTGATAACACAATTCTTTCTGTCATCTTGCAGATAACAACTTCCTAGTTTTTCCTAGCAGAGGAATGCTAGGGTCATTTAAGCAGCAATAGTCTTATCCTCTGGTTTCTGGGGAATCTCTTGCTCAGGCTGTCTGGTTATAAATCCTGGACAGCTCAGGTAGGACAGTTTGCCAGTTTTGGATGCTTCATGGGTTTCATGGGTCCTGGGTACATGGGCTTTTTAGAGTCTAATCCTGCAGAAGTGAAGGAAGAGTGTTGAGTGATTATGCAGTGACCAATGTCAATAACCAATGCAGAGTGTTACCATGGGCTAATAGAAAGAGATGTGGCTGAGCTGTGTGACCCTGGGAAGGTCACTTCTCCGAACCTTAATTTTCTCACCTGTTAAATGGCAACAGAGTAGTTGATGTATATTATATTAATAATAAAGGTGGCTCACAGGAGGGTGAGTTTCACCTTTCTGGAGAGAGCTGGGGAGTCAAGAAAGTTGTCATAGAACTAGTATTATATGAGCTGGACTCTAAAGGTTGAGCCATAGTTTACCAGGTAAGGAAAGGACATCAACAGCAAAAGGAACAGCACATGCAGATCCATGAAATAGCACATCTGAATGGACCCACTCCAAGCTCTCATAATATACCAGGTACCCTGTGGGCTTCACAGACTTTGTTCCCTCTTTGAGGAAGCCCAGAAGTCAGATTCCTGTGAACTCCTTGGTATCTACTTAGTGTCTGCTAGCAGGTTCATCCTGAGAACTGTATCCCTGCAGAGCCTTGTATCCCTGTGATATTTTGACATTTCCCCCATGAATCTATCTATGGTTGTTTTTTAGCTGGCACTATAAACCATATGTTAAATGTGGGGCCAGATGAAGCTTTGATACCAAACACAGAGTATGTAGTAGATTTATCTAGAATTTAATATGCATTACTTGGTGTTTTGTCTCTTAAGCAAAGTTTTTCTTTGTTAAAATAAACATGTATAAAGAATTTATACAGCGCACATGGTTATGCATATTTATTGCGGAAAATCTGTTAATAATCTATGCCTCATTGGATTTTGCATTTCTGTTGAAATAACAAATGTGGCACTTGGTACAATTGAATGAGTTTGGCGAGTTTTCTCTTATCCGGAAGAAGAAAGGCTGTTTCTCCTTTTCCAAATTTTATTTTCTTTCTTTTTTTTTTTTTAAAATGAGACAGGGTCTTGCTCTTGCTCAGGCTGGTCTCGAACTCCTGAGCTCAAACGATATACCCGCCTCGGCCTCCCAGAGTGCTAGGATTACAGGCGTGAGCCACCACGCCTGGCCCCAAACTTTATTTTCTTCTATCATCTTTAGCACTGGCCAGCTTCCCATGTGGTACCTCTGGGGGACTGAATGCTTTTCTGTTTCCAAATGGTTTTGTCTTTTTTTTTCTTCTCTCACTCCCTTCCCTCTAGCACACATAGACACTTGCCTTGGGACTGTTAGAATTGCTCCTTTGGGTAAGAGCATAGATTCTGAAAGCACATGAAACTGGCCATTAACTGGGCTAAGAGTAAGGCCTTATGAGATTGTGGCATGGGGAACTGCAAGGTGGCCTAAAGGACCCTCACCTGGATCAGGTGAGGGAGAGGAGATTCTGAAAACAGGCATTTGGGCAATGCACAAGGAGGGTGTGGGGCAAGAAGGGAATGGTTGGGCCATAAAACATGGTTGCAATTTATCTGTTGTCATATCGAGGTCTATATCTATTTAAATGCAAGAGCATAGGCTTTAGAATCAACCTCTGTTTGAATCCGGCTCTGGTACTCACAACTGGTTTGATCTTGGGCAAGTCATTTAACCTCTCTGAACCTCAGTTTTCACATTGTAAAAATGTGAATACACATGCTTTCTTTATAGGAAGATAGGAAGGCTCCTGGTGTAGTAGTTTGTGCTAAAATAAATGTTTATACTTTCTCTTGTAATTCATTGCCTACCCATGAGAGCACAGCTGTGTAATGTAGCCTTAATTCAAATAATGTTTGTTTTTAGAAACTGGCAAGGTGTTTACCTGGGGCCGAGCAGACTATGGTCAACTAGGGAGGAAGCTGAAGTCTCATGAAGGCTGGAAACTAGAAAAGCAGAATTCATCCCTCCCCTGCTCAAGACCACAGAACAGCATACCTTCATCTCTGCATTGCTTAACGGGAGCAACTGAGGTAGGTAGTGGCTTCTCATAAATGCAATGTATCTCGTCTTTTTGTCTTTCAGTGAAGCATTTATTGAGGGCCTACTGTGTGCCAGGCATTATGACAGGTTGCATGTAGGAATCTGGAAGGGGTCCTTGCCCCTAAGGTGCTCATGGTTTAATATGGTAGAAAAGTCAGTTACCCAGGTAACTACCTAGTAAGGCAGACTGTGTGTAACTCCTTTAGGCAGGTTCAAAGTACTCTGGGTCCACTGTGAAGAATAAGAAATGAATTCAGGATGCAGGGATTAGTTTAGATTTTGAGAATGATGTGGCTTTGAGCTGTGCCTTGGAGCATGGGTCAGACTTGAACAAGAAGTTGTAAAAGAGAAGAGAACTTTTAGGTGGGTGCAACAACTTGAACAGAATCATGGGGGTAGGAAAGTGAAGTAACTCTTCTGGGGGACTGTTGGTGGTTCAGTTTGGCTGGAGCATGGGATGTCTGCAGGGGCAATTATGAGGTAATATCAGAAAGATGCGTTGGAACCTGAGCAAGGGGGCCTTTAATGGTGAGCTGAATATTTTACACTTCTGTTTATATTTCCCAGTGTAGAAAACATTGTAATTCAGTTGCTTTTTCAAGCCCCTTTGGTTTTCTGAAATGGCTTGAATTTCTACATTTAAGGCAGGAGTCTTAATTTCTCCAGGGTATGTGTTTCTGTTACTAAATTTTACTTTACTGCTATCCTTAAAAAAAAAAAAGGCTAGGTTTTTGAGAAGAATGAGGATGGCCACGCAGGAAATGTGCCTCTGAACCCAAGTTGGCTTTATGAAGGAATTCAGTCTTCATTCAGAGTCTGTCAAAAAATTAATAATCTAGTGAGACTTCTGTAATTAGCATCAGACTAATTACAATGCTCTCCATACCTAGAGGGCTTCCCTTCCCCGGAGGCCTTCCTGGCCTCCTCCTTCCGGGTATGTAGGACGGTTCTCAATTTCTGCTTCACATCCCAGCCCTGGTCCTCCTGGGCCCATCGTTAGTGCGGGGTTAAGTCTGTCTTTTTTTCTCTCTCTTTCTCTTTGATTGAAAAGGTATTCCACAACACTACAAAGACAATTTGCACATGGCAATAATAATAAAACCATCCATAATCTTGCCACCCTAACACAAACTACATTCCTTCTTGCATTTATACATGTACATCTACAAAGTCATAGTGACAACATTTATGATGTTTTGTTTTCAGTCTCGATGTATTTTATCACAAATGGTTTGCCTTATTTCCTCTCGATGTTTAAAATGCTCATTTAAAATGGCTATACAGTATAATATTACATGATTAGAAGGTTCTGGGATTTTTCAAACCATTCTTTGGAAGTCAGACGTTTAGATCATTTCCTCTTTTTTTGGTGAACTCTGCAGTGAATCTCTGTTGAACTGTTTCCTTAAGATATGATCTTGGGGATGAAATTATAGGGGCAGAGTTCATGAGCATTTTTATGACTTTTGCTATGTTTCTCTAGATTCTGTTTGGCAGAATTTGACTCTGCCAGCATTGATTGAGGGAATGCGGTATTTAAACTAGTGTTAACTAAGCTAATATTAACTCACTAGCTTAGTGAGTTAAGGTGCTGAGAGCCTGGTCCATAATGCTTTAGACTCTTCAGCTTTTCTTTGTCATTCCCAGATCATTTAAGACTTTGTGGTCCGGTAGCATAGTAGCAGAGGCACAGAGGCCTCATATGTTTTTCCAAGTCTCTGGTTCTATTGGCAAGATGAGGATAATAATACCTAAGATATTGTATTATTATATAATAATTATATATTATTATATAGCATATTATTATGTAATACATAAGGTATTGGTGAGGGTAGCATGCAAAGTTCTTGGCATGCAATAGGCACTCAGAAACTGTTGGTTCCTTACTCTTCCTCTCCTTTGAAGTCTTTTAATTCCCTGTGGTAGCCACAGCGTGCAGCACCTGACATGGCCAGTGCAAACATAGCCTAAGAAAGAGCCTGACATTGGTGTGAATTTTATGTAGCTTATTACCAGGGCAATATGAGGAGTGGGTTTGAGCCTGAGCCCCTTCGCAGCCTCATTTTAGTGCTCCCCTCCCTCTCTGCTCCAGGGTCTGGGGTGCTGGACTGTATACTCTCTGGTCTCACTGCAAGTTCAGACTCCAGGCTGTTACCCATTGGTTAACTGGGTCTGGGAATTATTGTCAGCTGTTGATGTCCAGGTCTGGCCTGCCAGGCATGTAGTCGCCTGAAGCTCAGAGAGAGCCAGGTTGGGAGCAGCTATAAGCTTCTAGGAGTGGATTCACCTTGGAAAAGACAAGAGCCATTCTAAACCAGGTTCTACGCTGATCATGGACTTGTCCAGGGAGGTGCAGGGACATCTGGGGAGGCAGGAACAGCTTTGCACTAAGCTGACAATTCCTGACCTTCAAGGACCTGAGTGTGGCACACAGCTGACCAATTGCCTTTAATTTCTATTAATTGCCTTTAATGTCCAAGGGATAAACAGGGGGAGGAATGAGCTGTCTGAACTGGGGCCTTGATAGGATATCTGCAAAGAAGGGTCCAGAAGGACAGTCAAGCAGGAGAGGGAAAATATGGGTAGACAGAGCTGGACGGTAGTATAACCATCCTCTTCTGTGAACAAAAGAAAGCAAATAAGCACAGAGTTACTTAGTCCTTACTGTGGGCCAGACAATGTGCTACATGCTTTACAGATATTAGTGTTTCATCTTCATTATAAACCTGCATGCAGGCGTTGCCATCACTGCTTCATGAATAAGGAGAGTAAGGCTCAGAATGGGTACTCCCCTGGCCCCCGATTGTATGGTAGGTAAACAGTGAGCCTGGGACTTGAAGTACTTGAAGAAACTCACGTACTTTCTGTATAGATGAAGTAAAATTGAGGGTTATTTCCTCACACCCTCTTCATATGTACTCTTTCCTGGATGAAAGGTCTTGAAATCTGGGAGTCAGGGTCTCTAATTTCCTGAGAGTCTCAATTCTTTTTTTCTGAGCTGTGTCTGCTTTCTAGCCTAAGAAAGACTTTATTTGAAATTTTAGACCTGGCTGGCCTTCCTTTAATGTTGTTATAGTGGTGAAAACTCCATTTCATTCAGCTTTACCTTGATACTGGGCCTCTCTAGTCATTCCTGGAAAATTCCAGGGGTAGCACAGTGGTTGGGATTAATCCCTCCATGCACACGTCAGGGCAGGATGTGCAAGAAGGGGTTTGTTTAGTCCATGATGGTAAACATATACCCCAGCAGCTCTTTGCTCTCCAAACCCTGGGTGGGGCTGCTACCTGCACATTTTCTGTGGAACGTTGGCTCTACACTCCACCCAAAGATGGAAACTTGCATTTCACAGTTGGACAGAGTGCTTGTGCTCACTTAGTGGGTACGTTGGAGGCTCCCCAAGATTTTGAACCAGCTGGAGTTGGGCACCTGATGTGTTAGTGGAACCCTCAGGAGACTTGCTTGACTGAAGGTAAATAGCCATTGAGGGGACAAGGACTAGATTGAGCTCTAGAAGAACTGGGTTCTGGCTTTGCTTCTGCCCTGGGAGAGCTTGGGCAAGTCCCTTTTCCTCTTGGGTTCTTAGTTTCCCCATGTGTAGGTTGGGGATGTTAGACTAGATAATTCCTACTATTTCTTACAGATCTAAGAGTCCCTTTCATCTCTAATTCTTATTTCATGGAAATGATCACTACTTGTAATGACTCTTGCCTCTAGAGTCCCTCAGTTTCATAGCCCAGGTCACTAATCTCTAGCTGCTAATTCAACTTTTGCAGACCTAATCTAGAAGTTCCAGCCTTCTTCAGTACCGTTTCAGCCTTGCTCTGATTCTTTTCCCTGGTTCTATTCTTTGCCCTTGTTCCTTGTCCCTAAGCCCTCCTGTTCCAGCTTAGTTGTGGGACTTAGTATGATACCCCTGCTCCTTAGTCCCTGGACCTCAATAGGGTGCCCTGCTCCATGTTCACTCCCTAGTGTTTCCAGGACTAGATCCCTATCTGGTCTTCCCAGAACTTACAGTTCATCTTTGACTCTTATCCTTGTGGCTGTCCCCTTATTGCCTGGGACAGACCTTGGTGACACTGCCCTATTGGATTCCTTGCCTGCCCCCTACACTGGCTCTTTGTGTGTGCTGTCCCACCTTCTCTGCTTTCATGGATCTCTCTGATGTTTACCTCCTTCTTGACTTTAAACTCTTGCCCATTCCTTGGTCAACACTGTAAACATTGGTTGACATCTGCCATGTGCCAGTGTTGGCCACACAGTGGTGGTGGGTGGGGAGGCAGATACAAAGATAAAAAATACATGTCCTTTGCCCTCAAAGAACTTCCAGGTACATAAGTAAATCTCTACTGTGCAGAGTAAAAAGTGCTATTAGAGGTATATACAAAAGGCCAAGGGAGCAGTAAAGAGGGAATGATTAATTCTAAAGATACTAACAAAAAATAAGTGTTGTCTGAACTGGGTTCTTAAAAATGTGTAGGAGTTTAGCAAAGGTTTTATAGGAGGACATTCCAGGCAGAGGGGACAACATGGACTTAAACCATGAGTCTAGATCGGCTTTTAACTCCTGATGCAATCAGGATGGCCACCCATTTCTAGTGGCTTAGCCTAGTTTTGCTATATGGCTGCCTGTGTAGCCTGTCCTGTCACTGTCAGAAGGAAAATAACTTTCATGTATGTTATCTCATTTGGTCCTAGAGTGATGCTGTGAAATAGGCTAGAATAGGAATGGTTATTCCCATTTTACGGTTGAGGAAACTGAGGCCCAGAGAGGCTAGCTAGGAATTAGGAGAAGATCCAAGGCAAATAGCTTGATTCCCAGTGTTTCTGGAGGCTCAGTCTGCAACCGTAGTCCTGAGTCATGTTCCTGGTTTAAATTCTGCCCACGTTTGATTCGGGAGTACCAAATCCCAGCCAGGGAGCTCAGTATACACGTGCACGTGTGTGCACACACAGAGCCATTGGAGCAGGAACAGGAAACGTGGAAATAAACAAGAGGTGAGCAGAGATTGGGTAATTATCAAGCCCAGATGCCATCAGCCCTCATTTTGCTGCAGGACTAAAACTGTTAGAGGATCAACCTGTGCACAGGGTCTAAGTGCAATCTGTCAGAATGAGTGGGAAAGAAGCTATTTTTAGTTTGCAGAGTCACTCACTCGGCTGTGTTAGCTGAGGTTTGAGCCAGTCCCCTACGCTTTCCACAGTGTTATTTCTGAAGGAGAAATACCACTTGAATGCTTGTGTAAAACCCATTAATGAACCTGGAAGTTTCCAGGGCGTCTTTGTCCTGCAGCTCCCTCGGAAGGCTGCCGTTCCTGAATGACCTTCCTTCTTTCCTATATTTAATGCATTTCTAATTTTAAGTTTGTGTCAAGACTGTGGGACTTCGGTGCCCTAAATAACACAGAAATCTACCACCAGCAATCAGCTGAGTCCGGAGGGCTCTGGCAGAATCGAACACAACCTGAAAAAGCCTTCCCAAGTGGCTCTCTGGTAAGTAACCCACAGCATCATTGCTGTTCCTAGAGGAGCATGAGTGTCTGAGACCTTGGGCCCAGGCAGCCCAGACCTTTCCATTGCAGTGGGGGCCAGCATTTTAGAGGCCTCCCAAAATGGGATAGCAGTGCTTAAAATGGGTAGCGATGTTCACCCAAAGACCGTTTTGTTGGAGATTGGAAAATCTAGCACATCTGTGCTGTAGCTGCTGACATAGCAGGGGAAGAAATAACACAAAACAAATCTCAAAGCAGTGGACTAGATTTGTCCATGTGAATACTCAGAAGAAGGAAAGAGCCACCAACCAGGGCTGTCATGTTGGAGAGAGATGGCAAAAGGTATGATTTAGGAAGAACTTACTACCACCTGCTGTTTTCTTATTTATATGTATCATCTCTTTCTTCTCACTAAAATCCAGTAAGATCCAGGAGAGCAAGAGCCTTGTCTGTCTTTTTCAAAGCTGTGTTCCCAGTGTCTAGAATAGTCCCTGGAACCTCATAGGTGCTTAGTGGATGTTTACAGACTGAATACATAAAAAATGAATGGAAGAAATGGTTTTGGAGGTATGTGCCCCTCTTCACCTCTTCTTCTCTGCCTCCCTGCAGCCTGTACTTCTCAATCCCAGGCCAGCTCAGGAAGAGGCGTTTCCGTGTTTGGAGGCATTTGGTCATCAAATGCCCTGCAGAGCCAGCACAGATAGGCTCCGACCCTATGTTGTGCTCAGAACAGCCCTGGAATTTCTAACAAAGACTATCGATGATGCAAGTCCTTTAGCACTTGCAGCTTACCAAGCGCTTGCAGGCATATTCACCTTTGGCTTTTCTTCTTTAATCCAATAGATGCTCAGCTCTGCCTGTCTGTCCGAGCACAAGATCAGGGTAGGGGAAGCAGAGATGAGTGGAACAGTTTCCATCTTAGGAGTTTATGAGTTAATAGCAGGGCTAAGTTCACTGCAGGACAAGCAGAATGTGACAAAGGCTCTGAGAGAGTCCGGCAATGAAAATATGTTGATCCTGTCCCTTCCCATGTCCTTGGTGTCCTTTTCTTTCTTGCATTTCCAGTCCCTGTGGTTTTGCTGGATTCTGCAGGGCTGGGGTGGGGGTGGTGACTGGAAAGGCTTCCTGAATTGGAAGCCTTGACGTTAAATTAGTGCTCAAGGGAGCTAATGTAAAGTAACAGGGGAATCTTGGCAAGAACTCGCATTGAAGAGGAAAGCAGAGAAAGAGCAGCCACGTAGAGACTGAGTATTGATGAGAGAGAGGGGAAGGGAGCCAGGAACTGCAGTGTCACAGAAGATAAGGGAATTTCAGCAAGAAGGTCAGGGAGGTGGGGAGAGAGAAAAGACCACCAGATTTGGTGACTGGGAGGCTGTGGTGACACTTGTGAGAGCAGCTTCAGTGGAAAGGTGGGGCTAAAGCAGGAGCACAGGGAGGGAAGGGTGAGGAGAAATACAGATGTGGGTGTGAGCGGCCCTCTCAGGAGAGTCACAGTCACAGAGGATGTGCACACGCTCAGTCCCCTGCTGGAGAGCGTGGTTCCAGTTCGTTTTATAAGCACGGAGAAACGAGAGTACATGAGAAGGCTGAAAGAAAGGATTAGAGAGAGCGAGAGAGAAAGAAAACTTATGAGTAAAGTTGCAAGAGGGAGAAGGAGGAGTTGGATCGAAGCCCCCAAGGAGATGAGAGCTAGGATTGAGGTCATTGTGAAGGGGTTAGTTCTGACAAGAAGGAGACTTTTTCTTTCTTTTATCCAGTAGGAAGAAAAAGAGATCTGTGAAGATAGAAGTTTTGAGGTGGAGAAGAGAATGCTTTCATTGAACTGTGTGTGTCTTTTCTTATCGGGTTATACATTAGTTTTATTTATTTATTCCACAATTGGTGACTGTGTTCTACTGTGGGCCATGCACAGGCACTAAGAATTCATAAATAAAGACCAAGTTGCTGCCCAATGCTACAATGTAGTATTTATTAGTAATGCAGTGATTATTTCTATGTCCATCTCTGAATCAAACTTCAAGTTCCTTGAGGGCAGGCACTGTCTTATTTATCTTTGTATAATTAGGGCCAGGCTTGGTACAAACTAATCAGTAGAAGTGTGGTGATAAAAGCATGCGAGCCACCATTTTTGGCCCTCACCCCTGAATGGTGGGTAGGCAGAGGTTGCTCTCCTCATTCTAGGGGTGGGGAAACTGAAGTTCAATGAGAAATCTCTCACTTGCTCAAAGTCATACAGCATATGGTATAACAGGGAATTGAACCTGGTTCTCAGACCCCTCATACTTCTCATTGCTAGCCCTGTGCACCAAAAGCTTCCTCTCTGGACAGTTCTGATCAGGATGTGACCTTGGGCTTTGGCTTTGGCTTTGGCTATCACTGGGTGGTAGGTGGGTCTAACAAAGACCTGGTGACCATTTCCAGGCTTTGCATCAGTGTCTTATGAGGAAAAGCATCAAGGAAAGGAATAACTTCAGTAAGGACTGGGACAGTGAGTTAAGTCACAGTTACGGTAAACCATAGTGCTGGCTGGAGTTGGAGATCTGAGGGACGGAGTCTTGAAGGTGGAGCAAGACCTGGGTTGGAATTTCTATGTGACTGTGGGTCATTCAAAACCTTTCCAAACCTTAGCTTTCTCATCTACAAAGTGGGTATAACAATATCTGCTTTACCTTGCCCACAGGCTTATGGAAAAATGCAAATAAGATATATAAAGGATTTTGTAAGTTGCAAAGTGCTGTATAAAAGGGTATTTTTTTGGGGGGTGGTTCATGACCTATGAGCCGCTCTATGCTTCAGGTACAGGTTTTGTAATAAGTATGGGTCAGAGCTGCTCTTTTGTCTTAATCATTTGAGATCTTAGGAACCAAATAGCCATCCCAGATCTTGTGGTAAACACTTCTTAGGATCAGAGCCAGTTGAAAGTAGTGGAGCCCAGATGCTTGGTAATCCATAGCCAATCTCCAAGCACCAGAAAGTGTGAATTCCTAGTGAGGTAGCCATCAGCTTCGACAGCAAGGATGTTTCTGGCTTGCTTTTTCTCAGCAGCAGAGGAAATTCATCAGCACTGATTTAAAGTCCTAGTGACCTCATATGTCACCACCATACTCTGTGGAAGTATGACTGCCCCAGGCTTTGCCCAGGGTCACCCTGGAGCTGACCAGCTGTCTTTTGTTATGTTCGACCTTGAAAACTGGGCTGTCCCAGGGTGAAAAGTAAATCATGCAGAGGTTTAGAGTACAAACAGAAGGCAATGAGGGTTTAAAGGAGGCTGCAGTGGTCTGATGAGAGCAGTGCTAGGTCTGTGAAGGCTGAGTGCACTCTGCATGAACTGGTTGCCCAGGGGACTCTAAAACTGCCCCCATCTCCACCACTGCTCCTCTAGCTTGGACCCTCATTATCTAGTGGTAGTTGCAGTGACAGCCCCTTAGTTTGTAACCCCTTGTCTCTAGTTTGCTTTCATCCCAGCTGCCCCCAAACCGTTGCCAAATAGATGTGCTAAAATATAAATCTGATTGTGCTATGTTCTTTTTTTTTTTTTTTTTAAAGATTCTTAGAAAATACCGAAAAGATTTATTCCCACAATAAACACTGGATACTGATACTGTTTGGATCTTTGTCTCTTCCAAATCTCATGTTGAAATTTGATCTCCAGTGTTGGAAGTGGGGCTGAGTGGCATGTGTTTGGGTCATCGGTGCAGATCCCTCATAAATGGCTTGGCGCCCCCTGTACAGTAATGAACGAGTTCTCGCTGTATTAGTTCACGTGAGAGCTGGTTGTTTAAAAGAGCCTGGGCACCCCCACCTCTCTCTCTTGCCATGTGACATGCCTGCTCCTACTTCGCTTTCTGCCTTAAATGGAAGATCCCTGAAGCCCTGACCAGAAGCAGATGCTGGTGCCACGCTTCTTGAACAGCTTGAAGAGCCATTAACCAAATTTTCTTTATAAATTACCCAGCCTCAGGTATAGCAATGCAAACCGGACTAAGACAGATACTTCCTTAGCCAAGCATTTAGAATATGGTGGAGAATAGGACCCAGCCTCAGCTCTCAAAGGATGGAAGAAACACACAACCCATAATCTGCACAGCCAGTGTGCAAAGAATGGAATTACTAGAGTATAGACTCCAGGATTGTTGCTGACTTTGTTTACCATTGTCTCCCCCATCACCTTGATTAGTGCACATTTGGTGCTCAGCAAATAATTGTTATAGGGATGAATGTATGTCCTTACTTTTTGATGGCTTCCCATCCCGGATGACATCCCAAATCTCTGGATTTTAATAAGAAACTCTTCTTGATCCAGCCCCTGTCAAAATATCCAGCCTCACCTTCTCCTGTTCTCTCCCTGTATACTGCACTTTCATCTGTGCCTAACCAATGAAACTATCATGTTGTTTGATACTTCTGAGTCTTTGCACATGCTTGTTCTGCTTCCCTTTGCCTTTGGCTGCTTGGACAACTAATACCCATTCCCCAATAGCTAATAAGGATGATGTTGTATGTTTGTCTTAGTATTCCTTCCATCCAGCCTTACAAACATGCCTCTTCTTTCTTTCTCTTTTGAGTTTTTCTTTGCTTGGTGTTGTTACTCACCTTCCTTGGCTCTTTTGAGCTGCTTTTCCATCCTGAAGCCCTTTCCCACCCTACGCCCCCCTTACCTCCCCTGGCCTTGATCCCTCTTAAGAGTTTGGGTCTGGAATTTGTAGGGCTGCAGGGGGCCTGGATGTAGGCTGTGATGAACTCTGACCTCCATTTTGCCTTTCCTAAACAATTTTTCTTTCCCACATTGGCCCCAACCAGGCAGCTGGACCTTTCTGCCAGTTCTACTTGTACAAAACCATACCCTGAGTAGGGTCTGGATTTTGTCAATCCCATTGCCCAGGAATTGGACTCTGTATCTTGGACTCTTGGCCACTGTTTGGGACCTTGTTCTGAGTGGCTGATTCCCCTGTGTAATGCCACCTGCTTCATTCCGGGGTTGGCTGCTGCTTGGAGCTTCTTATTTGGAGGCCGTCTGATCAGTGGGACCTCTTTGTTGTTGGCACTTGCCTGAATTAAGCCTCTCTTTGCCAGGCTCCATCGGTTACTTTGTACTGGATGGCTGCCTTAGGAGCCAGCCCTGTAGTCACCCCTCCTCCCCAAAGATTATTCCCGTCTGGTTCCAGCCTCTTCTTTGCCTGCATTGTCCTGAGCCCCTCAGGCCTCGCCTGGTAGGCACCCTTGAAGTAGATGAAGACAAAACATTGTTCTTGTCACTTCCTGGGAAGCAAAAGTAGGCCATTCCCTTGGGATACAGCCTTCAGAACCCCCAAACCCAAGGCCAGTTGGTAGAGGGACTGCTGAATTGTGACTAGAAGGGAAAGGTTAGTCTTTGTTTGGTTACATAATTCCCTTGTGTGATGCAGTGATTCTCTCTGTGGGGACACTGTCAGTGGTGGTGGCCACCTCCTGCATCTGCAGGTTGCTGGTTTTTTTTTTTGTTGTTGAGACGGAGTCTTGCTCTGTTGCCTGTGCTAGAGTGCAGTGGTGTCATCCTAGCTCACTGCAGCCTCAAACTCCTGGGATCAAGCAATCCACCTGCCTCAGCCTCCCAAGTAGCTGGGACTACAGGTCCGTGCTACCGCGCCTGGCTAATTTTTTCTATTTTTAGTAGAGACAGGGTCTCGCTGTTGCTCAGACTGGTCTTGAACTCCTGACCTCAAGCAATTCTTCCACCCCAGCCTCCCAGAGTGCTAGGATTACGGGCGTGAGCCAGCATGCCCCACCTGGAAGAGATCTCTTTTTACTGGATGTCTGATATCATCCAAGATTGAGAGAGGCTGGCTATGGGTAGCAGAAATGGAAGGAATCAGAGATATCTTTGCAAAAGAATCACCTTTTACAATAATTAATTGTGAAGCCTCTGGTTTTTCAGAGGGGCCAGATGTATAAGGAGAAAGCAAAGCAGGAGGCAGAATGGGGGCCCACTCACAGGTGCTGGGAGGCCACTGTGGCTCCCATGGGGACCTTCCCATATGCTACTACAGGAGATCCTGCTGGCTAGGGAAATTTGCTTATGGCTGCTAAAGAAAATGTATGTGTCGGCTGGGCCCGGTGGCTCACGCCTGTAATCCTAGCACTCTGGGAGGCCGAGGCAGGTGGATCGCTCAAGGTCAGGAGTTCAAGACCAGCCTGAGCAAGAGCGGGACCCCATCTCTACTAAAAATAGAAAGAAATTATCTGGCCAACTAAAAATATATACAGAAAAAAAAAATTAGCTGGGCATGGTGGCGCATGCCTGTAGGCCCAGCTACTCGGGAGGCTGAGGCAGTAGAATCGCTTAAACCCAGGAGTCTGAGGTTGCTGTGAGCTAGGCTGATGCCACGGCACTCACTCTAGCCCGGGCAACAGAGTGAGACTCTGTCTTTAAAAAAAAAAAAAAAAAGAAAGAAAATGTATGTGTCATAGCCAGCACTCCCAAGATTGGGTGAGGAAAGTACCTCACTTCAAAAAGGTAGTCATTTTTGAGTATCTTCTCTGTGATTTTATTTCCTTGTGGTCCCTGCTGGGTCATTTCTTATTAATAGTATGGAGCATGTGCATCATTTGAGGATAAGGTCTGCATGAGGGGGCAACAAATAGGGGCAGGACTTAGAAGAATCAAGAGACTTTACATTGTGACTTGATCCTTGAGCAAGCTGCTTTACTTTTCTGAAGCTCAGGTTTTGCATCTGTCAAATAGATAAAATAATACTTAGTAGGTTTCCCTCTCTAAGTTGTCAAAATTATGTCATGAATGTAAAAGCATTTTGTAAACTACAAAGCAATAAACAAATGTACATTTTGTTAGTAGATTTCTTATGTGGGTTTTCAGGAAACTTTAATTTCTTGCAGCTCTTTGGAAATCATTATCAGTTATCGCAGATCTGGAGTTTCATATGAATCATTTCCATGATTCTTATGTTCTTCTTTATCCATTGGTACTTGTCAAGTACCCAGGGTGCATTCATTACTTACTTAACTTGGACTTGGAATGTGACAACAGGGAGGACACAGAGTCCTAAAGCTTTTCTAAATGGGGTGTGATTGGTAGGATATAAATTCCCTACAGGTTGGAGCTGAGGACTTGTGAGCAGAGAGATGTAGAGGCAGTGTCAGGTAAAAGAGTTGTTAGCCAAGTCTCTTGAGTCTTTGAGAGTGCGTCTTAGAGGAGATGAAATGTGAAGGCGTGGGCAGACTGAGTTGCATAGGTAAGCAGATCAAGCCTCTTTAGGCCCCTGAAGGATCTAGGGGAAAGCACTAGTTCCCTCTAAGGTGATAAACTGAGGTTACTGTTGGCAGGCTTGCGTCTAAATTTGTCAGGACATGAACAGAAACTTTTCAAAGAAGATAGACTAATGGCCAACAAACATGAAAAAATGTTCAGCATCTCTAATCATCATGGAAATGCAAATCAAAACCATAATGAGACATCATTTAATTCCAGTGAGAATGGCCTGTATCAAAAAGTCCCAAAACAATAAATGTTGGTGTGGATGCGGAGAGATAGGAACACTCATACACTGCTGGTGGGACTGCAAACTAGTGCAATCTCTGTGGAAAGCAATATGGAGATACCTCAAAGAGCGACAAGTAGAACTACTATTTGATACAGCATTCCCATTACTGGGCATCTACCCAAAGGAAAAAAAGACATTCTATAAAAAAGACATCTGCACTAGAATGTTTATAGCAGCACAATTCATAATTGCAAAGATGTGGAAACAACTCAAGTACCCATCAATACATGAGTGGGTTAATAAAATGTGGTATATGTATACCATGGAGTTCTACTCAGCCACAGAAAACAATGGTGGTCTAGCACCTCTTATTATCCTGGATAGAGCTAGAGCCCATTCTACTAAGTAAAGTATCACAAGAGTGGAACAACAAGCACCACATGTACTCACTATCAAATTGGTATTAATTCATTAATACTTATGTGCACATATAGTAGTAACATTCATCAGGTGTCAGGCTGATGGGGGGAGGAGGGGGAGGGTATATACACACCTAATGGGTGCAGTACACACCGTCTGGGGTATAGACATGCTTGAAGCTCTGACTCCGGTGGGGCAAAGGCAACATATGTAACCTAAACATTTGTACCCCCATAATATGCTGAAATAAAAAAATTACAAACATCTAAAAAAAAAGACTTGATTGGAAACAATAGAATTTTAAAAGAAAGAATAATAATGATAGTTCCTATTTATTGAACATTGACTATGCCTGCTCCTACTTCGCTATCTGCTTATTTGTTGAACATTAACCTATTATGTTAAGCACTTTATAAACATCACTTATAATTCTTAACACACTCCTGTGAAGCAATATGCTGTTTTTTTTAATTTGAGAAGTAGCTTTATTGCCATAATTCTTATAACTTTTCTTTTTTTTTTTTTTGTATTTCTGAAATTTTCTTTTTTCTTTTTTTTCTTTTTTTTTATTTCAGCTTATTATGGGGGTACAAAAGTTTAGGTTATGTAACAGGTTCAAGAAGCAATATGCTATTTTATCACTATTTTGTAGATGAGGGAACCAAGACTTGGGGAAGTAACTTGTCTGAGGACAAAGCTAGGAAATAGCAGAGCTCACTCAGTGGCAGCATTGTGGATTAGAGGATATACAGGTGACCAGATGGTGGTTTTCCAGGTTTGGAAGGCAAATATGTGACTTTGAAATGGTGCTCACCCTACTCTACCCCCTAGAAGTCCAGATGGTGCAAGAGAGGCAGAGCCTATGACAGCTCATTCTTCCCTCCTTGGTGCCTAGACACAGACTAGGGAAGGTGAGCAGAGCCATGCAAGAGGATTTCCTTCCCCAGAAACCACCCTTTAAAGCCAAGACAGTAAAGAATGCCCTTGAAAAGCCTTGAGAGAAAAGATATTTTAGTTCCTCTTGGTTCTTTGTTGGGTTTCTATTCTGTTTCTATTCACAGTGGCAGCAAGTATGAGTTTTGGAGTATTTCAATCCCAGCCCCTTTACCTGAAAATCCAAATTGTACCACTTTATAAGGCTCAGGTTAGTGCTTACCCAGTTGAATCTTTTCTAGACAACTCCAGTTGCCATTTCACGTGTAAGCTACTTGAGGATAGGTAGCATATCTTAATTGTAGCTGTATCTTTGGTGCTTGGCACTGTGCCTGTCAGAAAGCAAGTGGTTGGGATTTGTTATTGAATTGAACGGAAATCTCTCTGTACTTAAAGTTTGAATCACCTATTAGTGCTTGATTGTATTGTAACATCTGATTATTTCATGTGTGGTGGTCTTCCAGAGGAGAGTATATGGTGCTGCAGAGTGGGTACTATATCTTATGATTTTTTGAACATCATACCCTATTAGGCAGGGAATGAGGGACTAGGTCACAACAGCAGGTGCTCTGAGAAGCTTTGGGGACTTCAGCTCCACCCACTCCGAAGCAGGCTTGGAAAAGTCTGTCATGGGATAGCTGGGTTGGTTGCTAACAGAGTTGTGATATATTATTTCTGGAGGGAGAGGGACAAAAACAGAACGCTGACTCCTCCAGTAGTCTCAGCATGAGGGTCATAGAAGTATAAGCATCTTTTTCCATCTGCATTACTCCATTCCTCAAACACCTGTGTAAGGGTAAGAGCACAGAGGCGCGCAAATGGTACATTTCCCTTTGCACCCCTCAAGGTGAAATTTCTGCTGTTGCATGGGGACTTGTGGGAGCAGTTCCGAAGTTACTGCTGTATAGTGCATTTATCATTCTGCTCCCCTTGGCATATTTTGCCAAGCTGCATAATTTCCCTGTTCCTTCCTACACTCACCAGCTCCATGATGATGATGCATCTGGTGTCCACAGCCTCCCTGATCAGGGTCTGTGGTACAGTGGAAGGAGCAATGCATTAGCTAATAATGACAGCAGGTGGCATTCACCAAGTCCCCGTGGGTGCCAGATTCTCTAGTAAGCACTTTCTAGACACCATCTCTTTAACCCTCATGAGTTGAGATTATTATTCCTCAGTTTGCAGATGAGAAGAGTGAGATTTGGAGGTTCCAAGGTCATATGGCTAGTAAGTGACAGAGTCACCATTAGAACCCAGATCCTACTGCAGAGCCTATGCCATTATTAAATACCAGGATTCCATTTTGAATTCTGATGTTAACTCTCTATGGGACCTGGGATCAGAGACTTTTTGCTTTCCCTGGGCCTCAGTTTCCTGATCTGTGTAATGAGAAGCAGTCCCAAGGGTTCTTCCAAAATTGTAAGGCTAATACCATTTTGTTTTGGTTAGAGCTCTAACCCACCTGGAGACTGATTTCTTTTCACCTTTGAGATGTTTTATTGTTTTGTTTTATTGTGACAGGCTAACTGCTATGTATTAATTCCAAAGCAACAACATTAATATCAGAAAATTAAGAGAATACATAGTACAAATTAGTATGAATCAGTGCTGTCCAGTAGAACTTTCTATAGTGATGGAAATGGTCTGTATCAGTCCGGTACAATAGCTGATAATCACATGTGGCTACTGAGCACTTGAAATATGGCTAGTGTGACTGAGAAACTGAATTTTAAATTTTACTTAATTTGAATGGATTCAAATTTAATTTGAATGGATTCAAATTTCAATAGCTACATGTGGCTAGTAGCTACCATACTGGACAGGGCAAGTATAGATATTATAATAATTTAAAGCTAAATAGAATATAGAATAGATTCTTCCATTCCCATCTCTTCTTTTTCTCCTGTGTTCCAACCAAGGCTTCTGATTTCCATGTTGATATTTCTAGAGGTGCAATGCCTGATGTACTATTACATTTGTATTGTGCTTTCAGCACAAACATATATTATTACGTCATTTGGTTTCCTGCCTGTGAGGCATATGGAAAAGATGGATAGTGCTATGTGTATTTCTCAGATAAGGAAACTGAGTCACAGAGAAGTTTAATGTACTAGTAGTAGCTGAAAAAAACACTTATTGAATAAGTGACTTATCTAAAGCCATTTTTGGAGCAGTAGAACCAGGACTGGAAATTTATGTCTTCTGTTTCCCAGCCTATGTTTCCTCTAGTTTTCCTATCATTGGTGTGTCAAGCATAGAATTGAGAGACTCTGCTCATTAGATAATTCATGTAATGTTAGGCGGGGAGCTTTTCTTTTCATTTTATACCTTGCTGTACTATTTGATCTTTTAACTCTATATAGGCTTTCTTTCAATTATAATGATAAAGAAGGTATTTGGAAAAGTTTTATGAAATGTTATGAGTCAGTATAATAGAGCTGTTCCTGTTTTGTAGATGTGAGAACTGTCATGCTAATCAAACAGAGAGAGGTAGGTTTTTCATGTGAGATCTGTGGTCAGAAGAGGATTAAATCCCATCTCCATTCCAATTTTGATATTGGTGGAATAGTTTCTTTCAGATAAGTCCTCCCACAGAAAACAACTATAAACTCAGACAAAAATGTAAAAAACCACTAGTTGAAGGAACTGGGGGGTGACCAAAAGTAGGCACATTCATAATAAGTGTGAAGGTCCCAGAAGTTAAGACTGAGGAACTGTTCCAGATTGAAGGATTCTAAGGAGACATGGAACTAAATGAAATATGCATTTGTGAACTGGGTCCTTTTGTTGTAAAGGATATTACTGGGACAATTGGTGGAATCTAGATGGAGTCTGAAGCTTTGTTGGAAGTTACATATCAGTGTCAGTTTTTTAGTTTTGATAGGTTGAATTGTTAAGTAGAGAGTGTTGTTGATTTGGTGACAAACATACTATAACATATGTTAGAGTGATGGGGCATCAGTTTAGCAACTTGCTCAGAGACAATTCAAACAAAAAAAAATAGAGAAGGAATATAGAGCAAAGATAGTAAATGTTAAGATTTGGGGAATGTGAGTAAAGGATGAACAGAAGTTCTTTGTATAGTTCTTGCAACTTTTTTGTAGGTTTGAATGTATTTCAAAATAAAAAGATTTTAAGAACTTCAAACTAAACAATAATGAAAATAGAGTACATCAACATTTGTGGGATGTAGCTAAAGCAGTACTTTGAGGGAAATTTATATCTTTAAATGCATATATTAGAAAAGAGAAAGGACTAAATCCAGTCTCTTAAGATTCCATCTTTAGAAGTTGGAAAAAGATGAAAACAATAAATCCAAAATAAGTAGAAAGAAGGAAATAATAAAGACAAGAACAGAAATTAATGAAATAGAAAATAGAGAAAAATAAAAATACTAAAGCAATTATTTGAAAATATCAACAAAATTGATGTAGCTCTAACTGGACTAACCAAGAAAAATGAAAGAGATCACAAAATACCAATATTAGGAATAAAAGTAGCTATATCATTACAGCTTCTACAGACATTAAAGGAGATTAAGGAAATATTGTGAGCAACTTTATGCCAATAAATTTGGCAACTTAGATAAAATGGATTAATTATTTGAAAAAATACAATGTACCAAAACACAAGATGAAACAGAAATACAAATAAAAATGGAAAATTTGAATATCCCTATATCTAGTAAAGAAATCATTTCATTATCAAAAACTTTCCCACACAGAACTCTCTAGGCATAGATGGTTTTTCTGATAAATTTTATGAAATATTTAAGGGAAAAAAGCACCAGTTTTACACAAAATCTTCCAGAAAATAGAGGAAGAGGGGACACTTACCAACTTATTTTACGAAGTCAGCATAGTTCTGATACTAATACCCAACAAAGACATTACAGAAAAAGAAAATTATAGACTAGTATCCTTCATGAACATAGACACAAAAATCTTTAACAAAATATTAGCAAATTAAATCCATTAATATTTAAAAAGGATAATGTATCATGACCAAGCTATGTTATCCTGGGATTGAAAACTTGCTTTTTTATTTATAAAGCAATCAGTGTAATTCACCACATTAACAAAATAAATGAGAAAAAGCAGAATAATAATTTTAACAGATATAGAAAAATCATTGCTAAATTTAACACCCATTTGTGATTAAAAAAAACTCTTAACAAATTAGAAATAGGAGAGAATTTCTGCAGTCTAATTAAGTACATTTATAAAGTGCTAAAATCATAATCGATGGTGAAAAATGTAATGTGTTCCCCCTTAGATCAGAATAAGGCATGTGTGTCCTCTCTTACCATTCTTATTTAATATTATACTGGATGGAGGCCAGTCTAGCCAATGCCATAAAACAGGAAAAAGCAATAAAAGGCTTAAAAATCAGAAAGGAAGAGGTAAATATTTTTCTGTTCACAGATGACATTATTGTTGAGATAGAAAATCTTAAGGAATCTATAGAATACTATTAGAACCAGGAAGGCAATTTTGCAGGATACAAAGTCAACACACAAAAATCAATTATGTTTTTATATGGCAGCAGCAGCAAAGAATTGAAAAGTTTTTACAAAGCAATTTCTTTTATAATTACATCAAAAAGCATAAAATATGTAGTTATACACTTAACAAAAGTGTGCAACACCTGTAAAAACTGCAAAACACTGCTGAGAGAAGTTAAAGAAGACCAAATAAATGGAGAGATTTATCACATCATGCATTGGAAGACTCAATGTTGTTAACTTGTCAGGTCTCCCCAAGTTGATTTGTAGATTTAAAGCAAACCCAATCAGAATCCCAGGAGTCTTTTTTTTTGGGTGGGGGTAGACATTGATAAGTTGATTCTAACATTTATATGGAATTATAAAGGGCTGTAACTATCCAAAATAATCTTGAAACAGAAGAATAAAGTTGGCAGGATTCACATTACCTGACTTCAAGATTTACTACAAAACTACAAACTTACCAACAACAAAAAACAACCCAATACAAAAAGGCAAAGGACTTGAATAAACATTTCTCCAAAGATGATATACAAATGGCAAACAAGCGTGTGAAAAGATGCTTAATATCACTAATCATTAGGGAAATGCAAATCAAAATCACAATGAGATACCACCTAATACCTATTAGGATGCCTACTATTGGGGAAAAAAAAAGAAGAAAATAACATGTGTTGGCCACGATGTGGAGAAATAGGAACCCTTGTGTTTTATTGGTGGGAACTTGAAATGGTGCACCTGCTGTGGAAAATAATATGGCAGTTTCTCAGAACATCAAAAGTAGAATTACCTTATGATCCAGCAATTCCACTTCTGGGTGTATATCCAAAAGAACTGAAAACAGGCTCTGGAGGAGATATTTGCATACCCATGTACACAGCACTACTATTCACAATAGCCAGAAGGTGGGAGCAATCCAGGTGTCCAAGGAGGGATGGATGGATAAACAAAATGTGGTGTATACATACAATGGAATATCATTCAGCCTTAAAAAGGAAGGAAATCCTGACAAATGCTACAACATGATGAACCTTGAGGACAATTATGCTAAGTGAAATGAGCCAGTCACAAAAAGACAAATACTATATGACCCCCACTCGTGAGGTACCTAGGGTAGCCAAATTCATAGAGACAGAAAGTAGAATGGTAGTTGTTAAGGGCTGGGGGAAGGGGGAAATGCAGACTTATTGTTTAATGGATACAGAATTTTATAATAGTTTTGTAAGATGAAAATAGTTCTGGTGATGGTGGTGGTAATGGTTGTACAACAATGTGAATGTACTGAACACCACTGAGTTAGGGTTAGAGTTAGGGTACTGTACCCTTAAAAATGGTTAAGATGGTAAATTTTGTGTTATGTGTATTTTGCCACAATAAAAATATTGGGAGAAAAACTCATCAAAGCATATGTGAAAGACACTTCTATCTGCAACTTATTTTGAAACACATTAAAAAATATGGATTGATAAATGGAGAGAGGGATGGCCTGATTATGTGATGAAGCAAATGCAGCCAAACATTAACTGTAGAATCCAGGTAGTAGGAATATGGGTGCTAATTGTATACAAGTATTTAAGCCTTTCCATATATTTGAAAATTTTTATAATAAAATATTGGGAGAGAAACAAATTATTAGAAAAAAAAAACCCTCCTGTTTCTAATGATTTTGGTCACAATTCAGCAGAAGTACAGTGACTTTGAGCCTGCCTTATCTGTGGGTGATCTGACATTGGGCAGTGGTTTGCACTTACTTTCTCCAGTGTGAGGCTGATGGAAAACTATTAATAGAAAGGGCCCCTCAAGACTGATCACCATTTTTAAAAGAAACGAGTGTGTGTGGGATTGGGTAGAGGGTGGGAAACTGACATTGTTTGAGGGCTTCCTTACTTAACATTCTATATGTACACTGTCTGATTTATTTCTGCTAATAATATTGTTAGGTACACACTATTATCTCTGTTTTACAGATTGGGACACTAGAAGTCAAAGAGGCTGAGCATCTGGCCCAAAGGCTGCACAGTGTATCAGTGGCAGAGCTGGGCCTGCCACCCAGATACATTGACTTCTAGTGTGCTGTCCTTTCTGCTATCCCAGGTGGCCTTGCTAGCATCCTGGGATACTGATGTCTTGCCCATGAGGACAGGAATGTTGAGGGAGCAAGGTGGCTTGGGTTTCCTCTTTTTGCTCTGAAATGTGCTCTTCCAACTGTTGCACCTACTAGATTGAACTGTTTGCTAGGCCCCTTACCATTCAGCTTTCCTCTTCATTGTTAGACTGGCAGTGGGAAGCAGGAACCAGGCTGGGGAGTGCACTGCCTGTTTTATTAGAAAGTTTTTCTGGGGCTCTTTCTTCTGTAATTAACACCTTTAATTCAAAATAAAAGAAGTAAATAACAGTTCCTTCTGCTGTTTTTACAGCTGAAAATCTTTGTGACATTCCTGGTTGCATGGCCTGGTGATGTCTGAGCATTAGACTGAGAAAGGGACTGACAACACCATTACCAAAGAGGTTTTCACAAGGGAATGGCCAAGTCTATAATAGCCATCTGCTACCAGATGGACAGGGTTCCACTGAGCTATGGATTTGACCCAGAGGCTGTCCTGTTCTTTGTGTTTGCACTTTTGGGATATCCCTCGTGTCATTGCTCCCTTCCAGCTCATTGACTCTCCCTCTCTGCCAAAGACTGTCCCATCCCTCAGGAGTCACACTGCCTGTGATGCCTGGGCACACCTGGGTGATCCAGAGGAAGCTGATAGCACACTGTATTCATGCAGCAAGGTGGCACCGCAGCTTCTCTGCACTGAAACACCCAAATTAATTCACCGTTGTTAGCAGTCTTCCCACCTGAGAAGACTCATGGCAGTTCAGAGTATTCCAGTGCAAGTGATAGGGCTTAGGAGAGGTGGATTTTTCTGTCCACACTCAAATGCTCTTGTCTGATTTACCTTGATACTTCATTATCTTGGAAACCAACAGGCTCAGGAGAGAGGTGGAGACAGGTCAGTGGGTGAATAGAAGTCAGAATAATGAAGTCTATTTTCCTTTTTAAATTGGAAAGGAAAAAACATGTTTCTATGCTTGTCATCTAAATTGTTTACTATTAAAATATGCTTTTCTATTCGTCTTTCCCGTACCCTAATCTTCCTTTCTCCTTCTCCTTGTTCTGCCACTCTCTCTTCCTCCTGTCCTTGCTTTACCTTTTACTCTTTTATCATTTGTTTTCTTAGAATATGTAGATATGGAACGGTAGGAAAAATATAGCACACCAGACTCCTGCTCTCCTTCCCACGGCATGGTAATAGTCACCGTCTCACAGAGGGAGCCCAGGATGTAACATTCACTCATTCAGAATTTATCACATTTGTTACGCTCTGTCCTACAACAGTTCACTGTCTGATGAGAGTATATCTATTGCCAAGCTAAAGAGGGCCAAGAAACCAAGGCAGAAATTTCTTATCTTTCCCTAACACCCATGCGTCCACACATCAGCCTCTCCCATAAAGTATCCCTGCCTGTCTCCTCCGGTGAGCAGTATGGATGTTTGCAGCTTTATTCACGTATCTACTTAGCATTAGATGCCATTTCACTTTCTTTATAGAACTTTGGTTCTATATCACCCAATGTATCCACATATTCCTAAGATGTCCTCTTTCTCTGTTTGCGCACTGTCAGTTACTCCTGACTCCAAGTATAAACTTCGTATTTCCGCATGTTTCTGTCATTGACAACTGAATAGCTGAAGTATCCTGCCATCTCGGGCAGGGAGACCCTTGAAAGGCGGAAGAGGCTAGGATCCCTCCTAAGGTCAGAGGTCTAGAGTCCCTGAAGAGCCAGGGATTCTATAATGTAACACATGGAACTGGAAGTCAGGACCCTTGAGTTCTAGACCCAATTTGCCAATAACTGGCTGCATGGCCTTCAACAAGTCAGTTTGCTTTTTGGGTCTCAGTTTTCCTATCTCAAGCTTAGGTGCCTGCAGGGCTATAGGTGTAAGCTGAGTTGCTTATAATATATTGTGACCAAGCCAAACTCCTACCCAGGTATATTGTCTTTTAAAACACTTGGTGGGCCAAACCAATGATAGGCAAAACAAAAAATGTCTTAGGAGTGTATTTAACAGTCTTCTCCTTTTCTCTCCATGGCGTGCCTGAGACCACAGTTGCAGAGGGAAGTTTTAGGACCAGTCTAGGTCCTCAGGGAAGTTACCATGAGCACAGTACCCTAGAACCAGTATCAGAGGTCCTAGTAACATGTTTGCTGGGCAGAGGGGCCTTTACCACTTGGGGTGGTAGAAGCTTGTAAGGGCATAATGGCCATTGGCTGCTGGAGTTGGTCCCCCAGAGGATCTCTATTTCCTGGTTACTGAAATCCCTAGTAGTCATGCCACTGAGCATCAGGGCACTATGCAGGAAGTATGAGGCCAACCCAGTCCTGCTTTGCCAACCATGTTGGACACATCCTGTGGGTAGAGAGATTTCTCAGACAGCTCTAGAATCCCAGGTTCCTAAAGTCTTTTTTTTTTTTTTTTTTGGAGACAGAGTCTCACTTTGTTGCCCAGGCTAGAGTGAGTGCCGTGGCGTCAGCCTAGCTCACAGCAACCTCAAACTCCTGGGCTTAAGCGATCCTACTGCCTCAGCCTCCCGAGTAGCTGGGACTACAGGCATGTGCCACCATGCCCGGCTAATTCTTTTTTGCTATATATATTTTTAGTTGGCCAGATAATTTGTTTCTATTTTTAGTAGAGACGGGGTCTCACTCAGGCTGGTCTCGAACTCCTGACCTCAAGCGATCCACCCGCCTCGGCCTCCCAGAGGGCTAGGATTACAGGCGTGAGCCACCGCGCCCGGCCCTAAAGTCTTAATATAACATAATCGGGGCCCTGGGTTCACACAGTGCTGGCTTTCACCCTCTTCCTGGGGATTACATATTAGATAGTTCTTATTGTTAGAAAGCTCAGCCTTGTATTGGTTTTATCACTACTCTGTGAGGTAGGTAAGACAGAGATTTTTTAAAAAACAAGTTTAAATTTGTGGTTATAAAAATAGTATATGCTCTTTGTAGAATTATAGAAAAGTACCAAAATCATCCATAATTTTACAACCTAGAGAAAACTACTTGTAACATTCTAATGTATTTTTCCATCTTTTTTCTACACATAATTTTTTAAAATATGAGATGTTATATATAGCATCTTTGCTTTATAGCCATATTTTCCACCTACAATTATATTGGGAACACTTCCACCATATTATTTAAATATTCTTTAAAATAATCATTTGACATTTAAAAATAATGTCCCATTATATGGATATGCCACAGTATATGTGATTATTTTTGGAAATTTAGGTTGCTTCCATGTTTTTGCTACTGAAAGTTATGCTATAATCAGCATTTTTGTGCTTAAAATCTTTAGTCAGATCTCCAATGATTTTCTCAGGAAAAATTGCTAGAAATATGATTCCTGGATGAAAGGAATTTTTAAAGGTTCTTGACATATATATATGTATATATGTATATATATATAATATGGTAATATGGCAAATATTATGAAAGTTTGCATTCTGATCTTGGATCTCTATGCTCATCACTGGTATAGTGGCAGATGCCTGGGTGTCTGAAGCACCTCATTTGAAAATTCCCTGTACCCACCAAATGGGGAATGGCTTTTAAAGTTATCCCTTGTGCTTTTGCTATCCTCAACCCTAAGGAATGGCACCCCTAACTCTGCAAGTCTCTCTGTGAGGAGCTTGTTGGTTTCCTTGGCCAGGGCCACACCCACGTCAGAGTGTAGGCCCTAGAGAGCAGAAAGCTTCATGTTGCCTTGGATTGACTCAGGGGCCAGAATTTTTTATTAGAACATGGAAAAATGCTGTTCTGTTACTTGTCAGATGAGAATGATGCATGTGAAGGCACATTGAAAGCTGTGAAAGAACTCTATAAATGTAATGTGTTATTGTTAGGGTTACTTTGGATTCAAATAATAATGCTGATATGACTACTAAGATATTACATAATGGTTTTGACACATTAGAGGGCTTTGATATTTGAATGAACCTTAGAGAGTATCTACTTTGGCTCCTTTATTTTACAGATAGGGAAACTGAGGCTCAGAGAACTTACTCATCTTAGACAATATCACCCAGGAGAATAAGCCTGGCAGCCAGGTCCTCACTTCTAACTCTATTTTGCCACATTCTTGGCTTATTCTAGAGCCAAGTGCAGCAATTAATTGTATGTTTGTATGTGCTTCTAAGCTACTGTTTAACATTTTTTACAAAATAGTTTTAACATCTTGCTTGTTATACCGATTTGCTTTGCATGCCCTTTAAAAAATAGATGGGGTCTTGGGAAATTTCAAGCACACTTACCATTAGATTATTTCTTCTTCTGAATAAGCGAGCCTGACTATGAACACATGTGCATGTATTCTTATAGGTACATAAACACCTAATGACAGTGGCCTTTGAGGAAATTCACTAATTGTAACCTCTAACCTCCCCACTCAGGTGTCCCCATCCCCTCTCTTTGCAGTATTACTTTCTAATATACTGCACTTTGCTCATTTGTTGTGTTTATTATTTATCTTCCTCTACTAAATTGTAAGCACCATGAGGGCAGGTATGGTGTTTTTGTTTGTTCGCTTGTTTTTGTCTCTTGACTTCTCAGTGCTTAAATTAGTGCATGGCACATAGTAGCATTTGATAAATATTTATTGAATTCATGAATTAGGAATAGGGCCTTTGTATTGGAGTGGGGACCTGGGATCTAATTCTGGTTTCTAATTGCCTGTGTAAGCTTGGGCAAGTCTGTCTTCTCTTTGTCTCCTTTTAGCATCTATAAAATAAAAGCATTGGTTCTCTAAGGTTCTTTCTAGCTCTGAAATTCCATGATGCCATACATTCTTAGTTTTTAAATGCTCAGTAGTAGAATTATTTTTTGTTTTATTTTCAAGTAAATTGTATGCAGAGCTTTAAAAAAACAGATAAAAATGTAACTGTTCTGATTGAATTGGGAACAGGGATAGGAAACTGGGGGGTGGTGGAATGAGGCCTTACCACTTGGCTGCCTACTGGGGTGTCCCCTCTATGGTAGCTCCTGAGGCCCATCCAAGGAACACGAGGGCTCTACAGGACTTAGTTAGAAAAACCTTTTAAATTAAGTGAGAAATGGGATCTGGGTCATGTCTCTGAGTAAAATTCTGTTCATGCTCAGATGTGGATTTGAAGGGAATATTGAATAATGAAAGAAAAGATGTGATGTTATATTAGGTGGTAGAATTATAGATAAAGTTTTCATTCTTCAAATAATTTCATTTATTGTTATGCAAAATAAAATCAGGGTAAATGTTTTTATTTATATAATTTTATTAGAAACTCATTTGGTTAAGGTTCCTCAATACACTTTGGTCTGTAGTTCTTTCTTCCATGGGTACAAATGTCATGTATCCTGAGGCCTAGAGATCTGTTTGAAATTGCCAGAGGATTAAGGGGTCTTTATGAAGTTTTTACATTAAGGTTCCCCTAGTCATGGTCCCGTTGCCTGTAAAGTGGACCATCGTTGAGGTTGATAGTAGAACTAATGTCTAAGCAGTGGGTCTTACCTGGAGGAGAATTGTCAGACATATGGGTTCAACATGACAGAGAATTAAAGATAAATGACATAGGCAGCTTTTCCTCTGAATGTATAACTGGATTGAACTCTGTCTGGGTTACCAGCTGGGAACAGCTAAGCTAATATTTACCTAGCTCTATGATCTGAATTGTTTGAGGGATGGTTTGGCTTGTTTGAATTTGAGTATCCATTAATAATCAAGAAATTGAAAGCTCTTGTTTTCTTGAGTATATAGTTACCGTGTATTATATTACCTTTTTATTAATATAGCAGCTAAAGAAACATTCAGAGTAAATTGTCCATAGACTCATTTGATTGGTACCCCTTCCTGGATAATAGCAGTGGTATATGTACCCAGACAATACCTTTCATTTAAGGATCTCAATACTTTAAAAAAATCCTAGATTTTTTTTTTATTATTCAATTTATTCTGAAAACCACTTGAGGCTTGTGAATTCCATGAGCGTTTTGACGCTGTATGTTTCAGAGAAATATAGCATAGAAGTACCACCTTTAGGAGAAATTTTCTTGTGGCTATTGTTCATAGAAAAAGCAGAGCCACTTGTTGATGGCTATTATTGATTGTCCCAGCTGACTGGTTCTGTCTGTTGCTATGGTAATTGTAGCACCATGTGGAATTATTCAAACTCAGTTTTTGCAAAAGATAGTTATTTTGATGATCCAAAATTTAAGGATCCAACAATGCTGAGAACTATTTTCCCAGTTTTCCTGCTTGTCTACCTTTATATTTATGATCCTTGAAACATCATATTTCTTTTTGCCTCAATTTAAAAGCTTTTAAAAGTAGTTTGTTCTTCAGTAGAGGATTTGTTTGCTTTTCTGTTTTGTTTTGAACTTAGAGGAATTTAGGTACTGTCTCATAGTAACAACTCCTTGTTTTCTCAACTGTTCATCACAACAATTTGGTGAAATATGGCAAAGATTATTGCTTCATTTTCTATATGAGGAAGCTGAAGCCCAGAGAGGTGAAGTGACTTTCCCAGGTACAATAACCAGTAGTGACTGAGCAAGTACTAGAACCCAGGTTTCTGGATTCCCAGTTTAGTGCTCTTTGCAGTAGAGGTCTAACTCAACATAAATCATTTTTCTTCCTCAGTTTGCCATTTGGATGTCACAAGATGACATTAATCAAGCAATATAGATTAAAATGAGAGAAAATCAATGAATTGGAACATTATTAAATTTGCAACCTTCTAAGCCCAGAGTTGTTTAAGCCTCCATTTAAAATGAAAGATGATAGAAATGAACTATCTTTAGATGGATTTATGATTAACCATGTGTGTCTTTTCCTTTGTGACCTATAGAACCTCAAACCATCTCTACAGGAAATTTGCTGTTACATTACAGCTGACTATTCATATTATTGTCTTCCTCAGTAGTTAACATTTTGTGGTATGCTGGAGGAAAATTGCATTTGGGTCATAAAATTAGACCTAACTTGACATCGAGTTTCATTCTAGGAAAATAGATATTTTTAAATCAAATGTTTTATTTTAAAACTTAGTTGCTATAAAACATTAATGTATAACTCAGTATAGCTTTTATCAACATGAACACTTTTTATTACATGGTTTCTCATGCATTTTAAAATATAATCATGCTTCTTAATTACAGCCACTGACTGAATTAGAAGGCATAAAAATATTCTATTTGTTCTGCATCTCCATTCCCACCCCAAAGCAGTAACAAAACAAGAAAAGACAAATCAAAACCAATAGCTTCTGAACAGCAACTAAGCTGTGCTGGATTGATTCTGCCACCTGATGGCAGAGGCCAAGAAATGTCTCAATTATTCCTTCACTACCTTCTTTTCCTTCTAGGCCCGATTCCTCCCCTTTCTTTTGTTATTGAGAGCCCAGAAAACCCCAGATATTTACTTTTTCATCTTTTTTAAAATTTTCCCTTCATTTTTAAATTTAGTGACCTCAGGAACATATTGCTCCTTTCCTTTTAATTTTCCATCCATCTCCTATTTATGAGTTTAAAAAAAAGTAACCTTAATTGTGGTTGCTAAGTCTGAGAGTCCTGCTAGTGAATGTGTGGGAACACCCTCTGAGGTGATGGGCTTTCAGCTGAAGGAACAGAAAAGGCCTATATTTGGAAATGAAGCACCAAACAGGAAAAGGCCTGGGGCCTTACGCTCAGAGGCTTCTGCACAGACCTCTGCTGCATCAGAACAGCATTTCTGTCTCTTCCTTCTTTCCCTAACAAACCTTCTTTTTCCAAAATATGAACATTTAAGATACATTAAAAAACCTATTTTTACCTAATTGTATTGTTTTTCTCTTAGGTTTAATTGACAACTTAGTTTTCTACTATTTTTACTGCAAACATGTTATAATTTGGGTGCTCTAGGGCAGTGATTCTCAAACTTAAGTTGCATCAGAATCACTTAGAGCAGCAGTCCCCAGCCTTTTTTGGCACCAGGGAATGGTTTCATGAAAGACAATTTTTCCATGGACCTGGGGGGTTTGAGGGGAGAGAAGATGGAACTCAGGTGGTAATGTGAGCAATGGGGAGTGGCTGTAAATACAGATGAAGGTTTGCTCGCTCACCCACCACTTACCTCTGTGGCCCAGGGGTTGGGGACCACAGACTTAGAGGCCTTGTTAAAATACAGATTGCTGGGCCCCACTCCCAGAGTTTCTGATTCAGTAGATCTGGGATGGCACTTGAGAATTTAATTTGTAACAAGTTCCCAGTTGGTGCTGATGCTGATGGTCTGGGACCACACTTTGAGAACCACAGCTCCAGTGTTACATATGGCCTTCCAGAGTGTAGATATTGAACCATTCTTTGGCCTGAGTCTCACAGAAGCCATTTTCTGGCATATGGCCTGGGTTCCAGGGTGCTACCTTTTCTTTCACAGCTGGGACCACTTGACCTTTAGGCTGAGACTTTGTTTAAGGATTATAATTGTGTTTTATTACTGTTTCTCCAGCTCTAAGAAGAGTGGCTAGGACATATTAAATGGTACGTATTTGAGGTGAGGGTGGGTAGTATTGCAAGGCAGTAGGCCTGAGATATTAAGTATCATTTATAGTATTTCCATGAGAAAAAGACTGGGGGTTATGAATAGGATACCTTACTCTGTGTGACATTACTTGTTTGTGAAGTAGACATATTTTTGCTCCCATGTCCCTTCTGGTAGTAGTCTGATTTTTAGTGCAGGTTAGCAGTTCATTAAAGATACTGCTATTGTTACAAAGGAAACAAAGAAAGGAGAAAATTATTTTCTGGGTAAATTTTACTTGGCAGTTTTATTGATTAGTTTTTATAATACTGTAGCTAGTCTTAACAAATGAAGAGAAAGAATACATGAAATACCCAAACAAGTGACAAATGGTAGCTGTTTTAGGGAGTGCCTGTGATGATGTTATCTAGCAAATTGCAAATGCAGAAGGAACAGGTGCAGTGCTGAATTGGGACACTAAATGGGCTCAGGAAATATAATACCATTTGGCTCTTCCTTGTGACCATTTTCTCCACTGTGTAATTGAGAGCAGTACATCATATGTCAGCTCAGTGGTGGACGTGATCGAAGAGTTCTCCCTTTGCCCGCCGATTACAGCTGATTGACGTGCAGGTAGAATCGCAGATCTTTAGCACTGTAAGGGCCCTTAGACACCATCCTAGTCCAACCCTTCCATTTATAGATGATGAAATGAGACCAAGATAAGGAAAAGACTTGCCTCAAATCACACATGTAGTAGGTGGCGGAGTTTGAACTTGAGCCTGTCTTCTGATTCTAGGCCGAGTGCCCCTCCAATTGTACTGTGCTGCCTTTCTCCTCACTGGTCTTACTCAACCCACTTGTAGTACTTTGGATTCCTTTGAGTTACCTATGGACAGCATCATTGGGGAAGAGAGTTTTGTATGCTTCTGTCTGAATGCTTCAAAAGCCATTTTCTAGCATGAGGAATGGGCTCAGTCTCTGCCATCTCTCCCCATGGCTGCAGCCATCTGATCTTCCTCTGCAGGCTTAGTCCTGGGCCTAATGTTGGTCAGGCAGATCAAAGAAGCTCAAGTCCAGATTGAAGGAGCCCAGGGTTGGCGGGGGTGGGGGTGGGGGGGGGGCAGTGATCAGTAAGATGTCATCTAGGCTGCTATCCCTGTCCTTACCTGCCCCAGTTCCTATCTTGTTACCGGTGCCTGAATCCTGTCTTGATAAGTTCCTATAGGGTTGGGGCCCTGCCTTGGTGTTGTCAACTCATTCTTAACTGTAGGAGAGTTGGGGAGAGGGTAGGAAGATAAGATTTGTTGAGCATCTATTTTGTGCCACTTACTTTACCTGCATCATATTATTTAACCTTCATCATTTCTATGAGTATTATGTCTGTTTTACAAATGAGGATACTAAGGCTCAGAGAGATCATGGAACTTGCTAAAGGCAACATAGCTAGTGAGTGGTGGAGTTGGGGTTCAGATTTGAGTCTGTGAGCTCCAAATCCCACACTTATTCCACTATACCTCTCAAGGCCTGTACTTTGCCTGTAAACCCAGTTTATTCATTTGTTCAAGGAGAATTTATTAAATCCTACTATATTCTAGCTACTGTGCTGGTTACTGAAGAGGCAGTTGCTGCCCACATGGAGCATGCCATCTATTGGATAAGATAAGGTAATTGTGAATATGTGTAGAGTGTCAAAAAATAGATGCTATGGGAATATACAACAGGCAAGCCTAATCTAGTCCAGGGTGGGGTGGGGGTACAAATCTTCCAGGACCTCCTGGAAAAAAAACATTTAAGCTGGGACCTGTGCCAAAGCATGAAAGAACCTTGCAAAAGACCTATAGGAAGGCTAGCGTGGCTGGAACATAGTGAGCAGTTACAGGCAAATGTTCTGCTACTTGACATCCTTCTTATGCTGTCTGCCTACCTAGCACAGTGCCTGGCATATAATGGGTACCCAGTGAATGTTTGCTGAATAAATACATGAACGGCTGAAACAATGAATGAATGGCAATTCTGAAAGCTCATTTTGCTTCTTATGTAAAAACATAATGAGTTACCTTGGAATGATTCATAGTTCCAAACAGCTTTATCCTCCAGCTCCTCTTGTCTCTCTGTTGTTTGGGTTTCCTTGCTATATTTTGAGTGTCCACACACGTGTCCTGCCTTTCCTTCACAGCCATGGGGTGTCTTCCTGCCTCAAAGAGAGCAAAAGCTGGGCTGCCCTATTATCCTCTTAGTGGCTGCCTTGAGCATGTAGTTTGAAATAGCGTCAGTGATTTGATTTTTTTCCTCTGGGGATCTGGCAATTGAAAATAAATGTAGAAAGAGCCCCAAAGGAGTTTTTTCTTGGGGGCAGGAGAGATGACAGCACCAGTTATTGGTGCACTTTGACAATGTAGAGTTATGTAAGTGGATGAAAAATAGAGGCTATTCCACCAAAGTCAGCTTGCCTTACTTAAGTGATTTTATATTCACAAAAGTGGGTGGCCCAGAGTGGTTCTGTAATTCCACTATTTGCAAAATTCCTAGTTCATGACATAGAGAAATATTAATAGAATTCTATAGTTTTAGGTTCAACAAATTTTAGTACTTTAAACAATGACTATGTGCTGAATACTTTTACATTGCATTTAATAATTAAAATATAAACAACATCCAGTTTCTAAAGAATAAATTTCTGACCTGAGAGTTCTGCTAAGAGAAGCACAAAACATTGCAGAACCTGAAATAGGTCACAATAGCCTACTTGTTAGTATACCTTGGTCTAAAAAAATTTCAAGCCAGCTTACATCCCATTTTTGCCAGATTCGAATCCCCCAGGCCCTCTAGGGTCTCCCCTTTCTGTTCTGGCTTTTGGAGCAAGAAATAAGCCTAGCTCCCAATGAGTTTGAAGGGCAGTCTTGACTGACAGTGATAAAACTGAGTGAATGATCTTTGATTCTTGTTTGTTTATTGTTTTTTTCTTTGGTTTATTTATTCATTCACTAATAAAACATTTGTCGAATGACTCTTATGTGCAGGCCACCATAGATACAGAGACAAAGTTTTACAGTCCTGTCCTCACAAAGCTTGCAGTCCATGAGTGAGACAGATAAGGGTATGCTATGCAAAATGAGGTGAGGGGGGTGTGTTGGTGTGGGCACCTAATGCTGGAGGTCAGAGAAAGTATTCTAGAGAAGGCGAGTCTTAGAGATCCTCCAGGGGGCAGTTCTCAGTTGTGACTCACAAAGAGGAGCCCTCACCCCTCCCTAAGTAAGGAACCGGGCTTAGCATGGTAGCCCATTCTGTAGGTGCTTGGAGCAATCTTGCCATATCCCCCAGCACAGTAAGAGCAGGCTTAATTATTTAAGCAGGATAGCAAAGATAATCAGGAGTCCTGTCATCTTGCTCCCTTAGGTTCATTGTAGGGTTTGGAGATCTTGGAGATTGATTTTTGGAGGTTGAGTATAACTGTAACTAGTGGCTTACAGATAATTTTCTAGTCAGATCTCCACTTGAGATTTCTATCAGGGTTGGTTGGGGAAATCAGGTAATCAGAAATACTCCCTGACGATGTAGTTATTGTATGATTCTGAAACTGTAAGGTGGAAGAGGAGCCATTAGCAGGTGCAATATGGAGTTTTGGAGCTGGGCTCTGAAGGTTATAAGTTATTTTTTCATGGTGTGCTGAGGATGAAAAAAAGGGGCACTGTGACACTGAGAGCTCCTCAAGAAAGAGGCCCAACTTGCTGATGACCTGCACAGTCATCAAGTCCAAGTTCCCCCTCCACTCTCTCTTCTGCCTGTCTCACTCCTCCTGTCCCCTCCATTGCTGGGGAAATAGGCAATCGAGATGGTGAGTCCTTGCATTGCAAGTGAGGTGGCCATGTGAACAAAGATGACTAATTCTACGGCAGTGTGCGGTAGACTCTCATGTCAGGATTAGTGGTAACAGAGGAGCAAGTGATGGCCTCTCATTTGGAGGGGTGAGGGAGAGTCAAGGAGGCTGCCTGCCCATTAGTTCAGAGCCAGGACTGCACGCTGGGGCTTGGGATGTTTCACTGCTTGTCTCAAAGCCCCATTGGCTGAGTTAGACTTTCTCAGTTGGGTGGTCATCAAGCCAGAAAGTGGCTTCTCCCTGGATTTGGAAGCAGGGCTCTCCACCACTAGGTTTGTTTAGTCTGTGCTGCTTCCACTCCGATTCTCCCCTTCTTCCCTTTCTACTTCCCTTCTGCTCCCCTTCTTCCCTTTCTGCTTCCCTATGTGGGTCTGTGACCCTAGAGGTTATGGCCCTCTCTGCCCTGCTCTGTAGGCCCAGGCAAGCTTCCTTTGAGTGTGGTCTTGCCTGTGGGATTTCAACTGAGACTGGCATTCTGGTAGGCGAGGACCAGCCGGGAGACAGGTGAGGCTGGGGAGAAATGCTGTGGTTTCAGAGGTGACCTCTTTGCTGATTTTAGAGCTCTGTTCGTGCCTGCTGGCAGCATGCCAGTACAGAAGGAGCTCTGGATTCACTAATGGTTGGTTCATGGTTAGACTTCCGTGCATAATTAGTATTTTTAAAGTCATTTTATCTAAAGACTTCAAATTTAGAGATTCTAAGTACTTGAGAGACATTTTATGGATCACAGCTGAGTTTAAAAGGATCTTGCAGCATTTCTCCCCCACCCTTACTACTGGCCAGCTGCTTCTAATCACATTCAGTAAAGTCCTGTGACAGACTCATTCTTCTTCCAGCTTCTTGCAGAAGATGTCGTGCTCCAGGTCGGCTGGGGTCATTCTGAGAAGCTGTAGAACAGCATTTCTCAAACTTTAATGTGCATGCCAATCACTTGGGGATCTTGCTAAAATGCAGATTCTGGTTCTGCTGGTCTGAGTCAGTAGGGCTGCTCTGCTTTTCTAACAAGCTCCCAGGTGATACCATGGTCTGACAACTACCCTGGGAGTGGCAAGGGAATCGTCAAATGTCAGGCATAGAAGGGGCTTCAGAAATGGGTCACCAAATTTAAGCCTGTGACTTTACAATGGAGGATACAGAGATCCAGAGAAGGAGAATAACTTGCCTGAGGTCACACAGCAAATTAGTGGCAGAGACCAGGACTAAACTTTGGGTCATCACTTGCCTTTTGTGTTGTATGTGTACTTTTCCTCTACTGGTCTGGAAACATAAAGAAGTAGAAATAAGGTTTCCTATTTGCCTTGTAAGGTTTAGAGCAGCCTCACAGAAGCAAAAACTGATGTGTTATAGTCTAGACCTCTGTGGAGCTCATCTTTCTTAGATTTTAGTGATACATTTTCTCTGTCAACCTCAGGATCTCAAGCAGAGCTTCCCTGACACCAGGATTGGGGTTCAGCAGAGCTTGTTGAACAGGACTTGAGTCCCTTCCATCCTGGACAAGGGAAGTGGATGGTGTCGAAAGGTGTGAGATGGCCCAAACTCAGTCTTTAAACTGGACTAACTGATTCCAAAAGCAAAAGGTGGGTCTGGGACACTGAACCAGCCACCAGACTTTAGAACTTGCTTAGCATTGTTGGCTCTTAGGATGTGCTCAGTGGCAAAGGGCACATACTGGGAATGGGGTAGGTAGGTTTGACCCAGAAACCCTGTCAGGGGCCTGGAGTTGGAATAGCAAAGCAGCCAGAGAACATGACAGTAGGCAATGGCTTATCCATTAAGAAAGTCCTGTGAGTTGAAGAGGGGGATAGGAGTAGACAGTGTGCAATGACCTAGGCAAGTGGGCAAACTTTTCATCCTACAAATATTTGTTGCATACCTACCATGTGCCAGATGCTGAGCTGTACACTGGGGGAATGTGGAGGTGAATTCTTAGAGCTCTGGTCTCGGGAGTCTCCCAAGTAGATTTTGCTTCAAGACAGTATCTTGGAGTAATAGCAAGGTAGGACCCTGGTCTTTGTGGAATAGCTTGTTAGGTGGGGATTCAGATGGAGGAGAAAATTCAGGGTCACACTTGCTGGACCTGTTGCACAAAGCAGGGCATGGTTTCTGGATAAGACAGATACCCAGTGATGAAAACCAAGGAACAAGGTCAGGGCAGAAATGGCAGCACACTGAACTTGTTTCTCAGATGCTAACTTCAGATACTTTAAACCTTTCTTGACTGAGGACAGGGCTGGGCTGGGGCTGAGCCTGCAGGTAAGGTCACCTGATGCAGACGTCGAGCCAGGCACTGTAGTACTGGAAGGACATAGGCATGCAGGCTGACCATCTGTTTACCTGCCTGCCCTCCCTGCCTTTGGCCCTGCTTGTGAGAAATATCTTGTTATGTGTTATGGAGAGTGAGATTCTGGATACTTCTCAGGATTAAGCCCTCTGGGGCAGCAGATGTGACAAGAGGCCCCTGTCCCCATTATCATTTGTACTAACAGGTTCCAGGGCCTCCTAGTGCTGAGGTGTCATTAGGTGTCTTTTGATGAAGGCAAGTAATTAATGTCCAATTGGGAAAAAACTGGGTGAATGAGAGCTTGGCTTGAGACCATAGACCAGCCTACATTTGAAATTGACATCTAATGGCTGAGCTGGAAGAGGTGCAGTATTGGTGATAACATTAACCACTGAAGGAGAATAATGCTTGGCACCTAGTAGCTCTTTAGTAAATATTTGTTGACTAAGTGTTAGCAAAGTGCTTTAGAGTTTACAAAACACTTTCAAATATATTCTCTTCCCCAGACTCCGTGAGATAGGCAGAGCATTATACCCATTTGATAACGAGGCAGGTGAGGTTCAAGATGTTACTTAGTTTGCCCAAGATCGTACAGCTGGGAAATTGTAGAGCTGACACTGAGACTGGGATCTTTTGGGTCTCATTCTAATGTTCCATCTTTGAAGACACCTTCTGAAAATGCAGACAGGTGCTGCCAGGGATCTTACTGTTGTACATTTGATTTTTGGTACTTATTAAACAAATATCTTTTTTTAATGCAAAACAGGTTTTTTGAAAGGATATGTGCCTCTCTGTGTGCATTTTTGCCAAATTGAGCCCTTGGGTCTCTTTATTTTTAATAAGGAAGAAACACTGGGGTCTGGAACAGCTGAACCAAGCACCACTGCTGCCTACTCATTAGCTCTTTCTGTCTAATTAGATTGAAACCAAGGAAGGAAGCTGCAAAGGCAACCATTTTGTGTTTAGCAGGAGTGGTCATGCGTGGTCTTGAACCAGCCTACCCACTCACTTCCTCTCCCTCCTTTCTTTCCTTCCTTTCCTTTCTTTGCCCTCCAGGAGGCCATGAGAATGCAGCTCCTGTCACAAGATAGTAGTGTATTTTGCCATGAGTGCGTGTGTGACAGACAGACAGATGGACTTTTGGGGCCTTAGAGACTTGGTGGGTTACTGTATCTTTTTTATGGCTCCCTGGCCTCTTGTGTGGGGCAAAGACCCTTTTTTCTTTCAGAACAAATTAAATACAAGGCATTTCTCTGAAGTACTTGGAGGACCTTGGATTCCTGTAAATGGCTTTTTAAAACAAGTACACCTGAAAGGTTTTGTCGCTGGACCTTGGGGCCCAAGTTTGCATGAGTGGAAAAGTGCTGGCCCGGATCCCAGGCCTGTTGGAGGTGGTTTTGTCCAGTCGTCAGTGGTGACTGACCTCTGGGCCTGCTCACTCCGGTCAAAGCGTTCAGCTGGAATTTTCCATATTCATGCTCCTCTGTTGCACAAATTGTAAGGCAGCAAATATGGAGAGAAGGTGATTGATTATAATTCATAGACCCATACCGTATATAAAGGAGCCTTGGAGAGTGCCAAGGGCCAGTTGCAGTTTTTCTGAGACTCAGTTTCTACCTGGTTCCTTGAACTGGCCAGCTTCATTTCTTCCGTCACTTCACCCCTATCTCAGTTTCCTTCTCCTCAACCCACATCAACCCCCCTCAGTGTCCTATGTTTGCCCCAGCTCTGCCCCCTTTTCCTCCCCTCCACACAACCATCAGAGTGCCTCTGCCATTCGTTCTCTTGCTCAATCCCTGGAGTGGCTCCCCAGTGTCTGCCAGAGAAACCCACTCTCCCTGACAGAGCATGGCCTTACTCATCTCTTCTCTCTGTGTCTCACCACTGTCCTTCGCACAGACTCCACCCATAGTCAGACCTGCAGTTCTTGAACATACCAGGTTCTCTATCCTGCCTCTGTGCTTTTGCGCATGCCCTGGTTTCAGTTCTTTAGATTTTAGTTCAAGTGTTTGCTCCTCTATGAAGTTTTCTATATATGCCAAAGCAAAATTTAGCACTTGCCTTTCTTCTCTCATAGTAATTCATGTGTATTCCTACTATATTATTTATTACATAATTCTGTAATCATTTATTTGAATTTTATCCCTCTTTCTTATCCCAAATTCATTCACTAGCTAACTGTTGCTGACTCTCAATCAGGCATTGGGCTAAGTAAGGACTTTACATACATTTGCTCATTTCCTCCTCCTTGTGTGTAGAGATTATTATTAGCTCCATTATACAGACTGGGAAATTGAGTCACTTGGCAAAGTGAGTAATTTGTAGACCTGAGAATTGTGTCAGGCACTATGCTAGATGCTGTAGATATAAAGTCCAATACAATATAAAGTCCAGTCTCTTTTCTCAAAGAGCTTGTGTTCTAGTAGGTCAGACAGGTAGGTCAGAGCGCCAGTCCAGGTCCTGAGTGCAGAGCTGAGGGTGTCCATGTGCTATGGGAACAGAGGAGTGGGGGCTCACTCACCTTGGGGAGGGCCGAGGCTGTGCACACACCCATCTCTGCATCCCCAGCACTTAGCACTGTGGGGTTTTTTTGCCTTTTTGTTTTTTTCTGTTTGTTGGTTTGTTTAAAGAGATAGGATCTTGCTCTGTCACCCAGGTTGGAGTGCAGTGGCATGATTATAGCTCACTGTAACCTGGAACTCCTGGGCTCAAGCAATCTTCCCGCCTCAGTCTCCTGAGTAGCTAAGACTACAGGTGTGTGACACCATGCCCAGCTAATGTTTTTTTTTAAATTTTTTTTATACAGATGGGGTATTGCTATGTTTTCCAAGCTGGTCTCAAACTCTTGGCCTCAAGTGATCCTCCCACCTCAGCCTCCCAAAGTGCTGGGATTACAGGTGTGAGCCACCACACCCGGCTCACTGTGTTAAATTGAGTTGTTTTCCCCTGTGACCAGGACTCAGAATCTCAGTCATCTTTTGCTTCACTTTCTATGTTCTCATTAGTCCCTCCACAGTTCCTTCCTTTCCAGCAAGCCTGGAGTCTGTACTGTCTCCACTCTGGTCCAGGCCTTGTTCACATAACCTGCTCCAAGGGTGTGAGGAGTGTGAAGGTTTCCAGAGTACTGGGAGTCTCTGGAGATTGCCTGTGCTCAGCTCATTTGTCATTGCCTAGGCTTCCTGGAGTGTTTCCATCCTAGGAAATTTTTTCTTGGCCTCAAGACAGAACTTCTAAGAACATGTCCCAGGATTGGGCCCTCTGGCACCGTGTCCCTCTCACCCCACCAGTTCTGGCGAGCCTCTGCTGTATGCTGGATCCTGTGCTGCTTGCAGAGCCGAGAGCATTGAGGGGTGGCCCCTGCTCTCCAGGGGCTCAGGATCCAGTAGCTCAAGCCAGGTGAAGGGCAGAAGCCTGCCTAGTCCTGGAGGGTGATTGATCCCTGGGCTTTTGGTAGGGCTGGCCCAACAAATGGGAATCAGCTAATGAGGGGAGAAGAAGGTTTCAGGGATGGAGAAACAGGCAGACCTCATATAGGGGTCACCTGGAGAGGAGCACGAGCTGAGATATAGCCAGGTAGGGTGGGACTGCCAGGGGTCAGAGGAAGGAGAGATGTGGAAGGGCTGTCTCTGGGATCATTACCCAAATTTCTTCCTGTTAGGGTAACCCCTAGGTGGAAGTTAGCATCAAACCAGGCAGAGACTCCAAGGGATAACAATTTTCATCTGAAATCAAAAGAGATGAACCCAGTGCCCAGATGGGAAACCATTCTGATTTTTCAGGGACACAAAGAAAAGTAGTAAAGGGAGGAGGGAGCAAAATGTAATGAGTCTCTGTTGTGTATATTGTACCAGGTGTGTGGTATGTTATTTAATTTTCACAACTCCATGAATCTACATTTGTAGGTGGGGAAACTGAGACTGCCAGTCACACAGCTGGTAAACGGGAGGGCAGTATTTGCAGTCTGGTATGATTCCGGAGCTCCACCTCAGTGTGCTGCTTGTTTGTTCCCAGGGGACTGAAAAATACCCCCAGCAGAGACAATTTAATAAAGTCCTAAGTACCACACAGGAAGCCAAAAACTGACCCGTATGAAAATGCCAATCAAGGAGCAAAAAGTTGTTAAGATCTTCACCAGCATGGGCTGTGTTATACTTAGAGAAAAACCCAATGTTTTCTGCAAAGAGGTTCTTTTTACTTTCTCTTTCCTGTTCTGAGCATGACTGTTTCTTCCCAGGGTTGTCCAGAAGGTCTGGGTAACCCTATGACCCTCAGATCTCTGAAAGACCCCCTCCGCCTTCCCGTGTCTCTTGGTGCCTTGATGAATAACCCTAAGACAATTTAGGCTGGCCTGCCAGAACACTCTCTGTGAGTGTGTGTGATCTGTCTTGCTGCCAGCACTCATTTGGGCTTGTTTAATAATTGAAGGCCAATGTTAAACGTTTCAGTTTGTCCTTCGTGAACAGGAGCAGTTTTCTGTGTGTAAAGTGATATGTCCTGTCTCCTAAGGACGCTCTGTTTCCTGAAGTGCAGCTGATGCAGCACATTCAGAAGTTGCCACTGGGTTGCTTAGATTTCGTTGAGTCTTCTTTTGAGAAGAGACCTCTCCTATGTCATCTTTGAGACCACGTACATAAGGCCTGGTGGCTGGGCTAGAGATCACCTTGCTGGGAATTTGGGCAAGGGCTACAGGGATATGCTCAGCCACTTCCTGCTGTGCTGAGGAGTTAGTGCACTTTGTCACTTTAACACAAAAAAGAGGGGCCACTGTGGGTCTCAATACCATCTGTTTACCCTGCATTGGTCGTTCTAGGCGGCTGGTTCTAATTGCAATTTCCCCAAGTTGTGTGCTCATTCTTTCTTCTAGGCCTTTGCATGTGGTGGTTTCTCTGTCTCTGTCTCACCTTCCTCCACAATCTACTGACCTGTACTTTCTCTGTCAGTTCAGGTCAGGTCTTGCTCTCTCTGGGGTAAGGGCTCTTTCTCTGCACCCCAGCACCCTTGTGTCTACCTCTCCCTTAGCACTTTTTCCTCCTTATGGGAGTTACCTGTTTACTTGCCTTTCCCAGTGGACTAAGAGCTCTTTGGGAATGAGGGAATCATGGAATACATGAACAACGAACAAATTGAGATAGTTTGTGAATTCTGCTGTTAGGAAAATAACCGTAATACTTAAGGAAGGGAATCACCATTTACTGAGGACTTATTATGTCTCAGGCACTAGACTAGGTGTTTTACGTGTGCTGTCTCATTTAATTTTGACAATGGCCTTGGATTGTGAATATTAGAGGTCATATGAAGAACTCAAACTTCCTGCAACCTTTTCATTGTTATCCTTCTGCTTTTGGACTGACTCATCATAAATGACCTGCTTTATAATTTAATAATGAGTACTTTTAAAACTTAAAAACAATGCTTTTTTTTTAATTTTGCAGTTTTACAGTTTCGCATTGAGTACAATAATGTATCAGATGACTGTCAAAATGCAGAACCAACTCTTTTGCTGGAAATAATTACACTTTGCCAAACCCGTTTATTTTGAGCAGCTCTGGCTTGTTAATGTACTGCACTGTAAATGTGAGCCTTGTGATGTATGGATTATGTGGGGGGATCAGAGTGGCAATTAAACCAAGTGCAGATCCATTGGATGGGTGGTAAAAAGGGAAATAGAACATGTCCCTTTGTTAAATACATTCCCCTGAAGATTTGACAATCTAGGCAGCTGGAAAAATTAGGAGCTGCTTCACTGGAGAAGCTGGTCTGATTCTTCAAACTTGCACTTGGAAAATAAAACCACTGGTTCTCTTGGTGATTCTCTGGTCAGAGTCTCTCTCTGGTTTGCTTGTTTCTCAGTCTGCAGGCGGTTCAGGCCCTGCACACATGGACTTGCCACCAGCCAGGTCAAGTCCACTGTCTGTGGGAATGGTTGCTATTGGCTCTAATCTCACGTCCTTGCTTCCCAGTTAGGCCACTGTTCCCACAAACTTGTACTGTCCAAAGGGAGATTTAGGCTGGTAGAGTGGAAGTTGGAGTTGGATAGATCTGTGTTTTAATGTAGGCTTCCACCACTGACTGAAAATTGTATTATATTCCTCAAGGAAAGTTGCATTCCCCCTTTGAGCCTCAGTTTTCTCATCTATAAAATGGAGATAATTCACTGAATTTATTGAGTGCCCATTATGTGCCAACTCAAATGTTCAAGGCATTTGGGAAATAGAAATCCTTGTCTTTATGGAATTTAGATTTTAGTGAAGGAAGACAGACATTGACATTAAACCTAGACATAATAAGAAAATTATATGGTATGTTAGAAAGTAATAAGTACAATAAAAATAAGAAGAAAGAGCAGGGTAAGGGATGTTGGGAATTATGGGGGGTGGTTAGCTGGGGGAAGGGTGGGTTGAAGTGTTTAATAGACCTCATTGAGATGGTGACAAAGACAGGGAGTTGGTCAGGGACTTAGCCATGCAGATATCTGGGGAAGAGTGTCCCAGTGCAAAGCTCTAAAGTGGGAGCAGGCCTTGCATGTTCGTTAAACAGCAGGAAGCTAGCATGACTCAAGTGGAGTGAGCATGGGGGAGAAAAAGAGAAGATGAGGTCACAGAGGCAGTGGCGATAATATCTCCAGGGTTGTGAGGATTTAATGATGTTATATCTATAAAGCACCTTACTCTTCCATTTGAGTTCCCATTTTCCCAGTGGCACTTTCACCCTCCCTGTCACCCAGACCCAAACTTCAGTGAGACTTTGATGTCTCCCTTCTCTTTGCCCTCATTGCCAATCACTTGCTGTGTCTTATAGCCACGTCGCTCTCCTCTCTCTTCTGTCCCTTTTTTCTTCATTTCGTTGCCCTTAAAATAGTTGGTGGCCTCTCAACTGACCAGTCACAGTGACCTCCTAACCATTAGGTCTGCTGCTTTCAATCTCACCAGCACCATTCCTCCCTTTACCCGCTTCCTTTTCAGGCCATGTTGTAATCTTGAGCTATCTTTCTCCTGCTCATGACCCCTCAGCTGCTCATTAGTGTACTCATTTATTCATTCCTTTGTTTATACATTCAGCATCTTTTGAGCATCTGCTAATACTCAAAGTCATTTGAATTCAGTCTAATAGAGGAAGCAAACTTGAAAATAATTATAATACCAATTCAGAAATGTTTGTTTTTACCCTAGCTTGTTTCAAAAAGGATTTGGGGTTCAATGATTTATTATGTAATATGATGAGTAATATGAAGCTCTCTCTATATGTACAAAGTTCTGTTCCCTCAGCCTGGCATTTAGAGTCTTCCCTGCTTGGGGAAGAAAGACCTGCCTTTCTAGTTTCATCTTTTGCAATCCAAGTTAAGTGAACCTTTTGCTTCAACCAAGGGGATAACTTGGAGTTCTATAACATGACTTCTCTTTTGCACCTTCATGCCTTTGCTCACACTCTTCCTTTTGCCAGGAGTGCTAGCTTTGCCTAGTCCATGTTCTGCTCATCCTTCTAGACTCAGCTTTAGACGGTGCCTCCTTTGGAAGTCTTCCCTTATCTCCAGGTCCTAAGTGATCTCTTCCTTCTCTGAATGTCCATAGCTTTCCCTTTTGTCAGTCACCACTTTCCATTTTGGATTCTAGGTTGCGTGTGTGTGTGTTCCTGCTTTATTTCCCTTACTGGATTATGAATCCCTTGAGTCATGGATCATTTTTACCTATGGCACCTGGCACATTACCTTTTCCATAGAAGACACTCAGTAAATCTTTGAGAGAATGAATGGATGTTTCCCAAGCCATAACATCTGGGGAGGGGTTTTCCTAGGAGGTGCTTTCTCTTACGCTGATATGAATAAAGTACTAACAAGTTCCTGGAGCCCAGATGTGTTGACCCTGCAGGGAGGTGCTACCGTCTGTTGCTGTAACTCAGAATGCATTTTCTTGTAGAAGCCATGATGTAAATAGTTTCTACAAGTAGTTCCCTTCCTAGTTCCAAACATCTGACTTAGAAACACGTTTGTATCGCTCATTTATAAGTTGAGACTACCTCTTTTTTAAAGTGCTCCATTTGTACCAGCAGGCAGGTGGTATCTGCTTAGCTATACTACCCACAGGCACCATGGGGTGGAGAAAGGAACACAGACTTTGGGTCACATAGAGAGAACCAGCACTACTACTTTTTAACTATGTGACCTTCAGCAAGTTACTTTACTGATTTGAGCCTCAATATTCTCATCTGTAAAACAGGAATAAAAATACCTACAACTAGGCTTAATGAGGGTAAAAAAGGTAACCTGTGTAAAGGACAGTGCCTAGTAAGTACTTACAAATGCTGCTTAATAATCAAAACAATAGTAAATTTAGTTCCCTTTGCATCTCTTAAGCTCCTGCACACTAGGACAGTGCTTTGCAAATGATACTGTGCATATGAGTCACCTGGGAATTTCATTAAAATGCAGAATCTGATTTAATAGGTCTGGGATGGGGCCTGAGGTTCTACATTTCTAACATTCCCATGCTGTTGATCCAGGGACCATACTTTTAGTAACAAGATATTAGGGTGATGGTTCTCAAACTGCTGCCTGCTTCTGAATCACCTGGAAAGCTTGGTAAAATGGACTTCTGGGTCCTACCTCTGATGATGTACTCATTTAGTAGACCTGGGGTAGGGCCTGAGAATTTGCATTTCTGTTAGTTATAATTTCTCAGGCTGACACTGCTGATTCAGGGACCACACCTTGAGAACTCTTGTGCTAAGGGAATAACAGGGATGAAGTTAATAAGAAAAAAGAAGTAAATGATGGTAGTTGTTCCACTCCAGGATATTTGTACTCTCTGCTTTTTTAATTGTATGTATATACAGTAACTATTATCTGACCAGGTTCTGTAATTTCTTATTAATAATTGAATAACAACAACCAACACTTAAACTGAGCACTTATTATGTGCCAGGCACTGATCCAAGAGCTTTATATAGTTCAATTTAATTCTGATAATAATCCTGTGAAGCAGATACTGTGATTTTCTAGCTTGGTGTTTCCCATGTTAACCAATTTGTAAGAATCATCTGGTGTGCTTGCTAAAAATACACGTATCCAGGTCTCTACCTTAATTCTAATTTGGTGGGGTCCAGTGCCCCCAGGTGATTCATATGATCAGATAAAGCTAGAAATCTCTGCTGTAATCAGCTACTCTTCTCTTTCATCTATGCCCAACACAAAGTGTCAATTTCAAAGACATAACACAGCAATGTAACTAATATATTTGACACTAAAATTTGACTCAGCCAAATTTTTCTCTCATGATTGAGAAAGCCCTTTAGGATCTCCAAATGCCTTAGGGTCCTCGTTTTGAACATCCCTGGACTGTAGAGGTACGGAAAGGCCAGGTAATAGAGCATTGTGTTTAGTAGATAGCCAGGGAAGCCCATGCTGACTGTGTAACATTCAGCTCTGTTGAGCAGTTTGTCTGGAAGGTTATTCTGGGAAATTAGTCTTCATTGCATAGATGGATTCTATGATTCCAGAGGATTTTAAGAAAAATGGAAAAAAAAAGTTTTACTTGCTTGTTTTCAGGCCACAGTTTGCCCACACCAAAGCCAGTGTGGCCAGCCACTTGCTGGGAGCACACCCCATCACTGTGTCAACAATCCCAGCACCTGCTGCTCTCCCTCACCTGGCCAGGGCCTTCAGCTCCTCTCTGGTTTCCCAGCGACTGGCTTCTTTTTGTTGCCTTTCCAGTTCGGCCTGGGGTAGTTGTTCCATATTTCATTGCATCTGTGGCTAAGGACAGAAAAGGGGAAAGGTTCAGAGTTGTATTTATAGTTGGAAATTCACCGACCCCTTGCCTGCTCTGGGAGGTCTTGTCTGCTTACAGTGCTGGGAATGGTGGAGTAGGGCAGCAGCTCTGTTAAAAGTGCTATGTTTGAGCTATCAGCAAAGAAAACTGACATTTTCTTTAGTTTTACTGATGCTAATGTGAGTTATTTCTTGGGCCGATTAAGTTAATGGCCCTCAGAATAGTTTTCTGATGATAATGGGAAAAGTATTTCAGTTTCCTGGGATGAGCACTGGACTAAGAGTCAGAAGTAGGGATTCAGGTCAACTTTCCCTTTGATTTATTCTGCGATTTTGAGCCAGGTAGGTAATCATCTCCCTGAACATCAGTTTTGTCCTTAAAGTGAGGGGGTCGGGCTCATCAATCTCAGGATTAGCTTGATATTCTGTGTTCTTGTGATGGCCTAGTCCCAGGAAATGTGCCATCACAATAAACTTGTTCCAAAATTCAGTCAAATTCACCCACTCAGCCAATATCTATTGAGCATCTGGTGTATTTCAAGTACGGCCCTGGGCATTATGGGGGATACAGCTATTAATAAGGCACATTGATCCATTCACTCACTCATTCTTTTGTTCATTCATACAACAAGCATCTATTTATTGAGCACCTGTTATGTGCCAAGCACTATGCAAAAAGCCGTGAGACATACAAACATGAGTTAGACACAGGTTTTGTTGTTAAGCAATGTACTGTCTAAAAGGAGCTAAGATTGCAATAAGGAAAGCTGTTCCTAACTACCCTCTCTAAAAGGGGACCTCTCCTTTTATTCTTCATCCCTTTGCCCTGCTTTTAGTAACACTTATAACCTGACCTTGTATTATTTGTTTAGTATCCGTGTCCCCAACAGAATGTAAGCTCCATGAGAGCAGGTGCTTTGTCTTGATCACTGTTAGATTCCAGTGCCTAGAATAGTGCCTGACACAAAATAAACAATAAAATATTTTAAAACTAAAATGTCTATAAAAGAAGCTAGAAATTATGTCTCATAAAAGATACTTAGATAAAATGTTATGGGAGCTCAGCGATAGGAGAGATCTCTTCTAAGTAGGACAATGGTTTTTAACTCTGGCTGCACATGAGAAACACCTTGGGTTCCTCTCACACTTTCTCCATAAATAAATAAATAAATAATGATAATAATAAAAGAAATACCTTGGGAACTTTTTAAAATATATAATTTGCTTAGGCCCTAACCCAAACTGATTCAGTTAGAATCTCTGAGAATGATGCCTGGCCCTCAGTATTTTGTAAGAGCTCACTGGGTAATGATAATATGCTGCTAAAATAATCTGAGCTAGGATAATCAGGGAAACTTCATGGAGGAGGTGGCATTTGAGCTGATTTGGAAATCAGGTAGGATTTGGATAAGAAGGAAGCATTCCAGATGGAGCGCACAGCATGAACAAAGTACAGAGGCAGGAATCACAGGCTGAGTTCAGGGATCATCAAGTAGTTCATTTTGGCTGGAGCCTAAAGAACACAAAGGGGAATAATTGAAGCAATGCTGTAAAGGTTAACTGGGGCCAATTTGAGAAGGGCTTTGCATGCCAGGCCATGGGATTTGGGCTTCACTTGGTTATGCAGTCAGTGAGAATTGTGAATGGTTATTAAACCGAAGTGAAGTGATCAGAGCCTTCCCTGGCTGTGCTTGGAGGGTGGCTTGGAGGAAGGCAGTGAGACCATAGGAGGCAGTTGCCATGGTCTGCATAAGATGGGCTCAGCTTAGGGCTGCACCACTGTTGTTGGAGAGAGGGGCTGCGGCAGAGCCTGTACAACCAGGCAGTAAGGCCTGCCACGGGTCTCTTTTCTCTTGGTAGAATCACTGGCATTTCAATGATCAGTGCCTTTTGATCAAGCCAGGGGAGTCAGGTTGCACTGGCAATGCTCAGCCAGCTTTTTCCTAGGCGTGACTGATGAATCGATGGTACAGCTAGACCTCCTCCTTGAAATGATAGGCCATTTTATCCAAAGAAGCATTTCTACGAACAGAACTCAATAGCATCCCAAGCTACCTTTGAGATAGGTTTCCGTTGTCTTAATATGGCAGTGTGTGTCTTTGCTTCTTCTCTAGCTAATTTCAGCACCATGAGTGAGGTTAGTTCTACCAGTATCTGGAGCTGCTTAATTTCTTAAACTCTGGGTGAACTGAGGATAGCCTGCCTCCAACAAGACAGATTTGAGCTAGAACTCAGGGCCAGGGGCCAAGGGCCAAGGGCTGTATTTCCAGTAGCCTCATGGTGGAATGCTGATTTACAAACAGCTGAAGTTTCTGGGGGCACGGAGCATCTGCATAGGCGAGCAGATGTGGGGCTGGAAGAAAGTGGGGCTGGTGGAAGGAGAATGGTGATTATGTACAGTGTTGCTGATCCAGGCTTGTGCAAAAGAGGACTGCCTGCCCTTGGCCAGATGCTGCTGGTAGCCAGTGCATCCCCAGGGCCATATACTGCCCAAAAGGACAGGCAAGCAAGAGTTGCTAGTGTGGATATTTTGTCCTTCCGTCTGTTTGTTTAGCTGGGGTTGACCTTATTCACAGTCAGTTGTTTCAGAACATCAGCCCTGAAACATGCACAGACTTTACAGTTTGAAGGAGCTTTCACACACTTTATCTCATTGGAATCTCAACAGCAATCCTATGAATTAAGTAGGACGAGGGTTATTCCTCCATTTCACTGATGAGAAAACCATCACTTAGATAGGATAAAGTAGCTTATTCTACCTCACACAGTTATAAAACATGAAGGCTGGGACTTGGTCAAGCAGGAGCCAAGAGGCCACTTGTCAGGGCTGCTTTAGATAGAATGTATGCACATTGCAGTAGAAGTTACAGTTTTCGTTCACTCGTAATCCAGGTGGGTGACTTTGGGAAAAATCCTTTATTATGCCTCTCACTTTTGTCAACTATAAAATGGAAACATAGCATCTACTTAATAGGATTATTTAAAGATTAAAATGATTGTTTATTAAGAAAGTATCCAGTATAGTGCCTGGCGTACATTAGATATTCAGTTAGTTCCTGTTTTTTTAACTTTTTATCTTGAGATAATTCTAGATTCACAGGAAAATAGATACACAGAATCCTATGTACCCTTCACCCAGCTTCCCCCAATGGTAGAATCTTATATAACTTTAGTATAATGTCAAAATCAGAAACGGATGTTGGTACAATATCTCTTGTTAAGTAAACTACAAACGTTTTTCAGACTCCCTTTGTCTTTTTAGATATAATAAAAATTAGACTAGATTATTTCTGAGGTTTTTTTTTTTTTCTTCCTACCTCTGAAGTGCTATATATAGTAACTTCATTGTCCCTGACTTTTCTGTGGCATCTGACTTTAGAGACTTTTTTTCTCCCTTGGTTTTTGTAACACTCTATATTTCTCATTATACTCTCACTGTCCTCTTCACTGTCTTCTCTTCTTGTCTTCTATACTGTATGTCTCCCAGATTCCATTATTAGCCCCTGCTCTTCTCTGAGTTTTCTTCCCTCAGGTGAAGTCTTACCTTCATCTTTATCTGTTGATTCTGAAATCCGTATTCCCACCTCCAGTCACCAAGCCCCTCTTCAGTTCCCTGTTTTTGGCTATTTGCTGAATATGAGCTCTAACTCATCATATCCAAAACTAAACTTGTCTTTTTTTTTTTTTTTTTTTTTTTTAAAGAGTCAGGGTCTTGCACTGTTACCCAGGCTGGAGTGCAGTGATGTCATCATAGCTCACTGCAGCCTTGAACTTCTTGGGCTCAAGCAATCTGCCTGCCTTAGCCTCCTGAGGAGCTGGGGCTACAGGTGTGCGCCACCACACCCAGCTAAATTTTTAAAATTTTTGTAGAAATGAGGTTTTGCTGTATTGCCCAGGCTGGTCTCAAACTCCTGGCCTTAAGCAAATGCTTCCACCTTGGCCTCTCAAAGTACTGGGACTATAGGTGACAGCCACCATGCCCAGCCTAAACTTGTCATTGTTAAACCCTAAACCAGGTGTATACATATGTCAAAACTTATCAAATTATATACTCTATATAACTTATACCTTAATAAAACTGTTCGAAAAAATCTTCCCGGAGCCAGACTGCCTAGGCTTGAATCCTGGCTCCACCACTTGGGCAAGTCACTCACCTTCCCTCTGCCTCATTTTCCTCACTTGTTAAATGATGATCATAACAATGATTTACCTTATAGGATTGTGTGAGTTAATTCAGGTAAAGGGCTTAAAAAAGTACCCAGCACATATTAAGCTCTTCAAAGTGTTTGTTGTTGTTTTTCTCTCTTACTCATCCCAAGTGCACCGTGTCTGGCATGGAATAATTGTTCAGTGTCTATTGAATGAATGCGTGCACGAATGAATGCTGTGACAGTCTGAAAGTACTATTTTCCCTCTGTGACTTTTATCCAAATATTGCTTCTTCTTTAAGGTCCAGCTTAGGTTCTACCTGCTCTGTGAAGTGTTGTCCACCCACCTGAGCCTGAGGCTCTCCTGGCCACCCTCCTCTCTCCCCAGCGCCGATGTTTTATATTTGTGCATTTGGCACTGATTCCCAGCCAGATGTTTTGTTTTGTCTTCTTTTTAAGTGGCTTTCTGTGTATGTATCTTTCCATCTACATTGGACATTTTCTGAAGGCACATGTTATTTCTGTTTCGTTTTTTTTTTTTTTTCCCTATGTCCCCTTTGTCTATGCCAGGCATATGGTAAGTTTCCAGTAAAAGTGGAATGAATGAATGGTGTATGATTCGTAAAATGTTAGGGGGGCTTCAGACAATAATACAAATTCCTGTCAGTTAGTTCATCATTAAAACAAACCCAGAACTTACAAGATTTCTGTGTGTGTGTGTGGAGGGGGGTGGTGGTGGGAAGTGATCCCGATTCTGTCCCTCTGAACTCACCTTCCCTTTTGGGTCTTGAGGGAGCTGTAGGCCTCCTTTAACCCTTTGTCCCAAGTGTGGCCTCTGACCTTTCCTTGAGTTCCCTGAGCACAGCTGAAGCAGGCTGGCTCCATTCTGGAGACATGTCTGAATGACAGTGAGGGAGCGATAGGGAACCAGGCAAAGAGGAGGAGAAACATGAAGCAGTCTGGCTCACACAGTCTGGAACACTCAGTCTCCTGCTCCAAGGCATGTTGGCAGAAGAGACAGAGCTTAGGGTCAACACTTACAATAGTAGGTGCCAACTACATTGTTCCTTTCATTTACAAAGTGTAGTATGTCTTGTATGTTTCTTTAAACAGTTGGGTGAAATAGGAGTCATGTTCCCATTTTGCCAATGAAGAATCTAAGATTCCTAGAGAAACAAATGCTTGGCTTGCCCCAGGTCACAGAGCTAGTAAGTGGTGGAGCCGCCTAACTCCAAACCCAGCCCTCTTGGTTGTACCTCTTGGCTCCTGCCACCAGCATCTTCTCTTTGATCTGCTCAGGCTTATTCTGGCTTTAGCCTCAGGTTTTTTTCTGTGATTCCAGGATAAACTATTTATTACTTTCTCTGCTGCTTTTATACCTTCTTAGTCTTGGGAGAGTAGCATAGATTTCAGCAGGAAGAAGTTTTTTCCTCTCAGACGCTGAGATTCTTCTGTGGTTTCTCACGCTGACTGTGGAACTCTATCCATTTCCCTTAGCTACTCTCCTACTGGCTTCTGCTTTTACTTTTCCTACTGTCAAGTTTGCCCTTGGTCTGAGTCTTAGACCCTGCTTTGTCCCTTAATCTGTCCCATATTTCTCACTGTCCTGCCAGTCTTGCTTCTTTGATAGACTAAGGCTCTCCCTCCTATCAGTTAGGCTCAGTTGCCCACATTCATTTATTTATTTACTCACTCATTCATCAACCACTCTCTGAATACTGATGTCAAGCACTGTGTTTAGGCACTGGGGGTTCTGAGATATTAAAACATGGTTGAGGAGACCAAGGAATCAGGAGCTCTTTACAATTCAGTATGGTAGTGGTTGTGATGGCATGGACATGAGACGTTTGTGGGAGCACAGGAGGAGGGATATGTAATGCAGATTTGGGGGGCTCAGAGAAATCTTCTTGGAAAAGATCATGTCTGAACTGAGTCCTTAAGGGATGAGTTGAGGTTGGCTTTGAGTGAGTGGTGGTGGTGGTGGTGGTGGTTGGGGGAGTTGTGGGGAGGGCAGAATTCCAGGCAAAAAGAGCTACTTAAATGAAAACCCAAAGCTACGTGTTCAGGGAACTGTAAGCACTTCAGCCTGACTGGAACAGAGACTGTAGGGATGGTGAGGACAAGGCAGGAGGGGCAATCTGGAACCAGACTGTGCAGGAATCTTATTTTGCTCTGAAGGTGATAAGGGGCCATGGAAAGACCTGAAGTAGAGGAGTGGCTTGTTCAGAATGGTGTTTACAAAGATCACTGTGGTGGCGCAGTGAAGGGCCAATTGGAGAAAGAGAGAGGAGGCGAGTCAGTAGACTGAGGCAGTGATTGATGCCTGAGTTGAGGAGAACTTGAACTAAGGTTATGGCAAAGATAATGGAGAGAAGTGAATGGATTTGGAGGTGGGATTTCTAGGGCTGGTAACTGATTAGCTGTTCATACAGTTATGAGGATGCATCTTATTTTTATCTGACCCTTACATTTGTCTGCCTTGTTGTCTCCTAATACAGTCCCTTTTTGTGTCAGAAGAGAAACCTGATCTTCGTTTCCGGTTGGCTCTTTTTCTATTTGCCTTCCCCTACCCCATCCTCTTTCTGAGATCTTTCTCCTTTTGGCTAATTCTACCTTTATCATCTGATGAATGTCCAGGGCAGGGCATGTTTCTTTTTCTTTTTCTTTTTTTAATCTTTATTTTCTTTTTCTTTTTTATTTCAATAGATCTAGGGGGTACAAGTGAGTTTTGTTACATGGATGAGTTGTATAATCTGAAATCAAGGTTTTTAGTGTACCCAGCACCAGAATAGTATACATTGTACCTGATAGGTAATTTTTTATCCTTCACCCCACTCCCACCCTCCCCCCTTCTTAGTTTCCAATATCTATTACACCACTTTATGACCATGTATAACCATTGTTTAGTTCCCACTTATAAGTGAGGACATGGGGTATTTGTTTTTTCCATTCCTGAGATACTTCACTTGGGATAATCATCTCCAGTTCCATCCAAAGGACAGTTTTTCAATTTGTGCTTGGAAATCTGAGTGACACCTCTTGGTGTCCCTTTAGGTAACCCTCACTCTACCTCCACTTGGATAGTGCCATCCAAGTGTGGCATCTGGGGAGCTGGGGAGTGACGAAAAGAATGACCTTATTTGCTGAGTTATCTCAAAAGGAGGAAGAGGCAAGTATCTATCTTGCATTTTCAGAATAGAAGATCTTTAAACACAGTGGGAAAGAACATATAACTAATTCCCATTAAGAGAAGAGACTAATTCCTATGTCATCTCCTTGGTAGTGCTGACCAATTTAATCTTTTATGGAATAGAATAGAGCTCTGGCATTGGAAGGGAGCTTAGTTCATCTAGTTCATCATCCTGATTTTGCAGATGAGGATTTTAAAGTCCCTAGGAGTCATGTGGTTTGCCCAAGGTCACAATTAGCTAGTAGCAGGGCTGGGACCAGAATGGAGGGCCTTCTAGTTCAGTTCTTGTTTCACTAGCCTGATGAAATTACATGATTTTTTGTCATAAGTTTGACAGTTTGACAGTCTGGAGAATAAGAGACTCACAGGATGTGTTTTAATGACAGTCTAGTTTGATATTCCCCCTTTTCCCCAAGGGACTGGAAATAGCTTGTCCAAGGTCACAGAGTGGGCAAGGAGTAGAGGGGCCTGCAGACTTATAGCCTAGTGCTCTTTCCAGCACAGTCTGAAGTCTCACCTAGGGCCCAAGACTCGGACAGCTTTGGCTCCAAGGACACTGAACAGAATCATTCTTTAAATGCATTGCAACCACTGTCAATTTCATAAGATCCAAAAAACATGATTTCTTTCTTTTTTCCCTGAGTTTTTTTTTTTCTTTCTTCTCATTTGATAAAAGTGTATGGCTGTGGAAATTACGTCAGTTTAATTAGGCTGCTTGACACAGTACTTTTCCACTGAATTTACTAGGAACTGTGAATTTGTTGTAACAAACTGCACTGCCGGCTGCAGTATCTGATTGGCATGCCAGGAGCATCACTAGCGAACAGCTAAATAGAGATTGGGGAGAAAACTGGGTCAGGAAACAGGCCTCCTGTACCTGCAGAGGCTGCAGAAGGCAGCGCAGAGGCGGCAGGTGGCCACAGCATGGCACTGTCTCCTAGAGCCTGAGCCACTGAGCACCCCTCCCCTACTCCACTCTGTGCTGCAGCCCCCCCACCCCCTTTGCAGGTGATTGTTCCTGTGGCCATTTTGCCTTGTTTCTCTACAGACCGCCCAGCTTTCACATTTGTCAGCTCAAGAATGGCTTTATCTCCATAAAAAAGTGAAAGACTGGTTCAGACTGAATCTTTATTAGCCACTGGTATTCCAAACCATGGTGTAAGTCTTTTGACTTTCCAGAGTTGGTTTGGTCAGGAGGCTGAAACTAGGTTTGAGAGTTCTGCACAGGGATGAATAAGGCATCAATAATGTTTCAGCTTGCCTCACTCTTGTTTTCCCTTCCTTTCTCACTGCCTTTCCCCCAGTTATATGGTATCCACTTCTGGAAGTCTCAGCGCTGAACACCAAGACAAATCAGGAGATCCTGGGAGGAATGAGTGATTATTCCAGAAGGGTCAAGGGAAACTTCTTGAAGGCAGTGGCATTTGAGCTAGTCTTTGAGCCATGAATGGGGTCAAGATGGGAAGAAATGAAGGGAAGATGCTGCTGGACTGCCCATGCTGGTCTCAGGACTGCCTTATGAAAGCTGGAGACCTCCTGGTAATCTGGGGCTGGAATCTACTTCCCAGTGTTGAGGCTGACTGAGACCCTAAGGATCTGCTCATCCAAGCTTCTTATTTTTGTAGGTGAGCAGACTACGGCACAGAGAGGAAAGGGCTAGGCCAGCTCAGTGCTTTATAATGGTACTATGCCCATTCGTGCATATTTCTAATGGCTCTGAGAATATCCACTTCCTCCTTCTGGGTTTCACGTCTGTTGTCTTCTTTCTGACTACTGCCATGTGAACTCTGGGATACTCCGTGGTTTCCACCTGTAAATTACACATTAGGAAAGGAGGTTCTGCTGACCTTGAATTCCAAGATCACTCAGGTTCCTGTGAGACAACTGTATCCTTCTCCTTCCCCAGGCCAAGCCAGGTCAGGCAGTGCTGGTGTTCAGCAGGGATAGTGCTTCCCCAAGAAAGCCGGTAGGAATGGTTCTTGCCTCAGAGCAAGGACTCAAATTCTCAGTCAAAAAAGTGAGTGTGGCAGGAACCCATTGCGCTTTTATCCTATTCTGTGAGAAAATTGGGCTCATTTTGACTAAAAATTGTTTTCAATAGATTGCACTTAAATTTACTGAAATTTGTTTTAAAGACAACATTTGTTAGAACATTTAATTTTGCATAGCATCTTTTTTCCTTTTAAGTAGAAATCAGAGAGTGGGTTAAAAACAATATCCCTAATAATTTTGCCTAGATGTTTTGGATGGACTCAATTCAATATGAGGAATGCTGTCTTTGGACCAAGTATTGATGTTACAACTGAAATACAGAAATGTGTACCCATATTCTGATGGATGTACCAAAGTTTGCTAATCAAATTAACTATTTCTGTAGGATCTTTCAAAGCCAATGTCAAGGCCAACATGTTTTGGAAGATAGTTGGTAATTCAGATGTCAAGTAGTATCTGGCTTGAGCTAAGTGGAATAAACAGAGATGAACAGGCCCATTAGAATAGTTGTGAAACATTCTGGCTGTGAAAATTAAGCTTTGATGACCCTGGGAGTCAGGCACCCAGAACAGATCCAGTCCCCTGTAAGTAGAGGTTCCTGTATTGTATTGCATAGTATAGTATAGTATAGTCTGGTATAGTATAGTATTGTATTGTATTTTTGGTGAGAGCAGTTGGTTTTAAAGGCCTCCAAATAATTTTCTTGGTCTTGGAAGGTTATATCTGATTGCAGACTGGTAGGCCTTGCATCGAGGTGGTATTTACTAAAAGAAAAGAAGGCAGGGAAGGAAAGAGGAAATGCTTCTTGTTACTTAGACAGGTTTCTACTCAGAGGCTGACACATTCATAGAAATTTCCACATATTCTCATTTGGGGGTTAAACTAGAACTTGTCACTAGAGTCAGCTAACAGTTCATAGAAATGGTTCTAATAGAGAAAATTTGGAGAGAGATTGTAATTTGAAGTTTGTCAAGAGGCACTTCTGTTCCTAGAAGGGTTAGATAAAGGCAGTGATAAGGCAGGGCCTGCGGTTAGAGTGTAATGCCCCAGTAGGGTTCAGTCTAGCATGGCGGAGGCCATCTGGATAGTTTCTCCAGAAACCCTGGCCATAGCCTCTTTGGTTATGGACCGTTATCTTAAGAGTGGGCCTTTAGTCCTCAACCATTCACTTTTGGCTGCTGCCAAGGGTAAGTTGGAGAACCTAGCCTCTTTTCTTTGAGAACACCACCTCTGCTCTACTGATTGAGGCCATGGTCCATGCTCCTGCTTCCAGCCTTGGAAATGCTTTTCTATTTTTTAGAGCCCATGTCAGCCCTCTAAGGAAGAAAGTGTATGACATACAGAATCAGCACAGGATCTAGGGTAGTGAGCTGCTTACATTTCCTCCTCTTCCCTCTACTTTGCTACTATACCAACCCCTGAATACTTCCTTGAATATACTCCTCCAGCTCTAGATACCCACTCCCCTGTTCTAGCCACAGAGCAGAAGTGGGCTGACTGATCTGGCACTTTGTGGTCATGCCTCCAAGGCCTACAAGGCCGAGGTGAAAGAGGGATTGTAGTGTACACTGTTGCTGGCTGTTCTCTTGTCCCTTAAGACCACCTATAGGACTTGGAGACTCCCCTTTCCTCTTTCTTCACGGTTATCCTCTTACCTACACATGTGACTCCCCAGTTCTCATGCTGGTTAGGAAGCGGCTTCAATGTGCCTCTTCTTTCCTTTCATATCTGTCCATTCAATGATCAAATCCTGTGATTTCACCCCTGCAATTTCTGTCATATCTATCCCTGTCTTTTCAGTTCTGCTGCTACCTGAACACTTGTAAACAAGCTTCTCTTTCCAAAGCTCTGTTCTGCAAATGTCTGTCCTGGTTGCAGCCTCTACAATGTCAACTTCTACTGCTTGCTGCCCAGGTCTTTCATCATTTACTTATTTGCATCTCAGGCTCTTATATGAAATGTTCATTAGATGTTCTACAATCTATCCAGAGCAACCTTGTCAGAACAGGGAGGGAAAAAGCTATCTATCTATCTTCTCTCTTGTCATTTCTCTGAGATGAATGAATTAAATATTTTTATTGCCTTGAAGATTAATTATCTTCTGTCCCCAGGCCAACTTTAATATTCTAACTCTATCATCTTGTGACTGGGACCTGACAGTTGGAATTTTTGCCCTCACTCTAAACTCACTTTTGCCAGGTTTCTCATCATTTTCATATCTGTAGGCTTCTGCAGTGAGTCATAGTCCAGGGGTTCAGAGAGAGCACAGTATGACCTGCAGGATTTAGATTAAGTATTGAATCATATATCTTAGAGCTGAGAGGCCTCCTGAAATCTTCTGGTCCTGTCTAGCACATGAGATACTGTTATTGTACTTAACGAATAAAACACCTGAGGCCTAGAGAGTTTAAGTGACAAACCAAGGCCACCCAGCTAATAAATTTTGGATCCTAATGCCAGACTAGATTTTAGTCTGTATATATACTTTATCCTTTCTAGGGAAGCCAACTCTTTTTTTCCCCCTTAAGAGACATTCTTATGTCAGCAATTAAGTTAACACACTTTTCTTTTTTTTTCTTTTAATTTCAAAATGTTAATGGGATACAAATGTTACATGGATTTACTGTATAATGCTGAAATCAGGGATTTCAGTGTGCCTATCACCAGGACAGTGTTCATTGTACCCAATATGTAAGTTTTGTTCCCTCTTCCTACCCTCCTCCCTTCTTAGTTTCCAATGTCCTTTACATCTCTTTGTGCCCATGTGCACCCAGCATTTAGCTCCCACTCATTAGTGAGAATGTGTGGTGTTTGTTTTTCCATTGCTGAGATACTTCACTTGGGATAATGATCTCTAGTTCCATCCAAGATGCTGTGAAAGACATTATTTCATTCCTTTTTATGGCTGATTAGTACTCGATGCCATAAATATATTACATTTTCTTTATCTACTCATAAATTGATGGACACTTAGGTTGATTCCATATCTTTGCAATTGTGAATTGTGCCACAGTAAAATTCGAGTGCAGGTGTCTTTTTGATAAAATTATTTCCTTTCTTTTGGGTAGCTACCCAGTAGTGGGATTGCTGGGTCAAATGGTAGGTCTACTTCTAGCTCTTTGAGGAATCTCTATACCATTTTTCACAGGGGTTGTACTAGTTTGCAGTCCCACTAACAGTGTATAGGTGTTCCTTTTTCTCTTCATCCATGAGAGCATCTGTTGTTTTTTGACTTTTTAATAATGGCCATGCTGACAGGGTTAAGGTGGTATACCTCATTGTGGTTTTAATTTGCATTTCTCTGATGATTAGTGATGTTGAACATTTTTTCATATGTTTGTTGATTTGTCTGTCTTCTTTTGAAAAAATTCTGTTTATATCTTTTGTCCACTTTTTGATGGGATTGTTTGGTTTTTTTCTTGCTGATTTGTTTGAGTTCTTTGTAGATTCTGGGTGTTAGTCCTTTGTTGGATGTATAGTTTGCAAATATTTTCTCCCCTTCTGTAGGTTGCCCATTTACTCTATTGATTATTTCCTTCCCTATGCAGAAGCTGTTTAATTTAATCAAGTACCATTTATTTTTATTGTTGCTGTCTTTGCCTTTTGGATCTTAGTCATAAATTCTTTGCCTAGGCCTATGCCTAGAAGAGGTTTTCCTACATTTTCTTCTAGACTTTTTGTGGTTTCATGCCTTACATTTAAGTCTTCAATCTATCTTGAATTTATTTTTGTATATGGTGAGAGATAGTGATCCTGATTCATTCTTCTGCATGTGGCTATCCAGTTTTCTCGTCGCCACTTATAGAATAGGGCATCTTTTCCCCAGTGTATGTTTTTGTTTGCTTTGTTGAAGATCAATTGGTCGTAGCTATATGGTTTTATTTCTGGGTTCTCTATTCTGTTCTATTGGTCTATGTCTTTACTTTTATACCAGTACCATGTTGTTTTGGTTACTATAGCCTTGTAGTATAATTTAAAGTCAGGTAATGTGATGTCTGCAGATTTGTTCTATTTGCTTCAGATTGTTTTGGCTATTCAGGCTCTGTTTTGATTCCAGATGAAATTTAGGATTATTTTTTCTAGATCTGTCAAATAAGACTTTGGTATTTTGATGGATTTTCCATTTAATCTGTAAATCACTTTGGGCACTATGGACATTTTAATGATGTCGATTCTACCAATCCATGAGCATGGGATGTTTTTCCATTTGTTTGTGTCATGTACGATTTCTTTCATTAGTGTTTTGTAGTTCTCCTTGTAGAGTTCTTTCACCTCCTTGGTTAAATATATTCCTAAGTATTTTATTTTCTTTGTAGCTATTGTAAATGGTATTGAGTCCTTGATTCGACTCTCATCTTGACTGTTACTAGTATATAGTGTATAGTATATATGACTTGTGTGCATTGATTTTGTAACCTGAGACTTTGCTGAATTTATTTATCAATTCTAGGAGTCTTTTGGTGGAGTCTTTAGAGTTTTCTAGATACAAGATCATATTGCCAGCAAACAGGGATAGTTTGACCTCCTCTTTCCCAATTTGTATGCCTTTTATTTCTTTTTCTTGCTTGACTGTTCTCAATAGGACCTCCAGTCTATGTTGAATAGAAGTGGTGACAGTGAACACCGTTGTCTTGTTCCAATTCTTAGGGTGAATGCCTTCAACTTTTCCTCATTCAGTATAATGTTGGCTGTGGATTTGTCATGTATGGCTTTTATAATTTTAAGATATATTTCTTCTACACCTAGTTTGTTGAGGGTTTTTATCATGAAAACATGCCGGATTTTATCAAATGCTTTTTGTGCATCTACTGAGATGATCATATGGTCTTTCTTTTTGCTTCTGTTTATATGATGAATCGCATTTATTGATTTACGTATATTGCACCATCCCTGAAGCCATCTCTTAATTTGTAGAAGGCATCAACTCCTTGAATTTCTCTTTGCAGATAAAACAATTTAGGACACCCTTTTGTAATACCATGCCTTGTCAGTGTAAGGAAGGAAAGTTAGCTTAGAAGAAGTCACTTCTTCCCAGGCAGGTGATATCTGGCAAATAGGCAGACATCCCTTCTTCCTTATCTCCTAGCGAGCTCATGGGGTCAACATGTGGAAAACTCTAGTCCTACGTGCCTCTTGTTTAGTGAATTCTTGTAGGCCCTCATGTACAAAAGTATTTTTTTGTTCGTTTCTAAAGTGGCTTCTCAGTCTCTCAGGACTACCAAGCACTAATTCCTCATTTCTGTCTTTCATCTCAAACTAAAAAAGTAAACTTGTGTTCTTCTGACATGTGCTGCTCCCTGGTTGCCCTACCCACCTTCCAACAATCTTCTGTTCTCCCGGATGCTCTTCTGTTCTGGTTACCCAGGCTTGGAGTCCTCTGTGACTCAGCTTGCTAAGAGTTCTCCAGTCATTTAGTCTGTCTGTACTCACCAACTCTGCCATATTTTCCCTTGGACATGCCTTGTAAATGCAACCATTCCTGTCTACTCCCTTGTGGCTGCCAGTAGCCACAGCCAGGTGTTTGTGCTCTTTCCTGGACCACTGTGGGAGCCTCCTAGTGATCTCTTGGTCCTTTGTCCTTCCACCCATTATGCAGACTGATAGACTCTGAACACTGTCCTGCTTTTGAGCCTGAAACTCTGTGAAGCTATCAGGCCAAACATTCTAACTCTTTTGTAATCTAACCCTCCATTCCCAGTATAAGCTAGTCATACAAAGTGGGCTACTCTTGTCTCCTACATATTTAGTGATTCTTTGTTCCCTCCATTCCTCTATCCCTCTTTTAATGAAAAATATAGTAACATTTCTTTGCAAACTATAAAGCATGCAACATTTTATCTGTTCAACAAAGTACTCTGCTATGTGAAAGGGAAAAATTGGGTTTTGGACTTGGTAACAACTTACTGTGTACTGGTGATTTGTATACATTATCTTATTTAATCTTCTAGATATCCCTGTGAGTTAGGTTGAATTATGTCCATATTACAGGTCTGGAAACTGAAGCCTTGAGAGACAAGTAGCATGCTCTCCTGGTATACTGCTGACCCGTTACTAGAGGCAGAGTAGTGGGTGGGAACTAAAAAATCTTTAGGCTGGTAGGAGGGATAAGGCACACATATAAACATCTGTGCTGGAAGAAATGCCCATTGCCCTAAGAACTATAGTTATGGTGCTATAGAAATTCTGAAGATGATAAAATTTCTTCTAGCTTGGGTATTAGGGAAGACTTCCTGGAGAAGTTAGATTTCTACTAAGCATGAAGGATGGATGGTATTTTCACAGAAGGAGCTAAGAGGTGGGGCATAGGTGGGGAGGGACAAGCATAGGCAGAGGCAAAGAGAGGAAATGCCCTTGGTGTCACCAGCAATCATCAGTGTACAGTCCACTTTGGTGGAGCACAGGGTTTTTGTGGTAGAAGGCATAGTGGGATACAAGGCTGTAAAGGTGAGCTGTAGCCTGTTCATCAATGAATGCTTAAATGTCTGGCTAAAGGATTCATGATTTGTTGTGTAGGCACAGGGGAGCCATTAGCAGGAGGGGAGTTGCTAGTTTGAGCTGAGATTTAGAAAGGTTACTTTGGGTACTCAGTGAATTGAAGAGAAGGAGAAATAGCATAGAGGGGAAACACTCAGTAAACTATTGGCATTGTCCCATCCAGATGTTCTGAAGGCCTGAACTAGCAGAGAGGCAGTGGAGATGGAGAAGAGGGGGAATATGGGGATAGAACCAGGGAAACAGAATTACAGGACTTGGCAAGTGGGACGAGGAGTCAGAGGTGACTGAAAGGAGAGTGATGGTAGCACCTAATAGAAATATGAGGATCAGAAGGGATTAATAACCAGAATATATAAGGAACTCCAACAATTTGATAGGAAAAAATCAAATAATCCGATTAAAAAATGATCAAAGGATCTGAATAGACATTTCTCGAAAGAAGACATACAAATGGCCAACAGTTATATGAAAAAATGCCCAATATTGTTAGTCATCAGAGAAATGCAAATCAAAACCACAGTGAGATATCATCTCATTCCAGTTAAAATGGCTTTTATCAAAAAGTCAGGCAATAACAAATGCTGGAGAGGATGTGGAGAAAGGAGAACCCTTGTACACTGTTGGTGAGTGCAACCACTATGGACAACAGTATGGAGGGTCCTCAAAAAACTAAAAATAGAATTGCTGTATGACCCAGCAATCCCACTGCTGGGTATATATCCAAAGGACAGGAATTTGGTATATTGAAAAGATACCTGCACTTCTGTGTTTATTGCAGCACTATCCACAATAGCCAAGATGTGGAATCAACCTAAGTGTCCATCAGTGGGTGAATGGATAAAGAAATTGTGGTACATATACACAATGGAATATTATATAGCCACAAAAGAGTGAAATCCTGCGATTTGCAACAGTATGGATGGAACTGTAACATTACGTTAAGTGAAATAAGCCAAGCACAGAAAGACAAATCTCATATGTTCTCACTCATATGTGGGAGGTAAATATTAAAAACAATTGAGCTTTTTGTGCCCTTCCTTTTGCTCTCCCATTGCTGCAACAATGGGTCTGGTCATCATCCATGGCATATGTATCATGCTCTGTAAACCTGTATCTTGCTCTTGCCATATAATCCTATCTTTCTCTCCTCAGTAAACCTCATTTTCATGCTTGCCTTAAAAATAAAGTAAAATAAAATAAATAAATAAAAACAATTGATCTTCTGGAGACAGAGAGCAGAATGATGGTTACCAGAGGCTGGTAAGGATAGCAGGGGGGGCGGTGATAAAGCGGGGATGGTTAATAGGTGTAAAAATAGAGTTAGATAGTTAGATAGAACAAACAATATTTGTTAGCACAACAAAGTGACTGTAATCAACAATAAGTTAAGGCATATTTTACAATAACTAAAAGAGTGGAACTGGAATGTTCCTAATATAAAGAAATGTTAAATGTATGAGGTGATAGATATCCCAATTACCCTGATTTGATTAATTCGCGTTGTATGCCTATGTCAAAACATCACATGCACCCTATAAAGATATACAACTATTATATTGCCATAGTAATTAAAAATAATATTTTTTAAAAAATGAAATAGGAGGGTCAGGAGGGGAAACAGATTTGGGGGTGGAAGGAGTGAGGTGGTGGTAGATGGTGTGTTCTGATTTGTGCAGGTTGAACTTTAGGTGCAGATAAATTGCCTATTTCACATCTGTGCTCAGTACACTTTACCACTACTGCCACCATTCCTGTCTTTCCTCTTTATTAAGTAAACTTTGGCTCCTTGTACTGTGCACCTCAATGAAACCCTAAAGTGGACCTTCTTTGTATTTGAATTTCTGATGTACCATCCATGCCACGTGGTATTTCCAAAGTCCAGTCTCCCCAATGTGTGCCTCTGTACACATAAGTGTACTTATATATGTGTAATGAGCTCGTGGTGGTTATAACTGGCATAACACCACCAGTAGTTGATATTTGTATGAACCTTTATAGTTGACAAAGCACTTAGAATGGTCAGAAGTGTGTTGCACTTCCTGGCTAGTCCCCTAGGTAGGGCCACTGAGCCATTGACTCAATGAGCTAAAAAGGTTATTAGAGATTAAACAGTAGATTTTAGTTTAAGAATAAATGCAATTGAAGCCATTAGCCCATATCAAATAGGAAAGGTAGGATGATTTTTAGCTGCTATAAGTAGATAGACTCTGTTGATGATGACGATCAAATTTAAAAATATATTCAGGATGATAACAATGCTGAGATGGATGTTTTATGGGTATTAAGAATACCTGTCATGTATTGGGTACTTACTTTGTACAGATACTGCTCTAAGCATTTTACATATCATAATTAATTCAAATCTCGTGATAATCTAGCAAAATAGCAACTACTGTTATTGCTGTCTATTAGATGGGGAAACTGAGACATGTAGATTTAAGGAACTTGTCCAGGGTCACATAGCTCAGAAGTGGCAGAGCCAGTATTCAGACTCAGGCTTTCTGTTTCCAGAGCCTACGCTATTAGCCACTGTGTATACTGCCCCTCAGTGATGTATCAACTGGCCTTGAAATATTATTTAAAGCAAACTGTAGCCCATTGTATTCTTCACTCCTAGAAGGCAGGGCGTTGTCTTCATTTTCTCTGTATCCCTAGTGCCAGCACAGTGCCTGGCACATGGTACATGTTCATTACATGCTTGATGAATGAAGGAGTATCTTTCTAAGTCACTTTTCCTGATCTGATATGATGTGAAGGTGGTTAAAGAAGTCTCTTATCCTTCTAGCATATATTCCTATAGTTGCTGCTAGAGGTGCTGTATTTCACAGAAGAGATATAGTGTGGTGATATAGCTCCAGCTTCGGTGTAGATTTGGACAAATTGCTGAGCCTTTCTACACCTCAGTTTTATTATCTGTAAAATAGATAGAACCTGCTATGTAGGGCTTTAGTAAGAATTAAAAGAAGTAATCCTTGTAAAACTCTTAGCATTGTACTTGTCACATAGAACTCAATAAATGTTGGTTTATATTATTACTAATGGAAATTTTGAAACTGTAGAAGGGGGAAAAAGCCATTTTTAGAGTAGGACCAATATTTTGATTAAGAGGGAAATATACAGTGCTTTTAAAGTGCCCTTTAGAGATCTGAAATCATTATGTTAGTTGATGGATACAAAAATGTTTTGTTTACTCATAAAATATGGCTGACACATTTAGAGAGAAATAAATTTGGAAGAGTTTTTCTCTTCCTTCTAATTTTTTTATGAAAGATAAAAGAGATCTGGAGGAAAAAATGTTTTTCTACCCCTTGAAACTTTCAAACTTCTCATTTTGTTTCTCTGGGCCATTAGATATCCAATAGACAAAGAGGCAAATGAACCAGCATATAAGCATCTACTTTGCCCAAGATACTAAATATAACTGGTTGAATTCAATCCTTTAATAGTCCTGTGAGGTTACTATTATAATGCCTGTTATGCAGATGAGGAAATTGAAGAAAGTCTTAGTAACTTGGCCAAGTTCACAGAACTAATAGGTAATGGAATCAGAAGTTAAACCTACTGTCACTTGGACTATTGCAGTAGCTCCCTGGCACTCTGTGATTGCAGAGCTCATGCTCTCTTCCCACTGCCATGCAGCCTTCCTGCTGTATGTGGTAGAAGGTGACAGCTTATATTTACAACTTCCCATTAGAGCTGCTAGAACAAGTAATTCAATCAAAAATATTTGACCTCTGTATTGCTTGAAGGCAGGACAGAGCCAGATTCCTGGTGGAACTCAGGAATCTCAGTTCCTCAGGCACCCTTGCTGCCTACTAATTGCTTAAAATACTTTTAAAAATAATGTTAAATTGTCATGAATGCTCAACCCTGCCAGTATGGCCTCTATAAATGGGACATATTGTTAAAAGGAATGTGACAAGAGTAATCTATACAGCATAGCTTTTTGAAAACTTGGTTATTCCCCTTCAGAATGAGTGTTTTAAGGTTTCAAATTTGCACTTTTGATAGACTGTTTACCCACATTAGGGGATAATGGGGCACTTAGAGTGGCAAGGAAAGAAATGAAAGCGCAGTGGTGTGTTTTGTGAGTGGACCTCCCCAGCCTCCATGCTGGGCTGAGGGTGCAGGTCGAGGCAGAAAGGTCATAAAGGAAGGGAATGGGACAGTCAAGCCACCCACCCAACCCCAGCGTTTCTATCACTATAAATTAAGTATGTTTTTACTACCTGCTTTCTGTCACTATAAATCAGATTTGTTTTTCCTAGAGTTTCATATTAATTAAATCATACAGCATTTACTTTTTTGTGTCTGGCTTCTTTCACTCAGCACAATGGTTTTTGAGATTTATGCATGCTGTTTTGTGTATCAGTAGATTATTCCCTTTTTATTGATAAGTAGTATTTCATTATATGGTTGTATACAGTTTGTTTATTCACTTATCCATTGTATTAGTTTCTCTTGCTGCATAACAAATTACCACAGATTTAGTGGCTTAAAACAGCATGGAATTCTTAGTTCATAGTTCTTTATGTCAGAAGTCTGGGGGGAATGGGCTGGATTTTCTAGTTAGGATTTCATAGAGCCTAAATCAAGATGTCAGCTTGGCTGGATTCTTATCTGGAGATTCTTGGGACAATCTGCTTCTGAGCTTGTTCAGATTGTTGGCAGATTTCAGTTCCTTGAGACTATGGGACTGGGGTCCCTGTGTCCTTGCTGGTTGTCAGCCCTGTTCTCAGCAATAGATGCTGCTCTGCAGTCCTTGCATGTGGCCCCTCCATCTTCAAAGCCAGCAGTGGGGCCTCAGATCCTTCTTGTGCTTCCAGTCTTTCTGACTCTGCTTTTAAAAGGTATGTGCTTAGATTAGGCCCATCTAGAGGCAGCCCTTCCATTTTGGGTAGGCCTTTATTTTTAGAATGCCTGGTGTACTTTGACACTTTAAGCATTTTTACCCATTGATCCTCATTCTGTCACCTGATTCCCCTTGTCCTATCCTGTGGTCCTTGTACCATCCACGTCTTCTCCAGATTGAAAACATTCATTTTTTTTCCCTTTACTTTTTATGGGACATAGTGTAGCAGAGCATTAAGTGTACTCTCTGGAATTACACATAATTGGGTTTAAATTCCAGCTATGCCACTTATGTACTGTGATATTAGAAAAGTTAACTTTTATGAACCATAGTTTCCTTATCTATGCATACTTTATAGGATTAATTCATAGATTAAGTGAGCAAATGTGTGCAAAACTCTTAAGCACACATTATCGACACCCAATATATGCTAGCTAATATTATTATTTCAGTATTGTTACTCTCCCTCATTTTGTTCTTTTTCTTCTGGATGTGTTCTGTGTTGTCAATGACCCTAATAAAATATACAGCCAAATTGTATAGGTACCTTAAAGAGATTAATAGCTCTTTTTCTTTTTTAATAATTCTATTTCAGAAAATTTATCTCAAGGAAATAAGCAGAGATACAGATAAAGATTTTTGGTCAAGAATGTTCATCACACATTTATAATGCACCCAAACATTGAAAGCAACCTAGGTGTACCCCACAATAGGGAAATAGTGAAATAAGGAATATCCTATATTTCTATAAAGCCAGGAAAATCACATTTTCAATGAAAATAAGGACATAGGGAATATAACATTATGTTACATGCAAAAGTCATGATATAAAACTGAATATATAGTGTGACTCCCGCTGTGTTTCTGAAATTATATATATTTTATTTACACATAGGCAAATATTGATAGGAAAGGACTGAAGGAAATATACCATGTGTTAACAGTGGGCCGTGGGATTATAGGTATTTTTTATTTTTCTTATTATATTTTTTGCAATAAATGTATATTACTTTTATAACCTGAAAAAATGAATACACTTTATTTAAAAATTACTTTGTGTGTGTGTGTGTGTGTGTGTGTGTGTGTGTGTGTGTGTGTGTATGTAGCCCAAAACAGAACCTAATAATCTACAACTTTGTATTAGACCAGAAAAGTTACAGTCACATCAGTAGATCAAGAAGGTAACTGTGACAATCGTTCAGCTAGGAACTGGACTACAGGCGATGGGATTCCAGCAACCAACCCTGGGAACAGCACAGCAGCACTTCTGAGCCTGCTGACCCGTGGGGCTGTGCCTAGGAAGGGAGCCTGCCAGGCTGGGTCACGTGGCACCAGTCAGTTACTGCAGATACCGTCATCATTCTTTGTGCTGTGTTCATTCTTATACTGCACACACTTGTTATGATAAGCTCTGATCTCTCTGTCACATCTTATCTTCATTATTGACTTTTTAATCCCAGAAAGAATAAGGCTTTAGGATCTGGCCTCAATAAGTTTTGTTTTATTTTAATCAAAAGAGCAAAAGTGATTCTTAGTGTGAGGGGCTCTGGGGTACCAGAGGGCCTCTTGGTCAGGGGCCATGTCCACGTGTTTCTGCCTCGTGTCTGGCAATGGCCCAGCCAAGCTCTGCTGTGTAGCTGCAGCAAAGGCAAAGATTTCTGGGCCTTGTGCACAAATGGCTCAGAGTCAGACAGCCTGTCATCTTGCTTTTGTTGTTCTTGCTGGGGACAGAATCAAGATAGGATGGGGCTGTGCTGCTTTCTCCCCACCCCTGCTGCACATTACAGGCTCATTTGTTAACTGTTCTCACCCTGCAACATCACCCAGGGGCTTTTCCTCAGGCCTTCGCAGATCTACCTGTGATGTCTTGGGAGCCCATTCTGTTTAGCCGCTGACTCAAATTCTTAACATCCGAAGGATCTAGTCTCTGAATTCAATGATTATTTACAGAATTTAAAGCATTTACAAGACCCTGGTAAGAAGCTAAGAAAGTTCACAGATGGATTTAGTGTCATTCACTTAGCATTTCCTGAGTACCTACTGTGTCAACCTCTGAGCCAAGAGCAGTGAGGACTACACAGATGAGTGATTTCAATTCAACACCCATCTGATTAGGACCTGCTACATTCAGGGCACTGTGCAAGGCACTGAGGCTAGAAATGAATGAGACACAGTCCTAAAGTTTAAGAAAGTTATAATCTGGGAAAAAACAGATTTATAATCTATATAATCTGGGAAGAGACAAATGTGAGAACCACTTAATAATAAGTGGAATAAGTGCTATTTCTATAGCAGGGCCCAAAGGAGGAAGCAATTACTTCTGAAGTGACCCAGCCACTTATTAGCTATGTGCTTTTAGTCAAGGTATTTAACCACCCTATTCCTCTAGTTCAACGGTCCCCAATCTTTTTGGCACCAGGGCCCGGTTTCATGGAAGACTGTTTTTCCATGGACCAGGGGTTGGGGGGTAGGGTGTGGTGGGTGCAGAGAAGGTGGTGCAGAGTTCAGGCGGTGATGCGTGGCCTGTTGTCACGGACCAGTACCGGGCGTGTCCCAGGGGTTGGGAACTGCAGCTCTAGTTAATCTATAAAATGTAGATATAATGAGTTAATCCACATAAAGTAACTAGAACCGGATTTAACAACAAATAAATGTTTGCACTCCTTTTCCTCTTCCTCTCCCTCTCTCTCCCCTCTTTCCAAGGATGAGCAGTGAAGGTTACACTGAGTGAAGGGCACAGCATGAGTGAGGAGTGGGGTGGTTAGATGCTGTGTATGGGGCTCTGATGAGGCTGAAATGCAAGTATTTGTGGATAATTCTGGGGAAACAGGCTAGAGAACTGAATTGGGTCCAGACCACAGAGGATCTTAAATAAAATACCAGACAAAGGAATTTGGGCTTGGGCAATGGGCAGCAAAATAATTCACCTGTACTTTAGGAAGAGCATTTTGGCAAAGCGAGGAGAGACTGAGAGGAGAGGGACACTGAGGAGGCTGCTGCAGGATTCCAGGCAAGGGCTGAGGCCAGAATTAAGACTCAGATCATTAGTCTGACTCCCTCAGTGTGGTGGAGGCTGAGGAAGAGATTTAGTTCTGCTCTTTCTGTGTGCCTGTGGGTTTCTTGCTGAAGGAACATTGGTTTGAATGACGGTGTATTCCATGTAGCCCATAAATTTTAATATTCTGAGATTATGTTCAGCTTTCTGACCTCAAGGCTGATCCACCCATACACCCCTGCCCATTTGGCTGCACTCATTGCGATGTGTGGGAGTTGAGCATCTGCGCAAGACCTTTTGGCACAGGAACACCAGTGGCTCACACAGAACTGGGCAGCTGTGGAACCTGATGAAGTCTGAGATAGCTTCATGCACATGAGCATTTCTAAAGACAGGCCCAGTATTTAAAATCACCACAATGAAAATTACGTTGATAGTGATCACAAAGGAAGACATGTTTTCCAGAGGCCCTATGATATAAAAAGAGTGAGGGTATCAAGGGAAATGGAAGCGGTAATATTGACTGAACTTCTTCTAAGTACTAGGAGCTGGGTTGGGTTCTTTGGCATACTTGATCTCATTTAATCTTCACAATCATGTGAGGCAAATGTTATTATGTCCATTTTACAACGAAGAAGCAAAGGCTCAAGAAGTCCAGGCCTCATGCCTAAGGTCAGATGGCTTACAAATGTCATACCATGAGCCAGGCTTTTCATGAGCCTCAGTATTCTCATCTTTAAAAAATAAATCGTAATAAAATCCACTCCCAGGGCTGTTTTGTAGTTCAAATAAGATGCTGTATAGATGAAAAAGAGAAAAGCATTCCCTGACATCCAGGAGCTGGCCTGGTACTATCAGCAGCTAGGTCTTAGTATTGCTGTGAGCTGGCCTGGCACTCATAGGTAGGTCTTGGTGTTCTCCTGTTGAACATGAACTATTTCACAGACCATCAACATCAGACAAGGCTACTCTGTGACTATGACAGACTAATACAAAAAGAAGACCACTCTGTAATCATGTCTAAACACTGACAAAACATGAACATTGTCTAAGCCATAAAACACCAAACATCTTCCTCTCCTGTCTAGTATGAATGACAGATACTGCTTTACCAGTGATAGCTCTAGCATTGCTTTAGCCTGCCTTCCTTATGGGTAAGATTTATTGAGATACCCATTCATAGAATTGTCCCTGCCTTCTGATAGAACCTAATTCAAAGCGAAACTCCACTTCCTAGGACCCTCCCTAAAATCACCCGACCAAAGCCCAAATTTTATAAGTACTTTCTAATACCTTCTTACTGAGATGCCCCATGGTTCCCCATGGTGAGTGTTCTCCTTCACAGCAACAAGTAATAAACCCAGCCTGCTCAACTACACATGTATTCCTGGTAGTCTTGGGCTAGCAAGCATTGTCAGTGGATACACTTGGAAATTGTTCAGTGCTAGGCAAATGTTAGTTGGTGTTTTTTATCAGTTATCTACTGTCACAGTAATGCTGCATAACAAATAACCCATAACCAAGTGGTTTAAAACAATAAACAGTTGTTCCTGTATCTGTGGCTCAACCGAGTGGTCCTTCTGGTGTTGGCAGGGCTCGCTCACATGACAGCGTGTTGGCTGATCTTTGACTAGGACAGCTGAGGTGGCTTTGCTCTTTTCCACGTGTCTCATTCAGCAGACTGGCTTCAGCAAGTTCTCATGGCAGAGGGTAGAAATGAGCAGAAACACACAAGGGCTTTTTCAAATCTCTACTTGTGTCACATATGCTAACATCCTATTGCCAAAGCAAGTCACGTGGCTGAGCCCAGAGTCAAAGGATGGGGTAGTAAACTGCACCCAGAGTAGGAGGGCAGTTCATGGCAAAGGATGTGGAGATGACAAGGAGTTGGAATTGGGGACGTTAATCCAATCAGTCTGTAATAGTGTTTTTATGTTTTACTATCTTCTAGGCATGCTTCATTTTATCCCCAAGTGCTCCTGGCTTTCTTTTTAACTCTGCAGTATTTTCTGGAAGGGATTCTGGAAAAATTATATGCTTCCCCTCCCCCTTTTCACTCCCATTCTGGGCATAATCATCTTACTCTAGAATTTACCTATATGCAAATATTTATTTTCAGAATTTTTGCCCACTTTGGAAAAAAGATCCTAAAAGATAAACATGGAGACCAAAGAAGATGATGGCTTAGAAGAAATATCTAGAGCCAGTAGCAGATCAGACACAGAAACTCAGAAAGGATTTCAATAATTAGCTCTGAGAGGCAGTCACCTAGTCTGTACTTAAATGCTTCCCATAATGAGAAGCTCACCACCTTTTAAGAAAGACCATTCCATTTTAGATTAGTGTTAAAGAGGTTCTTCTGCATATTGGACCATATTCTGCATTGATAACACTGTTTTGCCATCTGGAACCATGCAGGACAAGTTTTCTATGCGCTGTCCTTCGATTATTTGAAGAGTCATATGCACTTCCTCCTACCACCTCCCCACAAGTCTTTTTTTTTCTAGGCTAAACATCTATTGTTCTTTCAGCAGATCATCATATGACAATTTCAAGATGGTTTAATCTCTTGTTTACTTTAATCTGATTATCCCTTAAAAATCAATATCTTAAAATGTGAGGAGGAGTCCAGAACTGACCATAGTACACCAAATATGGTGTGACCACCCCAGAGGACACTAGGACCAGTTCATTTTTGTTGGCAATATATTTCTAATAAAGTATTTTAGGATCCTATTTTTTGAGAGGCTATGTCACACTGATGACTCAAATTGAAGTATAGGTCTTTTTTCACAAGAAATATTGTTTAGTTATTTCTCGCCAATCCTGCATCTCTATGACTTATATTTTGCATCTGAGTGTATAAATTTACATTTTAAATTATAACGTATTTGTTTCCATTTGTTCAACTTATTTGAGTCAAGAGCATCTCATCCAGTGTACTGGCTGCCTCTCCCAGCATTGTAAGTTCTATGTGTTTAATAAGCAAATCTTCTGTCTCTATCCAACTTGTTGATCAGAAGTTTAGATGGGCCAGGTTGAGAGCCACATCCTTTGGTAGACCACCATATGCCTCCCTCTAAGTCAGAGATTCACATAGGAGGAAAGGCCCAGCCCTGGATTTTATCAGAACCTCCAGGGAATTCCTATTTTAGTCTCTGGTTTATATTCCAGTTAGTACCATTATTTATTTTGATACTTAAATTGTCCCATATATAGCCAGTGGGAACCCCTTCAAGTTGGCTTCTGGGTCCTTTAAGTACTTTTTTACTTTTTGACACAAGATATTCCAGGTTCATCTTGAACTTTCCCTGCCTCAGTCCTAGAATCAGCCATTTCTCTAAGAAGGCCTGTAACTTTTTAGTGGAGAATTGTATTTAGAAACAAAAATCTCAGTTCCAGGTGTGCTTATTGCATGCTTCTCAGTGGACAAAGCTAGAAAACATGTATATTTATAAATATACACGGCCCTACTTTTGTATATATATTTATTTCTATTTCTCTATATCTTGAAAACAGTGAGTTCACATGAATGTTTTTAATTATAATCCAACACTGTGGGGTTCATTCTATTAATATATCTCCTCCTTTCCATTGTACTTCACTTCTCTGACAATGAGAAACCTGGCTCCCATCATCTTTAATACATATACTTATTTGCTCATTCCTTGTATGAAACCAACCCACTGCACTACAGTCCAGCTGGCTACCTTCCTTGCAAAGGCTATTTCTCCACCGGCCACAGCTGTCCAGCTAGGCTTTGAGTCCCCACGGGCCTCTGCTGCCCCTTCTTAGCCACTTTCCTCATGTGGGCTCTGTTGTGTGGCCACCTTCGTCATTTAGATTTTTGGACTGACTTATTCAGGGATGAAAGAAAGAAGCAAGGCTAGCCTTTATTTGTTTTGGTTGAAGTGTAACTTACATATGGTAAAATGCACATATCTTAAGCATTCAATTCAATGAAATTTTATATTTGTATACACCCATGCCCATGTAATCACCCAAATTAGGCACTCCAACAAGCCCCCCAGATATACTTATCCCAAAATAACCACCATTCTAAACTTTCACCATGGATTAATTTTGCTTGTTTAATTTTTTTAAAACTTTTTATTTTGAAATGATTTCAAACATATGAAAGAGTTGCAAGAATAATAGAAAGAACTCTTCAAATCCCTTCACCCAGACACAGCATGTATTAACATTTTGCCACTTCTGTGTGCATTTGTGTCCTCTCTCTCTTTTCTGAAAATTTAACATTGGTAGAATACTGTTATCTCATCTACAGAGCTTCTTCATATTTCTCCAGTTGTGTCAATGATATCTTTATGGCAATTTTTCACTTTGATCTAGGTTCCAATTCTGTATTATGTATCACATTTAGTTGTCATGTCTCTTGGAATAGCTTTTCTTTGTCTTTTAAGAGATTGATAATTTTTTAAGAGTACAGGACAGTTGTTTTGAAGTTGTTTTGTATAATGTCCTTCAATTGGTTTTATCTGATTTTTTTCTCATGATTATATTTCATTTATGCACTTACTAAGGCAGGAATACTAAGTAAGTGGTGTTGTGTCTGTCTTTAATACATTATATCAGGGGGCACCTGATGTCAGTTTATCCCATTATTAGTGATGCTAACCTACATCACTTGGGTACAGTGGTGCCTGCCTCCTTTCTTTGCTATGAAGTTACCATTTATCCTTTGTATTAAGAACTAATCTATGAAGAGATACTTTGAGACTATGTAAATATCCCGTTCCCCTTCAGACTTTTGTCCAGTAGTTTTAACATGCATTAATGATTCTTGTCTAAATTAACTGTTGCTATAATAGTCACTAAATTATTTTCTAGCCCAATTATTCCTTTTATATTCATTAGTTTTGGCATCCTACTATAAGGAAGAGCTTTCCCTGCTTCCCTATTATCAGTATAGAATCATGGATTTTTATTCTATTCAATGGGTTAAAATATACTACTGTCATTATTTATTTTGATGCTCAAAATTCTCCCTCATTTAGCTAGTGGGAGCCCCTTCAAGCTGGCTCCTGTGTCCTTTTAACATGTTCCCATCATTGTTTGATCACGTCCTTATTTCCTGGTACAAATAGATGTTCCAGGCTCAAATTGTTCTTTCCTCATCCCAACCCCGGAAGCAGCCATTTCTCTGAGGAGCTCTAATTCCTCTTAGTTGAACAGCATTTAAAAACCACATTCTGGGCCGTGCGCGGTGGCTCACGCCTGTAATCCTAGCACTCTGGGAGGCCGAGGCGGGTGGATCACTCAAGCTCAGGAGTTCGAGACCAGCCTGAGCAAGGGCGAGACCCCGTCTCTACTAAAAATAGAAAGAAATTATCTGGCCAACTAAAAATATATATAGAAAAAATGAGCCGGGGATGGTGGCGCATGCCTGTCGTCCCAGCTATTCGGGAGGCTGAGGCAGTAGGATCGCTTAAGCCCAGGAGTGTGAGGTTGCTGTGAGCTAGGCTGACGCCACGGCACTCACTCTAGCCCGGGCAACACAGCGAGACTCTGTCTCAAAAAAAAAAAAAAAACAAAAAAAAACCACATTCTGGGCACCAAGTGAACTCATTGCTTTTGGGATGACATTGCCTCTAGGCCACCTGTATGTGTGTGTATAAAACTCAGAGTTCATACTGATATCTCTAATTCTAATTTAATGTCCACAGGGTGTCTCTTTGCCTTCCCTTATTCTATTAATATATTTGTGTGTCTTTCATCTACAGTGAAAATTCTGGCTCCCAATTAGCACAGTCATACAATACATACAAAATACTTTCAGAATTGGTACATGTATACTATGAAAGAAAAGAAACTACTAAGTAGTTAAGTTTTTTTGCAGTTCTTTTAATTTTTGCATAGAAGTTAGTCAAAACACTGTGTTCAAAAGTTACTATGATTGGTTCTCTTTTTTTAATTCCGTTCAACAGTTATATTACTTATTTGAAATAAACTTTGCCTATTTTTGAGTTTCATATAAATAGAGTCATACAATATTTACTCTTCTATGTCTGGCTTTTGTTCAATATTATTCTTAAAGATTTATCATGTGAATATCATTATTTTTTCCCATTGCTATAAAATATTCTGAATGAACTATACTTTATCCACTATATTGATGATGAATATTTGTTATTTCATGTTTTTACTTATTATGAATAAAGCTGCTATGAACATTTTTGTATATGCCTTTTGATGGAAGTAAGCAATAATTTATTTTGGATACTCAGCTCTCCACACACACACACACACACACACACACACACACACACACATAGACACGTTTAGCTTTAGCTTTAGTAGATATTGCCAAACAGTTTTTCAAAGCAGCTGTTGAATTAACACTCCCACCAGCAATGTAAGAGTTCCAGTTATTCCACATCCTCACTAGTACTTGGTAATGGCACTTGGTAATAGGTTGAAATGGTAATTTCAGCCTATCATGGCTATTAGAGCAGAGTTAAATTTTTTTTTGAGAAGTGTACGATGGGATGTTTGCCTAGCCTGAATCTATTAATTACCTGTCTTTGAATTTGGTCATTCAACTCACAGAGTGCCATTTTGTTCCCAAGGGGTTGAGTAACTTAGGGGTGTGCCTTTACTGAAATCCAGATGTATTGTTGTAATAGGCTTTTTTAAGTCTGCAAGGATCAGAGATATTCTCAGGTTACTTTATTATTGTTAATAAATAATAATTACTTTATTAGTATTATTGTATTGTACTTTAGCATACGTATGGAAAACAGGTGAAAGAAATGCCTCATAAGAGAACAACTAGAAAGTCAGAACACAAGGCAGCTCAAAAACCCAGACCGTCTTGAGTCCTCAGCAGTAGGATCTGTTGCTTCTTCCTTTAGAGCTCACAGTCTGGTAATTTAGCCACTCTTCTCTACTGTTCTTGCCGCTTCTAACTCCTCTGCCTCCTATACCTCTTCCATATACTAATCTTCCTTGTGTCTGTTTCTTCCAGCTACCAACTAGAAGACTCATCCCTAAAACCCTTTTAAGGCAGAATGTTTACACTAAGCCACTTCCTAGACTGTGCTCAATCTATGCATTAACCCACTTTGGGACAGGTGTCCTTCCATAGTCCAATTAATTGGGTGCAGCCCTAGGAAGCAGGATCACACGGTACCAACATGGCCATTTATGATGAAGAAATTCCCTTGGAAGGACGCTGTGGGAAAAGCAAGTGTTCTAATTGCCTGGCTAGTGTAAGCTGCATATATTATATTCTAATTATTGTGTGTATTATATTCTAATTCAGTAGATATTTCTCAAGCCCTCTCCTTATCTGTCAGTAGAGTAACTCTGTTGAACAAGGAAATGAACTGTTTATATAGAAGAACTATTCATAGTGAACCTATGCTAATTCCTAATGCTTATAGTCTCCCTTTATATGTCCCCAAATTATATATTTTATAAGTCCTGAAAATATATCTGTAGAACAGGGTCAGGCTCAAAGTGAATTTTATTCTGTAGATGGCAGGGGCTGGGAAATGGTTAGGGAAGTGTCAGAAAGGGATTTAGGATGTGTGAGATATGCCTGGTTGTTAGTGCTCCATTTCACAGATGAGGGAACTGAGGACCAGAGAGGCAAAGACATTTGCCCAAGGTCACATGGCTAGGAAGTGGCAGGACCAGGATATAAATCCAGGTTTTCGGTTCCATATCCAGAGCTCTTTCCACTACTCCACGCTGACTAGGGAGACATGCCCCACACTCTTTCCCAAATTATTAAAAGTACAAAGGAGATTTTATAAAAAGCAAACTATAGCCAAGGTAGATGGTGAGACTCAAAAGGAGGCTGATCTCCTAGGGCCTGAGATGATATGGGAGGCTTCCTCAAGGTGAAAAGTTTTGACCTAGGCCTTGTAGGGTTGGTTGGATTTAGAATGGTATAGAGAAGGGAAAATGGTGCAGATAAAGATATAAAAGTGGGAAACACAAGAGATTTTCCAGAGACAGAGTAGAAACTTGTGTTTTAGAGGGATTTATATAGCAAAAAGATTGAGAGATCAAGTGTGATAAAAAAAGTTAGGAGACTCTGACAACTATGACAACTTTAAATTTTTTAGAAAATCAGATTGTGACATCATGATGAGAAGAAAGGTTGAAGTCATTAGCTCTTAAGAGTCTAGGTGGAATGAAAAGGACTAAAAGATGGTATCAGCTGGAAATCACAACATATTTGAGAACCGTTGAGAAGGCAGAGTTAACAGGATCTGGGGACAGACTAAATATAAGGGTGGGAGGGAGATAAAAGAGTCAGAGAGCTGTCACTTGAGAGTTTGAGCCTTTGTGATTGGGGCAATCTGGTACCAGTGTCAGAAGTGGCGAGGGCAATATGTGTAGTGGGTAAGCTCATAGGCTTAGGATCAACGCAGACCAGGGACCAGTGGTTTAGCTCCTCTGAGCGGGTTTGCTGACCTGTTGAGCAGGCAGATTCCCACTTCCCGGAGTAGCTGTGAGGATGCCAGGTCATGCAGGTGAAGTGAAATTCTGTAATGTCACATGCTTGGCACTTACCAAATCTTAGCTCTCTTCCTCCCCACCCCAATCTCTCTGTTTGAGGAGATAGTAGAACCTAGTTCAGACCTTATTTTTGTTAAGCATATAATGTGCTTTTAAAAAAGGGAATTGGCTTTAAAGAGAGAATAGGTTCTTCAACCCTGGACTTTGAGTTGGAGGACAGATGGAGCCTCCCCACACACCCACATGTTCTATGTTTTTTTGTTTTTGTTGTTTCTGCTTCCTTTGATATCTAGGCTTCAGTTAAAAATTGAAGCCCCCACAGAGGGATTTCAAGGTATCTTTGTAAGGTTAGGTACTTCCAGAAGCAAGCAACTGTGCTGCCTCTGGTGTTGCCATGACCTCCTCCACCTGGGGCTATTTCTGAGCCTAGGAGTAGAACTCTGTTGGCTCACAGGATTGCAGTTTGCCTGTAAAAGTGCCCAGCCTCCCAGGCCTGCTTTTCTAACAGTTTAGAAATTCTGGTTGTTAACCCAGACCTCTACACAGATGGCAGCTGGGTTTGGGCGGAGCGCTAGCAGCGGCGGCCCAGATGCGCCCATTCCCTCAGCCGGTTAACCCGGGCAAGGCAGGCTGCTCAGCCAGCCGGGCTGCTGTCCTGGAGCTGCTTTCCGCACGCTTCTCCCGCCCGGGCGGCTATGCTTGCCCAGGACTCGCACAGCTGCGCGGAGCTGTGCCGAGGGGTTGCCGCGTGCCTGCCGGCCGATGCCCCGCCCACTCCTGTCGTCACGTGTCTCCGCACGTGCGCCCCGTTGCCACGGCATCTGCAGCGCCCAGGCCCATTGTTAGGCGGTGGGGCATGAGCCAATCTACAGGCCCCACGGGCCACCGCGCGCGCCGGGTGGCCTCTAGGGGCTGCGGCTGGAAGGGAAGGTGAGGGTGGTCTCTGGCCGGGGCGTATGAGAGTAGCGAGCCCTTGCTTCTTCCCCTGAGTCCTGGTCGCTCCCTGGTGTTCTTTTCCCACCCCACTCTTTTCCGTGACCCTATTTCCCTCTGTTCGGAAGGTTCAGATTTGAACAGCTTGGTGGAGTTCTCCTGCAGAGTGGTATCTCCCATGCGGACGGCAGGGGACAAAACTTTGTTCCCGTTTTACAGCCAATCCTGTAAGAAATAGTCCTGGAGCAGTTTCTTGATCGGTCCAGAGGTGGGCGCCCCTGGCCCCAGACAAGATGTTGTTTGAGCCCTGTAAATCTCGGGTTCTTCTAGTTTAAGATCCCTTATAATTAGCACAGGGTTTGCCAGATGTAAGGAACTGGGTGGGTGGTTTATTTCCATCCCGCTGGCAAAATAGAAGGGCTGAAACCTTTGAGGGGACAGAAGGCTTGAATCAGAAGGATCATGGAATCCTGCACCTCCACTAGCTGTAAGACACTGGCTGGGCAAGTTACCTTACCTCTCTGAACCCTGGTGCCTTCATTTGTAAAAAGGATTGTAACAAACGAATCACTTAGGTTGTTTGTTAAGTTTAAAGGAGATAATACAGGCAAAGCAGTTAGCCGGGTGCCTGGCCGTAAGTACTCTATAAGGTCAGTCAGCTGTTTTTACAAATGGTGCAGCTGTACTGTTGGGAACTAAAGTACTCACATGCAACCGTTGGCAAATATTTTCACATTCATCTATTTTTTCTTATTCAATTATTCATTTGTTTAATCCGTTAATGCATTCAGCATATATTTGCTGGGCATCTATTATCAGTCACTTCTTGTGTGGGTCCAGCTGTATTTTATAAAATCCAGCCCCAGGGGAGTTTTGACTCTCCTCACAAGAACTGATGGAGTCCGGCTTGGTGGGTGGGAGATCTTGTCTCACTGGCAAGGGGGGTTTGGAAGTTGTTTTCTGCAGCTCTGACTTCTCAGGCTGCAGTCTCTGAACAGAGCAAACCTCTCTCGTATTTGAACAGCACTAAACAAGACAGCTTTCCACAGCCACCTTTGCTTCCCACCCTTTGCCCTTGGGGAGGTGTGTCCCCTTCTCTTGAAGGCCCCAAGCAGCAAGCTGGAATCTGCTTCGTCTATAGTGGGGCTGTTTCCTAGGACTGCCCTCTATTGTGGTCTTCTGTGCTGTTTGTTGTACTAGAGTTCCTAGAGCAACCCTACACTGTGCTGTTGATGCTCCCAGCATCCCACACTCCACACTTGGAGTGCTGTCCCCTTCTTGCCCACCACTGTGTGCATCTCAGGTGTCTGTCAGGGCCTGTCTCCTACTGGACTGGGGTAGCCATACTGCTACTCACACTTGCTTTAGGATCATATACCTTCCCTGAGTCCCTTATCTTTGTACTGCTCCACCCACCAGCCCCCATGCCCTGGATTCAGTCTGTGTGGCAGACAGTCTTCTGGATGTCTGAGAGACAAAGGAGCCTAACTTATGCACACTCTGTGAATAGACATCACACGTATGTTAAGGGCCACGATGCATGGTGCTGTGGCAGCAGCGGGCTCTGCCTTGAGAAGTCAGGGAAGCCTTTACCAGGAGGTGATGTTTGAGTAATCTTAAAGGACTTACCTTGGTAGTCAGTGGGACAAAGCGAATTCCAGTCAAGGAGAAGAGCAGGCATAAAGGCCTGACATTGCATAACATTCTTAGAGACAATGTGGTGTGATGTGAATGGCACAAAGGGAATACAAAGGGTTTTGGGGGGGCTTGAGGGTTCATGAGTAACAGAGGGAGGAAATGAAGCCAGAGAGATAAACAGGGACCTACTCATAAGGGCCTTATAAGCCATACTATGTAGTTTAGGCTTTGCCCTGCAAATGTGCGGAGGCTGTGAAGGGTTTTGTACAGGGCATCACATGGTCAGATTTGTATGTAAGGAAGGTGGGACACATGGCTATAATGGTTTGGATGGTCTCGTTTGTCCTCTAGTGATTCTGTAAGGCAGGCAAGACAGGCACTGTTACCTACTTCTTACAGCTGAGAACACTGAGGCCGGAGAGGTTAAATACCTTGCCAGAGGTCTCAGAGCCAGAAAGCAGAGGACCTAGGACTCACCTAGCTTCCTGGCTCTGAATCTCTTTCTCCAGGGCATATTGCCGTTGTTGACAGAGTCTGCTAGAAAGCTGCCTGCAGCTGGGCAGCGGGTAGATGCTGACAGGAGCATTGTGAAGCAAATGGTCATTGGTACCATTGAAGGAGTATAGCACAGGGATTTTGTGGCCTGTGGTGTTCGGTCTCCTGACCTCTATGCCAGTGCGTAGACAACAAGAAGCAGTGGGGAGCTTTGAGCTTCAGGCTCTACATTGGGTTGACAAATTCGTTCATCACTGTCTCACTCATTAATTCAGAGTAGCGTCTGCTGCCTGATACTGGCATTTGTCAATGGCTTGTTTCTGGAAGCTCCTGGTCCTTAAGGCTGATCAGCTCTGCAGTCCACAGCCTTAGGGTAAACCCTGGCAGTCAGAGGCAGGCCCTTTCTCTCCATGCATTTTGTAAAATGAAATAACTTTATTTTTTAAAAAAACAAAGGTAACATGATGTAACAATAAAGAATACTAGCTTGGAGATCAGGCAGACCTGGGTCTTAGTTCTGCTGCTGCCACTTAACTAGCTGTGAAGGTTATTTAAGATGTATGAGCCTTGATCTCCTTATGTCTAAAATGAGCAAAGTTAAATCTACCTAAAAAGATTATTGTGATGATTAAAATGTGATAATGTTTATAAATTGCCTTGGCATGACTCCTGGCACATATGAGTCCTCAATATATGGTGCTTTAATTCCTGCTGTTACCACTGTCACCACCACCAGTATTGCTACCACCGCAGTTAAAGAATATTTGGAAAATAGAGAACAATACAAAAAATATTTTATAATCCTACCACTATGATGCAGCTACCCTTATAATTTAGTTAAGTTTCCTTCAAATTCTTTCTCCCCACTTCTTCTAAACATACCAGATTTTATAAAGTATATATTTTATACCCAGGTGGGTTTTTTTTTCTCTGTGGTGGGACCTATATTTATTTTTTCTCATTTTTAGTAGATTTTTTCCTGATTGGAAGAATTGTATACAAAATTCTGAAAGTATAGAAAAAAGAAAAAACCATACATTTTGATGTATCTCCTTTCAGTCATTTTTTTCATGTTTTATTGTAGAGTTAAGATGATATTATATATATAGTTTTGCGTGATTTTTAAGTTCATATTGGTATTATGAGTATGTTTCTATTATTATAAGCATCATTTTCCAAAGCTGTGTAATAATCCATCTGATGGCTCTATCATAAGTTAAATAAGTATTCGCCTATTGTTAGAAATCTAGGGTTTTTTTCCCCATTCTTCAATCTAAGCAGCTTCCTGTAACATACCTAGGTAACCAGCCTAATTACAGCCAGGAAGCACATAATGAACTTGTGCTGTGTATGTGGCCCCTGGGTGAGGCATAGTGGGAACCCTTAGGTAAGTCAGACCCAGAGTCAGCCTTAAAGGATCTCAAAGACTAGAAAATGTTTACTGAGGGTGCAGTACACAGGAGCTTCTTTGCCAGACAATCAGAGAGTCAACATAAGTGTGGTAGCCCTCTTCCCTGTGGAAGCTGGGATCTGGGAAGCACAGCTTTGACACAGAAAAAAGCCAGGAAGCCTTGCTGCCCCTTCTCGCCTACCAGTGTGCACATTGGCTTTCAATGCTCAGATGCCTTTTGAGCCTGTTACCCTAACTGTCAGGGGCCTGTGCTAAGAATCTTTGGATGTTACTTCCAAGTGGTTTTCACTGGAACGAGTGAGAAGCATCAATAAAGGAACTTGTGTGAGAATTAGGAGAACCGGAGTGGCTCTCATCTTAGTTCTGTTTTTAATTTTATTTTTTTAATTGATAAAGTTGTATATATTTATCACATATAACATATTTTGAAATATATATGCACTGTGGAATGGCTAAATCAAGCTAATTAACACATTATTTCACACGGTTGTCATTTTTGTGGTGAGAAACAAAATGTACTCTTAGTATTTTTCAAAAATACAAAATATTGTTATTAATTGTACTCATTGGTGACAACATGGATGAACCTGGAGGACGTTATGTTAAGTGAAATAAGCCAGGCACAGAAAGATAAATACCACATCATCTCACTCAATGAGTAATCACTCATACACGGATCCAAAAAGTTGGTCTCATGGAAACAGAGAACAGAATGGTGGCTCTAGTCTTAGTTTTGGCACAGGCTTGCTCTGGGACCTGAGGTGCTTTATTTCCCATTCCTATGCCCTAGTCATCTCCTCCGAATGTAGGTGATCTCCAGGGCCCTTCCAGCATTAACTTTACAGAGTACCCGAACCCTTCCTCTTGCCAGGAGCTAACGTGAGCATCGTTCCTGCATTCCCTCACTTAGCAGATGTTAACTGAGTCCCAGGCCATGTACAATCCATCTGTGCAATACGGATGTTAATGAGACTCCAGCCCTGTTCTCAAGAGGCATGTGGTCAAGTGAAAGACAGAAAAAATGTTAAAAGGCAACAAGATGGCTGTGACAATGGGGTACATATGGCATAATGGCAGGAGTCATTATGACATAATGGTAGGAGTCGTGACATATGACAGGATGCCTGAGTCTGCCTAGAAGCAATAGCAAAGTCATCTCAATAGATGCTTTGAGATTTTAAAGGGTAAGTAGAAATGTATTAGGCAGTAGAGGAGAAGGCATTCTGGGTAGAGAAACAAGTGTGTGCAAAGCCTTGGAAGTATGAGAGAATATGATGTGTTCAAAGAACTGCATATAGTTTGTGTGGCTGGTAGGTGAAAGTTCAGAGAGTGGACAGATGAGGAGAAGTCAAGCCTTTCTCCGTGGATCAGTCTATTTCTACTGAATCCTTTGCTCATTTTGTCAGTCCAGATGAAGAGTGATGGTCTTTTTAGTTTTCAAAAAGTGTTATATTTATTGCTTATCTTTCCGTTTTTAAAGTAACATGCTCATTATAGATAGTGTGAAAAAATACAAAAAGTAGAAAGAAGAAAGGATAAAAAAATTTTCTCACTGGCTAAAGGCAGCCTCTTTAATATCTTGGTGTATTTCCATTCAATTTTTTTTCCACTTTCTCTTTTTATGTAGCTGTGAATGTGTTGTAATTATAGTCTTAACCTTTGTATATGGTGCTCCTTTCTACTTCCTTCCTAAAATTTGCCAAAAATGAATGTTAGTGTCATTAGAAAATAACTGTGATCATAAAATCTGCTGGCTGAAATATCTGTACATTTTCTTTCTCTTAATACAACGTATTTTCTTTCTTTTTACAGATCTCTTGTGGCTCCGAGCATAATTTGGCAATAATTGGTAAGTAATTTTTTATTTGATGACTGTGTTTATTCTGTAATTCATGTGGCAGAATTGGAGAAGACTCTTGGTTAGCCAAAAGCCAGGGTGCATGTGTGTGTGTGTGTGTGTGTGTGTGTTTTGGGAGAGATTTGGGGAAATGGAAGTTTTTGGTTAACCAAGGATTTACTAGAAGCGCCTTTTCTGAAAATTTCTATCCATATCCTTGAGCATCTTTTTAAGGTGCCTGAGATGGCCTCTCTGCCTCGGGAAGTGGCACTGGAAGATGTTAAAGAACTCTTGGGCTGGGGGCATCATGTGTAGAAAGCCAGACATAAAAATGGGGAGTGGACTGGACTGCTTCTGGTTCTTTGAATGAATCCCTTATACCAAATTCTTCCCTATTTGTTTGGCTCTTTCTTTGGAAATATGGGGCTCTGCTCGCTGCCCTCACTGCTTTGTATTTAGTGGCCTTAGGAACTCCCAGTTTGGCCCAAACCTACGGTTAATAGAAGCTTCCTCTTAGTTGGCTCTGGCTAATGAAAGTTCAATGTTTTCGTAATTAAACCTACAAGTAGTTCATTCAAGAAGCCTTCTCACTACTTCCACAGGTAGACTCAGTCTCCATCTCACCGTGTATTAAAGAGACCATGGTCTAGGGCCAGACTGCCTGAGTTCAATTCAGACTTCCATTTACTAGCAGTGTGAACTTGGACAAGGTATTGAATCCCCCTTTGCCTCATTTTCTTCATCTTTAAAATGAGGAGGGCCTTCTTCATAGGGTTGGTGGAGAGTTAAATGAGTTATATGTAAAGCACATAGAATGGTGCTTAGCTACTAGTAAGGGCTTTAGAAATGTTAGTTATTACCTGATATTATTAGTTCAAGTAATTGCCCTCCTCTAGCCTTTAGTTTCCCCATCTGTAAAATGGAAGAGTTAAAACAGAAAACCAAGTTTCCTTCTAGCTCTGACATTTTAGAACTCTTATTACAACCCCACCACTGCCTGCCATGTGTCAGTGATTTCTGTTCCTATCTACTATCTCTTAGCCTCTGACCCTGAACTTCTGAGAAGCAAGGCCCCTCCCTGTGTTTCTCTTGTTTCTTGCCTATTCATAGCACCCAGAGCAGTGCCTGGCTCTTCAGCAGAGACTCACACACTCTTTTTGGAATTGAGCTATACTGGCTCAGCTGCCTGGTAGGGCAGTAGTTTGAAGCACTACTTTGCAAGTCCAAACATGATGTGCAAAGAGGCAGAACCGAAGACAGGCAGAGGAGGGAGGCTGCCAGCCAGCAGAGGGGGTGGGGAGTAAAAGGGGCTGTGGAGTCAGAGAAGGAGCTAGAAAATGCAGCAGCAAACCTGCATGCTTTGCAGTAGTACCAGATACTTTATACCAGAACTGCTTCAGCCTGGGTGTAGTTAAGACAAGGTAATCAAAGAGTCAAAGGCAGTGCCTAGGATGTTGCTACTACTGCTGCTGTTACTGGACTGGGGGAGGCTGGCTTCCTCTGGGACCAGTGCAAACAAGAAGATTGCAGGGAATCTAAATGTGTGAAAGCAGTAAGTGCAGACAAAGGATGGGGCCAGAGCTAGCAGAGCAGCAGGCTGAGCTGACATAGGCAGCCTGGGGCTGTAGAAAGAGCAGGGACTCTGCAGGCAGACGGCTATGGTTCAAACCGGCACCATCTGTGTGAGCTTCCGTTTTTTCCCTCATCCATGTAATGGGGATTATAATTCCACCTTGCAGGATTGTTGTGACGATTAGGTGAGATAATGTATGTGAAATGCCCGCTGTTCCTTTTGTTTCTCTTTTCTCTTGGTCTGGTGGGGGAAGGGGAGAATTTCTTGTTAGTATAACTGTTCTAGTGAAATATTTCTTTTCTGGGAGAGAGAAATGATATTTTGGAAAGGTGTGTGCAGTGTTACCCAAGTGAGAAGGCCATCAGAAGCAGTGGGAGAACAGGGCTGGAAGTCTGCTGAATGATGGTCCAGAGAGGAAAAGCGGGCCCAGTCACAGGGCTCTAGGCATGTCTACCTGCCTGCCAGCCAGGAGCTAGAGGCTCCCCACCACTGGAGGAATAAGGCCCTTGGTGGGTGCCCTGCAGGGTGCAAGCTTTGCAAGAGGATGTAACAAGAAGCTGCCTGTTAGCCCTGGTAGGAGGCCAGAAGAGGGAGACAAGCTGGAGGAGAAGAGTTCCTACCAGCTTGAAGCCGCGTTTCTCCCAGCCAGCTCTCCTCTCCATCTTCCTGCCCTTGCCCATCTTAGGCTGCCTGGAGCCTCGTTCCCTGAGTTCTTACCCCTTCGGTGCCTGGTGCTGTGTCCCACCAGTGGTAGGCACAATAGAATTGCAGAGTAGACTAGAACAGACTATAAAGAAGCCAAACTTTGCTCAAGGGTCGAAGCAGCCCTGATGTCTACTAATGTGTGACAGACAATCAAACTGGAAAGGGAGGTGAAACAGGAAGGGTGAAAGGACCTGACTGAGAACCCACTGTCTCATGTAATGGACACAACTCCATAAAGTGTATTTGTTGTACCTGCTTTGTAGAGAAGAAAACTGGGACTCAGAGGTTAAACGTGTTGAACAGGTTGCCCAGGGATCAGCAGCAGGAAGTGGTAGAGCTGTCTGCCTGACTCCCAAGACTGCTCTTTCTGCTCCATCATATCCTGTGCCCTGATGCACTATGGATGGTGTGGTCAAGAAGAGCTCCGGCACTGGGGTCAGATTGCCTGGATTCAAATTCTGCCTCTTCCACTTACGAGCTGTGTAACCTGTGTAAGTGGCCTAACTTCTCTGTGTCTTGATTACCTGGGATATCATTTTATTGACCTCCTAGTGTGGTTATGCAAAGTCTAAGAAAAGTACCTAGCACAAAAGTAAAGGCTCAGTAAATGTTAGGTGCTATTATTATTATATATTAAGACCTCAAGGAAGGAAGTAATTGTAAGATGACTATAAGAAGGCCTGAGGCTCAGGGTGGGAATTTCAGGAGTTAGGGAGGGAAGTGTCTTCCCCACCCTGGATGTCAGGGTCCACGGCAAGATCTCAGCACAGCCGCAGAATGGATTTGTAGACTGGAGCCTGGGGTCCCAATCTGGGGGATCTGGACATCCCAGCAGCCCTGGAAACAGTGCTATCCCAGATTTGTTCCAGGCCAGGATTCTGCTATCCACTGTCCCAGAAAGCGACTTGGGCCTGTGTGTTCCATCCGGAGGCAAGCCCCCCAGCAGCCACGCTTCACTTTCTTCTGGGGAAGGAAATTCTGCTCTGTTACTTCATGTGCTTCCAGGTTTCTTTTTTTCCCTTTTGCAATTTGGTGAAGTCCTTCCTTAGTTTCCCAATTCAGTTTCTCTTGACATGTTTTGTGTTTGTCACCAGGTGCCCCTATGGCTAAACAGGATGGTGAGGGTGGTGTGAGTTTCTGCTCTAGATGAAGGAAGAACTGCTGGAGCTGGGCATAGGAGAGAGCTGAGGCCATTGGCCCTGGCTGGCTTGGCCACTCTCTACCTGTGTGTCTTGTTATGATCACTCTGCCTCACTGAGCCTGCTTTCTCATCTGTAAAGTTGACTTCATGATGCCCACCCTAGAAGTTGTTCTTCCAAATGGCCGAGATACGTCAAGCACCTGTTCAGTACCTGCCTCAGGATAGGTGCTCAGCAAGTGCTCACTCACTTGGCTGGTTCACTAGTTTGCTTTCTTCCTTTCCACCCAGGATTTCCCTCCACATTTGTTAAAGCTTGCTGGCTGGCTCCCATTTGTGGGCATAGACTGAGGCCAGCAGAGGTGAGCTGAGGGCATGTGGCCACTGCTTGCTCAGAAGATCCCTGCCTCCCTGAGCCAGGTTCCCCAGATTCAGCTCTCTGTTTGGGTCCCTCACCTCTGTATCTGGCTGAATTGGCTGCAGCTGTTTTGCTTCCCCCAGGAGCAGCTTATTTTGGCTTGAATGGGCAATTTGTTTGCCTTCTCTCCTGATGTGCAGTTGTTCAGCCTTCCCTTCCTGGGGAGAAAAAAGAGCTGACTGCGTTTCCTCTCTCCCTGCTCCACACAGACCCTTGGAAGGATTTTATTGGTGGCCTTTTCCTGGAGCGGTCAGGCTTGCCAGACAGGCATTGTTAAAGGGTTGGATATTGGCAGGCAAGTGTGGTGCTGCCTCCTTCTCCAAGCAAAGCCAGTTCCTTTACTAAATTGGAGCTATAATCTATGCATGGATTTTTTTTTTCATTTCCCTGATGATTTCCAATTGTTGAACCTTTGTACCTTTGTAATATGTATAGCAGAACATCTGACCTTGGCCTGAAACCCATCAAACAATGTCATGGAAGAATTAAATAGAAAGAAAAATTTAATAGAAATAACTCATTTTTGGCACTGGCTGTTCTCTGAGAGGCAATGCCTCCAAACCCCAGGGCCTTGTAGAGAGCTTAGAGGCAGGTACAAACTTTTATGTTCCTGTGCACAATGTAATAAGCAGACTGTAAATGCTTTGCCTCTATTATCTCATTTAATCCCCACAGCAAATTGATGAGCCAGTACTAGTGTTAACCCCATTTTCTAGAGAAGGGAAGATAAAGCTTAGGATGAGCTGTTTGCCCCACCTAGGTCATATGGCTAGGAGGAATCTTTTACCCAGGCCAGTAACTTCAGAGCTGGGGACTGCTACCTGACACTGCCTTCCTGACAGTCTGGCCTGCTTTTAAGGCCACCAGATGAGGGTATTTCATCTCTTCATTTCAGTGTTTAAAATGTAAAACCTCCCTCCCATGCTATCCCCCATCTGTCAGTTTCCCCCAAACGTTCTACCATATATACAGCTAATGCCTATTATTAGCTTTTTCTATATCCTTCTAGTTTCTTTTTGCATATGTAAGTGAATGCTAATACGTTTTTACCCCTTTTACATAAATGATAGCATACTATACATACTTTTCAGTGTATGATTTTTTTTTTCTCAACAGTTTATCTGGGGGAGCTTTCCATATCAGTATGAAAGCCATCCTAGTTCTTTTTTTACAGCTATGTAATATTCCAGTGTTTCTAGGTACCATAATTTATTTAATTAGTTCCCTGTTCATAGACATTTAGGTCATTTCCAGTCTTTTGTTATTATAAGCAATGCTATAGCAAATAACTTTGTATACATGCTATTTCATTGTGGGAGAGTATAGTTGTAGGATAAATTCCTTTAAGTGAAAGTACTGTATCAAAGAGTAAATGTATTTATAATTTTGCAAGATACTGTAAAATTGGTCTCCAGAGGTATTGTACTATTTTTTACTCCCAGCAACAATGTATAAGGGTGCCTATTTCTTGCAGCCTAATAGGGTATGTTAGGTAACATTTGGATTTTTGCCAATCTGATAGATGAACAACTAGAATAGTTTGTCTTTTTAAGTTGAAGTACTTTACATAGTAAAGTGCATAGATCTTAAGGGTTCAGACTGATGAATTTTTGCATGTGTATATACCTAAGAAAACACCACCCAGAGCAAGATACAGAACATTTCCAGCACCTTAGAAGGCTACCTCATGCCCCATCTCAGTCAATAGTCCACTCCCAGAGGTACCACTGTTCTGACTTCTATCTCTGAAGATGAGGTTTGTCTATATTTGAACTTCATATAAATGGTATTGTATAGCATGTACTCTTGTTTGGCTTTGTTTGTTCAACACATTGTGTCTATAAGAATCATCCATGTGTGTGTAGCAGTAATTTTTTGTATTGCTCAATAATATTCCACTGTATGAATATGCCACAACTTATTTATCTAATTAACTGATGACGAGCATTTTAGGTTGTTTCCAGTTTAGGGTTTTGCATAAAGCTGCTATGTACATTCTTACATGCTTTTTGGTGGACATATGCATTTATTTCTCTTGGGTGCATAACTAAGAGTAGGATTTATAGGTCATGTATTTAGCATTAGTAGATACTGTGCAAGTTTTCCAATGTAGTTGTACCAATTTACGTGCCTACCACCATGTATGAGAGTTCTATTTGTGCCATATCCTTGCCAGGTATTTTCAGCCATACAGATTTCAGCCATTCTGATGAGTGTGCAGTGTGGAATCTCACTGATTTTAATTTGTATTTCTCTCATAACTAATGATATGGAGCACCTTTTCATGTGCTTATAGGCCATGTGGGTTGCTTCTTTTGTCAAGTCCAAAGACTTAAGTGTAAAGACTTTAAGACTTTGCCCATTGTTTTAAAGTGGGTTTTGTCTATGTTTTTCTTAATGATGTATAGACATCCTTTGTATTTTATGGATTCTAGACCTTTGTTGGATATGTGTATTGCAAACATGTTCTCCCAGTCGGTAGCTCACTCTTTTGCTGTCTTAATGGTGTCTTTTGATGAATAGAAGTTCTTAATTTTAATGAAGTCCAGTTTATCAATCTTTCCTTTAATAGTTTGAAGTATTTGTGCCCTATTTATTTTTTTACCTATTCCAAGATCTTGAAAATATTCTCCTATGTTTTCTTTGTGAAATTTTATTATTTTGTCTTTTAAATTTAATTTAAATTTTAAATCCACCTCAAATTAGCTTTTATAAAAACATTGCTTCAAAACCATTTATTGACAAGTTCACCGTTTCCCCACTGAATTGTAGAGGCACCGTTGTTATGAATCACACTGCATATATGTATGAATGTGCCTTTGAACACTTTTCTTTTTCATTAGTCTGTTTTTTTGTTTTTATGCTAGTAGCACATAATCTTGATTATTGTAGCTTTATAATAACTCTTGATATCTGGTATTATTAAGCCCTCCTACTTTTTTCTTCTTTAAGATTATTGTGGCCTTTCTAATCTCTAATTTTAGTTCCTATAAATGAAGGTTGAATATCTTTTTATATGATCAAGAACTATTTATATTTTTTTCTTATGAAGGGTTTTTCATACTTTTATTAGTTTTTTATTGTTATTATAACAAATTACCATAAAATTAGTGTCTTAAAACAACACAAATGTATTATCTTAGAGTTTGAGGTCAGAAGTCTCAACTGGGTCTCACTGGGCTAACATCAGGGTGTTGGCAGGCTTCATTCCTTTCTGGATGCTCCAGGGAGAGTCCATTTTTTTTGCCTTTTCCCGCTTCTAAGGCCACCTGTATTCCTTGACTTGTGGCCCCTTCCATCTTCAAAACCAGCAATGACTCATTGAGTCTTTCTTGTACTCTCTGACACTGACTCTTCTGTCTCCCTCTTCAACATTTAAGGACCTTTGTCATTACACTAAGCCCACCCAGATAATCCAGCATAATCTCCCTATCTTAATATCAGCTGATTGGCAACCTTAATTTCACCTGCTAACTCAGTTCACCTTTGCCATGGAGCATTTACAGGCTCCAGGAATTAGAACATGGACGTCTTTAGGAGGCCGTTATTTTTCCTACCACAATATCCTTTGCCTTTGCTATATGGTCTGAATGTTTGTGTACCCCTAAAATTCATATGTTGAAATTTAATCCCAAGTGTGGTAGTATTAAGAGATGGGGCATTCAGGAGGTGATTAGGCCATGAGAGCTCTAGGGTCCTTATAGAGGCCCAAGGGAGGTTGTTCCCTCCTTTTGCCGTGTGAGAACACATAGAGGATGCCGTCTATTGGGAACGGGCCCTTACCAGATGCCAGATCTGCTGATGCCTTGATCTTGGACTTCCCAGCCCACAGAATTGTGATCTATAAATTTGTACTGTTTCTGAATTTCCCAGTGTAAAGTATTTTGTTATAACAGCCTAAATGGATTAAGGCAGCCCTTTTTAACAATTAGTTTGTTGGTCTTTTTCTATTGTAATAAATTTCTAGGCACTCTGTACATGTTAGGGAGATTAGACATTTTTCTGTGGTTTGAATTACAAATATATTTTCCCAGCTTTTTGTCTTTTGTCTTTTTACTTTAGATGTTTTTGTTTATTTTGTTCTTATTGTTTTTGCCATGAAACCTTTTCTTTTACTGTAAATTAAATTTATCAGTCTTTTCTTTGGCTTTTGGATTTTGAGTCAGAGTCTTCCCCACTGCAGGGTATAAAGGACTTTCATCATATTTTATTCCAGTACAGTCTTGCATTGCTTAATGATGGGGATACATTCTTAGAAATGTGTTGTTAGGTGATTTTGTCATTGTGCAAACATCGTAGAGAATCCTTTCACAATCCTAGATGGTATAGCCTACTACATGCCTAGGCCTACAGACCTGTGCAGCTTGTTACTGCACTGAATACTGTAGGCAGTTGTAACACGAGGGTAAATATTTATATATCTAAACATATCTAAACATAGAAAAGGTGCAGTAAGAATATGATATGAAGGTTTGAAAATGGTACACCTAGGGCACTTACCATGAATGGAGCTTCCAGGACTGGAAGTTGCTCTGGATGAGTCAATCAGTGAGTGATGAGTGAATTTGAGGCCCTAGGACATTACTGTACACTACTGTAGACTTCATAAAGACTATACTTAGGCCACACAAAATTTATAAAAAATTTTTCTTCCTTCAATAATAAATTAGCCTTAGCTTACTGTAACATTTCACTTTATAAACTTTTAAATTTAAAAAAATTTTTAACTTACTGACTCTTTTGTAATAGCACATAGCTTAAAACACAAATGTTATTCAGCTGTACAAAATATTTTATTTTTTTGTCTTTATCCTATAAGCTTTTTTCTATTTTTAAAATTTTTATTTTTTTTTAACTTTTTGAACTTATTTTGTCACAAACTAAGGCACAAACACACACATTAGCCTAGGCCTGCACAGAGTCAGGATCATTAATATCACTGTCTCTACCTCCACATCTTGTCCCACTGGAAAGTCTTCAGGGGCAGTAACACGCAGGGAGCTGTCTTCTCCTGTGATAACAATGCCTTTTTCTGGAGTACCTCCTGAAGGAACCTGCCTGAGGCTATTTTAGAATTAACTTTTTTTAAAATAAGTAAAAGGAGTGTACTCTAAAATCAAGATATAAAGTATAATATAGCAAATATGTAAACCAGTAACATCATTATTTATTTATCAAGTATTGTGTACTACAACAATTGTATGCGCTACACTTTTATATGACTGGCAGTGCAGTAGGTTTTTTTTTTCACCAGCATCACCACAAACAAGTGAGTAGTGTGTTGTGTTACAACATTACTACTGCTACGACTTTACTAGGTGATAGGAATTTTTCAGCTCCATTATAATGGTATGAGACCACCATTGTACATGTGGTCTGTCATTGACTGGAACATTGTTATGTAGCACACAAATGCACTTTTATGGTTTTATCTTTTACATCTAAGTCTTTGATCCATTTAGAATTTTTCCTGGTATACAATGTCAGATGTGGATTCAACTTCATTATTTTTCCAGATGGCTGTTTGATTATCTCAAAACTATTTATTGAATCCTTTGGCTGCCTTCCTGGGTCCCATTGCTGCCAGAGCAGTCCTAAGGCAAAAGAGAGGCAGCAACTTAACCAAAACTGCACAGCTAGTCAGTGGCAGAGCTGGGAGTAGAACTCAGGTCTAGCTCCTGCTGCTCAGACAGGAGCCAGTGCCTGGTTCTCAAGGAGCTTTCTCAAATGGTTGCCTGGGCTGTTTGCCAGCACAGGGGGACAGCAAAGGCAGAGCAGCCTCTTTTAGTTCTCTTGGTTCCCAGTGCGCTCTCCCAGGTACTGCCTGGCTCTGCTCTGGAATCATTATATTCATCGTCAGTACAACACGTGGCCGCTTGGGGCACCATATTTTTCTCTCCACCAGGCCAGAAACATGATAAAACCTCTTGCATTTGAGAGATTTTCGCAGTAAATACAGAGCTGTTTTTATAGAATCTTGGTTATCATTCAAGCCACATTTCTGCGAAATCATGTTTTCAAGGCATAGCCTCATATCCTAAGATGTATCTTTTTAGCTCCCAATAAAGATGGACTTTTTCACTATTATTTCTAAAGAAGCAATGTTTATACCACCCTACAGAAATCACTCTATATGACACCACAAGGTGAGGGTGCCGGGATGTCGAGGAGGCTCCCATACTTGCTAAATTACTCTCTCATGCTGGTCTTTTTAGGCACGAGACTGACCATTATGTTTTAGCCCAATCCTCTGGTCCTTTTAGCATTGCTTACAGCAGCAGAAACTATAATTATGACCCACTGCACATGTTTACAAATACTCAAGAGGCTTGAGGCCTTGGAAAAGTCAGTCTAACTAAGGTGAACTTAACGTGAAAAATACAGAGAGTAAGTTAGAGGCAGCCTTCTGCGGGGCAAGGGCTGAGCCCTGGTCCCAGCTCTGTCTGCCACTTACTCTCTGTGTGATCCTAGGCAGTTATTGTTCCTCTCTGGGCCTTATAATCCCCATCTGGGAAACGTGGGAGTTGGACTAGACAATTTCTAAAGTTTTCTGCACCTCTCAGAGTCTATCCTCAAGTCCACAAACTGTGTTGAACATCTTAATAGACTCAAACTGTCTACACTTGCCTTGCATGCAGTAGGTGCGCCACATGTTTGCTAAATACTGAATGAATATTACATACAATATTTTCCTCATTCTTGCCCTGTGGCTTATTAGTGGCCAATAAGGTGCTATGTAGCATTCTGGATGCTGTGGAGGAATACAGTGAATGGTTATCCACTGAGGCTCACATTTAGTGGGAAAGAGAGCTATGAATTAAATCTGGCACATTCTGAATGAATGAATACAGAGCAGACAATGATAAGAATTAGAGAAACAAATGAAGAAGAAGTGGTTAATTTTGGAAATCTTCATGGAAGAGGTGGCTCCTAAGTTGAAGAAGGTAAAGAGCAGTGTTCTTTGCTGAGGGATCAGCACTAGCAAAGGGAAGGAAGGCTCTAAAGTGTGGATCAGGGTCGAGGGACAGGTGGTCGACCAGCAAGACAGCTTAGGGCCAGATAGGGCCAGGTCTCCAACAGCATGCTGAAGGAATTGGCTTGATTGTTTCGACAGTGTAGAGCCACTGAGTTATTTAGGAAGACACTTCAGACGTTGACAATTGTAGCAGAAGATAAAACCGTTTTCTTTAAAGCATATTGCCATTTTACGGAGTAAAAGTGAAGGGATAATAGTTGAGTACTAAGTGCTGGCACCATTCTGAGCACTTTGCGTATATCATTTAGTTATCACCATGCAAGGTAGAAAGTAGACAGATAAAAATTGTTCTCATTTTCCAGATGGAAAAATGGAGACTCAAGGAATTGGAGCCCAGAATTCAAACTAACATCCCTTGACTCCAAGGTCTGCACTTCCCCTCATGTGCTGCTTCCTACAGTTAATTTGCATACCAAGCAGCATAAACTGAGTTTTTAATATGCATATGACTTTGGAAAACAGGAAAAAACAATAGCAGAGCTAGTGTTCCTGATAGTACTTGTCTGGGGGGCAGAGGCCAGTCCCTATTCCTTTGTCTCTCCTCAGAGCATAACACCTAGGGGACAACCATGTGTGGCATTGGGCAGCTCTGACAATGGCCATGCAGTCAGGTCCACAAGCCTGCTGTGTCCTTCCTCAGACAGAAGCAAGCTTCCCGGGCCTGGGTGGCACCATTGTATATCCCTATAAAACCTAGCCTTACAGTGTTGCCTCTCAGCACTTAGAGGCCTCAGCCTACGCTGGTGCCTGTCTGGACCACCTGCCCTGTGACTGCTGTTTCTGCTGCTCTTGCCTCTGTGGAATCCTCCATTCCTCCTGGGTGCACCTAAAGCCCTTAAATGTAGAACAGCTGTGACTATTCAATCAAAAGTGCTCTCTATCAGCAGTGCTTTAGCAACATTCTGTTTGCCCATTTGGACATTCATGAATTCATTCATTCATTAAGAGGCTGAACCGTGTAGTAGAGCACTGGGTCAAAAGACCTGAGTGCTAGACAAACTGCTGTCACCTTGGGCAGGCCACTTTCCTCCTCTGGGCTCCTTTTCTTTATGGAATTAATAAGAGAATTGTATAAAATAATCTTTGAGGCCTCTTCCAGCTCTCACGTTTTCTGAGACTGTGTTTTGTTCATCCATAAATTCACACCTTTACCCTAACATGGGATAAGGGAATGCTTCTCAGATGAGATGGTGTTTGGGGTGGGTCTTAAAGGATGAGTAGGAGGAAGAGAAAGGCGTTCCAAGGAGTAGGATCAACATGAACAAAAGCATGGAGAAGGCATGGCGTATTGGGGGAAATGAGGGCATGGGGAGGGGGGAAGAACGTGGGAGACAGGCTGCAGGGATGTCTGTGGGCAGGTCATAGAGGCCATTAATGTCAGGCTAAGGAGCTGGAACTTCATCCTATGAGGTTATGGTGCAAGAAAGGTTTTAAAGCAGAGAAATGACTTGATTTGATCTATTTTTAGAAGCTAGTGGCTATTCAACAGAGGAATCTGGAAGGAATGGCAGTGGGTTGAATCTTGTGGCTTTATAAGATATTAAAATTTGGTAAGTTTGTATTTTCAACTAAGACGAGAAAGATGCTGCTAATCTTATGGCCCTCAGCACACTGGATGTCGTGATTTACAGTCTGATTGTGGCTCCAGAATCCCAACAGGGGCTGGGTGTGGTGGCTCATGCCTATAATCCTAGCACTCTGGGAGGCCACAGTGGGAGGATTGCTTGAACTCAGGAGTTCAAGACCAGAATCCCAACAGACTCCTTGTCCTATTGTGCCCCATCCTAGTTGCAACTCCAGGCCCAGCCCTAAGGCCAGTCCCTCCCTCTTCCCACAGCAGGCAAGCCAAGTAGCTGACTTGGTCAGGAAGCTCCATGGTGTAGCCCTAGTGTGGCACACATGCATATGTTGGTATCCCCTTATGTGTGCTCACTGCTTCACAGTGTATAAGACACTTCAACTCATCACCTCCGTTCAGTCCCACAATAACTCTGAAGTTCTCCAGGAAAGTACAATCCCTGTTGTACAAATGAGGAAACAGAATCTCAGAGGGGTTGCATGATTTGCCCCAAGCAGCATAATGTAGTAGAAGGGGCATGAGGCCTTGGAGTTAGGAATCATGGGTTCCATTTCCAGCTGTGTTGCTTAATATCTGTGTGACCATGGGAAGATTGCCATCCTCTCTCAACTGGGGGTTTCTCATCTCTAAAGACTGAGACAATAATAGCTTCTGTAAGTGCTTGTCATTGGAGCAAATTGTGTGGTTTATGGAAAAGCTCTTGGCACAGAGTAGGTGCTCAGAATGTCTGTTTCTGTTTCTTCTGACTCACTTCAGTGCTCTTTCTGGTGCTTCACCTTGCTTCCCATATGGCCCTTTTTGTCATCCCTCTTATTCCTCTATTCTTAAATCAGTGCCACAGACATATGTTAATGCATATATTCTTTCTGTGCACACGGTACAAAGCTAGGCCCTGGGAATGCGGTGAGAGGACATAGTAGTAAATGGCCCCTGCCCTCACTTTGCTTATTGCCTGATTACTGTGTGTGTTGGGGTGGGGAGGGTCTAGTCTTCACTCTTGAAACAGAGCCAAGGTGATCTGACTGTCGGGTGTAGTCCTGATGATCTCTTCCTCCTCAGGGAGCTTACTGTATGTCAAGTGCCAGGCTAAGCTCTTACACACATTCTTACATATGCTATGTACGTATGTGTATTACATACAATTACATATACTATAACATGAAATCCTGTTTTACAGATGAAACAAATGAGGCTCAGAAAAGTTAAACATCTTATCTTAAGATCTTATAACTAACATTTGCTGGGACCAGGATTTGAACCAGGTTATCTGATTCTGGAGCATACACTTTTTAAATTAGATTACTTTTTGTTTATTATAGAATAGTATATATGTCAGCGGTTCCCAACCTTTTTGGCACCAGGGACCAGTTTCATGGAAGACAATTTTTCCCCAGACCGGGGGTAGGGGATGATTCAAACACATTACGTTTATTGTGCACTTTATTTCTGTTATTATTACATTGTCACTTAACACCCACTGATAGGGTTTTGAGATCAAGCAATCGATTTATTATAATCTGTGTGCAGTCAAACATGTCTCCTAATGATAATCTGTATTTGCAGCTGCTCCCCAGTGCTAGCATCACCACCTCAGCTCCACCTTGGATCGTCAGACATTAGATTCTCACGGTGTGCAGCCTATATCCATCCCTCACGTGCGCAGTTTACAGTAGGGTTCTCGCTCCTATGAGAATCTCACGCTGCCACTGATTTGACAGGAAGCAGAGCTCAGGTGGTGATGCTAGGGATGGGGAGTGGCTGTAAATACAGATGAAGCTTCAAACACTCCCCCGCCACTCACCTCCTACTGTGTGGCCCAGTTCCTAACAGGCCACAGACTGGTCCCAGGGGCCTGCAGGTATATGTACATAGTTAAAGAGTAAAAAAACAAATACTAAAAGGCTTAATAATGGCAGTTTCTGCCTCACCTTTTCCATTCTCTGGTCCCATTCCCAGAGCCAGCCATTTTGAATTATTTTTAGATATCTACCTCTATATTTCTAAACCAAATACTTACTTAAGATATCAATTTTAAATAAAATTTATCTATTGATTTCTTAATACAAATAAAAATTTAATTGTCTTACACCACCACCTCCATTTTCTCTCTCCGTTTTCCCATCTAGAGTTAAAGCATTAGTCCATTATTGTGAGCAGTGTAAATAATGTACACCAAGTAATGTTATCGTGATATAGTTCCTATGCTATACTTTTTGTTTTCCTGGAGTTAAAATTGCCTGTTTTTCTGCCCTTTCTTTGACTGATTTTGTTCTAATCACTAATTGTTCCCAAATGCCCCCAAAACATCTGTAAAACACCTCTTTATAATCGTTTCAACGTGGTCAAATGTATCAACTGTCAGCATTCTCCCCACCGCCACTTCACCCCACCCCACTCTGGAGCTCTGCCCTTCTGTTCCAGTCTGAAATGGTGGCTCCAGGCCTTCCCTGTGTAGCAGCCATTGCCCTGTGACTTCTGCTTACCATTCTCCTGTGTTAAATCCCTGTTCTCTATCTTCCTTCTTCTTAGATTAGTCTCATTTTGGTGGAGCACGTGTTCTAGTACCTTCCTGAGAAAGAGTAGTTGGAGATCAATTATTTGATTCCTTGAATTTCTGAAGATATGTTTACTCTGTTTGCACAATGACAGTTCAACTGTGTGTAGGATTCTAGGTTGGAAATCCTTTTCATTCTGATTTTTGTAGACGTTTTTCCATTGTTCTCTAGCTTCCAATATTACTGCTGAGAAGTCTGTTGATTTTTCCAAATCATCTTCCTTTGTATGTGACCAGATTGTTTAAATTGGAAACTTTTAGGAACTTCTCTCTTTATCTTCAGTGTTTTGGAATTTTATGATTATGGGCCTTTACCCTCTTTTATTCATTATTCTGGTATGTATTGAGCCCTCTTATTCCAGAGGCTTATACCCATCAGTTCTGGGAAATTTTTCTTGTAAAAAATTTTTAAAATATTTTTTCCTTATTTTTCTTTGTTCTCTCTTTCTGAGACTTCTGTTAGATGTATGTTGAATCTCCTGGGCTTATCTTCTAATTTCCTTGTCTTTCCATTCCTCTTAGGCATGTTTTTACTTTTCTTATTTCTTTCTGAGGAAATTTTTTTGACTTGATCTTCCAGCCTTTCTAATGGAATTTTTATTTGGCTATTATTTTTAATTTCCGAGGACTCTTTCTTATTCTCTAATCCTTTAAAAAATAGTTTCCTGTTCTTTTTCATATTGTCATATCATCTGTCTTTCTTCTATAGATATGAATTGTAGAGCTTTAAAAAATGTTTTCTTTTATTCTCTGCCTTGTCTCTGTTTTTTCCAGTTTTTTCTCTTCTGTTTCTTTGTTTTGGGTTCTGCCTTTCATGTTGGAGACTGTGCTGGCTGTTTTTCGTTTGCCCTCCAGATGCACTCTCCACTCTTTTCCACCCTGCTGTGTACTTCTAGGGAAGCTGACCCCTCTGTGGTCTGCATCAACAGGCACCCTTGCCCTCTAGCTTCTGGTTGGGCTCAGCTAATGAGAGGCACAGCGGGAGATCTGAGGACCTAAAGAGAGTGAGGTCAGAGTATTTATTCTCCTAGCTCCCTTCCTGCTTGGTTGCCATAGTTGCATTCCTCTGTCAGAAACTCCAGTCAAGCACCCCTCTATAACTTCACCCTCTCCAGTTCTGATCACTCATCCCTTCCCTTAGGCTTAGAGGTGGTGGAGCTCTAGTTTTATGTAGTAGCCCTGGGATACTAAACATTGTCCATACCTCTATAAGTGGTTCCTGTAGTAAACTCTCTCCTGCTATCCAGTTTGAGGTGTTATCTGTCTTCTGTTGAGACCTTGACTGATTACAGAGGTTTTCTTCTCTAAAGATCTGGTGATCTTTTGCTATCTGTTTATATGGAAAAGTGAGACTCTATGTGCATGGAAGAGAGCTCGTCAGCTGGTAGACTTCCTTGTAAAATGTTTGGACTGAGGCGTGGGGGAAGTTTTTCATTGGCAGACCTTCAGAGATCAATATTTAATCTCCTGCCTTGGAAGGTATACACCTAGCTGTTGACTTTTGAAGTAGGATGAGGGAAAGTGGCTGGGATTGGGGGGTGGTCCCATCATCCCTTAGACAGACTTTCACTTAACCCATTTGTTTCATCGTGATCCTCACTCCTACCCTCTGATGAGTCTGCTTTTTCAGAGACCAGGGACTCCTTGAGTCAGTTCTCCAGAGGATAGATGTCTAATGTTCCCTTAGGGACAGCAAGAGGTGTTGCCTGGTTGTGTGTGTTGAGGAGAATCTGGGCATCTAACTAACCCATAAATATACTTTCAGCCAACCCCTCTGATTTCAGCCCAATTCTTACCTGAGTTTCACAGGCAGTTGGTGCCTCTCAGTCTTGAGGCTTTCCAGTATTCTTCAAGAAAAATGCATTCCCTTCAGCAGGCACTGGGCTGCAGCCTCCTCCACTCTGTGAAATCAATTACCTTCTACATTTGTTATTCATTTGAAATGTGTTGAGTTATCTTGTCTGCTGTTGTCTCCCCTCCTGTTCTTCTTTTCTTGGTGGACTTTACACCTTCTTTATTCCTTTCCAGACAGTTTAACAGGGTTTGGGAAGGAAGTAAAGGCATGGGCTCTATCTGCCCTGATTAATGGGAAGTTCCTAGTGGCTCTTTTCAGCCCACAGATGAAAAGGATAGAGAAAGTGGTCCCAAATGGCCCAGAGACTGCTAGTTGGAAGTTGCATTACTGCACAGTATGACATAAGGGAAGCCACGCAGAGCTGAAGCCTTGGCACTGTGGCCGTTGTATTGGTGAGTTTAGTGAGTCTGTTCATTTTATTCAGGCAGCACCTCTGAGATGAATTCTGCATATGCAGGGAATTTACTATGATCTGCTAGGAATCAACTTGCAGAACTTTTGGCATTATATAGCAAGAAGAAGAAGAAATATATATATATATCTTGGACAGATACTTTTTAGAAATTTAATTTTGCCAAATGGAGAGATGGCCAAAGGTTTATAGGCTCTATTGTGCCTTTCTAAGGGAGAAGAGCAGAATCTTAGCTGATCTAATGTAAGAATAGGCCAGGAGTCACAGAACCACAGACTTAAACAGTGGAGTGGACTTCAGAAACAGCCCAATCCTTACAGAAGAGGAAATTAAGGCCTAAGTGAGGACATGATATGCCCAAAGTCACACAGCAAGTTAGAGGATAAACCCAGGATTATAAAGCCAGTATTATGACCCTGGATTATAAATCCTGACTCCAGCCAGCACATGATACCCTCTCAAAATAGAGCTTCAACAACCTTTGAGGTGAGCTCCAAAGGGCCCCACCTTTGTCACTCTGACCTAACAGTTTATGGCGTCAGGAGGCCTTGACTTGGCTTGTTTGAGTAGTTTCTGCTACTCAGCTACACTAGAGATACATTCTCAATTTCCCTGTGCTGCGTCAGCTCATAGGTTTCAGTACATGCAGCCCAGTGTTATACAGAAATTTAGATCTGTTTTTTTGGTTTGTTTGTTTCCTAATTTTTTAAGGATTCCCATGGGGGTTGCTATATGAACTCAATTGTGGTTTAAAAAAACAAAGTTAATGACATCAATAACTTGACTTTTGGGGAAGGTTAAGGGGAAAGAAGGGCCCAGGAAGCCAACAGAGTAGATGATATATCAATTCTCAAATATTTACTGAACCATAAGAGTAACAGCAATAGCTGACATTATTGGTCCATGTGTGATTTTTACACATTTTGCATACATTATTGATTCTTTATAGCAACAGTAAGGTAGGTACTATTATTATACCTGTTGCACAGATGGGGCAACTAAGGCACAGGGAGGGTAAGTAACTTGCTCCAGGAGGAGAACATTTTCCTGGGTACTCTATGGTGTAAGGGGTTGAGTATCCACAGAGGTAGAATCATGATTAGTGAGTGATATTTTCCCAAATTATTCAGTGGTAGATTGATAAGAGCTGCAGAGGGGCCTCCTGTGGCTGCCAAAAGGCTCCAGCCTCAGCCTATCCTCATGAAGACACAGGAGAACATTCCTCTTTTTCTAAAATCAGAAAACTGAGAGGGTTTATAAACAGAAAGATTGGCAAAATCAGGATCTAAACAAGGGTAGAAATATGAACTGAAGTCAACAAATTAATGTTTAATTGGGAATAAGCATAAGAGAGGGCTTAGTGGTAGAAATTGAGTGTTGGTGTTGACTGGGTGATTCCTGGTCAACCTGCACTATGGAGGTCGAGCACAGTGGGGCCAGCCGTGGCAGCAGAGATGTTGGCAGAGGAGAGAGGCTGAGCTTGTTAGTTATATTGCCTTTAAACTGTCAGTGGGACAGGCAGTGGGGTTGTCTGAAGACATTCAGTAAAAGGGGCCTAGAGAAGAAGTTTGTGGGTAGGGGTGGCTTTTGAGTGTCTTGAGTTACTGCACCACATCTGTGTGTCCACACTTCAGAATAACCTTTGGCCATTCCAGAGAGACCCTGCAAAGTATAGGTGGCTGTAGCATACTTGTGAATGTTGGGTTTATAGGATTAAAGTGGGTTGGAGCTGGAAAGGATCTCAAAGGCCAGCTATTCCCACTCCTCATGTATAAGTGAAATATCTAAGTCTCGGAAGGGGCGGTGATGTGTTGCAGTTGTGAGCTAGCCAGAGGAGAGGCCCAGGCAGACTGAGAAAGCAGGTCTCTTACCGCTCAGCCCAGAACCCTGTGCTTCAAACCATGTGTCTCAGGAGGGAGTACAGTAGTTCCCCCATATCTGTGGTTTCACTTTTTATAGTTTCAGTTATCTGCAGTCAACTGCAGTCTGAAAATATTAAATGGAAAATTCCAGAAATGACAATTCATAAGTTTTAAATTGTGCACCATTCTGAGTAGTGTGATGAAACCTCATGCATCCTGCTCCATCCCATTTAGAATGTGAACCATCCCTTTGTCTAGCATATCCATGCTGTATACACTCAATATGCATTTACTATATAGGAAAAAACATAGTATATATAGGGTTTAGTACTGTCCACGGTTTCGGCATCTAGTGGGGTCTTGAAATGTATCCTCCCCAAAGATAAGGCGGGGGGACTACTGTACTTGAAACTGTGACACCTTCCAAATTCAGGACTGTCTGTCCCCTAGGGAAGATGTCTTTTAATCTGGCCCTTTAGACTATTCAGATGTTTTTACTAATCTTCCATTTTTGTGTGTGTGACTTTAAATAATTTCCTTGCCCTCCAAGGGTTCTAATTTCACATGTATAAAAATAAAGGTAACATTCTGGCCTCTCTCTGCTCCCACCTTACTTTACACAGACTTCTTGATGTTGTAAAAAGTGTAAGTATGGTTGAAAAAGAAAGGTAATAATTTTGTATAAAAAGTAAGATAGAACATCATAGTTCTAATATTGTTTTATTATAATTCTCAAATGAAGTTGATGTGATTTTGGGGGGAACATCAAGTCCATGAAAGAAACTCAGCTCTGCTGTTTTCTAGCCTTGTTACTCTGAGTGAATTGCAACCTCCCTGAGCCTCAGTTTCCCTATACAGATAAAGAGAATGAGAGTACTCAAAGAGTTATTATGATAGTAAAATGGGGTAATATATGTAAAGAACCAGGCTTAATGCTTGACACTTAACACCAGCAGTAAACAAAGATTTCTGTAGCTCCACATCCTTGCAAAAACTTGACATGATCCAGCTACAATTTTCCTTAGTCTAATAGGTAAGAATCAAAATTTGATTCTATCAAAATAAGAATTTTGTTTCAAAGATAGGGTGTATCAGCTCAGGTTCAACCAAAGAAACAGACTCAGTAGGAGGTATACATTAAGATATTTTATGTGAGGAATTGACTTTCATGACTGTGGGGACTAGCTAGGCAAGTCTGAAATCCACAGGGCAAACTCAGGAAAGACAATCTGGAAACTAGGGGGCAGGAGCAGCTGCTGCAGCCAATAAGCAGAGCTGCTTCCTCAGGGAAAACCCACATCTCTTTGTAAGACCCTTCTACTGATTAGTTCATGCCCACCCAGATTATCCAGGATAATCTCCTTTACATGATGTCACCTGATTATAGATGTTAATTGCGTCTACAAAATACCTTCACAGCAAGGGATTCTGTTTCACCTAGATTAGTGTTTGATTTTATAACTAGATACAAATTGACATATGAAACTCACCATCACATAGTCCAATGTGTATCTTAAGAAAATCATTCTGGGAGCAGCAGGCTGGAGGCTGAGTTGAAGGGGAGGGTTCTGGAAGCAGAGCAGTGAGTGGTGAGACGAGAGCATACCACGAAGGAGAGCTGATGAGAACCTGAATTTGGGGCAGTGGCAGCAGAGATAGGAAGTAGGGAAGAGATTTGAAAGACAGAGCTCAGCGTGTCGGGATTGAGTGGCCTAGTATGAACAGGGTTGAGAAGAGAAGGGAAGAATGGACAGGATCAAAGGTGTGGTACCCAGTTTTCTGCTTGGTAGACTGGGCAGATGTGTCGTCATTGACTGAGAAGGGCGCTACATGGAGAGAGGAAAGAGCAGGTTTGGGGCAAGGTGATGAATTTATTTTTGAACATGACTGAGTGTGAGATGCCTGTGGAACATCCAAATAGAACTGCCTGGTAGGAGGTTGGAATGAAGACTTTTAGCTTCAGTAGAGAGGTCAGGGAGTTGTTTCCGTAGAGAAAGATTAGTGAAGCAGATGTACTTAATTATAGTTTTTTCTTCATGTATATATGCATAGTGTTTCTGCTAAGTGGCTCTGCTATAAGGTATAGTGTTGTGATGGCTTTGATAATGTTACATTGATATGACTATTCTGTGATTATTCAATAATTTAGCCAGGGCAAAGACTACTTTTCTTGCAGCCTTTTGCAGGGATCAACCCATCCTGGTAGACTTTCTCCCTAGATGCCAAGAACCTGTTGCAAGAGTTAGGTCTTCAGTAGGAGCCCCATACACATGAAGGTTCTGTCTCCCTGGGGAGAAACCAGGATGGAGTTGTTAATTTCTGGGGAGTGACCTGAAAGTACATAGGGCAAAGTATGATTGATGGACTTCATGTAGCAACTTACTGCCCCAGCAAACAAGGCCAGCCCAGTTGGGCTGCCTGGGAAGAAGTACCCTCTGCTCTCCTGATTTGCAACCCTAGACCTCCTCTCAACAGGTCTACAGATAATGCAGGGGGCTTGCTCATGGGAGGTATGGGAGCAAGGGGAAGGAGAGGGAATGACATTCACTGAACAGTTCCTATGTGCCAAGCAGTGTGCTAGGCACCTTCATAATGGTGAAAACAGTGACAGCTAACACCAAGTGCTTGCCTTGGTGTCCAGTACTGTGTGTATATGGTGTTTTGGTGGGTTTTTTTTTTTTCCTATTTAACCATCACAACAACTGTATAAGGTGGATACTATTATTAGCCATATTTTACAAGTGGGGAAATCAAGGCAGAGAGATTAAGTGACTTGCCCAGGGTCACACAATTAGTCTATATCTAAGGTGGGATTTGAAAAATGTTCTGATTCCCGAGCCCATAGTTCCAGACTCTATGCTGGCTCTCTCTGATACTGCCACAGCCACTTTCCCCTCTGTGGTCCTGTCATGCAGGGGAGCAAGATGACAGAATTCTTTCTCTGAAAATTCTCACAGATTCTGGCCTCACTTTATTGGGTGAGTGGGTTTGGGGAAACACTGGGTAGGAATTAGGAGACTCAGGTTCCTGTCCTAGCCTCTGTCTGACCTTGGACCTCAGACCTTAACCTTTCTGACCCTCACATTCTTCATCTATAAAAAGGAGATACTAACATCTACCTGCCAGGATGTTAAGATGATCAGATGAACAAATTGCTAGGAAAGTGTGTTTGTAAACTTTACATCTGTACCTACTTCTCTGAATATCCTCTCTCCTGTTATTCTCCCTGACCCTGACTCCTTTTGTCCTTTATTATGATTTATGACTTTTTTTATCACTTAAAAATCTATAATAATCGTGTGTGAGGCAGGAGGCCACTAAAATTCTTACATAAATAATTCCACCTCCTTGAGCCAACTGGAGGGGCTGGGTGGTGTGTAGCAGATTTAGCAGCTGCTGAAGCTATAACCAATAGAAGTCTCCTTGTCAGTCACAGGAATGAATCATTCAAATGGCTACTTTGATGGGTCCTTCCCAGAGCCAGAAGGTAAATTGGGTAGCAGTGTTGCTTTTATCACTTGCTAAGCTTAAAATGAAGCTCAGCTTCTTACGTTGAAATGTTGCAAATATATATATTTAAAAGAGCAGTCTGGAGTCAGACTCACCTGAGCTCATTCAGTCCCAGCATTGCCACTTACTAGCTAAGTGACCTTAGGCAAGTCATCTCACTTAACTGGGCCTCAGTTTCCTCATCTGTAAAATGCCTCCCAAGGTGGTTGTGCAGCTCAGATGAGATCATGGGTATAAAGGACCCATCATGGTACCAGGCTCTCATTAGATTCTCAGTAATTCTTAGCTTGCTGTCTACAAGCTGTGGGATTGAGTACCTTGGGGAGGTAGATTTGATGGAGAGTGAAACAACCTGGTTTCCAGAGTGCAAAGGCAGAGAACTCAGTAGTAGACATTTGAATCACAGCTCTATTTTTAGTTCAATCCAGCCTAAGGTTTAAAAATGTGGTTTCTTCCTCATGTCCCTTCATCCTTTCTGTGTAAGCAGTGGGGCTTGGGGGACATCGTCTGTCTTCTCTGAATACGCCTGCCTTCCCATGTTTTTCTTTATTAGTATCCAGCACAGTCACCTTGGATACCATCAGCTTCAAGGAAATCTGTGTGAGTTCAAATGTTTTACTCTCGTCTTCAGCAAGGTTCTCTCACTGCAAGCAGCCTTCAACTCTCCAACTTTTAAACCTTTGAAGGAATGTCAATAACGCTCACCCATGTTTGCAGTATGGCTGACTTCATGCATTTGGGGAACCACAGCAGTAAATATTTTTCCACCAGGTCCTGTCTCTTCCTTCTCGAGATGCAGACATACTCACACAGAGCCCCACAGCCATAGAGCGACCTCATGTACATGGCCTCTGTAGAGCCTCCTTGCCTTCATGTGTCTTAGAGAAGAGGAATACAGACCGCTAGACACCCAGGAGGTACATGATAATAAATGTTATTTCATTTCTTCCTTGCAGCAGTTCTCTGGTAGGGAGGAATACAGTTTAGTGGTTAAGGGTATGGAGTTTCAAATCAGAGAGACCAGCGTTTGAATCCTAACTCTGTAACTTAACAAAGACTTGGGTCAAATTATTGAACTTCTCTGCGCATAGGTTTCCTCATCTGTCAACTGGAGATAATAGTACCCATCTCACAGGACTGTAGGGATGAGTGAAAGAATGCATGTAAAGCCCTCAGCACAGGGCTGGTGCAGAGTAAGTACATATACATAGTACCTGTGCATCAGTTTTACAGCAGAAGAAATACTGGCCCAGGGAAGTTAACTAATTTGTCTAAGATAGGTATTATCCCTATTTTATGTGAAAGGAAACTGAGACTGAGAAGTCAAGAATCATGTCCAATGTTATACAATTAGTAAGCAGCAGAATCTGAGCTACAACCCAGGACTCCTTACACCTCAGCCATGTCTCCTGACATTTCACTAGAAGCCTCTGGAAAATGGGAATAAATGTCCCTAACCCATTATAACAGCCCCCCTGAAATCCAAGCCTGTCCTCCCTTCTGCTGAATTGTGCTTTTCTTAAAGCATGCTGCTAGTGAAAGATCTGTGCGTGTATGCAAGTGTATATGCAAATGCGTGCGTATAAGTGATAGAGCAGGAAAATATCCTGGGGAACCAGGATTCCCCAGAATGCTCCAGGAATGTAGTATTTTGGTTAATGAATTTTCTCAGAGTATTAACCTCTTGGTTTCAGGTCTTATTGAAAGTCATTATGAAATGCGTTTCACCCATTCACTTTCTGATGCTAGAAGCGGCTGTCTAGTTGAGCATAATTAAATCCTTCTTAAGTGACAGAGGATTTTGGCAGGGTATCCAGTCATCATCAGGATGATCAGTTGTGATATTCCGGTCTCTAATAACAACCCATATGTCTGTCTGGGTCTTTTATACCCATTATAACATTCAGTCATGGCAGTAGCCCTGTGTGTGTATGTGTGTGTTGGGAGTGAGGGGCAGGATGGGAAGATAATTATCCCCACGTTACACATGAGGCAGCTAGGATTCAGACAGTGTGAATGTCCTGTTGAGTATCTCCTATGGTCTGGATTGTCCCCCAAAAGTTCATGTGTTGGAAACTTGGTCCCTAGTGTAACAGTGTTGGGAGGTGGGGCCTTTGGAAGGGGATTGGGTCATAGGTGCTCCACCCTCATGAATGGATTAGTGTCATTATCGCAGGAGTGGGTTAGTTATCACAGAAGTGGCTTTGTTATAAAAGTGAGCTCTCTCTTGCACACACTCTTTTGCCCTTCCACCTATCCACTATAGGATGACCCTCGCTAGATGCTGGCACCATGCTCTTGGTTGGACTTCCCAGTCTCCAGAACTGTGAGCTGAATAAACTTCTTTATAATTTACCCAGTTTGTGGTATTCTAAGAACAGAAAATGAACTCAGAGAGGATCATATATCTTGAAAGTAGCAGAGCTAGAACTGAAATGACACTTGCCAAGACATAGTGTAGTAAAGCAGAAAAAACATGGATTTTTGAGTCAGACATACCTGAGTTTAAATCCTGATTTTGCGATTTACTAATGATGTTGACCTTGAGCAAGTTACACAGTCTCTCAGGTCCCAAGATTCCTCATTTGTAAAATGGGGCTAATAATATTTCCCTTGCTGGGATTATTTTAAGGATTCTGAGTAACATATTTATATACAATGCAACTAGCCTGTTCAGAGTAGGCCCTTAGCACATGGAAGCTATTATTATTGTCTTCTAGTGCAACACTCTTTCCAATCTACCGAGATGCCTCCTGCTGTAGATATAGAAGGTTCAGAGGATTTGACTGACCTGTCTTGAGCCCATCAAATTCTAGAAATGTTCTCATTAGCTTTGGGGATGGGGGATGAAACAACCCTTTCTAATAACAGAAGCCTGAGACAGCTTTTATTATGGAGGTAAAACTTAAATAATTTTACATCAACATAAGGGGTGCTGCAAAGCAATAAAATAAGTATCATATATTTATGATACTTATTACATGTATCCAATATATCCAGTGGATGTTATTAATAGTAAATGCCCATAGTCTAAAAATACTTTTTGGATCATGTAGATCAGTCTTTTAAAAATATGCACAGAAATTGAATAGGAGAAGAGGAGACATTTCACGTAGGATCAAAGGTGTGGAAGTAAGACATTGTAAGATTTGCTCAGCTTGGCTAGAACAGAAATTGTCATTGGCAGAGGAGCATACATGATAAGGATGGTAAAATAGACACATAGAGCTTCATGCATACATGTAAACAGACATATTACTCCCATTTCCTGCCCACATACATTGGTAACCTAAAATTCTTAAAAGTGATCAGAGGCATTGGCTGAATGGGTCTTATTCCACCTAGCCTTGAACTATAGTAAGGCAATGTGGTCAGAAGATAGACTGCTGGACTGGGGGTTAGGAGACCTACATGTTGCTCTTGGTGGCACCCCTGTTCAATAGTTAGATTTAGGCAAGACATGTAACCCCTCTGGGCCTTACCTCCTCATTTATAAAAACAGTTGGGCCAGTTTTGGAAAATCCTTTGAATCTCTTATCAAGAGGCTTGAAGATGTCCATTTGTTTATTAATTCATATCCTGTCTCTTCTAAGGAATCTCAAATATGGAAAAAGCTTTATGGTTAAAGATGTTCATCATAGTGTTTTTATAATTTAGTAAAATTAGGAGCTACTTAAATGTTCAACATTTGGGACTGCATAAATTATGGCCCATCTGCTTGACTAATTTGCACTGTTTATCAAATAAGAGTAATAGCATTGGTCATGTAAAAATGAAAACAAAAAGCTATGTATGAAAAAAGTACTGGGAAGAATAATACTTCCCAATGTAGGTAGCATTGTTGATGTTATTCAGACCCTCATGATCTGGCCCTAGATGTTCACAACAGCTATCTCTGTGCCACTACTATTTATTATATATGGTAACCTCACTATGGTGACCTTAGGACATTTCCTAACAAACTCCTTTCACCGCTGTATGCTTTTGCATGTCCTGTTCATTCCTCCTGAAATGCTCTTCTCTCCCTTGTCCAGCCTGTGAACACCTGCTCTTCTTTCAGTCCAGCTCTGTAGATTTCCCTGACTTACTAGATGGGATCACTTGCTCCTTCACCCCTGTTCCTGCACATTTTGTAACTTGGCTCTAACACATTTGTATTGTATTATAGTCTTCTTATCTATTTCTGTCTCTGCACACAGACTTGTACACTCTCTAAGGGTCAGTCAGAACTGTGTTACCAGTAAATCCCTAGTACTTAGTAAAGGGCCAGGCATTTAATAGGAACTCAATATATGTTTATTGAATTTTCACTTTTTACTTTTATTTTTTGCTTCTCCATGTTTTCTGCATAGTTTATAATGACCATGCATTATGCTTGTAATGGAAGAAAAGCAGCAGTAATTCATTCACTTATTTATGTATGTATGTATGAGACAGTGTCACTGTGTTGCCAGGGCTAGAGTGCCGTGGCGTCAGCCTAGCTCACTGCAACCTCAAACACCTGGGCTCAAGAGATCCTCCTGCCTCAGCCTCCCAAGTAGCTGGGACTGCAGGCATGCACCACCATGCCCGGCTAATTTTTTCTATATATATTTTTAGTTGTCCAGTAATTTCTTTCTATAATCATTTATTTTAACGAGGTAACTTGGCCTAGCTTAGAAGTTCTCAAACCTGGCAATGCATTAGAATCACCTGGAGAGCTTATTAAAATGCACGTTTCTTGGCTCTAAGACACACTTCTTGAATCCCATCTCCAGGATAAGGACCTGGAATCAGTATTGTTAACAAGCTACCGTGGTCATTGGGGTACTCAGCCATGTCTTAGAACCTTTGACCTAAGTACCTCCAAGGCCCTTTCAGCTTAAGATCTTTCTAGTTGGACTGGTCTCCTGTCCCTTGCTACTCCTGCTGTGAGAATCTTCAGCGTGAGGCCATTGTAGAGCAACAGGCCAGACAGTGGAGAATAATTCTACTGGCTTCATTATTGAACACCTCTCTTGTGCCAAGGACTGCTTTATATACAGCAGTTTTTTGATCTGTACAATAACACCTTAAGGTCAATTTTATCATCTCCATTTTACAGAAGAGAAAACTGAGGCCAAGAAAAGTTTTGACTTTCCCAAGATCAAATTACAGGAAAGCATTGGAGCTCGTATTTCAATTCAGTTCTGTCAGACTTGAAAACTGGAACTTGAATCTCCCTCACGGCCCTCCCAAACAGAGACATCCTAGCAGGGCTCTGTACAGCCCTGCAGTGTACAGACATGCTCTGCCCCCTGCTCAGGCGTGTGGGATTAGCATCCTTGGTAGCAATGCACCACGCAAGCGGAGTGCTCTGGCTCACCAAATGTGCTCTGGCGCCCACCCACCTGCTTACAGGGTGCAGTGAAGCAGTGGAATTCAATTTGCGGCAGTGACCTAAGAAGGGCTATTTTTAGTAAGAAAGTAGGTCAGGGGCTGCAGCGGTGCTGCCTGAGAAATGAACAACCTCCCCTCTCACCAGGAGGCTTGTTCAGTTCTTCTCCCGCAGCCAGTGTGGAGGTGAGGAAGGCAGATCTGACATCCTCACATGACTGCAGTTGTAATCATTACTGTGGAACCATCGGGCCAGGGGAAACACATACATCTATGACACAGAGGCTATTGTCTGGGTTTGCCAAGGGTCTTGGCCTTAATCTTCCTCAAGAGATCAGAATCCCTTCCAAAAACATGGTAGAAGGTTCATGTATTCTGTACTGGCTACATGCTAGCCACTATTCTGGGTTTTGGTATGCATTATCTCATTTAATCTTACAGTGTCTCTGCAAGGTATGGTATTATTATACCAGTTTTGCTGATGTGGAGATGAAGTTGCAGACAAATTAAGAGATTCACTCAAGATCACAAGTTCATGTGTGGTGAGACCTGTGTGAGATTTGAATTTGAATCCTGTGTGAGATTTCGTTGCTGATGACCAGATGACCAGTCCATCCAACCATGCTAGAGGTGATTTTTAATTACCACTCTGCCTCTGCTCCATTTTGTTCCATACTTCAGAGAAATGAGTACAGAGATGGCTTTCTCCATCTGGACTTATCTGAGTCAGGACAGGAAAAGATACCGAGGACACAGACCCTTTCCCCAGAGAGGAGAGAATACATCCCTACATACTGCTGCCCAGTTGTCAAGGCCAGTAGTTGCCAAAAACAAATCAACCACCTGATTTCCCTGGGTCTGGAGTGTTTCAAAATCCTCTGCTCCACTTGTTCTGCCATATATTAACTGCAGATCTGTGGCAAATCGCAGGGCACTCATTGGCGATGCACAGGCGGACATGAGCTTGTTAACAGAATGCAGTAATTGACATATCGTGATTCATTATGCACAGCACGGAGGACTCTAGTAGAAGCCCACTTTGTGGCCAAGCGCTGCTGGCACCACCAGCCTTGAGAATTTGTTCCTGGCTCTGTTCTGGCTCTCCAGCTGGAAAGCACCATTCCTTCAGGGACCAGAAGCAGCCTGAGGCTTCTGTCTTATCTGCTCCTTACCTCCAGGCAAGGAGTGAGGATACTTCTCCTGCCCCAGGCTGTATGACCTTGGAGGGAGATTATCTGTTCATTTATTCATTCAACAAACATTTTTGAAAATGTGCCAGGCATGCAATGGAGAGCAAGGCAGGTAGTTCCTGCCCTCATAAAACTTACAGTCCTCTCTGGACCTTAATTTCTTTATTATTATTATTATTATTATTATTATTATTATTATTATTATTATTATTATTATTATTTTGGAGACAGAGTCTCGCTCTGTTGCCTGGGCTAGAGTGCCATGGCGTCAGCCTAGCTCACAGCAACTTGAAACTCCTGGGCTTAAGCGATCCTACTGCCTCAGCCTCCTGAGTAACTGGGACTACAGGTATGTGCCGTCATGCCCGGCTAATTTTTTCTATATATTTTTAGTTGTCCAGCTAATTTCTTTCTATTTTTAGTAGAGACAGGGTCTTGCTATGTTACTCAGACTGGTCTCAAACTCCTGACCTCGAACGATCCTCCTGCCTCGGTCTCCCAGAGTGCTAGGATTACAGGCGTGAGCCACCGCACCTGGCCCAGTTTCCTTATCATTAAATGAATAGGAAAGTGAGAATTGGATTGGTCAATTTCTTTTAGCTGTAAGATTTCAGAGTCTATGGTTCTCAATTATAAACATTTATTATTGAGTCTTAGTGTCACTCTTAGTCATTTGTATCCAATGCCAAAGAGAAAAAAAAAAAGGAAAATCTCCAGATCTGGATGGGAACCATGGACACAAGCTAATTCAATTTCTTCACTTAAAAATAGGGAAAATGAGGCTAAAAGAAGGGTGTAACTTGCCCAGTATATCAGTGACAGAGCCAGGATGGGGAACCCAGTCAGTTGAGCCCAGGTCTCACTCCAGTCCTACTGAGGCTGGTTGGTGACTCAATACTGCTGAGGAGCCCCTCCTTGGAATCCTTTCTGCATTTGGCTTTTCTGACAGCTCTCCTGAGTCTCCCCTGTCTTCCTCCCTAACCACTGCTCTGGCCTCCCTTGTCAGCCCTGGAGAGCCCGTGGCTTGAGAGTAGAAGAGGAAGGAATAGGCTTTGATAGCTGGGCACCAGAAGGTAAATAAGATTGAAATTTTTTGTGCCAAGACTGCCAAAAGATGGATGTGAAGAAGTTGAAGCAGAGCATGTAGAGTTTGCTGACAGAGTTCTCAAACAAACAAGCACATACAGAGGCAAATCACAGTGAAACTGCCAAAGGGCACTGGGTGAAGGTAACTGATGAGAAGCTGCTGAGTGAGCTCCCAGAGGACCTGCAGAAGGGCCTGCCTCCCCTCACTGGCTCAGAGCCACTCATATCGCTGGCCCGTGCCTGGCTCCTACATGTCACCCATGAAGGGAATTGAAGCTGGAAGGACAGAGGTTCTTGTGAGGCAAGGGGGTCAAGTTCACTGTGGAGAAGCTGGCAGCAGGAGGCGGATCCCTTTGTCAGTGACCAAGACATCTCCACTCTGGGTGGAGAAAGATGCTGTGGGTGTAGCAAGGCTTTAGCAACTATTAAAGTTCCTATTGTCTGTTGTTCTTCCTTTCTCTCCATCACAGTCTGGGAACCAGCATCTTGAGGCACTATTCTTGATTAATTTATAGTTTTCTGGCTTGTCGTGATCACCTAGGAAGGAGGAGGTCAGAGGTAGGAGAGGGTGAGGATACTGATCTTGATTATGAAAACGTATATCCATCCTGAGTATCCATGTATAGTTTTAGTCTTCTAAGTTGATTTGTTATTTTCTGTGCTTTACTTTTGTAAAAAATAATTTTCCAGTAGAGTTATAACATTGTCCTTAAAGAGATACCTAATCCATGTACATAAAATATGTCGTGTGCACTTATAAATGTATATATAATATGTAAAAATAAAATCATTCTATTTTTTATATGTTATATTATATTATATTATATTATAGACAGGATCTCTCTCTGTTGCCTGGGCTAGAGTGCAATGGCGTCATCATAGCTCACTGTAATGTCAAATTCCTGGGCTCAAGTGATCATCCTACCTCAGACTCCAAAGTAGCTGGGACTACAAGCACATGCTATACCATGCCAGCTAATTTTTTTTAATTTTTTGTAGAGACAGGATCTTGCTATGTTACTCAGGCTGGTCTTGCACTCCTGGGCTCAAATGATCGTCCTGCCTCAGCCTCCCAAAATGCTGGGATTACAGGCATGAGCCACTGTACATGGCCCATGCTATTTTTAAAAAATGACTTCAAGTCATTTGCCTGTAAGCTGGATGCCTAAGTCTGAAGCTTTGACTCCTTGTGTGTCCTTGGGTTATTCACTCCCCCTTTCTGTCCCTTTACTACCATACCTACAAAGTGAAGGGGCTGGATCAGTGGTTTTAGTCCCCTGGCCCATGAATCAGTTCTGTCGAGTCATGTGGGGTAATTATTAAATGTGTAGGTTCCTGGGCCCACTTCTAGGTCTGTAGAATTAGGAATTGGACACATGGACTTTTTTTTTTTTTTTTTTTGAGACAAGAGTCTCACTTTGTTGCCCAGGCTAGAGTGAGTGCCATGGCATCAGCCTAGCTCACAGCAACCTCAAACTCCTGGGCTTAAGTGATCCTACTGCCTCAGCCTCCCGAGTAGCTGGGACTACAGGCATGCGCCACCATGCCCGGCTAATTTTTTCTATATATATTTTTAGTTGTCCAGATAATTTTTTTATTTCTATTTTTGGTAGAGACGGGGTCTCACTCAGGCTGGTCTCGAACTCCTGACCTCGAGTGATCCACCCGTCTCGGCCTCCCAGAGGGCTAGGATTACAGGCGTGAGCCACCGCGCCTGGCCCACATGGACATTTTTAGTTGTGATAATTCTCCAGGTGATTCCAGGTGACGCAGCCAAGTTTTAAGTAGTTGTTTTCCAAGAACCCCTCTGGTTCTGATGTTCTAGGATCCTCTGCCTTCTCTCTCTTGCTCAGTTTCTGATTTTCTCTTGTCCTTTGCTTGTCCTAGATTGCTCCCCTCACTAGACTGCGAACCTCCCAGGAAGAGAGGCTGTATCTTAGCATCTCTGTATGCCTGGCATCCAGCACAATGTCTGGCACACTGGAAGTGCTCAGTCAGTGGGGGGGGGGCAATGGAAAGAAGGAGGGAATGAATGAGCTTTCTTGGCTTTACTACCACTTATACACATCCAAGTAATTTCCATAATTTTTCCTGCAGGCTCAGTCATTATAAATTTCTTCTGATAACAGTAAACAGAAAGAGCACAGATTTTGGAACCTAACAAAACTGGGTTTGAATCTCAACTCCTCCTCCTACCGTGCAGTGATTTATCCTGTCATTTAATCTCTTTAAACTAGTTTCTTTGATTGTAAAATAAAGTTAATAGCACCTATTGCTTAAGATTGTTGTAAGGATTGACTTACTACATGGGAATATGGGTGTAAAATGCTTGACATATAGTAGGAACTCAAATATATTAGTTTCTTTTCTTTGTTTACATGCCCAATGGTGAGGGACAGGAAAAGGAGGGAAGGAGACTCAGAAGAATGGATCATCCCCAAACCAGGCCACAGAGGATGACAGTATGATCTGTTGTCATCTCCTGGCTTCCTGGGACACTGAGGCTCAGATACCTTGGTGGATCCCCACTTGTTCCACCCTGGGCAATTCACACTTAAAATCACCTGACTTCCAAATCTGCTGTGCTCTCTCTGTTACTGTGTGCTACAGGGAGGTAGAGAGAGAAATAGCAAAAGAAATTCAAGGAACTATGGTAGGTTTGGGTTCCCCGTGCAGGTCTGATGTCTGGGCTTGCCGTGAGAAACCCAAGTTCATTCCAAATGGTTAGGTCCCAGGGCTAGAGATGTTTGCAGTGGTTTTGTTAGCATAGCAACTCCTCTCTCCACACACTCTATGTTGGAACTGCCACAGCACGCTGCTTTTCACAAAAGTCTGTTTTTCAAACCAAGTCCAGCTGTTTTAGCCCCAGAAGGCAACTAGATTAGTTCTCTTCTGGGAAAAATGGTAAATGGTTACCCCTCCCCACAATGCCTCCAGCACCACAATAATAATAACAGCCACCCTTTACTGAGTGCCTACTCTGCTTGAATCCTTTGACATCACTATGAGTAGCTATTATTGGCCCATTTTATAGGGCAGTAGGTTATGATTAAGACTGTAGAATTTAGAGTTTGACTGAGGTTCAAATCCTGCCCCCACCATATTTTAGCAAATCCTCTCTGAGTCTCTGTTTCTTCATCGGCAAAATAGGGCTAATAGTGTTTCCCTCATAGTACTGTGGAAATTAAGTGAATACCACATGCTGAGTGGTACTTGGCATAGTGCCTAGTGCATGGTAAGTAAATCCTCAGTCCATGTAACTGTGGTGGTGATGATGGCCATGATGGCAATGCCATGAGCTCTTCATCCGTGGAAGACAGGCCACTGTGGTGGATACCAGAGGGATGAGGAGGGTGGCAAAAATATCAACAGTTTCTAGTAGCCTGAGGCAGACTCCAGAGAACCTCAAAAATGGTATTAGAAAGAGATCTGATATGATTAGTTGGAATAAACTCTGAGAAGGGCTGCATTTTATTATTCATCAGCAGGTTTTTATTGACTTCCTCATACATGGCAGGCCTTGTGCCAAAAGCTGGAGATACTATGGCGATAAAACAAACATGATCCCTGCCCTCAAGGAGCTTACAATCTTATGGGAGGACTCAGACACTATTAAAATAATTATACCAATCATGTAAAATTACAAACTAGGGTAAATGTTATGAAAGAAAGGGACAAGGTGCCATGAGAGCATGTAACAGGGGTCCTGACCTACTTCAGGTGATCAAAGATAGCTTTGCTGAGGAAGCCACATTTGAGCTGAGATCTGAAGGATCATTAGGAGTTATTATAATTAGGTGAAGGGAAGCATGGGTGGGGGAAAAGCTTTCTAGACATGTGGACCAACATAGCCCCTATGGTGAGAGACAGTTTAGTGCTTTCAAAGAACTGAGACGTCAGTATGACTTCAGTACAGAGAAGAGGCTGATGACAGGGATCAGAGCCTTGTGGGCCTTGTTAAGGATTTTTTCCTCTTTATTCTAAGCTCATGAGGACCACTGAAGGATTTGGAGCAGAGGTGAGCATGTATGTGTTACACATGGGGAGAGCACTGCGCTCAATTTGGCATTTACAAGAGATCTCTCCAACAATGACCCTGAGAATGGATGGAGGGTGTAAAAGTGGGTATGGGGAAACCAGTTAAGAGGAAGCTTTTGCATGAGTCCCAGTAAGATATAATGTCAGATAGGGTTAGAGTAGTGACAGCAGAGATAAGAAGGACAGCATGATTTGAGATATTTGGGTGAAATTAGCAGGACTTGATGATGGATTGGATATAGCTGTGAGGAAAGGGAAAGCATGAAGGACAACCTCCAGGTTTTCTGGTTTTTTGGATGCATGAATAGATTATGGCCCTGCCATTCACTAAGCTAAAAAAAAAAAAAGCAGAAGGTGATCAGGTTTGGGTAGGAAGATCTAGATCTGAATTTGAACAACTGCACTGCATTGGAGGTGCCTTTTAGATATCCAAGTATAGCTGTTCCATGCCCAAGGCCACCAAGGGGAGGACATAATGGTCTTGCCATGCCTTTGGGCAGTCTGACCCAGATGCAGCCTCTCTGGGGGTCAGGCTTGTTTAGTAGTTGGTCGGAGGACTCATTGTTTGCTCTGTTGAAAACCCCTGTTTCGTTACCAGACTATTCTGAAAAGGGATGCTGTGGGAGAATTCAGCCTAAGGAGGAATATGAACAGTTTGGGGAGGGAATCTGCTTCTTTAGGGGAAACAATTCAGATATTGATGCATGTTGTTCGGGATGTTTTATCCAAATCTGTGGGTGAAATATTTGTGTTTGATGTGTGTGCTTTTATTCATTTCTTTATTCATCTATTAATTAAAATATTTGCTATTAAAATGTATCTATTATGTGGCAGGCACAATGTCAGGTCAGAAAGGACCCCTGGTTCTTTGGGAAGTGATACCCCCAGAACCCATCTGGCATTGCTGTTTTTATGATCTTAGAGACACCAGGCAGGATGCTGCCCTTTCTCTGAATACAAATCTCTAGGATGCTGAGCTGCTGACTTTCATCAGGGGACATGTCCTTGAGTTCAGAGGATTGGTTTTTCAGGGGCTTCCTCTGCAGCTGCAACTCCTCAGTCTGTCTCTGGGGACCTCTCTTTTGCAGAGTCCCCCTAAACAGTAACATCCGTGTCAGTACTCCACTTTGAACGGGGCCCAGCTGGGCAGGCTGAGCTCCCCCTGTGTTCTGGTTGGTTGCCTGAAAGCATCTCTTTGTGTCCAGGTGAGCAGGTGAGGGTGAGCGAAGCATCCAAGCAGGCTTTGTGTCTTCCTGTAGAATGACCGAGAAGAGGTGGACTGGCGGGCAGGAAGGGGAGATGGGCAGAAGTGTGACTCATCCAGCCCTGGCACCATGTGACAGGATCTGTGAATACCCATGTGGAATAGATGCATCCTCTAAGAACGTTTGCCTTGTGAAAATCTAAACTCAAAAGCCACATGAATTCTCAACAGTGATTACCATCACAAAAGGGAGCATGGTGTCCTTTTAAAAAATCCTCTGGTATATCTAAAATGCAATGCCTTAGTGGGGGGATATTTATGCCAATTTAGGCACTCGGGAAGCTGGCATTCTCTGTCAGTGGAACAAAGAACTGCTTACAACTGGAGCAGATGGTGGTGAGCCCCTGTTAGGGAAGGTGTTCGTGCAGAGGCTGGGCGACGTGTGTCGGGTGAGACAGAGGGACTGCTTCCCAGTGTAGGGTGGTGGACTGAGAATCACAACTCTAAGGTTCTCTGATTTCTTGGCTTTGTTTTGTATCTTGGAAAGTAAGTCTGCCTTAGGCAAATCTGCCAGGGACCGATGTGTCCTTGAAGTCAGAAGGACCTAGGCTAAATCCCAGCTCCACCTCTTCTAGCTATGTGACGTAGGCAAGTTGCTCTCTGAAGCTTCTTTTCCCAGATTCATAATACCTTGCGGAGTTTTGTGTGTATCAGGGTCAGATGAGTTAAGCCTAGCAGCCAGCACCCCAGGGTGTAAGGAGACAAGAAGCCTGTGGTGCCTCTGATCAGCTGGCGGCTCTATGGTGTGTGCGCATGGCTTTGGTCCACATGTTCTGAGCAGGGAGAACATTCGTTGCTTCCCAGAGCGCAAATGCAGGGCATGTGTCAGCTCGCTGGTAGCCTGGGGTGGGCCGGGACACACTGTCCTGTTTCTGCCTGAAGACTGACATCCACTCAGCAAACAGCCCACCCAGCTTAAGTTTCTCCCAAAGAACTCAGTCTTCATTACAGAGAAATCCTTTCAGGTGCCGAGAGTGGCATGTTGCTTGCAATCTGAACCCTGGAAGAATTCTGGCTATGTCCCTTTCCCATGCCAGCTCTTTCCTAACACTGATTTTGTGAGGAATTTTTTTTCTAATGTGTTGGATAAAATCCCGAAGCATGTTTCTGTAGTGTCTTAGGAAGTTCCCACCATTTTTATATTCCAAGGGAGCATTAACAAGATATAGACTAGCCTTTTGGTGGGGCTGGCACAGTCATCATAAACTATAGGCCACTTGCTGCCTGCAAAATCCTTGACACCTCAAGCGAGGCTCTGGCTTCATGTGTGACCATCTAGCACAGTAGAGTCATGCCAACCTGAAGACACTTGTCTCCCTGTTCAGGGTATCCATCATAGTTGTCACAGTTCCCATCTGTACGCACAGTGCAGATATGTGTTTACCAGTTTTGCCCTGCATTCTTGCCCAGCATCCCTGTGGGCTCTGAAGGGCAGAGTTCTTGGCCCCTTTATTCGGATTAAGAGAACATGGCTCTGCAAGATGCAATAGTTTGTCTGAGGTCAGGCAGAACTGCTTGTCAAATCCTGGCCTTTTGTGGGGGAGTCTGACACAGTGAAACACCATCCAGCATTCACATTCCACTGTGGCATTCATGAGCTATGTGACCTTGTGCAAGCTAGTTATTATTAATATTATAAGTGGTTATTAGTATTAATAATTATAATAAAATTTACAAAGCACCTGGCACGGTGGTAGGTGCTCTATACTGTATCTCATTGCTTTCTTGCAGTGCACCTGTGAGAGGGGTTTGATTATTATCTGTTTTACAGATAAGCATCCTGAAATTCAGAACACTACAGCAACTTTCCCTGTCTGAGCCCCATTTTCTCTATAAAATGTGACTATTGCTATCTCCCCAGGAGGGCAGTGATAAGGACTGAATGAGGTAATGTGTGTAAACTGCCCAGCACAGAGCGTGGCTAGAGAGGTGCCCAGTCAACGTTCATCTCCTTTCTCCAGTTCCCCCTCTGACTTCTCATGTAGTGCTTTTTCCGCTGCATCCCACTGAATGCATTTAGAGGTTGAGGTCATGCTTAAGTCCTCTCCATAGCTCTTTCCATCACACTCGGCCCCACCCCCGGAGGCCACTTCAAGTCTCTGATCTGAGCCCTCCGTCAGATACCGCCTGTTTAGTCCTAAGCCAGGTCAGGAAACATCATCCTTCCCTGGCATGTTGCATCATACCGCTGACATTTGCCCCAGGGCTGTGTTCTGGAACTCTAAAGCCTACTCTGGCCTCTCTAGCCACAAGGCTCTCTTCTTTCCTGACTTTCTCTAAGGAAAATTCAGGTTGTTTCCCTTATTTTGGCATTTTGTCTGGACTCTTTCATTTGTTACGTTGTGTTTCATGAGAGGCCACATATGAAAGTGACCTGGAACCCAGGTCTTCTGACTTCTGGTGTTACGCTCTTAAGGTTACTGTCTTAGTCCACTTAGTGTTGCTGTAAAGGAATACTTGAGACTGGGTAATTTATAAAGAAAAGAGGTTTGTTTGGCTCATGGTTCTGTAGGCTGTTCAAGAAGCATGGTGCCAGCATCTGTTCGGCTTCTGTTGAGGGCCTCGGGCTGCTTCCACTCCTGGTGGAAGATGAAGGGGGCCAGTGTATACACAGATCACATGGCAAGAGAGGAAGCAAAAGAGAGAGGGGAGATGCCAGGCTCTTTTTAACAACCAGCTTTCATGGAAACTAAAAGAATGACAACTCACTCACCCCACCCAGGGAGGGTATCGTGCTATTCATGAGGGATCCACGCCATGACCCAGACACCTCTCATTAGGCCCCACCTCCAATAGTGGGATAAAATTTCAACATAAGGTTTGGGGGCACAAATATCCAAACTATAGCATTAATTATTATTTAATGTTTCAGAGGAGTATTCAGTAGGTCATGGGCAAAAATAGGAGCCTTATCTTTGGGGATCCTCAGAAATTTGTTCATTTGGCTTTCAATAAATACTTGTTTATTTAGCACTTACTCTCAGCCAGACCCTGTGTTAGACATAATAGTAAGTGCTATATTACCCAATTAGTGTAGGCCAAACTAATACCTAGTTCCAATTCCTAAACTTGGGGGCGAGGTGTGGGGTGTGGTGAGGAAGAGGGGAAGGACATCTCCTGGTAGTGGTTGGACTTGAGAGGTGACAGACTTGAGAGGTGCCAGGATGTACCTCTGTAAATGTGAGAGCATATAGGTCGAGGCTAGCTCTTGTACTTCTAAAGGACAGGTTGGAGAAGTGAAAAGGGGAGTGATTTTTAAAGAATTCATTCATTCACTAGTCCTATAGCAAGTGCCTTATCTGTGACTAGTGTTCTGCTGATAGTGAATCAGACAGGGCTCTGCTCTTCGGACCCCCTTTCTCTTAGAGGATGTAGACATGTAGACAGATGAATCTCAGTGAGTTGGTATAATGGCAGAGGGGAGTACAGCAAAAGTGGGAATTTGAAGGAGAGAACTAACTTTTCATAGGGAAAGTAGAGGAAGGCTTCACAGAGAAACTGAGGCTCAGAAGGGAGTTAGATAAGAGAGCATTCCAGAAAAAGGGCAGAGCATTTGAAAAGGCCCAGAATCCTTAAAGAAAGGAGTATATTCAAGAAATAGAAAATGCTTCAATGTGTTGGGGAGATATGGGCTGGTGTGTAAGGTTGTTGACTGTACCACAGAGGGCCTTGTGTGGCATGTTGAGGGTATTGGACTTAATCCTTTAGGCATCCAGGAACAAGCAGAGGTCTTAAAGCCAAGGTCTAGTTGATGGAAAGCAAATAGCTGCCTTACTGAATGCTAACCAATCAAATCCCTGTTTCCCACTGAGTCCTGGATGTGGCTTGAGAAACATGCTCAGGAAGGGGGCAATACCTAGGCAGGAAGCGTGAGGCTTTCAACTAAGCCCAGTCCAGTAGCCCCTGAATGGATGCCCTTGACCCACAGGGAAATGTAGTACTACAGTAAATGCAAGGCCTTCTTGTCCAGTGGACATTGGTCCTTTTCCCCAGGAAGCCCTTTGCAAGAGACAGTTTAGCTCTTTTGAAGAAGATAAAATATCTCAGGCTTAGGAATCAGGAAGTAACCATTAGTCTGTGAACTCAAAGATGGCTGTGATTGTCTTTGCCAGCTCTGTTTCCTTATCCCCCAGAATAGGACTTGGCACATAGTATGTGCTCAGTGATGTTTGTTAAACAAGGAAAAGAAATTAATCAACTATCTACCCAACCAGTCAACCATCCAATCTGGGTTCTAATCCCAGCTCTTGAATTTTAGTTCTCTCAGTTGTATAACAATCTGATTGGTCTCTCAGGCCCTTCGCACTCTGCTATCCTAGGATTCTAGGATGATGAATAGAATAGTTCAGCTCAAGCTAAGTCATCACTCATATTGCTGATATGTCTCAAATTTAATCAGAATAAAATATCAAAACCAAGCACTACTTTACAACATCTCAGATATGCCTTCTAAAAACAGTACTTGCATCTGTCTTGGAGTTGTGAAGAAAATGTATTAGGTTATATTAAATAGCAAGACTGTCCTTTTTGTAGGAAAAAAAAAATGAATTAAATCTTTTCTTCCTGGCTGAGGATTTTAACTGGGATTTGAGTCAATTTGATCTAAATTTGAGCATTCATCCAGAGAACATTTATTGACATCTGCTATGAGCAGGGCTTTGTGCTAGGCATGTGGGAGATAGGAAGATGAACAAGATACAGATCCTTCCAGGCAGGAGCTGACGGTCTAGTCAGGGAGATAAAACATATACACACTTGACTGTGACCCAGGTGGACAGAGAATAAGCTGAGACAGTCCAGATTCAGGGCTTGGAGTGGTCAGAGGAGGAAATCCCTTCCAAGTATATCAGATTGGTAGGAAGTCTGCCTCTTACCACAACGCTTGGGCTCAGAATTCAGACTGAGCCATTGTGGCTACGACGATGTGCTGTGACTGTGCTCTGTAGCTGCCTGGAGCTGCCAGCCACGCTGCAGCCACCAAGTTGAGCACCTTAGCCCAAGCTGTTACTGGCAGCAAAAATCATCTCAGGCCTTCATGAGCAAAGCACACATTGCACTGCCAAGCTTTGGTAGCACCTTTTTATGGCTTGTATCCTTGGGGTTGATTTCAAGAAAAAGTTGTTCACTGAAACAGGAATTTATATTCCTTCTTTCATAAGTTTGGAAACTATTTGTCCAGTGTATCCCCCTTTCTGCCTGGCTGCCACTGAAATTCAGGACCTAACTGAAAAGGGGTCCTCCGATTTCTGACGTTTATCCAACAATTGTCAGGTCCTTCTCTGTGCAGGGCCCTGTGCTGACTGGGTGGGAGACGCACACACTCTGCTCTCAAGGAGCTAACAAAAGGATGTGTGGACCAGACCCAGGGGGAACTGAAATTCCAGCTGTGAGAAGTACTAGAGGGGTCAGAGGAGGAAAATGCTAGGGGCACAAAGGGAAAACCTAAAGGAGATCCATTGATTTGGCCCTCAAGAAGTATAGGTATCGTACATATTGAAATAAGTGTAGTAGGCTTTCTAAGATGAAGTAATGACAAAAGCATTGAGAAAACAAAACACTCCAGGCTTGTTTAGGGAAGTGGGAATACTTCAATTTGACTAAGGACAATAATGTTTTTAAAAAGTTGGGGCCAGATCATCACAGAGGGCCCCCTCCTCAGATGTTCCAGGGTAAGGCATTTATATATTTAATTCTATAGGCAATAAGGTGTCACTAATAATTTTTAAGCAGGAGTGCCACATAAAATCTTAGGGTTGAAAGGACTTTGGATATGACCCGGTCCAGTACCATATCTCACACATAAAGACTGGATCCCAGCCAGGCATGGTGGCTCACACCTGTAGTCCCAGCACTTTGGGAGGCTGAGGTGGGAGGATTTCTTGAGGCCAGGAGTTTGAGACTAGCCTGGACAACAAAGTGAAACCACCATCTCTACAAAAAATTAAAAAATTAGCCAGGCGTGGTCATGCGTGCCTGTCATCTTAGCCACTTGGGAGGCTGAGGCAGGAGGATCGCTTGAGCCCAGGAGTTAGAGGCTGTAGTGAGCTGTGATTGTGCCACTGGACTCCAGCCTCCGCAACAGAACAAGACCCTGTCTCAAAAAAACAAACAAACAAAAAACAGGCTGAATCCCAAAAGGGAAGTTACTAACCCAGGGTCAGACAAGTAGTAAAGGATGGCGCTGGAGCCATAGCCAGGGCCAGGGCCAGGTCTGGCTTCAAATGCACTTTGATGAGCTCTGTGTTCTGGGAAGATTAATGAGGCTTTCTAGGGGAGGTAGATTGAGGGAAGAGGAGAGGCAAGAGTCAGGGAGAGCCTTGGGAGGCTTTTATAGTTCAGATGAAAGGTAATGCAGGAGATCTTTAATTAGGGCATTGGCAGTGGGCTGACAAGAAAGCGGCTGATGTGAGAGAACACAGAGGTCTGATGAGCAGGGCTTGGATGTGAAAAATAGACAAGGAGAAGTCTACTTGTACTGTCTTCAGTTACTGATCTTTACTGAGTTGTTCCATCAGTTTCCATTTGGTAAGTGACCTCAAAGTGGGAAAGAAGGGGTACAGATCTAAAATAAACACGTCAAACACTCTCAGTATTTCCTGGAATGAGCCCCTTGGTAATTTGTTGTTGTTGTTCCTCTTGCCTCGAGGTCCTGGTCCTTTTCCAGAGCCTTGCCTTTCAGGTCTTAAGCCCTGAGAAATGTGATGCATTTACCACCCACCATTCTGGCTTCCTGGTTTTATGTATGGGCCCTTGGGAGTGCCATCACTGTCTGAGTGTCCCTGGTTTTGGGTTTCCCACCAGGCCCTGTGAAGGTGCTATATGTGGGACTTGCCTCTCATCCTGTGTCTCTAGGTTTGGAGTCAAAGCCCTGAGACAACCCGTGATGGGCTCCAGAATAGGCCAGGCACCTGGCCTGAGGGCAGGTGCTGGGCTAGGCTCCAATTGCTTAGGCATGTTGCCCCAGGTCTGTAGATCACCTGCCTCAGAATCACCTGGGGAACATTAAAATGCAGATTCTTGGGCTCCATCTTATACCTGCTGAATCAGAATCTCTGGGAGTAGGGGCCAGGAATCTATATTTTTGATAAGTTCCCAAGTGATTCTTACTTACCTAAAGTTTGAGACTCTGCCTTAGAGCATTTAATTTTTTTTCTGGACCTCAGTTTCCTTGTTTGAAAATAGGAAAATTTATTTATATATTTAATTTATTGCGAAAATAGAAAACCGCTTTGAGAAGATACTATAAGTTTACATTTTTATTATATATTATTAAGTTTATTGTCTTGGGATCAAGAAAGTTTGAAATTCTGAGACTGAAGTATACTGAAAGCTGGCAAATGGTCTGAGTAATCACACTTGGAAAATATGTGTTTACCAAGTGCTACAGGTTGAATGTCCCCCTCCAAAACTCATATTAAAATTTAGTTGCCATTGTAACAGTATTAAGAGGTGGGACCTTTGAGAGGTGCTTAGGTGTGCCCTCCTGAATGGGTTAATGCTGTTACTGAGGGAGTGAGTTCATCCTCTCCTTCCCTCACTCTCATACCATCCATCATGGTACAGACATCAAGAAGGCCCTCGCCAGATGCCAGCATCTTGCTGTTGGACATCCCAGCCTCCAGAACTGTGAACCAGTACATTTCTGTTCTTTAAAATTACCCAGGGCCAGGAGCAGTGGCTCACACCTGTAATCCCAGCACCTTGGGAGGGCGAGGCGGGAGGATCGCTTGAGGCCAGCAGTTGGAGACTGCAGCGAGCTGTGATTGTACCACTGTACTCCAGCCTGGGTGACAGACTGAGACCCTGTCTTTGAAAATAATAATAATTAAAATCAAATTACCCAGTCTGTGGTATTCTGTTATATTAATAGTAGCACAAAATGGACTAAGAAACCAAGTGAGTGAATATATGAATGAATACCTCCAGGAAAGGCAAACCTTGAAGAAAAGTCATTAACTCTTCATTATCTTCCACCTCATGCATTCAATCAGTATCCTTCACTGAGTGCCTAATACGTGCCGGGGCACTGTGCCACACTGAGGATATAGAGATAAATAAGATACGATCCCTGACCTTAGGGGTTGGAGATCGATCTGGACGTTCAATGCGCTGTGGTGAGCACTGGCTCCAGGGTGGGTAGAGGGGTGAGTGTTAGCACTTCGGCAATAAAAGCAGGAATCAGCTCTATCTGGGGCTGTGAGGGATGAATGGCATCGCCAAGGAGGTGGCCCTGGAGCATAGGATTGTTCTAAGAAGGAAATCCCCTTTCACAGTCCTTGTCACTAGCTTTCTTCTTCCATTCCATTAAAATCTCTCCTCAGTTTCCTCTCCTCCTCCATCAAACCAATCTCAGGAACACAATGTTCTTGGTGTTTTTCTTCTTGAACCTCCCAAAACCTGCTTTCATCATCCACATCAACACTTCAATGTAGTCATACACACTGGAGTTTAAAACAATGCTTTTTTGAGGAGAGATGTGTTTTATATTATTATCCCCAGAAGTTTTACTCTGAAGTAGTTTCAAGCTATTCTGGGATTTAACAAAATTTGTTTGTATATTTGCTTTTTACATCTGACAACTGATAGGAACAGTGTTGTGCTTTGTTGATTAGTTGTTAATTTTCTTGGGTGGTAGGGGGAAAGGATTGGTGACACTTGGTTTTCCCAGCCCCTGTTATTTTACTATATAAATAGTCACTGTTATGCTTGTCTACAAAGAATCAAGGATTCATGGTCCAAGTTGAGTTTTAGAAGAATGTGTGTGTTAGGGTAAAACGACGATGGTTAACATATCAGACCTTAAGGAGACGTAGCCCTTTACAACTTACAGCATGTTCTGACTATCCATATCCTTCCCACTCAAAAGGTAGTCCACAAACCAGGGGTCTCAACAGGTGCTGATTAGAAATGCAGAACCTCAAGCCCTACCTGAGACCTGCTGAATTGGAATCTGCATTTTTAGCAGTATTCCCCGGCAATTCATATGCACCTTAAAGTTTGACAGAGACTGTAAAGTTAGTGGTTTATCCCATTTATTGATTAGGACACTGAAGTCCAGAAAGATTAAGACACTTGCCCAAGATCACATAACAAGTAGCAGAGCCAGCATTCAAGCCCTGGCCTATCTGATTCTAAGTTCAGCACTCTGTCCACTGTACAACGAGGTTTCTTTGTGCCATATTAATTGGAGAACATGTCTTCAGTGATTCATGGTCATGAAGACAGAAGAAAGTAACACTTTTTCAAGGCACAAATGTATCTTCTTGGGAGCTGCAAGGGGCAAAAAGAGCCAAAGGAGAGCTCACATACTGAGCCTTGACTTTATGATGCCAGACACTTAGGCAGCTCTACATGAAAGGTGACTTCACCCCTATTTGCAGATAGTAAGAACCCTCGCATCTTCCTGAGCATAACAAGCTGGTGGGGGACTCTCAGGGAGGCAGGGTTGAATGTGGTATTTAAAGCTCAGACTTTATGGGTCAAAGGTCAAAGAATTAGAAGTTGTGAACATTTTTTTTTTTTTCATCCTTAAAGTAAGATCCTCTTCTTGCATGAGACCAGCTTCTTCTCTGACCAGTCAGGCTCAGTGGCTGCCCACTTCTTCTGAAGCCAGGAAGTCAGGCTTTGGTCACTTGGAACTCCTCTTGATTTATGAACAACTCTGTCTCGTAGAGTAATAGTGGTTTTCCCAAAGTGGAAAAAATAGCTTGAAAGAAGGCCTTGAAGAATCAAGATGACAAAATGTATTATTTATAAGGACCTAAAATAAGTGCCGGATCCTCCACTTGAAGTGAGCAGGCGACAGCCAAGCGCCGTGTGGAGTACAGCCCAGCTGACTCCAGCTGGACCCACGCACAGGGCTGGTCAGCCTCGGCTCCGCTTATTCTAACAAGGGCCCTGCTCAGAAAGTGGCTCCTGCTGCCGACACGAGGGCAGCTGTGTGGTTCATACAAATGGGTCTTGGCTTACAAGCTTAGAGGAAATTCTTGAAGGAAAATGGGAGAAATGCAGTGAGAATCTGTGGATTGGTGGAAAGAGACCGCAAACACACACATACCTGTAACACACATGCATGGAAGATTACATCAAATTCCTGACTTAATTATTCAAGGATACAGGCACTTATTGAGAGCAAGGAGTCCAGGCAGCACAGGGGTCAATACGGGTACCTCACCCCCACCTTCACTGGCCCCCATTCCGTGATGGAGTATGCAGCTGCAGGCGACATTGTCTGTGCAGAGTAGAGTCCTATTGCACACAGGAATCAGTCCCTTCTTGTTGCATCACAGGTCTTTTTAAATCAAGGCTTGTCTCATCATTCTTGAAGAATTCACAATTTCTGTATTTTCTTTTAAGGGAAGGTTTACAAACATCTCTATCTCAAAAAGCTTGTCTGCTTTTTGAAGGAAACTCAGGGCCAGCAAGTCTACATCTTTGGTGGGGAAAAAGCAGAATAAATGTCCAGGGTTCTCTGATCAATAGTCAGCATTATAGAAAACCCATTTCTTTGATTCTGACCTAATACCTTCGTTATCTGGATGTTTGTGTTACTGAGTTAGACCTGAGGATCATTTCCCAAATCCATTTCTCCAGAGGGCAAGATTCAGTGATGGGAGGGAGGTCACTGAAGAGTAGAAGGAGATGCCAAGGGACTTCTGAGGGTACCAAAGGCAGCCATAAGATTGTGCTGCAGCTTCAGAATGGCTACAAGTTGCTCTTGCAGACAGAAATATAGGCTGGGATTTGAACAGAGGCTGCAGACTTCAGAGCCCCCACACCTAACTCTGCTTCATCATCTTCTTCCAAAATTCTCATCTGAGATGTGTTGACTCCACTGGGAAGAGAAATACTCTCAGTTGCTCTTGCTGTGCTTGGAGTTTGCTATGTGCTCTGTTGGCTGATGGCTCCCTCCCCAGCCATGGGAGCCAGTTGTGATCCATGGGCCCTGATGCAGTCTCCTGGCAGTGTCAGCCTGGTATTGCCTCTGGTTCCCATCTCAAAACTCTTCCAGTTTCCTCTGATCAGAGTAGTTGCCCCTAGAGGGCAGGATGCCTATTCAATAGGCTTAGGTTTACTTGTAATGCCCTGGCTGTGCAGGGAGCCTTCAAGAAGATGAGTATCTGACCTTTCTGCCCCCTGCATCCCAACTGAGAATAATAAAATCTTAGATCTGAAAGAAATATTCAGCATTTTAAAATCCAGGTGTCCACTCAATACATGAATGAGAGGCAGGCAGTGTGGTATAGAAAGAAGAGCACTGGTTGGGTTCAAAGCCCATCTTCACCACTTTCTAGCTGTGTGATCCTGGGCTGGTCACATGATCCCTCTACGCAAGGAATGCCTGTCAGGGCCCTGCTGGAGAATAAAGATAATGTATGCAAAGTGCCAGCGTATATGATGTGCTTGAGGAGTAGTGGATGTCATCCTGTAAACCAGAGGCTTTCAAACTTTTGTTTGCAGAACATCTGAGTTCTTTCAGATATTCTTCATCATATATGGCTTTTAGATCCCTCACAACCCTGGTTACTTTATTTATTATTATTACTATTATTTTTACTGTGGTAAAATATATATGACATAAATTTGCCATTTTAAGTGGCATCAAGTACATTCACATTGTTGTACAACCATCATCACCATCCATCTCCAGATCTTTTTCATTTTCCCTACTGAAACTCTGTACCCATTAAACAGTAACCCCCAGTCCCCCATCCTTGCAGTCTGGTCACTCTGTTTTGTTGAATAGCATGCTCCAGATTTTTCAGTGTCTTTCTTCCCACCACAAATGGGGGTTGAAAAAAGTCTCATGGAAGGGTTTTCTTTGAGTTCTTTAAACTCCCATTGGGGAGCCCAAGAGTTAAAGGTTTGTACCAGCTGCAGCAAACTTTCAGGATAGCAGATGGTTACAAAATTGGTGTCAATACAGCTGCTTTGCCTGGGATGGGTCTGGCAAAGAGACTTCTACACGCTGTACATTTCTTTCAAAAACATTAAAGGACATGGCTTGGCCTAGCTTTGGGGAGAAACCAGCAGTTTTGGAATTCTTCAATAGCATCACCTTATGGTGAAGATTAAATGATAAAATTCATGTCAAGTATGTAATGCAGTGTCTGGCATATGTAAGGCCTTTATATGTAGGCTTTTTTTTTTTTTTTTTTACCATTATTGCACCATGGCAGAGACAGTATATATGTTTTAGTAGTTAATCCACACAGTAGGTAGATACCATCTTCATTTTCCATGAAGAAACTGAGGCTCTGAGCCAACAATATCCCCCAAATTACAGAGCTAGTAAGTAGCAGAGTAGCAGAATTGAGATTCAAGCCTATACTGTATCTCTCATAAGATGCTCCTGTTGTGATATACCAAGGAAGGAATTCTATGTGTGAGTTATACTGACTTCATTCTTGGTGTTTCATCTTCGTATCTGTTCTAGTCCTTCTCTGGGATCCTATCTTCTTGCTATTTCTTTTTCTTAAAAGCATGCACCTAACGTCCAAGCTTCAGAGCTTTTTGGGTTTACCAGTACCTGTTCCCTATGCCATCTTGAAATGATCACTCACAATCTTAGGTGAGCTCTTTGCTCTACAATAGGAAACTAAAATCATGTGTGCAAATCATGGAACTCTCTGGCTTTATTGGATGAGTTTCTAAGAGCTAATGAGCTGTGCACAGAATTTAGAGAAAGCGTTGGTTGGGATTTGGTCAGAAAATAGTGCTTTTTAGGACATTCAAGACACCCAGAAGCACTGAGTGGAGTTTGTTTAGAAAAGAAAATCCTTACTTTTGACTACCATAAGTGATTGGAATTCATTCTCCTTTCAGAAAACAAGATCCAAGTCACTCTCATTTGTTCTTTTTCATGGTTGCAAGGAAGCTCAAAGCCAACCCTGGGTGCTCAATCACAGCATGTATATAAACTCCCAGGGCTGGCATTTGGATGCTCTTCCTTTCCATAGTTTTGAATTTCCACTTCTATTTCATGTACTATGTTATAAAAATTCCCTTTGGAAAGAGATGAGCTTAGAGTAAGTATAATAAATCAGTAAAGACGTAAGTGCCTAGAGGTCAAGGACCATTTTTGTTTATCGTGGTGTCCCTAGCACATAGCCCGGTATCTGACATATAATAGATGGTCAATAAATGTTAGTCAGTTGAATGAATGAAAGATATTAATGAATAAGCATTCAAAATGACTTAAACAGGATAGCATCTTTGGTACTTTCCTTTGGACTCTCAGCTACCAAGGCCATCTCAAGGTAGAAGCTTTAAAAGGTGTTCCTTGGACTTATTAAGGAATTGTGTGCACGTGCTAATAACAGACACCACAAATAATAATGGCTTAAACAAAAGAGATGTGTTTTCTCTATTATGGACTGAATTGTGTCTCCCCCAAATTCACAGATTAAAGCTGTAACCGCTGTGTGACTATGTTTGAAGACAGGGCGTATAAGGAGGTGATAAAGTTTAAAGTGTGGTCATAAGGGTGAGGCCTTAATCTGATAGGACTGGTGTCCTTATAAGAAGAGGAAGAGACACCAGGGGTTGCTCTCCCTTTGTGTGCACAGGAAAGGCCATGTGAGGACACAGCAAGATGGTGTGTCCATCTGCAAGCAGAGAAGAGAGGACTAACAAGAAACTAACCCTGATAGCACCTTGATCTTGGACTTCTAGCCTCCAGAATTGAGAGAAAATTAATTTCTGTTGTTCGAATCACACAGTCTATGGTATTTTTGTTATGGCAGCCCAAGTAGACTAATACACTTGCACATGAGAGGTCTGGTGATATTCAGCTCAGAACTGGTATAATAGTTCTATGGGTATCAAGGACCCCAGTTATTTTTCTTTCTCTCTTTTACTATCCTTGACATAGGCTTTCATCTTCAAGATTTTCTCATGTTCTGAGATGGCTGCTAGCAATCTTCAGGCAGGTGGAAGGGAGAAAAGAAAAAAGGAGGCCCTTTTAAGACACTTTCCCTGAAGTGCTACCCAGCACAGTGGTTCCACTTAGAACTCCTTGGCCAGAACCTAGTTACATAGCCACGCCTAACTATAATGAAGTCTGAGAAGTTAGACTTTTAGCTGGGCACATGGCTACCCGTAATAAAATCTGGGGTCTGTTACTAGCAAAGACGGGGAGAATGGATCTTGAGTAGGTGACCAGCAGTCTGTGCCTTAAAGGGCATGAGCACTTTGGAGAACGAGGAAGCTTGACATCAGCTTGTCACACACAAAAACAATTCTACTTCTCAGAGCCTGAGCAGTCCCCTGAGTACTCTGAGCAAGACAATGGGAGGAGATGGTCTTGTTTTCTGCAGAATAGTCCAAGCCCCCTGCTTGGCTGTAAGGCACTGCTCAGTTTGGGCTTACCCACCTTCCTAGCCTTCTCTTCCCTGTTTGCCAGTACCTTGTCCCCAGCCCTGAACATGCCTGAATTTACCTACATCCCTCTACATGAATGTCCTTTAACACCTTAATATCCTATCCATCCTTCCTGGCCCAGCCCACACTCTTCTTCCTAGAAGCACCTAACTTGCTTTCAGAGAGTAGAGCATGGAAAGGGATAGGGGCAGGGAGGAGCAGTGAGGAATAACTTTACGATAGAGAAACCTGGCAAACACTGCCTAACTGTCAAGGTTAGCATCATCAGTGATGAATCATGTTGATAGTGTGTACCTTTTATATAATGTGTTGGGAAGGACACCTTTACCTCTGTGGTCTTCGTGGTCTTCCTCTCCAAACCCATAGTCGCAGCCTAACCGTGAGTAAAAAAAACATCAGAAAAACTCAAACTGAGGGACATCCTACAGTATACCTGCTATTACTCAAAACTGTCAAGGCCATCAGAAACAAGGAAAGTTGGAAAACCTGTAACAGACCAGAGGAGCCTAAGGAGATGTGACAACTAAATATAATATGGTATCCTGGAGGGGAAGCAGAAGCAGAAAAAGGGAAAAACTAGCAAAATCTGAATAGAGTATGTCATTCAGTTAATTGTAATGTACCAGTGCTGGCCCCTTAGATGTACCACAGTAATGTAAGATGTTGACAATATGGGAAACTGGGGGAGGGGTATTTGGGAACTCAGTACTAACTTTAAAACTTTTCTGTAAATCTAACACTATTTCGAAGTTAAAAGTTTATCAACTTAAATCTCTGCTCTTCTGCTCACTGACAGTATGACTCGGGCAAGGCACTTGGCCCCTCTGGGCTCAGTTCCTCAGCTGTAAAATGGGAGTGATGTACCTTGGCTGCAAGATTGAGAAAAGCTTCAGTGAGACACTGTGCATGACAGTGCATTGGACACAGTGAGCCTTGGCCCTTGGGATGGCTTTTGGTGTTTCCCATATTATTGCTCAAGCGCAGATTCCATTCCTGCCTCTCCGAAATTCCACCCAGGAGACACTCCAGAGGTTTCCCTAGAGGCTGCTGCTGCCATGATACCTAGCAGGGGTCTGCACCTCCCCATTTGGAGTCCTTTGCAGCCAGAATTCTGTGCAGGAACCTTCCCCCGCACCTCTCTTGATAACTTGCTCTTATGGACTAAGATTGCATTTTTATTTTCATATTTCACTTCATTTTTCTTCCTTGAATTTAGTTTTTCTCTTTAGGAATCAGCATATGACTCAAACTGCCAGTTCTAAATTTAGTATCGCCTGTGATACGGAGAATGCATTTAGTGCTGCCTGGGATATGTATTTGGAAATAATGGTTTTATTTATCCACATCCAGTAATTCTGCCTGCCTGCTGTGTTCTTTCAGGAAAGAGTTTGTCATCTCCTTTCCTCCTAATGATGAAATGTTGCCTGCTCAGGTCCCAGAGGCCCAGCCTGAGCCAGAAGTGGGTGACTTGAGTCTCTGTTTAATTAAACAATACCATCCCCAGGTTTCTGCAGCAGTCATAGGGTTCTGTCCAAGGCTTCTTTAGAGGGAGTTTGGAGGGAGGTCTAGAAAGGGCTTATGCACTCTTTGGAGCCTGCAGGCTTATCTCTGGGCCTCGGGCTAAGATTTGCCCCCCCCCCCTTTTTTTCTTTTGAGAATTGCCCCTTCAGTGCTGGAATATGTGGAAGGAGGGGGAAACTCTATGTGTATATAGTTACGTCCTATGTTTTGGTGCTGAGAATTTGGAAGAAGTAAATCACATACAGCTCCTATCCTCTGAGAACTTCTGTTCTCAACGAGACAGACACATAAACATGTAATCAGAGTACAATGTAAGACATGCTGTACTAGAGCAACACACATAGAACAGAATTAGTGTAGAGGGAAGAGAGCAATCTGTGTGGTAAGGAAAGGCACACAAGTGATGCCTGAGTAGAGTTTTAAAGGATAACAGGTGTTTGTATGGGAATGAGGTAGGAGAGCATTCTAGGCAGAGGGACCAGCACATGCAAAGACATGGAGGCATGACGTAGCATAGTATGAAGAACTACAATTCACTTATTTTGTAAATATGTATTGAGCACCTGCCATGTACCTGGTGCCATGCTAATCATTAGAGTTATGCCAGTGACCAAGTCAGACGAGGTTCCGCTCTCCCAAAGCTTGCACCCTTGACCAAGTAGTTTGTATGGCTATGGCATAAAGCAGGACTTGAGGGGTGATATGTGATAAATTGAGGAGATAGGCAGTGTTTATTAGTTTCCCAGGGCTGCCATGATCAAGGACCGCGATTTTGGTAGCTTACAATAGAAATTTTTTTTTTTTTTTTTGAGACAGAGTCTCACTTTGTTGCCCAGGCTAGAGTGAGTGCCGTGGCGTCAGCCTAGCTCACAGCAACCTCACACTCCTGGGCTTAAGCGATTCTACTGCCTCAGCCTCCCGAGTAGCTGGGACTATAGGCATGTGCCACCATGCCCGGCTAATTTTTTTTGCTATATATATTTTTAGTTGGCCAGATAATTTCTTTCTATTTTTAGTAGAGACGGGGTCTCACTCAGGCTGGTCTCGAACTCCTGACCTCGAGCGATCCACCTGCCTCGGCCTCCCAGAGTGCTAGGATTACAGGCGTGAGCCACCGCGCCCGGCCTACAATAGAAATTTATTCTCTCGTATTTACAGTCTCACTTCTGGAGACCAGCAGCCTGAAATCAAGGTGTCCGCAGGGCCATGCTCCTCTGGAGGCTCTAAGAGAGAATCCTTCCTTGCCTCTTCTATCTTCTGGTGCCTCTGGGCATTCCTTAGCTTGTGGCTACAAAAATCTAAGATCTGCCTCTGTCTTCAGACGACCTTCTCTGTGTGTATGTGTCTTCTGTCTCTTATAAGGATACTTGTCATTAGATTTAGAGCCCATCTGTATGGTCCAGATTGATCTCATCCCAAGGTCCCTAACTTAGTTACATTTGCAAAGACTTTCTGGAGGCTCTAGGGAAGGCTCGTTCTTTGCCTCTTCTAGCTTCTGGAGGCTAGCTTCTAGCTTCTATTCTTTGACTGGTGGCCACATCACTCTATTCTCTGCCTCCATGGTCACACTGCCTCCTTCTCTTCTATCTGTGTGTCAGATCTGCCTCTGCCTGTCTCTTAAGAGGACACTTGTGATGGCATTTAAGGTCCACCCAGATAATCCAGGATAATCTTCTCATCTCAGAATCCTTACTTATATCTGTAAAGACCTTTTTTCCAAATAGGGTCATGTTCACAGGTTTTGGGAATTAAGACATTGACATATCTTTTGGAGGGCCACTGATCCACCCACTCTACAGTCGAAGATTGTAAGGTCCTTGTATATTTACCCTGTGAGGTAGGTTTTCTTTTCTTCATTTTTCAGATGACGACACTGAGGCTCAAAGAGATTAAGTGATTTACCCAAGGTCATTCAAAAAGGAAGTAGCAGAATCAGGGATTGAAACCTGGATTTGTTTGAGTCGGAAGCCCATTTTCTTCCTCCTGTGGCCCACTGACCAGAAGTTTTGAGAAGTTTCTCCTTTGGTTTAAAACACAAATGGCCAGTTGGAGAGGGCAAGGAACCTACACCTAGCTATTACCAGGCACTAAGACCTTAGCGGGAGCTGGTTTGAGGGAGCTGTTAGCAGAAAGCAGCTGCTGTAGACATGGACAGGAAGTCTCGGGGAGGGAAGGAAATGGGGATGGGGTGGCAATGAAGATAGGTGGTTTAAAGTCCAGGACCAGGGCAAGGATACCCACTAAATAAGGGAAATAGCACTTAAAGGAAAAGGGGGAGCATGCCGTGCCATTTTGTAGTTTTGCCCAGTGCCTTCTATGGTTCTTTGATGTTCGAGGAGCCTCTGCTTGCCTGCAGCTGGGAAGGTCTCTGGCTGGGGTGGGTACAAGCTGGAGGACCTGAGAATGTGCAGAGAAGGGCTCAAGAACCAAGTCTCTGCTCTGTCTCTCAGTCACTATGTGACCTTAGACAAGGTACTCTTTCTTTCCAAGCCTCTGTTTTCTTATGTGGAAAATGACAGATTTTTTTTTTTTTTGAGATTTAAAGGAGATAAAAATGAAAAGTGACTGGCACAGCCCTGGAATATAATAGGGTCAATGAATGTTACTTCCATTTCATAAAAAAACTCACTTGCTGGACTAGAGCAATGGTTTCCAAACTGGAGGCTCTGAAGCCTCAGAGTCCATAGAGTATATAACAAGGTCCTCAAATCCCTGTGTACACCTACATGCAGCATCATTTTCAAATATATATAGATGGTATTATGTTGACTAAAATACAAGTGCATTTATAAGCTTTACTGAATTCATAGTGACTTTTTGTAATTAAGTGTTGCTTTGATTGGTGTGTATAGAAAGGTCCTGAAACTCTCAGATATTAAAAAAGAGTCCTCAGACTCAAATATGTTGGCAACTACTGGTGTAGCGTGAAAGACAGAGGTATAAACAGACGGATCAGATTATGGGTGAGCAGTGCTATTACAGAGCTATTGCAGAAGCATAGCGGGAAGCTAGACAGCTGCCTGGGGAAATCTGGGGAGGAGGAGAAGATACTGAGGTGAGGCTTTCAAAGATGAGTAGGAGTTTGCCTCATTTGGAGAGGGGGCATTGCAGGTATAGGGAACAGCAGGTTAAAAGTCCAGGTGGCAGGGACTTCAGTTTTGGTGGGGGTCAGGTTGGGAGACCTGCCAGAAAAGAAGACAGGGGCTGGGTCAGGGCCAGGCCTTGAATGCCGTGCTATAGACTTGAAGATCACCTTAGGCAGGGGGAGCCAGGGGCATATTTTAAGTAGAAGAGTAATAGTATTAGATTGGCCTTTTAGAAAGATCACTGCCTTTGCAGCATAGAGAATGGAGCTTCCCTGTGGGGAGGAGTGGGGCCCACAGCAGAGCGCTGCAGCACGAGGTCTCGGGTGCTGTGCCGCCTGGGCCTGAGTCCCAGCCCCACTCCTTGCCAGCCCAGGGATCCAGCTACTTAGTCTCTTAGTTCCTCAATTTTCTGATCTGTAAAATGGATATAATAATGCATCTAGCTCATGGGATTTTTGTGAAATATAAATGAGATACATACATAAGAGCCTGGCATATTGTAGGTGCTTAGTAAATGTTTTCTGGAAAATTTCATACTCCTTTTTTTTTCTTATAATTACCCCGAAAAGAAAGATTTCTTTGTTTGCTTTTTTGTTTTACCGATAAGTAAATTGAAACCCTCAGAGATTACGAAATGTGCCTAAATCCCCACAGTTGTGTAGAGAACTTCCTGTGTGTCTCACTCAGTCCGCATGACAAGTAAGTTCAAATGTGAGACCACTTGTAACACAGCACCTGGGGCAGAAGACACACCCAGAAAGCCATACCCACGTAGTGTCCGTGCACTCTAACAAAAAAGTGTGCACCTGGGCACAGAGGGCTGACTTTCCCAGGCCCCAAGTCTGTCCATCTTAGGGAAGGAGAGGATTGCATTTAACGTGCTTTGGAAACTCCATCAATCCAAAGTCACCTTCTTGATGTCTATGGACATCCATCCCTGGTTCTGTGGGTTTCAAACCAGAGGACAAATGAAGTCAGCTGAGCTCCCTGAGTTCAGCCTGGAGTGGTTATAACACAGTCTTTACCAGGGAGAGCTTGAGAAAGGATGTAGCCTTTGAGTTGAAAACTTGATTTGCCTCTTATTAGCTATATGATCTTAGCTGAGTTTTCAAACCTGTTTCCTCAACCCTAACAGGATTAATATTATTATCACTAGCTATTTCCTCCCACAAACTCTAGCAGCTGTGTAAACATGCAGGCAACCCTTTGACACAGTAACACCAGCAGCGGAGGGGAGGAGGGATCCCTGGTCTTCCAGCAGACACAGAGACAGTGTGCCTGTCTGGGCAGGCTTCCCGGGGAAAGCAGCATTTTTCCTGGTCTTCGAAGGACGCTTTGTTCTATAACATGTAAGGCTGCTTCCCTATCGAGAGGGTTGAGATCTCATCTGAAGGTGAAGTCATTTGTCTGTCACCACATTCCAGCCCATTACCTGAAAAGGAAGCATCACCCTCAGACCAGAATCTGGAAATGAAGGGGTTGGCCCAGGCCAGAGGCACAAGTGAGACAGTGCTTTGCAGGACAGATTTCCCAACCAGGATACCAAAACAATGATCCCCTTAGCACTTTGGGGTCGCTGGCCAGGCCTGGGCTAGCAGGAGCCAGTCATGTCAGACTGCACACTTACCTTTCCATTTACCAACGTGCCAAACGTTAGTGACATGTTGAGAAGTACTGCTCTGAGAGGCCATGCGTTTGAAGCAATAAGCAAGATAGTGACCAAGGAGAAACTGCTGAAAGTTCAAATGCCAGGAAGCTGAGGAAAGACTGCTGCAGATGTATGTTCTAGCTCTTTGGAAAGAGAGGAGTTATTAAAGAGTCAGAAACCTCATCCTGGCAGCCCTGCTTGCTTGTAGATGTGTTTGGATCGCTGTGATTATTTCCTCTTCAGTGCCCGCTAGCATTTAGTAAACTTCTTCCTGCAAATACCGCCCTGTCTCAGCTGCTCTAATGGGAACTGAGGAAAGAGGGTTTCATTCATCCTGAGGCTAGAGTCGCGAGAACAAGGCTCCATTTCCCTAGGAGACACGTGGTAGTGGTTCGCTGGATGGGGAAAGGGGAGCTGGAGGAGGCAGAGTGAAGGCTGCTTGCTCAAGTGACCCTTCCCCAGAGCAGTCCCTGTAGGGTTTATCATTTGAGCCGAGCTCACAGTCCTCCAGCTTTCTGGCAGGAGCCCAGTGGGAACCAGTCTATACCCTGGATTTGCCTCCAGGAGGAAGACCACTCATCGACTAACAAAAACATCATCTTCCCCTGAGTACTGAGGTTAGATTTAAAAGTGATGAAACCTTGAAGGTTTTTTTTGCAGAACAAAACCCTAAGTCCAGAGACAGATTCCAGAGAAGAATATAGATCCTAAAGACTATGTTTTGTGAAAGCAAGTCATCCTGCTTGAATAAGCTAAACTATTCATACCTCCAGTTCCCTTCAGTGTTAACTGCATCCCCAAGGAGAAGGAGAACTCAAAGGAATCAGCAACACTATTTGCTTGGGCCAGGAGATCTTTTCCAGCGTTCTTCAGAGAAATTCTGCTTCCCCCTTGCCCTGCGGTGAAACTGATGCATGGGCTTTGGAGTCATACTTAGCAAGTGAATTGACTCTCCAGGTCTCAGTTTCCTCATTTGTAAACAAACATCAAAATAGCAAAACCTACTTCCCAGGGTCCTTTGAGGATTAAATTAGGTAAATTAGTTGAAAGCATCCAACCCCATGTGTATTTGGCAGGGTTCTCCAGAGAAGCAGACCCAGTAGGATCTGCCTCTTGCTCTATCTCAGAGAGACGGAGAGAGAGACATTGAATTGAAGGAATTGGCACACACAGTAGTGGGGGCCGGCAAGTTCGAAGTCTATAGGGGGCAAGCTGCAGAATGGAGATCTGGGTAAGAGTTGACATTGTAATCTTCAATCAAAGGCTAGAAATTCAGACAAAATTTCTATGTTGCAATATAGAGACAGAATTCATTCTTCTTCAGGAAACCTTAGTCTTTGCTCTCAAAGCCTCCAACCGATTGGATGAGGTCCACTCACATTATGAAGGATAATCTGCTTTAGTTAAAGTTAATTGATTGTTGATCTTTAGATGTGAAAGATAATCACATCTAAAAGATACCTTTAGAGAAACATCTACACTAGTGTTTGACCAAACAACTGGTGTCCATAGACCAGCCAAGTTGACACAAAATTAACCATCACATCATGTAAGGGTTAGGGTTCTGGGTTCTCCACAAAGACATTTCCTTCTTTCCCTCCTTCCTTTCCTTCTTTTTGAAGTTGTTGCTGAGATCTCAAGAGGCTTCACTTAATGCCATCTCTGGCATGTGGGCCCAGAAGCTGTTAGAAGCTGAGCAGTGGGGCCTGTGTGCTTCTTCTGTCCCTCTGAGATCTGTTTCTGCTGACTTTACGTCCCAGGGCAGCAGTGTCCCTACTTTCTGAGTCAAGCTCTAGGGTAGCCTGAGTGGTTTTCCACTGAAGCCTGTGCTCCAAGCCATACCATTTTTCCTCTGTATCCTAAATTGGTTTTGATCTGCTTCTGTAATATTTGCAGTGTTCATTCATTATTTTTGTTTCTGAGGTTTGACCTGGGCTCTGCCACAGTGAGGATATTTTAACTACCAGGATGACCTTTCTAGCACGGGTTAGTTAGCAGTGACTAAGAGACTGGAAGGAAAGACTTTGTGGGCAAGCAAGAGTTAACTCCCTGCTTAGAACGTTTCAGGTGGCATTCTGCCTGGAAGTAGAGAGCTGGAGTCCATTCCATGGCAGAGATTTATACTCCGCAGGTGATCCAAAATGCTTCTCATTTTAATGGAATGTGGCATTGCTTTTGCCAAAGTTGAAAAATGCCAAGATGGGATCTCTAAAGCAGCATAAGGTTGTGAAAAGAGATCTGGACCAAGAATTAGAAGACCAGAACCCTGCCACTACTTTCCCATGTAATCGTGAACTTAGGCCTCAGCTACCTTTTTATGACATCTTGCAAATAAAACCACCTCATCTTTGCACAGACACCACTTGACAGCTTTCAGAGCACTCTCACCATTCATCATCTCTGGTCTTCACACCAACCTCGTGAGGTAGGCAGGATTTAGGTATAGAAATGAGCCCTTCGCATTTTCCAAGCAAGGACACCAAGATTCAGAGACATTAAATGACTAGCGTAAATTCACAGATGGGAAATGATAAAGCTGAGATTGAATACAGGATCCTTAGTCCATCCTGTTTTGGGATAGCCTTCTCCATACAGTGACATCCATGGAACTGCAGGGGAGAGCACACAGTAGAGCTGGCAGAAAGATGGCAGATCCAGCCTAGGAGAGGGGGTGACGCTGCCTTCACACTGTCAAAGCTCCCAAGGCTTTGGAGGGAGATAGTCTGAGTGGACTCCCATAAACTGAAGGAGATTGGTCTCCAGCTATTCAAATTAAAATGTTTTCTCATGCTGTTGGTTTAATTCAGAAAACATTTATTGAGGCTTTATCACATACCAGGCTCTCTACTGGGGGGCAGAATAAGTAAGCAGAAGTGTAATGAAAGGTAGACTGGTAAGTTTTATATTTGAAATGTAAACAGAGGGCTTTGAGTTTACAGTCAAAGGTACAATTAAGTCTTCCTGGAAAGATGAGGGCAAATACAGCTGAGCCCTGAAGGATGAAGCAGGATTTGAACATTAGGAGACAGGAGGAAAGTGATCTCTCCTGCTCGTCCTTCTTGGCCCCCGTGCCACAGTCACCACTGCTATGAACTGCCATCCCACATGCAGCCGGTGACAGACAGCCTGTTTGCTGTAGGACCTGCCAGACCCAACCCCGGTGGAGCCTCTACCATGGCTTGTCAGATTTGATGCAGTCCCCTGAGGCATGTACTGCAGAGCAAGAGAAGCTGTGCCTGGCAGCTCTTAGAAGAGTGTACAGCAGGAGGGGAGGCACCTGCGGCCCTTGGCAGAGAGATGGGCAGGTTGGAAGGAGGTGCTTTTCTTAGTGATTGTGCCCACCCCTCCTAAGGGGCTGAGAGGCAGGAGCTGTTGCTTTGCATGTGTGATTTTAGACTGAGAGTGTTTTGTGTCTTTATTTTAAAACTGGTTTCTCAGTCTCCTGTGCAGTTTTCTGTCAGCTCGTTACCATGGAGAAGTGGGTTGGGGCTGGAAGCTCTGTCTCTCTCTGTCAGCATTTCTAGACCCACCAGCTGCCTCCTGCCCCTTCCACAGATGGAGGCGGGTAGGACCTCACTTGGTGGGCAGACCCTTTCTCTGCAAGCTGGAACTGCATCTCAGTTCTCTTTCGGATGCTGGTTTCATTTTTCCACATATTGACTCATCAACTCTGTTGAGTGCCTTTTGTGTGCCAGGCACTGTGCTGTGCTCTGCAACTGCAAAGATGACTGCGGCTAGTGGCACACACATCTGTGGTGACCCTGCCAGCCTGTTCTGTCACAACATCTCTTTCTTGCACTGTTCCTCAACCTCATTCTTTGCAGAATTGAAAGGACTAAGTTTGTTTCTCTTCCAGCCTTTCCAACTGCTCATTTAGATTCTCCCTGGAAGCTACCCACTAGTCCCTGCACTCCAGGCTCTCACTTCCTCCTGGTGTCCCCTTGCCCAGCACGGCACCTGGGGCGAAGGAGGGGTGGGATGAGGAAGTGTATGTCTAATGGAGCCCTTTATCAGACCGCCCAGAAGTCTGCCCTTTCTTCTGGAGGCAGCATGTGGCAGCAGGAGGCTATGGAAAAAGGAAGGACTTTGGAACCAGATAAATCTGTACTTGAGTCTCTACCTTTTTCTAGCTGTGTGATTTTAAGCAAGTGGCTTCTTCACTTGGAGCTGTAGTCAAACCCAAAACTTTTCTGTAAACCTGCGCCACCAGACTATCAGTAATTGAGTTTTGACAATTTAAAAAACAGTGTAGAATATATTGGTGTCCATTTAACCCTAACAGGTGCTCTCCTGGCTACATCCGTGTGGGACCCAGTTGAGAAAAGTTGTCTTGCAAAGAGCCCCGCATTAGGATCAAGAGACCTGGCACTGGGTCCTGGCTGTGACCTTGATGTATTGTGTGACCTTAATCAAGTCTCTTTCCTTACCAAGACCTCAGTTTCCCTGCCTGAAACATTCAGAAATTGGACTAAGTGATCTTGGAGGGTTCTTTTAGCTTCCCAAATCTGAAGATTCAACTTTAAAAGGAAAATCTTATCTCAGCTACTTCCACCACCATCACCAATGCCCCTAGGCTGGAGGCTGACCTCAGCGTGACCCCTTCTGCCAGCCTGGAAGCTGCTGTCCCAGGAGGCTCTGGGCTAGAATGCTGGTATTAGATGCAGAAATCTTTCTGATGTAAATATCCATTGAATGCATCATCTCTCTTCCCACCCCCAGTCCGGTGGCTGGGCTTGGCTTGTATCCCAGAACAGTGGAGAATTGCTGGAAGGAGGTTTTTGGACCCCCACCCCCCTTCACTTGTGTCCTCAGGACCTTTGGCTAGCAAGGATTCTATTTCCTGAGCTGTCTGCAATCCAGGGCTCTGTTAGGATGGTGAAGGATCCAGAGATACAGAAGTCCTCGTCTCCACAGATAGTCTCACAATCCGTGACGTGGACAGGTGAAATAAAGCAGAACTATAAAGTTCATGGGAGGCTTGTCAAGGGAATGCTTTGGGTTCTAGTCACAGCCCTTCTTCTGTCTTCTCTGGGCCCTAGTTTCCTCTTCTGCAGAGTTTTGAGGATTGGGCTGATAGTCAGTCAGTTCCCATGCTGCTCTGAAACTTCACCGTAGCTTAGTGTGGGAGTAATTGTTGTAGACTTTTAGAGGAAGGAGGACTTGGGCTGAGTCTTAAAGCCTGGGCTAGGATTTGGACTGGCCCAGGAGAAATGGATGAGGGTGTTCCTGATGGCAGGGAGGGGATGCCTGAGCACAGGCAGACCGTAGAGCGCAGGCTGAGGGCAGGGCAGGTTGGGAAGCCCTCCTGACAAGAGCAGAGGGCTTCTGCGGGATACAAGGAGTGAGAGCCATCTCAGAGTAGGCAGCCCTTGCCTTCCATCTGAGGGCCATGGTCCCCAGGGGCTTGGGGCCACCCAGTGGTATCTACAGGACAGAGAAGCAAATAAGGCAGGTTGAAAGCAGGGCTCCTTCCCTAACTGAGAGCCCTAGCCTGATGCATATCATGACAGAAAGACCTCAACCAAGGAGGCTCTGGGTCAAAGCAAGGAGAGGCTACCCCTCTCCAGGTCCTTTCCTTCTCATGCCAGGAAGGCATAATCCTTTTAAGTTGGTAGGATCAAGCCAGAGTGTGGGAGAATGTTTTCCTGGGATAGCGCCCCTGGTTCATGGTCTGTTCTTCCTCAAATGCTTTCTTGAACTCAAGGTGACAAGAGGCATATTTTAGCTGTGTCCTTGGGGTTGGATTCTAGATTCATCTGCCAGGCCTGTGAATCAAAGAATCTCACATGCTAGATCTCCATGCTCCAAGTCTCCTGGCTAAGGCTATCTGGCTCCTCTTACCCCTCTATATCCACAGCTTCACCGATGCCGAGTCCTCTTGGTCCTGCCTCCCTCTGTATCCCTCTTTTGCATCCCACTGCCACTGAGATAGCTCAGGCTTTGTTCATCCTCTCTATCCTAGACTTTGCCTCTGCCTCCAGACTCATCTCCCTGTAGACCCTCCTCCACATTCAGTCTAAAGCGTTTGGAAAAGTGCCTGGCATAGTGCATGTGCTCTATAAATGGTATCTATCATGACGACAATAACAATGATTGTTATTATGCCAGGTTTTGCTTCTGAAGCACAGATTTGATTCTGCTACTCTCTTGCCCAAAAGCCTCCTTAGTGGCTTCCAATTGGCTGCCAAATAAAGTCCAAAATCTTTAGTCAGCCTTTTTGAGGATTATATTTTCTGAGCCATCTGCAATATGCCCCCTACCTATCATCTTGAATTTATTTCCTTCTACTACTTTTTGCACCACTTCTTCCACCAGATGGAACCACCACCATTAGCTCTGCAAGCCCTTCCTTTCCCCCAGCTAGGTAGGTCTTGGTTCACACTGTTCTCCCTACTTGGAATGCCCTTCCTCCCCTCACCCCTACTTTTTTTCTTCTTGTAGGAAGTCTCTGCTGATCCCCTAGACTATATATATAAAATTATATGCTTTTATGGCAGATGCCATGAATGGTTCATTTTATATCCCTTATGGCATCTACCAAGTAAAACTCAATAAACATCTTATGAATGATTTTATGAATGAGTGGAAAGACCTACTTTCAAGCAAGCTAGAATTTGAATTAGGAAAGTTGTCAGGCTTGTCCAGCCAAGCCCCAATGCCTGTGCGCTTCCTTGGAGGGATCTGGAAGTTCTCTAGAGGACAGATAATGCAGTTAGCCGACTCTACATGGTCATGACCCCTGTGTGCTGTATATAAGTAAATTGGCTCCTCTTACAGCAAAGTGGCAGGAGAGGGTAGAAACCTAGGGGGGTAGATAGTAGTCACGGAGTTGGCTCCTGCTGGGGTGATAGGGATCAACCATCCAAGGTTTAGGGACCTGTATGATCCTGGGAATGTCACCATTCTGGCTGGCTAGAAGTCTGACAGCAGGAGCCTTAAGGTAATTATCAGTGGGCATTCAAATGTCAAGACGCTCAAGCCAGACAGCAACCTGGGGGACAGATAAGAGGCTCAAGCCCTTAAGTAGTGGAATGGTCTGAGAAAGCCTAGGCAGAGTGTCAGGCCCTGCTCGGCCAGTTAGAGCTAGCCCTCAGTTTCGGGCACACCAGCCCTGTGGCTGCACATGCCCGGGGGCGTCAGCAGGGAGGCTATCAAAGGGAAATGGGCTCCCTTTCTGGGTCAGGATTGACTTGGAAATAGGCATGGCCTCAATTCAAAAACACCTTCTTCTGGTCTTCAATTCCCTTAAGTGGGCCGGGCTGGGGGAGGCAATGGCCAACATATAGCCAGGCCTAGAGGTGAGTCGTGCTTTCCCTCCTGGTTCACAGTCTGGCTCACCAGGCTGTTGCTTCCATTTCAAACTCAAGCCATGATCATGGCACCCTGTAGGCCACCGTTTGGAAAAGCCAATCTTAGGCTGACATTCACTGCCTATAAATGGCGAGGAATTAGGCTAATCAGTGGCTCTTAATTCCCCAACAAATGCAAGTGCTGTGCTAATTGCCAGGGTCCACGCCGGCAGATCCCTGGTTGGCAGCATCAGACAAGAGAAGTGGTAATTTGGAGGCTGGAGTGGGGGAGGGCCTGCTTCGTTGGCTGAGCCAGTTAAAAGCCATGTTACCCCCGAATGAGCCACAGTGCAGAGAGCCAGGTTCTGGCCTCTTTATCAGCCAAGGAACTAAGTGAGTGACCCAGAAGTGTCTTTGCAGAAGCTAAACCTGAGCACCAATGTTCAGCAATTTATGGGTTTTGTTACTGTTGTTTGTTTGGCGGGGGGGAGTTGTTTTGTTCTGTTTTTGGTTCATTGAGGAAGATTCCACCAGCAGCCTGGCATGGCACTGCCAGGGCAGCTCATCAGGGATAAAGCATCCCGAACCTTGGTCTGCCATTACCATGGCAACATCACATTTCCAGACTCTCCAGGCAACCTCACTGGCTTCCATCTGCTGGTGTGAAAGATTCAGCTGGAGAAGGACCACTGCTCTTTCTCTATTAGAGACAGAGCAAGTTGTGAAGACAGGGAACCATTCACCAAGGACCAGGGTCTTAAAAGAAAATGCTGTTCCATTGTTGTAGGGGCTTCCTGGTGAAATGGTATTTGAGTGGTTGTTAAAGCTTTCCTGTCTGTTACAGTCTGTCGGGGGAGAGCTACAGGATCAGAAGAGACCTCGTAGAGGAGAAAAGTAAGGGGAGAGGGAGAAGAGTAGGGGGTGCAGCATGAACAAACGCCTGGCTCGGGAGTGGGGTGAATGGAGTGTGTAGATGGGTGGGCAGTTGGGTTTGGTGGGAGAACAGACATTGATGGAGATAGGTAAATGTAGGTAGCTGTGTCTCTCTCAAACCTGCTGGTTTGAGCCCTATCTGGTGAAAGCCTGACAGTGTTCTTCACTCCACCCAGGTTTTGTCTGATGCCTTCCTCTCCTGAGGAACGGGAACTGATGGCCATACCTCACACCCCACTTCAGGTGGGCATTTCTCCCTTTCTCTCTTGGCTCACAGTTGTTCCTGTATCTCTTGTGCCCACTAGAGTCATTGAACCTCTACATTTCAGAGAGGAAGATGCTTGCCCAAGATTGCCCCGCAATACAGAGGCCATGAAACACAGGAGTTGAGAACTTAAGGTCTGGACAGACTGACCTTGGTTTGCGTCCTGTCTCCACCACTTAATTTTCGGGTGAGCCTAAGCCTCAGCTTCTTCGGGGGTGAAATAGTGATCCTGAACGTTCCTACCCTATTGGCTTATTATGTGTGTGAAATGAGATAACAAAATAGCATAGCATACTTCTTGGTATATAGTAAAAGCTCAGGAAATGTTAGTTATTTTCTGGATTATCATATTCATCTTGGCTCTTTCCTCCTTGTTTTTCCTTTCATACATAAGGCACCCAAATATCACTTTATCTGGAACTGATATCAGAAGGATGTTTGTTGACTAGGTGAATGCACAAATGATCAGAAGAAGGCACTGTCCGCATTGAAGGGCTGCACTCTTCTGTCCAGTGTTTTCAGCTTTGGTGTGGTTTGGTCTCCATAGGACTGGATCCAGGCCAGCCTGCACAGTGAAGTGACCTGCCCATTCAGGGTCCATCCCAGCTGCCCTGTGGCCCAGGACTTATACTTCCTGGGGCTGTGGGTTTCTTGAAGGACAGATGGGATAGATTCTTCCCTACCTTTGGCACAGTGTATGGTATTCACAGTAACTCACACCTGCATGTATAGTACACAGAAGGTTTCCACTCACTCTCCGGGAGCCTCACCATAGCAGTGGAGCTGTCAGGAGTTAATAGCCCATGTTATGGATGAAGACATTGAGGCTCAGTAACAGGGAGTGGCTTGTCCAAGAGCACACAACAGGAGAGCTGGCAGAGGGCTTGCTCCCATCTTCTGACTGCAGTGCTGGTGGTCTGTCCCCTGGATGAAGGCTTTTAGGGTCCATAGATATTTTGAGAATGTGATCCCAGTTAGGTAAAGAACACTGGGCTTGGAGTCAAAATACCTTGATTTTGCTCATGACCCTGTTACTTACAAGTTCACAGCTCTTAAGTGAGCCACTTCTCTTCTAGATGTGCTTCCTCCTGATCTTCCTGCTTCAGGTTTATAGTGGGGCTTCTGGGGCTTTGGAAAGTCTGAAACTCCAAGTGACCGGTGAAAGGAGCACTGTCTCCATGAGCCCTTGAGCTCAGCAAACCTGCAGCCCCTGCAGGTCCAGATATGCTGTGGAATTACAGCCTGGGTATGTTGAAAAGTACATTCCATTGTCCTGGAACAAAAACCATCAGAGCTGGAAGGGCCCTTGGAGACCACTAAAGCTGATATAGGTACGGAAACTGAGGCCCTGCGAGAGGCAGTGACTCACTCACAGTGTGCTGAGGTCCTGGCAGAGGCGAGCCTCAGCGCCTAGATTTGACACCCAGCACCGCGCTGCTATAGCGCCATGCTGCTGCCACGAAGGCGAGGCCTGGCATTCGCCCCTGCTCTGAGTACCTCACTTGAATTCATTTTAAGGCGTCAAATAGAGAAGGAAGAGTTTCTCAAAGAACTGTGTGTATCAGGCAGTATTTTCAACAGTGTTGGTTTTCTAAAACTTTTTTTTATTATAAAAGTAATATGTGGCTGGGCACAGTGGCACAGGCCTGTAATCTCAGCACTTTGGGAGGCTGAGGTGGGAGGATCACATGAGCCCAGGAATTTGAGACCAACCTAAGCAATATAGTGAGACCTTGTCTCTACAAAAAATTTTAAAAAAAATTTTTTTTGGAAAAAAGTAATAAATGATCACTGAAGCAAATTTGGATAATAGAGAAATGTTCTATTTAGAAGGAACCAAATTAAGGGATATTCTTAGCCCTCAGAAGTAACCCCATAAGAAGGTTGATATCTCTTAGATGGAGGCTTTTAGACCAATGTTTCTCCAAACCTTGCAATACTTTCTGGAAGTTTAGCTACAGAAAGTAAGAGAGTAACGATCCACAGAGGCCTCTAAGTAAATTTAGTTTTACAGACTTCAGACAGTTAGGTATACTACTACTAGTAGTAATAATAATAGTTATTGGCATTTATAGAGTCTCTTCCAGGTAACAAACTACTTTTCTATAGGTATACTCCCATGATTATTTGATCATTAGAAGAATCCTATAAAGTGGGGAAAATAAGTATTATGTTTCCATTTTGCAATGAGAAATTTGAGCCCAAGAGAGATTAAGTAGCAGTAGAGCTATAAGCCAGGTGTGGTGGCACACACCTGTAATCCCAACAACTCAGGAGGCTGAAGTAGGAGGATTACTTGAGGCCAGTAGTTTGAGACCAGCCTGGGAAATGTAGCAAGACCCCCATCTCTAAAAAAAGAAAAATTAGTGGGGCATTGGTGGCACGCACTTACAGTTCCAGCTACTTGGCAGGTTAAGGTGGGAGAATGCTTGAACCCAGGAGTTCCAGGCTGCAGTGAGCTATGATCGCACCACTGTACTCTAGCCTGGGCGACAGAGTGAGGCTCTAAAAAACTAAACAAAACAATAGAGCTACTAATTTCGAACAAATACTTGGCATAAAGAAAGCAGAAGGCACCTAATAAATACCTGTGAATGAATGAATGAATGAATGCCGGCTCCTTCTAGGGATGCCTATAGAAATCATCTGGTCCAGTAGTTTCCAAAGTCTGCTCTGGGAAGCCGTGAGATTCCGTGGGGCTAGTTGGGGGTAATGGGAGGCTCAGTGGATGGGGCTTTGAGCCCCTCACCCCTGTTCCAAGTAGGGTAGTTTCAGTGTTGCTTCTTTTACACACTAGGAGATTGAAAACAATTTAGCTAGTCCAACTCCTACTGCAGTGGTTGCCAAACTCTGGTGTGTGTCAGGAGCTCTGAGGGAGATTCTGACAGTTGGTCTGAGATGAGCATCAGGACTCTGATTGTTTACAAGTGCAGATGGTCATCAGGCCACCATTTGAAAAATAGTGGCCTGCTTCTTAGAGTGGGGGAAGGTAAGACCCAGGGAGAGTATAGGCCCCACTAGGAGTCTAAACCTTGGGTACCTCATCCACTGCCCTTCCCCCTGTACCACAACTGCAACTGAGCCAGAAAACAAATGACACAGCAGAGAATAATAGCACAGTTTCCATAGCAATGCTTAGCGGCTTGTGCCTATCAGGACACCTCAGACAAACACTAATCTGAACCCTCAGCTAGAACTTGGGTGAAATGTTATCTACTTGTTCCATGCAAGGGGTCTTGGGGGATGGGAGGAAGGAAGGAGGGATGGCACAATTTTGTTGTGTACTCCTGTACTGGGGGATTCTCCCCAATTTACTAATGGCTGGCAGCAAAGACCAGACCAAGGAGGACTAAGAACTGGGTCCTGGGCAAAAGACACAGGACAATCCTAGTGGCAGATGGGTAGATGGGGAAGAGAACAAGTGCCAAACCAGCATGTATCATGTGATGGACTGACTCTGTGCTGGGCACTTTACTTACTCATTTGAAAAAATACAAGCAAGAGGAGAATGATTATTTATATTAATAGATGAAGAAACTGAGTATTAGTCATACACAGTAGGTAACAGGGCAAGACCAAACCCAAGCCTGTCTGGCCCATAGCTACTGAGCAGCAACCATTCTTTCCAAATGCCCTGACCCACTGGCTGAGGACTTGAGATATATACTGCCCAGCTAGCTCTTCCTTGTCTCGGGAAGGAGAGGGTCAGTCTACAGGCGGGTGGATGGATCTCATTCAAAGAGCTGGGATGGGCTAGGCCAGACCAGGCCTAGAGCCAGAGGTGCTCTGGCTAGTCCTTAGCTCCAGTGTCTCCCTTCCCTGATAACTGAGGCAGCAGGTGCCCTATAAAATGTCTTTAATATAGGCCACCCCAGCGGCCCCCTGCACATGTATGTGCATACATGCACACACAGCGGTTCCTCTGGATTGGTGATCCCTATGGACAGCCTGCCCAGCTCTTTGGTTTGGCAGGACCCTCAAAGAAATGAGCCCTCCTGAGGCAACTGACAACTATTCATTGCTAAAAGAAATATTTATTGAGCATCTTTTATGTACCCGTAACTTTTCTGAGTGCTGGGGATGCAGCAGTTGAATAAAAAGAAATTTTTGCTTTCATGGAGCTTCTCATTCTGTTGGGTAGACAGACAAGCAAGTGTGTGTGATGGGTGTTATGTGCTGCAAAGGAAAATAAGCAGTGTAAGGGGATTGAAGGGTGGAACTGGGTGATCCGGGAAGGCCCTCGGAGAAGGTGCCATTTGAATTAAGACCTGCGTGAAGGGAGGGAGGGAGGGGAGCCATATGGTTATCAGGGAGGAGTGTTCCAGACAGAGGGAACAGCCAGTGCAAGGGCTACAGCCAGAAGCATGACTGGCCAGTTGGAGGAAGAGCAAGGAGACCAGTGTGGTTGAAAGGGAGTGACTGAGGATGAACGTGACAGCAATGGGCATTAGAGAGGTAGCTGGGACCAGATGGTGTAGCACTTACAGGCTAGGGTCCAGACTGTGGATTTCCTTCTGAGCTAGGATGCCATTGAAGGATGTGCACTCTGTGGACATATGTGCCTGGCCTCAACCTTAGTGCCTCCAGCCCGCTTGTCTAGGAGGGTAATCAGTCCCTTGGGACTGAGCCCACAGGAGGCTGAGTAGTCCCAGCTGGGGACATGTACAGTCATATGGGCAGGGAGCCCATCGGGCCTCACCAGGCCTCCCTGTCTTCATTTGTATGTTTCTCCTGAGAGCCAGAACTGAGGGGCCTCTCAGGGCTGCCTACCGCACGGGCCCTCGTTTCTGAGCAGCCTTACACTCTCTAGGAATTAGATGTCCCAAAGAGCATCTAGCAGCAGGGTCTGCAGCATTTCTCATGCAAACACTGCATCCTCTGGGAACACTTCTGTTGACACCACAGCCCAGGAGAGGAGCACTGTGCCTGTGTCGCCAAGCCTCACAGTCCTGAACATTCACCAGGGTACGGAAGAAAGCCACTCCCAATGGAACCAGTAGGAGAACTTGGGCTGGTGGTTATAATTATCCAAAATGGTAATTTTCCTTTCAAACAGTATGTGTGTTTATGAAGTACGGACATTCACAAAGGGAATTTATATTTATTATCCCGTGTAGTATGTATACATCCCAGCCGTGGACTTCATTCAAGAAAAAACAAGCTGTAATTTAGAGTGATAAAGGCACCAAATTAGGCCCCGTTGAACCATAAGCACAGCGTTACCTCTCGAGCTGCCCACTGCTCACCTGGTAGCTCCTGCCAGTTGTCATTCACACGGTTTCCCACTTCTATGGTTTATAATCTCTGAGGCTCACAAGAGGTCTCTATTTGGGGAATATATTCATTCATTCGTGTTCAGTAGGCACCTTCATCTTAAAATGTCTAACACAGAACTGTTGATTTTCTCCCCCAAGCCCATTCCTCTCCCAGGCCTCCTCAACTTCATAAATGCACTACTATCCACCCATTGCTCAAGGAGTCAGTCCTGATCTCATCTCTCTCTCTCTCTTTCTCTCTCTCTCTCTCTGTATACACACATAATCCATCAGCAGGTCTTAGAAACCCTACCTCCAAACAGACTGTAAATCCATTTCTCTGTCCCTACTGCTACCAGCCTACTCAGAGCCACCTTCTCATCCTGCCTTGTCCTCTGCAATGCAGTAGCCTCCTAAATCAGCTCCCTTCATTTCTCCCTGGAAATCCAACCTTCTGAGGGCGCCTTTTCAAATGTAAATCAGCACCTACCATTCTCTACTTAAAACCTCCTGTGGCTTCTGAGCACACTCAAATAAACCAGCTCCTCACTGGGCATCCCGAAGCCTTGTTTCCCCTTCTCTCTTAAGGCCTGCCTCTCCCCTAGCTCACTTGGCCCCAGGCACACCATAGTTGCCCTCCCTGCTGTACCTGGACCTGGCAAAACTCCTTCCTTCCTACTTCTGACCTTTGCATTCATCATTTCTTCTGCCTGGCAAGTTCTTCCCCCAGGTGTTTGTATGGCCGCTTCTTGTCTTTCAGGTCGCAGCTCAGAGGCCCCCTTATTGGAGAGGACTGACCACTTGTCCTGCTGAATCCTACCAGTCTGTTTTGTTTTGTTTTCTTTTTTTTTTTTTTTTGAGACAGAGTGTCACTTTGTTGCCCGGGCTAGAGTGAGTGCCGTGGCGTCAGCCTCGCTCACAGCAACCTCAAACTCCTGGGCTTAAGCGATCCTACTGCCTCAGCCTCCCGAGTAGCTGGGACTACAGGCATGCGCCACCATGCCCGGCTAATTTTTTCTATATATATTTTTAGTTGGCCAGATAATTTATTTCTATTTTTAGTAGAGACGGGGTCTCGCTCAGGCTGGTCTCGAACTCCTGACCTCAAGCGATCCACCCGCCTCGGCCTCCCAGAGGGCTAGGATTACAGGCGTGAGCCACCGCGCCCGGCCCTGTTTTGTTTTCTTTCTAACTCTTATTAATACCTAGTTGCATTCTGCTGATTTTTGTATCTCCTTGCTTGCTGTTTCCCCCCTTAGAATGTAAGCCCCTTGAGGACAGGGACCTTGTGTCTTGTTCACTGCTGGATTCCCTGCAGCTAGAACCATACTTGACTATTACGAGCACTCTGTAACTATTCATCCATTCATTTATTCTTCAATTCCAGTAGATGAAAAGATAAATAAGTAGGTGAAACACAGAAGATTTTTCAGGTAGCAAAACTATTCAGTATGATGCTATAGTGGTGACTCAATGTCATTATACATTTGTCAAAACCCATAGAATATACAATACCAAGAGTGATCCCTAATGTAAACTGTGCACTTTGAGTGCTAGTGATGTGTCAATGCAGCCGCATCAGCTGTAACGAATGTGGGACTCTGGTGCAGATGTTGATGGTGGGGGAGTCTGTGTGTGTAGTCAGGACGTACATGGGAACTGTCTGTACGTTCTGCTTGATTTTACTGTGAACCTAAAATTTCTCTAAAAACTAACCTGTTTAAAAGGTAGAATACGTTAATGTAAATTAAAAGCATTAATCCTATTGTTCTATTTGTCCTATTTTGTACTATAACAACTTTTTTTATTGGCATAGAGTTCAATAAAATTTTACTGTTTGAAAGAAAAAAAAGAAAGGGCTGGGCATGGTGGCTCATGCCTGTAATCCTAGCACTCTGGGAGGCCAAGGTGGGAGGATCCCTTGAGGCCAGGAGTTCAAGACCAGCCTGAGCAAGAGTGAGACCCCATCTCTACAAAAAAATAGAAAAGATTAGCCAGATGTGGTGGCACATGCCTATAGTCCCAGCTACTCGGGAGGCTGAGGTAGGAGGATCTCTTGAGCCCAAGAGTTTGAGGTTGCTGTGAGCTACGATGACACCACTGCACTCTAGCCCAGGCGACAGAGTGAGACCCTGTCTCATAAATAAATAAATAAATAAATAAGTAAGTAAGAGACAGATTCTTTTCCCAAGGGAGTTTGACCCCTCTGAATCAGCCACGGCATGGTCTTTCTGGGCTTACCTTGCCAAGATGCTCGTCTCCCTGCACTGTCACTGTGGACTGGGCGCTCAGCTCCCTAACCTAGCACTTGTGCTTTGTGGTAGCCTGGTCGATGTATATGGAATGAATTGAAATGAATTGGGCACAGTACCAGATACAGAGCAGGTATTCAGTAGGTATTTATTCAGTGATTGGAAACCATAGGGAGAATTCTATCTGAGATTTGTGCCATCTGTTCCCATATGAACTCTAGTACCCCTAATATTCTTCCTGCATGTGGATTCTTTTAGACCTGCCACTGGGTTCCAGAAGAGACCTTCTTACCTCATGCCCACTATTGCTCTAATTCCCTAGCTTCCTCTCCCGCCCACTGGCGATTCTCAGACAGGCTTGCAGAGAACCATGCAGGGAGGCTCCTCTGGGGAGGACCAAGCTCCAGGAATGGCAACATTCCAGCTGCTCCTGGACCCAGAGCTGCATCTGTGCCCCCACCCCTCTGCTGGTCCCCCTCAGAGATCACTGGGTTCATTTAATAAGATGATATTTAATGGAAACAATTTGGAAGTTTCAGCCAGGTCTTAAGCACCTGCACACAAGCCAGGCCAGGGAGACATAGTGGAGCAGGTCATGAGGAACAGTTGAGGAGTACATGTGTGCTGTGGGTTCAGCAAGAGTCAGCAAACTTGGACTCCAAGGCAGCCAATGTGGTCTCAGGCTAAACTAATAGAGGTGGAGCTTTTAGGACTATGTGTGCATCTTGGTGGGCTCATCATCTCTGGAGCCCTCAGCCGACTCTGGGTACCATGATCCTAGAGGGATGATGATAACCTGGAATCTGCTGAGAGGAGGGGGCCCTGGCTGGCAATGGGGACAGGCCACTAGTTCATACAGAGGGAGGATGTATCAACTGGAGTGATAAAAAATCTGAGAGGACAAGAGAGCTATCTGTAAACACCTGATGGGATTCAAATCCGAAGGTGCTGCGTGTATAAGCCCTTACTGCTCCATCTGCCAGAGCCAGACTCCTTTTGGCAAGCACTGGGCCCCGCCAGACCTGCTGATCCACAGCCTGGCCCTGGGACCATGTCACAGGGTGTGCTGACTTCTCCCAGCCTGTTTCTTCATCCATAGAGTGTGACCAAAACACATCTTCCTAGGCTGCTGTGTTAAGTGAGATGGGTCATATTAGAGCCCATAGCACCATACGTGATCATAGTAGGCCCTCGAGAGGGTTAGTTTCCCTTTCTGTCCCCTCTCCCCGGGCAGCTGATAAGCCCAGAAAGCCAGCAGTTCTAACAGGGAACACAGACTTCAGAAAGACAGTCTGTGTGGAGGATTTCAGTTGTTTGTAAAACAGGCCAACACGTTTCCACCTTGTAAGTTCTAAATCTGTCATCCCTCGCTCCCTAGATCTAAGAATAGTCACCCACTGGAGCCAACGTGCCACGGCACGCTCTCTCCACAGGTGACTGAGGAAATGTGTCCACAGCAGCCTCCTACTCGGGTAGGGGGTGGGGGAGGGCTGGCCTCTGCCTCTGCCAGCTTAGCTGTTTCTGAATCTCACTCATACTCAACTTTCTCTTCCATACAGCGTTGTTCCAAACACTGCCTCACTGGGCTGCTCTGTCAGATGAGGGGTATGCGGTGATTCAAAGGGGGTGGTGGAGAGCAGTGGGAAGGCAGGGGTGGGGACCTCTGGCATAGTATTGCCCCACTGTGGACCTGTTTCCTCCTAGGTAAAGGGAAAGAGATGGATCAAGAAAACTAAACAACCTTTTCAGCAACGGGTTTTTTTGTTTTTTTTTTTTTTTTTTTTTTTGGAGACAGAGTCTCGCTCTGTTGCCCGGGCTAGAGTGCCGTGGTGTTAGCCTAGCTCACAGCAACCTCAAACTCCTGGGCTTAAGCAATCCTCCTGCCTCAGCCTCCCAAGTAGCTGGGACTACAGGCATGTGCCACCATGCCCAGCTAACTTTTTCTATTTTTAGTTGTTTGTCTTTATATTTTTAGTAGAGACGGGTCTCACTCTTGCTCAGACTGGTCTCGAACTCCTGACCTAGAGCAATCCTCCCACCTTGGCCTCCCAGAGTGCTAGGATTACAGGTGTGAGCCACCGGGCCTGGCCTGAGCAACGGGCTTTTAAAAGAGGTTCCAGAATGGTCCCCAGCCTTGCAGCTTGAAACCCATCAATTCAACACATTTTTACTTATCACCTGAGTAAGGGCCATTCCTCTGTCTGGTTTAAAGGAGCCAGCCTGAGGAGTGTGCGCCCCTCCACTCTGCTCTTCTGTCTCCACCTTCCTTCTCTCTCTTTCTTACACATCCATACCCACCCACACCACCACACCAGTTCTCCAGGATCGGAAGACTTTTTGGTTTGTCTCAGCTGGGCTCAGTTCCTGCAGCAGGACACCAGGTATGTTCTAGAGCAGCCTTCCAGCCATTGCAGCATTCTCCTGGTGGTGAACTGAAATCGGTCATTCCCTTGGCTGCTTCTCCCCACACCAGTGGCTTCTCTTTTGGTCCTCTGAGAAAGAACAAGGCAGCTCCATTCTCTCACTAGCCATTCATTCATTCATTCGTTTGTTCATTCATACAGCAGTATTTATTGAGCACTGATGTATGCCCAGCACTGTTTCAGGAGCTAGGATAGAACAGCAAACAAAACACAGTCCTGACTCTCAAAGAGCCTAGTGTTTTGGTTAGGAGAAATAGATAATAAAATAAATAAACTGGAAAAAAATACATGAAGAAAAATAAAGCAGGCGAGACAGAGACAGGAGCAGGGGTAGATTGCTGTTTCATACAGAGTTTTCAGGAAGGTCTCAGATAAGGTGATATTTTAACAAATATCTGAGCAACATGAGGGAGTGAGTCTGTGGCTGTCAGGGGCAAGAGTATTCTAGACTGCAGGAACAGCAGGTGCAAAGGTTCTGAGGCCAGTACTGTCTGAAGAAGAGTAAGAGAGTCTGTGTCGCTATGGCGATGTCAGCAGAGCGGAACATGGTAGAACTTGGCATCAGAAAAGGAGCTAGGGACCAGCTGTTGTTTATTCTGAGTAAGGGGAGAAGCCATTGGAGGGTGCTGAAGAGAGCAGTGCCATGTCTGACAGGTTTTAACAGGATCACTCAAGCTGCTCTGTGGAGAATAGACCACAGGAGGCAGTAGAGGTGGCAGAGAGACCAGCTGGGAAGCCCCTGAGAGGCAATGTGACTGGTGAGAAGTGGCCAGATTCTAGCTGTGTTTTGAGCATTATTTTCCTAAATCCCTTCTTCCACAGGCCCTCGCTTTTTCTTGCCTGGTGGACAGCCACAGCCTCCTTGCCTCCAGCCCTCACCCCCTTCTACTGTCACCCCATTCTTGGGACTGCCATGGATCTTGGTCTGGAGGGGTCCCTTGGCCAGCCTGCTGCCACACACAGCCTTCTCTGAGGCAATTTGGGCCACAGACCTAAAACATCTCCTGAATAAGTTGGCAGGTGAACAGCCCCACTTCCTCATTCTGGAGGAGCTTCTTCCTGCTGCTCAGCTCCTGCCTTGAGGGTATCACTGGCCCCAGGGAGTGATGGATAGACGAAGTATTGAAAGGGCGTGTCTTAGTCTGTTTTCTGCTGCTATAAGAGCATATCAGAGATGGGTAATTTATAAAGAAAAGAGATGTATTAGGTCATCAAATATGAAATGTCTGATTTCGAATCAAAAGTGTAGTTTATTATATCTTAGACAAGAAGCAGTACAATTAATCAAAGTATCCACTGAAACTTTCAACACAACTTTGCCATCTTAACAGTAGCTTGTTTATGCCAGCAGTGAAGAAGCCTGGAGAGTGAGTGGTCATGAAATCACCAAAGGCATTTTCCACAACTTGTTGAGAATTCAATATTTTTCATTGCAAGAAGTGGTCCAAAGCCTGGAAGAAGTGGTAGTCAGTTGGTGCAAGATCTGGTGAATACGGTGGATGACAGAGAGTTTCCAAGTCCAGCCTCTGTAGTTTGAGCAGCATTGTTTGTGTGACACGTGGTTGAGCATTGTCTTGCAAGAGGATTGGCTTGTCTCTATTGACCAATCTCGGCTGCTTACTCACAAGCATTTTCATCATTTCGTCCAGTTGGTTGCAGTAGACATTCCCTGTAATCAATCAGGTTTCATGAAGCTGTAGTAGGTAATACCAGTGCTGCACCACCAGACGCCATTAGCTTTTTTTGATGAGTATTCAGTTTTGGACTCTGTTTTGGCACTTCATCTTTATCCAACCACTGTGCTGAACATGTGTGTTTGTCAAAAAGAATCCATTTTTCATCACATGTAACAATATGGTATAGAAATGGTTCTCCTTTAATGTCATGACAGCAAAGGCAAGCTTAGAGACAATTTCTTTTCTGACACTTGTTTAATTCATGCAGAACCCACCTATCCAGCTTCTTTACCTTTCCCATTTGTTTCAAATGGTCCAATATTGTTGGAATAGTAACATCAAACCTTGCTGCTAATTGCATAGGTTGAGATGGATTTGCTTCCACCATAGCTTTCAGCTCATCATCATCCACCTTGATCTCAGTTCACCCAGGGGGCTCATTTTCAAGATTAAAATCACCAGAAGGGAACTTCTCAAACCATTGATGTACTGTGCGTTCATTAGCCACATCCTTCCCAAACACTTCATTGATATTAATATTTCAAGCTGTCTGTGCTGCACTGGTTCCACAACAGAACTCATTTTGAAAATAACATGAATTTTTGACTTTTCCATGGTTTCACAAAAATTTCTCTTAAAAAAATTTGAAAGATAATCACAAGCGAAAACATGTATTTGAAAGACTGAGAATATACCTTCATAATAAACATAAAACAAAAAGTGTCAAAGTGAAATGTTAAAGATAACTATTAGATTTACTACTTAAGGAAACCGGACATTTCATACTTAATAACCTAATATTTGGCTCATGGTGTGGAGGCTGGGAAGTCCAAGGTCAAGAGACCACATCTGGTGAGGACCTTCTTGCTGTGTCACAACACGGCCAAAGAACAAGCAAGCAGGCAAGACAGGAAAAGAGGGCCAAACTCCTGTGATAACTAACCCACTCCTTCAATAACTAACCTACTCCTGCAAAAATGGCATGAATGCATCCATGAGGGTAGAGCCCTCACGACCTAATTACTTCTTAAAGGTCCCACCTCTCAATATTACTGCATTGGGGATTATATTTCCAACACGTGCGTTTTGGGGGACACATTCAAACCATAGCAGGGCTCAGCACTGACAGTGCCTCTTCCCTCAGCCAGGCCCAGTGGGACCACTATCTTCACAGCCATACTCATGGCCACTATTCTGCAAGAGCTGCCCCTGTCCTGGGTCAGCGTGACCAGATACAGAGGCTTGTAGCTCTCTGTTCTTGATGCCTGTGGTCGGGAAGCTGCTCAGGCCACTGGGAATAAAAACAAGCAGCCAGGCACAGGGGTGGGGTGGATGGCACTGGCTCTCAGCAGTACGTGTGGGTGTGCCCCTCTCCTGCAGCTCTCCAGCCAGCACAGGGGGCTGGGGAAGGCGGCGGGCAGGGGAAAGGCTCAGACTCATTTCTACTCGGTAGCTTTATCCCAAGTGCCTGTCCTGTGCACCCAAGGCCTGATTGATGAGCCAGCCCTGCTCCTAGTACCCCATTCCAACCCCCAGCTCACAGACTGGTGAGAGGGTTACCAATAGAAATACTTTTATGCTTGGAGAGGTCTGAGTACCCGTTGGAGCTCAGAGGAGATGAAACTAACAGCCTTCCAATAGCTCAGCGGGACCCAGCCCTACACCCAGACACAATTCACTTCTGTGACAGAATAAACCATTGAGATCAATGAAGGCAGGTCAGAGTGGACAGATTTCAATGGGTACTTTTTTTTTTGTTTTTGAGACAGGGTCTTTTTCTGTCGCCCCAGCTAGAATGCAGTGCCGTCATCGTAGCTCACTGCAACCTCAAGCTCCAGGGCCAAGCCATCCTCCTGCCTCAGCCTCCCGAGTAGCTGGGACTACAGGCACCTGCCACCATGCCTGGCTTTTATTGATACTCTCTATTTGAGATTGGTGAACTCTTATCTTTCAAAATCCAGCAAGAATTAATCTCCAGAATGTTCAGTGACACTCACCTTCTGTTCCCAATAGAGCACATCATCCTCTCCTCTATGCTACTACCTCTGTCCCTTAGAAATAGTTTTTTTATCATCACCCTGTGTTACTGCTTTTTGAAATATTTGAACAGTACACAACAAAGAAAATGAGTCACCCTCCCCCCATTTCTCCCTCTCTTCCTCAAAGACTGTTCTCAGTTTAGGATGTATTCTTTAGGATCTGTACATATAAAAATGCACAGGGGCTTTACATAACTTTATGTAAAAGAGAAAAAAGTTTTAATACATAGGGTCAGACCCTGGTTTTTTGAAACACTCCTCTTTTGATGGATATTTTGGGGTTCCCCCCAGTCTTCTGCAGTTACAGACAGTGCCACAGCAAACACCGTTGTGCGTGCCTCCTTGTGTAACGCGCCGTCAGCTCCCACAGTCGTCTTTCCCCGTGGCTGTCTTCCCCAGTGGACTGGGGCCCTGAGGGCACAAACGGAATTTTCCCCTTCTCAGAGTTTGTGTGCAGCACGGGCCCTAAGCCAGAAGAAGCACCCATGTGATGAACTAAAGGCACTCAGTTTGGGCAAGAGCACGACAATGTGCATGGCCTGGGTGAATCCAGGGAGCGGATAGCACACCTGTGGGGCTGCAACAAGTGAGCTGGGAAAGGGGTGATGAGGCCAAGAGGGACGACCACGCAGGGCCTGGAGAGCCAGCTAAGGGGCCTAGACTTGGTCTCATAGGTGGTGGGGAGACAGGAGATATTCTAGAGGAGGACCTAGACCAGGCTGTGTTTTTGTCTGATCCTTCCCTCCCCTCAGGCAGCGGCCTCCGCATAAAGGATAAAGTCGCTGTTGCAGTCATCCCGGCAAGAGAGGTGAGGACCTGAACTCCTTTTTCTATTCTGAAGTTGCCTTCTAGACCCAAAGCACTTCAGGAGGCCTGAATTCTGGGTTCCTCACTCACCATTCCTTGCTCACAGGAGGACACTAGGGACCATCACACCATTTGCTGCCAGGAGGCTGTGATCCCTGTGAGTTTGGGTGGCTGTACACCCAGATTGTTCCCCAAAATCACCCTGCTCCGAGGCCAGCTCCATCCGCCCTGACATGTACCAGCTTCCTGAATCCAGAACTTTCCTCTCTGTGAGGGTGCTCAAACCTCACCCGTCCTCTCTCTCAGCCTGGTGTTGCAGAAGAGCGGCCCTGACTGATGGTCTAAGCTGTGTGAGCTCTTGGACAGGAGGAGACATCTGAACCCTGAGCTGCCTGACCCTCGTGCCGTCCCTTCCTCCTCTTCACACCGCCCAGCAGCCCGAGCTCACAGCCCCGGCGAGGTTCCTGCTCCTCTGCACGGTGTCTCTCTCACCAGCTGCAGCTCTGGCCTTCCATCTCTGATCTTGTCCCCACACAGGTGGCCTGTTACTGTGTACCTTTTGTTAATTACCCAGGAAGCAGTGTTTTGCTAGGGAGAACAGTAAAACAGCAGAAGAGGGGCTGGAGCCAGACTGTCTGGGTTGGAATCCAGCTCTACTTCTTGCCACCTGTGTTCCCTTGCACAGTTCACGTCACCTCTCTGCAAAATGAGGATAATATTAGATTGTACCTCAGAGGCTTGTTGTGAGGATTCAGTGAATTAGTACTTGTAAAGTGCTTATCACAGGGCTTGTACACACCGAGTAGTCAGTGATTCTATTACCATTTTTACATGCTCTGGAACTACTGAAGGAGCCTCAGATTAAGAGTCCTGGATTCTAGTCCTGACTAGAATGGGTATGTGACCACAGGCAAGTTATTTTACCTCTCTGAGCCTAGTTACCTCAACTGTGAAAGGGAGGTAGTCACACCTCAGAGGGTTGCTGGGGAAATTAAGGTGGCATTTGTGTGAAACTGAGAAGCACTGTCCCTAGGTTGCAGCCCTTGTCCTCATGGTCAGAGGTCACGTCTCCAGCTATCACATCCACATTCCAGTGACAGGATGGAGGAGGGATGAAGAAGGAGGCAGAGGGCATATCTAGATGGCTTTCAAGGAAAGTTACCATAAGCTATAATATTACAGAACAGTTTGAACCTCACTGGTCACACCCAGCGACAAGAAAGGTTGGGAAATATGTCCTTACTCCCTGGTGCAGGGGACAATTGGGAGGCTGTGCACACACGCTCAGGTGTTTGTGCCTCCTCGGCAAGGCCCTCCCACAGAAATGCTGCCCCTCCCTAGCATTGGGCTGCAGTCCCAGCACCATAAGGCCTTAGGAGGACCCAGGTTGCCAAGAAGCTCAGGCAGGTGCCACAAGGCCTGAACAGATTTGGGTATTATGTCCAGTTTGTGCCAGCAACCCTGCCAGTCCTGAGGTTCCACTGCCTGCAGGTTTCTTAGGCTGATGCAAGTGTGGTGGGCTGTGAGCACCATAGCTTGTCATGGCCTATCCTGAGCCCTGTGAGCAGGGGGCCTGAACTCCAAGGGGAGAGGGAATCCCTCTGTAAATATGGGGCTCCCCACCCAAGGTTCGGCCGTGTGCCCCTGGGCCATTCAATCTCCATCAACCAGGCAGGATTTCAGTGTCCTTGAGCACCTGGTAAGTGCCAGGCACACTGCAGAGAGCCCTGTAAAACCAGGACTCATCCTCTAACTTACCTGTTTTGAAAACTGGATGTTCCATGTTGCGGTTAGCTTAGGGGGAGGCTTTCCGTAGGCCACCCTCCTTCCTCTCTCACATGTTGTCTACGTGAGAACAGTCCACACAGTGGTATCTTGCTGAGTCCAGAGTTCAGGGGTCTGGCCGTCTTCACTGTGCCCCTGAAAACGGGGTCCTAAGCGAGGTTGGGGGGGCGTGTGAACACTATTCTAAAATGCTGGAGGAGCTCATTACTGAAGGATGTCCTGCTGTGAGTCCTTCTATTAAGGGGATAACCAATCCTTTGCTTTCTGAGTTCAGCGGCCTGGTTTTTTTTCTATAGGAGGTTTGTGGAAAGTGTTTGGAAACCCCAAACTTCTTGTCATTCTACCTTGGGCCTTCCCATCTGCTGCGGCCTCTCCCTCTGCTCCGTGCCTTTGCCACTGGTGTGGCCTTCTCTTCTCGCCATGGGCTGCCTCCCACATGGGTCTGAGCTGTCACCATGTGTCAGGCACTGTGCTGGGGCATTAATCCTCCTCCTGGCAACCCTGTGAAGTAGGTGGGGACCTAAGTCCCATTATCACACGGCTATGTGGTAACATGGGACCCAGGACAGCATGGCATAGTCCATAGCAAAGAGTGTATATTATGTATCATACCGAGGTCGGCACACTGTGATCAAATCTGATTTGTGGCCTGTTTTTGTATGACACTGCAAGCTAAAAATGGTTTTTCAAGGGATGTGAAAAAGAATAATATGAGACAGAGACCTGATATGGCCCTTATGAAATCTTTCCTGCCTGCCCTTTAGAGAGTAAGTTTGGCCAGCCTTGGTGTATTATATGCAGAGCCGCACTGCCTGGGCTCTAGAGCCTCAGTTGTATCATCTACAAAAGCAGAATAATCTGTAAAACGTGCCTGCGTCTCATGGTTGTTAGAATTATACGGGATGAAGCATAGAAAGACCTGACCCTGGGTAAGCTTTCTTTGGAAGTACTGGGGAAAATATTTCTGGGCCTTTGCCAGGCTTCTCGACCCAGTGGGCATGAGAGTCTTGGCTCTAGGTCTCCGGCTACCCTGGCCCTGAACGTGGCTTCCTCAGAGTGCGTTCCCTTTGGCAGGAGGAGAGGGACCTGCCAGATGCCCATTGTGCCGCATCCTGCTGGTAGGTCAGTTCTGCCTTCCTCCCGCCCCCATCCCTGCTGACGGTCAGCTGGTGCCACTCACCAGGGCTGGGCACAAAGCCCACACCAGGTGCCCATTAGGCCTGAAGGTCCCCGGCCTCTTCCACTCTCCCCACCTCGAGCTTCAGAGCAGCCTGGCTGAAGCTCCTGCTTAACTGTAGGAGCTGTGGCCTGGGGTTCATCCTCTCTGTGTGCGCTTCCTCGTCCGCAGGCCAAACGGGCAGACATCTGTGTTTCCCCAGACCCAGGTTTGTGGCCAGCGATGCCTTCCTACTAGGGAAAAGGAAAGGGAAGGGTAATCCCGGGGCCCAGCCAGCCTCCCTCTCTTGAAAGAGTGGTCTGCAAAACAGATTTTCAGTGCACAATGAGTTTAATGTAAACATTTAAAAATCCAAATCATTGAAAAACCAAAAAGAATATTTTCCAATCTAGATAGGGATAGGTTTTCAATTCTTATAAGCAGTGGAAGCACTTGTAACATAAAAGATCAATAAATTTTACTACATAGAACCATAAATGTATCAAAAGATTTAAAACAAAATTTTAAGTCAAACTGAGAAAAAATATTGATGCCAAATATGGCAGAGAAAGAATTAATATCCTTAAAATAAAAATCTTTAAAACAACAAAGCTCTTAATAGGCAATGATAGCAACAACTAATGCTTATGTAGTATTATGTGTCAGGCACCATTCTACCTATTTTGCACATATTTTACTTATTCATTTAATTCTTGTAAACAACTCTATGAGAAAGGTACTACAGTATTATTATCCTCATTTAACAGATGAGGAAACTGAGAGGCTAAGTATCTCATACTGAGTGCCCACAATGACACAGTTAATGAATGGTGAAGCTGGAATTTGAACCAAGTTCATCTGGCTCTTGAGTCTGACATTTAAACTCTTCTATACTGACCAGAAAAAAGATACAAAGCAGACAGTACACAAAACAGGAAATATAAATATCTGAGAAACATAAGAATTATTTTTTAATTTCAGTGGTAGTCAAAAAAGTACAAATTAATAAAACAATGTGACACCATTTTTGTCTTTAAATTAGGAATTATTTATATACTACATTATAATACTAATAAATACTGTCTGGAGTGAGACAGAGACTCCCACAGATTGCTGAAGTTACATTCAAGTGGCCTTTCTGAAAACTATTCTGGCAGTACTCAAAACGGTACTCCGAAGCCTCAAAAATGTCTATACCCTTTGACCAGGAATTCCCATTCTAAGAATCTGAGAAAATAATTAGGGAGATAGACAAAGACTCATGCATAAAGATGTTCACAGCAATGCTATACAAAATAATGAAAAATTAGAGACAACCTACATATCTGATAATAGGATACAGGTTAAGTAAATTGTTTAATCTTCATAATGGGCAATTAGGCAGCCATTAGAAATAAATCTGTATAACAAAAGACATTATAAACAAAGTGAGAGACATACCACAGACTTCTGGGAGAAGACATTTGCAATGAACATAACAACAAAGAATTATATAAACAAAAGAATACACAGAGAAAACTTACAAATCAACCAGGAAAAGGCAAACAACCAAGGAACAAGATAGGCAAAGAATGAAAATAGGCAGTTCACAGAAGAGGCGACTTAAATGGCTAATAAACATAAAGTGCTACTCCCTAGTAGTCAGGGAAATGCAAACTAATTACGTACTTACCAGAATATAAAGAGTCTAAAGGCAAAGATACAGGGAAACAAATTCATATCTATTGCTGATGGGAACATAAATGACGACAGCCATTGGAGAGGTATTTGGCTGTACTTGTTAAAATTCAACATGCAGTTCCCTTGAGTCACAAACACTTCTAGGGATTGCCCTGTCCAAACACCGGTTTGTACAAGGAGACATGTTCAAAGATGTTCACTGCAGCACTGTCTATAATGGCAACCATATTAGTATCGTTGTATAATATTATTACATAGTATATTTTAAATGGTATAATAAAATAGCAACAATGATAATTACAGAACTGTCCATCAGAAAGGACATGAATAAGTGAAATATGATTAATGCATAATAGGATATTATGCACAGTTAATATAACTGAACTAGATCCATAACTACCAGCTCAGATAAACTTCAGAATCAAGGCTGAGTGTGAAGAGCAAGTGGCAAAAATGATGCTATTTATGTAAATCTTTAAAACAAACTAAAAATACCACACTAAATATCAACTATTTAAGGACACATATATGTAGAAAAATATAAAACAAGCATGAAAGTAATGTATACCAAGTTCAAGAGAGTGGCTACTTCTGGGAAGGAGGGCAGGATAGAGGGGCAGGGGTGGGAGCTGGGCCTTCAGCTGTGTCTTAATGATCTTTTTAAGGGAAGGGGTGAAGCAAATGTGGCAAAATGTTACCAGTGTTCTAAATCTGAGTGGGGATGTGTGCCTTCTGTTAAATTATTTTCTGTACTTTTCTGCATATTGAGCTATTTCAAAATTTCAAGCAAATTATTTTTAATATACTTTTTGAATAATTTGCAGTTCCATGGAGAAATGTTTATGTTATAATGTTGAGGGATAAACACAGGACAAAAATATACCCAAATATTTATAAATTTCACAAATTAAAAGTTTGAAAGAGATCCCCAAAATACTCATAAGTAGTGGGCAAGAGTCTGCAAGTTTGCTTTTCTTTACATATCCATGTTTTCCATTGTCTTTCTTTTTCTTTCTTTCTTTCCTTATGCCATGAAGATGTATTGGTTTTATATCCAGAAAAAATGTTGTTTAAAACAACCACAGAAAAATGTGGGTGAGTTTAGACCCTAGGAGAGGGTGCAAAGCCTAGGAAGAGGGGCTGCGATGCAGTTGAAGTGTCACGGACTGTCGGGGTTACCTGAGCTTCGGTGCTGGCTTGGCCACTTTCCGGCTGTCTGACTCTGAGTTTGTTCACTCTTTTATCTATTCAACAAACACCTGTTGAGCACCAGCTGTGTACCAGGCACTGTGCTAGAGATAGAGCAATGAGTAAAACATACAAGTTCCTTCCGCCCCCACAGAGTGCACAGCCTAGTGAAGAGGGGACCTATAGTAAACACAGCACCACATAGGTCATGTCACTACTGAGCGCAAGGTCCTCGTGAGGGAGAGCACAAGGGCAGTGCCGAGAATCGAATTGGATTGGGTAGCCAGAGAACCTGGCCTCTGAGTGACACTTAATCTGGAATCAAAAGGATGAGGAGGTCTGGGAACCCGGGAAAGTGGGGACTTTGAGAGAAAGGAAGGCCCCACAGGGCACAGTGAAGGAACCCAAAGAAAGCCTGGCTTCTGGCTGCCGTGAGGGAGGGCGAGAGTTGTGCAAGGAGAGGCCGGCAAAATTGTATCACGGCCTCGTGGGCCAAGGTTATGCCTCCTTAGGGACCGTGGGAAGTCATTGAAGGGTTTTAAGCAGCAGGGTGATGCGTGATTAGATTTGTGATTGTCACAGATCACCTTGATGCTCTTCGAAGATCAGAGTGGATGGTGAGCAGCCCAGTTAGTTAGTTGGCGATGGCAGCGGAGAGGGAGAGACGTGGAGAAAGACTGGAGATATTTTTGGAGGCATAGGCAGCAGGTCTTGGTGATAGATTATCCGTGGAGGGTGACCGTGAGGGAAGCGCCAAGGAGGAAAGCCGGGTGAGGGGCCTGAAGAGCTGTGGTTGGTGGGAATGGGAAACGCTGGGGTGGGCGGGCAGCAGGGGTGGAGGCAGGGACAGTGAGCCACCGCCAAGTGTCCTGGAGCTCTGGCGTCTTCCTGGGTGCGGGAACTGGGGTTTATGATGATGCCTGTGCCCACTATCCAAACCTCTTCTACAGCGGTCTTCCCTCTCCTTCACAGGTGGGGCCTGTTACTCTTGGGGCTGGAATGAGCACGGCATGTGCGGAGATGGCACTGAAGCCAACATCTGGGCCCCGAAGCCCGTGCAGGCTCTGTGGTCGTCACCGGGACTCCTTGTGGGCTGTGGGGCTGGCCACTCCCTGGCCCTCTGCCAGCTGCCAGCACGCCCTGCACCAGGCCAGGATCCAAAGGTCACCTACCTTTCCCCAGATGCCACCAAGGACACTGAATCTCAGGAAACCATGGACAAAGAGAGAAACTGGAAGGGAAGACAATCAGAAACTTCAACCCAAAGCCAATCTGACAAGTCCAAAAATGTGAGACTGTGATAGAGAACCATTAATAAAGTGGCTTTTCCCACCAAAACGTTCCAGAGAATTGCTTTGTTGGGTTGTGGGGTTGGGCTGACCACAAACCAGAATGATGGGAGGCTGCCTGCCCCGTGTCTGGGGCTCATGGAGACAGACATCCTTTCTGCTCAGCAGATGAGAACAAGGGGTTAGGTCCTCACCACAGGACGTGGAAAGCTAAAACACCAGCAGGAAGGCTCCAGCCCTTCCTGGAAAGGAAACCCAGCCCTATCCCCGTGGGTGTGTGGGTCCAGCCGCCTTTGATTCAGCAAGACAGAGGGTTCTAAGCCATGCTTACCGCAGCCACAGGCCTCTCCTGGTGTTTCATTCTCTCGGGGCCAGAACCAGTTTGCTGGTTCAAGGATATTGAGGCCCCCTGATTGGATGGCTGGATACTTGGACAGGAAAGAGCTCTTACCTTTGTGACTAGGCCAAGGAAAAAGGGTCTGGAGTGGGGGTGGAAGGTGGTCGAAATGAGGAAATGGAGGAAGAGTTAAGACTTCTGGGAAGACCTAGTAAAGGAAACCCTTGGGACAGAAAAAGAGTCTAGAACCAATGAAACTCTCGGAAGATTTATGTCTTCATCTGAGTCAGCCAGGACTCTGGAGCTCATCTGCATGACTAATTGCCAAGCTTTGCAGTTCCAGATGAGGGACAGACCACAGCATGGGAAGGGGTGTCTATAGCGATAGCAACATCAGAGACCCTAACCCCTGACATCTGCCCCCCAGACCCTAGCTTCTGCAGGAGGAGAGATGGGGACCAGGCCACAGTGGCAGCTGTGGCTCTGGGGGACATAGCACCTTTCTCTCTGCTGTGACTGGCAACAGGTCCTTGGCCAGAGGACCTCGGAGGGTGTATTTTCCCCAGAGGACAGTGTGGCAGTGTTACCAGCGAGGTAGCCTGGGTCTGTGGCCCATCCCATACTGCCTTCTCTTTGTGCCTCAGGAGAGTTTGGGTCTGGGGCTAGGCCCCAGTGGCTTTACTGTTGCAGAATCCTTTAGAGCCTTCGAATTCTCCTGAGAACTCAGTGGCCACCTGCGGACTATGGGTAAAGAAGGCCAAGTAGACAGAGGTCCAGTTTCCCCACCCCACCTTATTCCAAGCAGCTTTATTGTTATCTGTATATTAAATATATTGTGCCTCACATAAGATTCTATTTGACAAGGAGTCTTTGAGAAAGTTTAAAACCAGCAACCTTATCTAACATTTTCACTGTTCATCTCCATCTCAAGGCCATACACCTCACTCCCAGTCCAGGGTCCTGATTGGGAAGTGACCCAGCCGGGGCCATGAGCTAGACAAGGGTGGGATGGAGAGTAGCCCTGGGACCAGGAGTGGGTTCAGTTCCAGAGAGTATGGATGAGGACAATCCTGAGCTCCCCAGTCCTGAACCTAGAGACCACCCACTGCTGTAGGCTGACCTTGTACCTCATGCATGGAGTCCTCCCAATATTGCACCCTAGAGACATGGGTGCCCTGGCCGGCAGAAACCTTGGTCCCCCACCTCCCAGAACCAATAGAGGCCAGTGCAGCCTTCAAACACTTTTGGAATGGGAAGAAGGATATCTCTATGCACTCTGAACTGGCCTTGCCAAGGTAACCAAGCCCACAGAGCTGAAGCAATTGGATGGCTAAGAGATGACCCACACAAGCCCAAGGTTCCTGGCCCCCACCCATGGCGCTGCAGGCTGGCGGTGGGCATCACAGGCCAGAAGGCAATCCCACACCGGATAGTACTCAGGCCCATACCTCCTAGATGGTTCCCGCTCACAGAGAACCGACACACTGTCTCACAAGGTTGCCGTGCAGAGTTCCCTCCTGCTTCTTTCAGCACCTGCTGGGAGAAATGAAAATCCCAAGTCCTTTACTGCTGGGTCCTAATGCCTCTTCCAAGACCTCCTTATGGGCACCAGAAAGGAGTGTCTTAGGGCTCCTTCCCAGCCTAAAGCAGGATCAGGTGGTGTATCAGCCCTCAGCCCGTTGCTCTTGGCACTAGAAGACACCACAGACCATCCCATAGCCTCAAGTTCCTCCACTGCATTTTCTGACAGTGGCAGACAGGCTCTTTCCAAGGCACTTCCCTGTCTGGATCCGAGGTGTGTCTGAAAGCACTCATCGGACAGTGAGTGAGGAGGTGTCGACAGTGTCTCCCAGACTTTTTTCTGGACACTGGTTGCTATTGATCATTCTCAGACTTTGTAGATATTCAAGCCCCTCGTTCCTAATAGACCATGAACTCTTTGAGAGTAAGGGACCAAGTCTTGGTCAATTCTGGACCCCCTTCACCAAGGATGGGTCCTGGTACAGAGGAAATGCCTAATAAATGTAATGCATGATCTTGTCAGTACACCCTTAGGGTCACCATGGGGTGGGGAGGTTTAAAGGAGTGGGCTCAACGATCCCCTTGTCCCTACCCACCCTCTGCTGTTAGTCCTTTTACATATGTTTGAGAACTATGCTGTGATATCATAACCATTTGACAGTCAATTAATGACAGTATCATTCACCTGGTTAGCTAATGATCTGTAGGCGTTACGGCTATTTGAGAAAATACCCACTCATTTTTAAAAATTATTTTTTCTTGATCAACTGAGCAAATTAGTCTTCATATTCCTCCTGTGTGAGAAGGCAGAAAGGGAAGAGAGGAGGAAGCCGGCCTCATTGTGTGCTCACAGGTCTTTGGCCTGGCCCCCAGAGTGATGGTTCAAGGTCAAGCTCGTACCAGATATGGATGAGATGTTTCCATACCTACCTACCACACTCTCGCTTCCTGATCACACACACCCCTTCTTCCCTTGGCAGCCCCTCTACCCTTGGCTCTGGCGGGTTGTGAGGACCATCAGACCAACCTTGCATGAGATTGTGCTTAGAGTAGTTAAATCCAGGCATCCACTTCTGGCTGAAGTGACTTAGTAATAAACTGAAATTGGGAGTTGGTGAGTTAGTGGGGAAATAGTGGGGGTGTTGGAGGGAGGTCCCAGGTCCTAAGGCACATGTGTGCAACTGCGACAAGTTCACAATTTCAGAGTGACTGGAGCACAAAGGAGAGGGAGGAAGCGGGAGGGGAGGGGAGAGCCGAGGAGGGCCTTGCAAGCCAATGGAAGGAGCTGAAATTTCATTCTTAGAACAGCGAGAACAGGAGAGGGAGGTTGTCCAGTTGTGTGTGTGAGAGGCTTGGGGCAGGATGTGAAATGACCCCTTGCGTCATACTCATGGCACCTCATGAAGGAGGGAAGGAGGCCAGGTCCTGAGGGTTCAGGGACTTAGGACCAGCGACTCTAGTGTTCCTATCAATTCCACCCATAAGGGCCAGCCCCACGAAGGCCTCAAGTAGCTTGAGACAGCTCCACCTGAGCTCTGGAGCCAGACCACCTGGGTTAAAATCCTGGCTTCATTATTCATTGGCTTTGGGCCATTCATTACTTTACCTCTCTGCACCTGTTCTCTTGCCTCTGAATGGGGCTATTGAATTATTGTGAGCTATGATCAGACAACATTTGTAAGCTGCTTGCATGTAGTAGATGCTCAATGTATCTTAAATCCCTTTGCCCATTAGCTGCTGTGTCCCTGAAAGTCATATTCCAGATGGCTTTGTGTTGAGTCCCTCTTTGAGTCGACCAAAGGCACTTCTTTGCTGGTGCAGCACTATGTAGAGTGAACGTTACCCTCCCTGCTTGGCTTGCACATCCTGACACTTCCGAGTGGTTGTGACAGCCCTGGAAGAGACCCTGGGCTTGGGCAGAGGGCTTATCGTACTCACTGCTTCACTGACCCTACCCCTAGGTTTCTGAACTGCTCAGGAAGCCAGGAAGTCGAGGCAAAGGCTTGGAGGGGATGAGAAACTGTTAGATGAGAATTTAACACTCACCTTAAGCCTCCCCCACCATCTTCCCATGCTGGGAAGTGTCAAGGGAACTGAAATTGGGGGACATTTGCACCCACTTACTTGTGGCCCTGGGCAGATCACTCCCCTCTCTGGACCTTATTTCCTCATTTGTAAAATGTTCAGAGGTTGGCTGTCATGACCACTAGGGACTCTTTCCACTCGAACATGCCTGGAGTTTCTAATGGATAGGAAAAGAATTGGAACCCCAGTCTTCCACTCTACCACCAAAACCATGTGAACAACCCCAGCCAGTCAAGATCCCCAGGAGAGGGCTCTACCCCTTCCAAGGCGCCTCCAGGCTGAGAGAGGGTATTGGATGAGGTGGTCCATGAGACTGGGCCCCGCATGGGTACAGCTGGGTAGAGCACCCAGATCTGACAGTCAGACCTTGACCCCTGGCACCAGCAAATTCAAGAATGGCCCTATGAGGGAGGTGACCTGCACAGGGGACTGGGAGCTCTGACATGGCCAGATCCAAGGACTCATCAATATGGCATGACTCACAGAGAAGTTTCCATGTCAGGTGAACCCCCTAGAGGATGTGCTGGTCTTATGTTGGGTCTTTGTATGCCCTGTGCCTTCTGAAAGCTGCCTCCCTCCCCTGACCCAGGATCTACAGCCCGAGGGGCTGCCCTGCCCAGCCAGCCTGCAGAGGGCAACTTCTTCCTTGGGGCCTGACTCACCCCAGCAAGAGGATAGCAATCACCTTAAGGTGGCTCCTCAAGACCAGAGTAGCCAGGGCCCAGGCTTACCCCAGCCCAGCCACAAGGGACCAGAGGCCCAGAACAGAATCACGACACTGCCTGAAGGCAATAAAAACCCAAATCCGTGCTTCATCTCAAAAGTCAGTTTTTTATTATTGGGGGCCAGGGCCCATGGAGGGAAGTTGTTTAGCTAAAGCATCATTGCTCTCTTTCCAGGAAATGTTGTGAGCTGCAGTGAAAGCTCGAGATGTTGCATTTTTTTTTCAACTCAAGCATGTGTTTTTCAAAAATATCATCCTTCCCCCCTACCCCACTAATTTTAGAATCAGACCAAAGCCAAGCTACTGTCCTCTGTTTCTGTTGGGAAAATACTATATTTATTCGAGATGCAGAAGTGTGTCTCTGCAAACCTCCGATTGCTTCAGGAAAACAAATCTGCTTTAGACTATACAGAAACCATGATACAAAATTTATTTCATGCTAGAATCGCTTTGCATAACATTGGGCATGCAGTTTTATACTCTGAAGTACTAAATTGCATACAATGCCAGGTTGTGCCTTGGTAAAGGTGGAGGAGAGTGCTCCTCCCATGGTCCTGATCTTTATCCTGGTTTTAAAGTAACATTTGGAAAATCCATACGGTGTTGAGTATCTACTATGAACAATTTGTTATGAAAGTTGGTCACACTGGATCTACACACCGGTAAGATGAGAGAATCAACCTAGACTAGCCGCTGTCAGGGGTCTTGGGGAGACGTCCGCTGGGTCACAAGCATGCCAAACAGAGAGGGAAGAAGGCAGCAGTGCGAGTTTCCACAATTCTATTTGGAGCAAAGTTCCAGTTTTCCGAGTGAGAGATGAGCTATGGAGGTGAGGTCAATATGACCGATGACTGACCGACTGCCCTTTATGGAACCTTTTCTCTCGATCTTGTGTACAAAAAGGGAAGCAATCCGTTCCCCATCCCCACCCCTCCTCCCCCACCCCCCGCCCCCAGAAATGCACAGGTTGCTACCGAGCGCCATTACAGTTTGGCTCCAACGACGTGTGTAAAATTAAAGAGCTTTGAAAGAAAATAGAGAACTTTCGCTTTTTCTTTCTGTTATTGTTGTTTAGGGTAATCATACAGTTGCAGGGGGGTGGTGGGTTTGGTTTGCTGGGTTTTCTGTTTAACTTCATGCAAGTCATGCTAAGGAGCCCCTCCACCTCCCCCTCAAAATAAAATAAAATTTTAAAAAATGAAAAGAAGGAAAAGAAATCCTCTACGGTCAGTTACCATTTGGCCGTAGAAAAAGCTACGTCCGTCCTAGTACAATGCCTGGGCCACTCGGACTCGTCCGGCAAACCTGCATGGCGTGAATTTACTCTGTCCGAGGGTGAGGAGGGGCTGCAGGTCCACCCAGATGCTTAATAGCCACCAGTGTCCTCGGCCAAGCCGCCTGGTCAAGTCACTCTCACAGCCTCTGTCGGCATATACTTAGCAATGACAGGGCTTTCTTTGCAAAGATCTGTATGTAAAGAATACAATTAACACTTGAGCTTCTCTTCTTGGCTTTCCCATCCCGCTTGGTACTTAGTTTTTAAGGAAGGAGGAGGAAAGACAGAACAGCCGCATGCAGAGGCAGGCAGATTCTTCTCCAGCTGGCTTGCTTTTCCCATGCAGTGAGCCAGCCTAGCACGCCTCTTTCTCTCCCTCCTGGGGAACGGGCCGAGCCCCTACTTCTCCTCCTGCTCTGCACATCAACTCAACACCTGCATGGCTTTTGGCTCGGAATTAGTCTGAGAAAAGCAAGTCCTCGGCGGCTGTCAGGGCTCCATGAGAGCGGGGACCGGTGGATGTGAGGGGGCGCTTCACCCTCGGCACCTCCCAAAGCCTCTGGCACCTAAACCTCTGCAGGACTGGAGAATGGCTGTCACCTGTGGACAGTGGTTGCCGTGGGCTCCCTGTCCCCTGCAGGGAGCTGGGGCTTCTCCTGTCCCACACGCCCGGGGCTTCTGGCAACACAGTAAAGAGACTCTCCTCTCTGCTCTTTTGGGCCACAAAGACCGATCCAACATTCAAGATGAAGGAGCCAGGCAGCCCATGACACCTTACTGGGCGGGGCATAGCCACCTGCTTTCTCCCTACTCCTCGGGGCTGCCCCTGCTCTGGGGCATGCTAGCACCTCCACCTGGGACAAAGCCAGCTGCAACGGGGAGCATCAGGCCCTCCTCGAGGCTGGCAGCCATCCGCCATGCAGCACCATGCGGGAGTGGCACGCTGCACCGGGGTCCAAGGGACCTCTGGGCAGGGCAAAGAAGCAGGGACCAGCCTAGATCACGTGGACACAACTAAGCACTAGGGACTAGAAGGACTGTCCCTTGTCTCAGTTGTAGGCTGCCTCTCTTCTGGGTTTGCCTTTGATTTCGAATTCTGTGTTTTCTCCTGTGTATGGTTTAACCCCTTCAAATACTGGAGCAGTTGCAAATGGCCACAGGCTACAACAACTGTTGCTTCCAAAACCCAACTCCTTGTTGGACCCAGCCTGCTCACCCCGCTCGGCATGCATCTGCGTGAGCGTGTGAGGTGCTCCAAGACATGCACGAGCCGCCCAGCCAGTCCACGGCACCAAGAGAAGCTTCCTCTGCCTTCCAGGCCCAGGCCAGTGCTTGGGGCCTTGAGGTACGGTGCTCTGGGCCCCCACTTCGACCCCTTCCCCAGCCCACGGGGAAACTCTAGTATAGTAGAAGCCTTTCTCTCCAGTGGGGTCAGCCTGAAGTTCTGACTGCAAGGAGACCTTGAGCGGAGGCCACCACTGGCCCCAGCCCTCCCCAACCACAAGGGGGCGCTGACCAGGCCCAGGGCAGCGGCCAGTAGGCACTGGGGATGGAAGGGGCTGCAGAGTCCTGCTTAACCGCCTTCTCTGGGCCGGTTCTCTGTCTGCCGCTAGCACTATTCTGACCGCAAGGACCATGCCTCGGCCCCAAGCCCTGAGACCGCCTCTCTCCTCATGCTTTCCCTCCCACTGGCTTGTGGAGTCGCTTTAAAGGAAGCCTCTTCCAGAACACGGGTCTGGGGTAGCCAAGCCCACAGGGTCCTGGCCCACCCCACTGCGCTCCTCAACCAAGGGAGAGGGGGATCACTCCGCCGCCCGGCCCTGACTGGCCGTGTGCCAGAGCAGCCTGGGGGAGTCGAGGCTCCCCTGCATCCTGGGTGCCGCCCGCCTTGGGGTCCAGACCCACGGTCAGCCAGCCTGTCCCCAGCCCCCTCCCACCCCGGCTCACTACCAACCCCCAGCTGCTGGGGCCTCAGGTGCTGTCTGCCAGGCTGCCATCCCACGGGGGACAGGGACGCAGACCTGGGGGACGCCCTCCAGCCCTGCCCCTCAGCGTGCCCGCCTGCCCCTCGGCGCCCCTCGCCCGCCGCCCTGCCCACCCCTCTGCGGGAGCGCGAGGCGGCCCGGCGATGCGTAGCGCCCCGGCTTCCTCTACATACCCTTTCTCATTCCTCCACCAGGCGGGCACGCGTACTCCCCGGTTGATAAGAGGAAGCAGGGTCCGTATCTCTCGCGGGTGCCCGAGCGCGTAAAGGGCAGGCCCTCATCGGGAGTGAGGGCCTGGTCTATGTGGGGGCAGTCTTCGTTCGCCAGCGCGGCCTTCGCCACCTCCCCATTCAGTTTGGAATCTTCAAACATATAAGCAGAAGCTATTGAGACACTGAAAACTGTTTAGTGGGGGGACAGGCCAGAGGAGGGGCGTTGGCAAAGGGCAGCCCATCCCTGAGGACGGAGAGGTGGGCGGGCCCCGGGGGAGGGCCCGCGGCGGGAGCCTCGGCTCACCCAGGCAGCCTGGGGCTGCCCGCAGTGCTGCGAGGGAGGGACTCCTGGGTTCGCTCAAAGTTTGCAAAAAGATGAGCTGGTGATGGGCCGGCAGGTGCGGTGCTGGGGGCCAGCCCGGGGCCCGGGGTAGGGCCGATGAGACAGGATGGTGTGGATGCGGTCACGGGGAGGGCCAGACACAGAGCTCAGGGGAGGACAGACAGACACGCAGGAACACGCCAGTCCAGAGAGGAGGCCTTTTGGGACCCCTCTGCGGCTGACCAGAGCCCGGCTGCTCCCAGCCCCGCCCAGCCAGACCAGCTCTGCTCCATCCCCATTCAGACCCCATGCTGCCCCCCCCATCTGACCACTCAGCCTCCCCGCCCCAAATGGACCTGCTCTGGTCACTCTGTATGCCTGTCCCCCGTACAGACCAGGCCTGGCCATGCAGCCTACTCTGTCCCCACACAGACCCTCTCTGGTCACTCTGTATGCCCTGTCCCCCGTACAGACCAGGCCTGGCCATGCAGCCTACTCTGTCCCCACACAGACCCTCTCTGGTCACTCTGTATGCCCCGTCCCCCGTACAGACCAGGCCTGGCCACGCAGTCTCCTCTGTGCCCCATGCAGACCTGACCTGACCTCCGTCTGCTCCACCCCCACAGACCCGAGCTGATCTCTCAGCCTACTCTGGTCCCTGTACATGCTGAGCCAGTGTCTTCCACCCTGTGCTGCCCCCAGCAGGCCTGGTCAGCTTGCACGGGCACAGCAGGCATGTATGCATGAGGCTGTGACAGCGAGACATGGATTTGGGAGAGGCTCCCATTCCACTGGCCCCTCCGGTCAGTGTCCCCGGCAAAGCAGAGCAAATGAATGTGTAGAAGACAGCAGCAGCTGATGGACCTGGGTGGGGAAAATTCCAGTCTTGGCCTCTGTGGTAGCCTGAGAAGGAACCTGGGAGGAGGTTTGGGGGCACGTTTGGTGGGGACAGAGTGTGGCCAGGGCCAGTGGAAGCTTCTGGGGCTGGCAGAGGTAGCTCTTACTGGCCTTTGCCCCGGAGACTGAGCCTGCCCCACACTCTCTGCCCTCAGAGCAGAATCTTCCTGGCCGGGGGTGGAGCCAACTCAAACACTTCATCTAGGTGAGAGCCTGGAGCGCAAGCCCTTTTGTGGCCGAAGGAAACCAACATGGGTGTGACCACGTCAGGAGAGGCTCCCTGAAAGATTACAGAGGGGAAAAAAGCTGGAGACAACGTCCACCCGACGTGACACTCTCCCGTGATCCTGTTCACATCATGTAACTACACGCAGAAGTGATCCTTCCCCGCGTGCACACACTCAGCGTGCACGTGGGTGGGATCACCGCCCGTGTACACATCATGTCACTACAAAGAGGCAGTCAGTCAAAAGAGAAATGGACCAATCAGGTTTATTCGTAAAGCAAATGCAAAAAAAATCCCATCATAATTTTGGAACTTAAAAAAAAAGTCTCTTGTACAAGATGGCAAAGCATTTCACGTACAGTGCGTTTCTTGACAAATCCCAGGGGCTTCACTCCCCAATTTACTCTGAACCAGAAAGGCCAGTTACCAAGGTCGCTCTGACACCACGTGTCTGGGGCTGGGGCCTCTCTGGGGTCTGGGGGCTGCCTAGCACGTGGGGGTGTGTCTGCGGGCACACACGTGTGCTCACAGTCGCACCTGCCCTGCCTGCCACTCCGGTTGGCCCCATCTTCCTTCCAAGGGACTCTCTGGGCAGAGGGAGGAGGGTGCTGGGGGCGGGGAGGAAGCTAGTGTGGAGGGGAAGGGGCGAGGATGGGGAAGGGGTGAGGATGCGGAAGGTGGGGCCCACACTACGCTGCATGAATTCTCAAGGGGAGAGTAGGGATCCTCCCAGGCGGCGTCTCCATCTGGAAGGGGGGTGAGGACTGGCTGTTTGTTGGCCATCCTGTCAGCAGAGGCATCCACAGTTTGCAGTTCTCACCCAGGGGATGGGGGAGAGGTGGGTGTCCCCCTCTGCCTCCTGAGACCCTTTCTGAGTGCTGAGCCCCAACCCACAAGTCTCCCATCCCCCTGGGCTCTCAGCTCCCACAACCTTTAAAGGGTCCCAAGTTCGAGCTGGTTTTCCCTACAGGGGTGGGGCAGAAGGAGCAGCCATCAGGAAGCCTGGAGTGATGAGGGCCGGGCACCTTCCCATCCTGGGGGCATCCCCAGGACACCCCTGGGGCCTGCTTCTTTTCTCCAGCCTGACCTTTGAGGAGGGGACTCTGAGTGTGGGGGGTGTTTAAGTCTCGCTCTGTGAATGAGCCTGGCCTCCCTGGGCTGTTGGTCTATCTGCAGTGTGGGGTGCTCTCAGAAACGGGGGGCATTCTCCTCCCCAGCTCCAGAAGGGTGGCCAGAAGAGAGAGAAACCAAGGAGGGTCCAACCGTCTAAATCTGGGGAACCCGTGAAAACAGCCAATGATGTGAGGCCCTCAAGTCTCCCCCGGCTCCTGCCCCCGCCCTGTCCTGCAGCCTGCCTCCCCCGGCCCAGGGCCCCCAGCCCCCACTAGCCCCACAGGCCTGTGATGATGAAATGGCAGCATGGGCAGCGTCTCAGAGATGGTTTCCAGGCTTGAAATGGGCTGAGATGAACGTCCAAGAGAGGGTCATTTTTTTTTAAACTTTGGAGCAAGGAGAACCCGAGGCCGGCCCTCAGCCCACAGGGCTGGCTTTTCTGCCCTGGTCTCCAGGCACCGCCCAAGTACTTACTGTTCACACCAGCAGCGGGCACAGGGGAGGGGGGTGCACGCGGGTAGGGTAAGGGGGGGTCGCTGGGCATTTCCTTGGGTTTAGCCCCGAGGGATGTGCCCAGCTGGGGTCTCAGAGAAAACGTCCCAGGCTAAATGGGGACAGTCTGTGAGAGACACGAGCAGAGTACAGTCACGAGAACCGGCACAAGTTCATGCAACAAAACGAGGAGAGAGAGAGAGAGAGAAACATGATTAGTGGAGAGAGAGAGAAAGAGAGAGAATGTGAACAACACGGAAAAGAACACCCATGCCTGGCCCTCGGGGTCAGCTCATTTCTCCACTGCTTTCCCCGTATTCTGCCAGTGCCAACCCTGCAGCTGGATTCGTGCAGAAACTCGGCCCCACACCCGGCCCGGTCGGCTCTGCCCCCAGCCCGGCACCGACCCTGCCCCACGGACTAGCACCACTCACTGGGCAGCTGCCGCAGCCCAGCAGGGGAAGGTGGAAGGGCCGTGGACAGGGGACTCAGGACCCCGCTGCTCGGGGGAGAACCCCCTCCCTAAAGATGGCCCAGAGGCTGCCTTGGTAGCTCCCGGGGGCCCAGGCAGGGGCTTCTCTGGAACCTCACTGCTGCTCTACGTGCCCTGGGCAGGAAGGGAGCCTGGCCACCACCCCTCCCCCCTTCCCACCCCCTGCTCACCTACGGTGGGACCCTGCAGCCCTGGACACGGCACCACAAAGGACCGACCCACATCACAGGCGCAGAGATGGACAAGACACACGTGAATGGACGTGGCAGGACAGAGGAAGCATCTGGGCTGTCCGGAGCAGGTGGTCTGGATGTCTGACTGCAGAGGGGGAGGGAGCCCCTTTCGGGAAGAAGTGCAGCTTCCCCTGGGCCCTCAGCCCCAGGCACCACCAGGTGCCCTCCTGTCACCACCTGTGAGGTCTCACAACCAGGTGAGCGCTGGACCCTTGACAACCCTCCCAGAACAAGACCCCCAAACACTGAGGCCATGCCAGCCACACACAGAGGAGACCGGATCATCCCTGTGACAGACACACAGACTGAGCCTTCAGGAGAGACCACAGCACGGCGGAGAGGGGCAGGTGCTGCTAGCACACCGGGGGCCAGCCTGGGGGTGCCTCGGAGCCCAGCATGCCGCACTGGGCCCCGACCCAGTTTGAAAAGTGGAATTGGAGAACCCCGGGTTTTGGCAAGGCTGCTTGACTGCCCTTGGGGATGGCATGAGGCTGGAGAGGTCCTGGGGGGCTGCATCTCACCTCCCATAATTCCTGGAGAGTCCCCACATTTGCTCTCCTTGCCTGTGGCCTCCCCTCCTCTCAGACTCACCCCAACTCCTGCACATGTCGGAGCACAGCTGCAAGCAGAAAAGGCAAATGGGAAGGACTCAGGGACACAGAGGTGGGAAGGATGTCCCTAAGGACCATGCACCTCGGGGTGGGACCTAGTCTGGGTCTCACACACCAGCTTGTGGAGAGAGCAGTGTTCTGGTGAGGGATGGGGCTGAGAGCGGGTCGAGGAACTGAGGGGTCCTGGGCTGGACATCAGGGCAGCACCGATGCCACCAGGGGAAGTGAGTGCCTGGGAAGGGGGTGGGGAGGGAGTGTGGTGGGGGGTTGTGGGGGGAGAAGGCAGGAGGATCTGGGCATCCAGGCTCCAGAGGGCAAGCTTGGGAGGGCCTCAAATGCCTCATCAGCCACAGAGTGTTCAAGCCAGGGTTGTCTGGGTCTGAAACCTGGGGCCAGGGCAAGGTGGCTCCCAGGAGCAGGGCTGCCTGGGCTGGGGCGGGGCTGTGGAGCTCAGGGACTCCCCCAGGCATGCGTGGGTTCCAGGTCTGCTGCAGCATGGGAAGAGGGCTGCGTCCTTGGGAGTAGCTGGTGTGCGTGCCCGAACACACACGTCTGCACTCCTGTGTGTGTGCGCGCGCGTGTGTATCCTTGGCATATGGATAATACTGTCATTGTCTAGGAGTACAGAGGAATCTGTGCTTGCCTGGAGCGCACTGGGGATCCTTCACAGGCTGGCCTGGGGGACCCATGCTTGGGGCACCAATCCTGAGAGATCCAGTGTTGGAAAGGACACAATGCAAGGGCCAGGCAGTGCCATGGTGATGCTGCTCAGGTGATGCCACTCTTCCTGTTGGGCCCACAGTGAAGCTGGGGGCTAGGCCTGCCCAGACCCTCCCCCAGAGCCCCAGGAACTTCCCTTGCCCTGACGGTGGCTCCTGAGGTCGAATGGCTAGCTAATTAATCCAAAGCAGAGAGGCAGGGACCCCTGTTTTAGCCTCTGACACCCCTGCCCACCCCCTGGCCCAGCCCAGGACACTAGCCATGTTCTTGTCAGGTGCCTACAGGAATATCAGGAAGGGGAGGGTGTGGGGCAGGGCTAAGGGGCTGGAAAGCCACCACGGCCAGAGGAGTCAGTCTTGGGGGCACTGCTGTGGCCGGCATAACTATGGGATGAAGCCAGACGGGATCAGGAGAGAGTGGTGGGTCAGAGAGTGTGTCAGCAGGGACAAAAACCAATCATCTGCTGGGGGAGGCCACCCAGACCCGGGGAAACTTCCTCACCAAGGGCTGAGCTCACCTGCAGGCCCCTGCCAGACCTGGGCACGGGGATGTCCTTTGTAGACTAAATGCTACCTAAGCTCTCATACCAACCTCTCGCTCACCCGGGTACTCTTCCTTACTCAGTGTTGTCACTCTTCTCTGGGTCATCTGTTCCTTTGAAATCCCTGTGTCCACAGAATAAGTCGATGGTATTCCATGGGTAGAGGTAGACTATGGGCTTTTATATCTTCGGACCAGAGCCCCATGATCAACTTTATGTGCTATGTGCAGGTTCTCATAAAACTGAGATAGTCCCATAACGAACCACTAGCCATGGAATATTAGAATATATCCCACGGTGACTAGTATTGTTTCATGGCCCCCCTCCCCCCTCCCCGACCCCAGTGAATTCACGGGAAAGTGGTTGTACACTGGCTGGGATGTCTGTATTGCTGCTGCAGTCCCTACCGCCGGAAATGGGGAGAACCCTCGGTGGGAGGCTGTTGCTGGTCTGTAGCGCTTTCATCTAAGCTGCCCAGGGTGGTGGCCCCCTCTAGTCCTTTGCTCACCAGCCACTTCCATCAGAAGGTCACCGGAAACTCCCACTCGACCATCAACCCAAACAGACAACGTGAAAGCTAGAGTCACTCCAACAGGTTCCTAAAGATAAACGCTAAACTCTAGAGTGGTGGTAGAAGATGAGTTGGTTCTGCATGCTGCGGGGTAAGTAAGCTTGTCACGGAGGGCTACAGGCGTCTCCAAGGGAGGGTCTGGAGCTAGGCAGCCGGAATCAGAGCAGGAATTCTACTCGGCTATGGAGACAGGCTCTGTTGGGGGCGAGAATCCTTGCTCCTGCCTTTGCAAGGGACCCTCCTGCCCAGATCCTATGCACCGTTTCTGCCGTCCTCACAGCCCCAGGGGAGCGGTGGGAAGGACCAAATCGAAAGTTGTCTGGCATTTCCGATCACACCCGCCCCCGCCCTGCCCCAGCACTGGGTCAGAAGCCTGAGTCAGGGACTCACGCTCGACTCCTGCCCACCTGGGCAGCAGCCCCCCGGGCTCCTGCTAAGATAGTCCTCAGCACCCTCGCGGCCACGCCGGCTCTTCAGAACATCACGAGACCAGCCGCGTCAACCTCGTTCCCCAGGGCCACAGTGAGGTTCCTCTAGCAGGCTCTTGCCTTCTGAATTTAGCTGCCCAGCCTCTCCCTGGGCCCCCAGGCTCCACGCCTCGAGACTGAGCGCGGGGTCCCGGGTCGCCCACGGAACTAAGGAAGCAGTCTGACTGGATCTGGAATCATCGCTACAGGGAGAGGAGGTGAAAGGTCAGATCGACATGCCTCTAAGAGGTTTCCTACCTGCTCTGTTAATTTCTAAAATTTCTTCCTGGGCCAGCGGACATGTGTCACTCTGAGTACTGTGGTGCGGAGAGTTTACGACAGATTTACAATAATTGGGAGATCCCAGCTGCGGTGGCCGCGGAATATGCTTCTTTTTTTTCTTTGGTAGTTTCTGCTTAGCCATGGCTAGGGAGTAGTACATCCCGAAATTGTTCACGATGACGGGCACAGGCATGGCGATGGTGAGCACGCCGGCCAGCGCGCACAGCGCCCCCACCAGCATGCCGGACCACGTCTGCGGGTACATGTCTCCGTAGCCCAGCGTCGTCATGGTGACCACAGCCCACCAGAAGCCGATGGGGATATTCTTAAAGTGCGTGTGCTCACTGGCGCTGGGGTCATTGGGCTGTGCCCCTATCCTCTCGGCATAGTAGATCATGGTGGCAAAGATGAGCACGCCCAGGGCCAGGAAGATGATGAGGAGCAGGAACTCGTTGGTGCTGGCGCGCAGCGTGTGGCCCAGGACCCGCAGGCCCACGAAGTGGCGGGTCAGCTTGAAGATGCGCAGGATGCGCACGAAGCGGACGACGCGCAGGAAGCCCAGCACGTCCTTGGCCGCCTTGGAGGACAGGCCGCTCAGGCCCACCTCCAGGTAGAAGGGCAGGATGGCCACAAAGTCAATGATGTTGAGCGAGTTCTTGATGAACTCCACCTTGTTGGGGCAGAAGACGACGCGCATGAGGAACTCGAAGGTGAACCAGACCACGCAGACGCCCTCGATGTAGGTGAGGAAGGCCTCCGTCTCCGCTTCCCTGTAGTAGCGCACCTGCGTGCCATTGCGGACGTTCTCGATCTCCGTCTTGTTCACGATGGGGTTGAAGCGCTCGTGCGTCTCCAGGCAGAAGGTGGTGATGGAGACCAGGATAAAGAAGAGGGAAGCAAAGGCCACATACTGTGGGGAGAAAGACATGGTGTCAGGGGGGAGGCCCGCCCAGCGTGGGGAAGCCTAGGGCGCCGTGTCCAGGCAGGGGGCCAGGCCAGGGAGGACGCCTGCGCAAGCCCCCTGCGGCAAGACCCAAGCTGCCGTCCCACATTTCCCTCCGCAGGGCGCGAGGGATGTGTGCTGCTGCCAGGCCTGGCCCTGGAACCCCACTACTCACTCTTCCATGCTCTCTTTCTCCCGCCCAGTGCCAGCCAAACTCAGAAGCCCTGGGGCCAGCAGGGTCACTGGAGGGAAGGAGCCCGGGTCCCTGAAAAGAAGGCCATCCACTAAGTACCCTCATCCAACTGTGACCCGAGTGGGAAATAAGCTTCCATTGTGTTAAGCCACTGCGATGTGGAGGTGATTCGTTAAAGCGTTTAGCTACCTTGACTAATAAAGGTGACCCAGCTTGCTGCCGCTGAAATTTGCAAAGAAATGAGAGGGTGCAGCTAGAGTGGCATCAAGTCCCTCAAAGGCCAGACCTCCCACCTTTCCTTCTTCCTATTCTAGTCTACTTGCCACCATTTCCATGGGTCTGTACCTCACTCAAGGTCTCGTTCAGGTTCTGTCCTACCTAGAACTGCAGAAGATGCACATCTGCCCCAGGGCCTTAGGTGACTTTTTTTTTTTTACCCCTCCCTCTATCTTTCTAGAACTCGCACCACCAACTTCATGGTGAGTTCCTCATCCTCGGAGGTATTGAGATAGAAGCTAAAATGATCATTTGTCAGAGCTGCTGTTTAAGGGTTCGGGCATCAGGAGGGGTCTCCAAAGGTGCTATAAGCCTTGGGGTCTGCTTCTCCCTGGCAGTTTGCCAGCCCAGGGCAGGGGTATGAGGGGGAGGGAGGAGGAAGCTGCTGGGGGCTGGGGCTTTCCCAAATTGGGCAAAAAGAAAATGGCCAGGATAGCCCAGCCTATCTAGAACCACCTGCTCTGGCCCTGGGCCCTCTGGAGAGAGGTTCCCAAGAACTTTGGTTTGGTTTGGAGGCCCCATCCCATGACCCCTAGGTTTTTCTAGCCCTCAGCAGACATGGGGGTAGCAGACGAGACAGAATCAAGCAGCTGAGTTTCAAACACTCCTGCTCAGACTGAATTCTGGACAAGGTCTCCAGCCAGGTCCCCCAGGACTCTAACAAACTGTGGCCTCCCTTGGCCATGCCCTGGGCAGATGGAACCTGGGCCAGACAGCTGTCTTCCAGGGCCCAGACGGCCACTCCTGCCTGCATGTTCCCACTGCTCCCCTCCTCTCTGGGTCCCCTTCTCCCTGCCTGGCCAAGACAGCCCATGGCCAAAGCACCGCTATCTCCCTGAAGACAGCTCTGGGCTACGGTCTGGAATGGGTGACACCTTTGTTCTCCAGGGCTGCCCTCATAGATAATTGAGGCATGCCTAAGTCCCACCTTGTATCAGCAGCAGGAGGCCATGCTGCCCCTAGAAATCACCTTAGTTTTCTTGATGCCTCTCCCCTGCTGTGCAGGGGTGTCCCCTGGAAGTCCCAGAGCAGTCTTGTCTGGGTTGATCATGGCCACAGGGCCTGGCTCTGAACCAGCAGGAATCTGGGCACCAAGAACTATGTGGACCTTCTAAATAGCATTCTGGGCTGGGGGAGGGGAAAGGGAAGGAGAAGGGACCAGATCAGCATTTCAGAGTGACAGAGTAAGAGCCGCCTTTAGAGATGAGCTGCTCCAAGATACCACATGGTGCAGATGAGGAGCCTGAGGCCCAGAAACAGGGAGAGATCTGTCCAAGCTACAAAATACAGGACATTAATAGTCCTGTTAGTTTTAGAGCATTGTGCAATTTTCAGAAAACTTTCCCTTAGGCTACTATCAGGTGTGATCCATGTGCAGCCTTCCTCCCAGCCACCTAACCCTCCTTTCTTCACCCATTGTCATCCTTCCTTCTTTCCTCTCGCCCTCCCTCCCATCCATTCATCCTTTCTTACTTCCATTCATACACCCATCCATCCACTCACTCTTCCTTCCTTCCGTCTTCTCCCCCTTACTTACATGTCCAGTCATGTTTCTTCCCTTCCATCACACATTCCTTCTTCTTCCCTTCCCTCCTCTTTTCTTTTTTCCTGCCTTCCCTCCCTCTTCCCTTCCTCCCCTCCCTCCCATCCATCCATGCACCCCTGCCTCACCAGGTTGTGCCGGGCACAGAGTTGAAGAGGGCCTCAGTCCAGCCTCAGGGGGCTCCCTGGCCAGCTCAGGCTGAAGAGCACCCCCGGAGACCAGAGCAATGCAGTGGACTGAAAAGATGGGCCCCTCAGCCCCGTGAAGTAGGGGAGTGATTTGTGCACACTTGAGAGAGGCAGCGTAGAGGCTTAAAGCCGGGTCTTCCAAATCCAGAAAGCTTTTCTTCCAGGGTCCAGAAAGGTCAGACCTGGGTCACAGCTGTGGCCCTTAGTGGCAGACCACAAAAGCAAAATGGAAGCAACTGGAAGGGGCCACTACCTTGGACGCAAGTTCGAGCTCTTTCCATTGGCTGTCACCAAAGCTCTTGGCGCTAAAAAACACATCCTGGTCTGGCCCCAGATTCTCTATGGAGGGCCCCATCTTGGCGCTTGGCATTCACAGCCCAGACTCCCTAAGAGCAGGTCTGGCCCTCCTGCCACACCCCTGCCCTGGCCTTCGTGTGACAGGAGGAACAGGCACACTGAAGGTGTCCGAGGGGTGCCAACAGGGCCCACTGCCAGCCTGGGCTCCAATCCTGCCCAGTAGTGGGAGGCAGGAAGCAATCCCCTCCTCCCTGACCCACCCACCAAGACATCCTCCTTCCTCCCAACCCTCCCACACCCACCTCTGCTGTGCCCCCTGCTCATATGTGACTCTGTCAATAGGGTCACTGCCACCAAAGCAGAGTTTAGCTTCAGCCTGGGCCACCAGCCCACCCTCTAGGCAGCTTCCAGAGGGAGCCACCCATTGGAATCCCAGCTCTGTCCATGCACCCCACAGAGAAAGGCCAAGATTCCTCAGCCTGGCATGTGAGGCCCTCCACGCCCTGGCTCAATGAACTTCCCAGGGTCCTCTCCCTGCATGCACCCAACACCCTTGCCACATGCACCTCTCTGCCATTTCTGACCTCAGAGTGTCTCCCCGGCTCTGTGTCTGCACCTGCTGTGCCATCCACCAGAGTGCCCATGCCGATCTCTGTCTGGAAAAATCTCGCTCATCCTTCAGGGCCCTGCTAAGTAGCCCTTCCCCTGGGGTGAGGCTTCCCTTCACAGCTGTGGCCCTTAGGAGGGAGCAATGAAGGAAATTCCCAAGGAGTCTAAACTCCCCCAGGGAGGCAGCAAATCTATCTCCAACTCTGGTTCTTCAGTGCTCTGGGAGGCTCACGGGAACAGCCCAGACAGAGCACTGATGTCCCGGGAGCTTTCAACTCCCAGGTGCCCCCACAGGCCCTCAGAGCTCTCATCTCAAACGTCTCTCTCACAGTATAGATCCTGAGGGGGAAACTGAGGCCCAGAAAGAGGTCAGGACTTAACAGATTGGGGTAGAAAAATCTGATCAATGAACAGACTGTCTAGATTTTCTCCTTTCCAGGCCCCAATGCCCAAGGAGTGAGGGCTGGAGGGCAGGCAGCAGAAGCCAGGCCCAGGCCCAGACAGGAGGACTTCTCCCCCAGGGAGACCCAGGAGAGGTGGAGGATGGGCCTCCTGCCCTGCCCACACCCCCTGGGCACCTTCCTTCCCAGCAACATCCGGGTCCAAGTGGACCCTTAGGCAGGTATGGAGGAAGGTCCTCCCACTTGCTCAGACCCCAACATTCTAAGCCTGGAGACCAGGAAGAGGTCAGCCACAGGGCACAGCCACAGCAAGAGCAGCCAAGCCCCCAGCTCCTCCTGCCCATCTGCCGGGGCTAGCTGAGCACAGGAAGGGGAAAGGAAGAGGCTACCAAAGCTTGAGGACCTATTATGTGGCTTTAATCCTCACACCAACCTGATGAGACAGGCGGTCATATCCCCGTTGCATCATGAAAGAAACTCTTATACAGAGAGGTTCAGGGACTAAGCCAAGGTTAAAGCTAATGAAGAGTCTGAGACTTGGACCCAAGTTTGTTGAGCTCCAAAAACCAAGTTTTCCCCACGACCAGAGTTGCCAGAGCTCTTGGGGCTAAAACCACAGCCCCGCCCACTGGATAGGTGGCCCCTGATTATGTCTGGATGGTTCCATGTAGGAGCTTGGTATGTACAGCCCAGACTCCCCAAGGGCAGGCTATGCATGTCCCCAGTGATGGAGGAGCAGGGGGCCTTGATTGAGGCTGGAGCACAGCCACGCCCGAATCCTCATTGCTCAGGACCCGCTAGTACCTGGGGCAAGAGCAGCCCCTTGGGTGGGGACACTGCCCCACCTTGTGCAGGGAATCAATGCCAACAGCAGCGTTGGGTGGTCTAGCCTGTACCCCTACCTGGCCTGCCTCCTTGCTGACTGGGAGAGAAGATCTCAACTTATTCAGGGAGCTCAGCCAGAGGGAGAGGTGAGGGAATGGGGGTCAGCGGACCCCTGGCAGGGAGGGAACCTCGGGGCAGCCCACCTCAGAGCAGCCTCTGCAGCAACCCTGAGCTGTCACCCCCAGGGCTGTAGGGGTCGCAGGCAAAGGCAGGGGCCTGCACCCCACGTGAGGTGCCGGCTATCTGCTTCCCAGTCCCCAGTCACCCCGAGACACAGACACACACAACGACCCAGAGTATACCCCTCACCCATTACCTAAGCACAGGCGCTGTGTACATGGGCACACAAACTACAGCACAGTGTTCTGACCACACACAAGGAGCCCATGTAGAGCTAACTGAGACACACCGCTGCACACCAACAGGAAACACTCAAGTGCTGTACCGCAAGGCACGCATGCACACACACACACACACACACACAAAACCTGTGCGTGCACACTCGGCTGATGCTGCAGCAGCAACCTGAGACCCCAGGCACTGCTGCCCATCGGCCTCTGCTTTGCACAGACAGCTCCCTGCCCGCCCCCTGCCCGCCCCCTGGGTGGCAACTGACAGTGTCTGTCCCTCTGTCACAGGACAGGCAGCTCCAGCCTGCCTCTCCTCTGTCTCCTCAGCCTTCCCTGATACCCTCATTCTGCCTGTGTGGGCGGTGCCAGCTCCAGGGCTTCCCATCCCCAGGCCCTGCCCATCATCCACGGGCTTCCTGATTTCGTGTCACCTGCCAGACCTCATCTCCTTTCTCCACCCCACCCCAATCTCCACCACACCCAGGATCCAGGCCAGCCATGAGGCCAGTCCCTCCTGGGCTGCTGTCTGACTGGGGCCACGAAGGGAGTCTGCTAGGCCTCCCGCCAGGCAGCCCTGGGGCAACTGTCACCCAGCCTGGCCCCCGCAGTGGCCACCCTGTAGAGTCTCAAGACAGCGCAGGCGAGATTGGCTGACAATGCGGCATAAATCCAAGCTGGTAGTTTCTGGCCTTTTTTTTTTTTTTCCAGAACCAAATCACAAACCATGAGAGACCCACCAATTGTGTTCTAGAAAGTGGTAGCCATGGCAACAGAGCAAGGCATCCCATTTCTATGGTAACCAGGGTGGTGAGGCTGTTGGCTGTAAAGTCAGACAAACCTACTAACGATCTGTTGACTTAAGAAGATGTTTTATAAATCACCAAGTTATTTTTATCAAAACCCCACCCCTGAAACCATAAATCAGAAAGGCAATTTACTATCTATTAAAATGACCAATATGTGCTATGACTTTCACTTATGAATTATTTATGCCACAGTCATCTTTAGAAAATTGTGCTTGCCTTTCGGAGCCGTTCAGGGGTTCGCCGTGGGGATCTGTATTCTCGCAGTCTGGCATTTCAGGAACAAGGCGAGAGTTGTAATGTGGTGCAGGGACCGACACTGGTGTGGCCGCTCACTCACTGTGTGACCTTGGCAAGTGACTTCCCCTCTCTGGGTCTCACTTCCATCATCAGTACAGTGAGGGTTGGACTCAGTCCCTTCTGAGGATTCTGAGGCGGGGCAAGGCTGCAGGCAGTGGGGCGCACCGCAGCTAAGCAGGGGAGCCCTGGCCCATATCCAAGCCTCAGGCCCCCAGAGGCTTCAGGTCAGTTTTTCCGCCTAATTAAATCTGCCCAGCGGGGGTGTGCAGCATTTGAGTTAATCCATGCGGAGTCAGTGATGCAGAGCAGGCGGGATGGCCAATTGTCCTAAATAAATTGTCAGTTGAGTTGGGTTTGGAAACTGAATTAGACTCGTCTGGACTTCCTCGGTCTGGGCACACCCACGGTGCGCTGCGCTGGCTGAGGGCTGCGGGGGAGGTTGGAGGGGAAAGGGAGGGTCTTTGGGGTCCAGTCCCTCCTTTGTTCTAGCAATAAATGCCTCCGCCATCAAGCCCGAGCACTGTCCCCTGAGCACTGAGTCTGGGTGCCAGCTGCTGCGCCTGGCTCGGGGAGCGGTGGGCGGGAGGAGCTCCCCAAGGTGCTCCGTGGTGGGTGTGAGTGAGCGTGTGTGCGTGTGCGCCAAGAACAGGGCCATGTGGGAGCCTGTTTGGGGAAGTCTGTGTGGGGAGAGTGCTGGGGGACAGGCAGCGTGTAAGTGCGGAGTAGGTGTGTCACCTGTGAATGTGACCTGACTCTAGGCCTGTGCCAGTGGTCGCTATGCGGGGTGTAAGTGATTCATGAGGGTGGGAGAAGCGTGTGCGTGGACATGCATGGGGTGTGGTGGGGGGACATATATGGGGTGTGTGTGTGTATGGAGTGTGTGTGGGGGACTATGTATGGGGTGTGGTGCGTGTGTGCACATGTAGGGGGACATGCTTGGCGTGTGTGTCGGGTGCATCTTCTAGAGCAATCAGGGTCTGGCTAGACACTCTGACCATGTGTTCTCTGACTCGAGACCCAGCTCAGGGACCTGTCCCTTCTCCATGCCAGAGACGGTCACTCACACACTAGCTCAGGAGTGTGCCCCTTTCCCTGGGACTGTCCCCGACTGGGAGAAAGAGGATAGACAGGATGGGAGTCTGAGCGGGTCCAGGCGGAGGCCGCAGGGAGGCCGGGATAACCCAGCTCGGGATCCCCTCGGCCCTCCGCAACGACACTCTCAGTCCCGGGTCCAGTCTGGGCGCGGGAGGAGCAGGGCCAGAAATGGCAGCGCCCAGGCCGCAGGGAGCTCAGACACCCAGAGACACTGCCTCTTGGTGAACTCATTCTCATGACCTGCATCTAGGTCATACCAGAAAGGGCCACCCCCACAGCTGGTCTGGCCAATCCTGAGGTGGCAGAGGTTCCCACGGTGCTTTCATTCCAAGATGCACATTTTTTCACATTTTTAAAATTAAACCATATCATAAAATGAATGCACACATTCTTAAAATAGTATTTCTGCCTATATCTCCACGTGTCATAAGTTGACGGTACCTTGGGTGTGTTGAAACATGGTCGTTAGAAACCCAGACCACCATGACGAGACAGGAGGCCACTAGAGGATCTGGGTGCAAAAGCTGCCCCTTGGGTCGGAATGGAGAAGGGGAGGCATGGGAGGGAAGGGACCTGTCCACGGTTGCAGAGCCCTCAGGATGACCAGAGAGGGGAGCCGCGTTCTCCCGAAACATCAGCACTGGGCCCCCATGTGGGATTCTCGTCATGGAGCCTTTGCTTAAGCAGGACGCCCCGCTCCAGGGCCTCTGATCCCCGGTCCCGCCTGCCTTCAGGATCCCAGGTCAACGCTGCCCAAGCTGGAGGCAGCAGCTGGAGCACAGATGGCAGGACCTTGAAGTCACACCCACCTGAGTTTCAGGCCTGGCTCAATGGGGTGACCATGGACGAGTCACTGCCCCTTTCTGAGCCTTCACTGCCCGCCCCCCTGGTGGTGGCGGTGATGAAATGAAGTCACACTCAGAGAGTAAGAAGGCGGTATTCGAACACATCACTCAGTCCCCACACCAAGTATCCCACCCCTTGACCCTGGCTGGGCCTGGTCCTCCCCCATCACAACCGAGCGCTTAGGAGCAGAGCGTCTCCAGTGTAGAAAAGCCTAGAATTTTACAGTCATGGAATGGAAACTGCTGAGCTATGAGGCACCTGGGAGCCTGAGGCACAAAAACCACCACTGTCATTGAGAGAGCCACCGCATCCCAAGCGCACCCCGTGTGGTGTGAGTGAGGCTGAGCCTGGCCCTGACCAGCCTGGCCAAGGAGTACACGAACCCAGCCTGCCGGCAGGGTCACCCAGGTCCTGGGAAGGGTGTTCCCTGGGGGCAGCCGCAGAGAGACCCAGTGGAATGGGGTCCCAGGAGGAGTCACAGGGAGACTCTAGCCACAAGGAAAACTTGCTGGGGGCCAAACCCAGACCCCCCAGGAGTCTGGTGCGGAACGAGGAGGCTGGAGTGGGCAGAGTGTGATGGGGAGGGAGGGAGCGGAGGGTGCGGAGACAGTGACTGAGTGGAGACACAAACGCAGAGTCCCTGAAGACAGGGATGGGTTCAGTAGGTAAGGGCAGGAACAGAAATTCTTCCATTTGTGCTCTACGTGGCTCCCATGGTGCCAGCCCGTCCTGACATTTGGGGTCCCTGAGGCCAGACGAGACCCCAGTCCCAGGCAGTTCTGATGTATAATGAACCAGGTTAGGCACTGGGAAGCAGACAGCTTGGTGGAAGGAAGAGAGTTCTAGGCTTGGCTGCAGAGACCTGAATTCAAATCCCAGCTCTGTCACCAGCTGTATGACTACAGGCTAGTCACCTCTTGGAGACTCAGTCCATCATTCTTAAAATAGGGACAAATTAGAACATACTCCAGGAAGTAAGACAACATTGAGGGGGACAGGTCAGGTGCCTAGGGCTTCCCTGGATCCAGGGCAGAATTCAGGGGCAGGGAGAAGCCCCAAGATGCCAGCTCCTTTGTACACTGGTATTCTAGGATTTGGGCCAAGGCTTGCTTCCCTCCGCAAAAATCCAGACACAGCATTTTGTTTTTTGTTTTTCCCAAATTACCAGGGGGAGGGGATGGGGAGGGCAGTGAGGGCACAGCAACAGCTAAAGGCAGAGATGTGTGCAATGTTAGGTTTTCCCCCTAGTTGTCTCTGCTCCTGCTACCACTTGCCTGCTGAGAGACCAGGAGCAAATGACAGCTTCATGAGAGCCAATGCATGGCCCACACAACCTGTTTCCTGTGGACAAGGCCAGGCTGTGTCCCAGACCCCATCCTGCAGCCTCCAGTGCTTGAGGGACATAGTCCTCAGGGGAGGGTGATTCCACGTTGCCCGCTCACGGGGTTTCCCACCCGAGCCCCTGCCCTGGGGCCGAGAGGAACTGAGGCTCAGGAGGGCAAGGACACCCAAGGTCACACAGCCAGAGCTGCCAACTTCCCGGCCTAACTTTGGCGACAAGGTGAAGGATGACAATAGCACTGGGTGTCTCCAGCAGGCCTTGCTTCTGGAGTGTCCCATACGTTGTCATTTACACCTCACGCCAGCGGGACAGGGTAAGTTGTATTGCTGTCACTCCTTTTCAGATGAGGAGTCTGGAGTTTAGAGAGGCAAAGAATCTCGCTGAGCTCTCAGGGTCCCCAGCAGTGGATCAGCGCGCCTTGGCTCTGCAGCACCACACCTCACTGCCTCCTGCAAGCCCCTCTAAGCAGCCAGGCCACACAGCTCAAGTCGGCACGCCCGTGCCCTGTCAGCCACCAGCCGGGTACAGAGGGCACAGGGGCTGGAGAGGTGTGGGCCGTGCTGTCCCCGACTGCTTTCTACAGTCCCACAGGCCAAGAAGGCTGAGTGTGGGGCCCCAAAAGGCCGGATCAGAGCCAACATCCCGCCTGTCTCTGGGGCCTGAGAGGCCGCAGACAGTAAGCAGGGGAAATGGCAGGGGTCTCCTCTCACCTCTCCCATTAGCATCTTGGAGAAATACCAATATCTCAATTGGGAAATTCCTCGTATATTTCAGGACTTAGAACAAGCAGGTGTCTCCTACTATACCTGTCTATTAGTAAATGATGACTCTGCAACCCTTCACATTTCCTCTTTTGCTCTTACTGCCAGGAAGCTCAGCTAAATTTAGTGCTCAATTCTGAGCTAATCCTTTACCTGGGTTTGGTGTGTAGCTATTTCTTTTCTTCATTATACTATTCTTATTTTTCCTTCTTTAATTTCAAAGATTCTGTTGTAGGTCTGCCCTTTGTGTCTCAAACTTTCTTTTGAGTAAGCCACAGATTGGAATAAGGAATACATGAATAAGGCTGCGTGCAGTGGTTCACATCTGTAATCCCAGCACTTCGGGAGGCTGAGGAAGGAGGATTCCTTGAGCCCAGGAGTTCAAGACTGGCCTGGGCAACATAGTGAGACCCCAACTTTATAAAAAATAATAAAAACAAAATTAGCCCAGTGTGGTGGCACATGCCTGTAGTCCCAGCTACTCTGGAGGCTGAGTTGGGGGGATCACTTGAGCCCATGAGTTTGAGGCTGCAGTGAGCTATGATGATGTCACTGTGCTCCAGCCTGGGCAACAAAGCAAGACCCTGTCTCAAAGGAAAAAAAAAAAAAAAGAAAGAAAGAAAGAAAAAGAAATACATGAATGAGACTCCCAGATCAGGAAGTAAGTAGGAAGCTACCCTATCTATATAGGGTATGCAGGCACACCTCTTTTTATTGCACTTCACTTAGTTGCACTTTGCAGATATGGCATTTTTTACAAATTCAAGTTTTTTACAAATTTGTGGCAACTCTGTTGAGTGAGTCTATCAGCACCATTTTCCCAATAGCATGTGCTCACTTCGAGACTCTGTGTCATGTTTTGGTTATTATAGCAATATTCACACTTTATCATTATTACTATTATATCCATTATGGTGATCTATAATCAGTGATCTTTGACGTTACTATTGCAATTGTTTGGGGGCGCCACGAACCACACTGATATAAGGTGGCAAACTTAATTGACAAATGTTGTATGTGTTCTCACTGACCCCCTTACCAGCCGTTCCCTAGTCTCTCTCTCCCTCCTCGGGCCTCCCTATTCCCTGAGATACAACAGTATTGAAATGAGGCCAATCAATGACACAAAAATTGTCAGTAAGTGTGAAAGTGAAAGGAAGAGTTGCACATCTCTCACTTTAAATCCAGAGGTAGAAGTGATTAAGCTTAGTCATTAAGCATGTTGAAAGCTGAGATAGGCCCAAAGCTAGGCCTCTTGTGCTAAACAGTTAGCTAAGTTGTGAATGCAAAGGAAAAGTTCTTGAAGGAAATTAAAAGTGCTACTCCAGTGGACATATGAATGACAGAAAATCAAACCAGTCACAACGTTCCCTTAAGCCGAAGCCTAATCCAGAGCAAGGCCCTAACTTTCTTCAATTTTATGAAGGCTGAGAGGGGTGAGGAAGCTGAGGAAGAAAAGTTGAAAGCTAACAGAGGTTGGGTCACGACATAAATAAGTAAATAAGCTGTCTCCATAACCTAAAAGTTCACGGTGAAGCAGGAAGTGCTGATGGAGGAGCTGCAGCAAGTTATCCAGAAGATCTAGCTGAGATCACTGATGAAGGTGGCTACACTAAGCAAGTGATTTTCAGTGTAGGCCAAACAGCCTTCTGTTGGAAAAGATGCCATCTAGGACTTTCATGGCTAGAGAGGAGAAGCCAATACCTGGCTTCAAAGCTTCAAAGGACAGGCTGACACTCTTGTGTGGGGCTAATGCAGCTGATGACTTGAAGTTGAAGCCAGTGCTCATTTACCATTCTGAAAATCCTAGGGCCCTTAAAAATTAGGCTAAATCTAAATCTATGCTGCCTGTGCTCTAGAAATAAAAAAACAAAGCCTGGATGACAGCACATATGTTTACAAGATAGTTTACTGAATATTTTAAGCTACATGTTGAGACCTGCTACTCAGAAGAAAAGATTCCTTTCAAAATATTACTGCTCATTAATAATGCACCTGGTCACCCGAGAGCTCTGATGGAGATGAACAAGGAGATTAACGTTCTTTTTGTGCCTGCTCACACAGCATCTATTCTGCAGCCCATGGGTCAAGGAGTAATTTCGACTTTCAAGTCTTAGTATTTAAGAAACATACTGTATAAGACTATAGCTGCCATGGATAGTGATTCATCTGACGGATCTGGGAAAAGTAAATTGAAAACCTTCTAGAAAGGATTCACCATTCTAGATGCCATGAAGGACATTCATGATTCATGGGAAGAGGTCAAAATATCAACATTAGCAGGAGTCTGGAAGAAGTTGACTCCACCCCTCAGGGATGACTTTAAGGGATTCAAGACTTCAGTGGAGGAAGTCACTGCAGATGTGGTGGAAACAGCAACAGAACTAGAATTAGAAGTGGAGGCTGAAGATGTGACTGAATCGCTGCAATCTCATGATCAGACTTGAACAGATGAGGAGTTGCCTCTTATGGATGAGCAAAGAAAGTAGTTTCTTGAGCTGGAATCTACTCCTGGCGAAGATGCTTTGAACATTGTTGAAATGACAACAAAGGATTTAGAATGTGACATAAACTTAGTTGACAAAACAGCATCCGGGTTTGAGAGGATCGACTCCAATTCTGAAAGAAGTTTTGTGGATAAAATGCTATCAAACAGCATTGCGTGGTACAGAGAAATCTTTTGTGAAAGGAAGAGTCAACCGAAGTGGCAAACTTCATTGCTGTCTTATTCTAAGAAATTGCTACAGCCATTCCACCCAACCCTCAGCAACCACCGCCCTGATCAGTCAGCAGCCTGCAACATCAAGGCAAGACCCTCCACCAACAAAAAGATACGACTTGCTGAAGGCTCAGATGATTGTTAGCATTTTTTAGCAAAAAATTATTTTTGAATTGAGACATGTACATTGATTTTTAGTCAGAATGCTATTGCACGATTAACAAAGTACAGTAGAGTGTAAACATAACTTTTATATGCACGGAGAAACCCAAACATTTGTGTGACTTGCTTTATTGAGATATCTGCTTTATTGCAGTGGTCAGAACAGAACCCTCAATATCTCCGAGGGATGCCTGTATAGGCCTCCCGAGGGGGCAGTTCAATGGTCCCCTCGGCAGTGACCTTGAGATAGACGTCTCTGTTGGTCACCACCAGTGATGGGAAGCTCATGAGGCCACTCATTCTGTCAGCTCTGAGAGACATGCATTTCTTTCATGTTTAGGTCAACCTTCTGCTCCTTTCTCCCTGCAGTCTCAGGTCTGCCCTCTGGGGTCACACACACCTGCTCCTCTTCCTCCCGGGGCTGCCCCTGAGACATCCCTCCCGCGGGCCAGGCTTCCCTCGGGCTTCCTGCACGCTCCTTCTCTTGGGACATCTCCCCTGGCCTGTGTCAGAGCCCACTTTTGTTAAGCACTCACTGCAATGCAGCTAAACGATGACACGTTTTACCCGTTAATCCTCACAGCCACCTTGGCCACAGGATATTTAACTTTGTTGAGCCTCACTGTCTTGTGCTATACAGTAATAGCAGCATGCTCATCAGAGCACAGGCACTTTACAAACATTATCCCATTTATCTTTAAAAACCTCCCTGGGGAAGGTATCATCACCTTCATTTTGCAGATAAGAAAAATGGAGCTTCAGGCTGGTTAGGACATGTGCCCAAAAACCCCACATAGCTTGGAAGCGGCAGGCAGGATTTGAAACCAGGTCTCTCTGCCTCCAAAACCACTCTGCTATACTTCCACTTATAACTCTCCTTCACACCTATCCCAGGTAGTCCTAGGAGGAAGACATTAGTCTTATCGTTTTGATGACAATGGGCACAGCCTTCTTCAGTTTACAACACATCCTCACATTTTGAATCCCATATGAACACCACGCACACACACACACACACACACACACACTCTCCAGCTGGGTCGTCAGCAGAGCAGTCTTGATTGCCTCCATGGGGTAGACGAGAACACTAAGGCTCCAAGCTTCACGGAGGAGCTAGGAATGGGTCCACTAGGAATTTACTAGGAAATTTCCCTCCAGTGCACACTGGTGTGTTTGCATCGACTCCCAATAGGGATGTGCGTGTGTGTGTGTGTGTGTGTGTAATGAGTGTGTTTGGAGAGAGAGGAATAAAAAGATGCCCCCAAGAGGCACAGCTCAGGGAGGGCAGAGGTCATAGCCCAGGTGGGACCAGAGTTGACTGTCCACGTGCGTCCATCCTACAAATATTCATGCCTTATCCCAGGCTTGTGCAGGGTGAGCAAAAACAGCCACAGTTCCTGGGGGTGGGGTGGGGGAGACTTACATTTACCAGATAACCATACAAGCACATATGTTCCTACGTGAGGTGACAAGGGCCTCGAGGGGGATGCATGGGCATTTGACAGGCTTTTAACAAGAACTGCCAGGAGGAAGTGACAACTGTGCAGACGTCGGAAGGATGGGTAACAATCCACTGGGGAAATACGTGGTGCAAGGAAGAGCATTCTAGGCAGAGAGGATAGGAACAATTCTTGGTCCTCATGTTCTTTGACTCACCGGCAGCATCCAATACAGCCGACCACGCCCTCCTTTTTGTTACACTTCCCAGGACCCCACAGATTCTCTTGATTTCCTTCCTACCTCACTGGCTGTTCCTTCTTGGTGCCCTTTGCCATCCCCTTCTCCCTGGTCTCCAGCTGTCGGGGCACCCCCGAGCACAGTCCTTGTTCCCCTTCTCCATCTACAGTCACTCCCTTAGCGATTCCTCTGGTTTTATGACTTAAATACCATCACCATTCCAACGCCAGTCAACGCACACTCCCAAAGGTGTGTCTCCAGCCCAGCCCTTCCCCCAAACTTGGGGCTCCAGCACCCAACTCCCTGGCCTCTCCAGGTGGGGTTCTAATAGCTCTCTCAAATGCAGCATGTCACCTGCACCCACCACAGCCTCTCCATCTCATGAGAGAGCATCTCCATCCTTCCAGCACATTCTTGCCAAAAACCTTGGAGTCATCCTTGACACCTCTCTTTCTGTCACATCTCACATTTAATCTGTAAGGAAATCCTGGTGGCTCTGCTCGAAGATAAATGCAGAATCTTAGCTCTTCCCCCTACACCCCCACACTGTCCCCACCCATGTCCTAGCCATCGTCTTCCCCCCTGGGCTGTGGTCATAGCCTCTTAACTGGTCTCCCAATTTCTAACATTCTTGGTGCTCTAGGACTGTTTTCAACACAGAAGCCAGATGATGCTTTTAAAATGTAAATCCAAATGTGTCATTTCTCTGCTCAAAATCCTGCACTGGCTCCCCATGTCCCTCAGAGGAGAAGCTAAGGTCCTCACAATGGCCTGTGGATCCCACTTAAGCTGGTTGTCCGTTACCCCCAACCTCTCCTACCACCGTCACCTTCATACCAGCCTCCTCCAATATGCCAGACACATGCCAGCCCCAGGGCCTTTGCACTGGCTGCTCCTCCTGCCTAGAATGCCCTTCCCAGGCCTTCCCATCCCCCTCACTGCCTCAGGAGGCTACTGGGACCACCCTGTTTAAAGTCTCCACCAGCATCCCCAGTTATCTGATTTTCCTTACTCTACTTACTCTACCTTCCCCCTTGCTCAGAAGTGGCAGGCCGGATTTAAAACCAGGTCTCTGTTTTACGTTTCTAGTTGGCTGAGTGCTGGTAATTCATACTGTCTAATTTACTTAGTTTCCATGTTTATTGTTTGTCTCTTTCCCCTCTGGAATGTAAGGTCCATGAAGTGGCTGCATCTGGGGGTCAGGGCTGGCCCTGCCCGAATACCCAGCCAAACACTGCAACTCCTAGAAGAAGGGAGGCCCCTGCCCCAGGACTGGGGAGCACAGCTAAGCATGAGCACAGCTGCCCATCTGTGGGAAGAAGGTCATGGACACACATCCTGTGTCCCCTTGTCTCAGTCCCTGCACTAATGGGCAGAACAGTTTACTCCCCACAGCCTCCTTCAGAAGTGAGCACTCTCCACCCCTTCGGTGCTCACTGTGCCTTGTCTACATGGGCAATGTGCACAGTCACTGATACATTGATACTGCATCTGTGTCTACACTGGCAATGTACAGTGATTGATTTCAGGCTTGCACTTACACCAGCACTGACCACAGTGACAGCAGATCTACACCTACACTGGTAAAAGGATAATCTCCAACCACAAGTCTGTGACTACACTGGCCATGGACACAATCACTAATCATTCAGCTCTGTTCTGCTTGGAATGGGCATGCTTGATCTCTGCAAAGATTGTCTGTTATACTGGCAGTGGGCACAGCGATCGAGAACAGACCCATGTCTACGCTGACGATGAGTACACTCATTGACAGAAGACTCATGTCTACACTGGGGCACAATCACTTTCATCTCCTTGACACTGGGCACAATCAGTGACAAAGGCCTGAATCCCCACAGACCATGACCATGAGTGGCACATGTCATTCACGGGGAGTGGGCACAAGGTCGCAGGGTTCCTTTCCAGAGAGGGGACGGATATGTCCTCCCCTCCCAGCAGGCTGGCCAGCCAAAGGTGCTCCATGTGTAGTCCAACAGCTCGAGTCCTGCCTCCAGGGCAGAACTGGGAGTGGACTGGGAATTCAAACCCTGGATGCCAGCACTGGAGTGGGGAATCTGGAATCTGGGACACATGGTGAGGAGATGAGACCATGTCTATTCCCAGCATCTTGAGATCACTCGAGGTGAGGAGAGGCTCAGGCTGTGTGACTCCCAGCGCCACCCGCCCTCCCCACCCCAAGCCGGGGCCTGGCCCAGCCAGCCTGGGCTTAAAAAAGCACCAGGAAATGTCAGTTTCTTTTTGAGGAGGTGCTATGGGAGGAGATGGCCCAGGCAGTTTAGCGGCCGGTTTATTCAAAGGTTGGGAAAAGTGACAGTACTTCCAAATCCTGAAGCTTGTTTCGTACCCAGGCTGGACCCAAGCCCCTTTCCGGGCAGAGGGAACCCTGCCTAGTGCCAGCCCAGACGCCCCAGGCTGCCCTACATCCCAGCCAGGGCTCTGCCTGATGCTGCACGACACCTGTGTCTGCCCGAGCCGGGACAGCTGCCTGGGGCTCAGGGGCTGCGCCTGGACCAGGCACCACCCACTATGCTAGGCCACTGGGCTAGACTGACTCAAGGTGGCAGCCCTGGGCTCCAGCCACTGATTGCTAGTGGCCTGGGACAAAGCCTGCTCCCTGCTCCATCTTGGTGCTGCCTCTTCCCCATCTGCAAAATGAGGGGGGACCCAGGCACCGTTGAGCTCCTCTTCTATGTCTGGGATCTTTGCGTTACCCACAAGGACCTCTAGATCCCCCTGGAGACACGGCCTCCATGCAACACAAGGGAGGGTGGGTTCCTGAGAGAAGAAAGCTCCAAGGACACCCAGCCGCCCACTGCTGCAGCTTTCATTCACTGGTTCATTTGTTCAACAGTCAAATACATACTGAGTGCCCACTATGCACAGGTATGTAACCACTTTCCACAACCACCCCCAGGACTAAGAGCACAGAGCTGTGCACACAGTAGGCACTCAATGATGAACACACCTACTTCTGAGCCAGACCCATCCTAAGCACTTTTACATGTTCCATCTCACCCCTGCACCAACTCTGGGCTCCACACTGTGGTCACCATCCCAACTTTACAAGGAAACTGAGGCTCAGAGAGGTTAAGACAGCCCCCCATGGTCATACAGCCAAGAAGCGATAGAGCTGGAATTTGAAACCCAGTTTTGTCTGACTCCAGAACACATGCTCTTAACCACTCTCCTAGCCGCCTGAGAAATGTTTATTGAACAAATGAGTGCACAAATGAAGCTCTGTGGTGGTGTACGTGTGTGTCCATGTGTCCAAGGCCATAGGTTTGCACGAGTGTGGGGAGTGCGTGTGTGCAGATGCCTGTGTGTTTGCATGTGGAGCTTTTTTATGGGAAGACTTTCCCTTGTTGTCTTGGTCTCGTGTGTGCTGGAGCTATACTTAGCTGCAGCCGTGACTGTAATGAGCAGTTAGCAGCACACCAGGCACTCTCATTGGGACCTGGTTTCCCAGGGAGATCGCCGGGCCAGTGTGTGCATGTGGGGGGTGCAGCTTGGTGCTGGGGAATGCTAGAGCAGGGCTCTGGGGGGGGGGGGAGCCTGGCGCTCACAGTGCTGTTCCTTGCGCAAATGGAGATGAATCTGCTCCAAGCTAGCAGCATCTAAGCTTCCAGGCTCCACCAAGCTCAACACTGGCCACCCATGCCTGTGGCCCTTTACTGGCCTGCTGAGCAATTAGAACTAAAGCCTTGGATTTGATGGCTGGAGCCTGGGGGTTGATGGCAAAAAGCAGTGGGAAGATGATAGATCCCAGGATACGTGAGCCAGGGTCTTCCTGGGCCTCGGGAAGGCCCACTCCTCAGCGTCCTCTCCCCAGCCAGCAGAGCGGCACTGCCTCCCGGAACACACCTTGCCTGAGCTCTCAGAGGTTCTCACTCACCGAGGCTGGGGACCCGAGGGGAAAGAGTGGCCTCCCCACTCCAGGACAGACAGAAACCACAGATGCACGCCCACGGCCAGGGGTTCAGAGGCCAATCTCCCACTCGCTGACTGCCCTCCAGTGGCTGCAGGGAGAGGCAAGTCTGGGAAGCCCTGGGCCCTGAGGCCTCCCCTGTCCCCCAGCACTGCCTGCGACATCTTCCCAGCCTGGTCCTGGTTCTCCCCCCTCGGGGCCTCCCACCTTTGAGAGTGGGCCAGTCCCCGCCAGCCCCTAGCTCCCTCACTCCCCAAACCATCCCACCCCTGCGTCTGGAAATTCCAGTTTCTGCACACCTGTACCGGGTCACTCCATCCTGCCTATTACCCTGATGCCCACGATTCCCAGTGCCATCCTCCAGGATGTTCCCATGTAATGAGGGTTGGGACTTCTTCTCCTGCCTTGAAGGCAACAATTGGAAATGTATCCATCCATCCTCGCATTAGCCCATTTGTTCACCCGTCCACCGAGTTACCCACCCAGCTGTGCATCCATCCATCCATACGTCCTTCCTTCCACCCATTCATCCACGCCCATGCATCTGTCTCTTTATCCATCCTTCCAGCCACTTGTCCATCACTCATCTGTCCATCCCACCAGCTCATTCTTCCCCACAGAGCCACAGCAGACTGGAGCAGGAGGGAGCCCTGGCATGGCTCTAACCCACCTTAATTTTCAAAAGAAGAGCTGGGGTCTAATCCTTCTTCTACCACTTGCTAACTGGATGGTCTTGGAAAACTAAATTAATCTCTCTGGGCATTTTTCCTTCATCAATAGAGTGCACATAATATCCAATTCTTCCACCCCACAGGGCTGTTGTGGGGCACGTTGCTTTAGCAAAGACGGATTGATTCCCTGTTACGTAACAGGCACAACTATTGCCTAAGCTGATCCTTGTCCTCTGAGGGGTTGAGTCCTCTCAGAGTCCGAGACACCTATGACCTCAGTGGGTCAGTGGATCAAGGGCCTGAAGGCAGACAGGAGAAGTTTCCTGAAAGCACAGAGGGCAGAGCAGGCTCTTCCAGGAGGGGGCCCTTGCGGGATGCGTCTGTTTCAGACGTGCAGAGGGGGAAGAGAGGGCATTCTCGGCAGAGGCAACAGAAAAGCCGAGGCCGGGAGGCAGGGAGCCCGAGCACCCTGGGGAATGGCTGGTGTGCCCGGAGGCCAAGGGGGGTGGTCTGGAAAAGCAGGGTGGGTGGACTTCCAAGGGTGGCACAATGGGCTTTGGAAAGGGCTAGGGACGTGGAAAGACCTGGAAAGCCAGCACAAATCACCGTGATTCCTGACTCCCAGGCTTTTACTCCAATCCCCAGACTGCCAGACGGGAAAAACATATCTGCTTGGTGACAGCCAGGCCTCGAGAGACACGACTCCTGACGCCTAGAAGGGAAGCCAGTGCCTGGCATTTCTGACCTTTGTGCCGCTAAATATATCATTGGTGACGGTGGTTCATGTCCCTGAGGCTGTCGGGCCACCAGATGAGGCTTCCACAGCCTCCCTCCCTGTCTCTGTGGCTTAGCCAGGGCCTTACTACACCCTGGGGAATCTGAACACAGGACCGGGTGATACTGGTGCCCCCGGGAGCCAGATCCAACCCTTGGTAAGTGGCTTCCATGTGCCAGGCGCCGTGCTGGGGGCTTTGCTCAGCCTGGGAAGTACCAACTGTCATCCCCATTTCACAAGAGGAAACTAGGGCTCAGCTAGACACCACCTTCCTGAGTCCACCCTGAGGCAGAGGGAGCCCGAAACCCAGGCCTGGCCAGGCCAGAAGGCCTGTGCTCCTCCTCTACCCTGCCCCCTCCCCACACTCCCCTTGTCCTTGCGACGGTGGTCTCTTCCTGCACATAGCCCTACTGGGAACCGTATTTTCCCCCTCACTAATTATCTTTCTGCCGCTGGTCTGGCTGGATTCTCCTAGCGTCCCTGAGAGGCAGAGCATTATGCACACTGTATAGATGAGGACACTAAGGCCCAGAAAGGCAAGGGCCCTGCCTAGGTGCGTGGGCTGGTCAGGGGCCAAGTCAGACGCACCCATAGCAACACAGGGACAAGCACGCTGCCCAGGGCCGGCCTCCAGCGGGTGACAGCACAGGGGCTTACAAGAGCCCAGCCCTCGTCCCCTAGCCCAGGGCTCTGGCTGGCTCCGGGTGGCCCAGCAGGTGACCATGTTCCTCACAGCTGCTCAGAGAGCCCCTGAGGTTGAGCATAAAAAATTCATCTCTAAGTGGAGAGACGCTGGCCCTGGCGGGTAGCTGTGGTCCGAGGGTATGTTCACAGCCCTGCCTTAGGGATAAGGCCCAGGGAAGTCCTACTCTCCTGCTCCGCCACATGTATGGGTAGAGAAGGTCCCCAGGGAACCACCTGGCAGGGCTGGGTCCCCATTGCAGCCTCCCCACTTCCAGCAAGCCCCTTTGTAGACATGAGGTTCATATTCTCAGGACCTCCCGGGTGGGGTGAGGCCAGTGTCTGCAGGGCATCCTACAAAGATGGCGAGAATGATCATACATGTAACTCGTACACCTATGCGTGCCGAACGGCTTTCTAGATCTTATCTCAGTGGATTCTCACAGCAGCCCTTTGAAGCGGGGACTCTTGTGCCTTCTTTACAGCTGAGGGGACTAAGGCTTACTGAGGTCACACAGCTGAAAACCAGCATAGCCCAGGCAGTCCGGCTCCAGTCCAGCCCATAACCACTCCTCTAATCATCTTCTCTCAGCACACCTGTAGTGAGAACCAGGTGAGCACCCTCGAGGGCTACGTGATGGAACGAGCTGGCACGACCTCTCCTTGGGAGGGCCCCGGACCTCCTAGCCCCTTCACCAACTTCTCTCCAGTCCCATACCCAGCTCACAACCAGCATGATGGCAGCTCTGTGTGGTCCCACCGTCCCCCGCTGGGTACAGCTGGCCTTCAGGAAGAGGACAGAGGTCCCCCATTATGGTGAGGCAGGAGCCCCCTCCATGGAGGTCCAGGCTGTGCAGGCCCCTGTGGCTGGGGGAGGGGGGCAGAGGGCAGTGCAGACATGAGCAAGGCCAAGCCCTGGGCTAGCATGTTCAGGGAGCCCATGGGGGCAGACCCACCAGGGGCAGACCCCACTGTCAGAAGCCCAGGAGTTCTCCGAGGAGCCCTACCCTTTCTGACCTACCATGGTCCCCTGACTCCTTGGGCCCAGCCCTGGCCACGCCTCCTCACTGTGCCTTGAACCGCAGGCACACGCCTGCTCAGGCCTTTTGCACGTCTCACTTCCTGCTCCCCAGAGGTCACATGGCTCCCCTCCTCACCTCCTTCAAGGCGTTGCTGAAATATGACGTGCCCAGTGAGGCCTCCCCGCCACAGGAGTTAGAACTGCCCCTCGGGCACTCCCTGGGCCCCTTCCTCCACCGCATAGCTCCACGCCCTTGCCACCATCTGACACGCCACATATTCTACAGGGCCACTTGTTTCTTCTCATTCTCCCAGCACCGGAATGTAAGAGCTCGAGGGCAGGGATTTTTGGCTGTTTTGTTCTTTGCTCCAGCCCCAGTTCCTAGAGCGGTGCCTGCCACATAGTAGATGCCCGACAAATATTTGTTGGGTGGATGGGTGAAGGAGTAAGTACCAACAGCAGCCCCTGGCAGGGAAGCTGCTCACGGACTGTCTCTGTGTGCAGAGTGGGAGTGTGGGGAGAGGAGTCCTGCACCTCCTGTGCTGCAGCCGGCAGGTAAGAGGCAGGTGAGGGACATTGTGGGCAGCGACGGGCCGCACTGGCAGGAGCCCCGCCAGTGCATCTGGAGCAGGGCTGCCAGGGGTCCCGGGAGAGCCATGGTGGAAGGGGCATCCCAGGCCCTACACGGTGTGAAAAAGCTTCATTTGGCTGCCGGGGCTCAAGCTGAAGCTACATCTGAGCCTGGGCCCAGCGAGGCTGGCTCCTGAGGGCCCCTAAGCTCAGCTGTCCAGGGCTGCCCCAGCTAATATTAGCTCGTCCCCACCCAGCCTGGCGTCGGCCTGGCAGAGCAGTACCGCCTGAGTGGGCACCGCCCAGGGCACCAACAGGAGCCCCCAGCCCCCAGTAGCTCTGGGCTTCTCTCTATGCCTGAGGATCCCCTTTAAAGAGGGGACGTTTCCACGCCCAGAGCTGTGAGGCACAGCCCCGCCTGCCAGCCCCCCTACAGTGGCACACTTGCTGGCATCGGGGTCCCCACGCTTGGCTCCCAACCAGAGCCTGATGTCAGCAGTCCACCCTCCCCTTCCCCCAGCGGGCAGAGGTCCCATCATCCACCTCTCTCATACCCCACCACACCAAGGGAGGGAGGACGAGCAGCCCATTACAACAGTTGGGGAGACCGAGGCTCAGAGGGTGCTGTGACCTGCCCAGGACACGGAGGGTTCTCGGGGGAACCAAGACAGAATCCAGGCCTGCTTCCCAGGGTGACACCCCTAAAAGCTGCCCCTGGGAGATAGGCTCTGGAGGAAGGGATCCTAGGGGCCAAGTTAGGTGAGGTGACCCCAGGAGAAATATTTGGAGGTAGGGTCTCACGCTGAAAGCAGGAAGCAGGTCGGGGAACAGGTGAGGGTTTGGATCTAATAGGGCAAGGAGCTGGCAAAATGAAGATAATGGAACCCACAATAATTAAGCACTTAAGTTCTGGGTTCTGGGCTAAGTGCTTAACACATTTAATCCTCCCAATTTCCCTGTGAGTCAGGTGCTATTAATATCCCTCTCTTGAGGCACAGACAGGTTAGGAAACTTGCCCAAGGTCACACAGCTGGAAAGTGGTGGGGCTGGGATTTGAATGAAGGCCTCCTGGTTCAAGAGGTTGTGCTCTTGGGAGGGAAAGAGGCTTGGGGTCATACTGCCAAGGTCACGCAGCCAGGAAGTGGTAGGGCGATGAGAAGCCCACACACTTTCTACTGAACGCATGGCCAGGCTCCGCTCAAAGCAGGCGATTTGGGACAAAAAACATCCCAGGTCTTCAAGAGGAGGAGTCTGTTTTGAAAGCCAGTGACTAATGCCTAGAGAACTTCCCACAAACACAGCTGACAGAGGAAAGGGGACGAGGGGGGGGGGACAGAGAAAGGGAGGAGGCAGACGGGGAAGGAGAGGTGGGAGAAGAGCCTGGCTGCCCTTCAGCAGAAGAAGGGGTCCAGAGAAGTCAGATTGGGGGTTAGGCTGGACCAAGACGGGCTGGGGAACTTGTGCATCCTGGTTTTGGAAAATAGTTTCTTGGCCTTGGAGCTCTGGCTGTGGGTGGCAGCTGGGCTGGTGCAGCGTGAAGGAGGAGTTTGGAAAGACAGGGGCCAGGATGTGAAGAGTTTCATCTGAGCCTGGGTGGTGACAGGGGCAGGTAGGACCTGCCCCGACTGGGGTTTGCCCCAGCCTGTGCCTGTTTGTTCATCGCTGCTGCAGGTTTAGGGGAGGGAGGGACTGTGTTTCCAGGGGAGGCCAGGAAGGAAGGGGCCAGCCAGGAAAAGTATCAAAGGCATGGCACCAGTATCTGACCTTGGTCGTGAACCCTACCCTGCTTATTTTTACTTTCAGTAAATATCTATTTAGCACTCACTACGTTCCAGGCCCTGTTCTAGGTTCCAGGGATAGAGCAATTGATAAAACGGACAAAAATCCCTGGCCTCATGGAACTTACATTTTAGTGGGGGAAACACAATAAACAAGGCAAATAAGTAAAATATATCTGACCTTAGATGGTGGTGCCAAAGAGAAAACAGCAAAGCACGAAGTGGGGGAAGGGGCCGGAGAGGTGAAATCGAGCCGCTGACATCTGAGTGCAGGCCTGGAGCAGGTGTGGGAGTGAACCTCTGAGCAAAGACACTAGCAAGAGTCCAGGTCCCCAGGCAGATGCACAAGCCACAGAGCCGGAAGGAGAGAAGAAGGGAGCGGAGGGAGGGCTGGGTGGGAAGCTCTCAGGGAGAACAGACTCCAGAGTGAGGCAGAGCAGGGCTGACTTGGTCGGCTACCATTTTACCAGGACAGCCCCTCAGAGAAGGTGCAGTGGCGGGGTGGGTGCAGGCGGGACAGAAGCAGGGGACAGTTAAGAGGCCTTAGCCAGAGAAGAATCCAGGTGAGAGAAGACCACAGGTTCAACCAGGGAGGTGTCCATGGAGATGATGAGAGGTGGCTGGATTCTGATAACAGGGTTTGCTGATGTGTGAGAGAAAGAGAGGGGTCGAGGATGACTCCCAAGCGTTTCTAGTCGTAACTGGATGGACGTGATTGCCAATCGGTGCAACGGGGCCTTACCCCAGACCATCAGTTACCCTGACATCTACGTCTTGGCCACAGGAGGAGGAGAGTCCTCAGGAAGCTCTGCCAACCTGCACACACCCATCCGGCCCTCTCTGCGTCCGGATCCTTCCCCTCGGCTGGGAACCATTGCCTGCATCAGCACTTCTCAGACTCTAGTGTGTATGAATCATCTGGGGATCTCGTTGAAATGCAGATTCTGAATCAGCAGGTCTGGGCGGGGCCTGAAACTTCACGTCTAACAAGTGTCTGGGTGATGTTCTTGGTCAGAGGGCCTTCCTTCGAGTCGAGAGAACCCGCACATCCCAGACCCCATTGCAGCGATTCTCCCTCGCCGCTGAGCATTAGCACCATCTGGGAGTGGAGTAAACATTCTCACCCTCCCCAGAGCTAAGAATCGAACTTCCCAGAACAGAGCCCAGAAGGCTGAGCTTTTTGAAGCATCCCAGGTAATTCTAAGGGGCATTCATGGGTGGAATCTTCCAGCAACGACCCTTACAGCCTCATAGCAGCCAATGCAAATACCCCTACCAGCCCTGGCCCAGTATGGCACAGCACCCACCCCTGCACCCCTCTCCACAGTGCCCCTACACCATCAAAGCTGGTCCCAGGAACTCCGCTCCAGCCCCTTCAAGCCAGTGCACTGTCTCCCTCTGAATGGGCCTTTCTGCAACTCCCCGAGGGCAGACGGCCAAGAGCAGGGCCTGTAGAAGACCAAAGGGGTGGTACCCCCAGGTCTGTGCCTTCCAGAGGGCTGAGTGAGCTGCTCAGGCAGGGGTGTGATTACTATGCCTTGAATGAATGAATGAGGACAGGACGAGGAAGGCTGAATGAACCTAGGAGGAAGCTCTTTAGACCCCTCCCCCGGGATCCTACCCACTTAGTACCAGGACCCTTGCCAGGAGAGCTCACACGTGCCCTGGAGAGGAGCTAGGCTGGGAAAGGGAAGGAGAAAAAGGGAAGGACTAACTTGATTCCCCAGCTCCTCTGGGAAGCTGAAGCCCGGAATTCTTGGACTCTCAGAATGTCCGAGCTGGGAAGAGGCTTAGTGGCCATTTAGAAGACCTCTGTATTTTACAGGTGGAAAAACTGCAGCCTGAAGGGGCCGTGGGACTTGCCCAAGGTAGCCTGGCTACAGATCTTGCTCTGGCCCAGTTGACTGATACCCACAACCTGAGTCTTGTCTGTGACCTCACCTCTCCACATACCCCGGCCAGTCCCTAATTCTGAGGGCCTGTCTGTCCCCAGCCCCAGGACTCCAGAGCTGACCCACTGACCTCCAGCTCGAATCATGCAAGCTGGTGACTCAGTGCCTAACTTAGACCCCTCACTCCCAGAGGAGAGGGTCAACAAGGGCAGGAACAGCCAGGCTAAGTGTTAGGGACCTTGAGGCATAGATTTTCACGTTCAGCAAAAAGCAGAAAGGACGGTGAAGTGAGAGGAATAGATGAGCAAAAACCCAGAGGTTAAAATGAGGGCCGAAGACGAGGAGGCCAGGCAGAAGGGAGCAGCAGGAGCTATGGCCAGGTTCCACAGCAGAACCTTGAATGCTGAGCTGAGGAGCAGCCAGCATTCCTACCACCTATATCACCTCTCTTGTAGGACAACTTCTGATTCTTCCAATCCTTCTACCATTTCCCTCCAGGCCATATGGAGTCCCAGGGCCTGTATGGATGGGAGTAGGAGGACAGGTGAGGCATCGTCACAAAACTGTCTTCCTTTGGACTGCCAGAGCACTCCCTCAGCCCCTGAGCCCGGCCAGGCAGGGCCCTCACCTGCAGTTATCCAGGGGCCAGAACTTGCTGAGGATCCCTGGACAGGTGGTGTGGAAAAGCGTGTGGTGGGGAGGGAGGGAACCAGATGGAACTCCAAGCCTGGGGCACAGCAAGCCACAGACCCCACTGTCCCTGGAACATGGACAGAGGCAGTATTTCACAGCGGTTATGGACAGAGCTCTGGTGTCAGACAGACCCAGGTCTGACTGCTGGCCCCACCACACATGAGCCAAATGACCTTAACCTCCTCGAGCCTCAGCAGCCTTGTCTGTGACATTGCTGTGATAATAATAATGCAGTCCTGTGAGAGTCTTGTGAGAATTAAATGAGAATACACAAATCAAGCTCTTAAGACAGGGTCTGACACATAGTAAGTGCTTTAGTAAATAGAAGCCATTAGTATTGTGATTCAAGAAAGGAGACAGTTCTGGAAAATCCTGCTTGGGGGATGCTAATGATTTGGGCCAAGTCTGGGTTGACTGGCCTGATACGGTCTCAACCAGCTGTGCCGGGCCCTGGAATGGCAGGTAACTGCTTATTCTGTCTCCCTCAGGGGAGGAAATTAATGGGAGTAGGTGGGAGAAGAACAGCATGCCCAGTGGGGTTTGGTGTTCTTCTAAAACTGAGAGCCAAAAGAAATACGGATTGGCCAGGCCCTGGGCCCACAGGCCTGGGCTGTGGGTTTGAGTCTCACTGATTCTCTGTGTGGTCTTGGGCAAGTGTCTTTCTCTCTCTGAGCTTGTTTCTCTTCCATGTCCCTGGAACCTCTCAGGCACTCCTTTTCCTCTAAGCCTGCACACAAGGACGGGGAGCTTGGGCTGGAGTGGTGGCCAGGTTGGCCCAGGAGCTGAGCGGCTCAAGGCCTGACCTTTTGGTCCAGAGCGAATGCACCGGTCATGAGACTGCTCAGAATAGCAGAGACACTATATTCAGCTGTCGTGGGAGGCCTCAAGATCCCCAGCCCAGGCAATGGGCCCTGGAATGAGCCCCCACTGGACAACCCCCCACACACTTCTGAGACAACCCAGCTCCCTCCCTGAAAGGCTCAAGCCAACCCCCTCCAAAGCTCCTGGCAGCTGCCAGACCTCCTGCGCAGAGCCAGGGAGCACAGACTCCTGCCCCCGGGGTGCCAGACTCCAGACACTCTGTAGATGATGTGACACAAAGCACCCCCTAAGCCAGGAGTTAGGAGACACAGGTTATGAACCAGCCTCCCAGCTAACCTGCCCACATGTGATCTCAGGTAAAGCACTTCTCTCTGGGCCTCAATTTCCTCATCTGTCATAATAATAGCTCCTGTTATATTGAGCATGCAAAAAGCTTAGAGTCTGGAGAGGGGAACAAACCTGAACCAAGCAAGGCTGCTAATGAACATTTTACTACGAACCAAATAGCTTCTCTCTCTGGTTCTGAACTCTGACCCCAGGAAGGCAACCGTGAGGAACTGATGTTTGAGATGAGGAGTGAGGGATGGAGAGGGGTGAACTGAGAGGAAAGAGTGTTCCAGAGGAAACAGTATATGCAAAGGCCCTGAGGCAGGGGAACGGGCACATTTGAGAAGCTGTAAAGGAGGCCAGGTGGCCGGAGCTGGGTAAGCCGTGGGAAGAGTTAGGTCAGGGGAGACCAAACTGGGTAGACAGGCCGGGCCGGGGAGGCCGCGGTTTCGGCTGGGAAAGTGGTGAAGGGTTCCAAACAGGCAAGGTGGTGACCTGACAGATTTGTGACTTGAAAAGACCCCTGTGGTTGCCAGGTGGAGAATAAACTGGAGGGGCCAGGGGCCAGAGGCAGGAGAGCAGGCAGGAAGCTTTGGGGAGGTGGCGTAAGGGGAACAACAGCAGCGTGAGCTGGGATGGTGGATGTGGAGATGGAGGGACGAGGACAGGGTCTGGAGGTAGTCAGGAGGTAAAATGATGATACAACCAACAGGAGTAATAACAGCAGCCAACATTTATTGAGCATTTACTGTATGCCAGGCCCTGTGACTCGGGCTGTTCCTCTTTACATCAACCCTCCCAGGTGGGTTCTGTCACTCTACCCATCTAGTGGTAAAGGGGCTGAGGGACTCTGACAGGAGACGCTCGGTTTGAGCTTTTTGTTATTGTGAGGGGGATGGGGGGAGGGGAAAGGCACCATTCAAAGACACAGGACCCCTGCACAAGGAACACAAGAAGGAGAGGAACACTGAACAGGGAACCCACTGTGGCGGGGCCTTGGGGTGGCTGGGAGGGAAACACACCCAGCCCCATCTCCATACTCAGGGGTCTCCTTCACATGGGACTTGAGTGGGGCCCTGGCCTGGGGTGCAGGCTCTGAGGTGAGGCCCCTGATAACAGCTCTGTCTCCACCCCTGTGTATGCCAAGCCAGGACTCCAAGAGCCCTGTGTCAGCTGGGACCCAAGGGAGGAACAGAAGTCTCTGGCCAGATACTTTGTTCCAGCCACCAGGGGAATTCCCTTCCCAGGGAGTTGGGGGGGGGGTCAGGTCTGCATCAGGTCCCAAAGAGAAGGGGACAAGGCAAATAGATGGGCACAGGACAAGGGGTCAGAGGAGAGGAGGCCAGTGAGGTGGATGGAGGTGGAGCTTCCCTAGCTCGGGGACCATTGGCATTTCTTTGGCATTTTGAAGATCAAGTGACTCTGAGGGACAGATGTCACCACATGCACAAACACCCCCCCCCACATACTAGGGACACTCTCTGGCCTGCAGCACAGGGACCACCATTGGCCCGACATCACACAGAACGATGCTCCTGGTGACAATATGCACATCATAGGCAAAAGCCAGGGGCCTTGGACCTGAGCTGACCCCCAAGGAAGAGAGGAGGGCAGGTGTCCAGCCAGGCTGTCCCAACACACTCTACTGCATGCGAGGACTGCCCGTCCTCTGCCCTCTGCCCGGCTAACTCCTACTTGCCCCTCAAAGCTTGTCCCAGCATTACCTCCTGTGGGACAGTTCTTAGGAGGCCCCTTCACGGCCTTACCACAGAGCATCAGCATCCTTCTTACGCTGTGTGTGCCTGGGGCAGCGTCCCGAGCCCAGAACACCAGCTGGGCTCATCCGGCTCCATGGTCCCAGCTCGCCCCCCGCCGCCCCCCGCCTCACTGGTCAGGCTGGTGCCTGAAGCACGGGGGGCGGGGCAGGGAGCGGTCACTCTAGTTGGCACTGTCACCCCTCAGGAGCCCAGATGGGTACCCCCAGCTCAGCCAAGCAGCCCTTACCTTCTGGGCCAACACCAAGGCCCGGGATGGGTGGCAGCTCTCAGGGAAAGGTGACCTCACACCCAGCCCCTGCACCAACAACTGGCCTGGGCTAGCACAGGATTTCCCCCGGGATGGGCAATGGTGGGACGTGCCCCGCAGGGCAGCTGAGGAGCCCCAGGAAACGGAAGCAGCAGGCAGGAAGCCGCTCTGGAATGTCACCTCCCTTGAGGCACACTTGCACCCAGGCCACTCAGGGTCTCTCTCCCGTATAAGCACATGCAGGAACACTGACACACATGCCCAGGGGCTCACACACACACACACACACACACACACACACAGCCTCACATACACACAGTCTGTGTCACACACAGGGACCCCCACCCCCACACAGCCTCCTGCACAGATGGTCTCAGGCACACAGCCTTGCGTGCGCGCACACACGCACGCACACAGCCTCACACGCAGAGCGTCACACGTGGCACACACAGCCGTACGCTCACACGGACACACTCGCCTCGAGTCTCTCGCAGCCCCAGGACCTCACACACATCCCTTACACGTGCAGCCTCTTCCTCATCGCAGAGCCCCTCCCACACAGTCTCTCTCTCTCTCTCTCTCACACACACAAGTCCGTGCCTCTCTCACATTCACACAGAGTTTCTCTGACAGGGACTCACAGAATCTCTCACAGAGTCACAGCCGAGCCACACACACACGGTCTCACTCACACATATTTTTGTTCTCACACACACGAAGTCTCTCACACAGATTTCCTCTCACACCACAGCTTTTCTCTTACACACCTATACAACATCACACACATGAGAGTCTGGCCTAGGATCCAGAATAAGGATTTGAATCCTGACCCACCGCTCAGAGGAGGCCCAAGCGGGGGAGGGTGAGCCAAGGTGACAGCAGTGGCAGCGGAGCAAAGATGGAGGGAGGAGGGCGGGCAGCCGGTCTCTGCGCAGAGGAGCTGCAGAGAGGCAGCGCAATGCAGCTCCACCGGCAGCAGCAGGAAGCCTGGGTTCTAATCCCAGCTCTGCCCTCCTCGCTTCCTGTGTGCCCTTGGGCAGGTCCCCCCCACGGGCCTCAGTGTCCTCATCTGTTACCCAAGGGAGTCGGAAGGGACTACAACCTTTTTGTGAGGCTACTGGGGAAAGAAGGTGGCACAGACCGGCTGAGGGGGGACACCTACTAACACCCACCTCCCTCCCCGTAACCCCCCACCTCCTGCCATCCCTGACTGCCCAGCTTTTCCCTTGAAGTCTGCTCTTCAAGGGACATTCACTTGAGAGATTTTTGAAGACTTTTTCATATGGTTCCGTGCACCAACAAGACCTCAAACCATACTAGCCGGCCCATTTGTGTGCCTTGGGTGAAGGCCACCCCTTAGCCTAGGAATGTCCAGTGGGATGGGATGGACAGAGGAGGGGGCTGGAACATGCCCCACTGACCCCTGCCTGCCCTGAAACTCAGGGACGCGGAGCAGAGCCCTAATGCTAAGTCCAGGGGGTGGGTGGGAGACCCCCTCTTGCTGGGCAGCCAGGAGGCTGAGACTACAACAGGAAAGTGGGCCTGCCCCTTGCTCCTGGGGCCAAAGGGGAGGGGGGAGAGGAGGGGGATGCTGTCCAAGGGCAAATGTGGGCTGACCTGGCAGCTGCTCTAACCCAGGCCTAGGCCCAGCCTGCCTCCCCCCACCCCAACAACCTCCCCTCCCCCCTGCCAGCCCCTCCCCCTCCGCCGGCCCCTCCCCCCAGCTCAGCCACAGCCTCCAGTTACATAACTCTCTAGCTGTGGTGGCCTGTCAGGAAAGGGGAGGGGAGGGGAGGCCTCTGAGGGTCCCAGTCCACTCAGGAATGGCAGGAGCTGGTGGCCAGCTCTGGGGGGAGGACAGGGTCCCAGGAGAATTGGGTTCTAGTCCTGCTTAGCCTCCAGCTCCCTAGGTGACCTTGGGCAGGGTCCTCAGTGGCAAAACAGGGGGGTCTAGTTCTCTCCCTATTACCCCACTCCCACCCCACATAAATACACCTGTTCTAGGGTTCGAGGTAAAAGACTCTGACCTGCTGTCCCCTCTCTCACAGGCCCTGCTGTGTCTTACCTCAGTAACAAAGCCACCAGGCCTGTGCCTAAACACAACCTCTCTCTGTTCACGGGCACCTGGGGCCCCCAAGTCTCCTTCCTCCACTGACCCTCTGCAGATTCCTCCTCCTCCCCACCCCCCATCCCCTGGCTCAGCAGGGGAGGGGTGTGGAGCTGTGGAGGACCACAGCAGGGCAGAGGCAGGGCTTTGCCTGGGGGTGGGGGGCACTGTTGGGGGAGGGGCTCTGCTTTAAATCCCCAACTCTGCCCCTCCCCCTCATGCCTCAGGCTCTCTTCAGGCCTCTGAGGACAGAGCCCAGCAAAGGCCAAGACTGTCTCTTCCTGGGTAGGTGGCTGCCACTAGCTTCCCCTTTGGGGCTCAGTTCCTGGTGGTCCAACAGCAAAGGTCCTTGGAGTTCACCATATCCCCTCCCGTATTTTACAGATGGGGAAACTGATTGAGAGAGGCCACCAGAGGGGCCAAGGTCAGCAGCAGGGTGTCCTTTCTTTCCTAGAACAAGTTGCTATCACTAATGGGGAACAGCCTGTGAGGACACGCCCACCTCTCACACACCTTCTCCTTGTAGCTTCCCCCTTAGGGACCCCCTCTCTGCCCCATGACAGGTCCCAGAGGACACACAGGCATAAGCCCAGTGACCCTCTCCAGCATCCTCCCCTTTCAACAAGGAGGAAGACCTCCAGGAAAGAGGTCTCAGAGGGATCACATCCCCCCCCCCCACAGCCTAGCCCTACACCAACTACCCAAGCCAAGGAGATTAGCAGAGGAGATAGACCACCACCTCAGCATTGCCTAAGGATGCTCTCTGGGGAGGGGGCTGTTTGTCTCCAGCTGGCCAGCAGGCCTCAGACCCGCTCTGGTGCACCCCCTGGGTTGGCTCCCAATGCCCCCTTACCTGAAAGGGAGGAGCTCCCAACTTCCCTCCCCACACTAAAATCTAGAGGGCAGTTCACACCATCACAGTGTACATCTGCAAAGACACAAATATGCACAAACATGTGCTCGTGCACACTCACACATACACACATGCTCACTCATTCCCACTACACACTTTCCCCACTCAAATTACACCACCACACTTGCCTAAATATGCACACACAATCTAATCTACTCATACAAACACACCCATTCATATTCACTCATACATATTAAATTTGGCAATAGAGACACAGATTCTTACATGCATATAAAGCCAGTCACCCTCACAAAGAGTCGCCCTCTTTCTCTCTCTGCACACACGCACACACCCCTTTCCGTTCTGAACTCCCTAGGCGCCAGTTTTCCAGTCCACCCCTTCCCGCGGGAGGCAGAGGACGCTGCCTTCCTTGCCCCGCTCTTCTGATGGGTAAGTTGTCACTTACCCGCGCATAGCGGGACGAGTAGGGGTCCTCGAAGAGCGCCCAGATGCGCGGCTGCCAGCGGCGCCAGAAGCCGCCAGGCCGGCCGTCTGGTGAGTCACTGAGCGCCAGGCGTTTGGTCATCTCCAGCTCGTCCTCGCCGTCGCCCGAGTCGCCAGGGCCGTCGGCGTCCGCGTCGTCCGCGCTGTTGTCCAGGGGCGCGCCGCCAAAGCTGTCGAGCGCCTCCTCGGCGTCGCGGTGCTGGCGGTACGTCATCCAGCAGCAGGGCTCCACGTCGGTCTCGTCGATGCCCCAGAAGGCCAGCTCCTCCTCGTAGAGCGGCCCGCACACGTCGGCCGGGCAGTGCAGCTTGCCCGTGCGGTAGTAGTTCAGTATGTGCGCAAAGACGCCCGGGTGGCGGTCGAAGAAGAACTCGTCGGCACGCGGGTCATAGTCGAAGTGGCTGTGGGCGTCGGGCTCGGCCAGCCAGGCGAGCCGCGTGCCGGGCAGCGTGCGCAGCGTCGAGCGGTACGTCTGGTGGCGCGTGCCGCCCACGTTGATCACGATGCGCTCGCTCTCGTCCCCTTGGCCCATCGCGGCGCCCCCTTAGGCATGGCGCGGCCCACCGACACCCATGGGAGCGGCCGCCAGGGGGAGATGGCGCCGGGGAGGGGGCGCGCAGCCTCCTCCCCCCTCCCCCCAGCCGTCGGGGGGAACAGAGGACTGCGGCTCTGGCCACCCCAACGAGCGACCCAAGCCCCTGAGGAGCTTTTTGTCTGGTGCCGGTCCAAGGGAGTGTGCGCGGGATCCCAAGGGTCTCTAGGTGACAGGTGTGGGAGGGAGCTGGTCCGGCAGCGGAGGCGGCAGAGGAGGAAAGAAGGGAGGGAGGGAGGGAGGAAGGGAGGGGGGCGGCGCTCAGCGGCGAGCCCCGGGAGGAGGGGAAAGAGGGTGGGGGGGCCGGGCTCCAGTCCCCATCTCAGCGGGAAAATGGAGAAATCGGCACAACGCTTTTGGGGGGAAGGTCAGCTGCTCCCAGGGCCGGACGGATAGACCAGCCCCCGGAAGGGGGAGAGGAGGACAGGGGGCCGGGGGATTCGCGCTCCTCTGTGCAGTGGTCGCCGCAGCGCGCTCTCGGCGCTGGGGAGATGGATGCCGGCTGCCTTCCTCCCTGCGTGGCCGGGCTGCAGCTCGGGACGCAGGGCGGGCTCCGGCCCCCTCCCTCTCTCTTTGCTCGGCTGCCTGCTCCCCCCGGTGGCGGGCGCACCCGCCCGCTCGCCCGCCCTCCTCGTTCCTTCTCCCCGCCTCCTGGAGGAGATGGCGGGCCCCCTGGGCAGGGGCACCCGGGGTGTTGCTTGGTGCGGCGAACGCTGAGCGCTGCTCTCGGTGCGCTTCGGCTCGAGCTGGGGCTCCGCTGGGCTGCGCTCGGACTGAGGCTCCCGCGGCGGTGCTGAAGGGACAGCTCCCGGGTGGTTGCGGAGCTGCGCGGGGCCGGGCGGGGGTTCTCCGGGCTGGGTTTGGTTCGCGGGGCCGGCGGGCACTGGCTCCGGCGCCTCTGCGCCCCGCGCTCCGCTCCCCGCTTTGGACAGGCGGTGGGCGCTGTCGGCCGAGGCGAAGGGGCTGCGGAGGTCGGGCCCAGGAGGCGGGGGTGGCGGGTCCGGGCGCGGCGAGGTGAGGCCGGCGAGGCCGGGGAGGCGAGGCGCGGAGCGGCCGCCGCCGCCGCCGCCGCCGCCGCGACGCTGCTGCCGCCCGGCTGCTGCTCCGCTGGCTTGCTGGCTCGCTCGCTCGCGCGGTCCGCGTCCAGCCCGCCGCTCTCCGGACACGGGCACACGGCGCGCGCAGCCGCACTCGCCCCCGGAGGAAGGCGCCGCGCTGGGTCCTAAAAAGCCCTGATTCCGCGCCCCCCTCCAAGCCCCGCGCCGAGCCCGGCCTCCCTCAACCCTGGCGCTGGGGGCGCCCGCCCTGCTAGGCTCCTGCCGTTCCCGGGGGACCCGCCGACGCTCCGCCTTCAGGGAACGCCACTCGATAGGCGGGGGCTCCGAGAGACGTCTGGGCCCGCGCCCCTGGATCAGACTGAGGTGAGAAGGGCGTCGGCACCCGCCCCTCTCCTTCCGAACCAGGGACTATCTGATCCCCTGGCGAGTAAGACGCCCCTCATAGCCAGCAGAGACACCTGGACCCGGACCAGTTCTGACCGCTCCAAGGAACCCTTTAATACCCACCCTTCCCCGTGGAACCTGGAGCCCCTATAGGTACTGTCTTGCATGGACTCAAAAATAACACACACACACGTTATTCTCTAAGTTCTCCTCTAACAACCAGTCCTGGACCCCTATTAACCCTTTTTATCCCTTACTGACCCCAGACCCTTGATAACTTCAGGCAGACCTAGTGTCCCATGAGTGCCATAGGACTCTGCCACATTGACCCCAGCTCACTGACTCTCCCACACTAACCCTAGATCCCTAGGTGGGGATCCCTTGTGAAAAGGGCCTTCTGCCCTTGGAGGTCAGAGGAGCAACTGCGCTTAGTCTCCCTGAACATCGACACCCGCCATAGGGCTTCAGCTGCCCTGGGTGGCAAGCTGATGTTGTGTCCTCTGGTGGCCGGGTGGGAGCAACTGCCTGCTGGGATTTCCACAGCGTCACAGTTGATCCTGGGGTGGGAGTTATGGTTTGGACCTTAAAGCCTTCCTGGCCCATGCTGCTGCCAGTGCCTCAGTTGACCCAGTCAAGCAATCACTCCTTCACTCCTTACTTATTTCGGGCTCTGTCCCAGGCACAGGGTACAAGAGATGACTCAGACCCAGCCCCTGCCCTCAAGAAGCTCCCAGCCTTTTGGGGAGGTGGGCAGGTGGGCCTGGGCAGGACTGGGGAGGTCAGGCCCAGCTCCAGGGGTGGCTGGGCTGGGAAAGAGGCTTATTGATCCCAGCTCAGCCCAATCGAACACAGGCTGCCTGGGCAAAGGGCGATTTAATTAAGAAGATATGAGGCTCTTATTTACCTGTTGGCACTTTCTAACTGTGCAGACAGCTGTCCCTCTACACTGACCCACACATGCTGTTGTGGGCCTGGGGACAAAACTGTGCCACAGACATCTCTCTCCTTAGTTGGCCAGGGGAATTCCCAACCCAGTCACAGGGAAATCTGTGTGTGCTGGGGAAAAGGCTTGGAGGGACGGAAAGGGGAAGGAGAAGGGCATGGAATGACAGATGGGGGGGGCATGGAGCGGGGGAAGACAGAGAGGCACAGTTAAGTCAGGAACAGGGGCAGAGATGGGCACAGACAAAGAGAGTCTGGGACCAGAAGTGCACCTCCACCCCAGAGATTGATCTGCACTATTTCTCTAAATGGGAGTTGTTTCCTCTTCAATATCAGAGTAATGCAGGGATGGGAGTGTTTTTGAGTGTCCCTCTCACCCTGGCCAGCTTGAGTCCCATCCCCTAACCATGAGGAGGCTCGGCCTGGTGCACCCCAGCCTGGCCTATATCCAGATCCCCAGGACACAGGCTCTCAGAAAGCTCTGCCTCAACCCTAGGGGATGAGGAAATAGAGAAATGGAGAAGAAGGAAGAGAAAAAGGTGGGCACAGAGAGATGGACACACACACACACACACAGCTGGGAGAAATCAAGATGGGGAGAGACAAGAAAGAGGCCTCTCTAAACCTTCCCCTACTTCCAGCCAGACGTCCAGCTCCTCTTCTCCCCGAGGAAAACTTCTGGGATTCTGCCAGCCACGGGGACCTAGGATTCTACCTCTTTCCTCTCCTGTGGAACCACATGGGATCAGAGACTGGCTCCCCAGCCTTCTCTGTCGCTCATCTCCATAAAAAGACTGTCAGCTCCTCCAGGGCTTCTTGTTCACTTCCCTCCACAGTGCCCAGAACACAGTAGCTCCTCACTAAGGTCTAGATAATTGGAGAAAAGCTGGGAGAAGGGCTGGGATGATAGAATCCCAGTGGCAAAGACTGTGGGAGTCTGGAGCCCCTAACTAAGGTGAGCAAGGAGTGGGGACTTACTCAGGGGCTCTCAGGGAATCAGTGCAGAGCCCCACCCAGGCCACTACCCCCATGGTGAGTCTTACTGGGGAGCTTCAGTGTGACCCAGGGGAGAAGCAGGTGGCGATCAGAGAGATGTGAGGAGGCAGAGAGAAACAAAGGGCTCCTAGTAGGGGGATGTTTGGCTTGTTGGGGGCTCTGGGCAGGCCTAGCCCTGGAGGATGTGCTAGAAAAAGAGAGGCAGGCCAGGGTTGGTGGGAGAGGAAATGTGAAAGCATTTCCCTAAAATCCCCCCAGAAGTGAGCAGAGAAGACTCAGACAGAGGATCCCCCCAGGGGGGAGAGGGTAGCTGTTCCTAGGTGCCCCCATGCTGTTCCACTTTCAGAGTCTGTTTGGTCCCTGATGACACCCCCAGCCCAGGCCCCAACAAATACCCCGTCCCTTCTGTGTCTTAAGCAGGACATAAAAGTTCCTTCTCTCACTTCCCCTTCACTGGCATTTGCAGAAAGCCCAGAAAAATCAAGAGGATAACACAGAAAAAAAAAAAAAAACCAGAAAACAGAGAAACATGGGTGGGAGGGGGAATTATTGACCAAGCCCTAACTTCTCACTTACAAACACTAACCACAGACCCTCAGCCCGGCCAGAACCTCACCCCTTTTCCAGTTTGAGCAGTTTCCCCCTATTCACAGCTGTTTGTCCCCTTCCTTGCACAGGAAGGCTTGTGGTCCCAGGCTAAAGGGTCTTTGGTCGCTGGGGCTGGTGGGGGTGGGGGGCAGTACACTACCGGTGGGGCAGCATTGTTCAGTGGCTATGAGCATAACGTCTAGGACCAGACTGCCTAGGTTCAAATCCCAGCTCCACCATCGACTAGCCATGACCTTGGGCCAGTTACTCAACTTCTTTGTGCCTCAGTTTCTTTATTGTAGAATGGGAATAAAAATAATTCCTATATCCTTAACACCTCGATTCTGGAATTTTTCTTGTTCAGGCCAGAGAGGAGGGAGTGCTGGGCTCCACTGAGCCTGTGTGGGAAAGCCTGGAAGATGAGCTGGGGCTGAGAGTGGACTAGAAAAAGGTGAGGGGAGTTCTGAAGCCAGGTTTGGCCTATGTTTTCCCACCAGGCACTTGCAGTCCTTAGATCTGGTCCCGCTAAGCTCTGGAACTGGCCTAAGTACAACACCCCCAGGCCTTTGTCCAGGTTGCAGCAGGCCGGGAGCCTCGGGACTCCTAGTGGGCTGGGCTGCCATCTTGTGGCCATGCCTGGAAACTAACTTAAGCTGGGTACTGGCAGAGTAGGCTTTGGGGTAGCCCTGCTCTGACGGTAAGTAGTGGGGTGGCAGACATCCCCTCCCCAGACCAGACCTCCTCCCTCCAATGGGCAGGGGAGAGTGAACCCAGGGGTGTCATAGTGGGAAATTGGTGACCTTGGCCACAGGATCTGTAGCCCAGTGCTTAACCTGGGCTGGGCAGGAGTGGGGTGTACAACTCTTCCTTCTTGCAGTCTCTGGGGCAGGGACTTCTGGATCACATAGGCCATGGGAAGCCTAGAAAGGTAGTAAGGGGAAGAATACTCTGGGAAGGTGTCTGAACCAGGGTTTTTCAGCCTCTACACTGTTGACATCTTGGAGCAGATAGTCCTTTGTTAGGGGTGGGTGGGGTACTGTATTGTGTGTTGTAGGATGCTTGGCGGGCTGCTATCCACTAGATGTCAGTAGAAGCCTCCTCCCCAGTTGTGATCAAAAAGGTCTACAGGCACTGCCACATGTCCCCCCAGAGGTAGAATTTCCTCTGGTTGAGGGAACCACAGATCTAGACAGATTTGGCTACAGATCTCATTTTTGCTGCTTACTAGCAGCAAAATAGTGTAAAATAGTCACTTTCCTTCTCTAGGCTTCTGTTTCCTCATATGCATAAAGGGAATAATACTTAGTGAGGATTAAGTGAGATATTACCTCACTTCTTTTGTCCTTTTGCCCCTTCCCTTGGTCTTCCCAGCCCCCCTCTGTCCCTCTGTGACCAGTCCCCACTCTACCTCTCCTTCATAGACTCCTGCCATTCCTCAGCAACGTCCTTTAGTGTGTCAGTGTGGCTTGGGGCAAAGCTTCAGCCCTCCCTGGGCTTGGCTTTTGAGAAGGCAGGGCCTCAACGTCTCTCCCTGCAGGCTGTGGGCGGGAGGTGGGGAGGCGGGCCATATGGATGGCTGTGGTGTGGATGGTGCATATGTGTAGGGAGGATGGATGGATGTGGGCATTTCTGCAAGCGTGTCCTCAGCAGGACTGTGCAGTGGCCACTGAGTTCTCCTCCCAGAAGCAGCAGGAGATTCGTGGCTATCCCAAGGGTCTTCCTCCCTCTGTGGCTCCTCTGGTAGGGAGAGCCTGGTGGGTTCTCTTGAATGTGCCTCTCATGGGCACCTGTTATGTGTCAGCCTGCGGGGGAGCATGGTCAGTGTGCAGGGGTGAATGCAGGTTATGTGGGGCCTGAAGCCCAGACATTTTGGAGGCTCTTTAAAAAAGGCAAAAAAGAATAGAAAGTTGGGTACAAAAGTGAATATTTATTTGTACTTAGAAAAGAAATTAAGACCAATGCAAATTTCTAAATGCTGACAAATACCACAAACTTTTGATGTTTTTGAATTTTTTGATAATTTGGGAAAAGTAGCTCCATAGTTTTATTAGCTGCCTGAGATACCTATATAATACTTTTAAATAAGTTATATTAACTTGGAAGCATTCAGAATGCCAACAAAAACAGTTGCAACTTGTTTTTGCAATTGCAGAATGATATTTGGTTTATAAAACATTTATTTTATGTAAGCTGCATCAAAGAAAATTGAAAATGAAAAAAATCACCAATGTCCCCCTCATATAACTACTTTTTTCTGTGCACCAACAAGAACCTGCTTTAAATTTCCATGTTAATTTACGTCTCCCAGATTGTACCAGGCAAGGTTAGTGGCTACTGAAAATACCACCACAACAGGGCTACTTAAAGACACATTCATGAAATACAAGGGACCCAGAAAAGCCAAAACAATCTTGAAGAAGAATAAAACTGGAGGACTCATGCTTCCCAATTTCAAAATTGTCAAAGCTACAGTAATCAAGATTCTGTGGTATTGGCATAAGGATAGATACATAGATCAATGGAATAGAAGTGAGAGTCTAGAAATAAACCCGTACATTTATCATCAATTATTTTTTGACAAGGGTGCCAAGACAATTCAATGGGGGAAAGAATAGTCTTTTCAATAAATGATGCTGAAACAACTGGATATTTATATGCAAAAGAATGAATTTGGACCCCATCCTCACACCATATTAAAAATTAACTAAAAATGGAACAAATTTCTAAATGTAACAGCCAAAACTATAAAACTCTTAGGAAAACTTGAACTAAGTAATGGTTTCTGGACCTCATCAAGATAAAAGAAACTTTCGTGCTTCAAAGGACACTATCAAGAAAGTGAAAGAATTCACAGAATGAGAAGATATATTTGCAAATCATGTCTCTGATAAGGGTCTAGTATCTAAAATACATAAAGAGCTCTCACAACTCAACAAAAAAAGACAAATAACCTAATTTTTAAATGGGCAAAGGATTTAAATAGACATTTCTCTAAAGAAGGTATACAAATAGCTAATACACAAGAAAATATGCTCAGCATCATTGGTGATTAGGGAAATGCAAATCAAAACCACAATGAGATACCACTTCACACCCAGCAAGATAACTCTGATAAAAAAGACAAACAATAATAAGTGTTGTCAAGGATGTGGAGAAATTGGAACCCCCATACATTGCTGATGGGAATGTAAAATGGTGCAGCTGCTTTGGGAAAAAAGTTTGACAGTTCCTCAAAAATTTAAACATAGAGTTATGATAAACTCAGCAATTTCACTTTTAGGTATGTACCCAAGAGAATTAAAGCATACATTTACACAAAAACTTGTACATGAATGTCCATAGCAGCATTATTCATAATAGCTAAGAAGTGGAAAGAACCCAAATGTCCATCAACTGATGAATGGATAAACAAAAAGTGATATATTTATACAAAGGACTATTATTCAGCTATAAAAAGGAATGAAGTATTGATACATGCTACAACATGGATGAACCTGGAAAACATCATGTTAAGTGTTGAGGTCTTGTTATAACAGCATGTCGTAAATTTTGTATGTGATTCCATGCATATGAAATGTCCCAAATAGACAAATACAACATTTATTTTACATAAGCTGCATCATAGAGACAGAAGTAGGTTAGTGGTTGCCAGGGGCAGAGGAGTAGAGGAGATATAGGGGAGTGACAGCTAACGGGTATGGGTTTCTCTTATGGGTGATGAAAATGTTCTGAAATTAGATAGTGGTGATGGTTGCACAGCCTTGTGCATATAATACAGATCACTGAATTATACATTTTATCATACAAGGTAAGTTTTATGATATGTGAATTATATCTTAATAAAAAAGTGGAAAAAGTGAAAGAAAGAAGGATCAGTTAAGCAGGAGGTTATAAATGATTTGCCTATGCAGAGAGCAATTTCAGCTTGTCATGGTCCCATTTCCTTATCTATAAAAGATCTACGCCATTATCCTTTTTGTTTCTCTGAAGTGCTGTAACTGAATTACTAAAGAATTTCAGAACTGAGACATACCTTTTAAATTCACTGATTTATTACACAGAATGAAAGCCAAAGTCCAGACAGGTTAAGTCACATTCCCAAGGTCTCAGACCTGGTCAACTACACATTCAGACCTAGATCCTAGGGAATTATGAAGCCATTGACATAGTATGGGACTCCCTTCATGCTGCTACTGGGAAAGTTCTACGTGAATTAAAACCCACTGTTAAAGGTTCTCTGAAAAGAAAAAAGTTGTTAACTATACAAAAATGACCCTGTGCAGTATAAAGACAAATATTACTCAGCCTCATATCTAATTTTTTAAAAATAGTAATGAACCTGTGTGCAGGTGGCTTAAATGTTTTATAGATGAGAAAAAAATCGAGCTAGAACCAATCTGTTCTACATTGCCACATCATTGTCTTTGAGTTTATATTCCTCCTCATCTCCTCATCCTATCGCCTTCCTCATCTTGCTGCCTTTTCTTGCCTTTTTCAATCTTGCCTACCTCTTTCCCCCCACACCAGGTGTTACATTCTTTGGTTGCCCCTTCATGTGACAATGGTTTTATAATATTTCCTAGGCAGAGAACAGAGAGAGAATTCAGTATTTCCTTCAACATGGTTGATCAAAACTTGTTTTGTACCATTGATAATTTAAGGAAGCTTCTTTCAGGCTCACAGCTTTATTGGAAATGTCACGTACATTTTTAGGATTGATGTCAAATTTGAGGAAACCTCAATCAAGTTTTTTTTCATTTGTAGGCTGTAAGAGTTCCAGGCATTTTGAGTTTCCTTGTGTGGTGGTTAATTTTAAATATTTTTTAATTGACAAGTTTCGTTAAAATTGTGTTGATGATGCTATCTTTGTCGAAGTTAGTATTTTGTGTCAGGTCAGCAAAAAATTTAAGTCTTTTTTAATGTGTTCAGATAATTTACTATTCTTCATTGGGCAAATTATCAAGAGTCAATGCAAGAGTCTTTTCTGTAATTCTGTTAGAAAGCTATTTCTTTTTTTAATAAACTACTGTTGCTATGACCTAAATTTCTTTTTGGCTACAATTGTCTTCCCATTGTCAGAATCATTTTAATTTATACAATGGTTCATCATTATTGCTTTTGTTTTATATTCCATTTCTTTAAAATATATTCCACTAAACTCAGATGAAATTTATACCTTTAGATAGGATCAGCCCCAATATGCCCATAAATGCCACCCAACATAAGAGGAAGTCAGAATAGAAAGAGACAATGGTCATAACCAATTGTTTAAAGTAATTTACTTTGGCAAATTGGAAAAGAAACTAGACCATGTGCACGTATTTCTAGGGTTTCTCCCAGGGCCTTGGAAGGGGCTCAGACAAGGGAGGAGACCTGAAGCTTAAACGTCATTGGCTTCACAGTGTATGAGCCTCTGGTGGTGTGCTCTGTCTACATGTATGTTATTGTATGAGCACATATGTGTAAGACATATGCATATGTCCCTGGAGAGCATGGTCCTGATACTTCCTCAGATCCAGCCCAGGTAAAATGGCTCCATGAGCAAGGGATGTTTCATCTACACTGCAAATGCCGTTGGGCTCAGCTGCATGTCCCCTTTGAGGGGATTGAGTGAGGTAAAGGACAGGCGAGGAAGGGACCTCAAGTCCCATTCTCCATAGTGTGATCCAGCCTTCAGCAATTCCCACCCCCAAATTCTCTCACTTCCTCTCCTGACTTCCTCTGCAGAGGCCGCAGAGCAGCACCTCTAACAGGGCAGTCTCTGGAGTCCTCTGCCTGGGTTCAAATCCTGACTCATGACTTAAGCTGGTCTAACTAGATTTATCCCTGGAAATTTTCTAACTGGATTTTAATGGTGAGATCTAAGGTAACCCCTGAGTTGCTGGAGAAAACCAATATAGACTAGGAAAGAGGGAAGCCAGTAGAGACAAGAAAGGGGCATGCCTGGAAGAGTGAGAGGGGCTCCAGTCCCAGCTCCTGAGGCCCATAGATGCCATGCTGCTTACAGCTCTACTGCCATATGTGAGCTGCCCCATGTCCTTCTAACACCCCCTCTTGTGGAGTTTGGGCTAGTTTAAATGGAATTTCTGTTGCTTGCAACCAGAGTGTCCTGGACTAAATGTGTCCCCATACCTGCTTCTCCTCCTGAGGTCCCTATCTCTGTAATAGCAGCACTGCCCACTCAGAGGCAAACCAGAGCCTGAAGTCATCCAGGGCTCCTCCTTTCTCCTCACTTTCTTAGAATCTCCACACATAAGGCATGGTGAACAGTTACACAGGTTGTTGACTGCACAAGTGCATCCAGCTGAAGAGGTGAGTGGGGGCTGAAGTCCAGCCTGCTCTCTGCTTGCCTAGTCATGAACCCTGCAAGGCAGTGTCCTCAAGGGAGAGGGGCATCTTTTTCTAATTGAACACTCCCTATAGGATACTGGGGCCTTCCTCACATACATGATTGGTTCCCTCAGTGCAGGAATTCTGCCTTCTCCTCTCTTCATCTGATTCCTTCTCATTCCCCGTTATCATCTCTCATTGTACCCTTTACTTTTTCTTATAGCACTTCTCACCATTTATAACACTGTATTGATTAACTTGGTTCTTTGCATAATGGCTCTTTCCCCAGCAGATTTTAAGCTGTATGAAGGTAGAGACTGTGCCCTCAAGGTTCTCCGCTGTCCCCTCAACACCTACACATTATTTGACACAAGTGTATCCAATCCTATGACTCCTCTCGGTCCCCAGTCACTGCCCCAGTTCAGGACAGGTCATGCCTCCTCTGAGCAATGCCAGTGGCCTCCTGACAGGTCTTCCTGTCTCAAGTCTTATTCTCTCCTATCCATCTGCCAGCCCAAACTGGCCTTTCTAAAATACAGACTTATCTGTATCCTTCCCCTGTTTAGATTCCTCTATGGCTCCCTCTTTCCCTCAGGATAAAGCCCAAATGAAGTCCGTTGCAGTCCTGCCTCTGGCCCCTTCCCATGAGCAGCTTCAGTCCTAAGAAGGCATGGTTTTCTTTATCTTACCTCTGGGTCTTCCCCAGGTCCTTCTGACACCACCTCTTGTGGGGGTTCAGGCTAGTTTAAATGGAATTTCTGTCCCTTGCAACCAGAAGTGTCCTGGACTAAACGTGTCCCTTGCACTTGCTGTTTCCTCAGCTTGAAGCACCCTTCTTTGCCCCCTCTTTCCTGATCAACTCCTTTGAGGCTCTTATTAGGCATTACCTGCTTGTCCATATCTCCCCCAAACTGGCCAGAGAACCTTCCTCTTTGCTCCTATGGTGTCCCTCTACCACACACGCCCCTACCATTATCACTTAATTCATTGTGATGTAACCAGCTGTTAAAAGGTCCCACCCTCCCCTCAAATGTCTGTGTCAAGGGCAGCAACTGCAGTCAATGGTCTCTGTTTTCACCCAGCATAGGGCCTGGCATCTGTTGAATGAATAAATTGGTAAATGAGCCCCAGGGTGTCTCAAAGAAGTGTAAGGAACCCCAAGTGGCATCTGGGGAAGTGGCCAGAAGACAAGTAGAGGATCATTAGTAACAGAACAGCTCTGCAAGGCTCCTCAGGGACACTCTGTTGGGGAGAACAGGTCCTCAGATTTGTAATGAGGCTGTTCCTTCTGGCATCATGTCTTGTCTGCATTCCCTAGGGCCCCCCACTTGACTAATGAAGGCCTTGAAAGTGGGCCTGTAGGGTTTTCAGGAAGATGGTCTTTAGGGGATCTAGGAGCTGCTGAGCTCCTAGTGGCATGTGTGTGTGTGTGTGTGTGTGTGTGTGTGTATGTGTGTGTTGGAGGTAGGGAGGTGGTACATGAATGGGGAAGAACTTTTGCTAGACCATCCCTCCAGGGGCCTTGAACTCAGGGGAGAGCATAGTTTCCTGTGTGTGTATGTGTGTGTGTGGTCTCTCTAGTGGGTGTGTGTGGGTCTGCGGGCATTTGAGTGCATTATCTACTCTTGTTTCTCGAGGCAGAGCTCAAATGGCACTTCCTCCAGAAAGCCCTCCTCAACACCCTGGCTAAATAAATGACCCCCTCCCATGCTCTCACGGAGTTTGCAGCCTGATAAGAATACTTATGCCACCTGTGACAATGCTAGTTCCCCCGAGCCCCTTTCCTCACTGGCTGTGGGCTCCTGTCTTCTTACAGTATCTGATAGGACCAGTATGCCCAAGTACTGGGTTACTGGCCAAGTAGAGGTGCTTCTGCCTGTCTGGCCTTCTATGCTGTCCCCTTGCTGTCACTAAGAGCCTGTAAGTACCATTCAGCTTACAGTGCTTCTCCACACTCGTTTAGTTTTTCCTCATAATGCTGTCAGCACCTATCACATCCTTTATGCCCATGAGGTCGCCAAGTGGCACCCAGGGCCCCCACCTTCCAGTGGTCCTTCTGAATACCACACCTGGATTCACTCTGTGTGTGTGGAGGGGCGGGATTCTCAACCACGAATGCACTTCAGAATCACTCGGGAAGCTCTTGAAAAATAGCAATACCCGGCCCTGGGTATCTGGGGCAGATATATTAAATCAGCATCTCGGCGGGAGGGCAGATACAGATTTTTAAAAAAATACTCATATAAATCTGTGCATCCTCCCATAAGAACCACTGACTTGTGTGTGGTGATGTACGTCAAGTTCAGAGGAACCTTTCCACATATTGGAGAAATACGCACCCCTCCTTTCTCCTGGCGGCGGGCTTCCTCTTCGCAATCAATTCGTTTGCCGCCTACAGGCGTCGCTGAGGAACAGCTGGCCCTGCTTGCGGATTTTCCTCGGGATCCCACCCCAGGCCCAGGGAAAGCCGGAGCCACCGCGGTATAAATTAGCGCCTTTATTTGGAACACCTGAACGAGCGCCCGCGGCTCGCCCGCCCGCCGTATAAACGTACAAAGTCCCTGTTGCACCACACACCATGCCTCAGAGATAAATACAGCCCTAGGGGCTCCTGCTCTGGCAAAGCAACACTTATTTACAGGAATAGATTACAAAAGTATTACAAAAAAGTGGTCCTGAACCGGGGGACGGAGTGGGGGTGGGTTACGGTTCCACCTGCTACACTTGGGACTGGAGTGCACCTGAGCGGATGTCGCAGGGGCTCCCCAAAGGAGAGGACGCCCCCCCAAAAATAAACGGTGCATCTAGGGGGTGGGGCTTATGTCTGCGAGAGTCTCACCCCCCCCATGGGGAAGGGGGCAAGGAAGAGGAACACAGAGACACCACCGACCCTCGCAGGCGGTCTCCAGGAAGGGTGCCGCGAGGCAAAACGGACTATGTCCTTGCCCTGGGGGAGGGAGGCGGGGGAGGAAACACACCAGTTCTCCTGCTTCTCCCGCCTCGGAAGGGGTCGCTTTTAAAGCGCTGTTGGAGGGGGGCATTTAAGCTCAATCTTCTGGGCGCGAGGAACCCTAGGGGCACCGTCCCTCGGGAGGGTGGGCAGCTGCGCCCTCCGACGCGGCCGCCCGCCCCCTCAGAGCACCTGGTAGATCGGGTTGGGGTTCGCGCCCGCCGGGCACTGCGGGGCGGTGTCCGGGGACGGGGTGGGGGCGCCACGCTCGCCCTCGCTCTGGGCGGTCGCCTCTTGCGGGCGCGGAGGCGACTCCGGCGGCACGTCGGCCAGCAGGAGCGCGGGTGCCGCGGGGCTCTCGGTGGAGATGCGCTCCACGATGCTGGACAGGCAGTCTAGGCTCGACACGGCCGCACTCTTCCCGGGCCTGGGTTCTGCGCGGGGAGGGGTAGGTTAGTGAGCAGGGCTGGAGCCGCGGACGAGTCTCCCACTCCTGGACCCAGTGCTTTGGGGCAGAATGGAAACTGAGGACCTGTTGGAGTCGGGAACGATCCAGCGAGAGTGTAGGACGAAAGGAGAGGGAGCTACACTCTTAGTATCTCGCCCCCTGCACCACCTCCCAGGATATATACGTGGGGGCAGGGATCCTACATACAGGGAAGCCAGGACAGCTCAAAGCAGGACATGGGAAGGAGGAGCGCAGAATACGCACCGCTGGGCGCCTCGCTGTAGTAGGCGCCTTCATAGCAGTTCCGCCGCCGGGCGCCGCTCGGAGGGCCGCTGTAGTCCATCTGCAAACGGCAAGGGCAACCAAGTCAGGCCCGCAGGACCGCGCGGGGCCGAACACCACTCCCTGTAGCCGCCCCCTCCCCAACTCTAGTCTCAGCCTCCAGCTCTGGGCCCGAATCTGTCCTGGTTGGGAGTGGGGCTTAGGGGTGGGCAAGAGCTGAGATCTGTAGCGTGCAGCGCCAAACCGAGGGCGGACGGTCACCTAGGGGCTCAAGGGGAAGTAGGGATAAGATCTTCACGTGGCCGCAGCAGTGTTCTAACAGCGCCCCTATTGGGCCGATCACATCTGTCCCGCTGTCTTCCAAAGCACGAGGCTGCCACAGTGACAATTGCCCAGGACACCGGGGTCCATTTTCGGGAAGGATCCTGGCCCAAACCTCCCGGAAGGCCAGCTCCCTGCTCTTGGAAGAGCGTCCCAGGATCCTGAGTGCTGCCCTCATTTCTCCTCCCTCCTGGGGTCCCGGCCTTACCATGCCGTCGGAACAGTTGGAGCGCGGGCTGGACGCGTCCGAGTCTCCGCTGTAGTGCTCGCCTCCGCGGCCGGGGGGCAGCGGGCCTGGCGCGTAGAAGGCGGAGGCAGCGCCAGGGGCCGCGGCGTCCTGGTCGCGCAGAAGAGCCTGTAGGCTCTCGATATAGCGGATGGCGTTGCGGAGGATCTCTACCTTGGGCAACCGCTGGTTAGGGTTGCTCGACGTGCAGCGCTTGAGCGTCTCGAAGGCCTCATTAACTTTGCTCAGGCGGCGTCGCTCGCGCATGGTGGCGGCCTTGCGGCGGTCGGCGTTGGTGGTCTTGCGCTTGCACGCCTTGCAGGCCCACAGTAGGCAGCGGCCCGCCTGGTGGTGCCCGCTGGGCGCGCGCACATGCTCGTCCTCGCGCGCGCCCGGGGCCGGGTGCACGGCCGCAGGGAAATGCGAGTGCTCCTCAGGCTTCAGGAGTGCGCCCACGTGCACCAGGCGCGGGTCCAGGTCCTCGAAGAAGCGCAGGTCCGGGGAGTCAAAACACGGGTCGTCATAGAAGTCATCCGCTGTGGCAAAGGAGCAAAGAGAGCCGTCGGGGCCCGTCAAGTCTACGTCTCGGAGCGGCGGTGACAGTAGCTCCATATTCCGGTGGGGGGAGGCACGTCCTGGCTTCACCCAAGGTTTGCCCGGAACTTTTTGCCGCTCGGGAACCCGGGCTGTGTGATGGCAAAGCTCAGGGAGTGTGAATGCACACCGAGCTGCCCGCCACCCCGCCCTGTCCTGTCCGACCTGACTTGTGGCGAGGGAAGAGGCGGCAGCGCCCCGGGGCTTCCCCACCCCTAGCTGCGCGCCAGGCGCCGGGGGCTATTTATCCGTAGTATAGCCTGAACGCGCGGCGCCCGAGCGGACAGCTGGGGGAGGGGGAGCGCGAGGCCAATAGGAACAGAGCTGGGCGGAGCTTGGGGTCCCCTGGGTGGCCGCAGGAGCTAGAGAGTGTCCCGCCCTTCCGCCCCTAGGCACCAGCCCGCGCTCTCCATCCCTTCCCCTGGCAGGGAGGGAGCGAGGGACTGGCAGCCCGACGCGGCTGCACTTGGCTCTCGGGCACACCCTTTCCAAACCTCTCCAGCACCCGACTCCTCCCGTGTCCGCGGGAAACCGGGCGGCGCGCGCTCCCTTCGGAGCGGACTTTGAGCCCACCAATGTCCCCAGGAGTAGAGAGAAAGTAGAAATCAGTTCGGGAGAGATTTGGAGAGACGCAAGGCGTTGGGGGCAGAAACACAGAGCTGAAATAGTGAGAAGGTGAGAGATACACCCAAAGAGGCTGACAGATACCCGGCTAGTCCCTGCCCTGGGAGTCGCTCAGAGGGTCTCGGCCCGGCCCAGCCCATCGTCCCTGGACGCTTAGAACCCCAGCCGCGCCTTTAAGAAGTCCGGGATCGCTGCTAAAGCTTCTCTCTAATCTCTCCAACTGGGGTGCTGCCTGGGTCCGGACTCCCGCACGTTTCTGCAGCAAGGCGCCCAGTGCCATGGCCTGGGGTCCAGGCTAAGATGCCTCTTCAGGTGGAAAAACTCCACTTGTTCGGGGTTTGTCTCCACCTCGTCCAGTGCTGAGCCAAGGGAAGTGCATTTCTCAAAGGTCACCAACTCCAGCAGCTGGCCTGGCGACATCGCCTCAGAGTGGAGTTTTTGAGAGTGAAGTTTGCAGACCAATTGAGTCCAGACTCCAAAGTTTCCCAACTGTGTGATTTTGTGAAAGTCACCTCTTATTCCTGAGCAGCAATTTCTACTTTATAAATTTAGAGATAACAGCAGTCTCTTGGAGCAATCCTGGTCGGAGTAAGAGACCAAGGATGTGGAAGCCCGCAGGCTTCTATGCCCAGCAGGCTTCTTTCCTGTTGTTTGGGGCAGGGAGCCCTGACAGGGGCTCATGTGGTCTCCAGGCCAGCTGTGTCTCTCACTGGAGAGGCTGGGAACAGAGGAGGAGGCAACCACCCCATGGGATCTCCAGCTCCCACGCAAGCCCCAGTGTCACCCACTCCCGTGGGGCCTCTCAGCTTCTTCCTGAATCTGCAGTATGCACCATCCTCTCAGCACTTGGGTTAGAACTATCCCTTGACCATACACCCCTGCCTGGATCTCTCCTCCTGGAAACCAGACATTTAAGACAGAGTTTAAGAGAGAACCTTATGCCTGTGCCACTAATTTGTGGAAGCCATCCTCACTGGCCCTCTGGACCCTGGGAAGCCCTCCCTTCCCGCCAAACACAAGGCTGTTTTGGGGTCCTACCTTCTTCACTTCTCTGCCACTGGTAGTGCAGAAGGTCCCCCTTCAGGAAGTGATTACCTCCCTTCACCCCATAGTACCACCTTTGTTTATTCATTCAATAAAGTCTGCACAGCCTAACTGAGCAATGACAAAGTAGCTCCATATTCCTCCACATCCCTCCAGTGGGGGGCCCTACAGGAGTTGCCTGGAACTTCACATATTGTGAAGTGTCTGTTATGTGCCAGGTACTGGTCCAAGGTGTTAGGGATACAGCAGAGAACCAAGACCCTGCTTGCATGGTGTTTACAGCGTAGGGCTGGGTGACAGACAATAAACAAATAAGCAAGGAAGTATATGATGTGAGGAGGTTGTAAATTTTATAAAGAAAAATAAAACAAGGCAAGGGAACAAAGTGATGAAGATTATTTCATTATATGGAGTGGTTAGGGAAGGCCTCTCTGAGCTGGTTACATTTGAGCACAGACCTGAATGAAGGGAGGCAGAAGCAGATATCTGAAGATATGTGGGGCCAGATAGAGGAACAAGCATGTGCAAGGGCCCTGGGGCAGGACTGTGTTTGGCAGGTTTGAAGTACAGCAAGGAGGATGGTATGTCTGCAGCTGGGTGAGCAAAGGGGGAGAGTGGTAGGAAATGGGGTCAGGGAGGGGGAAAAAGGTACTATATTCTGAGATGGAAAGCCCTTGGAGGGCTTGAGCAGAAAAGAAGAATGTCACTGACTTACATTTTAACAGGAGCATGCTGGGTACTGGAGGGCAAGGGCAGAAGCAGGGAGACCTATTAGGAGGCTGTTATAATGGTCCAAGTGAGAGGTGCTGGTTGCTGGATTTGGGTGTCAGCAGTGGAGCTGGTGAAAAGTGCTTGAATTCCAGGTATATTTTCAAGATGGAGCCAGCAAGATTTATTCATGATTGGATGTGAGCATTGGCACAAGAAAGGAGTTAATGATGACCCTTGGAAGACTAGAGTTGGGAAGAGCAGGTTTGTGGGTGGTAGATCAAGCATTCAGGTTTGGGCAGAATTTGAAATGCATATTGGACATCCAGGTGGAGGTATGGTAAGCAGGGGGATTCATGAGGCTAGAATTCCAGAGGAGAGGTTGGGGCATGGGGAAGACCTATCCACTCTACCTCTAAGACATGTCTTGAGTCTGTCCATCCCCAATGTCACCATCCTGGACTAAGCAGCCACACTACTGGCCTGGACAACCACAATAACCTGGCTGCTCTGATTTCCACTCCTGCTCCCCCCCCCCATAATCCATTCACTACACACCAGCCTGAGTAGACCTTTAAAAATGTAAATGGAATTATATCACTCTTCTTATTCAAACTCTCCCAAAGCTTCTTATTGCATGTCATTTTCTTACCCAATAAGGCTCTGCATAAGCTGACCTCAGCCTGTCTCCAACTTCACCTGGAACCAATGTCCTCTTGGTCACTCCATTCCAGTTAGCCTGACCTTTCCTTTCTTCCAATAATCTGAACAAGCTTCTGCCTCTAAGTCTTGTACTTGCTGCTCTAAGCTCATAGCATTGTTCCCAGGGCTGGTCCCAGGATTGGCTGCTTTTCCTATAATAGGTCTCAGCTCAAATGTTGCCTGCTTGAGATGTCTCTGGCCATTCTCTCTAAGACAGCTGCCTCCTTTACTCTGGGTCACATCACCCTGCTCATTTTCTTCCTGGCAGTGCCACTCTTTACAATTTTCCTTATTAGTTTGTTCATGACTGACTTAGCCCCATGAAGGCAGGGACATTTTGTTCACAATGGCATTTCCAGAAGCCACCACAGCAGCAGTCACACAGTAGGCACTTGATAAATGTCCAATGAATGAGTGGGTGGTTTCACACCTTTTGGATCTCTATGAGTATATTTGAACTTCTTGAACCGTGACAATGAGGATGGTTGTATTTCTTCAAAACTAGACAGTCACATTCATGATTAGACATCCATGCTCTGTTACACTTGCCCTTCCTAAGCAAGGCTCAGGCCTGCTACAATATTGTAATGGTATACTATAGAGAGATCTGGCTTTTATTATAAGCATGAGTCTTCTCATTTGACTTATACTCACATTGAGGAATGTAAGTAACTGTTTTATGAATGATTTAGATTGTTCAAGCCTTAGCAGGATGCCTGGCACATAGTAGGCACTCAATAAATCTTTCTTGGGTGAATGAATGAATAGATCCACTTAATAGAAGAGTACTCTGAGATTCCCAGGTGAGCTCTTCAAACCATTGATTTATGCAAATCTAGATTTTTCTCAAACCTGAGCAAGCAAAGAAAATACAGAAATAAATTGGATGTTGAGACTTAAGTGATTACAACTTTGCTTTTTGTGTTTTGTGTTCATAAAAGCTTCCTTAGGGCTGTCATCAAGGTGCCTTTACAATAAATAAATAAATATATTAACATGTTTGAACTTACCAAACATGTTTAATATTTTATCACTTGTGACTTCTAAATCTACACTTCTTTGACAGTTTTAAACTTGATTTTTAGCTTCACCTTCTTCTGTAATCAGGCAAAGCTGTTCTAAAGCACACACACATTCTAGTGGTAAAATGCCACCTTTATGTTAGGCTTTCAAGTGGAATTTTTGTTTGCTACAAGGTTTCTGCTGCTCAAAAAAAGTTTGGAACTCATTGAACTCAGTGACCTTTACAGACCTCCCCAGTCCTGCCTGGGATCCACACCTGCCTGGGGTCACCCTTCTGATTGTGCCATATCTTTGGAGAGAGGATTGTCACATAGGCATACCATCCCCATTGCCCAGAGAGCAGGGAGAAGTATAATATGTCTCTGCCCTGGGACCTGGTGTCTTTTTAGTTCTAGGGCTGGGTTGAGGGTGGGGTGGAAAAAATGACATTGAGTTTGGAAGCTGAAAGAGTTCAAAGTCTTATACTGCAGAGTCTAGTCAAAGGTGCCCCTTGGCCACAGGCACTGAACTTGTTCTGGGAAATGCTATTGGCAATGGGCTGAGGGACCATGGGGGTGGGAGGCGTCCCCAAGCACCCCTTCTCCCTCCAATGCCAGGCTAAGCAGACTGCTGGGCTCAGTGACCAGGGCAACTGCACACCTCGCCCTGGGCCTTGCTTCTGTCTTCACAATGAGGGGCTCCTTTGGCAGGAGGCAGGGAGGGAGCTGCCTGGGCCGCACCTTCTCCCTCTGCCCTTTCCAGTCCTCCCTACTCAGCTCTCTCTGCCTGCCTGCCCAGGGGCTATAAATGGAGAGCTGGCCTCTGAGTAGGAATTCGGGCCTGGCTGGGCCCCCCGCAGTGTTGCAGCGTCAGGGAGCGGCTGGCCCTGGGGCTCCCAGCAGTCTCTCTCTATATATATAGCCTCTGGAAACCCAATCCAGCCCCCACCTGCCCCAGTCTTCAAGCACCCTGCCCCTGCCCAGGCTGAACCTGTGGGGCACTTGACCTGGCACAGGCTGCATATATGGCAGGGAGGTGGGGGGTACCAAAGGGTCAGAGGGTGAAAACCTGAGTGGGCCAGGTGGGACAGGGTAAGTTCCAGGTCCCCTCTCTGTCCCCAGCCTTTCCTTCCGTGTTCCTGATCCACCCTGAATGCCCCCTCCGTCCGCTACTGATCTTGCGCCCTAAGAAAGCCTGAATCTGCCCACCACATGGGCATAGATCCTGCTAGGGGGCCAGTCAGGGTTGGTCAGGAGGGACTGTGACGCTGCCAGGCATGGTCCCAGATTTGGGACCAGGGTCCCAGAGATTCTCCACAGAGGGCCGCATTTCCCTCTTTGGGGGTAGTCTCCAGCCTCCCACGGACAAGCAGGGCTTGGGAGTTTGGCAACTGAGCTGGGAGTTGGAGAACAGGGGCCCACACGCAGAGGGAAGGGAACAGGGGGACAACTAGAGGCATGTGCCCTTCTCACCCGGTGTGCGGGTTGTGGGTGGCATGTGCTCTGTTGGGGGGCATGCCCACTGTCAGTTGTCCAGCCTATGATTCATTCACTCATTCAACAGACATTTACTCAGGTGCTGAGAATATAGCAGGGAACAGAACAGACGATATTCCCTGTCCTTGTGGACCTGACATTCTGACAGGGCAAGACACACAATAAACAGTGCACATGATAATAAGTTATATGATATGTTAGAAGGTGATACATGTGGAAAAATATGAAAAGCAGGGCAAGATGAGTGGCATTGTGGTGCCAGGGCGGGGCTGGCTGTGGTGTTAACTAGAGTGGTCAGATTGACAAGGTGACGTTTGAGCAAAGAGTTAAAAGGGATTTGGGAGCAAACCATGTGTCATCTGGGGAAGAACGCATGGGCAGAGAGAACCAATAAGGACTGAGCACCGTCTACGGGACATTTGCCTCTTCTGGGAGCGGGAGGCTACATGGGGGACAGACAGGCGTGGCTCCTGCCCTCCCAGGAACGGGGGTCTGGGGGAGGGACCTGGGGGTGGCACAAGATAGACTTTGAGGACGGGGTTTGATGGGAGATTTGTTACTTCTAATGAAAGAATTTCTTAAAAACCAAGAAATTCTTTATAAGAATTAGGCATAATAGGCTAATTATGGCTATATGCTAATTATGGCTATATGCTATTATGGCTATAGGCTAGAACTCTTTTCTCCCTCTTTAATAGGTTTATTAAAAACACCCTTCAATATTGACATAGCACTTTAAGAGGAAATTCTTTACATACAATTTTTAAATTTAATTACAGATTCACCTAGAACTAAGCTTTGGCCCCACTCAGGGTGTGAGGTGAGGGTGGGCTGCTACCCAGGGACGGGCCTGGGATGTGCCCGACATGGGCGTGGCATGGTGGGGGGAGCCTACAGCCCACCCAGCTCTTCACCCTCCCGGCCTCACATGCCACGTGCACCTTGCACTCTGCGCTCACCTCACAGTGCCTCTCACTCCAGGTTCTTCCCCGAGACTGGGAAGCCAGGTGGACAAAACAGCAGGAGCTGAGACTGCTGACAAGTAGGGAAAGCTCAGCGGGGTTTAAGAACCAACTGATGCCCTGCTTCTGGAAAGCTCTGAGGCGTTCATTCACCCAGCCTCTCCGTTCAAACTTAGTTTTCATGGAATTGAAGCCTTTCTCTGCCTTAGAGGGGAGCTGGGGTCTTTGTGTGGCCCAGATTCCTGGGGCTCAGAATACACTCGCAGTAGTTTGCCAAACTGCGAAAATAAGGTGACAATAGCTTAATGACTAGAAGTGTTCAAGGACTCAGAGTTTATGAGGGTGCTAATTATTCTTCCAGCCTGAGGACATTAAACTCTTAGGGTGAGGAGATCTAAGTGAAAGGAGAGTTCCCCACCTCCACAGAATAAAGCACTAAAATAAATGTGAATTTAACTTGCAGCATGAGGGATTTAAGTCAGACATGAGAAACAATATTATCAATGTATGCTATTCCTCAAAGAGCACGTTGTCTTTGAGCTAAGCTGGTGAGGATGCAGGGAGAGGGATGGGTGAGAAGGCCTCTCAGAATTGGCTTCTGCCTTATGCATGGAAGGATTCGCGAAAAGCCCAAGGATGTCCCTCTGTCTCTTCTGCCAGAGTCCAGCGTGTGGGACCAGGACAGAGCTGACAGGCACGCTCTCCTGGAAGAACTGTTTGCCCTCACCTGCACACCTCCATGTCCCTTTGTGGTGCATCATACGTATGTGCACCTTGTGAACTGCGGACACCTACACTCCCTTTGCATCTCATGTGTGATGTACACTTCTCACATAATGCGCATTTCACACTCTAACCTACACCTTACACTCCTTGCAGTCTCTCACATAATGTCGTCCTCACACTCTGTGTACACTGCTCACATAATGTACATTTCACACTCTGTGCACACCTCACACACTACACCTCAAGCACATGCCACGTCCGCCCCACACTCCATAAATACCTCACACACTGTGTGCACCTCTTACGTTGTGTGCATGTACCACTCCGTGTACACCTCACACACACGTGGGCATCTCACACTCTGTGTATACCTCATACACTGTGCACACCTCACACACCTCTTATATTATGTGCACATCACACACATTGTGTACACTTCACACTCTGTGTTACCCCACGTACTGTGTACAATTCTCATGTTGTCTACACATCACAAGCCACGTGTATACGCATGGCACTCCATGTACACCTCACGCTCTATTTATACCTCACACACCACCTACAGCTCCCACATGAATCTGTCGCACAGACAGGACATTCTGTCTCTGACAGCATGTATGCATCACACGCATTACACCTCAGATAGTGTGTGCCCTTCTTCCTCCATGCATACCTCACACATGTGTATACCTCCTGAGCTGTGTGCCCCCCACCTACAGAACACACCTCACATGCCATGCGCACGCCACATCTTACGTCCTGTCTGCCCACAGTCCACGCGAGGCACAGCCACACCCGGGTCCCAGAGTGAGCACTGGCCTCCACCTACGTGCCTGGGCTTCCCCCGCCCATCCAGAAAGAAGACACTAGGGGCATGTTGGCCGTGGCCTCCACCTCTTCTTTGCAGTTTCCACTTTGAACGTTTTCAGCTGAATCTTCCTGCCTAGGAAGGCCAGGCCTCCACTTAAGGACCAAGGGGAGAGCTGGTGACAGGGCCTGGTGCGGGGACGGCGCATGTGGCAGGATCCAGCGGGCAGCTGTGGGGACCTGCGGAGGGGGCTCCCCCGTCACCGTTGCCTCCTTTCTGCCTCATCGGCCCACCTGCCAGCCTGGGGGGCTCGAAGGGGCTGGGATTAAGGCACACACAGCCGTTGGGCTCCAGGGACAGACACCAGCTGCCACTCCCAGCAGCTGCCCCAGCCACACGCCTCTGAGGTTGGGCGCCTTGGGGAGGCCTGATTCTCTCCCCAAAACCTGCACATGCCTGGCCAACAGCACCCAGGACAAGGGGCTCCTGGCAGAAGGACAGAGGGCCGAGGGCCTCATGACTGATACCATGCCATGCCCTCTGCCCCACATCCTGTCCTGCCACCTCCAGGAAGCTTTCTTGGATTGCCGCTTGTCCCCTAGCCTGGGAAAGTGACTTATGGTCCCAGTGCCCCAACAGGCCTAACCTCCCGCACCCTAAACACTCACTCTGTTTCCAGGCCCCAAGCTAGGCAGTGCGGCAGGATCTAAGGATGACTCAGACCGGGTCCCTGGCCTCAGAGAGCTCCGTCTAGTGGGGAGAGAGAGGCTCATGAGTGAATCATCAAAATGCCCTGCAGGAGTGCCCAAAGGGATGACAAACTCTCTTGTGGACACCCAGGGAGACTTCTCCAAGGAGGACATATCGGTATTCTTCTTGGTATTGAAGGATGAGTAGGAGTGCCCAAAGGGAGAGCAGGAGGAAAAGGCATTCCAGGCTTAGATAACAGCATGAGCGAAGGCCAGGACATGCCTTGGGATGGTCCCCAGGTGGCTGACAATGTATTTAGGGTCCTTTTGGTCATTTAGGACCTGTCGCCTCAGACACCCCAGAGGGCTGAATGGGCTCTGAGCTGAAGCTCGCCAGCTTTTCAGGCAAGACAACCGGTCATGTCAGAGGTGGGGGACAGCACGTGGCCTGCAGGGAGAGGACAGCAACCTTACACAGTGGAGAGAGCCTGGACTGGAGCCCAAAGACTAGGGTTTCCACCTCGCTGTGCTGCGCCGTGCTGCGTGACCCTCTCCGATCCTTTTGATGCCCCTTCCTGGGTCCCACTTTCTGCACACATAGGATGGAGGCATTGGACCCCCGACTCCACTCACATTCAGGCATGAGGTCTTGCCAGGGTCCCCGCTTCTCCCTGTCCTCTCAGTCTCCCCCTAGGGCCTCCCTTCTCTGGGCAGGAGGGCAGGGGCCCGTGCTCTGCCTTCACCCACATGGCCCAGCAAAAGGGCCAGGCACACGTAGGCCCCAGTCAGCACCCCTGGGGGCCTGGGGCTGAGCATGAGATCAGAAGCCTGTTCCCCAGACTGGAAAGGCAGTTAACTTGGGGGTCCCCACCCCAAGGAGCACTGGGGGACCATGAATGTCATAGTCTTTTGTTTTTCCTGAAGATGCAGCATAACTTCCCTTGGTCCATCTGAATTTGGCCTAGGAGAATATGGTGCTAGTCTCCCCTGACATGAAGACTGGGTCACCATTGCCGGGACTGTGTCCCCAGGTGTCTCCACTGGACTTGAGGGTCTAATAGGTTCAAATGCTGCCTCTGCCCCTTAGGCACCTTGAGTAACTCTATTCCCCTCTTCACGTCTCAGTCTTACCCAGCTGTGAAATGTGACTAGTTCTAGCACCTACCTCAGAGGACTGTAAGTGTTCAGTAGCCAAGGCATGCAGCACGCTTGCATCGTGCCTATCTCAGGGTGCAGAGTAGGAGCTTGGGACTTGTTCTTGCTTTGCTTGCTCTCTCTTTGGACAGAAGTTATGGACAAGCAGTGGGTGGATGGGGGTGAGGCAGTCGGGAGCCAGGCCTGGTTATTCTGGACTCTGGACCTCTTTGAACTGGGGGCTGCGGTGGCGTGGGGGCCGGCTGGAAGTGTGGGTGACGATGCAGCCCGCGAAGTGTTGTCTGCAGCAGCAGGCGTCACTGCCTCTGCTGTGCACGCGGGCAGCCTGCCAGCCACCCCCAAACAAAGCCTGGCCCCGGGGGAGCAGAGCGGGCTGATGACAGATGCAAAGAGGCTGGCCCAGGCAGGGCCAGGCAGGGGACTGGGGGAGGCACGAGGAGGCCACTGTCTGTGAAGGCATCCCCAGAGGAAGCTGAGGTCCCGCAGAGTCCACGTCTCAGTGGCTAGTGTCCCTGCCCTACCCCAACACCAGTGACATTTATCCTCGTTGCACAGTGTAGGAACCTGAGGCCCAGAGAGGCTAAGCCACTTGCCCAGGGTTCGCATATGCTTAGATATGGAGGCTGTGGGACAGAAACGCTCATCTCTTAGCGCTACGTATTTGGGAAACTCTAAAATCCCAGACTTGGAGACAGGGAATGGACGTGAGGGCTTCTTGAGATCCCTTTATGCCCAGGAGTCTCTGCATGAATAAGGATGAACTGTCCTCCATCTCATGCCCTTGAAGCAGGGGCACCCCGTCCAGTGGTGGACAATGGTGGACAACAGATCACCAGCTGCTAGCACTGATTTGGTTTCTCTGACGTTAAGAGGTGGCCATTTCTATGTTGATATCTGACCTCTGACCCATTTGACTCAAGGGTCTTGGGTCTCACTGTTCCTCCTTAGCTCTCTTGGGATGGGAGCTCAGAGTGGGCTTGTCCCAGGAACTAGAGAGGCAGGGAGGTGGGGGGAACATGGGGAGGAATAAACATCTGGTCTTGGGGCCTTGCTGGGCCCATCAAATCTGCTTTCCCTCCATTCAGACCCTCCCCACCTCTTACTCCTTTCCCAGCCAAACTTTTTTTTTCACTCTTTCTTATGAATAATTTGAAACATAGAAATAGACACAATACTGTAATGAATTCCATTATCACTTTTGACAGCTGTTAGCCCACGTCCAAACCTGACCTGTCAATGCCCCATCTATTTTCTCCCCTTGTATTATTTTGAAGCAAATTTCAGACGTCGTACATTTTATTTGTTTATATTTGATTATGTATCTCTATAACATAAGGACTTCCTTCTTAACATAAGCACAACATTAGTGCACTAAAATAATTAATAGTAATTTCTTATACCATCAAATATCCAGTCGATAATCAAATTTCCATTTGTCTCATAAAGTTTGTTTGTTTGAATCAGGATCCAAATAGGGTCTGCCTTGCAATTGTGATTGGTTGATCTGTCTTTTAAGTCTCTTTAAATCTAAAAGTTTCCCTCCATATCTTTTTTCTTCCCCAGCAATTTATTTATTTTAAAAAACTGGGTTGTTTGTCCTGCAGAGTTTCCTATAATCCAGAGTTTTCAGATTGCATCCCTGTTGTGTGTTTTAATGTGTTCAGCTGTCCTCTGTATTTCTGTCTCCAGCTGGTAGTTGGACAGATGCTCGGTCAGATTCAGATTTGATTTGCTTGGGCAAGACTGCTCTATAAGTGCCATGTGTTCTTCTCTTGGGGGCATGTAATGTCTGGGTGTCTTCACACAAGTTTCTATTGACTGTCGACACTGCTGGCACTTCTTCCTCACCTCCTGCTTTCTCATTAGCTTCCCAAACACAGTCTTCTGCAGATGCCTCTTCACTAAAACAGCTACCAACAACTTCATTATTGCTAAAGGGACATTTATTCCTCCTTGCCTTATAGGACTCCCTTTAAAGTCACTGTTGACCACATCCTCTTTCTCAAAATGTTCTTTCTACTCTCTTGTCTTGTTTCCAAAACAACATCCTTTCTTGTTCTGCTCTGACCACTGACCATCCTTTTACAGCCTACTTCCCAGTCTCCTCGTGTCCCGTCTTCCCCCTCAATGATGATGTTCCCACTGGGTTCTGTCCTTTGCCCACACTTTCTTTACTCTCCTTGGAGTCATTATTCATCTCTGAGACTTAGCCACCACTGTATGTACAGGGATGAATTCATCGACATGCGTTTCCCAGCCAACACCTCACCTGCCAAGCTCAGACTCATATATCCAACTGTCTATTAGACATCTCTACCCAGATGTCTCATGGGCCCCTCAAATTCATCATGTTCCACAATGTGCTCACTATCTTCCCAAGGAATCCAGTCTGTCCTCGGGAAATCTTTCTTTCTCATTCAATAGCTCCAGCATGCACTCTGTTTGTTACTCAGTGTGGGGAGCTGGGTGTCCTCTCCTACCTCTCTCTCCTTGCACCTTCACTTAGCGGCCACTCAATTATACTGATTTAATTTCTTGAATATTTCTTGAAACCATCTTCTTCTCTCTACTCGGATTACCTCTGTTGTAGGGCAGCCGTTGACAGCCCTCATCTCTACTGTTGTAACAGACTCATAACTTGTGTCTCTGCTTTGAGTCTTAGGCCCCTTTAAATCCTTCCTGACACTGCCATTGGGCTGGTGACTCTACCATAGAGATCTAGCAGCATCTCTCCCACATAACGCCCCTTCATGCTCCCCACCACCTCCGGAATAATGCCCAAGTATCCCAGCATGTCGTTCAAGGCCTTCCAGAACGTGTCCCTCCTTATTCTCTGGCCACATGCTCAGTGTTCCCTGGGAAGTAATATGGGTTCCTCTAACAGGATGATTCATGTGGCCAGAACTTTGCTCTTACCATTTCCTTCTTCCAGCAATGCTCTTTCTCTTTTCATGGCCCATCTAACCTTCACTTGTCCTTGAAGACTCAGCTCAGGGTGCCCCACGAGGGAAGGTTTTCTAATCCCCTGGCCCTTGATCTCTGGCTCCCAGGCTAGTTCAGTGCCCTCTCTCTGTTCCCCCGTCTCAGTTTCCTCATCTGTAAGGAGTTATTATACAAATGAAAGACATAAATATAGGTAAAGAATGTAAAATAGCAAACACAAGAGTTGGTTCAATAACGTTGTTGATTATTACTAATACTTGTAGCCTGACGTTTTCCATATTAGATTGACACTATTTCTTGTCAGTCTCCCTTCCTGGGCTTTGAGTTCCCAAGCACTTGACTGTATTCATGCTGTGAGCCCCAGTGCCCTGGCCGAGTACCTGCCATTTGGCATGTGTCACTCATTCATTTGTTTGGTTGCAGACATGGCAGAGACAGCCAGTTGTCCCCCAATATCCACACTTCACTTTTTCACATAATGAAATAATTTTTAGTTGAAAACATGGTTTATTAGTCACCTTGGGCTGCCCACAACAAAATACCACAGATTGGGTAGCTTAAACACAGAATTTTATTTTCTCACAGTTCTGGAGGCTGGAAGTCCAAGATGAAGGTGCTGACAAGGTTATTTCTCCTGAGGCCTCTCTCCTGGCTTGTAGACAGCCACCTTCTTACTGTGTACTCACACGGCCTTTCCTCTGGTGTCCCTCTCATTAGGACACCAGTTAGATTAGGGCCCTACTTTTATGATCTCTTTAACCTTAATTACCCTTTTAAAGGTCTTATCTTTACACATAGTCACATTGGGGGTTGGGGCTTCAACCTGTGAATTTTTGGGGGGGAGTGTGCAGGGAGATACAGTTCAATCCGTAACACATGGTCACCTAGCAGGAGATTACCTTTTCCAGATTCTCATGCAACTTGCTGTGGCCACGTGACTAAGTTATGGCCAGCGGGATAGAGGTGGAAGTAATTTGTGTGCAACTTCTTGGTTTTGACTTGAAGAGAAAGCAGCTGTTCTCTTCTTCCCCTTCCCTGTTGGTTGGAATACGGGTGATTGGCAGGAGCTGGAGTAGCCATCTGGGGCAGACAGAGTAATGGTCCTTCCCCAAAATGTTCATGTCCTGATCCCCAGAACCTGTGAATATGTTACCTTACACGGCAAAAAGTCTTTCAAATGTGATTGAGTTAAGAATCTTTACATGGGGAGATTATCCTGGATTATCCAGGTGGGCCCAATGCACAAAACTCTGAACCTTCTGCTCATTTCCGAGCAGTCCTTATAAGGGAAAGAGGGAGGCAGGAAAGTCAGAGTCAGAGAAGAAAATGTGGCAATGGAAGCAGAGGTTGGAGTGATGTGGCCATGAGCCAAGGAATACAGGTAGCTTCTAGCAGCCAGAAAAGGCAAGGTATGAATTCTCCTCTAGGGCCTTCAGAAGGGGCACTGCTCTGCCAATCTTGATCTCAGCCCCATCAGCTTCATTTTAGCTGTCTGACTTCCAGAACTGTGAGACAATAAATCTGAGTTGCTTTAAGCCACTAAGTTTCTAGCAATTTATTTCAGCAGCAATAGGAAACTAATATATCACCTTAGATCATGTGATGGAAGTTGTGCATTGAAGATCCACAGAGCAGTAAGACAGAGAAAGAATCTGGGTCCCCAGTATTTTAAAGTTACCATGTAAGTCTTTAAATGACTTCCTGCAATTTTATGTAAGAACAGAATAAACTACATTTTTAGGTCTCTTTGTAATTACAGCAGCCTAATCCGTAGCCTAATTAATACGCATACCTACTATGTGTCTGGGAATGACTTGGGCCCCAACAAATAAAATGTATATTGCATGTGCTAAGTGTGGTGGCTGGGATATACCCAGGAAATTACGTGAACACGAAGGAGGCAAGAAATATTTGTTGGCCGGGCACAGTGGCTCACGCCTGTAATCCTAGCACTCTGGGAGGTCGAGGCGGGTGGATTGTTTGAGCTCAGAAGTTTGAGACCAGCCTGAGCAAGAGCAAGACCCCGTCTCTACTAAAAATAGAAAGAAATTATATGGACAGCTAAAAATATATATAGAAAAATTAGCCGGGCATGGTGGCACATGCCTGTAGTCCCAGCTACTCGGGAGGCTGAGGCAGGAGGATCGCTTGAGCCCAGGAGTTTGAGGTTGCTGTGAGCTAGGCTGACACCACAGCACTCTAGCCAGGCAACAGAGTGAGACTCTGTCTCAAAAAAAAAAAAACAAAAAAGAAAGAAAGAAATATTTGTTGAACTAAGCTGACTGTTGCTAGGTAAATAAGGAATATTCCCCTCGTTTCGCAGATAGGGCCAAGAGGCTGGGGTCTGTCTCCCAGGCAGACAGATGTTGTGTCCCTGATGGGGGGATGTACAGGTTCTAGGGAAAATGAGAAGTAAGAACCACTTGGCCAGGCATGGTGGCTCACACCTGGAATCCTAGCACTCTGGGAGGCCGAGGTGGGAGGATTGCTTGAGGCCAGCAGTTCAAGACCAGTGTGAGCAAAAGTGAGACCCTGTCTCTACTAAAAATAGAAAAAATTAGCTGGGCGTGGTATAATCCCGGCTACTCCGGAGGCTGAGGCAGGAGGATTGCTTGAGCCCAGGAGTTTGAGGTTGCTGTGATCTAGGCTGACACTACGGCACTCTAGCCCAGGTGACAGAGTGAGACTGTCTCAAAAAAAAAAAAAAGTAAGAAGCACTTGCAGGGAAGCCATGTAGGTGATGTTGGTGAGCCCGTGGGCTCTGGAGTCACATTGCCTAGGGTGTAATCCTGACTCTGCCACTGACCTTTTGACTTTTGCAAGCCCCTCAATCTCTCTGAGTCTCCGTTTCCACATCTGAAGAGTAGAGATATTAATTTACATTATTTAAAGAGCTGTTGTGGATATGAAGTAAGAGAATGCACGAAAAGTATATCCCAAACCCAGAGCTAGGAACATAATAGTCAATTGACAGCAGCTATTTTTAAGGTCCCACCTGTCCAAAACTCAATGGTCAGACCCACCTACCGAACACTGGCATGGTCTAACACCCCTCAGTCTCTGTGAGTTCCCAATATTTAAGCCTGGGTCTCTCACACACAGACTTCTAGAATACTTACAGCTGCCATGTAATATAATAGCCCCTGCTCAAGGAAGAAAAGAGGAGGGGAAAAGGTTGGCCCTGCTGTGCTTCCTTCCATCTCCCTGTCTTTCATCCTAAATGAGGCTAGAGGCTGCATATTGTATGGCCCCAACTAGGACATTCGCAAAAAGGCCACACTATGGAGACAGTAAAAAGATCAGCGTTGCCAGGGGTTGAGGGGAGGGAGGGATGAATCGGCAAAACACAGAGGCTGTTTAGGGAAGTGACACTACTCTGTATGATACTATAATGGTGGATACATGTCATTATCCATCTGTCAACTCTTTGGGTAACTATAGTTTATAATGTAAACTACAGAACTTTGCGTGATGAGGATGTGTAGGCTCCTCAATGTAGGTCCATGGATTGTAGCAAATGCACCACTCTGGTGCAGGATGTGGATAGTGAGGGAGGCTGTGTATGTGTGGGAGCAGGGGGTATACAGGAACTCTCTGAACTTCCTGCTCAGTTTTGCTGTGCACTTAGCACCACCCTAAAAATAAAGTCTATTTTTACAAAAATGATACATATCTGTTATTAATTACCGTGATAATGCTATGTAATGAACCACCTCAAAACTCAGCGGCTTTAAACAATAAGCATGCATTTAGTTTATGAGTCTGCAGACTGGCTACTTAAACAGGGCTGCTCTCTTGGGCTCAGCTGGGCTCATGCACACACTGCGCTGACTGGCTCTTGGCTGATTCAGGCTGGTCTTGGCTGGGGTAACTGGGCCACTCAGCTTTTCCCCTCCACAGGCTTCTCAGCCTCTGGCAGGCTAGCCTCGGCATGTTCCCGTGGTGACGGTAGGGGTGCAAAAGTGCAAGCAGATACACATAAGCACTTTTTCAAACCTTTGCTTGTGTCATATATGTTACTATCCCTGTAGGTCAAAACAAGTTACAGGGCTGGATGCAGAGCTGAGACTTGGAGAAATATACAAGATGCCTCCTGATATGAAGTGCTACAAAGTCACAAGGCAAGGGGCAGAGACACAAGGAGTGAAAAACTGGGTCTCTATGTAATTAGCGTACCCCATGGGGATAATAGCACACCTACCCCAAGGGTTGCTGCAGGGTTAGATGTGGTCAAATATGTGTTTCATATAGCTCCCGGTCTGTAACAGGAACTTACAAAGTGGTTAGTTCCTCCTCACCCACAGGAATCTTTGGATGTTTATGGACTTTTCAGATAGAGCAGATTGTACGAGTCACTGAAGCCACAGGAGCAAGGGTTAACACATGACTTAGGCTGTGCTCAGTGAAGCTGAGTGGGACCCTCTACCATGTATCTGCTATAACTGTTTCTTGGGTTTGGTCTTCAACCATGACAAGCACAATGCCATTGACTGGCAGATATTTCCTTAACATTTACAGATTTATATTTATCTGAATAGACTCTCCACCAAATGAGAGGAATCACTGAAAAGCCTTTTAAACCATTAGCTTCCCTCCAGCTACACAGACATAAGTCCCTGACAAATGCAAATGGATTCTCCTGCTTTTTGAGCAATAATGATGATGATGATAAAAATAATAAAATTAATTACTCCCACCTACTAAGTAGGCAAAACAATCTCATCTGATTCTCACTTTAACTCACCAGGGTAAGTACTATTACTATCCCCATTTTACAGATGGGGAAATGGAGGCTCAGAGAAACTATTGAGCTAGCAAGCGGGGGAGTTGGGACTGGAACCTAAGTGTCTCCACCTCCAAGGCCAATGCTCTACTTCCCCCTTTTACCTTACAGGTCCTGTGTTTATTCGGCTGATCACAAGTCAGAGGCCACTTGACACGTGGGTTACTTTTTGCTAGCTCACTTTAGCCGTGTTCTACATGTTTCTCGTCACACGCTGACAAGGAAGGGCAGATCTACAGTGACAGGGTCACGGTCGACGGGAATTTTTCCAGGTTTGTACAGGTGAGACAGGGACCCCAATTTCCGGGCCAATCCCGCCCCCTCCCAGAGTTCCACCTGAAACCTCCCCTTCCCTGGAAGGCTGAAGTCTCCTGGTCATTTCTAGGGACAGCCTGAGGGCTTGGCCAAGGCCAAGGTCCTGGATCTGGCCCTCTTCCCAGGGCCCTGACCTCTCATGGCTTGTACCTAGGGGTCAGTGAGGAGCAGGACTCCAGGAAGGAAGACAAGGCCCCAGTCTCAGGACTGCGGCGGAGAAACCAGAGAAGGCGCCCGGAACAGCTGACTCTGGGCGCCACGTATTGGAGGCGGCTGCCCCTCCCCCCACACTGGCTGCCCCGTGAGTCACGGGTTTTAAGCTGAGCACTCTGGGAGATTAACCAGCTTTGTGACCAGCTGCTGGAGGAGGATACTTGGCCGAAAGAAGCAGGATAAAGTTACCCTCTCAGAAGTTTATAGGAAGGCCCATAAATGCCCCCAACTGCTGTGGGGCCCGTGATCTGGGGCGTTCCTTGGTGTTCCCCCTGCCCAGGCCCTCGCTGTTGTACTCATGCCCACTCCTCATCCACCTAGCAGCTTCTGCTAATCTGGTAGTCATTGGGAATGTCTGCCACTTGGGGCCCCATGGTTCCAAGAGGGGTCCTGGGCAATGGGCCTTCCTTCCCTGGAGGACAGGTATTAGGAATAGAGCCCATCCTGGAGTCAGGGAAGAACCTGGCTCCTGCCTGGCTCAGGCTGGTGGGAAATGCCTGGAGGAGGATGGTGGGCCCCTGGCACACAGGTTGTCCCAGACAGGGTGCAACAGAAGGAAGGACTCCATCCTGTGGCCCCAGAACGCATCATACTGAGGGGCTGAGGTGTGTCTGAGCCCTGTAAGGGGGCATCAGGAGGCCTGGGTCTAACCCGGCTCTGCTTCTGACCCTCTGGCCTCCGTGTTCTCATCCACCAAAAGGAGAACTTGTGTAGACCAGTCCTTTGCAAGCTACGTTCGCTGAAGTCCTGGGCCTTTCCCAAGTGCTACAGGGATTCCACAAAGTTTGGATTAGAAGTTTAGGCTAGTACTATTCTCCAACTATCATACTTAATCCCACCCCCACTTTTCACATATTTGCCTCACTTTTTCCTCCACCAATTGACTATCCATTCATTCAGCAATTATTTATTGATTTCCTACTACGTGCCAGGCTCTGTTGTAGCTGGTGGGAAATAGTAGTGTACTTTATAAGGAACAAGAGTCGTCTGTATGAACTTAAACAAAATGGCCCCTCTATCTGCTCTATGTATCAGGGTTTCACCTAAGAATTTATCTGAAGACTGGATTCTGCTGATAAATAAGTTTGGCCTGCGATGATCTCCCGGGTGCTCCCCACCCCTCCACCTGACTCCATTACCAAAGCGTTAAGCTGCCCGTCCCCTGGGGGAAGGTCCAGGAAGAGGTAAGGAGGAGGCACTTTAGTCCCAGGGTACCCCTCGGTGTGGGGGTTTGTTCACATGGTGGAGGGGCCACAGTCTAAGGGAGGTTCATGTGACTTCTGTACCAGGCCTGAGTGGTACATGGCAGAGGAGGGCACTGGGTACAGCCTCTGCCTCTGGATCCAACCTGGTCCTGCCCCTCATCACCCTCCCAACAGCCCCCCGGTACCACTACTGATGCCAACCTCTGCCTTGTGCCAGACACTGTACATATATCCCCTTAATCTTGGCAGCTGGGCATTTTTAGCCATATTTTACAGATGAGGAAAGGATCTACTGCAGGCCAGACCTGCGCTAAGTGCTGGAGATGCAGCAGAGGGTGGGACAGGGCCCATTCTAGTCTAGTGGGAGATTATAAGAGTAACATCTAACATGTGCACTACTTACCATAGGACAGGAATCTTTCCTATATTAACTCAATCTCCTCAAGCCCACCATATTATCATCATGAGCATTTTACAGATGGGAAAGCTGAGATGGAAAGATTAGTATCCCAAGGTCATAAAGCAAGTAAGAGCTGAGATTTGAACCCCAGCACTTGGGCTCCTAAGCCCATGCATGTAACCACCATGCTGCGCCTTCTGACACCCAAGGTAATGTCATTCCACAAGCATCCCTTGATTCTTTCACTGGGGCAACTGAGAGGAGAGGATGGTCCTTGCTGTCCCACAGCTCCTGTTCTGATGTGGGAGGCAGATGTATAACAGAGTCACCACCCAGGGTGAAGAGACAACACCTGGGGTCAGTATTCAAGGACAAGGGCATGGAAAGATCTGGGTATGAATTCTGGCTCTGCCACTGACCAGTGAGGTGGTGACCTTGGACAAGGCATATCACCTCTCTGAATTTCTATTGCCTCATCAGAAAGATGAGGATGAAAATATCCACCTTGCAGGATAGAGTTAGGATTAAACAGACAGTGCACATACAGTGTCAAACACTGTGCAATAAGCAAGCACCCAGTAAATGGTAGCTGTTATTATGAACAAAACTAACGAGGGGGAGGAGAGAAGGAAGAGGAGGATTCTGGAACTTGTCTCTTTGTGAATACTGTTCTTGGCCAGAGGCTGGCCTGCTGTGCCCAGCCCTCTGCCCGGCCCCAAGCCTGTCCAGGCACCTGCTATGGGTCCTGGCATCCCCAGGCAGGGCCTGGGAAGGGCCAGGGTGAGGCCAGGAGGGCGGGTGAGGACAGCCCAGCCCATTTCCTCACTGCTGGGGAGCCTGGTGTGGGGGCAGGGCTGCTCCTGGCATCTGGGTGTCTCCCTGGAAGGAGAGAGGGCAAGTGTGAGTATGGGGAGTGAGTGGAGGCAGAGCTGAACAGCCACTTAGAGATGAAGGCCCTAGCAGCCCTCCAGGGGCTCATGGCAGGGGCAGCGGCAATGGCTCTGCCTGCCTAGTGCCTCAGCTCAGTGGACATTCCCTGCCACTCAGCATATGTTCAGAGCTGGTGTGGGCTCTGCCTCTATTTTCATAGAGCAACTATCCCCAGGAGATGCAGATGACATGGGAATAGCCCAAGCCAGGTGTGATCCAAGGTTTTCCAAGGAGAAAGAAAAGTGTGGCAGAGTGGGAGTGGGTTGCTGCAGGGAAGGCTCCCGAGCGCTAGGAAAGTGGTGGGTGGGTTGCGGGGAGGGCGTCCAGGCAGAGGGAACAGCGGAGGCAAAGGCTCAGAGGCACATCTATGGGTTTAGGTAAGAGCTCTCAGTTCTAACACAAGCTTTGCTCAGATCCAATTATTTTCGTTGAGAATGGACATGTTAAAGCATGTCTGGGGTCCCTGAGCTAGGCCTGGGATGAGGATGGGCTTGGGGGGCAGGAACCCGGGGGCCAGAACTCCCCTCCAATGATCTCTTTCTCAGCACCAGAGGTTTGGGGGCCTGCTGAGTACTTGGCTGAGACACTGCTGCTGGGAAGTAGACAGCTTGGGGGGGACTTGCACCCCAAAGGTTTTACCTGCGGGGAAAGTTGGGCAGCAGGCCCCAAGGAAGGTGGGAATGCTTACTGAGAGTGTATACAGAGGGTCTCTCACACAGCCTTGTACAGAGGCACTCACAGTATAGGCGAAGGTCCTGAGCAGTGACACACAGTCCACATAGGGTGATAACAGGGACTCACATCAGAAGGGCAACCTCCCACCCCGACCCCAAGGACTCAGACCCAGAGCCACGCCATCACACAGTGACAACTGCTCACGGGCACCCAATCAAGTGGCTCCCACTTGACCCTCAAAGTCCCGACAGAGGGTGGGACACCTTCGGGCCGCTCAGCAGCCTCACTCCAGGGACCCTCTGGGGCCGGCACAGCCGGCGGCCGTCAGTGACAGCCGCAGGGCCCCCAGTGGCACACGTGCGCACGCCGCCGGGCTAACGAGCCCACAGCCCTTCTCCGCGGGAGGAAGCCAGTTGTCGGGCGGGGCCGCCGCGGTCACACAGCATTAGCCCTGCGGCCGCCCCGCCAGGTGCGGCCACTGCCCCTAATCCCCGGCCCAGGCCCGCTAAGCCGGGCCTGAGCGACGCCACAGCTGGGGGCGGCCGGCCACGCGCCGCCCCTCCCCGCAGCCCCAGCCGCGGCCCCGCCCCACGCTCCAGCGCGGCTCCCACCGCCCGGCCCGCACCGCGCTCTCGGCTCTCCCCGCCCGCCGACCCGTCTAGCCCCCGGCACCTACTGCCCCGCCCCCAGGTCCTCTTCACCCACCAGCCTCATCTCTGTCCTCAGGCTGGCTGGAGCCACAGCCCCCGCCCCAGTCTCTCTAGCGCAGGGCCTGCAGTGCCCAGCCCTATCCTGAGCCACCACCTGCCAGCTCAGAGCCTGCCCCCTGCACTGGATCCCGACGGGCTCCAGCTCCCTCCAGCTCCCGGGCCCTGCATGCTTCTCATTTACCTGCTCTGCCCTGCTCAGCAGGACAGGCGGTCGCCCCCTCCTCTACCTGGATTTGTAAAGTCCCAGGACTCCTCTCTCCCCCTACCACGCATATTCGCAGCCTCCACCCACCCGTGCAATACCCAGGCAGGACTCCCTTCTCCTCAGGGCAGCCAGACTTCACTTCTGATCCTCCAACTTTTGCCAGACCCCTGATGGATCCCAGGATCTTTTCAGTAGGGTGTGGGGGAGAGGAGATGCCAGAGCCCGTCTGAACCTCAGTTTACTTATGTGAAAAATAAGGAGATATGATCTAGATGACCTCTGAGGACCTTTTTGCCTGCCTTTTCCTATCCCACAACATCAGCAAGGTCATGACTTCCATTCATCTGCCTATTAAGACACTGCAGTCCCCAACCCCCAGGCCTTGGACCTGTACTGGTCTGTGGCCTGTTAGGAACAGGGCGGCACAGCAGGTGAGCAAGAAGCTTCAGCTGTATTTACAGCTGTTTCCCCTCTCTCCTTTGCATCAAGGCCTGAGCTCCGCCTCCTGTCAGATCAGTCACTGTCTCCCATCACCCCCAGATGGGACCATCTAGTTGCAGGAAAACAAGCTCTGAGCTCCCACTGATTCTGCATTATGGTGAGTTGTATAATTATTTCATTATGTATTACAATGTAATAATAATAGAAATAAAGTGCACAATAAATGTAATGCGCTGGAATCATCCTGAAACCACCCCCCCATCCGTGGAAAAATTGTCTTCCATGAAACTGGTCTCTGGTGCCAAAAAGCTTGGGGACCGCTGTTAAGACAGATGAGCGTAGAAGGACACCCACTGACCACGTGTGGCCACCCCAACCCATGCCATCATTAGCTCTCAGGGCCTCAGCTGACTGAGGCAGCGTTTAGCCTCTGGTGTGGGGGTGGGTAAGAAGAGCCAGGGTGGAACCTAGGTGCTTAGGTCTGGGCCAGGACTTGGGGCTGGGTGTGAGGGGTCTCTGCCACCTTGGGATGTCCCCTGGGAAGGTGTGTCTCTGGGGCTGGCCTGCTGGGGGTCCTGGCCTCAGGCACTACCAGCATCGGTGCTGATGGACAGCTCTGGCAGGTGGGAGCCGGCTGGTCACCCCCGACAGCCCTGCCCACCTGTCACCCTCTTGCTCGGGTGACTGGCTGCTTGACCCACTGACCAACTTCCTACTGCTTCCCAGCACCCTGGGCACTGTGTACAGTGCCCCGCCGCTTTCCCTTTAGCTTTTCCCAACATCGTGCTGGCTCAGAGCACACGGCACACAAATATCACACATCTGCACATTCACACTGCACACACAGACACATGCACTAACACAGGGCTGCGTGCATGCACACGTCACATCTGAGCCTGCTTCGTACTCGTGCAAGCTGAGCCAAGTTGCTCCTCCCCAAGTGGAGAATATGGGCATTGCCATCTCTTTGGCAATAGGGCCACATGGTCAAGGCAAAGGCGTTAGTTCTGGACCGCCTGACACCTGTCCTGGCTCTGTGATATTCTAACTGTGTGATCTTGTCAAGTTACTTAACCTCCCTGAACCTCATGTTCCTCATCTATCGAATGTAGCTGATTATAATAAATGAGTATCTCATAAGATTGTTTCGAGAATCAAATGAAAAGGTCCATGGAAAGTGCTTAGAACAGTTCCCAGTGCAATGTAAATCCACAATGCATGTTATTAGTATTACACAGTGGGAGCTGAGAGGCTCCTGAGGACACCTTAGTTGACAGTGTTCCTTTAGTCAGTCATCTCTGGCCATAACTGTTCAAATGGTTACAGATCTTCCTGACAGTAGTTTTATCCCACTTTGCACATTGTGAAGTCTGGGTCAATTGCCCAGATGAAACCAGGATATGACATTTTCACAGGCTTACCTTTGTCCTGGCTATAATTATTCATTCTTTGCAGTTTAAAGACCAAGAAAACACTCAAGGTTAGACCTGAGTTGTTTAGAGAACTCTGGGCTGGGTCCTGGGGCTCACACGTCATTCCTTCAGAATCTATTCTAGACCCTCTCTCCAGACTGACATCAGCATCCTGGTCTGTGCGTCTCAGGACCCACCTTCTTCCTTCTGGAAATGAACACACTGTCTGCACCCTCTAACGATATGATCCCCCATCCCCAGATCTCCCCAAGAACCACCAACATCACTTTGATTTCACCTCATGTGCTCTTGGGACTCAGGGTGGGATTTCTCAGGTCCTAAAGACAAGAATGTACTTAGCAGAGCTCTAAGCTCTAGGAAAGTTCTCCCTTGAATCTTCTTCTTCAATCTGCTCTAAGCAGACCGAATTCCACCCTTGGCAATATTTGAGCAAGGAATGCAGCAATGTGAGGCTCATTGACCCTGTGGAGACAACAGATGCAGGACGAAGTTGGAGAGTTCTTCTTCTGCTTCTCTTCCACTTTCAGCCCCATCAGGAAGCCTTCTTTGTTCTGCTTCTTGCCCCGAACAAAATTCACAGAATGCTTTTTTGCTCAGTCTACACGGGTCCTCTCCCTTCCCGACTCCCTTCTCTGAAGTCCTCGCTTTGGTTCATCTTCAGATGTATGTCTTGCCTCTAATTAGGGGGTATAGTCTTTATGTTCTTTATTATAATTATTTTAAAGTATTTTAATCTCTATTATAATCTTTCCTGTATTTGGTATCTATTGCTGCATAACCAATTATCCCAAAATGTAGCAGCTTAAAACAATACACATTTATTTATATAATCCCACAGTTCCTACGGTCAGGAATCCAGGAACGGTTTGGTGGTAGTCTGGCCAAGTTCTCTCACAAGACCACAGTGAAGGTACTGGCTGGGATTGACTAGGGGAGGATCCATCCATGTCCAGCATGGCTGTTGGCTAGAGATGTTAGCTCCTTGCCATGTGGGCTCTCCATGGGGCAGCTCCCAACATGGCGCCAGCTTCTCTTAGAGCAAGTGAACCAAAAGAGGGCAAGAGAGAGCGCACCCAAAATAAAGCTGCATCTCTTTGTAACCTAGTTGTGGAAGTGACATCCCGTTACTTCTGGTGATATTCACACTCAAAGGGAAGAGATTACATTATGCCAGGGGGCAGGGATCACTGGGGCCATCTTAGAGGCTGCCTACCACGTTTCCCATCTGGTTTCTCCCTGTGCTGTTGTGCCTAGCACAGCGCCCTCAGTAGGTATTCGGCACTCGGAGGTATTTGTTGAATGAATGAATGAATGGATGTGATCATCAGAGGACACTCTGCAGAGTTTATATTATTCTGTATTGTTCTCTTTGGCTACTATTCCCTTTCCTCCCCCCATCTTCTCCCACACTTTTCTTCTTCATGGGAATCATATACAATTACATTTAAAAAAATATTTTGTCCTTGAATAACACATTTGCTCATAGGACCCTGTCTACCTTCTCTCCCCACTTTCTGAAATTTGCCTTCCAAAAATGGGTACATGCCTGACATGTACCCTCTATGGTTTTCACAAGTTCAAAAATGACTTTCTTTCAGGGTTCCTATCACCTCTCTTCACCTACCTGTGCAGAACTATTAATATTTCAGAGAAACCATTCCCCACGTCACCTCCTCGCGTGTGTTCCCACCACTTGTGCTTACCTCTCATGTTCTTAGTCCCCTGAGCCTCCTGCTGTCTATCTTCTTCCTGGGTCTATCTTCGTGGGTGCACAGTCACTACTCACAGGGTAGGGACAGTTCAGCAAACAGTGAGTATTCGTGGAGCACCCATTATGCACTAGGACTAGGGAGACAAAGGGGTAATCACAGAAGTCCGAGCGTGTGTTGGAACAGGTGCACAGGAAGGCTTGCCCCTTCTGGGAGGTCAGATTGTCAGCAAGTCTACCCAAAATAAATCTTAGATGCTGTGGTGGCAGAATTTCTAGGAATGGCTCCCAAGATTCCATGCCCCAATCCCTGGAACCTGTGTTGTATGGTACAGTTGACCTTAAAGAGGGGAGATTATCTGAGGGAGTCGAATCTAATTGCTTGAGTCATTAACAGCCAAGAACTCGCTCAGGCTGGTGGCAGAAGGGGAAGTCAGAGAGATTCGGATCATCAGAAGGATTCAGCATCCTCTTGTTGATTTAAAGATAGAGAAGGCGATATGAGAAAGAACGCAGTTGGCCTAAAGGTGCCAAGAGAGGCAGCCAGGGAGGAATAGGGACCTCAGCCCTCTAACCACAAGGACCAGGTGCTGCCACCAGATTGAATGAGTCTGGAAGCAGATTCTTGGAATATCTCCTGCCCACCCTTCTACTGATACCTCAATTTCAGCCTTAGGAGAGCTTGAAATTAGAACTCACCTAAACCTGCTCAGACTTCTGACCTACAGAACTATGAGCTAATTAATGGGTAGTTTTTTTTTATGAGGAAAATTCCATGGTTTTTAGTACATTCACAAAATTGTGCAACCATCAATACTACTTCCAGAACAATTTTATTGCCCCCTCAGAACAAAGCCTATACTTATTAAGTAATCACTCCACATTCCTCCATCCCCCACCCCCTGGCAATCATTAATCTACTTTTTGTCTCTATGGATTTGCCTATTCTGGTCATTTCATATAAATGGGATTACAGTAATACAATGTGTGGCTTTCTGTGTCTAGCTTCTTTTGTTTAGCATAGTGTTTTCAAGTTTCACTTAAGTTGTAGCATATTCCTTTTTATGACAAAATAATGTTCCATTATATGGATATACTACATTATATTTATCCATTCATCAGCTGATGGACATTTGGGTTGTTTCCACTTTTTGACCATTATGAATAAAGCTGCTATAAATATTTGTAAACAGGTTTTCGTGTAGACGTGTGTTTTCAGCTCTCTTGGGTATATACCTAGGAGTGGAATTGTTGGGTCATATGGTAACTCTTTGTTTAACTTTTTGAGGAACTATCAGATTGTTTTCCAAAGCGACTTCACCTGTTTATACTTCCACCAGAAGTGTACAGTGGGAATACATCCCCACCCACACTTGTTATATCTTTTTTATTAGAACTGTCCTAGTAGGTGTGAAGTGGTATCTCATTATTGTTTTGATGTGCATTTCCCTAATGAAAATTAATGCTGAGTGGGCATTATTTTAAGCCACCAAATTTGTAGTAACTTGTTGTACAACAACAGAAAACTAATACAGGTGCTTTCTCACACCCAGGTGGTAAAAATGGAAATGGGGCAAAAGTTGATTTGAAAAAATAAGCCATTTGACTTGATTGGCCAAAGTCAATAAATGGCATTCTCGCAAGGCAGGCCTGGACTGCTATGGGTGTGAGGACAGACATCTAAAGTCAAGGAGTGGGGCTAGATCAGCAACCAGGACAGTGACTCAGTTGTGAAGGCTGAACAGGGCAGCAGGCATGGGGTGAACGTGAGGAATCTTAGGAATAAATTGCTTCTGGTTTTTGCCAGTTTGTACTGGATCGCAATAAGTATGGCTGTATTAAAGAAACTGCAAGGTCTGCAACATTTTTGATTTTTAGCCACAAGTCCCTTGTAGCAGGACATCCAGGTGGATGGAGACCCCACCACTGCTTAAATGAATCTCTGGGAAAACCCTGGGACATATTTCAATATCTCAACCTCCATGTCTCTAATCTGACCAGGGGAGCTTTAGGGAGCAGTCCGCTCCCCTTTACAACCTTGACTCATTCATTCATTCATTCATTCATTCATGAATGGACTTAGTTCTGTGCTAGGCACTTGGATGCAGCCACGAACAAGGTACAGATCCAATGAGGCTTACCTTTTTGGTGGGAGAGATGGCCCATTAGCATAAAGATAATAAATAAGTGCATTATATGCTTGAAGAGTGTTTGTGTTGTAAAACAGAACAAGAAAAGAAAAAAGTAGACCAGGGTAAGGGAGATCAGGATGTTGGGGCAGGGAGGCTGCAACTGCAGTGAAAGGGTGGTCAGGAAAGGCCTCCTTGAGCAGATGAGATTTGGGCAGAGACTTGAAGGTGGTGAAGAGTAAGGAAGGCAGCTACCTGGTGGAAGAACATTCCCAGCAGAGAGACTAGTGACAGCAAAGGTTCTAAGGCAAGAGCATGTCTGTAGGTCTGAGACACAGTGAGGAGGTCAGTGCACCTGGAGCAGAGCAACGGGGAGGGCAGAGGAGATGAGGTCCAAATGCAAGCGGGCCAAGATCACATGGAGCCTCGTGGGCATCACCGGGACTTCCCCTGAGTTTGAGCAAAGGGTAGAAGAGTTATGAGACCTAACTTAGATTTTTAAAAGGATTCCTGTCACTCCTGTGCTGAGAATAGATGGGGCGGAAGTGTGGGTGGGGCACGGGGGCCTGCAGAGAGGAGTGGACTGCGGTCTCACAGTCCACTGAAAGACAGTCTAGCTTGGTTCACAGTGGTGACAGTGTGGGGTGGGGAGGGGGGCAGTAAGAAGTCCTCAGCTTTTGCATATAGTATTAATATTTGAAAGCAGAACTAGTAGGATCTCATGACAGGTTGGATGTGGTGAGAATAGAGACAGGGACAAAGAGAAGATTCAGAGAATAGTACCAAGGGTTTTCCCTGAGCCACGTGAATGACGGAGTTACCCACAAACTGCGATAGGGGAGGCTGTATGTGGAGCGAATCTGTGGAAGGAGACCAGGAGCTCAGTTTGGGACAGGTTAGGGGTGAGAGGTCTGCTGGATAGCCAGGCGATGACGTCAGGTGGGCTGCTAGAGATAGGAGTTTGGAGTTCGGTTGAGACATGTGGCCTGAAGATAGAAATTTGACAGTCATCACATATCAATGGTATTCAAAGCAAGACTGAAACACAAACGTTGATGTTTGTGACATACAGGATTGTTTATCCTTCCCTCTGAACAGACCCATTTTCTTTGTGCACATGAACCATTTCTGTCCCGTTTCTGAGGGCTGAGTGTCACCCTGCTATGTCTCATATACCCTGCTACACCTTGATACAAAAGGTGGTATCGACTTTGCTCAAAATCTCAAGCCCCCGGGTTTATATTGTCCTGCTCTAATCTCTGCATCAGAAGCTACTGCTGTATTCACCAGCCCCTCCTCCCAGGGGACATCTCTGGAGACCTGGGCGGGATCCTACATTATTCTCCGTTCTAGGTCATACCTGGGGATGCCATACCAGTTTTATTTGGCCATCTTTCTCCCTCTTCCTCCATTTTCAGTTTGTTGGTAGGTTGGAGTCAGATCAGAAGGCTCTTGGTAAGGGCCTCAGTATACTATCTGCACAGGGAGTCTTAGATGGTGGGGTTTTTAAGTCAGAGAGTAATAGAATTTTAGGTCAGTCCTGTAAATTATGCCCTCAGGGGCAGGAGGTGAGCACAGCTGCCAAAGATGCTTCTGCCACCACAGCCCCTCAGCACAGGGACGTGGGATGGGCCCTGGAGTCAGGGGCTCCCTGCTCTTGTCAGCTGACTATCTCTGCCCATTGTAGGGACAGAGACAGGACAGTTAGGGATGGGTGTGGCATGTGAAGGAGATGGGAATGGGAGTCAGGGCATCATGAAAAAACTGACGTCCGGGCTCCTGCCCTGTGACACTCTGGAGTAGGGATTTGGGGTCTCGAAGTCACAGGGAAAGTGACTGAACTAAAACACCCCCAGGGGCCCGGCCTGGCTCCTCCCTATAGGTCCCCTGCCCTTTCCCTCCTCTGGGCTCCTGCTTCCCTCTTCCCTCGGGCCTGGCTGTCCCTGCCTCCTCCTCCCCCACGGAGGAGAGGGGCCAATTCAGGGCCCTGTGACTCAGGCGCCGGTGGGGGAGGATGTTTTGGATGCCGCTCTGCTGACGCTGGTGCCCTCTGTTCTTACATCCTCCTTAATTTACTGCCTGAGGAGGGGGCCAGGGCTCCGGAGAGGGGATTAGATGGTCCACACTGATCTGAGGCAACAGCTGCTGGGCTGGCGGCCGAGGAGTGAGGAGTGAGCCGAGGAGTGAGCCCTGAGCAGGAGGCGGGGGAGGCTCATGCCTCCGCCCAGGCGGAAGGGGACTAAGCGGGCATCGGGTGGGGCCCTTAGGTGAGGGTGGCTCTGGAAGAGGCTGCCACCAGTCTGAGGGGTAGGGAGGCAAGGCTCGTCTGACCAATAAGGTCAAACCCAGCTGTCACAGGAAGAAGGCCTAGGGGGCCTATTGGTCAACCATCTTTGCCGGCTCCCTGGAGAAAATTAGGAAGTGTTTGTTTTATCCTCCTGCAGCCCAAGGAGGAGAAGATTGGCTCTGGGAAACAGGCCTAAAGGGACATCTTACCAAACCCTTAGCTGCCATGTAGTTGTGCGAGAGATCCCCAAGTCACGGCTGCCCCACACCAGTTGGAGCAATCCCTTCTGCCATGACGGCACTGTCTCTTCTCTCATGCACTCCACTCACAAGGCAGAAGGGCTGCCGGATAGTGGCATTCCCATTTGACAGATGGGGCAACTGAGACAGAGTTCAGTGCCTTGTCTCAGGTCACGCTTGGGCCAGTGGTATGGATATGATTACAGCCCAGTGCTCCTAACTAAATTGCTCTGCCTCTGGAATACCAGGGTACACACACTGACATTTAGCACTGGAGGCCAGCATCTCTTCTTCCTTCCAATCTATAATTCCAGGTGATAGCTTTGTCTGAAGGAAGATGGCTGCGGCACGGGAGCCATACATCTGGACTCTTTGAATCAATTAATGTCCCCTTTTGGGCACTTGGTTTTCCTATCTGTATAATGGATAATATCTTGAATAGCACTAAGACTATTTTCAAAAGTGTAATAGTTCTGTCTTAATCACCAAAAAGACAAAGGCTTTGGGGAATCATTAAAAACATTGGAGTGAAGATTTGGGCTCTGGAGTCAAAATAGCTGAGATCAAATAAAATCGCTGCCACTTACTCCTAGTGAGTTCCTTCCCCTCTTTGAGCTCAATTACATCATCTTCAGCAGACAAGGGAGAGTAGCGCCTACCACACGTGGCTGTTGTGAGGATTATAAGAGACGATGCATTCTAAAAGCCTAGCATTGTTCTTGGTGCGGAGTGAATGCTAAATGAATCACACAGAGACTAATGATAGTAGTACCTCTTGCTTGCCGATACATGTGGCCACTGAGATTGCGCCAAGAGATCAGGGCTAGTGGATAGTTTGGGGCAGTGGTTCTTACTCCTGGCTGACCAATCAGGATCAGTGCACTGGAAACTGATGCCTAACGAAATTCCCTCAGGATCACCCAAGGCTGGTAATCACTGTCATAGGGGACCTGCTTTGATGGTCAGACAATTGACATATCAGTTGTTTGTAGGTAAACAGGTGCTCAGCCATTCAATAGTTTAAATACTTTCCCTGATTGGCACTTTTACTACTAATTAACTCCTGAAGAGCTCTTCCTTTTCTGGGTCATGAGCAGGAATTCCCCGTGGGGGATTCCCAATTAATGAGGTTTACCCAGCTCCGAGGCCTCTGGGAAGCAGACAGGACTAATTATTCTCTAGCCCCCCAACCCTCACCCCCCACCCCCAAACCTTAGCCAAATCCTCTCCCTGTCCTTCATCAATCTTGTCCTGGCCCCCAGCTGGCTTGCATTAGCTCTGGTTTTCCAGCCCCCATGGCTGCGGCTGTAGCTGAGAGGTTGAGCCAGTCCAGGCTGGATGGATCTGTCACCCGATCCTGGGTCTGTGCTGCAGCCAGTCCTGGAATCTGGGGCAACGTGATCCTGCCCTGCGGGAGCCCCTAGCCAGGCCAGGGATGCCATGGTGGGGCTTGGAAAATCCCGCCTGTCCGTGGACCTCTGCGTAAATCCCCAAGGATCACATCCACAGGCTCTCAGGGCACCTCCTGTCTAAGCCCTTCACCTTAGAGAAGAGGAAACTGGAGCCCAGATCCGTGAGGCACCTGCCCATGGTCACATACCTGCTCACAGCAGAGCCCTCTCTAGAGCCCTCATCTCTCTACTCCCAGCGTGGGACTCTTTCCCCAGCCGCTCCTGGAGAAGTTCTTCTGCAGACCTGTCGTCTGCATGATGGGGTCTGTCATGGGGGCTCCTGTCCAACCCTAGACCCCCAAGGCAGAGGAGATCAGGGAAAGGAGATTTCTGGGCTAAAGCACATGATTCTTTTAACCCAGATTAAAGGAATCAAATTTCAGGTTATTTGAAGGAAAAATTGGAGGAGTGGCAAGAATGAAAATATGGGAACAATTGAAATAAGGCAACAAATAAGGTTTTTAGATGTCTTTTGTGGATAGTGCCACTTTTAAACACAATGCAGGAACACGTGGTTGGATGTGACACAGAGATGCTCTCCTCTGGAATCTGAGCTTGCTGATTACAATGTCCTGCTCGCTTTACCCTGGTATGGAAACCCAGGCTAGGAAACAGAAAAATTGATAGAGGAAAGTTTGCATTTTTTTTCTTCAGTTGTTGAGGGAAAGGTCAAGATAGTTCTCCGAAGACTAATCTTTTCCACATCATTCCATTTTTTTAATGCGTAGATTTTGTGTGTCTTACTCAGACCTGCTTTCCTTGTACCTCCTAAATGGTTTGAGCCAAATCTCTAGGACAAGAAGCGGTTCTGTTAGAGTTCTGAGGGTGAGGGCAGCAGAGGCCATATGGCTGTCTGGTCTTGGCCTTGAGTGTGTGAAGCTGTCAGGCAGCTCTGGTCTGGAGAAGGTGAAATGGCCACCTTCCCTCAGAGCCTGGAGTTCAGAGGTGGCTCCTGGCAGGAGTCTTTGAGGGCGTGCAAAATGTGCCAGCCCTTCAGTAAGAGTTGCCATGTGTTGAGAAAGGGCTATGTCCCAAGGGCTTTGCATATGACTGTTGTATAAGGTAAGTAATTCTATCCCTATTACACACTTGAGGAAACCGAGGCTTGGAGTAACCAGATGACATACCTAAAGTTACTAACTTGCCAAGTGGCAGAGCTAGGATTTGAACCCAGGTTTATAGGATTCAAAAGTCAGTAGGTTTTTCCCTAATGCCTTTTGGGTATAAGTACGGAATATGACATACCTCAGTTTGGGTGAGGTAGATTGGGTCCCATTTCCTCCTCCCTTTGAGTTTATTTCCCTGTGGTTCTCTGTCAGAGTTCAGAAAATTGTTCAGGAAGGTTCTAGCCTGTGGTGCTGCACCACAAGCCCCTGGCCTGCCTGTGATTTCAGCTGCAGCCGCGGCAGGCACTTCTGTGCGAGCTCACACTCAGTCTCAATGTCCCACCTCAAGCGGAAGACAAAGGCCTTCCGGATCCTGATTCGAGGTGTGTTCGTGCCATAGAAGCTGGCTTTATAATCTGCACATGCTACCCAGGAGCACGAGGCATGTAACTCCCCCAGGAACAGTTTTCAACCAGTGAGGGAGGGGAGATGGTGGATAAAGATTCCTGCTGTCATCTGTCAGTTGACATTTCCGGGAGGCCTTCTGTACACTTCTCAGAGGTTCCAGCAGAATCGAGCTCCCTACACCTACCCCGGTGACCCAGAGGAAACACTCTCAGTTTAGCTTTTCTAGCTTCCCTGTCTCACTCTTGCCACTCCCACAGGTCTGCATCCTGGCATTGTCTTCCGAGTAGACCACCTCCGTCAAGTCCTTGTCTCGGGCTCTGCTTTCTGGGCAACCCAAACCAAGATGGTGTGCCTGTGTGAACCAGGGAGCAGCACCATGGGAGATGGTACAAGGTGACAGCAGTAGGAAAGAACACTGCATAGAAGGTAAACTCCGAGGGGTACAACAGCCAGGGCCTCCCTTCCTTCTCTGGAGATTCACCACACATAAAATTGCTGGAGCTCCCGAAGTTTCGGTGCAAAAGGGAGGCATCATATGGTTTATGGGGGTCTGAAAAGACATGACTCCTTGACATTTGTGGCAGTGGGTGGGTCATCACTCAGCCCTTGGTGGTGGCTCCCCCAGGCTCTCAGTCAGTGGGGCTGCCTCAGGGAGTGACTCCCAGCAAGGCTGCCCCTGGGAGTGACTCCTGGCCACAGTGTCAACAAGTCTACTTCATTGGTCACAGAGTCTGGCAGCGGGCAGGAGGGCGTTTTACATGGTAATATCTTTGGACCTGATATCCAGTCGCATCCTAAGTCTCTGTATAAAAACAAAGCGGAGAATTTAACCGGGCGGAAAAATCAATTTAAATGCTTACAGAGAAACAGTAAGGCCTGACCCTTCCGCCTCATTTTCACGAGGTGAGTCACTCAGATGGTTGACCTCATGGCTGATCTATGAGCAAAGGCGCGCTGGCAGTTGCTGCTGGTGCGGGAATGGTCTCAGACCTGTTTCCTGGAACCCTGGCGCCAGTCAGAGCCCGGAGTGGCCTTTTGCCATTAGAAAGTCAGATCACCTCTCCCAGGAACAAGTTCCCAACTCAGAGACACAGGCCTTGCTGTGACTCTGTGATTGGTCAGTTTCACTGAACAATCTCCTTTTCTCAGTTACTGATTGGCCAGTCCCACCATGCACCTGTCATAATATGCAGCTTTCATTGGTCAGGTCCACCACATGCTCTCCAAAGACCTTGTTCTCTGATTGGTAAGAGCTACCATCCAGTCAGCTGAAATGAGTCTCTGATTGGTCGGCTCTCATAAACCTTCCCTCCAGTTTCTATTTAAAAGCTAATTTCTCCTATCATCATCTGCATTTGTGCTGCTCCCATAGACCTATCTTGAGCATTCCTGTTTCATTCCTCTTCCCTGTCCTGTAGGTTTAGGAACAAAGGTTTGGAGATGAATGAGTTTGAATGGGTTTGAATCCCAGCCCGGCCACGTTAGCTTCATAATTGTAGACAAACTATTTAACTTCTCTACGCCCCAATTCTAGTAGCATTGGAGTTAGATGGATTCAAATCACAGCCTTATTGTTGGCTGGCTGTGTGATTTCAAATAGATTACCTAACTTCTCTGAGCCTCACTTTCCTTGGCTTATAAAATAGAAATATCAGTAGTACATACCTCAGAGACCTGTGGTGAGGATGAAATGAGATAATGAATGTAAAATATTCGGCACATAAAAAGTTCTTAATAAATGTTAACTATTTTTCTTGTGTGTTTAGAGGGAAAGAACTTGAAGAACAATAAAGACCCAGCCTTGTCCTCAGGTAACTAAGGTCAGTTTCCAAGGTCAGCCGATGTGCAGCCCTGGGTGATGGTGAGTGATCTCATGGATGTGGTTCTTAACTTCCTGGGTGAGGACAACCCCAGCATCAGGTCCTACCTGGCCTGTCCCTCACAAGGTGCAGACAGAAGCTCCAGGTATGAGCCAGAGGCCCAGGAGGGGCAAGAGGATTTAGAAAAACATTACATTAAGATCTGTGCCTCTAAGAGACCCACATGAGTCAGAGGTGGCAAGAGTTTTGGATGTGGCTATTACCTATGCTAAAGCATTTAAACATTAGCATGAGAGTATTAGCAAACAAAGACACACATACTTACATAGGATTCAAATATAGGATACAGGATCCAAATTCAAACATATGACTACAGTATCATTATGTGTAACAATTATTACAACAGAGGAGATAAGATCTGTGATACTTTAAAGTGCATGTTTGAGCTATTCTTTTTTTTTTTTTTTTTCCGAGACAGAGTCTCACTCTGTTGCTTGGACATGAGGGCAGTGGCATCATCATAGCTCCCTGCAACCTCAAACTCCGGGCTTAAGCCTCCTGCGTAGCTGGCACCACAGGTGCACACCACTACACCTGGCTAATTTTTGTATTTTTTATAGAGACAGGGTCTTGCTCTTGTTCAGGCTGGTCTTGCACTTCTGGCCTCAAGCAATCCTCCTGTCTCAGCCTCCCAGAGTGCTAGGATTACAGGCATGAACCACCTCACCGGGCCAAAGAATTCTATTAATATGATTATCTGCCAGTTGCCCAATAACAATTACCATCTTACTTGTCTTTAATTGGTTAAACAGTGACAAAATCAAAATACATTATACTGATAAAAGTAAACACATCAGTGGGTTAACAAAAGGAGGGGGGGACTCATGAAATTGCTGTATTGGTCAAATTCACCTTTGGAATTCAGACTTTATTTTGTCAAAGAATGTTTCCTTTGCATTTATTACTCTAAAATCTTTGGATTAGCCGATACTATACCTGGATTATTTTTATATGCAAAAGCATGCACATATCTGGTCAGTATATTGGGGGGCCTTATGAAAACTGGTCGTTGTCTGCCCTTTGCCAGAAGAATACGCATGTTCGTGTGAGCGCTAGCGAGGACAGACCGAGGTAGTGGTTGCTCAAACTCCTTTGACACTTGGCTACTTATTAGCTGAAAGTAAATAGAAAACTTCCTCAGAATCGTATGTCAGGGGTAACATAAAAACCTCTCCTGATGTATTTTTCTATTCTAAGTGGTTTGGTTTTGTGCCCATAGCATTTCTACCATCAGCCTTCAGGGTGTGGGGCTGGAGTAGGAAAGGAGGAAGAGGTAATGCAGGGGGGTTCCTTCAGACAGAAGGGGAAGCAGAGAGCTCTGTAGCTGCTAGAAAGGAGGGGATAAGATCAGGATGCTACCTTAGCTCAGGGATATAGGGAAGAGGAAAGAAGATAGACGCCCCAGTAAAAACACACACCCCCAAACAGGTTCAGCCTCCATGCTGTTGTTGCATTTTCTTTCTGCTCCACTCACATGCCACAAGCCTGAAGTAGCCTTCACGTGCTATGAAAGAGATCCAGAAGCATCCACACCACTGTGGCAAGCAGAGAAGGTAGCAGAGAATTAAGAGTCGACAGACCAGCTGAAAGGTTGCCATGGTGTGGAGGTACAAGAACCCCCATGGCTTGGAGGTATGAATCTCTATTACAAGTGGCTGTGAGTAGACAGCCCAGAGCTGAAGTCCGGCTGGGAGTCATAGCTGAGTCTCAGAGGGTCAGCAGCTTGAGCAGGAGCCCAGTAGCAAGAAGAGAGGGCCATGTTTCAGAACGCAGTCACCTAGCGATGTGCCGGTGCTGAGAGCACAGACTGTGAGATTGGTCAGCAGGGGATGAGGGAGGATGGAGGCTCACATCCACAGACCAGGTGGGCTGAGATACCCTCTTCCCCTGGGCGAGCAGAAGCCATGTGGCTCAGCCCAGAGGCCCTCCTCCATGCCATCAGGGTATGAAACATCCCTCTCCCCTCCAGTGCCTCTGTTCATTCAGGGAGAAGAGAAAAAGGAGTGAGTGGGGAGTGGGACTGAGCAACTACTCCAAAGAGAGTGAGTTTACTCTGAGGCTATTTTAACTAGAAGAGTTGGAGTGTAAGTTTCTTCCCCCCACCTTTGGTTCATTTGGAGATTTTAAAACAAATTGAAAATATATAGAGAATGAAAACATTATATTTTCTTGCACATAGATAAATTGTAATGCTTAAATTTTAATTCAGTTACAAAATATATGGTGGACAGTGTCCTTGTCTTAAAGGCTATCTATGTAAAACCCAACTGTTTTAAATCATATTTCCCACATCATAAAACTCTCCTGGTTGAAACAATAATACTTTAAAAGTTTTTGCTCCACAGCATATGATGGTTCTCTGATCTGCAGAGTCTTCAGGGGAAAGGATTTTAGTTCATCATTTTTCATCCTGTAATTGATACAGCAACTGCCCATCGAGACACAAGATTTCAGAGGCCAAGTACAGCTACTGGCTTTGTTTGCATTTCTTACTCAAATCCCATTAAAAATGGGTGAAAAATCCAGTGTGGCAGAGACACCAAAGGTATAAAAACAATTCTTGAGTAACCCCTTAGAAGTATTACCAATAGTGCTTTATGCAAAATCATTAAAAAGCCAAATGGTAAAAAAATTAAAACAGAATTTGCTGAGATAAGTTATTATAAAACATTACAACCTGAGTGCCTGCGTTTCTGTTGTGTATTCTGTAGTTTCAGCAATTTCTATTACTTTTGACTTTGGCAGAATGTTTTTAAATAAAACATTGAATTAAAAATGAAAAATAAAGACCCTTGAAGGAAATATAGGAGGCAGCAGCATTTGTGAGTGTAGCATAGCTTAGCAAAAACTCAAATAGCTGGAACCTCCCCCTCCCTCCCCCCAGGGACTGCAAAATCAGAGTAGACCCTTTGTGATTTGTATTAACATAAAGTTCTTCATAGCAACAGAATATTGTTTGTTATATTGCCAATATTTGTTTGATATTTTCAGGCTTTTTTAATGAAGTGTATTTTGTTTTAAGCAACAAACCAATGAAATGATTGGTGATTAGTAAAGTTCTGTGCCTAGTTTTATAATAAACGTTTTATTTTGTGCTCAATGTTGGAAGGAGGCACATTAGACTTCACATTGGGATCTTTTTTTTTTTTTTTTTTTGCCAGGAGGTCCTGTTATTCCCCAAATATCTGCCTGGAGCTCCCACCCTTGTCACCTTGTGGGCTAGGTCACCTCCTTTATGAAATGTGCTCACCTCTGCAGTGGGGACAGCACAAGAGGAACCTGACAGGAAAGTAAGGTAGGAGGCAGCCTAGAGAAGCGCTTTTACTGAGAACGTGCTGGGCGCTCTGCCAAGCTCTTTAGGAGCGTATCATAGCTATTTAAAAAAACTTTTTATAGAAGTATAATATACATAGAGAAAATGTACATAGATGTACAGCTTGATAAATCTTCACAAAATGAACACAGCCATGTAATTAGCCCCCAAATTGAGAAACAGACCATGACAGCATCCGAGAAGCCTCCTGGTGTCCCCTTCCAGTCACTTCCGACTCCACTGAGGAAAACTACTATCCTGACTTCTGGCATTACAAACTAATTGTGTCTGTCTTTAAATTTTTTTTTATTTTGAAATATTCTTAGACTCACAAGAAGTTGCAAAAGTCATACAGAGAGTTCTGTGTACCGTTTACCCAGCTTCCCCCAATGATACGTTACAAGACTATAGTGCATCATCAATCAGGAAACTGGTGTTAGAACAATAATATTAGCTTACCTATAGACATTATTCAGCTTTCACAAGTTTTTGGATGCACTCATTGTTTTTGATATATAGTTCTATGAATTTTATCACACACACACACATATATATAGATTCATGTAAATCACCCACCATGATCAAGAAACAGAAATGTTCTATCATCACAAAGGTTTTGCCTGGTTTTGAACTTTAGCCAGTGGTACCATATAGTATACTTTTATTTCTGGATTCTTTCACTGAATATTATGTTTGTGAGATTTATTCTTGTTGCTGTGTATAACTGTAATTTGTTTGTTCTTATTTTTGTATTCCATTGCATGCATATCCAACAACTTATCTTACCTGTTCTATCATTAGTGGACATTTTGATAGTTTTCAGTTTTTGTCTGTTATGAATGGTGCAGTTATGAACATTCTAGTATATCTTTAGGCAAATATATATAAGCATTTCTGTTGGGTATATACCAACGAGTGGGATTGTTGGGTCTTAGGGCATGCATATGTTTATCTTTCATGTAGTATTTGATAAAAACTTGATAAACATTGATAAATCAATTTTCCAAAGTGGTTATACCAATTTACATTCCCATTAGACTCTGGTTTCTATATGCTTAGTAAATCTTGATATTTTCTATGTTTTTCTAGTCATTCAGTGATATTGCATGTGGTATTATGTGGGGGGTTTAATTTGTATTTCCCTGATGACTAGTGAAGTTGAGCATGATTTCATACATTTATTAGCCACTTGGACATTATTTGGATACTATTTTTTGAAATACCTTTTCAAGTCTTTTGCCATTTTTTATTCTATTATCTTTTCCCCCTTATTGATTTGTAAGAGTCTGGACATGAGTGCTTTGTTGGATGTATGTGTTGCAGTACCTTCTTCCATTCTGTTGCTATTTTTTCAAAACATAGACTTTTTAGAAAGTTTTGGATTACAGAAAAATCCAGCAGGAAGTAGAGAAAGTTCCTGTATACCCTCCGCCCCCACACATGCAGAGCCTCCCCCACCAGCAACATCCTGTACCAGAGTTGTGCAGTTGTTACAATTGATGAAACTATGTTGACAAATTATTATTGCACAAGGTCCACAGTTTATGTTAGGGTCCACTCTTCGTGTTGTACATTCTATGGGTTTTGACAGATGTATAATAACATGTGTCCACCCTTTGGTTACAGCATTATAACTAATAGTTTCACTGTCCTTAAAATTTCTGTGTGATCTACCTATTCATTCCCCACCCCCAACCCCTGGCAACTACTAATCTTTTTACTGTCTCCACAATTTTGCCTTTCCCAGAGTGTCATATAGTTGGAATTACACAAATCTGCAGCCTTTTCAGATTGGCTTCTTTCACTTAGCAATATGCATTTTTGGTGACTCTATGTTTTTTCATGGCTTGATAGTTCATTTCTTTATAGCGCTGAATAATATTCCACTGTGTGTTTATTTATCCATTCACTTACTGGAGGACGTCTTAATTACTCCCAAGTTTTTGAAATTATGAATAAAGCTGCTATAAAACATCCACGTGCAGTTTTTCGGTGTGGATGTAAGTTTTTATTTATTTATTTATTTTATTTTATTTATTTATTTATTTATTTATTTATTTATTTTGAGACAGAGTCTCGCTTTGTTGCCTGGGCTAGAGTGCTGTGGCATCAGCCTAGCTCACAGCAACTTCAAACCCCTGGGCTTAAGCGATCCTACTGCCTCAGCCTCCCGAGTAGCTGGGACTACAGGCATGTGCCACCATGCCCAGCTAATTTTTTCTATATATATTTTTAGTTGTCCAGATAATTTCTTTCTATTTTTAGTAGAGACAGGGTCTTGCTCTTGTTCAGGCTGGTCTCGAACTCCTGAGCTTGAGCGATCCACCCGCCTTGGCCTCCCAGAGTGCTAGGATTACAGGCGTGAGCTATTGCGCCGGGCCGAATGTAAGTTTTTAACTCATGAGTAAATACTGAGAACTACAATTGCTGTGCTGCATGGTAAGAGTATGTTTAGTTTTGTAAAAGACCACCCAGTTATATTCCAAGGAGGCTATACCTCTCCTTTTCATTTCCACCGGCAAGGGATGAGAGTTCCTGCTGTTGCACGTCTTCACTGGCATTTGGTGTCGTCACTGTTTTAGATCCTGACCATTCATATAAATGTGTAGCATTAGCTCACTGTTTTAATTTGCTAAGGACACAGGATATTGAGCATCTTTTCATCTGCTTATTTGCCATCTATATGTCTTTTTTGATGAGGTGCCTGCTTATATCTTTTGCCCATTTTTTAATTGGGTTGTTCATTTTCTCATTGCTGAATTTTAAGAGTTATTTATGTATTTTGGATAACAGTCCTTCATCAGGTATGTCTTTTGCAAATGTTTTCTCCAAGTCTGTGACTTGTCTTCTCATTCTCTTGATGTGTTGTCTTTTCACTCTTTGAATGGCATCTTTTGATGAACAAACGTTCTTAATCTTAATATGGTATAATTTATTTAAAATGTTTCCTTTTTGGTTAGTGCTTTTTATATTCTGTTTAAGAAACTTTTACCTATACCAATGTCACAAAAATGTTCCATAATATATTTTACTCTAAAAGTGATATTATTTTACCTTTCACATTTTGATTTTTAATCCAACTGGAATTGATTTTTGTGCGTGTCTCTTTCTCTATGGATATCCCACTGGCCCAGCACCATTTATTGAAAACATTATCATTTCTCCAGTGAACAGCACTGGCATCTTTGTCATAAATCAAGATCCATATATGTGTGGGTTTGTTCACATAGATCTTTTATTCTTCACAACAACTCTTTGCAAGTGGTAGGAGCTCAGGATTCAGGGCTCCTACCTTCCTGACCTGCTCAACAGAGACCTGGCCTGAGAATGGCTGCAAGTTGGGAAAATTGTCTCATTGTAGTTAATCCTGTGGGCTTTGGAGTCTTTCAGATCTGCATTTGAGTCTTTGTTGTGTTGTGTGGCTTTGAACAAGGTGGTTGACTTCTCTGAGCCTGTTTCTACAGGTGTAAAATGAGCATAAGTATAACATTGTGCAATGGTATTTGAAAGGCTTATACAATTACATGTATATTATTATTGTTGTTATTATCTGTTACCTTAAGAATGATAATGAGCATAGCATGATTCCACTGCATCTTCTACGTGCCTTAGTGCCTCCTCCTTGCCCCACCGCATCTCCCTTAGGAAGCCCCTAAGCCAATGTGCTTGTGAGGACAGGGAGTGGAGAAGGTCTGAAGGACTGCCTGTTGGGGGGAGCCCATTGCTTCCTATCCTAAAGGCTTCTTCTTTCCCTGCAGACTCTTTCCCTATAGCCTCTGCTCCTTCCTGAGACCATCTCTAACCTCCCCTCTTGGGAGTTCGGTAAGTACTGGCAGTTACAAGCAGGCATGGGATGCAGGAGCAAGAACAAGCCATGGCAGTCAGGAAAACCTGGTCCTTAGCATTGGCTTAGTAGTTAATCTGAGCCAACATTGTTTAAGATAATCTTAGACAAGCTGCTCCCCTTAGATTCTCAACCATGGTGGAGTGGGATCATTCCATCCTGTCCTCCAGTCTCCTTGGAGCTCATGTTCTGTAACTTCTTAATGAGATGTGACATCAGTAACCCCTGGTTTGTGGTAAGCCCCATGGTAAGTTCCCAGAGAAGCTGCAAGGGGGCTTACTGCACCCAGGGGGCCTGTTACTTCCTAGAGAAGAGCCAGGCAGTCAGTCTTTCTTATTTGTTCCAAGGAAAGAATCCAATACACAGAAATAGCTTTCTGCGCAAAGATGTTCACCACAACGTTGCTTATCCCAGTGAAAACACCCAGTCTGGAAATGATGGCTATGCCTTATGCTGCATCCGGGGCCAGCCAGACTAGTCCTCAGGATCCTAGAGTCAGTACAGAGAAGTAAATCAAATGTTGATTTGATGTCAAGAAGGCAGCCACAATACTCGATACAGAATCATTTAGTCATTCATCAAATATTTTTTGATTCCCCCATTATGTCCTATGCCTTGGGCTAAGTCAGGATTCTCTCAGTGAAGGGGAAGGTTGCCAGACCTGGGTAGAAACCAACAGTGTCTGTTGTAGCACAGATGATAGCCATGGAGTGAAACCTCATGAAAACTCGGGAGTAATCGTTTAACAAGATTCCCAGGGTCTTCAAAGTAGTTGGGGAACTGGGAGGTGATTCATTTTTTTTTTTTTTTTTTGAGACAGAGTCTCACGCTGTTGCCCAGGCTAGAGTGCCGTGGCGTCAGCCTAGCTCACAGCAACCTCAAACTCCCGGGCTTAAGCAATCATTCTGCCTCAGCCTCCTGAGTCACTGGGACTACAGGCATGTGCCACCGTGTCTGGCTAATTTTTTCTATATATTTTAGGTGTCCAGATAATTTCTTTCTATTTTTAGTAGAGACGGGGTCTTGCTCTTGCTCAGGCTGGTCTCAAACTCCTGACCTCGAGCGATCCTCCCGCCTCGGCCTCCCAGAGTGCTAGGATTACAGGCGTGAGCCACCATGCTTGGCTGAGGTGATTCGTTAATACAATCCAGTGCAGTCTGGTACCCTCTTCTTCAGCACCAAAAATTTGTTGATTTTTCCATACCAGCCACTACCAACCACATTCTCTAGTCTTTATGTCTATCACATGCAATTACTCACACCTTCTGTTTACTATCATCCCCTCGTGTGTGAGTGCCTTCTACTGATTCCTGGTTCTACTCACTGTCTTTATTCAGAGACAACATGATTATCTGTTTAGAAAATTGTGTGGACTATACAAATAATCTTCTAGACCTATTTAATAGTAAGTGAGGCTAGCACAGTGACAAGATACAAGATCAACATATAAAACATATAAAAATTGTATTTCAACATTCCAGCAATGAACAATTATAAGTTAAAATTTTGAAAAGCAATAAAAAATATGAAATAGGGATAAATCTGTCAAAAGATGTACAAGATGTGTGCAATAAGAACTGAAAAATACTGCTGAATAAATCAAGAGGTAGCCTGTGCTCATGGAGCAGGAGACATGATATTGCTAAGATGTCAGTTCTTTCCAAATTGATCTATAGATTCAGTGCAGTCTTGTAAAAATCTTAAGGCATTTTTGAACAAATTGGTAAGCTAATTCTAAGATTTATATGGAAATGCATAGAATTTATAATCGTAAAACAAGTTTAAAAAAAAAGCAAAGTTGGAGGCCTCACAGTACCTGATTTCAAGAGTTATATAAAACTATAGCTTTTGATCTGTTTTGAGTTCATTTTGATACGCCATGTGAGGCATGGATTGAACTTCATTTTTAAAAATATGGATATACAATTATTCTAGTGCCATTGAAAAGAATATTCTTTCTCCACTCAATTGCCTTTGTACCTTTTTTTGAAAATTTTTTGTCTGTATATGTGTGGATCTATTTTTTATTTTCTATGCTATTCTATTAATCTATTGATTTATCTTTATGCCAACAGCAAACTGGCCTGGTTACTATTGTTTGGTTCTGTAGGATCTGTAGTGATGGTCCTTCATTCATTCCTGGTATTGATCATTTGTGTCATCTCTCTATTATTGATCTGACTGGCTAGAAGCTTATCAATTTTACAGCTCTTGTCAAAGAATCAGCTTTGGATTTCACTGAATTTTCTCTGTAACAGTTTTCTTTTTAAATTTCATTTATTTCTGTTCTTATCTTTATGCCTTCCCTCCTACTTGCTTTGGATTTAATTTATTCTTCTTTTGCACGTTTTTTAAGGTAAAAACTTAGAAAATTGATTTAAGGCCTTCCTTCTTTTTAAACATAGGCACTTGATGTTAGAAATATCCATCTACGCTGGATTTTACCTGCACCTCACAAATTCCAGTATGTTATGTTTTCGTTTTCATTCAATTCAAAATGTTTTCTAACTTGTCATAACTTTCTCTTGGACCCATGGGTTATTAATAAATGCATTGTTTAATTTACAAATATTTGTAAATTATAGACTTCTTTGTTGCTAATTTCTAGTTTAATTCTGTTTAGTAAAAGAATGTACTTTAGGCTGGGCGCGGTGGCTCACGCCTGTAATCCTAGCACTCTGGGAGGCCAAGGCGGGTGGATCGCTCAAGGTCAGGAGTTCGAGACCAGCCTGAGCAAGAGCAAGACCCCGTCTCTACTAAAAATAGAAAGAAATTATCTGGCCAACTAAAATATATATATAGAAAAAATTAGCTGGGCATGGTGGCACATGCCTGTAGTCCCAGCTACTCGGGAGGCTGAGGCAGTAGGATTGCTTAAGCCCAGGAGTTTGAGGTTGCTGTGAGCTAGGCTGATGCCATGGCACTCACTCTAGCCTGGGCAATGCAGCAAGACTCTGTCTCAAAAAAAAAAAAAAAAAAGAATATACTTTATATAATTTCAATTAAACAATTTCTTGAGGGTTGTTTAATGGCCTAGAATATGTTCTCTCTTGGTGAATGGTTCATGCACACTTGACAAGAATGAATAATCTGCTATTGTTAGGTAGAGTTTTCTTTAAATGTCAATTAGTTCTACGTAATTGGTAGTGTTCAGATCTTCTGTATTTTTACTAATTTACTGTCTACTTATTGTATTGATTACCAAGAGAGATGTTTTGATGTCTCCAACTGTAATTGTTGGTTTGTCTATCTTTATTTTAAGTTGTGTTTTTCGTTTTATCTAAGTTGTTAAATTTGTGAACATGTTGTTCTCAATATTTTTATTCTCCTTTAGTGTCTGTAGAATCTATATTGACCAACCTTCACTAATGCCTAATATTGGTAATATATTCCTTTCTGTTTTGCTCTGCATTAGTTAGGCTAAAATTATATCAATTTTATCAAACTTCTTAAAAAACAAGATTTTGGTTTATTGATTTGTCTCCATTGTTTTTCATTTTTTATTTTGTTGGTTCCAACTTTATTATTTTTTCTTTATTGTGCTTACTTTGGATTTAATTTTCTTTTCTTCTTCTAGCTTCTTAGAGTGGGGGATGAGATCAATGATTTGAGATTTTTGTTATTTTTTTAATACAAGCAATTAGTGTTATAATTTTCCCTCTACATAGTGTTTTAGGTGTATCCCACAAATTTTGATATGTTGTGTTTTAACTTCCAATCACTTCTAATTTTCTTTTTAATTTCTTCATTGACCCATTGGTAATTTAGAGGTATGTTGTTTTATTTCTGGCTTTTTGGAGATTTTTTTAGAAATCTTTCTGCTAATGATTTCTAATTTAATTCCATTGTGGTAAGAGAAAATGCTTTTTATGATAGTATTCTTTTAAATTTATCAAGGCTTGATTTATGGCTCAGAATATGGTCTATCTTTGCAAATATTCCATGTTCATTTGAAAAATATGAGTATCCTGCTATTGTTTGGCGGTGTATTCTATGAATATAAATTAGGTCCAGTTGGTTGATAGTGTTGTTCAAGTCTATACCCTTACTGATTTTCTGTCTACTTGTTCTATAAATTATTGGTAAAGTGGTCTTGAAATCTTTAACTATAATTATTATTTTTTGCTTCAAGTATTTTGAAGCTGTTAGGCACATACAAATTATTGATTGTATGTTTTCTTGGTGAATTGACTCTTTCATCGTGAAATGTCCTTTTTCAAAATCCCTAATGATATTCCTTGCCCTGAAGTCTACTCTGTTTGATGTATCCCCTCTCTTAAGACTAGTGTTTGCTTAAAGTTTCTTTTTCTATTCTTTCATTTTTAACAGACATGTGTCTTTATGTTTAAACTGTTTCTTGTAGTAGAATGTAATTGGGTCATTTTTTAAAAGCCCAATTTTTAATCTCTTTTTATTAGATTATTTAGACCATTTATTTTTAGCATAATGTAATATAAAAATATAATAACTGGGTTTTAATCTATCATCTGTTACTTGTTTTGTATATTTTCCATCACTCTGTCTTTTTTTAGAATTTACCTTGTCTTCTGCTTTCTTTTGGATGAATTATTTTTTATAATTTCCTTTTATCTCCACCATTGGTGTATTAGTTATAACTCCTGTGTGTTAGTGATTGAAAAATGGTTTAAAATAAACATCTTTAACCTACCTTTATCACATCACATTCTACCTTCAAATAATATTATGCCATTGTATGTCTGATGGACAACAGTATACATATATGACCTTATAACAGTATATCTCCATTCCATCCTTTGTGTTATCTTGCATTTTACTCCTTCTATATAATTTACCATATAAAACATTGTTATCTTTATTTTAAAAAGTGAGTTATCTCTTTTTTAAAAAACCATCTTCACTGAGGTATAATTTACATAATATAAATTTACCCAATGTAAGTTTATAGCTCAGTAATTCAGTAAGTTTATGCAGTTCTGCAACCATTGCCACAATCAGTTCTAGAACAATTCCATTACACCCCAAATTCCATTCCTGTCCATTTGCAACCAATCCCAGTCTCATCCCAAGTATTAGGTAACCACGGATCGGATTTCAGTCTCTATATTTTTGGCTTTTCTAGAAATTTCATATAAATGGAATCATATAATATATAACCTTTTGTATTTGGTAACTCTCACTCAGCATGTTTTTCAGGTTCATCCATGTTGTTGCATGTATTTATTAATAGTTCATTTCTTATTTATTCTTGAGTGGTAGTCCACTGTCTGTGCACATCATATTTAGTTTATTTATCCACTTGTTGGTGGATATTTGTGTTTTTTCCAATAGCAGACCATTAAGCATAATGCTCCTATGAATTTCTACATGCAAGTCTTTGGGGGAAGCAAATTTCCATTTCTCTTGTGTATCTACCTATGGGTGGAATTTCTAGGTCCCATGGAAAGATATGTTTAAATTTTTAAGAAACTCACAAACTGATTTCCAAAGTGCCCATACTGTTTAAATTCTTAACAGCTACATGTAAGGGTTCCATTTATCCACATTCTCACCAAAACTTGATAGGTCAGTCTTTTAGACATTTATCTAGCTGTTCTAGAAGGTGTATAGTGTTATCGTATTGTGGTTTTAATTTGAATTTCCCTAATAACCTATAATGTTGGGAATCTTTTCATGTGCTTCTCTTTCTTCTGAAAGAATTTATATAGGATTTATGCTATTTATTCCTTGAATACTTGATAGAATATACCAGTGAAGGCATCTGGGCCTGGGGTTTGTGAGGTGATTTTAATTATTAATTCAGTTTCTCTATTTGATGTATATCTTTTCATATTTTCTGTTCCTTCTTGAGTAAGTTTTGATCATTTATATCTTTCTTAGAATTTTTTCCCTTTACTTAAATTGTCTAATTTGTTGGCATGAAGTTATTTTTAATACTTCCTTTTAATTCTGTAGAGTCTGTGGTGATATCTTCTTCTTTATTACTGATTTTCATAATTTGCGTATTTTCTCTTCTACTCTTAGTCAGTCCGGCTAAAAGTTTATTTTGTTGATATTTTCAAGAGTAAATTTTTGATTTCATTTATTTTTTCTATTGCTTTCCTTTTTTCTGTTTCATTGGTTTCTGCTTTGATTTTTACTATTAACTTCTCTTACTTATAGTTTGATTCAGCCTTCATTTTATGGCCCTCTGAGGTGAATAGCTTAGATTATTGATTTTTAATCTTTCTTCCTTTCTGATATGTGTTTAAAACTGTACATTTTCCTATAAGGACTACTTTAGCTGCATCCCATAATTTTTGATATATTTTGGCTTTGTTTTCTTTCAGTTCAACATATTTTCTAATTTTTCTTGTGATTTTTCCTTATTTTATTTAGAATAAATTTTATTTTGTTTTATTTAGAAGTGTGTTAATTTTCAAATATTTGGAAACTTCCTGATTTTTTTCTTTGGTTGATTTTTTACTTAATTCCATGGTGATTGGGGAACATACTTTGAATGATAACATTTCTTTAAAATTTATTGAGACCAATTTAATAGTCTCAATAAAAGTGTTATTGAACACTTGAAAAGTGTTCACTTTGCTCTTGTGGAGTGGAGTGGTCTATATATGTCACTTAGGTCAAGTTGGTTAACTGTTGCTTAAATCCTCTATATCACTGCTAATTTCCTGTCTAGTTTTTCTACCAATTTCTGAGAGAAATATTAACATTTTCAACTATAATTGCTGAATTGTCTATTTCTTCTTTCAGTTATGCTAGGTTTTGCTTCATGTATTTTGAGGCTCTGTTGTAAAAGTGCTTTATAAATGTAATTGTTGTACCTTCTTGATGTATTCAGCATTTTATCATTATGAAACATTCTTCCTTGTCTCCAGGAATATTTCCTGTCTTAAAGTCTGTTTTGTCTATGTTAATATAGCCTCTCCAACTCCCTCATGGTTCCATCTGCAAGATATACAGATTCCTTTCAAATTATTTACTTCTAAATTCTGTCTTGCAGTCAGTATATAGTTCGCTCTTATTTTTCTTATCTGGTCTGATAATCACTGCGTATCTATGTAGTATAATTATATATGTGTGTGTGTGTATGTTTTGTTGATATTTAATTCACATACCATACAATTCACCCTTTTAAGGTATATCATTCTATGTTTTTTAATTATATTCACAGAGTTGTGCAACCATCATCACAATCAATTATAGAACATTTTAATCAGCCCAAAAGAAGCCCGGTATACATTAGCAGTTACTCCCCATTTCCCCTAACAAACCCAAGCTCTAAGCAACCATACATCTACTTTCTGTTTCTACAGATTTACCTATTATGGACAATTCATATAAGTGGAATCATGCAATATGTGGTCTTTTGTGACTGACATCTTTCACCTAGCATGTTTTCAAGGTTCATCCATGTTGTAGCATTTATCAGCATTGCATTTCATTTTATGGTTGAATAATATTCCATTGTGTGGAATTATATTTATCCATCATATGATGGGCATTGGCATTGTTTACACTTTTTACTATTATGAATAATGCTGCTATGAACATTTGTGTACAGTTTTTGTGTACACCTACATTTTCAACTATTTTTGGTGTAACTAGGAGTGGAATTGCTGGGTTATATGGTAACTCTATGTTTAACATTTTGAGAAACTTCAGGCTATTTTTTAAAGTAGCTGTATCATTTTACATTCCCACCAGCAATGTATTAAGGTTTTAGTTTCTCCACACCCTTTCCAACACTCGTGATTATCTGACTTTTTGATTATAGCCATCCTAGTAGATGTGAAGTGGTATCTCATTGTGGTTTCTATTTGCATTTTCCTAAAGGCTAATGATTCTGATCTTCTTTTCATGTACTTATTGGACATCTGTACATCTTCTCTGGAGGAATGTATATTAAATCCTTTGCCCATTTAAAAAACTGTGTTATTTTGTTGTTGCTTACTATTAATTTCTAAGAGTTCTTTACATATTAGGGGTACAAGTCCCTTATTAGACATATGATTGGCAAATATTTTCTCCCATTCTGTGAGTTACTTTCTTGATGTTGTCCTTTGAAAGACAAAAGCTTTAATTCTGATGAGGTTTGAAGTATCTATTTTTCTTTTGTCTCCTGGGCTTTTGGTGTCACATCTGAGAAGGCTTTACTTAACCCATGGTCATGAAAACTTACTCCTAATTTTTTTTCTAATTGCTTTATTGTTTTACCTCTTACACTTAGGTAGACAGTTTATGTGGAGTTACTTTTTGTATATGGTGTAAGGAACATGTCTAACTTCATTCTTTTGCATGTAGATATACAGTTGTCCCAGCACTATTTGTTGAAGAGTATTCTTTCTCTCCTAAATTATCTTGGGACATTTTCTGACAATCAATTTATCATACAGGTAAGGATTTATTTCTGGGCTTTCAATTTTATTCCATTAATCTATATGTCTATCTTTATGTAAGTACCGTGGCTGCAATGTGTTGTGCAGTGGTCAACCCACCTACCAATTGATAGGCTGAGTGTGGATTGATTTTTGAGGTGTTTAAGCATGGTTTTGCCCAATTCATTGGCTGACCACTAAGCTAAGCTACTCACAGTTTTTGTTCTTGTTATTGGCTTATTTCATTTAGCATAAAGTCTTCAATCTTCATCAATGTATCAGAAACTTCTTATATTTTAAGACTGAGTAATATCGCATTGTATTTACTTACCACATTTTGTTTATCCATTCATCCATTGATGGTCACTTGGGTTGTTTCCACCTTTTGGCTATCATGAATAATGCTGCTGTCAACATGAGTGTACAAATATCTCTGCTTTCAAGTCTTTTGGGCATATGCTCAGAAATGCAATTGCTGGATCATATAGTAATCCTATTTTAATTTTTGGGAAACTGCCATCCTGTTTTCCATAGTGGCTGTGCCATTTTACATCCCTACCAGCAGTGCACAATGTTTCCAAGTTCTCCATATTTTCACCAACACTTATTATTTTCTATTTTTTGTTTGTTTAAATAATAACCATCCTAATGGGTTTGAAGTGGTATGTCTTTGTGGTTTTGATTTGCATTTCCCTAATGATTAGTGATGTTGAGCATCTTTTCATGTGCTTATTGGCCATTTGTATAATATGTCTTCCTTGGAGAAATATCCATTCAAGTCCTTTGCTCATGTTTTAATTATGTTATTTTGTTGTTGTTGTTATTGTTGAGTTTAGGAGTTCTCTACATAATCTGGAATCAGCCATTATTTCCTAGGATAACTTTTTCTTTTCCTTCTGTCCTTTGGACCTTAAATTATATGGATTTTAGATCTCTTCATATTGTTTTACAGTCACTGAGTCTCTGTTAATTTTTTTTTCAAGTTTTTTTTTACCCTATAATTAATTTTGGATAGTTTCTTTTCTTATGTCTTCAAGTTCACTGATCATTTCTTCTGCACTCTTTCATCTGTTATTAATCCCATTTCATTTAAAATTTTGTATTTTCATCTCTAGAAGTTCTCTTTTATTTTAAAAAATATTTTCTATTTCTCTCCTCATTATATTCATGAATTTTTCTACATTCCTGTGCATATTTATAATAGCTATTTAAAGTCCTTCTCTGCTAATATCATCATCTTTGTCATTTCTAGATTGTTTTCTATTGACTGACTTTTCTCCCTGCTATGGGACACATTTTCCAGATTCTTTGCATGTCTAGTAATTTTTTATTGCATTCTGGACATAATAACATTGTTGAATGTCTGAGGTGTTTTTTTCCTTTAACTAATACATAGATTTTGTTATGTCTTATAAAACATGCCTACTGATCAATTTGAAGCTTGCTTTAAATCTTAATTAGGGCAGTTTTATGGTAGCCTTTACTCTAAGGCTAGTTTAGTCCGACTTCTAAGGTGTGAGCCTTTCTGGAGGCTCATTTAAGTGTCCTAGATGTTCCATGAGGTCTCTCCACCCTGCATGATAAGAGCTTAAATGTCTTCCAGCCCTGCGTAAGCTCCAGGAATTGTTCAGTTTACAATTACCCAGTAGTTCTTTGCCCAGCCTTATGGATTTTCACCCTACACATGTACACCTTAGTAATTAGCACTAGTCTTAATCTATGCAAATTTCTGGAGCTCTTTTTCTACATAGCTCTTTCATCTCTCGTACTCTGCCCCGTAAATTCCAGTTACCTCAGACTTCCTCAATTTGATCTCTGTCTCTTCAACTCAGCAAGACCACCGTGCTCTGCTGGGATCTCCCCTTCCCTCTCCCTTGTTTCAGAAAATAGTCCAGGCAGAATTTGGAGATTTCTATTAAGACTTAACTTCATTTGCTCCCCTTCTTTTTGGGGTCCTAGCTCTGCACTATGTATTGCCCAATGTCTGAAAACATATATTTTATGTATTTTCACCAGTTTTCTCATTGTTTATAATTGCAGGGTAGGTCAGATAGCAGGAACTCTTTGCAATGGAAGCAGAGGTCTTGTATGTTTTTAATTTCTAAAAATTCTTTTTTCTCTGATTGTGCTTTTACATATAAGCTTCTTATTTTATAGATAAAATATCCTCTTGAATCATCCTAGGAATGTTAATTAGAATACTGTTCATTTCCTTCCTGTTTCTTGACTTGACAGTATTTCATTGAAGGTGATTTACCCTGCTGTCTCAACTTGGGCACCATTTTGATGTTGTCCATTTTTTTCAAATAGATAATAAGTTTTAATTGACTGATAATGTGTCAATCAATTAAAACCCTAGATTAAAAATCTAGATTAATCAGAATTAGTACTGTGAGGGCTTTCTTATCAGCTATGTAGGTGGGTGGCTGGGGGAGACATGCCATAGCCATTCACTGATGGGTGGTGTTGGTTTCTATGGTCATGCTCCTCTGATGGTGGGATCACATATGATCTCTTCTAATCCTCATGTAATTCTCACAACTATTATAATTACCATTCCAATTTTACAGTCGCGGAAACTGAAGTTCAGAGAGGTTTGGTAATTTGCTAACATCACAGAGTGAGTGAAGCAACCAGGATTAGAACCTGGGCCGTCTGACCAACTTGTACGCGACGCTGCCTCCCATTAGCTTCACAACTTGCAGAAATCTCATATTTCTGGCCTATTGTTGGAACTGTTTCATATTTTTTAGTACTGGTACAGATATTTTCTAGTTTAAAAAGTTCTTTGTCTTTTCATCTGGCTTTTGTATTTTGTGAATATTCATGATGTTCGTTTTTTTATCTTGAGACTATAGCCCATATTTTTTCTGTATTATAAACTATTTCCTAAGTCAAATTCTTCTCAAAGTTAAGTTCCTCAGTGGAACTACTGAGACAAAGGAATATATATTTTTGAGGAACTTCATATATCCTTGTAAAATAAAATTACATTTTCATAAATTTTACTGATATATTCCTATCAACAGTGTATCAGAGTGCCCGCTACTCCATGGGGTGTAGTTTTTAACTGGTGTCTTTAGAAGACCCAAAGTTTTAAGATGTCTACTGGTGGAATTTGAGGCACAGTGACATATGGGCAGAGGAGGTATTTTTGGGAACAGTTCCTACCCTGTACCTCCCAAATCCCTTACAGACCCCCTTTCTCCTCAGGCAGCCCCTCCTGCACATGCTGGGGGCAGGGCCTGGGCTTGGGGCACCTCTGCCAGGATCCTGCTGATCTATGTTCTTGCTTGACACTCAGCAGCTGTCGTGGAGGCGTGGGCTGCAGGCGCTGTTCCCCATGGGCCGTGTGCAGGCCACAGGCCGGGGAGCCTTTCCCGCCTAATCCAAGGGGCACTGGCAGCGGGGAGGGAGACAGCTGGGTGTAACTGATCTGCAAAGGAATGGAATGGTGCAGGCCTCCCAGCACTGGCTGGGCCGTCTGCAGGCTGCCTGCCCCAGCTGCTGAGCTTTTAACCCTTCCCTCTCTTACCTCTCTCTCCCCTCCATCCGGGGACTTGATATTACCCAGCTCAGCTGAGTCCCAGGAAGCCCTTTGAGGAATCAGCTTCCCTGGCTGGGTCTGCACATCTTGCAAAGGACCCAGGCATGTGACAGTTACTGTTGGAGAGGCTTGGGCAGGAGCAGGGGCTTGGGTCCCAGCTGGGGAGCTTCCTGCCTTAGATGGAGACAGGGCTCTTGGAAGGCCCAATGGGTGGCTCAGACAGTAGAGGCTGTGAGGTCAGAACAGGGAGGCCCATCCCAGGCTGGAGCCCAGGGAAGACCCTCTGGCAGATGCAACGGAAGGAAGGAGCACTGGGTTTGGAGCCCGGTGCTGCTTCCACCACGGCTTACTTTGCAATGAGACTTTGGGTGAGTCACTGTCACTCTCCAGATCAGTATCCTACTCCTGAAAATGTGGAGCTTGAAGAAGATCATCTTTATGGTTCTTTCCATGCTAGAAACAATAGCTTCAGTCATTAAATGCCTACCGTAGGCCAGGGCTTTATCTGTGAACATTCTCCCCCTTTGCCAGACTCTCATTACCATTTCAGGGATGAGGAAATCGAGACTTGGAGAGGGTAAGTCACACAGCTGCTCAGACACAGAGCCTCAGCCCACAGCCCAGGCTCCTTCATGCTTCATCCTGCTCCCTCTTCAGCCCCGACTGTCTGTGCACGGTGATTTTGTTCAAGTGGGAGAGAGGCGTGATGGCCGGGCCCGCAGAGGCCAAGGCTTAGCAGTGAGCCTGAGCCTGCAGGATGGAGGTGGGCTGGGGCTGGGGCCGGCCCTTTGCTCCTGCTTTCCTCTTGCCCTGCGCCCCGCTGGTCTGGGATCCCCTGGCCCAGCTGGGCAGCCTCACACAGGGGCACAGCCTCTGCAGTTGTCCAGCCCTTTCCAATCCATGATCTCACTTGCCCCTCTTGCCAACCCTGTCCCAGAGACTGTTGCTCCTCCTCACCCTGGGGGACAGAGGCTTGAAATTTGCCAATGTCCTACAACTGCTAACTGGCCAAAGAGAGACTAGAACCCTCTTTCTGCTGCCTGCTCTGGCTTCCTGGAAGAAGGTGCCTGGGGTCCGAGCTCCCAGGCACCCAGCAATCCTCTTGGTCTCTTCCCTGGCTGAGAAGGAAAGTATGAGTGTGGGCTCTGGAATTAATCAAATGTGAGCTCAAGTCCCGATTCCTCCACTCTCCAGCTGTGCAAGCCACTTACCCTCTCTGAGCCTTAGAGGCCTCGTCTGTTGTGAGCGAAGATGGAGGGGAACAAATGAACGACTGCTGGAGCCAGGCCTGTGTCTCCTCCCCAAGCAGAGCACAGACACAGGCTGGCACGGGAGCCCCAGACAGGCAGGACCTAGGACCGGGGGGCTGGAGGCCAAAGGCAGGGATCCCGTGGGCTGCTGCTGTGCAGGTGCTCTGAAGGCTGGGTGGGAACTACTCAGGGAGAGGAAGGAAAAGGGGTTCCAGGTGAGGCCAAGATGCAGAGGCAGGAATGGGCTCCACGTGGGAGGAGCAGGGACAGGGCTCAGGTTTGGCTGGGGGAGGTAGGGTCTTCATGGCCAGTGAGGGCTGGGAAGCAAGCCCAGAGGGTGGTCTAGCTCTGGAGAACACAGTCTGCAAGGGTGCAGGGGCTGGACCGGTTCATTACCCACCGTGCCGCCTGCCCCTCTGCACGCCCCTCCAACCCCTGGGCTGCCGGGATCTCTGGGCAAGGGGCCGGGGGTGGGAGGGGGCAGTTCCAGCTTGGGAGAGACAGCTGTGCAGGCCTCCTGCCTGCTGCAGGGGATTAACTGGCACCGCCACAGTATGTTGGGGGCACCTGGCTCCCCAGCCCTGCCCACCCCTGCACCCTTTAACTCCTTGCTGCCCGGGCTCCTCACCTTCAGGCTCAGAGGCACGTTCATACTCAATTTTCAGTGCCCTCTGTGTTCAATGTTGGGGACACAGAGGTAAAGAAAGACCTAGGGCAGGGTCTACCCAGCCAGAGGTGCCCATGTCCCTCCTCAATGCCAGCCATGGGCCTCTAAGACACTGATTTCTCTCCATGGCAATGCCCTTCACTGTCCCCTGGCTCCTTTCAGGACATATGGTGAAGTCACCACCTTCCTCAAACCTTCCCTTGATCTCATGCCCTATCTCTCTTTTTCAGCCAAATGTCTCAGGGTTGTCCTCACTCTCTCCACCTCCCCACTGAGAAGACGCTGTCTGCCAGCCCCACCTCCTTGTCGCCCCAGCACACAGCTGGACTACATTCCCCAGCCTCCCTTGCGGTTAGGGGTGGCCACACGCCCATGCAGGCCAGTGGATATGAATGGGAGAGAGCAAGCCTCTTCAGTCTTGTGGCTCATGCTCCCCGTGCACCGCGCTGGCTCCTGCTGAAGGTGGTAGAACCTCAAGACAGAGGAGCCAGGATCTCTGAATCATTTTGGACACAAGGCTCTAGCTACTCAGGAACACTTCTTTTGGCTGTTTTTTTGGCTTATTCCTTCCTCCTATATATATATATAGGAGGAAGGAATAAGCTTCTACCATGTTTGAACCACAGAAAAGACATGGCTTTCTGTGCATGAAAAAAAAATGAGGAATATGGTCCCCCTTCTCTACCTCCCCAAGGGGGACAACCCAGAAAAGCAGGGAAGAGGGTTGGAAGGGGGACAGCTCTGCTGAGGGGAGAGAGATTTCCCGGGGCAGGATGCGGCCAATGAAGTTATACATGTAGCCTTTCACCTCCACCTTGAAGCTGTTCCCAAACTTGCCCTCTGCCTTCCCCAAACCACCATGGTGACAAGTGTGTGAGACCTCAAGGCCTTGTGTGGTCAGAGTCTTGGGAGAATGTAAACAGCCGGGCCACACAGGGGTGAAGAGGCCTTGGGGACCTGTGTCTGAGGGCTGGAGGGCCCGGCGCTGACAAGCTGCCTGCCAGGGAGTGGTCAGGAAGGGGTTAAGGGGTCTGTGAGCAGGATTGGCTCCCTTCTGGGTGAGGGCAGTAAAATCAGCATGTCGCCTCCAATTAGCTGCGGCCTGACCTTGAACGTGAATCATTCCATCACAATGTCCTTATTGATTTCCACAGGAAGAGGATTAAGCCCAGAAAATCAGGGAGGGAACTTGAGCTGACACCACGGAGAATGGGATGGTTCTGCAGCTCAAAACCCCGCGTGTTTGCAAATACGTCACAGGGGGCTGCAGGCTGGACAGCCGCCCTGCTCGGCCACCAGCTCTCTCAGTGGTCGGGCTGGTCCTGGGCTTCAGGTTTCCTTACCTGTGTGTGGCTTCTGGGTTGTCCCGAGCATTAAATCATGCACAGAGTATGGGGAGGAAACGGAATGGGAGAGACGCTGCAGATGTCCCTAGAGGCTTGAGTCTATTCTGGTCCATTCGTCCTCCTGGGATCCTCAGAGCCAACAAGGCTGTTCCAGGACCAAAGATGCCACTGAACCAGCTGGCCCTAACAGCAGAAGGGCCCTCCATCCAGAAAGACATTTAAGGGAATGAGACCCATGTAGGAGTGTGTGTGTGTGTGTGTGTGTGTGTGTGTGTGTATTCATGCTACATAGGTGCATAAAGGAGGTGTGTCATTCTGTGGGAACAAACCCACAATTTCCTTTCTTCATTTAACATAGCCTGAAGAGCCAGCATACCCATACACAAAACGGCTACGTAACAGTCTAGAGTGTGGCTGTTCCAGGTTATTTAATCATTCCCTATTGACAGGCATTTAAAGTAGTTACCAGTTTTTAAAACATCCTGGCACATGCCTCTCTGTATGAATTCTTTCTTTAGAGGCTATGATGAGTTTCCTATTAAAGCTGTAACCAATTACCACAAATTTAATGGCTTAAAACAACACAGACTGATTGTCTTACAAGTCCTGGGGGTCAGAAGTCTGAAAGCGGTTTCACTGGACTAAAATCAAGGAGTTGGCAGGCCTGTGTTCCTTCCTGGAGCTCTTGGGAAGAATTTGTTTCCTTGATTTTCCAGCTTCTAGAGGCTGCCGGCATTCCTTGGCCAGTGGCCCGTCCTCCAGCTTCAGAATGCATCACTCCAACCTGAGCTTCTGTCATCCCATCTCCTCTCTGACTCTGACCCTCCTCCCTCCCTTTCATGAGGACCCTTGTGATTACGTTGGACCTGCTTGGATAATCCAAGAAAATCTCCCTATCTCAAGATCTTAACTTAATCACATCTGCAAAATCCCTTTTACCACCAAGTAAGGTAATATAAATACTCACAGGTTCCAGGGATTAGGATGTGGGCATCTTTGGAGGGCCATTATTCAGCCTACCATAGCTGCCTAGAAATAGGATGACTCAGTCAAAGGATATACGTATTTTTAATTTAAATCAACATCTCCAAATTGTATCTGTGAACACTCTTATCAGCACTGCTGGCATTGGCTTTTTGGGAGTGCAATTGCACAACACTGATCAAGGTTCAAAGTTCTCCCCCTCTCCTGTCTTCCTCTGCAGTGAAGAGCAGGGTTGGTGATTTGCCTCTTGTTAATCATTCACTAAAGTGTCTTAGCCTAAAAGAGTTGGTTTCCCCAGGAGGGATCTAAGAGAATGGGACTCCAAAAGTTGGAAGTAGGAGGTTGGCTTCCTGTGGGAGCAGGCAGGAGCGGGTGCTGGGGTGGGAGTGGAGGTGAGGAGGGGTAAGTAGCTGGGTAGGCACACTGTGATTCCAGCAATAGGGTAGGATCATCGGAGGTTGGGGCCACCTGTGAGTACATGGTGGGGGTGGAGCAGGAGGACTGAGAACTGCTGCCAAATGGAGCCAAGGAGGGCCGGGCTAAGGCTGGGTCACCAGTGACAGGTTGGATGTGGGGAACAGGTGTCTGAAAGCCTGGGCCACTCTCCCAAACTGAGACTGCAAAAAGACAGTTAGGCCAAGGCTGGTTGACATGATCTGATGCCTTCTGCCTCTGTCCACACAACTCACTAGCAGTGGCCATGTTTAAAAGCCGCTTTCTCCTACCTGGACATAAACAGATGGGAGTTGGGTAAGGTGAGGGATGAACAGCCAGGAACACTGGGATTCCAGCAACGGCCTTATGTCTCAATCTAAATATCTTGCTGTATAATAAAACCAGGATTTTATACAAGTTCTCTGTAAAGGTATGTTTAAAGTCATGTTCTGTTGAACTCAGCATTTGAAACCCTGAAAACTATCGCTTTAGGGAGTGTGTTTTGACTAAGGAAATGCTGACTGCAGGCCATCAGTCATCATCAATAATGGAGAAGTTTGGAAGCCCTGTCCTACCTCATCACTGGCTGTAATGATGAGAAATTAAGAAGTACAAAATATGTATTTTTAAGGCTATAAATGTTCTTCTATGTACTGCTTTAACTGCATCTCCCAGGTTTAATGTGTCATAATTTCATAATCACACAGATCTAAATGTTGTCTAATTTCCATTCTGATTTCTTTTTTAATCCATTGCTTATTTTAAAATGTTACTGCTTAAGAGGCTGTAAAGCTCATTTTTCATTAGGAAAAGTCCCAAGGTTCATGTTAGCAAACAGATATACCATGAGAGGAGAAACTTACTTGTGAAATAAAATCCAACCTACCAAGTGTTAGCTCAAAAAGGGATGCTCTACCCACTCCAGGCAGCAGGGTGAAGCTCTTGCACCCTGAGCACTAACTGACCCCTAGAAGTTTCCCCTGTTATTGAGGGGTGCTTCTCCAGCTCCCTCATCCTCTGCCTTCCCGCATGGGACAACCCTGTAAAGCACCCTCCCACTTGCTCCTTAGGTGTGCCAGTGGTCCTTTACAGTTGAAGTGTCACTAGAAACCCATCCTTGGATTGTCCCTAATCCTAGCACAGCCAATATAGCTGCAAAAACTTACTGAGCTCTTTGGGAGAACAACAAGGAAATAAATTGGGTTAAAATACAGAAATTTTGAGAGGCCAACATGAAACCTACTCTCAGGGTCTGCCCCATCCACACCCTGTGTGAGAGGCATCTGTCCCTGGCCCCACAGAGCCAGGATCACTCTTCAGTCCCCTCACCTGAGTGCCAGGTCCCGGCTCCCAATATCTTCCTCCTTCCCACCCTCTTCCTCTAGAAGCCAGTCTCCAATCTGTTCAAATCCACCCAGCAGACAGACACCCACTGAGGGCCTGCTCCGAGTGGGGCACAGTGCTGGGCACAGGTGGGGCAGGAGAGGTGGGGCTGAGCTCCAGGGCCATGAAATAGGGTCTTCTCTTCACAGCTGACACTCCTTTAGGTTCAGAGCAAACCCAGCACTCTCAGAGATGCTCAGAGGCCTGAAGTCTTCCCTTGGTTTATTGATACATAAACAGAATGTAGATACAGGAACAAAGAGGCTTGGAAACAGCTGGGGACCACCCTGACACGGCTCCCTCACCCTAAAGGGCTCCAGGACAGCCACACGTCTCCACACACACAGGGCAGTGCTGGAGCCTGAACAGCCTCATGTTATGCTCCTTGGACTCAGCAATGCAAAGTGGCATGAGGGGTGGGAGACCTACATAGTGGGGTGTCAGGGGGGCTCTGGCCCTGCTTTGGAGAGGACACTCTGGCTCAGAGACAAGGCTCTGACAGATGCTCAGGGATGCTGGGGCTGCATTTTCCACCAACAGAAGCTCCCCTGCCAAACAGTTGCACAGAACACAGAGGCTGGAACTGGCTGAGCCACAAAACCCACACTCAGGCCCGTCCAGAGCCTGGCTGTGGTATGTCCTTGGAGAAAAAACACGTTGCAAAGCCAGGTGCTGCACTTGCAAGCTGACAGGACCCATTCAATGACCTAGGGCCCGTGGAGGGGTGGGCTGTCCACCAACACCCTACATGAGTAGTGCTGGACCCTGGTGAGGAACCCATTCCTCCCACCACCTCACAAGGCCAGCTCACCTGCCAGGAGGCGGAGCTTGGGGCCAGGTACAGGCTTGAGCCTGCTCCTTTGGAATCCTTTCCTGAATTACAATATTAATACGAGGTCACCAGGGCATCCTTCTTGGGGACACAGGGGACTTGAAGGTCACTGACCCCTTCTGACCTCACAGATCTCAGAGGACCTGGACCATCTTTGCTTTGGGGAAGTCCTTCTGGGCAGCTATATGCAGGCCTGAGTATTGCAATTAAAACCCTCTTTCCTTTTCCTGTGTCTGAGCTTCTTCTATAGTCAAAAGGGCCAAGAGAAAGGGCCACTGCATCCTGCCCCTGCACTTGGTCTTGGGTCCAGCTTTGGTCCCAGCTTCTCATGAAAGCCGTCACCCCCCTCCACCAAAGAACTGTGGCCAGAGTCACAGATGTGCAGGGTTTGCTACCTGTAGACCAAAGGCCCATTCCTGACTTCAAGCCGGGGCAGAGTTGAGTTCCCTGAGCCCCTAGCTGTGGCACTTTTCCACGTGTGGAGGAGGGTGAGCCCAGGGAGCCAGGATGGGCTGGTGTGTCCCGCTCTGGCCACCCCTGGGGCCTCTGCCCACCCTCCTGTGCTCAGCGCGTATCAGCTTTCTACCACCTTTCACATCCCCGTCCACACTGGGCCAGCTGGAAGCAGAAAGTGGGCGTGACAGAGGTGGTCCAGCCAGCCCTGGCCCCCGGGCCTCAGGACCACTGGCAGGCGCAGTCAGTGGGCTCCTGCACTGTGTAGGGCACCCAGCTGGCGTTGGTGGCACAGAAGAGCTGTATGTAGCGCCGCTGCAGGCCCACCTCACGGCAGCACTTGCAGAAGCGGGCGTAGGTGTTGATGTTGTAGTTGTAGATGCTGGCGGACGGGCACCTCCCGTCGCAGGACACTAGGTTCACCTAGAACGGGCAGGCCAGTGAGCCAGTCTGTGGCGTTCCAAGCACCCCCCCAACCCCCCTCCATGCCCCTCTCTGGCTGCCCCCCCTACCCTGAAGGCACCACGCACCGGCGTGTTGCTCCTGCAGTCATTCTTGCGGATGGTCATGCGGATGGTCACCTTCTTGCAGGAGCGCCCATCCTCCTTACCTGGGGGGACAGGGTGGGAGAGGGAGCCGTGGGTGGGACAGGCTCCCTGGGGGCAGCAGAATGGGCCAGCACGGGGCAGTTAGTGTCATGCTGGAGGGTCCCTCACCCAGCGTCAGCACCCAGGCATTAGTGCCTCTCTCCATAGGGGGAGCCCTTTAACCCCATGTCCAGGAAGGAGGCGGCGTCGGGGAAGGCAAAGACAGCAGTGTAAGCCAGGGAGACAGGAAGCTGCCTGGGAGGTGGCCGGACCCCCTTGAGGACCCCGTGCTAGGGGTAAGGAGCATCTGGGGACAGGGGTAGACTGCCTCCCCACCCCAGCCCCAACGCCTGTCTCTAACCCTTGACGGCAACCCTGGCGTGTCCTCACCTCTCTCTGAGCTTTGGTTTTCCTACAGTGACAGGGCTGCTAGCATTAAGGTTCTATGATTTCCCCGAATGAATGGAAACCCCAGTCTCCAGAAGGATGCTTCTCACAGCAGGTTTTCTCAGTTGCCATATCTATCAAACGGGCAGGGATTCATTTGCCCACCTCACAGAGCTGCTACGGGGATGGACACTGATGAGCCTGGTCCTCTGCCTGGACCACACCTCTCACAGACAACCCATCGGCCAGTCGCATGACTCCGGGACGTCCTTTAGCAACGCACGCCAGTATCTCCTCCCCCAGGTCCTTCCTGATCCCCCTTCCTGACACTGCAATTCCCCCCACCCCTGCCGCCTGCCAGTCCTACCTCGCCTTATATCTGTCCAGGGCGCAGTCACTGTCCTATCAGAGACACGTTTGTAATGACGCTGATGAAGCATAGCTTTAGGGCTTTCTTTTGCACAGGGCCCTTCCACCATTTGTTGAGTTCTCTTCTCATTCTAAACAAAATCCCTTTCATAACTTCATACAGATTTGTCAGGTTGTGTTCTTTTTCTTAACAAAGCCACCCAAACTGAATAAGCTTCAGCCCCTACAAAATTCAATGCATCTATCCTCTTATATATTTTACTTGTTATTCTCTCTCTCCCACTAAAATGTCAGCTCCATGTGGCTCTACAGTGCCTTGAACAGGGCCTGGCACATAGTTGGTGCTCAATAAATATTTGCCAGATGCATGGATCCATTCTGTAACCCTAGGGAGCCCACCAGAAATGGGGTGGAATCCCTTGTTCTGGCCTCTGGGCCTCACCGCAGAGGTTTCCTACCACACTGGGTAGATGGCTCCTGGCCAGAGCTAAGTCCACTCTGTCCCCCACCTCTGCTACAGGAGGCAGGAGAGCTGATGGCTGTCCTGGCCATGGCCCTCTGGTTCCTGGACTGAGACTGGCTGAGTGACCAGCGGGAGCAAAGCGGTGGCGTCACTGGGCATTGGTGGGCGCCAGCTGAGCGAGCACTGCTGAAGCGTTCCCACGCAAGCCCAGGGGACGTGGCTCACCACCCAGCATGCACTGTGGGCTGAATGGCCTTTGCCGGGGGCAGGGAGCAGTGCCCTCCCCATCCCCCACCTCCACAGCTCGGGGGGCCACCCAGCAGGACACTGTTGGCACAGCAACACCGCTGCCTGCCTCCAGTCCAGTGGGCTTCTGGGAGGAGTACCTGGGCGGCAGTGGACACTAACCCATGGAGGAGAGGCAGGGCTAACGGGGACCACCGGAAACAGGGTCCCTGGGGAACCTGGGGAGAGGGACATGGGGCATAGGTCACACGGGGGCACACGGGACATTCAGGGAACATGAGGTTGTGGCTCAGGGATCAGCCTATGAGGCCCTGAGCCCAGCTTCCTTGGAGTATGTGATGTGGACATAAAAGGGCCCTGAATCTATAGCCCAGTGAGGACGGGGTCTGAGTGCCCTGGGGGAGGCTGATTGGGACATGCATGTGTACGTGACTGGGGCTGCAGGTTCTGGGTGGCCAGGGGTCCAGGTGCCAGCTGTAAGGACAGGTGCACAGAGCTCTCTCTCAGACTATGTCGGGAACCCTGGAGACCTGAATCCCACCCAGGAGGCAACGGCAAGACCAGGGCTCCTGACCCAAGGGAGAAGTGATGTGGGGGCACCTGGGCGGGGGGCTTGGGCAGGGGAGGGAGGAGGCAGAGTGGTGAGCAACTGACCTCCTGAATGCAATGTCCCAATGTCCCCTGTCTTCAACAGGAAGCAGAGGCCTTGTCTTAGCATAAGGACATGAACATGGCCTCTGGCCCTCTGGATATTTGTGCCAATGCCACGAGCCCTGTGGCAGGGGGTTATCCCGTCATTTACTCACCCCTGAAGAGCTACCGCTGTAGGTGCCAGGAACCGGGCCCTCTGTCGTCAGACATGCCACCCTGTCCCCCCACCAGAGCCCCTCACCCCTGGGCTCCCGTCATGCTCACTCACACGTCCTGCAGCACCCTTCCAAGGAAGGTACCACGGAGCCCCCGACCTAGAGGGAGAGGGGAGGGAGGTGGGTGGGGAGAGCCTGTCCCAGGCCAGGAGCCAAGATCCCAGAAATAAACAAAACAAGTCCAAGAATCTTGACTCTTCTCCCGCCATGGTGCCCCAGGACAGGAGCTGTGGCCCTTCTGCCCATCAGGCCCTGACCAGAAGAATGGGGCCCCGGTGGGGACAGCTGGCACTAAGGCTGCCTGTGTCCCCAGCAAGGCTGGGCCTGGGTCACGATGGTGCAGGCCTCCTGCCTTTCCCGCAGCAGCTCCCCGCATGCCCTGCTGCCCTCCCCCCATTGTGCTTCTCCGCACAGAGGCCCAGGGAGGGCAGGGGGTCAGGGTCACCCACGCGGGTCAGTGGCCTGGGCTCTATCTCAGCCCTGGATAAGCCACCTCTTTCCTCTGGGATTAGTGTTCCCATCTCCAAAATGGGAGCAATTATCCCTTGCAGCCCTCGCCCTCTGTAGTGAAATGGATAAAACAATGGATGGGATAGTTATTTGTACATAAAAGCGCGCGTGTGTGTGTGTGTGTGTGTGTGTGTGTGTGTGGGAGAGAGAGAGAAAGGGTCTCAGTACATGTCTGTGATTTGTGAACATATATGTGAGAACGTGTGTGTACATGTGTGATTTTGTATTTGTGAGTGTGTATTTGTTTTATAGGGAAGAGAAATACCTCCAAATGATCAATATTAACCTTGGGAACTTTAATAATTCAACAATAACCCCAAACCTTCCAGGAAATCCTTTTCCCTGTGCTGTGCCCTCCCTGAGAGCCGTGCACGCCAGTGCTGCACACCCGCCCGCCCACACGGGACGGGACTGCGCGTCTGCACAGTGCGTGTGTGCACAGAGTGCACCTGTGTGCGCCTTGGGGTGCGATGGGGCGTTGGCGAGCTGAGTGTGTTGATGTTCCTGGCGTGTAAGTGGCAGATGGCCTGTGTTGGTGCCTACAGGAGTTTGCCGAGAACATATGACAGTGTGTGTTTTGGGCACCCGTGTGTGGCCATGTGATATGTGAGGACGCGGGCTGTGATACGGTCAGAGCAAGAGGAAACAATGGTGAGGTATGCGGATCTGGCGTGGCAGTGCCGGCACCACCCCCGGGCGCCCCTCCTCCCACATGCCTGCTCACAGGACCCCACCTGTGCCCCCACCGTCTGAGCCTGGCGTGCGCCTTGCTGCCGGGGGAGGCGGCACTGACCTTGGCACACTCGGTTTCATTGAGCGGTGGGCAGCTGATGGGCGAGCGCACGAGCACGGCGCCCAGCGGGGTACTGCTGCAGTGGTGGCGGGCGCAGTCTGCAATCCAGGACGCCCCGGGCTGGAGGGCACAGAGGTGGGCAATGGGGGCATGTGGCCGGATGGACGGCCTGAGCAAACCGATAGGGCACAGCTCCAAGGACAGGCGCAGCCCAAGACCTGGCACCGTCCAGGACCCTGTCTGCACCCAGCCCTGTCCTCAAAGCCAGGGAGGGCCCTGATCCTAGTGTCACCTCCTGGGACGCCTTCCAGGTGGGCAGTGAGGGGGCGGCTTACCAAGAACAGGGAGGTGGTGCCGTTGGGGAAGGTGAAGAGGCAGGACACATTCCTGCAGGAGCCGCAGCAGGCCGCCAGGTCCCGCGGGTGCTCGTACTCCTGGTTCTGCGGACCGGGGTGGGATGGGACGGGCCTCAGCCAGGTGCCACCTCCACCCTGGCTCTCCCACAGCCTGTGTCCGCGAGAGCCCAGGGCCTGGCTGTGCGTGCTCGGGAAGAGGAATCCCGAGACTCATTCCATCTTGGGCAGGCAGACGGCCCTTACGTCTACCCTAAGCCTCCCTCACTGCTGGTTCCTTACAGCCCAGTGGACAAAGCCTTTTCCCCTTCCAGACGCAGAACTTCCGGTAAGTAAGGGGCCAGTCTTGGTTCATATAAACCTCAACTTGAGGCTCAGTTCCTGTGGGAATTTTGACAAATGACAGACTCTCCCTAAACCTCAGTTTTCTCATCTGAAAAATGGGAATAATTCTAACCTCTTCTATTCAACTGTTATGTATTTAGCCTTTACTGGAAGCCGGTCACTGTCCTAGGTACTGGGCGTGCAGAAGTGCTCAACAAATGGTAGCAACACAAACCAGAAGCATAGAGCACATTCAGTAGGTGTTTAATAAATGTGTGTTCTCTCTGTCAGTACCCACCCTTGCCAGGCCTTAAATCTGTTCGCTTTGTTCCCGCTGTTCCCCTCCTGACCTCTCCCAGCCTAGAAGTCTCTGAGGGCCCCTCGATGTCCCCTCTCCAGAACTGTCCGGGGCCCCTCTGGCTCCGGGAGCACTTAGACCCTGCCAGGCCTCCCTCCTGCCCCACCCGCCCCCACCCCGCGCGGCACCCCACCCCGCGCGGCACCCTACCGCCTCGCAGCGGACGTCGCACAGCACCGAGGTGGTGTTGATCTGGTAGAAGCTGGTGAGAGGGTCGAGCACGTCGGTGCAGCGGGCGGTGTGGCACACGCCGTCTGCCGAGAGCTCCACCACCGTCTGGCCCGGCTGCATCACCCCCAGCTCGCGGCTCAGACACACGGGGGCCTTCACTGGGTGGGTGTACAGGGTGGCAGTGGTCGTCCTGGCTCTGGCTACTCTCGCCCGCCCGGCCCGGCCCTGCCCCTGCCCCGCAGCCTTCCCCCACTCACCGCACTCGTACTTGGCGCAGCCACACACGTTCTCCACGCTGTGCAGGAACTCCTCGTCCAGCTGGGACTTCTCCCACTGGGGGGCAGAGGCAGTCAGCGCCCCAAGGGAGGGGCCTGGACCCACCCTCAGGACCAGTCTGCCACCTGGGGCCCTCTCCGTCAGCCCCTCCCTGTGGTGGGCAGGGAGGGGGCTGGCAGGTTTAGGGCCCTCAGCAGCCTAGAAGCCAAGTCCCAGGGTGGCCCCCGGACCTCCCCGCTGTGCCCACCCCAGATCCCCGTGGGGCCCACACTACTTCCATTCTTTCTTCCCTAGTTTCAGGGAGAAGAGGAGGGATGGGATGGGGAGAGATCAGAGGAAATGTGTGTTGGGGGGGGCTGGGGGACACAGAACCCAGAAAATGACTGTAAATGTAACTTCACATTTCTTAAAGTATTTTCACTCGATGGTTAAGGGCCTGGTTGGATTTCCTGGACTCCAGTCCTGGCTGTGTGATTTACTAGCTTCATGACCTTGACCTTAGCTTCCTTGTTTATACAACTGAGATAATCACAGAATCAACCTCACGGGGATGTCCTGAGAATTAATATGATAATACACACAGAAGGCCTAGGAAAGTTCCTGGCATATAGCTCTCAATAAACATTAGCTACTGTCATGATTATCATCTTCATCATCACCATCATCATCTTCACCATCCCCACCATCCCCACCACCATCACCATCATCATCCTCACCATCTCCACCATCACCATCATCATCACATGATCACCGTCACCATCATCATTGTACTTAATCCTTCCCCCACTCTAAAGCATGATCACGTCCACTTTACAAAGGAGGGCACTGTGCCCAGAACCCAGTGGCAGAGCTTGGGGCAAGAAAACTGACATGCAACCCAGGGTTCCTGGCACTGTGTTGAAGAGCAGGATCTCTAGGGGAGGGACAGAGAGGAAAGAAAGCGGAGGCAGACCAGGGAGGGTGAGAAAAGTGTCTCCATACCAGGTGGCACCGGGGCACTGGGATTGTGTCGCAGTCACACTCTGAAAAACACAAGGGGCCAGGTCCCACCTCACCAAGGATGCCCAGGTAGAAGAGCCCTGGGCCCCCCACATCCCTTGCTGTGGGCACAGCCCCTCCTCTGGCACAGACCCAGCTCCAGCCCCAGCCCAGGGGGAGAGGAGGAAGAGGCCATGATCCCAGCCTCCTTCCATCCCTGGCAGGGGAATCTGCAGCAGCCCTGGCTGGGCAGGTGGGCAGTGACGGATCCTGAACGCCAAGCTCCCCACTGAGTGCGGAGCGAGGACAGACAGGCAGACAGACCAATCATAGGTTTCCTTTTGTCACCTGGATTCATCCGTCTCTCCCCCGGTCCAGAGCCCATTCTAGAGCAGAGCTGGGGCCTCTCCAGGAATAAACATGGCAAGAGTGGAACTTGAGACCATCTGTGTTTCCCAAATGTTAATACATGTTTCGGCAAGCTCAACTTTGCTACTCCTAGCCTGTACCTGTGAGCAGGTCTAAGACGTGAACGGGCTGACTGCTGAGCACTGCTAGCAACTTAAGGGACACACGGCTCTAGCTCCATCAAGAACTGAGAGCTCTGGGTCAGAGTGGCTGTGGATACTCCATCGAGTCACTCATTCATGCAACAAATAGTTTTAAGCATCTACTACGTGCCCAGCTTTTTTTTCTGTGCTCTGGGGACAAAGCAACGAATACAAGAGACTACAATCCCTGCCCTCATTAAGTTTATATTCTAGTGAGGACTGGAAAAAAGACAAGCAAAATATCTGGATGCAAAATAGAGTTTCTCAACTCTTTTTTAAATAACAATTTCATATGAAGCTCACTGGTTTTCATTATTGATCTTGACACTCCTACCTGCCTCTCAAAATGATGTGAAGTGAATTTTACCAAAAATTATGTATACTGTCAGACAGTTGCAATAAAGACTTTTTAAGATAGAAAATCTTTTTGGAATGGGGAACTTGCTTTTCTCCTATAATCCTGGAGAGAAAAAGCTGTAGGAATGTTCCCCATGGAGAGTGGACACAGGAGGGGGAAGGTGATTCTGGTGGCTTCCCCCCAGTGCTCCCAGCCCCTCCTCAGTGGGGGCCCTGAGGTGAGGGTGTCCTGACCAGGGACTTACCACAGGACTTGTAGGGGCAGCAGCGGTCTGGGCTCCACACCTCCACCAGGGCAGTGCCCATGCCACACTGCACTTGGGGGCAGCGGAAGCTCTCGCACGCTGCAGGGGAGGGCAGGCAGGCAACACGTCAGGCACGACACCTTGGAGTGGGAATCCTCAGCAATGCAACACTGGCCACGGAGGGGGAGCCTCCCAGCTCCTCTCTAGGTACCCCCACCATCCTCAGACACTCTGTGGGACGGGAGCCCTGGGAAAGAGTCTGGGTGCCCAGTCTCCCCATGGAGTTCCTAATAAAATTATTGGCACAGGCAAAGGTAATCAAGTGGTGTTTCAAAAGTTATGAGGAGGTTGGGCTTGGTGATTCATGCCTATAATCCTAGCACTTTGGGAGGCCGAAGGTGGAGGACCGTTTGAGGCCAGGAGTTCAAGACCAGCTTGAGCAAGAGTGAGACTCTCTACAAAAAATAGAAAAATTAGCTGGGCATGCTGGCATGCACCTGTAATCCCAGCTACTCGGGAGGCTGAGGGAGGGGGATCACTTGAGCCCAGGAGTTTGAGGTTGCTGTGAGCTATGATGATGCCACCACACTCTAGCCCATGCAACAGAGAAAGACCCTGTCTCAAAAACAAAATAAAATAAGTTATGAGGGAGAGAGAGAGAAGGACATTTGCATAGTGTCAAAGTAATGGGTTACTTTCTGGTTAAAAGAGGAAAAACGTAAATGCAGGATGGAGGGCTCAGTGGTCCCCTCCCTAACCTGGGCCAATGTCAACATCAGTTGCATTGGCTCCACCCGAGAGCTTGTGTCTCCTAAGGTGATGTACTATGACATTGGAGCGATCAGGGTTGCCCTGGGGTGTCCTGGTGGAGGTCCCTCACCTACACTGCTCCATGCAAATGAGGTTCGCTTAACGTTTTTCCTACAATCAGTGGGCAAAGCAATTTTTGTAAATTGAGTCATATTTAAATTTAATCATTTATTCATTTTCATTCATTAGGTTTGCTTAAAGTCTATCATGCTGCCTATATTATGCTTAATAACTGCTATTGAGGTACTGTGTTCATAGTAATAATACATACAATATCAAGGTACTATGAACATAGAACATAGTATGTATGTCACACATACAGGTACTATTAAAAATATTAAAAGGGTTTACTTTATTTATTGTTGCAAAACAAAAGAGCTTCAGAGGCTTTGAAACATAGGGCCTTCTGGGATACAGCCTCCATGAGTGGGTAATATGTGCCAACACAGTGGCAAAAAGGATCCTGACCTTGCAAATGAGGACTACATATCAATGCTGGGGGTACTGGAGGCAACTAAGCATTTGCCCTTCAACCCAAGCCTCCCTGTAGCCCTTGGGGGCCTCAACAGAGGGGACAGGCCTAGAGTCCCCACCATGCAGCTCTCATAGCCTGGCCCAGCTTTTTTGGGTAGGGCTTTAGCTGCTCCGCCCTTAAGAGCTCACCACCCAGGAGCTCCTTGCTGCTCCCCGTTCAACTCCCATAGTCCTGAGGGTGAGGACTTTGTGAAGGGGCCCAGCGGGCATGGAAAGGTCCTAGAACTCCTTCCCACTGTGGCCCACCATGTTCCCAGCAGGACTCACCACACTGGTACAGAGGGCAGCAGAGCTCTGTGGTGTTCCTGTGCACGGTGAGCACCTCCCCTTCCTGACACTCAGGGATGGGATCTGGACAGTCACCACAGGCTGAGGGGGAAGGGCCAACACTGTCACAGCAGTCCTCCTCATGGGGACTTGGTACAGAGCAGGTTGCTGGGAGCACACCTCAACAACCCAGGTGTAGCAGGAGCTAAACTAATAGCAACATTTTATGGTCTTATGTGACCTGTTCTGGAATCAGAACACAGAAGTTCTTCCTTCATGTCCACCCAAAGTCTTACACGAAACAGGCACCAGTTTCTTCATGCTCAGTAATATAGAGGGGGATGTGGAGTTGGTTTCATCTTTCTCCTACACTGCTTCCTGGACAGTGAGCTCATCCTTCTCCCTACACTAACCCACCTGAAGACCCCCAGCCTTCCCTCCCGGCCGCCCAAGAAATCAGGGATGAGAACAGGGTCAACTGCGATCCAGCTGTGTGCACTGACATCTGATGGGGTCTACCCACCGCAGAAGTAGGAGGTGCAGCAAGAGTCCCCCAGGTGGCCTGCGATCAGGGTCTGGTCCTGGCGGCAGCTGGGGATCAGCTCTGCCTCACACAGATCTGGGTCACACTCTGAGGAAAAGGCAGAATTTAGGCACCAGGAGCAGAATCTGCCTGGCCAAGCCTGGGCTCCTGCCCTGGCTCTGCCCTGATCTCCAGCCATAACCCAGCCCCCAGCACTGTCTTTCCCCCATCCCCCAGTCATCTCCTTCCCTCTCTCACCGCAGCTGTAGCTGGGGCAGCAGGAGTCCTCCTGGAAGTGAGTGAGGAGGCGGTGGCCTGGCTGGCAGGTGGGGGCGAGGCCCTCACACAGAGTCTGGTTGCACACTGGCCCAGGGGCCACAGGGTCTGTCACCTGGAGGCCAGGATGTCCTCTCCATGCTCCAGCACTGTCCACATCCTAGACACCTGGCCCCTACTACTCCCCCTGGTCCCCAGGACCCACACCCATGGAAGGGGCCTTTGAGGGTCACACGGGTGTCCAGGACTAGGACAGAAGAGCAACAAGAGCTAACACTCACCCAGATGGGCCATGTGCCAGCTGCTGTTATAAGCCAGTGTAAGCTTATGTAATTCTCGCAACAACCCCCAAAGTGGGTACTATTATCAGCCTCATGTCACAGGACAGCCAACAAAAGCACAGAGGATGCTAAATGATTTGCCTGAGGTCACAGGCTACAGGTGGTGAGGGAGGAGTCAGCCAGGTTGCGTGGCCCCAGAGCACCACTGCACATTGACTCAGAAGTCCCGGCGCCTGCCCCCCAGGGAGGTTCTCCACTCCCCCAGCTCACCCCCACAAGACGCTCTAATTTTCCCAGGCCTTGTCGTGTCCGTCATTGTTGGTGGGCAGGACTAGAGCCTTTTAACTGTCCTACAGTTGAGGTCCAGGGAAGCGGAGGTGGGACTCACCACAGACAGTTCCCAGGCAGCAGGGGTCCTCAGTGGGCAGGAGCAGGGCCACCTCCCCGAAGCGTGGGCAGCTCTCAGGGCGGGGGTCTGGGCAGCCCAGGTCCACTGGGATGATGGTGTCTTGGGCTTGGCACTGGTGCTGGCAGCAGCCGCTGAGGGAGCTGTTCCAGGTCTCCCCAAGGGCCCGAGGCACCCCCGTGCTGTCAGTGCAGGCTGCAGCAGGTGCATGGCAGGGTGCAGGGGACTGAGGAAGTGGGGGAGACCCAGCCTGTCCCAAGCTAGACCCTCACTGGGATACTGAACCCTCCCCTCCAAGCAGACCTGGAGGGACACCGATGGGCTCAGCCATGGGCAGCAGGGAGGCACAGAAGACCCTAGGTGAGGCCAGCTTTGGAAGGCCCTGCTTGGACAGGGCACAGGGAGGAACCTACCACACTTGTCCTCAGGGATGCAGAGAGCAGAGTGGCGCCGGTGCAAGATGGTGCCCTCAGAGCAGACACAGCCCTCGCCCAGCACCTGGCACTGCTCCGGGTCCAGTGGGCCCAGCATCCCGTCCTGGCACGTCTCGGGGGGCTCACAGGCTGCCACACATGCCTGGTATGTGGAGTCACTGGAGCACAGGAAGGCTGCAGGGGCACAGTGGGCACCAGGCCTAGCTCAGACCCCAGTAAGGCTCCCCATTGAGGGCCAAAAGAACAGGAAGGGGTGAGGAGGGGGCTCAGGGCGTCATCAAAATGTCTCAGCAGAGAGTGCATAAAATCAAGGGGCTTGGTATCATCACCTCCTCCTTAGATCAGGAGTCAGCAAAGTACAGCCCACAGCCCAAATCCAGCCTGCTGTCTGTTTTTGCAAATAAAGTTTTATTGGAACACAGCCACGCCCATTCATTTATATATTGTCTGCAGCATTTATATATTATGTGCATTTATATATTGTCTGTTTTTGTACTAAAAGGGTAGAGTTGAGTAGCTGTGACTGAGACCATATGGCTCACAAATCCTCAGATACCTACTACCTGGCCCCTTCCAGAAAAATTTGTTGACACCTTGCTCTAGAACAGTGGTTTCAAACCTTCTTGATTGTAAAAGTAAATTTTACACTGTGGTCCAAAACACACAAACATGTAGAACAGTGGTCCTCAAACCTGACTGCAAAAGAATCACTTGAAAGCTTTTGAAATGCTATCGCTAGGACCCCATCCCAAACCAGTTGAATCTCTGATTATAGGGCCCAAGCATTAATACTTTTTGTTCTTTTTTTTTTTTCCTCAAAAATCCAACTTATTCACTTTCCACGCATTAATACTTTTTGAAGTTCCCTGGGTGATTTCAAAGGGTACTCAGGATTGAAAATCACTGACATATTGAAACAAAAAAAAAGCTCTTTCATGAAATAATAAGTAAACTTTCTATGCTCGATGTACACTGGGATTTTTTTTATTCTATTCTATTGCATTTTTTTTAAATGCTGGTGCCCAAAATTGATTTCATACCCCGAGTCAGGATCCACAGTTTGAAAAACACCTGTCACATTGTAGGTGTGGCCTTCCCGTGAGCTGTTCCCAGCCTTTCTGGACGTGCTCACATTTGTAAATCAAATGATTCTAGCCCAGGCCCTACCCCATGCATCAAACCCAGTGAGGGTGAAGAGGAGGTGGGTCTCATTTCCATCCTCAAGGAGGGAGGGGAGAGACCAAAAGAAGAGAAAGATGAGCAAAAATTGAGTGACGGGAACAAGCAGTTACTGGGCAGTGACCGTGTACCAGGCGTGTGTGACGCAGTAGGCACATGTCACCTCCTATCATCTTCAAAACAACCTTAAGAGGGAGCTATTATTACTGTCCCCATTTTACAGAGAAGAAACTCAAAGAAATTCACTAATAAATAAAAATAAATTGTTATGTATGAATGTACTAATATAAATTATAATAAAATTGTTCACTAATACAAAATGTTTCTATTTTATATGCAAAAATTAAGTATAAATATAAACATAAAACATTTATAAATGCATTAATATAAACAAATGAATGAATGATTAAATCTGGAAACGTGTAGACATGAACTTGGGTCTGGGAGGCTTTTCCCGCTCTGACAGCAGATGGGAACAATAGTCACAATGTAGGAGACCACCCCCCCTTCTCCTCAACTCACGGCAGTAGTCGGAGCGCCGCCACTCTATGCACACGTGGAACTTGTGGCACATGGCCACGTACACGGTCAGTGCCACACAGGGCTGCTGCACGTACTTGGTGTCCCGGATCCACAGCTCACAGAACGACTCCGGGGAGACCTGGGCACATGCATCAGGCAGCGCTGTCTACTCTGCCACCCCACGTCCCAGGGCCCGGCTCCTCCCAGCCCTGCCCAGGGGGAACAACAGGCTTGTGCAGGTAGGTGCAACCATCCCCAGCCAGCCTGGAAGGTCGCCCCAGCACCGGGCCCTGTTGGCACATACAAAGCGGTGGCAGGCGCTGAAGGTGCGGTTGGACACCATGCGAAGGCAGGGCGAGCAGTCAGCCGTGGCGCAGCTGTCGGGGCGGAAGCGGGTCTGGCCCACTGAGGTCAGGGAGCTGGGCACTTGCCAGCTTTCCAGAAAAGGAAAAGGGTCCTCGGCACTGCCCACCACAGAGCCATCCTGCAGGGTGAGGTCATTGGCTGCATCTCCATCACAGATACCTGAAAGGGGCAGAATGATCCCAACAGCCACACTAATCACTACCACTCCCAGGTCCCCAGCTCTCACTCTGCATATTCTTCACATCAATTCTTTGAGGCCAGTAATACCATCACCCCCATGTAATAGATGAGGGAAATGAGGCACAGGGAAGCTAGGAAAACTGCTATGTAAGAAAATGTCTTTGTCGGCCGGGCGCGGTGGCTCATGCCTGTAATCCTAGCACTCTGGGAGGCCGAGGCGGGTGGATCACTCGAGGTCAGGAGTTCGAGACCAGCCTGAGCAAGAGCGAGACCCCGTCTCTACTAAAAATAGAAAGAAATTATCTGGACAACTAAAAATATATATAGAAAAAATTAGCCGGGCATGGTGGTGCATGCCTGTAGTCCCAGCTACTCGGGAGACTGAGGCAGGAGGATCGCTTGAGCCCAGGAGTTTGAGGTTGCTGTGAGCTAGGCTGACGCCACGGCACTCACTCTAGCCCGGGCAACAAAGCGAGACTCTGTCTCAAAAAAAAAAAAAAAAAAAAAAAAAAGAAAAGAAAAGAAAATGTCTTTGTCGTTGGGAAAAACACCAAAGTATTTAGGGATAAAGAGAAACAATGTCTTGAACTTCTTTCAAATGGTCCAGAAAAATTGTGTGTGTGTGTGTGTGTGTGTGTGTGTGTATTGCATATGCATATAAAATGTATACACACACAGAGAAAGAGAAGCAAATGGGGCAAAATATGAACAAATAGTACATCTGAGTAAAAGGTATTAGTAAAGGTATTAAGGGAGTCCCTTACACTATCTTGGCAACTTCTATGTTTGACATTATATCAAAATAAAGTTATCCCAAAACTCTGCCTTAGCAGAGCTTGCTAGCTAATTATATCAACTGTTTCCTCTTCTTCCTGGGCAGTCGGCCTGTCTTTCCCAGACTCCCTTGTAAGTGGGTGAGAACAGCTAACTGAGTCCCAGCCATCATTGTGTGAGTGAAGGTGCTGGCACCACCTCCAGGCCTGGTCCAGAAAACCTTCCCAACTGTCTCTCCTTCTGTGAAGTTGGAAGCTCATGTTGACAATGGCAGAGCCACAAGATGGAAAGGACCTGGGTCTGTGAATCATTGCCAACCATGTGGAAACTTACCTGCATAAGCAATTAGCTTCTGTTGCGTTGAACACTGAGATGGGGATAGGGGTGAAGTTTATCTGTTCCAGCTTCTAATGTGATGCGAACTTCCAGTTTCATCCCTCACACAGTCTGCAGACTCCAGACACACACTCCCCTGCCTGTGACTTTGCTCAAGCTGCTCTCTCTGCCTGAAATGTTTTCTCAGATGTCCCTCCTTCAAGGACCCCTCAGCTGCACCATCCATGACTTGCCCAGTTCTGTGTAACAGCCACTGGTGTGCAGGCATGCCTTTCACACAAGGTTGTAGCTCTCTGAGTGCAAACATTCACTTTCCTTTAGATTCTCATTTGTTTCCGCATTCCCCCAAGATGCCTAGCAGAGTGCCCGGATAGCAAGTGTTAGTTCAGTTAAATGGAGATAGAAATGATCTGACTTCTGCTCTGACACCTCCAACCACCATCCTGTGAATATAAAGCCTGATTGGGGGCAACACTCAGATTTTATTAATGGTCCCAATGGTCACATTTTGCATCTTGACTCTGAGTCACTGAGGGGTGTCACAAAGGTATCCTAGGGAGATGTGGGCTCACCAGGCTACTGCTACCCACAGTGCTCTTTGCAGAGCTGAGGGGAGAAGAAGAAAGAAATGGTGAGAAAGGATGGTGGTGGTGGTGGGGGAATATGTGTGTGTAAGGAGAGGTGTGTGTGTCAGTGAGAATGGAAACTCCATAAAACAGGGATTTTCTCTGTTTTGCTCATTGTTCTGTCCCCAGGAACTGGTACATAGTAAATACATATTGCATAAAGGAAAGAATGAGCACAGAGTTGACTTACATTTGTTAGTGAATGTGCAGAGGGCATTTTGAATGCAGGGCCATGAAAGGAATGAACGCGAGGGGTGCAGGTGGAGGATGGAGGGTGTGCATATGTGTGTGTGTGTGTGTATAAGTGTCCCTATGTCACCCATCATCACAATCATGGCAGTCTGTCACGGAGCTCCCCATCGGTGCCCATACACTTGTGCCCCTGCAAGGAGAAGCAGCCCACATCCAGACTCCTCTTCTACCCCTTTTCTCATCAAAATCCATCCAGTCCCCTAGAGCATGCTCTCTGCAACCATGCTATGGCCAGAAGAGCACTAGTTCTGTGTGTTACGACAGCTCTGCTGTGTGACCGTAGGCAAGCCACTTAACCTCTCTAAGCTGCCTTTCTTCTTTAGTTCTATGGGGATTCGAATGGCTACCTCTCAGGGCTGTCATGTGGATGGCCTAGAAAAAGTGAGATCCGGGTGTGGAAGTGCCCAGGCATGGGCTCATGGGAGGGGTTATCTGGCATGTGGAGGCTGTCAGGGAAGCTGACAGACAATCTTGGCTTAAGTGACAACTGGCCGAGGCCAGAGCCACGCACAGTCTCCCTGCTGGCAGCTTCAGCCTCAGAACACAAGACATGAGGCCTCCCTGCCCTGGCCCACCTCTGGCCTGGTACTGCTTCCCAGCCTTTCCTGGTCCAGGGAACTCATGTCTGGGGCAGAGGAGGACCTGGGAAGCATCCCCCTCCCCCCAGCTGGGTCCCACCTCACCGCACAGGCCACGGCCCTGGGCCTCACTGGCTTTGCTGGTCTCCAGGATCATGAGTCCGGAGCTGTGGAGCCACTGGATCTGGATGAGGGAGGGTGTCCGGATCAAGTACATGTGGCCTGTGTCCTCAATTCTGAACCCATACCTGCTCACCGGTGGCCACACCGGCTGCGAGTCCACAGTCACCTTGGGGGGAGGTTCAGTGTGAGCACAGCTTGTCCATCCATCTATCGTCTGACAAACATTTATTAAGCACCTGCTCTGTGCCAGGCTCTATTTCAGGCACATGCAGCCAAGATGCAGTCCAAGATGGCCTGTGAGAACTCTGAAAATATTTTTTATGAGGAAAAAAACCGATAAAACAAGAAATGCAACAGCAGGAGGTAGGTTGCATCTTACTACCCAAATAAACGCAAATCCTGAGGCGTTTGAATCACTCTCATCTTTCCTGATCCCATTCAGATCACTTCTTCTGGGATATTTTCCCTAAATGCCCAACCTTAGGGTTACACACTCCTTCTCTGGGGTCTCCTTTACCTCTGTGCTGACCATCAGGATAGGATATATTTGTTCCCTCATCAGGACGCCCAGTGGACTGTGAGTTTCTTAAGATCAGAAACTATGTCTGATTCATCTTTGAGTCCCCAGCACCTGCCTTTGGGCCTGACATAAACTGGAGGCTCAGTCAATATTTGTTAAATATGTGACACTTCCTAATTCTCACAAACACTTTAAATTCTAAACTACAATCTCTACTACATATTGGCAATGTCAAATTTCAATGTATCATGGATTATTAGTTTTACACTATAAATGGGAGATGAAAAGATTAAGATTTAAAAATATTTAGGACTTAACCTCCTCCCTTCAAGATTCAACTGTTTTATTAACCACTTTGCCAATTATCCAGTACATAAACTGCTGTGTTCAGGGAGCCCAAGCCCAGGAGTCAGGAAACTCTGTGACCTTGGGAAAGTCTGTGGCTCTGTCATAGCCTGAGCCTTCCTGTTTGTACAGACGGGGGCTTGGGCTTCACCATCCATGAGCACTCTCTGAGTCTGGGAGTTAAGCATCCACATCTGAAGCCCAGAGATCCTCAGCTGTGTCCATAGGGCTCCAAGTCCACATAAGAACAAAGGACAAAAGTTTCAAAATTAACCCCAGCAAGATGATTTTCAGAAATCAACAAGCTGATCCTAAGTTTATATGAAAAGATAAAGGAATGAGAATAGCTAAAACAATTTTGTAAAAGAAAGCAACTGGAAGACACAAACTACCTGACTTTAAGTAACAGTAATCAAGACAGTGTGGCATTGGTGAGAGGATAGATTACTGGGACAAAAAGAAAAGTCCATAAATAATACCAAGCATTAGTGGTCAATTGATTTTTAATAAGGTTTCAAAGATAATTCAATGGAGAGAGAATATGGGGCTGGCACAATGGAATTCACATTTGAAAAAAATGAATTTTGACCTATACCTTGCACTATTTATAAAAAGTAACTTAAAAGGCAACATACACCTAAAAGTAATACCTAAAACTATAAAACTTCTAGAAGAAAACATAAGAGAAAATTTTTGTGACCTTGGTTTGTTAGGTACAACAACCTAAATCCTGATCCATAAAAGAAAAAATTGATAAATTGGACTACATCAAAATTAAAAACTTCTGCCTTTTGAAAGATGCTGGTAGGTTAATGAAAAGGCATGCTGCAGAATGGAAGATAATATTTATATCTGATAAAGAACTTGTGTTTATAATAAAATATACAAAGAATTCTCAAAACTCAATAAAGCAACACAATCTTTAAGTGTGCAAAAGATTTGAACAGACACTTCACCAAAGAGCATATATTATAACATGGAGAATAAGACCATGAAAGGATGCTCAACATCATCAGTAATTAAGGAAAGGCAAATTAAAACCACAATGAGGCACTATCACACACCTATTAGAATGACTAAACAGACGAATACTAGCAAGCGCTGGCAAGGATGCTACTGGAGCTCTCTCATACGCCGCTGGTGGGAAGGCAAAATGCCCGCTTTGGAAAACAGCTTGGCAAGTACTTTAGTTAAACATACCCCTAACATACAACCCAGAAATCCACTCCTGGGGACTCTACCCATACACAACTTGTATGTAAATGTTTATAGGCAGGGTTATTTGTTATCGACCAAAATGGAGACACCCCAGATATCTTGCAATTGGTGAATGGATGTGGTATCTCCATATAAGGGAATTTTATTCAATGATACAAAGGAACGAACCACAGATCTATGCAACAACATGGGTGAGTCTCACCATATACTCTGGTTCGATTTATATGCCATTCTGGGAAAGGTAAAACTACAGGGACAGAAGACAGTGGTTGTCAGGAGGTGGGAGGGGAGTTGACAACAATCGGGGGTGACGAAACTGTTCTATATCATGATTGTGGGTGGTGGTTACATGACTGTAGGTGTTTGTTAAAACTTTTAGATTTGTCTACTATACAGGGAGAATTTTACTATATATAAATTATACCTTAATTTTTCAAAATGAAAAAAAAAACACCTAAGGAATGAAACTCAGGAAGGTTTTTGCTGAAGCCTCCGTCTCGTGGAAAACCCACTTTCCTAAGCTTCATTCCTGAGAGCTCCACAGTGTGCTGGACCCTGTGCTGTGTCCAGGGGCAGCTTCCAACAGAAAGGCTGCAGGTCTTGGCTCAGAAATGGGGGTTGGGGGTCACGACTTTGGGACCTGAGAAGACAAATCAGTCCCTCTCACCCACCCGCTGGGAGGAGCAAAGGGAGGCCCTCTCCGGGGGGTGGGGGACTCCGCACAGGGTGGGCTATTGTTGGACACTCCGGCCTCCCTGACAGAGATGGACTTAATGTGAAGCTAATGAACCTTAAATTCAGGGCTCCTCACTTATATAGCCCCCCTTTTGAAGGGGCCCTAGTAATAATGTGTTCACATGGCCATATATTTTTGTAAAAATCATAAAGGTGAGATAGTTTGGCCACAACTATTTAAGGCCACTGTCTCTTGCCATTCCGACTTCCTCTCTGTCACAATATGTCTCCTGGTACACTTCCTCCCCTAACGTTAGAGTGGCCACAAGCATTCTAACTGCAATCACTTCCAAATATATCTAATTTTGCATTATTGTTTTAAGAGGGTCCCCTCCCCACCCCTGCCCCCAATCATGACTAAGCCTCAAGGCCCCTCCACCCCTGGGCGCCCTGCCCTCAGCTAACTGCTGCCCTGCCCTGCAGCCTTGCTCTTTGATGCGCTCACCTTCCTGTTGAAGCGGTCAATGGTGATCTGATGGGCCAGGTGAGTCACATTCAGCATCACCAGACAGAACGGGGGCCAGTTCAGATGTCCCTGCAGAGAAAGCCCGGCCCTCATCAACCTAGAGCCGTGTCCTCCATCCCCCTCCAAGTGAGGAGGTGCAGCAAGTATGATCACACTCTCCGCCCACCCCCTCGCCATGCCAGGGACACCGTCAGGGCTGTGCAGAATCTCACGGAACATTTCTGACTCCACCTGACCTCATGCAAGCCCAGCCAAAAAAAAAGAAAAGAAAAAAGCTGGCTCCTTCCACTTGGCTCATGAGGGCATCCTAGTAGAAGATCCCTACAGCTGGCACCTGTGACCACAGGCCTCATCCTTGCAATGACATCCCAGCTCCTCTGCCTCCAGCACCAGCCCACACCGGCCTAGGAAGCCGGCACAGCTGGGAACTGCACGGCCCCCAGGAAGGGCCAGGCGGTGGCACAGTCCACGCAACTCTTTCCCCCAGTCACCCAGAAAGCCGTCCCCTGGGAGGCCCTGTCCACTGCAGGAGACTCCTGGGAGACAGAGGGACCTGCCGCAGGGGCTTCCACATCTGTGTTTGCCTCTGGCACCCCTCAAATCCCAGCTCACTGCCGTGTCTCCCCTCTAAACCTAGCCCGATTCCTCGGTCCAGGCAGGGAGGGAAGCAAGGGGCCAGCACCAGGTTGGCGCTTTTGCAGTCGAGGACGTGGACGGTGACCATTTCGTCTGGGCTCTGGCTGAGGATGTAGATGGCCTCCTTGAACAGAGCTGCGTGGCTCCCATCGAAGGTCACGAAGCTCAGGTCAGGGAAGATGGAGCATCGGCCTGGGGGAGGGGCAGGACACGAGAAGGGTAAGCAGAACACACGGCAGCACCCGGGCCCTTTCCCGGGTGATTCGGCTGCCTGCGGGTCTGGAGGGTCACTCAGACCAGGCAACACACAGAGGTCAGAGGTCACAAGGGTGGGAAATGTGCCAGGCCCGGGGTCACACTGAGATGAGGGGTCCTACAGGGGGGAGGCGGGGGAGCACACAGATCAGGTAGGGGTCACGCTGGGGTAGGGGTACAAGCAGGACGGCCTGGGGGACTCACAGGCACACTCCCAGAGCGGGCAGCAGCGGTCCCCGCCCACCCGCACAGCGAGGCCCAGGACCCCACAGCGACGGGGAGCAGCGCCACCGGGACAGTGCTGGGACTGGTTCACACGGATCAGCTGGCCCTCCAGGCAGATGTGGCGGACGCAGTCCTGCTCGGCGATCGGCTGCGCACAGGGTGGAGAACAGTGTGAGTGCCTGCTCCGGGCTTCGGCCCACCCCACCGCCCAAGCTCAAGGGCACAAGATCCTTCCACCGCAGGTTCTAGCAGGGCGGGGACCTTGAGGTAAAACTTCTAGGGAATATGCTGCCCTCACCCTAGGCCCACGGACAAGCCGTCTGGGGCCTGGTGCCGTGCTCAGTGTGAGCTCGGGGATCAGACACTGATTCCCTGAGACCTCTGCAGATCTGCCCGGCCTGTGCTGAGAGCTCCAGGTACACACAGGTGCACACACTTGGCGCATACTCACAGAACCCCAGAATACGTACACACACGCACACACACTCTCTAGCTCAACTTCTCACAGAGGAGATACGAAGGTGTCTCACAACACCACTCATCACACACACAAGAACCCACACAGATACATGAGCACTCATACTAAGTCTCATGCATTTGAGCACAAACATGTGCACAACAGTCTCACACAGGTACACAAAATGCATACGCTGGGACATCCACGTTGTCACCTGGGCATCACACCAAGCCATCCAATCAGGCCCAGGACCCAGATGGGCAAAGTGGGATCCTGCTTTAGCATCAGGGGCCCAGAGGAGATGGCAGAATTTTTCAGGGACCAGGAGCTTGGGGCAGGGATGAGGACAGCAAGTACACCTCCATCTTGCAGCCTGGAAGCTGGCTAATAGGCCTGGGAATGCGACAGTGTGGAGTATGCAAGCCCAGGGGCACTGGGGGAGGGAAGGGCCACATACAGGTGGCCAGAACCCTGACAAGTCACTCACAACACAAGTGGCAGATGTAATGGCCTCAGTGGCAGTTGTCAAGGCCTCGGCCGAACCCTCTGCAATGCTCTGGGCCGGGGCTGAGCGCCCAGTCTGCTCCGTGGTGGCCTCGCCCGCTGGCTCCACTGGGGGCTGAGGCCCCACCGAGGTTCCATGGGCTCCGGCCAGCTGAGGCAGCAGAACCAGCGAGCTCTCTCTGGAAGCCGTCCTGGCTGAGACGCGGCTCAGGGGATAGGATGTGGGCACCAGTGGCACTGTGCCAGCCTCAGTCACCAAGGGGGCAAGAGAGTGGGCCACAGCAGGCATGAGCTCTGTGGGCCCTCCCGGGGCAGAGCCATCGATGGAGGTGGGCAGAGACACTTGCTTGGACAGGATGGCCATCTTCTCTGTGGTGCTCCCTCGCGGGGCCACAGACACGGAGGAGGCCACCCCCTCAGCCACAGCCACGACTCCAGAGGTTGGCAGTGTGGCTCCCAGAAGCAGGCCTGGAGCCGTGATTGCTGCCTGGGAGGCTGTGTGGCCGGGTGGGTGTGCCTGGGCCCCTGCAGCCAAGGTGGGAGGTAGTGCTGGGCTGAGTGTCTGAGCAGGTGGAGTTGTGGCCATGGCCAGAGACATGGCCTGTGGCTGGAGTGGAGAGGTAATGACAGAGCCCTTGGGGCCGGGTGTGGCCACTGGGGCAGACGTGCCCACCTTGGCCAGGGGCAGGCTGGTGTCAGGAGGCAGGCCAGAGAGGAGCTGGGATGGCTGAGTTGACTCGAGAGACACAAAGAGTGTGGCTCCCAGTCCATGAGCACCTGTGGACCGGCTGGCGGTAGCCGGGGTCCCTGGGGGCAGAGCGGGAGGCCTGGTGGCGGAGGTGGTGCGCTGGGCAGGGTGTGGCAGGGCTGTGGGGAGTGGGTGTGGACGTGCGGATGCCGGTGGGCCTGTAAGCTGGCCGTGCCCAGCCTCACCATTTTCTGTGGACAGCACCATCTCCACTCTCTGGGTGGCAGGGGGACTGATGGGAACCTGCTCTGCTGCTGTTCCAGCCATGGTTGGGGTGCTGCTGGGACTTGAAACATGCTGGGCCTGGGTGGGCTGGGAGACCCCTGTCTTGCTCACGACCTTAGTTACTGCAGGTGTCAGCAGAGCCTTGTGGGATCCCGAGGAGGTGGCAGACCTGGCTGTCACTCCAGCGGAAGCCACAGATCTGGAGGAGGGACTTGCCAGCAAGGAGGGCCGTAGGGGTGTTGTCCTAACAGGCAAGGAGCCATGGCCTGGGACTGTCACAGCCTTGGTCATGAGTGGGAAGTGAGGGGCAGGGGGTGACCGGGAGGAGACCGTGATGTTGGGGCTCCCTGCAAAGGTCACAGTCACCCTGGTCGTCTCCGCGGCACCCGACACCATGCCCGGTGTCTGCAGTGCAAGGGGGAGGGATGAGGACTCCGGGGTGTAGGGGGCAGCCGGGAGGCTGGCAGGCACCTCCTTGCTGGCTGGGGGCTCAGTGGGCTCGGTGGGCTTGGCAGGGAGGTTAGAGGCAGTGAGCCCCAGTGGCTGCTGCAGCGTGGACTGGGAGGGGCCCACAGACAGCACCGGCCCCTCTGTGGCTGCCATCGGTGGGTTCAGGGCCGTGGTGAGTGGGGCAGCTGGGACGAGGGCTGGCCTGTGGGTGGGAGTCTTGGGGGTTTCCAGTGGAAGCTGTGGCTCCTTGTCACTGGGGGTGGGCAGCACTTGGCCAGGAGGCAGGGTCTCATTGCCAAGGGCCTCTGTGGGAACCCACACCGCTGGCTCCACGCCTGGGCAGACAAGAGAAAAGGTTCGGGAGCAGGGTGACTGCCGCCCTGGGGGCTGTCCCTGGGCAGGGCCCTGACATGGGGCTTGAGGACTGGCACCTCAGGTGAGAGGCCTCTGTCCGTGACATTGGAGGACTTCAGAGAAGTCAACAGGACTGAACTCTGCCCCAGACCCCAAACCCCGAACCAGAGCTGAGAGACTTCAAGCCTAAGTCTGGCTGCACTGCCTTCTCACCATGTGACCCTAAGCCTGTCCCTGTCCTGCCCTGTGCGCTGGGGTGAATGGATTGGATGGGCTCCGTGCCTGCCGCTGCCTGTGCTTCCTTCCAGAGGCCCCTGTGCTGACCCTGCTCCTTGGGGACCTGAGGGCTTTGGGGCATGACTGCTCAATGAGACCCTGGGGACTTAAAGGGAACCCGAGGGAGGGAGGAGAAATAAGGCCACTTACAGTCCTCCAGGTAGACACATCTCTGTGTGACTTCATCCAGGACCTTGGGGGCAGGGCACATAGGGACGCAGCCTTCTACCCTGAGGACAGAGCAGGGAGCAGGTCAGTGGTCTGGAATACGGGGAGGAGGGGGGTCACCCTCTACCTGGATTGAACACAAGCTTCATCCTTTCTTATGACACAAGTGCATGTGTGCATGTGTGTGCTTATGTGCACACTCACGTGAACCTCCATAGAAACACTGTCACACATGTGTATGGGAGCTCACTCCTACCCCTCAGACTGAGAAGGAAACACACACGAACAAGATACAGTCGTGCACACACTCTGTGTACATGCTCACTCGTGTCTCCACCTGGGTGCATTCTCACACAGCCTCACAAGACCCCTCCAGGCCCACGGGACTCCAGAGCATTTACACGTACACACACCTCCACACAGATGCCCACAAACATCAGTGAATACACCCTCAGGTACTCACACAGCTGCACACAACACCCACATACTGTGTGCGACTCATGCACAGCTGCATTTGTACACACAAGGCTCTGCTATATGCACGTCATGCACAAATATTCACACATGCCCATATATGTGTAAGTGTGTGTGTATATACACACACATATATGGCACGCTCACATATTAAAGCACATTCACTCTGGTACACACATCCCCATACACACAACACATGAAACATTCACACACAAGGATATGTGAGTACACACACACACCTCAGTACGTGCTCGTGCACACTCCCAGAGACTACAGAAACATGTGGATCCTCAAACACACTAGTGCACACTCCTTGACTCCACACCCACAGCCCCTGGCACCTCACCTGGGCACGTCCTGGCAGCTGGCTGCCCGTGGGTCCCGGCAGGTTTGGAAGCAGGGGCTGGCACAGGCATCGTAGTGCCACTCGCAGATGGGGTAGGCAGCCCCGGAGGGCTTGGCATCTAGAAAGGCAACCCACCCCGAGCCCCTAGACTAGTGAGATGAGGCAGCAGCTCTGGGTCAGGCACCAGGGCACAGAGGTGATCCCAGCTCAGCCTATGCCCTCTCTGCCCCCAGGGGGAGACAAAGGGACTCGTGCAAGGAACGTGAAGGGAAAGCAGCCATGCCACGGGGAAGCTGCATGCATGTGGTTGGAGCTGGTACCTGGGGGGCCCTAGGTTTGGGGCTCTGGGAACTGGGTGTAGGGCTGAGGACTGGGGAGCTTTGGTGCAGGCACTGGAGTTGGGCTCTGAGGGGCGGCCAAAGAGGAGGCATGGGCCCCCGATCTTTCTGAAGGCTGCCCCATCATCCTGACCTTCTGGGATGGTGGTGCCCAGGCCTGCCCTGCATCCCAGGACACGGTCACCTCCTCCTTGCCCTGCCTCTGGCGGGGCCATTGCAGGCCTCCATGAAGGCAAGAGGATCTCCCTTGGGCACTGGGGGGCAGGCACTGAGGGATCCCTTTCCCTGTAGCCCAAGGCCCTCCTGGACATCTGGCCCTAGACAGGCGAGGGAGGTGCTCTTCCCCAAGCTCTGCCCTCTTTGTCCCCAGAGGGCCTCCCTGAATAGCATCTGGGGGTGCAGTTTGTCTGAGCACTGCACTTGTGGCCCCTTAAGGCCAGGGCAAACCAAAATAACAACAGCAGCCAACTATGAAATAGTACCAAGCACTGCACGAAACATTTCACATTTTTACTCATTAATCCTCATAATAATCCTATGAAGTAGGCACTTTTTATTATCCCCATTTTATAGATAAGGAAACTGAGGCACAGGTGTTGCTGGGAAAATGAAACTTTTCCAGGGGAGATATTCCCCATCAAGGCTCTGCGGCCAGCGCCTTGATAAATGAGGGAAAGGGCTGTAGCCTGGGACAGGGGGTGGGCTTGAGGCAGGCAAGACCCCACACTACCTTGGCACAAGGGCCCAGTTTCTGAAACCACAGCCTGAGCAGGGGGCACGGGCAGGCTCTGTAGCAGGCCGGAGGGAGCAGCCCCACCCAGACAGCCCTTCCTGACACCCTAATCCCCACACTGCTGCTGATTGTGAAGAAACCTGATTTTCCAAGAGCCTGGAGACCAGAGCAAATAATTTACATTTTGGGAGCACTTACTATATGCCAGGCCCAGAGAGAACTCTGTGAGATACAGTCAATCCTCATAACACCTTTCTCAGGCAAATATGCCCATTTTACAGGTGAAGAAACAGAGTCAGGGAGATGGGGGTTCTCCCCTAAGTGCCCAGGACCAGGGTCAGGATTCAAACCCAAGGCTGTGCAGCTTCAAAGCTTGGGTCTTCCAGAGAGGGACACAAGTATTCCCATCATGAGTGTGTCTTGCCATCCTAGCCAGTGATAAATCTGTCCTGGGTGGGCTTCAAGAGTGGACTCATTAAATGACCACTGAATATAAGAACGAGCTCACCCAGCCCTGGTTTGGGGGACGGTGATAAAATGAAGACGCTGGCTGGAGATACAGTCACAGATGTGCACATGTAAATGCACCCATTCACACAGCACAAGATGCCCTCATGGGCACAAACATACGTGTGTACATGCAAGACAGAGAGGCCAGCCTGGCGCAGTTAGGAAATTATGATTACTTCCTCCAGGATTTAGGCAGAGGACAACATTTCGGGGGCAGACCCACCTGGCAGGGAAGGCCCCGGAACCCCTTAGCAGAAGGTCGGGAAGCTGCCTCATCACAGCCACGGGCCTGGGCCTCCCATGGAGAGAGACCGAGCCTGCTGGCTCCTCAGCCTGCTGCCCCAGGGGACGGTCTTTGGGCTCAGGGGCAAGCATGTGTCCCCATCAGCAAGAAAACTGAGCCTGCGAGCTGCATGCAGGATCACCTCTCGCCTCACTCCCGCAAAGGCCGCTGTATTTTCAGACCGTGTAATCGGCCTGTGGCAGTAGGCAGGACCCAGGAAATTGGCTGGGCCCCAAGCCACGCTGCCACGGCTCCCTAGGCTGCCAACACAGAGGCTGGGCCACCTCCCACCTCAGGGTGGCACCCATGCAGCCCCCCGGTGCCAGAAGAGTGAGGAGTCTGTCTTATGGGGGCCATTGGAAGGTCAAGGTGGAGAGAGGGCGGGAAGAACAGTTGAGTGAGAGGGCCAAGGAGCCGAGGAGGACGGCAGGGGCACACCTACCCAGAAGGCGGAAGAGTGTGCCCCAGCGGAACGCCTCTGTGTGCTCATACAGCCGCAGGGTGAGCACAGGGCCCGACGTGCAGAGGAAGGAGCCAGGCTTTGCCAGGGACTCCAAGGCCACCAGGCCCGCCCACCATGTCCCCCGGTGCAGCGAGAAGGAGGCATGATGGTGGAAGGCATCATGGCCCTGCCACTTAGCCAGCTCCAGAGACCCGTTGGGTGTGACGTGGAGGAAGAAGTTAGGTCTGTCTGCCGCCTCCAGGGACACGACATCCGGGTCTGCAGAGAGCCACATGGGTGAAGTCAGCACAGGGAGGGGTCCAGACAGTGTGGCAGCAACATCCCGGCACACATCTGCTCTCTCCGCGACTCCGGGCGGCAGTGCACCTGTGGACTAGCTGGGCCCTGCTCCTCTGTGCCTGCCCGCCTCCCCGCGGCCCACTCACCTCTGCCTGCCGCCTGCCCTCCGCTCAGGCCATCCCAGCCTGAGAGACAGTGGAGGCTTAGAGACCCCCAAATGCTGAGGGCCCGAGCCGGCCCACCTTAGTCCAACCCACAGATGGGGAGAGTGTCCCAGAGAGAGGAGGGGGCTTGCCCGGAGACCCAGAGCCCATCTCTGCTGTCCTCTCTCTTCCCTAAGTCAGTGCCCATTTCTAGGGCACGGGGGCTTGCTGGGAGGTGGACAATCCCCCTATACAGGGCCCTATGGGTCTCCTCAGGTCCCAAACCCAAAGCAGGTGCACAGAGTGAACAAGGGCCAGAAGTCCCGGCTCACCACGCTGGTGGGGGTGGGGGCAAGTGCATTAAGGCCCTGGGCCGTCGGAGGGATAATCACTAAGGTGTATGTGAAGGCCCCTCCCACATGTCCTGTGTCCCCAGGAGGGACCTATACTGTCCCTGCTACACTTCCCTGGGCAGCTGTGAGAAGACAGGAGGTAACTGAAGAATCGGTTATTCACATCAGTAATAACAACTGCTATTCATACGTGATTTACCAGGGGCCAGGCACTGGCCAAAGCTGACCTTCACCTGCTGGTTATGAAATTCCTAAGGGAACCCTGTGAAGTGGCCAATTCGCTCATTCGGCAGTGAATATTTACTGAGTGCCCGCTGTGTGGCAGGCACTGCTCTAGGCACCAGGGACACAACAGGGAACAAGATGACAACAATCCTTTCCCTCATGGAGCTCACATTCCAGTGGGAAGAGAATAAATATGATGAATAAATAAATTCTATGACAGGTTAGAAGGTGATGATAATAATAATAATAATAATGATAATACTAGAGTCACAGTGACGGTGGACAAGGGAGGCAGGACTGGAGCCCAGGCAGGCCAAGGCTGGAGCCCAGGATCTTAACCGCCACTCAGTGGGCCCCAGGGATGGATGCAGGAGCAGGCGAGGGGCAGCACGGAGGGGTGGAGCCCCACTCCCGTGGGCTGTGTGACCTCAGCGAGCCACTTCCCCTCTCTGGGCCTTGGCTTCCTCCTTCGTGAAGATGGGGTTGGCCCAGATCATGGTTTGTCTGCCATGTTCCCTGCCGTCCTCCTAACAGGGGAGGGCTGACACCCACAGCTTGAAGTGCAGCGTCCTGTGTTTTACTTTAAACATTCAGTGACTTTTACCTTTTATTTTCTGATTTGCATTTCTTTTTCAATCCTCTGTTTGAGAGGAGGCATAGCATGGGAGTTTGCGTGAAAGACCCTGGAGCCAAAAGGCCAGCTCCTGTCGCTAATGTGCAGTGTGCCCTTGGGTAAATTGCCTGACCTTTCTATAACTGGAAACTGGGAAAATCTGTAAACGGGAAGATAACAGCACCTGCCCCCTGAGATTGTTGTGAGGGTTAAATGAGTAAATATACAGGAAGCACTTAGAACACTGCCCAGCACATAAGTGCTACAGAAGGGTGAGCTATTGTTATTAATAAATAAGTAACCTCCCCCTCAAAGTCTTCAAGTAAAACTGGTACTCCAGGGAGATGAGCCAGGCTGCGGCTGTGACCCTGCAGTACACTCTTCAGTTCATCAAGACCCCCCACTGTGGGACACCCGGGCCTCAGTGATGGCTGAATCCTCCCCTCTGCGACATTTTCTATGCTCCATTTCTTCCCATCACCACCTTTCCCATCCCTCAAGGCCCAACTCAAGGGACACTTCTTCCATGCAGCCACCCAGATCCCACCTGGAAGGCACCTTTTCTTCTGCTGTCCAGTGCCTGGGCACAACACAGGAGAAGCACAGGGTGTGAGAGGGGGCCTGGGTCCTCACTGGGCCACAAGAGAGTGAGAGGAAGAGGGAAAGGAGGAGGGAGGAGGAGGAGGGGAGTTGCCATTCTGCTTTTATGGAACATAGCTGTCGCATAAGCAGGGCACAAAGGTGAATCTGGGCCTTGGCTGCCCTGGTATTTTGGGGAAAAGATGGAATGTATCTCTTTGCAGAGGCTGAGACACTGGCCCAGAAGCTCTGCCAGGGGCACTGTTGGAGCCCCCTACTTCTGCAGCCACTCCAGATGCTTAGGGCCGCAGCACCCTCCCTTCCTGCAGCACCTGCCTCCCTCCCAGAGGGCTGGAGTGAGGCCAGGATGGGTCTTACCGTGGGCCTTGGCCTTGTACAGAGCAGCTGTCAGCAGGAAGCTCACTATGTCCCCTGGCGCCACATCCTCTGCCCTCACTAGGACTATGTCATCGCCCACCGCCTTCACGGCCACCAGGGCACCGCCGGCCGCCAAGCTGGACAGCTGGTAGGGGCCTTTACCCAGCGCTGGAGAGAAGAGGCCCAGTCATGAGCCCTGCCTCCCTGGGCCTCTGCCCACCTCCCCTCCCCCATCCCACCCCTGTTGGTGGTGGTGGGGGTACCAAGGAGGGACTCTTAGTGGCTTCCTTCATCCCAGGCCCCAGGAACTTTGATTTCCATGAGAAAAAAGGGACAGGAACCCCAGGCCCCGAGCCCCAAAAGGACACTGATCCCCTGCCCAGGGCCTGGATCATTTCACAGGGAGCTTGGGGAGGAGGCCACCCACAGGGGGTCATCTGGGCCCCCAAACGTCTCCCCATGGCCTGCCCCATCCAACACCTGGAACATCACAATTAAGCCACTGCCCTACTCCAGTTCACCTCTGGGAGAAGACATGAGACCTGGTGCCTGCCCACCCAAGGCCTCAGGGACGAAGGCCAGGAAGGCTGGGCTCGGCATTAGCGTTTATTTACTTTCAAACATGTCACCTCTGTGTCTTTGGGTTCCTATAGTGTCAGTGTAGGCTGGAGCAGGCATGGGTTTCCCAGACAACTGCAACAGCCTCGTAATGGATCTTCCTGCCCCTTGGCCCAAGGTCTGACCTCCAGTGCCTCCTCCCCACGGCTGCCTGGTCACCTTCCCAGCCACACTCCCTGCTGGAATTCGCCAGTGGCTCCCCACTGCCCTCAGGACACAATCCAAAGAGCCCAGCTTGAATTCAGGGCCCTTTGCCCCCCAGCCCCTGCCTAGCTCCCCCACACCCCCACACGCTTCCTCCTGCCACACTGAACTTCTCCGGCTTTTCCTTGAAAGTGCTGGGCTGTTTCCCACCTTGTGTCTTCATCACGCTCTGCCACCCACTCTGAGTAGTCCTCCTCGCTTTGTGCCTGGCAAACGCCTACTCGATCTCTGGGCCCAGCTCAAATGTCACCTCCTTGTGAAGCTCTCCCTGCACCCTTTCCTGCCACACACAGTCGTCCCTCCTCCTGTGCGCCCCACCAGCCCTTGGAGCAGGGCACACACCAGTCGCAGCTCTTATGACGAGGACCTGGATGGGACCGCATCTGTCTCCCCCACTAGATGGGAGTAGACGGGAGACAGGTAAGCGCTATGCCGGTAAATAGTTAACAACCAGCTCTCAAAAAATAAACAAAAAACAATTTGTAGTGTTTGCTGATTTCCATGGTGTAAACACTCCCACCAGTGGTCAGTTTGAAACTACCAACTGCACGTGGAGTGAGGAACACACAATTGGTGCCAGAGAGGCCGTGTGAGCCGGCTGCAGCACAGCAGTGTGACAGGTCTCATGGACCACCAATTTCCCAGCACCCAGCTAGGGCCTGGACCAGAGAAAATGCTGGTAGAACAGAGCAAGGAATGGATGAGTGGGTGGGGGGTAGGTGGAGGATGCTAGAAACAGCTTGTCCTTTGCCAGTTACTGCCACCCGAAATGCCACAGAAGGTAGACTCTGCTCAAAGCTGTCTTGCTGAAATGTCTCGCCTGATGTCAGACCCTCCCTGTCCCTGGGACTGCAATTCTCCCATTGCAGATTCATTCCTTTAGGGGTTGAACGTTTGGGGCCATCAGGAACCCCCAGGGGCTAACATTTTGGAAGGACTGTGGTCCCTGTGAATGACCACACTCTACCCTGGTCCAGCCCACATCCCGAAGCCCCCAAGCTGGTACCCTTGTCGCCAGTCTCTCCCCATCCATCTCACCCACTGGGCCCTTGCCAGGGTGATATTTCTCAAACCGAAATCTGACAATGCAGGTAACTGAGGACAAAGCCTTGGGCCCACACCTACATGGGCCTGCTCCTGGCAAGATAGTCCCTGGAGGGGGCTTGGAAGTCAAAGGTGAACAGCACCAAGGACTCAACAAGCATCTAACTCTGTCAAGGCCTGATCTTGGCCCACCTGGATGAAGTTCAGTGCTGAAAACTACTCCCCTGCTGCGCACCCTACCCCAGTGATTAAGTTGACTAATTGGCTCTAACACTGGACATTAGCCTCCCTGGAGTCTTTAGTTATGACCTGTGTTTTCACCCTCATTAATCTGGATGTTGGAGCATATCCTGATACCCTGCAACCTTGGCTGAATTTGAAGATGAATCTGAAAGGCCATACGTTTTGTCCCAGCCATGCACAGAAAGAGCAGTCTACGCTTGCTTTTGCCAACTCAAATCTTCAGGGAACCCAAGATGACATTCCATGGGCCTATTGAGCTACATTATGGAGGCCAAGGAGCTGGCACACTGGCGCAATGGGGTTTTCACTTCCTGGTGAAGCTGCCCTGGGAGAGAACAATCCCCAGGACCTGGCCTGGCTTGGGCCCCATGGGGCTGCAGGAACTGCTGGGGACAGAGTTCCAGGGCACTCCTGGGCCCTGCACTCTCAGGGCTTGCTCTGCATGATGGAGGCCTCCCAGCTCTGGGTCACAGCTCTTCCCGGGCCAGCAGCACCTCAGGCTGGCAGATGTTCACATGGCATCAGGGCAGGGCTGGCAGTGCCCCAACCCCTGAGGCTCTACTTGGGGAGGACAGGCTTACCTTTGTTGAAGAAGTCACAGTCATACGCTGAAAGAGAGAGAACAGAGACTTCCTGAGAGCCTGGAACAGATAGACAGTGTCAAGGCCCCTAGCATCCCAGCCTCCCTCCCTCCCCAGGGGCCACGCCTGGTCTGCCTCCCAAACTCCAAGGTTCAGGTGTGGTCACTGGATTCAAGTTTCTTAAGGGGGAGGAAATCTAATGGTTCCTCTCCGCACCCCCAGCACAAGGCTCAAAGCCTGGCCCAGAGCAGGCACTCAGTGATGTGTTGAATGAGTGAATGAATGAATGAATGAATGAATGTTGGGCAAAAGCAGGTGTGTTTTGTGTGCCCCCAAAGGGTAGGATTAGAACCAAGGGGTGGAAGCTCCAATCGCAAATGTTTTGGAAGGTCCTTGGAGGAATGCCAGCACGAGACGGACGTTGGTATTCCAAGAGCCTTGGGTGGGGAGGGGCCAGGGGCCCCAGGACCCCAGGGTCCTTCAGGCCCCTCTGGGTGGTTTCCCTTGCTTAACAGAGGTGCTGCCACCTGCCAGGCTGTGCCAAGCTCCAAGCGCGAGCTCAGCGCGCCCTCTAGTGTCCCAGGCCAGCACCACAGCCTGCTCCCCGGCGTCTCAGCTGTGAACGCCTCAGTCCCCCAGGGTGAGCCAGGGACCTTACAGGGGACGGTACAGCCAGGGGCAAGGCCGTGAAGAGCTGGGGGTGGACCTGGGATAAAGCTGAGGAGGGGCCTGCTTCACACGTAGGCTCAGTCTGAGGTGAGCCACCAACTCCACCCCACAGCCCAAACCCCATGGTCAACACATGTGGCACAGCCCTCTGGAAAGAGCACCAGGAGTCAGGAGACTGACCACCATGTGGCCACGGGCAAGGACTTGCCTTCCTCATTTGTGGACCCAGAATACTGAACTAGAAAATTAGAAGATCCCCGGGTCTCTGGTTTCAAGCGTGTACCGGGTTGACGGGAGGTAGTCCAGAAGAGTCATTAAAAGCCAGCTCGCTACAGGGTGAGATCTGAGTTCAAATCCCATCTCTCTCACTCATCAGCTGTGTGTACTGGGACAAGTTACTTAACCTCCCTGAAATTTAGTGCCCTCCTCTACAAGGTGGGACCACTGCTAGGACCTGCCCCATAGACTTGTCAGCGCCTGGACTAGGGTAAGGCAAAGTGCTTACCTCAGATGTAAAATTTAAGGGGACACCAAAAATCTCAGTAGAGATAGACACCATTTTAATGCAATATTTTTAAAACATCAAAATTAATGCAAAAAAATTCAGGATGAACAAAATATCAAAATTTTAAAATAAAGACAGGATTATTAATAATATGCAACTGAGCCTTATCAGAGCCTGGGGCAAATGGAAAAATCAATAATATTGATTCTTTGATATTTTGTGCACCAAAGATATTTTTGCAATAATTTTTATTTTAAAAAAATATTGTATTAAAGTATTATTTCTCTTGATTATTGTGTGTGTGTGGTTTTTTTTTTTTTTGGTGCCCCTTTAAATATTGCAGCCCCGGTAAATGCCTCACTCACCTCACCCTAGTCCTAAACATGAAATGAAGTAACGTACAAGGCACAAGGCCTGGCACACAGTAGATCCTCAGTAAATGTATGCGCCCTCCCTCCTGAAGGATTTTTGTCAGAGAAGTGGAGGGAGTCAGACTGCCTGTGGACCCAGGGCATCTGTGGCAAAGGGTCTCAGGGAACAACAGGCAGAGAAAAGGAAGGTCAAAGACAGGTTCTGCTCCATCTTCTTCCTAGGGTCGTCCTGCCTGGACCGCCAGGGCTCTCAGGACATGGCAGCACCTGTGGCTCCATGACACAACAACAATCCCTGCGAGGACTGTGCCAACCCCTTTACATGTGCCTCAGTTTCTTCAACTGTAAAATAGGAATACTTAGTCCTGCTTCAAAGGGCAGCTGTAAGAATTCAATGAATAACACACTCAAAGCAGTTAGTGCCTGGCACATAGTAAGTGCTCAATAAATGCTGGCCAGAGGGATGGTACCCCACGGGCCTGCCCACAGGGGCACCCCACTCCGTCCCCTCAGATGATTCATCAGGGACACTCACGGCAGAGGTGTGGGGTTCGCCAGTCGACAGCCACCCCGTGCTGGCAGCACTGGTGGGCGTAGGCGGACACGCTGGCACAAAAGCACTCACAGTCTCCCCCTCGGCTACACCCACATGTGTCTGTCAGGCAGTTGGAGTAAAACCAAGTGACATCAACCTGGAGGAGGCCAGAAGTCAGAGGTCAGAGGACAGATCCTGGATGTCAGACTTGTAGCTTTTTGGCTGATGGCCACCAGCATAAACAGGAGGGGACCACGGACAGGGTGAGCTGCCCTATCTCATGGGGTGTGAGGGAGAAAGCCAGCCAGGTAGGAAAGAAACAAGAGCTCCATGGCCCAGGCAGACACCCGGTTTCGAGAGCTAGGCTCTCTCCTCCCCTGAGCCCAGGCTGTTTGCTCTGGGGACTGAGGGAGCTGCTGAAGAACAGGTACAGAGTCTGAACTGCCCCGCCGGGGCCAGAGACGGCCAGCGCCATTCTGATAGTGGCCTTCAAGGCCTAGAAGGTTCCATGGAGAGCTGAGCGCCAGCCTCCTCTGTGCCCACTGAGGGCAGAACAGGCAGCAGGCGGTGCATGGCCTGAGGGCTTTGAGTTCACTATTCAGAAGAACTTCCTGAGAAGGAGAAAGAGGCAGGTTAAGATGGGCCTGAAAGGGCCGAAGCTCTGTTTGCCTGGCCCTGTGCCCGTCACCTGGGGAAACAGGATGGACTCGTCTTAGCAGGCTGGAGGCAGGGCTACGGCAGGAGGGGTTCTCCCCTCCAGACCTGAGACGGGGGAGTCTGGGAGCCGAAGGGATCCCAGGAAAGTGGGAAGGGAGCTGAGGAGGGGCCGAGGCTGGGGTCCACTCACCACAGGGTGGCAGATCTCAAACACCTCGCTGAGCAGGACGCTGCACTCCTTCTTGGCAAAAGGTTCTCGGAGGGGATTCAGGACACATGTATCCCGGGGGTCGGGGGTGTCCGGGCACTGAGAGGCAAAGGCAGGGCTGCAGACCTCCCCACTCGCCAAACGCCTGTTGCCTGTTGCGGCAGACAGACCCGCCTCCTGCTTCATGTCCTGGTATAATTCCCTCCCCTTGAGTGTCGGAGGGACTGGTGACTTGCTTCCAACCAACAGAACATAGCCGAGGTGCTGAGATGAGCAGGGTCCTGTGCATGTGATCATAGAGCCCATCTTGGGGAAGTCTCTCCCTTGCTGGCCGTGAGGAAGCAAGCAGCCATGCTGGGGACCCCCACGTGGCAGGAAGTGATGGTGGCCTCTAGAAACTAAGGGTGGTCCCTGGCCAAGAGCTAGCCAGAAAACCAAAGCTCTCAGCCCTGCAGTTGCAAGGAGCTGAATGCTGCCCTCAAGCGGGTGGGGAAGCAGTTCCTTCCCCAGTCGAGCCTCCAGAGGAGAGCCAGCCCTGGCTGGCTCCTTGCCTGCAGCCTTGTGACATGCTAAGCAGAGAACCAAGTCAAACCATGCCCTGATTCCTGACCCACCGAGACTGTGAGATGACACATGTGCTGTTCAATGCTAAGTCTAATAATATTGTTACACAGCAAGAGATAACTAATACGGATTTCCCTGATGTCTGCTGACCCTCCTTCCTCAGGCCTACATTTGCACTGGAGCCCCCCAGGGTAAGCCTAAGGGTATAAGCAAGAGAGAAACACAGGGCAGTGGTGGGGGGATGGCAAAGGTTAGTCACCCACTCAGCTTCTCTACAACGGGGGTGGGTTAGGGCACACTTTTCTGAGGCTGTGGGAACAGCCCTGTCCCACCTCAGGATTATATTGCGCTCCAGGCCTTGCTCCCCTACCCAAGTCTGCACCAGCTCATCTGTCTGCTTCACAGCCCAGCATTAAGATCACTCGGTTGGTCTAAGAGAGGGAAATATGTGATACTCATATCACCACTCTCCACTGCTGCTCCCACGGCAGACATAATCGATCACAGTCCCCCTCCCAGCTGAACCTGACACAGGTTTTAGGTGTTTCTCGACACAGCTCCCCAGCAGCCCCTTCTGACTGATCAGAGTTGTCACATGAAGGGAAATCTATTCACCACCGCTGTTCTGGCCCAGTCCCCTCACTTCACAGAGGACCACAGAGAAGATAGGACTTACTTGAGGTCATCCAGCAAGTCAATGGATGACCCAAGACAAGAGCCCAGGTTTCCTGCTTTCAACTCAGTGCTGTGGCCCCCACAGTTCACAGCTTGGCAACCTCAGGCAAACATCTCACAAATCACAGGGGCACCCCCCCTCATTTCTTCCTCTGCTACTGTCCTTCTCTCAGAGACCTTCTCTCTGATACATTCAGCTATTTAAATATGGCCTATCCTTTAAGTACCAGCACCAGTCCCACCTCCTTCAGGAAGCCTTCCCTGATTGCCTCAACCACATCAGTCTCTCTTGGCCTCTCCTGTGTGCCAGGAGACCTAGTGCCAGGCCCTGGGGGCACCGAGATAGATAAGAAGGTCATGCACAACCAGCCTCACCTCCCCTACTAGATGGCCATTTCTCCTGGGAGAGAATTTATTTCCTTTCCAACCCCCTGCCCTTCTACCAGCACTTGGTCCAGGGCAGGGTGGGCAGCTGGACTTGTGAGATGGGATGATGTGTGTCCTCAGGCCATAGGACAGAGTCTAGGGCTAGGGATGCCGGGCAGAGGCTGAGAGAGCACTGCAGGAGCAGCCACACCGATGTCCCTCTCCCCTGACCTGGGCCAGGCTCAGAGCTGGCAGTGTGCACCTGAGTGAGGGGTGCGAGCCAGCCTGGGGGGCTTTACCTCAACTGCAGCCCAACTGCTGCCAAACTCCTGGGGGTTGGTTAGCTCCAGGTTCTCCGGGGTCCTCATCTCATTGATGGTTTTTAAGTCAAAGTTCCCACAGAGGCCTGCCAGCTGGCCCTGCAAGGGAAGAGGACACCACAGTCAGTTGTGGGCATGCCAGGGGGGAGCCATGGGCAGAGGGGTCCCCACAGGCTCAGGAGGCTGTCAGGGACCCAGAAGCAACTTCTGGGGTTATGATCTGAAGAGGGAGAGAAGGAGACAGAGCAGGGTGGGGGAAGACAGGACAGAAGCATGCTCTTCTTGGCTTCTCAGTGAGGGCACAGCCCACACAAGGACCCCAGTGGCTTGGCTCAGCCCCAGGCAGGAGCAGAAGGCCCCATAAGGGTCACTGCTCACATGACTACCTGCCACTGAGGCCCAGCCTGGATGTGCACTGTGGTTCTCTGGTCCCATAAGAGGGTGACGTGCTCCCGTGGGAAATGCACCAGCGTGAAAAACCCTGCCCGCCACGTGTGGACCTCCTGCTTGTCATCCAGGAAGCTCTCAGGACTCTGGGGGACAGAGATGGTCAGTACACGCATGCCTGGCACAATGCCTGAGGCCCAAGTGCCCCTCAATGCCCGGGTCAGCTGGGCCTGTCTACAAGTCACTGCCCAGCCCCAGGGCCTCACCAACACCTCCACTTCCCTCATCACGACATTGACCTCTGTGCTCCTGACCCTGGCCCAGGAATTCAGTCTGGGCTCCTAATTCAGTGGGGCTCCAAGAGAAACTGCTGTGGTAAAGAAATGAGTTCTTAGTCCTCTTCTGCCCCCAATCCCCAGGTAACCCGTAAACCGTCTATACAACCTTCACCAGCACTTACAGGATTTCCGGAGTCATCGTCGAAGATTATGAGTGAGTTCCCAACATTGATGGAAATGAATTTCCTGCAGATGATGCCAGAGCTGTAGCAGTTTACATTTTCTATAATCACAGAGAAGCTGAAATCCGATGTGCTCTGAGGAGAAAATAAGTGAGTCCAATAAACCAGAGAGAGAAGAGATCCTGTCGAGAGGCACAGAGGTGGAGCGACATGGACTCTGAAGTGGTTTTCTAACCACTTTTACTTCTTAGCTGTGTGACTTCGGGCAACTTACTTCAGTTCTCTGAAGCTCAGTTTTGTTTTTGGATGCCTGGTGCAATGTTTAGCACGTAGTAACTCTCCCCAAAAGATCTAATAATGAATGTATTAATTAATATATAATAAGAATGATCGGTGTTGATGGGGTGCAGGGGAAGGGACACCATCTTACAAACACCGTTGGTAGGGCTGGCCTTTTTGGAGGACAATGTGCAGGCACTGAACAACATTCTAAGTCCACATAACTTTTTACACAGCGATTCCACTTCTCAGAACCTAGAGATACACCCACACAAGTATTTGCTGCAGTATTTAAATATTGGAAATACCTAAATGTCCATCAATGAGGAAAAATAAAGCAAATTAGAGTACACAGTTTCTACAGAATTCTATTAATATACAGCTGTTAAAAAGAAAAAAGTATGCACTGACTATATGAAATAAAGTCTAAGGTAAATTGTTAAGTAAAGAAAGCAAATTGCAGAATCCTATTCACATAAACCGAAGTGCATGTGCACGTGTGTGTGAGTGTATGTTCCCCATGGAAAATGGTCTGGTAGGATTCACCCCTGATAGTTCAGAGGGGCTTTTCAGCAGGAGATGGGAACAGAAGAAATGTGAAGGGGAATATCTGTTTTTAATATATACTTTTATATTATTTCAAACATTAGTAAAGAACATGCATTGCCTTTAAAATTTTCAAACTAAAATAAAATGAGGTCAATAATCTTTATCTTGGGGAGTTATTGAAATTATGTGAAAGACCCTGGTACACTGCCTGCCCCATAGATAGGACTCTTTCCATAAAAGGTTTTGTCATTTTTATTATTATTATTATTATTGCTGTTACTCTTATATGATGAGATGGACAAGCCCTTAGCAAAACCAAGGTCCCCTGGGAGTGTCTCTGACACTCTGCCCCGCCTCATCAGAGCCCCCTTCTCTTGGGGGGGGGTCCTGCCTTCACTGTGCCCCCCTCCCCACACCACACCACCAGTTCTCTTCCTCCAGGTGAGCTGCGACTTTACCATGTGACTCCAGTTAGATTTCTTGGTCGAATCTGACCCCAGCTTACAACTGACTAGCTGTGTGGCCTCGGGCAAGTTATCTAACTTCCCTAAGCCCAAGTTGCTACATCTGTAACACAGGGTTACGAGGTATTATATGCGCCTTGTAGGGTTGCTGTGAGAATCAAGTGGAATTATCCACAAAAATGGCTCAGTAGACCACAGACATATGATAAAAGTCCAAAAAACATTGGCTCTTACTATCATAGACACAAAGACCACTGGGACCCAATGGGCAAGGCTATAATGGTGAGAGGACAGGCACTGGGTATCTTAGGACTGGTGAGCTCTATCCAGCCCTAGCTTGCTCCTCAGCACTTCTGCCAGTCTCTAGCCAGCCACACCTCAGGGCGCAGGCTCCCCCACACCCGCCCACCCAGTGATGTGTCAGACTGGAATCCAGAGCATCAGTATGCCCTGACAGGTCCTCAGCCCCGGCTGCTCTGGGTCCCCATGGAGCCAGCTGGACAGACACTTCCAGGAACTCACCTTGACCATGTGTACTTTGCATGCCCCCATGAAGTCAAACGGGAGCCCGTCAAATGTGCGGTAATGCCGGTCACCGTAGGCTGTGCAGGTGGAGGCACAGGGGTGGAGGGTGCACTGGAACGAGCCCTGCTGGCAGACGCTGAAACACAACCACCCACACCAGCTTGCAGGGCACACTCCTGCCATAATGGAATACTCACGACAGAGCCACTGCCTGCTGAATGTACTCTCTGTGCCCCAGGTGAGGGCATCAACAAACATCATCAGCCTCCAACAGAAGCCTGGAGACACCACGGCTCAGAGAGGTTAGGGACACACAGCCAATAAATAATGGAGCTAAGATTTAACCCAGACCTCTTTGACTCCATAGTCCACACTCTCTTTACCACTCCATTCATTCATTTGTTCATTCATTCAACAAATATTAGGTGCCTACCAGATCCCAGGCATTATTCCAGGACTTTGAGATACTTCAGTAAATAACGAATAAACAGAAAAAAAAACCCTCTGCCTGTGAAACTTATATTCTAGACAGGGGAGAAACACACTAAATAATAAAAAATAATAATAAGGCAGTGTGAGTAAGTAATATAGTGTGTTGGAAGGCAATGATGCTATGTGGGGGGGCAGGATACAGGGCCTGGGAAGGTGTGTGGAGTGGGTTACAATCTTAAACAGGGTGGTTGGGGGACATGTGAGCAGAGCTTTAAAGGAGGTGAAAGAGTTAGCTATATGGACATCTGGAAGAAGGACGTTCTGAGCAGGGGACACAGTCTTTGCGAAGGCCCCGGGGAACACCCAGGAGACAGCGTGGCTAGAATGGAGAGTGCAAGGGCAAGACGGTAGAAGAGGACTTCGGAGGGGTAATGGTGGGCCAGGTGACATAGGCCCAACAAGGCCACTCACTGTAAGAACATTAGCTTTTGCTAGCAACGGGAAAGGAAGTCATTGGGAGATTTGGTCACGGGAATGCTCTGGCTGCCACACGTAGCCTAAGCTGGAGTGGTGCAGGCGAAGCAGAAAGACTGGTTAGGAGGCTACTGCAGCGAATCAGGGAAGAGATGATGGTGGCTTGGAGCAGGGTAACAGCAGTGGAAGGAGTGAGAAGTTGCCAGATTCTGCATATATTTGGAAGATGGAACCAAAAGGATTGCCAACAGTGTGGATATGGACAGTGAGAAAGAATACCCAAGGATGAACTCCAGGTTTTTGGCCTGAGCAACTGGAAGAATGAAAATACTCATCAACCCAGATGGGGAAGGCTGAGGGAGAAGCCAGTTTGAGGGAGAAGATCAGGTGTTCAGTCTCTGGCATGTTGAATTTGAGACCATTAGATGTGTACATGGTGATGTCACGTAGGCAGCTGGATGTGTGCGTCTGGCGTTCAGAAGAGCAGTCTGGGTCCCAGGCAGAAATCCAGGAGTCATCCGCATATGCACGGGCCTCACAGCCGTGAGACTGGGTGGGCTCAGCAGGGGAGTGAGTACTGATACAGACGAGAGGAGGTCCCTTGGGATGTTTCATCATTAAGAGGTTGGAGAAGAGGAAGAACCAACAGAGGAAGCTGAGAAGGAGCAAGAAGAGAGGCAGGAGGAAAACCAAGAGAGTGTGGTGGCCCAGAAGCCACATGAATAAAGGCATCCAGGCAGGGGGAATAATCAACAAGTGATCAACCGTGTCCAGTGCTGCTCGCAGGTCTAGGCAGATGAGGACCGGGAAATGAACACTGGATACAGCAACACGGAGGTTACCAGTGACCTTGGGTGGAACAGTTCTGACGGAATTGTGGGGAAAATACCAGACTGAGTAGGCTTAAAGGAGAACAGGAGAACAGGAATTGGAAACAACAGGTATAGACAATTTTTTGAGGAGTTTTGCAATAAAAGCAGAGCAGAGAATGGAGCGGTTGCTAGGAGGTTGGAAGGTTTTCAAATTACATATTTCTAAGCAATGGGGGTGATCTGGTAGAGAGTGACAAACTGATGACAGGGAGAGAAGGCAGAGAGCTGCTGCAGTGACGCCCTTGGATGGGCGAGGGGCTGGAATCTAGAGGACAAGTGAAGGGACTGGCCTCAGACAGGAGCACAGATGCTTGGTTCATCTGTGGTACAGGTGGGAAGGCAGAATATGCGTGTACAGAGTCTAGAGACTTCTCTTCTGATGGCGTTAATGTTCTCAGTGAAACAGGAAGCAATCATCAGCCGAGAATGAGAGGGGAGGAAGTGTCAGGGCTGCGAGGAGAGAGGAGTAAGTGCAAAACGGTTATCAGGGGGGTGAAAGAGTAAAAGAGATCAGGGAAATACAGAATGAGAGCACGTCAGCCTCAAGGGCCTTTTTGAGGCTCTGAGTCATGAATTTAAAACGAGAGCAGCAGCCTGGTTTTGTATATCCCTCTAGCCACATTCAGCTGTGTGGACGCAGGTACAGAGGAAGTAAAGGGATGGACGTCACCAGGGTTGTGGTTTTGCCAAACAAGCAGGGCAGAGCAGGAGGAGGCAAGAGAACTGAGGCTATATTCCAGGAAGTGCTAACAGGAAGGGAAGACGTCAAGAGGGTGAGAGGCAGTAGAGAGGTGGCAGCAGGGTCCTTGGATTAGAAACCCCCATGGGGCTACAGGATGGAGGGAGTCAGGGTACTCGAGAGAGAGGAGGAGAAGAAAGACAGAGGTGAGGTGAGAGGCATGGAATCGGGATATGGGTTGGTGGAATTATTGGGAATGACAAGCTCTACAGGATGACCACACACTCCACCAGGGTGGAGAAAGACCACCAGAAGAGAGAGGATGAAGACACTGAGATGCCAGGAGATACCAGAAACATCTCTAAATGGATATTGAAATCTCCAGGAATTAGGGCAGAAGTAGGGCTGGATCAGGTGACAGTGAGTCCAGAGCTGAAGTCTTCAGGAGTGCAGGGGCATGACCTGTAGCTCCACGTGTGACAGCAACACTGAGGGGCAGGTTCTCCGCAGTCACACGGCATATTCCGATCCTGTCATGCACTGACTCCATGGCTTCCTAAGCCTGCAGATACATCCACTCGCACATCCACCCACATGCCTCGCAAGTCAGCTACGTATGCAGTGCTGTAAATACTCCCAGCGTGGCTGACTTCACGCTGCTGACATGACGTTGCTGAACACAGAGCAGGGAGGGGTGGGCAGCCAGGCGCCATCCCAGTAAACAGACCCAGCAAATGGTCAAGCCACACCAGCCAGTCACACCTCCAGTGCCCACCTCCTCACAGGACAGCAGCTGGAACCTGGGCCACAGGGCCATGTCCTTCAAGAGCCAATGTTGAGAAGGTCTGTCCATGTATTAAGAAGGTAGAATTATAAAAACTGAGTTAGAAAGTAAAAACTTGTTCTATATCTCCCGGTCCCCTAAGCGAGAGAGGACACCTACCCCACAACCACTCAGCCTCTCCTGTGAAGGCAGAAGCCTCCTCATGTCAGGGTTCCAAATCCTAAAATAATCCCAGCCCCTTGGCCCTGGCTCCAGCCTCTCCCATCACAGCTTCTGCCTGTGATCTGATTTCTGAGCACAGTGCACTCACAGGAGAGGACTCAGCATAGTTCAGCCATCCCCTTGCCCAGGGGTGGGGTGCTGGTACAGGGGCTGGAAGCCAGTCAAGTGACGGAAGTGAGTCAGTTCCAGGCCTGAGCATCCTGGGCAAATCCAGGCCAGCCCGCCCCCAATCTCTTGCCACATGCATCTGGCACCCCTGGTCAGCTGTGGCTCACCATAGTCATGAAATCCCACAAACACTTGAACACACCACCTGCAGAGGACTCTGTGTCCTGAGGACTTCTGGGGTTAGACAACAAGGGCTCTGGCTCTATAAATATACCACGATGTATCTGGGGAAACCAGCCTTAGCAGATGGGCTTGACTGTGACCCTGCTGCTAACACAGAAAGAAGCACTATGGTCATTCTCTGGGACAGAGAAACAGCACAGTTTCAATCCCAGCTTGGAGTAGGGACTGCAGGCTGTGGTCTAGCTAGTTGGATGGGTCCCCAAGATGGAACCTCTCTGAGTTTCTCTGCTGGGCCCTGGGGCCCCAGTGCCAGGGGCTTCTTCTTCATGTCAGGCCGCTCTGGCTGGTTCTTGACATTGGCACAGTGGCAGCGTTTGCTGTCCAACATCAGGGCACCAGTGTCTCGTTTCTCACCCCTCGCCCAGCGCTCTCTCCATCAGGAGGCTGAGTCTCCCACCGTCTCCCACTGCAGGTCCTACAGAACTAGCCCAAGTCTCTTGCCATAGACTCCCATCCAGGTGCACACGCTCCCACGTGTAGATACCTATATTACTAAATATACAAATATCCCCACATGGACACTCACTTTCATACATAGGTATGTACATATTTACAGGCAGACAAATGCACACTTATACATATATTTTCCCTCACATGGGAACATGGATATATGACATGAGCTGGGCACAGTGGTTCATGCCTATAATCACAACAATTTGGAAGGCCAAGGCAGGAGAATTACTTGAGGTCAGGACTTTGAGACCAGCCTGAGCAACATAGAAAGACCCTATCTCTACAAAAAATAAAATTTAGCTGGGTGTGGTGGAGTGCACCTGTAGTCCCAGCTACTTGGGAGGCTGAGGCAGGAGGATTGCTTGAGCCCAAGAGTTTGAGGTTGCAGTGAGCTATGATGATGCCACTACACTCTAGCCTGGGTAACAGAATGAGACCGTGTCTCAAAAAAATAACAATAATAATAATATTTATACCTAATGCATACATATATTCACATACTTTGTATATACATGTGCACACATGCTAAATTGGTGCACATGTATACAAATATATATAAATATACAAATTCATAATTTTATATATTCGCTGATATACTCAGATTTATGAATTCCTGCCTTTTCATACACATCACCCATGTATATACACGTTCACACATGCAATCTATGTATTTGGATTCGCACCCACACTTATATGTTCATATAAATATGCAAACACATAGTCATGGTTATAAATATGCATGTATACACATTCATATACATGTTTGAACAAACTCACATTCATATAATACAAAAATTACTTCAAAATATGAATATACTTTTATATGTACACAAATTCCTATACAACACACAACACACAAACACACAACATGACCATGAACATGGTGGAAGAGGAATGCTAGACTATACTCATGATCACTCACTCTATATCCACTCTGTATCCATTTTTTTCCCAGCAAAAAGCAGAGCCTTCTTGGGGCCCTCACTTACCAGGTATGGCAAGGAGACATCACCTGGTCCCCAGGGAAATACTCCTTCCCCTTCCAAGAGCATGGGCAGTCCTCTGGCAGGAAACAAGCATCTCCATGTCTGAGCAGACTGTAGAGACACAGCAAGCAGGTGGTCAGAAGAGCATCCTTCCCATTTCTGGGATACTGTATCCCATACAGGATACTGTATCCACATGGATACCCTGGGTGGCTTTCAGCATTTATCCTACAAGACACTGACCATGTGACCACTGCCCATCCTGCTGCTGCCCAGAGGCACCTTGGTAACTGAAAAAACTTGGTAACTGGTTCAGAGGCACCTTGGTAACTGAAAAAACCAGGGACAGACTAGGCCTACCCCAGAGTCTTGCCAGCCACCAGGAAGGCAGCCTACCTCTACCAGCCAAAGCCCTTAGCTGTATACTAATGAATAGACCAATGGACATGCGCATTGACTTTCCTACCTAGGTTGTTCATGGAGCTCTCAGACCATAGGCTCCAAGGCGGCAGTGCTCCTACCTTCTAGTCTGGTTCCCATGAAACCTGACCATACCTAGGGCCTTTATTAAAGTTCTCAGGCCACAACTCCCAGCTAGATCCAGGCATCAGCAAAATATAGCACGAGACAGGGATAAGAACACAAACTCTGGCAATAGCAATTTTTAGTTCAAATTCAGTATTTGCCTAGGACAAGTTATTTAACCTTCCTGTTTTATTTTTCAAAGGAATATAAATACATGGTTTAAAGAGGCAAAGAGAAAGAATGCTATAGGTATACTGAAAAGAGTCCCTGTTCATTCGTCTCCATATCCAGTGGAGGCACTTTCTGGACTATAGCACAGAATGATGGAGCCCAAGCAGAGCACAGTATCCCACCAAGGACAGCAGACAGAAACCGGCGTTCAGGGATTCTGAGGTGGCTACAATATGCAGGTCAGGATGTAAAATAGGAGGGAATTGCTCAGAGAAGGAACTCCAGAATTCTGCTTAGAGGTTACCTAACACAATCTAAGAGATTTAATCTACACCAGACCTGTCCAATAAGAAACGCTAAAAGGAGTTCTTCAATCCAAAAGAAAAAGATGTTAATGAACAATAAGAAATCATCTGAAGGTATACAACTCACTGGTAACAGTAAGGACACAAATACACAATACTCTATTGCTGCAACTGCAGTGTATAAACCACTTATATTTTGAATACGAAGACTAAAAGACAAACATTTCAAAAATAACTGCAATTTTTTGAGAGATAGTATAAGAGATATGGATGGAAACAACAAAAAGTTAAAAAGCGGGGTGGGGGGCAGATGGAGTTAAAGGATAGAACTTCTTGTTTATTTGTTTGTTTATAAGCAGTTGTCATATGTTTAAAATAATTGGCTATAAAATGTTTTTTGCAGGCCTCATGGTAACCTCAAATCAAAAAAGCTACAACAGATACACAAAAAAATAAAAAGCAAGAAATTAAAACTTACTACCAGAGAAAATCACTTTTAACAAAGGAAGACAGGAAGGAAGGAAGAGAGGACCACAAAACAACCAGAAATCAAATATGAACATGGCAATAGTAAGTCCTTACCCATCAATAATAACATTGACTGTGAATGGAAATAACATTGAATGTGAATGGACTAAACTCTCCAATCAAAAGACATAGAGAGACGGAATGGATTAAAAAAAAACAAGAACTAACTATATGTTGTCTATAAGAAATACACTTCACCTCTAAAGACACACATAAACAGAAAATAAAGAGATGGAAAGAGATATTCCATGCGAATGGAAACCGAAAAAGAGCAAGAATAGCTATATTTCTATCAGATAAAATAGATTTCAAGATAAAAACTATAAAAAGAGAGAAAGAGGTCATTATATAATGACAAAGGGGTCAATTCAGGAAGAGGACATAACAATCCTAAATATACATACACCCAACACTGGAGCACCTGGATGTAGAAAGCAAATATTATCAGAGGTAAAGAAAGAGAGACACTCCAATACAATAATCACTCAACATTCCACTTTCAACACTGGACAGATCAACAAAGAAATATTGGACTTAATCTGCACTACAGACCAAATGGATCTAACAGGTATTTACAGAACATTTCATCCAACAGCTGCAGAACACATGTTCTTCTCCTCAGCGCATGATCATTCTCAAGGATAGACCACATGTTAGGCCACAAAACAAGTTTTTAAAAATTCAAAAAAAGAGAGATCATACCCTGTATTTTCTCTGACCACAAAGGAATAAAACTACAAATCAATAACAAGAGTAACATTGGAAACTATACAAACACATGCAAATTAAACAATATGCTCCTGAATGACTGCTGGGTCCATGAAGAGATTATGCAAGAAATTTTAAAATTTCCCAAAACAGATGAAAATGAAAACAAAACACATCAAAACCCATGGGATACAGCAAAAGCAGTAATAAGAGGAAAGTTTATAGAAATAAGTGCCTACATCCAAAAAGTAGAAAAGCTTCAAATAAACAAACTAATGATGTATCTCAAAGTGCTAGAAAAACAAGAGCAAACCAAACCCAAAATTAGTAGAAAAAAAGAAATAATGAAGATCAGAGCATAAATAAATGAAATTGAAACAAACAAAATACAAAAAATCAACTAAATAAAAAGTTGTTTTTTTTAAAAGATAAAGAAAATTGACACACCTTTAGCCAGACTAAGAAAAAAGAGAGAGAAGACCCAAATAAATAAAATCAGAGATGAAAAAGGAGACATTTCAACTGATACTGCAGAAATCCAAAGGATCATTAGAGACTACTATGAGCAACTATGTGCCAATAAATTGGAAAACTAGAAGAAATAAAGTCCTAGACACATACAACCTACCAAGATTGAACCAGGAAAAAACCCAAAACCTGAATAAACCAATGATGAGTAACGAGATAGAAGCAGTAATAAAAAGTTTCCCATCAAAGAAAAGCCCAGGACCTGACGGCTTCACTGCTGAATTCTACCAAGCATTCAAAGAAGAACTAAAACCAATCCTACTTAAACTATTCCAAAAAAATCAGGGAGGAGGGAATACTCCCAAACCCATTCTATGAGGCCTATATCACCCTGATACCAAAACCAGACAAAGAATAGAAAAAGAACACTATAGGCCAATATCTCTGATGAACATAGATGCAAAAATCCTCAATAAAATACTAGCAAATGAAATTCAACAACACATTAAAAAGATTATTCATCATGATCAAGTGGGATTCATCCCAGGGATATAAGGATGGTTCAACATACAGAAATCAATCAATGTAATACAACATATCAACAAAATGAAGGACAAAAACCATATGATCATTTCAATTGATCCCTGGTGTTGAATGTGAGGACTGGTGGAAGGTGTTTGGGTCATGGGGGTGGAATTCTCATGAATGGCTTTGTGCTCTCCTCGTGATAATGAGTGAGTTCCTGCTTAGAGATGGTTGTTTAAAAGAGCTGGCACCACCTTCTCTCTCTCTTTGCTCCTTCTCCTGCCATGTGACATGCCTGCTCTCTCTTTACCTTCTCCCTGAAGCCTCCACCAGAAGCAGATGCTCATGTGATGCATCTTGTACAGCCTGCAGAACCATGAGCCCAATAAACTTCTGTTCTTTATAAATTACCCAGCCTTAGGCATTCCTTTATAGCAGTGCAAAATGGACTAATAGAATTAGGATGTGAAAATCAATTGTATTTTTATATTGTAGCAATGGTCAGGTGAAAAATTAATTAAATAATACCATTTATAATATCAACAGAAACATCAAATACCTCTGAATAAATTCAATGGCAAAAGCACAAAATCTTTACATGAAAACTATGGAACATTGGTGAGAAAAATGAAAGAAGACCTAATAAATGGGAAGATACCATTATTTGTGGTTTGGAGGACTCACTGGTGTTAAGATGTCAATTCTCCCCAGATTGATCTATAGATAAGCACAATCCCGTTCAAAATCTCAGGTGCTTTTTTGTAGAAATTGACAAGCTGATCCTAAATTTACATGGAAATGCAAAGACCTACCAGCGCCAAACAACTTTAAAAAATAAAAGCTGGAACCTATCACTTGCTTATTTCAAGGCTTACTATAAAGCTTCATAAATCAAGACAGTGGATATTGGCCTAAACTAAAGATAGACAAACAGATCAATGGAACAGAATAGAGAGTCTAGAAATAGACCCATATTTATAGTCAATTAATTTTTTACAAAGATGCCCAAAGCAATTCAATGGGGAGAGGAAAGTCTTTTTGTTAAATGAGGCTAGACCACTGGATATCCATCAGAAAAAAAATAAAATATACCTTGACTCCATTTTGCAACATATGTAAAATATAATAATTTTAGACTGACCATCAACCCAAATGTAAAAGCTAAACTTGTAAAACTCCTAGAAGAAAGCATAGGAGAATATCTTTGCAACCTTAAGCATTAATCATAAAGAAAAAAATCATAAATTAGACATCATCAAAATTAAAAACTTCTGCTCATAAGAAAGTTTTAGACACTGTAAGACACATTAAGTAAATAAATGGGCAAACACATACTGGGAAAAAACATTTGTAATACATATGACAAAGGACTTGTATCTAGAATATATAAAGAATTTAGGCCGGGCGTGGTGGCTCACGCCTGTAATCCTAGCACTCTGGGAGGCCGAGGTGGATGGATCGCTCAAAGTCAGGAGTTCGAGACCAGCCTGAGCAAGAGCGAGACCTCATCTCTACTAAAAAAATAGAAAGAAATTATCTGGCCAACTAAAATATATATAGCAAAAATTAGCCGGGCATGGTGGCGCATGCCTGTAGTCCCAGCTACTCGGGAGGCTGAGGCAGTAGAATCGCTTAAGCCCAGGAGTTTGAGGCTGCTGTGAGCTAGGCTGACGCCACGGCACTCACTCTAGCCTGGGCAACAAAGCGAGATGCTATCTCAAAAAAAATAAAAAAAAAAAATTTATACAACTCAATAAAAAAAATCAATAAAAAAAATAAGCAAAAAATCTGAACAGACACTTCACAAAGGAAGACATACAAATGGCCAATAAACACACAAAAAAGTACTGATAGTCACTAGGGAAATACAAATTAAAATCATAATGAGATAGGACTATACACTCAATAAAATAACAAAAATGAAAAATACTGAAAACACCAAGTGTTAGCGAGGATGTGAAGCTGTCAGAACTCTCATTTACTGAGAATGTAAAATCCTACAACCACTTTGGAAAATGGTTTAACAGTTTCTTATATAAACATGACCTTCCCTAGGAGCTGGCAATTCCACCCTGAAGAAATGCATAGTAACCTTATTCAAAATAGTCCCAAACTGAAAACAACCCAAACATCCATCAATATTGGAGTGGATAAATAAACAACAGTATATTCATACAACGGAATACTGTTGGGATAAAAAGGGAACAAACTAGTGGTAAATGCAACAATGTGGATCAACTTCAAAAACATATGCTAAGGAAAAGAAGCCAGACACAAAATGGTCCATATCACATGATTCTATCTACACAAAGTTCCAGAACAGGCAGAAATATCTATGCACAAACGAAGCAGAACAATGGTGGTAGGGGTGAGGGTGGAGACGGCTGGAAGAGGGCCAGACATGAGGAAATATTTTGAGTGATAGAAATATTCTGTATCTTCCTAGGAGTATGGATTACAAAAGGGTATAAAACCCTAGCAAACTGTATTCCTAGGATCTGTGCATTTTATTGTATATAAATTATGCCTCACCTTTTAAAAATTAAAAGAAAAAAATAGGCAACAAAAGCTGATTGGAGGCTCCATATTTAAGGGGGACCAGCTATTTTGTTGGGAAACTCCCAAAAGGTCAGTTTCTGTAGTTTTTTTCCTCCTGGCCCAGCTAATTTTCAAGAGAAGAACCCTCTTTCATCTCCAGGCAGGGAGGCAAATGTCTCCATGTCACCATCCTAGCAACAAAGCTGGGGAAGAGCGCTGCAGTCCCAGCTGGCTTTCCCTTAATCTCCCTGTTTGCGCCATGCGTCCCACTCCTCCTGATGCCAAGAGCAAAGTCTCTGACTTAGTTTCTCTAGAAACTCTTACCAACTTTCTCCTGCTGGATGGGGCTGGGGCAGTGGTGTGGCCCCAGCGGGTGCAGGAGGGGATCTGGAGGTTAACTGCTCCTTACACCTTACACAGACTGCAAACCATTCTCCCGTCTCCCTCCTCCCTTCCTCCTTCTGAGATGCCGGGAGCCTCCGGTTCCTGAGGCTCTCAACACAACACAGGTCGTTTCTCCTTGGCCTTCCCCTCTGCAAGCGTCAGCTGTCAACCTCTATACATCCACCCACGTTCCTTCTTCAAAAACTATCGACCTGTCTCAGGCCACTGTCATCCCTACTCCCTTCTCTTTGTCCCTGGGGGTTTAAACCTTTTTACACCATTACCATTGCATTGTGGTTGTGGGTAGGAAGCAGAAGAGAAAGCATGTGCTTAATCCACTATGCTTTACCTGAAGCCACTTAACCTTTCTAAGCTTCTGGTTTTTCAAGCATAAAATGGGGATAATGACATCTTCCTCCCAAGGTCATTATGAGAATTTAATTACAGGCCTGGGCACCCTGCCTAGCACCTAGTAGATACACAACACATATTGGTCCCTTGCTCCTCCTTTCCCCATGACTGCATCAGACACCAGCAGAAGGGCGGGCTCAGCACCTTCCACCTCCAGCCCCAGGCACTGTCTCTAGCCACTTCCTGAGGGGTCTTCCCTGCTGCCCACCACCCACCGCTCCCTCCTTGCCTTTAGCACACCTGCCTGCATCCCTGAGCACCCACTGTGTGCCCCCCATAGGAAAGAGCGCACACTCGAGGCTTTGTCCTCTCTCCTCAATCTGTAGATTACCTTCTCTTTACCTTACAGGGGACCCTCTCATTTCAGGGCACCCTCATGGGGTCATTTGCAAGTACATGGGATACAGAGCAGGAGAGACAATGCTGTCTACTCACAAAGAGTGTTTCCTTTGTACTGTTTTACAGAGGAGGGAACATAGGCTCGGGTCAGTTAACTAACTCACCCAGTAAGTGGTAGAACTGGGATTCAAGCCTGACCCCGGAGTTTGTGCTCAAACCACTGTGCCTCACTGCCTAGTGGCCCCAGGGCCCTTGGCTCAGCAGCCAGATGTGAAAACATGTGGAGGGGCACAGACAGCCCCAGACTCCAGCAGTGGTCCCAGGGACCTCGGAGAAATACACAGCACCCAGAGATTCTTAGTTACAATTTATAGAGGGGCATGGTGACCAGAAGGTGACCAGAGGTGACTTGTGGGCCTCAAGGATCTCGGGCAGGGATTGTAAAGATGGTACTTGGGTATCTTTGGGAGCCCTACCCCAGCAAGAGGACATTCCAGGAAAGTATGACATTCCTGCCCTTCCCTTACAAAAGGAGACTGGAATATCAATAATTTCCCTTTGGCACGCCCCTGTGGAACACACCCCTGCGGGCCTTTAACATAGCGCAGAGTACGTCATCGGCACAGCGGAGCCCGGAGCCCACTTCCCCTGGTCTCTAGCCCAGTGCTCCTTCCACGGTGCCTGTGCCCTTGCCACCACACTTCGCAGTGAGTGACCCTTAGTTCCCGACCCCAGAAGCTCTAGCTTTTCCTGACCTCAGGCTGAGTGGCAGGCTCATGCACACAGGACAGTGCCACAGGAGGCCTTCAGTTACAAAGGCACTTCCCACAAGCTCCTCTGGGGCCCAAGTGGCAGCAGGTGGTCAGGCCTAGGGCCCTGCACAGAGTCTCCTGAGGACGCACTTGCCTCGGGAGGGACAGGCTCCAAACACACATCAACCACCTCTGTTAGGGGACCAGACCCTGGGCTTCATAGAGACAGTGTGCGCTGGGCCAGGGCCACGGCTTGGTGTGAGGAGACGTGGGTTTCAGTCACGGTTCCTGGGGCAGACCACTTCCCTCCACCCTGCTCTTGGCCTCAGTTTCTTCATCTGCAAAATGGGAATAACGATCTTCCCCTCTTCTCCCCCATGGCTACTGTGAGATTGAAGGAGGTCACAACATCGAAATGTCTTATAAACTGTCCCCTCCCCTGCCACCCTAGGAGCCCTGACCCCCATCTCATTTCCTTGGCTGCCATGCCAGGGCCAGGACTCCCAGCTGACCGCTAGTCTCTGTGCAGGCTGAAGGGCACGGCCAGTGCTGCCAAGTCATGGAATGAGGAGCCCACCTGTCTTCTCAGCCCAGTCCTGGGAATGACAACAGGCAGAGGGAGGTGCTGGGGACTTCAGCCACCTGGACGTACAGAGCACACACAAGGGACACCCACAAAATTTGACTTGTGCAGCTCTCACACAGCTTTAATGGCAGTGTTTCAGGGACCCAGCGACGAGACGGTATTCACTGGGTGGGCTTTTCTTTTTCGAGTATTACAGAGGCAGCAGCCGTCCACCTGAGGGTCTGGTCAGAACTATGCAGAGCAAGAGGTTGAGAGCTGAAATCCAGGACTCCTCTCTTGGGGCCTTCAACCACTCGGACTGCTAGAGCACGCCCGACACCCCTCTATTCATTGCTTCCACTCAGAGCCTCACTGAATCCTCACAGCAACTTATTAGGGTGGTAGATATTACTAGTATTCCCATTTCACAGATGAGAAACTGAGCCCCAGAGGGGCTAGGCCACATTCTGGGTTGGATCCCCGAGCTCCTGCTCTTTCCCAGACTCCTCACTAGCCACGGCAGCTGTCACTGGCCAGCCCCGGGCTAGGGCCTCCCTGCAAGGAGGCAAACCTCCCTGTAAGGTTTGCCCTGTCCCACTCCCCCCTGCCCCCCACCTTCACCCTGTGGTCCCTGGTTCTGCCAGTGCTCAGGAGTGAGAGACCATGCAACGCCGGTACATACCCCTGGGGACAGGCGCAGCCCGAGAGGCAGGGGCCATGGGCTGGCACACTCAGGTTCAGCAGCTGCTGCTCACACGTCCTCTCCCTGCTCAGCTCGGGCTCTGTGTGGGGGCCACTGCAGTTCACGAAGACCTGGCCGGCTGGGCAGGCAGCAGCTGTAAGAGAAGAGGGTGGGTGCTGCAGCCCCTGGGGCTGGAGGTGGCTCCTGGGCTCCTGGAGGCTGTAAGGAGAGACGGGCTGGGATGCCTCTTCATGCCCCGGAGGCTCCTGGGCATCGCTTGGGTGCCTAGATATGCACCACAGGGGAGGGAGATATGTGTGCCACCACACAGCAGGACCACGGCCACCAGGACCAGTCACTGCACCTGTCCTCCACACCAGGCGCTGCTCCAAGCCCTTCCCTTGCATCATCCTATTTAATCCTGCAACAACTCTGAGAGGTACCATTATTCCCATTTTCCCACAGAATGGAACGAAGCCACTTCTGCTTTCCAAAGGCACCATAAAGTGAGAGGAAGAGCCCCAGAGGGACCAGGAGAGGGGCCAGAAGGAGGACAGCCAAGCGGCGTGGGAAGGTGGTCAGAGGACTTTCAACAACAGCGAGAGTCAATTTCCTGACACCTATGTTTCTGTGACATGAACCCACCCTCTCTCTCCCTGAGCCTTCAGTAGAGTCTGCCATGACATTCACACTTGGTGTGAGTGCTGATCTTTTTAGGGAAATCAACAAGAGAGAGCTGAGGTCTGTGCTCAGGCTGGGATGGAACAGACAGAAAAGAATAGCCACAGGAGGTGAGATGAAAGCCCCAAAGAGTCAGAAATCTGAAGAAAGAAGTGACCAAAAGGAAAATGCTTTCAGGAATATACACAAAACATGGGGAGCATGGAGGAATCTAGGTTATATTTCAAAGAGGAAATGAAGGCTCAGAGAGGTGAAGCAAGTTATCGACGGCTGCACAGCTAATGAGTGCTGGGGAGGATTTGAAACCAGGCTGCCTGGCTCTGGAGGCCCTGCTCTTAACCCCCTGCCGTATGATTATTCTCCAACCCCATCTGTGCTAATCCCTGTCCATAGCGGGCTCCTCCACCCCGAATGCTCCAGCCCCTAAGCTCTACCCCACCTCCAAGCCGCTCACAGGCTCACCCACCAGCGTTCCACCCTGTCCCATCTCTGCAGCCTGGGAGAGCCTCAAAGACCCAGGCTGTCCTGCCCATCTCTGTGATGCCACGTCCAGCGCTGGGCTGGGAAAAGTCAACCTCAGTAAATACTTAACAGATCAGACGGAGGAAATCCAGGACCCAAGGAAGGTCAAGAAACTGTCCAGACACCCTAGGTGGTTGTCCCTGAGGGAGACAGAGTCTCAGCCTCTCTAAAAAATAAGGACAGCCACTAAGGTGGGGTTGAGGGTGGGACAGAGTCTCAGGATGCTACCCTCCAAGCTCAAGTGTTTGCCAAGACAGCAAGGCCAAGTGCAGGGCAAAACTTGGGGTGGGCTCTCCGCAAGTGGGCTCTCCCCCTCCTGATCAGGGCTCACACTCCCCAGCCTCCTGTCCTCTCCATAACCCCACTACCAAGGGGAGCCCCCAGAAGGCCCCCACCCTTCCAGCAACCCTTACCTGGGGCTCTGCTGTCACAGCTCATGACTCCATCTTTGCAGTGGCTACAGAGAGAGAGAAGAGCTGTGGGGTTAGCCAACCCAGTCACAGCAGGACCCAGACAGCCTGCATCACTGCACTCGGGTCACTGCAGGGTTCAGACAGACGTCCCCACTCACTGTCCTCCCACTCCCTGCACAGAGGGGGAGGGTGGGTGTCACTTCATGGAAAGTTCCATTTAACTGCACTGTCTTCGGTCACAGGCTCCACATAGAGAGAGGACAACACGGCCAGGGAGCTCACCAGTGGCCCAGGGAGGGGATGTGGCTGTCTCCAGGGGGATAGTCCACTCCTTGGAAATGGCAGGAGCACTGGTTTCTACAAAAATCAGGAACGGAGAAAGGTGAGCAGGCTCCTGAGCTGGGGCAGGGACTGCCAAGGACAGGGACCCCACCTCAGCCAGCCAGGGGCATAAGGACACAGAGCAAAGCAATGGCATCTGCTGTGACATGGGACACATCTCCAGGGAGTGGCGAGAAAACCAGACTGGCACCAGGGACAGAGGTCAGGGTTGGGTCCCAGATTTGGGGGCCATCCACTGAGGTTAGATGAGAACAGCCTCACTGGTGTCCACGCACTCCTGTCACCAGCGTCACTAGGACGGAGGAGGGGAGAGGCAGTAAGGACAGGACCACCGCTTTCCGAGCCCACGGGACGGGCGGACACTCAGCTGGTGCTGCGGCCTGGCGCAGCTGTCCTGCTCACTCACACCCAGCACCGATTCTGCTGGGTCAGTGCCTGTGCCTCCTGGTGTTGAATACACTGACACCTGCCGGCCACACCAGCGAGGCCCTGCATACGTTATCTCACGCATTCCGCACAGGGATCCTGTCAGGGAGGGATTCTCGTGCCCCTTTCCGTTCCTCTCTGTCTCCCCCTCACCCGCAGAGCAGAAGCTGCCAACTATGGGCATGTGCGGGTCTTGGAGCAGAGCAGTCAGCAGTGGACGGATGCCCGGACTCCGGCCCCGGTGCCTCTCCACAGCCTCCTCCCTCTCCCTGTCTGGTCCACTCGGGGCCCCTTTGTTGGCCATACTCAATGTCAAGGGTGGGACCTGGGTGCACATCTGGATCTCAAGGGGGGCATTTTGTAGTTTTGAAAAGGCCTCTCAGCGATTCCTACTGACCCCTGAAGGGGCCTCTCTCCAGCCCCCACCACCACTTGAAAAGCACCAATCAAATGTTATATCATTTCACAGACGGGGAAGCAGAGGCCTGGAGGGGCCCAGGTGGGGCCTCCCACTCTCCTCTCCCGCTGTGCCGCCCGCCCAGCCGCACTGAGAGCACCTCAGGCTGGGCCCCGCAGCCTCCACTGCCTGAGCACACTTCCCCCAGGTCTCTGCTCAGACAGCACCACGGCAGAAAGACCTTCCTCCTGCACTCACTCGCGTACCATCCTAGGGACAGGATCCCTGTTCTCACTCCGCTTCACCTGGCTCACAGCTCTTGTCACCACGGGGCTCATTAAGTGTCTGCTTATCTGTTATCTGCAGCTCATTAAGTGTCTGCTTATCTGTTATCTGTCTTACCCCCCTAGAATGTGAGTTCCATGGGGGCAGGACTCTGTTTTACTCCTTGCTGAATTCCCAGGGCCTAGAAATGTCTGGAACATACTGAGAGGCCAATAGATGTTGTGGAGGGAGAAGGGAGATGAGGAGAGGGAGGCCCCGTTGGCTCTGTGGGGCTGTTCTGTCTTGCAGGGAAGCAAACTGAGGTGCCCTGAAGGGAGCTGGGGAGAGACCGGGAGGGAGGTGCCGAGGACGGAGAGCCCTTCCTTGCCCACCAAGGTCTGCCCTGCACCTGTGAGGCGAAGTAGGGACCAGAGACACCCAGCCAGGCTCCCTTCCCTCAGGCGCCTGGAGACCCGCAGCCTCATCTCCCCGCCCAGCTCGAGGGCAAGCTAGCCCACTCACCTGGGCACACAGAGGTCAACCTGGGTGTCCAGATATGTGTCTGCTGGGCAAGCACAGCCCTCCACACACTCATCGCTGCTGAGGTCGCCGCCACCGTCAACCCCACAGGCCTCAGGGCTGGCCAGGTCCTGGCAGGTTTGCCCACACAGGGCCACGCAGGGGCTGTACTCCTTGGTGGCTTCACAGGACAGTGCTGCAGTGGAAAATGGAACTGTGTGTTGTCTCTCTCATCCCCACAACTCTGTGGAGTGGGGCTGTCATCCTGATGAGGAGACTCTGAAAAGTTAAGACACTTTCCCAAGGTCACACAGCAGGTCAAGGTCAGAGCTGGGATTTGAACCCAGGTCTGACTCCAGAGTCCCACTGCCTCTCAAGAGGCTGGAATGGCAAAGCAGCAGGTGGGCCCAACTGCCAAGTTCAGCCTGGAAAACCACTGGCATTTCCCTTTCCCCAGCAGGCATTCCTCTTAGGTAGTGGTGTTGGGTGAGGGGCGGAGGTCACCACCCATGGCCCTGGAGACCTACCCCATCACACACACGTAGACACACGCACGTGCACCCCCTCAATTCCGCGGCTGTTTCACACAGGGGCTGTGAAGATCAGCTGTGCGCTCTCCGGCAGCCTCTCGGGGTCCTTTGTCCCAAGACCCAGGGCTGTGCTCTCCTCACGGGGCCACCGCCCCACTTCCTCAGGGGTCTCCCCCACACTCTGTCAGAGCCTGGACATCCACTGAGACTGTCGGGGTCAGCCCTTCTCAACCCAGGCCACACACCAAAGCCACCTGGGGAGCTTTTCAAAAATGCTGATGCCTGGGCCCTACTGCCAGACCCGTTGCTCCAGCCGATACTGGAAGTGGCCCAGATGTGCGCATTTCTTGAAAATTTCCATGGTGATTCTAATGTGCAGCCAGGGTTAAGAACCACTAGTCCTGTCCAATCACCTCTGGGGAAACTTTAGTTCAGAGTGGGACAGGACCTTGCCCGGAGACACACAGCAAGTTACCTACAGGACTCCTGACTCCCAGTGCAGTGCCATTGTCATTTATCAACAAACATTTGCTGGAAGCTTACTGAGAGCCAGGCCCTGTGCTGGGGGCTGAGGGCACAGAGAGGACGAGGACATGGGAGGCATGTAGCCCACGGTGGGGGTGGGTAGGGGCCAGCTCATGCCCACTAAGCCACGCGTGCGCTCAAACCTGAGGGCGACAGCGCCAGTGATCTTTAGAAAGCTCATTCCGGCTGCAGTGAAGTGTGACTCTGACTCGGGTGGCAGAGGTGGTGAGAAGTGGGTGAGTTTGGGATTGGCAGGACTGACAGGACTTGAGATGGATTGGATGTGAGGGTGAGAGCAGCAGTCCTGAGTCACACGTTCCAGGCATCAGGCCTGGGTGACCCAGGGGACGGGGGCCATCGGCAGAGATGGAGAACACAGGACAAGAAGCAGGCTGTGGGAGGGAGTTGGGCTGGAGGAGACTGGGGGACATCCCAGTGGAGAGTTTAGGGGGCAGGGGACATTCAGGTCTGGAGCTCGGGCTCTGCCAGCCCACCCTCACATGGGCGTCCAAGGGTGGGGCACTCACCACAGGCTGGCAGGCTGGCGCGGAAGTCGACGGGGAGCCCGCGGCGCCGGCACAGGCGGGCGTAGTGGGCCAGCGTGGCACACAGGCAGGGCTGCCCACAGCGGCAGGCGTCCCTGCGGCACTGCTCGAAGTAGGGCACAGGGCTCAGGTAGGCAGAGCAGGGTGCAAACAGCTCTCCGGTGAGCACACTGCAGGCCTGCACTGCATACGAGGCTGGGGCAGGGAGAGCGGGAGGCAGGCGGTTAGGGGGCTGGTCTGCCTGGAGCCCCAGGACTCAGAGGACTCAGCCTCTTCCTCCCTCCCCACACTCAGGGGAGTGTGTGTGTATGTGTGTGCGCGCATGTGTGTGTGTGCATCCAACCTCGTGCCAGGGACACACAGGAGTGAACAAAACCAACAAAAATCCCCGCCCTCATGGAGCTCACATCTGCTCAGAGGAGACAGAGACTAAAAAATGTATATAGTAAATTAAAAGGTGAAGAACGTAAGGATCGAGAGGAAGCCAGGAGGGAGGGTGAGGAGTGTGAGGTAGGGTGGGAGGGGCATTTGCAAATTTAACTCAGGTGGCCAGGAAGGCCTCCAGGAGGAGGTGACATGTAACCCAAAATTTGAAAGTGGAAGGGATTGAGGCTTGTGTCTGCCCCAGGGAAGAGCATTCCAGGGGGAGGCACATGCAGGGCTGTGGGGAGCAGGCCTAGCTGTGCAGGAAGAACAGCAAGGAGGCCAGTGTGCCCGGGGTGGCGTGGAGGGCAGGGGGAGTAGGAGGTGAGAAAGGCAGGGTGGACAGAGAGGGCAAGGCCTGGTGGAACCACCAGGAGGGCTTTGGCTTTATTCTGTGATGGGGAAGCAGGTATAAAGGTGTATATACCTGAAAGTGTAGAACATGAAGCTTCCCATCGGCCTGGCTCTCACCTCTCTCGTGTCCCCCTCTTCCCTTTCTTATCACTCCTACCAATTTGGCCAGCATCCTCATGCCCAGAGTGCCCATCTCATCTCTCAAAGCAGTCCCCCCATCCCCTCCCACCCCCTTATAACTCTCCCTCTCCCCACCGCCTCACCAGCTTGCAGGTGCACATCGCAGGGGTCCAGGGGGGAGCCAGGGACCAGTGGGGAGCAGGCAGACAGCGTTTTCCAAGAATTGCCAAAGAGTTGTGGGGTGCTCTCAGGCACACCCACTGGGGACCTGCAACCATGGCATAGCTATATTCATACACTTGCCATGTGGACCCAGGGACATGTATATTAATAGCATACACACACTTGCTCATAAACACACACAGTCATAGACTAAGCGTGAGCACACACTCAAAGGCACACATGTACTCACCAAAATATATAACACGTATAGGCCCACATATACCATTTGCACACACCTTCAACACATACACATACACACAGAGCACAAATATACGCCAAACATGCCAATAGCCAAGGCAGTCCACACAGCCATATTCAAACACATACAATTATGGATGTGCACACATGCACACACACATCACATTCAACAGGCCCCAGAAGGGCTCAAAATGGGATAGGACCACATACCATCCACCTTCACCCCCATCCCCCACTCTTCACATCAGAAAGAGAAGCAGACATGTCATGAAGAGTACCAAGCCTCACTGCGTTAAGACCTTCTCCCTCCTCCCTTCTCCATGGGCAGTTCCCAAAAACTCCTTGACTCTCTCTTTGGCTTTCTAGGTAGGAAATGGTCACATGAGGGGCAATGAAGGAAGAAAGGGGCACAAGCATGTTTCCTAGACATCACCTGTCTCCAAGAGTCACCAAACTCAGGTGTATGTGGTAGAGTGGAGAGAGATCATAGTCTCCACTGGGACCGGGTTCTGCCTGGCACCTGCCATGACCACATTATTGCTCCAGGGGAGTGAGAGTGTTCCTATTACATAGAGCAATATTGTCACCCAGGGCTCACATTTAGGAGAGTGGCAAGCAGCCCACACACTAAACCAAGGCTGTCCTAACATCAGCCCCACCAGGCAAGACAGAGTAGACTGCTACTTTTTTTGTTTTTAAAGACAGGATCTGTCTCTGTCACCCAGGCTGGAGCACAGTGGTACAATTATAGCTCACTTTGGCCTGGAACTCCTGGGCTCAAGCAAACCTCCCATCTCAGCCTCCCAAGTAGCTGGGACTATAGGTGTAAGCCACTGTGACCAGACAGAATGCTACATTTTTGAATGTACATGCATTGAAAAGGTCTCAGCTTTATCTTATCCTCATTTTTCACAGCAAGTCTAAAATGTCATTTCTGACTAAAGAATGCTTTCCCTGTTTCTTTCTGCATCTCCCAGTGCATGTAACTGGAAGGACTGGCCAGAACCTCCAGACTTCAAGATCAACCCTTTGTTCTCCTTTCTGAAAGGTCTGACTCATGTTCCCTCCTAAGTTTCTGAACTATGTCCATGCCCAAATAGTCTTTTTGTCAACATTCTGTTAGCTCGTGGAAAACAGCCTTTCCTGGAATACCGGGAGGCTCACAGGGTGCAAACTCAAAAGCCTTCAAGCACCAGGCAGGAAAGGGACATGAGTCAGACTGGCCTGATGGCTTAGAAAGTGGGAATGTTGGTGTCACTCACTAAGTGCCTCACTAGGGGTTTACACTCACCTAAGGTGTTCACAGTTAAACAAAACCATGAACCAATCCAAACCCAGCCTGAGGCCTCCCAATATTAAGACCTCACTATAAAACAGTATTTTTCAAGATATGGTCCATAGGCCTCAGATACTATAATAGAATGGAAGTGGTGCAAAACTAGATTGCAATTAAAAAAAATTAAAAAACAAAAACACACTCTGGGAGGCCGAGGCGGGTGGATGACTCGAGGTCAGGAGTTCAAGACCAGCCTGAGCAAGAGTGAGACCCTGTCTCTCCTAACAATAGAAAGAAAATTATCTGGACAACTAAAAATATATAGAAAAAATTAGCCGGGCATGATGGCCTGCGCCTGGAGTCCCAGCTACTCGGGAGGCTGAGGCAGTAGGATCGCTTGAGCCCAGGAGTCTGAGGTTGCTGTGAGCTAGGCTGACGCCACAGCACTCACTCTAGCCCGGGCAACAGAGTGAGACTGTCTTGGGAAAAAAACACAAAAACAAAACCGAGATTGCTGGCCCCATCCTAAATCAGACTCCTGAGGCGTGGGACCCAGGAACCAGCATTCTAACAAGCTCCCCAGGTTATTTTTCTGCACACAGGAGACTGTCAATCACTGCTTTAAAGAAACACACTTAAATTTAAATGTAGAGTAATAAATAATTAATGGTGCACATCAGGCACAGACAGGAAAGGCTCCCAGCCCGCGCCTCGGGACCCCGGCCCTGGGAAGCCCGCCTCCCCTCTCCTTCCGGTCCCGGGCGGGGCACGTACAGGAAGTCGTCCTGCGTGTTGCCGTTGAAGGTGCCGCAGAGGCCCACGGTGTCCTCCACCCACCGCTGGTCCACCTGCAGGTAGAGCCGCAGCCCTTCGCGGTCGTAGAGCACCCGGACGCCCACGTTGGTCCTCACCCGCAGGAACACGGAGGACAGCCTCCGGATCTCGAAGGCGTCTGTGCACGGAACCCCAAGAGGATGTGGGAAGTTCGGCCAGTGCACACCCAGCCCCCGCGCCTGCCCGCCCGCCCCGGCTCCCACGCCCAGCCCAGTCTTCGCCCCCAGTGAGGTCCTCCCCGCTTGGGGTTGGCTTGGGAATCCTTGGGGAAACCCTGCTGTTCGGCGATGAAATCAGGACCGAGGGATAACGTACCACCGTGGCTGGAGCTGAGAAATTTCTTTTGGTTTCAAGTGCGAATTAAAGCTTTGCCCTCACTACGGAACTGCTATGTGTCTTTTCCTGCCCATTCTCTTCACAGTGGCGCTAATGCAGTGTTATTGTGGAAACTCATGATACAATTTTAAATTCAACTGTACAAAATTTAAATTTAAATGGTAGCAAATTTTACACCCTCAATGGCTTGCATTTCTGTAGGCTTTTTACACCCAGTGTGGCCCCCCCTTCTCTCAGTCGAGCCCCTAATTTTGTTGTGTTTTGTTTTTCCTTCTTTTAAAAAAAATGTTATCTGGTGCTGGGTTTTTATTTCTTAATATTTTTGCCATGTTTGTTAGATGTGTTTCCTAGAAGCCACCTGTAAAAGTCCCTTGTGGAATCAGACAGTGTAACATGTAATTAATAAACAAATTCTGAGAGTTGGGAGGGGAAGGAGCCCTGTGCAAATGCTAATGTTAGGAGAAGACATCATACTGCTGTGAAGCCCAGTGTCATGTTGGGGTGGGGACAAAGACACATTTTAGGAGTCTACCTTCCTGCAACCAAAGTGTCCCCTAGCCTGGCCCACCCAGTTATAGGTTGTGACTTCTTGCCAGGGTAGCAGTGCTTTTGTCCAGAAGAGGCTGGGAAAAAGAGGCCTGGACATCGAGCTCCCAGCAAGCTCTCTTGTCCACCCCAAGCCATACCATCCTTGTAGGGTAGGGTGATCTTGTACTGGTCAAACAGAAGGACATCCCCCGCCTGGGTCAGGGTCACCTGCCTCCGAGGGTCCTGGTGCAGAATCACTGACACTGACTGGACGCAGGATCCATCCTGGTTCTGGAGAGAGAGAAAGACCAGTGGGGCAGAGTTGGTCTGTCTGTTCTGCTGGTCCCAACAGAGTCCTCCAGGAACAGGGCCACCAGCCCAGTTTGAGGGACAATCTCCTCAGAATGACAAACAGAGCCCCAAAGGATATCAGGGATCATCTAACCAAATGTCCTTATCTGGGGAATGAGCAGGCAGAGGCTCAGATTGGAGAAGTTTAGTAGCATAGCTGGGATAACACTAATAAAAATGATAGTCAACTTTCAGTTTGTCTAAAGACATAAAGTAGAGATGGAACCCAGATGACCCAGAGTCTAGCCTTGGAAACAGAGGCCTCTACCACGTGATCACAACCCAGAACCTTAATTTCATTCTTTTATGGATGTTTTTAATGCTCTCTCCATGTTTCACATCTTGCACTCCACTGACAGGCAGGCAGGAAATGAGCTAATATTCTCAGGGCCTCAGTTGTCCATCTGTGAAATGGGTAGTATGCATTGGACCTATTCATACCTCCCTTCCACAGGAAAACATCCACACAGTTATTCATTTAAACATTGTCTGAGCACCTACTATGTGCAAGGCACACTGTACCAGGCATTATGAATACAGTGATGAACAAAACATACTCTCTGTCCTCATGGAGATTATATATTCATATGAGACACAAACATTAAAAAAGTAATTACAAAGTTGGTTATTCAATTATAATTGTGATCTGTGCTGCAAGCAGGCATTGGGTGCTAGGAAAGCATATGAAGGAACCAGACTTAGTATGTGGAGGTAGGAAAGGCCATTCTAGAGAATGATAATAACATAAGAAGAATCATAACAATATTAAAAGCCTTTATGCTATATTATTATGATGATATTATAATAACAGCTAACTTTAATGTGGAGTTACTAAGTTCAGGCACTGTTTTAGTCTCTTTATATATATTCACTCACTTAATCCTCATAGCAATCTGATTAGGTAAGTACTGCTAGCATCCCCATTTTGCAGATTAGAAAACTAAGGTACAAAAAAGTGACATTTGAGCTGAGATCTGAAGATCTGCATAGAAGCTAGCCGGGCAAAGAGAGAAGGGGAGTGGGAGACATCCAGTCAAAGGGCACAGCCCTGACACAAGAAGGCATTTAATGCATTCAAGGATGTAAAGAAGACCAGAGTGACCAGAGCCCATTGGGCAAAGTGGTTTAAGATAAGGTTCAAGAGTTAAGCAGGGACCTTAGGCAGAGCCTGGTAATATTGGGGAGCTTTATCCTAAGTCCAACAGTCAGCCAGACAAAGTGTAACAGGGGAATGACACAATTAAATGCAGTAAAATAAGGAAATGACCAGAGCTTGAAACTTCTCAGAAAGACTCTGCAACAAGTCACAACTGTCATTCTGAGTTCCTGCCATGGGGACAGAAAATCCCTGAAACAGCTCAAAATCATTGCATCTAAAATATCGTCTTCTTTGTCAAAACCACTCATCTTCTAATACCTTCTGGAGATGTCACTGGTGAGGCAATAAAGTCCTCACCCTTAGTCAAAGTCTCAGATTCAAGTCCTGTCACTGAAAGCTATGAGACCTTAAAGAAGCCACTTAACATCTCCAGACCTCAGTTATCTCCTCTGCAAACTAGAGATACAACAATACTTGGTTGGTCCTACCCAATTGGGTACAGATGAAAAGATGTGGATGAAATACCTTGGAGGTTGCATTTATCGAAGCCCACAGAAAGTGTGCCAACAGCACAAAGAGTAAACCCTAATGTACACAGATTTTTTAAAATCATGTAGCAGGGAATCCCAGGGTGGAAGGCAGACTGTGACAAAACAATCTAACTGTATTACAAATGTGTGAATCAACCTTACTGAAGGGAGTGGGAGGAAAGGTGTTGACATAAGTAACTTTGTAAATAAGTGGCATTTGTAAGACTAAAGGCAAAAGGAACTGTGCGCAAGCACTGTACTCTAGTTGGTAAAGTTATTTACTGTAGAGGTATGGGTTAATAATTCTGATATTCCTATATATGTATGCTAAAATTGAACAATTAGGTGAATGGATGGTGGATGGTGGAAGCCAGGTTTGTCCTGTTAGAGTAAATGTGTACACATAAGCAAGAGGAGGTGGCTATAATAATCCATGTGGTAATGAATTAGAGTTGGAACATCAGTATGAAGTCATGTATAGCACGTGTAGATACAAATGATTATATGTAGAAATATTTATAGATATGTGTGTATACAGTGGCTATATAAGGATATACATGGTTATACATGTACAGTCAGTCCTCTATATCCATGAGTTCTGAATCCATGAATTCAACCAACCTAGAATTAAAAATATTAAAAATAGGGAAAAAAATGGATGGTTGCATTTATACTAAACATGTACAGACTTCTTTTCTTGTCATTATTACCTAAACAGTATAGTATAACACCTATTTATATAGCATTTACATTGTGTTAGGTATCATAAGTAATCTAGAGATGATTTAAAGTATACAGGAGGATGTGCATAGTTTATATGCAAACACTACACCATTTTATATAAGGGACTTGAGCATCCATGAATTTTGGGGGTTCCTGGAACCAATCTCCCACAGATACCAAGGGACAACTGTATTTCCTTTCTGTCAGCTGAGAAGACCTAAAAGAAATAGCACCCCAGTAGCAATGAGCACACCTAGTACCCAGATCTTGGTTTCCAATACTGCTTTCCAATAAAAGTACCCAGAAGAGCCTAGTAATATTTTTGGAGGAATGGGTGATACTAGGACTGGGACAGGAAATACAAGATAAGCCTGGTGCATCTTGTAGGACCAGAAAATAAAGAAGTGCACGTGCACACACACACACACACACACACACACACTTAATCCCCCCCAACACACACACAATGTTGAGGGTATGTCAAAGGGACACGGGAGTCAACTGAAAGATCTCCCAATGGCCAAAGCTGGAACAATTTGAGTATAAATAGATAAAGATATAGTATACTATAACTCAAAGTGTAAATCCAGACTGATATAAATAAATGATTGAATAAATAAATGGGGAGAAAGAGACAAATCTCCTATGCAGAAAAATTCTGAATAATTTTTGTAGATTCAAGAAGGCAAAGCATAGCTCCCTACTCTTTAAGCATGGGCTGTGCATAATGACTTCCCTCCGAAAAGAACAGTATGGAAAAGTGGGAAGAGAGGAACTTTACAGTGGAGAAAACCTGACAAACACCACTTCAGCTGGATGATCAAGGTCAATATCAACAATGATAAACCATGTTGATAGTATGTACCCTTTATAAGATGTAATGAAAACCATACTTCACTTCTGTGATCTTCCTCCCCAAAACCCATAACCACAGTCTAACCATGAGAAAAAACATCAGACAAATTCCAATAGAGGGACATTCAACAAAAGACCTGACCAGTACTCCTCAAAATTTTCAAGGTCATCATAAACAAGGAGAATCTGAGAAACTGTAACAGCCAAGAAGAGCCCAAGGAAACATGATGACTATATGTAAAGTGGTACCCTGGATGGAATCTTGGAGCATAAAAATGACATTAGGTGAAAACTAAGGAAATCTGAATAAGATATGGACTTTAGCTAATGATAATGTATCAATAATTGTTCATTATTTATAACAAATGTACCATTTGGTACACATAAGAGATTAAGGGGAACTGCGTGTAGGATATATGAGAACTCTAGGTACTGTCTGCACAATATTTCTGTACAGCTAAAGCTGTTTTAAAGAATAAAGTTTACTTTGAAGACTGTAACACTACAGAGATTCTGGGGTGAGTGTATTAAGACTTTGCGACATGTGACCTTGGGTTGGGCTCAGCTCTGCCTCCTGCTGGCTGTGGGCTGTCAGGAATGCCCCAAGCCTCTGTGGGCCTGTCTCTTCATATTCGAAACAAGGAGAATAATAATAGCTACCACATGGGGGTATGTTGAAGCTCAAATTAGATGTTATATGCAAAAGTGATTAGTCAAAGTTCAAAGAACTGTGTAAATATTTTATCATCATCATTATCATCCTTTCTGGTAATGTCCCCACCCCACCCCACCCCATGCTGGCCACCCAGGATTGAAGTCACAGCTTCCTCTTTGACTTCTCTCCCCTACACTCACCACTTTACCAGTTGCCAAGCCATTCTATATCTGCTTTAATGCATTCTAGAATATTCCAACCCCGTTGAGTTTCTCATATGATCTAATTAACTCTTGGAGTGCCCTTCCTCCCACTCCTTACCCATACATATCTTATTTCTATTTATCTTTTTAGGCCCACTTTTGAGGTCACTCAGCTCAAATGCCACCTCCACCATAAGGCACAGAGCTGGCACAGGGCCAGCCCTCCATGGGTTCATCATGTGGATGAGGTCACGAGGAGAGCTGGCCCACAGTCAGCACCTGTCAGGGACATGGCAGAGGGGGGCTGAGGAAGGGACCCCCGAGGCACCACAGCCCTCAGGTAGTCTAAGACTCCGTGTCTGGGATGGAGCCCAGCTGGACTGGGTCTGTCTGTCTGCTCTCTCTTTTGCCACCCTCAAGATGTGATGGGAGTGACCCCACTTTGGAGGACAAGTAGTCTCCTGACTCAGAGAGCAGCCAAGGGCAGGCCCAGGCCATTCTCTGGCAGGAAGAAGGGAAGGGGTTACTGAGGCCAAAAGAGGAGAAAAGCCCAGTTGTCCACCTTGTCCACAGTTCAGCTGTGTCCCCAGAACAAGGAGGGATACCTCCTGCTGACGTCCACTCACACTCAGGGCCCTTGGTGCTGGAGGCTGGAGCAAGGCCAGCAGGGAGGCAGGACTGGGGACAGCTGCCCTGGCTACGGGTATGAGCTCCTGCTGTATTGCATGGGGAGGAGATGGGCACAGCCCGGACCAGGGTTTACAAGGTTTGCTCAGCACCGTCAGCCCAGGGACAATGGAGTCATCACTGAGAGACAAACCAACCCACATCTACCCCAGACCTGCAAGTTGGCCATTTTCTCAGTTACGTTCGCAGGTGACTGACACAGCTCCGGAGTCACCTCCTCCAGGAAGTGGTTCCTGATCCACTTTACTCCCCGCCTTCCACTGCCCAATGCCCAGGTCAAACGACAAAAAGTTCCTCCGTGGAGATCCTCCCTGCACTCTCCACGCTCTCACTGCTGCTGTAACGTACTGGGTTACGGGTTCACCTGCCTGCCGCACCCACCAAGCTGTAAGGCTCCGGAATCCCTCCCAGTCTCCAAAACCCAGCACAGCATCTGACACAAATAGGTACTCAATGTTTGTGGGTGGAAGGAAGGAAGGAAGGAAGGCAGGCAGGCAGGTAGGCAGGCAGAGATGTTCAAGGTACAATCCAATGAAGCAGAGAAGTTGAATTAGACTGATTTTGGAGATTTTTTTAAAAAACACCGAGGCCCAGGAAAGGGAAGTGACTCCCACTCAGCAGAGGTGCCTGGGCCAGAACCCAGCCTCCTGCCCAGTCCTGTCCCCTGGCTCTGCCCAGAGGGAAGAGACAGCAGGTGGGTGGGCCACGCAAAGTCCTGGGCCCTGCCCACAACCCGTCTCTCTAGGGGGAGGTGGGCAGGGGTAGCTGGGTAGATAGGCCTGGGGGGTCGCCCCGCTCTTACCAGGCCACATGGAGCGTTCTGCAATGTCACTGTGAAGGTGCCTGAGGAGCGGCTCTTGGCCAGGATGTACTGACATGTGGCGGGAAACGTGTACCGGCGGCCATCGAAGGTTGTGAAGTGGATGTCACCAGTCACTGAGCACTCGGCTGAGGGGCAAAGAAAAGCTGCTGACCCCTGGGTGCTGTCCACGGGGCTCTCTGCCCTGCAGGCCCCGAGTGCAGAAGGACAGCATCCTGTTCTCAGGAATCCGAACAGCATAAGGCATGAGGCCTGGCCCTTCCTTTGAGAGCCCCGGTCAGTGGGCAGACACAACCCTGCCCCCAGCAACCTCTCTGAGGACCAGTCTCAGTTTAAGCCTCCAAGCTCAGGAAGGTCCTTAGATACGCAGGATCCCACATAGACCCCTTCCTGGCAGGGGCTGGAGTAATCCCTTAATCAGGCAAAGTGGTTCCAGGGGAAAAAAGGGGGCAGGCTTGGCCAAGGGAACTGAGTGACCTCGCCCAGCAGGCCTGGCCCTGGAACTTCCTTGACCAAAAACCTGTGAGACCAGTGGAAGGGGGTCAAGTGTAAAGTGGGGGGTCAGACGTACCTGGGCAGACAGCTGTGCTGCACACCCACTTGCCCGCAGTGCACGTGCTGAAACATAGAGACCAAGGAGGCAAGGGGTCACCCCTCCGGGCCTGGGCTCGATGCTGGGTGACTGCAGGGGCCACAGAGCTCCTGCCTCCAGCCCCAGTCTTCCCATCTATGAAATGGGTGGTGGAGATTCCCCCCACAGATTGGATCTAATGAGATCCCCTGGGACTGAAAGATGCTGGGTGAGCGTCCCCATGTTATCAGGGCTTCCAGATCCCAGACGGGCAGCCCTTACAAAATGCCCCAACAGCCATGCCACCCCCTCCTGGCAGTGGGCACAGACCAGGCATTGCAGTCTTCCTTCACCACCGAGCCAGGTGGGTACAGGGTCCCGTGGAACTCACAAGGGCACTCAGCTGGTGCCACGCAGCCCCCATCCTCGAAGATCAGCCCTAAGGTGACAGCAAAGGGCCACTTAAGTCACCTCTACACCTGTTCACAAACCTTCCATGGCTCCCCAGGGCCTGCAATAAAGATCCCCTTATCCAAGTTCTTTCATCTCTAGACCCACTTCCAAACTTTCTCCTCTGTAAGTCCTTGGCCCAGGCCAGACATGGCACCTTCTGATTAAATATCCCACCTCCAGAACTTTGCTCAGAGCACTGCCCACCACCCCAACCCCAACCTGTGCACTAACTAGCTTCTCCTCACCGCCTCTCAAAAGCCTCACTGCACTGAGAACCAGCTTGGGCACCACCTCCTCCAGGAAGCCTTCCTGACAACTGTCCCCCAATTGAACTGTATCTCTTCTTGCCTGAACCCCCGAGCTGGCCTTCACTGCATCATACCTTAGACCAGAGTCATATGTACATCTAATCCCTGAAACCAGATTCCGATTCCTAAAGTCAATGTCTGTGTCTACATTTTTGTTTCACCTCAGTCCTCCACTTAGCCAAATGAGTTGCACACATAGATGTGCTAAAAATTTATACACTGTGAAAAATAGGATAAAGGAGCTGTACATGGATGAATGTTTAAACAAAGGTGTGTGTGTATAAATGAATGAATGTGAAAATGTCCTCATCTGCACACCTTAAAAAGCTCAGTCCCGATGAAATCAAATACCCTGAATGACTCTCAGGAGGCCACGGTTCCACCCCACCCTCACCTCCCTTAAGCCATTCATTCATTTATTCACTTGTTACTAGTTTGCTCCTTCCTTCATTCATTCCACAAACAGGCATCCTGTGAGCCTCTGCTTCATGCCCATCTGTGCCAGGCCTGGAAGATGCTGCCAGGCACCCACTCCTGCCCCTGGCATACCGTCGGGGCAATAGCAGCCGTCCACACAGGCGATCTCACTGTCCACACAGGACACCCGGGGCTGGCAGGAGGCAGGGCAGCAGGCGATGCACTCGTTGTAGATAAAGGCCTTCTCCTTGCAGTGCACGGCTTGGGAGAGAGGAGCAGGAGCCACCGTCTGTCAGCTGCTGGCCCCAGCTCTGATGGGATCCAGCTCCCACCCCAGGCTCTGGGCTTTGATTTTCCTCTTTCCCTAGTCCCAGCAGGAGCACCTGGTCCCCAGGAAATTAGTGAGGGCTGGAAAGGCTCCGAGAATCACCCTCATCTCATTCTGTGGCAGGCCAGTCTCTCCACTCTGAGCCTCAGTTTCCCCACCTGTCACATGGGGTTGGAGCCTCAGGGCTCAAACCTCTGGCAACTGTGGTTCTGGGCAGAACAAGACATTGAGCTGAGGCCTGAGGATGCCACTCACAGCCCCATGCCAGGACTGGTCTGAACCCCTCCCTGCCCACCACTGGGCTGCACCTACTGCATTGCCGGAGCTGGGTCCTCCAGCCCTGCAGGGGCCGCCCCGCCTGGGCACATGCCCGGGCATACTCCGCCAGCGCCCGGCACCAGGTGGCTTCATCACCCACTGATCTGTGCAGGGAAACCAAGGGTCACACTAAAAAAAAGGCCAACCTGCTGCCCGCCCCCCAGCACCCCATAGAGACTACCAGGGATTCAGGGCACCCGTTCTCTCCACCATGCTGGGAAAGGGAGCCTGGGAAGTCATCTAGGTACACAGATCCCTAGACTCTAGTCCCAGCATTGCCACTGACTCGTTGTGTGACCCTGAAGGGCTCAGGTCCCATTTCTGGGCCTCAGTTGAATGGGGAAGTTCTGTCCCACCTAGGCAGGTAAGAATTTCAGAGCTTCGGGAAGCAATCTGGCAGTGCCTGAGATTATCAGGCTCAGTGGCCCCCATGCTGAGCACTCACCCCAATACTGGGAGGGCTCCCCACAGCACAGCACCACCCCACTCACTGGCAGAGGTCGCTGGTGCAGCTGGCTGTGAAGGGCAGAGGGCTGACGTAGGCATGGCAGGCGTCGAAGGGAGGCCGCAGCAGCGCCTCACACCGCTCGTACACGCCCTGGGGCGAGGGCCAGAAGTGGGGCTGGAGGCTGCCGGCAGGGCCACACAGAGCCCACTGGCCTCACCGGCCCCACATGAAACCCCAACTTGGGCCGGAGGCAGAGGAGGGTGGAGAGGAAAGGGAAGAGGCCTCTGCAGCCAATGGCTTTCCAAGAGTTGGACAGGAAACCAACGGAAGCCAGGCCCTGGGTGGTGGGCTCTCCCCAGGGTCCAGACCTGCATGGTTACTGGGCTCTGCTGCAGGCACGGTGGGCGAGGCAGGGAGGGGGTCGTGGGCCCTGGAGGCTGGTTGGGGGCCTGCTCCTGCCAGCTGTGCACAAACTCAGCCATGTCGTCCGTCAGCTTCCCTGCAAGGGAGAACTAGCATAAACATGGCGGTGGGGGTAGGGTGGAGGTGGGGACAAGAGGGACAGAGGGCTCTGAGGGAAGGTGGCTGCTCAGGGATGGGTTAGAAGTTTTGAAGAATCCATTCTCCTGAGCTCCCATCCCAATCTGGGTTTCCCATCCAAGCCAGTCTCCTGAAAAAGGTGTTTGGTCCTAACAGTCAAGAATGCTCAGGGATCTGCAGTGGCTCCCTACTGCTCCAAACTCAGGGGAGGCAACACCATGCAATCAAAAGAGATCTGCTGTGTGAGCCTGAACAAGTTCCTTCTCCTCTCTGAACCTCAGTGTCCCCATATGTGGGATAGGGAAAATAATCCCCCATGAGGTTATGGCAAGAACTATTTGAGAGGACGCATCTTGAGTGTTTAGTGTGCTGTGGGTGCTCAGCAGGTGTCACTTCCCTTCTGGCCACAGGCACCATGATTTGGCCCTGAACCCTTCACCTTCACTTCCTACCACTCCTCATAGGTACCTTCAGCTCCAGCTGGGCCATTTGTCTTTCTGGCTCTCTCTGGCCCTCTGCTCCCCGCTTCCCTCCCACCACCTTGCAGGGTCAATCCCACCTGGAAGGGTGTCCATTAGATCCACACAGAACCCTAGCAGGAATTCTCATTATGACCATTTTACAGACAAGGAAACTGAGGTTCGGAGTAGTTCAGAACATGCCCAAGGCCACACATTAGTTAGGAAGAAAGGGGCCCCTTCCCTCCCACTGGGTCTTTAACACCATGATCAGGACCCCAAAGCCCTGCCCCAAGTCCCCTCCAACCCCTCCCAGCCTGACCTGTCCCTGAATCCCACCAAAACCTCTCAGAGACCACCTGCCCTGAACCTCACCATAGCTGGTCACCAGGTCATCCTGGGGGTCAGCATTGTTGTTCCCACACAGCCCATGGGTCCAGCCCAGGAACTCTGGGCTCATCTTGATGTAGACAGCCGAGGCGCCATCCCAGGCCAGCGTGAAGGCGGACCGGTGCCACACAATGACGTAGCCAGCAAGCCACTGGAGACGCACACTTCCCATCACGTGTGGCAGTTGGACCCTGCGAGGCACAGCACAGAGCTTCAGGGAGTCCACACCACCTCCACTAGCCCAGCCCTTCCCCAAAGGCCCAGCCGTCCCCTGCCCCGTGATCGGCCTCCACATTCCCTCCCCTTGAATGCCCAGAATTCCCAGGTGCCTGGAAGTGCACCATTAGAGGAGGATTCCTTTGTCTTCAGAAGCTTTCTAAAATTGCACTTTCTCTGGCAGGGATAACTCTTAGGGTGACTGAACTTTCCAGCTACTTTCTCCCAGACAGGAGAGATGGTATAAGCAGACATCTGCTTTGTTTGTTTGTTTGTTTTTGGTGGGGAGCAAGAACAGAGTGGGAAGAGAAGCCAAGAGAGGAGGACAACTGGGAGTGCAAGAAAAGACGCAGGCCTCCAGCAATCTCAACCTCTTTCCCAGTGTTACTAGTGCAGGGTCTCCTGGCCAATCCGGAATTTGGCAAGTTTCAACCCAGTTGAAAATCATGAAAGGGAAACAAAAGTAGTTTCTAACCAGCCAAAAGGTGCATCTACCAGCCCTTTATTCACAGGAGCAACCCCTGAGCTACCAGTTTTACACTCAGCCCCAGAAAGCTTGGGCACCGAGTTTGCAGCTCTGAAGCAGGAGATGAGGATGAGGAGAAGCGCCATTGCAGAAGACCCCAGGTAGCAACAAGAAGTGACGGCACAGAGCAGGGGAAGGGAGGGACAGTGAGGAAGAGATGCAAGAAAGATTTCAGAAAGGACCGCAGTCTGGGGCCATTTAGTGTGGGAGCAAAGAGTCCTCAATCCTTGGGTGGTCTCCCAGGCATCCCTGATGACCCAGCAAGAAAAATGACATTCAAAATGACCCTGTGTCATCAGAAAAAGGTGAAAGTGTGCTCAGTATCTGCTCTGAGAAGGCAGAAACTGTGTATGATTCAATTGGGAGGATTTCCATCAAATGGTGGGAAAAAATTAAACATGCTTATCGTGGTAAACTTTCAACTCTCTGGAAAACTCTATTTTCCTGAAAACCTATTGTCTGGAAACCATTCCAGAAAAATCATCCTTCTGCAAACCCCACTGACAAGAAACCCAGCTCATCTGCCAGAATGCTTCTGCCCTAACGGTGGAAATTGCAAGGACTCTCCCAGAAAGCAATTTCCTTTTGGCTTGAGAAGAGCGGATGCTCACCTGCCCACCACCACCGGTGTCAGGGAGTAGGACAGCTGAGGGTGGAAGGTGTTACAGTTACCTCACGCCTCCGCGGGTGACCTCTTTGGCCAGATGGATCTCCTGCTCGCCCGCAAGGAAGAGGCTGACAGCTCTCGAGCAGGTGTAGGGGGAGGAGCTGCAGTGTGGGTCGTTGTGCACCTGAGTGGGGGGTTCAGAGGCCAGTTTGCAGCTCCTGCAGCCTCCACGAACGCTGACGGCCTGCCCGTTGCGTGCCAGCCGCCTCTCCCCTGCGATCCCACCCAGTTCCCACCACACCACCGGGAGATAAGAACCATGATCCTCTGCATTTTAAGCAGGAGGCAACTGATGCACAGAGAGGTAAAGTGACTAAGATCACACACACACACACACACACACACACACACACACACACACAGAACTAAGAAATAGCAAAGCCAGGACTCTAACTCAGGTCTGGATGGCTCAGGTTCCAGGGCTCTTTCCAAGTCCATTTCTGAGCTTTTCTTGTTTATCTACCCAGGTTATCCCATCACATAGAAGGCCACCGTGCACACTCACAGCATCTCACACTCATACAGAACACAAGCACACGCTCCCATACACGCCCCATGTATATACACACAGGGCACTCTCAGTGCACACAATACAAACACACTCCCCTCCCCCCATGCCGCTGGCAGGTGCAGAGACTAGCCCTTCCTGGAAAACACAGGCACACACATCACTCCTAAGCTGCTTGTTGCACACACACATCTCCTCTGCACCCTGTTCAGACAACCCGTACCTCAATAGCCATAGACCCAAGGGGTGGGCGGTGAAGGTAGGGGTTCTCAGAGTTTAGGGAAAAGGTCTGAAGATATGTCCCTGCCAAGTGTGGAAACCTTTCCCAGGAATGAACCTTCCACTAGATTACTATTAAATGTGGTCAGGTAGGCTTGAGCCACTTCAACTATAAGTGGGACCTGAGAAAGTAAAATGAAATGTTTTTCAAGCTTTTTAAACCATGACTCAAAGCCAACATACATGCATTCATCAAGTATTTATTAAGTGCACATACTTACCCCATTAATGTGTAATGCACTCTTATACTATTTTCTGTTCTTTCTTTCTCTCCTTTTTTTTTTCTTTGAGGCTGGTTGTGACTCATCAAGTTGATTTCATAAGCCACTAATGTTTGGCAACCCATTAGTCTAAGTAATTGTAACAGATCCATCATGAAATGATTGGTCATAAAAATGTCTGATGTGTGATATCTCAAGGCAGAGAGGGAAGAACTGATTGAAGTTCCCAGTCCATCCAGGTCCCTGGGGCAGCCTCATAGGTCTATGCCCGAGACAGAAGGATCACAACCAGCTGGCAGTGATCACTAAGCACTAAGATCAACCCAAACCGCCAGCCCTTGGCCCTAATTCGGTACTGACCACGGTGCCCTCCAGCAGAGGTGGTTCCCCAAGCAGACTTCCCTCCAGGTGACTCCTTACTTAGCACATGAGATAGGCATGTAAATCAGGTCTGCCTGCCAGTGGCTCTCACACATGGATTCATATATATGACAGACTTTTAGTGAGCACTCATCTAGGCACCTGGAGCACCAAACAAAAAGGCATGGCCCCTGGCCTAGAAAGCTTACATCTGGTAGGGGAGACCAACCCAGAAACAAGCTTTTGTAGGAGAAAGGCAATGCAGGGTCATAATGTAGAACTCTTGTTACACAGAGAGGAGCTCCTCAGCCAGTTGGGGACGTCAGGGGACCCAGGAAGGCTTCTTAGAGCAGGTGACTCTATATTGAGTCATCCAGGACATCCATCATTTCCTCTAGAGCTCTTTCTTAGCACCCAGTGTTGCCTTTGCCCAATATGTTCTTGTGGCTGCCCCCACCCCTGCTACCCTTCACTTGGCTAACTTCAGTTCATTCCTCAGATTCTTAAATGTCACTTCCTCTAGGAAGCCTTCCCTGATCACCATCCTTCCCACTAAACAAGATTGTGTTTGCACAACATGCACTTTTAGCATTTGCCATTTCTCCTCTGTAGCACTCGTTACACTTGAAATGATTCATTTGACTTGATGTCTGTTTTCTTCACTAGCCTATAAGTTCTGTGAGGATGAAGACCACATCTGTGTTGTCCACAGGGCCTCCAACCACCAAACCTTATGCCAAGAAAAGAATAGAGTGTGTGCACTTAGTAAATACTTGCTGAATGCATGACTCGGTGAATGAATGGCCTGGGGTAACCAGGAGTGAGTGGATGAGGGAAAGCTGTGGAGCCCTCAGCTCCTTCCAGGTAAAGAGTCCCTGGGTGGGAGCTGAGGGGTGTTAGGGGAGGAAGACGTCAGTCTCCCTAACTATGGCAAGCAAGGCCCAGCCCAACCCAACGTCTGGGGCCCAGTGGAGCCTTCCTGGACAGGCAGGACAGGGGAGGCCTCACCTGGATGGAGAAGCTCTGCCCCTCAGGTTCGTGGTGCCCCACCAGCCTGTAGCTGCCCTTCCCAGAGAGGTAGTAGTAGAGGCCGTCAAACGTCTCCACGTGGTGCTGCCCCCACGCCCGGCAGATGCTGTCCCGCTCAGGGCCGTCGTTGTACACTGAGGCAGGGAAAAGAGAACCTCCTGGTGTAGCTACAGTGAGCACCGAGCCAGAGGCTGGTGGGTTCCAGCCCCGGCAGTGCTCTCCCCTTCTCCCTAGCTTTTCCTGCACCCATGGCCCCTCCCAGGGGTAAGGTGGATCCCAGACCTACCCATCTGGCATCGTGGTCCAGTGGCATTGAAGCGTCTGCAGTCACAGAAGGCCGGGTGCACACACTCGCCCCCATTGAAGCAGGAGAACAAGTCTGCAAGGGGGACACACAGGAAACCCCCCATGGAACCAAGATTGGCAGAATCCAGTGATGCGGCACCTCCCTCCTGCCACGGCACCAGGCCCGGCCCTCCCAGGCTTCATGGAACCCAGACCCCGTCATAGGCAGCCCCAGCGTTCCTCAGCAGCTGGCCTGGGGGGTGGCATAAGCCACGCCTCAGACCGCAGCCCTGCCCCCTCCTGGCAGGCAGGCGGGATGGGGGGTCTCAGAGCATCCGCCACCTTCGCTGCACATCAGTGGCTCCCAGGCCAGGGCCCCACCTGGGCCTTCAGTTCCCTAAGCAAGTCCTGGCTAGCAGGCCAGGCAGGAGAAGTGAGCACATGGAGCATGTGGGGGAGCAGGGAGACTGCAAGGAGAGCTCCAGCAGTGCTCCCCCTCACGGCTCCACCAGCTCCGGGCAGGGGCCAGGGTGTAAGGCAGGGAACGGGGAGAAGCCGCATGTGGGAAACACCGTGGCAAGAACAGCCAATGGCTGAAATGAAGAGAAGACAAAGCAGAGCAGAGGGTGGTTAGGGAAGGAGCCATGATGTAAGGGGAAGGGCCACAGACACAGGACAGGTGAGGGAAGGGGAGGGGCCACAGACACAGGACAGGTGAGGGAAGGGGAGGGGCCGCAGACACAGGACAGCTGAGGGGAGGGGCCGCAGACACAGGACAGGTGAGGGAAGGGGAGGGGCCACAGACACAGGACAGGGGAGGGGAGGGGAGGGGCCACAGACACAGGACAGGGGAGGGGAGGGGCCGCAGACACAGGACAGGTGAGGGAAGGGGAGGGGCCACAGACACAGGACAGGTGAGGGAAGGGGAGGGGCCACAGACACAGGACAGGTGAGGGAAGGGGAGGGGCCACAGACACAGGACAGCTGAGGGGAAGGGCCGCAGACACAGGACAGGTGAGGGGAGGGGAGGGGCCGCAGACACAGGACAGCTGAGGGAAGGGAAGGGACCACAGGCACAGGACAGCTGAGGGGAGGGGCCGCAGACACAGGACAGGGGAAGGGAGGGGCCGCAGACACAGGACAGCTGAGGGAAGGGAAGGGACCACAGGCACAGGACAGCTGAGGGGAGGGGCCGCAGACACAGGACAGCTGAGGGAAGGGAAGGGGCCACAGACACAACAGGTGAGAGGGCCAGAGAGGCAGGACAAGGGGAGGGGAGGGGACAAGGCCACAGGAAGTAGGAGGCCACAGAAACAGGGTTAGGTAGAGGAGAAAACAGCCACTAAATAAGGAAGCTCAATGTCACTGGAGTCAGACAGTGTGAGGGGAGCCCCGGGGCCGTGGTCACAGGAACGGGTCTCTAGAGAATCTCTCTTCAGGCAGGAAGGAAAAAGCAGAACGGCAGTGGAGGCCAGGGCTGGGAAGGTGGAAAGAGACCCCAAGCAGGGAAAAGAGGTCCCAGGAGGCCCAAGGGAAGCCCCTGCCCGCCCTCACAGGCCTGTCTGTGGCGGGCCCTGCCACGCACAGCCCACAGGCCACAGCGAGGGTCCACTTACATGCCGGTGCACACTTGGCCCGATGGAGCCGCCTTTCCCAGGAAGACATGGCCGAGGAGTCCTGGGCTTCGGCCTCCTTTCAAAGACAGGAGGAGGAAGAGAACGTAATCAAGGCCTGACCTCAGGGCCAGCGCCTGGGCAGCCTTCCTGGAGGTCACAGCCCTTCTCTCATCTGGAGGAAGGGAGCTCCCCTGCCCCTCTGTGGCCTGCCACTCCACCTCCCCTGGCCACCTCTGAGGGGCACGGGAGAATTTTCAGGCCTGCCCTAGGCCCACAGGACAAAGGCCTGGCTTTTACCCTCCCAAGTGGCCTCGCTGTGGCAGGCCAGTGAGGCCTGCAGCCCGAACACGTCCCCTCCCCTCCACGCTCCAGTATCCCCCGCCCCTCCTCCCTCCCGAGTAAACCTTTGTGTCCTCACAGCCCCACACAAAACCCCCTTGTCTGCGGAACAAACGCCAGGCAGAGCTAAGGCACCAAGGCAGCCCCTCACCCCGAGTCAGGGGAACAACTCACCCCCACCCCACCCCCACCTTCCTCTAGGCTGGTCCAACAACAGCAAAGACAGAGCCACACAGGTCGCCACCCTGTCCTCAGAACTCAGCTCCAAGTCAGGACTCTCTCCCTGACACTACAAGTCGGAGGAGGAGACGGGCAGAGTGTGGCCAAGAAACCCATTTTCCAGACAGCATTCCCAGCACGTGGTCTCTCCAGACATAAACCATCTGAAATTAGGACTGTCCTAGCATCATGGGTGTTCAGTCACCACACGGCTAGATGACTCGGACACTGACCTCTTGGGACTCCAGTCCGAGGTGTCTAATGGCATCTGGTACAGGCACTGTGGGCACAGCCGGCTCCTCCCCTCTTAGTGGCTCAGCCTCCTTATTCGTACAGTGTCCACAGAACTAGGCGCAGTGAACAGGACGGAGTCCCTGCCCTCATGGAGCTTATGTCCTTGTTCACAAGGCCAACAAGCCACAAACCACGCTGTGGGGGTTTGCCTCACGTGTCTTCCCCTCTCACTGTCGTCTCTGCCCCCCGGGCTGAGCCCTGGCCTCCAGCAAAGCACTTGGAACACAGGACGGATTCAGACCCCTGGTCCCTGGGGCCCAAGCCCAGCTCTTCGCCAGTCCGTGGCAGGTGAGGTCTGTCTACCTCATCCCCTGACGCCACGCCCTTCCTCTTCACTGTCCTGCTGACATCCTTCGCCAGGTTTCAGGGTCCCCACCCCACTGTGGCCCCTGGCTCCTGGTGCTCCCGGCCCCAGGCGTCATCTATCTCATGGGTCCTCAGAGCCCACGGAAACAGGAGAGGCCAGGTCGCCACCATCGTCCCCCAGGCATAGAGAGCTGTAATTAAACTGTCTTCCTGTCTGCACTTGTCACCCCCGGCTCAGATGCAGCCTCTGAGATTCATGCTCTGAGGATAAGACAGCCTGCGCTGCAAAGAGTCAAAGCCATTTTCTTTAAGTCCTGTCCAAATGATTCGTCTTCAGGATCAGTCATGAGTTCTTAATCACCTTTATGCCATGAACCTCTTTGATGATCTAGTGAAGCCCATGTGGACACCTTCTCAGAATAGCATTTTTAAATACATAAAATGAAACATAATATTACAGAGGAAATCAATTGCACTGCAATATCATCATGAATATATTTTATAAAAATGTGTTATTTTAGTAATATTTGTGCTTCTTTATTAACATGTTAAATCACAAGATCTAGCAGCAGGCCTCACCACTGCCAAAATTTCGAAGTAGCAACTAGCCAAAATGATATATTGAGATATCAACAACTATAAGGTGATAAGGAAAATATCTGTGATTTCTGTTGCTGACAGTCACAGACACTGCTAATGCTCCTATGGTTTGTAGACTGTGGTAATAACTAAAAGGGATGCTAAATCTCTGTTGGATTGAGGTTCCTATAAATAACAATGCATTTTTTTCCCATCCAAGTTCATGGACCCCCTTGTCCACAGCAACCCTTCTCTAGAGAATGGCTGATCTCTGTAGGGGTGGGGCAGTGCTGAGACGAAGGCTGGTTGTCCACTGGTCTGGGACCCACATCCACTTCCTTACTGATGAGGGCATTCCAGAGAGGAGCCCTCAAAGTGTCCCTGGTACATGGGCCTCTGTTCCCTCACCTCCACTTCAGCCGCCTTAGAGGGAGGCCATTCTCACTCCCTGTTGCTCTAGGGAGTCATGTGAGAAACCTGCCTGGGTCGCCTGGTCTGGACACTTGTGACCCCTCCCCAAGGAAAAGCAGGGGTTGCTTACCCTGGAAACCAGCAAGGAAGGAAGCCCGCTGGGGAATGAGGTGTTGGATAAGGATCGTTTCCCCCACTAAAACGCAGGGATTCCTGGAGTCCTGTGGGCATTCATAGTGCAGAGGGACAGGTCTGGCTCTGCAAGGGACAGACTTGGCTCCACCTGCTCATTGTGGGGCACCGGCAAGTCTTCCACCTACCTCAGTTTCCCTATCTATAAAAAGAATAACTACATTACCTCTCAACTCAAACTGTATCTGACTGTTTCTAAAACTTGGGACCTGGAAGAACGGGCTGATGAGAAGTAAAAGACCCAGGAAATCCACGTTAGAGAAGAAGCATGCCCACCTCATCCTACCTCCCCCAACCTTGGGGCCTTCCTATCTATTTCCAATGGCAGGCAGTTGGGACTCATCGCTATTATTAACATAAAGGATGCTCCCCAACCTGCTGGCTCAAGGGGCTGCCCAGAGCGGATCACAGGGGCACAATCTGCTGTGGGGGACCCGGTGGGTAGAATTTGGAACATGTCTGTGGTTATACAAAGAAAGCAACAAATGCAGGCCAGGATTAGAAAGAGAACCTGAGTCACCTGATTCAGAGACCAAACAAGTTTGACAAAGGGAGAAAACAAAACTGCCACTTCTCTCATGAGGACAAAGGATCCTGGGAGGAAAGGCAGGGGATGGTTAAGACTCAAAGGATAGAAGCACATGCAGGGCTCTGCTTCTCAACCAGTCCTTCCTTGCACCCTCCACCAGGTGGCCCCATCTTTGTGTCGCCTCTGGGGACAGCATTCTGAGGGCTCTGCTCAGGGGATGGAGGGGGCCTCTAACAGGGTCCAGGGCCTTTCACAGGCCAGGCCTGGGGACAAGAGAACTCCACTCTCCTAAACTCTCATCTTCCTACTTTCACCTGGGGGAGGGAGCGCTCGGCTGTCTCCTGAAAGGGCCTTGGTGCCCATCTCTCCTGGGGAAAAAAAATAAGCTGGCTACAGGGCCCCAAGAGATTAGGAAAGTGGGAATAGAACTATTCTATGAATTTGCACACCTCAGACACACACTGGCAACCTGTATAACTCCAGAAACAGCCCTCCTGGAACCTATGGAGCTCTGTGCCAGCCCCACACCTGGACAGAAGTAAGTCCCTGCCCAACAAAGCCTCATTCTCCAGGCTTCCCCTTACCTGGCCTCCCTTTATCTTGCCTCCCATCACCGATGTAGCGTCCCCTACAGTAAGGGTCACCTCCTGGTGGCTGCTGCTGGATGAGAAAAAAGTCAGGCATGGGTGGGGTTGGGGGGACTAGGAATGGGTCATGCCTCCCCACCACCCCCTGGCCCGCCCCACTCTACATGCTAAATCCCTAGGGTCACCCTCGCTAGGAATAGAGATGAAAGCAGGGGGTGGGGCAGCCGCAAGAGCACACCTACTCACCTGGCTTCCCTGGTGGGCTCTGGCTGCAGCTCTGCACTGCCCCATGGTGTGGGTGCTGCGGCTGGGGGGGGGATTATTCTCCACTCAAGCCTGGCCCCCCTTTGTTGGGATCTCCCACCCCCGTCCCCCAGCTGCTAGGAAGCCTCTCCCACATCACCCACATTCCCCCGTTCTCTCTCCTTGCAGCCTTCTCAAATCCTTTCTCCCCCTCGCTGGTGAGCCTTCTTCCGCAAGCGGCTCCCTCTTTGCTCTCATTCCTTGGGTCCCCGTTCTTTGCAGTTTCACATCTTGGGTGTCTTCCACTCTGCCCTGCTCAGGACTCTTTCCCCTGGTGGTTGCAGGCTTGCATCTCTTGCCTTCCTTGTCCCCCTCCCCAATCTTCCCCTCAGTGTCCCTCTGCCCTCTTTCAGACCATTTTTTTTTTCCTCCCTCTCCATCCTGCCTAGGCCCGTTCCCCCAACCCCTGACCTCCCTGAGCCCACACCCCTCTCACCGAGACGCTGCACCCGCAGGGACTCCCCTGCCGGCTCACCCCGGGACAGCCAGACGCAAGCAAGCAGCCAGCAGAGTGCGGGCGCTGGGGCTCCCATTGGGGCGCGCGGGACTGGGGAGCCTGAGCGTAAGGCCAGCCTCCCGAGATGCCTCTCCCCGCCAAGGCAGGGTCACACCTCTACTCTGCTGCGGGCTGTGGTCCCTCTCGCTCTCATGCCCCAGGGCTCCCTTGGCCCCTCCTCCCAGGCGATTGGCTCCTCCCAGAGCTAGAGCGACAGGACTGCCCAGCTATCATAACTTAGGCGCCAGGCAATGGCCCAGTCTTTGCCCTTCTTGGCCTGGGGCTACCCCTCCCAGAGGAGGCTGAATTCAGATCACTCAACACCTCCCTCCCCGCTCCCCTTACCTGGGTCCGGCAAGCCCCTACACCAGAGACCCAAGATGCTGGTGAGTCTAGCCCTACCCTTTGTTCTTCCAGAGGGCCACACTGAAGCCCTGGGACATGCCACTCAGTGGGCAGTAGGAGAGCCAGGGCTCCGACCTGCAGCGTCCTAGCCTGTGCTTCCACCACTCCCTACTACAGTTCCACCTGGGCCCCCAAATCCCCACCCTATGACCAGTTTTGAGCACCTCTAGGAATGGCTCACGCCTTAGTCCTCTGACTGCCCAACACCAGCTCAGGCCCCAGCTCAGGAAATGTTTACTGAATGACAGAAGTGCCTCATACTCCTATGTTATTTCCCCCATTAAGGCCACACTTTAATAAAAACAACTTTAATTTTGTTAACAAGATACACTCTCTGCCTGGGAGGAATTTTAAAATGGTGAAAAGGTGGGATTGAGAGACTTGGGAGCCTGTATATCATTCACTTGGCCAACACTTAGGGGACACCCATTAGATGCCAGGCCTTGCAGATAATTACGATGGTGGTGATGATATTGGCCCCAGGAGACCCCTGGGCAGGAGTACAGATCTGTGGTGCATTTATTCATTCATCCATTCAACAAATTTGTTGAGCATCTATTCCGTGCCACGCACTGTTCCAGGCATATTGTGGTAAGTAAAGCACACATAGCTATCCTCACGCAGGAGGAAGCCACGGGCATAGATGGGAAGGTGAAGAGGAGAGAGCCAAGGATGGAACCTTAAGGAACCCTTGTTAAGGAATGGGTGAAGGCACGATGTCTCAGCAGAAGCTTAGAAAAGAACATTCATGGGAGAGGAGAGCCAAAACTCAGTGCTGTCCTCAGAACTAGGAAGGGAGCATTTTAAGATGGAGGGAGTCTCTGGCAGGGAGATGGTCATGTTAAAAAAGGATTGGGGTGGCCAGTGGACTGCATTCCCCTGGGTAAGGACATTCACCCTTATCTTCCCGGATTCTAAACATGAAATAAACAGCCAGAGAACATATTTTTTTAATGTAGAGAATCAATGAAGTAAGTTGGAGGTGGATATATTTTGTGGTGTCTTTTCTGGACCATTGAAAGTCCCACAAGTCTTTCTCTTGACTTAATAGTTAGTGCTATGATGAGAACATAGATAATATTTTAAGGTTTTTCTCCAGGAGTGATTTACATCTTAAACTAGGCAATAATTTATCCTAAATAAGAATAGCCTGTTTGCAAAACTTCAGCTATTGGGGGAGGGATGCAGAGAGGGAGTCTTTAGGCACCCCTGAATTTACCATTGTAAGTGGTTACCTGACGTGGGCTGCTGTCCATCTCCTTGCCGATGCCCCTGACATGGTGCAAAGGGGTGAGGTGCCTACCCTGGGTTAAGTTTAGACACCTGCTCTACAGTTAAAGCCCCTCCATCATCCACATGTTTTTATCACCCCTCTCCTGGCTGGGAAACTCTCAGTCTGTCCCAGGCCTGGTTCATCACTGTCTTTGCATCCAGCACTAGACCTAGGAGCTAAGCAAACATTGGCTGAATTGAATCAAATGAATCAGAGGGTCTGGGCCCTGGGTAAAGGTCAGCCGTAGATCAGGATGTCACTGCCAGGCTCTTCCACGCTTTGGTGGATGTGTGTGAGTGGGCTGGGTTTGGGTTTTGTTTTGTTTTGTTTGGGGGGGTGCTAGGGAAGGTGAGAGAGGAAGTTGGTTGAAGGGGACACTCCCACACACTGGTTCAGGCCCCTGCAGAGCACAGGGAGACCCAGCCCTGCCCCCAAGGAATTCACAGATCAAGAACTGATTTCTTCCCCAGTGGGAGAAGGCCACGATGGAATGCACGCTGAAGGTGAGATGCGTGGCAAGGGCTGACAGCCTCAGGAGGGCGGATGGGCCTCTACTTGTGTACCCAGAGAAAATTGCCTAGATTACCCCACCCCCTAATCACTCACGTGAAGAGCCTCGCGACCTCCACATTCCAGCCCCCACAAAAATGTCCCAAACCTCCTCCCCACGTCTCCACGATCCTCTTCCTCAACTGCATGAGTTTTGGGGACCACTCCAAGAGCAAGACCAGCCTAGAGCCCAACTACTGCCACCACCAGCACTTCCTCCTGCTGCTTCAGTGGGAGGCAAGGATTCTGCTCAGGTGTCTTCCTGCCTCGCAGCTGCCCCGCCGGCAGCGGCCCCGCCCCGCCCAGGCCCCGCCCCCACAGAGCCCAGGCCCCGCCCCCAGTTCCGAAGGCGGCTCGGGCTGGTAGCTGTCGCAGCTGCTGCCAGGTCCGGGCAGCCGGCACGCGAAGTAGCGGGTCGTGTGACGACGCGGGCTCCATCTGGCCCAGCCATGGACCGAAAGGTGGCCCGAGAATTCCGGCACAAGGTCAGAGCTGCGGGGGGCGCCCCAGGCTTCGGGGACTCCGGGATCCTGGGCGGGGTGGGTGGGGAATGGACACGCTGGCGCTACCCTTCCCTTTTCCCGCCCGGCCTCATGGCTCTGGGTGGGCTGGGACACCGGAGGGTGGTTTGGCTGACCGCAGGGATCCCCAGTAACATGAGGGAGGGGACACTGGGACTCCAAGTGTGGGGGCTGCTAAACTGATAGATCTGTTGAAAGTGTCCTTTCTCCTTCTGCCCTCCAGGGGCTGGGAAGCCTCTGGGGTTGGAATTCCTTCCAGCCTTGGCTGGAGACAGGCCACTTCTCTGAATGTCTCAGCGTGGCAAATGCCCCTCTCTCCTCGTGCTGCCAGCTCAGGACTATTGAAGCATGTGGGAGGGAGTCTGGGGCAGTATCTGAGAGGTGAGGATTGAGGGTAGGGACACTGGATGTCTTTCTCTGCCCTTTGACCCCAAACAAGAGCTGGAAGCATTTCAGGGAGCCCCCTACCTGCCTGAGGGCATTTCCCAGGGCCATAGAAGTGGCTGCGGAACTGGCACTGGCCAGGGGGCAGGGGGAGACAGGCAGCAGATCGGGGGCGGGGGGGGGGGCGTGTGGGGAGCTGGGCTCTGGCCAGCCAGATGCTTAAGGCAGAGCCTCATCTACACTGGTGCATCCCAGTGAGGGGCCTCATTGGTGGCCTGGGATCCTCAAAGACCATCACTGGAAGCTGCTGGATTTTACCCAGGGCACTTCCAGAACTATTCCCAAAGCTGTGCAGAATATGCTGAGGCCCTGAGGCCAGAGAGGGCCACTGAGGAGACCCAGTGGACCTCCCCACCAGGGCTGAAGATGCCTCAGGGTCTGGGGGAGAAGCCAGGGTGTCTAGAGCTACCCACAGGCCCTGCCTCAGGGGTAGGCAAATGTCTAACCGAGGCTCTCCCAAAGCCCCCAGGGGCAGTATCTTTAGACCAAGCCAAACCCCTGTCTAGGTCTGAGAGGCTAAGCTCAGGCAGGCAGGGTCAGGGTGCTTAACCCCTTCCTTCCTGAAGAGAGGCCCAAAGGAGACCAAAGAGCCAGCCAATGTGGGGGCCACAGGGGGTAAGGGCAAGGGGCTTGGGGCCAGGGGCTGGGGATCAATAATTTGTTTAATGAACACATTTTGAGCATCCACTCTGTGCCAGACCCAGTGTGTGCCCTCAAATTGCTGGTGGTATGAGTGAGAGGCAGACCCTACATTAGTAAATTACCCATGGCTGGGTGATAATTGTTGGGACCAAGGTTTGGTAGGGGCACGAAGTGGGACAGCTCATACTGGCAGAAATCTCCTGAAAACAAGGCCTGGGGCACCCCCGATCCTGCTCCCAGGGATGAGAGATGGCTGGAAGTTCAGCAGGAGTTTGGGGGCTCGAAAATATCAAGGAACGCATGTGACAGTGTCGACCAGTGCATCCTGTTGCAAAGGGACGTGTGGGGAGATATTTCAGCCTCGGAGGACATTTGGTGGGTGTAAATTTCAGGCAACCCACTTCTAAGCAGCTCAAGCTCCCGTCCCGCACCCCAAGACTCAGGCTCGAATTTCACTTTCCTTTCCCTGGGCTGAAAGTAATGTCAGTCTTCTTTTCCCTTCTCCCTATGAAGTATCTACTCTGCCTCTTTTGCAAGAATCACCTCAGGGTCCTTGGTGTCTGACTCAGCCCCAGGGTTCGTCCCTGTTCCTCCTCTTCAGGCCCTGCAGGCTACAAAGGGCCTCGGACCGCCATGTTTCCTCTGCCCTGCTCTTTGTCATCGCAAGTCATTACCTATTAATGCCCCTATGCGCAGGCAGGGCGGGTGCCACTCTGTGCAAGGCCTGGGCTGGACTTTGTGCCCTGCTGCCTTGGAGACCACAGCAGCCTTCCCCTCCCAGGCCGAGGATCACCCAGGGGCTGGGGAGAGAGGATGAAGCAGCAGAGGATAGAGACAGAGCACACAACACGCTGGGTGGAATCCATACCTTGCAGTTTGCTTTCTAGAGGTCCCTTCTGTAGTGTTTTGGAGCAAATTTTCCCTTGCAGAATGTTTATAATCTAAATCCTTGGTTGTTGGAGGTAGCATTTAAGGTACTGTGTTATAATGGAAAGTGCTGTGTGACCTTAAGCAAGTTACTTAATCTCTCTGTGCCTCAGTTCTCTAATTTGTGAAATGCAGATGACAGTATTTAACTTAAAAGGTCATTGTGAGCACTGAGTGAGAGCTACATGTATGTAGGGAACCTGAATAGACCTTGGCACATAGGGAGTCCTCAACAAATGTCCACTGCTATTCCTTATTATCTGCGGTTGGCAGAACTAGAGTCAGATCTCAACCCTGTCACTGTCAGTGAGACCTTGGGCGAGCCACTGAATCTCTCTGCGGTTTAGTTTCCTCCTAGTGTTTACCTCACAAGACAGTTAGGATTAAATAGGAATTCAAAGCCTGGCTGCTCTGAGCCTGTAGTAACCCCTCTGCTCCCAGCCGAGACCTGCAGAGTGTCCTGTTGTATGAGCCATCGGGCTCCAGGCCTCTGCTCCTCTGCGCTTGTGCAGTTACCCCAAGGCCACATGCAGCATTTGCATGCCCTTCCAGTAACAAGTCACAGCCTCGGGCCAGGATGGGGGGTGGACAGGACACAGTCAGACACTAAGTTTTCTGCCTTGGAGAACAAGCTTTCCACAGGAAGACTGTTCCTCCTCACAGCACCTGCATGTTGCAGGAACTTGGTTACTCATTTGCTCACGAAGTGTTTATTGCCCCTTCAGCAATCATGCGCATATGAGTATCTGTGGTGTACCCTGCTGGAGGCCAGGCATCTGGGAGTGGAGTGGAATGAATAGGAAGGTCAGAAAGAGCTCCTGCCTTCTAGGAATTTGCCAGTCATTCATTCATTCATTCATACATGCAATAGATATTGACTGAGCTCTTAATATGTGCCAGGTGGTTCTCTAAGCATTGAAAAACAAAACAAAGCCCCTGCACTATTAGAGAGCACATTCTAGTGGGGAAGACAGGCAGTTAACAAGTGAACCAAGAAAAAAAGTATTGTATAATGCGGAGTAGTGATAGATACTATGAAGAAAACAAACTGAGGTGAGAAGATAGGGAGTAGCGAGGTGGTGCTTTCTACACGCTTGATCTTAGCCAAAAGGCCGAGAAGCAATGAGGTGGTGGTTTCTGCAGGGTAGTCAGGAAGGCCTCTCTAAAGACGGGACATTTGAGCAGAGTCCTGGAAGAAGCGAGGGCAGGGCCCACAGGGATATACGTGGAACAGCATCCTGGGAAGGAGGAACAGCAACCTTAAAGGCCCTGGGGCAAGCATGTGCTTGCCTGTTTGGGAACAGCTGGTAGGACAGTGTGTCTGAGAGGAACTGTGGAGGGAAGGCCAGTGGGAAACATAACAGAGGGGTGGTGGGGGCCTTTTAGGCCATGGTCAGGACCTTGGGTTTTGTTCTAAGGGTGATGAGAGGCCAGCAGGGGGAAGTGACTGATTTACATTTCAAAGGGATTGCTCTGGCTGCCCGGTGGAGACCTGACTGAGAAGGCCAAGGGTGGAGGGGGACCCCAGTCAGGAGGCTCCTGAAGTAGCCCAGGCCAGAGATGGGGCTTGGACTACAGAGAGAACAGGTGAGACTCAGGATACATGTGAAAGGAGAGACTGACAGCTTTGCTGATGGGTTGGCTGTGGGTGTGGAGAGAGAGGCGTCCAGGGTAAATCCACATTTTGGGAGCAGCAGTTTGGTGGGGACAGAGCAGGAAGTAGTGGAAACCAAGAATTCCATTTTGAATATTTTGAGTTTGAGATGTCCATGAGACCTGTAGTCCCCAAGCCCCAGCCGCACGCAGCCTATTACCGGTGTGTGGCCTGTTAGGAAACGGGCCTCTCATCACTGCTGAGCTCCACACCACATCCCCCCCCCATGACACCCCACCCTCCATTGCCAGTCCGTGGAAAAATTGTCTTCCATGACACTGGCCTATAAAAAAACAACTTTATCCCCGTTTTACAGGTAGGGACACTGAGGTACAGAGAGGTGCAGGCCCAGTTGGGGAAGGGGTTTGTTGGCTCCACCCCCACACTCCCACCCCAGGTCTGTATCTGGGCCACACACCGGTTTGTGGGGGAACGGGAAGGTAAAGACAGAAAGTCCCAACACAACCCAGTGAGGCCCATGGCAAAGGTGGGGACAAAGTGCTGTTGTGTGCACAGAGAATGACATGACAGGCTTTGTGGTGGAGCCTGAGGAAAGTTGACCAACAGGAGGTGACATGTGAGGTGAGTCTTGAAGGTACAGAAGCGTCCCCAGGGAGGCAATGGTGCTGAGACCACCATTGCTAACGACTAATATTTCACACCAGCCACGCACCCAAAGGGGAAACCACGTGAGCTTGATGAAGGGCCTGTGTAGAGAAGGGCACACCACCTGGCGCCTGCTGCAGGGGGCCGGGGGAGGGGGTCAGCACACAGGTGAGAGACCCAGACAGGACCTGCAGCCCAGGCTGAGGGAACCTGCCAGGGACTGAGAGCCCCACTGCCTTTCTCCTGGCACCCTCTCAGCTGCTTCCCACTGGCTGAGCACAGCAGGACGCCAGGGGGCATGGGAGCCCAAGCAGAGACACCCCACTCGCAGACAAAGGGCAGGGTGGAGAAGACTGGAGGCCCAAAAGGAAAAGATCTAGCACACATGTTGGAGCCCTTGAAACGTGCCGGGCAGTGTCGTATGTGCTTTACGTATATTCACTCATTTAACCCCAGTAACAGCCGCAGGAGTCTTCGAGTGGAACAACATGCATTATTTAAGTTGTTCTTGCTCTCTTTCTCCTTCTTTGGCTTCTGCACACCTAAAGTTGAATTTGCATGAGTTAAATGTTGTGGGTTCCCCTGTGCAGCTGTCCTGAAGGGCCAGCCCACATGGAGGAATACCAGGAGATGAGACTAACTAACGAGGGCCCCACATCCAAATCCAGATTTTGCCACCAATGCCCCAGACAAGGGGCCTGAAGATCATGAGGGTGGAGGTGCAGATCCCACACAGTCCCAGCTGAGCACAGTCCCAGCTGAGCACCAGGCAGAGAATGCTAATGCTGGGTGGGGGTGAGGGTGTTGTCCCCCCAACAGTTATTTGTAGCCAATATCAGGAGGGGTCTAAGAAAAAGAAAAGTTGTCTAAATCTAGTTGGAGAAAGAAGACTGATGTCTTGCATGCAGTTGGTGCTCAATAAATGTGTATTGGACAAGTGCATACAAAAACGTTATATATGGTAAGTGGAGACCATGCAGTGGTTTGAAAACAAGCAGAGGTTTTGGAGTCAGCAGGCATAGGTTGAAGTCTCAGCTCTGCAACTTCTCTGAGCCTCTATTTCCTCATCTGTGAAATGGGAATAATAGTATAATACCCACCTCAGGATTGTTAGGAGGTTAAAGATAATACATGTAACATTCCTCAGATGCTTTGGACAGTCAGTAAGCAGAGTTTGGCCTGAATAAGTGAGCCAGACCGCGAGGCAGGTGAGGAGGCTGTGGGCTGCCACAGTCAGGAAAAACTCTTAAAGAGGTGACTTGAACCTCACCTGGGATGAAGGCAAGGTTCAGACGGGAGGACGGCCCATCTTGCATATATGTAGTACCTGGGACCTACTCCTTGCTGATGAGCTGGAAGTGAACTAGGAGGGAACAGATCCAGGAGGCTGCAGCAGATGTGTGCTGAGGAGTGATGGGAAGGTGGTGACCCAGGAGTGGGTCCAGAGGGCAGAAGGAAGGTGCTAGACTAGAGCAGATGGAGTTCATTCATTGTCCAACAGACACCAATGAGCAGCGTGCAGTGTGTGCACCTCAGGGTGCTGGGTACCACAGGGAACGAAGAGCACAGATGAGGGGAGGGAAGAAAGGAGTGTGGAAGACCTACTGTGTGCCAGGCGCTTTATGTGCACCTGAGCTCCGGGCATTGGGAGCATTGTACAAAGCACCCTACAAGCAGGGCCTCCACAAAGCTGATCCTTGGACTGGTGCTAGGCAGAATTCCAGGAGGAAAGGACACTACATAATTTTTTAAAATATTTAGAAAGTAATTTGAATAGTGGTACTATTGTTACTGAATGTTCAGGCTTCCAGAGAAACTTCCATCTTCCTCAGTTTTCTTTCCTGGTGCCTTTTAACACCTGAAGAGTGAGGTGTGAGTGTGTGTTTTCAGTCGGTTATGGTCAGAGAACAGAGCAGTGCTGTCATCTCTGAGTCTCTTGGAGACATTTCTGGGTGGGGAATGATCGCCCCATTTGCAGGATCTTCTGCGTAAAAGCCATTTTTCAAGTTTTTGATGATGTATCACTTAGATTCATATTGAAAGAGCATTCCACATAAACCGGATCTACGTTCCCAGCTGTTATGGTGTATAGAGAATACTCTCAATGGCCAAGTCAGACATGGAGACAGACGGGATGTTCTGAGTGAGGACAGGAGATTCCAGTGTGTCGGGGAAGGGTCTGTTGGGCTGCAGCCCGAGTCCCACTTGGGATGTGGAGATGGCCTGGAGAAACAGGCAAGGGCAGGACTGAAAACAGGGTTTGGGTGACCTCACCGGTGAGAGTCGGGGGACGTGAGGCTGAAGAGCTGAACCCTGCGGCTGCCTCAGGAGGAGCCCGGTAGGATGTGACTTCTAGGTGGGGCCTCTGCCTGCAGTGGTCAGTGCTGGAGGGCTGCCCACAGGGCCGGGGCCTGGGAACCCACGGAACATCTCCACATGGTCTGTGCTTGGCCCAGGGAAAGTAGAACAGAATCTTAGACCCTTGCAAATTCCCTTAGTCTTCTACTCCAGCTTTCTACCTAGCGCACAATAAACACGTTCTCCAGAGCACGGTCCCTCTCTACTTAAACCTAATGGTGCAGCAGGATGCAGTTCTGCAAGGAGGGATGGGAGAGGACTTCAGTCCTGAGGCCTCAGCCAATGAGACCTTCCTGCTCGTGTCACCGCCTTTGCTAAAATTAGGCTAGAAGCCCTTTGGTCAGGGCTATCCTCACTCCAGCCAAAGCACATGGAATTTTTACGCTCCCCTTAGAAAGCAGAACATTTGGGTTCAAAGAGTCATTCCAAAGGTGTTCTGTTTTCTTGCTCATTACAGACCAAGCCAAAAGGGTTTTCTTAACAGCACAGAGGACAGAGATGGGGATTAGAGATAAGGAAGAACTTCAAAGCAAGAGGTCTGAAATTTTGGCTTGAAGGGGCCCTGGGAGTTATTTTCCCCTGGAAGGCGTGAGTCACACCAAATGGACATGGTGTAGCAGAAAGGGCATCGGCTTTGGAGTCAAACCGGGGTTCAAATCTTAGCTCTGCTTATTAGCTGTGGGGCCTTGGGTGAGTTCACTTCTCTGATCCTCCATTTCATCTGCGAAATGGTTTAAGAATATCTGCCTCACAGGGCTGGTGCAGTAAACAATGGAATAAAGCCCACGAAAGGCTCCTGCTGCCCCCTCATGGGGGCTCCTGGGGACTCGCTGGGGAACACCCTTTCCCTTCCCCTTCTGTTCCCACGGTTACCTTCCTCCCACCTGAACTGTGTGGGGACACCAAGAGGCAGGGAGACAGATTCACTCAATATTCATTTATTAAGCACTAACTATGTGTTAGGCACAAGGAATTTAGAACAGAACAGATCTCATCTTTCCCCTCAGAGGCTTTTCCATCCAATGAAGGCGACAGACAAAACAATACAAAAAAAAAAAAAGCCTTAAATTACAAATTGTAATTGATCTAATTGATGTCATGAAGACATTAAAACATCTCGGGGGATGGGAGTGGGTTCTGTCCAGGTAGGTGGGCAGGCATGCAGGGAAGGGCAGAAGCAACCCCGGTGGAGGGAACAGTGTGCACGGAGGGAACAGCGTACGCCGAGGCCCTGAGGCTGGAGAGGGGTCAGCCTGAGCGAGCAACTGAAAGCAGGCCCTCGTAGCCAGAAGAGTGGTAGGAGGGGAGGTTGGGCTTTGATCAGTCAGGGTAAGGAGCTTGGATTTGGATTTTGTTTCAAGTGAAAAAAGGAACTATTAAGCAAGCAAGTGACATAATCTAATTTGTAAAGGTATTTCTGGCCCCTGCTCTAGGGGAGTTCAGAATTTTTCTGTGCTCAGACTCCTCCGTCATAGCCCAATGTGGGCAGCCCAGGCACGTTTCAGTGAGGTCCCCCACCCTCCCGTACAGGCCCTGGCAGAGTGGGTAGAGAGTCCAGGCTGTGTGCTCAGAGAGATGAGTGTTTGGAGATGCCCACTTACGTGGTGTGTGCAAGAGCCCAGCCTACCACCTTATGATTTGGTGCCACCCACTCGAGCACATGTTTCTACCCCACCCCATCTTCTGGCTGGCTGGGAGCCCCTTGCAGTGAGGTAGGGAAAGCAGCGCTGCCCTCACTGGAGCAGGTGGGGTGAACTTCCGCACAGCTGAAGCCCGAGCTGTGAGTCAAGCCTCCTGTGTCATCCTCACCTTCACCGAAGTGCTCAGCCTGACTTAGAGGGCAGGGGTACTGCCAGATCAATGCCAGAAATCTGCATTCTATACCCCCGCTCAGGCCAGAAATCCCAAGGGCTGGGCCCAGCAGATCCTCTCTGTGTTGGGACAGACAGACTGCCCCCAGTCTTTCAGAACCCTTGAGATACCCCCAGAAAGAGATAAGGCTGTTCTGGCCCCTCTCTGAGGACCAGTCACGGGGGAGCTTGCAGCTTCCAGCAGCGGTTTCTCTCTGTGAAGGGCTGAGGCCCTGGACCATGCCGTTGGGCCTGGAGGCTGAAGGAGAGGGGGTCCCAGTGAGCCCTCAAGCTTCCACCTTGCCCTGTTACTAAGCCTCGGGCTGAAGAGAGAGCCAAGGGTACAGTGCGTAGAGATTCACACAGGGAGAGATTCCCGCATCCCAGGGAGTGGAATTCAGGGCTCTCCTGGGACTGAGGTGCTAATGAAACAGCTCCTGAACCCAACCTTGGAGTCCCAGCCATTGACGTCAGCAAAGTTGAAATGATGTAACCCGACTCTCCTCCTGGGGGGACGTGCAGGGACCTGGGGAGGGGAAAGGAGTGGCCACGAGGCTGACTAGTGGACAGAACTCAGGGCCAGCCCAGCCTAGGCCAGAACAGGACAGGGTGGAGTTCCCTTGGCATTGGCGTCACAGAAGAGTTTGGTGGTTGGGGGCTTCCGGAGGGTGGGATGTGTTATCTGAGTGAGTGGCCCAAATCCTTTCTGCAAGCACTTATCCGGCACTACAGCCACCATCAGGTAAGACAATGGGCTTCTTCTGGACATGGGTAACACAGCCCTGGGGGTGAGCAGCAGCACTACCGTGGTGGTGTCGCACTGTCACACGGGGGTTCACATGTATGCACGTGTGTGCATCCCTGTGCATATGCATGTATCACCCCACGTGGGGAGGAGACTCAGCCTGGCCCCATCTGGATGTGCAGCTGAACTGTGGCCACACTGGGGTGGTCTGCATGGGTGTGATATACTGGGGTCAGGGGGCAGCCTGGCCTGTGGCTTCCTTCCTCTCCTCACAACCCCAGCCCTAAGGCGATGCTGGAGAGGCCCCCGGGATGGCCTCTCGTCCCTGGGGTCTGCAGTGGGGTGCAGGGCTTGGAGCTGTAATTCCACCTTTGGGTTTTCCAGGTGGATTTTCTGATTGAAAATGACGCAGAGAAGGACTATCTCTATGACGTGCTGCGGATGTACCACCAGTAAGTGTGCCGGCCCTGGCTCTGTGGGCCACTCGCGTACCTGTCTTCAGGGAGCCCTGGCAGGGGTTGCTCTGAGACAGGGGAGCTCAGGAGGCAGATGCTCAATGCTCCTGGGAATCAAATGGTCACGCCATTCACTCATGGTGGCTAATATTAATATTTACACACATACTTTGCACTTGGCTCTGTGCTAGGGGGTAGGGGTATACTCATGAGCAAGGCGGCCTGGCTTCTGCCGTCGGGTTGCTCGCAGTCCAATGGGGGAGGTTGTCAAGTAGCCAGACAGGTTCAATCAAGCGTGATTGTTGGGACAGAACAAGAAAGGCCAGCTGGCCTCAGCCCCTGCACCAGATGTCTCTCGTCACCCACTTGCCTTTTGATTCATTCTGTGTGCATTTATACTGGGCACCCTGCAGGACCTGGAATGAGTAAGATCCACCCATGGCCTGGTGGGGGGAGATGGAGAGACACCACAGACACGAAGAACTCCAATATAAGTTACAAAACAATAACTGCTAAGTAGAGCTAACAGAGAAATGTGAAGAAAGGAGTTTTCACTTGTAACTGCAAGGGGTGTGGGAGGAGCACCAGGGAGGCCTGGGCTAGGCTTTGAAGGATAAGTAGTATTTTGATAGGTAGCATATTAGAGAAGGGTGTTCTGGGAGGAGGGATTAGGAGCAGCAAAGGTGTGGAGGTGTGAAAGCACAGGGCGTGGATGGGGAATGATGTGTAATGATGGGGGAGTAGGACCTGGGGTACACAGGGACCATAAATGGCCACAGGCTGAGAAGTTCCTTGGAGACAAGTCATGGAGGGCCCTGAGCCTGCCAAGAATGGATTATGTCCTCTGAGTAGTAGGGAGCCATCGAAGGCTTGTGAGCAGGGGAGTGACTTACATTTAGAAAAGATTAGATGAGATGAGCAAATCAGCAGACGGCTGGAGATGGCCAAGGTCTGGACAGTGTGAAGGAGGAAGCATGTGAGAGATACAGTGAGGGTAGAATTCACAGAGCTCAGCAGCAGGTCGGCATGGAGATAAGAGTATGAGAAGGGCTGTCGACACCTCACACAGAGGTTTCCTGTCTGGAAAGACCCCAGACTTCAGAACTAGGCAGTGCTGAGTTTGAAGTCCCGGCTTGATTTCATCTGCAAAATGGGTTAACAGTCCCCCACTTACTGGTTTCCTTGTGATATTTATATGAGAGAACAAAGCTGTCTGAGGCACCTGGCCCAGAGTTAGGGGCTCTGGGCTTTTCAGGAGTGTTCTCCTTGATTCCTAGGCCCGGGTCCAGTGGGTGGGGGACCTAGGCTGGGACTGCTTCCTCTGGAAATCCCTGGGTCCCAGAGGTCATGGCCAGGAGTGAGGTCCCAGGCGTTCCCCACATCTCTGCAGGACCATGGACGTGGCCGTGCTCGTGGGAGACCTGAAGCTGGTTATCAATGAGCCCAGCCGCCTGCCTCTATTTGACGCCATCCGGCCCCTGATCCCGCTGAAGCACCAGGTGGAATACGACCAGCTGACCCCCCGGCGCTCCAGGTGCAGAGGGAGCCCCCAGGCTAGAGGCAGGGGGTGGGAGAGGTGGCCTTGGGATGGACAGAGTCCCTCCCACCAGGACTGGAGGTCAGGCTGGCCCATCACCGACCTCTCCTGCCGTGGCAGGAAGCTGAAGGAGGTGCGTCTGGACCGTCTGCACCCCGAAGGCCTCGGCCTCAGTGTGCGTGGTGGTCTCGAGTTTGGCTGTGGGCTCTTCATCTCCCACCTGATCAAAGGCGGTCAGGCAGACAGCGTCGGGCTCCAGGTGAGCGGGTAGAGTCCGGGGTGGGGGGCCAAGACCTCAGGCTTCCTGCCTCCCCCCTGACTCATCCACTAGGCTGGGGGTGCGAGGTGGTCACTCACTTCTCTGAGCCTTCAGGGGAGGACGAGGCTGACGCATCCCGACAGCTGTTCGTAGGCATGTAGAAATCAGGCCACAGACAATTGCCTGTTTTCTTGAGTCAAACTGGGAACCTGGCCACTGCCTCCGCCCAGCTGCTGCTGCTGCAGCACTTCACCACCCCCCCTACTTCCCAGAAGAGGGACATAGTGATGTCCAGACACTTGAGTTTTGGATATGTCACCTTTTCCCAGCAGAGAAAAAGAAAGCCCAGGGTGGTATGATGTGTAAGAGCATAGACTCTGAAGTTGGATGACTCAGGTTCAAATCCTGGCTTTGTTACTCATTAAGCTGTGTGACTTTGATGACATGACTTAACCCTGTGCCTCAGTTTTCTCATCTGTAAAATGGGAGGATGATAATGCTATCTCCCTCATCAGGTTGTTTGAGCACTAAGTGAATGAATATTAGAAAGCACTCATAACAGTGCCTGGCACATAAATGCTGTGATTTTCCTAAGTAAACAGGGAGAGGGGGATTTAAGAAATACCTGTAGCGGGCAGGTAACATGCTCACAGCCAGTGCTCGCTATATGCGTTGACTGCGTCATCCCCAGTTTACAGAGTTAATAGAGGCTGGGAGGCCAGTAAGTGGCAGAGCCAGGATTAGAACCTGGGTCTCCTGACTGCCACACCCAGAAATCTCTCTTCGGCGCCCCAGGTGCCTCTCACTTGGGGTCCCCACACCTCAGTGCCTGAGCAGAGATGGGCAGACCTCCAAGTCTCACTCCTGCCAGAGCCCAGAGCTGTGTTTTTGGGTGTGCAGATAAAGGAGGCCTTCCCACCACGTCCCAGAGCTTCCAGCGTGTTTGTTATCAACATCCCAATCCGGCTGCCAAGCCGGGGGCTTCAGGGGGCTCGAGGGCTGATGGTACAAGACACCGTGGAGTGGGGGGTGGAAACAGGGAGCTGATAGACGTCGCTTTGTTCTAAATCCCTGTCTCACGGCTCGCTGGTGGCGTCTGAAATTTCAGCCCCTTCATTATTCCTTTCGTCTGCGGCACATTTTCCAGCCCAGAAACGCAGCCAGAGGAGAAACATAATGAGCTCCTCTCTTGGCGTCAGCTGAGACCCTTTTTTTTCCAGGGCAAGCTCTCCTCCTAGGACAAGCGTTTCTCAATGGTGCCTCCGTGGCCGGGAGCATCGGGGCCTTTTGATGGAACTTAGAGTTTTACCTTCCCGGCTGTTTCTCAGGCTTCTGGGTTATCGAGCCTTTCTCTGGCTGCCAGGTTCATCTCTCCTTTGTGCTGCTGTCCCTCAGATCGTTACATCGTCGTGACCCCAGCACAAAGGGCCTTTTGCAGGGCTCCAGGCAGGGCGAGAGGGAGAGGAAAGTCGATCCCGCAACCTGAGCCAGGGGCCGTGTGGGAATCGTTCTCACTGGGGTTGTGGGCAAGTTCCCTTTAGGAGCAAGACAGAGAACTTTCCTCCGAGGAGCTTAGGGGAAAATGGCTGCATCCATTGACCTGGAGTTTGCATTTATCTGGGGAGGGCTCATATTTGAGAGCAGCTGGGAGAAAATTCTAGAAGGCGGGGGGGGGGAGGGCAGCTTCAGGTGCAGCCTGGCTGGGCGGACGACCCTGTGCTGAGTTGACCTGTGAGGCTGTTGGACCCTCCAATGGGACCTAGTCCTGGGGGTCCATCCCTCTGCTCTTGTCCCCCTGCTAGAGATACTTGAGATTTTTTTCAAGAATGTCCTGCCTTAACCTATGTCCTCTACCTGGAACAGGGCAGCCTGTGCTATACAACTTGCTGTGTATCTAGGGCTAGAAAATTACTCTCTGTGCCTTGGCTGTGCCAGCTGTAAAATGGACAGAGTAATCCTTGCCTTCGTTTGGGACTTGTGGGCTCCAACAGGTGGCAAGGATCCAGGAGGGCAGGTCACGGGGAATTGCAGCCAGGCTTGGCCAGGTGCCCTTCTCTTGTGCTTCTAGACACCCAAGAGACAACACTTGTCTGCCAGGGATACCTGACTTCAAATCCCAGCAACAGCACTGTTCACTAGCTGAGTGACCTTGCACAAGGTACTTCACCTCTTTGAGCCTCAGTTTCCTCATCTGATTAACACAGACACAAATTCCTACCCTGCAGGGTTGTTGTAAAAAATAGGTGCAAGGAGCTAGTCCAGCTTCTCTCCTCAAATTAGATGTCCCCAGAAATCTTTAGCAATCCCCCCCATGGTGCCTTTTTGAGCCTCTCCACTCCTGTCAGGTCCCCAGGAAGATTGAGATCTGTGTCCAGGAGTGGGAGGGGAGTGTTCCTGGCAGTAGTGAGAAGGTGACTCTGTGGGAGTGTTATAGAGCAGCAGTCCCCAACTTTTTTGGCATCAGGGACCAGTTTCGTGGAAGACAATTTTTCCACGGACCTTGGGAGGTCGGGGGAGGAGGTGGAGCTCAGGAGGTGATGCGAGTGACAGAGCAGCTGTAAATACAGATGAAGCTTTGCCGGCTCGCCCACCGCTCACCTCCTGCTGTGCAGCCCGGTTCCTAGCAGGCCACAGACTGGTACCAGTCTGCAGCCTGGGGGTTGGGGACTGCAGCTGTAGAGGATGGGAGTTGCCCTAGAGGACCCCTAAGAGGCTGTGTGCCCAGCCCCTCCCTGCCCAGGCCCACAGGGAGTCCAGCTTGTGTCCCCCATATGTTCCAGCCTGTCACCAAAGGGTCAGCCCACGTGGTTTGAGGTAAGCCCCCAGCTGCCCTGCACTGGCCTCAGACAGGGAAGGGGCATCCAGGACCAATTCCTGTTTGGCAGCTACTGCCTGTATGACCTTGGACAAAACATCACTTCCTTGGGCCTCTGTTTCAGCTGATGTCTGAGGGTCCCTCCAGCCCTGTGATTATTAACTGAGGAGCTTTAGAATTGATCCCCAGGGCTGAGGTGCCTGGGGGAGCCAGCAGCAGTGTGCAGCACAGGGGCAGTCTCACCATGGATCTGTACCCAGGGCTGGCCTCGCAGCCCCCTGAGTCCCCGTCTGCCAATCCACAGTGGCTTAAGCCCACAGAAGAGGGACCTGAACAGAGTATTCAGGGCCCCGGCCCAACGAGTGGTAACAACCGCAACCATTTATGGAGCACTTACTGTGTGCCAGGCACGGCCAGCTTCCCATGGACAAGTTCGCTTAATTCTTACAGCAACCACAGTATTCCCCATTTTACAGACAAGGAAAACTGAGGTTCAGAGAATTAAGGAGACTTGCCCAAGATCACACAGCTAATAAAAATAAAAGAAGGGATTTGAACCCAGGACATCTGATTCCAAAGCCCTGTGCTCATGCACTGTTCTTTGCTTGCTCCCAGAATAGGCATTCAGAGGTCGGGGCTATGGCAGAGATAAAACATTCATCAAGTTTCCATCAGTGGAAAAACAGAGATCATGTGTGTGTCTCAGTGATGTACGCTTGGGTCAGGAGTCACGGAAGGTCCCCCCTCAGTCACAGTGTTGTAGTGACTAACGGAGATGGGTGATCTGCTTCCCAGGGGCAGGCGGGACAGAGTCCGGGCAAGAGCCGCTTAAAGCTGGGTGAAGGGTCACCCTTCACGTGGATTCCAGAACCTGGTGGGGCCCCAGTGGGGTGGAAGGGGCACCAGAGCGAGGGTACAACATCCTGAGTGTTACTCCCAGCTCTGCCACCCACATGCTGTGCCCGTGCCCCCATACCTTGGTTTCTCCATCTGTAAAATGGGGCAGAAAGGCTGCTTGGAAATGCCACCTGACCCAGGGTCCCTCTGCCTGATGGAAGGTGGGTTGGTTGTGACAAGGTACTGGGGCACACAGAGATTTAGTCTGGGGGACAGCATGGCTGTGGTTCCCTTTTCTGGGGACCGGCTGGAACATCTGGCGGTGAGCCCACCCAGCTGCTTGACATCCCCTCCGCCTGCTGCTCCTTCCCTCTCTGTGGCCAAGGTAGGGGATGAGATCGTTCGGATCAACGGGTATTCCATCTCCTCCTGCACCCACGAGGAGGTCATCAACCTTATCCGGACCAAGAAGACTGTGTCCATCAAAGTGAGACGTGAGTGAGGCCAGAGCGGGCAGGGCTCAGTGCCAGTGGCGAGGGAGGTGGCAGGGGTCCCGAGCTCCTGGGGAAGGAAGGGCGGGCAGAGGAGCCATGCTAACCCCTGTGCCTTTTCCCCCCCGCAGACATCGGCCTGATCCCTGTGAAGAGGTGAGCAGGCCCCTCCTCGAAGGCAGACCCTTCCTGTGGGTTCAGGGTCCTGGTAGCAGCCCTGGGGGCTGGCCCCACCACGCACTCTGTTCCTGGACCAGTGGAGGCTGGAGGCTCCAGATGGAGCAGATCTGGGCTTCGGACCTGGCCCCTCAAACCTCTCCTGCTAACAACCGCCCTTCTATTTTCCCTTGCCATCAGCTCTCCCGACGAACCCCTCAAGTGGCAGTATGTGGATCAGTTTGTGTCAGAATCTGGGGTAAGGGCCAGGACCACCTGTGATGGGGTTTGGATGGGGTGGTCTTTGGGGAGGGGACTCTGAAGGCCTCACAAGCTCAAGAGGCCACTTGCATGCATGTGGACACCCAGTGACCTGCCCCTATTCCTCCTCCAGGGCGGGCGGGGCAGCCTGGGCTCCCCGGGGAATCGGGACAACAAGGAGAAGAAGGTCTTCATCAGCCTGGTGGGCTCCCGGGGCCTGGGCTGCAGGTGGGTGGCAGGCATGCCCAGGGCTCATTCACAGCCAGTGGACCCCAGTAGGCCCTTGACACCTTTCCCCGTCCTCACTGCTGCTTCTGAGCAGACGCTTACCCACCAGGGATGTGACATGTCCACTGGTGAGGACACTTCTTGGTGCCTGAGTTTGTCTCTGAGCTTCACAACAGACTTGCAGGCCACAGGGGAAGCTCTAACAGGGCCCATTTTACAGATGAGGAAATTTAGGCCCAGAGGCAGAACAATGTTCCTTTGGTGGGCTGTCGAGTCACTGCAAAAGGAACCTGTTTGCCTGGTCATCTCTGTCACAGTTCCCTTATCACTTACTACCTTGTGGGCTTCTTTAAGTAGCATCCAGGGAATTCCAAACAGGCATTGGGCCACACAGGGCATTCTTATTAAACACACAGGTGCTGTGGTCACTCAGATCTCGGTTCCAGCCCTGCTTTCCCGCTTAGCAGCTCTAGAACCTTAGACCAGTTACTTACCCACTCTGAGCCTCAGGTTCTCCCTCTGTAAACTGGGGATGGTAATTCCCACATCACAGGGTAGTCATGGAGAAAGTGAAGTACCAAGCTTAGGGCCCGGTAGGTAGTAAGCAGTTGGTAAATATTATTTAAGCTATTATTATTTGTTATTCTTATTTCCTTTCATTCACATGTATTCAGTGCTTTTGTGCCAAGCATAACTGATAAAAAGTCTCTCTAGGAGGTGACAGCCTAATACAGAAGCCAACCGTATAAATAGTTAAAGAGTGACAAGGACTCTACAGGAGCTACATTCTGGATCAGGGATGGCAAATATGTTTCCTGTCTGCTCTAATCAATTAGTAGAGGCCAAGGCTGTATCTCCAGGCGGGCTGGGAAAGACTGCTGTGACGGATGTGGTGTCTGCCGTAGATCTAGGAGGGGAGACTAACAGTGCAAGTGCCGACCTTGCTGTAGATGTCACAGGACTCTGAGAATGGAGAAAATGGCTTAGTCTTGGGATAAAATAAGGGGTCTTGCAAAAACCTTATGGAGCAGATAGCATTTGAGACTCAACAAATGAACAGGAAAGTGCTAGAAAGAAAGAAGAAACAGCATATGCAGCGTATTGGGTGAGGGGCTGGGTAGGGGAAATTACAAGTCTTCTGTGGCTGTTGCCCAGGGTCGCAGTGGAAACCAGGCTGGACGGGAGACAGAGCCTGAAGAGGTAGACAGTGGAGGGCCTGGGGTCCTGAGCTCGTGGGTGACCTACATCCTGAGCACTGGACTCCCTGGTGGAGCGGGCAGGACATTGAGAATGAGTCAGTGCTGCAGGGGACGAGGAGCAGGACAAGGCCTCACGCATTTCCCATCTCCCGCAGCATCTCCAGCGGCCCCATCCAGAAACCCGGCATCTTCATCAGCCACGTGAAGCCTGGCTCCCTGTCTGCCGAGGTGGGGCTGGAGGTGAGTGACCCTGGGGCGGCCCCAGTGCGCGGGGTCATACTGGGCCGCCCTGTCTGGGTGGTCACTGGGTGAGGAAGCTGCAGGAAGGCTTCACAGAGGCGGGACATGCGACCCTCTGCAATCTTCTCCATCTCTAAAAGTCATTGGTCCTGAGCTCGGGAATGTTGAAGTAGTAATCAAAGAGTTGACATTCAGCGAGTGTTTACTTACGTTGGATGTTGTTCTGTGCCCTTTACACTTCACAAGAACTCTGAGGATTAGGTTCCATCTTTATCACCATTTTACAAATGAGGAAACTGAGACCCAGAGAAAGTATGTGCTTTTTCCAAGATCATGTACCCAGTATGCTAGGGCTGAGATTCAAACCTAGGTAGTTCGATGCCAGAGCAGGAACTCTTAACCTCTTCTTTGGACAAGTTACTTCATGTCTCTCTGTTTTAGTTTCCCCGCCTGCAAAATGGAGATAATAGCGCCTTCCTTCTAGGGTTGTTGTGTGGATTAAATTAATTAATACATATGTTAGCACTGTGCCAGGCACAGTGATCAATGAATGTTAGCTACCTATTATTGTGATGATTCAACACAGCCTCTGCTAGATGAGAAGCCCAAAGGCTCCTGTGTCTACAAATTGAAATTTTCAAAGCAAATGTCATCAATTTAGCCAGAGAAATGAACCTCTAATGATGTAATATTTGGTCACTGATAAGACAGTTATGGGTTAGGGTATACTGTAAAATAACTAAAAGAGTGGAATTGGAATGTTCCTAACGTAAAGAACGATAAATGCCTGAGGTGATGGCTACCTCAAGTACTCTGATTTGATTAATTCACATCGTATGCCTCTGTCAAAACATCACATGTACCCTATAAATATATAAAATTATTAGCTACCCATAATAATTAAAAATAACAAAATTTTTAAAAAGCTAATTAAGGGGTAGAAGGGTGCCAGGGTGAGCTCGAGGCCCTCCCAGGGCGCCATCAGAGCTTTGCAACTGCGCTGCTCACCGGGAAGAGTGGAGGTGCAGCCACTTGAAGACCCAGTGTCTGACCCTGGCCTTTGGGGCAGCCCTTCTGCAGATGAGTGAGTACACGGGTAGTGCAAACACACTAATTCTTCTCCATTTCCCCACCAGACAGGGGATCAGATTGTCGAAGTCAACGGCATCGACTTCTCCAACATGGACCACAAGGAGGTGAGATACGGGGGGTCTTCACCTCCAGCCCTTATCATCTCCCCACCCCACTTCCCACCCTGACTGCCACAGTGCCTGAGCCCTTCGGCGCTCTCTGCCTGGACTCCTGCGGTCTGCCAGGCCTCAGCTGACTGTCCCCCTGTCCCCACAGGCTGTGAACGTGCTGAAGAGTAGCCGCAGCCTGACCATCTCCGTCGTAGCAGGAGCTGTAAGTCCAGAATGAGCTGGCAGGGCCCGTGACCCCTGACCTCCAGCCCCAGCCCCTCTGACCCCTAAACTCTGCCCCACACTCCCAGGAAGGGCCAAGGGGTCTCCTTCCCTGAAGCTCTAACAGAGCAGAGGGAGAGAACTGTGTCCAGCAAGGAGAAGTTTGGGTCAGAGATCGCAGAAGCCACAGTACCTAACAGTGCCGGGAAGACATCCTGCATCTCGGCCCCCAAGGCTGTGACAGTGGACGCCCAGGTTCCTCAGGGGGCTGAGCAAGGGCCTCTTTTCTCCCCATGAGGGCCGGGAGCTGTTCATGACAGACCGGGAGCGACTGGCGGAGGCGCGGCAGCGGGAGCTGCAGCGGCAAGAGCTCCTGATGCAGAAGCGGCTGGCCATGGAGTCCAACAAGATCCTCCAGGAGCAGCAGGAGATGGAGCGGCAGTGAGTGCGGCCGCCCCTGCCCCGCCCCACCCTGCCCCCCCGTCCACGGTGTCCGGGGCCCACTTCATCCTCTTCCCCTGCGGCCTGTGCTCAGACCCAAGGGGTGCAGTGGTAGGTCAGCACATCCGTCCTCTGCCTCAGACCACCGGCACTGCCCTCTGTGCTGAGAAGAGCCCCCTGACTCCAAGACTCTAAGGATATAAAAAAATGAGGATCTAGCCGGGCGTGGTGGGGCGCGCCTGTAGTCCCAGCTGCTCGGGAGGCTGAGGCAGGAGGATCGCTTGAGCCCAGGAGTTTGAGGTTGCTGTGAACGAGGCTGACGCCACGGCACTCTACTCAGGGCAACAGAGTGAGACTCTGTCTCAAAAAAAAAAAAAAAAAAAAAGGAAGTAAAAAAATGAGGATCTTAGCAGCAACTGACATTTGTCAAGTATCTACCAAGTTGCTGGTGTTGTATTAGGGCCTTGTTTATGTTTCTTAATTTACTTCCCACATTAGCCCTGGGAGGTAGATGGTATTAACCCCATTTGACAGTTTTGGAGACTGAGACTCAGAGAGGTTAAGCCATTTTGTGTCCAAAGTCACACAGGGCCAAGCTGGGACTCACACCCAGGCATCTGGCTAAAGGGCCTGCAGTCCCCACGGGGCCACCCACCTGTGGTGATAAGGCCCACCTCACCCCTAGGGAGGGAGGACAGGAGGAGGAATGGGGGCCTGAGAGAATAAATGAAGAGGAAAATTCATAAGTAGAAAACTACTGTCAAAATCCAAATCCACATGCATTCCAGGCACTTAACATGTATTTGGAAAAGGAAGGAGGAGAGGCTCTCCCCATCTCCCATATCACAGAACTAGCCTGGAGAATCACACCTGGTTGGCAGCCCCTGCTTTGCTCCTGGGGTCTGGGGTGCTCCTCCGGGAGGGCGTCACTCAGTCTAGGCCCTGCCTCTTGTCAGTCACATTATCTGTTTGGAGGTGGACCTCCCTTCCAGCTCCCAAAACACAGAATCTCTGCTCAGCCGTGCCGGACAAAACCACACGAGAGCACAAGACCCAGACTCTGTCGGATAACTTCCTCAACCCCAAAACATTCCAAGGATGCCTGGAAGGGAGCCCAGGAAAAAATATTTAAAGATTTTCGCAAATCAGGAATTAGCCACAAGAGTTAACTTCTCTTGCATAGACTCAAACATGCCAGTGTGCATTTGTGTTTCAGAAGGAGAAAGGAAATCGCCCAGAAGGCAGCAGAGGAAAATGAGAGATACCGGAAGGAGATGGAACAGTGAGTACCTGGGCTCCACGTATCTCTGCACACGTGTGTCTGTGCATGGACGTGAGTGTGCTCATGGGAGTGTGAGAGCCAGAGGCCACCTCCAGAACCAGTTTACCTGGCCCTCTCCTCCCCTGGTGGATCCTTCATAGTCAGTCCATAATCCTAGTATAAAGCCCGTGATATTAGAGTAACTTACTAAAACATAGTCTTATATAATCCAAGCAGGTGTTCACACTCAATTTAGAATATAAACTCCAGGAACTTTGTTTTGGCCACCACAGCTAGAACCATGAGGCTTCTCCGCGTGCCGGTTTGGGTTCTCTGAGAGGCAGGAGGTGGGCCTGGGAAGGTTCTGACTCCAACCACAGGCATGGGCGTTCTCATTTCAGGATTGCAGAGGAGGAAGAGAAATTTAAGAAACAGTGGGAAGAAGACTGGGGCTCAAAGGATCAGCTGCTCTTGCCTCAAACCATCACCACGGAGGTGCACCCAGTACCCCTTCGCAAGCCAAAGTGTAGGTATCGTGGGCCGGGCAGGGGCCACGGGGGCAGACAGATGGTCTGGTGTCCTGCTCACCACCACCTGCCCAGGTGAAGAGCCCATGGCGCTCTGGGCTGCGCTTCCTTCTTGGAGGGGCAGCTACATGTCAGGGGGCATCTGCCAGGGCGTGGGGTGGGAGGGGCCTGCCTGCCCTCCTTGTCAGGACCCTGCTCTGCACACGCAGCTCCCAGGTCCCCCCAGACTCAGGCAGGCTAAAGAGGCAATGAGGGCTGTGGCAAAGGTGAAACTAGCTCATGGGATGACTATCTTAGCTTTGGGGGGGCCGTGTCCTCTTCCTGCTTCGTTCTGAACTGGGGCTGGGTGAAGCCGGCAGCGAGAAAGAGAGGAAGGAGCTCACGTCGGAAGGGCTCTGGTGGTCCCAGGTTGGCAGGCAGCTGTGGGAGGAACTCACCCAGAGTGCCCCCAGCACCTACCTCCCTGTGTGTGGACCACATCACGCCGCTGCCAGGGTGGAGGCAGGGACAGGACTGGGAGACCCCTCCCAGACTCCCAGCTATGGCCTGGTGGCTGTGCCACCCTGGGGCCTCAGCTCCCGCTGCCGTTGCCATCTCCCATCTCCATCTGTCCTGCGTCCGCACCTCCAGCGTCAGTGCAGGCCCCCAGCTGCTCCCTGTCCACCTCCGCAACCCCAACTTCCAGATGTCTCTTCAAGAGGCAGCCCGCACTGCCAGGGGACAAGGGGCTCAGTCTCAGTCTTTCTTCGGGGGGCTGGTGGTGGGCTCCAGGAGCAACCACAAGTCCAGGAGTCCTGGTCGGGGCTTCGCCCCCCACTTTACAGCTGTTTTGACTTAAAGTGACATCGGACAGGTTCTACTCCAGCCGATTGTGCTCGCTGACCTGAGAACCTCCAGAATGGGGTCAAGGGGTGAATCTGGACTCAAGAACCAATCCCCTTCTCTGCTGTGTGGTGGCCATGGGGATGCAGTGATGGGGTCTGGATTGCTCTGTCCCCAACATTTGATCATACTCGAGCCCTAAAGGGATGTCAACTTGCCAATACAGGCCACTTAGACCAAGGAAGAGGTGCGGGGCATCTAGATGGTTCCATTTCACCCCTCCCTGGAGCAAATAGCTCCCAGCTCATTCCCTCCTGGCAGCCAGGCACAGTCATCTCTCCGTCCTCTTGGAAGGACAAAGCGCACTCTCAGCAGCCTCCCCCATGACATTCGGTATTAGTTAAGGATGTGGCCAGAGCTGAATTCCGGGTGAATAATCCGTGTTTTAGGCAGGCAGCTAATTTGCTCTTATTAGTGAAATAGGAGCTTCAGAAGGAGACAAATCGATTTTAATTGCTTCTTGTGAAAGTAATCCTAGTCTATTTAGTACCTTGCTAGAAACTGGGTCTTGGTTTCACAGCAAACACACCCTCTAAGGAACTATAAAAAATAAAAACCCTTTCACTAGCTAGCTATTTATTTAGTGCTTTTTAACCAGATCAAGCTTCTTGAATAGAAAGAGCAAGAATTTTGCCTTTGCTCAAGATGAAAGTATTGTAAGGCAGCGCCACAGAGCATGGATTGATGGCCCTGTCTGCTGGCTGAGCTGGGGCGAGCGCTCCTCCATCCATCTCCATACGCTCCGGCAATTTAATTCTCATTCGGATCGAAGTCAGGAAGTGCGGTGAACTCCCTGAGCCAGGTCAATTCCTGCCTCACCCTGTTCCCTGAGGCTGGAGTGTTCTCGGCTGTGTTGGGCCAGTAGGCCTGGGCCCCAGCCAGCTCTTCCCCGAGCACCCTTCAACTCCAGGACCCGGTTAGCCCCAGGTTATACCTAACTCGGGCTCTGTGCCTGCAAGGAGGTGGCCCCTGCAAGAGTGCAGAGTATCTCTTACCTGGAAAAGTCACTCATCCTAATCATGTGTGCGGGACTGACTCCCCGCCCCAGGAGGCTCCTACAGTTGCTTCTTCCCACCTCCCCATGTCTGCTGCAGCAGAACCCCAAGCCGAAGGCCAGGACACTGCCACAGAGGCCCCTAAAAGACATTTCCTTAGCTTGGGCAATAGGTGGTGGTGGTGGAGGTGAGGTCTTTATTAAGGAGCCCAGAGCTGGAAGGGTTCTTGAGAGATGAAGAGGTTTAAACGAGAGATATCCAACCTTCTCTCCCCATCCAGGGCCCCATCTGTTACCTCTCCAGCCCCCACCGTAGTAGACCCCATGATTTGGAAGCTGAGGTTTTATTTCCTACCAAACTATTAAGAAATCATTTGTGCTCCCATTGTTTTATTAAGTAGTCCTTCTTGTTAGCAAGGGAGCATGAATGTTCCACTGTTGAGTATATGGAATTTGAGCCTAGAGCAAAGGAACTTAACATATAGTCTTTCCATACGCTGATGGGCAAGTTTTTAAGCTTTTGAGGTATTAAAGAGCAGCCCACAAGCAGACTGGTACACTAACTTCCAGGGCCCCAGGGATGCCAGAGTCCAGGTTGGAAACCAGTGGAATGAACTGTTTGCTCTGCTCTCCACATGATGTCAAAATGCATGTCTTCCTAACCACGTGGGCCCCATTTGGGGGATCTCCTGACTTCCTCAGGACCCCCAGCCTCCCTGTGCTGCCCACACTGCTCAGACATCCTGTGGGGACCAGAGCTCCAAGGCAAGGGCCGGAGGATCTGTTGTCCCATTGCACGCCCTTGCTCTCAAACATGTACAGATATTCCCGTCCTCTTCCCCAAACCTCCCAACCTGCAACCCAATGCCCTGCAAAATGGTTCTCATGCTGCCATCACATCAGAGGCCCCTGCTGTGCAGATAGAGAAACTAAAGCTACCAAGGTTGGACACACTGCGTGCACTAGCCCAGAGCAAGAAACCTTTGCTCTGGCTCCTGAGCCCTGCCCCTGCCTTTGACTTCACAGCTCCCCTGGAGGAAGCTGCTCACAGGTCCCCAAGTTCCTGGGAAGCACCTATGGCCTCTCAGTCTCCTAAGTCCCTCTTCGCTCACTGCTTCCTCCTCTTTCCCCTGGGTAGATGATCAGGGAGTGGAGCCCACGCTCGAGCCCACAGATGACCTGGATGGAGGCCCGGAGGAGCAGGGAGAGCAGGTTCGCGCCCCCGCTTCGCTCTCTGGCCTTGCTGCTCTGCTTGCTCTGCCTGCCTCCTCCTGCAATGCAGACACCCAGCTCTGCGGGGCCGGCACGTGGCGGGGACCACTGGAGCCTGCAGAGCTCTTCCAAACCCCGGTTTGGCCTGAGCACTGTGTACAAAACCTTGAGGACAGGAGCCAGGACTAGGCTGGTAAATCAGCTGGTGCATACCAGTACCACTGAACCGCCAGTTCAGTTATTTAGACACTGCCCAAGCCATAGTCCTCCCTCTGCTGCTCCAGCCTCTCCCCCAGGACTCCCTGGGCTACTCCCAGGTCCAGCAACTAAGGAGGTAATGCCTGGTCCAGCAGAAGGCTCTCAACATCCTGTTCCAGCAGTCAGGCTGGTCAAGGGTGGGCAATTATTTAAGCCATCGTCCCTGGCCCCAGGGAGCTTCAGGTCTGGGGTATTTCTCTGTCAAGTGGTTGCCTGGGGAAGGAAGGGGGCCAGTGCCCTGGTTATCTGGCCTGGATTGGGACATGCTTTTCTGGGGCACATCTCCTGCCCACGGTTGCTGGCGCTGTTCTTCCCAGAGCTCTTTCAACGTTGAAAGCAGAGGACTTGGCCTGCACTATGAGACAAGACAGTTTTGTTCTGTCTGACAACAGTTCCAGGCAGAGACCCAGGCTGTCTTTTGTCTGGAGCCATTTCTTGGATGGAGGGACCAGGCGTCGGTTAGGAGAGGCCTCGTTCTCTTTCAACGGGGCTTTGTGTTTGGAGAATGTGGCTGTGATTTGGAAAAGCTCATCCTTCCACAAGGGGTTTTCTCTGATTTTCTGGCGCTGACTTCTAAAGCCAGTGTCCTGGGGAGAGCCATTTGAGAGGGACCGAGGGCCTGGGAACCGGGGCTTTGGTCAGGTGGTCTTGGGCCTGCTTTGCACCCCAGAGGAGGCCAGGTGAGTGGCGAGTCGGACAGACGGTGCAGTTTTGTTGTTGGATCTGCCAACGCTGTTCTTTGTCTCACAAAGCCACGTGTTCCTCGGGAGCCCAGCTCCCAGCTGCTGACCGTGGGTCTCTGGCCCAGCTGAACCGTGTGTCATCCTCTGTTCTCTGTGTTCTTATAGCCTTTGGGTGGTTTTATCGTTATGATGGCAAATTCCCAACCATCCGGAAGGTAGGACATGACTGGGTGCTGTGCGGGTTTGCTGCTGAGTTTGCTGTGGCTTTTGGGTTTTTCCAAACGTTTCTTTTCCTTTCAACTCTGAATGGTGTGGCCTGCCCTGTTCACTTGGAGAGCTAACCCCAGCTGCACCTCTGGGTCAGGCTAACATCAAACAGCAGGTGCCATTGCAGAGGCATTGTGGGGGGAGGATACACATGGCGTGAACCCTGCCCAAGTAGCACCAGGCAATGCATGCGTCAGCACCAGCCCTGATGGGTACAGGGAAGGAGCTGGAAGCTTCTGCTTTGTTCCTTTGTCAAGTAGAACTAGAGGCCAAGACTGGAAGCATCGATTAGAGTGAAATGTCAGGGTGGGTGTTCATAGTGCCGGTTATGAAACCAACTGTGCCAGATACAGACTGGCTGCCCAGGCCGGGGATGTGCTGCCCGGGGTTGGGACAGAGAGCCATGCCAGCCATAACCCTCTCCTAGAAATATCTGTACATGCACCCAGGGTAATGCATTTTTCCAGTTCCATGGCCTTTGATTTTCTCTCTAAATCTTATTACAGTATTTCCAGGCCTCGTAAAACCCTCTGTCTTTCTAAATCACATTGACATTTGATTATGAAAACACTGCTGTTAATATCTGTAATTGGACATTCAAGATGACTTGGTGTTTGGAAATCAGGCATTGGCATAAATCTGAGTGTGCTAATTTAGATGTTATCTCTTGGCTCTTTCTGGCAAGATGTCTGTCTCCCAGAAACCACTGCGCTGGCAGCTGGGCAATCTTGATGATATGTAACTTCTCCCTCCCTATAAACTGGGAAGAATGTCAGATGTGCTGGGAAAGTCCACCCCCTTCCTCCAGCATGTTCCTGTTAAAATAACAGACAGCAATATTTTTCCTGACAGAAGTAAATGTCTTTACCTAGGAACAGAGATCATGGTTTGTGCAGCAGTGAATAAACCCAGAACAGAGCTCCTCAGGGGACTCTCTCCCACACTGTCATGGTTTCAGAAAGGACCTGGTCTCATAAGACCATCTTTTTCATTTTACAGGCTGACTCTATGGCTTAGGATGTCTCGTTGGGTTAGATTTCTAATCCTTGCCTCTATGTTGCCTCTACTAGAACTCAGAGAAGAAAGCACACACAAATAATAATAAAAGGAGACATAGAGGTCAAATCTTTTCCAGGCACTAATAACCACATAAATGTAAAAGAACTAGTATCTCCTTCACACACCCACCCCCGCCAGCATAATCACAGCACTTGAAAATTGCTGTTGGCAAAGAGGTAGGGCTGCTTTTCCCCTATTCCTGAGTTCAGTCCTTCCAGAAACAGCTGGCATTTTGGTTGTCATTTTCATTACCAAAAGAGAGGAAATTGCTTCTAGGCAGAAACAAGAGTACAACCACCCCATCTGCCTCTCCTCTCAGTCTGGACCAAAAGGACTATTTGCCATGCATTTAACTGACAGCTAAAAGAACAACAAAATCATGCCCCTCATACCAGCTCTGAAAATCCATCATCATTTTTTCTAGAGCCATGTGAGATGCTTTGTCTCCCAGCAGCTGGAACACCAAGTCCCCAGGTAATACAAGTGGGTTTCCACGGCCTTGATCATCAATGCACAAATTCCCCTTGTTTAAAAAGATAATGACTCGCCTGTAGTCCCAGCTACTCAGGAGGCTGAGGCAGGAGGATCCCTTGAGCCCATGAGTTTGAAGTTGCTGTGACCTATGATGAGCCACTGTACTCTAGCTGGGGCGACAGAGCGAGATTCTGTCTCAAAAAAAAAAAAAAAAAAAAGATAAAAATAAAGATTCAATGTCTCCTCTTCCAACCTTGGCAGTAGATCCCTCTGGGGCTCAAAGCCCCCAGGCCTGTGGCCCCACAAAGTCTGTGCTGGGGCCTGAAAAATTCATGGCCTGACTAAGCCCTTTCCCCAGCACAGCTTTAGTCAGTAATGCAGACCAGCCCTGCTTGCAGGAGCCCACCATCCGGCAGGGCAGGCAGATTCCCATACAACTCAGTAGCCTGTGTGGAGGGTAGTATGGTATCAGTGGACAACACTATATGGCAAAGTGCCCTTCTGTGTCTGTAACCAGATGCAACTTTCCTGGGGATGAGACAGAAACTGTCTACTGTCAGCCTGCCCCAGCATGGAGCCCTAGCTCTAAAAGCTTAGCACTGATCATTTTTTTAAAACGACAAACCAGCCATTCTTATCATGGTGGCCCCTGGGGGAGGCCATGCCCCTATTCTAGCATGCTACCGTTAGGCAGAATGTTTCCGGCTCCTCTTGGGGAATTGCTGTCTGATCTATACCAGGATGGCAGGGACTCATCTATCAAGTGAGCTAAGAGTCTCATGAACAATAGGCAAGGGACCAAGCAGGACCCTGCAGCAATGAGAATCATGTTCTCAAAAGGCTCATAGACTGCTCTGGGGGCAGATCCCAGAGGTGACCATCTCCAAAGCACATTAGGGGTACACAGAGGTGGGGTTGTCGTTAGGAGGGGGATAGGATGAGTCTGTCAGAGGTCCATAAGGACCACCAAGCTCCTCCAGCTGTGGATAAATATTGTGTGCCCATTGCTGGGGAACTCAGTTCCTCATTCCTGGCCTCAGATGCTGAGATGATTCAGGAAATTCAAGAGCAGGCTTCAGGAAGGTTGTTGCGGGGTGGGGGTGAGCTCAATGAGCAAAGAGTTTCCTCCTTGCCCAGAAATTGCCCAGAGTGTTGCCTCTGTCTGCCACCCCCTCTCCTGAGTGCTAGCTCCGTCCTCCATGCCGTGTGTGATAGAGGCTGACACTCCCTCCTGCGTGTCCTCCTTGCCCCCAGCTCATCAGGGCACAGTAGAAAGACCGTGGCACCTGGAAGACTCAGGTCCAAATCCTGGTACTGTCACTTCCTAGCTGTCTGGCATCAGGCAAGGGTCTTAACCTCTAATACCTATGTAGGAGGTCATGAGTTTAAGTCCCTTGGCACATAGGAAGTCCATAGATGTCCATTCTCTTCCTTCCTTAGCCCTGGCTTCCCTGCAACCCCATGAGAGGAGCAGCCAGGAAAATGGGCTCTGTGGGTTCAATTCCAACAGGGAAAATAAGGAATCTATGTGTCCTTCATCTCCCTCCCCAGATCCTCAAACCCTATTGGCCAGTGTAAAGCAGTTGGGCCATCCTGCAGTTTCCAGCTAGTTCTTAGCTGAGGGTCCCAGCTCAGAGGGAACTGTTGGTTTCAACTCTCCAGAATAAATTAGTCTGGAGCTTAAGCATAGGGGCAAAATCTGATGTCCCTGGCTCTGAGACCCTAGGTCTGAGTCTACCCCCACCTCCTCTAGCTCAGGACAGAGAATCTGCAGAGGAGGCTCACCAGCTCTCTCAGTTTTCTCTGGAATCTTCCAGGATGCATATCTGATATCTGAACATGAGACGATGTAGAAGCCATGTGCGCAGATATTGGGAAATAAATACAATGCCTTTTATTCATAAAGCACTTTGAAGTTTACAAAGCTCTTTCATAGATGGTATTCCATTGGCACTGGATAACAAGCTTATAGGGCAGGTATTTCCACCATTTTGGAGATGAGGGGAATCAGGCCCAGAGAGGTTGAGGAACTCAGCCAAGGTCACACAGCCAGTGAACTAGTAAGCCAGTTCTGGCTGACAGCAGGAGTATATCTCCAACTCTGCAGTGGATGGCAGTGGCCTGTCTATCCTAAACCTGAGGTCTGATGTCCAGTGTGGCAGGGCAGAGCTGGGGCAGGGGCTCACTGTGGGTAGGTTGCCGAGTGCTGCCTGAGAACTGCATGCCCTGTTTGCTGTGCCGTGCTAGTGTTAACACCTCCTTGTAAATCTTGTCATATAAACAATGCCACATCTAATCAGAAAGGAAAAGATAAGAAGAAAGCCAAGTATGACAGCCTCCAAGAGTTGAGAAAGAATAAGAAGGAACTGGAGTTTGAGCAAAAGCTTTACAAAGAGAAAGAGGAAATGCTGGAGAAGGAAAAGCAACTGAAGATCAACCGGCTGGCCCAGGAGGTACGTCCTGCTTGCGGGCCAGGCGAGCATCCCTGGGACACCATTTGGTTTTTCCCACCAAGCTCCGAGGGGACCAGCTGGAGTTGTTCTTCCCAAATGGAGTCCAAAGGTGGGATGAGCCTTTCCTCCCTCCCCAGTTTGGAGAGTGAGATCGTGCCACCTCCCCAGGGTCATCTGAGATTAGCTCCTGATTTAGATGCATGTTTGGGATTGAGATTAGCTTCCTTGCTCAGGGTACGGGTCTGAAGCTAACCTCTCTGCCCAGATTGTAGGTCTCAGGTTAGCCCTTGATACACCTGGCTAGAAGTTTGTGTCTGTCCCTTTCTCCCCACCCCACCAGAGTATGAGTCTAAAGCTAGGCCTCTCTACCTTAGATGTGGCTGTGAGGCTGGTTACCCTGCTCAGGTATGAGTCTGAGGCTAACCCCTCCGCCTAGTTTATAGCTCTGAAGTTAGCCTTCCACTCACCTGTCTACAGATCTGAATCAGTCTGGCCCCCATATTCAGGTTATGAGTCTAAGACCAGGTCTCCCCAAGCTAGCTTGGCTCTGAGACTACGGGTCTGAGGCTAACCCCTTTGTACGGGGGCTGGGCTATCCCCCAATTAATAGGGCTGAGTCTAAGGCTGCTGCCATCAACATAGGGTTTGTTTGAGCGTAGACCTCCTCAACCTGGGAATGTATCTAGTCTGTCCCCCTCAAGACATGTCAAGAGCTATCTTAGAGCACAAGTAAATCCTATCCTAGGTGAGACAGGTGACCTTAACTCCCTAGCTATAGGAGATATCATCGTTTCTGCTTTTCCTTAATGCTTCCATGAATCAGAATGCCAATCTGATTAGATTATAAGCCCAGAGAAGTCCTGGAAAATATGAAGTGCATTAGATCTAGCCTTAGGAACAAATTAGCTACGAAATTAAAAATCAAATTGAACTTGTGCTTCTGAGGACGAGGCAGCCTGGAGGGGGAATAAAAGAGTAGTTAAATTCTTGGAGTGGCCTGAGAGGCTACGAAAGGACCATTCTTGGAAAATCATCAGAGCCTTAGGGCTCCTGGGCACCGGGGTCCAGAAAATCCCACACAACACAAAGCCCCTCTTCTGATTCTGCCTGCAAGTGCTGTTAAGTCAAACTGCCGCCCCGACCCTCCTGTCCCTGTTTCCACCTCCTCGAGGGCCAGTGGAACAAGCCGGTCTCTTTCTGAGTAGTTGACACACCTAACAGCACCCCGGGGTTTTTGAAGAAGTGCTTCTGTGCTACTGCCGCCCACGTGCTAGTCACGTGTGCCCTTTGTCCTCTCCCTTCTGCGCCGGTGCCGGGTCTCAGGTGTCTGAGACGGAGCGGGAAGACCTTGAGGAATCGGAAAAGATTCAGTACTGGGTGGAAAGGCTCTGTCAGACGCGACTGGAGCAGATTTCCTCTGCTGATACTGAGATTTCAGAGGTAACAGAGCCCTTCTTTCCATGTAGACCCTCCTGCTGCCTTCAGAGTGACCCACCCTGGGGACAGCGTCACTGGCCACACCAGTGCCTGTGCCCCTGTTCAGGGCCCACCCCTACGAACCCACTCCCCCTTCCTCTCTCCGGGAGGGAGGATGAGTCTGTATTTCCGAGCTTTATCTCCAGAGTGATCACTAAGCCCCTGGGCTTGTCTCAGATGGTCCCTAACAACAGTGAGGCCTGTTGTCCTGGCGTGTTGGCTGGGTGCGCCTCAAGTGTGTTCCCAGAGGATAAACTATATGAGCAGCTTACTTACCACCCACGGATGGCATAACTTGGGACCCTCCTGCATTTGGGCACTCCCTCCCAGCCATCTGGTATGGACTCAGCTGGGGGGGTACCCAAGTGGCAGAGAAGTGGCACCCGCATGGTTCTGGTGTGAGGGTGGTGGGTCTCCAAAAGCAAGAGACAGATGAGAAGAACATTGTAGTCGATGCATTGTGAAGTGGAGCACTAATCAGTGTGGACGATTACAGAGCTTCCTTGCAACCCCCTAGATGACCACGGTGCCGCCGCCTCCCCCGCCTTCTGTGTCTCCCCTGGTCCCACCCTTGAGACGCTTCGCGGGCGGGCTGCACCTGCACACCACTGACCTGGATGACATCCCCCTGGACATGTTCTACTATCCCCCCAAGGCTCCCTCTGCCTTGCCTGTGATGCCCCACCCTCCATCCTGCAACCCACCCCCCAAGGTCCCTGCACCCCCTGTCCTGCCCTCATCTGGCCACGTGAGCACCTCGTCCTCGCCCTGGGTGCAGCGCACCCCACCACCCATCCCCATCCCTCCCCCGCCATCCATCCCCACCCAAGACCTCACTCCCACCCACCCACTGCCCTCGGCGCTAGAAGAAGCACTGGGCAACCACCCCTTCCGCACTGGGGACACAGGCAATCCCATGGAGGACTGGGAGGCAAAGGACCACAGCGGGAAGCCCACCAGCTCCCCTGTCCCTGAAAGGAGCTTCCCGGCCACTCCAAAGGTACCACCCCTGTTCCGCATGCTATGGCGTAGACACAGGGAAGGTGGGGAGAGCTGCTGTTTCATGTCCTCCGCTGCTCCTGAGAGTGGAGACAGGAGGAAACATCATCTCACCCCATCTTCCAGGAATGGCCCCCCGACCTGCATGTGTGGACATCCTGCATGTGTGAGGTTTCTGCTGATCTTGAAGTGCTACACTGCATGGTGAATTGTCTGTGATCCTCGGGATGAGCCACAGTGTATCCGTTCAATACTCGTTGCTCTCTCTTAGCGCCTCCTGGCTAGTGTGTGCTGGAACTTTCAGCATAGTACTTGCAAGGCTACGATAGTGAACAGTCAGAGTTCTGGGTCATATCCAGTCATTTCTTGGTATTTTCCCAGAAAGTCTTGAATATGAGAAATGACTCCCTGGTTTAACAGGAGAAAACGGTGGGAAGTGGGAGACAGAGGGAACAGGGACAAGATATTAGGCTCTGTAAACGCAGTGTTAGGACATTCCAGTGCCATTTTCTCTGGCCTTGGCCAACTGCACTGGCTTGAAGTTCAATATCCAGAAATTTCTGGCCAACTTCCAGCCTTAGAAAAAAATGAAGATGAGAGAGTTCCTAGAAATCTCTAAATTTACTCTTAAAAGACTAGGGATGTTATTCTTGGCTGTCTGGAGACTGAACAGTGATCTTTCTCGGAAAGACATATTTCTTATTCATTATTCTTAATCCAAAGATTATTTTGAAAGAGGCAGTCCCTGAGGAAGACACGGAGCTTTGATCCCATGCAGGAAAATACAAGACATTCCTCCGCTCCTGGAGCCACGAGGCCAGACATGGGCCAGTGCAAAAGCAGCTCATGTCGGCTGAGGGGAGCAGGGGTTGCTGGGGAGGGGACAGTCTGTAGCACCTGGCCAGGGGTTTTTGTTCCCCTTGCCTGCGTGGATTTGAGTTGCTGCATGAAGAGCAGGGTAAGCATCTCCGGCACTCAGGAGAGCTTGGGAGAAGGAAGGTGGGAGTGAAGAAAAGCACCAGCTGCTGATACGGCTGCAGCTTCCGGCAGGAGACCCTCAGAGAGAGCCCCTCTGGACCCCTGGAGAGGGCCCTGAGCCCTGCAGCTCTGGCGGGAAGAAGTGTGTTCCGGGGATGTCACAGCCCAGCCAAGAGCTGCTGTGCAGGCGCTGAGTTAGCCTGGCACGGAGGGCCACATCCTTCTCCGTAGGTGTCCTCCACCCAAGTGACCAGTAGCTTTTCCTCAACAAATTTGGTTCCACACTCAGTGACTGTGCTGTGCCTGTCCTTGCGAGGGGGAGAGGGGAGCAGGGCTGGAAAGGACACAGAGGAGACTGGCACAGCTGTGCTTTCCGGGACTTGCCATCTGAAGGGTGCGCAGCTTCCCGGGCAGGATTTTGCTATAAAATAGGCATAGGCCACGTGGGATTCATTCTAATAAAAGGCTGAAGGCGCCTCTATGGAGGAGAAGGCTTATGAGCGGAGCCTTGAGGGATGGCAGCACGTGGAGCATGGGGGGAAGGGCATGGCGGGTGCCGGGAGCATGAAGATGGCGAGGAGGAGCAGCAGGAGTCAGGCTGCCCGGGTTTGAGTCCTGGGTCTGCTACTTACCGGCTGGGTGACTTTGGGCATGTGTTACTGCGTCTGTCTGAGCCTGGACCTCCTCATCCATAAAAGGGGAAAGCTAATGGCAGCCACCTGTTACGAGAACCAAATGATTCAGTACATGAACGCATGCTAAGTTAATACTGAGAAGAGTGGCAGGCACGTAGCGGGTATTCAGTGGACATTAACTATGGTCATTGAGAGTCCAGAGTACAAGAAAATTTGGGTGAAGCTGTAAACGTGGGATTGGAGGTAATTGCAGCGAAACTTTGAAATAGAGCTGAGAATCTTTGGTCCAACTTTCTCTGATTCTTCAAGGCATTACAATGTTCCCACTGTTAGTTCCTGATCAGAGCACAGGGATGGTTAAAAGCTCCCCAGGGAGTCTCTGAAGACCCGGACCATAAATGTCTCAAGCAACATCAAAGCCGGGGTTGTCCTGACTTGAAGGCCAGGAGGCTGCTGTTTGATCAGCTTCATCGGTCCGTGTGAGCACTCGCCCCTCGCCCTTGCACCGCCTACCCTGCCCAGTCTCTTCCTCCCTGCATGCCCCTGGCCAGCTGTCGTCAGTGCTGCAGCAGGAAGTGTGGGTGACCATACCAGCCATCAGCAGGCCCCAGGCCATGGCAACAAACACCAGTGTCGGCTTAACACATGCACCTGCTACACTAGCACCTGCCAGAGGGAGGTTTTCAGGGCCAGATCTACTGCCAGGCAGCGTCCCAAGTGCCCATACTCTTGAGTCATTCATTTATTCATTCAACACATGTTTATTGAGCACCTACTATATGCCAGACACTGTGCCGGTTGCTGGGGACCCCCACTAGGTAGACAGCTGCAGTCCGTGCCAAGACAGTTTGGTGGGGAAGAGACGAGTAAGCCGGCAACTACCATACAACCAGGTGGAGACGGGAAACACAGGTGCTGTGAGGAGTGGGGGTGGAGGAAAAGCTCAAGAGAGGCTTCCAGAAGGAGTGGTGCCCGAGCTAAGACCTGGGCGGGTAGGCAGAAGGAGGAAAGAGCATGTGCAAAGGCCTCAAGGAAGAAAGCCCAGCATTTTGGAGGCTAAAGTGAGGCAGTGGGAAGGAAGGTGAAGCTCGTGGAGGGCTTTGAGGGTCCAGCCATCGAGCTCAGCAGCGGGGACCCGTGGAAGGGTTGGGGGCAGGGTTGTGACCCTGTCAGATAAGTATCGCCCAAGACAATCAGGTGGGTTAGAGCAAAGCAGGCAGGTTGTTCACCCTCTGACCTCCAGAGACTGTGCCCACCCACCAGGCACAGCAGATGCTTCCTGCTGGCTGCAGTCCAGGGACTGGAGCTGTGGCAGAAGAGACAGCCCTCGAAGGGAGGGGACACCAGATGGCACCCATGGCCTTGAAAGTGTGACAGAGAGCCTTGAAAGTGTGTCCTCTGAGTGACACTGGCTGCTGGCACCCTCAATGAGGCTCTGGCTCAAGTGTCTGGTTCTGTAGAGCCACCAGTAGTTTCTGTGGCCTCCGACCACACCGTGGCCAATGGGCTTCTCTCCTCTCTGCTGAAGACCACACCCCCAGGACCTCCAGCATGGCGAATGGACCAGACTGGCTTAGCATGTGCATGGGCATGGGTTTGCATGTGTAGAAGCACTAAAGCTGGCCTTGGCCACACAAGACCTCACATGGGTCTCTTAAACTAACCCCTGTAGACATTTTGCCCAAGCCCACAGCCTCCTCGAGGCCCTGGCGTGTCCACCATCTCCAAACCCATCATGGTCCACCAGGAGCCCAACTTCATCTACAGGCCAGCTGTGAAATCTGAGGTCCTGGTAAGCCCCTTGGGCCCCCTCCTAGGCATCTCTAGGGGAGCAGACCAGGGCTGTCTCCCCTGGGTTCTGCTGCCTCTGCAGGGAGGGTGAGGTGTGGCACAAACTCAGGCCAGGTGCCATATTGTAACCTTCTCATTGGCCGAGAGATGCGTCCACATGGGTGTGAGAGGGTGCTGGTGTGACCAGGAATTCCTGTTCCCCACTTGACCACAGTCTGTCCTTCTAAAAGCAATAATAATAACAGATAAGATTTATTGAGAGTCTGCCATGTGCCGGGCTCTGCAGGGTCTCTTTTAATCCTCACTACAATCCAGTGAGATGGTTCCTCTGAGGCTTAGAGAGTTTAAGTCGGTTGCCCAAGGCAGAGCTTGCACTCGCTCCTTACTCACATCTTTCAGACTCCAAAGCCCATGCTCTGACCCATGGTGCCATCTTGCAAAAACCTGCATTGATTGTAGCTGCCCTGGCCTGTGTCCTGAGGCCTATTGTGACCTGGTGTGGAACACCCTCAGATGGGGTCGTGGCCTGGCATGGGACCCCTCAGATGGGGAACTGGCCAGAGCCCACCCACTCCCTTTCCCCATGTCCCTGCTCGCTCCCCAGTAGGACGGGTAGTCTGAGGTGTGGTCCTGGGCAGCGGGGAGGGTCTGTCCACCCCCAGTAACTGATGGCTGAGGGAGCTGGGACTCCTATGCACCCCTCAGAGGTGCCGGCCACTGACTGGCCTCCCACCCACAGTGGGGAGACAGTCATGCCAGAATTTTTATTTCCCTTTCAAGGAAACCTTATACAACTGTCAGGCCAGGGCAGGACAGCTCAGGTAATTATTTTGAGCTTTAGCTGTCGGCTCCCCAAAGAGCAGAGGTTATGCTCCTGGGACGGCCAGCGGACACAGCCATGTCGTGTTCTCTGGCTAGTGACAAGGGGTGGTGTCTGCTTGGCTACAGATGGGTACCTGCTGCAGCTGTGGGCGCCCATGGCCCGAACAGAAGTCAGACTGTGTCTGCTTGCAGAGAGACCTTGGCAAGGCACCCCAGGCTGGCACCAGGGGGCAGACGAGACCTACTGGTAACGTCCAGTGTGGAACTACTTTTTTTGTTTTTTTCTGGCAGCCACAGGAGATGTTGAAGAGGATGGTGGTTTATCAGACAGCATTCAGACAAGTAAAATGATACCCGCCATGTGTTTGGGGTCCTCCCCACCCCACCCCCGTCTCTCCCACTCTGTGCCTGACTTCTTTCTCTCTGGAAGTGCCGGATCCACGGCGGCCCCACGCACCGTCTGCCAGGGAGCCTCAGGCCAGAACCGTGTCCCCCGTTGCTCGTGGCAGGGGTTGGGAGGATTTCATATCAGAGGGGACCCAGGGCTTGTCAGACCCCATGCTCAAGCTGAGAAAGCAGCGGGACCCCTGGCTGCTTGCCCTTTTTGCTGCTGTTTGGCCAAAGAGGAGCAGGGCAGAGGGAACCCTCAGAGGGTCCCAGAGGCCAAGGTGGGCCCTTGCTCCAGCCCTAGGAGAGAGGGCAGGGGCTGCCTTAGATGTCTCCCTGCACCTTCCTCTGTCTTGTCCCCTGCAGCTAGATCAAAGCTTCACCAAACCCTTCCTGACACTGAACCAGCATTAGGGAGGAAGAGGTGGCTCAGGGCCTCCGTCTGCCCAGGGTGCTCCTGTGCATAGGGACGTGGACGTCCTTGCTGGCCTCTGAGTGGTATCAGGCAGGCAGCCACTATCCTCCTTGCCCCCTGAGCCAGCATCGGCTGGCTGTTTCATCATGATGAAAGAGACCCCAAGACAAAAGAGATCTTGCAGCCAGCCCTGCTCCCCTCCCTCCCCTCCTTACTGGTAGGCATCATCAGACTGCAGGCTGACTTGACCACAGGCAGGAGCAAAAGGGAGGTGTCGCTGTGCAGTGAGACGTAGGTGTCTGCAAAAGGGGCTGCTCGGGGGTTGGTGGGGATGTGGGGATTTGTAAATTTAATCGTTACAACAACCCTTGGAGCTAAGTGCTGGTATTATCCCCATTGTACAGATGAGAAACTGAAGCAGAGAGAGGTAAAAACAGGCCCTCGATGGCACAGCTAGTGTCAGTCCCTGGACTTGAATCCAGGAGGTTGTGCTCTGCAGTCTGTGCTGGTAAATGCCACGCCGTCCTGCCTCTCAAAGCACGGCCATTGCTCAACAGGCATTTGAGGACCTGGTCGTTTAGGACACAAACAGCCTAGGCTGCAGGCTTGGAGTCGGACCCCTGCTCCCCTGCCCACTGAGTGACCCTGGGCATGACTATCACCTCTATGGGCATGAATGTCCCCTCTCTGGGCCTCAGTTTCTTTGTTTGTTGAATGAGGGGTTGGGCTCCCTCTTTAGGGGCCGACCAGCTGTAATGGTTTGTGAATCTCCCATTTAAATTCTTACAAGACTCAAGTACCTGCCACCTGGCCCATCCCTGAGAACAGGCTGTCACAGGGTCACAGAGGGCGAAGGCCCATAGCCAGCACTGCCCAGCCTTCCAGAAGAAACAGCCAGGGGTAGGCAGGGCCCCTCGGTGAAAGAGCACCACTGCCTGACACCCCTCTCCCCGTGGATCTGCCACGTCCCTCCTTCTGTCTGCTGCGCCCGCTCCCACCTGGATGTGGCCTCAGAACTGAGCCAGGCCCGTGGCCTCTCTGGGGTTGAGCCTGGGAGATGAAGGCCAGTGAGGAGGGATGGCAGGCGGATGCTCAGGGATCTCCCTGCTGATATTTGGCCCTCATCTTGTTCCCAGAGCTTGGTTGCTGCCTGCTGGGCATAGGCGGGGTCTGTGTTCTCCCCACCACACTGACCACAGGCCCCAGGGGACACTTGGTGTGGTCTGGGGACCTGTGTGCTGAGGGTGGCTCCACTCAGTCTGGGGAGGCCTGGTGGGCACCTGCCACAGGGCTCTCCTTCGCTTCCACCCCTGCCCCGTGGGGACTAGCCACGGCTTTGCTGATCTGGCGCTTGGCATCCCAGCCCCTGGCTCCCGCTCACTGTGCGTGACTCCTGAGCAAGACCGTGTGTTCAGGCTCTACCCCCCTTCACCTCACTGTCTTGTTCCTAAATCTTGGGGCCATTGTCCTCACAGCAGCCCCCATCAAGCCAGGTCCCCTGAGCTGTGTGTTCCCCTCCTCTTCCTCCGCTTACTAAAGGGCCAACCTGGGCTCCCCAGAACCTTCTAGGTAAGCATTGCGACTAGGCCACCATAGAGCCTCATCATCACCCACCTTCTTGCTTAGTGACTCTTGCCTCTCCCTCGGCTATCCCGGGGCTGGTTTCCCCAGGAAGAGCAGCACGGGCCCTTCTGTGGGGCCAGAGCACGGGGTGGAGAAGCGCTGGGCTTCATCCCCTGTGCCCCGGGCGCCACCTCGAACAGGAACTTGGAGGAGAGGAGTTGTGCCCTTGAGGACCTGAGGCTGGGGATGAGACTCTCGGCGGGGCAGACACTGCCTGTCCAGGCCATCTAGCTGGCGGTGGTGCCCCTGAGGCCCCAGATGCCCACCTCGCTGTAACGGGGCTCCGAATGCTTCCTGCAGCTTCCTGCTTGTGCCCGAGCAAGGGTGCTCTGGCTGCGGGGCTGCCAGCCTCCTCCCTGCATCCCACCCAGGCCACGCCGGCCCCTCCTCCGTTGGATTCTGAGCATTCACCCTCTTCCTCCTCTGCTCTGAGCCTCGAGGGCCTCTGCTCTATCCCCCTGAACACCCCCGCTTTGCTTCCAGGACTTCCGGAAATATGAGGAAGGCTTTGACCCCTACTCCATGGTAAGAGTTAACTCTCCTCTTCTGGGAAGTGGGTCAGAGTATTTGCTACTGGTGCGTCTGGGCTCTGGGGTCTGGGACGAGGCCGGGGCGCATGAGGAGCCCTGAGGACACCCCAGCTGCTCTCTCCTGGCGAGGCTCCTTCCGGATGGCACTCCAGTGCCAACTGTATGGTGTGCATGCGCGTTCGTCCATTGTCCCCCGTGGGGCCTGGGATCCCAGCTGAAGACCAGTGGGGGTTGGGCAGGGAACGGTCCCCTGGGCTGTGTATTCTGCTGGGTCCAGTGTCCCCCAGCTGACTGGCTTGTCCTCTCCACCCCTGCTCCCACTGCCACCCTTCAGGCCAGCTCAAAGCTCCCACTGTCTTTTCTGTCTAGTTCACCCCGGAACAGATCACAGGGAAGGATGTCCGGCTCCTGCGCATTAAGAAGGTACCTGGGCACGTGGAGCAGGAGGTGGGGGGTGGGCCACCCTCGTTCCCTGCCCCTGCCCCCCTGCGCCTTGGTTCCTGCTTCTCCTATTCTTGAGGTGACTCCAGGGGCCCCTCAGGTCCCCACTGTCCTCCCCCGTCTCCCGAGATGCCCCCTCCTGGGACAAGGCTGCCCACCCAGCCCCCGCTTAGTGTCCAGGCCTCATTTTCTCCCAGTGGCACCGCTGATAGCCCCATGGTGCCTCCTGCTCTGGCCGTGGCTCTGTCAGGAGGCTCCTTGGTGCCCAGGTGCCCACAGGCTGCTGTCTGCTTGGCTCCCTAAAGCCTGTTTTCCTCTCACCAGGAGGGATCCTTGGACCTGGCCCTGGAAGGCGGTGTGGACTCCCCGATCGGGAAGGTGGTCGTCTCTGCTGTTTATGAGGGGGGAGCCGCCGAGCGGCATGGTGAGTGGGGACAGCCATGGCCCTGTGTGGGGGTGCAGTGCTCACACAGGGCCCTCCAGGAGAGCAACAGCTCCCTACTCGGAGTGGGCTGGCAGTGGGCTGACGTTGCTCAAGAATGCCCACCCGTCCAGCCACTATCAGTCCCACCCGTCCAGCCACCTGTCAGTCCCACGTGTTGCCTGAGGGCAGGCGATGGTGTCAGGACCAAACCAGACACCATCCTGCCCTCCAGGGGCTCCCTGGCCAGTGGTGACCATGCTCAGAATTGCCAGGGACTGACAAGCACAGCACAGTCTGCTGAGGGCTTCCCGGGAACTCGGGGTGGAGGAAGCCATGGCAGCCCTGAGAGAAGGCTCCTCGGAAGGGCAGTGCCTGGCTGAGCTGCGGCCAGTGCTGGCCGTGTGAAGGTGAGAAAGGCAGAGAGAAACCCTCGAAACCTGGCCTGTCATTTCAGCGATGACAAGAGCCACACATGTATTGAGAACTAACGATGTGCTGGATGCTATTCTAAATACCTGGCACATAATCCTCTGTGGAAGTTTTGTGTATATTAACTCATTTAATTCTCATAACAACCCTGGAAGTAGGTACTGTTATTATTCTCATTTTGCAGCTTAGAAAACTGAGGCACACACAGGTTAAAGCAGTCGCTGAAGGACCCACAGCCAGTAAAAGGTCCAGGCAGTTTGGTGGTGAGGTCCTGTGCAGGCTTATCCCCTCCCCGAGAGCCAGAGCACCCCCTAAACACGCACACACACTCTGTCTCTTTTGAGGCATGATCTTGCTTTGCGTGTATCCCCTTAGCAACAAATCAGCCTCTGCTGATGCGGAAAGCCTTTGCAGACCCCAGACCCCGTCTCTTGCTTCACACTATCAGCCCATTCACCTGCCAGGCATGTCAGAAACTCCGTTAGTGATTCCTTCTTCCAAGTCAGGGAGGCCTGGGCACCCCAGGGCGGAGAAGCCCCAGGCCTCCTACCTTCCCGGGCTAGAGCAGGCAATCGTAAGATCAGATCCCTTCTGGCAGTTGTGGGCTACAGTCGGGCTCTCGCACCAGCTGGAGGTGGTAAAAGGTGAGGGCCTGGGGCAGGAGACAGAGAGAAGGGACAGCCAGCTGGTGGCTGGCAGCCAGGCTTCTGTGGTTACCAGGGCAGGGGTGGGCACTGCGAGCCTTGGGTGCAAGTCCAGCTCTGCACCCTGGCTTCAGTGGCCTCAGGCCACACTCAGCTTTCATTCCAGCTCGAGGAGGCAGGACCTGCTCAGCGAGGCAGCTGCCCTGGCCCCCACCCTCCTCCTCTGTCCTCACTTCTGTGCCAACTAGGGGAGGGGTTGCTACTTGGCCCAGGGAAGCCACCTGCGTGCTGTGTCTAGCACGGAGAGAGGACCAGGATGGATGAGTGACTCTCCTGGGTCCTCCCCACTTACCAAGCCCCAGCCCAAACACTGCCCTATTGCCCCTAAGTCTCCATCTTAGGTTTGAACAAAATCCCCAGTCCCACTGTGCAGAGGACACTGCTGTCTACAGTGTGGTCCTGCACTGCTTTGGACCTGCCAGCAGCTGGTGGAAGTTTCCCCAGGAGCACATTGTTTAAGCCACCACAGCTGCCATCATCAGTAACACACACCACATTCCCATGGGCCTTCACACCCACAAGGTTTCTGGCTGATCTATTCCAACGTAACCTGGAGTGCTCTGTGGACCTCAGGACTGGGGGAAATTCCTCAAGATAGAGCTCCAGTGTCGAAGAGGTATAGGAAACTGTGTACAATCTGTTCACTTCTTGGACAGCTGCAGTGCATATTAGCATATTCAAGACTCTGACAAGTCCTGCAGTGAGCAACTATTTAGCTTACGACTCAGTTTCCCCAAAATTATTAGATCACTGGAAAGTTTATCCAATAACACCTTTTAACTGCATTCATTTTTTCAACAACTATCTACTGAGTTCCTTTTCTGTGCTGGGTATCATGTGAAGCACCAGCAATAGAGTGGAGAACCGAAAAGACAGTCCCTGTCCTGGTGAAGCTGACAGTATGGTGGGAGACTTCACTGATAAACAATGAACAAATAGATTTATGGTTACAAATTGTGAAAAATGCTGTGTAGGAAAAGACTGGGATGCTGTGAGAGAATAATAGGAAAGACCTACTTTAGGCTGAGTGGGGTCAGAGAAGCCCTCTCTGAGGAGGAGACATTTCATCTCAGACTAGAAGGAGAGAAGAGAGAAAGGGGGAAAGCATTCCAGATGGAACAGTATGCAAAGGCTCTGAGGCAGGGAAGAGCTTGGCACGCGCAGGGACCCGAAGCAGAGCAGCGCTGCTGGGCAGCAGAGGAACAGTTTGCAGAACTCACTCAGGTCTCTGATAACCTCACTGGAAATGCAGGTCTGTCTCCCTCTGCAACAACAGAGGCCCATACAAGAGCTGGGTGGCAATGATTCATCATTTGTGTCATTCTACTGAGCTGGGGTGAGGGTGTGTGGCTGGGGTGGGGAGGAAATGCTCTTTGAGTAACCAGGTGGGTAGTTTCCCCTGTGCCCTGGGCCCACGTGAGCTTTCAGAACCCAAGGTCAGACCTCTTCTGTGGCCCCACAGTGATCCCCTTTTGCCAAGCTCTGGGCCAGGCACATGTCACATACAGTCCAGTGGGCCAATCAGCCTCATCTTCCTGCAGGTGGCATTGTGAAAGGGGATGAGATCATGGCGATCAATGGCAAGATTGTGACAGATTACACTCTGGCTGAAGCTGAGGCTGCCCTGCAGAAGGCCTGGAACCAGGGTGGGGTAAGAACAAGCCCCTTCCACCCTCCCTCCCTTGCCTGCCTGCCTCAAACCCTGGTCTGTGCAGCTAGGCCTTACAATTGGGATGCCCCATCCCATGGCGGGTGTCTAGGGTCCAGGCAACTGTTGGGTAACACCCACATGCCCTATGTAGCCAATGGTCAAAATCTAACAACATGGAATTCAGAAAAACAAATGTCAATTTCTGACCTTGAATTCAAAAAGCCAATGGTACAAACCAACTCCAGAAGACTGGGTAGGGCAGCCCTCCCAAGAAAAAGACTTAACGTCTTTTCTGAGTGCACACGGAACAGGAATCAAGAGAGTTCTGGGGGCTACTAGAAAGCATTAACAAAAGTAGAGGGCCCAAGATGAAGGACGGGCTGGTGGTAATCTGCTCTGTGCTCATTAGACACCCTCCTGGGTCAGGGCCACCACGTAAGGTCTCCCAGGCTGTGCACTGCACAATCCGAGGGGATGCCCTCCTACAGACTGTAGTGTGAATGGTGCCCGCTCATATTGTGCAATGCGCAACCTGTGCAACTGTATGCAGGCAGCCGAGCCTGAGGTATTAAGTTCAGTGCCAAGGAAGCTGACCAGATGGGCCTGGGACCCACATGAAGGGATATGGAGAAGAGAAGACTCACGGGTAACATGATGACTGTCTTTGATTATCTGAAGGGCTGCATTAGGGTAGAGGGAGCAGAAATATTCTCTGTGATTCTTGAGGGCAGAACTAGATTGGATGGAGGGAGGTCCTGGGGAGAGAGAGAGATTTGAGGTCAATGTTAGGAGCTATCACATGGTAGAGGGGCCCAGTGATATTTCAGATACTTCTCAATGGATACACCCAAGCCAAGGAGTAATGACATTGAGGGGATTCAAGTGTTAGGATCAAAAAGCTAGGCCAGAAGTTCTCCAATTGTCTGTGCATGAGAATCACCTGGGGAGCTTGTTAAAATACTGCTTCCCAGGACCCACCCCAGATTTCCAGGGGCCAAGTCCATGAGTTTACACTTTTAAGAAATTCCCCTAAGTAATTCTGAGGTTACTTCCTGGCCCTGGTCTATGGATCAGCATTTGGGAACTTAGTGTCATTTGAGGGCCTTGCAACCCTGGCCTCTCTGGTTCTGAAGCCTCAGACACTGGACTCTTCCCCAGACCTTGGGACCTCACAGTGGGCCCATCTCCAGCAGGAGGACCTCCAGCCCCCCACTGTGGGGAGAAGGCCCCAGCTGGCTGATCCTGGGCCCTGGTGCCCAGAAATGAGAATGGAGTACCAGGGCCAGACCACCATCCACCCCGGGGCATGCCCCAGAATCACACAGTCTCTCCCCACAGGACTGGATTGACCTCGTTGTTGCTGTCTGTCCCCCCAAGGAGTACGACGATGAGCTGTAAGTGTGTGCAGCCCCCTGGCCCACCACCACCTATTCCTTCTCCAGAACCTCTGCCACCTTCCTCCAGCCCACCGCACCCAGCCTGAGCCTTCACTCAGCGAGAAGGAATGGCCCGAGCACACAGCTTCTCGTAGTCAGAGCCCCTAGAAAACTCCTGGGCTAGAGAAATCCTAACACACTGCCCTCAAGTACTGTCAGAGCTGCCTTCCAAGATGTCTTGTCCAAATTCTTCTTTACATATGGGAAACTGAGGCTCAAGGTCTCAGACCAAGTAAGCAGATGAAGTTGGGACAGAGACTCGGGATTTTTGATTGCCCACTCAGAACTTTATCCCCTGCACTGTTATGAGATAGTTTAAAGATTTCTCTGTCCATCGTTCACTCTCTGGAAGGCCTTCCTGATGTCTAGCTCTATGCACTTATGCTGTATCTCTAGGCAGCCAAGACCACAGGCTTTTGTCCCCACCTGTGAGATCTCCAGGGAGCCTTGGATCTTTGATGTCTTTCTCTGTGAGTCCCTGTGTGTCTGTATCTGTTTGGGTCTCTCTGTGTTCTCTCCTCCTCTCTCCCTGTCTTTCCCTCTGTCTCTTTCTCTCCTCATCCTTCCTGTCATTCTCTCTCTCCCTCATCTGTCCCTCTCTTTCCCTTTCACCCCTCTTCCCTATCTCTTTTCCTCTTTCGTTTTCTTCTTTCCTGTTTCTCTCTGTCCCTGGCTCTAAGTCCCTGCTTGTCTGTCTTTGTCACTCCGCATCTATTCTTACCTATCTCTCCCTGCCTCTGCAGTGTCTCCCCTCCGTCTTCACCTCATCACATCCCTCCCCCTGGCCACCCACCCGCCATCCACACACTCCCCGCTCACACCCCTGCTTGCCTGGCGCAGCTGTGCCTGCTTGCTCCCCAGCCAGCAGAGGCTGAGTTCTGTGCATGTCTCAGAGAGACCAAGGTCTGCTTGCTCCTGATTCTGGAACCCTGGGGCTGGGCAGAACCCGAGGCAGGAGCCAAGTGAGAGAAGATGTCCAGCGGCACTCTCTGCCTGGGAGTAACCGAGCCCTGTTTTGTGTTTCCCACTCTGCTCTGTGTATGTAGCTCTTCTCTTCCCTCCTCCGCAGCCGAAAGCCCCCAGCCGGTCCGAAAGCTCCTTGAAGACCGTGCTGCCGTGCACAGACAGGGGTTCCTCCTGCAGCTGGAGCCCACGGTGAATAGGCAGGCAGGCCACGGGGCCCTGGCTGTCCACGCTGCGTGCAGTGGCCATCTGCTGCCCATGCTGTCGGCAGGTTCTTTGGACTGGTGTCTGGAAGGGTGCACAAGATGCCATCCCTGCAGTGCCACTTAGGGCCTGCTGTTGGCCACACTGGAATTCTGCTGGACTCAGAGGCCCTCCATCTCTGGGGAGTGGTGCAGAGCACTTGCTTGGGACCTGGTGTCCTGACTCACCACAGCCCTTGGGACTTGCCTTGGGTCCCAGGCAGCACCCACATGAGCAGGATGGAGCACTGAGCTCTGTTCTCTGCTGGGTGCAGACAGTGCCTCAATGTAGGCATGCTGGGCGGAGAGAGACCACAGGAAGCCCAGCTGGAATGTCCCCCAAGAAGTGTCCTCAGCAAAATGTGGCTCCCTTGCCTGTGAATACCACCCTGCTGGGGGCCCCTGCTCCACCCTGGCCCCCTGCTTGGGCAGAGCCAGGGCTATTGAGAGGTTTTTAAGGCTGGTCCAAAGAACCAGGGTTGGAGGATTAGGGTTGCTCATGTCCTGTTGTGCCCTGTTGTGGCCTGAGCCCTGCTCAGACCAACTGTCCCCTGTGCCTTCTCCATCCCTTGGCTCCAAGCTCTATCTGTGGGACATACCGTGGAGCCCAGCTTCAGGACGTGTTTCTGCCCTGTGACAGGGCTGTGCCCATGGACAGAGCTAGCAGGTGGCTGTGAAACTGGTGTTTGGTGTGGCCTGAAGCCTACAGCTGGCAGCGTCTGGGGCAGACCCAAGCCTGGACTTGTTGACTTTTCTGTTACAAGTTTCCCAAAACATTAGGGCCTCATGCTTCCAAGACAGTTGGCCTACTATACTGTGGCTTCTGGGAAAGCCTAAGTGGCCCTATGTTTTCTGTCACTTGCTCTTTGCAAGGGACCCCCACCCCTCCTCCTCCCAGAACCCTCCTCTCCCATCCCGGACGTCCCTTCTGTGATCCCCCTGCCTCCTGCGTGCTGTGGCCGTGGCTGGAGTGTAGCCCCTGCAGCAAGAGGGGCCTCGGGCGTTGGCCGGGCCTCGTGCTGCCAGGGTGGCTGCTCCCCTTTGTGGGGCCTTGCCCTGAGCTGAGTGTGCGTCCACAAGGCCTGCACCTGCCTGCTCTGTTTCCTCTCCCCCACAGGACCTTCTTCTGAAGTCCAGAAGAAGAAACCAAATTCAGCCCTAGAAGACGATGAGCTCTGGCCCCACGTCCTGAACACAAAGCCTCGGAGCAGCTGAGAGAGGCCGGCCGACCTGCAGGCACAGCAGGCAGCCCTGGACACCTGCACCCAGCACCCGGGAATTTCACACTCCCTTTGGCCGGAACCGGGGCTGGCTGAGGAACACATTTGGGCCACCTTTCTGAAGGCCAATATGGAGAGGAGGGTGCAGCCAGCGGTTTGGAGAGGGCCTCTGGGATTTGGGATTCATTTCTTTTCTCTGGCTGGGGGAATTTTGTCTCTCCCAGCCCTGGGGGACTCCTCCTTTGAACTCTAATAAGACCCATCTCCTGATTCCCTCTGCATCACTCTGCCCTGGCCCCTACTGTCATTGCTGCTAGGATTGCTGTCCCAAACCTTACTCTGAGCTCATTAATAAAACAAACAGATTTCTTTTCCAGCTTATGGGAGTGAGTATGGATTTGGGAAGCAGATTCACAGCTGTCAAATAAAAAACCATAAGGTTTTGGCTCCTATTCAGGGGTGAGAAAGAGATCCCAGCGCTGTGATCTGGGTCTGATGTGAAGGACGTGATCAAATGGCCAGGGCGGGCTCGGAGCAGAGGGCTGAGGAAGCAGGAGACCGGCTGGGCCGGGCTTCGGTGTCATCTCGGCAGAGATGGCAGGAAACGAAATCCGTGTGGCAGGGACTTTGCTCAATTGCAGAAAGCATAGCCGAAGGCAGGATCCCCAAATTGTCCTCAAGGTGTGGGGTTCCCCAGCTTCTCTCAAGGACATCATGGCCACAGCTGCTTTTCCTGAGGTCACCAAGACAGCAGATGAGGGACGCAGGTCCACTCCCTCCATGAAACCGCTCATGGGAGAGGAAAGGGCAGGAGGCAGGAGGGCGTAACTCCAAGGGCCAGCAGGGGGTGAGTCAAGGTCCTCCTGGTTACAGGGACCAGGACACTAGCTGCAGGGAAGACGGTGGGCTTGTGTCAGTATAGGCATGTCACAGAAACCCAAGACCAGGAGACGCAGTGTCCCTGGCCTCTCGAGATTGGGAGCAGAAGTTGGCTCTGATTTAAGGATTCTTGGGGGAGCAGCTCTCTCTGTCCCTCGGTGGCCGCCTCACGGCCTCTCAGCTTCTTGCTGTGTTCCGCCGAGGCTCCCGGCTCTGCCGCCAGCTTGCTCTGCTTCCTCTGAGCTCAGCTTGAACTTGGCCGTCATAATCATCCTCCTCACTCTAGGCAAACGCCCGGCTAGAGCTCAGGCACCAGCTGACTCCATCTCTATTTCCCAATTCCAAGTTCCCAGGGCAGGCTCTGACTGGGCCAACTCGCCCGAGTGGACAGCCCTTGGGGCAGGGACCATGCCAGGTCCAGTCAGCTGTGGCTGGGTCGGGTCACGTCCCACCTGGCGTGGATGCTGAGGCAGCAGGCACTGTGGGCAGCAAGCCACGCCCTCCACCCCCTTGAAATGACCCTTGCGGGGTGCATCCTTCCCCCCAGACCCTGGGTGTCCAAAGGAAAATGACTGGGGTCCCAAGGAAAGGCGGTCTGAGGGCAGAGTGCCTCATGCATGAGGGGCCCCAGGAAAACACCTTGCTGTGGTGGACACTGCAGGGAGCCCCTCGGGGACACCCACTGCCCACTCACTGGGTCCAGCCTGATGTTCAGCCGAGTCCCCACCACGTACCACAAGGCTGCAGCCCGAGCTGGACCCTGAGGACTTGGTGATAAAACAGACACACTCCCTGCTCCCAAGGCCTCCCTGGATCACAGCAGGGGAGGGGCTCAAACAAAACTACCATGTGGGACGGAAGGAAGCCCACGGGAGGAGCAGAGAGAGAGAGAGCGGAGCTGCCGGACTTTCCCAGTGCAGACAAAGCCACAGTGACCTCCAAAGAACCGGCTCCCAGAGACAGCAGCCCCTTGGAGGAGTTCCCTGCGTTTTCTTATCTGGTGCCTGACCTGGCTCTGGAGATGATTCTGAAACCAGCAAGGAGGGAGGTCCTATTTGCTGACACCTACTACGTGCTAGGCCTGGGCTGAACCCCACGTCTGCCGTCTCAAACTGCAACCCCTGAGATGCATGCACGGCCTTCCCAGGAGCCTGGTGACAACAGCCCACACTTAGGTGGCACTGACTGTCTGCCAGGTACTGTTCTCGGCACTAAGCTCATCAACTGGGGTCCCCTCAGCAACTCCACGAGGCAGGTCCTATTATTATCACCAACCCATTTTACTGAGAGAAGCTTGATATACAAATAGGTTAAGTCACGTGCCCTAGGTCACATGGTGAAGAGGAAGGGCTGAGTTCCAGCCTGGGCCCTCCGGCCCCAGAGACTGCATGTGCCCTTCTGTGTGGGCTATATATAGGGCAGGGCCACCCACGCTGGAATGTCTCCAATTCTCCCCACGATTGAAGAACAGTGGATGTTCTGCTGTTTGGCAATGGTCACCTCCTCTTGTGACCTACAGGTGCCACTGCTGAGGCCTTCAGCTTGCAATGCTGGGAACCTCGCCATTCGAAATTCACCTGCAGCTGCAGTGAGTTTGTCGGCGCTTATGAGGACTTGAGGAGTGGGACGATAAAAGGCTTTGGCTCCTGGTTAGAGGAGAAGGGCGGGGAAGGTGTGCACTGGGTAGGGCAGGAAAGGTGACAGATGGGAGGCTGGGGACGTGGGTGACATAGTCCTAAGCCTTAAGGTCACCAAGGGCTGGCAGGGTGCGTGGGCTTCAGTGGGCTTTTCTGTGACTCACTCTTCATTGTCATCAAGGAAATCAACTCTCATTAGAAAGTTTTCCCATGTTGGACCCAGAGTACACAGCTCTCCTCAGCAGATGTTGTCATTAACCAGGTGAGAAAATCCAAAGAATTTTTATGGGGAGAGGACCTAAAGCAGTTCCTGAATCGTGTTGGGGGCCATGAGGGGCTCTGCGGAGGCCAGAGTCCACAGGGGGATGGGGCCAGACGTCAGGGTCCACTTCAGAGACCAAGGCTGAGCATGCAGGGCTAAACCTACCCAGGCCAAGGGCTGCCCTGCATCACCCACTCCCTTCCACGCACGTGGCCGACTCACTATCCCTGCCAGCCTCTCTAACCGGCCAGCCAGGCGGCCACCAGCAACCCATCCAGTCTGGCCTGCAGATGAACGTTGTTTGCCACCCCAGACGCCAGCCCCTGTCACTAAATATTCAGGAAAATTGAGGCCAAGGAGGGGGTGACTCTTCAGCGTCCCCTGTAGTTGGTGGCAGAGTTGCCCTTTCTCTGCGCCGCACAGTAGAAACACAAACCTAAAAAGCCTGGGGATTTGAGGATGCCCTTGACTCTGAACTTCTGGCATCCTATCCACCTCATTGCAGTTGCTTTCCACAGCCCCTCCCCAGGGTTGGCCGCACTGGCTTTGAGCCTCTCACCTCTGCATCTGGAAGTCGGAGGTGAAAAGGCTGAGGCTGCGGCCTCTGTGCTTCTAAGACACTCCCTTTGGGCCTGTGCGGGCTGGGAAGCTTGTTCTCTCTTGCCCAGTTCCAGCCTAATTCTCAGGACATTTGGATAAGAACCTGTTTCCAGAGCTGAGAACCCTGTTCTCTCCTGTCCCTGCAATGACAATTCCCAGCTCCCTGGGGCCCAGGCTGGCCATGCCTCTGTGAGAACTGGAGGGCAGGCACAGCCCCCTGGGGAAGAAGGTGGGGCTGCCCGATGCAGGGAGAGGGCAGAGGGCTGCAGTTGTCCTCCTGGGGCTTGGGGTTTGCTGTCCAGGAGCCGCTGCTGGTCTTAGTAGGAAAAAGATGACTGCTAATTCTAGGTGTGTCAAGCGCTGTGCTGAGCTCTAAATGTGCAATGACTCATTTAGTCATTACAACAAACCCTATGCAGTAGACAAGCCCTTACCTTCACTGAGGAAACTGAGGCACCAGGCATTAAGCGACATGCCTGAGGCTAAATAGACAGTAAGTAGCAGAGCGGGCAGGGTGGCTCCAGGAATCCACATCATCAATCGCTGTGCGATCCTGCTTCCAGTAGATGGCAAAGGACATACAGAATCTGATTTCAGGAGCACCAGGAAAATCTCCAGCTAGAAACTAATTCCTCTCTGTTTCTATTTTCTTCCTGCCTGGTCATGTCTTTCCCACTGCAGAGTGAACCAGCCAAAGCCTGAATCACATCTTCTCTGCCCTGCTTAAAAGTCTTCAATGGCTCCCTTGCTGTTCTCAGGAAAAAATCCAAACTTCTCAGCCTGACATTCAGAGCCCGAAATCCCCTCCCCCTCCCCCCCTCCCCAATTTCTCCAGCCCTGTTTCTTGCCAATCACTTCCTCTGCTTCAGCCACTTCGAACTCTTCCGTTTCCTTGGCCTGCCATGCTCCAGCATGTCTCTGTGTCTCTGCACATGTTCACTTCACCCTGCCCTCTTTATGCCTACATGAACTCCTACGCATCCTTCAAGGCCTAGGCCAATTGTAAAAAGGGAGCACTGGGCCTGACACAGAAAGAGAGCTCAGTCAGTGTGAACTTACTGCTCCCTCCTCCGATGGACCCTTTGGGTTCCAAGGGACAGAAACTCAACTCAGGAGGACCATCAGAGTGAAAAATCCAGGAGTATTTGATGTCAGGTTTGTCTGGATTAAGGTACTAAAACAACGACATCAGGAATCTGTTCTGGCCTAGCCATCTGGATTAGTTAGGGGTCTCCAGAAAATAGAAGCAATAAGTGGGGGGAGAAAGTGAGAGAGAGAGAAAGTTTTTTGGTTTTTGTTTTTTTTAAAGAATTGGCTGCATAATTGTGGGGCCCAGCAAGTCCAAAATCTGCAAGGCAGGCCAGTAGGCTGGGGACCCAGGGAAGAGTTGATATTGCAGCTCGAGTTCAAATTCAGTCGGTTGGCAGAATGCCGTCTTCCTTAAAGGACATCAGTCTTTTTTCTATTAAGGCCTTCAACTGATTAGATGAGGCCCACCCACATTATGGAGGGTAATCACTCGAAGTCTACTGATTTAAATGTTAATGTCATCTAAAAAATATCTTCACAGCAACATCTAGACATGTTTGACCAAATATCTGAGTACTGTGGCCTAGCTATGTTGACACATGAAATTAACCATCATACCATCTCTTAACTCTTCTGGTTTCATTCCCAGACAGGCTCTTCCCATATGGTGCCAAGAGGGCCTCCAATGCTCGAAATGTAGTCTACCGGGCAGTGCAACCCCAGTGGAAAAAGCACACCTATGTCCTAATAGCTCCAGCTAAATCCTGAGTGTTTACTCTGATTAGCTCAACTTGGGGGTATGGCCACCCCTGATTGGTCAGATCTGGGTCACACATGCACCCATGGAGCCAGGAGTAGAAGTCAGCCCCACTAGTACCACGTGGACTAAGAAAAGGGGAAGCGTGGTTCCCAAAAGGAAAACTGGGGTGCCGTTACAGAAGAGGGGAATGGATCTGGGAGGGCAAAAAAGGGTGTCCACTAAGGATTTCTAACGCCAAAAGTGCTCTCCCTCCCTCCTTTCCTGCTGTTCTTCCCTTTTCCTCTCCCTGTGACCTACCCTGGAAGGAGCTTGTGGCTCAGGACACCAGGGGCTCACTGCCTTGGTGTGTGGCACCCTCACCAATTCCCAGCTGCCAGGGCTGGCTGCTTGGCCGCCTCTTGGGGACAAGAAATGGGGAAGTGAGAGGGTCTGCTATGATCACAGGACCCCCAAGGGTAAGATACATGGGTTCCAACACTTGCTCCCCAAATGTCCTGAGAAGTGAGAACTGAAATCTGACTCTGGCCACATAACTTAAATCTCTATCTTAGTCTCTTCAACTATAAAAGGGATATAAATAGAACTTACTTCATAGAATTGTGAGGATCAAAGAAATACAGATAAAGTGCTTAGACACAGTTCTTGGCTCTCAAATTAATGTTAACATTTTTAAAATCTGAGATGGATGCTACAGAAAGAGCAGCATGGGGCCCATCTCACTTCTGAGGATGGAGCTTCCTAAAGATGAGCTCTGAGGCTCCTTCCTCTGCCTCTGTGTGCCCCACAGTTATACCTATAGCAACTGGGAGGGGGCTCTCTCCCCTCCCTGCATGTTAAGTGCATGCCCACATGTACATGTTGGGTTTTTAATGTTCATCTTTATTAATTTTATCCTGAAGGCACACATGAGGTAGAACAGAGACAGATTTCTTGTCAATTACTCTACATTAAATAATAAATGTGGCTGTGAGCTAGGTCGATGCCGTGGCACTCTACTGGGGTGACAGAGCGAGACTCTATCTCAAAATGATAATAATAATTTAAAGTGTGTCAGCTCCCCTTGCCCCAGACCTTCACCCTGGGTGACGTGATGAAAGCTGAATGGAAAATTCTCCTACACGAGTGGCAGGGGGTTCCATACAAGAGGGATTTTCTCTATTTATATACAGGAGATACATAGCCTGTATATCTGCAGAGAATCTTGGATTCTCACCCTAACCTTTGGGAATATAAATGCCCAGGGAGATAGCGGTTCTGATCTTTCTGGCACCTTAGGGGCTTAGTCTAGGGACCTAGTCCTGGATGTGATGCTTTGTTCCCCTTGGGGAGATAAGATTTATTTTCCTTTTTTAAAAATTATGGTAAAATACATATAACACAAAATTTACCATCTTAATCAGCGCACCTCATCCTGGCAGGACTCAGTAGCTCACTCACTGCATCTGGAAAATCCTACCTCATCCTCCCCTTTCACCCTGGTATTCCCTTTCCCAGCCAGACTGTCTTCCATCACCTGTACAGACCGGGCCAACCCTCAAGGTCAGCTTTCACTCTAAAGCTTCCATCAGGTAACCTTTCCATGCCCAATCAACTTTTTTTTTTTTTTTAATGTATGTTTACCTTGTTTCCCTAGCCAGACTGTAAGCCCTGGAGGGCAGGGACTGTCTGTTATTATTCCTCATCAGGTGACAACGTGGTAGAGAGCAATGGTTGTCAAACTTCAGCTCCAGTCACAATCACCTGGAGGACTTGTTGAAACAGACTTTTGGACTCCACCCCCAGAGTTTCAGATTTAGTAGATTTGGGACTGATCTGAGAAATTTGCATTTCTAACAAATTCCCAGGTAATGCTGCTAGGCCAGGGACTGTGTTTTTAGAACCACTGGGTCCAGACCCAGCTGAATCTGGCTTCCAGTCTAGGCTCTGAATCTTACTGGGCTGTGTGAGCTTGAGCAAGAACCTTAGCCTCTCTGGGCTTCAGTTTCCTGAGAACACAATAATATTCTGCAGGGCTGCAGAGAAACCCAGCTGGCACACAGCAGGTGCTTAATAAATGCCCATTACGAACTGCTTCAGTTACAGATCCGAGCACCCACTGGCTGAGCCAAGTTATTTCCCCAATTAGGGGAGCAAGCACCACCTCAGCACCCTCTTCCCCCAACCCTTCCCACTAGGGGGCTGGCCTCTGGGACAGCAGAGGAATTTTATGTGTCTCTGGCTCCAGTGGAAAAGGTGTTGTTTCTCTCCAAACCACTGGGCTCACTCTTAACAACAAAACGTCGCCAGGCTCTGTCCTCTGCCCAGGCCCCAGAGCACTCGCATCATTAAATAATTATCTTCTCAAAGACACACTGGCTATTAAAAAAAAACTTAAAATTTAATATATTTACCAACTTGAATTTTTATTGTACATATTTTAGCTAAAAATAGATTTTGGCTCTACATGGGGCACTTCAGCAATGTTTCCTTAGAGGAAGTAAATGATAGGTCCTTGCTGTGAGTCTGCCTCTGTCGCTGTCTCTCCCACCCCCAACTCTCTCCCATGCTCCCTCCCTCCTTTTCAGGTTTCTGCTTACCTGAGTGGACAGGCCCTTCTCTGACCAAGCACCAGAGAAGGTTTTCCTTCTTCCTCCCCCTGCAGAATCAAGGTGCAGGCGTGCCCACACTTACTTCCACTTACACACCGAGTTTTCACCAGTGCACACATGTCTTAGTCCATTCCAGCAGCTATCATAAAAATACCATAATCTGGATGAATTATAAACAACAGAAATTTATTTCTCATGGTTCTGGAGGCTGGGAAGTCCAAGATCAAGGTGTCGGTAGATTCAGTGTCTGGTGAGGGCTTCCTTTCTCATAGACAACTGTCTTCTCACCGTAATCTCACACGGTGGAAGGGGCAAATGAGCTCTCTGGGGTCTCTTTTATAAAGGTACTAATCCCATTCATGAGGGCTCTGCCATCATGAACTAATTATCTCCCAAAGACCCTACCTCCTAATACTGTCACCTTGGGGGTTAATATTTGGGGGACATAGCATTCAGCCCATTGCCACAGGGAAGTCAGCTACATACATTATGTACAGGCACACACTCCGATGGCCAGCGCCAAATGAGAACAGTTCTGCAGATACTGCCTCCGGACAAGTCCTTCCACCCACCCTCTTCCACATGGCTCCCACTCTCCTTTCAGTCTTCCTCATTTACCCCACCCTTACCTAAACCCACCCTTATATCTCAGAAGGATGCCCCTAGTAGGAGCCTGGACTCTGCCACCTACTTTACTGGGTGGCCCTGGACAATGGAATTTTCCTCTCTGCCTTATCCTCACCTGTGTAATGACAATCATACCACCTGCCTTAAAGAGAGATGAGGATCAAACCAGACAATGCAATAAATGACTTGGCACTAGGTAGGAACTCAGTCAGCTGTAAGAAAATCAGTGTCTTGGGGTTTCAGGCAAGAAGCCCTCAGCTGATCGGACAGTGGAAAAGCTTGACTTGAGTGTCTCCTGTGTGCCGGGCTTTCTCACACACGTGGTCCATGAGGGAGAGGTTTTCTTCCTATTTTACAGCCGAGGCTCAGGAAGGTTGACTCGCCCAAGGTCACACAGCTGGTGGGGGTGGAGCTGGGGCCTGAACTTCCCCTAGCACAGAGTCTGGGTCCAGGCAGGTTCTGCTCAGGTGACAGGAACTGAGATGCCCCTGGGAAGAAGGGAGGAAGGTGACAAGGAAGGGAGGTTATTAAGCAGTGCCCCACTTCACCTGGCCTCAGCCCCAGCTCTGGCCAGGCCTCACAGCTGAGGCCATGCTGTGTCTGCCATAGGCATCTGTCAGGGTCCAGGCTGTGCCAGAGAGAGGCGTCCTCCTTGGCTTGGCCCTGATGGAGATTCTGCTGCAGTGTGGCCTTGGGCAGGGAGAGGGTTCAGCCAGTGCACCTCATGGGATTCCACAGCACCGGGCCAGGCTGTGAGCTGTCCTTGTGCAGCTCACATGCGTCAGTCCCTTCTGCCACTAACAGCAGCTGTCTCTGAAGCAAACACTGCAGGGTCATTTGTGTGCCTCCTTCACCCATGGGGTGATGGCCCGGTCAGCAGGGCTCCTTCATACTTGAATCCTCCCATCTGGCCCCCTGACTGATGCCAGCAACAGGACGAGGCCTTTCCTTTGGTTTCTAACACAGAGAAAAGGCAAAATGTACAGATATAAAGGTTTCTCTAAAGGTCTGTTCTTCGGGACTTTTGCTCCCTCCTTGGGAACCAACGTCTCAGAGGCAGAAAAGTCCTCACCCCTCCAGGGTCCTGCTGGGAAGTGGTGAACAGCACAGGCTTTTGAGCCAGACCGAGCAGGGTTTTGATTCTTTCTCTCCCCTTCCCAGCTGTGCAACCTGGGGAAAGTGGCTTAAACCTTCCTGAGCCTCAGTTCTCTCTGACAGTTGTGACGCCCAGGCAGGTCATTACATCATGTGTGAAATTTAAAACACATAAAGTAGCTGGCATATACTAAGCACTCAACACGAGTTGGTGAAACAAAAAGAACATCTCATCCCCTACACCCTCAGGAAGCTGTCTAGGAAGAGAGCAGGCTTGGGGTCCCTTCGCCTCCCTTGGCGAAGGGAGGCTTGGGAAAGCCCACATGGGAAGGCAAGCTGAAGGCAAGGCTGACCTGCTCTGGGGAGCATGGGCATGTCTTTAAAAAGAGGCCGTATGGAAGGAAGGAAGAGGAGGTGTGAGGCAACACACAAGGGAGAGACCACCGGAGGCACAGGAGAAGTGGAGAATTTAACTAGGCTTCTGCTGCGAGATGGTGAATTACGCCCTTCCACCTCTCTGTAAAGAATTCAGTAAAGACTTCATTTTTTTCATCACTGGACTGGGAGTTGGATCTTTTGGAAAATGCAACAAGAGGCTAAGTTTGACTTTAAGTTGCCTCAAGGGTGTACAGCAACCAGGCCATGCATGGGAGTTGCCCTTCTGGGTTATATACTGTAGGGAGGGTGATCTTGGACCAAAACTTAAGCAGGCAAGAACAAGAACCTAATTTAATTTCTATATCAAGCCCCTCTCCCCCAGGCTGTCAGAAACAACCTTGGCCTTCTTGGAGTTCTTTCCCCACCTTCCCAGTTACGTGGTGCCAAGAGACTGGGGAGGCCCCATCTCGTTCCTGCCTCATACCCCTACATTCCAGTATAGCCGAGGGTCCCTGCCTCTGTCAGTCTGGTGGCCCTGCCCTGAGGCAAGGGAACCTTTCTTCAAAACAGCCCTTGCATAGGTGCACAGCCTGTCCCCTCTGGGTGGCTGTCCCCCCTGCCACCCCTACAATAGGCAGGCAGGAGGCTGGGCACAGGCTCCCTCTCTCCAGAACTCTCTCTTCTTCCCTCCCGACATGGGGCAGGATGGAGATGAGAGGGAGGTCACTTATTCCTCCCAGGTTCCAGCGAGACATTCCGTCAATACCTCCATCCTCCCTTTTCCTGGTTCTATAGTCTTCTAAGTTCCCCTGCGGACATTAGCTTTGAAACACCTGTGTCCGGCTGCATAGTCACCTGCTGGAATGGGAGGGAAAGGAGACATCTTTCCAGGTCAGTAGAGGTTTATCCTCTGCTTTATTCTCTGCACTTGTTGCGCAGTGTTCCACAGTATGGGTAATACATGATTTTTGTTTTGTTTTGTTTTTTTAACCACTGTCGATCGGGGTTACTGAAAGTGTTCATTTCTTAAGATATCACCCCACTCCATTATGTCACCATTATCATCGTGATGACCCCCTCTGCCACGATCACGGGCACACCCCGTCCACCAGATAGAGGTGGGGCGCTGAGGCCTGAACACTATCAGAGCTGGAAGGGCCTTTTTGGAAGCTCTGCACCAGCCCTTTACCTGCGCTGCTCAAGGCCACGCCCACCCAGCAGGCCAATGAGAGTGAGAATCCAGTCCCGAAACTCCAGCCCAGGTTTTCCATTTTGCTGGGAGGATGGCTGGGAATTCTCAGAAGGGGGTACCCTTGCTCAGAGCAGGCTCCCAGGGTCTGACCTTCTTCCAGCTCCAAGCAGGAGGGTGTTGCCAGAGGTGGGGAATTACCAGAGACCCAGCACCTCCCCACAGAGACACACACAGCTCTGTCACAGACATAAATGATTTCACGTGCCACACGCGGCTCGGCATCTGTGTCTTGGACATCTTTCCACGTCAGCACGCATAACCCTCCTTTATTCTCTGTGCTTGCTCCACAGTGTCCCACAGCATGGACAATACCATGTTTTTTGTTTGTTTGGGTTTTGCTTCTTTCTTTCTTTCTTTTATATATATATATATAAATATATATATATTTATATATATAAATATATATATATTTCTTTTTTTTTTTTGAGACAGAGTCTCGCTGTGTTGCCGGGGCTAGAGTGAGTGCCGTGGCGTCAGCCTAGCTCACAGCAACCTCAAACTCCTGGGCTTAAGTGATCCTCCTGCCTCAGCCTCCCCAGTAGCTGGGACTACAGGCATGCGCCACCATGCCTGGCTAATTTTTTCTATATATATATTTTTTAATTGGCCAGATAATTTCTTTCTATTTTTAGTAGAGACGGGGTCTCGCTCTTGCTGAGGCTGGTCTCGAACTCCTGACCTCGAGCAATCCACCCGCCTCGGCCTCCCAGAGTGCTAGGATTACAGGCGTGAGCCACCACGCCTGGCCTCTTTCTTTCTTTTAACCAGCCTCCTATTGAAGGGCATTTGACAAGATTACAGCCCACACTACAGAGGAAGTCCTCCCACGCCGCCTTGTGCACCTGACTCTGCACTTTTCAAAGTAACTCTCGCAGCCACATGGACGGCAGTGTGGTGGGTGCCCTCTCTATAGAGCTAGGTGCAGGGAAAGGTGGAATTTGTCCACGGTCACACTGTGAGTTTGTGCTAGAGATGGCAAACACAGGTCTCCAGACCTAACACTCTCTTAGTCCCAGATGATGTTCTCTTAACAGTCCTTTAATCTTGGGTCCAGCTTAGGCTGGACTGGACTTTTTGTTTATTTTAAATAGCCCAGAAGAGTCAAGTGTATGGGTTGTACCAGGCACTGTGAGGTGAGGGAGAGACCACTAAATAACCCTCATTGACTGAGGGGCTGCCAGTGTGGTCACACAGGGCATGAAGTAGCTTGGATGTCTCCCCAGCTTACAAAGCACATTCACACCCATGATCTCATTTTAATCCTGGGGTTGGGGGTCTGTATTATCTTTTCCTTTTAGAAATGAGGAAACTGAAGTGCAAAATGGTGACTTCCCCCAAATCAGACAACCAGTAGTGGTAGAGCCCAGACTGGTAACCTCATGCTTTAAAAATAAACACATTATTTCTACTAAAAAGAAAGATAGCATTGCTGAAAGTGTGAAAAATCGAATTGTAAGTACAAAAACAAAATAATAACATTGCAGAAAGTATAAAAAAATTTGAACCGAACAAAAAAATGGAAGAAAAAATTTTGTTGGGTGACCATAGACATATCATCTCATCTCTCTGAACCTCAGTTGTCTTATTTTAAAGAAAGGGAATGATGATAACAACTGCAGCAATGGTAGCTAACACATACTGAGCACCACCCTCACCCATTTCCAAGTCTGAGCTTCCCCTGCAGGCTTGCATTCAAACACACATACGAGGGGACTTTAAAAAGTTCACAAAGGTCTGGGACATGGTGGCTCACAGCTATAATCCTTGCACTCTGGGAGGCTGAGGCGGGAGGATGACCTGAGGTCAGGAGATAGAGACCAGCCTGAGTAAGAGTGAGACCTTGTCTCTACTAAAAATTAACTGGATGTGGTGGCTCTCATATATAGTCCCAGCTACTCCAGAGGCTGAGGCAGAAGGATCACTAGAGCCCAGGAATTAGATGTTGCAGTGAGCTATGATGATGCCACTGCACTCTAGCTAGGACAACAGAGTGAGACTCTGTCTCAAAACAAAAAAATTTCATGGAAAAATGTAATTAAAACATAAAAATAAAAATGCAAACTTTATTTCTCAACATAAGCTCTATCAAGTTCAAGACATTTTTGTAAGAGATGATACCAGTCATTTAGTCCATCCGTAAAGATCTGAGGGTCCTGAAATTTAACCATGTCAATGCAGTCTTTTTTACATAAGTACCTGAAGAAAAATGGGTGCCCTTCACAGATTTTTTAAGATTAGGAAAAAAATAAGTAAGAAGGGGCCAAATAAGGACTGTGAGGTGGATGCCTAATGATTTCCCATTGAAACTCCCCCAAAATTGCCCTTGTTGAAAGGAACGGGCAGCAGCATTGTTGTGGTAGAGAAGGGCTCTCTGGTGAAGCTTTTCCAGGTGTTTTCCTGCTAAAGCTTTGGCTGACTTTCTCAAAACACTCTTACATTATATAATAAGCCGATGTCATCATTCTTTGTCCCTCCAGAAAGTCAACAGCAAAACGCCTTGAGCATCCCAAAAAACTGTAGCCATGACCATGCTTTTGCTCTGACTGGACCACCTCCACCTCTCCGTAGCTACTGCTTTGATTGTGCTGGGTCTTCAGGATCACTCTGGCAGGGCCATGATTCACGTCCTGCTACAATTCTTTGAAGAAATGCTTAAGGATCTTGGTCCTACCAATTTAAAATTTCCATTGGAAACTCCGCTCTTGTTTAAAGCTGATCTGGACACAACAGTTTTGACACTCATCAAGTAGAAAGTTTGCTCAACTTTGATGTATTGTTTGTGCCATTAATTGTCAATCCTCTTCAATTAGAGCACAAACAAGATTAATTTTTTCCTCGAAATTCATGTGGATGTGGGTGGCAAAAGAAAATTTAAAAAAAAAAGACATTGATGTGGATAGTCTGTTACAGCGAGTTCATTGTCTCATCCCTTCTTGAAATGAGTTATCTGTTTGTAAACTGCTGATTTCTTTGGGGCAGTGTCCCCATAAACTTTTCATAAAACATCAGTGATTTCACCATTCTTCCACTGAAGCTTCACCATAAATTTGACATTTGTTCTTGCTTCAATTTTAGCAGAATTCATATTGTTCTGATAGGGGCTCTTTTCAAACTGATGTCTTATCCTTCTTAGTGCCTCAAACTAGATCCTATTCAGACATGTTATAACAAGTCAGTACCAGTTTATTTTGTTGCAAAAAAAATTGAAATCTATGCACAGTTTCTTCATAATATGAATTTTCCATGAAGACCTACTTAATATGGCTATAATCATAAAAAACACAATTTTGTTTCCTGTTTTTCACCTGACACTGTCTCCTAAACTTTTTCTATTTGGCTCCATGGACTCAGCTATCACCATTCCAGCAACTACATTTTCCCAGGTTAATTAACTCCTGTCCCTCGTCCTGGACATTTATTGCCACCAAGCCTTCATTCACTATTTTGGCCGGTGCTGCAAGAAACATCTTTCAGCTTCAGAGAGATTCCCAAAAGTCTGAGACTGTCTGAGGCCTTTGGACCCTAAACTCCTGCTCTCTTCGGGCCATGCGCCCACGCCGACCTGCGTGCTGCCCCACGGCCTGGGCACAGCAAGGCCTTGCCTGCCAGCGTGCCAGCATGCCAGCGTGCCAGCAAGGGCTCAGAGCAGCCTTGGCACAGGCTCAGGGGAGCTTGGGGTGTGTGGGCAAAGCTCAAGGGGTCTCCCTTTTGCATTCCCCTGACCTTTCCTGAGAACATGTGCATTTATGCTTCATAGTCTAACTCAGAAAGTTCCTCTTAAATCTAACCTAAAAATCCCATTTTTCTCTTCTTTCTACATACGATATAAACTTTCTTGGGCCACAGTCCCGTGAAAATCTCTCCAGAAAGTATAGGAAGGCATAACATCGTCTTTACAATTTCACAGTGTCCTTGAACCCGTTAAGCCTGCCCCAGGTTGGGTTAAGAATTTCAGTCCCTCTCCATCACCTCCAATCCGTCTGGCCAGATATTAAGACATTTCCAAAGCACCGCTTTCTCCACCTGGGGCTGGGACCTGTTCCACCCACCGGCCTGCCAGTCGCTGGAAGGTTGTGCTGTGTTAGAGGCATGAGTAAAGGAGGCGGGGTGAGGACGAAGGCATCTGAGGAGCGGGGTTCAAGCCATGCTTCCCTGCTTGCTGCCAGTGAGACCCAGGTCAGTCGTGTAACTAACTTCCCTTCGGCTCTCTCCGAAATTCGGTTTCCTTGTCAGAGAAATGGAAGAGATTATAACCTGCACTTGGCAGCAGTGTTGGGAGATCCCTCCCGTGAAAGCGCGGGATAGGCTGCCAAGTGTACCTAGGAGTTCCCCGCGCCTGGGACCCCTTTTGAAAATTTCCAAGCGCCTCCCAAGGTAGCGTGCTTCACCCCTTTTCTCATCCATATGGGGTGGGACTAGCGCCACTCCACCGCCACGGGTACCCTCCGATCTCACCACATCCATGCACACCATGCCCAGGTGAGCTCACACTCGGGACCCCGAACCCGCTCACTGCGGGCCCACGCGGACCTTCTGAGCCCCCCACCGTCCCACCCAGACTCGAGCGTACCCACCCTCCCACCTCCCTTCCTCCCCCAGAGCACGCGCGCAGCGACCCCAACACACATCTGGGCCACGCGCTGCCACATCTGGAGGGCGGGCCCGGGTGCAGCCGGGCTGGTCGGGTTCCCCGGCGGCCCCCGGGCCCCGCAGGTGGCGGAGCCGGGCCGGGTGCGGGAGAGGGAGCGCCGGCGGGGCGGGGCGGGGCCCGCGGGGGGGCCGCCGGGGCCCTGACGGCCGGGCAGGGCGGCGGAGCTGCGAGGGACAGAGGCGCAGGAGGCGCGCGGAGCCAGCCGAGCCCGCGCCCGCGCCCGCGCCGCCATGCCCCTGGCCTTCTGCGGCAGCGACAACCACTCGGCCGCCTACCGGGTGGACCAGGGCGTCCTCAACAACGTCTGCTTCGTGGACGCGCTCAACGTGGTGCCGCATGTCTTCCTGCTCTTCATCACCTTCCCCATCCTCTTCATCGGTGAGCGCGCGCCGCGAACGAACGGCGGAGGAGGGGAGGGCAGCGGGCAGGGAGGAGGGGGAGGCGCGGCGCCCCGCACCGCTCCGCGGCCCCTCCCAGCCCCGCGACCGCCGCTCGCCTCCCGCCCGGGCTGCCTGGCCCCGCGTTCCGCCCGCCGGTCCCCGCACTCCCACACTCGCCCATCCGTCCGCTCCCCGGGGTGCCCCCCAGCCCGCACCAAACACAGCGGATGTTCCCGACCCACGGGGATCCCCAAGTTTTGCCTCCACGGGGCCAGAGCTGGGATGGAGAAAGGGGAAAGCGGAGATCTCCGCACGCGCTGGAAGGTCAGGAGCGGGTCGGTGCACCCTCCGCGGCGCAGCGGAGGGAGCCGGGCCTCCCCTCCCCCAAGGCACCCTCCCTCTCAGCCGCCGCTGGGCCCGGGGAGGAGGGCAGCCTGCGCTTCGGAGGCCGGGATTTATCCAGACAGTGGTCGGTAGTGTTTGGTAGTCCACGGTCGCCGCCCCTGGAGGAGGAGAGGTGGGGGCTTGGATCCCCTTCCCCGCCACCCCACTCGGGCGAGCGTCCCCGGAGCACAACTTCTCAGGCTCTGTGCAAAGTTGCAAAGCTGCGACCCCAGCGCCCTTGCTTGCAAAGTTGGGTCCGCTGTCGGGACAGTCGTGCGTGCCTGTCCTCTTGGTTCCCCTTCGTCCCTTTCCAAGACCTTGACTCTCCCAGGCCAGTCAGCTCTGTCAACTCATCTGATGTCCCCTGGCTCCCAAAATGCGTTCATTCATTTTAAGAAAAAAGCAAATCTTAAAACTCATATACAGCTTTGGGGAAGAAAGGAAAGATTGTTGCAAAATTAAATTAAAAGGAGGTTGCTACAGAGGCAGAGTTGCCAGTTATTGACAAACAATTAGACAGAAATAGGAAGGAAACATACGTACATGCACATATGTACATCAGAAAATCAACAAAGAGCAGCATTTACAGTTCTCTTCTCAACCAAATGGTTTATTTACCTGGTGACTTGGCACATGAGAGGTCAGCATATAAATGGAGACCCTCAGAGATCCAGCCCTGGGAACACTCATGCACAAATGTACAAATGTGTACTCTCCTACCCATGCTGTGGGCCCAGCCCAAGCACCCCCTGGGGTCCATGCATGGTCCTCCAGACGCCCCGGCCCGGCTTCCCACCTCTGACAGTCTCTCCCTGCAGGGTGGGGCAGTCAGAGCTCCAAGGTGCACATCCACCACAGCACATGGCTCCATTTCCCTGGGCACAACCTGCGCTGGATCCTCACCTTCATGCTGCTCTTCGTCCTGGTGTGTGAGATCGCAGAGGGCATTCTGTCTGACGGGTGAGTGACTGTCTGAGGACTCAGGAGCTGAATCTGCCCCAGGGGGCTTCCTGAAAGGCCCAGGGAGACCCCAGCTCACCTGCGTACCAGGAGCCCAGAGGGTGAATTGCTAAGAATTCCAGCAACTCTTTACTTAATGTTTCCTGTGTGCCAGGCTCTCTGAGCCAGACACCAGACTCAAGTGAGACCTGGGTCCTGCCCTCAGTCCAGGAGGGTGATGAAATAATGTTAGAGCCTATCAGAATGCCCCAACTCCCGGGGATGAGGCTGGGCCTCCTCTACAGCTGCCAGAGTTACCTTCTTGGGGAAAGAAAAAATCTAAGCATGTCACTCACTCTTGCTTAAGACCTTTCCTTGGGTCTCAGCTGTTTACAAGATGTAGTCCCAGATCCTCAACCTGGGATCCAGGGTCCTCCCTGTCAACCCCTCCTGCCCCTGACCTCATTCCCAAAGGCCTTCTCCCCATGCCCACCTTTCCTCTGGGCCTCACACCTCTGCTCCAGCACAGATCATACTGTGTGTTAAAGTTTATATCTATTTGCAAAACTGTCTTCTGAGTCAGAAAGGCCTCGGAGTTAGAATCTGGGACTTATTCGTCTTCGTACTCACAGTGCAAGGCATATGACAAAGCTCCATGAACATGGAGTCCTTAGGAGAATAAGTGAAATCATGTTATGAGTAAGTACTCTGGGAGGAGAGAGGAAGGCACAATTGGGCAAGCTCCATGGTGGAGGGGGCTTCGGAGCTGAGTCTGGAAGGATCACTAGGGTTCTGACAGGCAGAGGAGTAAGAAGAGGGAGGCCTGCACCTGAGGGAGGAGGAACAAAGGCACCAAGAAGAAAAGTGGGTAGGATGGGAGCAGTGCAGCCCGGCTGGAGCATTAAACACGGGCAGGGGAGTGATGGAGGCTGAGGCTTGGAAACCGGGCTGGGGATGTCTTGGGAGGGCTTCAAATCCCACACTGCATGTTTGGGTTGGATTTGGCCAGCAGTTTGGAACAGAAGAGGGATGTCATCAACACAGCACTTTTAGGTGAGAACCTGAGGGGAGTGTCCAGGGCTGGTTGGAGGCTGGGAGATGCTGGGGGTAGGAACAGCAGTTAGGAGGTGATTGCATTAGTCTAGGTGAGAGATAACTGCAGCCGCAAATGGTGTCAGCAGTGGCGGACAGAAGACGAGATGGAGCAGCCTTCTCACTAAGGAAGAACTGAAGAATCAGTAAGGCTAGAAACTGCTGGGTGGCGGAGGGTGGTAGGGGGGAGGAATGTTTGGCTTGAGTATTTGAGGTCCAGCCCCTTTGAGCAGGGATCAAATTATGCTCAGACTCCACTCCTGCCAGCCCTGCCTGGCTCCTGCACCCAGACGGCAGGATGATGGCATCCTCATCCTTCCCCAACCCTCCCACCGCGAGTGTCCCTGCAATTTGGCTTCTGTGGTGATCTCTGTGATAACTGCTTGCCTTGAGGCCAGTATCTCCTCCTGATTACTGAGTCCCCAGGGCAGCAAGAAGACCAGGGGGCATACTGCTACATAACTGACAGGTGACAAGTCTGCTTCCGACTGCCATCCCCAGCACCCCTCCCAAAGCAGCACAAATGCCACAGAAGGGAGGGATGCCCTCAGAGCAGAAATGCTCACTGGGTTTTAATAAGTCAGGGTGACAGAGGAAAACACCCTGCCCACAAAGGAAGAAGACCTGGGTCTTCAGCTAGTGCTTCCGCTGCGTACCAGCTATGGGACTTTGGACAAGTCATTCAGCCTTTCTGGGCCTCACTTTCCCTACCTGTGAAACCAGCATCATAGTCCCTGGTTTGCCTGCTTCATGGGACTATGGAAGATGAATTTGAGCATGGACAGGTGCAGTGCCCAGAGTGGCAGAGCCCTGGGAAGACGCTGTATTTCCAGAACATGAGAAACTGGAGTGAATTGGTCGGGGGACTCCCTCCTGCTGGCTGTCAGCAGCCCCTCCTGTGTGTGGCTGCACCTGTGCCACAAACCGTTCCAGCGCAGTGCTCAGGGCCATCTCCTCCCCAGGGCACTTGTCACTTGGTCTTTGTGGGCTCACACCCCTGGGCAGGCAAGCATGAGGGGGCAGCATGGCAGGGGGCAGACAGGAAGAAGAGACATAGACCCTGCCTTGTGGCACCCCCAGTCCACCCCAGCCTGGATTGTCAGACCTTTCTGGAAGTTTAGGGGGCAGGCAGGATTAGGGGCTGGTTAAGGCAGCAGTCTTCAACCTCGGGTTTGATTTAGGATAAGTCTCATTTAGTGACTAATCGAGCCATCTTAAAGCTGCAGCGCTTCCTGTGTTCCTTTGGGTGTTATTTCTGTGTGTGATGCTCTGAATTCAGAATAACCAAAGCAGGATAGGTTAGTGAGGAAGAGTTAAAAATATATATGTACCAAACCAGAATGTCTTCTCAGACCATCACACACTGGATAAAGCCTCTATATAAAACTTTACCTAATTTCTTAACTAACTCAGTGTATTCAGCAAAACAGCTAAAACCTATTTTATTAAGTCATGCCATGGAATACTTACTCCAGTTATGGTTAATCCTTATCTTATTTTGTCTTATAAAATTCTAACATTTCTACCTCCTATTGCAAAAAAAAAGAATTTATTTAAACATATAACCTCTTAGATGTCAACTTAAAAATGTGGGAGAGTATCGAGTGTTTCAAAATTATTTTAAGGAGTACAGAGGCAAAAGTTTTGAAGATCCTTGGGCAGGGTGTTGGCTGTTCCTAGTGTTCCCACTTGTGATTGGCTTCTCTCTGGCCTTGTCTCTCTGGTACCTCCTGTGTTAGTTTGCAGACCTTTTTCAGAGAATATCCACTAATCAAGGCTTAAAGAATGTCAACATTCATAGTCTCATTGAATAAGAAATGTGGAGGTTGCCTTTTCTGGTTGGTTTGGTGGCTCACTGATGTCTTTAGGGACCTAGTCTCTTCCTATCTTTCCATCCCATCCTCTGTGTGTCAACCAAATCTTCCCCATGGTCACAAAGTGGCTGCCCAGCTCCGGGCATCACTTAGCAAGGGCAAAGGGGGCATGCTCCTGACATGCCTCTCCCTTATGAGGGAGATCATCCTCCGCAGACTTGCCTTTACATCTCACTGGCCAGAATTGGGTTATGTGGCCACCCTTAAACCAATCACTGGCAAAAGTATATGGAATGGCTGCTTAAACTAATCACCATCCATTTTCCCGTGTGGGATATATTGCTACTGGAGCAAACTTGTGGTTCCTTTAACAAGGAATAACAAGAGGATGCTACTTGGTGAACAGCCCCACTGTCTCTACATCTGCACATGCCAGACCCCTTGGGGTCCCAACATGGCTCTCCTCATGTCCCTCCTCCTTCTCCATTGGACTCTTATTCATCCTTAAAGTCTAGCCTGGTGCCACCTCCTCCTCTGTGGAGCCGTCCCTGGTTGCCCATTGCCTCTTCTTTGCTCCCTCAGCCTCTGTCCATCTGCAAACCACTTCTGTAGACTGTAGAGTCAGACAGGTAGCTTTGGGCATGGTGGCGCCCACTTCACCATCAGCTTCTCAAGGGCAGGGACCTCGGCGTGCTGGACAGAAGGAGCGAGTGAGCTCAGGCAGCACTGAAGCAGGAGGCTGGAGCAGACCGTCTGGGAGCGGAGAGGGTCCCAACAGGGCTAGTGCAGAAAGAGCAGGCAATGTGCTGGTGAAGTGGCTTGAGGCCAGATTGCCTGGGCCTCTGCTGCCAGGCTGGGCAGGGTGGATTTTGCTGTCTGCAGGAGGGAGTCGGGGAAGGGCATTTTTGGGGCAAACCAAGGTGGCCCCTCAGCATTCGTGGGCAAGCCTGGGGTCTGCGAGAAAGCTCTGGCTCTCTGTGGGGCCTTGTTGCCAGCCCAGCGTCCTCCTGCCACAGAGGCCCTGTCAGTTAAGTGGCCCGGCTATGAGCTGGTATTGACTGCCCCGTCCCCCATCCTGGGGGAGCAGACAAATGCAGTGACCCTGGGCATGCCTCTCTATGCCTCAGTCTCCTCAACATTAAAATGGGGAGACTAAAGTACCCACTTCATGGGGTGTTATGAAGATTATATGCGTTAATAGATATCAAGTGCTGAGAATGGTGCCTCGCCAGGGTAAATGCACAATAAACTTTGACCCTCATCAGTGTTATTATTACAATACCTGGGGCGGGTGTCAATGTTCACTTACATTGTTCATGTTAAATGGGGCTGTCACTAAGTGAGTTGCGGCGTACGGGGCCCCATACTGCTCAAGGGACCCCAGAGGCAGGGACCTAGTTGTGTTCACTCGCAGAGAAGTGGTTCTGGGCTTCGCAGCTGCCACTGCCAAAGTCTACTACCAATGCCGGATTCTACAAGCGTAGACCCAGGCAGAGAAGGCCGCGAGTTCCAAAGGCTGAACACCAAGCCTTCTAGCATCACTGTATGGACCCCTGGACCCCTCAGTTAACAGGCACGTTTGGGTATGGGCTGCGCAGAGCTGCTGGTACATGGAATGGAGCTGTGGATATGATCTGGAGGCCCTACTGTGTGCTGAGCCCTGAGCACAGGCCTGGGCTGCTCTACTGTGGTACTCAGCACATCCTCATCCTGTGTGTGTGTGTCTCTCTCTCTCCCCTCCCATCCCAGGGTAACTGAATCCCGCCATCTCCACCTGTACATGCCAGCCGGGATGGCGTTCATGGCTGCCGTCACCTCCGTGGTCTACTACCACAACATCGAGACCTCCAACTTCCCCAAGCTGCTGATTGGTAGGGAAGGAGGAGGGAGAAGGGAAGGGGGAGGGGGAGGTGCCTGCATTCATTCCTCCCAGTAATGTTTACTGAGGACTTACCATGTGCCAGGCACTGTTCTAGGTGCTAGAGAGTAACAAGGGAAGGAAAGAATCCCTGTCTTTGTGGAGTTTACAGTCTAACGAAGGAGGCAGTCAGGCAAGGATGGTGAATGAACAAGCAAAGAGATGACTAGGTGGTGGTGACGGTGACACTGTGAAGAAAATCAAGTGGGTGAAGGGTAGAGTGACGGCGATGCTGCTGTCTATGTAGGGGGGTCAGGGAAGGTCTCTGATGAGCGTGCAGATATCTGGGGGAAAGTGTCCATGCAGGAAGAACAGCAAGTGCAGGGGCCTTCTGATAGGAACAGACATGGCAGAGAGGCCGGTATGGGCAAAGGCCAACGAGCAAGGGGAAGAGTGGCAGGAGGTGAGGGTAGGGGCCAGGGAGGAGCCAGGGAGAGGCCCAGGCTTTGGGCCCGAGCGCCTGGGTGAACGTCGGTGTTACTAATATGGCAGAGCAGCAGGAGTCGGGGCTGGGCTGGGCATCAAGTTTCCTGTTGGGGGCACATGGCATTTGAGATGTCGCTGAGACAGCAACTCAAGTGTCAAGTGGGCAGTTGGGTAAATGAGTTGGGCATTCGTGGGCAGGATACACATTCAGCAGTTGGGCTGATCGGTGGCATCTAACGCTTGGGCCTGGATGAGGTCACCTGGAGAGAGAAGAAAAAGGCCCAGGACCAGAGCCCGAGGTTTGCCAACATTTAGCCTCAGGAAGGAGCGTCGGCTTAGAGCTCTGACGCTGTGTGGCTGGGGTCCCCGGCAGAAACACGCGATGACTGCTGACATCTGTTGAGCCAGTACTGTGCACCAGGCTCTCTGCTAGTCTCCTTATATGCGATGTCTCACGTCATTCCCACGCCCTCCCTATTGGTATTGTTAGTGTCCCCATTTCCCACACGTGGACACTGAGACTCAGAAACGTTAAAAATAATAACAGCAAACACTCATTTTGCACTTACTATATGCCAGGCTCTATCCTAAGCACTGTATGTATATTAACTCATTTAGTCCTTACAACAGCCCCATGAGGGAGGTGCCATTGTTATTTCCCCTTTACAGATCAGAAAACTGAGGCTCAGAGGATAAGTGACTTGTACTAGTCTACCCAGCTAGTCAGGGGGCAAAGCCAGGAAGGAGTCTGGCTCCTCTGGTTAGGAGCAGACTCCCAACCGTTTCTGAGGAAACTGCATGTCCAGGGTTCCTAAGACTGTGTCCTTGGGGGCAAAGGTATAAATCCACAGGTCTGCCTCTGTGTTCGGGCCCATTCTGCATGTCTAAGGCCTGGGCTATACATCTGGCAGTGAGCTGTATTCAGACTTGTGTCATTAAGTCAGACTGTGATTTTTAGGAATCACAGCTTCTCATTGACATCTGAGTCTGGAACACTGGGTGCTAAACCAGTGACATTGCAGGGTTGTCAGGGGATGAGGGTGTTTCTGAGCCAATCACAGGTCTGCCTTCCTATGTAAGGTGGAATCTGTGCTCCATCAGGATCATGCAGGTGACCCCTCCCACCCCAGGGGCCCCCGTGTGAATGTGGATGGGGCATGGGGCACATGTGAGGGGCGATGTTAGGCACAGGCTTCAGAGAGCCGCCTGCTTCGCTTTCTGAAGCAGCTCCTCATCTGCAGAAAACCCCTCATTAACCACCAGGGCCTGGCTGACCGTGTGCCCTTGGAAACACCCTGTCTGGGCATCTGGTGAGTTCATTTTCTCATTCCCTGGCAAGCCCATAATGTTCTCTCTTTAACACACAAATTACCCCCCATGGATGGATTAGTCCTTTCCAAAGGAACAGGGACTAACTCCCTCCATTCCCCCCGTTGGAGTTTTGCACCCCCTGAGAGGAGACTCCACAGAGTCAGAAATTCTACGCAGCAGAAAGTGGAGAGGGTGCACCCTATGAGCTGCAGGGATAGAGGGCAGTGGGTACTGGGGGAAAGCCAGCCCTCCGGGGAGGCTGATGTCTGGTCATAGGTCTAGAGCCCGCAGAAAGGTGCACCACAGTGCAGCTTATGTTGTCCCATGAAGAAGGCATGATCTTGTGGCCCCAAATGAGGTCAAGGAGGTGTTCTCTGAAAACATCATGTTTGAGCTGAGAACTAAAGGAACTAACTGGAAGAAGAAAGAGGAGAGTACTTCAGGCAGAGGGAATAGCATGCGCAAAGGCCCTGAGGCAGGAGGAGCAACACACATTAGGGAATCCAGAAGGAAAGGAGTGGCTGGAGTGCAGAGAGTGGCAGGAGCTAGACTTAGGTGAAGGCTGGAGCGGCAGGTGTGGCCTATACCAGGCATTGATCTTTATCCCAAGAGCAGTGGGAAGTTGTTTGTTTGGAGGGTTTTTTGTGTGTGGCAGCATATACATAACATAAACTTTACCACCTTACCCATGTTTAAGTGCACAATTCTGTGGCATTAAGTATGTCACATTGTTGTGCAACCATTACCACTGTCCATCTCCAGAACTTTTTCATCTTCCCAAACTGAAACTCTGTACCTATTAAACAATAACTGCCCATTCATCCCTCACCCCAGCCTCTGGGAACCACCATCCTACTTTCTATCTCTATGAATTTGACTACTCTAGGTACCACGTCTAAGTGGAATCATGCACCTTTTGTCCTTTTGTGACTGGCTTATTTCACTTAGTGTAATGTCCTCAAGGCTCATCCATGTGGTAGCATGTGCTGGAATTTCCTTCCTTTTAAGGCTGGATAATATTCCGTTGTATAGATATAAGAGATTTTGTTTATCCATCCATCTGTCAATGAACATTTGGGCTGCCTCCACCTTCTGACTATTGTGAATGGTGCTGCTGTGAACATGGGTGCATTGAGGGGCTTTCAACATACTCGTGTTTGTTGCTTTATGGAAGCCAGGCTGGAGGAGGCCAAGAGGGGGAGGAAGGAGGCAACCAGGGAGAAGGCTCTTGAGGGGGTACAGAGGAGACATGATGGTGGCCTGGACACGGATGGTACCAAGGGCGCAAAGAGAAGCAGATGGATTCAAGATATGTGGGAGGTAAAATATAACTTGCTGGCCGGGAGCGGTGGCTCATGCCTGTAATCCTAACACTCTGGGAGGCTGAGGCGGGAGGATCACTTGAGGTCAGGAGGTTGAGACCAGCCTGAATAAGAGTGAGATTCCATCTCTACAAAAAACAGAAAAATTAGCCAGGAGTGGTGGCATGCACCTGTAGTCCTAGCTATTTGGGAGGCTGAGGCAGGAGGATCACTTGAGCCCAGGAGTTTGAAGTTGCCGTGAGAGCTATGATGATGCCACCACTCTCTAGCAGGGGTGACGGAGCAGGACTCTGTCTCAAAAAAAAAAAAAGAAAAAGAATAAAAGAACTTGGTGATGGGGGGTGAGGCTGAGGGAGAACAGGCCGTCCATAAGGCACCCACTGCACGGCAGGCTTGTGTGCTGCATGCTTTCCGTACGTGCTCACAACAGCTTCAAGGTAGTGTTATTATTATCCCCATTTAATGGATGAGGAAACTGAAGTCTAGATGGGTTAAATGATATATCCTAGGTCACACAGCTATTGTGTCACAGGATCTGAGTCCAGGTGTATCTAGCTGCAGAGCCACACCTCTAACCACTATACTGCACTGCCTCACACAACTGTGACTCACTTTTTTTGTGTCCCCCACTCCCTGAGGCTCCCCGAGGAGCATCATCACACTGTGGAGGGCTCTGGACTGTGGGGAGAGGGATCTGGGTCCTCCCCTTCTCTCCGCCTCTAGCTGGCGGCAAGCTTGGACAAGTCACCTCCTCTGTCGGGGCCTCAGTTTTCTCATCTGTAAAATGAAAGTGCTGGATTGAATGACCATTAAGATCTCCCCCCACCTGGAAATTCCACAAGGAAGTCATTAGGGCCTGAGGCCTGCGTGCGTGGGCTCCAGCATTAGGCCAGCCCAGCTCTGCCACTTAATGGCCATGTCACCTTGGATCAGTTACCTAATCTTCCTGAGCCTCAATTCCTTTGTCTGATAAATTGGGTGTGACGGCAATACTTTCTTTGAAAGGTTATTGTAAGTCATAAATGAGATAATGTGTTTAAAGTGCTCACTTGGCACAGTGCCTGTAACTTAGTTAAGTTCAAGGAATAATTTTCCTATTCTTCTCATTATCCTTTATTGTTAAGGGAAATTTGGCCAGTTTGACTCATGAGATTATTGATGTTTTTGAACACGCCTGTCACGAAGGTTATGACGCACGTACGTCATCTCAAAGTGGCTCACGGGTATACTGCCGTGTGCACATTCCTTTACTCGGCAGTGCGCACGCGCACACGCCCATCTCCTTGACACCCGCGTTCTCTCCTTCCCTCTCACACACTTGCACACACGTGAGTGCACACCCACGGCGTGCACACACGTGCCCCGCGCTCTCCCGTCTGTCCCCGGCAGCCCTGCTGGTCTACTGGACCCTGGCCTTCATCACCAAGACCATCAAGTTCGTCAAGTTCTATGACCACGCCATCGGCCTCTCGCAGCTGCGCTTCTGCCTCACGGGGCTGCTGGTGGTGCTCTACGGGATGCTGCTGCTCGTGGAGGTCAACGTCATCAGGGTGCGGGTGAGCAGGCCGCTTGCGGACGCCCCTGGGCCGGGGCGAGGCGGGGCGGGGTTCTGAGCACTGCCCTGCCCGGTGCGGGCCCCACCCCGCCTCTCGGCCACACCCGAGAAGGAGCCGGCTTGTCTACCTGCCCCGCAAAGCGCCAAGCGGGCGTTGAGGCCAGTGGGAGACGTTTCCGCAGAGCCATGCCACCTGGCCCAGCTGTGCTCTGCGCCAGGAGGCAAGGAGGTGACGGGGTGTGACAGCTGAGGCTGAAGGGTGGGTTTACTCCCACAGAGAGGGAAGAATCTTCAGGGACATGCTTCTCCCGGTTTCTTTTCTTGTGGGGGGAGGGGCCTTGCCTGTGCTTTAATGTGTTCACGGTCACAGGTACACATGAACGAGAGCACATGCCTCTTTCGTTTTGTTACCGTTTTTATTTGCCACTTTCCTTCTCTCTTCCCCACCTCAGGCTCTAATTTTTCCCTTCCCCTGCCCCCACCTTCCCAGGTAACCCAGACTAACAGCCTCGTTTGTCTTTCCATACTTTGTTTTTATTTTTCCATACTTTGTTTTTATTAATGTAATACCATACACATCTATCTAAACTAATATCATTCAGATTTCCCCCCAATATTTGTTTTGTAAAGATAAAATCATATTATGCCCCATTTTCTGCATCATGCTTTTCTCATCCAATAAATATTAATGTTTCTTAGGACTCCCTTCAAGCCATCTGGTCCAACTAATTCAGTTGTCTTAATGGCTGTATAATATTCTATCCTGTGGATAACCACAATTTATTCATCTATTTCCCTATTAGTGGGCATTCACTTTGTTGCCAAGCTCTTGGCTTCACAAGTAATGGTGTATTGAACCTCCCTATATCTTTATATATTGTTGCTTTTATTTCCACAGGAGAGAGTCCAAGGAGTGGCGTTGCTGGGCCAAAGAATCTGTATATTTTAAATTTTGATTGATGTTGCAGATCACCTTCTAGAAAGGCTGTAATCTACTAGTAGTGAATGAGAAAACCCTTTTTCTACCCTCCAGCCAGAATGGGGATTGTAGCCCTTTCTAACCTGAGCTGGTCTAATGAGCATGAACTGCTATGCTAACCTGCATTTCTCTGACTCTTCTGCTTTAGTTGGTGATGCACAGGGTACAAAGCCCCTTGCATTCCCTTCCTCAGCTGACCCTCATAGTAACCCTGTGATGCAAGTGCCACCCCCTTTATAAATGAGGAAATACTTCAGATGAGGTTTGTCCAAAAACACCTTGCCAGTTAGTGAGGGAGGCAGGATTTGAACCCAGGTCTGCATAACTTCAAGTTCTGTGAACTCTATATGAACATAATGGTGTCCTTAGATCTGTAAAGAAGACAGTATAGGGGAAATTCCTGCTCTTCCCCAACTCAACTTAAACCCAACCCAGCCCAGCCAGGGAGTTTCAGACTAGACCTCAAGGAATAATTACAAAGTGAGGAGGCCCTGGCATTGGTGGCCAAGAGATGTTGGGAGATCCTTTTCCTGTGAATAATTATAGGCAAGAGATGGCTCATTTGTTAGAGGTCAGGTGTGGATGTCACAACCCCAGATCCTTGCTGGGACAAAGTGGGAAGCAGTGAAAAGTTGTACTTACCTATCCCCCATGGCCCATGTGCTCACAGAGATACATCTTCTTCAAGACACCAAGGGAGGTGAAGCCCCCCGAGGACCTGCAGGACCTGGGGGTACGCTTCCTGCAGCCCTTTGTGAACCTGCTCTCCAAGGGCACCTACTGGTGGATGAATGCCTTCATCAAGACTGCCCACAAGAAGCCCATCGACCTGCGAGCCATTGGGAAGCTGCCCATCGCCATGCGGGCCCTCACCAACTACCGGCGGCTCTGCGAGGCCTTTGACGCCCAGGTGGTCAGTGAGGGCATGGCCACACTGCCCATTCCCTACCCTCTGGTTTAGAGCCACAGACAGGGACCTCAGAGGATATCAGGAAGGGAAACTGAGGCCCAGTGAGGGGAAGAAGCTGCCCTAAGTCACACAGTGAACGAGGGACAAGTCTAAGACTAAAGATTCATAGGCTAGTCACAGTTGGAAGGGCTTTTACAATTAGGGTCATCTGGTCCAACATCCTTGTCCAGATGGGGAAACTGAGGCCCTGGGAAAGGAAGTGACCCCACTGGACTCTCTCGTGCCCCGTGGTCTTTCTTCTGGAGCTCAATGGCTATAAGGTGGGAATTTTCACTTGATTTGGAGGGCAGGGGTGTTAGTGGCCTGATCCTTACAAGAACTCTGTGAGTTGGGCCAGACATGGATCTCCCCACATCACTAAGGAGGAAACTGAGCCCCTGAGAAAGGCTGTGACCTGCCCAGAACTGGCCCACAGATGGTAGGTGGCAGAGCGAGTCTCCTGACTCCTGGTCCAATGCTTCTTCACTGCTTCCGTCCTAGCATGGGGTAGACCCCAAGACAGATACAGTGGCAGGTGGTAATGAGTGAGTATGGCACTCCCTCATCCCCATGCTGTGCTCATCACATAGGCCCTGACCAGCTCTGTCACCTTCAATGATCATCTGGCCTCAGTTTCCCCCTCTAGACCATATTGGTGCTGATAGGGCCCACCCAACTGTGCACTCAGTGATTCCATGATTTCTTCCTGGAGTTCACCTGTTTGCAAAGGACACAACCACAGGGCTTCCCCAGGTAGCAGGAGCCAGGGGCATCCTGGGAGGCTGGGCCCTGCCATGAACGAGCCCTTGGCCACTCTGACCTGGCCATGGGTCTCTCTGGGCAGCGGAAGGATGTGCAGAGCACGCAGGGTGCCCGGGCCATCTGGTGCGCACTCTGCCACGCCTTTGGGAGACGCCTGGTCCTCAGCAGCACTTTCCGCATCTTGGCCGACCTGCTGGGCTTCGCCGGGCCGCTGTGCATCTTTGGGATCGTGGACCACCTTGGGAAGGAGAACCACGTCTTCCAGCCCAAGGTAGGCCACCCCAGGGCTAGAGCAGGACACCCTCCAAAAGGCGTGAGCGTGCACACTCCTCACATGCACGGTACCCTCCAGAGGATGCTCTGCGTCTCATCAACAGACACTCACTCTAGGAGACGGGCATGTGCCCCAAGTTTTCTGGTGCCTTGCTCTCCCCACCACACCATCGCCACCGTGATACCTCCCCCGGCAGTTAAGCCACTCAGAACGTCACAGGAAGTGCATTTGTTTGCCCAGTGTCTAGAGTGTCTATGATTTGCTAGGTTTGTTGGTATTCAGTTCATATCATCTTAACAGACTGAGAAGTTTTCAGAGACCTATCTTCGGTTCTGTACACGCTACCACCTGAGGTTCTGCAGGGGCCTTGGGGCTGCTGTGGGAGTGAGGGAAGTGGGAAGGCTCCATGAGTGGGGCTCTCTCTCCCCCCACTCCAAACGTCATTCAAAGCTGCCCTCAGTTTTATCAATAGGTTGGATTTTACCATTAATTTTTTTAAAGAAAGGGTTAAAAATACTTGAAACTTATTGGACTAGATGATATCCAGTGGCCTTCCAGATGCGAAAATGCTACAAACTAAAATTTATTGAGCAGAAGAGCTAGAAATCCCTTTCTAGGGCGTGATGTTGCCGCGTGGGGCCTCAACATCCACTTCGGGGGCTGAGAGGTACTGAATTCTCTTGTCTGTTTCTTTGCAGCCACTTAGGTTTAGATGCCACGAAATGGAAAACTTTTCACCCCCTAATAAGACTCAGAGTTTTATTTTCCCAGTGAGAATTTCGTTATAGCATTTTAACCACAGAAAGTCCAAAAATAATGCAGAGAATTAGTAGTCAGGGATCTTAATAATTTATGATACCCCTTGTTTATTCATCTCATGAGCTCCAAAATCACAGATAGCAGTTCATCTTCAGAGGTTTATATCCATTTTTCTGGAGATATAGTCAGCTGAGCACTTTTGGTCAGAAATATGAGATAGGCCGAGTCTATTATCTGATTTATTCAGCGAATGTTTTACTGAACCCTATCGTGTGCCAGGCCTGGGTTGGGCTGTGGGAAGATGAAGGCAACGGTTATGAACACGGACTATTAACTGTAGTAACAGCCACTTACTGACCACATAATATATACCTGGCTGTGTGCAGAAGTTACCCATGTGTTATCTAATTCAATCCCTAAAACTACAGTTTGGGGTGAGTATATTTCTGTAAGAGCTTTACTGTAATATAATTCACATACCATACAATTCCTGAGATAGGTATTCTTTCCCCCATTTTATAGATGAGAAACTTGAAGCTCAGAAAGGTTAAGTAACTTTCCCCAGGGTCTCTCAGCTTGTTAGTAACATAGGATTTGAATCTAAGACCCTTTTACTCCATAGTCTGGGCACTTACAACCATGATGCTGAATTGACTATTATTACCAAGCCATCACCTCTGGCTCCGAGGACTGTGAAATCCAATGGAGGAGAGAAAAATCTAAATAAAATATTTTTATATCATGGGTTACATATGACTGTTAGGAGGTATTTACAGGGACTTGTGGGAAAAGGGAGTGATTAACTTAGCCCATGGTATGGACAGCTTCATAGAGGAGGGGGTATTTGACTGGGGCCTTGACAGAACAGTAGGAGTTTTCCAGGCTGGTATGGGCAGATTTCCTTTTTGATTAAGAATGGAAGGACTCTTTTTGCTTCTTTAGACTTTGATGGCTTTTGAGGCCTTCTCTTGCATTTTGAGCCTCTGTGCTTTACCTGGCCCAAAAAGGAAAGAACAAGTGGCTGCTTCTCTTGTCCACAGGAGTGTCTGTGGACAAGACACTTTAGTCTGACCATAGGTAACCCCAGAACACTCTACACTGACAATCCTGCAGCAGCATGGAGCCAGTTGTTAATATTAGGGGGAAGTGACACTGGCCAGAGCCCTTATCAGCTTGTCCACCCCATCCCCTTCTTCCTGTGTTTCCCAAAACCGTTGTGGGATTCTCCTAAGGAGAGAGCTCTGAGGCAGGATGTGCCACAGAGATGGTGAGAACACTTAGAATTTTAATTCATCTGAAAATTACCTTTGCCATTTTTTTCTCTTTATTTATACACAAACCCTGGAGTTTATTGCCCTCTCATTGGAATGCTCTTGTCCCACTTACTTATCAGCACACAAATCCCTGAGACAGATGGCCCTGCCTCAGTGGCCAGTGGCAGCAGGCCTTATCAGATTTAATGTTTGTTCTCTGCAGCCCAAATACAATCAGCAAATTTCCGACATAGAAACGAGAGTTGAAAGTAAATATAATCTCCAGTTTTCACAACAAAACACTCTCAATCGTGTGGTTGCCTGGGATATGGCTTATTTCTCATTGGGACTTCTGAGCCCAGAAAATGGGAGAAAGGGGTCATTTACTGAGGTCTTCTGGTTCCTCTCCCTGCCCCCCAGCAGTTCTTTTTTTTTTTTTTTTTTTTTGAGACAGAGTCTCACTCTGTTGCCCAGGCTAGAGTGAGTGCCGTGGCATCAACCTAGCTCACAGCAACCTCAAGCTCCTGGGCTCAAGCAATCCTCCTGCCTCAGCCTCCCGAGTAGCTGGGACTACAGGCATGTGCCACCATGCCCGGCTAATTTTTTCTATATGTTTTTAGTTGTCCATATAATTTCTTTCTATTTTTTTAGTAGAGACATGGTCTCGCTCTTGCTCAGGCTGGCCCCCAGCAGTTCTAACCGAAAGAGCTGGGTGCTGTTCTGGACTCGAGGAATGACAGAGAAGGCAGCTCCCTCGCTACATGTCACAGTGTTTAACAGTCTGGGTGAGGAAGCCCTTCTTTCTACCCAGCCTGAATCCATCCTGCTGCAGTCAGCATGGCTGGTCACCCATGGTTTATTCATCATCCGTGGCTGCCCCGTCCTCTCTTCCTTCCAGCACACTTACAGTTGGCAAGAAACACAGCGCCCTTGGTATCCTCAAGGACAAATGTTTCCGATGTCTTCTTTAGTTACTCAAAGTGTCTATGACCTGCTAGATCTTTTGATGTGTCTGTCCCCTCTGCCACTCCCCAGCGAAAGCTGGGACCCAGGCTCTGCCCAGGACCTAACTCTTCCCAGCCCCCTCTCTGGCCCAACCTCCACTCCCAATCTGTCACCTGCTGTGCATGCCACTGATCTGGCTGCAGGGCGAGGGAATTGGATTCAGAAAGAACTGCTGGTGTATGAAGCCTGCCAGCACCACTCCGGGATACCAGCTGAGCCAGAGGAAGAAAGAACCGTCTGGGTTTGATCTGAGGGCCAAAGCTTTAAACAGCCTCTAAACCTCAGTGGGGAAGTGTGTGGGTTTGTGAATGTGTATGTATTTATTTCTGAATGAGTTCTCCTAGGAACTTCTTATGGTTCTATATGTGTGTTCTTCTGTTTGTCCCTTGGTCTCTCAGTGTCTATTGTGTGTGTGCATGTGCGTGTGTGTGTGTGTGTGTGTGTGTGTGTGTGTGTGTGTGTGTGCGTTCCCATTTGGAAGGCCAAATTTGTGGCTGTCACTATGGGTGACTTAATGAACTTACATGCATTGGTGTTTCTGTGACTTTGTGATGTTGATGTGTGGATCAGCATCTTCACGATGATGTCCATGCAGTTGCTCTGGCCTGGAGTACCTGCCTTCACTTCAGTAACTCCTCCTCATCCACCAAGACTCTCTCAAATGTCACTTCTTCCAGGAAGCCTTCCCTGGTTGAATTAGTGCCTCTCCTCTGTGCTCCCATAACATCCTGTGACTCTATCATCAAAGCACCCCTTGTCTTTTCCCTGGCTTGACCCTGAGTCCTCCAAGACAGGAAGCTGCATTGTCTGACCTCTGTGTGCTCAGCACCCAGCCCCCTGTTTGACACCCAGGAGACACATGGGAAGTGGTTCTGCAATGAATAATGTACAAGTTACCCTATATTAAGTGCTTACGCTTGCATGTGTTGTTTTTTCTATATGCATTGAAGTTTCACTGCAGATCTCTGAAGTAGAAACCCATCATAGCCTCATTTTACAGGTGAGGAAACTGAGGCTCAGAGAGGTTGAGGAACTTACCTAAGGACACAACAGCTGATACATAATGAGTGAGGATTTGAACTCAGATATGGCTGACCTCCAAGTCCCGGCCCTTAACCACCATGTCAAATGGCAGTGCAGGATGGGTCAGTGTATTGGTCCGTGAGCTGTCAGAGATGTTCTTGTTTTTACCCAGGTTCTCCCAGGGCTGGGACCTATGGACAACTCACCTTTTGGCCCCAGCCAAAACAGGAAGCAAGAGCCCAAGTGACCACCTCTCCTTTAAGCTCTAGAGAACAAGGGAAGGAGACCTTTCTAGCCACACCTCTGTCCACACAGGGACAATGGCAGTCCAAACTGCAGAGTGAGGAGTCCTGGGTTCCAGTCCTCCCTCTGCAACTAACCCTCTGTGCTGCTCGTCATCCGTTACATTCCGCAGGCCTCAACTGCAAAGTGGGGAGATGTGTAATAACTCCTGTAGCAAGTACATGGGGCCTGAGGATCATATGCATTGATGACTTGAAACACATGTATTGAGCACTGTTGGGGAAACGCCTGGAAGCAAACACGGTATCTTCCTGAGAGCTTGCAAAAATGCAGAGCCAGGGTACGTGACCTTCTAAGCATTTCTTTTTCTCCACACGTCAGGTCGTGGGTCCTCAGCCTTTCCTCTCCTGCCTTGGTGCCTCTGGGGGGCTGGCCAGTGCCCTCGCACCCACTCCCTGCTGCCTAGGGCCCTCTTGTCACTGGACTTCACCGGGGCCTGCCTTCCTCGGGCAGCTCCCGGGCCTCTTGGCTAGTCTGGCACCCATTTCTTAATCAAAACTCAGCTATTCTGGGTTCCATCTCTTTTAAACTGTCTCTTTTTTGAAGAGAGACCTAATAATGACCTCATGACTTATATCTGCAGGGATATTTTCATTTTAACAGGTCACAAAATTCTTGATCTACAGCAATAGTTTTCTGACCCTAGGGTATGTGCGTTGAGGGGAGGGAGGGCGTCAAGGTTTTGCCTTTAGAACTGCAAAAACAGAATTTGTTGCTTTGTTAAAAGTGTACAAACACTGATGAGTACATTTAACAAGTACCATCCATAGTCGAAGCAACAAACATGATCAGTAGACTTTTCCGGCCCTCATCACCCAGCCTGTGTGTTTTCTGAGCACTGTGGCACCGCACCGTGTGGCATTCCGTGCTGCTCAAGAGCTTTCACGCGGTCAGCAGTCTTGGGTGCACAGTGTTCCCAGGAGCATCTTCATGTACCCAGCTGTTCCCTCCGGTTGGACATTTACGTGGGTTTTTTCACTCTCTCCCTGCTCTAACCCCAAGTTAAATGTCTTTGTGCTTACAGTCATTGCCTTGTGTTAACTTATTAATATGTCCTTTGGAATAAATTCTCATGTCGTGTTTTGTTGCTTTAAAATAATAGACTCCATTCTCCAGAACAGTCTCCGCAGAGGACACTGGGACAGAAGAATCTCAGGGCACGTTAAACAGGACCGGGTCTTCCTAAGCCCATGTGCCCACATTTTTGGCTCAGTACCAGCCAAGTGGGCATGTTTCTGCCTCCCACAGGTCACAAGCCTGCAACTGACAATAGGACACACGAGATCAAAGGGCTGGATGAGGCCTAGACGGTGGGTCTGGCTGGGGTAGTGTTTTTGGCAGGTTCACATTCACATATTGTCCCCTTACCAGCATGTGACCTTGGGCCAGCCACTAACCATACTGAAAGCCCATTTCTTCGTGTATGAAATGGGGCTAATAGTGGTACCCTTCTGATTAGGGTATTGTGAGGATGGAGTCTACACCCTCCCCTGTAACGTCAGGTCCCCGCTGCAGCTGAATTTTAAGGTCATTTTTCTGCTTCCAGCCCATCCTTTCCCTTCCCTCTCCTTCTCTTCCCTCTGGTACGTGGGCAAACAGGACAGAGAGTCAGGGGCTCTGGGCCTCTGTAGGTCCTTCCTCTCAGAGGCTTGTATGTGTCCTTCACTGGTCTCCCTGTGGCTGCTTCCTGCTGTCCCCAATAGGGAGAGACTTCTGTCCCACAGAGCAAGGGAGAGACAGTGGTGAACAGGACCAGACAGCTCCAGTGAGCAGTGAGGACTGGTTTGGGGAGCCTCTGTTAAACAGAGAGGTGAGGTCTTTCCTACCATCAGAAAGCCCTGCATCTGAGACCCCGGAGTGTCTGGCCCTAGGGAACGGACTGCACTGAGAGCCCTGGCCCTGTCAGCCTGATCCCGGTCGGTCGTGGACATGCGCACAGGCTCCTTCTCACCACTTTGTTCCATCCCTGCAGCAGCTCCCCCACCCTTCCAAATAGCATGCACAGCTCAGGGCAGTGTCTGAGAAAGGGGCAGTTCTGTCTTCCTGGAAATATTGATGTGGCTCTACGGGGGTATGATGGACTTACCAAGATCAAAGTTTTCCTGGGAGCCACTGATGCTCAATTTGGAAACAGACACGCTGTTGTTCCCTGGTATCTTTAGCAACAAAATCAAAATGTTTGTTTTTCTTCACTGGTTATCATCTGAGATCTTGTGGGAAGTACAGCAAGAGAACCCTACATCTAAAAGGAGGTCCTGGGAGCCCATGAGGCTGGCAGGCTCGGGTCTGTAATCTTTTTAGTCTATTGTAAGTGACAAGCTCCCATCTCTACCCCAGAAGCCACATTTCCCACTATCTTTCCTGCCTAGAGAGCCCTGCAGAGCAGGCTGCTGCTGAGTCTGGGACAGGCCCCTGCTGATTCTGTTCCTGCAGCAGAGAACATACATCAAGAGCCTTGTTGTAGCAGTTCTGGTTTTGACTGCTCCGTGATTTGCTCCTTGTCCCATTCAGAGTGTGTTCCTCTGGGCCTGGTGGTCACGACGCTGAGAGTCATATTTATGGGTCTTAAGTTAGAACTGGGCCCCATTCTGTTCCCTTAAGTGGGAAGGTGAAGGGTGTAGGCAACCTTCCCTGTAGTTAGAAGAATGTTTAGTTGGATTTATTGGTCTGATTTTTCACTCATAAACAATTGCATAAGGCTTTGCAACCATGGAAGGTCCTGTCGTAATCATGGCCATTATGGCACAGTGACGTGTACTGATGGTGGTCATTTTGCTGGTAATGACGGCCACCTCTGAACTTCTCTTTCCGACAGACACAATTTCTCGGGGTCTACTTCGTCTCATCCCAAGAATTCCTTGCTAATGCCTACGTCTTGTCCGTGCTTCTGTTCCTTGCCCTCCTACTGCAAAGGACATTTCTGCAAGCATCCTACTATGTTGCCATTGAAACCGGAATTAACTTGAGAGGAGCAATACAGGTACTGAGATGATTATTTTTTCACTTCACAATAAGAACCAGTATTGAGAATAATGTCCATGAGCATTATTCATCCTCATAGACACTCAAGAATAATTCTGCTGTGAATTTATTCTTTGTTTCCCTTTAACAGTGTTTTGAAATAATAACCGTTGGCAAGGCAGTGTGGGATAGTGGGAAGTGTCTTGGGCCGGACGTGGGAAGTGTAGTTCTAGCTCTGGGTCTGCCTTGCACTAGATCTAAGATGCCAACTGCCCAGCCCCTGGGCCTCCCCAGCCTTGAAAGTGGCAGACATCACCAGTCGATCACAGCACTCTTTCCCACTGAGTGCAAATGCAGCCTTAGAATCCTTCTCTAGATACCATTCCGGAGTTCTGCTGCCAGGAAGTCTTCTTTGGGTGCAAAAACAGGAACAGGTTTGACATACCAGGTCTAGATAGCTTCTAAGATCTATTCGAGCTCTTAAATCTTGGTTACTGATGAGAGAGATTTATCTAATCTGACAGATCACCTGGGTCTAGGCTCTTGGTCCTGCTTTCTATAGAGTTTGTTGGAAGGATGAACAAAGTTAGGGAGTATTCAGGGCCCCTTTGAAGAAGTGATGATGAGAGTTGCCCAAGTCCCAGAGTTATAATTAGAATCTTGGTTCAGATATTGGAATAGAGAGACCCTGTAGGAGAGCAGTTTAAATGAAGTTCCTTTATTTTTCACATAGAGTCAGGGTTGACACAGCAGCTATACAATCATCAGGGACCTGGCTTCTTCTATAATGTTGCTTTGCCAGCCTTCTTACATGGTCTCATGGCTATTGAAACTGCCACTATCATGTCTACATTTAAGTCAGCAAGAAGAAAGAAAGGACAAGAGGAAAAAATGCTGCTTTCTTTTACAATCGTAATGCAGAAGTTGCACATACCCTCTCCTATCCTATTGGTGAGAAATTGGCCAGATGGCCATACCTAGAGAGGCTAGAAAGTGTGGTCTTTATTCTTGACAGACATATATGCCATGGTAGAAATTCTCTACACAAAGGGGAGCATGGACGTTGGGGAATAACTAGCAGACTCTGCTAGTGATTTTCATGAAGCTGTGGCAAAATCCCAAAGCTACCTCATTCTTCAAAACTGTTCCTTAGAATCATTAACATTGCCTGGTCCTGTGGGAGCCAGGATCAGGGGCTTTACAAAAAAGGGACTGAGAGGAGAAGAGTATATCTTCTGAGGAACGTGTCAGGGTCCAAACTCTAGCAATCTTGGGAAAGTCCATGTCAATGGTGTCCCCTGAAGTTGTATAGTGCACAACCTCTGCAGCTGTATATGACAACACTGCCTATCCCCAGTGGTTTTTCAGTAGAAAAAAAAAACACCTCCTCAGGGATGTCATCATGTGACAATGGTGGTAAGAGGCCAGGAAAACCCAACACCATCTAAGATTCATGGGGCCCTGGAGCTAGGAGGAACCAAATTGTTGCTCCATTCAGAAAACCTCTCCAAAAATCCCAGCCTCTGCTCAGACCCCTCCAGTGACAGGCAGACATGCACCACCATAAACAGCAGCCAATTCTGTGGTTGGACAGTTTTGCAATTAAATCTACTTACTATTTGTATGTTGTAAATCACATACCAGCCCAGTATTTTCCAATTACACTAAAAGAGCCAAAAAATCGTTTTTTAATGTGTTAACATGTAATTGTTTTTATCAAACTGTTTTAATCTTTTGCATTAATGAGAGATTAATTACTATGCCACAGAAAGGAAATACTAGCATTACTTATGGAAGCAAATAAAGAAAAAAAAATTTTCTTCCTTTCAGAGATTTCCAGAAAATTATTTACAGCAAATTTACCTTTGTAGATGAGAGTCTGTCTCCTTGGGAGTTTGCAAATAACCACACTTTTTTGCATGAAAAGGTATTAAGCAAAATTCCTGAATTATATGTATAGTTTATAAAACAATATACTAGCTATCAGTCAGTTGTGCACTTCCATGTATACTGGCCTTTACTTAATATTGCATTATCTGTAGATTGCTCTGTGTCCCTACTTCACTGAAACCAGGTGATTATCTTTTGAAGCCTGATTTCACATAACCTAGAAGATGCACAGATTTGTCAATAAACTATTGCCATTAATTTAAACCATGGTTTATATATACTCACAGAAAGACATAGAATAGGTTTGTGCTTTAAGAAACACTGACCCACAAAAAAAGCCTGAGTTTACACAAAAGATGAATTAAGGGCTGGTCATCCACCTTACAGCAGAATGCACAATAGAATTTCACTCAAGAGCAGGCATCCCCAGGACATTTAAGACAGGAATGTATTTTTCCTAGTTCAAGAGTGCATGGCTTGGAAATTGCAATCTTTGTGGGCAACACAATCGCTCTGTACATAAAGCTTTTAGGTTTAGAGCTCAGGGGCAGTCATTACCATGGCTGCTGCCTGTCTGCCACTGGAACGACTCGTGGGATGGCACTGGGGCTGACCGGCACTTGAGGTTGTGTAACACATCAGACCTTCTGAGGCTGAACCCTTGTTTTGTTTCAAGGCTCAGTCATGACAAGACCTGGTCCCCGAGCATCCCTAACCCTAACCCTAACCCTCCCCAGGTTGGAGATGGCCACTTTAAAACAGACAGCTGGCCCTACTTCATCATTTTTATGGCTCTGACATTTGCTCTCCACTGGCCTCTGGTAAATCAAGAATACAACTGGCTGGACATGAAGATCTGCTTTTAAGATTTAAGAACTAATTAAGTCCTGTCCCCAAGGGACAGGCTCGCTTGCTGGGGAAGTAGCTTGCCATGCTGGCATGGATTTCTTGTTTGAATGCTGCCTCCCTGACTTGCTGGATCTGTAACAAAGCCCTTGAGCTCTCTGAGCTTTTGTTATCTCATTTGTAAAATTGGGACGGTGATACAGCTCCCCCTTGTAAAGCTACGCTAGGGCTCCATGGTGGATGCCTGAGAAGCCCCTGGCACATCGTAGACATGTGGCATCTGGGGTGGCAATTAGGATGATGATGATGATGATGAATGTGAAACACTCTGCTCTCATTTCTAGACCAAGATTTACAATAAAATTATGCACCTGTCCACCTCCAACCTGTCCATGGGGGAAATGACTGCCGGGCAGATCTGTAATCTGGTTGCCATCGACACCAACCAACTCATGTGGTTTTTCTTCTTGTGCCCAAACCTTTGGGCTATGCCAGTACAGGTACCAGACGTGTGCTGGGGAGTGGGGGGACAGGGAGGGGTGGCAGCAGGACACAAAACCAGAATCTGTTGGTCCATGTCCAGTGACTAGGAACTCAACATCTTCCATTCTATGTTTCCCTGTACCTTCCACTCCCTTGGGGTCTCCATGGGGTGTACCCCTAGGTTTCTATACTGTCCTATACTCTGCAAGAAATCTAGTCATCTCTCTTGATTACCAGAGAAGGCAGTATCATTAAGACTTTAGAAATGCAGCCAACTTTATAAACTATAGAATAATCATACATGGAACACTTTTGCAGATGTTAAAGGTTATGTTGAAGCAAATTACTTAATTAACATTGAAAAGTGTTCATGGTTGGGCACGGTGGCTCACACCAGTAATCCCAGCACTTTGGGAGGCCGAGGCAGGAGGATCACTTGAGCCCAGGAGCTCAAGACCAGCCTAAGCAACATAGGAAGACCCTGTCTCTACAAAAAATTTAAAAATTAGCAGGCATGGTGGCGCACATGTGTAGTCCCAGCTACTCAAGATGCTGAGGCAAGAGGATTGCTGAGCCCGGGAGTTTGAGGTTGCAGTAAGCTATGATGATGCCACTGCACTCTAGCCCAGGCAACAGAGAAAGACCCTGTCTCAAAAAAAAAAAAAACAACCAAAGAAACAAAAACTTAAAAAAAAAAGTGTTCGTGATGTATTTTTAAACAAAAAGAGTAAGTTACAAAGTAGTATATGCTGTATGATTACTACTAAGTTGAAATAAATGTACGTACAGATTTGCAGAGATTCACACAGAAAAGGAACTAGAAGTCTGCATGGCAGGATTACAAGCGATTTTTATTTTCTTTATGCATTTCTAAATTCTCCAATAATCATGACATCAAAAACGTGGTAATTTTAGAAGCCAGGCAATCTTTGGGGCTGGCTCAGGAGGAGGCACATTCTCCCCCAACAATAGTGGGAGAATCCTCAGCGTGGTCAACCTGAGCCCTGGCCTTGTCTACTCCATCTCCCATCCAGAGATCTCCAGGACTGGAGTCTGACCCCTGTCCTGTGCCTGGGAATGAATCTTAGCACGCTGGTGCCAGACCAGAAACCAGAATCCCAGACCCATTTCCAGAGGGCCTGCAGGTTCCACAGAGACTTTCTGGTATAGCAGAAAGGGTCTGGACCTGGGTGAGACAGGCTGATGCAAACACTTAACCTCTCTGAGCCTTGGTTTCCTTGTCTATGAAATGGGGATGATGCCTAATCTCTGGAGTTGCTGTGACACCTTAGTTAGATAGTGTAAGTAAAGCACGAAGCAGAGTGCCCAGCAGGGTGGTCACGTAGTGAATATCAGACCCCTTTAACTTGCAGACATTTGTTGTGAGCAAGACTTTTCCATTACTTGGGATGCAGATTTCATAAACCTTAATCTTGAGTGATTTTTATTGGTCCTCCCTGTCTTAGAATTCAAAGATATTAAAGGAACATAGGAGGAGGGGCTCACACAGGGAGACCGCTAGGTAAGATGGGGATGTAGGGAATCTGATGTCCTTTTTTACAGAAACGGCCATACATGCCACCCCCCATTACCACCTGCTCACGCCCAGTCTGCTCCCCGGCCCCACCGCCAAGATGGATCAATGACTGCAAAACCTACAGAAAGGCCTGGAGTACTTATCTATTAATAATAAAGTCACCAACCAGCCTTTTTTCCACAAGACCCTTTCTAAGATGCGTGCTGTGGCACACCCTGTAGTCTCAGCCACTTAGGAGGCTGAGATGGGAGAATTGGTTGAGCCTGGGAGTTCAAGTCCAGCCTGGGCAACATAGTGAAACCCCATCTCTAAAAAATTTTTAAAAACCAGGAGAAACGAATATTTCTCACCATGCTGCTCTCGTTAGTTAAAACTTCAGGCTGTGAGGGCCTGGGACAGAGAGAGACAGCCTGGGATGATGCTAACAAGTACACAGCACTCGAAAGTTTATAAGACTCTTTCTGTTGTGTCACCTTGAAAAGTCTATTTCGTACTATTTTATCTACCAAACCTGCTGCATTACTATTGTTAGTAGTACTTACAGTGTTTCTTGCACATGTGTCATTGTTAATAGTACTAACTAGTACGAAGTATCAACCCCTGTGTGTGGCTGGCCCTGTCCCAGCCCCGCTCACTTGTGAAATTTAACCTTCACAACACTTGGGGTGGGGAGGCGAGGGATTTTTATCTCCAGTAATTACTTTCCCTTGCTTATTTATCATGAAGTGTCATTTAGTTTCGGCTTTTAATTCACCAAAGACCATACCTTTGCCACTTATAGATTTGACTCAACTACTAGGAATTGATACAATCCCAGCCCGTGGCAAAGAAACTTGATGTGCTCAGGATTCCGTGTGCGGCCTGGTTAGCCACAGGGCACATGAGGCTTTTTGTAAGATTGAAATTAGCGCAGGAGCCCCATTCCAGTGTAAGCCCTGAGGGCTCTCCCTGGTTCGTAATCTTTTTTTGGTCACACGCACTTTTTAAAATCCACCCATTTAAAGTGTACAGCTCAGTGGTTTTTAGTATATTAAGAGTTATGTAGCCATCATCAAAAATTTAGCAATTTTCATCACCCCTACAAAGAAGCCCATACCCATTGGCAGTCACTCCTCGTCCCTGCCCCCAGCCCTGTGTGACCACTAATGTACACTTACTTTTGAAAAATCTAATGAAGCTTTCTTAGAAAAAACAAGCACTTGTTCACACATTTTGCCTATAATTTTAGCAGCTTCATGGCCCCACCCCTGAAGTTTATCAAGGGCACCAAGTTAAGGAACTTGGCCACAGTGGATACCTCTGTGTTTCCTAATCTCATGGGCGTCAGAGGCCCAGAGAGGGCAGGGGCCTGACCATAGGCCACACAGCGAATGACAGTGTAAGTAAGGATGCTCCAGTAGGAACATCTTACCCACGCATCTCCTTTCTGCAGTTCCCTCCTGACAGGATTCCCCTGAGGCTTTTTTGTTTGTTTGTTTTTAAGGAAGGTTAGCCACCTTGTATTGATCTCCAGGTATATGCCAGGCACTATTCTAGGTGCTTATCACAGAGGTTCATTTAATTGTCACAGCAGTCCTGAAAAGTGGGCATTATAATCACCATTTTAGAGATGAGGAAGCTGAGACTCAGAGAGGTTAAGTAACTTCCCTGAGATTGCACAGCTAAGAACTAGAGCTGCCTTCAAACTCAGAGCCATAGACTCCAGGGACTGTGTTCTCCTTACTGCACTAGACTGCTTTCCTAACCTGTAACTAAGAGACAAAATGGGCCTTTTCTTTCTCACATTTGCTTTGCACACCCAGAATCCCTCATTTCTGGTATTTTCCCCCATGAGGGCCATTCAGACCCCTGCAGAAGAGAGGGATGGACCAAGGAGGCTGGGGAGCACAAGAGGGGAGCATGAGGAGGAGCCGTGGAGCAGCAGCTGCATCCCCAGCTCCAACTCCAGCCACTGCCAGCCCCTTGGCAGTGGTGTGGGTACGGTGCTGCCCCCCAAGGTGCCCTATTAGTGATGCTGGGGCATCCTGGAATCTTTCTTTGTGTCTGGCACAACCGAGTCTGGCTGCAGAACACCCCGATTGCCTCCATATGCAGCACAGCTAATGCCAGGGATAGCTGTCCAGGAGCATGGTGGCAGCAGGCAGGAAGGGGTAGGAGGGGTCTTCATCTCCTAGAGTGGTCCTCTGCCCATCCATTAAACGCTGAGAGGCAGGTGGTGAGGGACCACTTCCCAGCCTCTAAGATACCTGCTAATGCAGGAGGCTTTCTGTGATTAGCAGAACTTTCAGAGCCTCCCACCTACTCCTCTGCCCTTGAGGCGGTGCAGGGAGCTTGATGCCAATCTGGTGCAGGGCCAGACCAGGTGGCCTTTCCCTCTCACCTGTTCTTTTTTCAGCTAAGGAAGCCAGCACATCTGTTCTTTGAGAATAAACCCTGTATTAAGAGTGCCTGCCTTTGAAGGCAACCTGAGAAACTGTCACCTTGCTGCTTTGGGGACAGGCAAGAGCAATTTACACTTCTCATAAATATTCAGAAGTAGACAGTCATTTACATAAAGCTAGAAACAGAATTAATTATCAGAGAATACTTGCTAGATTCATTAAAACATTAAAGGCACCAGGAGCATAAGAATGCAAAGCAAACCCTCAGACCCCGGCTGGTTTTGTCTGGCTGGATGCAGCGGTTGTGGCCCTTTGTTCATGCCTGGCTTTTTTCCAGTGAGAATGGAATGCCAGCCATGATAGACAGAAGACAGAACAAAAGGTGCTGTCACACTCATTGTGCAGTCTCAGCTCTGAGATTTCTCTCTGGAAAGTAGAGTTGGAGAGAATTAAGGTTTCAGCCAGCCTTGCAGATAAATGCAATTAGTTACCAGCCCAGAAACTCTCTGATGGTGTTAACCCATCCTTCTGAAATTGCTGTCACACCTCCTTCCGTGCACCCCCTCCGCAAGACAATTTGGAAACCTGGGCACCAAGGCATGTCCCACTCTAGGGGAAGGAGGGGTTTTCCCAACACCCCCTGCAAGGCAGCCGCCAGGTCAAAGGGAACTCATCCCCACACCCCCTTCCCTAGATCATCGTGGGTGTGATTCTCCTCTACTACATCCTCGGAGTCAGTGCCTTGATCGGAGCAGCTGTCATCATTCTGCTGGCTCCTGTCCAGTACTTCGTGGCCACCAAGCTCTCCCAGGCCCAGCGGAGCACGCTGGTGAGTGTCCGGAGGTGTGCAGGTCTCCCTGTTCCCATCCTTCCCCGTGTCTACCTGCTGCCTCCCCTCACGGCAGCGGGTCTCTTCCCTGACGCCCACACTGTCACTGACCTTGAGTGGGACACGTTTCCTGTCCAGGCCTCAGCTTCTTTGTCTGTGAAAGGGGGTTAATGGAGAGGGCGGGGAGCCTCCCTGTGGGCACAGGATCTGGGTGAGGGTGTTGACTTGGCGTCGGGTGGGGGCAGAGGAATCTCCTCTCTGACCCAGTGACCCCTGCAGGAGTATTCCAACGAGCGGCTGAAGCAGACCAACGAGATGCTGCGCGGCATCAAGCTGCTCAAGCTGTACGCCTGGGAGAACATCTTCCGCACGCGGGTGGAGGAGACCCGCAGGAAGGAGATGACCAGCCTCAGGGCCTTTGCCATCTACACCTCCATCTCCAGTGAGTTTGCCCAAGCAGCCAGCCCCGGGGCTGCTGCCCACATGCAAGGAGCAGGCGTCAGGGCGTGGGTGAGGGGGTGGGGGTGACAGACACAGCGACGCTTTGGTATTATCCCAGTATTCTTCATTCATTTATCCAGCAAACACATATTGAGAGCCTGCTATGTGCTGGGCGCTGTGCCAGCCGTCAGAGTACAGCGGTGAGAAAGAGAGATGAGGTCTCGTTCCTCCTGGAGCTGTTACGTTACTGACAGGTGGCAGTAAGCAAATAAATGACAATGGTTTAGGAGTTTGCAGTAAGTCAGACTGAGCTACCACTGCCCTGGGGAAGCTACGAGGAAGCTTCCGTCCCCCTGGGGACATGCAAAAGAAAAAGGTTAGTTCTCCTTAAAGATCAGAAGCCCAAACTTAAGGTATTCACAGGTGTTGGGACTAATTTATATTAAACAAGTGGTTTGGGAACCCCAAGCCAAAAGGAAAAAAAAGGCCAAAACTGGTAAAACTCCTAAGGTTCCAGCAGACACACATATTAAAACCACTTTACAAAGAATATGGGACTCGTATGGCAAAATTGTTGAACTGCTGAAGAATGAGCCAATAAGAAATAAAAGTCCACAAGAGGAAAATGAACACCAAAGTGAAAGTCACCAGATGCCAAAAAATAGGAGAATTAGTCCCTCAATACCTGGAGATGATAGAATAATCTAAAAGAGATAATAAAATAAGTAAATTTAAATAATTAAAGAGATTTTTAAAAAGGTATAAAACCCACAAGGCAATACAGGAAAGTATTAAGGGAAAAGATCCAAAAGAATTTCCCGAAGTTAACATTTTAGTTATTGAAATTAATTCAGAGAACGATAGTCACCTGGACAGAGTAAGGGCTCGTGTCCGTCAGGTGATCCCTAGAATCCCGGCCCAAGTTTATGTCACAGGTGGTCTCGTGAATCCACCCCAAGTGCATAATTGGAGTGTAAAGATATTTAGCAGCTGGCAGAGCCCACCCTAGTTCCCCGACCTGTCCAGTTTAAGAGCCATCATGGTAAGTAGGGCCAAGTGGAAGCCCACAAAGAGAAAAAACAAAAAAGAAACCAAAACGTCCTCGGTGTACAGGTTAAAAGAATTAGCATAGCTGAAGAGGGAATTTGTGAACTAGAACACAGATCTGTGGCAATTACACAGACTGTGACAAGGAGAATAAATGAAAAAGGTCTTCTGCAAGTTGAGAGAACAGTTGGGAAATCGAGGCCCAGAGGGGAGTGTGTTCCTGAGGTCACTCCTGAGATTAACAGCATGGCTCAGACTAGACCCTACAAAGTCTCGGAGGTCCCCCACAAAGAGCTGGGGACCTATGTAGGGTGAAGAAGACTTAGGACACCACAGGGCATCATTGTGAGGCTACTTTCTCTTAGAAGAGAAACAACCTAGAGTGGGCTCTGCCAGGAGTGGAAAATAGGGGAGGAAATTAGGAGAGGCTACTGACCACCCTCCCCACCCCCAGCTAAAATTCATTCTTTTGGTGTGCCTAGAAGAAACACACCTGTGGGGGACAATAATGGAGGGTGTGCTGGGAATATCTCCCAGTTAGGATTGTACAGCAAGCCTCATGGAGAATGAGACGGTTGCTCAGGTCGTCTGTGTGTCCTGGCATTCATGCTGCCTAGAGAGAGGGTCTGATGGAGCCAGGTGGCCGCCACCCTGGACGAGGGTTCTCACGGGGCTGGCACTGATCACCCAGGTGTCCAGCCTCCCATGTCCAGCCAGACCACGGTGTCCTGTGCCTCAGGCTGGGCCCCTGCTCCAGTCTAGTGGCTAAACCATCCACCATACATGGCACAAGCCATGGTATCTTTATGCAGGAAGTCTGCTAAGATCAGATTTTCTAGAATGGAGCTGTGAGCATGTCAGGCAGTCATTGCTGGATTCCTCACCAAGACACACCCAGTTCCAAGTCTCTCTCCTTTATCCTCATCCCTGACTCAGGCTGAGCACTCCATAGACAGGGGAGATTGGGAAGGAACATCTAGGAGCTCAGAAAAGCCAGTGTCCGCAGTGCCAGGCCCACTTCAGCCTTCTCTCTGTCAGCTCTGCCTGCCTGCCCCTGGGGGTGGTTAGTGAGCAGTAGCCCCACACTTGTGCGCAACCCCCGGAGTCACAGACAGTTCCCAGCAGTGGGAACAGCTGCTGGGGTAGGGGAGGGCTCCTCCCACGACTCGGGGACTTGCTCTCCCAGCAATGACATGGCAGGGTGGGAAGGGCAGGCTCACCATTCTAAGATGAAGAGAGGGAAGAGAAGCAGCAAGGACAGTGGGTCCCCAAGATTCCTGGCACACCAGGCAGCAGAGTGGGGGCAACCTTGGGTCATGTAGCTGGGGGCAGGAGGCAGCTACTCTGACTGCTCCTAGGAGATGTACACTCATTTCCAGCATTCCAAACGGCAACCTGGGCTATTTCCCTCTGTAAACAACATCGTAAGATGCTTAGAGTCTGGCTAGCCTGTCTAGTAGGCACTCCTTGTCCCATGGGGCCCTCGGAAGACAAGCCATTGCTTTGTGATGGGCCTGGGCCCAGGAGGACCTAGGGACATGTTGTCAAGAGCTGAGATGACTCTGGAAGAAGTAAGGGGCTTTGGAGCCGAGCAGGAGCCTACCAAGGGCCCCTCAGTTGTCCAAGCAACCTAGTCAGATACGCAGAGGAGCCCAGGTTGGAAGAGGGGAGTGGGGGGAGGGAGGGGAAGAAAGGAGAGGGAAGAGCCTCAGGGAGAGCTTTGAAAACCAAGTGCTGTTTGCTTAGTGTGTTTGCCCTTCCTGGGATGTGCTAGTCAGCAGTGGAGGGGGAGAGAGACGGGTGGCAGGAAGAGGGCACCTCCTGGCTGCAGGCATATGCTTTGAGTGTGTTTTCATTTACCTCCTCCCGGACTTCCTGCCTTCTGTTACCAGGGATCAGGACACAGGTCATTAGGCATGAGGTAATGGGGCATCTCTTGTTCTCACCCCTGGCGCCAGTCATGGGGTCTGGGCGCTGCAGAGGAGCTGCAGAGTCACATTTCCTGATGGGCCCGTCCCGGGGATGCCTGCTGGGCTTTCAGTCTGGCGGTCGCACGCCAGGCCATCGGGCTGCCGGGCAGATGACGTTACCTCTGACACGCTATCTGATGGCCTCACCATGAGTGTCACTGAGGGCTTCTGTGTATGCAGCCCTGAGCTGGTGCAGGGCAGTGTGGGGGACTGAAACGGAAATGGGTTCAGTGTCCCCAACATCAAAATCCAGAATCGATATTTCCTCTTGAAGACAAATAGAGATGTAAGTTATTCAGTGGGTGCAGAGTGAGCCCCCACCTGTGTGCCCCAGCCTGTGCTAAGCACCAGGAAGGAGGCAAGGGACAAGATGTGCCCCCCCTTCTCAAGGAGTCTGTGCTCTGCTGAGAAGTCAGGGCTGGCGTGCACAGAGCAGTGTGGCAGCGAGCCCCAAACCGTGTCCAGCCCTGTGCTGGCTGCCTGGCAAGCCCGACTGCGCTTAGTCCTCATAACAGCTTGGGGGGCATGTTGCTCCACTGTTCCATTTTGCAGCAGAGAGGACTGAGGCTCAGTGAGGCAAAATGACTCGATAAGGTCCTCAGCCAGTAAATGGCAGAGCACAGAGAAGGAGGCCCATGTGGGCCGGGAGTTCAGAGATCCGTGTGGGGCTACACCTTGCAAGATGGCAGGATTTCAGTGCATAGGGGACAAAGTGGGAGGAGGCTGGAGGCAAATGCCGTGGCCACTGCCTTTACAAGTCAGTTTGATCCTTTCCTTGCAGAGCAGTGAAACTCTAGGTGCTTCCTCGGTATCTGAGGACAAACCTGGCAGAGGTGACTAAGGGGTCCCAGGTCCTACTGGTCAAACACCCGATATGCTGCCAGTTCGTTCTGTCCTTTGTGCAGCACCCATTCTAGAGCCTTCTCTCAGCGCCAGGCTCTACAGAAGGCATGGACATTAAAGAGGAGGCAGGCATGGCCCCGGCCCTCCCGGTCTTGTGGGAGACTGACCAAGCCCATGAATGGTGGCTGTGCATGTGGTAGAGCCACACAGTCAGTTCCAAATACTCCTCTTTCTCTTTTGTGTTACTCGCCCAACCCTGGGTCATTTGTTTCTTGCATTCGCTTCTTTAACAAATACCTGCTGAGCACCTTCTTTGTGCCAGGTGCTGTGCTAGGCATGGGGGATGCGGAGGGGGGGCACAGATCAGTCCCAGCCCACAGGGTGCCAGACACGCAACAGCGTCATGAGTGACAGCAACAGAAAGGGGTATTCTGGGCATGCATGGAGTTACGAGTTGCACCCGACCTAGTCTTAGGAGCGGTGGGTGTCAGGGAAGTCTTGTCAGAGGCCAGTCCTCTTGCTAACTCCCAAAGGACGACCACCAGTTAGCCAGACGAGGGGAGCAGTGGCCCAGGCACAAAGGCTCAAGACTCAACGTGACTTGATGAGGGGAGGGTAGCAAGACCAGCCCACGCGGGACCCTGTGTGCTGTGTTCAGGCCCCTGGGTTTCCTCCTGAGCCAGGGGGAGCCACGGAAGAAGTTTAAGTAAAGGAAGATGAGTTTGCATCTCTCTCCATATTCTGTGCTCAGAGCTCTTCCCTGTTCCCCGTCGGGTTGGAACCACAGTCTGGCGGGGCCTCCTTGGATGAGTGGGACTGGCCTCATGCTGTGTCCTGAAAAACAGAAAACAAACCAAAACACCCACCTCAGCCATCAGTGGGCGGTTGGGGGACAGGATGGTGCTGGCGAGCCCCATGCACAGGGCACACAGCCCGGGGCCTGGCTTTTCTTTGCAAGTCTTGCTCTCCCTCTGTCCTCCTCGGCGGAGGCCCTGACTCAGAACAGCCAGCCTAGGGAGACAAGGTGACCTGGAGACCTGGTCCCCCTCCTTTTCCAGCGTCTCTGAAATTCTTCTTCGATATCTGCCCTTCCTTCCGCCCGTTGGTGCAGCTGCAGTGGGTTGCTTATGCATACCCTGGCTTGGTGGCAGGGTGGCTGAGGCAGAGCCTATGCTCATCAGTTAAGGAGGCCAAAATTAGTCTGGCTGTGGAGCCTCCTGCGCACTTCCTCAGCGGCCGGCAACAGACACACCGGTAACCTGATTGCCTCCCGCCTCTGTTGACTGTGCTGACTACTGGGCTAACTGGGAAATAGCCCCTGGAAGAAATTCATTTCCTCTCCTGCAGGTGCACCTTGCAGTTAGGCCCAGGCTGTGAGCCTGCACACCCCTCCCCTGGCCCTCTGCGGGCACCAAAGCTGAAGTTAACCAGAGGCACAAAAGGCTGGCTGTGCCTCCCTGGCTTCCGAAATATTTGTCGATGCTTTGGAAATGAAAAGGTCCTGGTATTGTAATGGCAGGCTGGCGCCCACACAGCCAGACAGCATTCCCTGGGCAAAGCCAGGGGGTGGGGGTGATCTGAGCCCTGCTCTGGTTTGTTAATTTGTTGTTTTGTTTTGTTTGGGGCAGAAGGAGAAGATGAAAAACTGACACAATCACTCATTACTACACCCCCTAGAACCCAGCATGATGCCTGGAACAGGGAAACCCTCAAAAAATAATCTTTGAATAAATAACTCTTAAAGGAAGTTTTTGGAGAGGATTAAAAAAAAATACCCATGTCTCTACACTATACAGAAAGGCTTTCACTTTTGGTGGCAGCCTTTCAGGCCTGCCTACACGCAACTAAACTTTTCCATAGCGGCGTCACACTTACACAAGGAGGTTTGGAATCTTTGTTCCACTTCACATTAATGTATTTCTTGCTCCCTAACATTTTTTAAGATTTGAGCATTGTCATGTTCTTCATTTTTTTGTTTTTGTTTTTTCCAAATCAAATCAAGGTGAGTCACGTGCCCATGTTGGAGAGAAATCTATTCTTGGCCAAATTTCTCACCCCTCCCCGCCGCCACCCACCACCACCTTAGAATCTTACAGACTGGAAGAAAGTGGAGGCAGGGCTGGGTGCTCAGCTCCTGCCCTGCCACCCCAGCCCCAGCTAGGGAACAGGGGCACAGGGCCACCTGCCATGCTCAGAGAGGCCCCAGCACCTGTAGCACCCCCAGACCTCCCAGTCTCCAGCACTGACATCCCAGGCCCAGCCACATCCCACCCCCCAGGACCCGATGGGATGATCTTCAGAGAGGCCTTTAAAACACAAGCCACGGGTGATCCCACTCCCGCACCCCCTCCCCACTCCGAAGGGGACCCAGAATTCCCTGCTCCCAGGCAGGGGAGGGTGAGGGAAATAGAAAATCACATTTTCATTCTTTGGCATCTCTGTACAACAGCCAGGCAGGACAAAAATTAATTATATCAGAAGCAAGCCCCATGTTGCTGCATCAGCTTTGGATTGTTCATTTGGTAATTTATTTATAGCTTGTCTCATTCCTTAAAGGAGTTCAGGCAGCTACTAAAATAAAGACAATAAAATAGAAAAATATATATATAAATTTAAAAAAATCATGACGAGGGAAAACATGCTAAAATGTCAATTATCACACGTTTTCTGACTACAAAATCTCCCGGAGAGTTGATGTGCCATCATGTACTAAAACAACCCCTCCTGTTGGATGTTTCTAATCTGTTTCATTTTGGGTGGTTTGTTGCTGTGGTTGTGGTTTTATTTTGCTGTGATGGATAGTGCTGTAGCCAACACCATCTTGCCGATGGCTTTGTGCCTCTCTTGAATGATTATTCAGGATAAATTCCCAGGAGGCGGATTATAGGATCAGAAGATCTGAACTTCGTGTGGCTCTAGCCGTAAAGCACTAGAGTGCTTTCCAAGAGAGTTGTACCAATTTGCAATCCAACTCGCAGCCTGTTCTTTAGCTGGGATGTGAGAGAGGGGTCTTGCCCTGGAGCAGGGGGCCGAGGGCACAGGTGCCCCCTGTGGCTGGAGCCCCTCCTCATTGGTTATCTGTGCAGATGGCAGGAAAGGAGGAGGAGAGGCCCCTGGCCTGAGGGAGCTCCCTGGAATAACTGGCCCTAGCAGGGATGAGCAAGGCTGCCTCACGTTTGGAACTACGTGGGTGGTGATGGCCGCTCAGACCTGATGGGCGTCCTGCTCCCTCTCCGTCTCCCTGGCCAGTGATGGCCACACTGTGTCCTGTGTCCCAGATCTGGGTCTTATGCAGGAAAACCAATAATGCTTATACTGCTGCCTGCCAGGAACTGTGCAGGAAGGAGGGCTGTGGCATTGTGGTGGGTACCTGGAGACCATCCAGCCTTCATCAGGAAGTGCAGTTAAAGCTCAGTCATGTGTGATACTGGTATTGATGAGAAGCCTTAAGGGCAGGGACATTAGCAGTACAGAAAGGGCTCCAGCCTGTATCCTCCACGAGCCTGGTAGCTCTCCAATGGCAGGGGCCTTGTCTCCCCTATCAGATTAGGAGTTCCTCAAGGATGGGGACAATGTCTTTCCTATCTGCTTGGGAACTTTCCAGTGACATGTTCTCTGTCTCTCCATCATATCTGGGGCTTCCTAGGAGCATAGTTTCTATCTCCTTCCTCAGACTGGAAGTCTCCTAAGGGCAGAGGCCATGTCTTTCCACCCAATCGGGGTTCTGTGTAGTTGGGGGCCATGTCTCCAGCATAGACTTTGTACCAGCTGGTGTAGGATTCTTGGAGTAAGTGGGAAGTCAGCTTCTTGGATCTACATTGATCCAACCTGCGTCAAATGTCGGAGTGTCAAAAGACTTCGCTATTCATTAGACAGCGGCCATGTGCACAAGCTGAGCCCTTGGCCTCTGGCTCCTGGCTCCTGGTCCTTCTGCTGTAATTAGGCTAATTACAGAGCCAGACTCCTTTCTGGGCTGGCCTGGAGAGCATCCTTGAAGGAGGAGGATGAGATGGGAAGGTGGCAGCTGAGATGATTACCTCTTAGAGAACTCCAGAGGGGCTGCTCTCTCTGGATGTTCAGGCCTTGAGTCAGGGCTCACACACCCGGGGACAGAGCAGAGGTGACCTGTGGAGCAGGGCTAAGCTAGTAGCCCAGGAGGCGTGACATTCAGGCAGCACTTAGGACTCACAGAGCCTGTTACTTCCATCATCCCCTCTGACCTTGGAAAGAGCTGGGGTATATGGACAAGTAAGTACAAGTTTACAAACATCAGGTGAGAAAACTGAGGCACGGGGAAGGTAAATGACATGCCAAGCCTAACTAACCGGGACTCCATCCTTTTCTGATTTCAAGTCCAGCTGTCTTTGCTCTCTGGAGTCTGCATGAAGGGTCTGAGGGCCACACTTTCAACAGAATAAGGAAGGAGCCTCTGTTGCAGCAAACCAGTGGCCTCACCCGGCATGGACTCTAAGGGACATCCTACTTTAAGCCGTCCTTCGTCACTAATGCCTCAGTGTGAATGGGTTTGAAGTCCTTCCCAAGAGCCATGGGAGATAGGAAGCCTCTAAGCTTCATAGAGAGCCTGGCTGGGGGAGATACAGGAGCCAAAGGCAGAGGAAGGAGTAGCAGCTTGGTGCCCCCAGAAACACATGCTGCTGACCTCACAGTTGGCCACAGGCAGCCAGCCCCCCAATCCTTTTCCCACCACTTTCCCATAGGGCTAACTTCACCCCGTCCACATGGAGGGACTAAAGGCTTAAATTCCAGAGACAGGGGCCAGGGACCAGAGTCATAAGGGAAACAGGGTATGGAGCTGAAAGTGCCACAGTGCTAGAGTTCTGCCCCTGCCTGCCCCCCCCCAGCTGTCCACCCACCCCAGGCTGCGCTGCTTCTGGACCATCCTGGGCATCTTCATGTGTAGCCGTCTCATTCCTCCCACTAAACTCACCCTTGTGCTTTCTCCGCAGTTTTCATGAACACAGCCATCCCCATTGCAGCTGTCCTCATAGTAAGTGGATCCTTTGTCCAGCTCCTGGGGGTGGGTGGAGGGGGAGGGCGCCTGTAGTGAGAGGCCACCCAGGGTTGGCCATTCCGCACAGGGACCTGGGAAGACAGGCTGAGCAGCAGGACACACGTCCCACCCCTACCCCACAGACAGGGGCGGCTGCCTCCCTGCCTGGAGGACCTGAGGCTTAGTGTTTAGAGAAATTAAACTTTAAAAGATAGCTACGAGGCCGGGCGCAGTGGCTCAGGCCTGTAATCCTAGTCCTCTGGGAGGCCGAGGTGGGTGGATCGCTCAAGGTCAGGAGTTCAAGACCAGCCTGAGCGAGACCCCGTCTCTACTAAAAATAGAAATAAAAATTATCTGGACAACTAAAAATATATATAGAAAAAATTAGCCAGGCATGGTGGCGCATGCCTGTAGTCCCAGCTACTCGGGAGGCTGAGGCAGTAGGATCGCTTGAGCCCAGGAGTTTGAGGTTGCTGTGAGCTAGGCTGACGCCATGGCACTCACTCTAGCCCGGGCAACAAAGTGAGACTCTGTCTCAAAAAAAAAAAAAAGATAGCTACGAAATTTGTTAACTGATTAAAGTGAAACATGTTTATTGTAGAAATGATGGGAAACTCAGAAAGGAAAGCACGAAGAGGATTAAAGTCACCCACAGTCCCACTGGTAGCATTTTTAATGTTTTTCTTTCCAAGCATATGACATGTCGTTTTCTACAAAAATAGGATTGTGCTGCACATGCAGTTTGGTAACCTGCTTTTTTAAATGTAAGAATCTGCCACACACAATTCTCCACATCATTAAATATCACGATGTGGATCTGAAAGGCGATGTTGACAAAAGCGATGTGTAAGCGCCGCGGTGGGGGGCAGGCAGCATGCAGGCCCGGGCCCCAGGCCTGCAGCCCCCTGGCCCAGCCTCCCATCCGGGCTCCTGTGATGCCCTCAGTTCTTTAAAAAGATCTATTTATTTCCCCGGGGGCCAGCGTCGCGGAGCTGTGTCGCGTTCACAGCCTGTCAGGCACACTTGGGAATTCATTTTCGATGTGATTTATTGGGCTGCTTCCTGCCCTGGGGCTCTTTGGGGAACCGTGGGTAACAGAGGCCAGTGCACGGCCAGGTGGCCGGGCAGGCCATGGTTTGGAACGACTGTGTTGGCGTCATTCAAGGAGGACCAGGGAAAGGCGCAGCCAAGCTGCTGTCTGGGGAGGGGGCAGTGCTGACCAACCGGGCAAGGAGGGGCAGGACCGGAGGGAGCAGCCCCTGCCCTCCAGCACTTGCTGGGACATTTCCTTGAGACGAGTGTGAGGATGACAGAGATGTCGCTAACCGAAAGGTCCCCTTAGGAGCCCTTCCCTGCCAGCCCTCTGGTCTCCTTCCCGGGGCTGAGCGTTTGGGTGTGGGAGGGGCCCACGCTCTGAGGCACCCCAGCCTCATCCGTGCCTCTGTCCACAGACCTTCGTGGGCCACGCCAGCTTCTTCAAAGAGGCCGACTTCTCGCCCTCCGTGGCCTTTGCCTCCCTCTCCCTCTTCCACATCCTGGTCACGCCGCTGTTCATGCTGTCCAGCGTGCTCCGGTCGACAGTCAAAGCTCTAGTGAGGTGAGGGGGCATCCGGGCGAGGGCGCTGGACAGGCAGCTCTTGCATCGGCCCAAGGCGTGCTCTAGTGACCGCTGGAACCACAGCTGTTCCCTCCCAGGACACACCCCCCGCTGATCTGCGCCTCGCTGAACCTGGTCGTGGTTGGTCAGAGGGACACTGGCCACGTCTGGTTTCCCAGCACGCCATCCCTGAGAAGGGACTTGCTTGCAACCTCCAAGGAGAGGGGACTCACTGTCACCTCCAAGACAACTCCGTTTAAAAAAAAAGTCAATGTTGAGCCAAGCTTGGCATTCTCCTAAATTCTACCCACTGCTCCTATTTCCACCCTCCAGAGCCACCCAGAATGAGTGTCGTCCCCTCCCACATGACAGCCCCTTGGATATCAGAAGGTGTCAGCTGCGCATCCCTGTTCTCTCCACAGTCCCCGAGCCTTCACAGCCTTGTCAGTGAAGCAGCCTCCCCCAGGCGCCTGCAGGTCCTGCCCCAGTGGGCCCCCGGCTCTGCAAGGCCCCCGGTCCAGGCTCTAGAGCCCCAGAAGTGACACTGCCACTCTCCCAGAGGCGTGGCCCTCTTGGGAATGAAATACGAAGGCAGAAGGCTGAGGCTGTGGCTGGGAAATGCCATACCTGGGGTGTGAAGATCTCCCCAGGCCCTTGAAATAGCTCCTGGAAAGCAAGAGCCTGTCTCACCTCTGGGGAGGGCTGGCTGCATCCCTACCCATAGCCAGAGGGACCAATGAGTAACACCTGTTCTCTGTGTCTTTAGCCTTGAGGAAGGTGACACTCCTGTCTCAAGGGCCCCTGGCAGTCCTGGGCAGCTGACAGGAAGGCGTGGCTGTGGGAATGAAGTAGCTGTAAAGGGGTAGCTTGCATGAGGAAGCTCTGGCGTGGGTTCAAAGGTGGAAGGGGCACATGACTCAGCGAAATTATGGTCAAAGGAGTATCTGAGCAGGGAGTAGCTGGCTGGAAAGGGATTAGCTCCCCATTTCCAGGGTCAGCTGTGTTGACTCAGTTTATTGGCCATGGCACTGTGACACCTAAGGATCACCCCTCCTCCTGCCACCCCCACTCCAGCCCTGTGATTCTGTGTGGAAGCCACAGATGCAAGGATGCTGCACCTGCCAGAAATCCATTGCGCTGATCCCAAGGCATTCACATTTCAAACACTACGAATCCCACTGTCTCCAGCAACGGAACGCCTCCTCCTTTTTGATGAGGGAGCTCAGGCCCTGGGCTGCAGGTGGGAGCAGGACACTACCTGAAGCTTTGCCCCAGGGGATGAGAACCAGCCGCAGCCTTCAGGGGACAGAGGCGGAGGCCTGGCAGTCTGCCCCTCTCTCCGAGGGGGCGGCACACAGAGCAAAAGAGCCCACAGCAGCGTGACAGTCCCACACTGCCCTTGCCTTAAGGGTCAGAATGGCTGATCTGGCCCCAGGCCTGCTGGACATTTAGCAAAAGCTAAGAAAGGGGACACAAATAATGCTCGAGCTTCCCGGACAGCATCCACACCTCCAGGGGTGGGAGAAAATGAACTGAAATAGCGAAGCTTCCAGGGCCTCTTCCAGTCCACAGGGAAATTCGGGGGAGGAGTAGCCTTCTCCTCCTTGAGTAATGACACCTGCAGCAGGTTATGGGGATTCGATTATATAATGCTTATGAAGCAGCTAACACGGCGTCTGGCGTATAGTAGGTGCTCACAAAATATTAGCTATTGTTAATAACCAATCCTCATCCTAACTAACCTTGACACTGACCAACCTCAACTCTAACAGTAATTAATAAAGCCCAGCACCAACTGTCCTTCAGTCTAACCCAGACTAACCAACTTTAACATTCAACTAACCCTAAAACTAACCAATCCCACCTCCAATCCATTCCCTAACTCACTCCTGCTGACTGGTCAACCCTAACAAACCCTGGTAACACCGATCACCTGCCCCCGCAGGGACACCCGCTGGTCTGTCCCCCTCCAGTGTGGGCTTCCTGGGGCCACACCTCAGGGCTGGAACCTTCTCAGAGCTTCTCTCTCAGGCCGCACTCTCCTTCCCCCTCCTCTGCCCCTGGCAGGGGTGCGGGGTGTCTCTGTGCTTCCTCTGCAGCGTGCAAAAGCTGAGCGAGTTCCTGTCCAGCGCAGAGATCCGTGAGGAGCAGTGTGCTCCCCGTGAGCCCGCACCCCAGGGCCAAGCCAGCAAGTACCAGGCGGTGGTGAGTGCCCGGCCTCCCCTTGCCGCTCCCAGCATTCCCCTCTAAGGCCTGAAGCTCGTGCCCTGCTGCATCATGCCTCCACCTTTTCCCCCAAAAGGAGGGGCTCCCTTCCCTACGCAGCTCCCAGCCAAGTGGGTCCTCACCTCCTCACCATCCCCAGCCCCTCAAGGTTGTGAACCGCAAGCGCCCAACCCGGGACGATTGCCTCATGGGCCCGCTGCAGAGCCTGGCCCCCAGTGCCGACGGGGATGCTGACGACTCCTGCGTCCAGGTGAGCCCTAGACCCTGCACCCCCACGCCAGGCCTCCCACCACCGTCCCCCGGGGGAGCTCAGCACCTGGAATGCTAGAGACCTGGGTGCCGGGTCCTCTGCACAGAGGACACCTGCCTACTGCAGGCAGGTCCGTAGGAGTCCTGAAATCAGGGACAACCGAGAGGGGGGACCCCAGCCTTCCTCTCAGGAGGGTGTCTCAGGCAGGGGCCAGCGTGAGAAGGCCAGTCCCCCTCTCCTCTGCCCTGGAAGTGATCCAGGGGCTGGAATCAGTGTCTTTTGGCTTTCATGGGGGAGGGGAGTCCAGAGACCATTCACATTGAGAACCAGCTGCCTTTCTCTTCTCTTCTGGCGGTGGGGCACGGGCAATGAAGATCATCGGAGGCTACTTCACGTGGACCCCCGATGGGATCCCCACGCTGTCCAACATCACCATCCGCATCCCCCGAGGTATGGCCACTCACCCTCCAGCACACCCCTCCCCTGTCCCACCGAATGACGTGGAGAGGAAAGACAAATGCACATGACTGAGCACTTCTCTCTGCTTATCTTGGTGGGGGCCTGGGGTATGAACCCTAGATGGGGTGGGCTATGTCCTCACAACATCCGTGTGCTGGGTGAGAGTGCATTAGCCAGGACAGGGTGAGACTGTGGGCCTTGATGTCAAACCATCCCTTGCAGACAGTCTGGGCGACTCACAGAAGATCGGATGTGAGTAGCCAAGGAAGGTGTGGAAGGGGGTGGGGTTTCTGAGAATGAGCAAGGTCCCTGGGGTCGTGAAGCAGGAGGACCTTCTGGCAGGAGTGGCACCGTGAGCACAGTATGGAGGTGGGTTGGGGGTGGGACCCAGGGTGGCGTTTGTTGGGATTGCAGGAGCTGAGCACTGAGAGGGAGAAGCTAATGCTTAGGAAGGGTGGAGGGCAGGAAATCGGAGTGGAGGCAGGACCTGAGCAGCCAGAGGAGGATGCTGATCCTGAGAAGGAAAGGCTCAAAGCGCGAGAGGACTTCTTAGAGAGTCTAGGTAGGAGGAAAGGAAACGGGGGCCCCAGAATTGGGACTATCTGTCTGTCTGTGTTTCTGGGTGATAGTGGTTCAGAGTCCCCCGGCCCCACTCCCACCTGCCCCCGTCTCTCCCTGTAGGCCAGCTGACCATGATCGTGGGGCAGGTGGGCTGCGGCAAGTCCTCGCTCCTCCTAGCCGCGCTGGGGGAGATGCAGAAGGTCTCAGGGGCTGTCTTCTGGAACAGGTAATAGATGCATCCTCGGGGCTCGGTTAGTGGGGAACCCTCCTTTCAACCACCCTTCTCAGTGGAGGATGCATCACGCATTGACTGGAGGGCCCACTCTGTGTGTTCAGTGAGTGCTTACTACATGCTGTTAATTGTTGGTCTCATCATCATCATCATCGGTATTTAGTCAGCCCTTACTCCGCACCAGGTTCTTTGCTAAAAGCTTTGCATGCATTATTTCATTTCATCTTTATACAGCTAGCAAGGTAAGTACTGTTATCCATTCTCATTTTACAGATGAGGGTTACACTATTTGCCTGAATTCACACAGCTAATAAGTGGCAGGGCTGGAATTCGAACTCAGCTCTGACTTCACAGCCCGTGCTCACTCAGCGGCACTGCCTCCCAGTGTGGCCGTTGCAGCACCGGCATGGGTTCCGGCTTGGTCCTCAGCAGGCTGACACAGTCAGTGGGTATTTTGAGGATCCAGAGATATCCCAGACAAATGCTGGTTTCTGGGCAAAGATCACTATCTTAATTAAAGAGTCGGAACTCCAGGCCGAGTCAATCGTTAATCTATTATTTATACCTCCATACTTCCAAAAAGCACTTGAAACTCCTTGATAAAAGATGCATTTAAAATAGAACGTTTTAAAAAAAGAAATGAAGAGCTGAGCAATGAAGAGGATGTTAAACAGTGTTCAGAGATTGGGCAGAGGACAACTACGGCAGTCAACACCTGGCTCTGAGACCGCTGGTGGCCAAGGGAAAGGGGCGTCTGGCCGGGGTTTGTGGCACTCATTTGGGAATAGAAGCTGCAGCCAGTTCAGCAGAAGGGCAGGCTTTTCCTATCCGTCACTTCTAGGGAGAAATTATCATCCAAGATGTCAGGCGTTTTATAAGCCTGACTGCAGAACTAGCAGGGAGAATACCAGCGTGCACCCCTCTTCCTGCTTTGCCAAAACATCCCTGAGTGGTACCTCCAACAGATGGCAAATTTTCCTCCTCATTGGGGCTGTGGGCTGGCAAGTGAGTCTCTCGGGTTTCCAGTAATTTCAGTCAGTCTCTTGAGCCTTAATTCTGTTGGGGACTGTGCTATGTTTGGGGGCAGAGGAATTTCTGTGTCTCCATCTTTTGGGAGAGAATCTCTCAACACAGCCTGACCGGGAAGGTCCAGGCATTGGTTTGCGGTCACTTTGCCAGACCCTTATACCGACTGCCTCTCAGGGCTTTGGAGTGAGGAGCCCTTGCCTGTTGTCCAGCTGCATGTCTGCAGCAGGAAGACAGGAGCCCCCAGGGAACCGTGAGCTGAGGAAAGCAACCAGTGTTTATCAGGCATCTCCCGTGGGCCAGCCCCTTTACTAAGCACGCTGTAAGTGTGGTCTCACTGAAGCCCCCCCAAACCGAAGAGGTGGGTGTTATTACCCCATTCCACAGAAGCAGGAACTGAGGCTCAGAGAGGTTGGGTGACTTACCGGTCAGTGTGTGGAGCAGGGACTCTGTGCCTGGGTTCTTTCCCTCAAGCCTGGCCATTGCCTCAGGCTGGGGCCCCCAGGTCCTAGTTGCAGGGGTTATTCTGGAAGTTTCATGTAGAGGGCAGGCTAGATCCAAGCCCTCCCCCAGGGCAGGCCTTTTCTACATGGGATTGCAGAGCTCGGAGACTGGAGCTGCCCTGGATTCCCCTGTCTGTGTCCTGCTCAGCATGGAAGTCAGAGCCCCCTCTGAACCTGGCCCCGTTGCCCCACTTTCTTTATCCCCCTCCCCCCACCTTGCCCTTACGCACCCTCATGCCAGCACTGCACCTCTCCTTGTCCTCTGCAGAGGCAGCAGACATGCTTGGCAAGGGCCCAGCCCTGCCCTGCTTCGGCCCACACCTCCTCTCCAAGCTGTGCCAACCCTCAGGGTCTGACTGCTGCCCCCTTCTCTCCAGAAGCCTCTGCCCCAGCCCAGAGGACTCAGGGGCTCCCCAGGGCAGCTAATACTGAGCACCTCTTATGTGCCAGGCACTGTTTCAGTCGGTCTTACCAGGCTTCGTACAGAGGTATTGTTATTATTCCCATTTAACAGATGACGAAGTTGCCCAAGGCCACCCAGCTCTTAAATGGCACAAGTGGGATTTGCACCTGGGTGCTCAAGGGCATGGGCTTTCCATTGTGTGCTGAAAGGGAAGGGACACAAGAGCATCTTGAAGAAGTCAGAGCTAGCCTGACAGTCCAGAGGCCAGCGGCCACTGTGGCTATGACACATGCCTGCCTCCTCAGCAGAGCCACCTTGTGCGTCCTCTCAGCTCTGTTCTCACCAACACTTCCTTCCTCAACAGGCAGCCCAGGCCCGCGCTCCAAGCTCTGTTCAAGGCTGGGGGAGGGGCAGTAGTGGAAAGGTTCTTGTTTCCCAGGATCCTCCTTGCTCCCCTGCATGGTCCAGCTCCCCTCACCCCCAGACACAGTGGGACGCATCACTTAGCTTGCAGCCAACCCTGGGAAATTGTGAGAATTTGCTCCTGACTCAACTCATGCTGTAGTTTCTCTACATTGATGTATTCACTCACCCAATATGGAGCTCCTACTGTGTGCCAGGCCCTGTGCACAGCAACAGGAATGCAGAGATGACTAAGACATGGCCCCTGTTTTTTTTTATTATTTCAACAAAATTCCCCTACTGGTCTTTCATTGTGTTCCAACCTGTCTCCCAGCAGAGACCGTAGTGAGCTCCCTGGCATATTACAGGGGTACAAATGTTTAGGTTCCATATATTCCCTTTGCCCCACCCAAGTCAGAGCTTCAAGCGTGTCCATCCCCCAGATGGTGCACACCACACCCATTAGGTTGAATATACCCATCCCCTCCTCCCCCCTCCCATCTGCCTGACAGATGAATGTTACTACTATTTGTGCACATAAGTGCTGATCAGTTAACACCAATTTGGTGGTGAGTACATGTGGTGCTTGCTTTTCCATTCTTGTGATACTTCACTTCGTAGAATGGGCTCCAGCTCTATCCAGGATAATACAAGAGGTGCTAGATCACCATTGTTTTTTGTGGCTGAGTAATATTCCATGGTATATATATATCACATTTTATTAATCCACTCATGTATTGATGGGTACTTGAGTTGTTTCCACATCTTTGCAATTGTGAATTGTGCTGCTATAAACATTCTAGTCCAGATGTCTTTTTTATAGAATGTCTTTTGTTCCTTTGGGTAGATGCCCAGTAATGGGACTGCTGGATTGGCCCCTGTTTTTAAGGGAGGGGAAGTGAGCTCAGGGCCATGATAGAGCAGAGGGGAACAGTTAACTCTGCAGTTAAGGAGAGAAGGCTCACTGTGGATGTGGAGTTTGGGCCTTGAGGGATGAATGTGGTTTCATCAGATGGAAAAGGTGGGGGTGGGAGAGGAGGGTGTTCCAGGGAGGGGGAATGGCATGGGCAAGGCTGTGCCGATATTACAGAACATGGTTCTGTGTGCCTGCAGGACTGGGTGCGTGGACTGCATGGTGGGAGACGAGACTGGGGAAATGAACTCGGCTTAGATTCACATTCCAGGACTAGGAAGTAAGATTTAGTCTGAAGGCTGTGCAAGAATCATGCTTGTGATAATGGATGATGGATGAGAGAGAGAGAGAGACACCGTAGGGAGGGAGGCTAGTCAGGAGCACATTACAATGGCTGGGAGAACGAGGGGTCTAGGCAGCCACAACTCAGTTGGCTTCATCTGCTGTTTGTCTCTCAAAATCCTGGACATGTACACGACTCTCTCTGGCCCACCTATCCTGGCCAAGGAGTTAATCATGGGGGCTGTACACTGGAGCCCCCTACATTACTGGCAGGAGCTCCATGCCTCAGATGTTGGGTCCAGGGAAGCGATGCGCTTGCAACGTAAGCCAAGAGCAAAATAGCTTTTGACCTGGTGGCCTGTCCTGAGTCTGCACGTCTGCAGCCGGAGGGAGGGTGATGCCAGGCTGCTCCAGTGTTGTTAGCCACGCCTGGGCTGAGACCTGGTTACCAGGCAGCCAGAAAGAGTCCAGGAGGCACAAGGTGGGGGATTAGGAGGCACAGAATGGAGAATGCTCTGGGAAGATGGGTGCTTTGTTTGTACAACTGTTCATTGATTCCTCCGATGGCCAAATGCGCAGGATGGCTGAGCAGAGAGGCGCAGAGGAGCCAGGCTGCCTGGGCTCATATTTGGTTTCTGTGCTTTGGAAAATTCCATAATCTTTCTGTACCAGTTTCCCTTATTACCCGTGAGACTGATGTGAGGATTAACCTAGCATGGAGTAAGTGCCCTATAAATATTATTATAAATATTATTATTCAGCAGCGTACTTCCTTGCCAAGAACAAAATTCCCCTACTGGTCTTTCATTGTGCTCCAGCCTGTCTCCCAGGAGAGACTCTAGTGAGCTCCCTGGGGACAAGGGACCGTATCTTATTTGTCTCACTGTATCCATAGTGCTTTTGCTTAATGAATTCATTTGCTAAATGAATGAACCAGAAATAACTTAGGACCTCAAGAGACTGCGGTTATAAATACGTCTTGACATCTCTCTCCTTCCCACCCACATGCCTTTGCCTAAACTAGCCCCTAACCCAGAATTTCACTACCCAATTTTTCTACCAATATTGGGAATGAATGAATCTTATTGGTGCTTGCCTCGCACCATATTATGATTATTTGCTAACACATGTCTCCCCCACTACACTGAGATTCTTAAGGGATTGTTCCATGTTATACCCCAGGTGCCTGGTACAGGACGTGCATTTTATGAACTGCTCTGTGTAGGCTACAAAGGAAAAGGCCTGGCCCCTGCCCTCGGGGAGCTCACCAGTCCTCGGTGGTCAGAGGTTTGCAGAGCCCCAGGGTGGGCGTGGAGGGTCCACCAGCAGGGGTCCTGCAGACAGGAGTCCTGAGTGGAGCCTGTGTGTCAGCAGCCGGGCTCTTGGTCTCAGAGAGAACCACGTGGTGCCCAAGCATTCACTTTAGTAAGCGTCACCTGCCCCTCCCCGGCTCTCTGCTTCAAGGAACTGTCAGCCTGAGAATTTACCAATTCCCTCTTTAATCTTTAAGAGGAGAACATTTCGATAAAAAGTCAGTATCAGCAGATACTCTGGCAAAATTCTTTCCTGGGGAAATAAAGAGTAGGGCCATTAATATCCACAGTAGAATGACTGTGAATGCCCCCAGGGAGCCAGCAGGAAGCAGGGCCCTGAGGAAGGCACAGGGTGGGGAGGAGCTGCAAGTCCAGTGTCACCAGCGCTCCCCCTGCCCCTGCCCCACCTGCCGAGGCTCCCCCACGGGGACTCTGTGATGTCTGCACCCACTCAGGACGCCTCGCCTGGCTTGCACTGGGCCTGCCTCAGGGTGCTGTTGCCTTGTGGTAGTTGGTGCAAAGGCTGCCTGCCTAGGTCCTTGATTCCTCAGGAGGTGAGAAAAAGCCTTCTCAGCACTGCCCTGCGGTCCCATCTGCCCATACAGTTCCTGGAGCCTTCGGGGAGAGGGGGTCAGGGGCTCAGGTGCACCTGGGCTTCCTGGAGGAGGCAGGTGTGGCGAGACAGTGGCAGACAGGAGAAGGGACACTGTGTGGAAGTGACAAGCCAGGCTTGGGAACCAGATGGCCTCCAGATGTAGTCCAGATGCGGCCACTCGCTAGCTCTGTGGCCGTGGGCAGGTCACTTTACCTCTCTGAGACAGTTTCCCCATCTGGACAGTAGCAAGACCCTTTCTTTGCTCTCTTGGAGATTTGGCGTTGGGACCCAATGACATTAGCTGGAGAGGATGCTGGGATGAAAGGTAGCATTTCAGGACAGCAACAGGCCTGTCTGGGCAGGATGAATGGGCTGTGGACCCTATGAGTCTTAACTCACAATTCCAACCTCAGTTTCCACTTCTGCCCTTTTACTTATTGCTGGGGTCTTAAAGGAGTGTTGGGGGTATTTGATTCCCTCTTTGCCTGCACTTTAGGGACCAAGCACTGAGCTGAAAGGACGATTCCCCTAGTTCTGCAATCCCACGACCTTCCCTCTAGCCAGCTGTGAGCTGTGTCTATAATATATGCTCCCAGTGGCATCGTGAGGTTTTTATAGATAAGGAAAGAGAGGCTCCTCTGAGTCAAGGGGCTTGCCTCAGCCTCCACAACCAGTGAGTAGAAAAGTCTCGGATTGCAACTCTAGAGCCCATATTTTTCCCACTTCTCCACACTACCTGTCTTCATACGCTGTGTCTTCTTCCAGCCTCCGATTCCCTCGCTCCAACACCACCGTCTCAATTCTTCCCACCCTTCAGGGTTGGGCTCACCTGCGGCTCCTTCTATGAGCCTTTTCTCCTATTTCTTCCTTCTCCAAACTTTTAAAAATTAGGCCAGGCATGGTGACATGCACCTGTAGTCCCAGCTACTCGGGAGGTTGAGGCAGGAGGATCACTTGAGCCCGGGAGTTCCAAGCTGGAGTGAGCGATGATGGTGCCACTGCACTCCAGCCTGGGCAACAGAGTGAGACCCATCTCTAAAAATAAATAAACAAATTACATTTTTCTCTGATTCTAAAAGAATGTACATTAAATTAGAAAACATACACAATTATAAAGATAAAAATCACCTAATAGCCTATCACCCAGAAGTCTCCTGTTTTTTCTCCAGCATTTGTACATGTGTTTGTGTGTGCATCACCCCAAAATTTCTCTAATATTTATTGTTCCTACTTTTCTTTTGGCCCATATAATTTCCTGACTTTGGTACCCATCTGATTCGCCCTACCAGGCTATGAGCCCCTGGAGGGCAGGCTCTGTGCCCTGACTCAGGTTTGCACACAGGTGCCAGCTCCTAGGCGGCTGGAGGGAAGGGTGTGGCATTGGAAAACTAAGGGGAGTGGCCCTTTCACCCTAGTGCTTGGTCCCAAAAGTGCAGACAGAAGGGGAATCGATATCCTCAACACTCATTTAAGACCCCAGCAATCAATAAGATCAAGTACCTGCCAGATATACCATTCTTTACTTTTCAGATCAGAACAGATACAAAGCCTCAGGGAGGCCCATTCTAGGAGGCTGGGGCTACACTGGAAAGAGAAGATGAACTTGGATTCATACCCCAGCTTCCCTTCTTCCCAGGTCTATCATACTCAGCATGTTATGCAAACTCCAAGTCTCAGTTTTCCCATCTGTGAAATGGGGATAGGGTTTATAGGGTTATTATAGGGATGAAATGATGAGTGCAAACAACTTCTTGCGGTGCATGGGGAAGGCCTGAAATGAACACTAGTCCCTCCCTTCCTTCTTCCCAAATGATTAATATGCCAGTTCACAACCTCCATTTATTAGAGATCTGTCATGTGCTAAGCACCATGGGGGCTGAAAATGATGTTCTTCCTGCCTTAAAACCCCACTGGGGATGACAGACTCCCAGAGGAGCTGATTAGAGAGTAGAGCAGTCCCTTACCAGGGCTAATTGAGCAGCCCAGACAATGAAGCAAACTGAGTTAGGGCTGGTGCTCGTCTGTATGCTGGAGTCCCCAGGGGTGCCGAATGTGTAAATAACAACCTTTGCTACTCTGGAAGCAGGAAGACTCCAGAGATAAGCTTATCTGAGCTGTGGCCACGGGAGTTGGAATTTGTAAGCTTCAGGGTTTTCATCTGTCTGCTTTACCAGCTTGTCTGTAAATTGTAAATTACAGCAATCTGGTGGTTGGGGAATGCAGGTTAGGTTGGGTTAAGAGAATGAAGCGAGACCACAAAGATCAGAGAACAGGAACAGAGGGGGCTGGGGATTACCTATCCATCAGAGTCTTGCCCTCGCAGCAGGGATCAGGATTCTTTCCATCCCTGTTTTTGTCCATCCTGGTCTTCCTGACGGGAGGCATTTGTCAGAGCTGTGACGTGGGAAATCACAGGGAAGTAACGCAGTGGGAACATTTACAGCACGGAGTCAGGCCTATTTGCTCTGCTCCTTGTTGGCTGTGTGACATTGGGCAAGTTGCTTAGCCTCTCTGAGCCTCATTTTCTTTATCTGTAAAGACAACAAAATAAACCTCCTTCATATGGTTCTTTCGAGCTTTAAAATAGACAATGCTATGACGGTGCTTCTCACAATGAATTTCAGCTCTTTTTAGTATTACTAAAGCAAGGTCTGTGTGGAAATAAAGCAGATTGTTTTTCCTTGAATGTACATGCCAGAAGTACACATTCCATTGACAAGGGGCTGCTTCTGGAAGGTTGAGAGGTGGCATGAGGCAGGGGAAAGAGAACTGGCAAGGTTGGCACCACAGTCAATTCAGGTTACCTCACTTGTTTTTTTTTAAATTTTTTACTGTAATCCACAGTATGAAATGCATTTTACATCACAGTCCGCTACATTTATGCATTGTTAGATAAGAGAAAAAGATTCACAAAAAAATACAGATGTTGACTGCATGCAATGTACACTGATATCATTTATTCCTTTTTTTTCCCCCCTTTAATGCACTTGTTGCCTATTTATTTCAGACCCAACTCTTGGGTCCCTATCCACAGTTTGGAAACACCATATGAAATGATTGTGATCTTGGAAAAGTCACTTGCCCTCTCTGAGCACTAGTTTTTCCAACCATAAAACACTCCTGACGCCCAGCCAGCCTCACTGCTGCTCTGAGTCAATGCCAGGAACACTGATTTAGCACATGCTATTTGCGGGGTGCCCATCCCGGTGCTGTGGGAGGGACACAGACTGAGAAGAGCAGTTTCTGTCCCAAGGAAGCCATCTGGAAAGCCTGGGGATGGGTGGGAGGGTGAGGGGTGGGAGAGCTTCTCCCCTAAGAGCCAGCGTGGTGGAAAGTCAGTGGGGTGGGAAGTAACTGGTGTTGGCCTTCCCCGTTTGTGTCCTAGCAGCCTTCCCGACAGCGAGACCGGAGAAGACCACAGGTACAGCCTTAGGACTGGGTTGGAAATGGGTCCCAACAAAGGGAAGGAGCGGGTGGGATGGAGGCAGGGGGTTGTGGGTGGGGAATGGGGAGCACAGATTCCAGGAGGTGCAGCCTACACGCTTTCAGGGGCATGAGCCCAAGGCGTGCGTTTCCAATGAGGGCGAAATTTGGTTCTTGTTGGGGGAGAAAACACAAGGCTTTGTGGCCGTGCGAAGTACCAAACAGACGTCAGTACATCTGTGGTATTAAAATTTCATTGTGGATAGAGTTACACAGTGGATTAGTGGTTGCCAGGGGCTGGTGGGAGAAACAGGGAAGAGAGAGTGACTGCTAATGCCTACGGGGTTTCCTTTGGAGGGATGAATATGTCCTACAATTAGATAGTGGTGATGGTTGCACAACCCTGTGAATATATTTTAAAACACGCTGAAATGTTAAAAAAAAAAAAAAGTGGCAGGGAAAAGTCAATTACAAAAAACATGTCTGTAAAGGTTCTAGGGGTAATAATGAAAACAAAGTTGAGACACCTACAGCGAGTGTCCTGCAGGCCCAGTGGAACATTCAGTCTTGTGGCTTTATGTTCAATGTGCAAGTCTAAGACAAACAGCCACCCTCCCCACCCTCACCTCTCCGAAGCACATTTGCGACACACTAGAGGGGAGACGAAGTCAGGGCTGGAAGGGTGGGAAGGAGGCCTTCACGGTCCAACACCAGAGAGGCTTCACTTCCCCACGTTTCCTCTGCCCTTCCTTCCACCTTGTCCCCAAGTGCCGGGGTGTGATGACAGGCCCAGCTTCTCCAACCGCAGTGGCCGTATTTTTTGAGCCAAGAATCAGCCCTCATGGCATGTGACAAGTTTGAGGTGTGGATGAGAACAAAGTGGCAGAATGTTTGACACTGGGGCGGCTTGGGCAGTCCAGGGCACATGGCCCCGCAGCTGACACATCTTCCCTGGCAGATCCCCCGAATTCCACAGTTGTCTTCTGACAGGGCCACTCAGAGCTACAAATCATGCCTGGAGCCCTTCTCTGCTCCGCTGGCTGTAGGTTCCCACCCACAGAGTGCAGGTGCTGGTGTGGCCCTCCTGGCCTCCCTGCCCAGCTATTTGAGCAGCTGTCAGCCCGAAACCTCCCCCGGCTCCTCTCGCCCAAATGCAGAGGCCGAGTCTGGAGGAGCCACTGCTGGGCCTCATACTCCTCTGACCTGGGAAATTTCCCCCAAGAGGCTGCTCTGGTAGTGCCCCTGCCCCATTCTCCCTCTTAACTTAATCGGGTGCCCCAGGGCCCTCCTTGCCCACCCACGTATGTGGTCAGGCAGTAGAGTCGCCCCCAGGATGGCCACGCCCACTTTCCACACCTCTGTGTGCGGCACTTGTGGCTGTAGACTTGGTCCCAGGGATTGTGAAGGCACATTCAGGTCGGGTTTGGAGGCGCTGGAATCTTTAGTGAAATCTGAAGTGTCTTTCCTCCCTGTTGCAGCCCAGAGCGGGAGACAGCCGCCGACTTGGACATCAGGTACCAGGTCCTGGGAACACTTGTCCTCCAGGGCAGGCACCCTCAGAGGGCTCTCGGGCCTGAGGGAGCCACGTCACCCCGAGGGCAGCCCCCGTGTCCACCCAGCTGCTGGGGGAGGCCCAGGAGGGGCTCTGTGCTCCGCCAGGTGGTTTGGGGACAGCCATTGCCTCTGTGGATCAAGCTACTCCCTTCACACCAGGTCATTTTATCTTGTAGTTTTCTTTTCCTTTTGCGGGGTAGGGGGGCCCTTCAAAATCACACAAAATGTGGTTTCCTTGGCTCTGCTTTAAAAAAATTTTTTTTTTCCATTTGGAGACATCCCTTTGGACTTCACAGTCCAGTGGTTCAAGGACTCTTCAAGGAGGGAGGAAGCCAGAGGTTGAGTGTTTGCTTGCTTTGGTGGCACCGTGGGCTGCCGCCTGGCCCTGGGCATGCACTCAGGAAGGGACAGATGGCAGGCCGGGCAGGCTGGGTGTAGGGCAGGGAGGGGCCAAGTTGAGACTCGACCTCCCAAACTGCCTCAAGCCCTGGGGGAAGGAGAGGCCACCAGAGGCCACACTAGGCAGATTTCTGCCCACCGCACCTCCCCCACCCCTGCCCAGTCTAAGCTGCCAGCTTGGCGCCTGCTCGGTCAGGGAGCCCCTGGGAATGCCCCCACCCCTGCTGCACTCTGCTTTTTTACCCCTCAGGAAGAGAGGCCCCGTGGCCTATGCTTCTCAGAAACCATGGCTGCTGAATGCCACCGTGGAGGAGAACATCACCTTTGACAGTCCCTTCAACAAACAACGGTAAAAACCTCTCCTAAGGAGGAGGGCTGTGTGGGAGGGTTGGGGGAGGAATTGGTCTCTGGCACTGGCCAGCCGGCCCAGCCCCCGTCCCTCCATCTGTCACCCACGCCAGCCCAGCGGTGCTGCTCCCTGCGTGGCCCATCTGGGGAGCCTCGGGCAGTCTAGCTCCTGTGGACAGAGGGCGGGAGGGGAGGGAAGGGAGTGAGGGCCGCTGCCTCTCTGACCAGCTCTGCGGGATTCCCATCCTCACGGCTCCCGCACTGTCTTCCCTCTAAGGACGGCAACAAGGACTAGCACCGACTGAGCGCTTACCAGGTGCCCGGTGCAGCACCAGGCCCTTAGTGCTCGTGGTTTCCTCTAATGTTCACGACAACCTCAGTGGGCAGGTACTATTATTGTCCCCATTTTACAGATGAGGAGACCAAGGCCCAGAAAGGTTAGGTAACTTACCCAGCCAGTAAGTCACTGAAATGAGTCTCAAATCCAAAGCTATCCGACACCTAAGTACATGCTTGTTGCCAAGACACTCTGATACCTCCGTGAACGCTGCCTGGCACCTGCCCAGGCTAAGGGCTGGCCGAGGAAGTATGAGAGGAACAGGCTGGGCAAATATTTGACCAGCCATCATCATTACTGCCTAAATCAACCAGCAGTGATTGTCCTCGGCAGGCAGTGCCCCGAGCCTGGGCTCTGGCTGCAGCTTTTCCCACCATACGAGGAACATGGGCCCCCTCTCATCACTTACTCGGCATATTTGCTCCCATCCAATTTCATCCTTCAAATATTTAACCTGTCCCAAGGCTGCGAGAGGTGCTGACCTCAGCTCTTTTCAAGCTCACGTGGTGTTTGCTTGCAAACAGGCGGGAGGCCCATCAAAGCCATTGCTCCCCTGGGCACAGCTACCCAGAGACTAATGACCCTCTACAAGTGCTGGGGCACAATCTGGCCAGACTGATCAGCTGCTTCCCCCACTCCCACCCACCCCAGGTACAAGACCGTCATCGAGGCCTGCTCCCTGCAGCCGGACATCGACATCCTGCCCCATGGAGACCAGACTCAGATTGGGGAACGGGTTAGTAGCAGCCTCCAAGGAGTTTTCTCAAAGCTGAAACCCCCAACCTCCCCTGCTCCCCACCCATCACCCCCACCATGCCCCGAGACCCTTCTCAGGGAGAATGGGTATCTGGGAAATCGGAGAGGGTGAAGGCTGAAGAATTGCTGCAGTGGGTCAAACGTGGTTTCGTTGATGATGGTTGTTTGACAGGTTTTCAGTCCTGGTTGGTGAGTGAGGTCGGCTTAGCACCTTCCCAGGCTGGGGATGACTGGACGTCTCCTTCTTAGGCCCAGGGTTGTATTGCTTTTGTTCATGATGCAGGTGGAGGCCCCTCCACAAGCTTAGACAAATAGGATTCTCCCTCGATGGTCATCTGGTGTGTGATTTAAATCCCTACTTCCCCTGTCTTGGTTTGCACTGGTTTGCACCCCTCTTCTGAATGAATTCAGTAAACATGTACAGGTTCCTTCTCTCTGCAAGGTGAGGAGGGGCAAAGAGCGGGATAGAACCAGGCCTCCATCCCAAAGAGCTTACAGTCCAGTAGAGGCCAGGACAGTGTCCCCTGAATGGTTGAGAGCATGATCTGTTCCTCCCCCTTGGTGACAGGGCATCAACCTGTCTGGTGGTCAGCGCCAGCGGATCAGCGTGGCCCGAGCCCTCTACCAGCACGCCAACGTCGTTTTCTTGGTGAGTGCACCAGCTGGCACTTCCCCTGGGGCCCACACACATGTACACACACACACATACCATCACCCAACAACCTCCCTCTCCAGGAGCAAACCTCTCTTGCCAGAGACATTATAGCCTACTCATCTTATTGTCAGGGAAACCAAGGCAGGCAAGGATAGCAGAAATGACCCATTGCAGACTTCAGACTAAGCTTTAAAGTAGCCAGGAGGGCAGGCAAGTTGTAGCTCCACCCTTCCTCTCTGTAGGACGGCCCCAACCTATCGTTGCTCATGCAGCCCGACTGTAAGAGTGGCAAATGCATGGAATATGTGTGCAGCCACTCCCTGTCTATGGCCAGGGCAGACATTGCTAATTGATTACAACATTATTTCCCATGGAACTTGACTTGGCTTCAGAATCCTCCTCAACACAGCACTCCAGGTACACACTAGCAATCAAACACGAGATAAAACTTACTAGCCATCCCTGCCCTACCTCATGCCAAGCTCTGTGTGTCAGGTGCCTTGATAGATACAGAAGAATTCTAAGACTCAGCCCTTGGCCTCAAAAATTTAAAATCTGTTTAGGGAAACAGAGCTCACTGCACTCCAGAGGCACAGCCCAGTTCAAAGCCAAACTGAGTGGCACAGGCTATCCGGGGCCTTGTCCAAGGAGACAACTGTGAAGGCTAGAGTGATCAGGGAGGCCTTCCTTGGAAAAAGAGTTAAACAGAAGGAAAGAGGGAGACCATGTGGACAGGGAGTTGGAAGAAGGAACCTCAGGTCTCTGGTCCTAGATCTGTTCCCTCCCTTCTCCCTACAACACACACCGAAGCACTCCCCACTATAGATGCTTCACAATGTGAAGATTCATGATCTCTGTCACCATCTGATACATGCACAGCACTTTACAAAGTACGAGCTCATTAATGATCCCACATGAGATTTAAACGTGTTAGGGAAAGTAAGATGGATTTTTATTTCAACAAACTTTTATTAAGCTTCTACTCTGTACCAGGCATAGGCACCAGGCGTTTCAGTTCTTAGGGCCTCACAGTTAGGCGTGGACAAATATAATCAGAACTGGCTTTGTGCAAGGTGTCGCTGGAACAGAGAGGCAGGAAGAGTAGGTGTGAGCGTCAGGACAGGACACAGGAAAAGCTAGTGCTTGGGCAAGTGAAAGATGAATAAGAGTTCACTGGATAGACAAAAGGCAGAACATCCGGGCAGAGGGAATAGCTTGGGCCTGGAATGGTGAGCTCCTCGGGAACCTGGGAAGTAGGGAGCTTGGGAAGCACAGACCAGAAGTGAGTCTAGAAAGGGAGACTGAGCAGGTTGTAAGGGGCCTGGAATACCATGCTAAGCAGTTTGGGCTTTGGAGACAATGGGAAGCCATTGAAGGTCCAGGAGTCAGGAAGCGAAGTCATTCGATCTGTTTGAGAGCGATAACTGACAAGAATCCCATTTTAAGATAAGGTGACTGAGGCCCAGAGAAGTTGGGTGAGTTGTCCAAGGCCACACAGCTAACTAGTGTCACTCCTTAGACCAGAGTTGATATAACCTCTCCCCCACACCTGCCCCTACCTTCTCCCTTCTACCCAGGATGACCCCTTCTCAGCTCTGGACATCCATCTCAGTGACCACTTGATGCAAGCCGGGATCCTTGAGCTGCTCCGGGATGACAAGAGGACAGTGGTCCTAGTGACCCACAAGCTACAGTACCTGCCCCATGCAGACTGGGTGAGGGGCCACAAGGGGTCAGGCCACAAGGGGGGAGGGCTGAGGTGGGGAGGCAGTCAGGCATCTTTGAAGAACTCAATTGGGTATCTCAGTAGCAATTGCTGAGGGCCACAAAGCATAAGAGACCGGCATGGGATGGCCTCATGCAGGCTGAGCTGAGGGAGACCCTGTACAGGCCAGAAATTTGGTATCACCTAGAACCGCAGACATTCCCCATCCTGGCTGGGCCCCCTTTGGTACACTCAAGGCTGGCACCAGGAAACCTCAGGAAGAACCTTCTGATTCCTGCCCAGTTTGATGACTGAGCCCTTGGCCTTGGGGAGTGCCCATTTGGATGGAAGAACCATCTTCCCACCTTCTGACCGTCCTGGGGTGGGTGGATTCAAGTTGGGATCATATAAGAACTATGGAAACGAACAATAGCAGTAGTACTAGAAACTTCAATATTATCACTAGAATGCAATGCTGTGAAACCACATTAAATAAATTCCCATACTCTTCAGTATATTAAAAAAACAGTTACTTTTCAATTAATTGGCAAGCGCTTAATTTGAAGATCATGTGACTTTTGAAATCCAGGCTCTGCTTATTCCTGTATAATTTTCCCCTGAACAGCAGCCAAAATTTGAAGCCCTCTCTGAGCCTCAAGCCTGTGCCAAATGACTCTTCTAATTTCTCCTCAAATAAGTCTTCTTTCCATGTGTAATGAGATCCTCTTCTGCTATGACAAAGACAAAAAAAAATCCAGATTAAAAAAAAAAAGCTGTGAAACCAAGTGCAGAAAGAAGGTTTGTTTCTGAGTTTCTGTGGTGACCCTGGCTGGCAAGGCAGTTCAGGACAATCCTGAGTCCAAAGATGGCAGATACAGAGGTGGCAGGTTCCTTGAGGGGTCAGTGAGCAGGACTCCTGGGCATCCTCCCCAAACCCCAGCATGGGGTGGGTGGGGATGAAGGCAGCAGGGGTGGGTGTCTGAATTAACGGCAGGTCTATGTGATGGTGTCATTGAGTATTTCAAATAAAAAGTTTTATTGATTTCAAAGAATTGTGGCCATACAGACCAACAAGGCTTTGCTAAGCACTGATGGGGCCTTCCAGACCTGCCGTCAGGAGCAGCTATGGGTGTGTGTAATTAGCCCATTAAGTGTATAAAAACAGCTGCTGCTGATGGAGTCCTTGTGGGTAACTAGCCAGTTTGACCAGGATTTGCTGTGCAAACCCAACCCCTGAGAATTGCTCCCCCTAGATGTACCGAACTCTAAGTCCTGGGCGTACGTTGCGGGGGGGGGGGGGGCAGGTTATCACTACTGGCCCACCGTAGTGGGGGAAGGGATGTGTTCATGGCCATCTCAGACTCCACGGTCAGGAGGGTGTGACCACCACTCGGCCTCCCCAGCCAGCCCGCAAACTGGGTTTGTTTCTACCCTTCCAGATCATTGCTATGAAGGATGGCACCATCCAGAGAGAGGGTACACTCAAGGACTTCCAGAGGTCTGAGTGCCAGCTCTTTGAGCACTGGAAGACCCTCATGAACCGGCAGGACCAAGAGCTGGAGAAGGTGGGTATATCCTGGGGGCCAGGCAGCCCCCCTGGATGGGACGGTGTGCTAGAGCCTGAACTCATAAAGGCCTTCCTGTGCTCACTGCCCCAGGAAGCCCCCCAGAGGGCAGATGTGGGAGCTGGCCATGAACTTGCTACTACTAGAGGAGAGCTGGTACCTGTGCCAGGTACCCAGGGCAGAATCAGGTGGGCAACTTCCCCTTAACCTGAGGTAGTCAGATACCACTCAGTTGCAAACTTTCAGAAACTCTACTCCAACTGGCTTAGCAAAGAAAAGAGGGGAAGTTAAAGATGTTGGTTCATGAAACCAAAATGTCAAAGTGTGTCACAGCGTTAAGTGTAGCTGGATCCAGGTGGTCAAACAATGTCATAGGAATGTGTTTCTCCTCATCCCCTGGCTCTGCTCCCTCAAATTGGCTTCATTCTCATGGCAGCAGTGAGGGCCACCAGCAGTGTCAGTTTACGTCTCCCGGCTCAACAACTCTGCCAGAAACCGAGGGCCTCTTCCACAGTGGTTTGGCCAGAGTCCCAGGGCTGACTCTCATTGGTCCAATTCGGTCATGTGCCCACCCTGAACAAATCACTGTGGCCAGGGATGTAGAATGTGAGGATTGGCCAGTCCTGGGTCAGGTGCCCTCCCCCGGAGCCAGCCCCACCTGAATCTTTGAGACTAAGAATAGGGGAGGGGTAGCTGCCCACAGGGATATTGGGGTGCTATTAGCTTATGAAGGGGAAAGAGTAAATCCCGGCAAGATGAACGTGTGTGTCTCTGACTCTCCTTTAGGCAGGGACAACCTGGAAACCTGACACTGGTCGTCACCAGGGTGGTTGCCCCCTAACCTCCCTTTTCCCCCCATATACCCTGAGAACACTGGTCAGGCCCCATCTGTCTTTCAGGAGACTGTCATGGAGAGAAAGGCCACCCCAGAGCCACCCCAGGGCCTGCCCCGTGCCATGTCCTCGAGAGATGGCCTTCTGCAGGATGAGGAAGAGGACGAAGGTACAGACAATGTGACTGGGAGTGAAATTATGGCCCAAGGTCTGATCAGCCATGGGGAGACTAAGGTTTGGAGTCCTGGGTGTCGTGAGATAGTCTGCCTGCGATTAAATCCCTTCCCCTCTGTGTGCCTCAGTTTCCCCATCTGTAAGTGGGGATGAAGTGCCCCTGGTTCACCCTTAGAGGAATGTGAAATGTGAAGCCACAGGGTGGGTTCTTGCGGCCCACAGAGGAGGCAGCTGAGAGCGAGGAAGATGACAACCTGTCGTCGGTGCTGCACCAGCGTGCCAAGATCCCGTGGCGAGCCTGTGCCAAGTACTTGTCCTCTGCTGGCATCCTGCTCCTGTCCCTGCTCGTCCTCTCCCAGCTGCTCAAGCACATGGTCTTGGTGGCCATCGACTACTGGCTGGCCAAGTGGACCGACAGTGCCCTGATGCTGAGCCCCACAGCCAGGAACTGCTCCCTCAGCCAGGTGTGGCGGCAGCCCCACTGCAGCGGCTGGGGGTGGGTGAGGTGGGGGGCTGAGCCCTTGGACACCCCAGGACCCCACCTCATTCTCCCCCCACCCAGGAGTGCACGCTCGACCAGACTGTCTACGCCATGGTGTTCACGGTGCTCTGCAGCCTGGGCATTGTGCTGTGCCTTGTCACGTCTGTCACCGTGGAGTGGACGGGGCTGAAGGTGGCTAAGGCGTTGCACCACAGCCTGCTGAACCAGATCATCCTGGCCCCCATGAGGTACCCCTCCCCTCTGGCCACACCGGGGCTGTGGGCAAGTCACTGTTCTCTGAGCCTCAGTTCTCCCATCTACAAATGGGGATATATGACCTCTGTCACAGACTCATGGGCGTGACCCAAGGAAACTGTGTAAAAACGTCTTCCTCATGCGAGAAGCAGGAAGAAACTGGCATTTACTCCGCCAGACACAGAGCTAGGCATTTACATGGGTAGCTTATCTAATTGTCACGACAGCCTTCAACAGGAGCATCTGCAGGTCGGGGTAAAGGTTAGTTTCCCTTCCGTAGGTGGGTGCCATCTGCCCATCGCCACCCACAAGGGCAGCTCCCGGCCCTCCTCTCTCGCCCTGGCTTCTCTCCCTGTGCCAGCCTGCAGTGCTGACACTGGAGGCACGGGTAGCTGTTCTAATTTCCTGTAATGCGAAGGATAAAAATCTCAAAGGCCTCTTGGTGTGTAAGAGGTTTAAAATCATCACTGTCCAATGGTTGGTCAACTTGGTTTAAAAACACAATAGGCTTCTGTGACTTGGGCTATGAAAAAAAATAATAAAAATTTTAAAAATTAAAAAAAAAACACACACACACACAGCAGGCAAACAGGTTATCTGGCCCCTTACTGAAGCCAGACCCGACCATCTGACTACACTGTTTACTTTCCAGCCTCGTGAGCTCTCTGTGGCCCACAGATATGGCCTTCAAGGTTACTTACCCTCTATTTGCCCCAAATTTGTGTTTTTGAGAGTCTCTGGTTGGGGTTAGACTGACTCCGGGTCACAGCCAGAGAGCTGACGGCCAGAGTGGCCTCTCAGGGCCAGCCAGCTGACAGGCTGTCCCCAGGGCCCCGTTCCCCTTGGCGTATTGTCCCTCCAGAAAGGACTCTGTGTCCCAGGACAGCTGTTGAGTCAGGCCCAGCAAGCAGCTGAGAAAGGTGGCAGTGGTCACAAAGGGGCTTGAGAGTCAGAGAGGCTAACGAGGCGCCAGCACCCCTTTGGGCGGCTTTGGAGATTCTCAGGACACAGGCCAGATGTCTACAGATACGGTAAGGCAACCGCTCCCAGGGAGCCAGACCCATGAAGGACTCCAGAGACACTTAAATACATAACTACTCCATTCAATAAGTAGGATGTAAATCAACAGACGAATGAGTAACTGTTCTTCTGGTCTCCCCTTAGGTTTTTCGAGACCACGCCCCTTGGGAGCATCCTAAACAGATTTTCATCCGACTGTAACACCATCGACCAGGTATAGAGCACTGTGCCACATTTCCCCTAGTCCCGAGAGAGGCCTGGTGCCTGGGAGCTTTTCCTGTCCCATGCTGAGTTCCCCAAATCAGGTGATCCAAGCCCTGTGGGAGGAACGAGCGCCCCATCCGATTTTAATGCCGCCGCAGGGCCTGGGGCCTCCTGGGTGAGGCCTTCGTAATAAGGCCAAGGGAAACCAGTCCCCTTTGGCTTCTGCCCCAGACCCACTGGCTCACTCTAGTAAGGTTCCAGTGTGTTCTAAACCAAGGTGGCTGATTGTGCGGAGGATATTCATTCTGACCCAACTTGTGTGGTTTATTTGCCATCGTACTGGATGGTGAGGAAGCACAGTCCTGATTGCAGCCCTCAGGGAGCTTGCTGTGCACCTCGAGAGATAAGACGTGCACCTGTAATAAAGGGAGCAAGCCCAGGGCGCAGGTAACACTGAACATAGTCAAACACCTGAACGCACCTCGCTCTCTCGCCCTCCCCGCCCCACAGCACATCCCATCCACGCTGGAGTGCCTGAGCCGCTCCACCATGCTGTGTGTCTCGGCCGTGGCCGTCATCTCCTATGTCACACCTGTCTTCCTCGTGGCCCTCTTGCCCCTGGCTGTTGTGTGCTACTTCACCCAGAAATACTTCCGGGTGGCATCCAGGTGATGGCAGGGGCGGGGGGTGGTGAGTGGTGGGAGGTGCTTTGCAGTGGGCAGCTCGGTACACTTACTGGAATCATCATCATAAAAGTGGTAGGGTCATGTCCCCCCAAAAAAGAAAAATAAAAAATATGATAGAAATATTCACATACCTCCCAGCGCACTCGGGTGCAGGGCGTGGCAGAGCCGTACCGGAGGGGCCTCCCTCAGCGGTTCTCACTGATCACATTTGCCCTCGTGAGCCTTGCGGTCACGCACAGCTCTTTCCTTCTAGGAATTTCCTAAGAGTGTTCTCTAGGAAGTCTTTCTGGCAGTGATTCTGTTAAACTCATAGATTCAAAGAATTATAGGGAAACATTTAAAGAACCTCTAGGCCAGAGTTTCTCAAACTGCCAATTACAGCCCATTAGTGGGTCTTAAATTCAATATCATAGATCCAAACCAGCATTTAAAAAAAATGAAATAGAACAGAAAATATCTGACTGCATTCATATGGTAACAGCAGCTTTGCTTCATGAAACCTTTGTTTTGATCACATAGTTGTGTACGTAATGATTTGCAACATAAAATATATTTCTGACTGCAGGTTGTGACCACAAAAGTACCTTTCCTGAGTGCACATAGTTGGTTAGAAACAAGAGTCAAAATACTGATTAACAATAACAATAATTACATTTAGACGCATTTTGGCCACAATTACCTGCCCCAAAGGATCAACGTTTGTATAAACGGCTCTTTGCTTGAATGATCCAGAATCACCCAGCACCCACAGGAGGAACATAGTGTGTTGATATTCACAATATTACAGTGGCTTTTTAAACACGGTACAAGCTGTTCTACAAAGTTCGTTTCTTCTGCCAGAGAAACCACCCTGCTCCTCTGGCACCCTCTCTGGCCCTGGAGACGGTCTGTCCAGGAAAGCTACTTCCTGCATCCCAAACTGGCCTCCTGGCACTGACGTGCTTGTCAAGGTGCAGCTGTGGGGCTCAAGAGGCCATTCTGTTGCCATGGAAACCTCTGGCCTTACCCCCTCAAGGAACGAATTAGATCCTGGCCTGTGATGTGATGAAACCTATTGTGCTTATCAGGAAAGGGAGGATTGGAAGCTTGGAGTTTGGTCTGTCTGTTCCTTTGGCCAGCTGGCCCAAGGTTCACCTGTAAAAATGGAAGTAAGGATGCCCGCCCAGCCTTACCCCAGCATGAGGCTGTCTGGCAGAAGCCCAGGGAGGGTCACAGACGTTAGGCAGACGATGCCCAGGACAACAGCAACTGTGCGTTGCAGGCAGTGTCTAAGCATGTTACACAAAAGATCTCATTCAGTGCTCACTGCAGCTTGAGGGGTGGTACCGTTGCCATCCCTCTTCACAGGTGAGAAACTGAGGCCTGGAGAGGTGAAGCCATTTGCTCACACAGTGGTAGGATGGACTGGGATTCAGGCCAGGCTGAGCCCCAAGCCTGACCTTTTAACCGTTTCTGCTCTGTTCCCCGGCACAGGGACCTGCAGCAGCTGGACGACACCACCCAGCTCCCGCTGCTTTCTCACTTTGCTGAAACCGTGGAAGGCCTCACCACCATCCGGGCCTTCAGGTACGAGTCCAGATTCTCCCCAGGTACCAGTGGAGTGGAGCAGGGCCAGGGTCATAGGTCATGAGGTTCAGATTCTCAGGGATCCACTTAGGACACATCACTCTCAACGCCCCCCTCAAGCCCCAAGACCCAGGGGATGTCCACCAGCAGGGACAGGCCAGATGGGCTCCAGCTGTGTGTTCCAGAGAGGAAAATTGCTGCCCTGCAGACAAGCCCAGGGCCTCTGCGAACTAAGGCAGAGTAAGAAAAGCAACAAGGCTGGGACAAGTCTTCCCATATCAATGCTAGAAAGGGCCTTAGATCATGTGGACCGGCCCTGAGGCCTTCTTTTTCAGATGATATCCTGTGTGCCCAACACTGTGCTCAGTACTGTTCATGCCAACCCCATTCATTCTGCTCTGCAGCCCTAGGTGCTGAGCATGATCATTCCCATTGCACAGATAAGGAAACTGAGGCACACAGAGATTATATAACATTTGTAAGGTCCCACAAAGCCCAGACTTGACCCTACTTGTTTATTCAACAAACATTTACTGAGCACCTACCATGTGCTAAGCCCCCTGCCAGGTATGACAAACAGGAGTCAGATGAGCCACTCCCCTGGAGGCATTTACAGCCCAGACTTTGAGCAGACCCAGAAAATCCTATGTGCCAGGTGCTCTGAAAGAAGAGGGCACAAGGGCTGTGGGAGCATAGAAGGGAGGCAGTCGTGGAAGGTTTCCTGGAGAAGGTGACATCAGAGCTAAGACTCAAAGAATGGGCGAGAGTTCACTAGGCTGAAGGAATTCCCTGAAAATTCCTGCCGGTCACACACCCATGGAGAAGCCCCCGTCTCACACATGCCCCTGCCATCCTCTCGCAACCCTGAGTTGTGATGTTGGGCTGAATGGAAGCATCAGGTCGGGCGCAGTGGCTCACACCTGTAATCCTAGCACTCTGGGAGGCCGAGGCAGGACGATCCTCGAGGCCAGGAGTTTAAGACCATCCTGAGCAAGAGCGAGACCCCCATCTCTACTAAAAATAGAAAAATTAGCTGGGCATGGTGGCTTGCGCCTGTAATCCTAGCTACTCAGGAGGCTTGAGCCAAGGAGTTTGAGGTTGCTGTGAGCTAGGCTGATGCCACGGCACTGTAGCCCAGGTGACAGAGTGAAACTCCGTCTCAAAAAAAAATAAAACAAAAACAAATGGGAGCATCGGAGGCTGCTGTTGCTCCCCCGTCCCCAAGTCTCCAGCATCTCTCCGCCAGACAGATAGGCCAGAGACCCCTGCCCTAGATAGTTGGGCTCTTGTCTCTAAGCCTCACCCAGAGCATGATGATAGGCTATTTTTAGGATGGCACAGCTGCTCGGGGTGTGACAGTAACCATGAGACACCAAGCCCCGTGTCCAGGAGTAAGCCCAGGGCTCAAAGGCCAGTGGAGGGTCCAAAGAGAGTTGCATCTCCTGCCTCTAATGTCCAGCTTCAGCCCTGGCAGAGGTGCCAGGCCCTGGCACAGCACTGCAGCCTCTGTTTACTCCCTGGGGCCCCAGAGGCCAGTGGGAGGCCGCCTTTCAGGGGTCTTGTCTGAGCAGATCAAAGCAGAGCACAGCTCTTCCCAGCCCCTGTCCAAGCCTGTGCTGGCGTCCACACAGAGCTGCTTGGAGCCTGGCAGATGGCTCCAGAGTCTCCTCCCAGACTCCTCCTTTCAAGCCTGACCTTCCCCTGTCCCTTCATCTTCCAGGTCCCTCAACACCTCTGGGCCTAGCCTTTGCTATCAGTTTTGGTGATGTCCCTCTTTTAATTGGTGTCCCTGAGGACCTTGGGCTGGGCCTGGGGTGGAGAGTTTGTGACTTTCCTAGAATGGTCAGACCCTCGGGTGGCTTCCTATAACCGGCCCCAGAGCAGGCCTGTGGTCAGCCAGAGGAACTGCTGCCAGCGAGGCCTTCCACACCCTGCACTGACACAGTGAATGATTTTTAAATGTGAATGAAAGATTTTTTAATCATCTCTATGTGTTTAATTCATTGGCTTTAGCCCAGCAGCCTGCCCTGTTGAGAGCCGATTAGCGTTCACTGACTGCACACTTAGTGCACGCCAGGCGCCGTGCTAAGTGCCGTGTGTGCCTTATTGTATTTAATCCTCACAAGCGTCTCATGACATAGGCACGCTTAGCCACGTTTTACAGGTGCAGAAATGAGACCCAGAGAGCCTGGGTCACCCATCGTGGTAACACAGACTGCGAGAACTGCTGCTGCCCTTGGAACCCAGACTTGTCAGGCCTTTTAGACTTTCCCAAAAGGCCATTTTTTCCCAAAAGAGTCTGAAGAGTGCCCGGCACGGGGCTCAGTGTTGGGCACAGAGGTTGTTGCAGTCCACAGAGGAACTGTCACTATTACTGTCCCCATTTTACTGATGAGAAAACTGAGTCTCCATTCTGATACAAAGGCAGGAAGTCGTGACGTTCGGACTCCAACCTGGGTTTGCGCAGTCCCACAGCTGAAGCTCTTTCCCAGTCCCCAGGCCGCTGGCACACACCCATGGAGAAGCCCCCATCTGACACATGCCCACCCCTCAGACTCTCCTGTCACTCACACATGGCCCTGAGACCCACATACGACGAAGGCCTCACACTCCTATCACCACACACACGCCTGTGCACACACACCTTCAACGCACACTTACTCAAATCCTTCAGACGGACGGATTCACGCGGGGCTCAGACACGCCACCCACCCTACACCTCCACCCCTTGCTATGCAATCGCACACTCTCTCCCACCTCGGAGACTCACTTAGCTCTCCTCAAACACATGCCTTCTACCCAGAAATAACCAAAGCTGAGTAAACACCTTCCCGGAGTAAAAAGCAAATGCCCAATAAGGCCCATCCTGGGTCCCTCTGAGTCCCCTGAGTTTGGACTTTATCAAGTCAGCGGTGATGAGACAGCTTTTCTTTCATTTCTTCATTCATCATCAGGCAAGTGCTCCGGTACTCCTCTGGGCTGGGCCCATGCCATCAACGTCTGAGGGAGGTGGCCAAGGAGAAGGGTGCGGGGAGCCCAGGCTGGTCAGAGAGAGGAGGCAGGTCCATGCTCCATAACACAGGGAGAACACGATGAGGACCTGAGGGTGGGAAAGAAACATCCAGAGTTCTTTGTACAAAGAGATCCCATGTACTTTAGAGGGTCAGGGAAGGCTCATTTACTCATTCAACAAACGTTCATTGATAGTGCCAGATTCCAGACTACATTGGTGAACAAAGCAGACATGGCCCCATCCTCATGGAATTTAGGGAGGGAGAGGGATCATAAACAGCAAAAGAAATGAATGTCCAGGCAGACACCATGGAGCACACAGGCTGCAGAGACAGAGGGTAAAAGGGGAAACCTACTTCAGGTGAGATAGTGGCAGGAAAAGCCTCTCTAAGGAGATACCATTTAAGGGAAGTCCCAAAGGTTGAGAAGGAGCCAGTCTTGTCAAGAGCAAGGGAGAAAGCATTCCAGGCAGAGGGAACAGCATGTGCAAAGGCCCTGGGGGTGAGGAAGACTGTGGCATTGTCACAAAACTTTTAAAAGGCTGGGGTGGCTGCAGCATAGTGTGCAAGGGAGTGTGTGGCAGGGGGTGGTTGGCAGAGGAGGTGGTTCTTTATCCTAAAAGCAAGGGGAGGTCATTGGTATTCTAAGCAGGGGAGAGATGGGACTCAGTGTGTGATTTAGAAAGATTCTGTGATGTCTGGGGTTGGGCACGCTTGTAGCTCTGACGTGGGTGGTGCAAAGGCAATTTGTGTAACAAAAGCCTTTGTATACCTAAATTCTAAAATAAAAAAATAAATAAAAATTAAATTAAATTTTAAAAAAAAGAAAGAAAGATTCTGTTGGCTGCTGTGCGGACAGTGGGCTGCAGGGGGACGGCAGGGACACCTGTCAGGGAACTGATGCAGAAGCGCAGGTGAGCGGGAGTGGTGGGGGGCAGGAAGCCGGGGAGCGCCCGATGGAAGGACCATTTGAGAGGTAGACGGGAGAAGATTGCTGAGGGACTGGACGGGAATCCAGATGGTTCCTGGGTTTCAGGCCTGAGAAGCTGGGTAGAGGGAGGTGCCCTTTACTGTAATGGGAAAGACCTAGAGAGAACGGGTCCTGGGGTGAAAACAGGAGTTTGAAGGCGGTGGGGCTCTGGACAGGCTTGAATAAGTGGAAAGGAGGAGCGAGGGCTAGCATGAGTAAGGTGGCAGAGGTGGCATGTCTGGGAGCTGGGAGCCCCAGGCGGCCCCCTCTGTGGGTAGTGAAAGCCATAGGAGCTACGTGGGCTGACTCTGTTCCCCCAGAACCTCCTCATCCTCCCTCCAGGTACGAGGCCCGGTTCCAGCAGAAGCTGCTCGAATACACAGACTCCAACAACATTGCCTCCCTCTTCCTCACGGCTGCCAACAGATGGCTGGAAGTCCGAATGGCAAGTGCCATCACCCCTAGCTTGGGACCCTGCAAGGGGGGTGCTGATAGGAGTGTGGGGCCAGAGCGAGGGCACCCACGGACGGGGGAAGGAGGCTGGGATACCAGATTGCGTGGACACTGAGCTCCTGCTTCCCCAGCCCTGGTGGTCCCCCACATGCAGCCTACGCCCCTGTTCCCCACATCTGCCTGGGGGCTTGTGTGTCTGAAGTGTGCACCCGTAGCTAACACAGCTGTATCTGTAACTGTGGTAAGTGTGTGTCTGCAGTGGGTCACACACATGCTGTATGTTGGGGGGGGCAGCTGGTGTGGCATGCATGTGCAGGTGTGTGCAGGTGGCTGGGGTGTGGGGGCACACAGCATGTGGGCACATGGTGGCTCCTGGAACCCCCACAGGCTTCATGTGTGTCTGGTGATGTGTGCGTGAGTTGCGGGGCTGGGGTGGAGGCTTGGCTGAGCTGTCCCGTGCCCCAAAAGGGAGTGAGGTGGGCCGGGGGCGCCTGAGGCTCAACCCCAAGTGCCCAGGCTGGCTCCTCTCCCTCCGCAGGAGTACATCGGGGCATGTGTGGTGCTCATCGCAGCCGTGACCTCCATCTCCAACTCCCTGCACAGGGAGCTCTCTGCCGGCCTGGTGGGCCTGGGCCTCACCTACGCCCTCATGGTGAGTGGCAGTGGGCTAGGCCCGGGAAAGGGTCAGACACCAGCACGTGGGGAATCCTGGGGCACCTTCCCCAGCTGAGACGTGGGATACCCCCAGGCCTTACCCTAAGCTCATTTGAGTTTTATGTCAGAAGGACCTTGTGGGCAGGAAGGCTGACAGGCCGGGCCCAGGGCCCAGGCCCTAGACAGGCAGTGGGTGATGAGCCACATTCCTTGTGACACTCCCCATGGCTCCTGGGAGGGCCACTCTGAGCAGGCCACTGATGGGCAGCAAAAGGCATCTGGGGGCCAGGCATGGTGGCTGACACCTGTAATCCCAGCATTTTGAGAGGCCAAGTTGGGAGGATAGCTTGAGCCCAGGAGTTGAAGTCCAGTCTGGGCAACATAGCAAGACCCCATCTCTAAAAGAAATTAGCCAGGCATAGTGGCACATGCCTGTAGTCCCAGCTACTCAGGAGGCTGAGGCTGGAAGATCGCTTGAGCCCAGGAGTTTGAGGTTACAATGAGCTGTGATGACACCACTGCACTCTAGCCAGGTGACAGAGCAAGACCCTATCTCTAAAAAAAAAAGAGGCATCTGGGGCCCAGCCCCTCTCCAGCAGTAGGAAGAGCCACGTGGCCGAGGACAGGACCGGGTGGTCACTGAGTGTGTGTCTGGCTTGCTCCCCACAGGTCTCCAACTACCTCAACTGGCTAGTGAGGAACCTGGCGGACATGGAGCTGCAGCTGGGGGCCGTGAAGCGTATCCACGGGCTCCTGAAAACCGAGGCGGAGAGCTACGAGGGGCTCCTGGGTGAGGGGTGCAGGGAGAGGGCTCCAGGGGGAAGGGCCCAGAGGAGGAGTGTGTTTGGGTTGGGGACCACGAGGGAGCCTGGGGATGGGGTGGCATCCCTGGATGCTAGCTGTGGCCCACACCTGGAGGCTGAGCCCCAGCCCGGCCCCCAGCACCATCACTGATCCCGAAGAACTGGCCCGACCGAGGGAAGATCCAGATCCAGAACCTGAGCGTGCGCTACGACAGCTCCCTGAAGCCCGTGCTCAAGCACGTCAACGCCCTCATCTCCCCGGGACAGAAGGTCAGGCGAGCCCGCACCCTGCCCGCTCTGCAGGACGGGGCTGAGCAGGGCCGGGAGGGCGGGGACCAGGCAGCTGCACAGAGTCACCCTCCAGGCCTCACTCATCGGACCCTCATCTCCAGCCCTGGGCCCGTCAGGGTGCAGCCCACCTTTCCTCCCCCCACTCCCCTTCCCCTCCTGCTGCCTCAGGCCCTGTCTCCTCACTCATCCCCCACGGAGACGGACACCCCAGACTTCCCCAGCTGAGTGGACCTTTGTCAGGGCCCCCTCCCCACAGATGGCCAGGGCCCTTCCCCAGGACACTGCCCCAAGCTCCAGCACAGGGGCCTGGGGTGCAGGGCGAGGCCATCCTTGTTCTCGGGGAGAGAGCCCCTGCCTTGTGCTCTGGGCCACCTCTCCTCATGTCCCCCTCACTCCCCTTCTGTCTCTTGGTCTGTCTCTCTCACTCTGTCATTGTCTGTCCATTTCACTACCTCTGACCTTGGGATGTACCTCTGTCCCTGCCTCGGTCTCCTCCCATCTGTCCCTGCCTCTCTTGTCTTTCGATGTCACTGTCTCTGTCTTTGTAGTGGTCCTTTATTGTAATTTTTATTGACACCCAAGGCCAATGGGGTCAGAGATAGCTCCAGTTTAAGGTGGGGCACACAGACCCCTGCACACCACACTTGGCTGCCCTCTTGTCCTTCTGCCACACTCGTGCACATAGAGACACACCAGTGTCCCCAACTCCCCTGCAGCCAAGTACCCAGCACACCCAGAGCCACACCAAGACCCCAGTAAATGGACATCTACGCCCTGCACTTGCCTTCCAGTCCCCTTGTGAGCCCCCTGCGGACCCACCACAGGAAATAAGCCCAAACCTGCGTGGCCAGAGAGAAGCTGGTTGGGCCGGGGGCGGTGGCTCATACCAGTAATCCTAGCACTCTGGGAGGCTGAGGCAGGAGGATTGCTTGAGGTCAGGAGTTGAGACCAGCCTGAGCAAGAGTGAGATCCTGTCTCTACTAAAAAAATAGAAAAAAAGAATTAGCCAGGCAACTAAAAATAGAAAAAATTAACTGGGTGTGATGGTGAGCGCCTGTAGTCCCAGCTACTCAGGACACTGAGGCAGGAAGATCGCTTGAGCCCAGGAGTCTGAGGCTGCTGTGAGCTAGGCTGACACCACGGCACTCACTCTAGCCCGGGCAACAGAGTGAGACTCTCTCAAAAAAATAAATAAATAAATAAAGAGAAGCTGGTCAGGAAACCAACCAAGAAGAGACACTGAGACCTCCCCCACCTGTGCACACCCCCAGAGCTAGCACTAGGGGCTGCTCCCAGCAGCCGGAGCCCCAGCGGCGTGCCTGCTTCTCTCTTTCCAGATCGGGATCTGCGGCCGCACAGGCAGTGGGAAGTCCTCCTTCTCTCTCGCTTTCTTCCGCATGGTGGACATGTTCGAAGGTGAGTTGTATGGTGGGTACCCCATGTGTCCCCACAGCCCACAGCCCTGCTGTGTGATTACACGTCATGGGAGGCCCAGCAGTCACTGCCCTGCCCTGTATCCTGCCTGGGACCTATGACCCTGGCTGGGTCTGTCCCCAGCACCACCCTGACTCCTAGGGCCGCCCCACCTGTGACATCATCTCCATGCAGGGCGCATCATCATCGATGGCATTGACATCGCCAAACTGCCCCTGCATACCCTGCGCTCGCGCCTCTCCATCATCCTGCAGGACCCCGTCCTCTTCAGCGGCACCATCCGGTGAGCCCCACCACCCGCCAGGGCTGCCCCAGCTCCAGGGTCGGTGGGGAGGGACCAGGACACACCTCATTCCCTTCTCCTTCCCACCAGGCAGGCACTGGTAGGGGATCCCCACCTACGGGTCTGAGATGCTGTCCTCCACCCACTGCCACCACCTCAGTGCTCTCCCCACAGCCAGGCCCCCGAGGCAGTCGGTGCTCACTCACTGTCCCCTTTGCCTGCCTCAGCCTCCCAGCGACCCCTGCGGGTGGAAGTAGCACCCTGCTCGCCTCCCTACTGGGGCTTTCTGTGCACCTCCAGATTTAACCTGGACCCAGAGAAGAAGTGCTCGGACAGCACGCTGTGGGAGGCCCTGGAGATAGCCCAGCTGAAGCTGGTGGTGAAGGCGCTGCCGGGAGGCCTCGGTAACTGCTCCTGGCCGAGCAGGGCTTGGGCGCTCAAGCGCAGGGGAGGGAAGCCTCACACCCACGCTTTAGGTTTGCTCTGCGTTTGGAGTCTGGGGTCTGGCAGGACCCCAGAGAGCACTTAGTCTACCTCTCACCATACAGTGGCCCAGAGGGGTGAAGTGACTTGCCCCAGGTCACACAACTGGTCAGTTCAGGGTCTGGTCCCCCCTGATGGGACAGTAGGAGTCACTGTGAGACAGATTGCAAGTGCTGGTACCACAGGGGTATCTTCAGCCCCGCCCTGCACCCTACAGCCACCTACCCACTTCTGCCCAGGGGGAGGAGAGGACAGACGGAAATCACAAACCCAGCTCACTCATTGAGGCTACTGGGAAGACCCTGCTCCAGGCCAGCGGGCGGCAGAGCCTTGGTGTGTTTGCTGCAGCTCCTGGAGCAGTGGGGGCTGGCCAAGCCTTGGCTTCTGTGAATCATCGCCCCCCCAGGCCCACACGCATGCAGCACACCCACGCCGAGTGCACACACCCCCGGCACTGCCAGGGCCGCAGCAGCACACACCCCCAGGGGGCGCCCTCCTCATCGCAGTCCACGCAGGTGGCCTCTGTTTCATTGTGTCGGGTGCACCAGCCCTGCACACACTGTGCTCCCAGACACACACCCACATATTTGCCCCCATACGCACATTTCCCAGCAGCCCCCCGAGCCATCCCATCTGTTCCACTCACAGCACAGGATTAACTCAGCCCATCTCCGGGGCCACTTTCAGATGCCATCATCACGGAAGGCGGGGAGAATTTCAGCCAGGGCCAGAGGCAGCTGTTCTGCCTGGCCCGGGCCTTCGTGAGGAAGACCAGCATCTTCATCATGGACGAGGCCACAGCTTCCATCGACATGGCCACGGTCGGTCCCGGGCACATCCGTGGGATGGCAGTCTGGGAGAGGGTTGCAGTCGGGTCTTAGGGAGAAGTTTGCACAAAGTAGCCCTGAGGCTCACGTTGCCTCGGGGCTGTGTGTGGCGGAAAAGGTAAAGGGTGGGGGGCACAGACCCTGACTCCATTTGGTCCTAGGGAATGTTCATACACACACACACACACACACACACACACCCCACACACGAACACACACAAGCCACACACAGGCCCACATAGTCTTCACTCCGTCACCCACCACACAGCACACACATGGACACACAACACACAGGGACACGAAGCTGAGCTTCCAGGAACCTGGTCAGTCCCGTGGGAGTAGGGCCAGCTAGAGGGTAGGGGTGGGGCTAGGACTGGGCCCCACATCCAGAGGAAACCAGGCGAGACCCACCCACTGGGCAGGTGAGTCAACAGCTGCTGCCCCCACCCGGCAGGAGAACATCCTCCAGAAGGTGGTGATGACGGCCTTCGCAGACCGCACCGTGGTCACCATCGCGGTAAGGGGCCCATTGCTGGGGTGCAGGGGACACCCAGAGAGAGGGCTCACCTGGTTCTAGTAATCGAGAAAGGCCCCTGGTGCTGCAAGAGGGATGCTCTACGGGGCAAGAAGTCTGAAGGGCTTGCAGGGAGCCTGGGTTGCAGGAATTGGGGCATGGGGGGATTAGCACCTGCACTTCCCTCAGACCTCCCCTCTCTGTCTCCAGACTCCACGGTCTGCCCCGTCCCAAGGCCCTGTGAGCTAGGCCGGGGTTACTTCTCCGTAGGAGGTGGGGAGGGGGTCTCTGAGTCTTGAAGCCTGGAGGTGGGGCTGAGGTGGGACTTGGAGAGGGAAGAAGGGTAGTATTAGTGGATGCAGGGCTTGAAGTCACAGCCACCTCAGGAAGGGCAGTCACCGCAGAGACAGGACACTGTGACCCCATGCCTCCTCCTCCTCCAAGCTGCAGGAGGGACGCCCTCAGCTGCTGGCTTCTCCCCCTCCCACCACCCTGACCAGCCCCTCCCGCCCCCCAGCATCGAGTGCACACCATCCTGAGTGCAGACCTGGTGATTGTCCTCAAGCGCGGCGCCATCCTCGAGTTCGACAAGCCAGACACGCTGCTCAGCCAGAAGGACAGCGTCTTCGCCTCCTTCGTCCGTGCAGACAAGTAACCCACAAGCCCGAGTGCCATCCCACAAGCCCACCCTGCCCCACCCCCTGCCTGGGTTTCTAACTGTAAATCACTTGTAAATAAAGAGATTGATTATTTCCTACGGGAGGCCCTGAGTCTGGGGGCAGCGGCTGGCAGAGGATAGTAAGTGCTGTAAAGCCAGCCTGTCTTTGGCATCAGGCAGACCTGTGAGCGTGGGCAAGAGTATGTTTCCTCATCTGTGAACAGGGGGCTGTATTAGTCAGCTCAAGTGGCCACAACAGAATAGCACGACTGGGTGGCTTTAACAACAGAAGTTTATTGCTCACGGTTCTGGAGGCTGAAGTCCAAGATCAAGGTGCTGCAGATTTGGTTTCTCCTGAAGCCTCTCTCCTTGGCTTGCAGACAGCCACTTTCTTGCTGTGTCCTCACATGGCCCTTCCTTTGTGCACATGCATCCCTGGGATCTGTCTGTCTCTCCCTCTTCTTACAAGGACACCAGTCATACTGGATTAGGGCCCCATCCCTATGACCTCACTGAACCTTATCTCCTCACAGGCTCTGTCTCCAAATTCAGTTACATTGTGGGTTAGGGCTTCAATCTGTGAATCTGGGGGGACACATTTCAGTCCATAGCAAGAGTTTCTCTGGGCTGGGCCGGGCGCGGTGGCTCACGCCTGTAATCCTAGCACTCTGGGAGGCCGAGGCGGGTGGATCGCTCGAGGTCAGGAGTTCGAGACCAGCCTGAGCGAGACCCCGTCTCTACTAAAAATAGAAATAAATTATCTGGACAACTAAAAGTATATACAGAAAAAATTAGCCGGGCATGGTGGCACATGCCTGTAGTCCCAGTTACTCGGGAGGCTGAGGCAGTAGGATCGCTTAAGCCCAGGAGTTTGAGATTGCTGTGAGCTAGGCTGACGCCACACAACACTCTAGCCCGGGCAACAAAGTGAGACTCTGTCTCAAAAAAAAAAAAAAAAAAAAGAGTTTCTCTGATGACCTCATCAGATAAGGTAACAGATTTCTGTATAGCTTGGTCCCCTTTCTTCTCACTGGCACTCTTGGATTACAATTGTGGGGACTGGGTACCCTGGATTAGCACTATTTTCATTGCAAATGACAGGAACCCAACTCATAGTGGCTTAAACAAAAACTTGAATTTATTGCAGTCTGTGACTGAAAAGGCCAGGAGGTGCACTGCTTCAGGCATGGCCAGATCCAGGTGTCTGACAGCAGGGATGTGTCTCCATTTCTGGAATTCATTTTCTTCTCCCTCCTGGATGACAGATGGCCACTAGCAGCTCCAGTTTACATCCTACTCCAGGGCAACCCAAGAGGAAAAAAAGATGCTCTTTCCTAATAGTTCCAGCAAAAATCTTGGGAGCAAAGCTCAAGGGACCAACTTGGGTCACATCTTCATCCCCACCAATCACTGTGGTCAGAAAACTAGAATACACTGACTGGGTAGGCCTGGATCACATGTCCCCATCTCCATCTCCCAAACAGGGGCATTCAGAAGTGGGGGGAGGGTGGTCCTTCAGAGGGAAAGCGCAGTGCATGTACCACAAGTTAGTCAGATATGGCTGGGAGATGCTGGGGCCCAGATAGCAGGGAGACCAAAACAACTGTTCTGACGCTGTCTGCATCACAGAACAAGAGTGCACACCTACCCTCAGCCAAGAAATGGCAGGTGCTCGTGAACATCTCTCCCTTTTTTTTTTTGTAGAGACAGGGTGTCGCTATATTGCCCAGGCTGGTCTCAAACTCCTGGGCTCAAGTTATCTTCCTGCCTCAGCCTCCCAAAGTCCTGGGAGTGTAAGAGTGAGCCACTGTGTCTGGCCTACATCTCATTTTGTTGTCATTTGCATAGCACCTGCAACACTGGCTGTACCAGGCCTTACGGGGTAGACCTAGGAGTTGGGCCTGCATCCCTCTTGGCTGTAAGGGGGTGAGAGATACACAACATAAGGAAAACCCACCAATCATTAGAAGGGGGACCCAGCACAGACCCCTTTAATGGGGTCCTAGGTGTTCCAGGAGCCAAGGAAGTTCAGAAAGTAAGAGCTCTGTGAGGTCAGGCAGGCTGCCTGGGAAAGGCAGGATTTGCATTGGGCATGCGAGTGGTAGGGGTTGGACAGGCAGAGGGTTAGAGAAAAGGGCTGGGTGGGGGTGAGGGCAGCAGGAGCTAGGGAGAGATGGCTGGTCAGGGGGGTGGGAGGGAGATAAGGGCAGCAGGGAGGGCAGCAAGTCAAAGAACCTTGAATGCCAAGACAAGGAGTATGAAATAAGCCTATGGACAAAAGGGGAGTGGAAAAGGGTTTTGAGCAAGCAGGGACCTGCCATGTGCAGTGTTTGGAGAGATGAGCGTGAGCAAGTGCAGGATGGAGCAGAGCAGAAGACTGAGTCCTTTGGGTGTGGGACTTACCCCCCTAGAAGGGTGGAGCAGGGGACAGTTGAGGCCTCAGGGCCACACCTAGAATCAGCGCCTGGCCTTTCCAGCTCTGAGATGCCCTGGGGGGCCCAACAGCTCCCTCCACTGGTGGTCTCCCAGGAGCAGAGACAGGGAACAGAAAGAGGACGCCACATGGCTAACACTACCCCAAAGCCACCCCACTGAAAGGAAGTAGCAGGGGGCAGGGCAGGGCTCACAGTGAAGTGTCAAAGGGATGCCCAAGGCCATCCTGGCCTAAATCCCTCTGTAACATCCCTGATGGGCCACCAGCCTTGGTGGGCCATCTCTTTTGTTATGAGAACTGACTCTTGCATATGTGAAATCAAAGCCTGCCTCTGTTCCACTCTGTTCTGTCCTTTGGGCCACAGAAAACTACTAGTCCATCCTTCAACCTCAGGTATTTCTGCAATAGTATCCAAAGCCCCTGGGGGACTCTCCAAGGCTTCTTTTCTGATGTCTGAATAGCTGTAGTTGCCTCAGAGGTTTCCCATGTAACCCTGTCTCCTTCTGTCCCCCACTGTACTCATCCTGTTTTACCCTTCCCACCCTCGGCACTGCACCTCTATTTTTTTTGACTCTGTTGTCCAGGCTAGAGTGCCGTGGCATCAGCCTAGCTCACAGCAACCTCAAACTCCCGGGCTCAAGCGATCCTTCTGCCTCAGCCTCCCGAGTAGCTGGGACTACAGGCATGCGCCACCATGCCTGGCTAATTTTTTTCTATATATATTTTTAGTTGTCCAGCTAATTTCTTTCTATTTTAGTAGAGACGGGGTGTCACTCTTGCTCAGGCTGGTCTCGAACTCCTGAGCTCAAACAGTCCTCCTGCCTCAGCCTCCCAGAGTGCTAGGATTACAGGCGTGAGCCACCGTGCCTGGCCTGCACCTCTATTAATACAGCCCAAGATCACACTCACCCTTTGTAGTGATATTCACTCAGCCTGCAGGTGGGTATGGGACAGAAAAGAAAATCCAATATGAAAGTCACGCCCCGCCCCTCTATGGCCCACAGCCTCACACTCCCTACCTTTCCAGCCTCTGCCTCAAAGCCCCACTCCAAAAAATGGTCACACATAGGTCAGAAGTTCCTCCATAAGGATCTGAGCCCTAGAGAAGGGGTGGAGTCATTGCTGTTCCAAAAAAGACCTAGCAGTCTTTTCCTCCCACCTGAGAACTGGGGGGACAAGCCACAGGGCAACCTTAGGCTGATGCCTGCACCATGTCTGGGCCAAGAGCCTGGGTTCCTCAGTACCCAAGCCAGCCCTAATACACCTCCTCAGACCCAGCTCCCTCCCATCACCTAAGGTGGAAGAAATCAGGCTATGGGTGTAAGGAAGTGCAAAGCAGGTGCCAGCAGCTCAAACCCTCTTTAAAGTAGTGATGAGCCAGGCACGGTGGCTCATGCCTATAATCCCCGCACTTTGGGAGGCTGAGGCAGGAGGATCACATGAGCCCAGGAGTTCAAGACCAGCCTCGGCAATGTAGCAAGATCCCATCTCTTAAAAAATTTTTTTAATAAATTAGCCAGGCATGGTGGTGCAACTGTAGTCCCAGCTACCGAGGAAGCAGAGGCGGGAGGACCGTTGGAGCCCAGGAACTCGAGGCTGCAGTGAGCCGTGATGGTGCCACTGCACTCCAACCTGTGCGACAGAATCAGACTTTGTCTCTTAAATAAAAAGATAAATAGATAAAGTATGGATGGTCATGAGCCCAGGGTCCTGGGCTGCAGCATCAGGCATCCCCTTTAGTAGGTGTTAAACTGTGCCCCTACACCTACTGAGGTAACTTTTTTTTGTTTTTAAGTGGGAGGGAGTCCGAGCTTTCATCAGATTCTCAAAGGATTCAGGACTGAGAAAAGATGAAGAGCATCCTCCGAAGGGAAGAAGCTGTCAGTTGATAAGTCCCGGAGCCACCTAATTTACCGCAGCCCCGGGACTGGTGGCGCTGCCGCTCGGTGTCTCCTTTCCCCGGGAACCGGCAAAACCCAGCGCTGCGCTAGAGGCGGATATTGACCCAAATACGGATGGGAATATTGGAGGAGGGGAGCCAGGGCGACAGTGGCTGCGGTCCCCAGACGGGGGCGGGGGGGTCACAGCTCCTTCCTCTCACCCCAATTTCATAGGGCGTGGGCAGAAGGAACCTCTTTTGATGCATCAGATTTGACAAACCCCCAAGGCCAGACTTGCAAGTCCAGAGAAGGAAGGCCGTGAAGGGGGCTGGGGTGGGGGAGTAGGGCGAGGCGAGGGGCGGGGCTTGCGCCTGTCCCCGCCCCCTCTCCCGCTCAGGACTAGCTCGGGCTCCCCCTGGCGGCCCCCGGCCCCCGCTCCGCTCCTTGGGCGCCCCCCGCCCGCGGTCCTCTACCCTCACCCAACACAGGTCGGTCTCCACGGACCCGCGGACGGACCGACGAAACCGGAGCACAGCCCTCCGCGCGCACCCGGGCGGCGGGAGGGGGCGGGGAGGCGACGGCTGCGGCTTGAGGAGCAGGAGCAGGTGCAGCGGCGACGAGCGGGCGGGGACGGGGCGCGGGGCGGGGGGCGCGGGCGGGGGCGCGGGCGGGCGGCTGCCGGGAGCCGGGAGGCCGCGACCTGGAGCGAGCCCGGCCGGGTCGCGCGGGGGCTGAGGGGGTCCGGAGTTGAGCCGGGTGGGGTGGTGACTCCGGAGAGCGCAGGAGCCCAAGGAGACGGAGAGGACGAGCGCTGGAGAGGGATCCGAAGAGCGGCGGGGGCGCTACGGGACGGGTGGGGTAGGAAATAGGGGCATACCTGCAGAAGAGGCTGGGGGTGGTAAGGACATGAAGCTGGAGCTCGGAGGGGAGCCGGGGACCGAAATGGGTGAGGCGGGAGGCGCGGTGGGGGTTGTATGAGGTCTGGCTAGTTGGAAAGATCCGGAGGTGTTAAGTTCGGAGGTGTTTGGGCTGGGAGGGGAGAGGGAGTCCCAGCGAGGCCCCCGGGGTTCTCAGCTGGTGGAGGAGAGCTGGGAGGGGACCAGGTGAGAGTAGGCGGGGTTGGGGGCTCGGTAGGCAATGGGCAGGTGGGGTGAAGTGTGAAGCTGACAGAAAGAAGTGAAGCAGGATCCAGGTGTAGGAGAGAAAGGCTCGGCATCTCAGAAGGGAGGCCAGCACAGGCTGAGGGTGGCCCCAGGGTGAGAGTGTGCCCAAGGAGGGGACGCCACAGTGAGGTCCTAGGCCAGGTCAGGGGGTGCCCCCCCCATGGGGGAAGCCCCTCTCTGGGGGTCACTGGAGCCATGCTGTCCCGCAAGGGCATCATCCCTGAGGAGTATGTGCTGACACGTCTGGCAGAGGACCCCACCGAGCCCAGGTACCGCGCCCGAGAGCGGAGGGCCCGCTTTGTGTCCAAGAAAGGCAACTGCAACGTGGCCCACAAGAACATTCGGGAGCAGGGCCGCTTCCTGCAGGACGTGTTCACCACGCTGGTGGACCTCAAGTGGCCGCACACGCTGCTTATCTTCACCATGTCCTTCCTGTGCAGCTGGCTACTCTTCGCCATGGCCTGGTGGCTCATCGCCTTCGCCCACGGTGACCTGGCCCCCATTGAGGGCGCTGGGGAGCCCTGTGTCACCAGCATCCACTCCTTTTCATCTGCCTTCCTTTTCTCCATCGAGGTCCAGGTGACCATTGGTTTTGGTGGACGCATGGTGACCGAGGAGTGCCCCCTGGCCATCCTGGTGCTCATTGTGCAGAACATCGTGGGGCTCATGATCAACGCCATCATGCTGGGCTGCATCTTCATGAAGACCGCCCAGGCCCACCGCAGGGCCGAGACCCTCATCTTCAGCAAGCACGCCGTTATCGCCCTGCGCCACGGCCGCCTCTGCTTCATGCTGCGGGTGGGCGACCTCCGCAAGAGCATGATCATCAGCGCCACCATCCACATGCAGGTGGTGCGCAAGACCACCAGCCCTGAGGGCGAGGTGGTGCCCCTCCACCAGGTGGACATCCCCATGGAGAACGGCGTGGGAGGCAACAGCATCTTCCTGGTGGCGCCACTCATCATCTACCACGTCATCGATGCCAACAGCCCACTCTACGACCTGGCGCCCGGCGACCTGCACCACCATCAGGACCTCGAGATCATCGTCATCCTGGAAGGCGTGGTGGAAACCACGGGCATCACCACCCAGGCCCGCACCTCCTACCTGGCCGATGAGATCCTGTGGGGCCAGCGCTTTGTCCCCATTGTGGCTGAGGAGGATGGACGCTATTCCGTGGACTATTCCAAGTTTGGCAACACCATTAAAGTGCCCACGCCGCTCTGCACGGCCCGCCAGCTCGATGAGGACCGCAGCCTGCTGGACGCCCTGACCCTTGCCTCAGCCCGAGGGCCCCTGCGCAAGCGCAGCGTGGCCGTGGCCAAGGCCAAGCCCAAGTTTAGCATCTCTCCGGATTCCCTGTCCTGAGCTATGGTCCCTTGGGCCTGCCACATGCGCGTGTGCACACGGGCAGTGTGGTATGGTACGTAGTGTGGACGGCCCCTCAGCCAGGCCTGGGCCTGTGTGAGGCTGGCCCTCCTCAGCTCAGCTTCCCCCTGCTGCTCACCCAGGGTGTTACAAGGCACTTGTCACTACGCTATTTCTGGCCTCAGCAGGAGCCTGTACTGGATTATTTTTGTCCCTGCTCCTCCCAGCCCCAGCTCAGGACTGGCTTGCCCCTCTCCCCTCACCCAAGGCTGGGGAGGCTGTGGGAGGTGCTGGGCTCTAAAGCTGGGTCCCCAGCCAGTCCTGGGTCCCCATGATCGACTGGCCACAAGCTGCACAGGTGGCTGGGGAAGAACAGTCCCCTGGTTGGAGGCCTGATGCCCTGTTTCTGTGACTATAAGAAATGCCTGTGGTCACGTCCCAGCCCCACTTGGTCCCTGAAAAAGCTCTGGGCTAAGGACTGGGCCTGGCCAGCCAGGGAGGGCAGTGGATGAGAGAGCACGTTCCGGCTGGAGGGCAGGAGCTGCGAAGCCTACACAGATGGGCACAGGCCGAGGCTGACAGGCCTTGTCCACAGGGCAGGCTCAGGCCAGGGAGGGGAGACAGCAGAGGAGAGTGACATGAAGAGGTTCAGCTTTGCAGAACCCTGCTCAGGCACAGGGAGGAGATGCCCTTGGCCTTTGCCCCCAACACCAGCCTCCTGCAGTGAGGGCGGCCCCGTGGACTGGGGCTGCTGTGCCTGCCGCCTCCCGTTCTGTCCCCAGAGGCTGGGGAGAGGGGCCCCATGCCCACCACAATGATGGTCCTGGCTTCCCACTGGTGGCTGCTAATTACTTTGTCCAGAGGATGGTCTTGGGAATGAGTGTTTTGGGGCTGCTGGAAAAAGGAGGTGTTGGAAAGTTCAGGATGGTGAGGGTGAGTGAGGTCCTTGAGGCAAAGAAGCCCTTGGTCCTGGCGGGCTTGACTCCAGCCTGGACTCTTGGAGCAGGGCTGCATGTACTTGCCCAGAATTCTGCCTTCTCCGTCGTCAATAAAGCCTCCCCCTTCACGACCTAAACTCTGGGCTGTTCTTGCTGGGGAGGCAGTGAGCATGCTCGGGGCAAGGGAGGGCAGGGGCTGGCAGCTGCCACCCCATATTCAAAAGGTGCTATGGACCCTAGCAGGGAGGCCAGGGAAGGGACCTGCTGCTGGCTCCTCTTCCCCCAGCTCAGGGGGACATTCACCTCCTGCCTCAGGTGGCCCAGCATCTCAACCTTTGGGTACCTATCAGCCTTTGTAGCCCCGGGTCTGCCTCCACTCCCAGGGATCTGCTGGAAGGCTGGGGTGCTGGGGAGGGGGCAGGGATTCTGTAGGCATTAGTGTAGTGATTGGAGCATGAACTCTCAAGCCGACTGCCTGGGTTCGAATCCTGGCTCTAGCTATACGGCTTTGGTCAAGTAACCCTCTGTGTCTCATCTATAAAATGAAGATACTAGTAGTACCTACCTCATAGAATTGTTGTGGGAGTAAGTGAAAACATATGTACAATGCTTAAGTGCCTGGTCTGCAAGTGCTCAATAAATGTTAAGTATTGTGATTGCTGCTGAATCAGCCACATGATGAGAAAACTGACCAAACCTCTAGAGAGAAGATGCTTCTTTATTTCCCCTCAGGGATGTGTTTCTCGGTCTGGTCCTACCTTCTACACAGCGCCCCCTCCCGGCTCAGACCACGACTACAGGGGCTGTGGCAGCACCTGATACCTGGTCTCCTTGTCTCCAGGTGGCCCCCATCCCACTCCCCAGGCTCATCTGCCACGCAGCCTCCGGGCTGGCCTGAGAGGGGCTGGTCCCTCCCTCCCATGTGGAACACCTTCCGTAGTTCCCCACCCGCTCCCGGTGGACGCTAGACGTTGTAGCTCACTATTTCAGGCTAAGGCCGCCTTTCCAGCTTTACAGCCCATTATTGTCTTGCCAGGACTCCGCACTCACCTGCCTGCTTCCCCAGCTGCCTCCTATCCTGTCCCTTCCTTGCACGTAACATGGAGCTTCGTACCTCCGAGACTTTGCCTTGCCTGGACTGCCCAGGCCTCATCTCTATCTGTTGAAATCTATAAAACTCCAGGCCAAATGATGCCTCCTTGAAGCCCTCCCTGATTTCTCTGGAACAAGATGGTCCCTTCCCTCGCCTGCACTATGGGCATTCTCCTTTTGTCTGTGTTTATGGGTCTGTCTCCCCATCCCCACATCCATGGCTTCTTGAGGTCAGGGACTGTATCTGACTCAGCATTGTGCCTGACTCTGAGTAAGTACTGAATGAATGAACAAATGGATGAATGATGGATGGATGGATGGTGTTCAGGACAAGCTGGGGGTACGCTAGAGTGTGAGGCCCGCAGACAGGGCTTTAGCTGGATCAGTGAAGGTCAGAGGCACTGCCTAGGGTGCCAGGAAGTGACTACTGCTGGTGTGAAAGCTGCCCTCTCCCTGAACCTACCCAGTCCCCCAGTGTTGGTTCCCTTCCTTACAGAGCTGACTCATTTCTGGTTGAGGGTGAAGGGGTTAGCCCAGTGTTCTAGGAACCTGGCTCTTGTGACTCAGCTTGGCTGTCCTAGAGGCCAAGATGAGGGCCCAGATTCACTAAAGAGGAGCTCCTGCCCGCACCATCCAGAGTAACCTTCCTCCACCCTTTCATGGACCTTATACTGCTGGTGACAGTGAAGCTGAAGCTGGCAGAACTGAGGGCTCAGCGCCACCTCCTGGCCACAAGAATACCTACTTGATTCCAGAAAATCAGGGCCACTGGTCCTAGGCTCTCCACCAACTCTAAGGGAGGTCCCCAGCTTTAAGGCTTAGCTCAGGGAGGAGCTGGAAAGCTCCGGGTATTGAGGGGCAGCATAGAGTCGGCAAGCCCTCCTTGCCCCCACCCCAGGTGTTCTTGCCCACTGACGGTGCTACCTCCATCTGGGGGCACCCTTTCTTTAAGGCACTCGCCTCAGCTAGACCAGGAAGCGGAAGCTCCCCTGAGCTCCGCTCACTCCAGCAGGAACTTCTATGAGAATTTTATTTCTGCCTTTCTGCCTCCAGGACTGTATTCATTAGTCATCACATGAGAGCAAAGGAAGCAGTCCGAGCTAGTACACATCCCGTCTGCAGAGGCTGGCTCCACTCCAAGTCCCTGAAAAGGGGAAGCGAAGAACCATGTGTTACTGTGGTCTGATAGTACTGTAAGAGTACTACTACTCCGCATTAGTAGATGAAGAAACAGGATCAGAAGTGGAGGTGTCTTCGTCCATTTGGGCTTCCATCACAAAACACCATAGACTGGGTGGCTTATAAACAACAGAATTTTTTTTTTCACAGTTCTGGAGGCCAGCAAGTCCAAGATCAAGGTGCCAGAAGGTTCAGTGTCTGGTGAGGGTCTGCTTCTTAGGTAACAGTCTTCTCACTGTAGCCTCACGTGGTGGAAGGTGAGAAGGATCTTTCTGGTGCCTCTTTTCTAAGGACATTTATCCCATTTATGAGGGCTCTACTCTCATGAACTAATCACCTCCCAAAGGCCCCACCTTCAAATACCATCACCTTGGGCATTAGAATTTAACATGGATTTTAGGGGAACACAAGCATTTAGTCTATAGCAGAAGGTAATTTGTTAAGATCTCACAGCTAGTAGGTGGCAGGTCCAAACTTTGGACCCGAGTCTGTCTAATGCCAAAGCCCTGCCCTTTCTTCTCCACAACACAGTCCCAGTGGCCTGAGCTCCAGCTTTCAGTGGGGCTTCACCTTGTCGAGTGTCAAATCCACCACAGGGACAGAGTTGACTCCAGACTGAGAACAAGAGGGAAAGTGTAACTTGGGACGCCCCTGGGCCTCCCTGAGGTCCCAGATTGGAGACTGACAGCAGGCTCAGCTGTGTTAAGTGACAGCCTAGCTCTAGATTGTGTCCCGAACACCCATGGAGTCAGGGACTTCACTGGCACTTCCTGTGGCCCATATGCATGGTGAGCCCTCCACTTTCCCCCTTGTTGTAGGATGGGGATCCTTGCCTTCCAGGCTATTCTCCCAGCCAAACAGGTGGCAATGAAGCCTGATGGGGCACATCTGCCACCCACCTGTCCCCAACTCACATCAGTGGTATGACACGTGTCCTGGGCCTCGGTCCTTAGCTGAACATAGGAGGGAGGCCAGGCCACCCTTTCTGTAGTGAAGCAGTGCTAGTCTGGAAAAACTAGCCCACTAGCCATACCGGAACCTGCCCAGGCCTAATGCCTATGGATTTGGCATCTCCAGCCAGTCGCCAGTCTCACCATGAGGCCCAGCTGAGACCCATTAATGTGCACCTCTGGACTGTCTGCTGGAGGGGACTCATCCAGCTTCTACAGGACCCACTTCCTCTCCACAGGTGGCATCCTCCCAGCTCTGTCTTGCACTTGAGCTCCTCCTCCACACCCTGCTTTGGGGAGAATTTTCCCAGGGAGCTTACTGTCACAGGAGGAGAGCAGCAGCCTCCCCACGGGTCTCTGGGCTCCCTGGGACCTCTGAGGTCTCCCCAGGCCCAGGTGTCAGACACTCTGTGTTGTACCAACATGTGCAGAAGACTTTGGGAAAGAAGACATGAATTCTGCACATCAAAGTCATGTTGGGCCAAGACTGGGGCAGGCCTGAAGAACAGCAGATCAATTCCAGCTTGAAATGAGCTGGGGAAAGGAAGAACAGTGGGCTTGGTCAGAGCTGGGCCAGAAGCGGGTTCTGTTGCACTGGAATCTAGGTTATTGGCAGTATCTTTGCCAGGTTTACCCGCTTAGGGTGTTGTCTATCTGCACAGAAAGGGAAGCCAGTGCTACATATATTCTACTTCTACTCCGGGTAGGCCCAACTCTGGAGTGACATGAAGAGCAGGCTGCCTGGACTGGCCACCCTGGGTCCAGAGGTGTGAACTTCTGCCTTTCCCTGACCTTACTTCCTTGCAGGCATTGATGCCAGTGAGTGGAACGGGTGACACAAAGCACACATGCAACTCCACAATTTATTACTTTCACAGGTATGTAGCACAGGTAAGCACTACCTAGCAGCTTTCTTCAGCGTACAGACTCAAGTTAAGCCTTTTCTGTTAGTTATGTACCTCCCCTTCATGAAAGGATGTCATTCCTTATAGCATAAACACGTCCCAGCTCCTCATTCCCAAACCATCAGCATCCAAGCTGAAGCAAACCAAATTTTCGGTTTTTATTTGATCTTTATTTGATCAATTGCAGTGTTTCCCATAATGCCATTATTATCAGGGAAAGGGGGGTAACTTCAAGGTAATCCAGAGAGAAGTAAACATAATACGGTTCTGACCGAGACTCTCATTCCTTTTTGTTAAATCCCTACTATATGTCCTTGGTTTCCCATCTTCCTTGCAAGTAGAAGAATCAAAATCATTCCATAGTTCCACCTCAAGGAGGGCAACTTGGACAGTCTCAGCCACCCCCACTGGGAGCTCCACCCGTGCTCAGTCGGTGGCAGTCCAGGGAGAGCGTGGCATCAGCTCGAATACTGAAGCAGACCCCGAGAGGCTGCAGTGGACAGTGCCGGCTCAGTACACTCCTCACGCAGGCTCTCTTGAAGCGGGTCTCAGGAGCGCCTCTGTGGCTACCTCACTCCTTCCGGTCGAGCCTCCGCTTCCTGAGGTGCTGAATTAGTTAGCTTTTGCTATGTAACAAGGTAGTCTAAAACAATGGCTTTTAAAAAATATTTTAAATATTAAACGTTAAGTATTACATAGAAATATTTTAAATATCAAAAGTATTCTCCAAAGTACATCAAAAATATTTAAATATCAAATGTATCCTCACACATTGCTGGCACTGCTGATCTCAGTTAGACTGGCTCACACAGAGTTGGGTGAGTGTCCTCTAACCCAGCCTGGCCTCTGCTAAGCAACGAGGATGACATAGCCTGTGTCTCTCATCCTCCAGCAGCCTGGACACGTCCTTCTCTCAGTAACATCAGAAGCACATGAGAAAGCAAATGGAAACACACAATTCTTCTTCTTCTTTTTTTTTTTTTTTTTTTGAGACAGAGTCTCGCTCTGTTGCCCAGGCTAGAGTGAGTGCCGTGGCATCAGCCTAGCTCACAGCAACCTCAAACTCCTGGGCTCACACAATCCTACTGCCTCAGCCTCCCGAGTAGCTGGGACTACAGGCATGCACCACTATGCCCGGCTAATTTTTTCTCTATATATTTTTTAGCTGTCCAAATCATTTCTTTCTATTTTTAGTAGAGACGGGGTCTTGCTTTTGCTCAGGCTGGTCTCGAACTCCTGACCTCGAGCGATCCCCCTGCCTCGGCCTTCCAGAGTGCTAGGATTACAGGTGTGAGCCACCGCGCCCGGCCAGTCTTCTTGAGGTCTAGGTTTGGAACTGGCATGCCTTCACCTTCATCTCATTACGTTGGCTGAAACAAGTCACGTGAATGGAGGGCACTGCAAAGTTACACGGCAATGGACATGGACATATGGAGGGTGAAGGATTGGAGCCCTCTTTGCAGGGCTGACCCTAACAGCTTTGTTTTCTTTTCCAATAAGCATCAATAGGCCAGGTGGCTCACGCCCGTAATCCCTGGCACTTTGGGAGGATGAGGCAGGAGGACCGCTTGAGGCCAGGAGTTCAAGACCAGTCTGAGCAACATAGTGAGGCCCTATCTCTACAAAAAACTTTATAAAAATAAATTAGCTGGGCATGATGGTGTGCACCTGTAGTCATAGCTACTCAGGATGCTGAGGTAGAAGGATCAGTTGAGCCCAGGAATTCGAGGTTATTTGATTGTGCCACTGCACTCCCACTCCAGCATGAGCAATAGAGCAAGATCTGGTGTCTAAAAAAGAATAAAAGAAAGCATTAATGCTGGCTCTTGGGGTTATCACAATAGTACCTGGATATCAGAGAAAGGCAAGAAATATGACAAAAATCACAAATATCACAATAAACATTTGAAAACCCACTTTATATCCAGTTTACTCATTGGCCTAGATCCAACCAGGAGAATAGTCCCGTGAATCCAGTTGGCCAACTTTAGATAAACAGACTTTTTTCTTGATTAAATGACTATTCCACTTTTCCTAAAGCATTTACAAAGAGATGTATCAGTATTGCACAGATTTTGCCTTGGCAGACCCATAGTAATTAAGGGCCATTTTATTATCTAGAACCATTTTAACCAATGCTTTTATATTGGTCTCTCAAGCCCCTAAAGCTTGAGCTGTTTTATTTGCTATCTGGGTCACAGTCAGGGATAAACATGTTTGGAAACATGTTAGTTTGGATATTTAGAAATTATCTAGTGAAGGAGGGTTAGAAATTCTTGGTCAAACCCGTGGAATCTGGTTGTAAATTATTCCATTGAGGTATAAACAAAATAGGAGCAATTGATAGAAGGAACTCCACTCTCTGAGCCAGAGTTTCTGTATGTGTGAGAACAGCAATGCAGCCCACACAGAGTTCAAAGGCCTGTCTGAACTAGTAAGGTCAGGTTTAATTCACAGTGAAACTTGTTCAGTAGGGAGAAACAGAGGGAGGCTTTACAGTACATCTCCCCAAAGTCATAAACTACCACATGGAGATCAGATGGCAAAGTTTTTCCCCCATGCAACATCAGAAAAAGCCACACACCACAAACACACACCACACTAACGATACCTCAGCATCATTCCTGAGAACTCCAACACCATCCAATGGCTATGATCCCTGAACTCCTAGAGCTAACTCCAAGACACAGGGCTGAACCTTGCTTTGGAGCCCTTACCTTTTCCAAAAACACAAACCAATCAATAATAAAATCAGTCCAAGAAAAGGAAGAAAAATAATCCCCAAGGCATCTCTCTTCTTAGATCCTGCAGAAACAAAGACAAAGAGAACATTAAGAGGAAACATACTGGCAAGGGCCAGAGAGACCACACAACTGCTGCTAGCATCTGTGTGGTTGTGTCATTTTCCTTGTCAGAGACCTAACCACCAACCCTCTGCCATGTGTCTCAGCATCTCCATTCCTACCACACACACCTCCATACGTCAAACACTGTATGGAGCACTTGCCAGAAATAAGGAGGATTGAACACCATATATCATATACATGTGCCACCCACACCTTCAAAGCTTCCATACTACACACCATCTTGTATCACTCATGTACATCCCACCCAAACCCCTCATGCCATACACACAAAGCACATTTCAATTTCATACTTCCCATACCTCACATGTACCCCACCTGCACCCCGGAACATACCACCCACACATACCCCTCATCCTCACTTCCAAGAACAATTCTTCTCTCCCTCGAGGACGATCCCAGGCCCTACCTGGCACACCCTGACCATATTCCTCAAGGGCCCTAGTCAGTCCTTGCCTTCCTTACTCATTTCAGCCCCAGGAATTCTGAACAGTAGGGTCATCCCCATGCAAGACCAGAGCTGTGACCAGGCAACCAGGATATGAGCTCAAAAAGCTCCACCCCACCAGTAGGAGGGGTTCTGCAGTGAGTTGTGTTGTCCTAAGGACCTGATGTGCCTGGGAAAGCCCTGGGCATCTGCAGGACCCTCTACTATAGCCTCCCCATCTTGGGATACAGCCCATAAGACAGGACTACTGATTCGCCCTCTACAAGCCAACAGTTTTAGGGGACCTGCAGCCTGACTAGAAGAGCTGCTGGCAGGGCTGGTCCCTGGCCCCAACAGCCCCTTATCTTCAGGGGTCATGGGCAGGATCCTGTCCCCATTCCCCTCACAGCTGGCAAGCTTCCTACTCCAGGCCATATGGACCCCCAGAACCCTGAAGCTGCCATGAGCTGACAAGTAGCCCTGTTCTCACCTGAAAGCTACTATCACCACTCTCCACCTACCAGACCATCTGCCCTGGTGCAGGGACCTCATCTGGACTGTTGATTCAGGCTGAGCTAGGCCAGACCCCAGCTTAGTCCCTCTAGTCCAAGCTTTCTCTCCTTCCCCATCAGCCTCCAGCAAAGACTCTAGACTACGTGGGAATCAGAGTCTTGATTACACCCCCGCAAGGTGAAAAGTAGGGAAAATGTCCAGAAAGACTCTTACCTATCACAGTCTGGGTGAAGTTGACCCTCAAGGGGGTGAGCAAGGATGTATGCCATACCACACACTGGTAGACAGTCCCACTGTCTTCCAGGGAGGACTGCAGGTTCAAGTAGCTAGTGACATTAAATGTACCATCTTCATTCTTGGTGGCAGGACTAGTGACAACGCCCTCAGAAATCTCTAGGTGATGAGGAACCTTCTGGGTCCACTTTTCCCACGTTATATTAATAGCTTCCGGGTAGAATCCACTTGACTTACACACAATACGTGTGTCTTCATTTCCCTTCACCATGGCTTGCTGCAGAAATAGTCTGCTGGCTGGGTAAGCTGCCAGAGGAGAGAGGTCATACAGAGCTGGGCCCAGCACCCAACTACCCTTTTATCCTTCCATCTTACACTAACTGCCTTCTCCCACACTTACACGCCTGGCCATCACTGCTCCTGCAGCCAGACAAGACAAAAAACACAGGATGCCTACTCTGCTTAATGATGGGGACTCTGAGGTATAGGTACAGCTGCAACCATGCCCAGCAATGAGAATTGCTACAGTACCAGATTGGGAGCTCCTCATTATCAGCCCGATGTCTGACCCACGGCAAGCCTTCAGGACATGAGAGTGAACTGAATGGAAGTCTGTTTAGGCTAAATATTCTGGGTATGTCGATGCCAGTGCCAGCAGGGTGTTGACACGCTGTGGTTTTATAAAGCAGAGTTTCTTAAGCTATTTTGTGTCATAGACACCTTTCAGAATCTGAGGAATCCTTTGGGACACTGTTGTGGTAGAGATTGCTAATTGCTACCCAGTTTCCATTCTACACATTTTTAGTTGGACAGGACATATCCAGGTTAAAGCTAAAACACCGAACCTCCACTGCAGGTTGGGGTAGCCATGTGAACTTAGGGTCTAGTAGGTCTGGATATAATCAAAATGGCATGAGCAACTTGCAGGACATATCCTTAAATAAAAAGAGTGTCTTAAAGAAAATAACTGTGCCCTTATCTCCCTGAGCCCTTCATACTTCCTGCAGAGTGGCTGGAATGCCATGTGATGGCTGAAGATGGAGAAACCATTTCTAAACACAAGGTGGAAGTCACATGTTGAAGATGGCAGAATGACCATAAAAGGATCCTGGTTCCCAGATGATCACAGAATTGACATATCTACCCTGGGCTAGCTATATTAGTGTGGAAAAAAAAATAAACTGCCTTTTAGAAAGCCACTATTGGCCGGGTATGGTGGCTCACACCCATAATCCAAGCACTCTGGGAGGCCAAGATGGGAGGATCCCTTGAGGTCAAGAGTCTGAGACCAGGCTGAGCAAGAGTGAGACCTTGTCTCTACTAATATTAGAAAAATTAGCTGGGTGTGGTGGCGCGTGCCTGTCATCCCGGCTACTCGGGAGGCTGAGGCAGGAGGATCACTTGAGGCCAGGAGTTTGAGGTTATTGTGAGCTAGGCTGATGCCACTGCACTCTAGCCTGAGGGACAGAGTGAGACTTTGTGTCTAAATAAATAAATAATAAAATTAAATTCAAAAATAAAATATTAAGAGCATTAACATTGGAAAAAGCAAATACCATGCAGAAATGGATGGGTAATATAAGCAGAGAGATGAAAACTCTTAAGAAAGAATCAAAAGGAAATGCTAGAAATCAAAATACTATAAAAGAAATGAAGAATGCCTTTGATGGGTTCATCAGTAAACTTGACACCGACAAGGAAAGAATCAGTGAGCTTGAAGATGTCAGTAGAAGCTTCCCAAACTGAATGCAAAGAGAAAAAAGAATAATTATAATAATAAAAAAACCCAGAATATCCAAGAACTGTGGGATAATTTAAAAATGTGTAACATATATGTAATGGGAATACCAGAAGAAAAAAGAGCAGAAGAAATATTTTGAAGAAATAATGGCTGAGAATTTTCCAAAATTCATGATAGATACCAAACTACAGATCCAGGAAGCTTAGAGAATGCCAAGCAGGATAAATACCAAAAAATCTGCATACCTAGGCATATCATATTCAAACTTTAGAAAGACAAAGAGAAAATTATGAGAAAAGCTGCAGGAAGAAAACTGACAGAACTGCCAAAGAAACTGACAAATCCACAGTTATAGTTGGAGGCTTCAGCCCCTCTTTCATTAATTGATGGATCCAATAGGCAGAGAAGCAGTAAGAATATAGTTAAACTGAACAGCACTACCAGTGAATTGGACCTAATTGACATTTATAGAATATCCAACAACAGCAGAATACACATTCTTTTCGAGCTCACATGGAACATTTACCAAGGCAGATCATATTCTGGGTCAGAAAATACATCTTAGCATATTTAAAAGAATAGAAATCATGCAAAGTATGTTCTTAGACCACAAGGAAATTAAACTAGATTTCAATAAGCAGAAAGATAGCTGGAAATATCCCAAATTACCTGGAAAATAAACCACATACTTCTAAATAATACATGAGTAAAGAAGAAGTCTCAAGAGAAATTTTTAAATATTTTGAATGAAATGAAATTAAAATGAAAATACAACTTATCAAAAGTTGTGGGATGCAACAAAAGCAATGCTGACAGGGGAGTTTACGGCATTGAATAAATTAGAAAAGAGAAAACATGTAAAAAGAGGAAAGATGTGCTAAAATGAACAATCTTAATAAGCTTCTACCTTAGGAAGCTAGAGGAAGAACAGAAATTTAAGCCTAAAGCAAGTAGAAGAAAAGAAATAACAAAAATTAGACCGGACAGTGGTGAAATTGAATAGGAAATCAATAGAGAAAATCAAGGAAACCAAAAGCTGGTTCTTTGAAAAGATCAATAAAATTGACAAGCTTCTAGGTAGGCTAACTAAGGAAAAAAGAGAGAAGACTAATTACTAATATCAGAAATGAAAAAGGGATTATTAGTGATCCTGTGGACGTTAAAAGGATAATAAAAGAATACTACCAACAACTCAATGGCCACAAATTTGATAACTTAAATGAAATGGACCAATTTCTTGAAAGACACAAACTACCAAAACTCACAGAAGAAGAAATAGATAAATTGGATAGGGCTATATGCACCCATTAAAGAAACTGAATCAATATAACCAATTTAAAAAAAAAAGAAATCACCTTCAAAAACAGAAAGCACCAGCTCAGATGCTTTCACTGGTGAATTGTACCAAACATGTAAGGAAAAAGTAATATGAATTTTTTATAAAGACATTACAAGAAAAGATAACTAAAGACCAATATCTCTCATTAAAATACATGTAAAAATTCTCAATAAAATATTAGCAAATCTAATCCAATAATGTATAAAAAGGATTATACACCACAACCAAGAGGGACTTATTATAGGTATGTAAGCCTGGCTTATCCTTTAAAAATCAGCGGTCGGAGTGATATAGGAACTCTGTATTATCTTTGCAATTTTTCTATAAATCTAAAACTGCCCTAAAAAATAAACTATATTAATTTTTTTAAAGCTACTGTTTCCAGGCTTTCTATGGGCTGCAGAGGAAACGAATCCTAACTAATATACTTCCCCACCCCCAAAATTAATGTATACAAAACGTTCAAAGTCTTATGTATAATTATGGAAGGCTCATATATACTGCTCTTCTGCTATGGTCTGAATTTTGTCCCCCTAAAATTCATGTGCTCCCCCCAAATTCCCAGTATCTGTGAATGTGACTGTATCTGGAGATGGGACGTAATTAAGTTAAAATGAGGTCATTGGGATGGCCCCTAATCCAATATGACGGGTATCCTTATAAGAAGAGAAAATTAAGACACAGACATGTGGACAGAGGAAAGACCTCATGAACACAGGGAGAAGTCGGCCAAAGGAGAGAGGCCTCAGAAGCAACCAACCCTGCTGACACCTTGTTCTCAGACTTCTCGCCTCCAGAATTATGAGAAAATAAATGGCTGTTGAATGAGGAGGCCCCAGGCATTGAGGAAACAGGGTCTGGACCAGAAAGAGGTGGGCAGAGCTCCGTGCCTCAGGGCTTCCTCAGAAGTTGGGGAAATGAGAAGGGAATACTTAGGAAAGAGCTAAACTGCATTCTTATCATCCCTCTGCCTGTCTGCTCATATGACCTCTCCCTGCTCCCTGAGAAATCTCAAATCTGAAATTTGATTTCTTCCTTGAATACGAACACATTGCTCTGAAAGTTCAGCTACTTTCCCAATCTAAACTCAGAGCAGCCAGAAAAGATAATAAAAACAACCATGTGTAATAAATAAATAGCTGTTGTTTAAGCCACCCAGTCAGTGGCCTTTTGCGATGGCAGCCTCAGCAAATTAATATATCCACCAAGCTCAGCCACATATTATCAGACCATTTTATAATAGAGAAAAGTGGAGCTCAAACAGGTATTAGGGGGATGGTGGTATTGTTATAAGCCTTGATTAAGAACCAACCCACCTCACAACAGGTACTCAGCTGGGCATTTTCACATGTTACCTTATTTTGAGGCAGGTAAGTTAACACCTCATTTTGTATATGGGAAAATTCAAGCCCAGAGATAGTAAATGCTTGGCCCAACCACTCCATTTGGAAGCAGCAAGGTTGGAATAAGATTTAGATCTGTGGGGCCAGAGCCCCGCATCTCTTTCCTTTCCCAACTACTTTTCAGAGGTGCCTCTTCAGTAAAGACTGTGCACACAATAGGTGAGTTATGTAATATTACTATGGCTGTCTTTCACTGAGCACTTACAATAGACCAAGCACTATGCTAAGCATTTCACCTGCACTTCTCATAGAGTCTTCTGTAAAATCCTCTTAAATAGGTAATGTTACCTTTGTTTAGAGGGAAGAGCACTGAGATTCAGAGTGATTGATAACTTGCCCAAAGTTGTCCAACTGTCTGTGGAAGCCCAGGACTCAAACCCATGTCTGTCTGACTCCCAGGCCCATGCTCTAAACCTCTGCTCCCCTCAGCCCACCTAACGTCTCCACCCCAAACCCCAGCACCACAGGAACCACAGGGTACTTCCCTCAGACACTCACCCACAACTTCGATCCAGACCCTTCCTTGTGCCTTCTGTGGAGTGACCACCACCTCACAACGGTACTCTCCTGCTTCCCCCACCTGGACCTCAGGCAGCTGCAGCGAGGCATCCCCCTTCTCCAGCCTCCATGGGGACACGATGGCTCCAGGTCGGAATGCCACTTGATGATCTCCAAAAAATTCAAACAGCTTGACCTCTTTTTCAGACATCTGACTCTTTCGAAACCAGGTAATACCCATAATCTTGATGTTCAGGTGTGGGGAACCGGGGATCTTGCAGAAGATGGTCACATTGTCATTCAGGGACACGATCTGGGTTCTCCCCGCCATCTCCACTTCCAGGAAATCTGTGGCAATAACGGAACACAGTTATGGAAGACCCTTGGAAAAAACATAGGCCTGACACTGTCAAACACTACCATGCAGTTGGAAACAAATATCTTTTAGGGGTGGAAGGACTCAGTACAGAGACCCTTAGTTCATAGCCCCTTATCAATCCACATAAGATCCCTCCAACTTTGTTCTTCTTTTACAAGATTGTTTTGGCTATTATGGGTCTCTTGCAATTCCATATGAATTTTAGAATCGCCTTATCAATTTCTATGAAGAAGTCAGCTGCTGATATGAATTACATTGAATCTGTAGATCAATTTGGGGAGTACTGCCACCTTAACACTGTTAAGTTTTCCTATCTATGAACATTGGATGTGCTATGGACTAAATGTTTGTGTCCTCCCAAAATTCATATGTTGAGGTCTGAACCCTGATGCAATGGTATTTGATGGTAGGGGCTCTGGGAGGTGATTAGGTCATAAGGGGGGAGTCCTCATGAATGGGATAAGTATACTTATAAGAAAAGGCAGGAGATATCTCTCTCTCTCTCTCTCTCTCTCTCTCTCTCTCTCTCTCTCTCTCTCTCTCTCTCTGCCGCCATGTGAAGGTACAGCAAGAAGGTGTCCTTCTGCAAAGCAGAAATAGAGCCCTCACCAGAAACCAAATCAGCCACACCATCATCTTGGACTTCCCAGCCTCCAAAACTGTAAGAAATAAATTTCTGTTTAAGACACTCAGTCTGCAGTATTGTTATAGTAGTCCAAATAGACTAAGACGGGAATTTTTTTCCCATTTCATTTATTTAGATCTTCCTAAATTTCTTTCAGCAATATTTTCATTTCCAGAGTGTATATTTTATGTTCCTTTTGTTAAATTTATTCCTAAATATTTTATTCTTTTTGAAGCTATTGTAAAGGGAATTGTTTTTCTTAATTTTATTTTCAGATTGCTCATTACAAACATATATAAATACCATTATTTTTTATTTTCATTTCTCTTGCCCATCAGGCAACCATTCTAAGTTGTTTAATGTCTATATTTTCATTCTTTTAAAGACTGTGTCGTGTTTTGTTTCTCAAACTTACAGAAATGATATTGAGTTAAATGTCTCATTCTTTTTCTTCTTGGCACTATATTCTCAAGATCCTTTCACGTTGCTATGTGTATGGCTAGTCCACTGCTTGAAGTGGCTACCCCATTCTTCACAGTGAGCATACATCTTTGGGTGGCTTAGGCCTCCTTGATTCCCATGCCCCTCCACCATCCCTTGGCATCACAGAGCTATTTTGGCCAGTCTAGTAAGTGTCAAGTGATATCTCATTGCTGTTTAATTTCTATTCTTCTAGTTAGGAATGAGTTTAAATATCTCTCCATATGTGTTTCAGCCTTTTAATTTTCTGTTCAATATATTAGGCAGAATGTGTCCATCAGAGTTCCCAGAAATGTAAAAGAGAACGTTTGGATGCCACCATGGGGTTAAAACATTCCCCAACTCACTGAAACCCATGTGGAGTGCAGAGTTTTGGGTTTCAGATTTTGTTGTTTTTTTTTAAGACTAGTCAAGTACAGTAGTTAAAAGGGGGAAAGTAGTAAACAAGGAGTTCAATCTGTAACTGTCTAACAATCAACTGAGATAACTCACTACACCTTCTGACAACGGAAAAGAAGCCAAATTCTGTAAAATAATTTTAAAGAAATTTATTCTGAGCCAAATTTGAGGACCATGACCCGGAGCCATGCCCAAGAAGCCTTGAACAAGTGGACAAGCACCCATATTTGTTGTTTTTATTTATTTATTTTTATTTATTTATTTTTTTTAGAGACGGGGGTCTCCCTCTTGCTCAGGCTGGTCTCGAACTCCTGAGCTCAAACAATCCTCCCGCCTCGGCCTCCCAGAGTGCTAGGATTACAGACGTTGAGTCACTGTGCCTGGCATGGAGTATTTTTCTTATTTTTCTTCCCAGCTCCAGCTGCGACGCTGATGTCAGAGAGGTCCCATATAGGGAGGCACTAAGAGCTGAGACCCGGAAGGAGGCACTGCCTCGGGCTTGTACAAGTGAGCAGCCTTCAGTATAAATCTGTTGAGTCGGTAGATGAATCTGTTAGGTTTGTTCCACGTGGGAACTCCAAAAGTGTGTATGGGCTGGAATGCGGTTAATAGAAAACCGAGGTTTGTGAAACAATAGCCGCAGGAGTCTGGAGAGTCCCCGGAGGTTATAAAATCTGACAGCTGCGGCATTCTCTCCCCCACCCACGCCATAAGGACGAAACTACTCTCCTCTCTTATCTCCACGGGATGAGACTGATGCAGGGGTCCCAGAAATTGGTTGTTTAAAAAAAAAATTTATTGCAGCGGCTGTTCTGGCCCAGGTACTCCCTACCCCCTAAGAAACCCTCTATAAAACCCAAGGCTTTCCCCTCCCTGGACGCTTTTTCGCCTCCACCCATCTGCACCCAGATGCCGAAAATAAACAGCATTTTGCTACACCTGAGGCTTTGTATGTCTCCCCCTCGGCTCCGGACCTAACAGAATCCACATTTCACAAGGGACGGCTCAGAGAGGGGAGCTTTAAAAATACAACTTCAGGATGCTGACGAGCAGCCCTACCTCGCCGCCCCCCACTCCACCCCCATCCCGCCGCGGTCCTACCTGCCGTCGTCAGCCGGCGCCCCAGGACCAGGAGCAGCAGCCAGAAGTCCCAGGACGCGGAGGCCGCGGACCTCCCAGCCATCTCCACGGCGCTTCCGAGGCCCTCTCTCTGCAGGAGTTGCCTCCTCCGGGACTAGCGGGGACCGCGGACCTGAAGAGTGGGACAGCTCTTCAGCAACGACCAGGCGTAGGAGCACATGAGATTCCTAACACCGTATCAGCAAGTCCTAGATCTTTGGGCCCCCTCGGCAACTCTGCTTAGTCGTTTTGGTTCCTCGGATTCACACAGGAAGAAAGTGATCGGATGTGACGGCCCAGCCACACCTCGGCCAGGGTCCCGGAAGCCGCGTGGCCCAGGCCGGCAGCGGGCGGGCAGCGCGCACCAACCCCCACCGCGCTCCCCACCGCCCCCCAGGGGCGCGACAGCTTGGCCGGGGATTCGGGTCATCCTCTTGGCACGCTTGGTAAATTTTTTTTTCACGAGTTTAGATATCATTAGTTTATTACAAAAGAGAGACATGGAAATTATTTACATGATGAAAGATTTCAGAACTTCAGTAGAATGGGGAGCTTCATGTCCCTGCCATTTCAATAGTGATTTATGGAATCAAAAGTCTACATACTTTCCAAGAATGTCACCATCTCTAAGAAATAATCCTGGTCATCTAGAACTACTTTGGTGCCTCCATATTCTGGAAGAGCTTTATCTCCGACTTTCACAATAACTGGTTGAATCTTTCCACCCTTTGCTTTATTTATTTTTTGAGACAGAGTCTGACTCTGTCACCCCTTGTAGAGTGCCGTGGTGTCAGCCTAGCTCACAGCAACCTCAAACTCCTGGGCTCAAGCGATCCTACTGCCTCAGCCTACCGAGTAGCTGGGACTACAGGCGCATGGCATCACGCCCAGTTAATTTTTTTTTCTTGGTTGCCCAGCTAATTTTTTCCATTATTAGTAGAGACAGGGTGTCACTCTTGCTCAGGCTGGTCTCGAACTTCTGACCTCAAGCGATCCTCCCTCCTCAGCCTCCCAGAGAGCTAGGATTACAAGAATGAGGCACCATGCCTGGCCTGTTTTTGTTTTTTTGAGATGGGGTCTTAGTCTGTTGCCCAGGCTAGAGTGTGTGGCATCACCATAGCTCGCTGCAACCTCAAACTTCCAGGCTCAAGGGATCCTCCTGCCTCAGCCTCCTGAGTAGCTGGAACTACAGACAACCCCTGCACGCCTGGCTAATTTTTGTATTTTTTGCAGAAATGGAGTCTCACCATGTTGCCCAGGCTGGTCTCAAACTCCTGGCCTAAAATGATCCTTCTCTCTCAGGCTCCCAAAGTGCTGGGATTATAGGCATGAGCCACCATGCCCAGCTGGTAAATGTGTTTTAAAAAGGAAATCATCTATATATCACTAAACACCAAGAACAGAAAGGGTAAATTCAAAAGTAAAGCAAATCCAAATCACTTTAACAACTGAAGGGTCAGAGTGGATAGCAAAGGAGGCAAAGCAACATGGTACAAAACAAATACAGGATGGCACAGGCTATATATGTGATTCACACCCCACGTACAGGGAATCTAAAGCGAGGAGAGGGATTGAATTAAATGATACATATTGTGACATTACTAAAAATACACATGTAAAATGGACAAAAATTGAACAGAAATAATGCCAAATACGATTCATGGGAGATAGCAAAGAGAAGATACGATTTTATTTTTTCTCTCTCAATTTTTAAATCACTTGGACAAGTCATAATTTTAAAATCACATGGAAAACAAATCATTACTCATTTAAAAGTTCCATGGAGGAACAAATTATAAGAAATTTGTAAAGTAAATTATAAGAAATGTAAAATAAATATTTTAACACTCTGAGATGTATATTCATAAATCTGAAAAGACTTGGGAAAGATATTATTACTAAAGATAAAATAAGGTAAGTAAATTTGCATAGCAAAAGTCAAATCTATTGCTTACAATAGATTATAAACAAATTATAAACAAAAAAAACTTGTTTACACAGGCAGGCAGAGCTTTGAGGGCAACCAGAAGGGTGAACACGACACTGTCGGGGGATGGCTGACAGCCAAGCTGGTATTTGGCATCCATCATCATCAAGAGCATGACTGACATTAATGAAAATATATACTAAAAGCTCTGCAGTAAAAATTGTAAACATTTATAAACATGAAATGTCATTTTTCTACATAATTCTATAGGAAATATTTGAAAAAAATCTAAATTCCTAAAATTAAATCAAAAGTTTCATTGGTTTTGTTTTGCTTTGCTTTTATCTCAATAAACAGGTCGACAGTGCTAGAAACCATAAATCCAAATTTTTCAAATTGGTGTCTTCATCACTTGCTGCTGCTGCTTGTTCTGGCTCAGCTCTTGGATTTTCGAAGAAATGGCTACTAATTCATAGCTAACTGCTCATTTAAATAAACAAATAAATAAGTGGAGTAGGGAAAGACTGGAATCCTGCTAATGATACTGCGTTAAAAAAAAAATCAAGGAAAAAGTCTGATTTCTTTCAAATTTCACATCTTGAAAGCAGGTTGTCATTACACTCTTCCCACTATATTCACCCACAAGGAACGAAAAAGTAAACTCTGTATTTTACTTAATACACCTATTTCCCAATTCCAACACAGACAGATGAATTTAAAAAGCATTAAGTTGAGGCACCGGTGGTTAAAGGTGAAGTTGGACTTCTCTAGCAGGTTCTTCAGGTGATAAAAATCTTACATGAAAATGATGAAGCTCATCATCTAACTCTGGCTTTTTATCCATTTCTTCTTGATTGTACTGCACAGCTATAAAACAAAGACTCAGATGTATTTGGTAACCAGAACTCAGCTTGTCGAAATTTCACTCTAAGGAAAACAAAATAGATTTCTTACCCCCCTCTTTTAATTAGCTAGGCTATCTTTAAAATTACATTGTCACAAAACATTAAAGTTTTCTTTATATTTTTCCTCATGTGAAAGACAGATTTTCATTTAGGCTTATTAGTAATATAAATCTGTTCAATTAGCATAAAAATAATGCTATTTTAAACAAATCTTGGCTTAAAAAAATGTATAGCCATGTCTCAGAGGATTTTTCACCATTACTTCTAAATTGCAGTTGCCTTTAGTGAGAGTTAAACATTCTAGAGAACTACCATCTTTTAAGATCTAATTTTAATTCTATATACAGTTTGAGCATCTCAAATCTGAAAATCTGAAACCTGAAATGCTACAAAATCCAAAAATTTTTGAGTGCCGACATGATGCTCAAAGGAAATGTTCATTGAAGCATTTCAGATTTGGGGTTTTGAAATTTGGGATGCTCAACTGCTAAAAGTATAATGCAAATATTCCAGAATCTGAGAAATTCCAAAATCCAAAATACTTCTGGTCCCAAGAATCTCGAGTAAGGGATACTTAACTTGTACTTCAGTATACTATAAAATCTATATGCTTCATGAAAATTCATGTCAAACAAAACTTCAGCTTATTAATATGAATATATACTACTAAGTCAGCTACAACTAAGTCTTGGTTTACAAAGACTATGTAATAACTAAAGAAATATTGAATGATATAAATTAAACACAAGACTAATACTTCCTAACAGAGCTGAAAAGAATACCATTTGCAACATTCTCAGAAGTAATATTCACTCATAAATGCCCAGTACTCACAAAAACTGGAATTCCTTAAATCCATAAATAATTTTAGGCTTAATAATTCTTTTCTGAGTAATATAAATTACAGCAATTTGCTGGAAACTGTGAGCTATTTCTACATCCATCCCTTATTTGCTTATGCCAAAAAAGCATTTCTTGAAATTGTTCTTAAGTTCTCCTTCAATTACTTTCTGATTTAATCCTGGTTCACCATCTAAAAAAGTTTACTCAAAAGAATGCCTGTCTTATCAGTTTCTGGTCACAGATAGAAGTCATCAACAAAAGGATATTCCAAACCACTTTTCCACGTTGCCTACAATTTAAACAATAGAGACAGAAATTCTACTCCGTCTCTAAAAACAGAGCACTATTACTATGTTGACTGTTTTTTATGGGTTTTTTAAAGCTGTATATAAGGAGAACTTTTCTCAATTGCTGTATTTAATTTTGGGACCATGACTTAAGAAAAAACACCCAAGTATGTTTAGAGGAATATGCAATGATTATTTAAAAATTTATACAATAAGGAGTAAGAGTTTAAAAATTATTAACGTTAAGAGAAATGTAATGTAAAATTATGAGGTGCTAGAGTAGATCGATTCATTCAACAGCTTTTAACATGCATTCCTATAACACAGAGGTAGGCAACTTAAACACTGTATTTCCCAACCTCCCTTGTAGGTAGGGTTTCAGATATGATTGGTCCAATCAATCAGATGTACTCACTTGAGATTTTTACTCAGAACCAAGTTATATGTGCAGAGGGGCAGGACAGGAGGTATCCATTTTTGCCGGCGCAAAGCATGGCAGAGGTGGTGTGGCTCTAGAGCTGGCAACTGGTCACAGCTTCCAGATTCGGCAGGCAGCTTCCTGATCTGACAGGCAACTTCTTCAGGCCCACTCTTGTGATGTGGTTCCTAGAAGCTCAACCTACGTCTGTTTCTTCAGCTCTCCCAAAAATTCTGTGAGCTATCTGTCCTCTTTAATTAATCCCTTTCTATTTAATAGCTAAAGAAGATCCAATACCTACAACCAAGAATCTTGACCTGTACAGAATTTGGTGGCTCAAAGTAAGGTGCAACAAGTAAAAAGTCCTTAAGTATGGGGTTGGCTTAGTTGAGGAGCTAGGGCTTTGGGCAGTGAGACTTTCTGCCAACTGAGTTTAAGGTATCAGAAAAAGTGATGGCAGAACTACAGAATGCTAGCATGTATTGGCGCTTCCAGCCTCTTTCAGCAAAGTCCTGTAAGAGAAATGTGCTTCAGGCTAAGGCTAACAACCCTGCAGAAATGCAAGGGAATACAGCTTTGCTGAGGGAATTGCTCTCAGTCCACAATATGGAACCTTCCCTTAAGAATTTTCTGCCAATAGGAGCCATCCTAGGAGAAAAGATCAGAATAAGACTTGCCATCCCATCCAAGCCTACAGTCTGAAAGGATTTCAAGTAGGTACCACTCATTTAAGACCTAAGGGGATGGAAAGAGTAGAGGCCAGCAAGTAAATGATGAGGTTCTTCGTTAAAAACTGTCTTTTAACTATGTTAAAACTATGTCTGGGGTTCAACTCATGGAAATGAATGAAGAAAACACACCAGAAACTTACTAAGTTTTTGGGGAACCATTTGGCCAAGAAACAAAATAAAACAATAACAAAAACCCAAACCTGGCCTGCAACAGCCTGTAGCCCTTAACTATCTAAATCCCTGAGCCCTCAAGCCCACAATAACAGGAAGTGAACTGTTAAAGCTATCCATCCTCCTAGGAGGGCATACTTTCCAACACCCATTCAGATTTGTCCTTAAAAATTAACCTACACTAAAAACCTTCCAGAAAGCAAAACCAAGGGCCCCTGAGGATATTAGATAAGGGAGTTCCTCTTAGAAAGGTGAATCAGGGGTTGCCTGACGGGCAAACCAAGGAATATATTCATGGACTATAGCAGAAGGACTTTACTATTTTTGTCAAGCAGAACTTTTTAATTACTGTGTATCAGTGACAGCTATGTTTTCGATTCTCTCCTCTTCTAAAAGGTCAATTTTATTGCAGTTTTCTTGCACCTATGCATGATACATTTGGTGTTCTTGGGGCTGAAAACTTGTCTTTAGTGTGTAGATGACTAGAACATCCTAACCTGATGGAGGAGACTGTCACCAGATATCATGGTCTTTGAGCTAATATGCAATAATAGATTGGATTGTTGGTGATTTCTTTTTGGGAAGGGAAAAGTAAATGTTTTCTGTCTCAGAAGAAGAATGTACATAGGGATTTAGGTAGCCAACAAGGCTGACTGTGGATAAAACTAAAAGTTGCCCACCACACATTCCCTTTTCCTTTCTTCCTTAGTAAAAGAATCCTAACTTTTAGCTAGACACATTGTCATGTGGATTTCTCAGCCTCCCTGACAGCTGTGTAGCCACCCATGTGACTAAGTTCTGCCCATGAGATGTACGTGCAAGTGCTGCTGGTTATTCTGGAAAATTGCCTGCCGGAAGGAAGCAGACTCAAGTAGGGACAGCCTTCCCCCTTGCCCCCAGCAGCAATCTTGGACAGTGAGAATGAGAGTGAGGTAATGTGGGGATAAAAATCATGTACTGAGGATAGCAGAGCAGGAAAAATTTAAACACTACCTATTTCTAGATTTCTTTTGTGTAAGAGGGAAAAATTCCTACTTAAACTAGTTATCTTTTTCTATTACATGTAGCAAAACCTAATCTCAAATGATAACAGTATGGAGTTGAAAAAAAAAAAAGAATGAAAATGACCTAAAGTGGTAACAAAAACTATTGAGTTGAAGAATTTCTAGCAGTTAAGGTTGCTAAAAGCAGGAAAAAATTACCAGAAAACACTAGAAAATACTATGGCCTTTTCAGAATTGTTAATATCTAATAGACATTTATTGAGAAAGGGGATGATAAGCACCCATAAAAGAATATCTGTCTTCATGAGTAAGTGAGAGCAATTTATTTTAAAAGCAATAGACAGGCTGGGTTCGGTAGCTCACACCTATAATCCTAGCACTCTGGGAGGCCGAGGCAGGAGGATCGCTCGAGGTCAGGAGTTCGAGACCAGCCTGAGCAAGAGCGAGACCCCATCTCTCCTAAAAAAAATAGAAAGAAATGATCTGGACAGCTAAAAATATATATAGAAAAAAATTAGCCAGGCATGGTGGCACATGCCTGTAGTCCAGCTACTCAAGAGGCTGAGGCAGAAGGATCGCTTGAGCCCAGGAGTTTGAGGTTGCTGTGAGCTAGGCTGATGCCATGGCACTCTAGCCTGGGCAACAGAGCGAGACTCTGTCTCAAAACAAACAAACAAACAAACAAATAAATAAATAAATAAATAAATAAATAAATAAATAAAATAAAAGCAATAGACAGAGCTTTCTCACTTAAATAGTTACTGATAGTTTCATTAAATTATTGCATAAGGCCAATTAATTAAATCACTAAAGGAGAACAAAGAAAAAAGAAGGGAGGTATGAATGTTAGAGCAGATAGTGAGTTTGTTTTCTTTCTGGTTCTGGTAGACTTCAATTCTTAAATATCTTTGTCCAAAAAAATGTGTTACCATTTTAAAAGTATCTTTCTTTATTCCAAATATGCTTTAAAATATTTATTGAGAAGAGAAAAAGGAAGGGAGCTAAAAAGACAAAATAGATGTTGAATTAACAGCTTTCTTCCAAGTTCTTACGGAGTTTGGACTTCAAATGTCTGTTGAAAAAAAATATGCTCTCATTTTAAAGGTACTTTTCTGAAGGTTCTTTCATGTACAGATATATTTTTAAAAATATGCTTAGCTAATCATAGATTATAATTTAAAAAACATGTTCTCTGGTAAGATCTATATAATTGATTAGAATTATGAATAATGTTGAAATAAATCATTTCACTATAAATATGGTTAGCAAATTATACACTATTTAAAATTTGCTGATACATAAAACTTCTGAAGGCATTTTCATTTTTCTGTAGTGCAAATTGCTCTATTTCTACAAATACATAAAAAAACCCATAAAGCTTAATGATTTGAAATTATATTTGTAATAAATGTGGATTTTAATTTATGCAATGGTTTATTTCCCTAAACAAATAAATAAACAAAATTACATACGTGGCTCGAACTTCAGTTCTCCATTTGGCCCTGATGGAGGAATTCCTTGTAATTTTTTTTGTTCCATCTGCTGTATGACCTGGTGAATGAATAAAGAAAGTCTTAAAAGTATTATTTGGCTTTCTATCATATGTGTGACCTTTGACAAAGTACAACAAACTAACAAAATTGTTTTCTAAAAAAAGATATTCAAACTCTAAAATTTAGATTAACATTTCACAAAGCAGATTAAAAAATACTAAAATTAAAAATACTATAGTTAATAGTACATTGAAATATTACAAAAACACAGGCTCTCAGCAAAATATCTAAAATCCTTTTTAATGTCATAATCCTTTTACAAAATACCACCTGATGATATTCCAGTTTCTGAGCCTCAAGTTGGTCATGCTGACGTTGTAGCTCTTCTTTTTGTTTCTGAAGCTCATCTGCCCTCTTCTTAAGTTCACTTTCTTGTAAAGCAATAACATTTTCATATTCTTTTAGCTCTTCCTCTGTGAAGAACTGCTGCTGATCCAATGTCTAAACAAAAACAATGAGGAAAGAATAATCTCAAAAAGACAACAATAAAGTCTGATTCAGCTTTAAAATTCTATGATTAGTAAAGTACAAAAGAGTATAGTATTATATCTTTGGGTAAGAAAGAAGGGGAAATAAAAAAATATGTTTATGTATTCATTAGAGCAAAAGGAAAAACAGGAAGGAAAACCCAGAGACTAATCAGACTGGTTACTAAAGGCCAAGAGTGAGAATTGGGTAGAAAAGAGAAAGAAAATGTGGAAGAGAAATTAAACACTTTTTTGGAACAGATTGCTTTGAAAATATGTTAATGTTTCACATACTCAAAAAAGGAACATTTTTAAAAATCCACGAGGACAGGAAAATCCCAAAACTTGAATACAAAAAACAGAAGCAAATAAATAGTACTTTTATTTTAAATGAATAAGATAACCCACAGAAGAGGGAGGGAGGCCGGGCATGGTGGCTCATGCCTGTCATCCTAGCACTCTGGGAGGCAGAGATGGGAGGATTGCTTGAGCTCAGGAGTTTGAGACCAGCCTGAGCAAGAACTAGAGCCCCTCTCTACTAAAAATAGAAAAATTAGCCAGATGTTCTGGCGAGCACCTGTAGTCCCAGCTACTAGGGAGGTGAAGCAGGAGGATCGCTTGAGCCCAAGAGTTTGAGGCTGCAGTGAGCTAAGATGACACCACTGTACTCTACCCAGGGCGATGGAGTGAGATTCTGTCTTAAACAAACAAAAAAAGGAAATTGTAACACAATTTTTAAAAAAAAGAAGAAGGGGGAGGGAAAAAAAAACTAAACCACGTAATTTTCAATTATAATATTTGGACTATATGCCCTCAGGTTAAAAACAACAAAAAATCTAAACAAACATTAAACTTTTATTTTGCAGAGGTATGGATTAGCAATTCTAAAATTCGTACATTCTAGGATTGAGCAAGTAAGTACAATATTTTTGTGGAAAAGGGACTTAGGTTTCAAATGAAATATGAAAAGAGCAGATTGAATTCTGTGTTGAAATAGAAGGTGTTGGATTGAAATTGGAGACATCAATGTAAACTCATGAGTTTTGCTTTCTCTTTTTTTTTTTCCTGAGACAGAGTCTCACTCTGTTGCCCAGGCTAGAGTGCCGTGGCATCAGCCTAGTTCACAGCAACCTCAAACTCCTGGGCTCAAGCAATTCTTCCGCCTCAGCCTCCTGAGTAGCTGGAACTACAGGTATGTGCCACCATGCCCGGCTAATTTCTTTCTATTTTTAGTAGAGATGGAGTCTGGCTCTTGCTCAGGCTGGTCTCGAACTCCTGAGCTCAAGCGATCCTCCCGCCTTGGCCTCCCAGAGTGCTAGGATTACAGGTGTGAGCCACCACGCCCGGCCTCATGAGTTTTAATATATACATATATATATGCACACACACACAAATGAGTATTGGCCCAGTGCAGTGGTTCATGCCTGTAATCCTAGCACTTTAAGAGGCTGAGGCAGGAGGACAGATTAAGGCCAGGAGTTCAAGACCAGCATGGGTAACATAGCGAGATCCTGTCTCTATAAAATAAAAATTTAAAAATTAGCCAGGCATGGTATTGTGTCCCTCTAGTCCCAGCTACTCAAGAGGCTAAGATGGGAGGATTGCTTGGAGCTCAGGAGTTTGAGGTTGCAGCAAGCTATGATGATGCCACTGCATGCTAGCCCAGGCAACAGAGTGACACCCTGTCTCAAAAGAAATAAATAAAAGTATATAATTATCTATTGATCTTCTAGTTTATCAGATGCACTAAAGGGAATGTATATTCAAATAATCTTAGCATTCTTCTTCTTCTCCAAAGTCCAGAAATATTTCACATGTTAGACAAAATTCAAAACAAAAAGAGGCGGACTTATCTGATCTCAATCTGAAGTGACCAACTTTCCCAATTTGCCCAGAAATGTCTGGTTTTAGCAATGAAAAGTTCCACATCCTGGGAAACCCCTCAGTCCCAGGTAAACTAGAATACTTGGTCACCCTATCTCAAACTACTTTCTGGACAATTAAAAATTTAAATGGTAATCTTTTTATTTTTAATATAGAAAAAGATGATGTTCTTTCTTTAATCTATTTTGGCTGGTACCTCTAAACTATTCATTTAAAGTTATATATGCACTCATTTAAGTACAGTTGGCTGTGATATAAATTGGTATGCTTTTCTGAAGCAATTTGGCATGATATACTGAGAAACCAAAAAAATATTCATAAATCTTGACAATAGTTCTATTCCTGGGAATTAATCCCAGGGAAATCATCATAGGTTACCCCAAAATGTATGAACAAATGGACAGTCATCACAGTGTTATTTATTATATTAAAATACTTGAATTTACCCAAAATATCTAAATCTAGAGGAATGATTATATAAATTGTACTATAACCACATAACTGCATGTGTAGTAGTCATTTTTTAAATAATGTTTTTTGAAGAATGACATTGGAAAACGTTTGTGAAATGTTATTACATAAAAAGACAGGCTCATGCCTATAATCCTAAGCACTTTGGAAGGTCAAGATGGGAGGACTGCTTGGGCCCAGGAGTTTGAGACCAGCATGGGCAACATAGAAAGACATGCATTGCTACAAAAAAATTAAAAATTAGCAGGGCATGGTGGCACACACCTATAGTCCTAGCTACTCAGGAAGCTGTGGTGGGAGGATCACTTGAGCCCAAGAGTTCAAGGCTGCAGTGAGCTATGATCATGCCACTGTGCTCTAGCCTGGGCAACAGAGGGAGAACCCATCTCTAAAAATGAATGGTTGAATGGATGAATGAATGAATGAATAAATAAATGTATCTGTATTTCTAATTTTTGATAATGAATATTATTTTATACTTAGAAAAAAGTATAATTTTTAAAAGACTTCTAATTATATGCAGTATGATTACAGATAAGAAATCAAATGCTACAAGCTTTCTGAGAAATCAAGTTCATTATTTTATATAAAAAACCAAGACAGTAAGACTATACATGCAAACATAATGGGGTGGAATATACTGACATAAAATTTCTTGAACCAGATATCCCATTTGGGATTGGTTTTATTACCTCCCAGCTATCTGGCTCCAAGAATTCTTTTTTTTCTGTAGCTTTCAAAAACTCTTCCAGAGTCACCAATCGGTCTTTGTTAATATCAACCTGATGAAAAGAAAATGTATGTGTAGTATAAGATAATCTTTCTCATATTATTTAGACACTAGCAACTGTCTTGTAATAGATGCTACTATATAAACATACAGCAATTAGGACTAACCTAACATCCACAGGAACTGGAGGAAAAAAACCTAAAAACAGAAAATTCAACATTATACTAGAATCAGAAAATAGGTTATCTTCCTCTTCTATATAATTCAAATTTGAAAATGTGTGCTATACCTAATATCCTAAAGATCAACAAGTTTGAGTCAGCTGATCAGACTGGTTAGGCTGGTATTGTCTTCTTCCCTCATCCCAATACGTATATCCCTCTTGAAGCCAAGTGCTTGGGTAAGAAAAATAACCATTCCAGAAAGAGGACTATCTTTGGCCAAGAGTAAAGGAGTTTAAATTAAAATGCTCTCAACATTTTTTCTTAAAAACAATTAACTAAATCAAAATTAAAGTTGACAACCTCTCCAAATACTCTTTAATGGCTCGTAAAGACTGTAGCAAATTCAGTTACACAGGTGTACTCTATAATGACCAAAGAAATTTATTTGAGACTAGGGATCCCAGCAGTCAATAGACCATTAACAGCTCAAATATTCAGGTGAAATCACTGAAGCAAAACAGTGGCTTTCAGTTACCTTGCATACATTGTCTATATTAGAGTGTTTTGCTTAGAGGGAGAAGGGGCAGAGAAAGGACTACAGAAAAAGGCAAATAGTTTAAACAGGGTGGTCTTGGAGGTCTCTCTAAAGAATGGACATTTGAGCAGAGACCTAGTGGAAGTCAGACCACGTGATGATCTAGAGAAGGAGAATTCCATAAAGAAGAAACATTAAGTTCAAATGCCCTAAAGTGGGAACAAGCTTGATGAGAGGCAAACACCAAGGCCAGTGTGGCCACAGTAGAGTGAGAGTCATAGGACTCTGATGTCATGATCTTTGGCTAAAAGAGGGATTTGAGATCATATTCTAGGTAAAATGGCAAGCCACTGAAATGTTCTGAGCAAGAGAGTACTATGGCCTGATTTGTGCTTTTCAGTGCTTACTCTGCCTGTTGTGTGGAGAAGTAACTGCAGAGCGGTAAGGAACAGAAGCAGAGATATCAGTTAGTAGATGTGCTTGGACCTGGTTGGCAGAAGTAGAAGTGGGCAGCAGTGATCAAATTCAGGATCTGTTTGAAAGATAGATCAAATATTAGATCTCATAGATTAGATGTAGGATGTGAGGCAAGGAGAAGTTAAGGATGACTTAGCCTGAGCAACTAGACGAATTGTGATTCACTTGCTGAAAGAAAGAAGGCTGAGCAGGAGGAACAAGTATGTATCTGGAGAAGACATATATTAAATGTACAAGGAACTGTCAAACAGATACAAGCCTGGAGCTCAGGGAAAGCTGGAGATAAAAATTTTCAACTCACCAGCATATTGAGTATGTATAAAGACATGGGACTCCATAGTATCACCTAAGAAAAGAATGAAGATAGAAAGGAGAATATGGTCAAGGGATAGGCCAAGGGCACTACAACATGTAAAATGTGGGAAGAGGAGGAACAGCCAGCAAAGATGAGTGAGAAGAAAGAGTGCTGAGGTCTGAGGAAACTAAGGAGGTGTAGTTTCCCAAAAGCCAAATAAAGAAAGCATTTCAAGAAAGAGGGAGGCATCAACTGCATCAGCTGCTGCTAAGAAGCCAAGTAAGGATGATGACACTGGATTTGACAAGATAGAGGTCACCTTACAGGAGGAGTTTCAGTGGAATGGTGGAGGCTGTAGCGTGTTCAGCACAGATTAAGAAAATGAAAGCTAAAGAATAACAGGAAGAGGAAAAATAGCCAACTCTAAAGAACGGTTTTGCTGTGAAGAGGAGCAGAGGAACGAGGCAGTAACTAGAGATTTGGTTTTGTTTTTAAGGTAGAAGATATTAGATCATGTTTGCCTCCAAATGTAAATGATCCAAGAGAGTAGAAAACACTGATGCAAGAGAGAGGGGGGATGAGAGCAGGAATGGAATCCTTGAAGAGGATACACTAAATGGGACCTAATGCACAGTAGAGAAGGCCTTCGATGGGAACAGAAACATAAATGTTAATAGAAGGCAAGGCAAAAAAAATGCATACAGATGCAGATTGGTTGGTGGATATGGTTAGTGTGAAGATTAAGTAATTCTCTTGATTACTTCTATTTTCTCAGTAAAATGAGAGGCAAGGCCATGGCAGAGGGAAGAATGAGAAGTGTCTTAAAGGTTTAAGGAGAGGGGATAATATGTGAAACTGTTAGACTCTGGGAGTGGGGAAGTGAATATAGTAGACCTGGGAATACAGTTAAATCCCCAAGCAGAGGGCCTGCTAGTGATGTGTGCCCCTAAGACTAAAGGGAGACCAGTTAGCATGCTTCCATGTTAATCTCCAGCCATATTCCCTTGCTCCAATATAGCAGGATACAACAGGGCTATGTGCTTAGTAGTAGTTAGCACAAATCATGTACTTAGGTAATCATCATTCTATTTGCAAAGGACCTTATCTATTACCCCCCATTTAACAGGTAACATGCATCATTGTTTGTCTGGACACCTAAATCAGAGGAAAAATAAAACTAGTTTTGAACAAGCCAAATAGAAAAAATGGTCAGTTGCTTTGAAAAGGACAGAAATTAAAATTTTAGGACTCTTCAGTAGTTTGGATTATTATTTCCAACTATTGTGCCCTCCTGTAATAGGATTATACATTCCCACCCAGTGTCACATGACTTTGCTGAACCATCCTATGGGAGGTATATACCTCTCTCCTCCCTGACTTGGGGCTTGATATGGACAAGCTTAAGCTAATGGGATATAAGTGGACGTGAGGCTTGTCACAGCTGAGCATAAGTCTCAAATACTATTAAATGGTTTGGCTTGGGGTGTCTTGTATCCCTGACAGGACCCAGATAGACACTGTTCCTGCAGCCTAGGAATGAGAAGACATGCAGAGCCAAGTCCAGCCCTGGTCAAGCCAGCCCAGGCCAGCCTAGCCCTGCCATATCTAGCTGCAGTCAACCTTCAAAGCTTATGTAATATGAATAAGAAATATTTGTTGTTATAAGCCATTAAAGTATTTGGGTTTTTCTTAGTAAAAGCAACAGAGACTTTAAAAATATCAAATATTGGACTTCATTGTTTTTCAGCAACAAAAAAAAGGTTTTATAGTGCTATGCAGCAGCATCTTAAATCTTTTAGAATATTTTAAAGTAGCTGTAAATTATTTTATTTATACTAAGGGAATCTAGTATAATTTTCTGGATCAAAAATGCAAAATCCAATTAAATAGCTATTCTGTGTATTTATTTTCCATCTTATGGTAAGATTTATTGCAGGAATTAAACAATCCATAGAAAATAACATAAATTTTTAAAACATACCTCACTCATTACATGTTCCCTCATTCTAAGCCTTTCTTCTTCCATTTCTACCATATCATCCTCTTCATTTTTGGGGTCATATACTTTCTCCAACTAAAAAGAAAATTTTAAAACCAACATGAATGAAAAGAAGTTAAAAGAAGGAAAAAAACAGAGAGAAGAAGAACACCAAGTATTAAATAAACTAATTTACCTCTTTAGTAAATAGGGCTTCTAATTCTTGTTCATCCAGGAATCCATCACTATTGACATCTGAAGTTTAAAAGTTACAAATGCAAAAACTGATTTTAATACCTTAGAAAATGATTAAAATATAATGATTTACAAATGGTTTGCAAAAGTAGTACTGACAAGCAGCATCAATATGCTGCAGAAAATGGTTTCTTCTTTCTTATGAAGCTTCAGATCAGCCCAACTTGATAATAATTCTGTATTTATTTATAATTCATAATAATTTTTTAGGCAAACATAACCCCTTTTTTAGTAAGACTATAAAGTAAAGCAATATGCTATATTATAGTATAAAGCCTATCAGACATAACCTAGCTAGTCACAGAATTACCTGCAGTTCACAGAGAACCTTGCAGTAAGCCATATAATGACTTAACAGTAAAAACTTATATAAAGACACAGCTACTGACCTAAACAATTTCATACTGCAGATCAGTGATAAAGACTATCACATTACCCTAGAAAAACTCTAAACATTTACTATCAATAGAATTCAAAAGCAGACCTTGGTAGAAACCAATTAAAAGGAAAACAAATATAATTTTTGCAAAAAGCAGATATAAATATTAATATTTGTGTCAGATCTGTTACCATGTAATTTGAAAAATGTCTTGGGGTCAAAGTCATCAGGATCCAATCCATCAGTCTCTTCCCATACCTCTTTTAGTTGATCTTTGCTTCCCTGTGAACCAATTTTTAAAAATTGCTCAAAACAAAATATAAGCCATGTGTATAGACTCAAAATATAAATTTGAGAAACTCTGCAAAATTAAGAATCAAGATTTAAGTACTAATAACATGATAAAATTCTGCTATCCAACACAAAGAAGTATCTTCATCTAAATATGGTTTTATAGTTACAATTCTTACTGGATGATTAACTTTGGGGTGATTTTCATGTTTTTTCTTCATTTCTTCAAATTTAGATTCTTCTTCTTTTCTCTTTTCTTCATTCAGTGTTTTTAAATATTCTCTCCTTTCATGTTCCTTCATCATTTCATATTTTTTAAATTCTTCATGGCGAGTCTTATCATAGTCTTCCAGATCACTTGTCGCCTAGAATGCAATATTACATTTAAATTAAATAAAAAGATGTGTTTGAAAATATAAATAAAGCCATTCTAGAATATAGCATACTCTCTAAAAAAAAGGTAGTATAGGAGGGCAAAAAAATACTGGACTTTTCTTTTTTAATTCTATCATTACCAGAGGTTTACGTATTCAAAGAAACCAGAAGTTCAAAGCCAGCTTCAATTTTACAAACTTCCCCATAAGCAAATAACATATTGATATTGTTTGGATGTTTGGCCCCTCCAAATCTCATGTTGAAATTTGATCCCCAGTGTTGAATATGGGGGCTGGTTGGAGGTCTTTAGGTCATGAAGGCAGATCCCTTATGAATGGCTTGGTGCCCTCCCCACAATACTGAGTTCTCGCTTTATTATTAATAGTTCACAAGAGAGCTAGTTGTTTAAAAGAGCCTGGCACCACCTCCACCCTCTCTTGTTCCTGCTCTCGCCATGTGACATGACAGCTCTCCCTTTGCTTTCCATCTTGATTGGAAGCTCCCTGAAGCCCTTAATAGAAGCAGATGTTGGCACAATTCTTCTTGTACAGTCTGTAGAACTGTGAGCAGAATAAACCTTTTTTCTTTATAAATTACCCAGCCTCAGGTATTTCCTTCATAGCAACACAAAACAGACTAATGCATATATAGATTGATTTTTTAAAAAAGGAAGGGTCTGTATAAGTATGAAAATCTGGAATGATTTTTTTTTTTCTTGAGACAGGATCTCGCTATGTCACCTACACTAGAGTGTAGTGGCATGAGCTTAGCTCACTGCAACCTCCAACTCTCAGCCTCAAGCAACCCTTCTGCCTCAGCCTCCCAAGTAGCTAGGAGGTCTGTAGGTGTGAACCAACACCATGCCCAGCTAACTTTTTTATTTTTTGTAGAGATGAGGTCCTGCTCTATTGCCCAGGCTGGTCCTGAACTGGCCTCAAAGTGATTCTCCCACCTTGGCCTCCCAGAGTGCTAGGATTACATGAGTGAGCCACCATGCCTGGCCTCTTTAAAGATATTCTAGAGAGTATATAAAAGTTATTATTTCCATTTCATTGAGTTTACTTGTCAAATTACAAAACCTCAAAGGCACAAAAAAGACAGCACTTTTTGGAATGATTCTTACCGCTTTGATTAGCATATCTAAATCTGTGGATTCAAACTTGTCAGGGTTCAGGTGGTTTAGGTGATCAAATTGTTTAAGAAGAGCTTGGTGGTCCATGCCTATATCTGAAAGAAAATGAGAAAACTGTAAATGATCAATTATTAGAAGCTAAAAACATTAATATAAATGATATATAAGAAAAAGCATTCATATTTATTCCTAAAGGATTTTATAAGAAAATTCAAAGGGCAGGCATGGTGGCTCACACTGGTAATCCTAGCACTCTGGGAGGCTGAGGCAGGAGGATCACTTGAGGTCAGGAGTTCGAGACCAGCCTGAGCAAGAACTAGACCCTATCTCTACTAAAATAGAAAAACTTAGCCAGGCTCAGTGGTGCATGCCTGTAGTCCCAGCTACTTGGGAGGCTGAGGCAGGAGGATTGCTTGAGCCCAGAAGCTTGAGGTTGCTGTGAGATAGGCTGATGCCATAGCACTCTAGCCCAGGCAACAGAGTGAGACTGTCTCAAAAAAAAAAAAAAAAAGAAAATTCAAAGTTTTAGATTAAGGGCTCATTTTTCCTTTTAGAATATTACACATCTTAGGCAAAGGTAATGTCCTTTAATCTAGAATGGAATGATTTATAGTATTAGATTTCCTAATATTAAGTCAACTTTTTATTCCTGAAACAAATTCACTTGATATGTGATCATATTCTTTTGAGATGCAATAATTTTGGTTTTGAAATCAATACATAATAAGAATGTTGAAGTCTTCCTTGTTTTTCTATGCTCCATAAGAGTTTATACAGAATTGACAATCTGCTCTTTAATGGTCTGATAGAATTCCCTGAAGAAACTGTCTGAATCTGGTGTTTTTTGTGGGGCTAGCTCTCTGAAACTTTTTCTGTTCCATGTATGGAAATTATTCTAGACTTCTTTCTCTACTTTTTTTTGGCTTCATTTGATGTTATTGTTCCTCTTTTAAATCAGTTGCTTCACTCATTACTTTTCATACTTCTTTCTCATTGCTATACTTATTTAGGGGTAATCATTTTGATTTTTGAACGATATATATTACCACCTCAAAAAATTAAATTTTAAAAATTAAGAGAAGATAAATCAATACTAACATAACATTTTGGGCTGGGCGTGGTGGCTCACGCCTGTAATCCTAGCACTCTGGGAGGGCAAGGTGGGTGGATTGTTTGAGCTCAGGAGTTCGAGACCAGCCTGAGCAAGAGCGAGACCCCGCCTCTACTAAAAACAGAAAGAAATTATATGGACAGCTAAAATATATATAGAAAAATTAGCTGGGCATGGTGGTACATGCCTGTAGTCCCAGCTACTTGGGAGGCTGAGGCAGACGGATTGCTTGAACCCAGGAGTTTGAGGCTGCTGTGAGCTAGGCTGATGCCACGGCACTCTAGCCCAGGCAACAGAGTGAGACTCTGTCTCAAAAAAATAAATAATTAACATTTTGAGGCCGGGCACGGTGGCTCACACCTGTAATCCTAGCACTCTGGGAGGCTGAGGTGGGTGGATCACTCAAGGTCAGGAATTCGAGACCAGCCTGAGCAAGAGTGAGACCCCGTCTCTACTAAAAAAAATAGAAATAAATTATCTGGCCAACTAAAATATATATATAGAAAAAATTAGCCGGGCATGGTGGTGCATGTCTGTAGTCCCAGCTACTCGGGAGGCTGAGGCAGTAGGATGGCTTAAGCCCAGGAGTTTGAGGTTGCTGTGAGCTAGGCTGACGCCACGGCACTCACTCTAGCCTGGGCAACAGAGCGAGACTCTGTCTCAAAAAAAAAAAAAAAGAAAATAACATTTTGACTAAAAGAACATGGCATGTACTAATGTAAACTGACCTCCACAACCAAATATTAAAATTTTCCTACCTTTTCTTTAGCACTTACCTTGAAAGGAATCCAGTTTAGCTTTAATTAACATCCGCAACCTTCCTACTTCTTGTCTTTTCAGTTCATCAAGTTTTGTCCTCACATGATGACTTACTAAGTCCAGCTCTTTGCTCAGCTTCCCACTCTGTTAACAAAATAAGCTAGTTTTATCTATTACATTCCATTTTTAGACCAGATGCAACACATAAAAAATATAGTTATAATAAATTAGTGATAAATACTTTTGACTAATTTAGATAAATTTAATATTAAAAAATTTTTCTTTCAAAAGAGATTCAATTTGTAATTTTAAAATCAAGATGTCTAAAAAGAATATAATTTAGAAAAGCAGGCTGGACACAGTGGCTCATGCCAGTAATCCCAGAACTTTGGGAGGCCGAGGCAGGAGGATCACTTGAGCCCAGGAGTTCAAGACCAGCCTCCTGGGCAACATGGGAAGATGCTGTCGCTTAAAAAAAAAATTAAAAATTAAAATTAAAAAAGGAGGCTGGGCGCTGTGGCTCACGCCTGTAATCCTAGCACTCTGGGAGGCCGAGGCGGGTGGATCGCTTGAGGTCAGGAGTTCGAGACCAGCCTGAGCAAGAGTGAGACCCTGTCTCTACTAAAAAATAGAAATTATCTGGCCAACTAAAAATATATATAGAAAAAAAATTAGCCAGGCATTGTGGTGCATGCCTGTAGTCCCAGCTACTTGGGAGGCTGAGGCAGGAGGATCGTTTAAGCCCAGGAGTTTGAGGTTGCTGTGAGCTAGGCTGATGCCACGGCACTCACTCTAGCCCGAGCAAGAGTGAGACTCTGTCTCAAAAAAAAAAAAAAAAAAAATTAAAAAAGGAAAAGAAAGAAAATCATAATTAAAGCACCAAGGAGAGGCTCAAAAATTTCAATTATAAAATGGTACAGCCACTTTGAAAAACAGTATATACATACAATGAAATATTATTAATATTTAGCCATAAAAAAGAGTGAAATCCTGACACATGCTACAACACAAATAAACCTTGAAACCATCATGCTAAGTTAAAGAAGCCAGTCACAAATGACCACATATTGTATGATTCCATTTATATACAATGTCCAGAACAGGGAAACCTATAAAGATAGAAAGTAGATTCCTGTGGCTGAGGAGAGAAAGGTAATTGGGAGTGACGGCTTAATGGGTACAGAGTTTCTTTTGAGTGTAATGAAAGTGTTCTAAAACTAGATAGTGGTGATTGCATGACTCTGGATATATTAAAAACCATTGAATTATATGATTTAAGAGGGTGAATTTTATAGTATATGAATTGTATCTCAACAAAGTTGCTATTAAAAAAAAGTAATTTGGCCTCTTTAAGCATTAGTCATTCCATATACAAATAGCTTTTCAAAATTCATCTTTTTTAGGTTGTCTCCTTTGATTACTTTTTACATAGATGAGTGATTAGTAGAACTAGGTGAATACACTGTTATAGAAGCAAAAAGAGTAGTATATTTCAAGGAGAGAATAGTCAGATAAAATAATAGTTGTCAAAGTGTGGTCCCCAACTGGAAGCATCAGTTCCAGTTCTCCTGAGAACTTTAGAAATGCAGACCCCAGACTTACTAAATCAGAAATTCTGGAGGTGGAGCCCAGAAATATGTTTTAACAAACCCTAAAATCTGAGAATTGTTGAGATAAAACAAAGGAGCCCAGTAAGATGAGGAATAAAAGATGCTACAGTGTTCACTAGGCTTGGCAATTCAGAAGTCACTGATACTCTCCATGAGAGTATATTCAATGAAGCAGTGAGGGCAAAGCCATGCTCTCTCCAGTTTGGGAATGTTTGAGAAGTGAAGAAATGAAGTATAATTCTCCTATCAAAATGTTTGGCTAAATAAGAAAGGATAAATTCTAACTTTTTTTCCCTCTCAGACAAGAATCTTTGCTTGGCTATTTGTGATGAATTGGTTGGGTTTGGGTTTTATTGTCTAGTTTTAGTCTTATTTCTTTTTCATTGGATAACTGTTTAACTTCATTTTGGTTTTGTTTTGGTGTGTGTATGGTTTTGTTTGTTTGTTTGTTTGTTTTTGTTTTTTTGCTCCTTTATAGGGAATAGGAATTGAGTGTGAAAGGCAGACAGCTACAAAATAAATCCCTGCACCAAGCCAGGAAGCTAATGTCTTCTTTTCCCTGAATATCTCTATATATTACCTCCCATGGCCCACATTTTCTACATTACCCCCAAATAGTGCTCTTAATCCTAATTTCTGCTAGATAGGAGACACTGAAAGTTCTACATTAAATATCATTCACCCTAGGAAATTAGTTCCTCAGGTAAAATTAATCTTTCGGAGGAAGAACAAGATTATCCTCAAAGACAATTCAGGGGAATTATTGGCATAACACTATGACTTTTTCCCCAAAGCAGTTCACAGTTTCCAAGAGGAGAGCTGTGAACTAAAAGCCATACAAAAGCTCCTATAATAGATACCACAACCTGATGGGAGTCAGTCTTTCAAAGAAGCACACGCTAGGGACAGAGACTAAAATAAAAAGGATGTATGATGTAGAATGATTCCTTCAAACACAGTTCTCTAATTCTGAGTCTAGAAAAAGTCAAGGTAATTTTTCAGGAAAGTTAAAAACAAACAAATAAACAAAGGTAACATAAGCAAACAAAACTGTTGTAGGAAGCATAACTGAAAGTTTAAAATTAACTGGAATTTTTTTTTGCCCAGAGTCTATAACAAACCCAGTAAACTGATTCATTTCCCTTCAAGGAAAGGCTTTCAGAGAATCTCTGTCAGATCTTTATAACTCCTTTACTTATTATGAGTACTAAAGAGCTATCAACAGCTAGGGTTATGTCTAATAGGGTTCTTAGGACAGAGGCAAATGGTTACATCTCCCTACTGACATAAGATACAGCCCATTATCTATTCTGTTAATCTGGACCTGATTAAAACACCAGAACCTAACCTATTCTTAACCTTTGAATAGCTTCCTGCTATCATGATTCAAGCCCCTTAACATGATACATAAGACCTTTTGTTATCTAGCCCAGGATTCTTCCAACCTCATCTTTTGGCCATTCATGCCTTCCAATTCCCCCTCTAGGTTCCAGCAACAGTTATTACTTCCAGTTTCCTATATACCTCTTATCTCTGTACCCTTGCACCTTTGTCTGGGATACCTCCTAGTCCCTCTCCTTTTCTCAGTTACATCTTTAAGCTCTGGCATAATCTCTATCGGGAAGGATGGTTTCCCACCTGTCCCCACTGCTTCATAGTAGATTATGTGTCTGTCCTCTATATGTCTATAATATAGTATATATTCATCATATAACCATCCTAATAATCTACTTCTGGGTATGATTTCCCCCTGAGGGTTCCTTAAGTGCTGGCGATAAGTTTCATCTTTGCATCCCCAGGACTTAGCTCAGTGCCTGGCATGTTCAAATATTTGCTAAATAATTATTTAATGACATTTACCTTTATTTCCTCTACGTCTGCTTTCTGGAGCTTTTCTCTGAAATGTTGGTCTGTTTCCAGCACATCAATCACTTGCCTGAGATATTCATCATAATAAAGTCCAGTATCCTTCAAATTAAGAAACAAACAGTAATGCTTCTGAAAGTTTTTCCTTGTCTGAATCTAAAAATCTCAATCCTGAACAATTTCTAGCAAAACAGCACTGAGACATATCCACTTTGATAGTTTCGACAAAGTAAAAACATTATATTTCTCAAATAGTTTTGTATCAGAACCAACACTATGTTTTATTGTTACATAAAGGTAGATTTTCTATTTGCTTTAGACAATGAAGATTTAACCAATGATATTAATTGGTTTCTCCCCATTGTCATCTGTCTCTCCTTTGAATATAATACAGTGTTTTCTTGGCTGTTTAGCCCTATGTTGGTAATGTATTATGATTAATTCTTCTGTGTACTATCTAATATACTAGCTATATTAAATAAACATTATCTAATGTTAAACAGCATATGCTTGTTCAATACTCTTTGCTATTTCAGAAATAGTTCCTAAATGTACAGTTTTATAAGTAATAAATATTACTAATATTTTAGTTACAATTCCTTCCATTTCACTTCATATAGTTATAATTTCACCTCATTTAACTTCATTTAGTTATAATTCCTCCCATTTCACTTCTTTTCACTTACTGGTGGTTCTATCTTTGCGCTTTCCACAGGGTGAATATTTTGTACTTTTGTCTTGTCTATGTCTATAGGCACAGCTTGAAGAGCAGTAAGTAGGCATGTAACCAAGAGAATACAATATTGTAGTAGGACGGTCCTCCACCTCATCTGAAATGAAGGAACAATTATAGTAAAGTCCTGAAAAGATGTTTTTAAACTGTATACATGCATTCCCAATGTCACATTAATAATATATTCAATCTCAAAAAAATTAATACAACAAAAAATTTCTAGGAAAGGGGAAAAAATAAATTATAACTTATCCAAAAAAATGTTTAAAATAGATCACTAAAAAAATCAGAGGAGAAATACATTTCAGGCAAAATTAAAAAGATAGGAAACAAAATTTTAAACTGCTTATATATAAGAAAACATTTGGTTAATTACAAAAGCTTTAAATAAAGATGGTAATGAGGGACCCAAAATTTTAAAAAATAAATAGTCCAATACTAGGAAATGAGGAAGTAAGAAAAAACTATATATTTTTTCTCAATTAAAATATTGGGGAGTCAAAATTATTTCTGCATATATTTAATTTAGTTTCAACCTAATTTTGAAAATAAATTACTCTACAAACTATTATTGATTAAAAGAGACAACTAACTATAAATATTTTCTTAACCTTGTTAAATTATTTTATCATAGCCAATAGTCATTTGCTAAAGATCTTTTTTCAAATAAATAGGTCAACAAAATATCAAGTGGGATGTAGTGGTATTGAAACAAGAGGAAGAGCTAGACTGCTGGTCACGCAATACTGTTTCAGGCAGTTTTGAATAATGATGCACTAAACATTTGTGTTCATGTTACTGTGTTAACATGTTTTCAATTCTTTTGCTTATATACCCTAGAAGTAGAACTACTGGGTCAGTTTGATAACTCTATGTTTAACTTTTTGAGGAACTGACAAACTTTTCCAAAGCAGCTGTACCATTTTACATTCCCACCAGCAATTTATGAAGGTTCTAATCTCTCCATATTCTCCCATGTGTTCTGGTCACTTCTGCTGCTCTCTCACTCTTCTGCCAAATCTACCATAAATAAGAGGGCAAGTCAAGAGAGGAATCTGTTTGTATACACGAATGTGTATGTGTGTCCTAACAACACTGTAAATTGAAAAAGTCACAAAAAGTCTCTGGGAACCTACTCTAAAACATTGAATTCATGGTTCATAAAGATTTCATTGATTCCCAGGCTTATTATAAATAACAATAGAAACCATCCATTGAGTGTTTACTATGTACTAAGCAGTACGTTAAACACTTTTTTTATAATTAAATCATTTAAGTCTTACAATGACCTTGTCAAATTAATATTAGTCTCCTCATTTTAAAATACAGGAAACTGAGACATATCACCTAAAAAGCTTGATTTAGCTCACAAAGCAATAAGTCATAGAGCCAGGGTTTAGACCTGGGAGTGACTAACTCCAAAGATGTCTGCTTTTAAGCAAAGATTCTCAAAGTGTGATCCCTGGGCCAGCAGCATTGGTATCACCTGGGAATTTGTTAGAAATCCATATTCTCAAGGCTTAATCTCTATCTTCTAAATCAGAGACTCTGGGGACAGGGGCCCCCACAATCTATGATATAACAAGCCCTATAGGTGATTCTGACACATGCTAAAGTTTGAAAATCACTGCCCCAGAACATATTGCCTCCCCTTGCTCTATTCTTTTTTTCTTTTTGAGACAGAGTGTCACTCTGTTGCCTGGGCTAGAGTGCCGTCAAGTCAGCCTAGCTCACAGCAACCTCAAACTCCTGGGCTCAAGTGATCCTCCTGCCTCAGCCTCCCGAGTAGCTGGGACTATAGGCATGCGCCACCATGCCTGGCTAATTTTTCTATATATATTTTTAGCTGTCCAGCTAATTTCTTTGTATTTTTTTAGTAGAGACGGGGTCTCGCTCTTGTTCAGGCTGGTCTCGAACTCCTGAGTTCAAATGATCTGCCCGCCTCGGCCTCCCAGAGTGCTAGGATTACAGGCGTGAGCCACCACACCTGGCCTCAATGGACTCTTAAAGTCAATGAAGTACCACATCTTGAGTTTTAAATCTACTATCTTCTTTAGGGCTTTCTATTTATCCTGCCTCTTTTATACTTATTTCCTCTTTCTTGCTTTCCTCATTTGTTTTTGATTAATGAAGAATGTTTTAAATATACTTTCTCCCCTCTATTAGTTTCTAATTTGTTAGTGTTTATTCTAGACATAACTAGGACAATCAACTTAAACATTTACTCCTTAATAAGGCCTCAATAAATGTCAAATATTATCATAACAAAAGACATGCAAAGTGTTCTAGAACATTAGGTAGAAAACTAATAACACAAAAATCTCTTTAAATACCAAAATAGTGTCAAATGTGTCAGAGGTTTACACATTTTCATGAAGTGCAAACCATACAAATATCCATATAAGAGAGGGAGAAGTGAGTGATAAGGAGAGGCAATGGGAAGAAGGGAGGGGACCAATCTACTTTCCTCCCACTATCAGGTCAGTAAGAATGGCCATCTCCTTTTCTTTATTACCCTCTTCTTTCATAAGAAAGGTACAGAACTAAAGAGGAAACACTGGGCTGAACTAGGCTGAAATAGTAGAGTGATCCAAACAATCAGGATAGGCTGATCACTTACTCTGTAAAGTAGGATTATATGAAATTCCAAATCACAGTCATCTCAAGACAGCATGGAACACACTGACCCCAAAGACATTGGAGCCTCAGGCAAAATTATAAAGCAAGCAGAGTTCTTAAGTTTCTCCTAGTATTCAGTGGATAGAAAATAATTTCCCTAAATTATCGTGTCCTAAAAGGAAACTTATCTTTCTCTTGGCTCCACCAAATCAAAATTCCCACTCATACACAGAGGCAGATTTCTTAGCTATCGGTTCATGCCAGTAGTTACACAGATTAGGTTTGTGCATGTGCACACACACGTATGATGGTTTCCTGTTTTGATTGTGGGGCAACATATCCTGAAAATGGTTAAAAATAATGATCACAGGTAAGAGGTGTGAAAAGAGTACAGAAAACTGAAACTAGTCTGTCTCTCTCTTGCCTTGTAAATAGTCTCTGTTCTTGCGTATTTTTTTCTCCCTCCCTCAACCCTCTTCTTTTGTTCCTCTTCCTTTTCAATTTAAGGCTGAACTGAAGTGTGCTTTCTTTAATCTGTTGTATTTATTTATTTATTGAACAAATATTTAAGTATTAAGTACCCACTAGGTACCAGATATTATGCTGGAAGACAAAGGTAAGTGAGATGCAAATGGACACTACACTCATAGGGCTTCTATCTAGTGAGGAATGTAGGCTATTAAATAAGCAATTGCAACCTGAAAAAAGCTGCTTACAAAACAATGCATAACATGATCCTTTTCTATTAATTAAAAAAATTTAAAGGGCATTAAAGTGGTATTCAGCAAATAGACATTTCCAGTCAGGTGACTTATAATGTTAAATGTCTCTTAAAAACAAAACTAGGGGCTGGGCATGGTGGCTCACACCTGTAATCTCAGCACTCTGGAAGACTGAGGTGGGAGAATCCCTTGAGCTCAGGAATTCAAGACCAGTCTGAGCAAGAGCGAGACCCCATCTCTACTAAATATAAAAAAATTAGCCAGGTGTGATGGCGCACGAACCTGTAGTCCCAGCTACTCAGGAGGCTGAGGCAGGAGGATCACTTGAGCCCAGGAGTTTGAGGTTGTCGTAAGCTAGGCTGACGGCATGGCACTCTACTCAGGGCAATGGAGTGAGACTATTTCAAAAAAAGAAAACTAGGCTCTTTTTACAGTCATAAGGCTCCTGATTATTTTATTTGGGGCCAATGGTTCTAGATTAGCAAAAAAGGAAATCGAAGCACTAGTAGCAAAAGGATTACTGTACTTTGTGTCTATATGACATAAGGAAAAATGCAAAAACTTACGAAAATACAAATATGCTTTGTAGAAATAGAATTGTAACTTGCTCCTTAAAAGAGAGAGAAAAGATTGACTGAATCGTTAGATTCTTTCTCACTCCAACTTCCATTCCCTGAATTTTAGTTTCCTTTTCCTGAAGCTGTTTATTTCAATTTACTTTTTTAACATAAACAGTGACAACTGAATCATTTCACCAGTATAGGGTATACTTACATAATATTTACAAAGAAAAGTCTGGAAGGAAATAAGTTAAGCAAGAGCTATCGGTATGAGGAATTTCAAGACAAGTAACAGTTAAGTGGTTAAAAAAAGAAAAAAAGAAAAACACCTACTTTTAACTAGCAAGGAAGGCAAAAGTGTGCCTCATGTGACCATACTAAACTTAAATGTATCTTGAGATGGATTATATGTACTTTCAACATAAATTTACTTCCTGATGATTAGTTATGTGATACCCTTGGGATAATTTATCTCTGTTATTTTAATGCCTTGCTTACAGCAAGTGGCTCAATAAATGTTAGCTCTTTTTAATACAACCATAAATTGTACAACAAACATCTATAAAGCATTTATGGGTAATTTAAAAAAATAACCAGAACAAATCCCCAAACAAGAAAGGCTTCTATAATGAATTAAGGGATATAAGTAAAAATAGAAACACAATTTATTAAATGCGGGTTATTTCCTTCTGTAGTCAGACTTAAAGCTCTGCCATGGCAAATTACTGAAGCTTATATGAGTGGTTTTCATAGCTTACAGATTTCAGAGATCAAAGAGAAAAAGATTCATACTGTGGCAGAGACTTCTATTCGCCTGCCAATATCCAAATCTTCCCTTCTTCCTCAGTAACAAAAGCCCAATTTTATTGAGGGCAGCCATACATCCAGCTACATTTCCCTGGTTCCTTGTAGCCTGAGCTTTGGTTCAGGAAGTCTCCTTAAAGAAAGATGATGCATCCTTCTTTGCCTTTGCCTTGCTACCTGGAACTTGGCTGTGATGGCTAGAGCTCTGACAGCTATTTTGGACTATGAGAACCAGTGCTACTGCTTAGGAATACCAGATCAAAGAAATGAAAGAAGCTTAGGTCTCTGACTTTATGAAGCCACTATACATATCCTAGACTGTCTACTTCAAGAATTATTTTATATAAAAAGATAAATATTGTGTGCTTAAGCTACCAGTAAGTCTGTTTTTGCTTTTTCCTTTTTGTGTTTTGTTAGTGGTAGTATCGGTGATGGGTTTTTTGCAAGCAAATGCAATTCTTAACTGAGCACTTACCTTCAGACCAGTAAAGAATTTTTATCTCCTTTTTACAGATGAAGCAACTGAGATCCAGAGAGGTAAGATGACTTGCACAGTATCAAATTAGCGAAGAAGTGGGTTTTGGCTTCTAGCCCAATATTTTTCACTAAAAACTGACTTTTAACAGGTTCTAAATGTAAAAAAAAAAAAGAGGAATAAAAAGACATATTAAATATAAGCATAAATTTAGCCTTATTATAGTGTTAATGGCACATAATAGTGTATGCATTTCCCACATAATATGAAAAGAAAAAGTACCAAATTTTTATAATGTGGAAAGAGACTAAATTATATCCTATTCCAGTAGGGAGAGAAATACATGAAATAAACAGAATCAAAGACCAGCATAAACAAAGATATTGATTTATTTTGCTTAAGTTTTACCACTTCGCTCTCCTCTGAAATAACTTAAGAGGAACTCAGATCGAAAGCTTATTTTTCTCAGCAATAACCCTTCAAGATACAGGGTAACATTTCCTGCTAAATACTTAACTGGAATCTTTCTTTACCACCACTTTTTAAAAATTAACCTTGGTCCTACTCTGTCACTGAGGTCAGTAACAAGATGAAACATCTCAAATTCTTTTTTGAAATTGCACGACATAACTGTAAACTACAAGGCAGTTAGCTCAAATGCAAACTCATTGGTGAACATAATCAATTATTTCTAAGTAGTCTATAAAGAAAATAAGCAAATGAAATATTTTTGAGTTTTAAGAACACATATTTCTTTTTTATACGGTATATTTAACATAAAATCATCTATGCAGGAAGGTGATCATGTATATATTATGTATGGGAAAGGTATATGACTTTTCTTAACACAGCACTATAAAAAATAAACAAACAGCAGATTGAATCCTAATTTTTCCCATTTACTGGCAAGCTACTTGCCCCTCTGAGTCTTGATCTTCCTACCTAAAATTGAACTAATACATCTTCATAGGTTTCTTAATGGCATGAAAATAAGAACAAATACAAAGTAACTAGCACAGTGCATGACAATAGTAAGAATATTAATGCCCTTTCTTGTCTTGAAATATATGGAGAAATATGAAATTCATATGATTTGAAATATGAAAAAATTACTGTATAATGAAAACTCAAAGTTATAGAACTTAAAAAGCAAGATTAATTTAACATACACCTTTAAAAGTCATGTTTGAGGCTGGGCAAGGTGGCTCACACCTGTAATCCTGGCACCCTGGGAGGTTGAAGTGAGAGGATTGCTTGAGCTCAGGAGTTCCAGACCAGCCCGAGCAAGAGTGAGACCCTATCTCTACTAAAAATAGAAAAAATTAGCCAGACATGGTGGTGTGTACCTGTAGTCCCAGCTACTTTGCAAGGCTGAGGCAGGAGGATCACCTGAGCCCAGGAGTTTGAGGTTGCAGTGAGCTACAATAACCCCACTGCACTCTACCCAGGGTGACAGAGCAAGACTCTGCTTCAAAAAAAAAAAAAGGAAATTGAACCCTGCTCCCCACTCTTTCCCCTTCAAAAATAAAAATAAAAAATAAATAGATAAAGAAATAAAATTCCTTTTGGAGAGGCCACATTTGAGCTCTCCTCTGAACACTGCCATAGCTGAAGCCCTGGCACAGCTATAGACCAATAAAAGGAATATATCCAACACGAAGGGAATACAATCTCCTCCTCTCAGCCATTAAAACAGAGCTGTAGCAAGAGACTCAGGTTTCTTCCTCCAAGGCACTGCCCGAGCAAGGAAACTTGGGTTGCTTCTTCTTACTGTCAGTGTCATAATTCTGACAGGGGGCCAGGTGAGGTAGCTAACGCCTATAATCCCAGCACTGTGGGAGGTTGAGGCAGGAGGATCCCTTGAGGCCAGGAGTTTGAGACCAGCCCAGGCAACAGAACAAGACCTTGTCTCTACAAAAAACAGTAACAAAAAATTAGCCGGGCGGGTGTGGTGGCCCATACCTGTAGTTCCAGCTATTCAGGAAGCTAAGGCAAAGGGATCACTTAAGCCCAGGAGTTCAAGGCTGCACTGAGTTATGATCATGCACTGCACCCTACCCTGGGCAACAGAGCGAGACCCTGTCTCTGAAAAAAAATAAAAACAAAAAAAGATTTTTTAATAATTCTTACAGGGGAAAGGGGTGGGTGAAGAAAAATAAATGGCTTCTGAGTTTCTCACTGACAGCAGTGACAAGGGCAACAGGTAACCTGGTGCTCACCTCTATTTTTTCCCTTTGAAAATGAAGGTCAACAGGAAAGTGAGGTTCAAATAAAATATCAGATATATTACCAGCTGAGCTGGATTCCCAACCTTCCCTGATGAAAACATCCTATGATCTTAGTGTCTCTGATGTCCACATCTGTAGAAAAGGACACCAATCAAGGAAATTACAATATCTCCTTTTTGTCAATCTTAACAATGGGTTGCAGTATCCTTGATTATAGGCTTATGAAAAACTGATACTGTTACTCATCTGTATCATTCAATAAAATTACAATGTCTTTATTATTTACATATATTGAACTTTGGATAACTATAACACAATGTGAAAAAGCTCTGCCAAAAATAAAACCATGCAATTGCTATCTCAATTTCCATTAGGTTGATTTAGAATTTGAGAATCAGAGAATTCTGAGATCAGCAGTACCCCCCTTATCTGTGATTTTGTTTTCTGTGGTTTTAGTTACCCATGGTATAGTACAATAAGATATTTTGAAAGAGAGAAAGAGAGATCACATAATTTTAATTACAGTATACTGTTACAATTCTATTTTATTATTAGTTATTGTTGCTAATCTCTTCCTGTGCCTAATTTATAAATTAAACTTTATCACAAGTATGTATGTATGTAAGTATAACAAAAAACATAGTATATATAGGGTTCCGTACTCTCCCCAGCTTCCAGTGGGTATCTTGGAATGTATCCCCTGAGGATAAGAAAGGACTACTGTAATCTCACTCAGCCCCTACTTTTATAAAAGGTTATAAATGCAGAAGGAAGTTAACTGACTTTGCCAAGATCATTTAGCAGACCCAGGATTGGAATCTGGCCATGAAACTCTAACTGAATATACTTTTCACCACATCATAGTTTTCTTTAATTTTTAAATTGAAAGTTGTTAAAGTGACTGAGGTTTTTCCTTGAATAAGTTATTTGTAATTGTTAGGAGCCTGTTTTTTTAAAGTATATAAACTAATTTCATGTATTAAACATAAAAATGTTAAATTTTCCCTTTCTAGACCTTTAATAATAGAAAAAGTTAATCATCTATAATGTCAAACACACAACTCAATTATTCACAATACTTAAAAGATCATCTAGTTTAAGGATTGTTTTCATTACATTTTAAAGTCCGGCACTTCATTCTTGCAGCTACTCAATACTCAAAAGGGTATTTTATATACCCAGCCATCAAAAGGGTCCTTAGAAAGTGGAAAACACCTCAATATTGTTCTAAATAATGCAAAATTAGTTTGGTATGTCTACAGAGATTCACAACATATGCTAAAACAAAAACACACGGCAATTAACATGTTATTGATACTCCATATTAGTCCCCATAATTAATAACTAGTATTTTGAACAGTACCCTAATTGCCTTAACTGTGCTTTTCATTTCAACTGGTATTTACAGAGCATAAACCAACTTAGCAAAAGGTATGCTGAAAGGTTATATATAAAATGTGTGATACAAACAATAAGTACCTTGGGAGAGCAAAGAAAGGTAAATAAAACACAAATTCAACCCTTAGAAGGTGTGTAAAATAAGGATAGACAGAGAACAGTATGAGTAAATGCAAGAAGACAGACATGATTTTTTGACTCAGATTAGAAAGTTAGACCAGATCATGGAGACTTTGAGGACCAAGATGAGAAATGGAAAGTTTCCATGTTTACCCTAATAATGAAAGTAATATTGAGGTTTCATTTCTAGTTCTAAATTTCTATGATTTTATTTTAATTTTTGACCCTATTAACTGAGGAACATTTGTTGAAATATTTGTTTGTTAAACATTTGTTAAACTTTATAAAACAAGAACATTCCTTAAAGCAATCAATTCTTTAAACTTTCCCATGGGGAAAGTCCACAATCCCCTTCAAACAAAACTGACTATCAGAAATATCTGCATTTAACCTCCCCTCCTCTTTTTTTAAACCAAGGTAAGATCTTTTAGTGCTTATATTCATCCATGGATTTAAGAGAGCCTTAATAAAAGGCTTGGATCACAGCACTTACTTATTCAACTGTGTAAAACGTACATCAAGTTTAGTGGACACAGAATTTCAAGAAGTTCTCTTTCCCAACAATCAGAATAATGGCTCATATTTTCATGTTCATTCTCATTCCCTCATATCCTCTCTCTCTCTCTCTCTGATTTTGTAAAATAATTGCCATCAAAGACCGTTGCCAGCACCAACCACAATAACCACATTTGCTCACTGAGTTACCACTTAGCAGGTGCAATGAGGAAGTACTCTTTCTCATCCCCTAAAACCAAAAAGGGCTCATCTCGCATCTCATCAGTCCCTTAAGGAAAAAGGATACCACGACTGGCACGAACTTTCTCCTCAGTGTCAGAGGTTGCTGGCTTCACTGAACTGGCAGAAGAGCAGGATTCACGGGCCTAGCTTCGCTCCGCGGCGCGGGGGAGCGTCAGCCGGGAATTGGTGGGTACACCCTCCTCACCGGCGGGCACCTCCCTCGCCCATCGACCTGCCAAGACCGGGCTGGACCTCGCCCCGGTCTCGGTCCTGCACCTACCCGCGCCTGCTCCCCGCCAAGTGCCAGCCACCCTCACCGGCCCGGAAGAAAGCTTGGGTGCCCAGCAGCGAGCGAAGCCCAACAGGGAACCCCGTGCCTCAGGCTGGAGCTGGGAGCCCCCTCCCCACCGGTGCCCGCCCACTGCGCGGCCCCCGCCATCCTCACTACCCTGGCAGGGCAGCAGAAGACAAGAGCCTTATCTCAGGACCTGCCCCAGCCTCTCGCCGCGCTGAGACGCACCCACCTCGAGGGCGCCGGCTTTACCTTGCCGGGTCTCGGCGCGCGCGGCTCCGCCTGCCGAACGCCCACAGCGCACAGACCGGCCTCCCCTACCCCGGGCCCGCTGCTTTGCTTAGCCCCTCAGCCGCCCGCGCGCGCCCGCCTCCTTGCTGCCATGGCGACAGCCCCCACCCCCTGGCCCCGCTGATTGGTCCGGCTCAGGATCGCGGAGGGCTCCGATTGGCGGGGGTGGGGACGAGGCCGCGCCCGCAAGCTGGGAGGGAGGCAGCGTGGAACGCCGACGCGAGCGAGCCTGGAGGCGGCTGAGCCAGGAGGGACGTGGCGCTCTGCGACGCTGGCGGGGGAGGCCGCGCCTCTTCCTTCCCCAGCTCTCCTGGAGAAGCCTGGGGAACGGGACTTGGGCGGGTGAGGCGCTGTCCCGAGACCCGGGCAGAACCCCAGGGATCGCCTCCTTCCTGGCCGCTGGCCCGCGCCTTGCAGCGCCCACCGGGTCAGTTAAGGGCTGGCAGGCACATTGTCGCCCACAGGCCTAGCTCGGGGCCTCGGACTTCCACTTTGGCGGGAGTCTTACTGGTATTCGTAACCGCACCCCACCCCCGTTATGCTGGGCCCTCGGTCACTGTGTCTTGATTGTATTTACCCCACATTCTCTCACGCCCATCTACAGACATCCTCCCCCATGGAACTGAGACATCTACTCCAAACCCCTCATTTTAAAGATGAGGAAATAGGCTCAAAGATGCACATGGGTGGCTCGAGGGTTACAGAAGCTTTTGGAACCTCAAAGCTGTTTTCAAAGCTTGAATCTGCCAATTAGTTTTTTCAGCTGAGAAACTGATTTTGTAGCTGCCTAAGAGTTATTAGTAAAAATTGGATGAGATAACATTCCCCCCCAAAACGGTACAGACTGCTGCATAGTATGTTAGTAATGAAAGCTTCTATTGTCAGGAAGTAATACAGGGTAGTGGCTAGTGCATCACTGTAGATCCAGACTGCCTCTGTTGCAAAACTGGCTTTACTTGCCCCTAACTCCATGACTGGGGCAAGTTATTTAAGTGTTCTGCGCCTCCGTTTCCTTGTCTGTAAAATGAAGGTAATAATAGTAGCCTCCTACTTACAGTATAACAAATTAATAGAAAAATGACTGGCACATTGTAAGTTCAAATGTTAGCCATTCTCAGATTTGTGGCTGTGCTGGGACTATAATTCAGGTCTTTGAATTCCAAGCCCAGTTATCTTTACTAACACCATTCATCCAGATACTTAGACCAGTACCTCAAGCTTAAGCTCCCCCTTTTTGAGGTTCAGAAGAGGACACTCGTTCATTTTCTTTAAATCAAAATCTCAACCTATCTACCGTATCATCATGGAAGTCCAAGAACATTGTAGCTCTGCCTCCATTGAGAGGTTAATAGCAAAGCCAAATGTAAGGAAAATAGTTATATTTAGGGATAGATTGAAGAGTAAAGGCACTGGAGAAAGAAAGGATATTCCAGAGGTTATGGTGTAGGAAAACTAAATATCAATTTGAAAAACATGGGAAATATTATTATTACCTAGGTATTGGTTATGTATCATTAGTAACCATTGGTAGTGTCAGACCAGGAGATGATACCACCTTCCAATACTGTAGAAAACACTAGACTATAAGCACATTGAAGGCAGGAACTGTCTTGTGCATTTTCATTACCTATTATCTAGTACAAACAAATACACAGTGCTTGAATTAGGCACTAAAATTTGGGATAGACCCTTTAAGGGTAGACGCTGAAAGACCTGGTAATAATATATCTGGATTACTCATAGCAATCCAAGGAGATGAATAAAACCTGAAAAATGGGAAGATTGAATTTCTCAACAATATAATTGAAAGGAAAAGGATAATGAACACTAGTCTGGCAATGAGGGCATTCTCAGCAATATTCAGGAGTGCAGGAAAAAGAAAAGACAAGGAGGATAGGGCAAACAATGATTAAACAACAAGATGCAAGATGAGGAGTGAGAAAAATAGCTCAGAGCAGTCTGAGCTAAGAGAGGTATGGAAATTTTATCAGGCCAGAAAGACAGGAGTGTGGGACTTCAGTCATGCCTCCCCCCAACTCCACCCCTAGCCATGATGCCCAGGGGCAGTTGTCTAAAAGCATTTTTTTTTCCTGACTACCTTCCTCACCCATTATCTTCATGTTTCTGGAATTTATGATAGAAAGAATAATGTATAGCCAATCAGTAGTTTATGTTATTTTAATGTAAATTCTTGGTAAACAATTTAGGAACTCCCTTTTCTTTTCCTTAAAAACCCACTCGTGGTAGGTGTGGTGGCATGCACCTATTGTCCTAGCTACTCGGGAAGCTAAGATAGGAGGATCGCTTGTATTCTGGGCTGTGGTGTGCTATGCTGACCAGGTGTCTACACTAAGTTCAGCATCAATATGGTGAGCTCCTGGGAGTGGGGGAGACACCAGTTTGCCTAAGGAGGCGTGAACCAGCCCAGGTTAGGTCAAAACTTCCATGCTGATCAGTAGTAGGATCATGCCTGTGAATAGCCACTACACTCTAGCCTGGGCAACAGAGAGAGACCCTGTCTCTAAAAACAAAAATGAAAAACCCAGGCCAGGCGCGGTGGCTCACGCCTGTAATCCTAGCTCTGGGAGGCCGAGGCGGGTGGATCGCTCGAGGTCAGGAGTTCGAGACCAGCCTGAGCAAGAGTGAGACCCCCGTCTCTACTAAAAAAAAATAGAAAGAAATTATCTGGCCAACTAAAAATATATATACAAAAAAAAAAATTAGACGGGCATGGTGGCTCATGCCTGTAGTCCCAGCTACTCGGGAGGCTGAGGCAGTAGGCTCGCTTAAGCCCAGGAGTCTGAGGTTGCTGTGAGCTAGGCTGATGCCACGGCACTCACTCTAGCCCGGGCAACAAAGTGAGACTCTGTCTCAAAAAAAAAAAAAAAAAAAAAAAAAGAACCCACTTGTAAATGCTGCTAATCAGAGCATATATTCTCTGAGGCAACTTGAATTTATGCTCCCAGGTTGCAGATCTTAAACTTGGCCCTGTAAGGCTGATGGCAGGCACCCCTCCCCTCCCTAATGAAGAAAAAGAAGAAGCCCACGAGACCTGCCAAAAACAATGCCTGCAAGGCCCAGCTAAGTTAAAAAATAGCCACACCTGGATGGTTACCCTGATAAGGGTCTCGGTTCCTGGAATCCATACATACCACCAGCCCCTCCTAGTTCTCAATACCCACCCTAAAACCATAAAATTCCTAACTCTTCGAGCCGAAAAACCCCCATCCCCCAGCTCTAAAACATATATAAGCCCACACAAAACTTCTGGGTGGTGCGACTTCTCAGGCCCCTCTCTCAGGACCCCGTGAACCTCGCCCGGGAGCACTCAAATAAAGCCTCGTTGCTTACCCCTTTCAACTCTGCTTGTCTTTCTTTCTCTGGCGCCGACCATATTTACAGGCCCAAATAAACTTTCTACTTATTTTAAGTTTGCCTCAGTTTTCTTTTTTTTTTCCCTTTAGGTAGAAGCATCTGGCCTAAGTCAGCAGGATTCAGAGAGACTCCCCCTGGTGTTTCTCTCTAAAAGCGGTGCTTGGTACCATCATTAACTCACAGTGTTTGTCTTTGGAAGTCCCATCAGGTGTTGTAGATGATTCCTACTGAAATCTAGACCTTATCCTACTCTTTGGTTGAAGGTCTAGACTTTATTTGGGCTGTTCCTTCAAACCTTCCCTTTTTAGAATGGAGTTTTTTTGTCTTTACTCTGTAGGTAAGAGATTTGGGTTACAGGGAAAAAAACTGCCTTTTTTTATTTCTGTCTATGCCTCACAGCTGAAGGCTTGGATTAAGGCTTTCTGCCTCTGCCTCAGGACTGGAGGTTCAGGTCAAGGTCAGGCACAGAGCATTGCATAGAACTTTTGCTTTTTCGCCTCTGTCTCACAGCAGAAGTTTTGGGTCAAAGGACTGACAGTTTGGCATCAATGGTTTCATTTTACATAGCATGCTTTTAAGATTGCAATTGTTTTCTACTGTGTGATATTCACACTTTGCTTTTCATTTGTGATCAATTCCTATTAGTTCCAAACTGAAAAGCATATGAGGGTGAGTTCTCTTGCTCCAAAGAGGCAGTTTGCTCCCTCTGACCCTTTCGAGTATTCCAGGTGACTGGAGACTTTGCAGAGGTGTCAGGGCTATGGCCCAGGACGTGAAGCAGCCTCATAAGGCATTCCTAATCAGAATAACATTCTCCTGGATGGGTACAATATGTGAGAGTCTGGTCCCCCATACCCTGAGCACTCTGCTGCCACTTGGCAGTTAGAGACAGTCTGAGACACATTTAAAAAGGAGCGATTCATGACTCTTGGGTGACACCTAGAGGAGTGACGTTCATAAGCACCACACTTTGACCCTAAACACATTCCCCACCTTGGTCGCTTTTGAAAAGTTCCTAAATTATGGGAAATCAAGCTTCAAAATCTGAGCACTCTTTTAGAAATACCAGCTGGATTTACATACACTATGGGGCATCCTCTTGTAAATATCAAGGGAAGTGGACCTGCCTAACCCAGGATGGTCCTAAGCAGCAATGGCCAAAATGGGGGTCCTCTGAAATGCCTAAAATAATTCATCTACAAACACAATTGGAAAACGCTTGTGTTAGAACCAGACAAACTGAATGGGAGACCTACTTTATTTTGTCCTGGTTTGAGTCAATTAAAACCCCTTTTTGAATATGTTTGATCCCTCCATTTGCCTCCTATTTTATTTGCATGATTTTTGCTGGGAAAAATGTAAAACTTCATTGGCCTTTTAGAAAGCTTAAAATTTCCTCAAATGGGCTCCTCTAAGATTTGTTCTTCCATTTTATGCTCCTAAATTTGCCTCAGTTCTTTTTCCCTTTAGATAGGAGAAAGAACTGAAGAAAACATTTCAGAATCCCATGTACATATAAAGCAGAGAACAGCAGCTCTTCTACTAATAAAGATTGTTTTGTGGTAGAGAAAAACAGCAATGTTGATAGTGAGCCCTAGAAACATGCTATCATCTGAGGGATGTGTAAAGAAATGTCACTTTACTTAATAAGTAAAACCCAAAACTTGGGGGTTTAGCACTGATGGGGAATCTCCTGATGGGGAGAAGAGCTAAAAAAAAACATAGTCCTGGCTGGGTGCAGTGGCTCATGTCTTTAATCCCAGTACTTTGGGAGGCAAAAGTGGGAGGATCCCCTGAGCCTAGGAGTTCCAGAGTAGCCGGGACAACATAGTAAGACCCCATCACTACCAAAAAAAAAAAATTAGCCCAGCGTGGTGATGTGCGTCTGTAGTCCTACTAACTCAGGAGGCTGAGCCAGGGGGATCACTTGAGCCTGGGAGTTGGAGGTTGCAGTGAGCTGACCACATTACTGCACTCCAGTCTAGGTGATACAGCAAGACACTCTCTCTCTCTCTCTCTCTCTCTCTCTCTCTCTCTCTCTCTCTCTCTCTCTCTCACACACACACACACACACACACACACACACACACACACACACAAGTACATAGTCCCTCGTACGATGCACACAGGCTTTGGAGTCAGAATTGGGCTCCAACTCTGGCTCTACTGCACATAATACACATGCCTGGTCTTAAGTAAGTTACCTAACTGTGGACCTGGTGCATTTTCTGGCGGAGTAGTTGTTCAATGAGTGTGGAATGAGTGAATCTTTCTGAGAGGTAATGTATAGTTGTTAAAAGCATGAACAATCCAGTTTACCTGGATTTAAAACCCAGCTCTACCCATATTAGCTAATATCCTCCAGCAAATTACTTAATCTCTCTCCACAGCATAGCTTTCCCATATGTAAAATGGAGGCAATGATAGTTCATACATCATCTAGTTGTTGTCAGGATTAAATGAGTTTATACTTGTAAAGCAGTTAAAAGGTGCCTGGCACAAAGAGGTATATTAATGTTTAATAAAATATTGGTTTCAATTTCTTTATCGGTAACCTGGGGATCATAATACTAAACTTACTGCAAGGGTTCAAATGCTGTATGTAGAGTGCTGAAAAGGAGATGCTCAATAGAGTTTATTTCCCTTCCCCTCCACTCTCACCCCCCACCTCAGCCCTATTAGCTTGGAAACCCTGTCTGATTACTGCTGCCACTGCCGTCAAGGCACTATTGCTCAATTTGGTGTAATTGATTCCTTGATTTTCTTGATTCCTAGGAAATTCCTTGATTTCCTTTGGCTCAAAGGAAACTCAAAATGAGTTTGCTAGAGTCCAGGAGAAAATAAAAGGAAAACAACCCCAGAGGAGCAGCTGATGTGAACCCTGTCCCAAATCTCTTGGCACTCCAGGGGGGAAAAATGGTGTCAAGGAGATTCTGGCCTGTTTTTGTTTGTTTGGTTGTTTTTTTATGGACTGCTTCACGAATTTGTGTGTCATCCTTGAGCAGGGACCATGCTAATCTTCTCTGTATCATTCCAATTTTAGTATAGTTGCTGCCAAATTGAGCACAGATTCTGGCTTTTTAATACTTCAGTTTGTCTCCTTACTTCCTCTTCTAGGATCCCACAAAACATCAACTGGCCAATTAGCTACAAAGTCAAGTTCTTCACTGTGTTCAGAAAAAGGAAGAGGGAGGCGGAGCACTTACTCCCAAGGGATACTAAGTAGAATGGAGAAAACTCAAGGGTAAACTCTATGTGGGAGCCAAGACTTGCTGGTTTATTAAGGTCTAGATCAGGGGTCAGCAAACAATGGCCCTCAGCCGAATCAACACATGACCTGTTTTTGTAGATAGTTTTATTGGAACCCAGCCACACTCAACAGCCACACACATTGTGTATTTGTTTGTGTATTGTCTCTGGCTGCTTTCATATTACAGTGGCAGAGTTGAATAGTTGTGGCAGAGACTGTATGACCCCTGGTCCCTTACAGAAAAAAAACTACAAACCTCCAGTCTAGATAATTCACTCAAGATCATATTTTCAGTATCTTCAGTGAAGAAAATTCTTCACCTTCATCAAATCCTCTAATCCATTGCTTCTCGATCTTTTTTTTTTCTTTTTTAAATTTTTCTGAGACAGGGTCTCTCTCTGTCACCCAGGCTAAAGTGCAGTGGCATCATCATAGCTCACTGCAATCTCAAACTCCTGGGCTCAGGTGATCCTCTTGCCTCAGCCTCCCTAGTATAGTGGTAGCATGAACCACTACTCCCAGCTATTTTTCTTTTTTGTAGAGATGGGATCTCGCTCTTGTTCAGGTCTCCCGCCTTGCCAAACTTCTTACCTCAAGCAATCTCCCCGCTTGCTTGGCCCTCCCAAAATGCTAAGATTACAGGTGTGAGCCACCATGCTGGCCTGCTTCTCAATCTTTAATGTGCATGCAAATCACTTGAGGATCTTATTAAAATGCAAATTCTGATTCAGTAGGTCTGGGAGGAAGCCTGAAGTTCTGTATTTCTGACAAGCTCTGGTGTATACCAATATTTCTGGTTCCTGGATCAACTTGATCTCCTCAATTATCTCTTAGCATTTCTTCCCTCATTATATGGCTTAATTCCTCTGGTTCATCAGTAAAATCACTCCTATACAAACATCAACTGCCTTTCCTTCCTTTATCTCTGTTGTTCTCACCTGACAAAAACCCAGCCTTGGATGAACCCAATATATACCTTCTCCTTGTCTACCAATGCAGCTCTACATTACAGGAGAAAAATCATTAGACCCATGTCTCTAAATTAATGGTCAGCAACATCAGACAGGCCCTAACTAACCACTGCCCAGCAATCTCCCAATGTTTTTCTGTCACGTTCTCTCTCCCACACCCTCAATGACCGTTCTACACCTCTTCTTGCTCCTCAAACCTCTCATTCTTCCTTCCCATTCATTTTCAGCAGGTGACCCTGAGTCAGCTTTGTTGAGTGCCTACCTCCCTGTATCAGTTAAGTAACTCCTGTTTTAAAACAGAGTTTCTCAACAGCAGCACTATTGGCATTTTAAATAAGTCTGTGTTGTGGGGGATTTTTCTGTGCCTTAGAGGACATCAGTAGCATCCCTGCTCGCCACTCACTAGATGCCACTAACACCCACTGCCAGTTATGTCAATCAAAAATTTCTCCAGACATTGCTAGATATCCATTGAAGACTAAAATCTCCCCTAGTTGAGAACCACTGGCTTAAATCAACAGAACTCAATTCTAGCTAACTTAAAAAGGGGATTTATTGAAAGAGTAATGGAGTAACTCATACAAAGACTTTGAGTACGATAAGAATTCCAGGGGCAAGAGAGCTTGGGATTTCTTTCTAGAAGTTTAGGTTATTTCCCTCTGTCTTTTGGCATTCCTAATTAAGTTTCAAATTCTCAGCAATAAGAATCTAAGTCCTGTTTAGGTCAGGTATTCACTCCTGTGGCCAGGAGAAGAGAATCCGTAACCAGAATCAAGCTGGGGAGAGGTGCTCAACAGAACACCGTGCTTCCCTCATATTCTGATCTATTTTCAGCTAAAGTGACATAAAACCTGACTACAGAGGCTTCAATAAACTGGAGTTTATTTTTCTACGATAAAAATAAGCCAGGAGATAGGCATTGTTGGCGTTGGCTCAGCTGCTAAGTAGGATCATCACAGCCTCTTTACATTTTTTAGCTCTGGCTTTTCATCTTCAGGCTTACTGCCTCAGGCTGGAAGACAGCTGTCAGGCTTCCTGACATGAATCACTCAAAAATAGGGAACACATGGGGTAGGGTATGAGGCAGGGAGGAGGCAGAAAAAGACCTTTTGCGTGAGAAATTTCCTCTCCTTTTTTCAGCAAAGGAAAAACTTTCCAGACTGGGGTGGGGGGCCTGGTTTTTGGGATGATTCAAATGCATTACATTTATTGTGCACTTTATTTGTTATTATTACACTGTCTGTTGCCATTCACTGATAGGGTTTTGATATGAGTCTGCAAGCAATTGATTTATTATGGTCTCTGTGTAGTCAAACCTCTCTGCTAACGATAATCTGTATTTGCAGCCACTCCCGACCACCTCAGCTCCACCTCAGATCATCAAGCGTTAGATTCTCATAAGGAGCACGCAACCTAGATCCCTCACATGTACAGTTTACAGTAGGATTCTTGCTCTTATGAGAATGTAATGCTGCTGCTTATCTGACAGGAGGCGGAGCTCAGGCAGTGATGCGAAGGATGGGGAGCTGCTATAAATACAGATGAAGCTTCACTCACCTCCTGCTGTGCAGCCCTGTTGCTAACAGGCCACAGCTGGTACCGGTCTGCAGCCCAGGGGTTGGGAACCACGGGGTTGTATGACCATTCTCTTAGCTACAAGGTATGATAGGAAAGTTAGTGTCTGGCAAAGGGTAAGGCAGGAGTCATGCTTGAGTTAGACCAATTATGATTGATCCCCTGGGACTGGGCACATTGCTACTCCCACACCAAAATTGGGTTCCATTAAGAAGGAAGAAGTGAGTCTCCCTGTTAGTTAGGCAACAGCACAGTGTTTGCCACATCTTCCCAATATCAAATCCACAGACACACATGATTCTGTACCCATTTCTTCTTTCTTTCCTTCTGTAACAACAAAAGGCAGTCGTCCCTTTACCTGCACACCTCTCAGACCTTCATTCCCTCATATGGGTATTCCCTTTCTTTCCTACATGATTATTCTTCCCCTGGCTATAGAATCACACACCAGGCATACAAATATTCTAAAGGACGGTCTTCTATCTCTTAAAAATCCCCTTCCTTATCGATAAAGAGATGTGATGAAGCAAGTAGAGTAAAATGTTAATCAGAAAATTTAGTCATTTTACTGCAAACTTCTTTCAACTTTTCTGTATCTTTAAAACTCTCATAATGTAATGTTGGAAATAAAATCTCTTCCTTTACCCCAAATCACCCTCCAACTTGGTTTCCCTGCTTATTGTTCAAATTCGTTGAAAAAGTTCCTTTCCCTACTTTCTTTTACTCTCAATTTTTGCCAGTCTGTCTTCCACCTCCACCACTTCTCTGAGATTGCTCTTATTGAGGTCACCTTTGAATGGACAATTTTCTGACCTCACCTTACTCAGCTGTTCAGCAGCATTGTTTGCTACTGACTTCTCTCTCCTTGAAACATTTTCCTCTCTTGGCATCTCACACCACTTTTTTTCTGGTTTTCTTTCTACCATTCTAGATACTTCTTTTTAGGCTCCTTTGCCAGCTTCTTCTCCATTACCCAACATCTAAAAGATAGAATGTCCCAGGGGTTGGTTCTGGGACCTCTTATCTGTCCACAGTCAATTTTTTCACAGGGACACTGTTGGTATTCTTGTGTGAAACACTTCTATATTGGGCAGGATTCCCCATGCATTGCAAGATGTTTTACATTTCTAGACCCTACCCACCAAATGCCAGTAGTGGGCCCTTTGTCCCTCAGTCAATGTGACAACCCAAATTGCTTTCAAACACACTCTCTAGAGAAGTGATACTTCTCCAAGATGGTTCTTAACCATCTTGTCTGTCATTTGGTGATGTCAACCAGTCCATGGTCATATAGATACATACGCATATGTACAGTATATGCTAATTCTCAAACGTCTCTGGCTCAAACATCTCTTGGGAAGCTTAGACTGCCTCAAACTATTTACATTTCCATTTGGATGGCCTATGGTGGAAACTCAATAAATATTTGATGAATGAATAATTAACTATCTTAGCATCCCCCCTTTTGTCTAAAATTAAATTCTTGATCTTTTCCTGCCTGTTTGTGCACAAGAGAGTGTGCTTCTCAGATGCCCCTCTTCAAGAAAGGACTGGCTGCCTACCTGTGAGGAGTGTGCTTAGCTGACAGACTCCAGCTGTTACCTGCTTTAGGGTCCACTTCGGCTTTAGACCCAAGGTCATACTCTTCTTGGCATGCAGCTTAAGTCATACTGTTCTCGGGGAAGTTTCCAGACAATGAGTGAACAAGATGGTAGTACACAGGACTAGTCCAACACAGAGCCCCTCTAACTGGCAGTTTTTTGCTCTGGAGCTCCCCCATTGAGGGGTTACATAATTACCTTCGAACTCCCTCTGCACAATCTGCTCCTGCCCCTTTTCCTTTTTCCCTGATAAACCTAACTCTGTCTCAGCATCTGTTTCCCAGACAACCTACTCAGCACTCTTTTTTTTTTTTTTTTTCTGAGACAGAGTCTTGCTCTCTTTCCAGGATATATAGTTCAGTAGCATCACTGTAGCTCACTGCAACCTCAAACTCCTGGGCTCAAGCACTCTTCCTGCCTCAGCCCCCCAAGTAGCTGGGACTGCAGGCATGCCTCACATGACTCCCAGCTAATTTTTCTATTTTAGTAGAGACAGAGTCTCACTCTTGCTCAGGCTGGTCTCAAAATCCTGAGCTCAAGGAATCCTCCCGCCTCGGCCTCGCAGAGTGCTAGGATTACAGGCATGAGCCACTGCACCTGGCCTCAGCATTCTCTCTATTCTTTTTATTTCAATAAAGAGTATGTACCCAGTTGCTCAAACTAAAACTCTACGAGTCATCTCTGATTCTGTTTTCCTTCGTACCACATATCTAATCCAATAGCAGGTTCTGTTGATTCTATCTCTAATACACATAATCTCTGCCATCCCACCCCCTCTCTTTCTCGCTCTCTCCCCCCTCCTTCCCTCTCCTTCTCTGTCTTCTCTCCTTTTTTTCTCTCTCTCTTTCTTTCTCCCTCCCACCCCAACCCAGTCTAAGTCACCATCATTTCTCAATAGAATACTACAAATAGCCTCTAATTTAGTGTCCTCCCACTTTGGCCCCCTTAGGATCTGTTCTTCACATACCAGTTGAGGCAATCCTTTAAAACATAGCACTACTCCACTTGAAAACAATAGTTTCTAATCTAAACTCCTTCCTGTGTCTGCCAAGCCACTACATGATGTCTCCTATCTTTCTGTCCATCCTCATTTCTCACTACATTCATTCTCAATCACTGTACTTTAGCCATGTCGGTATTTCTGTTCTTTGAAACCATTCCCACTTACAGCCTTTGCCCAAGCTGTGTTCACTTCAGTAAACCACTATTTCCCCTACACTTTGCATGGCTGGATTCTTCTCATTCACTGTTAGTCAAGTGCCACTGTCTTCGAATACCCACTCTGACCACTCCATCTAAAGTAATTTCCCTTTGCAAGGAAGATGAGACTGGAAAAAAAAAGAAAGAAAGAAAGAAAGAAATAGTAATTTCCCTCCCCTCTCTCCCATTACTCTCTCTCTAATAGTGTATGGAGGTGGGTGGGTGTGTACTTTTTTCCTTAATTGCTTTTTGTCTGTCTCTCTCACTAGCCCATAAAATCCATGAGGGTATAGACCATACTTGGTTTGTTCATTTCCTAGAACCCAGCACAGTGTCTGATGCATAATAGTAGACAATCAACGCATACGTGTTGAATGAATGAATGAATGAAAAAAATTACCTAATTATCTTAGGTGCTTATAGTGTTTTGGCAAAAGGATTTGATTTTTGTTTTTTTTTTCCTTTAGAAAAAGAACAGATATTTTATCTTCTGCCTGCTGATATTACAGTGACCAACATATAAGAGATAAATGTTAATAACAGTAAATCATAATATCTAGATCCATGTTATAATAGCCATAATTTCAAGAGTCTCTTAATTAAAAATTAAACTATTCCTACCAAAAAGGTTTATAATATCTTAAGAACAATAATCCTACTCCTTCTTAGCAATCTTACAAACAAACAAAAAAACACCAAAAACCCCCAAACCAAAAAAAGATAAAAAGAACAATAAACTAGAAACAAAATAGGAGGAATCCTGAAGCATATATTTCAATGGACTATAAGAATGTAGTGAGAACAAGGCCAAGCATGGTGGCTCAATCCTGTAATCCTAGCACTCTGGGAGGCTGAGGTGGGAGAATTGCTTGATCTCAGGAGTTTGAGACCAGCCTGAGCAAGAGTGAGATCCTGTCTCTACTAAAAATAGAAAAATTAGCCAGGCATGGTGGCACATGCCTGTAGCCCTAGTTACCCAAGAGACAGCGGAGGCAGGAGAATAAATAAAAATAACATGCTTCTCTAACTTTTATGATTTCTTTTTTTGTGGGGTTGGGGAATGGGGTCTCATTATGTTGCCCAGGTTGGAGTGTAGTGGCTACTCACAGGCGGAATCACAGCACACTACAGCTTCAAACTCCTGGGCTCAAGCAATCCTCCCACCTCAGTAGCTGGGATTATGGGCATGTCCCACTGTGCCCAGCTATGATTCTTTTTAAAGCTCTATTAACGAAGACATTTTTTTATGATATCATGAACTCACCCAAACAACCTTATCATTTTGCAATGCCATAAAGATTGTATCTTCCCATTCCCTATCCCAGATTGCAGTTCTGAGATGAGGTTAACACATGATGTCACAAAGGGATGATACAAAAAGATGCACAAGGGCTTACAGTGGAATGGAGGAACAAGTTGTTATTCTAAGGTGTTAAAGAAATTCATGATGTCATAAAGAGTGTAGCCAAGCAATCTTCAAGAGTGGAAGGGAAGACTGTTAGTAGAGTTCATGACATCACAAAGAGAGGGGTAAAATTTGACGTCTTAAAGGGATGGTCAAACTCTGAAATCATCAGTGGGTGGTGCACAACAGGAGGAGGGTTGGGTCCATATTTGGGAAGTCTGTGATCAGTGATATCATAAGGGGATAGAACAGTCATTCATTCCTTCAAGTATGATAACAGAAAAATGTGAATGTTTTAGAACAAAGATCACAGACTGTTGTCCAGGGGTAGAATCTGGCCCATAGACATGTTTTTTTGGCCTGCACGCAAGGCTTTATAGTTTTTTTCCTCCCAATTAGTTGCCAAATTTAGAATTTCTAGGCAGGGAATGGTGGCTCATGCCTGTAATCCTAGCACTCTGGGAGGCCGAGGTGGGTGGATAGTTTGAGCTCAGGAGTTCGAGACCAGCCTGAGCAAGAAAAGAAATAGAAATAAATTAGCTGAACAACTAAAAATATATATAGAAAAAATTAGCCAGGCATGGTGGCACATGCCTGTAGTCCTAGCTACTAGGCTGAGTCAGTAGGATTGCTTGAGCCCAGGAGTTTGAGGTTGCTGTGAGCTAGACTGACACCACAGCACTCTAGCCTAGGCAACAGAGCGAGATTCTATCTCAAAAAAAAAAAAAAAAAAGAATTTCTGTAACAAAAGCCAGGATTTCTGGCTTCTCTTGAATATATTGGAGTTCTGACAACCTTTGGCCTGCATTCCTACCTGGCAACAGCTGCCTTGAGCAAACTAACAGTTTCCTTCTTTGGACAAGGCAGGTACTCTTAGTTTATAACTTAGTCAGCTTTACTCATACTATCCACCTAGCACTGTAGGCATTTCAGTTTTTGACTCTGGTTTGAGGAATTCCATATAACAAAGAGGTGAGGCAACGTTGAGAAATATGTCATGGGAGGGGAAGGTAACCCTATGACATAAGAAGGTAACCCTATGACCTACATAGCCCTTGGGCAACTCATTGTGACAAGGACAGAAGCAGCAGGATATTTATATCCTGCTATTTTAACCTCAAGAGTATTCTGATCCTGCCACACTGACCCCTGTTATGTTGAAGGAGTTAAGACTGTGCCACCCCAAAATATTCTGCCCTATCATATTGACTATTTTGAATTAAAAGCACTTAAAAGAAACAGCAGGTGAAAGAAGACCACTCTGACCTTCATTTTGTTTCTTAAAAGCAAGAGGTGAAATTCTCACATGAAAGATGTCCTCCCTATAAAGTGACATTCTTATTGTTAAGGATAGGAAAAGAATTCTGTATAAAAAGACATTGTTAAACTAACCCTTCCCTTTCTAGTCACTTCTCTACCCAATTAAATACACTACTCCAAGCACATTTGCCTTATTACATTTTCACAGTTTACTATACTTTGTTCAATTCAGTATATAAGTGATTGACTGTAACTTTTTCTTTGGGTCTTCATTTCCTTATGAGAGCTCCCATGCTATATAAAATTTGTATTAAATAAATTTGAATGCTTTTGTCCTGTTAATCTGTCTTATGTCAATTTATTAATAATTCCCAGACCCAGCCAGGACCCTAAGAGGATGGAGGTGTTTTGCTGCCCCTGCAATATGTTCAAGAGCTTTGTAGTACATGCATCAATCAAGGAATTAAATTTATGAATCAGTGAAACTTGATTCATAAAATATTTTCCAAGAAAATTTACCAATATTGGCATAATTTTTATTATATATTTGTTGCCAAATATCCTTGGGCCAGGAATCTTATTAACCTCAAGTGGTGTAAATCATGATGTCTCCAAAGGATGTAACATCAGCAAATATTTGTCCTTGAAGCATCTTATTGTCCTTACTGCCCATATGCCTCAGCTTAACCTGCTTCTTTTCTTAGAATGGCCTTCTCTTTCACTAAATTCCTAGTTATTCTTCAAAGAACAGTGGAGAAATTACTTCCCCTAAACACACCCTCAGAGCATTAAGAAATAACTCTTCCATTAGGCTTCCAAAGAACTTTGAAGACACCTTTATTACATAATTTATCATACTGCAGTAGGTTTTTTTTTTAATTTATCCATCTCCTTTGGTAGAATTAAAGATTGTGAGTTATTTAAAGACTGTATTTCACTGTGTGCAAGTACAGGCATAGAAACGTACTAGGTATGGGATGGGGCCATGATGGGCCATGATATTATGTAACTAAGAGTTATCATAAGGTTCCCCTAGAAAATACTAAAAATAAAACAACTAAAGAAACTAACAAAATACAAAAATTATTTAAAAAGTAAATTAGAAAGTTTCCATAAGGGGCTGGGCATGGTGGCTTACACCTATAATCCTAGCACTTTGGGAGGCTGAGGCTGGAAAATTGCTAAAGGATAGGAGTTCGAGACCAGCCTGGGAAACATAGAAAGACATTGTCTCTACAAAAAATTTAAAAAGTAGTCAGGTGTGGTGGTGTGTGCCTTTAAAGTGCGCCTTTAGTCCTAGGTACTCTAGAGGCTGAGCCAGGAGGATCATTTGAGCCTGGGAGTTGGAGGTTGCAGTGAGCTGTGATCACACCACTGCACTCCAGCCTGGGCAAAAGAGAGAAACCCTTTCTTAAAAAAAAAATAAATAAATAAATGTAAAAGTTTATAAAGTAAAAACATTATAATAAGCTAAGGTTAATTTTTTATCAAAGAAAAATTTTTTTATGAATTTAGTGTAGCCTAAGTGTACAGTGTTTATAAAGTCTATAGTAGTGTACAGTAGTGTCCTAGGCCTTTACATTTACTCACAGACTCACCCAGAGCAACTTCCTGTCCTGCAAGCTCCATTCATGGTAAGTGCCTTTACAGGGGTACTACTTTTTATCTTGTATGCTGTATTTTTACTGTACCTTTTCTATATTTAGATACACAAATACTTACCCTTGTGTTACAATGGCCTACAGTATTCCATACAGTAATATGCTGCACAGGTTTGCATACCATACAGCCTAGGTGTGTAGTAGGATAGATCATCTAGGTTTGTGCAGGTACACTCTGTGATGTTCACACAATGATGAAATTGGCTAAAGACATGTTCCTTAGAACACATACCTATTCTTAAGTGACGCATGACTGTAAATATAGGGCTTGGTACTATCCGCGGTTTCATGTATCCACTGGGGGTTGTAGAATCTATCCCCCTCAGGTAAGGGGGGACTACTGTAGTTATTTCATCCCTGGAATTAGAAACACAATAGGGTTCTATAGTGAGTTCAAAATACCTACATACCAGAACAAAGTCTTTATGAGAGCCTCGGAGATTTTCTAATAGTTGCTGCCTCCTTTCCCAACCTCACCAGCTCCGTTGTTTTTCCTGTTGTCCCATGCACTTTCCTCTGCAGTAAAATCTTACACTTATATGCCAAGTTTTCTCAGTCTTCAAGAGGCTCTCACTTTTCTGTCAATTCATATTCTTTATATTTGTCAAGGCTGAATTCAAAATTAGTCCTTTGCAGGAAGTCTTTTGATGGTAAATACTTTCTGAGGCTCTCACAATAAAAAGCAGATTTCTATTGAATCATAGAACATTAGGACTAGACACCAACTAGTCCATCCCTCATTTTACAAAGGAGAAAATAGAGGCTAATATTGATAAAGTGGTTTACCAAGATCAGACATCTAGCTGAGATCAAAGTCAAGATCATGTGATGAAGAATTATGCTCTGCTGTTTTCTATACCCCAAGCCATTGTGTGCCTGTTGGTTATTATGTAGCAGCAAACAATATTGTGCTTAGCTTAATAAACAGTTTTCTTCCTTTACACAGTTCCCTTTGAAGAAAATAAAGCCCTAACATTTGTTGTGATTTGCTTTGAGGGATTACAAGATTTTATCTTAAGCTTTGGGTTGTAATAAATAAAATTTTAAACAGCTTTAAATATTACTTGTGAAATACAAAAAATTTGAGTAAAACTTTCTGAAAGATGAAAATTTTCTAATTTTATAATTCAACAAGACTCTTAGGCAGAAAAGGGGGAATCTTAAAATGCCTTTATTTAGACTTAAGAATTATAACAGGATTTTCTTTGTGAAAGAAAAACCATAAGGGGCAAGTTTTTAGGACTTGAGGTTGTTTTTTTTTTATAATTGATGGGTTATTAACATAGTGGCAATTAAGGTCCTCTGACACATTGTACCTTATTCTTGTATAACACCATTCATCTAAAGATTGTAGATGAATTTTAATCTTGTCTATAATTGTCACATAATTCACTAATTTTAATTTATTTCTCTTATTTTTCAGATGGGCAAATAAAAATTTTCAAATATAAGATACTCTCAAAATCTCTGCATTGCTTGTTCTTTATCTCACCAAGCCCATGTTTGAATATGGCTTATAAGTGTCCTCTAATTCAAATTTAGCCTTGCCTGTAACAGGAGTGATGATACCATTAGGTTAGCTGCCAGTTCAGGGTCTATGAGACTGTTTCCCTAAACCAAATAAGCTGAGGTTACCCGACTCCAAAGCAATCACCCACCATCCTCTCAGGCATTCTTCTCACTTACCCAGCTCTTTTTTTAATAATTGTGGATACTGTAAGGTTTTTTGGAGTGGCCAGCGCCAGAGAAAGAAAGACGAGCAGAGTTGAAAGGGATAAGTAAAGAGGCTTTATTGGAGTGCTCCCGGGTAGGGGCACGAGTCCCAAGAGAGGGACCAGGGCGAGGTTCCCAGGTCCCGGGAGAGAGAGAAAGAGAACTGAGAAGTCACCCTGCCCAGAAGTCTGAGTGGGTTTATATATGTTTTTAGGGCTGGCGGTGGGGGTTTCTTTGGCAGAAAGATTTATGGCTGGGAGAGCAAGGAATTTTTGGTTGCAGGTGTGGAGAAATAGGAGGGGCTGGTGGTATGTGTGGACTCCAGGAACCATGAGGGACTCCAGGAGCCAAGACCCTTGTCAGGGTAACCATCCAGGTGTGGTTATTCTTTTAACTCAGCTGAGCCTAGCAGGCATTGTTCTCAGCAGGTCTCGTGGGCTTTTTCTTTTTTTTCATTAGGGAGGGGAGGGGTGCCCACCACCAGCCTTACAGGTACAACTCACCTTGCTCTTGACCAGTGAGAGTTTACCAACCAGTTTTTTTGGAGATAGGGTGGCAATGATTATAGCTCACTGTAACCTCAAATTCCTGGGCCAAACAATCCTCTTGCCTCAGCCTCCTAAGTAACTAGGACTACAGGCATGCTAGGCTAATTTTTTTATTATGATTCTCTGTAGAGATGGGGTCTCACTATGTTGCCCAGGCTGGTCTCGAGCTTCTGGGCTCAGGCAATCCTCCCACCTCTGGCCTCCCAAAGCCCGGGGATTACAGGTGTGAGCCACCTGACTGGGCCTCACCAGCCAGTTTTGATTCAGCTTCCCCTGCTTTGCCTTTGGGCCCCCTGAGGACCTATGCTCAACCCCTCCTCTCTCTTTCTTAGCTTCTGTCTCCCTCAGGCAGGATACCTGGCTTAAGCAATCATTTAGCCAGTGCCCCTGCTAGACTTGCCCTGGATTAGAGAGGGAAATTTGGATATCCATTATGTCCCTAGGTGTGTCCTGATCCACACCTAGGTATGGAAGGACAAACATCCCTAGATATGGAGTGCTTGGACAGTAAGCAGTAGGTTCTGAATTGGAAATTTTTGACCCCCCCAAAAAGAGAGAGGATGATAATATTATTGAGGAATCTTTGTTGAAATTAACAGTGTAATTGGAAGTGGTGGTGGTCGTTTGCAGCTGTGTTGCTGAAAGTATGGCCTAGGGATCAGCAGAGAGCTAGTCAGAAATTCAGAATTTCAGGCCCCAACCTAGACCTAATGAATGTGAATCTACTTTTTTTCTTTCTTTTTTTTTTTTGTTTTTAGAGATAGGGTCAGGCTCTGTCGCCCAGGCTACAGTGCAGTGGTACAATCATAGCTTACTGCAACCTCAAAATCCTGGCCTCAAAGGATCCTCCTGCCTCAGTGTTCTGAGTAACTGGGACTATAGGCTCACGCCACCATGTCTGGCTAATTTTTAAATTTTTTTGTAGAGACAGAGTCTCACTATGTTGCCCAGGCTGGCCTCAAACTCCTAACCTCAAACAATCCTCCCACCGAGGCCTCCCAAAGTGCTAAGATTGTGAGAGTGAGCCCCCTCATGAATCTACATTTTAATAAGATCCCACCCTAGGCGATTTTTGTGGACACTGTCTATATTAGTCTTCTAGAGTGCCATCACAAAATTCCACAGAGTGGCTTAAACAACAGAAATTTATTTGCTCATAATTCTGGAGGCTGGAAGCCCAAGATCAAGGTGTCAGCAGGTTTGGTTTCTTCTGAGCCCTCTCTCCTTGCATTGTAGATGGCTGCCTTCTTGCTGTGTCCTCACACGGCCCTTTCTCTGTGTGTATATCCTGGTGTCTCTGTGTGTGCCCTAATCTCCTCTTCTTATAAGGATACCAGTCAGATTGGATTAGGGCCCCCACACAGCCTCATTTTAACTTAATCACCTCTTTAAAGGCCCTATCTCCAAATACAGTCACATTTTCAGGTACTGTGGGTTGGGACTTCAACATAGGAATTTGGGGTGTCAGCAGGGAAAGGGGTGCTGGGGACACAATTTTGCCCATAACACTGCCTACGGTAAGTCTGGCTTGATCTACCCTTTCCTTTGAAAGTGTGAGTGACCAGCGCCTGAGAGAGAGGTTTGGGCTACCCACAATGCACAGAAGCTAAATGCCAAATGCTAATCTAGCTATCAACAGAGAGACATCACTGTCATTAAGATTTACATATTTGAAGGTTGGATGCCCTCATTTCTCTCTGTTGACTTACCCAAGAGGCTAGATCCTCCTCAGGTTACCAAGTAAAGTGGAATGTTTACCCCACTCCTAAATGACCCAGTATTTCTCTAGATACCTTAATGCATCCTCTGGTGTTAGAGCATTACCAGCCTGGCAACTCTTCAGTCTCCTTTATCTACTTCTACAAAGCAATCTTATTCCTTTTATTTTCTCAAGGTTAGGGGGCATCTCCCAGTAACACCTAAATAATATGTTATAACAATAGACCAAGCCTGAGCACAATCGAGATCCCATCTCTACAAAAAATAGAAAAATTAGCCAGGTGTGGTGGTGCACACCTGTAGTCCCAGCTGCTCGGGAGGCTGAGGCAGAAGGATCACTTGAGTCCAGGAGTTTGAGGTTGCAGTGAGCTATGATGATGCCACTGGATTCTAGCCTGGGCAACAGGGCAAGATCCTGTCTTAAAAAACAAAACAAAAGAAAACAAACAAAAAACCCACAATAGACCAGTCACATGATCTTATTTAATCCTCACAACAACACTATGCAATAGGTACTATTATCCCCATTTTGCAAATGAGGAAACTGAGGCTCAGAGATGTTAAGTAATTTATTTATTTATTTTTGATACAGAGTCTCACTCTGTCACCCAGGCTAGAGTGCTGTGGCGTCAGCCTAGCTCACAACAACCTCAACCTCAAACACCTGGGCTCAAGCAATCCTCCTGCCTCAGCCTCCTGAGTAGCTGGGACTATAGGCATGCGCCACCATGCCCAGCTAATTTTTTCTATATATATTTTTAGTTGTACATATAATTTCTTTCTATTTTTTAGTAGAGACGGGGTCTCGCTCTTGCTCACTCTGGTCTTGAACTCCTGAGCTCAAACGGTCCACCTGCCTCGGCCTCCCAGAGTGCTAGGATTACAGGCGTGAGCCACCACGCCCGGCCTGGTAATTTATTTAATGTTACACATTTGGTAGTAGAAAGTTAGAATTGAACCAGCTCCACAGCCTGTGGTTTTAGGTCCTGCAATAATACACACCACCTCTTTGGCCTTTCCCTCAGGCAAGCTCCAAACCTGCTTTGCAAGGTATTATTTAATATTTATAGACATGTGATTGACTTGTTTTCCTGCCCCTGCATATGGTTCATATGTCATGTGTCAACCTTATCATTATAATTACTATCATTTCATCATCATTGATTAATATTAGTTGAAAGTTCTCATGGTGTCTGGCAATTTAATTTTAATTCCCTATGTGTAGTTTCTGCCTGCATATTCTTCCTTTAAATAATCACATTGCTAGGAATATAGTATTTCCTTTTGAAAGTGTGACAAACCACAAACAAGGGCTAAGGCATTTGTTTTAGTGCTGGAAGCCTGGGAGGGGAAAGCATTTTTCTCAGTTATTCACCATGCACAAAATCTGAACAATTGGTGCCTGGTGCCCTGCTTTCATACTTCATGCTTCATGTCTTCAAAGATCAAGATAAATCCTTTCAGCCAGAAAAAAAAAATAAATTCAAAGGAACTTAATCTGTGGGTCTATTACTGCTCAGTGTTGAATGACTATGCTTTTATTCTATTCTGACTTCTTTTTAAAATTTAAAATGCTAACATTTTTTCTTAGAATGTAGAGTTTTGCTGCCTAACCTTCAGATCATGGATATTTATATCAGTCAGTAAATGGCAATGTAAAGGAAGACAAATTGTCTTGTATTTGAATTTTGGTTAATAAACTTACCAACTAGGTCACTTTGGGAATGTTACTTTGCTGAGCCTCAGTTAATCTTCCTATTACAATGGGTTAATAAACTCTTAAAGAGTTTTAAATTTTAGATATAAGTGCTAAATAAAATGATATGATGGCCAAGATTTGCTCGAAATAATCCAAGTTTAGGGGGAATGTGGGTGGGTATATAGTTGAAACAAGACTATGTATTGATAATTGTTGAAGCTGGGTGATGAGTACACAGGGATGCATTATACTATCCTCTCTACTCTTCTCTATGTTTGAAATTTTTCAATTAAAACAATGGAAAAAAAATGCCTTGTGGATCTTTGTATTAGCAAATATATGTGGAAGTGCCTTAATCTGGAATAATAGCTACCATTTTTTAAGCATTTACTATGTATGTGCCAGATGCCATTCAGAACACTCTACTCACACTATCTCATTTAATTATCACAGAAGTTCCATGAATAAGGTGTTTTTATGATCCCTATTTTATAGATGAGGCAAATGAGACACAGAGAATCTAAGCCACTCACCCAAGGTCACACAGCTAATAAATACCAAAGTCAGGTTTCAAACCTTAGTTGGCCCCCAGAGCCCATGCTATATTGCCTCTCCCCTGATAAGCATTTGAGTAATGACCAATAATATTTACCATTTTTTGTGTTACAAATCTATCAGGCAGCATTCTAAATGCCTCCTCTAAGTCACCTCTAATTTGTTCACTTCTTCCTTTTCTTCCTTCTGCCCACCATTTAAAAACATCTGTCCTAAAAGTTGGAGAAACAAAATAACACCTTTGAAGCCATTAAGAAGTATTGGTACAAAGCTAGATTGGGAAAATATATTTATTTTCCAGAGCACAGCAGTGTTATTCACAATCACCAAAAGGTGGAAGCAAACCAAGTGTTCATGTAAATGGATAAACAAAATGTAGCATATATGTACAGTGGCATATTATTCAGCCTTAAAAAAGAAATTCTAACATATGCTACGTGATGAACCTTGAGGACATGCTAAGTGAAATAAACTAGTCACAAAAAGACAGCTACTGTATGATTCCACTGTATGTGGTACCTAGAGTACTTAAGTTACAATAATAGAGTAGAATGGTGGTTTGTCATGGTCTGGGAGGAGGTGGGAATGGGGGTTGTTGTTTAATGGGCATAGAGTTTCAGTTTTGCCAGATAAAAGAGTTCTGGAGATTAGGTGCACAATAATCAGAATGTACAGATAATGTCACTAAACTGTACACTTAAAATGGTTAAGATAATTTTTATGTCACATACATTTTGTCACAATTAAAAAATTTTTTAATTAACCAAAGTAGCTAGAATTCAAACTGTGTATAATACATGTTCTTCTATTATACTCTCTAGCAGAGCCTAATAATCCTTGGCTGAGCTCAGCAATGCAATTGCACATTTTAAGATATCAGAAAGTGATAACATAGCCCAAGGTAATATAACATGCTTTTCCACATAAGACTAAATGGTGAACTCTGCTTACAACATCTTTGTTCATCTTTAAGGGTGAATTGGAGCTGTAACACTGATCCCTAGAAATTGGCCTGGGATAAAGCTAAAATCAATGTCAAATTAATTGATGTGTACATTCAATAATCATTCAACAAACGTTAATTGAGCACTAACCACATGCCAGGCATTGTGCTGGACATTGAAACTACCTTTTGATTCAAGAGGAAAGAGGGGATTGATTCAGAAAGAGCAAGGTCTTAGTGCCTGTGGGGCACCAAGCTCTATCCCAGTTTCACATAAATTGTTTCCACTAAGGTACACACCAGCCTGGAGAACGGTGACGTGTTTTTCATTAGGTGTCAAACTGTGAACTAATTACTTTACGAAGTAAGCATCCTATATGCCCATATTTTTTTCCAGTCAGCACAGAATGGGTTTGTCTGCTATTGAAGAATGTTATCTAGGTATACTCCATCTTTCAAACCACATCTATTTCAATACCTTTCTGCTTGACACTTTCTTTTTCAATCACTTTTCCTTGTGACTCCCATCCTTGGTTCCTCTTGAATTCCTATAGCCCTTTGTTCATGCATTTTTAATCACACTTTTCTGCCTTATAGTTTTCTGAGTCTCCTTTTTCATAATCCCTCATGATTGCAGAGGTCACGGGTTGATGTACTTACTCCAGGTATATAATCTCATGTAGGGTGACTAACTGTCCTGGTTTGCCCCAGGCCTGAGGAGGTTGTCAGGATATGAAACTTTCAGTTTTAAAACTGAGAAAAACCTCAGCAAACCTGGTTTAACAGTGTAAGTGCTGTGTCCTGGGGGACTCACACAAACACACACACACACACAGGCTCAGCTGAGCTGGACAGAGCTGAGCTACCAGGTATCTGAGTAGCCAATTAAAAAGCAACAAGCCAAAAATGAAAGTACCAGTCAAGACTTTAATCACTTACCAGCAGCAGGCTAAAGCTGGAGGAAGCATGGTCTTCCTCCTTTTCCATTTTCCCCCATGGAAGCTCGCATGGAACATGGAGGGTCAGGAAGATCAGCACAGACATGTGGGGGTCTGGTTCCCTCCCTACCAAAGGAACCCTGAACAAATGGCTCTTGCAGTTTTATAGACCCTGGGAGGGAGGGCTAGGAGTAGAAAAGTACTGAGTAAGTCAGTGGAGAAAGTGTCTTCAAGCTTTCCCCCTCTCCCATCTCCACCAATAAGGAGGCCTCCACAGAGGCCCCTGAAGAAAGCCCCAGATAAAGACACCTCTGATGAAGGCTCCTGATCTAGCAATGCAGATAAGCTAAGACCATGGCCAGCTAGGGGAGTCCTTGACTGAAGCTCCCTTCAGAGACTGCAGTGCATTGCACTGGCTGTGCATCATGATTGGTGGGGGCAGTGTGCTCTGGGGCGGCCTGCCAGGTAGGTCCTTTGTAATTGCCTACAGTTGTGCCTGAAAAGTCACAAATAGGTTTTTGACCAGGAGCTGGACTCCTTATTGACATATTTATTACTTTTCTTTTAGAGACAGGGTCTCATTATGTTGCCCACACAGGAGGGCAGTGGCTATTTACCACCATGATCATATCACACTATAGTCTTGAACTCCTGGCCTCAAGGATCTTCCTGAGTAGCTGGGACTACAAATGCGTGCCACTGTGCCCAGCTCTTTTTTTTGGTGCCAAAACCTGGTATTGAACCAGGGAACCAGCTCTTTCCTTATTCACACACACACACACACACACACACACACACACACACACCAACAACCCAGTAGGAAATGATCAAAGATTGTGATCAAATGGTCCACAAAGAAATGTAAATGATTTTTAAACACATAGAATGATGTTCAATCTCACTCATTATAAGAGAAAGGAAAATTACACCTGCACTGGGATAAGAATTTTTCTTTTTTTTCGAGATAGAGTCTCACTCTGTTGGCCAGGCTACAGTGCCATGGCGTCAGCCTAGCTTACAGCAACCTCAAACTCATGGGCTCAAGCAATCCTTCTGCCTTAGCCTTCTGAGTAGCTGGGACTACAGGCATGTGCCACCATGCCTGGCTTACATATATATATATATAAAATGTATATATATATATATATATATACATATATATTTTTTAGTTGTCCATCTAATTTCTTTGTATTTTTTTTAGTACAGACGGGGGTCTCACTCTTGTTCAGGCTGGTCTCGAACTCCTGAGCTCAAATAATCTGCCCACCTCGGCCTCTCAGAGTGCTAGGATTACAGGCTTGAGCCACCACGCCCGGCCAAGAATTTTTCACTTAACACACTGTGGTGGAGAAGGAATGGGGAAACAGATACTCTCTCATATCACAGGAGGATATATGTGTACTGCCTCTATGAGAGCCATTTGACAACTTTTATTATAATTATAGATTTAGATATCTCTGACCAGCAAATATGTTCCAGGAATTTATCCTACAGATAGGCTCACACATGCTAAATAACATATACACTAGACCAGAGTCTCTATTCATTGTTTATAATAGCAAAGGATTGGAAACTACCTTAATAGTAAGGGACTGGTTAAAACAAAATATGGTATATTCATACATAAAAATTATATGCAACCATTCAGAAGATACATCGTTAGGTTTTAAAAGTAAACGCAGAACAGTGTGTGCACTATATGACAGTTTGTGTGAGAGTAGGGCAAAATAACGTATATATACTTTTGTGTATAGAAGGGTAGATAAGAAACTAGTAACATTGGTTTTCAGGGAGAGAACTAGGTGTCTGGTAACAGAAAGGGAAAGAGACTATTCACTGTAGTCTCCTAGATCTTTTGAATTTTGAGCCATTTTGGATATATTATCAAAAATTAAAAATAAGCCTGGTGCAGTGGCTCATGCCTGTAATCCTAGCACTTCAGGAAACTGAGATGGGAGGAGCGCTCAAGGCCAGGAGTTCAAGACCAGCCTGACCGAGAGTGAGATCCCATCTCTAAAAAACACAGAAAAATTAGCCAGGGATGGTGTATGACCCTGTAGTTCCAGCTACTTAGGAGGCTGAAGCAGGAGGATCGCTAGAGTCCAGGAGTTTGCAGCTGCAGTGAGCTGTGATGACACCACTGCACTCTAGCTGGGGTGACAGAGCAAGACTCTATCTCAAAAAAATAAATAAATAAAATAAAAACAGAAAACAAGCAAACAAACCAACAATAAAAACATTGGCTCTGATGTCAGACTGCTTGGATTTTAACCTTTTTCCGTCACTTGTTATTTGTGTGACCTTATGCAAATTACTTTATCTGTGTTTTTTTCCTCATCTACAAAATGGGCGTAATGATAGTACCGACTTCAGAGTTGTGAGAATTAAAGAGAATGCAGGTCAAATATTTAGATCGTAGCAGAGACCCTAGAGCTGGACTGACAGAACTCCAATCCTGGCTCTACTCCTGTCAAGTTGTGTGAGAGCCAAGTTATTCAACCTCACTTTTCCTCAGTTTCCTCATTTGGCAAATGGGGATAGTAATCAGATTGTATAAGTATTCACTTAGTTAACACTTGTAACATGCTTATAACAGCATCTGGCATATAGCATGTGCTGTTAAGTGTTTGTTAAATACTGGATATTTATTGATTTTAACAAATACTAGTTATTTGTGTTATAATGTTAGCATTCTTGAAATAAACCCCACTTCGTCAGATTACCTTTCCAGAATTATCTTACCTGCTTTCAATTGCATTCCTATGCTACTGATAATTCCACAAATACATTGCATCTGTTATTTGCACACGGTTCCCACAGTCTGTAATGCTGCTTCCAGCCGTGATGGAGGGAATGTTAGCTGTCCTTCAAGACACAATTCAAAGGTCTCTCCCTCCCTGGAGAAGGCTGCTCTCTCCTCCTAGCTGTCCTGCCCGAGTCTGGCCCTTTCCTACTCTGACTGTGTCCCCTCCCACCCCAGCCCAGTAGGCAAAGTAGGTAGCAACAAATGCTTGTCAAATGGATAAATGAGTAACAGAGCACTGACATTCTGTGCCATCAAAAGGATCCAAAAAAGTGAAAGTTTTCTGTTGTGCCCTGTTTCAACTTCATATTTATGCCAAAGTCTCAGAGAGGAAAGAGCTGCTCAGGGACACTAAAGGAAGGTGGAAACAACACTTTGGAAATTAGAAGGCATTTTCTTTGATAAAGTAATCTATTGCCCACTCCCTTCCAGGTTTTGTTTGTTCTTTTTTTAATGTTTTAGATGAGGAGGAGGGTTGTTTGCCTTTAATCGACACGGACCTGGCTCCCCCTGCTGGATCTAAAGTCAAATGCTGCTTTAAAAATCCATTAATGTAATGGCAGGAAAACAAAACTTGTGGCATATATAAAATAGTTTCTAGAGTATTCATCAAGGTTTTTATTACAGATGACATAGTGGTAGCTATGCTATCCCAGCATTCCTACAATGACTGACTACATAATAATTACAGTCATGTCATGTATTTGGAGGGAGAGGTGTGGCTTTGGAATCTAAGTCCAGGACTACGGACCACGAAGTTCTCCTTGTAAATCCAGCTGTGACAATAACTACAATAAGTAACTTCTGGCAAATAATTTAGCTTATTTTTATGTTTTATTATTAATTTTTATTTTACCACCTGTGTTATAAGCATAGGAATGCTACTAACTTCTCATTACCATTGAATCACTTGAATTAAATCAGTAATCAATTGGAGTACTGAACATCTTCTGCGTACAGCAATACTCAGGGCCCTGGGGAACCCAAGAGAACTACAATGTTCCTCCCCTCAAGGATCTGAGGGTCATAAGGGAACATGGATGCTGTGTATGGTGCTTTGTATGGTGCCTGACAAACAGTAAGCCCTCTACAAATGTTCACTCACTTCCTTTTTCCACCCCTGAGTCTGGCTTCTGTCCAGGGCTAGAATCTCTGATTCTAGGTCTGATAGAATAGTTTTTGAGATGAATTCCTCTCAGCCTCCACTAAATAGTCAATACCATGAGAACAGGGACCACATCTTATTCATGCTCCATCCCTAGTTCTTAGGATATCTGGCATGAAACATGCTCAATACATTTTGTTGCATGAATGACCCTCTCAAAGAAACACATTCCAGTTTTGGCTCTCTCTCATTGTTCAAAAAAAGGTGGGGGTGAGCTGAAATACACCATCCCATGACATGCATTCACTGGTTCTTGTGTGCCTAATCTAAGAGGTTCTCAATAAATGTAAGCTCCCTTTCTACCTCCCCTTCTTGCCCTTCTGTCATCATTGAACTTGTAGGGGAGGAAAAACTATTTTTAATCCTCTACTGTTCAGTTACTGGAGGTTGTTGAATGAAACTGATGAAAGACAATAAGAGTAAAAGGGTTTATTTACACATGCAATGTACATACATGTGGGAAAGCTCAGTGATGAGTAACACAAAGGGGTGGTTAGAATTTGGGGCTAACTCAGCAGCGGAAAGGGAAGAGAGAGAAATGACTCCTATGGGAAGGATAAATAAGTTTCTTAAGGAAAGACAAGTAGGTTTTTAGGAGAACAAATTGGAGATAAGAAAGTTTGTGATAAGGCCAGGCGCATTAATCCCAGAACTTTGGGAGGCCAACGCAGGAGGATCACTTGAGCCCTGAAGTTCAGAGACCAGCCTGAGCAACGCCACCTTTAGAAATAATGAAAAAATTAGCCAGGTGTGGTGGTACATGCCTGTAGTCCCAGCTACTTGGGAGGCTGAGGAAGGAGGATCACTTGAGCCCAGGAGCTTGAAGTTGCAGTGAGCTATGATAATGCCATACATTCCAGCCTGGGCAATAGAGTGAGACTCTTGTTTCCCTAAAAATTAAAGAAGAAAAAAGAAAGAAAAGAGAAGAGAAGAGCAAAGAAAAGAAGAAAAAAGGAAGTTTGTGATAATATTTGTCCATACAGGATGAGTGGTCTTTCTGTCTTTTAGGGCCATAAAACTTCCCTGGAGAGGTGATTCATGGTAGCCTTGTTTTCCAGAAGTTGCTGATTGCAGTCAGAGAAGGGAAGCTCTGAGATTGCAAACTCAAATGTCCTCAGCTTAAAATAATCTTTATACCAATTCTGGGATTATGAGTGAGTCCCCACACCCTTATTGTCTCACTTAATTGTCTCACAAGGGACAAATTAAATCTCTTGCTAAAATCTATTAGAATCTAATATATTCTACTGCCTATACCTTCAGTGTTCCTCTAATCTATTAGCCAAATAATTAATAACTTACAATGTAATTGAAAAAATCTACCCTAAAACATGAAACAAAGAAGAATGATAGCCTTCAAATGTGCTAAGAGATTTCGGTCAGACAGAAGTAAATGCAGGAGTTCAGAAAAGGAAACTTTTCTTAGGGTATAGAACAGCCAGAAGAGATTTTTTGTAGTTCTTAGGCTGGACCGTTTATTCATGCATCTTAAGACCTGGACGAAGCAAACAACATGGTACTTGCCCTCATAGAATTCACCCTCTAGTAGGGAAAACAGATACCTAGCAAGTGAATTAATAACATAATGACAGAAGATTGTGCCATGAAGAAAAGAAACAGGGTGTTGAGAGAGAAAACAATGAAGTGGGCTAGGCAGGGGACACGAGTCAGCTTTAGAGAGGATGGGGTTAGGAAGCCTCCCTGAGAGGCTGTCAAGAAGGAACTGATGAGAAAGAGCTTGTCAGGAAAGAACATTCCAGGCTGACAGAGCAGCAAGTGCTGAGGCCCCTGGAGGAAGACTTGGTGATGAGGAGTGGAAGGAGTGGGGAATAGCTTAAGAAAAAACAATGGCAGGAGGGGTTTGCAGCATGAATTGGAGGACAAATATTAGAAGCAGTAGAGTATAAAGGAAGAAGCATGAATTCCAAAGCAAAGCTTTTTTTATGAAAAATATTCAACAACTATTTAAGGAAATATGCAGTTCAACATCTTTTGTTATTCCACATACTTGAGTATTACTTTATCCATAAACACATACATGCAAATACATGCTTAAACATATGGTTTATATGTTTTCAAAGGCTTAAAAGCAATTTATAGAAATATAACATGAAGTAAATTAATGGGTTAAGTAATTGTGTGGAGGGGAGAAGTAAAGGCAAACAGGAGAAGGAAAATAAGCTAAAACCAACTGTTTTGATGACACATAAAAGTATGTATTAGACAATAGTTAGATTTGGGCTGTAAATTTGATTCTAACCTTCCAGGGACAAAGCAATAGGGAAATCTGAACAATGATGAAATTCAGTGTCCCTATAATAAAAATAAAGTAGTTCTTAAGAGAAATACAGCTTCCTGGTAATAACCTCTGAGAGAAATTTTCGGTAACTATGAGTCACTCTATGATGTGGGGGTCAAAGTCCTCAACAATATCCCTACAATAACTATAACAGTAAGATTCACAGGGCCATCTCTTATATTTAACTTCAGTGCATAAAGCCAAAATGCAACTCAGCAAAAATAATTCTACAAGGGACCAGAGGCAATCCAGCTACACAGCTTATTCAAGCAGCTACAAATCAGGGGTAACATTTAAAATGTCTAGAGAGGCCAGATGTGGTTGCTCACTCCTGTAATCCCAGCACTTTGGGAGGCCAAGGTGGGAGGATCACTTGAGGTGAGGAGTTAAAGACCAGCCTGAACAACACAGCAAGACTCTGTCTATATGAAAAATAAAAATAAATAAATAAATTTTAAAAACTTAGCCAGGCATGATGGCATGTACCTGTAGTCCAGGTTACTCAGGAGGCTGAGGCAGAAGGATCCCTTGAGCTCAGGAGTTTGAAGTTGCAGTGACCTATGATGACGCCACTGCACTCTAGCCTGGGTGACAAAGTCCTGTTATAAAAAACCAAACAAGCAAAATAAGTAAATAAAATACAATGTCTAGAGAAATAGACTGATTATTTATCCTTCAAGTAATCCTCAATGAATACTATATCTTTTACCTGAGCTTTTGATGAATAAAGTACAGAAAGAGTTTGAAGTTATTTCTCTGGTAAGAAACTAGAATGGAAATGATCTTTGCTACTGATTAGGAGTTGTTTTGACAATCAATGGAGCTGAAGGCAGGACTGACATTCTTTCAGAGCAGTGAGGAGTCTAACATTGCAATAGTTCAAAAAGAAAGTCATCCTATTGTGATTTGGAAATGGGTCTAAAGTCAACAATTTCTTCAGAAAGTAGATCAGCACCTGCTTAAATATATGGACAGGTGATGTCTCAGACCCCAAAGTTCTTCCACACAAGCATAGTCAAGATCATTCTAGGCCCCAGTAGTTAAGAGACCACCTTAATAAATTAGTTAAGAAATTTACTTTCCAGATAACAGCATAGTTTATGTGCTATATAAGTTTTTTGGCAATAAATCAATTAAATGTTGGAGAACAGTTACCAAAAACAATATTTGAATGTAACAGGAGTTGATCTCAAGCCATGCTTTCTGACAATAATTATACAGAAGAAACAAGTGCCTGCTGAGTAGTAATAATAGCAGATCCACAGCATAAAGGGTAATAATTATCTTTTCCTTCCTAACAAAAGACCATGAATTAAGCTCATCTAAAAGTGGTTTCAGTTCATTAAAGAGCACATTTTGAAAAGAAGGGAAACTCTGCTTGAATCAATAAAGTTATCCAATCTGTTGGCATGACAGAGACTGGCTAGCTGGTTATGAAACCATTTTCCTTTCCCTGTGGGACCACAGTTCAACTACATTTCCCAGCTTCCCTTGTAGTTAGGCATAGGCAAGTGAGTTCTAGCCAGTGGAACTGGATATATTTCACCTTTGGCCCTGGTGCAAGAAATCTCAGAGTGACCTTGCATGTACTGAAGACAGTGGACTGTTTCATCAGTCTGGGTTTCTCAACATCCAACCTCTTATTTGGGCTTATGTGAGAGAGAAAGAAATGTCTGTTGTGTTAAGCCACTGAGATTTCAAAGTTTATTGTTACTGCATCTAGCATATAGTCAATACAGCATTTAATACAGTCAAGAAGATACTTCTACCGCTCTGTACGTCCATTTCCTTGCCTGTAAAATGGACATATTAATAGCACTTACAAGTTTGCTCTAAGAATTAAATATGTTAATGCACATAAAGCACTGTACTTCAAACAGTGCCCGATAAATAGTAAACATTCAATTCATATTAGCTATCATTGTTATTATTACAAACCTTCCTAGTGGTATTATGTTGCAGGTTCCATATAAGAATAGCTCAAATTTCTTCCATCAGAGTCTAGTTACAAATGATGTCACATTTATGTGACTATCTGCACTGTGCTGATCCATCATGCCCTCAGCACTGTGGGGCTTCAATACATTTCTGGGCACCTTGGGTTACCTCACACGTGCTGTGATATTGTTCTTCTGTGATCTCCATGTTGTTGTCTGGCAAACATTTTTCATGGTACTGGGGGTGGGGGGGTGGCAGAATGAGGACGGCTTGCCACCACGAGTGTGTTGATCCTGCCCAGGGTCCCTGCCTCTCATTGGTCTCAAAGCTACAGATCCTGAACATGTCAAAGTAGACTGCTATTCACTTGTAACTGGGTTTTTCCAAATATGCTTTAGCTTCTAAAATTTACATAATAATATACAGCATTTTGGGAAATGTTAGAAATATATTTAAAGAATTACCTCAGATATCACAGAAATAATTTTATTATTTCTTCATTTATTTCTCTATTGTCTTTTATCAATCATCAGGCCATAGGAAGGGGTGATCAGTTCACACCACCGAATCCCTCTTCCCAGGAATTCCTGGTCAGTTGCCTTCGTCTCCTCTTTACCTACTTTTTGTCCTTGCATCACTGCAGTATACCCAGAAATTGCTCCTAGGTTTGGCCAGCAGGAATTCACAACCTGGGGTCTACAGATCTCTCTTCTCCCACCCCGCCCAAAGAAATCACATCTTTATTTTTATGAACCTCTAACAGAAATTTAGCAATTCCTTTCATCACAAATGTAGGAAATAAGTCATAGTGGTATTAACAGTATCTGCAACTTTGTCACCAATAGATATCCCAGATATTTCTCTTTTTTCATTCAGCTACTTTTTTTAGAGACAGGGTCTTACTCTGTTGCCCAAGCTGGAGTGCAGCGGCATCATCATAGCTCACTGCAACCTGGTAGAACAACGCAAGCTGACTGCAACCTGGAACTCTTGTGCTCAAGTGATCCTCCTGCCTCAGCCTCTCAAAGCACTGGGATTAGAGGTGTAAGCCACTGCACCTGGCCTATCCCAGATATTTCTATGTCACATTAATGGCAGTTCAAAATATCTTGCAATACATGCCTATAATCCCAGCACTTTGGGAGGCCAAGGTGGAAGGATCACTTGAGGCCAGGAGTTCAAGACCAGCCTGGGCAACATAGTGAGACCCCCATCTGTACAAAAAAATTTAAAAATTAGCTGGGCTTGGTGGCGCTGCCCAGGAGGCTGAGGCAGGAAGATCACTTGTGCCCATAAGCACCACTGTACTCCAGCATGGGTGACAGAGTGAGACCCTGTCTTAAAAAAAAAGAATCTTGAAATAACAGTTATACTACCATGAAATTATGGTAGTCATTAGACCTGTGATTAGATCTTTTTATTTTTACTACATTAATAAAGAAGCACGTATATTACATCCCACATGCTGATTTAATATTTTGAGAACTATATTTCAATATAATTGGTTTCCAGTTGTACTTTACCTTTGTATGTAAATGCATTATTCTGAGTAGGCAATCTATAGACCACCTGACTGCCAAAACAGTCCATGGCACAAAAAAGAAAAACCCCTGGGTTATTGGATTTGATACTTGCCTCCACACCACTGTGTATTTTTCCTTATTCACCCTCCTCTGTACTCCCAAAGGACTAAAGTGGTGACAAACATTCAGACCCATTGAAATGGATTCCCTAGGACAGCATGGTAAGATGATTAAGAGCTCAGGAGTCAGCTTGCACTGCTCTACCAGCAAGTTACTTAACCTCTCTGTGCCTCATATCTGTGAAATGGGAATTATAATTGTTCCTCATAAGGTTGTCATGAGGATGAAATGAGTCAATCCTTTAAATCTCTTAGTGTCTAGCACATAGCAAGCTCTCAGCAAATGTTAGCAGCTCTTCCAAGTACCTGGCACAGCTGTTTCTTTATGATATTTCTGGGGTGGAGAGAGAAAAGAGTAGGTTGGTTATTCCTCTTGTGAATCACAGCCTATATGTATTACTTTTATGATGCATAAAATAGATATTCTTTTTTAAAGCACAAGAAACAGTTAATTCTTCTTGAAATTTTTCTAACTTAATTTTATGTTTATTTATTTATTTATTTATTTATTTATAGAGGTATCCAATACTATTATAGCACATTCCATTTTTTTTAAAACATAAATACTGGCATGCCACAGGTTATTTGGCAACTAAACTTTCTCCTTTAACAAAATATAATGGAGATGATTCCATATTGGAAATTTTTCCTTATTGGTACATCTTAACAGCTGCATAGTATTCAATTTTATGACATATTATAACCTATTTAACCCATTCTCTATTGATGAACATTTAGGTTGTTTTCACACTTTTTCTACCATATGATGCTTATAGGTTGAAGTGTGTCCCCCAAGCCCTCAAATCCTTATGTTGAAGTCCTCACGCTTAATAATGCAGAATGTGACCTTATCTGGAGAAAAGGTCTTTACAGCAGTAACGCAGATAAAATAACATCATTAGCATGGGGCCTAACTCAATATGACTGGTTTCCTTATAAAATGAGGAAATTTGGACAGAGACATTTAAGGGGGGAAAATGCTATCGAGACACAAGCAGAAGATGACCATCTGCATGCCAAGGAAGGAAGCCTGGAACAGATATTTCCCTCACAGCCCTCAGAAATTTGTTCTTCAGGAGAAACCATCCCTGCTGGCACCTTGATCTCAGACTTCTAGCCTCCAGAACTTTGAGACAATAAATTCGTTGTTTAAGTCACCCAGCTTGTGGTACTTTGTTATGGCACTCCTAGAAAGCTAATGTAATGATGCTTCAATGTATATATTTTTTTTCTTTTCTTTTCTTTTTTTATAGACAGGGGTCTTGCTCTTGCTCAGGCATGTCTTGAACCCCTGAGCTCAAGTGATCCTCCTGCCTCAGCCTCCCAGAGTGTTAGGATTACAGGTGTGAGCCACCACACTCGGCCATTCAATGAATATTCTCGTATGTATATTATGCATATATATTTTCCACAAAGGTACAATTATATTGGTAGAATTCAAAGAATTAAATTTATCATCTTTCAACCAATGACAAAACTTTCAAAGTTTCCTCAACTGAATCAATGATATTCTGTAAGCCCCTCTCACTTGGTTATGGAATGGCCAACAGCAGACCCTCAAACACATTAAATTCTTTTATGCCTCTAAGTCTTTCCACATGCCCTTTGCTTTGCCTGGAATGCCTTTCCTCCTGAGAAGCCTCTGAGACACTCCAATACAACTACTTCAAGTGCTACCTCCTCTGTGGAACCTTCTGTGGTAGGCAGCTACTAGCATGAACTCCAGTGATTCCCACCTCCTGGTATTCATACCGTTATGTATTCCTCACCTTTGTACTCCCTTTCCCTTGAATGTGGACTGGATTTGCTGACTCACTTCTGAAGAACAGAGTATGGCATAAGTGATAGGATGTCATTTCTGAGATTAGCTCACAAAAAGACTGTGGCTTCTGACCAGGGGTGCTTTCTCTCACACCCTCTTGTTTCTTGCTCTCTTTCTTGGTCCATGTTGGGGGAAGCCAGCTGCCATATTGTGAAGCAGCCCTGTGAAGAGGGCTTGGGAATCATCAAGGCCTTCTAATAACCACATAAGCGAACTTGGAAGTGGATTTCCTCCATTCAAGCTTTCAGAGGAGACTGGCAGCTGACAGCTTTACTGTAATCTCATGAGAGACCTTGAAGCAGGAACACCCACCTAAGCTATGCCTGCATTCCTGACCCACAGAAACTGTGAGGTAGTAAATGTTTGTTACTTTAAGCTGCTAAATTTTGGAGTAATTTGATATACAGCAATAGATAACTAATACACCTGCCAACTTTCCTCTGTCTTTCCCCGAGCCTCTAAAGTTATTTGGACATATCTCTAGTAATGCTTGTAGCACACTATAGTATTCTTGTTTCTAAGTCACTCTCCCCTACTTGACTATCTTCAAGGACAGGACCCCTGGCTCAGTCAGCTTTATATTTATTGTGTCTTACCCAAAGTTCAAACCACCATCATTGCTTCCCTACACAGTTGCAAAAACCTCCAAACTGGGATGCTCAAATCCTCTCCAGTCCCTTTCTAATCCATTCTCCTCCCAGACCTGTGAAATTTTCTTAAAATTCAACTCTGATCATTTGAGAGCTGAAAATCCTTCTCCTCATTCTTAGAATAAAGACCTAAATTCTTAATGCAGCCTCCCAGGCCTGGCATGATCTGCTTTCCTCACCACAGCCTCTGAAGTTACTTCCCCCTTGTTCTTGGTATGATGACAACACTGGTCTTTCAGTTCCTCAGCTGAATCATGTTCCTTCCTCCCCCGGTGTCTTTGCACACCCTGTTCCCTCTGCCTGGTATGCTTTTCCCCCATTCTCACTCAATTTATATTCATCCTTTAGATCTCACTTTTTCAGGGAAGGCCTTCTTGCCTTCCATTCTAAATCAAAGAACACTGTGGCTTTCCTTCATACTGCTTATCACAGTAGAGATTAAATGATTGTTCGATGAGGTATTTCATGTTTGTCTCCCCTACTGGACTCTAAGCTCTATGAGGGCAGAGATGCCTTGTCTTGTTCATCACTGTATCCTTAGCATAGAGCACAGTGCCTGACATATAGAAAGTAGGGGCTCAATATATTTCTTCCCCAAATAAATTAGAAGGCAAACATTTCTTATTTCTCCTACAAACTTTACATCCTTTCATCATTTACACATTTAATGCTCTGAGTGTCATTTCATTATGATAGTGTTATCTGCCTTAGGGTTAGAGACCACAACTTTTAAATTGTGTGGTATAGTACTGAGCAGAGTCCTACTGGGGTGGGAAAACAGCATTGGGAAAGGAAAGAGTAATGTAACCACTTATTAATAGTGTTTTGTAGCTGTTAAAATCTCCTTGGTCTATTTGAGGCAGTGTGAGGTTAAAAGAGCTGGACTGTGCAGTCAGATCCAGGTTTGGATCCCAGGTCTACTATTTAGTTGCTGGGTGATTTCGGGCATGTTACTCTCCTCTCTGTTCCTCAAATTCCTCAGCTATAAAATGAGGATATAATAATAGTATCTTTTTATAAGGTCGTTGGGGGAATTCATGAGATAATGCTCATAAAACACTAAGAGCAGAGCCTTGCCTTGGCAGATGCTCAATAAATGTCAGCCACTATTACCAGCCATAAAAAAAAAGGTTTCCCATTTCTCATGTGGTACTTTGAAGCTCTCTGTGGCAAATTAGGATTAGAACACTTAAAGATGTAATGCCTCTTCCTCAATCCTTTTCTCTACCTTTTAAGTCTTAAAATTGAAGCCAGTGGAAGAAAGGAAAATGGAGAAATGGCTGCTAGCTATGTTCTAGTTGGTTCCCAATGACAGCAGCATCAGTTTGAACTGTCTCCCAGAAGTCTGTGTTACTATGGCTTTTACACATGCATCTTCACAAGCCATTGCCAGACAGATAAGACATGCTAAGGCAGGCCTACCTGTTCAGGTTCTTGATACCTGGCAATTTGTGAATGCTGCTTTTTTTGCAATCTGGAAAACGATCAAACTCTTTTTCTTCCTCTTTACCGTATTGGGACCCTTCTGGTTGATTAGAGCCTACCAAGAATCAGACATTCAAAAGCCATAATAAAATAATGAAGTCAGAACTGCAACAAGGAACTGACTCAAGGACCAGGGCCCTCTGCTGCTGGAACCCAGGGAAAATATTTCTCATTTAAAAAAAATAAGAAAGATACAAAAAAGTCAAACAGTTCATCTTCCCTAAAGACTCAGTGTTCTCTTGCAAGGCCTCTTCCTTCTTTCCTGAAGGCACACTCAGTTCTGAAGCAGAAGCTAGGAAACCACCCTGAGATAAATCGCTTTCCCCACCCCTTTTAATCTTGGGAAAGGACTGCCAATTCTAGAAATTCCTCCTTTGATCAGAAGATAAAGCAGAACAATGCTGTGGAACTAAGTGGATTTCTAAGGGACATTCTTCTAGGGTGTGTAAAGCTTGCCTGGAAGTGCCTGTGCCTGGAGGGGGTGGGGAGTGGTGGAAAGCTGGTTGCTACAGCCATAAGGAATAATCACATATTTGCTTCTAGACTTCTCATAGAAAAGAAACTCCATCTAATCTTCCCATCTCTGGGGAGCCATAGGCATGTTTATTACAGTGATTAGAGGGCTTCATCCACTCCACATTCTTCCTCTGCCCCTAGGCCCCCCATCTCAGAAAAGGAAAAAAAAAATCAGATTGATATCTTTCCCGTTATTTGCTGGAGGTTAAGTTTCTACTTCTTAGAGCCTTTTCATTATATGTATGTATATATACATATATATTATATATATACATATTTCTTAAACTGAGAATTGCAGCTCAAATCAGTCTACAAACATCAGACTATGAGCCTGTGGAAGGTGTGGACCCCCTTCTCTTATTGTTTAAGGGACAATTTGTTGTAAAACGCCAGGAATCATGCCTCTGCCCATGACATCTTTGTGCCCAGCGTCACCATCTGTATATGGGGATAATTTTCCTATCTGCTTCACGTGGTTATGTAATTTTTAAATCTAACACTTGAGGGCTAAACGCTTTACAAGCATAATCTCATTCAATTCTCCTGAAGACGGTGTTATAATTATGGAGACTCTATGTTAAGCTATTTTGTAACGTAGCAAGAGCCGTCTGGCTGTGAGTTATTATGGGGCTAACTTCCTTACCTGGCTGTTGTGAGGATTAAATGAGACACTGACCTGAGAGCGCTTTCCATGCACGCTGTCGAGCACTTTACACAACCCGTGTGACGGGCTACTAATTACACACTCTACAGCACCTGATCCACCGTGACGACTCGGCAAATGGAGTGAACGATTTTGTCTTGCCTGTTTCTTTCAGTGTTCCAGTCACAAATTAATCTCGCCGCCGCTTGGGGCCAAGACCACAAATCTAGGAACCACAGCTCAGATGGAGGGGGGAGCGGAGTCCCGGGAGAGGGTACGGGAACAATAGTGTATTTGGTGCTCATGCCAGTTGGCGGGGCTTCAGACGCCGGGCCGGAGAGGTGGCCGGCTGGGGTGTCCGGAGGGCTTCCTCCCCGGGTTTGAGGTCTGAGGCTGCACAGAGGGACGTCCGGCATCTCCGCGGAGGGAGCCGGACCCTGGCCCACAGCGCTCCAGCTCAAGCCTCACTGGCGCTGAACGCGCCCCTGCCCCGCCCACCAGGTCAGGTAGGCCGACGCACTAGCCAATCCACAAGAAGCCTGGGCGCAGAAGGCGGTGCTTCCCCGGCCGGAAGTGACGTGCGTGCTTGGCTGGCCGTGGAGTCGGCCGAAGCTGTCCGCGGCGGCTGAGCCAGCTGAGGGGAAAATGGCTCGGACTGTGGCGGCTGCAGCGTCTCAGGTTGTGGTGGAGGCGGAGGCTCAGGCAGTGTGAGGTGAGGAGTGGTCGGTGTGGCTGGGGCCGGTACTCGGGACCCTGCTTTGGGAGGGCGGAGCGGGGCCTCAGGGATCCCAAGATGGAAGGGTCCTTTGCCGCGGCCCCAGCCCCCCCGGATCCCCCGCCTGTGACCCTCCATCCCGTACTCTTGGCGCTGCCCAGCCGGACTCACCTCCCTGCGGGCCTTGCTTCCACCTAGGCCATTGCCAACTGCCCTGCGGAAGGTGCGAGGGGGCCCGCGCCCCCACCGGACCCTTTTTGTCGGGGGCAGGGGTGCGCCTGGGAGTAAGTTTTGTCCCAAAGGGGAGGGTAGGCCACCCCCTTGTCCCTCGGGACAGGGCTGGAGCCTCAGTGGCCGGTCCTGTTCTCTTGTCAGATTGTCCTGGGTAGTGTGTGTGTTGCACTTCTCAGTTATGGCCCCTTTCGCCTCCTGTCCCATCTCTGGCTTTAGGGGCTAAAGATCCTTTTTCTTCTCTCTGGCACCCCCACCCCGTTGCCTTTTTGCCGCGAATCCACTTGCTTTGGGAGGACAGTATTATTTCAGTGTATATTTAGCGTATCGTCTTTCTGGGAGGGCGGTCAGGTTAAAAATATTTACTTAACTCTTCCTCAGTGACGGAGGAACGATAAATAGTTGAAGAAAAAAGCCCATACTTATTTTCCTCACTAAATTGGCTTTAAAAACGAGATTCTCCAGCTGTGGAATTGTTCTGGGGGTGGGGGAGAAGAGCAGGGATTGAGGAGGGAAATAAGGAAGGAGAAACTTAAGTGAAGAGGAAAGTCTGGAAATAAAGAACGTGGAAGAGAGCTCCTGTCGTAGTTCTTCCCCTATATTGGCCTGATAGAAATTGAGGTTATAATTATATTTTTATTTTAAACAGTGGGCGTTTGAATTGAGTGAAACGAAAGAGGCCTTCCTTTTTGAACAAGATTGCTTATTAAAGAGTATCCTAATATCTTTCCAGGTGAGTGTCAGGCAGAAAAGCTCTGCAGGGAAAACTGTTTAATATATTGTAGCATCAAAGGCCACAGAATAGAAGAGATGCAAGAAAAGGAAAGCTATTTTTAGAGATGTGTTGAACACATAGTATAAAGGGGGAAGGCTGCACAGAGATCCAGAAATACTGATTTCAGAAGAGACACTGTACCTTTGCCTCCTTGGCTTGTGGTTTCAGGTCCTTACAAGAGACTCCTTTAAGCTGCAGCTCTGCTATAGTGGGGGTTGGTGCTGTTATTCACCAACAAATAGACTGGACCTTAGTTGAGATATACAAACTTTTGAAATACCTGCTTGTTTAATATTCAGACAGTGTTTGAGTATTGAAAAGCATTATAACTGAATGAGGAGAGTTTTTTTATTTATTAAATTTAGTTCAAAAGTGATTTTGTGTAGGTACAAAGTATATATAGAGCTTCTTCCACAAATTCCATAAATTCTGGCTAAATTAATAGATTCTAGAGCAGAGATTTTGTGTTTTGTGTGTGTGTTGCTTGTAGTTTTCCTTGCAAACAATATCTTTTAATATTTTCATACACTGGTTTCACAGTTTTTTCTGTTTTATATTAATGGAATATATGAGATCTAGAGTATGAAAATTCCACTGTTTTGTCTTGGGTTCTGCTTAAAAAGGAAAAACAACTGCTATGTGAAATGTGTTAATGATAAGAGATTTACAGTCTCTAATCATTTTGATTGTACTCATATGATGTTCTTTTCATGGGAATTGGCATGCTTACCTTGGAATTTTAGAAATTATTATAACTTTCTGTAATTGGCTGCATATTAATTATATGATTTTTTTGTCTCTCCTTCTGCCATTAATAGTTCTAAAATTTTCAATTAATTGAAGATTGCTGCGTCAATTCCCATGTCCAGGAGTCTTTCTTTAATCCAGCACAAAGTTTTGCACTTAGTAAGCACATTCAGTAAATGAATTTATGCATAAAGAGTGTTGAATTTCCCAAGAGCTCGGAACTCTTATCGGAGCATCATACCAGACTTTCAGAGCAGTAGTAGTGTAGAGCACTTTCTAAAAATGCTTTGTAACTTCTCTTGCTTTGATGATATAAATTATCCATTTTATTAATTTACCATATTCCAAAAAGAGTTTAAGGCAGGTAAATGTTAAAGGTGAATGTTTTAGTGCAGTGCATTCACATTGTAGGTGATTTGATATGAATACCTGAGTAGGGCTAAAAATTAACCATCTGAAAGATATTAGAGTTCCAGAGGGTCTGCAAGGGTGCCTAGCACTGCAAGGGTTCCAGTGATAGAAAAATGAATTAGACAGTGCTTGACCTCAAGGAGTTCTATAGTCCTGTGGTCCCCAACCCCTGGGCCAGTACTGGTCTGTGGCCTTGTGGCCTGTTGGAACCTGCCGCACAGCAGGAGATGAGCAGCAGACTGAAGCTTCATCTGTATTTACACCTGCTCCCCATCACAGGCAGAGCTTCTGTCAGATGAGCAGCTGCATTAGATTCTCATAGGAGCCCAAACCCTACTGTGAACTGTGCATGTGAGGGATCTAGGTTGTGCACTCCTTATGAGAATCTCATGCCTGATGATTTGAGGTGGAGCTGAGGCGGTGATGCTAGCGCTGGGTGCCAAAAAGATTGGGGATCCCTGCTATAGTTCATCTGGAAGACAGACATACAGATTATAACAGTAGTAGATCCAAAGTGCTAAAAAGGATGTGGGCTGGGAGATGGAAAGGGAATGAGTGGGTCTGATGAGGAAGATGATGCTCAAATTGAGTTTTGAAGGGTGTATTCCTTCTATTAGTGAGGGTGGCATGGATAAAAGTGATCAGATTCTAGGCCCTGCTCTGCTTCTACCAAGCATTGAAATAGCAAGCTGCTCAATACCTCTTGTATTCATTTTCTTATTCAGGATTTGACTACATCTAAAACAGTGCTGTCTTGTAGAAATATGAGTCACAAATGGGAGTCACATATGTAAGAGATTTTACGTTTTTTTTTTTCCCTAAGTCTTTGAAATCTGGTGTGTATTTTACACATGACACATCTCAATTCAGAACAGCCATATTTCAAGTGCTCAGTAGCTCCATGTAGCTAGTAATTACCGTGTAAATTACTTTGACAATGTAGATCTAAAGTATGAAAATTCTATTTTATCTTGAGTTCCTGCTTAAAAAGGAAAAGCAACTCCAATGAGAAGTATATTAATGGTAATTTATAATATCTAATCATTTTGATGGTATTCATATGATGTTTTTTTCATGGGAATTATGTTCATGCTTGCAAATATTACTGTAGGTATCCTACAGGTTGTTCATAGGATTATGGCTGGGAATAGGAGAAACTTCTTTATTTTCCCTGCCTCTGTGGTTGAGTCAGATTTTTGATATCTTTATTTTGTGCATTGATGGTATACTTAGTATTCTTCCTTTTTCTCTGCAATCTATTATTTCTAACATGATGGACTCAAAACACAATGAGAGTACACCTAGACAATTTAGGAGGTTAAAAGGAGATTTATACAATTTTAAACTACTTTTTGGATTTCTTAAAATTTTAGATTTAGCTATTTGAGTACAAAAACAAATAGGGTTTTTAAACACTTTTAATAGATTTGAAGCCAGTTATTATTGGCTTAGCAGCAAGTATTTATCTTTTAACCTTGAGAATACATTAAGACACTATGTAATTAACATCCTTACTGTTAAACATAAAGCTTTCTGTTAGTCTTACAGTGCAACAGTTAAATTATTACAGTGTTGATTAATGTAATTTGTTGTGCATTTGATTTTAGTTAAAACTAGGGTCTTATTTTAGACAAGATTCTGTTTTAATGACTATGACTAACAATAATAAAGTAAATATCCTTATATTTGTATTGATTATTACAGCTTAGCTAATGCTTTTTTTTCTTCTAAGGCCTTATTACCTATGAAGCAAATATAGCAAGTATTCTCATTTTGATGAGGCCTAAAGATGTTGTCCAGGCTGGAATGCAGTGGCAGGATCTTAGCTCACTGTAACCTTGAACTCCTGGGCTTAAGTGATGGTCCGCCTCAGCCTCCTGAGTAGCTAGGAGTATATGTGTGTACCAACATGTCCAGCTAATGAAAAAGATTTTTTTTAGAAATGGGCGGCCCGGGGCTGAGGAGAGTCGTCTTACTATGTTGCCCAGGCTGGTCTCGAACTCCTGGCCTCAAGTGATCCTCCTGCTTTGGCCCCCCAAAGTGCTGGGATTATAGGTGTGAGCCACTATACCCAGCTGTGACTTGTTTACTGTAATAAGGTAGAAGCATTGCTTGAACCCAAGTCTTATAATGGTGGGCCCAGTGTTCTTTTCATTGCATCTTTTCATATGGTATTTGAGTATTTAGATGTATACTAAATACCAGATTTTTGGAGTATGTATTAAAGAATGGGTACTTCCTGCCTTTAGCAAGATTATATTCCAACTAGGAGAGACCAACTACAATCCATATAGCAAAAAGTACTTTAGTTATTTTAAAAAATTATTAATGGGAGAGAAAAGATGTAAGGGATAATATAGTTACACTGAAAATAGATAAAGTTAATTAAGCAAGATTTTTATTTTTTGATTAAAGAGTTTAGACCTTAAACTGTTACTAAAAGAAGAAGAAGGTGATGAGATGTCAAGGACAATGATATTTCAGTACACAGGGAAAGGCCGGGTGCTGTGACTCATGCCTGTAATCCTAGCACTCTGGGAGGCTGAGGCAGGTGGATTGTTTGAGCTCAGGAGTTCGAGACCAGTCTGAGCAAGAGCGAGACCCCGTCTCAACTAAAAATAGAAAGAAAATTTGCTGGACAACTAAAAAATAGATAGAAAAAATTAGCTGGGCATAGTGGCACATGCCTGTAGTCCCAGCTACTTGGGAGGCTGAGGCAAAAGGATTGCTTGAGCCCAGGAGTTTGAGGTTGCTGTGAGCTAGGCTGATGCCACTGCACTCTAGCCCGGGCAACAGAGTAAGACTCTGTCTCAAAAAAAAAAAAAAACAAACACCGGGAAAAACTTAGCTAAGGAAACATAAAGTATATAGGCTTAAGGAAGAATTTACAAGGCTTACTTAAAATGATGGGGACAGGATACAGGTGAAATAAAAGATGAGAATAAATAGACATCTGCCATTAAAGAATTTATTGGCTAGTGGTAAGAACTTTTATATTATTTGGATGATTCAGGAAGTCTTATGTTAGTGCTGTGAATTCATTATAGCTTGAGTAATGTGGTAGACATGGAAGGTTAAGAGAGCTGAAGGAGAGGTTGGTGACCATAAATCAGCAGCAATGTAATTCTTGTTCCTGTTGTGAAATGAACAGGGACTTGATAAGGAATTTGACTGTGAGAAGAAAAAGGAATAGGCAGTGTTAAAAAAAAGAAAATAAATTAAAAAAATTTACAGTATGGGAAATCCTAATTGTAACAAGCCATTTAAAAAAGTATTTTTTAAAATAAAAACAGAAATTGACAGTTTACTTTCAGAACGTACCAGTAGAAGCAGGAAGAAATTAAATATTATTAAAATTCTGTGGCGTGAGAGGAAAAAGCAAAGACAAAATCCTCTTTCAAGATAAAAGGGGTGGGAAATGGGTGGGAGGAGAGGGAAATCAATGAAGGTACTTTCTGGTGAGGTGGGAAAAGAACATGGATATCTGATGGGAGAGACAGTTTTGAAATGCCTAGGGAATAGAAAAAACCCTCTTTTCAAATGTTTTATTTATGTTTTAACATTACTCCATACATATTTTGTATACATTGCCCCCAAACATATTTACAGTTTTGGGAATTATATGAACATGTATTTTCCCCCCAAGATAAGCTCTGAAGGAGACCTAATTATTTCCATAACTAAAATCATTGTGCTATGAGTAGCCATAACTACACAGATTTTACTAGTCACTTTGTATGTGTTCATAATATAATTTATGACTGGTTTGATGGGAAAAGGTACTTTTTGGCTCCAGGGAATATGGAATAGCCTAGTTTCATCTGACTAGATCTCATAATGACATTTATCGGAGTAGAATTCTGTGTGTATTGAAATGCATGACATGATACTGTAATTGTTAAGGATTCTTTTTTTTTTTTAAAGTCATACTTGTTGAGGTATAATTTACATATAATAAAATTCATATGTTGTAGGTGTACAGTTCTGTGAATTATTAAACACAATGACAATTGTGTAACTGCCACCACCACAATTAAGATATAGACTATTTCCATTACTCCAAAAAATTTTCCTTAAGTCCCTTTTGTAGTGAATCTTTTCTGCCCACCCTCTAGTCCCTGGCAATAACTGATGTGTTTTTTATCCCTATAGTTTTGCCTTTCCCAGAATGTCATATAAATTGGCATAAACCAGTATATAACCTTTTGAGCCTGGCTTTCACTTAGCATAATGCTTTTGAGATTCAGTAAGATGTCTCTTTTTTTTTTTTTTTTTGAGACACAGTCTCGCTCTGTTGCCTGGGCTGGAGTGCCGTGGCATCAGCCTAGCTCACAGCAACCTCAAACTCCTGGGCTCAGGCAATCCTTCTGCCCCAGCCTCTGGAGTAGCTGGGACTACAGGCATGTACCACCATGCCCAGCTAATTTTTTCTATATATTTTTTAGTTGTCTATTTTTAGTAGAGATGGGGTCTCGCTCTTGCTCAGGCTGGTCTCGAACCCCTGACCTCGAGCGATCCTCCCCCTCGGCCTCCCAGAATGCTAGGATTACAGGCATGAACCACTGCGCCCAGCTAGATGTCTCTTTTTTTAATAAACTATTTTTTAGAAAATACCTGGAAAAATTGTGAAGTTTTAGATTTACAGAAAAATTGTGGAGATAGTACAAAGAATTACTGTAAACCCTGGACCTGATTTCCCCTAATTTTTTAAGTATGTAAACTATTTTTGTTAATTGTCAAACATGCAAGATTCTAGAATTAAGTTTTTTGAAGATGGGAAACTATATGAAGGTTTCTGTCAAGGTAATGACTTTCTAATGACTTTTATTGTGGTAAATTATATATATATAACAAAATTTGTCCATTTTGTCCATTTTTAAGTGTACAATTCGGTGACATTAATTACAGTCACATTGTATAACCATCACCACCACCTATTTTCACAATTTTGTACCACCCCAAACAGAAACTCTGTACCTGTTAAGCAGAAACTATTGATTCCCCTTTCCTCCCAGCCTCTGGTAACTATTAATCTACTTTCCATCTCAAGACTTGTGGTCTTGTTACTACATGTTTCTTTTTTTTTTTTTTTTGAGACAATTTTGCTCTGTTGCCTGGGCTAAAGTGCAGTGACGCCATCATAGCTCACTGCAGCCTCAAACTCCTGGGCTCAGCCTTGCAAGGAGCTGGGACTACAGGTGTGCACCACTATGCCTGGCTAATTTTTCTATATTTTGTTTAGGTATTTCCTGTAGGTGGAATCACATAATATTTGTCCTTTTGTGACTGGCTTATTTCCCTTAGCGTAATGTTTTCAAGGTTAATCCATGTTGTACCATGTATCATTACTGTTTATGACTGGATAATATTCCATTGTGTGTGTGTGTGTGTGTGTGTGTGTGTGTGTGTATTTTGTATACCCATTCACTGATGGACACTTGGCATGTTTCCACCTTTTGGCTATTGTAAATAATGCTATGAGCATTAGTGTATAAGTATTTGATTCCCTGTTTTTAGTTCTTTTGGGTGTATATCTAGAAATAAAATTGCTGGGTCATGGTAATTCTGGGTTTAAAATTTTTGAGGAAACACCAAGTGTTTTTCAAAGTGGCTATACCATTTTATATTCTTCTATCAGCAAAGTATGGGGCTCCAATTTTTCTACATCCTTGGCACGACTTGTTATTTTCTTTTTTCTAGTTCTAATCATTCTATTAGGTTAACTAATGATGTTGAACATCTTTTCATGTGCTTATTGGCAATAAGATGCCTTTTTTTTTTTTCCCTTAATGGGTTCTTACAGTGTTGTCCAGACTGGAGTGCAGGGGCTATTCACTGGCCTGCCCTTCTGAGCATAGCACACTACAGCCTCAAACTCCAAGTTTTAAGCAATCCTCCTGCCTCAGCTTCCTGAGTAGCTGGGACTGCAGGCATGAGCCACTGTACCCAGCTAATGGTAGGAATGCTTGTTTTAATAATTGGACAGATATGTGTATTTTTTAATGTATTTGATGTATTTTAATGCCTATTATATATTAAGCATTTTATATACATAATTTTTTAACCTGAAAGCAGTATATTATCTGTGTTTTACAGATGAGAAAACTAAAAACTAAAAAAAAGATAAAAGGAGATTAAGTAACTTGCTTAAAATCACATAGTTAATAAGAGGGAAGTCTGTTTGACCTGTGGTCTTGTTACTACATGATTTTTTTTTTTTTTTCTTTTTTGAGACAGAGTCTTGCTCTGTTGCCTAGGCTAGAGTGCAGTGGCATCATCATAGCTCACTGTAGCCTCAAACTCCTGGGCTCAGCCTTGCAAGTAGCTGAGACTACAGGTGTGCGCCACTACACCTGGCTAATTTTTCTATATTTTGTAGAGATGGGGTCTCGCTCTGGCTCAGGATGGTCTTGAACTCCTGGCCTCAAGAATCCTCCTGCCTCAGCCTCCCAGAGTGCTAGGATTACAGGCGTGAGACACTGTGCCCAGCCTACTACATGATTCTTTTCTCCTGTTATCACTGTTCTACAGAACTAAAAATTGCACATGTTGATGTCATGTGAAAACAAAATTTTTTTATCTATAGAAATCGATGGAGTTCTGGTAAAAATTCCAAAAGTATTCATGTCATTTTTTCATTGTTTATTATTATTCCCTATTTGGAGTTTATCAGTTGCAGCTCAGTTTTGTTTTTTCTCTACCTTAAGCCATTTTGGAAATGCAAGCATAGCCCATAACATATAGCACAAAAGCTTTACTATTATTTGTCATGTTGGAATTGGGGTAATGTCAAAGTTTATTTAATGATTCATGTCAAATGAATGAGTAATAAATGTAGTCCAAAGTTCAGTAATTATCTCCATAAAGCTGTAGTACTGTTCAGATTCTGAGTTAGATTGAAAACTGCTTGGTCAGCAAAATGTCTTTCAATAGGAACCTTTTGCTGTGACTGTATCTGCCCCCATCCTTGTCCTCCTCTCGACACATACAGTGGCTCCTAAAGGCTGAAGGTGGGGTAATGACTGCTAGTGCTTACTAGACTAAAATGTAGTCATTGCTTTTTTACAAAATAGGAGAATTAAGCCCTTTAATGAATGTGCTTGCAGTATTTGTGCAATGCGTAATCATAAGAAGAGAGTGATATGGAGGTTAAAGAATGGAGTGGGAGCCAGGCTTGGCTCACCCATCTTTAAACTTGTGAAGAAGCTTGGGAAGACTCTCCTCTTAAGCTTTTCCCATGGCTTATTCTTATGTCCAGGTTGTGGCTCCAATTTCTTCTTTTCCCTCACTGCCCTCTTAAAAATAGTATCCTCGCCGAGCACGGTGGCTCACGCCTGTAATCCTAGCACTCTGGGAGGCCGAGGCGGGTGGATCGCTCAAGGTCAGGAGTTCGAGACCAACCTGAGCAGGAGTTCGAGACCAACCTGAGCAAGAGCAAGACCTCGTCTCTACTAAAAAAATAGAAAGAAATTATCTGGCCAACTAAAATATATATAGAAAAAATTAGCCGGGCATGGTGGTGTATGCCTGTAGTCTCAGCTTCTCGGGAGGCTGAGGCAGTAGGATTGCTTAAGTTTGAGGTTGCTGTGAGCTAGGCTGACGCCACGGCACTCACTCTAGCCCGGGCAACAGAGTGAGACTCTGTCTCAAAAAAAAAAAAATAGTATCCTCTCAACTAAATCATTCTCGCATTACTGGGAGTCCCCCCATTTCATTTACTGTTTTAACTTACCATTTTGTTTACTTGCTTGTGTAAGGCGAACCTGATAACCACTACACTACGGAAATCAGGCTGTTTATTTGTTTGAATCAAACCACTTCTTAACATTTCCACTGCTATCACCCTAGTCCAATTCATTATTGGTTCTCTTCTAGACTATTTCAGTTATGTATTAACTGGTTTCTCAGTTTCCATTTTTGTGTTCCTGTATCTATTTTCCACAGAGCAGTAGGGATCTTTGAGCAGTGTAAATCAGATCATATGAGTGAGTCTGCTTGAATTCCATGTTTGGCTTCCTGTTATACCTGATAACTGAGTATAGCACCCCTTGCAAGTCTATTAAGTTTAATAGATGGAGATTTTAAGATTTTTTTTTTTTGAGAGATTTTAAATTTTTGATAGTGGAGCTTAGTGATTTAACTTGTTCTTAATTTTTATCAAAAAACATTTCACTAGAGATCCACAGAGTAAAACTATGTTAGGTTCAAATGAGGAAGTTTCATTGTATCACACCCTTAACCTAGAAATATAACTGTATATTTAGCATATCTGAATTTGGAAAAAAGGATTAAGTTTTATGAGTCAAATTTAATATTATAAAAATCTAGGAGTTGGAATGAATCTTATTATCCACTGTCTAACCACCTTATTTACTTGAGAAATTGATGTCCAGAAAGGTAAAGTGCCTAATCCAAGTTGAATAGCTAATTAATACTAGAGCTTGGGGAAGAACTCAGTTCTCTTTTTCTTCTAACTTGAAGTCCTTGTCATTTGTTAGTCCATGATACCTATATTTAGCAATTTTAAAATTGAATTTCTATTAACACCTTAGATTTAAGAATGTTTTTCAAATATAGAACTTGATTGAATAACAAAGCTGATTTCTAAGGAAATAATCTTTAGGGAATGTCAGTTTCTAACTCCAGGGGAAAAAACTTATTTCAGGATTAGTTTTTATTGGAAGAATGTCTTAATTCATTTTCTGCTGCTATAATGAATACCACAGACTGAGTAATTTACAGAGAAAAGATATTTATTTCCCTTATAGTTCTGGAGACTGGGAAGTCCAAGGGTGTCATATTGGCATCTACTCAGCATCTGGTGAGGGCCTTCTTTCTGTGTCATAACGTGGCACAAGTAAGCACAGGAGAAGACCAAACTCATCCTTTTATCAGGAGCCCATTCTGATGATAACTAACCCACTCTCAAGATACTGGCATTAATCTGTTCATGAGGGCAAAGCCTTCATGACCTAATCACCTCTTAAATATTCCACCTCTTTTTTGGGGCAGTGGCATCATCATAGCTCACTGCAACCTCAAACTTTTGGGCTTACGCAATCTTCCTGCCTCAGCCTCCCGAGTAGCTGGGACTACAGGTACGCACCACCATGCCTGGCTAATTTTTCTATTTTTTTGTGGAGACAGGTCTTGCTGTGTTGCTCAGGCTAATTTCAAACTCCTGGCCTTAAGCCATCCTCCCACTTCAGCCTCCCGAAGTGCTAGGATTACAGATATGAGCCATTGAGCCTGGCCAGGTTCCACCTCTTAATACCATCACAATGGTAATTAAATTTCAACGTGATTTTAGAGGGGACATTCAAACCATAGCAAAGAACCATTAAAACAGTTATTAGATAATAGTTGGCTGAATGTTTAGTCAAACAGTATATTTGCTGTAAATAGCTTAATAAATAACATTGTCTTTCAATGACAGTTGTTTTGTGGGAGTTCTTTGTAGTGGATGGACTGGAAGCAATTATTTTTTTATATGCTAAGAGGGTTGTATAAAATACGAGATGGCGATGAGTATAGTAGTGTAGCATATCCAGCTTGTTAAGTAAAGTTTATGATTGTTCTGATTTAGAGTGACCCATGAAGTTGGTTCTAGCTTAGAGAATATAGCTTTACTATATCAGCAATATTCCCTGAAGAGTAAGAGTATCATCTGTAAATATGTGGTTAATGAAATAGATGGACCTGTACATTTCTGTTAAGCCTGAATTTTTGGTTAGCTTTCATCATTAACTGAACCTAAAATTTTGTGGAGATCTGCTCAGTTTGAGGGCCCAGTCTTCCATAAGACCGCTGTCAACTCTGACACCAGCTGCAAGTTTGGAGGCAAGGGACTCCCAAAGGTTTGATAACTTGCTAAAAGTATGCATAGAACTCACTGAGAGCTATTATATTCAGGGTTACAGTTTATTACAGGGAAAAGATACAGATTAAAATCAAGGAAAGGAGTGCATAGAATGAAGCAAGTCTAGGAGAGTTTCAAATGTGGAGCTTCTGGTGTTCTCTCCCCATGGAGTCAGAATGCATTACTCTTCTAGCATCAGTGTATGACAACATGCATGGAGTATTGCCAGCTAGGGAAGTTCACCTGAGTTTTAGTGTCCTGATTTTTTAAATGGGGTTTCATGACATAGGCATTATTGATGGATTGCCCACATAGTTGAACTCAGCCTCTAGGTTGGATTCAGACTGATACTGGGTGACCCAAAGTCTCCCCTAAATCATATGGTTGCTCTTTCTGGGTGGCCAGCCCCAACTTAAAGACACTTCTATCAGGTGTGACGTAGGTTATCCCCTAGAAGTGGAAAACAAAGGCAAGACCTCTCTTTGGGCAAGGCAAAATTCTTTACTACACAGACTGTAAAATTCAAACTTAATGTCCCTGGTTTCTTTAGGAACAGACTCTGTAGATCAGTGGTCCTCAACCTTTTTGGCAGCAAGGACCAGTTTTGTGGAAGACAGTTTTTCCAGGGACCTGGGGGTGGGAGGTGAGTGGGGGGGATGTGAGCGAGGTGGAGCAAATGTAAATACAGATGAAGCTTCGCTGGCTCCCCTCCTGCTGTGCCTGGTTCCTAACAGGCCATGGGGCAGTACTGGTCCTCGGCTGGGGGTTGGGGACCACTGCTCTAGATTATTGATTGATTGGACCCTAACTCCACAAATATTAATAAGAACCAAAGCCATTTATTTCAGGTAGTCATTTGATTCACATTACTCTTAACCTTATTAGATTCTTTTTTTTTTTTTGAGACAGAGTCTCACTCTGTTCCCTGGGCTAGAGTGAGTGCCGTGGCGTCAGCCCTAGCTCACAGCAACCTCAAACTCCTGGGCTCAGGTGATACTTCTTCCTCAGCCTCCCGAGTAGCTGGGACTACAGGCATGCACCAGCATGCCCGGCTAATTTTTTTTTTTGTATATATTTTGGTTGTTTGGCTAATTTCTTTCTATTTTTAGTAGAGATGGGGGTCTCACTCTTGCTGAGGCTGGTCTCGAACTCCTGAGCTCAAACGATCCACCCGCCTCGGCCTCCCAGAGTGCTAGGATTACAGGCGTGAGCCACCGCGCCCGGCCCTTATTAGCTTCTTTTTCTGTTATATTTTTATCCTGCTTGGGCTTCACTGAACTTCTTAGATTTGTTTGGTTGGTATCTTTCTTCAGTTGTGGAAAGTTCTTGGCCATTTCCTCTTCAAATATGTCTTCTGTCCCATTCTGTCTCCTCTCCTTCTTGGACTCCAGTTACACATTCTGTTAGACCATTTTAAATGGTCCCATAGAACTCAGTCATGCTGTTGTATCCCCTCCCCTCTTATTTTTCCCTCTATTTCAGTCTGGATATTTTCTGTTGATCTATCTTCAGGCTTGCCAGTCCTCTCTTTCTCCTGTTAAGTCCATCTAATTAATTCTTCATTTGTGATATATTTTTCCTTTCTAGCATTTCTTTTTGATTCTTTTTTATAGTTTTCATCACTCTGCTGAAATTCTCTACCCCTTCATACATGTTGTCCACCATTTCTACTAGATCATTTAGTATTTTTATCGTAATTATTTTAGAGTTACTGTTTAATAACGTCAACATTTGGACCATCTCTGAATCTGCTTATTTTGACTGTTTCCTTGGTCATTAATGACATTTTCTTCTTTGTCTCATAATCTTTGATTTTATGCCAGACAACTTGTGTAAAACAACAGTAAAACCCTAAGTTTGCTTATTTACTTCATATTTACCTCCAAAATTTCCTTTGTTCTGTCAGACTACTAAATTGAGTAAATCTGATTTCTAAGTGAGATGAGTCTGTACTTTGTTGTAGCTTTAGTTTATTTTTACCACTGGGTTCAAATACTTCAGTATAGAATTATGATTTCCTCTTCAGCAAGATTTGGGATCTGAGCACTGACATAATTCCAGAGATGTGTTTTGCCAGCCTAGCTGCCAGTTTTTTAGGTTCCTGGAAGGTTATCTTTGTTCTTTAGGCCTGCTTCCTGCCTTTCTGTATCTTAGGAGATCTCTGCCTTGCTGCCCCTACCCTTGTTGCTGGAGGCCAGCTGTTTTACATTCTGTGAAGGTCTGGAATGCCTTGGAGAGCTTTTTTCAGCTCTCTTGCCTCATCCACAGCCTTTGGTAGCTGAAAGCTTGGAGTGCCTCAGAGGAATTTCTTCTTTGCTCACCTGTCAGCCCTCCTCTGGGGGATGATAGCCTTCTACTTTGGAGAGGCCCACATACTTCAGGGGGGATCTCTTTCAGCTCTTCTGAGCTGTTTCCATCTTTCAATGTGCTACCTATGCACTTAACAAAAACTTCTCAGAGAGTTTGTGGGCAGATGCAGACTTGTTCCAAGCCTGGGTCTCTTTATAATTCTTTTTTTTTTTTTTGAGACAGAGTCTCACTCTGTTGCCGGGGCTAGAGTGACATGGTGTCAGCCTAGCTCACAGCAACTTCAAACTCCTGGGCTCAGGTGATCCTCCTGCCTCAGCCTCCCTAGTAGCTGGGGCATGCACCACCATGCCCAGCTAATTTTTTCTATATCTTTTTAGTTGTCCAGCTAATTTCTTTCTATGTTTAGTAGAGATGAGGCCTCGCTCTTGCTCAGGCTGGTCTTGAACTCCTGAACTCAAGTGATCCTCCCGCCTCAGCCTCCCAGAGTGCTAGGATTACAGACATGAGCCACCACGCCTGGTCCTCCTTATAATTCTTATTTCAGCACTTTAGAACACTCAGCTCCACTACTCTTGAGAATTTTAATCATCATGCTAGCATACATGTGGCATTAAAATTTTTGTTAAATGTCTGGCTTGTTTCTTCTCTCTGCAGTACATTTCCTCCTGCTGCTGCTGTACCAAGGGTGAGAGTAGTGGTGGGCTTCTGTCTCCTATGAAGGGCTTATTGGTTTCTGGAATTTAATTCATTAGGGTTTTTAGTGTCCTTTGCTCTCTGATATGTCTTAAAACTGTTATTTTTTTTAGCTTGTTTAGCTTGTTTTTTGTTTTTGGGGTGAGAGTGACAGTCTCTTGCCACATTGTATATCCTAATAAGCAAAAATCCCTCTATTACATATTTATCATCTTTGTTTTGAAATAGTAAATCATGCAGTTGATGAAAAATTTAAAACTGTACCAAAGTTTAGATAGTGAAAAGTAAGTCTGCTTCCTTCCATTGACTTTCCCTAGTCCTTCAGTTTTATTAATAGTTACTGACTTTGTAATTCCTTACTTTCCTCAATCTCCTAAGGTGTCTCTTCCTTTCCAAGTGCTCCTGATTGTATCTGTGCTTCTGATTGTATCCTTTTCAACTATATCTAGTATCTGAGGTAGTATATATCCTCTGTCTCTGTGCCTCTCAATCTTTTTCCCTTCAGTCTGCCACTCATTGAAGGCCTTTCCCATTTTAAACAGCCATTTCTGATATCACTTCCTCCTATTTACCTATCTCTCCTAGTTCCCTTTACTGTTAAAGAATTGAAAGAATAATATGCCCTTGTTACTTTTCACTACTTTTCTTTTAGTTTTCCACACTTTCTAAAACTCTCTTCTTTAAAAATCACTAATGCGGGGGAGGAGAAATAAGGAGTGACTGCTAATGGGTATAGGTTTCTTTTGGGGGTGGTGCAAGTATTCTGAAATTTGGAATTTTGAATATACTAAAATCAACTGAATTGTGTACTTTAAAAAGGTGAATTTTGTGAGTTATATCACAATAAAACTATTTAAAAATCGCTAATGAGCTCTTAGATCTAGTGTGTTTTTTCCAGTTCTCATCCTATGTCATCTCTCTGTAGTTTCTGACGGATGTTTGACGATTTCCTTCTAAAGATACTCTGTTCCCTGTATTTCTCTGATAGCAGCTCTCACACCTGTTATATTTCCCTGGGACCTTCTGTTTCCTGCTTAAATATTAGTGGCTCTCATGATTTCCTTGTCTCTTTTTTTTTTGTTTGTTTTTTGAGACAGAGTCTCACTTTGTTGCCCGGGCTAGAGTGAGTGCCGTGGTGTCAGCCTAGCTCACAGCAACCTCAAACTCCTGGGCTCAAGCGATCCTCCTGCCTCAGCCTCCCGAGTAGCTGGGACTACAGGCATGTGCCACCATGCCCGGCTAATTTTTTCTATATATATATTTTAGTTGGCCATATAATTTCTTTCTATTTTTAGTAGAGACGGGGTCTCGCTCTTGTTCAGGCTGGTCTCGAACTCCTGACCTCGAGCGATCCACCCGCCTCGGCCTCCCACAGTGCTAGGATTACAGGCGTGAGCCACCGCGCCCGGCCTCCTTGTCTCTTTTTTATCTTCACTCTATGCATTCTCCCAGGGCAATCTCAACTACTTCCATGACTTTAGGTCTTCAGCTGTACATAGATAACCCCTAAAGATTTATCTGTAGCCAAATTGCTCTTTGAGCCCAAGGCCAGTATTTCTAATCCCCCAACTGGACACACACTGTATTTCTTACAAGTACTTCAAAATAGTAATGTGTTTTGTTCTCAACTATGGGGCTCTGAAGAACACTTCTGAGAATGCATACACATGATTTTCTTCCCTCAGAGAAATAAATTGTTGGCCTATTATTTGGCATGTTTAAGATGGCTTCCAAATACTTTAAATGAAAATAAATTCAACTAAAGTGGATTAAAAATCTATTTATTGTATCTCCTACATTAAAATATTCATTTTGAATGTGATATTTTCGTGTACTCTTAAATATCTGATAGAATATTGAAGGAACCCTACAGTGAAGAATTGCTTCCTAATCTGGTCCATATTAAATTTAATTTCATTTATTTGTTTAACAGATATTTGAATGAAAGCTTTCTTGTTCCAGGACTAGAGTGCTGGGATACGGCAATGAATCAAACAGATAAATTTCCACTTCATGAAATTTAGTCTAGAGGGGAAATACAGACAATAAAATAAATAAGAAATATATAGTATACTGGCTGGCATACCAAAATGCTAAGGAGAAAAATAAGTAAAATAATTGGTAGTGGAGTTGGAGAAAGTTGCATTTTTAATTAGGTCATCAGGGAGGACTTTACTCAGATGTCACCTTTTCAATGAAGATTTGAAGGAGGCAAGGGAGTAAGCTATTCAGGGGAAGAGCAGTCCTGTCAGAGGGACTAGAAGAGCAAAGGCCTTGAGTTGGGAGCATAATGTCCTTGAGGAACAACAAGGAGGCCATTGTGATAGGAACAGAGGGAAGTTGTAGGAGAGAAGTAATGAGGGCAAATTTTAGAGTGCCTGGTGGACCATTGTAAAGATTTTACCTTTTCTCTGAATGAGATAAGAGCTATTCAAAGTTGTGATTTGAGGAGTAACAAGATATAGGGTTTTCAAGATCTCTGTGGCTACTGTGTTGAGGATAGTCTGAAGATGGGAAATGGATATATTAGATTAAATAAAATATGTTAATTAATTTTTATCTGTTTCTTTTCATTAATGTAGCTGTGGAAAATTTTAAATTACATGGGATGTGCATTCTCTTTCTATTACATGTGTTGCTCCAACCTAATGCTACCCAATACCTGGACATTCTACTATTTCATCTTCGTGACAAATTTGTATAGTTCCTAGTACCACAGTACTAGGTTTCTTTTGTTTCATGAATATTTTCCCCCTACATGAATCAGTAGAGACAGGAGAATATTATCTTCTCATCTATTGGTGTTTTAACACAGATGAAGCACCTCCTATTTTTAATTTTCCATTGTCATCTCCCTCCTAGTTTTCAAGATAATCTTCACCTCCTCCCCCCTCACTTGTTTGTTTTAAACTCAACCATGTGATTTTTCAGGAAAGGTTGAATTATTAATAAGTGAGCTCTTTTAGCTGGTTTTTTTGTTTCAGAATTTGAGCTTCTCTTTGATAAAAGGAAGTGGTGTCTTATGTTCTCTAGTCATTGATGCATTCATTCAACAACTACATTAGAAGTTTGAGAGTAGAGGATGAATAAAATAAAGAATTCTTGCCCTCAGTGAAATTACAAATTTGCTAGTCATCTGGTGGTGATAAATTAACTGATTTGGTACATGTTATAGCTAAATAGCAGTATTAACTACCTCATGATAGAATTAAAAGAGACAGTAACATTTATTAATGCAGAAAGAAATAACTTTACTATTGAGGAAGAAAGTTGTTATTTATAATGGATAAATTAATTTAGACACTGATTCTAAATAACATAAAAGTATATTGTGGTGAATTAGCACTCCCTAGATTTGAACCCTGATTCTACCACCTGCTAGCTGCTGTGTGGATGGGCAGATTACATAATCTGTGTGCTTAAATTTCTTCATTTGTAAACTGGGGATAATAATGGTAGCTACTTTATAAAATTTGTGCAGATTAAATTAGTTAATACATTATTTGAAGCAATGTTTAGCATATGGTATCTATATTTGCTACAGTTTTGGCAAACATGTTCCATGGCTACTGTAGTCTTCAGAATTTTATTTTTAATAGTGGTATAGTACTCAGTTCCATGGAGGTACCATAACTTTTTTTCTTTGAGGTTCATTTTCATTTTAGAGGATGAATATATGTATTGTTGAACTCAAATAATTGTTTCTCCATTTTCTTAGGTGTCTTGAATTTTCAAGATCAGAAAGCATTTAGATGGGTAGCAGGACTGGCTTATTTTTTTTCTGAGATTTAAATTTAAATTGTAAATGAATGTCTACCGCAGAAGAAGCCAAGAGCTGTTAAAATAATTCTTCTGTTTTTGAGTATGCAAATGGTATCCAGAAGTTTAACTGAATAGTTTAATTGCCCTCTTTTGAAGAATTTTAAAGTAGCTGCAGCCATGTGATCTTCACTGAGTTACTTTATGTTGGGAAAATTTTGGCAGATAGTATACAGTCCTCATTCAAATACTAGTTATATTGTTTTTTCCTGCTTGCATTAGGGGAACATTAACACTGAAGTTTTCATTTAGAATTAGCATGTAGGAAATGATTTCCTGGTAAATGTTTGTCATGAAATGAAGTTTTATTTTAAAAAAATTAATGGAGCACGTCAGTGCAGCAGCCTCAGAAAAATAGCTGAAGCATAGGGTTACTTTTGGACAATCTGTTAAGTCCTTTTATTACCATTTGAGTATACATGCATGATAACTTCTTTGAAAATGAAAATATGATAACGTAGTTGCTAGCAGACAACTCATTTAATGACTATTTAGAGTTGAATTTACTTTTGCATTATACTACTTTGGGTGTTGGTACTAGAAACAGAGCAAGCAAATAAATCAGTGATGTGAAGAAACCCCACACTATTAAAATATATTTCAAACTATTAATTTTATACATCTGTCAGTAAATGAGAGTTAACATTCATTTGAAATATTTAGACCAAGTGTGTTCTCCAATGAATAAACTGTCAAAAACTTATTTTAAAAATCGTGATCACCGTTTCAGAATAAATGTTGTATTCATTACCAAATATGGTAACCAAGAGAATTCTTATATAACAAATTGGCATTGGAAGATGAGTTATAATTAAGTACCTTTATCTCTTTGTAAAATGCTATTTTGTTTTAATCCATCTGATTTTGTGAAAAATAATGTATTATGGTATTGAATGAAAGGTGATTACATTTATTTCTCTTACTGTATATCTGTACTATTTTGCCACTGAAATGCCTTCTTTAAGACTGTCCAATAGCCCTTATTCTTTCTTGTTTGAAACCCATGTTCAGTAAATTAATTTCCATATTTGTTAAGCAGGGTGTGTAACCAGCTCCATGAACCCCTATGTATTTTTTATAATCCTCTCCCTTAACTAATATTTGACCCTTTGTATTGGTTCCTAGAAATGATGGACTCCTGGCCTCAAGTGATTCTCTCACCTCCCAAAGTCCTGGGATTATAGATATGAATCACCATACCTGGCCTGAAATGTTGGAATTTTCTACAAGACAAAGGAGTTGAGATTCTGAAGGCACCAGGGCAGACTTCCTAATGCCAAGATTCACTATACCCCACAACCTGCCCCCAGTTCGTGTAGCCCTTTGTGAGATACACCAATGGTCTGCCCCAAGGCACATGATGACCCTTAGTCAGAGAGAGGGAGTTGAGGCAGCTTCTCCGATTCTCCTGATAAGATATCTGTATTAAAAATTCCTTTCTTCCTTGGCAATCCTCATCTCAATAATTGGATTTTGTGCGAGGAGAACTGGACTTAGACCGAAACCCCCTTGCAGTTTGGATGATAGGTGCTTTTAAATGTTGTGGGGAACTAAAGAAATGAACAAGTAGGCCTTTGCACTTAAGAAGCTTATTTTATTCTTTTGGGTAGAAACACAGGTTCACAGATTCTGTGTTAATCAGGATGTGTTTAGTTGTGGCAGAAACTCATTTTAATCTGGCTTAAGCAAAGAGGGGAATCTGTTGGCTTATATAAATGAAAAGATTTGCCTTGGGCATGCTTGGATCCAGATGCTTAATGTAATATCCAGAGTCTATCTGCATTTTATTTTAGCTCTGCTTTCTTCTGGCTTGGATTCATTTTTAGGCAGCATCTCCCACATTGGATCAGCTTAGTAACTTCAACAAAAAGCTTCCTTTTCAAACAGTTTCAGCAGAAGTCCTGGGGTTAACTCTGAAGGGCCAGATTTGGACCCTTTGGAGTGGTTGGGGGTGAGGTGGAGAATAGAGAGATGGTTCAGTTCTGTTTTAACTACAGGAGATAAAAGAGGGATAAGCAGTATCCAGAAAGGAAGCTATAGGTTCTACTATCAGAAGCAAAGATGTTGAGTGGGCAACAGACAAAAGTTGACAAAAAGAAAAAACTGTGATAAAAATCTTTGATTGATTTAAAAAGATGAATTCTGATAAGAGCTGCTTAGGAAAAGCTTCTGAGAGGAGATAGTATTTGAATTGGGCTCTGAAGGACAAGTAGAACTTTTCCAAGGCAGAACATGTAAAAGAAAGGACTTTACTGGTACACTCATTTGAGGATTTTGGCAATGAAAGAAGAAAGTTAAAATGGAAGCTACTGGAGTCTAAAGGGTAATGTTAAGAATTCTTCCCCACTCAACATGGAGAAAACAAGCATTTTTATGGCAGAGGACCCTAAACTAGTAAAGGAGAAATTAACAATTCAAAGGAGGCAATCCTTAATAAGGAAGTAGAGGGAAATTCAGTAGGGTTAAGAATATATATGAAGGATGTAGTCTTAGAAGGGAAAGAACTGCCCATTCTCTGAGGACATGAAAGGAAGGTGGTGGTGGTAGAAGTTAAACAGAGAAGTTTGTCTTTAAATAGTTAAGTGGCTTTCCTTTTGTCTTTTAAAAATAAGAAGAAAAGGTTTGTCAGTTATCTATTGCTATGTTACAAGCCATTCCAAAATGATTCTCTGTAGGTTAGTTATTTTGCTTGAGCTCATCTGTGGTCTTGTGTTACTCGTGTAGCTGTGGTCACCTGGAGTGTGGATAGATAGTCAAACATGGTAGCTTCACTCAAATGTCTGCTGGCTGGTGCTGGCTGTTGGCAGGGCTTCTCTCTCTGATTCTCTCTTACAGTCATGTGGCAGCAGCCACATTTCAAGAGAAGAGCTGAAGCAATAAAGGCCTCTTGTGACCTACTGTGGGAACTCCACTCCCACATTGTCACTTCTTTCCATTCTGTTGGTCAAAGCAAGTTGCAAGACCTGCTCAGATCAAGAGAGTAAAGAAATATACCCCACTTCTTTATGGGAAAAGCAAAAAAATTACCTTGCAAAGTGGGGAGTGTATATTGGAATGGGAGGAATTTGTGTCCATTCTCCATGGTCCAACATTTTATTCTGAAAAGTTTCAGTCATGGCAGCCAAGTTGAAAGAATTTCAGAGTGACTACCCATATACCTACCACCTAGATTGTATTACAAACTTTTTTTTTTTTTCTCCTAGAGAGAGGGTCTCATTCTGTCACCTAGGCTGGAGTGCAGTGGCCCAATCATAGTTCACTGCAGCCTCAAACTCCTAGGCTCAAGCAAACCTCCAGCCTCAGCCTTCTGAGTAGCTGGGACTACAGGCATGCACTACTATACCTGGCTAATTTTTCAATTTTTTGTGGAGATGGGGTCTCCCTGTATTGCCCAGGCTGGTCTCAAACTCCTAGTCTCTAGCGATTCTCCCACCTTGGCCTCTCAAAATGTTGGGATTACAAGTGTGAGCCACTGAACCTGGCCTTAACATTTTTCTATACTTGCCTAATCACATATTTATCCATCTATCGTCCCGCCATTTATCAATTCATCTTGTTTTTTGGATGCATTTCAAAGTAAATTATAGATATTAGTACTCTCCTCTAAGTACTTTGTGCATAGTTAGCAGGGATTCAATATTTACTTTTTTCTTTTGATATAAAGTTTACATACAATGAAGTGTACATATTTTTTTGCTTCTTTAAAATTTATTTTTTATTTCGAAGTATTATGGGAGTATACATGTTTTTGGTTATAAGGATTGTTTTTGTAATGCTTGAGTCAGGGTTAAAAGTGTGCTTGTCACCCAGATAGTGTTCATTGTACTGGTTAGGTAGGTTTTTGCCCATCCTCTCCTACCCCCTCCCAAGTGTACATATTTTAAGTGTACATTGTGTGTATGTTTTGCAGTCTACCATAGAAAGGAAAAGTTCGGAATAGCTTTTCAGTGAAATGCCTCAGAAATTAAACTATAGTTGTATGAAAAAATTACAACATAATACTCTAAGAATATTCCAAGGACATTCCTTGAATACCTCTTTCTTCATGTTCTCCTCACTAATCTTTTTTTCCTTTAGTATTACCTCAACACTTAGTATCTTCATTTGTGTTATATTAATTTTAATTCACTTTGGATTTTTCCCTACCTCCTTTCATGAAGCATTTATTAAGCGTATACTGTAGACACATACTGTATTTGCCAGAAAACAAGACCATGGGATGTAAACAGGGGCTTTCTTGCTTTGTAGGTATTTAAGTGTATCACAAGCCAGATTAGATAAGTAATCGATACCCTTTATTTAATGCTTATGCTGAAGGCCAATGATAAGTACTTTTTTTTAAGTTTTTTTTTTTTTTTTGGAGTGAGACAGGGTCTCACTCTGTCACCCTGGGTAGAGTACATGGCATCGTTATAGCTCATTGCAACCTTAAACTCCTGAGTTCAAGAGAGGGACTACAGGCATGTGCCACCACTCTTGGCTAATTTTTTCTATTTTTGGTAGAGACTGGGTCTCACTCTTGCTCAGGCTGGTCTTGAACTCCTGACCTCAAGTGATCCTCCCGCCTTGGCCTCCTAGAGTGCTAGGATTACAGATGTGAGTCACCCCGCCCAGCTGATAAGCACTATTTCGTTTAATCTCTATAGAAATTTAGAAAATTAGGAGATTGATACTTTCTCATTTTAAAAGTTAGGAAAATAAGGCTCATGGAAAAGTTTTCACTTGTCCAAGATCATACAGCTTGTTAAACCAAGGTGGTGTGACTCCAGAACCTACACTTAACCTTTCTATCATATTGATTAGATGCAGGAAATGTGCCTGCTGGAAATGTGACCAGGTGGTCATATTGCATCACAGGTTAATCTTCGTCTGAATTAAACATTTGTCTTAAATAGAGGAGTATAAATTTTTACAAACTTATCTATGAGAAGGTTTAAAAATAAACTACCTTCTAGTTTTTTCATAAATAGAAATATTAAAGATTTTGAAAAGTTTTCATATTATAATTATTGATTTAACTGCAGATAAACAGAGTAGATAATTAAATCCTTCTATAGATGATTGGGTTTTCCTGCTTGTATGTGAGATGTGCCTCCTTCAAACTTTTTAGAATGTTGGCACATTACCATTCTGATATGAAAAAAATAGTATAATCAAAACTATGTGACAAATTCAGCCAAATTTAACCTTTGAGCAAAATGTTACAGCTTCTTATAGCCTTAACACTTCTGTCTTATTATTTGAATCTATGTTGTATTATACATTTTCAACATTTCTAGAAGATTATAAACCTTTAATCAGTTTATCACATTATATTTTGATAAAATAGTTCCTTATTTTGAGTAGGTGTTGAGTGTTTTTGAGCAATTTAACCAACATCAAAAGATCCAAAGCCATTTTAACTAGCTTTTTGCGTAACAATACACTCTATCTGAACTCTTACATGTAAGTGACTAGCACTTAAGTCAATTACCTGCCAAGAATTCTGCCAGAAGTGCCACTGGTTAATGACAGCCATTTGTGACAGCTGAAATGAAAGCTTCTTAAGTTTATTTACTGTGCCAGCTTTTCTGTTAGGTCAGGAAGGTGGGGTAAAGTCATATATGTTTAAACATCTTCCTGAACCCAGCAGTGTATAACGTATTAAGTGTTCCTTTGCCCAGATGTCACCCAACTGTTTTATGTATTTGATAGTGTATTTTTGTAAGTTGTTTCAAATCCTAAATCATATGGGATAGTTGGCAAACAAATTTATTTGTGTTTAGAAAATCTAATTGAGTGTTATGTTTTTTTTTATGTATAGGTCTTGCTATTTTGGAAGCTACAAGAAAAATAGATTAGGGAAAGGTTTGGTCTTTTTAGTGGACATGGCTCAGATATCCAGCAACAATGGATTTAAACAATGTTCATCTTCACATCTGGAACCAACAAGAACAAAAGATGTGGACAAAGAAGAAGCATTACAGATGGAAGCAGAGGCTTTAGCAAAACTGCAAAAGGATAGACAAGTGACTGACAATCAGAGAGGCTTTGAGTTGTCAAGCAGCACCAGACAAAAAGCACAAGTTTATAACAAACAGGATTATGATCTCATGGTGTTTCCTGAATCAGATTCCCAAAAAAGAGCAGTAGATATTGATGTAGAAAAGCTTACCCAAGCTGAACTTGAGAAACTATTGCTGGATGACAATTTTGAGACTACAAGAACACCTGTATTGCCAGTTACTCCCGTTCTGAGCCCTTCGTTTTCAGCACAGCTCTATCTGAGACCTACTATTCAGAGAGGACAGTGGCCACCTGGATTATCTGGGCCTTCCACTTATACTTTGCCTTCTATTTATCCTTCAACTTACACTAAACAGGCTGCATTCCAGAATGGCTTCAATCCAAGAATGCCTGCTTTTCCATCTACAGAACCTATATATTTAAGTCTTCCAGGACAGTCTTCATATTTTTCATATCCCTTGACACCCACCACACCCTTTCATCCACAAGGAAGCTTACCTATCTATCGTCCAGTAGTCAGTCCTGACATGGCAAAACTGTTTGACAAAATAGCTAGTACATCAGAATTTTTAAAGAATGGGAGAGCAAGGACTGATTTGGAGATAACAAATTCAAAAACTACAGTCAGCAATCTACAGGTATCTCCAAACTCTGAGGATATCAGTAAGTTTGACTGGTTAGACCTGGATCCACTAAGTAAGCCTAAGGTGGACAATGTGGAAGTATTAGACCACGAAGAAGAAAAAAGTGTTCCAAGTTTGCTAGTAGAGGATCCTTGGGATGCTGTTCTTCTTGAAGAGAGATCACCAGCAAGTTTTCACCTTGAAAGAAAGGTGAATGGAAAATCCCTTTCTGGGGCAACTGTAACAAGAAGCCAGTCTTTAAATATTCCAACAACTCAGCTTACAAAAGTCCAGGGCCAAATATCTCAGGTATAGTCTTTTCTTTCTAACTTCTCAAACTTAGTAGTATAACATAGAGTTCATATTTGTGTGTATAATTTATTAGGAAAAGAAATATTTTTCATTTTGAATCTTGTTTTTCTTCACTCCCATGTGTGCTTTGATTCTTAGATTGTGTGGCAAAAGATTAAATGTGATTAGGTCAATTGAAAAATTGCTTTCTATTAATGTTTTTTTCAGATTATAAATAAAAATCCTCTAATCAAGGATCTGGCTTCTGTCACTGAGAAGCATTTAAGATATTTTTTATTTAGCTCTTCATTCTATATATGATCTTTCTCTTCCTTATCTCTTTTATTATTTTCAAGGCAAACAGGGAATTTTGGTTTTTAACCCCATTATAGAAATTCTCATGCGTTTTGTTTTGTTGTTTTTAACCATAATGAATGAATGAACAAATGAAAAAATAACATAACTCAGAGAGAGAGAAAAGCCATTTAAAGGATTCTTCTTAAACACCCATATTGATAAAGGTGAAGAATGAAACAATAGCTGATACGGTGTAATTACTGAGTTCACGTAGTGTTACTATCTATCTGGAAAAATTAGTTAAGGGGTAGGGTAGGTGGAGCAGGATGTCTTCCCTCAGAAGAGAGGCAGCAGGGTTTAGACTTTTCCTTTCGAAACATAGTGTTTTGCTGTTATAATATCTGTGGATTTTGGGAATGTTTAAGCCTCATTCTCACCTTATTGTGAATTATATTGTTCAGTTAATTAGATCAGTACTTAACTGCTATTGTAGCATTGGGATCTAATTAGCATTTAAGGAAGGAGGAGTGAATTCTGTGTGATTTGGCTGGGTTTATGTTGAATTGTTGACTTTAAAAAGCTGTTTTGGATGTCTAGGGAAGAAAGAAGCAGGTGTTAAGGTTTGTAAAAAAAAAAAGATGAGGATGTTTTGGATGACATAATTAGAATCCACAAAAATCTTAACTTAGTGCAGTGTTTCCTAAATGTATTTTGACTACAACTCACATTAAGAAATATATTTTATTAAATTGTCTTAAACTTTCTGGCATTATTTACAAACTTACTGAAATGATCTCTTAATATCTTTCAATTTAAAATCACAAGAATACATTTTAAATTGGAATCAGAAATATAATCTGAGATTTTCTATTAATATTCCATGTTGTGCTAAATGGTGGCTTTTCTTTAAAAGCAAAATAACAATAATCATTCTCTAAAGTATTTGAAAGGAAAAGGGGGAACTTTAAGCCAAGAATCACGCCTCTTCCCCAAAAAGAGAGTATACTTAGGAGTAGAATTGTTGGGTCATATGGTAATTCTATGTTGAGCGTTTTGAGGAACCAACAAACTGTTGTTCATAATGGTTGCACCATTTTACATTCCTACCAGTGATGTATGAAAGTTCTACTTTCTCCAAACCCTCTTCAACACTTGTTATTTTTCACTTTTTAAAAAATTACAGACATCCTAATGGATGTGAAGTACTATCTTATGGTTTTGATTTGGATTTCCTTGATAACTAAATGATATTGAGTATTTTTTCATGTGTTTATTGGCCATTTGTTTATATTTTTTTAAGAAATCTCTAAGTCCTTTGCGCATTTTTAACACATTAACTGCCATGTGAGTTGTATTTAACTCATGCTAGTTTTGAGTCCAGGGCCTCGTGAAGCATATGTAACTCACAGGTCTCTTCACCTTAGGAGCTATGAGAACTATTTTTCAAGTTGCATATAACTCATGCACAGAAAACAATAAAAACTAACAAATTTTTCATTAAGTTAGAAAGGATCATCTTGTCTTTGAAGTTTTTATTCTATTTTCATAATAAAACACTGTGGCCCCAGTGAAAAAAATTTTTTATAGTGTGTCAGTCAATTTGTTAAAATTCGGTTGTTGGCTTTATTCATAATAGCCAAAAAGGGGAAACAGCTCAAATGTCCATCAACTGAGGAATGGATAAACAAAATACGGTACATACATACAATGGAATACTATTTACCCACAAAATGGAATGAAGTCCTGATACATGCTACAACATGGATGAATCTTAAAAACATAATGCTAAGTGAAAGAAACCAGACACAAAAGACCATGTATTATATGATTACATTTATATGAAATGGCCAGAGGAGGCAAATACATAGAAAAAGAAAGCAGGTTAGTGTTTGCAAGGGGCCGGAGTGGAGTAGTGCTTAATGGATACAGGGTTCTTTTTGGGGTGATGAAATGTTTTAGAATTAGATAGTGGTCATGGTTGTACAACGTTGTGCATGTACTAAAAGCCACTGAATTGCACATTTTAAAATGTGAATTTTACCTCAATTTATAATTAAAAAAAAAAAAAAAAAACCCAAGAGAGCACTAGTCCCCCTGATCTTCCCATCCTGCAGGATCTAGGTCAACTGCTAGATTCACATTTGAGTCAATATTCTACTAGAGAAATCTCTCCCCAACTGTAGCTTGAGGTTTCTGGGTAGACAAATTATTTACTATCCAAAGAACCAAGACTGGGACTGAGAGCCTAGGAGCTTACATGTTTTTTTATCTGTTGTACATATTGAAACTGAACTCTTTTTGAGACAATAGGGAGTTCACAAAAATCCTATGAGGCCGGAGTGACCCATCTCTATTTTACAGTTGAGGAAACTAAGATGTAAAGAAGTGAAGGATTTACTATTTTGGTATTGTAATAGTATTTCAGTTAGTTAAATGAGCTTTTAAATTTAGAGATGTATACTGAAGAATGTACAAATCAAATGTAATAAATTACTAATAGCTTTAATAAAATTGAGTGTGATGTTGAGGTTTTGGGGGGGTTTATAGATGAGATTAGATTGGCCATGTATTGATAATTGTTGAAGCTGGTGATGGATACACAGGTGTTCATTATATTATTCTACTTTTCTGTATGTTTGAAAATTTCCATAACAACAAGTTAGAGGTCAAGGAGAGGGTTACAGAACTATTTATGAGAAGCAAAGCTCTGATATTCAAATGCATTTGACTCTAATAGTTTCCTCACTGCCATTTTTATAAACTCTAGTGATAGAACATGCTGTTTTGGATTTAATAAGTTCCCTGTGATAGGAGATAGTCAAACATGGGTCAAATAGTTAGCTTCACAAACTTAGAAAGTTTCTTCATTCCTCTGGAGCGTATGAAATTGGGAAAATGACAGGACAAAATAGCAAAGTGCAAAAATAGAGTACCCTGGGAACAGTTTCTTTTCAGCTCAAAACCCATAGCATAGGTTGCTAATGTTTTTATTGCAAAACTCACCTTCCTTTTCCTGCTGGCCTTCTTTAGTTAGACTGGTCACTTTTAGTTCAACACATGTGTTCATCATGCTTTCCTTTGGGGGCAGGGGTGTGTGACACCCATGTATGTCTCCCTGTATACATCTTTTTCTGCTCCTTTTTAATATTTGTCACAGTGCCATCTTGATAGTTCCTTATTTGGGGTGCTTTCAGAAAGTGCAACCTTGCAGGATTAACGAGGATAATTTCCTAAAGATAGGCCTAGGAAGAAGTTCACCTTGCAAGATCTAGGTAATCAGGTCACATGATTGTTGCAGAGAGCTGCTAGTTGCTCAGACTCTAGGAATTAATTAACTAGGCTGCTGAGCAGGATTAGTTTTAGTAGAAACATGTTCCTAGAATTTAGTTAAAGTATGAAGGGAAGGATTAAAGGTGTAAGGAAATGGGTTATGAGGGATATGAGTCAAAACCAGGTAAGCAAAAATCACATGACTTGGTCAGCTGATCAATTAGAGATCATAGCTATTAATACATCAACTTTACTAACATCACACTATCTGAATTGATGCAGCTTAGACTACCTGCCAGTCTTAAAGGAGTCTAACTGCAGCATGACTGAGGAGGTATAAATTATCATTCCATGATACTCTGCTCTATTAAAATCCCAACTAATAATTATGTTTGAGCCTCACATTTTAAGAGGGGCCATGCATAAACTAGAGTGTGTCTTGAAAAGAGATTATAGTATTCTGGATCTAGAACTTATGCCATTTAAGGAAATGTTAAAAAAATTGGAGGTATTTTGCCTGAAGAAGGGAGATAAAGTCACTCTCTGGATCTGAGTTTCTTCATTCATGAAATAAATTTGGTTAGACTAGATGACATCTGAGATCCCTTTCAGAAATAATATTTTCAATTTGGCAAGTTGCCATGTAAAAGAAGAAGTGGACTTTGGTGGGTCTTTTTTAGGTTTTGTATTTTGGACCTAGGTTTTCAAATCAATTTAGGGAGTAGAATACCTGAAAGATAGTGATCTAAATTTTTTTTCAGAAGAATGGGATGCATTTTTTTAATATACCTAATATGTTAAGTGTATCTCTTTGTGCTACATTAGGTACCAGCTTGTGCTAGATTTTAATAGAAACAAGTGGTAGCAAGTGTTAAAAGTTAAAATAGATTATATAGAAAAGCTTAAAATCAAGCAAATCCTATTTGTTATATTTTTTTCTATGAATTGACAAATTCAATTTAGTAGCTTAATTTTAAAATCTGGTGTCCCGAAAAGTGGAACAAGGACCAATGGGGAAGAAAATTCAGGGAGGCAGGTGTTATGGTTAAATATCTGCAAAGTAACTTATAAAGAACCATTTTATAATGGTTACTTTCAGGTTGTAAACACAATTATTTGAAGCATTTGATCAGAGGTCTGCTGTGTACCTGTTAAAAGTACTACAGAAAGGATTTTTATATTCTAAAATTCTAAGCCCTTTAATAATGTTAAGATTTTATCATCTTGTTTGTGAACACAAAGATAAAGTTTGTTTTTGTGTAGAAAAAACAGGAGAAGTAAACAGAACATTAGTAATAGGCTGACTTTGGAAGTCTGTGGCACAATTTATTGGCATGGAGCTTTTAATTTTTAATTTTTCACACACCATTCATCCCTGTGTACTTACGGACTTTTCCCTGAAGCTCATATTTTCTGTTGGGAAGGTAATAATTGCAATGCCTATTATAATTACTTCACGTACTTAAGTGTTCATTTCCTGTAAGAATTTTGTGCTTTGTGGTAAAAACTCAACTATGGTATTTTTCTTCTCACTCAGCAAATTTACTTCCTGTTTCTGTCTAGTGTCTTTTGTTTTGTTAATAATAACCTAAATACTTTAGTTCAAATTTTTTGTGACCAAAACCAGGGAAAGGCACAGTACTTAAAACTGTGTCTTCTGGCAATTTAAGTTTAAATCAAACTTTTAGTTAATAGCTGTGATTTTAGCTACTTTTAGCAGATTTCAAATATTTTAGTAATGATCAGATTATTTTCATATAAGTGGTTTTGCAAAGTTCTGTGGATATTAACTCTTTCTAAAAGTTAATTGTATTAACAGTAAACATTTATATTCCCACTGGCAGAATGTCTTTCATTAATTTTAAAGAAGAGGGAAAATTAAAGCATTTTCATTTGCTGAGTATTTGAATAGCTCATTTAAGTCTCTTTGTAATAAAAAAATTCAAATAAGGATGTAACCAACTTTGTTCTGAATAATAACTGATTTATTTAATGCTTTAAGTATATTTATTGGAAACTTAGTGCTGTGTTCCATCTAATTTGGGGGTATTATGGCATGCACCTTGAACTTGTGTAAGCATAAAGCTTTCCCATGTTCTTATAAGTGCTTTACAGAATATTGACAACCCCAAATAAGTGACTGAGGCAAAGATCTCAATCGATGGAGGTTTATTAAGCAAAAATTTGAGCACTCATCTGAGAAAAGCACAAACCACAGAGCACCTGTGATCTGTGCTCTGCAAAGAGGGATTTGGGAATTCAGTACTTAAGGGGAGAGGGCATGCAGAAAGAAAAAGGGGGACAGAGTGGGCATTGAGGCAAATGGTTACATTCTTCTGAGACTTTGGTTAATGCCCAGGAAATCTACATTTTATATAAGATAAGGTGAATGTCTGAAGAGAAAAAGGGAGTAAAAGAAGAATCAATTATGTAGGTGTCCCTGGGTGGGTGGAGGAATGATTGAGCTTGTCTCTGTTCCTCACCCGGGAAGATAAACTTGTAATCAGCCTTATTAGTGTGGAATTCAACAGACTTTAGTTTTAGGAGCTAGACTTAGCTTGCATACCTAAAGTTACAATTGCCATGTCCTTGTTTATGGGAGGCCAGCAAAGAATTTCCTTATGAATGATACGTTGGGACAGTCCTTGAGGATGCCTCAGCCATTCCCTTGGGTATCTGGCTAAAGCATAATGGCAGTAACTATTCATTTGGAAGAAGGTATTGCATGACTTGACTCTAGGCTTGACCTTACCTTTTGTATGAGAAGTTGCGGGGTGGTCCTGAGATTTTTATTTTCCTTCACAGTATGTACTGATAAATTTTTGTGAGTTATTTTAAACCTTCACTACTTTCCTTAAACCCCCAAACCCACCTCTGCCAGCTCGCCTCTAGTAGATGACCTCTCTTCCTTTTTTTTTTTTTTTTTTTTTTTTAACTGAGGTTAAGGCCATCCGTTGTGTGTACTTGGCCCCCTCACATTTCCCTCTTCTTTCTGGTTTGAAGGGAAGAGATATTTTTTCCCTTTTCCAAAACTTTGATTCTTTTACCTCTTTTCTTGTTTCTGTTTGTTCCTGTCTTCCCCAAAGTTATTACTCTTTAAAAAAGAATTTGTACTCACTGCCTTTCCAGTCTCTTGCCATTCTCCTCTTGTTCCCATCATGTTGCAAAAACTTCTTTTTCTAGTAATATTACTACTAATTGCCAATCCAGTGACCATATTCACTGTCCAGTCCTTTTGCTTAGTTTTCAAAAATTGACTATATTCTTTTCTTGAAACTTCTGTTGCCTACTTTTCCTACTGTGATCTTTGACTCCGTTTCCTTTACGTAGCCTTTAGACATAGGCATTCTCCCAAAGGTTTTCTTCTTGGTTGTCTTTAATAATTCTTACTGTTCTCCCTTGGTCAGGGCTTTATTTTCGAGGCTCTAAGGTACTTAGATTGAAAGCTACTGATCTAGACTCTTGCAGTGATGTGACTCCTTGGCTCTCTATGGTTGAGATGCTGTGATAGTTAATTTTATGTGTCAACTTGACTAGGCGATGGGGTGCCCAAACATTTGGTCAACCATTATTCTGGGTACATCTATGAGGGTATTTCTGGGTGAAATAAACATTTGAATTGGTAGGCTGGGTAAAGCAGGTTGTCTGCCTAATGTGGATGGGCCTCAACTAGTTAGTTGAAGGTCTGAAGACTGCCCGACCCTCTTAAGAGTAAGGTGGAACTCCTCCTGCCGGACTGCCTTTAAGCTGGAATATTGATTTTTTTTCCCTCTGCCTTTGGACTTAAACTGAAGCATCAGCTCTTCTGGGTTTTAAGCTTGCCAACTTGGACTGGAACTACACCATTGGCTCTCCTGTGACTCTTGCTTGTCAGTTGCAAATCTTAGGACTTATTCAGCTTCATAATTGCATAGAGCAATTTTAGATAGATAGATAGATACAGAGAGATGCTCTGTGCCCCACAGGGGAAGCCCCTTACGTATCTCTCAGCCTCCCAAAGAGACTATCTCGTATTGATGGAGCTTGGCCTAAGATCCCCTTGGCTGAGATGTTGCTCTCTCAGTGATCATAATGGGTGCTGACAGCAATTAGCCAAGAGAGAAAGATTTCCCTGTAAAAAATTACAGAAATTGGATGGTCCCCAAATCATGTCCCTAGCTCTGGAATAGAATGTTTCTGGAATAGAACATTTCTAGATGATGACCTAAACATCTACATGGATTTCCAAACACAGCATATTTATTAGAGAACTTTGTATCTTCCCCTACAAACTTCTTTCTTTCTTCCGTATGTTAGCTAATGCCATTGGCAAGTTTTTCTTACTGATTATCATATGTCTCTTTCATTCATTAAAAAATGTGTGAGGATGTACAATGTGAGAATTGCAAACATTAGTCATTTGCAGACTTCACGTTAAAGAACTTGGGCTAGAAGGGGGAGACAAGATGTGAATATATATAAATGTAGTGCAAATTAGAAAGCCTTGAGGGCTACATAAGAAAAATATGCAAGATCAATGGAGGAAAGAGATGATTTGATGCTTAGATTGTTGGTGTGGAGTTTGCGGGTGGGATGGGAGTATGAGTTAAGGGAATAGGTGTAAAAAAATATATCTGTATATATTGTTTGTTTGTTCCAGAAAGAGTGGAGGGAAAAACCTCCCAAAATGTTAATGTATGAGGTGAAATACTGTATCAGCCCAGCTGTTACTTACCCTTTAACTTTTCAACTTCTATTTTTACCTTAATGTATGACTAGAGAATTAGTTAATTATAATCTGTTTCTGTCACTGTTAATTCTACCTCATAACCTGTTTGAAAGGAAAGACCAAGTTCATGAGGGGTACTGCAAAAAATACAACTTTTTTTTTTATTTTAAAAAAATCTAAAAATGCCACCGAGAAGATTCAGAATCTGTTTTTAAAATAAGTAAAACATGATGAACAGTTCATCATGGAAAGATGATTGTTGGGTCAAGCAAAACTTCAGGTTTTCTACAACATTGCTCCCACAAAGATCACAATGTTGTTTTTCACATTGTGTTTTTTAAGGTTTTTAAGGAGACTTTTTTGAAAGATAGACTGACATAGTGATTAAACATGAGACAGGAAAGCTGAGCTGCCTGGGTTGAAATTCTAACTCTACCTTTATTAGCTGTATGACCTTGTGTGTGCTAATTAACTTCTTTGTGCCTCATACTTTTTCATCTGTGAGATAGGGGTAATAATACGTACCTAATAGAGCTTTTTGATAAATAAATATGTAAATGAATGAATGCCTGTAAATTTCTTATAGTAGACCCTGATAAGACAGTAAATCTGAGTAATTGCTAGATGTTATTTTTTAAATAATACTAATAATTAGAAAAGTTTGTTTTATAGAATTAAATACTAATGAAAATTACTGCTACTCTTTTTAGGAAGTTGTTGAAGGAACTACCTAGTGTCTTATATTCTTTAAATTTTATGAGATTTCTATGGCACATTCATTGGTTATATGTAAGTGAATTTTAACTTGTTTTTAGAAGGAGCAAAAGATTCAACAAATGGAACTAATGATTGAGTACCTTCTAAACTGGAAACAAAGTTCTACAAAAGTACAGAATTCAACAAAATTCTATTCTTGTCCTCAAAGAGCTTTCACATTAGGACAAATATAAAGCAGGATCTAATGATATGATTTTTGGTTCAGACTAAACACTTAGAAGTGCTAGGGGGACAAAATTGTTTCATACTGAGTAATCATAAAGGGCAGGTGAAGTGGCATTCAATTGCACCTTAAAATAGATTTTGACACCTGTTGTGGGGGCAGGTTAAGAGGAAGACATTTCAGGCAAAGCGAAAGGTTGAGAGGCAGGATAGCTTGATTTGTGTTTTACAGGAACAGGATATGATTCAAATGAACGGGGACATAGAAATCTTTTGAAAAGTTCTGGGAAATAAGATTGGATTAGATTGTGGCAGACTTGGAGTGTAAAACCACAGGATTTGCTAGGAAATATCAAATCCCATTCTTTAGAGTACTGTAGTCTATTTGCTACAGTGCTTGTTCTGTAACACAAATTAATTGATACGTGGTTGGTAACTATGGGATTGATGTCAGTCTAATGGGGAAAGTAGCATTAGTTCAAACATAATCTTTGCCAGCATGTTAACATTCTGAAGGAAACAGGGGCAAACTTTCTTATAATTTAAGAGAAGGCTTTTAGCAATATAAGAAGATGTTAAGAAAATCACTGAAAATCCTGTAGAAGTGTCCTCTTTTAGTGAAAATGAGTGGTTTCAAGAACAGTTCCACATTCCACAGTATTAAGCTGTGTGGTGAAACAGCAAATGCAGACAGAAACTGTGAAGACATTTCCCTTTGAATTAAGAACATTTTCTGTTTGTTTGGTGAAGAAGTCTATACTGTATTATACTTTTAATGTCCTAGCGATTGGTCTTGACTGGAAGCAAGTTCCCTGAAGAACTCATGTATCAAATGAGGAAGCAAGAGCCCCAGAGTTTTAGGTTTCAAAGGATTGAAGACTTAATGCTAAGTGCAAATGCAAGTGGACATTTAACTGTGCACATACTTTTTACAAGGACTTGTTATTTGTTTTAGTTAGGGATTTGGTTACAGAGTTGATTGAGCTTTTAAAAAAATTTTTTAAATCTCTTTTTTTAAAAAAAAGAAATGGGGTCTCGCTGTGTTGCCAGGCTAGCCTCTAACTCCTAGGCTCCAGTGATCCACCTGCTTAAAGTGCTGGGATCACAGGTGTGTGCCACTTTGCCTGGCCCTGAATTTTATTTTATTTTATTTTTTATTTTATAGACAGAGTCTTGTTCTTTTGCCCAGGTCTGGAGTACAGTGGCACAATCATAGCTCATTGTAACCTTGAATTCCCGGGCTCGAGCAATCCTCCTGTATCATCCTCCCTAGTAGCTGGGACTACAGGCCCACGCCACCACACCTGGCTAATTTTTTAAATTTTTGCAGAGACAGGGTCTTGCTATGTTGACCAGGCTGGAGTGTGATGGCACAATCATGGCTCACTGCAACCTTGAATTCCTGGCCTCAACCAGTCCTCCTGCCTTGGCCTCCCAAGTGCTGGGATTACAGGTGTGAACCACTGAGCCCAGCCCCAGTTTTAATTTTAAAGGAAATTTACATTTGAAATTTGTGCCACATCAGGTATTTTTACACAGTATGTCAAAACACCTCTAAATGGACTCTGCTGTTTGGCTATGCTTGGAATTGACCTCCCTAAACGTTGCAAACAAATTTTGACCAGACATAAACTTAACTTTTGAGGAACTGTCAGGATGTTTGTGTAAAAAAGAGGGTAGTCCTTTAATTTCATTTAGCTGTTAACTTTCTGAAGCGTTCATTTCAGGAATATTTTGAATGGAAAGCTCTTTAACATTACATTCTTACTGACCAGTATAGCTTGTTTCTACTTTTGAGCAAGTAAAACCAGTGAACTTAAAATAAGATTTAGTTGGCATTACTTTTACAAAGATAGAAATCCATGATTTAGAACTTTGTTACTGATATGATTTATTTACCTCCATAGGTTTGTACATATTTTCATTAAAATGTGTCTGTGATGTGCTTTTAATAATATTTAAAAATATTATATAAAATATTCACTTTAAAAATAAAAACTTTTTTAATTACAGAAAGACCCAAATGGGACCAGTAGTTTGCCAACTGTAAGTTCTCTTCTACAAGAAATCGATGTACAGAACGAGGAGGTGGCAGCTTTTTGTCAATCCATTACAAAGTAAGGAATTTTTCTTTATAAATTACAGATTCTTTAAATTAAATGCTCATTTAAAAAATTTACTTGGGAAATGAGTTTAGTGCTAATAATTCTAAAATTTTGTAAATTTTAATTATTTTCTTGTGGCTAAAATTTTAAGTCAAATAGTTAATGGGCACATTAACACAAACTACAGTAGAACAATCCTTACCTGTTAGGGTTCTGAATATTTAGAAGAAATAATTGAGGTCAGACTGCAGACTTCTGACACTCTAGTACCCATTGAAAATATGGCTTACATGTAAGTTTTGATACACTTAGAAAGTGCCTACTTTTGTTTTCTAGAGCCTTAATTTTGACATAAACTTCCAAGCATTCAAAATACTGTCCTGTTTATTTAAAAGGTGATATAACAGACAAGATTAGAAGAGTAAATATATTTTCTGAAGATTATAAAAATGCATTTCTTAAATATTCTCTCAACCTTAAATGTGTCTAATATTCATTATAGATGAGGAAACTGAGACTCAGAGAAGTAACAAAATTTGCTTGGCTAGTCAATAACAGAGCCAGATTTCCTTTGCCTCTGGTTAAATGTGTTTTCTTTCCATTATGTCATTGTATTCATCAGGACTTCTGTTATAAATGCTAGAAACCCATATTGAAATTAAATCAGGAAGGATTATATACTGGTTCACAAACCTATATAGCAGAAAGAGGAAGGATGAGTCAGAGTTCAATAACAGCAAGATCCAGGAATTCACACTGTAAATCCCCTCCTCCCTTAGACTCTCCTTTCTCATTCCTTTTCCTTTCCCTCCTTCCTCACTTTTCTTCTCCTGCCTTCCCTTCATGCATGTTAGCTTCATTGTCTTCGGCTGTAGATGGGGCTTTAGAAGACAGGAAATTAAGCCACTGATAACTTTGACTTCATATTCTAATGGTCTCATTAGCAGAAAGCGAAAAGGAGTCCTCTTAGCCAGCCAGATAGAAAATTCTCACAGAAGCAAAGAGTGGAACAACAAACATTGTGGCCAAGAGGATGAGATCTGTTATCTAAAGAAGGGAAAGTAGATCACCACTGGGAGATTTATTCTGAATCTAGCATTTTCTTCAGTGTGGTATGCTTTGCTAATAGCAGGATTTGGGGTTCCCAGATCATTTTTGAGTATATACACCATTTTAATGTTAAGGTACATACTAATATTTAACTAGATTTTCTGGACCATTGGTAATGTTATATTAAAACTCTGTCTTCCTTTATGTTACTTTTTAACCAACATTTCTTTTCTTCGGAATACCTTAGGGGAGGAAAATAACAGTAGAGCCACTTTTTCTTTTTGGCCAAAGTGTTTCCTTAACTGAATTTTTTTAGCATATATTTTTCAGGAGACATTTAAAATAGAAGGGACATTTAGGTGACTTAATATGCAAATTGAATGTATTGCAAATTACCTGTGCCTTTAGGCCATTATATCATTACCTGTGTGGTTAATGGTTTGAAAATAATGTTACCTTAATGGTTTGGAAATAATCTGTTATGTATTTGTTTAGTTCTTTCACTTTTTTCCCCAAACAAGCCTTGTATATTTTCTGTTAGGCTGTGTTGAGTAACTGCTGCATTTAAGCTTTGCAGGTTGAAAAATTAGGCTTGCTATGGTCTGCCTTTTTTCCCCCATTTGAATCTTACATGATTTACACAAACCCTGCCACTAAATGAAAATGGTTATTCACACACACACATACACACTTATGTAATATGAAATCCCAAATGGACTAAAGAGAGAATGAGTTCTTTTTGTAATTTTATTTTTATTAGTAGACTTTCATTGCAACAAATATTTATCAGAGCAGTAAGAAGTGGAGGTATTTTTGAAGCCATGTTCTGGGACCTTCTCTCATTCGCTTATGGACTTGGAGATTGGGGTCAGGAGATATCCTTTGGAGAAATTCGTGGCTCTGTTTTTTCCAAGATGCTCATTTTTGCAGTGGATTTTTAAAACAAGTATTTATACTGTTAATTAGCCAGTTCTTTCACAAGAATGGAAAACAAACACCACATGTATTCACCATTAAATTGGAATTAATTGAACAACACTTACGTGCATATATGGAAATAACACTCATCGGAAATCAAGCAGGTGGGAGGGTGGAGGAGGGGATGAGTAAATTCACACCTAATAGGTACAGTGCACACTGTCTGGGTGATGGGCACACTTATAACTTTGATTCAAACTGTACAAAAGCAATTTATGTAACCAAAACGTTTGTACCCCTATAATACTCTGAAATAAAATAAAAAATTTAAACAAAAAGACATACAGAAAAAAAATTAGTTATTTCTTTACTTTTTGAAATCTCCTAAAATTATTCATTTAATCATTTAAATTCAGCTGTGAAATTAATATCATGCTGTCAGAATGATATTTGTTTATAGTTAAGATTACTGTATGACAGAATTTAGTGCTGATTCTAGGCCTTGGTTTTTGTTATTGTTTATCTGTGAAATTAAAGAGTTAGACCAGTGATCTCAAGAATCTCTTTCACTTTAAGGTTCTGTAATACATTGATTCAGGATATTTTTCGTTATTACTTCATTTTTTGGTTTTTATTTCTTGTTTTTCTTTCCTTTCACACTTATCATAATTGACAAAGTTTGCTGTCTCTACTAGTTATAGGTCCAGGGAAAGTTCTTATATAATACCAGTTAAATACCAGTAGAAGTTATTGCCACTTCATTTGTCGTCCTTTAGGATAAGACGAGAGGAGCAACCACACTCTATACCCATCTTTCTGAACAGCTTTCTAGTCTTCATTTCTTTATAAATAGCTTAGATCTAATACTCACATTCTATAATAGTATCTTGACCCCAAGGACTTCCTGTATGTTGTCAAGGACTTCATCTCTGCATTTAGTTAATTTTATTCTAAACAAGGCTGACTATACTTTCCTATAAAGTAGTGTTAAAGTGTTAATTCAATTAAAACCTTTTTAAACCCTCATTTTTATCCTTTCTCCTGTCCTTCTAGTTTTGCATGATTTGGCTAGCTGTACAGAGTTTTAGCTTGATTGAGCACACAGTAGGAAAATAAACCATAAAGGATTTTAGTTTATGCATAGAGATACTAAATTTCCTGAACTGTACAGCACCATTAAACAAACAAAACCTTTTCTTTGGGTGATAGGGAAATGGAAATTTTAGAGAAAATAAAAACTGGAGTTAAAAAAAATACTCTTTATAGGTACTTACTTAAGAACATCAAGCTACAATGTGTAGCCTAGAGTGTCCATAATAATACCTTATCTGGTCTATTATATTTAAAATGAATAATTTACTCAGCAGTTATGTTAATACTTTAATTTGTTTTTGTATGTTTAAAAGTTTAGTTACAATGTAAAACAAAACAAAAACCCACCCAGCTGTAAGGAATCTATTATATTTCAGGTGTTTTGGTACATTTTTGTGATTTTTAGAAAGTAAATAAAACAAAGACATGCTGTAGTTTCTGGACTTGGTATCATCCATGGTATCAAGCAGATACAGAAAGGACTCATTTTAAAAGCATTGTTTGTGGTTAACTGTTTTTAAGGGTATAAGTTCAGTGACATTAACTGCATTCACACTGTTGTGTAAAAGAAAGGACTGATTTTAAGAAAGGGAAATAAAGAAGCCCTCCTTTCCCCGCAAACAAAACCAAGTTCATTAAATGTAACTTTTGTCACTGGAATTTTTGTCTAATAAATTCTTGTTTTCTGAGCTATCATCAGAAACTTCTGTGTTTACTTTTATTATCCTTAAGGATTTCTGACAATTGACGACTTGCTTAGATAGAGAAAAAAATTCTCTGCCATATTATATATTAGTTAATTTCATTATTTGATATGAACATCTGTCTTATTCTGCTTGTGTTGCTATAAAGGAATACCTGAGACTGGGTAATTTATAAAGAAGAAAAGTTTGTTTGGTTCATGATTCTGCTGGCTAATAAATCAGGCATCTAGTGAAAGCCTCGGGCTGCTTGTACTCCTGGTGGAAGGCAAAGGGCATGTGCAGAGATCACATGGTGAGAGAGGAAGCAAGAGAGAGAAAGGTGGGAGAGGTGTCATGGTTCTTTTTAACCACCAGCTTTTATGGGAACTAATAGAGAATTCCCTTATTATCAGTAAGATGGCACTAAACCATTCATGAGGGATCTGCTCCCATGACCCAAACACCTCCCATTAAGCCCCACCTCTAACGTTGGGGATCAAATTTCAGTATGCAATTTCGGGGGGAACACACATCCAAACCATAGCAGCATCTATTTAAGCTGTAGAAAACAAGAGAATACCAAGCATATGAGAAATAATGAGAATCTTAGGCTAGGTTCCCTGAAGGTCTTGCCATTGTGTTGCAGAGTGGTAAGCTTGGCAGCAATTAAATGTCTAAAGATAAGGTGTATACATTTAAAGGTGCAGTTCCAGTATCCATTTAAGATTATTAAATTACTTTCTTTTATTACATTTCTTCTTTTTAATATTGGATTCATTGTGTCACTTAAGATGAAAGTACTGAAACCAGATTTATTCATTCAGTAATTCATTTATATGACAAGAAGCTTGTGGTGCTTATCATATACTAGGCACTGTTCTTAAGTGCTTTATAAACTTACATACTTCTCACAACAACTCTATGAGGTAAGTAATAGTATTATCCTGAGTTTATAGAAGAAGAAAGTGAAACAAGGAGACTCAATAACTTACCCAAGGTCACACAGCTAGTAAGTAGTAAAATTAGGATTCACACTAAGGTAATCTGGCACTAGTGGCAGTACAATAACCATTACATTTGCTGTCTCTCCAAAACCTTTCTTCCTGTCATCTCAAACTATTTTATTCTACTTCTATGACTTGATTATTTTAATCTCCACCGAAGGAAATAGATAATACTTCCAGCATTCATTCCATTCATAGCCCTGTGAAAAGCAGATGGAAGGACTGGCACCAGTCTTCCAACCTCCAGAAAAAAGTCAGTTAAAGGAAGCCCACAAGTATAAAGAAGTCATTAAATTCCGCTTTGTCTTCTAATAACAGCAATGCTGTCTGCAGATAAGCCATACACCATGTTCATGTATTTAAATTTAAACTGTGTTGCTCCAGTGAATACCTTTGCCTGCAAGTCTTCCAATTCCCTAAGTTTTAGAATTTAGAAATCATTTTGAGGGAATAAAGGCACTATTAAGCATGTAAAAACCCCTTGGCTATGTTCGTTTTTCATTGTCTACCTACCAAAAACAATGTTTGTAGGAAAAAGTTCCTTAGGGAAAAAAGATTTTTTAAAGACAAAAAACTTTTTATCTCTCTGGCCATTACAGTTTTAGGGCTACATTGTCTATATTGTCAGTAATTCATTTAAAATGTACCGTTTTGTTTAACTATGCCGTGTGGCAAAAGAATCTGAAGCAGAGAACCTCATTTAATGCCATTTATCCAATATGTGCTTGAATAATGTTGATAGTGTTACTGAAGATATCCTGGCAGTAGTAATCTCTTCCTTTTTCTTGAGTTCCTTTTATGTAAAAGGCTAATACTGGTATTTGGAATTTTGCGGTTCTCACAGGCTGCTTTAGAGTTGGACAAAGACACAGAATTGAGTGGCTATAAACATGTAAAGTCTTGTTCAGAGCTCTTAAATGCAGCTTTTTAAAAAAGAATTTAATTTCTTCTTTCTTGTGAACAGATTGAAGACCAAATTTCCATATACCAATCATTGCACAAATCGAGGCTATTTGTTAAGTCCAGTCACAGTGCAAAGAAGCATATGTGGAGAAAATGCTAGTGTGAAAGTCTCCATTGAAATTGAAGGATTTCAACTACCAGTTACTTTTACATGTGATGGTAAGTTTGTAGGTCTGTTGGTGGGAAAATGTTTAAAATATCAGTATTATCATTCATTTAATAAACCAACTTTGTTATCTTTAGGTGTCCTTTTGGCATTCATTTTCTGGTTAGGACTAGTGGGGAAACAGGTTATCTTTATAACTACATATTTCTCTGAGAAGTGGTGAGTAACTTTTGTTAATCAGTGGTTCTTGGGTACAACCCACAAGCATTAGATAGAAAAGCTAATTATAATCTTGTTATTTTTTTTTCTTTTTACGGCAAGAAGAATGTTTGTTTATAAATGGTTTTGGTAAAATTGAAATTCCAGATATCATGTTAAGTTCCTCTAAGGAGAAGATAATTCTCTGACTGGACATGGTGGCTTATGCCTGTAATCCTAGCACTTTGGGATGCTAAGGTGGGAGGATCACTTGAGGTCAGGAATTCCAGACCAGCCTGAGTGAGACCCCCTCTCTACAAAAAATAAAAAATTTGCTGAGTGTGGTGGCACGCACCTGTATTCCCAGCTACTTGGGGGGCTGAGGCAGGAGGATTGCTTGAGCCCAGGAGTTTGAAGTTGTAGTGAGCCATGATGACACCATTGCACTCTAGCTGGGGCACAAAATGTAAGACTCTGTCTCAAAAAAAAAAAAAATAATAAAATTCTCCTTTGGTTTTTATTCTCCCTTCCAAACTTGGTGTGGGTATCCTCTCTAGAGGTACATCCCCAAAGCATGTAGGACATTTTTTGTTAATAGCTTTATTGATTGATTGATAGACAGGGTCTCACACTGTCACCCAGGCTGGAGTGCAGTGGTGCGATCATAGCTCACTGCAGCCTCGAACTCCTGGGCTCAAGTGGTCCTCCTGGCTCAGTCTCCCGAATAGCTAGAACTACAGGCATTCGCTGCCATGCCTGGCTAATTTTTAAAAATTTTAGTAGAGATGGTCTCACGATGTTGCCTGGACTGGTCTTAAACTCCTTGCCTCAAATGATCCTCCTGCCTGGATCTCTCGAAGTGCTGGGATTATGGGCGTAATCCACTATACCCAGCCTGTTATAGTTTTTAAAACTGCTTTTATTTCTTTCAGAGTTTATTACATTTCGTAATGTGTATTATTTTAACGGGATGCCAACAGTGGAATAAGATCCTATATTTCTATAGTACTTTGGTCTAAGAATTATGCCATTGTTTTTCTTAATAAGGTTATGACTAGGAATATGTCCAATATTTGGATACATTCTTTCTAGCTTTGTACTTTTGAAGGCCATATGAAAAAATACAAATCTGAAACAGAAAAATGTTAGCCAACTGTAACAGTCATTCTTTTAGTTTCTAAAGGAAACTACCTTAAATTTTTGTTTTGGGAATCATTTAGGTATGCAGTGAGAATTAATACTAAAGTTCAAAAGTTCAGTGGGCATTTTGATTAAAATAAACATGAGTAAGCATTGATAGCAAATGTCTTAAATTGTATCAAATTTTGACTTACTGCATTAAATCTGACTAATCTTGAAGTATTTCAAATGTCTGTTGTTTGGTTATTCATAAATGTGTACATTTATAATGTATACCTGTGTTAGGAAATGTAACCAAATTATGGTAGAAGTGATTTGGGTGTTCAAAGTATAAATGTCACCTTACATTTGACTATTCAGAAATGTAGCTATTATATTAGAGGTTATTATATTAGATAGAGGCCTTTTCTGCCAAGCCGCTGATTTTCATGTAGTTTTAATGTGATCACTCTCTTTTAAAAATTAAACATAGAAGCTTTAAGTATAGAAATAGGTTACTTTAAAGGTAACTTTAAAAGTTTTTAATGTGTTGTAATCTTAGTATCCATCTTTTGCCAAGAATGATAATTGAACAGTACTGCTACTTGCTATATTTTTATTCTTCATTGGAAAATTTACTGGGCACATGTCAAACATTTAAAATAGTGATTCTTTTTCTTATAATTTATTTTAAATAATTGTTTGCTAGATACTGCTAAATGTCATCTGTGGAGTACTGGTTCCAGGACCTCCCTTCTATACCAAAAATCTAGGATGCTCAAATCTCTGATATAAAAGGCATAGTATTTGCAAATAATCTATGCACATCCTCCCATATACTTTAAATCATCTCTAGATTACTTATAATATATAATACAATGTAAATGTTGTATAAATAGTTGCTGTACTATATTGTTTAGGGGATGATGACAAGGCAAAAAGTCTGCACATGTTCAGTACAGATACAATTTTTTTCTTTTCAAATATTTTCCATCTGAGGTCAATTGAATCCACGGATGCAGAACTCATGGATGGGGGTACCAACTATATTAGGTTAAATAAAACATATTATTAAAATTAGTTGACCTCTTTCCTTTTACTTTTTTCAGTGTGGCTACTAGAATATTTTTAATTATATATGTGGCCTACATATGTGGCTTACATTATATTTCTATTGTACAGTGCTATCTTATTTTTTTTTTCTTTTTTTCTGTTTTTTTTTTTGTCTTCTCTTTTTTGTTTCTTTTTTTTTTCTTACTTGGCTTCTGAATTGCAAATACAGTGCTATCTTAGATTACACAGTCTTGTACGGTCTTGTGTAAGTATATACTTAGAGGTACATGAATAAAATGAAAATGATGACTAACTCTTTTACAGTGAGTTCTACTGTAGAAATCATTATAATGCAAGCCCTTTGCTGGGTACATGATGACTTGAATCAAGTAGATGTTGGCAGCTATGTTCTGAAAGTTTGTGGTCAAGAGGAAGTGCTACAGAAGTAAGTTCATATACCTACTGAACAATATCTTTGAAAATTTCATTTTAATTAGGAATTTTTTAAGTTAAATTTATAATAAAAAAATACATTCGGTCCTATTTGAGTTGATTCATTGGATTAGTAAACTTGTATTGAGATATACTATGTCTAAGATGTCATGTCTAAGACAGCGGTAAGATTTCAGAGATAGGTAAGACCTGGTATTCCCTTAGGAAGTTTATAGTCTTATACAGGAGGAATTGCAGGTAATTGATTAATAAGTGAATGTAATGTTTTTTTCTTTTTGTAAAGAGTCAATAGTCACATTATTATTATCATTATTTTTTTTTTGAGACAGAGTCTCACTCTGTTGCCTGGGCTAGAGTGCCGTGGCATCAGCTTAGCTCACAGCAACCTCAAACTCCTGGGCTCAAGTGATCCTTCTGCCTCAGCCTCCTGAGTAGCTGGGACTATAGGCATGTGCCTCCATGCCCAGCTAATTTTTTCTATTTATATTTTTAGTTGTCCAGCTAATTTCTTTCTATTTTTAGTAGAGACGGGGTCTCGCTCTTGCTCAGGCTGGTCTCGAACTCCTGAGCTCAAACCATCCACCTGCCTCGGTCTCCCAGAGTGCTAGGATTACAGGCATGAGCCACTGCTCCCGGCCTAATAGTCACATTATTACAGACTCCATTTTCCTTTTATGTCATGCACTGTTACTTTATGGACAGTAGTCAGCTGTAATTTGTTTTTAGTTGCCTAAAATAATAATTATGTGAATCTTTTTCTTAACTGGGTAATTTGTTATATCTAGCATTTAGTCTAATTGTTTTATAGATTTCATTCTCCTAGACTATTAGAAATGCCCTGTCCTTATTTTTCGTATTTCCTTCTTCATCTTTGTCTTCCTCTTCTTCACTTTGACTCTTCTCATAAAGAATAATTCCTCTGTTTAAATGCTCACAGTTGGTTAAAAAGTGATCTCTGTATTTTACCATTCTTTTCAATTTCTGATTCAGATGTAACTTATATTTTACTCTCACCTCTATAGTTTCTAATTTGAGTAGTATAGTGAATAATTAATATATTTTAACAGTAACCATTGTCTTGGAAGTCATGAACATATTCAAAACTGTCGAAAATGGGACACAGAGATTAGACTACAACTCTTGACCTTCAGTGCCATGTGCCAAAATCTGGCCCGAATAGTAAGTGTGTATTTTATAACTGATTTGCATTTGGTTGAATCTCCATAATTCTGTTAATTAACGAATTTTTAATTTGTACGTTTTTCAAGAATTCTGGATTGGAATGGGGTGAGGAAATCATCATCAACAGAAATTCTTTTCAAGCAGATTCCGGAGATTTTCATTCATGGAGGTTTAGATAGCATACTCCTCAGAGGCAGAGGCATATTTGAAAATCAAAGTGGAGGAATTAAAAGTTTGATTTGTAATAGTTTTACATACAAGTGAAAACATCAGGGTCAGTCAAGGAAAATGAGGATTAAGGAAAGATTTTGAAAACTAAATATGGGTTGGGGGGGAGGGGAAGGTCCATATTGACCTTTGTACCAAACTGAGAAAAATAAATTATTTCTCAAAAAATGAAAACTAATTCCTTGTTTTAAAAGTCCAGTACTTCAGCAGGTGGATGCTCTTAAAAAACAAAAGGTTCAGTACTTTTTTTTGAGGTTAAAGCAAAATACAATGCAGGAAATTTAGCCATTGTATTACTGTATAAACCCTTGATGAATTTATAAGTGAAGTTTTAATCTCTAAAGAGAGTTACTCTTCATTTGGTAGAATTTTAGATGGAAAAATACCAGTCATTTCTACTTTCGTTTTTCTTGGTTTTCTTTTCTTAGATTTTGCTTCTATGTTAGGTAGAATTTATTTCATTTGGGTGGAAAGTATTTCACAAAATTCAGTACATTTTGGCAGTCATTAGTAACTTTTCAGTTTCTTAACAAATTATGTTTTTAACTACATTTACATAATGTGGACTTACGATAGAAGACCAGTACCTTGTTTATTAGGAGTTGGAAGGGAGCGGGAGGAAACTTGATTATCATTAGAAAAAATAATACAGAAATTGAAGTGATATCTTCCCCATCTGATCTCCATCCCACCTTCATTTGGCTGTCTGCCATCTTTAAAAGTATTTTTAGCTCTCTAATTCTCTCTGTATAGGCAGAAGTAATTTTTGCTTTAAGAGCTATTTATATATCAGAAACTAGACTTAAAAGCATTTATGTTTTCCAGTCACTTTTATAATTGAGTCAATTATAAATATTTAATTCTGATAGTATTTTTTCTTCAGTTCTGAAAAAATCACTTTAATTTCAATATTTCATCACATACTTAACTATATTTAATTTGACAATAGAAAGACCAAGGAGTGGACTTGATTTTTTTTTTTGGTAAACATTTGTGTATATGTGTTTGTTTAGGCAGAAGATGATTCAACACCTGTGGATTTGAACAAACACCTACATCAAATAGAAAAACCTTATAAAGAAGTCATAACAAGGTATAGCATCCAAAGCATTAATTACAGGTTTTCAAACTTTGTTTTTGGATGTGAATACATTTCTTTCAGTGATTAAAACAATCATTTTTGTATATAGTGCTCTTCAGCCACAGTAACTGTGCTTTCTTTCAGACACCCTGTTGAAGAACTCTTAGATTCTTATCACAACCAAGTGGAGTTGGCTCTTCAAATTGAAGTAAGTCTTAATTTACATTTTGACATGATTTAAAGATTCTTGTTTCCAATGCTAGTGTTGGCATTGGGTTAAATATTTTAGGACTTTTAAAACTATAATTTTTAGGCCAGGCAAGATGGTGTGCCTATAATCCCACCACTTTGGGAGGCTGAAGTGGGAGGATTGCTTGAGGTCAGGAATTTTGAGGCTAGCCTGGCAACATAGCAAGACCCTGTCTCTACAAAAAAATTAAAAACTTAGCTGGGTGTTGTGGCACACACCTGTAGTCCTAGCCACTTGGGAGGCTGAGGTAGGAGGATTACTTGAGCCCAGGAGTTTGAAGTTGCAGTGAGCTATGATCACACCACTGCATTCCACCCTGGGTGACATAGCGTGACCCTGTCTCTTTAATTAAAAAAAAAAAAAAGGAAAAACTATATTCTTTTTTTTTTTTTTTTGTACACCAGGGATTTAATATATTCTTGATTTTGATGTTTGATGTCTTATTTTCTGACCCAGCTTATTAACAGGAGGTCAGGAAATTGCGAAAGTATTTTTGTTTGTTTTTATCTTTAAGAGATGGGGTCTGGCTGTGTTGCCCAGGCTGGCCTCAAATTCCTGGGCTCAATTCATTCTCCTACCTTAGCCTCCTGAGTAGCTGGGACTATGGGCGTGAGCCACTACACCCAGTTAGGAAGTTGGAGAAGTTTTGATTGCTCCTGGCCTTTAGTTTCTGGAGATGAGATGTTAATTCATTTTGCTAAAATGAAGTTAGGATGGCAATAGGGGTTTTGAAGCAAAGAATGATGGTTTGGTTTAATATTCTATGGGAAAGGGGAAGGATTGCTGACCAAGGACAGATGAAGGAAATGCTGAGTGGCATGGAGGTTCCTGCTCAAATCAGGGACTGTTCCTGCTGAAATTGGGGACTGTTCTATGTGGTTGTGAGATTTTCTTAGAAGTACTCGGCTGTGTGGTAGAAGAAGCAGAGGAGAGAGTTTGGTCAGAATGAGGGTGTGAGGGCTAGAAGCAAAGGAGCTTGTGATCAGAGTATGATACTGTAGTTAAGGCACTGACAGGGTACAGTTTTGGGGTTTAAGATATTGTGAATTTTCCACATGAACATTTATGGAACTGAAGCTTTTATTACAGGATATAGGGTAGAAACTCAGATAAATATCCAGAGCAAAAATATGGCATGCATTGGGGGATGACCACATGTGAGTAGGAAGGCATATCAGTGTGGGCCAGTCAGGAGACAGAAACTATACTAGTTATTTGAACAGGGTAATTTAAAGAATTGTTAATTAGTAAAAGATGGTTAACTATTCAAATGGGTGAAAGAGGACTGGTAAGACAGGAGTTGGTGTACTCTGGCTCAAACACCAAATCTGATCTGCTCCCCATTTTTGCAAATAAAGTTTTATCGGATCACAGCCATGGTCATTTGCTTATGTATTGTCTGTGTTTTCACATCTTAATGGCAGAGTTGAATTGTGACAAAGGCTGTATGGCCCACAAAGCCTAAAATATTTACTAACTGGCCTTTTAAAGAAAAAATTTGCCAGCCCCACTTTAAGGGTTCTCGAAATAGCAAATGTAAAAAAGCTGCTGTCACCTCTAGGCTAAGGAAAAATGGACAGTGAAGAAACTCTAAGAACTTATGCTAAGACCTCTATCTACCCCAACCCCAGACCAAAATTTAGCCTCTCCCACAGGAACACACACGTTGCCTATGGCAAAGAAACTTGCTAGAGGACTTTATTTAGAGCTATCAGATATGAAGAGCATGGCCTGAGGGTGCAAGTAGAACTGGTCTATGAGGAACACTGAGCTCTAACGCTGAATTTTAAAAAATAGAGGACTGGAATCCGGATGGGAAGTATCTTCCTAATGTTCTTGCATGCGAGTGTCTCTTCTGTGTGTTCTATTGACAAAACCTAACATTGTTTATAGGGTCTAGCTCTAGTAACACGAAGTAGAGCAAAAGAAGAGTAGATTTTGAAACTGATGGATAATGAATTGATAATTGGCATATAAAGAATGATATAGAATGGTATAGGAAAATGGCCTGAGTGTCAAAACTGGAAAGGTTTTTGCATGAAGGTAGAGTAAAAGGAAGCAGAATATAGGTCAAGTAAGCAAAAATGGGGTGCCAGAAAACAGCTTCTGGCCCTGAGGACTTCAGGGTAATTGGGTGTTTTAGAAAATTAGGTGGTTTCATTTAAGCTTGAAGGTGAAGGGAATATTCAGTATATGCTAGCCAAGCCTTAAGGGTGGAAAAATTTAAATTTTTAAGGGATGGTATAGTACTGAGTTTCAGCCCATTCTAACAGTACTTGGCATAAAAGTTTGGCGTAAATGTTTTATGAATTAATGAATAGGTTTCTTAATGAGGTATGTACTTCTCATTAAGAGTAGAGAAGAATTTTTAAATTCTTCTCATCAGGTAAGTGATTTTACAATATTTTAGTACATGTATACTTTTGGATCATGGTGAAATCAACTGTGATGGCATGATACAGAAGAATTGTCCTCAAGTTTTTTTTATCAGCTAAAACTTATAAAGTAATGGTTGTATAGATGTAAATGATGCTTAAAAGTTAATGTTGCCCTGTGTTATTAATATGTGACCAACCTCTGAAGAAGTTGGTTTTTGATACCAAATTTTTGCAGAAGGAAGAGAAGGATTATTTTCAATGTGGAAATTATTCACAAATGAGAATTAAAATATAGTTCTAGTTTTAGTAATTTGCTACTAATTTATTGCTTATACTTTTGGTTCTAATAAGAAATTAATGGCATTTGCATAATTGTGTCAGACAAAGTGAAAATTAATCAAGCCTTGCTTTTTCCTACTCCAAAATAAACTATATAATTGAAAAGCTATCTTTTTTTCTTTTCTTTTTCATCACAAAAGAGTAGAGGATATCTGTTAGGCATGTCTAAAATATCTAGTTTTTTACTTCATCTCTGAAATTGGTCCTTTAAATTTCACTTACTTACGTTTATTTTATTTTTTATTTTTAAAGAACCAGCACCGAGCAGTAGATCAAGTAATTAAAGCTGTAAGAAAAATCTGTAGTGCTTTAGATGGTGTAGAGACTCTTGCCATTACAGAATCAGTAAAGAAGCTAAAGAGAGCCGTTAATCTTCCAAAGAGTAAAACTGCTGATGTGAGTATTTTTAGTAAGTAGCATTTGTTGCAATATGTACTTGAGTGAGCATCTATCACTTAAACTGGGAGGTTTCGGCCTTCTGCTGGGCAAAATATTACCATTTTAACTTTGGCTTTTACTTTTGAGTTGATTCAGTCACTTATTTGGTTAGGTGGGGATTCCTTGGTAAGGAGATAGGCTGCTTTATGAGAGATGACATTGAATTAGGTGAACCTTTTGTGTGTAGAGGGAGACCTCTGTCATAAATGAGTTGATTGGAGGTTTAAAGGTAGATACTAAGCTTGGAGCACCTGGAAGGTAGTAGCTATCATTTCGCCCTCTGCATAGAAATGTCTGATTGCCAGCGGGCAGAAATTCTGCTTTGGATCATACCGCTCCCTATTGAAAAAAGACCAAGAAGCCTCAGAAGTAGTGACTTACTGCCTCAGAAGCAGCAAGGTTAGGAGCCTTCTCTTTATGTCATACTGTGCTTTTAATAAAAGCTCTCCCTTTTGGTATTTCCATGGGGATTTAATTAACTCTGTTCATAGGAGTGTTTATATCTTTGATGGGAAGGATGAAAGAAGAGGTGGACCTCAACAGCCACCATAAATTTAAAAAATGGAAAAGTCGTGTTGATGGTGTGTCCCTTGATATCTAAGAGATAACTCAGTCCATGCATTCTGAAAGGGATCCTATTCAGATGGTATATGGAGATTTGGGTTTCTTTATTTCTACTTTATTATTTTGTGCATCTTTTAGATGTTAAAAAAAATATGAAATCACTTGGAGGTGATTAACTACCATGGCCCTAATGTCTGAGGTTTCCATTTATTTTACTCATTTGCTGGATAAAGGAGCAGAGAGTAGGTGGGAGGGGAGCTCAATTTAAATAATTATAGAAACTTTTTTGAGTCATCAAATGGTAATAAATGGAGTTCTAGGTTTTTTTTTCTTTAAGGATATTGGTACGCTATTATAGAGCAACCAATGGAAAATAAAATACTATAATAGTGTACTTATCACTTCTGGGCTTAATTAATTAATATTAAGTAATTAAGTAATACTAATTACTTAATTGGTTTAACAAGGGAGACTGTTGTGTTTCTGATATTTTGTTGTAATTTTCACTTTGATTTTCTTGATACTAAAAGTCATGTATTTATTTTGGGTTTTTCTCTTTCTTTTTGCATTCTTTATTGTATTGTTATTAACTGACTGTTTACAGACACTTGGGAGGTTTCCCTTGGGAAGGGTTTCTTTGACATAGCATTTAATTGAATATATTGAAGATAAAGGTAAACATTTTATATTATGTCATGGGCAATTTTCTGTCTAACATGTCTGTGTGTGTGCAGATGACTTCATTGTCTGGAGGAGGAGATACTAGCCAGAGTTCAATTCGGGGTATGTGTTTAAATTCTTTGAATTAGAGCAATTGTCATTACTTTTTCAGAGAATTATATTAATATTTTACTTAAATCTAGGCTCACTGAATCCTGAAAATCCTGTTCAAGTAAGCATGGACCAATTAACTGCAGCAATTTATGATCTTCTCAGACTCCATGCAAATTCTGGTAGGAGTCCTGCAGACTGTGCCCAAAGTAACAGGAACATCAAAGAAGCATGGACTACAACAGAACAGCTCCAGTTTACTATTTTTGCTGCACATGGAATTTCAAGTAACTGGGTATCAAAGTAAGTAACTGTTTAAAAGAAAATATGCACAGCTTTATCTAGAAGCTATTCTAATCTTATAAAATGTCAGCAACTATTGTTATTTTAGCATTTTAAATGATGATACAAGACTAAGCAGATTCTTTTGTGGTTTTCATAAAAATTATAGAGATGTTTGAAGCTATTACAGTTAAAAAATATAGCTCTTACATGCAAAAAGGACAGGAAAATATATGTTGAAACTTACCAGAGCAAATGTTAATTAGTAAGTCAATATAAGACTGCTGTTCTTTCTGCCTTTCCATTAGAACCAGAGTAATTTAAAACAGAGTGTAATGGGACTGGATTTCAAGACTTTTTTTCCCCCTTTAGTAGTTTAAATTTACTGATTGCTAAGCTTTGAAGTCTACATATTTCTTCTATTGAAATTTTAAAACAGGCTTTCACTTTTTGATTTTGTCAATGCCATAAAGGCATTATAGCAAATTTTGCCAATTTTAATTTATTTGAAAATGACTAATAGGAACTGAAAAGTCTGAAATGATACTTTTAGTGAAAGTAGTTTCATAATAGCTTAATGCTATGAAGTAAAGCCTATAGAAGAGGTACCAAAAATAAATTCTGCTTAAAGTGAGCTTTAAATTAAAAAATAACATAATGACTTGAAAATGGTATTTTAACTCATTCAATAAATATTTACTGAGCACCATATATGGGCAGTGTTTTTAGTACTGGGAATCATAAGGGAACAAAAAACCTCTGCCTTCCTAGAACTTGCATTTAAATGGGCAGTTCTGTTGTCCGAAGGTATTTCATTTTTAAAAATATTTGCAGGGATAATGCCCTCCTCATCCTCCATATACATACACACATGAAAATTAATTTAGGGACACTAGTGTGAAGAACAAATACCCAGTGAAAGACAACACAGAAAACAGTGATAATTAAGGTGGAAAGAAAGTTAATAAAGTGCTGAAGTAAATGAAGGCAAGTGGGATGAAGTTGAGAAAAGTAATCAGTTAGCTTAGGGGTATTTTGTGAACCAATGAAATTTGATTTGAAATATATTTAGAATAATAAATAGATTGTACATATGAACAAAATGGTTAACATATAAGCCTAGCAGTAAGTTAGAATATGAGTAGAATACTATTTTATTGAACCTAAGACTCCTGCCTTACAAAATTACCTTACTGTTATCTAACTGCCTCTGTACTTGATAATAATTGTTGGCCAAGTCACTGCTGTCTGAGAGAATACAATAGCATCTGTCCCCATGGATGGAAGCATCCCAATAGACTAGGAAGATTGGCTCAATGTAAGTTAAGTCCATACACTATTAATGTGTTCTATTTCAGTAGCTTAGCAAAGGAAAATGACACTGAGAGAAGGTATTGTTTGTCTTCTTTCTTCCTAGAATTTACCTAGAAATGGTTAAATACATTATTCAGTGTCATTCAACTAAAATCTAAAGCTAGTAACTAACTGAACACAAAATTTAAATAAATTCTCTAGCTGGTGTCATTATGGCATCACTTTAAACTGGTACATAGGGACATATGTTCTCCTGTGTACCCCCTTTGCTATACCTCTTCTCTATTTTCATAGAATTTGCAATGGTTAAATTTGAGATGGATTTCTAAAAATTCAAATGAATAGTGACCATATTATTTCATAGATTAGTCACTTTGGGGGAAGAATACCCTAATGTATTTATATTAGTTAGCTAATTTATATTATCAAGATAGAAATCAAATTAAACTATTTTTTCCCTCAGTTATGAAAAATACTACTTGATATGCTCCCTGTCTCACAATGGAAAGGATCTTTTTAAACCTATTCAATCAAAGAAGGTTGGCACTTATAAGAATTTCTTCTATCTTATTAAATGGGATGAACTGTAAGTGCAATTTCTGGCTTTTTATTCTTTCAGTGTGCCCTGTTCTTTTTTCAATGTATACATCCAAGCTTTAATTTTTATTACTGTTTTCATTGAAATTCATTAACTTCTTACTGCTGTCTTAAGGTCTCTTCTAGATATGAAGAGTCTATAGAGTCTGTTCTACAGAACAGACTGAAATTCTCTTTTAAAAATCTGAAATACTCTTTTAAACCTATGTATCACTAAATTGCAAAAACATGCTATTCTTTTTAGACATTATCAAGTTAAAATATAAATTTACATAAAATTCTAAAAAGATGGTGTTCTATAACATTGCTTACTTTAGTATTTATTCTGTAATGCTATATAACAATCCTGGCCCTTGATTACTAGATAATAAAAAAAAAATTGTCTTAAATCTATGTAGAAGATATTTTATACTAATAATTTTAAAATACTGTTTTTAAACTCAGGGAATTCTCATTATTTAGACAGATAGGCAGTTCAACTTTTGGTATTTGTTCCACATGTATTAAATGGTTTCCTATTTTTCTCTCTTATTTCTTAAATTGCAAAATAATATATGTGAAAGCAATCAAATAACACAAAACTGCATATGAGGTAACAAGGTCACTCTTTTCAACACTTAGTATCTCAAGAGTGACCACCATCAACCTCGTGTTTTAATTCTTTCAGACTTTGAAAAACAATGCACTGGTAAACATATATGTCTGTTTGTGTATATATGTGCCCACTTACATCCCCAAACAGAAATGCTCATAAACATTCATCTAGTTTTTTGAATAAGAAATAAAAATGACTACCATTATTTTGCCTGGAAATTGATGTAATTAAGTAAGCCTGGAAATTAAGTAAAAGTGCTTATAAGTTTTTAAAGAAGGAAATGTTATATTTTGAAAGTTTAGATTGTTTAGATTTAGATTATTTAGTTTAGATTTAGATTTAGATAAAATTTGTTTATTCCAAATTTTTAACAGTACAAATTAGCCCAGCTTACTATTTAGCTAAAGTTTACTTGGGATTAAAGATTACTTGATAAATCAAATAAAACACCTAAAATTGTCAGTCTCATTAAAGGGTTAAACTTCACATTCAATCTAACTTGCTCTTTCTATTAATACATTTTTTCCTCCATAGAATTATTTTTCCCATCCAGATATCACAATTACCATTAGAATCACTTCTTCACCTTACTCTTTTTGGAATTTTAAATCAGAGCAGTGGAAGTTCCCCTGATTGTAATAAGCAGAGAAAGGGGCCAGAAGCTTTGGGCAAAGTTTCTTTACCTCTGTTTGACTTTAAACGGTAAGTATTACTGAATTGTGACAGTGAGTTACTGTGGACACATCTGTACATCAGAATTGGCTGGAAGACAAGGGGCTATGGGGAGCGACAATGACATACATGAGCAAATGTGCTGCCTCAGTTTTTCCAATGGGATAAAAGGCCAGTTCAGAGACACAGATAAGAGGAAACCAGACAAAGTTATTGTGCTTTAAGTCTGAACATACCTGAATGGGTATGCAGAGGATGTTTGCCAATGACTCTTTTTTTTTTTTTTTTTTTTTTTTTTGAGACAGAGTCTCACTCTGTTGCCCGGGCTAGAGTACCGTGGCATCAGCCTAGCTCACAGCAACCTCAAACTCCTGGTCTCAAGTGATCCTCCTGCCTCAGCCTCCCAACTAACTGGGACTATAGGCGTGCACCACCACGCCCGGCTAATTTTTTCTATTTTTAATTGCCTGGCTAATTTCTTTCTATTTTTAGTAGAGACAGGGTCTTGCTCTTGCTGAGGCTGGACTCAAACTCCTGACCTCAAGGGATCCTCCTGCCTCGGCCTTCCGGAGTGCTAGGATTACAGGCATGAGCCACCACACCTGGCCTGCCAATGACTCTTTAACTGCCATATTTATAAAGTACAGTATTATTCTCATAATTCTTTGTCTTGTAAATTCCCTTGATATTAATAAAAGAACTTCATTTTTGCTCTTTTCATCCCTTTCTTACTGTTCTCCAGTTCAGAGAATCTATAGCTGCACATTATTCCCTTTCTTAATTCTCTTTCCCTTACTAATCTATCCCTTACTACCATGAGCCTGTGGTCTTTAATCTCCAAAGGCCCGATACATGTTCAGAAACCTATTGAGGACTCTTTCCCTTATCCTTGGGAGTAAAGGAATTCCTTTTGAGCTTTGTGTCAATTAATAGCTAATGGGATGGTGAGATCTATCTAGCCTTTCAGCTGAGTATTTTAATTATGTTCTAAGTAATAATAGGTTTCATGAGATGATCAAAGTTCTTCCTAAAGGGGAAAAAAAATAGAAGAAGTTTGGGATATGTTATATTCAGCACATGGGAACATTCTGGTGATAGATAATACACATTAGCATATTAAAGCATCTGTAAAGTTTTATAGTCAAGAAGTCAATTTATGTTTTATGACGTTTACTGTAATAACAAACACATGTAGCACTTACTATATACGAGGTATTAGTCTGAATGCTGTACACATATCCTATTTTCCTCACAACTGCCTTGTGAGGTAGGTGTTGTTATTATCCCTTTTTATAGAGGGAGAAATCAAAGTACAGAGGTTAAGTGACTTTCTCCAGGGTACTTAACTAATAAGTGGTGGAATTGGGATTTGAACCAGGTAGTCTGGCTACAGGGTCTGTGTTCTTAACTATTATCCTATATTGACATTCTCAAACTTATCTGATAGTATGACACTCTTTTGTTGTTCTAGAATGTATCTTTTGAAACACTGTGTTCCAGGGGACAGTTTGGGAAATGATTTAATAATGGATCTATTTAACCTAAGATAAAACAATTAAGGCTGGGCACCGTGGCTCACGCCTGTAATCCTAGCACTCTGGGAAGTCAAGGTGGAAGGATCATTTGAGGTCAGGAGTTTGAGACCAGCCTGAAAAAGAGTGAGACTCCATCTCTACAAATAATAGAAAAAGTAACTGGGCGTGGTGGCACCCAGCTGTAGTCCCAGCTACTCAGGAGGCTGAGGTGGGAGGATCACTTAAACCCAGGAGTTTGAGGTTGCCGTGAGCTATGATGATGCCACTGCACTCTAGCCAGGGTGACAGAGCGAGACTCTGTCTCAAAAAAAAAAAAGATAAAACAAATATTAAAAATGAAAAAATTCAGACCAGGCTTGATGACTCATGCCTGTAGTCCTAGCACCCTGGGAGGCTGAGGTTGAGAGGATTGCTTGAGCTCAGGAGTTCAAGAACAGCCTGAGCAAGAGCAAGATCCCGTCTCTACAAAAAATAGAAAAACTAGCCAGGTGTAGTGGTACACATATGCCTATAGTCCCAGCTACTTGGGAGGCTGAAGCACGAAGATCGCTTGAGCTTGGGGGTTTGAGGTTGCAGTGAGTGACAGTGATGCCACTGCACTCTACCAGGGTGACAGAGTGAGACTCTTGTCTCAAAAAAAAAAAAAAAAAAAAAAAAAAACCTAATAAATAAATAAATAATAAAAATAAAGCTGAAGTATAGTTTTGGAAAGGATATTTGGTGTTTGAATAAAATGAACAAGGATTTGACAAAGTTTATAGTTTCCTGCTTTTTTATATCTTATTTCTTAGAAATTTTTTCTGTGTAAAGATATATCAATATCTTTGAATAAATATTTTCATTTATGTATAATAGAATAAATGTTTTCATTCATAGTTTAGAGCAAGGTTTAGCAAACTTGAGCCCACTGTTTTTATAAATATAGTTTGTTAGAATGTAGCACATATATTTGTTTATGTATTGTTCATGGCTGCTTTGCACTGTAATAGCAGAGTTGAATCTCTGCAGCACAGACTGTATGGCCCACAAAGCCAAAAATACTTACTGTGCCCCTTTACAGAAAAGGCTCGCTAACCGCTGATTGAGGGCACAGATGTAACTTCTCATCTCAAATGATTGGTGCTTTGCCACAAAATAGGTAGCAGTTTTCTTGGCATGTATTTTGGTTCTGATGGTAAAAGTCAGAAAGCAGTTCTGTAATCCATACCACCCCCTTGAGATGTGTTTCTTTGTAGAAACTCTTCAAAGACTGTCCTTCACCTTCCTATTTATAGAAGTTGTTTTCTGAGTCTTTACCCTTCTTATGTTCTGTCCTCACCACCATTCCTCTTAAGATACATTCTTTCATTCTCCCTCTTTATTCCCACCCCACATTTCAGATACATTTACCTTAAATCTCATTACAATTTGGGAAGTGACTTCTGATGTGTTCTTAAATGTGTGGAATACTAACATTTCAAATTCATTACTATGGGTTGTAAATTTTGAATTTTTAAAATGGAAATCAGAGTATTCTTTTTACATTCATGAAGGTTTTTAACTTGTGGAACTAAACTTCTATACCTTTGGACTTCATCACCTACAAATTCTATTCCTGGAACAGTCCCCAAAAAAGGATACGTCATGGAAAGAATAGTGTTGCAGGTAATGGTATTTCCTGACACATGGAAAGGCTTAAAATTTAAATTTCTTTATAAAGAGTGTGTGTATATACCATGATGTGTGGTGTTCTTAAAGAAACCTAATTGACCTTGTTTTAATCTCAGGATCTATCCTATATTTAAATATTGATATTTCTGAGAAGCAGTAAAACATGCACTGTACCCATCCCAAAAAATATATATGTGCTATTTAGAATTACCAGCAACGGTAATCACCTTCAACAAAAAGACAAGAAGCATTACTTTAATATTCAATCTCAGTTCCACCCTGATTGCTTAGAAAAATCAGTTTTCTTAAAGAAGTTAATGTGCCATTCATTTGATCAACTTCTGTTAAATTTTTAAGGTTGATTTTCCTTCTCCTACATTTGATATTATTTATACAACTCCTCAATTTGACAGAAGCATTATACAGCAACACAACTTAGAAACACTGGAAAATGATATAAAGGGAAAACTTCTTGATATTCTTCACAGGGATTCATCACTTGGGTATGCTGTTTATTCTGTTTTGCCTGGGTATCTCCTACAATGGACAGCTCAAGTTAAAGATTTATATTAAATGCCCTGATTTAGTTCATGATTTATCAGCACTCTTGGTATGGAAAGTTTTCTATTTAACTTATTTAATTGTATAAAAGACTAAATGATTTCATAAAAGTTTAGAAAATTGTACAAGTCAAACTTTTTACTTGATCAAAAGGCATACAACAGACTGAGAACGATATTTGGAATAAATGTCAATAAATTTTTTTAATCCATAAAGAATGTTTTCATATTAATAAGATTAAGATCAACTATTCAGGAGTAAAGGAGACAAAGTATGAGCAGGCAAGCCTATAAAGGTGACCCACCAATAGCCCTTCCAGTAATATATAGTAGTGAAAACCCTTTTATATTTTCTTATGTAGACAGGAATGTTTATTGAAGTATTTATTTGGATTACTGAAAAACTAATTGGAAATGTACATTCATCCAATGGAGAACTAAGCAGCCATTAAGAATGAGGTTAGCTAGGCTCAGTGCCTCACCTTGTAATCCCAGCATCTCAGGAGGCTTAGACAAGAGGATTGCTTGAGGCCAGAAGTTCAAGCCATCCTGGGCAATGTTGTGAGACCCCCGTCTCTAAAAAAAAATTTTTTTTAAGTTATCCTGGCATGATAGTATGCACCTGTAGTCCCAGCTACTCGGGAGGCTGAGGCAAGAGGATCAGTTGAGCCCAGGAGTTGAAGGCCACAGTGAGCTATGATCGTTCCACTGCCCTCCAGCCTGGGCAACAAAGTGAGACCTTGGTCTAAAAAATAAAATAAATAAAAAGAATGAAGTTATAGCTATTTGCACTAATATGTAAAATATGTTAAATGAAGAAAACAAGGAGCAGAATGGTGTATATAGTTGATTACCGTGAGTGAACATAAAAGAAAAAAGGGATCTGCATACACCCTCATGTATCCTTCTGTATGAATAGACAATCTCTGGAAGAGTACACAAGCTTAGGCAGTTGCTTCTGGGGAGGAGAGTTGGAAAGAGAAAGACTTCACTATGCATGTTTTGCAGTATTTGAATTTTTTTTAGTATACCACATGAAATGAATACATTTCAGTGGCTGTTTTTTTTTTTTTTTTTTGAGACAAGGTCTTGTACTGTTGCCCAGGCTGGAGTGTAGTATCACTGTCATAGCTTACTGCAACCTCAAATTCCTAAGCACAGGTGATCCTCCTGCCTCAGCCTCCCGAGTAGCTGGGACTACAGGCATGCGCCACCATGCCTGGCTAATTTTTTCTATATATATTTTTAGTTGGCCAGATAATTTCTTTCTATTTTTAGTAGAGACGAGGTCTTGCTCTTGCTCAGGCTGGTCTCAAACTCCTGATCTCGAGCGATCCACCCGCCTCGGCCTCCCAGAGTGCCAGGATTACAGGCGTGAGCCACCGCGCCCAGCCTACCCGGCTAATTTTTAAATTTTTTGTAGAGACAGGGTCTTGCTATGTTGCCCTGGCTGGTCTTGAACTTCTGGTCTCAAGCGATCTGCTTTGGCCTACCAAAGTTGCTGGGGTTACAGGTGTGAGCCATTGAGTCTGGCTTTGGTGCATTTATTATATATATAAAAATGGATAGTAAAATAGTGAAATGTTTCATTCAAATAAACATTTGTCATTAAGCTTAAAACAAATAGAATTAGAATCTTCAAAATGAGTCCTTTTCATTTTGAATATTCCTGTATCAAACTATATAATCATCTTCTAAAATTTTATAGTTGCATTTGTTTTTTGTATGGCATTTGATTTTACTTGTGTGAAGTGGATAAAAATCCTTCCTGTCTCTTAGGATGGGATCTGGTTTTTCAACTCTAATTTCTAGTGCCTGGCATCTGGTTAGAGTTCAGTAAATTTCTGTTGTACTGAATTATCCTTCATTTTCCTAACTAAGGCTGTTTTATCAAAGCAGAATGATTTTTTTTCATCCCCAAATTAAGGTAAATTAGTGGTGTTTGCTATATATTGCATTTTTCTGTTCCAAGTTAGTATTAATGATTCTACCAAGAAGTGGCTTACGTAAATGAATAAATTTCTTCTTTGTGTTTTTAATCATTGAGATAAAATGATGTCATTTTGATGTCACTGAGAAGTAATTTAATTCTATTACATATGCAGACTTTCTAAAGAGGATAAAGCTTTTTTGTGGGAGAAACGTTATTATTGCCTCAAATACCCAAATTGTCTTCCTAAAATACTAGCAAGTGCCCCAAACTGGAAATGGGTTAATCTTGCCAAAACTTACTCATTGCTTCACCAGTGGCCTCCATTGTACCCATTGACTGCATTGGAACTTCTTGATTCAAAGTAAGTCAAATACATCTATTTGCTCTGTTTTATTGTCAGTTTTTCCAGTAAAGTATTATGTTGCAGGAGTATTTCCCTTTCTTTAACCTGAAAGCAATTCAGTACAATATAAATGTATGTTTATACCAACATATTCTTTGTTTTGGGGTTATCCAAAAAGCGTTTCATGTCATTTAAAATTAATCCAAAGAAAAGGTTATGTTGTATATTTTGAAATATTTATTATATTTTTATGATATGGACCAAAATTAATTTTTATAAACTTAAGATTTCTAAATAATCCCAAAATTGAGTCTATGGCACAGTAAGATTTTCTTCCTAAAAATGAAGAAACACATTGTTTTGAATAAAGAGCTGTTTATTCTTTGTCAGGAACAGATTGAGATTGTGTTTTCAAGAAATACAGCTTCATTAGAAAAAAATCCACTTCCTTCTAGATTTGCTGATCAGGAGGTGAGATCTCTAGCTGTGACCTGGATCGAGGCCATTACTGATGATGAGCTAACAGATCTTCTTCCACAGTTTGTGCAGGTGAGTTTTTTACTAAGTCATCTTCCTTTTTACTTTCCCTACAGTTTTGAGGGGAACTTGCTGAGGAAACCCTCTTCTGTTTTGATTAAAAGTAGTTTGGTAGTGTGGGAACGTTGAGGGGTATTGCATGTGGATTTTGTGTGAATTTTTTCCCGCTATTATCATCTACCCCACTTGTGTATTGTATATAGAGCACCTGGATTTTCAGTTCTCAGGTTTTTTAGAGTCTCAGAACAAACCAGACTTGAGCTTCTCCTTGATTTTTTTCTTTACTGGTCAGTTAAACATAGCTAGTGAATGTTATCCCTAGGTCTATACTTTTGTGCTTGGTTTCATTAATTTGGCCTAAGTTAATTCATCTGTTTCATTTTTGTAAGTATCATCTTTCATCAATAAGAGTAATACTTTGTATAGTTTCTGTTTTCATATTTTTATCTGAATAATTCACTATAGGTGTTACCACTAGTAATTCTTATTTTCTTTTACACATAGGCTTTGAAATATGAAATTTACTTGAATAGTTCATTAGTGCGCTTCCTTCTGTCCAGAGCATTGGGAAATATCCAGATAGCACACAATTTATATTGGTAAGATTTAAATTTTATTTACAATTCTTGTTTCCATTCCTAGAATTTCCAGAGATGGCATACTCTGTAAGTGTAAACGATATGCCAGGACTACTTACTGTGGATACCAAATGTTTTATTGAAGGCATTATTTTAAGGAAGCTGAAGTTTTATGTCCTTAGAAATAAAACCACAAATAACAAAACCTTCTATTGCAAAATACATGGCATGTTATATAGCTCTATAATAATGAATATGTTTTTTAGATGGCTTAAAATAAATTCTTGCATATCAAAAATTGAACTTGTTAAATTGATTTTTGAGGGAGTTTCATCAAGTTCTCAGAAGTGGCTGACGTAAATATTTTGCTGTATTAGGCTTCTTAAGGATGCCCTGCATGATGCACAATTTGGTACCCGGTATGAACATGTTTTGGGTGCTCTCCTCTCGGTAGGAGGAAAAGGACTCAGAGAAGAACTTTTAAAGCAGACGAAACTCGTACAGCTTTTAGGAGGAGTAGCGGAAAAAGTAAGGCAGGCTAGTGGATCAGCCAGACAGGTATGTATCCATAAAAGGGAACATTAATGTTTTGATATTAAAGGTGTTGACACAGTAAGTTGTTATTCTTATCAGTAGACTCCCAATAGAACTCTAACTACACTGTACTATGCTATTTAGGGTGAGTAAATACAAAAGTTATTTAAAATATATAGGAAAATATTTCACAAACTAACTGAGAAGATTGATGCTTTTTAATTTGGATGCTTACTAACACCTTTCTGATCAAAATTTTCTTGAATTTCTTTTTCACTAATTTTTCTTAAAATTTTTGTAATTAAAAAGTAATGAAAGTATGAGTAAATGCTAATTTTAAAAAAGTCCAGATAAGTAGTTTATAGGATAAAAATGAAGTCTTTATCATTTTCAATTCACTTTTCCAGTTTTTCCCTGTAGGTAATTATCATTCATAGTTTGCCGTATGTCCTTCCTGGTCATTTTATGTGACCTTACACATATATACACTTGCGCAGATTTTTAGAGGTTTTGAAAAAATTTTTAGCAGAAACTGAATTGCATTATGTACCCATACATATACACATTTGTTCTTGCTGAGGTAAAATTCACATTACATAAAATTCACCATTTTAACCATTTAAAAGTGTACAATTCAGTGGCTTTTAGTACATTCACAGTGTTATACAATCACTGCCCCTATCTAATTCTAGAATTTTTTTATCTTACCAAAAAGAAAGCATGTACCCATTTAACCACTCACTCTCCATTTCCCCTTGCCAGCCCCAGGTAATCAATATTCTGCTCTCTGTCAATATAGATTTGCCTATTCTGGGCACTACATAGAAATGAAATCATATAATATATGGCCTTTTGTGTCTAGTTTGTTTCCCTTAGCATAATGATTTCAGAGTTCATCCATGTTCTTGCGTGTTTAAGTACTTCATGCATTTTTATCTTTGAGTAATATTCCATTTTGTGAATATACCACATTTTGTTCATTCATTAGTTGATGGACATTTGGGTTGTTTCCATTTATGATTAATGCTGGCTATTATGAATAATGCTGCTGTGACTATTCACGTACAAATTTTTGTTTGAATACTTGTTTTTACTTTAACTAGGAATGGAATTGCTGGGTCATGTGGTAATTATGTGCTTAACTTCTTGAGGAACCATCAAACTCTAGTGTCTGCAGCAACTATACCATTTTATATTACCACCAGCAATATATAAGGGTTCCTGTTTCTCCACATCCTCACCAGCATTTATTTTCTGGTTTTTTGATTATAGCTATTTTAGTGGGTGTGAAGTGGTATCATATTGTGGTTTTGATTTTCAATTCCCTAATGTTTAATGATGGCCAACACATTTTCGTGTGTTTCTTGGCCATTGGTTTATCTTCTTTGGAGAAATGTCTATTCAAAGTCCTTTGCCTGTTTTTTAATTGAACTATTTTTTTATTGTTGAGTTGTAAGAGTTCTTTATTCTGTATATTCTGGATATGAGACTTTTATCAGATATACTATTTGCAAATATTTTACCTTTTCTGCAGGTTTTCTTTTTACTTTCTTACTTGTGTCCTTTGGTGCACAAAATTTTTAAATTTTGATGAAGTCCTGTTTATGTTTTCTTTTGTTTATGCTTTTGGTGTCCTATCTAAGAATCCATCAAATCCAATGATATGAAGATGAACACCTGTGTTTTCTTCTAAAATTTTTATCGTTTTAGCTCTTATATTTAGGTCTTTGATCCATTTTAAATTAATTTTTGTATGTGATCAAATGTAAGGGCCCAACATTATTCTTCTTTGTGTGGTTATCCAGTTGTCTTAGCACCATTTTGTTAAAGAGACTCTTCTTTCCTAATGAATGGTTTTGATACCCTTGTCAAAAATCAGTTGACTATAGAAGTGAGTTTATTTCTAGACTCTTGATTCTATGCCATTCATCTGTGTCTATCCTTATGCCATACTGTTTTGATTACCATAGTTTTGTAGTAAGTTTTGAAATCAGGAAACATAAGTCCTTCAACTTAGTTCTTTTTTAAGATATTTTTGGCTATTCAGGGGTCCCTTGCAAGTCCATGTGAATTTTGGGATCAAGGTGTTCATTTCTGCAAAAAAGCAGTTGGAATTTTGATAAGAATGGTGTTGAATCTGTTGATTAATTTGGGAAATATTACAATTTTAATAATATTAAGTCTTCCAGTTCATGAACACTGAGTATCTTTTCAATTACTTAGATCTTCTTTAATTTCTTTAAACAATTATACTTTTTTTACACAAAGTTTTTTTAAAAAGTCATTGCTTTTTTACTTCATCTTAGAGAATTCATCTTGGTACATATAATTGTAGTTCATTTCTTGACACATAATATTACAAAATATTATAAATTATGTGGTGCTTTTTTGTGTTTTTGTTTTGTTTTGTTTTGTTTTGTTTTGAGACAGGGTCTTGTTCTGTTGCCTGGGCTAGAGTGCAGTGGTGCAATCATAGCTCACTGCAACCTCAAACTCCTGGGCTCAGGTGATCCTCCTGCCTCAACCTCTCGAGTAGCTGAGACTGTAGGTGTCTGCCATCACGCCTGGCTAATTTTCTTTTTTTATTTTTCGTGAAGACGGGTTCTTTCTGTTGCTTAGGCTGGTGTCTTGAACTCCTGGCCTCAAGCGATCCTCCTACCTCAGCCTTCCAAAGTGCTAAGATTATAGGCGTTAGCCACCATGACTAACCTGTAGCATGAGTTATGAACCGTTACCTCTGTTTAAGTTGTTTACACATTTTTCCTTTCCCACATAGTGCTTCAGTGAACTTTAGTGTATAAGTTTTTGTTTCTTTGTTAGTATTTCTTTATAGGATATTCCAACAGTAAAATAGCTCAGTTGAGAGATACATACATTTTTAGTTATAATACCTAATATTAGATTGCAGCTATGCTGGAACCGTAGTGAGTCCACTTGCTCAAGGCTTCTTGAACATGGCTCCAGGACATGGTCCTCAAATTTGGCTCAGAATAAACCTCTTTACATTAAGGAAAAAAAAAAGCTATGCCTGTATATACCTCTCTCCCCACCAACAGATTATAAAATTATTTCCCACTGCTGGTGTTGTCTTTATTTTTCATCTGGTAGATATAAAATTGCATCTCATTTTGTTTACTTTCTATTTGTTTGACTATTAGTGAGCCCTTAACATTTTCACGTACGTTAGTTGGCCATATGTACTTTTCTCCCCTATCTTTATAGCCTTTGCCCATTCTAATTTTATTTTACAGTAAAAATTAACTCTCTTTAGCAACAACTTTTTTTGAGCATGTGACAATTGGGCATTTTATAAATTGTGTCCACAACATAATCTGTCATATTAAAATAGATCTTCATTTTTATTATGTACTTACAGTATCAATCTCTTTCTATAGGTTGTCCTCCAAAGGAGTATGGAACGAGTCCAGTCCTTTTTTCTGAGAAGTAAATGCCGTCTCCCTCTCAAGCCAAGTCTAGTGGCAAAAGAATTAAATATTAAGGTGACACATACAATACTTATAAGTTATATTACATTTCAAAATAATACATAGGGCGGAGAATGGGCAGGTATGCATAAGACAAATGAGGATAAAACCTGCATAGGTTGGTTATAAGTATGTATGGATGGATGTCTGTTTGTGGTTAAGATCCATATTTATCTCAGCATATTTTTACCTAATCACAATTCCTGAAAGAAAAAATGTAAAATTTTTACTGCCTTGGGTTTTTAATTTTTCTCTTAAATTGTTCCCACTGTCTTAAATTATCTTTTAGTGAGTTTCATTTTAAAATAAGATTTGATCTTTGCTAATGAAATTTTTAAAGTTTTTGTCAATATTTGATTTTATGGCTAATTGATTATGATAGTACCTTAAATAGAAAAAGTAGAGATCTCATCACAAGATCATAGTGATTTGCAGCAGCAGTCCCCAACCTTTTTGGCACCAAGGAAAGACAATTTTTCCAGGGGTTAGGTGAGTGGAGGCAGAGCTTGCTCTCAGCCCTCTGCTGTGCACCTCCCCTCCCCCAAGTTTCATGGAAGATAATTTTTCATAGACTGTGGTGGAGGATGGCAGGGGACAGAGCTCTACAGCTGGTCCCTAACAGGCCACAGTACTGGTCCATGGCCTGGGGGTTGGAGACTGCAGATTTAGAGGAAGGATAAGAGTATCACAAGTCTTTGTATTCTGTTGAGGGATTAAGACACTTACAAAGCTCAAACTTCAAAAGTTTTTGTGTCAAGTCAAGTTTTTGCTTCTCTGCCTAGAGAGATGATACTTTTATTCATACATGCCACGTTAAAGTTTCAAAAAGTATTTTTGTATGCCTATTATCTGCCAAATGATCTAAAAAGCAGTTCTTTTGTGTTATTTCATTTACCATAATTTAAAGGAACAAACAAAACGGAAAATGCCAAAGACAAAATAATTCTCAACCCATTTTTATTTCAGTGTTATCTTTCTAATGCTTAACATGTTGTATTTGCAGTCATGTTCCTTCTTTAGTTCTAATGCTGTGCCCCTAAAAGTCACGATGGTGAATGCTGACCCTATGGGGGAAGAAATTAATGTTATGTTTAAGGTGAGCAAAATAAGGTTTGTTTATTTAATGGCAATTTAGAAATTCTTCTGTCAATTTCCTTTTCTAAACTTACAAAGGTAATTTTGTTTAATATGTAATTAAGTTGAATAACTATATATGAAAAATTATCAGTGATATAAATTGTTCCCCACAGATTTGGGAACAAATGCATCTCTGGGCTAGAGCTGCTGCATATGGTTATGTTTGTTGAGCATATCGGTAACTCCAGGAAGTGCCTTTCATGCAGGCTGTGATGTCAATGGCATCCCCTAGAGTTGTGCAGTGCAAAACTGCAAAGCCATAAGCAGTGGCACTGGTCAGCTTGCCTGTGGGGAGCAGCAGGACTAGAGTACTACAGAGTAATCTATTACCTATCAAAATTCTGAGTGTTGTGATCATAATTTGTATATTTTGAAAAAAGAATGGAGAATTTTAGTTAATTCAGTGAATTGGTTAAGTGAAGGTTTGTGTGTGTGTGTGTGTGTGTGTGTGTGTGTGTATAGGTTTGCTATATATATATAGAAACTTTCCATATACTCAGATCTAGTTTGGGGCCCTATTTCATTTTATTAATGTAGGTGCCTTTTCCTAAAAGAGTTCCATCTGTTTTTTTGTTTGTTTCTTTCTTTTTTTTGAAATCCATGGTGAAACAATCTGTTTTGATTACAGAGAGTTTTAATATTTGTTAAGGCAAGTTCCCGTTATTCTTTTTCATAATTTTCTTGGCTAGTCTCAAAAGTATATTCATCATTATGTATATTAAAATTATTTTATCTGATTTAAAAAGGTAAATGAAAACTTGCTGGGGTTCCAGTTAGAATCAATTTATTTTGGGAAGGTGAATATTTAAGTAAACTTTTTGTTTTGAGATATTTGTAGACTCATAGGCAGTTGTAAGAAACTATACAGAGAGATCCTGTATACCCTTTTACCCAATTGTGCAGTATCACAATCGGGATATTGGCATTGATGCAGTCGAGTTATATAACATTTGATTATCACAAAGATCCCCCATGTTACCCCTGTAAAAAATTGAATATAATTAAGATACCATAAAACTCAACCTTTGAAAGTATACAATTCAGGAAACTGAGACATAAAGAGGTTAAGTAACTCTCTAGAATGCTGCAAGAGAATAAAAAGGCAGTTTGCAGCAGTTCTGTGTTCATCTTATTTGTCACTCTTTACATTCTCCCCCATGGCCCATCCCCAGCTTTTATAATGTGTGATCTATTCTTTTGGAGACGTACAAGTTTCATTTTGTTTTCTCAATTTCAAGGTTGGATCTTAGGCAAGGTATGTTAGCTTTACAGATGATAGAGATTATAGATAAGATCTGGCTTAAAGAAGGACAAGTTTCATTTTGTTTTCTCAATTTTAAGGTTGGCGAAGATCTTAGGCAAGATATGTTAGCTTTACAGATGATAAAGATTATGGATAAGATCTGGCTTAAAGAAGGACTAGATCTGAGGATGGTAATTTTCAAATGTCTCTCAACTGGCAGAGATCGAGGTAAGCCTGTTAGCTGTGTCTTGGTGTCTTATTGTTTTCAGTGAACTTAGCTCATAATGTACCTGCCCTAAGGGTCCTGATGCAGATATACTGTGATCTCAGTTTCTTATTTTAATCTACTGTTACTTTATTGATTGAATTGCTCATGATTAAATCTCTTTACAAAAACAACTCAGTGGGTAGCCCAGATAAATCCTTTGTCCCCATTAATTGACCCAATGAGGACCTTATGGTCTTTAGCTTTTGAACTTAAAAATAAGGCCATAAATTTGATTTCATTTCTGTAAAATAAAACAATGGTTACAAAGTTTGTTTTCTTTCTTTCTTCTTTTTTTATTTAACTAAGAGAAAATTCCTTGTTATTTATGGCATAAGTTTTTGAAATAATGAATGTAATGAAGTAATGAATGTATCTGATGCATACTATGTGCTCTATAAATGGCAACCATCACCATTATTCTTATTCGACTAATGGTTGTATTTTATCTACCATCTGTAAAATGCTAAGAATATGTAGAACTTATATTTTAGAAAGGAGCAAGTAAAGATATATAAAAGTAATTAGTGTGTTAATAAGTTAAAAGCTCTAAGAGAATTATCAAAGGTGGTGCTGTGGAGTTTTTAAAGAAGGGAAAGATCGTCGATGGTTGGTGAAAATGCAAAATGCTTCCCAGATTCTAATCATAGACACTAGGAAGTCACCTGAAAGATTATCTTATTTAATCGTCCTTCCAATATTTGCCATTCAGTTTATGCTTAACCGCTTGTAGTGAAGGGAATTTCCTACATTTCAAGGTAGTCCATTCTATGCTGGATAGTCCTCATACCTCTGAAAGGTAGAATTCTTTCTAGTATTCAGGTGAATAAGGGGGACTGCTTCCTGGTGTCTTTTACCCATTGGTTCCAGTTCTGTTTATAGACTATCATAATTAAGTTAATTCCCTCTTCAAGATGACCAGTATTGTGGCCTCAGATTCTCAATTACAAATTCCCCAGCCATTTATCAAAGGTGACTTTAAATTACTTTATCACCTGATTGTTCTCCTTGTAAATGGTTCAAGTAATTCATTGCCTTAAGAGTGGCACCTGGATTTTGTATAATACAAAAGGATGGGCAAAGTGTCACACATGTGAAGCTTATTCACAAATAAAACCAGTAAGTCACCATCATCATACTAGCTCCTGCTGTGCCTTGGCCATTTTGTACTTCTTCTGCATCTTGTATCTTAGAAGACTTGGTGTAGGACTTTATTTGATCTACTGCTTTTCAGCTTGAGTTCTTTTTAAAATCTGACTTTTGTTATTTGTCATTGAACCTCTTAGTTTGTGTCATAAACAGATTTGAAAAATGTACATTCTGTAGCTTCTGATAAAGTCATTGGGAAACATGTTTACCAAGAAAGGGCCAAAGATCAACCCTGTGGCATGCCACTAGAGACCTCCCTTCAGGTGATTGCTAAATCAAGTACAGTATTTTACTCATCTTCATTGTATTATTAGTCACTCCACATTTTATCCATCAGGACAGCCTGAGAGCCTTATAACTTTTCATTGCTCAAGTTTGGATGTGCAAACTTTATCCTGTCAGAAAAGGAAATCGGATCAATTTATGAATTCTTGCTGGTTGTTTTTTCATATAGATCTTGTAAAAATGGAAGTTGTTTTATCAAGTAAGACTCCTCAATGGGAGCCTGTCATCTCAATTAAATTAGTTTTTTTGTTGCCATACTTCATTCATAGAATTGAACTTCCTCTTTCTCCTTTTGGAACTTTGTAACTTTGCAGGCTCAATCAAATTCCCCATGTTTTTATGTTGTTTCTAACTAATGGTTGAGTGCTTACTATTTTCTTTGTCCTGTGTTAAGCTATTCACTTGTGTTAATCTCAGTGTATCCTTATTTTTCACATTAAGAAATCACTGCCACATCCTCTGTGAAGTTTTTCACAAACATCTCGTCCTATAGTAATCTCTCCCTTCTTAAGTTTCCTCAGGGCTGCGACTGTCTGTTATCTAAATCGTAGTACTTTGTATATCCTGTGAACTTTTGGTCCACTGTTTGGTGGTACATGGTGATTAGCCATAGTCATAAAATCAAGATGGAGATACTCATTGAGGACAGATATCACTGTGAACTATAACTTATGTGGTGCAACCAAAAATAAAAGAGCCAAATGCGTTCACTCTCCCATGTATAACCAGACTACCAGAATTAGAACGTGTCACTGCATACTTTTTATCGGGTGCCCTGGAGGCTTTGGTCAACTTTATTTCCTCCCAGTCCTTTGAGAGGCAGATCTCTGTTTTCATATCTTTTATTTTGACACTAATGCATCTCCTTCATTTTTAAAATATATAAATAATTTTGAAATTATATTAATAATATATGCACATAGTAAAACATCCAGATAGCATATTATAGAATAAATAGAGAGGTAAATCTTAGTTTTCTCTCACACCTCCATCCTCAATCATAGGCATCCTACTCCTACAATATAATCAATTACATAGCCTTCTGGGAATATTTTGTATATATTCCAATGTGCACAATAGTCTTTCTTTTTAAACACAAAAGATACAGTTCTTCATCTGGATTTTGTCTTTAAATAACATTATTTTTGAGATGTTTTCATCTAAGCACATAGAAACCTACCTCATTGCTTTCTTTTGTGTAAATATCACATAATTTATATGTTTGTTACTTGTTTTAAAGGAGTTATAGATAAAACAAAAAACAATTTGCCCAGCCAGGCTTTTACATTCCAGCTAGGAAGACAAAACACATACTTGAGACTTAAGTATATCAGAAGGTCAATCTTTACCTGTTCTCCCCTTTGAAAAGCCTTAATATACTCTGAAACATCTTTATCTTGCCCAAATACATGATTAGAGAAAGATTTTTGTGTTGAAATGGGACAGTATGTATCTTTTAAGAAACTTTACCAGCTAGGTCAGTATCATCTAGTTTGCAATTAAAATTGTTATCCTTTGGGGATTAGCACATAGGTGTACAGACTATAGAGTCTCAAATAGTTGAAATCAACATTTACATGTTGGGTACTTGTTAGGGTGGAAACTTACTAGGTGTTCTCGGCAGATTGGAGAAAGATTTCTCACACAGTGGTTAAAATACATAGAAGTAAACGTCTCTTTTCCAGAGAGAATGAGAGTGAAAAGGGTGAAAAGGGTGGAGGGTAGTGCTGAGCCCTGAGGGACAGTTGTTTGGAGTTTTAGAGGGTAAAAATGGCTCCTTTTTTCTCTGCTTCAGCAGCCTGATAACAGAAGCAGCAGCAAAGGTGTTGTAGGTGCTCTTTCTGGCTTATCTGAATCCTTGGAATCTGGTTTTTGGCAGGAACTGAGGCAGAGAGTTGGAGTGGGGAGCTCACATCCCTACTGTCCACTTAGGGCTCTTCAAGGCTGAGAAAATTAAGTCTTAGAGATAATGAGTTAGGCCACCGGTGTTTAATTAAAACAAAGGGGTAGGCCGGGCGCAGTGGCTCATGCCTGTAATCCTAGCACTCTGGGAGGCCGAGGCGGGTGGATTCCTTGAGGTCAGGAGTTCGAGACCAGCCTGAGCAAGAGCGAGACCTCGTCTCTACTAAAAAAATAGAAAGAAATTATCTGGCCAACTAAAAATATATATAGAAAAAATTAGCCGGGCATGGTGGCGCATGCCTGTAGTCCCATCTACTCAGGAGGCTGAGGTAGTAGGATTGCTTAAGCCAAGAAGTTTGAGGTTGCTGTGAGCTAGGCTGATGCCGCAGCACTCTAGCCCAGCAACAGAGTGAGACTCTGTCTCAAAAAAAAACAAAAAACAAAAAACAAAAAAAAAACCCACAAAGGGGTAGTTGTGTGCTTTCTCTTCAAAGGGGCAATTATGTTTTGTGAGTTTATTTCTCTTTCTGTTTGATAGTTTATTTTCCTCTGTTAGACAGGTTGTTAGTAAGGCCATCTTTCAGTACTTTTAAAAATAAAAAATGATTGCTCACATTTTCTGGTAGCATAGCCTGCCAGATTTGATTTCTTTGAAAGTGACAGTTGCCAGCTGGTGTCTTATGTCAAAGATTGAAAACTATAAATTTTTAAAAGGCTTGCTTTTGGTAGACATTTTCATATAGCTTAATATTTTGTCATTAAAGGCATGGTGGAGCTAGTTCCTGCTTCAGATACCCTCAGGAAAATCCAAGTGGAATATGGTGTGACAGGATCCTTTAAAGATAAACCACTTGCAGAGTGGCTGAGGAAATACAATCCCTCTGAAGAAGAATATGAAAAGGTGATTAGCGTGTCTCCTTATTCTAAGTGACTTTGTCAAAAATGTGTTACAAAGGTTTCAAATGCTTTCATTTTCTAGCTCTGGTGACTAAATAGCCATTTAGTCTAAGTCAAGAAAATAGCATCTTTCTTTAAGTATAGAAAAAAATATAAAATAGAATGGGTTTATTGGCAGGCATCTGAGTGAAACCAATGTTAAATTATCCAAAAACCATTCCAATCATATACTCAGAGGCCAGAAAAACAAGTATTTTTTATAACCCAGAATGTTATATTTCCTAAAGATCTTGGAAGAAGTTATGGAAATGAGTAAGAGTGGGTGCATCGTGTGGTAGTTAAGAGGATAAATTGTGGGCCAGACTCTCTGGGTTGAATTCAGGCCCCAAGTCACTGACCAGCAGCAGGGCCTTAGGCAAATTATTTAGCCTCTTTGTGCCTCGGTGACTTCTGCTATAAAATATAGTACATACTATAGTATTATAGTATAGATTATGGTTGTAAAAATAAGTCATATGGTTTTTGTGAGAATTAAATGAGTTAATATATATAAAGCACTGCATAGAGAAAACTGTATAGTTGATAGCTCTTTATTATTATTGGAAGCATCAGTTTTTTGTTTTAGTATTATTTTGAATTACATATGACGAAAGGGCAATTTCTTAGGACATAAGGCTTCCAACTATCCTCACTTGGCTTAAGGAAGACTCAAGAATACTTAGAGTGGTATATACTTAGACTTCTGTTTTAATGTCATTTAGCTTTCTAGTTTATATATTATTAATGTATTACCTTTATAGATATACAAGTACTGTCTGTTGACCTACAAAGGTAAAGTAGGGGAATTTTGTCCTTTGTGGGTCTTTTAAACTGTAAGATCACTCCCTTTTCTTTCTTCTTTGTGGTCTGGGGAAAGCAGTGCAACAGAAGCCAATACTTGTTTTAATAATGTTAGCCTTTTTGTGATTCCTAATGAGTCTTTCCACAAAATAATTGTCAAGTAGCATACATTAAGTACCTTTTATGTATTTGGTTTTTAGTACGATTTAATAAATAAGAGGGAATATAACATAGTGGGGTCACATTGCCTGGGTTTCAATCCTGGCTCTGCCACTTAACAATTATGTGATCTGAGGCAAGTAACCTTTTTATGGGTCATTTTCTCTCATCTATCAAATGATGATAATAATAGTACCTAAGTCATTGATTTGTTATAAGATTCTAAATGAGTTAATATATATACAGAGAGAGAAAGAAAGTACCTGGTTTGTGTAAACATTTGCTGTTATCATTGGTAATGATTTCTAGGGAATTATGGGATAAAATTTTACCACATGGACAAATAGAGCCATATGACTGTACCACTCTGAAATACAGTATTTTGAGAATAAACTAAATATGCATACTTTAGATAAAAATACTCATTGTAGACATCTTGCTGTATCCTTCTGTATAATATTATATTAGTAATTTTATTAATCCCCAGGATAGGCGGGACGTAGTTGTAGAATCAAGGTGGAGGTACTCATTAAGGAAGGATGTTGCTGTGAACTATAAACTAGGTGGTGCAACCAAAAATAAAAGAGCCAGATGACTTCATTCTGCCATGTGGAACCAGACTACTGGAATTAGAACCTGGCACCGCATACTTTCTGTGGTGTGCCCTGGAGGCCTTGTGAAGGTGAAAGAAGGTCTCTAGCCTTGAAAAACTTGTAGGTAACACATAGGGAGTCATCAAATGGGAAATGAAATACATTAATTATATTATTGGATGTTTTAAGATATGATCTGAGTTTCTTTACTCATGTCCTTCCTACAAGCAGAGAAAAAAAATCCCAAAGTATTCTTCTTTCTAGATGAATTTTTTTCCCCAGTGATGTCACCTGTGGTAAGCAGCAGAGTCTGTGAGGAGCAGGTTTCCACAAACATGATGCTTAAATGCTGTTCAAAGCCAGCATGTAGCCTAAGTAGGGACTGGTAGGGATCCCTGCCTTTTATAAGACAAAAACTAGAAAAGGGACAGTAACTACCTTTAGAAGAGTGTTTTTGTTTTTGAAATATGAGAAGGCTGGCTTTTATTACAATATCCTAATTTGTATGCTATTGAGAGAGTGGATTACAACAGTGTTTTTAAAGAGTGATGAATTACATTAATCTTTGTAAACGCTGCCTCTTTTAAAAGTAATTTTTTCCTAAAATTATTTTATATCTTTCTAATAGGCTTCAGAGAATTTTATCTATTCTTGTGCTGGATGCTGTGTGGCCACCTATGTGTTAGGCATCTGTGATCGACACAATGACAATATAATGCTTCGAAGCACAGGACACATGTTTCACATTGACTTTGGAAAGTTTTTGGGCCATGCACAGATGTTTGGTAGCTTTAAAAGGTACTAATATTATGATTATTATTGCTATTGCTAGGTAAAAAGGGTACTTCATGTTTGAGAAGTTAATGTCCCAGACCTTGGCTTTTTCTTTCTATGCATTGCCTTGTGGCTCCCTTTGAGCATAATTGGGGATGAACAAGGCCCAAAGAGATGACTTTACCACATAGTAGTCGAGAGAGAGAGAGAGAGAGAGAGAGAGAGAGAGAGAGAGAGAGAGAGAGAGAATGTGTGTGTGTGTGTGTGTGTGTGTGTGTGTGTGTGTGTGTGTGTGTGTAAACTTTGTTGAAACAAATTAAGGTATATTTTATTCTATCTAGTTAGCAGTAACTATTAGTAATGGTTCGGTTTATATAATGGCAATGAGGACAAAGTTTTTCTCTGTGTATGTTTGTTAACTACTGTTTGGTCTCTCTTTGGGCGTGTGAATTTATAAATATCACCTTGGAGAAAATTTTATATATAAATTCTGTCTAAATAATGAGATTATGATGTAATAGCTTTCTTGAAAATGTGAATTTTAAAGAATTATGGAAATTCGAAACTGCCTGATATGAAGTTTTCTCAGAAATTGCTACAGCTCAGATAGCTTAGTTTAATAACCATGTAATAGCAATAGCACTATTTGCATATCTTCTATAAATAATACTTTGTGTGTACTTTCATTGTAAATAGGGATCGGGCTCCTTTTGTGCTGACTTCTGATATGGCGTATGTCATTAATGGGGGTGAAAAACCCACCATCCGTTTCCAGTTGTTTGTGGACCTCTGCTGTCAGGCCTACAACTTGATAAGAAAGCAAACAAACCTCTTTCTTAACCTCCTTTCACTGGTAACTGTTCTTTATAAGCATTTAATTAATTTTATATTAATGCATCTGTATTTTAATACCTAAAAAAGGATTTTTTTGTGATTTTGGAATAACATTTTTACTATAGTCACAAATGTCAGGTAATAAATTATTACTGTAATATTTTTAAATTACTGCTCTGTGAAATAAACTTAGACACAGGAGTACTTATTGTCTGACTCCATTTATATAAAATACACAAAATAAGCCAGTAGAGTGGCTACCCTTGGGGGTGGGGAGTAGCAGTAACTGAAGCTCAAGAAGGGCCTTTGGGATGCAGATGTCTTAATCTGGGTGTGTTCAGATTGTGAACATTCTTTAAGTTGTACACTTAAGGTTTCTGTCATTTTCTGGATGTATATTATATGTTTAAGTAAAAAGTAAAAAAACAAAAACAGAAAAACTCAGTATGATTATTGTGACTGAAATTGATGTGGTAATAAAAATGGAGGCCTAGACAAAAGGAGGTCTGGATTTTACCACTTTTATTCCATAACTGGCTTTGTGACTTCCAACAAGTCACTTAGCTTCCTTGGCCTTGATTTTCTCATTTGTAAGGTAATCACTTAGGTAAACTCCTCAAAACTATGATGGGTTTTTGTTTGCTTTAGTTCTAATTACTTGACCAGCCTGCAGGGAGGGGTGGGGAAAAGATTTTTTAAAAATATAACAAATATAACCCACAAAACTGTTTTTTTTTTCTTCTACAGATGATTCCTTCAGGGTTACCAGAACTTACAAGTATTCAAGATTTGAAGTATGTTAGAGATGCACTTCAACCCCAAACTACAGATGCAGAAGCTACCATTTTCTTTACTAGGTAAGGCATAATTAAGTATATTGGAGAAGCCACATACTATTTGGCTTTGATTTGTTTTACCTTCATTTAAACAAATTCTATATATCAAAATTCTGATTTACAGGAAAAAATTACCATTCACAATATTAGCAAATAGTAGGTTGTCAAAAGTTTATTTACTGAAAAATTTAGATGATTTGCAATAACACTTTAAAAAATATATTTATTTCCCAGAAGATACATGCTCTCAAAGTTTATTTCATATATGATTTCAGTGATAAAAACTATTTGTGAACTGTTTCTGAGAAACATGTTTTCTACAGTGCCATGTATCTCTTTAAGGTTTGTTTCTAAAATGCTGTATGTACTGATCAATTTTTCAGGATTTTGCCATGACAGTTTTCATGGATTCCTTAAGCACTTAAAACAGCAAACTCTGGGTCACTGCAGCAGTAAACTGTTATGACGTAGTACTTGAAACACATGTACCAATGACTGGCATTTGACTTTGTTGTTATTGTTTTAAAAACATCTTCCTAGCAAATATGCTCTAAAGGTCTGGTGATCAGGTTGGTCACTGACTACTGCTGCCACATCATCATAATACCACAGCAGGGAGGGACACATGAGCTCATTTTCTTTTCTCTCCTTTTTCTCTTGCCTTCTTCCTCTCAGTGGAGAAGAGGTATAAAACACTGGACTGGACTTCCCTAGTCTCAAGAGTCTGGGCTGAAATGAATTGAAGGAAGCTGACTTTTGTATAGCCTTCCAAACTAATCCTGACAATTTAGGTATTGACGGGTTTTCTTTCATTTTGTTTTTTAAAAGATTCATTGGCTCCCCTGGGCAAAACTACAAAGCAGGCATGTATTTATTCATCTGCCTGCTTGGACTTCCACAACAAAATACTATAGACTGCGTGGCTTAACCAACAGAAATTTATTTTCTCACAGTTCTGCAGGCTCGGAAGTCTAACATCAGGGTGCCAACCAATTAGGTTCCTGGCAAGGGCTCCCTTACTAGATCACAGATGGCTGCCTTCTCGCCGTGTCCTCACATAGAGAGAAAGAGTGGGCTGCCTCATCTCTTCTTATAGGACACCCCTGTTGGATCAGGGCTCTATTATTTATGACTTCATTTAACCTTTTTAATTACCTCCATAAAGGCCCTGTCTCCAAACAGAGTCACATTGGGGATGGGGGCTTCAACATGCGAATTTGAGGGAACACAAACATTCAGTCCATAGTGAGGCAAAAACCTGTGTTTGAGGTTCTCACACTTCTCTTTATGAATGTCCTTCATCTTTCTGGCTTCCTACCTTCCAAACCACCCATTGTATGAAAATTTTTTTCCCAACTGAGTGAAATTATGATTACCTGAAGGAGTCTGACACCAAATTCTACTATTTGAGAGAAGAGAATTTTCTAAAATTTGGATTACCTTGAATGCTTTCTTTCATACCTATTTAGTCATCGCTTTCCCCCTTTATTATAGGGGAATATAATAGAATAATGAATTCATCTTTTTAACGTTATGCCAATTATCTCCTATCCCTAATAGCTCTTTAGTTAGTCTTGCACCTCACAGGGCTCAATAAAGCTAAGCATCATTTCTTTTTTAGGCTGAATTTTTTTGTTGGGGTGAGTTGTATTTAAAGTGTTTGGCTTATAGAACAAAAGGAATTCTTGGCAAAGTGAGAATCTGCTTAACATTTTAAAAGGAATGAAAGTGTTTTTCAACTTTTATTATGTTGAAAGAATTTGCCATGTGTTCTCATGAACATTTACTATTAACAAGTTTTCTGATTATTTTGTAGGCTGATTGAGTCAAGTTTGGGAAGCATTGCCACAAAGTTTAACTTCTTCATTCACAACCTTGCTCAGCTTCGTTTTTCTGGTCTTCCTTCTAATGATGAGCCCATCCTTTCATTTTCACCCAAAACATACTCCTTTAGACAAGATGGTCGAATCAAGGAAGTCTCTGTTTTCACATATCATAAGAAATACAACCCAGATAAACATTATGTAAGTTTGATTTCAATATTTGTAGACAATCATGCATGCATTAGTATTGTCCTTTCTACTTCTTTTGCTGACTCCACTAAAGTTCTGAGCATTTGTTCTATTCATGCTTGTTTCTTCCTTGGGTGGTCCAACAAAAAGCAAATGTACTCGAAGCATCTTTAATTTTGGGGGGTATTTATTTCTTGCTAAATTTGCCTAAAAACTATGAGTACCAAACGATATTCTTCCTTTCAGAGACAAGGCTAAAAGGGTGGTGCTATTCTGCTTTTCTCATTCCTTATCTTCAATTTTTCCTTAATTTCAAAGGAAATCTTGCTCATTGTAACAAATTCAACCAATACAGAAGTATACAAAGAAAAAGTCCAAGTTCCTATTTTACTCTCTAATGTAACATGCAGTTTGTTTTTAAACAGAAACAGGATCTTCAGTGTGCTTTTCCCCCCTCAAGACTATAATAATATCATCTTTCTTACTGTGATTTTTTACCCTTATGCTAATACTTTTGTTGGATAATACTTTCCAGCACTGTCAGTTTTTAAAGTTTTTGACAAATTCATAGATTTTAGAAAGCTATTTCACTATTATTTTAATTTTCACCTATTTTATTAATAAATTTTAGTATATTTTTGTATGTTTATTATTTTATCCTAACATTATTTTATTAAGTAGTCCATTCTTTCCCCAATGATTAATAATGCCACCTTTAAATATACAAAGTTTATATAAATATCTCTGAATTTATTTCTGGTCTTCTATAGAGATATCTGGCTCTTAATACACCAGTGTTATATTCTTTAAAGTGCTACAACTTTATAATAGTTTAAATATCCAGCAAAACAAGTTTTCCTTTTCTCCCCCCCATAAGCTTTTCACCGTTTTTCCTATTGACTTTCTTAAATGAAGTTACATTTTCATTGGAATTGAACTAAATTTTTAGATTTGGAAAGTACATTTATTCAATCCTGGAAATAAAATGGCTTTTGCTTTCAAGTTCTAGTTTGTTTATCTTACAATGGTTATGATCCCTTTTAGAATGTAGTTAAATGTGCTATAAATACAATGACTTTTATATTTGCTGTTTCCTATTGATGACATATATGTTCTTACCCAGTTAAAAGCACTTGGATTACATATAATGATCAAGCTTTAAATTTCTTTTCTGTCAGGAAAGATTTTATTGGAAATTTGATGTGTTTGGGGTGTGATTTCTTTTCAGATTTATGTAGTCCGAATTTTGAGGGAAGGACAGCTCGAACCATCATTTGTCTTCCGGACATTTGACGAGTTTCAGGAACTTCACAATAAGCTCAGTATTATTTTTCCACTTTGGAAGTTACCAGGGTATGTCCCAATCCTTGTATGTTAATCCTTTTTTGTAGGAAACAATTTGCTAGCAAATGTAGGTGAAAAACTGTGTTTTCACTTAGTAAGATAGTATAGACCATGTCTAGCTTATTTTCCTTTGTATCACAAGGGTCTAATACCAAACTAGATAGAGACAAGGAGCTGTAAGTTTTTGTTGAATGAATAAACAATAAGTAAATGATTACTATCTTAAAACATAGGATTTTCTAGCATTCTAATTTTAGCTGAAGCTTCAGCTTTGCTGTCTGTACCATAGTAAGCAACACCAGATAATAATTTGGAATCTTGGTTTAAAAAGTCAGATTCTTCTAGACTGAGCAACGTAGTAAGACCCCATTTCTACAAAAAACATTAATAGAAAAATTAGCCAGGCGTGGTGGTGTGCGCCTGTAGTTGCAGCTATTTGGGAGACTGAGGCAGGAGGATCACTTGAGCCCAGAAAGTTGAGATTGCAGTGAGCTATGGTGACACCACTGCCCTCTAGCCCAGGCAACAGAGTGAGAATCTGTCTTTAAAAAAAAAAAAAAGTCAGACTCTAAATCAGTGCAGAAGTAATCTACTGTGGGCCACAGTGAGCTCTTCTGATAATAAACTGAGGCAAACATCAAGACTGTTAATTAAAATCATAGTGCTTAGTTTTATGTCTGATACTCTTTGGAAACCTTCAGGGTTTTTGTTTATTTTTTATGTAAAAGCACTCAGACTGTGTTCTTTCCCTCTTACTCTCCAAATGGAAGAGAATGCTCAACATGGCAAATGGCAATTGCAGCAAAGCAACACCAAGAGCCAGCTTCACACCCAGAACCCCTCAGTTTTAATGTAGCTTAATGACCAGTAGATTTCCTGTATCAAGTTGTTCATATTCTTTTCAGACTGGACTTCAAAGTAAGAAGGAAGTGAAGTGGGTATTAGAATTTGTTTCCATGTGTGGTGTCATCTTTCCACTGCCACCAAAATAAGTAGAATTTAGATTATGCTTTCAGTACCTTACTTAGGCCTTAGGCCTTTTATTATTAATTGTGGATTTTACTGGTATCTGTGATAGCTGTGACTGATCAAGTAATGATTCTTTTAGAGATCAGATTTGGATAAAATATTTGGGAATGGTTAAATTTGAGAAGAAATAGTAGAAAATAAGTAATAAATACAGCAAGTTAGCAAAACATGCATGGTTTCTACCAAGGCTCATAAAAGGATGATGGGTAGGTAATTGAATTATTTCATCTCCAGTACTTTGAAGAGAAATCACAAAAAATTATAATGAATTAAGACTTTATATAAAAAAGTATATTTCTAAGTAAATATTGTACTTGATTATTTAAATCCCACTTGCTTTTGTTTTTCTTTTGTAGCTTTCCCAATAGGATGGTTCTAGGAAGAACACATATAAAAGATGTAGCAGCCAAAAGGAAAATTGAGTTAAACAGTTATTTACAGAGTTTGATGAGTGCTTCAATGGATGTAGCAGAGGTGACCTTCCTAAATGAGAAGTATTAACTTACTATATCTTTTATGTTACGTCGTATTTAAGCTAATGAATGTTTTTTCTTTTCAATCTTAGTGTGATCTTGTTTGTACTTTTTTCCACCCTTTACTTCGTGATGAGAAAGCTGAAGGAATAGCTAGGTCTGCAGGTGAGTTTTTTTTTCTTTGTGGGTAACTTATGACCTGCAAGTCTGTAACTTTTCAATGAATGGTAGAATGACAGTGGACATATTGGCTGTGGTCAGTGAGAATGGGAGGAGGGTATTCTTTCTAAGCCAGTCTGTTTCTGAATAAAAATAACTTTCTTAATAGAGTGTGATTACCAAAGAAGTATAAATCAGTGGCCTAACTGGTTCTTTACTCCTCTTTCCCCTCCCCTCTGCTCCCACCACATGTGATGGTCTTGGAAGTAAAGCAAAATTCTTTTGTTGCAGCTTGAGCACTTGTAAGCAGGATAAAATAAAGATGAAAATTTCTGTATTTTCAGATGCAGGTCCCTTCAGTCCTACTCCAGGTCAAATAGGAGGAGCGGTGAAATTATCTGTTTCTTACCGAAATGGTACTCTTTTCATCATGGTGATGCACATCAAAGATCTTGTGAGTGATTACAAATAATGATTGTAGAGGAAACCCCTGCCTTGGAAGGAAGCATTACTGTAAGGGACTGCTTTTCTTTATAGGTTACTGAAGATGGGGCTGACCCAAATCCATATGTCAAAACATACCTACTTCCAGATACCCACAAAACATCCAAACGTAAAACCAAAATTTCACGAAAAACTAGGAATCCAACATTCAATGAAATGGTAAGTTAAAATCATTTCTAGACATTTCCTTGGTTTGTTGTTTTGAGACTTTAAATTTTAAGTTTTTGGGTATCAATTGCTGAACTATTCGTTATAAAAAGTAAATCAATAACAGTCTAATGGTATTTAACAAAATGGTGTAGAATAGAGTTCTCAGTCATAGACCTGGGAAGCCATAATTCAACTACTCCTCCAGTGCATGAAACCCCCTCTATAATACTCTCAAAGAGTGGTTGTCCAGTCTGCACTTAAATTATTTGAGGCCATCTAGTTTGTCTGGGCAGCTCCAACTCTTAGATTTTTTTTTTTTTTTTGAGACAGAGTCTTGCTTTGTTGCCCGGGCTAGAGTGAGTGCCATGGCGTCAGCCTAGCTCACAGCAACCTCAAACTCCTGGGCTTAAGCGATCCTACTGCCTCAGCCTCCTGAGTAGATGGGACTACAGGCATGTGCCACCAGGCCCAGCTAATTTTTTCTATATATATTTTTAGTTGTCCAGATAATTTCTTTCTATTTTTAGTAGAGACGGGGTCTCCCTCTTGCTCAGGCTGGTCTCGAACTCCTGACCTCAAGCAATCCACCTGCCTCGGCCTCCCAGAGTGCTAGGATTACAGGCGTGAGCCACCGTGCCCGGCCTAGATTTTTTGTTATACTGAAGCTGAAATCTTGACTATCTGCAGTCACCTGTGGAGTCTTAATTGTACCTCTTGGAGCCACACAGAACCACGCTTTTTTTCCTTCTATGTGGCAGTCCCTCAGATTACTGAAGTTCAAATGTCCTTCCTGTTTATCCTTTTAAGACATCTTCAGTACCTTTACCTTCATTTGATAGGACATAGTTTCAAAATCATTCTCCTTCAGATATGTTTTACTTTGTCAGTAACCATCTTAAAATAGAGGCCCAAAATTGAAAGCAACAAGCAGAGCATCAGCTGAATGAACCCTGTGGAGCATAACTATGACTTTGCTGAGATACCCATGATTAACTTACAAACTTACTAACATATTAAAACCTGATAAAGTCCCCTCCTCTCCCTTATTCAACTATTTCTTCAGGGTAAACACATTATTTGTGTATGTTAATATTATATCCACATAAAAAATGTCTGATTAGAGATTGGAAGCAAATAATTCTGAATTTCCATCAATGTTAAGAATTTATTAAAACCTATAGAAGATCCTTTCACCTTTTTAAAAGCATATACAATTTTTGGTAAAGACCAATTTGTTATTAGCCTCAAAAAGTAGTATATTGGCTTTTTTTTCCTAGTTGTGTTGTGCTGTCAAGGAAATGAAATATCAGTTTTTGTTTGTTTTTGATTTTGTTTTGTTTTTAGTTATTTTAGTCAAACAGTGAGGAGGACTAGATTTAGGAGATGGTTCTCGGAACTTACGGTAAGGCTTTCTGGAAAAATAATAATTCTAAGTGTTAAATGTGTTGAGAATTTGAAACAGAATAGCTTTGCAACATTCCAGATTTGCTGCAGACTGCATTTTTAGTTGGCAAATTCATATTGAATTATGAATAATCAGAAATTATCATTCCATGGTATATAAAATCCAACAAAAAAAGACAACAAAAGGAAATTTTAACCCCCTTTTTGGTAAAATAATTATAATTATGCTATCTCCCAGTTTGCTTCCTTCCATTCTCTTTCCTAGCTATTAAATCATCTTAAGGTATATTGCCATGAAATTTCTTTTCCCTTCCCCATCACCTCCATCTCAGAAAAACCATGTTTCTAGTTTTTATTTTTTAGCCAGTGATTGGTCCTGCTTTGTACAACTCTATGTCAGTCATTCACAGGAATGATAGTACAATCTAAGACTCCTGAAATACAAAATGTGCTTCTTAAAGTGTTCAGACAAATCCCACCAGATGTGTCATAATCAATGTCATTCTTTGACTAATATCCTCATGTTTTCACTTAAAATATTCCAAGAAACCAAACAAATTTTTTTAATTTCAAAATATTAAGGGGGTGCAAATGTTTTTGTTACATGGACACTGCTGAAGTTAGGGTTTTTAATGTGTCCCTCACCAGAACAGTGTTCATTGTACCCATAGGTAAGTTTTTATCCCTCACCCCTCCCACCCCTAAACAAAATTTAACTTGTAATTTATTGCTTCCTTTTTCTTTTGCTGTAGCTTGTGTACAGTGGATATAGCAAAGAAACCCTAAGACAGAGAGAACTGCAACTAAGTGTACTCAGTGCAGAATCACTGCGGGAGAATTTTTTCTTGGGTGGAATAACCCTGCCTTTGAAGGATTTCAACTTGAGCAAAGAGACTGTTAAGTGGTATCAGCTGACTGCTGCAACTTACTTGTAAACCAGTGAATTTCTGAGCTTTGGAAGCAAGAACAGTTATAAACATGTGTGCGCACATGCACACATACACACTTATGAACTTTGTATAGTATTTTTATACTTGGACAGAAATTATAAAGTTAATATACTTGCTGCATTTCAACACATCTGTTGGACCAAGAGTCACATAACTAACCTTTATGAATTTTTGAAAGCCATTGCTGTTTTAAAGTCATTATACTGAATACTACAAACCCTAAACTTATATGTAAGTCCTGAAAAAGACTTTGAGACAGTACTATATCAGTTCAGCCACCTATTTTGCATCGTTTCCTATATGGACATAGCATAATTGTTTTCCTTTTATGCACCTTTTACAGTCTTTACCACTGTGTATGTTCACAAACACCAAAGTAAAGGAAAGATGCAGGATGTTACCATAAAATGCAGCTGCTATTCACAGGGCTGAAAAGCAAAGCACAAATAGTAGATAGCTAGTTAAGAACTACTAACTAGTTTATAGAAGTAGGGAAGAAATAATATTGCTTTTTATTCATGTCTTTGAAGCCTTTGTCAGAATAAGTGCCAATCACTGAAGTTGTAAATAATGGTGCCTTAACTTTTTATGCTTCCCTGGCACTTCATTTCTGACTTTTTTCCTGATTTGATAAATGATTAGTAAGTAGTTTTCACTCACTTTCAGCTTACTAAACAAGAAATTATGTACATATACTAGTATTTTTTCCCCCACAAAAAGATCATTTTCTCTACTTCTGATGTGTGACTTAGTTATTTAAACAATCAAGCCATTTGCTTTAAGTTCTTGTTGCCCAGTACCTAAACAAGATTCATCAATGTAGTTATACACTAAATTCCATCATTCCATTATAACCCTATATTTATTCCCAGGGCTGTTGAAGTGAAATTTGGTCATTTCACCTCTATATGTCTATACTCCACTCCCTCAGTAACAAGTGAAAATTATTCACCTGTGTGCCCATTCCTGAGTAGGGCAGACTATTCACAAGAGACCCAGGACAAGAATTTTAGTGTCCAGACTGAATTTTAATATAGACCCTTATGGAAATTTGTCATGTAAACTGTCTTACTTACATTTGTAAACATTGTACATTCACATGAAAGAATTATTTTTCTTAATATAATGGGATTCAGAATCATAAGAGATAGGATTGCAATTATTCTATAATAACCATTGAGAATATTAATTTTTATTAATCAACTTTAGACATGTTTGTTTAATTTGGGTTAAAACATATATATATATGAATGAAATAGAAACTCTCATGGTTAGAATAGAAATTTAGATACTTTTTAAATGGTAATAGAGATTGTAGCAAACTGGTTGCTGTGAGAAAACTGATAAAATACACAATGAAGAGTACCAAGAGAGAAAGGACAATCTCAATTCAGTTGCCTAGCATAGAATTTTTATGAACCGTGCAAATGTTTAATGTAAATGGTGATACCTGCAGAGCAGAAATAGAAGAGTTGATGAGAATGTATCAGTTGGACAGATTAGAGAAAAAAAAAAACTTGAAATTTTTGGTGCCTAACACTAATGGTCCATTTGTAGTTAAACCTATGAGTATGATATATGTCTTTTTTTAATGTTAAAATGTGTTGTCTATTTAATAAGTTAATTAAAATGCAGATCAAAGCACCACCATTTGCTTTTTCCTCATACAGTTAACATTTCCTTAAGGTGTGTAAGTAGCTTTGCAAATGCACTAGAAATTTTCACTTAAGCTTTTGAGACCTAATTCCATTCCATGAGTTGTCACTTAGCCACTGTTAAAAAAAAAAAAAAAAAGTACTGTCTTGGTAAACGGTCATTGTCAATTGGACTCAACATGTACTGCCTTTTTACAGTCTGTTACAGCAGTGTCTTAGCACAAATAATAGAGCCTAGAATATGTGATGTCACTTTTTAATAAGAAATCTGGATTCATATCTAAAAGTGTATATTATGATTAATACTGTACAGTTAAGAGTTCAGAACAAGTGGTAATGTTTTCTCTTAATTTAACTCATTTTGTGCCTTCTTTGGTCATTAAAACACACATATATTTTACATATAGTTTAATATAAGTTGTTTCTTTGTGAAACGCTAATCTTCAGCCCATACCAAAAAAAAAAAAAAAAAAGGAGAGACTCTTTGCACTACTACATTATCAATCAATTGTAAATTAGTTGGATTTTTAAGCTTTTTTTTTAAAGCTTACGTTACAGTAAATCTGAAAAACAAAAGTTTAAACAAACTGGCCAAGACACTAATTTTTATGTATAATCACAATATTTTATACTTGTCTTCATTGACTAAAAATAATTATGCTACATGTAAGTCCTGCACCAGAAGAATTCTTTCTTCTTGCCAGTGTTTTGGGATTTGAAGATAATGGTTCACTCCAAGAACCTATTATTTTCTCTACTGAGGAACCCAATGTAGAACTTGCACTGACGTTTTTATAACTGCCTTTATATAAATCTGTAGGTATCTAAATGTTAAGGCATGTATGATCTTTGATAAAGTATTCCTTTTTTCAAATTATAGTTGTATAAAAGTTTCAATATCTTGCCTTAAATTGGTTGATTGTTCTTTCTAGGATTCAAGTATTGTGGCATTTAAGAAAAAAAAAATTCACTTTTGATACTTAGACTTCAGTTGAAAAAGGACTGAAGCCCCACTATCATAATAGATTTACTTACATGTTGTTTGACTAGCAGTGCAAATATGAATGAATATGGAAATTAGTCTCAGCTATAAGAACCAAAATACTTTAATTATATTAAGGTAGTGAATAAAGATGTATAATATTTTTATTAATACCTTGAATATATTCAGTGAATTGAATGTGACTTTATAACTGTACTACAATTGTATTAAAATATTTCTGGAATAGAGGAACTCTGCTATCATTTTTTTTTCCTTTTTCACATACTAACAGTTTTGGTTCTAAACTTTGATGAGGGTTCACTGTTGCTATTTTTTGCGTTTCACCTAGGAGTTTATTAAGGTTCAATAATCATGAATTTCAGAACTAGCCTGTTAATTGCCTATAAAAATGTCCAGAGAGTCAGGGTTCTGAGTGTACTTCTTCTAAGGTTTGGTTTGCTACTACTTTGCTATAGCCCCATCACCATTTCTTAGAAGTGAAATGTTTCTGTGAGTATGGTCCCTGGCCTTTGGTAGTTTACTTAAAGTAGTACAGCAACACCCAAGTTACACATATATCTACAGAACTGAGAAATGTAGATTCTTCTAATACAATACCTTCAACCTGGAATGACACTGGAGAGAGGCTGTGATTTTTCTGACCTTAGGATAACACAGGGTCCAGAGACCATGAAAGAACAATAACTCAAACAGTTAAGCCAGTTTTGCAGGCAACACAGTTTGTCAGGAAAAAAAGTCTTTATTTCATCCTTAATCTTTTGAAAAACTTTATTCTGCAAATTTTAAGCATATACAAAAGTAGACAACAGTATAATGAACTCCATGAATGAATCCATCACACAGTTTCAGTTATTAGCATAGGGCTAACCTCATATTAACTAAGATGTTCCTAGGTGTAGATATCTTTTTATTTATTCTATTTAAGATTCTTAAATCTGTGGATCAGTAACTTTTGTCATTTCTGAATATTTCGTAGCCATTATCTTTTTAAACATTGTATCTGCCACATTTCCTTTTGGAACTCTGGTTAAATATATGATAGACCTTTCCAGTCTCTTATATGTCTTTTGACTTCTCTCCAATATATTTCCCTTTTTAATTTTGGTTGTTGTATTTGTCATTTCAAGAACCACTGTTTGGCCATTTTTGTTTGAAGAATGATCCAGGAAAGACACACAAGACTCCAAAACCATTCAATGAGGAAAGGTGTTTTTTTTTTCAATAAATGGTGCTGGGACAACTGGATAACCACATGCCAAAGAATGAGGTGTAGAACTCTCACCTCATACCATATATAAAAATTAACTCAAAATGGATCAAAGACCTAAACATAAGATCTAAAACTATAAAACTCTTAAAACATGGGCATGTATCTTCTTGACCTTGGATTTGGTGATGGATTGTTAGACACCAAAAACACAAGCAACAGAAAAAAATTGGTAAATTGGACATCAAAACTAAAACCTTTTGTACACCAAAGGACACTATCAAGAAAGTAAAAAGACAGCCTGCAGAATGGGGTAAAATATTTGTAAATAGTGTACCTGATAAAGGCCTAATATCCATAATATATAAAGAACTCTTACAACTCAAGAACAGAAAGTCCATTTTTAAAATGGGCAAAGGGCTTTATATTGAATAGACATTTCTCCAGAGAAGATATACAAATGGCCAATAAACACATGAAAATGTGTTCAACATCATTAGTCATTAAGGAAATGCAAATCAAAACCACAATGAGATACCACTTCACACCCACTAGGATGGCTAGAATGAAAAAAAAGTGTTTTTGAGGATGTGGAGAAATTAGAACCGTCAGACACTGCTGGTAGGAATGTAAAATGGTGCAGCTGCTATGGAAAACAGTTCGATGGATCCTCAAAAAGTTAAACATAATTAACCTAATTCCCCTCCTACAAACTTAAGTACTCAAATACTTGTACTCAATGTTCATAGTAGCATTGACTGACCGAAGACCGATGCATGCAGGGAGTAGTGTCCAGCCCCCTGAGGCGTCTAGTGCAATGGTGAAATGCATTTCGGGATGTGTAGTCACGTGGACGCCGGTGGCTGCGCAGCGTGGCTCCGCCTCCCGCCTGCGAGGCAACGGGACGTGTGAGGTCACTTCCTGCGTGCTGGGTGGCTTCCTGCGGCGCTCAAGTATTTGAGCCAAAAAGTAGAAAAAAAGCTAAATGTCCACCAACTGAATAGTGGACACATGCTACAATATGGATGAACCTTGAAAGCATTAAGCTAAGTGAAAGTAGCCAGACATGAAAGGGCACATGTTATATAGGATTCCATATATATGAAATGTCCAGAATGGGCAAATCCATAGATATTTTGTTGGGAAGCAGAAGGGCTACTTTAGATGATCCTCTTTAGGGAAGACCACCCTGAGAAGATATGGAGGCCAGGATCTGAAAGCCAGATCTGAGAAGACCTCGGGGAAGAGCACTTCAGGCAGTGGCAAGAGGAAAGGCTCTAAGCAGGAAAGGAACACTTTGTAGGGTCAGAAAGGGGTGAGTATGGCTTGAATGTTTAGAAACGGGGGTTGAGAGGAAGTGACAAGACAAGAGCCCAGGCCAGGGGTTTGAGTTTTATTTATTTTTTTAGAGACAGGGTCTAGCTGTGTCATCCAGGCGGGTGCCAACACGCCGGCTAATTTTTTTTTTTTTTTTTGAGACAGTCTCGTTTTGTCACCTGGGCTAGATTGCAGTGGTGTCATAGCTCACTGCAGCCTCAAACTCCTGGGCTCAACCGATTCTCCTGCCTCAGCCTCCCAGGTCGCTGGGACTACAGGCACGAGCCACCATAGCCAGCTAATTTTTAAATTTTTTGTAGAGACGAGGTCCCGCTCTTGCCCAGGCTGCTCTCAAACTCCTGGCCTCAAGCGATCCTCCCGCCTCAGGATCCTAAAGTGCTGGGATTACAGGTGTGAGCCATGGCTCCCAGCCTGGGTTTTATTTTAAGTGCATTGAGAAAGCAGGGGAGTAATAGATTAATCTACGTTTTTAAAAGATCACTCTCTGACTGCTAGGTGGGGAATGGGGTATGTTTAGAGTGGGAACGTGAGTAAAAGCACAAACAGTGGGGACCGCACTGAGCTGCCCAGATGTGAGAGGATGGTGGCTAGGACTGAGGATAGCAGTGGAAATGGGGGAGGGTAATGTGTTCATGATACACTTTTGTAGTACAGCTAAGAAGACTCTAAAGGAAATGAGACAGAGGAAAAACGAGACTCCTAGGTCTAGCAAATGGGGTCCTGTTTAACTGAAATAAAAGGGTCTGGAGTGGCAACTAAGGGCAGGGATCGGGATTTGGAGTCATGTTAAGTTTAGGATACCTATTCCATAACTGGGCTAAAAAATGTAAATTTGGCTAATGATAAGAATGCATCCTTGCTAGGAAAAAACCCAAATAAAGCACCCAATTTGACTGAAATTCCTAATGTATTGGAGAGTTATTCATCAAAACAGTGGGACTGGACGTTTTACTACCTAGAGTTCCTTCAACTTTTCACCAGTTACTTTAAACTTGTGGACAGTTATTCCCTCATCCTCCTGGCCTTTGCAATCCTGCCCCTACACTCTTCTCCGCCGGCCCACTCTCACTTGGGTATGCTCGGTGAGGCTCTGCCCGACACCCCTCCTCTGCGAGCCGCGCGCGCCACAACCCTGCGCAGGGCAAACAGCGTAGCAGGGGCTGGAGGCCACGGTCGGGTTCAAATCCTTAAGCCGGTTTGTTACCGTCAGTGAACTCTTCCCCGGCGATTAGGTTAGGATGAGAGATAAAAAATGGAAGCGCGGGCTGGGCGGTGGCTGCTACCATTACTTCCGTGCAGTATTTATCACAGGGTACTGTACCTGTGAATTTACTCCGGGCAGGGGCAGACTCTGAGGGAGCTAGTGCCAAGACAAAGCCTGGCGCTGGCGAACGAACGAACACTCGTGTGAGGCTGATCCCTCCAGCTCTACTGACTCCATGTCTGCGGGCCCAGGACTCGAACCTTTACAATCTCGGCGCTGGCAGCACTTCTCTGTCTAGAGATGGCCAGAGCAGTGAACTTCGATCGGAAGCTAGCATCTGCCGCAACTTCCCGCTCCGGCCAGGAGACTGACCGAAGACCGATGCATGCCGGGAGGAGCGTCCGGCCCCCTGAGGCGTCTAGCGCGACGGTGAAATGCATTTCGGGATGTGTAGTCACGTGGACGCCGGTGGCTGCGCAGCGTGGCTCCGCCTCCCGCCTGCGAGGCAACGGCCGTGTGAGGTCACTTCCTGCGTGCTGGGTGGCTTCCTGCGGCGCTCCTAACCTCGCTCTCTTTTTGCTACCCGACCGTCGCCATCATGGGTCGCATGCATGCTCCCGGGTGAGCTTGGGCACCGAGCCGGATTGCGGGGCTGGGCCGCGGGATAGGGGAAGGGAGGGAGCGCGGGCAGCGGGCCGGGGGCGATGTTCCGGGTTGCTATAGCACGAGCCGCCGCCTGACACCGAGATTGCTTTTGTCCTCAGGAAGGGCCTGTCCCAGTCGGCTTTGCCGTATCGCCGCAGCGTCCCCACTGTAAGTAGCTCGCGGGGACCGGGGAGAAGCCGGGGAGGGGGCTGGCCTTTGTCGCTGGGGGGAAGCGGCGCCGGGGTGGAGGACCTGTGTGTATGCCGAGCGCGGCTTTGCGGGTAGAGGGAGCCGCTGTGCTTGGCGCCATCACTGATTTTTCATCTTAAGGCCACTTTCTGTTTCATAAACAGTGGCTGAAGTTGACGTCTGACGACGTGAAGGAGCAGATTTATAAACTGGCCAAGAAGGGCCTTACTCCCTCACAGATCGGTGAGTGTTTGTGTCTAATGTAGCTCCTTCCGCCGGCCGTCGTGTGACTTGTAGGAAAAGGCCCTGGGGTTAAATATGTCTTATACGTGCCTTGAAAATTGCTTGCCCATTTTTTCTGGCTGTACTGTTGATGACTGAGGCGTAAGTTTTATTTGTTGAACTTTGAAATTGTTATTTAGCAAACGCTAAAACTTAGCATTTACTATGGGCTAGGCATCCTTAGGTGCATGCTTCTAAGCACTTTATACTGACCTCGTTGAATTCTGACAGCAATACTTTGAAATAAATATTAGTAATTCCCCCCATTTTACAGTTGAGGAACTGAGGCACAGTGCACTTAAATACTGGCCCCAGATTACACAGCTGTTAAGTGGAAGAGTTGGAATTGGCTACACAGGGTGTTTGCCACGCGCTTGCTCACAGTTAAACGAGTTTGAATTTCAGCTGTGTGTGATTTTGTGCAAGTGGCTTCATTCAGCAAATGTTTACCATGTTCTGAACGCAGCCTAGGCCCTGAGAATACACTGGTCCAAAAAAAGGAACAAAGTATGTCCCCTCCTGGGTCTTATTGTCTAGTGGTAGTGTGACATACGCACAAAAAGAAAATACATAAATACACTGTCAAGTAGCCAAAATTAATTTGAGGTTTAAAAGAAATGGTATGAAGTTTTTTTTAAGAATTGATATCAGTTGGTTTTAATTATAGAACAAAAACATACAGAAATCTCATTGCTTCATTTGGTCATTTGTATTCCAGCAAGCTCACTGTGATGATGGTTTTCCAGCATTCGCAGTTTCCACCAGAAGGGTTTTCCTAAGTGTTGAGTAAAACCTTCCTTGGATGTCTGAGTGAGCTTTCATGCATTCTCCTACCGCTTTCTGTGATGTGCAAAAGGAGACCCCATGTCACAGATAGGAAACTTGGAAAGTGGCTTAGCATTGACATCACAAGCTCTGGTTTGTGTTTGGTGTTGGAAGTTAACAATATATGATTCCCTTTTCAGGTGTGATCCTGAGGGACTCACATGGTGTTGCACAAGTACGTTTTGTGACAGGAAATAAAATCTTGAGAATCCTTAAGTCTAAAGGACTTGCTCCTGATCTTCCTGAGGATCTCTACCATTTAATTAAGAAAGCGGTTGCTGTTCGAAAGCATCTTGAGAGGAATAGGAAGGTAGGAGAATAAATAAAACCTAGTGCTAAATAGAAATAACTGCTCATACTAACTTATTTCAGTAAAATGTAATAATACATCTGATTTGAATTATCTAAGGTGGTTTTGGGCACAAACTAGCAACTGTAGTTGCTTTGAAATAAAAATTCTACCAAAAGAGATTTTTTTTTAATCTTTGGTGCCCCTAAATACAGTATATCCACTTAAGCGAAAATGTTGGGGTATGGGGCTTTTTTTTTTTTGCAGAGTTCTGCAAGTCATTCCTGTAAAGTGTTATCCTGGAAGCCTGAATTCCCTTAAGGACTTAATCTGGCCACATGAACCCTAGTCTATGATTCTATTACAGGGTGTTGGATAACTTTTCATCAGAGAAAGTGCATGGTAGCTCTACATTCTTTTGTTAAAATTAATGTCTGATAAAATGTTAAGTCATTCGGGTGATGGTCTTGAATTGTGTTGGTTTATTTTTAGGATAAGGATGCTAAATTCCGCCTGATTCTGATAGAGAGCCGAATTCATCGATTGGCTCGATATTACAAGACCAAGCGAGTTCTTCCTCCCAACTGGAAGTAGTAAGTGTAACCTTTTTTGTTAACAAGAATAGGAGTCAGCCAGATAGTAAATATCAGGTGGCAAATATAATAAAAGGTCTGATCATAAATATTTCATGCATGTGGGGCATATGGTTAACTACTCTTTCTTTCTGCCATGGTGGTGGGCAAGCAGCCACAGACAGTGCATAAACAAATGAGTGTGGCTGTGCTCTATTGAAACATTTTTTAGACAAGCAGAGGGCCATAGTTTGCAGACCCCTGGTTTAGACCATGAACAAGCCCTTTTGACTCCCTCTTAGATAGTGGGTGGTTTGATTTCACACCTCTGCTTCCAGGTATTTGTGTTGTTTTCATTTTTCCATGAATTGCTCACTGTGATGATTGATTTCCAAACATTCGCAGTTTCCACCAGAAAGGTCTTTCCTTGTGTTGGCCAGTTCTTCCTTGGATGTCTGAGTGAGCATCTTCATTATGCTTGAGCACAATGAGCTGGTTAAGGAACTCAGTAGTTGGGTGCATTTTATTATAGTTGGGGTTTATTTTAGCTGTTTGCAAATAACTCCATTAGCAGGGAAATTCTGTGAATGGATATGGAGGACCAGTATTAATCCTGATTTTCTCTCCCCCTTTTTCCTTTTCAGTGAGTCATCCACAGCCTCTGCGCTGGTTGCGTAAATTTGTCTATGAACTCAAGCAATAAAATCATTGTTTAACTAAAAGCAAGTCTTGTATTTCTTTTCCTGTTAAAAACTAGTATGTATCAGTGATAATATGTGTTGGTCTTTTACGATGGGGAAGTGTTTTAGCTCAGTTGTTGTAATTGTGTGATTCCACAGGGAGCCGTAAGATCGTGTCCATCTATGGCATCCCTTCACTAGTTCCTTAAACTAGCTGAGCTGTTTATAATCTCACAGGTGATTGCTATATACAGACAGGGAGAACGGAAAGAGACTAGGAAGTAATGACTTTGTTTTGATATCATGGCAAAAATGTTTCTAAGTATTTTTGATATATTTGATATTAATACTGAAACGTGTGACACGTTAACCATAGTGTAGCATTAGAAATAATATATAAAAGTGTCACTGGAGGCCGGGTGCGTTGGCTAATGCCTGTAATCCCAGCACTCTGGGAGGCCCAGGTGGGAGGATTGCTTGAGCTCAGGAGTTCGAGACCAGCCTGATCAAGAGCAAGACCCCGCCTCTACTAAAAATAGAAATTAGCCAAACAATTAAAAATAGAAAAAATTAGCCGGGCATGGTGGTGTATGCCTGTAGTCCTAGCTACCCGGGAGGCTGAGGCAGGAGGATCCCTTGAGCCCAGGAGTTTGAGGTTGCTGTGAGCTAAGCTGATGCCACGGCACTCTAGCCCAGGCAACAGTGAGACTCTGTCTCAAAAAAAAACCAAAAAACCAGTGGCTTCCCATCTCTTTCAGAACAAAATCTAAAAACTTTATCTTGCCATACAAGGAGTGTCAGTGAGGACTCTGGCAGGAAACAGATGGGTGGCACACTCAAGCTGAGGAATCTGAAGAGTGTTTATTAAAGGGACTCCACAAAGGTGTAAGTAGGGTTAAGGGAAACCCCAAGGTGCACTGCACTGTGGTTCCCTGAAGCTAGCACCACGGGGAGGCATCAGGCATTAGGCATCCCAGCCCTGGTTGGGTGGGGGGCTGGACCCGAAAGCTGGTGGGGGCCACCTGACAGAGCTGTGACTCTCAGTAGAGATTCTCCTCTTGCTCTGATTTCTTACAGTGCCTCCCACTGGCCAAATCTCACCAGAAGCCAGAGGTCCAGGGAGCTTGTTGATGTGGTCCATAAACATCAGCTTCCCAGGCAGCAGAGCCGGATGGAGAGTGAACCTAAAGGGACAAATGGAAAAGTGTCCAGTACAAAGGGCTTCTGTGCTCTGGCCTCTTCCAGCTCCCTCTCTGCTTTCATCCCTGATCACTTCTAGTCGCATTAGCCTTGTTATACACGCCTTGGTCGGGTCCTGCCTGGAAGGCCTTGTCCCTGATGTCCACAGGGCATGCTCCTTCAGTTAGCTCTCTGTTCAAATATAGCCTCACAGAGATGGCCTCCCAAACCACACTGCCTAAAAAAGCACCCTCTCACCAGCATCCCATCCCCCAATCCTGCTGTTTTTCTTCAGAGTAACTACACCACGTTATATTTTTGATTGTTATTGCCTTCCTCTTTTCAGATTATAAATAAACCCCATTAGAGCAGAGACCTTGTTTGCTCACTGCTATATCTTTAGTACTTAGAATAGTATCTGGCACACAGTAGGGAGGTACTCAATAAAGAATTGTTAAAGGAAGGTGCATAAGGGATGAAAAACATTTTTTTGTTTTTGTTTTCCAAATGGCATCCATCTCTTGAGTCATAAAAAAACATTTTTGAGATCTTCGAAAATGTCTTTTTTCAACTCTTACTGTTGACTGATAGGGTATTTGACTGGGAATAGATTTTAGGTTGAAAATAATTTGCCCTAAAAATTTTTAGCACTGCTTGTTGTTTCTAGCTTTAAAAACAAGCAAACTGCTGTTGCTGAGAAGTCATTCTGATTACCATTCCTTTGTAACCTGTTTTTTTGTTTCTTTGATTTTTCTTTTTTTGACTTGATGCTTTTAGGATCATGTCATTGTTGCTTAATGCTCTGAAATTTGCAATAATATCTTGCTTTTTTTTTTTTTTTCATTTGTTCTGCAAGGTACTCAGTAAATTATTTCAGTCTCAAAATTATTTTGCAGTTCTGGGAAATTTTCTTGAATTACTCTGTTAAAAATTTCTTCCCCACTATTTTGTATGCTCTCTTTCTGGAACTCCTTGATATCTGCACATTAGACTTTCTGGACTGACCTTCTAATTTTCTCATCTTTTACCACCAACTGTTCATCTCTTTTCCTACTTTCTAGGAAGTTTCAACTTTATCTTCCAATCTTGTTAAATTTTTCATTTTACCTTCGTATTTTTAATTTCCCAGAGGCAGTTTGTTGGTAAATGTTTAACAGCTGGCTCTCTGGGGAAAAATAACAACAACTCTGATTTGAAGTATTTATCTATTTCTCCAGAAAACTCTGACCATGGCTGATTTTGAGTTACTAATGGGATGTTTCAACATGGCATTGGGAAGAGATGCTAATTAGCAGACCATTACATAGTATTCCCTCTATACAGATATAATGGACATAAATGACTTCAAGACCACATAGAATAGTTAAATGGTATGAAATAATTAGGAAGTGATGAGTTTTGAGTATTTATTACACTTGTTTCAAATATAGTTTACTTACCTGTGAGTTTATGTAATTGAGTTTTCAATAGTGCCTGTGTTTAACTGGCTTGCAGAATTCCTGAAAATTTAACAGTTTGCTCTTATGAGCCCATACAAGCCAGCAACAGCACACCACTGCTCAGAGATTATCTGTGTTCCCTGGATATTCTTTTTTTTTTTTTTTTGAGACAGAGTCACTCTGTTGCCCAGGCTAGAGTGCCATGGCGTCAGCCTAGCTCATAGCAACCTCAGACTTCTGTGTTCAAGCAATCCTCCTGCCTCAGCCTCCCGAGTAGCTGAGACTACAGGCATGCGCCACCATGCTCGGCTAATTTTTTCTATATATATTTTTAGTTGTCCATATAATTTCTTTCTATTTTTAGTAGAGATGGGGTCTCGCTCTTGCTCAGGCTGGTCTCGAACAACTGAGCTCAAACGATCCACCTGCCTCGGCCTCCCAGAGTGCTAGGATAATAGGCGTGAGCCACCGCGCCAGGCCCCTGGATGTTCTTTTGTATAGAAACGTATTTTTTCATTGATTTAGTATCTAATCATCTCTGGATATGTTAATATTTTTCTGCCTCTACACTGTCTGTTTTCTCTGAGTTCCTTTTTGTTTATGTTACAGGTTTTCCTCAAATGTGGTAATCCTTGGAAGGATCTGAATTGGGATCCCTGCTATAATATACATTACAGGATTTGAATCGTATTGAGATGCACTTATTCTTTTTTAGCTACTAGGTGGCATGTATTGCTGGTGATGCTAATGTTACCATATACTTGTAGCTTTTCTTTTTTTCCCTGAGACAGGTTCTTGCTCTGTTGCCCATGCTGGAGTGCACTGGCCCAATCAGAGCTCACTGCAGCCTGGAACTCGGAGGCTCAAGCAGTCCTCCTGCCTTGGCCTCCTGAGTGGCTCAGACTACAGGTGTGCACCACCATGCCCAGCTAATTTTTCTTTTTTAATTTTTGTAGAGACAGAGTCTTGCTCTGTTGCCCAGGCTGGAGTGCAGTGGCCTGATCATAGCTCCCTGGAACCTTGAACTCCTGGGCTCAAGTGATCCTCCTGCCTCAGCCTCTGGAGTAGCTAGGACCATGGGTGCATGCCACCATCAACCTGGCTAATTTTTTAAAAAAATTTTTATAGAGACAAGGTCTTGCTATATTGCCCAGGATGGTCTCGAACTCCTGGCCTCAAGTGATCCTCCTGTCTTGGCCTCCTAAAGTGCTGGGATTACAGGCCTGGGATACCGTACCCAGCCTAAGTAACTTTTTTGTAGTATATTGTTATAATTGTCTTATTTTATTATTAGTTATTCTTGTTAATCTCTTACTGTACCTACCTTATAAATTAAACTTTACTGTAGATATGTATATGAAGGAAAAAACATAGTCTATCCAGGGTTCGGTACTGCCACACTTTCAAGTGTGCACTGGGGATCTTTATCCCTGAGGATAAAAGGGCCTACTGTATTATCTCGTTTAATCCTCACAGTCACTCTATGAGGGAGACAGCATTAGCATCTCTATTTTTCAGAGGAAACCAGGGCACAGAAAGGTAAACTAGGGAGGCAGTTGGATGGTCAAAAGCTTAGAAGAAGATGTGGGCTGGAGATAGAAAGTCATCATGGAGGAGCAGAAATGGAGGCCACAGTCACATGAAATCACTTAAGGATAGAAGAGTCCAGCTTCCTTCTCATCCTACCTCCATCCCACCTAGCCGGGCCCTCTCCGACCTGCTCCCCTAGACTTGCAGTGAATGGTGTGCCTGGGTCCATCTTGGGTGTGATAGACTGTATTTTTCAAAGATGGCCACAACTAAATCTGTCCCACTTGTCCTTCTTAGAACCTTATACCCTCCAATCAAGACATAGAGTCTAACTCCCCTCCCAATCAATCTGGCAGGCTTGTGGCTTGCTTGTAACTAGTAGAATTCTGCTGAAGTGACACTTGAGGAATTCCCAGACCAGGGCAGAAAAGGACTTGTTGCCCGGGACGCTCATGCATGGGGTCCTGAGCTGCCATGCAAGAAGGCCAACCCTGAGGCCGCCATGCTGTGAGGAAGCCCAGGACATGGGCCGGAGCTCTGACAACAGCCACAGCAGAGGTCCCAGACAACAGCCAGTACTAACCACCAGACTCATGAGTGAAGATACCTCTCCGTGACTCCTGCTTCAGCCCTGAGTCACCAGTCATTGAATCTTCCTCACTGAGATCCCAGACATTTTAGAGTAAAGCCATTCCTGTAGTGCCCTGTCTGAATTCTTGACCTACAGAATCCTTGAGCATCATCAAATGATTGTTTTACGCCACTAAGTTTTGGGCAATTTGTTTCATGGCAAAAGCACCTAGAACATTTTGCTGAGGAGGAGGAGGAAGAGGCTGTCTTTCCACAGCCTCATGGCTGCCGGAGGGACAGGACAGAAACTTTTGCCTGCTTCTCCCCATTTGCCACAACTCCTGGTTCCCATCTCGTCTCAACCTGCAATGGAATTACGTGGGGATGTATCTGTCTGCCCCACCAGACCGGACTGGGAGCCCCTGCAGGGGAAGATGGCAGACATTGTCTTGGTTGCCTCACACTCCAGTGCCCAGCACAGAGCCTGGCACATGAGAGAACCAGCAGTACTTGCTGGGTACATGCCCAGCAGTTGGTCTGATGTTTATTTCGCAGGTAGAACTGCTGTGAGTAGGGGTCTCAAACCTCTTCTAAGGACACTGGGGGAGCTGGAAGGAATCTCTTGCTGCCACAGAGACATATGATCGAGATGAAAGCAATTTTTCTGAAAGCATTCTTGTGAATATAACATTTTGATTGGAACAGTGATTTGATTGAAAATGAATATTCTCTAGTTGCTGATTTTTTTTTTCTATAGCCTTGGACATTTTCATGCTTCATCAAACAATATTCAACCCTTTAAGAGTTTTTAAGCATTTTTGTCCATTTTCAGAACTTTCCAGGAGCCTCCCAAATTATGTACCATTTGGTTTTAGCCTACTTTTACTGCTTTTCGATATTTGTAATGTTGAAAGTTGGAACTGCCTAAGAGTCTTATTAGTGGGCTGCTTAAATAAAGGTATGAAATGCAAACAACGATTCCATTTTTGTAAAAAAGTTTACACACAAACATACATCTAGAAAGATACACACCAGGCCGGGCGCGGTGGCTCACACCTGTAATCCTAGCACTCTGGGAGGCTGAGGCGGGTGGATTGCTCGAGGTCAGGAGTTCGAGACCAGCCTGAGCAAGAGTGAGACCCCCGTCTCTACTAAAAATAGAAAGAAATTATCTGGCCAACTAAAAATATATATAGAAAAAATTAGCTGGGCATGGTGGCGCATGCCTGTAGTCCCAGCTACTCTGGAAGCTGAGGCAGTAGGATCGCTTAAGCCCAGGAGTTTGAGGTTGCTGTGAGCTAGGCTGACGCCACGGCACTCACTCTAGCCCGGGCAACAAAGCGAGACTCTGTCTCAGAAAAAAAAAGAAAAGAAAGATATACACCAATGCTTCTCAACCAGGAGGGATTCACTGGGATTCTCCCAGGCAGCTTTTAAAAATATTGATTCCTGAGCTCTGGAAAGCAGAGACCTGTTAGGAATGGGAGCTGTAGAAACTAGGCATCTCTATTTTTAAAAGCTTCCCGTTAATCCCAATGTGCAGCGGGGATGTGGGGCCACCGACTTACAATCACAGAGGAGTACAGTCAGGCGGCACGTTAATGAAGCGTGCAAATTGTGTACGAGTAAGCTGAGACTCCGAGAATGGACTTGCTCAGGGTCACACAGTGAGAGGGTGGTGAAGACTAGAGTCCAGCCTTCCTCTCCATTCCTGCTCCAGGTGTGAGCAGAAATTGTCTCTAGGTGGGTTTATGGGAGTTGTTTGAACCTTTCTTTTGGATGTCTCTATTTTCTGACGTTTCTGTAAGAGTACAAATAGCTTTTGGCATAAGATAAAAACACAGAATAAAACTATTGCAGGTGTTTCACTTGGTGTCTCACCCCCTGCCCAGGGCAGTGGTACTACTTACCCTCCCATACAGCATTGCCTCCACAAAGACAGTGGCCTTTAGGGACATTCTGGCTCAGACTGAGGTCACACAAATCGTAGCTCTGAGCCCCAGGGTGCAGGGAAGCCAGTATGCTCTGGGTGCCCAGATCCCCTGGGCCTGGCCCACCCAAGGGGCAACAGAGCCAGGCCCTAGAGACAAGGTCTGCAGAGCACCGGCCCTTGAGCCACCAGGGAGTCCCACCAGAGGGCAGCAGGAACCTGGTCCAAAGCTCTATCAAGCCTCTCTCCTGTGAACATCAAGTAGGGAGGGAAGGTTTCAGGGAGAATTTAGGTCCAATTCCGAAGGAGTAGAGTAGGAGAAGGTACTTTAAGTTTCTGTGCAGGGATGGCCTGTATAAAGCTATGGAGGCAGGAGGTAATAAATCAAAATGTGCCAGGCGGGGATGGGAGAGCGCTAGAATGTAAACTCCTTGCAGGCAGGGACTGTGTTTTGTGTGCGCAGCTATACCGTTAGAACACAGCCTAGTGCACAATATTCACTATATCACTATTTATTGATTGAATGCATCAGTGGGAATACTGCTGGTGGAGAGGAAATGAGGAAGGTAAAGGGATGATAAATGTTTGGGTGGAGGACAAAAAAGAAAGAAAGGAATTTTTACCTATTGACTACCTACAATTTGTTAGTCAATGTGCTAATAATAAGCTCTTTAAATTCATTATCTCTTTTTTCTTATTTTAATATTATTTTTTCCTAATTGAAACAGTAGTACACACTTAAGGTGAAAAAATATTTAACAATTTTTTAAAAAGTATAGAAATAAGTCTCACTCTTACACAGGACCCTCCAGCCCTCTTCTCAGAGGCTAACAATGTCATTTGCATATTTTTCTAGGAATTTTATATGCACGTACCTTGGGAGTCACCTGCTCCCTTCTGCTTCTCTCTGAACCTCCAGACTCCGGGCAGATTCTCTTAGAGCAGCATTTCTTGGAGTGTGGTCTGGGAATAATTTCAAAAAATCACCTGGTGGGAATGTAACTTATTAAAAATGTAGAATCTCAGGCCTCACACAGACCTGCAAAATCAAGGGAAGGGAATCTGCATTTTAACAAACTGCCACAGGGAATTGTGATGCCAGTGAAAGTTTGAGAAGCACTGGCTTAACTCACACAATCACCCATGGGGAAAGGGTCCACCATATCCTCATGTGTGACCTTGACCCTGGGTGAGGCACTTCATTTCTTACCCCCATCCCACCCCCATTTGGAGCCTTCCCACCAATAAATAAAGTGCAGCTCTCTGTTTATTCAAGCCATGTGTTATAGACCTCAGTAATCACCAGGAGTTTCTTCACATTAAACTTGCATATTTCTCATTAGTTTATTACTAAAAATTTTAATATTTAATTTTTTCTTTACTTTTTCTACCTCCCACTTTTTATTTTGAAAATGTTCAAGCCTACAGAAAAGTTGCAAACACTGTAGTGAATCTCCATATACCTAGATTCACCAGTTGTTGACATTTTGCCACATTTGCTTTATATTTATATATTTTTTTCCAGAACCATTTAAGAGTCAATTGCAAGAAATTGTGACACTTCAGCTCTAAATACTTCCACATGTATCTCTTTAGAACAGGGACGTTCTCCTACAGACTCACAATATAATTCTCACACTCAGAAAATTTAACATTGATTAATATATAACCCATATTTGGATTTTCCCAATTGTTGCAATAATGCCTTTTTTACCCTTTCCTCCCTCCTGATTGAGGATCTAATCAATGATTGTGTATTACAGTAGTCTTGTCTCTTTAGTCTTCTTTAATCCAGAACAGTTTACCAACTTTCAAAATCTGGTCTTTTTTTAAATTGAGGTATAATTTGCATACAATAAAATGAATGGATATTAAGTGTTCAATGTGATGAGCTTTGACAACTGCAGACATCCGTGTTACCACCATCCAAAACAAGATATAGAACATTTCCATATGTCCAGAAACTCAATTAATTTCTACCCGATCCCATCCTTCACCCCATAGCCACTTTCCAACTTCTATCCCCAGAGACAAGTGTTGCCAGTTCTTGTATTTAATATAAATAGAATGTACTATTTGTATGTCTGTCCTCTTTTGTTCAACGTAATTGAACAAAATTGTATTTTAGGGTTTTCTTAAGCATAATGTTTTTGAGATTCATCAGTTATGTCTCTCAATAATTTGTTCCCTTTTATTATAAGCAGTATTCCACTGTAGAAAAATATATGTACTGAAATTTGTTTATCTATTATCTTGGATAGACATTTGAGTTATTTCTAATTTTTAGCTATTATACATATTTTTATATGTCTGTTCATGGTCATGTTTCTGTTCTTCTTGGGTAAATACCTAGTGGTGAATAAGTCATAGGCTAAATGTATATTTAACTTTATAAGAAACTATAAAACAGTTCTTCAAAGTAGTTATACCATTTTACACTCCTATTAACAATGTATGAATGTTCCAGTAACAATGTATGAATGTTTCAGTTGCTCCCCATCCTTGCCAACATTTGGTGTTGTTGATCTTCTTTATTTTGACTATTCTAGTGGGTATGAAATTGCATTTTATTGTGGTCTTAATTTATATTTCTCTGATGACTAATGATGTTGCTTATTGGCCATTTTTTGTGAAGTGTTTAAGTGTTTTGGGCATTTTTTATTGGGTTGTTCTTTTTTAAATTGTAGTTTTGTAGGAGTTCTTTATATGTTGTGGATATAAGTTTTTGTCAGGTATATGTACTGTAAATAATTTTCCCAGTCTGTGGCTTGCCTATGCATGTTCTTAACAATGTGTTTTGATAAACAGAAACTGTTAATTTTGATAAAGTCCAATTTAACCATTTTTTCTCATATGGTTAATATTTTTTGTGTTCTGTCCACAAAATCTTTGCCTACCCCAAGGCTGCACAAAGATATTTTCCTGTTTTCTAGTTGAAGCTTTATGGTTTTATGTTTAGGTCTATAATCTGGAATAGTCTTCCCACTTTTTTGCCTTTCATAACTTTGCCATTTCTGAAAAGTCCAGGGTAGATTTTTTGGTAGAATGTCCTTTAGTGTAGACTTGTCTGATTGTTCCGTCATGATTAGACATAGGTTAAACACTTTGTCTATGTGGTGTGTCCTCAGTGCATCATCTCATCAGGAGGCACCTGATACAAGTTTGTCCTATTACTGGGGTTGATATTTGATTAAGGGGTATCCCTTAGATTTCTTCATTGTAAAGGTCCCTTTTTCCCTTTGTAATTTGCATGGGATGGTACCTGGAGGCTGTGTGGAAAATCCTGTTCCACAACAGCCTTTTGCCTAGTGTTCCAGCATCCATTGATGATTCTTGCCAGAAGTAGTTACTGCAGGGTTCTTGTTAGGTAGTGATTTTTCTGATGCCATCATTCTGTCTACATTCATTAGTTGGCATTTTTCTGCAAAGAAGAGCTTTCCCTCTCCTCCCCTTTGAAAAAATATTATTATTATTGCTGTTGTTATTTTACTTCACTTTTAAAGCCTCAGTTTCCCTATCGCTAAAACAAAACCTACCTATAGGTAGTTGTGGCGAGATGATCAAGCTCGACAGACAAGAAGCGCTCAATAATTGTGACCTTCTTTCCTTCCTTCTTGGCTCTCTTCCCTAAACCCAGCCCCTGCCGCCTGCCACAAGCTACCTACCAAAGCCTTCCCAAGATGCTATGAGCTCCCACCCCATGACATGTGTGCTCAGGGTGGGGGCGCTCCATCATGATGGCTGCCACAGTGAAGCCTGGGTTCCTCCTGTGTGGCTTAAAGTAGACACGGAAAAGCAAGCACAAGGGCCTTGTTGCCACGAGGAGGGAAAGTGTGGATCTCTTGCTAACCTTTTCACTTGAGTTAATGTAAGTCCTGCCCTCTCTCTGGGTCTCTAATTCTCTCCATCTATAAATGTGGGCAATTTCTAAAAGAGCACTGACAGGCAAGTCAAAGGGAACCTTTGACCTGGGGGGAGTGCCTGGGATTGCAGGTCAGGAGTCATGGATTCTAGTCCTGTCTAGGTCACAAAGGTCCCTTCAGGTCCTCAGACAACTACTCTAGCCCTTCATTTTATAGAATAAAAAAGCAGAAGGCCAAAGGTCATCTCTAAGGACCTTTCCAGCTTTAAAACTCTATGCATCTCTGATCCCTCCCTTTTTACCCAGGTCAGAACCTGAGCTGCAGGACCACCTTCTGATCTCCCTGCCAGATGTGCTGTCTGCTGAGGCTGTGTGCACTGAGGGAGCTGGCTGGGAAGAGAGGGACCCAGGCTGCCCTTTTCCCTCTGTCTCATATACCAGAGAGGACCACAGTGGTCCTCTCTCCATTTTCTCCTCTTCATCCTCAAAGCTGAACAATAGAGTCCAGGGTCAAAACTTCTCCCTCTCAGGCTCATGAATGGATAGAAAATGCCCAACACGTAGTAGATCCTCAGTCAGGCTGAGTGTCCGTCTTTCCCGCACTGCAGTATTACATAACGACTGATAGTGGTACAACTAACGTTCTCTCCAGAGTGCTCGGACACGTGCGCTCTCATTTAATCCTTACGGTCACTCTTTGTGGCAAACATCATTACTCCCATCCTATGGATGTTCAGGGTAAGCACATATCTAGTAATTGATGGAATCAGGACTGAGAATTTATGTCTATGTGGCTTCTCTAACTATACTAGACTGTGGTCAAACAGAAAATATCAACCAAAATATTCTATAGCAAAGTTTGGTTTTAAGTAACTTGATAGAATGTCTGAATTGCTTCATGTTGGAGACCTGTTGCTAGGCAGCGGCATGTTTATGAGAAAAGGTGTTTGGGATTTTTTTTGCCTTACATGCTGTAAAGTATTTCCATATGCTCTGCAGTATATTGAAAAACAATGATCAGGACTCGTATATTGTGTTCTGAGGGTGGTTTGTGGATGCTCTGGGATGTGGACCTAGGAGTGTGTGTGAGTGCTCTGGAAAGAGAAGCAATGAAACTGGTATCTGCAGTTGCTGAAGCTGCATGACAAAGCACTTACTGCATCAACCCTGGGCTGAGCAGCAGTATTTTTGGGCTGTTCCAGTCTAAAACTTCTATATGATGTGTCAGACGTGTGGGTTTGTATTTCTCTATGAGTCTGGGAAGCTAAGTGTGACCGGTGATCTGGTAATGGGAGAAGTGACAATAGGGTGGCCTGTTAAGAAAAGTTTGGGGCTCTTTTCTCTTCCCTTCTGAAGAAATCAGTCCAAGAGCCATTAGGAGGGTCTGAGTAAGGCACGCATGTGTTGGACGCATGTGTTGGACGTGTGTGTTGGGGGGTGGGGGAGGGAGAGTACCAAAGAGGCAATGCAGGGTAAGGAGCGTGCCCCCAACAGGGGTGGCCCAGCTTGCAGTGTTGGAGCCCAACTAGGATAAAGACAGTGCCCAATAAAGAGAATGGGCCCATGCAGGTAAAGAGGGCATCCATGGGGTGGGTGTGATGACACAGAGCAGTTGAGGCAAGGACAGAGTGAGAAGGGGGTCAAGTTTCAGGGGAGGGAGAAGGAGCAGCAGTGGTGGTCAACGTTGAATGTCAGAACCTGAGTGAGGGGAGGAGGGCATCCATGTGGGGAGTGCACCCAATGGAAAACAGGCTACATATGTGGGGATTGATCGAATGAGTAAATATATTAAAGATCATGACAGCTAGGTCTCTCACTGTTGGAGAAGGAAGTTACTGTGTTATTATTGTATTAGAATTGCAGGTATTGGTGTGAACTTGTGGTTTTCAATATTTATCTTTATATATGCAGATACAGAAATAATTATAGATATAAATGTGTGTAGAGCTCTGTTCACTGAGGCCTGGGCACGAACACCCTAATCGCAATGAGCATACTTGGCACCCAGATCTTGGTTTTCTAAAAACCATTTTCCAATCAAAGAAACTGAGGCTCTTTGAAGAAATGGCTGGATTTACAGAAAAGTATAAGATGTGCCTGAAACATCTCATTGTGCCTGCAAGTAAGGAAGTATTAATACCTAAAGAATGATAGGGACACTATCAAAGGAACACAGGAGCCAGCTCAAAGGACTCACACTGGCCAAATCTGGGATAATTTGTGTTTCAAAATAAATAATGGTAATAACAGATTATATAACTCAATGAATAAGATAGGAAACCACGAGCATATACAGATATAAATAGAATATTTAATGAGACATGGGATAGTTACATAGTTTTAAAGTACTTCCTTGTAGAAACTTGTTTGGTAAAATATAAAGGGGAAATGAGTACCTTTATGATAAAGAGGCTTGACAGGAACCATCTTAATCAAATGATCAAAGTGAATGTCATCAGTAATGGGCTAAACTGAAACCATGTGGTGCCTGATAGGATGCAGTGAGAAGAATACAGCATCACTTATGTGATATTTCTGCCACAGATGCATAAACTAAATCTAACCATATGGAAACATCATACAAACCCAAAATGTGGGACATTTTACAAAATAACCAGCCTATAATCTTTAAAAGTGTCACTGTTTTAAAAGTCAAGGGAAGACATCAGGAATTCTTACAGATTGAAGGCTCTAGATATGACAACTAAATGTATCCCACGATCCTGAACTGAATCCTTTTGCTGGTAGGGGCATTATTGGGATAAGTGAGGAAACTTGAATAGGGTTTGAGGATTCTATTGTAGTAATATGGCAGTATTAGGTTCTGATTTTGACTTTTGATGGTTGTATGGTGATTATGTAGGAGAATGTCCCTGTTTGTAAAAAATATATCTTAAAGTGTTTGGGCGAGGGCATCATATGGGCAATTTATGTGTCAAATGGTTTACAAAAAAAAGTTCTTTGTACTATACTTGTGACTGTTCCACAGATTGTAAAATAAAAGTTAAAGACAGATTTAAAAAAAGAAAAAAGTATCAGAGAGAAAGAGAGTGCTTCTTGGCTGAACCAAAAGGGAAAGGGAGTGCAGAGCCTGAGCTGGCAGGGTTGTGAACAGGCTGGAAGGCTGGGAAGTGGGGGCTGAAGGGAGGAGGATGAGGAATTCTCAGCTGAATTTAAAAGACAGAAGGATAGCCTGAATTTGAGAGCTGCTGGTGCTACTTGTCTCTATACCCCAGGAAGAGGCTGTGTTTTATTGTGACGGTTAATTTTACGTGGCAACTTGAATAGGCCACAGGGTGCCCAGGTATTTTGTCAAACTTTATCCTGGGTATTCTGTGAAGGTGTTTGGGATGAGTTTAACATTTAAATCAATAGACTAAGTAGATTGCCCTCCCTCCTTGTGCGTGCATGTCTATGTGTATGGGTAGGGGGCTCATCCAATCAGTTGAAGGCCTGAATAGAACAAAAAGCTGACGCTCCCACCAATAAAAGGGAATTCCTCCTGCCTGACTGCCTTCAAGCTGGAATGGCAGTTTTTTTTCCAGCCTTCAGACTGGAACCGCAATATTGGCTCTCCTGGGTCTCCAGCTTGCCAACTTCAGATCTTATCAGCTTCCATAATCAGGTGAGCCAATTCCTTATAATAAATCTCAATCTCTCTCTTTCTCTCCATCTATCCTATTGGTTCTGTTTCTCTGGAGAACCCTGACCAATGTACTTATTTTCATGCTATCTTATCTTTCTTCCCTTATACTGTCTCCTACTATGGAACTGACACAAAGTAGACACTTAAGAGAAGGCTTTTAAATGAAAAAATAAAGGAAGTGGATAATTACATCAGAGGAGCAAAGAATAGCATGGCAAGGGTAAGGGATGAGGAGACCTTAGCTGACCTTGTGAGGCCCTTTCACTGCTCTGGGAACCGCTAGTGATATCTTCTATGGAGGCTGCCTGCTTCCTACCAGCGTTGCAGGTGGGAAAGGGGGAGACCTAGCATTTATTGAGCACCTGGGTGAGGACTGTGCTGGGTGTTCCACCTTCAGGCTCCTGCATCCCCTCCCACACACACCCCGCTTTTGCTCCAGAGCAGCTCTTGTCTTTTGGCATTTAGAACACACATTTCTGCCAAATACTGAGAACTTCTAAGGGTGGGGTCCATGGTGTCTGGACCATTGAAGGTCTAGAATTTTATAGTGTCTACTGCCAACAGATGTTCAATAGATAAGAGAGGGGTGTGTCTAAGGTCACACAGCCTAGTGAGGGGGTGTCACCCATGGTCAAACCCAGGTCTGTCTGACTCCAAATTCCATGCTCTTTCATCATGCCATGCTGTCTCCTTGATAGTGAAGGAGACCTGTTACAGGATGGTACCAAATTATTGGTTACCTGGAAGCTGAAAATTCTTGGACATGTGTTTGGTTGACTGAATCACATTTTGATTTATCTTTGACCATGAACTACCTTGCATTTAATTTAATGGCTTAGTGCCATGTACATCAGCAGAAGCATCTAGTGTAAAATAAAGTCCTTCACCAGGGCCAATCAAGGGAAGGAGCCTCTGTACAAAAAGCTCCTATTATCACAGTGGGTGGTGATTTGTCCTGAGATGATTAGGTTGGAAAGGGCCCTGGACAGGTGTTTGAGTCTAGGCTATATTACATAACTAGCCACATGGTCTCAGATCTTTGATATATCATTGTTAAAAAATGTTGTGTACGTCTAAGAGAGATACTCTCAAAAGAAACATCTGGTTATTTATAACTTTCTAACACATTTTTTAACTTTTTACTTTGAGATAATTATAGAGAGTCATAGGAATTTGCAAAGACAGTAGAGGAATCCCTATTTACCCTTCATCCAGTTTCCCCCGATGGTTACATCTTATATAACTATAGTACAATATCAAAACCAGGAAACTGATATTGGTACGATGTGTGTGTATACTTCTATTTCATTTTATCACGAGTCACAATTTGTGTAACCACAGTTGTAATGATGATACAGAACTATTCCATCACTACAAAGATCTCCCTCATGCTATTTCTTTGTAGCTACCTTCTCCCCCTCCCCACCAGCCCTAATGCCTGGCAACCACTAATCAGTTCTTTTTTTATTTTGAGAATGCTATAGGATCATGTAATTTGTGACCTTTATCAGATTGGTTGTTTTTTGAAAAAAACTCAGTATAATGCCTTGGGATCCATCCAAGCTGCTGCATTTATCAGTAGTTAGTTCCTTTTTATTACTGAGTATGTATCAGTAGTTATATATTTATCAGTAGTTAGTTCCTTTTTATTACTGAGTTGTATTGCATAGTATAGATGTGCCACAGTTGTTTCAGCTATTGTAGGACATTTTGATTCCAGTTTTTGCATATTACAAATAAAGCTGCTATGGATAGTCATGTACAAGTTTTTATGTGGACAAATGTTTCATTTCTCTGGGGTAAATGTCTAGGAGTGGGATTGCTGGGTCACATGGTAAGTAAATATTTAGTTTTTAAAGAAACTGCTGAATTGTTTTCCAGACTGGCTGTATCATTTTACATTCGCACTAGCTACATATGAGATATAAAGTGTCTCTGCATACTCACCAGCATTTTATATTGTCACTGTTTTTTTTATTTTACTTCTAACACAATTTTTAAAATCAGTGATAGGTATTGGGTTTTACTGATTACATCCTTTGGCATTTATTGAGATAACTTCATGATATCTCTTATTGGATCTACTGATGAATTATTTTATTTTATATTTAAATATACATATATGTTTTAAATGGTAAAAATATCAAACAGTATAAAAAGGAACACAAGGAAAAATAAATCTCCTACCATTCTTATCACAGAGTTTACCTCCCCAGAAGCAATCACTTTACCTATTTCTTGGCTTTTAATCTATGGGCTATAACTATATACTAATAGTAGCATATCACATATATGGTTCTGCATCTTGCCTTTTCACTTAATATCTTAGAGACCATTCCATACCAATGCATAGAAATCTTTCTCATTCTTTTTAACTGCATAATATTCCATTGAGGAGTATGCCAATTTAATCAACGGTTCTTTTTTGATAGACATTTAGGTTGTTTCCAGTTTTTTGTAATTATTGGTAACGTTGTAGTGAACACTATAGCACACTGGTATTTGTGCCCCCATAAGCACTAATGTAGGATACACTCCTAGTAGTGGAATTGCTTGGTTAAATGTAGAGTACATGCATTTAAGTTGTAACAGCTGTTGCCAAATTGCCTTCAAAGAGACTAAACCATTTTATAGTTCTACGGACAATGAACATCTTTCTCCACGACATGTATCTTTTCCAATATATCTAAAAAATAGTATTTCTCCTTAATTTTAATTTGCATTTCTCCTATGAGATGGCTGAGTGTATTTTCATTTGCTTACAAGGCACTAGTATTACTTTTCTATTAACTGTGAGTTCACATCCTTTGCCCATTTAATGTATTGTTTTAAATCAATGTTTAACAATAAAAACACTACTTTCCTATTTTCATTTGCTCAAGAACCTCCTCAGAGGCAGGCATCTCCCTCAGACAGGTGTCCAGGATCCTCAACAATCACACCATCCCTCTTATAACTCATAACTGTCTCCTGTCCCAGCACCACTATCTGTTCCCAAGGAAAGGCCCCTTTCTGGTCTCCTCGACATCTCACACCCTTCCACAATTCCGTGTTTGCTCTGCCATCCTTCCCCTCTGGGGTGCTCTCTTCCCAGTCACACCTGTCCCCTTCCTGGTCCAGCCTAACTCCACCTGTCTGGGAACCCTTCTAAATAAATAATGCCCACCCTGCACTTTCAGTCTCACTTTCGGGGGAGCCCATGTCCCTGGGAGATGGGGCCTGAGACTCACCCAGAGCCCAGCTTCCTGCTCTGTGTGTGTGTGTGTGTGTGTGTGTGTGTGTGGAGTTTGTTCTGTCCACTCATCCTGCATTTATTGAATGCATACATGAGTCAGGCTCTGTTCCAGGTATCGGAGATAAGGCAGTGTATGAGACAGACCAAGCCCCCTCCTCTCATCCGGCTGACGTTTTAGTGTGGGAGGTTGGAACTATTAATAATATATCACAAACAAAAACACACACACACATACAACGTCAATTAAATGCAAACAAGTAATGGAATAGAGAGCAAAGGGAGGAGAAGAAGGGTCTTCCTTGTACGGAGGAGCCAGGGAGGGCTCCCCTAGGAGCTGAGATGGGAGCAAAGACCCGAATATATGAGAAGGCGCCAGCCACGTAAAGAGCCTTCCAGAGCTCCCACAAGAGGCCCTGCCCGGCCAGCCTCTCTTTGTTGCCCTTCCAAAGACGGACGAGATGCTGTCCAGCCCTCCACACGCCTTAGACGCCTTCGATCCCTGCAACTTCAGGGATGCGTGTGGCCTGTATGAGGAGGACCTGCCCTCTCCTGCTTCATATACCCGGTTCGAACTTGGGAAAATGAAATAAATCATGCTCGGCCTGGCATTAATAGAGCACCTACTACGTGCCAGGGTGCAGTTCAGCACTTTACACCGTTGTTACTCCGTTTAATCTACGCAACAATCCCGTGTAGACTCTATTATTAACTTTACGGAGGAGACACGGAGGAGGGAATATGGCAGTCACCTGTTCAGTGTTGCCTGGTTCCTGAAGTAGTTCCTGGATAGGAAGTTCTGCGGTGGGGATGGGACGGGGTTCACCGCGGCAATCGGGGTGCGCGCCCTCTCCCGAGTTCGTCCGGTCTAACCGCGGGCCCGACGGCTGCCCAGGCCCCCCCCCGCCCGCGGTCCCCGGCCCCACCCGGGTCTCAGGGGCAAAGGGGCGAGCCCGGGCAGGCGGGCTGGGGGCGGGGAAGGCGCAGGGACAAAGGCCGCAGGCACCGCGCTCCGACCCGCGGGTGCCGCGAACTGCGGGCGCCGGGACCGGGCCGGGCGGTCGCACCCCGCGGAGCGCGCGCGGCGATGGAGCGCCCCTCCCGGCGCTGAGCGGGCCGACCCCTCCCGCCCGCGCCCGCCGCCCCCGCCCCGCCCCTCCCCCTCGCCCCGCGGCGGCTCCGCGCTCCGGGAACATGGCGGCGGCGGCGGTCGGGCGGGACACTTTACCTGAGCACTGGTCCTACGGAGTGTGCCGTGACGGCCGCGTCTTCTTCATCAAGTGCGGCGCGGGGGTGCGGGGATGCGGGGGGCTCGGGCGGGGGCGCGGGCCGGGCGGACTTCTCCCGGGCGGCGGCGGCGCTAACAGGTGCACCTCTCTCCCCGCAGTGACCAGCTCCGCCGCACGACCTGGCTGCACCCGCGCACCGGGGAGCCCGTCAACTCGGGCCACATGATCCGCTCAGGTGGGCTCCGGGCCGGCGGGGTGGGGGGCGCGCGCCGCGGCGGCCCAAGTTTGACTGGACTTTTCTCGCGTTTCCGCAGACCTGCCCCGCGGCTGGGAGGAGGGCTTCACTGAGGAGGGCGCCAGCTACTTCATCGAGTGAGTGAGTCGGGGGCCGCGCCGCGCTCGCACCTGTGCCGCGGGGGCCGGCCGCGTTCCCGCCGGGCGCCCCCTCCCCGGTCCCGGGCGAGTTGGCGCGCACAGCGCCGCGGCCGCACTCTGGGGTTTTGTGTGCCCGCGTCGTGTGGCGGGCTCCGAGAGGGAGGCGGGACGGGGGACCTGGCCGGGACCCGGGGTCCGGCCCTCTGCGGAGGCGGGGGCTGCAAACTCTGCGCCTCGGACCCAGCCATCGGGCGGGATTCCCGCGCCGGTGTGAGGCCGGACACGCCTCCCTGCTGGGGTCTCCGGCTGCGCGGAGCCGGGCGGGGTGGGTGCGGGGACCTGGTGGACTGGGCTGGGGAGAGTAGAACAAGGAGTTCTGTCCCGGGTCGGGGCCCTGCGGGGTTCGGGGTCGGGGGAGGAGGAGACGAAGGGAATCTCGCTCGGGGAGGCCTCCCTCTCGGGCCGCGTTCTCTGGGACGGTCGCGGGGAGTCGCAACCACACCCCCGCGCTCGGTGCTCTGCGCGGGCCTGCGGGGACGGTGGGGGTGGGGGACCCGGCCGACCAATGATCTTCCTCGAACACTCGGTGTTTCTTTGGCCGGTGCTGAACGGCGACAGGCACTCGCGCTTTCCTTAGTCAAGCTGTTGCTTCTCCGCAAAAGCCCTGGAGCGTTGCCTCACTGGCCAGGTTAGCCTGGGTCTGTAGGGTCTGCAGAAGTCAGAGCAGTAAGTTAAATAAAGCGCCGTTCAGACTCTAGCAGAGTATAGTTACTTTCCCACTCAAGGCAGGAGCCTGTGTGGCAACGTTTTTCACTCTGCCTGGTGAGCTGCGTGAGGTCAGAAACTGCCTTTCATCCTTTGCCCCAGTGCCTGGCATAGAGTAGGCGCTCAGTAAATGTTTGTTCGCTGAATGAATGAACTAGCCAAAGGTCTGGGCAGCGGTCTGACTAGTAGTACTGGGTGTACTTTGGGGGACTGTGAGTCAGAATTCATTTCTTCACCTTTTAGTCAGTAGTGGAGCAGCATATTTCAAGAAAACCTGGGAACCTCTTTCCTTGGTTTGGGCCCTTGCACAGCAGTTCAAAATACTGATGGGTGAGAATTATAGAAGTGAGGCGGAGGGCCTTAGCTGTGGTTCTGTTGTCCTGCCTCTTACATGTGTGTCAAGTTGGGGAGCAGGCTGGGACCGTCAGAACCTCTGTCAGGGGGGCTTTCTGGCTCATAACTGCATCAATGGCTATTGTTATTAATAAAGTTTTCCTGTGTGCCACACATTGTTCTAGGCATTGGGACTACACAGTGAACAAAGTTCTGGGTGGTCATGGAGCTTGCAGTCTAGTGGAGGAGGGAAGGGAGCAAAAAATAAGTAAATAAACAAGAATAATACCAGATCTTGGTTACTACCAAGCAGAAAATTAAAATAAGGTGAGTGACTGGGTGGCTTGGTTGAATTGGGAGATCAGGGATGGTGTTTCTGAATAGGGGACATTTAAGGTAACATTTGAATGAATGACAAGAAGGAGCCATCCTGAGGTGATAGGTGGCAAAGCATTTCAGGAAGAGGGAACAGCCAATGCCAGGGCTTAAGGCACAGAAGAGCTTCAAGTTCAAGGAGCAGGAATGCCAGTGTGGACCTGGCCTGGGTCCAACAGTTCTGGCACAAACGTGATCCCACAGAAAGGCCCAGCGCGCCTGGAGTGTGGTGAGCAAGGGAGAAAGTGGCATGAGAAAAATTCATAAGTAGGAGAGAGGTAAATGATGTAAAGTTTTATGACCCAGGGTGAAGAGTTTTTAAACTTCATTCTAAGCCCGGTGAGAAGTCATTGGAGGTTTTTGAGCAGGGGAGAGGCATGATTTGATTAGCATTTTCAGAAAGCTCACTCTACCTGCTATGAGGACAGTGGGTTGTAGGATGTAGGACAGCAGTCATAGTCCAGGCTGGAGGTAGGTGGCTTGCCTGAGGGTGGTACAATGGAGAGGGGGAGTAGTAGTCACATTCAGGTTGTGTTTGGAAAGTAAAGTCTACAGGCCTTCTTGATGCTTCAGATGCAGTCTGTGAGAGAAAAACAAGAGTCAAAGCTGATTCCTAGGGGCTGGAGCACTGGAGTGGATGGTGCTCCCATCATTGAGATGGGAAGGCTAGGGTCGGAGCAGGTTTGGGGTTGGAGAGAATCATGAGGTCTTGTTTTGCCATTTTACATTAGGGATGTGAATATGTCAGATAAATGTATGAATCTGAAGCTTGTGTGGAGAAAGGACTAAAGAGATCCATTGGGTATAACAGATGTTGTTCCAGGCCATGGGATTAGGTGAAATCCCCTAGGAAGAGAGTATGGACAGAAAAGAGATATCCTAAGCCTTGGGACAGCACGGTGTTTAAAAGGAAAACAGGTGAATCTGACAGGAGACTGAGAAGGCTTGAGAAGGCCCAGAGAATGTGTGGTCACAGAAGCCTAAAGGTGGAGTCAGGATAGGCCAGTCTTCAAGGTAGTTTTGTTGTGAAGTGGGGTTGAGACATTTGCTGGTAGCTGGAGAAGATGTGGGTTTCTTTTCTTTTTTCTTCTCTTCTCAAGTGGGAGATTGGACAGCATGTTTTGTTTTGATGGGAATGATCCAGTAGAGAGGGAGAAATAGATGATGCAGGAAAGAGATGGGACAGTTGCTGGAGCAGCATTTCTGAGAAGGTGAGAGGGATGGGATCCAGGGCGTGCCTCTCACTGGTCTCCCAGAGGAGCAGGTCCCATCATCCATTTGACAGGAGGAAGAGCTGCGAGTGCCCTGATGTACTAGGCACAGCTGTGAGCTGGGTTCTTGAGGGGGCAGGTAGAACTCTAAAGGCCAGAGTCCAGCCTTCTGCCCTTTTGCTGACTCTTCCATGGTAACTGTCTGTGAGGTCCCTAGGCATGGTCCTACTTTGATCCCTGGCTCCCCATCCTCCAGTGGCCCTTAGTCTCCTGTGCTGATTAGCAGTGGTGCATGTCTCTGATTAGTAAGAAGTGGAAGACGTTATTTGTTAGTAAATACAGTTTGGCAGACAAAACCTTTTCAAACATGGACCTATGAAGGAGAAATTTCTAAAAGAGGCCATGGGAGTTGGAGTGTTGTACTGGGCTGCTCTTCAGGGGGTTCGTGGGACCTTGTGGGTTGGGTTCTCCCTACAGCAGGCTTTGAATGGGTCTTGAGTCAACAAGGAGGGTGAATGGCAGAGAGGAGAGACTCAGCTACCCTGCCAGTGCCAAGGTTGCTCCTTGAAGGCAGGCTTCTGGTACACTGCTTCTGAAACTGTGGCACCCAGCCCAGGCCTGGGCACTGGGTAGGCACTTGGGATTTATTGGAGAAGCAGTGATTTAAAGAGGCCCAGTGAGTTTACTAAGTATTCTAAGTCTTGGAAGGTCTTACTGGGGAGGAGATCAGGGCTATGTATGGAGAAGAATGGGCAAGGTGAAAGAAGCTAAGCAGCCAGGAACAGGCCCATCAAATCAGGCTGGGGCCTGGACCCCAGGCTTCTTGGATGTTGTCATTTGTTGTTGACAACAATGCTCAAAGCAGGAACCTGACCAGTGGAGGCTCAAGCAGCCTCCTCTGGCTTCTTCACCTCATAACTTTAGTGGTTGGCATCTGGGGATTGGGATATCTGTTGGCCATTGGACTAGGCCCCCTTCTCTCCTTGGATACTGGGCCTTGGCATTCTCTGTGACATGGCTCCAGGGTCCTGGCAGGAACTAGCCAATTTCACAAGGTCCCTTTTAGCTTCCAGTTCCTCAGTTTTAGCTTTGGGGCCTTGCAGGGCTGTCCTGTGTAGGTACCATTCTCCTTTTGGGTGCCTGTCCCTAAGTGAAAGCAGTGAGATTCTTGGGAAAGACGTTTCTGAGGCTTGGAGTAAGGCTGACTTTCCCCTCCCCAGCTCTTAGGCCTGAAGCAGGTCCTAGATGCAGGATTGGCTACATAATTTGTGAGACCCCAGTACAAAATGAAAATACAAGACTTCTTGTTCAAAAAGAAAGAAAGAAGTGTCTTTAAAGGTACTAAAATAAAAAACTTCTGCAGTCTTTCCCTTGACTTGTCATGGTTTTTAAAAATTTGCTATTTAATATCATTCTAAAGAAAGAGCAATTATTTGATTTTTGTTAAATTGTTAATTTTAAGTTATTAACAAATTTTATAGTTCATGTCTATATTGTGAAATATAAAGTTTTAAATGCAAATATCAGGGCATTTACCTTATATGCTAGGAACCACCACCACCATGCTCCACTCCAAGACACCGTAGAGCACAAGTACCTGTGCCTAGAGCCCCCTGGGCGGGCATGAGGAGCAGGGAGCCAGGGCTGGGCCTGGGGCTCCAGGAGGCTGGGAGTGGGCAGTTAAGAACCCGGCCCCTGGAGGCAGGGAGTGGGGACCAGGTATGAGGGAAGGCTGCAAGCCCCATTCAGAGGGTTACCCTTTTGGAGATAATGCCAAGTATCTAGGGTGTGTGTTTTATATTTGGCAACCCATTTTTCAGTCTGAAAGTAAAGGGAGAGAGGAGGAGTTGGGGAGTGAAGGACGAACCAAGTGTGACAGATGTCCAGGTGAGGATCCCAGTCAGCTGTAGGCACCAAGCCTAGAAGCCCTTCAGGAAAGCCAGCGAACACTGGACAGCCCGGGAAGCTGCCCTCTTGAAGTTTAATTCTGCCGTCACCCCATGGGCAGTCTTCCAAGCTACCCCTAGGAAGGAGTTTGTCCTGTCTTCCACGTTTTCCTCCCCAGACAAATGTTGAACTTCATGTTAGTGAAATTTGTAGAGTGCCAAACCTGTTGGTTCATTTCTTTGTCATCTTTCTTACTGAAGTGTTGCTGGGAACGGCAGTCCCAGAAACTTTATTTCAAACGCTGAGGTAATAGTCCCACAAAGAATTTCTGGCAAACTAGCAGCTTACATATATTTAAAATGGGAATTCTGAAACCTCTCATTGTTGAAGGTTAAGTTCTTCCAGCTTGGCAAGTTTTGGCAAAATCCCACACTTTACGTTTCATTTCCTGGTTGTTTTATCGAGAGTGAGAACTGGTTCATGGATTTAAATGTTAGGTTCTGTGGGAAAGGAATAACAGTGAGTGTTGTGTTGAAAGCTGAAGGAAGGATTAAGAGCCATGATTTGTAGCATAGCGGGAAAACAGCCCCCAAAAGAAACCTCTTTAAGAAAATCTCTTTAGGAAAAACGGTTGCAAGTTGCTTCTTAAGGCTCTTTCCCCACTGGAAAAGTGTCTTTCAAGGAGAATACAGATGCTGGGTGGTAGGGAGAGGTGTTCCTGTGTGATGAAGCTGGGTGAAGTTTTCTTGTGCCTTGATGGCACTCTTTCCATGTCTATGGGAGCAAATTTGGGGCTTCCTAAATGGAAGACTTCGGGAAAAGATTCCTTAAGAGAGCACTTCAGGGCTGGGCGCGGTGCCTCACGCCTGTAATCCTAGCACTCTGGGAGGCTGAGGCAGGAGGATTGCTTGAAGTCACAAGTATGAGTTTGAGACCAGCCTGAGCAAAAGAGACCTTGTCACTACTAAAAATAGAAAAATTAGCCGTGTGTGGTGGTGCCTGCCTGTAGTCCCAGCTACTTGGATGGCTGAGGCAGGAGGATTGCTTGAGCCCAAGTGTTTGAGGTTGCTGTGAGCTAAGCTGACGTCACAGCACTCTAGCCCAAGTGACAGAGCAAGATTCTGTCTCCAAAAAAAGAAAAAAAAGAGAGCAGTTCAGGATGTGGACTATTTGGTCACTTAATGAGGTGCCTGCTCTGGTTTTTTGTCTCTTCAGAGGACAGAATGGGTTTGAATCTTTTTACTGAGTGTAAGACAGCAGCATTTCAGTAACTGGCATGATGTCTTAAGTATTGGCAGAGGGAAAAACACGGAGGAATATGGTTTTATTTGCCTGTTGTTTTTAAATGGCTGTCAAAACATTTGCTTTTCAATTTTCTGAAATAAGAAGTATTTTGAGTTAATGTTTTATTGTTTACAGAGTGCTTCACAAACATCCTCTGGTTGGAATCTCACAACTATTGCATTTTTTAGTGCAGAAATTTGGGCTGAGAAGGGTAAAGTGACTTTCCTAAAGTTGCATACTGTATTAGTTCAGCTTTTTCAGGGTTCAGGGGAGAGGCCTGGACATGTTCCCTCAGACCAGGACTTCTCAGACTTTTTGACTATAGCTCTAATGACAAAAGGGGGTGAAGGCCAATTCACCTGGGACACTGGATGCAGGAAATGCCATCACAATGTTGGCTCTGTCCAAAAATTCATTGGCAGACTAAAATTAATTGAGACTTTACCCTCAATTTAATTTATTATGGAATCTTCTACCATATCTTCCTTTTAGGTCAGCATTTTGGCAAGACATTTCCTGTTTACTGTATGGCTTTGTGTTTTCCTAAACAGAAATATGTATGGGCCCTGTTAAGTCTCAGGTGACAGGGAAGTGTGGGGAGGCTGCTTGTTGGCTTTCCAGCCTCTCTGGGCCCTACATCTCCAAAGCAGGATGTACAGCAGGCCTCGAGGAAAACATCAGCAGCTGTTGTGACCTCAGCATCTTTACCTGGACCGAGTTTTAAGTTGTGCCAGACCACCTCTCTCTCCTCCAGCCTGCTCTCACACCCCCCTGGATACTGGCCTGTGCAGCAGGGTTGGTTTTTCTTGAAGCCCAATGCACAGCCAGCCAACTTCATCATGCAGAAAAATGCATAGGATTTTGGATGCGAGTGATAGCAACTGTAAAGAGGCAGTAGCTAAATGTATGGGCTCCTGAGTCAGATATGGATTCTAACTTCAGCTCTATCACATACAGCTTCCTGACCCTGGCAGGTTACTTACTGTTTTTAAGCCTCATTCGTCACCAGCAACATGGGGTTAACTGGGAAGATTACATGAATTAATTGATAGAAAGAGTTTAGCAAGTGACTGACACATAGTAAATGCCCAATAAATGTGAGCTTCTCTTCTGTATACCCACACAGCTATGTGTGGGCTGGAGACATGAATTCTGAGTCCTAAGCGCATTCAGCTGCTGCAGAAGCAGTCTGGTGGCCTTCAACTGGGATTGCCTGGGTCAGGAGCATGCATGCTATGTAACTCAACTCAAATTGGTTTGGACCAATAAAAACTGCATGACCATTCTGGTATTAAAAGGATGTCCTTATTTTTGGGACATATACACTGAAGTATTTGCTCTTAAGTGGTTATGGGGAGAAAAGGTATATGTGGGGGTAGGGAGTAGATGGCAGAGAAAATGGGGCAAAATATTAACAGGGGGTGTGGCTGGGTGAGGGCCATATGGGGGTCCTTTGCTCTGTTCTTGCAACTTTTCTTGAAGTGTGCAATTATCTCCAAATAAAAAGGTAATTAAAAAATAGGCCAGGTGTGGTGGCTCACCCTTGTAATTCTCGCACTGTGGTAGCCCAGGCGGGAGGATGACTTGAGGCCAGGAGTTTGAGACCAGCCTGAGCAACATAACAAGACCCTGTTTCTACAAAAAATAAACAAAATTAGCTGGGTGTGGTGGTGTGCACCTGTAGCCCCAGCTACTCAGGAGGCTGAGGCAGGAAGATCGCTTGAGCCTAGGAGTTGGAGGTTGCAGTGAGTTATGATGATGCCACTGCATTCCGGTCCAGGCAACAGAGGGAAGAAAAAGAAAAAAGAAAGAAAAAGTTAATTAAAAAATAATGCTTATAACCTATCCTTCAAGGGCTAGGCTGTCCCAAAGCCACAGGTGTCTTGTCTAGGCTCCAGGTGTCTAGGGTCTGAGAGCCCAGGGTTTGAGAGCCCAGGGTAGTGAGGTATGGAAACAGCTCCTGGTTTGCTTCCTTTCTGGGCATTTAGAGGGCTGCACAAATGTCTGCTTCTTAATCTGGGCAGCCACCTGGTTAGCAGCGCTCACCACTGAAGGACAGATGTACTGTCTGGTGCTTCTCAGGTCACAAGTGTCAACAGTAATAACCGTGGTGCTTTATAGTTGAAAAACACATTAATTTTAGAGGCAGGTATTTGAATTATCCTCATTTTACAGATCAAGCATTTGAGGCTGAGCGGTTAGGGAGGTTAAATGATCTTTCCAAGGCCAGAGCATTATTGGGGAGCTGGGACTTGAAACTGCATTCTCTTGGCTCCAAATTCTGTGCAATTTCTACCGTGGTACACGGTGCCTTTGGCTCTTGTCACCACTCCCTCTATTCTGAATCCTCCCTATGGAGTCTGTCCCTCAAAACTGGTTATTTGTGGCTGGGCGCAGTGGCTCATGCCTGTAATCCTAGCCCTCTGGGAGGCCGAGGCGGGTGGATCGCTCGAGGTCAGGAGTTCAAGACCAGCCTGAGCGAGACCCCGTCTCTACTAAAAATAGAAATAAATTATCTGGACAACTAAAAGTATATATAGAAAAAATTAGCCGGGCATGGTGGCGCATGCCTGTAGTCCCAGTTACTCGGGAGGCTGAGGCAGTAGGATCGCTTAAGCCCAGGAGTGTGAGGTTGCTGTGAGCTAGGCTGACGCCACGGCACTCACTGTAGCCCGGGCAACAAAGTGAGACTCTGTCTCCAAAAAAAAAAAAAAACTGGTTATTTGTACCTCACTGTGACTCTTGGGCCTCCCTAAGGAAGTCCCCACAGGGTAGAAGAGTGATGGGTGGGGTGGACCGACTGTGGGCCGGTCCCTTGTGCTCTGGGGGAGTAGACCTCCCCCAGCTGGAGTGTCACCCCTCCCCCCAGATGTCAGCTGACCACAGCTTAGGGGCTGATGAGCCTCTTAAGCCTGCTTAGAGCCAGGCTGTCTCTTTCAGGTCCTGCCAGAAGAGCATTGCCAACGTCACAGCCAGTGTTCTCAGGGTTTCTCAGAGGCTTTTCCTGCCAAGACAGAGCCGTCACCCTCTCGAGATCTGACAGTTGGAGTTAGTATGCAATCTCTTCCTGGGGCTGCTGGCTACCTCCTGTGCCTTCCTGCAACACAGTCTGTGGTGTGGACAGTGTGCTGGGGGGATGGAGGGGGCAGAGATACCATTCCAGCCCTGTACTTAGGCCCCCGGCTGCACAGCCTCCTGTGTTCTCTCCCCCTGTGTGACGCCAGAGAGGAGAATGTCCTCCTCCCAGGACGAGGGGAGCCAGAGCTCTGTTTTAGATTAATTCAATAACCTCTGCAGTAAGCATATCCTCTCCACTTGCAAATTGAGGTGTCTTCACCTGTCCACAGATGGAGCCAGCTGGCCCCCTTGAGGAGTGGCGAGCACCTTATTGGAGGAACAGTTTACTTGGAGGCTGCATGGCTTTTGATCAGGGATGTATCCATTCAGTCACCAGACTCTGATTAAGCAGCCAGTCTTGACACTGGGTGCTGTGGAGAGAAATAGAGGTAACTGTCTTTGCCCTCTAGCAGAACCCAGTCCAAGAGAGGAGAGGGACACTGGACAGTTTCAATATGGGTGCCTGGGGCTGGAGGCTCTGAGGGTGAGTGAGGAAGGCCGGGCAGCTGTGGAGCAGAGCAGTGGGCAGCCCGAGGCAGGAGAGGCCAGCGGAGACGATGTAGCTGGGGGCCGGGGGTGAGGGTCATAGTGCCTGTGTGCCCGTTGGAGTCACCAAGAGGCTGGTGCTGAGTTGAGGAGTAGGGACAGGCGCTGGATAAAATCCTTCACTAGTAGCTTGCTGCAGGAGAGTGGTGTATGGGGGATATTGCCCTAGGGGTTCCCCAACTCCTGTGTCTGAGTGGCGGTGCTGCATCGTGGTGATAAAACATGGATTCTGGTGTCTGAGTGCCTAGGTTGAAATCCGGACTCTGCTGCTAGCTTAGATGGGTCATTTAAACCTTTCTGTGTCTTCAGATGTTTCTTCATCTGTAAAATGGGCACAATGACTATGCCTCCCAACTTAGAACAGTGCCTGGCAAATTGTACATGCTATATAGGAATTAACTGTTGTCAGCGCTACTCCTATAAAGGCAGCCCCTTCCTCAGGTGAGATGCGGCCCAGTTGCCAGAGGCGCTGTGGTTGCTTCTGTTGGGGAAGTCTCCTAAGGTCAGGCTAGCCAGAGAAGAGCTGTGCTTTCTTATTGAGCATTGTCTTTTAAAAGGAAGCTGGCCACTAAGTGGTTGGTGCTAAATATCAAAGAAATGATTCCTCATCTTGGAGGCCCTGTGTGGATGTGTCCCCACCCAGAGAGAAATGAACAGGTGTCTTGTACTTATGATCTACACATTTGATTTACATGCCCTGTCCAAACCACCCCCCGCAGTGGAGAGGGCTCCCAGGATTTGCACTGCCTAACTATTTGGAGGGAGGCAATAACCCTGGTGTCTATATTAGGACCCATGATGAGGAGCAGTGAGGGTAGACGTGAATCAGAGCAGTGTTCCAGAATGCTGAGGCAGAACCTCTGCTGGGTGGGACTGGGAATCATTTATTACAAGCTCCACAGGTGATTCTTTTGGACACTGAAAGTGGAAGCATCTCTGGGCTTCAGCTTCCCCATCTGTACAATAATGATGCTATTTTCTTCCCCAGTGTTATCTGAGAATTCAATGTGATAGCCTGTCTGAAGCTCCTAGCATGCTTTTCAGCACATAGTTGGTGCTCAGGCACTGTGAGTTTCTTTCATTACAGGAGGACATCTGTCCAAATTGGTAGGATTAAGCTGTGTGAAAGACCTTGAGAGAGGGTATCAGTGGGGTACAGCTGTCTGTTAATGCCCACCCTATCACCCAGGGTGGATGCTGGAAAGCCGGGCTCCTGGTGAGCCTCTGGTTTTCTCAATACAGGTGGGAATTGCTGCCCTCACCTCTGCCCAGATGATGCTGTCAGTCCCAAGGGGAGGCTGTGGGGCTGATCTTGTGGGTGACCACTGAATGGGGACTGTGTCTCCCTGGGGGCACTAGCAAATCTAAATTTCAGGACCCCATGACCACTTAGAGTCCTCCTGAGGGGTTGGGGTGACAGGTTATTCTGAGTGATTGACATTGATAGCCAGAGAAGGCAAGCAGAAGGCGATTGAGAAATGGCAATGCTTCCTCTGTGTGGGAGAATACTTGTGTCCCTGCAGGCAGTGGTGGTGATGAGTAAGTCATAGAGGTGTCTGGCATTGCAGTCTTCCCTGAGCTGGTTCTGGGGGACGGGCAGGACTGGGATTGTGACTTGGTACCATGAATAGCTCTCCAGCTCCCTGGGGACAGTGTCAGGCATAGTGTTGGTACTCAGCTAGACAGGTGTGGGTTGGCTGATTGGACATTTGACATGACCCTCCTGAAACTGCAGACATACAATTAGAGAGGGGCGACTGGAGCTGGGAGTAAGTGGGGGTTTGTAAGGTAAGGCAGGAGGAAGGATGCAAAGTTGGGGTCCCAGGGAGGAGAAAATGATAGCCTACCCTGCCCAAAAAAATGTTTGGAAAGATTTTTTTCCTCAACACATTTTGACCTGGGGATTTAAAAAAAAATAGATGAATGCTGTAAAGCTAAATATCTATAATCACTGTACCCATTAATGCATTTCTAAGTGGCATTGGTGGTAACTGAAATTACATCCATTTACCAAGGCTTTGAATAATTACATTTTTTTTAGCTTCTGTGTGTGGGTGGGAGCTGGAGAAGGCTCAGTTGGCCTCTGCTTCAACTTTTTTCAACCCTCCTCACCTGAAAATGTGTGGATGTGTTTGTGTGTTTGGCACCAGATGGTTTCTAAAACTCAGAGGGGATATTAATTCTTTTGGGGAGAAAGAAAGTAATTGGCTTCCTGTTCTGTGAAGAGATATTTAAATTAGAACCCAAAGTACACACTTTATTCCAAAAGCTGCGTGTGTCAGAGGAGCCCAGTGATGCAAGGGGTAATAATTGTGCTGTGGGATGATCCTGCTGGGCCTTTCAAGGCTGTGCCTGGGGAAGGGAGGTCTTGGCTGGTGCCGATTGCCTCCTCGAGTCAGTGGAAAGGTTCGAGAGTTTGTTTTTCCTCCCTTAAGGTCTGTGTTGGATTTTGCTTGGTTCTAGGATGCTATGAGATGAACACTAGGGCCATGGGGCTGCCACACTCAGAAGCCAGTTGCTTTTGTTCAGCCCGTATTTGTTTTTTTACAAATATTTATCCAGTGCTGACCGTGTACACTGTTCTAAGGGCTCAGCAGACATCTCTCCAGTCCTCAAGAGAACCTTATAAGGTAGGTACTATCATCATCCTCATTTTACAGATGGGGAAACTGAGGCACGGGGAGGTTAAATACAGTAACTGGATGCACAGGTGTAAGGGAGCAGAACCAGGGCCACCCAGTGCTCCCTAACTGGGGTCCTCGCAGTCTCCCTGTGCCGCACTCGGCCGGTCTCCACCGTGCTCCGTGACCGGCTGTGCTGTGGAGGCTGCTCCGATTTATTCTGGGGAAATGCTGACGCTTCACCCAGGTCGGAGTCCGTGGCCACGGCGAGGGAGGAGAGGGCGCAGCCTGGGCTGTGGGTCTGGGGCTCTCTTTAAGCTAACTGCGGGAGGCCTTCCGCTGTGATAGCTCCTGGACGGAATGCGGCCCCCCTTCCCCCAGCACGCCTCCAACCGTGGAGAAGCCCCCTGGCCTTTGCGGTGAGCTACGCCTCGCAGCACCAGGAGCTCAGAGACCGGCCGAGGTGGGCCTAGCGGTCTCACCATCTCGCCCCCTGCCCGTGTGAATGAGTGAAGGAAGCCCACCGGCCAGTTACGTTCGCAGAGGTTCCTGAGCCGCTCTCTCTCCTGGATCTGGAATTCTGGAGAGGAGACAGACCCTCTGTCTTTGCTTTGAACTTGACTCCCTTTAAGGATGGAACTCCCCTCCCCCAACCCCACTCTGATAAAGTGGAAAAAATATTTTGAAAATAAACTCTTCTTCATAGTGGATAGGGTTTGGCATTTTGAGAAGAATTAGCATAAAAACCTCACTCTAGTGCTTTCCTGCAGCCTCTGGGGCCATTGCACTGTAGTTTGTCCTGGGACATTTCTGGTGGGAAGAGGTAGATGTAGGCTGTGGGGTGGAGCAGGGAGAAGATAGGTGGCTTTTCTGTCCCCATAAGTCCCTTGGAGTATTGTGAGGAGGGTGGTGATGTAAACAGTGTGGATCTGCGGAGGGAGCAGAAATGTCCTTGGCCCAGAAGCAGAGCCTCGGGGCAGAACAATTCACTAGGTCCTGACAGATCTACAAACCAGTCTTTGCTTGTGTCATATGGGAAAAGGGGTTACCTGGGCCTGGTAGCTCCATGTTGGGACCTGGCTGAACTTGAAGCAGAGATCCACTCCAAGATTCAGCTTTTATGTTACTTTAAGCATTCTGTGGCCCAGGAGACTCCGTCCTGGCAATTCTTGACTTCCTTCCTGCAGGTAGGTAAGGGATCCCTGGCTCTTCCATCCCTGTGAGTTTGAGACCTTTCTGGAGCTGGCTGTGGCCTCAGGCCTATATTCTCAGGGTGTCAGGGGCTACATGATCTCTCTTTACGACTGGAAAGTCCCGCCTGCCTGGTGTGCTATTTATTAGGTGGGATAGGTGAAGGGACCACCTCCCCGAGAGGCTGCTGTCTCCGGGTTGAGGGCCTCCGACTGGACTCGGTTTAGCTGTTCCCACTCCAGACTTTAGACAGGGGCAGCTTTGGGGTTGTGGGTTAGTGCACAGGCTTGAGAGCCAGATTTGTGGCTATAGAACTAGGGCAATTTACTTAACCTCTGTAAAATAGCACAAATACTGGTATCTGCCCCATGAGTCTTTTGTAGAGATTGAGCAAGAATAAGAACATGTAAAGTACTTAATTCGCCATAGTACAGTTCAATCAATTTTAGCATTTTTTTCCATGAACAACAGATATTTTGTCTCTTTGTAATGGCTCTTCTGGTCCAAATATATTTGGGTAATTCGTTGACTTACTTCCTGCAGAGATTCTAGTCTTCTGACATATGCAGAGGGTACCTGTGTATACTGTCCAGCTAGCTCAGATTCCCAGTTATGGGCATTTTCCAGTGGAGGGCATTGAACATCCTGATGGGTTTTAACTGAAGGTATAAAAATGTCCAACTTTACTTGCTGTTTTTAACAACAGCTGCACCCTAATTATGACCTGGGCTGTTATAGCCTGTAGGTCTAAGTAATCTGGATATAGTTGTAGCAAAGGTTATGTCTGACTTGAGCCCTGCCTTGCTTCCTCTGGGCAGAGGGAGAAAAACCTCCACTGATGATGGAGAAATGGAGAGGGTAGGTCAGATTCAGTCTGGCATTTCTTTAGCCATCTTTGCTGTGTGCCTGGCACCCTATTTGTTGTACTCTGGGGGATTTCAGGGAGACCAGGGAGCTGGCAAAGCAGGACGTCCACACAGGTGATAGGATGTTCAGGTGGTGTGTGATTAACATCAGGATAAGTTGTGCAGGTGCCACGTGGAGAGAAGCACCCAGGAGGGAATAGTGCATCGGCTGGATGAGTCTGGGAAGGCTTAGGGGGTCTTGTGAGCTGGGATTCGGTGGGGAAGAGAGGAAAGGTGGGTATCTCAGACAGGGGACCAGCATTCATCATTCAGGGGTCCCTTCATTTAGCAGACCTTCACTTAGCACTTGATGTGTGCCAAGCACTGCCCGGGGCACTGTGGACACCAAAATGAGTAAAGCATGGTAAAGAAAACAGCACTGAAAGGCAGAATGGCCCGGTGGTTAGGAGAATGGGCTTTGGGACAGAGCCAGCCCTGAATCCCATCCCTGCAACTTACTAGCTTGTGGTGTGATCCTTAGCAAGTTGTGTACTCTGGAGCCTCAGTTTTCTCGACTGTAAAATGGGGATGATAATAATTGTGGCAGGGATTAAATGAGTCAATGTAATATACTCAGAATAGGTTTTTTTTTTTTTTTTTTTTGAGACAGGGTCTCATTCTGTCACCCCAGCTTAGAGTACAGTGGTGTCACCTTAGCTCACGGCAACCTCAAACTACTGGGATCAAGTGATCTTCCTGCCTCACCCTCCCTAGTAGCTGGAACTGCAGGTGTGTGCCACCATGCCTCGCTAACAGAATAGTCTTGACTATAGAAAGTACTGCTGTGTGTTGGCTATTTATTATCACCAGAACATGAGCTCCGTGATAGGCACTTTGTTGTGTTCACTGCTATATTACTTGCCCCCAGAAGGTATCTGGTACATAGTAGCCATTCAGTTAATGAATCAAGGCACCATTGGTGTCCTCAAGGGGCCTGGGAGCCCATGATTGGTGGGGACACAGGCATGTCAACAACTAGCAGACACTATGCAAATGATTTGATAAGGGAAGCATGGGGTCTCAGGGGTGCAGAGGAGGGCTGGCCAGGAAGGCTTGTGGTGGGGGAAGCTTGAGCTGGATCTTGAAAAAAAGGTAGGAATCTGTTGGGTGCCAGAAGGGAGTTTGGATGTTTGCGAGAGAGGAGGCAGCACAGGCAGAGCCACGTGAGAGCGTGGTGTGTTCCAGGACACTGGAGAGAGGAGGCTGCAGAATGGGCCACTTGCAGGAGTTGGAGCTTTGTCCCGATGGTGATGAGGATCTAGGGAAGGGGGTAAGCAGGGCTGTGACTGGGGCTCTCCGTGGCTGTGGGGGAGGAAGGCGGAGTATGCTGGGGTGATGGTCACCCTCAGACTCCAGCTCACACTGACATCCGCAGAGCTGGGCTGCGAGTAGCTTGGAGCCCATGCGGGATCCCCCCCGGCTGGTGAGGGTTGGCCTCCAAAGAGGAGAAGGCTGGTAACCCACACCGCTGCCTGGCAGCACACCTGCCTTAAAATAGAAGGGACGGAGAGAGATGGGTGGCGTGAGTGTCCCAGTTAAAACCTGACCCCTGGAGGTGCAACGGCCGCCCTCACTTTTACACAGACTCCGGGGCCTTCTAAGGGGAGCTGCTGAGGGCTGCCTTCCTCTCCTTGCCTTGCCCCTGCGCAGGGCTCTGAGCAGGGTACCTGTCACCTGCTGGCCTTGGCCCAACCCCACTGGCAGAGGGAGTCTGGTTTCCAGGCCTGTGTGCTCAGTGCTTCTGGGGGAAAGGTGTGGGGGCCGTGGGTAAGGGAAAGAGCATGGATTCAAGTTGAGGGAAAATCTTTATACTTAGGCTTTTGTTCCCCAAGGTTCACCATAATTCCTCATGGACTTAATTGTTTGCTATAGACAATTATCTGATACCAACACCCTTGCACACTCACCCCTCCTTAAATCCACCCAGAGATAGTAGAAAAGAGGAACAATGGAGAAGGCTTTCACTTTTCTCTTAGGCCCACTGCTTTATTTTCCTTTAGTCTGTCCTGATTTCTCTGAACCTTTGGGATTTATGTCTATGGCTGATAATTTATATGCAGGGTCTGGGGAAGGTCCTTGTGCAGGGCTTTTAAACTTTAACTGAGGTTGTGGGTGTGACAGAAACTGTGTGGAAGTGACGTTTGCAAGCATGTGAAGTGGAACCATTTAATCCCATTGCACCTGGGGCTGTTTTTCTGGTCTGCAGTCCGGTGTCAGGAGGGTGCCCAAGACAAGAAAGGAAGCAGTGTCCCGGGCTTGTTTCTGTACCCGTGTAACCACCACTTATCTGGGCCCCACTGTGTGCTCGCGGGCTCTTCACGATGGCCCTGTGAGGTCGGTGCCACCAGCAGGGAGAGCCACAGGAAGTGAGAGAGCAGAAGTCTGCCTGGATGACCCACCAACGCTGGTTGTTTCTGGTGGGCTGGAGTCAGAGGGCATGTTTAGAACTGCCAGGACTTTTGCTGAACCTGCAGGAATGGGCTCCCGGTACTGAGCGTGATAGGAATGAGGCGGGACGATGGGGGGTGCACTGGGGTCTTCCTGATGCCTCAGCGCCATCCCAGGCTGGGCAGGTGGGACAGGTGGACAGAGTTGGCACGGTGAGGTGCTGTCATGGAGAGGATTCAGTCGGATCACAACTCATACACTTTTCTGTGACCAGTGCTTTTCCCACGTTATTTGCTTTAATCCTCATGGTAGCCCAAAAAGGTATTGTTCCTTCCATTTTACAGAGGCCCAAGGAGGCTGTAAGTCCAAGGTCAGACAAGTGGGACCAAATTCAGAAGGCCCTTTGGTCTACCCAGTACAAACGTGTGGTAGTGTTCAGGACTGCTTGGCATCAGGCACGTTTCTGGGGAACTTTTAAAGTCCTGTCAGCTCTGCTTTGGAAAGTATCCAGAATCAGACTGTTCTCACGACCTCCACGCCTGTGGCCTGGACTGTCACCCTCCTAACCGGTCCTGTGCTTCTCTCCCCCTCTCCTAAGGCAGCAGCTGGAGGGACTGTTTCCTAGTGGAAGGTGGGTTGGGTCACCCCTCAGCTCACACACAGTGGAATCCAGTGACCCAGGACTCCCCTGCGGTCTGGTCCCATCCCCACCCCACCCCCTCCACCTTCCCAACCTCACTTCCTGTTCCTGCTAAGCACAGCTGGCCCGGGGCTTTGCCCTTACTGTTTCCCTTGTCTGGAATGTTCTCCTTCAGGTCTCTGCTCAGGTGTCACCTTCTCAGGGCAACCTCTCTTGACTCCTCCCTCCCAGCGTACTCTAGTCTTTCAGTGCTACTCTCTTTTTCTTTAGAGTTTTCAACCTGACCCAGACATACTCTATTTTAATTTGTTTGTCTTTCCCCACTTAGAATTCAATCTCCCTGAAGGTAAGGAATTGTGCCTGTTTTGTTTGAGGCCTAGAATAGTGGTTGGAACAAGTAGACACTCAGAAAATTATTATTAAATGCATTTATTAAATGGTTATTTGAACTCTATGATATTCTCTCTTTGAGACTCTGAGAAGCCAGTCAGCCACCAAGAGGTGCCTCCCTGCATCCGAGGGAGCCATAGCCTGGGAGTCTCAGAGGCTGAGGGATGGTCCTTGGGTATCCTGGCTCAGGTGTCCCCAAAGACTCCTCTCTAGTCTGGGAACCACATGACATCCTTGTTTATGTTGGTTTCCAATCACCCCTTCTGGGAATTATCTGGAAATAGACATTTTCTATCTTGCCTGTCCACAATGACCAAGTAAATTAAAATGGTTGGCTCACCAGCTAAACACTGGGAGTATTCAAATGCCCATTGAGTTCTCAGAGCCATACAGATACTTGCAGTGGCCAGAGGAGATGCCATCCAGGCTCTCAAGGTTCTCCCTGTGGGGCTGGAGCTGAGCTGTGCCTGGGACAGTGTGACTCAAGGCTCTGGGATGTAATAGACCAAAAGGAAAGAACTGATGTTGGGTGAATACTTATTATGTACATGGCCACAGTGTTTATGTAGTTATCTCATTTAACCATGTTACAACCTTGAGGTTGATAATTGTGTGCCGATTTGATGGGATGGGAAAAATTAAGGCTCAGAAATGATGGAAGCAAGGCTTTCACTGACTCCACAGCCTTAGGAAGAACTGGGAAAGGCTCTAAGGAGGAACTCACAAGCACTCCATGAAGGACTGGTAGTATTTGGGTTACTGGGACAGTGTGGCATCAAGCAGTGGCACAGATGGTGAGATAAGAGTGCTCCATAAGGTGTAGCATGGATGGTTTTGAGATGGTCTGTTGAATATGAGCAGGTGTGTCTTTCTTTTTCCTATTACTAATTACCTGGGAACAGGGATACGGTGTTTTTAATGAAGTCCCAGAGAGCTGGGGAACCCTGGAGAAACCCTGGCATCAACTCTCTCCCACTTAGGATCTGTGCCCTCTTGGTGTCATCAGGGACCATCTCAGCCAACACTCCTCTGAGTACATACAGCTCAGCCTCCAGGAGCAGCGGAGAGCAAACCTCACTAGTCTTAGAGATTTTGTTGCTGGGGAAGACAAACATTGCTATGTCCTGGATAGGGGCAGATAGTGCTGGCATGATTCAGTCCTGTAAGCCCTTCTGAAATAAATACTTCTTACCACCCAGCCCATGTAGTATGATTGGAGCTGCTGAGAGAGGGCAAAAGAGGCATCTGTCTTCTTGAAGCCAGTGTAATTAACTTGTTCATATAATCATTTGTTCGTTAGCATTTGTTAGCTCCTACTCTGTGCCAAGGGGCACGCTGCCAGATTCTGGGGCTACAAAAACAAGGACATGTTTAAGGAATTCACAGTTCAGTGTGGAGCGATACGCAAACCAAAGATGATGGTAAGGACGGTGGGACAGAGAAACAGGGTGTGGGGCTGTAGCTGGGTACCTAAGGCCACTAAGCTTTGGGATGGCAGACTTAGGTTTGAATCTCATCCTAACTCAGCCACTTACCAGCTTTGACCTGGGGCAAGTTCTTGGTCTGGGTTAGGTACTTACATATGTGATCTCATTTATTTCTCAAAGCAGAGGTAAAAATATTCCCCATTTTATAGCTGAGAAAATTGAAATTTGGAGAGGGTGAGTAATTTGTCCATGGTCACATAGTAAATAAGTGACAGGACTAGGATTCCAGTCCAAGTCTGACCCCAGAGTTCTTGTACTTCCTGTTCTAACAAGCTGAAAAGGATAAGTTTTGTCCATGCTTCTACATGGCCAGGGCCCTCCGTGAGATGTCGCTCGGGGACAGGGGTTTATTAACATGGGCTCCATAGGAGCCAACAGGATGATGTGACCACCCAAAATACTAAATTTTGTTTTAGGCTACATTAATGGAAGTCTAGTCCTCAGAACACAGGAGGTGATGGTGCTGGTCTGCTCCCTCTGGGGAAATCACAGATGAAGTAGCTGGGATCACCCTTTTGAAAGGGATGTGGCTATTTGGATCCTGCCTGAGGTATTGACTGTGATGGTCATTGGATACCTTGTCTCCTTGGCAACCACTGAAGGAACTGAGGGTATTTCACATGGGGAAGAAGAGACCCACAGGGACGTGAAGTTTGGCTGAAAAGAGCTATCACGTGGAAGAGTCTCATTCTCTGTGAAAGCTACAGAGAGAAAGGTTTTGACTCGTTTACAACAGAACCTGCTGAAATATTTGGGATGTACTGAGTTCACTGTCACCAGAGATAAGCATGGATGGAGGCAGAGGAGAATACGGAGTAAATGCCCTCTGCCATTCCTCTGTCCAGAGTCTCTGACTGTCCCTTTGCTGTTCTGGGATGTGGCTCCCAGGAGTGTCCTTAAGGAAAGGTTTAGATTGTGTCTCTCTCTAAGCCCAGATCTCCCCAACAGGCTCCAGGGTCACATGTGCCCCTAGGTGTGGTGGGGAGAACACAAGGTTAGAATTAGAATTAAAAGACCTAGGTTTGAGACCTGGCTTGGCCCTGAACAGCTTGTGACCCTGGGCAAGACATTTGTCCTCTCTGTAAAAGGGGATCATATCAGTCCCTCCCTGCAGGGCTTTTGTGAGGTAGTGAGAAAGCACTTTGTCAAGGAGAGAGGGTACAAACACTGGTTATTAGCAGGTGCAGTCAACTCAAGGAGTCTGGCCTTCCAAACATTATCTAGGAAAACTTCACCCAGTGGTGATCCAGGACCTGTTATGTGCCAGGTGTTTTGGAGAATGAAATGGATTTTGTCTTCAAGTTTGAGTAGAGCCCTCTGAGATATTTTGTGATAAAGTGAGTTCCCTGACAGTAGCAATAAGTAACAGCAGCAGTCCCCAACCTTTTTGGCACCAGGGACCGGTTTCATGGAAGGCAGTTTTTCCAGGGGATGGAGGGGTGGGGTGTCGTGGTGGAGGGTGTGCTATTCCTAACAGGCCATGGGCCAGTGATGGGCGACGGCCCACTGGTTGGGGACATGCGGAGTAAGAGAATCCCCTACCCTCAAGGCCAGTTGTCTGTAGGAGGCAGAAGGAGAGACTGGGACAGGTTTTGAGAAGGGAGGGATCCAGAAAACCTTCTTGGGGGAAGTGACATTTGAGTTGGGCCTAGACAGAAACTTCATTATGCAAGGAAGGGGGCAAAGGTTAAGCAGCAGCAAAGGCCTGGGGGAGGCAAGGCCCTGTGTGGGGTAAAAAATGACTTGGAGGGAGAGAAAAGGTACTGGGGTGCAGTTATTTTGTGGAGGGGTGGGGGTGTCGCCTTTCAGCTGGGAGACTTCTTGACAGTAGAGCTGGCAGTTGGGTAGAGATCCAGGTTTACTGCAGTTTGCCAGTGAAAGTGAGTCATAAAGAGGCAGAATGGGAAGTTCCTGGGAGACAGTTTTACATTCCCTTCATTTCTCAGATGAAGGTGAGGGCCAGAGATGGGAAAGGGGTTTCCCAGCAGGGGTAGGGAGAGCTGAGGTTTGAACCAACACCCGACACCTCATCCGGGGCTGTTTTCACTGTGCCCCATGGGTGAGTCTCTGCCCAAAAGCCACTTTTCCTGGCTCTGCCTCCTGCCAGGCTGTTATATCTTAAGGAGGAAAAGAAGGAGGGAGCAAAAGATGTATTTACCAAAGGGGCTGGTTGAGCAGGTCTCCTTTCCAAGGTTAAAGTCGAGGCCAAGGTCAGCCTGGCTGGCTCCTGAGGGATGGAGCCAGGCCTTGCCCATCCACCACCTGGGGGATTTGGGGTTGGGAGTGACCACTGGTGGGGACTGAGGTTTTTCCAAGGCATTGCCCCTGAGAACAGTGGGCTGAAAAGATTACAGCCCACACATTCTTTCTCAGGAGATTAGGGCCATGGGAGATTATGGGATACACAGGAGGCTGTAGGAGGCCTGTAAATTTCCCATTTGGGGCAATTAATTTGATTGATTGTAAAACAGCTCACTACTTCCACTCCCCATCCCTGGGCTGGGCTCAGCAGTCAGACTGGCTGGTGAATGTGCCTGAGAATGCCCTCCTGGTGTCCTGCAGTACCTGCTTGGACCACCTTGTTAAAACCTTCCATGCAGAGGGGCTGGGCCTGTCCCTTTCCTATACCCTTCCTGGTATACAGTAGGTGCTTTATAAAGCTGTGCAGAGCTGGTACTTATCTGACTGGGGCCTTTCTAGGGTGCTGTTAGGGTTGGGATAGGGTAGGAGCTCATGGTGGCAGCTCTGATTTATAGATGGGGAAGCTGAGCCCCAGAGGTGAGGTCACCTGCCCAAGGTTACTCAGGTCATTCGATGACAGCTGGGACTCCAGTCAGGTTTCTCCACTCCTAGGCTTCTCCCTATTTCTAGTGTGCTCAAAGTGAAAGTGAAATAAATAGGGATTTTTCTGGTCTCTCTCCCCCGACTTACTCTTTGCCCCCAGCCAGTCAGCAAGGTCCCTGCTTTGGTGATTGTGCACAGGGTGTGACATGGTTCTGCTAGCGTGTCCGCTGGCAGTTTTGCACCATTCCCATGAGGGCTCTGGTGGCGCTGTACATCTCCCGTGTGCTCACAAGCATGTCTGGGCCCATTGGACGCCTCGTTTCTCAGTGGGGTCTGGCACCTGTGATTGATTACAGGTTCCTGTGATTGGTAAAGGTTGCCTTTCTCTGGTGCAGCTGATTCTGACTGGTAGTCCTGCCTCGGTCCTGTCCTTCCTCCAGGGGCTAAAAGGCCTTGTCCTAATGTGCCACCTGATCAGGGCCTTCCCAGGTGTTCCTAACTTGGGCTTCTCTTCATGTGGTCTCTGTCCTGTGAAATCACACCATTCCCCTTGGCCTGAACACACTCCAGCAACATGATATTGCTTGTAGCACTGTCCTGCTTCTGTGTCTTTGCTTTTGCAGTTTCCGTCATCAGGAATGCCCCCTTTCCATCCGAATAATTCCTGTGCATCGTTTAAGACTCAGGCATTGCCTCTGGAAGCCTTCTCTGACCACCCACCACCAAGGCTTTGTGACAACTCTTTATTGGTGCTTTGGTTCATGTATACAGCAACTACGTAATGAGAAGCTTTTCTGAGCCTGACAGCGTTGTAAGTGCTGGGAGTACAGCAGTTAACAGAACGAAGGTGCCTATGGTCCTGGAGCTTGCATGCTGGCATCCTCTCTGGCCACACATCAGCTCAATTTATACTAATGTCTCTCTGTCTCTCCCACGTTAGCCTGTGAATTCTCCTCATGTTTGATTCATTCACTTCTCTATCTCCAGCACTCAGCACAGTGTCTGGCAAAGAGAACCTAAAAAGTTAATGTCGAACAAATGGATGGATGAGCAGGTTCCTCCTTCCTCTGCCCTCTTTAGCTGCCTGTGGGTGTGACTGTCCAGCCGTCCCCAGCCCCACCCAAGAGCTCTCTTCCCACCTGCACTCCTGGTGCTGTATTTGCTGCTCATATGACCATCCTGCTTTGTGTTATACCTTTTTGTGTCTATATCTTCTCTCTCTCCCTCACCTGGTTGTAAATTTCTTCAAGGCTGGGTCTGCTTTTAGTTCAATTTTGTGTACTTGGAATTTCTACACTTGATCTTAGCTGAAAGGCTGAGAATTGACATGTGCTTGGAATTTCTGCCCATCACATTCAGTAAAATGAAGAGCAATACATAAAGCATTGTGTAAAGAAATCAAAATGCAAGAACAGACCAGGTGCCTAGAGTGGGTTGGCTAATTCACAGACGTCTCGTGGGCACGTGCTGCATGCCAGCCCTGGGCTAGGTGCTGGGCATTGTTAGATGAATGAAGCAGAGGCATCTGCCTTGAGGAGCCCAGAGGAGGGGCATGCAGACCAGGCGAGGAGGTGCCTAGCCCACTGGCACCCAAGACACTTATGGTGTCGGATGCCCACATCCTTCCTTTTGGTCAGAGAAGATGCCACCACAGAGTTAAGATGGGGGGAGGGATATCAAACAGGCCTGGATTTTAATCCCATTTCTGTTGCTTGCCAGCTGTGTGACTTTGGACAAGTGAGTCAACTTTTTTGAGCTTCCATTTCCACATCTTTAATCAGGAGCTAGTTAGATCACCTACTTTGTAGGGTCATGCATTCATTTACTAAATGAATATTTATTGAGTTCCTACTTGATGGCAGACATTGTTGTACATGCTGGGATGGGATAGTGAACAAAATCAATTAAGGTCTTTGTCTTCATGGAGCTTACATGCTAGTGAGACAGAAAGATAGCAAACAAAGTAGCTAAAATATATAGTATCAGACGTAAGTGCTATGGAGAAAAATCAGCAGGGAAAGGGGACAGGAGGGCTGGGAGTAGAATGGTCAGAGGAGGCCTCTCTGCAGAGATGACATTTGGGTAGGGATCTGATCAAGCCATGGAAGCATCTAGGGGCAGAACATTCCATGAGGAGGGAACAGCAAATGCAGAAGCCCTGAGGCTGGCGTGTGCTTGGCGTGTTGCAGGAACAGCAAGGAGGCTGGAGTGGCTGGAGCTAAGGGAATAGGAGCTGGGATCTGAGAGGTGCAGGCCTTTGTCTTTGTGTTTAACCCTAAATCAGGAGAGAATCCACTGGGGGACTTTAAACAGAGGAGCAGTATAATCTGTCTTTTGCTTTAGAGGAAGGATCATTCTGGTTGTTGTACACAGAATAGACTGATCAAAGGCAATGTAGGTAGCGTGGTTAGCACAGTGCCTGGTATATAATAAGCCTTCATGAAATGGTGGTTTTGTTCTTCATGATAATAATATTGTTAATGATTGACCCAGATGCCTGCTTGTCTTGGCCTGGGCCTTCATCCTACCCACCTTCTGCCTCTCAGGAGCTGCAGCACCCAGGATGCTTTTTCCCTGAGGAGACTGATGGGGCTTGGCTTGGGAATGATGAGGGAGAGAGAAGGCAACAGATTCTTTGGCTGTTCCTGTCTTGATCTGTGTTCAGTAGTCATGGTGAGGTATGGTGGTGGTGCAGGGGTGGAACAGGAGGAAAGTCTTAGCTTCCACAAACCTGCGCTAGAGACCAGAAGCTGCCAGTAAACCACATGGCCACTCCAGGTAATGCCAAATCAGCTGCCCCGTGGAGTTTCTCTCTTCTCCATCTCTGCTCTTCCCTTCTCCTGGTTGTGTAGAATTCCTAGGGAGGGCTGGAGCTGTGCTCCCATAGCTGCCCCCCTCTTCCCAGGACATTGCTGTGAGCAACCCTCCTCCCTGCCTCCATCCCTAGAATCTCAGGCCTTTATGGAAAGGTCTCAAGTCCCTCATGTGGTCTCTAGTGTGGTTTACCTGCTCACCCGATATGGAGATACCTTCCGCAGCAGTGCTGACCAAACCGCCTCTGCTGGATTGCTGTGGATGACAGGAAGAGCTCAGGATGACAGGACAAGGCAGCCCCTCCTGTAATTCACGTTCTCATTGGTGGGAAGTTCCATTTTAGGTTGAGTTGAAATCTTCTCTGCTCTGACTCCCCCCTGCTTTTAGTTCTGACATAAGTGGGAGTCAGTTACAGTCCTCTCCACACCCCATCCCCTACCCCACCTCCATGAGGAAAAAGTTTGCTAGTTTTCCAAGAGGCTCTGTTGATGTTCTTGCTCTGTTACTCAGAGTGCTCACCTGGTTGGGAAGTCCAGGAAAGCTTTGTAGTGCACGTGATGCTTGAGTGGGACCTTGAAGGGTGAGGAGTAAGTCAGGTCAGAAATGAGGCAGAAGGTAAGGCAGTGTCTTCAAGTAATGTGTAGAGTCTGGAATTCTAGGTAGTTCAGTATCTCTGGAGCAATTGGAAGTGAGAGTGCGTGTGTGTGTGTGTGTATGTGTGTACACGTGTGTGCACGCGTGTAGGGGGACAGTGATGGAGGGGAAGCCTGAGAGGTAAGAGAGAGAGACCAGAGCCAGAGCAGGAAGGGCCATCTGTGCCCTGCCAAGGGTCGTGAACCCAAGGTCAGAGGGCAGTGCAGAAGAATAGATTTTAAAAACTGGTTTGTTTGGGGCCCTAGTATCATGGGCTTCACACTCATCTAGAACGGATGAGTGGGTTTTTGAGCACTGCTAACTCTCCTTCCTGCTCTGGTCTGAGGTTACTGATTAAACCTGTCCTTGAGACCTCTGCAGAGTGGAACAGGGACAAGTCAGCACCTAAAATGTCTAGGGTGATTGGCACCTTCTATGTGTTGACCTGTCCCTGCCAGAATGTGCCAGTCGCCCTGGACATTCTGTTTCTGGGCTCAGCACTGTGTGAGCTGGGCTCTAGGCCCCTGTCTCTGGAGCACCCCTTCTCTGGGTTGGGGTGGGGGCTAGGGTATCGTAGCCAGCGCCAGCCGGCTGGCCTTAGCTTGCCTCTGCCGTGGAGTTGGCTGGACACATGGGCCTGTCTCTGCCATGCAGGGTTTCTGATTTATGCAGGGAGTCTGCATTAACTGTGCCCTTGGCCAAACATTCCAAATTCTTTAGGCATAAAGATTTTCTAAAGGGGCTTGGGGCCCTTCCAGGGCTTAACAGTTTCTGTTTATGCCCCATGCAGATATCTATTTGTATCTGATTTTTATATATTCCCCAAAGAACTTTTCCAGCATCTTAGGGGAGGCCTGTCCCTCGCAGCCTGGCTGGATTATTGGGAATCTTCTGGTAGACACGCCTCGCACTGCTGGCATATGGAGTGTCCTCCCACCACCGTCTGTCCTTCCCTGGTGTCTTGCATGCTGAAGGGCCGAGGGTGGAGTGGGGCTTTTTGTTTTGTTTTTAAATAAGGGCAACATGGGTAAACAGAGCGGTGTTTCTGGTGCCATTGGGGAGGGCCAGGACCCCACATTCCGGCTCCATGACGACAGCCTGTTTCGTTGCCGCTTGCTGGGCTGTGGGCAGCAGCAGTTTAGACAGAGACAATAGTGGCTCTGTTGAAATGCTACTGCCGGGCTCCAGCAGAATGCATTTTAATTGCACATTTTCTACCCTGAAATCTGTGGGATCTGATGGCCCACTCCTCATTTGTTCATTTTCTCTTTGCGGCTGGCTTAAGAGCCAAGTTATTGCATCTCTTTTTCCTCCTCTGTCTACTGTTAGCAGCCTCGTGGGGGAAAATGGTATTTCCAGCCTGGAGGTGATTTGCATTTGGGTGACTGGGAATGGTGAGAGCAGGGCTGGGGTGGGACGCTGAAGGGGGCTGGGAAACATCCCCATAGCCTGGACTGGAGTGTCACTGTAAGGTGAGGAGCAGTAGGTGCTCCAGGAGGTGCTCTTCCCCTGGGACCAGGGCTGCCTGGGAGTCAGAGCACTGGCTCTGAAGTCAGACCAACTGGGTTGGAATCCCAGTGGCAACACTTCCCAACTGAGCCTCTCCGTGCCTCAGTTTCCTCATCTGTAAATTGGGGATGATAATAACAGTGCCTAACTCATAGGATTATTGTGAGGATTAAATTAATTTCACATATATAACGTGCTAAGGATAATACCAGGCATATAGTGAACACCTGACAAGTGCATTTATCACAGCATTATGTCATTTTATGTCTTGGTCATCATCATTACATTGTGCTGCAAGGGCCTCATCTGAGATTGCAAGAGGAACAGAGCAACATTCTTTCTGAAACGCAGATTTGATTTTGTCACTCCTTAACTTAGACAACCTTAGCAAGTCCACTGACCTCTCTGCCTAAGGAGAAAGGAACTTGTATATTGAAGGCCTACTGTGTGCTAAGTGCCAGGCCCTTGGTGTACCTCTGGTCATTTAGATTAGGTCCAAAGTTGAGATTGATATTTGAGACCCTTCATCACTTGGCCCTATTTTGCTATTTTTCCCTCCCTTCCCCCCAAAAAACCAAACCAAACAAAAACATAACTGTTGCAAAGAACAGCTTGTTCTTCTCTGATGTCTTTCAGCTTTTATCCTTCATGCCTTTATGTGTGTTCTGCCTTTGCCAGGATTGCCCTGTGGGAGGTGGCTGTGGATCCAGGGAAACAGCCTGGACCAGGGGAGTGTTCGGGGATTCCCTAACCACCATCCCTTGTGGGCCCAGCCTGCATGAGAGCCCACTTGGCAGGCTCTCTCTATGGGGCTGGCTCCGGTTTGAATCTTGGCTCCACCAATGTGTGGCCCTAGACGTGCCCTCATAGTAGCACTGGTCTCATAGGCTTGTTGAGGAGCTAATCCACGTGAAGCATTGAGAACAGTGTCTTACATGCTGTGAGTGCTCAACAGATATTAGCTGTTCTTGTGATTGAAGTTCTTCCCAAAGGCCTGATGTAGCATTTTCTGTTTTGAGCATCTTTTTTTCTAAGCTTAACATTGGACTGAGTTTCTTTGGGGGGAAATGGGAATTAAAGAGGTTCTGTGGATCAGGGAGGTCTAAGCAGGGGTCCCTTTGTCCTGACTTGCACTTCCTATGGCTGTTGGCCATGGCTGTGGGTCCTTGCCGTTTCTGCCTCCCTCCGGGCTGCCTGTGGCAGGACACCTTGCTTCTTAGCTACTGACTGTGCTCCCCAATATGGCCACTCCTTGTGGTGCCAGCTGAGTGACTGGAGACCCAGCCTGTGTACACACACCTGCTTGCTTAAGATGGATTTGCCTATCCGTTAATGGGCCACTAGGTGGCCAAATGACGAGAAATATTTATAGACTAAAGAGAATTGCTCTGACGCGAGATTAGCCAGATAAACCAGTCTGCTCAAGAAGGGGGAAATATATATTTTTTTCATCTTGCTGTCTTTATAGGGCTAAGTTCTTAAAGTTGGAGTATCTTGCAAGTTTATCTCAGTGAAAACAACGAAAATGTGAAATGCCTTAGAAAGAATAAGAGAAAAAAGAGTGGAAAGTTTTACTTTCAGGGAGCTATGCTAATGTATGGTTCATGCCACCCCAGTTCTCTGATTATTGGGCTTAATCGTCAGGAGAGCTGGGTCATCACCCTCATTCTGTCACTCACTGTGTGACCTTAAGCAAGTTGGGTCTCAGATTCCATATCTGTAAAGTGGGAATAACCACTTTTTCCTGAAGGTGGGGCTGGGGCTTCACTCTGAAGGTGGTGGGGTTGGGGCAGAATAACTTGCGGCACTGGAGTAATCAGGTTGGTAAATTACAAATCTCGTTCTGAGGGCGGGCGGGGAGGGAGATGTACCGGAGAACTCCTGTGCTGGTCTAAATGAGAGATGGTGTGAGCCTGAACTGCTGGTGGGGGGTGGGGGAGAAAGAGAGGAGGCATATTTGTATATATACATGTGTATGTGCGTGTTTATATGGATATGCTTTGGGAAAGGGTAAAACTCTATATATGCGCATTGGATGGTTTCATCATTTATTGAGATAATCAAAAGTACAGACACTCAGCAGTTCTAGCACTATGACTCCATTGTTCCAAGGCAGTAAGTAGACAAATTGCAGAAGTACATGTATAGGAATGTTCATTGCAGCCTTGTTTATAATAATAAGAAATTACAAACAACCTAACTGGCCATCAATTAGGAACTGATTAACTAAATTATGGAGTCATGCAACCGTTAAATGATGCTGCAGATCTGTTTTTCTGAATACAGCAAGATATACACACACATCAAATGAAAGAATGGAAAACCACACGTGCAGGTCTACCCTGCTACCCCTTTACCATTATTCTCCATGATTCTAAAGCCCATCAAGGTTGTGTTTGCTGAGGCCTGCTACACCTCTCTTTCCCTGTGGGTGACTTTCTGTCTTGTGTTACTCCTAACTGTTTTGTGTCTGGTCTCTGTGAACAAGGACCATGCCTTGTTCTTGTCTCCTTTGTTTCCCTGGAGCAACAGGAGTAGGTGGCCACTAATTACTGCAGAATTTAATTGAGGGATGTGAACAAAAGCCCTCGTTATCAGCATTAAGTGATATTAAGCTGCAGGCTGATTCTCACTCCCTCTTTACAAAACAGAAACTGTGTCTGGCCCATAAAGAGGCTTTTAAACTAAAGTTATGTTGACAAAGACCTCTTCCTGAGACCTCCCTGCTTGAGGGGAGTCAGAGTAGAATTCAGGCTTTGTTTCCTCTACCTTAGGGAGCCAGCTGGAGGTGAGGGGAAGAGGAGGTGTGCCTGCTGTCCAACCGGTTTTCATGCACAAGATCTGAGCCAGTGGGTTTCTGATGGGGTGGCAAAGGGGGAGAGGGAAGCTTTGCCTCAGGTCTACTGCGTGCTGTGCACCTTATATTATCTTGTTTCATCCTTACAGCAGACTGAAGGTGAAGGAAATACTCCATCTCATTTCACAGACAAGGATACCAAGGATACCAAGAGGCTGAATAACTTGCTTGGGTTGCCTAGCTAGGCATTGATAAAAGCAAGATTTGACCACAGGTTTATCTGCCCTCCAGCCAGTGAGCTTTGCTTTAGCTACCAATGATCCTAGAGCAGCTACTGGGCTGTAGTGTGGGCAGTTGGGCACTGTTACCATGTGGGGTTGGCATGGGGTGGTTGGTGAGGGGTGGGGGCTCTGAGTTGGAGCAGGATGGGAGAAACAGGTATTTATTTCATATCTGCTGGGCATGATGCTGGGCACTGAGGGGACACAGAGGGGAGGGTGACACTGTCCTGGAGAGATATAGCAGGGGTTGGGGAGGGAATAATAGGGGCATAGAAAACAAGAGGTGGAGGGAGTCTGAAAAGGAACAGCCAGTGGGACTGAGGTGGTCTGGGAAGACTTCATCAAGGAGGGAGGGGTGCAAGCAATGGTGTAAAGCTGGAGGGTCTGAGCTGAAGTAAGGGGGGGTTCTTGGAGGTGAGAAGTGAGGGCTTGTTTAGAAAGGGAAGGAGGCTGGTTGGCCTTGGGGACTGCCTGCTTCTCTGGGTGATGGGGGCTGTTGCATGCTTTGGAATGGAGAGTTGACATGGTTGGAAACAGTTTTAGGGTGATTCATATGGCCGTGAGGTAAAGTGTGGAGGGGTGGAGGGAGAGAAGAGGAGGTTGTCTCACCTTTCTAGAATGTTTACCCACATGCAAGATTAGTGGTGAGAGAGGTAGGGATGCCCTGGCTGAGGAGGTCTGGGGGATCTCAGTTCATGACTTGGATGATGTGATGGTTCTGACAGTAGAAGGAAACAGATAGCTGTGGTGAAGGAAGTAGCTCCGTGTCCTGGGGTGTGTAACTGCACACTGCCAGGTGCTCTGCTTAAAGAATAGTTGGCGTGCAAGTGTGCATGCCTATGTCCATTCAACAGTTATTTGTTGAGTGCCTACTGTGGCACGTGAGCTGGGCACATGGTAGTGAGCAAAACAGACATCATCCCTCACCTTGGGTCTGGCTTTGAAAATAAATGTCATATGAGGAAAAAAAAGTGACAGGAAAAACATCTGAACTGCTCTAAGAAAATAGTTTGCTCCGTAGGCTGGTTGTTCTACTAGAGTGAAAGCATTGCTTCTCACTGCACACATATAGTCTTATGCAGCGGTCCCCAACCTTCTTGGCACCAAGGACTGGTTTCACGGAAGACAATTTTTCCATGAACCAGGGTGAGGGTAGGGGGATGGTTTGGGGATGATTTCGCAGCCACTCCCCAGCACTAGCATCACTGCCTCAGCTCTACCTCAGATCATCAGGCATTAGATTCTTATAAGAGGCCTGGAACATACATCCCTTGCATGCGCAGTTTACAGTAGGGTTCACGCTCCTATGAGAGTCTAATGCTGCTGCTGATCTGATAGGAGGTGAAGCTCAGGGGCTGTAAATACAGATGAAGCTTCCAGCTTTGCTGGCTTGCGGGCCACTTACCTCCTGCTTTGTGGCCCTGTTCCTAACAGGCCACCGCAGGTACTGGTCCACAGCCTGGGGGTTGGGGACCACAGTTTATAGAGGAGTCCACAGTTTATAGGGGAGTCTGTGCAGAGCTTGCCCAGAGGGTGGAAGTTTTAGATATCAGCTAGCCCAGCCCCTTAATTAGAGGGGAGCTAAATGAGGCCTCACAGAAGTTGGGGGATTCCTTCCAGTTGCACGGCACTTTCCTGAAAGTCTGTGCTTGTCAGCACTCTGGCCCACACCTTGCTGCCTCTGCTCTGTGGCTGAGCCAGCCTTTCCAGCCTGATTTCTGCCCTTGGGAAAAGGGGCTGGAGGAGAAAAGAGGGGTAGGGTGGACTGTTAGAAACAGAATAAGGAAAACATTTTAAACAAGGCAAGCCACAGAGGAGCACTATCATTTCCTCTGTGGACCAGGGAGGCTCCAAATCAGGAGTTCAAAGAGGCTTTGGCTAACCTCAGATCTTTGCCAGTTTCCTAAGGTTCACAGCTCACTCCCAGGGCTTATTTCTGAAGGCCCAGGTGGTAGGGAGATGCCACTCACATTAGAAGGCCAAATACCCTGAGAAATTTCAGAGGCTTTCGTTTGAGCCTTGGAACTCTGGCCAAATAGCCCCTGATATGGTTGCAGCCTCAGATCCATTGATGGGTACCTATACCTGGCAAGGCCTGGGCCCCAGGGAATGGAGGGAGGCAGACAGTGAGTGTGGCCCTGTCCTGAGGTGGGGGCCAGCTGGCCCACAAGCAGCAGTGCTGAATCTCAGCATGAAATGAGTCCTAGAATGGAGACCCACACACAATACTTCGCTAGCCGGAAGGAGGATGTAATTTTGGCTGGGTCTTTTAAGGTGGCAAAATTGAAGCTTTACTCCAAGCATTTTTTAAAATTACTTTTTATATTATAAAGTTATTTGCATTCCTTTTTTTTTTTTTTTTCTTTTTCGAGACAGGGTCTAACTATGTTGCCCAGGCTAGAGTGCAGTGGTGTCGTCATAGCTCACTGCAACCTCAAACTCCTGGGCTCAAGCGATCCTCCTGCCTCAACCTCCCAAGTAGCTGGGACTACCAGTACACACCACCATGCTTGGCTGATTTTTCTATTTTTTTGTAGAGATGGGGTCTCACTATGTTTCTCAGGCTGGTCTTGAACTCCTGGCCTCAAACGATCCTCTTGCCTCAGCCTCCCAAAGTGCTAGGATTACAGGTGTGAACCATCACGTGTGGCCTACATTCAGTGTTATAAATCTAGATAATGCAGATAAGCAACAAGAGGAAAATAAAAATCCCTTGTAATCCTATCACCTAGAGATAATCACCATTAACATTTTCTTGTCTATCTTTATTTGTCTATGTATATGTATGTGTGTTTTAACAAAAATGGGATAATACAGTATACACTATTTTGTATTTTTTCACTTAACTATCCATTCACCTCTCAGTATCTGGGGGATTGGTTCCAGGACCCCTGATAAATACCAAAATGCTCACGTTTCTTACAGTTTGCCCTCCGTATCCACAGGTTCCAATACCGAACCCATGAATATGGAGGGCTGACTGTATATTGGGAAAAATTTCTTTGTTGTTAATTAACATTTACCTCATTAGTTTTAATGGCTGCATATCACAGTTGTATCATGATTTACCTAATTGTTACTGGATAAGATTTTGGGAAGTTGATTTCCAAAAGATAGTATCTTTTTTTTCTTTTTTGAGACAGAGTCTCACTCTGTTGCCTGGGCTAGAGTGCCGTGGCATCAGCCTAGCTCACAGCAACCTCAAACTCTTGGGCTCAAGCAATCCTACTGCCACAGCCTCCCAAGTAGCTGGGACTACAGGCATGTGCCACCATGCCCAGCTAATTTTTTCTATATATTTTTAGTTTTCCGGTTAATTTCTTTCTATTTTTTAGTAGAGATGGGGTCTTGCTCTTGCTCAGGCTGGTCTCGAACTCGTGAGCTCAAACAATCCACCCACTGTGGCCTCCCAGAGTGCTAGGATTATAGGTGTGAGCCACTGCACCCAGCCTAAAAGGTAGTATCTTTATTGTGGTAGTAAATGCATGCTTATGCTGAGTTAAAAAAAAAAAAATCTCAAAAGATTACATACTGTATGATTTCATTTGTATAAAATTCTTGAGATGACAAAATTATAGTGATGGAGAACAGATCAGTAGAGGATTCAGGGGAGGGTGTGTTTCTTTGAAGTGAGAAAACTATTCTGTCCTGATTGTGGTGGGTGCATACACAAATACATACATGTGATAAAATTTCATAGAACTACACATACACACACACACACACACACGAGAATGTATAAAAACCAGTGAAATTCCTATGAGGTCTGTAGTTTAGCTGATGGTATCACCATGTCATCTTCCTGGTTTTTGATATTATAATTGCACTAAGAACTCTCTGAACTATTTTTAATTGAGTTTAAGATTTTATTTCAAAATAAAATATTTAAAACAAATAAATAATACCTGCTTGTTGAGTAACAGTCACACTGTAAAAAGTGTGCAATGGTCCTTTGATGGGGGAAGGCCGAGGAGGGGCCCCTATAGGCTGAAGCCCTAAGGGGCCTGGCCACAGCAGGAGAGTCTTGGGGTGTCTGAGAGTGAGGAGGACTGGGCTGGCTACAGGGGAAAGTGAGAGATGAGGCAGGAGTGGTGTCACCCTGACTGAGCCTTGCCAGTGTGACACAGTGGATGGGGAGGAAAACTCAGGCCGAGTAACTAGAGGGCAGGGTGGTGGCATGGTAGGACGTGGACATGAGGCACACAGGGTGTGCTCAAGGCCCACGGCCTGGCACGGGAAGCAGGTGCTCAGTGTAAGTTCCTGATCCTCATGTCCCACCTGCTCGGGATGGATGCTGCCTGTTCATCCTGCATTCTGTCTGCACGTTGGAACCATCTGTTGTGCTGCCAATGCTGTTGATGCCCAGATCTCACCCCACAGCCGAATGAGAATCTCTGAGCTTAGGGCCCCTGGCTGTATTTTCTTTTAAGTCCACCACTGATTTTAATGAACGTTTGATTGGACCATAAGCGTCTAAGTTGGTTCTTTTGCCCCATGACTCAGCACAGTACATGCCTTTTAGGGGGTGGCAAAAAGAGAAACTTCTCTTCTCTCTTGCATGTTTTGCCCTGCTGCTGCCATGGGGGGAGAGTTTGAGGCAGTTACATGCTGGTGTGAAGGGGCTTGATCTGGGGGCTCCCCTCAGTGGTCCCTGCCCACGTTGAGTCTGATGTCCGTGTGCTGGTGATCCTTTAGCTAGAGTTCTGACCCCACATCTCTTTACGTTGTGTGGGACACAATTCCTAATGTTGAACACTGCAGTTGATGGCTTTCTAGTGGCCCAAGTCCTTGCCCATCCGAGGGAGGGGCTGGAGGGCAGTGTAAGAGGGCTGACTTGGGGCTTGGCCAGTGCCTGGGATGAGAGGGAGACCATAATATTCTCTATATTCCCTTGGTGTTGTTAGGTCATCAGGTGCTTCAGACATAGGCCTGCCCAGGCCTCACAACAGACTTGTAAGACAGATGGGCCAGAAATGGAGAAAAAGGGAAACAGAGACTCTGAGAGGGTCTTTGACACAAGGAAGGAGCAAGTCAGAGTCAAACCTCTCCCTTCTGAAGACTAGTCTACTTTCCATAAAACCATCTAGGTCCATGGATTCGCTGCAGGCCTTGGGGTTTATGCCTCTTTAGGAAATCCTTTGTTTTATTATGGCAGGGTGTGTGGTTACTGGCCAGAAGGATTCTATAATGTTTTACAGGCACTTATGAAAATGCAGCAGCTGAATCACAGCACATGTATAATTGTATTGGTATTTTAATGCCCAGTCATCAGAATGTTTGGAGGTGTTAGAAGGAGGCAAGATTTTAAAATGTGCCTTTAGCTGCATTTTTATCCTGATGATGCTTCAAATATTTAATATGTCCATTCTTTCTACCCTCTCAATTTCCAGTGTCTTCTCCATCTCCACATCTCTCATGCTCTCTTGTCTGGATAAACCCTGAAAATCAGTCACTTCCATTTAAATCTCCAGCCTTTAACATCTTTCCTGAGTTCCAGAGAAACATTTTCCAAAGCCTAAAATACTTGACTGACTTGGTTATCTCACTGGAACCTGAGTGGTAATAGACATAGTGGTTGTGGTTGTTGTGTAGTAACAACAAGCTTACATTTATTGAGTGTATCCTACAGCTCAGCACTTGGAATTCATGTAAGCTCAAAGGGTTGCTGAGGAGATTAAATATTTCTCTTTCAGAAATCAAGCCAAATTAAAAACTCCTAGCACTCACTGGTTAAATTAGTCATGATACCTCTGTACAGTGAATTACTATGCATCTGTTAAAAATAGTTCTGTAAAATATTGACTAAGGATATGGAAAATGTTTCCTATATATTAGTAGATAAAAGAAAATTATAAAACAGGCTGGCATTTCGAGGTTCTCAATGAATGTTTAAATTTACCTGCAAACAAAACAATACTGTCACTCACCTCATTTTATTGGTGAGGAAATTGACTTGCCTAAAGGTCATGCAGAATTATGGATCTGGCTCTTTTGAATTAAGAATCTAGTGCTTTCTTCACCATACTCATCTGCTTCTATTAAAAAATAGCAAATAAGATATTCTGTAATCAAGGGCCAATTGCTATGTTCAGATCAGAAAAGACAGGTGAGTCGGGGAGACCGGTTTGACACCCACGTTACTTTGTTTGCATAGCTCTTTATAGTTGGCAAAGCACTTTAAAGCATATGTAACTTTTCCCTGATTTTAAAAAGACTACGTATTTATTATATAATTAGGAAAACAAAGAAAGGCCCCAAGAAAGAAAAAATATTTATAATCCTGCAGAGGTAATCATTATTAACATTTTTTTCCTTTTTTATTGCAAGTATAAATTTTATAAACTCAGGATCATGTTGTACATATGGTTTTGATTTTGCTTCTTTAATCTGTTATAGACATTTCCTCTCATCATTTTGTTCTTCTGCAACATGGTTTCCAGTGGCTGCACAGTATCTAGTTTTTGTAATTGATTCTCAATTGTTGGACATTAGGTTGTTTCTAATTTTTTTCATTATTATGAATGATGCTGTTGTGTTTATGAATATCTCTGGTTGTTTCTTCAAGATAATTCTTAGAAGAGTCATTGATGGGTCCTGGGATATCAGCATCTACTAATACACTCTACATTTTCTCTTTTGAGCCTTAAAAATAATATCGTGAAGCTGGTGGGGGAGGGATTATTATCCCCATTGTACAGATTGGAAGCTGAGGCTTAGAGAAGTTGCCATTTGCATAAGATAAGAAACCACTTTAGAGTGAGAAAGGGAATTGCTTTATCCAGTGAGTCTGAGGGAATGGAGGAGGAGGTGGGTTCAGATTCATCTGTTTTGTTATATTATTCAAAGTTCCCAGAAATTCCCCTTTCTGCAACCTCCACTGGTGTCTTGAGTCTGCCCTCCAGCCCCACACAGAACAGGTTTTCTCCTTTTAAGTATTTGAAGAGTCTCCCATGTAGCTCTAAGTGTTTTCTTTTCCAAGTTAAGTCATTCTTGTTCCCTCATGAAACATGGCTTTTAGTTTACTCACTGTCTTTGACACCACTCTGGGCATATTCTGCTGTATTAGTAATCTTCTTAAAATGTGTGTATTAGTTAGCTCTTCAGGTTGGAAGTAACAGACGCCCAACTCAAACTAGCTTCAACACAAAACGAAATATATTGGTTCCAGTAACTGGGAATTACGAGGGTATACCTGGCCTGGCCTTGGCACTATTGGGCCCTAGAGCTCAAAGGGCATTTTGAGGGCTCTGTTCTCTCTCCTTCTTTCAATTCTGCCAACCCCCTTGTCAAGAAAGGGAGATGTTCACTCTCCCAGGTCGCTGCTTGGATCACAGGCCCACCCTGGGGGTGGGGCATGGTGGCTGACAGTTGCAACAGAACAGTATGGGAGATGTAACTTCCACCAGTGAAGGGATGTGTGTCAACAGTGCATGCCCTCCTTCATTCATGTTGTGATATGTAGAATTGAACACAGTATGCTGGTTGGTGATTGGCCAGCTCAGAATAGCGTGGGAATGTCATCTCTCTTTCTCAATATTATACTTCTATTAATGCAACTTAAAATCAACATAGGTTCTTTATTAAGATGTAATCACATTACATCAAGTGCTGCTGCCCAGCTTGCCTCTCTACTTTTGTACGGCTTTTGCTGGGAGATTTTGGACTCAAATTTAGGTCTTTAAGCTCATCCTTTTTAGATTTCATATGGCTGTATTGGGTCCAGAGAATCAGTGCGTTGAGATCTTTTAGCCCTAATTCTGTCATCTGGCTCCTGCTTCTCCCTCCCAGCTCAGAGCGCTCTGCAGTCAGGTGACAGGATGCAGTTGACATCTGGGGGTGGGGATGGGAGATGGCAAAGTGAGACAGCTCCAGACAGTCAGCTGCCTCAAAAGAGCCAGAATATTTTCCCATCTCCTCCCCTCACCCTGAAACCTTCCTGGTTTCCTTTGCGTGGCCCATGAGGTCAGCTTCCTGGGTTCATTGTATATTAAAGGTCACCAGGAAGGGCATCAGGCAGTCTGATTTTCTACTGAGGCCCAAATGGACTTGACTTGAAGTAGGAAAGATCCAGGTTAGATATGAAGACCTTCTGGGCATAGGTGGGTAAGGGAGGCATCTTAGAGAAAGCAATAGTCGATCCATTTCTAGAGGCTGCCAGGCACTAGTATGTTCCTGAGATGTCTGCAGTGGTGTAGGATGTCAGGCAGGGGATTGGAAATCTCTCTGAGCCTTATTGAGTTTGCAGGTCAATCATGCCAGCCTTTGCATGCGGGTGCTGTTGGTGGTGGTGGCAGGGGTCATGGGTATGCTGAGTGGCTTTTGGCCTCTATTGCTCTATTGAAGACTCCAAACTGTGTTGTTCAGCTGCAAAAACAGTTTTATTCTTTTGTAAGCAGGAAGCACAAAGCAGCCCTTCAGAGAGGGTGGGTAGGCATGCAGCAGTTCTGGCAGTGTGTTGCGTTAATCAGATACAGCACAGGGTGAGCCACCCCAGATGGCCTGGAGGGAACAGCTGGACAGCAACATCCAGAGGACCCTGGAGAACAGAGGGCAGTGGGAGTAGCCTTGCTGTGGAAGGCCCTGAGTCCACAGACAGTGGCCGGGAGGAGGCCTGATCTAGCACTGGCTTGCCCATGAGTTGAGGTTGAGCAGGAGTGGGGTTGGAGAGCAGCCTTTTCCATGTGGCCCATTGTGGAGCCTCGTGCGTGTGCTGTGTGTGTCTGTGTCTAGAGCTGAGTCAGGAGCAGTTTCCCTTGTGGTGTTTTGGAGGTGAGGGTGGCAGATCTCTGCTGATGAGAGTTAGGGATGTGTGAGGCTGCCTCGCTTCAGTGTGGATTTGCCAAACCCCTCGATGTTTTGGCAACCCGTCCCTTGACACCTAGGTGACTCCCTGTGGATAGAGCCCATCAGCTATCTGTTCCCTCTGCCTGCACCAGATCCCAGTTGGGGTTTGGGTTTTGGCTTGGGCTAAGTGGGGTTCTGTTTGTTCTTCCTGCCCCTCCCCTTATTCCTCTCTCTTCTTTCCTCTTTCCTTCTCTGCAGGCCTCCTTTCCTCTTTCCTATATGCCCTGATCCCCCCTTCCACACTCAGGGAGGCTGGGGGTAGATAGACGGGGAATGACTTCCTCATCTTTGGATGGCCCCCTCCCCTCTTTTTGGCCTATAGATCTAAAGAAAGGTCTCGGATCCAGTGCTGAGGTTGGCTGGTGAGAGGTGTGTAGGGTGAGGCAGCAAACTGGCAAGTCTGCGTGTCACATGAGGGTGCCTGAATTGCTCTGGTGGGGGGGAGGGCACAGGACAAGGGACTGTCTGGGGCTTCTTCAGAGCTCCTGGCCTGTCCACTAGAGGGACCTGGTGGAGGGAGGCAAGGTGGGGGTAGTGGGTGGTGGGCTTTTCTCTCTTGGATTTGGGGTGCCATGGGGCCCAGGACTCCCTGGCAGGAGGTGACTTGTGCCCACACTGTGGCTTGTGAGGGGTGGGCCCCAGGGATAGAGAGGCTTGTGGCATTAAGCAGAGCTGTTTTCTTCCTTCCCCTTCCCCAGCCTGGCAGAGAGGCATACGTTGACCAGCACCGCCTAGACCTTAGCTACCCAGCTGAGGGGCGATTTTAATCACCCAGATTTTTGCTTATCTTTGCTATAGGATAACAGAAGCCAGCTTGGGAAAATCCTGTGTTGTCTGGGGAGGAGGGAGGCACGGGAGAGAGGATTAGTTGAGGTTTGCCCTAATGGAATGTTTTCTGTGCTGTTCTGGGGGTTGCTGGCAAAATTGTATTTTAATGGGAATGTTCTTTTCTAAACTTTAACTAGCAAAGCCACAAAAGCATTTGCCCGTTAATAATGTACCTGGTAAGTTGCTGACCTGAAATTTAACAGCCAATTTGAAAAACAAGGTAGGGAATTTAGAAAATAAGACATCAAGAGCATATATGTCCCAGAATGATTTTTGCATTTCTGTTGGAATCAGTGATTTTTGTGCTGACTGGGAGGGTTTCAGTGGCCCTGTATCATTGGTGGCCTTTCCTGGAGGCCCTGATGCTGGCTCCTTGTCACTGAGAAGTAATTTAATGTGCATCTCATTTGTAGATGAACCGGGAAGCCATTTTGCCACTTTGTGAAGCCATAAGGCTGGGGCAGCTGTTCGCGAATGGGATAGCCCAGTGAAGGTGGCCGCGGTGAAAAGGGGGCCGTGGCATGCGACAGAAATAAAACCCTCATGGCCGGAGAAGGGTGGGGCTCACTGAAGGAGCAAAGCAGGGAGTAGAGTTTCTGCTCCATTATCTGAGATGACAAAGTCCTTCTGCAGAGTTTGCTCTGGGAAAGAGAAAAGGTTACAAAATAATCTCTGAATGGAAAATTTAAGGAAACTGAAACAAAGGCTCCACTTGGATTCTGAGTGGTGTTTGTTACTGTAAGAGATTGGTACCTTTTGTTAGAGGCCCTGGATCTCGATCAGGCCCTCTCTATTGTAAGCTCCCAGTGTCACTTTTGTACCCTGGCTAGTGACTCCAGACGTCCCTGAGCCTTGCTGGTTCTTCCTGGTGCCCTGGCAGGCTTATAGTTCACAGTGTGGCCCCTGGAAACGAGCTCCACAAGGGTGGACTCTGCCTGACTTTGTCCTTCAAGGTGCCTGATGCTGGTGGTTGCCCAGTGGATGTTTGTGGAATGCATGGGGTGGTGACTTATAACCGTATGCAGCATGAACACACACACCCCCGTGCCTCTCGTCCTGCCCCCGAGTCTGTCCTCACTCTCCAGCTCCATCCAGGGTTTTCCTTCTCCTGTCTTTATATCTTCAATCCTACCAGTTTTGTTATTAATAGAAGAGCTAGTATGTGCCAGGCAGATATTGCACTGAGTGCTTTTATGTGGACTCTCTCATTTACTCCTCATAGCCACCCTTTGACATAGGTGCTAGTGTTATTATGTTGTCATTTTGCAGATGAAAAAACTGAAGTCAAAAATGATCAATTAATTTGCCACAGAAGTTGATGGTGATACCACTGCTCACCCACAGGGATCTTTGATTCCAAAGCTGAGGTCCTAACTTCTAGGCTACAAACTTCCCTTTTCTGGGCCCTATAAGACACACACACACATATTTAAAAAGCTGATATACAAATAAACATGAATAGATGTTCTACTGTTTTCTTCCTGAACTACAGTGGGTCATCTTGAGCACTTCAGGATTGAGTGCTGTGCACGCTGGTCTCCTCCCAGTTATCTGACGAATGCGCTACTATTGCAGCCCAGCACCCTATGAGAGAGGGCACCCCTGGCTGGGCCCTCCAATTTTAAATGCTCTGATTTTCAGAAGAAGGCAGGCCCTACCCTTCCAGCCCTCATGCTTTTTGCCTGGAGGTTTACCAAAGTGAATGGAACCTAGGGTGAAACTCTGCTATTACGGTTGCAGTCCTTTGCTATTAGTATTATTATCTGGGAGTCCTTCAGTCAGCCCCAACAGCTTGCAGACATCCTGGGGTACAAGGGAAAGGCCATTTCCTGGGGCTCGAGTACAGCTCAAGGACTGGTGGGGACATGGAGAAATTGGAACTCTTGTGCATTGCTGGTGGGAATGTAAAATAGTGCAGCTACTATGCAAAATAGTTTAGTGGTTCCTCAAAAATCTACACAGAATTACCATATGATCCAGCAATTCCACTTCTAGGCATATACACAAAGGGATTGGCAGGGGTTCAGACAGACACTTGTACACCCAGGTTCATTACAGCATTATTCACGATAGCCAAAAGGTGAAAAGAACCCAAATCTCCATCACCAGATGAATGGATAAGCAAAGTGTGTTATATACAAACAATTAAATATTATTCAGCCCTGAAAAGGAAGGACATTCTGACACATGCCACAACATGGATGAACTTCAAAGACATTACACTAAGTGAAATAAGTCAGTTACAAAAAGACAAATATTGTATAATTCCACTTATAAGAGATACCTAGAATAGTCAAATACATAGAAACAGAAAGTAAATTACAGGTTTTCAGAGACAGGGAGGAAGGAGAAATGGGGAGTTGTCACTCACTAATAGTTATAGCATTTCTGTTTAGGGTAATGAAAAAGTTTTAGAAACAGCGTCTTGCAACATTACAAATATGATAAAGTAAGAAAAAACCTAAAAAAGCCAGATGCAGTGGCTCACACCTATAATCCTGGCACTTTGGAAGGCTGAGACAGGAGGATTGTTTGAGTCTAAGAGTTTGAGACCAGGCTGGGCAACATAGTGAGACACCATCTCTAAAACAAATTAAAAATTAGCCGGGTGTAGTGGTGCACGCCTGTAATCTCAGCTACTTGAGAGGCTGAGGTGGGAGGATTGCTTGAGCCCAGGAATTCAAGGTTGCAGTGAGCTGTGATTGTGCCTCTGTACTTCAGCAACAGAGCAAGACCCTGTCTCTTAAAAAAAAAGAAAGAAAAAAAAAAAGAAGGAAGCAACAAGATGAGGCTGGGGCCCGGGGTGGAGGGACAGATAGTTAATTCTTTTGTCTGAATGTGGTGTACCTACTTATCAGATGCCAGGCTGTCCCTATCCCTGTGGACACCTGCTGTGGACATTAGAGCTGCTAGAACGGGACACCTGTGGCCACACCTTGGCTGTTCTAACTGGCTGTACAAATAGCTCTCCTGGCCCCCTAGGGGACATGGTCATCAAGATTTAGGCCATGAAATAGGGCCGTTTGTTCCCCCCTTGCCCCTCTCCCTAGTCAGCTGACGACAGCTCTGGTGCCACAGCCCCGCACCCTGTGATGGAGGACATGCCTCCCTGGTGCTCCATTGTCAGGGCGCTCTGATTTTCAGAAGCAGGTAATGGCTTTTCTCTGAGGGTTGGAATCGTGAAGTAGGGCAAGATAGGTTTCTTTGGAGTTAAATTTAGGGCTTAAAATCTAGAGGTGGCTGAGTAAAGCTGAATTGAACTCCTACCCCACCATCAAAAAGGGGGAGAAAAAAAGTCCTAAATTAAGCAAGGTGTAAGGAGCCCACAGATACCGCATCCAAACTGGAACACTTACCTCTAAAAATAAAAGATGCTGAAATCTGGAAGATGTCAAATACGGTTAACTGGTCAGGTGCTTGCTTCTCTGCTTTTCTGTTGTCACCACCCTTGTTCCAGTCCTGGAGCTGCACAGGATGGCATAGTGTCTCTTCCAGGGATGCTGTACTATGTACAACACCTTGTCTTTTCATAGTACATCCTGGGTCAGGGAGGGGAAGGCCACCCAGGCTACAGATGGGGAGGCTGAATCCAGGAGAGGCCTTGGCAACTGTCCCTAGTGTCACGGTCTGTCCCCTACTCCTCATTACCCCTTTTGCAGGGCATGAGTTCACTGTGATTGTCCTGGGATAGGAGGAGCAAGTATGCAGTTGCCTCTCTTGTATCTTCAACTCAGAACCCCCCTTGGTGCCACCTAATACCCAAGGCACCAGTGACCAGACCCTACATCTTGGGCACTGTGATTTTTCTTGTTGCTCCTGGGTGTTGGGCAGACCAGGGTGCGTGAGAGGTTCTCAGAAACACAAGTTCAAGGGAGGCTCCCCAAGGGCCACATCAAGGTTACTGTAGCCACAGGCAGAATTTGAGTTTGCAGAGAGAGAGGACTTACGGTTGTTTTGGGGAGCGAGTGTTGCATAGTGAAGAAAATAACCACAGCTAGAAGAAATTGGGCACTTTCTGCACATTGAGCCTGTCTCCAAGGGTCTTTATACAGGTGATCTCACAATAACCCCCTCAGGGGAACACTGATAATGCCCATTTAGAGTGAGAAAAACATAGGCTAGTATCCGCCCCCCCCCCCCCCCCCCCCCCCCCCCCCCGCCCACCAGGGTCATACAGCCAACAAGAGGCAAAGACGGGATTTGAACCCAGGCAGTGTATGTCTCCAGGGCCTGTGCACTGCCCTACCCTTTCCATCAGTTGCTTCTCCCAAAGCCACAGGGCTGCTTCCTCCTCTAGGGCACAGGGCCCTGCTGCTCCTCCCACTGCCTCCTTTTTTGGAAAGAGAACAGATTAAAGGTTGCCCTATTTTCCCGCCATTTACTCCCCTTCTGGAGTGGGGGTAATGTCAGCCCGATTTTGTCATGCAGACTCCCGCTTTATACCTGGTGCGTTGTAGTTGGGCCCAACAGGACATTTTCACAAAGCACCTACTGCGTGCCAGCTCCTTCCATTGGTGTTTCATTCATGTTATCTCAGCAGCAGCCAGTGAGGTAGGTAGATCCCAATTTTCAGGTGAGAAAACTGAGGCTCAGAGAGGTGAATGACTTGTTTAAGTTTAATAGCTAATTAATGGCAGAACCCTAATTTGATCTCAGGAAAATCTGACTCAAAAATCCATGACCTCCCCATCCTCTCCCAGGAGACCACAGCGGGGCTGCGATTACCTTCCACGCTCACACATGCTGGCTCTGCCAGCATCCTGTCTCCCACTTTGATGATGCCAGGGTGGGTGTGAGGACCAGGAGTGAAACAACATATGTCCCCTTCTGGGGAAGATGCTACCTGGGGAGAATGACGGCTCAGGATGCCCCCCTCTGGGCATGGCTGGGGCGGGTGCAGGGCTGGAGGGCCTCTTTTCTGGGCCACTTCTCCGATTGCCGGTAGCCGGTAATTGTAAACTCTCCGGCGCTCTCAGCCGTCTGGTTGGAAGCCGAGGGAGGCTGAGAGCCTTTTAGGGACCAGGGCAGGTGTGAGAAGCAGGTCCTCTGGCCCTCTCTGAGACTTCTCCTCTGATGAGCCAAGCACAGCCTGGCGTCAGGACCACCTCAAGCTGCTGGGGGGCCTTTCTGCAGCGCTTCCTGGCTGAGTAGCCAAGATTCTGTCCTTTCTTCCGGAGCCTCGGTCATCCTAGTGAGTGGCAGAGAAACCAGCTGGGGATGGGTGCGGTTCGGGGACTTCACTGAGGAAACTTCACTGAATGACCTGATTTTTCTAGAACTTGAGGGCTTTGTGTTTTGGATTTGGAGAAAGCTGATAATGAGGAATGTTTCGGAGAATACAGCTCCTCAGCCAGTGGCCTCCCTAGGGCACAAGGGGCTGTGGCCTTCCTGGAGGGGCAGGGCGGGGAGTTGCCTGCCGGTTCTGTTCTTGGGGTGGACACACAGGCAGGGTGGGAGTGGAGGTGGTGAAAGGAAGCTGGAAGTTTGAGGACAGGTTTGGGTTCAAGGAGTTGGCAGGTAACTGGAGAGAGCTGCTTTCTCTTCCTGGGCCAGCCCCCTGTGTGCCGCAGTGTCCCCATCTGCATGTTGGGGGTGACGGTCCCTCATGGCAGTGTTCCTGCCCTGAGGCATTGGGAGGCCTCAGTGTGGGGTGTAGCTGTTACAGTCTTTGTTGTTTGTTATTTATTATTTAAGTACCTCTCCTGTGGCTGAGCAGGGCCTTGGGGGTGGAGTATCACCTTGGGCTATGGGTCCTCTTTCTCGCTTCACCCTGCAGTCACCTGTTTGTAGTTAGCACCTACTGCTTATGTGGGGCACTGCGCTAGATGCTTCACATGGGTTAGTCGTGGAGGCTGAGGAGCCTTCCTGGAACTCCTAGGGAAACATTTCCCTATCTCATGACTCGGGCAGTGCTTGTTTCTGCCAGCTGGGGCAGGGGGTGGGAGGTATGTCCCCTTCTCCCTCACACTCTCCTCCTGTCCTTCTCCCCTTGTTCCCTACTCAGATCTCAGGAGACATTTGAGTAAATACAGGGGCAATTTGGAATCCAGATCTTTGGTGGCATCTCATCTCACTCCTGATTCCTGGCCCAGCCCGAGCTCCTTGGTGCCCATGCCTCCTGCTTTGGGTGTCAGACACTTGGGGACAGTAGCATGCTTCTCCAGGACTGGTGGGACTTGAGGCTGTGACCTGGCTTCAGAAGCAGGGGCCCCAGTGGCTCTGCATCCCGGACAAAAGGGAACATGAGTCAGCATCCGAGAGTGAAGGGCCACAGGGACTGAAAGGAAGGTGGCCCAAAGTGGAGAGGGAAGCCGATTCGCAGCAAGGAGCATAGGAGAGTGTGAGAGCGAGTGTGGATATGAGGGAGTATGTGTGCGTACGCACGCTGCCTGGGTAGGGGACAGGACCTGCCATCACTCATCTCCTGGTCTGTCAGTGCGTCCCTTGAGGGCAGTAGGTTTTAACTCTGAAAAATCCACCAGCATCACGTGGGCTCCTTCCCCTGGACTTGGCCTGGGGAGGCAGGCACCTGGCACCTGTGCGGCGTGGCCGGGGGGCGGGGGGAGGGTGGCAGGTGGGCAGGTGGGCAGGTGCAGTCCTCTGTGGCTGCAGAGGGGAGCCCTCAGTTCCCTCCAGGAGCCAGGTTTTATGGGAGAGCTTTAGCCAGGAACCACACACTGATAAAGAATGTTTTCATTCTCAGGGGCGTTAATTAACACAGATTAGATTTCAACTGAGTGGGCCTTTTGTTGCCCTGTCTTTCTAATCAAGGTGGTTTCAGTACTACCGTGGTTTCACTGAAGCAATTCAGGTTCATTACTTTCCCCTGTTACTACTGTGGGTATTCAGACCTGATGTTACTTCTTATGGCCCCACTTGGTTCCGTTTTTCAGACTTGGTTTATAACCGGCCTGGCATCTTTAGACATCACCCTTGTAGGGGCTGAGCCTGTATGAAGATAACCCAAGCATGTGGGCACGTTTCTTGGCTCTGTGAATTTTATTAAACATTTACAAGCAGGTTTTCTGCAGTTTCCTGAGGTAATCTGGCACAAAGAAGATGGGCTTTGAATTTTGTTTCCAGATGTCATGTTTATTAATAATTCTGTATGTTCCCACTGTATGGAGAGAAATTGGAAGTGATTCAGACAGTGGTGTCAGGGAAGCCAGGCTAAAAGTATGAAAGGGTGAGGTGGCTGGTGCCAGTCACTAAGTGTAAAGACAAGCAGCTTCCTGGCTTGGGCAGAGCTTTGGACCCCCTCCTCCACCCGCTCCAGCCTTGATACTTCCATTTTTGCAATGGGTGTGGCTTGTGCTTCTGGGTTAGAGCATTCACATTTCTTTTCTTTCTTTTTCTTTTCAATATTTTTTTCTCTGGTTACATCTGTTATGCAATTAAGCAATTAGCAAAGAAGAAAATAAGTCACTCATAATCCTACTACCCCAAGATAATGATAGCCTAGATCTTAGCATATTTCCTTCTAGATTTGGGGAGGCATTTAAAATATTACTGACGTCTTACATTCTCTGTATGTAAGTCTGTGTATCCTGTACTTGCAGGGAGTTCTTTTTATTATTATAGAAATAATGCATATTAGACTAGAAAATTTGGAAAATATGGAGAAGAAGCACAGAGATGAAGAGTAAAAATTATACTAATTATTCTTCCGTCCAGAGTTAATCACTCTTTGTGGCTGTTTGCATGTTTGCACTGCCAGTCTTCTTTTCTCATGCCTGTATGTACATTACTCCTCATCACAAATTGGAATCATATATGGACATCCTTTGTTTTTCTTTTTACTTAAAAATATTTCATAAATGTTATGTCATGACATGAAATCTGAGATATGATCTTTAAAAAATTATTTATTTTTTAAATTTTGATTATTATTATTATTTTGTTTTTAGAGATGGAGTCTTGCTCTGTCGCCTAGGCTTGAGTGCAGTGGCTTCATCACAGCTCATTGCAGCCTCCAACTCCTGGGCTCAAGTGATCCTCCTGCCCAGGCCTCCTGAGTGGCTGGGGCTACTGGCACATGCCACCATGCCTGACTAATTAAAAAAAAATTTTTTTGTTAGAGACAGGGCCTTGCTATGTTGCCCAGGCTGGTCTCGAACTCCTGGCCTCAAGGACTCCTCCTGCCTCAGCCTCCTGAGTAGCTGGGGTAAAAAATAATTTATTAAAGTGAAATTCATGTAATGTGAAATGAACCATTTCAAAGTGAACCACAATTCAGTGGCATTTAGTATATTCACAATGTTGTATAACCACCACCTCTATGTAGTTCCAAAACCTTTCTGTCATTACAAGGTAAACACCCTTATCTGTTTAAGCAGTTTTCCCCCATTTCTTCCAGCCTCTGGCAACCAACCAATCTGCATTCTGTCTCTATAGATTAATCTTTTATGGATATTTCATATAGATGGAATCATGCACAAGCACAAGACGTGGCTGCATGATAGGCTTTTATTTTTATTATTAATATTTGAACAGGCCCTGGATCTTCAGCATAAGGTCCTGCCATAATGGAGCTGGGATTCTGTCATGTGGAGGTATCATCATGTATCTAACCAATTCCTTGTTTTTGGATACTGAGATTGTCTCCAGTTTTTTAATGCCACAAGTAATAATGTGTTAAACATCTTTGTGCCTAAACCTCTTTTTGTATCTCAGATTTGCAAGAACATGTATTCTTGAAGATCCCCATGTAATTGAATTTGAAAATTGTTGTGAAGTAAACTCTATTTCTGTTGTTGTTCCCTTGAATCAAAGACTCTTGCCTCTTTGGGCTTCCTGTTGCTTTTTTGAGTCTTATCTCATCCATCAAAGCAATTCCTTAGCGAGGGTGACTAATGCCACCTAAAACAACAGAAGGTGATAATGTGTCAAAGGCAGCACTTAACCCTACCATTCATTTCTGATGGACTGTCTGGGCTGTTTTTACTGGATGTGCCTGTTCTTTAGAAACTTTTGCAGAGACTGGTTAAACTGCTTTAGATTGAGTTGACAAGACTGCCTAGTGCTTGCAGAATGTTGCAACTGCCAGAGACCTCAGGTAAACGTGATTTGCCACTTCCTGTCTCTCATCCAGGTTCAGGAAGCACAGAGGAAAGCTGGCTGAGATGCCCTGTGCAGACAGATTGTGGATTCGGGCCCAGACAGGAGTAGACATCAGACCTCTCCTGCAAAATCCAAGATTGTCTGGATTTTCCTTTATCCCTGTCACAGACCTGGATTAGGTGTAATTGAAATACCATTTACCTTTGAATCTTATTAGTTGTGAGCATGGGATTATTGAAGGGTTGTCAGCTGGTTTTGTGAATTGATAGAGAGAGCCACAGAACCAGCTGATGGGAGGAACACTGAACTGAGGATCTAATCTTTACTGTGCTGTGTGACTTTGGGCAAGGCACTTCTCCCCTCTGGGAACCAGGTGGTCCACACTCTAAGTGGGTGTTAACTCGCCCTGGGGGATTACTGTGCCCTTCGTAATTGTACTTGCTAGGCTGTCACTGATGACTCTTCCCTCCAAGCCTAGCACAGTGCCTAGTACCGAGTGAGCCTTGAACATGTGCATGTGTGTGCATACTGCACACGGTCCTCTGAGCTGCTCTGTTATGACAATAGAATATGCCTGTTTGGTCCCTGTGGGAAGTGTCCAAAAAGAACATTATTTCTACACAGAAGATCACTGAGTATAGTCCTTTAACACTCCTACCCCCTAGCTTTTTAGGTGGCTGTGTGTGGTCTCTAGAATCCCCCCTTTTCTAGAAGACTGGGTCCTTAACCATCCTCCAGTCATTTTAGATCCCTTTTGTGGTTTCACTAAGCCTGCCTTAAGTTTAGATAACTGGGTCCTTAAAATCCTAGTCTTTCCCCCTTCACCTTTCTAGAGCTTTCTGGAGGTAGTCTTTACTGTCCTTCCATTACGGACTGCTGGCTCATGTTTGGCGTGGCCTGGAGGAAAATAAAACTTAGAATTTCATCTCGGTTAATAATTTTCTTTAAGCTTCATTGATTCTGAGCTTAAGTACATAGGTTATCTCCTCTATTACTCTGAAAGTAACTGACTTAGTCAATTAATTCAAACACTCATTGAATCTCTACTGGATGCCAGGAGTAATAGTAGATGCTGAGGAATCACAAATGAGTAAGTCATGATTCCTCAAGATGTCCCAGTTCAGTGGGGACAAGCAGATATGTAAACAACTATAAGGTAGCAGGTGTCCTCATGAGGATTTGTGTAATGGAAGAGGGATTCCATTCCATGGGATAGGAAAAGGGAAATCTCAGTAGGAAGCAGTATTTGAACTGGACCTTGAAGTATGGATAGGAAGTTGCCACATGGTTGGGAATTGAGAAGTACTTCAGGAAAAATCATTCATTCATTCATTCATTCATCAAGTCTCACCTGTTAGCCTGCTGCAGCCTAGAACCCATGGTTCATTAGGAGTTTAGATTTTCTTTTTTGCATTCTCTAGGGTGCCTAGCATCATGCTTTGTATTCAGCAGTTTAGGAAATATTTGAGTAAATAAAAAATCCATCTCATAAGTAAGGGAATTAAAAATCACTGACATTTGAAGAAACTGTTTCAAATGAAACAGTGTGTATGAAAATAAAGCATGAGACAACTGTAAGGTGTAGTTAATATTTAACTTTCTTGTTGTTTTATTTTGCCCTCTTCCAAAGAAATTTATTTGAAGGATTGCTGTGACCTTTCAAATAACTGTGGCATCCCATATTATTAATTCTTGATTTTTTTGGCCCCAGTTGTGCTAGATAGAACATTTATGGCGATATTTTTATTTAATAATTTTATTATTGTTTAACAAAATATATAAGGCCAGAAATCCTACAAATCCCTCTTAACTTGTGGAGTTTCCTGTGTCTTTGTGTTAAGTTTGTTTCTTACCCAGTGAAGTCCTGAAATTCCCTTCTGACTCCCCAACTCATTTTAGCTTCCTGTGGGTCCACGGGGTCAGGTTCTGAACTTTATCTAAGTTTCTGTTCAGTGAGTCAACTTTCTAATCATGATAAAGGCCAAATTATTATTTTATAAACCTGGTGCAATTTGTCACATTCCCATCTTACCAGTTTCTTGAGGGAGAGTGGAAAGAAACACATAAGCACCCTCTAAATCTGCTTTGTCCTGTCTGCAGAGTAAAGAATAGACTTTCCACTTATTTGAACAGAAAAATAAAATAAATCCAAATTAGAAAAACATCATCCTTTCCAGCAAATCAGGTAAATTTACCTATAGCAGGTAGTTTAAGTTATATACTTAAATGCAGGACTATTTATTTAAACATTAAAAATTAATCAGTAAAGGGCTCTGATATAAGCTTTGTCAGTGTACATTTTTCTATTTCAGTGCAAAAATATGTAGAGCATAAAATGAAATGTACATATCAAACATGGGATCCAGAGTCTTAGTTTTATTACTGTTCTGAAAAGCCCTGGTCCTCACTGTTTGATCTACCTTATTTAATCTTTAAATTGGGATAGTGTACACTATTGTTCTTATTTGTTTTTTGGTTTTTTTATTTTTGCACAACATCTTAGAACTTTAAGTCTTCTTATAGATTATAGTCACTCTAGCATTCACAAAAGAACTTTCTTATAACTGTCTTCATACTCATTTATTCTTATGTTCATTAGTTAATCAACCATTTTGCTGATTACTGTGAAAAAGTCCAAGGTTTAAGACTGGTCTGTGAGAATGTACAATCCGGTGGGGACTGATAATATCATCGCCATGCCTTTGCATATGCTGTTCCCTCTGCCTAGAGCGTCCTTTCTGTGTTCCCTCCTATGCATCTGGCAACTTAGTCTTTAGCTTTCAAGGCATAGCTCAAACCTCACTTCCTCCATGAAGCTTTCCCTGACACTCCTGTGTCAGGGCAGTGGTTCCCCAACCTTGGGTGGTAGACCCCTTGTGGGGGAACCTCAGAATTATTGCAGTGGATCAGAAAATTCTCATGGACACTCTCTGCTGACTGAATAAACAATGTATCATTTGTCAAAAAAATACTATTTTCAAATGTATGTAGATGCCATTGTGAAAGAACAAATAAAAATTCATTGAAATTTAGTTAATTCATGAAAAAGCCTTATTGAATACATAGTGGCTTTTTGTCCTTTTGTGGTTTTAAAGTCAACAAATACTAAAAGGAAAACCATAGGTGGAACATCCCTAATCCAAAAATCCAGAATTCAAAATGCTACAGAACTTTTTGAGTGCCGACATGATGCTCAAAGGAAATGTTTATTGGAGCATTTTGGAGTTCAGATTTTTGAATTAGCATGCTTAACTGGTATATGTTCTGAAAATATTCCAAAAATCTTTAAAAATCCAAAATCTGAAGCATTTCTGATTCCAAGCATTTCAGATAAAAGATAATCCACCTGTGTTATGATGAAGGTCTGGAAATTTTTTAAAGTTCAAAATGACTATTCCTATTTGTATTAGTTAGGGTTATATTTAGCTACAAATGATAGAAAACCTGGCTTAACAGTGACTTAAACAGATTTATTTCTCTTTCACATAAAAGTCTGGAGGTAGTCATCACAGAGCTATTAGGCTGACCTCACAAAGTCTCCTGGGCCCCAAGCACTCTGTGTTTTGCTGCTCTGCCATCCTTAGCACATGGCTTTCATCTTAAAGCTCAGAATGGCTGCTTGAGTTCCAGCCATCTTGTCTATGTTCTAGGTAACAGCAAAGTGAAACTTTCTGGGTTCCTGTACCAATATCCCACTTTCTAGCTGAGTAGCCTTGGGCAAGATACTTAATGCTTCTAAGCTTCGATTATTTTTTTCTTTGCAGTATGGATGATGATAAACTTCATAAAATTATGAAGGATTAAATGATATAATACAGGTAAATTCTAAGCATTGTGCCTAGCACATAGCAAGCACTCAGTAAAAGTTATTATTTTTTAAAATTCAAAAAAAAATTTTTTAGAGACAGGCTCTCACTGTGTTGCCCAGGCTGTAGTGCAGTGGCATGAACATAGCTCATAGCAACTTTGAACTCCTGGGCTCAAGCAATCTTCCTGCCTCAGCCTCCTGAGTATCTGGGATTAGAGTCACACACCACCACGCCCAGCTAATTTTTAAATTTTTTGTAGAGATAGGGTCTTGTTATGTTGCCCAAGCTAGTCTCAAACTCCTGGTATCTAGTGATCCTCCCACTTCAGTCTCCTAAAGTGCTGGAATTACAGGCATGAGCCACTGCGTCCAGCCAATGTTATTTGAAATAATGAAAAGATGCTGGGGATGTAAATCAGACTGGCTCCTGGCTCTCAGGGAGCTACTGGGGAGCGGGAGGCAGGCATGTAATGGGTGATTTCTACATGGTGTGATGAATGCTGAGATAGAAGGCCTCTCTGAGTGTTGTGAGAACACAGAGGCATAGAACGAAGTAGTTGGGGAGATGTGAACAGGAAGGTGGGGTGGGGAAGAAACATTCAATCAGGGGTGTAAAGGCCTGGGAGCTAGGCCAGGGTATCTGAGTCAAGCAAAGATGTTTGGAAGAAGGTGTTCCATGCAGAGTAGCCATATGTGTGTTGGCCTGGAGGTGTGAAAGGCTCAAGCTGAGGGACTGTGGCTAAGGATGGGTGTGTGAGGCTAAGGGACCTGTGGGGCCATGATGGCCCGTCAGGCTGGATAGTACTTGAGCACTGGATTGCAAAGGGCCTTGTGGACCATACTTAGGAGTTGGGACTCTATAATGTATCCAGCAGAGATTTTCTTTTATGAAAAAAAAAAAAATCCATCAGATCTTCCCAAAGTAGAGGAAACTAGGAAAATCTCTCCTTTGTGGATAAGCACTGCCTTCTTACCCCTTTCTTTCTGGCTCCCTGGAACATTCAGAAAGAACTAGATCCCTGAAACCTCTGGATTGGGCATCTCTTTCCATCATTGCTGTGGGTGCTTTCCTTCCATTTCTTTGAGGGCTATTGTGCTTTAGTCTGAGATTTCACTTATAACCATAGTCATGTCCATTCCCGTTGGTTCTGTTTTCCTGCCTCACAGATTCTAGGGCACAGTCTCTAGGAAGGGTAAAACCCTTCTCAGCTCCTGGAAGATCATTCTCAGCCCTCTGCTGTCCTGCCTCTGCCTTCACTCAGTCACTCACCCTTTAACAGTTTGCTGTCTGGTTTCCACCCTCCACCCTAAGATCTGTGTGGCCCTCTACTCACCAAGGCCAAAGGCTGTTGACAGGCCTAATACCCCTCACCCTTTGCAGGGTTTGACTTTATCAACTAGTCTCTCTTTCTCAGAACCCCATCTTGGCTTGTCCGGGCCCTCCCCTTTCCTCCACCTTTTTGTCTCTAGTTTGGTTTTTGTCTCTCCTGTGAATTTCTCTGACTCACAATTTCTGTGCTCTGGCAGCATCTGCTACTTTCTGTCTTGTACTTTGGTGACTTATATCCATGTCTTACCTCCTGTGCTAGATAGACGCCCAGGGCAAGATCCAATTCTTAATTCTCATCTTTATTTCCCCAAGTACCTAGTGCAGGCATACAGTGGGCAGATGGACATTGGAATGAATGAATGAGCAAACAATTTGGGGAGATGTGTTGTAAGTTAATTAATAACACTTTGGAGTGTTTCTCTAAGTGTGATCCACAGACCATCTGCATCAGATTAATGTGTGTATAGTGGGGTGCTTTTAAAAAATGTAGATTTCAAGGTCCTGTACAGATTTATGGAATCAGAATCTCTGGGAGTCTATATTTTTAACAGTCACCCCCACCATCTTATTCTCTTTGAAATCTGAGAACTCCTGGTTTAATGGACAGTGAATCAACCTTAAAGGCTTTTCAGCTGCTGAGCATCAAGTGTCCTCAAATGAGGCCTGGGAAGTGAGCAGGATCCCTCAACCCCCCTTCCCTCCTGCAGGGGAGATGGGGTAGGTGAAAGGCACATGGGAGGGGAGCACAAAGGAGGCAGGCTGGGGGGCTTACACTGGAACAGATGGACAGATGGAGCTTGCTAAATAGAGACGGGGAGAGGGTAAGGAGAGGGGGAGCTGGGCGGCTTTCTGGGAAGAGCAATCAATTTGGGCAAGGCTTGGAGGTGAGGAATCCAGAGTTAAGGGAATGACAAGGCTCTGGGTGGGCTGGATGGACAGACAGGAGGGGAAGCAGCAGAAGAAAGACTCAGACTTTGAATGCCACACCCAGGAACATGACATCCTGACCTAAGGGCGATGGTGTGGAGGCTGGGGTGTGGCCTCTCTGCAGACCTGCCACCTGCAGGGCCTGCTGGTCTCCCTCTGAGTCGAGGATGCCCCCTGGAGCGGGAGCAGGGAAGTGGGTAAGGGCTTCACAGAGGGGCTGTGGAAGTCCTGGAGCTCATGATCAAGTCCTTTTAAAGTACTTCCAGCCATGTTTGATGTGAGAAAATATCTTCCTTCTTTAAGCTTCTGCACTTTTTATCTTCTCCAGCTCCTGTGAACTTGTTGGAGAGGCCGAGCAGAGGCATGTGTCCCTCCTTCACCCTGCCTCCCAGCTCGCCCAGCCATACGTCTGTGTGTGTGTGGTATGCATGTGGGTTGTGAGTATACGTGTGGGCATGTGTGTGTGAACACGTGCATTTGTGCAGATGCTCTCTTACCTGTCCTTCTTTCCTCTTCATTGTTACAACTGCTGTCACCTTCCTGGTGTGAGAGAAAGGGAGGGTGAGGCAATGCAGGACATTCTGATACATTCGGCGGGGGTGAGGGTGTTTAATTGACAAGTAAAAATTGTGTATATTTATTATGTACAGCATAAGGTTTTGATATATGTATACATCATGGAATGGCTAAATCAAGCTATTTAACATATGTAATAGCTCACATGCTTTTTTGTGTGGTAGAACACGTACAATCTACTCTTAGCAATTTGCAAATATACAATATATTGTTATTCACAGTAGTCAGCACGATGAACAATAGATCTCTTGAACTTATTCTTCCTGTTTAACTGGAATTTTATATTCTGTGACCAATATTTCCCAACCCTTCCAACCCCCACACTCAGCTTCTGGTAACTACCATTTTACTCTTTGTTTCTGTGAGTTCAACTCTTTTATACTCCACATGTGAGAGATTATGCTATATTTGTCTTTTTGCCCCTACCTTATTTCACTTAACATAGTATTTTCTAGGTTTATCCATGCTGTTGAAATGACAGGACTTCTTTCTTTTTTAAAGGCTGACTAGTATTCCATGGTGTACGTATACCATGTTTTCTTTATCCATTCATCCAACTTAGGTTGATTCCATATCATGGTTATTGTGAATAATCCTGCAAAGAACATGGGAGTGCAGATTATCTCTTCAATATCCTGATTTCGTATCCTTTAGGCATTAATATATACCCAGTGGAGGGATTACTGGATCATACGGTAGTTCTGTTTTTAATTTTTTGAGGAACCTCCATACCATTTTCCATAATGGCTGTGCTAATTTACATTTTCATCAGCAGTGTGTCAGGGTTCCTTTTTCTCCACATCCTCCCCAACACTTTTTGATAATAGCCTCCTAACGGGTATGAGGCGATGCCTTCAGGTGTGATTTTTCAACCTAGTAGTTGAGAAAATAGTAGCTTAGTCCGTGGCCACCAAAGGTGCTTAAAAACGCTCCAGCTGGGCAGGTCCTGCGGGTCTGGCCTCTGTGTTCTCCACAAGCTCCCAGGGAATGCTGATGGGGCTGCGTTTTGGAACCAGCAGCCCAGATGACCCAATCACTTTACCCTTTCACCCAGGGGTTAGGGGTTTGCAAATTCCACAGTTGGGATGAGAGTTTTTAAACTTGAAAATGTCTCCTTCTTCTTCCACTTTGATCAGCAGAGAGGAAAATACCTTACGGTGCAGAGTGTTGGCTGAGGGAGTGTTTCCCCAGGTCTTCTCTGTGTGGTGGGTATGTGTTGACAGAGCCTGAGTCTAATAGAATGCTCATTAAGACCCACAGCAAGTCGAGGCCTGTCAGTAATGAATACTCTTATGCTGTTTTCTACAGAAATTTTGTTTCAAAACCTGAAGCCTTCAAATATCCTGATTTGCCATTCTAATTAGGCACTGAAGTAGGGCTTTGTGGGCAGGTTTGTGGCATCATCTGTGCATACTGATTCTGTAAACCTCTTGGGAGACATTTAAAGTGAAATTCTTTGAACACATCAAAGAAAAAGAAAGCATACACAAACCAAAATCCCTGTGATTCTCAAATCTTAAAAATATTCTGTGTCCAATTTCCAAGTTCTTTTCCCCCCTCCCTTGAAGGTTGATATAATCCTGCCTGGTGAGATGAGGTGAGGAAGGAGGCTTTCACACTGTCCGGAGAGATCTCAGGCTTGGGGGCTCTGGCAGGTGGGGGTGTCCAGTCCTCTTTAGGGCTGGTTATCCAGTGACTAGATTGTTTGGGAGAAAACCCAGGAGCCTCAGCCCCGGACTGACTGGACATGGGCTGGCCTGGGCGCTGCATCTTTGGCCCACCTTGCTTACCTTTAGGTCTCTAGCAGGACGAGCCAGGGAGCCGAAGCAGAAGCACCCAGGTGGGCAAAGCGCATGGGTGGCGCCACAGGTGGTTCCTGCTGCCCCCATGAGGAGAAGCTGGGGATGTGAGTGACTTATCTGATGACAGAGGCTCTGGCTTCTCCCTACGTGAGGAGGAAACCACAGTGGAGATCCCCACAGCTTCGTGTCTGTGGCTCCGTCATGAGCCGGCTGGGATGGTGAGGCAGGGAATATATTCTTCCTTAAAAACAAAACAGAGCACTGGTTACCTAAACGAGAGGGCAAAGCGGCAATGTCCTTAGAGGCCAGAGAGTGAAAGTAGGAGACTTTGTAGCACTGTTGTTCCTGATTAGGTCCCTCCTTTCTTGGGCCCAGATTCGTAATTCGTTTGAAATAGGCTTTTAATATGGCCATTGCTGCCTTCCAGCTTTGTGCCTTCTGCCTTTCAGATCTATCTGTAGCACCTCCCAACTACTCACCCTGCCCACCTCCCCATGTGCCTTTGCAACCCTTCACCTCCAGAGAGTGCCAAATACTCCTGGATCAGGAGTCCCCTGTTTAGAAACTCTGTGGAGCTTCCATTTACGTAGCTGATAAAGTCTAGGGACCGGGACATCCCTTTCCACCTGTCATGGTGTATCCACCCATCCATCCCTCACCAAGTTCTACAGGGCTTCATGAAGTTCCTGGGTATAGAGACGTATGATAGAAAGAGGTACTATCCTAAGGAACGCTCAATCTATTAGGGAAGGCAGACAACAGTGAATTACAGGGGCTGTGAGATAACAGAGGAGGGGCACCTGTGTAAAGGGTGGGCACTCTCTGTTAGTGGAGATGCACGGTGTTGGTAGGGTCCAGCACATTAAATGCTGGAAAGAAACCTAGTGATTTTTAGTATTAGGAGGATTAATGATAATGAAGTTTTTGCATTATACAGATTGACTTCAAATTAAGCTTGATTAAAAGTATTAACTCTTCTGGGTGTCAAATTCCTTTTCTGTGAGTTGGGTAAAGCATAATAATGGCACCAACCTCATAGGACTGTTGTTAAGGATTAAATGAGATAATGTATATTTGTGAAATATAGTAAACACACAATAAATATTGACTATTGTAATTATTATCAAAGTCAGAGGAGAAATTTTCTCTAAGATCCTTGGAGCGAAGTCACTGAAATTGCAGAGAAAAACTTCTCTAACAATTTACTCAGCATGAATTGAACAAGTCTTGTAAACCTGTCTGTTGTAACGTACCTTACTCAGCATAAGTGAAAGGAATGATGCTAACAGTTAAATTCAATGAACGAAGTCTGCTGGATGGAGAGTAGTACACTGTTTTGTCAAGTGTGGGGTTTTCCACACTGGATTTTTCTTTTTAAAGGAATACTTTCAAGGTGGGTTGGTAAAGTCATCCTCGGAGACAACATAAAATCACCTGGGAAATGTCTTAAAAATGCAAATCCTGGGATTCTGCCTTACTTTCCCCCACCCTCAAACTGCTTTAGTATATCTGGGTAGGGCCTGGAAGTCTATATAAATATATACATATATATACATATATATATATATTTTTTTTCTCTTTTGAGACAAGAGTCTCACTCTGTCTTCCAGGCTAAAGTGCAGTGGTATCATCCTAGCTCACTGCCACCTCAAACTCCTGGGCTCAAGAAATCCTTCTGCCTCAGCCTCCCAAGTAGCTGGGACTACAGGCATGCATCACCACGCCCAGCTTTTTTTTTTTTTTTGGTAGAAACAGGGTCTTGCTATTTTGTTCAGGCTGGTTTCAAACTCCTGGCCTCAAGTGATCCTCCTACCTATGTCTTCCAAAGTGCTAGGATTACAGGTGTGAACCACTGCACCTGGCCTGGAAGTCTACATTTTAAATAAGTACCTATAGGCAATTTTGCTATTGTGACTCATGTGGGAACCCAGGACTCTGAAGCCAAGTCCTGAGCTTAGTTTTTCCTGATGCTGCCTCTTTGTACCTGGATGATCTCCTGGTCACCAGGGTTCTTGGTGTCTCAGGGTTATCAGGTGTGGGTATCTGATGAGATGATGAATGTGAGCACCTACCTCTATGTGGTCTCCATAAATGTAAGGGATTATCGATATTCCTATTTGTTATAATAATCCCTTCTTCCCAGCCCCACTCCCTCCCCCAGTGACTTAATTTGAGTCACTACAATATAAAATTTATCTTTTAAGCCTGTGGTTGATTTGACAGGATTTAATGTTGTAAAGTAACGAGCAAGATCCTGTGCTTTGGCTCAACAGCAAATTCTTGCTGTTAAAAAGCCTCTGATTCCAAGCTGTCTGTGCACTTTCCCATATCAGATGGAGGGGGCACTATGCAGGCATTTGTCGTTGGGACTTGAAAGCTTTAGGTCTGTGTTGTCCAAAAAGGTAGCCACTAGCCATGTGTAGTTATCGAGCACTTGGAATTCAGCTAGTCTGTACTGAGATGTGCTGTGAATCTGAAATACACCCCCAGTTTTTAAAGACTTAATTCTAAAAGAATATAAAAATCCAATAATAATTTTATTCTGATTACATGTTGAAAGTGATAATATTTTGGATATATTGGATTAAATAAAGTATATTGTTAAAATTAATTTCACCAATTTCTTTTTCTTTTTTTGAAATGTAGCTACTAGAAAGTTTTAAAATTACATATGTAGCTTGCATTCTCTTTCAGCACACACTGCTGCTTTAGGTTTTAAATCAGCTTTGGGGATCAGTTTTAAAAAGTTTACAGAGTTTGATCTGTTTGCAAATTAAAAAGGTGGGTTTTACGTTGAAATGAACATCTAGAGCAGTAATTCTGCATCATTTAACTCGACTTTGAGCATTAGCAGTGTTGTTTATTATCACTGGTGGTTTTTTTGAAGCGGGAGTTTTATGAAATCTGATCTAAACGGCATTTAGTGGTTTATCTACCATTCCAAAAGACAGTCTTCTAACATCTCTGGGAGGGACAAGAAGAAAATTGCCTAAGTGGAGAAATTACTTTGCTTAGATTGAATTTTTATTGCTGAGCTACAAAGCCCAGAAGATGGCAGTTTACAGCGGACACTGCAATTCATTTTTAAACTGTGGGTTTGGGATCAAACTGCTGTGAAATACCAATGAAAGCACTATTCACCCTCTTCGGCCTTTTCTCTGGCACTCTGTTTCCTTACACTCTTCCCCTAATGTTGTTGTGGGATCGCACTCACACAGTGAGACCGAGAAGAACAGACTGAGCTCCTTGGCAATGGCCAAGTTGAAGGAGGTACTGGTCATTGAGTTTCTGTATAAATGGCAGCATTCCTGAGAACTCAGAGCCATTTCCTATCTCTAAAGTGGTGACGCTGAAAGCCCTCATGTCTGCCTCACCGTGGGATTATGAGGAGCAAAGGAGAAATCAACAGGCAGGATGTTGGGGTTGCAGAAGTGGCTGATAGTGAAAGCCCAGCTGAGGACCAGGTCTCCTGCCATTAACTGTTGGTGTGGCCTTAGTGAGTCTTCTGCAGGCCTTGGGTCTTTGTCCTCAGCTGTGTTCTAAGGGAATGAATCAGTTTGGTATTGTCAATGAGGCAAAAAATCTGACCTTCCAACTTTGAATTCCAATTCTGCTACCACTAGCTGTGTGACCTTGGGAGAGTCACTTGAGCACTCTGTGCCTCAGTTTCCTTATCTGTAAAATGGCCCTAATAGAACCTGTTGTAAGGGTTAATTGAGCTAATACATGTAAGGTCCTTAGAACTGTGCCTGGACATAGTAAACTCTCTGTAAACATTGGATTCATTCAGTCAGCACTATTTACTGAGTGTCTTCTATGTGCCGGGAGCGGCACTGGGCACAGCAGTGAACACAGCAGCAGAACACCCTTCAACAGAGGTGCTTTCAGTAGAGGAGTTCAAGATGTGTTGTTATAATTATCGGTGTTTGCGCACTGCCTTCAGGGCCTTCACACACAGTGCTGCTTTATTTTTATATATTTGGTTTTGACGTAGTCTATTTTTTAAAGGGTTCTATTGCTAAATAAAACAGAACAAATATAAAACCTTGGGTTTCCTTCCTAGCTCACCTCCCTTTTCACTGTATAACCTTAGGCAAGTTACATAAACCCTCTGAGGCTTTATTTCCTCATGTATAAAAAAGCTAGTAAATAATATCTTGTGCAAAGGAGAACGTGAAAATTAAATATTGTGAGTATTAAATGAGATAATGCCTGTAACCTCTTAGCATATGCTTGGCTCATAGTAAGTGTTCTGTAAATGTTAGCTATTATTGCCATTGCTTCTAGTTCTAGAGATTCTATGAGTCAGGGGTTCTAAATTAAAAGTTCACCAGGCTCGCAGAAGGGGAAATTGAATCAAATTCTCTGTGGTGCCACTCTCTATGGGCTAGATTGTTCATGAGTGCCTAGGAAACCATTTTCTTTTTCGGAGAAAAACAGTAGACATCCAGACTTTCAATAGAGCTGCTCAAGATGAAGTAGGTTACCTTGATAGGTAATGAGTCCTTCATCATTAGGAGTGTCTAAGCTGGACAACCAGTTGGCAGTAATGCTATAAAGGGATGGGCTTGTGGTAGCTTCTAGCTCTGAGATTATGGAGGCTTTGTTTGGTCATTAATATTTGACCCAACTGGGAAAAGAAACCTTAGGGAGTGGAACCCCACCATCCAAGCACCCTGGGGCACTCATTTCTGAAGGGCAACTGGTGACCACAGGAGTTTGCTGACCCATCCACACAACCAGACAGGATGGCTCACTTTGACATTGCCTGTAATATTTATCCTCTCCTGATAGTAGTTATTTCTTGGAGGCAAGCACCAAGGTTGAATTGGAGAGAATTGTGCCATTCCTTCATCGAATTGTTTATACAGAGAGTGGAGGGTACATGGGTCTTCGTGTGACACTCAGCCCTAAACTTCCTTCCCTGGTTGGGGGTGGAGTAGATAGAAATGACTTCAGGGCCGACTGGCTAGTGGAGGAGCCTGCCTGTGTCTGCAGCCCTGGGGGAGCCACAGCCGGCTTTTAGTTCCGGGCTCAGTCCTGCCCTTTTGTTTGCCACCCTGAACTTGCCTATGGGAAGTGAGAAAGTAAACGCACCATATTTGCTGGATTTATTTGCTCCTTTCTTTTTTTAATGATAATTATCTTTATTTGTTTTTGAACACTACTGGTTATGTCAGGCGGTTTGCTTTTAAAAGAATCATTTCTTGAGCATCTACTTATATAAAGCATCTGGTAGGCACCAGAGGGAAGAAGAAAAGAGATAAGATACTTCTCTTCCCTTACCCCAAAGTGGTTGTGTTCTTCCATTCCCTCAAAATGCCTACCATATGCCAGGCACTGAGCTGGGGCCTGGAGATACAAAGTAGTCCTTCTCCTGGTAGTTAAAGCCCAGCAGGGGAGCCTGCTCAATTCCGGGCTAGGTAGGAATTTTAGAGCTTTGGTTGTTTTAAAGGTGGCCCTTCCCTAACTCTTCTTGTCCCAGGCCCCAGTGGCCCTGGCTTTGGCTTGGCAAACACAGCATTCTCTGAACTCCTAGGTTTCTGACTCACTTCCTGTGGTGGTGTCCGGATCTTATCAGATCTGGGTGTCAGTAAAATGTAGCTGGTCTTTGTCACCTCACCATGACCAGTTACTTCTGTCCCGGCAGCTCAGGGTGAGTCCCTAGCCCCTTTACCTCACACATATCTTCTCTGCCAAGGCAGCCTTTCACCTTTCATAATAATTTTTGCAGCAAACCTGGAATCCTCTGGCTGCTTATTAGAAGGAAGGCCTGGTGGGGTGAAGGGGCCATGGGGGAATGTGCTGCCAAGGTAGTTAGTCTGGGGGAACATGAGGAGAGAAAAAAGAAAAAATAGTGGGCTTCAATGACCTGCTTCCTGAGTGACTTTTAGACTATAACAACATGGTTTTAAACCTGGAGTTTGTGAATCTCCCATGAGGTATTTCCTAAACTGCAAGCATTCTAACCTCTGACCTTCCTGTCCCACCTCTGCATTTTTGCAATAGCTGTGTAGTATTTTTCTTTACATTGACTCTCTTAAAAAAAAACTGAACTAAATAAGCAAATTTAAAAATTGTCATGTTATTTTAATTAACTTTCATAGATCTTATCTATATTATATATAACTATTATTGATAGTATTTGTTTTTTCAAATGTTTTTGCCATACGGTTGTCTTGGGTACCCTCAGGTATTTGCTCCATTCTTGGGAAGATTCTGCCTAAGAAGTTCATGAATGTTCCTCTAGGAGGTCCTTGAATCTTCTAAAATTCAAAATTATGTTTGTATGTCAAAAACTGTGTTATGTATTTTTTCCCTGGGGGAGACAGTCCAAAGCTTTCATCAAGTAAAGAGGGCCAGGACCAAAAAGGGTAAGAGCCACAGTTTGTGGTTCCTGGAATTTTGTCTGATTATCATTTATAAAAATTTCATCTTCCCAAGAAGAGGAACAGAGAAACAGATATTTTATTACTAAAACACCCCATTTTTTAAAAATGAGGTGCAGATAAACTGCAAATTGAAAAATGGTAACAGCCTTCCCATGTCTCTTCCTCATCTCTATCCTGTTTTCAGCCCTCCAGCATGTGAGCATTAACTAACCATGGGAGGAGAGTGACTGTTTTTTGATCCCCAAATCATGATATATGGTCAGGTGAAGGATTTTTATGTGTACATCATGATTATCAAAGGCATAAAAGGAAAGCCTCAGTTATATATTTAATGAATTATCTTTATTAAAAGAGTAAAACTGCAAAAAACAAAAGGGGGACAACTATCTGGGAATATTCAGAATGTAGTTTCACTGTAAATATAGATCAGTAAATATTTCAGAGGGAAAAAAATGAAAAAAAGGAAAACTGCTTGTTAGGGTAGAAATATAATGTGATAAAGTGGCTCTGGGGAAAAAAACACCATTGTACTATATCACACAAACCACAAGAAACACACTGCTTATATAAAAGTGGACCAAGCCACATGTCTTTCCTGCCTCTGGGGTAACATGCCAGGCAGGGACACAAAGTACACTCTGTTCATTTTTTCCAGCTCAGCCCCTTAACCTTAGAAAGAGTCTTATTATAATAAATCTCTATTTGTATCCTGCTTCCTTCCACCAAAGGTTCATGAACACTAGATATAATGGTAAAATAGAAATAGGAATTTGAAATCAGGAGTAGGGAAAATATAAGTAAGAGAAAGAAGACAAACCAAAGGGGCTGGGAAGAATATAAAGGTCTCAATTAAGGGTCTGTGTTACTACTGAGCTTCGCATTGAGTTGGAGTTTCCTGGCAGCCAAAACAAAAAGGGAACAGAGTAGGTTTTCTGGATTTTACTGTTAGGAAAGAAAAACATCCTAGTTGTTAAAATGTTAAGGGATAGTCAAGTGCTTCCTAGTTTGTTCCTTTAAGTTAAATTTCTTATAAACAAGGTCCTCTTCAACTTTCTTCTTTGTCTTATTAATATTAACCACTCATCATGTGGTTCATCAGACCGGACCAATTTCCTCATTTTAGGTGGCCAAGTTACAGATGGCCATATACCTGTCCTTTGTAGTACTTATCACAGATTCACAGATATACATTCACATCTACTTATGTGATTATTTGAAAGTTTGTCTTTCCCACTAGACTATAAATAAACCTCATGAGTCTAGGACCGTATTGTCCTCAGTGCCTGGCACACAGTAAATATTTGTTTGAACAAATGAATAAGACCAGAGCATCCAGGGATTTTGTGTGACTGATTTTTGTAGTGCCTTCATGGAAAATCAACACCCTTTCAAGGGTGCAACTGTCTCTTGTCCAGAGAGCTTGATGACCATCTCCAAGCTTTTTTTTTTTTTTCTTTGAGACAGAGTCTTACTCTGTTGCCCAGAGTAGAGTATAGTGGTGTCATTATAGCTCATTGCAACTTCAAACTCTTGGGCTCAAGAAATCCTCCTGCCTCAGCCTCCTGAGTAGCTGAGACTACAGGTGTGTGCCACTATGCCTGGCTAATTTTTCTATTTTTTGTAGAGACAAGGTCTCACTCAGGCTGGTGTCAAACTCCTGACCTGAAGGGATCTTCCCGAATTGGCCTCCCAAAGTGCTAGGATTGCAGGCGTGAGCCACTGTGCCCAGCCTTCCAAGCTCCTGTTACTCCACAGTGCCCTTCAGAGATTGTTTTTTGTTTTTTTATTTGTTTTTTGAGACAGAGTCTCACTCTGTTGCCCTGAGTATAGTGCCGTGCCTCAGCCTAGTTCACAGCAGTCTCAAACTCCTGGGATCAAGCGATCCTCCTGCCTCAACCTCCCGAGTAGCTGGGACTACAGGTGCACACTGCGATGCCTGGCTAATTTTTATATTTTTAGTAGAGACAGGGTCTCGCTCTTGCTCAGGCTGGTCTCGAACTCCTGAGCTCAAGCAATCCTCCCACTTTGGCCTTTCAGAGTGCTAGGATTACAGGTGTGAGCCACTGCACCCAGCCTTAGAGATTGTTAATAACAATAACATCTCCAGGGTATTATAGTCCACCAGCTCTAAGTCCAATCCTGTAGTAGGCACTTTGTACACATTACTGGTGGTCCTCACTGATGAGGGAGACTGAGACTCAGAGGGGAGGGAGACAGATTGCCCAAGGTCGCATCACTGGTAAGAGTCACAGCATAGTCTGACTCCAGAATGCATGCTCTTTCCTTTCTGCCTGCTGTTTCTGAGCATGAGCCACAAGTGTCTGTGTGAGTTATGGGTTCTTATCTCTTGGCAATTAGAGCAGCTCAGCAATGGTATTTCTGGCACAGGCCATTGCTGCTTTCTGACAGCTGCTACATTCCAATCTCTCTTGAGTTTAGGGAAAAGAAAGCCCACACCTGGGGTTGGCAAAGGCAGTCTCAGAACTCATTTTCCCTGGTCTCTGCACACAGTGAATGTGTTTATTGCTCTTGTCACACTGTCTCCTGAACTGCAGACGTATTGAAGTTGAATATTATTTTCATAAAAGCCACTAGGGAGAAAGGGAGAGAAAAGGCACAATTCAGGTGTCTCAAGGAATAATTGGATTTGCCCAATGTTTGGGGAGAGTGGAGGTGGGAAAATGACAACATGTTAGGAAGCACATTTGATAGTGTTTTTGATTCCAAATTTGTCAGGCATGTGTTTTTAATTACTTTGTCCCTGTTGTCATTATTCTAATAGAGACCTAATTTTTAGAATGGGGTTCATTATCATATTAACTTTCTCTATTCAGCAAGGTTGGCAAACAGTATGTTCTGGTAGCTCAGTGTTGCCACCTACCGTGTAGTGCATAGATTGTCAATCTTCAAAATATTAGAAGACAGTAAAACACATTTCAAACTGCAACAAGGCATACTTTGATCCGTCTGTTCTTCCTCAAGGTTGCAAGTCCTTGGGGTGAGCATTATAAGCATCTGTCATCACTGTGTGCTCTAGGAGCGCCAAGATACTGGTTCTAGTGACTTCTGGTGATAAAAGATGCCAGACAAAAATACCACTTTTCCTATGCTCCGTTGAGAATGAGCCTCCTCAGAAACATGTGCTGCTTGCACATAGGGATCTGAATAATTGCTACATTCGGGTGTGTGTTAGAGAGTATCCCTGAAGAAGGCACTTAGGGTGATGTTTGTAAATGTGACAAGGCTTTTGGTTTCTATCTTTGGCCCACTAGTCTCAGTAAGGATTTTAGCTCATGGCTATGATTCAGAAAACCTAATAATTTTTATGTTTCCAAAGTTGTGCTCCCAGGCTGCTGAGTACTTCATCTTCTAAAACTTGTTTCTGCATTTAGAAGGACACCAGAGAATAGCAGTGGGCATTGCTATGCCTTTACCTCCCCGCACCAGGAAGGGACTGACAGATTCCAGCTTTGTTTGTGGATAGATTTAGATTGAGTCTTATTCTGATTTCCCTATGGTGGCTTTGACAAGTCTTATTTGGAAGATGAAATAGCACAGTTATTGAACCAGCATCCTGTTGTTCCTAGTTTGAATGGTAAGAGCCAAAAAATCACCCTTACACATGTAGTACATAAGATTTCACCCAGTTTCCACATAAATTATTCTTCAGGCAATTAGGGACAGAAAAACATGAAAAATACAGGTGCTAATTATAACCAGACTCTTTTATTTTTTACATAAAGAGATCGAATTTTTAAAGTATTTTACATATTAATTAGGGTATTTCTTCCCCTTCACCCCCCGTTAATATTCACAATAAACAACCTTTATTGATTACATGGATCTGAAAGTTTACTATCCAGGAGTGTCAAGACTGTGCACTATTTGTCCATTCATTTATTGCTTTATTCTGTTCCATGGTGGATTCGAGGCAGCTTATGGGTAAGGGATGAAATATGGATAAAAAATAAAACAATCAGGACTAGCAAGAGTATATATTAGGAGATTAAGCCTAAGGAGACAAGGAGAATGAGAACACTCTGGTACTATTTCTGTTACGCTAAAAAGCCATTTCATTGGACAAGTTGATGTAGCCATTTTTTTAAAGCTACTTGGAAGCTACTCTCGGTTTTGGAAAGCTCTGTGTAAACATGGGCTGCTTCATGTGCCTGACATTTCAGCTGAACTTTAAGAATTGCTTTTTTTTTTTTTCCTTCCAACCTCTACCTGACCTCTACAAAACACCCACTTCCTCTGAGCCAAGGAGGTGTCAATACCGAAAGTATTTTATCAAGCGAGGTTGGTATTTTTCTGGAAATCCTGTAACCTGGGCATTTGGGAAGCCTGAATGTGGGAGGCTTATTTTGGAAACCCTTTCATTATCACGGCACTCAGGCCCCTGCAAGTGGTTCCGGAGCCTCACACCCGGATGGGCTGCAGTGATAGGAGGACCAAAAAAAGGAGTGTTGAAGTGGAAAAGGGGTGCAGGAGTCCTCTTCCCACAACCGGCAGGATGCCTGATAACCTTTCTTCTGTGGCTCCTGTTTCCAACCTTTCCTCCAGGGCTGGAGTGCTTCATGTTGCCTTCTGGAGACCTGGTGTTTGAAGGTCATCCTGAAAGAATGCTGCTTAGATAGGCTCCTAGGAACCTGGTTCAGAGGATGGGGCTGGGATGCAGACTTTGCTAGATCACAGGGAGTGGGCTGGGCAGGGTGCTTTTAGCCTCAGAGCAAGTTATAATCTTATGCTGAGATGTGGCTCTGTTCTTGCTTGTTACAATCAACTGGAGGTCTGTAGCTGAGAGAGCCCCGCTCCCCATACACCTAGTAAGGAGTCACAGGATAATGAGGTACCACTGATTCCACTCCTGACCCCTTCCCTGAGTGGAGACTACCACAGCTCACTGCCTTCGTGATGTCTCCACTTAGACATTTAATGGACATGGCAAACTAACATGTCCAAAACAGAGTTCTTGGTTAATTTTAACACTTCCCCTCCCCTTGATTGGTTCTTCCCCAGGCTTAACCATCTCAGGAAACAGCATTGGCATCCACTTAGTTGCTCAAACCAAAAACCTGGAAGTCATCTTTGTTTTTCTCTTTCCTTCACCCATCATAAATCACATTAGTAAATCCTGTTGGCTCTACCACCAAGACATTTTGCAAAGCTGAATCCCTGTCAGCATTTTCCCTGTTACCATTTGGGTCAGCCACCACCCTCTCCTGTCTATACTACTGGAGTAGTCTTTTGTCCCTGCTTGTCCCCACTTCTTTTCAAAGGCATTGTCGTGGCACTGCAGTTAGACTGGCTTTGCCTGATGGATCCTCCACTCACTGCGATGGGCAAGTTACCTGATCTCTTTATGCCTGGGTTTTGTCATCTATAAAATTGGAATAATAACAGTACTCATATAAAAAAGTTTTTATGAGGATTAAAGGAGACCATACATATAAAGTTCTGAGGACAGTTCAGAGCACACAGTTAAGTACTGAATAAATATTAGGTTTTTATTTATTGTGCCTAATCCCCAGGCCATTATCCATGTAGAAACTACAGAAATCTTTTTGAAAAGCAAATCAGATCATGCCTCTTTTCTTTAAACCCTTTCTTCCATGGTGTCCTATTGTCTTTGGAAGAGCATCCAAATTCCTACCGGGTATTTCACGGTCCTATATAACTTCTGCTAACGTGACTCCTCACTTCATCGTTTCCTACTCTCCCCTCTAGTCACTGAGTTCCAGCCTCACTGTCCTTCCTTCTTCCCAGGAACAGTTTATTCCCGTCTGTTCTCTGGCTGGAATGTTCATCCTCTAGTCTCAGCTCAGATGCCACGTCTGAGAGAGGCCTTTCCTGATCCGTACCCTGACCTGCACATATCACTGTTTTCTTTTCTTCACAGTGCACAACAATATCCGAAATAATTTGTTTACTTATTTATTATATGTATTTCTCTCTCTGTCTCTTTTGTCACCACTGTATCTCCTGTGCCTATAATAACTGATTTGTAGAAGGCCCTAAAAATGTATATCAATTGAATGAATGATGATAGCCACCATTTACTTAGTACCTACTGTGTCCCTTGCACTTACCCAATTCTGTTATTTAATCTTCATAAAAATACTATTTTTAATGCCATTTTAGAACTGAGGAAATAATGGTTCAGGGAAGAAAAGAGTTATCCAAGACCACCCAGCTGGTAAGTGGGTAAGCACAGATTTTAATGCAGGTCTATGTGAGTTTATGGAGTTTTTTGGTGATAACACCAGTGAGCTGAGAGGGTTCAGACCTAGCTTATGAGTACAAGATGAGGCAGAACAGGTGTCCAAAGTACACCATCGTCATCCTTTTAAAAATTAACAGTTTTATAGAATTTCCTACATGGCAGGTGCTTCCTTTACTTGTATTTTCCTCTCCCTGGCATTCTTCATCATGCCCTAGTTCTGTAATTCTGGTGAGGTTTCACAAGAGGTACCAATTGGATTCCATTCAGCTTCAGTTATGAATTAATTCAAGCCTACTTAGGTGACTCCTGCTAGAAGGTAAGGTTAGACAGGTGTGTTTGGCCTTCTTGGCCTCTTAGCTTAGAATTTCTCTAAGTATGGGCTCTAGGCCACAAGCAGCCAAATCACTTGAGGTGCTTGCTCAAATGCAGATTCCTGGGCTCACTCTAAACTTTTGGCATTAGATTCTCTGGGGGTGGGCCCCTGGAATCTGCATTTCTAACCTGGGGTTAATCTGGTTACAGTGGAAGTATGACGATCATTTGGCATATATGTGTTTTAGCTAATTAGGTGTTTTGTGATTTGGTTTTGTTCTTTGATTTTAAAAGATCTATAAAGCTATGTATTTAATTATTAATTATTCATTTTAACAAAACTCTTATTTGGGTGGCTTTTGGCCTCTGACCCTGGAGCAAGTAGGCTTTTTTCCCCGCCTTAATGACCTGTAGGTCTCAAATCCCAGGCCCAAATTGGCTTTCTCGGTCAGTGTGTTTACTATTTCCAGCTTAGGTGAGGCAGGACGCCTCATTTCTGTCCCTGAGCTGTTGCCTGGTTGTGGAGGGCTGGTCAGCTCTTGAGGGGGTGGACCTTCTGATACATTTGGTCCCGTTAAAGTTATTTATTTATTTATTTTTTTGAGATAGAGTCTCACTCTGTTGCCTGGGCTAGAGTGCCGTGGTGTCAGCCTACCTCACAGCAACCTCAAACTCCTGGGCTCAAGCGATCCTTCTGCCTCAGCTTCCTGAGGAGCTAGGACTACAGGCATGTGCCACCATGCCTGGCTGATTTTTTCTATATATGTTTTTTTAGTTGTCCAGCTAATTTCTTTCTATTTTTAGTAGAGACGGGTCTCGCTCTTGCTCAGGCTGGTATTGAACTCCTGACTTTGAGTGATCCTCCCGAATCAGCCTCCCAGAGTGCTAGGATTATAGGTGTGAACCACTACACCTGGCCACTGTTAAAGTTATTTTTGAAATTCAGGTTTGTTTTTATTACTTCCTTCTCAGAAACAATTCTGGAATAATCAAAATTACCAGCCCTTAATGTTTGTGCTTTCCTCCCCTCTGTTCACTCTCTAAACAGAGTCCCCATGTTTTTGTTTTTGAGATAAAGTCTCAGTCTATTGCCCAGAATAAAGTGGCATCATGATAGCTCACTGTAACCTCAAACACCTGGGTTCAAGTGATCCTCCTGCCTCAGTTTCCCAAGTAGCTGGAACTACAGGTGTACATCACTATGCCCAGCTAAGTTTTCTATTTTTTGTAAAGACAAGTTTTCACTATGTTGCTCAAGTGGGTCTCAAACTCCTGGTCTCAAGCGGTCCTCTCACCTTGGCCTCCCAAAGTGCTAGGATTACAGGTGTGAGCCACCTCACCCAGGCCCCGTATTTTAATAGACACAATAACAGCAAAGTTAGCTTGATCAAACTCTAGGTAGACTTAAAATGTAACATAATGGCAATTCTCTCAGGCTTGGAAGTCATGTATTTTATTTTGAGCAGAGAGTATGACTATTTTCAATGACTGGTAGGGGATTAAATGATTATTGAATTAAAGTAGTCAAATAATACAAACATCCCTCATCTTTAGATCCTGCCCTGGTGTTTTTTGCCGTGTGTTTGTGTGTGTGTGTGTGTGTGTGTGTGTGTGTGTGTGTTTTCTTTTCAAAGATGGGGTCCGTGTTGCCCAGGCTGGACTGGAACTCCTGGGCTCAACTGATCCTTTCACTTTAGCCTCCTTAGTAGCTGGGACTACAGGTGCACATCACCACGCCTGGCTGCCTATTGTGTTTTGAGAAACCTGGGCCCCCAGCTTGGAGATTTAATCCTACCTGCCTTCTGTCTGTGACTTAAGAGTTCCTGAGTTATGCCACAAGAGAATATCAGCACAGTTATCTTTCCTATCTCTGCTCCTGCCTTGGATCAGTGAGCACTCTAGGTTTTTGGAAAGCCCAAAATATGAGGCAAATTGTAGTTTAACAGCCTTGTGCTAAAGGACTCACAACTAGCCAGCTCCCTTCTCCTCCAAAAAGTCCCAGCATGTATTTTCATTAAATAATAATTCGCTACACTGGGGTGGTGCAGTACACTTTGTTCAAGTGCTTTTACATCCGTGACCCTAAAAGGAAAGTAGAACCTTTGTTAGGCTATTTACGAAGGGGAAGCGGAGGCACAGATTATCCAACCAGTTATCACTTGAGTCCAGTCTAATTTATGGCTTGCTCTTATTCAACTTGTTCTTGCCTGTGTGCTTGGTGGCACACCAGGTGTGGGCAAAGCAGGCTGGACAGTTTTGAGTCCTTAGGACCAAGGGTATATGCCTTATGTGCCCTCAGCTTATTACAAACCCTGAATATTTGGTAGGGAGTATTGGAAGTAGGGGATAGATCCATTAGCTGATGGTCGAGGCTGCTTCATTTTGGAACCTGTAGTTTAAGCTTCTGGGCATCGTTATAAGCACAGCCCAGGAGGTAAATGTAAAAATAATTTTCTTGCCAGTTTTTCCTGCATGGTATCCTAGCGACGATGTACTATCTGTCCTTGGGTGTTGGGGCACCAACTGGGGCTCTGTCAGAGCTTGCAGAGGGGAAGACTATGAAGGGCATGGTCAGAGTCACCCCTTTTAAAATCCAGGCATAGTTTCTTTTTACTTTACCTTTTGGAGGGTTTTTAACCCTGTTATTTTTAAGTAGCATTTTATGTTCTGATGAGCAAAGTAATGTATGTTTATTGTCAGACAACCTGGAAAACATAGAAAATCCTAAGGAAGGAAATAAAAATCGACCGAAATTCTGACATTGTTAACATTTTAGTAAATATCCTTCTGGCAATCATTTTTTTACTGAACTTTCATACAATGATTAGGTTCTAAAGTCAGAGTGTATGGTAAAAAAAATCTCATAAAGTCAAACATACCCTAAATCACCATGGACAGTTATTTTTATGCACACTAAAGTTAGACTCAAGGAAAGAACAACAGAAATCTATATGAAATGAAAAGTCTGGGGGTAAAAGCATTCTACCTTTAAGATTACTATCAAATCCCTAATGGTGAGTGGCTGGTGGTGGAAAATTGAACCGTGTTCCTGCTTGCCTGTAAGGTTTGTTCCATCCTGTTTTAATATTAAAGTTCTATAACTTTAATATGGGTTAATAGATTTACTTGTTATGAGGATGATATGCCATAGTGGCGTTATGTTTTGCTTCAGGTGGTAGGTTCTGAGTCAACCAGTAAGAAAAATGAACACATGTGCTTACCAACCCCATCCCCCCAACGCATTCGTGCACGCATACACACAATTAGGATCATTTGTTTTGTCGCCTTTTGTTTTATTCAATAGTAAATATTTTATATGTCATTTTTTAAGTTGCATACATCCATTGTAAGCAGGTACCATAGTTTATTAACCAATTTCCTGTTGTACATTTAGGTCATTTCCATTTATTTGCTGTTATAAAAATGGTGAAATGAATATCCTTGTGGATAAATCTTTGTGCCCATCCACAATTAAGTCATGTGGATAAATTCTTAGATGTGGAATTGATGGTTCACAGAATATGAATATTTTTAAAGCTTTTAATTCATATTGCCAAATTGTCCCCAGGAACATTGTATGCTTCTTTCAAAGTGCCTATTTCCCAGCATTACTGGAAATTATCATTCAAAGGAGTCTTCCACAGCATGTCTGTTTTTTTTTTTTTGGATGACCCAGAGCTTCTTTTCAATGCCTGGCCAATTTATCCTGGAAAGAATAAAAGAAACAAGGCTAGAGATGATAAGTAATGGGGACTGAATTTATGTGGTAAGGTTGGGACCAATAACAGAAGGGTGAGCTTGGAGGCCATTTCTTTACTCCTGCCTCCAAGCTATCCTCAGCCAAATTCATCTAAAGACAGAATATTGCTTAATACTTAAAGGGCATGTGTAGTCTTAAAAGGCATGTTCAATATTATAATTTTTGATTTGGAAGATAATTTGGTCTTGTCATCATAGAAGGTACCAAATAGAATGACGTTTGTATATTTATCCAAAAAAGAATGGGTTTTTTTAAAAAACATATGGAAAAGCACTGTCCTAATCCAGACCCTCACTTTAGATAGAGACACTGAAACCAGAGAGTGGAAGGGATTTCTGTATGGCCACACAGCAAATTGATGATGGAGTTGACGCCAGAAGTGCAGATTCCTGACTTCCTATGCAGTGCTCTTTCATCCAGGTAGAACAGCCATGGGTTAGGTGGTGGTAAGAAAACAGACATAAGGGCCTCTTTGGAGATAGCCAGGCTTTCTTGTAGGCCTGTGAGCCACCCTATGCCCCACCTGCACAAAAGCCCAGGTGTCCTGGCATGGCAGGTCTCTTCTGCATAATCATCTCCATCTGTGAATGGGAGCAAGTTTACACTTTACCAGTGTCTGTGCCTGAACTTTCCTGCCCCCTGGATGTCTCATCTTCATACCTCAGCAGTCAAGTGTCACTTCCTCAGGGAAGCCTTTCTTGACTGCCAAGACATTTTAGGGCTCCCTTGTGCATTCTTATAGCTCCTCTTCAGTACCCTTGCAATAACTGTAATTACTTTGTTCTGTATTTAACATGTCTCTCCCTGACTAGACTATAAGCTCTATGAGTGTAGGAACTCTATCTTCTTTCTGTTGCTCTTGGCACATACTAAGCCTTAATAAATGTTTGAATGTTTGAGTATTTGGATGGATGCTAATAAATGAATTAGATAGATGTGTGTGTGGGCTGCTGGGCGGTGCTGTTTCTGTTTGCCTGCAGAACCAGGAGAGCCGTCCCTTATTGCCAAGGGCATAGAGAGAAGAGAGAAAGAGACCAGCTGATCCAGAGGGTATGGTCCGCTTGGCTGGGTGCCTGACAGCGGTCTCCTGGGCGATGGGGTCAGCAACCACATCCAACCAAGCATTCATTCCTGGCTTGTTAGAATCAGCCCGGGCAATTTAGTAGGGGTTGCTAGAGAGAAGCCTCCTTGAATTATTCTGGAGAAGAGAATTCAAGGTCAGGGCTCTTGGAGGGCTCCTTGGAGGGGAGGGGACAGCAACCTGGGTCATGGGCAGGCTGGCCTTCACAGTCAATGGGCACTTGCGGCAACGGACGTCAGGTCTGCTGGTGGCTGGCTGGGCGCCAGAGCAGCGCAGTTCTGAGGCTGCAGGTCCTGCCCCTCAGCCGGTTTCCCTCCTCCTCCTCCGGCTCCCTACCGCCTCCCGCTTGCAGCATCGTCTGCGAGGAAAGGAATGTGCGGCGCTGGCCGAGCGGCAGCACCTGGCGCGCGCTCTGGACTGCCGGGGTCCGCCGTCTGGCGCTACGCCACGTGCTTTGGTCCGCGCTGATGTCAAGTGGGTGTGGGCTCTTCGGAAAGGCCCGGGCTAGGACGAGGAGGGCGCGCAATGTGCCGCGGGCGCGCTGAGGCCCCGGCGCGCTCTGCCGCCCAGCGTCGCTGACCGGTGGCCAGCCCGGGCTCGCGGAGCCGGCGCATGGAGCCGCGGCGCTGCCCGCCCCGGGACGCGTGCCCCGCCGCCCTGGGGCGGTGGCTGGGGCCGCCAAGGGGGGCCTGCAGGTGTGTGCGCGCGTTGCAACTTTTGGGGGTCTGCGGGCTGTCGGGCCGGCAGGGTACAGGGTGCACAGGCAGCTTTGGGGGGTGCTTTGTGTCTGGGCGCTGGCGTGGAGGGAGCCGTAACCGGCCGCTGGAGTTTCTGTGAGAGGATTCATTGAGCCAGCGGCCGGCTTGGGGTTACTCATCGGGAAGGGCGCAGGGGGAGCTGCCTTGTTGTTTTAAGAATCGGGTCTCCAAGTACAGCCTGCGTTCATGGTAACAGGATTATCTCTTAGCAGACAGAGCTGGTTCCCGAAATCGGCTGTGGTTGGGGGCCCTACGGCCCCGAAGGCGTACGGGCTGCGGGGACAGCAGCTGGCCAGCGGTGGGAGGGGGTGGGGACCGGGGGGTGGGCAAAGGCGACCTCGCCAAGGGTTCCACCTGGCGCGTTGGGGCGCCTGGCCCCCTCCCTCGGGAGCCTCTCCACCCCCACTTGCCGGAGCCGGCTGAGGAAGAGGTAAGGGGTCAGCCTCTCGCCAGTGACAGCTCTGGTTTCAGACACACCTTCCCGGAGGAATGCGGAGGCTTTGTTCCAGGCGCGGGTCCCAGCCCGGAGCCCTGAAGCCCGCAGAAATGTGGCTGGGGCTCCGGTGCTATTACTCATCTTTTATGGCAACGCCGGCAAGCTCCTGGGTAGCAAGTTAATTATTGATGTGTCTAGGCTGGAGAGACGGAATGTGGAAAAGAGATTGGTGGTTGCACGTCCCCCCCTTTCCTTTTTGGCTTTGGCAATCAAGGTTTATGCTTAACGTTTGCAGTCTATTTCCTGAGAAGGATGTGGGCATTCCCCCAGGGACCAGCACTTCGTGGAAGGGATCCCCTTCCCTGTCTGTGTGACAGCCCTGTCTTGTGGGGGGAGGTAGAGAGAGAGCACCCCTCAGTTTTTATCTATCTGGAACCAGCTTGTACCTTTCCTCCTTAGTTTTTCAGAAGGAACCTCACTCCATACCTTGCCTCAGTGCGGCTTCCTGATGAAGCTTCCAGACCAGGTGTGTGAGACCTGAGTCCACTCAGCAGAGTCAGAAGTGGCCTGGAAATCCCTGCCCTGCCCCAGCCCCAAAGCCTGAAACCTCCTCACATGCTCCACAAGTGCCCTTGGGTGTATTTTCAGACCCCTGTCTGTAGGACTGTGGGCAGAGGCAAAGGTGTCAGGTGGTTGGTTACATGACCTATCTCTCCTAGGAGAGGAATGTGGGGGTCCAGGTGGGGAATTGTGAGGGTGGAGTGAAGCTCCTCCCTCAGACGGTTTCAGTTTCCCTCCCCTCCTTGTCAGAGAGCCGTGTTATCTAAGACAGGGTGTGCTGTGTGTGTGTGTGTGTGTGTGTGTGTGTGTGTGTGTGCTAGGGTATTTCTGGGTGGGGCCCTAACAAATGGGAATAGAAAGGCTCAGGCCTTACATGGAAGGCGGTGGATGAGGCTGGGCTTTGGGGAGGTGGATGGAGAGTTGCCAGACTCAGGCTTCGTGGTAGCATTGTGCCTTAGAGACCTGGGCAGCTATTATCTCTGCTGGCTTAGATACAGTATTCAGTTCTGTAAACCAACGGTTGAAGGACCTGTAGAGTGTGGGGAGGAGGAGGAAGATGAGCATGTCTTGGAAGTTGACATTCTTGGAAGTACAGGATGGGGCTGGGCTTATGTAAGGGAGGCCAGTAGTGTGGGGAGGGGGGTGGGCTTATGGGAGTCCAGGAGTGCAGGGAAGGAGATTTTACCTCTGGGTATGGGGCTGTGCATTGGATCAGAGAGGTTTCTCTGAGACAAGCTGCTGTGCTCCCCGACATCCCTCTCCCCACTTTTCTGCAGAGACTTGGCTTGCCGGGTTCACCTGCCTCCCTGCTTTGATCTCCATGGGCTGAGCTGCCCCGATGGCTGCCCAGAGACACATAGTCCCCACTTCACCCCAGCCTCTCAGGGAGGAGATGAGTGAAGGAGGGTTTGACTTCAGAGAGGCTGCTGATTCTGTTACCCTGGGTTATTGGGGAATCCATACCACCTGTCCTGCCACCTGGGTTTGTTGTGTGTCTACTCAGTGGCATCCCTCCCCCAAAGCACTCAGCTCTTGCTTTTAGACTGCCATCTTTTCCACCCCTGCCCTGAGCTGCTGGCACTTTGCATGTTGAGGGTTTGGGGAGGGCCCTGATTAGTAACAAGTTCTTTCTGTTATGGAAAGTCTTCCCAAGCCTGCTATCTAATGTCTGCCCGCCTTTTGGCCTGCTGGCCATGGCTGAATATTCATTGATGGCCCAGTCACTGCCTGGGGCATAGCTACCCAAGGTGATTCTGGAAAGAGTAGGTGGGCACTGTGAGTTGAGTGGGAGGGGCATCAGGGCTTGTGGGGACAGTGAGGTGGTTGTCAGAGAGGCTGTGGGATTGTGGGGTGAGAGGGTCAGGGTTACTATGGGTGATGGGGACAGAGGACTGAGCAGGGCTAGTTCGGAGGTTCTCTGTGTCTTGCTCCTAATGTCTGCACTGGGTGGAGCAGGCTGTGGTGAGTCCAGCCACCAGCTGAGACCTCTGTGCTGGGGCCTGACTCACCCTGCTACCTGGGGAAAGGGGCAGTCTGTCTCTGCACCAGCTCCTGGCTTGTCTTCTCCCCTCCCTCTTAAAAGAGGCACAGGGTTGATAGTGGTTACTGTATTCCTCAGGAGCAGCTGTGGCAGGGAGCCTTTTCCTGGGATAGATGGCAGGAAAGCTAACCCTGGCTAAGAGAGGGATTCTTTGACAGTTTGTTCTGAATCAGGCAAGATCAGGAGGAAAAAGACCCTGGCAGCCTTTGCAGTGTTGGTTTGCAAAAGCACAAAGTTCTTCCCTAGGGTTTGTACTGTCTCTGGTGAATGTAAAAGAGGTCTGTATTCTAGACCTATACCCTGTGGGTACCCAAGAATGAGAGGAGAGGGGTTAATTGATGCAGATAGGGTATGGCAATTTATCTGGGGACTTGGGTTCAAACTCAGTCCCTGCTACTTACTAGCTTTATGTCCTTCAGCCTCTCTGAGCCTCAGTTTCTTTGCCTGTTTGTTAAATAGGGATAAGGATACTTCCTCCATTTCCTCCCCGGGATAATTGTGAGGATTATATGAGATGTTTGTAAAGGATTTAACACAATGCTTACTAATTGGTACCTATTATATTTTATTTAGGTAACTAGAGGACCCTTAGATCATTAGCTGAGAAGTTTTTTTAAATTATTGTTACATAGAGAATAAGAATGTCTGAAATGTCATTTCATGCTGCTACTTGAGGCTATACTTGGGCTTCTAGGGTCAGATGTGATAACTGTCCTGGAAGGGTTTCATCTGACTTTCACATCAAACCTGTTTTCCAGCCTCCTTATTTAAAGAGGCCTTGGAGACCCTGTGCGTCGCTGACTGCAGGCACACAGCACAGCTGAACTGGAAAGGTAGCTTGCTCAAACTCCTGCTGAAGCACGCTTCTCCCGTCCAGCCAGGATTTTGGAGTGTTAGTCCTAGCAATCAGATACCTGTCACTAGCTGTGTGAGTCTGGATAAGTCCTCTTATCTCTTTGAGCCTGTGTTCCGTGAGAATAATAAAACCTGCCTCACATAGTTAGTTGTTCTTAGGACCAAATGGGATAACATATGCTGAACTGTCATGTGGCATTTCATATTACTGATAGCTTACTATGTACCAGACACTGTTGTAAGTACTTTCATGTATTATCTCACTGAGTTCTCAGAACAATTTATGATGCAATTAATTATCCACATTTTATTGATGAGGAAGTTGAGTTGTTATGTAATTGTTATTGTTGGATAGCTGACCCCCTGTCAGAAATCATGCATCTGAAGAGCTGTCTCCCAGAGTAGGAATAAACCAAAGTTTCTACAAATATGTTTGCACACTGCCTTTCTTCTATTGACCTATTCACATCCCAGGCTAAATTTGGATATACGTTTGTAAAATGAGTAAAAGAAGTCCTTATTAATAGGTCAGTTTGTTCTTTTGGTGCCTCTCTCTGCCCTCTCATCCATAGGCTCTGTGGGGTTTATGGACATGGTGCCTTCATGGCTGTGACTTTTAAGTGTCATTTGCATGAGACTGTAACCCTCTTGCACTCACCCTGCCTGATGGTGCCTTTTAAGAAAGAGGTTGCTAGTTTGGTTTGACTTTACAGAGGGGATATGTCTGGTGTAAAGCCGACCATCAGGCTCAGAGTTTTCAAGGTCTCATTTTTCTTTCTGATGTGTCTGGTTAGCTGTTCTGCCTCCTTCCCTCTGCTCCAAATGATCTGCCAGTGAGCAGAGGTCTGAAATTTTCAATGTGTTAGAAAAAAAATTTTAAAGGAAGAAACAAAACACCCTGTGAAAATAAGGGCTCCCAGCTGATGGTGTTTCAAACACGGGTCATTCTCCTTAACAGTTATGATCACAGCCCCAAATTTATTCTCATTACTTTTGGAGCATGTTTATAAGATAAGAAAAAGGCTATAACTTTGTAGGTTATTTTCTCTTTTTATGACAAGAACAACAATTATGAAGGTGTGACACCAATAAAGGAATTCAGGTCTGGTTTGGAATTCAGGTCTGGTTTGGAATAAAAAGTGAAAAGCCACTGGTGGGGCTCCAGGCATGCTCAGGAGATTCCAGAGCTCTGGTTAGGAGAGAAAGGGTTTCCACAGCCTGGACCTGGGCATCTTGCTCCCACGGCGGCCTAGTGGTGTCGCCAGAGTGAGCAGAGTTCCTGTCATTTTACTGGAACATGGAGTGACTTGCCTGAGGTCAGGTAGCCAGATATTGTAATGGCAGAGAATGGACTACAGGTCTCTGACTTTCTGACTCAGAAAGAATAATAAAATTATTATCCTTATAATAATTCTAATAATTTTTCCTATTATGTATACATTGCAGAAAATTTAGGATATTACAGTACAAAGGGAGAATTATGGACCAGGTGCCAAAGATAACCGCTGCTTACATTTTGATTTTTTTTTTTTTTTAAGCAAGTAGGGACATTTGTTATCATCAGGGGAGATTTGCTTGTTATCTGTACATCTTTGGGCATATCTAGTTTCCTGCCTTGGAGCAGGCACTCTGTGAGGTTTGCTTGTTTTTTTTGGTTTTTTTTAGATGGTCTTGTTTTCTTAGGCTGGAGTACATACATACATATAGTGGCATGATCGGAGCTCACTGCAACTTCCAACTCCTGGGCTCAAGCCATCCTCCTGCCTTAGCCTCCTAAGTGTCTGGGACTATAGGCATGCACTACCACACCTGGCTAATTTTTAAAATTTTCTTGTAGAGATGAGGGTCTCATTGTGTTGCCCAGACTGGTCTTGAGCTCCTGGGCTCAAGCAGTCCTCTCACTTCGGCCTCCCAAAATGCTGGGATTATAGGTGTGAGCCACCACACAGGGCCTCTTTCTGTGAGCTTTGATTCCCTATAAATTCAGGTCAAGCTCTTTATTTTATGTGAAGTGCTATGCTAGGGCACTGTCGGGGGGAGAAAGATGAGCAAGACATTCCTGCCTTCAGAGTTTACAATTAAGCGGGGGAAAGCCAGGCCTGGTGGCATGTGCTTGTCATCCCAGTTACTTGGAAGGCTGAGGCGGGAAGATCTCATGAGCTCAGGAATTGGAGGTTGCAGTGAGCTATGATTATGGCACTGCATTACAGCCTAGGCAACGGAACAAGATCCTGTTTCTTGGAAAAAAAGGAAAAAAACAATTCAGTGGGAGAGGCAGATGTGTACACAACCAATTAGTACAGGCATAATAGTAATAGCAAACGTCTGTTATATCCAGTTAGCTCCAGGTGCTTTATACAAGTTACTCACACTTAATCCCCAGTCAACCTCGTGAAGGAGGTATTGCCCATTTTATAATTGTGGAAACTCAGAGGTTAAATAGCTTGCCTAAGGTGATAAAACTAACTACCACCCAAGCTGAGATTCAAATCTAGGTTGTCCCATTACGAAACCAAGTGCCCTCTCTCATGAAAAACTGCTGGTATAACAAACCCCATAAAAGGGAAGCACAAAGTCAGAGTCTTTTGTGATGAAGGAAGGTGGGGTACACATCTCTTTGTTATTCTCTCTCTCATCCCTTTCTCTCTCTGGTATTAATATAAATGATTCTAATCATATTGAGTGGGATTTGTCTTTTTAAAAAGTTCCCTGTTTGGGTTCTTTTGCTTATTTGGGTCAATAAGTCTCAGACTGTCAGAACTGGAGAGAATGGAAAGGTTGTCTGGACCATCCTTTTTATTTTCTTACGGGGGAAAACAGTCTCAGAGAAGAGAAGTGACCTGGGCATACAAAATATGTATGTTTTTAGTTGAGCCAGGACCAGAACTCAGGTTTTTTCCTCCAGGGTAATACAAGGGTGAATATTTTTAATAGTTTCATTCATGGTTATATAATATTTTTCACATGTGTTTGAAGAAAAATATAGCTGGAACTTCAAACTCATCATTTGGCAGCTGTTACTGCTTAGAATATGGCTAGAGTCCTTGTGGTCTATTTAAAGAAAAAAGTGGAAGTACAGGTTGGACAAGACATGGCTGAAATTAGGAAGCGATGTGTGGGCGATACGTGGTTAAGCTTAGGGAAACAGTGCATTTATACCAATTTACATTCTCCTCTAATGGATTTACTTGCTGGGCCAGCTTTATTATTTCTGGGGCAGGAAGAAGGGAGCCAGCCCTTAGTGAAATCATATTACTCACTAGGCATTTTACCTGTGGGTCAGTATCAATGGGCTCATTGTGTGTGTATTGAGAAAGCTCTGAGAGGTTGATTAAGAAACCCAAGGTTGCAGAGGACAGAGTGAAGTGTAGTGAGGATTCATACCCCAGCTTGGGCTCATTCAATTGCCGCTTACAGCCACCTCCTGCATTCCAGAAGGCGAGTGAGCTCAGGACCCCTTTCCTCCGTGGTCTGACTCCTGTTGGGATCTGACACCTTCTTATTCAGGTACCAGGCTCAAGTGGAAATGAATGTCGTTGGGTTGCTAGGTTGCTGCCATAGCCTGCTAATTGAAGGCTTGATTTTGATAGAATTTCAAAGAATGTGCTGTATTTATCAAATCTGACTCATGCTGCTCAATGATAGAGCCCTTTTCCTGCTACCATTTGGCTTTAGTTCACATTTTGAGGACACTGTGTCGACTGTGAGCTCTAGGAAGGCTAAGATTGTGCCTGTCAGTCTCTCTAAAGGGCAATTACTGGATGATTTTTGAGATTGAGTCATCTGTCTATACTTTCAGAGTTCAGGGAATCAACTAGTAGTTATTTACCTAGAGTGGAGGTATGGGGGTAACTACTTCCAGGTTAGCTGAAGAAACCTAGAGCTGCAGGTTATGGAGAGAGGAATGACTTTCAGGGCCCTCCATAGAGATTTTGGCTAGAATATGGAGTCTAAGCTTTGGGTTCCTATTAAACTAGCCAAGAAGGTTCTACTGCTCAATGCTTTAGGACCACATGGAACATGATCTCTTGCACAAGACAAGCAGTCACTGTGCATCTGCTAGGTGCTATGGTAGTGGGGTGGGCCAAATGATGCCCCCCCCTCAAAGATGTCCATGTTCTAATCCCCAGAACCTGTAAATGTTCCCTTATATGGGACAAGGAACTTTTAGATATGATTAAGGGAGGGATTTGGGGATGGGGCAATTATCCTGGACCATCTGGGTGGGCCTAATGTAATCAGAAGGGTCCTTATAAGAGGGTCAGAGTGAAGAGGAGACATACAAGGAGGATAGCAGAGGTCAGAGTGATGTGTAAGCCAAGGAATGTGGATGGGCTCTAGAAGCTGGAAGAGGCAAGGAATGGATTCTACCCCACGTCCTCCAGAGGGATGCAGCCCAGCTGACACTTTGATTTTAGCCCAGTGAAGCTGATTTTGTACTTCTGACCTCCAGAACCTTAAGAAGATCGATTTGTGTGGTTTTAAATCACTAAATTTGTGGTTATTTGTATAGGAGCAATAGGAAACTAATACAGGCAGGTACTGAGGATAAAACAGTGTATAGCACAGTCCCTGCCTTCAAGTGGCTCTCAGTCTAGTGGGGAAGACAGGCAAGCAAACAACCAATGTTGATAATAGTGGTAGTGTCCTGACGGGGCTGTAAGTCCAGAGTCCTGTGGGACCTAATCTACCCTGGCCTCAGAGGTGCCTGCCACTGAGTTGGAGGAAGGAGGGCAAAGAAATGCCTTTATGGCAGAGAAAGGAGTATGTTCAAAGTCATCTCAGTAAGATCTGAAAACTGGGTGGCGGCTACTGGCCAGACCTTGCAAGGGAGAAAGCTGGTTCCACCTAAACTGGTGCAACCCCTGACAGGGGCCTGTTTTCAGACTAAAACCTTGCCTTTTTTTTTTTTTTTTTTTTTTTGGAGACAGGGTGTCACTCTGTTGCCCAAGCTAGATTGCAGTGTCATGATCGTAGCTCATGGTAGCCTTGAACTCCTGGCCTCAAGTGATCCTCCCGCCTTGACCTCCCAAAGCACTGGGATTATAGGTGTGAGCCACCACGCCTGGCCCAAACTAAAGCCTTTTGGGCCTTGAATAAGTGGCGAGACAAGATGGAAAAGTCCTGCTGCTACGCCATCAGAGTTGTGTCATAATAGAGCTAACAGTGTTCTAGGCACTGCACTGTCTCTTTTGCATTTATTATCCCATTTAATCTTCAAAACAAGCACCTGAGATAGGGACACTTTTCTTCATGTGGTGATTATGGGAAATGAGACTTAGGTTAAGTATCGGGCTCAGCACCACACAGCTTGTAAGTAGTGGGGCTGAGATTTGAATCCAGGCCTTTAGGCCTCAGAGACCGAGTTCTCAGTATGCTTTTCTGTGATAGAAAGATCACTGGGCCAGAAATCTGAGGACCTGAGTTCTAGTCCTACATCTGCTTCCTATTAGAATTAGAGCAGGTCAACTTACTTTCCAACCTCAGTTTTCCCATCTGTGAAAGGGGATAAGAGGCCTGTCTTTGTCAGGTGAGCATAAAGGAGACCCTGAAGGCAATATGCTTTTTCTGTGAACTCTAGGACCCCCGCTTCTCAGCAGAGTCTCAGACTCCTCCAGAGAGGGCCTTTTATAGTAAACCCTATCTCACCGTGCTAGATCATCCTTAAAGATCATTGAGGCAGATTAGGGAATTTGGCCATGGTCAACCATTGTGCACATGGGGCTGGTGTATTTGCATCCATGGGCTGTGGTGGGGGTAGCAAGTGGGCAAGAAACAGAAAAGGAGCTTGTCTTGGGATACTGAGAGTGGGCTTATAAGTGTAGAAGGGAGAGGTGTGGTCTGCACTCATATTTTCTCCAAAGATGATAATGCTGGGGATGGCTGAGGAGAAAAACATTTCCTGACTTGGGGTCAGGTGACCTGCCATTTACTGGCTGTGTGATTTGAGACAAGTTGACTTGAGTTCTGGAGCCTTCATTTTTCATGTATAAAACAGGGCGAAGGATTCCTACTTTGCAAAGCATGTGAAAGCATCCTGTCCAGTTCCTGGCATATAGTGGATGTTCAGTAAATAGTGGTTGACTCTAAATCAGTCTAATACTTCCCAGGGTTAATCCAGTAAATCCTAATTCTTTGCAGGAATCTGCATTTCTCTCCTGTCTTTCAGACTCACCTAGGCGAATTGTATATTATAATAACTGATGTGAAGGAGGGTCTGGCCACAGAATGACAACCCCATGAATTCTTGAGGGGGAAGACCCCATGCTTCCCAGCTGGAAATGGTCATGAGAGGTTTTCAGGTGGCAGCAGTGGGTACGCTGGGCCATTTTGGAAGCGAGAATATGTTTGTCATGCCAAGTACAAGATTGAGTGTCACCATTTTGCTTTCTGGGAATAATGGCTGTACAGATGAAGTAGATTTATGGTGCTGAAGTATGTCAGAAGCGACTGCTGTTTTTTTCCCCTTTTTAAATGTCTACATTGTCTGATTATTCAGGTAATGTGCTTATTTTAGAATAGTTGGAAAATACCGAAAAAGAAGAAAATAAAAATGTTTACTTCTGCACCCAGAGAAGATTACTGCTAACGTTTTGGTGTATTTCCCCTCATTCTTTTTTCAAATGCACATATACAATTTTTTTGGTAAAATACACAGTTCAATATGCTTTATTCATTTATTCCTGTGCATTTCCCATATCATTACACATTCCTTAAAGACGTTTTTATTGGCTACGTAATAGTCTGTGGTGTACATGTGCCATAATTTTCTTACTCATTCCCTGTTCAGTAGTTAGGCATTTGGATTGCTTATGTTTTTCCTGAAATAAAAATAGTCAACTAAAAACATTTGACTATTTTTTTGTATTAGATTCCTAAAACTGGAATTCCTCGGTCAAAGAATAAGCACATTTAAAAGTGTATAGTGGTAGACTATTTACCTTACATTATAAAGCAAAAAAGTCATGGTGGTGTCAGGTGGCTGTGGGCCAGCTTGGGCGAGGTCCCTGCTCTGACCATTGTGCACAGAAGGCTGCCTCCTGGCCACTCACTCTCTTCCTGGCAGACAGTACAATCAGCCTCTTGTGGTTCACCAGTGAAATTTAAGTAATGGGTCAGCCTTTCCAGTGCTTCCCTCTCTGTCAGGAAGTTCGTCTGTGAATCTAACCTAAATCTCATCTGCTGCATTTTAAATCCTCACCTGCTGCCAGTTCCCTTCAGTGGAGTAGAGTGGAGCAGAGTAGAGCAAAGCTGCACACCATCTGCTGGCAGCCCCGCTCACCTCTCTTCCCTGACTGCTTTGACTCCGGCCACCAGCCTTATGTTACCCTGGAGGAAACTTGAGGGTCTCTGGCTACTACTGTCTCGACTGGGAGGGCGGTCCCTGCATCGAGTTGCCGCTGATAACGCCAGGTAGGGTTTCTGAATCCTAGAGTGCCTGTGCTGTGGAGGCCAGCATCCCAGCCTCTCCCCTCCGTGCCCTCTGCAGAACTCGTGGGGCAATTAGCATTCAGAGTGGTGCTTTCTTATTGACGCTGCAGGTCTATCAGATTCATTCTCTGGGAAAAAAAAAACCGTGGCTGGAGCAGGGATTAATTGTGTTTCAGTCCCAAGTGCATTGGCCAAGTGGTGGATGTGCAGTGAAGAAGGATGGCCAGGCAGGGAGGGGCGTCTGAGTAATGGGAAAGCTGGCTGTCAGTGTGGGAGGGTGGGGTCCCACCCTGGGCCTCCCACCCTGGGCATCAAGCAGCTGTACCCTCCACCGGAACAGCCTTGACCACCTTTCTTAGCTTGTGTCCTTTGTTGGGGGCCACCAGCTTTATTATGGGGCAGTAGGATATTAATTTGGAAAGGAAATGAATATAGCTGCAACTTCATGGGCAACAAGAGGCCCCTTGTGTCCCCTCACTTAGGCGTTTTAGAGCTGGCTGGCAACAGGCCAGTGGGGTGGAGCGAGTCACACAGGAAAGAGACTGGGAACTGAGTCCTTGCAGCACCTGTGGGAGTATCCGAATGAGGCTGGAAGGCCAGAGGAGGTGGAGCCTGAAGCCTCCTGGGGACCCAGCCCAGGCTGGCTGACCTCCTCCAGCTCCCTGCCCTCCCCGCCATCTCAGCAACAGATCATGCCTTAATGTTAACTGCTCAGTACTCCTAGTTTGACCTCTTCTGAAGGTCTGTGTTCTTAAGATGAGATATCTTGTTTTGTGCTTTGCTGTTTTCTCCTTCAGTGCCTGATGCAGTGTAGTGCTTGATTGAAATGAAACCAGCATTTAACAGGCAAAACCCGGTGGTTTTGTGCCCTCAATACAGATGCCAGTTCTCCGCTCTTCAGCTCCTATTTAAAATATCCATATCAGATTGTTATTCCTCATTTTGAAGAGGGGAAGTTTTTTTTCTGTCTCCCTTTATTTTTATCCCGAATTCTTTTTGGTGCTGAATGTCACTGGTACTTTCAGCTCCCTGAGTTCCAAGGTTCCCACTGCAAGGCCTTAGCCTAGTGAAGGCTATCCTTGGCTGCATGTTAGACTCTCCTGGGGAGCTTTTAAAAAATATTGATGCCTGGGACCCAGTGCCAGAGATTCTGATTTATTTGGTCTGGATTGTGGCTCTGGCAGCATTTTAAAAACGTTCCACAGGTGATTCTAATATTCAGGGATTCTCCCAGAATAAGGAGTGAGGTGTGTCTGACATATCCTATCGGCAGTGTCCCTTTTGGGAAGGCATGTATTAGAAGGCTGTGATATCTGCAGTAGTAGGTTGCTCCACATCCTTTTTGGGAGCAGAAAGGGTAAAATGACAAATGAGAGCATTGTATCAGGCCTTTCATGAAAGGGATTGGCTTGACAGGAAGTCTCTGTGGATGTATTTTGCACCCTTTCTGTTCCTAGGGTGTGCTCTGGCTGTGTCACTCTGCCTGGTAACATGGACAGGATGAGGATGCTTCAGTTAAGGATAAAGATGAAAAGGAAAAAGCAAGATATGAGTGTGTTTATATTTGATTCATCAGCCAGGGCCTGGATTCACTTTTTTTTTTCAGAATTTTGGAGCACAGTGGGAGGGGCAGGGACAGGGCTATGAGTGAATGGCAGAAGGATGGCTTTTCAGTTTGGGCCTAGAGGACAGACAGGTCAAAATAGCAGGTACCGGCAATGAGCGTTCAACCCTGCATGGCTCTCTGTTATCCCTTACTGGCTGGGATCCCTGAGGCCTCACTTTTGCCAGTTTCCTCTTGAATGTTATAGATACCTCTTCCCAGAAACGTTAGAAAGGGACCAAATTATTGAGGTGAGTGAATGAGCCCCTTTACCTTGTGTGTTTGGGTTTGACTGTGGGTTCCTTTTTGTGATTCAAGAGTGGTTGTGCTCCTTGTTGGTTAATGCATGTGACTGATGTCCTAAGTCTTACCTCCTTCCTCTACTCTCTTTGGCATGTTTGTGGTTGGAGCTTTATTCCATGAGTGGCTTCTCAGGTTGAGGGGCTGCTTGCAGCTGCTCCTTAGCTTTTGCCTCTCTGGTTGGGCTGCCTCCCTGACCCTCTCTTCTGTAGAGCGATTGGAGCTCCCTTGAGAGAGCCCCCTGTGGTTTTCCAACAGGTGAGGAGGCTTGTAGGTTAATACCTGGTGTGCTGATGACACCATTTCCCAAACTCGCAAATCCTGCTTAGAAAAATCTGCACACATTTTTTTTTGGAGTTTTCTCATGCTATTTGAAACTGCAATTTGCTAATCATCTATAACAGATTCCCCTGGGGGTGCTTGTTAAAAATGCAGAATCTCTTAGCTAGAATCCCAGGTCATTATCAGGTACAAGAATGTTTGAGAATAACTTTGTTAAAAAATGTTGCCCCCCATGCCACTCCCGTGCCCCCCTTTACAGTAGGGAATGTGACACAGAGTGGTTAAGTGACTTGCTCAGGATCACACAGAGAATTAGAGCTGGAGCCAAGCCTGGAAGAACTTGAAGCCGAGTCCAGAATGTTACCACTACCTCGTATTTCTATGGTGCTTTGTTCCTTGCAAAGCATGGTTCGTCTTTCTGCTCTTCTAGTTTGCTTAGATGGAGAGTGCCATCATCAATCTTGAACCAGATTATTCTTTGTTGTGGAGGCTGGTCCTGTACATTGTAGGGTGTTTAGCAGCATCCCTGGCCTCGACCCCGTGGATGCCAATAGCACCTTCCAGTTGTGACAATCAGAAATGTCTCCCAGGCATTGCCAAATGCCTCAGTTGAGAACAGCTGCTTTAGTGAGAGAAGCCAGGGATGTTCCCTCATAGTATCCTACAACATTTATTTTTATGTTTGGGGATTTCACTTTTAAAATTTGCAAGGCTGGCTTCTTCCCAACTTGGCTAATGTGCTGGATTACAAACGTAAATGAACTCACGCTGAATATAAGCTCCCTCCTCATCTCCGTTTTTGGCCTGCAGAGGGAAGGCATAAATAAGCTTGGAAAGACCACTGACTAGACTGCAGTCTGCAGTTTGCCTGCCAGCCCTACGCTTCCTCACTGTGTGATCTCAGGCAAGTCGCTTAACCTCCTTGAGCTCCTTTCCTCATCTGATTATGATAGAAAGAAATGTTTGTTGTGAATGAGAATTAAATGACACCTTGGTTGTGGAAGTGTTTATAAAACATTACTCATATTAATTGGTGATGATAAGATTCAGGTCTAATTACCAGCACTTGAGATTTTCTCAAATTTAAAAGTGCAGAACTCAGCACAGCAATTCTAGACTTGTATTTGGCCAAGTATATTACCCTTATCATCTTTCTGCCCATAAAGTTAATCTTCCCCTCTTTCACTTTAAATTTAATCTCCCTTTTCCTGCTGACCATTGCCATACCTCTTTTGGGTCATTGTCTCTGCAAGATTGGTCCTTAGGTTATTACCTCTGGCCAGAGCCAGTTTCTTTTTATGGTGAGGTTTCTGAAGGGCTGTCAGATTACTATGAAAAGCAAAACCATGACACCTTCTTTTCCCTCATTGCCAGCACCCAGAGAGGAGCATGGTAATCTTGCATGAGGCTTTAATTTGGGCACTGAAGCAGGCATCAGTCTTTAAAGAAATGCACACATACAAACTTGGAGAATAAAGGTGTTTGGGCTCTTTGGCACAGTAAGGCTCAGCTAGTTAGCCGTGCTTCAATTTGCAGGTGAGGAAACTGAGCCCCGTGAGGGAGCATGACTGAGGTGCCTCAGGGGCAGAGTGAGAATATGGTTTTCCAGGTGCTGAGGCTCTTGGTACAGTATTCGCACCTGTCCAGGCTGTTGCCTCAGGTGGTGGAGTGGGGAGCAAGCCCCACTCTGCATCCAGGGTGCTGTTGCTGCCTTGTCTTTCACTTCAGATGTTGCCTTGTGGATCCTGTGAGATTGTTTGTTTCTGCTTAGTGATTTATGGATGGAATTTCACCAGAATACACATAGTACATGGCATGATTGTCACTGATTCTTAGAACAGAACATCTTGAGGGGAAAGGCAATGAACATAAAGGGGCTCCAGTTTCATGGGAACATATTGAAAAAGAAAACAGACTGAGAAACTGAAGTTTGTTACTTCAGTAACCTCAGACACTGTTCCCTGATAGCATTAATATTCATTACTAATATTATTAATACTTGTGGCTGTTGAGTACTTACTATATGTCAGTGCATGTGAAGTGCTTAGGACAATGCATATCTCATTTAATCCACCCAAAAACTCTACACAGAAGGTACTACTATCTCCATTTTGTAAATGAGGAAACAAGTTAAGTAACTTACTCAAGGTCAGGGAGTATGGGGGAGAACTGAGATTCAAATGTCTCCAGGTTACGAAGCCTGGATTGGCTTGTTCCTGCTCTGTTGTACCTGATTTCTGTGGGGTTGATTACCCACCTGCCTGCTCCTCCTCTCCAGCATTTGGGGTCCCTGTGTTAGTCTGCTTGGGCTGCCATAACAAAATACCGCAGACTGGGGCACTTAACCAACAGAAATTTATTTTCTCAGTCTGGAGACTAGAAGCCTGAGATCAAGCAGGTTTGGTTTCTTCTGAGACCTCTCTCCTTGGCTTGCAGATTGCCACCTTCCAGCTTTGTCTTCACACGGTCATCTCTGTGTGTCCAAATTTCCTCCTCTTATAAGGACACCAGTCATGTGGGATTAGGGGCCACTCCTAAGACCTTATTTTAACTTAATCACCACTTTAGAGATCATATCTCCAAATGTGGTTACATTCTGAAGTTCTGGAGGTTAGGAGTTCAAATAGAAATTTTGGGAGGGTGACACAATTCAACCCATAACAGTCCTACTGTTTGTCAGATGGCCAGTTTGAACCTCTTAGGGCTGTCCCCACAGGGTGACATCCAGCTCGATCACCTGTCCCTTTGGCAGTGCTGAGAGCCTGCATGAGAAGAGCTGTTCCTGACTTCAGGAACCTGGAGGCCTATTGTCCAGGGAAGCACCGCCTTTAGAGACTAAATGTTGTAGGGTGAAAGCGCACAAATCAGACACAAAGGATCAAAAGTCTAATTGGAGTCTTTATTAGCCGGCCGGCGACCACCTCTGCTCGGAGAGAGTGGCCCCGATCTGCAATTGTACAGGACTTTTATGCCCCTCCGGAGAAGGGCTACGTGCCTGCACACATGTACGAGTAAAACAAAGAGAACAAAGACAGGACAATCATTAATAGTTCAAGGTTTCACTAACCAGGGGCCTAGTGATTTTACAGACTTCTTAGCGACATAAGCAGATTATAATCATTAACGTACAGATCATCTATTCTATTTAATCAAGCATACCTATGTTAAACCCCCGAGGACTATTTACCTTTCTCCTTCATCAACTAGAACAGCAAGCTTAGTACAGAAGCAGATAGCATCAGTTAGAATCTCCTAACATTCTTTAACAATTTAACCCTATGTAGTCAATTTTGAGGAAAGATTTTTTCTAAGACCATCACATTCCCCACTGGTTTTCTTGGAAATATCAAATCCTTGATAGTTATCATAGGTCATCATCGCAAATATGATGGTAGTGAGTACGCAACACCATCAGTTTTACCCCTTGTATGTGCCTTTGAACATAATTTGTTAAACATTTAAGTATGCATGGACCGATCAGTATTATTAATAAAAGTAACAGTAATGGCCCGGCTATGGCTGACAACAAGGTAGTGAGCCATGGGGACCAGGTGAACAAGTTTTGATACCAGTTATGTCCAGCATTAATTTGTTCTTCTCTTTCCCGAATTCTATTTCTTACCTGGGAAAGACTATTCTGAATAATTCCAGAATGGTTGGCGTAAAAGCAGCAAGTTTCTCCTAGGGCTACACATAATCCACCCTGTTTCAGGAATAATAAATCTAACCCTCTTCTGTTTTGCAAGACTACTTCGGCCAGTGAATCAACTGATTGTTCTAAATAACTAATGGATTTTTCCAAGTCACTTAAATCTAAATCTACCTGGTGACTCAGAATTTTAAAATTTTGATTTTCAGTTATTAAGGCCGCAGTACTTACAGCAGCCGAGCCTGCAATGCCTAGTCCAATTAATAACGGTACCAAAACTGGAATGGCTCGTTTTAGCCGCCAAGGGATAGAAGCTTGAAGATGTTCTCGTCCGCCTTCTCCTGAATAAAAGTAGACTTGAGGCACGATATGAGATAGAACACACAAATCCTGCTTTTGCATAATTACCGCGGGTCTGACACAAGGGGTGATACCTGTAGTACATGCAAACCACGTGCCATTTGGGGCCACCAAGAGTGTTTTAGGTTCGGGATCTGTCAAATTATTTAGTTGAATGGTAATGTTACATGACGCCATATAGGGAGATTGGGATATGGGGAACCCCACAGGGTAAATACAAGTCCCTTGTCCCTGTAGGTCTTCTAAAGTCAGCTTGGGCTTTTGACCCCATTTGCATAAATGTTGCTTATATATTTCTTCAGCAGTCAAGTTTCTTATATTATTTTCATTTTGACCTAGGGGTCGGATGGCTCCAATCCCTACATAATAAGGAGGTTCTGGATTAAGGCAGAGCCAACAATCTCGAGTTATATTAGGCTTTGTTTGGTTAACAAACTTATACACTGAATTTAACAAATTTAACACAGGCTTTCGGCGTGGCTCTGACATCAAGCTCTTTTCTGGTGTTGTAGGCTCTAGGATGGCTTGTGTCGGTAATTCAGGTCCTAAATAAATCTCACGGTTTGGGCCTATAGGATTAAATTGACGAACGGGGGTAAATCTCTGAATAGTGAATGAAACTTCTGGCCCCTTCTTTCCCCCTCCTCCGTACAGGTGAAATTCCCAGGTCTTCCCTGTGGCCCAAGTCTGATCCTGGCCCCGTTTAATACTTATAGTTACGGGGTTACAGGTATTTGAAGAGACACACCTAGGAGCCTTTTTTGTTAATATAATATCAGAGTCACTGTTTATCCAACTAGCTATAGTCTCACAGCCCCACTCTATACAGTATTGTCCATCTGCATGACAATGCGAGGGGCCTGTGGTGGGGCAACCATAATATCTAATACGTTGCATGTTTTTTTCTATGTTAATATTGCCACATCCGTAGGCTCCGAACCTCCCTTCAGGTAATAACCCCATCACAGGCTCAGTGTTACCTAAAAGTTGACATAAATCAAAATATAGCAAGGGAGAAAAGACTGTAACATTCTGAGTTATCACTGTCCCATCGACTGTGCGCGTGAGCACCCAAGTGTAATTTAAAGGCTGGTGGGGGCTCGTCGCCACCACCCCCATCAAGATGTTCCAGAGGAATGTCTTAAAAGTCTTATCTTTAGTGGATCTTCGGTGGGCCGAGCCGTCCATCGTTCTTCTTGGACTGGAGTCGCTTTCTTGATTTGGGTATGGTGAATCCAGTGGCGTTTTCCTGCCACCTTTACAGCCGTAGGGGTGGTGAGAATCACCGGTAAAGGTCCAGTCCACCTTGGTTCTAAAGTAGCGGGCTGGAGTTTCTTTATCCAAACAAGGTCACCGGGCTGTACCTGGAGAGAAACTTTATCAGAAGGAGGATTAGCAAGACTAGAGTGTGCAGCCCTGACTAAGTTGTGGATCTTCCGGGTGCTCAGCTGTAAGGCTTGCAGGGATTTAAGAAGAGCGTGGTCACTTAATTCAGCTAGTTTCTCTTCTCCCACTTTAGGAACCAGTGGAGGTGGACGGCCAAACATTATCTCATATGGTGTTATACCTCTGACATATGGAGTACACCTGGTTCTTAATAGTGCAAAAGGAAGGAGGCTCACCCAGTCTTCGCCCGTCTCCGCTCTTAACTTACATAATATTTCCTTCAATGTTCTATTCATCCTTTCTACCTGACCTGAACTTTGCGGTCTATAAATACAATGTAACTTCCATTTAATTTGTAATACCTGAGCTAATAATTGAGTAGTTTTGGCAATGAATGCCGGGCCATTGTCGGACCCCAGGGCTAAAGGAAGGCCGAATCTAGGTACAATTTCCATTACTAACTTCTTTACTACTACCTGTGCTGTTTCTGATTTCGTGGGAAATGCTTCTACCCATCCTGAGAAAGTGTCCACGAATACCAACAGGTAGCGGTATCCATACTTGCCTGGCTTGATTTCCGTGAAATCAGTTTCCCATTGCTCCCCAGGGGCTTGTCCTCGCAACCGGACTCCGGGGAGGGGGTTCAATCTTTTACCTGGATTAACTTGCGCACATGTCAGGCATCCGGCCGTAATCTGTTGGGTCATCTGATGCAAATTAGGTATATAATAGTCTCGTTGAAGCAGTTCTGCCACCTTCGTGCTTCCTAGGTGCGTGCTTTGATGTATTTGTTCAATTAACCGGCGACCCAGGTGCTGTGGGACTAAGGTTCTGCCACTTGGAAGGATTTTCCAACCTCCCGGATCGGTGGTTGCTCCTAGAGTCCTTCCCAATTCCAATTCTCCCTCTGAATAAACCGGCGAGGGCGGCAAGAGTCGCTCAGGCAGAACAGGCAAAATATGGAGAGGCCCCACTGGTTTTCGGGCAGCTTCCTTAGCAGTGACATCAGCAAACATGTTTCCCTTCGCTGTAGGGGTACTCTCATTCTGATGCCCCCGACAATGAATAATGGCCACTTTCTTCGGCAGCCATATAGCCTCTAAAAGAGCTAAAATCTCAGATTTATTCTTTATTTCTTTTCCACTTGAAGTTAAAAGGCCCCGTTCTTGGTAGAGTGCCCCATGAACATGTGCAGTAGCAAAAGCATACCTGCTGTCCGTATAAATATTAACAACTTTGTCTTTTCCCCACCTGAGGGCTTGAGTTAAGGCAACAAGTTCGGCCTTTTGAGCTGACGTCCCTGGGTTGAGGGCTTGTGCCCATATAACCCGGTCCTTAGTAACTACTGCCGCCCCTGCATACCTTATTCCTTCATCCACATAGCTGCTTCCATCCGTAAATAACTCTTCCTCAGGGTCCGGCCAAGGCTGGTCTGTAAGGTCAGGCCGCAGGCTTGTCAAGGATTCCAGTATCTCACAACAATCGTGCAAAGGTTCTGATGGCTCTGTGTCCGGAAGTAGGGTAGCAGGGTTAAGGGAAGCAGTTTTCAAAAACCTAATTCTAGGCGGATCCAATAGCAACACTTGATATTGTGTTATTCTAGCATTTGACAGCCACTTATCAGGAGGGCTTTTTAGCAAGGTTTCTATTGAATGCGGGGCAATTACACATAAATCCTGCCCCAAAGTCAGCTTCAGGGCCTCCTTCACCAAGGCAGCAGTTGCCGCAATGGCACGCACACACCCTGGCCATCCTGAGGCTACTGGGTCCAACCTTTTTGATAAATAGGCTACCGGCCTATTCCAAGGTCCTAACTCCTGTGTCAACACCCCCTTCGCTATTCCTCGTGCTTCAGCCACATATAACTTAAAAGGCTTAGTCACGTCAGGCAGGGTCAGTGCTGGGGCATTCACAAGTGCCCGCTTTAGACTTTCAAAAGCTTCTGTTTCAGTTTCAGTCCATACTAGGGTTTCTCCTTTTCCCCCAGTACTTGCATATAATGGTTTTGCTATTTCAGCAAACTTAGGAATCCAAAGTCTACAATATCCTACTGCACCCAGGAACTCCCTCACTTGTTTCTTTGTTTGAGGTTGTGGAATTCTCAAAATCGCTTGAACTCTGTCTGTGGAGAGAGTTCTTTTTCCTCCCTTTAGTTCATAACCCAAATATGTGGCTACTGGAGTACACAATTGAGCTTTCCGGGCAGAGACTCTATACCCTAACTGGGCCAATTCAAGCAATAAATCTTCAGTTGCCTTTTTGCATGTTGCCTGGTCTTGTGCAGCCAAAAGGAGATCATCCACATATTGCAGCAGAGTCACCTGGGGATGGTTCTGTCGAAACTGAACCAAATCTTGACTCAATGCCTCATCAAACAGAGTGGGGGAATTCTTAAACCCCTGTGGCAATCGAGTCCAAGTCAACTGTCCCGAGTATTCTCCCTCTGGGTCAATCCATTCAAAAGCAAAAATGGGCTGACTTACCGCCGCCAATGGAAGTGAAAAGAAGGCATCTTTCAGGTCCAGCACCGTGTAGACTTGATGGTTTGGAGGCAGCATACTTAAAAGAGTATATGGATTAGGCACCGTTGGGTGGATAGTCTCAGTTCTTTTATTTACCTCCCTCAGGTCCTGTACCGGTCGATAATCATTCGTCCCCGGCTTCAGGACTGGGAGCAAAGGAGTATTCCAAGCCGACTGACAAGGCACCAGAATTCCTGCCTGTCTAAGTCTTGCTATGTGAATGGCAATTCCTTTTCTTGCCTTTAAGCTAATAGGATACTGCCGTACGCGTATCGGTGTGGCGGTACTAGTCAATTGCACAATAATGGGGGAGCGGTGGGAAGCTAGTCCGGGTGGATTAGTTTCTGCCCAGACACCAGGTATTTTACATTGTAACTCCTGTAGGTATCTATTCAATTTAACCTCTTCAGAAATTTCTTCAGTTAGCAAATATTCTTCTGATAAGGGGCACGTGAGGAGCATAGCAGAAGGGCTTTGATCGAACGAGAGTTCGGTCACGTCTCCCTGGAAGGTTATAGTGGCCTTTAATTTGTGTAACAGATCTCTGCCTAGAAGTGGATATGGGCATTCAGGAATGACCAAGAAAGAGTGAGTAATTGTTCCTTTTCCCAAGTTAGTTATTCGAGTCCTAGTCCATGGATAGGATTTAGTTTTTCCTGTAGCCCCTTGTATGGAGGTTTTTACCTCCGATATGGGTCCTATTGCTTTCTGCAAAACAGAATGTGTAGCTCCAGTATCTACCAAGAAATTCACCGGAGTGCCCCCTACATTTAACGTGACCCTGGGCTCTCGGGGGCTCATGAAAATCGAGCCCGGGCCCCGTCACTCAGTCTCTTCTGCCAGAACTAAAGCCGGTTGGTCCCCTTTCTTTTGCTGGAGGAGCGGACAGTCCTTCTTCCAATGTCCGTATTCTTTACAATAGGCACATTGGTTTGGTCCTACATCACTGCGACCTTTCTTGGGATGTCTTCCTTTCTTAGTCTTATTCATGTCCGCACACAGATTCTGAGAATTCCCCATAGCAGCTACTAAGATCTTAGCCATTTTCTTTGATTGCACAACCTCTGATCCTTCTCGGTTGTTGTAAATCTTCTGGGCAATTTCCACTAACTCAGACAGCAGTTTCCCCTCAAACCCTTCTAATCTTTGTAACTTTCTTCTAATATCAGGGGCCGACTGCGTAGCAAAGGCAATATTAATGGCCCGCCTATTTTCGGGTGCCTCAGGATCAATTGGGGTATAAAGGCGATAAGCCTCAAAGAGGCGCTCTAAAAATGCCGCCGGGGCCTCATTTTGTCCCTGAACTGTCTCACTCACCTTAGACAAATTAGTCGGCTTCTTGGCGGCAGCCCGTATACCCCGGAGCAGAGTCTGGCGATACTGATCGAGAGCCCCCTTACCTTCATCATCATTCGGATCCCAATTAGGGCGCAGGGAAGGGAAAACGCGTTCAATCCGGACAGGATCAGTTGTCGGCTGCCCGTCCGGACCCGGAATTGTCTTAGTAGCCTCTCTTCGGATTCTTTCTCGCTCCTCGGAGGTAAAGAGCACCTGTAAGAGCTGTTGGCAATCATCCCAGGTGGGCTGATGAGTGAAAAAGATAGTTTCCAGCAGAGATATCAATCCCTGGGGTTTCTCAGAAAAAGAAGGGTTTTGATTTTTCCAATTATACAGGTCACTGGTGGAAAAAGGGACATATATCATAAAAGGAGGATGGTCAATCCCTGGGTTCATAGGTGCTTGTCGTAGCGGAAGGATAGGGACCTCAGGTATGTGACCACCAGGTGGTGGTTGATATTGGGAACCACTACGAGTATGTGAGGGACTTGCTAGATCAGGTGGGCTCTGGACTCCGATCTCCGATTGCCCCGATTCCCGGGAGTGGGTTGTAACGTAAGGAGGGGGTCCTTCCAAAAGGGGATCTTCCCCTTGTCCCGGCAGTACCGGATATAACTTACGGCCTGCTTGTCCCTCTCCCGGCCCTCCTGCAACCTTTGACACCATGACTGCTTTCGGCGGAGAATCCGCCTTTTTGCAACGACGCAACCACCGAGGATTATCTGCCAAGATATCATTCCAAATTTGAATATAGGGAATTTGATCAGGATGTCCCGGGTTCCCATAAACCACCGTCTGCACCCGGGCAGCTAAAGATCTTTGATAGCTACCCTCCGGTGGCCACCCAACCCCAAAAGCCGGCCATTCTTGTTCACAGAACTTCTGTAAGTCAAAAGAATTTACAGTGAAACCATATGGCCGTGCTCTCTGTTGGAAGTCTGTAAAATTCTTTATAAAACACTCAAGGGGAGAGTAATTAGTGCAACCAGTCGATCTCGAGGCGGCCTGTCCCATCTTTTTCAATCTGTTCCAAAGAGAAACACAAGATTATTTATATAAAACTTAAGACCAAATTATTATTATTACAGAATCTCGTTTAAAATAACAAACACATAACAATAAACACATAACAGACAAGACGTGAAACACAGAACCAAACAAGAGACCTAGCTCTCAAGCGACGTCTCGCCTTCAGAGCTTCAAACCAGGGGAGTCAGCTGCGTCCAGCCTCCCTCAGGCAATCAAAGAGGGCCCACAAAACGAAACAGAACAACTCACCGGTGCAAACAAACAGAAGACTCCTGAATTTTCACAAATTTTAGGGTGGTTGAGCCTTCCCGGGGCTGGGTACTAGTTCCCAGGAGCTCCCCCCGGCGAAGGGCTCAGCCTGCGCTTCCGCACCCTGGCTCCCACAAATCTCGCTGGGGCCTCCAAATGTTGTAGGGTGAAAGCGCACAAATCAGACACAAAGGATCAAAAGTCTAATTGGAGTCTTTATTAGCCGGCCGGCGACCACCTCTGCTCGGAGAGAGTGGCCCCGATCTGCAATTGTACAGGACTTTTATGCCCCTCCGGAGAAGGGCTACGTGCCTGCACACATGTACGAGTAAAACAAAGAGAACAAAGACAGGACAATCATTAATAGTTCAAGGTTTCACTAACCAGGGGCCTAGTGATTTTACAGACTTCTTAGCGACATAAGCAGATTATAATCATTAACGTACAGATCATCTATTCTATTTAATCAAGCATACCTATGTTAAACCCCCGAGGACTATTTACCTTTCTCCTTCATCAACTAGAACAGCAAGCTTAGTACAGAAGCAGATAGCATCAGTTAGAATCTCCTAACATTCTTTAACAATTTAACCCTATGTAGTCAATTTTGAGGAAAGATTTTTTCTAAGACCATCACACTAAGACCTGGATTTTGGTTGGATGGATCCCCTAGCCTTCTAGAGCGTCATCTTCCTCAGCTGTAAAGTGGAGGTGATTCCTGGCTTAAATAAATGAAACACTTCATATTGAAAGTGTTTGTAACTTTGAGTTCTGGTGGGGTTGTGAGACTAATAACTACTCAGTGAAGTCATTCCAGGGAAGGGTGGAGTGGGAGCCTTGGGGAAGAATGTTTAAGGGAATGAAATACCGAGGCAGTTGAAAAACAAACTGATATCCCTTGCCAGTTCAAAGGCTTTGTCATCCAACTTTTCACCTTCTTGCTGTACCATAGCAGTGTGTGTCCTTGAGCTCCCTGCCTCGGGAGGCTCACCAGAGGGCCCCATCCTGCTATTCCCTGGGGCGCTTAGGTAGAGAAGGCAGCTTAGGGAGGGGGTTGGGCTTCAGGTTGCTTAAAGGGAAATTGTCTAGATACTTTGGGTTACAGTAACCTTGAGGAAAGCATAGAATTTGAAAAGTTTTTTTTTTCTCACTATGAAGGTAGTATAACTGCGTTACACCAAAAATTGGATAATAGAGAAAAGGAGAAAAGCACCCATATTCATTTCACCTTAAATGTATTTTCTTCTGGACTTTTTGTAAGAAATGGGGAAATAATTTTTATTTATTTTAAATAGGTATACATAAAATGAATTTGACAAGGTCTAAAGCACAACATGCTTTTAGTCACACATGTGATTTTGACTTTTAACATTACATTATCTTTATATATCTAAACAACATTTTTTATTCCCCATTTTAAAGTTTTGCAAGCGATATATGCAAAATATATTTATGAATTTTTATTATATAAATAATGGATGGTAAAATACCAAATTAGTAACAGTGGTGGCATGTTATAGGTAATTTTTATTTTTATGCTTTTCTTTATTTTCTAAATTTTCTACAAATAAGCAGAAATATTCAGAGAAGTATGCAGAAGAGATATTATCCATAATCTTAGAATTAACATTTTGGCCTATTTTTATCCAGTATTCATTCCTTGCATTTTATAAGCACAGAGATTATATTTGATATACAATGTGGGTCCTGGCTGGTTTTCATTTAACCCAAAGATCTATTAAGCTTAGAGTCTTCATAACCTTTGTTTTTAATGGCTGTACAATAGTCTACACCTACAGCCTTCTGATTTCAAGATTGTTCTTTTTTAAGCACCAAAGGAGGCAAGAAAAGCTTCATCTTTCTCTGCTGCACCCCTTTTAATAAAAGGATCTGTTCTGTAGAATTTGGATTCAGTCGAAAGGCCACACTTAAGGACCTAGAAGGCCACATGTGGCCCTAAGACTGCAGGCTCCCCACCACTGAATTTTGCTTAATTATTCCTTGATGGTTAGGCAATTAATTTCCAGTTTTTGACTGTGCAAATAATGTTATGAAGAATAATTTCAGAAACACAGCCTTTAGAAGTGTTGACCCTGAAAAAATTCTGTCTGGAGCTTAGAGGAACTGCATTCCCAATGGATAAGTACAGAGCCGGCACTCAGAAGTTGCTTGTGCTGAGTGAATAAGGGGATGTGAGTGGAAGAATGTTCTGCAAATTATTTCAATAAATGATAACATGAAAGAGTAACAAATGTTTTAAGCCGATGAAGCCCTGTCAAGAGGACCCCAAAATGGATTGCAAAAGCGAAACCTGTCATGCTCTGATAGCTTCAAGGTTTTTGAGAGAGTTCTGCAATTTCAGCTGTAAATGTATCAGGGAAAGATAGAGATTCGCCAAATTGTATAGCAGGAACATAGAGCTTGCTCTATCTTTGCACCACGTTGAAGGGTCAACAACATGGCAGTGGTCCTTTTGCAGTCTCTGAAGGAAGAGAACATAGCAAGAACAAAAGCCAAAGGCCTGTTTGCAGTCTGACTGTGTGCTGCCCCCATGGCTGTTGAAACTAAATCAATGTGTGGAAGGCTTGGAAGGGTTTTCTTGGTTTGATTCTTTCTTTTGGAATTGAATGGGAAAATACAATTTCTCTGAAAAGTGTCTCTTTTTATTTCTGCTATGAGCACTCTGTAATTTGGACCTTGTCAGAACAACCTGTCTTCATGTTGGATCTGGAACCATTGACTCCCTTTTCTTTCTGCTGTGAGCTATTTATATGCCAAGAAACATAAGTGGAGGCCTTTTCATCTTCTTGCTCACAATTTCAAGAAATAAAGAAAAACAGCATTCTCTAGAATCCGTAATCTCTGAGATTTGGCAACAAAGAAATGAAAAATATTCTAATATAGATGTCTGTGATGGTGATAGATTATGGATGGTCAGTGAGAACCTTGGCTGTCAGGGCTGGGCACTGTTTCTCAGCCTTTTCTACCACCCTCTGGGTAAGGGGTCCTCATTCATGTAGTTGAGCACACATCCCAAACATGTTCTGTTTGTCCATTTATTCATTCCATTCCTTCATTTACTCATTCTATTTGGTTCATTTCAGTTACTGATTACCTTAATGTTATATGTGATGCAGTGTGCAAGGCTGTAGTAATAGGGCTGTGACTAAGACCTGCTTCCTTCTTGTTTCAGTGTCAGTAATGACAAACTATCCTTGCTATTCTAAACAGAAATGGATTTAATAACAGCATTCAGTGCTTACATCCTTATTGGAAAGGTCAGGAGCAGGCTCTAGTTTGGCCTTTGGCAATGACAACTAAAATATGACTGAAAATGGTCCATTAGTAACTATTTTCTTTTTTTCCCCTCTTTTGAACTCCCCATACCCCCTGCTCCTAACTTCTCTGTCCCAGACCTTAAACTCTTTATGGGATGAACTGTTTCAAAGAATGCATGGATTGTAAAGTGTTAATGATAAGTCTGTTAATAATAACTGTTACTTGCTGGCTGTTAACTGTGTGCCAAGATAGCTAAGTCCTTTACATGTCTTATTTCAATCCTCACATCCTCTACTGGGTAGTTAGTATGATCTCCACATTACAGATAAGAAACCTGAAGCTAATAAAAGTTAAGTGACTTGCCCAGGATAATTCAGCTAATAACTAAGATATGAATTCAGGGAATATCTCTGTTCAGAGGTACTTACAGTTTAAAAGAAAAGTTTGGCCAAAGAAGATACACAAATGACCAATAAGCACATGAAAAGATGCTCAGTATCATTAGCCATCAAGGAAATGCAAATCAAAACCATAATGAGATACTACTTTCTACAGACTGGGATGTCTATACTAAAAAAGACAGATAATTAACAAGTGCTGGTGAGGATGTAGAGAAATTAGAACACTGATACACTGCTAGCCGGAATGTAAAATGGTGGAGCCACTTTGGAAGCCAGTTTGGAGATTCTCAGAAGGTTAAACATAAAGTTACCACATGCCTCGTGAACTCCACTCCTGAGTATATACCCAAGAGAAATGAAAACATGTCCATCCAAATAAAAACTTGTACACAAATGTTCCTAGATGCATTATTCATAATATTCCCCAAATGGAAATAACCCAGAGTCTATCAACTGATAAATAAAATGTGGTATATCCACATAATGGAATATTATCTGGCAATAAAAAGCAGTGAAGTACTGATACATGCCGCAATAAGGATGAACCTTGAAAACATTATGCTAAATGAAAGAAGCCAGTCACAAAAGATGACATAGTATATGATCCCATTTATACGAAATGTCTAGAATAGGGAAATCTAAGGAGATAGCAAATAGATTAGTAGTTGCCTAGGGCTGGAGGTGGGGTGATGGCTAGAGGGCATAGGGTCTTCTTTTTAGGGCAATGATAATGTTCTAAAATTAGGGGTGACAGTTGTACAACTTTGAATACACTAAAAGCCAGTGCATTGTGCTTTAAATGGATGAGTTTTTTGACATGTGAATTATATTTCAATAAAGCTGTTATGACCCCCTCCCCCCAAATAAGAGAAAAGACATGCTGGGAAGGACAAGGCTTACCCAAATAAATGAGTTGCTAATGGTGGAATTTAAAGGAGAGTGATTAAACCCCTGTAACAGTTCCCTTAAACTTTTCGTTTATATTAGTTTGTCCTCATTAGAATCAACTGAAAAAATGGATTTAATTTAGCACAAAATTAAATATTGATTTTCAGTCAATTATCTGGTTGGTGGACCTAGGAGTGATTTTTTTTTCCCTTCAGCTGTCTACTTTCCTAGGTTTTTCAATTTTTCTCTAAGAGGTGTGTATTGTTTTTTATAAGTAGGGAACCAAAAGTAAACTATTTCATAAAATATGTATTCCATTGGGTTACACAAAAAGAACATGACTTCCACATTTTGTCCACCTGAACCAGTTAGAGAATTTCTGTCCTAGAAAAAAGGTATTTTGGGGGAAAAAATGTGCAAGATGTCACAAGTGTTCGTCCATAAACTGACCTGGTGCCGGAGTCAAGGCATTCCTCAAAGCCTCCTGCCTTTCGTCTTCTCGTTTCTTACTTGCCCTTTGAGTATATTCAAAGACCATCACGTTGTTAATGATCACAATGTTGAGTACAATTTTGTGCACAACTTTACTTATAAGGAAAAGATGATCTTAGTTGGGGGTGATAAGTAGTTAGGTCAAGTTGAATAGGAGCAAAAGGAAGCAATGTGATGCGGTGTCTATGCTCTTAGGTAACTTGTTCCATTTTACTGTCCAAGTATAATTGCTTATGCCAGCATTTCATAGCCTGCTTGTAACCTAGTAAAACACCTCATGAAAGTTACACGGTTTTAACAGAATAAGAATTCACTGTAGTCTCCTCCTTTCCACCTGGGCTAAAGACAGACTGGACCATGCATATGCTTTTTAAACAAGATTTATGGATCAGCAAAGTGAAATGTATTGAGTTTCAACTGTATGTTTGAGGGCAGAATTTGCTGTCATGCAGTCAGAGTAAAGCTGAGGATTTACAACCTGTGAGAGGTTTAAACGTGTAGCGTTCTTTTCCCGTTACATATTAAGTTGGCAACTTGGAGTGTGACCTGGATTTCTTGTGCTGGAATGTGGCACACTCTGGGACTTCAAGGCCTTCCCATTTGCTGTGTGCATGTGTCTTTGTCTGCAAGTAAGGTCCAGGTACCCTCCCAGGGAAAAGAGGGAGGGGAGACCGAGGAGGGGAGCAGTTCCACTGAGTGCCTGCCACCCCCCATACCTCACACAGGTGAGCTCACCAACACTTCCCTGCACAGCCCTGGCACCTGGGCTCCCTGTTGGCACCTGGGACTTCTAAGAGTGGGCCTGAAACAGCTCACAAGTATGGTAGAAAGAGAAATCCCGGACAGCAAGGTTCAGTTTGTGCTCTTATCGTTTACAAGTGCTCTTAGCCTTTGGGCAAATCACTTATCCTTCTTAAAGGTTTTCCTACTCTTTAACAGAAGTAGTGCTACCTATTTTACATGCTTATGATGAACATTAAATAAAAATCATATGGAAAGCACATAGCACAGTGCCTGAGACATTTAGGCCTTTGATAAAGATCATTACCTCTTTCCCAGGCCTCATTTCTCCTTTGCCTTCCCTTTCCCAGGCCTCGTTCAACACTGAGTTGGCAGAAAAAATTACTCAGTTTTCCCCACTCCTAATCAGGAGTCACCTGTTAGTATTTTTATTAAAATATTTTCTCCCCTCTTACCTATATTTATGCTAAGTATTGGTCTATATTGAACACATTTCCTTAAAGCAAAACCCATGGATCAAAAAATTGGTTACTCTAGAATATCACCATCCAATAGAAATTTCTGCAGTCGTAGACGTGTTTGTGGCTATATACTTATCCTTTTGTTCTTCCATTTAGATTTTAAGATCAGTTCACAAAGATTCACAAAAATCCCTATGAGATCTTGATTGGTTTCACGTCTAATTTATAGATTAACTTGGGGAAGAATCAGCATCTTTACAGCATCGTTGTTTTATAGCTCTCCTTTCATTTAGACCTTTTAAAGTGTTTTTCCAGTAAAGCCATGTTTTTCCCCATGATAGTCCTATCAGAGGTTCATACAGAGCAGACTGACCAGCAGAGATCTGGGTTTTAGCGTATCGGTAGGTGGTCTGAGGGTAGTGAACTAGAGAGAGAGCAAAGTCTGGAAGCAAAGAGGCCAGTTAGCAGGCTGTCGGAATAGTCCAGGTGGGGGACGATGAAAGCCTGGATTTGGGACTGTGAGAAGGGAGGGGAACCGACACATGCCAGAGACATTTCCTAGGAAGAGTGGACAGGGCCTTCTTCATTCTTTTAGGACAAAGTAAGGCAGAATAATAATATTTGCTGCTATTATTGACAGCTCACTCTGAACAGGGCAAAGTGCTGGCATGTTACGGTCATCATTGTTTTTCCTCAAAATGCTCCAAAGTAGGCATTATTCCTTCTGTTCTTTAGATGAGGAAACTGAATCTCAGGCGAAGTAACTAACCCAGAGTCACACTGGAGTACAAACTCTAGGTGTTCAAATCTAGATCCGCTTCTGTCCAAAGACCACTGAACACTGAAGTCTAATCTTGGGCTGTCTCAGAGTTTATTGAAAGTACTTTGTGAAAATGTACCAGAACTTTTGAATTTTATGACTGAAATAAAAATGACTAAAATCCTGTTCTCATAGTCAGAAAATTAAGTTGGAATGTTTACTCATTTTATAATGTTTGATAAAAGACCCAGACAAGTCTGAATTTATGAGATCTATAAAGATTTGAGTTGTTGAGAGGGTGGGGGAGTGGGCTTTGGGGATGTAGGGACATACCATGTGACCCCATATTTTTGAATTCTGAAAGTGTTTCTGGTCATGTATTTCTCGGTAACATTCTGTGGATGTTTTTCTTCTATCGGTCAGAAAAAAAATGAATGGCCTTAATTAAAATTTCTATTGTCTTTGCCACAGAGGAAGGAAGCCTTTCTGTGGTTGTCATGGTGATGTCTGAATGACACCGTGGAAGTAGGTAGTGATTGCCACCCAGAGCCCTGAAATGAGCGTTTGTCATTTTCCTTGCCCCCTGGGAGGCTCACAGCACCAAACTGCACATTTCCTTAATCACCCCTTAAATTCACGTTTGAGCCAAATGTGTATGTGTGTGAGGGAATGCTCTCCACTGCAGCCGCGGTTAGAGCTGTAAAGTCTGAAACCCCGTTTCTAATTGCTTTGTGTTCCTGAAGCAAAATGGCATATGTGAGGTGCTCATGAAAACTCTCAGAAAGTAATTAGGAACTAGCAGCCTTTCACATGGCACAGCGGGACAGCTTGCGTGTCTCCTCCCCCTCCCCAGCCCTCTCCCCCTCACAGGCACTCCGAAGTCTCGCCTAATACACCTTCTCTGCAGGCAGCCCATTTAAAGCTTGTGTACTTACTGCATGGCAACTCTAAATGCTGCCACTTACCACTAGTCTGTGCCATCCCTCCCTGCTCCCAGCCAGCACACTGGAGCCGTCATGCCGCATGCTGGCAGAGTGCGGCTCTTTCTGATAGTAAAACCAGGCTCTTCTGCTGGCTTTGGGGTTTGTGCACAGTGTGATTGGGGTGTAGGAAGGGGAATGGGGGAAGAATGGTGCTGTGCAGCTGGGTAATGCGATGGGTTTTTCAGAGCTCTGTCTGTAGGTGAAGTCTGAAGAAGACAGGATGATGACATCTCTCACCCCCAACTGGATGTCTGTGCTGTAGCCTTTCAGGTAGAGTGGTATTGTGACAAAGAACAAAGAATTTGCCATAAGAGAACCTGGTTCAAGTCTTAGGTCCACCCCTTAGCTAGCCATTTTTAACCTGGGCGAGAGACTTTAACATCTTCTGTTAAATGGTGATAATGACAGTAACTGCCTCTCCAGGTCATTTTGTGACATGAGATGATGCTTTGTCAGCTGTCAGTGCTCTATAAAGCTGTAAATTCTAATTCATTGGCTATTCATTAAACTGATATTAAATACTAGGCTCTGTGCTGGAGAATCAGAACTGACAGAGAGGCAGGCCAAGCACAGCAGGTGTCAGAAAGTGGTGGCAAATGTCGTGATACTAGTGTGCACAAGGAAGCCCTTGACTCACCTTGGTATCAGGGAAGGCTTCTAGGAGGAGGGGATCCTTGCCCTTGTGTTAAAGGACAAAGAGAAGACAGGAAGATAAGGACACAGCCTTCAAGAAAAGGGAACAGTGTGTGCAAAGATACCAAGGCACCCCTGGAGCCTGAGTATTCATGTGAGAGTGGTGAACCATGAGGCAGGGAACAGATAAGGGGCCTTGTTTGCCATGCTGAGAAGTTTAGCCTTTATCCAAAAGGTTATGGGAGCTATTGGATGATTTTCAGGCAAGGAGTGGCACAATTTTTAAGTTTAGAGCTATTTATAGGTAGCTGTCTGGAGGATTATAGAAAGTGAATTGGGAATAGGTGGGTGGGTGGGTGCAGTAAGATGATGGTCTTAGGTCTCAGGGACAGGTGCAGTCATTCCACTGAGAGTGGCTGGGGATGGAGAGGCTGGGCTGGACTGGGGATATAGGAAGTAGAGTTGACTAGTCATAGCACTCTGGGAGGCCGAGGCAGGTGGATCATTTGAGCTCAGGAGTTTGAGACCAGCGTGAGCAAGAGCAAGACCCCATCTCTACTAAAAAAATAGAAAGAAATTAGCTGAACAACTAAAAAAAAAAAAAATATATATATATATATATAAATTTTTTTAAAAAAGTAAAAAAAAGAGTTGGCTAGTCTTGATGACTGATGGGGAATGAAGGAAAAAGTTAGGATGATTTCCAGCATTTTTAAATAGTGTAACTGTTGGTGTTTTGGAAGGGACAGATTTTCATTGTGCAGGACAGTGTTGTTTAGCACCCTGGGCTCCCTGCACACTAAATCCCCCACCCCCCCACCACCACCCACACCCATTGTTGTGATAATAAAAATGTCACTGCTGTTTTTTTTAAATGCTTCTGGTTGAAAACCACTAAATGGTGGTGACCTTCACCAAGATGGAGGGATAAAAGAAGAGAAATAGCTTAGAAAGGATAGACAGGATTCCATTTTGGAATATATTGATTTAATGGTGCCTAGACACATCTTGGAAGAAGTGTCCTGTAGGCAGTGGAATAGGGATCTGGGGCTCAAGAGAGTGTACAGCACTTAAGAGACAGCGTCAGGGGTCATAACTGTGGCAGGGCATGAGCTTTCCCAGGGAAGATATTTAGCCTGAAAAGGCAGGTGGGCAGCAGAACCTTTGGGACCATCGTGTATCTTGTTTGATCTTGTGAGCTGGGGAGGGCTGATAGTATAATAGGGCTACTTTGTAGGGAAGGGGAAAATGAAGCTTGTCAATAGCAAATGATTTTTACAAGTTTCTGTTTTCATCAGTGTTGGCAAATTCTCTCGCTGGCCCAGCCAGTGTCCAGATGAGACTCGGGAGAAGATTTTGCCCCTTTTATTTGAGGTGCTTTGACTGTCTTGCTCTGTGGCCAGTGGGACCAAGCATCTCAGTGACCAGGCTGTTACTATTACCACCTCCCCTTGGATTTAGAAGTCTTTGTGCATTAGTAAAGAGTCCTCTTATGATTTGCTTTTTTTCCTGCAATGGCAGATTTTTCATTGGCTCCCTCTGTATTCTTGGTTCACTGATTAATAGACACTTGAGGAACTGCAGAGAGGTATTTAACATGCATCAGATACTGTCACTAGCAGAGAAAGAGATTCACTGAGCTCTCTCTCTGCTTTCTGCATCCCTCCCTGCTGACACAATTTGACGCTGGGGAATTGAGTCTGGATCTGGAAAGACACAGTATAAATGTGTGATTCAGAGTCAGTGATGTGCAGCTCTCTCCAAAGTAGGAGGAGCTCGGGAGAGGTAGATGGTGCAGTTAAGGATGCTTTGCACTCTCATTTCTGTACATTACCTTCTTCAAAGGTAGATGTCATTCCAGGTTAAAGATAGCAGCAAGTAACCTGCAGGTTTCCAGCCAGTGCCCACATCAGAGTGCTGGGACTTCCAGACAGGGATGGGAGGGGCTGGGATTTATTTCCAGAAGATGGAGACCATGATAACAATAGCTTCTTCTGTTAAGCCTTTACCCTGTACCAGAGTTTTCTTCTTGCCTTGGCAATGTAAGGAATTGACTTGGCTGTGTTGTCTTCATGGAGAACGGTGCAACCTTTAACTCCAACTCTGAAGTCAAAAAGCCTGAGTTTGAATCCTGGCTCTGCCTCTACTAGCTATGTAATCTTACACAAAGCCATTAATTTTTCTCATCCCCAGTTTCTTCATCTATAAAATGGAAATAATATTAACTATCTCCTAGGATTGTAATAAGGTATGAGATAATACCTGCAGAGTGCCTGGAATGTAATTATATGATGTGATATGGATATAATATATGCTCATTGATGTTATAGATATCCCTCTATTATCTTATGTGGGGGTTGTGTTTTTTTTTTTTTTTGTTGTTGTTGTTGTTTTTAAAGAGACAGGGTCTTCTTCTGTCATCCAGGCTGGAATGTGGTGATACAATCATAGCTCACTGCAGCATCCAACTCCTGGGCCCAAGTGATCCTCCTGCTGGAACTACAGATGCATATTACCTGGCTATTTTTAAAAACTTTTTGTACAGGCGGGGTTTCACTATGTTGACCAGCCTGGTCTTGAACTCCTGGCCTCAAGGGTCCTCCTGCCTCGGCCTCCTGAATTGCTGGGATGACAGATGTGAGCCACCATGCCTGTCCACTTATGTAGTTCTTTATCTCCTCCTCTCCCTCATCCCCAGTTGTGGGTATCTGCAGAAGTCTGGCATACTGGCATAGTGGACTCTCTTTTAGGGATGTGGGCAGATGGTAGATTTTTGTTAGGGAGAAGGGATCCCCAATAAGAACACTGACCCTTATTGTTCACTTCCTTAATGCCAGATACTATTGATACAAGGTATTTTGCAAAGCTAATACTGCCATTTTGGAGCTGTGATTGGAACCCAGAATCCAAGTCCAGAGTCTTTCCACTGACTTTGATGCTTCTCTCCTACCCCCTCCCTTCTCCTGTCTGTCTTTGCCTCCTGCAAAACCAAAAAGAAAAAGAAAGAAATGTTAGAATAAAACTAGAAACATCTATTAGGATATTCCATCTGGGCTCAGTGGTGTGCTCACTGGAAACTCCAGGTACTTGGGGTCCTGTGGGTCAGGTGCCTTCTTCCTGCCATGTTCCTCTAGCTGGGGCTGCCTTCCTGAATGGGCATCACTAGGGAATTGAAGAGGAAACTGGTTTGGGTGGGGAGTTTCCGAAATCATCCCATTTTGGCCTTTTCTGAAATAAGATAGGCAGAGAGAGACCCTCCCTGACTGGATGTCCGGCGTCTTTCCCCCAGCACTGAGGGTGGGATGGCCCCTTGGCCTGGGCCAGGGAGGAGCTAAGTTCCTCAGGCCCGTGGCAGCTCCCCCTACCCTGACCCCTTACTGTTAGGCCTCTGGAGTCCCTAAGCTCCTTTAACACCACTGCTAGAAGACCCTTAGAGGGGGCAGCTGGGAAAGAGGAGGCTTTGCCAAGCCAGAGGTCCCCAACAGGGTGGGTTGGAGGGTGCTCTGCAACCTGATTCAGGACAGCATTAACCCTGTGGGAAGCGGTTGCGGGAGGCTCCTTCCACTGAAACATGGCTGCACCACTTTCCCTCTCACACCCCACAGATAACTTTATCTTTTCCAAATAAAGACCCTGTGCTTTAATTCCTCATGGCCATCCCCTGGGCTCTGGGCACCACTAGCCGTCAGATCTGCGTGCTGATACTTTATAGCGTAGCCCTGGTTTATGGAGAAAAGTGCTAAATGTCAAGATTTATGTGGGTCATTCCAAGCTGCACACCTGCAAATGAGCTCATACAGCAGACTTTGTGCCTGTTCTTGGTTTTCTCCTTCCATTACTGCTCTGACCTCTAGGCAGCATAGGGAAAGTTACCAGGTATGACCTCCTTGTGGGTGATGCTAGAGAATTACTGCCTTCCCTGTCACCACTTTTTCAACCCCAACAGTGTGGAGGTGACACTGAGAGGAAAGGAATCTAGTAACATTCAGTTGTAGGGCAGCACCATGGTGTCAGAGTGGGAAGGGCTCCCTGTGTTCATCATCTCCAACCTTTCCCCATTTCACAGATGAGGTGACTGAGGCCCAGAGAGAGAAAGCCACCTATTTCCTTCCCACTTGTCTGATATTGGTATTTACCTTGAACAAATTAAATGCCCACAGTAGGGTGCAGAGGAGACATCATGATTCAGGAGATGAGTTTGGCTTCTGGACTTGGATTCTAATGGGAATCTTAATTCCTGTAGGAAATGTATGGCCTTGGGCAAATGATTTAACCTCTCTTATACTTCAGTTCCCTAAGATGATACTACTTTGTACTATTGAAGTAACCATTAGAGATAATACATGCATGTGTCTCAAGCAGTTATAACAGTAGGTACTCAGGAAATGGGGCACTATTATTTTTCATATAGTCTTAGTAGTTTATTAGTGGGTACTGGCCACATTGGGCTGTTAGGGTTACGTATCAGAGGAGAAAGCTTGAAAGGCAGAGCCCTCATAAGTGGGATTAGTGTCCCTGTAAAAGAGGCTTGAGGGAGCTTGTTTGCCCCTTCCACAATGTGGGGACACAGCAAGAAGGTGCCATCTATGAGGAGTGTGTCCTCCCCAGACACCAAATCTGCCAGCATCTTGATCTTGGACTTCCCAGCCTCTAGAACGGTGAGAAATATATGTTTGTTGTTTATTTTTTAAATTAATGAATAAAAGAGAAACCTCAACATAGATATTGTCAGTTTCAGTGTAAGCTTCCTATGAGAAAGGGCTTAAAGCACCTGAACCAGCTTCACCTGTAGGGCTGTGACCTCTTGCTGCCAGGTTCCTGGGAGCTTGCCGTAAGTTCTCAGCCAGTGCTCTGGGCAGGGCCTGGGTTCTGTTTTCCCACCATAGATATCCTCATGCTCGGGGTCTCTGCATCCCACCCATGTATTTCAGACATCTCTTGACACATATAATTGCCAAATGGTGTGTTTTATGGATTTATAGATTCACAGAGCTGGAGAGGAGCATAAGGTCATCTTGGCTGATTGTACACCTGGGGTTTGCATTTTTTCATTACCAGCATCCTTGCCAGATGGTTTTTTGGCCTGGGCTTGAAAACTTCCACCAACAGAAGGCAGTCAGCCAGTGATGTTCAGAGACCACTCTGTGACATTGTTAACACTCTATTCCTTGAAAACTATGTCTCCCAGTGACTGTCCTTGACCTCAGGGAACAAATTGAATTACTCTACTTCTTGATGGTCCTTCAGAGATGAAGACAACAGTTGTGTGCCCTGAGTCTTCCCAGGACAAAACTCCAGTTCCTTTGACCCACTAGAGCGCTTCACAGTCCTGGCCTGTGTCTCCTGGGCTTCCTCCCACAAGGTGCGGTTCCCAGAAGTGGACACATATTTGGGTTGGGTCTGATTAGTTCAAAACTGAAGAACATTTTACCTTCCTTGTTTTGGGGTCTGTACTACTATTAAGTGAGTCCCAAGGTCCTCGTGGCCCTTGTGACGGCTTTTCCACACTGTTGACTACTCGGGTTTATAGTAAATCAAAGCCACTGAGCTAATACAGATTCTGTATGAGTGTCCCAGGGCTACCATAACAAATTACACAAACTTGGTAGCTTAAAACAACAGAAACTTATTCTCTTATAGTTCTGGAGGCCAGAAGTCCAAAATCAAAGTGTCAACAGAGTTGGTTCCATTCCATGCCTCTCTCTTTGTTTCAGATGGCTGCCAGCAGTTCTTGGCAGTCTGTGGCCTACAGATGCATCACTCCAGTCTCTGCTTCTGTCTTCATTGGGCTTTCTCCCCTGCGTGTGTTTTGTATGCCACTCAAATCCAGACCAACGATGCTGGATTTCTGTGTGAGATCTTTTGACTGGACACAGGGATTCCTAGCTCTACAATGTAATTTTCATGTTTGCTAGTAGAAATTAGTCACTGGGAGATGGATTTTGTTGAAGGAAGGAAATTAGTTTTAAAACAATGTATGATATTTTTTTCTGAATCCTTGTTTTCCGGAATCTAGTGTTAATTTATGATTCAATAATAACTGTGACCTCGAGCAATTCCCTTAACCTTCCCAGCCCTCAATTTCCTCATCTACAAAAGAAAGAGATTGGATGAGGTGAGCTGAGTCAATTTCAGCCCCAAAACTTTTAATACTGTGACTTCTGGAAAGCCAGGGTTACCCTCTGTGATAAAATAGGTCTCAGCTTGGCTTAATAAACTTAGAATTTACAGCTCTTGACTAAGAAGACAGATTATCATTCACCAGTCTGAATGTCTGAAAAACTCTGTCCTTTTGTTCATCTTTGGCAGGCTATAGAAACTGAACTGTTACACACCCCCTCCTTCTTCTTGATTACTCACCTTGCAGGTGTAAACACTATGGGATTGGCATCGAGTTGGCTCTCAAATATTTGTTAAATGAGTGAAGGAATATATTGATGTCACATGTCAATGTTGGCGGCAAGTAATGCAGTATCATTCAGGTCTGATCATGTAGCAATTGTGGGCCTTTTAAGATTCCTTCTGAATACCTACTGAAGCAATTATTTTTAAAAGATGGTGGCAACTCTTTGCAGCTGCTTTCTGAAGCAGTTTCCTTATCTGATGTGGGCAGCTGTAGAGGGCTGGACTCCAGGGCCTGTGCTCCAGACACCACAGTAGACTGTGCATTTTTCACATTGGGGGAGGTCTCTGATCTTGCTCCAGGCAGGACCTGGTCAGATGCTTTTCTGTTTTGGGAGCCCCTGTGCTGTCAGTGGCCCCTTTGCGTGTCCATTGGGGCTGCATCCACTGGTACCTCTCTTCCTTTGGATTCTTTAGGGACAGCACTGTTGGTGGTGTCTTTCTAAATTTTTCACTCTGGAAGAAGGAATATGGTGGCTGGCTTGGGGTTTACCTCTTTAGGAGTCTAGTCAGGCAAGGTTAAGGGCGAGTCTACTCCACTGTTAGTTGTTAGAAAGACTCTTTTTTTTTTTTTTTTGAGATAGAGTCTTGCTCTGTTGCCCAGCTAGAGTGTCGTGGCATCAGCCTAGCTCACAGAAACCTCAGACTCCTGGGCTCAAGCGATCCTTCTGCCTCAGCCTCCCAAGTAGCTGGGACTACAGATGTGTGCCACCATGACCAGCTAATTTTTTCTATTTTTAGTAGAGACAGGGTTCTCACTCTTGCTCAGGCTGGTCTTGAACTCCTGACCTCAAGCGATTCTCCTGCCTCAGCCTCCCAGAGTGCTAGGATTATAAGCGTGAGCCACTACACCCAGCCTAGAAAGACTCTTCTAAGATCTTTTTCATGAGAGGGAAAATTTGGGGCCAATTTTTTCCATTTTTCTTTAGTTCTTATTCTTATGCAAGAAACCTTTATTTTTTAAAACAGATCTTCTTCCTGAAATGAAGGTTTTCTCTGGAATCAGTGCTGTTGGTACAAGATAGGCATTGTAAACTCAAATGTCCATGGAGACTTAAGAAATAACAAAAAGGCAGCCTGTGTTTATGCTCTTAAATTTGTTTTTGAAATTGTCTTACTACTCTGGTTTTGTTTGTTTGTTTTCTGGAGATCGGGTCTCACTCTGTCACCCAGGCTGGAGTGCAGTGGCATGATCATAGCTCACTGCAGCCTTGAATTCCTGTGTTGAAGTGAACCTCCCACCTCGGCCTCCCAAAGTATTGGGATTACAGGTATGAGCCACCATGCCTGGCCATACCATTCTGTTTATCTTTTGTTTTCCCAATTCTGGCTGAGATAATGTATACAAAGAAATTTCTCTACTGTCAGAAAATTAGAAATGTAGTTGTGATGATAGATGATAGCACTTGGTGTTTGCCCCAATATTGAGAATCAGTAGGGAACAGAGGGGAGTGCAGTGACATAGAAGGGTCATTCTGCCTCTCATGGGGGGCCCACTGTTGCCACAGTTTTTGTTTTTTACAAGATGGTCTGGATTCTTATGTGAAATATTTCTATTTTTAAACTTTGGCTAAATTTTTACAATCTCGGTAGCTCAAATAAAACTAATTTTTGGCACAGATTGGTTTGCAGGTCATCAATTCGGAATCTCTGATACATATTGGGACAGGCTGGCATATAGGGCCATCTCTCTCTCAAGGCTGGTCTGGTATGGTGTGGGGGTCCTAGGGGAGCTGTGTGTGGAGGGGGCTGCTTGTGCTCATCCTCGCATATGGATGTGGAGAAGGAGCCCAAGATACGTAAGTTACAGAACAGTGTGTGCAATTTTATTCTACTTTGGTAAATTTTTTTCTAAAAATTTTTTTTCTAAAAAAAATCACCTAAAAGGATAAGTGTACAAAATTTTAAATGCATAAAAATTTCATAAATTCAAAACCCAAAAAGGATACACAAGAAACTGTTAAAGGCAGTTGCTCCTGGGATTGACACCGAATTGGAGGTGGGAAAGGGAACTGCTTTTTAGTTTATACCTTTCTGTAACATGTACTGAAATAATTTTTGAAAAGTAAAGTGAACAGAGTTGTTGGGAAGCATAATTGCTATATTAGGAGTATAAACCTTTAGTGCTGAGAATATTGAGGAAGAGAGAAATCAGATGGCCTGGAGTTGATAACTCAGGAAGGGCTCCTTGGAAGAGACGGGGCCTTGAAGGTCAGGCAGAATTCATTAGGGAAGAGGATTGTAGGAGCCAAAGCCTGGGGGTAGGAAAGACAGGGTAACTTGGGGACTGGTGGGCAGTTAAATTTGTCAGGAACCAAGGGTATAGGGCAGTGGTGAGAGATAAAGAGGCTTTGGCAGAGAGGAGCCATGGAGGGTGTGTGGGCAGGAGATGGTGGGACGAGAGCTGTGCTCCAGCATGATTGATCTGGCAACAAGGATGATGGAATTTTGAGGCAAAGCCACAGGGTGACAGCCTTGCATGTGGCCCCTTCTGGCTCCCATGTAGCTGTCACTAATCCCTGCAAGGGGTGTTTCCTGGTGGACAAGGATTATACCTGTAGATGAATAAGCTCATAGCATTTCCTGTTCCTCCATTCCTGGGAGTGAGGGCCTTGGAAGCTTGCCAACCTCTGCTGGGGCCGATGTGGTTCCTCTAACTCTGAAGCCGGCATGTCTTCCCAGACATTTTGGAGGTTCTATGGAGCAGTTGGCCACTGGCCGAAGTGTAGCCACTGGGAACAAGTCCACACTTTGGAGTTAGGCAGATGCAGGCTTGAATTTTGACCTTGTTACTTACTGATTAGATGGTCTTGGAATGGCCTTTGACTCAATTTCCTCATTTCCAAAAGGGAGGTAATATAATTTACCTTCTAGGTTTTTGTGTCCAGCAAGTAAGAGTGCTTTGCTTTTCACTTCTGTTATGGCACCCACTCTAACTGGGGTGTGTGTGTGTGTGTGTGTGTGTGTGTGTGTGTGTGTGTGTGTGTGAAATACATATTTATATTGTATCTGTTTATAACCATATCATTCTCCTCTATTGGATTGTATGCTCCTGTTTGCTTGGGGTGATTATGATGTAATCATTGTTTTTCCCCAAGGCACTCAGAGTACTAAAGCATATAGTAGGGCTAAATAAGTGTTAAATGAATGGGATTTCTGCTCTTAAACCTAATCCAGTCTTGTAGCAATTGACTTGTGATTGATTAGAAGGTGTCTATAGGCTAGAGTATATCTCCTCTGTGGTTAAAACAAGTCTTGTCAAAGCAAATGCACTTGTTAGGGTAATATGTCAGAATGGCTCATGAGTAGTTCATTTTTTCATTCTGCTATGGCAGATCAATATTTTGTGGGGCTTGATGTTTATGCAATTTGGGAGGCCTTCTTTAAAAATTGCAGAAGCATGTAAACACTGGTAGGGCCCTTCCTGGGGCCCTGGAGGGGGCTTTTAAAATGAGGGGCCTTAAAGCTTGAGCTTCATTAGTTTCACAGTAAATCATTTCTACTTTAAAGACTTATAGAACACTCACTACAGGCAGTATTAAGAGTTACAAAAGATATGGAGATTTCTAAAAGAGAAGAAATGGTAGTAGACACAAGTTTTAGTAAAACTATCATCCTAAGGAGATGCAGAACAAAACCCCCTGTATTTTTTTTCATTCACCAAGTATTTATTGAGCACCTATTATGTGCCAGGCACTATGCTAAGCACTAGAACATAGCTGTGAAAAGAGTAGTCTCTGCCCTGTGGAGCTTTTCAAGTGGTCACCTGCATCCTGACTTGTAGGCCCACACAGGTTGCAATGAAAAGGGCCACAGTGTTGATCTGTGAGTTTGGTGCCTTGGTTTCCCTTTCTAATCCCTCAGCCCTTCTCCTTTCTGGGCCTATTCTGGGAGTGAGTGCCTCACGGTTAAATTGGTACCTAGAGAGTCTTAGCCATCCCAAGCAGTGATGAAAGAATCATGGATTACCAGGGGGACTGGGTATGGTGACTCATAACTGCTCAATCTCTTCCCTGCCCTGACTGGTGTGAAATATTGATAAGGAGCCATTGTTTCTCCACCGAAGATAGGCTCTGCTTTGGGGCTGATTTCAGCCCAGTGTGGCAGGACAAAACTGAGTGAGCAATTCATTCTGAGTCCAGAGCTTGCAGGTAGAGGTGTTTCTTATGTCCTGGTTCTAGAGGGGCAGCTGACCCCATGGTCTTAAAGAACAGAAGTAGGTCCTAGAGGCACAAAGTACCTGCCTGGCTGTTTACCCCAGCCACTACTTCCCTTGGCCACAGCGGGGCGGTGACTCAGAGCTGGAAATATGTTCCTGCCTGGTTGCCAGATTTTGCGTGGGGGTGGAGAGGAAGGGGAATGAATGAGCAGGAGCAAGTGGCTGCTGGATTTGTAACACCTTGGGAGGCAGCTGTTCAAGAACCGAAACTGAGAGAGAGCAGGCAGACTGCGAGCCTCCCTCTCTGTCTGACCTGAACAGATTTCTTAAGGCTGTGGCCAGGGAAGGCACAATTCTGAACATGGAGCTCAAAGACAGAGTGAGTGTGTCAGCTGCCTTTTCCAGCAAGAACGAGCGAGCAGGTTAGTCCTGTACTGGTTTCATAGGGATTCAATTTGCTGCGATGTATTCTGATTCATGAAAGCCAAGTAAAGACTGAGAGAAAGGAAGTTTTTGATGGTTGGGAGTGCCTAAAGTTAAATAAAAAACGACGACAATCCAATTTAATTGGGCATAAGTAGAACAAAAGTATCATTAACTACAGGTACTCCCTGATGTTATTACAAAGAATATTTCGTTGGCAAGTGAGATCAGGGAGGAGGACAACTAACTGTTCTGCCTCTGTTCAGTTATGTGTACTGTTGTTAAATTTCAGTCTGCAGCTCTGTGGATAGAAGTAGTTTGAGATGAACCTCAGCGTCTTAAAATGTTACAGCTGGAAGGAAGATCCTTAAAACATCTCCTGGTCCAGCCTTTTCATTTTATAGTTGAGGAACCTGACTTATTTAAGTGCATTAACCAGAAACATAAAACTGGGTGTTCTGAGGTTAAAAATGTTTCCCGTGACATTTGAAAACTTCTGCAGAATGTGGTGACCCTGGCTCAGACCAGCCTGCTGGGGGGGAGGTGATTGTTCTTGGGCTGCCCTTTCTGAACCATGGGGCTTGACCCTGTGGGGGATAAAAGTGTCGCTGAAAGAAGGTGCCTAGTGATCTTAAACTACTCTGCTTGGCAGGCGAGTTCTTTAAATAGAAATTTAAACAGGAGGCTGGGTGTTGTGCCTTAACTCAAAGGGAAGAAAGTGTGTTCTTGAGTTTCTGTCCTGTAGCAGGCTAATCATGCTAGAGTTTGCAACATGGAAAAAGGCAAAACAACTCCATCGGAGTGCAGTTGTAGAGCTAGCAAAAGAAAAATAAAGCAGATACTGAAGGTTGAAGTGTCTACTGTGGGCCGGGTACTTTATCGGTACTCTTCATAACAACCTTGCAGGGTTGGAATTAATCTTCCTTTTTTGACAGATAAACTCAGAAATGTCACTCATTCAAGGTCACACACTACCAGCTTGTGTCTGAGTTGGGATTTGAATTCCAGTCTGTGCAACCCTGATGTGCCTGGAGTTCATGCAGTCCTCATGTGGGCTTTCTAGATGGAGAGTTTAACGCCCTCGTTTTACAGATGAGGAAACTGAGGCCCAGGGCGGTTGAATAGTTGCTGGGGCAGTGGAGCTGGTGTAGTAACAAAGCTGGTACTTGGCTCCTATTACATTGTTTCTCTGCCAACTTCCTTTAAAAAAAAAAATTAGGGGAGGGCTCTCCAGGTTTGATTTCCTCATTCTGTCAGGAGCATTGCTTTAATCTTTTCATGATTACTGGGATCCTGAGAAGCCAAAATTCAAACTTTCTATTCACCAAGTAGCAATCCTAAGTCCTTGGCTCCGTGTGGAGACTGAGGAAGCAGACAGGTTTGCAGTATGGGTTACTGGGTCAGAAGAGGTGCTTTACAAAATGAGTTGGCCACTGAGTGTATGTGAAAACCTCAGGAGAATCTAATGAAATGTAGAGCTTGTCAATGCTAGAAATCTTTAGTCTGTTAAAGCCAGGGTTTGCAGAGGACAGACTTCCCTCTTTGCAAGGTGCATGAGCGTTAAGTTTGCTCAGTTAATTTCATGACTCCCTTATGCCCAGCTCTTTCTGTGTCAGGCTCTGCACCTCTTGGCACCTTTGGGCAAGGAGCGCAGTTACCAACTGCCCTGCAGGTGGTGGGTCTGGGGTTTGACTGGCTTTCCGTGTCACTGCCCACTTTGGTACAGAGTGTGTGCCAGATGTGGGCAGTGTGGGGTGGGCTCTGCCACTCCGTGCTCCCAGCCCTGGCGCAGGATCCTTCCTCAGGGCCCGCAGGCCCCTGCCTCCCCCACTCTCTGGGGGCTCTGTCACGCATTGAGCTGCTGAAATCAGAAAATAAGATGGGTTCTGCATGGCCTCTCCCTGAAGGCGACGTTGTGTTTGTGCTAAGGCTGTTGAGGTAAACGAATTCAAGTGTCTACTCCATGGGTATTCCTGCTTCTTTACCATAGGAGAGACAGGAGAAATAAGTGAACGACTACTCCCAACCCTCCAGGAACTTAGGATCTCACTTTAAGGGAGGGGAGAGGGGGAGGAGAATAAACACACATGAAATAAGTAGAGAGCAGTACTAGAGAGTGTTTCATCAGTCACCAAATTGTAGGTTTCACACCAAACACACTCCCAGTTCACACAAGGGAGACGCAGGTGATGTTTGTATTATCCTCCTGTGTGTTTTTAATCACACAGTAATTTCCTCTAGGCTGTTTGCCTTCTATTCTTTGATTCTCTCTGTTGAGTGTATTAACCCTCCTTTGCAGGGGTGTGGGGGAAGTTGCAGGGGAGGACTAATTTCTCCAAATTATATTGTAACACAGTTGGGGAGAGCCAAGGATGAAGTGTTCTTGGCATGTTGGTGTCTCACTCTTCCTTCCTCTGGCAGTAAGAATAGAAGCCAACTGCCTTCTGAGAGCCGATGACTGTTAGGTTCTTGTCTCTGTTACCTGAGTCAAGATTTCTGTAGGATTAACTAGCTCATTTAGAGGGATAGCCTCACTTTACGGTAGGAGTCTCCTTAGTCATGTCTCCTTCCTTCATTCAGAAAATATTTTTTGAATACCTCCTATGTGCCAGGCATTGTAGTAGGCTGTAGTAGGCTGATACTATAGTAAAAGGACAGGCAAGGGCCTTGCTATCATGGAATATGCTTGCTAGGCAGAGAGACTGACAATAATCAAACACACAAGTAAGGAAAATAACAGCTAGTAATAATTAAAATAGGGTGATGTGATGTGAAGTGACTGGGAGCTATTGTAGTGGGTGGTTGGGAAGGGCTCTGAGATGGTGATAATTCTGCTGAGGTGTGAATGACAAGGAACCAGCTGTGAGAATACGGGGGAAAGAGCATCCAGGCTGAGAAGACAGCTAGTACAAAGGATGTCTGGTAGGAGAGAGCTTAGTGTTCAAGGAATATAAAGGAGGCCAGTGTGGCTGGGCCAGGATGGGCAAGGGGAAGAATGGTGCAGATGAGGATGGAACCAGTCCGGGGTCAAGGCATCTAGGGTTTTGTAGGCCAAGGTAAGGAGCTTATTTTTATTCTGTGTGTGATATAGAGATGTTGTAGGTTGAATGGAGGAGTGTGACATGATCTAACTTATTTTAAAAGATCCATCAGGCTTCCAGTGAGTAGAATGGCTGGCACAGAGGCCAAGGTGGAAGCAGAAAGAGCAGTTAGAAGGCTGTTGTAGTATCTAGTCAAGAGATGAGTAGGGTGCCTGCTGTAGAGATGGAGGGAAGTGGATGAATTCGGAGTACATTTTATAGATAGAGGCAGTAGGACTTGCCTCTGTGTGCCTCACATGTTATATGTGGAGGTTAAGATAAAGGAATAGAGGGAGACTCCAAGGTTTTTGCATAGTGATGCTGTTAATGGAAATAGGGAAGCCTGGAGGAGTATTGGGTTTGGGGAGAAGGAGGCTCATTCTGTTTTTGCTCTGTTAAAATTTAGATGTCTCTTAGTCATTGCTATGGTCAAGGCACAGTCAGATTCAACAAACATTAACTGAGTACCTTCTATATGCCAGGCGTTTTACAAGGCTCTTTCATATATGTTCCCTCAGTTTATCCTCACAACAACCTTTTAGAGGGACATTTTTATCCCCTATTTGCAAATGGAAGAACTGAGGCTCAGAGAGGTGAGGTGCTTGCTCTGGTTTGAACCCAGATCTTTTGACTCCAGGGCTCTGTGCTGATGTGTTGCCCGGGGGCAGATGTTGAAGGAGGCTGATTAGTGCTGTGTTACTGATAGCTTCCACTTGCAGAGAGGTTGGGGACCATTCATTGGCTCATCAAGGCCTGATTCCCATGCTTCTAGAAGGAAAGAGGGTCAGAGGAATGCCCATGTGCAGTGAGCTGTTACAAATCTTGACATTGTCAAAATAGTGCAAGCTCAAAAGACCATTTCAATAGGAATCTCATCCCCTTAGAAACGTCACATTAACAGTGGTGACACTTTGTACTAAAAGAGCAGTTTTATAAAAGTGTTAAGTAAAATAAACCAAAAGGAGCTTAAGAAATGTTGAGGAAATGTGGAGATGCGATTTCAACGCCTGATTGCTATTGTTGGGCCCGAATGAGAGCTGAAGAAGAGGAGAGATGATTTCTTTTGTTCTTGGAGTTTTCATTTCTAGTTTGGGGACCTAACTAGGAGTATTAATAGGTTATCCAGAATCCTTGATTTTCTTGAGACACAAAGATAGTAAGTGACTTAACAAGCCTGGAGGCAGTGCTGAATGTGGCTTCAGGCCTGCAGCGTGACTCTTTTACAGTGTTCTGGGAGCCACACTGGGGAGCCAGAAGGTTCAGTAGGGGCAAATACTGCTGAGCATAATAATGAGAAGATCTTTGATAGAGTCCCTACTCAGGTTTTAGGCCGCATACTTTTCTCACATTTTAAGCTCTTTCTCCTCTTTATAGCATGGGCCAGATAAGAGGTGGTGCTGACGGAGCAGATTTGTCACACTCTCGGCATCCCAATACCACCACCGTCCGAAAACCAGATTCATCAGCGTGCTCTGACCTCCACTGTTGAGTGTCATTCACATAACTCCAGAACTTCTTGCCATTCCAAAAAAATTGCTGTGCTAAGTAATTGTAGCCTTTATGTTTAACCAACCAGAGTCACTGTTCACATTATAGTGAAAACCCATATGAACAGAAAATCTTGCAAAAACATTGCAAGAAACTGTAGGCCCTATTTATATTTTGACTAGCCTCATCTGTGATTGTAGCTAGGCTCTTTCTTAGATCAAGCTCAAATTGGTCTCCATTTCTTCCTGGTCCTCACTTTATTCTATCAAGTCTTTTGTGTTTGCTGTCAGACTTATGTAGGGCCCAACCTAAGTCCTTCTGGGCCCAGGGCTTGTGAAGATGTGCTTATTTATGTGGATGGTTCCTGATGGCCCGCCTCCATGGGACTAATCCTGCCCTGCCATCTTCCGTCTGTGCTCCCTGGTCCTCTCCCAGGTGAGATTGGCTGCCATTCAGCTTTGAGGAGCTACTTCTGGGAGGAAGAATAGGATTTGAAAATGAAGGCTAGAGTATGTTTACCTTATTTGCCAAATTACTTTGTCAGTAGCCTGAAGAGAAACAGAAGCCCTTGTGAGGAAGAGAGTTTTTGTGTTCCCTTGAAACCAGCCACCTGGCTCCCAGCCAGGCCATCTCTGTACTACCAAGGAGCAAGGTGGCAATTCAGGTTTAAGAACAGGTATTTCAGGGGATGTGTCTGTGCCTGCTAAATGCTTCTTGAGACAGGGTGGTAGGACATGAGCCTCTTCATGGGTTTTAGAATCAGGAAATGGAACAGACTGGGGGCTTTTGGACTGAGGGGTCAGGGACAGCAAATAAAGCTAGAGGACTTTGCGATCTCCAAATGGGTTTGAGGAACCTGTGTTTAATTGGCAGCCCTTGCTTGGTAACTGTGAACCTGGCTAGTGGAAAGAGACCAAAAGCGTGGTGGTGTTCACAGAACACAGGAGTGGACTGCAGTTGTGGGTAAATAGTCTACTCCTTTTGGGCCTCACTTTCCTCACTTGTAGCCTGGTATGATGACACATAATAACCTGCCCTACTGGGTATTTGAGAAGATTGTGTGGAATAGCCCAGGGACCTAACTCATGTCCCTTTGCTCAAAGAGTGCTGAACAAGAAGCTCAGCTATTAGCAAGCTGCATGTGTTTGATCAAAAATGATCAGATTTTAAGACCTCAGTATTCAAGAGGCATTACTCTGGTTCATATCTTTTCTTAACGTACTTTTCTTTTTATAATTTAGTGTTCCAATAACATCTCATAACCTGGAACCTCAGTTTCCTTATATGTAACATGGGGATCTGTCCTGCCTTCCTCAGTGGGTAGCTGGGAGGATCGAGTAAGACGTGAGCGTGAGCACACCTAAAGCTTCGTGTAGATGCAGGAGATGGCCGAAAACTTTTTTGGCAAAGAAGGCAGCATACGTATTAGGGAAGAAATTTTGGGGAGCTGCCTCTAGATCTGAGCAAATGACACCTATTTTTTGTTGAATTTTAAAAGTTATTTTTCCTTCTAATGTTGGAAAGTAAAATTCATCTTAGTGCCTACACTTTCCAGCTCAAGATTCATTTACTCAAGACTCTGGGTTTATTTAAGCTGGTGAGGGTTTTGGGTGGGGAGCCCTGGCGTTGCTGGTAAGGTTATGCTGGCTGCTGGATCTGCTCCAGGCACATAGGAGAGTCTCTTTGCTCCCATCTGCCAGAGATCTACCAACTGATCTTGCGGTAGGACCAAAGGCTATTTGGGGGCTACTGAGTGTCACACAAGTGTTGTCATTCAGAACTTTGGCCCTGGGCACAAGGAGAAGGAGGGGAGGTAGGAAGAGGGTGTTGTAGCAGATGGTGCTGTTTTCCTGATGTCTTGTCTTTAGGGCTTTTTGATCATGGCCAGGAGGCTGCCACCCCACAGACTCCTAAGGGAAGCAGACAGCAGGTTATCATATGAAGAACATAGAAATAGAAGGCCTGGATTCGTGTCCCAGCCTTTTCACTTATTGACGAAATTATCTTGTGCAAGTCACTTAACCTCTCCAAGCCCAGTTTCCTCATTCATAAAATGGGGGTTGATGGTATAAATAGCCCAGATGTGTAAAAAATGCTTTGTACACTGTAAAGCCCTTTAGAGGCAATAGTGGATGGTGGTGTTATTGCTTTATTGTTATTCCATTATGAACAGGGCATTTTTTTTTTTTTTTTTTTTTTGGTCCAGGTGGAAGTGAGGCAGGCTTGCATTAGAGTTTGCATTTTCAAATTCCCTGGTAAGTGGAGATGACCATCTAGAAGGAGCTGTGTTGTAAATAAAGCCTAACCCTTGAATGTGGTGCAAGGATTTCTAAAACAGGTGTTAAGAAGAGCTGCTTTTGCTTTTCGTCCTTGTCTTAGGTGCTCATGGCTTTGCTTTTTTGGGAAGACCAGGCTGCTGCCTGCCTGCCAGATGAGGTCATAGGATTCCACATGCTTGCCTGGGCCCAGGAGCTGGGAATTCAGAGGCTGGCAGTGGTTGGGAAGGCTGAGGGTGTGGTGGGGTGGTGCACAGTTGTATGGCCAGGGAGCACCTGGCCTGATAGCTCTGCCTGCTTCACCTTTGGCTTGTTAGGATTCAGGCTGCTCTAATCCTCAGTGCCCAGCCTACCCAGGACACCAGGGACGGGAGGCCCTGACCAGAGTAAGAAAAACTTTGTAGGCTTAGAAAGTTTTTGCTTTTTAACCTTTGTGCTATGCTGATTTAGACATCTCAAGGGAGGCTCAGTGCTCAGTGCTCAGTTTGGAGATGGGGCTATCTTAACATTACCAAACCGAGATGATCTATTGACTCTGATAGTGAAAGCATTTTAACTGTTTGTGTTAGCAACCTTAAAAAATGACCATGCCCTTTGATTCAGTAATTTTGCCTATGGGACTTTAACCCAAGGAAATAATTTGAATTGCAGAAAAAGCCCATACTTAAAAGATATATTGATTATAATAGTGGGAGGGGGGCACCTGCATTAGAGAAATGTAAATCTTTATAGAATATAAGCACCATGAAGTAAGAACATTTTTATTCACTTTGTATCTTTACCACCTAAAGCACTACCTAGCACATGGGTGCCAGTAGACTTTTTTTTAACAATTGTATAAAAAAAAAAACTTACATCCATATGATAAGAATATTATTCAGCTATTTTAAATGAAGAAGTCTTAATGGCATGGGACATTTTCTATGTTAATAGAATGTGGAGAAGCAGGATATAGATTTTTATCTACAGTAAAATCACAATTGTCTTTTTAAATAGAAGGAAAAAAACCTAGAAGGAGAAAATACCCAGGTATATCTCTGCATGGTGAGATCATGGGTGACTTTCTTTCTATATTTTCTAAAATGTCTAAAATGACTATGATTTTGAAGAAATTTTAAATAAATCACATTCTTTTACAATAAAAAGGTTGGTTTATTTGTGGAGGAAACCAGCAGCCTCTAGAGCCAGCTCCTCCTCCTTTTCAAAGAACCAGGCAACTTTTGTCAGTGCACAAAACACCTACACAACTTGGTCGTGTCTGTCAGCTTGGCGTGGAAGTGGATCCCTCCTCACTTCAAAAGGGCCATAGAAACTTGACGGTGTTGAAATCGTGCAGGTCATGTTGCAGCGACATGCCCATGCGTTTCTATCCCATCATGGAAGTGAAGACATTTTATAGTAGGGAGAAGAATTTTAAGAAGAAAATTTTCTGGGTAGGTGGTTAATTCTTAGAATTCTTTCACTGGCTCATGGTTTTGAGAAGCTGTCGAAAGTGTTGCCTGATTTCCTTCATTCTTGTTTTAGCTCCTGCTGTCTTAAAGTAACTTTTTGTTTAATGTTTCAGTTTGTTGGAGTAAGGACTTCATGGAATGCCTCTCCAAAATGCATTGTTCTCTTGGAGCCAAGACTTCCTTAGAATTAAAATCCCTGCCTCTTAGGTGGGCTTTGGCACCTGAGCTGGAAATTCTTGGCTTTTCAGTGTGGTAGGGTTCTGACAGATTAAGCGTGTCTCAGAGGAAAGGCCCACTTTCTCACTCTGTGAGGAGTCTTCAACGACCAGGGTCCCCAGACATTGCTGGCCTGTTGTGTCTGTACTCTTTTCCATTTACGTGACTTCTCATTCATCATCTCTCTTTCTCTTTAGCCATAACCAACAGACCACAGCATTCAGGCATCCTGTGACGGGGCAGTTTTCTCCAGAAAATAGTGAATTCATTCTTCAAGAAGAGTAAGTATTTTTATATATTCTCCTTATCTAGGCAGAGTTTGGGAGCTTGAAGGCATTTGCTCAAAACAAAACTTGCTGGACTATTTTTTCTCTCAGAGGGGCTTGGAGTGGGTTGGTTGCTTCAAAGTGAAATATAAGAAGAATTTTATTTTCCAATCACCAGACTCCTCTCAGTGGGAACATGTGGAAGAGGAGAGATGATGTAGGGATGTACTGTGATGGGTATTGTCAGAGTCTCTTAAAAGTTCCCTTTTCCCTGAATGAATCCTTTCCCTTGATGTATCCTCTAACACACTATCTGTGCTCTGAGAGGACACACTCATCTGGGTGAAAATGCAGCTTCAGATAAGCCAGGAAAGGTGGTGCGTGCCTGTAGTCCCAGATACTTGGGAGGCTGAGGTGGAAGGATGGATTGAGCCCAGGAGTTCAAGGCTAACAAGACCCCATCACTTAAAAAAATATATATACATACACATACAGACACACACGTATACACACACACACACACACACACACACACACACATATAGCTTCAAACTGAGCTGAACCAGCCTTCCAGGCAAGCCTCAAATAGAAGTCCAAAGCCAGGGCTTAGAAGAAAGGAGACCTGGTAATACCCATCATCCCTGAACATTCTCAGTTATTTCTGTTCTCTTTTCCTAACTCGGGGACTTTCCTCCTTCTCAGCTCAGTTTCAGCAGGGTCTCTTGGGTACCGAGAGGCAGGTTCTACCACCCAGGGCTTGTCTACTTAAAAATACATGTACAGCCCAAGTAGGATATATGCTTTTCCAAGAAATGTGCACAAGTGTCTTTGTCCCCTTCTCATCTGTGACAGTTTTGTTTGAAGAAAATATTTTGCGGGGAAGCTAATAAAGGGATGTTAGCTTTAAGTATTTTTTTCCTTCTTCAAATCATTCTTCATCTGTTTAGTTACTTCGACCAAATATGATCTTAAAATACTGGTATGTATATTTTTACAGCATTTCCCTCCCTCAGTACTTACACCTTTAAACTTTTCATTATGGCAAGTTTAAACATACACAATTTTAGAGAGAGATGTGTATAAATTCAATGTTCTCATTGCCTATCCTCAGCAATTTCCAAAACATGGCTAATTTTATTCCATTTATACCCTCCCCCTCATCCCCTGGATTATTTTGAGGCAAATTCCAAACATATTACACCTCTATAGCATTTTCAGCTTATCATCATTATCCTATAGAACTTTTAAAACTGAAAATCTATAGTTAGTAAAAACTGACATTCCTTGTGTGTTTGCTCTGTGCCAGAGGCTTTACATGCATATCTCATTTGATGTAATAATCCTGAGAGGTAGACCATCATCACCATTTTAGAGATGAAGAAACTGAGACTCAAAGAAGTACAGTCACTTGCCCAAAGCCACATGGTTAGAAGCAGAGAGCTAGGATGCCATCCCAGGTGAGCCAGGCTTCAAAGTCTATGCTGCCTTTGTGTGGTGTTCCTTTAGTCAAGTCCAGCCCCTGCCATAGTCAGAGGCAGCTTGCTTAGTTATTTTGATGTTGGTGGTCCATGGGACATGACTGCCAGAGCCTGGGGTTGGGGATCTGACTTTGGAAGCATTAATACTATTAATAGTAGAGAAAGAGTAAGTGGAAGATAAGGATTGTCTTGTCTCCCAGATTGAAAAAGAAGTGTGTCAAGACAGAGCAGGAGGCTGGGCGTGGTGGCTCATACCTGAAATCCTAGCACTCTGGGAGGCCGAGGTGGGAGGATTGCTTGAGGTCAGGAGTTCAAGACCAGCTTGAGCAAGAGTGAGATCCCATCTCTACTAAAAATAGAAAAATTAGCCGGATGTGGTGGCACTTGCCTGTAGTCCCAGCTACTCTGGAGGCTGTGGCAGGAGGATTACTTGAGCCAGGAGTTTGAGGTTGCTGTGAGTTAGGCTGACGGCACAGCACTCTAGCCTGGGCAACAGAGCGAGACCATGTCTCAAAAAAAAAAAAACAAAAACAGAAAAAACCCGCCAAAACAGAGCAGGAATGTGGATTCACCAAATTCCAGCTCAGATTGAATGTGTTTATAGAATCCTGAAGGTCAGAAGCTCTTGGGAGGAGCTGGCCTCACTGAATTCAGTCCTCTTCCTTAGGCTCTTAGGCATCCTCAAGACATGGGAACCCATCATTATTAAGGTCTGGATGGAGATCCATCAGAACCCTTAGCTTTGGAAGTTACCAACTTCAGTAGGAGCCACTAGAAAATGCGAACTTCCCATCACTAAACAGTCTGTCACATAGACTTCCTTTTCTTCTCCTTCTTAACAGAAGACTTTTTGTCCCCTGACAATTCTGAGAAGGTAGCCTCTTTTCTCCTACCAAAATGTCTCTATAATTAATCTCAACTGCATCCAGTTTCCAAGGAAAAGATGTTCCTTCTTTTCAAGGGTCACTTTTTCTCTCTGGATCCCATTTCCTGGATGTCATGGGGGTACCTACTTGTCTCAGGTGGTGGATGGTATTGGGTGGCCAGACGTTCCTTGCAACAGGCAGAATGTGCTTTAGGCATTGAGAGGAAGGGAGGATTCCTGTGAACTATATATTCACATGATGGGGTGACTCCTGCATTCATTTGTTAAATATCTAGTAAGTGCCGACACTGTGTCTGGGGCTGTGTTGGACTTTACAGGTCCCACAGCAAGCCAGGCAGACGTGGTCCTGGTGGTGAGGAGCTTACAATTGAGTAGGGAAGAGAGATGATGAAACAAGAGATCACAGGTAAGAAATGTCCACGATAGAGGAAACATAGGGTTCAGTGGGAGTTGAACCCTATGTTTGGGTTAGGGACCCCCTATGGCTTAGGGACCATGGAAAGCCTCCCCATCCTGGGAAGGGATGTGGTTTAAAAAGACATCTGTCCAATCAAGGTGAACACCCTGGGCAAAGACCTAGAGGGTAAGCCTGGGGGATCTATACCAGTTGCGTTAGAGTAGGAAATGAAGAGCACTGGATACATTCTGGGGATACCTGGGAGGTAAAACTGATAGGACTTGGTGATTGATTGACTGCAATGGGGGTGAGAGAATGGGAAGAGTTTCTTGACGAGCGGCCCTAAACTAGAGGAAGAGGGAGGATTTAGATAAAGGAAGACATTAATAACTGTGTGCACGTGCACATGTTGGGGTGTTGTTCACAGCTGAGGGGAGCATGACCAGCCTTGTTGGGGGTCAGAGGGCAAGAAGACTGAGTTGTAGTGGAGGTTTATCAAGGGAGTGTGTGGAGGTAAGTTTGGAGAGGGAGGCTGCAGCCAATTACCTAATTTGCTTCCTCCTGAAATACACCCAGATTTACCTCCTGGGGAAGCTCTGGAGGGTGAGATATGATTTCTCATCACAGAAACCATTTTTTTACGTATGCACAAATGAATGAGATTCCTGTTTTGTTCCCCTAGAGGAGCTTAATTTTAAAAGTTGTGTAGTGTGTTATGTGGTGAGGAAAAAGGCTGGGATGACCATAGGTGTCCCTGCACATCACCTCTCAGACTAATGTCTTTGGTGGAAAAAGGAAAACTGGCTCTCTTCTCCCTCTCCAGAGAGGGTCTGTGAAGGCCAAACACTGGAGAGTTGTAACTACATTGACGATTCCTAACCAGATTCTTCACCCAAGTTTCTTAGAGCTAATCCTTCTGGAGCGGTAGTTCTCAAAGCATGTGTTTCTGGATCAGCATCAACTGGAAACTTGTGAGAAATGCAAATTCTCAGGCCCCACCCCAGACCTACTGAATCAGAGACTCTGGGCCCAGTAATGTGTTTTAACAAGATTTCCAGGTAATTTTGATCAGGTGGTTTGCGAAGCACTGATTTTAGACAACTTGCTATTCCCATCCCTCCCGAATTACTCTCAAGTTCTTCTCTTCACCTTTATGTGTCCTCTAGACACCTGTTATTCTCTGAGCTACAGTGACAATCTTAGGTAGATTTTAGTCAAATAATACTGAGTTATTTCTTCTGTGAGAAGAAAAAAAATTTTTTTTTAAAAGCCCATCTCCATGGTGACTTCTCTTGGGGCGTTGTTGGTGTGAACAGGTACATCTCCCCCACTGTTGGCAGGTAGAACTCACCTGAGCTGCTTAGAATAACCAGTGCATGCCCACCAAAAGATGCTTTCCCATTTTACAGATTAGAGGCATGGAGAAGAGAAATAACGTGAAAGCTATGATCTGATGGGGCCAGAGGACGGGGCACCGAGTGTTCTTCCTTCCCTGTCAGCAATACAGAGTGAGTCGGGATAGGCTAGGACCGGTCTGCTGTGGCAACAACAAACAAATCTCGGTGATTCAAAACAACAAAGGTTGATTTCTCACTTTCACTTCATGTCCATCACAGGGCAGTTGAGGGCATCTGCACTGAGGGAGTCTTCATTTCTCTGCTTTCACAAAAGGCAAGGAAAAGGGAGCTCGGTGAATTGCGCATTGGCTCTTCCACTCACGTTTCATTGACGAAAGGGAGTCAAGGGACTACTTCTGACTTCAAGGGGAGCAGGGATGTGCATGTCTACCCGTGTACCTGGAGAGAAATGTTTGTTGGACAGCACTAATGATTACACTTAATAATCCACAGTCCAGATTTATGAAGGGAAGCAGGACATGTTGAGTCTGTCACTAACAAGCTTCTTTTTCTGCATGACTAGAGTACTTGTTTTCTCATTTGACCTTCTCTGTTAATGCTGTCTAATTCTTTGTTAGAACCATGAGGGGAGGGGAGTGGGCATAAGTCAATGGGTTCTGTAGCCTTATCTCCCCAGGGGGCACCCCTCACCCCCAAGCCAACAGGAGATGCCTCATGGGAGAGCTAGTATAAGCTCAGGCTATATTAATAAAAGTACATTGCATAGAGAAAGGGGGAGAACCGTTCTGGTATATCATGTGTTTGTGAATTACTACAATCATTCATTCATTCAATACAAATTTATGAAGCACCAAGGACATGCCAAGCTCCAAACACTGTGTTCTGGATATTAAATTTTAAGAGGACTATTGAGTAATTGAGATTCCCCTGAGGAGGGGGACCATTATGGTGAAGGGTCTGGAACCCCCTGTCCTTTGGCCTATCGTGATTAATCTGCAGGAGAGAAGATGAAGGAGGATGTGGTAAAAGTCTTCATGAAGGGCTGGCAGGTGAAAGTGGGGTACATTTATCATGTGGCTGCTTATGGCAGGTGTCAGATCAGTGACTAAAAGTTATAGTCAAGCAAATTTCAACCCAGTGTATAATTTTCTAGGAAAGACACTTTCTAAGCATCCCTTGTTTCGGGATCCAGAATTTCATCTTTAACATTAAACGAAGCAATCTAACCTCCTAAAATTAGAGTTGGCTTTTAAAATTATAACAGTATTACTATTATTATTTTTATAGCTAACACTTAGAGGAATTAATTACCAGGTACTTTTCTAAGTGCATTACCTATATTAATTTAATTTTCACAGCAGTCCTATGAGGAAGATACCATTTTTATCATGGATACTGAGGCACAGGGAGGTTAAGAGTCTTGTCACAGGTCACCCAGCTAGTAAGTGACAGAGTCAGGATTTGAATCCAAGCAATCTGGCCCTAGATGCTGTGCTTCTAAACACTATGCCATACTGCTTCTCATTTCAAAGGTCTTCGGGGGACAATCCTCTCCTTGGCCCTATTCAATGTGCTGACAGAGTAGGCTACTTCTGCTGCATAGAGATTTTAATTGTAATTGTATTTTCAGTAATAAAATTTGATTTGTAAGAACTTCACACTTGCTTGAAAGATGGCAAGGCTTCTCTGTGGTCTTTTCTCCAGAAAATGTTTTCAAACCTTTTATTAGAGGGCCTAATTTCCAGTGATTGGATCATTTAGCTCCTCTTCTTAAGCCTCTTTCCTGATTCTCAGTGACTTTCTTGAATTGTGAGCTTGAAGCCTGATCCTTTGTGGCCAAAAAGGCCACACACAGGGGCCCTCCTAAAAGGGTAGTCTTTGGCACAGGGTACGTCCCAGACTGTGGTTTGGTGTTTAGTGCTCACGCACGGGAGTGTTTTCTCTACAGTGCTGGGCTGCCCAGGAAGCCGCTGACAAACGCCTCTGCAGCTCTCGGGGAAGAGGGGGGAAGAGGAGGGAAGCATTCCCCAGCAGTGACGCTGGCAGCTGACTGACAGCAGGCTGTGTACACGGATCCCCAGGCTCTGCCAAGCGTTTGATGTTGAGGTGGGGCCTAGGGTTGAGAGAGTGTGCGCTTTGGAAGTTCAGAAGCCTGCTGTTGTGCTGCGAAGCCAGCTGCAAGGCATGCAAGATCACCTTGGAGGTTCCTCGCTGGGAGGGTACCCTCGCTTCGTCTGCCTTTCTCAGCATCCCAGTGAGTTTAGCTTGTTCCTTCCATTGGGGTCTGAGCATCCCTCAGTTTTCTCATTGGATTATTTGGAAAAAAAACACGAGTTGGAATTGCCTGGAATGTTGTGAGTGGTATTTAGAGGATACCACTTAACAAGTTACTATCTTGCTGAAGGTAAGAATTATCTTCCTGATCTTTGACCTTGTTGCTAAAGGGGGTTCATTTTGCAGACTCTGCTGAGGCGTGTGCTGATTATGGGCCCAGGGGTGGGGCATCTCCTGCTGCTAGGTGGCTGTCTTCTGTTCCTCCTGCAGCTACAAGTTGGTAAAGCTGGCATTGAGAGATTTAGAGAGCACTGGAGGGGGGTGCTCCTAAACTCCCAGAGGAGTCTGCCCTGACGCTTATCTGCTGAGCTCTGGCCTGTGGGACTGATGCTGCTCTCTGCAGCTGATGTAGCCAGTACCTTGTCTCTAGACACTGGCAGTCTTGGACTAGCTTTGCCTGTTGCATTTGGTTACCATGGCAGCAGAAAAAATGAGGAAAAATGGAAACACCTGGCAAGCAGATGCAGAAACTTGACAGTTCAGTTTTCCTCTCTGGACTAGGAGACAGTGTTTGTGATAGTCACAGGTAGGGGAAGAGATGGTGATGGCGACCTCAGTTCATTCAAACACCTAGGTGTTGGCTTGGCTTTTGGTGTTGCTGTTGCGAGGGGCATTGGCATTGGGGACGCAGTCTTTGCCACACAGCAACCATGTCTTTGGCTGTTTATGCTGGGGGAAAATGCTGCAGTGGTGGCTTTGCTGTGTGAAGGAGGGAAGCTGCTTGCAAACAGTAATTTTGTTTCTTCCTGTGACTTCCCTTCTTGCCCTTCTTGTCCTCTTATTCTAGCCCCGCCCCCACACCTGCTCCAATCTCCGTTAGAAAATGCCATTGTCTAGTGAGAGAAGTGGGAAGTGGCTGCTGGTAAGCTAGGAGGAGCAGATAGGCTAGAAGAGGGCTTGCCAAAGTTGCGGATTAGAATTGTCGCATCTCTGTAACAGTAAAGCAGAGGTGGAAGGAACAGTCGGGGTCAAGGTCTGGTTCTCCCCCTGCACAGAGGAAGACACAGAACCTGGACAGTGAAAGAGACCAGCCCAGGGTCATACAACAGGGTGGGGGCTTGTGCTTGTGCCAAGTTCGGGGCAATTTTCTGATATTGGCAGGGGTATGGGTTCAGCACAAGGCTTGTTCAGTTATTTTCATGCCTGGTAAGGGGTGCTTTTGGGCTGGTTTACAGCTCCTGGGGTGGGGTGGGGTAAGGAATTGGAGCCTGCGTTGAAGAGAGGAGTTGAGGGGTAAGGGGAAGGAACACAGTAAGCCACAGTTGAGTAATGAGGCCATAGTTACTGAATGAAAACCTGTGTCAGACAGCCTCCCCCGGGGTGTTGGGAGTTTACAGTGAGCGTTGGCGGTCTGTCTATGTGTGTCTATCTTTCTCTGGGAAGAGGGGGTGTGGAGGTATTTGCCTGTTTGGGATAAGAACTCTCTTTTTTCCCTAATTTTCATTGTGCATTGCTTTTCCCAAACTCTTAGTTGATGCGTATAAACTCTTTAAAAATTTTGCTGGTGTTGTGAGTGTGCCCTCTTCTCATTCACCCTTCCTCTCATATCAGTAATTTTAGCTGAGCTCTCTGTGTGTAGAATCCTTGAATACAGAGCGTGAATTTGGGGCCCTTTTTTTCCAGGAATTAACGGGAGACAGGTGTCATTTAATGAGGTCTTCTCAGTAAAAGATTTCTGTTTCCCCATAGCTTTCTAACCTCCTCTCATATCCTTGATGTCTCTGGCCTTAATGTTCTCCTGGGAGAAAAATGGGAGCTGAATCCCTCAGCCATGGGGTTGCTACACTTAAAAAAAAAAAGTTTCAGATAAGATGTTTATAGGGATGTTTATAAGAAATGATGGTTGTTTAAAGTTAATTGTTTGGCACCTTGGACAGTCTGGAGAGAAGTGCCTTAGAAATAAAAATAAAGTATAGCTGGGATTTAAGTTCTGGTGTCTCTACTGGTAACAATTACAAATAATGCTTTTCATTTCATGCAATGCTTCATGGTTTTCAAAGTGTCATTTCAATCTATACAACTACCTTGTGAGGTGAGAGGTGGTTTTAACCCATTTTGGAAAACTAGAAACTGAGGCCTAAGAACTCATGTGACTTGTACAGGAGTCAGTAAGCTGCAGGGCTGGCTGAGATCCAGGTGTTCTGTGCACTTCTTCACGACCCCTGGATCCTCTTGGTTTGGGGGTTGGTCTTGAGGCTGAGAAGAGCAAACGCCTGCTTCTCTCAGACCTTGAGACTTGCCATGGGGGATCTCTCTGGGGCAAAACCTGTTTGGAAGTCCAGCTTCTGTCTTGGGAAAGTCATTAATCTCTCCGAGCCTGTTTCCTCATCTACAAATGGAGATGCCAAAACTGACTTTGCAGGGTTAAGTAACATAATGCAGGCAAAGTGCCTGGCATAGAGTAGGTGCTCGACAGGTACAGCCCAGTCCCTCTGCTTGCTTGACCTTGTCCTGTCCTTTAAGGGTTGATGATGTTTGGGTTAGTGACCTCCCTGTTGTGACAGAGAGGTTGGGGAATGGTCTGGTTGTGGCCCCACTTCAGTCTGCTTCCGTTCACAGTGTTGATTGACAGGCAGCTGAGGATCCCACTAACCAAACTCACCTAAATTCAGACCCAACAGAAAAAAGTGCTTCTGTATTTATAACCTCCGTTTCTTACATCTGTCAGTATCTTACATCTGCATGTAGTCCCAAATATTCAGGAAGCAGAAGCATTCCTTTTATACACGGGGAATGGAGGGACAGAGAAAGTGACTTCCTGACCAAGCTCACCTGACATCCATGACAAAGTTCAGAGGACGATCAAGCCACCTTCCAACTGGGCTTCTCCAGACTGATTTTGTCTAGTCCTAACTTCTTTTGTTCATTTCAGATGGGAGGCAGTTGCGTTAAAATTCTAGCTCACTGTTTCCAACTTCAGCCCACACCCCTCCAGCAAAATAATTAGCATTCATGTAGCCCAAGCCAAGGAAAGGGAGGTCTTTGTTCAGATCATCCCACTGTACTTGGGGAATCCAGATAGCGTAGAAACCTGGCAAACAGCTTTTTCAGTTAATAGGTTTTATTTGATGACACCAAGAGTCTGTATGTGCAAGTTTTTTTGGTCTCCTCTCCCTGGGATCTGAGGTGACTTAATATGCCTGAAGACATGCTGGTGGGAACTAAATGTCTTTCCCAGTTGCTCAGTTCAGGGGCACAAGCTCTTCTCTGGGGAGGGAAGACAGTTCTTGGGTGAGACTTGTCAGTAGGGTACACTCTGAGAAGCATACTGTCTGAGGAGTGTTTTGGTTGACAAATCAGTGTCTGCCCCACCAGACTCTTAAGTGGGAAACACCTGTAAGATGTAACTAGCTGAAAGCAAATGTACCAGAATCCAAGTGAGTGATGTTCCTTTCAGTGTTGTCTCTGCAGGAGGCTATACACATGCACCATTGATGTTTCCATTGCTCAAACCATTGGTGTAAACTACCTCTAGAAGTTTCCATCAAGCCAGTTTTTTAGCCAAGTGAGAAAATTGTTTTTGAAACTTTTTCCATAACCCCTTTTTTGGATACCAAATTGTGTTCCCAAGCATGACCACCACTTTTTTTTTTTTAAAGCTAGTTGTAATTCCAGGTAACTTGTAGTTCTACATTTCTGAAAGTCATGCTCATCCTTAGAAGACCCGAGCGATCATGACCCATGTCGAGGAGCTTCATAGGAACGTCCTCTGAAGGCAGATCTTGTTACTTGGACAAGTGGGTAGCTCTGTGTTCTTTCAAAGAGCCGGTTCAGGGGCTGCCAGATAACAGTTGAGTCTATTGCTTGAGTTGGGAGCTGTCTCTGCCCATGGGGACCCCTGGTGAAGACGTGCCCCCTGTTTGCAGAGACAACACAGTCCCCTCCTTGGGGCAGGTTTAGTTTGAACTTTAGTCACACCTCCTAATAAGCTTTCTCTGGGTGTAGCTGAGTGGTGTTGTCCATGAGAAATAGAGTTGTCTTTGTATGTTTTTTCCTGTTCTTCTTTCCCTCCTACCTACCACTGTCCCTCATGGATATTGGGGACATAGCCAGTCCCTCTCTAGCCAAAATCTGTTCCCTGCTGGCTCCCTAGATGGGAGTCGTGCCCTCTTTCCTGACTTACCCAAAGCTGCGGGGGCAGTCATCTCTCTTCTGATACTATTGGATGGGAGAACCTCCCCAGCCAGTATCCCAGAAACCAGGGTGGGGAGGGGGACATGGGGTTAGGATGCAGGGGAGGGCAATTAAAGTTAGAGCTCGAAATTGTAAGGTGGAGAAATGGCAAAAGTCGCCATTTTTCCTGGATTTCCTGGGCCAATCACAAATCCAGATACTCTTTTCTTTGTCCTACAGAAGAATAATAGCATATCTAGTTGATGGAATGTGATGCAGTCATTTAAGATGATGTGAATTAGTTTAAAATAATGGAGAAGATATTTATATTACAATAAGTTTTCTTAAATGACGATGCAGCATCATGAACACAGTATGATCATGATTATATGTAAACAAAGAAGCACCTTTCTTTCCCCTCCCCCAATCCCCCCAAAACAGACATATACAAAAGAATGGAAGTGATTATACCAAGTGTTACAAAATGTTTTTCCTTTCAGTAGCAGGACTGTGGGTGATGTTTTTCTCTCCTTTCAGCTTTTCCTTATATTTCTCAAATATTCTATAATAAGCCTCTATTAGTATCTTAAATGGGAGCAAATTACACTTGATGAAATCCCAAACAACTCTTTTATTGTTGAACCTTGTGTCCTGAATTTTTGCTTAGAAATACAGCTGCCGTAACTGAGGCAACCTGACAACTCTTTTTCCTTGTCTCAACCTCTGAAATCTGAAGAGTCAGGCAAGACCAGGTTCCGGGAGGATGTTTTGGATGTAGTTCTGCCTAGAGGCAGGGGGTGGACAAGGCAGGCTCTTGGAGCCCCTTCCCACCCCTCATCAGTGATTATCTCTTGCTGCACACAGCCTCTGCCAGCAGTGAGCGTGGTAACATTCTCCCTCCGAGTGGGGAGCAGTAACAAAAGTCTGGCTGGGATGGAGGCCGGGGCCGGGGGCGGGGAATCTGGAGTGAGTGCGTAAGCTGATAAGGAGCCAGTGATCTTTCAGCCTGGTAGGACTTGCACCTCCAGCTGCCAAGCATCCTGCAGGACCCAGCCCCTGGGTGCCCGCAACGGTGGTCCTGCTGCTAGTGCTGCTTGGAGAGCACACAGAGGCGGCGGCTGCTTCTGCAGAGAACTTCCATCATAATGCGGAACGTCAGGGCTCTGTCTCCGGACACAGGACGGATCACTTATCCTTTGAGCAGCAGTGGTCTTTGAAGGAAGCAGCATACCTCCAGGGTGGAAACTAAGGCTTTTCCCGGTTTGCATCTCTCTAAAAGTGAGCTGGGTGAAGGACATCCAGATTGCTTTATCGTCATCTACATCCTACCTGGACTGCCCCAGCTTCAGCTCTGCAGGGTCCTGGCCCAGGCCTCCAGGGCAGATTTTCTCTACTCTTTAGGCAAAGAGCCTCAGTTTACTACAGTCTGCCTGGTCTCCAACTGCCTGAATCCTATTGCCCATTGGCAGAACTCTGAGACTTCTGTTTTGAGAAATTCTTGCTGATCCCAAAGTCGGCAGGGTCTTGGAATCAGGCATCGAGCTGTTCAAGGATAGATATTGAATTTGTGTGGGGGCATTTGTTGCTGCTGCTTTGAAAAACTCTGGCAAATGCTGAGGCTCTGTGGAGGCAGGTGAGATGGACTCTCTCTGGTGTCTCTTGGGTGTCATGCCGAGATGTTCCCAGAGTACTGGCTCTCCCAGGGCAGCTTCTTGGTGGGAAGCTCCATGTTGCTGGATGCTGATGTGGGAAACCCCGGAGATGCTCACTGGGGCCCGAGGCTTGTTTAATTTCTTCCTGCTCTCCAGGCATGGCACAAGGGGTTAATATCTCCGATGGCTCTATTTTGGAGCCAGTAGTGTGCTTCCAGAATAAGTCTCTTTGTTGAGTAGTCTATTTTGGGAGGCAAGCCCCACTGGCGTTTATGTAAGCGATTCTCTGTGTGTATCTGGGGGTGTGGTTGTGTGCGCAAGTGATTTCTTGTTACTAATTATAAACAGCTTCTTTTAGGAGCCAGGGAAATGGAGGTGTGTGTGTGTAAGGGTATGGATTGCTCTTGCTTGCTGAGAAGAGTAGTATGACTGTACCTGCCCATCAGATGGGACAGTCATCACAGACACCCGATTAAGAGTGTGGGGGCCTTAGGACTATAGGCAGGGATGACAGTCTGGGCCCCTTTGTGGGGTGTCAGGCTGTAGAGATGTGCCATCTGTCATCCTTATTTCCCTGAAGCACATGGTTAGGCTGGCATCGTGGCCCTCTGGCTACAGTCTGGAATCCGGTGGTCTCCAAAAGATCAGGCCTGGGTTGTTTAAGGCCCAGCAACCAGTTCCAATCTGGAAGAAATCTGACTCCACTTCCCACTCTGCAGCTTGGCACTTAGTCACTGGACTCCCCTATGTCTCCACACAGGCCAAATCCACATATGTCGAAGCAAGAGAGAAACCAAAGACCGTCCAGCATGGTCAGCGAAACGTCCACAGCTGGGACCACTTCCACCCTGGAGGCGAAGCCTGGACCCAAGGTGAGCTCCTGGCCACTTGTTCCTTCCTTCCCCTCTTTTATATTTTGCTAAGCCCCTTTGTAACAGGCAGCCCATTTGATCTTTTGTTTAGTTTTGTGAGGGATACCCATAAGAAGTGTTCTCCCCAAATGACAGATCAGAATATTGAGGCCAAGAGGAGTTATAACCCTGTTCAAGAGAATAGGTGATCGCTGACAGAACCAGGACTGATGCCTCGGACCTTGAGCATGTTCTGCACTTTGCTGGCGTGGTTGGGAGGGCCACACCTCTCGTTCTCATGTGGATGTGTGTTAGAGAGCCTGGAGGGTTTTGGTGACAGATGGGCTGCAGGAAGAGTGCCTTTGAGAAAGGCCCAGAAGTTTTTGTGTTCAATGTGTGGGAACACTGAGAATCAGGGAAAAGAACCAGCATTATGGAGGAAGGGAAAGTGCCGAGAGGTGAACCCAGATAGGAGGGGAGAATATCTGGAAATTGGCAAAATCTGTGACCAAAAAGTAGCTTTGCTCCAATAAGCCATAGGACATATTAGAGCTAACAGCTGCTGAAAGTTGATTGAAAAATCCCTTTAAATTTTTTCTCTGTGACCCAGCTAGGAGGCTTGCCAGGTCTTGGGCTCACCTTTTAATTAGAATGCTGTAGCCATGTGCATGCCTGTGCCCTGTCTCATTGCTGTTCTTTTGATCAAAGGGTGCTGCTGCTTAGAGTAAAGAGAACTGACAGCCCTCCAAACATGCAAGTGCTTTTTTCTGACTCCCTAAATCCTCTACTGCTAGAGTTCAAGTCTGCTTTTTCGTAGATCATAAAGTCCAGCAATAAAGTCCACAGCTTTGGTAAGAGGGACCAGGCGATCCGGAGGAACCCCAATGTTCCAGTGGTGGTGAGGGGCTGGCTGCACAAGCAGGTGAGGATGCTGAGGAGTGAGAGTGGGGGAGGGAACGACTCTTGCCCCAGGAAGCTGGGAACAGGCACGTAAGCTTTCTGTTCCTGAGTTTGTCTGGGACAGGTTAATTCTGCCCACCGCGCTAAGTGATTTGCTATTTGTTCTTATGAATGGACTGTGCAGTCAGTGGTTATAGCTTCTCTCCCAAAACCGACTTGACCACTTTGGCCCCTGGAGCTATTGGCTGCCCTGGGACCCAGGCCACAGTGTGGGTGGCTCAGCGTGAATCCAGCCTCACTGCCAATCTTCTGCCAGCAGTTGCCTTCCTGATGTCAAAGAGTCTTTGTCATCGTTTGGCTGAAAAGTTCTATCTTTTCCTCTCCCCCTTGTCTAGCACACACATCTAGCTACCTAGCATCTCATATTCCACATCAGCCAGACTCAGCTCGTTGTCTCCTCAGCCCTCTCTCGCTCTTCCCGCCACACTGCTTTTTCTGGATCTGAGTGACGGTACCACTGTTCTCCCAGGCACTCAGAGTGGAAACTTCAGCGTTATCACCAGATCCTCCTCCCCACACACGTGTTTAGTCAGGAAGCCCTGTCAGCTGTGTCTCCGCTGAGGCCGTCCTTCATCTCCAGCCCCACAGCCAACTGATCTGCCTCTGGTCCTCTGGCCATGGCTGGGCTGTGAGTTCTTGGGGCCAGAGACCATGTCTCTTTCACCCTCCTTCTCTCTTTGCTGTTCATTCATTCATTCCCCCAGTGCCTGCCCTACAAGTGCTGTCAGAGCAGGTGTCAAGAGATGAGTAACATATGGCTCCTGCCCTTGAGAAACTCTCACCTCCCAGGGGAAGCAGATAGCACATCTGTCGTGTGTTAAGTCGTCACCCAGCCCAGTCTCTCATATAGTGTCATATCCAAAAAAACCACAAAGTAATGATGCCAGTTTAAGTGAAGGCTTTGTGGAAAGACAGAGGGAGGCATCACGCTGCACACCACACAGAAGAAATCCTGAATGTCCCCTTGGAATCTTTTCCCCCAGTTCTCCCATGGCTGCTCCAACAGTTCTCCAGCATCTTCTCAGACTCTCCTGGCACCACCCTCTCTTGCTCCCATTCTCCCCTTGCAGCTCTTTTCCCCTCTGTTTTCTTATATCTGCCCATCTTTTTCTTACTAGAGTCATTTTACCCTCTGATTTCTTCCATTTGCATCCCCGTCCCCACTAAACCAAGGATGCTCCTTTGAAATGTGGAGGGAGAGGGAAGGGTTTGTAAATAATTCTTTTCCCCAACTCCTACCCCTAGCCCAGGCCCGCTGGCTGTGCTGTAGCTGTAACAGAGATCTGTGCAGAGAGCTGTGGACACTTCCCGGAGGAAGTGACGTTTGAACCAGGCATGGAAGGATAGATGAGAGTTCTCCAAACAAAGCAAATATGATGTGCCAAGACCTTAGAAATCATGCGGTTGATATGCAGGAGATATAATAAAACTGATATATAGTTGAAATCTTCAAGTTAAATTTGTTTTTCGCATTTTAGTAAGTAGAGGATGAACAATCCTCATTGTGTTTAGGTTTAGAAATTGTCAGATTTTTTTTTTTTTTTTTTTTAAATTCAAGCCTGTCAAAAACTGCTGCAGAAGGAAGACATATTTTAACAGGCTTCTCTAAAGCTAAAAGAAGCTGTGGAATTTTCCTAGGTTTGGGAGAAAACTGACCCTAAAACATTGCTATTTTCCTACCTTGCCCATGTGTTTTTCAATATTCACAATTATTTAAAATGTTCTTAATAAGTACAAACCTTTACATTTTAGTTGAGTAAAGAAAGAATTTTGTTATGAGACAATTTGATAGCAAAGAGAATCCAAATCTTTTTATATTGAATGGAAGGAAGACACAACAGTAAAATCAGTACCATATGGTATAGAACTGAGCTTAGTCAAATAGAACTTTGCCTCAGTTAATTCATTAGCTAACTTAAATCCTTTTCAATCTTGTGTAAATTCAGTTTTCCAATTAGCATAAACAAAGATATTTTACAGCTTAGCACCTAAATAAGAAAAAAAACCAACAAAAACTTCCTTTTTGTTAAGAACCGGTTCCTTTCTTAATGGGAGACTTGTATTTTGGAATTCACATTTTGCTTTTTAAAAGAAGATGGCTTTTGTTAATTTGTTTCCAAGAGACAAAAATAAAATAAAACTCCCTGGGAATAAACTGTCATTGAATCTGATTTTTAATGCCCTATTCAAAGAATAGCTATTCAATAAAACATTAATTTATTAAAAGAAAGAATGAACATGGGCAAGTCTTGGTTCCAGAATCAGGGTGTACGCGACTGGGGAGGGGGAACAGTATGCTCAGATATTGCCCTGACTTGTTTGCTTTGCTTTGCAGGACAGTTCTGGAATGAGGCTGTGGAAAAGGAGGTGGTTTGTGCTTGCTGATTATTGCTTGTTTTATTATAAAGGTGAGCTGAGGCTCTGCCCACCAAGGGCTCTTTGTGGTAGCCCAAGTGGGGAAGGGATACAAATGGCAGTCTTCTTAAATTCAGTGATTAGACCAGCGGCCTGAGCTAATTAGTAGCCTGTTACCCTGGCAAAGTGTTCACTTTAACATATGTGGATGGTTGGTGACTAGCGTTTTACCGGTCCTGCCACAAGAAGTTTAATCTATTGAGTTAAAATAAACAGAATCCAGCAGTCTGCCTACTGCTTAGGGTCTTAGGATCCAGAGTCATCTCAGCTTCTGCCCTACCTGGGACATAGGCACACCTTTGAGGCAGTCTGGACTGGTGAGAAGTGTGGATAAATCATTGTATTTTGTAACCTGGATTTGTCCTCTGTGATATTGGATGGGCAACTGGTGAATTGAATTGACCATCTGAGCCTTTATGGCTGTCCAGTATGTGAAATTAGGGATGGTGCAGTGTTGAGAAGGAAGTCTCAGAATGTGGAGGAACAGATAGACAGCTTACTTTGAAGACAAGACCAGACTGTGATTGGTGCTTTAAAAGATCCAAAATTGTTAGGCAGTTCAAAGGCAGTGAGAAGTGAATTCTATGTTGGAGAATCTGGGGAGGCTTCTTAGAAGAGATAGGATTTGACAAAAGATTTTTTTTCCAAAGTAAAACATAGAGGTTTCACAGGATACTGACTAGCCTTTACTTGACATAGAATTGAAGTAAACTTTGATATTCAGTTTTCCAGATTTTACTAAATTAGAGATAGCTTGCTGCAATGGCAGAGAAATTGATTATATGAAATGATTTGTTCAAGCAAAAGAAGAGACTGAAATTCTACATAACTTTGACACAAGAATTCCTATATGATTTGAGATTGTTTAGCATAGCATTAATCAGTATTGCTTACATTACTCTCAAGGTATTACTTTATTACTGTTACAATGGAATGCTATAAAATTATATATGTATATGGAAATGGGCCATAAAAATAACAATATAGCAAGGCGTCTCCACTAAAAAAAAGAAGAGAGAGGATTTGAATTGGGCTTTTAAGAATGCCTAGAGCTTTGGGGAGATGGATGTTATTACAACGAGAGGAAACAACTTGAGTATAGTTCTAGATGCTGAAGAAGGTGGCCAGGTGAGTCTTGCATGGAGGATGTCCTAGGAGATAAAGCTTAGGAGGTGGGTAAAAGCCAAAATGAAAGGGGCTATCACAGGGGCAGGGGAATTTGGGTTTTGTTTTGTATCTAGTGAGGAATCAGCAAGTGCCTTTGAGTAGGAGAGCAACAGGACCAAGTCTGTCACTAGGAAGTAAGTTACCTCTGGTAATGGAGATGGTTTGAAGGAAGGAGAGAACAGAAGTATAAGGTAGGATTTTTCATATATGCTGTACCTTTGCCTGTGAGATTTGCTCCTTCCAGTCTGCCCTTCCTCATCCTTGAAGGGCATTACCCTCTGAAGCCTTCCTGACTTCCCCAGACTATGCCACTCTTGCCTCTGTGTCCCCGCAGCACCAGCTCAATTTCAGGAGTTAGCAGGTTAAGCTGAGTGTGTTTACATGCCTGTCTTTCCCCTCAAGGAGAGAGGGCCCTGTCGGAATCACCTTTGTGGTCCAGCATTAGCACAGAGGCACCCAGGGAGCACCTACGTGATCAGTTAAGAAGAGATTGCTATAGTCCTTGGGAGATGGAAGGGGCCCTGAAGAAGGGCAGTAGGATGGACCAGCCCAGGAAAGGTGCCAGAAGGTGGTTCTGATGTGTTTTTTCCATTCAAAGACAGCCGAGAAGAAGCGGTTCTCGGGAGCATCCCTCTGCCCAGCTATGTGATCTCACCAGTGGCCCCTGAGGATCGCATAAGCCGCAAGTACTCCTTTAAGGTACCGCCCCTTCCCCTTTAGAATAGCAGTTCCACTGTAAGAAACTTGGTGTTCTCAAAAAGACAACTTCATAAAAGCAGCTGTTTTTTTCTGGAGAGGAGGAAGAAGTTAAGATGCTAGAGAGTTTCAGACGTAGGTTAACAAAGTTATAAATTTTCAATGAGTACTTTCACCAGTACTTTCAGTTGAATCTGAGCTTTGGAGATGCCCAGCAGTGTTGAAGTATTTAGACCTTTCTTTTTGTAATTATTAAAGACTTTTTTTTTTTTTTAAAAAGAGAGACAGGCTCTCTCTCTGTTGCCCAGGCTGGAGTGCAGAAGTGTGATCATAGCTCATTGCAGCCTTAAACTCCTGGCCTCAAGTGATCCTCCCGCCTTGGCCTCCCTAAGTGCTGGGATTACAGGTGTGAGCTGCCACACCTGGCCTTACTCCCAGTCTTGTGATTACATACTGAACACAGCCCTTCTTGTGCTTTCTTATCACCATAATCAGCCAGTCTAACTAGTATTCAGCTGTTTCGTGCAATTGATGACCCCTCATAATGGATTTATATCAATTATTTTATGAAAACTTACATTGAGCATTAGGGGCCAGCGTGTTGAAGAGATTGTCAGGTTTGTTCCTTTTGTTTGTCTTGTTGAAAAGCAGTTAGAATGACATTTGGTTTATTTTCTAGATCATTAATGATTCCCAGGCAGATCCCTTTACCAGCAAAACCCCTTCCCTGCTTCCTCTGTTGCCATGCCATTTGGAGTGAGTGGGGCCAGGATAATTGCTGGCAGTCCTCTGATGCCCTCTAGCACCTGTGAGGCCAGGTGTGGAGGCTCTAGGAAGGTGGTGGTTAGGCTCAAACTTTCGAAGTCACTAGGCCTTCCCCATTGGTGGCCTCCACAGATTCCGATTCCTTCACTGCAGGTGTTTCTTGGGATGGTGAGGATGGGGTGGATTGGAGACCCACTTGCTGCTCCCAGAGAGCACTGAAGCAAGCAGCCCTTGGTGCCATAGCCACAGAGCACAGCCCTCTCATGGCTGCTCAGGACGTGAGACAATGCTGGGGTAGGGAGCTCCTGCCCTTTACATTTGTTGCTTGGCAATCCCCATGTTAGGGGTACAAGATGAGTACTGGATAATAGGTACCAAAGCAGAGATTGATAGAAATCACGTTTTCCAGCCATAGATAGTAAAAGGGCTGTGGGAAAGCACACGAGAAGACTCCCAGTGTTCTCTGGAAGGGTTAAAGGAAAGCATGATATGTAGTGTCTGTGGTGTTAGCGATTGGTCCTCAGTCTGTGACAGGCTCTTGCAAAGTGATAGTCTGCATCAGCGTCTTGACCTGGAGTCCATGATGGTGGTGCTGGAGGTCGGAAAGTCAGTCTCATCTTCCGTTTACTTTTCCTTCCTAAGGGAGCACAGTGATGAGCTGGTGCTTCAGCTTTGTTCATTGGCAGGTTTGAGCTATTCTCTTTCCCTTGAGTGATGCTATCAAATGTCACTCCATAATTGCTATGGATTGGTGATTCTGGAATCCTGCCCCGCTTCATATTGCATGAGATAGTATTGCCTTATATCTGTAAACCCTTTTATGATGTGGGAAGTACTTTTATACATATAACCTCATTTAATGTTCATGGTGAGGGCAGTATTATTAGCTTCATTTTATAGATTAGGGATGTGAGAATCTGAAAGCTTAAGAAACTTGCCCAAAGTCGCAAAGCTGGAAGATGAAGGGGGAAGAACTTGGCCCTGAATTCCATCGTCTTTCAGTTGTATTACAAGGAGGGGGGACAATTATTTTCTCTTCTTCCCTGCTGTTTCTTCCATGTCTTGCTCACCTGCTACACACACAGCATAAGAGGCAGGAGGTGGTTTGACTTGACTGATGTTTATTGTATCATTTTAGGAACACTTCTGTTTCAAAGCTCAGAGCCTCCTGCCTATTGCTGGCTCTGAAAACATTTTGTCCAGTGGCTTTCTGACCGGTCTTTTGCAGCCTGAAAGTCTTCCTCAGAAAACTCCTTTCTAGGGTTGAGCATTGCTAGTGGGCAAACAATTGGGGTAACAATGTTGCATGTGATTTTGGGGGGACAGCATTTGGAATGTCCTCAAAGTAACTTATCATAACTGTATCTATATTTCATCCTAACACTTCACTGGGAGGTGTGAAAATGGATTCTGGGCAAACAGCTTTTATGTGTCTTAGATTTCTTTTCTTTTTAAAAAATTTTTCCTTAGAAAGACTTCACCAAGAGTGTTCCCTAAATGTTTTGTCTGGGAGACAGAAGGCATCATGTGGGAGTGGGGGTGAGGGTGTCTTTAGGGTGCTCAGGGTCTGAGGGCAGAATAAAGCTACTGCAGACAAGATCTGGTGGTGTTCAGCTGGTTCTCCAGAAGGGGCGATAGTTTCCTGAGTCTGAAAGAGTTACCTTTCCTTTGGGTTGCTTCATCGTTCTTTTAGGGGCCGCAGCTGGACCCTGGAGGTGGTTCAGGATCCATATTCTTGAAAGTACTAAAAAATACGCAGTGTTTTGTGTCCTGGGCCTTATATCTGCCTCTGATGTTGGTTCTTCTTTGTATCCAGAATTGAAGTTCTCCAGCTGTTGCTAGGGCACCTCACCTGAGATTGTTTGGAGTATCCACAGTAGTAGGTGGGAACAGCCTAAAAGGTCATACAGTCCTCTCCTTGTCATCTTTTTGCCAACTGTGCCCACAGCCTGGTAGCCCCTAGGCTTCACTGGGAAGTCTGGTTGCAAGATAGACCCTGAGGCTCAGCCAGGACTGCAGGATCAGCCAAGCAGCGCTCTTGGTGGCCTCTAGGAGCTATTCTGCCCTGACCAGCAGGCCTTTCTTGCTCTGCTGGCTCACCTGGGGCCTCCCAACAGACCTCCTGTTGGATGCACAGCCTTCCTTGGCCTATTGGTCATCTCTGAGCAAGCTTGGCTCCTTAGATCCAGGATCAGGAGCAGAAAACATCCCCATGCAGCCCAGGGTCTAAGGGCCTTGAATGGGGAAAATGCCTTTACTGCCCCCCTTTGAGCTGTTCTCCCTCTCTCAAAACCAAGGGTTCCTGTTCCTACCCTGAGGTCTGCAGCCCGCCAAGTGTTGTGGATAAATCACATCTTTATTTTTTAATCTTTAACAGAAATATAACATTTCTTTCAACTAAGAAAGCAGTCACAATGTGTATCAGTGGTACTTGGGACTTGGTCACCAGTGGAAACCATAAATATCTTCCTATGATATTGCAGTCATTGCAAATATCGTGAAATATCATTTGTGCTCATCACCACTTTAAAATTACAATGGTTATTATATCTGCCACTAGATCTGTTATATATCATTAGAGAAACCCCTGTAATACTATACCACACATTTTAAAAATATTTTGATAAACATATTTCAATATAATCTATTTCCTTTATTTTGTGTGCTTAACATTCTGATAAGGGCTCATAGGATTCACCTAACTGTTAAAAATGTCCATGCCACAAAAGTTAAGACTGCTGCTCTAGATTCTGGCTAAAGACATATTAAGAGACATGACTTTTCATGTATTCAGTTCTATTCAACAGACTTCTACTGCACGGAGAGTCTATTGGGCAGTACATAGTTACTGGGGATACAACAATGAAAAGGACAAAATCTTTGCCTTCATAAGGCTTATGTTCTAAAGTCTGCATTTGCATGTGGGTTATTAGAGAAGACCTTTTTCCTCTCCCCTTTCAATTTTATTTTTTGTGTATCTCTCAGATCCATCTCTTCTCCACTGCTGCCGCCACCATCCCTCCCCTAGGTGACTCACTGCTAGAACACTGCATAGTATACAGTAAGTGCTCTGTAAGTGTTGGCTGTCACTGCTTCAGCCTTCGAACTCCTCTGCAGCCTCCCATCCATCCTCCACACTATCCCTAAGCTGCACATTTGTCCCGGTTGTACTCCCACCATAAACCCTTGAGAGGCTTCCCATTGCCTGCAGGGTAAAACCCAATCTTGATTTACAAGGCCCCAGCGTATTTCTCCAGTCACATTTTTAATCAGTCCTATCTTATACCTTCCTGCCAGCTATACACTGGTGCCTGAAGGCCCAGGAGGTTTCTTGCCCATAGGCCTCTGTTTGAGCTTCGGCCTCAACCTGGAATGCCCTTTCCCCAACTCTTACTTGTCCTTTAGTTCTCTGCTCAGGGTCACCTCCTCTGGGAAGCCTTCCCTGAACCCTCTGGACACGTTGGGTACCCTTCTTCTGTACTTCCACAGCTCTTTGTCACTGAGCTGTAAGTGGTTGATCTACCCATCAGCTAGTTCTGCCTGGCTAAGAGTGCTAGTCCCATTCCACAGAGACCACACGAAACAGTCATTTGCAGCAGGAATCGTGGTCAGTGACAGTGCTCACACTCCCCAAGTTATGGTGGGTTCAGGCTTACTTATATTTCATGTTTAGTCCTCTGTAAATTAGTGACGGGGAGGGGAGGAAGAAGAGTCTTTAAGTTTCTGGAAAAGCTCATTCAATCAGTTTCGTTAGGTTGCTCAAGTGACTGCTCCTGTAATAACATCTACTAACATCTTTTGAGCTTTACAAATGCCAGGCTGTGCTCTATGCACTTTATACGCATTATTGCATTTCATCCTCACATGGCCTTACAGGGTCAATCTACTGTTATCCACAGTCCCATTTTAAAGATGAGGAAACCGAGGCACGGGAGGCTGAGCAGTTTACCCAGGGTTACCCAGTGGGCAGAGCCCGGCTTGCACCTTAGGCTGACTCCAGGACCCCAAGTTCTTACCCCATTCACTGTGCTGCTTATAGTCAGACCAACAGTTGGACATGAAGAATTCGTTTTTTTAGGAAATGGGCACGTCACAAACCTGAGAATCTCATCCTTGACACTTGCCATTCCCTCCCCTCCCATATCCAGTCCATTACCAAGGCCTGCTGATATTAGCTGTGAGTTTTCTCCAGACTCCATCCATGCCTCCCCTTCTCTGCCTCCACCACTGTCTCTCACGTGTGCTCCCCTGGCGGCCCCTGATCCATCTCCCCTCACATGCTCCTGCCGGCTCTAACCTGTTCTCCATACTGCAGCCAGAGTGGTCTTTCCAAACAGAATCTGATCACATTACCCACCAGCTTAAACCCTTTAATAGCTGCTCATTGCTCTTTCAGTGAAGAGGAAACCTTGACATGACACTTAGCCCTGCCAACCTCAGTAGCCTCCCTTCGTGCAGCTCTTCCCTCCATTTCTCTGTACCAGCCTCTCTGGCCTCATCCTTGAGGATGGACCTGCTGTGTGCTCTTGTCCTTCTTGGGGTCCTACACATCTCCTCCCCGCTACTCCTACTTAAACAGCTGCTGCTTGTGTAGAAGGCAGGTCAAGCGTGAGCTCCTCAGGTGAGTCTTCTCCAGGTGGGGCCGGGTTTCCCTGTTCCCCTCTTTTATGGCATCCTGACCTTACTGATAGCACTTACTTCAGTTGTAGTTACTTGTTCACGTTCTTTCTCTTCTACTTGGCTGCAAATTGTCACGGCCTTATTTAAGGCTGTCCCTCCAGCTTCTGGTACAGTGCTTTTCACACAGTAACCACTCAGTAAATAATAAATTATTGTTGAATAAGTTCAAGAATGAATCAATCAGTTGATGGATTCTGGCCTTCTGGGTGCTCTTATATTTTCCATCGAGGTTTCTCTTCTAAAAGCTGACCTTGGGGGCTCGAGGTGTGAGGATCCTGGCTCCATTCACCAGTGCTGTACCTAGACCTGGGGTGCAAGAGCCGGGAACATTCATCTCTTAGTGGTGTTATGTCTTTGAGGGAAACTCTTTTTTGCTTACATCCGTATTTCCTTTAGGCATAGCCTGGTTTCAGTTCGGCTATGCAGAGTTGCCCAGCAGGACTGTGTTAACTGGAAAGCAAAGGGCAGGGGGAAAGGGACCATCTCTGAGATAAGAGTGGGGCAGAAGTGAGAAGACTTCACATTATCTGGGTTCTGGCTTCTTCCTCAGGCTAAGGGCACTTTGGACTTGGCTCACTTGGCCAGATGAAAAGGAAACTCCCTGTACTTCTTGCCTTCACAGTTAATACATCTAGCATGCCCTAACATAGGGAGAACGCAGTTGGGAGCCTGTTACTCAGGACACAGCACCTGCTGGCAGTTTGATTTGATGTGTAACTCCATTGCAGTGGTAAATGTAACTCCTAAGGCTCATTTGTAGACAGACATGCAAACCCGTGCCTCCATGTTCGAGGTATGTACCATGTTGATTTCTTAGACAAGGCTGGCTCCGTGAATTTTTGTATAGCAGAAGATCTACTCTTTATTGTGTCCTAGTACAATGTGCTCCCTATGCTTGTGTCTGGTGGGGTGGATGCCTGTCCCAGAGCCCTCTGTCATGGGGCACAAAACACTGGGAGAATTGTCAGAGATCTTGTCATTGTCCAGGAAATTCTTTTCCAAGAATTTCTACTGATTTACAGTAAGTCATGCACAAGTTTCTTCTCATTCTGTTCTTATTGCCACATCTTTACCTTGCTTAAAATAGAAGGAATCCTTCCTGGGACAGTGGAGAACACCTTATATGTGTAAAGGAAAGATACCAGGTTTGCTTCAGTGATGATAGGGACCCTTGGCTGTAGGCTAAGTTTGCCTAGACTCCCTTGGCACTGGGCTGGATGGACTCAGACATGTGAGTGTCAGCAGCAGGCCTGTATTTAATATGCATATTGGACCTGGGTATTAAGAATGTGGGGAGGAGAAGTGAATGGTAAAGGTTCATCTGAGAAGTTTTCATCCATGACCATTAGTGATTCTAGAAGCATGTCATTTTCTAGCTTTTGATTCTTATTTTGTTTTCTCTGACTGGTCCTTGTGTGGAATCTGCCTTTCATTCTGCATCCAGATTATCAGATGAGTTATCTGTATAATCACCCTCATTTTTGGATAAAACCTGGAAGCATTATACAGAGAAGTATGGGCCTAGAGGCAGATGTGGATGCTAATTCTTCATTCATTTAACAAATATTTATTGAGCACCTGCTATATACTAGGCACTATTCCTGGGGATATAGTAGTGAATGAAATAGACAAAGTTTCTGCGTTCGTGGAGCTTAAAGAGGGAGGATACAGATGATAAACAGGTGATAAACAAATGTGTAAAATAAATAGCATCAGGTAATGGTAAGTGCTATGAAGAATCTGTTACCAGGTATGGAAATCTGGGAAAGTTACTTAACATCTCAGAGCTTTGTCTGCCACCATTTATAAAACAAAAATTCTGTCTCTGCCTCTCAAGTCTGTTGGGATTGTGATTGATCTTAGCCAAAAGGCCAAGAAGCAATGGCTATTGGGATTAACATGAGATTAAAGTTGTGGAAGTACCCAGGAGACACATAGTAGATACTCAGTAAATCTTCCTCTTGCCACATCATCTTCCCATGTAGATTTGGTGAGACTTTTCTTTGCAAATTTAAAGGATCAGGCCCCTGTTTTATCAGAGCATAAGAGGTGAAACTGGTGTTGCCTTTAGTTTGCAAAGCATCCCAGTTACTTTTCAGTGGTCATTCCCAGTACCTTTTTCGAGGTTCTTTGCAAGGATACATATGAAAGTATCTTGAGGCAGAAGCACATAGTAGGTGTGCAAGAATATTTAGTCAACTGTTAGCTCTGTAATGACTTTTTTGGAGAGACACAACAGCTGCTTCCTTGATGAGCACATACCACGTTTCATGCCCGAGCAGAGAAGCACAGTGAACATCCACACCAAGCCACCTGCTGTTGCAGCTGATTTTGATTCAATTCTTGTTTGATTGTAGCCAAAGCAGGAATCACAGTCTTTAGAAGAACCAAAACAGGAATTCCCAAGAGTGTACTTCTATGAAATGTGAGAGTTTATTAAAAAAAAAAAAAGCCTGTTTTCCTCACATAAGCCTTGACTCTGTGCTCCCTGCACCCAATACCCCAAGCAGGAGTAAGATAAGTAGGAAACAGGTACAGCTGTGGGGCTTTTATTTTGGGGAACAGATACAGCTGTCACTGGGCCTGACTGCACTAAGAAAGAGGAATCTAGCCTGTGACATTTTCCAGGGGTGGAAACAAGCTGGGTGGTGCTTGGGCTTTTAGTCTGGAAGGGGGCGAATGTGGCCAGAGTGCCTCCTTGGTTTTGCTCCTAGAAGGGAAATGTGTGCTAACCTCTCTCTGATCTGTGTTTCCATCTCTATGCCTACAGGCTGTGCACACGGGGATGCGAGCTCTCATCTACAACAGCTCCACGGTGGGCTCTCAGGCTGAGCATTCGGGCATGAGGACCTACTACTTCAGTGCTGACACCCAGGAAGACATGAACGCCTGGGTCAGGGCCATGAACCAGGCTGCACAGGTGCTGTCTCGATCATCACTGAAGAGGTTAGTCCTGATGGAGGGTCCCTGTCAGACCACTTCCTACACTAGGGTGAGGACCCAGATGAATCATCCTGGGTGCCTGAAATTCCATTTTCACTCACTTGTGTTAATTGTTACCCTCTCTTTGAAATCCTTTTTAACAATGAATACTTCCTGGAAGAGGATGCATAAACAGCTAACACCTGTTGCATGTCAGAGCTGGAAGGTCCCCGAGAAGTTATCTAGTCCATTTTATTCGTTAAAGAGAAACACTGCTAGACACAATGGCTTGTGTCTGTAATCCCAGCTACTCAGGAGGCTGAGGTGGGAGGATTGCTTGAGGGCAGGAGTTCGAGACCAGCCTGGGCAACATAGTGAGAACTTGTCTCTAAAAAACCTTTTTCAAAAAATTATCCAGGTATGGTAGCATGTGTCTGTAGTTCCAGTTACTTGGGAGGATCGCTTGAGCCCAGGAATTCGAGGATGTTGTGAGCTATAATGATGCCACTGCACTTCAGCCTGGGCAACAGAGTAAGACCCTGTCTCTTAAAAATAAATAAATAAACAGAAACTCTAAGGCCTGGAAGGGTGAAATGAGTATATGGGATCTACAGCCACGGAAACTGGCATTTGTGTACTTCTCATTTCTTCTTATGTGTGGTGGAAGGGACAAGCTTGGAGTACCAGATTTTGAGGGGGAAGACAGTCAAGAAAGGTCTTGCACACTGAAAATCTGCTACAGACTGCCTGTCATGTTGCTGACAGCTGACCTGGGAGCTGTGTTCCTGCTGCTCCCTCCTTTGAGTGGTCCAACCAAGGCTATAATCAGAGATCTTGAAATTCCTAGAGTCTGTTGGCAGTAGGTGATTCCCTGAGAGAAAACAGAGGAGGAATATATATAGAGTTGGGAGCCCAGAGGGAGGGATCAGAAATAGCCCTGACTTTAACTGGTCGTCTTCTGACATGGGCGTTGTTCTTCCCTATCCTGACACCTTATTCTGGATAGAGGCCTCTCTGACAATATTCCTGCAGTGAGGCCTCAAAACAAAAGTATGTTCTCCCACAACCTAGGGGTAGGACTTTTCAGTGACTGGAAATGGATTTCCATGGTGTGTTGAGCTTGTTAACTTTTTCCAACTCATGTATATGTGACTTTTGGAATTTGTGGTATTTCCTACCTTCATGCTCTCTTTGTTGAGACAAACAGACCATTGGTGTGTGGATAGTGACCTAGAGGCCAGGACGGGGTCAGGCCCTACCCTGCAGACTTTCCATAACCCTTCATTCCAAGCACTTTTCATGCTGTTTCCCTTACCTGCCCCTCTATCTACTTTTCAATATCCTAGGCTTTAGGCAGATTATCTTTATATCTTCTGCATAACATCTGACACATAGTAAGCTCTCAAATGTCTTGAGTGGGTAAGTGGATGAGAAATTGAAAGAATGAATGAATGAAGCTGTTAAACAGGACAGGACCAATGGCTGCCTTAGCAGTTTCCTCATGGGCCCCGAGTCAGCAACTCCTACCTACAGGTATTCAGTTTTAGCCATACCTCCTAGCATTATCATCTAGCCTGAATTTTTCTCTCGTTTCTGTGATACGGATATGGAAGGCTCTGCCAGGAGTCTGCAGGTATCAGTTCACAGTGTCATTGGCATTTCCTTCCTCATCCCAAGAGAAGGAAACTAGGTAGGTTTGACATGTAGTGTGCACGCTAGTTCCTAACACTCACTGTTTCCTGGTATACATATGTATACAGTTGTCCCTCAGTATCCACAGGGGATTGGTTCCAGAACCTGTCCCCCACCCCTGCAGATACCAAAGTCCATGATGCACAAGTCCCTGATATAAAATGGTGTAGTATTTGCGTATAACTTATACATATGTTACCATATACTTTAAATCATTTCTAGATTACTTAAATCTAATACAATGTCAATGCTATGTAAATAACTGTTATATTGTGTAGGGAAAAATTATAAGGAAAAAAGTTTGTACATATTTAATATAGACAAAACTATCCTTTGTTTTCCCCAAATATTTTCAATTTGTGGTTGGTTGAATCCATGGAAGGAGGGCTAGCTGTGTGTGTGTGTATGTGTGTGTATATATATATATATTTATGCAATAAATGAAGACATTCTTAATGTAAAAAATGTAAAAAGTAAACACAAAGATATCCTAAATCACCTTCCCGGGGTAATCTCTGTTGTCAAGTTAATTGATATTCTTTTTAAACTATTTTCTATGCATTTACATACATATTGCCCTTACAGAAATATGTATGTTTCTCTCATTCTTTCAAGCACAAATGGTAATATCTTGAAGATCATTCAATGTCAATATATATGAATCACCTTTAATTTTGACTATTGTATGGTATTCCATAGTATAGATGTACCATAATATATTTAAGCATGTGCCAAACCTTGGACAGTTTTTAACAATTTTTTCTAATCGTTTACTGTTATAAACAGTCCTGTATTGAAAAACCTTCTACAAGCCTATGCATGTATGAGTCTTTCAGATTGCTTGGTCAAAATACAATGCATTTTTAATTTTAATCAATACCATCGAACTGCCCCTTAAAGAAAGCTTGTTTATTCCACCTGTGAGAGTATCAGTTCCTCACATATTTGCCAATAGTGTATATCATCAATCTTTTAATTTTACTGACCTGCATAAGTGGTATCTGATTATCTTAATTTAGTGTCTATTTTTATGATGGTGGGGATCTTTTCTATTTATTGGCCACTTATTTTTACTCTTTGGCAAATTGCCTATACTTATCCTCTCCCCATTTTTCTATTGAGTGTTTTGCCTTTTCTGGGTGCTTCCTTTCCTATGTGCTCTAAAATCTGCCAGGTTAACAGTGCAGCTTAGCCTCTTACAGAGGTTGATGGTAGGCTCTCCACTCAGGGTTAGTAGAATCTGTTTTTCCCCCTTCTTTGAAAGTCAGGATGCTGTTTGCCAGTCCCTAATATTCTGGCCCTTTTTCCTGTTTCCTTTGATCTCTCAGAGATCACCCAAGAGGTTCCTTGAGCCTATCTCCAAGTTCCCTTCGGGTCCCTGAGGCACAGCTACGGGAGGCTGGGGCTTTCCGTCCTTCCTCCCCATCTTGGACTTTCAGTCTCTCTTAGCCCAGGTGGTTCTCTTTTTCCTGGTGAAGATCATTCTTCTTGATGAAGATATGGAAAGAAGTCCAGAAGCTGAGGAATTCAGCTTTCTCTGTTTATGCTGGGCCATCTCCCCCAAGCAGAGATATCTATATCTCATCTTTTTTAAAGCTCTTCCCTCCTATATTTTAATTCTTAAGAAAACAGAAATTTCATTTTTTTTTGTTTTGCTTTAAATAAATAAACCTTAGCCCCTTCTAGACTTTACCCTTTTTGCCATCATCCATGTGGGCCCATTCCACTGTGATTTGTGCTTGATTTTGTGCAGCACTTTGCATTTCTTGTACATGTCCTTTTATAATTTGAGCTCTACGAATTCCCTGTTGTTACAGCACAGATGTCAAATGGTTTCTTCTTCTGTCCCAACTTTGTTCAATTCATTGTGGCTGACTAGGGTACTGGGTAAAAGAGAATTTGACAATGAGATTGGACTTTACAGGAAAAAAATGCTGTGATTGATAAATGATGTCTGCCTAGAACCATGAGGATTAATGAACTAGCAGAGATTTTGTTATTTTTTAGTTATCAGATCTTGGTTTTGGAAGGGCTCCTTCCCTTTAGCTGGTTTCAGGCCATTGCATTGTCTCTAGCTTTTCTCTGAATTTTTTGACATTTATTCTTATTATGATCTTAAACTCTTAAAACCCCATGATCAGGTTTGACCAAGATTTCTTCCCTTTTCAAAAAAAGAAACCAACCTGTTCTACCGTCTAAGTCACAGTAAAGACATAATAGCATTTCCTCTTAACTTTCTGAGAGCTGAAATTGCCAGCCAAGCAAATTACACACTTATTAAATGTTCTGTTTTTCCAGAATAAGATGTTCAGACATTTGGTTTGTTAAAATTATTCATCAGGCAGGGCTGAATCTTGTCTCTCCTCCAGGTTGGGATCTGCATTGGAAGACCTCCATCTCTATAAGTGGGTGGCCCCAAGAGTAGCATTTTGTTCTCGCCCTCTGTAATTCTCACTGAAATGTTTATATCCTTATTCATATAGGCAGATGCTTTGTTTATGAATGGTGGTATATATTAGTACTCTTTTTTTTTTTTTTTGAGATAGGGTCTCACTGTTAGGATACAGTGGCATCATCATAGCTCACTGCAACCTCAAACTCCTAGGCTCATGAGATCCTCCTGCCTCAGCCTCCTGAGTAGCTGGGACTACAGGCACACACCACTGTGCCTGGCTAAGTTTTCTATTTTTTGTAGAGATGAGATCTCACTGTGTTGCCCAGGCTGGTCTTGAACTCCTCGGCTCAAGCGATCCTCTCACCTTGGCCTCCCAAAGTGTTGGGATTGCAGGCGTGAGCCACTGCAGCCTATATTAGGACTCTTGATTGCAGGTGACAGAAAATGCAGACAAATTTACCTTCAAAGCAGGGGAGTTTATTGGTTCATGTCACTGAAAAGTTCAAGACAGATGTTAGAAACAACTTGGTCCAAGGCTCAGACATTGTCATTGTAAATCATTCTCTCAGACTCTAGGCTCTGCCCACTGGTGGGCTGAATTCAGTCTTGAGCTGCAGTGGAGATCCCTAGGACATCTAGGATCTGGTGGCAAGATACCTGCAGTGGTTCTAGACTCATGCCATCAAGGTTAAAGTCCAGTAGGAAAGAGCTAGAGTCTTGTCCAGATTCATTCTGCTGAGACAGGCTTAGATCACATTTATACCCTAAACTATCTCCTATGGCCAGGGAATGCACCATGTTGATTGGCACAGGCCTGAGACACATGCTTCACTTCTGAGAACCAGAAGTGGAACCCTACTCAGGCCATGGGGACTCAAATTGAGTTCCCAAGGAAATGTTAGGGCTATGGACAGAGGACCATGGGCGGAGAACTAAGAAATGACTTGTTGGGATGGGGTAAAGTCAATACCAACAACCAATGTCCAGGCCAGCTGATTTACCCCTCACTTACTACCATACCTATTTCTTTTCCCTTAAGTACCTCCTCCCAGAGCTTAGTCTACCTTAGATAGACCTAGGTTCAAATCCCAGCTCTACTACTTTCTAGCTGGGTTATCTTGTATAAATTATATATGTTTTTCAAACCTCATTTTTCCCTTAGTTCATAGGGTTGTTACAAACATTGAATATAATAAATGAATTATAAAGTGTTTACTTAGCACAATGCCTGAGACATAGTAGGTGCTCCATGTCAAATATGTTGGCTTCTGTACGGTTTGCTTTGATAATATTATTGGCCCTTTTTTCTTACCCTCTTCCAGTTTCATCATGAATCCTCTGAATCACGTTAATGATGAGTCTCCTGTGAGCAAATTGCCCTCTCTCCCTTGCCAGAATGTGCTCATCTCCTAGCTGTGTGACCTGGGGTTCAACAGCCCAGGCTGCCTGCAGCCCCAGCCAGCAGCCTGCTCTGCAGCTCCCACTTCCCTAGCTCCTTCCCACCTTGTTCTGACCCAGGAGCAGAGCTGAGAGCCCTCACTGCACCCCTGACCTTTGTCCTCTTGTTTTGCTACACAGGCTTCAGAGTCCCTTGATAGACATTGATGCCACTATTCTTGATACCCCATGCCACACGTTGTGAAGGCAACAAGCACTGCTGGTGGGGCCTGATCTCCACCTCCTTGGTCATCACTTTTTGTCCCCCATTTCCATGTACTTCCAATGGCCAGACTCTTGATTTTTGATTCCCTACACCCTCTGTGAAATCTGTCTTCCCACCTTCCCCCATTGGACTTCTTTTTGTTCCTTGTCAAAGGATGATGCTTTGTCCTCTCTAACAAACTAAAGCACTAAGCAAGGAGGGCAGTTTGCATTTACAGCTCACAAAACTAACAAGTAACTCAGACAAAAGTGCATATCAGAACACAACTCATCTCTTTTCTCAGTTTTGAAACCTCTCTGCTCTTTTGTGTAACTATAGTCCTGTCTTGGGACTGAAGGAACTTACAGTCTAGTCACCTTAGGGATCCTCCCCAGCTTTGCTCATCTGCTCCCCCTGCCCTCTCACCCTCCCCAACTCCAACACATCCTTCATGTCTTAGGCTAGGTGTAGGTCATAGGTCATTTTCTCTTTCCCTGACTATTCAGTATATTAGATGCCCCTGCTTGTAGTACTCTGTTGTTCCTTAATCATAGATCACTCATGCTGATTTATATTGGCCTACTTTCTCACTGTCACCCCTAGCAGACTTGAAGCTCCTTGAAAGATGAGACCTACATAGTTCTCATTATCAGTGTTTGGCACATAGTAAGTGTTCAGTTAATGGATGGGTGCATGGGGGTTTGGGACATAATCCTGAAAGACACCATCCACATATGCAGTCATCCAAAGAGCTGAGATCTCGAGAAATTATACCTTTCATGAATGCAGATGTACAAAAAAGCCATCTCTTCGTTTATTGAGAAAGTTTTGGCATTTTTATGTGCATACACAATGCTTACACACAAAGTCAGCTTTGTGATAATGTACTTTCATGGAGTCAAATTTGCAAAAAATGCATAAAAGGAATTAGAACTCTCTAAATCTTTACACAATTTACATTTCCAGTATTGGAAATGATATGAAGAAGAAATACATAGCATAGCAAATTAGTGCTGTGTGTGAAGGAGCAAAAGTCGTATACGGGTTGAATAATTTGGCAGGGGAGATTTCTTGTGTTTGTCGCTTGTGTTTTCACTTCTGTGATTTTTGCAACACTCACTGCACTCACTGTTTGGAAAGTGGCTGTGGTCTACAAATTTTGTAAGTATATGCTATCCATTTGAAAGTCTGGTTATTGCTCGGCCATTGTAATTAAGGGATTTTCTTCTTTTGTGGCACCAACAATAATTAGCTTTTAAACTTTTATCTTTCACCATTAAGTAGCATCATACATTTAACTTACCACAACCTTTTTGTGAGGGAACAATTTCACAGATTGCTTCCATGGTGCTGTAAAGGATACAGTAAGAAGGAATGATATTTGGCCTCCCCAATACCAAATCTGGCTTTTAGGATTTCAACGTTTTGGATTTTAATCTTTCAGGATTGTGATTTTAGAGATTTTATTTAAGAAATTTTTATCTTTCAGGATTTCAACATTTGGGAGTATGGTGCTCAAGGTTATGTCTTTTGAGATTATGATTAGCACAGTGCATGGATGTTTGGCTGGGCTGGTGGGTGAATGAATGAATGAATGAATGAATGAACAAAACAGCTGTGAAACTTCTACCTGTAAGATGTTCAGATAAGGACTTGCGATGGCTAGGAGTGATCCGAACACTGTGCTGGGACTCGCGTAGGGAATCAGCCTGCTCAGAAATGGCCCGTACATTTTGGGCTATTTGCACTCTCTTTGAAGAACTAAATCTTGGGACTTCCATACTCTGATCACCTTAAGTAAAGTGTAACTGGACAACCCCCGAGGCAAGACAAGGTTCTTGGACCCTCGGCAGAAGAAATAATTTGTAGACCCATTTTCAGCCTGGCACAGGGCTTTGGAGTCGTATCAGATGGGGTTTGAGTCCTGTTTAACATCACTAGTTACATGATCCTGGGCAAGTTGGTTAATCTTTCTGAGCTTCACTTTCGGTACCTGTAATGAAAAAATAATAACATCTGTAGACCTGTGGGTTTGTGTGATGAGAAAAAGAGGCAATAAAGTGCTTAGCTCAGGGTTTTGCATTTAGTAAGTGCTCAGTCAGTGATGGCTGCTGCCGCCAGCATCCCTAACCTTTGGAGACAATTTAAGTAACCTGATGCTCACATGTGAGTGCCCTCAGCCTCTGTGGGCTTGAAGTCCTGATCTTGTGGGATTGTTGTAGGGGTTAGAGATGGTCTATGTCAAATTCCTGGCACACAGTAGGGCCCAACATATGGTAATACTAACTAAGCACTGGCCATAAGAACGTGGATGACCCTGACTGTGACTGCCGTAGGGAGATGGAAGGTGAGTGAGCGTGGCATGTGCTAGAGCTTCAGACTGGGTCAGGTTGGAGCTGTAACATGTAGCACGACTTGCCCAGGTAGGAGGAAGAGAAAAGGATTCTCCAGGCAGGAATGAACAAAACAGGGAGGCCCAGCAGACCTGGAATAGCTTTCCTCTCTTCTTGGTCTAGTTTGTCAAGCCTTACAACTTTACAAGGGACTTTGCCAATAGCCACTCTTCTGAGGCAAGAGGCAGCCTCAGCTTGGCAGTCTGGCTGTTTCATTTATAGCAGCCTCACTCTTCTCTGTGGGAGGGAAGCCCGGAGAGTTGTGGAGTATGTCCTCAGAGCTGTGAGGCCCTCTATTGTTAATTAAGGTAGAGCAGAGCAGAGCATGAAAGGTAGCAGGCTATCCTCCCACATCCCAGGGGGACTGTCCTAGTTAACTCTGGGGAAAAGAAGAAACCTGTCTCCATTTCTCTCCAGCTATCTCCTTCCTCAAATGCTAGGAACTAATTCAAGTGAGCAAGCCTGCCTTAGGGCTCCCTAGGTACTTTGGGCCCCTTTCTCCTTTGTCTTTTGTACAAGTCTATGTTGATTGTGCCCAGAATGGGTTCTTGCTTTTGAGCCCCCTGTACTCCTAAGATTGGGGATCAGTGCTCAGGACTCAGGGCCTGTTAACACAGGTGAGCTTGTTTCTTGTGGTAGGACTTGTGCCACCTGGCTTGGCTCAGATCAAACTCCCCAAGAATATCAGTGGCCTGGCCCTTGTCCTTGGGCTGCTGGTTTGGCCATTTACCTAAGGTGAGTGGGGAGGGGTCCTTCCAACAGGATTATGACAGAAGGGCTGTGTATGCCACCAGGACAAAGGCTCAGCTAAGTCCCTACGAGCTGTCATTCCTCTTCCCACCTCAGTCTTTGAATGAGATTTAATATTTAATGTGTGTGAGGGTGTATGTGTGTTTAGCATTAAGACAGAGGGAAATATAGTTCCTTATTGCCTGGTGAGATAAACGGTTTGGAAGCAGCATAAAATAATCAGTGTTCAGTTGCTTGGTAAGATCTGTTAACATCCAAGTTCTTGTGAAGAAAAGAAATAAGAGAGAATTATTGCCAATCTTAAATATGTACTCTTCCCACTTGCAGGGGAGAATAAGAATTTGCTCTAAGCAGGCACATAGCATTCTGTGATGTGCCAGAAATACGAGGGGCCCAACCCCAGCCAGTGATAAGCTTAGCCCTTTATATCAGTAAGGGATTGTTTGGTCGCCGCTAGTAATAGAACCACCCAACTTAAGGTGGCATAATCAAATTGGGTTTTAGTTTTCTCACATAACAGGAGTCCAGAGAGATAGGTAGTCCAGTTTGGTATAGTAGCTCCATGATGCAATTGGGGACCTGGGCGTTTTGTCACTTTGTACCCAGCATTTAGCTTATGACTTTCATCCTTATTTTTGTCACCTTGTAATCCAGCAGATAGTCTAAATTCTAGACAGGCAGAAAAGAAGGGTTAGCTAAGCCTAATTCTTTTAAAGACTTCGTGGAAGACCCCACCTAGCAATTTCTGCTTATATCTTATTGTCCAGAGCCATGTGATATGATCACCCTCAGCTGTAAGGGAGGTTGGGAAATTTAAGGTTTTTTGCTTGGTACATTGTTGCTTTGAAAAATTGGGGCAAAGAAGGAGAGAATAGATATTGGGTAGTCAAAACATTTGTATTTGGGGGCATCTGTGTGCCAGACTCTGTGCTATACTCTTTCTCTGCGTTGTCTGCTTTAATCCTCACAACTCAAGAAGGCAGGGGCTGTTGTTCCATTTTATAGATGAGGAACCTGAAACCAAAGAGGTCACTTGCTCAAGGTCACCCAGCTTATATGTGGTGGAGCCAGTTCTTGAATCCAGGTCCAACTGGCTCTAAACCCTATGCCCTCTGAGTCTGTCATTTTCAAAAAGTAACACATGGCCAAAATGGTCACTGAGTGTCGGGAATTCTCCGTGTTTTTGAACAGTCACTGATTTCAGGTGTTCACAGTAATAGCAGATAGTAATGACCTGCATAGCAGCCCACCTGGGAAAGACTTGCTAGGACTTAGCTAAACATCTATGTTCTGCATGGCCAGGTCCTCTGAGTGACACAGTCATTGACAGCCGAGAGGTGCTTATTCTTTGCCATCATTGTACCAAATCGGGCATTGCAGATTTCTTTTGTGACAAGTGTCCTGATTTGAGAAGTCATGTGTTAAATTGTTGGAAATGCAAGGAGACAGGGAGGAAACCAGAAAACCTTTTTGACCTTAAATCTCATACTTTAGTAAGTTAAATGTTTAAGTCAGGTAAGACTGGGAGTAGGGTACATTTCTTTCACTTTTCTTAACTACACACAAATGTGTGTCTTAGTCCCAGGAGCCATGGGACTTAGGAGCTATTCATAACCCCAAAGTCTTAGGGGCTAGAAAACTGTCTGGTGGCAAGGAGACTATTATTTTTTTTTTAGCTGCCCCCTAAAAGTTTGCTTTGCAGCCAATGCTGGTATTAATCTGAAGAAAAGGATTTATCATCCCCCTAACAAATTTATCTCCAGGAAGTACTGGCATATATGGGAGTGTGTATATTCATGTACACACACAGTAAGGACTAACCTGTATGGTTATAGAATTAGCTCCAAGGTTGGGGTAGACTAGCAGACTCTATGATTTCGGGGTCAGCTGTTTATGAGAACAGTAGTAAATGTGGTTACCATAATTAAGTGGGGCTTTAGGGTCGTCTGGCTTTGAAGGCAAAGGCTATTTTCTGTACTGCTTTCTTTACCCCCCAAGTGCCTGTCCCAGTGGGGGCTATATCGGTACTCAGTAAATATGTGGTGACTGATGAGTAAAGAAAGAAAAATTCACATTACAGTTGGTTAGGCTGAGACATAGCACCCACAATGCTTGGGTCTGGAGAATCCGTCATTTTCCTTCAATTCTAATGTCATACGCATAGGCGGCATATTTGTTTCGCCGTCTGGCTTTTATAACCAGGTACTGTTTATCTTTGGGGTATGGATAACAAGAAGATACAGTTACTTGGGTTTCACAATTGGAGTAAACACTGGAAATAGCAGAGCAAGTGAAACCAAAGCAGTATGCTAGGCTATAAAGCTTCAATGACTTGGCTAAGGTGTGACCCAGAGGGCAACCAGAGCTTTAATCATCTCTGCAGCAGCCTTAGTACATCCTCCGTGGGTGGTTTCCTGAATTTGAGAAATAGTAAAGAAGATAAAGGCTAACTTAGGCAACTTGAAGACTGTCGGTTTGGGTTACACTGATCTGATTATGGAGGATTAAAGGACGAAAGGAAAGACAAAGTTAAAACCTATATCACATTTACGTTGTGGAACAGAGTTGTCCCTTTATAAGCTTACAGTAAAAATTACTTTTTCTTCAAGTTAGGCCTCTGAGTATTTCCCTACTACTGAAGCTTGTAGATTACATTGAATGTTAGCGATGGAAGGGCCCTCAGAGATCACTATTTCAATATGTCATTATAAAATGATGTAATAGGCAGGACCCCTTCCAGTATAGGTAACAGGAACCAAACTCAAACTAACTTAAATGAAAAAGGGAATTTATTAGTTCACAACCAAAATGTCCAAAGCTATATCTAGTTTAGGTATGGCTAGATCTAGGAGCTCTTTAGGATTCTGTTCCTCTCTAACTGCTTTCCTTGGTATGGACTTCATTCTCAAACAGCATCTTCCCATGTAGTTGCAGCAGCTCAAGACCAGCTCCAACCCAAGTCCCAGGGCTAACTCTGATTGACCTGCATTGGTCAGCCCCTGAGCCAAGTCCTGAGACTTTGCAGCCACAGCTGGACATGAGTAATAGAGTCAGAGCAGCCAAACCACATGCACTGAGAGTGGGGGAGGGTGATCCCCAAATGAAAATTGAAATGCTGTTATCAGAAGGGCAGTGGATACAGGGTGAGGGGTGGAGAGGAAAGATATCCTCAGTGATAGTAAAAGAAGGTCCAAAGAAGCATTAATTTTTCTTCCCACAAAGCTTGGGGTTTCCATGGAAAGGGCATTGGTACATTAGTACACAGGCAGTGAGAAGTGTGATTGCTTTTCTCAGTTCTCCATGCCAAAGTTAAGGCTGACAGGCCTACACACAGTGAGAAACAAACCCTGGTCTGGGGCTTGTATTTTCACTTTATGTCAACATTCTAACTAGCTCCCAGACTGGGTTGGTTCTGCCCTGAATCTGTGCTGATTATTGGTAATTGAGGTTCTGAAGTTGTTGCAAAGACACTTGGGGTCTGGCCACTGAGCTGTAAATGCAGCAGCTTTTCTGTTACTATTCTCATGTTGACATGGAGACCCCTCTGGCTTGGCCACTTGAGGAGTGATGGCTTTTAAGGGTGTGACCTTTTCACTAAGAAGCATAGACACTGGCTGCCCCATCTCAGGGTCCCTGGTAATTTTTATGGTCCATCTGGGCTGGGCTGGAATATGTTCCCTGCCTTTTCAGTATAAATTCTGCAAAGCTTGTGGGGCCACTGTTGTGTGCCTGGTGCTACGTGATGGGGATGCAGACAACCGGGACCCTGCCCCAGGGAGGCAGGGAGAAAGGCAGCTGCAATAGGAGGTGGCCCAGAGAGAGGAGCCCTCCACTGTATCTCCGAGCTCTTCTTGTAGCCTCAGTGCACACCCTGACCTACCCCCTGCCCCCCATTCTCCTTTTCAGTTTCCAGGTTCACATGTATGTGGGCCAGGCACACACGTGGAAAGGCAGCAGAGAGCAGAAGCTATAAAGCACATGGGCTCCACACTGTTCCCGCTGTACGAGCTTGGGCAAATTATCAGTCCTCACTGTGCCTCAGCTTCCTTACCTCTAAAATCTGACTAATGCTACTTTACAGAATTGTTGTTAGGTCAGTGTTATTGTGGCTTCCTGTGTGAGCTATTCCCTGATAAGTTGTCATATGAAAGGGTTGCTGTGCCTATTCTCTATTCACTGTTGCTGAAGAGTGTTAATTATGCTGTCAGGTGTACTCTGGGCTGTGGCACACACCAATGCGAGAGATGCTGGGCTCAGAAGCTTCCTGTCCAAGCCCCAGATACACAGATGGACAAATAGCAAAAAGGGAAGGCAGGATCAGTAGCGTAGGGTAGGATGGGAGCACAGAAATGGTCTTCATGAGAATGTCACGTGTATAATTTATTCATTCTTTCATTCAGAAGTATTTATAGAGCACCTGTTCCATACCAGTCATTGCGCGTAAGTTCTAGGTATAGGATGACTGGCCAGATGGGCCTCTAGCCCGAAGGAGCTGCTAGTCTAGTTGGGAGCTGGATTGAGTGATGGTCACCCAATTATGATCCAATATGATTAGTGTGCCAGTGGGGTCAGCATAAAGTCCCATTCTAGACTGGAAGTGTGTGTTAGGGTGGCTTCCTGGAAGAGGTGATATTTAAGCCAGACCTCAAAGGAGGAGAAGTTAGGCAGGCAGAGTGAGGGCATGAGCACAAAAGGTGTTCTGGGCAGAGGGAATAGCCCATACGCAGGCGTGGAGGTGATCGCGTGTAAACCGTGTTCAGTGTGAAGTCTTGTCTGTGGAGCAAACTGAATGTGCTGCTGTCGTTGCAGGGACATGGAGAAGGTGGAGCGGCAGGCGGTTCCCCAGGCCAACCACACAGAGTCCTGTCATGAGTGTGGCCATGTGGCACCTGGACACTCAAGGGATTGTCCTCATCACGGCCATGACGATTTCTTCAGCTTCGAGAGGCAGGAGCAGGAGGGGGAACGGTACCGTTCCCAAAGGGACCCGCTGGAGGGCAAGCGGGACAGGAGCAAGGCCAGATCTCCCTACTCGCCGGCCGAGGAGGATGTCTTGTTTGTGGATTTACCTGGTGGCCCAAGAGGCCAGCAGGCGCAGCCCCAGCGGGCGGAGAAGAACGGTGTGCTGCCTGCCTCCTACGGCCCAGGGGAGCAGAACGGGACTGTTGGATACCAGCGGGCCTTTCCTCCCAGGATCAACCCTGAAAAGCACAGCCAGAGGAAGAGCAACCTGGCCCAGGTGGAGCACTGGGCAAAAGCCCAGAAGGGGGACAGCAGGAGGTCAGTAACAGACTCAGGATTGCTGCTAATAACGAGCATGATAATGTAGTGACAATAGCTGTCATTTACCCAACACTTAAATGCCAGCCTTAAACACTGTACCTCCATTATCTATGTACGTCCCCATAACTAAGCCAGCAAGGAGGAGGTGATATTCTTAATTTATAGACAGAGAAACTGAGGCTGGGAGAAGTGAAGGAAGCTGCCCAGGGCACATAGATAAGTGGCAAAGCCGGTCTGTGAGCCTCCAAAGCCCTCACTCGATTACACACTTTTCTGTTCCCCGGGAAGAATGCCTTGAGACATTCAGCATGTAGATGGTAATGGTCTTCTCTTGTGCTGCTGCTTCTCTGCATCTAAAAAATATTTGTAGAAACCAGAATAAATACAGATTCACTTTTAATTCCAGGCACATAGAGAAGTGCTTAGACACTATTGACATTAGGCTTTATCACACCCATTCCTTCAAGAAGTGGTTTTTAATTATTCAGAAGGCATGCGTCTCTTGCTGTTTGCAAAGCACTATCTTTTTTTATTATAATTTTAGATTAATTAGGACATGTTTATGAATGTGAAGAATTCAGGGTCACCAGCTTCTCTGTTGTCCCCAGAAGCCACTGTGTTTTGTCTTCGTTATGAAGACATGGCAAATTCCCCTCACTATCCTCAGGCTTCTAAAATAAACCACAGACAAGAGAGGAGATAGCAAAGCCAGTGTGCATTCAGAGAGCTCCCCAGGGGCTGGAGTGGTCACAGTCGATGTGCCAGCGCTCAGACCAAGTCTGCCACGGGCCTGATGACATGTTCTAAAATGCCACACTTCATTCTCCCTGTTGTGAGGCCCAGACTTTCTAGCTATGGGCTCTGGAGGTGTTTGTGCTCCTAGAAGAATAGCCTAGGCCTGCTTTCAGGTATATGGGTGTGTTGTGCATTCATGGGTTGCTGTAAACCCCTTTAATCTGGTCCAGCGGGGCAGTTGTGAGGGTGGGCAGTGGATAAATCGTAATGGAAACCCCCTAAGTGACTGACAGACACTGTTATGGAACAGATCAGGAGAATGAAAGGCCTATTGTGTTGTAGCTAAGATACCTTCCAATTCCCAACTGGGAATTGACCAAGTGTCATTCCTGTTTGTTCGCATTTTATGTCTCGTTGAAAACGGAAAGCTACTGCTCAGGGACCCAGGGAAGGGAAGCTTTTCTCCTTGGTGCTGGGCTAGGTCAGCCCCCTGGTAGGTGTTTGTAAGATGATCTCACTCTGATTGAGATTAGAAAGTTGGCTGGGGTAGTCTCATGCAGGTCCTCATACTCCAAGGTGAGGAATTTTAATTTGAACTTGAGAAAACAATAGGGGGAACCACTGAAAGGTTTTAAGCAGGTAAGTGGTGTGATCTAACTAATATTTCATGAAGAAGATGGGAGACTAGGGAGGAGGCTGTTGCAATAGTCCAGGAGGATGACAATGGAAATAGAAAGAAATAAACAGATTTGAGATACATTTTGGAGGTTGAAATAGCAAAGCTTGCCAATGAATTAGATATGCAGGATGCAGAAAAGAGAGGAACAAGGATGATCTCTAGAATGTTGACTTGAGCACCTGTGTGGTTGCTGAATGGGGAAGGCTAAGGAAGAGTTTGGGAGGATAAGGATTTCCGTTTTAGACACGTAAGTGGGGAGGGCCACAGTGGAGCGGGAGTTAGCATTCAGGTTTGGCTTGCTTAGTAGGTAGGTGCCATGCACCAACACCAGCACAGGAGAGCTTGATAAGGAATGTGGTTCCTGTGGAGTGCCCAGGTGGAGATGGCCAGGAGATTGTAGGGAATGCGGATGTAGGCTGTAGGGAGATTTGGGATTCATTGTCCTCGAGGTAACTGATGCCCTAGCAGTAGTTGAGATTACCCAGGGTGGAAGCTTAGACCCTAGAGCCATGGTTCTTCATCCTAGCTGCACAACTTGATCATTTGAAGCCCAATCCCAGAGATTTGGATTTAATTGGTCCGGGGTAAGGTCAAAGCATCAGTATGTTTTCAAATCTCCCTAGGTAGTTCTGGTGTAACGACCACAGTCAAGAAACTTGTTTGGCTATACATTGGAATCACCTGGAGAGGTTTAGCATCCACTCAGCCCTTAGTCCCTTGCCCAGAAATCTGATTCTGTTGGTCTGGTTGGAAGCCTGAACATCAAGGTTTTTAAAACATACATGCTCCCTTCCCCTGCTCCCCTGCTGATTCTAATATGCTGCCAGGGCTGAGAATCCCTAGCTCAGCGTGAACAGCTGCAGAGGGCCAACGTCTTAACACTGTAGATCCCCAGCCCAAGGATTAGGCCAAAATCAAGTCTCCATGAAGGAAATGAGAGGGGAGATGGAGGAGGAAAACGAGTGTTGTGTGGGAGAGAGTTTCAGTTGGAAAGAGTCCAGTCAGCAGGGCAAGGTGCTGCAAATAAGGACTTCTGCCTGGGTGTGGCACCTTCAAGAAGGGTGGTACCCCTGATGGAAAGTCTAGAACCTCAGGGTTTCTGTTGGTCTTTTGCTCAGTCGCAGAGGCCTTTGTTCCACTGACCTGCTTGATGGGCTTAGATGAGCAAACCTGAATTGCTGTCCTGAGTAGAGCTAGAATTTCGAAGTTAGGAGGGGAAGAAACCAGTAAGAGGATGTGGCCACTGAGAGACCTTTGTGGCTGGGGTGCAGAGAGGACTTTCAAAATCTCGGTGACTGATATGCAGTTATAAGTTGTTGGCTATGAAATGTCTCTATGTAACTGTTTCTGGCAGCCCATATCCTATGTTATTTTGCTCCACATAATGACCTGAATTTTGCAGGGGGCATGGGGTGTGCGTCAGGGAACTGAAGGATGAGTAGTCAACAAGGAAAGCAGAGGTGGCTGGGAGGGCTCTGGACTTCCCTAGGATGTGAGCCATTCCTCTCTAAGGGGCGGGGAGACATCAGGTCTGTAGAGGAGAACAGTTCACTGGCTTTGGAGGTCACTGCACACATCGAGAAAAGAAGTCAGTGTAGTGATGGAAGCAGATCTCAGTGGGCTAAAAAGTGAATAAAAGTGAAGAATTGAAGGCAGGATGTACAGAAGAAAGAAAGTCCTGTCAGTCTCTAAGTGAACAAAGTATCTACTCAGTCTCTGATCATTCCTTTATCTTGAAAGTTTTGCATTTTGTGTTCCTAGATTTTTTTTTCTTAAAGATAGATTTGCAGTGTCTTACAGTAAGTAATAAATAGATCTGGCTGCTTAATAAATGAACCTCCTCCATTTTCCATTTGAAAATACAGAAGATGGATATCTCTGTTTTGCCTATAATTAAGACTGTGCTAGTCTCTTTAGACTGAGTGCATTAAGGCTTTGGAGGGATGGTTATTTGGACGGCAATATGATCCTGTGTTTTTGGCTTTGGACTGCACAGGGAATTATTTTTAACTGTTCTTTCAGTACTTGGAGATACATGTTATACTATATTTCACATCATTAAACTTTAGAATATGGTTTGCAGGAGGCAGACTGACATACTCTTTGAATCTTAGCTATTTTAAGAGCTTGTTTTGAAATTCTAGCCTTCCGTCCCCTCAACCCAGTGTTTAAAGTAATGCATACTTGTAAAATAAAAAACTCGGGGTGGGAGTTGGGGGTAGGGTCAGGGGATTCAAACACTATAATAAGGAACAGAGTAGAAAGTGGAAGTCTTGGGTGATTGATATGGAAGTTAGGGGGAGGAATATCTGCTGCATAAGTAATTGGTTATAAAAATGATACTGCATTTCAACATGACTTTTTGTAGTGGCTGTATCAGAATATCCTGTTTAGTGTTCATTTAATGATGGGGAGACCCTGTGGCCACAGAGCAGAGTGTGAGAAGACCTTGAACCCCAGTTTTGGGTAAGGCTGGGGTGGGGGCTAGCAAGTGGATCTGCTATCAGAGGCAAAGCTGCTCTGGAAGCTCGCTCCTGTTCCCATGGGGTCTCTACCTCATCTATGGCACTACCTCCTGTGCCCTCCCTCCACCATCCACTAGTTGCCATGCTTTGGCCTCTGGATCCAGGGCTGACCATTGTACTGGTATCTTGGGGTGAGCCCCAAATGGCAGACAGTGTGTAAGTAGAGGGCACAGGTTAGAGGGTGAGTTCAGGGCTTTGGGACACTGCTCTGTGGGAGGACTCTGGCCTTCCAGACCCTGTGGGCAGGCACCAGGAGTGGGTGACAGGCCAGACAGAGGGGCATGAGGGTGGGTGACAGCTTGGACATACTCTGCATGGTTTGCATTTTGCTTCGGACAGAATGAACAATGGTTGGTAAAGTCCCACCCGCCCGAACTCCCAAGGGAGGCCCTGAGTCTGGTCTCTGCCACTGCCACCACCTTTGTTTTGTTTTTTTTCTCAGCTTATTATGGGGGTACAAAAGTTTAGGTTATGTATATTGCCCATGCCCCCCCACCCCCCTGAGTCAGAGCTTCAAGCGTGTCCATTCCCCAGACAGTGCGCATCGCACCACCACCTCTGTTTGAGGATTCAGGCACTGCCTGTCTCTAAGACACATTCATGCCTAACTTTGGGAAATCGATAGCAAATCCTGCCACCTAGTGGCAAGCAGACACTCCCGGCAGACCCCACAAGTCTGGGTTGAAGAGATCTTAAGAATACTTCTGCCATTGCAAAGATAACCATTAAAAGAGAAGAGCTACATTTTTGAATGATAACTATTTCTAATCCTCACAACAATTTATTAAGTGATTCTCATCCTCATTTTATAGGAAGGAAAGTGTGACTGTGAGGACAGAGGAGACACTTGCCTGAGGTCCTAAAGCTAAGGATGATTAAATGAGTTGAGTTTTCAAACAATTAGAACAGCACTTCTCAAACTTCAGGGAGCATGAGAGTCACCTGGAGGACTTGTTAAAACAGTGGGGGCTGGCAGCCCACTGGCAGCTCATTCCCTCCAGAGTTTCTGATTTGGTAGATCTGCACTGGGACTGATAAACCAGCATTTTAAAAATGTATTTTATTTGTAATTGACCGATAATCATTATATGTATTTATGGGGTAAATGTGATGTTTTGATATATGCACATATTTTGGAATGATTATATCAAGGGAAATACATATTCCTCACCTCAACTGCTTATCATTTTTTTGTGGTGAGAACATTTAAAATCTACTCTTTTAGCAATTTTGAAATATACAGTGCATTGTCATTAACTGTAGTCACTGTGCTGTGCAGTAGATAGCCAGAACTTATTCCTCCTAACTGAAACTTTGAACCCTTTAACACCTTCCCTGTCTACCATGGTCCCAGCCTCTGGTAACCACCCTTCTACTCTCTACTGTGAGTTCGACCTTCTTAGATCCCACATGTAAGTGAGATCACTCAGTATTTGTCTTTCTGTGCCTGGCTTATTTCACTAACCTGCATTTTTAACAAGCTCCCAGGTGGTGCTAATGCCTGAAGTAGCTTTGGTGTAGAATAATGTCTGGCATAAGGCAAGCACTAAATAAATGTTTGTTAGATAAAATTGATAAATAAAGGTAGAATCGGGATTTGAACTCAGGACTATCTCTAAAACTACTTTTCTTTTTATAATATCATGCTACTGCTCAGGTAACATGAGTTTTAAGGCATAGTAAAACTCCATGCTTTGTCCTTGCTGAATTTTTCTTCCTTCTCCTACAGTCAGATGGCTAGTTAGTGGTAGTTTTTGAAATCATATCCAGCTTTTGTGTGCTGGCATGTTTACTGAAGGGCTGGTTATGCATCAAGACTTTCTTAGTCTGTGGACAATAGCACAGAGTGTGAGATACAACGTCTGTCCTCTAGGAATTTTCAACTTGATCAGGGAAGAGATGTCTTGCAAGTATGAAAGGTCATGTCAATACAGGACCTTGGAAAAGTTACAGTCCGATAACCAGGTCAAACAGAGCAGGAATACCGAGGGCTGTGCATTGCTGAAGGCCCACATAGGAGAGGCGTGGGCCAGTGTCCTGGAGAATGGGTACAATTTGGGTAAACGGGGCAAGGGGAGCCCATACAGGTAGGGGCAGGGAAGAACAAGGCCATGAGAATAAGGAGGGAGGGAAGGGAGCGCACAGTGAAGGACCGGCTGTGTATCAGACATGGAGGTTGCATTTCCTAACCTGTTTCATTTACTCTCAGAACAGCCTTATGAGGCAGGTAATACTGTCTTCACATTACAGGTAAGGAAACGGAAGGCAGAGCAGTCAGGTAGGCTGCCTGGGGTCACAAAGCCAGTGAATGGTAAAGCTTGGATTCAAACCCAGGTCAGACTACCTACCTTTGCTTTTCCCACTGCGAGAAGTTGCTCAGGTGTGGAGCAGGCTGGGCCAGGGATAGGTTGAGGCCCCTCTCTCAGGCCCTGGCAAGTGTAGGGGTGCACCTTAGATAGAGCACCTCCTTCAATTTTGGGCCCCAGGCATCTGGCCTGGCCCTAGTAGAAAGAGCAGTGAGAAAACAGTAGGACTCCAGGGTGGGTTGAGGTCAGATGCTAGAAAGCTGTGAGTACCAGGCTGAGGAGCTTAGATTTTATTTCACAATTGGCAGGGAGCCATGGTAGTTTTGGGGGCCAGGGAGTGATTAGATCAGAGGAGTTGACTGTGGATAGGATGGAAACTAGTTAGAGGGTCTCAAAGTCGTCTGGGGAGAAGAGTATCTGGACTAGAGGAGTCCAAAACAAGGAAGGGACTGATGCGAGCCACTTCCTTTAAGAACCTCCAGAACTTGGTGCTAGGATACCAGGCAGAGGAAGAATCTTGGTAACCCAGAGAATCGTGGGGCCTTTCCTAGAAGTATGCACATCCATTCAAAGCACTGACTGCTGGCAAGCGGGGGAGAAAGAGCTGGCAGGTTTAATCACATTGCACTTGAAGTGATGGGCATCGGGCAGCCAAGTCGTCCTGGCAGAGGAGTTGCAGTTTTGGAGTCTTCTGGAAAGAGGGGGAGTGACTGAAGTCATGGATGATGGCTTTGACAGTTCTTTGGAGGTTCTCACAGGACTCCCCCATATACCTGACTTTCTGGAGTTACTTAGCTGTGTCCCCAAAGCATGGCAGGCCCCTTGCTTGGTTGCCTGACCTATTCTTCCCCTTTCTCCTCAGCCTCCCCTCAGACCAGACGCTTCCTCGCCAGGGTCCTGGCCAGCCCCTGTCCTTCCCAGAAAACTACCAGACTCTTCCCACGAGCACCCGACACCCCTCAGGGGGCTCCTCGCCCCCTCCCCGCAACCTGCCGAGTGACTATAAGTATGCACAGGACCGAGCCAGCCACCTGAAGATGTCCAGTGAGGAGCGCCGGGCACACCGGGATGGCACCGTGTGGCAGCTATACGAGTGGCAGCAGCGCCAGCAGTTCCGGCATGGCAGCCCCACAGCACCCATCTGCATTGGCTCCCCGGAGTTCACCGACCAGGGCCGGAGCAGGAGCATGCTTGAGGTGCCCCGTTCCATCTCTGTGCCTCCATCTCCCTCGGACATCCCTCCCCCGGGGCCTCCAAGGGTTTTCCCACCCCGGCAGCCACACATGCCAGCAGAGCGGGTCACTGTGAAGCCACCAGACCAGAGGAGGAGTGTGGACATCTCACTGGGGGGTTCTCCCAGGAAGGCTCGGGGCCACGCCATCAAGGTGAGGCTCGCGGGGCTCTGCCAGGCTGCTGGGGTCCAGCATTAGGGTACTAGGAGCCTCACCTGGTTTGAACACAAATTTGAGCAATTTGGGATAATAGTGATAGCTAACAATTTTGCAGTACTTTTAGATGCCAGGCATAGTTCTAAAGGCCTTACTTTAATTCTTACCACAACCCTATTAGGCAGGTGCTATGCTTAGGCCCATTTCACAGATGAGAACTTTGAGGCATTGAGAGACAAAATAACTTGCACAGAGTCACACAACGAGAAGTCTGCTTCCTTGCAGCTTAGAAGGTAGGAAAAGATGTCTGTGTTCAATCAGTTCAGTTATTTATAACAACCCAACTTAAGTTTTAACTCTCCAAGAAGCTTTCACAGTTTAGCGTTATTATACCCCAGTGAGGAAGGTGTGAGTGGTCTCTCAGCATTCACAGATGAGACAGCTGAGGCTCAGAGAGGGGAAATAGTGGGTGGTAGGCTGCCCTGGGTGTGAGTGGCAGGGCTTGTGGCCCCAGCCTGGCTCGGCCATCAATGTGACTGCTTGTCTCCCCGCCTGCAGAACGCCTCTCACGTAGACCGCCGCTCCATGCCCTCCATGGGTTACATGACCCACACAGTCAGCGCTCCCAGTTTACACGGAAAATCGGTAAGCAGCGCCTCATCCCTCTCCAGGTGACTGATATGGTACAGCCTACAAAGCCCTTTCTCATCCGGTGTTTTCCTTCCTCTGAGCCGGTCAGATGCAATCTGCAGGGCAGCTGTCAACCCCCATTTTCTTTCTGTATGTATGTTTTTATGTATTTTAATTTAAAGAGGTTTATTCTGAGCTGAATGTGGGTGACTGGCCCAGAGCACATGGCCTCAAGAGGTCCTGAGAAAACATGCCCCAACCCCTATTTTAGAGAGGAAGAAACTGAAGCTCAGAGAAGTCAAATGACTTGCTCAGGGTCACCCCACTGGGATTGGGTCCTCCCATATCAGGTGAAGAGCTTGGAGGGGAAGCGTAGGGGAATGTTGGAGTTCTTTTGAGTAGAATTTTGCTGGACACGTTTTCCAGCCACCCACCCTTTCTTCCGTTAGCTTCACTCGTTTCTTCCATGCTCTTTGCTTTGAGTAGTTAACTCTATCTTCAGAGCCTGAGTCTGGGTGAGGTTGCACTGTTGGTTGTTGCTTTCCTGAAAAAACACTTCCTGCAGTCCCCTTGCTGCCAGTGCCTTTATTTGTCCTAGTGACAGAATTAATGCAATAATTGCTTAACAGTGTCACGTCAGTGCTGTTCCGGCACTGGGGTGAAGAATGTAATTATAGCGGTGTGCCCCTGCGGTGGCTAACTTCCTCGTGCTGTGTCTACACACCTGCAGCTGGAGGAGCTCTCGTTGCTTCTCTCCCGGTTACGGCGGCACCAGGCCAAGTTGGCCAGTGTGCGAAATTTCGCCGTGGGCCAGTTACTGCAGCACCAGCTGGCCTTTCCCACCTGCCAGGTCAGCGCTGGTGGGCCCTTTCAGGGCTGGGGACAGGGGAGTGACATGCTGGCTCGTGTTCTCTCGTGCCCGTGCTCTAGTCTGTCTTTGCTGTCTGGCTCTCTCGCTCACTCCCTGCCTGTTGCTTCTGGATGCTACTGCCAGAGACTGTGCGGCGGCGGTGGGGCCCGCCCCTCTGGCGCTGGGGAGGGGGGCTGCATGTGGTGGGAGGACTGTCGCTTCTCTGGCTGTAAGTAGTTACTGCCAGGCCGGTGTGTGGTCATGTCCAAAGGGCTGTTAGCCTTGTTGCCGCCGTGGGCAGTCCTTGGGATGCCGCAAGGCAATGTGTGGGTCAGCCCAGAGGGAGAATGCTAGGTGCCACCTCTTATCTGGACAGCACCCTGCTGGCTTACAAAGCATCCCCACATCTCGCAACCTGCCAAACCTCACAGTAAGCTGAGAGAGGTTAGTTAGGACAGGAGTTATGACCACACTCAAGGCAAGTGGATCCAGAAGGGGAAGTGACTTGCTCGGGATCCGTCAGCTAGAAGTGTGCAGACTGGAGCCAAATCCAGGTCCTGTCTGGCACCGTGTTCGAAGCTGTTACCAGGACATCGGGCTTTGCAGGCAAGCTCCTCGAGGACTGGCCAGGGAGTTGCTCTCCCGGGCATATTGAGGAGCTTAAAGAAACTGATTCTTCCCTGAGGCTGTCCTCTGGCAGGAATAGGCTCAGCCGTATGAGGCTGGTCCCTTTAGGCTGCACAGAGATAGGCAGGGGACAGATGTGGAGGGTGACGGGACTATCACCTTCCTTCCCTATCCTGTTGTAGTGAGTTATGAGGGACTCAGGAAATGTATTCAGAAAAATGAATGTAAGTGCAGAAACTGTTAAGCTGTGAATTTGGGTGATTTTTAATAACATTGCTCTATCCTTACTCCTATGGAATGTGTGTAGGGACTGGGCTGATTGGGAAAGTATGGATGGCTAAGAGGACAGTTTAGGGACAGAAATAAGACCTTGCAAGCCACTAATGTTCCTGACAATGGTCCTTCAGGCCTTCCCATGCATAAAAGCACTGCCTGAATGTCTCATGTGGTTTATTTGTGTGGTCGTCCTACCTCAGAGCTGTCAACAAGGACCACCTTCCCCAGCCCTGGCTTGCTAGTCTGGGAGACCCTCTTAGTCCGCTGAGAAATTGGCACCTGGGCCATTTTCCTTAAGCTTTCACACCCTACTGCCTCACAGTTGGCTTCTGTGATCTGCTACATGGAAAAGCATGAGTTCTCAAAGCCAAAGAGTCTCTTCCTTATTTTCACTGCTTCTGGTACTTGTACTCAAGAACTTGACAAACTGTCAGAGATGCCACAAGCCAAAAGGTCTGACCCTGGAAGCGCCTCAACTAGCTCCCAACATGGCCATGTTGGCTCCATGCTGAGCAAGAAGAGCCAAAACTTCCAGGAAACTTCCAGAGGCTGTTGGTGCTTATTGTTCTGGAACCCAGGGTCACACTGCAACCAAGACATTGCGCTGGGTCACCGAGGTCCTTTCCCTTCCTCTTCTAGGCATCCATGCACACCAATCAGGGTCATCTTACTTCATGCATGTGAAGTGACCCGGTCCAAAGGTTCCATGAGAAGAAGTAGAGCATTGGTCCTAATGGGCCCTAGCTCAGGTGTGGCATGTGCTCTTCCAGGTGGGCCTCCCGGTTCTGTCCCGGGAGTGCAGCACCGCCTCAGCTGCACTGCTGCCCCAGCCCTCAGGGGGATCCTCCCTGCCAAACTCTCCCCTCAGCCAGTGGGGGCAGGCTGGCTTTCCCCATAGTGACTTCAAGACCTGCCGTGCTGAGAGAGGGCTCTGAGCTGCACCAAGACATTTGTGCTTCCTCTGTGGCCCTGGATGTGCTGGTCTGCTTGGTCTTTTGTCCCCAAAGCTGCGCAATGTAAATGATTCACACATGAAACCCTGAGTTTTGGAAACTTTTGGTATTCACAAGTGGTTTTTTTCCTCTTTCTGTTCCTTTGAAGGCTGATGATACCTACCTCCAGCTAAAGAAAGACCTGGAGTACCTGGATCTAAAGGTGAGTGACATCAGGGGTCCCACCTTCCTTGGACACTCACTTTACTGAGAGTGTCACCTCAGTGGAGCCAAGCCCGAGGCCACACAGGTCTTGTCAAATCTGGATCCCAAGTGAAGACATCTCCTGTTTCTATCAGAAGAATTTTATTTCTTATAGCTTCAAACTGTGACTCTTCTCAGTTTCTTGTGAATTCTGTGAGATCTCTGGCTTATAGAATGAGGGCGTGAGACCTGAATCTGTTCTTTCCCTTGGTCAGAACCAAAAGCTCCCTCCAAAAATACATGATCATTTCTTCAAAGCCTCCAGTGGGACGGTGGGGGGCGGGGAGGTGTGTGTTTGATTCACAAGTGCCATGGATGTGAGTTTTCAGCCACAAATGGTATGGAGTGGTATGGTGGGCCCTCTGGTTTTGTTGCTGGGGGAACATGTTCCACATGGAATCACGTGGCTTTGAGGCTCACCAGTAGTCTCCCATTTCCATCTAGGAGATGAACGCTGGGCCCCTCTCTATAGGTGATAAAGCTTCATGCTCTAAATCAGCCTTCATAGCAAAGAGAGAACCCGCAAAAGCTCCTGCAGAAGTGAGAGGCATTCTGCCTGAAAGAGAGTGCTATTGTTCCCTTCCCACAGCTCTCTGAAAGCTCCCACTGTGAAAAGCACTTCTTATGCCTGATCCATGAAATAGACTGGAGGAATGTGACCTTTACTCAGCTGTGGGTCTGACAGAGTGGGTGAGGGGCCCTGTGGGCCAGCCAGGTGACTGCCACAGGGGCATGCCTCCCCACAGTCCCCAGTGTACATGGCCTGAGATTTTTTAAACACAGGGATCTCCATGCAGCCTCGTAGAAACAGGGCTATGAGTATCAGGCCCTGAGGCAGCACATGGGGAGGAGTCTCCCCATGCTGAGTTGAGATTGGGGCCATTGATTATAAACCAACCGGTGCTCTTCTGTATCTATTGAGCACTTGCTCTATACCCAGCTCTGCAAAAGACATGGGGAAATGCAAGAGAAAAATTGGCTCTCTGGTCTTGAGAAATTTCCAAATAGTCTAGGTTAGGAAAAGAAATATCCCGAAATAACAGACTTATGTATAATGACGGTATGAAGATCTGTTTGGCCCAGTTCTTAGAGCTGAGATGGTGAGAATTACGGTGGGCTGCAGTGCTGGGAAGGCTTCTGGGAGGAGGTGGCGTGCACGTGGTGCCTTGAAGAGCCAGAGGGTTGGGTTGGTCAAGATGAAAGGGGAGGGCACATCTGGATCCAAAGGGAGCCAGGACATGGTGGTGTGATGAGGGCAGTGGGGGGTGAGGGGATAGCAGCAGAGAGTGCAGGCTCCTGATTCTGTCCTAGGCTTTAGGAGGGTGTACAGTGAGCAAAAAGTCAGACCTGGCTTTAGGATATGAGGATAACAAGGAGCATTCTCTCAAGACCAGGAGGTTTTCTAGCTTACATGACAGATAACGCAGAGCTTAAGGGAATATTCTAAGTATGGATACTTAGAATTCCTTAGGATTCAAAGTGCTCAACCATGGCTGTGTGGGCTAAATGTGGCATCCCAGCCAGTTCTCCTGCAGCCTGTTGGGACAAGCAGAGTCCTTCCCACCATGCCCATGGAGAGAGGTCCACCAGCCCCCAGCTTCCACCTGCTCCGGGCAGTACCACGTCCCCCATTCCTTGGCCTCCCTGACAGCCAGTCACCAGCTGCTTGGGCAGTTCTTCTCACCTCTACCCCGGGACCTCACAGTCAGCCCAGACGTACCTGTAGAGTACCCACATTGTGCCTGGGCCTATGGGAAAGGCTTGTCGCACCAACAGCACAGGTGTACCTTGAAACACAGGTGTATCAGAGTGTTTGGTGCACAGTGTCAGAGAGAACTTAATAACGTACCTGAGCAAGAGTAGTGGAAAATATCTGTCTTCTGATTCCTGTTTGTATGTGATAGTGGAAACTCAGTGTTGGTCCAACAATGAAGTTCCACCTCAGGTTTGTTTTAATTTAGGATCATGGAATTTGAGCTACAAGGGATTAGAGAGAAACTGAGTCACAGGATAGCAGAGCAATACTAGGAGTCCCTATGTGTCCCGACTCCAACAGAAGCTTACTAACAATAGGGTGTATAATGTGTACCAGTCATTGCGTTTTACTTCTGTTGAATTACTTAACTCCTGCAGTAGCCCTGTAAGGGAGTTGGTGGTATCATCTTTTAACTGAGTCTCAGAGAGGTAAATGACTTTCCTAAGACCACACAAGCAGTTACGGGGGTTGGTGTTAGGCTTTTCAGCACTTTGCCACACGGCTTCTCTTAAAACGCTGCTTCTACTGCTATGGACCCAAAGGCATTAAGCTTTTCATGGAGCCAGGCTTGGGTCATTATGCCAAGAAATATGTTTGATGGGATACAGAGAGACAAGTTGCATCCTTGGGGTGTTTTACCAGCCAGGAGCTGTACATGGTCAGAACATTATCTAGTGATTTGGACCTTCTGGAGGTTGACATTATTTGTCATGGAAAATAGCTGTGTTGTTACCAAAATTTCCCTGTTCTTGTAGCTGCTACTCCAGTTACTAAGCTCCTCTTAGAGAATTAGTCCCCCAAATGAACTGCCTGCACTGGCAGCCTAGGAGACGGCTGGCTCACTTGCTGCAAGTGTGAGAAACCTGCTGGGGTTTGTGCTCGGCGTGTGTTATCAGTCTGACATGACTGCCAGAAAGGCTGGCTCCACCTCCCCCCCCCACCATCAGTCCCCTCAGAGGGGCAGGGGACCCAGATGAGGAAGGAGGGGGTCTGTGCTGCCCTGCTCAGACCCTGCCGGGGTATAGGGTTCCAAGATGGGTGTCACACTTTAGGAGGCACATGAGGGAAGGGCTGGAATCAGGGAGAGGTGTTGAGGGCCTGCAGAACCATGGCTGGGTGTGACAGGTGGGGTACCTTTGTTTGCAGGTTCTGAAACCCAAATCAACCTATAAATCAAAAGGGAATATGCTAATTCACATAGCCAGGGGCTACATTCAAGGAGCTCAGGCCACACATCACTGTTCTACTTTCCTTGGTGTGCCTGCCTCCCCCTTCCTTGGGGAACAAGGGCCACCTTGACACAGGCAGAGAAGGTGGCCACCTGCAAACCCAGGTTCACTTCCTCACCACCCAGCATCCCGTGGAGCAAGGGACGAGTTTCCTAATGGGAAGGCATGCTGGGCAGAGGAAAGAAACAGCAGCAGCTGGCACAGCTACAGTGCAGAGGGATGGAGTTAGGGACAATTCAGGAGAAGCGTAGAGGCAGTATGTGAAGTTCTTGTGTGTCACCATGTGTTTTCTGTGGCCCTAAAGGGGAATTAAGTGGATGGCAGCTACAAGTAGATAAGTTTGAGTTTAATATAGGAAAGACTTTTCTAAAAGGACCACCTTGGGTGGGGTGAATTTCCTGTCACTGGGGTACAACAGAGGCTAGATGAGACTGAGTGGGATGGTGGTTGGATTAGGGAAACACAAAGTGTCCCTGAGATGAGGGCCTCTGTGAACACAGTCACAATTGAATGGGCCCCATAGACCACCCTGGGCATAAAATAGAGGCAAGCACAGCCCCCCGGACCATCTGCTTGTGAGAGGTTCCCTCCCGGGTCCTGGGGGAAGGCGGTGAGTTGAGATAAGGCTCTCTGGAGGAGGAGTCTCTCTGCCTGGTGTCTGACCTGCTGACCGCTCCCTGCCCCCACCATGCTGACTCAGGGTCCCCCGTGTCCCTGTCCCAGAGGCCACCAACTTAAGGATCCAGAGCCCATCTCCTCCTCTGATCAGCTTATGCTCAGCTTCCAGAATCAGTTGGTGGTGTTTGTTTCCTTACACGTTGTGGAGCTTTTTCTTCCTGAAATAAGCATTCCTGTGTTGGTGCCAAGTGATCAAACAAGGGCACACTCCACTCTCTTAGAAGATACTTATGTTAATGTGTTTTTTTGGAAATCTTTACTTCCCTGGCATTTTACTCAGTGGTGCCAGGGTGAAAAGGACTCCACATCGATTAAGCATCTGTTCCTGGCTGGTAGTATTTGGGCACTTGATGTTCATGTATCTTATTTAATCCTATTAACAACCTTGGGCAGTAGGAATTATTATCCCTATCTCTTAACCAGGAATGCAAGTATTAGAGAAGTTAAGTAACTTCTGCAAAGTTACACAGCTGGAATTTGAACCCAGCGACTGACTTCACACCTGTCTTCCTTCTTCCATATACTACGTGCTTTTTCCACCCTAAAGTTGTATTTGTTGAATTGTATTTCTGGCATTAAAATTCTGCTCTTTAGAGCCCTATACCTTAGCTGGATGAGAAGTGTGGGATGTAGGGGTTTGCTGTTGTTGACAGCTTGAACAGCCGGGAAGGTGAGGCGCAGGAGGGTACCTACTGCCACTCAGGTGGGTACCCTTTGTAGGTAGAGAAGGTTGCAGTCAACCCCAAAGAGGTCTTTATCTCTGGTGAGGGATGTGCCATCAGTGGCTCCAGATCTATTAGACTCTGGCCTCATCCTGACTGTTTGAGCCCAAGATCAGGGGTTCTCTGCTCAGGGTCTCTTTCCAAAGTCAGTTTCTGGGGCAGTTTCTTAAGTTGTGATTGGAGATGCCACCTACTGGATCACCTGGGAACTTGATAAAAAAAAAATGCAGATATGCCAGCCTGAGCAAAAGTGAAACCCTGTCTCTATAAAAAAAATAGAAAAATTAACCGAGCATGGTGGCACATGCCTGTAGTCCCAGCTACTAGGGAGGCTGAGGCAGGAGGATCACTTGAGCCCAGGAGTTTTAGGTTGTAGTGAGCTATGATGATGGCACTGAAGTCTAACCGGTGCATCAGAGTGAGACCCTGTCTCATAAATGAATTAATGAATGAATGAATAAAATTTTTTAAAAAAAGTAAACCACTAGATCTGGAGAGTTCTATTAGATTAGAACCTCTGGTGCCCAGAATTCTGCATTTTTAAATCAAGCTCTGGTGTGATTCTTGTGCACACTAAAGTTTGAGGTCTGTTGTTTTGGAGCAGAGATTATTAACTCTGTCCATGCAGTAGAACTGCTAAGAGCTTTAAAAATGAATATAGATGCTCGGGTTCTGCACCTTAGAGACTGTATTTGTTCATACTGAGGTATATTACTCTTTAACAACAAAAAAATTTAAATGTTGTTGGGTTATTTCTAATGTGCAGCAGCCAGGGTTGAGAAACATTGTTTCAAAGCAGTGGTTCTCACAGTGTGATCCCCAGACCAGAAGCATCAGCAATATCTGGGAATTGATTAGAAATGCAAAATCTTGGGTTCCACCCCAGAACTGCTTCTTGAGACCCTCCAGGGGTGGGGCCCAGCAAATCTGTGTATTTGCCCTCCAGGTGATTCTCACACACACTAGAGTTTGAGAACCCCTGTTTTGGAGCAGTGGCTCTCAAGCCTGGCTGCATGTTTGAATCACCCAGAAGGGTGTTTAAGAATCCCAAGGCCCAGGCCTCATCTCAGACCAGTTACATCAGAATCTCTTGGGGTGGGACTCAGCCATCAGCATTTTTTAAAGCTTCCCAGGCGATTCCAGTGTTCAGCCAGGGTTGAGATCCACTTTCCTAGAGCGTGGGGACAAAAGGAGCTGTAAATATTTGGGACCATTGGTAAGTTATAATCATTTAGATGCATCACAGGTATGGCAGCCCCTGTAATGGGGTCTGAGAAACTTAAAGTGGACAATGTTAGGTGGGGGTGAGACTAATGCCTGGCACTGCTTCAAACTGGTCTCTTACATAATGTGATGGGGGGGACGAAGGAAGAAGCAAAGCTCCCTTTTGTCATGTTCCCCCTTGCCTTCTGCAGCAGAGCCAGGAAGGAGATGAGCACTGAAATCTGCACTGTCACTTAAACCAGCCTGCACAAAGACCCCTTCACACAGCGTATTATTCCCCATTTTGTAGAGGAGAGAACTGAAGTCTGGGAAGGAACATCACCAAGATTCGTACCCGGTCGTTTTAGTTGCACAGCCCACATCTTCCTTAAAGTTTTCACTTTGCCAGTTCCCCAAATTCTGGCTGCTTCAAGTGTCATTTGATGTCTCACCTGTTGTGTTTTGTTATATTTGCCTTTTTGTTTGGAACAGATTAAAAATAATGAACCTTTGATCAACGTGCTTTACAAAGTGCTGAAGAAGTCAGCACGGGGCTGTCGGCCCAGGAGAAGCGTAAGATGATCTGATCCGTGTCTCCAAGCGGGGCCATTCCATTGCTTCTGGCTCAGTGCCGGCTCCATCACTTGCTTAACCAGTTGCTCTCCTGACCGCCCCAGGCTTCCCGCAAGTCATTTTGGTTTATTTTCTTTCAACTGAAGCGCTCTTCAGCATTTTGGCTGATGCACCAGGCTGAGCCTCTCATCTGTGGTGTTCTGTGATGTCATCTTTTGTGCTGCCATGGGGTAGGGGAGCTTGCCTGGCTTGCCACCAGCTTGTGTCGTGTCTCCATTCTTGCTTGTCTGCCTCCACAGCGAGGGCTCCCCTAGACAGAGTTGAGCATGAGTTTCTGGGGAGGGAGCAGCCGTTGCTGGTCACCATGCAGGAGCCAAGGTATCCTCAGATCCCACTGTGGTCCTGGGATTAAGGTGGCTCTTTTTGGGGAGCAAGGCATTGATATTTGGATAACAGTCTGGAGCTAGACTAGAACACGGTGCCACCCCTACACCCCCTTTGACTGATACAGAAGTAGTGACTGCAGCATGGGCAACTCTCGTAGCCTTCCAAGGAAGGCTGCAGGTTGGGAAGCAGGTATTGTGTCCAACTGTCCTGAGCCCAGAGGAAGTGTGTTGGGATGTGGTGAAGGGGAGGTAAGATGCCTGGGGGGCTTTGATTCCCTTCTGATGCAGAGACTTCTTTAAATGGATGAGTGCCCACAGATTTTCACTTTTTCCAGTGACAGAGATGCTGGGAGGACCCCATAGTTGAAATTTTATTTTACTTTATTTTTTTATTTTTTTGAGACAGAATCTCACTCTGTTGCCTGGGCTAGAGTGCCGTGGCATCACCCTAGCTCACAGCAACCTCAAACTCTTGGGCTCAAGTGATCCTCCTGCCTCAGCCTCCCGAGTAGCTGGGACTACGGGCATGCGCCACCATGCCCAGCTAACTTTTTCTATATATTTTTAGTTGTCCAGCTAATTGCTTTGTGTTTTTTTTTTTTTTTTTTTCCCAGTAGAGATGGGGTCTCATTCTTGCTCAGGCTGGTCTTGAACTCCTGAGCTCAAACAATCCACCTGCCTCGGCCTCCCAGAGTGCTAGGACTACAGGCATGAGCCACTACACCCAGCCTTTACTTTATTTTTTGTGAGAGGTCTCACTATATTGCCCAGGTTGGTGCAAGCAATTCTTCCACCTCAGCCTCCCAAGTAGCTGAGATTACAGGAACATGCCACCACGCCCAGCCATAGTTAATATTTTATATGAATTTAAATATTGCTATCATAAAGCACACTTTTAAAAGGAAAATTAAAGTAATATACTACTGTGGATATAGTATTTCTTAGTAGTGTTGGCTTTCTGGAACAGAGCTAAATTCAGAAGCTTAAAGGGCCTCCGAGCTATGTGTAAACAGCTATCACTAAGCCTGTGCTCTAAAGGCATAGGAAGCAGAGCCAACTCACTTTATTTTGATATATTTATGAACTCACTAAGCAAACATTGCCCAAATAGCCTCGATATGCTAGGCCCTGGTTGGCTTTGAGGATACAGAGAAATACAGCAGCCTCCACAGTCACCCCTAATTAGGTTACTGTCTAGTGAGGAGAGACAGATGAGCAAACAGAGCACCCTAATCTGATGTGCTGAGTAGTATAGCAGCGGCAGACACTACCCGTGGGAGGAACACCCTGAGGGGCACCAAACCCAGTTAAAGGGAGGGAAGAGACATAACTAGCTCCTCTCTGTTGAGCTTTTAGTCCTTTGAATTCCTTACAACACCTTATAAGCAGCACTTATTTATAAAAGGGGAGAAAAGAAATCTACTTCTTAGAAAAGAGGGAATGCTAATAACCTGGGGGCGGGGGTTGAATGCATATGCAGTATTCTATGAAGGCAGCAAAGGGCATACTTTTAGAAAGCTTTCCATCAAAGAGTATCATTTAGAAGATTCAGCTTGCTCAAAATGCCCTTTTTGTGTAGAATGTCTCATTCCTTTCCTGATGGTGCTGGATAAATGAGGCATGGCTCAGTTAGATTTTCTGTCTTGTTATTTAGGTATCAAAAAGATATCCTTTGTGAAAAGCTTCTGTGAAATAAGGTGACGAGTTTTGCTGGAGGGAAAAATCCTCAAATCTCAATTTGAAAATGATTTCTACCCAGGAAATGAGCCAAGGGTCAGACCCTTTGGAGATAGACAACTCATTGTCCTCCACTTTGATGTGACAGAGTGAAGACTTCACGGCTTTCACCTGCTTTTCTCCTGGTTTCACTTGAGTTTAAGCCCAAGTCCTGCCTGAGAAGTTCAACTGCTTGTGGTTCACCAGGATTAATTCCACACCCTCCCTCCCCCTTCTCTCCCCATCTCCTCTCCTCCCACCCCCCAACTGCAGGAGACAGCGCAGTCTATTTGTTTGTGGATCGTTGCTTAGTCCATGTGTTCTGCAACTGTGTGTATACATGTATGTACACATAATCTGCCAGTTTGAAGAGCAGAATTTGGTTGGAGTTCTGTTTTTTCCAGGAACCCTACAACACCAACCTACATGTGTTCCCCTTTGACCTATGTGCAATTCAATAAGCATTTGCTGAGTTTGCACCAGGCCTTACGTTCAGAGCTGACTTTACCAAGACAAATAAAACAATGGTCCCCACCCTCTTCTGTAATGACTGACCAAACGGACCATGGGAGTGGGTGGAGGTGGGTCTGCAGCCCAGAATCAGTCCAAGGCAGGGAGAGGTCACTTTCCCTTGACCTTTGGGTTTGCCGATGATGATTCGCTGGGAAAGGGACACACGAAGGGCTTGAGTACTAAGGGGAAGGTTTGCCAGCATATTTCTGCTCCGGATTCACACTGACAGACTTACTGGTCCTCCCAGATGGTCCTCCCAGACTGACTGGTCTCTCCCAGAGGAGAGATCGAAAGCCATCTCTCCAGCAGCTATCTCTCCATACTGAGACCCTCTTCATAGCACACACACCACCTATCTCTGATGCGGCTAGCTCCACCCTCCATTTTCCCGGTCAGATCTGCAAAACGGAGCTCAGTGAAAACAGCCTCCCCACATGTGACACGTTAGAGCTGTCTGTCCCTGACCTTGTCTTGGCTTTGGGGGTGCATCTGTGAAACAGTCATCCCCTCCACCCCTGCACAGCTTTTGGCAAGAAGGAGATTAGGGGAAATGAAAACATGGAGTGAGTTGGATTTAGCTGTTCAGGAGTCACTGAGAGATGGGCAACATGTTGCCCACTCTGAGTCAAGCAAGGGACAGGAAACGTGAAATCCTGTTGGCAGTTTGGGTGACTTTGGTCTATTGCTTTGTGGTTTCCTTTCTTGATAGGACAAGGGAACATGTGACAAGTACACCCTAGACTCAGGGATCAATTAAAAACCCCAGCTGGGAACTATCTAGATTCTTCCCTTGGCCAGGTTGTCTTCCCAAATAGCGTAGGGTGAGGGAGGCTGGCTTTACTCACGGGGAAGTGGGCTGCCCAGAGACTTCCTTGAACTAAGGGTTGATAGTGCTCAGGGATTTGCTTGTTCCTTCTGGCCCACCCACCCCACTACCCTGGGCAGGAGTGATGGACTTCTGTACCATGTGTTTATCCCCAAGTTCAGTAGCAAACCTCTGTCATATCAGTGGCAAATCTTCCAGGATTTGTACAGATTTTTATCACACTCATTTTGGGCAAATATATGCTTCTAAAATTGATGATCCTGTAACTCAAATGTCTGCATTTTCTTTAATTTGAGGATTTTATAAGTGTTACCTGGATCATGAAAAGATTTTGGTTTTTTTCCTAAAATGAAAAAGGCATAAAGATAAAGCAGGTATTGCCCGAGTTTCTGTCCATGCCATGACCCCAGCTGTCACTGCCAAGGACTTCCACACCCTTTCCTTCCTGAGCTCTGATCCCAAACACCATGGTCAAATCTCTTTTAAATTGTTCACCTCCCAGATGACAGGCCGAGACCTCCTCAAGGACCGCAGTCTGAAGCCTGTGAAGATAGCCGAGAGTGACATTGATGTGAGTGAGCAGAGCGATGTGCTGACCCCTCGGCCACCTCCTGACCCAGACCCAGGGTGGGCGGCTTCAGGCAGGGTTCGGATGGTTCTGTAGCAAAGGCTTTCTGATCACCATCCCAAGGCCTTGCCCTCTTCTCACCTTCCCAGGCCCTCTCTAACCTCTTCTTGCTTATAGGTCAAACTGAGCATCTTCTGCGAACAAGACAGGATCCTCCAGGACTTGGAAGACAAGATACGAGCCCTCAAGGAGAACAAAGTACACATCAGTTTTGCATAATCTTGGGATGGGTGAAGGGGCATTTTTGTCCTGTCTTTCCTGAGATGTAGACTGGACTCTGATGTTAGTATTGAACAACAGGTGTTAGTTTATCCAGAACAATGTCTGTGTTTAAATGGTGCTTCTTGAGGGTTTTCCTCTTAGAGAGTGAACTTAGAGGGAGACCTCCGCCTACGGGTTCCAAGTGCTGCAGTTCCCCCCACCCCAATTCTGCTCTGGGCTACCCCTCCCTGGAGCAGCTCCACCAGCTTGTATGTGAGGACCCCAGGGAAGGGAGGCTGGCTTGGAGAAGGAGCTGCAGTCGTTACACAGTAGAGGCCCTCGCTTCTTAAAGCTCCTTTCTTCCTAGAATCTGGGCCGTGGAGACAGCAAATCTGGCTACCATTGTTTGGTCTCTTATACACTTAAAATGAATTTTTTTCTTTTTGCATTTTAATAAGGCATTATATATGTGATGCTGAAAGTTTTTAACATACCCTTTTCCCTAAGAGCTTAGAGAGTTTTCCGTCTACTTTTTGATTTTTACTCATAGTTTATCCCATAAGGAGTTAGATGGCCTTATGCCCACTTCATAGATGAGGGAACTGAGGCACAGAGCTGTTAGATGCTTTCCCCAGCCCACCTGATACATGGAGTTAGAGCTGGCATCAGAGGTCCTGTCAGCCCCTGCTTGGCTCTGACCCCTGCAGCTTTGGTTAGATCCAGCAGCTTCGTTTGGTTCCTGGCATGGTGTGGAGTGGCCTCTGGGGACTGTCCCCATATCCTGCTGCTCTTTGACCCTTCCTGGTGCAGGATCAGCTAGAATCCGTGCTGGAGGTGTTGCACAGACAGATGGAGCAGTACCGAGACCAGCCTCAGCACCTGGAGAAGATTGCCTACCAGCAGAGGTTGCTGCAGGAGGACCTCGTCCACATCCGAGCTGAGCTCTCCAGAGAGTCCACTGTACGTAGAGGGTGGCAGACACTTCCCGCTCTGGCTGGGCTGGGCAAGGGGCTGCTGTTCTCATCTCCCAAGCTGTCATTGAGTTGTTGGCCATGGGTGAGAGTCTTGGAGTGGCAGAACTTCTCCAGGCTGCCTCCTGATAGTAGCTTACCCTTGTCCGGGGGTGACATGTCTGTCTCCACCTATGCCTTAGGCTGCTTACCATCAGCAGCTCCTGATGGTTGATGATACCCAAGGGACCAGATTTCGCAGAGCAGCTTCAGGGCTATTTCCTTGATCTGTGTGTAGTTAACTCTAAGACAGCAGAATTTGTACTTCTTCATTTGCCAGTCTGATGTGGTGCAGGCCCTTTCTGCCACGGCTGGGAATCAGAGCACCTACAGGGTAGAAGAGGGTCCAGTGCAGGAGACCAGGGTCAGAGCACAAATGAGAAGATGTCACACTACCTCCCGATCCTGCCTCTCCCCCACCAAGCCTGCGTGAGGCCCACTGGGTCCCCTCCCCTCTTTCCGTGGCTGGCTCTGCATGATCAGGAGCACAGGGGCTCATGAGGCCTCAGGAGGGGGGCAGGGGAAGCAGGGAAAACTAAGAACCGGAAGCATTTCCTTGGCCAACAGGAGATGGAAAATGCTTGGAACGAGTACCTGAAGTTGGAGAGTGATGTGGAGCAGCTGAAGCAGACCCTACAGGAGCAACACAGAAGAGCCTTTTTTTTCCAGGTGATCCAAGGCCTGTTCATCCCTTGTGAACTCTGGTTTTTTTCAGAGAGCCCTCACCTGTGGGGGCTGCGAGCACTTCCCAGGGGCCTCTCCTCTTGGGCCCTGGACTCACCACCCCTGTAAAGGGGCCACCCCAAGCTCAGCCCTTTCCCAGCCCTTTCCCTAGCCAGGCTGTGATGAGAAGCCTCATCACAGCCCCCCCTGCCTCTCCACTGTCAAAGACAAGCTCTTGAGTGTTTTTGGAAAGATTTTACTTCTGATCATTTGGGGAAACAGACCCAACGGGAGACAAATACCAGCTCCAAGCACCTTACAGTTACTTGATAGTGATTTGTGTTCCCGTGGTTCTTGGCCCCATCTTGGTTCCTAGCTCCTCACTTAGACAGCAGCAGGAAGCCCCCACCTCCTTCTCTCCTCTGATTCCTGAAGATAGAAGTCTCTCACCTGGGCCTGAGGAGGTGGTTTGAATTCAGCCCATTGAGGTGCCTCTGGTCTCCAGGTGGTCATTTGCATTTCTGGAAGCTGGGCTGGGTGATACTGATCTCTGTGGCCTCTGTTCCACTTGGGAAGGTGGCCTTAGAGCCCTGCCTCCTTACCCGTAAAAATCAGGCCACCCCATTGATAGCTGCCTCTGTCCCCCAAAAGTGAGACAATGAAGGGCAGGCACTGTGTGGTTTCTCTTCTTCCAGGTCGGGTCATCAGCTGCCCAGTGTTCTCTCATTGTGGTGCCCAACCAGGTTTCCACCCCACCCTCTAAACTGTATAGTGTATTTCAATTCAGCAAGCATTAACTGAGGCTGCTTTTGTATGAGGCACCGTGCTGGGCCACCTTGGGTGCTGGGTTTGCTAACTGACGAACTCTGTTCTAGCCAAGGCTCTCTGTTCAAGTGATTTAATGCATATATTGACTCTCCAGACATTAGCCTCACCCCAGAAAAGTGAGTGAGATTCTCGAGGGGGTTTAGGTTTATAGGCCCTGTGGCTTTTCCCAGGGCTCTGCTGTCCCTGCACTCAGAGATGTTTCCCAGAGAGCCCAGTCTAGGACCATCTGAAGGAGACTCCTACCTGTGGCTCAGGGCTGGCCTACGAGGCTCCCCCGAACTTGTCTGTCTCTTGCTGTTGCTGGGTTTTTTCCCCCCTCCCCAATTACCCTTCACCAAGCTGGCTAACATTTTACTGTTCTTTTTTGCATCCTCAGCACTTAGCATAATGGCTTGAAAATACTAGGTGAACATTGTTGACCAAGTCCTTCAAACAATTATTTCTAGTTACAAGTTCCTAAAACTATCCCATCCAATTATACCTATCATCTTAGACATCAGTGGGTCCACATGAATCTTAGCAGTGATTTTTTTTTTTTTTTTTTAGCTTTTCATTCTTTGTTTCTTTTCTTCTTTTTTTTTTTAAATCGAGACAGAGTCTCACTCTGTTACCCTGGCTAGAGTGCTGTAGCATGAGCCTAGCTCACAGCAACCTCAAACTCCTGGGCTCAAGCTATCCTCCTGCCTCAGCCTCCCAGGTAGCTGGGACTTTAGGTGCCCACCACCACACCTGGCTAATTTTTTCCATTTTTAGTAGAGACAGGGTCTCGCTCTTACACAGGCTGGTCTTGATCTCGTGACCTCAAGTGATCCTCCCACCTCGACCTCCCAGAGTGCTAGGATTACAGACATGGGCCACTACACCCGGCTGTATGTTTCTGTAATTATACAAGCAATACCTCAGTACATCTCTCTGAAAAGGCTAAAACAATGAGAAGAAGAAATGAAAAATGATATGAAAGCTCCTCTTCCTCCTACCTTTCTGCCCTAGGCCCCTCATCCTCCCTATATGTAACTGATGCTATTAGTTGGAGGTGTTGCCTTCCAGATTGTTTTCTATGCATTTCCAAAAATAGGCACATGCATAGAATTACATTATTTATTTGGGGGTGAGACCAGGTCAAAGGCTTACTTAAAGAAGATCACACACATTGCTTGGCAACTCACTTTTTTGCCGTAGCTTTATGTTGTGAAAACTTTCCAGGAAAGATACCCCCAAGTTTATGCTGCCCAATATAATATAATATTTACTATAAATGAATTAAAAGTAAAATTAAAATGTATTCCTCATTCACACCACCCTTGTTCAAGTGCTTAATAGCCACATGTGGCTAGTGACCACTGTGTTGGACAGCACAGATTATAGAAGATTTCCATCATCTCAGAAACACATATTACACAGCATCAGTCTAAGTAAATTAAATTAGTTCTTATTGACTGTTATGTACTATTTCATAGTCTGAGTGTTTCCTACTTTATTTAGCCGTTCTTCTGACAGGCATTTAAAATATTTTCAGGGTTTTTATAAATGGTGCCATTGTGAGCATCCACGTAACTGACTTTTCAAGCGTGTTTACAAGCATTTATCTAAGATAGTCTCCTAGGAGTGGACTTGCTGGGTTGGAGTGAGTACACGTCTTAAAAGCCAGTGGATACTGCCAAATCTCCTGCTAAAGGACTGCACTTATTTCCCCTCCCACCCACAGCAAATGAAAGTACTGAACCTATTTGCCCACATCCTCGTCAGCACTTGATGTTATCAGTCTTTTTAGTTTTTGCCAGCCTGCTAAATGACATCATGTTTTAACTCGTATTTAATTACTAGTAGCTATTCCTACGACTGTTAGCTATTTGTATTTCTACTGTGCCTTATGTCATGGTGATTTAACTTATAGCAGGCCCAGAATCCTTTTTTCCCCCTCCAAAAAGCAAATTGGTACAATGTACAGGTTTTGTCACAGACTCCCAGGAGAACTTAGCCTCCTAAGTTATTAGCAGAAAGGACAACCTGGAGCCTGCAGCTTAATTTCCACCCCACCCTGCCCTGTGGCATTGCTCACACTTTCCTTAAGTGCCGCAGTGACCAGGGAAGCTCACAAAGCCCTGCTTTGAGCAGGCTCTGTGCTAGCTTCCTTGGTGTAATCCTAGGCCAGGCAAGCTGTTAGAGCCCTAGATAAATCATTAGCACTGCAGACATGATTCCAGCCCCGTATGCAAATTCTCAGTAACAGGGCTTGGAAACTCGCCTTCCTTTAGCCAGGTTCTGCTGTGAGAAAATCCATAGCTTTTTCAGAAACGTAGGGTGGCTTTATTTAGGAAGATCCATACAGCCAACTGGTGGCAGGAAACTGTGAGAGAGGCAGTGACAGGTGAGGCTACCTGTAGGTGTTCCCCTCCCAACTTCTGGATGGTGAGCTCAGGCCTTTGCTGAAAACAGTGCTGAGAAGCCTTCCTGCCCAGCATGGTAAGGGAGGCAGGAATGAAGCTCCACCTCCTTGCTCCCCCAAAGTGCCCCTCACCTCATCATTAGGGTCTGAAATTCCATCACCCTAGACAAAGATAGGAGCTCTCCAGCCTTTGTTCCTCTCTGCTCTTCTCTTACCTGTGGGGTAATGGGAAGGCAAAATGGGGAAGGCCAGGGGAGCTTTGCCAGGGAGCTGTGGGGGAGGGAGAGGACTGATGCTAATCCCTTCCTTCCCCTGTTCCCAACACTCATCTGGGGGAGTGTCAGCTCTGGAGATTATCCCCTCTTACACACACGCTCTCTGGGTTCCGTAACATGTCTGTCTGTTTTAGGATGCTCAGTATCCTAAAACAGATAGTGGTGCTGAGTATCAAGCCCATTATTTGCTTGTCAGCCCTAAGGATGTGCTTTGGTGTTGGAAGGGTGGAGAGCCTGTGAGAGTGTGAACCTCCTTGGGACAGGAGGCTCTGGATGTCTGTTGTCGTGGCTGTTGGAAAGTATTTGATCAGGGAATTTTACATGATTGCTCCTTTATTCATTCTGAGAACTTGCTAAGTACCAGGCCCTGTGGGAGATGTATCAAGGAACATGCAGTCTAATTGCAGAATCAGCTATTTTAATTTATCTTTATTAATTTTATTTTTTTATTTCTATTTATTGGACTTTATTTTTTATTTTTATTTTATTTTTTGAGATAGGATCTCATTCTGTTGCCCAGGCTAGAGTACAGTGGCACAGTCATAGCACATTGCAATCTCCAACTCCTAGGCTCAAGTGATCCTCCTGCCTCAGCCTCCCAAAGTGCTGGGATTACAGGCGTGAGCCACCATGCCTGGCCTATTTTTTATTTTTGTAAATTGACACATAATAATCATGCTCCCATTGTACTTTTAAAAAATAATAGCTTTATCATATAATTCACATACCATAAAATTCACCCTTTTAAAGCATACAATTCAGTGGTTTTTAGTGTATTTACAGTATTATACAGCCATCACCACCATCAATTTTATAACATTTCCTCAGCCCACAAAAGAAATCCTGCACCTATTAACAGTTACTCCTGGCCAGGTGTGGTGGCTCACGCCTGTAATCCTAGCACTCTGGGAGGCCGAGGCAGGAGAACTACTTGAGGTCAGGAGTTCGAGACCAGCCTGATCAAGAGCAAGACCCATCTCTACTAAAAATAGAAAAATTAGCCAGCGTGGTGGCATGTGCCTGTGGTACCACCTACTTGGGAGGCTGAGGCAGGTGGGGTCTCCAAAGGGGGTTCTGCTCCCCAGGATGAGGGGCTGTGTCTGAAATGGCAGGATAAGTTCTAAGAAGAAACTTCTTGTAAGGAGCTAAGAAGGCAGTGAACGAACCACCATCATATCTTCCTCAGGAGAAATCACAGATACAGAAGGATCTGTGGAGGATTGAAGATGTCATTGCAGGCCTGAGTGCAAATAAGGAGAACTTCAGAATCCTAGTGGAATCAGTCAAAAATCCGGGTGAGTGGCCATGCTCCTGGGTGTGGGAGACAGCGTGGGGTGGGGAGTAGGAGTGTCGGGGGCCAGAACCCAGGTGGATGGGATGGCCCTTGGGGGCCCAGGTCTTTGTGGTCCTAAATCACGCTGCTTGTCCTCCGAGGAAGAGGGTCTTTGTTCTATCCCGTGCTTTGCTTCCCTCCGTGCCCCTCAGAAAGAAAAACGGTGCCTTTGTTTCCCCATCCGCCTGTGCCTTCACTCTCGACTGCTGAGAGCAAGCCGCCCCCGCAGCCCAGCCCTCCCACCAGCCCTGTGCGGACCCCTCTGGAGGTTCGACTCTTCCCTCAGCTGCAAACCTACGTGCCCTACCGACCTCACCCGCCCCAGCTGAGGAAAGTGACGTCCCCCCTTCAGTCACCAACAAAGATGAAGCCCAAAGTTGTAAGTAGTGTGACTGGGAGCTGAGTGCCACTGTTTCTTCTCTGGCAGCTGATTGCCCTCTCTGCCCTCAGGTCAGCTTCTCTGGGCAGAGAAACTCTTGGGAAAACTTGGAGAGATGGAACCAGCCAGAGTCCTGAGTCATGAGCCAGTTAAAAAGTAGTATTTACCTTGCTATTGTGCCTTAGACGTTCACAACTGGAAGGGCCCTGAGAGAGGATCTAACCCCCTCATTTTGCAGTTGGGAAAACTGAGGCCCAGCAAGAAGAACTGTCTGTGCTGAGTAGGGTGGAATTTGTGGTCTCTTCCGTGCAGAGAGATGTGTGGCTGTTGGGAGGCTTCCCCGTGCAGGGCTCTGTGCCACTCTGTGCAGGGCTGCCCTGCAGTTGCACAAGCCTGTGGGACATGAGCTCATTCCAGTGGAAAAGTGTCCTTCCCCTCACCTGCTGTCGAGCACTGTGCTGGGTTGTCAGGATACTTGTGATCTTTAGAGTAACCTCACAGAGTATAGGTAAGAAGGGCAGTGTCCTCATCCCACAGATAAGAAAACTAAGACCTCAAGTCGTTGAAATTTGCTCAAGGTCTCCATGTTAATTAATGGATCCAGTCGGATCTCCTGGCCATGCTCTTTTATTTTGTGCCATCTTTCATGTAATTGAACCTTCAGTCCCAGGGCAGATCTGTGGCCCATGTAGTTGCCTGGGCCAACACCTTGGTTTGCCTGGCACAGAGAGTGGCCAAGCTCTTGGCAGAGTCTGGGGACACAGGAGACTTTAAAGAAATAGAAGATGTGGCCAGGTACCATGACAGCTCATGCCTCCAGAACCAGGCCAGCGTTGGCTGGAGAACATGAAGAGTCTGGTCCTAATGTAGGGAAGCCATACAGAGGGGACCTTGGAATGGGGACCTCCGGATTTTTGTCAGCAAAGGCTTGGGAGGAGCCTTGCCTAAGTGCCATGTGTGCCTAGGGCCTCTGATGAGGTTGGTGCACAGTGCTGGGTAAAACATGTGTTCCTGTACCCTGATCCTCAGCATCCACCTGCTTCCAGCCATGGCTCAGGGCCCAGAGCTGTACCCAGGGTGTGACCCATGCCCTAGCCAGAGAGTCACGTGAATTTTTCCAGCTTGAGATCTCCTTTCCAATCCCAGATCTAAGAGGCAGTCTGGAGCTCCAGCCATAAAAGAGGAGGTAAAAAAAATACCAAAAAAAAAAAAAAATAGTCTGACGCAGATGGCTGCTGACATAGGGCAGGATGCCACCAGCTGGGGACAAAGACCAGAGGGAGAAGCCACTAGCCTAGGAGCTAGGACACCCAGATTCCAGTCCCTGTTCTCTCACTATGTTCTCAGGCAAGTCCCATCCCCTCGCTGAGCCCCCTCAGCTTCACTTGTGCAGATGGTCACAGAGGCTCCTGCTCACAGCGTGGTCCTCTGTGGCTCTCAGGCTTTTTCAGCCTGGACGAGCATCCAGGCACCAGGGGTCTCTCTCTCTCCTTCTCGTGATACGTGTGTTTTTACCAGTTTTACCACTTGCTGCTATTGTTGGCTTGTTTTTAACATTTATATTTGTGAAACAATAATACCCACCCAAAGGATGACATTAAACAGGAATATATAATTTCCCAAATAATAATAAAGAGACCACCCATGTTATACTAACACACAGACCAAGAAATAGAACTTTGCTGGCAACCAGAAGGAGCCTGTGGTTTCCTTCCTTGTCCTGGCTGCTTCCTTTCTGCCAGAAATGGCCATTATCTTGACTTTTTGGATGATCATTCCCCTGCTGTTTTTTTTTTTTTTTTTTTTAAGTTTTACTACCTATGTTGGCGTTCCTAAATACTGTAATTATGCTGGTATACAATACTATGCTCTTTTGTATCTTGCATCTTTTCTTCAACATTATGTTTTGATATTTATCCACATTGTTGCATGTAGCTATAGTTCTTTCCTTTTTATCTGGCTTATTTTCTTGAATTTAATGTCTTTTTTTTTTTTTGTACTAGCTAGTACTCTCAAAAGGTACAAAAACAAAAGATATTAAAAAGTATATAATAAAATGTCTCCCACCCTTTGTCTCCAGACATCTTATTCTCTTCAAAGGCAATCAATCTTGTGTTCATCTATCTGGGGAGCTTTTTAGAAATTGGTGGTTCTGATCTCTTGTCAGGATTGGAAACTGCTGATTCTTGGAGGACAGTGGGTATATTAGGCAGACGGCATCAATGAAGTGTGTTGCTTTAAAAGAATGCTGGTAAACCTTTGCCAAGCAAACTTGGAGTGCCCTTTCCTGAACTCTGCAAAATTCTGAAGAACAAAGCCAAATTAGATTAAGAGGGAGTTGAGGAGGAGGAAGACGTGATGGTCATTAGTCCCAGGAGTGGGTGTTCCTGTTGATCGGGGGCCAGTCTGTTGATGTATAGAGGAACCACAGCCCTCAGGGAGCATTGTGGACAGGGAGTTTCAAGGAAAATAGTTACATTCATCCCATTCTAGGCAGTGGGCCGTGTGGTAGGCAGTGAGTCACTCATCCTGACCGCCTATTCTGTCTGAGTCAGGAAGGAGGAAATATTTTGTAACCATGCACATTTCTGATAGAAAGGGCAGGAGAATGTGGACTCTGTCCTTGCTCCCCAACCTGATGAAGGATCCAGACTTTTTGCAAGGCCAGTGAGCCAGCTTGGGCTGAGCACTGTGAAGTGGGCCAGGTGTTTGTTCTCCAGTTGGCGGGTGCTGCCACAAACCTAGGAGGAAGAGCAGAGTTAGCAGCCTGCCTCCCCTGTGGTGCTGTCCCAGTCAGGAGAGTAAGCAGTTGGCACAGTGCCAAGAGCATGGACCTAGGAGACCTGAGTTCTTGGTTTTGGAACATAGTATAGAGTGTGACACTTTGAAAAATAAAAAATGTATGAATCGAAGGGAAGAATAGAGATGGAGCAGAGGCGTCTCCCTCTTCACAGCATCTCCGGGGGAAGTGTTCGTGCTCCTTGGCGGAGGTGGTCATGTTCTGGGGCTCTGAAGTGGCCTGTTCCTGCCCTTTGGGCCACCTCTGTGGGGGTCCTCCAGCTTCACCTCACTGGGCACTGGTTCTGGTTCTTTCTGAGCAGGAAGATGAGGCACCTCCCAGGCCCCCACTCCCCGAACTCTACAGCCCGGAGGACCAGCCCCCAGCTGTGCCACCTCTGCCGAGGGAGGCCACCATCATCCGGCACACTTCCGTGCGGGGCCTCAAGCGGCAGTCGGACGAGAGGAAGCGAGACCGGGAGCTGGGGCAGTGTGTGAACGGGGACTCGAGGGTGAGCAGGGAGAACCCTGGGGAGAGGGAGGGTGGTGTGACGCCAGGCAGGTTTGACCACCTGCGACTGTGCCCACAGGTGGAGCTCCGGTCGTACGTTAGTGAGCCTGAGCTGGCGACCCTCAGCGGGGACATGGCCCAGCCGTCCCTCGGACTTGTGGGCCCTGAGAGCAGGTACCAGACGCTGCCAGGCAGAGGTAAGGCAAGGCCCTCCACAGGGACCCACCGGTACCCACACTGCCTCCAACCCTCTACTGGTTCCCCACACCCTTGTGCCTGCAGCTTGGGCCTAGGCCTGGGAGCAGCTGTTAGGGGCTCTGGGCTGCTGGGAGGGAGGACCTGGCATTCCTCCCTCTGGCCCACATCCTGACTCGCTTCCTCCTTTGTTATCTGTCCCCAGAAACAATGATAATAGCAATTACTGTAAAGCCCTGCAGTGTTTAAGCACTTTATATACAACTCATGTTCACAACGGTCACATGAAGGAAGTACTATTATCCCCATCTTAGAGATAAGGAAAGTAAGGCTCAGAGAAATTAAATAACTTGCCAATTAGCTGATCAGTGATGGAGCCAGAAGATGATCCCAGTGCTCTGGCTTCAGAGCTACGGTACCCTGCAGGCTGGGGTGCTGGGTGACTGCCACCGGCTTGGCTATCTCAGCCCTTCCAGAGGGCTTTTCCCTCTTGCGTCACTCTAAGACTCAGTGAATCCTGTGTACCAGGAGGAAGCGGGATGAAGGGCGCTCCTGCCCCTCAGCCCTTCCACCTGCCAAGCAGCCCGGGTCTTCCACGTGGAAGGGAAGCCTAGGGTAGTCCACAGATCTGCAGGCACGCTATCTCCCGTCAGGGACAGAGGGCACCCCTGGGCTGTCCCCTTACCCTCTGCCTAGGGCCTTGCTCTTCCAGCCCTGGGGAGGACTAAGAGAAAAAAGATTGAGTTGTTGCCTGGGTCCTCTTGGTCCTCTCACCAGAATCGGGGGTGCTTAGGGAAGAGCAGGGTGCCTGTCCACCCCACCACAAATGCGCTTGCACTTCTCTTTCCTCACTAAGGTCTCTCGGGGTCCACGTCAAGGCTCCAGCAGTCATCCACCATTGCTCCCTACGTCACGCTCCGGAGGGGTCTGAATGCTGAAAGCAGCAAGATGACCTTCCCTGTGAGTGACCTTGAGTTGTCCGGAAGCTCACTGCTCCTTCACATGCTGAGGGAGGGGCTCTGCGATGGGCAGTGACTGGTGATCCCGTGAGCCCTGGGGTGGCCTCTGAGGTGACCTCAGCCCCTCTTGGGCTCAGGGTCCCTGTCACCCACTGCCCACCAAGAAGGGCATCCCACCGCTCCCTCCATTTCCTGAGGACCCCCCGCCTTTCTCTCCAGCCTGTCAGGGTCACGGGAGGGAATTTAAGTCTGCTCCCTGGGTTCTAGCCCATCACATGCTGCATGTGAGCCCAGCTGGACAGGCCTGGGCCTCAGTGTCTACATCTGCAGAATGGGGTGCTGCCCAGAAAGCTCATGAGGGCCAGGGGCGTCATGGTGCTTAGCACATTTACTGCCACATGAGTTGTATTTAACTCACGCCTGTTTTGAGCCCAGGGCCTCGTGAAGCATATGTAACTCACACATCTCTTCACCTTGGGAGCTGTGAGAACTGTTTTCCAAGTTGCATATAACTCATGCACAGAAAACAATAAAAAATAACAAATTTTTCCTTAAATTAGAAAGGATCATTTTGTTTTCGGAGTTTTTATTCTATTTTCATAATACACCGTGGCCCCGAGGAAAAGTTTTTGTTTTTTTCTAGTGTGGCAGTCAGTGTGTTAGAGGAAGTGGTTCTTTGTGAAGGAGCCCCCTAGAGTGTGTGCATGTGTGTGTGTTTGTGTGTGTGTGTGTGAGTGAGAGTGAGTGTGAGTGAGACAAAGAACAGGGAGGAAGCCAGCAGGGTGGCTGCCCTTGGTGTTCCCAGCCCAGCTGCCCTGTGTGTCTCTCGCCTTCCTACCCCTCAGAGACCCAAGAGTGCCTTGGAGCGCCTGTACTCAGGGGACCACCAGCGTGGCAAGATGAGCGCGGAAGAGCAGCTCGAGCGCATGAAGCGGCACCAGAAGGCCCTGGTCCGGGAGCGCAAGAGGACGCTGAGCCAAGGAGAGAGGACAGGCCTGCCCTCGTCCCGCTACCTCAGCCAACCGCTCCCTGGAGATCTTGGCTCAGTATGTTAGGAGGGGCCAGGCAGGCGGGGCTGGGACAGGAGGCGAAGCTTCCCCTCGAGCTAAACAGAGCTGCCCCAGGGGCCCCAAACACAAACCTGTCGTATCCCCCAGTGAGCAGGTTGTGGACCTGGATTATTCAGAGAACACCCCACGGGCTGTTTGTCCACCATCCAGGCTGCATGTGTGACCTGGTCGGAGGGTGACTCGGAACCAGAGCAGGAGTGAGGATGTCACAGCAGAGGCCTAGGAGCCTGAGAAAATACCCAGTCAGTTCTCTGTGGCCAGCTTGAGAGGGGCCTTTGCAGGCATTCTGAATCTCAGTTGACTTCAAGACTTGGTACTACAGGGTTCAGGGAGTAGAGGAAGAGGTGATACGGTCCAATGAGGAGAAGCACAAGCGAACAGACCAGCCCCCTAAACCTGCAAGCGGGTGCTCAGTGGGGGCAGCTGAGCACAGGTTTCTGCCCACACCCTGAGGGCTGGTGGTCTCCCGCAGCTCATGGTGCTGAGGCTGCAGGGTGCCCAGGAGAGCTGGGGAAGCTGCCCCCTGGTGGTGCTTCCTGGTGCTGCACCCTGTCCACAGTCGCCTTAGGTCCCTCTTGGAAACATTCCATTTGACTTTTTCCTGTTGGAAATCTCGTATTTCCCTAAACCTCTAGCCTGACTGTGCTTTCCCTAATTCATTGCACAAGCTCTTTTGCTTTTAGTGTTACCGCTCATTGCCTCTCTAATCCTGCCTGATTGTGTTTACAGAAGCTTCTGGTTTGCATTGAACGTTCTCTAACTGGCCTGTGCTATTTGTTACCAGGCTTGTAATAGCAGCTCTGTGTCCATAGCATAGTGAGCGTCCCCAGATGTGACTCACCTTTCTGCTGCCCTTCCTTGTGCAGGCCTACTGACTCATAATCCACTCATCCCAAAAGCCTCCCTGCAAGCCTGAGCCAACCTGCTGCCTGAGACCACAGTCATTAGCAGAGGTCGGGGCACTATGAATTTATCAAAATTAATGCCTTATACCTGGACAGTAAACACAGACTTCAGAGATTGCACGTTTGAATACGTTCTACCAAGGCTGAGGTTGTTCGGTTTTAATTTCTCTAGTCCAGGCTGGGTATGATGGCTCACACCGGTAATCCTAACACTTTGGGAGGCCAAGGCAGGAGGATCGCTTGAGGCCAGGAGTTTGAGACCAGCCTGAACAATGTAGGGAGACCCTGTCTCTACAAAAACTACAAAAAATTAGCTGGGCGTGTGGCGCATGCCTGTAGTTCCAGCTACTCCGGAGGCTGAGGCAGGAGGATCGCTTGAGCCCAGGAGTTCAAGGTTGCAGTGAGCTATGATGAGGCCACTGCACTCTAGCGTGGACAACAGAGTGAGACCCTGTCTCCAAAAAAATTAAAAAATCGTTCCTTTAGTCCAACCACACAGTTTCTTATGGAAAACTTTTGTGTTTCTGGTATTTAATAACTTGAACAAGTAGCAAAATATACTATGTATTCAGAGGGCCCTTCTGTAGCTGTTAAGTCAGACACCAAAGGGGTAAAACCCAGAACACTCATATCTTTAAAAGCTGCAAACTTGATAACTTTTAAACTTTATAAGCAAATGTCATATGGGGTAACAACTGACCTTTTACAATTTGATGTCTCAAATGTAGAGATTATCTAAAAATCGTAATTTGAATACCTTGTAATTTTTCTCTTAAAAAAAAAAAGACTTGTGTAAGTCTCTGCATCAACGCCAATAAACGTGTTGCTTAATAATAATGGATTGGCGTGGTTCTTCCCCAGGATATGTTGTAGAGTCTAGTGAACTTTTCGTGTTTGTGGAAACAATCAGGCTGGGTTTAAATGAGGACTTGTCTCTGTTTGGAGCACTTGTGAGCGTGTAAGAAAATGTGTGTTTTCTTTGTGAGTCATTAAATTAATTTTTCATTCTTGGAACTTCAATTACCTAATCCTGTCAAACTATAATTGGAAAACTATCACCTAGGAGTGGTCAGATTGGTTTGGGGTCAGTATTGAGAGCTTGTGCTTGAATGGGTGAAATGTGCTGATACAGCCCTGAGTTTGGGGTTTTGGAGGGACTAAAGGGGGTGTCAAAGACAATCGTGGCCATGGGGGGAGGGAGCAGGGGGCCTGGGCTGGGTAAGCATCTGCCTTGCTTCTGCTCGGGTCTGGTCCAGTCTCACCAGCCAGTTCAGCGGTCAAAAGCCTGTGAGGATACAGGCCATGGGTGAACAGAAAGCCACCGCAAAGCTGGACAGTGGTGGATGAATCTTAAAATGGTTGGGTTAGATTGTCCTTCTTGTAAAGCTTATTACAAAATCGATACTGTGGAAGAGCCTTGGAAACATTGTTTGATTTAACATTTCAATTTTATATAATTTAGGGTTTTTCCCCCTAATTTAAAGGAAATATCCCAAATTGATACCATCTTACACAGCAGTTTGCCTCACTGACCCCACACTGCTCCTTCTTGACCTCAGGGTGCAATATCCCCTACAGCATCCTGTTGGAAATTCCCGATAAAGAGGCTCTTGGTTATTCCGCTTGCTTATCAGGGCCTTGAAGGGCTTGTTTTTTTCCACTATTTCTGAGCCTGGGACATATGGCTTCTGAACCAGAAAGCCTTCCGTGAGCTATGGGGTAGCTAAAGGGGCAAATGCCTTCTCTGGAACTCTGTCTTGTGTTGTTTTGAGGTCACCCTCTCAGCTGGGAAACTTCTACATTTCTGGGGACCATTGTGAACCTGAAGTCGTGGGTCTTAGATCTGTGCCCTGAGGATGCATGTTTGAACCCTCTGGGGACCAGATCAGAGAGTCATCAGCAGTCTAGAACAGGCCATATGAAGGGGACAGAGGCCTCGTTCTCTATTGCACATGGAGTTATAGCACACAGCTCTTCTGTAATGTGTCACAGGTCTGTCTTCCCAAGGCCCCCGTGCCTGCAAGGCCCATCCACAAGGGGACCAGTGTGGCTCTTTCAGCAGTCAGAAGTGACTGCATTTAACCCTCTCATTCTGTTGCCAGTGGAAGCGTGAGCAGGACTTTGACCTGCAGTTGCTGGAACGGGCCATGCAAGGGGACAGGAAGGACAAGGAGGAGAATGGCTGGTTGAAAGTGCAGGCCATGCCTGTCACTGAGTTGGACCTGGAACCTCAAGACTATGACCTGGATATCAGCAGAGAGGTGAGGGCAGGGGCTTCCCTCATGTCACCCAGGAGACATGGCCTTCGTGCTCCCAGCCTTATCAGCCTTCCTGCTGGGAGATTCGTTCTGACTGGGGACAAGGCTCAGCCTCAGCATGGCCCAGGACAATGGATGGGTAGCAGCGTGAGGCAATAAAGGAACCCAGGTGTTTTGATGAAGGTTCAAATCTATCTCTGTAATTTGGGGCAAATTGTAATTTTAACTTCTATGCCTCGGTTTCCTCAACAGTGAAGTGGGTTGTGGTGAGGATTAAGTGAATCAGTATGTTCCTGGGAGGTTTGGCAATGATCAAAGCCTGGCACATAGTAGGCGTGTGGTGCAGTACTTGTTATTACAACACCAGGGGTTGGCCTTGCAACTGGCTAGGTCAGGCCAGCCTGGGCAATCTGACTTGGGGAAAATGGCGGAGGGGAGCGCGGCAGGTTTGAAAATCACAGGTGAGCCTTGATAGAAGCTAGGAGACAGTGCACAATTCTCATCTGAATTCTTCTGGTGCCCTCTGGTGGCTCACATGCATCATGACAGGGCAGTCAGAGAAAAGCGTGTAACCCCCGGATCTCTACCAATCAGGGACGTCTCCACCCAAGGGAAGAGAAAGGGAACTCTGGGGATGACAGACTGGGGTCCTCAAGACAGAGGTGGTCTCCTGTGGCCCACATTGTACCATCTGTAAGCTCTGCCGGGCAGTGTTTGCGGCTGCTGAGGTCACCTTCGTATCCCTAGCACAGGGCCTGGCACACAGTGGGTTCTCTAAATATTTGCCGAACAGACTGTGTTGAATGCATCACACCGTGGCCCGTAAATGTCCCGCAAACATTTGTGTGAGGGCTTGGCCTGCCCCGAAACTGCATGGCAGGAAATGTTTTCACCACATGAAGGACAGATTTAGGAGAGCCCTCAGTAAGACAGGTCTGTCTGATGGCACAGTGAGCAATGAAGAGGACCTGTGCCTCTCGGTCCCTTCCTCCTGTTTGTAAGAGGCAGGGGTATCTGCCTGACTCAGTATGTTAGGGGCGCGTTCAGTCTTTGGAAACAAAGGAGCAGTGTGTTGGTAAATAGATGCCTATGGACTTGCGGGAGTTCTGGGGTCAGCCAGGGCTCCAGGGGTTCAATGAGGCCAGTCCCCTGCCCCCGGACCTTTTCCCGCTGGTACCTGAAACAGCCAAAGAAGTCTGTGCTTTCTCAGATTCACAAAAGAAGCTTCCACATGCTGCCTTGGCAGTGGCAGTATGTTCTATAGTGTCCTAATTGGCCTGCCAGCCCGGGGAAAAAGTTCTTCCTTATCTCTAACCTAAATCCCTCCTGCTACAATGTAATCTACTTCCTTCCTCTGGATCTGCCCTCACTGGTAATAACAGAGAAGAGCTTATTTCTTGCTATCTTCAGCAGAGTGAAAGGGCTGCATGTGGGTTTAAATCCATGTCCAGATTAGCTCTGGGATTGGGTTTAGCTTGTTTTCAGGAGCTTCAACCAACCCCATTTTAATGTGCTTTTGTAAATTCAAAGAGGGAAAAGTTCCCGGGGCATGCAAAAGTAGGCTTTAGTGTTCTTAGATTTCATCAAGCTGAGTTTGCCACTGGGTCAGCATGAGACGCTGGTGGGGAGTTTGGGGCCATTTTCCTATGGAAAGCAGCAGATGCAACACAGCTGCCTCCTGTCTAGATCGGGAGAGCTTTTGTAGGGACAGAAAGCACTCTTGCTTTCTTCCATCCATCCGTCCGTCAATTATCCATTTACCCATCATCCATTCAAGGAGTATTTGCCAAGGGGCTGCTAAGCGCCAGGTCCCTGCACTAGGCACCCGGAGACAATGGTGACAGAAAGCGAGAGATTGGGGGACCAGAGAAGGCTTCTCAAAGTGAGGTCAAGAAGATGAGAGTCAGTGGAGCAAAAGGAAGAACCTCTCAGAGGAAACAGCAAGATAGAGGCTCCACTGAGGTGGGGAACTGGAGGAACTGGTGGGTCAGTGTGGCTGAAGAGGTAGTCAGGGGTCAGATCACTTAGTCCCTGAGGGTGGCATCAAGGATGGTCATGTTTATCAGGACCCATCTTGTTGTTTTGCCTTACCCTTCCCTTCCCTTCCCTTGGCCTGAAGGAGGTGGTTGTCTGGTGTAGTGGAAAGATCGTGGGCTTTGGAGTCAGACTCAGGTTCAAATACAAATTCCACAGTTGACTAATTTTGTGATCTTAGCAAGTTACTTAATCCCTACAGACTCTATTTGCTTCCTCATGGTGGGGGGTGGGTGTGGGCCTGGGGAAATCAGGTTCCAAACCTAGACGTCTGAGCCTGTCCCCTGCCACCCCCTGGCCCTCTCCTCAGCTGTCCAAGCCAGAGAAGGTCTCCATCCCTGAGCGTTACGTGGAGCTGGATCCTGAAGAGCCACCCAGCCTTGAGGAGCTGCAGGCACGGTATCGCAAAGCTGAGAAGATCCGCAACATCCTCGCCCGGTCAAGGTCAGCCCTCGCTCGCTCAAGTCTTGACAGCTTACTAGGCCCAGCTCCAGGTGGTGTCTCAACCGCATGGGCCTTGGGCCAGGCTAGCTAGCGTGCGTGTTTGGCCAGGCCTCCTTCTCAGGTAAGCCCTTCTCGTTGGAGAGGGCAGGCTGGTACTGAGCACGTCACCAACACATCGGTGAGGAAGCTTGCCTAGGTCATCCAAAAAGGCCTGAAACACTCAGAGGTTTCTTGTCGTGGGCTGTCGTCCCCAAAACTGGAGTCTGAGTGACCCTAGCTAGTGTGGGGAATGGAACCAAGCATGGCAGTGAAGCGAGCTAATTGGAGATCAGCTCCAGCTATAGTCCTCCCAGCATTTGGGTCTGTGCTCCCTCATGCAGACTGGTAGAGCAGAGCCAGGGCCCCCAGCCTTGTCCAGAGGGTGCCAGAGGCTTTTCCTACTTCCCTGGACACTGAGCAGGGGCCCTAGGAAGTAGCTTTCCTGTCCCCTCAGCATCCATAGCTTCAGAAACTTCTTGTTTGTAAGCCTCCCTTTCAGAGCTAGATTAGCCATTTCATATCTGAATTTAACAGGAACCTCCAGCTGGAGCTATTAATTTGAGGTCTGGTCTGTGGCCCTCCTAAAAGAGGAACAAAGCTGCTGTGATCGTCTGGGTGTTTGGGGAGAAGCATGCACACCTTTGTCTAGGGAGAAAGTCCATAGTATTTGATGCCCCACAAATGTTGAGAACCTCCTAGCCAGGGAGCTGCTCCCCTCCTGAGGCTGGTGCCCAGGGGTTCGAGGACCCAGAGCTTGCTTCCTGCCCGTCCCGCAGCATGTGCAACCTACAGCCAACAACGCCAGGCCAGGACAGGAGCAGTGTGGTGGACCTGGACTCGCAGCTGCAGGAACAAGAGCGCATCATCAACATCTCCTATGCCCTGGCCTCTGAGGCCTCCCAGCGCAGCAAGCAGGTGGCAGGTAAGGCCATGGCTGCCAGCCTCCAAGGCACAGCACAGCCTGTCCCAGAGCCAGGGAGTCAGTGGAAAATAAGGTGTCAGTGCTGGTCGTTGAGGGTCAGCGGTGTGTTCTGACCAGAGGGTGTCCTGTCCCATGAGCACAGCAGGGCTTGGAAGGGGAGGTGGGGCAGGCCAGGCAGTGGGGGAGACCATGGGGTGCCCAGAGCTCAGGAGGGCTGGGGGAAAGAGTGCCAGAAGTGGTGCTGCTGTTCAGCTGCACCGACTGCTGTTTGGACTAAGGCCAGGTTTTTCAGGCCCTGGGGCCAGAGTTTCTGATCTCATGACAAAGGGGACAGGAAAGCCATTGGTGCTTGGATTTCTTGCTAGGGCAAGGTAAGGGGGAGCGCCTCTAGCCCTCCCTTCCTTGGTCCCCAAACCAAAGACACTGTTGACCTTGTCAGACTATCTTGTGTCAGAAAGCAGAACTTAGGAAGTGGGACTTTGCTGGACACTGGAAAAAACAACACCGTGGGGTGGGGGGCGGAGAGAGAGAGAGAGAGAGTGTGTGTGTGTGTGTGTGTGTGTGTGTGTGTGTGTGTGTGTGTGTGTGTGTGTAAAAAGGCTGCTGTCTCTCTGAGCCAGGAAAGAGACTCCAGACTCTGCCTTTCACCCACGTCTCACCTCCCTGTGTGTGCCGCATGCCTTCACAGTTCCCCTAGTACCGTTCCTCCCAGATGCTGATGCCACTGTGTGTCTGGCTGGTGCCCCTGGCCAGGTGTGCTCCTTCTACGCAGGGCGATCATGGAGCCTGCAGTGCTGTCACAGCCCATACCAGTTCCCCAACCCTGGCCATGAGGGCTAGAAGTGGCCTAGGGTAGAGCCTCCCTGGGGAGCCTGGTCTGAGGAACAGAACTTTGCCCCTGGCCAGAAGGCCATGAGAGTGACTCACGATGAGGGATGGGTCCGTGGCCTTGGTCTCAGTCGAAGCCTGTGTTCTGTCCTGCATAGCCTGGTCCCCTTGGAGGACATGCTGAGTAGGCTGAGAGGTGGTCGTGTGGCGTCGTCTCAGCAACTCTTGAGCTCCTCCTCATGTGGAGGGTTCTAGTGGGGGCTCCTCCCCACCACAAAGTACCCTCCTCTCGCCTGTGCTTGGCCTAACTGCGGATCTACCATCCTCGGCTTCCTTACCTCCAGCCGACGAGCACGCCCTTACACGCAAGTTCTCGGGACCTTTCTCACCTCCCCGCTCAGTGACATTCTTTGCCGCAGCCTTTCCTCACTCTTGCTCCCTCTCTCACTCACCTCCAAGACACACCGAGAAACCACAGGCCAGGCCGCCCCGGTTCCCCACCAGGCCCCATGGATCTGCCCCCAAAGCCGAGGCCACCAGTGGTGGGCAGTGGGGCCCACTCCACCCCAGCCCTGCCACACGGGGCACCTGGTTCTGCGGGGGCTTCTGAGGAGTCTAACCCACTACTTAATTCCTGTTGCCCGTCTAGCACAGCAGCTGGCCCTCCTCCCGCCTAACGCCCCCCTGTCCTCCAGGATGGTGCCACCTTACCCCCCCTTAACCAACGGACTCCACTACACCTTTGTCTAGCACCTTCCAAGTAAGAGCCCCTGCCTGGCGTGCCCCTCGCTGCTCCCTGACCTCGCCTCGCCGTCCCTGCTGTCGCGGAGATGATTGCAGTGCTACCTGCTGCTGCTTCCTTCCGTTGCAAGGCAGCTGCTGGGGGGGCCGCCCTGGACTGGTAGCCAGATGGGGAACTGATGCTTTTTAGGAACTCAATCCTCAGGGGCCCCGATACAATACAGACTGTGTGATCCAGGCCTCTTTCCTCCCTGGAATCTCTAGACCCAGAACTGTGCCCCTCCCACCCTGCTCTCCTTCCCTAGGGCAGCCTGATGGCCCAGGGACCAGCGCAGGCCAGACCACCAGCCTCAGAGGCTTGGGAAGGAAGCGTTAGATCTTGGCTTCTTGGGGGCTTTGGCTGAAGGCACTGAAGAACTGTAAGACTGGAAAAGGCCCAGTGAGGGGCTGGGGCTCACTTCAGGTCGCACAGAAGTGGTGTCAGAGCAAAAACTGGGACTGACCTTTTAGCCACTGGGCACCTAAGTGGAGAGAGAAAGGAAAGCCCAGGGCAATGTGAAATTGGCCCTCAGCCAGTCGGAATGTTCTGGCCCCACCCCTGCTAAGTCCTCCCCACGTGAGCATCTAGTGATGAGAAGCAGGTGGGATCAGGGAAGGAGCCCTGGCCCAGGAGTCAGGAGGCCGGGCACCTGGTCCAGTGAGTTCTTGGCCTGGGCCTGTTGTTTCTGAGCCCAGCGCCTCACCTGGACAGGGGAGGGTCAGACTGGAGGCCTTGGCAGTCCTTTCCCTGACGTGCCACCTCACCATCATTTTGTAGGACTTTCCCCTGTCTTTCCTTTACATATACTATGGTTGGCATTGTTGAGTACCTACTATGTGCCAGGCATCTCTTTTGATCCACATAACAACCATGTGAAGATATTCACCCCCAGGCCGGGCGTGGTGGCTCACTCCTGTTATCCCAGCACTTGGGGAGGCCAGGGCAGAAGGATCGCTTGAGGTTAGAAGTTCAAGACCAGCCTAGGCAACATAACAAGGACCTGTCTCTACAAAAAGTTTTTAAAAATTAGCTGGGTCGGCTGGCTGGGTGTGGTGGCTTACGCCTGTAATCCTAGCACTCTGGGAGGCCGAGGCGGGTGGATCATTTGAGCTCAGGAGTTCGAGACCAGCCTGAGCAAGAACAAGACCCCGTCTCTACTAAAAATAGAAAGAAATTATATGGACATATAAAAATATATAGAGAAAAAATTAGCCGGGCATGGTGGCGCATGCCTGTAGTCCCAGGTACTCGGGAGGCTGAGGCGGGAGGATGGCCTGAGCCCAGGAGTTCCAGGCTACAGTGAGCTATGATGATTTCACTGCACTCCAGCCTGGGCAACAGAGTGAGACTTTGTCTCAAAAAATAAATAAAATTTAAAATAAGATATTCACCTCCATTTTACAGATGAGAAAATGAAGCTCAGAGACCTTGAGGGACTTACCCACGGAGTTGCAGCTTGCCCTTAAGCATCAGGGTTTGAACCCCTTCGATGTGAGTCCAGAGCCTTTGTTCTCCATCAGCACTCGTGGGTTCGTCTGGGCCACCCCCAGGAGCTCTAGGTGTTTGGAGAAGAGACTGAAATGAGGGATAGAGTGTGTTACAGGGGACAGGGCATGATTTTCAGTAGGTGTCCCCCAGCTTGGGTGTTCCCCCAGCCTTGAAGCAGAGTCAGCAGGCCCCAGCCAGCCTGAGGGTGGAAGGAAGAGGTCAGCCTCCCTGGGCCGGCTCTCAGGAGGTGTGGAGTGCAGGCCCCATAACTGAGAAACCGTAGGGAAGGACTCTAGCCAGGTCCTTCATAAAGGCCACAGAGACCTGCCAGGGCCACGGTAGGGTGTGTGGTTTTCTCCTAGAGATCCAAGCATAGTAACGCCGCTCAGGCACAGACGGGCAGGAGAGAGGCTCTGTTCCTCCTGGGCTTTGGTCCCCCTGGGCCGTGAGGCAGCACATCTGCATGTCCTCTTACCCTCACGCATTCTCATTAGGAGGTGGGTGTGATCACCCTGTTTTTAGGTTAGAAAAACAAAGCCCTCCAAAGCTGAAGGAGTTATCCACAGGGCAGGGCCAGACTGGACCCCAGCATCTCTGCTCAGGCTCTTTGTCCTGTCAGGGCAGGGGCCCAGTTTAGGGGCCAGCAGGTGTCTAGGAGTAGAGGGGGGTGGGGCCAGGAGCCCATGAGTTCTAGAAGCTGAGGGTCCCCCAGCAGCAGCCGCGTTGCCCGAGCCCCCTGCTGTGCTGCTGTTAGCCTGTCTGCTGTTTCCCCTCGCGTGTGTGCCCAGGCGTGCCTGCTGCCCGCTCCCAGACGTGAGCAGGGCCCCTGCCAGCTTCTCATTGTCTCCTGTGCTTTTTGCCAGCCCAGGCAGTGCCTGACCCGTGACCCAGTGTGCAGAGGAGAAGCCTGGAGTCCCGGGGCCCAGTGGAACCCGCTTCCCCCAAGGAGATCGACCTTTCGGCCCCCAAGGAAGCCCCTTCCAGCTAAGCAGGGTTCTGGCTGGGACACGGAGCAGCTCACCAACTGAGGGGTGTTCACCACAGGGCCAGGCCCTAACACGCCCACTAGTTGTAGTTCAGACTCCTTTTTACATGTGGCAAAGGCACTTTTGATACACACTGTAAGATACTGACACTGTATTTTAGAATCAGAATATGTTTTATAATGTTCACCTCAAGGGCTGGAAAGGTGAAGATGCAGGATTTTGTAGCCGCACATACAGATTCAGGTACTGTTTCGGGGGCAAGTGTGGGTGGGGGAAGGGGCGGGGAGAGCAGAGGCCAATCCAACTTCCGACAAACTCAGGTGAAAGTTGGATTTGAGGATGTGCTTCCAGTGGATTCCAGCGTTAGGCCTGTTGGCGCGCTGTCCGGGAGGAGGGGGCCCTTGGCTGCAGAGAGCAGCTGTCCCTGACCTGGTGCCCAGCTCCGTGTGGAACTCCACCAGGATGGCGTGTGGAGCCCAGGTCTGTGCCTTGGCCCTTGAGTTTGGTTTCGGAGCAACAGTGCATTCGGGAGCACTGAGCCCCAAAACCTGCCCACCAGGTTTCCTCAACAAAGGGTTCTTCTCAGAAAGAAAAATGCAGTTTGCTTTAATTAGAAAAAAAATAAAAAGTACACTTTGAAGGACAGAAAAGGTGAGAGAAGCAACTTCTATTGTATCATAGCAATAAACTCCACACTGGGTAACATCTACCTAAAATCCCTGACTGAATGATTTGTGCTGGGAGCCTCTGCCGCCTGCCGTGGAGCTGCCCTAGGACTTGGGTCTGGTGGTGGGAGGGCAGGCGGGGCACCCCCAGCATCCCTGACCGCCTGCCACCAGCAGGGCCACCATGGCAGGACTTTGGCTTGACTCCAGCCCCAAAGGAGGAGGGGGCTACCAAGCCAGGTGCAGAGTTTGTGGCCCTTTATTTAAGTCATGTTCTCATGATATTCCGCATACAGAAAATGATGTTTAAAAGGAAACAACAACAACAACAAAAACCTCCATCGGATGGAGCCACACTTTAATGAAAATTTGTCTTTGACTATGCTCAGAAAAAAAAAGAATCTTGAATATATTTAGAAGTTGCCGTCTATTTTTAACTAACTCCATATGCTGCCAGTATCAACTTCATGACATTTGCCAAAATGAAATTTTATTTTTGCCTTTATAAGATTTTGTTGGAAAAATGAAATGAATATTTTGCAAGGAAACGTTAATTTAAATAAAAGTGTAATGGTTTGCAAAAACAAATGTGATGCACAGATTAAAATATTAACCTGTTACGTTTCCCGTTTCTTGCTGGTTATATCTCTTTGAGTGGCCTTTGTTAGTTTTTTTCCATTTCTTTGGAAAATCCCCACTGCTAGCTCTCAACCCTGTTCACCTATGTAAAGTTTCTCCTGATAGTTCCTTGACACTTGATTGACTTTGGAGGCCTGGGGCAAGGAGGCCTGTGCTTCTGGGCCCTTGAGTGGGCTTCGGCAGCTGCTCGGGGTGGCCCCCCACCCCACCAAACCCTAGTCGATGAGCTGCCGGGCTCTGGACTCCCGTATGGGGCTGGTTTGGCAGACAGACTGCAATCCAATCCAAGACAGCACAGCGGATGCTACGGGCCCTCTTCCAACCCAGACGCCGCCAGCTCGTTCCAATGAAGCGGGTTAGTGACGGACCATTGCAAACTGGATTTGTATGTAATTCATTTTGACTTGTGATGTGTGCTTAAAACAGAAGGCAGGAGGCCAGTTCGATTTAGAGATGTGTATATTTCCAAGTTTTGTTGTTATGGCAGTTTTTCTTCACTGCCAAGAAGAGCACCCGAGGTTTGGAATGACTTTCCAACTATTTAAATTGGGGAAAGTACATTCCAAGGCATTCTGAACAGGGGATATGACTGCTTTTTAAAATACTGATCTCTTTTTGAATTTTAAAATAAAAAATACTCTCTGGTTTTAAGGATTACTTGGAGATGTCTCCATAACAGATGAAAGAGGGGGGAATGATTCGACAGCTGAGTGCAAAGCCCCCCCTCCCCCGCAAAAAAAACCCCAGGTGGCAGCGCCATGGCGTTCTCTAGACGTTCTCTCACTGAGAGCATGTCAGTGGTTTCCTTACTGTTGGTCTCAGTTTCTGTCTCTCACATACAGTCCTGTGTGAGAAGAAACATGGCAACCCCCTAACCAATTGCTCTTTTCAGAGTGCTCCATCCAGTCGGAGGAGTAGCCTGTTTAATAAGAATTGTGGCCCAAATTTCAGTCTACGGAGAGTGTGACAGGCCCTCAACTCAGACCTGGCGGAGAGCACGCAAGGCCAGAAAAGGCACACTCGAGCTGCATCCTGTGTAGGCATGCAATGTGTCCCTGCCGTCTCAGCCCCTTGAGAGGACTCGCGTCACCTGAGGTAAGATGGGGCCATCCGGGAAAGTACTGGCTGACCAAGGACACTAGGGTGTGGCCCAGCAATTCCGACTTCTCTTCTTTCCAGGAGACCCAGGGCCTGAGCAGTGTTTTAAGCAACGGGATTGCACTTGGTAGGGGGACGTGCATGTGCGTCTGCTGCATCACCTGCTGGCATCATTCACTCCTCGATTCTGCCTTTAAGCCAGGCCCGGGGTGTCTGATTTTAGCAAGAACCAACAAGAACATTTTAGGATCTAGTATAAAACAGGCTGGGAATAACTGCCATGATTCTCGACATGTCCAGGATGTTGTTTAAATGATTACAGTCGTACCTAAGGTTTATGAGTGTGTATGAAATAAAGTGCCCAGGCTAGTGCAGATGCTGCAAACAAGCATTTTGTTTTCTCCCAGCCATTCGCTTTTCAGCCTGCCTTGGTGTCTGGCTGTGGGAGTATAAACGGCAGCCTGGCTCCTTCCACTCCCTCTAATCCCTTGGCTGCCTTCAGGGTCTCCACAATTTTCCCGGCTATTTTTGGTAGCAGCCCAAGGCCAGGGAATCATCTGTCTGCCCAGGTGGCTCCAGGGGCCTGAAGGGGAGGGGCGGGGTGGACGCAGACCTTGGCTCAGCCAGACAAGAGCCCATCTGGGGCTTTGGGAGTTCCCCACAGCCACAGCACAGGACTGCATGGCGAGTCCTTTTGTGTTCTCACCAAGGGTGGGAGAGAAGCAGCAAATTATTTGTCTAATCCACAATCACATTTCTGAGACATGCAGACAAATGTTGTGAGCCCTCTGCTTCCGACTCAGCATCAGACGCTGGGGTGCACGAGGGACTTTGCCCATGTGGGCAGTGCACCATTATGAAAAGAACAAAGAGACCAGGCTGGGGCAGACATGAAAAATGGCAACCCCTCCCGGCCCAGTAAACATGCCATTGCTTTGCCGCCTCTACTCAAAAGGCTACCACTTTCATTGCTCTCCTAGCAAAGAAACCTTTCTTCAGAGCGAGTGGCAGGGTACAAAGGCAGAGTACAAAATGTGTGCACATCACAGTCCCCGCAATTCTGTTTGAACAAGCGTATTGATTGGGTCTGACCCTGTTACATTTTTTCCCTATTATTTGAAAAGGTGCATCTAAGTGTAGTGAATTGAACCAGCGGAGCTGAACTTTCCATGAAAACTTCTCGAGGTATTTCTTTAGTTCAAAGCTTTTGAATTTTAAAGGGCATTTTTAATATGAGTCTGTTGAGTATTCTCTGCCACAACCCAACAAGGGATGTTAAATGCAGATGAGGTGGGAGCAGGCGAGGATGGCAGCGGACAGCGCAGGGGAGGGTGCAGCCGTGGCTGGAGGGCGTGGACCAGCCTGGGAAGAGCCAGGCTTGGGGGAGAGAGGCTGAGCCCCAGGCTTTGGAACAGCACATGCACACCCTAAAAGGGACCTCTCCGAGCACACTAGGGACAGCTTAGTGACAGGGAAGAGGCTTCACAGCTGCGCTTCTCGAAGGCTTGTGTGTGGAGAGGCAGGAAGCACATGCTGAGGAAGAGCTTCTGTCCTTCTGACGGAAGAGGTTTTGTCCTGGTGAACGAGGGCCTCCTTGCTGCTCAGCTGCTCACTGTCTCTCACGCTCTGCCTTAGAGCTGAGATGGAACGAGGGAGGCAAAGTCCCTTGGCTGAGCTCACAGAGTCAGACAGGAAGCTGCTGCAACTGTCTGCAGTCGCACACAGCCCTGGCCCTGTCCTCCGGCCCCTGGGTAGACCTCACTCATCAGTCGCGGATGCTTTCCCCTTGAGCCCTGAGCTGCATCTCAATCCTTAACTGGTTTGATATCTTTGGACGTTTTGCTAGTTGTTTGGGCCATAGCAGTGGTCCCTTTTGCCATTCTGGCCCACGGCCCTGGAACTATCCACCAAGTCTCATTCCCTACACAAAGAGGGAGGCTCTCACCACCGGCTGAAGGGCACAGCTCCTTTTAACTGAGCTGGCTCATCGCTGGTCTGAGTTGCTGTTGCCTCCACAGGCCTCTTAGACCTAGAAAGCACCCCTTCCTAGACATAGAATTTGGGTTCAGAGGCAGAATCATCCCTGGGAGGAGCTGGAGAATCGGATCCTTGATGGAGAGCTCCCAAGGCGTGCGCATGTCGGCAAAATCCTTTCGATGTCTTTGCCAAATCTCCAGCCTGGAAGGCATTGGCCTGGGAGAGTCACAATCAGAATGACAGTAAAAAGCAGTAGTTCCCTGAGTCCATCTCTGCCCACAATTGTGGGGACACCAGCCCGCTTCAAAGTCCTTCCTTGTTCTGGGAGCCCCCAAGGCTGCTCTGAGATGTGTTTTCTTGGCCATCGCTTTCAGGCCTTCCTGCTGGTACTTGTGTTTGTTGGGGCCACACTAGCTGGTGGGCACAAAGGAGGTCCCAATGACAGTAATAACACAGATTTTATGGCCTCCGCCCCGTTCTGCTCACCACAGCAGTCTCCCCTGGGCATTCCTGGAAGTTTGCAGACATAAACAGGTTGGGTGTGGCGCCACAGATATGCAAACATCAGCTGGTCTGGCTTACTACTGAGGCCAGAGTGGCCTGGGCATCAGTAGGTGCCAATGGCCACTCAAGCTTGGATAATAACTTAAGGCCTCAGGCATTAACTATTTTAGAGGAAAACTGATTAAGCAAAGGGAGACAGTCTCCTTGCAAACTGGCAATTGCTTAGAGCATAAGCTTCACAACACGGGATGGTTTCCGTGGACCTTACCCACAAGAGAACCGTGATGCTATGTCTGCCTGCATGCACCTGTCTCACGAGCCAGCCTGTGCACTCCTTGAGGGCCTCCTTTTGCTCAGTGCCCGGCTTATCACAGACACTTGCGGACTGCTCAGGGGATGTGAGATTGGAGCGGGCGGGTGTGCTATGGCGTCTGCCTCCCACTTCCCCATTTCTCACTGTTCTAGGAGGGCTGGCCCTGGGGTGACAGTGCAGAAGGCCAGAGAAGGCTCTGCAGAGTGAGCCGATGGTGAGGATGGTGAGCTGCACGGTGAACAAGCAGCAGCCTAGAGTGGATGCCCTGAGCTTGGTGCTTGGGTCTGGGGATGCGCAGTCATGGTTACACTCCAGCATCTCTTCCCTCTCCCTGAAACTTGCCCACCGCTGATGAATCTAGTTCATACTTGAAGCTCCACTAACATCAGGTCAGGATAGTTTCCCAGGTTATTATTATAGCTAATAATAAGGCTGATTACAGTTAGTAAGTGCTTACTCTGTATCAGACACTTTGTGTCACACTCGGCGGCAGGTACAGCTACTACTTGTGAATTGCAGCGTGCTTCTCCACATCCTCTGGCCCCTTATCCCCAGACAAGGCCACATGTCCAGCTCTTGTCCGTGGGCTGCACGTGGAAGTGGTATGTGTCATTTCTGGGCTGAGCATTTAAGAGCCAGTGCACTCTCTCCAGCTGTCTCTTTCCCTGCAGTGACCACCTAGAGGCCACATATTCCAGATGGTGGATCCACAAGGTGTAAACTGACTAGTTCTAACTCTCCACTTTGGAAGGCAACTGCCTGGGAGAGGCTGCAAGGCCCAAAGCTAACTTTACATGAGTGAGAAATAAACTCTGATATATTCACTCCTGGGATTTTAGGGTTTATTTTCTACTATAGCATAATCTAGATTACCCAGACCGTAGGTATTATTAATATTATTCCCATATTATAGATGAGAAAACTGAGGCACAATGGTTCCATGACTAGTAAGTGACTGAGTTGAAATTTGAGCTTGTATCTACCTGACTCTAGAGAGCTTTTAATGGCTGCTGTTACCTTCAGAAGAAGAAAAGAGAAGAGCTCTCTGGGGACTTCCAGGAAGATTTTGCTGGGGAAAAGGGAAAACAGTCCTATAGACCTGGATTCCGGGTCCCTTGAAATAGAATCACCTCCTATGAAATCGATCAGGACAGCCTGGAGAGAAACCTGTGGGAAAGTGCCTAACGCTGTGCCTAGTGTGTAGTAGGTGCTCAGTGAATGGAAGCCGCCTCCACGGCTGTGATCGGACATCGAGCATTGCCTGGGGAAAAGTGTTGCTTTGGCATATGTGACCCAGCCATAGGTCCCTGGGCTTTAGGGCTCAGAAACTAGATTTGTCAGCCCTAACAGTGGGACTGTTGCTGAGGGCTACAGTCACGTCAGCCCGGTTGGGAGATGGAGAAAATTGGGTGAGAACCCAAGTGCCAGGCAGACTGGTACTCACTGATAGCACCACCACAGCCCCTACCGTGGGGGGCCACGTCTTCCTTGGAAGGTTCCCTGGCAGTCTCTGGACTACAGAGTCCTAGTGTCATTGAGCTGTCACCTCCATTGCAGGGTACCTATGCCCCACAGACAGGGTGCCTACATTTCCAGCCCAGGGCAGAACAAGATGGCACTGCACCTCAGGTGGCCCCTTTCTGTGGGACTGTGACTGGCCATCCTCTCAGTGGTGGGTTGATGCCGTGGAAAGGAGGCAGTTTAGTGCAGAAGTTACAAGCACAGGCTCTGGAGCCAGGCTGCCTGGAATCCGGTCCTGGTCTGCCAGCCCTGTGACCTTGGGCAAGTTACTGCCCCTCTACATGCCTCAGTTTCCTCATCTGCAAAATAAGGATTATATTCATACCTACCTCAGTTGAGTCGTGAGGATTAAATGAGTTAGTACATAGAAAATGCTGAGAATGGTTCCCAGCCCTATATGAGGAATAGAAAAAAAATCCACGTATAAGTTACAGTTTATGTGCATTTAAGCTAAAGTCATTTAACACTCTTATTCTTTCATTTATTATTTGTATACTTATTTATTGCTGGTTTCCCTCATAAGAACATAAGCTCCATTAGAGCAAGGACTTTATCTTGTTCGTGTCCCAAGTGCCCAGAGCAATATCTGCCACAAATAAGATGCTAAGAAATGACTTGTTGTTCAGTGAATGAATGAATGAAGCACAGGCCTGTTGGCCAGGGAGCCTTCTCTCTTTATCAGATGGCTTTGCCTGCTCTGCTCTGTTATGTGTTTTATACTGTAGCCCCCTGAGAGCATCCCTAGTTCCCTTGTTTTTAAGTTCCTTGAGTAGTAGGGAGGAGCAGGGTTTATGGAATTCAAATCCACCCTTATTATCTCTGTGACCCTGGGCAAGTCACTTGACCTTCCTAAGCTTCCTCATCTGAATATTAGTAATAATAGCACCTCCCTTGCATGGTTCATTGTGAGGACTAAATGAGATAAACCTTTCACACAGTGCCTGGCTTGAGAGCACTCAATAAATGGTCGCCGTGCTGGTTTTGCCCTTATATATGATCCTTGTTATGAACAGCTGGGCTTGAGGTGCTTCTTCCACATTTGAACCCCCTCTCCTTTCCCTGACTGGGCAGGATAAACAGGACTGGGGTTATCTGCTGTCCTCCCACCCCAGTCTTCTGCCCTCCACCCTCTGCCATTTCAGATGGTCACCAGTAGTGGGTACAGCAACCGCCCAGGGCCTTTGAAGTTGGGGTTCGCGAGCCTGGGCCATGCCACGCTGCCTCCCTGAGCTCTCCAGGTGCTGAGGATGGGCAAGTCCTCGGAGGCTGTCTCCGGCAGCCCTGCGGCTGTCCACCCAACATCACATCAACCTGTGCACGTCCCTTTGATGTCAGTCCCCAAACTGAAGCCTCATGCCCTGTTCTGAGAACCTGGGCTTTGAAGTTGGCCTATAAACTGAGCTTTCAGGAAAAAAAGTTGTCTGTTGTGCCTCAGAGCACGGCTGGGTCCTGTAAAGGCACGTGGAATGCCGTGAACACCTGATAAATAATTCTTTCTGGGCCCAAGAAAAATTCGTTCCATTTAAAGGAGAGGAAAATTCCCTTGACCTTTTCATTGAAGTTGAGGGGGAGGGGCGGGGGTGGTGAGGGAGGGTTGTTGTGTCTTCTCACTAAAGCCACAGGAGGCAGGCAGGTTGTCTCTGAGAGCTGAGCTGGTGACTGCTCCAAAAGGGCTCCCTATCCCTGACTCCTGGCCCCAGGTCCCCTCAGCCAACCCCGCTCCCCCTCACACTCCCTGCCTGCCACCATAATCCAGGGAGAAGAGGGGGCCCTTTCACAAGAAGAGAGGCCTCTGCCCCCCACAGGCCAAACCCTGTTGGAAACGGCAGGGCTCTGTGGCCTTTTCCTTCTAGTGTCTGGCATGGACAGGGGTGAGTCAAATACAAATACGCCTGGGATTTCCCACCTGAAGGAGCCCAGAAAACAGATACTGGTTGACGTTCACTGAGCACTTGCTCTGCCAGGCCCTGGCTGGGCCCCCTTTTTGTGCACGCCTGGCTGATAGGATGTGGGTTTGTGTGTAGTTTTCTGAAAACTTTCTTTATGGCAAAAGATAACATAGATATAGAAGCTACACAAAATAACAATGTAGAGCTCAGTGAGCAATCAGAAAGCAAATACCTGTGTAACCAGACTTCGGTCAAGAAACAAAAAGTTTGCCAGGACGTGGCAGCCTGTTCCTGCCCCTTCTCACTTAGTGGGCGCTCCACTCCTGCGAAGGGTACCCACTCTCCTGACTTTCATGGTAACTACTTACGGACTTTTCTTTGGAGTTTTACTATCTAAGCAGTCATCGCCAAATACAATAGCTTAGTTTGATTTGTTTTCTGAAATGTGTACAAATAATAAAGAACACACTCCTTTGTGTATATCTGTTTTTCATTAAACATTGCGTTAGTGATATCCATCCATGTTGCATGTAACTATGTTTCACTTGTTTCCACTATTGGATAGTATTCCAGTGTATGCATGTTCAACAATTATTTATCTATTCTGCTGTTGAAGGACATTTGGGCTTTTCCAGTTCAGAGCTATTACAAATAATGTTGCTATAAACATTTTTACACACATCTCTTGGTACATGTGCACTACTAATTTCTTTTGGTATATACCTAGGTGTATAGTTGCTAAGTCATAGGACAAACATATCTTTAAAATGCCAAACTGTTTTCCAAAATTATAGTTCTCTTTTGTTTCCACCACCCATGTGAGAGTTGCTGTCCATCCCCATGGTGGGGTGCATCCCCAGTGAGCCTCGCGTCTTGGTAATCCCTCTCCTTATGTGGGGGCTGCAGTTAGTGACTTGCTTCCGCTGCACAGGATGTGACAGAAGACAATGGGATGTCACTTCCAAGATGAGGTTACAAAAAGACCATGGCTTCCGTCTTGGGTACCCACCCCTGCATTCTTACTTGCTTAACTGTGAGGGAAGCCACGTGTGAGCTAACCTGTGCAGGGCCTACCCAGCAAGGAGAGGATGTCTGACCCACAACTAGTGAGGACCTGTGGCCTGCACAACCACATGGGTGAGCTTGCAAGTGGATCCTCCCACAGTCAAATCTTGACTGACTGCAGCCCTAGGTCGCCCCTGGATCACAGCCTTGTGACAGAGCCCTGAGCCAAAGATACCAGCTGAGCCCAAATTCTCGAGCAATGGGGAACTGTGAGTTGATAAGTGTTTGTTGTTTTAAGCCATTAAATTTTAGACTAGTTTGTTACACACGGATGGGCAATTAATATGCTCACCAAAACCTTTCGTTGGTGTTCTAAAATCCTAGCCATTTTGATGAGTACGAGGTAAGTTCGATTAGCATGTTCCTGGTCACTGGTGATGCTGAGCACCTTTTTAAATGTTCATTGACCATTTGGATTTCCTTTTTTGTAAAGAAGCACCTGTCAGGTCTCTTGCCATTGTTCTGTTAGATTGTGTATATTTTTCTTAGCGATTTGTAGGGATTCTGGATTTGTAGGGTAGCCTGGGGTACCCCCAGAAAACAGAGCCTGAGGCAAGGGCTTGCAGGCAGGTAGTCTATTTGGGAAATATCCTAGGGAATAGAAAGAGAAAGGAAAGGAGGGGAAACAGAAGGATACCTTTTCAAATTGGTCACTGTTGTGGGAAACTGGGGCTCAATCATTGAGACCTTCTGAAGGGCCATGTAAAATGCACTTCAAAATTATCCACCTGAGATATGAAAGAGGGGAGCATTTATCCTCTTGCTCAGGGGCCCCCATTGACCAAAGGGGGCCCTGTGGAGTGTTAAGCCCCTCAATTTTCCAGATCACACACTTGAGTGATTCCCACATGAACCCCACACAGGGGCAGCTGAGAAGCCCTGGGGCAGAGTGAGAGGGGTAGCGAAACTTCCATCCGGCGGTGGTAATAGCAGTAACAGAGTAAAGCGTGGGCTGAGAGGATGTGAGGTGGAGCACGAGAAGGCTCTACCGCGCGGCCTTTATGGATTATATTCATTGCACATATCTTCTCCCACTCTGTGGCTTGCTCTTTCACTCTCTTCATGGTCCTGATGAATAGACATTACTGATTTTCAGGTGGTCAAGTTTGTAAACTTTTCCTTTGTAGTTTTTTGCATCCTGTTTAAAAAGTCTTCCTATACTTAAGTCATAAAAATGTTGTCCTATGGTATTTTCTAGGAGCTTCATTTGTTTTGTCTTTCACAGGTCTACAATTCACTTGGGATAGATTTTTAGGTAAGGTGTGAAGTGGTCACCAGGTTTCGTTTCTTCCATATCGCCATAGATAACCAACTTACTGAAGGATCAATCGTTTCCAACTGCTGTACAGTACCATCTTTGTCATTAATCAAGTATCTGTATGTGTGAATCTATTTTGGGGCTTTTTTTTCTATTCTGTTGTCTATCTTTCTAGTGTGCCAATATCACAGTATTTTAATTACTGGAGCTTCACTGTAAATTTTGACACCCAGAAAAGCAAGGCTTCTATTTTATTCTTCATAAGTGTCTTGGCTATTTTGGTCTTTTGCATTTCCATATAAGTTTTATTTTGTTTTTATTTTTTTGATACAGAGTCTTGCTCTGTCGCCCAGGCTACAGTGCTGTGGCATCAGCCTAGCTCACAGCAACCTCAAACTTGGGGGTTCAAGGGATCCTCCTGCCTCAGCCTCCCTAGTAGCTGGGACTACAGGTGCACACCACCATACCTGGCTAATTTTTCGTTTGTTTTTTTTTTAAATAGAGATGGGGGTTTTGCTGCTCAGGCTGGTCTTGAACTGCTGAGCTCAAGTGATCCTTCCACCTCAGCCACCCAGAGTGCTAGGACTACAGGTGTGAGCCACCATTCCTGGCCTTTGGATTTTTTTTTTTTAATTGAGCTGCATTCCATGTAGATTACTTCAGGCAGAACTGCCTCTCTTCTAATTCATGAACATGATCTATCCATTTATCTAGGCCTTTACAATTTTCTCTTCAAAACGTTTTATAGGAAAAAAACATCCTGCTTCTCGCAATGGTGGACAAGTTTGCTTTGAACCAACTTTCCCACTGAGAACAAGTAGAAAAGCAGGCTAAAATAGAAAAAACATGTTTGAAGCATTGGAGAGCTATCAAGGCAGTGAAATCTCTGGAGCCATGATCCAGAGGAAAGGAGGAAAGGTAGGGTGAGCCAGCTCAGCTTTTGGTACCACTTTTCCCTGCAGGTGGATTGTCCACCCTGAAAGCTGTGGCTGGGAGCCTGAGAAGCTGTTTAGCATTTTTTAGTCTCCAAGCAGCTATTCTTTGATAGACTCCTATAGTCTTACCCTGCTCGTATGCAGCTTGGGAGTCAGCCAAGGACCCAAAGGAGTGTCTTTGTAAAGGTTTGGGGGTCTCTAACGTTCCCCCATCTCCAGTACTCTTTCTTCCAAATCCTATTCACCTCCACAGCCCCGAATGTTGTTTCTTCCACCAAGCAAGATCGCTACTTGTGTTTGGGCTTGTTTCCTTCACCATGGGATGGAGTGACCTAAGAGAGACATCTGGGTTGAATGTGGGACTCGCCTTGTGTGCTTCCCTCCTCTTAGATCGTAAGCCCTGTGTGGGTTGGCCAACACAAATTTCTTTGCCTTTATTCCTGAAGGGAATTTTCACTAGGTATAGGATTCTGAGTTGGCGTTATGTTACTTTTTCAGTGCTTTGAATCACTATGTAGTCTTCTGGCTTCTTTTCTGTTGAGAAGTCAATTGTCTTATTTTTGTTCCCTTAAAGATAGTGTGTTTTGCTTTCTCTGCCATACTTACTCTTCTTCTTCTCTTTGGTTCAAGGCACTTTTGCTATAACATACCTAGCTGTGATTTTTTTTGGGGGGGTGGTCTTTCTTCTGTTTGGCCTTTGTAGGGACTCTCAAATCTGTGGGTGGGTGTCTTTTGTCAGTTTGGGAAGATTCTCATCCATATCTCTTTAAAAATAGATTTTCCCTATACTGTCCTTTCTCTTTCAGGGACTCCCAATTATATGAATATTGGCCCTTTTTACTCTCTCCTCTATTTCCCACTCCTAGGAAACAATACATTATGCAAAACTCCATTACATCCTTATGAAGATTTGACAAATCAATTAATTAGGCTTTTCTCAGGTGCCTCTGCCACTCTAATTCTCCTGTACTCTGAAGCAGTGTCTAACTCTCACATCCACAGTGTCAAAACCTACCAACGTTCCCAGAATTTGAACAGTCACCTTTTGTTTCAAGGACATAGGACAAAAGATGTGGAGAATTTTCCTCATCACCTCCTCAGTGCCAGATCCTGAGTGATAGGCACCCATGTGCTCGTTGATAAACACGGATGTATTTGTGATATGCAGGGCCCTTTAAAGCATGGGCCCCCAAGGCAGAAGCCCATCTTACCTGGGTCCAAGGTAGTGTTTCTCAATCTCAACATTATTGACATTTGGGCCAGTTAACTCTTTGTTGTGTGGGTCTGTCTTGTACATTAGAGGATGGTTAGCAGCATCCCCGGCCTCGTTATAACCACTAGATGCCAGTAGCACCTCCCCATTGTGACAAACAAAAATATCCTCAAACGTTGTCAAATGTTACTTGATCAGGGGTGGGAGGTGGTGTTGCAAAATCACTTCTGGTTGCAAGAAAGACCCACATGAAAAAGTTCCCCTTGGAACTTAATATCAAGAATTAGTGTGCTTGATAAAAGAAAGCCCATCACGAGTTTAAGCAGAGATGTGGGTTATAATGAGTGGTGTGTTTTTCTTTGGCTTTGGCTGTTTGGAAGCTCAAAGCTGATTTTCATGTTTACTACATTAACTATGCCTCAATTTTCAGGACTGATCTTTTATTTCTAATATAACAATTATTTTGGAAATGGCTTCACATAGTTTGAAGAGATTGGCAGGCAAAATGTTGCCATATGAAACTCAGCCTTAGGAGGCAACATCCTGGTACTGGTAACAGCACAAGAGGCTCCATTTTCAGTGGTGCAAGTTAGGCTCCCTGAAGCAGCTTTGAGGGCAGAGAACAGAAGTTGTAGGAGCTGGAGAAAACAGGGAAGGCATTGTTCAGTAATGCTGGGCATACCTTGCAGGGAGCATGCAAGAGGTATTCCTTTGGTTTTTCCTGTGCCAGAAATAATTGTGGGATGCTTTCTGAGAGTTGGATGGGGAGCTGAAGTACAGAAATCAAGCCAGTGGGGGTTCAAGCCATAGTAATTTGGGTGTTAAAGTTAATGTGTACTTCCAGTTTGGAGACAGAAGAATGAAGTCATTTCTCTCTTTTGGAAATCACCCAAAAGCAAAAAGGAGAATGAGAAACAGAAGTGCAAACTCCAGCTTCAACAAAACTAGGAGACATCTGAAACTCTTAACTCTAAATTGAGTGAAAGAGTTGAAAAAGTAGTGCATATTGAATGAGAGAGCACAGATGGCTGTTTTTGCAGGATCTGAGAAAGTCAGACAGAGTGTCTTCTTAAAGGTGAGGCTATTTGCAGGACCAGTCTGTCAAAGTGGCAGAAGGGACAAAAAGAGAAACCTGGTATTCTGAACAGCTCTAGAACATCTGATCTTCACTGGCAGGACTACAAAGGTTCACACATATGATCCTGAATCATTAAAGAAATTTCTGCTAGCCTGGATCCTCCCCAGTATGAAAATCCTACAAATACCTCGGAGGAACCTCATTTAAAGATGAGTCATCAGTTTTCCTCATCTAGGTATATGGCGATTCCATTCTCCCAAGAGCTCATTCTGGACTCCTCTCTCACATGCTACATCCAATCTTTAAGCAAATACTGTTGGCTCTATTTTCAAAATATATCCAGAATCCATTTCTCACTACTCCCATTATTAGCACCCTAGTCCAAACCCTTGTGGCTCACCTAGAATACTGCCATAATTTCATAACCGTGCTCTCCATTTTCACAGTTGGCTCCCTACAGTATTTTTTTTTTTTTTTTTGAGACAGTCTTGCTCTCTTGCCTGAACTAGAGTATGGTGGTGGGAGCCTGGCTCATAGCAACCTCAAATTCCTGGGCTCAAACGAACCTCCTGCCTCAGCCTTCCAAGTATCTGGACTATAGGCGAGCACCACCACGCCTGGCTAATTTTTTCTATTTTTAGTTGAGACAGATCTAATTTCTTCAATTTTTAGTAGAGATGTGGTCCCACTCTTGCTTAGGCTGGTCTCGAACTCCTGACCTCAAGCAATCCTCCTGCCTCAACCTCCCAGAGTGCTAGGAATACTTGTGTGAGCCACCGCACCCGGTCTCCCTACAGTATTTTTAACACAGCTGCCTAAGCACTATTAATTAGATTATGTCACTGTAATTAGAAACTCTCTAAGGTCTTCTCATTCTCCTCAGAGTAAAATCCATAGTTCATATCATGGCTCTAATGATCTTAATTCCTGCTTGCTATCTCTCTTAACTTATCTCAAACCCTCTGCTGTCCCTAGCTTATTCTATTGATTTCATTGCATCTTTACCTTGTTTTAATATTTATCACCATCTGATATATTTGTGTCTCCCCCTCCATTAGAATGTAAGGTTCGTTAAAGCAGGGCCTGATTTTGTTCAGTGCTGGACTACTAGTGCCTAATGGTGCCTGGCACACAGCAGGTACTCAATAAATATTTGCAGTTGATCAAACAATTAAAAATAAAAACTACCACAGGCTCTGTATGATACTACAATAGAGAGAAAAAATAAATGGCAGAGGAAGAACACTCTCCAGAAAAATACTGCCTCAAAATATTTGAAAATTATGAAACATTTCACAATGACTTTAATATCTTAATGGAAGATTCATTTCTATAATAGTACACATCAGAAATAAAAGATATGACAGAACAAAAAATGAAGTATGAGCTGGCAGGACTCAGGGGAAAAATTTAAAAATAATCATAAAAATGAAAAAATTAGGATGATAGAGTATACAGTGCTTGAATTTCAATAAGGGGAATAGAGGAATAGGAGTTATGAAAATAAAGAAAAATGACATGGGGATAGAAGATGCAGCATGCACATAATTGGAGTTCCTAAAGGAGAAAACTTCCATTTTCTATTTTTATTGACGAAAGCACTGAGAAACCTTGCTCACATGAAAAAAGCCAATAGTAGGTTTTAGAAACTTCACTCAATCCTCTGAACTCTTTTAGGCCAAAAATCATAGTGATCTTTCATCAAAATTTATTTTTAATAAATCAGGGGATAATTCAGTTCTCTACCAGTTTCATTAAAGGCATTTAACTGGAAACCATCTAACTTGATTCACTTAGGCCTCAACATCAACAATGTTTCATGAAGATGGAAGAATTTACAAAAAATGATTTAAAAAGAATGTTTCAAATTGTCCCTTTGTTTGGAGGCTTGAAAGAGAATTTTATTCCCAGCACAATTCCACACAGGTTTGGCATGGCAGAGAAACACTGCCCTTCCCTCCTCTAATGGGAGACAGGCTGTGAAAGTAAAGGTAGTTGTTTCAAGGGAGATCAATTTAGGGACAAGTACATATGGACATAAAGGATAGGGAAGTTCTCTTTTGAACCCTTCATGTACTCCAGGAGGGTGTACATTCTACTGATTAACAATGTCAACTACTGCTAACGAGTCAAGTAAGGAAAAGAACTGAAAAGGATCTGTCTTAGGAAAATCAGAATCACTGACTTGACGGAAGTAGTTTTCAGCGCATTTGTGTCAAGGGTGGGTAAAAGCCATATTGGAATAAATTGAGGAGGCAGGGGATGCAAGGGAGGGAAATAGACGCAGTAATAGAAACAAGTTATTAAAATTGTATATAGGTGTGGAAAGGATTACAGCTAAAGTATGTGGTACCTAGGAGCAATTAAAAAAAAAGATGTTAAATACTTGAACAAATGTTGACAGAAAAGGGTCAAAAGATTTGAGAGGAAGGCTCAAGGGAAGATAATCACTAGGTGCAAAGGATTAACAGTAGCCAGCACTTACTGATATTACCTATCTATGCACTAAAGCTTTTTGCTCATTTTATCTAATTCTCACAATAACCATACAAGGTGGTTACTGTTGCTGTCTTCATTTTACTGATCCAGAAAGGAGACCCAGAGAGACCAAGTTACGCTCTAGGTCACTCAGTTTATCATTGAGGTGGTAAAGTTGGGATGTGCCCTAGAGCACAGTGGAATACTTGTCCATGGCTCTGGATTTAGTTGGTGAAGTTCAGGGAATTTCTGCCTGAAGACCTCTACTTTTATATAAGACAGAAGGCAAGGGCATGTTAAGAATGAAAGAAAAGAAGGGTAACAAGGTTCAGAGTGGAGATTTTAAACAGTAAAGGAGAATGGGAGAAAAGTTGACTAGAGAAAATAGGGATTACAGGCAGTGTTAGGTCAGTTAAAACCAATTTTTACTAACAAAAGATTTGTGCACTTGGTGTTCTTTCTCCAGGAATAATTTGGAAGGGGTTGGATACTTCCTAGAATTTTTCCATAAGATATGACATTACGAAGGGTTATCTGGAGGACAGACAACCATGATACTGAACTGATATACATCAATAAGTCTAGACAGGGTTTATGAAGCAGGTGAAAACAGCCTATGACCTTATTTGGAGCTGATGTAAAGGAACAGTCAGTCAAAAGTGAGATTTTTAGTGATTTCAGAAGTAGTTTCTGGGTATTCAAAATATAGAGGATATGGCCATAGTGGAGAGAAGTGATGTAACTAACACTCTATGTGTAAGTAGTAATTGAAGCTAACCAGGTAGCTGAAATGTCCTCAAAATTTACTCAAAGAATGTGACCTATTTTTCTGCTGTCAAACTGTGGTTTACTTATTCGACTTTTTTCTGTACTTTCAATTCTCCCAGATTTTAAAAGTTATACTTGAGGACTTTGAACCCAATATAAGCATTGCAATCTGTTCCTGAATACACTGTCAATAAAAAGACTGTGAGACCACTGGTATAGGTAAATACTCGAATATAGGTAAACACTTGAAAGAAGTGCATTTCAGGTATGCAATTATCAATGATACGGAAAAGCTGCCACTAAATTTTCCACTGAATAGTATGTTTTACCACTGATTCTTTTGTAGTAGGGATAAAGATGGCATGACATCAGTCTTCTTTTAATGTTATTTTTCCACTTTGATAAGAAAAAAACCCCCAATGTTTATGCTTAAAAGACACCATGATGTTTAATGTGGTGCTGGGACACTAGGCCACATGGATCAACAGATCTAAATTTATTACAACCCTGAACTTTGTTAGTGTCCAATACATGAATAATTGAAATCAGAATTTCTCTAATTAGAGATGAAGAAAAAAGTCTTCTAGTATAGTTATTTAGAAGACGGTGTTTCTATTTACATTATCGGAACCAAGACTTAACAACCCTGCATATTTAAACAACGAACTGATGAAAATACTCACTTTTTAAAACATAATACTATTCTCTCTCTCTCTCCCTCTTCCATTCTTAAACATAAATCAGTCTTCACTTTCTACTTAAATTGCAATGAGCAACTCCACAAACTAGGTATTTGAAAATCAGTGGGCAAACTAAAATTGTTAAATCCAAACTTCTTTAAACCAAGTTATTTCTTAAATGTCACACACATTTTCAACCACCCACTGACTCAATATTTTACTACAGAGTAGCACCTATTTTAAAACAATGTGAGAAACTAAAAAAAACAAAAACAAAACTTGAGGGTTTGATGTGAAAAACACTGCAAGATGGAGTCTATCAACCAGAAACCACCTGTTCTAGTTGCTACACTCCTAATGCACTCTTAATTTCAAAACATAGGAATAATTTTTTAACAACCCAACACAGCGAACACCTAAGTATCTAGATGTGTAACAGTTCAGCTCACAGGCTTGACTCAAGACTTTGAACTTATTACTTAGAAAGATTAAGATTTTGGACCCAATTAATCAAAGATCCACTGACAAACCCATAATGCAGTTTGCGTTAATCGGCTGTACAAATCAACCACGTAACAGAGAGTCAGGTGATTCTAATCTCAGTCCAACAGAAGCAGCAATAAAATTAGAAAGTAGTATTTCTTTTTAGTAATTAATCAATATAACAGCACTGGGATAAAATGAAGAGAATTTCTTATTTCAGCTTCTTGTTCAATAAACTTGTTCCTCATTTTTAGATGAGGATAAAGGTATCACAACCAAATATGGGAAATTGCTTTCTCTTTATTTAGACTTTCGGGACAAAACTAACTTTGGTCACATATTATCTAAAAAAAAAAAAAAAAAAAAAACCAAACCAGTTTTACATATTTTTAAATAGATAGGACTAAATGACTACAGAATTAACTTCTTCTGTAAAAACTGGCCAAATTTTTATCAAAAACCTAACAAAATGTAATTCAAATTACATAAAGACTGCTTGGGATCATAACATTCCAAATATATGACAGTTGTTACACCATCCTAATAGGTGTGAAAGTACTTGCTCTCATGTTGCTTTGGTCCAAAGAGAAGAGCTGAGTAAGATGAAACTATCTAATCTTTTGCTAACATTAATTGTGATTGGCAGCAGAAATATCCAGGATGAATAGTTCTACTATAACAAAGGATAATTAAAGAGTATTTCTAATGAACATATCACAGTATCAAATTTTTATAAGAGAAAAATATGAAGGAACAAAAATGATAAAATAGCTACCACAAACAAAAAGAAGGGTCTCCCCCATAACTGCATCTGAAGAGGTAATAAGGTGAGATTAGAGGGTTGATGATGCTAATATGAAAGGAAGTTGAGTACTGTATTTATTTCTTATTTTATACAACTCTTACTCTTTACAAAAAGGTTATAGTCATGCCCATAAAAGTGTAACCAATGGCATTTGAAAGCAAACACTCTTTGTAATTATTTAAAAGGGCCTTTTTAAAAATTATAATACAAAGGTCTGTGCTCTATAAGCAGTCCTCCACTGTGCATTATAACAATAAGGCTTACTTTTAATACAAAGACTGAGTGTTTGGGAGTTATGAACCACTGGATTTAACAAACATCATTTTATAGTTGCTTTTTGCATCTTTTTTGTTTTTGGGATCCTCCACCTCATCAGGGTGCTCAGTAGCTTGGAGTTCTTCAGCAGATTCTTCCTTCTCTGACTCTGAATCACTTTCAGAGTCATCTGGACTTTCAGGATCAGGTGAATCATCATCATCATCGTCATCATCTCCAGCCACATCACCTTCTCCATCATGATCTTCTACCTAAAACATCAATTAACAGACTCTTTTAAAAATAAACAAATTAGCCAGTATAAAAACTGAGAAAGACCCCGATTTTTACCAAGCTTAAGAACGGTCCACTTTGTTTTAAGACTATATTATAATCAGAGACTGCTGAGGGAAGAACTGAAGACTGAGGAATCAGGCATTTCATGTGTTTTATACTTGAGACTGCAGAAGGATTTTAAGAAAGAGCTCTGAAGACCACTCACTTGTTTCCCCATCCTCCTAGTTTGAAAACCATTGTTCTCTTCCTGAAATAATATTTTTTAAATAAATAAGGCAAGTTAACCACTAATCTTTATGTGGAAATCAACTATCAATGTTTTGCCTATTACATTACTTGGAGTAAACAGTGGTTACACATTAATTTGTAATGTGAAGAGATCACCTAGGAAACAACAGAGAAAGAACTCTCCTACACTCAATCTTAGCCAACAGGCTAAGAAGTGATGAAAAGAACTCTCCTTAACCAGTATTTTAACCTTATATGAAATAGTTCATCTAACTTGTGAACATGTTGTTCATGCCTATTAAAAATGTGCTCTAATGATTAAGCAGAATTTACATTAAGCTGGTATTAGAAAAATCTATTTTTAAACCCTTAAAAACATCTCTTCTGATTATCTACAGGGACTCAGTAGGGCATATAAAAATATTTTAAGTAACTGTATAAAAAGAGCTGTATACATAGGATTCTTGATTGCTAGAGTAATCTAACAAAAATAAACGGTATCAAATTGAAAATTATCTTCCCAGTAAATGAAAATAAGTTAATTACTACCTCACTGAAGCCAAGTCCACAATGTCGTCGATATCTTCCTGATAATTTACTGTCCATACTTTGTTGATATTGAGACTCCAGTTCTTCATTAATTTTCTTGTCTTCTTCCCCTGCATGTCCAGTGTACTTTGGTTATGTTTAGTCGAATTAATAAAAACATTTGATTACACAAAAAAACCCATAATATAGATGCTATTATATTCAGGGCTGATTTCTCTATGACTAATTTTACAATGAATTTTGTGAATAAGTTTTTATATCACAGATGGTTACCTAATAGACAATAAAAATAATTTCTATGTGATAATTCAAACAAAAAAGTCTCAGAAAGAACTGCCTCAAGTTAAGATAAATGTTAATTTACTAAGCACTTTGGCTATTAAATGTTTTAGCTTATTTATAGTAGAACAAATCAATGTTCTCCTTAAAGTTTTCTCCTAGTCACCTAAAAAAACTCCTGCAACAAACAAAAGCATCTGACTTTGAACAGAAATAGTGAAAAAAGGCAGGCAATTCTGTTCAGAGAATGGCTAAATAAAATGATCCTGTAATGGCTCTCCTTTCTGCCTTTCTTTGCATATCAAGTTTACTGAAACAACAGTAACTTAAAAAAAAAATTTGTTATTATGCAGCATTTGAGATATATATGTTATATATATATACATATTCTGTTGCATCCAAGTTATAAAGCAGAATACTAAACAACTACTAAACCTACCACTTAAGAACGAGAACATTACCAAGACCACTGGAGCTTCCGGTGCACGATTTTTTATTTTTGGAGACAGGGTCTCTGCTCTGTTCCCCAGGGCGGAGGGCAGTGCTATCATCATCGCTCACTCCAGTCTCAAACTTCCAGGCTCAAGTGAGGTGCGCACCACCATGCCTAGCTAATTTTTAAAAGACTTTTTATAGAGATGAGGTCTGGCTACACATTGCCCAGGCTTGTCTCAAACTTCTGACCTCAAGCAATTCTCCTGCCTCAGCCTCCCAAGGTGCTGGGATTACAGGCATGAGCCACTGCTCTTGGCCTATATTTTAATTTGTAAAATACAAATATAAAAAGGGAATTTCAGATTTAATTACAAAGGGTGGTATTTGCTTTATTTTTAAAGTTCCCAATTTTAAAAGAGTAAATGCAACAGCTGAAATATTTTTCCATTCTGCAAAGCTCAGGGATACTTTGTGCCTTATGCAGCTATGCAGCGAGGCAAATTAATTTGAAGTAATTATTTCACACCAGAAAAATAAAAGATCTATTAATTTCTAAAATGTGCTACATATGCTAGGTCAGTATAAAGTTATTCAAAGTTTTGTTAAATTTAATCTAGGTCATTATGCCTTGTTATTATTAATAATGTCCAAGACTAGGGTCCGTTTTATTTTTTTGAGACAGAGCTTTGCTCTGTTGCCCAGGTTAGAGTGCAGAGAGCTATGATATCATCATACCTCACTGAAACCTTAAACTCCGGGGTTCAAGTGATCCTCCCACCTCAGCCTCCCAAGTGGCTGGGACTCCAGGTGAGTATCACCATGACTGCCTAATTATTCTATTTTTATGTAGAGATGAAGTCTTGTTATGTTGCCCAGGCTGGTCTTAAACTCCTGGGCTCAACCGATCCTCCTGCCTTGGCCTCCTGAGTAGCTGGGATTATAGGTGTGAGCCTATAGTCAATTTTTATATAGGTGATAATTTCACCTTTCAGCAGACTGAATTAAAATTTAAATTCATTTTCAGTTTTAAGAAAATTTTTCATAAAATTATTTTTAATAAGTTTATTTCTTCATGCTCTGCAACTAGTTTATATTCTTCATAGATTTCAGAAGAAAACTTAGTGAATACTCTCCAAACCAGTACAATATGCCAACTATAACATATGCTAAATAACTTATATAGAGAAAAAAATTCTATATATACCGCAGTTGGCAAGATGAGGCATAAAACCTCACTACAATTAAAATATATGTTCTGAATCAAATCAGTAAAAATAAAGACAGAAAAAGGTTAGTTTCTTGGTTAGAATATCATATTGATATATCTTCTTCTACTTTTTTTTATCAAAGTACATGATACTAGATACTTTATGTGATATATATATAACATGTTCATGTATTATACATTTCCAATTCTAGTATTTTAATCATTTTATTTTACACAATTATATACAGAAGTTAGAATATCCCAAAATATGTATAAATATGCCAAATTTAGCACCTCCAGTCTAATTATATTTTACTTTCTTACCTGTTCGGAAGTGCGATGTTGATTTGTGATCTCCTATAACAAGACGACCAGTATGTTCTTTCTATAAAAATGTTGAAAATCTATTAGAATTTGAGACTACTAATTTAATAACACTATTTGGTGTCTGTGTCAGAAACTATTACAATTCCAGGTTTCTGGGATACACTGAAGACAAAAGACTAAATTAAAGTCCCTCCCTTTAAGGAGCTTACATTCTAACAAGGGTAGGAATGGGAAGAGGAGACACACAAACATAATCATTAATTATAGTATGTTAGAAGGTAGTAAGTAGAATTAAAACAAAACAGAGTAAGGTGTGGAGATCAGGTTGGAATTTTAAATGAGATGGATATAAAACAAGAAAATTGAGTTAATATAACATTTTCCTTTCTAAAAGGCCAGTAAAATGAGTTGCTTTAACTTTCCCATCTTCTCTTTCTGATGACTCAAATATATCTCATGGAGAGAAAGCAAATACAATTTAGCTAGCAAAAATGAAAAAACAGACTTATAATGTACAGAGTGATAGATCTTTAAAATATATACCACAGTCAACTAGCTAGCTCTTTACTATTTGACAACAATAAACTGCCACCTCAGCCTGTCAAAAAGAAATCTAGTACTATAAAACATAAAAATAAATGATTCAAAGTTACCAATTAATCAGGCTATATAAGTACCCTCAATTTGTTAGTCCAATTCACGTTTTATGGTTCATCTTTAGTTTCATGAGAAATAAATTGTTCATTAAAACAGAGTGAAGGCAATATTAAATGGGACTTTGCAAACCATTATTAACCAATCATCTGTAAAGATAATAGTTTAACAAGTCTTCCTGAAACAATGTCACAGAAATTCTCCATACACAAGCATGATACTACTGAAAAGCTTTAAGGATTAATCTTTATTGCCTTACACGCCATTAACACACAAGTAAATCAATCACTCAATGTGCTGCTTCTTTAGACTGCAAAACAGATACCCCATTAACAAGAATTGAACACAAATATAATGGAATCAAGTTATTCTAGGGTGATGACAGTACTGCACTGATCTATTCATACTTTTGTAGCTGGTTCTCCCTGTGACTAATAAAATATTCATGGAAGCTGGCTAGGATTAGGATTATATTTTGTGGCCATAAAACAGAATAAATCTAAATAGCCCATATGAAGGAAAAAGCTACAATCTTGGCCTTGCTTGCAAAGAATTTTATGTATGCTAAAGAATCTATTTACTGATAGCCAAATTTTATATTAGGATGTTCTTCCTAAGTATTTGAAGAGTTTTTATTCTACCAGGTTGACTATGCATACCCCCTAAACCATTAATTACATTATATATCCTTAGCAAATCTTTCACGGTAAATTCTCACTTAACTTCAATAGATTCTTCAAAACTTTGACTTTAAGTGAAATGATGCATAAAAAAACCATTTTTTCCCTTCATCAACGTTGTAACAAAATAACTTTATTTGAAGACATACTCTATGTCAGTTTGCTTAAACTCAGTTTCCAAGAAGTGAGGACTTAATGTATTTGCATAAACCAAGACTACTTTCTATGAGAAATTACTGGAAAATCTGGTTTAATGAGATGTTACACAAATGCTTCCTTTAAATAGGTCTCTATGTTTTACATGACCTCTTCCTATCCCCAACCCTACTGTTGCAGTATCGCAAACGCCTTCTCATCCTTTCAGATTCACATCAATTCTATTTCTGGGACGCCTTCTTGTACTGCTGAACCAGAATTAGCTACCCTTTTCTCTGATTCCACAGCACTACGTGCATGGCTTTCTCATAGCAATTATAATTCTGTATTGTTATTATCTGGTTTCCTCCATTGCATGATGGCTCCAAACATGTATTTTTGTTCTATGTGACCCCAAGACCCAGCACAGTACTTGGCATGCAGTAGGTAGTCAATTTTTGGCAAAATGCATGAATGTATTCCCATATGTATAACAAAACAAAGGGCAGAATTTCATTTTAAGATCATTAAAAGACAAAAAACTTTTTCTATTTCTTTCCAATTTAGTTTGTAGGAAGACTATTGGGACAATGTTAGAAAAATAATTACTTGCTTATGAAAACTAAATGTATACAGACCACTGTATTTGTGTGTAAAAATAAACTGCTAGGATAAAGAAAGGTTTTTACAATAGGTGTTTTCCTGGCATCTGTATTTTATTCAGTTGACCACTGAACAACATGGGTTTGAACTGTGTGGATCCACTTATGCTTGAATTTATTTCTGTCTCTGCTACCTGAGACAGTAAGACCAATCCTTCCTCTTCAACCTATTCAACATAAAAATGAGGATGAGACCTTCATTATGATCCACATCCACTTAATGAATAGTAAATATAGTTTCTTTTATGATTTTAATAACATTTCCTTTATCTAGCTTGCTTTATTGTAAGAATGCAGTATATAACACATATAACATAAAAAATATGTTAACTGTTTATATTATCGGTAAGGCTCCAGTCAACAGTAGGCTATCAGTAGTTATGTTTTGGAGGAGTCAAAAGTTATATGCAGATTTTTTAATGCACAGGAGCCGGTGCCCCTAACCCCTGCATTGTTCAAGGGTCAATTGCACCTTCTATTACATTAATCAAACTGGGAGGCATTTCAAAATATCTTGAACATTTTTAAAATTGTGATTTTTTTCCCTAGTGGTCTACACATTCAGAGAAACTTCACTATCGAAATCATCCCTGAAAGTATGTTTTAAAATAATGTTTTTGATACAGGATATTCCCTTGGTTACTACTTCAAGGGCTGGAGGGAGGTATAAAATATGATGGACTTTTGACTTTGATGAGAAGTTCCCACAAGATAACCTGCCCAGAAGAAACATCTTCTAGTAAATCACTGGGCTAGCCAGATGGTAAGTCATAAGATTGAACATCTCTTTTCTTTCACAGAGAATCCCTGAACCAAATTTTTCCTTTGTACAGTCTCCAAACTTTACTGATAGAGGCACTGAGAATCCTACAAGTGGCTCAGAAATAATATAAAGTTTAAGTGCTTGGTTAGGTTGGATGTATTTCGCAAAGCCAAAAGTAATCATGCAAAATAAGACAATGGGATCCAAGTGCATTCAGTCCTTCTCACTAAACACACACACACACACACACACACACACACACACACACACACACAAAGGCATTATTTTTCACAGAAAAGATAAATGCATACCATCCAATGCTTACCTTTCCTGCACCCATCAGTCTCAAGAATTTTTGTTTTCTCTCTTCATTACCCAAGTCTGCCGCCTCCCAATTGCTAGATCCAAGCTAAGAAAGAAATTAGTCCATTAATATTTTTTGCATTAAAAATAAATATTAAAAAATTTAAACCTGTAATGCCATGGTTTTTTTTTCCCGTTTTTAACTATAAATAGGTTCACTTTTCTTGCTTAGAACGTTAAGCTTATATACCATATTCAAATTTACTCTGTTTCTATTGCCTCACAACAGAATCCTTTAGTTCTTATGCAGCCAGAGCTCTGGGTCTCAAAAGTTTGCTTGTATCAGAATCACTTAGCTTACTAAAACAGCCCCAGAGATTCTGATTCAACGGGCCTGGGGTGGAACCCAAGGATTTGAATTTCTAAAATCCTAACAGATTCCTAAGTGATGCTGATGCTGTTGATATGGAGACTACACTTTGAGACTCATTGCCCTAGAGCCTTGCACCCCTAGAGCACCTAGCACTTTGAAACTATAAGGCTGCCACAGTTGTTAGTTGAAGTTCAAAATTCTATCTTTAGTGATATTCCAAGGGACAGGATATCATCACATTCCACTAGACCCAATTTTAATTTTTCAGTTTCTTTTTTGAGTAGTTCTAGTTATTTGCTAGGATTGAGATGTCATGACTTTTATTCTTTCTTAAATGTCTTCCAAAGAATATAGAGAAGATTTACTCATTTTTAAAAAGAAAAGACTAAACCTCATTCTATCTTGCAATTATCAAATGGGTCCACTGAACCCTTTTATAAATCTAAGAAACATTACAGAAGCCTAGTGATCATATTTTCCCCTACATCTTGGAACAAATGTAAGAATTATTATAATTCATCAATTATTACAAAAACACTAATAACTATTTTAATCCTAAAAATGACTAAAATAAGAAAATAGAATGGTGGAAGAGTTTTCTCACTCATTGTCCAAAGTATTATTACATCATCAACTTTCAAGAAGACATCAGCCTTTGTTGTCTGCTTTTAGCTTTCATTGAACACAGATGAGAATTTAGAATTTTTCATTTTCCACCCATAATGGCAAAGAAAAAAATACTGACAGAACACATTTCACAATTACTAGATGGATAAGAAGGTGAATTCAAAATGACAAGTAGTAGGATTCTAGACTAATGATAATGGTGAAATTAACTGTGTAAAAATCTCAGACTATGAGTCCTTGGATGATGAAATATCTGATGACTTTTATCCAACACAAGAACTGATGAAAGATAAAGAAAAAAACGGACAAACAAGAAATATGGTGCTCTTATTAGGAGAGTCATTCAGCAAAGACTTCCCTTCCAATGCGTAACTATTTAATTTTTTTATGATGCTATATGCATCAAAATATACTTGATTTGGTTTGTTAATGGACAAAGGGTGAGGACAGGTGACTAGAAGGCAAAAGATGATATAGAAATATTTAATAAAAACATTCATTGATCATTCTAATTGACTTTATAATCTAAAAATGAAAATGCTTTGCAATTACGGAACAAAGATGACAAACCCTCAATACAAAATTGTAAGCAATCAAATATTTCAAAAAATTCTTCAAATGTTACATTCTGATGATGCAAATGCAAGAACTAGAAGTAATAAAAGCTAAAAGCTATTAGAAATATATGAGATTTGATTATATGTTCTAGGTTCAGACATGACAGCTGATGAGCAATTAGCTGTATTCGGAGGGTGTTAGCCATTTTGGGTATACAGTTGACCCTCAAACAACATGGGTTTGAACTTTGAGTGTCCACTTATATGAGGTTTTTTCCCCCAGTCAAACATGGAATGGGATGTGGTGCAATCTGTGTAAATGGAGGACTAACTTTGCCTATACATGGGTTCCACAAGGCTGACTACAGGACTTGAGTACGCTCAGATTTGGGTATGGAGGTGGGTGGGTCCTGGAACCAATCCCCCAAGTACACAGAGTGACAAATGTATAAACCATCAAAATTACGAAAATATAGAATAGAAATTTGGGCTTGCTATTGCTAAATTCCTATTAAAATTGCTAATAAAGTTGTTTTTCATTACCCCTTTATTCTTCTGAAAATTATTTGTAAATAATATATTTGTAAAGTATAAAAAACACTAACAACTATTTCTTCTAGGCAGATGAGACTTAAAGCATTTGTATCATACTGGACCCACTTGTGGTTCTTCTAAATTCTTTTTGGTGGAGGGGCTTATATGCTGACATAATTTTGTCTACCTAAGTTCCAAATCTCTACTTTTTTCCATGTGACCCCTCATATCTTTTTATAGGCCATTTAGTTCTTAACTATTTCTGCCTCAATGTAGTTTTTAAAAAAGTACTAATGAAGCTTCACTTCTGATTCTCACTAAATCATTTGCTCTGTAAGCCAGGACCTGACATTTAATTGTAATTCCTTATCTACAAAAAGAGGCTTTTAAAAAATACCATCTTAAGAATAATAAGACCTAAGAATTACAGCGTTTTATAACTTATAAATAGCTTTTCACTTACTTTTTCTCAAGAGCTTCTTAACAACAGTCCATTTAATAAGTAAGAACACTGAGGCACAGAGGGGGTAAGTGACTTGCTCTGATCCTCTGCTTTTTCTACATCATATTGTATACGATCAAATCAGATAAAATACTGAAAGTGTTTATGAACTACCATAAAAATGTATAGAATTAAGTTAAAAACAAAATAATTGTCTAAAAACCAACTTTCTGGATTCTGTTTCTATTAAAAGAGCAAATATTTTCAATGTTTACATAAATAACCGTATCATTTACAATTTCTAATCCCAATGTTTTAAAAAACTCAAAGGTGTAGTTTAAACTGATCTCATCAGAAGCTATAGCAATTACTTAATCCCTTTAACTTTGTTAAATTGCCTAATATCACCAGGAATTTTCTGTCAAGCTAAAGGTTGTTGATTTCTGGGTTTAGCAAAGCAGGTGTCTAACATCCTAACAATCAAGTCAGTTAGATACCAGGAGGAAAACAATGTAACAACTTTTTAAATGGCAGCCAGGTTATTCAAAGCCTGGATAAATTCCTGACAAAAACTGAATTACCATACTAACAAGAGCTAAAAGCCAGTAGCACAGAGAACAGAGAGCATGAATAAACCACACTAAATAACGATTCATCCCCAAATCTTTATTGATTACTAATCTTTCTGCAAAGCTAAAATCGATTGCTTTAAATACTCTTAATTTTAGTCTTCACCCCACCTTCCACCGAAAGAAGGGGTAGATGTTAAACACCATTTCGTTTGCTACCAAGTAGTATTCAGCGAGCCTTTCATGGTTCACAAAAATATTATGAAAGGCTCTGAACTATACTCTAGAAAATAAATTCTACACATTCAGATTGACAATGTTTTGAACAATCACTGAAAACTAGATTTCCCTTCATCATCCTTAAACAGGACCTCTCCACACGCCCTCCAGTAATTTCCCCACAGACTTTCCCAAGGCATTTTATCCATTGTACGAAGGACCTAGTTTCACGTTTACTGGTTACCTGCAGTTTCCATGACACTGCACTAGGAGCTAGGACAAATAATACAAAAAGGCTTAACATAAGCACCATGTTTATTCATCTCTGAATTCCCAACACCTGGCACAGCAGCAAATATTTAATTGGTTACTTTAAGGGATGGTTTGCTATTTAAATTGATAAGCTGGGAGGGGGGTGTTTGAGGGGAAGGCTAGGGAAGGAGAACGAGGTACTTGACATCAAAATGGGTTGCTAGATCTCATCTTCTTAGACTGCACCACCATACGCCAGGACCAAATTATACCCCTGGCATATTTTTTCGGTTCAATACTGTTCTCGATTTACTCTTACTAGTACAGCTAAGAGTTAAGGTTAACTGTTAATAGTACATTGCAAAATTCATCCAGGCCGGAAAATCTGTCCAACTGTGCACAAACATTTCGACACTGTCACAGAAACATTTTAAACTTAAACAGGGAGTCTTGCCCTCTCTATCCTGAGTAAAAAGGCCCAAGAATGTAGCTTCATTAACCCCCGAAAACGCAAACATGAGGATCCCTTGACTAAGCTCTTTCACTTCTTGACCCTCTCAGAATTTAATTCCTCAATTCCCCTTCCCACACAGGTCCCCAGCAATTAGCGTGCGGACCTCCACAAACCTTCCGACTCTAATAAAGAAAGGGAGATATTTCCCATCCTTCTGGTTCCTCCCCCTCAGTCCTCCCACTTCGGGACCTCAGGCGCTTCCTCCTCCATCCACCCTTCCCGGCCCACCCCAGCCTTTAGTAGGCCTCAACCCTCATCCACTCCGCCATTGTTATTTACATCGTCGTCTGGGGAGGCTGAACGCTTCACCCCATGGGGGTGAGACTCTCTGGCAGCGCTCATCGTTGTAGGGATGCCGACGAGAAATGCCGAACCCACTCGCCGTTCTCCTCCGCCGAGACACCAGCAGCCTGCAATCTACCACCGGCCCAAGCAGCGATACCCCAGAACGCAGAGCTTCTCCGGGCCTTCTCCGCCACAGTCGTCACCGCTGCGGCCGCTCGCCTCCCCGGAGCACTTTGGGAGTTGTAGTTTTCTGAGTCACTCTATACTGGCCGGAATAAGAGATGCGTGGCAGACTCAAACTACAATTCCCAGGAAGCTCAGCGGCTCAGCGCGCGCTCTGTGGCGGGAGTGCCCTCTGAGGCTCCGCCCTCTTTGGCTGGTGGAGGCAGCTTTCCCGCCGATGCGTATGGCGGTGAGCGTTGGTTGAGAGCTTCGTCGCCACAGGAGGCTCAGAGTGGGTTTTCGCATTTCACCGTGAGACGTTGCCCTATTGGCAAATGCATCCGTCGTAATTAAGCACCTAGGTTTAATTGTAATGTTTGAGGCTTACTGAATTCTCACCGAGTACTCTCCACTCAGAACAAAAACCTTTAAAAAAAATGGCTTCTACCATTTCCACCCTGGTGTTAGTTCTCTGTTGCCTGTAGGGCATTTCTAGGTGACGGGCGGTGCTGCTTTCTAGAAGGTTCTGATGAATTGTTTGCTGTTTTCTCATACTCACCACAGTGAGTGTTAATTAATTGGCCGTTATTGAAACGGGGGTCCACCTGAGAGAATTCTGTAAGTTTTCCGTAGGGTTTTGTGTGAAGTGGGAGTGATCGCATCTGATCTCCCTGCTGGTGTGTAGGTATTGTACTATTGAGGACTTTGCCAAATGAAGCCTATCCCTACAAGAAGAGCCTGCTTTTTTTTCTTAGCCTTTTTTTTTTTTTTTGAAATAATTTTTTATTGAGGTGAAATTCCGATACCATTAGCCATTTTGAGGTGTACAATTCAGTGGCATTTAGTGCATTCAGTCTTACGTACCCATCACGTCTACCTAGTTCAAAGATGATTCATTACTCCAAAAGGAACCCAAGTGCACATTATTTGTCCCTCCTCATTCCTTCCCCTTTCCAGCCCCTGGCAATCACTAGTCTCCTGCAGTATCAAGGTGTCTGAATTTTTTTTTTTTTTTCGAGACAGCCTCAGGCCTGTAATCCTAGCACTTTGGGAGGCCAAGGAGAGAGGATTGCTTGAGGCTAAGAGTTTGAGACCAGCCTGAGCAGGAGCGAGACCATCTCTACAGAAAAATAGAGAAATTGGCTAGGCGTGGTGGTGTGTGCCTGTAGCCCCAGCTACTTTGGAGGCTGAGGCAGGAGGATCACTTGAGCCCAGTAGTTTGAGGTTGCAGTGAGCTATGATGATATCACTGCACTCTAGTCCAGGTGACAGAGCTAGACCCTGTCTCAAAATTTTTTTGAAGTATTTTTTGAAAACAAAAATCAGTAAGTTGTATAATAGTACAGATACAGCATTTTGGTATTGAGAGCATTCTATGAAACAATGCTTAACTATTGGCTTCTGAATGCAATTATTCTAATTTGACCTCCTGGGTACAAATACTACTCTCCCAGATTTCAGATCATTGAACCATTTATAGAACTGTGACTAGTGAGAGACAGTTTTTTTAAAATAATTTATGCAGTTATAGATCCAAATTATTTTGGAAGCAGAGGAATAGTATAATAATTAGTATATGAAAAAAAAATAGCAGATAGGGTCATATTTTATAAGTATAACCAAGTAAAAGGCACCTTAGTCTATTAGTTGTGTGCTAAGAATAAATCATAAATAATGGAGGAGGAGGAGAAAAAGCATTTTTGGAGTGGTTGCTTGCTCTTTGCTAGAATTAAAATATTTTGTGTATTAACTCCTTGATTCTACTAAGGTTCTATAATTACAATTACATTACCTTTAAGTTACAGAGTTTTGTAGGATGGACTACAGTTCATCTTAATGGGTTTGACAAACTGAAATATATACAGTTTAAAATCTTAGCTGTACTACCATAAACAAATGGAATGGCTGAATAGGTACTCTATACTGCTAAAAAGAATTTTTAAAGAAAAAAGGACTACCAATAAGATCAGTGGTTAGTAAATAATTCTAACTTTACTAATTGGTGCAAGTCCAGAAAACTTTAATGAGCTAGCAACATGTCTTTTATTTTTTCACCAGAATTGTTGGTCACTGGGATGACTATCTTCAAGTTACCATAAAACAAGATCACAAGCCAAAAAGTAACATAGGAAAAGATAAAGACTGGATCATTTTATCAGATTTTACTCAGTTTCACATACAGAAGGCTATAAGTAAGGATGAAATTATAGAGTAATAGAAATGCATATGTGGTACAGAAACTTGGTAATGCTCTTCTTTCTTGCATTGTAAAAACAAGAAGGTATTCTTTATCATGAGTGGAACTATGAAATGCCTTCTTCAGGATTGGGATTGTTACATCTCCATTTTTTGTTTCTAGCACAATGCCTGCCACAGAGTTGTTAATAAGTGTTTTTCCATTAATGTAGGAAGAATGAAATTATATAGTATCAGAATGGTATCTTGAATGAGGCTCAGAAACTCAGCAATGTCTTTCTTTCTTGAGTAGTAAAGATGAGGAGAGGAGACTAATAGAACTTTGAAATACTTTCCTAGGGTAAAGACCATGCCTTCCTCATTTTTTATCTACCTAGCATTTAACATGTAGTGGACAGTCAAAAACGTTTGTTGAGTACATTCTCTCAACCAAGGGTAGTCATAATTGAGTATAGTTAACAAACCTGAAGAAGAAATAAAAGCTTTAAAGAATACGCTCTTAGCTGAGCACAGTGGCTCATGCCTGTAATCCCAGTGCTTTGGGAGGCCAAGGCGGGAGAATTGCTTGAAACCAGGTATTTGAGACCAGCCTGGGCAACATAGCAAGACCCCGTATCTACAAAAAATAAGAAAAATTAGCTGGGCATAGTGACGTGCACCTGTAGTCCTGGCTACTTGAAAAGCTGAGGTGGGAAGATGGCTTCCAGGCTATAGTGAGTTATGAGTGTGCCACTGTGCTCTAGCCTCAGTGACAGAGCAAGACCCCATCTCTAAAAAAAAAAAAAAAAGGAAAAGGAAAAGAATATGCTCTGTACAAAAACCCTGCTGCTGTTTTACCTGAGACTAAAGAAAAAATTCCTAGGGCCATAATTATAGCTATCATTTATTGAATACCCACCATGCACCATATACTTTGGTAGGTGCTTTTTATAGGTGCTTTTTATAATTGATCTCAAAATTTCACAATAATTTTGAAAATGTAGATAATTTTAGGTAATGAAGCTTAAGAAAAGTTAATGCTTGTCTAAAGTCATATAGCTAGTGAGTGTGTGACTAAGCTGGGATTCAATACTTAGGTCTGTCTAACTCCAAAAGCACTTTCCTCTGTGCCAATATAATCCAACACTCATATAGGGTGCTTACTCAGTATGTATTAGGAAGTATGCCAAATTTGAGGAAAACCAGAATAAATAATATATAATCCCTTACCTCAAGGACTTTACAGTTTGGTGGGAAAGGAATGATTAAGTGGCATCAATAAATTACAAATAAAATGCTATGGAAACAGTTTGTTTTGGGTGAGGGAATGGTAAACTTATTCCCAAAGTTTTTGGGCTAGGCCTTGAAAAGCAGTGGGGGCCAGGTGGGGCTTGTATTCTGTAATGGATAGTGTCCAGTATGCTGAAACTTGATAAGCATTAAAGTATTACATTCCAAGACAAAACTCTGTAGGCTGATCAAAGCCAGGCTGTGAAAAACCTTGAGTTTGAAATCTCTCACTACATGTGTTCAGGTTCAAATCATCCCTTTCATAGGTTTATATGACCTCCCATTCTCTAATACTGTGGTCCCCAAGCCCCTGGCCATGCTGCAGAGCTCTGCTGCTGACCCCCCTCCCAGGCCCCCCCCTCCCCAGTGAAACTGGTCCCTGGTACCAAAAAGGTCTAGGACTGCTGATTTATGCCCATAACAATGCAAATGATTCTTGTTCTTGGCAATGCAAATGGATTTTTATCCAGTAGAGAATATAAATCTCTGTAAGTCAAATTCTATAATGAATTGGTTTTAACTTCTTACTGGTTTCCTTATTACTAAGTTACAAAAAATTACTAAGTTAATATCTCTGACACTTAACATCTTGATTCATGTTCTTTATATATTTGTATGAGAATCATGATTTTACAATTTTAGAAATTATACTTTAAAATTATTTATATAATACAGGTATAAGCAATTAAATATAAGTGTGCATATATATGGATTTTTTAAAAGTACCTATATGGGGCTGGGTGTGGTGGCTCACACCTATAATCCTAGCACTTTGGGAGGCTGAGGTGGGAGGATCACTTGAGGCTAGGAGTTCCAGACCAGCTTCAGCAAGAAGCAGACCCTGTCTCTACAAAAAACTAGAAAAATTATCTGGACATGGTGGTGCACACCTGTACTTCCAGCTATTCAGAAGGCTGAGGTAGGAGGATCACTTGAGCCCAGGAGTTTGAGGTTGCAGTGAGCTATGATGATACCACTGCACTCTAGCCCAGGGGACAGAATAAGACCCTGTCTCAAAAAAAAAAAAGGTACCTATATGATGTGCTGAAAAGGAATAAAACAATATTTTTTTAAAAATTAAGAGTAATGTTTTCCCTTTTCACAAACAGTGCATGCACATTGATGATAAATTAATATATATTTATAAGCAAGAAGAAAATTAAATAAAAACATTTATAATCTTACCATCCAGGAATAATAATCCTTTTAAAATCTTGAAATACAATGTTTCAATCTTGTTTTTTTTGGTATATATGTAATATTTTTCTACACAAGAATAATACTGTACATATTGATTTAAGCCTATTTTTAAAAAAATTTTGAGTACATAAATGAGCATATTTTTGATAGTTATATTTCAGCATTTCTGAGGAGTGGGGGCCCACAAAGTTTCTTGTTAGCTATTTTAGCTGTAATAACTTTGCAGGTGACGTGTCATTACTTTAGAAATGAAAACATGTTAAATGGGCATATTAAATCACCAAATTAAAGCAATGTATTTTAATTTTCTGAATTATAAGAGGTGGCTACTCTGTATGGGATCTTAGAAGTCTGTCTGTACATGCATCATGGTGAATGAATTTTTTTTTATTGTTGTTTGTTTTCTCTGAAAAAGAAGTTGGCATGGAGGTTATTAGGGGGTTGAGGGTGGGAAAGAACTAGAAACTACAAAGGAAATGAAGCCTGGAACATCAGTATAGGAGAGCAGTTCTATCCTAGCTGTTAACATTTAAAAAGCCCTTTCAAAGACTGAAGAAATAAAGGCTACAAATGTCTGGAGCTTGAAATGGCTTTTATACTTTTGAACCTGTTATAAAAGCTTTTCTTAGAACTCTCCTTCCTCCCCCTCCTCCAAAACAAAATAGTTGTGGGGGGCGGGGGGGGGAGAAAATTAAACAGGAAAAGACCAGATGTAAAGAATGTTGCCATAGCTTATTTTAAATTTCTGAGCCAGAAGAAAAGCTTAAAAAAAAAAAAAAAAAGAGGAAGAAGTGCCATATTTTAAAGTTTGAAGGAAACAAAGAGAATGAGTGGTTATATGCTTGGATATTGTGAATTGCTAATAGCTCAAATGTAGATGCATTTCCAGCAGGAATCAATATCTCTTGATTCTGCTGCTCCTAAACGTGTTTACAAACAGGCTGCAAAAAGTAAGAGAGAAAGAGGTAATGTGTGTTGAGACTATTCTGTTTTTAATATAGTATTTGACTGAACACAAATGTTCTATAAGTCTTCATGAAGAGTTAGTTTTGAAAAACTTGCACATGCAAAGGACATGGATTACCAATTCTTGTAAAGTTCCTCACCAAAAGGCCAATTATGACTTTCCTTCCTTGTTTTATGATTTATTCATTATTTTATTATAACTGAAATGGAAGAATGAATAACTGATATTTGGTGACTTGTAGTTTTTTTTCTTTTAGCATTATAAATCATCAGGATTTCAGAAGAAATCCAAGTCTATCTAATGGAATCTAACACTACTTAAATCAAAAACTGTAAAAGTCTTGCAATGTAATATGAAAGTTTTAAATTTTGGTCTTGTTACTGATATTAATTTGGTCTTGCCCAACTCACCTAACTTCTAAGTCTCTCCTATCTCTAAAGCTCTGTAATTCAGTTTAATAAATGTGAAAGTAATGTTAAGGATAAAATCACCTTAAAAAAAAAAATCTCAGTCTGGGTGCGGTGGCTGGCTCATGCCTGTAATCCCAGCACTTTGGGAAACTGAGGTGCGAGGATCTCTTGAGGCCAGGAGTTCAAGACCAGTCTTGGTAACATAGTGAGACCCTGTCTCTACAAAATTTTTAAAAAAATTAGCCAGGTGTGGTGGTGTGCCTGTAGTTCCATCTACTTGGAATGCTGAGGAGGGAGGATTGAGCCAAGGAGCTCAAGGCTGCAGTGAGCTATGATTGTGCCACTACACTCCAGCCTGGACAATAGAGCAAGACACTGTCTCTAAAAAACAACCAAAAAAACTCAATTTAGCAAAAATATTTCTAATTCCAAATGATGTCTTAATTAGTAATATAAAACAAAATTTTAGTATGATCACAGATTTTTATTTTTGAGTAAATATTTTAGTGCACAAATCATAACTGTATAGCTCATTCATCACAAGATGAACATATCTATGTAACCCTTTCCCAGGTGAAGAAATAAAATATTTTCAGTGCCCGTGAAGCCGCCTTTCCCTCCTGATTACTGGCCCCCTGCCCCTGCCAAAGGTAACTATCTTGACTTCTAAGACTCTAAGTTAATTTTTCTGATCTTTCAACTTTATTTAAATAGAATCATACAGTATATATGGTTTTATGTCTGCCTTCTTCTATACAATGTTATATTTGTGAGAATCATTACTATTATTATATATTAGCGGCTGGTTCATTTTATTTCTGTATAGCATTCTATTTTATGAATTCACATGTTGATGGGAATATGGATTGTTTCCAGTTTTTGGCTATTATGAATAATGCTTTTATGAACATTTTTTATATCAGTGTGCATGCATTACTCTTGGGTAATATGCTTAGGAATAGAAAATAATGTCAAAAGGTTTTCCAAATGCCTTGTACCAATTTATACTCCCACATGCTCAGACCGTAGAATTTGTACAGTTCCTTTGTGACTATTAGAATGAAATGATCTCTAATGTGAAGCATTTGAACTTTTTCATAAGGAAATGGTATATGGATACTGATCAAGCTTACTAATGCTTTTTATTAATGGGTGGGGTCTTGCTATGTTGTCCATGCTGGCCTCTAACTCCTGAGCTCAAGTGATCCTCCTGCTTGAGCCCCCCGAGTAGCTGGGAGGATAAGTGTGTACCATGGCACCTGGTACTAATGCTTATTTTTAAAAATATTATAGTCCTACTCTTTGGTGACTAGGACTCTGGAATTTCTCACTACCTATCATTCCATACAGGGAAAAGCAATTGATTTTTTTGCTAATTTTTGTTCCCTCAGAGAACGGAGAGTGGTTAGAAAAAAAGCAAAACTTCAAAATCATTAAACTATTGTTTTCATTTTCCTTTTTAGTTCCTCAGCTAAGTAGTGGGTTTTTTGTTTGTTTTTTTGAGATAGGGTTTGCCTCTGTCATCCTGGTTAGAGTGCAGTGGCATCATCATAGCTCACTGCAGCATCAAACTCCTGGGCTCAAGCCATCCTCCTGCCTTAGCCTCCCGAGGGGCTGGGACTATAGGCGTGCCACACGTGACTAATTTTTCTGTTTTTTGTAGAGGTGAGTTTAGCTCTTGTTCAGGCTGATCTCAAACTCCCAGCCTCGCAATTCTCCTGCCTCAGCCACCGTGCCTGGCTAAGTAGTGTTTTAATAATAAACTCCTTTAGCTGTTATAATGTTCTTGAATACACAGTACTTTCTGCTTTTAGCAGAGAGACAGTTAATGTTTATTGTCTATTCCTGCAATGTTTCTGTCCCTATTTTAATCCCTCCTCCTTTTTTTTTCTAATTCTTGTTGGAAGTATAAGTTTTCATTAAGGACCTTGCTTATTATGGGCTATCCACAACAACACATTAATCATAAGCTATTTCTTTCAGGAAAATAAAACACCAAAAACTAACAACTATAAAAATCCTATTTATTGCAATGTGACAGTACTGTTCTATAGAAAGATAATATGAGTCACAAATGTGAGTGACATACGTAATTTGAAATTTTCTGGTAGCCACACCAAAAAAAAGTAAAAATAGTGAAATTAATGTTAATGTATTTTATGTAACCTAATATATCTAAAATAATATAATTTCAATGTGTAATTATTACAAAAGTTACTGAGATATTTTACATCTTTTTCTTTGTACTAAGTCTTCAAGAATCTGGTGTGTAATTTATACTACAGCACATCTCAGGGCTAGTCATGTTTCCAGTGCCTAATAGCCAAGCAAGTGGCCATTGGCTACCATGTTGGACAGTACAGATTTAGTCTTTCCATGACAGAATGTGAGAGTGCTCCATGTTGTACAAGGTAGATACAATTTACTCATGTTTTTAGCAGTATTCTATTGTAATTAACTATAGTAATGGGTTGTTAGTCTATGTTTGACATAGGATTTTGAGTTTTTAAAAATGAGTAGGAAAGGGCTCTGAACTACTGAAGTTCATTTTTTGAAACTTTTCTAACAGGACTGTTTTGTCAGATTCTAAATGACATTTTTAAATCAGAGCCTTGAAATCTATAGAAGTCCAGTATATTCTGAGGTGATTCGTATATTCTCATGAGAAGCAGCAAGGGACACATCTGGTAGATATAAAAGACCCAATGAAAATTGAAAGATACAGCATTTGGAACTACTGGTAGATAAATAGCAAAAGTGTTTATAATAACTGTGAAGTTTTTATAAAGGAAAAACCATGAACTTGACAGATTATATGAAAAGAACTTTGAAAATTTAGCATAGTAACTTTAGGAAACTTGGAAATCAGTAAGACAAAAGTCCCACAGAAACAGAATTTCCTTCATAGAACAATGTTGTACCTAATTTTTTATTCACTGGGATAGTTTACATAAACCTATTTGAACTATAATATAGTTGAATTATTTATCATTTATAGTAATAAATACTGTTGTAATACTAACAGGATTTATATTTTATTCTGATACTTTTGAAAAATTATGTAGAAGTCTTTAGATGATGAGGAAGAAGGTAGATGGAGACATAACCGGTTTTAAGAACTAAATGGTTAATGATAGAGCTTGTTTTTTCTAGTTTTTATTATGGAAATTTAAAAATATATTCACACCTACACATAATAGTGAGTGTGGAAACCACGTGCTTAATAGGAAAGTAAAAGGTTCTTGGCAAAGAAAAGTTGAATCAAATTTTCCTTCATTGGTCACCAGGTGACAGTAGCAGCTTGAGATGGTTTAGTAGCTACCTGATTTGACCTCTGGGGGAATGGAAGGAGCTGGAGGCAATAGGGAGATGTGACAATGTAGATTGCGGTTGCTTCATTGATTAAGTAAATTGATACATGGCTAAATGCTTTGTAGACTAGTGACTGGATTCTGGAAGTAGGCAGTATAGGATTCTAAGGTTTGGTTGTTCCTTTTATCTTTTATCTCTGGTTTCTATTAACGATAGATAATTTGCTAAATTTCTTATTTAGTTTCAAAATTATATAAATTTTATATTTTATATGAATTTTGGAGAGTTACTGGCTATCAGGAAAACTTACAGTAAATTTTTAGGAACAAAGTGTGATTTCTCTAAGAAAGTTTACTCTAAATGTATTATCCTTATGAAGTAAAGTATTATTTATATTGTGAAGTAAATCATTTATAATGTAAAATATAGAACAATATTTTCAACTTTTAAAAAAAAACAATTATGTGAAAGATTTTGGCAACCAAATGCATTGTGTACTACTGTTATAATTATATATTTTTTCTTTTGTAGTGTTATCTTTCTTTGTAAATTGTTACTAAAATTTTTACTGGTATTTTTGGCCACTTCATATTTGCAGAAAACTTCTTGGGTATATTTTTGAGTGGGACTATCAGCATAAGGCAATGTGCTATCTAAGGAAAAGCCTTTATTAGAAGTCAGAAACTTGGGGTCATTGTGGCTCTGTCACTTATTGTGTGGCCTTGGGCAAATCACTTGTCTTTCTGGATCTCAGTTTTTCATTTGTAAAATAAGAGGTTTGGACTAGATGATTTCTAAGATGCTTTAAGGTGGCAGCATGATACAATAGAAGGAACACTGGTTTGGAATCAGACACATCTGGCTTTCATTCACTCAGCAAGTATTTATTGAGAGCTATATTGTACCAGGCATGGGAAATACAACAATTAACAATATAAATAATTTAGGTAATTAGTCTCTGCCTTTATGGAGCTTATATTCTATTTTGGTAGACACCAAAAAAACCAAATATGTATATCAATTACAAAATATAAGTGCCGTGAAGAAACAAACAAGGAACTCCGACAGTGTGGTTTGGGACTGTCTGTCTCTTTGAAGTAGTGATCCAGGATGAGATGGAACTAGCTAGGTAATTAATGGGGAAGTGTTTTAAGTAGAGAGAACAGAATGTGAAAGCCTTAAGGCTGGAAGAAGTTTGGTGTGTTCTGAATACTGAAAGAACAGTGTGTATTAGGATAGTGAAAAGAGAGGAGAGTGGCATAAGGTGAGGTTGGAAAGATAGGCAGAATTTTCGAACATGATATGGAGTTTGGATTTTATCTTAAGTGCCATTTTAAGAATTTAACTTAAGTAAGCCATTGTAATGTTTTTAGTAGAAGAGTGATTGATTTGATGTTTTAAGAAGTTTGCTCTTGGAGAATGGATTAGAGAAGGTCAGGAGTAGAACTGAAGCTGTGATATAGTCCAGGTGAGAAACAATGGGGACCTACGTTAATGTGGTAGTTGTGGAGATGGAGAGATATGGAGCAATTCAAGATATAATTTAGAAGTAGAAATAATAGGACTTGCTGATGGATGAGATGATGGAGTTGATGGAAAGGAAGGAATGAAAGATGGCTCTTAGGTTTCTAGCTTAAACAACCTATGGACAGAATTTCTATTTATCCAGATAGGGGAAGATGGACAGATTTGGTTGGGTAGGAATCACGTTTTCTTTTCTGATTTCTTCTTTGGGCATATTAAATTTATAATGTCTTTGATATATATAGGTAGAAATATGAAGAAACAGAGTAGATAATTAGCTAGTGAAACCTGAAGCTTATATAAGTCAGGGCTAGATATATATATATATATATATATATATATATATATATATATATATATATACACATATATGGAGTCATCGTTATAGGGATGGTGTTTAAGTCCATGGGAATGGATGAAGTCATCCAGGCAAAGAGAGAAGTCTCAGAGGGCTCTGATCTGAGTCTGAGGAATATTAGAACTTATAAGTCAGGTAAAAGGAGTAGATTTAACAGTATAGGCTAAGAGACAGTGGCTCTTAGTCAGGATGGAATAAACCAGAAGATATAGTATTTGGAGGCCAAGAGAGAACAGGATTTCAAGAAGGAAGGAGTTGTTGATTGTGTTGAATGCTGATGAGAAGTGAAGTGAACGTGAGCACAGAGAAATGACCATTGGATCTGGCAACATTTGATTTGAGTTCTGGCTCTGCTACTTACTAGCTGTATGACCTTGAACACTTCATTTCACACTGAATCTTAGTTTTCTCATCTTCTCAAAATGTAATAACAATACCTCTCATACGTGGTTATTGTAAGGATTAATGAACTAACATATGTTTACCTGAATGATGCCTGACAAATATAAGATGCTCAGTTGATATTAATTCCTTTCTTCTCTAGTTTTGTGATACCTTTTGAAACTTTGAATAGAGTACACCTATCCCTTGCTTAAAGATGTGAATTTGTTTCTGAAAATTCAGTTTAGTGGAAGACTATACAATCAAAAATATTTTCATTAATTTTAATGGGAAAAATTATGATGTATTTCATACCAACCCAACGTACCCAAACTCTTTTCACAGATAGAAAAAATATATCATTTGATGAACAATGAAAACAAGCTTAAATAATAAATATCATTTGAAGGCAAATAAATATAGATTATACATACACTATACAGTATTTTAATAATAAAGATATTATATTTGCTGAAGGTAGAAAATAAGAATTGATAATGGATGGCTGGTAGAGGAGGACTGTGAGGCATTCATTCTTTGGAAGATGTGTTCTTTCTGCAGTATTTTCTCCACCAATTTTTTAGCCTTTTAGGATCTCATGATTATCTTGCCTTTACATGAGCTTAACATTAAGTTGTACCACAGCAAGCTGCTTTCAGAGTTGTACAAGATGCTACTTCTTTATTGTATTAACATATTGTCAATGCAAAACATTTTGGGTCATTTAAACATGGTACACATGCAAATTTTTCCAGATTTTCTAGTTCTCTAGCTAGAAATTGTATTGAGTGAGTGAGTATCTGTGAGTGTTTGTCTGAAAGTAATGTCAAAGCATCATATCCTATATTGTGTTTATTTAATGTGCATTTTTGTGAAAAGTTATTATTCTGGGAAAAAAGATATTTGAAAAATAATAAAACTTTTCTAGAGCCATTTAAAACTAATAAGTTGCTACCTGCTGTAAGTTCTTATTTACTGATCATTTACCCCATGCATGGCTATGTTAGGCTCTGTGAAGATAACTAAAAAATTTATATTTTAATGAATAGTTTTTAGCAGGCATAGTTTTTAGGAAATCTTTAATTTTAAAAGGAAATAGCAAAAAGGCAAAAGCCATTTATTAGTGGCATCTTTCTCTCTCTAATAATGTGAAATACTTCCTCAATTGAACAAAATTTGAAAGCATAATATATATTACCTGGAAATGATAGAAACTTATTACAAAAATGAAAGTATATTTTAAACTATATGTTTTAATTTTTTAAAAATTTGCTTTTAGTTGGCACCTATACCCCTAAACTGGCAAACTATCTTGTGGGAATCATAAAGCCACTTTGGCAGATGAGTAGGATTATGGATGTACCAGAGAACCACTGTGTAGGCAGGTTGAATTTCTATTTCATGCTGAGCTTATACATCTAAGGCACATGTATTTCCTGGCAAAAATCTGAATTTTCTGCTGAAAGACTTGGCATAAACAAACATAAGATCAATGAATTCCAAGGTTTTCTTAGGTCTCTGTGCCTTGAGTATCCATGTATAACTTCTGTTGGCATGATGCTTTCAAAGGAAATGTATTTGGTAAATTTACTTTTTACCAGTTTTCAAACTATAAAGTTGCTATTAATATATGGTAGTTTTAATAAACTACTGTGCAACTCTTATTACTGGTTGCTGTTGGATATACCTTAGTCCCAAAGCAATAGCATGTGCAAATTGAAAATCAACCTAAAAGACTTCTTATATGAATATTACAAACAGAGATTAATTCTATTTCTGATTATTTTCTTTTTGTATTGTTATTGGATTCAGTTTCCAGTTTAGTAGCCTATCTGATGAGGGGGTTTGTAGGTATCCCTAAATCTAAAAAAGTAGATTGAGATGAACTCGGGGGCATTCTTTACTGAAAGTAATTCTGTGTGGCTTACTTCAATTTATTTACTTTTTTCTCCAGAATTACTGTAAAGGTTTTCTATTTTGCTCATTACAGCACAGTATTTTTCACATTTAAATAGACTGCATCAACATGAATTCTTTATAAGGACCTTAAAAACAAACTTTGCCAGGTCCCAGAATACAGAAGTGAATTCACATCCCAGTCCTCAGCTGCCTCATGAATAAAGGAGAGCTTGTGCCTGACACTTTGAAGCTGTAGCTGTTAAACCATACAGAATATTTACCTCAATAAATCATTATAAGAAACTAAGGTACAATTATACCCACAGAGAAAAAGAATTCAAAACACTGATTTATGTGTTTCAGTGCCTATTCCCTTTCCCACCATGTTTTGAATTTTATGCATGTTTGTCATCTTTGGCTGCTCCTATGTATCTTTAAACTAATGGGTTCTGCTTTTTTTTTTTTTTTTTAACATTCCTCATTAAGTTTGTTATTTTTCTTTGACACACAGAAATGATTTGCATAGTGTACTAAGTTTTGCATTGAAAATTAACTGTATCTCATTTCTTAGGGCTGAAACAAAAAATGGAAAAAGTGACTAATTTACTTTAAATAAAACACTGACTTTTTTGTTAATTTGTGAGCATTTGAACTGAAATTCCATATTAAGGATTTTATTTGGCATTTATTTTAGCATACTACTGGGAAAGAGTAAAGAACTGGGTTATAAATAGAAACTAGACTACTGCCTTTAAGAACCAGCATTTATTGAACTTATTTAAAGTGGTAATAGTATTATGGAAAGGTACATTTGTTCACCAATGTGTGTATTTCCCTTCTGAAAGTAAAAACAAAAGCAAAAGCAAAAATAAATCAGTAATGTAGAGAAAGGAATGACAATGAACTTGACAAGAGTCAGTATGCAGATAGGAAAATTTTTGCCTAGAATAATTTATTATGGCCATCCAGGTATAGTACGGAAAAAAAATGGTTTTCTAATGGTATGCTATTGAAAGAATATATAAAATATTTTAAGACAGCTAAATAATTTATCAATAAGAATAAAAAAGTTTTCCTTCATTGATTTAATTTAAAACAATATAATTTTTATAATCTTTAGAAAAATCAAAGCACATATTATCCTTAAGGATTGTCTGTAGAAATCAGGGGCTGAATTTAAATTGATTAAAGTTACATGATCAATTTGGATCAAAGAATTGTACTTGTAAACAATGTACTATTATGTAAATATTATCCTCCTTATTAATCTATGTGAAATTGTGGGTGCTAGTTGGAGTAAGACTTTTAATGAAGCCTTTATTACCTAAGCATTAGTGCTTATGAGATTTCTCATTTCACCTTTTCTAATGGAAGGCAGAATATCAGGATATGTATAGGTTATAGGTTCTCCAGGATTCTGGGATCTTCCTTTTTTCTAATTCTATAATATTACAACCTATTTATTTCATTCCAATCACCAATCATAATCTATAATTCTTTTATTCATTATGTACTTTGTTTATTCTATGTCTTCCCAATAAGAGCTCACTGAAGCAAGGATCTGGTTTATCTTTTTTAATGTTATATTCCCATTGCCCAGACAGATATGCTTGATGCACAGAATGTGCTTCGTAAATATTTGTAGAATGAAGGAATGAATGGAGCCAGTCCCGTTTTCCTTCAGCATTTATTCACTATGAGTACAGAGGGGAGTTAAGTAAGTGGAGGTAGATCTTAAGACGGCCAGGCACAGTAGCTCATGCCTGTAATCCTAGCACTTTTGGAGGCTGAGGCATGAGGATTGCTTGAGGCCAGGAACTCAAGACCAGCCTGGGCAACATAGCAATACCTCTTCTCTACAAAAAAATTAAAAAATTAGGCAGGCGTGGTGGTGCACACCTGTAGTCCTAGCTCTTCAAGAGGCTGAGAGACTGGAAGAATGCTTGAGCCCAGGAGTTCCAGGCTACAGTGACCTAAGATGGAGCCACTGTACTCTAGCCTGGACAGCACAGTGAGACCCCTGTCTCTGAAAAAAATTTAAAAAGTAAAAAGGATCTTAAAGGGAATGAGTAAGCCAAAGAAAGAATCAGCATAATAAAAGAGAGAATATAAACAGAGAAAAGAAAACCTAGTTATTGAAGAATAGAGGAAATATTAAAAATTTGCCAATTTTTCACATAGAAAGAAGATAATTCACAATAAAAAATAATAGGAAGAGTAAGACCAGTGAACTAAAAAGGGAAAAGAGAGGAAAAAAGAACTAAGGTGAAAAAAAATCCATCTGTTCATTCATTTTCAATACATTTTTATCAAACATCTACTATATATATGTAACTATGTTAGGCATTGAGGGTGTTCCCAACATGCTTCTGCTTTTAAGGAGCATAAATATAGCAGAAAGATAAGATGTGTACATTAGTAACAAGGAAGAAAAAATGAGAATCAAAAGAAAAGTACAAGCAAAATTTTATGAAAGTTCAACTAGTCACAAAAGACTATATATTATATGATTCCATTTATATGAAATGTCCACAATAGGCAAATCTATTGAAATAGAAAGTAGGTTAATAGTTGCCTAGGGCATGGGGCTGTGGGGAAGAAATGAGGAGTGGCTGCTAATGGGTGTGGGGTTTGTTTTTGGGTGATAAAACTGTTCTAAAACTGTGGTGATAGCTGGTCAGCTCTGTAAATATACTAAACTTCATTGAATTTAATACTTTAAATGGGCAAATTATACCATATGTGAGCTATATCTCAAACTGTTATATAAAAACATTAGGTGAGAGTTCTGGAAAAATGTGGGTAGAAGGAGTGAGGAAGGGGGAATTAGGGGAGATTTTGAGGATAGGGAAGATGTAATGAAGACACTGGGTTGTCAGGTGGCAGATAAGTGGAACAAATTGGGTGTTTAAGAAGGATTTTCCTTTCTTTTGAAAATAGGAAATTTCTGAGAATTAGGGAGAGAAGTTGTTAGGATTAGCAACAAGAGGACACCAGGTGTTTACAGGAAGAGTGAAAAAAATCCATAAATTTCACTTTAGAGATAGTCTGTGTAGGTTAGTGAAAGAAAGTGGGAATAAGGGTTAAAAACTAGAGTAGATAGAAGAAAACATACAGACATGTCAGAGTACAGATGGTTGAGGGAAAAAGGAAAAGAAATGTAAAAGTTAACTATATGAGAATAGGACCTGAAGGGTGTATGGAAGAAAGTGATGCTACTTACCTATTCTTTTGCCTAGTTTTTCAGGCACTCATGGTTCCTTTTTCTGATCCCTTTTGTTCCTTTAACAAGCCCAACCCATCAGATACCCAGTGCTTTCATTTGATATTAGTCATTCTAAGATCTGATAAACTCATTTACTCTAAGAGTTTAGGGATGTCAGGCTATTCTTCCCTTTAAGATATTAATGATGGAATTTAGGCACCTGGTCAGAATGTTTGATTTTTTTTCTCTAAGGGATAGAAGAGAATGTTTTCATCATACCATGTAGGCAAATGCCTACTTCTTTATGAGTATGAGCAGAAGAGATGAAAGACTAGATAATCTCTAGTTTCTTTAAGTTTGCTTCATGACAAACAGATTTTTTTGCTGTTAAATAGTGTTTTAAAAAGCTGCTGAGATTGTATTTGGATATTCTTGCTGGAAAATTCATTAAATTTTCTTTACCTTCCAAAAAAAAATTCCCTATAAGTTATAATGTAAACCCTAGTTTATCCAGAAGTGCTGATTACTGAACTATGTTTTGTAAAGTCCATGTTTAAGTTGGGTAAAATCCAGTCTAGATTTATCAATTTATAAAATTGTGACTTTGGGTATTCTATAGGAAACTCTCGAGGTAAATACAATACTTCACCCCTTCTTAACTTGTTACCTGTGTAATTAGGGAACTTCACTAAGCTTTATTCATTCAGCACATATTTATTGAATACCTGGCAAGTGCCAAGTCCTGTGCTAAGAGCCTCAGTTTTCTCACATCAACAACAGCATACTAATACTGCAAAGTGCCTGATACAAAGATGTTCAATAAATGGTTACATTTTAGACCAGCCTGAGCAAGAGTGAGAGATGCCATCTCCATAAAAAATAGAAAAATTAGCTGGGTGTGATGGTACACACCTGTAGTCCCAGCTACTCAGGAGGCTGAGGCAGGAGGATCACTTGAGCCCAGGAGTTAGAGATCACAGTGAGCTGTGATGATGCCACTGTACTCTTGCCTGGGTGACAGAGGGAGACGCTGTCTCAAAAAGAAAAAAAAGGTTGCTATTGTTTGCTTAGCTTGTTGTCACCCTACTATTTATTTGGTCTTTTGAATTTTTTGCTTCATAATTAACAACACAAGTGTAAGTGGCAGAATAGGGAACATGTCTTATTTATTACAGTAGTTTGCACAGAGTAGGTTTCCATGTATTTCCAGAAAGGACATTCATTGTAATTCTTGAAACAAAGTAAATTATTTTCAAGGAATGAAATAGGAAACAGAAGAAATCATTTTGGCTAAATTGAGTACAATATTTGATTTTAGGCTTCCTGGCTATCCAGAATAAATGAAAATCATAGTATTGTTATCTAATAAAAAGGAAGCATATGTATTTCTCAAAAGATACAAACATTTCTCTATCATTCAACTCTAAGAGGAATTTATTACATTGGTCATTATGTAACTGATTCTGAGTATAATTGACAGTGCCTTCAGCAGCAGATTAGACTTGTTGATTCGTCATAAGAAATGTTCAAAGGTGAGAGGGTGAGATGGAAGTTGTATTATTGGCAAGAGAAGTTAGGGCACTTCACTGAGGTTTATTTATTCGTTCAACAAGTACCTGGTGAGTAGAGAAAAATAGAAAAACTATAGGTGTATGAATGCCATTTGTAAGGTATATTACATAGTGATACTATTGAGAGAAATGCAAGTTCCTGTGTGTTGGGACGCATAAATGATACTTTATTGGTAAAAATTTAAAACATAAGCTACAAGGTTTAAGTGCATTGTGAAAAACAGATGAAATAAATTCAAACAGGCACAAATAAAGTTTTTAAGTTTGTTTTTGATGTAGCTGGGGGTGGCAGCTTGTGCCTGTAGTCCTAGCTACTCGGGAGGCTGAGATAGGAGGATCCCTTGAGCCTGGAAATTAGAGGTTGCGGTGAGCTATGATCACACCACTATACTCCAGCGTGGGCCACAGAATGAGACCCTGTCTGTAAAAAAAAAAAAAAAAGTTTGTTTTTAATGGGGGAGAAGAGTAAAAGCCAAAGATACATTGTTTTATAACATTCAAGACTGTATCTTTTCTCCTCTCCTTTCTAGTTTATATTTCCAGTTTATATTATTAAGAAATACTTTGAGAAACTAAAAAATGAAAACTGTCTTTGTAATTTAAATAAGTCTTTGTAATTAAAAATTCCTTTTGGGCTAGGACTTGGCACAAAGGTCTCTTTCTATCTTGAATAGTCTTTTTCATAAAAAATATTCACCAGCCATTTTTTAATCAAACAAAAATTTAAAAGAATGTTTCTGGCAGTGTTGAGACATTATGCATTCATAAAAATAATAAAATGTTTTCATTACCAGGTGTTCTGAGAATTTTACATGAACCAATTTATAAGTATAATTTGATCATTTAGCAATAGTATATAAAATATTTTGGGATTCCCTCATGGTCATTAATCCATATTTGTGAACTATATATTTTCCTTATAATGTATCACACTGATTTGTGATTTGATCTTGTAGTAAAAAACATGCTATGCACACACTACGTAACTTGTTAAAGTGCAAATATATAAAATACATTTTAAATGCTACAGTAAATTCAAATTTCATACTATTTATCATCTTATAATAATTGCTTTATTTATTTATTTAGTTATTTGCTAAATGTTCAAGGGAAACGTTACTTAAAGAGATGTGTGGGGAAGAATTACATGTATATTTATGGCATAGGTAGTTTCTTGGACATAGACTATTTCAGTTGAGATGTAAAATACAATATTCAGGATTTTTCTTTCCTTGTTCATAAAATATTATAGTACAACACAGGCTTTCTGAAGGTGTCTGGGACATCAAACACCTTCAGAGGATTGGAGACTCAGAAAAACAAGGCTGGCCAGTGGGCTTGGAATGGGGAGTTTTCCAAATTCTCCATGCCCAGAGGGAATGAGAGGATACTAATGGAAAAAAGTGACTGAATTTCAGAGCTAGCCAGTGTCCTTGGACTGCAAAAAGATCTGGAAGAGGAGAGTTTTGATGTCTGTAGAAATGTCTTCCAGTGGTCTGACTGGGGAAATCATATAGGGTAAATTTAACAATTTACAGAAAGGAAATTGTTGATGCTACAAGGGAAAACCCATGTAGCATCCTTATTACTTGCTGGTATATGGATGCATGCTTATTTCATAGGAGAGTTAAAGCAGTTCAGAGAAAGGACCTCTTCTAAAAAAGACCACTATAGGATTTTTAAAAATACATGTAAGCTTCTCTTTAGAATATGAAGTCATAGATGACAAAGATTTGGCAATTTGTTTTGAATGTGACTAGTGCTTAGCAAAATTGCATGAACATTGGTATACATAATAGATATTTTATGATAATAATACTATTAGATATGTAACTCATCAATTTTAATTTTTATTAGTTTGTAAATCATTTGTGCAATTTCTCAAATTATTAATAATGTATTCCTTTCAAATTTTAAGAACACTTTAAAATAGTTAAATAAAATTCTTTAAACATTTAAATTTAGACAATCTCCAGGAACTATGTAATGAAGTGTGTGTTATTTTAGAAAACTTCCAGTTAGTATCTTTTTTTTTTTCAAACATGAGCTTTTGACCTTACGATGCATGCTTATGTTATTGAACATTAACACTGAAGTAAATTGCTGCGGCTTTCATAGCCTATAAGATCCTTGTTAAAATTAGGATAAAAATCAATAATAGGAAAACATGTATATTGCATTTGGAAAGTTTATTCTTTGTTTAGAATTTATAATCTAGTAGGTGATAATGTAGTGTGATGTAGTTCAAATTGCACTAGAATTGTAATAAGAGACCTAGGCTTTAGTCCTTTGCTCTACATTAAGGAAATAACTTGCTAGGTCTCAATTTTAGTTGGTTAGTTTTTGAAGAATGTGGGGTTTTTTTAAAGTAATTTTTTTTTTATTAAAGAGATGAAGTCTCGCTCTGTCACCTAGGCTGTAGTGTAGTGATGCAATCATAGGTCACTGCAACCTCAAATGTCTGGGCTCAGGCAGTCCCCCTGCCTTAGGTGATCCTCCCACCTCAGCCTCCAGGGTAGCTGAGACTACAGCCATGCATGTACCACCACAGCTGGCTAATTTTTTAGCCAGAGATGGGATCTTGCCAGGCTGGTCTCAAACTTCTGGCCTCAAGCAATCCTCCCATCTTGGCCTCCCGAAATGTTGGGATTATAGGTGTGAGCCACTGTGCTTGGCCCTAAAAGTAAAATTTAACACTAAAGGCTACAACATAGTAAGTAATTGATTATAAGTGAATAATAGTTATAAAGTTAGTTATAAAGTTACAAAATAACTTATAACAATATTTGTTACAAAGTTAGAAAACTCACAAATAATTTATCAAATAATCAAAGTGTATTTCAAGGAAAGCAAAACATTTATGCCTGTGCTGTCCAGTATAGTTGCCACTAGCCACCATGTGGCTATCTAAATTTGGATTTAAATTAACAAAAAAAAGTAGTTTTTTAGTCTTAGTCACATTTCAAGTTCTCTGTAGTAACATGTGGCCAGGCAGATATAGAACATTTCCATCATGGCAGAAAATTCTGTTTTACAGCATTTACTTAGATACGCAATCAAATGGTCTTGATTTCTGCAATGGTCACAGGGGCATTACAGCTATAACATATAATTCAGATTTCCCACCATATATCAGTCCATCGTAGGTATTGTATATTGATATGAAAAAATGGCTTTTTTTTTTTTTGAAGACAGAGTCTCACTCTGTTGCCCAGGCTAGAGTGCAGTGGCATCATCATAACTTCCTGCAGCCTGCAGCCTCAAACTCCTGGGCTCAGGAGATCCCCCTGCCTCAGCCTCCTGAGTAGCTGGGCCTATAGGTACATGTCACCATGCCTGGCTAATTTTTTTGTATTTTTTGTAGAGATGGGGTCTTGGGCTATATTGCTCAGGCTGATCTTGAACTCTTGACCTCAAGCGATCCTCTCGCTTTGGCCTCCCAAAGTGCTAGGATTACAGGTGTGAGCTACCATGTGTAGCCTAAAATGGATTATTTTTGAATTTTACAGTAATCCTGCAAGTCTAGAGATCCTCCAGTATTTATTAGTTTGGGGGAAATCCCTTGCATTCCCGTAAGTTATAGTAAAGACTGTGGGTTGGTTGGGACTGAGAAATTCAGACCAAAATAAGCTTCCTTTTGGAAGTATAATATTTATGTATGTATTTTATTATCATTTTTATTTATGTGTACTCCTACCTTGTTCTAAAAATCTCCTTAGAATATTTTTCTGTTTTTTTTTCCTCAAAGTGACTCACTCAGGTCAGGTCTGTTCAACATATTCATTAAGCACTAATGCTCAGGTAGATATAGAAACTCTGGGAAATATTCAGCTCTTTGAAGGATAATTCCTGCCATTAAGAAGTTTATAATATGGGTGGGAAAAAGATATTTTTACATCAAAAGTTTAAAAATACAAGATAATATGAATTAAATGTGTAATAAATGGCATAGTATCATATATATTATAGAAATTCAGTGAAGTGGTTGAAGACTTTAAGGAGTAAAGGGGCTTGAACTGAAATTGAGTATGTTATAAAGAAATTTCCAGTGGGGGGGATTCTATGAGTCAAAAATGCTATGTGGGAATCAACAAGATACAGTTACAAATAATACTTTCTCTCACTCTCTCCTTCTCTCTCACAGACACACACCTCTGAAATCTAGAACAAAAAGAAGTGTTCTGCTATTTTTAGGCTATTTTTTTCTATTTTTTGTAGAGATGGGGTCTTGCTATGTTGCCCAAGAAGGTCTTGAACTACTGGCTTCAGGCAGTCCTCCTGCCTTGGCCTCCCAAATTGTCAGGATTACAGGCATAAGCCACCGTGCCCGGCCAAGGAAAGGACATTAATGAAGGAAAACTACCTTCAGAGTTGTGGTCAGGGTTAAGAAAACTAACAAGAAATGCTGGGGCACCCAGAGACCAGCAACAACAGGAAGCCATTACCATCCTCAAGGATCAAGGGACAAGAGAATCAAAATAGTGTTATTGGGACCCCAGACCCCTAGAGCAGGGCCTGCTGGACAGGAGCCATAGTTGTCCAGGCAGGTACGCAAACATTACTAGACCTGAGACCCTAAGGCAGACTGGGAATGGAGAAGAAACACTCTTTTCTTTCTTTTCACCAGTCTCCTGCAGGTACTTCCCATTGTCTATATCCAAACGGAAGCTCAACAAGGAGCCCAAGTGATGCAGTCCATGGGGTTAGCCTTTCAGAGCTCTAAGTGGAGAATGAGTCTAGGGGTGGGGAAGAGCAAATAGAGAATAACCAGTACATTCCTTCATTGCTTTGCTGTTGTTTCTAGGATTAAGACAAAATTCTTTACATGGCCTACAAGGCCTTAGACTGTTTGACCCCTGATGACCTCTTCAGCTCCTTTTCATTCTCTCCACTCCAGTTTTACTGGCCATTATCAATCCTTTGTTCTTGCCATGTTTCCATCTTTCACAAATGTCTTTCCACATGCTGTATGTACCCTCTTCTCAGATACTTCCTTCTCTTTCATTCCATTTTACATAGTTAGTACTTACATAAGTTTCAGAGAGTAATTCAAAAGTTGCTTCCTTAGGGAAGCTTTCCCTGATTTCTGTGATCATACCAAATCTCTTTTTATTTTATTTTATTATTATTATTTTTTTATTCTTATTTCAGCATATTGTAGGGGTACAAAAGTTTAGATTATGTATATTGCCCTTGCTCCCCGCACCCCCCCCCCGAGTCAGAGCTTCAAGTGTGTCCATCCCCTAGATAGTGTGCATCACACTTATTATGTATATATACACCCATCCCCTCCCCCACCCACATCTGCCCAACACCCGATCAGTGTTATTCCTAAATGTGCTCTTAGGTGATGATCAGTGAAACCAATTTGATGGTGAGTACATGTGGTGCTTATTTTTCCATTCTTGGGATACTTCACTTAGTAGAATGGGTTCCAACTCTTTCCAGGAAAATACAAGAGATGCTATATCACCATTGTTTCTTATAGCTGAGTAGTACTCCATGGTATACATATACCACATTTTATTAATCCACTCATGTATTGATGGGCACTTGGGTTGTTTCCACATCTGCGCAATTGTGAATTGTGCTGCTATAAACATTTGAGTGCAGATGTCTTTGTTATAGAATGTCTTTTGTTCTTTTGGGTAGATGCCCAATAATGGGATTGGTGGATCAAATGGTAGATATGCTTGTATCTGTTTAAGTTATCTCCATATTGCTTTCCACAGAGGTTGCACTAGTTTACAGTCCCACCAAATCTCTTTAAATAAATTCTTAGAGCCAAGTGTACCTTTTCTTTGTATCATGTATCAGAGTAGTAATTTCCATTTACTACATTTGTCTGATTATTTGCATTATTTACATTTATCTGATTATTTAACAAATGGCTTTCCTCACAATAAACTAAAAGCTCCATGAAGGGAGTGGATCTGTTTTTGTTTACCAGTATATTTCTAGTATCCACATAATGTTTTGCACTCAATGAGTACTTAAATATTTGCTGAACGAACAAATGAAAATAAAAGACGGATAGAAGCCCTCAAAGGATTTGCATTCTGTGTTATAAGGATAATACATGCATAAATAAACAATATAAGAGCAGTTACAGAACAACAGTTGTAGCAGTTAAGGCAAGATCTCACAGATTCTAGGACTGTTCTGTGCTGTAGGTATTTTTAAGTATCTTGTCAAGTCTCTTGCTTACCCATCAGACACAAAATATATCATACAACAATGTATCTAACACAGTATCTAGTATAGTGTGATTTGTACATAGTGGGAATTTATTAAATATTTACTTCATTCATGTAGACAAATTATAAACTGTATATTAGGCTTCAAATTAGTGTACATAAAAATCATTACAGCAGAATCCCTTGTTTAAAATACAAGCTCCACTCTAGAGATAGTGATTTCAGGAGAACTTGAGCAGAGCCTGAAAATCTGCATTCTAAATAAGCAACTCAAGTAATTCCAGTGCAAGTGACTTGAGCATTGCATTTGGAGAAATATTGGACTATATGCTTCTTGGCAGCAGCATGATGTTCTGATTAAACATATGGGTTAGGAATCAGAAATTCCTTCGTTTGAGTTATGGCTCTGTTACTAACTAGCTATTATTTAAACTCTTTAGATCACAGGTTTTTGGCTATAAAATGGGCTGTAATAACATCTACTTCCTAACAGTATTGTGGAGACTAAAATAAATGAGAAAATGTATGTAAAACATTTACCATAGTGCCTGTCACATAAATCTTCAGTAAGTGGTAGAATTGGTTTTTGATTGTCGACATGTAGCGTTGTCCCTAGAACATACAGGCATACCTCATTTTATTGCTCTTCACTTTCTTGCACTTTGCTAATTTTGTGTTTTGTACAAATTGAAGGTTTGTGGCAACCCTGTGTCCAGCAAGTCTGTTGGCGCCATTTTTACAACAGGTTGTGCTCACATCATATCTCTCTGTCACGTTTTGGTAATTCTCACAATATTTCAAAATTTTTCATTATTATTATATCTGTTATGGTGACCTGTAATCAGTTATCTTTGATGATATTGTAATTGTTTTGGGGTGACACCAATCTAGCTCATAAAAGATGGTGAACTTAATTGATAAATGTTGTGTGTTCTGACTGCTTTACCAACTGGCTACTCCCCCATCTCTCTTCCTTTCCTCAGGCCTCCCTATTCCCTGAGACACAACACTGTTGAAATTAGGACAATTAATAACCCGGAAGTGGCCTCTGAGTGTTAAAGTAAAAGGAAGAGTCACATGTCTCTCACCTTAAAGCAAAAGCTAGAAATGATTATACTTGGTGAAGAAGGCATGTTGAAAGCTGAGATAGGTCAACAGCTAGGCCCACCAGTTAGCCAAGTTGTGAATGTGAAGAGAAAGTTCTTGAAGGAAATTTAAAGTGCTACTCTCCAGTAAACACATGGATGATAAGAAAGCGAAACAGCCTTATTTCTGATAGGGAGAAAGTGCTCTGGATGGAAGCTCAAACCAGGCAAAACATTCCCTTATGCCAAAGCCTCATCCAGAGCAAGCCTCTGTCTTCAATTTTATGAAGGCTGAGAGAGGTAAGGAAGCTGCAGAAGAAAAGTTTGAAGCTAGCAAAGGTTGTTTAACAAGGTTTAAGAAAAGTAGCTGTCTCCATAACATAAAAGTACAAGGTGAAGCAGCAAGTGCTGATGTAGAAGCTGCAGCAAATTATTAAGAAGATCTAGCTAAGATCATTGATGAATGTGGCCACACTAAACAACATATTTTCAAGGGAAACAAAACAGCCTTATATGAGAAGGCGACGCCATCTAGGACTTTCATAGCTAGAGAGAAGAAGTCAATGCCTGGCTTCAAAGCTTCAAAAGACAGACTTTCTTGTTAGGGGCTAGTGTTAGCTGGTAACTGTAAGTTGAAGCCAAAGCTCATTTACTGTTCCAAAAATCCTGGGGCACTTAAGAATTTTGCTGACTCTGTTCTGGTTGTGTTCTATAAATAACACAACAAAGCCTGGATGACAGCACATTTGTTTACAGCATGGTTTGCTGAATATTTTAAGCACACTATTGAGAACTACTGCTCAGAAAAAAAGATTCCTTTCAAAATATTACTGCTCATTGACAATGCACCTGGTCACCCAAGAGCTCTGATACAGGTGTACATGGAGATTATGTTGCTTTCATGCCAGCTAACACAACATCTATTCTGTGGCTTATGAATCAAGGAGTAATTTTTGACTTTCAAGTCTTATTATTTAAGAAATACATTTTGTAAGTCTGTAGCTACCATAAATAGTGATTCTTCTGATGGATCTGAGCAAAGTAATTTGAAAACCTTCTGGAAAAGGTTCTCCATTCTAGATGCCATTCAGAACATTTGTGATTCATGGGAGGAGGTTAAGATACCAACATAAACAGGAGTTGGGAAGAAGTTGATTCCAACTCTCATGCATGACTTTCAGGGGTTCAAGACTTCAGTAGAGGAAGTAACTATAGATTTGGTAGAAATAGCAAGAGAGCTAGAACTAGAAGGAAGCCTGAAGATAAGACTGAATTGCTGCAATCTCATGATAAAACTTGAGCAGATAAGGAGTTGCTTCCATGGATGAGCAAAGAAAGTGGTTTCTTGAGATGGAATCTACTCCTGGTGAAGATGCTGTGAATATTCTTGAAGTGACAAGGAAAGATTTGGAATATGACATAAGCTTAGTGGATAAAGCAGTGGCAGCATTTGAGAGGATCGAGTCCAATTTCGAAAGAAGTTCTACTCTGGGCAAAATGCTAACAAACAGCATCACATACTACAGAGAAATCTTTCATGAAAGGAAAAGTCAATTGATGTGGCAAACTTCATGGTTATTTTAAGAAATTGCTACAGTAATCCCAGCCCTCAGCAACCATGACCCTGATCAGTCAGCAGACATCAAAATCAAGGCAAGACCCTCCACCTGCAAAAAGATTATAACTCACTGAAGGCTTAGATGATCATTAGCTTTTTTTTTTTCCTTTTAGTAATAAAGTATTTTAAGATTAAAGCATGTATATTGTTTTTAAAGACATAATGTTATTGCATACTTAATAGAGTACCATATAAATGTAACGTATATACTGAGAAACCAAAAAATTCATGTGACTCACTTTATTGTGATATTAGTTTTATTGCAGTGGTCTGGAACTGAACCTGCAATATCTCTGAGGTATGTTTGTAAATTTGATAAATGAATGGAGTATATTTGTACAATAATGATATTTATAGCTAGGAGGGTTTGAAATTATATAATCCAATATCTTCATTGTACATATGAGGAAATTCAAGCTCAGAGATGTTAGGTGACTTATTCACAATTATATATCTAATGATCTAATTAGTGACAACTGAGACCAGAACTAAAGGATGAAAAAAAAATGTCTTCATTCCATTTGTCTAACCACTATTTGTGGTTAGAGTTACATTTAGATTTTAAATAGGTAGACTGAAATAAATTTCTGTTTATAGTCAATGATGCCTTTCAAAATGTTTCTTTATTAAACATTAAGACAACAAATAGTAAACCATTAAGTAAAAAACTACATGACTATGTAGTTATTGTTGGATTCTATTTATTTCTAAATATCACAACAAAGACCACAGTGTTTACTGAATAGAATTCAGATACCATAAGTGTTCTTAGAACAGTAGTAGAACCACAAACTACTTGACTGGGGTAAGTCTATCTCTTGCCACCAGGAAATAATGGTGGTCTAATATTTCTGGTCTCTGTGAAGCTGTTGCTTATCCAATAGGTACATTAAAATAGAGTTAAAATGCGTAGTGATTTATTTTGGAGTTGAAAGTATTGAGTTTGATTTTCATTTATTTCATTCAGACATTTTCCTGCATTTTATTCTGCTGTATTAAACTTACAGCAGAAGTTTTGATTAACTTCTCTATTTAGGAGGCTTATTAGATTACTAGGTCTTAAGATTTAAAGAAAATTTTGCTTTTTTTGGTATTGAATAGAGCTTTATCTTCATTTCTAGATTTGATGAATATAAAATGCAGAATTCGCCTTTGTGCAATCTTAGTACAGCAGTGTATGGGAGGTACGGAAATAATATCTATTGATGAAAGTCTTGTTTTTATCTCTGATACAATCCTCAGAGGTCTTATTCCTTTGGTGAACTACATATAGAGAACTGACTTCTTCCTGAGGAACTGTAGTCATCACTTTGTATCCATGGAGGATTGGTTTCAAGACCTCCTCTGGGTACCAAAATCCACAGATGCTCAAGCCCCTTATATAAAATGGTGTAGTATTTGAATATGACCTATGCAATCTTCCTGTATACCTAAAATCATCTCTAGAATACTTATAATACCTAATAGAATGTAAATGCTGTGTAAATAGTTGTTATGCTGTCTTGTTTAGGGAATAATGACATGATAAAAAGTCTGTACATGTTCAGTACAGATGCAGCCATCCTTTTTTTTCTGAATATTTTTGATCTGTGGTTGGTTGAGTGTGCAGATATGGAACCCATGAATACAGAGGGCCGACTATATATTACTTTAAAGTCATAGATGAACTTCAGCAAGTGCTGTATTTGCTAGGTTTGTCCATGCCATTCTCTCTACTACTTTCCAATGTATAAGGCAGCATGAATAATAAGACTTTTGACATTTTAAATGCATAATACCATTATATTTAAATGGTATTTAAAATTTAAAATTTTATTGTAAGTAGTTATCTCTGTAGTTTTCTGAGGCTAGGAAGTACCTTACTTTTAAAGGATTGGGATGCATTTTATTTTTCCTACAGTGAAGAAATCATGGCCTTAACTACTAACTCCTTATTTCTTAAGTTTGGCAAAACTGAATAGAGAGATACTTTTGGGTATGGATTAATGGTTTTCATTGGCAGGACTCATCTGCTGTGTTAGGTAGATGTCATAAACACATTCATGTTGAAAACAAGTTAGATACCTGGTTTGGGAAGAAGTAAAGAGTAATGCTCAGGTAGGAGAATTAATTACTTTGCTAGCATAGAATGTTACATGAACTTATTTTTTAGGACCACAAAAAAGTATCCTAAAATAAATATTGAAATTGAAGCTGGGCACGGTGGTGTGTGCCTGTAGTTACAGCTATTTGGGAGGCTGAGGCAGGAGGATCGCTTGAGCCCAGTTTGAGGCTGTGGTGAGCTGTGACTGCACCACTGCACCCCACACCTGGACAAAATAGTAAGACCCTGTCTCTAAAAAATAAAAAAAAGAGACAAAGAAAGAAATTGATGTCATGAGTGAATTGTTATTATTTTCCTCCTTGTACATAGACAGTATTTCTGCTGTACTATCAGAACACAGACTTTGAAATTTTTTGATGTGTTAATGATAAAGAAGTTTACAAATTCACTCATATTTGCTCATCTGCTTTAATATTGTGAACCATGACATTTACATCTAGGGGTACAACTTTAGAATAAAGGTAACTTTTATTATGTTTAAAATTGTGACAAGGAATGTCTAGTTGACTCTGGTCTTAAAGCAACTATTTAAACATAAAAAGAGAAGGGATTTACCAGATTATATTAAAAATTAAAGTATCTGCACATCAAAAAATCCTAAAATTAAAAGATAAATTTCAAATTGGGATAAAATATTTGTAACAGATATGATAAGCAAAGAATTAGGATCTTTATTTTGAAAATAATAATGGAAAAATGGGGCAAGAAAATCACTAGAAGAATCACATACACAAAGATTATATAATGACTGAACATGAAAAATTAGTCAATCAAATAATTGCAATCAAATAAATGAAAAGTAAATCACCATCAAAGGTAAATAAAAATGAAATACTATTAATATTTGTTGAGTCTCCATTTTTTAGTAACAATAATGCTGTCCAGAGTATGGTAAGATAGAGATACTCCTGAACTACAAGTGGGACTGGGAATTGGTACAATCTTTATGTAAAGCAGATTATTATTACTATTATTTTATAATTTAACTTAGTTTAATCACAATTCTAGGAATAGGGCTTAAAATATTAACCAGAGATAACATCAAAGATTTGTGTATAAGTATGCTCATTATATCATTAGTTATTATGGGAAAGTAGAAAACACTCTAAATACCCAACAGTAAGGAAATAATTATTAGATTGAACCATATGAAAGTGCTGATGTTTGACTGTTATTAACATACAAAAACATTAATTTCATGTGATTCAACGTAGTACATAATATAATGGCTTATGATATGATGGAATTTTATGCAGATATAAAATAGTGTTTATAAAGAATCTCTAAACAAATGAAAGATGCTCACTATATCAAGAAAACTGAAAGTTGGATAAAAAACTTTATAAATATAATGATACTGACTTTGTAAAAGAAAAAAGAATGTGTGTACATACATGTGTATATATAACAATATGGGAAAAAGTATTACTCACCAAAACACGTTTTGGGAAGAGCCCTGTATTTGGAGAAAATACCTTAATAAACTACTTGGAGTGATGCTTAAAACTGCAAGCTGGATATTCAAGTTCAAAAGGTGATAAACTGCCTTTTAAATAGAGGTTTCTTAGTTTTATTGATCACCATGTTAGGTTTGTGTATGTAAGTTTGGATATGGGAACTAGAGAAGACCTCTCCTGAGAGAGACAAATGAAGGCAAAGACAGGAAGGGAGAGCTACCTAGGAAGTTGGGACAGGCTGTATTGAGGAGGGGTTTAGGAGAATAAAAACATCTAAAAGGAATTCTAAGTAAGTTAGCTGTGGAGAAAACCCACTAAAAAGTCTAATTGATCACTACTGCTTTTTTCTTTTTCTTTTTTCATTTTAAACAGATGATTTAAAGAGAGAGGTAAATGGGGAAATATATTCTAGGATTCTAGAGCCAGCTAATGAGGGAGTAGATGTATTTGGGTTACAAATGCATAGAAAAACCAGAAAGCGGGAGAGAGGGGGGCAGTAATCACATGATCTGCTTGGATCACTTCTGTAATCCTTGTACTCAGGGAGACCAAAGTGGGAAGATTGCTTGAGGCCAGGAGTTGGAGACCAGCCTAAGCAACATAGTGAGACCCTGTCTCCACAAAAAATAGAAAACTTAGGTGGGTATGGTGGTGCAGGCTTGTAGTTCCAGCTGCTTGGGAGGCTGAGGCAGGAAGATTGCTTGAGCCCAGGAGTTTGAGGTTGCACTGAGTCATGATGATGGCACTGCAGTCTAGCCTAAGCAACAGAGGGAGACCCTGTCTCAAAAAACAAACAAACAAAAAAACCAGAGAGATGTAATCCAAAATGTTAATAGTGATTATCTTGGGTGATGGTGTTTTGTTTTTTCTTCTTTATACTTCTGTTTTATTCTTTAAATGTATTACTTTTGTAATCATAAAGTTATATAAAAAGTCTCCAACTAAGAATAAAATTATCTTTGATGCCTTGATTTAGTTACCTCTCGCTTGGTTATAAGTGAATTCTCATTAACATAATTGTGTTACCCAAAAGATAAGGGTTCATTTGCCTGGCAAGTAACAAATGACTGTCCATGAGAATGCAGGTCTGGATCAGTAGGAGTTTAATCACTGGCAGCAAGTGAGGAGAACACTAGGAATATTCTCCAAAGCAGCATCTCCCTGAGGGAAAGTGGCATGGGGTTTTTATGGGGTAGTAGAGAAAGAAAAAGACATAGGGGCATAGTTTTCCTTACACATGCGTTATTAGTTGTTATGCTCACACACAGGTCATGTATTACGGTAATGAAGCCATAGCTCCTCCTAGGGTGGAGACTTTAGGAAGGTAACGAGGAAAGTTTGCTTGAGTTCATCTATAGGCTTCCAGGGTCTGTTAGGGGATAGTTTAAGCTGGCTGAGTAGCCATGGTCCTCGTAAACAAAGGCTGCAGAACAGGTTGATTGTTCAGGTTGGCCGAATTCCCTATATTCTCTGGAGACCCTCTGTTCCTACTTACAATGGGAAATATCTCTCTAACATTCCTTAATTTGTTTCCTTTTGTAAATGATCTATAACAAACATGACAGTGTCCCTGGTTTCTCCCTTGCTTTCTAACTCTGCCTCCTTTTTCTGTTTTTGCTAGCTTCCTCCCCTGCTATATAAGCTTTAACTACCTACTAAATTATATAACTTGCGAAAACAATTCTTAGATGACACTGTTCTGATGATTGTCAGTATTATACCAACTAACCCCAAGAAGGGGTATGAAAACAGGAATGACCCCCAATTTCAAGTCTTAGTTAAAGTAAAAAACAAAGAATAAAAAACCTGCTTCCTTAGCCAAAACTGCAAGAACCCATATTTTCCTTTATCCTGTGAAAATGCTCATCCTGCTTCAGCTGGGAAGTTACCTGATCTTTAGGTGCTCCCTAATGCACATCAGCTGAATAAAGCCTTTAACCTCTATTTGAGTCACTTAAATAATTTTTTCACTCTGTAAAAATATTTTCTTACTAAAGCCCACACTTACTGAGGTGTTATTATATATCATGCATGGTGGCAGGTACTTGACATATAATAAGTAATTTGGTGGTCATAGACCATATATTATTATTCCTAGTTTATAAATGAGGTAATAGCATTTAAGTAACTTGTCCCAGGTAACCCAACTTGGAAATGGCTAGCAATGCCATTTAGACTCCAAAGACAGAATGTTTTCCTGTGTTGCGTGAAAAGCTAAGGAACTAAGCCATATGATGAGATTTTTAAAAAAGTATAATTTTCAAAATGTGTAGTAGGATAGTATTTTGAAATATTATAGAAAATTTTCCTTCTTGGCAATTCTGTTTTACCTTTACCCTTTACTATTCAAACTAGACTCCAAGGCTCAGATTTTCTGCTTCAGCAAAGGAAAGACAGAAAAGAACCAGCAAGAATAAAGAGCCAAATTCTTGGCTTTGCATTCCAAAACAAGCTCTATAAAGCTAATGAAAGAAATAATAGCATGGAGAGGGAATCGAATTTTAAGCTTCATAGGCTAAGAGCCTGAGGGATTTAGATCCTCGAGTTTATGTCATAAGCTACAGAATGAGGAATGATATATCTTTCCAGCATACACAGAGAAGATAAAGACACTTCATGGAGGGAAAAAAATCATGGGATACTTACAAAAAGTGATTATAACCTTGGTGACAAAATCTTAATAAATTTCAGAGAGGCACAATCTGGGATAAAAGTCATTAAATGTAGAAATGAACAATTAAATGATGACCTCTCTAAAATTCTAATGACTTGGAAAGTAAGCCATCTTCTTAAATGGAAAACAAAATGAATAATTGCAAATTATCTAGAAAGTAATGAAAAGTATTCTGTACCAAAACCTATTAAGCTCAGTTAAGGCTGTTTACATAATAGACTTTTTAATACCTAAATTTTAGGTGGATATTTATTTATTTATTCACTTAAATGCCAACATTGCTGCTAGGACTATTGAAATCAAGATATCAGTGTCTGGGTCTTCTGTTACCAGCCAAAATGGAGTAATAGGCATAGGATTTATCTTCTTGCCTAAAAGTACAGAAAATACCACAAATATATGAAACAGTGGTTTTCAAGCCATTGGACATAAGGCAATGAAGGATATTGATCCCCTAAACTCTGAAAATAAACAAGGCAAGCTCTACAATTGCACCAGCTTACTACCTTGAGAGAGTTTCCAGACTATGGCACAAGAAGGGGCCCAGAGTTGAAGATATTAAACTGGGAGTCCAGGGAGGTACATGTGGCTTGAGCTATAGGTCAGAGTATCAGAGAAGAGAGAGCTACTCTAAAGTACTTTAGAATTCTCTCTAGAGAACTCCAGAGATCTCCAGAGGGCCCCCCATGAGTCTTCAGTTGTGTAGTAATCAATGCATATGTGTGAAGGCATTACTTTTATTCAGGGAAAGGATGACCATAAAGTATTAGAAGAAACAGTACTCAGTGATTAAACAGGGATGGGAATAGTTTCAATTTCTAGCAGCTAGAGTGGAAAATCTCATAATTTATAAGGACATCAGTAGTAAACTTTGAAGAGGTTGACCTTAGTAGGAGGGCAAAATTAAACTAGGTGCTGCCCTAGTTTTAATAATAAAGCTTCAAAGCAAGACTCAAAGGGATAAAACTGTTTTCAGGTAACTTAACTATTTCTTAGAACACAGGTCAAAGATATTTATAAGAACATAAAAATATCTAGCATCCATCAAAGTAATATTCACAATGTCAGGCATTCAATAAAAATTTAACAGGGATGCAAAACAGGAAGAAAATACAACCCAATGAGGAGAAATATTGAATATTGACCCCAGAATGACACCAATGACTATTAATAGTCATTCATGATGGTATTCTGTATGTTCAAGAAGCTAGAGGAAAGACTGAGCAGAGACATGGAAGATATATAAAAGATACAAATCAAACTACGAGAGATGAAAACTACACTGTCTGAGATTTTTAAAAATGTCCACTGGATGGGATGAAGAGCATGTTAGATATTACAGAAGAAAAGACTAATGAACTTGATGACAGAACAATAGAAACTCTCCAAAATAAAACACAAAGAGGAAAATGACTAGGAAAAATGAACAGAGAATCAATGAGCTGTGGGACAACTTCAGTTAGTTTAATATATGTGTAATAGGAGCCCCTGAAAGAGAGGAGTAGAGAAATAAACATATTTGAATTAATTAGGGCCAATATTTTTTCAAATTTATTAAAAACCATAAGCCATAAGCATAAGAAACACAATAAAAATTTATTAAAGTCAGTGATGAAGAGAAAATCTTAAAGAAAGTCAGAGGAAAAAATACATTATGTTGGTTGGTCCGAGTGCAGTGGTATTTACAACTAATTGATCACAACCAGTTACAGATTCCTTTGTTCATTCTCCACTCCCACTGCTTCACTTGACCAGCCTTTAAAACAAAATACATTATGTATAGAGAAACAAAGATAAAAATGACCGTTGACTTCATATTAGAAACAATGTAAATAAAAATATAGCAGAGCAACAATTTTAAATTGCTGTAAGAATAAAACTGTCAACCTATAATTCTATTGCTAGCAAAAATATTCTTCAAAAATGAAGGTAAGATGAAGATTTTTCATGTACATAAAAGCTGAAAATTCATTACCAGTGGACATGCACTACAAGAAATGTTAAAGAATGACTTTTTAGTCAGAAGGATAATGATATTGGATGGAAATCTGAATATAAATAAAGGAATGAAGAACAAAAGAAATAACTGTGAGTAAATATAAAATACTTTATTGTTACTGAAATCTCTTTAAAGAGTAGGTGATTGTATAAAGCTAAAATATTAGTGTACTATAGGATTTATAACGTGTAGAAGTAAAATGTATGACAATAATAACATGAAGGTGGATGGAAATAAACTGTTGTAAGGTTGTTGTATTCCACAGGTGAAGTGGAATAATATTACATGAAAGTAGTCACTGCTAAGTTAAAAATGGATACTATAATCTCTAAAGTACCACTAAATAATAGAGCAAAGAATATTAGCTAATAAGAAGATAAAATGGGATCATAAACAATATTCAATTCAAAAGAAGAAAAGAGGAAAAAGAGAACAAAGAATAGATGAGACGGGGATGGACATGCTGGAAGCTCTGACTCAGGTGAGGCAAAAGCAATATATGTGACCTAAACATTTGTACCCCCGTAATATGCTGAAATAAAAAATAAAATAAAAAAAGAATAGATGAGACAAAAAACAAATAGCAAGATTGCAGATTTAAACCTGACCTACCAATAATCTCATTAAATGTAAACGGTTTAAGCACTGCAATTAAAAGGCAGAGGTTGTCACTATTGGAGAAAAAAGCAAGATACAACCATATGTTGCTTATAAGAAACCCACTTTAAGAGTTTAAAAGTAAAAGGTTGGAAAAAATATACCATGTTAACATGACTCAAAGGAAAGCTCAAATGGCTATTTTGGTATCAAAATATATTTCAAAGGAGAGAATATTACTAGGAATAAAGAGTATAATTTCATCAAGAAGACATAACAATCCTATTTATGCATCTAATAACAGAGCTTCAAAATACATGGGAAAAAAACCTGAGAGAACTGAAAATGGATATAGAAATCCAAAATTAGAGTTGGAGATTTCAACAATGTTCTCTCAATATTGATAGAACAAGTAGATAAAAATCAACAAGGATATAGAAGTCTTTTTTTTTTTTTTTTTTGAGACAGAGTCTTGCTCTGTTGCCTGGGCTAGAGTGAGTGCCATGGCATCAGCCTAGCTCACAGCAACCTCAAACTCCTGGGCTTAAGCGATCCTACTGCCTCAGCCTCCCGAGTAGCTGGGACTACAGGCATGCACCACCACACCCAGCTAATTTTTTCTATATATATTTTTAGTTGGCCAGATAATTTCTTTCTATTTTTAGTAGAGACGGGGTCTCGCTCTTGCTCAGGCTGGTCTCGAACTCCTGACCTCGAGCGATCCACCCGCCTCAGCCTCCCAGAATGTTATGATTACAGGTGTGAGCCACCGCACCCGGCCGAAGTCTTGAACAATAGTATCCATCAACCTGACCTAGTTCACATTGATAGAACGCTGTACTCAACAACAGTAGAACACAAGTTGATTTGAAGTGCACAGAGAACTTTTACCCAGATGGATCATATTCAGGAATAAGAAAGAATTCTCAATGAATTAAAATGATTCAAGTCATGCAATTATATTCTCTGATCACAGTGGAATTAAATTAGAATTAGTAACAGAAAGATATCTGGAAAATATCAAAAATTTGAAAGCTAAATAACATACTTCTAAATAACATATAGGTTTAAAAAAAAAAAAAGAATCCAGAAGTGCAATTTGAGTGTGGTTTTAATGGGAAGAAAATGAAAACACAACATTATTAAAACTTGGGGAATGCTGTTCAGTTAGTACATAGAGGAAAATTTATATGACTAAAAGCTTATAATAGAAAACAAGTAAGGTCTCAAATCCATGATCTCAGCTTCTAAATTAAGAAATAGAAAAAGAAAAGCAAAATAAACCCAAACTAAGCAGAAGAAAGGAAACAATAAATATTAGAGCAAATATTAATGAAATAGAGAATAGAAAAATAATAAGGAAAAATCAGTGAAATAAAAATTGGTCCTCTGGGAAGATTAATAATATTGATAAACATCTAGTCTCTAGTCAGAGTGATAAGGAAAAATGATAAAGGAAACAAATGACATTGATAAATATTCTAAAGATACTAAAAGGATATTAGAACAATTTTATGCCTATAGAGTCAACAGTTCAGATGAAGTTGAAAAAATTTCTTGAAAGACATAAACTACCAAAGTTTACTTAAGAAAAAATGAATAGCTGTAGGCTGAGTATGGTGGCATGTGCCTGTAATCCTAGCACTCTGGGAGGCTGAGATCGGAGGATCACTTGAGGTCAGGAGTTCGAGGTCAACCTGAGCAAGAGCAAGACCCCATTTCTACAAAAAATAGAAAAATTAGTCAGGCATGGTGGTGTGTACCTGTAGTCCTAGCTATTCAGGAGGCTGAGGCAGGAGGATTGCTTGAGCTCAGGAGTTTGTGGTTGTGGTGAGCTATGATCATGCCACTGTACTCTAGCCAGGGCAACAGAATGAGACCCTGTCTCAAACAAAACAAAACAAAAAATGAATAACCTTAGTATCTATATATCTATTAAAGCAATTGGTTTTGTAATTCAAAATCTTCTCACAAAGAAAACTCTAGCACCAGGTGGCTTCATTGGTGAATTCTATCAAATATTTAAGGGAGAAATGGTATCAATTTGACACAAACTCTTCCAGAAAAATTTAAGGAGAGGTAGATATTTCCTAATCATTTTATGAGGCTAGCATTATTCTGACCAAAACTACACAACATCATAAGAAAGAAAATCACACATCAACATTCCTCATAAACATACAATCAAAAAAATTTTAAAGTCTAACAAATTAAATCCAACAATATATAAAAAGGATAATTCATTGTGGCCAAGTGGGTTTTTCTCCTAGAAATGCAAGGTTGGTTTAACATTAAATAATCAATGTTGAGGAACATAAACAAAAATGGCAGAATAGGGAACTCCCAAAGTCCATACCTCCATAAAAACAATGATAAGTTGGCAAAAAAATGTCAAGATTAAGTTTTAAAAACTCTGGAAAGGCATTCATATATGCCAATACCATTCAATCGGAGAACCAAATTAAGGACTCAATACCTTTCAAAATAGCAACAAAGAAAATAAAATATCTAGGAATATATTTAACTAAAGAGGTAAAGGACCTCTATAAAGAGAACTATGAAACGCTAAGGAAGGAAATTGCAGAACACGTAAATAAGAGGAAATCCATACCATGCTCATGGATTGGAAGAATTAACATCGTTAAAATGTCTATACTACCCAAAGTAATCTATAGATTCAATGCAATTCCTATTAAATTACCAACATCATTTTTCACAGATTTAGAAAAAATAATTATACACTTTGTATGGAATCAGAGAAGACCCCGTATAGCAAAAGCAATCTTAAGCAATAAAAACAAAATGGGAGGTATTGATTTGCCAGACTTCAAACTATACTATAAAGCTGTGGTGCTTAAAGCTGCTTGGTATTGGCACAAGGGCAGGGACACAGATCAGTGGAACAGAACAGAAAACCCAAATATAAAACCATCCTCATATAACCATCTAATCTTTGACAAAATAGACAAAAACATACTCTGGGGACAAGAGTCCCTATTCAATAAATGGTGCTGGGAAAACTGGATAGCCACATGTAGAAGACTGAAACAGGACCCACAGATTTCACCTCTCACAAAAATCAAATCATGGTGGATAACAGATTTAAACCTTAAATGGGAAATGATTAGAATTCTAGAAGAAAATGTAGGAAAGACTCTCACAGACATTGGTCTAGGCAAAGAATTTATGAAGAAAACCCCTAAGGCAATCGCAGCAACAACAAAAATAAATGAATGGGACCTGATTAAATTAAAAAGCTTCTGCACAGCCAAAGAAACAGTCACGAAAATAAACAGACAGCCTACAGAATGGGAAAAAATTTTCGCACACTACACATCAGATAAAAGACTGATAACAAGAATCTATTTAGAACTCAGGAAAATCAGCAAGAAAAAATCAAACAATCCTATCAAAAAATGGGCAAATGACATGAATAGAAATTTTTCAAAAGAAGACATAAGAATGGCCAAAAAATGTATCAAAAAATGCTCAACATCCCTAATCATCAGGGAAATGCAAATCAAAACCACAATGAGATACCACTTAACTCCGGTGAGAATGGCCTTTATCAAAAAATCCCAAAACAACACATGTTGGCGTGGATGCGGAGAGACAGGAACACTCATACACTGCTGGTGGGAATGCAAACTAGTGCAACCCCTATGGAAAGCAATATGGAGATACCTTAAACAGATTCAAGTAGACCTACCATTTGATCCAGCAATCCCGTTATTGGGCATATACCCAGAAGAACAAAAGTCATTCTTTAACAAAGACACCTGTACCCGAATGTTTATAGCAGCACAATTCACAATTGCGCAGATGTGGAAACAACCCAAGTGCCCATCAATCCACGAATGGATTAGTAAACTGTGGTATATGTATACCATGGAGTACTACTCAGCTATAAGAAATAACGATGATACGACATCTCTTTGGTTCTCCTGGAGAGAGCTGGAACCCATTATACTAAGTGAAGTATCCAAAGAATGGAAAAACAAGCATCACATGTACTCACCAGAAAACTGGTTTCCCTGATCATCACCTAAATGTACATCGGGGAAGGATACCAATTGAATATCAGACTGGGATGGGGGGTGGGGGGAGGGGATCGGTGTATGCCTACATGACGAGTGCATTGCACACCCTCTGGGGAATGGTCATGCTTGAAGGTGCAGACCCGGGGAGGTGGGGGGGGGGAGGGGATGGAGGTATGACTACATGATGAGTGCCAGGCGCACTGTCTGGAGAATGAGAACAGACACGCTTGGGACTCTGACTCGGGGGGATGGGCAGGACATGGACAATGTATATGACCTAAACTTATGTACCCTTATGATGAGCTGAAATAAAAAAAAAAAAAAAAAAAAAACTCTGGAAACTAATCGAAAGCTTGGAGCAACCATGGGAATACGTAATAATAATAAAAAAGCCCTGAATCTCCGTAAGAAAGCTTTGAAGCTCTTTAACTTACCCTGATTTCCCCCTGACCCCACTCCTCATGTTGGTGGTGGCTTTGAAGATAGCCCACATTCCTAGTACAGGTGCCTTGTACCAGAGGGAGCAGAGTGGACCTTATTCTCAAAGAACTGTGGTTTTGACGTATCTGGTGGCTCTATGAAGTATTGCCTTAAAGGGCTTGCCTTTATTTTGTTTAATTCAGAACTCTCTCAGGAATAAGGTGGCTACCCAGGAGGTGTTTGTTGGAAACATTTAAAAACAAATTTTTTCATTGCTTCCACCTGGGGCAAGGTATAACAGCTGGGGCCTTCATTGCTGCTTACAAAGAGCCGAAAATCAGTCAGAGAAGAAAGTTTAGGGTCTTCTCCGGTTTTTCTGGGTGGGGTGGGGTGGGGAGGTTGAGTATGCATTCAGCCTTAGGCATGCACTTGACCTTCTAGGTTACCAGGAATATTTGTGAGATTTTTCCAAGTTCTTATTCCCCAAAACATCTCTTTCCCCAGCCTCTCTTTCTGAGCTTTTCAGTTAGTCTGTTCTTTGCTCCAGCTGTTATGCCTTGCCCCAGGTGAACAAAAGGGTCTAACAGACATTTTCAGAACATTCTACCCCCCAAAACACTGAATATATGTTCTTATCAGCTCATAGAACATTCTCTAAGATTGATCACATCCTAGGCCGCAAAACATGCCTCAACAAATTTAAACTGGGGCCTGAGGGATTATATGGCTGTAACTGCAAATATATCAACTGAGAGGGGGAGTAAAGAGAGAGCAGAGAACAAATTTATTTTAAAAACTTTCTGCACAAAACAAGCTTGCAAACCGAAAGTCTAAAAACATATGAAAAAATTCTATGGTAGATTTGGTAGTTATTGTAGTTATGTTGATCTTAAAAAATTAGTAATTGAAATATAAATATGCTACATATTAAATGGAGTTTGTAAGAGTCTGATAAGGGCTTTACAGTGAGTATGTTTATGATGTCCAAAAATATCAAAGAAAGCACAGCAAAAAGGGTCAGAAATTATGAAACCATATCAGGAAGTAATTTAGCATGGATAGGTGATACTAACTTCATTCTCTAATTGTTTGCTGTTAATATATACAAATATACTAATTTTCAAATATTAACTTTGTGTCCTGTGACTCTGCTACATTCATTTATTAGTGGTCATGATTGTTAGATTTCTTAGGCTTTTAAAAATATAGTCTTTCTTCTCTAAAAAGAGTTTTACTGTTTATTTTCTATGTTTTTGCTTTTTATTTCCTTTTCTTGTCATATTGCAATGGTTAAGACCTTCATGGCAATGTTAAATAGAATTGATGAGATTGAGCATCATTTCCTTGTTTCTAATCCTTGTTCACTATTTCACAATTAAGTAAGTTAGTTATAGATCCTCCCCTCACCCCATAGATGCCTTTTATAAGATTAAGGAGGTGTCCCTCTATTTTTAGTTTGTTAAGAATTTTTTTAAATCATAAATTTCTGTTGAGTTTTGTCCAATGCTTTTATTTGCCTTCATTAAAGTAACATATTTCTTTCCCCTTTATTCTGTTAATATGGTGAATATCATTGATTTTTGAATGTTAAATCTTGAATTCCTACTTGATCATTATTTATTATCCTTTTATATTAACATATTGATGTATTTGATTTGCTAATATTTTGTTAAAGATTTTTGTATCTATGTCCATAATGGATATTCAAACTGCAGAATACCAAAGATAAAGAGAATGTCCTGAAAGAAACTGGAGGAAAAATTCCACCTTATCTATAGAGGAATAACGATAAGAATTATGGATTGAATTCTCTTCAGAAAACATGCAAACAAGAAGAAAGTGGAGTGAAATATTGGAAGCGTTGAAAGAAAAATTCCCCCACCAACCTAGAATTCTGTATCCAGCAAAATTATCCAAACGTGAAGGACAAAAAATGATTTTTTTTTCAGATAAACAAAAGCTGAGGAAATTTGTTGCTTGTAGATTTTCCTTATAAGAAATTAAAAAATTTTGATTTACATAATGAAAGAAAGAGTGTTAGAGAAGGGATGAAGGTACAATAAAACCTTTTATTTCTCTTTTTCTTAGCTTATCTAATAGATAACTGTTCATTTAAAATAATATGTAGTGGGTGTATATAGCTTATGGATAAGTAAAATAAATGACAGCAATGTTATAAAGGATGGGTATTATAAACTGGAAATACTATGTTAAAAGTTATCTGAATTACCTTGAAGTGGCATAATGACATGGAAAGAGAGGAGAGACAGAGTAATCATATAAAATGCTCAATTAAAACCACTGAAGGCAGGAAAAGAGGGAAAGATTTTTTTTAAAAAAAAGAAAACAGACTGGGTATAATGGCTCATGCCTGTAATCCTAGCATTCTGGGAGGTCGACACAGGAGGATCAGTTGAGCTCAGGAGTTCAAGACTAGCATGAGCAAGAGTGAGACCACTATCTCTACAAAAAATAGAAAAATTAGCTAGGCATGGTGGCACATGTCTATAGTTCCAGCTGCTCAGAAGGCTGAGGCAGAAGGATCGCTTGAGCACAAGAGTTTGAGGTTGCAGTGGGCTATGATGAGGCCGCTGCACTCTTAGCCTGGGTGACAGAGTAAGGCTCTGTCTCAAAAAAAAAAAAAAAAAAAAAGGAAAAGAAAAGAAAGAAAAAAACAAGTGCAACTCATAGGAAACAGTTACAAATATGGTAGATATTAATTCAAATATATCAATAATCACTTTAAAGGTATGGTCTAAATACATCAATTAAAATACAGAGACTGATAGAGTGGATAAAAAAAATTACCCACTATATGTTGTTTCTAAGAAACCCAATTTAAATATAAAGACACAGACAGAGGCCAGATACAGTGGCTCATGCCTATAATCCTAGTACTTTGGGAGACCAAGGCAGGAGGATCATGTGAGGCCAGGAGGTCGAGACCAGCTAGGGCAACAGAACAAGACCTGGTTTCTACAAAAAATAGAAAAATTAGCCAGGTGTGGTGATACACACCTATAGTCCCCACTACTTGGGAGGCTGAGGCAGGAGGATCACCTGAGCCTAGGAGTTTGAGGTTGCAGTGAACTATGATGATGCCACTGCACTCTAGCCCAGGTAACAGAGCAAGACCCTGTCTCAAAAAAACAAAAAAGTCCCCACAGATAGATTAAAAGTAAAGGGATGGGGAAAGATATACCATGTTAAGACAAATCAAAAGAAAGCGAGGGTAGCTATATTTTAATTTAGGACAATGCAGACTTCAGAATAAGGAAAATTATCAGGAATAAAAAGGTACACTATATAAAGATAATTGAGTCATTCTCCAAGAAGACATAATTATCCTTAATGTATATGTGCCTAATAACAAGGCATCAAAATTCATAAAGGAAAAACTGAGAACTGCAAGGAGAAACAAAGAAATCCATTGTTACAGTTGAAATCTTTCATATATCTCTATCAGTAATAGACAGATCCAGCAGGCAGAAAATCAATAGGATATAGTTGAACTGAATTCTCAGTCAACTGGATCTAATTGATATTGTCTTAATCTCTCTGGGCTGCTGTAACAAAAATACCATAAACTGGGTGGCTTTTAAACAGCAAACATTTATTTATTACAATTCTGGAGGCTGAGAAGTCCAGGATCAAGGCACTAGCAGATTCAGTGTCTGTTGAGGGCCAATTCCTTATATATGGTGCCTTCTCTCTGTGTCTTATCATGGTGAAAGAGCAAGGCAGCTCTCTGGGGCTTCTTTTAGAGAACACTAATCCCATTCATAAGGGCTCTGCCTTTATGACCTAATCACCTCCCAAAGGGCCCCACCTCTAACACCATCACTTTGGGGGTTAGTATTTCAATACATGAATTTTTGGGGGGATACAACATTCACACCAAAGCAGACATTTATAGAATACTTTATTTAATACTAGCAGAGTACACATTCTTCTCAGGCTCACATGGAACAATCACCTAGATACTCCACATTCTGGGCCATAAGAAACACCAATAAATTTAAAAGAATAGAAATAATATAAAATATGCTCTCAGACAACAATAGACTTAAGCTTGAATTAAATAACAGAAAGATAGTGAAAAAAACCCCAAATATTTGGAGATAAAACAATGCACTCCTAAATAAACACGGGTCAAAGAATAAATCTCAGGAGAAATTAAAAATATTTTGAAGTAAATGAAAATGCAAAATTTGTGGGTTTCAGGGAAAACAATTTATAACGTTGAATGCATATATTGAAAAAGAAAAAAAGATCTAAAATCAATAACATAGGTTTCCACTTAGGAAACTAGAGAAAGAAGAGCAATATAAATGTAAAACAAATAGAAGACAAGAAATAACAAAAATTAGAGCAAAAATCAATGAAATTGAAAGCAGGAAAATAATAGAGAAAATCAATGAAACCAAAGGTGGCTCTTTGAAAAGATTTGTAAAATTGATAAATCTCTAGCCAGGCTAACCAAGAAAAAAAGAGAAAACACATAATACTAATATAGAAAATGAAAGAGAGGCCATCACTACTGATCCCATGGACATTAAATGGATAATAAAAGTATAATAAAGAGATCCATGCCTACAAATTTGATAACATAAAGTAGACCGATTCCTTGAAAGATCTAATCTACCAAAATTCACACAAGGAGGAATAGATAATCTGAATAGGCCCCTGACTGTTAAAGAAAATGAATCAATAATTTTCTTTCCAAAGAGAAAGCACCAGGCCCAAATGGTTTCACTGGTAAATTCTACCAAACATTTAAGGAAGAAATAATACTCTCAACAATCTCTTCTAGAAAATAGAAGCAGTGGGAACACTTTATAACTTATTCTCTGTGGCCAGCACTAAGATGTCATTTCTTCTCAACTTGATCTATAGATTCAATACAATCCCAGTCCATATCCCAGCAAATTATCTTGTGGCTATTAACAAACTGATTCTGAAGTTTATATGGCAAGGCAAAAACTCAGAATAGCCAACACAATAATTGAAGGAGAAGAACAAAATTGGAGACTGACACTACCTGGCTTCATAAACTATAATAATCAAGACAGTATTGGTGTTGGCAAAAGAAGAGAGAAATAGATCAATGAAACAGAATAGAGAGTTCAAAAATAGAACTACACAAATATAATCAATTGATCTTTGGCAAAGGTGCAAAGGCAATTTGATCAAGGAATGACAGTCTTTTCAACAACAGATGCTGGAAAACTGGATATCTACATGCAAAAACATGAATCTAGATACTGACTTTATACTTTTCACAAAAATTAACTGAAAATGGATCATCAACCTAAATGTAAAATGCAAAACTGTAAAACTTGTAGAAGATAATATCGGAGAAAATTTAGGGTGACCTTGGGTTTGGTGATGATTTTTAGATACAGCCCCAGAAAAAAATCCGTGAAAGAAAACATTGATAAGCTTAGCTTCATTAAAATTAGAAACTTCTCTGCAGAAGACACTGTTAAGAGAAGGAAAAAACAAATACAGAGAGTAAGAGAAAATATTTGCAAAATACATATCTGAGAAAGCACTTGTATCCAAAATATACAAGGACTCCTTAAAACTCAATCATAAGAAAAAAACAGCCCAATTAAAAAATGGGCAAAAGATCTGACAAACATCTCAGCAAATAAGAAATACAAGTGACACATAAACGTATGAAAAGATGCTCAACATCATATGTCATTAGGGAATGAAAATTAAAACAACAATGAGATACTACTACACAGCTATTAGAATGGCTAAAATCCAAAAACTGACAATACCAGATGCTGGTAAGGATATTGAACAATAGGAACTCTCATTCATTGCTCATAGGGATGCACAATGGTACAGCCACTTTAGAAAACTGTTTGGCAGTTTCTTACAAAACTAAACATACTCTTATCATATGATCTAGCAATTGCATTCCTTGTTATTTACCCAAAAGGGCTGAAAATTTATGTTCACACAAAAACTTGCACATCAATATTTATAGCAGCTTTATTCATAATTGCCAAAACTTGAAAGAAATCAAGATATCTTTCAGTAGGTGAATGGATAAATAAACTGTAGTACATCCAGACAATGGAATATTATTTGGTGTTAAAAAGAAATGAGCTATCAAACCATGAAACGATATGGAGGAATCTTAAGTGCATATTACTAAGTGAAAGAAGCCATTCTGAAAAGACTTTATGATTCCACCTATATGACATTCTGGAAAATGCAATACTATGGGGAGAATAAAATGAGCAGTAGTTGCAAGGGGTTAGGAGGAATGGAGGAATGAATAGGCAGAGCACAGGGGATTTTTAGGGCAGTGAAACTATTCTGTATGATACTCTAATGGTAGGTACATGACATCATGCAATTGTGAAAGCACATAAGAACTGTAGAAAGCAAAGACTGAACCCTAATGTAAACTATGGGCTTCAGTTTATAATATTATGATGTGTCAATATTGGTTCATCAATTTTAGCAGATGTACCACACTAATGTAAGATGTTAATAATAAGGGAAACTGTGAGCCAGGATAGGGGGATATGTGAGAACTTTCTGTCTTGTCTGATGAATTTTCGGTAAACCTAAAGCTTTTATTGAAATCTATTAATTTAAAAGTAATGTAATAGATTTTTTCTTTCATATTTACCTAATGGTACATAATAAAATTTTTAATTAAAAAGTGCCAGAAGACAAATATATAGTAGAAACATATATACCAATAAAACAATTTATAGTTATTTAAAAGTAAAATTATATTTAAGTATACTGTCCTAAACTTTATAATTTAAGTCAAAATTAGTGGAAAAGTTTGAGATGATACTTATGCCATGAACATTATAACTTTCTAAATTAAGAATCTAAAATCTAAAAAACTGTTTAAAGTGAATTTGGAGTTAAGCTAAAATGCTGTTTCTGTTAGTGTGACCCAGTGTGCATTCATGGACCAAGAAGACCCTTTTGGGCCGGGCGCGGTGGCTCACGCCTGTAATCCTAGCACTCTGGGAGGCCGAGGCGGGTGGATCGCTCGAGGTCAGGAGTTCGAGACCAGCCTGAGCAAGAGCAAGACCCCGTCTCTACTAAAAATAGAAAGAAATTATCTGGCCAACTAAAAAATATATATAGAAAAAATTAGCCGGGCATAGTGGCACATGCCTGTAGTCCCAGCTACTCGGGAGGCTGAGGCAGCAGGATCGCTTAAGCCCAGGAGTCTGAGGTTGCTGTGAGCTAGGCTGATGCCACGGCACTCACTCAAGCCTGGGCAACAGAGCGAGACTCTGTCTCAAAAAAAAAAAAAAAAAAAAGAAGACCCTCTTGGTATGTAATGTACTAAATTTTAAAATGCAAGACTTTTCTTTGTGACAGGGATGAGCAATATATCTTCCTGATTGCTAATTCAGCATTTCAGAATTCTGGAAAAATATGAAAAAATTGTAGGATAAAGTATTTACGGGGTACAACTGAAGAACAGATTAGTGAATCAGCTAGATAATACTGTTGGTTTCATCTAGAAGACACAGATAAAAAACATAAAAGAGCAGTTAAGGGACATGTAAGAAAGATCAGTAGTTCTAACATATTTCTAGAAACAATTCTAGAACAAGAGAATGAAGAACATTTAGAAGAAGCAATATTCTAAACAGTGATAACTAAAAATTTTCCAGAATTGGGAAAAGCTCTATTGCATATCAAAAATACACTTTGAGTATTGATCAGGATAAATTAAAATTTAAAAAAAGGTTTAGGACTGGGAATTGTAGAACTCAGTCTCAACTTTTGTTAATCCTGCCTCTGAGTTTTTCCAGGCTCCTCTTCTTTATTCTGCCTTTTATGTCCCCTTGCCTATTTCTTCTTTTTCCTTAAACCATGTTGTCTGGATTCAGATCTGGTCCTATTGAGCCTCATCTTCACTTCCGATTTTCATTTAATAAAGTTGTCATAGTCTCTTCTGTGTGGGATGCTAGGAAGGCTGGCTTAGGAATCCAGTATACACACTCAGTTCTCTTGCACCTTGCCTTTTCTAGCCCCTCCCCAAGTTTCAGGGGACCAAGGATCAGTCCTTTCACTGCCAGCTCAGGAAGCTATTTCTAATCTCCACCATCTGCCTCCTGGAATCCCACAATCAGTACTAATGTAAGAAATAGACATGTCCCTGTGAGGCTTTGGATGAATTCTCCCCCTGCTCAATCCCTATGTTCTACAGAAAACGCTTTTCCTTTCCTTGCCTCATCTGCTCTATCTGTCCATCCCCAGAGATTACCACCGCTTACCTTTGCATTGGGAACATCTCTTTCTGGTATCACATGCCTGTAAGGGAGATTACTTGTTATTGGAAAAGGGGAAGAGTGACTTGCAGAAAATATCTGCAGATATGAATAAGGCCCTTCCGCAAGGTCTTGTGATCAAATATTTGTCTCATAGTAACTCCCCTCCCCCCAACAGGTTCATCATGATAAAATTGAAGAATATCAATAATGAAGAGAAAATAAGATAATTTTAGATTAACAGAAGATTTCTTAGCTGTGATAGTAGATGCTAGAAGTTATCTAGAAAGTCTCTTAAATGCTGATGGAAACAAACTATCAACCTATAATTTTATCCTTAGTTTTATGCTATCCTTTAGAAGTGATGACAACATTTAGCACTTTTCAGACATACAAATGCAAAGACCACTTATCATCTATAGACTCTAAAACTATTAAAAAAAGAATATAGTCTGGCAAGAAGAAAGATGAACTCACAGCAAGATGTGGAATACAAAAAAATGGTTAGGACAAACATTGATAAAATATAGTGGTAAATTTAATAAATTTTGACTTAAAACCAGATTATTTTGTGTTAAAAATATAAAGCATATGAAGCTCTAAAACTCTAGACAACAACAAGATGGAGAGGTTACATTTTAGTAGTAAAGTATGCTGAGGTGCGTGTTGTTTAAGGAGGAGACCAGATATACTAAATTCCTTTAGATATTTTTGTAATATTTATAACTAAGTATGTTAAAAACATAAGAGTAACCACTAAATAAATGGACATATTATCTATAGCTTCCAAATCAGCAAAGAGAGGAAGAGGTGAGGGATATAGAAATCATATCAATCTCATGCAGGTAGGAAATAAAGATAAAAAACAAAAGGATGGTAAATATAAAACACAAAATTAGATGATATAACTAGCAATGCACATGAAGGATTATAATAAATATCAATTTAAAAAATCCAGCATATTAGTTGTTATTTATTCCCTCCTCATCTTCCCATACTCTCCTGTAGGCCAGTGCTTCCCTTCCCCATTGACTCTGAATTTTGCCAAAGTCTATGTGTCTTGCCAATCAAGTGAAAGTATAAGGGGATGTATCCTATGCCTCATCTGAACAGAGGCCTTAAATATGTTCATCTGATTTGTCTTGACCTCTTGTACTTTTAATCTTTGTCATCAAAATACCTTGCCCCAGTTGGGGCTGCTCATCCAGCCTGGAACCCAGAACGAGACAACACTTGGAGAATATCTGAATGTGACCTCAAGTCTGAAGCTGAGCCTAGCAAAATCTAGCAAAGTCCATTAGAGTCATAGCCAATACACAGATCTATCAGCAAAAAATAAAATTTGGTTTTTATAAGCCATTGAATTTGGGATTTTTTAAAAAATTTGGCTTTATTCTAACACTTTTACTAATTGTATTGGTTTCCTAGGGCTGCTATAACAAGGTACCACAAAGTGGATGGCTTAAAACAACAGAATTTTATTGTCTCACAGTCCAGAAGTCTGAAATCAAGGTGTTAGAGGGGCCCAACTCCACCTGAAACTTGTAATAGAATCTTTTCTTGTGTCTTCCTAGCTTCTGCTGGTTTGCTGGAAGTCTTTGGTGCTCTTTTTCTTGCAGCTGGATAACTTCAGTCTCTGCCTTTGTTGCCATGTCTCTCTGTGCATCTCTGTCTTCACATGACCATCTCCTTATGAGGACACTAGTCATATTGGATTAGGAACCCACCCTGCTCCAGTATGACATCATCTTAACAAATTACATCTGCAATGGCCCTATTTCTAAATAAGGTCACATTGGTAAGCCTTCAACATATCTTTTTGGTGGGGAAGACAACATAACACTAATACATAAATTGGTATTTAGAAGTTCAATGTTCCTGAATAGAAATTTTTCAAAAGAAGACAGAAGTATGGCCAACAAACATATGAAAAAATGCTCAACATCTCTAATCATCAGGGAAATGCAAATCAAAACCACAATGAGATATCACTTATCTCCAGTGAGAATGGCCTTTATCAAAACGTCCCCAAACAGTAAATGTTGGCGTGGATGCGGAGAAATAGGAACACTCATACGCTGCTGGTGGGACTACAAACTAGGGCAAACTCTGTGGAAAGCAATATGGAGATACCTTAAACAGATACAAGTGGACCTACCATTTGATCCAGCAATCCCATTAGTGGGCATCTACCCAAAAGAACAAAAGACGTTCTATAACAAAGACATCTGCACTCAAATGTTTATAGCAGCACAATTCACAATTGCGCAGATGTGGAAACAACCCAAGTGCCCATCAATACATGAGTGGATTAATAAAATGTGGTATATGTATGCCATGGAGTACTACTCAGCTATAAGAAACAATGGTGATATAGCACCTGTTGTATTTTCCTGGGCAGAGCTGGAACCCATTCTACTAAGTGAAGTATCTCAAGAATGGAAAAATAAGCACCACATGTACTCACCATCAAATAGGTTTCACTGATCATCACCTAAGAGCACATTTAGGAATAACATTGATCGGGTGTTGGGCAGATGTGGGTGGGGAGGGGATGGGTGTATACATACATAATGAGTGTGATGCGCACTGTCTAGGGGATGGATACGTTTGAAGCTCTGACTCAGGGGGGTGAGGGGGGCAAGGTCAAGATATATAACCCAAACTTTTGTACCCCCACAATATGCTGAAATAAGAATAAAAAAATAAAAAACTAATAATAAAGAATTATACAGAAGATTAATGAAACAGAGTTGATTCTATGAAAAAATAAATAAAATTGACAGGTGTCTCACTAGATTAACCAGAAATAGAAAAGACAGAACTCTAATAAGTTAAATCAGAAATGAAAGAGGAGATATTACAACTGATACCATGGAAATGCAAAACATCATCTCTGAATACTATCAAAATCCGTATGCATATAAACTTGAAAACATTGAGGAAAGGACAAATTCTTGGAAACTCACAACCTCCCTAGGCTCAATCAGGAAGAAATCAAACTCCTGATCAAACCAATATCAAGTAACAAACTTGAAGCAACAATAAAAATTATTCCAGTAAAATACAGTACTAGTCCAGATGGTTCCACACCCGAATTTTACCATACATAAAAGAAGAACTGGAACCTATACTGCAGAAATTATTTCATAACATAGAGAAGGAAAGAATCCTCCCCAACTTGTTCTATGCAGTCAATATCACCTTGATACCAAAGCCAGGAAAGGACACAACAGAAAAAGAAAACTGCAGACCAATATGCAATATATATGCAAAAATTCTCAATAAAATGCTAGCAAACCAAATTTAGCTGCACATCAAAAAAATAATCTACCATGACCAGGTGGGCTTCATCACAGAGATGCAAGGATGGTTCAACATATGCAAATCTACAAATGTGATTCACCACATAAATAGAAGCGAAGACAAAGACCATATGATAGATGGAGAAAAAGCATTAGACAAAATTCAGCACTCTTTTATGATAAGAACTCTTAACAAAATAGGCAAAGATGAAACACACCTCAATATTATAAAAGCCATATATGACAAACTAACAGCCAGCATCATACCGAATGGGGAAAGATTGAGAGCATTCCTGCTTAGAACCGGAACCAGACAATGTTGCCCACTGTCACCACTTCTATTCAACGTAGTCCTGGAAGTCCTAGCCAGAGCAATCATGCAAGATAAGGAAATTAAGGGTATCCAAGTGGGAAAAGAAGAGGTCAAGCTATCACTTTTTGCTAATGACATTATCTTATATCTAGAAAACCCCAAAGATTCTGCCAAGAGACTCCTGGAATTGATAATTAAATTCAACAAAGTCTCGGGTTGTAAAATCAATGTACACAAATCAGTAGCATTCTTATGCACCAACATTCAAGCTGATAATCAAAGACTCACTACCTTTCACAATAGCAACAAAGAAAATAAAATACTTAGGAATACATTTAGCCAAGAAGGTGAAAGACCTCTACAGGGAGAGCTATGAAACACTGAAGAAGGAAATCACAGAGCATGTAAACAAATGGAAAAACATATCATGCTCATGGATCAGCAGAATCAACACTGTTAAAATGTCCATACTGCCCAAAGTGATTTAGAGATTCAGTGCAATCCCCATTAAAATACCAATGTCATTTTCTGTGTATCTAGAAAAAATAATTCCATGCTTCAGTTGGAACCAGAAAAGACCTCATATAGACAAAGCAACCTTAAGCAAAAAGAACAAATTGGGAGGCATCAATATACCAGACTTCATGCTATACTACAAGGCTATAGTAACCAAAACAGCATGGTAATGGTTCAAGAACAGAGATGTAGACCAATGGATCAGAACAGAGAACCCAGATATAGAATAATCCTCAAATTGCCATCTGATCTTTGACAAGGCAGACAAAAACATACTCTGGGGAAAAGAATCCCTGTTCAATAAATGGTGCTAGGAAAATTAGATAACCACATGTGGAAGACTGAAACAGAATCTGCACCTCTCACCTCTCACAAAAATCAACTCATGGTGCATAACAAACTTAAGCCTGAAGCAAGAAACTATAAGAATTCTAGAAGAAAGTGTTGGAAAAACTCTCATAGATATTGGCCTAGGCAAAGAATTTATGAAGAAGACCCCCAAAAGCAATCACAGCAACAACAAAAATAAATAAATGGGACTTGATCAAATTAAAAAGCTTCTGCACAGCCAAGGAGGCAGTCAATAGAGTGAATAGACAACCTACAGAATGGGATAATATCTTTGCATGCTACACATCTGATAAAAGGCTGATAACCAGAATCTACAAGGAACTCAAGCAAATCAGCAAGAAAAATAAAATAACCCCATTAAAAAGTGGACAGAAGACATGAAAAGAAATTTTTTCAAAAGAAGATAAACTAATGGCCAAGAAACATAGGAAAAAACGCTCAACATCTCTAATCATCAGGGAAATGCAGATTAAAACTACTATATCACCTCACTCCAGTGAGAATGGCCTTTATCAAAAAGTCCCAAAACAACAGACGCTGATATGGATGTAAAGAGAAAGGGGCACTCATACACTGTTGATGAGACTGTAGGCTAGTACAATTTTGTGCGTACAATCACAAAATTCTAAGGGAAAATGATTTTTGACCTAGAATTCTATACCTAATTAAACTATCAACTAAACATCAGGATAGATAGATAAATTTTCAGATATGCAACCACTGAAATAATATTTCTCATGTATCTTTTTTGTTAAAGAAGTTACTAGAGAATGTTCTTCAAGCAAATTATTTAAGTGAACCAAGAAAAAGAAAGACAAGAAAGCATAAAGACAAATGTCAGAATGACTGTTCTATAGAGACATGGAGAGAAATCAGTCTCAATTTGAGCTAAAAGACAGGGTTTCTGTTAGTCAGCATTCTCCAGAGAAACAGAACCAATAGGATGAGTAAATATGCAGAGCAAGATTTATTAGAAGTAACTGGCAGTTATGGAGGCTGACAACTCTAAAATTTGCATGGCAGAGCAGCAGGCTAGAGGCCCAGGAAAGCCAGTGAAGCAGTTCAAGTCTGAAGGCTATCAGGCTGGAGGTCCAGAAGGGCCACTGTTCCAGTTAGAGTCTGAAGACTATCTGCTGAAGAATTCTCTCTTATTCAGGGGAGACTTAGTCTTTTTGTTCTATTGATTTCTTCAATTGATTGGATGAGGCCCACCCACATTATGGAAGGCAATCTTATACTCTGGTTTCTCTTCAGATCATATAAATCCTCTTATACTCTGGTTTCTCTTCAGATCGTATAAATCTTTCACCTTTTCAAAGTTCACTAATTTAAATGTTAATCTCATCCAACTACATCCTCACAGAAACAGCCAGAATAATATTTAACCAACTAGCTGGGCACCATGACCCAGCTAAGCTGACACATAAAATTAACCATCATAGTTGATTATCACAGCTATGACTAATCATCACAGTAGATTATCTGATATATTTGACAATTTGGAAAATAATGCTGATAGGCAAAAATGTGGAAAAAGTGATGATAAGTCCATGAAAAGTACGTAAATTTTGTAAACAAGGCTTTTAATAAGGCATAACAAAAAATTTGTCAAAGAAATGACAGTATTTATAGTATATTACTTGGCTCTGTTAAGAACAAAATTTATTTTGTGTGATTATCTAACCATTTACTTGATTTAGCCAAAAGCTGTTACACAATTATATTGGGAAGATGGGGAGATGGTATATAAGAATTACATAGTTACCTGCTAAAAAAAAAGAAGACAATAGATAATGACTATAAGTGTTAAATAAAAAAATCAGTAGATTTACAAGATCTTAAAATATACTTATAAGCACATTATTTAGAAATGTGGAGCTAAATACCAAAAGAAACACTTAATAGACTTCACAATGATTGCCTTTGGGTCATGTAAATGGAGGTGGAGAAGGGTGTAGCAGAAGTCCATTGTCTTACAAGCTTTTTAGTGAAATTTAATTTTTTACCCTTTGCAAGTATTATTTTAAGAAAAATAAAATCAATTAAAAATAAAAACAAGCAAAGTATTTATAAGATGACCTAGCAATACTCCTTTCATTGATACTCATAAATAAGTAAAAGTATCTATATTCCTAGGACCTAAAAGAAATCAGATTCTGGGCAAAAAATGAGTCCAATTAGATAATTTCACATTAGGTCTAAAGAAATATCAATATTTCTGCCTCTCTTTCCGATTGAATTTCATGGGAATCTTTATGTACAGGCATGTCTGCTATAAGGAGATGCTTTTATTTTTTTCAATAGTAAATGTAGAAGCAGTAGTTAGGAAGTAGGAATGACTTAGAATACAGGGTTATTAATCAATGTGTAACAAGGCATCACGAACTTGAAAAAAAAATTCTGAAGTTGAAGGATTTGTATAAATTCTTTAAAAAGCTGGTTTATTAAATTATATGCTGGTCTCTTGTTTAGGTAGTGACCACATATGCATAGTCAATGAATACAAAATTACAATATTAAGACAATTAACAAAATTAAGACAGTTTAACACTCTAGCTCATCACGTACAACCCTATACTTTCAGGAAAATTGAGATATTACTCCCACTACTTGTAGGTTGTTTTTAACTCTTGTGACATTTGAATGATCATGCCATTCAGTGTGTGTGATGCATCTTTTAATGTATCTGTTGGAATGACTTGTGATGATCGCAAAGTATACACTCATGGAGTGTAGATACCATGATTCTTTTTCTTACACTTAGATCTTACCCATACCTTACACATTTGGACATAGTTGAGATAAATTGTTTTCAGTTCTGTAATTTTAGGATTTTTAGTTTACCTTAAAGACATCACAAAATAACTCTAAGTAGTACAAGAGCACTTCTTGAGTACCTGTAGAGCAGTACAATATTAGCTATTGTATGCATAACTTTGCTTGTGAAATACTAGTCACAAACAGACCAAAAACAAGTCTGCTAATTACAAGACACTTCTTATGTAAGTTTATGAGTATTGTTCATCCCTGTAGAAAAAAAAATTTAGATTTGTATGCTCTTCCAAATATAGGCACACACATGAAAGCAGGATGAGAAAGTTCACATTTCCGGTGCTCAGATTTGTCAAATGATAAAAGGGAAATAGTATTTTTAACAATTATACAGAAGAAATTTGTGAAACAGTAGGAAATACACTAAAAATAAGAACAAATCCACAAAATTGTGATAGTTCATAGCTGAGTGGCTCAAATAAAATTATGGCAAAAAAGTTTAATAAATAAATAAATAAATAAATAGAGCAAGCCCTGTATCTATTCTCCTAGATCAGATTGATATGGCCCTATTCTAGAAAAAGTGGGTTGATACTGCATTTTCCTATTTCTATATTTGGAAAAATCACAAAATTCCTAAAATTCTAGGTCAAAAGACTAAAAAATAAAACAGTTGTATCCAATCATATATCTCATGTACACACATACAGTTTTATTGATATTAAATATAATTACTTGATTTTGATGAAAACCTTGAATATATCTTGTACTTAAAGAGTTTTCCAAGCCTGATACAGTGCTGCTCCCCATAGTCCCATCTACTTGGGCAACTGAGGTGGGAAAATCCCATGAGCCCAGGGGTTACAGTCCAGCCTGGTCAATGTAGCAAGACCTGGAAAAAGAGTTTTCTAGTGCTGATTATTATAGTGTATTTCACTTCTTGCTATCAGGAAGTCCTTGCAATTTTCTCCATCATCATGTCCAGATAAATAGTATATGCTCATATGAAAATACCAGTGATAAAAGTAAATCTCTTATTGACTTTGCAAAATTATTTCTTACACATTAATGGACAAAATGTTATTCCAAAAAAAACTATTTAAAAAAGAGAATGGAAACAAAAGTATTGGAATCCCATTCATAAAACTTAGAATATTTAAGAGATTTTGCATTAGTATTGATTTTCAAAACCAGAGTAGTTTTACGAATTTCTCCCTGTTATATATTAAACCTGAGCTGTAAGGGTAGGGCAATAGAAATCTATTGGTCATTTTAACAGTATTTTAGTTAACATAGTATCAAGAAGCAAAATGTTGCTGATTCGAAGTAGTTTCTTTGTTCCTTATGTTTAAATATCATGGTCTTAATATAAATTGTAATGCTCATGTAAATAAAAATCTTACATTTAAAAAAATTCTTTTTTAATTGAATGAAGCCAAATACATGAATATATGTCATGCTTTATTATAATTTGGGAGATAACTAAAACTTCACAGTGAAATACATTCAATTTCAGTAATACTCACATAACAAATATGGGTTAGTGAATATTTAATAAGATTGTAAGAAAAAGTAATTATTTTCTATTGCATTTTTTCATATTAAACTGAATTTTAATTTTAAAAATGTAAATATGTTAGATATTGAGGAATTTTTCCTAATTAGATATTTTTGCTCAGTTTGTGATAATCTAGGTACTGTTACATATTGTACCACTTGCTTAATTGTTCTCCTCTCTTTGTTTCAAAGATATCTTTTCCTTTTTGACTAATATAAAAAGTATCAGAGTAAATTTAGAAAATAACTCATCCAGGCAATGGAAACACCATATTTCTGTTATTCATTAGACTTTATTTATTCCCTGCTGAACCAAATAAGACACACCATGGACAATAACCAAAATTAGAATTTATCTGATATCTGTAGTGAATACCAAATACACAGTTACTAGGATGTACACAGGCGACAGAAGCTTCATGAAGATTCATTATTAAGATTTATTTTGAGTAAATAAAACACTCAAATGAATATTTTAAAACTTAAACATTTTTTTAAAAAGTGCATAAATGGTGTCTGTTTCAATAAATCGTAATACCAAAAACAATTACACATTATACATCAGTGATTTTTTAGTTCTTTTTTTTGTGGTATATTATATGAGCATGATTATCATATCCAACTTTTAAAATAGTAACTTGACATTATCCAATACAATTTTAGATAGTATTTTTATTGTCTTGCAGGGTCACATGATTTTCAGTTTTATCATCATATGTTTTCACAGTGGTGATGTAGTAGTTAATGTGGTCTTCAATGTTGTAGACAGCTAACACCTGGCTTACTAACACTTTTACACCAATAAGTAAAACTTGGTAACATAGATTGTCTAATGCACAGATCTCATGCTGTAGTTATAGTGTTAGGAAGTTCTTGTTATTATGAATGTGCATTATGAGTATATTGTACACAGTCCTGGTATGCAAATGTATAGCATTCAGAGAAGTGAAATAATTCTGTGTTATTATTATCTTTGTAAATTACATCTTAAGAGTTTTTGAGGACTTTATGATGGCAGTTTTCTATAGTCACAGTCATACAGTATGTGCAGCACAAGGTGTTTTCTTTCACTATTAACAATAACTAAGCCAATGAAAATGCTTTTTAAATATACACCCAGCAAGTAGTTAATCTGGCTCTTCCTTCTTACTATCCACAAACCATCTTTTATCGTCTTGTAAGACAGCATATGAAACAGCTTTATAAACATCTGTTTTTTATTGTTAATTGTTAGGAAAACTGGGGATTTAAGTGCTTCTTTGAAATTCTCCTAATCCTATCAAGAAGAATAAGTTATATATGTTTATCTTTTCTTCTTTAGATTATTTCATTAGACTTCATTTAAAAAAATACACACATACTGTCCTTCATTCATTTTCTAAAAATTACTTTTTGGATTATAATATTTTTATAGATATTTTGAAGACATTGCTTTGTAGTAATTAGTCAAAAATATTAGTAACACAGGCTATATTATATGTAAAAAAGATAAATGATGAATATAGACTTAAATACAATGTGCCTTTTCAAATCATTTTCAGAGTTTTCTTAGGCATATTACATATTGAAATGTGCAATAATAGAAACTATAAAGAAAAGATATTTGGTAGCCAAAGAACAGATTAAGTCAGAGCTCCAAATCTCCTACCATAATTATTCTTTAGGAAATATATGCTTTATTTTCATAGGCTTTTTCTGTTCTGATAATCGAGCCATTAATGTCAATGGAATATCTCTGCCAGTGACATACTAAGAAGGCTTTTGCGATATACAGTGTGAGCTCCTTATAAATGAAAAGGATTTGTTGCAATAATTACTTTAAAAATATTAAAATTCTGCTCTAGTTGTTCTGAATTTATAATGTGAAAGCAAATGCACCTATCTCTTGAGAACAGAAAGAGCATCCATAATTTAATAATTAATATGTAATAACCAATAATTTTTTAACCTATAAATAGTCCTAAGTAACAAAAGTATGGAATACCAAGAGAAGTAGTTGATTGTTAGTTAAACTTTTTTCAGAGTATGCGCTTTTAAAAACATTCTATAACCTTTATTAAATTGCTATCTTTTCGTGTAATTGGAATGCATTGTCCATTTTTCTTTTTAAAAGGCTTGTACCTTATTAGTTTCTAAACTGGTGGAATCTGGAAACTCACTATTCACTGTTTATGTCTGCTTTTCAATTTTTGCTTTTCAAACTTGTATTGAAATGATGTAGAACTAGGCCTTATCGCTGCATATAAAATTAATTGAAATGACATATTGTTGCAGTTTCTATGACAACCATATCATGATGCTGATGCTCTTAAAAATTTATAAACTATAATCTGAAATATGCTAATTCTAGTGAACATAGTTAACACTTATTTGCTTAATATTCAGTTTAGTACTAAACTTCATCAACTTTAAAAGTAGGTTGATAACATATTGTATGCAATTAAAAGAGGTTTTTGTATTGAGCTCTTGAGCTTAATATTTTCCCCAGAAGCTTACTATTCTAGAACTTTAAATGTGAATAAGTGAAGCTTTTCATTTATTATTGTCTTAAACAGTCATATATCAACATGAGGATGATTATTGTTGCACAGTCTCAATATTGTCATCTTCCTCCTCTCCTCCGTTTTAAAGCTAGTGTATTCAAACCTAAGGCAAAACATCCTTATGAAAACTTAAAATTCAATAAAACCCAATGAGTTATTTAAATTATAGCAAACATCCAGATTCTTGTGAACACTAATTTATTTTTTTAGCTTTCATTTGTTTGACTTTAGAAAGATAACATCTCTATCTTATATGTACTATTATGATACACGTTAAAGACATAAAACTTAGCAAGTTATAGAATAATTTTTACATAGCAATTATATTAAACACTGATTTGGAATACAGTTTGAGGTTTCTTTTAGAAATGATTTAAAAGTAAAATATGTTATTTAGAATTGGTTTATAATGATAGATCTGTTTTTAAATAAAGGTTTTTTTAGATATCATTTCATAAGTCAGAAAACTTAGTTTTAGAAATGTATGTAATTTGTTGGTTAATTAAAAAAAAGGTAATTTAAATAGAATATGCCAAATAAAATGAGGCATTATCATATGGAATTATCAAATATTGAATAGAATGCCTCTGCTGGCATATTTAATAAAAATTAATTTTCAGTATATGTGTAATAGGCTTTTAATTAACATTTATTAAATCATAAAAGTACAAAAGATAAATCTTTAGTTAACATGTTTTTAATTTTTTGCTTTGTACATATTAGACACTTAGTAAATATTTAAATGTGAATAAAATGTGGAAAACAAGCAAAAAGTATTCAATGTAATTGTGATATTTAAAAACACACAACAGAACTCCTGTATTTATAAATTTTAAAATAGTAGTCTGGGATTTAGAAGAAAGATTTTTAAGTAAAAAATTTTAAAATGAGAGAATTTAGTCAAATTCGGTTTTGAAAATACAATGTTAACACATAATAATACATAAAACAAAATTGCTGAGGTAAATTGTCAAACTTTTAAAGACTAGTAGTATTAGTAGTAAATTATTATTGTTTCATATTTACCCAGGAGCAGTTTTACAGCATTATTTTTGTGTTCCTTGTTTGTCTTTCGTTAGATATCAGAATGTATCTATACTCATTTATCAAATGTTTCTAGTGTGGCTAAAACATATAATGAATGGAATGGTAGTTGTCTTAGTGAATGGCCAACCTCTGATTTGGGAAGAAGTAAGTGTTTCCTTAAATAGAGAAGGGCACATATGAAGGACTGTGAATGCTTTAACAATATTACTTGGTGGTGAAAAGATAATACAGCATTTCAAAAGGATGCTATCATGAAGGGTACTTTGAATTTTAGTGACTGAAGTTTATTTCTGTGGTTGAATTATCCTGTAATTCTTATATTTTTCCTTTTTCTGTTTTTTTGGTGATTTTCATTCTTACCTGTGTAATTATCTAGATCACTTTTAGTTAGAAAAAAATTCCAAAATTCTATGTGTCATTGTAAGAGAAACATTTGGATGACTGATAAAAATTTCAGTTTTCATCTGGATGTTTCAATGGTGTTAGTTTTGGCAGCCTTAAACAATAAAACAACCATTACTTTAATAATTTTTTTTCAGATAGCACTTCAAAAATATCAAGACTGGTATTTTTAAACTATAGTTGACATGTATTTTTTTTGGAAATCGGTAGAAGTTTGCAATTTTTTAGTTACTATCACATTATTTATGGTGGTTTTATTTCATTATATTTTGCCATTAATATTCTGTTTACAGTAACGTGGAGCATATAGATTGAATAGTGACTTCTCCTATGTGGTTAGGATTTTTGTTTAAAAATCATGGACTTGGTCCCTGACTACACATGTGATATATATTCCAGTTTTGTATTCATTGGATTTCTCTTTAAATAATATTTCTGTGCAGGCTTAGTTTCTGCCAGTTATGGTAAGCTTCATGTATATGTTCCTTCCATTTAAGATAAAATGAACTGCCCGTATTATGTATGGCAAAACCAAGGCCCCTCTGAGTTAAGGCTCTGGGGACATTGTACAAGTCTAATGTTCTTCTGCGAGGTTGGCCCACCCCACTGCCACTAAGAAATGAGATGATTTGAGGGCTATTACATACTTAAGGTTTTCATAGTGGATTAGAACAGCATTACTTAGCACAGGTGTTTCTATAATTGGGATTCCCTGGGAAAATTCAGTACTGTATTCAATAACACTCAGCTTTCCACATGAGTGGAGGAGCCGATCCAATGTTAATTTGCTAGGCTGTGGCATGAAACAGGGGAATGGGATCTGGCTTGGGGGCCTGTTGCTTTTCTTCTTTCAAAAGACATTTCCTGTTGTCCATTAGCACCGGATTGCTGTGGATCTATTTTTAAAATTTAATTTATTCCATTATTTATTTATTTATTTATTGCTGACCAAAATACTGAACGGCCCCAGTTGAAGTCAGCCAGGGCTGATTTATGCACTCATATAACACAAAATAGTTCCCGTGTGTCCTTTTTCTTGAAATAAATAGAATTCTTTTCTTCTTTATTTGTAAAACACATTTAAACAATATGCACCCAAGTAGCAGGGAAATGACTGAGGCACCCATGGTGCACAGTTCACCGAGGAAGACCTTTGGCGTGGCCTTGCAGATGTCCCCAAGCCTTGGAGTCAGTGTCCAGGAATAACAGAACCACCGCAATAAGATATTTCAGGATTTAGCCAGAGGATTCTTAAGGCTAAGTATCCTTATAGTGAAAGACGTGAATGTAGGAAAAACGGTGCGCGAGATGGCCTTCAACAGAAGTGGGGATGGGAAAATGGAAAGCTGTTGATATAATTAATATTATTATTTTACCGAATCCATTGTTAGACACTCAGAAAGACTAATTTCCTGAGAAATGGGCGACTATAGAGCTGAGAAATGTTTAGCCTCGCAGCAAGTGGCCGGGCTGCCTGAGTGTCCCTCTCCTGAACGCAGTTCTTGTCCGGGAAACTGCTGCTTGTGACCTTGGGTCTCACCGCGTCCCTCAGTCCCTTTGTCTCCTGTCCTGAAGGTGGAGAGCAAGCAGATGAGCCTCCGGGAGTGCGGAGTCTGTGCTGAGCGGAGGTCACCGCTGAAGGGAGCTCGGTCTTCGGCCAGGACAGGAGCAGATGCTATGCCTCTTGCCTCTTCGAAGCTGCCCCCACTCTCCACCACTGCTCGGGGAGTTAAGAGCTAAAGTTTCGAAGCCACAGCTCCTGCCTTGAAGCTACAGACTCCTTGTCCCGGAGCTTTGTGCTCTGCTGGGAGAGTGCGCCTTCGCTCGCTTCCCGGCGGTCAGTTTCAGCTAGTTGGCAATTTTAGCGCCCAATACTCTCAGCTCGAGTCTCGGAGGGCAGACTGTGCCTTGCTCTGCCTGTCCGCCTGCAGGGTGCCCTCCCCTTGCTGCTTTTTCATGCTGTCCGGGGAGATCGCCAAGGCTGCTGGGCTGGTGTCAGCCGGGTTCGTTTCCACAGCCCCGAGTCGGGCGCAGTCTGCCGCTCGACCTCAAGGTGGCGACTTAGGCACGTAAACAAAGCTCGGCCGATCCGGTCCGTTGGCACCCTCGCAGTTCATCCACGTAACAGCCCAGTTTCCCCGCTGCTCTCGAGCGAGCTGAATTGACTGTTAAAGGGACTTCCGTTTAAATGAGGAGTTCGTCCAGAATTTCAGAATGTGTTTGTGTGGCCGCGCGCGCGCGTGGGAAGCAGCGGGAAGTGGTGATGGGGTGGAAACCCTCGGCCGAACCCGTTTGGGACGCCGCGAGCCTCCCCTGCATCACCTGAGCGCACAGGCCAAGCGACCCACCGGGCTGGGGCTTCAGAACCGATCTGCAGCCCGAGATGTGCGCAAATGGCAGGACAGAGGGTCTGGTCGCTGCCACCAGCGGTAGAAGATTTACTAATCTCGCTTCGGTGACTCCCACAATTTATGAGTGGAGAGACCTGGAAAATAAAGCCCTTTTGCCGTGCTTGTGCCGTTCTCCAGGGTGCAGGCTGGCTGACCCGAATGGCAGGGGTAGTAAGGGGGTGGGGAAGAGAGACACAGACAGCGAAAGAATAAACGTGCGACAGTCACACAATCTTACCTCCGGGACGAAAGGACACGGTTCCTAGAACAGAGATTTCCATAGCCAGTCTGCATCCCAGCTGTTTTTCCCGTAGGCGCTTTCCTGCCTAACACCGCCTTCTGACTAACTTGGACAAAGCTCGAGCTGCCCCCCTCCTTTTTTCCTCCCTTTTTTTCTTTCCAGACATTCCCTAAACTCAACCCAGGGCAAATCCAGAAGTCGGTACAGTACAGAGCTTCCATTCAATCGTGGGGGGAAAAATCTCGTTTACAGTTTCTCTCAGGCAGATGGAAGAAGTAAATGATTAAGGGACTTTGGAGGGGTGCTTAGGGATGGCATGGGGTGTTGGTGGCAGGGAAGCGCGATTTCTCTTAGGTCTTGGTGCTGCAGGTAAGGCTCCCAGATTCCAGCTGCCCTCATGAAGAGCTGCAGTGGCGGATGAGAGTGGAGGGCGATCCGCGTCTGATTAGAGGGAAGTGGAGGAGGGTGGAGTGGGGGACAAATGGACCCTGGACAGGCTCCATGGACACACATTGTCTTACTTCGTGAGTGTGTCCGCTCTATGCTGCTGCCTTTGGGAGGTTTTTGAACAAGGTACTACACTCCAGGCTTTTTCTCCCCTTCTCCCCCCTACCCCACAATGTGTTTTTTAAAAAGTGAATACCCTGCTAAAATAAGTTAAAAATCTTTATCTGACTTTCCATTTGAGATGTCAAAAGGATTCAATAAATGAAACTTTATTTACTGGGTAGTTTATCCAGAGACTCAGCGACATCTCTGGTCTTTGGCCTTATTCTAATTCCGTGGTGGTAATTACCCTTCGTTTCTTTAAGTGCAATAGATTTATTGCCTTAGAGACTATGCACAGTTTGATTGAATTATTCATTTTTTTTTCTTTGGTGTAGCCTGCATCTGGGGACTCTGATGTGACGTGTAGAATTTTTTTTTTTTTCAGGAACAAAGGGAATGTGGAAATGAAAGAGAGAGGGAGAGAGAGGCTGGCAGATGTAATGAGACGTGGTGAAGGTGTACGCAGACTGGCACTCCCACTCCTCCCTTCTGCTCTCACTGCAGCCCTGGGTAACTCGCAGGCTAACACAAACAGCTTTTCTCCCGCAGCCTGCCCTCTGTCACTGTAAGTACATCAGCCTTCTCTTATCAGCATGCAGATTCCAGCCACGCACTCCCCTAGCCTCGGCTTTGCACCTTAGACAGCAGAAGCACATTTGAAAATTAACTTTCCTAAGCTAGGAAAGGCATGTCTGTAAAACTTATTTTTGATATATCTTTATTTTTCTTTGAAAAAAAGTTCATGCATTTTTACCACTTTTCCCCACCTCCTTTGTGGCGGTGCTCTGCTGCTACTGTCGCTACCGCTGTGGTCTTCCTAACAGGATGACGCGCAGATTCAAATGAAATTTTAATGTTATTCTCCATCCATTTAAAGTAGAGGGACAATGCCTTGTCCTATTGCAAAATGACGTCTTAAAGAACGCAGAGCATTATTCACAGTTTGCTTTTTGCTTTTGTTGCTGAAACACGAGTTCCGACCTCTTTGAGGCAGAGTCCCAAGGGCACTGTTATTTGGGAGTTCAGGTTATTTGGTTACTCCAAACTTAAATGAAGGGCGATGGGCTGCTGGAGTGTTGGTATGTTTGTTATCCCTGTTTAAGGAAACCAATTGCTAAAACTTTTCTCCGTGTTGTAATGAAAGTTTTCAACTTCTTCCCTTTTGGCTTTTATACTCTTTCACTTATTCTTCGTTTCACTAAAAGTTCTCCTCGGTATTTTGGAGCGCTTGGCATTTATGCTTGTCCTATTTATACAGTAGTTATGAAGCTCTTCCTCAAAGAAGTTAGCGACCTTAAGATGAAGTCATGTAGGTCTGAATTGTCCACCCCGGCTGGTGTAAGGAGGCTTTCAAAGCGAGAATTCGAGGTTTTAAAAGCCATTATGATTTTTACGTGGGTGTTTTAAATATTAACTTGTCCAGCAGAATTAATTGCGTTGCCTTTCCCAAGTTCAGTGGGACTTCTCTCTCCAGGAACCGTACGCGCCTTTCCTTTTGTGAGTTCGCGCCTCTTCTCTGGAGGTGCGAGGCCAAAGTTAGCAAAGCCGAGTTGCCTTTGCTGATTGTGGTGCTCAGGGACACACGGACAGCGCAGAGGCAGCTACCGCTGCGGGCAGGTAAGTCAGCCCCACCCGCTTGCCTCTCCTTCCCTCCCTCAATCCCCCCGAGCTCAGCGCCCACGTTCTCGCGCCGCGCGGGGCTCCGACCCCCAGGGGAAGTGAGCTTGTGTGTGTCATGATCCTGCCACGGTGCCTGGGTGCCCTCCGCCCCTCCCGGGACGTCTCTGAGCCCGCAGGCCAATGCCGACTAGGTGGAGAGCCTGGCACTTCAGCCCGCTGTCTCACTCTCCGCCTCGCCCACTGCTTGGTACAGCCGGCGCCCCAGGCTTGAGAGGAAACCCTTAGCTCGCACCCCCGCCCCCAGGGCCACGTGTCACCCCAGGCACAGCTTGAAGTGTGGCACCAAGACCCCAACCTTTAGTTTCCTTCCTTTAGGGATCAACTTTGTGACCCGCTCCAGTTCCGCCTTACCAATCTACTTTGGTATCAGATTATTAGATAAAATCTAAAGACTGCCGCTCCTTTTCGGAAGGTCCATTAGGACCGGTTATTAGGGCCTTGGATGCCAGAGATCTTGATAAAGTCTCCTTCTTTTCCTTCTTGCCCACCTGCCAGCGGCCTGCTTCTGGTCAGCGGGGTCAGTCTTGCCCCCCAGATCCCCGGGTGCCGTGTGATTTAAAGAGACCGACGCGCTGGTATTTGGAAAACCAAACTTGTCTCAGCAAATTGGAAGAACGTAGTTTGGCCCCAGCGTTTCCGTCTCTGATGTTTCACCTTTCGGAGGCTAAGGATTCGGGCTTTGGGACCTAATCTATCCCATCTTCTCTCTGCAGGCATTTAGGATAGGTCATTCGATTTTGACGTTTTTAGGCTTTGGAGAGGTTTTTTGGCCGCTGGGATTGAGTTCCAGGGCAGTCGGCGGAAGAGTGCGAGGCTCTAGAACCGGCCGGACCACATTTATACACATGCGGAAGACATTTGACCCCTTTCTAGGGTAGAAACACCTTGGCCTGGGCTTGCCCATTGGGCCTCGGAGGTCAAGGGGCCACCCGACAGTTCTGGGAGCCCTGGCCTTTAAGAGCTGGCCTGCAAGGTGCTAGGGAGTACTCCTCACCGGCCTCTAAACTCTAGCGTCTGGAGGCAGAATTTCCAGTCCTGAAAGTCGCTGGGGTGATGGGAACACAAGATTTCTTGTTGGGGACTCACTGTCCTCCCAACCAACAGTCAAGTCAGTTTAACTCACAGTCCTCAAGCTCCCAGTTCTCAAGCATCATATTTCCTATTGAGGCAGAAACATCTGGCTATTCCCTCTGCCCCACTGATCCTAGATGTGCATCCCCACTCTTATTTCTATCTTTTTCTTTCTCTTGTCTGGAGTTTATATGGAACCACACATGGAGTATACTTTAAGAAGGCAATTTGTGATTGACATCTCAGCTTGTTGAGTCTTCTGTGCTTGCTTACTCTCTCCCAGTTAATTTTCTTCAAAGTTAATGTAACAAAGATGAGATTTTTCCTCCCCTTTATTTTTGCTCACTTCATCTATGGGAGGTCCTCCGCACGTTGGGAACTTTAGATTGCCGTGAAATTTTCTGATTTTTCTAGCCACCATACCTGACCCATCTCTTCTGGTCCATAGGTCCTTTCACAAAGTCTCTGTTTATAAAGTATCTCAAAGTGGCCATCTCATATCAGTTTCTATACAGTAAGAATCTCTCCTTCACAAATTTCTGCAGATGATGTTGGTACCTTAGAACCTCTCTCCCAGCTTTAAACTTGTAGTTTTGACTCTCTACTGACCTCAGTGTTGTCTGGAATCTAGTCTGTGTCTTTGGGGCTGTGTTAAGGCAGGCCAAGCTCACGTTGTGCACACTGCTTCTAGTTAGCCCTGTGTGAAGCTAGTTTTCTCATCTATCTCTTATACTCTGCATCTCTACTATCTGACACCATGGTTATTCCCTCCTGTCCCAGTCCTCCAGCTTTTTTGCACTGAGATAAATTTTCAGGTCTCTGCTTCTTTAGGCCATTCTATATTATTTAAATCTTTACTGTACACATGAATCAAAGGAAATCTTTAATTTATATAGTTTTTAGGGCTTTTTTAAAGCACAATTTTCTACATCAGATTATGCATTTTTATGTGCTATCCTTGGTGACAAACTCTTTTTATGTTCTACAACCTCCAAGCCACCCTTCTTGAAATGTTTCTCCAAATCTTTTCTTCTACAAAGTTGACGTAATACCCATGTAGCACCCACTCAATCCCATGCAACATAGACTTATCCATATAATAAATATGGAACTATTTTATTTATTGTTGTAAAAGTGTAATAATTTTTCATTGGTAGTTTGTACATGTCTTTTTATTTATAATAATTTTAACCTATAAACTCCATAATCCACATGGCCTCCTGAACACTGCCACCTACATATGTCAGGAATCTCCTATGTATATTGCCTTTCTTTTTTTCTTTTAATTCCTCCTCCCCCATCTTTAAAAATGTTTCTTTTTCCTATTTACTGAGATCCTATTAACTGGTATGTTTTCATTGTCTCTGCTTCCTGCATCTCTTTCTTTTCTCTCTTTTGATTACTTCTCTTTTCCATTTTCCTTCATCTTTATCATTCATCCTAACAGTCACCCCTGTTTCCTTCTTCCTGGTCTGCTTCAATCCCTGTCCTTCCCCTTCTCTGTTTTTCTCATAACTCCTGTTTGTGGTTCAGTTCTTTATATTAATAATTCTTGACATTCAGCCCATGCCTTTTTCTGTCACCTAACTTTCCCCAAAGCACAAGCTACTACTATTCCTGAATTTTCCTCTACCGTCTGACTTCCTCACTTTCTCCACTTGGCTCCTTTATTCTCCACGGTTGCCTACCTTTTCCCCGCTTCAGTTTGCCTTTCTCTTGACTCCTCCCAGCAGCCCCAGCCCCAATAGCTCTCCTTTGGTTCTTTTCTCCTCAGCCTGCCTCTCCCCCACCTAATATTTGTTTCCCTTGTCCTCTGATCCCGACTTTCCGTCTTCTTTGTCCCCTTCCAATTCTCTCCTAGTACTCGCTTCACTCTCTTTCCATGCGCTTTCTCCAATTCCAACCTCTGGTCTCCCGGGTCTCTCTGCCCTCCTCTCTCTTTGCGGCTCTCTCTTGCTTTTGCCTCCTGCTCTCCCCTCCTTCCTCCCCTAGCCCTCCCTCCTCCCCTCCCAGCTTCTCTGCCTGGCTCGCTGCCTCCCTCGCCTCTTGTCTCATCTTGCCTGTGTTGTCTGGGAGGGGAGCCCTGCCTCCTCTCCCTCGCTCAGATCAATGCCCTGGCCACTCACTTTCTGATGTTGCACGACGGGAAATGCTTTGAATACTTACGACATGGCCGCTCACACTGATTGCCAAGATTGACAGCACTAACCATCGCCTTCACTTGTTTCAGAGGGGAAGCCCCTAGTCACCCCGTCCGCGCGCACCTCCCGGCACCCCGGCGGCAAACTTCTGCCGCTCAGCGCTCCCCCCGCCCGGGGCGGGACACCCCCGCAGACTTGAGTTAACGGGCTGCGCCGGCCGCGGCGCTGGGGGGTTCTGCTCTCTTGCTCTCTGGGCTGTGCCAATTGACCTAGCATCGACTCCCTTTCCTTTAAAATTTTTTTATATGTATCTTTCCCTTTTTCTTTAATGCCATTTACTCCTGCGGCGCAGCGCACAAGGAGCCCTCCCGAGCGGTACCATCCTGGAGCCCGCCCAGGTAACCGGGACGGAGCGAGCGATCTAGAGAGAGCGAGGGAGGCAGAGCGAGAGCGCGCGGCCCGTTTGTGAGCTACCTGTTGGGGAGCCGGAGGGGGCAGGGGACAGGAACCCAGGGCCGGGCCGCCGTCCCCCAGCGCCTTCCGCTCCTGCCCTTCCGGGCAGCTCCAGGGTTAGTTTCTTAGAGCTGGGACGGAGGGGCTGGGGTAGGACAGGCTGTGGGACGACAGCCGAGCAAGTGGAGCCCCGAGAGGGCGCGGGTTGCCGGGAGCCGCGGCTGCCCAGCCCGGGCGGGTTTCGGTACTTGGCTGGGGAGGGGAGGGGGAGGAGGAGCGGGAGGAGGGCGTTCAGCGGGCCGACGCGGAGGAGGAGTGGAGGTAGAGAAAAGGGCCCGAGCGTCTGCCGCTCGCCGGTGGACGCGCGGATCCCCAGGATGCGTCCCCTGTCTCGCAGAGTTGTGCCTTGTTCCGGAGGCGGTGACAGATCTGCGTGGCGGGCTTTTGGTTTTCTGCCCCCCCCGCAAAAAAAATCCACTCCGAGAAAACACATGTTGTAGCTGTAGATAACTGTGCGTAGGACACTAAGGGCAGGGAGAGAGACAGACAACGCAACCTTTGACAACAGAAAGCTGTTATCGCCATCCTAAATATTCGCCCGGAAATCTGTCTGCCCTCTCGGCCTACCTTATTCTTCCACCTTCGCCTCCCCGCATAGACATTCTAATCTATATAACTGGGAATGATATGAAAAAGAAGTCAGGTGGCTTAGAGAATGAATTTTTAAGTCTCCGTGAAGTTTGAGGTAGGTATTTCATTGAAGTTCGCGCAAGTGTGTGATGAAGGAAGCTTGTGTGCTTGCGTGTGTAGTTATCTCCCCCCAACCCCCGCGTTCTGTGGAAGCAAATGCGTGTATGCTTTGAAGGGTCAGATGGGACCGCTGGGTGGTAATGCCCTTTGTGCCCACAAGAGGGCAATATCCTGAGGGCTTTGTGAGCGCTGTATCTCGTTATCGCGGCAGGCTTGGGTTTAGAGAAAGTTATACCGAAACTTTCAAACTGATATCACGTCTTATTTCGTGATACTAAAAGAAGAGAAAGATATAGAGAAACAAAGGAGGAAGAAAGAGAGAAGCTAAGAAAGAAGAGAGAAAGAGAAAAGCAGGCAGCCAGCCTACCCCGGGAGAGTCCTAGTCACACCGAGCTTAGGGGGAGGGCTGTTTTAATTGTGGGTTTGGCCGACTGACGACTGGAGTGCCCTCCTCGGCTGTCTTAGTTGTAGCTGGAGGTCATGTAAATCGACCTTAAAAGAATGCATAAGCCATAAATTAAAATAAACCCTCACCCAAGAGCTGATCCATAAGTAGACAATATCCAACCTGGACAAAACGGGCTTCCTTTACGAGCCGACCTAAACCGCATCCCCCAAAGAATAGAGACTAAATGCAAAGTAAGTTTTCTAGCGAATATTTTGTTTTCTGGAAAAGTGTTGGGTTGATTCGCTGTGTGACTGCGACGCCACAGTTTTCGGAGCGCTTCAGTTGTCAGCCAGACTTGGGGTGCGGGAGGTCGGGAGGACCCGCTGAGCTTCTGGGCTTCTTAACGCTACCCCCACCCCACCCCCATTTTGGTTTGGAAACTTTGGCTATTTGTGGGGTTGACGCTGGCGGAGGGTGGGCGGGAGTCGAGGATCTCCGCCGGTCTTTCAGCCAGGATGAAGTTGACTCGGAGGAGTTCATAAAGAAAACCCGGGTCGCTAGAAAACGCGTGCGCTCCTTCCTCCCACCCTCATCCCACCGCCGCTCCGCCACAACTTTCCCTGGACGCTGCGCGAGTTGCCTCCAGTTCACTCGTCTTCTCTCTCCCCCTTCCTTCCCACCTCCCCCCATTTTTGGACATTACTTTTTATGATCTTTTCAGGAATAAACAAACCGAACTCCAAGACAATCCGAAACCCAAGTGCTAACTAATCTGTGGTCCTCTTTGCCCTGGACTCTAGGGCAGTGGTGCCTGGCCTGGAGGGAGTGTGGGTTAGGGTTAGGTCAGCCCCTCCGGGCGCGGGCTCGGCCACTGAGTCCGCCGGCCGGGCGCACGGTCGCCGGCACGTTTCTTCCCCGCCCAGCGTCCCTGAGCCCCGGCGGCGCCCTCCGTCCTTCTCGGCACCCTGCCCGGGCCCCGCCGCCCGCTGCCCTCTCTGCAGCCCCGGCCGAGGTCCGTTGCTCCAGGGCTCTGCCAAGGGCTGGGGGCGGTGCTGCCACCCGCCCTGTGGCCCAGCCGGAGTCTGGCCGCTCCCGGGGGAGCTGCTTTCTTCTTTCTCCCTTAAAGGGCCGGGCAGAAAAGGGAAAGGGCTTGTGCAAAGGCTGCTGGGGTTGTGCTTGGACGCCAGGAGGAGCGGCCCGGGGCTGCGGAGAACAGATTAGCTCTGTGCCTGGCAAACCCCGTGCTCCGCGGGGCTTTAAGATAAAAAGAGAATTTGTATGTTAGGAGCAGATAAAAGGTGGTTGTCATCGGCGTGTTTTGTGTTTTATTTAAGCTTTCTTATGCTGACCAAGTTTGAAAACGTTTGTTTTGTATGACTTGCCAGATACTGAATGCCGCCCCTGTTTGGTGACTAAAAATAAGCTTCGACTGGACTGGCGGGGCTGGGCAGTTAGCGAGATGGGCAGTCCCCGGCTGCTTCCATGTGTGTGAGACCCACTGAGGGCCGGGCTGAAGTTTAGGTCTTGAGATGGCCCAAAGCTGTCCCTGCGGCAAACCGGTCTGGGCTCCGGACCTCCCGCTGCACTGTCAGTGGGCTCTCGCATGACGTCCACATTCCGGACGCTTGTGCCCGGTGTGCACTCCTGCGGCTGGGCTTTTGGCCCTTGCCAGGTGGCCCAAACAGCAACCCACTGGAGTAGGGATGAGAGTCCCTCTCTCCCCACCCTCCCTGCTCACCAGGGTCTTCTCTCCCCTGCCCTTTATAGTCACATGCCCAGGTTTTCCCCCGTCCCGAGAACAGACGCGGCCCCGCCCAGTCTATTTCTAGGAGGTGGGTTTGGGTGAATAAAAAGGTCAATTGGTCTGGTCCGCGAGCTGGTCCGTGGCGAGGGGGGACAGGACGGACACCTGGCAAGGTCCGCCCCGCCTGTCCCCCCGATCCTGACCGGCCCAGCCGCCCACGGCTGGCTTTCCCAGGCCACATTCTTGCGCTAAGTGCGAGAGGCTGTGGGAAAAGCAATCCTGAACCGGCCAAGAGCTGGTGAAGCTGATCCCGCGATGGCATTTTGTTTTGAACAGTTGCTGGGGTTGACGTTTCCTCATAAGGTAAGGTGTCACTGGACAGTCGGCTGCCCAAATGCCACATGTATAATTAGCCTGCGCACTCAGCACCTAGTCCCCGAGGCCCGTAGGCACGGGCTTGGCCGACCTGGTCCACTCAGCTCGGTTCCGGGCTACCGGATTCCCGAGGGAAGGACGAACCGGCCAGGACAGCCTCGGGAGGCCCTGGCAGAGAAGACTGTGACAGTGTAGCCTTGGCTTTGATTTTTCTCTTTTATTTTTTTCTACTCTATTTTCTCTTCTCTCCTTACTTTTTGTCTGTTGGGGAACTATTGGTTAGAGGAGTACTGGACACCAGCTCCAGAGTGCAGAGTCAATAGGAAAAGGAGATGTGGAGAAAATCTGGAAATATCCCTATTCTCCACACACCGCCTGTAGGGGAGGGCTGCTAGTGCCCCTCTGCACTAACAACCCAGGAGGACCAGCCCAGGCTTGGCATTGTATATCCTGGCTTGGGTAGGGACTTAGGCTTCTAGTTTGGATTGTTCACCTGTCTCTGTGCTCCCTCCTGCGCCCACTCTGAAAGGTCTCTCAGAAAGTTAGTATCTGTGCCTTGATTGCAGCTTCTTGTTTCCCCCTCCAGACCTATCCACTTGGGGCTGCTAGTGATCCCTGTGGGGAAGCCTGAAAAGATTTGTTCTGTCTCTCCCTGTGTCACTCTTGTTCAGCCTAGGGTTCTTGGGAGCAGTGCCTTGTCCCCTCTTCCCAGATTGGTGCTTGAGCTTCCTACCTAGCTTCCCAGATCTGGGTCTCTCAGGTCAGCTTTAGCCTACACTCTCTGGCAGAGACCAGATTTCTGCAGCCGTGAACATGACCTTCCCTCTGTCACCCTGTGCAGTCACCATGGAATTCAACACTCAGCATTAGGTATTTGCATCAGTCTCCCTCCTCCCCTTGTTTCTAGGCCACTCGGATATGCCTGATACCTACTAGAAGATTCCCTTTATTTCAAAATGAACAAGCAAACATCCTATCCTAAATTTTCCACAAATTTAGTGGGATAGGATTAGCTTTTCTATGGCAACAGGAGCATACCTTTCTTGGTGGGAAGTGGGGACACGGTTTATTAAGTTGCATTTGCTTTTTATTGAACCAATGAAATATTTCATTTTCTTATAGCAAGAGAAAAGTTATAACTGAATTTTTTTGACTCTATCAGCCCATAAATGTATTATCTATGCACTTTTGAGAGTATCTTCCTGAATACACATATGTGAGCACATGGGCAGTAGGCAAAATGACATGTAAATTTTTTTCTCCTACATTTTTGAAAACCTCATAAATCAAGAGATATTGTCCCTATTCTTTTTTTTAAAACAGCAAACAACCAAAAAAACTTTCAACCTCTGAAAGCAAGTGTGTACCACAGTTATTAGATCTAGTTTATGACCAAAGACAGTAAGTAACCAGGATTCAGACATCCAAATACTAAGTCATTAATTCCTTAGGCATACTGACAATCTCTGTTGCTTTTCTCATGTACTACCAACACGTCCTTTCTCTTTTGCTCTTCCATCATATTTCTTTAGTTATAGTGGCAAAAGTAGATAGCTTTTTGTTTATTGTTTATCCTGTTTATTGCTGCTTTTATTTGTTGCTTTGGAAGTGATGAGAAGGAACTTTCTCTTGGTGTATTTGTATGTTTTAAAATGCCAAAAAATTGAGTTTATTATTATGGAGCATGATACAAACTCCTATAATGCTATATTGTGTAACTACAATATGTCATTGTACTATAAAGATAAATATAAAAATATTAATAAAGCATTATCAAATACCTATGCCTTAAGCTGATTCTATAATGGATTTGGTAACTGAATATATATCTAGCAGAATTGAGATTCAGTAGGAATATTACATTGTCTGTTGGGCATTTTTTCATTAGTAGCAGAAAACAATAGTTAGTTTTCTTTTTAAGGGAAAAGCATAGATTTATAATATGTTAACCAGTAAACTTTTTTTATAAGGTTCTAAAATATATTACTTTAAATATATAAATGATAAATTTTGGTGGCATTATTGAGATTTTGTGTCTGTTTCTATTTGACTTTTTTAAAGGAACAATGTGATTATTGATCATTGATGAAATTGCTACACATATCCTTCTTATATTGAAGAAATCAGTGACATTTTAAATAATTCTCTTTCAGTTAGTACAATAGGTACTAGAATAAATGTTCTTTGAACATTTTGAATAAGACTTAAAATACATTGGCTTTAACCCCTACTTTTAATGTTTTCCATACTTTTCAGTTTTGTTTGGTTATACATGTCTTGCCATGTTTGAAAGAATTCTCTTGTTAGTGAATTCTTATATGTAGAGAATCCATATACACACACACACACACACACGCACACTTTTTTCACGATTTACAAACACCATTCTGTGAAAGTATAGCATAGTACAACTAAGATTTGAGTTTATCTAAGAGCTGTTTGTTTAAATACAGTTTAAGGATGCATATATATCAATTGATGTTTTTGAAGTCAAGTGAAACATTCCATCAAGCTAATATGTCTGAGAGTACCATATCAGGCACAGACAGGTACTAGAAATGATAAAACACAGATAACTTACAGCAAGATGATTTGCAGATGGGCTGTATTATCTGCTATCATGAGATTAGATGGGCCATGTTACTATTTTTTAAGAAAAATCATTGGTCTAGGTTATTTCAGGATTATCAAGTTATGTGAGTATATGAGATTTAATGAGAACAGATTTTATTATAGAAACCTGCTAAAAAAATGAACAAATGAAGAAACATTGTTCTTTAGAGGAAGAAATGGACTATCTTTGGGTTTAGATTGCTTCTTGTTTAAGAAATATGGCTCCCCCGTATTTCTTTTTCTAATAAGGGAAATATGATATTAGAACGTTTTGTGTCTTCATCCTGACTCCAGATTTTCTATTGATTATACCCTGAATCTCAATACTCAAGGGAAGAAAAAAAAAGGCTACTGCTCTGGTATAGTGTATGAAAAGCAATTTTTATTAATGTAAGCATCTTTTAAATGTGTAGCATATCCTTTTTGCTTGAAGTTCTTCGACTGTGATCTGAAAATTTATTGTTTTGGTGAGAATTATATCAGAAACTCTCATCGTCCTTTATATCCATAATATATTCACTATTCATTCATAAGAAAGTGTTTTTATTTTCTTTGTTCAGTTGAAAAGGGTAAAAGCTTTTCAGGTAATTATTTTGTTTAGACATTTAGTCAAACTGGAAATAGTTCAAAATTTGCAATATGGTTTTTGATAGAGCTTTTCAAGTTTTAAGTATCCATTGTTATAATTTGGATAATAATATCAATTGAAGAATGTGGGTGGAGGTTGTAAAATGGAGTATCATTTAAATCTACTACAGAGTCTCTCACCTCCAAAAAAAGAGATCTGTTTTTTTCAAATCTGTGATAGTTTCAAAAAAAGTGAACACGAAACCCTAAAACCTCAGAGAAGCAGTATCGATTCAGTTCTTAACTGCAAATCCTTCATATCTTTGCTCAAAATATCCAACTTTACACCAATATTAGCCATTCTTTTTATAGTGACACCATGCTTAGTAAAAAACTTCTAAGCAGTGAGGTCAGGTGTTGAGATTGGATTCTAGTTTATTTTTTATGAATCAGATAAAGATTTCTGTGCATGAGACCATATGTGAAGATGAGAGAACAAGAACATTTCCATATCAAAGGCAATATATCTGAGGCTGCATGGTAATTAAAATGCAGTGGTTTGGACTCTGTGCACTAGCACTTAAGCAGAGCATTGCCGGGACCTTGTGCATCATGCAGGCGGTTGCCTCTTGCATACTTCTTGAAATACACTTATAATTTTGTACAAACATTTATGCCAGTCCACACTTTTCTGTGGATAATTTGTATTTCATCCAAACCATTCAAAGTAGAAGTTATTTTTTGAGCTACCCCCTCATTATGGCTTTTGTGCTTCAACTATTTTTATTCTTCTTGTTTGTATTTCCTTTTACCAGAATGATGGCTTGTTTATATTCAGAATCTCTTCTTGCTCCTCTAAGACCCCTAATATATCACTCATATTTTACTATTCACTCGAAAAACTTTCATTTTTAGGAGAGATGTGAGTTATTTTCTGAGGTTAATTGTAGATTCTTTAATCTATTATAAACTAATAAGCCACATTAAAAATCAACTGCCTAGTTATTTCTACTTTATAATGCTAATATATTTAGTAATCCTCATGAACTTGCACAATGCATAATATTGGAAAAAATTCTTTCTCAAAATGCTGAAAGAAGAATTCTGAAATGTTCCGTTTTACCTTTTAATGGCATGCAAATGTGTAGTGACATTCTCTTTCATAATACTTCAAGTCAAAACCAGTCATTTGAGACTATAGAAATCTTTAGATTTATCTAAAGAGTTATCTCTGCATTTATAGAGAGATGTTTGATTTCATTTATCAAGAACTGGGTTAATATCAGCTTATAACTATTTGGGCATAGAATAGTGAAATAAAAAATCTAACAATTGGTATTCTAATGTTGCATATATTTTAGAAATTTTTGCATCTTTGGTAACCAGTTTGAATCTGCTGCCCTATAATTTTCTGGATTTTCTATTTCCGTATTTGCTCTCTTTCTACGAACATTCTGCTGTGGTGCGTGTGGCAAGGAATTCACTGGTGTACTTTATTTACTAAGCTTCCGTGGTCTAGAAAGCTTTTTAAAGATTTTTCTGGATTGAAGCACTATGTATTGAAGAAGGCTAATGTGATATTGTGAAATCCTTTAAGATTTTTGTGTGTTTTAACTATTTTGAATCAAATTACTTAAGTATATTGCTTTGATGCTTTTCAATGATGATATGTATAAATAGGCATAATAAATATAAGATAAATTCAAAGTGCATTATATGATGTGCATATTAGAGTGTATGCAAACATTCTATGTTCTCTCATTTCAAGTTCTCTCTTGATCTCTTTCTTCACTGGAAATCTCACAAGACCTCTATTTAAATGATCTGTGATCCCTGCTACATTCAATAATTTGTTGTTTCTAGTCATCTTAAAGAGACAAATTGAATTGTCTATCTTTAATATTCATTCAAATGCAAAAGGGACTTTAGTGCTATTTGTGATTTTGACTTCACCGAGCACAGTCTTTTTTGCTTCTTTGAAAAGTAGTTCTTTAAAATTAGACAAAGAAAATTAAAGATGCTTCACTTTCTAAGACTATACAAACCCAATATGTGGAAAAAAGAAAATGCAACAATTTTTTTTTTTTTTTTAAAGAAGAGCATAGGTTTCAAATGGAACTCATTTTCAGGCATGGTTGCAAATGCTTCTTTTTATCCTTTACAAACAGATCCTTGGATAACTTGATTGAACACTTAAGTTCTAGGCACCCTGAAGGGCATTTTTGAAGCCACGAGTTTTTGCGTTTCGTGGATTTTTTTCTTCCATTGAAGATTGTAATATTTGGTAGATGGGGAACTTAGGTGCAGTTGTCTTGATGCTAAGCAGGTCATTGGTAGAACAGGGTAAAAATGCCCCTAACTAAGAAAGAATAGTTCATTGTTTTTCCTTAGGAAGGAACATTAAAGAGCAGGAATGTTGTTATTTTCTCAGAAATAATCTCCAGCTATGTCCTTGGGCGTTGAAACTTCTGTGTAGGAGAAGTCAACTCCCTTTCCCTCAATGTATCCATGATATGATCCTTAAGCCTCAGTTTCTTTATTTGTAAAATGGAAGTAATAATAATATCTACATCATAGGGTTATTGTGAGGATTAAATGAGATAAATGAAGATAAAGCACTATGCTCAGGGATTGGTAAAAAATAAACATTTTATTTAGTAAATGTTATCTGTTACTGTTGAAGTGGTACTAAGAATTATACAGATACGGTTTCTCATTCCAGCCTCACTACATGCTTGCTATGTAATTTTTGGTAAGTTATATAACCTGCTTCTTTTCCTCTTCTATAAAATAGAGAAAGCAGTACTGGTTCTTTCTTTTCTTTCCTAGAATTCTCATTCATCTGTAGTCTGGAAGCCTTGGGATAGGGTAGTAACTAAATGTAGAGTTTGTATGTCCAGCCTCTCAAATTTGATAAAACTCTAATTCTAAGGACTAAAAGAGACTTTGACAGGTCACTTTATTTGTCATCCTCCATGTAGTATTGGTCACTCTTTCTCCATTCTAATCAGTTAAGAAGCTCTCCTTATTTTGAAAGCCTACAAAGAAGGAGATTTTATAATATTCTTTGGTTATGTATATAAATGATTAATACCAGGAATTTCTTTATGTCAAATATACACATCTCAATCTGTTTTATCTTGCTTTCGTTTTAAGAAAAAATGGAAACAGACATTCTTCTTCATTTGAGTGACAGACATGTATGTGTGAAAACCAAAAGTAGACTTTCAATTTTTATTTCTTGAATATTTTCTTTTAAGTCTGATTTTCTAAACTAGTTTTATGACTTTGGAAAAATAATACAACCTCTCCAAATCTCAATTTCCTCATTTATAAAATGGAGATGATGATAGAATTTATCCCATTGGGCTGCTGAAAAGATTAAGTTTGAAGATACTATATAAATAAGTATATGGAACTGTTCTGGACAACTGTATTAGGATAAATTGGCAAAAGTCCTATGATCAGTACTAGAACCATGGCATGAGAAGGGCCTTTAATTCTCTTCTATTTTATAGAACTCCTCAGCTTTTAAAGTGCTTTCATATTCATTGCCTCATTCAATAAAAAGTATGTAGAGGCAGATAAACTTTCCAGTCATACTGTCTAACTTCCTCCTTGATATGAATAAATGTTTAAACTGGGTTTTGCTTCAGGATATTATTTACTCCAAACAAAGCTCGTATGTCATAAATTAGGACTGGGTTTTTGGCCTTCTTATTTTCCAGTCTCTTCAATATAATGTCAGTGCTCATTTATTTTATTTTCATACTTACTTCCAGAGCCAAACCATTGCTGCATTTCCCATACACTAATGTAAATGAATAATACTATGCTGATCAGAAGCATTAAACATCAGTTTTACATGTCTTTGATTAATAAAAATTAGAAAATGACTTAAATATTACATAATAAGTGTGGCTAATTTGATAGGAAGCAATCTTTTAAAATATGGGGTTCATGAGGGAGAATTAATAAAAGAATCCTGGATGTTGAAAAGTTGGGAACCACTTGATTATATGATTTTAAAGATGAACATGCTTGGTCCTAGTGTGGAGGTATGAATATGAGTATAAGTGATTCTATGCAGTGTGCTAATTATTATAATGGACATATGTAAAAGAGCAGAAGTACCTATGTCAGAGAAAGCTTCTGGTAGGAGGTGGCCTTTGATCTATGATTTAAAGGATGATTAGGAATAGGAATAGGTAACACCCTCAAGAGCATTGAATATGTGGGAACATTTGATAGCATAACTGGCTCTTCTGTAGGTCTGACACTGAAATGTCTCATACTTGTGTGTCTTTGGGACTCCTAGAAAGGCCATGTATGTCATGAATGTCATATGAACATAGGACAGAAACTTTTAACCACCACACTTCTCTTAGCTCAGTTTGTAGTCAGGGATATTGTGAGTACATTTTAAGGTACAAAGGAATCTTTCAAATTATTGCTTTCCTTTAAATATGTCAACTAGGTATGAAAATTATAGTAAGTGGCTTATTAATATATGAACTGATGATCAGGATTATGAGTTAATAAAATCTTCTATCTTGCACTGTAATACACTTTTTTTTTTCCAGTTGACAAGCATGATCTTAGAGAAAGAGCTACATCTGGAAACTTAAATCTGATTTTGTTCCTGTTTCCCTTACTTGCTGCAGGTCTTTAGGTGCCTTATATTTATAATTAAGTTTTCTAAGTGTAAAGTTGTCATACATCATAACTTCTTTTTTACTGAGGGATGGTATGAAAATAAATTAACTCTCAGGGTGATCTGAACTTTTCTGAAGAAATTCAAATTTTTATTATACAATGATGGTGATGAAACAGTAGTAGTGGTAGAAGCAGCAGTAGCAGCAACAACTTGTTCCTACTTCTGATAACTTTCAAATAGGGGTGCTAAATCCACTTTTTAGTTTTGTAATCTGGAAACTCATGTTTTCTAATAATTTTTTGAATGCCTTTTATCTGAGCCTATGGGCCTTATTTTCTGTTTTTGGTTTGAAAGTTCTCTAGTGTTTAACAACTTGTTTCTCCAAATTAGACACACCTATTGAGATTTTGCAGCTTATATGACTGTGACGTAACCTCATTCTGAAGGGATTGGTGGTCACATAGGCTAGAAAAGCTATGGCCCTGGTTTCCAATGGCCTCAACTTATTTTCCTCATACTGCTTTAGCATGCTGGAGACTTGCATTGTTGATAATGCCGTGAAAAAAGTGATGATTTTAAATCTTTCTATGTTAAAAAGAAATTTCTGAAACTGAGTAAAGGACGGGAAAAAAGATGTGAAAGTTCTAGAAAACAGTTTAAAAACATCCTTTTAGTCATATTAAATTAGTTATGATTATTTAAAGGACATTTTCCTTTGAGACTTTCAGTTGAATTCTTTAATAAAAAGCAAAAAACCAAACAATAGAAAATAAAATAAAAAGCAAAATAATATAGCAACTGAACAAAGTTTAAATAACTTGGAACAAAGTATATTAGTTAACTGGGTCTTAGGAACATTTTTTACTCTTCAGTTTGAAGACCCAAATACACACTGGAGAAAAATTTGACTATTTTAAAATTCCTTAGCTGTAGTCCTTTCCCACTATAAAGATGCACATTGAAAATAGACATGTTGAGGTTTAAAAAAATTTTTAATCTTGGAACCCTAAAACTATGTAACATTATATTTAATTTTTATTTTTTAATGCAATATTTTCAGATGTTTGTAAAAATAAATTTTCAGCTTTTCTGAGGTCAGATCCTTTAAGTTTTTACAGACAACAAGCCCAGAGAATGCCTCCCTTTGTACTTTTTGTATAGGTTTGTATGATAGAGATATGGTAAAGTACTTTTGTGTTTTAAATTGTGTGGCATTTTGTAACAGGCTCTCTCTCTCTCTTTCTATATATATATATATATATGTGTGTGTGTGTGTGTGTGTGTGTGTATAAAAAAATATATATATATATGTAAAACAGCCTAAATTGGGTGGAACTAGTGAACTTGGGTACTTGTATTCTTCTTCTTCTTCTTCTTTTTTTTTAATAAACATACTGAAAGTTTGGAACTCATATTGTTATGTATGGCATGACAGGGAAGAATGAAAAATAGCTTGACTTTTGATTATTGACACCTTGGGTCCTTTTCCAAAGCACTTAACATTATTAGCTGTGTCTTAGTTGTGAAGTTTTGTGTTTGATTTCTTTCTTATGTTCACATGGCAAATTCATCAAAGTTATCAGGAGCTGTGTGAATAGAGTATATGGAAAAGTATACCCCTTCATATTGTACACTAATTTTTTCTTTTGGATTTTTTTTTTTTGAGACAGAGTCTTGCTTTGTCACCCCAGCTAGAGTACTAGAGTATAGTGGCAGCATCATAGCTCATTGCAACCTCAAACTCCTGGGCTCAAGCAAATGATCCTCCTGCCTCAGCCTTCCATGTAGCTGGGACTACAGGTGTGTGCCACCATACCTGGGTACTTTTTCTATTTTTTTGTAAAGACAGGTCTTGCTGTTTTGCCCAGGCTGATCTCAAACTCCTAGGTTCAAGTGATCCTCGTGCCTCAGCCTCCCAAGTAGCTGGGACTACAGGCATGGGCTACCATGCCCGTCTAATTTTTTTCTATTTTTAGTGGAGACTGGATCTAGCTCTTGCTCAGGCTGGTCTCAAACTCCTGAGCTCAAGTGATCCTCCCACCTCGGCCTCCTAGAGTGCTAGGATTATAGGCATGAGCCACTGTGCCTGGCCCATTTTCTTTTTTTATTTATATAAAATAACACTATTTTAGGTATTAATATCTTTGGCTTTTGTATATGCATACCTGGGATCAAATTCTTTTCTACCATTTACAATTCATTTATTCTGTCTGAATGTTTTCTTAAGTGTTAAATGAGAATGTTAATGCCTTCTTCCTAGGATATTGTGAGGGTTGAGTAGATGTTGTGCATAAAACACTTAGTACCTTGTTTGGTATATAGTAAGTGCTTTGTTGTTATTTTTCTGTGTAAGTCTGATTACAGTATAAAAATATCACTTTATGCCCTTTGCATTCATTTTCATGTTGAAAGAAAATGGTATAATTAAATACTTGGAAAGAAACTTCTAATGTCTATGATGAGCATTCTGAGTTATTTTTCTAATTTTTTCTAAGGGTGGATTTTGATGTGCTCATTCTTCCCATCCTTTATATAAGCAGCAATACTTATTCATTTTATAGGTGATCAAGGCCAAAGATGTAATCTAGAAATCTATGGTCTTGGTGTCCTTGGCTATTACTGAAGTTGACGTACCATCATCTTCTGTGACCCTCAAAATCCTTGTTTACAAAGGGATTAACCATGTTTCATGGCTCCCCTGAGTAAAGAATGATGTTGGGAAGATGGTGGGCACTCTCCTAACTGAGGCCTTCTACTCCACCTGTTCTCATCATCTGTATTTCATGTGCTATTAAACCTATCCCTTGAGGTTTTAATTTTATTATATTTTTAATTTCTGAAAGTTCAAATGATTTTTTTTTTCAAATTGGTTAGGTAATTTTGTAAGAAGATTTAGAAATATCTGTGTATGCTTTATGCTTACTTTTTATTTCCTTAACCTATTTATTTTAAAATTGCTGGCTGACAATTCCAGTATCTATAGTTCCACTACAGAGAGCCATAGCTGTTCTCTGCTCTTCCTTAACATTTTTGTTCAATGCACTCTATTTTCTCTTGTACTTAGTTGTTTTCTTTTGATTTCAATGAGCCAATAATTTTCTTTGGAATATTATTTGTGTGGATTCTCTGAGGCCAAGGCTGAAGGTTTGTTTGCATTTCCTTAGCACCACTTTTACATCTCTGGGTTGTTACTCCTCTTTCTTTTTGATCTGTGCATATGCTAATTTCTGTAATTAAAATGCCAATAAAATAGGACTTTGTATCAATGTCCTTTTCATTTTATGAGGCTATGATTATATAGATTTTAGTTTTGTTTATTAAACAAGTTTATATCTGAGATAATTTAAAAACAGAAATATGATTTTATTAAAATTAGTATGAGGGTCATTAAATTATATGGTCATTCTAAATTGTCCCAAATGAGGTCTCTTTTTAGTTAAATATATTATTAATGCATCTTGAAAGTAATTATCTTTGATAATTAATAAGATGTTTATTTTAGTGTCATCACATAGTAACCCTATAGCTGGCATCCTCCCTGCTCAATTGTAGTAAATGTAGGGGACATTTTTAGTACCTGACGTCAAAGGGCAGCACTTAAGATGTTCAAGGAGAGAAGGAAATAGAGATCTTAGGTGGCTTGGGTAGTCTAAATGCAACTGGAGAATATTGTTGATAAGAGTTTGGAAGGATTCCTCAGGCAAGACAATTTTAAGGCTTATTTGGGAGAACTTATGACAGAATATTCATCGCCATACTTTTTGGGTAGAGCACACCATCAGCAAAATGTTTATGAGCATGTGCCCTAATACATGTGCTTATTTATTTAAAATTGTAGACATGTACTATTGTGCTAATACATGCTATAAAAATGTTTATAAGTAGATAATTAAAAAGAAAGAAAATAGATGAAATAAGTAATATTTTAAAGCTAGTTGTGGTCCTCCAAACCCTATAATTGAATATACTTTGTTATTTTTAAAAGTCTTGATTTTTGAAGCGATTTAAAGACCTGGTTCTTATTCCTGAGAATGCCCTGGATAATAAAAAAATAAAAATAAAAAAAAATAAAGATCTGGTTCTAAGTTCATTTTGCTTTGCTACATGGTTTTAATGCTGCTACAGCTGAAAATGATATCACAGAAAGAAAAATAGATACAATAGAAGTACATCATTGGTTGTGCTTATTAAATTGTGACAGTAATTTTTAAATTTCATATACAAAATATGGAAAGAGTTTTTGTTAAAATTTGGCTAATAAACCTCTGTTTTCCCTGATGACAATCAATTGTTTTTGCCAATGAGGTTGAAGGTATAGCATTTTCATATTTTTAATAAATGGACTCAAAACCCACTGAAACTCTTTGGAGCATCACTAAGCAGGTTAAGATATTCTGTTGCCAATTTTCAAGTTGAAAACTAGTTGGAAACCAAGAAGAGGGTAGGTGGGATGGGGGTGTAAGGTAAAAACTTACCTAACGGGTACAATAAGCACTATTCTGGTGACACCAAGCACACTAAGAGACCCAACTTAAGCTTTATACAGGTATCCATGTAACAAAAACATTTGTACCCCCCTAATATTTTGAAATTAAAAAAAAAGCATTCAAAAATTTGAAGAGAATTTTTGTAGGTGATAGACATAGTATTTTTGGTAACAGAAATCACATTGTGATGGAATCATTTCCAAATGTGTGTTTTCAAAATATTCTTTCATAGCATAAAATCTGTTTGAAAAGCATTTACTTTCTCATTTGCTAAAATACCACCATTGTCTTGAAGAGAGAGATGAAGTTTGCCTGATTGCTTCTATGTATGTATGTTTGAATATTTCTGATTATCTATCCGAATGTCTATCTATCTGCCTATCTACCTAATCTATTATTAATATGCAACACACTTGCAGCTTCTTGTCATCACATGAAAGTTCAACACATTTGGTACATTAGTTTTTTTGTACCTTTTTCTTAGGTTTGGTAACTTTGCCATGAGATAAGCAATGGTCCTTTGGACGGTGTAAACAATTCTCATGGTTACTCTCCATCTCAGTTCAAAGCATTTAAAGATTTTACTGTGGTTTACTGGTCTATTTTTAAAAGTAATTCTATTATTTTGTAGCTTTGGGCTTCAACATTTTGCTGCAATTGTTTGGCTGTGAATGATGTACTTAGTGAAGTCCATGGTGCTGTCTCTATAATCTTATCCCTTTTTTCCCCCTTTAGTTTAGCTATGGCAATGACTTCACCAGTGATTACACTTCCTTAGTTTTCCCTTAAAATTATTTATTTTTTTTAAAAAGTAACTTACTATCGAGATTATATCTTCTCAGGGACATATTTTAGTAATTTACTCAAAAGTAGCATTTTACCTATCAAATATCATAAACTGAGGCATGTTAAGAAATATGTACATTCAATCATCTGCAAAGCAAGCACCCTATATGATGTTTCTTTTTTGCAAATCTTCAGCCAAGTTTTCTGTGTATATTCCAGTATTGTTTGTGGCAGTACCTACTATACAACCTTAGAGGACATCATTCACATTGCATTCTAGGTGAATGGTTGTTCCAGAGTTGTGCATTAAGCAGCTCTGATTTTTAATTACGAGAATGTATTTAAACTTGTTGCTATATTGTTTTCTGTGTATTATTTTTTTATCATTTTTTAATAGCAGGTGGTTTTCTAATAATATGTAGCTTTTTATCTTTTGTAAAGGAACTTCATAAGAGGTTTCTAAACATTTAAAATTAAGTTTGGTGAAATTTTGTAAAATACTGGATTGAGTATTGTATGATTTTAAACATTGTTGGAAAAGCTGTAGCAATTTAAATTTATATCTATGTGCTTAGTTTTTAAATGTCTTGCTGATTGTAAAGTCTTCATGTTCTTATTATTTAATATCTCAAAGTACAATAGGGCAAGGTACATTGTTAATGATACTAGATATAAATCTGTATCTCAAATTGTCTTATTGAAGATCAAAAAAATTTGGCCTACTTTTTGTAAGATCTTCTTGGATCATCATTGTTTCTATCCTATAATGTGGCTGCTAAAGAGCTACTACTAGTAGTACAAGTGTCAGCTTGGTCATCATCTTGTTATCACTAAGGCCTATATTATTAATATTATCCTCAAACTATGATTTCTTTGGAAAGATCTTTTTAAACTACCTGGGCATCTGTTCAGGGTTAATTTAGTTAAAAACTAGATTATATTATCTACAATCAATCTCCCTTTACTCAGAATACTTCTGGAATAGGATGTGACACTTAAGTTTCTGACATACAGACCCAGAGTGTCCATCTATATCTAAATCTAAGTAAGGACTAGTTTTTCTTACTTTTTAAATAAATATATACCAGCATATTTATATAGTATACTCTTAGAATGTGTGCACCTACTTTGGAGACCACTGAAATAAAAAATAAGTGGGAAAGAGAGGTGAGGGCTTGATGAGTCAAGGAAGAAAAACATGGTCTCCAGATGACACTCTTCTTGGACACGATCCCTCTGAAGAATGTAGCCATCACTGGAAACCTGGGACAGGAAGCGGGGCTTCAGATTTGCCAGTGTTGGGGCTCAGAAAACAGTAGTGTGGCATTTTATAGGGCTCAGATATGAGAGAAGCAGGTGTAACCCATGTTTTATTCTTCAAGGCAAAGCAATTTGAGTCATTTTGTTGGTGTGAAGGGGTCAGTGAAGTTTCATAGTTCAGTGTATTTATCATATTTCATGAGAAGGGAGCAAGTGGAGGATCACTACTCTCCTGAATGCCTGGGGCTCTTTGTTGTTTCTACACTCAGCCTTTCTTGGATTTAGATATAATTGGAGCAGAAGTTGGGAAAGGTGGGTGAGTAAGGCAGCAATCAGGGATGGCTTTAGGCAAACACTGTCATCAGTACTCTGTTTTTTTCTCCCATTTTCTCATTTTCTCTAACTTGTTGGTATACTTCTTGGGCAGTTTGGTACAGAAGCACAAACCCAATTTGGGAGATTGGGCTCTGCCAATAAACTTTGGGTGACTTCAGCTAAGTGACTTCTCTCTAGGAATTAGTTCCTTTATTGGTAGATTGAGAACTTTGATGATCCCCAAAGAGGTTTGAGCTCTAACACCCTGTTTATGTTCTTCTTGGATAGTGTTCTGTGCTGCTGCTTTATATAGAACTGTCAAGCACCTTGTCTACTGTGCCTTCTAAAGTGACAAACGCTAGGAATCTAATTTAATATGTGAATTCATGCTAGTGGACTCATGGACAAAAACTATGAACTATTTCTAGCTTGCTTCTTCTTTTTACTTTTCCAGACAACTTTTGATAGAGTGCATTTTCACAGTGCACTCCTGGACACTGCTCTTGCTTTTTAACCCAAATGTCTAATGAGAACTTTAGAAAGGAAGGAGAAGTATTAGCATTTGAAGGGTTGTGTCTGTGAAGGAGGTTGGGCTGGATGAGATAGGCAGGGCATTGGGACACAGCCATCAATTCATTCCATGTGTTTGGCTAGACTGGCAGCAGTGGCCAGTGCCAGGTTTTTTGAGTATGGTTTCTGTCACCAACAGAGTTGGCTGTCTTTGAAGTCTGTTAGCTAACCTCTTCCAGAATTGTAGAGTACAACTAGCACTCAAGAGAAGGAGGATAAAGGAATCTCTAGGAATAAAAAACACCCCCATTGTCATTAATAACTTAATTCTCCTCTTCTACCAGTTTTTTAAAGCATCTAAATCTGTTTAGATTTCAGATTTTCTCATTCTCTTTTCTGTACCCATTTATTGCTACAGATGGAGGTAATATTGAGTAATGAAATGAATGCATATCACCAAGCATATATTGAACAGTTATCACATACCAGACATACTGCTGGGTGCTTTCATAAGATGACAATAATAATACTTGTATCATAATTTTTTGAGAGGTTTTGGGAGTGCCTGATATTTTGTAAGCTCTCATTACATTAATGATTATTGTTTTATTATTTAATTTATACAACAGCTCTGGGAGGTAGATGTCACTATTGCTGTTTTATTGAAAAATAAATTAAGGTTTAGAGAGGGAAAATGACTTGCTCAAAGTCACATAGCCATAAAATAGCAGAACCATAATCTAAACCTATGTGTTCTGGCTTGAAGTCCCATGGTATTTCTGCTATGTAATACAGCTGCCCCTAACAGTCAAATAAACCAAGAGACTTCTCCCAGATAATCTACAAACTAGATAATCAGGAGTTTGGATAATCTGGATAATCAAGAGCCAAACATATTAATGTTATTATGTGGTGTCAAATTTCCATAGGTGTGGTTATTAAGGCAGTCCTTGCTTCTCATGGCATGGTCTTAACTCAAAGTCTTGTATACAGAACTGTGTCTTCACTTTGCATAGTTCTGATCTCAACTTTACACAGTTCCAATATCGTGGTTTGATCTCAATTACTACAGAATCATGCGAAATAAAGACAGGGCTCTAATATGCATAGTTTCAGTTAATATGGTGTAGTGCAAAGCAAAGACTATGTGTACTTCTATCAGTTTCACATTCACATTCAGAAATTCTCAAATTCTCTTTCCTTTGGACCAGTTAGATGGTTCATTTCCATTTGATGACCCATTATCTTTTGTTCTTCTAAGGTTCTGCTCCTGTGTTGCCTAAGTAAGTTCTTTGAAGGTCACTAATGATTAGCTCTTGGCTTACAGGCACACCATCTCTGATATTTATTGTATCCAGTAGAAGATCTCTTTCTGGGCTTACATAGAAACACCTGTTTTCTTTTCTTTTTTTCTTTAATTTCTCCCCACCTCCCGTTACACATCTAAGCTTATTTCTGAATTGATGTATTTCTTTCTGTTTCAGCAATGTGTAGGAAGGCTACTGAGGCCAGTTATTTCTCAGGTGGTGTTTTATTATATGAAAAGTGATTTATTGCAGTAGACAGTGAGCAGCCATTAACCTAGAACTGGATCTATTTAAATTTCTTTTTAGATATAGATGCTTAAATTCTTTTAAAGCACTTAGTAATCATTTCAGCCTGAAGGTTATTGCATAGATGTCAATTTTAGAGCAAGGTAATGTTGAGAAGACCAAAGCTTTGAATCTCCTCTTGTCCTAAAAGTTTAAAGTATTCTCCTCCCTTGAATCTTTATTACCTTACCCTCACCCCCTTATGTTTTAAAACTTGTTCTTAGTAATCTTTGTCAAGCATTATGAAGAATAGAAATCCCTTGCTGACTGTAATTTTATTTCTCTAACCTGTACAGTGCTGGAGAGTTAGTTTGAGGTGAAGTGAGCTTGTGATTAAGAACATATGCCACCACTTTCTAGCAATGTGAAGTTAGGCCTATTATTTTAATTTCTTAGGCTTCAGTTTTCTTATCTGTAAAATAATGTCTTCTTTTTAGGGATTTTTAAGGGTGAAATGAGTAAATATTAATATAAGTTCTTAGAACAGTTCCTGGCACATAATAGGTGCCATGTAAGCATTAGCTGTTATTAAAATGAATGTCTTTAAAAGGAGAACCTTGCCAAAAGTAAAGAATGCTATATTCAAAACACTTTATTGAAGGGGCAAAAATGAACACTATTAAATTATAATGTGAAATCATTCTACAATTTCCCCATCACAGGGACTCTAGAATACCTTTGAGAGAATTCTGACTGTTTTGTAGTAATAGGTACTTTGAGAACGTCTTCAACAGCAAACCAGTAAATCTATTGGAACTAAAATTCCTTTATTATAAGATCAGCCTCTTCATTTTTGAGTTTCATAATTTGTGGAGACTAGTTGACTTGGGTACTGAGTGAGTTTGAGTTTTCTCAGGGCTAGATTTGGGACTGTAGCAATAACTAAAGAAGCAGTAGTAGAGCATTAAAGAGGCAACATCTAGCAGACAGGGTGCTTGGCCCAAGGGGCATGCCCCAGGGAGGGTGTAGGTGCTACCTGGCTTAACCAGTGATTGAAGGATATGGATGGAGGCAGCTGGCTGAGATTGTGGTGTGGAGTTGGTAGCTCTCTATTGCTCTTTATTGCCCTCAAGCTTTTTTGATGTGGACCCCAGTATCTCAGGAAGGCTCAAACTCAGCCAAACATGGCCAGGGTTTGCAGGCTTGACCTCCAGGTCCCAGAAGGTTCCTAGTGGATGCAGCAGACTGGCTATGTTAGATAGAGGGTTTGAACCCAGGTATGTCTGATGACAAAAGCTAAGCTCTTTCACTAATGAATCCATTCTGTTTTTCTGGTGAAGAAGGAACCACTGGAGAAAAGGAAAGTTGCAGTGTGGCAATGTGGCATTGGCGGCATCTATGAGTTCACCATCTAGAGGGATAGGTGATATAGTATCTGAGAGGGCAGCTGTGAAATCAAATGGGTTGCTTGCAGGCAGCAATGTTATGATGATGGCACTAGAGGAGATGGTAGTGGTATAGTAGTTGTTATAAGCCTTTCATGGGTAGATTAGAGCTTGGGAATGCATTTCTGGGTATTTGTACCTCAAATCATAAACTCATAGTCTTTGTATTATGGAACTTCAAAGTTGAAAGGGTGCTCCAATCATCCTTTTTATGGTGTGATTTCATATAAGTGATTGTTCAGTCCATGCTAGGGGAACAACAATAGGGGGTTATTTCCTCCTTTCTACCAGAATGTAAGCTCCATGTAGGTAGGAATTTTGTCTGTTTGTTCATTGTTTAATTTTTTAGTGACTGGAACAGTGCCCAGGACCTAATAGGTACTTAGTAGATATTTTTGAATGAAAGAATGCTTGGACATTTTGATTAAAAGTTTTGTTTTATAAAATGTTCAACATCACTAAATCATTGGGGAAATGCAAATAAAAATTACAATGAGATATTATCTTACCCCAATTAGAATGACTATTACTAAAAAAACAAAAACAAAACAAAAGAAAACAAAATGCTGGTGATAATGTGAAGAAAAGGGAACTCTTATATACTGTTACTGGGAATATAAATTAAGAAAGCCACTAAGGAAAAGAATATGGAGGAGCCTCAAAAAACTATAAATAGAATGACCATATGATTCAGCAGTTATACTGCTGGGTATATACCCCAAGGAAAGGAAAGGAAATCAGTATATGAAAGAGATTATCTGCATGCTTATGTTTATTACAGCACTATTCATAATAGGAAAAATACAGAATCAACCTAAGTGTCCATCAACATTTGAATGGATAAAGAAAATGTGCTCTGTATACACAATGGAATACTATTCATCCATAAAAAAGAATGAAATCATGTCATTCATGGCAACAAGGTGAAACTGGAGGATTATGATAAATGAAATAAACCAGACACAGAAAGATAAATACTGTATGTTCTCACTTATATGTGGAAGCTAAAAAAGTTGATTTTGTAGAAGTAGAGTATGGAATAGTTGTTACCTGAGGATGGAAAGGATAGGGGAGTAGAAAGGATAGGGAGAGGTTTGTTAACAGAGATAAAATTCCAGCTAATAGGAGGAGTAAGTTCTAGTGTTCAGTAGCACTGTAGGGTGACTATAGTTAACAGTAATTTATTGTATATTTTCAGATAGCTGGAAGAGAGGCTTTTGAATGTTCCCAACAAAAAGAAATGATAAATGTTTAAGGTGACGGAAATGCTAATCACTCTGATTTGATCATTACACATTGTATTCATGTATTGAAATATCACAATGTATCCCATAAATATGGTTAATTATGTATTAATTGAGACAATAAAAATTTTTGTTTTATGTATCAAACAATATTATGTACCAAGTGTTATTTCTTGTAAGTCTTAAGCCTGTGAGGTATGTATTAATATTTCCAATTTATGAATGAATAAACTGACACTTAGGAATTAAGTAATTTTCTTAAGGTGACATTATGACAATATGATGGTCAGGATTTGAACCTATAAGTACTACATTACACTATGGAATTATTACCTCTATTTTCCTATATAACATTTTTCTGTTAATAGAGCTTGAAGTTTTATGCAAGACACATCACACTGCTGACTTAATCTTACTGCCAACTGAAACCCACAAGCCTTTTATTTACCATGTCTGTTTCTATACTTGAGTTACCAGTTGTTTTGGACCCAAGTGCAGGAGTTTGCATTTATTCTGGATAGATTTTCTCTGGTTAGATTCATTTGATCTTCCTTTATTAAGATTTTTTGGTTTAATGTGGCTTTAAAATTTCATCAAGTATTTTTGGAATTTATTGATTTTATCAATCAAAAACAATTTGGTCTTCATACTTGAGACAGATATTTAACAGTATTTTATCGGTCTGTTCATATTTTCTATACTTTCTTCAGTCAGTTTTGGTAAAACTCTATTTTATCTAGATTTTAAAAATAATATTGGCACAAAGTTGACGTGATATTCTTTTATTTCATTTCTTCTTTTCTGTGTCTGTGTATATATTCTCTTATTCCTTGTGTTTTTTTATTTTTGTTAAGATCTTTTTGGATCCTGATTCTGTCATTTAACATATTAAGTATTAGAAACTTTGTTGAGCATGCTAGCATTTAGCCTGCATTCATTCATATATCAATAAGTCTTGAATAATTAAATAAAATTCAACAAACATTTATTAAGTATCTTTTATATGCCAGATAGATGCTAAAGATACAAGGGGTGATTAAAACAAGGCCTACTGTGATAAACTTATAGTATAGTACAGATATTTGAAACCATTTGTCAAATGCTTTGCTGACTTTCAGATATATTATTTCTAATGCATCACTCATCTAGCAAAAAAATACTTCTGACAAAGAAACAAAAGGGATTAATAAGACAAGATCTGTTCTTTGTGAACCCATGTTTGGGCCTAACGATTACCTCTTTTCTTTGCAGGTGTCAGTTTATGCATTCTAGAATATTGTCCTGGTAACTGAATTCATGTAAGGAATATATTACTGGAATATATCTTGCTTATTAACAGAGCATGTATTGGAAACATTTTTAGGGGATATTTTAACCAGTCTAGAAATTTATAAATTTTATCAGCTAGAGAAGTTCTTCTTAAATATTAGTGGGCATGCAAATCACCTAGGGATCTTTATTTAAATATGCATTCTGATTGTGTAAGTCTGTGGTGAGGCATAAGATTCAGTATTTCTAATAAGCCCTTAGGTAATGTCTTTCTGCTTTTCCTCAGTGCTGCTGAATGGGGCCACACTTTAAGTAGTTAGGAGTTAGGGGTCAGAAGGGCAGTATATATTCTGTTATAATTTAGTAAAATGACAGGTTTATAAGATTAACAAATAGAGCATTTAGTCTAAAATTAAAAAGATTGACAATGCTTCATGTGTTGGTGATGATGTAGAACTGGAACTCTCATACACTGCTGGTGGGACTGTAAATTATTATAACTGATTTTGAAAACTATATGGCAGTATTTACTAAAGTTAAACATATACCTATACAATGAACAGCAATTACACTTCTATGTATATACCCAAGAGAAATGAGTGCTTTTGTCGGCTAAAAGATACACACAAACATGCTCATGGCCTTTTTATTCTTGATAATCACAAGCTGTAAACAATCAACGGGAGGCTAGATTAATTGTGATATATTTATTCAATGGAATATTATACAGCAATAAAAACCTGATATTTGTAATAACATGGATGAATCTCACAGTCATATGGAACATAGAGAAGTAGATTAAACAGGTAAATAAAATTTAGAGGAAGATAGATGATAAAGTATGTACTGTGATTCCACTTATCAAGTTCAAGAACAGTCATAACTATTCTGCAATGATAGAAGTCAGCATAGTAGTTACCTCTGGGGATGGGTTATTAATTGGGAAGAGAAATGTGAAAACCTTTTGGGGTACTGGGAATGTTTTATATCTTAGTTGAGGGGGTGGTTATATGGGAGAATACATATATAAAGATTATATTGAGTACATTGATGGACTGAATTTAAGATTAGTGTACCTTACTTTCTATATACTATATGTTAATAAAATTTTTATTTTAATAAAAGAAATAGAGCATTTAAAAGAAGTGAAAAATATCTTTGAATTCTAAAAAGGGCTATATATGTCTTTTTTATTGATTTCCAAGGGAGTTGTTATGTGTTTACATTCATATTCATTTACTGCATGAAAATACTGAAAATATATTTAAAGGCAGAGGATTAATGTAGCTAGCTGATTCATTGAAATAACTAGTATAGTTGTCATTGGATTTTAGGATAATAGAATCATAGCTCAAACAAACTTTGGTTAAATCAGAACATTTTCACCTTTTTGTTCTGAGGGGAGACATGAAAACCTCAAAAAAACAAGGTTTTTTCCAGTTATTTTGGAAATCAAAACAAACAAACAAAAACGTTAAATAGAGGTCTTTTTACTCTTCAAATCTTCCCTTTCAATTTGTAATTTTCTGTTCTCTATTCTGGTGCCTTACAGTATACTCATGCTGTCATTCCTTACTGCTTAGGATCCCTCATTGTGTTTTTCTTTTTAATTTTTATTTTATTTATTTATTTTTATTTCAGAATATTATGGGGGTACAAATGCTTTTATTACATATATTGCCTTTTCACTGCCCGAGTCAGAGCTACAAGCGTGCCGAACCCCCAGACATCGTGCACTGCACCCATTAGGTGTGAATTTACTCATCCCCTTCTTCCCCCTCCCACCTGCCCGACACCCTATGGATGTTACTTCCAAATGTACATGTGTTGATCAATTAGTACCAATTTAATGGTGAGTACATGTGGTACTTGTTTTTCCATTCTTGTGATACTTCACTTAGAAGTATGGGCTTCAGCTTCATCAAGGATAGTACAAGGGGTATTAGTTCATCATTTTTTTTATGGCTGAGTAGTACTCCATGGTATACATATACCACATTTTATTAATCCACTCATGTATTGATGGACACTTGGGTTGTTTCCACATCTTTGCAATTGTGAATTGTGTTGCTGTGAACATCTAAGTGCAGATGTCTGTTTTTACAGAATGTCTTTTTTTCCTTTGGGTCAATACCTAGTGATGGGGTTGCTGGATCATATGGCAGTTCTACTTTTGTTCTTTGAGGTATCTCCATGTTACTTTCCATAGAGGTTGTACTAGCTTGCAGTCCCACCAGCAGTGTATGAATGTTCCCAGCTCTCTGCATCCATGCTAACATTTGTTGTTTTGGGACTTTTTGATAAAGGCCATTCTCACTGGAGTTAAGGGATATCTCACTGTGGTTTTGATTTGCATTTCCCTGATGATTAGAGATGTTGAGCAATTTTTCCTATGTTTGTTGGCCATTAGTCTGTCTTCTTTTGAAAACTTTCTGTTCATGTCCTTTGCCAACTTTTTAATGGGGTTGTTTGATTTTTTTTTTCTTGCAGATTTGCTTGAGTTCTTTGCAGATTCTGGTTATCAGCTGTTCATCAGATGTGTAGCATGTGAATATTTTCTCCTATTCTGTAGGTTGTTTACTCACTCTGTTGATAGTTTCCTTGGCTGTGCAGAAGCTTTTTAATTTGATTAGGTCCCATTTATTTATTTTTGTCGTTGCTGTGATTGCCTCATTGTGTTTTAATCAGGATACAATCTTGAATCTTAACTATCTTTATATATCTCTATGTTTATACCTATTTCTCTCCACCCCTCTTTTGTCTCAGAGGTCACAGAATTCTGTAGCTTTTGGACTTTTTGTGAGCAGATGAACCCGGTTTTTCAAGCAAATCCTTAGTTATGGAAATCTGACAAAGATACAAACTTTGGATGAAACCTTGACTGCTCAGTAACATTTGACTGTTTCCTTCAGCTCTCCTTCTCAGCTCACTCCTTCCTCTGCCTCACAACACCTTGAGGGTGGGGTATATTTTGGGGGGAAAACAATAAAACATAATCTAGTGTAATCATGTCACTTTACAGAGGAGGAAACTGAAGTATAGAGTAGGCTTCATGGCTGTTAGTAGTCAGCTGCTTCAGGCTATCATAAAATTAATTTCAATTGCTAAGTAGTACAGTTAAAAGGTAGAAAAAATAAGATTTGAAAAACCTCTATATGCAATTTAAATGATAGATATAGTGATTCCAAAATCTACTTTTCAAATTGTGTTCATAGACAAATAGCCACAATTCAAAATTTCGAGTTATAAGTAAATAGTAATCAAATCTTAAAACCAGTAATGCTATTTTTGGCAAGGGTGCCAAGGCAATTCAATGGGAAAATAATAGTCTTTTGAGCAAGTGGTGCTAGGACAACTAGATATCCCTACCTCACTCAATTTACAAAAAATTAATTTAAAATGAATCAAAAACCTAAGGGTAAGAGATAAAATCAATAAAACTTGTAGGAGAAAACATAAGAGTCCATTTTCATGACCTTGGTTTAGGAAGTGGTTTCCTAGATAACATCAAAAGCACAAATGTAAAAAAGATAAATTGGACACCAAAATTTAAAACTTTGTGTTTCAAAGGAAACCATCAAAAAAGTTAAAAGACACCCCATAGAATGAGAGAATATATTTGCAAATCATATATCTGATAAGGGACTTGTATCCAGAGTTTATTTAGAACTCTTACAACAATATTTAAACTCTGCATGAGATAGATTTGTTCTTTGTTTTTTAAAATTGAAATGTAAACATGCAAAGTGAAAAGTATTTAAAATATAGATGTATGTATGTGTAATCAATAATTGTACAGTGAATCCTATGTATCCAACGTCTAAGTTAAAAAATATAAAACACTAACATAATCCCAGAAGCCACTTGTGTCCCTTCCCAATTACACCCCACCCTCCCTCTTTGTATTTAATGTTATCCTCTACCATTCTGTATTTAATGTTAGTAATTTTCTTCACTTTATAGTTTTACTGCCTATGAATGCACCTCAAAATAATATAGTTTGATTTTGTCTTTTTATGCATTATGTAAATGGACTCATGCAGAATATATTTTTTATGTGTGCACCTTTTGATTAACTATGTCATCATGGAGACCTATTTCATTAATTTCCTTTTTATTGTGTGATTATTAGAGTTATTTATCCTCTCAACTGTCACTGGGCATTTGGACTATTTCCAGTTGCTGGTTAATAGGAACAATGTTTCTATAAACCTTTTTGTTCATATATTTATTCGTGGCAGCTATGTGCACAAATTTCTCTAGGTTTTGTATTGTAGGAATGGAATTGTCAGAGGGTATCCCTATCTTCAGATAATGCTAAACTCTTTTCTAAAAGTGGTTATTTATTCTGCCACCAATGGCCTATTAACATTCCCATTGCTTGACATCCTTGTCAACAATTGGTGTTGTCAGACTTTTAATTTTTGCCCATCTGCTGGGTGTTTAATGATAATCTTCATAGTTTTAATTTACATTCCTGATTACTAATGATATTAAGCATCTTTTTTTATGTGTCTGATTAGGGAGATTTCTTCTGTTGTGAAGTGCCTGTTCAAGTCTTTTTCCCATTTTGCTATTGAGCAATTGTCTTTTTAAAAAAATGATTTGTAGTTTTCTATATATTCTGTATATGAATTGTTATTTATATGTGTTGCAAATACCTTCTACTTTTGGCTCGTCTTTTCACTCTCTTTATGAAATCTATTGATAAACAGATGTTGTTAATTTTAATTTAGTTGAATATTTATTGATCTTTTCCTTTTTGGTTAATGGTTTTCTTAATTCTTTTGTATCTGAGGTCATGAGGACAATTCCCAATGACATTCACATAGGCCTTTAAAGCACCTGAAGCAGTTTTGGTATATTGCTTAAGGTAGAGGTGTAGTAGTATTTTTTTTCCTCTTATGGATGCCTGACTGTCCCAGGTAATTTATTAAAATCTATCTTTTCCTGAATGCTCTGCAGGGTTACCTTTGTCATATATCAAATACTCATATAAACATGAGTCTTTTTTGGGTTCTTTATTATGTTCTCTTGTTATATTTGTCTATCCTTGCACCCATACTACCCTGCCTTAATTATATTTGCTTTATAATGAGTCTTGTCTTGTAATGAGTCTGTTATCTTGCAGAGTAAGTCCCGCCACCTTGTTCTTATTTTTCAAGAGTGTCTTGGCACTTCTTGGCCCTTTGCATTTCCATGTAAATTTTGAATTAATTTGTTAAATTCCACAAAAAAATTGATTAGGATTTTCAATTTAGTTTGCATTTAATCTATAAGTAAATTTTTAGGGATATGATACTTTCATGACATTGACTCTTCCAATCCATGAGCATATTTTCTCTCTCCATTTATTTTAGTCTCCTTTAAAGTCTCCCATTAAAGTTTATAATTTTTCTTGTGCAGGTCATGCATAACATGAACATTAAGAAAATGAAACAACAATTCAAAACAATAGTAACAGAGAAGTCATAAAATTATTTGCTACATGAGCAATTACGTACAATAGTTTAAGGATTCAGAAGAGAAACAAATATGCTTTGGTGTTTCATAATAGATGACACTAAAAGAGTTTTGGTCAAATATTAATTAAATAGTATTATCTTTGTTCCCTCATGGGTATTGTATACCTGTCTGGAAATTATCATATTTTCAATTGGTTAATAGGTTAAAAAAGAAATTATTTTATTGATTGTTTTATTGACTATCTGCACAACTACTATTTTATTGTTTCCTTATTTTTCTGTATTGATGGATCTTTTGGCTGAAATGGCTAGCCTTAAGCAGATATTTTGGTATCATGTAAAGATATCCTAAGGAAAAGGTGGTCTGCATAATAATTTCCAACCCAAATATGTTATAAAAGTCTTAGAAAATGTAAATGTTTGGTGTGAGTTTTGAAATAATGAAATAGTGCATGGGTTGCTTCTTAGTAGTAGGTTTAGCCATTTCCGTTTAGCCTATTAATTCTTTGAAAATACCAGAAGCCTTCTTAAGTGTGTACTTTATAGACTCCAGAGGAAAATTGAGCTACATGTGTTGTTTGACATTAAAATGTAATTTATTCTTTATTTTTAAAATAGAAACTGTCATATTTAAAAGAATGAAGCTGGCCTTCTTAATTCCTCATACAAGTAAGTCTCTATTGGTAGTGAGGGATACTGTACAGATAGGGCCCAACATTGTCACTTCTGGGGAGCAGCAGTGAAATTGTTTGTTCCTGACAGCAGACAGCCCCACTGCAGGGCCCTGGTTTCATGTTACATTAAGTATTAGCGCTGTTCTTTCAGGAGCTATTATGCTGTGACATCAAAGATTTTCTGACAGGGCAGTGGTAGGTTAGCACTGAAGTTGTCTACTGAAATTTTAAAGAATGGAATTAAATATATATGATCAGACTTTAATATAAGAGATAGAGACAGAATTAGAATGGTTTATAGAAAGTTGCCGAAATGATCAGTTTATGGGCTGTTCATTTTGTCTCTGCTTGTTTAAGCCAAATTTTATTACTTTTTATTTCTACAACAAGTATAAATGGCCATTAATGTTAATGCTAGGGTAGTTGCTCATTTCCAGAAAGACATTATAAATAAGGAAAAAAATAGCCTTTTGTGACATAAAAATGGCTAGGTTGACCTGTAGAGTATTTCACATAAATGAACATGTGGACAGTAATTGCAATAGCCCCACTTCCTGCTTGCTGATCCACTAATTAGTTAAAAGGATCAAACTACATACTCTATTAAAGTTACAAGAGTACAATTTAGATGGCAAGTGAAGAAATGAAAAGTCTTACAACTGAGAATACTTAATTTTGCATAGCAGTTGTATAAATATAGGTGATTTAAAAATTAATCAGATCGCAACGTTGTCTTTTGAAAAGACTAACTTTTGTTCAATGTTGAGAAATATTATTAGTCATTTTTGTCTGTATAGACTTTCTGTTTTAAAAATAAATTAAGCATTGTGGTTTCAAGTATTTCTTAAATATTTTTTGTAGTGCAGTCAGTTGCTGTAGCTATAACATTACTATGATATTCTCATGAAAAATCTTGGGATTATGAAATGTCAATTAATTTTAGAAGCACAATGTCTGGATATTTAAGACAATATAATGGTAATAGTTTTATTTGAGATTAAGCAAATAAATCATATGTTAAAATTAATATATTCTCAGTATTGTAGTTTTCTTTTTGCTAAAGCAATAGTAAACAAAATTTTTTAAAATCATAAACAAGGTACAACATGATACATTCCTTTTAAATAATATAATACTGATACTGTCAGTTGAGAAGTAACTGAAACAAAAAAATGTTTATAGGTACTTGTATGTTTGATTATGTTTCAAGATAATTTTTATCTAGTTTGAAGTAATAATATAGTCATGCAAACAGTTATTTAAAAGCACTTAATGTAGAGGCCAGGCACAGTGATGTGCACCTGTAGTCCCAGCTCCTCAGGAGGCAGAGGCAGGAGGATCATTTGAGCCCAGGAATTTCAGGCTCTACTGTACTGGGATGGTGCCTGTAGATAGCCACTGCACTCCAGCCTGGGCAACATAGCAAGACCTTGTCTCTTAAAAAAAAACAAAAACAAAAGCAAACAAGCAAAACCCACCCTGAACATAAAAGTATTTGCTCTGGTATGTATCTGACATCTGACAATTATTCAACTACTCATACAGATTAAATTACACAGGAAAATATTGCTACATCCTTTAAAATCATTAAGAATGATTAAAATAAAATGTCTGAGGAACTTACTGTATTCCTCATACCACTTGTTTAAACTTGATTTGAAATGGATTTTATTATATAAAGGTGCTTTCACCCTTAAGTTTTTGTTTTGTTTTTATTTTTGGCATAACAAAATGCAATGGCAACAAATCAAAAGAAGCAACAGCCGAAGTATGAAAAATATTCTAATATCTTCTCTGAGGACCCTGAAATCTTATATTCTAGAAATGTTCACGTAGATTGAATATTTTTCTTTTAAAAATGTTATAATTTTAAAATACAGTATTTGGTAGAAAAAGGGAAGAATATTGGGATAGATATTCACTCATTTAAAAGCAATAGTCCTGTATAAATATTCATATTGTCAATATTGTTTCAATTGTTTTACTTCTGCCAGCTACAGAAACCCTAATTCAAAGTGCTTAAATTGTCATTCTACAAACAGTTTAGCAACGTAAGTATTGAAAGTTTTTAGTATATTTATTAACTGAATGACCGAGAGACTAAAGAATTTTGATCTTTTTCATATGATGATGAAGGAAAGTATAAGTATTTTAAAGATTTGAACTGTTTTGAAAAACGTTTAAAGTCTAGTAGCTATATTGTCTATAAGACAATTGATCAATAGTACTGCTCCTGAGAGCTGATTACAGATGCAGTTGGCCCTTCACAAGGGGCTGCTAAATGAATGTTAGAAAAAAAAGTGTTTAGTTATTTTTGAAAATTTTGTGCATTTAAATTAATGGATTCTGAGAAATACATTTTGGAAAATTAGTTTTACATTTAGGAGACATAGTTGTCTTTTTAAATAAAAATACTCTTCCTTTTAAAAAACCTAAGCAAACAGAAATCCCTACTAAATTTATCTGTATTAAGTTTAAATATATGTTACATCCTTATTCCAATCAACAAATATTTATTAGGTGTTGACTATATGCCTGGTCTCTTGGGGCTAAAATATAATTAGCATACATCTCGGAACTCAGTTGCTGGAATATGTGGTAAGACTGTACCTTCAGAGAGGATAAAGATTAAGATCAGCTACAGGAATCAGGGTAGGCTTCAGTAGGTAAACTTTTGAATTGAAGCTTAAAGGCATTACAGGATTTAGTTGGCATTGCTGAGAGGTGAGCACCTCAGAATGGGCGAATTTGTCTTTGTCTTCACCATGTTTGCAAATTTATATTGTTTGGGCATTTTCTTTGAGCTTACATTAATTGATTCAACTTATTAAAGGAAATGCATTTAGTTTTTTCCCCCCCCAAAATCCAGAAGCCTAGTTTTCTGCACAGTATATCTTTTTAACCTAACATTTTATCTTTTTTAATGAATTGCAGTAAAAATGACTTGAAGGTTCTATTGAACAGATCATGTAGTTGATGTGAATCCTCAAAATCCAGTTTTCAATGTTATTTGTAAGTGAAAGGTAAGGGAAGATCATGAAAGGTTGAAAACTTATGGAAAAAAGATTTTTTTAAAAAATTTATTATTATTTATTAGCCAGGTGTGGTGGTGCACCTGTAGTCTCAGCTACTTGGGAGGCTGAAGGATCGCTTGGGCCCAGAAGTTGAAGGTTGCAGTGAGCTATGATGACACTACTGCACTCTAGGTTGGGAAACAGAGCACTGAAACCCTGTCTCAAAAAAAAAAGAAAAAAAAAAAGCACCAGTGAATAAAGTGAACTCTTACCACCATTTTACTGCACTGGCATTTTGCTTTTTTTTTTTTTTTTTTTTTCCACTTTTGAGATATTCTCTAATTTTCAAAAAAAGTGCTAAGATGCATTTATCTATTTAAAAATTAAGGCAAATGGAATTAATTTGAATTTCAGGTTTTTTTTTTTAGAATTTTGTAGAAATCATTAAAATTGCAGTAAGGTTGGCATGTTAAAATATCAACAAATACCTGGGATTCACTCCTCCAGAGTCATCTGGTTTATTAACAATGGTTTTGTCTTAGAAATCTCTCTTTGATTTTATAAACTAAGATAATTTTTTGTTCTGTTATTATGAATGCATGCTGCTCTAGTCCTTCAATAAGCCCATCACTCATTTTTACTGTGTCATACTTGGGCACTTTTTCTACAGTGTTAACATTGACTTGTCACATGTGGTCAGGTGTGGAATTTTCCACTTGTGGTATCATGTTGACACCCCAAAAGTTTCAGATTTTGGAGTGTTTTGGATTTCAGATTCTCAGATTAGGGATTCTCCACCTGTACTTCATTCCTTTTTAGGAGTGCATAATATTCTATTTTATGTATGTATCACAGTTCATTCATCTGTTGATGGACATTTGGATTGTTTCCACCTTTTGACTATTGCGAATAGTGCTGCTATGAATATTCATGTATAAGTTTTTGTCTGAACACCTGCTTTCTGTTCCTTTGAATATATACCTAGGAGTGGAATTGTTGGGTCATATGCTAATTCCATGTTTAACTTTTTGAGGAAGTGCCAAAATGTTTTCCATCGTAGCTGCATCGTTTTACATTCCCACCAGCAACAATGTATGAGGTTCCAATTTCTCCACATCCTTGCCAACACTTATTTTCCATTTAAAAAAATCATACTTGCAATCTACTCTTAGCAATTTCCAAATATACAACATATTGTTATTCACTGTAGTCAGCATGATGTACAATAGATCTGTTGAACTTATTCTTCCTGTTTAACTGAAATTTTATATTCTGTGACCAATATTTTTTCATTTGTTTCAGATGTGTTCATAATTGTTCATTTAAGTATTTTTATCATAGCTGCTTTAAAATATTTGTCAGATAGTTCTAACATGTGAGTGTTGGCATCTATTGATTATCTTTCTTTTAATTTGAGACATTTCTAGTGCTTGGTGTGACAGTAATTTTTGCTTGAAACCTGTACATTTTTGTTTTGTATTGTGACACTGGTTTTTATGTAAACCTTCTGTTTTAGCTGGCTTTCCTTGACACTACTCCAGTAGAGGGAGGGAAGCTGCAGACTTTTTACTGCAAGGTGGATGTAGAAGTCCAGGTTCCCCACCTGGGGGTGGGGCTCCTTGTTACTGATGGTTGGGGAGTGCCAGCTCCCCATGTGGTCCTCACTGACATCATGGAGGAGGCCTGTTGTCTCTGGGCAGTGGTGAAAGTTTTGAGTTTCTACTGGTCATTACCTAATACCAGTGTGAGAGACACGGGGGCCAGGGGTGGGGGCAGGCAGGGAGGCTATTACTGGCTGGTAGGTAAAAGTTCCAGATCACTACCTGGTGTTCTTTGACACTTCCTTAGGGATGGGTATTGGGTGCCTCATTAAAGCCATGAGAGAGTGGAATTCTAGGTTAGCCACTTGTTCTTTGTTTGAGTGCGTCAGGGTGGAGCTACAGTTTTTTCTGCAGTGTTTATCTAGAGGTAGAGTGGTTATTTTCTAAAAGTTTTCTGTCTTACTAAAAGCTACCTCTTTCCTGACCCTTTGGCTAGAGAGAGCAGACTCTTCTTGGAACTTTTTTGTGTGTGTCCATTGGTGTTTCTAGATTGCTGGCTTCTTTAGCTTGAGGTCTGAAATACAGGAGGCCAAAAGAAAACCTAGGGAATTTACCATAGCATCATTCCTCAGGTTCTGAATTCTCTACCCAGCCTGCCTTCTTTCTACCTTTTAGAGTCTTCTTCTTTTTTTTATTTCAGGATATTATGGGAATACAAACATTTTGGTTACATGTTATGACTAGAGTCTTCTTAATATTTGTTTTATATACAATGTCCAGGATTTTTAGTTGTATTTAGAGGGAGGAATAGACAAAAGTACTTCTACTACATCCTCCCAGAATTAGAAGTCTCCATATGAGAAATTTGAAAACACAAGGACATGTTAGTCTTTAGAGGAATGGCATCATTATGTGACCTCCGGAAAACTCCACTTTACACTTGCAAAAGAATGAGAGTGAAAAAGGGAAATTTTAATACATTATCCTTATTATGAAAAAAATTTTGACCTTGTAGGTCCCTGAAGAACTGCTGCCCTAAATTATAGTCTATCCAGGGACCTGAAAATATTAATCTTGACAATATCAATTTTAAAGCAATTTTTGTTAGATACCTATTGTTCTAGTCAAGCCCTGATCTAAGTGCTGGGGATATATTAAAGAGCAGTGTATGAGATAGACAAAGTCCCTGCCCTCATAAGCTTTGAGTTCTTTGAGTCAGTTGACTTGACAACTGAATGAAGTAATGAGTTTTCTATTTGCCTAAGCTAAGTCCTTACATTCATGTCTCAGGATTTGTCAGGGTGTGCGTAGCTGTTTATTTACAGCAGGCGAGGCAGTACAGCTGTGGTTATTGATAGAAGTTCCAGCTACTGAGAAGACTGTGGTGCCCAAAGGCAGTGGGATGATGGAGGGTGGATTGCAGTACTTCATTATAGTCCAGATAGCATAATTTTGTAGATTATTTCTCCTCCTTCCTTCCCTCCCTTCCTGTCTTATTCCCTTCCCTATTCTCTCCCCTTATTCCTTCCTTCTTCCTTCTTTTCTTTCTTTCCTTCCTTCCAATTTGACTTGTATGTAGACTGCTTTCTCAGATAACCCTTCCAATTCTTACTGCCCTTTCACCCTGGTGAAGTTATAGCCTCACACTTCATTATTCATTTTACATATATATTTATATATAAATACATATTTATATGTAATAAATGTCTACATATTTATATACCAAGAACCTGCTCTAGTTCAGACATAGTGCTAGGCACTAGCAATAACACTAAAAATTGCACATGAAGCCCATTAGTCTTAGAGTAAGAGTTGGAATATTTTAGTGTCATGGCTTAAAGAGATCACTCACTGTAAAGCAGGCAATATAGAGCTTTCACGTCCCTGAACATTCTAGTTTCCAATTTTAACTGGCTTTAACAATTTCTTTGTGTTAATCCACCACAACATTTAAGAATGGATTGACTTTGAAAACTTTCCCACCTTTTCTACCACTCCTAGCATCTAACTTATAAAAATAGGACTTGACTTGCCTTTTCTTGAGGCATTACTATTTTTTTTTTTTTTTTTTGAGTCAAGAATCTTGCTCTGTCACTTGGGCTAGAGTGCTGTGGTGTCAGCCTACCTCACAGGAACCTCAAACTCCTGGGCTCAGGTGATCCTCTTGCCTTAACCTCCTGAGTAGCTGGGACTACAGGTGTGCATCACCACACCCAGCTAATTTTTTATTTGTACTAGAGACAGTGTCTCGCTCTTGCTCAGGCTGGTCTTAAACTCCTGATCTCAAGCTATCCTCCTGCTGTGGCCTCCCAGAGTGCTAGAATTACAAGCACGAGTCACTGTGCCCAGGTGAGGTATTGCTCTTAAGGAAAGTCTGATATTAGGCATCAAAATATGCTAAGTATGGCTATAATTGGAAACTATTTTTTTTCTTGGCCTAGGAATATCAGGGGTTCAAAAGTAAATATTGTCAACATTCCTTAGACTCTAAGTAACAGCAACAAACAAATATTGTGCAAATTACAGTTTTGGAAAGACAAGTACAATACAATTAGTAAGGCATGAAAACCAGTAACAAGTAACTGAAAGGAAGAGGTAAAGTAATTTTTTTATTTTAAAGGGAGAAAGCTGAATTTTTGTGTTTTGAGTTTCCTATTTTTAAGACACCTGTGTCTCACTTGCTACAATCACAAATTCCAACTGTGAATAATGGAAATCATTGTATGGGTATAAACAGTGTATCGACTACTCTTTTCAGTCTATAACACACCTTCCTTGTTGACACCAAAGAGCAATGAATGAGGCATTTTATTAAAACCTAGGCTTGTGCTTCTAATCAAAGGTCACTAGTTGGCTCTCACTTTCAGTTTTAGATTTGTCTATGTTTGATCAGGGGGGCAGCCACGAAATTATTATGACAAAGACTTTGTACTAGTCTGTATCTGTCTGTTGAAACTTGAAAGTCTTTGGAACTGTGATGCTGACAGCATGTGAACACTGCAAGAAAGTGCAAGCTGTGTAATGTCTTAAAGAAACTTTTAAGTATCATCTTCCTTTTGTGTTGTTTGAAAGAGTTTCAGATACTATTATGGTACTAGTGAAAAGGTGTTTTATTGATTAAAGGAGATTTTTTTCCCCTAGCAAATATGCATTAAGACAGTCTTCCTATTACTTTTTCTGTTCACTCCCTGCTTTATACAGCAAGTTCATTAACATGCAGATATGCAGTGATTGAAGTCAGACTGCTTTTTACAGTGGAGTTGTCTTGATATAATGAGCTCCTCTTTAATGTTCAAAAAATTGTTGTTACTTTCTAAAAGGGGTTGTTTGTGAATTTCATTAAATTTAATCTTCTCTTCAAACAATTTCAGCATTGTTCAGTTTACTACAATTAAAATGCTTTCTGATGCTAAAAAATCACTTTTTACAGATGTATCACAAATGTAAGCACTGTGAGAGGGGCTTTGTTTTTTACTTTGAAAGAAAAAGCTGCTATTTAGCAGAGAATTCTCATTTTTTAAATTGGCGTTCCGTATGGAAAATCAGAAGAGGGTACCCTTACTGTATTGCTAAACAGGCTAGTTTGCTCATGAGGGTTATGTTTCACAACTAGTTCATTCTATCCCTGGACTAAAGCATTGGTCTAATCATAGTTGAAAAACAAGGGCCTTAACCTTGCTTTCTCAGTTTACTAGAGTACAACCCCTTCATTTTTAGAATATTGAAAGTCTTGAGAAAGAACAGATATAGTGAAGTTAGGTTTCTGTTTTGGGCAAAAGTTCTCAAAGGGATGAATGAGAAACCTGACTAAATTCTCAGTAGCAGAGCAGTGATTATTGTTCATAGTGAATAGCTTTGTTCTTTGTAAATTATCCTTTCACTTAGGCCCTGGTCAGTAGGACTTGAATGGTATGAGAGCAATCCTTAACATCTTTTGAAGACTGGGCACAGAAAGAGGTAGAATGTCTTTCTGGAGAATATCTGGCAGATGGAAGGTTTAAAAATTTCCAGGTGGTATCCAGGAAGTTTTCCAGGTAAACCCCAGGACAATTGGTTTATGAAGGCAGGGGATTGGAGAGTTGAGAATACATTACTTGATATCTTAAAGTTTTTTTTTTTTTTTTTTACCAGAAATTAGTTTATAGAGCTATCCAAGTCCTACTATGATCGCTGCTCAGAATAATGTTCTTACAGGATGTTTCTTCCTGTTTTAGTTTCAGAGGCTATTTACATGATGTCAAAACATCTAGTTAAGAAGTCAAAGGTTCTTGATAGTTGGAAAAATGGTGTAGAAAAAATATTTTAGATGTTTGACTGGTTTTTGAAATTGTGCTTTGCCTTCTTAAGGACAGAATCAGTATCTGAAACTTAACAGGGGTCTTTAATAGACTGAAATAATCCTATCACCAAGTTGGCCTTTATAAGTCATTATGAGGTAGCTATAACAAAAGGGCTTATCAAATACCTTCATCAAAATAAAAGATACACTGATCTGAAAAAGGAGCAATTCTTGTACTACATAAGGCATGAAATACTTCTGTAGCTTTGTGGGAGCTAATAATCATGATAACAATATTACTGATATTATAATTTATAATAACAATAAATGATAATAGTAATAATGTTGCCAATATTATAATTTACAATTATAAAGGTAACATTTTCAGGTGAGAGATAAGACTATTTGAAGTAGATACCTAAGAAAATTATGTGTAAGCAAAGGGTATTTATAGAATGGCAAACAAAAGAGTTGTGGAATTTTATGTTTAGATGAACTTTCTTTGGAGATTGCCAGCTCTATGTTTTTTTTATTTTCCTGTGGTTGCAAGGTATCTTGCATTTGTTGTAGTTGTTTTTTTTTCTAATTTTTAAAAAATTTAAAATTTTTTTTAAATTTCAGCATATTACAGGGGTACGAATGTTGAGGTTACATTATGTTGCTTTTGCTCCACCTGAGTCAGAGCTTCAAGCATGTCCATCCCCCAGACAGTGCACATCGCACCCATTAGGTGTGTTTATACCCATCCTCTCCTCCCTGCCTCCATCTGCCTGACGCCTGATGAATGTTACTACTGTATGTGCACTTAAGTGTTGATCAGTTAATACCAATTTGACGGTGAGTACATGTGGTGTTTGTTTTTCCATTCTTGTGATACTTCACTTAGTAGAATGGGCTCTAGCTCTAACCAGGATAATACAAGAGGTGCTAGATCACCACTGTTTTTTGTGGCTGAGTAGAACTCCATTGTATACATATACCACATTTCCTTAATCCATTCATGTATTGATGGGCACTTGGGTTGTTTCTACATCTTTGCAATTGTGAATTGTGCTGCTATAAACATTCTAGTGCAGATGTCTTTTGTTCTTTTGGATAGATGCCCAATAATGGGATTGCTGGATCAAATGGTAGTTCTACTTGTAGCTCTTTGAGGTATCTCCATATTACTTTCCATAGAGATTGTACTAGTTTGCAGTTCTACCAGCAGTGTATGAGTGTTCCTATCTCTCCGCATCCACGCCAACATTTATCATTTTGGGACTTTTTCATAAAGGCCATTCTCACTGGAGTTAAGTGGTATCTCATGGTGGTTTTGATTGATATTTCCCTGATGATTAGAGAGATGCTGAGCATTTTTTCCTATGTTTGTTGGCCATTAGTCTGTCTTCTTTTGAAAAGTTTCTGTTCATGTCCTTTGCTACTTTTTAATGGGGTTGTTTGATTTTTTCTTGCTGATTTTCCTGAGTTCCGTATAGATTCTAGTTATCAGCCCTTTATCGGATGTGTAGCATGCAATTTCCTCCCATTCTGTAGGTTGTCTGTTTGCTTTGGTGACAGTTTCCTTGGCTTTGCAGAAGCTTTTTAATTTGATCAGGTCTCATTTATTTATTTTTGTTGTTGCTGTGAGTGCATTTGGGGTTGTCTTCATAAATTCTTTGCCTAGGCCAATGTCTGTAAGAGTTTTTCCAACATTTCTTCTAGAATTCTTATAGTTTCATGCCTTAGGTTAAAGTCTGTTATGCATTGTGAGTTGATTTTTGTGAGAGGTGAAAAGTGCAGATCCTGTTTCAGTCTTCTACATGTGGCTATCCAATTTTCTCAGCACCATTTATTGAATAAGGATTCCTTTCCCCAGTGTATGCTTTTGTTTGCTTTGTCAAAGATTAGATGGCTATATGAGGATGGTTTTATATCTGGGTTCCCAGTTCTGTTCCCTTGGTCTATGTCTCTGTTCTTGTGCCAGTACCATGCTGTTTTAGTTACTGTAGCCTTGCAGTATAGCTTGAAGTCTGGTAAATTGATACCTCCCAATTTGTTCTTTTTGCTTAAGATTGTTTTTGCTATATGGGGTCTTCTCTGGTTTCATACAAAGCATAGAATTATTTTTTCAATAAAAAATGATGTTGGTATTTTAATAGGGATTGCATTGAATCTGTAGATCACTTTGGGTAGTATAGACATCTTAACAATGTTGATTCTGCCACCCCATGAGCATAGTGTGGTTTTCCACCTGTTTATGTCCTCTGCTATTTCTTTCCTCAGTGTTTCATAGTTCTCCCTGTAGAGGTCTTTTACCTCGTTGGTTAAATATATTCTTAGGAATTTTATTTTGTTTGTTGCTATTGTGAAGTGTATTGAGTCTTTGATTTGGTTTTCAGTTTGATTGTTGTTGGTATATGGGAATGCTACTGATTTCTGTACATTAATTTTGTAACCTAAGACTTTGTTGAATTTGTTATCACTTCCGGTAATCTCATGGCAGAATGTTTGGGGTTTTCTAGATATAAAATCATATCATCAGCAAAGAGTGAGAGTTTGACCTCTTCTGCCCCCATTCTGATGCCCTTGATTTCCTTCTCTTGTCTGATTGCTCTGGCTGGGACTTCCAGAACTAAGTTGAATAGAAGCGGTGATAGAGGGCAACCTTGCCTTTTCCAGTTCCAAGTAGGAATGCTTTCAATTTTTCCCCATTCAGTATGATGTTGGCTATGGGTTTGTCATATGTGGCTTTTATCATTTTAAGGTAAGTGCCATTTATGCCTATTTTGTTAAATGTTCTTATTATAAAAGGGTGCTGAATTTGGTCGAATGCTTTTTCTGCGTCTATTGAGAGGATCATATGGTCTTTGTTTTTATTTCTATTTATGTGGTGAATTACATTTATAGATTTGTGTATGTTGAACCACTCCTGCATCTCTGGGATGAAACCCACTTGGTTGTGATGGATTATTTTTTTGATAAGCACCTGAATTTGGTTTTTCAGAATTTTTTTTGAGACTTTTAGCATCTATATTTGTAAGGGATACTGATCTGTAGTTTTCTTTTTTTGTTGCGTTCTTTCCTGGTTTTGGTGTCAAGGTGATTTTGGCTTCATAAAATGTGTTGGGGAGGATTCATTCCTTCTCAATGTTGTGGAATAGTTTCTGTAGGATAAGCACTAGTTCTTCTTTATAGGTCTGGTAAAATTCAGGTGTGAAACCATCTGGTCTGGGACTTTTCATTTTAGGAAGGTTTTTTATTGCTGCTTTAATTTCGGTACTTGATATTGGTGTGTTCAGGAATTCTATTTCTTCCTGATTGAGCCTAGGGAGGCTGTGTGTTTCTAAGGATTTGTTCATTTTCTCTATGTTTTCAAGTTTATGTGCATAGAAGTTTTTATTTATTTATTTATTTCAGGATATTGTGAGAGTACAAATGTTTTGGTTACATTTTATATCTTTGCCTCACCCAAGTGAGGTTTAGAGGCTTGCCCTTCCCCTCTACATTGCACACTGTGTCCATTAGTTGTGAGTTTACTGCCCTCCGAAACCCCTAATGCCTGGAGAATATTACTACCATGTGAGCACCATAGTGTTGATCAGTTAGTGCCAATTTGACAGCAAGTACATGTGGAAGCTATTCCTCCGATCTTGTGATACCTCACTGAGGATAATGGGCTCAAGCTCAATCCAGGAAAATATAAGAGGTGGTAGGTCACTGTCGTTTCTTTTTTTTTTTTTTTTTTTTTGAGACAGAGTCTCGCTCTGTTGCCCGGGCTAGAGTGAGTGCCGTGGCATCAGCCTGGCTCACAGCAACCTCAGACTCCTGGGCTTAAGCGATCCTACTGCCTCAGCCTCCCGAGTAGCTGGGACTACAGGCATGAGCCACCATGCCCGGCTAATTTTTTGTATATATATTTTTAGTTGGCCAGATAATTTCTTTCTATCTTTAGTAGAGACGGGGTCTCACTCTTGCTCAGGCTGGTCTCGAACTCCTGACCTTGAGCAATCCACCCGCCTCGGCCTCCCAGAGCTAGGATTACAGGCGTGAGCCACCGCGCCCGGCCCTGTCGTTTCTTATAATTAAGATTCCATTAAATATGTATACTAAATTTTAATAATCCACTCATGAATTGATGGGCACTTGGGTTGTTTCTATCTCCTTGCAATAGTGAATTGTGCTGCCATAAACATTTGGGTGCAGATGTCTTTATTATAGAATGTCTTTTTCTTTTGGGTAGATGCCTAATAATGCTATTGGTGGATCGAATGATATTTCTATTTTTAACTCTTTGAGGTATCTCCAAATTCTTTTCTACAGAGTTTGCACCAATTTGCAGTTCCACCAGCAGTGTAAGAGTGTTCCCATTTCTCCACATCCTCACCGGCATTTGTTGTTTTGGGATTTTTTGATAGAGGCCAATCTCACTGGAGTTAGGTGATATCTCATTGTGGTTTTGATTTGCATTTCTCTAATGATTAGAGATGTTGAGTATTTTTGTATATGTTTGCTGGCCATTATTCTGTCTTCTTTTGAAAAGTTTCTGTTCATTTCCTTTGCTCATTTATTGATGGGGTTGTTTGATTTTTTTCTTGTTGATTTTTTTAAGTTCTAGATAGATTCTTGTTATCAGGCTTTTATCAGCTGTGTAGAGTGCAAATATTTTCTCCCACACTGTAGGCTGTCTATTCACTCTAATGATAGTTTCCTTGGCTGTGCAAAAGCTTTTTAATTTGATTACATCCCATGTATTTATTTTTGTTGCTTCAGTGATTTCTTTGGGGGCCTTCCTCAAAAATTATTTGCCTAGGTTCATGTCTGAAAGGGTCTCCCCAACATCTTCTAGAATTCTTATAGTTTCATGCGTCAGGTTTCAGTCTGTTATACATCTTGAATTGATTTTTGTGAGAGGTGAGAGGTGGGGATCTAGTTTCAATCTTCTACATGTAGCGATCCAATTTTCCCAGCACCATTTATTGAAAAGAGATTCTTTTCCCCAGTATCTGTTTTTGTTTGCTTTGTCAAAGATTAGATTACCATATGTGGATGGTTTCATTTCTGGATTCTCAGTCCTGTTCCAAAGGTCTCTGTCTCTATTTTTATGCCAGTACCATGCTGTTTTATTTACTATAGCCTTGTAGTACAAATTGAAGTCTGGTAGACTGATACCTCCCACTTTGTTCTTTTGCATAGAGGTTTTTATAGTATTCATAGATGATATTTTGTATTTCGGTGGTATCAGTTGTAATTTCTTCCTTTTCATTCTTGATGGAGCTTATCAGAGTCCTTTCTTTTCTGCTTCTCATTAATGTAGCAAGAGGAGTGTCAATTTTATTTTTTTAAGAACCAACTTTTTGTTTCATTAATCCTTATAGTTTTTTTATTATCAATTTCATTTAGTTCTGCTCTTATCTTTGTTATTCCTTTTCTTCTGCTGGGTTTGGGGTTGGTTTGCTCATCCTTTTCCAGTTCTTTGAGACAATTCATTGGATTGTTGATTTATGATCTTTGTGTCTTTTGGATGTAGGCATTTATGGATATAAATTTTCCTCTCAGGACTGCTTTAGCTGTGTCCCACAGATTTTGATAACTTGTGTCTCCTTTATCATTTAGTTCAAAGAGTCTTTTGATTTCTATCTGAATTTCCTCCTTAATGCAGTAATCGTTCAGGAAAAGGTTGTTTAGTTTCCATGACTTTGTGTAGGGATGAGTGTTTCTATTGGAGTTGATTTCTAATTTTATTCCACTATGGTCTAAGAAGATGCATGCTATAATTTCTGTTTTTTTTTTAAATTTATTGAGACATGCTTTGTGGCCAAGGATATGGTCAATCTTAGAGATGTCCTATGAGCTGATGAAAAAAACATATATTCAGTGGTTTTTGGGTAGACTGTTCTGTAAATGTCAATCAGGCCCATTTGTTCTAGAGTTCTGTTTAAGTCCATTGTTTCTTTGTTTATTTTCTGTTGGGAAGATCTGTCTTGTTCTGTCAGAGGGGTGTTGAAGTCCCCAGCTATTACTGGATTGCTGTTTATCATTTTATTTAGATCAAGTAGGTTTGCTTTATGAATCTGGGTGCACCTCAGTTAGGTGCATAAATATTTAGAATTATTATGTCTTCTTGTTGAATTGTATCCTTCCCCATTATATAGTGACTATATTTGTTTTTCTTTACTTTTGTTGATTTGAAGCCCAAGTTATCTGAAATTAGAACTGCCATGCCAGCTTTCTTTTGGCTTCTGTTTGCTTGAAATATTGTTTTCCATCCCTTCACCTTGAGTCTGAATGCATCCTTGTGGGTTAGATGTGTTTCCTGAAGACAGCAGATACTTGGCTTTTTATCCATTCAGCCAGCCTATGTCTCTTTAGTGGGCAGTTCAAGCCATTCACATTTATTGAAAGAATTGACAAGTGGGGCAGATTTCTGTTCATCCTATTGAGTGGAACTTTGTTGCTTTGTTTTCTCTCTTGAGTCATTGTGGTATCTGGCCTTTGACCTTTAGCTTTTGGATGATTTTACACTGGTGAGTGTTTATTGTGTTGATTTGTATGTAACACTGTTCTGAATACTTCTTGGAGGGCAGGTCTTGTCTTGATGAATTCCCTCTGTCTTTGCTTGTCTGAGAAGGTCTTTATTTCTCCTTCATATATGAAACTTAGTTTTGCAGGGTACAGGGTTCTAGGCTGGGCATAATTCTGTTTGAGAAGAGTGAGAATGGGGCCCCAGTCTCTTCTTGCTTGTAAGGTCTCAGTTGAGAAGTCTGCCATTATTCTGATGGGTTTTCCTTTGTAGATTGCCTCCTTCTTTCAACTTACAGCTCATAGGAGGGCCTCTCTCATGGTTATTTTGGCCAATCTGATGACTATGTGTCATGGTGTCTTCCTGTTTGCAATGAATCTCTCAGGAGTCCTTTGAGCTTCTTGTCCCTGGATATCTAGATTTTTAGCAAGGCCTGGAAAATTTCCCTCTATTATATCCTTAAATAGTTTACTCAACCACTATGTATTTTCTTCTTCACCCTCATGATGCCTATAATCCTCATGTTAGGCCTTTTACATAATCCCACATTTCTTGTAGGATTTGCTCTTTTATTTCTCTGTTCTATCTCTGCAACTGACTTATTTAATCGAAAGGTGTTATCTCAGTCTCTGAGATTCTTTCTTTTGTTTTATCTACCCTATTCTTGAGGCTTTCTACTGTGTTTTGTAATTCCTTGAATAAATTTTTCATTTCCAGAAGCTCTGTTTGATTTTTCTTTAATATATCAATTTCTTTAGTGAATTTTTCTTCCAAGTCCTGGATTTTTTTTTGTGGTTTCTTTGTGTTGGGTTTCCATTTTCTGTTGCATATCATTGAGTTTTCTTACAATCCATGTTTGAAATTCTTCTGTCATTTTAGTGTTCTGGATTTGGTTGATACCCATTGCTAGACAGCTGGTGTTCCCTTTTGAGGGTGTGTTTTCCATTTGATTCTTTGCACTTCCAGTCTTTTTTTGCTGATTCCTTCCCATGTGGATCAGCTGTTGCTTCTTACCTTTAGATTTTCATTTAGATAATGACACGCCCAGTTTAGTCTCTTAGCCAGTAGGTGGTGTTTGTGGGTGCAATTTGATCACACCCTGTATGATGAATCAGTAGATGCAGAACAAGGGAGTGCAATAGACCTCCCTGTCGATAGGTGGCACTTGCTGGGAGGAGCAAGCTGTAGTGTTGTTTTTGGGTTCTTTAACCAGGTCTCGTTTCTCTGGAGAGGGACTCTAGTGCCTCAGGTGGTGGGCAGGACTCTGGGACTTCCAGGTGTGTTCTTATTCTCCACCTCAGCAGGGGGCGGGTGAGGGAGTGAGACTGGTCGGAGCTGGGTTGGGTGAGCCTGCCCTCAAGCTACACAAATGCTTTTAGCAAGGGTCAAAGGTCTGTTCTCTGCTTATTAGCAAAGCTTCCAAGGTGGACTGAAATGGCCTCACTCAGCCAAAAAGTCTGTGTGTGGGGGTGGAGCTGTCTGAGGCCTGCAGTCTGGTGCAGGTCTTGTTCCTTTCCACCCTCCCCTGTACTGTGGTTTCTCCCGGGCCTCTGCCAGCAGGCAGGACCGCAAGCCAGTGGAGCTCCTCTGACTGTGATGTGAGCTGGGAGGTTCCCTGCCCAGGATTGCAGCCTCAGGTGGGAGTGCAGCCTTCCCATGGGAGGAGTGTTGCCCCTCAAGCATGCTGTAGCTAGTATCCACTCTGATATGCCCCTGAAGGCATACACACCTCAGGAGACCAGTGCACAAATATCCCTTCTTTGTGATCGAGACCTGGGTGTATGGGATCTGGCCTGCAGGTCTATTCCTCAGGCCTGAGGATCAACCCCTGACCCTGCCAGGGAGAAGAGTGCTGGTCTCAAGTCACCCATGGGGTGCCCAAGCTGGATCAATGTCTCTCTGCCTCAGGATTTGCCCTGCTCTGCTGGAGTCACCAGGCAGGCAGCATCTGGGAGGGCTGGTGGGTAGGGAGCTCAGAGTCCAAGTACCCCTCAGTCCACTGTGGGGCCCCAAATGGAAAGGTCCCATTCCCTGTGGTTGCCTCTGAGTGGTAGCTAAATTATCTCTCTTAGCAGTCTTGGGTAGGGAAGGGGAAGGGGAGAATAAAGCAATATGACACCTGCCAATTGGCTCAAGCCAGTGGGGCAGGAGGTGCCCAAAGGGAGCTGGGAGCCTGGAGCCCTGTCTGCAAGAGGTTCACTGCTCCCTGGTGGCAGCCATCTCTGGGCTGGTGTTAGCAGGTCTCTCCAGCAGCTCAGGAGCCCACCAGCAGTATGAGATGCAAGGGAGGGGAAATTTAACCACTCCACCTACCCTTGTTGCTGGTCTCCAAGGCTCTCGGTGTTTAGACCCTGCTGATGCCTTTCTCCTTCCAGTTCTACTCTGCAGCTTCTTCCTGTGGAGTCTCCTGTAGTTTCAGACACCCTTCCTTCTGACCCTTATCTGATCTATGTTTGTCTGCATGTTTATTTTTTTCACTTTCATCTAAAATCTATCTTTCTCACAGAAACACTCTGATTGGCAGTTTTTCTTGTCTGTCATCTTGCTGTTGTAGTTCAGCTTTATGTTAATTAAATCAGAAGCTTCACAAAAGAATGTTCCTGGCTGGTACTAGCCAGGAACATTCCAGGGGTAGTGTAGAGTCAAGAGGAAATTTGTATGTGGGAATGTGTTTACTGGAAACGTTTTCCAGGGGAGTTAGAGTGTGAGGAAGAGAAAAGAAAGAGATAGGGGCAAATTGAAATAAAGTAAAGGCTTAAGAAATTTGTCAAATGTGATACAGATGCCATGTGGAAAACTTCCTGACCTTACTTTGCCTGTCTTCACACTTCATATCAAAACACATAGATACAAAAACTTTACACTCAGGAGACTTGGCTTCTGTGACAATATTTTGCCATATTTAAGTGACATTGAGATGGAGAGATGAAAATTTATAAGAAACCATAGTTATATTTACTAGTTGTGATTAGGGTATGTAATAAGACTAAAGGAAAATATGAGATTTTGAGAATATTATCAAGAGTTCTGGGATTCTGAAGCTGGGGAGACATTTAATTGACATTGATAAAGGAAAATTATGTGTGACAATCAAGTATGGTATGTAAGAATAATGAAAAGTTAGAGAATAATAAAGTCAGAAATTCCTAGTATGAAAATACTTAACTTGATTTCAGAAGTAGTGTGAGCTAAGGGCTAAGAATTGTTATATTATTGGTCTACAGAATAAAATTTGTACCTTCTATATTTTATGGATTAATTTCTCATGCTTTTTATTATATGCAAAAAGCAACAAAACAAAGTGTAAGAACAATAATATTAAAGTATTAGCAATAATTTGAATAACTGTAAATTTACGATTCTAAAATGTTATTTGATGAAAGCAAAACCATATTATATGGCATGATACTGGGTACTTCATCAGTCTGAAATGTTAAATATTTTAATCACAAAAATGTTACAGGTATCTGTCCTAGATTAAAAACTAATGTTTTTATGGTCATTTCTGCATGTGATTCTGTGGTATATTTGAACTATACTTAAAAAGGACGCCCACTGTCATTTCTATTCAACATAGTGCTGTAAGTCCTAGCCAGAGCAATCAGGCAAGATAAGAAAATTAAGTGTATCCAAGTGGTTAAAGAAGAGGTCAAACTATCACTCTTTGCTGATGACATGATCTTACATCTAGAAAACCCCAAAGATTATGCCAAGAGACTCCTGGAATTAATGAATAAATTCAGCAAAGTCTCAGGCTACAAAGTCAATGTACACAAATAAGTAGCATTCCTATATACCAACAACAGTCAAGCTGAGAATCAAATCAAAGACTCAATACCTTTTACAATAGCTACAGAGAAAATAAAATACCTAGGAATATATTTAACCAAGGAGGTAAAAGAGCTCTACAAAGAAAACTACTAATCACTGAGGAAGGAAATTGCAGCTGATATAAACAAATGGAAAAACATATTATGCTAATGGGTCAGCAGAATCAACATTGTTAAAATGCCTGTACTATCCAAAGTGATTTACAGATTCAATGCAATCCTCATCAAAATACCAATGTCATTTTTAACATATCTAGAAAAAAATAATTCTATGCTTTGTTTGGAACCAAAAAAGAGCTCTAATAGCCAGAGCAACCTTAAGCAAAAGGAACAAATCTGGAGACATCACTTTACCAGACTTTAAGCTATACTGCGAGGTTATAGTAATGAAAACAGCATGGTACTGGCACAAAAAAACACACATAGAGCAATGAAACAGAACAGAGAACCCAGATATAAAACCATCCATATATTGCCATCTGATTTTTGAAAAAGTAGACAGCAATATACACTGGGGAAAAAAATCCCTATTCAATAAATGGTGCTGGGAAAATTGGATAGCCACATATAGAAGATTAAAACAGGATCCATATCTCTCACTGCTCACAAAAAATAATTCAAGATGTACAACAGACTTAAGTCTAAGACATGAAACCACTGGAATTCTAGAAGAAAATCTTGGAAAAACTCTTCTAGATATTGGCCTAGGCAAAGAATTTATGAAGAAGACCTCAAGGGCAATCACAGCAGCAACAAAAATAAATAAATGGGACTTGATTAAATGAAAAAGCTTCTGCACAGCCAAGGAAATAGTCAACAGAGCAAAAAGACAACTTAGAGAATGGGAGAAGGTACTCACATGCTATACATCCACTAAAGGGCTAATAACCAGAATCTACAAAGAACTGAAGCAAATCAGCAAGAAAAAATTAAACAACCCCATTAAAAAGTGGGCAAAAGACATGAACAGAAGCTTTTCAAAAGAATATAGACTAATGGCCAATAAACATATGAAAAAATGCTCAACGTCACTAATCATCAGAGAAATGCAAATCAAAATCATAATCAGATATAGCTTAACCCCAGTAAGAATGGCTTTTATCAAAAGGTCCTAAAACAACAGATGCTGGCATAAATGAGGAGAGAAAGGAACACTTACACACTGAAGGTGGGATGCAACCTCTATGGAAAATAGTATGAAGATTCCTCAAAGAACTAAAAGTAGAACTAAGTTTTGATCCAGCAGTCACACTATGGAGTATTTACCCAAAGGATAAAAGTCACTTTATCAAAAAGACACTTGCACTAGAATGTTTAGTATAGTACAATTACAATTGCAAAGATGTGGAATCAAACCAAGTGCCCATTAATTCATGATTGTAATAATAAAATGTGGTATATTTACACCATGGAGTACTACTCAGCCATTAAAAATGAATGAACAACTTTTGCAACAAACCAGACGGAACTGGAGACCATCCCCCTAAGTGATGTATGACAAGAATGGCCAGACAAACACCATATGTACTCACTATTAAATTGGAACTAACCAATCAGTACTCATGTGAACAGATGGAAATAAAACTCAATGGAAATCATGCAGGTGGCAGGGGGTAGGAGGGAATGGGCGATAGTATACAAATGGGTGATAGTATACATTCATAACTTTGACCCAAGCAATACAAAAGCAATCCATGTAACCAAAACATTTGTACTCCCATAATATTCTGAAATTAAATTAAATTAAATTAAATTAAATTTAAAAAAGAGGAAGCCACAGTTATTCTTTAATTGTATTTCAATATTTGGGCCAAAGGTTGTAGCTGGAGTACTTTTATTTAGTGGAAGGAAGTGTGAAAAATGTGATGATTTCTGAGAAAAAAAAAACCAAGTTAGATTAGCGTTGCAGATAGTTTTCAGAATATCTAATCATTTAGTATAGCTTTCAGCCATATTTCCATTTATTTTATTCAGATTTAACTAATGGCCAGAGAGTACTGTGGTTTAGGGACATGTGTAATATCAGTGCTTTTGATTTGTTTTCTTTCTCATTTTTAGGCTACAACTGTAATGAATTTCTGATAATTATGACTAATACCCCTAGCCATCCTGGCTATTTGAACCCATTACTAAATGATCTGTTTCTAATGATGATTGTATATTCATTTAAGGACCTTTTGTTAGATGCTAGAAGTGGAAGATATTATGGAATATAATTAAGAACTATGGCATTCTTTTGAGTTATCCTTATTTTGAATCAACATAAATTTTTATGTTTTTTCTTTTACATAAAAATATAAATATATTAATTAAAAAACCCGGAAGTGGCATGCTAGTTTTTCCAATCAAGATATCAAGATCAGAATCTTGAGAAAAAAACGTTTATCTTAAAAAACCCATGTGTATATAGAATTAGCAAAACATATTATTGGATTATTAGTAAAACCTAACTGGTCAAGGGCACATGGTAGAAGGCACTTCTGCTTATTATGTTTATCATATTTCTACTTTTTAAAGTGATTTAACTTTCTTGTGGGTGAAATTCTCTGGTATAAATTCTTATGTGTTTAAGACTCTATATGTATTCCTTCTATCTAATTGTATTTTTGTATTCAGTAGTATGGTAGGGAAATCATAGTTAAAATAATTTATTGCATATTTCAAAATAGCTAGAAGAGAAGATTTTTAATGTTCCCAACACAAAGAAAAGATAAATGTTTGAGGTGATGGAAATCTCAATTACCCTGATGTGATCATTGCACATTGTCTACAGATATCAAAATATCATATGTACCCCCAAAATGTGTACAACTGTTATATATCAATAAAAAATAAAAAAGATTTTGTATGTAATAATAATGATCATATATTTTGTTTGAGAAACAAATGCTTAAATTAACCATTGCATCTGTGCAAAAGTAATTTAAAAAAGAAATATAGTTATGTTGTTAGATGATCAGCTAATTAGTGGTAATTTAGACTAATAAATGTATGCATTGAAAAATTTATTGTTTTCATAGCATTGTTAAGTTTTTAATGCAAATGTTAAAAAATTATTTTCCTTTTAAGATTGTTGAATTTTTTTATGTTATTGAGACCACAGAGTCTGCCTGTTTGTTTATATATTTATTTTTGGTTGTGAATTTTATAAATTGTCCTACTGGCTAATGTATGGTAGAGACTGAGTTCTTTTCCATTTTTAGGTATTAACATGTGAAACATTCAGAGAAGTTATCCTGTACATCTTTTTAAGTAGTCAATGACCTTATCTTTTGCTAAAATCAAAAGACATTCAATACTGATACTATGGAGAGAGGAATCAAAATAGATACCTAATTATAATTACTTTTTTCCCTGTCATTATATCACTACGTGCAGAACAACTGATTTTTAAGAGATCATACAACTGCTGAATTTTGGCAGGTACAAAGGGTTTTTTTTCTTTGCTTCTCTCTCCTTCCCGCTTCCTGTTTTTATCCTGTGTAGTATTAATTGGAACAGTTCAAACTGACCTCTTTCTTGTAAGATTTAATTTTAATTCTAATAGTTTATAAGAAATAGCAGAAGGACAAAGAGAAGTTAATATGTTTATGATTGTTTCATATTTTCAGAAATCCTTAACATTTACGGTATAGTTCAGTTGTTAAGTGTGTAAGGATAATTTTAAGGGAAATCAGTATGAAGACTTGTACTAAATGCTATATAATTAGCTGCCATAATTACTGATTTTTAAATAAAATCAAATGTGAGCAACATGAAGGCAGGATCTATGTCTTCTTAACTATTCTGACCCATTAAGCAGTATTATGTCTGGTACATAGTAGATATTCAATAGTTATTGTAAGAGTGAAGGAAGACAGGATGGGAGGGAAGGGGGAAGGGAGAAAAAAAGCTAAGTTGATTGGACAAAGTTCCATGTTACTCTGTTATGCTTTCTTTGGCTGATGCATTGCTCTCCCAGACAGATAACAAACAGGGTTATGGTCTTTACACTGAGCATGAACCTGGTATATTTTGAAAAACCTTATCAAAGGCTTTTAAACACTTTTATTTGCTTATTAGTTCACAGTGACTCAATTCTTTTCTCTCCTACTCATTTTTTGTTGGATGGCATGGGGAAATAACAAGACTAGAGTTGCATATAACATTTCAAGGGAAACTTTGATGATTACTGTCACCATCTTTATTGTTTCTTCTTTTGAAACTACAGATCCTTGTGACCAATCCTCCTTTTAAATTGACTAAGTACTACCTCCCAGTAGGACCTTCTACTTCCAAAATGGCTCTGTTTATTATCCTAAGACATTTCGAATACTCTGTAACATGTATATGGTATTTAACACATTAATTGCCATATGAGTTGTATTTAACTCACACTAGTTTTGACCCCGGGCCTCGTGAAGAAAAACCTGGGCAAAAGCCTGCAGTTCATTCATGAAAATCTTACTTGTTGATGTTCTTATTGTTACAATTAATATTGACAATGTAATTCTAAAAATGTGGATTAAATGAATAGAAGTCAATAACAAAATTTTAATTAAATTAGAAAGGACTATTTTGTTTTCAAAGTTTTTATTCTATTTTCTATATTCTATAAAACACCATGGCCCCAAGGAAAAAGTTTTTTTTCTAGTGTGGCAGTCAATGTGTTAAAGAGTCAAAGACATTCACTAGTTAGTTCATTGACAGAAAATGGTCTATTATTCATTTTTTAGATAAGGTCATTGATAAAATGGTGTTAGAATTCAGGACTGGTAAATGACCTGAATAATAGATTTATAAGTCAGGAGTGAAACTCATCTATCCCGTCTTTATGAATTTGTTGTAAATTTTACTTACTGTCAGTTTTATTCTGGCTCTATTTGGAGTTAAGGGTACTAATCTATGTTAGATGCTCTGGGATCAGTGCCTCTTTAGAGATTTGGTCTCCACTGAGAGAGATGGATGCTGGGTTGTAGCCATTTACACACTTCTCTTTTGAAGTGCTGTTGTTTCAAGTGTCTTCTTTCCACAGATACCTTAGTTACTAGAAGGACAGTTACAAAGAAAGAAAATAGTTTTTAAAATAATAAATTGTTGCATTTAAAGTCTAGATTTCAATCTTTCTGTTGACATTGGATGTTTAGTGTTTTAATTATGAGATGTAATAATTATCAGTGTATCATAATGATCCCCATATTCACATAATGTTATTTTTCAAATAATCTCATATCTATGAGAGATTTTTACTCACTCCAAGATAGGTGTTATGCAATGCCATTTTAATTTTCCTGGTTCTCCAACTGTGTAAGAGTCCTGTGATATTTAAGTCAAACTAACCTGAGTGTCACCTCAGAGAAAGGCTGAAATTGTTTATAGCAGAGGATCTCCTTGTAACCTTTTAGATCTTCCTTTATAAATTTTAGGATGTTATATAAAGCTTTTATTAAAAAAGAAAACAATAAACCTTAGAACCCCTGTTAGGCTGAGAGTCCTGAATCTCACTTTTCTGTAACTCCCAGGATCAGGCAATATAAAGTACACGTTTCCCTTTTTTTTTAAAGACAGAGTCTTGCTTTGTTGCCCCGGCTAGAGTGCAGTGGCGTCATCATAGCTCACTGCAACCTCAAACTCTTGGGGTGAAATGATCTCCTGCCTCAACCTCCTGGGCAGCTGGCACTACAGGTATGTGCCATTATACTGGCTAATTTTTGTATTTTTTTGTAGACACAGGGTCTTGCTCTTGCTCAGGCTGATCTCAAACTCTTCACCTCAAACAATCCTTCTGTCTTGGCCTCTCAGAGTGTTAGGATTACAGGCGTGAGCCACCACGAACAGCCTAAAGTATGTATTTCTTTATTAAGTGTCATGGGTAGCAATATCTGGTTACTAAATGTTTAGAAAAATTGCTTTCATTTGTTGAAGGCTCTACTTGTTGTAGAGTGTAATAAATTTTTCACTTACTTTATTCATTTGTCCAGACCAGCAGACTCTTAAGTGTGAATAGATTATGAAAAATCCCCACAAACTTCTACATCAACTCATAGAGTGAGATATATTTTGATTGCATGTATTATTTGGGGGGTTTGGTAAATGAGGGTGACCTTTATAAATTACATAAATATTACTTTTGGTCTGGAGAATTTGCCTCTGACATACACATATAAGTTTTTACAGTGGGCTTTATTCATAAAATGTCAGCTATATAGCATGTATTTTCCTATGTATTTTCCTGTTTTGATTTTAGCTCAGTAGATTTTTATGATTCACAGGGAGATTTTTTTTTTTTTATGTGGAATCTCCCTGTATAGCCCAGGCTGGAGTACAGTGATGTGATTATAGCTCACTGCAGCCTTGAACTCCTGGGCTCAAGCAATCCTCCTGCCTCAGCCTCCCAAGCACCACCATTGCCTGGCTAGTTTTTTTTCTTACTATTTTATTTCACACTGATAAAATTAATGGAGGTTTATCTGATACCCATTTCTAGATTGGGTGGACATTTTTTAATTTTATTTTTTATTTTTTATTATTTCAGCATATTATGGGGGTACAAAAATTTAGGTTACGTATATTGCCCTTGCCCCCCGCCCCGAGCTTCAAGCATGTCCATCCCCTAGATGGTGCGCATCGCACTCATTATGTATGTATACACCCACCCTCTCCCCCCTAGACTGGTCTTGAACTCCTGATCTCACTCAGTCCTCCTGCTTCGGCCTCCCAAAATACAAGGATTACAGGTGTGAGCCACTGTGCCAGGCTGTGGCTTCATTTTTACATATGGTGTGATATGAGGTAAGGATTTTTTTTCTCCCACTTGAAGTACTTTCTTTAACATTTCTTGTAGTGTAGATCTGCTACTTATGAATTCTCTCCAAACATTTATTTATCTGAAAAAATCTATTTTGCCTTCATGTTAGAAAGATATTTTTGCTAGATTTAGGATTCTTATTGGCTGTTTTTATTTCTTCGGTATTTTAAAGGTGTTATTCATGGTCTTTGGGCTTGCATAACTTCTAATGAAAACACTTTCTCATTTTTGTTCCTCCATATGCATTGTGTAATTTTACCCCTCTGTGGCTACTTTTAAGATGTTTTATTTATAACTGTTTTGCAGTATTTGATTATGATGTACCTTGTGTCTTGTTTTTTAAAAATAACATTTGCAATTACATTTATTTTTAATTTTTAAAAATTTCCCCCTTCATTTTATTTCATAAATTATTAAATCAACTTTAAACACTGTAAAGGACATTTTAAAACAAAGTAAACTCATCATCTACTTTTATTTTATTCTAGTTTTTTAGCACAGTTGTGATCATAGTATGTGTATAATTTTGTGTTCTACTCTTTCTTTAAACAAGTTTTTATTGATACATAGTATTTGTCCATATTCATGGGGTACATGTGATATTTTGTTATATGCATAGAATGTGTAATGATCAAATCAGAGTTTTTAGGATATTTGTCACCTTGAGTATTTATCATTTCTTTCTATGTGTTGGGAACATTTCAAGTCCTCTCTTTCAGCTATTAATATTTTGAAATATACAATATGTTATTGTTAAATATAGTCACCCTACGCTATCACACATTAGAACTTATTCCTTCTATCTAACTATTTTAACCATTAACCAACTTTTCTTCAGCTCCTCCTGACACACACCCTTCCCCCAGCCTTTGGTAACTATCATTCTACTCTCTATCTCCATGAGATAAACTTTTTTAGCTCCCACATATGAGTGAGAACATGTGATATTTGTCTTTCTGTGCTTGGCTTATTACACTTAATATGATGACTTACAGTTCCATTCACGTTGTTACAAGTGACAGACAGGTTTTCTTTCTCTTTAATGGCTGAATCATATTCCATTGTGTATATATACCACATTTTCTTTATCCCTTCATTTATTGATGGATAATTAAGTTGATTCCATATCTTTCATATTGTGAATAGTGCTGCAATAAACATGGCGATGCAGGTATCCTTTTGATTTATTGATTTCCTTTCCTTTGGATAAATACCCTGTAGTGGGATTGCTGGATCTTATGGTAGTTCTATTTGTAGTTTTTTGAGAAATCTCCATTCTGTTTTTCATAGTGGCTGCACTAATTTACATTCCCACCTACAGTGTATGAGTTCCCTTTTCTCTACATCCTCCCTACTATATGTTAATTTTTGCATTTTTAATAGTAGGCATTCTAATTGGGATAGGATGTTATCTCATTGTGTTTTAATTCGTTTTTCCATGATGATTAGTGATGTTGAGTATTTTTTCTTATACCTGTTGGCATTTGTATGTCTTGAGAAATATCTATTCATGTCCTTTCTCCATGTTTTAGTGGAATTATTTGTCTTTTTGTTGTGGAGTTGTTTGAGTTCTTTGTATGTTCCAGATATAAGTTTCTTGCTGGATGAATAGTTTGCAGATATTTTCTCCCATCCCACCGGTTGCCTCTTTACTCTGTGGATTGTTTCTTTTGCTGTGCAAAAGGCTTTTAGTTTAATATAGTCCCATTTGTCTATTTTTGTTTTTGTTACCTGTACTACTGAGGTCTTAGCCATAAAATCTTTGCCTTGACCAATTTCCTGAAATGTTTTCCCTATGTTTTCTTCTAGTAGTTTTATAATTTTGGGTCTCACATTTATGTCTTTAGTACATCTTGAGTCGACTTTTGTATATGGTGAGAAATAGGGGTCTAGTTTCATTCTGTATGCAGATATCCAGTTTTACCAGCACCTTTCCACAATGTATTTTCTTGGTACCTTTGTTGAAAATCAGTTGGCTCAAAATATGTGGATTTATTCCTGGATTTTCCATTCTATTACATTGTTCTATGTGTCTTGTCTGTTTTTATACCAATATCATGCTGTTTTGGTTACTGTAGCCTTGTAATATATTTTGAAGTCAGGTAGTGTGATGCCTCCAGTTTTGTTCTTTTTGATCATGATTGGTTTGGCTATTCAGGCTCTTTTTTGGTTCTATACAAATTTTAGGATTGTTTTTTCTATTTCTGTGAAAAATGTCATTGATATTTTGATAGAGATTGCATTGAATCTGTAGATAGCTTTGGGTAGTACGGTACTAATTCTTTAGATCCATGAACGTGGGGCGTCTCTCCTTGTGTTTGTGTCTTCTTCAATTTCTTTCATCAATGTTTCATAGTTTTCCTTATAGAGGACTTTTATCTACTTGGTTAAATTTATTTTTAGATTTTTTTTGTAGCTATTTTAAGTAGGATTGTCTCCTTGATTTGTTTCTCAGCTATTAGGTTGGTACAGAAGTAACTGCAGTTTTGGACCATGAATTTTAAATGGTTATAACTAGGTTCAAACACATCTTAGTCAAAATAGGAACTATTACAATCAACACATTTTTGCCAATGAGAAACAAGTTTGTTTATTTTTGTAGTGTAAAAATCCGTGCTTTGGGATTCCACGAACTCCTGGAAAGCATTATCTGTATCCTTCTGGTTGTGGAAGTGTTTTCCCTGCAAAAAGTTGTCGAGATGCTTGAAGAAGTAGTAGCTGGTTGGTGAGAGGTCAGGTGAATATGGCGGATGAGGGAAAACTTCGTAGCCCAATTCGTTCAACTTTTGAAGCATTGGTTGTGTGATGTGTACTCAGGCATTGTTGTGGAGAAGAATTGGGCCCTTTTTGTTGACCAATGCTGGCTGCAGGTGTTGCAGTTTTCAGTGCATCTCATTGATTTGCTGAGGATACTTCTCAGATGTAATGGTTTTGCCGGGACTCAGGAAGCTATAGTGCATCAGACAGGCAGCAGACTGCCAAACAGTGACCATGACCTTTTTTCATACAAGTTTGGTTTTGGGAAGTGCTTTGGAGCTTTTTCTTGGTCCAGCCACTGAGCTGGTTGTCCTATAAAATCCACTTTTCATCACACATCACAATCTGATCAAGAAATGGTTCATTGTTGTTGCATACAGTAAGAAAAGACAGCACTTCAAAATGATGTTTATTTTGATTTTCGGTCAGCTCATGAGGCACCCACTTATCAAGCTTTTTCACCTTTCCAATTTGCTTCAAATGCTTAATGACCATAGAATGGTCGATGTTGAGTTCTTGGGCAACTTCTCCTGTATTTATAAGAGGATCAGCTTCGATGATTTCTCTCAATTGGTCATTGTCACCTTCCGATGGCTGGCCACTGTGCTCGTCATCTTCAAGGCTCTTGTCTCCTTTGCAAAACTTCTTGAACCACCACTACACTGTCCATTCCTTAGCAGTTCCTGGGCCCAATGTGTTGTTGATGTCCAGAGTTGTCTCCACTGCTTTACGACCCATTTTGAACTCAAAGAGGAAAATCGCTCAAATTTACTTTTTGTCTAACATCATTTCCATAGTCTAAATAAATATAAAATAAACAGCAAGTAATAAGTCATTAGCAAACAAACAAAGCGAGCAATGCACATTAAAATGATGTATAACATAACCACATTTATTTAAGAATGTATTCCAATATCAAGTGGGAAATTTCAACAATGCTAAAACTGCAATTACTTTTGCACCAACCTAAGTAGTTTATTATTCGTGTATAGAAATGTTACTGATTTTTGTATGTTGATTTTGTATATTGTGGCTTTGCTGAATTTATTAGATGGAAGAACTTTTTGGTGGAGTGTTTAGGTTTTTCTAGATACAAGATCACATAATCTCTAAAGGAATAATTTGACTTTCTCTTTTCCAATTTGGTTGCCTTTTATTTCTTTCTTTTGCCTGATTGCTCTGGCTAGGAATTCTATACTTGTTGAAAAGGAGTGGTGAACGTGGACATCTCTTGTCAGTTCTTAGAGGAAAGACTTTCCGCTTTTTCCTATTTGGTATGATGTTAACTACGGGTTTGTCCTATATTGTCTTTATTATGTTGAGCTATGTTCCTTCTATGCTTAGTTTGTTGAGAGTTTTAATCATGAATGGATATTGAATTTGATCAAATGCTTCTTCTGCATCTATTGAGATGTACAATGTGCTTTCTTTTTTTGCTTCTTCTTGGGCTTTGTTGAAGTTCTTGAATTTATGGGTTTATAATTTTATTCAAAATTGGAAAGTTTTGGCTATATTCTTCACTCTTTATTCTTTCTTTTAGGATTCATATGTATGTTAGATACTACTTGATACTCTGTTCATTTTTTAAAATTCTTCTTTTCTTTCATTGTTTCAGCTTGAGTCATTTCTATTGCTTTGTCTTCAAATTCTGCTTTTAATTTTATCCAGCGTTTTTTTCATTTCAGGTACTATTTTTTTCCTCCATATAGTTCTATTCTTTTTAAATTCTTTATTTCTCTTCTAAACATGTTAATATTTTCCTCCATATTTTTAAACATATGGAACACATTTTTAAAAGCTGTTTTAGCAGCTTATCTTCTAATTTTATCATTTCTGTTCTTTCTGGGTCTGTTTCTATTGATTGATTTTTCTGCTTGTCATGGATCATCTTTTCTTGCTTCTTTATATGTTGGGAAGTTTTTTTAAAAGTATTTTTTATTTTTTTGGTAATATCCACATAACATAAATTTACTATTTTAGCAATTTTAAAGTGTATAATTCAGTGACATTCAGTATGTTCATAATGTTATGTAACCACTACCATTGTCTAGCTCCAGAACATTTCATTAACTCAAAAATAAAGCTACTTTTAAAGCTATCATTCTTTATTTCCCCTGGCCCCCACCCCTGGCAATAACTAATATCTTGTATCTATGGATGTTTCTATTCTGGATATTTCATATAAACAGAATCATATAATATGTGGCCTTTGTTTCTGGCCTCTTTTGCTTAGCATGTTTTCTAGGTTCATTCATATTGTAGCATGCATCAGTATTTTATTCATATTTATTGATGAATAACATTCCATTGTATTTGTTTATCTATTTATCTGTTGATGGACATGAGTTGTTTCTACCTTTTGGTTATTGTGAATAGTGATACTATGAACATTCATGTATAAGTTTTTGTTTGAACACCTATTTTTAATTCTTTCAGAATATACTTAAGAGTGGAATTGCTGGGTCATATGGTAATTCCATGTTTAACTCCTTGAGGAAGTTCTAAACTTTTTTCCATAATGTCTGCACCTTTTACATTCCCGCCTGCAATATATGAAGGTCCTAATTTCTATTTTAGTGGGTGTTAAGTTGTGGTTTTGATTTCTGTTTTCCTAGTGAATAATGATATTTAGCATCATTTCATGTGCTTGTTGGCCATTTGTATATTTTCTTTGGAAAATGGCTATTTAAGTCTTCTGCTGATTTTAGAATTGGCTTGTTTGCCTTTTCATTGTTGAGTTGTAAGAGTTCTTTGTATATTCTGGGTAATAGCCCCTTATTGGATATATGATTTACAGATATTTTCTCCATTCTATGGGTGAGTTTTTTTTTCACTTTCTAGATAGTGTTCTTTGATACATGGAAGTTTTCAGTTTTGATGAAGTCCAATATATATATTTTTTCTTTTGTTATTTGTGCTGTTGGTGTCATATCTAAGAAACTATTGACAAATCCAAGGCTATGAAGATTTACCCCCATGTTTTCTTCTGAGTTCTATAGTTCTAATTCTTACATTTAGGACTTTTATCTATTTTGAGTTAATTTAAAAAATATGGTATGAGGTAAGGATCTTTTGCATGTGGATATCTAGTTTTCTCAGTACCTTTTTTTGAAGAGACTATTTTTTCATTATTGGATGGTTTTGTAACCCTTGTTCAAAATCAGTTGACCATAGATGCATAGGTTTATTTCTGAACTGTCATTTCTGTTCACTTGATCCATGTGTCTGTCCTTATGCCAATACCACACTGTTTTGATTACTGTAACTTTGTGGTAAATTTTGAAATTAGAAAGTATGAATCTTCTAGCTTAGTTTTCACTTTTCAAGATTGTTTTGGCTATTAGGCATCCTTAGAAATTCCACATGAATTTTAAGATAAGCCTTTTCATTTCTTCAAAAAAGGTCTTTGGGTTTTGATAGGGATTACATTAAATCTGTAGATTCATTTGATGAGTATTGCCATCCTAATGATTTAAGTCTTCCAATCTGTGAACACAGATGTCTTTACATTTATTTAGGTCCTTAATTTCTTTCAGTAATGTTTTGTAAGACCTGTAATTTTTCATTGGATAATGAGCATTGTGAATTTTGTGATGTTGGGTGCTAGATTTTATTTTACTCCTTTAAATAATATTGTGATGTGTCTGGCACATAGTTAAATTACTTGGAATCAGTTACTGAGGCTTGTTTTTAAGGTATGTTAGTGAGGCAGCATTCACTAGGAATAACTTAGGCTCACTACTTGGTGAGACTTCTGATAACTCTCCTCAGTATACATATTACAAGGTCTTTTCAGTGTGGCTGGTGGGAACAAGAAATATTTTTAGCCCTGTGTGAGCTTCATACATTTTTCAACTTATTGCTTTCCAGTGGTTGTTTTTCCAACTAGAGTAATTTCCTTCAGCCCATGGACAGATACCAATTCAAAGACTGAACAGGTCACCTCTGTAGATCTCTGAGGTGCTTTCTCTGTGTAGCTGTCTTCTTTTTAGTACTCTTCCCTGTTAATTATAGTCTTCTTGGTCTCTCTAATCACCAATATTTGTTTCTTCAACTCAGCTAGACCTCTGGGCTTTGTTTAGGACTCCCCCTGTCTGTAGTGTGGTGTGAAGACTCCAGGAAAAACTGTTGGCTCACCTCATTTGTTTCACATTTCTGAGGGATCACAATTCTGCATTGCCTATTGCTCAGTTTCTAAAAATCAGTTTCATATATTTTGGCTGGCTTTCTAGTTGTTTAAGGCATGAAGGTAAATCCAGTTCTTGTTACTTCATTGTTGTCAGAAGCAGAAGTGTGAATCATTGTATCAAAGAAAAGCCAAATTGAATTTTCACTGATATGAAATGAAGAAGAGAACATCTTAATTCTTGAATGGTACCTGGTTGAATTTAGGCACTTACTTCCTTAAAACCTTTCATCTACTCCATTAAGATGCTATGCCTTTAATGTTAAATTTTTTTTTAAATTCTTAATATTATGAACATTTACCCTGTCATTAAGCTAGGATTTACTTGAAAATGGCATAAAACATTATCATTAATAATTAACTAGCATTAAGGTTGTATGCAACTTCTAAGATAAATCTTTGCTATAATTTAGATATTTGACCCTCCAAATCTCATGTTGAAATCTGATCACCAATACTGGAGGTGGAGACCAGTGGGAGGTGTTTGGGTCATAGGGCAGACCCCACTCATGAATAGATTAATGCCTTCCCTAGTGGGGATTGGTTTACTCCATTTGTATTGCTATAAAGGAATACCTGAGGCTAGGTAATTTATAAAGAAAAGGTTTGCTTGGATCACAGTTCTGCAGGGTATACAAGAAGCATGGTGCCAGCATCTGCTTCTGGTGAGGGCCTCTGGGTGCTTCCACTCATGGTGGAAGGCAAAGGGAAGCGAGCATGTGCAGAAATCACATGGGGAGGAAGGAAGCAAGAGAGTGAGGAGGGAGGTGCCATGCTCTTTTAAACAACCAGCTCTCACTGGAATGGGAACTAACAGTATGAAAACTCACTCACCAACCCCCACTAGGGAAGGCATTAATCTATTCATGAGTGGGGTCTGCCCTATGACCCAAACACTTCCCACTAGTCTCCACCTCCAGTATTGGTGATCAGATTTCAACATGAGATTTGGAGGGTCAAATATCTAAATTATAGCAAAGATTTATCTTAGAAGTTGCATACAACCTTAATGCTAGTTAATTATTAATGATAATGTTTTATGCCATTTTCAAGTAAATCTTAGCTTAATGACACAGTAAATGTCCATAATATTAAGAATTTAAAAAAAATTAGCATCTTAATGGAGTAGATGAAAGGTGTTTCTGGCAGATGGAAGGGGAGATGTGACTTTAAAGTCTCTGTGTTTTAACTTCTTCATGTCTAAGTGAAGATAATACAGTTGTTGGCTGGGCATGGTGGCTCACACCCGTAATCCTAACACTCTGGAAGCCGAAGGAGCAGGATTGCTTCAAGTCAGGAGTTTGAGACCAGCTGAGCAAGAGCGAGACCCCGAGACCCTGTCCCTACCAAAAATAGGAAAATTAACCAGACGTGGTGGTGCATGCTTGAATTGCCAGCTACCTGGGAAGCTAAGGCAGAAGGCAAAAGGATCACTTGAGCCTAAGAATTTGAGGTTGCAGTGAGCCGTGATGATGCCACTACATTCTGCCCAGGGTGACAGAATGAGACTCTGTCTCAAAAAAAAAAAAAAAAAATACAGTTGTTGTATTAAGTGAACTGATTAATATATATGTAATGTGTTTAGAACAGTGCCAGGCATAAACTGTTATAAGTGTGAACCATTATTATCTTAATTATGATTTTTTTATTATGGGAGGAGAGATTAAGAGGATTAGATCAATTTAAAGGTACAAAATATTTATCTAATTTAATATCAAATTATGCCTGGATGTACTAATTTTGAATATCCTTGGCATGAAGAGTTGAAGACTGAACCTACAGTTTGGCCTAGGAATATAGATCTTAATGAAGACATTTGGTCCTGTGAAACTTGTGTGTTAGCTAGCAAACTTTTTCCTGTTAGATGTGTGATGTCATCACTGGGAACATCAACAGCAAGAACAGAAAAGAAATCAAGCTAATAATTTTACTGGGTTAGAAATGAAGAGGCCTAAATCGTTGTCATTCACATTTTAAATATTAATAGAATATCAAACTGTTGATGTTGTTAAGCTCTAAAAGTGATATTACGTTAAGCTTTGGACAGAAACATATGATGGTATATATTGTTCTATACAGTAAATGTATTCCTAGAAAGTTGCATATTCATTTAATTTTGGTTGGTTAAATTCACTCCCAAGGTTGGAATAAAGGAACACACTACTAAAAAGAGCCTGTATTTAAGATAAAGTATTCCCTAATAATATACATTGCCTGGCACATTAGTAGGTGCTCAATTAATGTTTCTACCTAATTAATTTTTAAGTTTTCTTATAGCAGTGTGTAAGTGTGTGTGTGTGAGCGCACGCGCACACACACACATGCATGTGTGTAGATTGATCTTGCTTTGGACATAAAATACCATACTTTTTTAGAAGTGCAGTTAGTAGACTAACTGTGGGTAATATAAATATTAGCCATCATTTACTGATTACTGGTCCCTGATGCTGAAAGAGAAAACAACCTACTGTACTGTTTTGAAAATAAAATCTATTTGCTGAACAAACTTTTGAGTTTGAATGGTATATAGAGTATTGGGAGTGCTTAAGAAAAGTTTTTATTCATGCTATGTTAGGGTTGAATAATATTTATTTTTTAGTTCAACAGAATTTAAATAGAGCTGCATAACTGATTCTGCAGTCATCTTGATTTGCTCTTTCATTAATAATTGGAGTTGGCCAGGCGCGGTGGCTCAAGCCTGTAATCCTAGCACTTGAGAGGCTGAGGTGGGCGGATTGTTTGAGCTCAGGAGTTCGAGACTAGCCTGAGCAAGAGCAAGACCCCGTCTCTACTAAAAACAGAAAGAAACTATATGGACAGCTAAAAATATATAAATAGAAAAAATTAGCCGGGCATGGTGGCGCATGCCTGTAGTCCCAGCTACTCGGGAGGCTGAGGCAGAAGGATTGCTTGAGCCCAGGAGTTTGAGGTTGCTGTGAGCTAGGCTGACGCCACGGCACTCTAGCCCGGGCAACAGAGTGAGACTCTGTCTCAAAAAAAAAAAAAAAAAAAAAAAAAAAAAAAAATTGGAGTTATTAAAATAGTCATACTATTAATTAAAGTTCTCAAAATGTTTTACCTTGCTAAATTCTATAGGACAGGTTTGTTCTGGGTTTTTGTGAATCAGCAGTTTAATTTAACAGTTCAAATAATTATTGTAGAAATTTGTTTATGAAGCTATGATTTATACTGTCTTTTTTATAACTAACACCACAAAAGAACCATGCTACTATAGCCAGCTGAAGAATTTGGAAATGGTACATTCTAGTGTGTAAAGTTATTGCATATGAATGGAGAGAGATGTTATTTCAATGATATGTTTTTATTACTAGCTTCTGTTTTTATTAAGAATAATGAAAACCTTGTGTCTGGGCCTGTGAACAAAACTAATATGACCTTTGATGTGACCCACCTGTTGTGCTTTCACAATCGATAATAGTCCCCTCTTGTGAGGGTGATCTGGAGAATAACAATGTGCCAGCAAGATGGAAAATAACATTTGTAAATTTAAGCGGCAGAAATTGAAATATGCTTGGATCAGGTCCTAGACTTAAGTAATAAAAACAACTTATCTAACCAAATATTTTGAGAAAAGAAGATATTAACAGATGCTTGAATCACAAGGCCTTTTTCAGGGAGAATTGTTGATTGGTTATATATTTGTCTATCAGGCTCCTGATAAAATAAATGACTTCCTAAACCAGTGTTTGGTAATTTCTATAGCTACAAAAGCATTCTAATGAATGCCTGGATTTTAGGCATTCCCAAAAGCTTTGCCTGTTAGACCATGTCTGCCCTGGATTTACCTGAAGAGTAGTCTTCCAGCTAAAGAATTGTATCAGTTTTGCAGATATATTTAAAGATATCGTTATCTGGTAGACATTTGCACCAGCTTGCAAAATGTTCTTTAGCATGTCCATTCTTAGAAAAATCCTAGTGATGATAATTCAGTGAGCAAACTTTAGTGTCTTGAAGCTAAAGAACTAATAATGTACTACTGCCCTTCAATGTGCGTGTCAAATTTGATCATTATGAAGTCACTGTATTATAAAAATGTTGACATATCTCTGCTTGTCTTAGGTTAAAGATAGTCCCTAATTAGTTAATACAGACCTTAAAGCTTCTGCAGAAACATTTCCTCCTTTGGCAATTACATGGGCATTAGTATCGTGGCTATAAATTTGTTGACAAAAGTTCCATTGATAGGACCTTTGTAGAATGAGAAAAAGGGGATGGTTCTCAAGGATCCAGTTGAAGGTTTGATGGCTGAAGCTTTGTTAATGTCTCATGGTTAACTCTTAGAACTGCTGTTACCAGCACCAGTGGATTCCCCTTTCTCCTGGGGTGGTAGGAATGTGAGGGTTGGGAAGACAAGTTGTTCTTGGGGTCCCCAAATAGAATTCAAAATATTTTCTTGTAGAAACTAGAGTGTTGTAATCCAGTGCTCAGCTATGCCATGAGTGGACTGGCATAGGATTCTAACCATTATTGGTATCATTGTTTCTATGGGAAAGTACATTCTAAATTCTAAGAACTTTTGAAACTAAATCCATTTGTGTGTTGGGGACTTCTGATGTTTCCTAAGATTATAGAACTGCATTGTTTTACAGTTAGAAGGACCTTGGAAGTCATCTATTTCAAGTTCATTTTATAGATAAGATAAAATTCTAGAAGAATATAAGTCTAATTTGGCAGGAAAAAATATGATCTTGTGGGATTGGATATTTAAAACATTAAAAAAACCAATGTTATCTACAGCTTTATTTCTTTTACATTCCAAGACTTTTGGTTTTTAAAATTTTCATATTTCTCTTATGTGCAGGTATAATAATTCATCATAAGAAAAATTTCCAGGTTTTTCTGTATGAGGATTTCTATAGCACTAACCAGTATCATATTATGATCTGTAGATTAAAAGATGAATAAGACTTTGTATATTTTGTTGGACTTATCACTTATGCTGTGTTCTTATATCTAATATCATGTTGAAAATGTGTTACAGTGGACAAGTCATTGCTTTAAATGGCTAGTTACTGATCCGGAATTGATGCACTTTAAATTCTGAATTATGTGTTTCTCTAAACCTTTATGTGCTTTTGATTCACAGACTGGTATGTTATGTTAAGGTGGATGAGATAGGAACATGTGCTCCACAGATATAGTGTTATTGGTTTTAAAAAACTGATTATCGAAATTATCTTTGGAAATATGCATTTATTTATTTTTGTGTGATTTTTTTTCCCTTGATACCTTATTGGATATAAATAAAGCTGTTTGTAGGAAGCATATGCTTATTTTTAAAAATGATATTTAAACAAGTTTATTGTCACCAAATGATGTAATTTGATTATTCTGGTGTATGGGGAGTCCTCTTTTAGTTTTTAGGATTTTCTTATTTTATCTCTCTCCTGTTCAAATGTGTACCCTAATAAGACAAAATTAAAAGTTAGAGATATTACTCTTATACAGAAGATAAAATTTCATATTTTCAGTGAGGGTATACTATTATCTTTAAAACTTTTCTATTTTAAACATCTTTAGCTTAGATTGAAAAATGTAGTGACTCAAGCATTACAAAAGCAATCCATATAATCAAAACCATTTGTACCCCCTTAATATTTTGAAATTAAAAAAAGGGAAAAATGTAGCAACCAATTCCTGCTCCTATAAAGGATTTGACAGAGAGGAGTTAATGACTTTCAAGCATGTTTTTCACCTTTGACTTCTTCAGAATATGACTTCTTAGATCTTAAGATGCAAGTTTTTTTGGTTTTAATCCTTTTCATTGAGATTTCTTTTAATTCTCCCTGTTACCTAATTTATAGGATTTATACAGTTTTTCAGTCACCATAGTCACCTATCATCTACCCAGTTTCACAGACTAAATTATGCCAAAAATGTTAAAGATATATTCATTTAGCTTTAAATATTGTGTTTCCATTGCAAGGTACTGATATTATATACTTTTGATTTATGTTGAACATTTTTGTGATTTTTTTGCTGAATGAATATAATCAGTATGCTAAGTATTATGTTTTAAACAGATGCCAATCTGTAATTTTGTGTCTAAGTATTTTTTTTGATGATACAGGGCATCAATATTAAATGAAATTTTAATTTAGTGATTTCATTTTCTTGAAAATATTTCTATCAGAAATTCATATTATACTTGCATTAATGCTGAACATGATCAAATATTCTCTTTCCCTTGTTGCATCCTTATTGCAGCAATCATCAAAACATTCAAAAGTTTAATTTAAGCTGAAATGTTTCTCCATAGAATAAACAGAATATCTCACCTGTAAAGGGTGATTACATTTTGTAAATTTAAGACCTTTGTAATTCACAACTCATAGCTTTGCCTGCCCAGTGCTTGAAACCATTGGCATATCATGTTTCAAAAGATATTTAGAATATTTTTGAACCTTCCCATTATATTGTTGAGACCAGAAGTTGATATTGAGACTACATTTTATTTGGGGCTTATGTATTAAGATATATTATGTCTAGGTCTGTTTTTATAAGACATTTTCTTTCACTTACTGTGGAATATATGTTGTTATTTAGAAAGATTTTGAATCATGATGTAGTGGACATGTTCTACATAGGATTCAATAGTTGAGATTTGCTAAGGAGACTATAGGAACCCAAAGTTTTCTTTTATTATTAAGTGAACTAAATTACTATTAGATTAAATTGCACATTAGACACCAGGATTGAACATTTGTTACAGAATCAAATAAATTTTTGTGATTTTGGGGAATTGAATTTGGAGGCCAGTGCATATGAGCCATTTAGCTAGCTTTGTCTCATTTCTTAGGTCATACTGTGGATTAAAAATCTGAAGAGTAAGGATAAATAGACACTTTCCCAAATAGAGTAGTGTTAACAGACAGAGTTCTTTGGGAATTAGTTCTATGACTAGTTACTTTTTTAAAAAATGAATTTGAAGAGCAAGTATATAGGGAAATCTCTTGTTTCCTTGGAATAAGAAGCCTATTCCAGGCTTTTTCAGGTGGCAAAATGCTAATGAAGACTGGACAGTATGAAAAAGATATTAAAGATAGGTAAATAGGAAGAAAGTAACAATAACAAAATCTCCACTTGCCCAAAATGGAGATTATTTCCATTTTTCTTCCTATTTAAGACAAAGATAACAAAGATTAACTCCTACTTATTACCTAGAGTAGGTAGAATTATTTTAAAGGTTTTGGTTTGTATGTGACCAAAAAATCAGAAGAAATACTGGATATCATTAGGAAAAATATTAGAAACAATATTGTAACTTTTTAATTTGGAAAAACCAAGTCTGAGAGTAGATATGATTTAAGTGTAAATACTCATGAAAGGTATATTTAAAGCAAAAATGGATTTAGTTACCATATGTTACCCCCAGTCTTCTGTGGTTTATGTAGAAGCTTTGAAGTGAAGCTTGGAGTATGGGCTTTTAATTCAGAAGATCTGTATTTATATCCATTTTATAGCATTTAACAGCTATAGTAATACCTTAAACCTCAGGTTTCCTCATTTTAAAAATAGGAATCTAATATTTATCCCATAGGGTTGATATGCATATTAAATAAGGTTAAATTCATTATGACAATGAGTGAAGGTACCTGACACACAGAACTCAGTTAATTCAGGTTGAATTAAAGTACATGCCCATCTCGTGTCTTTAAGTTATATCACATTTTAAAATTATGTATACATGTATTGGTTCAGTGCTAGTTTTGTTCTTATTGCTTATCTTCAATTGTGGGCATTTTTATACCAGATAGATGTTTGCTGGAAAACATTATTGGGAGTGGTTGTGTAGAGGGAGTTGGGAGAGTCTTAGCAGATTTTTTTTTTTTAACATTTTCTCCCTATATCTTTGCTTAGTTTTTGGCATTAGAAGTTTGGTGTGACTTACAATAAGCACTTTAAGTCCGGTTATCTGTGTTGTGATCTGGTCATCTACCTCTCGCTCACCTCAGGCAGTGTTTTAGGAGATTAGATTATAGACAGGATGGTCTGTCGCATGTTTCTTCCTTATTTAACTCTACTTTGCGTGTGGTTCTCTCAGTGTGGAACTGGGATACTTCTTCACAGGAATATTTCCTACTAGTTCTGTTGTCTCTAATGTCTCTAAATCTTATCACTTTAACCAAAGAATCATTTGGTGTCCTTTCAGACTGTGATACTTTTAGAGAAATTTATTCTTTCTTGAAGTCTGAGGAGGTTGGTGTTAGCTGGTAGTAGTCTCTCTTATGTTGGTTCAGATATCAATGTATTCGGCAGATATTCTTCATATTGTGGTTTGAGGTGTTTCATTGCTTCATTGAAGATTCCCCCTACTTCCCATTTTTGATTCTTTTTGGTTGTTTTAAAAGGAGAAGAGTGGAGAAAAAAATTGCTTTTACTCCTTCATCTTTAACCATAATTCTGAATTGTCACTTAAAAAAGTGTTTATAGATGTATTCTCTACTCCTTTTAAGCCAAACATTTCCTAACATTTATTGAGTAACTTCCATGTGTTAAGCCTTGTTTAATGAGCTTTATGTAACTATTATCTTCTTAATTGATAAAAGTCCTATATATTTTTAGTGTTATTTAAAAATAAAAGAGAAGTTAATTGTCCAAGGTCACACAATAGTAGAGCTGGAATTAGAACCTAGATCTGACTTCAAAGCTATATTTTTTTCTGCTATAATCCATCTAGTCCCTGTTTGTATAATCACACATTTTGAATACATAAGGTTTTATGCTACATTTCATAGTTAGATTTTCAATTTACATTTAATAAATGTTTTTATACATTTCATTATCCACACACATAAACAATAATAATAATAATAGGTCATAGGTTTACTTTGATGGTTTGTGTCTGGGTATTCACAGACACATACTGTATTAGTAAAATTTTTCTCCCGTTTGGGTTATCTGTCAAAGGGACTAGTGGAACTCTATGTCCTAATGCCACCAACTGGAATAATCCACTGATGCCTTAGAATGAACAGGATAATATTTCTGAGATACATTATTTATGCACCAATTGATTCCATTTTGATTTAATCTACCATGTATTTTGATAATCTGAATTGCATGAAAATATCCAAAGCCATTCTAGTTAAACATAGCTTAGTCATTTTACTGGAAGATTATGAGTGGTTAGCTACATAGCAGTATTTGGGGACAAATAGGTGGGAGTTGAAGAGAATAGTTAGGCCCAGGTTGTATGGATGAGAATTGACTGCTGCAGTTTTCTTCTCATACCTGGGAAAATATTTGCTTGTTTTTCTTTTTTTTTCCCCCATTGTGTGCTAGAGTAACAGGGTCTACCAATATACCCAAACCAAATAACATGGAATACTTGCATAAGACATAATTAGTAGTAATGCACTGTTATCTCTTGGAGATTTGCATTTTCTACAGTGGCAGTCTGGCTATCTGGCTTGGAGGCCTGCTATAAGATTCTCCAGCTTTTTGTTGCAAGTACTATTGTCCTATGGTGCTTCTACAACTCTAATTATCACTTACCTGATAGATAGTTTTCTGCTGGCATAATTATGTATTTAATGTTTTAAATTCTTGAACTAAAAATATCAACAATAACAACTTAGAAGTTATATTGCTACTAGCATGTTAATATTCTGAATAGATTAAAATTGTGGTAGAAATTGGCAGGCAGAGTAGATCATGGTCTGGAGCCCCAATGATGTGACTCAGATGAAAAATAACTTCTTAAATGTGTTGAGAGCAACCCATCCAGGTGCATCAGGGATGGCATGGTATTTTAGATTTTAAAAAGCACTTGATGCCCATAAGCTAGGGGACCCATCCCTGGTCTCAAAACAGGCACTAGAGTGAGTACATGGTAGTATTCAGGCAGCTACAAAAAAACTGGGTGTGCACTTTTTAAAGGAAAGGGAAACACCCTAGTGCTTTTCTTACGGCCTGTGAAATCAGAGTCTAAAAAGTTTTCCCCTGAGGCAAGCTATTTTTATAAGTGCTCTTGCCCAGAGAAGTGCTATGAATTTCTCTTCTTATTTTCCAGTTCCTTAGGTTCTCATTCATATACCTTCTCATTGTTGTGCTCATTCCTGCCTATTTTTCCATAAGTCTATTTTTCATAGATGTTTCCCACTATTTCACTATCCTTATATTTCCCTATATGGTTACTTATTGAAGTCTTTTAGAGACAATACTGGTTTTACATAGGACAGATTCCATCTATTAAGTTAATGCTTATAACTTGACAAAGAAAAACAGAGTGTGATTGTGGGATGGGAGTAAGAGCAAGTGCTTTGGAGTCATGTATTCCTGGACTGGCACCCCAGGCCTTACTTTACACACCCCCTGAATAGCTTTTGACAAGTTAGATTACTTTTCTGAGCCTCAGTTTTCTAAAAGATGGTGATAATGCCTTCCTTACAAGGTTGGTATGCAGTATAAGTGAGATAACTTATGGAAAACACAGCTAGTACAATGACCAGAATATAAGTGTGGTATATCATACTATTGATAACAATTATTTATTTCTTCATTTCTTATAGTTGAAGTATATTTCCTCCTCCCTATTGACTTTGGGTTTTGGCTATGTAATTTCTAAGCAGAATCTTTTAGAAGCATTGCAAATTTCTGCCAAGGCTTTTATTCCTATACCCTCTGTGTGGGGAAGGGCACGTTTCAGACATGGGATGTATCCTCAGCTTGGATTCTAGAATGAGAAGACAATGGAGCAGACTTGAATTGTCTCACAGCCTTGAGCAGAGACACAGAAGCCGACCTGCATCCACCAACATGTAATATGATCTGAAATAAATATTTGTTGTTTTAAGTCACCGAGATTTTGAAGTTGTTGGGTAGCATAATACTATTTCTCTTACCAATTTTTGTATTTGTGAGCTTTGCTGCAGTCACAAAGAATCGCACAGTCTCAGTGGCTTAAAACAACAAGCATTTATTTCTCAGTCATGGGTCTGTGGGTTGGCTGTGGCTCTGCTTGGCTTTGTTTGGCCATATGCCATTTCAATCTGTGATCCAGGTTGAAGGAGCAGCCCCTCTCTGAAACATGCTGTTCTCATCACAGAGGCCAGAAATACAAAAGGCTGAACCAAATTATGCAGGTGCATTTAAAGCTTTCATAAGGATATGGCGTAGGTTACAGCTTCTATTCTATTGGCCAGGTAATGCATCCAGGCCTGGCAATGGGGCAGGAAAATATGCTCTATCTACTGGGAGACACTAGAAGTCACATGGCAAGGGGTGGGAACAGATAGTTGGGAATGTGGTACAACCTACCACAGTAGGCTTTCAACACATATTAGATTCTTGCTGTCTTCAGCACTTCTCTTCCCATTTCAGGATTACTAAGCAGGTATAAAATGCAAATAGATACATCTGAGAGGTAAGTTAGATTAACTTAATTTCACCCAGGGTAGAACTATTAAATACTTTTCTCAGAGCATGTTCTAGCTGAGGGTACAATGGCACAAAAACTAGTAAAGAAAATAGTTAAGTAGTAGAAAATGGGTTAGATCCATGTGGATTGAACTATTTAACTTCAGTAGATATATTACAGAGCTTCTGATATTCAGGGAATTCTTCTAGGCTTTGTAGGGGAAATGAAAATGAACAAGACAAGTTTTCTCCCCTCAGTGAACTTACAGCTTAATCAAGGAGACAATATACATTATGTAAATTATTATAAAACAAAACTGATGTGTCCAAGCAAAATATAAAGCCCATGCTATCATCACTCTAAGGAATGACAGATTAACTTAGTTGGAAGAGTTTTTACCTCTGAGGGGGACTTCATGGAGAAAGTAGCATTTGTACTCAACAGGTAGAGGTGAGGGGAGTGGGCATTCCACTTGTTTTGAGGAAAGAACATGAAAAAAGGCCTGAAGGTAGGAAAATGCAATTAATTTTGAGAAAGCATGGAATGGTCTTATTTGGCTGAAATGATGTCTGTGTTCAAGAGAATGAAGCCGTGAAGGAAATTGTGGCCAAATTTATGAAGGCCTTTAATTAAATAGTAAAAATTCCAGGCTTTAAACTTAGGGGTGTAGGGCAGCCAAATAGGTTTTGAACATAGTAGTGACATGATCATATGTATATATTAGAAAGATAACTGGAAAGATTATGGATACGGTGAGCAATGAATTGAAGGAGAAGAAGTTGGAGTTAGAGGTATCCATTAGGCTGTTTAGAAGTTTAAGTGACAAACGATAAGGGGTTAGTCAAGAGCAGTGAGAGTGAATAGGCAGTAGTTAAATTTGAGAATTATTTTGGAAATGATATAAATAATGACAAATATTTCATTTGGAAATGAATTAACTCAAGTAATAGATTAGTTTTCAATCTGCATTTTGTAGATATAATTCAGATCTTGTAACTAGATTGTTATTCAGGACTACTTTTAATGGGCTGTTTTAAATAATCCAGTCTCTGTGGCAGTTATTTTCTTTGATCTTCTTTGATGCCTGGGTATCTGATGTAGCCATGAGTTTAAGTTCTAGGATTACAGTGTGATATATATGGGTGTACAATGTATAGGTTAAATGTAAGGAGTTTTGAGTCTACATTGCTAGCAAGTCTGGATCTTCCTAAAGCTCATGTGAGAATGAAAGTAAAAGTACTCTTTTGAGTGGTTATAACAATATCTAGATTGTAAAACTGTATATTTTAAAAGAATTTTCATTCTATTATCATGTCCCATTCTTAAAACTCCTCTAATGCAATAAATATTACATTATCTATTTTATAAATCTTGGCAAATTGAGAAACAGTAAGATTAAGTGACATTTCAGAGATTAGACAATTAGCTAGTAGCAGACGAAGGAAGAGAGTGTACTTCTTTGGACTAGTAGCCACTATTACGTACCAGTGTTACTCTGCTTTTACCAGAGTTTTCCTTTGTTCTGACCTAGTTTTAGTAGAATAACTGCATAAATATCACAGATAACTCCTCTGCTGTCTCTAATTCATTTAAAGAACATATAAAAATAGTGTACTCACTGGCGTTTTTTAAAAAACATTTTTTACTGATGTTAGGAATGTGGAATTCTTGATTAGATTTGAGTCTCATCTTTTTTAATTTGTGGAATAAGAATCATTTCTTCACAGCAATAGGCATTGTGTTTTGCTATAATGTCTAGGGGTGTTCTTGTTGGAAACACAATTCTGGACATTGCTTGACTTCATCTATGTCTGTCTCTGCCTTTAGATTTATAGGTTGTTTTAGGTTTATGATCCTTTTTACTTTATGATGAGAGGATCCTTCCCCTTGCATAGTTTTGCTTTATCCCCAGTACCCCTCTCTTTTTTGTGTGTTTTAAAGTCCTGCAGTTTTGTTTTCTTCGTTTCTTGTCTGTTTTTGTTGTGAGCTCGTGTACATTTTCTTGATTACATTTAGGCTGGGATCAGTATCTACCAGGTACTGCCAGGATACCTCTTGAATGTAAAGTCGCACAAATGCTTCTTTTTGTTTCTTCCACTTGCTAACTTAACAATGTGATACAGAAACTAGAAACTGGAAAGTGAGTTTTTCTTTTGGTATGTAGAGTGTTTCTCATTTACTTTTTTCAGGTTGTCACATTGCTTCCCTCTCACCTGTTTCCTTTTTTAGATTGCATTTCAAGACATTGACTTATTTGGTATTGACATTAAAACTGTTGATTTTGCTTAAAGTATCTATAGAACCGTTCCCTTTCTCTGGACCCAGATTATTTAGGCACTGGATAGAAAAGTGCATTTTTAGATACTTTTGTTATTTTCCTTTATTTACCACCAGTGATTTTGCTTTTATTTACTTGGTTTTGTACATTCATGATTAAGCAAGTTTTAAGATCCTATACCAGAAGTTGCCAATTTTTTATTGTTCAAAGTGTCCTTAGTGTGTCAGTAATTTTTTCACAGTGATTCTGGTCCAAAAGAAATACCTAACAGTTTACTTCATTACATGGTTGGGATCAAGCAGCTTAAATATTTATATGCTAATAACATAGTAACTTTTTGAAAAAAATAATACAGATAAATTGAAAACAAAAACACTAATTTCATTCTTAAATAATCACAATTACTAATGAGAGATATGTGCCTCTTGGACACTCCATACTTTTTCAAACACTGCAAATAAATGGAACATTGCTATCTCATTTCCTGTTCCACATTGATTTTTAACACAATTGCTTTTTATCATAGTAACTACTGAAAACCCATCTTTGCAAAGGTATGATGTCATAGAAATGAATGTCGTGTGATGTAATGTTGAAACTGTAAACTAATTTGTGTTTGTAGTTCACTGAGTGATCAACAGTTGTGTATTACTGTTTCTCTTGAAAAGTTAAGCTATCCACAGTGCTTCTGTGAGTTCTCTGTGGTGTCTTGGGGTGCTTTGGTACACAATTTGGGACCCATGGCCCTTAGTACTTTTTTTCTCATCTACCATGACACCATGTTTTTCTGGTGTATACCAAGTGTTTGAAAGATGGCAAGTACTCATTCAATTTTGGTTGGTTTCCACTGTCCTTAGGCAAGCATTTGGTTCCTGAAAGTTGGGACTAAAAAGAGCCTATGTATAATCTTTAATTCCGAAATAAGATATATTTTAAAGTGCAGTATTTTATTATGTTTTGCCATGCTTCTTGCTTTCCTCTTGAATGAATTCTGATGACTGTAAGACATTCAAATGGGCTTGTCAGAGGCATAGTTCAAAACCTTAATCTCTTCCCTTTTGTTTTTAATGTGTGGAACTCATCTTAGACATCTGCTCTAAGAAAAACAATTAGAGACATTATGATGCAGTGGTCTCATCTTGAATGTTATTTTGCAACTTGGCTAGCTCCTGTGCTTTTAAGTTTTAGTAGCTTAATAGTCTTATTTCAAGGTAAACACTGTGAGGCAAGTGTAACTTCAAATTTCTTGTCATTAGTTTGACTGAGTCACCTTGCTCTGATTCACCACTGCAGACAACCAAATTGGGAATAAGAATTCAGTGGGTGGATACAGGGGTAACATCTGCTTTGCTTTCATTCTACTCACTGAATATCTATTTGTAGAGTTCAGGTATTGCAATTAAAAAAAAAAACAGGTGAAGCCTGGGCACATAAAAATATCCTTTAGAGAAAGTTTTGATACATTGCAATTCTGTTTTGACTTGGCTGGAATTTTTCTTGCTTAAAAAAATTGGTTAATCCTCCCTAGAGTGTTAAGTGCTATGTCAATATTTTGCTAATTATGCAGAAGGAGCACCAGATGGTTTCTGAGGATGACACTCTATGGGTGGGAGCACTGTTGACTGAAGCTGTGGTAAACTTTGTAGCTCTGTAATCATCATAATCTATAGAATACATCCATGTGCTTTTGAGACAGAGGAACAGACAATTAAATAACATTTTTAAGGTAAAAAATACTATTAGTTCCAAAGAAAGAGTTTAGGTTGCTTTTAAACTCCCATGGAGTAAGAAGATAACATTTAGAATGAACCTCCTCTTATATCATCAAAGAAAAATGTTTGTATATATGTCCTTAGAAACTTATTTTTTTCTTTTACTAACCTTTTCCCTTTTCCCTGACAATATCTCAGATTGTTAACTTATTTTTTTATTCGACAAAATCAGATTCTTAACTGAGATAAAAAATTTTGGGTTTTTTAAAATTATATTGCCTTCAATTAGCCTGCAAGAAGGATTGGTTACTTTCCTCCACTGCCCTCCCTCAATCAGTTTACCTACACTGGGAAATAGAGACTAAAAATTAATTGCTACAGCAGAAATGTCTTTGTAATGGACTCCAAATCTAAAGCAATGATGGTACCAGTCTCCAAGATGTAATCATATATAATAACAATTATGACAACACATGAGTTTAGAATAACCCACCCTACTGTGTATCTTGTTGGAAGCAAGAGTCAGGGTGTTAATAATCATAGTTTACCATAAGAATATGGGTTATTTTAAAAATGAACTTTGATAAGTAGATTGATATACTATATAATGAAATATTTCTTTTTACCAGGTACATTACCTAAATTGTTCTTTTCTTTGAAAATATGGTATAATCAAAAATTTATTGAAGGCTCTGTACCAAGGTACTATATAGATTTATGAAAGGGAAGAGATAATAACCCTTAAGAGGTTTTATAATCTGAAGAAGTGCATACTGAAATAATGTAAGAATTTCCCTGTTCATGCAGACCAGGATCAGTGCTCAATTAATATATGTTGAAGAAAAAAAATTGCATTATATAAGATTAACATAAATAGGTCGTCAATTCCAACTAGTTCATTATGATAAATTTTTCTTGATTTGAAAAAGCAAGTAAATAACAAACTACCTGTAGGTTTAATTGTGAATTTAGGAGCTGATAGTCTTTAATGTGCATGATCATATAGACTGGAATCATGCTACAATTTACTAATATGTTAATTAACAGCTTGTACATTTTAAGAGTGGCAACATTTTCCTTTCTCAGATGTCATTCATTCCTGTTTGTTCTGATGTGACATGAGATTGGTAACTATTTTGTACTCTTCGTGATTATATACAAAATGAACTTTGAGGTTGGTAGATAGCTGAATTATCTTAAAGATATGAGATTAACTGAAATGAAAGAGATTTTAATAAAAGCCATGATAAAGTTTGATTCAAGAGTATTAAAATGAAATGTCCTATTAAAATGATATCTAAAGTGTTTTTATGTTACTGAGTCGTGTTTACAGAGAAAGGAGTCAAGTTGAAATGATCTGCTTGATTCAACTGATTTTACAGCAACCATTTTACTTTTGCATAGATGGTTAAATATTTGCTGCATTACCAAATGATATGTATGCCAGAAAGTGACCAAAGTCAGCTGGAAGGAAGAATTATCTATTGCTCGGTATGCCTGATTAAAATAAAATTTAAAAAGTATTAAAAATTACACAAAGGGAGTATATGTTCAGTGGACCTGTCTGGGTACAGTCATGACTTGTTCTTCTCTTATTTATATGAGCTTGTTCTATAGTGTTTACTCTGGTATTTGTGAACACAAGAGTAAAATACCTCTCATCTTTGTGTTGTCTAACAATATTTTGTAGTATTTTGAAAAACAGGATGTCATCTTAAAGGAGCTTCCATTATGCTCAGACCAACACAGCAGAATGATAAATCCCAAAACTTTATTCTTAGATTTACTTAGTTGTACTGACTCTAGGAGAATATAAAAGATGTTTGTAACTAATATACCAACTGTGCATATTATAGCATAATTAAAAATAAAGCCTTCCCAGATATGTCATTATTATTCACAAAATTAAATATTATGTGTCAGGGACTGTTGAGGACTCTTGTGAAACCAATTCCAAAATAAATTTATTTATTTGAATAGATTACATATATATATGATAAAAATTTATAAAGATACAAAGGCTATAAAATAAAAAGTAGGATTCCTCCTACTTATTTCTTGCAAGTTCCACAGATTCTCAGGTTCCCTCCCTGAAAGTCATGTTTACTACCAGTTTCTTATATATCTAAATATAATCTATGAAGTTTATTCTTCAAAAAATTTATTTCATTTTTATAGTTTATTGATACATAATATTTATACATATGCATGGAATGTATTGTGATATTCTGTTACATGCATAGAATGTGTAATGATCAAGGCAGGGTATTTAGGGTATCCATCACCTCAAGGATTTATCATTTCTATGTGTTGGGAACATTTCAAGTCCTCTCTTTTAGCTATTTTGAAATATATAATACATTGTTGTTAAGTATGGTCACCCTACTTCGCTGTCAAACAGTAGAACTTATACTTATTCTTTCTATCTAACTATATATTTGTACCCATTAACCAACTTCTCTTCAGACCTCTCTGCCCCCTGCCCTGACACACACCTTTCCCATCCTCTGGTAACTGTCATTCTACTCTCTACCTTCATGAGATAAACTTTTTTAGCTCCTGCATATGAGTGAGAACATGAGATATTTGTCTTTCTGTGCCTGGCTTATTTCACTTAACATAGTGACCTACAGTTCCATCCATGTTGTGGCAAATGACACAATTTTTTATTTTTATGGCCAAATAGTATTCCATTGTGTATATATACCACATTTTCTTTATCCATTTATCCATTGATGGACATTTAGGTTGATTCCATATCTTTGCTGTTGTGAACAGTGCTGCAGTAAACATGGAGGTGCAGGTTTCCCTTTGATATACTGATTTCCTTTCCTTTGGATAAATACCCAGGAGTGGGCTTGCTGGATCGTATGATAATTGTTTTTTTAGTTTTTTCTGAGAAATCTCCATATTGTTTTCCATAGTGGCTATACTAATTTACATTCCCACCAACAGTCTATGAGTTCCCTTTTCTGACATCATCACTAGCATCTGTTATTTTTTGTTTGTTTGTTTTTTTAATAGTAGCTGTTCTAACTGGGGTAAGGTAATATGTTATTGTGGTTTTGATTTGCATTTCCCTGATGATTTAGTGTTGTTGAGCATTTTTGCCTATACCTGTTGGCCATTTGTGTGTCTTCTTTTGAGAAATGTCTCTTCATGTCCTTTGCCCACTTTTTATGAGATTATTTGTTTTTTTGTTTGTTTGTTTTTGCTGTTGAGTGGTTTGAGTTCCTTGTATATTCTGGAAATAAGTCCCTTGTTGGATGAAAAGTTTGCAAATATTTTCTCCCATCCCACAAGTTGTCTCTTCACACTGTTTCCTTTTCTATGCAGAAGGTTTTTAGTTTTACAGTCCTGTTTGTCTTTTTCTGCTTTTATTGCCTTTGCTATTGAAATCTTAGCCATAAAGTCTTTGCCTTCACCAATTTCCTGAAGTGTTTTTCCTATGTTTTTTTTCTACTAATTTTATAGTTTTGGGTCTCATGTTTATGTCTTTTGTCCATCTTGAGTTGACTTTTGTATATGATGAGAGATAGGGGTCTAGTTTAATTCTTCTGAATATGGATATCCAATTTTACCAGCACCATCTATTGAAGAGGGAATCCTTTCCCAATGTATGTTGGCAACTTTGTTGAAAAATCAGTTGGCTATAAATACATGGATATACTTCAGAGATCTCTATTCTGTTCTATTGGTTGATGTGTTTTGTTTGTTTTTATACCAATACCATGCTGTTTTGGTTATTATAGCATTGTAATATATTTTGAAGTCAATTAGTATGATGCTTCTAACTTTTTTCTTTTTGCTCATGATTGGTTTGGCTATTCAGGCTCTTTTATGGTTCCATATGAATTTTAGGATTGTTTTTTTCTATTTCTGTGAAAAGTGTCATTGATATTTTGATAGAAATTTTATTGAATCTGTGGATTGTTTTGGGTAGTATGGTACTAATTCTTCTTATCCATGAGCATGGGGCATCTATCCTTGTGTTTGTGTCCTTTTCAGTTTCTTTCAGCAGTGTTTTGTAGTTTTCCTTGTAGAGGACTTTCATCTCCTTGGTTAAATTTATTCTTAGATATTTTACTCTTTTGTAGCTATTTTAAGTGGGATTGCCTCCTTGATTTCTTTCTCAGCTAGTTCATTATTGGTATATAGAAATGTTATTGATTTTTGTATGTTGATTTTATATCCTGGGGCTTTACTGAATTTATTTATCAGATGTAAGAGCTTCTTGGTGGAGTCTTTAGGTTTTTCTAAACATAAGATCATATCATCTGTAAAGAGGAATAATTTTGACTTCCTCTTTTCCAATTTGGTTGCCTTTTATTTCTTTCTCTTACCTGATTGCTCTGGCTAGAAGTTCTATACTTGTTGAATAGGAGTGGTGAATTGTGGGCATCCCTGTCTTGTTCCAGTTCTTAGAGGAAAGGCTTTCAGCTTTTTCCCATTCAGTATGATGTTAGCTATGGGTTTGACATATATCACTTTTCTTATGTTGAGCCATATTCCTTCTATGCTTATTTTATTGAGAGTTTAAATCATGAAGGGATGTTGGATTTGATCAAATGCTTTTTCTGCATCTATTGAGATCATCATACGGTTTTTGTCCTTCATTATGTAGATGTGATGTATAACTTTTATTGATTTGTGTATGTTGAACCATCCTTGCATCCCTGGGATAAATCCCACATGATTGTGGTATGTTATCTTTTTGTTGTGGTGTTGGATTTGGTTTGCTAGTATTTTGTTGAGCAGTTTTTCGTCTATGTTCATCAGGGTTATTGGCCTGTAGCTATCTTTTTATTCTTTTTGACTTCTTGTCTGGTTTTGGTATTAGGGTACTGTTGGCCTTATGAAATGAGTTAGGGAAAATTCCCTCCTCTTCAGCTTTTTTTCAGAATAGTTTGAGGAGAATTGGTGTTAGGTCTTCCTCGTAAGTTTAGTAGAATTTGGCAGCAAAGCCATCCGGTCCTAGACTTTTCTTTTTTGGGAGACTTTTTATTACTGATTCAGTGTCATTGCTTGTTAATTGGTCTGTTCAGGTTTTCTATTTCTTTCTGATTCAGTGCTGGTAGGTTGCATGTATCCAGGACTCTAGGATTTCAGATTGTTAGTGTATAGTTTTTTATAACAGTCTCATGATCTTTTATATTTCTGTGATATCAGTTGTAATGTCTTCTTTTTTATTTCTGATTTATTTGGATCTTCTCTTTTTTAATTTTTATTAGTCTATCTAGAGGTTTATCAATTTTGTTTATCTTTTCATAAAAGATAAACTTTTTGTTTCGTTGAACCTTTTTTTTTTAGTCTGTATTTAATTTGGTTCTGCTGTGATCTGTATTATTCATTTTCTCTCGCTAATTTTGTGTTTGGTTTCTTCTTGCTTTTTTATTTCCTTAATGTATATTGTTAGATTATTTATTTGAAATCTTTATACTTTTCTAATGTAAGCATTTATTGCTATAAACTTGCTTCTTAGCACTACTTTTACTGTATCCCATACATTTTGTTATGTTGTATTTTGATTTTCATTTGTTTTAAGAAATTTTTTGAGTGTAGTGGTATGATCACAGCTCACTGCAATCTTGAAGTCCTGAGTTCAAGTGATCCTCCTGCATCAGCCTCCCAAGTAGCTGGGAATCCAAGTGCATGCCACTGCATCCAGCTAATTTTTGTTTGTTTGTTTCATAGAGACAGAGCCTACTATGCAACCCAGACTGGTCTTGAACTCCTGGGCTCAAGCTATCCTCCCGCCTCAGCTTCCCAACATGCTGGGATTATAGGTGTGAGCCAGCATGCCTGGCCTGAGAGCATGCTGTTTAATTTTCATGTATTTCTGTAGAGTTTCTCTTGTTATTGATTTCTAGTATTATACTATTGTGATCCGAGAAGGTATTTGTTATGATTTTGATTTTTAAAAATTTGTTGAGACTTGTTTTGCATCCTATCCTGGAGAATATTCTGTGTTCTGATGAGAAGAATGTGTACTCTGTAGCTGTTGGATGAAATGTTTTGTAAATATCTGTTAGGTCCATTTGGTCTAAAGTGCAGTTTACATCCAATATTTCTTTGTGAATTTTCTGTCTAGTACTGAGAGTGGGCTGTTGATGTCCTCGACTATTAGATGTCTCTCCCATTAGATCTAATATTTACTTTATATATCTGGATGCTCCATTATTGGGTACATATATGTTTAGAATTGTTATATCCTCTTGCTGAATTGATCCCTTTATCATTATATAATGACCTTCTTTTTCATTTACTGTTTTTGACCTAACACCTTTTTATCAAATATAAGTAGAGCTATTCCTTCTCGTTTTTGGATTCTGTTTTCATCCTTTTACTTTTAGTCTATATGTGTCTTTATAGATGAAGTGAGTTTCTTGTAGGAAGTATATAGTTTTGCTACATGTTTCTTATCCATTCAATCTGTCAATATCTTTTATGTGGAAAATTTAATCTATTTACTTTCAAGGTTATTATTGATATGTAAGGGCTTATTTCTCTCATTTTATTAATTTATTTTATTAATTCATTTGTTTTGTATATCCTTTGTTCCTTTCTTTCTCTCTTACTGTTTATTATTGTAGTTTGGTAGTTTCTGTACTGGTAACATTTGAGTCCTTTCTGTTATTTGTGTGTTTGCTCTACCTGTGGGTTTTATAATTCAATATATTTTTATGATGGTGAATATTGTTCTTTTGCTTCCAGGTATAGGACTCCCTTAACCATTTCTTGTAGAGTTGATGTAGTGGTAATGAATTGGCCCAGCTTTTGCTTGTCTGGGAAAGACTTTATTTTTCTATTTTTCATTCATTTATGGAGGATAACTTTTTTTTTTTTTGGAGACAAGGTCTCCCTCTGTTGCCTGGGCTAAAGTGCAGTGGTGTCATCATAGCTCACTGCAACCTCAAACTTCTGGGCTCAAGTGATCCTCCTGTCTCAGCCTCCTGAGTTGCTTGGACTACAGGCATGTACCATCATGCCCAGCTAAGTTTTCTATTTTTCATAGAGATGAGGTCTCGCTATATTGCCCAGGCTGGTCTTGAACTCCTGGGCTCAAGCAGTCCTTCTGCCTTAGCCTTCCAAAGTGCTAGGATTACAGGCATGAGCCTCCATGCCCATGAAGGATGTATTTGCTGGGTATAGTATGCCTGACTGACAGTTTTTTTTTTTCCCTTTCAGTAATTTGATTATATTATCATATTTTATTCCATTCTCTCCTGGCCTTAAGATTTCTGCTGAGAAATCTGTTATTAGTCTAATAAATGTTCCTCTATAAGTTACTAGGTGCTTCCTCTTCTTGTTTTTAGAATTCTCTTTGTCTTTAGCTTTTGATGCTTTCACTATAATGAATCATGGAGAAGACCTTTTTGAATTGTATCTATTTGGGGATCCCTGAGCTTCTCTATCTGGATTCCTAAATCTCTTGCAAGATTTGGGAAGTTTTCAGCTCTTATTATTTTCTTACATAGGTTTTCTAATCCTTTTGTTTTCTCTTCACCTTTTGAGACACTAAAAATTCTAACATTTTGTTGATTTATGGTGTCCTATATATCACATTGGCTTTATTCATTTTAAAAAAATTATCTTTTCTTTATTTTTGCCTGACTAGGTCATTTCAAAAGACCTGTCTTCAGGTCCTGAAATTCTTTCTTCTGCTTTATCTAGTCTATTATTGAAGCTTTCAAATGTATTTTGTATTTCATTCAATGAATTCATCAGTTCCAAAATTTCTAGTTTTTATTTTTTTAATGATAGCTATCTCATTGGAAAATTTCTCATATCCTGAGTTGTTTTTCTGATATCTTTATATTGTTTATCTGTATTCTCTTATATCTCACTGAGCTTCTTTAAAATCATTATTTTGAATTTTTTCCAGAATTTCATAAATTTCTTTTTCACTGGAATCTGTTGCTGAAGAATTATTGTGTTCATTTGGAGATGTCATATTTCTTTACTTTTTCAGGTTTCTTGTGTCCTTATTTTGCTATCTGTGTATCTGGTGTAAAAATCGCTTCTTCCAATTTTTTGAATTTGCTTTCATAGGGGAGGACTTTTTCTTTCTTTCTTTCTTTCTTTCTTTCTTTCTTTCTCTCTCTCTCTCTCTCTCTCTCTCTCTCTCTCTTTCTTTCTTTCTTTCTTTCTTTCTTTCTTTCTTTCTTTCTTTCTTTCTTTCTTTCTTTCTTCTTTCTTTTCTCTTTCTTTCTTTTTTTTGAGACAGAGTGTCGCTTTGTTGCCCTGGCTAGAGTGAGTGCTGTGGCATCAGCCTAGCTCACAGCAACCTCAAACTCCTGGGCTTAAGCGATCCTACTGCCTCAGCCTCCTAAGTAGCTGGGACTACAGGCATGCGCCACCATGCTCGGCTAATTTTTTCTATATATATTTTAGTTGTCCAGATAATTTCTTTCTATTTTTAGTAGAGACGGGGTCTCACTGTTGCTCAGGCTGGTCTCGAACTCCTGATCTTGAGCAATCCACCCGCCTCGGCCTCCCAGAGTGCTAGGATTATAGGCATAAGCCACCGCGGCTGGCCTTTTTTCTTGAAAATGTATCTATGATGTTGAGTAGGGCACTTTGGCTTTGATTCTGGGTGTGTGCCTATCCTTGGGCCCAGGGTTGCATATGCTGGCATTGGTATTAGTGGGTCCAGGTGGGCCAATTCTTGAGTAGCTTTCTTGGGTGCTGGCAAAGGTAGTGGTGGGCCAGGTGAGTGGATGTGTCCTTGGGACTCTGGGCAGCAGGCATGGCATAGGTGATGGCAGTATCAATGGTGGGACAATTCTCTGGATCCCAGTTGATCCATGGTGGTGTTGTTGGTAGCTGCAACAGGCTGGGTAGGCCAGTCCCCAGGCCTGCGGGTGGCATGTGTGGGTAGGTACCAACTGTGGTGGTAGCAGCAGGTTGGGTGGGTCCATACTCAGGTCCCCAGGAGGAGTGCTCAGGTGCCAACAGTGGTGGATAGGGCAGGGCAACCCCCAAGCCTCTGGACGGTGTGCTCAGACACTGGGGGTATGGCCCCCCGTGTTGTGTGTGGTAGGCAGGGGCAGGGTGATCCCAGGAACCTCTTGGCAGAATGCTTGGGTGATGGTGGCAGCAGCAGCTCCACTATGGTTTTGCAGCTGGGGACAGCAGGGTTGCTTTCAAGGGCAACAGCTTTCAGCAGGTGGCTGTGGGTGGGATATCCTGTCCTCAGGGTGCCTGTAAATACATGGCAGCCCAGTTGCTGGGGGTGGCAGAATCACTGCCATTGGCTTGTGTTTTGTTTCCTGAAATGTCAGCCAACAGACAGCCGCAGTGGTGCCTGGCTGCAGGCAGGGGATGTCAGTGGAATTCTAAGGATGTAGAGATTCAAGGGTTTTTGGGCCCCATGGCAGGTTGTAGCCTGGTGGGGACTGGGCTCTCAAAATGGTGCCTTGCTGTAGCTGTTTAGGACTTGGTGGTGAGTGGGAAGCAGGGTGAGCTCCCTCTCTGGAGCAATGCCATTGCACAATCTCCAGGCAGCTCCCTGTGTTAGTCTCAGGACCCTTGTGAGGATTAAGGGGTTTTCCCATGGCTAGGATTATCAGAATCCGTGCTGGAAATGTATACTGCTGGGGATCACCCACTTACCCTTTCCTTGTACTGGGGAGCCTCTCCAGGCTCCCAGCCAAACCTGGCCTAGCTAGCTGCCTCACTTCTGTCTCCTTCTTTGCCTTAAGTGTTTCCTATCACTTCTCTGTTGAATTCTGTCTTTCTCTCTAGTGATCTATTTGAAGTCTGATTATCTACTTGCTATTTTGGTTCTTCTTTGTGGAGGAGGCAGGTACCAGATGCCTCTAGTCAACCGTCTTGAAGCTCCTCTCTTTTTTTTTTCTTAATACAAATGGTACGATATTATACATATTTGCCTGTATATTGCTTTTTTGAAGTTTCATAATATATATTGAAGATATATGTATCAGGATGTATGGTGCATTCTCACTCCTTTTAAATGACCACATTATATTCTAATATATGGGTGTACTATAACTTATTTAACCCCTCCTCATTAATGGACTTTTTGATTAATTCTTATCTTTTGCTATTACTAATGATATTGTAGTGAATATCCTTGTATATCCTTCTTTGTGTTCAGGTATGAATATATATGTAGGAAAAATTTATAGAGATGGAGTTGTGGGTTAAAGCTTATATAAAATTCAACTTTTAAATAAATATTATCAAATTGCTTTTCATAGTTGCTGTGTCAATTTGTACTCCTACCAGTAATGTTTGAGAGTGACTGTTTCTCCATATACTGGACCATAGAAGTAAAAACTGATATCTCATTATTTTATTTTTATAATTTTGAGTTGGGTTGCTTATCTTATGTTTAAATATCAGACAATTTAAAAAACATGTTTTCAACCTTTTTATTATAGAATATAATACTCATGTAGAAAAGTGCACAAAACAAAGATGTTTTATCTATAATCCCCCCACTCTCCTGGTTAGGAAATAGACCATATACAGCACTCTGAAGCCTCTTGTTCAAAACATCACTACCTCTCTTTTATGATAATCACTTCTTTGCTTTTCTTTATAGTTTCACCTCCAGAGCATGCATGCCTAAATAACACAGCTTCGGTTTGCCTATTTTCTATACTTTATATACATAGAATTGTATATCATATATCCTTTTGTTTCTGGATTCTTGCATTTCATATTATATTTGTGAGATCCATCCTTGTTATTTTGTGTAGCAGTAATTTGCTAATTTTAATTGTTGAATAGTATTCCGCTGTATGACCGTATCACAGTTATCCATTCTACTCTTGACAGACAGTTCCAGTTTGAAGCTAATATGAATAATGCTGCTATAAGCATCCTTTTATACTTAGTGTACAAGGGCATGTATCTTTGTTTGTTAAATTCTTAGAAGTGGAATTTCTGGGTGATAGGATGTAGTATTTTTATCTATATTGGATAACTTCTACAAATTCTTGTAATTTATACTTCCATCAGCACTATATGAGTGTTCCTATCATCAAATACTTTCTCCCATTATTTGTATTATCAGTCTTTATAGTTTTAATATTCTGGTGGGTATTATTTGATATCTCATGATTTTAATTTGTAGTACTCTAAATATTAATGAAGTTAAGCACATTTTTATGTTTAATTTGCCTTAATCTTCTTTTATGAATACTTTTTAGTTTTAGTTTTTTGGTCCATTTTTATATTCAATTGCTTGCTTTTTTATTACTGATTTTTTTCTTAATATATTCTGGGTACAAACCAGTTTATAGTCTTAGTTTGGGTTCCAACAAAAGTAGAGCCTGTGATGAGGACTAGGGTTTAGATAACTTTTTGGGAGATAATCGCAGAAAGTAGAAGTGAAGGAGTAGTGACAAGGAAGTCAGGAAAAAGGAAAACCCTTCTTCTTATTGAGGTCACACTATAGGCATCAGGAACTTGATTCTTCTAGCACCTTAGAGAAGAGCAAAGAATGCCTTCCTAAAGAAGAGGGTCTGGAGCACTTATTCAGTGCTGGTTAAGAGCTTCCTCCAGGAGCATTTACTCCTCCATCTTCTAAGCTGAGTCTGTGCTGGGCTAAATATACTCCCATGGCTTTCAGAGAAGATCCTGAAGCAGAAGGTGGCAGAACGTTCAGTGAGTGCTTGAGATGAAATACTTGCAAGGTTATTCCAACCTTGCATGGGACTGTCCATTGCAGCTCTGGCTAAAATCAGAACCAGACCAAGAAACTCTTAAGTAGAGGCAAAAAGGGGCATCCTTTCTGTGTTGAAAATATCATCATGCTTTGAGGTGCCTTTTACTCTTTTATGGTGTCGTTTGATGCACAGAAATGCTTGCAATTTTAAATTTGTATTTTCTGTGACTGCTTTTGCTCTACGATGGCAGAGTCAGGGAGATGTTACAGATACCATATGGCTCTCAAAGCTTACATTATTTACTATACGGTCTATTACAAAAACATTTGACAGTTACCATCCTGCTAATAAATTGTTGAGCACTGACTACTTTGTGGGCTCAATATGTTGCTTGATATTTTATGCAGATAATCTCATTTAATTATCCTAAAAATCTTTTTAGGTAGGTAATATGATTATTTTTATTTTACAGATGAGGAAACTAAGAGGCAGAGAAATTAACACATTGACTGCCACACTAGAAAAAATTTTTTTTCTTTGGGGCCATGGTGTCTTATTATGAAAATAGAATAAAAACTTTGAAAACCAAATGATCCTATCTAATTTAATGAAAAATTTGTTATTTTTTCTTGTTTTCTCTGTGTGAGTTACATGCAACTTGAAAAATAGTTCTTGCGGCTCCCAAGGTGAAGAGATGTGTGAATTACATATGCTTCATGAGGTGCTAGACTCAAAACTAGCAAGAGTTAAATACAACTTACATGGCAGTTAATGTGTTAATAAATTGGCCATGGTCACACGTCCATTAATAGTAAGTGATAGAGCCAGGATTTGAACCTAGGTTTGTCTCTTAACCTTCACACTTTCTCACTTTACTAGACCATCTTCTGGTTCCTATTGTTCCAGTAGAGTGTGAAGTAATGAAATAAATAGTAAAGAAGGTTAAAAAATTCACACTGTGAAGTAAAATTGTTACTGTAGGAGGTTAGCTGAGGAAGTACAGCTGGTTTTCTTTTATTTTGAGATTATGTGTGCTTATAATTACTTGGCCATAATAATAATAAACATTATATTCTTTAAAAATGTATATTTGCAGAATAATATTTAAATAAGTAACTCCCCAGATATAATTTTATATTATGCACGAACTCTTAACTATTTTAAATTGATTCTGATACTAAATCTCCGTTGGTAATTTAGAAAACATCCTTCTTTCGTTCTGATTAATCATCCACAGAATCTATCCTAATAGAAGGAGAGAGTAAGTAAATGTTTTAAGGACAACCATGACCATAATAATAATTACTACCATTTATTGAGTACCTGTTAAGTGGTGGGGACTGTACTAATTCCCTTACATATATTATATCATTTAATCTTAGCAACAAATTTGTGAGGCAGAATAGTATTATTGTGTGCATTTTACAGGTGAGGAAACAGAAGTTACTTATCAAGGAAAAAGTAGTTAATCTATCTCATTCCATACCTTCAGAGGAACATTGCTGATTCAAAGGAAGTTAGGTAATTCTATTGGCTAAATTAAAACTCTTTTATATAATAGAGTGTATATACACCACAAATGTTTTCCCGATGCTATTGTCTAGGATTCCAAATAAAGGTTTTCATAACCACATAATATTATGCCTTGTGAATGGGGTGTATTTAAAACTTTCACTTATTTTTGGATATAGGGTATAGAATTCAAATGACTAATTAAGGAGATTTACTTGCATGTTAATTATAGTTTAGAAAAAAAACTCTTTGAATGTTGGTTAAGAGTGTGATATTTGAAAGTGTGAACTCTGTATGAAATAGTAGAATTTCATACTCTTTTGCTTAATTTTTCCATCTAAAAATGTTCAGCATTATGTAAATTTAGAAAAATACAAAAAGTGGGAAGAAAAGAATGAGTTTATCCATTGTCCCATACCTAGTGCAACTTTTGTTAACAGCTTAATACTTCGTCTCAGTATTTTTCTTAAGCATAGGCTTTTTTTTAAAGTATGTAAATACCAGCTAGCCCAAAGTACCCGTAAAGCATGATTTGTCATCTTGTTTTCTCAACTTAGGAGGTCTCCTCATGTAACTTGAATTACATTAATGTTTGGTAGCCTCATTAACAAAATAATTCATGCTTAGAGCTTGAAGACGCCTCAGACTCTGAAGTATTTTTTCTTTTTTAGGATGTGTTGCTTTTCATCATTTCCCCCACCTGTACCTGTGTCATTGTATTTTTGAGTGTATTTGAGTTAAGATTTTGAGTTAATAAGTGAGATAACAATTTTTCAAAAGTATGTAAATATAATTTTTATCCCTTTATTTGGCTTGACATTGTAACATGAGCATTTTCTCATACTATTACCTAGGATTCTAAATAAAAATTTTACTAATCACACAATTTTCTGCCTAGTGAGTGGGTTACATTTTACTTAGACTTTCCCTTATTTTTGGGTATAGGTTGTTTCAAATTATTATTTATTATTGCCATTTTATCTCTTTTTTCTTTTTCTTTTTAAATTATAAAAGTAATTATGTTCATGTTAAAAATTCAAATATGGAAAGGTATAAAGTGGGAAGTAAAATATCCCACAGTGAAGAGTTTCTTGGCTATTTTTCTAGATTTTTTCAATGCATATGTAAGCACATTTATATCTATCTTTATTTTACATAAATGGGATCCACAACCTACTTTTTTGATTTTACTCTTTTAAGTAATACTAAGGTAAATATATTTGCACATAAATTCTTTTTGTGTTTCTGATTATTTCCTTAAGACAGATTTCTAGAAGTGGAGCTGGGTCAAAAGTGATACACACTTTGAAGGCTCTTAATAAATATTGCCAAATTTAAAACATAGGTGTTTTAGAGAGAGTATGCTAATATCATCAAACTATGATCATGCTATGTTTATAACTTCTACAAACTTTAGGGAAACATGATGTGCCAATATCCTAAAACCTTTTTATTAATATAAAGGCCTAATCATTTATGATATAAGTAGATAAATGTATAATATAGGGATGGGTATATCACATTTATATCCATATGTATTATGGATATGACATATTTACATATATATTTGTGCCTATATAATATGTATGTTTGCACACACTAAATTTGTTTAATCAGGGTAGGTCTAGTCATTTTCCCTTACAATAGATTTCAACCTACCATTTTAGATTTAGCATTGTTATTCTTTTTTTTTTTTTTTATTTCAGCTCATCATGGGGGTACATAAGTTCAGGTCATATACATTGTCCATGTCCCGCCCATCCCCCCGAGTCAGAGTCCCAAGCGCGTCCGTTCTCATTCTCCAGACAGTGCGCCTGGCACTCATCATGTAGTCATACCTCCATCCCCTCCCCCCGCCACCTCCCTGGGTCTGCACCTTCAAGCATGACCATTCCCCAGAGGGTGTGCAACGCACTCGTCATGTAGGCATACACCCATCCCCTCCCCCCACCCCCCATCCCAGTCTGATATCCAATTGGTATCCTTCCCTGACGTACATTTAGGTGATGATCAGGGAAACCAGTTTTCTGGTGAGTACATGTGATGCTTGTTTTTCCATTCTTTGGATACTTCACTTAATATAATGGGTTCCAGCTCTCTCCAGGAGAACCAAAGAGATGTCGTATCATCGTTATTTCTTATAGCTGAGTAGTACTCCATGGTATACACATACCACAGTTTACTAATCCATTCGTGGATTGATGGGCACTTGGGTTGTTTCCACATCTTTGCGATTGTGAATTGTGCTGCTATAAACATTCGGGTACAGGTGTCTTTGTTAAAAAATGACTTTTGTTCTTCTGGGTATATGCCCAATAATGGGATTGCTGGATCGAATGGTAGGTCTACTTGAATCTGTTTAAGGTATGTCCATATTGCTTTCCATAGGGGTTGCACTAGTTTGCATTCTCACCAGCAGTGTATGAGTGTTCCTGTCTCTCCGCATCCACGCCAACATGTGTTGTTTTGGGATTTTTTGATAAAGGCCATTCTCACCGGAGTTAAGTGGTATCTCATTGTGGTTTTGATTTGCATTTCCCTGATGATTAGGGATGCTGAGCATTGTTATTCTTATTGATATTAGTTAGAATTACCTTTTTCAGTGTCATTTTTTAAGGTTATAATTTGGTTTAAAAATAAGTTATGTTTGAACCTTAGTTTAATCTTTACCCAATTTTTAATTTGTTTTAATATAAGAACCAATTGTAAATGTATTTTAAAATAAAAATAGCCTTTTTCTCTGATTATTCAAGAAATGAATGCCAATACATGTAAAAAAATTCAGACAATATGGAAAGAAATAGAGAAAAAAGAGAAAGTCACTTATAATCTCAACACTCATCAATAACATTTTGTTGTATGTCATTTCTCTTTCTTTTATGCATATGTTTACATACTTGTATATATTGCTCTCATATATATCTCAATATGAATGTTATTATGAACAACACTCAGTAACATTTTGCTGTATATCCTTTTTTGTATTCATATGCATATGTACTCATACAATTTATTTGTTTTTAATAGGCTGTGGATACCATTCTTATTGATAAATATGGATATATGGCACAATTATAATAACCACATTGTACTCTATCTTGTGTTTGAACTTTAGTCATTCCCATATTGGTGAACCTTTGGTTGTTTCTAGCTACTTTATTTTTTATTTTTTTTAGAGACAAGATCCCACTCTGTCATCCAGGCTGGATTGCAGTGGTGTGATCATAGCTCCCTGTAACCTTGAACTCCTGGGCTCAAGCGATCCTCCTGCCTCTGCTTCCTGAGTAGCTAGGACTGCAGCACCATGGCTCTCGGTTAAGCTGCTTTTTATTCTAAACAACACCACCTCAGTAAACATTTTGTATGAGTGCCTTTATCCATGTGCCCAAGAATTTCTTTAGGATAAAATAGAATTTTTGTATCAAAGGCCATGTACATTTAAAATTTGGATATATTAGAAAGAAGGTCTTTTACTTTTTATTTACTCGTTTCCAAATTGTATAAATTTTTGTTATGAATGATATAGGGAATTTAAAATTGTCAAATTGTCTTCCAGAAAGGTTGTGCTATGTTGTATTTTCACCAGTGAATAAGAGTGCCCATTTCCTTATGCTCATGAACATTAAATTTTAACAATATTTAAATCTTTGCCAAAATATTATCTTGTATTGAGATATGTATTGTTATATTACTTAGCATTTTTAAAATTAATTGTGATATTGAATACATTTTTTAGCTTATTTGCTTTTCTGTTTTCTCATTTGTAAATATTTTTGTTTTTTAATTTTTATTTTATTGATTTTCTTTTATATTGTAATTTTTTTAGAGGGACTGGTTCTTTATTTCAAAAAGATACTTGTCAATATCCAGTATTTAAACAGTTGCACTATTGGTTTCTCTTTGTTCCAATTGGCCCCAAAGAGAAAACACCAAGGGAGAGTACATTTTAAGCCAATAAACTGCAGGACGTAAACCTAACAGACCTCACAAAAACCTCACCAAAAGTGAGGATTGGGCAGGGAAAGAAACTTCAAAAGATCAGCATGCTGCCAGCCCACAGACTGTAGAGAGCTCTCATAGTCAGATGGTGTGGCCAGGGAACCCAAACCCAGAGAAGCTAAGTTTCAAAATAATATAAAATTTGAAAAGTTTTGTACGTTAAGTTATTCAAGATTTCTCCAGCGCTGACTGATACAAAGCACAATAAGATTGTACTTTTGGAGAAAACAGCTTCAGACCCAGAAAAGGGTAATGAGATGAGTTTCATATGGCTAAATCAGTAGGAAAAACATAATTTTATTTCTTTCTTTCAAGGAGTCAGGAGAGCAATTAAGTGGTCAACTCAACATAAAGGGCGTATGATCCATTCTGTGAGTGTTTGGGAAGAGAGTGCAGGTAGGGCAAAACTTTGGTCTCAGAGGTCTCACCATCTTAATTTTGTTGCTTCTAATGAAAAAATAAAAACAGAGTTGTCCAAAGATACCTTAAAGCTGAAAACCTGAACAGCATGTTTTTGTTGGTTTTTTTTTTTTTGGCTAACTCCTCCTACAATTACCTTTCTGGTTTGGCTGGTACTTTGTACAAAGCAATGAGGTTTCCCAAAGTGAAGTCTTTCCCTGTGCTCTGGTTCTCAGGAAAGCAGGCTCATAACTTTCCGTTCTCTATGGAGAGGGCAATATGCATATCTTCCAAAAGTGAGAAAGAGATTAGACTGCTGCTTCAGAGCTGTGGAATTATTTGGAATGTTTTACAAATGGTTGCTACAACAACAAAAAAGGTAATTACAAAATGTGTACATCACAACATGCTTTTAAGGACATTTTGCATTGTGCTCACATTCCCTTAAATGTTCCCAGAGGTGTTCAGCCTCTAGCTCAGCTGGAATCTCTGGGAAGACAGAGCAGACTTTGGCAAAAAAGTCTGTGTGTGTGTGTTGGGGTGGGGGTGGGGAGTGCCGGCATTGGAGGAGGTGGCAAAAGGTGAAAGCAGGCTTCCAGTTAAAGATCATCCCTCAGTCTAAAGGTCAGCTTTGGGCAGGCTGGCCTTAGGTGAAGTCCAGGTCAGAGGGAGGAGCAGCAGCAGGTCTGGCCGGGGGTGCTCCACATCTCATTCAGGTCAAGCAGAGTGTGGTCTAGCAACCTTTGTGTACAGAAGTGCTCCTCTCGGGTGCATTTCAGTTTGTCTTCTAAATCATTAATTGTCTTTTCCAGCTTGGCTACCGAGCTGTCGGCAAACTCAGCATGGGTCTCTGCCTTCTTGGGTTTATCAATAAGAATCTTTATCTCTTCCTCATATTTGTCGTTTTTTGAGACTACTTTTCTTCAGCAGCATTCAGACACTTCAGGTTCTAGCCCATCAGTCTGATATGCTCATCCATCTCTCCACAACAGGATGCTGCCACATCAGCTGGTTCCCCTGTGTGTTCCAAGTTCTCCTTCAATGACCACCAACTTCTGAGCCACTTCTTCATACTTGTCTTCCTATTCTGCAATGTGCTTAGTTTCTTTGAGTTGGATTCCCTGGAATTCCATCTTTTCTTTATCTTTTATGGCACGGTTTTCAATAATCTTCATACCACTTGCACGATCATCAGTAGCTTTTTCTGCTTCCTATAGCCTTAAGGCAGTGGCTAGGTGCTCCTGAGCATGGTCCAGCTCCTTTTCAACTACCTGGGTCCTATGGTTCAAAGGCCACCTCAAGCTGAGGGGCCTGCCTTTCTCCCACCACTTCCCGATGCAGGCGCTGGGCTCTCTGCATCACCAGCCTGCTTCTGCAAAACCTGAATCTCGCACTTCACTGCCTTGATAGTGGTGATTCCAGCCAGGGTGCCCACCCAGCTTCTGACTCAAACTCTCATTCCTGCCTCCTTTGCTGGGCATGACAACTATTTCTTACCCTATTTTCTGTTTTTTTTTTTAATTGCTTTATTGGAGCTGTTAGTATTCCTTTTAGTCACTTTGTGCCAAATATAAATATACTTTTGCAATTTATCTTTTACTTCATTGTCTTTTTTAAACAGATGTTTAAAACTTTTAACGTAGCAATTTTATTAATATTTCCTTGTTTTAATGTCATGCTTAGAAAGATGTTTCTTGCCTCAAGATTATACGAATAGTCATTTGGATTTTCTTGAAGATTGCATATGTTTTCAGTTTTTCCATTAAAAATTTCCTCTGGAATTTTAGTGTGAAGTGAGATGTGGAGATTCAATTATTTTTTTCTAAATGTCTACTCATTCCCAGCACCATTTATTGAATAGTTCATCTTTCTCTACTGACTTAAAGTGTCATTTATATCATACTCTAAATTCTTCTTTACACTGTCATCTATTTCTAGATTTTCTGTTGCCCATTGATCTGCCAGTTTATTCATGTGCCAATAATATACTGTTTTAATTTTTGTACTTTTATAATATTTACAACTTTTAAACCTAAAATTTATTTAGATTTATTATTAGAAAGTAAACATTTAATTTTTGAAATCATCTCAAATTTATGTTGTTTATTTATAAATAAAATAACATCCTGATGTTAGAATATTTCTTTTAAGTTTTATGCTTTTGTATTGTGTGTGTAATACATGTAGTACATATTTTCATTTTCTTTTTTAGAAGAAAGACTCCTTTGTCCAGTAAAATTGTTCTGGGAAGCTACTCTGAGATAGAAGATGCAAGAAGGAGGCTTTGAATTATGGGCCATGTGAGCTTGGCATAGTATCTATCCCAAGAACTATAGTGGTTGAAGGGTAGGGGTAGGATCAGTGGACAGAGATGGTGGGATTTAGAATCTCTTAAAAGCAACTCACTTAGCATAAGAATCAATGGTTTTTGAAAGGGCTTGGGTCTGAAAACTACTTAAACGAAACATAGAAAGTACACTATGTTTGAAACCAGAGTTGTGAGTTTGAGTGCTGACTATGCCACTTAATATTTTTGTGAATATTTAATCCCACTGAATTTCAAATTTCAAAAATGAGGAGAGTAATCTCTTCACAAGTAATTGTGAGGCTTCAGTGAAGAAATAAATATCAACTGAACAATACTTGGCCTATAGAATTTGCTTACTAATGGCTTGTTGTCTTCTTATTGTGGAATTCTGCAGAAACAGGATTGATAGTGATGAAATTTAGGGCTGGGACTTGAATATTGGAGAGCTCTATGCTTTCCTTATCACGTCACATTAAAAAAGGCAGTGGTTTTTGTCCCAGTGCTGGCATTAGAGTAGTAATATAGGGAAATGAGAATTATGTAGCATGTAGCAGGGTATTTTTCCTGTGTATATCTACACACACATACACAAACACATACAAACACACACACATACAAACACACATACACTGCTTCATCAAATCTTGTGTGTGTGTGGGTGTTCAGAAAAAGAAAGTCAAATTAGGAAAATTCCAGGACAAGAATATATAGGAATTGGTAGTTGTTTGGGGCTTGGGGAGATGGGAAAGTGCTGGCACTGGAGAAATATATTTAAAATCTAGGTATTTAACCTGTTTCCATTTTACAAAGTATCTTTTGTCAAATGAGTTAAGTGCAAGAACAAAGTATAAACTAATATTTTATGAGAGAAGTGAATGCTGAAGTTCCCATTTTACAGATGAGGTAACTGGAGACATTTATTTTCCTCATGAAGTGGACATAAGTCTAGTAATTGGAAACTTTGACTTAAAATGAAAGCTCTGTCACCAACTTGTCATGTGGTCCTGAGTGAATTATGTGTTTATTTCCTTGCCTGTAAACTTGAGCATATCTCATTCTGCTATCCCTGATATTTTTCACTTAGGACATGAGGCAATCTCTGAGGCCAGGCCAGATCTTGTCTACACTTTAAAGTGAAATCTTTAAATTTATGCAGAAGATTCACAGGATAAGCAGGATCTCTCCACTTGATGCTCTTTGTTTCTTTGTTTTTGAGAGTGAGCAAAAGACCTAATTATGGATGGGAAGGATTAATTCGTACAACCAAGCTCCCAGTAGGTCTGAAGTGTTTATGTGTTGAATGTGACGATGTGGCAGCATTGCCAAGGACACAGCTCTAGGGTCTTGTACCCTTCATGCACTCTTCTTTAACAAGTGGATGAATATACTAGCCACCACATCATCTGTGTAATTTGTGACTTGGGCACATTTCAGTTGAGTCCCAAGGAAAAGACAAAAAGGAAAATATATTTACTAATGGAAGGCAAACTCCATCTAGGAAGCATTTTCATATGTCTAATCCTCATATAAACCTTGGGAGTTAAATGGTAATATCCTGATATGTAAAAGCATTTTCTTTGTTTTAAAACAAGAAATTATATAGTTTTATAATTTGCTTTCTTCATCTCACATGTTTCACACAAACCTGTAATTATTTGTCTTCTTCAGTAGACTATGAACTCCTTGAAGTCACCAACTCTACTTCATTTATTTCAGTTCTTCTGGGGCTTAACACAGTGCCTGGCACAAGCAAACATTTAGTAAATGATGAGTAACTATGATTTAATCTAGGAATTAGGACTCTTAGGTAATTAGCCCAAAGCTACGAAATTTTTATTTTTCTCTTCTTTTAGCACATCTTACACTTTTAATTTCTATCATAATTGAAAAATGCTTAAAAAATATAAAGTGCCACATACATGTAAGTTCAGACCATGTTGACTCTCTGCATTCACATAAGTTGTTCTGGTCTGTATCCAGTTGATAACGCAGCTGTTATTTTTATAATCGTCTAAGTACATATTTGCACAACAGGCGGTGTCAACTCATCTAAGTTACTTGCTGTTATTTGCCTGATACTTTAAATTACAGAACTCCATTACTCAAGTCATTATTTGTGGTTAAGAGGGAGTGGTACTGAGAGTGGTAACAAGACAAGTTTCTTAAAATGAAGATCAAAATTGACCTTCTTTACCTGTCTTTAAGTTTATCTTGATTTAACTGCCTAGAGCAAGTACAAAGGACAACCCTGCCTCATTTCTTTCTATTAGTTTACTCTATAGAAAATAGTAGATTGATTAAAAAGATGTATGGGCTTAAATATTAGTAATTATTTGCAAGATTTTGTTAAATGATGGCTTTAAAATGTTATGCCACTCTACTTTTACTCTATTTTGTGAGCAGAACTCAGGGAGAGAAAACTCAGTAAGGGTAGGAATCTTCTCTTTCTGGGTATGATAATGCACTGCAAATGTGCGAGTATTAAGATTAAATTTTTAAGCCAAATTCCATCTATGTCTAGTTTCTAATACTTCCTTACATTTAATAAAATATTTTATTTTATTTGTAAAAAACAAGAACTCCAAAATTATTGAGAATCTTTTCAGTAAAAGATTTTATAGTGACAAAATATTTATTTTTCCACAAACGTTTTTGTGAGCTTACCCATATTTAATACAGTTGCTTTTTAGCTTAGCAGTGCTTGAATTTTGGTGTGCTAAGAATTACCTGGGAACTATGCTTAAAAAATAGGTTCCTGGGCCATCCTTTCAGAATCAATCAGTCTGGGTGGGGTCTTAATAATATTTTTAAAAATTTTATTTTAATAAGCACTCCAGGTGCTTCTGATATAGGTAGTCTGAGGATTATGTTTTGATAATCACTTTATTCTCCAGTCCTGCTTACACATGACCTCTTTCACTGCCTTTTGTTATTAAGCTGATATCATATATGCCTGAAATTAGACAGGCTGTAAGAAAAAAAGATACTAAAAACACAATAGTAGCTGTTATTTCAAAGAAGTATATTTTGATAAGAAAAGTAAGAGGCATGAAGGAAGGGATAAAGGAGAGCATATTTATTGAGTGAAAAGTTACAATATATATTCCAAAATTCTTTTTGACCCCCTGCCAAATTTTTATTTGATTTTCTGGTCAAGTTGCCTTGATGCCTTATGTTGTATTTATGGAGTATATGGAATTTTTCTGTAGTGAAGACCTCAAAATACAAGAGTTTGGGGGATTAAGTCATGTGGGGATTCTGCATACATACACCTTTTGAAGTTTGTGGTCTATATTTTGATGTTGGTTCATAGTGATAAACTGCCTTTATAAAGTAAGGACATGCTGTCTTCTAAATAATCTCATTCACTTTTTTCATATAGATGCTATTTTTATACTGACCATCTTTTCCACTGATAGTTCTTGTTGAATTGTTTGTTATTTCAGGAGAACAGTAAAGTGTTGGCCGTTGTGAAAATGTGTCAAACTTACGCAATTCTATCTCTAATTTACAATTTAGCTACACATGTTGGCAGAGGTGTACTGGTGGGCCTAGGAAAGGCAACATTAATTCCTCCTCTCCTGACCCAGAAATACCTTCATCCTGACCATCTGTAATTTATTAAAGCAGGCTTAGGAAATGTTACAGTAAAGTGTAAGGGTATTCCTCCTACTGGGTGTGGATATTATAAAATTGTGGAATCTTAAGAGTGGTGGTTGTGACTTTAAAAGAGAACTGTATCACAGTTCCTGAATACCAGTCTATAGCCAGGCCAGCTGTAACAATCACCTGCAGAGCTTTTAAAAATGGAAACTCCTGGCCCTCTCAAGAAGATTCTGGTTTAGTCCAGAGTGAGTCCCAGAAATTTGAATTTTATAAAAGCTTTCTAGGTGATTACATAATCAGCTAAGTTTTGGTACAGCTTTCAACTTACAACTCAGTGTAAGAATTCTTTCTACAACATTCCTGCCAGAGTCATCCAGTCTCAACTTTGACAACTCCTGTTTTGTGAGGCAACTTATTTCATTGCTTTTAAAGATTTTTCTTGGCCTGAATTAAAATCTATTATTTGTAATTTCCACCTACTAGTATTGTTCTTTCTTTTGGAAAGAGGAAAGAGAAACTTTCAGTCAGCATTTACCATATTTCACTTGCTGTGCTTGGTATTGTTACCTCTTCTTTGTGTGCTTGAAAATATTGAAGTAGGTAATTTCCTTAGCTGCAACATGGAGCATCAGAGTAGATCAGCAGTTTTCAAAATGTGGTCTATGGATGCTGGGGACCCCTGAGACCATTTAAGGGAATGTGCAGTCAAAAATATTTTCATCATAATGTGAAGTTGTTATTTGCAGTTTTCTTTTCCTTTTCTCCTCTCCTCTCCTCCCCTCCCCTCCTCGCCCCCTCTCCTTTCCTTTCTTCTTCTTTTTTGAGACCAGATCTCACTCTGTTGCCTGGGCTAGAGTGCAGTGGCATCAGCATAGCTTACTGCAACCTCAAACTCCTGGGGTCAAGCAATCCTCCTGCCTCAGCATCCTGAGTACCTGGGGCTAATAGATGTATGCCACCACACCTGGCCAAATTTTCTTCCTTCCCCCCTCCCTCCCTCCCTCCCTCCCTCCCTCTCTTCCTTCCTTCCTTCCTTCCTTCCTTCCTTCCTTCCTTCCTTCCTTCCTTCCTTCCTTCCACTCTCTCTCTCTTTCTCTCTTTCTTTTCTTGTTTTTTTGTAGAGACGGGAGTCTCACTATGTTGCTCAGGCTGGTCTCGAGAGATCCTCCCACATTGGCCTTCCAAAGTGCTAGGATTTATTTGCCTTTTTCAATGTATTGACATTTGCACAGAGGATGCAAAGCATTTTTGGGTAATACTACTGATGCCTTAGCGCAAATCAAGGCAGTGGCACCAGGTTGTATTAGTCATTGAATTCTTATCCTTACCACTTACAGAACAAAGAAATAAGAAGCCAGTTTCTCTTAAGAATGTTGTAGATGAAACAGCAAAAATTATTAATTTTATTAACTATTTACCATTGAGCAATCTTTTTAATTCTCTATGTGGTGAAATAGGAAATATGCATAAAACACTTATGCTATATACCCAACTATGGTTGGTTATCTTGAAGAAAATCACTTGTGTGATTGAGTTGAACTAAGTACTTTTTTCATAGAGCACCATTTTTTTAGTTGAAAGAATGACTAATAAACATACAATGGTTATTTAGAGCCGGGTACTTGGCAGACATAGTCTCCAAAATGCATAAAGTGAGCTTTTCCATTTTAAGAAAAGCAACGGACACTTTTTTTTTTAATCAATAAAATTGAACTTTCAAGAGAAAATTGGTAGTTTGGAAAGCTCGAGTTCACCACCATAAGCCTGATGGCTTTCCGATACTTAAAAACTTTTCTGATAAGATTGGTGGTGGTATTAGAAATGTGGTTTTAAAAAATATTGTATAATAAAATGTGTCAACATTTTAAAAGTCTGCATAATTCAGTGAACCAATATTTCTCAAATGAACTAATGCATGATGTTACAAAATCATGCATGGCTAAGAGATCCATTTGAAGGCTACTGGATTTTAAAGTGACAGAATGCAAAATGTTTATTGATACCCAGGTTTTAGATTCCATATTGCAATTAATGTTTGAGAAATTATCACTTGTCAAATATTGATATAGTATCAAAGAAGAATAGCCACAATTATCCAAAAATGCTATTAAAACACCTTGCGTCTTTTCAACTATGTATCTGTGTGAAAATAGATACTTTTCACATACATCCATCAAACCAACATGTCACAACAGATTCAGTGTGATAGCACTTGTGAGAATCTAGCTGTCTTTTTCTAAACCAGGCATTTAAGAGATTTGCAAAAATGTAAAACAATGCCAGTTTTCTCTCTAATGTTTTGTTTTGGGAAATAAGCTTATATTTCGTAAAATATGTTATGTTACCATGTAATAGGTTTATTATTATTTTACATGAATTAATAACTATTTAAAATTTTTGAAGTTTTCCTTTCTAACATAATAGATATTGATAAATGTAATGATAGCTCTTTGGAACTCACAATAATTTTTACAAATGTAAGAGTCCTGAGACCAGAGTTTGAGAACCACTGGACTACATCATCTCTAAATTCATTTCAACTACCATCTTTAGAACATGGAGCCATTCTAATGTAACATAGTGCCTATAAAGTTTCTTAGCCGTTTTCCTCTCAATGCTTTGTCAATGTCCCTTCCAGATTGTGGCCCTCAATACTGAAATAATATTGAAGATGTAGGTTAAGCAGCATAGAATACATGAATAGGCTACTCTGAGTTGGCTTCAATAATAATTATCTTTGGAGATCTATAAGAATAGATGAAATTCCTATTTCTTTAAGGAAGCAATTTCTTCTAGAAAAGCAGAATGGTGGGCTAGGGAGCATCTTAAGTTGTTTTTTTTTGCTACCTCTCAAATACTCTTACCTTTTGCATTAGAAGATATAAATACTAATGACTAAAGCCTCATTTTCTATTCACTATTGTGATGTTCTTAATTATTAGCAATTGCATTTTAAAAAAAATTGGGCATTATCTTGATATCAGTCCCACTAAAAGTCAAATTTCACATTTTGTTTTTTATAGTTAATTCAAATTCTGCATAATTAAATATAATTATTAAGAAGAAAAGGAAAGCTAAGCATTATGGAGTTCAAGAAACATGGGTTTAGCCTAGGAAAACTATAAACAGAAAAAGTGATAATAATAGTAAAGAGGTTTTTAAAAATTTTTTAAACTGATGTAGCTTTGGGGCAAATAGCAATAGTTTTAATGCAAAAATTACATCTCCAGGAAAACTCATTTGAATTTGCGTACAGGATATTTCTGATGCCTTTCTAATTTTATTTTGATATATAAAAGACCAGGCATTGATATTTTCCCAAAAGTTAGTTGAGAAAATAAATGCTTTAAAGGCAGTTGTTTTAACTCAGCGGCTCATTGTGTATAACATTATTAAAATTAGTGAATCAATAAATTTTAAAAAGTTATTTAATTCTTAATCAGTTTTAAACATGGAATACTATAATTTAATGTAAAGGTGAATAAAGTCTGTTACAGGTGTTTTTGGTAGCACTTTAGTACTTAAATAATACCTTAGAATCATTGACTCTCAGGGTTGGAAGGTCATTTAATCCAACCACCCATTTGATGCTTGAACCTTCTTGCTAAATCAAATAATAAAGCAAAAAGGAGGGTGGTTTAAAAAAAGAAATAGGTGTGGCTTAGAGACAGAGCTTTAAGCAGATTAAAAATTTAGCTTGAAAGCTTTTAAAGTCTAATTATACAGGGAGGTGGCAGTGTTTTTATTTGCTATTTACCTTTGATCTATTACCTATTTTTGGTAACATGGGACATGCTTTTGTAAAAGTGTTTATGGTTTCTTCATTTGATGTCAGGATCCTTGTTTGAAGTTGCCCTGTAATTTTGAGAGTTTTTAAAAAACTATTAATAATATTAATATTTGGCTTTTGCTCTCAGACTAATAGCAAGTTACCCCAGATTTGGCTGATTTCTTTTGAATGTATAAGTGATATACTGAATTTTAGAAGTAGCTTTCTTATTTTGGGGCACATTAGACATGTTAAGTATAAAAAAATTTAAATAACATCAAATAATAACAAGGAGAAAGTGAAGAACCTATAGCTCACTGCTTAATGTTAACATTTTTGTTAAATTGTACTTTGTGAAACTTGCATTTATATATTTTTCACATATGTACACATATATATTTGATTTTTTATAAATTGATTGGCTTCTATTATACATGTATTTTTTAAATTCAACAATATATTGTGAACAATATATTTTTATGTCAGTAAGTATAGATTTATATCATAATTTTTAATAGTTACATAACAGTGTTATATATATGTACCATAATTTTCTTATCCAATCAATAAGTTATTTCCAATATTGGCTATTATAAAAATACTATTATTATATAAAGATAAAGATATATTACATTATGTATCTTTTATCATTTTTGTGATTACTTATTTAGGATAATTTTTGTAAGTATTATTGTAAACTCAAAGATATGGACATAAAAAATTTTAATATTTACTGTCAAATTGCTATTCAGAAAAATGGTACACAATTTATAATCCTATCAATGGTACCTGAGAGTGCTTATTTTTCTATACCTTCACAAGTTTTTGTCCATTTTATAAAATATTTTGCCAATATTGTAGATGAAACTATTTCATTTGCATTTCTGTGATTATTCAGGAGATTGTACACATTTTTATGTTTTTGGACATTTGTATTTCTTCATTTGTAGATTCTTTATATTCCTTGTGCATTTTTATATTGAAGTGTTTGTAGCAATGCATTTTTTATTTGGCAAATTAAGAATGTGTAACCTATTTGATGACTCAATCAATAGTATGGAGCATGTCACCACCATGGTTAGATGTAATAGTCTGTGGCCCAGGTTGGATTATTAATTTTTTAATTTAAATTTTTATGTTCTTACTGTCCAGAAAAATCCCTAACCTTTGGTCACAATTTGCTGAATGAATGAGTGAATGAATGAAAAAATAGAGGACTAGAACAATCCTTGGGTGATTGTGTGTTCTGAAGATTCATTTTACTAAACAGATTTGAGATTTTCCATAATAGATAATGATTTGCTCTGGCATTTCTTTCTCTATCTACTCATTTTATGCTGCCCTCATGACCAAATCAACCACTTTTATATTTGGAAATGTCTTCTTCAGCCTAAACTTTTCTAGTTCTTAAGGACTTCAAGTTGTGTGTATTAATTCTTGGCTCTTTGCCCATCATAAAATGTTGCTTGTTTGTTACTAAATTCTCTGCATGAGGAAGTGTACATTAAAGTTATTTTTTTTCTTTTATAATAATGAACTCTGTGACCTTAGGAACTTACTCTTTTTTGATTCTTTGCGCTAAACTTTACCAGTAGTGCAAATCAGTTGATAACGTGATTCAGAGTTGCTTTTAACATAAGTAGCAGAATTGCACTGATATGTAACAAATGAGATTTATTGACTTTGTATTGGTATATATTAAAATATTATTTGCCTTGAATGTCTGGAATCTAACTTGTTCCAAAATTAGAGATGTTTCTGGAGTTAGAGATCTTAATTCCTAAAGAGTTCATTGATAAAAAAATTAGATCTGTGTTAGTTGCAATATTTACTGGTTACATTTTCTTTTATCCTTCCATTGTTTACATGTGAATGAAGAAATGGGATGTATTATGTATCTTGCATAATTCCAATTCATGCTTTCAAAAGAATAGTTGCCAGAAAAGCAAGGTGTGATGTTTTAAAAAAATGTATAAATACTAAAAGCCCTTTTAGATTCTTCCAAGGTTTAGGCTTTTGGGTATATAGCATTTGCTATAGATTTATTTTGTGGGTACCTTCTTTGTAAAGAAATTGTAATTTATAACTCAGAGGAGGATAAAATGTGAAGTGCTTATATCAGAACTAGTACTCTTTGCTAGTTTGGGATAGTACACATAGTGTGTCTGAGTAGGGTTGTTTGGTGTTCTAGATAAAATTACTCTCCTGGATCCCCAAACAATAGAAAGCTGAGAGGAAGAAAAGGGTGTAATGCTGAAAATTAATGATAGAACTACCCTCCCCTGGCCAGACTCTCCTGTACTTTTTGCACTGGTGGAAGTAGGCATTACAGAGTTGCTGGAAACTGGTGAAGGTGGAGTGGCGAAGGCCTGAGGCACCATTTCCCACAAGGACAGGGAAGTCTAGTGAGAAAGCCTAGCCGTCAATACTTAAAGCTGTCCAATGCCCAGGCCTTTATTATCTATTGACTAGAAAATAGAATAAATTATCTGGATCATTTAGGTAAAAGCATATTTTAGGGGCTGGGGAAGAGCTGAGTTAGATATTTATTTTACATCCCAGCTTAATTTCAAATGCCAATAATCAATCTATTAAGATCATTTGTGCTTTAAATGTAAAGTTGGGCATAATGGTTCCTACAAATGATATTGATCAAGATCCATTTTTTTCAGAATGAATTTTATTTAAATGTAGTTAGCTCTAACTAACCTAGATATTCACTGGCTATGTTTACAAAATGCAGGTTGAATCAAACCAATCCCCAGAGCCTAGGAAAGTTTCTGACCTAAATTGGGAACATAAGCTGTATTATTATTTTCAGTTGAATATGCTACACATAGCCATCCTCACATTTTGGAAACAATACAGCCTCTGCAACAAAGTTTCTTTGTTTTAATGGAAATAAAAATGTGGTGTATTTAGACCAAACAATAAAAATAAACTACCAAACTACCCATGAGAGGAAATCATAGATACTTAGAGGCATAAAGTGACTCATTGTGCTAGTTAAAAATTTTATAAGGCTAGTTCTATGTTTTTGAGTTGCATCTGTTACCTCTTCAGCTAGAACTAAAGTGTGTATAAGCAAAAGAATTTTGGACTGAACTGTGGCTTATACAGAATGTCTTGGACACACCATAAGCGTCTAATGAGTTCTATACCTTAGGTAGAACAAAAACTGCATCCTTCTACCTGCAAGGTATTCCTGTTGAATGCATTCAAGATATTCTCTGTGAAGCTAATTCATTTCAAATTGCAGACATAAATTAAACATGTTTTTCAAATGTAACATGTAAACCTTTATTCTCTTTAAATTTTTTTGCCTTTTGTTTTTATGTATTCATACTTTTAAACACCTACTTTACTATTGAAAAGTTTTTAAAAAGCCATAATGGATGGAGATTTTTGTATTCTTAGATGTAGAACAATGAAATAATTGTTTCTTTTGGCATTATCATCTTGGAAAAATTTGTTAGAGTAGATGGGGACAACTGCCTGAGTTAAAAATAGTATGATTTGTAGCCAGAATGTATACTTCTTTAGTAAAACATATAAATGCAATTTACTTATCCTTTTTCATTTCATTTTGTGTCTAAATTTTCAGGTCACTTTCATGAATTCAAAGGCAATTTACCAGTGATTTCTGGGTGCTGGGGCTGATTTCTTGTGCATATTTGTAAGTATTGGTTTATTTATTACTTTTCACATTGTGTAATGAAATAGTTACAGTTTGTAAACAAGGTCTTAATTCCTATTGTGTGTGAATTTTTATTAGTTTGTTTATAAGTTTTTTATAAATTTTTTTTTGTAAGTATTTTTTGTAGGAGGAGTATAGAAAAAAGTATCAGCTGGTGAAAAAAGCATCAGTTTGTTGTAATTTCCAGCAAAATAACACCATACAGAGCCTATTACAATAAGCTTAAAGAATAAATATTTTACTTTTGAGAATAGGGCTCAATTGTAGGAATGAGTTATCTTAAACCGTCTAGTCTATATACACTTGAATAATTTACCCTGATAACTTCTGACAGTCTTCTGGTTGTCTCGACCTGAAAAGTACCTGTGCCTCTAGAAAAGATATGAGATGATACAGAATACAAAGAGCTCTCAGTACACAAGGAGATTATGTACAGGCATACTTTTTTATTGCACTTTGCTTTGTTGCACTTTGCAGATGTGTTTTTTACAAATTAAGGATCTGTGGTAACCCAATATTGGGCATGTCTGTTGGCACCATTTTTCCAACAGCATGTGCTCACTTAATGTCTCTCTGTCACATTTGGGTACTTCTCACAATATTTTGAACTTTTTCATTATTATTATATCTTTTATGATGATCTATGATCAGTGATCTTTGATGTTACAATTGTAATTGTTTTGGGATGCCACCAACCACACCTATATAAGATGGTAAACTTGTGTGTTTTGTGTGTGTTCTGTTTCATCTACTGGCCATTCCCCCATCTCTTTCCCTCTCCTCAAGCCTCCCTATCTCTGAGGCACAACAATATTGAAATTAGCCCAATTAATAACACTACAGTGGCCTTTAAGTAGTCAAGTGAAAGGAAGAGGAGCATATTTCTTATTTTAAATCAAAAGTGAGGAAGGCATGTTGAAAGCAGAGACACGTCAATAGCTAGGCTTCCTGTACCACACAGTTAGCGAAGTTGTGAATGCAAAGGGAAAGTTCTTGAAAGAAATAAAAAGTGCTACTCCAGTGAACACATGAATGATAAGAAAGCAAAACAGCCTTATGGTTGATATGGAGAAAGTTTTAGTGATCTGGATAGAAGATCAAATCAGGCATAACATTTCCTTAAAGCAAAGCCTAACCCAGAGCAAGGCCATAACTCTTCAATTCTATGTAGGCTGAAAGAGGTGAGGAAGCTTCAGAACAGTTAGAAACTAGCAGAGATTGGTTTATGAGGTTTAAGGAAAGTAGCTGTTGCTAGAACATAGTGAAAGGTGAAGCAGCAAATGCTGATTTAGAAGTTGCAGCAAATTATCCAGAAGACTTGTCTAACTAAGGTCATTAATAGAAATGGCTACACTACACAACAGATTTTTTTCAGTTGATGAAACAGCCTTGTACAGAAATAAGATGCCATCTAAGACTTTCATAGCTAGAAAGGGGAAATCAATGCTTGGCTTTAAAGATTCAAAGGACAGGCTGACTCTCTTGTTAGGGGCTAATCCAGCTGGTGACTTTAAGTTGAAGCCAATGCTCATTCACTATTCTGAAAATCCTAGGCCCCTTAAGAATTATGCTAAATCTGCTCTGCCTGTGCTCTATAAATGGAACAACAAAGCATAGATGACAGCATATTTGTTTACAGCATGGTTTACTGGATATTTTAAGCCCACTGTTGAGACCTACTGCTCAGGAAAAAGATTCCTTTCAAAATATTACTGCTTATTAATAATGCACTTGGTCACCCAAGACCTCTGATGGAGATGTAGAAGGAAATTAATTTTGCTTTCATGCCTGCTAACACAATATCCATTCTGCAGCCCATAGATCAATGAGTAATTTCAACTTTCAAGTCTTATCATTTAGGAAATACAATTCGTAAGGCTATAACAGCCATAGATACTGATTTCTCTAATGGATCTGGGCAAAGTAGTTTGAAAACCCTCTGGAATGAATTTTACCATTCTATGTGCCATTAAGAACATTTGTGATTCATGGGAGGAGGTTGAAATATCAACACTAACAGGAGTTTGGAAGAAGTTGATTCTGACCCTCATGCATGACTTTGAGCAGTTCAAGCCTTCAGTGGAGGCAGTAACTGCAGATGTGGTGGGAATAGCAAGAGAACTAGAATTAGAAGTGGAGCCAGAAGATCTGGCTGAATTGCTGCAACCTCATGATAAAATTTGAGCAGATGAGGAGTTGCTTCTTATGGATGAACAAAGAGAATAGTTTCTTGAGATGGAATCTACTCCAGGTGTCTATGCTACAAACATTGTTGAAATAACAACAGAAGATTTAGAATATGACATAAACTTAGTTGATAAAGCAGTGACAGCATTTGAGAGGATTGACTCCAACTTTGAAAGAAGTTCTGTGGGTAAAATGCTATCAAAAACAGCATCACATGCCTGTACTAAGGAATCAAAGACTCACTTGGTGAATATATAATGTATATCAACATGGTGGTATTCCTACTTTCTTCCCAATCCCCTAAACACCATTATGTTTTAAGTGGTATTTTGGAGAACAAAGGTACTTTTTTTCAGGGAAGAGAGTAAATTTCAAGAAAAAATATTGAATAAACTTGAAAGATTGGTTAGAGTACTCAAAATTAATTGATAAATATGTATTATGTAGAAGTGATTTAGAGTATGTACCAGGTATTCAAAAATGTCTGTGTGTACACAAGCCCATATTTACATAACTTGAGTTTAAAATGTATTTATACTTGTACGTGTGTAAACCATTGGTATTTAAAAGGCTCTTTTACATTTGATAACAGCAAAGACATAGGAAACTTTTTGTTGATAGTATACTAGGAATTTTTGACAATATATTTCTAGGAAATTACTTGAAATAGATAACGTTATAAATTAGAGTTTAAGTGATTCAGTGTTTAAGCAGAGAGCAGTGAAAATTTATTTAAAACTACTTTTTCTTTCAGTAGTAGTATTGATTGGGATAGATATTTTGAACTATTTAAAAAATAGATGTTCATGTTTAATATTGTTGAATACATAAAGTATTTTAATGCTTTAAGAATGATTAAGTTTATGAAATTATATCAATTTAAATTTTATTATTTTAAGACAATTATTCTGTAAAACACAAAAATGTATAAACTGTATGGTTCATTTGTATTAAATATAAGCTTTTAATTTTTGAGAGGTATCATGGTGAGGATTAGGAAGCAAAGAAGGTGGAGAAAGAAATATAAAGTATCTTTGAAGGGCTGCTGATGAAAATAGAGGATTCTAAGGAGTTGAGCTTATCCTATTAGAAATCTGAGTGAAGGGAAATGATATTGAGCTGTCTAAATCTTATCTTAGTTGCATTATCCTTTCTTTTACCTCCTTTCTTTCTTCATATCATTTAGTCATTCCCTTTAGTAAGTTTTTAGGATTATGAACTTTTTTAAAGTGACAAATAGAATTACCAGCATTTCAATCAAGATGGCCTTGGTTAAAACATAGTTTACATTTCTCATTACCCAAAGGCTCTGTTTCCTGAATTCTTCATGTCTTTCCCCTCACCAAGACACACACAGGATAGCTTTGAATGGAGATGATCCAATTAGCTAGACATTTTCTTGTGACCTAACAAAGGGAAAGGTGAAAATTAGAAGAAGGGACACTGTTGATATAGTTTTTATGTGGTATTTCTGGAGTTCAGCTTAAAAAAACTAAAAACTTTTAGTCAGATTTTATCTAGTCACTTAGACAGAAGTCATGCTAGTTATACAGGCCTAAAGCAATTATTTTCCAGTCTTGATCATTTCCGTTTGCTAATTTAGGGCCTGCACTTTGCTGTTCCTTTGGTCAGTGATCTCAAGTTTTGTTAGGGCCATCTCGTGACTGCAGAACCTTCTTGTTAAAGAAATGTAGCATAATACTATGCCCAAGATAAGTCATAAGAAATTAAGATGGCATACAAAATTCTTGAGTTTCTAGTTCTTTCAATTATTGTGGAAACTGTTCACCATTTATACTGAATGATGAGATAGTTAAAACAATAGACATATTTATCTAGTTAGGCCTAAGAACAAGCAAATAGGTTCAGTGACAATGGCTTCTTTTATGAACCTTAATTTCCATGTCCTGGAACTGCTAATTTGCTACATGATCTAAAGCAGAAAGTTATACCTCATGGCCATGGGAAGGTTTCTTAGTAAGGTGCGCAGAAACCTGTCTGAGATAAGGAAGGTGGGATATTGTTTTGCACATCCATAATGAATGTGCCACACCAAGAGTGTGTGAGAACCGATTGGAATCTTACCTACTCACATCAACTACCTAGGTCAGAAGAGGAAAATACTGAGAAAGAAAATCGCTTTCTTCGTAAGCTGCATCTTATTCCAGTTTTTTAAATTCTTATTAAAAAAATAAAACTACTTTTCTCTTTTTCCTAAGTAGGTATTGTGTAAGAAGACCTTGTTTTGCATGTCAGTATCCCACATTTAATTTTTTTTTATCTCTAATGGAAAAGAATTATATATTTATTATAGAATGTCTTTTTTTCCTTTGGGTAGATGCCTAGTAGTGAATGCATTACATGCAACCAAAATGTTTGTACCCCCATAATATCCTGAATTAAAAAAAAATAATTATGTAATTCTGCCCATTCAGTTTTACCAGGGCAAAAATGATTGGTTAAAAAACAATAACAACAAACCAGAGATAGTTCATTAGGTATCCTGCTTTTTCAGGTTACCCAAACGTTTTTAGTAATTTGATAGTGAATTCCCTTTTATAAAATTCTGTCGCTATTCATGGTCTCCAATAGCAACCTTTTTACTGAGGTCTCTGACAAGGATTTTATTGTCTGATACCAGAAGTGATTATTGTCTAACCCAGGCTTGAGGCAATAATAATAACAACAATAGAATCTTAAGTTGGTGTAACACTTGATCTTGCACACATGAAGTTGGTTGGATTTCATAAAAACTCTGTAGGATGAGTAGGAATTATCTTTATTTTTGCAGAGTAGCAGAATTCAAACCTAGAATTTATTTATAAATTCAGTGTTCTTTCTACAACACCATGCTGTCTTCCCTCAGAGAGTTTTAGCTCTTTTTCTGTTGTTTTTGATCACTATCTTAGTTTTCACTTGGTTTCTGTATAAATATTTTTCAAAAGTTGAGATAGAGTAGGTCAGGGAAGAGATTGTAGAGAGGCTTCTACCACTTACTTTGTTTCTTCATGTTCCTGGAGCATTTGGTTCTCCCTGACATTTTCCTATTCCTCTATTCCAAAACTGCCACATGTCATGCTTCAGCTGAAATTTTTTGAATTGCATAGATTTTTAGGAAACAAACAAAAAGAATCATGAATTCAGGTCTTTGTGGTATTTTAAAACGGGAAGAAATCTGTTTCAAACTGGGCATAGCCCAGACCAAGGCTCTGTCAGTGAGAACATCTGTGATTTTACGGACAAGTAGGTCTAAGTGCGTTATCTTTAAAAAATATTATTCCAAGCTAATCTTGACATAGAGCAGGTAAATAAAAAAGATGAGCTGTGAAAATCCACAAATAGGGCTTGAATGCCATTTTCCATGACAACGGGAGCTGCCCCACGAAAGCATTAATGCTGGGAATGTAAGGAATTTAAAATTGTGCCTTCTCAGTTTTACAGTTGTGTGCTCATGTTAATTAGAGATATACTGACATTTGAAGTATCTACATTAATACACACAGCTACTATACATTTGTGAACTGTGGCCAGAAATCTACTTTAATTGAAAGGAGTTTGCTAATCTGAATGGGTATATCCATTACATTTTAAGCTTTTACGTTTCATATACTAGTGCTCTTAGATACTTGTTCTTTCTGCCCTGTCTACTTTCTGTTTCTAATTTATACCTGAAAGGATAGCCTTCCCCGGCCTATTTTTAATCTTTTAGTGGTGTTTTGGAGCTGTATTGATGGAATTTTGGGAAAAAATGTTTTTAATAGTGTCATTTATTTGCTGTAGTTTTGAATCTCTTTTCCCTCTCTGACTTTCTAAATTGTTGGTTTTTCTTGCAAACCTTTAAAATGGCCTGCCACCAAAATAAGGTAGGATTTAGGTTTATGGAATTTGCTTTGCTGAGTAGTGCAAAAAAGCTACTCTTTATAGTCACACTATGGATTTAGTCAGAAAAGCCCAGTATTCGAGACCTTGATGGGATTTGAATAGTGAAGAGGAATTCTGGTTTTTCCAGTATAGCAGCGTTTCATCTTTCGGTCTTGATGTTAAGCCATGTGTCTCTTAATTTTTGATTCACAAATATGTTTGTGAATCCAAAAACAATAGTTTGATGCCTTCTTGAGGTCATCCTTAGCCCTCAAATTTTTGCTTTGTCTGTCTCACACTTATATGAAGACCTTACATTTATTTTTTGCAAGCTGTATTTCTTATGAATCTGTCTGTCAGGATTTTTAACCTAATTGTTTTGTGTTTGTTGTCTAATGGAACTCCCACACTTACCTTTTGGACCAATCCCTGAATATTACACAAGACCAGTTAGAAAGAAGCTTCCTTTTTGTAGTACCAGCAGAAACTGCTCTCAAAATTTTGTAATGCTCTGGACTTGTTTCATTAAACCATTTTACTGGCACTATTAAACCACTGAGACCTGGGACTATTAAAACTTACTCAGTACTATTATTATTGTTATGGCCTATTTTATCCTTTATTACTTTTTCTTCACTGTACCAAGTTCCTCTGTTCTTTAGTCTTTCATGTTGCTTACTACATATTGTGCCATCACAGCACATTCAGTAATTTCAAGTTAATTGCTCAATTATCAGTGATAGTCATGAAGCATTTGAAACATGCGCAGTGGAAGATTTTAAAAATTTCAAAATAAGTTGGTGTGTCATACTCTTAAATATGAAACATGCCAATATCTGCAGGCATAAAAATACACAGCCTGAGCTAGGCATTTCAGGGAAGGCAAAAACCTACTCTTAAAAAATCAGGGCTTTTGTCTGGCACTGAAGTGTTTCATCTTCACTAATTTCAAACAACATGTCTAAATTTGATCTTGGTTTGCTTTTCAACTCTAAAAATTTGGTTGTGGCTTATAAAGGAAAAGGGAAGTAAAATTGTATTGATTTTGTTTGAATGTTTTACTGGAACCTCTCACAATCACTTATTCACTGTAAAGTGATATTTGATGTGAGGTGGATCCATGTTGGTTTCTGACTACTAAAGAAGTGGAATAATCTCTTTATAATGTTTATTCACTCAGAAGACAGTCCTTTAATTAGAGGACAGTGTTACAGGAAGGTTGGATATTGATGATTTATCGATATTGAAAAAGAAACCTCACAAGAACAATGACACTTTGGGGACTTATTCTGAATCCTACACAATAGTATTCTCAGATGTCTTCAAGGTAACTTACACATTATGATTGTAATTGTTGTAATAATTATTGTAACTCTTTTGGCAACTAGGCAAACTATCATTAAATGTTTGCATTAGTATTCAGTTTGGGATTTTCTCTAAACTAATATAGTGCCAACAGCTCTTTTTTAGATGCTATTATGGTTCTTTCACATTTTATAGTACTGTAGTAAAGCTGAATTTACTGGCTACATTTGAAGGTGGAGTAGAGCTGCACAAGAGTCAACATTAAAGTGATTCAGTGCCCAATGGAGAAAAAAATTCTTCTTAACTTGAGATTGGAAACAATGTGGGGCTTGGGGACAATTTTCTAAGAGCTACTAATAAATTTGAATATTTCCCCAAAAAGCTGCTCTTTGAAATTGTTAACCAAGAAGATAAGCTTAACCATTTTCTAAGTATTCTTACATAACTTTCATTAATATCAAAAGGAATTAAAAGTACATAGAGAAGAGAAAATAAAGCCATTATTTGAGCTGGGTGATGGTCTCAAATATAAAGAAGTGAAAGAGTATCAACAAATGCACTAATTGTGCACAGCTGGTTATTATTTTCTAACATAATGATCTATAAGATGTGAAATATAGTCTGTCTATAAATTCAAGAAAAAATAAAGTCACTGATTACTCAAGTATTTAGCTAGAAATATTTTACTTACTATTTAGTTTATAAAGATTGCTTGAATAATTAACAAAATCTACTTCATTTTGTTGTATGGTTATTTCTACATATCACTTTCAGCGTATAGTTTTATCTGCAGTACATATTTCATGTTATTTTGGAATATTGGTATAAATGATTATCATGTCACCAAATTTTTGCCAGCTTCAAAGCATCAAAATGTGAGTTAAATATTGCCATTAAAGATAAACATTTTGTGCATTCTTTTTCTCTCTTTCTGTGTGTGACCTACGTATTTCTTGCTGGAGGTTTTCAAATATATGGGCGCTTATAGTGTAAAAAAATTAATTTCCAAAGCATCACCTTCTATAGACGACTGGCAAAAGAGACTATCCTTTATGTTTAATCATTAAAAAATTGTCCATATCATATAATGTTTCTTCTTATTATTATTTGCTTAGTACTAAGGGCTTGGCGCAATGCTTACAAGAGAAGAAAAGATGGCCTCTACCCTAAGGGCTTAAAGCTTGATATGTTACTAGAGAGTTTATGTGGGTGGAGTTTTTTGGATACAAACTGTTCTGGAGTTAGCTCTTTCTAGCACACACAGTTTCATATAAACTTAAGTGAATGAATTTATTAATAAAAGCAGATTTTCTATCTTTATTTCACCTCTGGGCTCTTTTATATCTTTGAAGCACACAGTACAACAAAAGGGTATGTTTGACAGTAAATTATTATTTTTCCCTTTTTGATCCTGACATCATAGATAATTAAGCAATAGCATTAATGGAACCCAAGTCTGCACCCCTATAATTGCCTATATTAGGCAAAATATAGATCCTTTTTCTTCTTAAAGCTAAGGCAGGCTGGTGATAAGCCTATGGCTTAGTTTTAATTATTACCACTAGTATTCTGAGTTTCATTGAACAAAATGTAGAAGAAATCTAGATCTATTAATCCTCATGTAAATATTATTATTTCATTATTATGTATATTATAGAATCATCAATTAGAATGGATTTTTTAATTTTAAATTAAAAATTTTTAATTATGGGTACATAATAGTTGTGTATATTTATCGGGTACATGTGATGTTTTGATACAAGCATACAATGAACATTAATCAAATCAGAGTAATTGGCTTATCTATCACCTCAAGCCTCCATCATTGCCTTGTGTAGAATAGATTGTTTTTAAGGTGAGATTGGTCTCACATAATTTGATATCTGATATAGCCATAAGTGCACACTCATTGAATGGCTGACAGCTTTAAGGGATGGAAACATTTGGGCTTTATCCTCATAGAGGCAATATTAGGAAGCCACTGATTATATTGATTCTGTGACTCCCTCTGTTAGAAAGAATTTTCCCCCAGAATTGCAGTCATAAGACAGAAAGCTAAGAGACAATATCTGGGAGAAGTTTCAGAGAGTAAGACATGAAAAATGTGGGTATAAACAAGAGTTGAATATCAGAAAACTTTGAGGGCCTGGAGTTTTTTGAGAAGATATGGTTAAAAAAATGGAAGACATATCTGTCTCTCCAACTTCATTGCAGTAATTGAGAAGAGGAGAAAAAGGGAGAGAAATAAGTGAAACAAGAGATGACTGAAATGGGAGATTTTTGTAGATCACAAAATGGATTTTAGGACTGCTTTTTAAGGTGTGGAAATACTTGTTTGGATCAGACAATGGTAACTTAAAAGGAGTTCTACAGTTTTATTTATTCTAATTTGTTTCAAGTTTATTGATTTCAATTCTATGCCTTTTGAGTACAACTATAGGAATTGTAAAAAATGTGTGCCTTCTTGGTAAAAATCAGTGAGAATAATTTTTCTTTCTCTGGGTAAAGATTAATACAGTGTATATGAAAATAATTATCTATGCATTACACTCTAATATTATATACAGGATTCTTACACATTCTCATTCATTGTAACTCTGACCAGGAAACATCCTTACATGTGCTAGAGCAAAGAATCAGGTAAATTAGGTTTCAAATATGGTATGCGATGTTTCCAGTTTTGGGTATTGGGAAGCTCTTTGGAATCACTTTTCTGCAAAGTGACTTATAATGTAATAAATCTTCCTTTCCCTTCCTTTCTCCTTCCTCTTCCTTTCTCCCCTCCCTTCTTCTGTCCTTTCTTTTTTTTTCACTTAAGAGATAATTTGTTTTTAATTAGTCTGTGTGCTGCTTGCCAAGTTGTAAGATAATACCTAACACATGTCCCTTAAATTGCATGCGGGGTCACCTTTTTGATTAAGAACTGAAGAGTCTCAATTGAGTTTCTTATAAGAACTAAGGGTACTCAAGTATATTTTGTGCATTCAAAGAAACTGAGGAACTTTTAGAATTAGGAATTAGTTTTTCTATTGTGAGGTGATGAAGATAGCATACTTAGAAAGAAATTATAATCTTTATTGGCCCAACAGTTTACTAAACCTGGATTAGGGTTTGTCAAATTTTAAGGCTTGTTGAATGTTTGTTCTCTAAGAACAGGATAGAGAAATAATGGTCTAAAAGGAGAATTTTAAAGTTTTTAGAAAGACCTCCTATAGTGAGGCATTCTGTATAACCATATACTTACAATCATAAGGGAAGTTCTTAGTTGTGTTGCTCTGACTTTTCTTCCACATAAAATGAATTAGTCTCAGTTGTTGATGTCAGTCTTTTTTGAGAATAGTTTGATTTAGGGATAAATATCCCATGGAACCAGAAGGGTAAAGTTTATAAGTTATCTCAAGAATATTGAGCAGGAGATGAAACCCAGATATGCCTGAAAGAAGGTTGTGGATTGGTTAAGGTTGTGATTATATAGAAAACTGGTAGAATGGCAAGCTGTGTGGCAATTTGAAATGTCTAGAGGAAACAGCCTGCCACTCTCCTAAAACAGTACCTACCAGTGCTCCAACACTTCCCAGTTTCTGTGGCAGGCGAGGAATGGGAGGGAATAGGAAGTCAGGGGTCTATATACTTGGCATAGAGCAGTTAACAAAAGACAGCTGTTACTTGTGTTAAGCACCTGCATGTACTAGGCATTATGTTTATTTTTTTCTCATCCTGTTGGAATATTGCAACCATCTTATGCTAATAGTTCTCTCCAGAAATGCAGATGTCATATCCTGGATTTTTAGGCTTCTGTTCCTCCTACACAAAGAGAGTACAATTCTTTCCTTCCTTCTCTGAGATTGACCCTTAATTTAGGTTCTTGTGCTGCTAAATTGACTTTTGGTAATGGACAGAGTGATTATCTTGCCCTGCTGAAATTTTTCCTAGAGGAGAGGTGTGTCACTGTGGAAGAAGTTGGGCTCAGCTGAAGGAGTTCTTAGCCTGGAGGGCTTGGTTTGGTCCTTCAGCAGTGACCTCATTTTTGCCACTTGGTTTTTTTTTCATTGTTGTTGTTGTTGTAAAGAAACTTTGTGTTTTAATTTTTGTTTTTGCATAATGCTATTGATCATTTTCATTTCTTTTTATTCCTGGTGCTATCTTTTAAAAAAGCCTTACTGTGTCTTTCCATTCTGCTTCCCAGGAAAGGAGGAAATGTAAGCATGTTAAGAGTAAATGCAAGGTTTGCACAATCTCATTTGTTTAGGCTTTCAGCAGTGCTCTGTAGCCTTGAAGGCACACACAGTAAAGCTTTGTAGATGTGATTAGGTCAAACATGAAGTGGGTACCTTCTAGATATGTTGAATAGATACATATTTAAATCTGGAAGTCAACTTGAAGTATCCTATATAAACTCCCAAGAGAGGTGAGGCAATAACCATCTTTACCTGAACCAAATTGCAATACTGAAGCTTTGACCACATAGCAATTTATTGTTTGAAATAGCCCGGCCTAAGTTAGTATCATAGTGAGAAGTGATCTGACCCCATTAGAGTCTACAATCTGGATGGTATAATCAATGGTCAATATAATTTCTAACTTGGCCTCTGAAACTATTTGAAGATATGATTGTCTGTTTTCCCAGTTAAGACAAATCCTTTTTTGGTAGCAATGTTTTCTTCCCAGTAGAGTGCTTAGTATCTTTGGAAACTAATAATAATTCAAATCTATAAATACATATTGAGTACTGACTTTATTCAAAGCATAGCTTTAGATGCTGCATTGGAAACAAATGCAAATGTACAAAGTTCCTGCTCTCAAGAAGCTTAGAATCTAGACATAATTATTAAACTCTATTCCTTTTTGTATCCTTAGTCTCTAACCAATTCAATGTATGGCTCAAAGAAGGAATTAATAAATGTTAATTAAGTTACATTGATTATTGCAGAGGAGATGTACACAGCAGAAGGTTCAGAGAATTTAAGGTATATCCCTTTAACAAGAAGGATATTAGGAAGCAGATTTTTTGATGTTCTTTGAGAGTGAGATAGAATTTTGTCAGTGGAATAGGAGCATCTTGGTAGTGAGGGGAATAGCATGAACATGAGTATGGGGCAGATGGGTGGAAGAATTTAAGTATAGGATAGGGAACAATAAGTATAGTTTGACTGAGGTATAGGTATGTATAGGCTAGAAAATTTAGTGTGATCATATCATTGTGGTCCATAATGCTAAGCTAAGGCATTTGGTAGGTCAGAGGGGGCTGTCACAACCAAATAGTCCAGTGGAATAGCAAGAGCTTTGCTTTTAAAATATTAATTCAGCCAATAGTTGATAGAGTTGATTAGAAGAAAAAAAAAAAGACTTGAACTAGAGAAGCAGCTTGTAACGGTGATTGAGCAATTGCAAAAGTTCTGAGCAATTGCAAAAGTTCGAGTAGGAGGTAAAAGGTTTAAACAAGGGATCAGTTAAGACTGGTGGGACTATATATTGAGGGAAGGACAAGGAAAAGGAGTCAAAATGATTCTTACTGCTTTATCCCTGTTCATATTGTTCATCATAGTACTAAATTTGTGAAAAGGCAGAGGGAAATGATCATATTAACAATCTCGTGTCAATCCCCAAATCCCTTTCCAGCTCATTGATTAAATCTCAACAGAAAATTAAGGACTTTTTTCCTTCCTATAGAACACTGGGAAGAAGATGCATTTTTTAAAGCAACGAGAATATCCTTAAAGATAAAATTGCCTTGAGGATTTAGAGGCATAACATAAACACAAAAGATATTAACATTAGGAGCTAAAGTGCATATGCAGGGCCTTGTTGATTTCAGAGTCATAAGTTAAAACTTGGCTACCATGACTGTGAGAAAAGTGAATATACTTGAGATTATGTCATTTTTATCAGGTGGCTTTCACATAGGGATTAGTGCATAGCATCTGTGAGGAATAAAACAGGTGCACACAGAGTTTGGTTACTTTTAAAACTCTGTCAGATAAAGTGAGGACTTATGACTCCCTGGTTATATTGCCACATTCTGTCCTTGTCCACAGAAGATATAGTTGTAGCAAATACTATATTTAAGATACAAGCCTTTTTCTACTTGTCTTTTTCAAGGTAAGAGGGAATCGTGCAGGAAAATATATTCATGTGTGAGAAAAGATACATTGAAATAAAAATAAAAAAACAACAGTTTTTCAAGAAAATGGAACAAAGTCAAGGTGACTTTGTAGGGGATCCTGTCATTTACATTACTTTATCATTCAGACTAACACTAACATTTGTTTATTAATTTATTCATTCATTCTGTAAGAATATGAATTTGGACTCTTGTGGACATAAAGTGAAATTAAATATAGAAAATGAAGAATTAGTCCTTAGGAATTTATAATCTGTTTGTTGGTGGAGATGAGATAAATATTTACGAAAAATAGGAGTGAAAAGGAAACTGAAACAAAACCTAGTAATTATTCCCTGTGAAAGTCTTCGGCTATTGTTTCTTCTTGGGGAGCTAAAGTGGCTGGTCAACTCCATCCTCCACTCAAATGTAAGCACCGTAGCCACCTGACATACTGGGTCTCTTGCCATTGCTTCATCACAGGATGGCCTTTCAAAACCTTTGTGTTTCTTAAAAATCTGTCTCACTTGTGCTTGGTGAGTAGTGCATAAATTGCAGTGCATAATAGTAAAATGCTTTTTGTATGAATTGCAGAAACTCTATCTCCCATATACATTTTATTAAGATTATTTTATGTTAAAAATATTTTTAAAAAATTCAAATAGCCTATGGGAAAGTTAAAATTTATTACCTTTTCACACCTTAGATACATCTATACTTTAAAAATGAAAAACCACAACTTTTTGCGTACCTTCTGTGAATCAGAACTATATTAGATGTTTCTTTCTTTTTTTTTTTTTTTTTGAGACAGAGTCTCGCTCTGTTGCCCGGGCTAGAGTGAGTGCCGTGGCGTCAGCCTAGCTCACAGCAACCTCAAACTCCTGGGCTCAAGCAATCCTACTGCCTCAGCCTCCCGAGTAGCTGGGACTACAGGCATGCGCCACCATGCCCGGCTAATTTTTTCTATATATATTTTTAGTTGGCCAGATAATTTCTTTCTATTTTTAGTAGAGACGGGGGTCTCACTCTTGCTGAGGCTGGTCTCGAACTCCTGAACTCGAGCGATCCACCCGCCTCGGCCTCCCGGAGTGCTAGGATTACAGGCGTGAGCCACCACGCCCGACCTTAGATGTTTCTTATAAGTTTTAAAATATACTGTGTGGGATCCCTGCCACTCCTGGGCTTTGCTGTGTACTAGCTGTGGTCTTAGGCAAATCATATAACCTCTTTGAGCCTTAGCTTTCTCACCTGTAAAGTGAGAACACTACCTATTGCATGGATTTCCTTTTACAGGTTTGTTGAACTATATTTGACATACAGTAAACCACACATATTTAAAGTGTAGAATTTGATAAGTTTTGAGATAGGTATATATCAGTGAAGCCATTTCCACAATCAAGATAATGAAAATACATTTCCATAATTCCCAACAGTTTCTTCAGAACCCCTCACTTCTGCTCCTCCCTGCTTCTCCCCTGACTCCATCCCCAGATAATCACTGATCTGCTGTTACTATTGATTGGTTTACATGTTCTAGAATTTTGTATCAGTGGAATCATAGAGTATGTACTCTTTTTTTGCTAGTTTTTTTCATTCAGCAGAATTATCTCATGATTCACTCATGTTGTGCATGTCAATAACTTACTTTTAAAATTTCCGAGTAGTATTTAATTGTGTGGATATACCATAATTTGATTATCCACTTGAGTTCTTTCTAGTTTTTGGCTATTACAAAGAGGCTACTATGAACATTTGTCTTTGTGTGGACAAATGCTTTCATTTCTCTTGGGTGAATATTTGGGAGTAGAATGGCTTGGTTAGGTGATAGGTATATGTTTAGCTTTGTAAGACCTGGTAAACTTTTCCAAAGTGCTTGTACCATGTTACATTCCTACTTGCAATGTATGAGAATTCCAGATGGTCTATATCTTTACCAACACATAGTATATTTAGTCTTCAATTTTACCAATTTTAATGGTTTGTTGTGGTATCTTATTGTGTTATTAGTTTGTATTTTCCTAGTGACTGATGATGTTGAACATCTTTTCATGTGCCCATTTGCCATCAATCAATATACTCTGTTGAAATGTCTTTTAAATCTTTTACTGTTTTTTATTATGGTTGTCTTCTTTCTTATTGAGTTGTAATAGTTTTTTATACATTCTATATAAAGTTAATTGTTAGATATATATTTTACAGGTTTTTTGTACTAATTTGTAGCTTGGCCTTTATCTGTCTTTTGATGAGCAAAAGTTTTAAATCTTGATGAATACAATTTACTGTTTTTTTCTTTTATATTACATACTTTTGGTGTCCCATTTGAGAAAACTTCACAAAACCCAGGTTTACCAACATTTTTTCCTACGCATTCTTATAAAAATTTTATAATTTTAGCTTCTAATTTAGGTCTATGATTAATTTTGAATTAATTTTTCTGTTTGGGTTGTGATAAGATTTGAGGTTTGTATTTTTGCTTATGGCTATCCAATTGTTCTAGTACCACTGGCTGAAAAGATTATCCTTTCCTTATTGAATTGCCATGGCACTTCTGTCAAAAATCAATTGACCATGTATGTGTAGGTTTCTTTCTGGAATCTCTCTTTTTATACCATTGATGTATTTGTCTTTTTTTTTTTTTAATGGTACTACCTCAACTACTTAATTACTGTAGCCTCATAGAACAATTGGGAAGCATTTCCTCCTCTTTGGTTTTCTGGAAGAATTTGTATACAATAGGTATTATTTCTTTTTAAAATTCTTGAAAGATTTCACCAATGAAATATCTGGGCTTGGAGTTTTCTTGGTGGGAAGGTTTTAAATTACAAATTCAATTTTTAAAATAGATATAGGGCTATTTAGGATATCTATTTCATCTAAGCTATGAACTTAAAGTGAATTTCATCTAAGTTGTTGAAACTATTGGCATGGAATTGTTCATAATACCCATTTATTATAACTTTAATATCTTTATAATATTTAGTTATATCATATATATTACTTTTATGTATAAAACTCTAAATTATAATTTTTGCTTTGAATAGTCAATAATCTTTTTTTAATATCAGGAATGATGCATGGAGTATCACTACTGATGCTTTATTTTATTTATTTATTTTTTAATGTGATGAGTTCACATTTAAATTTAATTAATTAATATTATTTTAAAATTTCAGAATATTACAGGGGTCTAAAAGTTTTGGTTACATAAATTGCTTTGATACCATTTGTGTCAAAGTTATATGTGTGCCCATCCCCCAGATAGTGTGCTTTGTACCCATTAAGTGTTAATTTGCCCATCCCCTCCTCCCCCCCCACCTGCTTGATTTCCAGTCTTCTATAGAGATTTAAAAAATAAAAAAATATTTATCCACATATTGACCACTTCCAGTATGCTTTATTCCATTATGTAGATTTAGATTTCCATTTGATAACATTACCTTTTGTGTGAGGGACTTCTTTAGTATTTCTTGTAGGATATGTCTGCTATTGAGCTGGTGAGATTTTCTTTAGCTTTTGCATTTCTGAAAAATCTTTATTTCAAGCATGTCCATTCCCCAGACAGTGCGCATTGCACTCATCATGTAGCTATACCCCCATCTCCTCTCCCCACCCCCCATCCCCCCATCCCCCCATCCCCCCCAGTCAGAACATTCAAGCATGTCCATTCCCCAGACAGTGCGCAATGCACTCATCATGGACACGCTGGAAGCTCTGACTCAGGGTGAAGGGCGGGACATGGGCAATATATATAACCTGAACTTTTGTACCCCCATGAAAAGCTGTAATAAAAAAAATATTTATTTCACTAGGTATAGCAGTTTAGATGGACTTTTTTTTTGCTCAATACTTTCAAGATATTGATTGATTCATTGGCTTTTGGCTTGCATTGTTTTTGAAAAGCAGTCTCCTGTGATTATTATATGTGTTCCTCTATATGTAATGTGTTATTTTCCTCTGGCTGCTTTTTTCTCTTTATTACTGGCTTTAAGAAATTTATCATGTGCCTTAGTGTAGTTTTCTTAATGTTTCTTGAGTTGAGGTTCTTTGAGATGCTTGGATCTATGAGTTTATGGTTTTCATCATATCTGGAAAATTTTCAGCCATTATTTCTTTAATTTTTTTTGTTAATGCACCTTGTTTGAAGACTACAGTTATAAATGTATATTAAGCAGCTTGAATTTTCTACAGCTCACAGATTATTTCTTCACTTTTTTCATCTTTTTTTCCCCACACTCTGTTTCATTTTGGATTGTTTCTGTTGAAATGTCAAGTTCACTTATCTTTGTCCTGCAGTATCTAATCTGCTTTTAATTCTACCCAGTGTATTTTTCATCTCAGATTTTATATTTTTAGCTCTACAAGTTAAATTTGAGTCTTTTTTTATATATTCCATTTCTCCACTTAATATGTTCAATCTTTCTTTTAGCTCCATGAACAAATGAAATGCAACAATAATAACTGTTTTAATATCCTTGTCTACTAGTTTTATCATCTGTGTCATTTCTGGATTAGTTTCAATTGATTTTTCTCCTCATTATGAGTTATATTTTCTTTATATGGCTGGTAATTTTTTATTGGATGCCAGAAATTGTAAATTTTACCTTGTTGAGTGCTCAAAATTTCTGTGTTTCTATAAATATTTCTGGAAATTTTTCTGGTGTGTAGTTAAGGTGAAAACAGTTTGATCCTTTCAATGCTTGCTTTTAAGCTCTATCAGTTGGAACCAGTATGGCCTTTACTGTAAGGTTAATTCTCTTGGCTACTGAGGCCATACCATTCTGAGTACTCTGATCAGTACCCCTTGTATTATGAAGTTTTACACTTTTGATGATGGGAAAATGACCTATTTCTTCCATTGGATAAGCTCTAAGTATTGTTCCTTCTGCTCTTTTTAGGTTTATCTTTCCCTAACCTTGGTTAATTTCCTCATACACATGTAGTAATCAGTAATTTAGTAAATTTTTATGAGGGATACTCTGCAGATTTCTGGAACTGTTTGTGCAGGTCTCTTTCCTTTGTTGCTCTGCTCTATAAACTACGGACACCTTAGCGTCCCTAGACTCCCAACTCCATGTTCTTAACTCACTGAAACCAGTAGGCTCTACCTTTGTGCACAGCAATCAATAATTTTTTCTCCATGTAATAAGTTGGGATAACTGTAGGGATGACCATATTTGTTGTTCCTTTCTCAGGAATCATTTTTCTTTGCTGCCTGATGTTCAGTGTCTGAAAACTGTTGTTTTCACATGTTTTGTTCAGTTTTTTAGTTGTTTAATCCAGCAGGGTAAATCTGGTACCTGTTAGAAGCAGAAATCTTCACATATGTGAGGAATATTATATATTGGATATAAAGCATGCATTATGTTAAGAGTGTTTCACGTTGAATACATGTTAAGAGTGTATTCAATAAAAGATGGTTATTATTGCTATTTCTTTGCCTGCTTCCTGTTCATCAATGAAGCTTCATCTTATATATCACCTCTTATATGAAGCCTTCCTGGACTACTTCTTCCCCAAATGATTTCTGCTACTTTATTCTTTGTACCCATATTACTTTCTTTTGCATACTTTTATTATGACATTTATAAATTCATGTTATAAATTTTGATTTATTGTCTGTCTCTTGTGACAGATTTGTAAGTTCTCTGATGAATAAGATCTATCCGGTCTACCTATCTCTAGTTTCCAGCATATAGTAAGTGCTTAGATATTTGCTGCATAAGTGAAAAAATGAAGAGTGTCTTACAGTTTTTATGAAATTTTTAGGAATAGAATTTTTTATTGGGAAGGAAAGAGAAATGGTTTAGGAATGTGAAAACATTTGAGCAAAATGAAAACTGAGAGGAAGTAAGATTTTGGGAAGCCAGAGGGCATGAAAGCAAAAGGTGGTTCGTTAAGGTGGGTAATATATAATGATGATGATAAAGATCATCAAGTTCCTGTGAAAGTGAGAGAGTGTAGAGGGATAGAGAATGGAGGATGGGAGAGAAATATTATAGTGTGTCAGTGAAACAATTTTGTCATACTTTCAGCACAATTCTGTAATATAAGTGTTAACATTGGTAACATTATATAAGTGTATATTGTGTGAATCAGTGTAACTTGAACTGTTGCAATAGGGGTTTTAAACAAAGTGCTAAGAGAACATAACATACTTTTTGGAGTGGGTGAGCCTTGGAAAAAAGTAGTGTGGATGGATTAACTAAGAAACAGAAAGGAATTCTAGATAGTAGAGAACAGCTCAAACACAAACATAGACCAGGCCTTCAGTAAGTATAGTATAGCAAAAGAAATAAGTGGACCTTGGAGTTGGGTAAATTAGGGCTTTTCTTTCATTTCTGCCACTTGACATGACTCTGGACAAATTACTTAGTCTATCTGAATCTCAGTTCCCTCATCTGTAAAATGGGTGTGGTTATTGGGAAGATTCTATGATGAATACAGAGCATTTATTCTATCTCTGCTAGATAGTAGGCCCAATAACTAATAATTTCTTCTTTTTAGACATTTTTTATCTTCTGATGGGGAAAAGAAAATGGTTCAAGAAGGACTTTGTGATCTCTTATCACTTTGTATAAGAACCTAGGTATAATATATATGAACGTAACTGATATTCTTATTTTTTTCTATTTCCGTAGTAAATTAGGATTACATTGCATTTTTGTGATCCAATACTAAGGCCTAGGCAATATATACCTAATTTCTCTTATATTCTAGGTTTAAGTTGTGTTTAAAACTATTAGGATTATTGGCTAAACTTTAAAAACAAATTAAACCATTTTACTGCTACAGTTTAATATTTTTCAGGAATATTTCTATGTATAGGGGACATATCCATTGACTGAAAGATTGAAAAGACAAGTATCAGAAATCCTAAATTTTCCCAACTCTTGAACACATTTGTATTCATTTAGGTTATTTATTCTATGAATAAAATAAGTTTTGATTTTACCCTCCCATCATGGAAATGATATAAGGCATAAAGTTTAAAAACCTTTGATTTTCAAAAATAATTAAACTTTAAATCCCTAATTAGTTTATAAAAGACTGCTATTAATATACACTTACCCACAAAACTATTTTGGGTACATGGAAACTTTAAAGGTGGTTCTAGAATAACTAATCTAGAAAACAGAAACATATTTTATTTCTCCACTGAGGGAAAAATTCAGGACTCCTTTAGTTAGTTAACCATATTTGGTTAAGAGAAGTAAGGAATTTGCACAGTCAATAGAATAAAATGATAAACTATAATAATTTTGGAGCTACTTTTCACCACTGTTTTTGGTTCATACATACTTGCATTGACTACACAAAAATCATAGGTATTGTACACAGTGCTGCTGATCCTGCCAAATGAAGAAATACCTTTAGTCATCTGCTTGGTATCTCGACTTGGCAAGGATTTGGCATGATTTGCTGAATTGGCAGGGATCTGGCATGAGGTGGCACCTAGCTTCATATTCTCCTTCACTATAGACTTTAGTCTGGCCTTAATGACACTTTCCTTGGTTGAGAGTCATCTTAGTTTTAGTTCAAGACAACTTGCCTCCAGGATGCTTGTAAACATGTTGCAAGACAAGTTTGGATGAATCTCACAAAACTCCTATATGGGAAGTGAATGGAAACTGAGGAACTGACAATGTTAGTAATTCAGCATTTGGCAGTACTGCAGATATTAATACATTTGTAGTTCACCTTGGTAAACCTTAGCCCAATCACTAAAGTGGACTAAACCTACCACTAAAATGAGTTTAGTTATTTCATTTTAGTCTCTGGTGAGCATTTTAATACTTTTTTTCAATGTATAGATGAGAGAGAAAATATTAATTTCCCCTAAGAAATTCAAGGTTCATAAGTTATGGGACTATGTGTTATGAAATAAAAATAAGTGTTATAATAAATTGCCATCTTGATTTAGTGAAAATAATGTTTAAGAATTTTTATATCACATTATGGCTGATCTGGGGTATTTTTAATTTCCTATTTATTCAGAATTTCAGGTGAAGTACCTATTTTGGTATTTCAGGTAAACACATAATTCTTAACATTAAATAACTAGTAAATTTATGTACTGTATACAGGTAAACTATATAAAGCATTTATCAGAAAAATTAAAACATGTTACTAATAAATACATGTAACATCTAAGTATATTCAGTACTTAGGACTTAAAAGTTATTTTACAAAAATTACTTTTATAGGGAAATAATGTATCTTCTTACATTAAAATGTTATGGGAATGATATAATTTCTGTGAAATTATTAGTAACCCCAGGACACACCTCATAATTTTGGGGGCCTATAAATAATGTGGCAATGGGTGGAGTGAAAAGATCCTGCTCCTTAAAATTTGATGACTTGTTGAGCTGTCTGATTAGTCTGTGTCCTTCTGATGCATACCAAAAATGTTTTACAATTGCAAAGAAATCATTTTTAAGCTTTAACTTAGTCTATTTCAGGCTGATATGACCACTTTGTTGTAAGATTTCTTCTTTCAAAGGGTAGAAATGAGGAATTTAAACATATATATATATATATATATAATTTGGTCCTTAAGTATTTAAATTTAAATTAGTATTTAAATTCATATTTCTACCTGGAAATCCTTACTCTTATATACAAGTTGAACTACAAGTGGTAAGGCTTGTAAATTTAAAATAGTCTTTTGTGGTGATAAAATGTGGTTTACATTACTTGGTGAAAGACACTGACAGTAAAACTGAAAGGAAATAAAGAAATCTAATAGAGACTATTTTGGTTTGGCTACTTATAAAGCTAATTTTAACTTTTAAGAGATTTCAGTAGTCAGAAACTTATATCTCAATATTATATTTTCATTAAAATAAATCTTCAAATGGGCAATTATGTCCGCATGATAATATGTGGGGTTAATGACAGTAATTTGCCACCTGTGTCATGGAGCAGCTCCTTTTGATCCTTATGTAAAAATTTCCATAGTTTTCTTTCTAAGTCTTTAGAGTCTAAAAAATATGAATTAAAAAGAAAACAATTAACACTATAAAAATCTGCCTCTTGCCAAGAAATCATGCATAAGTTCTGAAAAAAAAGTAGAAAAGAATTAGGCGTATATTTTAGATAGCAGATTGAATCTATTCAAAGAATTTATAGGAGTGTCTTCATTATACTATGGTAGTAATAAATGGCATTGTGCTACAAGCTAAGTAATAAAAATGGAATAGATTTTAAACCATAAGCTAGTTTATTTACTTTGGCTCAATTTCTTTTCACTTTTGTATACCTTGCAAAGGAGAATGCATTACATCTCTGTGAACAACCTGAATTTCTCTTGCCCTGGAAAATCATAAAGTCCAACTTGGCTTTTGACACAGTCTAAGCTACTTGGATTAGGTAAAGCTGATCTTAAAAGAGAAAAATTGGATACTCAGCAAACCCCAGCAGATATTTTGACACACTCTTGGAGCTGATAAGAGTCATCATAAATTTAAACATTACCTTTCCTAGCACAGAAACCACACTAATAAATGGCTTTGAATATTTTATGAATGACTGAGCACCCTGCTTTGCTAATAAGTCCTCTGGAAAGCTGTGACTTTTTTGGGATGATTTTACTTTTGGAAGAAGGAGTGTTGAAGAGAAGCTACTGATGAGGTGTCATATAATTTTACAAGTTGCATAACTGCTTTTAACTACTAAACTACCTCTGATTAAAATAACAATTGAGCTTGTAATTTTTTCTGACCAGCTGCTGCTACAGGGGGTCATTACCTTGGAGAGCTTGAAAATAATCGCACTCCTGGTACATGAGTTATGTAGTCTTGTGTTTTACAGCAAAGCACAAAGTTTAAAGCCTATAGAAGAATGTTATTTGAAAGCTGTCAAACCACGTTAAAAAAGACTGCATCGTCAAAAGGCCCTGGTGGCCACAATTCTGCATGTAGCCTTGTCTTATTCATTATAAAATGCATGTTTATAAAGTTCCACAGAGCATCCAATTCCCAATTCACTTATATCAGCAAGACTTAACTTGCTCATTAATCTAAATTCTTTTGCAACTTTAATCTACATGTTTAATTAATCATAAAATGAGGCGGTAAGTAATTTCAGCAATGTGTGGCTTGTTATCAGATGCATTTAATCACTCTTCTGTGAGCTCATTTGGAAACACCTGAAGATGTCGAGTGCAGTTTGAATAAGCATAAATTATTCTTTGTCAGTGTACTTCACTCAACTAATAAGACATTAATTTAAAAGGCACTGTTTGTCGTTTTTAGATCTTTACCAATATTTTTAGCTTAGCAATATAACTCTAATTGTATATATGATTCAAAACTAGTGCCCGACATAGGAAAGGGTAAGAGTTTAATTCATTTTTCTTATTTACATGTAATTATGTCATGTAATCTTAGTTTTTAATGAGGATTAACCATCTTCTAAGTATTCATATGCTTTTGGAATAAGGTACCAATGAATTATGGTTGGAAAAATTATTTGTTGGTACAAAGGCTCATGCTCCCTTATTTCTTGCCTAGGTTAGGATTGAAAGGACATGAGTTTTGGGAGAGAACATTGATTTGAGGATATAGGTAATACACAGGGATTGTGTGATGTTAACCTTAAAAAATCCAAATATAAAAGCTATATCCAGCTATCTCACATAATAACATATATAGTCCTTATATGGAACTAGGTAACATAAAATAATGACAATTTCATTTCCCCTCTAGTTTTTAATAGTTGCCACAGTTGATGATGGCATTTTAAAAAAAGGCAAAAACCAAAACCAACAACAATAAAAACCCAGTCATATCTTCAGAGCAAAAAAATATCTTGAGAGCTGAATGAGTTATATATCTTGATGCCAGGAGTATGGGAATAAAAATTGCATTTTATAGTATGTCATCACCTGTCCTGTTTATGCCATGAGAGCAGTGACACACGGTAAGAATAATTATCTCAGTGGAAACAAATTTATTTACCTGCTGTGGAGCATCCCTGTTCATCTTGCTCATGAACTCATCTCACTTATACGCTATCTATGGATTGTCAGCAGTGAGCCAGAGGTGATGATTCCTGAAAAGGGAATATTGGTTTGAGTTGAAATATAGCCATATTCTCCATTTTTATTTGATGTACACATCTCCTGGGTTTCTTCCCTTTCTTTGGGGATCCTTTACACTGAGCTAACAGTTATTTATATGTCCATTTCTTGCCCTGTGCTTCATGACTATGTAAAATTTTTTCTTCTTATTTTCTTTTCTAAAGGAAAGAAAAATCCCAGGAAATCTCATTGGTATAGTTAAAGTCATACAGACCATAGCAGCACATTGCAGTGAAAGGGCATTTACCCTTATTTCACTTAAAACACTACAAATTGTTTTCTTAGAACTACTGGTGGAAACTTCAAACACTGGGGGCTTCCTCAGAATCATCCTTGAAAATCATTTCATTTGAACTTAACTTTCTTGATAAGAATGGTCTTCTTATTCTTATATAATCTTAGTGGATAAACACATAGTCAAATATGAAAACTTGCTATTGGTTTTTCTTGAGATGAAGCCTTAAGCTTCCTTAACTTTTCTTTCCTCAGAAAACCTAAAATAATATTTCTATGTAGGTTTATTTTCTAATTTGTTGTTGTGAGTGCAAAGAAAAGAACACAGTTTTCCTCCCCCTATCCCAACTGATGTATGAAAGTCCTTCTCTGTTGTTCTATTAAGTCTCTGCATACAAAGACAATGATTTATTTTATAAAAGGCCATATGTTAACTGTAGCTTTTTGTCTGTGTAACATACTTCAAGAGGAAACTGATAAACCTAGTTCCATACAGTGCTTATGCTCTCAGGTATTTGAATATGTGCTTATGCAGAGATATCTTAATACATCCACTATATCCAACTTTACCAAATGTGTACACACACTGACACTGTTGCCCAGTCACAAACAAGGACATATCACTTAACCACGCTTCTTCAATGGAGACTTCACAGTTGATTAGGATGCACAATACCCAGAATGATGGACTGCTCCAGCGGGTGCAACTGAATGAGTGGGCCTTCTGTTCCCAGCTACACTGACAGAGATGGTTAACAGGACTCTTGTTTTGGTGCATACTTCGATGGCTGAAGGACAGAGTGCTGGTAAAGAATGGGATTACTAACGGCAGAAGGAGTGGCTGAAGAGTAAGGAGCATATACTGTGTGTTGTCCACTAACACATATGCTCTGGGGGAAGGTTTTTGGAAGTCCTGAATGAACATCTAGAGTCTTCAGCTGTTGTCTTCAGCTTATCAGATAAATGAGAATGTCATGGTGCAGTCAGTTATAGGCAACCCTCTGACTTCATACTGTAAGTCTCAATCCCTTATTTATATTAAAAATGGGAGATCAATTATATATTCAGTTATGCTGTATACTGTCTCAGGAGAAGGCCTAATATTTGTTCCCCCCCCCATTTCTTAAACAGGTGAATTCTGTTGTAATTTTTACTGAAAAGTCGATGTGTTCTTTTCTAAAAACACCTTCATAATTTATGCTCATCCATCTTTGCTTTGGATCTTGGCTTTGTCTGTGAACATTGTTTGCCATTCTATAGCAATCTAGTTTTTTTTAATCATTTGAAATTGGCTTTTATTAGGAGATCATTTAGGCATCACATCAATACAGTGCATTTGGTGGTTTTATGACAAGTTCTGATGATACATGCTCAAAGCTCTGCTCAGATGATATTTTTATGCATCTATGTAGTTTTTCTTATATATGAAAATAAGGTATTGGGTTGTGCAGATGGTTAAATGTACATTTAGTTATTTCTTTTGAATTTGCATGAGAATGGACTGACTTGTAATTGTATTAACTTTCCTGGTGTCCTCAGCTTTGATCTGTATAGTTTTTAAAGACAGCCTCTGAATCACTTATACTCAGAAGAAAGTGGTAATAGTTTTAGAAACTGTTGATGTTTTTTCCATTACCCGCAATACATAATATCGGCAATATGGTTTTCATTCTTGTCAGCATATCAACAGTGTGCTGTAGCCACTAATAATCATTTGTTCAGTCATACTTCCAGGTACTTTATTTGAAAATCCCAGACTTCATATATAGCAAATGATGAAGTAATTTATAACTTTCATTTTGAATTCTTGCTACTTTTTTCATTTGTACTTCTTCGTTTTAAAAATATATGACCTACTTCAAGGCTGACAGTTACCTGGATTTTTAGTATTTATTTATATACTCAGAAAAAAATTTCTATGAAGTTTGCACAGGGGTGTATTTGTGTGCAGTTAGCAACTTACGAATAGGTAACATTCGGCAATTTTGAATTGTATTTACTTCTTTCACTTCAAATCTAGCAAATTGCATTTTTTTATTGCCCAGGGGAAAGTATGAAAAAAAGGAGAGTAGCAGGGAAAACAATGAGAGGAGTGATATTTAAAAAGCTCTAAAGATTTAAGTTGTCAGTGTAGAGAAAACAGTTTGATGAATTATGGGCAAAATAGAAAGGATTTAGTTTCCCAAGGAAACACATGTGCTCCAAATGTAGGGGAAAAGTGCTTGGCAATACAAACCACTTATTTTTCTTAACCTGGAGCATTTGAAAAACAAATAGAAACATTTGGCAAACTGAAAACTCAACTGACTTCATGCCCACCAAGTGAAAAATCTGATTCTTCATCATCTAAGCACATAGTTCTGTTACTCATAAGCAGAGTTATCCAATGTATAGGTTGCAGTGGATAGAAGTGGCAGTGGCAAGAAGCCAACAGTGAGATCAAACTTATAAGCACCCTATAGGAAACTCCTCAAATTACTTATGTGTTGTTGCCAGCGGTACTGCCAGGGAACAAGAACTGTAGAGATTTCCATGCAATGCCTGGGTTACTTAACACAGTTTGATTGGCTCTGTTCCTGTTCCTGTTCTTTTTGGCTGACAGCTAACCATCATACTGAAGTGAACGCAACCACTTATAAGCACCTTCCTCTTGTACACTAGGCCTATCTTGTACAGCACTAATGCTGATTGAATAAAAAAATTCATTTTGTCTCTCATTTAACTCATAGTTTGAAAAGTATTGCATTAAAGTAAGCACCGTTTAAAAAAAATTTTCATGTTGTTTGATCTACCATTGTTTTTAAAGAACTGAATCTCCTCCACAGAACATTAATTCTATTGCCTGTTTGATAAAATCATTAGGAAGATAAATTTTGTACTGTACTTATAGCATATAATCTATTAATAGCACTATGTATTAAGTGCTTAATTGTGCCACATATTGTGTCAAATATATATATTTAATTTAACTACATAATTTAATATATACATAGAGAGAGAGAGAAATAGAGAGAGAGAATTTTCTTATTTAATTCTTATATTTACCTTGTGAGATAGAAAATGTTATTGTACCCATTTTTGTAATTGAGGCTGAGTGGCAATATAGACTTTCCCAGTAGTAGCACAGTAAATGACAAGGCCAGAATTCATATTCAGGATTTGGTTTACTCAATGACCATGTTCTTTGCCTCAGTTCTTACAATTTCTTAATTTTGGCTTAAAAAATTAACTGCTTTTGTGAACAGAATGTATCTATCACAAAGCAAGGAAAAACAGACATTTAATGATGATTGCCACACATTTTTAAAAATGTAAATTTAAACTTCCTGATAAAATATTTCCTCCATGCAAAGGAAAAAGAAGGAAGGAAGGAAGGAAGGAAAGAAGGAAAGAAAGAAAAAGAAAGAAAAGAAAGTAAAAGAAAAAGAAAGAAAGGAAGAAACCTCCTCCAGAGCCATGGTTAGAAAAACTTGCTACTCTTTTAAAATATTAAATAATTAAATCTCGTAAAAGCCTTCTTTTTAAAGGAAAAAGAAATACATATACATGAAATTACATCTTACATTACAGGCCGGTATGTTTTAGCAAGTCAGAAGAACTCAAACATGAATGAAGAGTGGAATTTTCCTTTCGTTTTCTGTAATAACTATGTTTGTTGAAGAGAAAACAGAGGAAAAAATGACCATCATGCCTGGTTTTGAAGAAAAACTTGTTTATGTGTGTAATACATTGGAAAAATTGTTTGGGATAATTTTGCAGAAATATGACCACCAAAATTCTTAATGAAGCTGAAGGGCTATCAGATCCATGAAACTAATTAAGTCAAACAAGAATGGGTATTTGTGAAGGTAATTCACTTACCTAATTCTTCCAATCCCTGTCTGTAAAATAGGAAATATTTTAAAAAGAAAATAGTGGTTACAGTTGGCTTTTATGACCTCTTTTTTTTTCCCAACCCTGCCACATTCCTAAATTTATTTTTTTTTAGTTCCTACAGGTTTCTTTTTAACCATATAACTTTATTTTATTTTATTTTATATATTTTTTCAATTTCAGAATATTATGGGGGTACAAACGCTTTGGTCCCATAAATTGCCTTAGCACTGCCCAAGTCAAAGCTACAAGCATGTCCATCCCCCAGACAGCATGCACTGCACCTATTTATTAGGTGTGGATTTACGCATCCCCTCCTCCTCATTCCCACCTGCCCTATCCCTAATGAATATTACTTTCGTATGTGCACATAAGTATTGATCGATTAGTACCAATTTAATGGTGAGTACATGTGGTGTTTGTTTTTCCATTCTTGTGATACTTCACTTAGAAAAATGGTCTCCAGTTCCCTCTAGGTTAATACAAGAGGTATTAGTTTACCATTTTTTTAATGGCTGAGTAGTACTCCATGGTATACATATACCACATTTTATTAATCCACTCATGTATTAATGGGCACTTAGGTTGTTTCCACATCTTTCGAATTGTGAATTGTGCTGCTATAAACATTCGAGTGAAGATGTCTTTTTAATGGGACCTGATCAAATTAAAAAGCTTCTGCACAGCAAAGGAAACAATTATTAGAGAGAACAGACAACTTACAGAATGGGAGAAAATATTTGCATGCTATACATCCATTAAAGGGCTGATAACTAGAATCTATAGCGAACTCAGGCAAGTCTGAAAGATAAAAATCAAACAATCCACTCAGGCAAGTCAGAAAGATAAAAATCAAACAATCCTATTAAAAAGTGGGCAAAAGACATGAACAGAAACTCTTCAAAAGAAGATAGATGAATGGCCAACAAACAGAGGAAGAAATGCTCAACAGCTCTAATCATCAGGGAAATGCAAATCAAACCACAAGGAGATATCACTTAACTCCAGTGAGAATGGCTTTTGTCAGAAAGCCCCAAAACAACAAATGTTGACGTGGATGGGGAGAGATAGGAACACTCATACACTGCTGGTGGGACGGCAAACTAGTGCAACCTCTGTGGAAAGTAGTATGGAGATATCTCAAAGAACTAAAAGTAGAATTACCATTTGATTCAGCAATCCTACTACTGGATATTTACCCAAATGATAAAAATACATTCCTAAATTTAATAGTAGATGATTTCTGTCTGTCTCTCTTTCCTTCTCTCCCTGTCTCTTTCTCTTCCCCTCTTTTTATCTCTCTTCTTCTCTCCTTTCTCTTCTCTCCCCTCTACCTTGTCATCTACTCTGCCCCTTCTTTCATTGTACATTCTCACATGCAATATTTATAATTTCCATTATAACCTTCATTCTCTTGCTAGAAAGGTGATTCTTGAATCTTCTAAGTAAGATGCAAATGGACTTTGTTTTTGCTCATTAAAAGGATGTTAAAAGGATGATCTAGTGTCTAGTGTCCTAACACAAACTTTCAGAAAGAAACCTATTGTCCTATTTCTGGAAAATATTGAAATGTTGCTGTCTACTTTGCATCTTCTCGGGAGTAAGATTTGTCTATGGTTATTGTCTGATCATTAAAGAAAACCAAAGATTTCACACTAAAAATTGGCATTGACCCAGATACTTCTGCCACACTAACTATAAATACACATTTATAAGCACACTTTTATACAAGGAGATGGACTTGTTCAATATGTAGTTGCCATGTAATGCTACCCAAGAAGAGAATTGAAAACAGGCAGATGTACTAGGTCTAAGCCTCATTGAACTCAAGGTCAGGATTCTAAAACGAGCCTCCTCAAGGGTACTCAGACAAGGAGGAAAAGGATGAACTTGGATTAAAGGTACTGCACAAAATATGTTTTGAGGGCCGGAGGAATGTAAGGAGTACTGTGAGTGATGGTACAGTGCAGTAAGAACATGATTAGTAACAGGTGCATAACTGAGATATGTTGAGGAAGTTCCCCAATAATTCTGCTGGTAGACTAGTAATGAATAAGGATGTAAAAAAACTCACAGACACATTGCTGCAGCCATTTTGGACAAATACGCAAATGTACAAATCATGGGGCAATTTTAGATGTATTGGCAGGTAGAGTGAGTTATAGAACAAGAAATAAAGCATGTGTATATTCATATAAGATGAGAGATGTTGGAGAATAGTAATCACTATTAGTTGGGAAAGAATTTGGGGTTGGTGAATGATGTAAGTTAAAGTTGCCCTGATTTATTGAGTCTAAAGGAAGAGGTCTAATGTTACTCTCTTGTTAACTTATTTATGTATTTTAATGTAAATATTAGGTAGAATCCAAGCCTATACATTTTAAGATATGGACTCTATTCTTGACTCAGGATTCTTCTGGGTCTTAGGATCATGTAATCAAGGTATCACTTCCCTATAACGCCTTAGGTTTTAGTAGTTATTAAGGTGACAAATTAATTTAAAAAAATTAAAAATTGGGGCAAGTGCAACAAAAATTATAAGTATGATTTATATATGGAAGTTAACTTTGTTTTGTTCTATGACTTTGGGCTTTAAGTCTGTCTAACCATGGTCAGCCTCTTTGGTCACAAGAAGGAATTGGCTGAGAGAAAGTAAGCACATTTTCAGCAATCCATAATCCATTTGGGCGGACTTCATCCTGTTCTTTGTTATTCTTATTTCCACTATTAAAAGTTTGTCCATTCAACTAACAAAGATATATACTTAATTCTCGCTATCTTTAACCTCTTATAAAATAGTTTCATCAAATATTTGCAGAGTGGAAGCCAGTTGTGCATACAGTGCTAGAATGATTCCATAACAACTTGCTTTATGACATATTTTATAGGTTGTGTGTGTTTTCAGGGTAAGAGAGAGGGAAGGAAACTAACATGTATTGAGTACCTACATATGTTATCTCATTTAATTCTTACAAGAACTGTGTGAAGTGATAATTGCATTTAGATAAAGACACTATTTGGAATTAGGAAACAACACTACTAAAAGAATAAAATTGCCACAGATTCTTATGTAAAGGGTAACACTTTAAGAAGATTCCAACTTATCTTTGCCATTATAGTGGGCTGAAGTGAGAAATAAGATATGAAGATATAGTGAGAAAATGTGAAGGATAAGACCTGAACCATAATGATTTGCCTTACCTCCAGAGTGAATTATGGGAAATAATGGATTTAAAGGAGGAACTAATACTGTAATTAGTGTTATTTATAACATGTTATCTTAGAAAAGACACAGATTCATTTTCTGCCCAAGTAGATAAGGGAGTCTTGGTAGAATCACAGCATAAACTATTTTTAACATGTTCATTTAATTTGACTCTGAAGAAATGGATCTTTTGATGGCAAAGGGACTTGGATAAAAAAATGATATCCTAAAATAACTTATATTTTTCACAGTTCTTATTATACTTCTTGCTCTCTCACTTCAAATTTCATTAGGTAATAATTACTAAATTTTAAATAAAATACCAAAAGATATAGTTAAGGCCAAATGTTTTAAAAAAATATAGAGGCTTTTTTTTTTTAACTTAAAAAATTTGTGGAGATTTTTTCAAGCACCGAGCACTGTGGTTGATTTATAACAGGTCTAAATAAATATTATTGAAATGAAATGTGGAAATAAATATGTGCATGTTCATTTATTCATTCTTTTTTTCAGTCAACAGATATTTACTGAAGGCTTAATATGTTTCAGGTAGACATGTGTGAGATTTAAATGTGAATGGTGTACTAAAGCCGTTTTAAGTAGCTTAAGAATCTAATGGAGAGAAATTATAATAACATATTAGTCTTAGAATAGAGATACAAATGAAATAAAATACATATAAATTTGAAACTTGCCCGGAAGAATTGGGGGAAGGCTTCATTAAGTAGGTTAATATTTGAGCTGCTTATAGGAGTAATAGAGGGTTACCTGGAGGAGATGTGAAGGAGGAGGAGAATATTCTAAGATGAGGGTATACTATTTGTAAAAGCGCGTAGACATTAAAAGCGCCTGGTAGGTTTTGCAAATTGTAAGAAGTTCATGTGATTGCTGCATGTGGGGTAGAGGGAATGGACAAACATATACTTGAGATTTTGGTGGCACAACTGATTATTTCCCGATATGAACCTGGGAAATATTTAATTTCAACTAATTAATTTTAATAAGATGTGTATTTTTCTAAGGAAATACCTGTTTTATTAGAATATCCATGTATATATTTTTTAGTGCCTTCACTATAGCAGATGAGATAGTCAACTGTTGAAATGATGAAGTACAGAGTGTGACATGATATGAAAGGGCTTTGGAATGATATATTGCAAAAATTACTAATCACTTTTCTTTGACTTGCTTTTTGAATTTTCTTATGCTTTTCTAGCCAATTAATTTGCTAGAGCAATTTGTAGGTTAGTCAAATGGTTCCAAATTCTAAGAAGTAAAGGCAGAGTGCTAATATTTATTTATATTTAATAATTTATATTTTTAACAGAAAAAGCTGAATTTGCAAAATATGTGATAGATATCTTGATAGCTTCAGGAAAATGTTAGCTGGGCATAACTTTATAACTTTGGTTTCTTTATTTCTGTATACTACTTATGATATATACTTTTCAGGCTTTATTCCAGATACAGGATTCATTTTCACATAAAGAGAAGGTCAGGCTTTACAGTATTTGTTATTTAATTTTTTTTCTTCCAGAGAAACACCTCAGAGGATCCAGACTTTGTTTTAGAGAAATTATAGTTCCTTCAACTATAAATTGCTTGGATAGGTCACTATGAGATTATAGAGAACATGATGTACTTTACAAGTTGAAGAGTTTTCCACTAAGTATTAGCAGCAGTGAAAATTGTCAGAGAAACAACTAATTAATCTCTGCTCCTTTACAGCTGTTTAATGCAATGCATAACTAAAAGTCCTGTTAAATTAATTAATGATTTCAATTATGAACTTTTCTCCAAAATGTTATGATTCGTATCAGGCTGATAATGCAGTGACCTGGGAGTGTGAAATCTGTGTTATGAAGAGAGTCGCCAGTTAATTGATTCACAAATTATTTAAAGTTTGTTGCACCCAAGGGAGTGCTCAGTTTCATGACAGTCGTTTCTTAAAGTGTACAAACTCCTTTTTCACCTTAAGAATATCTTCAGTTATTAAGCATGATAAAATACCAGCATGTTTCTGGAGCTGTGAGTAATCTCAACATTTATGATTTAGAATTTGTAGGTGACTATGTGAAGATTAAATCTATGCTGGAAGGAGAACAATCTTAGCTAAAATTACCAATGATTCTCTTTTGTGGCAGTTTTTTCATTGTTTGTACGTTAGTCGTTTTAAATAGTTTTTCTAAACACTCCTTAAATTTTCTTTTCCATTTCCTATACATTGAGAATATTTCATGTTAAAACACAGTATATTTATGCATTTTTAAGAAATTCTGAATGGTAAATAACAGTGTAAATTGATTTGATAGTTGGTACTTGAAGCATTTGGGTTGCTGGTAGGTAGGTCTAAATTGATGCCAGTCTTAAATATTGGAGAGGGTGCTGACTTCATCAATTTCTATAGGACACCTTGAGTTTTTTTCATAGTATACAGGAAAAAATTGAGTCATATATACTTGCTTCCAGTCTGGTTATTTTACCCATAACTTAAATATTATAACAATTAAGGGTGTACATATGAACAAAGAGAAAGGAAGGAATCAATAATATCATTAATATTTTATAATGTGTTTATTAAAATTTTATTAATGTTTTTATGCTGGGCTTGGGCTGATTTCAGAGTAGATGATATGGCCATAGGTGAGAATCCTTTCTTGAGTGCCCATGGCTAATTGAGGTGGAAGGGAAAGAGGTGGTACCCAACGAAAGGATTCTTAAGCAGGGAGAGAAGGCAGCAGGAAGATCTCTGGACATAAGTGGTAGCTATATGATTAGTGGGCCCTGGAATCTCTTTTGTTCTACATACATATTTGAGCTAAATGATTAGTTAAAAAGTCCAGGGCTTTTAGAGTGGTAGAAAAATATCCTTAGCAGTTTCACTCCAATTTGATAGGCAGTATGAAAAAGTCATTTTTCATTTAATGTGAAAAACAAATTTCCTTTGGAGATATTTGTCTCTCAGCTCTGAATGGATAGTGTATTTACAGGATGGAGCAGGAAGCTTGTATTCTGGATAGACACTGTGTTTACAAATTTCACTTGTCCTGGTAACTCTTCTGTTTTACTTTCATTTTTTTTTTTGATCAAAGAAAATTGCCCAAAGAGAAGACAAATAGAGAAACAGAATTATTAAAAATAAGTTTATCTTTGTTAAACTTGCTGCAGGGCAAAAAGAAATGGACTTGAAAGGGAAGTAAATTTATACTAATTTTTGCATTGTAGGAAATGTACTATTTTAGACACTGACTGACTGCTTCTGTTTTCTAAAATTAAGGAGCCTATAATCTCAGCACCATTAACAAGTGCTGTCATTCAGATACACAGTGTCTGGCTGATTTAAATAAAATGAAATGAAGATAGTTGTTTCTGGTCCCTTGGCTTCACTCATTGCCATAAACATATGCTCTGCGTCCCGCTTCTTTCCATCTTATTTATGACTTTAATTTGTTGTGTGGGCTGCGCTAGAAATTAAATTTAATATAATTCTCCAAGGGACCCTGTCATATAATAACATGGTAATTTCTGTGTATCCTTTTGAAAAATGAGGAAATTAATTCTTCCTGACATGTTCTAATTATTCCAGTGTGAACGGCAAATCCGTTTTTCCTAGCCCCTGAAGTGTTATAGGCAAATGGCTGGTGTTCAAAGCTGAGGTGCTAATGCTGACCAGCAGTGCGTTTAATTTGAAACATGAGCAGACACCTTTCAACACACCTTTGTAATATTGGAGTACTTTACAGAAATTAATTCACTACTTATTTGGCAGCTTAGCCTTGGGGTTATGTTTTTGTATTCATCAATACTATAGTCATGTTAGCATAATGTTTCCTGTTTCCTTCAATGCTTGGTGCCTATGTATGGAACTAAAAGTGTGCAATGGGTAGTTCAGCTGTATGAATGAAGGAGAATCCAGACACTTCAGAAATACCAGTTGTATGCCAAATTGTGTTTACACTTTATAGAGAGGTGTAGCAAGGTCTTGAATGTTAAACTTAATTATAGTCTATGGTTAGCAGCTTTAACTGAAATTACATGGTATAGGAATTATTGGGACAATCTTGCTTTGAAAAGACAACTGTATACTCTGTTGCCCTGCTGTAGATTTCAGTTGTGGAAATCCAATTTCTTACATGAGGAGTGATACCATGGAAAGACAGTCTGTGAAAAGAATTTATGGAATAGAAATCTGAAGATCTGAACTCTGTTAGGAAGGAAGTAGCTCTACCTTTGGAGATAAAGGTTAAAGCCATTTTTCGGTGCTGTTGGCCATGTAAGTTGGGTAACTTATTATACATTTGTGTTAATTGGAAAGTCTAGGTAGTGTTCTTTAGAGGAATTAAAAGAGTAACTTACTTTATCTGTAATCTTTATTTTAAAACTAGCCATTATATACATTTCTTTAATCAGGTCAATCATTTGTGTCAGTCCTGATACAACTCATTTGTTTTAGTGGGCAGTTGATAAATGCCATTACACATTGGCTATTTATTGTTATAAAAAATTAATGCATGAAATCCTAGTTAAAATAGAAGATAGAAATATAATTAAACTTAAATAAAAGAATTATGTTTGGCGTGGCTGTAATCAAGGTTCTCTGTTTATCTGTTTTTGTATGTCTATATTACACTCCATTTAAATTTTAACTTAAATAGGAGAAATGGGAATGGGTAGCGTAATTATTCTGATAAATAACATTAATATTGCCCATAGTTTTTATGCTGATCGTTCAGCTGCTAGATATTTCCTTTTATTCTCTCCATCAATCTACTGGAGGCTACTGTCAGATTTAGATTATGGACAAGGAAGAACATGATTAAGACTTCCCTGTCTTAGCTTTCCCTTATATTAGACTGATGAAAAAAGTGGGCTTCTTTTGGCTGGAAACCGGGGAGAACATAACAACATGCTTCTTTCCATTCAAGTACATGCCTCTTTGTACTGCTCTTGTCAAGGGAAGGTTATTCTACAGTTATTTCTGTAGCTTTGTAAGGGTAGGAGATGGAAGAGGGAGTTGGGAGGTAAAGAGGAAGCAAGGGTATCACTTCCCGGACCTCTAGACTATAAGTTGTGATTTCCTGATCGTGTACTTCTCCTTTATGTCCTAGGGAAGGAAGAGAAATCTGCCCATCTGACCTTTCTTTTTCTTCTTCTTTTTGTCACTGGTATCACAGAAGGATTAGTACCAAAGAGCAGAGATAGGGGCTAGACTAGATCCTGGTCCGTATTAGATCAGATCCTCTTCAGAGCCTTGATACACCATTTATATCGATTCTAAAAAAGAATTGAAGATTTTTTCTCTATTTCTAATATTCTTCAAAATAAGGGAGCCATAAAAGTTTATTGACCAGGTTAAAATAAGCTACTCATATGTGCAATTATGCATATACCTAGTTCCGTTCTCTTTCTAGGAAAGAAACCGCAAACATTTTACATGCTTCCATCTCAGGATGCTGCAATCAGTGTGTCCAGCAAAATAAATGAAAAGAGGTAAATATCCCCCAATTTTGAAATTTTTTCTTTTAAAATGTTACTTAGGCTCAATTTTTGGTCACTTTAATTTTTAAAAATATCTTATAATTTCAAATTAATGTATAGAAAAATATGTTACACTTATTTCTATGTAATTTTTACTTGATTCAGTGCAACTTGACATATATGTTAAATTTTATTTAAAAATAAACAAGTTGCAGTTTATTTTGCATATATATGTTTACACACATATGTACTCACATGCACAAACACACACGTACTTCTAAAAGGCTTATGTTTGATTTCTCTCTCCTTATTACACTCTTTAATACTTTCCTTTTATGCCAATAGATTCATTTCATAAATCAAATTCATTCATTTTGCAGGCTTATCGAATTTTGTTTACTGATGACTATAGTTAAAAACAAGATTTTCCCATGCTTACATATGCACATATTTTTACGTCAGTAATACCAGCTAACATTTATTGAGCATATGCTATTTGCCAGCCACTGTACTTATCACTTTACATGAATTGTTTCATATGAAACTAGAAGCAACTCTTTGAGGTAGCTATCACTATATATATATAAATATATATATATTTTCCAGTTTTATGGATGAGCAAACTGAGCACAGACAGGCTAAATAATTTTACCAAAATTACATAGTTTACAGGTGGAAGAATGAATATTTTAACATATCAAATGTTTAGAACAGTGCCTGGCACATAGTAAGCCTTCAATGAATTTTAGTTGCTATTCTTGTTTCTGTGGTACAGTGCTATGGGTGCTAAATTTCAACCAATATTTGTTGATTCTCTATTTTTATGAATGAGATTAGGAGGCTTCCTCAAAAGAAGGTGATTTAGAAACTAAACTAGCAGGTCTTTAAACCTAGCTTGTGAACCTTGGTACTTATGAGAGCTTCAATCTTAATTCATATAAACAGATATTTTTTGAGTACTTGCAATATATACAGTTCTCTTTTGGGTACTATAAGGTATATAAAATGTCCCTGTTGTCATGGAGCTTACAGTCTAGTGGGGGTGGGGGTGGGGATATGAGAAAATGTATAATGATTCTAATGGTAGAATAAGATTAATTCTATTTTACATTTTAAAATAGTTCAGGAGAGAATTTCTAATGCCCTTACAGTCTTAAATGAGCCCACAGTCTTGACCAGATTTCATACTTGGTTTGTGCAGAAGGCTAAGATCCCATGACAGTAGTTTCAGAACAGAGCAAGGTGGGGTGATTTCATACATACTGAATTTCAGATGCTAGTTGTACGCATATGTGGACATGTCAAATACTTAAAATAACAGCAGAGTGACATTTACTGAAAACTTCTTTTGCAAGAGGCACAGAATTATTTGCTGCTCGGAATACATTTTCTCATTTAATCTTTCCAACAACTGAGTGAAGTAGGTATTATTACTAACCATATTTTACAGGTAGGGAAACAAAGATTTAGAGAGATTAAGTATTTTACCTGAAGTTGCAGATTTAGTAGGTAACAGAGCTGGGATTTAAAATTAGGTCTATGTGATGCTATGTTCTTAATCACAAAAATTACACTGTGTGGAAGTATGACTAGGGAACTCAGAAGAGCACTCTGGGCTACAGAAACAGATTTGGGAGTTAACTGCAAAGGAGTGATAGTTACATCCATGGAATTAGATTGTATCTCCCCACAGGCTGGGGGAGGGGGCAGAGAGAAAGAGAGAGAGGGAAGGAAGGAAGGAAGGAGGAAAGGAAGGAGAGAAGGAAAAGAGTGAGGGAGGGAGAGAAAGAACAACCTAAGACTGCAACCTTGAGGGAATGGTAAAGGGCAAGGAGAGAGGAGCAGTGAAAGAACAATAGAGAAGTAGTCAAAGAAAAACAAATAGGAAAGTTTTTATGTCATGGAAGTCAAAAGAGGAAAGAATTTCAGTAAGAAGAGAATGACCAATAGCAATCACTGTTGATCTAATATAGCAGTATGGAATATTGTTGAGAATTTTTGAAGAATGAGGATTTGTCAATAGGAGCTTGTTGCTAAAACCAGAACTACTTGGCAAAGGACCGCATTGTGACGATGATGATGAAGAAGTAGTGATAGAGGGATAGAACACCTTGTAAAGAAGCTTCATAGCTAAGGAAGTAAGTGTCTGGAGCAGTCCCTAAATGGAGAGAAACCACTGAGAAAAGGGTCTTTTTTTTAGAATAGGGAGAACATAATTGTGGTTTATAAACAGAGAGAAAGCAATCAGGGAAAGAAAGAGAGTAAAGAGAGTGGAGGAAGAAAACTAAAAGAAGAAACAAAAAAGGGAGAAGAAAATTTTTTTTCTGCTTCTTGAAATAGTTTTGCTCAAGGATTTTTGGTAGATGTATTAGTTTCCTGGGGCTGCTGTAACAACAGAAATTTATTTGTTTCATAGTTCTGAAGGCTAGATATCCTAAATCAAGGTGTTGGCAGGGCCATTCTCCTTTTGAAACCTATAGGGAATCCTTCATTGCTTCTTCCTAGTGGTTTGCTGGCAGTTATTGGGTCTTCTAGGTCAAAAATTCTATGATTTTACAACTAATAGATTTTATTATTACATAGTTCATATTCTTAAAGGGAAACTTGTATACAGATTTCATGCTTTTGGCTGTTAGTCTGCAAGTTGGTGTTTTATGTGTATATGAGTATGCGAGAACAATTTAAAGATAATTTGGAATTTGTAAAATATATAGAACTAGCAATTAAAAACAAGTATAAAATATGCTCTAAGGCTAACTTTTCAGTTCTTAAAACCATAACCCTCTTCAGAAGGAATTAAATTTGATTACATTTAAAATCATGTGATTTAATAGAAATAAATATACATATGCAAATTGTTTGTACCCTGCACAGTTATTGGAATTCATGTGTCTTCACTTTTAATCAATAGTTATTTTCTTTGCTATTGCAATAAAACACTGAAGAAATAATACCTGCAATTTCATTGACAATGCAGATGAGCTCTCAATTGATAATAACTTTAAGTTTCAATTGTGGTGAATACTATTATTTATCTTACATATTGGACTATGAGGCTGCATAATAGTCATATGCTTATGGAAGATGGTTTATTTAACCAGCTTAATATGTGAGTTAGATTGTTACTGTCAAATATTTAATATAACATCTAATATAAACCTGAACACTAAAAATCACCAAGGTAAGAAATAAATATATTTTTAAATATTTGTGACTACCACTTTTTCTGTGACTGATTTTATAAATTATGTTTTTTTCTCTCAATTGGGTATTTTTAATGTTTAATTTATATGGACTGTACAGATGGCATCTCAGACAAATATTTGTGTAGTTTTCTATTCACTTACAAAACATTTATTGAGGGCTTGTATGTTAACCAGGTATTCTGCTAAGGCTGAGGATACAAATCTAAATAGGAAAGGGTTTTTTTTTTTTTTTTTGAGACAGAGTCTCACTTTGTTGCCCAGGCAACAATGAGTGCCGTGGCATCAGCCTAGCTCACAGCAACCTCAAACTCCTGGGCTTAAGCGATCCTCCTGCCTCAGCCTGCCAGGTAGCTGGGACTACAGGCATGCGCCACCATGCCCAGCTAATTTTTTCTATATATATATTTTAGCTGTCCATATATTCTTTCTATTTTTAGTAGAAACGGGGTCTCGCTCTTGCTGAGGCTGGTCTCGAACTCCTGAGCTCCAACGATCCGCCCGCCTCGGCCTCCCAGAGTACTAGGATTACAAGCGTGAGCCACCGCGCCCAGCCAGGAAAGGGTTTTTTATGTCAAAAGACTTTATAGGCTAGAGGGTGAGATGGGGTACATAATGATTGTACATAGTACAATATGATATCTTATAATAAAGGTCTTATAAAGTGCTATGATAGAACAGAAGAAGAAATTAAGAACAGATGTAATGGAAGTTTTCATGAATGCAGTGACTCTGAGTCAGGTATTGATAGAAGATTAGGAAAAAGTAAGCCCCATAGGCAGAATCTTTGTCTTGCTCACTAGTCTGTCTCTTGTGCCTAGAACAATGCTAGGCACACAATAAGTTTTAGTAACTATTTTTTTGAATTTTGAATCAATCTAGGGGGACAAGAATAAAAAAAGACACTCTAGAAATAGGAAAAACATGAGAAAAGTATGAAGATATCAAAGTTCACGGCAAGTGAAGACTTATGATTTGGTTTATTACGGCTGAAATGAGGCTATAAGGAAGATGCACTAAAATCTAATGACTAAGAGTATGTATTTTGGAATCAGTCAGACCAGAGTTTGAATCTTAACTTCATCTTATATTACCTTTATGATATTGGGTAAAATGTTCACCATTTTCCTACTTTAAAATATAATTAATAATGTATATTTATAATGGTGCTTTGCAAATTGCTTGGCAGTAGTGCCTGGCACATGGAAAGCTTTAAAAAAAATTATTGTCAGGGTGTGGTGGCTCATGCCTGTAATCCTAGCACTCTGGAGGCTGAGGCAGGAGAATTGCTTGAGCTCAGGAGTTCGAGACCAGCCTGGGCAAGAACAAGAGACCCCCCCCCCATCTCTATTAAAAATAGAAAAATTAGCCAGGCATCATGGCATACACCTGTAGTCCCAGCTACTTGGGAGGCTGAGGCAGGATCACTTGAGCCCAGGAGTTTGAGGTTGCAGTGAGCTAGGCTGATGCCACTGTACTCTACCGAGGGTGACAGAGTGATACCCTGTCTCAAAAAAAAAAAAAAAATTAAAACTATTATTACTTTTTTGAGAAAGCAATAGGCCCTAAGACTATAAGGACACAAATGGTTAAAATCCTAAAGGACTTTGTGTCATATTAAGGAGTTTGAACTATCCTGGAGATGATTGGGAGCTGTTAATTTTTAGCTTGCTATTCAACATTAGCTACAACATACACACACACACACAAACACACACACACAAGGCACCCTGGAAAGGGACAGTTAGTAGCTCATAAACTGTACTTTATCCTTTTCATAATATTCTATTACTGTTACACAAGTTCAACATTCCTCATCCTGCTCATATTGCTCAATTATTTGATGCTCACTCCAAGTAGGGAATAGACAGCATGAAATTGTTAACTTGGTTAAGCAAAGTGACCTTCCTCAAGTCTCTTGAGGGTTAGGGGATGGGTTAAATAGCACATAGCAAGAAACCAAAAATTTGAAAAAGAAGAATAAAATAATTAAATAGGATAACTGTTATTTACAGGACTGATATATCAATGACCTAAAATATAACTACGTGGGGCAAGTGGATGATCCATTGTTGATAACTGAGAGTTGATTGCATTTTTATAGGTCATATTCTACAGTTAGCTGACCCAGTAAGGTCTTTTGGTAGACCACAAGTTCTGGAGTTCATCTGCATACCAAAACCTTTTTGCACAATATCTTACATATCATACATTCAAAATTATATTTGTTATTGAACATTATAGTTTGTATTTCAGTTGATATAATCAGTGTTTACTATGTTTTTTTAAATCTCCTGAAAAGCTTTTTTTTCCCTTCAAAATGGTGAAGAGAATGGAAAAATAAAGAATGATGTGTTTTGTTAATAAAAAAAAACCTATTTGCTATTGTTAACATTTCCAGGATGGAAAAGGGCAAAAATATCACCTCTATTTGTTATTTCAAATGAAATTAATACTGCTAGTCTAAAGTTTTGGTTAGTCTAGGTCTGGCAGTTCAACCTGGCATAAGAAGGTTTCTATAGGGAGAAAATGATCTTTTGCAAAGGCCTTGATGTGTCATTTTTGAATCCCAAAGCAGAAATTGTAGGTAGGCTTATATGCCTTATAATATTAGAAGATTGCTAGTTTTACAGCAAGTTCTCACAGAATGCCAAATGTTTTTAATATTTGAATCATGGATATAAAATGAAATGTACTAGGATCTTGAACTCATGGGACGAGAGTGGTTTGTTAAGAATGGGGAGAAAATAGTTACTACTGGGGCTTTCTAGATCAGCATTTCTTTATGATTTGAGCACCACTAACTGTTAACTAACTGCATTTGGGTGCTTGTTAAAAATGCAGATTCTTGATGCCCTACTTCTTCCTGTTGAATTAGAATCTGTAGATGCCCAGGATTCTTCATTTAAATAAATCCTACAGATAATTCTAATCACTGCAAAGATTGAGGCCTACTGTCCTAAAAAAATAATTTGGTAAAAAGCTGGGATCTTAAAAAATAAGACAAATGTAAAACCGGATTTCTGATTAAGGTAGTTTGTATCACTGAATACATCTAAAATAACTCTGATAACTGAAAAGTAACCTTTTAAATTTATTTGTTTTAAAATAAAAACTTAAGAGTAACAGCATTTGAACAGCTAATTTGTACATTATTTTGGTATCATTCATAAATTGCTTTCAAATCCTTTGACTTAGAGACAATTCTACAAATCTACTTTTGACTATAATTAACTTGCATGTGCCTTTGAATTAAAAACTGGAGTTATGAACTATCTTAAAGAGTTTTTAAAATGGTGTTGATGTCTTTTCATTGTTCCTACTTCACTAGGTGGGGCCTAGATGTTTGTCATAAATGAAGTGATACTACTTAAATACAGTATTACTATTCATCTCCATCAATCAAGATAACTATATTTTTGAATTTGTAGGAGTGGAAAGGGGGAATTGAAAGAGATAACCTAAAACTCCATGAAATGAATGCCAGTTGTTATAAAGTATAATTAGTAAAACTTAGTGATTGGTTTGCTAAGGGGACTTTTGGGGAAAATCCCTAAACAGTACCATTTCTTTGTTTTTAAATATAATATGGTTTTATTTTCCCTCCTCTTTCTGATCTCACATCTTATTTGCCAAAGAGAATTTAATGATTACCACAATGTAGTAAATATGTGGTAATGTCTAATTGGATGGGGCTATTAGTATGTTTAATGGTAAAATGTCAAGATGATAATAAAGCCTTATATAATTCAAAAGAATATTAGAAATTGGGAAAGTTATATATGATGAATACTTCACATGAAATCTGAGCCCTACTAGGACAATTAAAACAATAGAAGTTTAAGTAAATTCAAGCTACCAATAACAATTAACATTAATATGCTTCATAGTTTTAAAAAGGTATATTCTTTTTTCTTTTACAATCTCTTGTTCCATTTTTGCCCTTCCTCATGTTTTCTTTTCCTCATCTAGTTTATACATTTGAATATTTGAATTTTCTTTCTTAATTGGTATCTTACTAACTGTGGTTTGGACTGAAATTCTTGAAGGACATTGAGATTTTGGTTAGCTATTATGAAATGACAGGAACTTTTATTTAATTTTTTTTCAGCTGTAGAAATTGTTTATTTTGGAAATTTATCTGGCTTGTTTTATGGACATTATCATTTTAAATATAGGGTCTACTATGTGCCTGGTACTATTTGAGACAATGGAGATATAGCAATGAATAAAACAAAATCCTTGCTTTCATTAAGTTTATGTTTTAGTGGTAGTGGTGGGGGAGACATTAAAAAATAACCAGTAGACGGTAGTATGTCAGAAGATAATGAGTGCTATGAAGAAACATCAAGCAGGATAAAGGAGGTAGGGAGTGCAGAGGTGGGGAGTTTGTTATTTTATGTCCAAAATATAGTAAGGCAGTCAGGTGTGGTGGTTCATGCCTGTAATTGCAGCACTTTGGAAGGCTGAGGTGGGAGGATTGCTTGAGGCCAGAAGTTCAAGACTAGCCTGGGCAATATAGTGAGAACCTGTCTCTACAAAAAAAAATTTTTTAAAAATTATCTAGGTGTGGTGGTGCATGTCTATATAATACTAGCTACGTGAGTGGCTGAGCCAGAAGACTCACTTGAGCCCAAGGAGTTCAAGGCTGCAGGGAACTATGATCATGCCACTGTACTCTAGCCTGGGAGGTAGAGCGAGACCCTGTCTCAAAAAAAAAAAAAATACAATAAAGCCTCACAGATAAAGTGATATTTAAGTTGAAAACAGAGAAACGAAGGAAAAAATTATGCAGATATCTGGAGGAAGACTAGTCTAGGAAGAGGGAACCAGTGTCCTGACGTAGAGGAGTGAACTTGATGAGTTTGAGGAGGCCACTGTAGCTGTATGATGTGATTGGTGAGAACACGCACTATTTAAGCCATTCGTAAGGGCTTTGGCTTTTACCTTGAGGAAGATGGGAAACCAGAGGAAGACAGATTCTCAGTAGAAAAGTGACACGAGTTCTTAGCAGAAAAGTGACATGATCTGACTTCTATTTTAAAAGGTTTGCTCTGGCTACTGTGTTGAGTATAGACTATATCAGGAAGACTAGTTAGGAGGTGTCTTAGTTTGCTCAGGCTGCTATAACAGAACGGCAAAGACTGGGCGGATTATAAACAACAGAAATTTATTTCTCACAGTTCTTTAGATCAGGAAGTCCAGAATAAAGGCACTGGTAGATATGGTGTCTGGTGAGGGTCTGCTTTCTCATAGATAGCCTCTTACTCTAACCTCTCACTCTAATCTCATATGGTGGAAGGGGGAAGGTGTCTCTCTTGGGTCTTTTTTCTTTTTTTCTTTTTTTTATAAAAGCAGTAATCTTATTCATGAGGGCTCTGCCCCATGACCTAATCATCTTCCAAAGGCCCTACCTCCTAATACAATCACCTTGGGAATTAGGATTTCAACTTATGAATTTTGGGAATACATAAACATTCAGACCATAGCAGAAAGCTTTTGCAGTAATCCAGGTAAATGATGATGGGGTCTTGGATGAATGAATGAAAAAAAAGAATGAATGAACAACTAAATAAACAGTGGTTGTATCTGTCATTCTGAACAAATATAATGAGAATTGACATAGTTAGGTAAGTCTTCCCTAAGGAAGTAATGATTGAGCTGAGATCTGAAAGGATAATAGGCAATGAAGTGCTAGGTAAAAGTGCTGGGGTGGGGCTAGGGAAGACGTAAAATATTTTAGGCAAAGGAAAGAGCATATGCAATGGTCCTGTGGTAGGAGGGTGCATGTTGTGTTCCAGGCCAAAGCTCAGAGAGCTAATGTTTATATGTTAATTATTTAATGCATTTTATTTATTTCTCAAGATAGTCTGAGGTAGTTCCTGTTGTTTCCATTTTACAGTTGAGGAAATTGAATCATATAGAAGTGAAGTCACTTTCCCAGGGTCAGATTGCTAAGAAACAGCACAGCTTGTTTATTTATTATAACTATCTTCCACCTTCACCAGAGTGTAAATTCAATGAGGGGAGAGATCTTATTTTGCTTGAAGCTGTATCTCAGCAACTGGAATAGACCTTAACACATGGTAGATGCTCAGTTAAATATTTGCTGAATGAATAAATGAGAGAATGAATTGGAATCCAGCTGTATCTAATTCCAAAGTCTATTTTTTTTTTTTGAGACAGAGTCTCACTCTGTTGCCCGGGCTAGAGTGAGTACTGTGGCGTCAGCCTAGCTCACAGCAACCTCAAACTCCTGGGCTTAAGCGATCCTACTGCCTCAGCCTCCTGAGTAGCTGGGACTACAGGCATGCGCCACTATGCCTGGCTAATTTTTTTTCTCTCTATATATTTTAGTTGGCCAGATAATTTCTTTCTATTTTTAGTAGAGACGGGGGTCTCTCTCTTGCTCAGGCTGGTCTCGAACTCCTGACCTCGAGCAATCCACCCGCCTCGGCCTCCCAGAGTGCTAGGATTACAAGCGTGAGCCACCGCTCCTGGCCCCAAAGTCTATATTCTTAACCACATTTTCCATACCCAGATGCAAATTAGAGCTGTCAGATTATTTCTTACAGAAGATTTTGACAAGGGGCCAAAGCCTCAGGCCAGTGCAGTCCAAGGGTGATGAAGAAAAATCATTGCTGAAGGGAAAATAGAACTCAGAAAGAATAAATGATTCAAGATAAATTTGCTATAAACTAGAATAGCTAAGAAGGGAGGAGGAAAAGAAGACTAATTCTAAAGCTGAGTGGCTAACTTCCACAATAGCTTTTACTAGGACTACTAGGACCTAGGTCTGGAAATTTTTTTGCTTTGCTATCCCACAGCTGCTCATTGTTTTGACTTCCAAAGTCCATATGTCCTATATAATTTTTCTCTCTGGTCCCTTTAATTCTTTCACTCATCAGCCCCCCTTCCTTAAACATTTTTCTTATCAGGCACTCTCAAATAATTTGTCCCCAGGTATATATGATCTGTGGGACACACAGAATAACTTCTGACTTCTTGGTTCTAAATTGGTAGTTCGGATGTGTAACTTTATGCCTACCTATCTGTAGAAATCTCTCTCTGAAATGGAACTTTGTGTCTCTCACTCCTAGAAATTCAGTCATTAATCTTTCTGTTTCTTCAGCTCGCATTGCCCCATGTTCCTTTACTATTTCAAACTCTTTATCTTTTTCCTTCTGTCTCAGAGGAAGAAATGTTCCATCTCTTTTCATAAGGTGACATCTCCCTTGTGCTTTTTTACTTTCATCCCCTTTAGAGAGGATCCCTTCTCTTATTTTTCATGGTGTTAGAGATTCAGGTTCTAATTCCTGTTTTACCACTTTCTGGCTTTGGGGACTTGAGCAAGTTATTTTACTTCTTTGAGTCACAATTTCTTATCTTAAAATACCATTTGTCCTGATAATCTTGCAAGTTGGTAGTGAGTCAGTTACAATAGTGTATGTGAATATACTTTATAAGCTAGAAAACACCATTCAAATGCAAGATGTTATTATTACAACCTAAGTGCACAAATAATTCAGATTTCTTTTTAAAATAGTTTTCCTCAACTTTGCTAACCCTTGAAATATCCTTATTTTCTTCTTCCTTTTACCGTCAATACTCTTGAATGAATAGTCTTTATTTTCTATCTACATCTCATTGCTCCTCAATCCATTGGAGCCAGGCTTCCATTTGATTCTGGCTGACTCTATCAAATCTATTGCCTTCAAGAATACTAGAGATTGCCTAATTCCATATTCAACGTCAACCCTCATTCTTGCTTTCTGTAGCAGTTGATATTGTTGACTAAAGATGGCTCAGCACAGTACTTAACATGTAGTATGTATTCAACAAGTCTTTAGTACATAAATCTTTCTCTTTTAGCCTTTTGGATGAATCCACTTTTTCTGCTCATAAACCAAATATATACATCTCCAAGTTTAGTCCTTTCTCTGCTGTTTTCGCTCTGTACTCTCTTGGAGGTCTGATTTATTCCAATGCATTTTAATGCTACATAGATGGATCTCACATCTATTTTTCCAGCTCTGTCCTGAGCTTTAGTTCTGTTTGTTTAACTCTATATTTCTACCTGGATATCTCATTATCACTTCGGATTCACCAAGCTTACCATCTCCTTCCCCGAAATCAATCTCTTTTATTGCCTTTTATATTTTTGAAAGTGATACCAGCACTTAGACAGCCAGACTTGAAACTTCAGAAACATATTGACTCTTCTTTCTTTATGTATCATTATAGTGGTCATTCATTTGTTTATTAAGTGTTTATTCAGTGTTCATTACATGTAAACCACTATCCTAGATGCTGGGAATACATGTAAGGGAAACAAAACAGATAAAAATAACTGCTCTCAAGGATCTTATTTTCTAGTCATTTGCATTTTCATCCATTTATTCAATAAACATTTACTGAGAGTAATGGGGGTAGGGTATTCCGTGTAGGGTAGTCCAAGAAGTCTTCTCTAATATAGAAACATTAGATCAGAACCTTGAATGAAGTGAGGGAGCGAGCCAGACAAATTATTGGGGGAAGAGCTTTCAGGCAAAGGGAAAAATGTGTAGAAAGGCCTTCAAGTGGGAGATGCTTGGCTATTCAAAGAAAAGTTGGCACCAGTTCTGTGATTAGAGTCAACTGAGCTAGTAAAAGCAAGTTGGAGATAATGTTAGAGAGATAGCTGGTGGCAAGAGTAAGTAGTGTCCTCAAAACCATGATGAAGACTCTGGCTTTTATCTAAGTATATAGGAAGCTATTAGAGGATTTCAGAGAGAAGCAAGATGATGTAATTTACATTTTTAAAAGAAGCACTCGCAATGAGAAAAATAGGCTATAGAAAAGCAGGTGTGGAAGCAGGAACACTAGTTAGGAGGCTAAGACAAAAGTACGTTTACTTTTGTAAACATGAGAGATAATGATGGCTTGGACTAGAGTGATAGCAGCAGAAAATGGTACATACGCTGAATACATAAATCAGGAAAAAAAGCCTTTTTTCAGTAGATGATGTAGCTTCCCTTGGTAGCATGACATTAGAAGTTGGCAAAACCTTTCCTTATAGGTGTCTTTTCCTTAGATGGTTGCAGCCCCATGCCAAGGTACATGACTTAAAGAGCAGAGTTCTGGCTAGACTTACAGCCTACTTGCTTCTTCAGCGGAGCACCCTTGTGCAGTGAATAAACTGTGTAATGGTCCACAACCATCCTGGATAGAGGTGAAGGGAGTAAGAAGTCACTCTTTCTTAAAAATTTTTTTATTCCTATTATTCTCATCCAGCTCCTTATCACTTCACATATATTTAGTCTCTCCAGCTAGATTGTAAGGTCATTGAGAACCAGAACTAAGTCTTATTCTTTGTTTCACTAGTACCTGACATAATTATCTGTAGTTTGATGTTTGTTAATGGTGACAATAACGAAACTATTTTATGTCAGTCCTTTGCACAGATCATTTTACTAAAGTTCCTGAAGTCAAAAACAGTTATGCATGTTAATAAAAACTAATTATAACAGCTTATGTTCAATGTTAAGAGACATGAACTATCAAGTGTAAAGGCTGTTATTGTGACATATAAAAGTAGATGTATTTTTTTGGTATCATGTAGTATTAGTTGTCCTGTGAGAGGCTGATTGTTTCAGTGTACCTATGTTTGTTTCAATAGCTGATACCAAATACAAGGGAAGTGATAAAATACTTGATTTTTTTTCATATGTGCTTATTTCAGTAAACCTGACAATATCTTGAAATGACATGGTGTGGGTGAGGGAAGTCTAGGGACTGCTGCCAAGTCCTACATAGCAGCAACATGGAAGTAGTTTAGTCAATTTCACTAAAAGTTTGAAATCTACTGTATTAGAGGCACGTGCAGAAGCTGTGTTAATTGCTAGCTTATTTTCCATATGGTTCTGTTTTAGTGAAGCATATTTGATGCAGATGGTTGAAAAGTAAGTTGGGCAATGTCTAAACTGGCTCTAATTCCTACAGTGCTTCCACTCCAATCCTTAACAGTGTCTTTGTAAAGTTTCTTCATTCACAGCTTTTTTTGTTGTTGTTGAAATGTGACCTAAGATAACTAAAAACTATTCTTTCAACTTAATCTCTGAAAAGAACAAGAACAGTTCTTGTTCCTCCCATTTAAAGAACATACTCCTCTGATTTAAAGTCAAAACTACACTTCAACTTGGTTTCTTTTATATTATTGGGTTCTGTCAATCATTACTATGGCTATTTCTGAATGTGTTTAGTTGAGATGATGGGCATGATGAAGGGTCTCACATAGGAACTGAAATGACTTTACCAAATGCTGAAGTTAGCTTTGCTCACATGGCAATAATTTTACCTCTTTGGGGGAATGAAATACAGAAGTCTAGAATGTTAATAACTATCTCTTGTTTGCACATTTTTTATATCTTATGCATTGAAATTGGACTTACTAATTGATAATGTTAAGTTATAACTGAAATGAAGGATAAATTGTTCAGAAATACTACAAAAATCTTTCCGTTCCATTTTTTCCTATCAATGAGACTGGAATATCAATATATAGTCATTGTGTTTGTCTTAAATCTTTAGAGAGTTCAGATATGCTATCTTACTTAACAATGATGTGCTGATTTCCTATAAGTATTTTATTTTGGTGTACTTGAAAGTGAATATGTAAAATTGTCTTCATATTTGCTCAAGAATATAGATAATGTCCTTGTTAGACTTGAGGTTGAATTCTGCAGAGTAAAAATGGAGGCATACTTCATTGGGTTTATGTCAATTTTGCCATTTTTTTCTCACATTGTCACTGAAATATTCTCTTTGTTATCTGAATAAGACATCTGCTGACTAGCCTGGCCCTCTTTACCTGATTGTGTGAGAAATCTTGGTTAAATGTTAGGCCTCAGAGGCCCAGGAATCTGCTAAGTGCTACTGAGCTTGAAAGACATAGTGTCCTTGATCTGTTCTTTCTTTCCCACTTATGGATACCTTTGATAAATAATCCTGATGTAGGTATTGGGTAAGCTAAATAATGCTGTATTATAAGAAGTGATTGGTCCAAAGGATTAATGACATCTGAATAAGTAATGGACTTTTCTCCTCCTCTAGAGAGATTAAAAAGTGCAATATTAAATTAAATTAATTTTTCACCCAATTTGATTATCTAAATACAAGAAGTCCTAATATTGAAGAGAAATAATTTTTCTTTTAAAAAACTAGCCATGAAAAGTCTTCTAGAATCACAATCCTGCCTTTTATCTGCCTCCTCTTCCTAGTTGTTTTTCCCTAGAGGAGGTTAACATTAGACCTATGTTCTGCCCAGATGGACTTGCATGTTTGGGAGCTGTATTGAACATACCCCTTTGCCACAGAAACTAGTCATCTTTAAATGTCAGCTTCAATGTTGAAATTTTATGAGAATGGAAAGGAATACACATTTTCACTTATTTTAGACTTCCCTTTGGAAAATGTAGTCGGCTGCTTTTGTCTCAAGTTGGAAGGGTTTACAAAGTTTTCTTCAAATACTCATGGAAAGCAACTGCAATCCCGAATTAGACAAGAAGAAAAAATGTACCTTCCTTTTAAAAAACTTAATAATTGTAACACATCAGTCTTAGTCATTTTTTTTGACCTTTCTCTCAATTTATATTCACCCTGGAGACTTTTTTTGCTTTTGTCTCGTCTTGTTTGTTTTATTTCAAGCATGGTTTAACTTTTCACTAGAGCAAGAGCTTAAAAAGGTCAGAGTAAGAAGAGAACAATTACCTTTGTGACAACTGTCAACTAATTGTCCATTATTCAAGATAGAATATATTTCCTAATTAATGTGTAAAATAGAAATTGTAGAATTACTTCTGAGTTTGATTCACCTTGAGAAATCTCAGAAAAGTTTTAAAGATCCATTCTGTCACTTTCTTTTCCCCTCATGTAGGAATGTTTCTTACACTCAAAGAGAAGAGCTCTTTGGAATATTCTCTGACTTTGAATTCTGTGGAAAACTACTTCCAAGGTACAGGGAGCCTTATGTTGAGTAAAGCAGTAGGAGATCAACTGTTGTCATGATGTTGATAATACGTATGAGAAGGGTTCTGGAAATGAGGTTTAAAATACCAGGTTGCCCCAAATAGCAGTCTAAGGCTAAGAAAAATCCAGCTGTAGCTTCTTCATCATTATTGTAAAGATATTAGGTACTTGGGAAGGTTTTTTTTTTCTTTTTCTTTTCTTTTAAGAGAAATAATGCTCTTATTTTAGAGATAAAACAAGATATTTAGGCTTTGGGTTTTTAAATTTTTACTTTTAAAAATTCTCACTGTGGTTTTTCAGGTCTAATCCTTGAACTGTGTATCTCTTTTGGTCTTGATTTTGTTTTCAGAGAAATAGCAGAGCTAAGCTTTTCATTTAATTGTAATAAAATACTGCCCCAAAGAAGAAAGAAATGTGATTTTTTTACTGGTTTATATGGAAAAGCATATAACTGTAATAATATTTTAACTATAGTTTGTATAGACCATACTCATTTAAACTCTATGCAAATCTTTGTTACTTTAGGGCAAACAAGCTACGAAACCATAATGTGTGGTGTAGTGAGCACACACCATAAATTTGATAATCATACTTGTGAATTCATCATATTTTATATAGGCGATCGCTGTTGCATTATGAATAGTAATGTGCAAATGACGTGAAAAACATGTTGCTACACTCTTGAATGTTTAGTGATTTTAATGCTACTGTATTACTTCATTCGATGCCAAGTTGCAATGATTGATAAGTGAAGATATTAAAATAGCAGAAATTTTACATTGGCTTTAATGCATGGAGTTTCTATAATTCTCAATGAATTTTGGAATGTTAATATAAATACTCTTTTTGTGTGGCGGCAGGAAACATGCTGCCCAGACTACACATGTTACTGGGCTAGGCCTGCCTCTACTGTTTAAAGAAATAGGTGTGGGAGGCTGTCTTAAGTGAAAGTGAAAAAAGGCATTTGTTTAGCTGCATGGCAACACAAATATTTCACTTAGTGAGAACTGACAATGCATCTCATTATGTGAGTGGGTGCCAGCTTGTAAAAAATTTCTGTTTAACTTTCCATATTAGTTGAAGGTGCCTGTGCTTAACTGTTTGAAGCCTGGCATCCAGGTTTCCTCCCTCCCCTTGCTGCTGTCCCCTGCCGCACCTCCTGCTGTCCCTCACTTTTTGTCTGTCACTATTTGTTTTTTAATCCCACAGTAATAGATGGGAAAGCTAAGAATATCTGGTCCATTGAATGCTGTTAGGAATATGTGGGAAAGTCTGCCAGATTGAAATCCGCCTCAGGCTAGACAATTGTCACTTCTTCCCATTTCTCTTATTCTTTTTTTTAACATTTTAATAACATATTTTATTAAACCAAACTTACCCATAATATTAACATTTCAATGTGTTGTCAATATAAAAGCATTATTAGCTGGGCACAGCTCCTCAGGAGGCTGAGGTGGGAGGATTGCTTGTTCAGTTCAAGGCCAACTTGGGCAACATAGAGACCTTGTCTCTTAAAAATAAATTATTAACAGGACATTTTACATTATTTTGTCATACCAAGTTTTCAAAATCTATGTGTCTTTTACATTTATAGCAAATCTCAATTTTCTAGCCACTTTTCAGGTGCTCTGTAACCTCAAATGGCTAGTGCCCTGTGTATTGGCCAGATGAGCTCTAGAATTAGATTCTTGGGCAGGAGTGTTTTTTTATTTTTTTTTTTAAATTTCAGAATATTACAGTGGTTACGAACTTTTGGGGTACATGAATTACTTCTGTATAGTTTGAGTCAAAGTTGTAAGTATGTTCATCACCCAGATAGTGTGCATTGTAACCATTAGGTATAAATTTACCCCTCCCTTCTTCTTCCTCCCACCTGTTTGATTTCCACTGAATTTTACTACCATATGTACACATGAGTATTGATCATTTAATTCCAATTTAATAGTGAGTACATGTGGTGTTTGTTTTTCTATTCTTGTGATACTTCATTTAGGATGATGGTCTCCAGTTCCATCCAGGTTGTTAACAAAAAGTATTAGTTCACCATTTTTTATGGCTGAGTAATATTCCATGGTGTATATATATATATATATATATATATATATATATATATATACCACATTTTCTTAATCCACTCATGTACTGATGGGCACTTGGGTTGTTTCCACATCATTGAGATTGTGAATTGTTCTCCTATAAACATTTGAGTGCAGGTGTTCTTTTTAATAAAATGTCTTTTTTTTTCCTTTGGGTAAATACCCAGTATTGGGATTGCTGGATCAAATGGTAGGTCTACTTTTAGTTCTTTGTGGTATCTCCATACTACTTTCCATGGAGGTTGAACTAGTTTGCAGTCCCATCAACAGTGTGTGTTACTTTCTCTCGACATCCACACCAGCATCTGGTGTTTTGGGACTTTTTGAGAAAAGCCATTCTCACTGGAGTTAGATGATATCTCATTGTGGTTTTGATTTGCATTTTCCTGATGATTACAGACATTGAGCATTTTTTCATATGTTTATTGGCCATTAGTATATTCTGTTTTGAAAAGCTTCTGTTCATGTCTTTTGACCACTTTTTAATGGTGTTGTTTGATGTATTCTTGCTGATTTGCTTGAGTTCTTTGTAGATTCTGGTTATGAGCTCTTTATCAGGTGTGTAGCATGCAAAGATTTTCTCCCATTCTGTAGGTTGTCTATTCGCCCTGTTTATTGTTTCGTTGGCTGTGCAGAAGCTTTTTAATTTAATCAGGTTCCATTTATTTACTTTTGTTGTTGCTGTGATTGCCCTTGGGGTCTTCTTCATAAATTATTTGCCTAGGGTGATATATATAAGAGTTTTTCCAACCTCTTCTTCTAGAATTCTTATAGTTTCATGCCTCAGGTTTAAGTCTGTTATTCATCATGAATTAATTTTTGTGAGCGGTGAGAGGTGCAGATGCTGTTTCAGTCTTCTACATGTGGGTATCCAATTTTCCCAGCACCATTTATTGAATAGGGATTCTTTTCCCCAGGGTATGTTTTTGTTTGCTTTGTCAAAGATCAGATGGCAATAAGAGGATGGTTTTATATCTGGATTCTCTATTCTGATCCATTGGTCTATGTCTCTGTTCTTGTGCCAGTACCATGCTGTTTTGGTTACTATAGCCTTGTAGTATATAGCTTGAAGTCTGGTAAAGTGATGCCTCATGATTTGTTCTTTTTGCTTAAGGTTGCTTTGGCTATTTGGGGTCTTTTCTGGTTCCATACGACGTGTAGAACTATTTTTTCTACATCTGTAAAAAATGACATTGGTATTTTAATGGGGGTTGCCTTGAATCTGTAAATCACTGTACACCAACAACAGTCAAGCTGAGAATCAAATCATGGACTCAATACCTTTCACAATAGCAACAAAGAAACAAAATACCTAGGAATGTATTTAACCAAGGAAGGGAAAGACCTCTATAGGGAGAACTGCGAAACACTGAGGAAGGAAAACTCAGAGGATGTAAACAAATGGAAAAACATATTATGCTCATGGATCATCAGAATCAACATTGTTAAAATGTCCATTTCTCTTATTTTTAATGTATTTTTCTTAAAGCTAATTGTTACATTCTGCCTTGAGAGTAGAAGCAGTCAGTGGTATTGTTTTAAGTTGACAGTTACCCCGTGGTGCTACCATTGCTTGAGTAGTAGTCCTATGTTCTCAAGATAAAAATTCTTGATCTTAAATTCTCCAATCTCTTGCAGTGAATTTGAATCCTAGGCTATTTTTGCTTCTCATGGTGTTAGAGAGCAGAAGAAAATGAACTAATGATGACTACCATATCACTTATTTAAAATTATTTATTTTGATATGAAGAAGATAGAGAAGTACTTTCTACTTCAGGAGTATTTGATACCAAGGTCTCTATGTTCTCTTTGGCATGATTCCTGCCTTGTCTGAATCAATTTCAATAGCTTTACCAGGATATGGTAGTTCAATTGGAGGGCAAAATATATTTTTAGATGTCTGTGACTACAATATACAAATGAATGATTCTCAGCATTCACAAACATAGAATGATGTACAAGGACAACCTAGGTGGATAGTCCAGGAAATGCAATATTTTTTCCATAATTTCATCATACTTTTTAAAGCTGTAGCATCAGGAATGTTACAGTTTGTTTAAAGAACATTTCAAAATGACTTACCCACCCAATGAGAGAATGCTGGCTACAGAACAAACTAAGAGAATTAATTTATAATAGACAAAGGACTTTAAAATTATATAAATTAAGAAAGTTAAAAGTGGGGATCACTTTGCATGAAGAAATTGAAAACATTCAAATTGTTAGCAATTTCTTAGTTTTAGTATCTGTAAGGTTTAGGGGATTGTGTTCCATAGATATATCTATATTTCTTTTATAGAAGTAGTTGGGGCATTAACTTTTTAAAAATAGGAGATGTATTTAGATATGAGAATTAGAAGCCTATTCTAAAACTGATTTTTTTCCCCAAATGAAGTTGCTGGAAGTTTCTAGTAAAATCTTTTCCTTCTCTTCCTTTCCTTTAGTGCATTCTTGTTCTTATCCTAGTCCATCTCTATTTTTAGTGTAGATGTTGGTCCTCTTGAAGAAAAGGATCCCGTTAAAAGAAAAGGATCCCGTTAAATCCAGAAGACTCTGACATCATCTGTCAGGCAGAAGCCTGAACTGGCTAAGGGGTTATAAATACCTGCCTTGTCAAAGATCTTTCTGACCTCTTTACCTCTTATTAACCTAATAGCAGTTGTGATTTTTTTTTCTGAATTAGTCACATTCTAGCCTCTCACCTGAGCCTTTCAGATAGAAATACAATATGCCATCCATTTATTAGATGGGCCAGGAGTATGGATGGTTAGGAGGCGCTGCAGTTACAATCTGCATGGAACCCAAAGTAAATATTTGCCATTAGCTTTCTTGTTAATTAGATAGTTATGGTTAGCCTCAAAGTGCCAATGTACTGATTTTTTAAAAGCACATTTGGATTTTCCAGTTCTCTGTGTTATTGTTTAGTCCCTTCTTATCAAAAGCAACTCACTTCCTCTCTTCAAGCAGGACAATAGTTCAACTTTCCCAGTAAGTATGGCTTTAGGATAGGTAAATTGGTCCCTATTAAGGGGAATCAAATTTACATAGGGGATTCTAACTCTTCATTCTATGATTCAGCTTGAAAGGTAGGAGATATTGTTCTGATAGTATCTCTGTCTTCATGGCTTTTACTCTGCCCATCCAATTACTAGCTCAGATTTCAAGTTCTGGTAGTGGCTTTGTGGGACACTATTGTAATGTTCTGTCACAGATTCCATAGCCCCCAAAGTGGGAAAATATGCCTCTTGTTTCCTGTCACTTACAGTGTTTGGCAGATAGTAAGCACCCAATAGATACTTGTTGAATGAATAATTGAATGAATGACTGAAAGTGCAGGAAATGTTGACAAGAAAAGAATATAAAGTTCTTGAAATATGAACTACTACTGGGAATGATTTAGTGCTGTGGTCACTTACAGTCCAAATTTTTGGATTAACTGGTAACCTATTAAAGTGAGAAGTCCTTAATTTAAAAAAATTCAGACAGATTTTTAGACTTTTTAAGCTGGTACAAATTAGCTGCCATTTGTTTCCAAGAATTGCCAGGGAGCATTCAGTTTTCCAAATCTTATTTTGTAAGGCAGTGGAATCCTCTAAAATGTCATAATTGGAAAACTGCCTAGGATTCAGAATAAATAGATTTTATAGTATCAGAGAGACTACAGACATCTTGAAAAATTCTGTACCTATCTGTGGTTTTATATTTCCTTTGCTAAAGAATAATGATAGAAGCATGATGCATACCAGTTTGAAAAGTTGGCATTTCAATCTACAGGAAGCTTGGCAAAAGTCTTTTTCTGAACATGCATTTTCTTTCTGTTAAAGTTTGATTGTGAATTACTGTTCTACACATGGGTCTAAATTTGAAGGTGGAGTTTTCAAGCTGACCACAGTACCTATGACAGTCAGATTGTCTACAGTCCTACATTAACCTATTGTGGTGCTAATGCCTATTGGGTAAGCTCTGTGCTCACGTTCATTGTAGGGGGAGTGGCAGGCTAGCAGAGTAAGTGCGTGTCCTTTAAAGAGCTACATATTGGGACACATGTGCTAAACTTTAAAATGAAAGGACTATCCAGAATTCCAAATCCCACTAGTGTTCCTAATGTCTTTACTTTTTTAACCCAGGAATTGATATGCTCAGGAGGCATTTTTTTCCCCTAGATTCTCTTTATTCTTATTTTGCTCAATGACATGCCGTTTACGTAGCCAGATAATCTTGAGTTTTGCTGATATCCTTCATGATTGATCATTTATTCTTCCTATGTAGTCCATGGTGTTCTTTGTGCATATTATTTTTAATTGACACGTAATTGTACATATTTATAGGGTACAGAGTGATATTTCAATACATGTATACAATGTGTAGTGATCAAATCAGGGTAATTAGCATATCTATTACCTCAAACATTTATCATTTCTCTGTGCTGGAAACATTCAAAATCATCCCTTTTTCTAGGTATTTGAAAATATATAATAAATTATTAACTGTATTCACCCTACAGTGCTGTAGAACTGTGGTCCCAACCCCCAGGCCACAGACTGGTGGTACCTGTCCGTGGCCTGTTAGGAACTGGCTGCACAGCAGGAGGTGAGTGGCAGGCAAGTGAGCGAAACTTCATCTGTATTTACAGCTGCTCCCCATTGTTCGCATCACTGCATAAGCTCCGCCTTCTGTCAGATGAGAGGCAGCATTAGAGTCTCATACGAGCATGAACCCTACAGTAAACTGCACATGGAAGCCATCTAGGGTGCCTGCTCCTTATGAGAATCTAATGCCTGATGATCTGAGGTGGAGCTGAGGCAGTGATGCTAGTACTGGGGAGTGGCTGCAAATACAGATTATCATTAGCAGAGAGGTTTTACTGCACAATAAATGTAATGAGCTTGAGCTTGCATTATCCCCAAACTTTCCCGCTCTACCCCTATCCCCCCCACCCCCCCGGGTCTGTGGAAAAATTGGCTTCCATGAAACTGACCCCTGGTACCAAAAAGTTTGGGGACTGCTGCTGTAGAACACTAGAACTTACTTCTTCTATCTAGCTGTAATTTTGTATCCTTTAACAAACCTACTCTTCCTTCCTCTTCCTCTTCCCAGCCTCTAGTAACCACTATTCTACTCTCTACTTCTATGGAATCAACTTTTTAAAGCTTCTATGTGTGAGTGACAACATGCAATGTTTATCTTTCCATGGCTGCCTGATTTGTTTCACTTAACAAATGGTATATATTTTATTTGCTGGCCACAAAGTAAGAAAGGCCTTTGTGGGGGCCCAGTTATTTTTATTGTGAGGAGATATAGATTTTACCTGCCCAGTTAAGCAGGTAATTTACACATTTAGCCTCTTAGCCATTAAAACATGCTTCCCATTATATGTGGGAGGCTTGCTTCGTATTTTATTACTCATTTGCTAAAATGTGAATAATGGAAAAAGAACATGTGTCTTGGATGTCTTTGGCATATAATGACCAATACAGATAGTATATGAAGAGTCCTGTTCTTTATGCATTGTGGATGTAATTACTACCAAAGTATTCTAGCATACATTATTTATAGCTCTCAGACTCTTCTTTTTTTTCTTTTTTTTGAGACAGAGTCTCACTCTGTTGACCAGGCTAGAGTGCTGTGGCATCAGCCTAGCTCACAGCAACCTCAAACTCCTGGGCTCAAGCAATCCTACTGCCTCAGCCTCCCAAGTAGCTGGGACTACAGGCATGCGCCACCATGCCTGGCTAATTTTTTCTATAAAAATTTTTAGTTGTCCAGCTAATTTTTTTCTATTTTTTTTTTTTTTTTTTAGTAGAGATGAGATCTCTTTCTTGCTCAGGCTGGTTCTGAACTCCTGAGCTCAAACGATCTGCCCGCCTCGGCCTCCCAGAGTGCTGGGATTCTCAGACTCTTTTAATTTTGAATAATACAATGCATGAAAAATGTAGGATATTTAAAAAATGGCTTGTTTGTATATGGTATCTCATCCAAAATTCTCTGGATACTTTTGAACTGACTGATATAGAAGCAATTTGTGCTCTCCTGATACGTTGTATACCATTTCTTCTTCTCAGAATACCTTTGTCAAACATACTTTTAACCATCTTTCAAGGCCTATCTCCTTGTCGTCTTCTATGATCTCATGTCTATGATCTGAACTTTCACTGCATTTGTATCCCTCTTTTTGTGCTTGTCACAATTTGTATTTTTAGTAGTTTTTATGAATAGTCCTTTATATTAGTTTCCAATTAAAAGTTTTGTGTTCTTTTAACAGGCATAGATATTAAGTCTAATTCATCTTAAATAACTTACATGACCATATATAGTGCCTACTAGCCAACAATCAGTATATGATTCTTGAGTGAATTAATTAAAAGTTCTGAAAATCTTCATACTCCCAGTTTTTTATAGTTTACCAAATTGAATTGCCCTTCTTACATTTAGCTTTTCTTATTTGTGCTTTTTGCTTTTACTATTTCCATGTTATCCTGGGAGTTAGGCAAGAAGTAGTTTCTTGAATTTGTAGTTGAGTTAAATGAAATATTTTTTAAAAAATGTGTGTTATTTATCTTGAGACCCTGAACAAAATCTGGAGCTTGTGATGGAGGGAAACAAAAAGAAGGAATTAGCATGTCACCCTGACTATCACTTCTCATGCTCCTTCTCTCTCGCTTACCAATTATGATTTGGGAGGAGTGGGGACTATGCCATGTTTCTTTGTTTCTTAATAGCACAGTAGTTTGCTTATAGTCAGTGCTCTAAACATGTGCAAAAAATGAATGTATAGATAAATGTGACATCAGTGAATATTGCTTTTAGTGCTTCAGCTATTCCTTCTTTTAATGGTTTTCCATTCTCCCCATGCTTTTTTTTTTTTTTAATTTATGTTGTTTTCCTAATTCCTCATATAAAATCCTCTTCCTTCTGGAAAGAATTGCATGACCACATTCAATCCAAAGATGTTAGTGGCCAATAATAGTTTAACATGTTGTCCTTTTGTGGCATATACATTTAAAAATACAGAAATCTTTTCAAATAAAAATTAAGTCATATGGGATACTCATTCGAATTAAAGGTGTTGGTTTACTTGACCTCATAGAGAAACATGTCTATAGCTGGCCTCTAAGCAGTTTTGTAGTGCTTGAGGACTCATGAATAGAAGTTTCTATAGATGATAGCTGAAGAGAGGCTTCTATAAATCTTTGCAAGTGTTCTAAGAATTTAAATTTAACAGTGGAGAAAGGGGAGAATAGAATGAGTACTTGGAGTAGCTGTCTCTGAAGTGAGGGAATGGAACTAAAGTTGTCGAAAGAAGAATCCTTTTGTTCTCACTTGTCTTAAGAATTGCTAGATTCATGGTTTTTGTCCTTCTTTTGGGACTGCTTAGAAACAATGCAAAGAAATCTTTGCTGTGCAATTGATATTACAGTGAAAACTTTGCAATTGTTTTTATTTTTTCTCTTGAAGTTACCTCACTGTAATAATTATTGGAAAAAGAGTCTATTATGAATTATGCTGTGTACTATTTTCCTTGTCCAACATTTGTTCTGGTTTTCTTTGAGAGGACAACCCTTCTTTCACTTTTGGTGCATGTAGTTGATGTGGAACTGCCTTTAGCCTCCCAAGTCATGGGACATTTCATATACCTGGAAACAGTGATTGGCTCAGAAATAAAACATATTATCAAACCAGGCCAATGAGACTCAATTTTGGGATTTTTGCTGGAATTATTGGGAAAGAAGCACTGCCTTTCCACTAAGGTTGTTAACCTGGAGCTTTTGATAGTGAACTCTGCTCCTGAAATGGGGGAGAGCCTGCTAGAGAGAGAAAAGAAGAAAGAACAATTTCTAATTATAACAATTTAGTACTGAGTCCAGCTGAGTCAGAAGGCAGGACATTTCAGTTACATGAACCAATAAATTATTTTTTGATAAAACTACTTTGAGTTGTTTTTGTCATTTACAACTAAAAGTATTATAATGCATATAGCCAGAATTGCATAACTGACTGCATAGCTGATATGGTAGATGGATATATGTGATGTAGAAAAATATTTTGATGTCCATTGACTCGTCTAATATTCGCAATTTATCTATTTAACTTTACTTTTCAAGAGGGTAAAGGAGGATGGGTGATATGATGAAAGTCATTACTGTTTAAACAAGTATAGTTTCTATTGAAATAATTTTATTAGCATTGTCAAAAATAAAATGCAAATGAGATGATATAGCTAGATAATTTCCAGATTTTTACTTTATGTTGTTTTGAAAATAGAACAAATTTATGGATTTCCCAGGTTAAAAATATGATTTTCCTTTTTCCTAAATAAAAGAAGCTGAAATTTGCTTATATTTTTAATATTTACATATCTATTACAATTTTATATTTTTATTAGATGCACAACTTCAACAGGAATTGAAGAGAGTACTTTCTGCTTATACTCTGAAGAAATATCCTCTGCTTTTGACATTTTCATATGTTAATCCTATTTATTAATATATAATTGTACTTAGGATCAACTTTAATGGATTTGCTTCAATTAGAGATCTTACTAGTTTAGAAAGCAAAACAAAAATGAATATTGTAGTAGCAAGTTTGCCTGAAAAAAAAACAATTTGGTTTTGGAAAACGTACTCTCCTAATATAGCTATACAATCCTACTTGACTTTGGTAAATCACATTTAAAGGGGCAATATTTTTAATTTATATTTCTTACATAGCCTCCTAGGAGGTCTTCATTTTGTCTGTTTTTTCATATTGTTAGAAATATAATATACATGGAAAGACTAGGTTGATACTTGGTTACCTCTCTTAAACATACGCTGAACCATTTTGCAGCAAGATTTTGTTGCTTAAAAAAAATCAACATTAAAATAAAATCGTGGTTTTCTTGTTTTTTTCCTGAAATTAAAGGTTGTATGTTCTCAATCAGATTTGATCTTTTTTACCCGTTAAACCTTAAGTGACAAGGTCTTAAGTTGGCAGTTTTCTCCCTAACCCTTATAGATATGTCCCTCAGATCTAAAAGTCTTAGATCTAAGTCCCTTGGGTGTTGGTGCTCTCATTAGGAAATGATTATGTTCAGAGTTTGGGGTGCAAACAAGTTTATGAGAGTGAGACCCTCATTAGAACCATTTTAAGATCAAGCCAAAATCGAAGAAGCCTATTAACCTTTAAAAGTCCCTGCAGACAACAGCACATTTGGAATGGCACACACACTTGGTTATTTGGGTGGAGTTTCTCAGAGGTATTGGATTTTAAAGTTTTATTATCATTTTGTAGAATTTCCCCTTTCCTCAAATGACCCCAAATTTGCAACCTAGACCAAATAAAATTTAAAATGGATAAAATTCCTAGGAAGAGCCTGCTTCCAACAGCCTCTTTTTCTATTTACTTTAATCTTTCTATGTGGTGATCTTTCTTTCTTTTTAGTCACTCACCATCTATTTATTTCCCCTCCAAAAAGCTGCTCACAGGATATTATCACATAGTAGTCACATATACTTTTATTATTTTTTCTGGTTAAAGGTACATTAAAACAAAGAAAAAAGAGAAAATCTTTCACACAATTTCACAATTTGTCACCTGTTTCCATTTTTATCTGCTTATTTCCAGTCCTTGTTTGTGTTTTTTAAAAAATAATTTAACTGTAATCAGAGCACAGATGTCATTTTTTGTTCTTTGTTTTTACTTAATATTATATAATAAACATTTCCCACCACCAAAAGCTTGCCACAACCCACGCAGACCCCTAGGGAAGCCCTGCTGTATCTTACCACCTTTGGGTAAGAGCTGCCATTTGGGCCTTACTTTATTTTTTAATTATTTAACACACATAAAATTTTATTTTTAAAAATTTATTTATTTTTGGACAAATTATAAACATACATATTTATGGGGTACTGATGTTATGTTATATCTACAGTGTGAAATGTTAGAATCAAGCTAATTAACTTATCCATCACCTTAAATACTTACCATTTATTCCTCTTGCCTAACTGCAACTTTGTACCATTTGACCAACATCTCCTCATTCCTCCCCTTTCCCCACTCCGTTCCTTCTCTGCTTCCATGAGTTCAGTTGTTTTAGATTCCATATATAAGTGGGAACATGTGGGTTTTTGTCTTTCTGTACATTTGGGCTTTATTTTAGATGGTCTTCCTGTTGGCCTTGAGATATTCCAAAATGAGCCTGAAGCTTTTTTTCTTTTTTTAATAACTGAGGGAAGACATTGTTTCTGCCTTTTATGGGAATGCAACCTAAATTTTACCAATAACTATGAAGTTTTCTGTAGGTTTTTTTCCCTCTATCTATTGCATCTATTGGGATGCTTATAGAATTTTTCTTCTTTAGTCTGTGAATATGGTATTATTGGCAGATTTCTGAACCATCTAGCATAACTGGAACAAAACCTACTTGTTCTTGATAGAGTTTCATTACACTATAGAATTAGTTAAAATTTAAAGGATTTTTGCCTCTGTGTTCATTAATTAGATTAGTCTATAATTTTTCTTTTCTTCTAGTGTCTTTATTTCATTTTGGAATCGAGAATACTCTAGCCTTATAAAATGAGTTGAGAGTTATATACATTGCAGTGTGGAAGGGACTCATGATATTACCTCTCCTAGAGCCATTTGCAATTTAAGTTTAAACTCTAATTGGGAGGAAGAATATTTTTATCCTTAAAGGATTTTGAAACAACAATCTAAGATAGCTGTTTTTTTTTGTTTTAGTTTTGTTTCCGGTTTTGGTTGAGGGGGAGTGCAAGGGGAAAGTTGGGAATAGAAGCATGGAGGTTGCCTTCCATAAGTTTCTGTCATAGCAGTGCAATTATTTTGGTGATTATCTCTGACTATATTTTGGCAGATCTGTGGTGTAATCAATTGGGATTAAGAGGATAGCAGGTTGATGGCATTGGTTTGGGAAGATATTGATTATCAGAGAAGGTATTAAATGAACAGAGAAAAAGGCTCCTGCACCAAAGTTGGAGCTAAACATGATCTGAGATTTAAATACTTAGTCTATTTATGTATCAAATGCTCTTTATAAAGGCAAAAGGGTGGGGCTTCTCCTTCAGGCCCCACATTTTACTCCATTAGTTGTATTAAGCCATTTATGACATCATTCATCTTCTGAGTCTCTCCTTTGCCTCAGTTTTGGTCATACTTTTATCTCTATCAAAAAACAAAGTCAGGTGCACTGGTGTACACCTACAGTTCCAACTACTTGGGAGGCTGAGGCAGGAGGATTGATCGCTTGAAGACAGGAGTTTGAGGCCAGCCTGGGCAACATGAGACCTCCCCTTTGAAAAAAAAATCTGGGGAGGTAGGTGTGTCTACACATGTAATTTGACCCATGTTTCATCTCATTTTATCCTATAAAAAATAGTTTAGCCCAAATGTTAGGAACTCTAAACTTTGGGTTTCCTAAATATCTGATATGAGTAGTGATGTAATTTCTTTATGTATCTGTTCTTCTAAATATATGATGATTTAAATGAACACACAGTTTGTGAGCACATACTATGTACTAGGTATGGATACACAGAGATGATGTTCTTAAGGAGTTTGATCTTTCCTTTTCCATCTTTGTTCTCTATGGCCCTTTCCTTTTCTGATATCCAAATGCTTTTGTTTTTCTTTCTCTTTGCCTCTCTGTCAAAACAAAGAGACTTTGAAAGGAAATTTTGAGTTAAATCCAACCTCCTTCCATTGATAAGAGTTAGTACAGCTTTCTGAACATGGGCCTATTGTTTGTTTAGAACCCAGTGTTAATGAGGGCACAATGCTAGTCTTGATTCTTATATGGACCTATTAGCTTTCCTCTGTTCCATCACTTTGAATCACTGCTCTAATGATTGATACTTGCTAAAAACCAGGTGAGAGGATTTGGTTGATCAAAGCTCTAGAAAAACAGTGCAAATTGCATTCTTACCTAGTGTTATTCTTTATTTACATTAATAAAAGGCAAACCATCACTTAGGGCTTTGCAGTAAAACAAAATTATTATTAAAATAAGTTGTAAAGGAATGTGGAAAAGAGAAATGGACTTTCAAAAGGATTTTATTATTTTCCTTTTCTCTATTAATTGGGTAATTCTTAAGATAGTTTTCTCCATGTCATTTAATTTCCTTTTTAGTAGCTTTGGATGCAAGATTGAGCTTTGCTGGCCTTTATTTTTTGTTCCTCGGGTGTTAGTGCCAGCTTTGGCAGCCCTCATTGTCAGTGCTGGCTCAAATGAAGGAATGGCTGAAGGCTCCTTTTGGAGACCCACTTCACTGGTTATTTTAATTGCTCACAGGGATAATTGTTGAGTGGTGCTATAGGATAGTATTTCCCTTGCCACAGGGTTTAGGAATTTTGCCCAGTAATCACTCCTACTCTTGCTGGATGAGTATTTGTGAGTGGAAAGACTGGTAACTGGCGCTAGGTATCTTCCTAAGACTATGTCTAGGGCTCCTGCCAGATTAACTCTGAGAAACTGGTGTAGTCATCATGGATACTTTCCTTGTTGATCTTTTGCTTCTTTTGGTCAGAAACAGAGTTTGCAGAGCTTAAAATTAGCTTATTGATTATCTTATTCTAAGGCACCTTCTCATATGGCACCCTCAGACCAGTTTTCTTTGCTTTCCTTTTTTTTTCTTTAAAATATATTTATTTACCACATTCTTCACATATACAGTAATTTGCCACTTTGTGTGTATAGAAATTTAAAAATGTTTAAGTTAATGCTAATACAATACATACTAATCAAAGTATTGGGACCAGTGATTAGACAAACAGGGTTTGCAGGAGAGAATAGGAATTCAGGAAAACAGCAAACAAGAATGAATTAGAAAAGGTATCTTTAATTAAAATGAAAACCTTTAAAAACAGCTTCAGATTTATGTGACCTTCTGTTACTCTCAGAACACTATGGACTAATATACAGACTGGAGAAATGCAGTCACAGGAAGATGCTGCTCTATCCCAATGGCAGAGCCTTGAATGGGGCCTCAGCTCTCTTCCCACCCAAGAACTGGCACATCTGCACATGGGAATTTGCTTTCCTTTTTCACAAAGATATTAGAGGAACAATAGGGATGTGAGTGGTAGGGATTGGGCTTTAAAAATTTTTTTTTCAACACTGCTTTTGTGACTGTGTCTGCTGTAGTAAAGGACTGTGAAATACTGTTTTCTGATATTCTGTGGAATGAAACTGTCTATACTACCTGAGATAAAATAATGAAGAAAATTATGGGTCTAGCATCCATTAAATAGCTCCTCAAACTTAGCTGCTTTTGTGAGTAGAAGGGAGGCTTCAGAGACAAAAAAGTTTGTAGTTTTGAAATCTTTTATTAAGATACATAGAACTGATTTACAAGTCAGTGCACAAAAATAAATTGTGAATTTGTGTAGATTACATTTTAGGATTAAATTATTAATTATAATTTTTAAATTAGAAATCAGTGGAGATAGGTGTGATGGGGTTGTTTGTTAATTGCTTTTTAAAAGAGTTTTTCTCATTTATTATAATAAAGATATCAATTTTGAGTAGCTGTGTAGACAACATTAGTTAAAATGGAACAAAACAGAGGCTTCTGCTAAAGAACTTTGTGAGTCATCAAAATGACATTGACCTCTTTGCTAAGACTGATTACTTTAAAGGCCCCAATATTTCTTCATCTTTCCTTGTATTCATGACCTTTGCCATGAAACTTTGCAATGCCCTTCCAATCTTGACAGAGCATTCAGCCCCACTCCTTGACTCTGAGATGAATCATTTAGCTTGCTTTGGCCAATGGGGTGTTAGCAAATGTGACACATGTAGAGACTTGTAAAAGCACTTGTGCATTTCTGTTCACACTCTTGCTCTTTTCTGTCACTGTAGAAGAACAAGCCTTGGCTAGCCTGTTGGAGGATGAGACATATGGAGCAGAGTTGAATTACACCAGTTGTCACAGCCAAGGCATCCTAGATGAGCCACAAGCCAGCCAACCCTAAGACATGTTAGTGGGCTCAACTAAAACCAGAGAAATGTCCAGCTGACCTGCAAAAGCATGAGCTAAATAAATGCTTATTGTTTTAAGCTACCAAGTTTTGACACAGTGGACCCTGCAGAATTCTTATGGCCATAGATAGTTGATACAACCTTAAATAACCCCCTTTTCAAAAGACTTAACTGGGCAGATGTCACTATTTATCCTGAGTGATTCCTTGTGTTGTTGCAGTGACAGTATCTATTTCACATTGGTTTTAAGAAATGTGTAGAGTAAGATACTTAGTGGTACTCGTATGAGATTTGTCTTAAAGTAGAATGTGTTTTTTCTGTGGGGAATTCTAGAGCTATTTCCCATCCAGTCTGCATATTCACCTAATGTATGATAGCCTTATAGGGCACAGAATTATTTAGTCCATAAAGAAAGGAAAGGCAGAAAAAGCAAGTAAGACAAATAATTGACTTACATTCATATAATAAGAAACATAAAGGACAATATATCCTTTGTTGAGAGCAACTTTTGACTAAGGAGAGGTAGTAGTGAGTGGAATCAGTAAAATGGAGGGGAAAAACAAGGCTCAGAAACGGGAAACTCTATTTACCTTTGGGCCATTTAAAGACAACACAGTGTAAAAATGAATGTGTGAACAAAGACTGAGCTTTCAAACCTTAGCTCCATTTATACTCTGCAAGCCCAACTTATTAAAGAAGGAGGAAAATGTTGAATGAAAAGAGATAATTTTGTTAGGCACATGGTTCTTTAATTCTTTCTTTGTGCTTTGAAATCAAATGACTGTTGTCTTTTCTAATTTCAGAGTCTCTGTTTAGTATTGCTATTTCATTTACTTTCTTTTGTGGTAGAAAGAAATCTGTTTTTTAGTGACTGTATAAAAAATAGCTGGCTGAGAGTCTTCTGGACAGAGGCAGGGCATTACTGAACATATCTTAACAGTTATGGCCCTCCATTCATCTGGAGCTGTTCTTGGAGAGGGGTGTTAAATGGAGGACCTGTACTTGGTTAATTCATCATATTACTTGGAAAGGTCCTTATTATTTTGCACAGCAGTGTGGTCACCTGGTGGTAGGTCATTAGCATTTTAGTCTTCTTTTCCTCACAACAATGCACAACATGCTAATTAGAGGATTCTGAAAGCTAAGTAACCTGTTTTAAAATCAGACATTTTAATTTGAAGCTTTAATGGCTGTTTTTATAATAACTGGCTTTATTGGGGGTAAAAGCACTTCTCATGTTCCACTAGCAAGACAGAGTATAACAGAAGCTGACAAAATTAAAAACCTCATAATGCGACCTTCGCCTAGGATAAAAGGCTGTTTCATAACAATTTCCTTTTGTTCTTTGTTTAAGCCATTACTCTAAAAGGAGCCTCCGATTAATCTAAGTAAATGCATCATTACAGTACTAATCCATGTCCTTCTGTCAGTGTCTGTTTTAATTAAATAAGAAATGCTAGCAGAAAGATATCACGCACAAAGCTGTGATTGGAGAAAGAAGCTCTGGTTGATCAAGGAAAAGATTTAAAAGGGCTTTACTGTTTTGTCCATTTGCATAACTCCAAATGCCACAGAGTTTCAGGTTGAAAAGAAAACTTACAAAAGAGTTTAACACATTTCACTCTTATAGATTTAAAATAATGGGATTTACCAATGAAATTCTAATCATCCAATTTATCATGTTAGACATTTCACAGCAAGGAGCAGAACAGCTTGGGGTGTGTCTTTTAAAGCCTTTATGCAATATTGTGTTGTATCTGTGAAAACATACCTACCAAATTTGCATGTGTTTCTTCTTTTAGGTGAAATTGATGGTGAAACCTGGTTGTGGACATACAATGTGATTTTTTTCCTTTTTAAAGTGTCTTGCAACTTTTAGTTTAGTTCTACTTTTTGTTAATGGTTTTCTATTGATAATATATTAGGAATTTAGGTGCTTAATTGGTTGTTAACAATGAAAAGTACATTAATAAATTCTTATAAAATGAATATTGCTACATTGATACACAGAAACTCTTCTTAGCAGTAGAGTTGCAGAATTCCCGTGGTGAGGGCTTTCTCCATATACGGGCCATTATTTGATGTAATGAAAAGAGAAAGTGTGCAACAGTGAGATTGTTAATTAATTTAGCCTAACAAGATGAAGATAAATGAAGCAAAGCACAGATTGAATGAAGCAAGAGGTCTTATTTACAATTTAATACATTTTTATATAATGCAGATTTCAGCTGGTAACAAACAAACAGATCCCTACCCCAAATACCCGCTAACAAAAAGTACACCCCTCCCCCATAATTCAACAGTAAAATCCTGGCCTGACTTTACAGAAAACATATACTGTGGCTTCATGTAGAAGACACTTTTACAGTGTGTAAACAGTGCTTTTCTACTGCTAAGAATCCTACACTAGTTAACCTTTAACTTTGGTGTTTTGTTATTCTCTATATAGACTGAGGATGACCATAGGAATAATTATCTGGAAATCTTTGGGTTTCTTGTTCTCCAGGTTATCCTGAGGCATCTTGCTTCAGTTATTTAATAATCATTTTATTTTAATCCTCTTTTTACTAAAGGAAACAAGCTCAAAAGTGGGAAAAGGAAAAAAAGCTGTGTGCTTTTTATATGTGCTTGAATCTGTAGCAATTGTACAGAATTCTTAAATTAGCGTTATTTTTAAAAGTCTTTCTTTTAGAGATTAATGAGTTTTATCCAGTATTTGACCTTTTATCATTCTCGCTTTCTGCTCAGAAGTACTTCCTTCCTTCCTACTGTAGCTAGAAAAGACTGTCTCTTATCTTATGTTACTGTAGGCAGTGGTAACAGGGCTCTCTACAAATGGTGTTATTATGGTCACTACGTTTTTATCTCAGGGGTCACGAACAAATCCATGCAACTGCTTCTAAGGATTTCAATAAATAGACTTTTTATCCAGACAATCGCCTTTTATGTTACTTTTAAACAAAACTACTAGTCCATCAAGACTTTCAAAAGAAAACAATTCTACAGAGTGCCGGTATGGCCGCACAGACCAATCATCATGGCACCCATTCTCCAGTCCTTTATTTTTCAAGTCCACAACAATAGGTTGTTGATTCAATGGACAAGACCAGAACAATTAAGTTCTCTGTTTAGCAGCAGTGCAGCATTTTAATGCCCTTCTCTAATAATGGTCTCATTATTGTTATTCTAAGACTGGGCCTCAGGAGGAGGAATATTTGCTGGAGGTACGTCATTATTTTGCAAATTTCGATTAGCTCATCATGTTGTCTGTAGTGTGAAAATCGTAGCTAATTAGGGCAGCCAGTTAGACTACCAGCTTTTGAGCTTATGAGTTAAAAGGTAGCATACTTGATAGGCCAGTGATGTGAAAAAGGTGGTAAAAAGGAGGATTAGAGCAGTTGCCTTAGTAACTCCAACTTCCATCTGTGAGGGAACAATGGACTTGTGTTTCTCCCCCACCTTGGTGTAAAAATTGGTTTTGTTTTGAAAGGACAGGGTTCTTTTTATGACAATCTGGAATTCAGCCCAACGGAGTGTAGTTTTAGTTGTTAGGAGAGACCATTGGGGATAGGAAAGATGAAAGGTCATGGTGAGCTTCAAGGACATGAAAGGTTGTTGTCTCATGTAACAATGGTAGATTGTTTTTTTCTAATATTTCTAGCCAGCCCCTAAGTCAGGTGATGGAACAAATACCTACAGTTTAGTCAGGTGAAACAGGAGGGGGTGGAGGAACGAAAGAAGAAAAATGGGGTAAGAGAGAGTTTATATTTTGTTAAAAAAAATAAAAACAGTAACTCCAATTTGCTTTTATTAAACAAAGCAATATTTCTTTGTCACCATCTCTGAGATTCCAGTGTGCTTTGGACAGTTTGCCTCTGTGGGCCATCACATCTCTGGGAAGCTCTCCAATGTGTTAGGAAATGTGATTTAAGCTTTCTTCCTGAACTCCTAGGAGGACCAGTGATGTGATACTTAATAATAAATTTAGTTGTTGTAGCTTTCTCACATTATTGGTGTTCTTAAAAGGTTTTCCTTCAAATGCACACTGAATAAAATGAATGATAAATATGAAAGAAATTTGTTTTGCCACTCTACAGGATTTTATCATAAATTCTATGACTTCTATCACAGAAAGTTTACAGGAAACTGTTTAGATGTTGCTGCAATAGCAACACAAATTTTTCTCTATGTACATAAGAAAATGCCACAATTTTAAGAGCTATTGGGGGTTTTGTATACAGAGGAGGTGATAGAAAAGGACTGAATACAATATTATTTAAACAAAAATCCCTGAAAACCAAATCACCTTCTCTGGGTTTAAAATAATTTTATTTCAGCAAAATGAGTGAGTTGTTTTTTCCTTTCATATCAGTATTAAAACAGTTATTTTATGGTGGTTGTTGTTATTGCTGTGTGTATGTGTGTTTCAAGAACCAGAGGGAGTGTAGGAATAAGTGTACTTTATTTTTTATAAGCAAAAAGACCATCTTTTGATGATCTGAGAAAACTTCCTATTTCTTCTCTTTAGTATTCCAAAACAACCCTTGTGTGATTGAAGCTGGACTTGGTTCAAGGGGTTGGGGAGATTTACAAATTCTTTTTTAATCCTGGATCTTTGTTTTCTTTTTCCAGCCAACCATCCTTATTGTTGTAGCTTTTCTTCTTTTGAGAAGCTATGTTCCTTTAACTTATTGTAGATACCTCATAGACTTGAAATAATAATAACTTCATAAAACTTTAGAGCTTAAGGACTTTTGAGATAATCTAGTCCAATTCCTATGTTTGAAAAATCAAAAGAGTAAGACTGGAAATTTAAAATGACTTGCCCAAGGTAACTCAACTAATTATAAGGAGACAAATGGTTGCCATTTGCTATATTGTTTAAATATAAAATAACTGAAATCAAAGGAAGAATGAAAAAGCATTATAGGAACATGTTGAACTTGTTTACTGGTCATTTTAGTGGTTGAGATGAGATGGAATAAAGCTATCATCTGGTAGTGGTGGTGGGGTTGGCATTCAGGTAAGATTTTTTTTGTAATTATTAAAGCTCCATTTTAAATAAATGATGCTTTTTGTTCCCTGTGAAAAACAAAACAAAACAAAACAACAACAACAACAAAAATCCCAGCATAACTGGGGAGAGATGAACTGTAAAGTACTAGCATAGGATCCGGAATCAGCAAACTTTTCTTGATCTAGGTATTGTGTGAGATACTTTCATATATATTATTATAATTTACAATTTAAACATTTTTTATTTCTAGTGTGGTAAATTAGTTAACTGTTCTATTTCTTAGTTTTTGTGTCTGTAGAAAGGGACTTGATGTTATTCAACTTTATTAGATGTTAATAGACATAAGAATTGGCATATTATTGAAAAGTGCAATATTCGTTTGGTAGGATATTTTAAGACTGCAAATCTGTGCTTTATCCAAACACAGATATCCCAAAGCAAATGTGGGCCATAATATTCAGATAACTATAGATGCAATGGTTTATTTTTTGCATCATTCAGAAAATATTTAGAAACTTTGCACTATATTTAGTCATAAAGAAGAAAATAAAATAATCCATAATTTTACCTTATTATTTCATAATAAACAATTTTACTTCCTAGTAACATTTTGGTGCATTGCATTTCAGTCTTTTATCTATGTGTGTATGAGAAGAAAGAACATGTCTAGCTTGTTTACTGTCCCCTCTCCGGTGCTGGGAACTGTGCCTGGCTCATAGTAGGTACTTGAAAAATAGTTGTTGAGTAAATGAAAAAAAATATTTGCCAAACTGGATTATACTGTACATACATTTTTGTATTTAAAAAATCATTTTATTGGATTTTCTCATTTTTATAGTCTTTGAATATATTTTAAGTGACTATATCATGTACCATTATTTGGATATACCACAATTTGTTTTACCATTAAATTACTGATTTACAACTTTTCACTATTTTAATTCAAAAGTAAACTTATAAGAATATCTTTTACTTATTATTAAAGTGGTAAAAAATTAAAACTGATAAAAAGACCCCCATGATTATAGTATCCCACCAAACCCCATCACCTCCTTCAAGTGTCTGCTTAAATGTCATCTTAGTGAGGTTTACCTTGACTATCCTATTTAAAATTGCAAGCTTCCAAACATTCTTCATCTTTCTATTTGTTTCCAGAGCCTTTATCAACTTTCAACGTGCTGTATAATTTGTGTATCTTTTAAATTTATTGTCCTCTTTCCCATTAGAACATAAGCTCTATGATGGCAGAGAAGTTTTGACTGTTTTGGTCACTCATATTCCCCAATGTCTTGAACAATGCCTAGAACATAATAGGTGCTCAATAATATTTATAGAATGAATTTATTGAAACAAAAATGGAAATGTCTATTTTTAAGTCAAGAATCAATCCTTTTGTCTTCACATGGACAACTCTTGTCAACCAGTTTGTGCACTAAGACTTCTGCTTTCTCAGTTTTAATGTGTACACATTATCCAGTCAAATGAAACCATAGCACTTGCTTGAATCTTAGGTCAATGTTGGATAAAGTCTAAATGGCATGCAACAAATGCTCCAAGCTTTTGCAACTTGAAGTAATTTTGAATTCTAGCTTCAGCTAGATGGTTTTGGATGATAAATGTCATCCGTGTCATTCCAAATGATCCTTTTCCTCAAATGAAAGTCTTTTTGGTAAGACTCTTAAGGTTTAGGTCTGAGCTCAGCAAACTCAAGTTAATCTGATTGCTTATCTATATTTTGGGATGATTTTACCTTACTCTTCCCCTAACTGATATTGGTCCTAGTCTTAATATTTGCTTAGGAAAGACATTTCACAAACTCATGCTTACTTTTTTCACTGTGTATGGCTTATGCTTTCCTTTAAAAATGATATGAAACAACAAAAAAATCACCACTGTATGCCCTTTGTGGATGTGTTAATTATAATCTTTTATATTATAGTAATTCATATAGCTATGGTAATCCTTTATATTTATATGGTATTTATAGTTTCAAAGCTCTTTAATAAACATGATTGTAATTATCAGAATAACCCTATGGAACACATAGGGCCTGATTTATTATATTGACTTTACAAATGAGGAATTGAAGTGTAGAAAAGTTAAGAGACTTAATCTAGATCATAAATCTAGGAAGTGATAGAAAGACCATGAGAAATCCAAATCTTCTGAGTTCTATTAGTTCAGTACTTTTTTTTGTTTGTTTATTGTTTTCTTTTAGTCACCTTAACCTTCTCTCCAGGTTAAATAATTATCTTCTTATTGACCTTTCTTAATAGATTCTAGGAAAATAAAAACAAATGATTAGAATTAAAAAAATTTTAAATTTTATTTTACCTTCTCTACTATTCCAGTTTTCAAGGACTTTAGCTTTCCATGGTCTTCTTTTTTTCCCATAGTCATTATCTTTTCCTTCATTCTGACTATGGACATGGGCTTTTGTAGCAATTTGTGAAACCACTGGCTGCCATGCCTATCTTTTGATCTTTTAGCTAGTTCATTTCACATCTCTGGATGTAAATAAGCAAGTCTTGTTCATCATAGCAGATATAGAGGAGACTAGTAAGGGCCCACTAGGATGAGAGCAGCCTTGGGAGAAAGTTAATACAGCAGACAAAATGTATTAGCTAAAAGGTTGGACAGTCCGGGTGTGGTGGCTTACGCCTGTAATCCTAGCACTCTGGGAGGCTGAGGTGGGAGGATCACTTGGGCTCAGGAGTTCGAGACCAGCCTGAGAAAGAGTGAGACCCTGTCTCTACTAATTTAGAAAAAATTAGCCAGGCGTGCTGGTGTGTGCCTTCTAGTCCCAGCTACTCAGGAGGCTGAGGCAGGAGGATCGCTTGAGCCCAGGAGTTTGAGGTTGCTGTGAGTGAGGCTGACACCATAGCACTCACCCAGGCAACAGAGTGAGACTCTGTCTCAAAAAAAAAAAAAACAACAAATAAATAAAAATAAATAAAAGGTTGGACAATGGACACTATAGACACCAACAATTGTAACCGATTATAGAGGAAAGGCATAAAATAGGAGATTAAAGCAGACAAAGCAACTTATATATATATATGGTAAATGGTACTTAGAGATTTAGGCAGCTAGGCCACAATAAAACCATAGACACCTAGTGGAGTTAAAGAATAGATTCCAGTCTCTGAGTATTCTATATGTAGAAGATTACCTAAGGCCATGGAAGGGTCATGATCTTAGATGGACTACTGTACCCAGATACAGAAAAACAAAGTAGAATCTTAGTGATTAGAATCAAGGCAAAAGATCAAGGTCAAACTAGCAAAGGTAAACAATTTTTTCTGAGTTCCTAGGGATTGTGTTGCAGTCTTGCTTATATGAGGTTAAAAATGGTCCTAGAGCAGTGGCTCTCTAACTTTCAAGGTATATAAGAATCACTTGTGTGCTTAGGCGTTCTAAAGTGGGTCCCAGGTGTCTGTATTTTTCACAAGCATCCCAGATTATTCTGATACAAGTGTTTACATATCACACGTGGAGAAAATTGCCATAAAGCCGGGGATGGCACTTATTGTATGATAAGGGGCAAAGTGGCTACAACTGTTAAGAGAGAAGGCATTTAGAGTTCGAAACACCTGTCTACTAAGAGAAAAATGTATCTCTTATACCCAGAGCTGAGTTGTGTTTATCTGCAGGTAAGGAAGCAGTAAACATGGGCTGGTATGAACTGGACTGGTGTGCTATGAGCCTGTTAAGTTTTTCTCTTCATGTGTCTTGTTTCTTGTGTTTATAACCTGAATGCTTTTGTAACATACAACAAAGATTTATACCTTTTAGTATAAAAAGTAAGGCTGCTTGTTCTCTTGGGCCTAATCTAAACTGCCCCTCATTTTTACTTTCCTTTTGTTATCTGCACAATCAAATTTCCCCTTTTCCTTTCCCCTTCATAAATCGATTAGCATGAGTTGGTCAGACTGCTGTAATGCTAAGGGTTAACCAGAAGAGAATTACAAATGAACTATCTAGAAAGTTGATTATTAATCCAGCTAGAGAAGAAATATCCTTTTACTTAGCAAGAATGAGTATCCGAAGAGCTGATAATATTGTTCAGGCAGTGGGGTGGAATGGCAGAGCTTGGTAAGTAAAACAAAACTTGGAATTAATCTTTTATATCCATTTTTTAATGAGTAGAATGTTGATATATTAAACAATTAGGTCTAATATAAATTTACAAGCTGCTGGAACAAATCTAAAAAGTTCCAAATGTATTTGTTAATAAGAACCCTATGTAGGCTGTTGGTAGAAGTTAACTGAAAAGTATTTACGTAAGTAGATAAATATATTTAATTTTGAATATTTATAAAAATACATGATTAGGTTTGTGATTAAGAACAAGGAAATGGGCATAGAGAAATGATTACTAAAACAATCTAAGTCCAAGCCTCAAGTAATATAAACTGAAGAATCTTGAGTGACAAACTCTTTATTTTTTTTCCCCACAAGAGCAGGTTCTGGGTTCTTAGGTATTAAAACATAATTTAAAGTATAATATGCACATAAAGATTCTGTGAGATATTTTTCAGACTTCTAGGTAACAAAAACTGTTATAAGTTCTGATATTTTCGGGGTCCCAGTATTCATTTCATCCTGATGTTTAATTTAAGAACCTTTCTAAAGACAGCTTTTATTGTATTTGTGAATTGGAAGGAAAGAGAAATGAGAGGATCTGTGCTATTTGTACAACGAAAATTAAGTGAAAAGATATGATTTTAATAATGTTCTTCCATCAAAGACTGCTCCTCCCGTTGTAGAAGAAATTTTGATGTCAATATTCAATTCTTTAAGATTGAAGTTTTTCATGAATTCCTTGATGTTACAAAAATCAGCATTTTAAACATAATATGGACCATACCAAATATTATTGAGGCTTTATGTAATCATAAATCATTTCAGTGTAGCATTGTTGTGCTTAGAAGAAGTTAGTAAACATTAAATTTGCCTTAAAATGTAATTGTGCACCAACACATGCAGGATTTATTTTTAACCTTTTTAAAAAATGTTTATCTTTAGTGGCATTAAAAGGATCTCAAGTTAACATTTTGTTATTTAATGCTTAGATGAGCATAGAAAAAATGTCTTCTTCAAAAACAAAAATTCCGTGTTGGAAATCTATTTTGTGTACATGTGTTTGTGTATATGTATTTGTGAATATATATAGCATATATGCATAAAAATACTAGAGCATCATTTGGCCCTATATACGCAGCTTTTTTTAGTTCTAATGTTCTGGCTCATATTTAGGACTGGAAATAGTAGACTATAATAATTGAAATAATAAAAATAATAGTTAACATTTATTGAGCTCTTATGTGCTAAATGCTGTGTTTTTTATCTTATTTAATCCTCATATTAACTCTGTGGTTGTTGGAAAGCTATGAGGATCATAGTGTATGCTAAAACAAAAGATCAGCTAATTAAAGAGCCCCTAACATCTGATGCTAAAAGTCCAGAGAACAAAGGCACAGGAAATAAAATATATGAGGGGAGATCTCTAAATTCTATGTGCTTGTCTTTCCCAAAATTGAAATGATTTAATGAGTCTGGGAAAGAAGAGGGAGAAGAAATGAACCAGTGAATTCTTAGCATTCATTAATTCTTAAAAAAATTCTATTATTAAAATTTTGGGCACACAAAAATATATAAAGAATTGCATAATAAATAACTTATTTATAAGAAATAAAATATTACCAGTAGAACTGAAGCCCTTCCCAATTTTCTATCTCCTTTCCTTCATACCAGGGGCAAACACTCTCGTGTTTTTCATTCTACTTATGCTTAAATTCCATATTCCTTGTATCATAGGAAAGACCCCACCTACCATTCTTTGGGATGCAAGAAAGACTTTTTCTTGGCCTCTTATTACACTTTAATTAAAACAACAACAAAAAAAATCCTTAACATAAAAGGCCCTGGCCCCACAGAATCTGGCCCCTGCATTGCCAGCGTTAGCTCTTGCCTTTCTCCTCATTCTTTCTGATCCAGCTACTGTACTGGTCTACTATCAGTTTCTTGCACCCTCCATGTTTTTTCCTATCCCACGGACTTCACATAATGTTGTCTTCTCAACTAGAATACACTCCTCTCCACTCTTTATCAGAATTTCTACTCACCCTTCAGTTGCCCTGTTAAAATTCCATTTCTTCAGAGAAAGCTTACTTGATCCTTACAATTCAAATCTTGTCTGCCTGCAAAGATCTTGTTTCTTATCGTTTAAGTTATTTCATAATAGATATTGTAATTTTAAATTATGTATTTAATTATATTATTTTTGTTTAGTGTCTGTCCTTCACTCTGGACTGGCCTATTTTGTTCTTGGATGTTTTCCTTAGCATGTAGCACACACGGTCTTGAACAAAATAGGCATTCAGTAAATATTTGTTGTTATCAGGGAGAGGAATGTAGTGAGTGAGAAAGAGAAAAAAGGGAAATTAAGGGAAAGAAATAAAAATACTTTTATAAAAATGGAGTCTCATGGTATGTAACTTGATGCTAGCAAAGATTGAGGCAAGGCAGGTAGTAGGGATGTTTTTTTGTTTGTTAATATATAGCCATAGAACATTTAACAGCTTTTCTTCATTGTTGTTTTTCAGTGTAGTCTTTCACTTTTGTTTCCTCATTTTGGGAATCTGAATTCCTAGATACAGGAACTAGGAACTGAGCTTTCAAATTATAAACTCAAAGAGCAGTCTCAGTGGTTATAATGCTATTGTGGAAATGCTATAATGGTGTATAAAAATCTGGAAAAAATTTAGGACACAGTTAAGAAAAAATACCTGATACTTTTGCAGAGAAAAGTTGTGAGGCCACTTGTCAGAGTTTTAAAGTGGGTAACTACAAAATATGCATAGTGGTGACAGTTGCTATAATATTGCTAGGCAGCTTGATTTTTTTTTTTCAGGAGAATATAGAAAAGGTTATCAAAAAGGAAAAAGAAAATGAAGTCAGTCTGAGAGGAGGGCTGGGGCTTACGAAATGTCAGAATATACTTTTGTTGTAGTCTATGTAAATCTTTGCTGGCATTTGTAATTAAAGTCCAAGGCTAAAAGATTATGCTGAATTTTTTTTTGTTGTTGTTGGTGGTGGGGGAAAAGGAGAAAAAAAATGATAAAAAAGAGAATTTAATTAAAATGTCTTAGTGTTAAAAGGAGGGGATTTGTAGAGTGTCTCACTGTTTTCATAGAAGGTGCCTTTATTATTAATATTGTACCTTATGTTTTTATTACACTTTATACTTTTAAATGAACTTTTTCATATATTAATAGCATCTTCTATGACTCTTATGGTAACCCTGTGAAATAGTTAAAGCAAGACTCTTACTATCTTTGTTTCACAGCTAGGAAAACTGGGACAGAAATCAGACAGGTGCCAGGACTAAAATCTTTAAAAAAAAAAAATTCCTAGGTGTAGCTTTCTAGACAAGAAGAATAGTCACCTCTTCCTGCCCTCCCCTGACCCCCAATGGTTTAGATTGGAAGGTATAATTGGGTTCTTCTAAACACTGGGATGAATTATGTGGATGTCCTTCATAGGTTTTCTAGATTTGAAAGTTTTATTTTTTCTAATTTGCTAAATATGCAAGGTAGTTAAAAATTTCCAACAAATGTAACTGAGATGCTTAAGTGCATATAATTAACAGAGATACATTACTAAGCCTATTATAAGTTAAGGGTTATTAGATGAAGTTTGATGAGTCAAGTCCTTGCCTGATATCTTAGGGTCCAAAAATAAGGAGAAACAGGTGTTAACTTAAAACAATGAAATATCATAATTTGGAATATATTAACTGCAGCTGAAATGAAACCACGTGATAAAGTAGAAACCCAAGTCACATGAGTTGAGGATGGGCACCTTTTAGTGCCCATTTTTGAAAGACTTTTTAAAAGAAAAAGTGTAGGGCAATGTGTATGTAGCTTATATACACATGTGCAGGCAAGTGGAGGGATATTTTTTTGAAAACAAATGCCAGAAGGTATTTGTAATTATTACCAAAGAAGGCTGTTGCTGCATTAAGGCAAAACTAAATCTTGTTTATTTCAACTGGACAAATAGCCTGGTTGCAGAGAAATTCACTTTCTCACACTTTCCTAAGTTAGTTGGTAGAAGCTTCCCTTAGATTAAAAGAACCAGGCATGTTTATTCTGAAAAACAGAAGTCTTCATAGAATCCAGTAGCTGTTCTGAGATGGCTAGAGTGCTGTCATAGGGAAAAGAGTATGTACTGTGGAGGGCCAGACCCAAGTTAGAAGGTGAAAGTCCCAGGAAACCAGAGTCACAGGCGAGCAGAAGAAAGAACTTTGTAACAGTTGCATTTGTCTGAAAATGGAAAGGGCTTGTTTGTTGAGGCAGTAAGGCCTTGTCATTACAAAGAATGAAGGAGAAAGATTAAAATGTTGAGTTATACCAAGTTATTTCAATATTAAAGTTTGTGAGATGATGTCCTCTATGAGTCACCTGGGTAAGACAGGGAAATGAGTCAACCTAAGGGACAAAGATGTATTCCTCTATTATGTGAAGCCAAGGATGAACTTCATGAAGGCCAGGTTTATTTTCTGGGTTGCTCAAGCACATGAATTAAAAAAAAAAGTGTTTTTGTCTGTAGACAGCCAATTGATAGCTGGAGTTACCCCAAGTAAGAACTTTAGACTTCATCATATATTCCCAAACCTCAGAATTGGAATAAGAGAATGGAACTGTATTACAAGAGGAGACAAGAGAAATCAGTTTGTTTCTCCATAGGGTCCAGAACTAGAGAATAAGATTTTAATATGAGTTAGGAAGAACATATTTAAAAAAAATAATAAATTCATTTACTTAACTTTAAGAAGATAAAGGATTACATTTTTAAGCACTTTAGAGATTTTCTGTTATTTTAGTTTCCACTTATTGAGGTAATACTTTCATTTAAAAAATTAAAAATATTTTAAAATTATACAAGATATATTCATGTATAACAGTGTCTGGCATATAGCAAACAATCATTAAACATTTCTTAAATGAATAATTATTGAAAGAAAGTGAGAGAAAGTTTCCTTAATGTCTCTCCTCAGCCTAAATTCTATTCCTTTTCTCAGGTATAACTAGTATTTTCAATTTGGTTTATATCCTTCCAGACTTCTTTCTGTATAATCATATATAAATACATACCATGATGTAGAAATATGCAGTTTTATTTCATATGAGGGTAACAACTCTCCCTTATTTATACATATTGCTTTATATTTTACAAACTCTCTTTTTTTTCATTTGAAATTATGGCTTGGAACTATATGTTGGTTTATATAATTTTACCTCATTTTCTTGTGAATAACATTTTGTACTGTATGTGTACCATTGTTATATTGATAGACATCTGAGTTGTTTCCAATTTAAATATTCTCAACTGAAATTTTAGGAATTTAAAAATTGGAGATGGCAAAACCTGACTATCCTCTTTCAAAATATAGAAAATTTCTACTTGGTAGGATTATGAGAATTAAATATATAGATAAAGGTACCTGATAGTTAACTTTTTTTATTTTATTTTTTTTTTAATTTTTTTTTTAGACAGAGTCTCACTCTGTTGCCCGGGCTAGAGTGCCATGGCATCAGCCTACCTCACAGCAATCTCAAACTCCTGGGCTCAAGCAATCCTCCTGCCTCAGCCTCCCAAGTAGCTGAGACTACAGGCATGCGCCACCATGCCTGGCTAATTTTTTTCTATATATATTTTTAGCTGTCCATATAATTTCTTTCTCTTTTTAGTAGAGACAGGGGTCTCACTCTTGCTCAGACTGGTCTCGAACTCCTGAGCTCAAACAATCCCACCGCACCCAGCCTTCAGTGAACTTTTAATAAACTTTAATCCTCCCGCTTCCTGCCATCTTCCCTTCAATCATTTGCATTAGGGTAGAATTGAAAGAATAAGGAAATGTGATCTCTCACATACTCATTTTCGTCTTCCTCTATATGTTATTTGTATTGCCTACTCAATTTTTAATCCTCAATCTGAAGGCTGTTAAAGGTGGTGACTTAGTTCCTCTGTCCCTCATTGCTCTTAAATTATATTAATGGTATCTTATACGACTCTTACAGTAACCCTCTTGATGGGAAAAATGTTTACTATGAATACATTCATTCATTTTATTTACTAAACATCAATTTGTACCTACTGTATTCCAGGGAATAAAATGAAAAAGGTATGATTCCGACATAAAAGAATTTTACAAATTTGTTGGCAAGACAGAGATATAAACTAATAAATACAGAATAATGTGATAGGAGCTTGGGTAAATCAGGGATAGGAAAAACTGACTGTGCCTGGGGTAGTCAGGGAAGCTTTTCATGGAGTAGGTGATAGCTGAGATAGAACCTTAAAGGTTTATTAACATTTCATTGAAGAGACAAAGGAACATTGTAGGCAGAATGTGTAAGGGCATGGAAGAGTGAAAAAGCATGATACCCCTTATTCTGCTATTAAGGCAATACAAGAACTCTTTATTGTCAGAGGTAATTGGTAGTGAGAAAGGGCCACTTTAAATTAATTCACTGAAAATTGAGTAGGGATAACAAGTATAAATTTCAGACAAAACACAAAAAAACAACTATTTGAAGGCACTGGAGATCAAACCAAGTTAGACTAAATCTTGAGAGGAGATGACGCTTGAAAGAAGGGAGGGAGGGAAACTGGCTAAGTTTGTCATTTTCAAGATTTTTAGTGTGAGGACAGACTAGAGTCTGTGCCAGACATGGTCATTAATACTCTGATAGGAAAACCAGCATTTTTTCTATTTTGGAGAACAAGAGAACAGACTTTGGGTAACCATAGTTACTAGAAAGTGAGTGGGTAATCCTGGAAAGGAAAAGGACATAAAAGTAGAATCCCAGCTTCTATTGTGCAAATCTCTGACTGACCCCCAAACCATGCATGCACAGGACAGGCTTCAAGCAGCCCAGGTAAAGCTAAAAGAACTAAACAGATATTTGAGCTGCTGCTTGCTGCCAGGTAAGACAAAATATACAATTTGGGTCTAAGCAAGTAAGCTTCTTGCTAAAATAAATAAACAACAACACTATTTAGAGGCTATAAATGAATCCATGAATCCTGTGAAAATAGAAAAGGACATCTCAGCAGAGAGAGAGAAATGATAAAAAGAGCCAAAAGGGAACTTTAAGCTAAAAAATATAATATCTGAAATAAGAAAATCACTTGTTGGGACAGTCAGCAAAATAGAGATGACAGGAAATAGTGAAATTGAGAATGGATCAATAGAAATTATCCAATTTAAAGAACAGAGAAAAAAATTGGAAAAGAAGTGAATATAACATTAGGGATATGTGGGAGAATATTAAAAGGTCTAGCATACATGGGTCCCAGAAAATAAAAGAGAATAATACTAGGGCAGAAAAAATATTGAAAAAATAGTGTCCCCAATTTTTCCAAATTTGTTGAGAGATGTAAATTTACAGATTTAAGAAGTTCATGGAACTTTAAGCAAGATAAATGAAAAGGAAAGCACACCTAGGCATGTCATAGTTAAATTGTTGGAAACAAGCAAAACTTATAGGCAAAAGTTATTTTCCTTTTTTTTTTGTAAAGACCAAGGGAAAAAGAGAACATAATTTACCAATATTAGGAATGCAAGAGGAATTATCACTATAGATCTTACAGATGTTAAAGACAGTAAGAGACTATTATGAACATCTTTATGCCAAAAAATTATACAACTTATATGAAATAAAATCCTTAACAAGTACAACTTACCAAAACTGATACCAGATGAAACAGAAAACCTAAATGGCACTTTATACAAGAAATTGAATTGTTAATTAAAAAAACCAAAGTTTTTATAAGGAAAGCTCCAGGCCCAAATGGTTTCACTGGTGGCCTCTATCAAACATTTAAGAAATAACACCAATCTTACATAAACTTTTAAAAAAAATAGCAGAGGGAACAATTCCTACTTTGTTTTGTGAGACCAGCATAACCTTAACACTAAGCCTGAAAAAACGTTACAATAAAGGAAAATTACAGACCAGTATTCTTCATGGTCATAGACATAAAAATCCTTAACAAATCAACAACAAATTAAATCCAGCAATATATAAAAAGGATAATATATAATGATCAAGCAGGGTTTCATTCAGGAATGCAAGGTTGGTTTAACATTTGGAAAATTTCACCATATTAAGAGAGTAAATGAGAAATGTCATATGATCATTTCAGTATATGCAGAAAAAGCATTTGACAACAACCATTCATAATTAAGAATTCCTATCAGTCTAGGAATAGAAATAACTATTTTAACATGAAAAGGACATCTATGAAAAACCTGTAATTGGCATCATGTTCAATAGTGAAATGTAGAATGCTTTCTTCCCATGATGGAGAAAAAGATAATTAATGTACATGCTCTCTCATCCTACTTGACATTGTATTGAAGGTCCTAACTATTTTAATGAGGCAAGGCAATGAAACCAATAGTATAAAAATATGAAGGAAAAAAGTAGAACTGTATCTGCATCTTTACCAAGGTCATGTGGTATAAGGATTATCATTTATATTTTAATATACTAAGTGGCTAGACATCAAAATTTCATGGTAAGCAATGGAAAATGATTTCATTTTGACTCAACCTTAAAATGGAAACTAAAATTAATAAAAATAAGTTTATATACTTAGTAGCATTCATTTGTAATTCTAACTATGCATTAATTCTTAGAAGAATGAATTAATTTTTTTTTAAGAGTAACTTTTCATGTCAAATGTTGCGATAACACAACCACTTTTCACATTATAGCACCATCATAACAAGAGTCATTTTTACAAACAAAATTCCTAAGGACTTTGCTTAAGGTTTTTATATTCAAATAATTCTCTTTTGAATAATCTACGATATCAACTATTGTTCCTATCAGTTTTTGGTTTTCCAGTGTTTATGTAGTCTAACCACAGATTCTTGATTTGTCAATGGTTTGAGGTTACTTAATGAAATATCCTACATCTTTTGCAATTTGTAAGTTCATTTTGCAGACACCTTACATTTTTATTTTGAATATTGGTTATAATATTCCACAATGCAATATCCAACATTTGGCTAGCCTGATTCTCAACCTTAGCTGAAAAAAAGTTACAGGTATATGGCAATTTTTAAAAGTATTCCTATGCTTAGGCTACATTTCAACCAATTAAATCAATCTTTGGGAATAAGACTCAGGCATCAATAATTTTTAAAGGTACCCATGTGACTTCAGTGTGCAGACAAGTTGGAAACCACTGAGCAGTGGTTATCAAAGATACAAAGACATTAACTCAAATGGATGAGATACAGGTTAAATTAATCTGTCAGGCATATTTGAGTGAGGACTAATTTTAGAAATGGTAAGTTCATTAGTGAATATATTTATATTTTGTTGCCTTTCATTTCCTGTGTAATTTTGATGATCACATAATGAATGTTTTGAAAATGAGAGAATCTCCTAAATCCATTGAGTGTGAAGTATGTATGGGTGAGGAATACAGTAGTGAACTAAAATGTATGTTGTTCCTTTTTCTAGGATTTCACAGTCCATAAAAGAGGAAGGCATTAAATAAATATTTAATTATAAGATAGTAAACACTATGAAAGAAAAAGGAGACCTCACTTGGGTTTGGGATCATGGATAGTGACTTTGCATTTGTGATATTAAAGCTAAGACATAAATGATAAGTGGTATATAATTTGGTGATGAGGAGACATAAGAGGGAACAGTAGTTTTAAAGGCCATAGATTGGAAAGAGGCTTGCAAGCTCTAGGAACAGAAATCAGGCAAAAATGACTAGAGAACAAACAACAGAGAATAGTTAGAACAGATCAAGTCTTATGTTGCTAAGTATGTGTATAGGAGTCAGGAAATAAGAATAGAAAAATAAGGTGGAATCAGATTATTAATGGGTATTGTATACATACCAAGAAATCCAACGACTTAAGATTTTAATCAGAATATTGACATGATCAGATTTTATGTTTTATGACCAAAACTAAAGTACCAAAAACAAAAAAAGGTTTTCCAATGTGGTGCAATGTGTTGTTCTTAACTTAGAATAAGGAAACTTTGTGTTTCCTGCATTGCAATAAAATTATTAAGTTGAATAGATTTCTCCTCCAGTTCTTATTATTAACCCACTTCCCAAGATAAATGCAAAACCACATGTTTGAGGACAAAAAAAAAAAAATCTCTGCTAGTATTCCTCAAGAGCCATATGCATACCAATATAAGCAGAGTCTTCCTATGAGTTTTAGATTTTGCTAAAGACGGTTTTGAAATAAGGCCAGCAACTTGAGAGCCATACTGAAGGGGTTGACCCCAGAGAACAACATGGCTCCAGATACTACAGATCTCTGAACATACTAAAGTGGCCCAAGGCAATTCAACAGTGACAAACATGAATCTATCCTCTTAATTTGAATGACTATTAGCTAGTAGGAGAGGAAGTGGAAGAGAAAAAAAAATGCAAAATTTTAATTAAATAATGTTTTACATATGTTTCTCCTTTGGACTCAATTCAGTCACAAATGATATAGCAATTGCCTGGTATTTCCACAGCATTAATTAATTCAAAAGTGCAAAAAATGAATCAGAACCAGAAACTTACTTATTATGCCTTTCTTTCCTTTAAGCATCATGAAAAACTCAGTCTCTTGTGATCATAGGAGTTTGCATTTCTAAGACTTGGGTGTATCCAGTTTAAAATGGATTAAAATATGCTTCCAAACATAATAATAAAGGAAAGATATTTGTTTTAATTTATTTTTTCTTTACCTTTCTGTTTACTGAAGTTTTTCTTCTAAGTGATGGAAATAAGACTTGAAAATAATGACACTACTGAGAGCAAAGCACACCTAAAGAGCATTTTTGTTTGTTTTCCAAGGAGAAAATGTACTTTAGAAAACATATTATAGGCGTGATTTAGGCTTACCCTCCTTTTATTACAAAATATAGATGTCTCTGATAAAAATGGTGTGCATTGCTTTTAACCCACTGAGAGAGTCCAAGTAAAGAAATGAAATAATCACAGCTGAGTTAGCTAAAGGGACAATTATTAGATCTGGAGATGTCAAGTTTTGGGGGAAATTGAATGGAAAGGGTGAATTGAATGTTAATTGGGAACAGGGAAGTACATAATCTAAATTCTAGTCCTGATTCTGCCACAGATTACCTATGTGACTGTGTTTCATTTAGTCCATCTCAAATATTTGCTAGTACTGTACTTTTACTACTGATAATAATATCAATGCTTAAAGTAATTGAGGGTTTACAGTGTCCCAGTACTTTGTTCATTTTTATTCTTCTGCTTTTCACTCTTTTAAAGTTAGAACTCTGGTGAATGAAGAAACAGGAAGTTGTACTTTTTCTGGACGAAAAAGTCCTCTAGGATCTGCGGGATAGCTCTCTGGCATGTTCTCTACTAATTGTACATGATATTCAAGTGGGACAATTCCAAAGAGAGATGTATATTATAGATCAGAAAGGAAAGAAATTTGCCATAGGTTCGTTTCGGAAATTTTGCTTTGCTTTCTCTGCTGCCATTCTTAGTTTTCTTTTTCATCTGTGCCATGTCAGTGATTACACAGTAATATCCTAAGTTTACCTAAAGCATTTTTATGTCTATTTTAGAAGGTAAAAAGGTACAATTTTACTTATGGCAATGCTTCTTGAAACATCCATTTTTTCAGTTTATTTTGCTCTTTTCCTAGAGTTGTTTAAACATTTTTTGCCCTAAAAATAAGGGTGTGTCACAATTGTTGCAAAGATAGAGGTAATCGTGTTTCCCGTTTTAAGTTTATAAGCTTTGTGTTGATATTGATTGCTATTTAAAATAGTACCTCCAAGATGAAGCTACTTTTAGCATTTTTTCTTTTCAAGTGAATTTATTGTGCTACAAGTTAATCAATTTTTTCACATATGTTACATTATTGTAATTACTTTATTCTTCTAGAATCAATGGAGGTGATTTGAACAAGGGACTAAATACAGAATGGGGTAATATATTACACATTCATATATTTCTTAGATTTCTAAAGACTTCTTTAAGCAACAACATTATTTTTACAATTTAACTATACGTTCTTGTTTTCTAAACAGTTTATTGTTTAGAAAGATTAAAGAAGGTAATTAAAATCACCTGTAATTTTATTACCAGGGATACCTCCTGTTAATATTTTGGTATAATGAATATACAGTTTAGATTGTATCATATAGTTTTATCTTCTGATTTTTAAATCTAATTTTTTAACAGCTTGTTTTGATGGCTCAGTTGTCACTATGAACATCTGATTCCTGAGCTGGTCCTTGAGTTGAGGGTCTGTTAAGGCTATTTATTCCTATATTGAGTGCCCCGACCCCCCACCCCACAAACTACTATGCTTTTTAAGTTCTTGTATCTGCATTTTGGGTTTCCTGTATTTGCCTTTGTCTTCAGACTCTAAGTTGTCATTTCTCTGTAATTAGTGTTTTTGCCTTTAGCAATATCAATCCTCATCCCATATGTCTATAAGCTGATACTTCCATTCATCTATGGGCTGTTAAATTAGATAAGAAGGAAAACTAACATTTTATAGAGCTCCTTTTTGTTGTACAGCACCAATGTAGGTGCCTTCACATAAGTTATGTCATTTACTTCTCAAAATAATTCCTTAAATTGTAATTAGTTCTCTTTTAAAGATATCAAATTACTATTTATTGAGCACTTAGTATATACTAGGCACTGTGGTAAGAACTTTACATGTGTCTATTGGGTTTATACCTGCAACAATCCATCAAGGTGACCTATTGTAAAGATAAAAAATACCTAGACTCAGAGAAGTTGAGGAACTTGACCAAGATTATATTAGTTATGGTAGAAACAGGATTTAAACCTAGGTGTGATCCTCAAATAATTAAAAGTGCTATAATACAATTATGTTTAAGTAAGAATAAATAGATTCTGAGCTGAGAAATTTTCTTTTAAGGAAAGTAAATACACTTTAATGTATTACTTTGGCTATCTGTTTTGGATTTTGCTTACTTTCTGATTCTCCTCTTTGCTATATTATAGGGATATTGTTGTACGAGGGATCTATGGAGAATTGTAGTGATATAAGTGTGGAAGAGTCTAAGGAACTCTATATTCAGGCCAAATTAATCCTAAAAGAATGAACTTTAAAAAATTTATGAAGGAAGGCACAGTTCTTGTTAAATAAACCTCTTTTTCATGATTCATAGAATCACGAGTGCATTGTTTGCTAAATTTCTTATATCAAAGGGTACAAGTTAATACAATAATTAGCCAAAACACCATTGTATTGATTTTAACGTCCATAGCTACATTTCTCAGGGAGACAGCAATGAATCTCAATGTATATTTCTAATTATACATGAAATTAAGGGAGTAATTTCAAGGAGGAAAAAAGTCTCAATTAGGTTCTTTTATGGTGATTAAGAGATTAAGTGGTGGTTAAGAGCTTTGTCATCCAAGTTAAGTCTGCCTGTGTTCAAATCTTGACTCTGCCATTATTGGTACAACTAGTACAACTGCCCTGAAGTTGACAATGACTTCACGTTGAATGCTGCAACTTCATTTTAGTTCCATTTCTTGGACCTAAACACAGAAACACCAAAAAGTGCAGTATATTATTCAGAATGGACACAAGCTTCAGGTGAGGTATCAAATATAGCATCTCTTTACCCTCAGTTTTCTCCTGCAAGGTGTGAAATTTTCTCTGTTTTTTGAAAATACAGTGTTAGGCAAATAGGGTAGCAGTTAACAGTGTAGTTCTGTTCAATAGCTGATTTGGGTGTTGAACATACTTCGTATCCTATAACAGTGAGCACCACTTACTTGCTATTTTATTATTGAAAGCACAAATAGCAATTTAGTCTCTCCCCACACCCCACTGTAGTGTGCATGTGCAAGACAAAGATAAAAGCTATGTTTCCTTCGTGGAAGGGTGTGGAGTTAGAGGATGATTTCAATTAGAAATAATGACAGCAATAGAGGCTTCCAATGAAGATACTGTGGCCACCAAAGGACAAAGGGAAGAAGTTAATTCCTGTAGTTGAGGTATTTGATTAAACATTTAGTCTGTTCTTTTTGTGTACAGGTGCAAGATATGTTGTTATTTATGAGCTGAAGTGACACTGTTTGACAAAGGTATTTTCTGAATGTTTTGATAATGGTTGGTAGAGAAGCAACCCTGGGATATCCAGAGATCCTGTAATGAGAAAATATTTTGATAGACAAAGACTTTTGCTTTTTAAGACTTTTACTTCTTTTTTGTAATGATTACCTCTGAGAATTGGCTCATTGTAGTGGTAGTTTATTATTTTGGTTAATAACATTGACTTAGAGAAAAAATTATCAGACTTTGATTAGAATGTCTATTGCTTTGCTTCATTACCTTAACAAACTTTTTAAGAAACAGCTTACAACTTAGTGTCACCCTTAGGTGATTTTATGTTTAAATATTTATATTTATAAGTTTGGCATTGTGTCTGTGTGTGACTGTGTGTGTGTGTGTACATATGTATTTTTGTGTGTGTATGTGTTAGGGTTGGGGGAGAGCGTGGGGAAAGAAGGTGAAATTTTAAGGAGGTGAAAGTTGATATAGGGGAGTAGACTTTTGTACTTAAAAAATAAAAGATTTCTCCCTTAGTGGGGAAAACAATGAAACTAACTATATTATGTATATTTTTCATGAAGAATGTGTATAACTATAATGTGAAAAATTATAAGAAGAAAACTTTCTAGAGGTGGAAGAAAATATTTATGACTTAAGAAATTGCAGTGGACGTAAAGAAAAATTTTCTTGAGTATACTTATAAACATAGTGTCAACTGGGATAAAGTTTTAACAGAATAGGCTGGGCCATTTATAGATTACAACACTTTTAATTTTTTCAGTGTCAAAAAGTGTTGACTTTGATAAAGAATTTGTTGATGCTATATCAGCTTCTCCATGTGGAGAAGTGCAACTGGGTGATTAGTTAGGCTTGGGACTAGCAGCCAAAATTCAGAAATTTGGTCCCTAGTTCTTTTTCTGGAATAGGAAAAAGCTATTAAGTTTTCCTGGGCCTTCTTTCCTGAAGAAGACATTCTCTGCTATCAAGGATGTCAGCTCTTTTCTTTCTTTATTTTCCTTCTTTCTTTTTAAAATTCTCTTTTTGTCTCATGTCATTACCACCTTCATCTGTGTTTAATTAAGTAAACAATAATTTTTGAGGTACACCAGGGCTTATATTAGCTTAGTCATATGAAAATTCTTTACATTTGTATAATTTTTTACTGTAATTTTATAAGCCCTAACACTTCTTTTTTAAGGTAAAGAATCTAATTTTTTACTGTAAGTTTAAAGCCAACAAATCTAAAACTTGGCAAGATTATTTGATTTGCTCAAGATCACATTTAGGAATCAGGGCCAGGACTTTTTGACAATGCCACACTGCCAAATAATTGATCCCTGTTCATTTTTTTTTTGTCTTTCTATATTGATAACCAGTCTTGGCATTTTTTGTTTTTGTAATCTCTTTAACCATTTTGCAATTGTCTTATTTTACTATATCTGCCTATCTATCAATAGATGGGCACATGTCAAGGTGATTTGCCTGATTGCCTTTTAGGATTAATTTGCAGCTTAATATAGTACATGTAAGGGGTTTCATCACTAAATAAAATTTATGATCAATTGCACAGAATATATCAATACATTTATGAGATTTGCTTTTCTTAGAAAAGCTATCATATTTGTTTATATCTGTTTTGGCAGTAAGAAGTCAGTATGTTATTTTTTGCTTTTAGCCATAATTATGGGCTTGTTAAATAATTAGTTGGTAGAATGGATTTGGAGAAAAAGGTAAAATATAGTCTTTCTCATTATTTTTTTGCTGATTAAAAAACAAACTGTGGTTACTGGAGAAAATAAGAAATTATAAAAAAGAGACTTAAGAAAAACCTGTAATGACATTTCAAGATATCTCTGAAAGTTTATGCTGATTATATCCTTGAAGTTTTCTATTTAGATACACATATTTTTTAAAAGAAAAATGGGATCTTACTACACATACTGTTTTGCAAGCTACATTTTAAAAGTTAACATATCATGAAAATTTCCCTATGCTATTAAATCTTCTACATACCTTTCTTTTTAACAATGAAGTTTATTATTTACTACAAAAGTAGCAGAAATTGCATATAAGTAATTTAGGCAATATACAAATAAAGAAAAAGAAGGAAAAAAACTTTTTTTGCTTTGTCCAGATATAACACTGTAATATCAAGGTATGCATATTTCTGGTATTAAAATTTTTATGTCTGTCTCTATCTTTCTATCTGTCTAATGTGTATATACACATTTTAAACAAAAACATGTATGGTAACAAATATTTTATAATCTACCTTTTTATCTAACAGTATAGCATATCATTTATATTTTCTATTATACCACATGTTCTTTTACATTATTATTTTTAATAGTTGCATACTATTCTATTTGTGGACATTTCATAGCTTAGCTGATTATCTATAGTAAGGTCATTTCTGATTTTCCATTATTATTCATAACTTTACAATAAATTCCTTTATAGCTCAATATTTGCACATACCTGTGATTATTTCTTAGTTTAAATTCTTAAAAATGAATTGTTGGGTAATTCCTTTTTAAAGGCATTTGATCCATATTGCCAAAATGCCCTCAAGAAAAGTTGAACCAGTTTACTCTTATTAGCAGTGCATAAGAGTACTCTTTTGGCCACATCCATGCTGACATTTATTATCATTATTTTTAATCATTGCCAATATGACAAGTAGAAATGGTATCTTATTGTTAATATAATTTGCATTTCTTTAATTAGTAGTGAAGAGGAATTTTTTTTCATTTGTCTATTTGCATTCCTTTTTAAAATAAATTTCTTACTCATATCCTCTGAGAGGTAGTTTGTGAGGGAGTCCAACTATTGATGACAGGGTTTGCATCTTGGCTCTATCATCACTGCTTAACAGCTCTGTAAACTTGTGTATTGACTTCATTTCTCAATGCATCAATTTCCTTATCTATAAAATGGGGATAATAATATTAGTTATGTCATCAGTGTTTTGCAAGGATCAAATGAATGAACAACAGCCCAGCATAAAGTTTTGTTCATTATTCTAATGAGCAGTTAATTCTTATTGATTTGCAAGAGATCTTTCTATGCTAAAAATATTAGCCCTTGGTTGTATATGATGCAGACTTTTTCCAATTTTGTCATTTTGCCTTTTAATTAAAATTTTTGGAAAATCAAATCTCTCTCATGAAATCTAAAATTTTACTTGTCTCCTTTTGGAGTTCTGCCTTTGGTGTCACTTTTAGAAATGTCTTTCCCACCCAACATTATGTAAACATTTATATATATTTTATTATAATATTATCATGGTTTTATTTTTTTACCTTTAATTTTCTTATCCATCTAGAATTCATTTTGTTGTGTGATATGCAGTTAGGATATAGAGAACCAATTGCCTCGATAATATTAGCCATATAATTCATCTTTTAAACATTATAATTTTGATAGACTAAGTTCTTATAGATATTTGGGTTTGTTTTTCAACTTCTTTTGTTTAATTAATTTGCCTATTCATTTGGCAGATTTTAACTGGTGAAATTTTGTTTTTTGATTGAATTATCCTTACTTTAAAAATTGTCTTGGTTATTCTGAAGTATTTTTTTTACAGATAAATTTTAGAATAATTTTTATCAAGTGTCTTCCTCTACCCCCACCCTCAAAACTCTATTTGTGATTTAGTAGAATTGTACTTAATTTGTAAAACAATTTGGGATCCTATGATTTTTCAAACTGATGCATTATATTTTACTTTAAGGATATATTTTTAGTTTAACTAATCCATAATGCCTAACATGTAGCAAGCACTCAACACATATTTGTTGAATAAATATTAAATGTGTTAATATTAACTATTGAACCTTTAGGTTTTAATTTTTTCTCTATCATGAGCAATACTTTAATGAATATATTTAATATATAAATCTTTCAATATCAACATGATTGTTTCTGTGGGATAAATTCCTAGATATCTGGTTCAAAGAGTATTTTTAATGATTTTGATACATGTTGCCAAGTTGCCTTCCTGAAAGGGTGCACCAATTTACACTCCTCCCAATAGTTTGAAACCGGGCATAGAGTCTTGATGAGCTTATTTTGTCTCTTTATTGAAAGGTGCACTATCAGTTTCTAATGAGTTTTAAAGTAATATTTTATTAAAAGAAACATTACATTTAAACACTTATTTATATTTTCTGATTATGGAGGAGATAGAAGGCACATCCAACTTGCCAAATTTAAAGTAAAATGACTTCTTTGCTGTAGACAATTAAAACAAACAATAGAGGTGTGATTCCACATGCTTGGGCAGAGTCATATGTGCTGGAATAAAATAATAATAACATTAAAAGGAAAACAATAAGTATTACTTTAGGATGTCTATAAAAGGCTATTTTTTTCCTTCTTAATATAGTGAAATCATTTATTCCTCTCTTCTGATAAAAAATGCTGATTACTTATATGGTTTCCATGCCTATTTGATGTTTAGCTCTTTTTGTGACAAAATATTTTCGCTGGTACCTAGTGTGAGCAATTTCACTCCTTCTTTGACCAACTGGGTTTAAGTTGAAATTTTTGGTGGAGGAGAAAATTCACATTTATTTTGTTTTGTCCTTGTGTACCTGGGAACTGATATTTAAGCAACAAAGTAAATTAACATTACAGTTTTGAGTGGTTGGACAGTAAGAAGGTAACAACAAAGAGCCTTACCCTGGTTCCTTCAGTTTTCATCTATCTACTTACTTTTCATTCTTCTTCTTTATCCCTCTCTTGATGCAGTATACATACCATAAAAAGAAAATAAGGCTAAAACCTAATGATATAGTTATTACTACTATATTTTAAAAAGTGAAATCCTCTTTTCCTAGCAACAAATACCAACATCTTCAATAACTCTGTAACTAACAACTTGAATTTTTTTGTTATAAAATATTCTTTTGTAGATTGCTTTATAAGATTTTAATTTCTGAAAAGATAGCACCCCTTACTATTCCCTTCCTTTTTCCCCCCTCTTTTTTCCTTCTTACTTGCTCCCCCTCCAGCTCTCTCTGCTTTCCCTTCCTTCCCTTCTTTTAAGTTTTGTGAGGGTTAAAAAGATAAAATTGTCAGTTTTGAAGTCTGAAATGTTCCATCAGTAGTGCAGTAGGTTTTCCCCATTTTCAACGATTGCCTGGGGGAGATTTAAATTGACCTGTGCTGGGTCTGCAGAATGCAGTCATGGGTTTCACTGATGACCATGAGGAATCTTCCCTCATTTTCTTCACTTTAACCTCATGGAGATCATGTGAAACTCTTAGTGTTAGTAAGAGTGCTGTGATTTTGAAACCTGATTCCCATTTGCTTTCTCTTCCTGTATTCCTACTACCCACCTTTTGAAATGAAGTTTTAGTCATTTAAAGGTAGGAGTATAGAGGAAGTGGGTGAAGGATTTCACTTATAATTTTAGCTAACTCTATCAAACATGTGTGGTTTATGTCTTGAGGATTGGGTACAACAATTTTCTAATTCTGGAATGATTTTCCCTTGACAGCCAGCATGTTTCTAGCCTGGATGCCTCTCTCCCTATTTCTACTATCATCTCTACTCCCACTGCTTGCTAGTTTTTTAGAATGCCAGTTTATTTTAATATTGACCTTAAGCCAATCTAATTCAGAAGGTATAGATCCAGGAGGGAAAATTAATCACATTAGGTATGCCAGAAGCATACATGAATTATTTGGGTGTAACCAAATTATTTATTTAAAAATTCTGGTAGCATTAGTTCTTTAAATTATTTGGGATTAACCAAATTGGTTTTTAAAAAATTCTGTTTACGTTAGCTCTTCAATTGCCTCCATTATTGTTATCACATAATATTCATCACAGAAATATGCAGCGATAGATTTTTAGTGAGTTCTTTAGGACCAGGGGAATTTCTTCTCTCTTCTATATAACACTCAGTGTTTTGAAGTTTGGAGATCTGGATTCTAGTCCTAAATCTTTGATATTTTGGGGTCTGGAAAACTGGGTTCTAGCCCCGACTCTGCTACTAATTTGTAACTAATTACTTGAACAAATTGTTTAAACTCTCTAGGCCTCACTTGCCTTTCAGTTGTGACAACTTCTGGTTCAGTGATACAAAATATCTAATCTCAGTTGGAGAGATTAGGTTTGACCAGAAGAAGATGTCATTGCCCTGTTTTATAATATGTACAACTTCCGTGTGAGTGGGTAGGCTGGAAAATTAATTGGTGTAGACTAGTAAAGTTTTAAAAGGTTTTGAGAAGTGTTAGTTAATAATAGTGAACTTTTAAGGCTTCTTTTTTATATAAACTGGTGAAATTTGTACCTATTTTCTCATATGAGACCTAATGGGAGCCTTAATTTTTTTGGTTAGATAATCCTTTCTTTTGAAGTTCCATTCTTAAGTTACTAATAGGAATACTGTTTCATTGTTTGAATTTTAACCTGTGATTTTTGACCATGATTGTCTCCTTTTCTTAAAACAATAATACAGAATGAGGAAACATCAATAATTACAAAAATTAAAAAGAGAATGGAGAGAAATTTGAAGAATGAGATTGAGAGACAGAGAGAGAGAGAAATGAAAGGAATCAGGATGAATCTGGTGATTCCTTTTTATTCAAACGCAATTTTATTTTACTATTTCTTGGATTTCACAGGAGACAGAACATTGCTCAAGAATAGAGGATACGGCATAGAATGGATAAATTTATGACAGGATCATGATTCTTTTGCCACATTAGTTGGTTGTTTTTGTTTTTGTTTTTCACTACAAAATTCATCTCTTTATTTTTAAAATTTTAATTATTTATAGTAATTGAATTGTATTATGGCACATGTTTAAGCAGAGGCTGGAAAATAAGTCTCTTGAAGTGTTAGGTAAAATAAAGGGATGATAATAGTAATTTTAAATTACCTTTATTTTTGGTTTAAAATGCATTCCATATGTGATATTTGAAACACCACTTGTATTACTGTAAAAGTTCATTTTTAAAATTACTTTGAGATTCATTGTCATCCTTTTATCTAAACAACCACTAAAGAATGCAGAGGGGTTAGAAGGAAAACTGCAGACCTGTGAATTAGTGATAGTATAATTCAGAATAACTATATATTAAAATTAATGGAGTCTATTGAACAAAAAAAATTAATTCCTGACAATGAAAATATTCTGAATGGGTTTTGCAGATTTTCTGATTTTGGGGGTAGACTTCCACAGGGTTTTTGATGTTTTATGAGAGGTAGTTCCCAGATGTGTGCATATGCAGTCCAGTATGTTCTAAATAATGAAGATGTGCATAGGGAGCTTAGAAAAAGAAAGATTTGGTTTTATGATTTAAGTTGTTATGATATAGTATAACACTGTGGGATGAGATCTACATAGAAGCTGTAGTAATTGTATTGAGTTAAAGATGGGTCAAAGATGTACAGCCTTGAGTATTTATTAAATATATCAAGGGCTTAATGGTTGTATTAGTCAAATCTGCATGTCTGTCTTTCTTTCTTTCTGGTTATTATCTAATAATGTACAAAATATATTAATGTAATGTATATACACATATGTGTTTAATCAATATATTTGTTGTTTACTTTCATCCTTGAAGATTACAGAGTTAAACACATGTAAACCATGAAACCCACAAACTTTTGCAATAAAAATTGGATAATGCCTGGGTATGCTTGTACCTCTGGTAATTACAGAAATCTCAGGTGTGGTGTAACATCATTTACTTGCAAGATTCACTATTTCCAGAGCAGTAAGGGAAGATGTTGCAGATGATAAGAACTAATAGAGTAGAGTGGGGGTCTGAGTTTATCTGGTAGTGAAAGAGTAACCCAAAGAAGGAAGTTAGACCCAAGGGAAAAGAACAAAGTATGAAGGGAAGAGTGAGTTAAAGGAGGAAACCTCAAATAGTGGGACAGAAATTGAAGAAGGACCCATTTTCTTGGATTTACTACTGACACATCTCTATATTAGGCATGTATCTAGAATTTATTTCTTTATATTTTGTAGAATATAGAACTGCACATTGTGAAACGTCCTTTGTGTCTGTCATTCTTCCTCTGAGTGATATGTTATGGACATAAAATTCAAATAGTTTTATCACAGCCATAGTTTATGATGAAATCATATTTCTTTTTGTGCACTGGTGCTCATAGATGTACACGTTTACATAGTAACACTTCTGTGAATAACATTCTGCACAATTCCACTTTCCCTTCCCGCTGTTCCTCCTAAATATATCTACACACTGTGAAATTACATTTGTGAAGAGTTAAAAAAAAGTAGTTGTGTCATATATATGAACATGGCAAGTTCTGAACATATGAATAGTTCACATTAACTAATGTGAGCTTTTGTAGCATCAGGTCAAAAAATGGAATGTCTTCAAAGCAATGGGTAGGGGTTTGTAGTAAATGAAAGCATATTTATGTATCAGAAGCTTAATTTGCAATTTTTTTCTAAGGATCTTTCAGTTCTAGTTTTTCCTTCCAGGTGTCTGGTAGTGTCAAATGTACCAATGTATACTAGCTCTGTCCATCAATATTTCAAAGATGGTTATGATTTTATTCTCCTATTGCTTTGCTTTTATTTCAATTCTTCTGCAGTTTCTCTTCTGCAAAAGACCAGTGTTCCAGCTTGTTGTGATCCATGGTTAACTGCACACTTCTTTTGGAGTCCATTATTATTGCTCTTGCTCAACTGGGCTTATCTTTAAGTGGTCTTTTGGAGAAGTAGCCTTTCCAACAGAGTTCCACACTTAGCTGTCAACCTAAGTCTTTGTTAGTACTTTGTTCTCCCTTGTGACTTCTAACAGCCTTGATCAGTTGGCTCCTCAATTTTAAAGCCTGCCATCTGTTTCTGCTTTCCTTTTCTTTTTGCCTTTTCCCCCATACCTTTAATTTATCCTTATTTTTTTTCTGCTAGAAAATATATGTGTCTCTGTTGTACAATTTTTAAAAAGTCTTTAGTGTACTTTAGTATCATACATATCATATCTAATGTGATAAGATGAGGAGACAGAATTGACAAACTTGCTTTTCTTAAGTCCTGTTTATTTATTCTGGTCATCTTGAGTAATCTGGCTTTTGCAATCTATATATAGTAGACTTAATAATATATATCATCAATTAATCAATCCATCAGTAACAAAACAATTATTTATTGAATTAATATGTTCAGTACAATGCCACATACAAAGGAAGTATAAAATATGATTTTTACTTTCCGTAAGCTTGCAATGTAAAGAAATTAAGGTATTACAGAATGCTGAATTTGGAGGGTTTTACTTGTCACTCAATGAATATTAGGTTCTTTTATAATAATAGCTAACATATACTAAGTATTATCTATGGTCCAGGCATTGTGATAATGTGCTTTAAATGTATTACAGGTTGAGCATCCCTAATCTGAGAATCCAACATCTGAAATGCTCCAAAATCCAAAACTTTTTGAGTGCTGACATGACACCACAAGTAGAAAATTCTGCACCCGACCTCATGTGATGGGTCTCAGTAAAAACAAAGGCGCATAGCACACAGTTATATTCAGCATCCCCAAGGGAAAAAAGACCCTCCCAGCCCCCTTTAGCTGCAATATATCTTATATCTTCCCAGATTCCCACATGCAAGCATACCTGCAAAGGTGTAGCTGAGATAGTGACACCTTTGCTTTCTGATGGTTTAATATACACAAACTTGTTTCATGCACAAAGTTATTAAAAATATTGTGTAAAATTACCTTCAGGCTATGTGTATAAGGTGTATATGAAGCATATATGAGTCTTGTGTTTAGACTTGGGTCCCACCCATGAGATATCTAATTATATATATGCAAATATTCCAAAATCTGAAAAAAAAATTGAAACCCAAAACACTTTTGATACTAAGCATTTTGTATAAAGGATACTCAACCTTTACATAATTTAATCCTTTACATCATTCCTATGAGCTAGGTTTTATTATTCTTATTTTATGATGAGAAAGATGAAGCACAGAGGTCAAGTAACTTGTCCAGCATCAGCCAGGTAGGCTTACTCTTGACACTGCTAGAGAGCCTCCACATATTGTGCAGTAGGATTATAAATACATTTTAAGATGTTGATTAAAAAGGATTATTCTGATATAGTAATACTACAGTATTAGAATTTGTAATACAATTTTACTCTTCAGAATAAAGGCAAGATAATATTTATTCATATGCAACGTATGTCACACAATTTTTTTTTTAGGACAGAGTTTCAATCTGTCACTCAGGCTGAAGTACAGTGGTGTGATCATAGCTCACTGTAACCTTGAATTCTTGAGCTCAAGTGATCCTCCTGAAATCATCCTGCCTCAGCCTGATCAGTAGCTAGTACTATAGGCACGTATCACCAAACCCAGCTAATTAAAAAAAATTTCTTTTTGAGAGATGGGGTCTTGCTATATTGCCCAGGCTGGTCTCAAACTCCTGGGCTCAAGCAATCCTCCTGCCTTGGCCTCCCAAAGTGCTAGGGTTGTAGGCATAAGCACACCCAGCCTCACAAAGTATTTCTGTGTGTGCATATATTCATTCATTCTTTGGTGCTTTGTAGTTCGGAATGTCATACAAGTGTTTATTCAGCACTTACTATGTGCCAGGCACCAGTTGAGCCTGGGAGATACATCAGGGATCAAAACAGAAATCACTGCCCGCAAGGAGCTTACATTCTAGCTGAGGGAAACAGGCAATATTAAAAAAAAGCCAACAAGTAAATTATTATGTAGCAAGTTAGAAGATAAATGCTGTGGAGAAAATAAAACAAGAAAGGGAGATATGTTTGTTGGCCATTAGTCTGTCTTCTTTTGAAAAGTTTCTGTTCATGTCCTTTGCCCACTTTTTGAAAGGGTTGTTTTATTTTTTTCTTGCTGATTTTCCTGAGTTCTATATGGATTCTAGCTATCAGGCCTTTATCGGATGTGTAACATGCAAATATTTTCTCCCATTCTGTAGGTTGTCTGTTTGCTCTCATGATGGTTTCCTTGGCTGTGCAGAAGCTTTTTAATTTGATCAGGTCCCATTTATTTATTTTTGTTGTTGCTGTGGTTGCCTTTGGGGTTTTCTTCATAAATTCTTTGCCTAGGCCAATGTCTATAAGAGCTTTTCCGACATTTTCTTCTAGAATTCTTATAGTTTCACGCCTTAGGTTTAATTAAGCCTGTTATCCACTGTGAGTTGATTTTTGTGAGAGGTGAAAGGTGTAGATCCTGTTTCAGTCTTCTACATGTGGCTATCCAATTTTCCCAGCACTTTTTATTGAATAAGGATTCTTTTCCTCAGTGTGTGTTTTTGTCTGCTTTGTCAAAGATTAGATGGCTATATGAGGATGGTTTTATATCTGGGTTCTCAGTTCTGTTCCATTGGTCTATGTCTCTGTTCTTGTGCCAGTACCATGCTGTTTTGGTTACTATAGCCTTGTAGTATAGCTTGAAATCTGGTAAATTGATGCCTTCTAATTTGTTCTTTTTGCTTAAGATTGCTTTTGCTATATGGGGTCTTCTCTGGTTCCATATGAAACGTAGAATTATTTTTTCTAGATGACAACAAACATATGGAAAAATGCTCAACATCTCTAATCATCAGGGAAATGCAAATCAAAACCACAATGAGATATCACTTGTCTCTAGTCAGAATGGCCTTTATGAAAAAGTCCCAAAACAATAAATGTTGGCATGGATATGGAGAGATGGGAACACTCATACACTGCTGGTGGGACTGCAAACTAGTATAACCTCTGTGGAAAGTAATATGGAGATACCTCCAAGAGCTACAAGTAGAACTACCATTTGATCCAGCAACCCCATTACTGGGCATCTACCCAAAAGAACAAAAGACATTCTATAAAAAAGACATCTGTATTCAAAGGTTTACAGCAGCACAATTCACAATTGCAAAGATGTGGAAACAACCCAAGTGCCCATTAATACATGAGTGTATTAATAAAATGTGGTATATGTATACCATGGAATACTAAGCAACTACAAAAAACAATGGTGATATAGCACCTCTTGTATTATTATGGCTAGAACTGGAATCCATTCTACTAAGTGAAGTATCACTAGAATAGAAAAACAAGCACCACATGTACTCACCATCAAATTGGTATTAACTGATCAACATTTAAATGTACATATAGTAGTAACATTCATTGGGTGTCGGGCAGATGGGAGAGGGGAGGAGGGGATGGGTATATACGTGGCTAATGGGTGCAATGTACACTCTCTGGGGGATGGACATGTTTGAAGGTCTGAGTCTGGTGGGGCAAAGGGAATATACGTAACCTAAACATTTGTATCCTCATAATATGCCGAAATAAAAAAAATTAAAAAAAAGAAAGAAAGGGAGATAGGGAATGCCTAGGGTAGAGGTATGTGCAATTTTAAATAGAATGGTCAGGGAAGGTTTCATTGAGAAGAAAATTTTTGCTTAAATACTTGAATAAAGAAAGGGAATGATGCAGATTTCTGGGGGAAGAGCATTCCTGGCAGAGGGAACAGCCAGTGTAAGGACTCTGAGGTAGAAATGTTCCTGGAATGTTCAAGGACCAGGGATGAGACCAGAGTGGCTGGAGACGAATGAAGAGAAATAACAGGAGATGAAGTCAGAAAAATGACAGAAGCCAGATCAAGTAGGAACTTCTAGTTCACTGTGAGGATTTTGGCTTTTACTCTGTGAGAGATGGGGAGCCATTGGAACATTTTGAACAAAAGCATGGTATGATCAGACTTATGTTATAGTGGAATCACTTTGGTTCATTATTGCTGGGAATAAGTTGTATAGAGATACAAAAGAGTGGAAAATAGATGATTACTTAAGAGGCTATTACAGTAATCTAAATGAGAGTTCTTGGTGGCTTGGAGTAGCAGTGGAGATAGTAAGGAGTGATTATATTCTGAATATATGTTGAGTTAAGAAGTAACAGAACTTTCTGACTGATTGGGTTTGTGGAATGATACAGAGGAGTCAAGGATGACTTCAGGATTCTGGCCTGAGAAGCTAAGGATGAAGTTGCCATTGAGCAAGATGGGAAAGGCTTTGGAAGGGACAGGTTTTAGAGGGACTATCAGGAGCTCAGTTTTGGACATATATTAGATGCTTGTTAGATATCCAGATGGAGATGCGGGGTAGGTGAGAGAGAGAAGTGGGTTGTAGATAAATTCTGTGAGAGTTTACAGATATGAATATAGTACTTCTGGATCTCAATCAATTATTTGTTCTATTTTAAAGACCTATTTTCTCATTCTTTGGTTAAGATAATATAAAAAAATCTGAAATATATTAAATTATAAGTGATAAAAATATGAATTTATTCTGTTGTCAATCTTTTGGTCTGCCTGAAGTATTATACCATACCAAATACAGTCATATGCAGTCAGAACAATAAACCTAAGTAGTTCAAATAGATGGGATATAATTAGGGAATTTGTTACACAAATATTTCTGACCCAATAGGGCTTTATCACATTGATGAAGTCTTGTAGGTATTTTGATGGGTTTATGCTCTCACACTTTGTCCTATGATTTTTGTATTTGGGTTACAAATTTGTCACCTGACACTATCTGTTAGGTATGGAAAAGAAGTGAAGGAACCAGACAGAAAATTTGCAAATTATGGCACTGATATACATAAGAAATTCTTCAGTGTTAAACAGTGATTCATTTTGGGTAGTACATTTTCCCAGTAAATTTGTATGCATCTTAATGCAAAAAGAAAGTAACTGCAATAGGCGATAGATTATCAAGTAATTTGTTCTCTATGGTAGCCATTGAATAGTGAAAGCATAGGATTTGGACCTGGATATATACCTTTGCTTGCAATTTGCTTGCAATATCCTTAAGCATTTTTTTTAACATCAGTTTCTCGTCTATAAATTGGGGGTAATATTACCTATACCTTGTCATAGACTAGGAAGGATTTAGTGAGATATAATTTGCATCTCTGTTTCTACTTGAAATAGATCTTTATGGTACAAAAAGCATTACTATATGTGTGGCTTGATTCAGTTGCATGTAGACAATTTTATAATTTGTTCCACTTACAGGATGTCTGGATGTAAGAATAGGGAATCCTTTCCAACCAGCAGCTGATTAAACACTGTATGGGAGAACTGGGAAATATGAAAGATGGCAAATGAAATCCTGGCAGAGAGAACAGTCTAATCCCAAAGAACATTTTCAACAATAGCCTGGGCCCTGTGCTTAGTACTTAGGGGGGCCTAGGGTAAGAGACGCCTGCCCCTCACCATACCATTCCCAGAATCTTATTTGTTAATGCTTGGCTTTATTAATAAAGTCATGACCACTTGTTCGGCACTGCATATGGTTGGTTGTGATTTCCAGCTGCCCTTTGGGCTAAAGTGTAAACAGTGAGTAGATTGTTATGTTCTCCTATTAAGCTTAAGGCTGTGATCTCATGTCTGTGCCACATATGTCTGCAACCAGAAATATATCCTTTTCCTGATCTCATGGAAGGGAAGCACCACTGTGTCTGAAAGGAGTCTGAACTCATTAGTATAAGGGTTTTTACATTCTTTTTAGTGAAACCAAAGACAAAAATAAAGGCATAAAAAGTCATGAACATCATCAATAGGATATCAACATGACACCAAACAGCATAATATATTGTCAAGATGAACATCTAATCTGGTGACTGAAATTTCTACATATTTGGCATTTTCACAGAAGAAGACAGAAATGTAGGCAACAATCCAACAAACCAGTCACAAAGAAAGCCTCAGTGCACTGGATTTGAAATAAGCACAACAGTTTGTCTGAATGACTGAGAAAATATCCATTGATAGAACTAGCTTCTATACTCTGGCCCAATTGCTAATATGCTGCTTAATTAGCATCTAAATTTTTCATATTACTATGTTGATCAGGAATGTTATTGGTGTTGGTGGTCGTTTATGTTACAGATTTTTCAGCTGTTTACATGGTGAGAATGCTAGATAAAATCCTGAAGTTCTAAGCTCTCTAGAAGAGGAAATTTATTCATAATAATAATAACTACTATTGTATGTTATACAAGATTCTTTTATATAAATATGTGTGTGACACACACAGTAGTCTTCCCTTACCTGAGGGGGATATGTTCCAAGACCCCCAGTGGATGCCTGAAATCGCAGAGAGTACTAAACCCTATATAAACTATGGTTTTTCCTCTACATACATACCCATGATAAAGTTTAATTTATAAATAGAGGCAGTAAGAGATTAAGAACAATAATAACAAAAGTTATAACAATATACTATAATAAAAGTTATATGAGTGTTCTCTCTCTCTTTGAAAATATTTTATTGTACTCTACTCATCTATTTTCAGAATGTAGTTGACCAGGGGGAACAAAAACCACCAAAAGCAAAAACTAAGATGAGGGTTGACTACATACACACACATACAACACTTATTCTTTATAATAACAATTCCACAGTAGTACTGTCCCCATTTTACAGATGAAGAAACCGAGGCATAAAGAATTTGAATAGTTTGTCAAAGTCACAGAGTCTAGATTCATACCTACTGTTGTCTGACTCCAAAGTTTTGATCTTCCTGCTATGTCACACTGCTTTTGCCCTTTTCTAACTTGCTTTATGTGATAGCTTTCTGGTCTCTGAAATGCATAATAATTTTGAGTGATAATACTAGTAATTAATTGTACTACCTTACATTTGTATGGTGATGTATACTTTTCAAACTGGTGTTATGGCTATTAGCTCATGTGTTCTACCTGGTTACCTTGTGAAGTAATTGGGGTAAATATTATTATTTCTGTTTTACAGATGTGTAAAATAAACCCAGAGAAGATAACTGATTTTGCTCAATATCAAATAATTTATTAGTGACAGTACTAGAATGGTCTTGTTGCCCTCAATTTAGTGCCCCATGTAATCTCTTGTGAAAACAGAGACTAGAGACCTACAGACCAATTTCCATTGCTCTTTTTGCCATGTCTCTTTTGCCTGCTACAATTTACAAAACATAATAGGAATGCTAATTAATTGAAGAACTATTTTGTGGCCAATAGACAATGAAAAGAATGAAGTAAGTTTTACTTACTTTTCTATACTTTTCTAAGGGAGGCTGGGCTTCAGACTAGATCAAGTTTGTAAGAGGAGCTCAGGAAAATTCAGCTAGACTAGTAGGTAGAGTCTTTCTTTTCCTGAAAATGCAAGTCTTTGGGCCATTTGATTACTTTTTGGAAAAATCCATTTTAAAGGGGCTTGTCCTATAAGTCCTAATGCTTTTTCCAGGGAGAGAATATTAGGATAAGGTTATTCTTGTGTATTATGTTTAGCAGATTTCTGCTGGAGTCCTTTAGGCCAGAATCTTGGTTCAGAAGCTGTTAAAATTTTTCTAGCCCAGCTGGAATAGAGAGGTTTTTGGGAGGAGGAAAAGCTAGGTTTGAAAAATAAATTTTTTATAGTTAATTTGTTAGGTAATATAATATGCCAGTAGCATTAAATGCTTTCTGAGTGTTGGTAGAAATACAAAAAACAGTTAACAAGTAGTTACTACCATCAAGGAATTGAGGAGAAACAGTGTGGTGATGGAAATGAACATTGGGCTAAGTATCAGAAGACTTGGGTTTCCATACCAGCTCTGCCATGAGTTAGCTGTGGTACTTCAGGCAAATTTCTACCCTTCTCTGATTAGTTCCCTCATTTGAAAAGAACTAGATGACTTTTAAGGGTACTTTTATCTCTAAACTCATTCAAATCTTATCTCCTGACCCCAGTTAGAGGAAAATTAAGCATTAAATTGTGCAGTACTACGAAGTACAGAGGTGAGCAAAGACTTAGAGACTCACTTTTGGAGAACTAGCTTTTACTAACCAAATAATCCTTAAACAGAAAGTTTTAACCTGTTTTATCAGAATTATTAGGTGTTCCTAGAATAGCACTAGGTCAGGATATGGTTCTTAGCTCTACCATTTACCATCTATTTAACCATAGATAATTTATTTAACCAACCTGAATCTGTTTCTACATCCATAATATAACTTGAGTATCCCTTATCCAAAATGCTTGGGACCAGAAGCATTTTGGATTTTGGATTTTTTTTTATTTTGAAATATTTGCTGATACCTGGTTGAACATTCCTAACCTGCAGATGTGAAATCTAAAATGCCTCAGTGAGTATTTCCTTTGTGTGTCATGTTGGAGCTAAAAAAATTTTTGGATTTTGGAACATTTCAGATTAGGGATGCTCAACCCTATAGTAGTTACTCTCCATTCACTTAAAAACCTTTACTGAGCACTAAGCATTAGATGCTGAAGCTAGAGGAGAGTCTTTTTCCTTCAGGTGCTCAAAGTGTCCCTCTACCAGGGACATTTGCAATTTAAGGCTTTTCTCTAACAGTAGAACCATAGAATCTTAGGGTTGGAAAAAATCTTGGAGGTGGTTTAATTTGACTTAGAATGCAAGTTTATTAGGCCAGGGACTTTATCGTGTTCACTGCTTTATTCCCAGAATCTATTAATAGAAGTGTCAGCCATATACATATTTACTGAATGAATTAATAAGGCAAGAACTGTGGGACAAATAATGTTTGGGTTAAGTAGAGCCTTCCTTATCTGCAACCATGTGTTTACATGTTATACTGGCAAGATGCCAAAGCTTATGGACATCTTTACAACTAGAGCTGTACAGGGATATCCTGTGTGGCCATTGTCACACTGGCTGCCTCTACAATGAAATGTCCTACTTGTCATTCTTTGCATATGAATGTTGAAAAAGTTTTATGTATTAGTTCTGAGAAAGAGTAGATGTGTTTATTGATCTTTGCTCCCCAGAAAATTTTAGAACTCTGAAGCAGGCAATTTCCTTTACTCTGTGGCATAGATTTCTGCAGACATAACATGGGCTAGATGGGCTTGCCTGCTTTTTAGTTTTTCTTTCATTTTCAGACCCTAGCTCCCCTTTTTCTCCCACCATACATGTTCACACCACACAATGCTTCTATATAATCATGCTATATTTTCCTTTCTTCTGGAGAATCATCATGCTGTGCTATATGGGAAAATTGCTTTATTTTCCATGTTCTAGATTTTCTCAGGCTTTCCTTTGGCATTTTGTCTGAATAGAGTCATGGGCTTGTTTTTCATGTGTCTGTGACACCACTATGGTGGTACTGTGTTATAGTGCTTGTTCCCAGAGGTCCAAGGAGGAGGAGTGAAGTTAGGAAACATGGGGATGGAAAGCAACCAGGAGGGCTTTTATTCATTACTTACTATTTTACTTTGAAAGTGGAAGATGTGAATGTTTCCTAGAGAACAGAGAGAGAAAAAGGGAGCGAGCGAACACTGAGACCTGTCATTCTAAGGCTTCAGTGATTATCTGTTTTGCATTCACTGTTTCTTTTTCCCCCTCTGTAATGCAAGGACCTTTTATTCCCCTTTTCTTCAAGAAGAACCACATGATACAAGGGAAGGAGCTTTGTGAGACCTGGATTTTAGGTATCACCACTTCCTACCTAAATAACTGTTGGGTGTTATCTTCTCTGAGCCTCATTTGTAGAGGCTGATTCTGTAGATATGATAATACTATTGATCTCTCCAAATGATTATGTAAACTAAAAGAAATAATGTATAGGATAAGGCCTTGCAAATTATAAATTATGAATTATATACAAGCACACATCATTTACCTATATTTTCTATCATCTCTAAATTATTAAGAATTTCATGTTGCTTTTTAAAACTAGAGATATATCTTATATTTTTCCTTCCTAACTTTTGCAACAGCCTATTAAAGTTTAAAAGACTTGGAAATTAGCATTCTCTTTTCCAGTTTTTCCTTACAGTCTGTTTGTCAGACACTTTAAACAGCTGTTGTGTGTCAGTCTAGAGGTGGTTGCATTTTATTGGTTCAGGATTACATGATTTTGGAGTAGAGTTTCAGGGTCTTTGCTAACAATGGTTGCTCACTCTGAAATATGCTATATAATTTGTTTTATTAATGAGGGGTAGTTGGTATGGAGGCTTTATAAATCACAGAAACTTATGCAAAAATAGCACACTAATTTTTTTTTGAGAGAAATGCTTCTCAATTTTCTTTCTTTTTAATTTTCCCAAGCAGTTTTTATCTGATGCCCAGGTTTTCTACTCTATGCATATGCTCTTTTTTTCATATCTTCTCCAAATAGTGTTTATAGCAGAAGTAATGTATGAATTCACAATTTTTTTTAATGTGTGAGTTGTTTTATCTTGGAACAGCATCTATTGAGTGAAGGTAATACTGTAATGTAGTTAAAAGAATGCTAACTCTGAAGTAAGATTGAATGGGTTTGAATCTTGACTCTGCCACTTATTAGCTATGTGAACTTGGATGAGTCACTTGACTTTGCTGTTCTTCAGTTTCCTCTGTAAAATGGAAGTAATAGTACCTACCTCATTGGTTTTTATGAGGATTAAATCCATATATTATATATATACACACACACACACACACACATGTATTTCTATACATATAGAGAAAGTTAGCTATTATTGTTATTATTATTGAAAACTTCTTACTGTTAGAGTATATTGTGGTCAATCAACACATTATTTATTAAACCCTACTATGTTCTTAGGATACTGCCAGTTATCTTGGAGGATACAAAGTATTGTGAAACAATTCTTGCCCCCTTCTAGAGGCTGAGTTGAGAATAAAGTAAGATATGTTTGGACAGTACAAACTGCCTGAGGAACCAGCTGTGGGGTACTTCCCTGGGTTGGCTGATTAGGGACATAGAACACAGAAGGGGAAACGAACAAATACAAATCTGTCTTAATCAAGTTAAATGTATGTTACAAAAATCATTACAATAGGAATACAAGGGTGGTCTGATAATTTTGTGGAAAGGCATCTAGAGGAGGTTAGATATTAGCTGAGCCTTGAAGGTAGAATCTGGAACTGTAAAGATGGAGAAGGGTTTTATAGGGGAGGAAGGAGTAGGAAATGGGATTATACACATTATAATGTAGTAGAAACGGTACAGCCAAATAGACCTGGTGCTTCCTCTTACTAGCTGTGTGACCTTAAGTAAGTTACCTAATCTCCCAGAGCCTCAGTTTTCTCTCCTATAAAATGGGAACAATGATATTTACCTTTTTAAGTTATTGTGGGTCTTAGAGCTAACCTATATAAAGCAGCTGGCATAGTTTTTGGCACACAGTTAACATTTAGTAAGTGATTCAGTAAGAGATTTTGAGACAGAGTCTTAGTCTGTCACCCTGGGTAGAGTGCAGTGGTGTCACAGCAGCCTCAAACTCCTGGGCTCAAGAGATCTTCCTGTCTCAGCCTCCTGAGTAGCTGGGGACTACAGGTGTGTGCCACGACACCCGGCTAATTTTTCTATTTTTAGTAGAGACGGGGTCTCACTCTTACTCTGGCTGGTCTCGAACTCCTGAGCTCAAGTGATCCTTCTGCCTCGGTCTCCCAGAGTGCTAAGATTACAGGCATGAGCCTCCGCTCCTGGCTTATAGTATAAAAGTTAAAAGCATAGGATTTAGAATTGGACAGGATTGGTTTCAATCTCTTTGCCACTTATTAGCTTTATAACCATAGCCAAGTTACTTAACGGCCTCTAAGCTTCATTTAGCTCATCTGAAAATGGGGAAAATTAGTAGCTTCATTGTGAGGTTGTCTTGAGATTAAATGAGGTTCTGTGAAGCATAAGTAAGGAACTTGGCACATATATGTACTCAATACCATTAGCCATTATGTTGTTATTTTTATTAGTATAGCATCTCTCTTCTTCCTCTCTGAGATTTCCTTTATGATTATTCACATTTTCCCCCCTCACCACCGGCTACCTTCCTTCAAGAATATCAGTGGCAGTTGTAGAGACTGAAAACAGAGACTTGAATGAATGTGGAGGTAGAGAGTAACTGGT